>NC_139386.1:114407500-124407500 GCF_054392235.1 Sus scrofa
GTCTACATGATCAGCCAGTGACCTGAAAGAGATTTCCTTAAATACTGGACCCAAAGGGAAAATAAAAGAAAATTGTTTCATCCCTTAAATTCTTTAGACACATGGAAATCACTTCTAACTAAAGAGTTTGTAGTGATCACCATCTGTGATGTTTCTACAGTGAACTGCTAAAGGAAGATATACAAACCTGGAGTTCTCTTGTGGTGCAATGGGTTAGGGATCTGGCACTGTCATTGCATCTGCTTGAGTCATTGCTGTGGTGTGGGTTTGATACCTGGCCAAGGAACTTCCACACGCCATGGGCATGGTCAAAAGAAAAATATACAAACTTGATTTTTGGAGGATAAAGTCCTTACTGACTCCCTGGAATTAAGCCAAACTAGGATATGTACCACTATCCTCTTGGCTGGCTGCTGCTGAGCTGGGACTGGGGGATCACTACTATGTCAAGCATAGAATTTACCAATATTTACCAGCCTATTTTTTCTACTGGCATTCTATTGGTCATTTTCAACTAGATTCCAGAGTTTCAAGATAATTGATTTTGACAATTTTTGTCATTTCTGTTATTGTTTTGCTGGATAGATGGATTCCTGGAGCTTTTTTCCACATATTTACCATGATATGATCCTTTGTTTTCTACATCTCTGTTTATTTATTTTTCTCTGTTTCTCTGTTATTGATTTCTCTTAACAGAAAGTACCCGCATTAAATAGATATTTCCTTGTTTCCTGAGGTAGGCTTGTATTGCTATAAACTTTCTTCTTAGAACTGCTTTTGCTGCATCCCATATGTTTTGGAGTGTCATATCTTTGTTGTCATTTGCTTCTAGGTATTTTTGAATTTTCTCTTTGATTTCTTCAGTGATCCATTGGTTGTTTAATCTCCATGTGTTTGTGTTTTTTCCAGTTTTTTTCTTGTTGATTTCCAGTCGTATAGCATTGTGGTTGGAAACGATGCTTGATATTGATTTCAATTTTCTTAAAGTTACCGAGGCTTGATTTGTAGCCCAGGATGTGATCAATCTTAGAGAATGTTCCATGTGTGCTTGAGAAGAATGTGTATTCTATTGCTTTTGGATAGAATGTCCTATAAATATCTATTAAGTTCATCTGGTCTAATGCTTCATTCAGGGCCTGTGTTTCCTTATTGATTTTCTGTCTGGATGATCTGTCCATTGCTGTAAGTGGGGTGTTAAAGTCCCCCACTATTATGTGTTATTGTCGATTTCTCCTTTTAAGGTTGTTAGCAATTGCCTTATATGTTGTGGTGATCCTGTGTTGGGTACATAGATATTTAAAGTTGTTATATCTTCTTCTTGGATTGATCCTTTGATCATTAGGTAGTGACTTTCCTTGTCTCTTAAAATATGCTTCATTTTAAGGTCTATTTTGTCTGATATGAGTATTGCTACTCCAGCTTTCTTTGAATTTCTGTTTGCATGGAATATTTTTTCCGTCCTCTCACTTTCAATTTGTATGTGTCCCTAGAAGTGAAGTGGGTCTCTTGAAGACAACATATATGTGGGTCTTGTTTTGTATTCATTCAGTCAGTCTATGTCTTTTGGTTGGGGCATTTAGTCCATTAACATTTAAGGTAATTATTGATATGTATGTTCTTATTGCCATTTTATTAACTGTTTTGGATTTGTTTTTGTTGCTCTTTTTTCTTCCTTTCTTCTCTTGTTCTCTCCTCTTATGGTTTGATGACTGTCTTTAGTGTTGTGTTTGAGTTGATTTTTCTTATTTGTTTGTGTTTCAATTGAGATTTTTTTGTTTGCAGTTGCCCTGAATTTTGATATAGGAGTCTGTATATACATACGAGATTGGTTTAAGTTGTTCTCTTAATTGCAAGTGTGTCTCCAGTGTCCTGCATTTGTACCCTCCTCACGATTTCTGATTTTGGTAGCATAATTGTGCATGGATGATTTCATATCTTTACTGTATATATGCCTTTACAGGTGAGCCTTGTCATTTGTGGTATTTTGTTTCTAGTCGTGACCTTTCTTTTCTGCCTAGAGAAGTTCCTTTTGTTGTAAAGCTGGTTTAGTGTTGCTGAATTCTCTGAGCTTTTGCTTATCTGTAAAGCTTTTGATTTCTCCTTCAAATCTGAATGAGAGCCTTGCTGGATAAAGTAATCTTAGTTGGAGGTTTTTTCCTTTCATCACGTTATGTAAATCATGCCACTCCCTTCTGGCCTGCAGTTTCTGCTGAAAAATCTGCCAATAGCCTTATCAGGGTTCCCTTGTATATTACTTGTTTCTTTTCTCTATCTGCTTTCAATATTTTCTCTTTGTCTTTAATTTTGATCATTTTGATTAGTATGTGTCTCAGGGTGTTCCTCCTTGGGTTTATTTTATGTGGTACTCATTGTGCTTCCTGGATTTGAGTGAGTGGTTCCTTTCCCATGTTAGGGAAGTTTTTGGCTATTATCTCTTGGAATATTTTCTCTGTGCCTTTCTGTCTCTCTGCTCCTGGCACCCCTATAATATGGATGTTGATGCGTTTAACGTTGTCCCAGAGTTCTCTGAGATGCTCTTCATTTGTTTTCAATCTTTTTTAACTTTTCTGTTCCGCATCCGTGATTTCCACTAGTCTGTCCTCCACCTTGCTTATTCATTCTTTGCTTCCTGTATTCTGCTGTTGGTGGCTTCTAATGAATTTTTTATTTCAGTTATTGTATTGTGCATCTCTTCTTGCTTAAGTTTTATATCTTGTATCTCTTTGCTCAGTGTTTCCTGTAAATTATCCACCTTTGATTCCAGTTTATTTCCAATGTCTTGCAACATCTTCAGCATCAACAGGCTACAGTCTTTTTCCTGGAGGCTGAGAATCTCCTGATCACTTAGCTGTTTTTTCTGTTTTTTTTTTTTTCCTTTCTCCTTTATCTGAGTTATAGTTCTCCTTCTTTTCATTTTTGTAGGTTTTTGGTGTGGTGACCTTTTTGCAGACAATAGAGTTGTAGCCTCTCTTACTTCTGGTGTCTGCCCCCCTTGTGGCTGAAGTTGGTATGGGGGCCTGCTGTAGGCTTCCTGGTGGGAGGGACTGGTGCCTTCCCACTGGTAGGTGGGGCTTATTCCTATCCCTCTGGTGGGTGGGGCTTTGTCTCTGGGTAAGATTAGAGTTGGCTGTGTGCCTGGGGTGTCTTTAGGCAGCCTGTTTACTGATGGGTGGGGCTGTGATCCCACCTGGATTATTGTTTGGCCTTGGGCTTATCAGCTCTGATGAGTGGGGCCAGATTTTCCCACAATGGCCACCTCCAGATAAAGGCATGCTGATGAATATTCCCAAGAGCTTTGCCTTCGATGCCCTTCTTCCACAGCAAGCCACAGTCACCCCCTGTTTTTCCAGGAGATCCTCCAAGAACTGCAGTCAGGTCCAACCCAGATTCCTGTGAGACTTTGCTTTGCCCTGGGACCCGGTGCACATGAAAGTCTGTGCACCTTTCAAGAATGGTATCTCCATTTCCCCCAGTCCCATGGAGCTCCTGTGCACAAGCAAGCCCCACTGGCCTTCAATGCCAGATGCTCCAAGGGCTCTTTCTCCCAGTGCCAGATCCATACATGTGGGAGTTTGATGTGGGGCTCAGAACTCTCACTCCTGTAGGTGAGTCTCTGTGATACAGTTACTTTCCAGTCTGTTGGGCTTCCCACCCAGGAGGTGTGGGGTTGCTTACATCATGTAATCACTCCTCCTACCTCATGATGAGACCTCTTCTTTGTCTTCTGGAGTAGGATATCTTTTTGAAAGTTTCCAGTCCATTTGGTTTAAGGTTGCTCAATGTTTGGTTGTAATTTTTTTCTTTAAATAGATATTTCTTAGTCTACAGTTTAATTCCATATATTTTTTAGTTTTTCTGTTATTTTCTTACCAATCACATTGTAGATCGTAAATGAACATTTAACTTGAATAGTTTTGATTCATATTAGTACCAACGTAATTTTAATTGTAAACAAACATTTTGCTTCAGTATAGTTACATTATCTCCCCATGCATTTGTGCTACTATTTTCATATATGTTACATTTATAAGGGCATTCCTTTTTTTCTTTTTTTTTTTTTAGGACCTCACCCATTGTATATGGAAGTTCCCAGGCTAGGGGTTGAATCGGAGCCACAGCAACATGAGTTCCAAGTCACGTCTGTGACCTATGCTGTAGCTCATAGCAATGCTGGATCTTTAACCAACTGAGTGGGGCCAGGGGTCAAACCTGCGTCCTTATGGATACTAGTTGAGTTTGTCACCACTGAGCCACAATGGAAACTCTCACCTTCATTTTTTAGGGATAGTTTTCATGGACATAGTGTTCTTGGTTGACAGTCTTTTTCTTTCAGCACTTGAATATGTCTTTTGATTGCCTTCTAGCCCTCATGGTATCTGATAAGAAGTCAGCATTTAATCTAAGAAGATTCATTATATGTCATATTTCCTACTGCTTTCAAGCTTTTTGGGGGTGGAAGTCTTGCTTCTTGACATTTTGACTTTGATGTGTCTAGCTGTGAATCTCTTAGTTTATCTAACTTGAAGTTCATTGAGCTTCTTGATATGCAGATTGTTTCCCTTTATATTGAGGAAGTATTTCCTTTTGGGGCAATTTATTTCTGCCCATTTCTCTTCTGTGACTCCTTTAATGCATATTGTTGATGTGCTTGATGGTGTTTCAGAGATCTCTGGGGCTTTATTTGTCTTCATTATTATTTTTAATTTTTCAGCTTGAGTAATCTCAATTAACCTGTTTTCAGCTGCACTAATTTTTTTTCTTGCTAGTTGTAATCAGTCATTGAGCCTCTCTATTGGCTTTTTCATTTGTTAGTAAACTTCTCCTTTATAACTTATATTTGGTCTTTTTAAAAAAATAACTTATCTTTATTGATACTTTTATATGGTGAAATATTATTCTCACCTTTTTCTTTAATTTTTTAGCATGGTTTTCTTTCGCTTATTGACTGTATTTATAGTAGGTATTTTAAAATCTTTGTCTTGTAAGTCCAGCATCTGTGCTTCCTTGGGTACAGTTTCCATTAACTGCTGTATTGTTTTGTATGGGTCATGCTTTCCATGCTTTATAATTTTTTGTTGGAAACTGGTTATTTTATGTAATACATGAAAATTGAAAATCAGCCCCACTCCTTCCCACCCCAATTTCCCAAAGATTGTTGTTGTTTTCTTATTTACTTTCTTCAATTAATTCTATAAAGTCTATATCCTTTGCTGAGTAAAGCCAATAAAGTGTTTAACATCATGGTCAGCTAGTGTAACTCCTTAAACTAGTGTAACTCCTATCCTTTAACAAGAGGCTCTGTGTATATTTTACAGTATGTCTTCAATGCTTTGACAGCTTACATATCTTTATTAGCATCTCCTTCCTGCTTTATGCAGTAATTCACTGTTGCATAGGTGAAAGATTAAAGTCTTTTCATATGGTCCTAAGCATACTCATATCCTTATACACATGTTCTGTCTCCTAGCTATCTAATAATAGTAGCCTTTCATAGCCATCTGTGGACATTTGTCTCCTGGGTTTTCCTCTGTAATTACTTTGGGCCATTTTTCCCCCTTAGTAGTTTTGCTGCCACAGGTAGTTGCAATGTTAAATAATTGACATTATTGATTTTTTTTTAACCAACAACCGAGAGTTTCCTTAATTCATGGACTCTGAGTCAATTTAAAACCTTGTGAATGAGTTTTTTCCATGAAGCTGCCAAGTAGGTCAAAAAGTAGTAGTTCTCCAGTGATGGGTTTTTGGGGATCCCAAACATATTATCCCTTAATTAGCTGCTACACTGCTTATAGTTACCTTTGTTTTTAAGCCTCTAGATTTCAGGACTACCACTGATTTGTGAAGAAGTAGATGGGAATAAAGCATCATCAGAGCTCACAGTTCTTATGAGCTTTAGGGTTTTTTTCTTGAAGAAATGCTCTCCAGTTTGTTGTAGGCTTTGATTAATTTCCAGAGTTGTGAAAAAGTTAATGTTGACCATTTTCCCCATGTTTCTCTCTCTCCCTCTATCTCTCTTTTTCTATTGTGGAAGAGTTGATTCTCAGAAGTCCTTACTTTACCATTCCAGAGGTGTTCTCCAAGACACCTTTTAGGAAAAATATGTTTAGTGTTTTAAAAAGTGAGGTAAGAATATTCTGCCAAGACAAGATTCTTGCCAGACCCACAATCATGTAAGCCTATTATCTAAATAAATCTCTTTCTCAGGAGTCTACATTTTGGAGAGCAGAAAGTGAGGAAATAAGACCTGCTTTATCAAAACTTAACTTATAAATATAATATACTTCAGGAGTTCCTGCTATGGCTCAGTGCAGTAAAAACCTGATAGTCTCTCTGAGGATGTCATTACAATCCCTGGCCTTACTCAGTGGATTAAGGATCCAGCATTGCCACAAGCTGCTGTGTAGGTTGCAGATGCAGCTTGGATCCTGTGTTGCCATGGCTGTGGTACAGACCTGCAATTGTAGTGCCGATTTGACCCCTAGCCTGAGAACTTCCATATGCCTCAAGCACAGCCATAAAAGGAAAAAATAAATAATACACTTCACACATATCTGGTCAATTTACTTTTAGCATAGGTGCCAAAGAATAAGAAAAGCATAGTTGTTTCATTAAGTGGTGCTAAAACAACTGAATAGTCAAACAGAAATGAAAGACTGACAATTACTTAATGTCTTATACAAAATATTTATTTTAAATTCATTAGAGATCTATATAAGAATGCTAAAAATAAAAATTATAAATTAGTATTATGAATAATATTAGCAACTGTGGGAAAGCAAAAAATTTTTTTAGCTTAAGGACTTTTTATTTTTTAATTGCCTTACAATATTATGTAAGTTACAGGTGTATAATACAGTGATTAACAAGTTCTAAAGGTTATATTCCATTTATAGTTCGTATAAAATATTGTCTATATTCCCTGCGTTGTACAATATATCCTTGCAGCTTATTTAATACCCAATAGTTTTTAATCTCTTACTGCCCTACCCCTATGTTGCTCCTCCCCTTTCCTCTCCCTACTCTTAACCACTAGTTCTCTAAATAAATGATGTGAGTGTGTTTGTATTTCTCTGACTTATGCTGCTTAGCCTAATGTCCCCCAAGTCCTACCATGTTGCTGCAAATGGCAAAATTTTATTCTCTCCTATAGCTCTGTAGTATTCTGATATATATAGATATAGATATATAGCTATAGATTCTACATCTTCTTTACTCATTCATCTGTTGATGGACATTTAAGGTGCTTCTATATCTTGGCTATTGTAATTAATGATGCTGTGAACATCAGGGTGCATGTACCTTTTTGAATTAGTGTTTTTTAAATTTTTTTCAGATACATACCTAGGAGTGGAATGGCTAATTCATGTGGTCATTCTGTTTTAAGTATTTTGAGAAACCCCCATACCATTTTCCAAGTGGCTGTACCAGTTTACATTCCCATGAACAGTGTACAGGATTCCTTTTTCTCTGCATCCTCACCAACATTTATTGTTTGTGTTCTTTGGTGATAGCCATTGTGACTGGTGTAAGGTGATAGCTTATTATAGTTTCACATGATTAGCAGTGTTAAACATCCTTTCATGTGCTTTTTGGCCATCTGCATTTTCTGCCAATGTTTTAATCAGATCTTTAATCTCTTATTGGCCATATCATTTGCAAATATTTTCTCCCATTCAGCAGGTTGTCTTTTGTTTCTTGATGGTTGCCTTTGCTTTGTAAAACATTATAAGTTTAATTAGGTCTCATTTGTTTATTTTTGCTTCTATTTACTTTGCTTTAGGAGATGGATTCAAAAAAATACTGTTGCGATTCATGTCATGGAGTGTTCTGCCTATATTTTCTTCTAGGAGTTTTAGAGTATCTGATTTTACATTTAGGCCTTTAATCAATTTTGAATTTATTTTTGTATATGGTGTTAGAGAATGTTCTAATTTCATTCTTTCACGTGTATCTGTCCAATTTTCCCACAACTACTTATGGTAGAGATTTTCTTTCTCTTTTGTATATTCTTGCTTCCTTTGTAATTAATTGACCATAGTGTGTGGGTTTATTTCTGGGCTCTCTGTTCTATTCCATTGATCAGTGTGTCTGTTTTTGTGCTAGTACCATACCGTTTTTACTACTGTAGCTTTGTAACATATTCTAAAGTCGGGAGCATGATTCCTGAGCTTTGTTTTTCTTTCTCAAGATTGCTTTGGCTATTCTTTTGTGTTTTTATTAGTTCTAGTCCTGTGAAAAATGGCATTGGTATTTTCATATGGATTGTATTGTATCTGTGAATTGGCTTGAGTAGTATGGTCATTTTAACAAGATTAATTCTTCCAATCTAAGAACACTATATATCTTTCCATTAGTTTGTGTAATCTGCAGTTTCTTTCATCAGCATCTTTTAGTTTTCTGAGTACAGATCTTTTGCATCCTTAGGTAGTTTATTTCTAGGTATTTTATTCTTTTTGATGCAGTGATAAGTGAGAATCTTTCCTTTATTTCTCTTTCTGATAGTTCCTTGTTAGCGTATATAAATGAACTGTCCATTAATTTTGTATCCTTCAACTTTACCAAATTCATTGATGACTTTTAGTAGTTTTATAGTGGCATCTTTAGGATTTTCTATGTTGCCTACAGACAGTGACATTTTTAGTTCTACCTTTCCAATCTGGGTTCCTTTTATTCCTTTTATTTCTCTGATTGCTGTAGCTAGATCTTCCAAAATTATATTGAATAAAAGTTTGAGAGTGGGCATCCTTGTCCTGTTTTTGATCTTAGAGGAAATGCTTTTAAGCTTTTCACTGTTGAGTATGATGTTAGCTGTGGGTTTTTCATATACTGCCTTTATTTTGTTGAGGTATGTTTCTTCTATACCCACTTTGATGAAAGTTTTTATCATGAATGAATGTTGGATTTTTCTATTTTTTCTGTTTTGTCTTCTGATATCTGTGCTTTTGGTGTCATATCCTGGAAATCATTGCCAAAGCAAGTGCCTTGAAGTTCTTTTCCTGTGTTTTCCTCAAAGGATTTTATGTTTTAGATCTTTCATTTAAGTCATGGATCCATTTTGAGCTAATTTTTATATATAGTGATAGGTAAGGGTTCAACTTCATTTGTTTGCGTTGTGAATACTCAGTGTCTCAGTACTATTTGAAAATGTTTTCTGGAAGTTCCCATCATGGCTCAGGGGAAATGAATCCGACTAGTATCCATGAGGATGCTGCTTGGATCCCTGGCCTTGCTCAATGGGTCAGGGATCTAGCATGACCATGAGCTGTGGTGTAAGTTGCAGACATGGCTTGGATCCCTCATTGCTATGGCTGTGGCATAGGCTGTCAGTTGTAGCTCTGATTTGACCCCTAGCCTGGGGACTTCCATATGCCATGAGTGTGGCCCTAAAAAGGAAAAAAAAAAAAAAAAAAAAAAAAAAAGATTAAATGGTCTTGGTACCCTTGTTGAAAATCACTTGACTATATATGAGGGTATATTTCTGGACTCTCTTTTCTATTCTGTTGGACTATACCTTGCTCTTATGCCAATACAACACTGTTTTGATTATTGTAGCTTTGCAGTAAATTTTGAAATCAAGTTTATAATGTTTTTCTATTGATATTTCATTTTGTTCAGCAATATTTTTAAAATTTAATTGTACACGTCTTTCATCTCCTTGGCTAATTATTCCTAAGTATTTTATTGTTTATGATACATTTCAAATTAAATAGATTTTGTAATTTCCTTTTCAGATTTTTCATTGTTAGTATATAGAAATGCAACTGATTTTTGGGTGTTGGTTTGTATCTTGCTCCTTTGTTGAATTAATTTACTAATTCTAAGAATTTTGTAGTATTTTTAGGACCTTCTGTATATTAGATTATATCATATGTAGAAATAATATTACTTTCTCCTTTCCAATCTAGATGCTTTATTTCTTTTTCTTGCTTAATTGCTCTGACTAAAACTTCCAGTACTCTGATAAATAGAAGTGGCAAAAGTGGGTATCCTTGCTATGTTTTGATCTTAGATGAGAAGGTTTTATTCTTTCAGCACTTAGTATGGTATTTGTTGTGAATATATTATTTATAGCTTTTATTAAAGTAGTTTTCTTCTATCCCTAGCGTTTTGAGTGTTTTCATCATAAATGTGTATATTCGATCCTGTCAGATTATTTTTATGGATCAGTGAGAAGATCATATGGTTTTTCCCTTTATTCTGTTAATATGGTGTATTACATTGATTGGTAGTCATATGTTGAACCATCCTTGCATTCCAGGAATAAATTTAATATACTTGTGCCATATAATATTCTTTTTCATATGTAGCACATTCAGTTTGCTAGTATTTTGTTGAGAATTTTTGCATCAGTGTTTACAAGGGGCATTGATTGATGAATAGTTTTACAGTGCTTTTGTCCACCTTTGGTGTCAGGGTAATCCTGGCATTGTAGAGTTAGGGAGTGTTCTCTCTTCACTTGGAAAAATTTTTGGAAAAATTTCGCTGTGATTATTGTTAATTCTTTAAATGATTGGTAGATATCACCAATGAAGCCATTAAGTCTAGAGTTTGTCTTGATTGCAAAATTTTTGTTTACTGACTTAATCTCCTTACTAGTTATCAGTGTGTTCAGATTTTCTATTTATTCATGACTCAATTTGGATAGTTTTATGTTTCTTGAAATTTGCCCATTTCACCTAGGTTATCGTATTTGTTGCCGTGCATTCTATTATGAGTATTTCTAGTTCTGTAGAATCGTTAGAATGTACCCACTTTCATTTCTGATTTTAGTAATTTGAATCCTTTTTTAGTCCATCTACTGAAACATTTGTCTCATTTTTTATTTTCAAAGAACCAATTTTTGTTTTATCATCTCTATTTTATTTCTATTTTCTCTATCTCTAATCTGTATTATTTTTTCCTACTAGCTCTGAGTTTCATTTGTTCTTTTTCTAGTTCCTTTAGTTGTAAAATTAGAATGTTGTCCTTAGACATTTTTATTAATATAGTTGTTTATAGCTATAAAATGTCCCCTTAGAACTGTTTTTACTACATCACATAAATTTGAGTAGGTTGTATTTTTTTGTTTTCATCCATCTCTAATTATTTCTAATTACCCTTCTAATTATGTCTTTTATCCATTTTTAAATAGAGTGTGTTGTTAAATTTTCACAAATTTGTGAATCAGTCAAAACAATTTATGGCCTAATACATGGTCTACACTTGCTTGAAATGTTCCATATACTCTTGAGAAGAATGTGTATTCCATTGTTGCATAGTGTGTGTTGTTTGTATCTGTTAGATCTAGTTGTTTTGTTGTATTGCTCAAGTCTCTCTCTCTCTCTACACACACACACACTTTTTTTCTGTCTGGATTTTCTAACATGAACAGTAAGATATTGAAATCTCCAAATGTTATTGTACATTTATCTATTTTACCTTCAGTTGTATCTGGTTTTGCTTATATATTTTGATAGTCTGTTATTAGGTCTATAACTATTTATAGTTAGTTTTTCTTATTGCTGCATTAAACCTTTTATTAATATGTAATGTATTTCTTTACCTCCTGACACCTCTTTTATTTTAAAGTCTATTTGTCTGATATTGTATGTCCACTACAACTCCTTTGATTACTATTTTTATGAGATGTCCTTTTCTATCCTTTCACTTTTAATTGATTTGTCTTTTTTAATCTATCTTCCAATCTCTGTCTTTTTATTGGAAAGTTTTATTGATTTATACTTAATTACTGTTGAGATACTTATTTCTGTCATTTTAATATTTGTTTTCTGTAGCCTTTATGGCTTTATTATCAATCATTTCCTGCATTACTGTTTAGTTTTAATGTTTAGTTGATTTTTTTTAAATAGTGAAACAGCGAAATTCCTTTCTAATTTCCATTTGTGGATATTCTTTAGCTATTTTCTTTATCATTACCATGGGGTGTACATTTAACATCCTAAAGTTATAACATCCTAATTTGAATTTATACCAGCTTAACTTTAATAATATACAGAATTCTGCTTCTTTAACAGCTTTGTCCATGCATCTTTTAGTTATTAATGTCACAGAATTACATCTTTAGACATTGTGTAACCAAACAAAATAATTTTAACTCCAGTAGTCTCTTTAATTCTGTAAAAAAAATTAAACACAAAATTAGCATAATTAAAGTCTACTGAAGTTAGAAATTAAATCCAATAAAAATAGCTTTTAGACCAATAATTTTTAATAAATTAATTTCTTAATCATCTTAAGCATAAAATATGAAGTTATACATCATTGTTATAATAATACTAATTTTTAGAATTACCCTGTTTACCTTTACTGAGATCTTTATCTTAATGTGGCTTTAAATTATTGTCTATTTCATCCTTCAGGATTCTCTTTAGTACCTCTCATAGGTCAAGTCTAATTGTATTTAGCACCTTAAGCTTTGTTGTTGTTGTTGTTATTCAGGAGTTTACTAATTTCTTCCTTACTTTTGAAAGAGTTTTGCCAGATTTAGAATTCTTGTTTGGCAGGGAATTTTATTTTTTTCTTCTAGCACTTTGGCTATATCAGGCCATAGTCTCCAAAGGCTTTGTTTGTTTGTTTGTTTGTTTTATCTTTTCTAGGGCCACACCCATGACATGTGGAGGTTCCCAGGCTAGGGGTCTAATTAGAGCTGTAGCTGCCAGCTTGTGCCACAGCCACAGCAACGCAGGATCCGAGCCGGATCTGTGACCTACGCCACAGCTCACAGGAACACCAGATCCTTAACCCAATGAGCGAGGCCAGGGATTGAACCTGCAACCTCATGGTTCCTAGTCGGATTCAGTAACCAGTGAGCCACGACAGGAACTCCTTAGTCTCCAAAGGTTTTGATGAGAGATCTTCTGTAATCTTATTGAAGATCTCTCATATGTAAAGTTGCATTTTTTCATACTGTTTCCTGAATTTGCTATGTCTTTGAATTTTGACAATTTTATTATATTTTATGTCAGTGTCAATGTTTTAAAGATCATTCTACTTGGAATTTAAGTTTCTTGGATGTTTATATTCATGAGTGTCTTAAAACTTGGAAAAATTTCAGCTATCATTTCTTCAAATTTCCCTTTATCTTTACTCTTCTGGAACTCTCAAAATGCATGTGTTGGTCTTTCTGATGGTGTTGCATAAGTTCCTTTGGTTTTCTTCACTTTTCTTCAGCCTTTTTTCTTCGTCATACTTGATCATTTCCATTATTTTATCTTCAGGTTCACCTGTTTTTTCCTCTGATTAATTCAATCAATTGTTAAATTCCACTGAGGTTTTGGGGTTTTTTTTAAATTCTTGTTATTATATTTTTCAGCTCTTGATTTGCTTTTTTTTTTTTAGGTTTTTTCTCTTTATTGCTTTTTTAAATGTTGTTCTTATGTCATTTCTTGGCTTTTGTCACATATTTTAATTCTTCTAGCATTTTTATGATAATTGTTTTTAAATTTTTGTCTAGTAGATCTACCATCATGGGTTCATTTTGTTTGTTTGTTTTTGGCCACACCCATGGCATGTGAAAGTTTCCAGGCCAGGGATTGAACCCATGCCACAACACTGACCCAGATTGCTGCAGTGACAATGCTGGATCCTTAATCTTCTTCTGTGCCACAGAAGAACTCTACATCAGGCCTTTTTCAGGGACAGTTTCTATTGTTGGTCTTTGGTTTTGTTTTGCCTTTGAATGGACCATACTTTCCTGCTTCTTTGTATGATGTGTGCCTTTTTTTTGTCATTGTTGAAAAGCAGACATTTGATCTAATAATATGGTGACTCTGGAAATCAAAACCTTCCCCTTCCCAACAGTTGAGGGTTTTTTTTGTTTTGTTGTGTTGTGTTTTGTTTTATTGTTTTTTGTTTTTTGGGTTTTTTTTTTCTTTTTTTTTAGGGCCACACCCACAGCACATGGAAGTTCCCAGACTAGGGGTTGAATTGGAGCTATAGCTGCTGGCCTATGCCACAGCCACAGCAATGCAGGATCCGAGCCACCTCTGCAATCTACATCACAGCTCACAGCAATGCTGGATTCTTAACCCACTGAGCAAGGCCAGGGATCGAACCCACAACTTCATGGTTACTAGTCAGATTCATTTCCACTGTTCCACAATGGGAACTCCTCCTACAGTTTTTTTTTTTTTTTTTTTTTTTTTTTTTTGTCTTTTTGCCATTTCTTGGGCCGCTCCCGTGGCATATGGAGGTTCCCAGGCTAGGGGTCTAATCGGAGCTGTAGCTGCCAGCCTACGCCAGAGCCACAGCAACGCAGGATCTGAGCCGCGTCTGCGACCTACACCACAGCTCACGGCAACGCCGGAACCTTGACCCACTGAGCAAGGGCAGGGATCGAACCCGAAACCTCATGGTTCCTAGTTGGATTCGTTAACCACTGCGTCACGACGGAAACTCCCTTCCTACAGTTTTTTTACTTTTGTTTTATTTTAGTTTTCATTGTTTGTAGGCTACCTCTGCTGAGGATCAGACTGAGTTACAATACTGAGGTCTTTTCTGAGACTGTGCCTTCCCTTAGTCATGCACAGTGCCTTTCTAATTTCCTCCACATATGTGGTTGCCTTGAATGTGTCAGCCACATTCATATGTGGTTGTAGTTTTCAATATACAGCTCCAAAACGGGGAAATAGAAAAAGAAATGGATGGTCATGTTCTATTCCTTTAAGCGTCTTTTACTTAAATTCAGCCAGAGGAAGAGGGGTTTGCAGCAAGGAAGGAGTTGCAACAATGACTGCCAACTTTTTCTTCACAGTTCTGTGATCAGAAACAGCAATCAGTTGCATTTCGGACTTTGGCTAAGATAAAGTATAGAAGAAGCAATGAGTGGTCAGAGTACAGATGCTCAGTGTTTAGAAGACAGGGTTCTTTTTGGTCAGGTTGGATCCTGCAAGCTTTGTGCAAGTTCCCCCAGAAAAGCTTTTTCAACTGCCTGCTGTGGGCTGATGATTGAGTGATGGGGAGATTCAACTGTTGAAGTTGATTAATATTAACTGATATTTACCATCCAGGACTTCTTGGAAATTGAAGAGTCTTCAGTAGACTTCAGAGTACCAAAATAGTTAAATCAGACATATTCTGCCAAGCAGTTGTCTAGGTGAGGACTCAGAAATCTCATGTTTCTACCCTGTCATCTTACTAGAACTCTGTATTTCCTTCATGTTGAAAGATAATTTTGCACAATACAGAATATCAGGATGATGAGGTTTTCTTCCCAATACTTTGAATGGTTCATTCCACTCTCTCCTTGCTTATATGTTTCTGAGGAGAAGTAAGTTTTAGGGTTTTTTCTGTGATTTCTTTCAAGATTTTTTTTTTCTACACTTTGACCATGATATGCCTAGATGTAGGGGTTTTTTTGGGGTGGGGGAGCAACATTAATTCTGTTTCTTGTTTTCTTTCTTTCTTTTTTTTTTCTGTCTATGCCTCCAGCATGTGGAAGTTCCTAGGCCAGGAATCAATCCTATGACCTGAGCCACTGCAGGGACATTGCCAGATCCTTAAGCTGCTGCACCACAGGGAGATTCCACGTTTTCTGTTCTTAGTGGACCTATAATTTGCTGTCTGATATTAATTTGGGAAAATCCTCATCCCTTTCGTATCTAAGTCTGGTTTGATGCTGTTTCTTCATATGTATTTTTTATCTTTTAGTATGCTTTGTGATTTTTTTGTTGAAACACAGACATAATGTACTAGGTAAACGAAACTGTGGAGTTCCCATTGTGGCTTAGCAGGTTACAAACCCAACTAATATCCATGAGGATATGGATTCAATCCTTGGCCTCACTCAGTGTGTTAAGGATCCAGTATTGCCGTGAGCTGTGGTGTAGGTCACAGATGTGGCTTGGATCCCATGTTTCTGTGGCTGAGGTTTTAGCTGGCAGCTGTGGGAACTTCCATAGGCTGCAGGTGCTGCCCTAAAAAGGCAAAAAGGAAGGGAGGGAGGGAAGGCAGAAAGAAAGGGAAAGAAGAAAGGAAGAAAAGAAAGAAAACCCAGGAAGGAAGGAAGAAAAGACAGGAGAAAAGAAAACCTAGGAAAGGAAGGAAGAAAAAGAAAACCCCAAAGGGCTTTTAGTAATGTAATGGTATGATTTAGTAATGTGATAATCCCATAATTACATTTTAGTCCTTCAGTAAGCTTGTTCCACTAAGCTGTGGGCTTTAAAAGTACTTCTCACTTGTTTCCCAATTAAGTGGGACAGGGAGTTGGATATTTCACTTCCCACATACTGGTTTGTGTATTAGGCAGGGTTCATCAGAGAAACAGAAACAATAAGAGATACAAGTATTCACATGTGCCTGTGCACACACACACACACACACACACACACACACACACACACTTGTATATAGTAAATTACTATAAAGGTTTGACTCATGTGATATGACTATGGAGGCTGGGAAGTCCCACAGTCTTCCCTCTGCATGCTATATATTCAGGAATTCCACTGGTGTGTTTCCAGTTCTAGTTCAAAGACCTGAGAATAAGAACACTGTAAGTTTCAGTCCTAAGGCAAGAAGAGGTTAATGTCCCAGCTCTTACAGTCAGCAGAGATAGAGCAAATTCTCTCTCCATATTTTTGTTCTTTTCACCAAAGCATCAGATGATGTCCACTCACATTGGGGATGGCAATCTTCTTTACTCAGACTACTGCTTCAAATGCTAATCTCAACCAGAAACACCCTCACAGAAAATTCCAGGGAAAAAAAATTACCCAAATATCTGGGTATCCTGGTATATAGTCAAGTTGACATATAAAATTAACCATAACAGTTAGGTTCTGAAAAAACCCTAGTAGGTTAGGTTCTGGTAGGATAGTTTTTCTTGAAGACAGATCTTAAGAAGAATAAAGTTCTTAGAAGTTCCCTTGTGGTGCAGCAGGCTAAGGATCTGGTGTTGTTTCAGCTGTGGTGCAGGCTACAACCATGGCATGGGTTCAGTCCCTGGCTTGGGAACTGCCACGTGCCATAGGTGTGACCCAAAAACTAAATTTAAAAAGAAAATTTAAAAAATAGAGTTCTTTAGCATGTTTCAAAATGGTTACTTTTACCCAACTCCTGCTGGAAGCACAAGAGGATTTTTCTCTAGTACTCACTCTGTGAACCTAGTAGAGCTCCTAGAGGTAAATTGTCAAAGGCATGGGAGGCAACCTTAAAACAGCCCCTACTCACCCAGAATTTTTAACTCTCAGACTTGTCCAGCAACTAGGCAGTTAAATTTTAGGCTTTACTATTGCAGTATGGTTCTCACAGGGATTTCTGCTCTGGTAAGTTGCAATTCTCTGTATCTGTGTGTCTCTCCAATTTTGGAGGTGGTGATTTGCCCTGTGACCTCACTTCTCTGACTGATCTGAAAAGAGTTGTTTAATTTTTAGTTTCAGCTTTTTACTGGACTAAAGTATTCCAATCTCCATACATATCAGACTGAAACTTAACTGACCTTTTAATTCTAGCTATCCTTCTGAATGCAAAGTGATCTGTCATTTTTTTTCTTTCTCAAGTTCACATAGGACATTCTCCAGGATATACTATATGCCAAACCATGAAAGAGTTCTCAGTAGATTTTAAAAACCAGATGTCATTCAAATTATCTTCTCCAGCCAAAATGGAACAAAGTTAGAAATGAATAACAGAAGGAATGTTGGAAAACCCACAAATTAAATTAGAAATTAAAGAACACAATCTTAAAACAACAAATTGGCAAAAAAAAAAAAGAAATCATGAGGGAAATTAGAAAATATTTAGCATTAGACTTAAACATAAGACACGACACCATAAATCTCCTAGAAGAGAACATAGGCAAAACATTCTGACATAAACTATGCAAATGCTTTAGTATGTCAGTCTCTCAAGGCAATGGGAATAAAAATTAAAACAAACAAATGAGATCTAGTCAAACTTACAAGCTTTTGCACAACAAAGGAAACCATTTAAAAAATAAGAAGGACAACCTATGATATGGGAGAAAATACTTGCAGATGATGCAAGCAAGGGCTTATCTCCAAAATACACAAACGCATGCAACTCAAAAAAAAAAAAAATCAAAAAATGGGCAGAAGACCTAAATTGACGTTTCTCCAAAGAAGACATACGGATAGCCAGTAGGCACAAGAAAAAAATGCTCAACATCACTAATTATTAGAGAAATGGAAACCAAAACTGCATTGAGGTACCACTACATACTGGTCAGAATGGCCATGATTAATAATTGTACAAATAACAAATGCTAGAGAGGGTGTGGAGAAAAATGGACCCTCCTACACTGTTGGTAGGAATGTAAATTTGTACAACAATTATGGAAAACAGTATGGAGGGTCCTCAGAAATCTAAATGTAGAACTACCATGTGATCTAGCAATTTCCCTCCTGGGTATATATATCTGAACAAAACTATAATTCACAAAGATGCATGTGGGCATTTTCATTGTGGCTCAGTGGAAACAAACTCGACTAGTATCCAAGAAGATGCAGGTTTGATCCCTGGACTCACTCAGTGGATTAAGTATTCGGCATTGCCAAGAGCTGTGGTGTAGGTCACAGGTATGGCTCCAATCATGCGTTGCTGTGGCTGTGGTATGGGCTGGCAGCTGTAGCTCCAATTCAACCCCTAGTCTAGGCACTTCCATATGCTGTACCTGCAGCCCTAAATAGCAAAAAAAAAAAAAAAAAAAAAAAAAATATGTACCACTATGCACATGGAAACAACCTAAATGTCCATCAACACAGATACATGGATTAAGAAGATGTGGTACATATATACAATGGAATACTACTCTGCCATACAAAGAATGAAACAATGCCATTTGTAGCAACATGGATGCTGTTAGATATCATACTAAGTGAAGTAAGTTAGAAATAGGACAAATACCGTATGATATTACTTATATATGGAATCAAAAATAAATAAACCTACAAAACAAAAACAAACTCACGTACATGAATAACACTTATAGTTACCAGGGGTGGGGGGTGAGAGTAGGATGTGCTGGAAGTTTGGAGTTAATAGATGCATATATTACATTCAGAATGGATAGACAATAAGATCCTACTGTATAGCACAGGGAGCTATATCCAATCTCCTGGGATAGACTGTGATGAAAAATAATATTAAAAATAATATATATATATATATATATATGACTGAGTCACTTTGCTATATAGCAGAAATTGGCACAGCATTGTAAATCAAGTATATTAAATTTTTTAAAAAGAAAATACTTGAAGGTAGATGAAAACGGAAATACAACATACAGAAACTTATGAGATGCAGCAAAAGCAGTGCTTAGAGGGAAATTTGTAGTGATAAGTGCATATAATTACTAGGAAGAAAGATCTCAAATTTATAACCTAACTTTACACCAAACAAGAAAAAGATAAAATTAAAACCAAAGCTAACTGAAGGAAGGAAATAATCAACAGAGTGGGAATAAACAAAATAGAACTGGGTTGTGATGATCATTGTACAACTATAAATGTAATAAATTCATTGAGTAATAAAAAATAAAACAATAGAAAACCAATAAAGAAAAATCAGTTGAACAAAAGTTGGTTCTTCGAAAATATCAATAAACATTACAAAGCAAGACTGGCAAAGATTAAAATAGAGAAGATACAGTTATTAAAATTAGAAATGGAAGTGGGGACTTCACTAGTGACCTTACAGAGATAAGAAGTTAGAATAAAAGATTAGACATCTAGAACCAATAGAAAAATTACTTGAAACATACAATGACCTAAACTGATTCTTGAAGAAATAGAAAATCTGAACAGACTAGTAAGGAGACCGAATTCATAATTAAAACCTTCTTAAGAAAGAAAAGTCCTAGACTTCATGGCTTCACCAGTTAATCCTACTACACACTTAAAGAATTAACACCAGTCATCCTCTAACTGCAAAAATAGAAGAGGAAAAACTTCTAATTCATTCTACAAGGTGAGAATTACTCTGGTACCAGAGCCAGGTAATATCACAAGAAAATAAAATTTCATATCCCTTATACATTTTTAAATCCTCAAAAATATTAGCAAATTGAGGTATCACCTCACACTTGTCAGAATGGCTATCAACAAGAGTCTCCAAGTAATAAAAGCTGGAAAGGGTATAAGGAAAAGGAGAACTTTTACACTGCTGGTGGGAATGTAAATTGGTGCCAGCTCCCACTGTGGAAAACAGTATGGAGGGTCCTCAGAAAACTAAATGTAGAATTACCACATGATCCAGCAATCTCACTCCTGGGCATATATCCAGAAAAGATGAAAACTATAGTTCAAAAAGATATATGCACTCCAATGTTCATGGCAGCACTATTTATAATAGCCAAGGCATGGAAGCAACCTAAGCATCCAACAACAGAAGAATGGATAAAGAAGATGTGGTATATGCATACAATGGAATATTACTCAGTCATAAAGAAGAGAATGAAATAATTCCATTTGTAGCAACATGGATGGATCTAGAGGTTATCATACTGAGTCAAGTAAGTCAGAGAGAAAGATATATATTATATGATATCACTTACATGTGTAATCTAAAAAATAGTACAATGAATTTATTTACAAAAGAGAAGCATACAGACATAGAAAACAAACATGGTTACCAAAGGGGAAAGGAGGGGGAAGGGCTAAATTATGAGTATGGGATTAACAGATACACACCACTATACATATAGCTAAACAACAAGGTTTACTATATAGCACAGGGAACTATATTCAATATCTTATAATAATCTATAGTGGAAAAGAATTTGAAAATACATATGTATTATATATATGTGTGTGTATATATATATATGTAAACAGAATCACTTTGCTGTGCACTTGTAACTAAAACAACATTGTAAATCAGCTATACTTCAATTTTAAAAATTAGCAAATAGGACTTCCTGTTCTGGCTCAGCAGGTTAAGAACCTGACTAGTATCCATGAGGGTGCATGTTCGATCCCTGGCCTCACTGTGTGGGTTAAGGATCCAATGCTGCTGGCTGCAGCATAGGTCACAGATGAAGCTTGGATCTGGATGTTGCTGTGGCTGTGGCATAGGCTGGGAACTGCAGCTCCAATTCAACCCCTAGCCTGGGAACTTCCATATGCTGCAGGTGCAGCCCTAAAAAGAAAAAAAAAATTTAGCAAATAAAATCCCACAGCATTTTAAGAGAATTATTCATGATGAGCAAGTGGGGTTTAGTTCAAGAATGCAAATGTGTTTCAACATAAGAAAACCAGTCAATGTAATATTTCACATTAATAGAATAAAAGGGAAAAATATATTTGATCATCTCAATTGATGCAGAAAAGACATTTGACAATATCCAACAATCTTTCATGACAAAAACTCTCAGTAAAGTAAGAATGGAGACAAAAATTTCTCAAAATAATAGATATTTATGAGAAACTCACAGCTAATATTATACTAAATGGTAAATGACTGAAAGCCTTCCCTCTGAGATCAGTAAGACAACTATGCCCACATTCAAATTCTAGCCAGAGGTATTTGACGAGAAAAATAAAAGGCATCCAAATTGGAATGGAAGAGGTAAAAGTATCTTTGTTGGCAGATAACACGATCCTATACATAGAAAATCTTAAAGAATCTACAAAAAACCTACTAGAGCTAATAAACGAATTCAGCAAGTTTACGGGGTAAAAGGTCAACACACAAAGATCGGTTGTATTTCTGTACACCAGCAATGAACAATCCAAAAATAATTCCTGCTGTACACCTGAAACAACATTGTAATTCAGATATACCCTAATAATTTTTTTAAAAAAGAAAGCAATCTCATTTACAAGAGCATGTGAAAGAATTAAATGTTTAAGAATAAATCTAACCAAAGAGATGAAGATTTGTAAACCTAAAAACTATGAAACATTGCTGAAAGAAATTAAAGATCTAATGGAAAGATTTCTCATATTCATAAATAGGAAGATTTAACATCATTGAGATACCAATACTACCCAAACTAATCTGCAGATCAAATTCAATCCTTATCAAATTCTGAACAGCTATTTTTGCAGAAACAGAAAACCCAGTATTCAAATTAATATGGAATTATAAGGGTCACCAAATAAGACAATGTTTAAAAAAAAGATTGAAGTTGTAAGTCTCATACTTCCTGAATTTGAACTTATTACAAGGCCAGAGTAATTAAAATAATAAAGTACTGGCAAAAGGACAGATATTACACCAATGGGATAGAATAGAGAGGCCAGAAATTAACTTTCACATATTGAGCAATTGATTTTCAACAAGGGTGTCAAGATTACTCAATAGAAAATGGACAGTCTCTTCAATGAATGGTGCCTGGAAAACTGGATATCCACATGCTGAAGAATGAAGCTGAACTCCCACATCATATACTAAAATTAACTCAAAATGGATCAGGATCTAAACTTAAGAGTGACAACTATAAAACTGTTTGAATAAAATATTGGTAAATATGACATTTAACAAGACACCAAAAGCACAGGCAATGAAAGAAAAAATAAGTAAATTGGACTTCATCAAAACTGAGAACTTCTGTGCTTGGAGGATCCTACCAAGAAACTGTATTGTAGATTTTAAAACTTCATATTTTCCTGCTGCCTCAACATCCTGGCAAATAGGCTGTGAACACCCTACGCAGGAGACCAGATGAACCAGTGTTGCTCTCCTTCGGCTGTGACCTAGTGACATTCAAACACACCAGTAAAATCCACTGGTACATTTTGCTTGAGTACTCCACCTTGACCTCCAACAAAGGCAGTTAACTCACAATTCATTCCCTTTCTTTTTTCTTTCTTTCTGTCTGTCTGTCTTATCTCTGTCTCTGTCTCACTGTCTCTCTCTCCCCCATCCTTCCTGATTCTCCACCTGCTTGTTGAGTCTGAACCCTTGATGCTCCTCCCCTGTGACCTCTCAGCCTGCAATGAGTTTGTCTCTCTAGGACCTCTGAGTATAAAAAAGCCTGTTTTCATGAGCTTCTGCTCTCTCCCCTCTTGTGGTGACACCTGACCAATCATCACCTAAAAAAAAAAAAAAAAAAAAATAGGAAAGAAAAAAAAGAATAATTAATATAGTGAACAGGATGGCCTAATTACTGGCAGTGAGAAGCAAGTTCAGAGATGCCCCTTGACTACTCTTAGCTTTCTAATTAGCTATCCCAGTAAGGCTACACCATCTGGGAAGGTTCAATGTAGTCTTAGTGTCTTTCTGTGTTACTTTGCACCACAACCTCGTATTGCCTTGTTTGGGTACCCCTGAAGCTTCCCACCATACATTGTGTACCTCCCCCTGGAACACCTTGGGATTTTACTCTAGCCAGCTCTCACTTGTCAAGAGAGGGAGAAAGATTCTCTTAGTGCTTTCCAATTAATGGCTAACTGACACAGTCTACCATGGTGCTTGCTAAGGATTGATGATACTGGCCACCCCTTCACTGCTGCATACTTTGCTGCCATTGCTTTTCATCTCTTTACCCCATGGGATATGGAAGGCCCAATCTCTGAAGATTAGTGACTCGGGATCAGAGGGCTAGGATGGGAACAGGAGCATTTGATTCTGGCACCTCCCAGCATGCCAGAGGAGGTTACTAATTACTCTAGGAACATAAAACCTCTTTAAATATGCCTAGGCTTTCTTAATGCTGCTGCATATCAGCATGCCAAGATGTTCCTGCTCCACTCCCAAGGTCTAAGAGTTCTCCCCAAGGAAGACTCGCTACCACAGCTCTTCTAGATACAGACTCCAATCCAAGTGAAGTCAATTAGGACACCCTAGAAAAGGAGGCTGTTGAGGGGATAATGGGAAGGAAGCAATCAAGGCTTTTCTTTTCACAACCCAGCAGGTCAAGAGCATGGGAAAATGTAAGAAACTAAAAACTGAAATTTGTAATTTTATGAGACTAGAAATTCAAACTGTCTCAAAGATTATTGTTCAGAGAGGTGAGTAGAAGGGAGCTAGTTGGTTACTGAGAGCGTTTAATGAGCTCAGAGCACCTGCCTTGCACAGCAGACATGAGGCCATATCATTATTAAAGATACTAAAATGCATAGTTCACTAAGAGATTCTTTGGCCCTTGGAGCTCAATTCTTACATGATATTTTGGCAAGAAGGCACTCAGAGAATAGAGGGCATCCCCATATCTAGGGAATATATGATAAAGAGGCCAGCACTTTTGAGGAAGCTATAGAAGATTCAGATGAGGAACCCCAAACTTCTACCACTCTTTAGTATTCCAAATTCTTGCCATTGTTGATGTGGATTTTCATGGCTCACCCCTTCTTTGCAATTATTGCTGCTAAGGCAGATACCCAAATGAAAACTATGGTAGAGGCCAGCAGGCTCCACTGCAAAACTGACATTGTTCAATAGGTCTATCATTTCTTCAGACAAGGAAGATCCTGAATGCATTTCTAATTGGAGCAGTCCTCCAACCCCACTTTGACACAGAGTCCATGGAATTATTCTTACAGGGCACCCCTCCCAGCTAACAGGTGGAGTTGTTAACCTTATTGGCAATTCCCACACCATATGAGAGACCATGAGTGGAATTGATCTTCTGGCTCTCCATAAGGGCTCTGCCCACTCTGACTCACAAGGTCTGACCTGTTAAGCCCCACCTCCTGGAGTACAGGGACCCAGCCACAACCCAAACCAATTAGCCTACCTCTTCTCTGACTCACTGACTCCCCCTTCTGCCTCTGAACAATTGGACACTCCCTGTTCATTGGCAATTAAATAGGTTGAGCCTCATGAGGAAATTACTAGACAAGTCACCTCAAAATTGCAACAGCTAAAAGACATTGCATTGAAAGAATCTTATCCCTTGCCACAGATCTGGTGGCTAGGGGAATCAGTGACCCAGCCAAAATGTGTCCAGCCAATACCCAGACCTTGGCAATTGCTGCAAATTCTTCAATAGGGTTTTGGCCATTCCTGGTCCTTGTCCCACCACCCCAGGCAAATGCCCAAGTATGACTCTCCTGATTAATTAGAACTCCAAAATTAAACATTATTTTCTAGCTTTACCAGAAATGGAAACTCAAGTTACCATCATTCTGGGCAACTTATCCAAATATAAAGGAGGTGCCTCTTTTTAAACTACTGGGTGATGTGAGTAAAACCATTCATGGCAAATAGACTCCACTAGATGTCACTATTGGAACCTTTTTTTTCTTTCATTGAACTTTTTAAAAGATTTTTATTTTTTCTATTATAGTTGATTTACAATGTTCTGTCAATTTCTGCTGTACACCAAAGTGACATAATCATACATATACATTCTTTTTCTAATGGGTCTCAAAATCTGTGACAGATTTTTAGTCAAACTGTTTCCTTTAAAAAGTGCTGATTTTAAAACTAATAACTTAAAACTGCCATACACAAAACAAATGGTCTATAAAACATTCTCTTTCCTTCTGAATATTTTATGATGCATCATTATCATTAACCAATATTTTACTATTAAACTTACGTGACCAATTGAGACAAACAGTTCTGAGACAGTTCTTCCATTGATTAAGCCTGGGGGGCAAGTGTTGGGGATAATATTCATGTAGACTTCTGAGCTTTCTGAGCAGACTTGGTGACCTTACCAGCTCTAGCTGCCTTCTTGTCCACTGCTTTGATGACACGTACAGAAACCATTTGTCTCGTCACAAACAGCAAAACAGCCCAGAGGAAGATAGTCAGAGAAGCTCTCAACACACATGGGCTTGCCAGAAACTGTATCAATGATGACACCATCATCAGATTTCAAGAATTTGGGGCCATCTTCCAGCTTTTTCTCAGAATGATAATCAATCGTCTTCATTTCAGCAAACTTGCAAGCAGTGTGAGCTGTGTGACAGTCCAGCACAGGTGGTGTATCTAGCCTGGATGTTTCAAGATAATCATCTTAGCCGTAAAGCCAGCTGCTTCCATTGTGGGTCATTTTCGCTGTCACTAGCCGCACTTCCATGAGGAATGTCTTTGACAGACAAGTTCTTCTTTTTATTTTTTTTTTTCCTGTATTTTGTCTTTTTTAGGGCTGCACCCAGGGAATATGGAGGTTCCCAGGATAGGTTCCATTTGGAGCTGTTGCTGCCTACACCAGAGCCACAGCAACGCCAGATCCAAGCCACCTCTGTGACCTACACCACAGCTCATGGCAACGCTGGATCCTTAACCCACTGAGCAAGGCCAGGGATCTAACCCACAACCGCATGGTTCCTAGTCAGGTTTGTTTCTGCTGTGCCATGACGGGAACTTCTGTCAGACATGTTCTTGACATTGAAGCCCACATTGTCCCCAGGAAGGGTTTCACTCAAAGCTTCATAGTACATTTCAACAAACTTTACTTCACTTGTAACATTGACTGGAGCAGAAGTGACCACCATGCCAGATTTGAGAACACCAGTCTTCACCTGACCCACAGGGATAGTACTAGTACTACCAATTTTGTAGGCGTCCTGGAGGACAGATGTAAGGGCTTGTCAGTTGGATGTGTTGATGGCAGGATGCGATCAAGAGCTTCAAGTAGTGTAGTTCCATTGGCATTACCATCTTTTTTTTTTTTTTTTAATGGCTGCACTCATGGTATATGGAAGTTCCCTGGCCAGGGATTGAATCCAAGTTGCATTAGTTGCCTGGATTCTTTAACCCACTGTGCCAGCCTGGGGATCAAACCTGCTCCTCTGCAGCAACCTGAGCCACTGCAGTCAGATTCTTAACCCACTGCACCACAGCAGGAATTCCAGCATTGCCATCTTTACAGCTGACCTTCCATCCCTTGAACCAAGGCATGTTAGCACTTGGCTCCAGTATGTTGTCACCATTCCATCCAGAAATTGGCGCAAATGCTACTGTGTTGGGGTTGTAGCCAGTTTTCTTAATGTAGGTGCTGACTTCCTTAACAATTTTGTCATCTCTCTTCTGGGTATAGGGTGGTTCGGTGGAATCCATTGTGTTAACTCCAACAATTAGTTGTTTCACACCTACAGTTTAAGCCAGAAGGGTATATCCATGGGTCTGCCCATTGTTGGAAATCCTGGCTTCAAGTTCACCAACACCAGCAGCAACAATCAGGACAGCACAGTCAGCCTGGGTTGTGTGTTTAATTATGTTTTTAATGAAGTCCTGGGGCATCAGTATGGCTTCCCTCATGCTCAGCACCTTGCCCATGGACCTGGAGTCAGTGGTGGTGCCCCATTGCCTCATCCTCTGGTGAAATGGGGAGTCCTTGTGACCATATATCTGACATGGGAAGGAAGCTGGTGTTCACGGATGGCCGCACCACCAATGTATGCAATGCTGTCCACTGGAGAGCCACAGCCTGTCATCCTCAGTCTCAAATATCTCTCTGACTAGGGATGTCCTTGAGCTGGCCCAGCTTGCACTACATGATGCCCTTTGCTAGGCAGGTTCCCCATGTCAGGATCTTTGTTGCTTCATGGGTGGTTGCAAGTGACCTTGTGGTCTGGCCAGGCCAATGGCAGAGAAATGGTTCCCAGAACTCCTGAGGCTGGCAGCCAGAAGCCTACATTTACCACTTTTATGAACACCTCTACTTCCTGTCTCCACTCATATCACATCAACTACCATACCACCCTGGCCACAGACCAAGACCTCTAACTCATATGAACAGGCCACTGAAGTTTCAGCCATAACCCAAGCCTTTTAAAACCACTGGGCCTGCCACTCAGTCCCTCTAGATATGGGACCCTTCCTTAATGTCTGCCTCTCTATGACCTGAATGTAACAAACTTTGTGTTCCTGAGTCTCTCCTGTGATCCCTCTTGGGGCAAATCTCTACTCATCATCACCTAAAAGAACATAGAACAGGAAACTATTTTAAGACTACAACAGAGGAAGACCCTGAACTGACCTCTTCCTGTAGGCACAACAAATTTACAGCTACATATGGAATAATTTTCCTAATAACTAGATGAACAGCATATCCACCACAAAAGATAAAATAGATGCATCAAAATAGGTAGGAGAGGCAGACCATGGCATGGTATTACACAGTTGGGGAAGAATTCCCAAAATATAGAACATTCCCTAGAAGAGTGAAGGGATTGTATCATACCGAAGACATGAATCCTGACTCTTGTGTTTGGCACCAGAAAGACAAACCCATAAAATATCTGGCTTTGAAAATTAGCAGGGATTAAGTCTAGGACTTGTAGACCTATAGGGAATGGAGAGCTTGGTCTTAAAGGGCTCATGTGCAGACCTACTCATCTGGAGATCTAGTGCAAAAGCCATAGTTTAGGAGTTCCTGTTGTGGTGCAGCAGAAATGAATCCAACTAGGAACCATGAGGTTGCAGGTTCAATCCTTGGCCTCACTCAATGGGTTAAGGATCTGGCATTGCTGTGAGCTGTGGTGCAGGTCACAGATGTGGTTCGGATCTGATGTTGCTGTGGCTATGGCATAGGCCAGAAGTTGTAGCTCTGCTTCGACCCCTAGCCTGGGAACCTCCATTTGCCATGGGTACAGCCCTAAAAATCAAAATAAATAAATAAGTAAATAAAAATAAAATGTGGATAAAAGAGTAAAAATGTAAAGCTTTTGGAATGTGTTCAAATATAAGTTGCTATCAAATTTTTTTTAAATGCATAAGATGTTATTTTTGAAAATTTTGGTAACCACAAAGGAAAAACTTCCAGTAAATACAAAAAAGAAAATGAAAATGAAATCTAAACATAACACCAGAGAGCCATCAAACAACAAGGGACAAGAGAAAGAGAAGAAAAGAGCATAGAGGAAATATGAAAACAGCCAGAAAGCAATTAAGCAATAAGTATATATCTATAAATAATTATTTTAAATGCCAAAGGAATAAATTTGCTAATCAAAAGACATGTGGTGGCTGAATGGATAAAAAAAAATTGAGGCCCATCTATATTCTGCCTAAAGAGACTCACCTCAGAAGTAACAACACATACACTGTGATAGGATGGAAAAAGATATTCCAGGCAAATGGAAATGGAAAAAAAAAAGCTGTAATGCTTATATCAGACAAAATAGACTTAAAGACCATAATAAATGACAAAGACGTGCACTAAATAAATGATATAGAGGTCAGTAAAACAAAAGGTGTAATGTTTGTAAATATATATGCACCCAAAATAGAAGCAGCATAATATATAAAGCAAATATTAATGGACCAAAAAGAAGAAACTGAAAGCAATACAATAGTGGGGAATTTTTAACATCCCCCCCCAACAGTAATGGATAGATCATATGGATAAAAAAAAATCTGTAAGCAAATATTGGCCTTAAACAATACATTAGAACAAATGAAGTTAACAGACATGTACATAATTCCATCCAAAAGTAGTAGAATACACGTTCTTCTCTAGAGCACATAGAACATTCTTCAGTATAGATAATATGTTGGGCCACAAAACAAATCTCAATAAATTCAAGAAAACTGAAATCATACCAAATATCTTTTCTGACCCTAATGGTATAAAAATAGAAATCAATTACAATAAGAAATACGGAAAAAACACAAAAACATGGAGATTAAATTACATGCTACTGAAAAAACAATATCAAAAAAATCAAATAAATAAACCTTAATACAAATGAAAACAGAAATACTACATACCAAAACAAAAGTGGTTCTAAGAGAGATATTCATAGCAATACAGGCTTGCCTCAAGATACAAGAAAGATCTCAAATAAATGATCTAATTTTACACCTTAAAGGAGCTAGAAAAAGAAAAAATGAATCTCAGAGTTAGTAGAAGGAAGGAAATAATAAAGATGAAAGCAGAAATAAATGAAATGGAGACTTTAAAAGCAGTGGAAAAGGTTAACAAAACTAAGAGCTGGTTCTTTGTAAAGATAAACAAAATCGATGTATCTTTGCATAAACTAAGCAACCCCCCCCCACCAAGAAAAAACAGAAAAGAAACCTCAAATAAAATCTGAAATGAAAGAGGATAAATTACAACAGATAACACAGATATAAAAAGTAGCACAAGAGACTACAACAAACAATTAATTATACATCAACAAATTGACAACCTGGAACAAATGGGTAAGTTCCTAGAAACATAAAATCTTCCAAAACCGAATCATAAAAAATAAAACACCTGATAGACTGATTACTTGTAAGGAGATCAAATCAGTAATTAAAAGTCTACCCCAAAACAAAAGTCCAAGACCAGATGGCTTCATTGATGAATTCTTCTAAGTATCCAAAATATCCTTCTTAAATTCTTCCAAAAAATTGATGAGAAAGGAGAGATTCCAAACATATGAATATTCCAAATATTTACCTGATGCCAAAACCAGACAAGTATACTATAAAAAAGAAAATTACAGCAATATCTTTGATGAACGTATATGCAAAAATCCTCCACTAAATATTAGGAAACTGAGTTCAAAAATACATTAAAAGGACCATAAACCATGTTCAAATGGGATTTATCCCAAGGACGCAGGATGGTTTAACATCCACAAATCAAACAACCTGATACACCACGTTAACAAAATGAAGCATAAAAATTGTATTATCTCAATAGATGCAGAAAAAGCATTTGATTATTATTATCTTTTTGTCTGTGTCCATGGAATGTGGAGATTCCTGGGCCAGGGACTGAACCCAAACCACAGCAGTGACAACAGCAGTGGGTCTTTAACCCATTGAGCCACCATAGAATTCCAGAAAAAGCATTCTATAAAATTCGACATTCACTTATTATGAAAAAAAAAAAAAACGCTTCAACTAAGTGGATATACCTCAACATAATAAAGTCCTAAATATGCAATTAAGCAAGAAAAAGAAATAAAAGACATCTAAATCAGGAAGAAAGAAGTAAAACTGTCTCTGTTTGTGGATAAAATGATACTGTATACATAAAACCCTAAAGATTTCACAAAAAACTGTTAAAACTAATAAATAAATTCAGTAAAGCTGCAGTATACAAAAACAATATATAGAAATCTGTGATGGAATTCCCCTCCTGGCTCAGCAGTTAATGAACCCAACTAGCATCTATGAGGATGTGGGTTCAATCCCTGGCCTCACTCAGTGGGTTAAGGATCCGGTGTTGCCATGAACTATGGTGAATACTGCAGCTGCAGCTCTGATCCAGTGTTGCTGTGGCTGTGGTGCAGGCCGGTGGCTACAGCTCCTCTTTGAGCCCCTAGCCTGGGAACCTCCATATGCAGCGGGTGCAGCCCTAAAAAGAAAAAAAAAAAAAAAAGAAATCTGTGATGTCTCTAAACATTACCAACTAATTATCAGAAAGAGAAGTTAATACCATTGGCAGTTGTACCAAAAAGAATGAAATAGCTAGAAATAAATTTAATCAAGAAGGTGAAAGACCTCTACACTGAAAATTATGTGAACTGATGACAGAAATTGAAAAAGACAAAAAAAAAATGGAAAGATATTTTGTGCCCATGTATTGGAAGAATTAATATTGTGAAAATTTCCATACTTCCCAAATCATTCTACAGATTTAATACAATTTCATCCAAATTCCAATGGCATATTTCATAGAACTAGAACAAAAATTCTATAATTTGTCATATGAAAACACAACAGACCCTGAATAGCCAAAAAAAAACTTAAGGAAAAAAAAAAGATCTGACAGTATCACATTGCTTGATTTCAAAGTATACCACAAATCTGTAGTAATCAAAACAGTATGATACTGTTTTCAAATATTGTCTCCCAGTCTGTAGGTTGTCTTTTCATTTTGTTTATAGTTTCCTTTGCTGTGCAAAGGCTCTTAAGGTTAATTAGGTCCAATTTGCTTATTTTTATTTTTATTTGTATTACTTTAGGAGATGAATCCAAAAAAATGGTGTGATTTATGTCAAGGAGTGTTCTGCCTATGTTTTCCTATAAGAGTTTTAGAGTATCCCATTTTGAGTTTATTTTTATATATGTTGTTAGATGGTATTCAAATTTCATTCTTTCGCATGTAGCTGTCCAGTTTTCCAACATCACTTATTGAATAGATTGTCTTTTCTCCATTGTTTATTCTTGCCTTCACTGTCAGAGACTCACTGACCATAAGTATGTGGGTTTATTTGTGAGCTTTCTATCCTGTTCCATTGATACATATGTCTACTTTTGTGTCAGTATCATACTGTTTTTATTATAGTAGTTTTGTGGTATAGCTGGAAGTCAGGGGTCATACCTCCAACTTTGTTCTTCTTTATCAAGATTATTTTGGCTATTCAGGGTCTTTTGTGTTTCCATCTCAATTAAAAAATTTTTTGTTCTAGTTCTGTGAAAAATGCCATTGGTATTTTGATATGGATTTCATTGAATCTGTAGATTGCCTAGTGTCCTTTTAATACTGATTCTTCCAATCCATGAACGTGGTATATCTTTCCATCTATTTGTGTTGTCTTTGGTTTCTTTCATCAGCGTCTTGTAGTTTTTGAGTGTATTTTTGTATATTGTATGGGAAGATGTTCAAATTTCACTTTTTTTTTTTACATGTAGCTGTCTGGCTTTCCTAGTACCACTTATTGAAGAGAGGGTCATTTCCTCACTATATATTCCTGCCTAACCCAAGAAAATGAAGTGGGAGATGGGCAGTATACAAGAGAAAGAGTTCAGGGTAATATCCAGAATCAAGCACACAGAAAAAAAGGATAAGGAATATTGAATAGAGCATAGGAGACATTTGAGACATTGATAATGGTCTAATGTGTAATTGGAACATAGGAAGGTGTGTGGGGAGAGGGAGAATTGAGAAGCAATAGTTGAAGAAATACTGAAAATTTCTAAAATGAAAGTTATCAAAATACAGATTCAAAAAGCCCTATAAATCCTAAATAAGAAAAATACAAAGAAAATCATACCTAGGGACTAAGCTTTAAAGTTCACTATCATTTCTTCTGCAACATCTAATCTTCCATTAATCCAATCCAGTATATTTTCCCACTTCAACATTGTGGCTTTCCTCTCAAAAAATTTGTATGTGGATCCTTTATTTATATGTTACATGTCTTTACTTACCTTCTTGTATACAGTGTACAATTACATATTTGTGTTAATATCTTTTGCTAATTCTAACATCTAGATCAGTTTTGCTTGATTGATTATTTTCACAATGGATCATATTTTATTACCTCCTTATATGCCTGATAACCTTGGACTCTAACATCATCACTATTATTTTTTGAGTGTTTTTCATTATCTTGAAAAGTGTTGTTTTATGCATTCTTTCCTGGTTGTTACTGTCATTACTTCAACTAGGAGGATAAACCCAATCTCTGTTCCTCTACCTTATCCAGAAGTGGCTTTCCAAAGGTTTTTAAAATGGTCTTTGAAGTCAGTTCTGATATAAAATGCTATATACATTTCTAAATATCACCACACTATGAAAAATTATGCAATAAAAGCCCATTTTGCTCATGGGAAAATGAGGTTATGAGCACAACACCAAAAAGTTCTGACATTTTGAGCAAAAAGATGAGCCAAATAAAAATGAAAGTACAATTTTAAACATGTCAAGTGGTTAAAAAATACATACATCCTATAATAAACATGGCACTTTACCTTATAAAAGATCTGAAATTTACTTGTGGGCGGGCATAGCCATTCTTTTACCAGCCTGCCCACTTCCTACCCTCACCACAATATATGTGTGAGGAAGAATACAAAAGAGAATGTTTTAACGTGAAAGAAATGGGAGATAAAGAAGAAAAAGGCAAAGAACATAGAGAAAGAAAGTGCAAATAGGCTGACAAGAAAGAGAGAAATTTAGGTGAGAATGTACAGGGCTGAGCAGCCAAGATGGCCATCTGAAGGGCTGCAAATTGTGAATTATTGTTAAGTAGTAGAAGAAGCATTGTCTGAAATAAGATGGTAAAATTTAACACCAGATGCAGATGTGTGTGGCTCATTTTGCTTGTGCCATGTGGAAACATGTGTTTTATGACTTACACTTCTCAGTTCATTTGGATATAGTCTTGGAGTCACCCAGTACTTCTTAGGTACAAAATTCATGGTCTGCTCAAATTCTTCTGTAATACATTAACTGTTTAGTAACAAATCAGTTTTTCAAAACAAGCATTATAGAAGGAATAATTGTACTTAGTTTATTGTTTCAATATTTCATAGAATTCCAAAGAAGACATATGGATGACCAAAAAACACATGAAAAGATGTTAACATCACTCATTATTAGAGAAATGCAAATCAAAACCACTATGAGGTACCACTTTACACCAGCCAGAATGGCCATCATCAAAAAATCTACAAACAATAAGTGCTGGAGAGGGTGTGGAGAAAAAGGAATCCTATTACACTGTTGGTGGGAATGTCAATTGGTGCAACCCCTGTGGAAAACAGTATGGAGATTCCTCAGAAAACTAAAAATAAAACTACCATTTCATCCAGCAATCCCACTCTTGGGCATCTATCCAGAGAAAACCATGACACAGAGGAGTGGATCAAGAAGATGTGGTACATATACACAATGGAATGTTACTCAGCCATTAAAAGGAACAAAATTACAGCATTTTTAGCAACATAGATGGACCTAGAAATTATCATGCTAAGTGCAGTCAGTCAAACAATGAGACACCAACATCAAATGCTATCACTTACATGTGGAATCTGAAAAAAAAAGGACACAATGACCTTCTTTGCAGAAGAGATACTGACTCACAGACTTTGAAAAACTTATGGTTTCCAAAGGAGAGACGTTGGAGGGTGGGGAGATGCTTGGGTTTTGGGATGGAATATAAAATTGGGTTGTGATGATCATTGTACAACTATAAATATAATAAATTCCTTGAGTATATAAAAAAGAATTGAATTTAGAAAAACATAAAAAAATAAATAAATGAGTTAGATAAAATTAAAAAAATATTTCATAGAATTGCTTTTCTTATTATTTTAGTATTTAATCAAACTATTTTTTATGTGTGTCTTAAAATCTTTTTAAGGCTTTGAATGTCATATTAAGTGACAACTTTGCTGCATATAAATGTTGGTTTGCTTAGAAAATTTTGCAAAATAATTTGAAATGGAAAAATGATGACATGTTCTTTCACTGGAGTGCTGAACATTATCCATAAGACCCTTTGGGGGTTATCAGATTCTATAGAGTTTGCACTTTCCATTAATTTTGGTCAATTTTTCAACTCTTTAGTGATAAAAGTTAACATTGTAAAGGCCTAATGGTGATGATAAAGTTGTTCCTGTTCATTGAAATTTAAATGAATTTTGTATGATATAGATGCAATTGAGTCTACAGCCCTCCTCAAACCTCTGTGGAAGAGATGATCACAAATGTTACATTTTGCTTTATTACCTGTGGCTCTTGAGCACATGTATTTACACCTATTATTAAATTCATTTCAGCATTCTCCTCCATTGACTAAATAGATGCCAGTGCTTGGAATTCTGTTTCGAGGCTATTTTAACATTTTAATGGTTCCCTCATTAATTTACTTAATTTTGCATGAAGGCAATAATTTTACTTTTTTTTTCAATTACCATGTAACAGTCCATAGTACCTCTACTTTTTTTTGCTTTTTTTGCTTTTTTTTTTTAGGGTTGCACCTGCATCATATGGATGTTCCCAGGCTAGATGTCTAATCAGAGCTACAGCTGCCGGCCTACACCACAGCCACAGCAATGCCAGATCCAAGCGGTGTCTGCAACCTACACCATGGATCACAGCAAAGCCAGATTCTTAACCCACTGAGCGAGGTCAGGGATTGAACCTGCAATCTCATGGTTCCTAGTCGGATGGTTTCTGCTGTGCCACAATGGGAACTCCATTCCCTGCATTTTAGCATCAAGAATTCTTTTGAAGGAGTTCCCATCATGGTGCAGTGGTTAACAAATTGACTAGGAACCATGAGGTTGCGGGTTTGATCCCTGGCCTTGCTCACTGGGTTAACGATCCAGCGTTGCAGTGAGCTGTGGTGTAGGTCACAGAGGTGGCTTGGATCTGACGTTGCTGTGGCTCTGGTGTAGACCAGTGGCTACAGCTCCTATTTAACCCCTAGCCTGGGAATTCCATTTACCACGGGAGCAGCCTTAGAAAAAGGTAAAAAGACCAAAAAAAAAAAAAAAAAGAAAGAATTCTTTATCATATATATCTTTTGATATATCTGATATATGATGCCAATGTTATTTTTTTCCACCTTTGGGAAATTATAGATAATTGGCTCGTTATTTTTATTTATTTTTTAAAGTGCAGTTGATTTACAATGTGTAAATTTCTGCTGTACAGCGAAGTGTGTATATATGCAGAAATATGTGTGTGTGTATATACACATATATAGATAAACTCTTTTTAATGTTCTTTTCCATTATTTATCATGAGACATTGAACATAGTTCTCTGTGCTATACAGTAGAACCATGTTGTTTATCCCCTCCATGTATAACAGCTTACATCTACTGACCCCTACCACTCCATCCCTCCCCTAACCTATCCCTTGGAAACCACAAGTCTATTCTCCTTGTCCAAGAGTTTGTATCTGTTTTGTAGATAGGTTCATCTGTATCATATTTTAGATTCCACATATGTGATATCATATGATATTTGTATTTCTCTTTCAGTCTTAACTAAGTGAGTATGATAATTTCTAGTTGCATCTATGTTGCTGCGACTGGCATTATTTCACTCTTTTTTATGGCTAAGTAGTATTCTGTTTTATATATATATATAAATGACATCTTTATCAACTCATCCATTTATGGACATTTAGAGTATTTCCATGTCTTGGCTATGGACACAGGGGTGCAGGTATCTTTCTAAAATTTTTTTCAAATTATAGTTATAGTTGATAAATGTTGTGCCAATTTCTGTTATACAGCAAAGTAACCCAGTCATACAAATATATACATTCCTTTTCTTGTAATATCTTCTATCATGGTCTACCCCAAGAGAATGGACATAGGCCCCTGTGCTGTACACTAGGACCTCATGGCTTGTCCATTCTAAAGGTAATAGTTTGCATCTACTAACCCTGAACTCCCAGTCCATCCCACTCCCTCCCCACGTATCTTTTTGAATTATTTATTTATTTTTGACTGTACTTGTGGCATGTTAAAGTTCCTGGGCCAGAGATTGAACCCAAGCCACAGCAATGACAACACCAAATCCTTAATCACTAGGCCAGCAGAGATTCCCAATTCTTTTTGGATTATAGTTTTGTCTGGATACATATGCTGGAGCATATGGTAACTCTATCCTTAGTTTTTTGAGGAACTTCCATGCTGTTTTCAATAGTGACTTTACCAATTTACAGTCCCACCAATAATGCAGAAACATTCCCTTTTCTACCTATCCCATCCAGCATTTATTTTTGGACTTTTTAATGATGACCATTCTGATCGGTCTGAGGTGGTGCTTCATTGTAGTCTTGATTTGCATTTTTCTAATAATTAAAAATATTGAGCATTTTTTCCATGTGCCTATTGTCTGTTTGTATTTCTTCTTTGGGGAGATGTCTTTTTAGGTTTTCTGCTCATTTTTTGATTGGGTTCTTTGTTTTCTTGTTATTGAGTTGTATGAGTTGTTCGTGTATTTTAGAAATAAGCCCTTATCAGTTGCCTTATTTACAAATATTGTTTTCCAGTTTGTAAGTTGTATTTTCATTTTGTTTATGGTTTCCTTTGCTATACAAATCTTGTAATTCGGTCCCATTTTTTTATTTTTGCTTTTATTTCTATTGCCTTGAGAGACTGACCTGAGACAACATTGGTATGATTTATGTCAGAGAATGTTTTGCCTATGTTATCTTCTAGAAGTATTACGGTGTCATATCTTATGTTTATGTCTTTAAGCCATTTTGAGTTTATTTTTGTGTATAATGAGAGAGTATGTTCTAATTTCTTTTATTTATTTCATTTTTTTATGGCTGCATCCACAGCATATTGAAGCTCCCAAGGTGGGGAGTGAATCTAGCCAAAGCTACAACTCATGCCAGAGCTGAGGCAATACTGGATTCTTTAACCCACTGTGCCGGGCCAGGAATCAAACACATGCCTCTGCAGTGACCCAAGATGCTGCAGTCAGATTTGTTGTTTTGTTTTTTTGTTTGTTTGTTTGTCTTTTTAGGGATGCATCCATGGCATATGGAGGCTAGGGGTCAAATCGGAGCTGTAGCCACTGGCCTTCACACAGCCACAGCAACTTGGGATCAGAGCCATGTCTGTGACCTACACCACAGCTCGTGGCAACACCAGATCCCTAACCCACTGAGTGAGGCCAGGGATTTAATCTGCGTCCTCATGGATGCTAGTCAGATTTGTTTCTGCTGAGCCATGATGGGAACTCCCTTGCAGTCTGATCTTAACCCACTTCACCAAGATAGGAATTCCTAACTTCTTTGATTTACATTTAGCTGTCTAACTTTCCCAACACCACTTGCTGAAGAGACTTTTTCCCATTGTAAATTCTTGTCTCCTTGGTTGCAGATTAATTGACTGTAGGTCTGTGGGTTTAATCTTGGCTTTTATTCTGTTCCATTTATCCATATGTATGCTTTTGTGCCAATACCATGCTGTTTTGATTACTGTAGCTTCATACTATTGTCTGAAGTATGGGAGGGTTATGCCTCCTACTTTGTCCTTTTTGTTCAGATTTGCTTTAACAATTCTGGATCTTTTATGGTTCTATATAAATTTTAGAATTTTTTTCTAGATCTGTTTGAAATGTTGTGGGTAATTTGATAGAGATCACATTAAAGCTGTAGATTGCTTTGGGTAGTATGGCCATTTTAATAATATTAATTTTTCTAATCCAAGAGCATGAAATATCATTCCATTTATGTAAATCATCTTTAATATTCTTTATTAATGTTTTATAGTCATCAGCATATAAATCTTTTACCTCCTTGGACAGGTTTATTCCTAAGTATTTTATTTGGGGTGGGGGGGGGCGTAATTTTAAAAGGTATTTTTTTTACATTCCCTTTCTGACATTTCATTGTTATTATAAATAATGCAGCAAATTTCTGTTTGTTAACCTTGTATTCTGCTACCTTGCTGAATTCACTTCTCAGTTCTAGTAGTTTTTGTGTGGAGTCATTAGAGTTTTCTGTGTATCATATTTTGTCATCTGCATCTAATAACCATTTCACCTCTTCTCTTCCTATTTGGATACTTTTATTTCCTTTTCTTGTCTGATTGCTGTGGCTAGGACTTCTAATACTGTGTTGAATAGAAGAGGTAAGAGTTGTCATCCTTGTTATGATCCAGATTTTAGCAGGAAGGTTCTTTCAGCTTTTCATCATTGAATATTATATTGGCTGTGGGTTTGTCATAGTTAGATTTTACTATGTTGAGGTATGTTCTCTCTGTACCCACTTTGGTAAGAGTTTTTATCATGAACAGATGTTGAATTTTTTCTAATGATTTTTTCTGCATCTATTGATACGACCATGAGGTTTTGTCTTTTCTTTTGTTTATATGGTATATCACCTTGATTATTGTATATGTTGAACCAGCTTTGTGAACTTGAGATGAATCTCACCAGGTGATGGTGTATGATCTTTTTTTAAGTGTTCTTGGATTCGGTTTGCTAATATTTTTTGAAGAATTTTTTAATGTATGTGTAACTAGGTCAGCATGCTGTGCAGTAGAAAATTGACAGAACACTGTAAACCAACTATAATGGAAAAAATAAAAATAAAAATAAATAAAATAAAGGTCCTACAGGTCCTACAGGTCCAACAAGGTCCTACAGTATGGTACAAAGAACTATATTCAATATCTTGCAATAAACCATGATGGAAAAGAATATGAAAAAGAATGTATAATATATGTATCACTGAATTTCTTTGCTGTATATCAGAAACTAATACAGCATTGTAAATCAACTATAATTCAATAAAACTGTAGTCCAAGTTATAAATTAAATGCAATACACTTTAAAAACTTTAGCAAACCTAGATATAAACAAAACTGATGCAGATATTTGTATAAAATATATGATAAAAGTTATAACTTTTTAACTTTATGGAGAGAACATGTTTGGCATGATATATTTGATGTATTAAAAATAAAATAAATGTTTAATATCCTAAAAAAAAAGGAGTTCCTTTCATGGCTCAGCAGTTAACAAATCCAGCTAATATCCATGAGGATGTGGGTCCAATCCCTGGCCTCACTCAGTGGGTTAAGGATCTGGTGTTGCTGTGAGCTGTGGTGTAGGTCACAGACATACCTTGGATCCTGTGTTGCTGTGGCTCTGGCATAGGCTGGAGGCTACAGATCAGATTTGACACCTTGCCTGGGAACCTCCATATGCTGCAGGTGTGGCCCTAAAGAGAAAAAAAGTCAAAAAAAATTTTTTGTATCTATATTCATAAAAGATATTGGCCCATAAATTTCTTTTTTGGTGGTATATTTGTCTGCTTTTGGTATCAAGGTGATGGTGGCTTCATAGAATGTTATTAGAAGCATATCTCACCTCTTTGACTTTTTTAAAGATTTTGAGAAGTATTAGTATAAATTCTTTGTATGTTTGGTAGAATTCGCTTGTGAAGCCATCTGGGTCTGGACTTTTTTCTATACAGTTTTAAAATTACAGATTCTATTTCATGTCCAGTTATCAGCCTGTTCAAATTATCTGTTTATTATTGATTCAGTTTTGATGGGCTGTATATTTCTAGAAATTTCTCTATCTCTTCTAGGTTATTCAATTTGTTGGAATATTATTGTTCATAGTATTCCCTTATGGTTTTTTTTTTTTTTATTTCTACAGTGTAGTCATTATACCTTCTTTTTCATTTCTTAATTTGTTTATTTGGGTTCTCTCTCTTTTCTTCTTGGGGAGCCTGGCCAGAGGTTTGTCTGTCTTTTTTTTTTTTTTTTTTTTTTTTTACAAATATAATAAAATGCACAATCATCTTCGTTGTAAATTCCAGGTGGCCTATTGATTCTTAAAAAGTGCTTTAATTGACTTTTAGATTTTTTAAATTATAGTTGATTTACAATATTTTGTCAATTTCTGCTGTACAGTGAAGTGACCCAGTCATATTCTTTTTCTCACATTATCCTCCATCATGTTCTATCACAAGTGATTATATGTGTTCCCTGTGCTATACAGTAGGATCTCTTTGCTTATCCTCTCCAAATGCAATAGTTTGCATCTACTAACCCCAAACTCTCAGTCCATTCCACTCCTTCCCCCTCTCCCTTGGCAACCACAAGTCTGTTCTCCATGTCTATGAGTTTTTTTCTTTTCTGTACATAGGTTCATTTGTGCAATATATTAGATTCCAGTTATGTGGTATCATATGGTATTTGTCTTTCGCTTTCTGACTTATTTCACTTAGTATGAGAATCTCTAGTTCCATCCATGTTGCTGAAAATGACATTCGTTTGTTCTTTTTTATGGCCAAGTAGTATTCCATTGTGTGTATATACCACATCTTCTTAATCCATTTATCTATCAATGGACATTTAGGTTGTTTCCATGTCTTGGCTATTGTGAATAGTGCTGCAGTGAACATAAGTGGTGAATATATCTTTTTCAATGAAAGTTTGTCTAGATATATGCCAGGAGTGGGATTGTTGAATCATATGGCAGTTATATATTTAGTTTTCTGAGGTACCTCCATATTGTTTTCCATAGTAGTTGTACCAATTTGCATTTCCACCAACAGTGTAGGATGGTTCCCTTTTCTGCACACCCTCCCCAGCATTTACTATTTGTAGACTTACTAATGATGGCCCTCTGACTGGCGTGAAGTGGTACCTCATTGTAGTTTTGAGTTTCATTTTCTCTATTAGTTAGTGATGTTGAGCTTTTTTTCAGGTGCCTGTTGATCATCTGTATATCTTATTTGGAAAAATGTCTATTCACTTTTACTGCCCATTTTTCAGCTGTGTTTTTGTTTGTTTGTTTTGTTTTTTGCTGTTGAGTTGTATGAGTTGTTTGCATATTTTTGGAGATTAAGCCCTTTTTACATCCCTCACTTTCAATCTATGTGAGTCCTTTGCCCTAAGATGAGTCTCTTTTAGGCAGCATATTGTAGGCTTTTGTTTGCTTATTCATTCTGCCACTCTGTGTCTTTTGATTTGTGTGCTTAGTCCATTGACATTTAAGGTAGTTATTGATAGATTTGTATTCATTGTCATTTTAAACCTTTTCTTATTGATTTCATATTTCTTCTTTGTCCCTTTCTTTTTATTGTTGTTTTTCTTTTTGTGGTTTAATGATTATCTTTTGTATTATATTTATATTTTTTTCTATTCTTTTTGGCTTTCGTGAATCTACTTTATGTTTTTTTATTTTTTATTTTATGTTTTTGATTGGCAGTTACCCCCTTTTTCAAGTATGTTAACCCCTTTCTTTATTTGCCTTAGAATGGTAGTTATTTAAGCTCAGAGACCTTCTAGGGGAAAAAATCTACATTTTCTTACTCTCCCCCCTACATTTTATGATTCCAATGTCCTCTTTAACATTCATGTTTGTCCTTTTGCTATTCATTGTGGTTGACATCACTTTCACGGTTATTTTTTCATTTTTAAAAAATTTGTGTATTGTCTTATTTAAGTGGTTTACTTTCCAATTGTGCTTTCTCTTTCCTATAGATCCTTACTTCTTTTCTATTTGGAGAAGACATTTCAATATTTCTTTTAAGATAAGTTTAGTATTGCTGTATTCTTTCAGTTTATGCTTGTCTGAGAACTTGTTTATATCTTCCTCTATTCTAAATGATAATCTTGCTGGGTAGAATATTTTAGGATGTAGATTTTTCCTTTTCATAACTTTGAATATATCTTGCCACTCCCTTCTTGCCTTCAATATTTCTAAAGGGAAATCACCTGATAGCCTTATGGGGGTTCCCTTGTAATTAACTCTCTGTTTTTCTCTTGCTGCCTTTAGCATCCTCTCTTTAACTTTTACCATTTTTATTATAATATGTTTTGGTGTAGGTCTGTTTTGGTTTATCTTGTTTGGAACCCTCTGTGCTTCCTGTGCCTGGTTATCTGTTTCCTTCTTTAGTTTGCAGTCATACTTTCTTCAAATATATTTTTTAATTCCACTTCTCTTTCTTGCCCTCTAGAATCACTAATATGCATAGATTGGCATGCTTTATATTATTCTATAGTCCTTATATTTCTTTCATTTGGATTTCTGTCTGCTGTCCTGATTGAGTGACTTACATCATTCTATCTTCCAAGTCACTTTTTCATTCCTCTGCATTATTTATTCTGCTATTAATTTCCTTTAGCTCAGCTTTCATCTCAGCAAATGAGTTTTCTAATTTTCTTGGTTCCTATTTATAGTTTCTAGTTCCTTTTTATAGTACTCTGCATTTATGTCAATAGCCTTTATTAGTTCCTTCACTATTTTCCATATCTCATTTTCAAAACCAGTGTCTAGGGAATTCCCGTGGTGGCACAGTGGAAATGAATCCAACTAGAAACCGTGACATGGCAGGTTTGTTCCCTAGCCTTGCTCAGTGGGTTAAGGATCTGGTGTTGCCATGAGCTGTGGTGTAGGTCACAGATGCACCTTGGATCCCGAGTTGCTGTGGCTGTGGTGTAGGCCAGCAGCTGTAGCTCCAGGTTGATCCCTAGCCTGGGAACCTCCATATGCCGTGAGTGCGACCCTAAAAAGCAAAAACAAACAAACAAACAAACAAAAAACAAACAAAAAACCCCCAGAAAACAAAAAAGAGTATCTATTAGACTGAAGAGGTCTGTTTCATTGTTTGTTCTTTCTGAGGAATTCTCTTGGTCTTTTAACTGGGAATGTTTCCTGTATTTCTTCATTTTACTTATATTTCTTATTCTGTAACTTTAGGAGAAACAATTGCCCACTGTTGTCTTGGAGGGCTATTTATATGTGGGAGCATCCTTGTGTAGCTTGTGTGGGTTTACTATTTTTGGTTCATATGCTGTTTTTAGTATGAATGCCTATTGCCTCTTCCCTCATTTGTATGACAGCCATTAGCCCCTTGATGGTGGGTGTGCAGATGCACTAGCTAGTACCCAGTTCTATGGTTCTTAGCAGCCATGGTGGCTCATGTATGTCCCCAGAGCACACAATGGGAGTGGTAATGGCTCGTGGTCACTTCTGGAACTTAGGAGGGCTATGAGCCAACTTATGACCATGTCTGGAGCTTATGTAAGCAGTGTCCTGCTACTTCAGAGCATGCACATGGAACAAGGCTGTAATTGCAGGCCCACCCCTTCCCTCATGGATCCCCAAACCATGGCACCTGGCTTCTAAAGCAGCCTGGGATTCCTCCACGTACACCCTCTGACGTGGTTGCACCAGACTCCAGTCCCTTTGAGCTGTTTCTGCACGGCCAACTCCAGTCCTCTCCCCAGGTCTGATTTCCAAAACCCAAGCTTCAGCCCATAGTCTATGACCACACCAGCAGATGTGTGCCTCAGGCTGGGTAGTGTAGGGCAGTAGCACTGACTGTGCAAGTCTTTCTCCATTCTGGCTGCTGCAACCTGGTTGCTACATTCTCTGTGGCTCTGAAGGTCCCCCTCTGTCCTGGCTGAGCTCCCCACTGATAAGGGAGGGGTTTCCAGGGTGCAAGAACCTTTCTTCTTTCACAGACTCCTTCCCAGGGATGCAGGTCCCATCCAGATTCCTTTTCCACTCTCTTTTTCTTCCCCTTTGTCCTATTAAGCTATATGGAGATTTGCTTGCTTTTTAAGAAGCCTAAGGTATTCTGCCAGCATCAGTAGATTTTCTATGTGAACTGTTCCATATGTACATGTATTTTTGATGTCTTTGTGGGAAAATGCGAGCTTCACATCTTACTACTCTGCCATCTTAATCATCCCTTATACCAATATTATTATTATTTTGGCCACACCTGCAGCATGTGTAAGTTCCCAAACCAAGGATAAAAACTGAGCTGCAGTTGCAGTTTGCACCATAGCTACAGCAATGCTGGATCCTTAACCCGCTAAATCACCAGGGAACTTCCTTTTTTTTTTTTTTCCCAATATCCTATTTCAACTCTTGCTCATTTTTGCAGGCAGACTTTAAGATGGCCTCTGATGATTCCTATCTTCTAGTACTCACATTCTAGTGTAATCACATCCTTTTAAGAGTAACCAATCAAGGAGTTCCCATCGTGGCCCAGCAGAAACAAATCTGACTAGCATCCATGAGGATGCAGCTTCAATCCCTGGCCTCGATCAGTGGGTTAAGGATCTGGCATTTCTGTGAGCTGTGGTGTAGGTCGCAGATGTGTTGGTTTTTTGGTTTTTTGTTTTGTTTTTGTTTTTGTTTTTTTGGTATTTCTGCCATTTCTTGGGCTGCTCTCGCGGCATATGGAGGTTCCCAGGCTAGGGGTCCAGTCAGAGCTGTAGCATCCGGCCTATACCAGAGCCACAGCAATGCAGGATCCGAGCCGCGTCTGCGACCTACACCACAGCTCACAGCAACGCCAGATCGTTAACCCACTGAGCAAGGGCAGGGACTGAACCCGCAACCTCATGGTTCCTAGTCGGATTTGTTAACCACTGCGCCACGACGGGAACTCCCAATGTGTGTTTTTTAACTCATATATTTCAGACCTAATGTGTTCATCTGGGGAATGATTTTTTAATACAGTTTCCTTTAATTTTCCTATAATCTTCACTGATTGCACATATTTAAAATTCTTGGTTTGTATGTTTTTATGTTTTAGTAACTCTTCTTTAGAGTGTATTGCATTTCATTCATTCCATTTGTTTTCCTCTGAAATATGTGAGATGCTTTGGTTTGTGATGTTATATTCTCCTGTTGACTGTAGCTGCTTTACCTGATACCATGTTTGTGGCAAGGGCCAAAGGTTTGACCCATATTTATATCATTTTTCCAGGAAAATGAAGGAGGGTATGTGGGTTGAAATCTAGAAGAGAGAACTCCAGGTATCTTCAAAACAGTCAATCACTCTCACTTGCTGTCTCCCCACAAACCAACTCCCCCAGACAGGGCTTCACTGGACTTAAAGGATTCCCTGGAATTTGGGGAGGAGGGTGTTTCCCTAAACTGAAGCTATAAGCATTGGGATTTTGAGAGAGATGGAGAATGAATGCCTCAGTCTCATAACATTTATCTATCTTATTCAACTCCTTACCTCATCAGTACTCTTTTGCTGATCCGATATTACCATCATGAGTTCCTGCACCAGGAATCTGGACTATTTCCTTAATTATCTTCTGCGTGAACAGATGTTGACAATTCCAAAGGAATGTGGGAGAAGGACAGAAATAAGTTAACACTGTCTTTCTCTGACCTATTCTTTAACTGTTTTCTCTGTGTTCTACTTCAGATTAGAGCTGCTTTCTTCTCTACACATTCATTTTAGACACACTTCAGCTTCCTCAGGAGTTTTCAAATTTTCTCTTAGTTTTCAGAGTATGTTTCTCTTTCATAATTTAGAGACAAGAACCAGCAGCTCATGGTAGCTCATCATTGTAGCAATTGTTGTATTATAATTGTTATTTGTAATACTTGCAAAGAAAAATCTCAGCAGATTCCTGGTGCAAAAACATAAGATTTTGTTGAGACTGTGTATCACAAGCTAACTTTTCCCTCTGCCCAATTTTGCTCCCTTTTCTTCCCTTCCACACTGATCCCTAATAAACTTCCTGTACATCAAATTATATCTCAAGATTCCGCTTCCAAGGGAAGCCAATAAGCGACAATGAAACTCATTTATAAGAAGTGCTGATGTATGTGAGGACAAGCCAAACTGCAAAGTAAGAAATGAATAGTGAGAAAATTGAACAAGCCAAGAATGGGCAACTCATTCAAGTAATTTTGCGTTCATAGACAGAAATATGACCAAAACCAAGACAGTGTAAGGAGAGTTCTCCCATGGTACAGCAGTTAAAGATCCTGCATTGTCACTGCAGCAGCTTTTGTTTTTGCTGTGGTGTTGGTTCAATCCCTGACCCAGGAACTTCCGCATGCCATGTGCGTGACAGAAAGGAAGAAAAAAAAAGAAAAAAAAAAAAGACAGTATTACGGGCTCACCACCCTGACTCCTAGTACTGAGATATCGGAATGAAAGATAAATGCCAGTTAGACATACAGGATTCGGTATCAGTAAAATTAACTTTTACTAAAGAGTAAACAATAAGTATTACTTTCTATATCAGGACAAGATCTTTCATCAGTATTAGCTCATTAAGGAGTTAGGAGAATGAGTAACCTGCATTTTTAAGGGACAAAAATAAACCTGGAACTTGGCTACTTTATGTCAGTTTCCCAAATTTTAACAGTATGAGTCAGTTTACATCCTTACTGCCTATAGCTGATAAAACTGGATCTTCTAAAGCACTCCTCCCACAACTTCCGTCTAGCCCCAGCTAAATTAGAATGTCTACCTCTTAAACCTGAGACTTAAACCACTTCTTGGATAGCTGATTTGACTTCTTAGAAAAACTTATGAGAAATTTTTATCCAGGGATCCAGATAAAGATGCAAAAAATAAGCCTATGTGGGCAATTAAATTTTTTGAGACTGAAAACCTACGATAATAATTTCGCGTGAGGTATAAGGATGGGGTGGAGGGCAAGGGGAGGATAAGTCTCGAGGCAAAGACTGAAGAAAGCGGATAAAATCGAGAAACCCTCAGGAAGTAGCAATAATACGGGCGCTGGCCATAGGCAGGCGTCTAAAATTCTCTTACGCAAAGAATGCGTATGTCTCCAAACGAGCCTTCTGTTAGCTTTTAAATCTGGTAGGAGAGGAAAACTTGCACCAACGGCGAATATAAAAGCAGAAAATTTACGACTGACCCCGGAAACATTTTATTTTGCGTAGATATCTGGAGAATTTTCTTTTGCGATTCGTTACTTGATCCGGAAGGAGACATAGCAAATGTCACCTGTGATTGGGTCATAGCATAAAGGCGGGGCCTTAGCGAGCCAGTCACCTTGGCAACAGGATGTGACGGTGCCGGAAACCGCCAGGCCAGCTTTGCTCCCGCTGGCGGCTTCGGTGGGCGGGGTCGGCCGAGACGGTCCGGCTGATCTTCATCAGAGGCTCGGCACCGACAGAGGCGGTGCCATTAAGGCCACGCCTCCCGCCTGATTCCGGATGCCTGCGGAGCGAAGTCCTAGGCTCTAACGGGGCGGAGACTCGGGCTTGTTCTCTTAGAGGCTAGTGCCGGTCCCACCCCGTAAGTCACTTCGGTTCTTCCGGTTTCTGGTGGCTGCGCCGCCTCCCTCCGAAGCCTGAGGATACGCCCTCTAGGGAGCCTGTTGTCGCCCTCCTTTCTGCTTCAAGCCCCCCTGAGTTGCTCAGGCGCAACTCCAGCCAAACATTCTGTCGCTCTGGTTCTCGGCCCTTGGAGACCTCGACCCCCATATACTGCCCCCTTTCCTGGACGTACTGGCCCCTCCCACCCCTCTAAAATGTCCAATAACCTACGGAGGGTCTTCCTGAAATCTGCAGAGGAAAAGTCAGGCAGCGCCTCGCATTGGTAAGTACCGGTTTCGAATCTCCGGCGACACACCCGCCCCTCGCCCGTCTCTTAGCAGGATGTGGAGTCGGCCGCCGTTTCCTGACGTTCTGCAGTTCAGATGCCTTTGATCCCGCCGGGTGAGCACTCTAGGGGGAGTGCGCGGCGCTTCGGCTTTTAGAGCCCTTAGAGCCGCTCCCTCTTGGAAACATAAACCCTCTAGAGAGTCTGTGACACAGACAGCCTCTGCCTTGGCTCCGCAGCCCTCCAGCGCCTGAAGTTTCATAGGCTGACTGAGTAGATCTCCACAGGAGAGGAAAATCAACATGGCCGGCGCTCCTGTGTGACCCACATCATCTGGAAGATTCTCGCGCACTCGCAGAAAAACACGCAGCCGTCAGCGCGGATTAGCAAGTGCAGCACGGGTTGCGCTGGACCTTCAGGGAAAATAGCTGTAATTAAAGAGAGTTAGTGAGAAGGGAAGGCTTTTATTTTTGTGTAATTGACAAAAGTATATGAATATAGAACCTGAAAAATTGTTCTGGAATAAGGGAATCGATTTTTTAAATTTTCGAATACTAGTTTTATTTGAAGATAAAGAGAAGTAAAAATAGAGAAATTATCATGTAAAATCAACCTTTTGGAACAGCAGTATTTGAAGCAGGTGTATTGAGAATGCCATCTCGAATCGGATGTATACGTAGAGGAACTACGTTTGAAGGGGAGAGTCCAGCATTTCTTAGAAGGACACTTATTTGTAAATTTAGACAATGGTTTATCACTAACTCAGTAGTTTTTTAAGCCTATATTAATCAAGATGAAATGAAGCTGGAACAAAATTGTTAGCTAAGGTAGAATATTTTGAGTTGTAATCTGCCTGGTTTGTGGGTATATAATAAATGGTGAGAGGAAAGCTAATGAGTCTCTGCAGAAGGAACATGTGAAGAAGAAACATGGAGAAGGAGATAAAAATCATGGAAGAGCATTTATGTTTGAAGAAAACCAGGCTTGCTAAGTTTAATCCTCGCTTTGCTGGTTAACTATTTGTGAGGCCAAGTGACTTGGTTTTCAGTTGGCCAATAAAACCACCTGAGGGTATTTTAAGGATAAAAGAATGAATATACTAAAATACTTAAAATGTAAGAGCATTATTTAAATGTTAGTTATGTATTATTATCATAAGATCACAACTTTTCTTTCTGTACAAATTTTAGCCCAGGAAGTAAGTAGATACAAGTAGATGCAAAACGTAATTGGGCCGTGAGCTGCCTTGTAGGTCACAGACACGGCCTGGATGTGGCATTGCTGTGGCTGTGGTGTAGGCTGGCAGCTCCAATTGGACCCCTAGCCTGGGAACTTCCATATACCACGGGTATGGCCCTATAAAGAAAAAAAAAAAGGGAGAAAAAAAAAAGGAAGCGAAAACAACAACAAGGAGTTTACATCGTGGCCCAGTGGTTAACAAATCCGACTAGGAACCATGAGGTTGCGGGTTAGATCCCTGGCCTTGCTCAGTGGATTAAGGATCCTGCATTGCCATGAGCTGCGGTGTAGGTTGCAGACACCACTGGGATCCCACGTTGCTGTGGCTCTGGCGTAGGCTGGCGGCTACAGTTCCGATTAGACCCCTAGCCTGGGAACCTTCATATGCTGTGGGAGCAGCCCTAGAAAAGGCAAAAAGACAAAAAACAAAAAAACCAAAAAAAACCCACAACAACAAGAAACCCTAATTGTAATAAACACTTTTAAAAACTTGCATAATATTCTAAAAAGAAACAGTTGAGGAGTTCCCGTGTGGCGCAGCAGAAATGAATCTGACTAGGAACCATGAGGCTGCAGGTTCGAATCCCTGGCCTTGCTCAGTGGGTTAAAGATCCGGTGTTCCTGTGAGCTGTGGTGTAGGTTGCAGATGCTGCTCGGATCTGATGTTGCTGTGGCTGTGGCATAGGCCCGTGGCTACAGCTCTGATTGGACCCCTAGCCTGGGAACCTCCATATGTCACAGGTGGGGCCCTAAAAAGCCAAAAAAAGAAAAGAAACAGTCACCAAAAGTGGTGAGATAAAGCCATTATTGAAGAACTGCCAAGAAGGAAGCATTGTATTTCAGATTGTAACAAGAGCCAGATTTTGTACATGTATGTTTTTTGTTGGCTGTTTTTGGTGGAAGGAGGTGGGGAGGCAGAGGTAACACATATGCAAAAATAGAATTACTCTTTAATGATGGTTCATCTTTTTCTATCTTGTTTTAGTACCTGGATATTTGATGATGTCTTATTTACCCTGATTTAACACAATTTGTTTCAGGATTACATGCTTTTGCAATATCAGAAATTAGAGTAAGGACCTTACGTTTTTATTTATTGTGTACTTTGTTATCCAGTTCCTACCCTTATCTATCTATATTTTTAAAAACATTACAAATTGAATTATGTTTTAGTTACATTCATCAGAGTCATTTGGAGTTCATTAACTCATTGGTATAATGCATTATTTTCATCATCTTTGAATGTATTTATTTCCTCATATCCTTGAGATTTTAAATTATATATTTGGGACATTTACCAGATGCCTTTCTGAAGCTGTTTGACACTTATTTCAGTTATAGTTGCTTTTTTGATTCTATTCTGTTTTGTAAATAATAATCTACATGATGTCCAAATATACTTTTGTAAATCATTGAATTAATGTCAGCTCTCTGATTGAATACTTCATTTTCTTATTTTTCTAATAATATCTTTGATGGTACTAAATCATTTATTTTCTTCATAAGCTTAAAATGACCAAATGATTTTCTTACTGTCTGTAGATGCTGGAATTTTTCTTGAGTTGCTTTCCTCTTGTAAAATCTTTCAGTTTTGTGATACAGAATGTTTGTTGTTTAAAAAGTATCTTAATTCATCAGGGCATAAAAGGTAAAACCCAAATTTAATACTATAGTACAAAGGAGAAATCTGGAACATATTCGTGGTAATGAGCATTAATTTTATTTAGATTTTGGCTCTCTATGCAAAGAACAAAGCAGGAGAATGGTACAGTAGAGTTTCAGAGATGTAGGTGGCATTATAGAAAGAAGGTGGAGTTATAGAGACTGAGATTCATATTCTAGTTCTCTACTTATTATCAGTATTGTTCAAACATTTGGTTAAAAAATGTTCCCTGAGTGCCTACTGTGAAATAGACTGTGCTCAATGGAAAGACTGAGAAATAGGGTTTGGGCCATGCCCATGAAAAGACTTAAAGTCTAGGCAGTATATAATGTAATATCCTTTTTAATAGTGTTATGCACAGGATGAAACTGTGAGGGAATAGAGAAAGGAAATTATAAGAAATATTTCTTGAGCATGAGTGCGGGAATATAAGTATCAGCTACCCAATTAAAGATGCAGGCTAGGGATTTCCCATTATGGCTGAGCGGAAACGAATCTGACTAGCATTGATGAGGACGCAGGTTCGATCCCTGGCCTTGTTCGGTGGGTTGGGGATCAGGCGTTGCTGGGAGCTGTGGTCTAGGCCGGTGGCTACAGCTCCAATTCGACCCTTAGCCTGGGAACCTCCATATGCTGTGGGTACAGCCTTAAAAAAAAAAAACAAAAAAAACCAAGAAAAGGTGCAGGCTATGTCCAAGCAGAGGGAATTGATAAAGCACCAGGATAACTTGTTAGTAGCAACTGGTATTTATTGTTTGATTATGTATTACAAGCAGGATAAGCAGATTGCTTTTAAGGATTTGCTAAAGAGATTATGCTTCATCCGTTAGAGATCCTTCCGAGGATTTTAAGAAAAGAACTGTCATGTTCAGGTGTCATTTTAGATAACTGATGGTCGTGTGGATTTGAGAGTGAGGGATCAGGCATATAAAGATTCTATAGATTCTATTTCCCTTTTCCTTCCAGAGATTCTGAGAGTCTGAACTAGCTAATATAGAGTAAGGATTGGAGTCAAAGTAATATAGAAGGGAAAATGGGCATACCTTGTCAGTTATGTTGGCATGAAGAAAAGGGAATCAATTATGATGCCAATTTTCTGGGTAGATATTGGTAAATTAATTAAGATGAGCACACCTAGAAAACAATCAGTGAAATATTTGAATCTGGGACTCAAGCAGGGTCAGAGTTGAAAATAGAGACTTGTTGAGTCATCAGCTTAGAGGTATTATTATAAAAGCCTGTGATAATACATCCTGTAATAGTAGGAATTAGGATGTCATGTGATTGGCAATTGGCTTCTATCTGCCTTTGACCCTTGGTTCTTAAATAGGGAGCTAAAAATGAGTATCCTCAGCAGGGGGCCTGGTTTGGTTAGATAAATAATGTTTCACTGTCAGTTCAGTGTGCCTTTAGTTTTGTACAGTGTAAGTGTTATTATTTCTGCTTTTTTGTGTGTGTGTGTGCGCGTATGTAAAAGAGAGACATGTAAACCATGCAGGCTAATTGAAATCTGCTTCATTAATCTCTCGGTTTATGCATGAATTTTTGGGACTTCGTCATGTTGGGGTTTTGCTAAAGTAAATTCAAGAAAGTGGATAGGATCATGCAAAAGAGCATGTTATTCTGAATAAGTTATTTAATATTACTAAATCTCCATTTTCTTCACTATAAAATTGGAGTGGCACTGTTGACCTTGCTTATTAGGATTAGAGTGAATGACAATAACTTACAGTTACAGATCTATCATGTATATAATATCACATGGTACATATTATCATATATTATTACATTATGTACTTTTATATACTACGTATGTACATAATGTTAAATCACAGAAGATAAGATAGAAAAATGTTTCCTAGCAGATAAAAAGCATCGTTTGCAAAATTATTTATAAGGAGTTTCCACTGTGGTGGCTCTGGTTGCTGCAGAGGTGAGGGTTCAATCTCTGGCCCAGTGCAGTGGGTTAAAGGATCCAGCATTGCTGTAGCTGTGGCATAGCTCACAGCTGGGGCTCAGATTCAGTCACTGGCCTGGGAACTTACATATGGCCTGGGTGTGGCCATAAATAAATTCTTGAAAAAATGCTTATTAACCTGCAGAATTTTTTATCATCCCATATCTGATCTGTGAATGCTTCCTGTCAAAATCTGAGTAGTCAAAAGTGTCGGGAGTTACATAATATTAAAAGTATGTTGGGGGAGTTCCCGTCATAACTCAGTGGGTTAAGGATCTGGCGTTGATGTAGCTGTGGTGTAGGCCATCAGCTGTAGCTCCATTAGACTCCTAGCCTGGGAACCTCCATATACCGGAGTGTGGCCCCAGAAAGAAAAAAAAAGTTATGTTTGCTTTCCTTTTATGGAAGTTCTCACTTTTTCAAAAGATTACCTGATTCATTTACTTGTTCTTGGACGCCAATTATATATTTTAATGGAAGATGATATCTAGCATATATTGGGAGTTTATCATAATCCCAACCAGTTGTTTATTTCTCATAGCAAACCTTAATGTTCCCATTTCACAAATGAAGAATAAGAAATTCAAAGAGATTAAGTAAATTTACCAAAGTTCAATCAGCTAATAATTGAAAGGGCCAGAGTTAGAAACCTGTAATCTTTAATGTATTCCTTCCTCTGTTCTCTTTTAAAGCCTTAAACCGTATTATGTTTCCAGTGTAGTTTCTGTTAAATCCTAGCCAGTTTAAAGTAATTAGCATGTTGATTCTTCTTCTTTTAAGCAACCTAACCAGAGCATGGTATGCAGAATCTGATTCTAGTTTTAATTCTGACCTTAGCTAGTAGGATATGACCTTTAAGAAGACAGAGTTTTTATAGAGTTTTAGTATCTTAAATGGAAAGGCTCTTCTAGATCTGCAAAAAAATACATATTGATCAAAGAAGTATGAATCACTTCTTTCCTTAGCATTCTGCATTTCAGTTTAATTTTTAGAATTAATTCTATTTGTTACTAGGAAATGTGGCACCTTAATAGCTTGTGGGATTCCTTTCAGCTAGTTTTATTGTCTGCAATGTGTCGCTTGCTCTATTAGGTGTAGAGAAAATAGATATGAGTAAGATAAGCTACCCTTAAGGAATTTATGGTCTCTGATAGATTGTATGAATCTCTACTGACATATTGATGTAGAGGAAACTGTATTTTCCTTCTCTTTTTGGAGGGAAAATGGAGGAGAAGAGAGGAAAAACCTATGATTAGATTTGAAAATAGCTTGTGCAATATAAACGCTTTTTATAAAGTGGAAATGTAGGGGCCATATAATAAAGTATGTGAATGAAGTATCAAAAGCCTGTGTGATTTGTTTAAATACTATGCCAATTAAAACATGCTTGCTTCTATGCAAATAATTATAAAAGTGTGGATTATGCTCTGTTGAAGCTTTAATCTTGTAAACCAGATGTTACTGACTAATGAAGTACATAAACTAAATGAAAGTAAGTGATAAAAGGTATTGAGACAGTTCAATATGTTTGAAATATTTGAAGGCGCATCATTATGTTTTATATATTTTTTTGAGGGCCTACTGTGCTCAGTATTGGAAGAATAATTACAAAATAAATGATATAGTCTTTGCCCATGAGGGAATTTCAGTCTCACCGAGAAAAACAATACTTTGCTCATTTAAAAAAATTGGGCACTAGATCAAAGGCAATATAGAAGGCGTTATATAACTGCTAGCATTAGTGAACCAGTGAGAATGCCTTAGGGATTCCAAGCTGGATGAAATTAATGAGTTTGAGGTACTAGCAGATATTTTGTGGAGAAGATGGTAATTTATAACTATGTTTTAAATTGTTAGAGAAGAAAAAAACCTTGAAGAATAGAGTAAATGAGGTACATGGGACAATCCCAAATAGCAGAGATCTCTATGATAAGATCAGAGATTTTATGTTGAGTTATAGGTGGTACTGTTGTGAAATTGATTGGGCCTGGATTGTAGATGATTTTCACATCATGCTGAATTGGCGATGATAAATTATGAAACTTTGAGCAACAGAGTTCCTTCGTGGCACAGTGGTTAACGAACCCGACTAAGATCGATGAAGATGCAGGTTCCATCCCTGGCCTTGCTCAGTGGGTTAAGGATCCAGCTGTGGTGTAGGTCGCAGACGCAGCTCGGATCCCATGTTGCTGTGGCTGTAGTGTATGTAGGCCGGCAGCTACAGCTACAGTTCTACCCCAGTCTGGGAATCTCCATATGCCACGAGTGTAGCCCTAAAAAGACCAAAAAAAGAAAAAGAAACTTTGAGCAAGAGGTTAACAGGATGAAACAACAGGATGATTTAGTCTGCCAGAGATATGTAATAATAATAGCTACAGTCAGAAAAACTGGTTTTGAAGTCAGAACCCAATATAGGGATGAGATATTGAGGACTAGATACAAAGGTGATGCAGGTCTGTGGGAAAAAAAAACAAACAACTTGGTGATTCATTCAGTACATTTATTGAATATTTACCCTTTGTAAGCATCTATACAAGGTACTATGGGTGAATCAGAGATGAATAAAGAGGGTAGTAAAGGTAGATATGACTAGGTAATTTAAGATCTAAGTGACTGGAAAATAGTAGTACTGACACATGACTGACTGATACTAAGAATGCTAGTTTTCAGCAGAGAGCAATTTTACCTTTGAAGTAATGGTATTAAAAGTGATGTTTTGTCAGTCATCACAAATCGAGGTCAATATTAAGGAATAGGGATAGAAGGATATAACATGAGAGTCATTATTGCAAAGAAGACAGTTGATGGTAATAACAAATCTTGAACACTGGTGCAGTCTTTATGGAAGAATGTCTTGAAGGAAAAAGAGTTAAGAACTGCATGGAGGAGTAGTCATGTTTGGACACTTAATATGCAGAAATGATTAAGAAAAGGAACATTAGGAAAGACAAAAGAAACATTGTACACAGTGGAAATCTTAATAGGAAGAGATTCAAGGTGGGCGGACAATTTGCAGTGTGAGTTTCAGCAGAGAGCGCCTAGGGAATGAGGAGAGAGTACAGCCAGATTTAACTGTGAGAACACATTTGATAATTTGAGAATAAGGTGTAGTAGATAACAAAGTAGATTGCAAAAGAGAATGGGCTTCAAGACAGCTTTCTGGCACTTCAGTGACAGGAAGTAGATGGTCTTAATGGTGGTTCATTAACACCGTCTACCAACTTCCTGTCACTGAACTTGGCACACATCCCAATCTCCTCTCCAATCCTACATGACTTCAGCGTCTATATGGAAGCTTTGTCACCTGGTCTTTCAGTACAGATATCTTTTTCTCTAGATTATTCTCCATTCTATCATCAGCTAAAAACTTCTACAGTTCTTGTTATCAAATGAAATGACTGCATTCACAAAATTCTTGATTCAGGCATCCTACTTTCCAAAGAGGCGTTCCTATGTTTCTAGCCTAGTTGTTTTAGGTATTCCCATCTGACTGTTCAACTTTATCTGGACCTTCGGTCCTTTCCATTTATTTTCTACCTGTATGTTAGCCTTTTATGTTCTCATGTCCTTCCTATCTAGTATAGATTCTCTGTTTCATCATTTGATCATTTTTTCAATACCCTAAAATCTTTTGCTCCTCCTTGATTTTTGTTATACCCTTCCGAAGCCACCCCAACCCTGGTCGAACTCAGTGATTTACTTTCTCTTTGCCTATACCTGGTGAAACAAGGAAAATCTCACAGGAGCACAGATTGTGGTATCAGTATAAAATCATAATCAGTACCTGTCTCCCTGGGCCATCAACACTACCTGATGACTCTGGTATTCTCTGAAGTCAGCTTATTCTCTCACAAAGACTGTTTCAGATCTTTTGATTCTCCTCAGTCTCCCCCTATTTTTGCTCTTCTTAGCAAACGATGTCATGTCCTTTTTTCATAGTGCAAATAAAAGTCACTAGATCAGAATTACCTCAACCTTCTAATGCCAAATCTTTAAGTTTATTTATTTTTGCCACACTCGTGGCATGTGAATATTCTTGGGCCAAGGATTAAACCTGTGCCACAGCAGCAACCTAAGCTGCTACAGTGACAGTGCTGGATCCTTGACTGTGCCACATCGAGAACTCCTGTTTAAATTTTTTATTTTGATTTTTCTTTCTTTCTTTCTCTCTCTCTCTCTCCCTCTCCCCCTCCCTCCCTCTCTCTCTCTCTCTCTCTGTCTCTCTCTCTGTCTCTCTCTCTTTCTTTCTTTTTTTTGTCCACACCATGGCATGCAGATGTGCCCGGGCCAAGGAGCCAAAGCTTTAACTTACCTGCAAATGCACCTAATCTCTCTTCCAGTTCTGATGAAAAGAGATACTTCTCCAGCTTTCAGTCCCTTCACCTGTCCTATGGTCCCAATTTCCTACCTCCTTTTCAGACTTCACATTATTATTCCTCTTTCTCCTTTATTATCAGTCTCTTCCTTTTGATGACTCACATGAGCATTTATGCTCTAGTTAACCTAACATTAAAAAAAAAAAAAAGATTGCTTCTTTGACCCCATTTAGTTTCCAGCTACTTGTCAGTTTTTCTGTTCTTTTTTACAGCCAAAGTTCGTAAGAGAGTTGTCTGTCCTTGCTGTCTTCATAGTCTTTCTTCATATTCACTCCCAGCAACTTCTTTCCTCACCAAACTATTCTTTTAAGGCTTTAGTGACCTTCATGCCATTAGTTACAATATACATTTTTAACTTGCATCCTACTTGGCCTCTTAGAAACTTTCAATAGAATTGCCCAGTTTTGGGGAGTTCCTGTTGTGGCTCACCGGGTTACGAACCCAACTAGTATCCATGAGGATGTGGATTCAACTCCTGGCTCACTAAGTAGGTTAAGAATTCAGTGTTGTCTTGAGCTGTAGCCATGGCATAGCCCAGCAGCTGCAGCTCCGATTCAGCCCTTAGCCTGGGAGCTTCCATATGCTGCAAGTGCAGCCCTAAAAAGCAAATATATATATATATATATATATATTTTTTTTTTTTAACCAGTTTCTCGAAACTCTTTTCCTTTGGCCTCCATTGCATCAGAATCTTGGTTTTCTTTCTACTACTCAAAAGAACATGGGAAGCTGATGAAATGTTTTAAGCAGAGAAGGGCCAGTGCTAGAGTTCTGAATAATTTCAAGAGAGTTTAGACTGAAGAAAAGACTGGTTATGAAACTGCTATAATAGTCCAAGCCAGAGATGATGTATGCTTGGACTAGAGTAGCGACAGTTGATTTGGAAACAATTGAACAGATCAAGATAAATTTAGGAAATAATACCAGTAGGATTTGTGATAGATTGAATACAGAGGGTAAGAAAACAGGAATTATTTGCTCTGACTTAAGCATCTAAGGTAGTTGGGATGACATTTACCAAAGAAAAAAAGGCCATGTTGAGTTTTAGGTGACTTGAGATTCTGAATATAAATGTCAAGAGGGAAGTTGGCCGTATAAGCCTGAATCTCAAAAACCTAAGATATGAATATTTGAATTGTTGATATATAAATGGTAATTTAATTGAAATCATGTATATAAAATAAATCATCTCAGGAATGTTTACAAAGTAAGAAGAGAAGAATTCACTCTAAGCTTTGGTGAATTCCAACATTTTAAAATTGATTCAAGTAGATGAGTTGGCAAAGACAGAGGAGTCACTACAGAAGTAGAAGAATGTCATATCTAGGAAGCCTTGGGAAGAGAAGGTTTTTAAGAAAAGATGTGAGCATTTTTTGTACTCATCCAAATACATCATTTATCATGTAAATTGCCTATTTACATGTGCAAGTACCCAGCAGTTTAAGTTTTTTAGGGATTGTGGGTTGAACTAGCTTGAAGGCTAGCAAACATTTTCTGTAAAGGGCCAGATAGTAAATATTTTAGGCTTTGTTGGTCATGTGATCTCTGCTTCAGCTACTCAACTCTGCTGTTGCAGCATGAAGGCAGCCATGTACAATACATTAAAAATGGGTGTGGGAGTTCCCATTGTGGCACAGCAGAAGCAAATCCAACTAGTAACCATGAGGTCACAGATTTGATCCCTGGCCTCGCTCAGTGGGTTAAGGATCTTCTGTTGCCGTGAGCTGTGTTGTAGGTTGCAGATGCGGCTCAGATCCTGCGTTGCTGTGGCTGTGATGTAGGCCAGCAGCTATAGCTCCAATTCAACCCCCAGCCTGGGAACCTCCATATGCCACCAGTGCAGCCCTAAAAAAAGGCAAAAAAATAAATAAAAATGGGTGTAACTGTACTAAACAAAACTTTACTTATGGATACTGAGTTTTGAAACTCATAATTTTCACTTGTGACAAAGTAGTATTTTTTGATTTAAAAAAACAAACAAACATGAAGACCATTCTTAGCTTCTGTACTGCACAAAAACAGGGAGGGGGGCAGATTCAGCAGACCTTTTCCTCATAAGTGAGCCTGGTGCCTGAACCTTGACAGACACTCAGTAAATTTTGGTTTAATAAATTCCAATTGAATAAGTTCTGATCCAGGTTATATTTGCTTTTGGAGGGATGGAGGTAGTGAAGGTGAGTTTTCATCCTCAAGCTGTCAAAGCAAGAATTCATACTTTCATTCACGTTCAATCTTCTCTGTATAGATTAACTTTTAATTTACTGAATGTAAATATAACACTTTGAAGCACTGTCAAATGGCCAGAAAACTGTTTTAAATATTTGTAAGGATATGATTATGTTATTTTGGGTTGCATGAAGGTAAAACTGAATCCAGTACTTCCTAGGATACATAGAATTTTGGGCTTTGATTTGTATTAATCCCTGAAGCTTTAAAATCACCTATAAACAGTAAAACACAACTTTATACATCTGAGAAGTCTCATAATTATTATTTTGCATTCTTAAATTTTTTTCATCATTTGATCTTAGTCATAAGGCCATGCTGGGTTTATAGGACATGGATTTTGCACCCTTTATGCTAGAATTTAGCATGAGAAACAGTATATAGAGTAGTAATAAAAGTTAATGTATAATGACACCTTGTGATATGAACTGTGAAGGAAATTAACAGGTGTACTATTGTTAATTATGTAGGAGGGGCAATGGTAGTTCAGGTGGCCAGAAAATGTATTTTCTGGGAAGTATCATTTATGTTATGTAGGTGGGTGCAGAAAACTAGGTAGCATGTGTGATGGCCCTGAGTCCCATGAGGGCTTAGTATTTTCCAAGAACTGAAAGAAGCTTTTAGGTATATATAACTTAAGGTATCTGCATTTAAGAAGTCTATAAATAATTGATTTTACAAACAGAAACTTGTATGTGTTGGATTAAAAAAAAAATCAATCAGTGCTAAGAAATAGCTCATAAGTATCCAGGTCAAAATAGGCTAGATTAAAAAATTTATTGACTGGAGTTCCTGTTGTGGCTCAGCAGGTTAAGAACCCAGTTGGTATTCACGAGGATGCAGGTTCGATCTCTGGCCTCACTCAGTGGGTTAAGGATCCAGTGTTGCCATGAGCTCTGATATACGTCGCAGATGTGGCTTGGATCTGGCTGTTGCTGTGGCTGTGGTGTAGGCTGGCAGCTGCAGCTCTGATTCAGCCTATAGCCTGGGAACCTCCATATGCCACCGGTGCAGCCCTAAAAAAGGGCAAAAAAATAAATAAAAATGGGTGTAACTGTACTAAACAAAACTTTACTTATGGATACTGATTCAGCCTATAGCCTGGACACTTCCATATGCTGCAAGTATGGCCCTAAAAAGCAAAAAAAAAAAAAAAAAAATTCCAGTGTATTCCATGTATATTGCAAACTGTTCAGCTGAAATGATGTTGCTGCTATAAATCTGGATTGGCAGACAGTTGTAACTGATATGAGTAGTTGCTATACCAAGAGCTGTTTAGCACCAAATATCCAACTGTGCTGAAACAATAAAGAAGAAACTGGTTCCTACATAAGTAACTCAGTTTAGTCTCCAGAAGTAGAGTACACTAAGGTATCACTAATGTACACTGAGGTACTCAGAGGTTCCTTAAGCAAAAGAAGAATGGGAGTCATCAGAATGACTTGGGAAGAACACAGAACCGATTGGGCAGAGGGAGAAAAGAGTGAGGGAAACAGGATAAGCATAAATGGAGGGAAAATGAGAATCCTGATCAGTAATAATAAAGACAAAGGACTAGAGGAAAGAATTTAAGGAAAAGGAGACAGGCGGATGCTAATAGTTTAAGAGGAGCATATTCCAGTGGGCAAAATTTTATACAGGGTAAAACCTTCAAAAAATCTAGTTTTAGGAATAAATGCTAGTGTCTTATGCCTATTGCCTAATCATGTAAGAAGATCTAAATCAAAGGTAACCATATCTTTGATTATCTCCTCTACTTGAAAATCTTTGTGTTGCAGTATTTCACTTTGAAAACTCAAAGTGACAAATTACATACTTTTATTATATTTTATAAATTTTTATATTTTAAAAATAATATTTGCAAATATGTTTTTAAATAAAATGTGTATACCATGTAGTATGTTGTATTTATTTACTCAATGTTTTTTTAAGTGTTTCAGGCTGCATGTACCAAGTAGTTCAGACGATTGGCTCGGATGGAAAAAATCTTCTGCAATTACTTCCAATTCCTAATTCCTCTGGAAATCTTATACCACTAGTTCAATCTTCAGTCATGTCTGATGCTTTGAAAGGGAATACAGGAAGCCCAGTTCAAGTTACTTTTCAGACTCAGATTTCCAGCTCTTCCACAAGTGCACCAGTTCAATTGCCCATTTTTCAGCCAGCCAGTTCTTCAAACTATTTTCTTACAAGAACAGTAGATACAGCAGAAAAAGTTAGAGTTACTTCTGTGGGAACTGAAAAATTTACCTCATCAGTTTCTAAAGTTCAGAGTCATGGTGTGAAAATTGATGGACTCACCATGCAAACATTGGCTGTTTCTCCCTCCTCAACACAAAATGATTCATCTTATATTTTAGTAAATACCCAGAGTCTTCCAATGACTGTGAAATCTCCAGTTTTGCCTTCTGGGCATCATTTACAGATTCCAGCCCATGCTGAAGTGAAATCTGTACCAGCGTCATCATTGCCTCCTTCAGTTCAGCAAAAGATTCTTGCAACTGCAACCACAAGTACCTCAGGAACAGTTGGGGCCTCCCAAATACCAACTGTTATTTATGTATCTCCTGTAAATACAGTGAAAAATGTAGTTACCAAGAACTTTCAAAGCATTTACCCAAAACCTGTTACAGAAATAGCAAAGCCAGTGATACTAAATACCACACAAATTCCAATGAATGTTGCTAAAGAGACACAATTAAAAGGTGGTCAGCATTCTCAAGCTGCTCCAGTGAAATGGATTTTTCAAGAAAATCTACAGTCTTGCACTCCATCTCTTGTTCCTGTTAAATCTTCAAATAATGTGGCTTCAAAGATTTTAAAAACTTTCGTAGATAGGAAGAGTTTGGGAGATAATACTATGAATGTGCCACCATTGAGTACCATCAATCCTAGTGGGACACAAGCCAAAAGCATACCTATTAAGGATAATGCTTTGGTTATGTTTAATGGGAAAGTCTATCTATTGGCTAAAAAGGGGACAGATGTTTTGCCATCACAAATTGACCAACAGAATTCTGTTTCTCCTGATATTCCACCAAGAAAAGATACCTCACAGATAGTGAGTTCAAGTCCAGTCACAGAAATATCCAGAGAGGTTGTAAATATTGTTTTGGCTAAAAGTAAATCTTCCCAGATGGAGACAAAATCACTTTCAAATACCCAGCTTGCTTCCATGGCCAATCTAAGGGCAGAGAAGAATAAGAAAGTGGAGAAACCATCTCTTTCTACCCTAAACCCACATAGTATGAACCAATCCATTAACTACTTAAAACAGAGTAAGACTTTATTCTCAAAGCCAGACTTTCCAGATGGATTTAGTACAGGACAAAATGCCCCCAGAAAAGGAGATATCATCCAGAGCATAGAGAAAATAAGTTCCTCTGTTGATGCAACAACTCTTACTTCACAACAGTCTGTTTTCAGAGACCAAGAACCAAAGGTAATTTTCCCATGTCAGGGTGTTCTTTTTATCTATGTATATAGAACAATTTTCCTTCTTAATTCTCAAAGGTAGTTATCTATGATAGCTCCTTTTCCCTCTCCCATCCTCCTCTTCATCACACCCCTGTCATACACACACAAATTCTTAATTAAGTCACAGCTTTCCTCTGAAGGAAATGTTTAAGGAGTGTAATAGAGAGCCCAAGCAGTATCTTTCTCTTGAATCATTTGGCATGCCAAGTCTTTAAAACAAAATTAAACAAACAAATCACAGAGCAGCCAGGTTTAGAAGAGTTGGAGAAGGATAATGTGAATTCAAAGTTTAGTAAAATTGCTGTGTGTATATATTCATACTTATATTTGTACATATAAATACATATACGTACATACATATATATTTAAGAGTTTTTAGCATATGGAGAGATTAATATATAGGAGAGCTGGGATTTGTTTGTTTTGTGGTGGTTGGGAGTATTTTTAGGTAGATGGTTGGAAGGTTGGGACATGGCTAATTAATACCTTTCAGTTATTTGTGGAAAAAGAATTTATCAGCATCTTGATTGGGTTTTTTGTTTGTTTTTGAGCATACAGCTTTCCTTTTCCATTTTTTAGCCCTCTTTCTGACTTCTTATTCAGTTACCCAACATATCCACATAGTTACCTTTCTGTTCTACTTAAGATACGTGTATCTGTGATCACTAAATATTTGGACCCACCTTTTTCTTAGAAGTTTACTTAATGATATCAGTATTTCTCCCCTTCAGTACAGAATGCATTGAACTCCAGAGATGGAAGGAGGTAGATTCCGATTTAAATATAAGATTGATTTAAAGGTGTAAGAGTTTTCCAAAAGACGACAATTTCCAAAATAATGCCGTATAGATCACTTTAAAATTTCATCAGTCCGTATTCTTCTTTCATTTCTTTGAGAATTTCATTTGTTTGTTACTTTTCTAGCGCAAGAAAGTGAAATTGTAAGGGGACATTTTGGTTTTGCTCAGTTAAGTTCGGTTTTACAAGTGTGGGAGGTAAGGCAAGGGTAATGCCACCCAACCATTTAGAACTTTAAAGCATGATATTTTAAGTAAGATGAGGTAATCACGTAGTTGCTAGTCTGATAAAATAGCTTAAGTAATTGGCAGTATCGTTTGTGTGTTTTCTTTTCCTAATTTCAGATCCAGAATGAGATGGCATCCACATTAGAAAAAGTCACTCAAGAAAGAAATGAGAAGAAAAATTCTCAAGGAAGAAGCAATAGGGCATCATATCTGAAGAGTGATGCTGAACTTAAAAAGATATTTGGTCTCACTAAAGAGTTGAGAGTGTGCCTTACTCGGATTCCTCACCATTTGGGCTCTGGAGAAGGTTTTGATTCCTTTAGCTGTTTGGTGAAGAGTGATACTTGCAAAGAGGCAGAGTTAATAGTCAAGGAGGAAGGGAGAAAACAGGTAATAGATTTTAAAGTGTCCTTTGTAGGTACTCCAAAGAGACATGAATGTATTAGTTTTCTTAATTTGTTTTATTTCAAGTGTGTGCATTAATATGAATGGTAGTTTTTACCAAGTTTGCACATATGTGTATTATACCAGAACAGTGTTGGAGTTCTTTTGTGGCTTAGCAGGTTAAGCATCTGATGTTGTCACAGCAGCAGCTTGGGTTGCTACTGTGGTACGGGTTTGATCTCTGGCCCAGGGGCTTTTGCATGCCATGGGCGCAGTCAAAACAAAACAAAACAACCAATGTTAAAAAGAACCATATGTGTGCAGGTAAAATTGCATCCCCAGTTAAGTAAAAATGTTGTTTCAGATGTTTCAAATTAGCCACTTGCTTTTTTTAATCATAAAATTACAAGAAAGTGACTTTTTAATTTCATCCTACTTTGAAGATGCTATCTAAAGTAACAGAAATGTTTCAAATTATCCACCTGCTTTTTTTAATCATAAAATTATAAGAAAATGACTTTTTAATTTCATCCTACTTTGAAGATACTATCTAAAGTAACAGAAATGTAGAAAATATAAGCATGCAGATAATCACTGCAGTATTGCTCTTAATAGAAACATCTTAAGTCTACATAATAATGATGAAAAGAAATATCCCTATAACTTTGCCTATTGATGCTCTACTAATAAATATTTCATTATTATATTGTTTAATATCCTGAACTTCAGATCAGAGACCAGTCAGCCTTTCCCAGTGATAGTCTTCCATATATGCCTACCATGCAGAGGAAAAAAAAATTAAATTCTACTTCTTGGGCTCTTCACAAATGGTTGTTATGTTTTTGTAGTGGATCAGTATAGCTTCTAATACTTGACTTAAGCAGGAAAATGTGAATTAAGCAATTTATTCTCAGTGTATCATAAGGACATTGCTGTTCACTTTGATACCATACTGTGGCAAACATTAATTTCTTTCTTGGTATATTTTATTGAGTTGAACTTAATTGCTGCATATTTGTATCTGCAAGTTTTGTTAAATTTGAGAGTACTGTATATATTTAGCAGTAATATTTTGTTTTTCTTTTGGAATCTTACTCAACATTGCAACAGGGTTTTGATAAGAAAAGAAAAGCAAAAACTAATAAGAAGATGGATCATGCAAAGAAGAGAAAAACCAAGAGTGTTTATAACACAGCGGTAAATGGTGGAGCTAATGAAAGCAGTCCCCAGCTCATTAGCAGTATTTTGCCATCTTCAAATGTATCGCACCATAATATTCTCTCAAGCTCTAGCAAAACCAGAGAAGAAAAGAGAACTGAGGTGGAACTCTATACCCATGGGAACCAGGAGAAAGACACAATGAGTTTAAATGCAGCTTTTGAACAAAGCCATTCCTTCAGTAAAAATTATGCTGAAGATATTTTTCCTATGACACCACCTGAGTTAGAAGAAACTATCAGAGATGAAAAAATAAGAAGACTTAAGCAGGTGCTGAGAGAGAAAGAAGCAGCTCTTGAAGAAATGCGTAAGAAGATGCACCAAAAATAATAAAATGTTGCTATTCTTAAAGACGTAAGAATAGCTGTGTTTTTTCACACACTTTTGCATTAAGTTAATTATAGATGCATTCTGAAAGTGTCTTTTAATATGAAACGTGTCTTTATGTCAGTTGATTATAAAATTTTATTTAAGGAATACAGAAAGGCTGATTCACATATTAATAATCTACACGGGGTATCTGAATCTTTGTCTGGATACCTTCTTTTGGAAGAAAAATTTTTCTATTTTTCTATTATATTAACTGGAATTCCCCAAGTTTGAATATTTATTACTGTTTGTAACTCTAGCTAAATTGCTCAGATGTTATTCCCACAATAGGTAATTGCTGTGTACTACTGAAATTATACTAGCTAAGAGAGGCAGTCAGCTCTAAACTTAGCTTTGCCAATGGGCTTTATATGTATGTTTCTTTACTCATAAAATGATGATACCTTCTACTTACCATTGTTGTAAATTTTAAAAAAAATTCATGAAAGAAAACTATTATAGCAGCATTATTTAAAATTTCAAACATTTCTGAAGAATAAGGGGCACTTTTTTAGTAACTTTTACAAAGTAGTTTCATATAATCCAGAATGGGTTTTAGAATTCAGGCTACATAATGTATTATTTGCTTAAACTGATATATTATTATTTGTAGGCAAATGCTTCCTTTTTTTCAGAATATGTACATAGGTGACTTGGGCTGTATGAGTAAATCTGAATGTGGCCACCTTTAATGCTTTTTAAAATTGTAAAGTGTAGCTGTTCTTAATAGAGGCAGACATTTTTCTATCTGGTTATCTTTGTGTTGGAAAGTGGTATAGAAATAGGAATTAAGGGGAAGGAGGAAAAAGTTATTTTTTAAAAATGATTAACAAATTCCTGGAAGTAAGGTCAAATAAAACATGTACAATGGCAACAAAAGAGAAAACAATAAATTAGAAAATACTGAGAAAGAATAGAACAAATCCAAACTGAGTATCAGCTAGAGTCTCCTGGCTTTTTGTTTTTTTGTAATAGTTTTATTGAGATAACCCACACATTATAAAGTTCACCCTTTTAAAGTGTACAGTTTAGTGTTTATTATAATAACAGAGTTGTGCAGCCATCAACATGAACTAATTTTAGAGTATTTCCATTATCCCCAAAAAAACCCTCATCTCCCTTAGCAGTCACTCCCAGGCTCTCCTTTATTCACCTCTTGGCAACCACTAATACACTTTCTGTCTCTATAAATTTTGCTGTTTTGGACTTTCACATGTATAGAATGAGTCAGTATTTTCTTTTGTGACTGGTTTCTTTCACTTAGCTTATTGTTTCCAAGGTTTTATCTGTGCTGTGGCATGTATTAATAATTATTTTTTAAATTGCTGAGTAATATTCCATTGTATGGATATACCACACTTAATTTATCCATTTATTTGTTTATGGACATTTGGGTTGTGTACACTTTTGGCTATAAGGATGTTATGCTGCTGTGTTACTATGAACGTTTGGGTACATATTTGTGTGGGCATATGTTTTCAAGACTCTTGGGTATATACCTAGGAGTGTAATTGCTGGATCATATCCTGATTCTTTGAGGAACGGTCAAACTATTCCAGGGACACTTTACTCCCCCTACTGCACCAAAATGGGTCTTGCTAAAGGACACCAGTGACTTCCATGTTGGTAGATCTAATGGCCAGTTGTTAGTCCTCTTAATTTATAATCTATCAATATAAATATAGTTTTGTGGATTATTAACACTTTAAAAATTTTTTGAACATTAATAAAGAAGTGATACATGGGCATTATGGAAAAACTTAAAATATAGCAAGCTAAAATATTAAAAATGAGAATTTCACTTCCCACCAAGCTAAAGTATTAAGTCTTGGGTCTGAGAGATACATAATTAAAGGCTATCAGTAAATAGATATGATTTGAAGTCATGGGTCTGGATAACTTCAGTTTGGGAAATATATAAAACATATATAAACAGAGAAGAAGGAAAAATTATGGGCTTATGCCTGAGTATATATAAGGGTTGGAAAAAGGGCAATCTTAAATCAGTTTTGAGGACTGGAAGAAGAGATCATTGAATGAATTGTATTTATAAATCATTAAATAGTGCCTGATACATAGCAATATATTAGTGTTTGTTAAATAAAATCCTCCTAATAAACATACTGCATCCATCCTCATTTTGTTTCATTTTCTTACCTCTTTGTTTCAGCCTCCTTTCTCCTTTTGATTTTTCTGCTTTATAATTAGGGCTTTGCTGCTCAGGGAATCATCAGGCACCCACATTTCTTCTGATAATGTATTCCATGATATGGAAATGTGGCTTGAATCCTTTACAGCAAAATTCTCAAAATTTGTCTATACTGATGGTTTCAAACCCCTACCCTCTCATTCTGAAATTCGCTCAAATTAGTTTTATCTTTACCACTCCACTAAAGCTAACTCTAGTGATTAGTTCTTAGTCTTTATCTTATTTGACTTGTCTGTAACATTTGACAATTTTTACAAGTCTTTCATTGAAATGTGTTCTTCACTCTGCTGCCAAGACACCAAATCGTGATTTCCTACTCCCTTAATGACTGCTTCTTAGCCTCTTTTGACCGATTTCTTTCCCTTTTCCATGATCTCTTAATGCATTAGTGCTTAATGCTTACAGCTTACTCCTTGTATGTCTTTTGTTCTACACCTATGTTCACTCGTGATAGTCTTATCTAGTTCTTATGGATCAAAATACCATCTATATATAGGAACTCCCCTTTGAACTTCAACATTTTGTATCCAAATACTTTCTTGACATTTGTTTGGAAGTCTAAAGGGCATCTGGAAATTAAACCTAGGTTCTAATTATCATCCACACCCCAAATTTGCCTCAGCCAAGATCTTCTCTGTCTCAGCGGCAAATCCAGGTTTCCACTCATTCAGGTGGAAACATTTGAAGTATACCTTGATTTTTCTTTTCTTTTCTTTTTAAAATCTTTAGGGCTGCACGTGCAGCATATGGAAATTCCTAGGCTAGAGGTCAAATAGGAGCTGCAGCTGCTGGCCTACACCACAGCCACAGCAATGCAAAATCCAAGCTGCATCTGCACACAGCTCCCACTGAGTGAGGCCAGGGATTGAACCTACATCTTCATGGATACTAGTCAGATTCGTTTCTGCTGAGCTACAACAGGAACTCGTGATTTTTCTACACGAGTTTCTACAATGAGTCTGTTAGGAAATTTTCCTGTCTTACCTGGAATCTGACCATTGTTTACCACCCCTACTGTGACAACCTTGCATTATATTTCATTTGGATTATTATAATAACCAACTGCCTCCTTGCTTCCACCAGTGTCCTCTTACAATTTTTACTTAGCACAATGGCCAAAAAGTTTTTATTAAAAGTATAAGTAAAGAGGGGTGAAGGGCCAAAAACCAAACAGAAAAATGATAAAAATACGTGAACAGATAATTCACCCTAAAAGATACAAAAATAACCTTCAAACATGGGAAATACTCATATTCTCTCAAAATTAGGTAAATGCAAGTTAAAACCATTCAGATACCATTTCTTATTGGTCAGAGTGGAAAATATTTAAGAATATGGCAACAAATTGAGCTGGCAAGTCTGTGAGAGAATAGACATGTTCATACATTGCTGATTGAAGTGCAAATTTATTCAATTCTGGAGGGAAATTTGGTGCTGTCTAACAAAATTAAGTACATATTTACCTTTCAACCAGTGGGACCAGCGATTCTAAGACTCTATCCCAAAGACGTACCTCCAGCAATGTGAAAATATATATGCAAAAATATATGCATCACAATATTGTTTTTAATTGCAATATATTGGAAGCAACCTAAATGCCCATAGGAGGGTGGTTGAAAAAACCATGGTATATCCACACAGTGGGATACTAAGTAGCTATAAGAACAGAATGAACAAGAGCTTTATGAACTGATATGGAGATGGAGTGATTTCTTAGACATACAGTAAGATGAGAAAAAGCACAAGAGTATTCATAGCATGCTATCCTTCCTATAAGAAAGAACTATGAGAAAATACATAAACAACTGTTCATTGGTACAAAGGAAAAATAACAGGACAAACCAAAAGTTAATGAGACTGACCACCTAAGGGAAAGAGATAGAGGGGAATGTGGGAGTTTGCATTGTGGCACAGCGGAAATGAATCCAACTAGGAACCATGGGGTTGTGGGTTCGATCCCTGGCCTTGCTCAGTGGTTTGAGGATCCAGTGTTGCTGTGAGCTGTGGTGTAGGTCACAGATGCAGCTCGGATCTGGCGTTACTCTGGCTGTGGTATAGGCCGGCAGCTGCAGCTCTGATTCAACTCCTAGCCAGGGAACCCGCATATGCTGCAGGTGCAGCACTTTTAGATAAAAGACAAAAAGAAAAAAAGAGGGAATGGCAAAGGGTTAGCAAGGGTGAAGTAGAGTAATATTTCTCTGCTTATTTCTTTTTGTATAACTCTTAGAATAATAACTATGTCTTGCATATTCTTCACATGTCCCTAAATAAATGAGTAAAACTAAGCAGGACCTGGCGGCAACACAAACTGGAATGCAAATACTAGCAAATGAAAGTAAACGTACTTTGAAAAAACAGTATGACCATGCGTAAAGGGATGTAAAATGAACCTACGTAACTGAAGAGGCAGTATCATCACTGGGCACAAAGCTAAAGACTTAAGCACTGTAATCCAGTCAGCAAAAGTTTTTATCACAGGGATGTGAGTTAGCAATCCTGAAATTACCTTTGCATATATACTAAAATTGAACAACTAAATACATATACTGTAGATAATGAGAGCCAGGTTTCTCACTGTTGGAGAAAGGCAGTATAAGGAAAGGAAGAAAGCTAACATAAACATTGGGATATTGGAAGAGAATTAGAGGCATCAGTATCAACTCGTGGCTTTTACTATATATTCAGACATATTAAGTGGGTTAGTACACATTCATAAATTTCCTAACGCACTCACTGAGTGAGCCTAGAAGCAATGATATTCCAGAGCGATGAGCACACCTAGCACCAGATCTTGGTTTTTAAACATCATTCTCCAGTGTCAGGAATGAGGGCTCCTTGGATAAATTGATTCCAGGAGCAAGGAAAATACCAGATGAACCTTGGATATTTTGTGATATCAGAGGTTAAGGAAATGCTCCCCCCAAAGACGGAAGTTTCTTAAAAACAGAGGAGCCAATCTGAAGGAGGCCTAATGGCCAAAACTGGAATAGTCTGAACAACGATAACTGTAGAGTATCACTTTAACCCTGACAACAAAATGTACGAGGTGAACCTACACAAATATACGTCAAATGCGGAGTTCCCGAGTGCCTCAGCTGGTTAAGGGTCAGCGTTGTCCCTGCCGTGGCACAGTTTTGATCCCTACCAGGAACCTCTGTATGCCACAGCCACAGCCCAAAAAAAGTTCAATGCATAAATGAAGGATACAGAATTTCAATTAATAAATGGAAATAGGAGAAGTAGAGAGTCATCATTGCAAGCGCCCTAGTAATAACCGTAGAAGACAAGATTCACAAACGAGGCTAAAGTTAGTGGTCAAAGGTTTGAGAAGAAACAAGATTGGCAGCCCCAAGTATCTCCAAATGATCTAGACCCATATCACCAGTAATGACACACCAATATCACGGATCCCTCAAAATGATACAGAAAGATATTGTGTGTGTGTGTGTGTGTGTGTGTGTGTGTGTGTGGTAATCTTTCTGAAATTACAAAACCTGTCTGTTATGGACTGAACATGTCCCTCCTACAATTCATACAGTGGGGCTCTAACCCCCAGTGTGGAGATGGAGCCAACAAGGAAGTAATTCAGGTTAAACGAGGTCATAGGATGGGGCTTTGATTCAGTAAGATTAATGCCCTTCAAAGGTGGGACAAGAGTGATCCTCCTCAACCACCCCCACCAAGGAGAACGCACTGAGCCAGCATGTTCGCACCGAAGAGCAAGCGAAGACAGTGAGAAAGGTGCCGTCAGCAAGCCAGGAGGAGAGCTCACACCCGAAACGGAATTGGCTGGAACCCGACTCAGACTTAGCCTCCAGAACCATGAGAAACAGATATCTGGGTGTTGAAGCCACCCAGTCTGTTGTATTTTTTATGGCAGCCTGAGCTGACTAATATACTCTTTCCAACCAGGAGAAAATACGGAATAAACCCAATTTGAAGGGCATTCTACAAAATTACTAATTAGTAGTCTTCCAAGGTGTCAGGGTCGTGAAAGACAAGGAAAAGAGTGACGAACTGTTGCAGATGGGAAGGAGGAAAAAACGATCCAACAAAATCAAATAAATGCATGCAATATGGGACCTGGGGTAGGATTCTGGAACAGAAAAAGACCTAAGTGTAGAAAAAAATGTGCAATTTGAATAAGATCTGTAGTTTCATTAAGAATATTGCACCAGTGTTAATTTCCTGTTTCCGATGTAAGGTGTTAGTTAACGCAGGGGAAGTGGGATAAGAGATAAGGGAATTTTTTTTATTTTAATGATTTTTATTTGTTCCATTATAGCTGGTTTACAGTGTTCTGTCAATTTTCTACTCTACAACAAGGTGACTCAGTCACACATACATATATATATTCTTTTTTCTCACATTATCATGCTCCATCATAAATGACTAGATATAGTTCCCAGTGCTACACAGCAGGATCTCATTGCTTATCCATTCCAAAGATATAAGGGAATTCTTTGTACGATTTTTGTAATTTTTCTATAAGTCTAATATTAGATCAAAGCAAAAATCTTATAAACAAAAGTTTTTAAAATGTAAATCAGGGAGTTCCCGTCGTGGCTTAGTGGTAACAAACTCTACTAGTATCCATGAGGACTCAGGTTCGATCTCTGGCCTTGCTCAGTGGGTAGAGGATCCGGCGTTGCCATGAGCTATGGCATAGGTCGTAGATACAGTTCAGATCTGGAGTTGCTGTGGCTGTGGCGTAGGTCAGCAGCTGTAACCAACTTGACCCCAAGCTTGGGAACTTCTATATGCCCGAGGGTGCAGCCCTAAAAAAAAAAATAAAATAAAAATGTAAATCAGGCTTTCCCTCCCCTGTTCAAAATCCTCTAGTGGCTTTCTATCTCACTCAAATTAGTTACCAAATTCTGCACAATAGCCAAGAATCCCTACTCTCTTTGTTCTCTTGCCTCCACTTACTTCATCTCCTACAAGTTCTCCCATTCTTTGGGAGTTCCTGCTGTGGCTCAGGGGATTAAGAACCCCAAATAGCGTCTGTAAGGATGCAGGTTTGATCCTGGCCTTGCTCAGTGGGTTGAGGATCAGGCATTGTCATAAGCCATGGTGTAGGTTGTAGACGCGGCTCAGATCTCTCCTTGCTGTGGCTGTGGTGTAGGCCAGGAGCTGTGCTTTGATTCAATTCCTAGCCTGGGAACTTCCCTGTGCTGCAGGTGTGACCCTAAAAAGAAAAAAAAAAATTGAGACAGGTTGGAACCTGGGACCCTTTGCTTCAGTGGCTGCAATGCTTGCACTTGGATAAACATCTCCTTGAGCAACAAAATACAGAGAAATTATAAGGGACTTTAAATTTCCAGTTCTTTTTAGTCCCTTATAATTGGCCAAACTCTGTTATATAACCACCTCTAACTACAGTGAAGGCTGGGAATTTATCTTTTTTGGCTGGAACATCACTGTTAAAAAAAAAAAAAAACGTTTAGTTTCTACTGAGTGAAGAAAAAGGGAGTAGATACTAGGTAAGCTGCTGATAATGTCTGCCACAAAAACTATACCTACCGTATTTTGACAAATGGTTTAGGTGATAAGGACAAAGAATAAATACTATAAACTATGCAGACAGAAGCATTAATATTACTTAAAAGGTAACCAAAAACTTATATAAATTTCTACTCTTGCTTCAGTAATATTAAGGGGGGAAACAGTACAACTTTTACAGTGTTCTGAAGGGAAAATGCAAATCAATAATTTTCTGCATATCCAAGTCTGAATGAAATATGTTATCAAGAAAAAGATATTCTCAAATATTCGAGAACCCAGAAAATATACTTCTCATCTTCCCTTCCTGAATAAAATTACTTAGTCATTTACCATTACAACTATTTGTTGTGTCTTCTTTAAGAAAAATATTTCCACCTCTGGTGGCCCTGCACTATGGCAGCTTGACTAGCTTTGAAGTGTAATCTAAGCCAGGGCACATGATGCCACGTGCTCCATTCTTTCTCAAGATTGTTTTGGCTATATGGGGTCTTTTGTGTTTTCATACAAATTAAAAAATTTTTGTTCTAGTTTTGTGAAAAATGTCACTGGTAATTTGATAGGGATTGCATTGAATGTATTGATCATCTTGGTCATTTTAACAAATTGATTCTGGAATTGATTTCTGTTGGGGTACAATTATTTATTTCCATATGATATTCAAATGTCACAACACCTCATACTAAGAAATCCATAATTTCTCCAGTGCTTTATAGTGTCACATCTGTCATGTATCAAGTTTCCATATATGCCTGAGTGTTTCTATTTTTTGTTTCTATATTTTATATTCCATTGGTCTAATTATATATGCCTGTGCTAATATTATCTCAATTATGTTAGCTTTATAATGTCTCTATTTCATAGAGCAAGTCTCTCACCTTATATTTCCTCAAGAGTATATCAGTTATTTCCAATTCTATCAATTTCCATATAAATTTTGAAATCATTGTCAGCTGTTGTTTTATACATATACACACATTATTGTGCTATTGCTGGTGGTTTTGATAATATTTGATAACATTTAAATTACAAATCAGTTTGGGGAAGAAATGACATTTTTATCAATATTTTCAATCCATGAGATGGGGTATCCATTTATTTAGGTTTATCTTAATTTCTCTCAATAAATTATTATGATTTTCTCCATATAATTCTTCAAATCTATTATTAGGTTTTTTCCTTCGATTTACTTAATTAAAAGTAGTTTATAAAAATAATTTTCAGGAGTTCCCGTTGTGGCGCAGTGGTTAATGAATCCGACTAGGAACCATGAGGTTGCGGCTTCGATCCCTGCCCTTGCTCAGTGGGTTAATGATCCGGCGTTGCCGTGAGCTGTGGTGTAGTTTGCAGACGCGGCTCGGATACTGCGTTGCTGTGCCTCTGGCATAGGTTGGTGGCTACAGCTCTGATTAGACCCCTAACCTGGGAACCTCCATATGCTGTGGGAGCGGCCCAAGAAATGCCAAAAAAAAGACAAAAAAAAAATTTTCAATATTTGATTAAAATTTCGTTTTTTAACCAGAATGTTGTTAATGTATGAAAATACAATTATTTTTGTATGCCAATGATAAATCTTACTCATTTTAATATTTATAAGTAGATGCTTTGGATTTCCTACATACATAGTCACACATCATATGTAAATAATGGTGGTTTAGTTTCTACCTTTCTTATCTTTTTTTTTTTTTTTTTTTTTTTTTTTTTTTGGTCTTTCATCTTTTGTCTTTTTAGGGCCACACCCATGGCATGTGGAGGTTCCCAGCCTAGGGGTCCAGTCAGAGCTGTAGCCACCAGCCTATGCCAGAGCCACAGCAACACCAGGTCTGAGCCGAGTCTGTGACCTACACCACAGCTCATGGCAAAGCCGGATCCTTAACCCACTGAGCAAGGCCAGGGATCGAACCTGCAGCCTCATGGCTTCTAGTCAGATTAGTTTCCACTGTGCCATGCTGGAAACTCCCTTTCTCATCTTTTTATCTCATTTATTTTCTTTGCCTTGTTTTTTGCCCTGGAATCTCTGGCATAATATTAAATAATCATTTTCTTCTCAATATAAAAGAGAAATGTTTAACATTTCCCCATTAAGAATAATGTTTGTTGGGGAGTTCCTGTCATGGCACAGTGGAAACTAATCCGACTAGGAACCATGAGGTTGCAGGTTTGATCCCTGGCCTCGCTCAGTGGGTTAAGGATCTGGCATTTCTGTGAGATGTGGTGTAGGCCAGCAGTTGTAACTCCAATTGGACCCCTAGCCTGGGAACCTCCATATGCCATGGGTGTGGCCCTAAAAAGCAAAAAAAAAAAAAAAAAAAAAAGAATAATGTTTGTTTTATTTTTTGTAAATACTTTTTTAGTAGATGTAACAATCAGGAATCAGGAGTCCTAAGAGAAATAAATAGGGTGTGTTGAGCCTTAAAAACATGGGTTTGAACCTCAAAGTCAACTTACGTGTGGATTTTATCCAATAAATTTGCAGTTTCCTCCATATTTACCAGTTTTGTATCCACAGATTGAAATTTCCATCCATAGTTCTTTGAATCTGCAGATGTGTAACCTTTGGATACTGAGAACCAACAATAGTACTTGAATGTTTGTGGATTTGGGTGTACATGGTGGCTTCTGGAACAAATCTCCTGCAAATATGTATATTTGCTTTTTTAGGGCCACACCTGCAGCATATGGAAGTTCTCAGGCTAGGGGTCCAATGGGAGCTATAGCCGCCAGCCTATGACACAGGCACAGCAATGCAGGACCCAAGCTGTGTCTGTGACCTACACCATAGCTCTCCTAAAGATGTTGGTGTCTAAATGCCCAAAACCTATAAATTTGTTGCCTTACACAGTAAAAGTGACTTGGTAGATGTGATAGGTTAAGGATCTTGAGGTCGGTGGAGAAGTTACCCTGGATTATCCCCATAGGTCCAACATAATCAGAAGAGGGAAGATTTTGTTTTGTTTTATTTTGTTCTGTTTTGTTTTGTTTTATGGCCACAGTAACAAATAAGTAAAGATTTATGAAACAGGATTAATAATATTGACTTAATATGCTGCACATAAGGCGTTACCCATCCAATCTAAAGAATACAGATTGTTTTCAAGTGCACATGATATTAGTTTCTTGTTTCTATGTAACAAATTGCCACAAATTAAGTGGCTTAAAACAGTATAAATCTATTCTCTTACAGTTCTGGATTTCCAATCTCCTAAATGACTTTTAAGGGACTAAGTCAAGATACCAGTAGGTCTGGTTCCTTCTGGAGGCTCTAAGGGAGAATATGTTCCCCTTTTAATTTCAAGAGGCTGTGGTATTCCTTTGCTCCTGGCCACATCTCTCCAACTCTGCTTCCATTGTTACATTGCCTTATTCCCTCTACAGTCAACTCCTCTCTCTTGTGGAGTTTCCATGGCTCAGCAGAAATGAACCTGACCAATATCCATAAAGATGGGGTTTGATCCTGCCCTCATTCAGTGGGTTAAGGATCCAGTGTTGCTGTGGCTATGGTGAAGGCCAGCAGCTGAAGCTCCAATTCCACTGCTAGCCTGGGAAGTTCCATATGTCCCAGATATGGCCCTAAAAAGACAACCACAACAACAAAATTAAATTAAAAAATCCAGTGTAATAATTTATGATTTATGTTTTTGACTAGTTTATATCATTGATTCAATGTAATTACTGATAAATTAGGATTTCTTTCTAACCTCTTGTTTTGGTTTGTTTGTTTGTTTGTTTTTGTTGTTGTTTTTTTTTTTGCTTTTTAGGGCCATACCTGCAGCCCTGCAGAATATGGAAGTTCCCAGGCTAGGGTTGAATTGGAGCTGTAGCTGCTAGCCTATGACACAGCCACAGCAAAGTGGGATCTGAGCTGTATCTGCAACCTACACCACAGTTCATGGCAATGCTGGGTTCTTAACCCACTGAGTAAGGCGAGGGATCAAACCTACATCCTCATGTATACTAGTTGAATTTTTTTCCCATGCACCACCACAGGAACTCTTTATGTTATCTTTTATAGTTATAATGTATATTCTCTCTGCTTTCTTTTCTTGACTTTATTTTATTGAAGTATGGTTGATTTATAATGTGTTAATTTCTGCTGTACAGCAAAGTGATTGCGTGTGTGTGTATATACATATTCTTTTTCATATTATTTTCTATTATGGTTTATCACAGGGTATTGAATATAGTTCTCTGTGCTATATACTAGGAGCTTGTGTTTTATCCATTCTATGTATAATAGTTTGCATCTGTTAATCCCAAATTCCCAACCCATCCTTCCCCACCACTTCTCCCCATTGGCAACCACAAGTCTGTTCCCTATGTCTGTGAGTCTGTTTCTGTTTCGCATATAAGATGATTTGTGTCATATTTTAAATTCTGCATGTAAGTGATATCATATAGTATTTGTCTTTCTCTTTCTGACTTTAGTTAGTATGGTTATCTTTAGGTTCATCCATGTTGCTGCAAATGGCATTATTTCATTCTTTTTTTTGGCTGAGTAGTATTCCAGTGTGTGTGTGTGTGTGTGTGTGTGTGTGTGTGTGTGTGTGTGTGTGTGTGTGTGTATACACAATGATATATATATATCATCTTCTTTATCCATTCATCTGTCAATGGGCATTTAGGCTGTTTCTATATCTATTGTAAATAGTGTTTCTATGAACATAGGGCTGCATGTATCTTTTTGAAGTATAGCTTTGTCCAGATATGTGCCCAGGAGTGAGATTCCTGGATCATATGGCAACTCTATTTTTTAGTTTTTTTAAAGGAATCTCCATACTGTTTGCTATAGTGGCAGTACCAATTTGCCTTCCTACCAACAGTGTAGGAGGGTTCCCCTTTTTACACACCCTCTCCAGAATTTGTTATTTGCAGACTTTTTAAAAATGGTCATTCTGACTGGTGTGAGGTGATACCTCATTGTAGTTTTGATTTGCATTTCTTTAATAGTGATATTGAGAATCTTTTCATGTGCTTATTTGGCCATCTGTATGTCTTCTTTGAAGAAATGTCCATTTAGGTCCTCTGTCCAATTTTTTTTTTTTACTGGGTTGGGTTTTGTTGTCGTTATTGAATTATATGGGCTGTTTGTATATTTTGGTAATTAAACTCTTTTATTTTTTTGTCTTTTTGCCATTTCTTGGGCCACTCCCATGGCATATGGAGGTTCCCAGGCTAGGGGTTGAATCTGAGCTGTGGCCGCCGGCCTACACCAGAGCCACAGCAACGCAGGATCCGAGCCGCGTCTGCAACCTACACCACAGCTCATGGCAACGCCGGATCCTTAACCCACTGAGCGAGGCCAGGGATCGAACCCGCAACCTCATGGTTCCTAATCAGATTCGTTAACCACTGAGCCACGACGGGAACTCCAATTTTGGAAATTAAACTCTTGTACGTTGCATAATTTGCAAATATTTTCTCCCAGTGCATATGTTATTTTTTCATTTTGTTTACGGTTTCCTTTGCTATACAAAAGTGTGTAAGTTTGATTAAATCTCCTTTGTTTATTTTTGCTTTTTTAATCTATTACCTTGGGAGACTGACCTAAGAAAACATTGGTATAATTCGAGTCAGAGATTTTACGTGTGTTCTCTTCTGGAACTTTTGTGGTGCCATATCTTTAAGCCATTCTGAGTTTGTTTTTGTGTATGATATGAGGGCATGCTCTAATTTCATTGATTTACATGCTGTCCAACTTTCTCAACACCATTTGCTGAAGATTGTCTTTTCTCTGTTGTATATTCTTGCCTCTTTTCTTGATGATTAATTGACTGTAGATAAGTCGGGTTTATTTCTGGGCTCTCTATTACGTTCCTTCCATTGATCTATATGACTGTTTTTGTGCCAGTACCATGGTGTTTTGATTACTGTAGTTTTGTAGTTTTGTCCGAAGTCTGGAGGGGGAGGCTATGCCTCCTGCTTTGTCCTTTTCCTCAGGATTGCTTTGGCAATTCTGGGTATTTAATGGTTTCTCATAAATTTTAGGATTTTTTTTCCAGTTCTGTGTAAAATGTCATGGGTAATTTGATAGAAATCACATTAAATCTGTAGATTGCTTTGGGTAGTATGGCCATTATTTTGTCTTTTCTTTTTTTGTCTTTTTAGGGCTGCACTCACGGCACTCATGTTCCTAGGATGATCTCACCTCAAGATCATTAACCTAATCACATCTGCAAAAACCTTATTTCTAAATAAGGTCATGTTCATGGGTACCAAGGGTTAGGATTTGAACAGATCTTTTTTGGGACATAATTCAACACACTTTATCTACATTCTGATTAATTTGCTCATATAAATCTCCCTGTGTATTAGTCTATCTTTAGTTGTATCAAATCTGTTAAACACATTTATGTTTTAAAAATTCCAATTATTAAATTTTTATTTTTCAAAATGCTTCATCTTTATTTCTTCTCTGCACCCTTTAAAAACTATCTTTAGGAGTTCCTGTCCTGGTGCAGTGGTTAACAAATCCGACTAGGAATCATGAGGTTGCGGGTTCAATCCCTGGCCTCACTCAGTGGGTCAAGGATCCCGCGTTGCCGTGAGTTGTGGTGTAGGTTGCAGACGAGTCTCAGATCCCAAGTTGCTGTGGCTGGGGCATAGGCCAGTGGCTACAGCTCCGATTTCAACCCCTAGGCTGGGAACCTCCACATGCCATGGGAGCAGCCCAAGAAAAGGCAAAAAGACCAAAAAAACAAAAAAAAACAAAAAACAAAAAAAACCTATCTTTAATTTTTTTAAGTATATAAAAAATGACTACTTATATTTTGTATCAAGTAACTCTATTATCCGAAGTGTTGTGGGCCCTTTCCAATTCTGTTTTTTCTCTTAGTTCAGAGTGCCTTGTTTGTGCATATGTTTTTTTTTTTTTTTTTTTGTCTTTTTGCCATTTCTTGGGCCGCTCCTGCGGCATATGGAGGTTCCCGGGCTAGGGGTCGAATCGGAGCTGTAGCTGCCAGCCTACGCCAGAGCCACAGCAACGCAGGATCCGAGCCGCGTCTGTGACCTACACCACAGCTCACGGCAACGCCGGAACTTTGACCCACTGAGCAAGGGCAGGGATCGAACCCGCAACCTCATGGTTCCTAGTCGGATTCGTTAACCACTGCGCCACGACGGGAACTCCTGTGCATATGTTTAGTTAATTTTGACTATGAGTGGTTCAACTTCATTGAAAATTTGCTTTTTGAGATTCATGGAGACCTGGTGTTATGTGGGTTCCTTCAGAAAATGTGTACATTTTGTTTCTATCAGAGCCTAGGATTACTTCTTATTTGGAACTACTGTCAACTAATTTTTTCTTTGAGAATTTGAGAGTGATTCAGGCACTATAAATTTGCACTTTAGGTCAACATGATAGCCAGATTCTGAATTCAATTTCTTAGAGATGTTGCCTTCCTGTGCTAAATTGCCAAGTTTCAGACAGATTTTCATGTAATTTTTGGTGAAAGTGAGGGGTATTTCCAGTTATCTCTTACTCTAATGTAGAGCCCTTTGGGTTCTTTGACTTAAAGGGGGAAAGATCTCTTCTTATACTCCCCACCTTAAGCAGATCCCAGAATTTGCCTCCTGTACTTCATGTGCCATGAGACTATGAAAACTGATACCCAAGCTCACCTACTTTGGCAAATGCCTTCAAATTTCTCTTACCTCTCTGTTTCACACCATCCCTGTGTTTCTGACATGAGAATTTTTTATCTTCTACACAGCTCAATGTTGCTCTTAATAAAATGTTTTAAAGATTTTAATCTAGCATTTTAGTTATTTTATTTTATTTGCTTTTTAGGGCCGCACTGGCAGCATATGGAGCTTCCCAGCCTAGGGATCCAATCAGAGCTACAGCTGCTGGCTTGCACCACAGCCACAGCAATGTCCAATCCAAGCCACATCTTTGACCTACACCACAGCTCACGGCAATGCCGGATCCTTAACCCACTGAGCGAGGCCAAGGATCAAACCCACAACCTCATGGTTCCTAGTTGAATTGTTTCTGCCGTGCCACAACAGGAACTCCCAGCACTTTTGTTATTTTAAATAAGTTTAGTCTAGTAATATTGTCTGATGTCTTATCTAAAATCCTTTTCTTTTAAAATTAATTTGGATGATTTCTATTATTTTAGGAAACTATAGAACTTACATCGGTATCTACACACTTGAGTAATTTCCTCTGCTTGAGTGTGGGCTGAACTTCAATTTACTTCTAAGGAGCAGAATTTGGCAGATGATATGATAGCACCTCTGAGTTAGTTATAAAAAGAGTGTATGGCTTGTTTTGGGTGCAGTATTTCATGCTGTTTCTTGAATGTCTTGCAATGGCAGGGAATCAGCTGCCATGTCATAAGGCTGTGCTATGGAAAAGAGCACGTGGCAAAGGACTGAGCCTATGACAGCTTGGAAGTATATCCTCTTCCAGTTGAGCCTTGAGATAACTGCAGCTGATGCCTTGATTGTAGTCACGGGAGAGATTTTGAACCAGAATCACCCAGCTAAGCTGTTCTCAGTTCATAATCCACAAACACAATGAGACAGTAAATCGTTGTTCTCAGCCCCAAGTTTTGGAGTAATTTGCTCTGCAGCAATAGGTAACTAATGTCCCTCACTTGTTAACAGAGCAATCAAGCTGAGTCATGGAAATTATATTTGAGACAAGAATGAGAATGTGGAGATTGAGAGATCATAGCTACTTTATTTATTGAAGACTTAAAAACAGTGCATTAACAAAACCTTATCTGATAGAAAAATAACATCAGAACTCTTCTGAATGTGATTATCACCTAAACCACCAGAGACACTCATTCTGCTGAATTCCTTCCTAGTTATGGAAATCAAATCTAAGAGATGGGCTGAAATCAGGATGTGAGTCAAGGGATAGTTTCTTTTGGAAAGACTTAGAATGAATTAATAAGACCCCTTAATAAAGAAATTGAAATGAAACCTCACCTTTGGAGAAAGAGTACTCTGTCATTCCTGTAAACAAGACCCCTATTCAAAAGGAACCAGAAGACTGAGACAATGATCCAGTGAATCTAGCCCCAGAGCTCCTCCCCTAAGCTCGTCTCTGGCTTGACTTCTGGAGTGGACTGGGCATGATTTAGAGGCTAGAGACTTGTTTGACAACAGGAAGATGCAAATACTCAAGCTTCAGACTGATGCTTTGCTCTTGAGCCATTATTACCACAGGTTCTCTTGGGTTTTCATATCTGACAAATGCTCAGGTATTGGTAAATGATATGGCTTCTGTCATGATTGGGTAAAGGATTGTCTTGCTGTCTGAGGTGGCAAGTCCCTGGCCAGCATCTTCTTCTCTGGTTGGATAAGACAGGGACCCAAACAGGAAAGAAACAGGAGGGGGACAAAGACACCAGTTCACGAGGTGATCATTTAGGGCTTCACGCTACAGGTGACTTTAGACTTCCAGAGATGAGACAAGTCTCTCCAGCATGTGGTAGCAGCAGGTCACAGTCCTAAGACCTGGCTGGTTTTGTCAATCTGGCAGTTCAGGGTCAGTGCAAAGGACATCCCCAACACCTGTGGAAAGAGTTGGGAAAATGTGAGACCTTTACAGGCAGAATCATCTCACCCACAATCCCTGCGGTCCGCCCCAGAGATAAAGAAAGTTTCCATCACCCTGAGACCACCCTTCCTGCTTTCACTTCCAATTCCTTCTCAGGAGTTTTCTCCTTTAGCTTTAGAATGGCAGCTGGGGAGTTCCTGTCGTGGCACAGTGAAAACGAATCCAACTAGGAACCATGAGGATGCACATTCGATCCCTGGCCTCTCTCAGTGAGTTAAGGATCCAGTGTTGCCACGAGCTGTGGTGTAGGTCAAGACACAGCTTGGATCTGACGTTGCTGTGGCTGCGGTGTAGGCTGGCAGCTACAGCTCTGATTTGACTCCTAGCCTGGGAACCTCCATATGCTGCACATGCAGCCCTAAAAAACAAACAAACAAAAAACCAAAACCAAAAACAAAAAGCCAGAATGGCAGTGGGGAGACAAATAGGGGTGATGCTGGCAAGACAGTAGAATATAAAGTGTTGGGATATCTTGTCTCCTTCAGAAGTCACAGAAGTCCTGCTGCTTATATAGTCAAGTTCTGCAGAGTCATTGCTTTGTGTAGTAAGTCATCTCTAACCATGCCTTAGGTCATGCCTTTGTTTCCAAGCAGAGAAAAATCGTTTCTCTCTGAGCTTCTTAATTAAGTCTTAGCTAACTTGTGACACACTCAAAACATTTGGTTATAAAAATGGTAGAAATATCACATAGCAAAAAAGAACAACAAACTACCCCCCCATTCATCCTAACTTGTCAAACTAAGCAGGGAAACAAGGAGGAAATTGGTTATAATTTTCATCACCAACACCTGCTAATTTTTCAAGCAAAACGTTTTATTCATCAGACCAGTTATGTAAGGGACCAGAGTAAGGTTCTACTTGGTGTTTTTTTTTTTAATTTTTATTTTTTCTGTTATAGTTTATTTATAATGTTCTGTCGATTTCTGCTGTTCAGCAAAGGAACCCAATCATACACACACACATATATATATACACACATTATTTTTCTCACATTATCCTCCATCATATTCTATCACAAGTGACTAGATATAGTTTCCTGTGCTATGCAGCAGGATCTCATTGCTTATCCAGTCCAAATGACTACAAAACACTCATTTGTCTTAGTGATAAGTTGTCCAGATAGATCTTAGAGCATACTTTCTGTATGCCTTAAACTGGTAATGATACCACTTGCTACTTAACTGGGGGTGGGGGAGAGCTCGTATTTACTGAGCATGTACTATGTACCTGGTACTGTTTGAAAAATTACATGACCTAACTCATTTAATTCTGAAAGTACCCTCAGATTAAGCGCTTACCTGGATCACACACACGCAGATAGTGATGATTCCGATATACAGGAAATTGGAGTGAAACCACAGCTTTGCTTTTACAAAGCAACCCTAGAAAAAAAATTACAAATGGTACTACTGTATTATTCATCCTTATCAGGAGGCTTATTTGGGAAGATAGTTTGTATTTTGCTTGATGCCAAGAGGCTTAGGCCAGGCATTAGATTTTTATTTTTTATTTGACTGAAGAAATGGGTATAAAGTAGAAAATATAAACCAGAGACTTTTCTGATATTGTTATCATTACAGTGACACCTAAAGTAAATGTCTTAGGTCTTTACATACCGTGTTAAACTAGCTCCCAGGAGATAAGCGAACAACATATATCCCTGTGTTCTTTGAACGTTCACTGCTGACTTGGGATTGACAAATGGTAATAGAGGCTATGCAATCCTAGGACTGGCTGCATCTCAGCTTCAAAAGCCAGTAAACCAATCACAGCCCTATCAGCTCCAGGGCAGTTGTTGGTTGGTGGGTGTCTCAGCTTTTCTTCATAGACCCCCAAATGTCAGAGATTGCCAAACAACCCCAAGTGGGTAACATGGGGTAACAGGACCTCAGGGACTTGGTCTAGCTGGAAGATCATTTGGGCTTCTTCTCTAGGCCTAGTCTGGAGGTTCAAAATAAATCAGAATTTCCATCAACTCTCTCTCCCCCAACTCCTCAGTCCTACGGGAGGCAGAGGGAGAAGCTTTTCTGCTTCAACCTTACAAATGTCACTTTCAACCATAAGAAGACCTAACTCTTGCTCAAGAAAAATCTAGAGATAGTCTTCTGCCACTATCATGTGACATTTTCCCTCTGATGTAATAGTTTAGAGTAGCGAGAAGCTTCTTAATGGGATCCGTAGTCTAGATGAACTTCTTCCTTTTCTCCCCCGCTCCCCCCTTATTTGTCTAGTAATAGGAGTTGTTTCTCTGGTCTTTTTTTTTGTTTGTTTAAAGTTTCCTGTTTCTGGCTGGGAGGACTAGGTCCTATATGACTGGAGTTCCTAAGGTAATTAAAAGTTTAACCAAACTGGCCAATCACAGAAAAGTTTCCAAAAAAAGAAGAATATTACCTTAACTTGTGAGTCTGTGGGACAAGATGTTGGTGGTCTGCCGTGCCAATCACTCGTGCCATTTATACCACAGCATTGAAGCTAAAAGCCAAACCCCCAAAGAGTGATGGTTAGAAAGCTAACAGGAAGAAAACCGTGGGCCTTGGAAAACAGGTAGGCGCCTTCAGATCAGACTCTATAGCAGAAAGTCCAGAATTGACCTGACTGTTACGGCTCCTTAGAACTAAGTACTTTCAAACCTGTTATACCACTTCACTCACATAAAGCTTCTTGAAATAGAGGCGACATATTTAACTTACTCACATTGTACAGATCGAAAATTTGGCAGGCGTTCCCGTTGTGGCACAGCGGAAATGAATCTGACTAGGAACCATGAGGTTGTGGGTTTGATCCCTGGCCTCAATCAGTGGGTTAAGGATCCGGCATTGCCATGAGCTGTGATGTAGGTCGAAGATGTGGCTTGGATCCCGCCTTGCTGTGGCTCTGGCGTAGGCCGGCAGCTACAGTTTGGATTCGACCCCTAGCCTGGGAACCTCCATATGCCACGGGTGCAGCCCTAAAAAGACAAAAAAAAAAAAAAAATTAGGCACACAGGAGACTTTATATTGAAGGGATCAGGCTGACTGCACCTCGACCTACTGTATGGCTGGGAGCATAACTGATGCCATCTTGGGCCCTTGTACTTTCTCCTGTTCTTCCATTGACCCTACCCAGGATTTTACTCTGCAGTAAATCACTTCTCTGCCATCAAGGGCTTTGTAATTAATAACTATTGTGGCTCTATCTTCTGCTAATCCCCAAGCAGTGATGAAAACCTTTGCGGACATACTCCCAGGGCCCATGAGACTAGTTACCCATTTGTGAATCTTGACTTAGGAAGGTATGTCCTGCACCTACTTTTTCTTTTTCTTTCTTGCTTTTTAGGGCTGCCCTTGTGGCATATGGAGGTTCCCAGGCTAGGGATCGAATTGGAGCTACAGCTTCTGGCCTGCACCACAGCCACAGCAATGCCAGATCCAAGCCAGGTTTGCAACCTACACCATAGCTCATGGCAATGCTGGATCCTTAACCCACTGAGTGAGGCCAGGGATCAAACCCGCAACCCCATGGGTCCTGGTCAGATTCGTTTCCACTGTGCCATGACAGGAACTCCCTGCATCTACTTTCATGCCCTAAGTTAACTATAAAATTGTTCCAGTGGCCCCTTGTCAGTGTGGAGTGCAGCTCTGACTACTTCCAGATTTTCCACCAGATCCTGATCCCACCCTGTGAGTAAGTTACCCTAAAATAAGCTGACCTAGGGATTACATGGAGCTGTCTGCCTCATTATTTGGTCTCAAGACACTTTCTTAGTTCAATGGGCACTTTTCATTCCCTCCACTCTAGGACCATTGGCAAGATAGGCAGGAGACGGAAAATGACGCAAGAATGGGTAAAGGGGCTGAGCAAGGAAATGCTCAATGCCAGTGGGGAAAATTCCGGGCTGGCCAGGCATTTCCATGTGGGGTGATCTGGTTACATTTATGGAACTCTTCACACTGGGTACAGGAACACCAGAAAACACCAAAGAGCTTACCAGAAATATGAATCAAGAGGCAGAGGGAACAAGCTATTGCAGCTGTTGTATAGCCTTTGTTGTGCCCTCTAAAGATTAGTATGAAAAGGGAATTGCAGCTCAACTGGGAACTAGAGACAACGAAAGAGGTGCTGAGACTAGAGAGGAATGTCTGGATGGCATGTTCAGCTGCTTTGGACATTATGTCAAAGAAAATACAGCAGGAAGAACATGTTAAAATGATGGACTGTAAGATGGTTAAATGTAGCGTTTAGGCTGCCTCCATTCAAAGGTGAGGACAATTGTTTCACAGGAGAACTGGAACCCAAGAGGTGGGCTCCTTGGGCTAATAACTCATCAGAAGATGAGGACATAATTACCGAGGAGGAAGAGGAAATTTGGGCACAGCTTTGGATCCAAAGTAAAACACAAGCCACTAAAGAACCAAGAGATAATATAGAGGAAATCCCTAGGAGCCAAAAAACCACCATGAGATAATTTTCCTCTCTGAATTAGTAGAATTAACCAGCAGATTTAAACAAAAGAGCAGGGAGGCCACTGTAGCATAGGTGCTCCATTTATGAGATACTGGGGGAAATAGCATTATGTTAAATGGGTCCAAATTGCCTAAAATAGCTTCAGTTACAGCACAGCCTACCCTCTGGCAACGTTTGTATGTGGCTGGGGTGGGAGAAAATCAAGGGCACTCAGACAACTTGATTGAATGGATACATTCAGGTATAGGTATGGCTTGGCCAAATGAGGGGCTACCCCCCCCCAAATGGGTATCTGTGGAAGAGTTACAAGACATAGGGAATTAGGAATGAAGCGTGCTCTCTATATTCATTAGTTCCAAAGACCTGATGAGGAGTCATTTACAGCAGGCATGAAGGGACTTATCCTGTAGTCCACTCTAGGAAATTAGTACCAGACCTTGGTTTCAGTTTTGGCCCTGAGGGTTAATCAACCCATTCACATGGTGGTGGCCATGGTAGCAGATCCAAGAGAAACTGAAAAAATCCGACATAGGGAAAAGGGTGGTTAGTTAAAGCCAAAGAGAGAACACCAAAAAGTGAGGAAACCAAAAGAATTTCTCACAAGCAATTATGGCAATTATGGTGTTAGTCTGGACCCTTAAGAAAAGTATAGACAAACAACCTAAATCAGTCTTTTAACCTTACAGAAAGTATCACCCAAAGAAAAAAGTTTACTCCCCTCGTAGCAAAAGACAAAGAAGAATGGCACAACCCTGTTTGCCATCACCAGAGGAAGATGAAGAACCAGGGTAGATACCCCCTGACTCCAAGAAATTAGGGGTGGAGTCAGGGTTGCTCCTTGGTGCAGGCCATAGGGGGTCACTGGAGGCCCCATACTAAACACATTATTTCTTGGCCCTGCACCAATAAACAAATTATTCTGGCTTTAGTAGATACCTGTGCTGAGTGCACCCTGATTTATGGGAATCCATCCAAGTTCCAAGGAGAAATATGAGCCATTGGTGGGTATGAAGGCCAAACATTGCAGGTGAAACAAGAGCTTGTATTTATAAATTGGAAGATTGCCTTCCCATCCCTTTCTGGTTTATTTTCACCCATACCTGGGTAGGACACCCAGGATATCCTATAGAACCTGGACCTCAAACCACCATGGGCAAGTTGACTCCATCAAAAGTTGAAACATAGAATCCCCCAAACAATTTGGGAGATAGTAAAAAGGCTCCATTTGTATCTCAAGTATATGGACCTTCAAGCAGAAGATAAGACTGTCCTTGGTGTCGTTTTGAAGATAAGACTGCCCTTGGCATCATTTGAGGTGCTGCGCCCTGTAATATCCCCCAGGGCACACTAGATGCTCTGACTCTCCAGTTATCAGATGGCAAGAAGACTACACTGGGGAGCTCCCGGCAGGGCTCAGAGGTAATGAACCTGACTAGGATCCGTCAGGATGTGGGTTCCAGCCCTGGTCTCGCTCAGTGAGTTAAGGATCCATCGTTGCTGTGGCTGTGGCATAGGCCAGCAGTTTTTACAGCTCCAATTGGACCCCTAGCCTGGGAACTCATATGCTGTGGGTGCGACCCTAAAAAAAGACCCAAAAATAAGAAGAAAAAAAAAAAAGAGTACCTAGGTCTTTGCCAGTTTCAGAAGGGCATAAATATGCTCTAACCTGCACTGACACAGCCACCAGATTGGTGCAAGCCTTTGCCAGTAAGAAAGGCTGCTAAAATTGGAAGTTATATATGGAATGCTGGCCCATATTGACACTGATTAAGGAACTCATTTCACTGGACATGAAAGACAAGAGTAGGCATAAGTCCAAGAAATTCTTTGGAGTTTCCATCTACTATACAACTCCCACCTTGGCTGGACTTATAGAATGTGTGAAAGCCCTATTTCCTGAGGGCATGTTAAAAGGTTGGTCCCAATCAGACTATTCAATGCCTTGGGCACTGAGGGCTGACAATCTGCACATGAATGGCTGGCTGAATACACAGCAAGGAGGAGGATGAGAGTGCAGGTTCAAAAGGGAGGTCTTGGGCCTATCAGGTGGGATGAAGGTCTCCTTTTGCAGATGCCACAGAACCTCCTGTCTGGTATTACTGTAATTCACTGGCGTTTAAATTGGTCGCCCCTCCCAGTGTCTGGCATCCTAATACTCAAAGGTACATGGTGGTCCACAACTCTAACTGCTGAGTCTACAGCCTGTCTTCAGTGTCAAGGGGATGCCATGGAAAGTTCACCGATTCGTCCATAGTGAATGGAGAAAATGGCTTGGATTGATGAACAAAAATCCCCATATTATATGACAAGCTTTATATTTAACTATAGTGACTCTAAACAGTATATATTTTTTCCCCTTGTGTTAAATAGGTCAAATAATCTCCAGATTCCCATGGCTTATCATTATTCGGGAAGGCTTAGGGTGGTTGGAAGCTGAACACGGAGTCTTGGTATCCTAACCCCCATCTGCATAGAAAGGACCAGTCAAACCCAAACAAACCATAGACCTAAGGGGAGGCTCCCCCACAAAGTCTGCAGAGTAACTCACAATATATTAAATTCTGAATGGACAGGAAAAGAAGTTTCCTACAGAGCAGGTGCCTCTATGGTTCCCAAACAAGGGATCGGATATGTGGAGCTTATCTATGGCCTTATCTACCCCATGAGTGGATGGGCCGATGTACCTTGGGATTTCTTTCTCTCGGGCTTGTGTAGACACCACTGTACTGGAAGTCCCCCCATAAGTGGCCTGCTATTAAGTCCAGGTAGCAGGCCCATGGCAGTATGTCATGTTGGGAATGGCTGACATTTGTTTTCCTTCCCCCAAAACTCATGTGTAAGTGCTAGAAATCCAGGAATTAGCAGAGTTATTTCATGAGCTTTGAATGATTCCCACGAGGGCATCTATTCTCTAGTAAAACAGGAAACCACTCAAATGAGAAAGGTGGGGCTTCAAAACCATGTGGTTTTTGACATGTTGACTGCAGAGCATGGAGGGTCATGTGCTTTAATTGGGTGAGATTTTGTACATATACACTTTCATATGAATGCAAGATAACTGATTTAACTCTTTCATGTAAAAACAGTCATTACTCATTTGTGGCTCATTGGTAATGAACCCAACTAGCATCCATGAGGATGAGAGTTCTTGATGCCTGGCCTTGCTCAGGGACTTAAGGGTCTGGCATTGCTGTGAGCAGTGGTGCAGGTCACAGATGCGGCTCGGATCTGGCTTTGCTGTGGCTGTGGTGTAGGCTGGCAGTTGTAGCTCTGATTGGGCCCCCTAGCTTGGAAACTTCCAAATGCTGCAGGTGCAGCCCTAAAAAGCAAAATAAATAAATACATAAATACATACATAAATAAATAATAAATAAAAAGTAGGCAGAGTACAGCAGATTTTTAGGGTAGTGAAACTATTCTATATGATATTATAATGATGTAGATATGTCATTATAAATTTGTTCAAATGCATAGCATGTGCAACACCAAGAGTAAACCATGGACTTTGAGTGATAATTACATGTCAATGTAGGCTCACCCTTCATAGAAAAACGCACCATTCTGGCAAGTGATGTTGACAATGGAGGAGATGATGCATGTGTGAGAGTTTACGGGAAAGCTCTGTATTTCCCTCTCAGTTCTGTTGGGAACGTAAGACTGCCCTAAGAAAAATAAAGGTTTTTTTTCTAAAAGAAGTTATCTTTAATTTGTGAAAGGATATAATGTCTATTATTTGCTTTAATAAATTCTAGCAAAACACCCCATGGAAGATTAGCTTAACTAACACTGGCAAAATGTTGACTGTTTAAACTGGGTGATAACTGGAGTTCCCATTGTGGCTCAGCAGTTAAGGACCTAACGTTGTCTCTGTGAGCATGTGGGTTCAATCTCGTGGGTTAAAGACCTGGAGTCGCTGCAAGCTCTGGTGTAGGTGACATGTTGCTCAGATCTGGCGTTGCAATGGCTGTGGTATAGGCCAGCAGCTGTAGCTCTGATTCGACCCTTCGCCTTGGAACTTTCACATGCCACAGGTGCAACCATAAAAAGAAAAAAAACTGGGTGATATGTACCCTGAGATTCATTTTTCTCTGTTCTTTTATGCAAGTTTGGATATTCTATAATAAAAAGGATTCTAAACTGGATTAAAAAAAAAAGTAAAGAATTCGGGATCCAGAGAGGTTAAGTGACTTTCCAAAGTCTACCCATTCCTGGTCTTTGGACTTTAATTCCTGTGCTATTTCTTTCACTCCACACTAAGCAGGCATGGAAGGGCCACAGGTGGCTCCCTGTGGTCATAATGGTATTGTCTGAGACACAGACCATGTGTGCCACACTGGATCCCTGACCCCAACACACCAAGGCAAGCATGCTGAGTTAATATATACATTTATAGGTGGGGAGGGGCATAAGGAATGGGGTGCTGGTGAGCTCAGTACCAAGAATGATTTGGGATACTCAGGAATTCAAAAGAGATTTCTTGGATCACACAATTTTTTTTCCTTGCTTTTTGGAGCCACACTCATGGCATATGGAGGTTCCCAGTCTAGGGGTTGAATCAGAGCTATAGCTACCAGCCTACACTACATCCATTGCAACTCAGGATCCAAGCTGATTCTGCGACCTACACCACAGCTCACAGCAATACTGGATCCCAGACCCACTGAGCAAGGCCAGGAATAGAATGTGCATCCTCACAGATACTAGCTGGATTAGTTTCCACTGTGCCACAATGGGAACTCCTATAATTTCTTTTTCAGAAAAATTTTGGAAAATACATAAACTAATCCAGTATGATAGGTCTTTCTTACATCTCTATAGGGCCTGAACAATAAGCCTGAGTGGCTGAAGGGTAAAGGAGAGAACACAGACAACTTTGCACCAGTTGGGCTGATTCCCATGGTCTCCTGTTTGTGACAGTCAAGCATTATTCTGAACCTCAGGGCTGTGGACCTTCGATTCTGAAACTTTGAGTAAAGGAAGACCCGCCCCTTCATCCCCAGGGACTGAGGTTGGAAAATTACTTCCAGGCTGAGCTAAGGAGGATTCCACGGTACTTACAAACGTCTGGATGGAGTCCCATGCTGCCTTGGTGCTGTTGTCTGAGTGATATCGATGGATGCTGTCGGTCAGGCCCTCAGCCACATAGACATTCAGCTGGGTGGGGCACATTCCAGCAGAGGAGACATTGTAAAAAGCAAGTGGGTTCAAGGAACAAGAAATTTCTCATATAGGCTAATAAAATGATTCCTTTTATTCTTCCCTCCTAAATGGCCTCCTCAGAACTAAGGAAGTGAAGAGTTGGGGGGAGCTTATATATGGCAAGAAATGCTGAGGGTGAGATGGCATTGAAGGAAGAAGTATATAGGGGTCCCTTATCCTTCCAGAACTCTGGTTTTACAAAGGAGGAAAAGGGACAATCAGAGCATGGGATCTCCTAGCACTGAGAGAGTCTATATTGACAAACACATGGAGAAAAGAAAATAGGAGGAAGACAAACTTGTTCCTACTGTTCTTCCCATTTGTCCTTCAAAACACCACTCAAATGCCATCTCCTTCATGAATCTCTTCTCTCCCCAATTACAATTAATCTCTCTTTCCTCCATTCTTCCACTTTGTGACAACTTCTCCACCACACACTCTAAGCCGTATAACAATGAGGTGTGTTATCTAGAACTTACCTTAGGTTCATACACGAAGAGCAGGATGGCTAAGGTCACCTCCGCAAGGAGAATAATCAGCAGCAAGACAAAGAACTGGGCCAAAGCAGAGAGAGGCTCACAGCATGAATCACAGTTCTTCCCCCACTCCCATTGCACCCTGGGGGCCACCAGGAGTGTCTCTGCCCATGTGCAGGAGGTTCTCTTCCTGTCTACATGGGCCTTCATAAGCCTTGTTTGGTGAGGAACATTTGTTCTTTTCCTACAACTAGTCTAGGTCCCAAGACTCTAGAAGGCAGTCTTCTAACTTTGCTCTCTTCTTCCCATTGTGCCTATTGAGCTCCACGTGCATACTGAAAATGCAATACCATTTGTTGAATCCACGAGGCAATTTTGGCACCAGTTCATTAAAACAATTGAGAAGAGACTAGTAAACTAAGCCTTGGGTCTATAGAGGTTGGGACCTGGTCCTTTCTGCCAGCACAGGCTTTCAGGGTGGAGGACAGGTGATGGTGGAGGTTGAGAAGAGCCCTGTACATATGGGGAGAAGAGGTGCTCCAGTCATGGTCCTAACTCATATTTGTCTCCAACTTTAGATGCTTATGCTAATCACACTTAACAGAAAACATATTTGTACTTATTCGCTTTCCTTCACCTTTTTGCCCAACACAAATTTTGGCCACTTAAAACCTTTCCTGGAGTTCCCGTCGTGGCGCAGCGGTTAACAAATCCGACTAGGAACCATGAGGTTGCGGGTTCGATCCCTGCCCCTACTCAGTGGGTTAAGGATCCAGCGTTGCCGTGAGCTGTGGTGTAGGTTGCAGACGTGGCTCGGATCCCGAGTTGCTGTGGCTCTGGCGTAGGCCAGCGGCTACAGCTCCGATTAGACCCCTAGCCTGGGAACCACCATATGCCACGGAAGTGGCCCCCCAAAAAATAGCAAAAAGATAAAACCTTTCCTCCATGTCTATTACCTTTCATCTTTTGCCAATAGTCTGGGAACTATCTGAGAACAAGGATTTTCTTATTCCATCTCTTGGCTCCAGTTTAACAGTTGACCCATAAACGGAAAGAAGATTAACCACATGACGTGAGGGAGAACCAAGGTCACTGGAAACCCATGCTATGGATAGAGTGGCACAGTTATACTGAGCTCTTTCCTGGGCATGCTAGAGAAATGGGGGACTCTTTCGTAGAGCATAGAGGCAAAACCTAAGTCTAAAGGTGTTCCTTAGGATTGTTAACTGACAGGGAGCAACTGCAAACCTCTAGAATCTCACGTTAGACCTCAATGGCTGCAGCCTAGTTGGGTTGATATCTCATGAAGATATGAAATAGGTAAGCATCCTCTGCATTTTAGGAGGGTCACAGGGCTCAGAAGAATCTAGAGACTAGGTTTTCCATCAGTTACTGACTCTGAATCAAATTCTAGAAATTCTAGAAATGCCCTCTCTTATCTATCCTTGGGACCCCAATCAGAAAGGAAAGACTATGGGTCTAGACAGACTTGACTGACCTGAGGTGCTGCTCTTCTGTTCCTATGATTTCCCTGCACTAAAAGATGAGCTGCCAAAATATGTCTGTGGCTTAAGGCATCATGCCCTCCCACTTAGGGTACCACATCCACTGTGAGAATAACTCACCGACATCAGCAGGCACTTGTTCTCCTTGATGGATCCCATGCAGCCCAGGAAGGCAACTACCATGATAATGGAGCCGACAATGATAAGCACATTGCCCAGCGTGAGAGAGGGGAGCTTATGGAAGAGCACTCCAAAGTCGTTGTGGATCAGGAGGTAGATCCCAAAGCCCAAAATGCAACAGCCACAGAACTGGAAGGAAGAATCATAACATTCTTGGGTAAAACGTGGTTCTTTAACATCTCTTTGTACTCCTTTACTTGAGATCAGAATCACCTTTTTCCATTGGCTCTACCCAACAAACTCTTTGCCCAGATTCCCCCATGCACCTAGGAAAAAAGTTATAATCTCCTGTGATGTCCCACTTATGCCTTATCCTACCCATATCAGATACCAGGGAAAGCGCCTTCCTATGAGTAACACAGTATCTTCATTCTTCAGATTCCTACTCATGCCTTCAGATCTTCATGATTCAGATCCCTTCTCCTTTTTAATTATGGTCTTCTGTATGGTCTTCCCTTTGGTCTTGTACATGGTCAATCATGTAAAGGTGATGCCCTGGTTGAAAATTTCGACTTCCTTAGCAGAAAACTAGAGAAGCCAAACATTTAAGACTCCTCTTATAGAAACACAAGAACATATTCTGTGTCTGAAATTCAATCACTGAATTTGGTGTAGTGAAACCTCCCCAGAAATGGTGATTTCCCTTTCTGTCAGCTATTTTTTCCCAGAAGTCAGTGTTGGGGATGGGAGGAATGAGGGGGAAAAAATAAAAGAAAAGAAAGGAAAAGAAAAGAAAAAAGAGAAAAGAAAAGGGAAAAGAAAAGAAATGAGGCACTCAATACACAGTGTAGTATCTTAGATTTTTCACCCATAGATGTCAGCAGTGAGCAGTAATAGGCTAAAGCTGCCAGAGAAACAGCATCCCCAACTGCACTGATATCTTTCAATTTTGCAGGCTTATACTGTGGCGGGATGGGAAGAGGGGAGAAAAATGTTATTCCCTTGTTTTTAAGCTGGGTATACTGAGCATGACCTGGGCATGCATGGGTTGCACGCCACACCAGGCTTTTCAGGAGAGGAGAGAGAAGTAGAGTGTAGCTAAGAGGAGGTGAGCTCAACCATACCCAGAAGAGATGCACTTACCCAAAAGAGCAAGTTGAAGAAAAACAGGACATACTTCAGCAATTTCAAGCTACTTATGCCCATGCTGAGATATTCTTTCCCTAAAAAGTAGAAAGAAGAAGAGAGAAAGTAAGCGATCTGGGTCTGCAAAGTGACACCAGAGATCAGAGGACACGAATGTCCAGGGTTCAAGGATCTCCAGCATCACCTTGTGTTTGAGCTGTGAATCTGCTTTAGAAATTTCTCCAAACTTCTTGCTCTCTTAGTCTCTGAACTGAGGTACCAATTGGCTCATCTTGTACACTCACGTTTGATTCAATTCAGCAAGCCGAGGAAGCTTAACATTGAATTAAGCAATCTAGAAGTGAGCAGTAGAGCTGGTTTTAGAGGAGGGTGGGTCACAGTGACACACACTAGGCTAGTGCTCAGGGACTAATGGCAGCCCTGGAGTCAGGGACAGGCTAGTCAATCAGTTGTAGAACAGGAAAGTGGCTTAATGCACCAGATCCTTAAATATCCTGCAATGGAGTTTCTGTCATGGCTCAGAGGTAATGAACCAGACTAGTATCATTGAGGATGCAGGTTTGATCCCTGCCCCTGCTCAGCGGGTTAAAGATCCGGCATTGCTATGAGCTATGGTGTAGGTCGCAGCTACAGATGCAGCTTGGCTCCTGCATTGCTGTGGCTGTGGCATGGGCCGGCAGCTACAGCTCCAATTGGACCCCTAGCCTGGAAATTTCCATATGCCGCGGGGGTGACCCTAAAAAGAAAAAAACAAAAGGTCCTGCCATACATATGCATTCTACATTTAGTCTGTAAACCTCTCCACATGAAAGTAAGGGAAACATATTTAAATGTATTCAGTCTTTTACTAAAGAAAAGTATATGGTGTTTTCTGTTCTAGATGCTGTAGGAGATGCAAACATGATTGAGCAATAGCTATCCTCCAGAAAATGTCAATCTTAACAACACAGATAAAATTGGCCAACAAATATCCACTGGAGGAACAGAAGAAATAGCAATGGGAGCTTAAATTTTTTAAATAGAATTTTATTTTTTCAGTGAGGACATCAATATCCAAAGTCTGGTCCTCAACTTTGGAGACCTAGATACACAATTTTGAATGTTCTCTCAGAAGTAGAGAGGTATTATAGAGTGACTCATATTTAAAAACTGCACATAAGACTGATATATAAAGCAGAATGTCAATTTATTGGTTTCCCCCCCCTTAGAACTATGCATTTTCTAGTGCATAGATTGCTTTTATAATCCATTATGCCTTCATTGCAGTACCAAGATATCCAGAAATCAGCTTAAGTGATAGTTTATTCAGGCTATAAATAAGCCTGATCAGCAACTTATGTTCCATAATAGAGTTATCTCTGTTAAAGGGTGTTGCTACTGTGGCTCAGAAGATTAAGGACTCAGTGTTTTCTCAATGAGGATACAGGTTTGATCCCTGTCCTGGATCAATTTGGGTCAAGCTGCTGTAAGCTATGGTTTAGATCACAGATGCAGCTTGAATCCGGTGTTACCATAGCTGTAGCATAGGCCCCAGCTCTGGCTCTGATTTGACCCCTGGCCTGGGAACTCCCATATGTTGCAGGTGGCTGTAAAATTTATTTTGCTCAAAATATGTTATAAGCTGAATGGCAATAAGGGACAAAGATGGTCATTATATAATGTTAAAGGGGAATTCCCATCGTGGCGCAGTGGTTAACAAATCAAACTAGGAACCATGACGTTGCGTGTTCGATCCCTGCCCTTGCTCAGTGGGTTAACGATCCAGCGTTGCCGTGAGCTGTGGAGTAGGTTGCAGATGTGGCTCGGATCCCACGTTGCTGTGGCTCTGGCGTAGGCTGGCAGATACAGCTCCGATTCGACCCCTAGCCTGGGAACCTCCACATGCCGCGGGAGCGGCCCAAGAAATGGCAAAAAGACTATATATATATAGATATATAGATATATAATGTTAAAGGACCAATCCAACAGGAGGCTATAATAGGATGTACCCACCATAGGATCAGCTAAATATATAAAGCATATGTTAACAGACCTCAAAGGAGAAATATACAGAAATACAATAATAGTATAGGGGACTTCAACACATCACTTTCAACAATGGATAGATCATCCAAACAAAGAAACATTGGATGAAAACTGCACAGTAAACCAGATGGATTTAACATACATTTATAGATATTTCATCCAATAGCAGCACAATATGCATTCTTCTCAAGTGCACATGGAATATTGCCCAGGGTGTTCTCCAGGCCATGCGTTAGGCTGCAAATCAAGTCTTTTTAAAATTTTTTAAAATTAAAGTTGATTTACAATGTTCTGTCAATTTCTGCTGTACAGTAAAGTGACCCAGTCAAACATATGTATGCATTCTTTTTCTCACATTCTCTTCCATCACGTTTTATCACAAGTGACACGTCAAGTCTTAATAAATTTATGAAGACTGAAATTATATCAAGAATCTTTTTCTGACCACAACAGTATAAGACTAGAAATCAATTGCAAAAAGAAAACCGAAAAATACATAAGTATGTGGAGAATAAACATGTTCCTAAACAAAAAATGGGTCAGAGAAGAAATCAAAAGAGAAGTAAAAATATCTTGAGACAAATTAAAATGGAAAAAAAAGCATACCAGAACATATGGGATAAAACTAATGCAGTTTAAGAGGAAACTTCATGGCTCATACCACTCAATATAAAAAAAAAATCCAATAAAAAATGGGCAGAATACTTGAATAGACATTTTCCCAAAGATGACATACAGATAAATAGCTAACAGGCACATGAAAAGATGTTAACATCACTGGTTATTAGAGAAGTGCAAATCAAAACCACAATGAGGTGGACTTCCTGTTGTGGTGCAGTGGAAACAAATCCGACTAGTAACCGTGAGGTTGCAGGTTTGATCCCTGGCCTCACTCAGTGGGTTAAAGATCTAGCATTGCCATGAGCTGTGGTTTAGGTCACAGACTTGGCTTGGATCCTGTGTGGCTGTGGCGTAGGCTGATGGCTGTAGTACCAATTTGACTCTTAGCCTGGGAACTTCCATGTGCCATGGATGTGGACCTAAAAACCAAAAAAAAAAAAAAAAAAAAAACCCAAAAAAACCCAAACCACAATGAGGTATCACCTCACACCTGTCAGAATGGCTATCCTCAAAAAGTCTACAAACAACAAATGTTGGAGAGGATATGGAGAAAAAGGAACCCTCATACACTGTTGGTGGGAATGTAAATTGGTGCAACCACTATGGATAACAGCATGGAGTTTCCTCAAAAATTAGAACTACCATATGATCCACCAATTTCACTCATAGGTATATACCCAGAAAAAATAAAAACATTAATTCAAAAAGATAGTTGCACTCTAATATGCAGAGCAGCACTATTTTAAATAGCCAAGACATGGAAACAACCCAAGTGCCCATCAATAGACGATTGGATAAAGAAGATATGGTACATGTATACAATGGGATATTATTCAGCCATAAAAAAGAATGAAATACTGCCATTTGCAGGAACATGGATGGATCTAGAGAATGTTGTGCTTAGTGAAATAGGTCAGATAGGGAAATTTAAATACTATGTGTTATGGCTTATATGTGGAGTCTAAAAAATAATACAAATGAATGTATATGCAAAATATAAAGACATATAGAAAACAGACTTGTGGTTACCAAAAGGAAGAGGGAATAAGAAAGGACAAATTAGGAGTATACGAATTACTATATATACAATAGATGAGCAACAAGGAAGTACTGTATAGCACAGGTAGTGATATCCATCATCTTGTAATAACTGATAATGGATTATAATCTGCAAAAATACTGAATCACTATGCTGTACCCTGAAACTAAAAATGTTATAAATCAGTTATATTTCAATAGAAAAGAAAATCAGGAGTTCCTGTCATGGCGCAGGGGAAACGAATCCGACCAGGAACCATGAGGTTGCGAGTTCGATCCCTGGCCTCGCTCAGTGGGTTAAAGATCTGGCATTGCCATGAGCTGTGGTGTAGGTCACAGATGCAGCTTGGATCTGGCATTGCTGTGTCTGTGGCACAGGCCAGTAGCTATAGCTCCGATTCGACCCCTAGCCTGGGAACCTCCATGTGCCACAGGTGTGGCCCTAAAAAGAAAAAAAGAAAAAGAAAGAAAAGAAAATCAATGGTATTTCTATACATTAGCAACAAATAATCAGAAATCAACTTTAAAAAATTCATTTATAATAGCATCAAACTATGAAATTCTTAGGGATTAATCCAACAAAATATTTGGAACACCTACACACTAAACTAAACAAAACAAACACAAAAAAACTGCTGAGATAAGTTGAAAAAGATATAAATAAATTGAGAGATATACCATGTTCACAGGCTGAGAAACAGTGCTGTTAAAACATTAATTCTTCCTAAATTTATCTATAGTGTCATTGTAATTGCAAACTGTGTTGCATCAGACTTCCTTGTAGACATTCAAAAACTGATTCTAAAATTCACTTGGGAATATAAGTTTTAGAATAGCAAAAACAAATTTTATAAAGAACAAAGGCGAAGGACAAGCATAGTGTCCTGATTGTGTTACTTTCTATAAAGCTACAACAATAAAGACAGCATAGTATTGGCAGATGAGGACCAGGGTGAGCATGCGGGTGGGGGTAAATTGAGGACCATAGGTCCTCATGGTTTACATATATTATATATAGTAGTGTGTACATGTTAATCTCAAACTTCTAATTTATCTCTCCTTGCCCACACCTCTACTATCCTCTTTGGTAACCATAAGTTTGTCTTCTATGTCTGAAGTCTGTTTCTGTTTTGTAAACAAATTCATTTATATTACTATTTTTTAAGATTCCACATATAAGTGATATCATATGATATTTGTTTTTCTCTGTATAACTTGCTTCACTTAGTATGATAATCTCAACCATCCACATTGCTGCAAATGACATGATTTCATTCTTTTTAATGGCTGACTAATATTCCATTGAATATATATACCACATCTTCTTTATCCATTCCTCTGTCGATGGACATTTAAGTTGCTTCCATGTCTTGGTTTTTGTAAATAGTGCTGCCGTGAACACTGAGGTGCAAACGTCTTTAACGAAGGTGGCTTTTGCAAATCACTTAAGGATGGGAGCTGGTTGCCAGGAGAACTAACGGTGAATAGAAGATTGGAATTTTCAGTCTTACTCCCTGATTTTCAGGGAGGAGAAAGGGAATAGAGGTCAAATCAGTCACCAATGGCTAATGAATAAGTCAATCATACCTACAAAATGAAGCCCTTCCACCTGGGGGAACCAGAACAATTTCATGTGCCATCATTCTGGGCTCCAAGCTTCTCATGGACAGAAGACTCTTTGTTAGGGACTTTGCCCTAAGTGTCTCTTCATCTGATACACTACATATCATTTGTAGTAAATTGGTAATCTGATGAGTAAATAAGTTCTCTTGAGTTCTGTGAGCCATTCTAGTAAATTAGTCAAACCTCAGGAGGGGGCTGTGGGAATCTCTGATTTACAGCCAATAGGTCAGAAGCACAGATAGCAACCTGGGCTTGAGGCTGGTGTCTTAAATGGAAGGCAATCTTAAGGGATTGATCCTGTTATTGATGGAATCTCATTCTATCTCTGGGTAGATTGTGTCAGAATTTAGTTGAATTCTTGGACACTCTGATAACACCCAAAAGTTTCTTGTTGGTGTAGATAAGTGCCCTTACACATAGGATGAAAATAGGTCCAGGTAACTAATTTACAACCTAGAGCTCTAACAACAGGTGAATGGATGAATAAATGGAGGTATAACTATATAATGTTATACTACTCAGGAATAAAAAGAAACGAAGTGCTGATACACACTAGAGCATATATGAGTCTCAAAATGATTAAAGTGAGTGAAAGAAGCTAGACAAGAAAACAAAAACAAATTTATAGCAACATAAAGCAGATGAGGACCAGGGTGAGCATGGGGGTGGGGGTAAATGGAGGGGGAGCAGGGAAGGGCAGCAGAAAGGAATCATAGAAACTGCAGATAATCTTTTGCAAGTGATGACTATGTTTGTTATCTTGAACTCTTGTGACGGTTTCCTGCGTATATACATATATCAAAAGGTCCTTCCTCATTTGCTCCAGTCCACCTCTCCAAATTCTTGGTAACCTTTTTTTTTTTTCTTTTTAGGGCTGCATCTGTGGCATATGGAATTTCCCAAGCTAGGGGTCCAGTCATAACTGCAGCTGCTGGCCTACAGCACAGCCACAACAACCAGAGCTGAACCATATCTTGCAACCTACACCACAACTCAGGCAACACCATATCCTTTAACCCACTGAGTCAGGCTGGGGATCGAGCCTGCACCTCCACAGTGACCTGAACTGCTGCAGTTGGATTCTTCACCCACTGTGCCACAGCAGGAACTCCTGCTCAGTGGGTCTTTGCTGGAATTGTCCCCTTTTCCCTCTGACCCCTTAATCCTCCTGAGACTCATTTCAAGTGTCACTTTTCCAGCAAAACTTCTCTGACTCTAAGTCTTCATACCCAATCCTCACTTTGTTTTACAATAATTTCTTCCCTCACTATGATGTCAACTGCTTGAGGGTAGGAGCTAGTTTATTCATTTTTGAATCCCCAAGGCCTAACACAGTACCTGATTACTATGTAAGATTGTTGAATGAACAAGTGACCAGAACTTTCCTCATTAACTCTAATTAATTTGGTGCAGTGGAATGAACATGACACTGCAGAGGGTGGCGCTTTGGGTTTGCGATTCATTTTGCCATGAAACCAGTCTTTTGGACGTGGGAAAATAACTGACACAGAAGGAGACTGGGCCAAATGCCTCCTAGAGTTACCTTGTGTCCAGTATCTTCAGATCCTCTGACAGCAGCTTGAGGCAACTGTAAACTAATTGTCCACAGAGCATCAACTAATGAGGTAGCCACAAACCTGGGACTCTCCCCACTCATTCTTTCCTTCACAGACAGGAAAAAGAACCTCTTTCTCCTTCCCTGATTTTCTGCTTAGACTCGCACCGGATTGAAGGAGAAAAGCTACTCATTTTGTGAGGATCGTTACCACTTTACCAACAATGACCCCAATTTTTACAGAAACTGGGAGTGCCTCTCCATTTCCGCTTCCTTTTCTTCACTGTGGCTGGCTAGTCGTTGAGCTCTTACCCCTTCCAGCCCCACTGTTTGGAAAAACTGACACCCCTCTGCCGTCAAAGTCTGTGACTCATGTGACCCTGTGAATAATGTCCTTGACGTCAGCTTCCAGGAAACCTCCATGACAGAACGACAGCTAGTGGTGGCCGCCTCCCACAGCCCGACGTGGAGGCCAGGGAGGAAGTTCACGCTCTAGTTTCCTCCAAGCAAAGAGCTTGGGCTGACAAGCTGTCTTCTGGATTTCTAATGTAACCTCTTTTCTTTGACCTGTGCTTGCGTCATCATCTAATCAAGTCTTGAAACTCATCAAACTTAGAAGGGGCTAAGGTTCAACAGAAGTTTCAAGAAACCATCAATTCTTTTTTGTTTTGTTTTGTTTTGTTTTTGTTGTTGTTTGTTGTGGTTGTTAGGGCCACACCCAGGCGTATGAAGGTTCCCAGGCTAGGAGCTTCAGCTGCCAGCCTGCACCACAGCCACAGCAACACCAGATCCAAGCTGTGTCTGCAACCTACACCACAGCTCATGGCAACGCCGGATCCTTAACCCACTAAGCGAGGTCAGGAATCGAATCTGCAACCTCATGGCTCCTAGTCAGATTCATTTCCACTGTGACACGATGGGAACTCCAAGAAACTATCAGTTCTTCATCTCCAGTCTTAGCTGATCCAATCTTAGATTTGGAGCCATAGCAAGACAGCTTTGATATTACATAGACTATTATATTTATGAGACACTAATAATTATAACTCAAACAAAAACAAACAATGCCATAGGGAGTGAGAGGGGTCAATAATATTTGGAAGTAAATGAGATTAAATAAAAAAACATAAAACTATATACAAATTTTTTTGCCTTTTTTTTTTTTTAAGGCTGCACCTGTGGCAACTACACAGATTTTTTTTTTTAATGAGTGACTTCTGAGAAATCTGTTATATGTTAATGTACACTGTAGGTCTATAAGAGAAAAGTCTGCTTATGTAACGGTAAGCCTATTTATATATTACAGATCACTTATGAATGGCTCAGAGATCATAGTAGTCCATGGTACGCAGTTTGACAAACACTAGTAATGGGTTGGGCAGATTTAGTTTTGAATTCGAGCAGTGCTGCAGACCAGAAGCTAGCCCTGGGCAACCTCCTTAACCTCTCTAACTTTCCCAATGTCCTTATCTTTAAAATGGTAACACAGTAATAGGTACCTCATAGATTATCCTAGGGGTTAAGTGAGATCCTATTTCCTGGCTCAGTATCAGAGCGCCTGGCTCAGTGAAAACTGAGGAAAAGAGCAAATTCAGAACTTTTCTAAAAGTCCATTCACAAGCATGACCGAGATTTCTGCTAGATTTTCAGGAATCAAGTACATTAGGGTCCAGAAGGCCTTTGCTTGTTTCATTTTTTGGTAAATGTCCTTTAAAAAATTTTCGTGTGCCCTTTGTGACAAATTCAAACAATAAAGCACAAAGAAGAAAGCATAAAATTTTCTGAAACCCCACATCACAGAAATAACCACCACTAATATTTTTGCTGAACATAACATCTGTCCAGACACTTCTCTGTATACAGATACACCTGCCATGTGACATAGATGAACGTGGTCTCCAGTAAGGCAATTACCAGCTTCCCATTTATATCCACAGGGAGCCTACAAAGGTCTTTTATTTACCAGTGAACGATACTGGTGCCTAAACTCAGGAAGGAACCATGGGGCCATTACTAACACAAGTTTTAATACATGGAAAAGGAAATCTAGTCTCCATGAGGGCCCCCAAATTATGGCCCTCTTGGCTACATACATTTACATGAATGATACAGTTCACTAACCCTGAAAAATGCCCAGTTATTCATAAATACATTTATAATCTTCTATCGACCCTGCCACTTAGGCATCAATAGCCCCACTGGGTAAACAGGAAATCCAAGGCTCAGACAGCCTACGGAACTGATGCAGATCACCAGGCTAATAAGCAGCAAAGACAGGGCAAGTCAAGGTCTGCCCACCTCCCGTGCCTCCCTCTGGATTCTTACCTCCCTCTTTCCAACCCAGCTCCTCTCTCCATCACTTTGTCAAAGGAATGTGTCATCTTATGATTCCTTGAAATTGTGGTCAGTGGAATACGTTTTGCTTTCAAGGTTGTCCTCAGGGGAGAGGAATTGGTGATTTAAAAAAAAAGAAGAAGGAAAAGCAAAGGAAGGGGGGGGGAATGAGGAAAAATAAATCCAGATAATCTTGGAGGCTCATTTCCCTCCATTTGGGATCTTGGCAAGATCATCACTTAACAGAAAAGTCCTAGGTGCTCTTAGCAGCTGAGGTAGGACAGGGACTTTTATAACAAGGCCACTCTATAAATTAGGAGCAGTTAACATGAAACTGTTTCCATTGTTACAGTCAGCGGACTAATGGCTTGCTTTCTTTAGCCTAGAAATATGTAGAATTTTGCCGTGGAGGGTTTCTGTCTTGGAGACACATCCATGGTGTGTACAGATAATGGGATAATGAAAGCTGCTTCTGTGGTATTCCTATCAAAAGTTGGAGGAGTTCCTGTTGTGGCTTAGCAGGTTAAGAACCTGACAATGTCTCTGTGAGGATGTGGGTTCAATCTCTGGCCTCACTCAGTAGATTAAGGATTGGCATTGCCACAAGCTGTGGTGTAGGTTGCAGATGTGGCTCAGTTCTGGCATTGCTGTGGCTGTGGCATAGGCCAGCAGCCACAGCTCCAATTCTACCCCTGGCCCAGGAACGTCCATATGCTGCAAGTGTGGCCAAAAAAAGAAAAAAAAAAAAGTTGGAATAGCCTGAATCTAGTCATGAGGAAATAGCAGACAAACCCCAAAAGAGAGACATTTCCAGTAAACAACTTGTCTGTACTCTTTAAGAATATCAATGTCACGAAGCACAAAGAGTCGGGAGCCATTCCAGATAGAAGGAGACTAGAGACAAGACAGTAAAGGCAATGTATGATCCGAGATTTTCCTCTGCTATAAAGAATATTGGTGGGGCAACTGGTGGAATAACAAAACCTATAGAGTGGGGATAGTATTGTATCAGTGTTAGAAGCTTAATATTAACGAGATCAGGTGCATTCAGGGTGGTATGGCCATAGACTTAAAAGCCTAATTTTGATCTTTGTAGAGATCTAAGAGAATGTGTTTGTTGATAGAAAAAACACACTAAAGCACTTAAGTGGAAAAGATATCCTTTCAACAATTACTCTCAAATGAGAAGGCTGGAGAAGGATAAAGAAAATGTGGTAAAATGTTAATATTTGAGAAATCTGAATGAAGGGGGCTCAGAAATTCTTGGTACTTTTTAAAAAATATTTTCGTGAATTTATTTTTGTCAAAATAAAAAGTTAAGAAACAGTGGAACACAAGTAAATGATGTGAGAGATTCTGATCTTGAAATCAGTACAATTAAGTCCCTCATGGTATAAATACTAAGATTCTACAATAGGTGTTTTTAGAAGACTAAATCATGGGATAATTCTTTAAAGTCTTTATCGCTTCTGACATAGAGTAACTATTAAGCCATGATGACAAATTCACCAGAACAAATGTTTTTCTTTTGACTGTAGGTTAGGGATCGAACCAGCGCCACAGCAGTAACAATGCCCAATATTTAACCTGCTGAGTCACATGGGAACTCCTACTTGACTAAATTGTTTAAAATGTGAGACATCAGGAGTTCCCGTCGTGGCACAGTGGTTAACGAATCCGACTAGGAACCATGAGGTGGCGGGTTCGGTCCCTGCCCTTGCTCAGCGGGTCAAGGTTCCGGCGTTGCTGTGAGCTGTGGTGTAGGTCGCAGACGCGGCTCGGATCCTGCGTTGCTGTGGCTCTGGCGTAGGCCGGTGGCTACAGCTCCAATTCGACCCCTAGCCTGGGAACCTCCATATGCCGCCAGAGCGGCCCAAGAAATAGCAACAACAACAAAAGACAAAAAAAAAAAAAAAAAAAAAAGTGAGACATCAAAATCTCTTCTCATCTTCCTTCCTCAACCTAATTCTCATAAAATGTCAAGTAAAAGTTTGACAAGTTAAATATTAAATATTTGATTTGCTACCAGATTAATTTCAGATCATTTGGATTGTAACTAAGTTGCATTTTCGTGTTTGCTTATGTTAAAATGCACTGGAGGAGTTCCCATTGTGGCTCAGCGGAAATGAATCTGACTAGTATCCATGAGGACGCAGGTTCAATCCCTGGCCTCGCTCAGTGGGTTAAGGATCCAGCACAGCTGTGGCTGTGATATAGGCTGGCAGCTGTAGCTCTGATTCGACCCCTAGCCTGGGAATCTCCATATGCTGTGGATGTGGCCCAAAACAGAAAAAAAAAAGAAAAAAACCTTTGATTTTTAAAAAAGAATGTAGTGTGGAGGAAAAAACATTTCATAGAGAATCACAAAACATTCTAAATAGCTAGTTAAGTAATTGTATGACTTTGCAATTGATAAGCAGATTGGAATTTTATGAGAGCAAAACTAGGCTCTCACTATAAGTTGGACATATTTTTTGAGTCTAAACAAATGCTAATACCAATCTTTCAAGTATTAAAATTCTTTTTTTGTTTGTTTGTTTTTTTTGTTTTTTTAGGGTCGCATTCACGGCATATGGAGGTTCCCAGGCTAGGGGTCTAATCGGAGCTGCTGGCCTACACCATGGCCACAGCAACACCAGGTCTGAGCTGAATCTTTGACCTACACCACAGCTCACGGCAACTCTGGATCCTTAACCCACTGAGAGAGGCCAGGGATCAAACCTGCAACCTCATGGTTCCTAGTCGGATTTGTTTCCACTGTGCCACGATGGCAACTCCAAGTATTAACATTCTAACACTTGGAATATAGTGCATTTATTTTAAATGATTATAGAAATGTATCCTGTGGCCCAACAATTTTTGGCCATAGCTATGATGTATTGATGCTATGGCTTGGGTAGGAGCTCTACTGGGAAGTGGGAAATGAATGGAAGACTTGATTCTACAACCCAATGCAGAGATGGGTGGTCTCCACACTGAGCGCTCATCCATCGGCTTTGGAAATGCACTACCTTCCTCTTTCTCAAAACCTACCTCCCAGTAGCTTTCCCAAAACCTACCTCCCAGTAGCTTTCCCAAACTGACCACCCAACCTCTAGCTGCAAGCCTCTCCACCTCTGCCCCAGCAGCCGCCCTGGAGGCTCCCTCTGCACATCTGTCTAATTTCTTCAAGTTACTTTGCTTCATTGATCTGCACCTGCAGTGGCAGCTGGGTCCTGGAGCTTCTTGAGGGCAGGTGTCTAGCCCCTAGGCCCAGAGTAATCTGCCCTCATTGGACGCTCACTTGGTACAGGAAGTGCTATGGGCTGACTAATTCAGGAACATAAACTAAACCGCTGTAACTAAATCAACATAACACTTCCGGAAACAGAAGCTGAGGGAAAGAGACCGGCTGAAACCTTGTGAAAAGCTTCACCTTGCACTTCACTCTAGGGGAAAACCTAGATTGAGGAGGAAATCTGCCTCTCACCCTCACTTCTAACTTCATTCCATCAAGTCTGTCAAGTGGACATTTCAGCCATAGCTCTGTCCAGGGCTAGGCCTAGGACCCACCTAGTTAGTGACTTTGTCTTCCACTTTCCTGTGCTGGGGTTCTAGAACCAAGTAGGAGAAATTTCCGATTTCCTGTGGCCCTGCCACCGTGGCTTGTTATACTCCAACCTCATTTGCATACTCATTGTTCATGGTATGCCTGGGTGCTCACATTTCTTTGAATTTATATATACTGTGTCTTGTCTGGAATGTCATTACCCCCAGAAATGATCCCCATAGCAAATTCATCCTTTCTTGAAAATGAAACCAGTCACCTGCTCTCCCAGGGAGTCTTTGGCACACGCACACCCTAAACCACCATCTTGTGCACACGCTCGCTCCATCACAAAAAGATATATTTTCTATGATCGTTATATTTGTGTATGCTCGGTCTAGCCTTCACACTTCTTTACAAATGCTTTGAAATTGATAACCACATCAGCTATCTACGTGTCTCTAGCACTTAGCACATGCCTACCTAGAATATTGCCAGGTGGGAGTGACGAAAGTCATCCAGCCTCAGGTTCTAGTCTGAAGGCTTTCTGGGAAGTCAGAAGGCAGCCTGAGGGCATAAGAAACTACAGACCAAAGGAGGTCAAGTCTTCCAGTTGTGAGCCTCTTGTCAATGACCAAAAATGCAGTCAGTTAGGTAGTAGTAGATGTGAAAGACTGGGCTGGTATAAAGGTACCCAATCCTTCACTTAAAGGCTACAAATTCTTAATTGGCCCAAACAGGAAACATCACAGGAAATCATGTTTCAGCTCAGTCTCTGCTCTAATTCAACCACAGTTTCAAAATAGTGCAGATTCTGGTGGAGATTGAGAAAGCAAAACTTCTTTGTTTAGCCAGCAGCTAAGATTCTGCTTTTGCTCAATTCTCTGCCCAAGCACTAGCTTACATATTTGGTATTTATCTCCCAAGGCAGTTCCTTAAGAGCAAGACTGTTTGCTGGGCAACTATCTCCCTTCTACCGAGTGACCCCTCTCCACCAATGTCTTCCAAAGCAAAATGCCTGGAAGCCCCAGGAGGCACTTAACACCTGATTATTAAATGGATTCGTTAAAAAGTCTAGTCTTTTTAAAAATTCAAGACTCAATAGCCCCTGAGGTGCTTTGCCCCTTTACTCATGCCTATCCCCCATTGTTAGGGGGTGGGTACGGTTCTAGGGGACTTTCCTCCCCATTCCTGGTAAGATTCTTGCACATCTTGGAAGGAAAAAGCTTTGATCTAGAACTCTCTGTGGTAACTTGACCCCCAGCAACTATAGCGGTCAAAGAAAGCCAGGACCAAAGCTTGGCTATCACTTTCCGGGTCCATAAGACATCAATCATTAGTTATGGGACATGAATTAGAAATCATTGCAATATCAAGTTTTGTTTTGTAAGTTAGGCAAATTTGGCACATACATATTATAGTTATCAATATTCATATTTTAAATACTAAGGATAACTTTATTTGGGGGAACCCTGAGGATCACAAATCTCTTCCGGTCCTTTAACAAAACCAAACTAAGCATCTCTTAAATGTGTCTAGATTTTACCTCTCAAGATACAGGTTCTGAGCATTCCCTGTGGCCTTGACTCCGCACTGGGTATTGCGATTTATAGCACTATTTCTATTGCTATAAAGAAGAGTAATCAGGGAGTTCCCGTTGTGGCGCAGTGGTGGGCGAATCCGACTAGGAACCATGAGGTTGCGGGTTGGATTCCTGCCCTTGCTCAGTGGGTTAACGATCCGGCGTTGCCGTGAGCTGTGGTGTAGGTCACAGATGAAGCTTGGATCCCGTGTTGCTGTGGCTCTGGCATAGGCAGGTGGCTTCAGCTCCGATTCGACCCCTGGCCTGGGAACCTCCATATGCCGCAGGAGAGGCCCAAAAAATGGCAAAAAAAAAAAAAAAAAAAAAAAAAAAAGAAGGTAATCGGGCCTCATGTCCTAGTCTGAAGCCCTCTAGTGTCTCTGAGGAATCACAGTGGGGGTCACTAACTTCACTCTCAAAATGCTCTCAAATGAAAAAGATCTGCATCTCCCAGCCACCTATTTATTTATTTACTGGCCATGCCCATGGCTTATGGAAGTTCCCAGGTCAGGGATCAAACCCGCACCACAGCAGCAACCATGATAGCCGCTGCACTGACAATGCCAGATCCCTAACCCGCTGTGCCACAAGGAAACCCCCCAGCTTCCCTCTTAAATGGCTCTGTCTGTTGGTTCTCTGCTCACTTACAAGACCAGTCTTGTTAACAAACAGAGCACATAGGAAATCTCTCCAACTTCAACTCACACAAAAGCGACCACACAGAGAAATTCAAGTTCCAAAGCAATTTAAGCACAGAAATGCCGTGACTCAAAGAGATAGCAGACAATAGGCACCCAATCAATGGAAAGTCTTTCTGGCCTGGTTTCCTTTGGAGGGTCACTGGGACCTTGCCGATAATTTGACTATCTGTAGTAAAAATTAGCAAAACAGAAGTTTCTGGAGACTTCCAAGTTACTAGAGAGGTCTATGGAGACTCCTAGGAAGAGAGCCTAGCCCACGTAATATGGCTCAGGTCTTTGCTCTCAAACCAGATTACAATGTTCCCATCTTACCTTTTGCAGGCACTTTTCCTCGGTCCTTTAGGCAGAATTAATGATTATCAATGCGGCCCTGAGACAAAGCTGGTAATGCGGATGTCGGGGCTATTTGTGTAAAAGGAGAAGTTAAGGGGGAATAAATGTGATCACACTGTGACGACAGGAAGCCCAGATGAGGAGAGGGAGGAAGTGAGCCTGGGCCCGCCCTCTTCAGCCTCAGCGATGCAATCCTCCCCCTGTGGCTTTTTAGAAGCTTACTCTCAACCCGCCCAAACGTCTGAACCGTTTCTATGAAACACAGGAAAAGCTCAAAGGCCAAGTCGGTTCAGGCATGACTCTGTGAGAACTGGTAGGTCCTGGGGTAATTTGGGCAATAATTTTTGCCTAGAAAAAGGGAAGTGCTTCTTAATCAAGGAGGCACCTCAGAATTACCTGTGGATCTGTTCAAGAATCAGTGTGCCTGTGGAAACAACCTAAATGTCCATCGACAGATGAATGGATTAAAAGGATGTGGTATACATACACAATGGAATACTACTCAGCCATAAAAAAGGACGAAATAATGCCATTTGTAGCTACACGGATGAAACCAGAGACTCTCATACTAAGTGAAGTCAGAAAGAGAAAGACAAATACAACATGATATCACTTATATCTGGAATCTAACATATGGCACAAATGAACCTTTCCACAGGAAAAAACAAACTCATGGACATGGAAAACAGACTTGCAGTTGACAAGGGGAAGGGGGAGGGAGTGGGATGGACTGGGAGTTTGGGGTTAATTGATGCAAACTATTGCTTTTGGAGTGGAGAAGCAATGGGATCCTGCTGTATAGCACAGGGAACTATATTCAATCACTTGTGACAGAACACAATGGAGGATAATCTAAGAAAAGAATATATATGTGTGTGTGTATATATATATAAAATGACTGGGTCACCTTGATATACAGCAGAAATTGACAGACGATTATAAATAAACTATAATAAAAAAAAATTTTAGGAGTTCCTGTTATGGCTCAGTGGTTAATGAATCCGACTAGGAACCACGAGGTTTTGGGTTCAATCCCTGGCCTTGATTAGTGGGTTAAGGATCCGGTGTTGCCGTGAGCTGTGGTGTAGGTCACAGACGTGTCTCGGATCCCATGATGCTGTGGCTCAGGCGTAGGCCAGCAGCTGTAGCTCCAATTAAATCCCTGGCCTGGGAACCTCCATATGTTGCAGGTGCAGCCCTAAAAAGACAAAAAGACAAAAAAAAAATTTTTAAGAATAAAAAAAGAATAAGTATGCCTGGCCCCACCATACTTACTTAGTCCCATTCAAGTGGACTGAGACTGGAGTGGAAGTCAATATCAACATTTTATTTCATTTTATTTTTAAAGGGGGTTATTAAAGAATTAGTCACTTTTTTTTTTGTCTGTTTAGGGCCCCACCAGTGACATATGGAGGTTCCCAGGCTAAGGGGTGAATTGGGGCTGTAGCCGATGGCCTACACCATAGCCACAGCAACAGCAGATTTGAGCCGCATCTTTGACCTACACCACAGCTCATGGCAATGCCAGATCCCACTGAGCGAGGCCAGGGATCGAACCTATGTCCTCATGTATGCTAGTCAGATTCGTTTCCACTGAGCCACGATGGGAACTCCAAGAATCAACATTTTAGAAGTTTTCTAAGACTGAGATAGGAAAGTCTTTAAGCCCCTCCACCTTCTCCCCACCCTACCTCCAGCTTTCTTCCAGAAGATCTGTAGTCTCCAGTCTGATTGGGTCACTATTTTCAGACTTCCGTGTCTTAGAACCTGGACTGTCCTTATGTAAGTGTACGGTCAGGAGCAAACACCAAGGCACAATCTGATGAGCCCTAGTAGAAATGATTTGTTAGTAGATGGAGCCCCAGTTTAGAGTCCCAGGATCTGGGTTTCAGTCCCAGCTTTATTTCTGTTAGCTACGAGAGACCGAGAAAATCTCAGCATCTCAGCTTCAGTTTATTAATAGTAACATCTGGTAATAATCCTACTCACTTCCTTCACCCTGAGACATTAAGATTCTGGAATAATTTCCGACCAGGGTTGGCTCACGGAGAAAGCTGCATTAAGGAAGAAAACGTTCTTTAAAAAAATAAAATAAAATAAATAAATAAATAAAAAGGAGTTCCCGTCGTGGCGTAGTGGTTAACGAATCCGACTAGGAACCATGAGGTTGTGGGTTCGGTCCCTGCCCTTGCTCAGTGGGTTAACGATCCGGCGTTGCCGTGAGCTGTGGTATAGGTCGCAGACGCGGCTCGGATCCCGTGTTGCTGTGGCTCTGGCGTAGGCCGGTGGCTACAGCTCCGATTCGACCCCTAGCCTGGGAACCTCCATATGCCGCAGGAGCGGCCCAAGAAATGGCAAAAAGACAAAAAAGAAAAAAAAAAAAGAAAACGTTCTTTACTGCAGATCGCGTTAGTCCTTATTATTCTCTTAACATTCTCTAAATATATATATATTTTCCCAAACTTATTTGATCATGGGTCCTTGTGTGTGCATGTGTGTGTGTGTGTGCACGCTATTTCTCCAGGAGCAATTTAGCCGTGTAACTACATTTTAGGAGATACTGTTATAAACTCTTCTCTCTTTGGCTGAACTCACTTTGAGAAAACAGCACCCCTTTCTCAGGGATGCTGTCACACTGGCAGACCCCTGAAGTGGAGTTACTGAGGAAAGTCCTTCAATGGCTTTGATTTCTAGCACATCTCTATGTAAAATCTGGTTTCTTGTTTGAACCCCCCACATGAGCAACTCAAGTACAGTGTCCAAAAGTCAGGTTGGTAAACTCAGCATTTTCCCATTCAAACCTCCCCCCCCCTTCCCACTCATATACCATCTCAGGCAAAGCTGGACGCAGCTCCAATTGCCCAAGAAAGAAACCAGGCACCCCCTTAGGCTCCTCGCTCTCCCGCATCACCACCTATTACTGCTAAAATTGACGAAAGAAGACAGTTTAGGTGACACACACGAAATCTTTATTTAGCACTTTATAAGCGGACAGTCTCACCCTCAGAGAACTGCAAAATGGGGCAGAAGGCAGGAAGCTTTAGTAGAATCGAGAATAAAGAACAAGGAAGAGAAAATCAGAGTGTATCCATATAGCCAAACTCGTTTGGGTGAGAAGGAACAAGGAAATGAGTGTAGCACCTCACGTCAACATGTTCACTGGTCAAGCAAAGCGTTTACAGGAAGGTTACCAAAATTTCAGTTTGCTGACACAGCACCTGGGGCAGGAGAAGCTCCATCCTGAGCCCAAAGGGTTATTTCAGGGTTATCAACCACCAGGTCTTTTAAATTGTACCTTTGAGAGTTCCCATCATGGCGCAGCGGAAACGAATCCGACTAGGAACCATGAGGTTGTGGGTTCGATCCCTGGCCTCACTCAGTGGGTTAAGGATCCGGTGTTGCTGTGAGCCGTGGTGTAGGTCACAGACACAGCTTGGATCTGGCGTTGTAGCTCCCATTAAACCCCTAGCCTGGGAACCTCCATATGCCGAGGGTGCAGCCCTAAAATGCAAAACAAAATAAATAAATTGTACCTTTGCCTAAATGTTTCTCAAATGGGGCTCCTCCTTATCATTCCAGAGTCATTACACTGATCCTGATCTCTCACCTGGGTTATTGGATCCCATTCTCCTTCAGGATCAGCTTGGATGTTTTCTTTTTCAGTCCTGAGAAGGAGAGCTTCCAAAAGCACAAAGTCAATCTTGTCACTCCCTTGTTTAAAACTCTTCAATGGCTTCCCATAGGTTTTAAGCAGCTCCTATTAACACCTCACATTCCGCTGGCCAGTCCAATCTCTCTCTGTCTTCTGTCTCTGTCTCTCTCCCCTCCTGTCTTTGGAATATTCTTTCACTGCTAGACTCAAAACTCTGTAGGTGGGTTCTGTATATGTGGAACAGTTGTGTCAGGCACATAAGAGATGGTCTATAAATGTTTGAATAGCTTGGAGTTCTCGTTGTGGCACAGTGGTTAATGAATCCGACTAGGAACCATGAGGTTGTGGTTCAATCCCTGGCCTTGCTCAGTGGGTCAATGATCCGGCATTGCCGTGAGCTGTGGTGTAGGTCGCAGACGCGGCTCGGATCCCACGTTGCTGTGGCTCTGGTTAGGCCAGTGGCTACGGCTCCGATTCGACCCCTAGCCTGGGAACCTCCGTATGCCATGGGAGTGGCCCTAGAAAAGACCAAAAAAAAAAAAAAAGTTTGAATAGCTTCAGGCTTGAAAGTTACAAGAACTGGAGATTCAGGGAGGAAACAAAAAGGAAGCTCAGGAGAGAGGGATAAGTAGAATGAACATCTGTGCAGAGAGAAGTGGTTACTAGAGAGGGAATTTTTAGAAATATCAGGAAGAATATATCAGGACAGGAGTTCCTCATAACAGAAATGGATTTTTTTTTTCTTTTTAGGTCCGCACCCATGGTCATATGGAAGTTCCTAGGCTAGGGGTCAAATCAGAGCTACAGGTGCCAGCCACAGCCACAGCCACAGCAATGCAAGATCTGAGCCTTGTCTGTGACCTACACAGAACCTCAGGGCAACACAGGATCCCCGACCTGCTGAGCGAGGCCAGGGATTGAACTCACATACTCAGGGATAGGAGTTGGATTCATTTCTGCTGTGCCACAACGGGAACTCCCTGGATGCTCAAATTAATGGAGGAAATGTTTTCCTTAATGTAGCCTTCCCCATATTCCCACGGGGAAAGGCTGATCCAAGAGCTTGACAACCAGTGGTAGCTGTAGCCTGGGAGTCAGGGCAGAGTAGAGATGTGTATATCTACCCAAACCTGCAAGGTTTTGTTGAGAACTGATGCTGTTTCTGACTAACAGATGTTTACAATCCATTTGGAGGAACAAGAAAAAATGGAAAACAAAGCCAGGGCAGCTCATGTTGTTGAATAATCCAGAAGAATGCTCAAAAACTTTGAAAAAAATAAATCAGAAAAGGGCTTTAGCAGAAGATCAGATGCGTAGTTTGGTTTTCTTGGTGGATGGTATTGATCAAGCACTATAGGTAATAATAGAACCTGGGCATTTAGGAGGCTTGCAGTTGCCCAGACAATGAGTAGGAATACAAAGTACTGATGCTTCATTATCATGTAGAAGTACCTGCCCAAATGCCTCCTGAATGGACAAAACCTCATACAGACATGGAGAAAGAATTGACTTCCTATAGATGAGTTCCTTGAGTGAGTCTGTTGTTGTTATTGGAAAATAGGCACTATTCAAATAAAATCCCCAAGCTGGGGGTAGACAGTACGGTTTTTTATTTATTATTATTATTACAGCTATAACAACCAACAATGACACTGCCTTGCCGCTGAGGCTTAATCCAACATGACATGGATTGGCAAAATTGCAACTGTAGTAGCCCCATATCGGCAGCACTGTCCCAGATGCCACACTGCCAAAAAGTTTGGCACTTTTGAACATAATATCTTCGATATATTATGGCTACTTGATTTAGGCTCTTGGAATTATATGGGCTCTAGAAGTAAAAGTATAATGTTGTACACATGAAACTTAGTGTTATAAACCAATGTAATCTCAATAAAAATAAATTTTTAAAAATCATATGCTGTCTTAGTATGTCTAGGCTGCTATAACAAATATGCCCTAATTAGGTAGCTTATAAACAACAGATATTAATTTTTCATAGCTCTAGAGTCTGGTAAGTCTGAGATCAAGGCACCAGTGGATTTGGAAAGCTGATGAGAGCCTGCTTCCTGGTTGACATGTGGTTGTTTTATCTCTGTGTCCCTACAAGGCACAGGGAAGGATGGAGAGCTCTGGGGTGTCTTTTATAAGGGCACTAATTTCATTCACGAGTGCCCCACCCTCATGTCTTAATTATTTCCTAAAGGCCCCACCTACTAATACCATCTCATTGGGGTTAGGTTTCAACATATAAATTTGGGGAACGCTTTCAGTTTATAGCACATACCTTGAAGAGAAGAACTGAATTATGGACTCTCAGAGCGAGGAATATGACATAAAGGAAATAACAGAAAGTGAGAAACCAGAAGGCATTCACAAATTCACAAAAGGCATTACTACAAGGAGGTCATCTAACGTCTTTGAGCCAGTTTTTTCATCTGTGTTGTGGGGATCATTTCTATTTCATGGCCAAATGAGGACCAAATGAGAAACTATATGGAAAAGCTTTATGAAGTTTAAAGTTTGATATGAATCTTGGTTAATACTTTCATTATATTTCTTAGAAAATGCCAAGCCAATCTTCCGGAGTTTTCAGATTCAGAGCCTAAGACCTAAAGGGCTGAGGAGACTTTCCTCAGGTCTCTTATCTGGAAAGCCCTAAGCAGACATCACCACCCTCCACTCTCTCAGGGGTTAAGGGGTGGTCAGACCCCCAGGAACATGCAGAAGGATGGAACCCTTGTGTTAAAGACTCTTGACTTCTGCCTGAAAGTTGTGAATATCTCAAGGAAACCCAAAAGAAAACAAAAAGACAACTTACAGAATGGGAGAAAACAGTTTCAAATGATGCAACTGACAAGGGCTTAATCTCTAGAATATATAAACAACTTATACAACCCAACAGCAAAAAAACCAATCAATCAATGGAAAAATGGGCAAAAGACCTGAATAGACATTTCTCCAAAGAAGATATACAGATGGCCAACAAACACATGAAAAAATGCTCAACATCGCTGACTATAAGAGAAATGCAAATCAAAACTACCATGAGATACCACCTCACACCAGTCAGAATGGCCATCATTAATAAATCCACAAATACCAAGTGCTGGAGGGGCTGTGGAGAAAAGGGAACCCTCCTGCACTGTTGGTGGGAATGTAAACTGGTACAGCCACTATGGAGAACAGTTTGGAGATACCTTAGAAATCTATACATAGAACTTCCATATGACCCCGCAATCCCACTCTTGGGCATCTATCTGGACAAAACTCTACTTAAAAGAGACACATGCACCCGCATGTTCATTGCAGCACTATTCACAATAGCCAGGACATGGAAACAACCCAAATGTCCATCGACAGATGATTGGATTCGGAAGATGTGGTATATATACACAATGGAATACTACTCAGCCATAAAAAAGAATGACATCATGCCATTTGCAGCAACATGGATGGAACTAGAGAATCTCATCCTGAGTGAAATGAGCCAGAAAGACAAAGACAAATACCATATGATATCACTTATAACTGGAATCTAATATCCAGCACAAATGAACATCTCCTCAGAAAAGAAAATCATGGACTTGGAGAAGAGACTTGTGGCTGCCTGATGGGAGGGGGAGGGAGTGGGAGGGATTGGGAGCTTGGGCTTATCAGACACAACTTAGAATAGATTTACAAGGAGATCCCCCTGAATAGCATTGAGAACTTTGACTAGATACTTATGTTGCCACAGAAGAAAGGGTGGGGAAAAAATGTAATTGTAATGTATACATGTAAGGATAACCTGACCCCCTTGCTGTACAGTGGGAAAATAAAAAAAAAATTAAAAAAAAAAAGTAATTTACTTTTCTCAAAGGTTTCTGAGAAAAGTTGACAATTAAATTGAAAACAAAACAAAAAAAGAGTTGTGAATATCTCATCTCCTTTGAGCTCAAGGAGGTGTAGACTAGTGAGAAACCACTAAGATTATATGACACTGTGACCCAGACCAGATGGGTTTTTTTTGCCTTCTTGCCTGAGCTCAGAGAGAGTGGGTGACCACTCTGTGCAAATGCGGCTACTCCTTGTGATGGTAGGAGTGGCTATGACCGTCTCTCCTGACCCCCCCATCTAGTCTTGCCCCTGCATCTATACACCTCCCCCATCTACAGCAAAGGCCTGCACAGGCTTGAGGCCAGAATCTGAACCTTAGAGACCATCGTGTAACCTTCCTTTCACTCCTCAGAAGGAATCAGAGTATGTTGAGTTACGAGAGGCTCTCTTTGCAGACTAACCCACTCTGGGTACAGTCATGTTGCCTGGGGATGTCCAGTGTCTCATAAAGATAGGCGTCTTTGAAAAACTTGGGAAATAAACCTGGGAAAGTTTTTGGCAAGGGTTGTTTTGAGACTCAACAAGATGTCAATTACAAAAATTCAGAGGCTTAAAAAAAATACAGTGCATGAAGTTCCCATTGTGGCTCAGAGGTTAATGAACCTGACTAGCATCCATGAGGACTCGGGTTTCATCCCTGGCCTTGCTCAGTGGGTTGAGGATCTGGCGTTGCTGATCCTAAAAAAAAAAAAAAAAAAAAAAAAATCCAGTGCAGGTAACTGACATACAAAATTTTCTACAGAATCTCATCATCCTAGAAGGTGTGGTTTTCTCTAAATAATTTCTCCTCATTCTACTCTCAGTCAGGACACACCAATGTCCTTGACTTGATAGGACATAAGCTGATCGAAATATAACCTTCATGTTTTTGTGTGCTTTTTTGGCAGGGAGAATAAGGGAAGTTATAATGAAAGGAACGTTTATTAAAAAAAAAAAACTGTGTGTGTGCGTGTACACATATTTAGCAGCATAAGTCTTTATTCAAATGAAGTTTTAAATGGAAGGGCAATAAATAAGACAGATAAAACCAGAACTGCTTAGTGAGTGCGGGGGTGGAGCTCAGAAGCTGCTCATCTTCTCCATTTTGGTTGCTTTTAAGTACCTTCACCCAACTCTTAGGTCAGAAAACCACTGGTTCATGTGTGAGTAGACCCCTGGGTTCCTTGCCAGTGTTGAGGCTTATTTTCAATTGTGGGACCAGGTCTGTGGCTGCTCCAGTCCTGCAGAGCTAATCTGACATTAACACGTGCTGCCAATGAGCCACCTGTAGATAAGCAAAAGCTGATGAGTTTGTTTGTTTGTTTGTTTATTTTTCTTTTTAGGGCTGCTCTCTCGGCATATGGAAGTTCCTGGGCTGGGGGTCGAATCAGAGCTACAGCTGCCAGGCTACTACACCACAGCCTACAGCAACGTCAGATCTGAGCAGTGTCTGAGACCTACACCACAGCTCATAGCAATGCCGGATCCTTTAACCCACTGAGCGAGGCCAGGGTTTGAACATACATCCTCATGAATCCTAGTAGGGTTCATTAACCACTGAACCACAAAGGGAACTCCCAAAAGCTGATGAGTTTTACCTTTACCAGGAGTACCCTAAGATCATCTCACAAGATTTTCCTAGTTCATAAGAGGGGCAAGAAGAGGGCAATCTTCCCTTGTTAAAGCAAAGTCTGAGAATGCTTTCAGGTACTCAGCACAGTCTCATACATACTGTTTTCTCAGACAGAGTTTTCAGTAACCCCCATGCATGGTGAGCATAATCTCTTTGCTGATCTTGAAGAAGAAAGCTTCAAAAGAAAATGTAGGCAAGAGAGAATCTGATCCTCAGCATTGGGGGAGCATGACTCGTAGGAGCCAGAAAAGAAGGCAGGCAGCATGTGAGTGTGCAATGCTGACCCCAGCTTTCCTACTCCGAAGCCAGCTCAGCGCTTTAGAATTGCATGGAGCCAAGAACATATGCACACCACACCCTATGTTCTAACTATTGAGGACATGTGCCAGCAGTGGGGGGGGCGGGGGCGGGGGAACAAGTGCAGGCAAGAGCCTGGCAGAGGGCCTGGGCAGGAAGAGGTAGAACTTCCCCTGAGCCTGCCACCATAATAGCAGGGGAGACAGAGCATGGCTGATTCATCCTGGGTCCTCTGCCTAGCCCACCTTTCTCTAAATCCTTATTTCCCACTTCTAAGTCTTGAGTGCAAAGGAGTAGAAAATGCTTTGCCTAGGTCAAATCTATTTCATAAAAAGGAACTGAAGCTCTATATTCTTGATGTATAATCAATACATTACATTTACTACTATTGTTTTTAATAAGTTTATCTTTTTAGAGTAGTTTTAAGTGCTGAGCAAAATTGAGGCAAAAATACAGAGATTTCTCATATACCTCTTTCCCCACACTTGCATAGCTTCCCCCACTGTCAACATTCCACACCAGAGAGGTACATTTGTTACAACTGATGAAACTACATGGACACATCATCATCACCCAAGGTCCCCAACTTACATCAGGGCTCACTCTTGGTGCTGTACATCTACTGGTTTTGCCAAGTATAAAATAATATATATATCCAGCATTAGAATATGGTATGGAGGAGTTCCCGTCGTGGCGCAGTGGTTAACGAATCCGACTAGGAACCATGAGGTTGCGGGTTCGATCCCTGCCCTTGCTCAGTGGGTTAACGATCCGGCGTTGCCGTGAGCTGTGGTGTAGGTTGCAGACGCGGCTCGGATCCTGCGTTGCTGTGGCTCTGGCGTAGGCCGGTGGCTACAGCTCCAATTCGACCCCTAGCCTGGGAACCTCCATATGCCGCGGAAGCGGCCCAAGAAATAGCAACAATAACAACAACAACAAAAAAAGACAAAAGACAAAAAAAAAAAAAAAAAAAAAAAAAAGAATATGGTATGGAACAGTTTTACTTTCCTAAAAATCCTCTGTGCTCTGCCTACTTATTCCTCCCTCCAACCCTAAACTCTGGCGACCACTGACGTTTTTACTGCCTTCAAAGTTTTTCCTTTCCCAGAAAGTCATATGACTGGAATAAAACAGTGTATAGCCTCTTCAGACTGACCTCTTTCACTTAGTAATATATGTTTGTTTCCTCCATGTATTTTCATGGCTTGATAGCTCATTTCCTTTTAGTGCCAATATTCCATTGTCTATGTAACCAAGCATCTTGGTGGCTTCCACGTTCCAAGTAATTACAAATAAAACTGCTATAAACATCCATGTGAAGTTTTGTGTGAACCTCAGATTTCAGCTCATTTGGGTAAATACCAAGGAGTGCCATTGCTGAATCATACAGGAAAAATACGTTTCGTTTTGTAAGAAACTTTCAAACTGTCTTCCAAAGCATCTGTACAATTTTGCATTCTCATCAGCAATGACAGTTTCTACTGCATCATGGCCTCACCAGCATTTGGTGTTGTCAGTGTTCTGGCCATTCTAATAGATGTGTAGTAGTCATCTTATTATTTTTAACTTTGAATCACAAGTGTAGTTTTCTATTTATATATGTAGTTTTACATTGTTGTTTAAGTAATATTTGTCTTCCCCCATAGACTGTGAGTTTAGCGAGAGCAGGGACTGCCTCTGTTTTTGTTTATTTTGTTCCTTGTATTTCGTACAATGCCTTGGACATAATAGTCCCTCAATGAATATTTGAACAAATGAGTGACCATCCTTATCATCTTGTTTTGGAGATGAGCTTTTACACAAGGATTCAGATGGAATTCTTAGGATAACTGAAAATAGCAAAGGAGACTCTGACCTGCTTAGACCATTCCTGGGACACCAGTTCACCTGAGGTTGTCAGAATTCAGTGGTGTCCACAGCCATACTCAGGTCATAAGCCTTTGGTAGCTACTGCTTTAGACAATTGCCCCCCCCCGCCCGCCTTTTTTTTCTTTTTAGGGCCGCACCCACAGCATATGGAAGCTCCCAGGCTAGGGATTGAATCAAAGCTACAGATGTTGGTTGAATCACAGCCACAGCAATACGAGATCCAAGCTGTGTCTGCAACCTACACCACAGCTCATGGCAATGCTGGATTCTTAACCCACTGAGCAAGGCCAGGGATCGAATCAGCATCCTCATGGATACTAGTCAGACTACAATGGGAACTCCGACAGTTGCCTTTTATGTAGAATCTAAATTATTCAATCCAGTTTATGAAGCATGGCACAACTCTTTTCATTTTTGCATCACACAAGGAAATCTGGCTTCTTACTCCAGCACTTCTTCAGGGCTTCAAGGATGTCTCTGTTCCTTAGGCTATAGATGAGGGGGTTGAACATGGGTGTCAGGATGGTATAGAGCAGAGAAAACCCTTTGCGCAAGAGTTGGGAAGAGTTGGCTGAGGGCACGAGATATGTGGCGATCAGAGTCCCATAAAATACTATGACCACCGTGAGGTGGGAGGAGCATGTGGAGAAGGCCTTTTGCCGGCCTGTGCCAGATGGAATTCTAAGGATAACAGCAAGGATGCAGGAGTAGGAGGCTGTGATGAGGAGAAAGGGAAACAGAGTCACTGCAGAAGAGGTGGAATAGGCAACCATCTCAGTTAGCGAGGTGTCCATACAGGAGAGATGGACCAGAGGGGTGAAGTCACAAAAGAAGTGATCAATTTCATTGGGTCCACAGAAGGTTAGTCTAGACAGTAGGACCATCGTGACTGCTGTGAGAAGGAAGCAGCAGAGCCAAGAGCTGGCAGCCAGTCTAACGCAGAAGGGGCCAGTCATGAGGATGGGATAGTGGAGAGGTTGGCAGATGGCCAGGTAACGGTCATAGGACATCACAGCAAGCAAGAGGCACTCTGTTGCAGCCAAGGATCCAAAGAAGTAGAACTGTGCCAGGCAGCCAGACACAGATATTGTCTTCTGTTTAGCTAGGATAATTATCAACATCTTGGGGACGATATTGGAGGTATACCAGATCTCCAGAAAGGACAGGTTCACCAAGAAGAAGTACATGGGGGTATGGAGGCGATGGCTGAATAAAACTAGCAGGACAATGAGGATGTTTCCAGAAACAATTAAGATGTAAAAAACTAAAAACATCATAAAGAGGAAAATATTTAGCTCTTGGATGGAAGAGAATCCTCTAAGCACAAAGGATTCTACCGTTTGGTTTTCCCAGGGCAGGATTACCATGACTTGGCTTCCCTGAACACTCAGTGATAAAACATGCAAAATACAGAAAGTTCTAGCTTACACATAGAGCATGCACTGAGAGTGGATGATATTCATTCCCCACTCAGGTTTTTGGAAGATTTTTTATTTGGATGAAGGAGGATTTTCTCTTTCTTTCTTTCTTTTTTTTTTCTTCAAGGCCTGAAATGGGAAAGAAAAGAATTTGAAATGAGAACTTGTGACCACTTCAATCCCCTCTTCTTCTCCTACCTGTATGTTCACCTTATCAGGAACAATTCGAGGCTTTGGGGAAAGAAGGAATCAGGAGAAAGGGGAAGAAAAATACAAAAGGAACAAAGAAGGAAAGAGAGAGAGAGGAAGAAAGGAAGAAGAAAGAAAGAAAGAAAGAAAGAAAGAAAGAAAGAAAGAAAGAAAGAAAGAAAGACAGACAGACAGGAAGGAAGGAAGAAAGAAAGAAGAAAGAAAGAAAGAAAGAAAGAAAGAAAGAAAGAAAGAAAGAAAGAAAGAAAGAAAGAAAGAAAGAAAGGAAGGAAGGAAGGAAGGAAGGAAGAAAGAAAGAAAGAAAGAAAGAAAGAAAGAAAGAAAGAAAGAAAGAAAGAAAGAAAGAAAGAAAGAAAGAAAGAAAAGAAAGAAAGAAAGAAGAAAGAAGGAAAGAAAGAAAGAAAGAAAGAAAGAAAGAAAGAAAGAAAGAAAGAAAGAAAGAAAGAAAGGAAGGAAGGAAGGAAGGAAGGAAGGAAGAAAGAAAATAAAGGAAGAAAGAAAGAAAGAAAAAGAAAGAAAGAGGGAGGGAGGAAGGAAGGGAGGAAGGGAGGAAGGAAGGAAGAAAGAAAAAGAGGCAGCGAGGGAGGAAGGAAAGAAATAAAGAAGCAAAGGAAAAGAAAGGGAAGGAAAATCACCTGCTTTATGTCCATCTGGAATATACGATGGTAGTTTGAGAAATTATAGGAAGAAAGGAACATCTAAAAGGAAAGTGTGCACATTCCAGAGGGATTGTGACGTCTCAGACAGAACCTAGAGGATCAAGGACCTGGGACGAAGAATCCTCGCCTTCCTCTGCAAGCACTATTTCCCAAGGGAGGTAGCCCTCATGCTACCTATCACATATTCCTCTCCTCTCAGCTTCTTAGTGAGTTGAAAGTTAAGTTTCTTATTTCCGCTTTGGTTTCCATAAGGCTAGCAAGAGAAAAGCACATGATGCAAAGTTTGAGATTCTTTGATTCTCAGGTCAGTGTCCCTGCTGGTGTAACTCAAAGGCAAGCATGCTTTCTTTCACAATTTTAAATAGATAAAATCAAAGTCAGGCTATTGAAATTTTTTTAATCTTGGGGGGCAGTAAATGGGAAAAGAAGATGCAGAACCAGGTAGTCTAAGGCACTATGTACAACCAACAAATTGCGTGTAAGAGAGCCTTAAGTTCTTTTGAATGAGATAAGGAAGCTCAAGTTTCCTCCTCAATTCTATCTTTCTCCAAACCATTCACCCTCCACAAAGTTCGGGACAGCCATAAAACCTTCCCCCCAAACACTGCTGTCCACAAACAGGGTCTGAGGCTGAGACCACTTTACTCTTCTCAGCACACGTATACAAAAAAGCGCTATGTGAATTTAATAATGAGGTAGTTATGAGTAACTAGAGAGCCCTAAACCAAACCTGGGACTCTGCTTTATGAGTCAGACTTTGAACAAGTTGTTTAACTTCTCTGAGACATAGTTTCTCATCTGTAAAATGGGATAAGGAATGAGAGAAGAATTTAATATGAACCCAGCATGTGCAAAAAGAATGTATGTTAAAAGAATGGGAAATTGCTGGCTAGTCAGGGCTGTCAACATTTGTTAAGTTTACCAAGAAATTGCCCTTACTTAGAAGGGGACATTGGCAGCAAATTTGTTTCTTTTGCCATTGCCTGCAATGGATGTGCATATAGTTGTGTGAATAGTTAAGCTCTTCCTGCTATCTCTTATACAAAAGCCTTCATACATGAATTCCATTTTAAGAATTGATCTAGTGTCGTAGCTAGGTTCCATTCTGTGGTGCTCTAGTTCCAAATTTCCAAAAGGGCTCTCAGAACTAAGCTGGAATCTGTGCTGACGGTCAGTCCTGGTGCCCAGAACATGCCAAGCAACTAGCGATTCAGACTGAGCCCATTGAATGGAGCATGAGGAAAGCATAGAGTGGGGACTTCTGTCCCTCCCCTGCAAAGGACAGATAACTATCTGAGATCTTAGAGAAAGGGCTTAGGTCTTGACAGAATACAGCCAAGCTCCTGGATGCTGCTGCTGTTTCGGCTCATGGGGATAGGACTCGATCCCAGACACCATCCTAAGTGCTGAAACTATGTAACCCACTTAATTATCACAACAACCCAGTGTGGTGGGTACTCTGATCAGCTTTACTTTCCGGCTGGAGTAAGAGAGAAGCTAAGTAACTTAATCATGGTCATCAGCTAGAAAGGGGCAGAGATAAGAATCAGATCTTACCTGGATCTCTCCCAATCACTAACACCACCTCTCACGGGACTTGGGTCTGTGGGCTAGTTTATTTTCTCACAGAGAAGGGAAGAGAAAAGGTTTCACCAGGCAGCCTCTCATCCTAGAGTTTTAACTTTAGGGAAGGTGAGACTTGCTTTGTTAGTTGGTGAGGGAACAACCCCATAAAGGGTCACACACTCTGAAAACCTTCTCTACCTGTCTCCTGGACTTGTTTTCACACTACTAATTTTATGCCCTTTCTTTATAATCTTAAAACAATCTGGTCATCCCATTGCCTTAAAAAAATCTAGTGCTTTTTGGATATGTGCGAAGGGAATTACTACTTTCCTCTCCCAGGCATTTTTTTTCTTTTTTTTCCAGATTCATAATTTATTGTATACATTGAGTATCACACGATGAGTTGACATGAGCATCTTCAGGCATGGGAACTTAACAGATGAGGTACAGTTTAGAATCCATTCATATTGCTTTTACAGCTGGAGTTTTTTAAGACCTTAACTTGAAGTTTAAGCCTAGCAAAGCAATACCTCCATATGTGGCCAGCACACAATTCATTCTCCCTGTGAGAGTGTACGAGTTGATATATTTTTGATACCAGTGAAATGGAATTGGGCATCAGTTTCTGGACCTGCTGTGGTTTTGATCTTCCAAAAAGTACAAACTCCGCAGCCTGTGTCCTTCAATGAACTCAGCTGCCCCCTCGGACCCGCCCGCTCCCAGGCAATGTTAGGGCTGCTGTGTTACCTTGACACGGTCCAGGAAGGTGTGATGATAGAGAATAGAAAGCCAGCGAAAAGTATGAAAGAACTGACTAGAAAAGCAGTGAAAGCCTGATAAGAGCACAGGTTCTACAACTAAACAGACCTGGCTTCAAATTCCTGCTCAACCACAGAGACAGGAGAGCAAAGGCATTTTATAACCTTTAAGGGAAGAGCAGCTCTGCTGCCTCCAAGTCTGTGCAAATGAGGCTTTCAAGGGCAGAAGAGAGGCTGATGCTACTCCCTGCCCCTGCCCCTGCCCCTAATAAACAGCTACCATCTCTCCCTCCATCTCCTTAGCAGCCACACCTTATATATAGCTGCCATCTCTCCATCTCCTTAGCAGAAGCGATGAAAATTTTTTTTTAAAAAAAGGACATTATTGAAAAAGCTAGAGATGTGGACTAGCTAATATGCTCCTATATTAACTCTGCTCACATGGGCTCTTTCACTCTAGAGCCACAAGACCAAACTTGTGTTTGTCTGTAATTCTTGTTGGCCCAGAGCTGTGTCCAGTAAATTGTACACTTTCTCTCACTCCTCTTCTCTTTATCTCTTTCTCTATCCCTCCCTCCTTCCTCCTGATGATGCCAACCAAGTTAGTGCCATCTAGAGGTAGATGAGCTCTCTTAGGAAGGCATCTGTTTCCTTCATTGGAGATGTTCAGTGGGAACAACTTATGAAGACAATTAAAGGAGACTAAAGCACTGGAGATTTATTTAGATTTGATGATTTTTAACATCACTTCCAAACCTGAATTTTTTTCCTAATTGGAAGCATTCCTTTCCCCTTGGACATACACACAAGGCAAGCCTGTAGGAAAGAGAAGAGGCTTATTGCAAAGTAAAAACAAATACTCATTAAATAATCACAGCTTTTGTAGCTTCCACTAACAAAAAGCAAGACAAGACATGCAGGGACTCAGGTGCTATCTAAAAGGGAACCATTCTCTTAGCCAAATTCAGTGGTTGGTCAATGAATGAACCAATTAATTTAGCCAACATTTGGCTTATTGATAAGAACTGTTGACTCTTGCCCCCTGCGTGTTGATTTTAGTTGGTCAAGCAAATAGTTTGCTTTTGTCGCTAAACTGATAACTGATTTAGTATGCCAGGGAATTTTATCTCTGGCTGCATCTAGCAAAGGACAGATTGAAAACAGGAAAAACTGACGTGTTACACCAGCAGAATAGATGAGCACTACCTGTCAGTGCCTCAGAGGAGTCCACACCAGCTTGGGATGGACAGAGACAATGCATGTCCATCTGCTCTTGATTCAAAGAATTGGGCTAGAAAAATGGAATCCTGCTTTTATCCAAAAATATATCTCCCCATGCGCTTGACACAAATGAGGTTGGAGCTGTCTTCTGAATGAACCTTAGGAGGCCAGGTAAGTTTTGGCCTCATCGATCAACCTCCTTCCTCTGTGTAAACTTGGGTCCCTCTGCAGGCAAAGCCATAATCTCCCCTGATATTTGTGCTCATGGGCATTCCCCAAATGACATTCCGTGGGGGATTGTTATTTTTGCAAATTATATGAAACCAAGGTACCTTAAAGGAAATCCCTTTTTACCCTTGCTTTATATTAAGCTTCTACTTAAATAATGACTCTGTATATAACTTTTATAAACAGCTTTAATGATTGAAAAATGTATAATTACTATAATAAAAATTAAAAATAAAACAATGTAAATCCACTAGAATAAGAAATTTAAAAAAGAAAATGTATGATTATATTATGTTTTGGGAGAATGGCTTAAAACAATATTTTGAAGGAAATATTCTATTTTTTTCTATCCTAAAGAAGAAAAACTATTGTACATGTTCTTACTGTGTAGATTTAGTAGAAAACTGAAACAAGTATCCATGATAGTAAACTTTTATTGCCAAAATCATTTATTAGGATTCTAAAGAACTTGTGTCCTTCTGGATTCTTGTTATGACTAAAAACAGTAACTGAGGAGTTCCCATTGTGGCTTAACAATAATGAACCTGACTAGTATCCATGAGGAGGCAGGTTTGATCCCTGGCCCCACTCAGTGGGTTAAGGATCCAATGTTGCCATGAGCTGTGGTGCACGTCGCAGACATGGCTCAGATCTGGCGTTGCTGTGGCTGTGGTGTAGGTTGGCAGCTATAGCTCCAATTTGACCCTTAGCCTGGGCACTTCCATATGCCTCAAAAAAAAAAAAAATAGTAACTGAGGCCAGTCCTGTTCTAGTAAACATAAGTTTGTGAGCGGCGACTTGATGGAATTAAAATTATCATTGATGGACAGGCATTAACAAACTGGAGAGATATTTGCTCAAGCTAACACATTAATACAACTATCCAATAAGTGTGGCAAATGAAACAATCATGAAATAATAAATCGAAACTAACTCATTTGTTCTTTAGAACTGAGGTCTTTTCTCTATGAATTAGTACCCAGATTCCCTGAAACCCTGAGATTTGCCACAATTTGAACTCAGAAATCAACAAATATCTGAAAACGAGAGATCTCTGGATAGGATGCCCTTACTGAAATCTGCTAAGTGTCCACTGTATGCCAGGCATTGTGCTAAGCCTACATTATTATCCGGAGGCCTCACCACCCTTCTGCATACTGCTTTTTTACGCATGAGGAAATGGAGAGTTTTAGAGATGAAATGACCTGTTCAGAATTACCCAGGCAGAAGAATGTGAGGAAACTGGGACTGGATGAAAAACTCCACGAAGACAGAGATGTCTGTATTTTTTCTTACTCTGTCTACCTCAGAGCCTGACATATAGTGAGATTTTTTAATAAATATTTATAAATCAGTGAGTGAATAAATATGTGAGCAAAAAGGTCTGACTGCAAACAAAATGTTCCTTTTGTTTAGCAAGCCCCCAAATTCCCAAAACAGCACTGTTTCCCTGTTAAGTTAAAGGAGAGGCTCTAGAACCTGAACAGAGGCTGACTATGTAATGGAAGCATTTACTGATGCTAAAAAAAATTTTTTAAGGCAAAATACTGAAGTAAGTCAAAGATCACTGAAAAAAACCAGCAAAGACTATTTTACGTAGAGCCAAACCATTTAAGAGAAGCCTGATTCAGTATTAAGCCAATTAGTTGTTTTGCAGAAATTGTACTTCTCAATTTCTTAGAGGTTGTGAAACCATTTTCTACTTTTAATTTTTGTTTGTTTGTTTTTTTTAGGGCCGCGCCCATGGCATATGGAGGACCCCAGGCTAGGGGTTGAATCGGAGCTGTAGCCACCAGCCTACACCACAGCCGCAGCCCCAGCAATGTGGGATCCAAGCCATGTCTGCGACCTACACCACAGCTCATGGCAACACCAGATCCTTAACCCACTGAGTGAGGTCAGGGATTGAACTCACATCCTCATGGATACTAGTTGGGTTCGTTAACCACTGAGCCACACTGGGAACTCCTATTTTCTACGTTTAAAAAGAACAAATAATTGGTTTTTGAAAATCAACCCACGGCTACAAATTTATTCACGAATATGCACTTTAAATACGTTCTGTGGCTGATACAGATTCGGCGAAACACTTTGGACTCTCAACCAACGTACCACAGCCCAAAAAGCAATTCTCACTCTGATCCTTTGACGTCAAGAAGAATTTAAATTATAATGTTCATAAACTGTAAGTCTAAAAAAGGTGAACATTTCAAAAAAGAAAATTAAAAGGGTTAAAACAACAGCATGTTTGAGCCTAATGGGTTAAGTTCAGTAATTCAACGTGACTGAGGATGCGACTTTGTGGACATATGGGCAGTTCACTCTATATTTGGCTACCTATTCCTATCTCTCTTTTCCTCCCTTGTTCCCATCCCTTAAGAGCACCAAGCCCCCTTTTATCTCAGAGACGTTGTAATTGAGACAGAGACTCTGCCTAGGCTCCTCCCTGCTTTTATTTCTTATTGTCAGGAATCACTATTTCATTTCATTTTACTTCTTCACTTGGTTGTTGACTGTCTCCCCGATAAGACTGCAGTCTCATAAGAGCAGGGAATTCTTCTGTCTTGCCGGCTACTCTACCTCAGTGCAGATACTATATATATATCCACATAGTAAAGAACTCTTTGCAGGAAATAATGAAAATAAAAATCTATGCTATTACCAAAAGGTTGCAGTTATCTTTTTAGGGCCGCACCTGCAACATATGGAAGTTCCTGGCTGGGGATCGAGTCCAACCTACATCACAGTAATAGCAGGATCCGAGCCACATATGCAACCTATGACACAGCTCACGACAATGCCGGATCCTTAACCCACTGAGCAAGGCCAGGGATCGAGCCCACATCCTTATGGATACTAGTCAGGTTCGTGACCTGCCGAGCTGCAATGGGAACTCCCGGTCGCAGTTATTCTTAGGGATTGTATTTTCAAGGCCAGCCTTTTAGGGGCTGGTTATCTTCTTTGGAGACTTCCCTGAGGGGAAAAATGGTATTTGGGTGACAATTGTGACTTTGTTCAATGCGCATTTGTTAAGTAGAGCTCTGGGTGTCTGGTTGTTGAACCACAGTTCAAGAAAAACCACGAGGGAATTGAAACAGAGAAGTTTATTACTCACACGTCCTGGAGGAGGTGCACTGCGTACCCCAAGGGGCCAGGCAAGGAGGTCAAGGCAGGGTGCAGGCAGAGAGAGCACGGCAGGACCTGGGGTACATAGCCTCAGCAGGGTCTACAAGTGTAGTGCTTTGCAGTTGCCTGGCTAAGTCCAGATCGGTCAATTCCAATGAAAAGAGCAGAGTTTTGATGAGCTTTGCAGGGGTTTTAACTAAAGGGTGCACAAGGGGAAGGCCTTGGGAGGCAGGGGAGCAGGCTTACCCAAAAGCAGCCGGGGAAGTCCTATCAGATCTTACATTTACTTTTGACTCTAAAGGCTATTATCTAGAGCATGCCCTCCTGGGAGGGGTTAGAGTGAGTTCAAGGTCCCTGCAGGCTGCTTGGTTGCACAAAATGGGTGCAGGGCAGTGATATGATGGAGTAGTTTAGCTAAACTCTCAACAATAACTCATCAGTCAAGCTGTTCTCACAGGCAGATGACAGACAGCGGGAGTGAGGACCACACCGCCCTACTCCTTAGACTTGTCTTGAATTAGACATGGGAACAGTAAAGAAATTGATTACTTGCCTTGTATAAAATTTAAGTGAAGACAAAGATTTTAAAAATATATACAGACCCTATCTACAGCTTAGTTCCTCATAGGTTATTTTATTTTATTTATTCTGAACCTCATAGCCAAGTTGATCTTTGCTAGAGGCCACAAGCACTGGAAGGGGGGACTGCTCTAGCCCCTGGGCATCGGACTCTGTCCAAATGCGGCTCCAGTTCAGTCTCACTTCCTGGTTCATAACCTAAGAAAAGAAAAGGTGCTGAAGCAGCTTCTTAGGACTTTTAAGTGATTTGTGAACAATAGCTAAAGGATGGGAGGGGATCTCTTTTTGCCTTATAAGGCTTTATTTCAAAGATTGTCTTCATCTTTACTTCCTACCATTTTCCTCGTGAAAGGGGAGAAGGAAAAGAACTATTTCACAAGGTGACTCCTTGAGCCTACCCAAATTTTTTGGTGGTTCCATTCCAATCAGAAAGGACTTTCTTGGCAACCATGGTCCAAATTCACTCATTCCAAATTTATCTCACTCGAACTGTTTGCCAGATACTGTGCTTAAAAATTCAGAGGGAAGGACTGATTTACCTACATAATTATTAAGCTTTCTGTTTCCATTTAGTATATGTTGTTTCTGTTTATTTATTGACTGTGTACTCTGTGCTAATTTGGTTCTGCTGATGGGAAATTATGAAGGTGAACTCGTTGTCCTCTTGTTATTTAGAGTCTTCTTTCCTACTTTAAGAGGACGTGGAGTTCCCACTGTGGCTCAGTGGGTTAAGAACCTGACACAGTGTCTGCGAGGATGAGGGTTCTTTCCCTAGCCTCACTCAGTGGGTTAAGGATCCCATGTGGCTGCACACTTTGGCAAAGGTCATAGATGTGGCTCGGATCCTGCATTGCTGTGGCTGTGGCGTAGGCTGGCAGCTGCAGCTCCGATTTGACCCCTTACCTGGCACCTTCCATATGCCACAGGTGTGGCCCTAAAAAATCAAAATAAATAAATTAACTAATTAATTTTAAAAAGAGACTGAGAGAAAGAGGGGCCAGCCATAATGGTGACATAGGAGGCTCCCAACTCCCCTTGTCACATGGACACATGAGTATTCAGCTACTACACACAGAGCAGTTATCTCTGAAATAAATCTAGGCAAGCTGTGTGACTCCTATGCATTAGGTGAATGGAAAAAATATCTGAAGCAAAACAGGTAGGAAAGCTGAGTGAGACATCTGGTTGCCCTAATCCCCATCCTCAGCAGTGTCATATAAATGCCAGGAAACCTTCAATTCCAAACTTCTCCCTGAGGAATGAAGGGTTTGGTCCTCATATTTAAGGCCCCAACTTGTAAGACTTCCATCTGAGTGATGGGTTCCCAAAACTCCTAACTCTGAAAGCCATCGAAGTTTGCATCTACAAGACCCACAAAACCATAGCAAAGAAATGGTTAACAGGTGGACGCACACTCCAGGGCTCCACACAGAGAAAGCAGGTAAAACTGCCCCCAGTCTTTCCCTGAAAAAGTTCTATCTGATTACTTTAAAAGTTGCTACCTTAGGGCCAGGCTTCTAATTTAGCATGCATCTGGGAGCTGGTTGTGCTCCTCCCCAGAAACAGGAGGAAGCTGGACCCTTCCCCTGCATTATCTCTCTAGCCTATTCCAAGGTCACGATTATCTCCTTGGAAAGAGCTTGTACACATATCTGGCACCCCAGCTCTTGCAGATGCTGCCTGAGGGACTGGGCTCTGGATTGCCTGGCTCTGGTAGGCAATGTGGTTTGATCACAAGTCCCACAGTACTATAGCAAAAAAAGATGTTTTTAGCAGATGCAGGAGAATCCCCCCTGCAGCTATACACTTGGGTCCAGCACAGAGAAAATAGGCAAAATCACCTATCTCCAAATTTCTTCCCTCTTGGTGTTTTTTTTGGGGGATGGGGTTGTTTGTTTGTTTTGTTTTGTTGTTTTGGGGTTGTTGTTTTTTTGTTTGTTTGTTTTGTTTTTTGTTTTGTTTTGTCTTTTTAGGGCCGTTCCCACAGCATATGGAGGTTCCCAGGCTAGGGGTTGAATGAGAGCTATAGTTGCCAGCCACAGCCATGGCCACAGCAATGCAGGATCTGAGCCGCATCTGTGATTTACAGCACAGCTCAAAGCATGCCGGATCCTTAAGCCACTGAGCGAGACCGGGGATCAAACCCATGTCCTCATGGATCCTAATCGGGTTCATTAACCACTGAGCCGTGATGGGAGCTCCAGTTTTTTTTCTTCTTCCCCCTTGTAAGGAGCTCAACTACATACTTTCTCAGCTGCTGCCAGAGTATCTGACTTCCCGTTGGTCAAGGAATACCTCAAGGAACTAGAAAAAGAACAAACCAAACCCAAGGTTAGTAGCAGGAGGGAAATAACAAAGATTAGAGTAGAGATAAATGAAATGGAGACTAAATAAATAATAGAAAAAATCAAGGAAATAAGTGCTGTTTTTAAATAGATAAACAAAATAAACAAGCATTTAAATAGATTTACGAAGAAAATCTCAATAAAAAGAGAAAAACTCTAATAAAATTATAAATGAGTTATTACAACTGATAACCACAAATTCAAAAATTATAAAGATTACTCTGAATAGTTATATACCAACAAATTGGACAGCCTAGAAGAAATGAACAAATTCCTAGAGACATACAACATACAAAGATAAAATTACGAAGAAATAGAAAATGTGAACAGTCCAGTTACCAATAAGGAGATTGGGTCGGTAAGCAAAACCTCTCAGGAAAGTCTATGACCAGAAGAATTCACTGGTGAATTCTACTGAACGTTTAAAGAAGAATTAAAGTGGAGGTCCCATTGTGGCTCAGTGGTTAGCATCCATGAGGACGCAGGTTCAATCCCTGGCCTCACTCAGTGGGTTAAGGATTGGGTGTTGCCATGGGCTGTGTTGTAGGTCTCAGACTCGGCTCTGATCCTGCGTTGCTGTGGCTGTGGGTGGCAGCTACAGCTCTGATTCTACCCCTAGCCTAAGAACCTCCATATGCCACAAGTGCAGCCCTGAAAAGCAAAGAAAAAAAAGAATAAGAAGAAGAATTAAAATCAGTCCTTCTCAAACTTTTCTAAAAAATTTGAAGACAAAGAACACTTCCAAACTCATTTGACAAGGCCAACATTACTTGATGCCAAAGCTAGACAAGAACAGGAGTTCCTGTGGTGGCTCAGTGGTTGACAAGTCCAACTAGGAACCATGAGGTTGAGGGTTCGATGCCTGGCCTTGCTCAGTGGGTTAAGGATCCGGCGTTGCCGTGAGCTGTGGTGTAGGTTGCAGATGCGGCTCGGATCCCACATTGCTGTTGCTCTGGCATAGGCCAGAGGCTACAGCTCTGATTCGATCCCTAGTTTGGGAACGTCCATATGCCACAGGAGCAGCCCAAGAAAAATGGCAAAAAGACAAAAAAAAACCAAAGCTAGACATGAACAGTACAAGAAAATAAAATTATAGGCCAGTATCTCTAATCAACATAGATGAAAAATTATTAAAATATTAGTGAATCACATGGTAGTTCTATATTTAGTTTTCTGAGGAAACTCCATACTGTTTTCCATAGTGGTCATACCAGTTTGCATTCCTACCAAAAGTGTAGGAGGGTTCTCTTTTCACTACATCCTCTCCAGAAGGTACTTGTAGACATTAATAATGGCCATTCTGACTGGTATAAAGTGATATCTCATTGCAGTTTTGATTCAGATTTCTCTAATAACTAGTAATGCTGAGCATTTTTTTCAGGTGCCTCCTGGACATCCATATATCTTCTTTGGAGAAATGTCTATTTAGGTCTTCTGCCCATTATTCGATTGGGTTGGTTCGTTGTTGTTGAGCTTTATGGGTTATTTTTGTATTTTGAAGATTAAGCCCTTGTTTGTTGCATAGTTTGCAACTATTTTCTCCCATTTCATAGGTTTACTTTTCTTTTTTTTTTTTTGTAGTTTTTTTTGCTGGGCAAAAGCTTATAAATTTGATTTGGTCCCATTTGTTTATTTTTATTTTTATTTCTATTGCTTTGGGAGACTGACTTAAGAAAATATTTGTATGGTTTATGTCAGATTATGTTTTGCCTATGTTCTCTTCTAGTTTTATGGTGTCATGTCTTACGTTTAAGTCTTTAAGCCATTTTGAGTTTATTTTTGTGCATAGTGCGAGGATGTGTTCTAGTTTCATTGATTTACATGCAGCTGTCCAATTTTCCCAGCACCACTTTCTGAAGAGATTTTTTTCAGAAAATTTTATATTCTTGCCTCCTTTGTCAAAGATTAGTTGAGTGTAGGTGCCTGGATTTGTTTCTGGGCTTTTTATTCTGTTACATTGATCTATATGTCTGTTTTTGTACCAATACCACACTGTCTTGATTACTGTAGCTTTGTAACATTGTCTGAAGTCTGAGAGAGTTATGCCTCTTGCTTTTTTTTTTCCCCTGAGAATTGCTTTGGCAATTCTTGGTCTTTTAGGTTCCATATAACATTTTTATTATTTGTTCTAGTCTGTGATAACTGCTATATTTAGAATGGATAAGCAATGTGTAGCATAGGGAACTATATCCAGTCTTTTGGGACAGGCCATGATGGAAGATAATATAAGAAAAGGAATGAATACATAGGTATGACCGGATCACTTTGCTGTATAGCAGAAATTGGTGCAACATTGTAAATTGACTATATTTTAATAAATAAATATGTAATTAAATAATATTAGCAAACCAAATCAAACAATACTTAAAAGAACCATATACCATGATCAAGTGGGATTTATACCAGAGATGCAAGGATGGTTCAACATCCACAAATCAACCAATGTGATACCTCACATTAACAAAATGAAGGGTAGAAATTATATGATCATCTCAATAGATGCAGAAGAAATATCTGTCAAAATTCAAGATGCCCTCCTGATATAAAAAAAACTCCCCAAAAACTTATTATAGAGGGGATATAACTCAGCATACTAAAGGCCATTTATGAGATATCTATAGCTCAATGGTGAAAACCTAAGAATTTTTCCTTTAAGATAAAGAACCTGGCAAGGATACCCACTCTTGCTTCTTTTGTTAACATAGTACTGGAAGTCCTAGACTGAGTAATTAGGCAAGGAAAAAATATATCCAAATTTGAAAGGAGGAAGTAAAACTGTCCCCGTTTGCAGATGACATGATTATTATTATAGATAGAAAACTTTAAAGACTCTACACCAAAAAAATGGTTGGAACTAATAAATAAATTCAGTATAGTTGAATATAATATACAAAAAAATGCAAAAAAGTTTTATGTCTATACACTCTATCAGAAAGAGAAAATATTAAAAATCATATTTATAATTGCATCAAAAAAGAATACTTAGGGCCTAGAGATTATCATACTAAGTAAAGTCAGACAGAGAAAGACAAATATCATATGATATCACTTATACATGGACTCAAAGAAAAAGATACAAATGAACTTATTTACAAAACAGAAACAGACTCACAGACTTAGAAAAACTTATGGTTACCCAAAGGGAAACATGAGGATGAGGGATAAATTAGGAGTTTGGGATTAACATATACACACTATTACATATTGAATAGATAATAAACAAGGATCTGCTTACTGTATAGCACAGGGAACTCTACTCAATATTCTGTGATAACCATTATGGGAAAAGAATCTTAAAAAGAATGGATGTATGTATAACTTTACTATACACCTGAAACCAACACAACAGTGTAAATCAATTATACTACAATAAAAAATAACAATTAAATTAAAATTTAAAAAATAGAACTTTAAAAAAGAATAAAATACCTAAGAACAAATTTAACCAAATAAGTGATCAATCTTTATACTGAAAATATGAGAAAAGATATAAATTGCTGAAAGAAATGGAAGAAGATACAAACAAATGGAAAGATATCCCATGCTTTTGGGGTTTTTTGAGAAGTATTACAATTAATTTTCTTTTCATTTTTTACAGAGTTTGTTTGTTTGTCTTTTAGGGCCACACCCATGGCATAAGGCTGGAAGTTCCCAGGCTAGGAGTTGAATCAGAACTACAGCTGCCAGCCTATACCACAGCCACAGCAATGCTGAATCTTTAACACACTGAGCAGTGCCAGGGATCAAACCGGCATCCCCATGGATCCTAGTTGTGTTCATTACCTCTAAGCCACTATGGGAACTCTCTCATTTTTTAAAGTTTAGTTGAAGTATAATTGATTTACAATATTGTGATAATTTCTGCTGTACAGAGTTATTCATATATACACACCCATGCTTTTTGGATATACTACAAAGCTACAGTAATGAAAACAGTATGGCAAAAAAAGATACATAGGTCAATGCAAGAGAATAGAGACCAGAAATAAACCCACACACATATGGTCAACTAATCTACAACAAAGGAGGCAAAAATACGCAGTGGAGGAAATATAGTCTCTTCGAAAAGCAGTGCTAGGAAATTGGACAGCTACATGTAAAAGAATGAATTTAGAACATTCTCTAATACTATATATAAAAATAAATTCAAAATGGATAAAGACCTAAATGTAAAACCAGAAACTGTAAAACTAGAAGAAAATAGGCAGAATGCTATCTACATAAATCATAGCAATATTTCTTTGGCTCTGTCTCCTAAAGCAAATGAAATAAAAGCAAAAATAAACAAATGGGACATAATCAAACTAAAAAGCTACTATACAACAGAGGAAACTATCAACAAAACCAAAAAGAACCTACTGAAGGGGAGAAGATATTTGCAAATGATTTATCTAATAAGGAGTTAATATCCAAAATACATAAGTAGCTCATACAACTCAATTTCAAAAAAATATCCAAACAGCTCAATTTTAAAATGTGCAGAAGGATTTCCCCTTGTGGCACAGCTGAAATGAATCCACCTAGGAACCATGAGGTTGTGGGTTTGATCCCTGGCCTCACTCAGTAGGTTAAGGATCTGGCATTGCTGTGGCTGTGGTGTAGGCCAGCAGTTGTAGGGATTGGACCCCTAGCCTGAGAACTTCCAAATGCCAAGAACGCAGCCCTAAAAAGCAAAAAAACAAAAAACAAAAAACAAAAAAAAGACCAGAATAGACATTTTTTGAAATAAGACCTACTGATGGCCAACAAGCACATGAAAATATTCTCAACATCATTAATCATCAGAGAAAGGCAAATTAAAATGACAGTGAGATGTCACTTCACACATGTAAGAATGGCTGTCATCAAATAGACCACACATAACAAATGCTGGTGAGGATGTGGAGAAAAGGGAAATGTTGCACACTGTTGGTGGGAATGTAAATTGGTGTAGTCACTATAGAAAGCAGAATAGACTTTTCTCAAAAAATGAAAAGTAGAAATACTATATGATCCAGCAATTCCAATGCCGGGTATATATCCAAAAAAAGAAAAATGAAAACATTAATTCAAACAGATAATTCATCCCAATGTTCACAGCAACATTATTTACCATCACCAAGATATGGAAGCCATGTAATTGTCCATCAACAGATGAGTGGATGAAGAAGATATAGATTCTGTATACAATGGTATACTACTCAGCCATAAAAAAGAATGAAATTTTGCCATTTGCAACAACATTGATAGACTTAGATGCTAAATGAAATAAGACAGATTTCAAATACCTCTCTGACTCTGACACTTTTTCCTGTCTCTTATAAGGGTGCTGGAAAACTGAAGACTTTTCCATCTCAAGACCCTTAACCACAGCTGCAGAGTCCCTTTTGCCATTTAAGGTAACATATTCACAGATTTCAGGGAATTGGACAGGGTTATCTTGGATGTTTGGAGGAAATATACTACCTACCACACAATGTGATGAAAGACTATAGTCAGGAATTTTAGATTACTCTTACTTTCTTTACTTTTCTTCCTTCCTTTCTTTCTTCCTTCCTTCCTTCCTTCCTTCTTTCTTTTCTTTCTTTCTTTCTTTCTTTCTTTCTTTCTTTCTTTCTTTCTTTCTTTCTTTCTTTCTTTCTTTCTTTCTTTCCTTCTTTCTTCTTTTTTTCTTTAAACTGCACCAGTGGCTTGTGGAAGTTCCCAGGCCAGGGATCGAACCTGTGCCACAGTTGCAACTGAGCCCCAGCAGTGACAATGCCAAATCCTTAATCCACTGAGCCGCCAGGGAACTCCTCTACCTTCCACTCAGGTAGTCTTTGCTAGCTCTCTTTAACAGAAATGCCTATTTCCTAATCAACTCTTTCACTGACCTTATAGGACGTGTAGGGTCTCAGCTTTAAAGTAAGGTATAAATTCAAACTGTATCATATTTGGGCCCAAGGCCTTGTTCCCTGGACTCAGGTAGTCATTTAAAAAAACAAGTGTCATTTTCTGAGATTGATAAATTCCCAAGGGCAGCTGTGACTTCAGCATGCACTCACTCCCCTAGTTTTTGCTTTTTTCTCTGCTTTTTCCTCTTCCTCTCTTTGAGCACAGTCAGGTGTCTGAAAGAGTTGTTTTAATCTAGCATTTAGGCATTTCTAGATTTTTTTAGGTGGAAGATTTTTCATCTTATCTACTCTACCATATTTCTACTTCTTTAATGTGTTAGTAGCTAAGATATTTGAATTGGAATTTCTGATAATTGCAATCAAAAGCATCTTAACTTATCATGACCCAATGTGATCATATCTATCTTTGTAGATGTTTGATGTCAGCTATCTTAAAATTTCAGAGAGGATAGGATATTTATCCCTAACTTCCCATATAAAACCAATGTTGAGACAACTTGAGTTACTACTTCCTTTCTTAAATAAACAAATGAAGTATTCCAACACAGTGATGTATTTTGTGTCCTGGATATTCTATTGTACTCCTTGAATCTGAGCCTGACTATTCGATTTGCCTAGGCTTGTAAGTTTTCAGCAAGTAGAGATGTCAAAAGTGCTTGAGCACTTGAGTTTACCCTTGCTCCCGTATCTTTGCAACTAACATGAGAACACGCCAGGGTATTGTCTTGGAGGATGAGAAACAGGTAGAGCAGAGACTCACCCCAGCCTATTCATATGAGGTATTCTCATAGACCTTCATAGATCAGCCCGAAAAACCAGCCCATCCTTGGACAGGTGAACAAGCCCAACCAAGATCAGCAGAGCCACTTAGCCCCACCTAGCCAGCCTCCAATGGGCTCCAGATTGATGAGCAATCGCTGTTACCTAATTAATGCCACTGAGGCTTTATTCTTATTTGTTATACAGCATGCTTATAGCAATAGATAACTAATAATTTGCAAAATCTGTTTCTGCTGAAGGAAATCTATCTTGTCTCTTTTTCCTCAGTGAGAATACCTTCCCTTTGCTTTTTCATGAATCAGTTAGAAAGAGTGTTTAGCTATGAGTAACAGAAAAGTTATCTACATAATGGTTAAATAGCATTTTTTTTTTAATTTAGGGCCACATCTGCAGCATATGAAAGTTCCTGGGCTAGGGGTTGAATCCTACAGCTGGAGCCTATACCACAGCCACAGCAACACCATATCTGAGCTGTGTCTGCGACCTACACCACAGCTCATAATAACACAAGATCATTTAATCCACTGAGCAAGGCCAGCGGTTGAACCTGCATCTTCACAGTTCCTCGTCGGGTTCTGAAGCCACTGAGCCACAATGGGAACTCCCTGGTCAAACACATTTTCTCGTGTGACACAAAATGTTTAGTTAAGTAGATACTGGCATAGGTTCTGTGGCTCAGAATCTTAGGACTGAGATTTCTGTGATGATCTTGACTTTCCCTTTATTGTTTCAAGGTGAATATGTAGCCCAAACACTCACATTCATGCTCTTGGGAGAAGAACATTGGAAATAAGAAGGAGAAGGATCAGATAATACCAGGAAAAGAATAGAGTGGAATCAGGGATTTCCTTTAAGGATTTGACAAGAAAATGGAACATATAACTGCATTTACATAGTGGGAGATGTCAACTCTAACTTGGCAGTGATTTGTCCTGCTAAAACATTTATGGTGGGAAAGAAACTTCTGTAATTAATGGGAAGAAAGGGAGAGTGGCTACTAGGAGAGTTGTATTTGACATAGCAACACAATTTCAGCTGTTTAATTTTGTCTTTTAATTCTGAGCATCCAACAAAATAGATCCACCTGCTATTTTAAGTTCTTCGTTATGAATTATCTTAGTTCCCATCTTTTCCAATAGGTTGTTTTTTTTTTACATTGGAGGATAATTGTGAAAAGCTAATCATTAAAAGACTGGAGAAAACATTTTGCAAGAACAGGGATGAACAAACTACACAAAATACATTATGGATAAGATGCTAAAGTGAGGCATAAGTTGGGCAACAATCTAACAACAGAAATCAACTGTCATCATCTTAAACAGCAGTCAACATAATTACATTCAAAATTAGCACCAGCAGTCAAGAGCATGGGACTGCAACATCCAAAAATAAGCATTATACAGAAACAGACCCACGGACATGGAGAACAGACCTGTGGCTGCCAAGCGGCGGGGGTGGGGGGGGGGAGTGGCATGGACTGGGAGTTTGGGGTTAGTAGATGCAAACTATTATATTTAGAATAGATACGCAATGAGGTCCTACTGTACAGAACAGAGAACTATATCTAGTCTCTTGGGCTAGATCATGATGGAAGATAATGTAAGAAAGGGACCATATATATGCATATGACTGGGTCACTCTGCTGTACAGCAGAAATTAGCACAACATCATAAATCAACTACAATAAAAAATTAAAAAATATAAGCATTATTGAGTGCTTACTGTCTTGTTCAAAAATAAATAAATAAAAGTATAAATAAAAAATTAAAAATTATGCCCCAAATAGAAAATTTCAGATTAAAGGAAATCATTAAGACATATTTAACTACCTATAAGAACTAAAACTCTAAATACTCACTTTGCGTAAAGAGTTAAGCTCTAAGAGGAGTTCCCCTTGTGGTTTAGCAGGTTAAGACCCAATATAGTGTTTGTGAGGATGTGGGTTCAATCCTTGGCCTTGCTCAGTGAGTTAAGGATCCGGTGTTGCTGCAAGCTGCAGCATGCGTCACAGCTATGGCTCAGATATGGTGTTTCTGTGGCTGTGGTGCGGGCCAGCAGCTGCAGCTCAAATTTGACCCCTGGCTCAGGAATGTCCATATGGCACAGGTACAGCTATAAAAAAATAAATAAATAAATAAAATGAGTAAAAATTTTAAAAAAGGGTTAGGCTCTAAATATTGTTGGAGGCTTTTTGTACAGTGTAAATTTGATGAAGTCATTAAATATTTTTCTTTGTTTTTCCAATGGAAAAATGAAATAATACAGATGAAAAGCTTTGTAAACTACAGAGCAGTGCAAATGATGATGAAGAGGATGATAGCATTGTACAGAAATCAGGTGCTGGGAGAAAGTCCAAAAGTCAGAACTGAAGCTTGAGGGATTCAGAACTTAGCAGTGGGTTGACCTGTCACTGTTTTATCCCGTCATTTTGCAAATTAATTGTGAAGTCACAGATGAACTGAAAACAGACTAGGCTTTCAAAAATGTCATTTTAGAAAGAAAATAAAATTACTACATCCAGTCACCTAATAAATACTGTTAATATTTTGATGTGTATCCTTTCATATTTTTCTTTCTCTTCTTCCCCCTCTCTTAGCACACACACACTCACATACACACTACACATATTCTTACAAAGGTCAGGTCATACCATTCACTCTATTTCACAATAATTTAATGTTACACTAATAACCTTACATATTACTCAATATATTTCAACAATACCCTTATTGGCTGCTTTTCATTTCACTGCAAAAATGCCCCACTCTTTATTTAAATAATGTACTCTTGTTATTTTTTGTTTGTTTCCTTTTTTTGTTATTTTAGGAAGTGCTCTGGTTCATACTTGTATCTATGTATCTATTTTAGTTTTCTTTAAAAAACAAATAATGTATAAACTCACATAACAGGAAGTATAGAGGTTGCACAAGCTTCAGGCTGGTTTGATTCAGTAGTTCTATCACTACATCAAAGACTCAGAGTTTTTTTTTTTTTTTTTTTTTTTTTTTTGTCTTTTTAAGGCTGCACACACAGAATATGGAGGTTCCCAGGTTAGGGGTTGAATCAGAGCTCCAGCAGCCCCCCTACACCACAGCCACAGCAACGCGGTTTCTGAGCCGCGCCTGCAACCTACACCACAGCTCATGGCAACACTGGATCTTAACCTGCTGAGCAAGGCCAGGAATCAAACCTGTGCCCCTCATGGATCCCAGTCGGGTTCTTTAACCAGTGAGCCACAACAAGAACTCCGGGACTCAGAGTACTTTTGACCATAGTTCTGCTATATGTGGTGTTATTTCCGTCTTTAGACTGGCCTTCTTCATAGGCTTAGGTTAGTCACAGTAGTAAACAGAGCCATGTGCTTCTCTGTTCACATCCAGAGGAAAGGAGAAAAAGTAACTTTATCTAAACCATAAAACAAAAATTCTTCTCTTCAATCTGGATCAACTTATGTCCTATGCATATCTCACGACCAAAAACTATTAGGAGAGAATACTATGAGAAAAATGCCTTAAATCACGATTTCTGGGCCACTGCTTAGGCAAAGAAACTACATGATTGACTTAATCAGGACCCAACCCTAAAGCTGAACTGGTTCCTCTAATCATATGGCAGCTACACAATGAGAAAGAAGTAGAAATGAGGCATCTACTAAACTTAGTCCCAAATTTATGATTTAATGTAGTAAAACTGGGAAATTCATATAAAACGAAGAGATTGTAACACTGGTTGCTATTGGAGATTCTTAAAAAATTATAAAACTTCTTAAAAATTTGGGAGTTCCTGTTGTGGCTCAGGGGTAACGATCCCAACTAGTATCTATGAGGACATGAGTTTGATCCCTGGCCTTGCTCAGTAGGTTAAGGATCTGGTGTTACCATGAGCTGTGGTGTAGGTCGAAGACGTGGCTCAGATCTGGTCTTCCTGCGGCTGTGGCATAGGCCAGCAACTACAACTCTGATTTGATCCCTAGCTTGGGAACTTCCATATGCTGTGGGTGTGGCCCCCAAAAAAAAGAAAAAGAAAAAAAATTAAAATTTGGGTTACATATTTTATAGGTATGAAACTGGAAACTGAAAGACATATACAACCTGGAGCTGAAAGACACACAATAGGGTTTTATAAACCTCATTTTCATCGGAGATTCCTTTTTTTCCCCCTCCTGGAAAGCACTGGTTTCTTGTTAATTATTCTATTTACTTTTTTTGATAATCTTCCCTGAGGCATATAGCTTTTTCCTAAGGAAAATATTTCTCTCCCAAGAAATATCTTCTGCCGAGATCTTAGATTCCTGCTTTCAAATGATCCTGAATTTTTCTAAACAAAATAGGCTTTTCTACTAATTCCATGCTTACTGTGGTTATCTTGGCGCATTTGGGCTACTGTAACATAAATACCATAGACTGAGCGACCTATTTGTTTCTCAGGATTCTGGAGTCTGGGAAGTCCAAAACCAAGGCCCTAGTCTGGTGAGGACCCACTTCTTGGCTTATAAATGATCATCTTCTGGCCATGTCCTCACATGGTAGAAGGGGCAAGTTTATTCTCTGAGATCTCTTTTTTTTCCTCTTTTTTCTTTCTTTTCTTTTTTTTTTTTTTTTAGAGCTGCACCTGTGGCATACGAAGGTTCCCAGGCTAGGGGTCAAATCAGAGCTGTAGCTGCCAGCCTATGCCACAGCTACAGCAATGCAGGATCTGAGCCACATCTGTGACCTACACCACAGCTCACAGCAATGCCAGATCCTTAATCCACTGAGCAAAGCCAGGGATCGAACCTGCAACCTCATGGATACTAGTCAGGTTTGTTAATCACTGAGCCGTGACGGGAACTCCCTGAGGTCTCTTTTATAAGGGCACTAATCCCATTCATGAGGGCTCCTTCTTCATGATCTAATCATCCCCAAAGACCCCCCATCTCTTAATACTATCAACCTGGGTTTGGGGTTTTTTGTTGTTGTTTTGGTTTTGGCCATGCCTGAGGCATGTAGAAGTTCCTGGGCCAAGGATAGAACCCATGCCACATCAGTGACAATACCAGATCCTTAACCTCTAGACCACCAGGGAACTCCAGAATTTGATTTTAATACATGAATTTTGAAGGGACACACACATTGTCTATAGAAGTGGTGCAGATTCATTTGGCTTATGAGAAAGGCATTTCTCCCAACTTCTCACCAACCCCAGTATCAAGCATTCTTGTCCTTGGGTCTATATTGCATTTGCTTTGGAGAATATATTAGATTTCCTTTCCCTCCAAACATTTTGTTATTTTACTTGTGTGAAAATGTCTTGCCATAGAGAGGAAGAATAAATCTGCCCCTCCCCTGGGATAATTGGGGATGATGGAGTTCTTCAAAAAAACCTCTCTTTCCTCTGTCCCCCTTATTAATACTGCCTGGGATGTAATTAATTTAGGACTCCCTCAGTTCCATCCAAAATCTTTTATGAAAACAACCATTTTTTCTCTGTCTCTAACATCAATTTAGTTAGTCCAAGACACCAACCTTAGGGATGGTGGCAGCTTTCTGTGACTTCTCCTGATTATTAGGATAAAGTCCCAAATCTCTACAAGTCATGGTGTGATCCCATTGTAACTCCATTTACAGATTCATCCTGCCTACCTTTCTGCGCATTGGACTTCAACCTTGCTGGTGTTCTAAGTTCTTAAAAGGCACTGTGCTGCTTTCAATTTTAGAACATTATCATGGGCCATTCCTTCTGCCTGCAAGGCTCTTACCCCAAATTATCATTTGTTCCATTTTTTTTTAATGTGAGTAGTTCTATGGATTATCTATTTCCATACTTGTATTTTCTTTTTCTTTCTTTCTTTTTTTTTTTTTTTTTGGTCTTTTTAGAGCCACACCGAGGCATATGGAGGTTCCCAGCCTAGGGGTCTAATCAGAACTGCAGCCGCTGGCCACGGCCACAGCCACAGCCACAGCAATGCCAGATTCAAGCTGCATCATGGCAACACTGGATCCTTAACCCACTGAGCGAGGCCAGGGATTGAACCTGTGTCCTCATGGATGCTAGTCAGATTTGTTTCCACTGAGCCATGATAGGAACTCTCATCATTGTATTTTCAAACTTTCTGTTTTAAAAGTGTTTCTTATAAATAAATGGAATTTTGTTAAAACTCTTCAGTCTAATATAACAAGCTTTATGTTCAGCCTTACCAAATTTGTAATTAATTTATTTTTGGATTTAAATTTACCTCTTATTTTGTTTTTGTATTTGTTCTGTGGTCTAGGTTTATTTTTCTCTCATTTATTGGCTTCTTTTGGCCTTTCTGAGTTTATATTTCCGTTTCCCTCCTACTAGAAGAAAAGTTATGCTTTCTATTTCTACTCTTTTATTTATTGCTCCATAAATTAAAACATAGGCACTTAATTCATTCAAATATAAAAAAATTCTATATCTTTATCCTCACCTGTGTAATACAGTCTTATAACATTTCAACTTTATTTATTCTCAACTTATACTGATTTTGATTATCTTAGTTCTTTTAAACTTCTTTAATTTCATATAGTCAATATTTATTTTTTCTCATACACATATTTACACATTTTTTTTCTTTTTATTCCCTCTTGAGTCTCAGACTATCAAACTGTCTAAACTAAAGCACAGCCATCAAATTTATTCTAGTAAAATTCTTCTGTTGATAATACATCAGCTCTGATTCAACCCCTAGCCTGGGAACCTCCATAGTCAAGGGGAGTGGACAAATAAATAAAATAGGAGTTCCCATCGTGGCTCAGTGGTTAATGAATCCAACTAGGAACCATGAGGTTGCGGGTTTGATCCCTGGCCTTGCTCAGTGGGTTGGGGATCTGGCTTTGCCATGAGCAGTGGTGTAGGTTGCAGACGTGGCTTGGATCTGGCATTGCTGTGGCTCTGGCATAGGCCGGCGGCTACAGTTCCAATTTGACCCCTAGCCTGGGAACCTCCATATGCCGCAGGAATGTTCCTAGAAATGGCAAAAAAAAAAAAAAAAAAAAAAAAAAAAAAAAAAAAAAAAAAGATAATATATCCCGGTTTTTCAATGTCTGAAAATTCTTCATCCTTAAAGAATATTATCACTGGGTTGACATTTTTAACCTATTAAAAGTGTTACTAGGAGTTCCTGTCATGGCACAGCATAAACAATCCAACTAGGAACCATGAGTTTGTGGGTTCAATCCCTGGCCTCGCTCAGTGGGTTAAGGATCTGGCATTGCCATGAGCTGTGGTGTAGGTCACAGACATGGCTCGGATCCTGCACTGCTGTGGCTGTGGTGGAGGCCTGCAGCCGTAGCTCCAATTGGACCCCTAGCCTGGGAACCTCCATATGCTGCAGGTGCAGCCCTAAAAAGCCAAAAAAAAAAAAGAACATTCCTCTGGATTGTACAAGAAGGGAGACAGGGACCAGTGACAGGGTCCAGTGTATGGTATTCATCAGACTTGGCGTCTTTCTCCGCTGCTTCATCAGAGGCTGAACTTCCCTTGTTTTCTGTTTCTCTATTTTCTGCAAGTAAATTTTGTTTCTTGGTTAACATTTGGGGTGTTTTACACTTGCTCCCCTTTTCCCCCTTGTTTTCAGTTTTTTTGTCTGAAGATTTATCCTTTGCTGCTGCTTTTTTTTGGGCTTTGTTTCCAATTTTGTAGGAGCAGGTTTAGCTGACAACATCACCAGTCTCTCTGAGCGCTCCTCCTTCACCCCCTCAGAGGAGCTGCCGTGGGCAGAAAGCCTTCTCTAATCTGGGCTGCCTACCTGCTGGGATCCACAGCTGCAGGAAGGGGTATGTGGCTCTTGCTGCTTTTAAAATTCCCTCTTTGTCCTTGATTTTAAACAGTTTTATCGTATGTCTTGGATGATATCTTCTGGATTGAAATTTTGAGGTGACCTATTGGCTTCATGAAATTTGGATATCCAAATCTCTCTCCAAGTCTGGGAAGTTCTCAGCCATTATTTCTTTTGGCCTTTTAGGGCTGCACCCTCAACATGTGGAGGTTCCCAGGCTAGGGGTCTAATTGAAGCTGTAGCTGCCAGCCCACACCACAGCTCATGGCAACGCCAGATCCTTAACCCGCTGAGTGATCCACCAGGGATCAAACCCAGGTGCTCATGGCGTATTCATTACCCCTGAGCCATGATGGGAACTCCCATTATTTCTTTACATAAACTCTCTATGCCTTTATCTTTTCTTCCTGGGATTCCAATTATGCATCTATTGTTTCCTTTGATGGTGTTCCATAGGCTTTCTCCATTCCTTTTCATTCCTATTTCTTTTGTTCCTCTGATTGTATAATTTCAGTTAATCTGTCTTCAAGGTCATTGATTGTTCCATAGGCTTCCTCCATTCCTTTTCATTCCTTATTTCTTTTGTTCCTCTGATTGTATAATTTCAGTTAATCTGTCTTCAAGGTCATTGATTGTTTCTCCTGCTTATTCATGTCTGTTGTTGAAGATCTCTAGTAATTTATTCAGTTCAGTCTTGTACTCTTCAGCCGCAAATTTTCTTTTTTGTTCCTGTTTTTTCTTCCAGTTTTATTGAGATCGGCACTGTGTAAATTTAAGGTGTACAGTATATGATTTGACTCAAATACATCATGAAATAATTAACACAGCAGATTTAGTCAACATCCATCATCTTTTTTTTTATTTTTAAAGTTTTATGGAAGTATTTGATTTACAAGGTTGTAATTATTTTTTCTTTCATTTTTCATCATTTTATTTATTTATTTATTTATTATTTATTATTTTTGCTTTTTAGGGCCACACCCATGGCATATAGAGGTTCCCAGGCTAGGGATGTAATTGGGACTGTACCCACTGGCCTGACCACAGCCACAGCAACATCAGATCTGAGCTGAATCTTCGACCTACACCACAGCTCACAGCAATGCTGGATCCTTTACCCATTGAGGGAGGCCAGGAATCTAACCCGAAACCTCATGGTTCCCAGTCAGGTTTGTTTCCACTGAGCCACAGTGGGAACACCTTTGTCATCTTATTTAGATATAAAATAAAAGGAAAGGAAAAATATCTTTTCTTGTCATTAGGATTTACTTTCTTAACAACATTCATATATGACATACAGCAGTGTTAATTATATTAACCAGGTTGTACATTACATTCCTAGTACTTATTTACCTTATTATAACTGTAAGTTTGTAACTTTTGATCATCTTCACCCAAATCCCCCTCCTTCCACTTACCACCGCTCTAATCACAAATCTGATTTTTTTTTATGAGTTCGTCTGTTTTTAAAGTTCGATTAACCTAAGCCACTACGTTAGTTTCTGATGCACGACATAGTGATTAATATTTCTATACATTAAAATATGATCACCACTCTTTCATTCTTTTTATATTTTATATCTCTTTGTTGAAATTCTCACTTGGTTTTTGTATTCTTTTCCTAATGTTTTTGCATTTTTTTTTTAAGTGCTGCACCCGCTGCACCTGTGGCATATGGAAGTTCCCAGGAGGCTAGGGGTTGATTTGGAGCTGCACCTGCTAGCCTACATCACAGCCACAACAACTCGGGATCTTAGCCATGTCAGCAACCTACACCACAGCTCAAGGCAATGCTGGATCCTTAACCCACTGAGTGAGGCCAGGGACTCTGCATCCTCACAGATACTAGCTGGGTTCATAACCCACTGAGCCACAATGGGAACTCCCTTTCCTAATATTATTAAACTGTTTATCTATGTTCTCTTGTAACTCTCTGCACATCTTTAGAGCAATTATTTTGAATCCTTTGTAGGGCAATTCCTGGCTCTCCATTTTTTTGGGGCTAACTACTGGAGGTTTACTGTATTCCTTTGGTGGTGTCATGTTTCCATGATTCTTCATGATGCCTATAATCTTGTATAGGCATTTATTTGCACATTTAAAAAAGCAGTCATTTCTTCCAGACTTTATGGACTGACTTTAAGGGAAGCCTTTCACATGCGGGTGGGGGCATGCTGGATCAAGAGTCTAGCAGCACAGCAGAATGCTAAATGTGGGGTTGTGCGGTGCCACTGGGTCCCGGGGGGCATGGTGTCTCTTTAGCTCAAGCCACTGGAGTCCACAGCATCAACAGCTGTGAGGCTCTTAGTGAGCACTTCAAAAGGTCCATAGTAACTGTAAGAGCTGTTGAGGTCCTCAGCAGCACATCCAGATCCAGTAGCTAGAGACCAAGGTAAAGAGCAGTCAGTCGTCAGGAGCAGATTCCTAGCAGTAGCACAGGCCAGTCACAGACACACACATGATGGGGGCCAGGGAAGACAGCAAGGGCCAGGACTAGCTATGGGTTCCCTGGCAGCTGCAGAAGTCCTGACAACGGGCATAATTCCTGTGGCTGCACAATCTCCCTCTGAGTAAGCACAATGCGGTGCAGACTAGTGACAGGGGTCAGGCTGGGGACATGCAGGTATACAGCTGGAGGAACCAGCTGCAGGTGCCACAATGGTGCCAGCCAATGACAGAATGCAGGGACTGATTGGGGCCCATAAGCAGTTGTGGGAACCCTGGCTGTTGGTGTGCTTAACTGTGACTACACACTCTCCCCTTGGCATACATGCTAGTGTATGTACTACTATTAAAAAAGCAATGTGGGAGTTCCCATCATGATGCAGCAGAAATGAATCCGAGTAGGAACCATGAGGTTTCAGGTTTGATCCCTGGCCTCGCTCAGTAGGTTGAGGATCCGGCGTTGCTGTGAGCTGTGGTGTAGGTTGCAGGTGCAGCTCGGATCTGGCATTGCTGTAGCTCTGGTGTAGGCCTGAGGCTACAGCTCCAATTTGACCCCTGGCCTGGGAACCTCCATATGCCGCAGGTGCGGCCCTAAAAAGGACATAAGACAAAAAAAAAAAAAAAAAAAAAAAAAAGCAATGTGAAAACTTGCATTGCATATTCAGAATGGTCTCAAGTATGTAAATCTACATATTCCACATACAAATGTAGAATGTAGAAAACTGTAAACACAAATCAGATATCATTCAGGATTGCTTGGAGGTACTGGGTTTATGGGTAATTTTTTTCTTTTTTTTTTCTTCTTAATATTATAATCAGAAGACAAACTTTACCTCAAACATATTTTTTTATTTATTTTATTTATTTTTCTTAGGGCCACTCCACTGTCCTCAGACAGAGTCAGATTAATCTCCGCTGAGACACTACAGGCACTCCAAGTTTGTTTGTTTTTTTAAATTCACTGCTAAATCTAATGTAATTAGAACAGGTGCAAAGATGAGATATTCTGCTGAATTGAGTCAAAGACAATGAAAGGCAGAGGAAGTTCAGTACCCTGGACAGCTCACCGGAAGTGGAGTTTTCCTGTGTGTGTGGCCCATAGCTTTCACCCTAAGAATATCGAATTTATGCAGTTGGTCATATCTAAGTAAAATTTTATTTTTAGAACATTCTTGTCTACTTTTTGGCCGGATTTTTCACTTGGAGCTCTTAGAATCCACTTCCTATTTTCCAATTTTTCTTTGAAATGGGGGCCAATTTTGTAGACTGTAAACATCAGAAGCTGAGAAATTAAGCAAAAGGAAGATGTTAGAAAACATCAGCCAGCATCTTGGACAGTAGGGTAATTGTTGTAAGAATTTATCCCACTTGTCTTACCCCAAACACAGGGTTCAGCTTTGTTGTTTTTAATCAGAGACTATTCCAGATGTCATTAGCTAGTCTGTTTAACCCTGGATATATACAGTCTTAGAATGTTATTCAGACTTCAATAGCAATTGTGATTAAGAGTTATTTTCTTTTTTCCTCCCACCCTTCCTTCCTTTCTAATTTTTTGTTTTATAGTTACTTTTCTCTCTCTGAGAGCACTGTGAGAAAAATACCTATGAAAAATACTCATACTATTTTATGAGTTTGGACTAATGGTGATATAGTACAATCCTCCTAAAAGAGGCCAAGGTAAACAAGAATGGAGTTTTATATTAACTAGTATATTAAAAAATTAAAATATTTTAGCAATTAGAAGGCCACTCAAATAGTTTCTCCTAAAATATATTGGCTAATCATAATTAATGGGCAAGAAATCTAAATTCTCCCTGGAAATGTAAAAAAAAAAAAAAAAAGTCTTATGACCCACACATTCTCCCACACCCCAAGCCATGCTGCAATTTGGAGACTCAGACTACAATTACTTACTTCTGGATCTCTCAGTATTTTGGAGAAAATAAACCTAGAATTTTAAAAAGCCCTTTAAAGAGTTTCTCTAAGTCACAGCTAAATATACATTCTTCTTGAGAATGAAGAGTGGTCTCTTTTGCACAGGGTTCACTTATTTATCATCTATTTTCTGTGTGATAGGCACTGTGTGATACCCTATGGATGCAAAAAAGGTTGTTCTGAGTTTTCTGGACTGTACCTGCTTTACCTCTTTAACTGCAGGAGGCTGTGATGGTTTAGGTATTTCTGTGCCTTATCAGTCTTCGTAGGGTTTCAGAGCCACAGCAGAGTCCTGTGAGCTTTGGAGTAGTTTTAAATACTAGTCATAGTATTCTTTGACTTAGTAATAAGGAGGTGATATAACACTGTGGTTAAGAGTATGGACTCTAGGAGTGCCTGTTGTGGCTCAGTGGTAATGAACCTGACTAGTATCCATGAGGACATGGGTTTGAACCCTGGCCTCACCCAGTGGGTTAAAGATCCAGTGTTGCCATGAGCTGTAGTGTAGGTTGCAGATGTGGCTCAGATCCCGTGTTGCTGTGGCTCTGGTGAAGGCCAGCGGCTGCAGCTTCAATTCAACCCCTAGCCTGGCAACTTCCTTATGCCACAGGTACATCCCTGAAAAAAAAGAAGAGTATGGACTCTAAAATTAGAGTAACAGGTACAAATTCTGGCTCTACCACATGTGAATAGTAAGACCTGAGGTAGTAAATTGAGCTGTTAAACCTCAGTTTCTTCATCTGTAAAATAGGAATAACAATAGAACCTATCTCCTAAAGCTGGTGTGTAGATTAAATGTAGATAAAGCACTCAACAGTGTCCCTGGCATGAGTTAAGTGCTCAAAGTCTGAGGTATTATTATCATCATTATTATTTGAATAGAAACATAAAAATATAGCTATTACCTATATACATTCAGGGAAGAGAGCTGAAAGATGAGGGAACAGATAGGGTGGCTCAGGGAAGACTTCATGGACCAGCTGTATTTTAGCAGCACCCATACGATGTTGGGCCAATTTGAAATCTGTTTCTTCCAAAATGACTATCAGCATCAGGAACCTAAACAAAAATCTGTTTAGCCACATTCCCTTCTAGCTATTAACCAAGTTATTGGCTGTAGTGATTATGCATGTCCTGGAGAGATGGAGACCCACTCTGGGATTCAGGATGTAGTGACTTCATCACCATCTGGCATGAGGACTGTAGGAATCAATCACAGGGCTTATTGCCACATGTTTAAGCTTCATATTCCCCGGAGTCTCCATTTGAAAGGTGAGTAATACAGTGTTTCTTCCAAGAAGGAATGTCCTTAACTAGAACTGCTCTATCATTCGCATCTCCCAAAGGACCCTTATTTTTGTCATTTTAAGGTCCTGCCTGTAGAGGATTATATTCAGTAATTCTGGTAATATGTAATGGAGAAGCCAATTCCTGGATATTAATTTTATATATACATAATCATTGGCCCACTGTATCATTAAAACCTGAAGAGTCTTTAAAAAAAATCTGCACTTCCTTGTTTAACACTCTTAAGTTTTAATGAAGTCCTTCGGGCTTTAAGGTCAATGTAAACAAAGAGAAAAGTATGAAACTTTTAAACAATGATTCATGGAGCGCATTATAATTAATTCTCTAATTTCTCCCCTTTTTACCAGTGTGTTCTAAGATCATCAGTTTTAAAAGCTGTCAACTCTGCTCTCTTCTTAGACCAAGCTACCCCAGGTTGGGGGATATAGAGGTCTGGAAAAGATTTTCTCTCTATTCGTGCTTTTTTATCAACATTATCTTCCTTCTCTCATTTGTAAGCATGAGGCAGGAAGGTTCTGGATGATTATTTGAGTTATACCCTCAAGGGATGGAATTATACCCTCAGGAGACGGAGGTAGGTAGCTGCAGGGTTTCTTCCGTGGGTCAGCCATGTCAAAACTCTGAGATGCCTTCTCAGTGATTCTTTGGATCTTTCTCCAGTGGTTACAAGACTTCTATAGTATCTCTAAGCATTAAAAAAAATTTCATGAACTGGGAGTTCCCATCATGGCTCAGTGGTTAACGAACCCGACTCGCATCCATGAGGACACGGGTTCGATCCCTGGCCTCTCTCAGTGCATTAAGGATCCGGCGTTGACATGAGCTGTAGTGTAGGTCGCAGATGCAGCTCAGATCCCGAGTTGTTGTTGCTCTGGGGTAGGCTGGTGCCTTCAGCTCCAATTTGACCCCTGGCCTGGGAGCCTCCATATGCCGCTGCTGGGGCCCTAAAAGACAAAAAGGCCAACAATGACTGGTGTCGGTTCTCCACTGCACTGCCTGGAAATTCTCTTTCATTCTAGAAGTCAACCCTTTCTCATATTTTCAGTGTCTATTCAAAATATTTACTTCTCTTCTCAACCACCAAATATTACATCTATTTTCTGTCTTTTGTCGGATAGATTTGCTTCCATTTCAGAGAAAAAGTGGAAACATTTTGTGTACTGAAGTAACAATAATTACTCATGCATGTTATTAATAAGATAATCCACAAATCTTTAGTGTGTTTACAGGAAAATTTTTGAGATTTTCCTGAAAAGAAATTTATATATGTATGTGTGTGTGCATGTGTGTGTGTATATATATATATATATATATATTCATATTTGTCTTTTTGAGCCACACCCGTGGCATTTGGTGGTTTCCAGGCTAGGGGTTGAATCAGAGCTGTAGCTGCCGGCCTATACCATAGCCACGCCAAATCCAAGCTGTGTCTGTGACCTACACCATAGCTCATGGCAACACCAGATCCCTAACCCAGTGAGCGAGGCCAGGGATTGAACCCACCTCCTCATGGATACTAGTCAAGTTCATTACCTCGGAGGGGAACTCTGTGAATATATATTTATATTCACATTAGATGTCTGCAATTTACCATTAAAGGCATAAAAAATAAGAAGTATTGCTAAATAAATAGATGGATAGGTAGACGTGGTAAAGCAAATATGTTATTGATAGAATTTAAGTAATAGATATGCAGATGTGCATAGTAAAAATTATTTCAACTTTTCTGTATGTTTGAAGATTTTTACAATAAGATGTTGGAAACCAATATATATCTTCAGAAATCATAGATACCCATTTAAATATTATTATCTAGAGGATACCAATTATTGAACAACATATAAAAGCAGATTTCAGTTACATTTTATGGTCCACAGCAGTCATCTCCAAGGTAGGCCACCACCAAAATATCTCTTTGGTTGTATGCACAATGGGAGGCAAATATTTATTCACTAGTCAGTTACTTAGTTTTCCGACAGACAAGGGAGCAGAAAACTAAAAACTAAAAATCTTAACACAAGTCCCTGTACTGGACAAAATAATAAGCTTATTATCATTTAAAAGTTTTTTGTGTACCCAACTTTATCTTACATTTTCTTCTCAAACGGTTTAGAATTCCACTTTGTTTCATATCTGCCTCAACAGCTCTTTCCTTCCTCTTGTCTTTTCAGAATTTCCTTCACAAGGAGCTGCTAATTAGATTGGCTGTGGTCTCAAAGTTAGCCTAGATAAAAGAGAGCAAGTTTAAGGACAACTAAAGATTTACAAATAAAAAGAAGAAAATGGGATTTTAACAAGTGGCACGTGAAGGCAAGTAATTTTTGACCTCATCACTCATGTCCGGTCTGGGAGCAATGAAAAAGAAAGGAGGTTTCAGGAGAGAGTGAAAGAAAAGACAAGTATGGAGAAGATGAAGACAGACAGATAACACTTTACCAGATGGCCCTGAAATGTTTTGGATATAAGACAGATAGTGGAACTTTATGTTTGTTTTTCCTCTTGAATACCTATGATTCTATGAGATCCTGTGATCTGATTATGAGATCAGCCAGGCATTAGGAGCCCAAGGTCATGCTCAGACCGGAAGGGACAAAAAAATGGATTGCGGGGGAGGAGCTCTCAAATAACAGGTCATTTCTCTCCCACAGGTGAAATTTTGTGAAACAGAATAATTAGCCATTGGATTAATCTCCTTAAATTGTACTCCTTGGGTATTGTTCTGTCTCATCTTCTTGGCATATATGTAACTACTCTTCGTTCATTTGCTTTATCTCGATGTCCCACTCCCTTCTCCTCTCATAGGCAACTACTCTAACACATTTAATGGGTACCTTTTGTTTTTATGACTTCAGGCCAAATATTTTAACTTACCTACCTGATGTTGCTGTACTATCTGCAACACGCATACAATATGCATTGTGTACATACTATTATGTCTATTATATATCATAATACAATACATATTTATAGAGATCCAACACATACTATATTATATTTAAATATATATAATATTTCATACTTATTTCACTCAAGATTATGTTTTTAAGATTCATCTCTTTTGTATATGTAGAAGCAGTTGCTTCTAACTGCTGTTGAGTGCTCTAGCCCTCGGGTATTTAAAGCAGCCTCTGGTTCAGAGAGCCCTCATTTCATGCTGGGGCCCTTTCCCAGAGACTTTTTTCTGGCGTACCATCATCATTCCCTCCATCTGCTAGGAAAACAAGCCTTGAGAACTCCTTCTCCAGGACCTGACCTCCCTATAACTCACTTTCACTGTCCTTGATGCTGAAGCCCCGACTTTTTCACAGGTGATACCACAAAGCAGTAGAATCGCTTCTCCCTGGGTGCAGTGAGGGCTTACCTGTTGGTGACTTTCAGGGGCTTCCTTTGAAAGCTCAAAGGTTATGAGCTTCTCCACACATAAGTGCCCATTTGCACATACACACAGAATTTTTCCCTTAACTTCAGAAGGTTAACTGACTTCTGGAGTGCAATTCGTGTACCACCAAATGTTTGATAATCCCATTCTAGAGTTGTTTGCAAGTGTTCGACAGGTGAATACACAAATTAAATTGAAGATAAAGTTGTTAAGCCAGATCAGGGGTAATTTTCTAAGTTCTTTTAAAAAGTACCATATGTAAATTTGTCATTATAGAACAGTCAAGTTTAGTTGTATCTTAAGGATATTTTAAAGTCATATTTATTGAGATATAACATGTAACTAGAGAAAATTCACCCCTTGCAATTGTACGTGTTGGTAAGTCTTGACAGCGTCTTACGGTCCTGTAACAACCACTACAAAAAGAGAGAAAACTTGTTCTGCTTTCTAAAATAAAGTCCCTTTGAACCTTTTTCTTTGTGAATTTAATCCCACCCACATATGTATACACCTTTGTTAGCAGCGGCTGATCTGATTTCTGTACTTAGAGTTCTGCTTTTTCCAGAATATCCTATAAATAGAATCATGCCATTTGTAGCCTTTTACGTCTGGCTTCTTTCACTTAGAATTATGCCCCTGAGATTCATTCATGTTTTTGCAAGTTATCAGTAATTAGTTTCTTTTAATTTCCGATCTGTATTCCATTGCATGAATATGCCATAATTTATCAATTTACAAGTTTATGGAAGTTTAGGTTGCTTCTAGTTTTCTCTACCATGAATAAAGCTGCTACAAATATTTGTGTACAAGAATTTGAGGGGACATAGGTTTTCGTTTCTTATGGTAAATGTCAGGAGTGGGGCTGCTGGGTCATATGGTAAATATAAGTCTAACTCAGAAAATGTCTTAAAGATATTTTTTTTGTCTTTTTTGCTATTTCTTGGGCCGCTCCCGCGGCATATGGAGGTTCCCAGGCTAGGGGTTGAATCGGAGCTGTAGCCACCGGCCTACGCCAGAGCCACAGCAACGCAGGATCCGAGCCGCGTCTGCAACCTACACCACAGCTCACGGCAACGCCGGATCGTTTACCCACTGAGCAAGGGCAGGGACCGAACCCGCAACCTCATGGTTCCTAGTCGGATTCGTTAACCACTGTGCCACGGCGGGAACTCCTTAAAGATATTTTAAGAGAAAACTCTGAAAATTTCTGATCTGAGAAATTGAGCCAAATACATAAGATCTCTGAGCTTTAGTTTTCTCATCTGTAATGTGGTGATAATATCTCCTTCATAGAGTTGGTAATATAATTAATCAAACAATTAAATAAATATTAGTGAGCTAACACGTGTGAAGGATAACAAGTTAACCCTATGTTCAATAAATAACACAACACTCAAAAATTGTTGTGTATAGGGGAGTTCCTGTCCTGGCTCAGTGGTTAACGAGACTGACTAGCATCCATAAGGACGCAGGTTCGATCCCTGGCCTCACTCAGGGTTAAGGATCTGGTGTTGCTGTGAGCTGCGGTGTAGGTCTCAGAAATGGCTCGGATCTGATGATGCTGTGGCTATGGCATAGGCTGGAAGCTACAGCTCCAATTCTACCCCTAGCCTGGGAACCTCCATATGCTTCAGGTACTGCCCTTAAAAAAAAAAAAAAAAAATTGCTATGTACATATAATGAAATTTTGCCTCTTCTCTATCTCCATCTGGTGGCAGTATATAACATTTTGAAAAGTAGTTTTGATTAAAAGAGATGTAACCCATTTAAGGATGAAATCTCACAACTCTCCAAGATAGTGGAATGACGGTTGTTGGAAATCTAAAGTTAGAAGAAGCCTCCACCAATAACTGAGCCACCCTGTACCTGGAAAAGAGAAAGCACCTCACATGGCCACATGGGTACAGTCAGCAGGGGAGTAATGCCCCTTCCTGGTCCTTCCAAGTTCTCCACTAGATTCTCTACATGCCTTTTCTAAGAAATCTGAGTGTCAGACAAGCCCCAGCAGCTCAACAGATTAGCAGTATCATGTTGGGGCCACTCTGTGCATTTGTACTTTCATAATTATCCCAGTCAAGTTGTCTTGAAGAACAAAGCCCAGTAGATGATCAAAGAATGAATTGGAGTACAGGAAGGTAATTTTGAAAGACAAATTCCCTAAAGGTGAAGAGAAGTGGATAAACTGCAATTTGACTGTCATCCTGAAGTGTATGGGTTTAGGGATAGCAAGCCAAGAATTATTGACAGCCCAGAGTGAGACTGTGGTATAGTAGTCTAAGTTCCATCCTTTATTCATCAAACAGATATTTATTGATTATTTTTTATGTATGTCAGAAATTTGCTGGATGAATGGGCAACTGAATACACATTGGGTTTGAAAGCAGATACTCAATAGTCTGGCTTCTTGAGCATGATTTACATGTGAAGCCTAGGAAGAGAGGACCTTAGAATTCTGTGGGTGGCTTCCCCAAGCTAACCAGGCAAATCCCCAAGTAGTCAATGCTCTGCTATTCCTCCCTCTGCTGAATTTATCTATTGCATTGCATTAAAATCAGGTTTCCCACTGGCTTGGTGCTGTCAAGTCCAATGAGGATTTAGGAAGGCTAGGGAGTTGAAGTCTGTTCTAGAGGATGCCTTAAAGCAATCTGAAGAATGGATGTGGCTTAGACCATCAGGAACCATGGGCTGTGTGTGAGTCAGTCACCAGCCTTTGCCCAATTCCTCTAACAATTCCTTTAACCCAACAGAGTCAGTCTTTTTGCAAGGGATAGAATCCCTCATCACCATCAAAAACACACTTGGGCTCTGTTTCTAGATTTTAAGAAAGGCAAGAATCACAGTGGAGGGTGGTCATTTACGTAGACGGCATAACCTGTTGCCCAAGTGGCTGGAACTATGTGTACATATATCAGAAATTTGTGAAATTACTAGAATTTATCTTTTTATCTTTTTCAATTTACTAATTCTTTTCCCACAATGTCTTCCTCTTACCTTGTGGAGTTAACTCTTTCTCTTTGAGCTTACCTAATTGAAAGACTTTCTCAGTTTGTTTTGCCATAGTTCTTTGCATATGCTCTCTACAACTCCCCCTCAAGGCAGTTTATTTCCTTATATGGCTTGTAAGGTTTTTTTTTATATCATAAGCTCATCTTTAGAGAGTTGTTTTCCATGGAAGTCCCTCAGGTCCCAGAACCTAGAAACAATTTTGGGAGGCAGTTTCAAATTTCCTACTGTGTTCCTAGGTTTCATTGGTTCCAGGGGAATTTTATAATATATCTTGACTCTGAATTTCCATACTCCTGGGTGTAGAATTATGGAGGTCCTTTATGCCGAGATGGCATGAAGGGGTTAAGTTCCCTCTATTAACTTTCTAGCCATATTCCCATGAGGTTATCAAGCTTTCTTGTTGTGTCTATGGGCTGTAGAATAGAGAAATTGTATCTCCTTTTTCACAGACAAGTGACTCTAGGCTTATGCAGGTGGTTTATTTTCAGCTGCCTAACATGCCAAGGCCTTCCTCTGCCACCATTAAAATCCCATTATCCTGGCACTTATTTGGTTCTGATACCACTAAAGGCACTCAACAGTTTGGAGATTCCTTGAAAAACCAAAACTAGAGTTACTATATCATCCAGCAATCTCCCTCCTGGGCAAATATCCAGATAAAACTGTAATTCAAAAAGATATATGAGTTTCATTGTGGCTCAGTGGTAATGAACCCAACTAGTCCATGAGGATGTGGGTTCAATCCCTGACCTTACTCAGTAGGTTAAGGATCCAGCATTTCTGTGGCTGTGGCAATTTCCATTCGCCACAGGTGCTGCCCTAAAAAAAAAAAGAAAGAAAAAGATATACACTCCTTTGTTCACAGCAGCACTATTTACAATAGTCAAGACATGGAAACAATCTAAATGTTCATTGACAGAAGAATGGATAAAGATGTGGTAAATATATACAATGGAACACCACTCAGCCATAAAAAAGAGTAAAATGACGCCATTTGCAGCAACATGGATGCAACTAGAAATAATTATGTTAAGTGAAGTAAGTCAGAAAGAGAAAGACAAATATTATATGACATTACTTATATGTGGAATATAAAATATGACACAAATGTGGAGTTCCCATTGTGGTGCAGCAGAAACGAATCTGACTAGGAACCCTGAGGTTGCAGGTTTGATCCCTGGCCTGTCTCAGTGGGTTAAGGATCTGGTATTGCTGTGAACTGTGGTGTAGGTCGCAGATGTGGCTCAGATCTGGCATTGCTGTGGTTGTGGCATAGGCCAGCAGCTGCAGCTCCAATTGTACCCCTAGCCTGGGAACCTTCATATACCTTGGGTATGGCCCTAAAAAGCAAAATAAATAAATAAATAAATAAATAAAATATGACACCAATGAACCTATCTATGAAACAGAAATAGACTCCTTGAAAACAGACTTGTGGAGAACAGACTTGTGGTTGCCAAAGGGGCTGGCTGGTGTGGGAAGTATGGATTGCGACGTTGGGGTTGGCAGATATAGACTATTACACAAAGCTGGTTAAACAACAAGGCCCTGCTGTATAGCCCAGTGAACTGTATTCAATACCCTATGATAAACCGTAATGGAAAAGAATATTTTTTAAAAAGAATGTATATATATGTATATTTAAATAACTGAATCCCATTGCTGTAGAGCAGAAATTAATACAACATTGTCAATCAACTAAACATCAATTTAAAAAAAGAAAAGGAAAAGGAAAAAAAGGCACTCAGCTTTTTTTTCCCACTTCCTTCTCAAATTTTGTGGTCCCTTTTCATTTCTAGTACCTGGAAACTTTGCTTTCTTGTCTCATACAAGAAAACAAGTAAATTTTATCTATGATATTTTTGGAGGGGGAGATGGGATTACATAACACAGCTCATTCAAATGTTTACATTGCCCACAAATTCCAGAAAGATCTTTCTAAAATGCAAAGCATTATATTCTCCAATTTAAACTTCTTCAGTGCTGTTTTATTGACCTTAAGATAAAGTCCAAAGATCTTTATCTTGGAAATTGAGCAAAGCAGCTTAGAGCCTGACTTAAGGAGTTCAAATGACTTGAGTCTGTATCCAAGTATGGCTTCTTAACTATGTGACCTTGAACAAGTTAATGTCTTGGCCACAGCTTCCTCATCTGTAAACTACAGATAATTCCTGTGCCAATTTCATAGGATTATTATGAACGTTACATGAGATAATGCTATCTTTACCTGCAGAAGAGGAATGAAATCTCACTCAAAATATGAAGTTGATACTGTTACAAATTTCCCAAGAGACACTGATGATGCTACACAGGCACCAAAAGGGTATTAAAAGGTTCATTACTTAATGAGGCTTTCTAGGGAGAAACAAAACAAAAAACCAATGTAGTTCTTTTGTTGGAGAACTGTCCTCACCACATGTCCAGCTGGATAACTTATGTCCAGGAACTCACTTTGAGGGCACTTCTCTGGCCAGAGGAGGAAGATGCAAAGGTTATTAGCCACGGGGACCCTAGTTCTGTGTCTTGATCATCAGTCTCTGGCTTTCAGTTCCATGTTGGTCTGTGATGGTCAGAGGAAAAGCAACTGGACTTCTTAGTGTGCACCACAAGGGGGCCAAAGGAAGTAAACCAGACCAAGGCGAAGCAAGGAGAAGAAGGAGGTAGAGATGACCAGGACACTGCTTTGGATCAGTAGATCCACAGCCTGGCTCAGATGGCTTCGTTCTTCCCTTGTGCTCCAGGATTGGGGCAATGTATTCTCCACAAGGACTCTGGGCTAGAAATACACCTTTCAAGCTTATTTCAAGCTTGAGATTGTCCCACGATGTAATGAAGTGTTGCCTAGTTGCTTTTAGGAAAAGTGAGGTTTTCATATGTTGAAAAAAGTAAAAACAGCCTAACTTCTCTCCAAGATTGTCTAGAGTAATAGGTCTAGATATTTGCAGAACGTTCAGTCTCCTTTTTGACTCTAACAAAGGCTCTGGGCCATATAGCCTAGTGGTTAAGATCCCAGTGAAAGAGAGCCAGATCACCTGGATTCAAATCTAGGTCTACCATGACTGGTTGGGTGACCCTGGCTACTTAGCTTCTCTACGCCTCTGTTTCCTCTGAAAAATGCAGTGTGAGTAGGGGAGATCCGAGGTTTAAAAGCACTCAGTTTAACAGCTGGAAAGCTCATGAATATTATCTGCTATTATTATGCCTTTCTCCCCAGAAAAATGTATTTCGAATCCCTAAATCCCATCAATGGTCCTCTAGGGAAGAAATACTGGTCCAGAGTGGGCATCCTGAGGATTTTTTTATTTCTATCATCTTACTCCTTATCCTCCTTCCGACCCAGAAAGACAGCAAGCATGGTGGTAAGGAACCAGACACCGGAGACACATTACCTGAGTTAAAAATCTTTACGCCATTCTCATGTGCCATAGGAATTTATTCAACCTTTAGTGCCTCTGTTTCCTTATCCGTGAGTGAGAATGGTAGAGGTAACAATGATACTTGATAAGGATGTGGTGACTGGTACATGACATAATCTATGTCCAGCCCTTAGAAGATTGCCTGGTATATTGTAATTTTTCATTACATGTTAATTATTACTCTTATCCATTCTACATCCTGCCAACATTCGCTCTCCAACTACTAAGTGCAAAGCACTGTTAACACTGGCCATTATTAAACCAGCCCCTCTTCTCAAGGAGCGTTAGTATTTCTAAGATAAAATTTGTCAGTCTTTAATTCATCTCATGGAAGACCTTGTTTTTATGATTTGGTCTAAGACTGGCCCTCAGGAGATCCATCTCAGATGACACTTCCCTTGCAGTATCTGTTCCAGAGAGGCCACCCAGCCCTTGACTTCTTCCTTGTATGGGATCCAAGAATCCTACTGTCCCTCAGGTGGTTCCAGGCTCTATCTCTAGCCACCTCTCTGTGTAGTGGCTGTCTGTCTACCTCCCCCGACCTGCTGTTTGAATCAAGAGAGGTAGGATAGCAGGATAGAGTCCTTTAGAGATGTTCTATGCTCAACCTCCAGCTGGACAGCTTCCACCAGACAAGTTATTTAATCTCTCTGAGTCTGTTTCCGCCCCTGTAAAATAGGGGTAAATCAGTTCCTACCTCATAAAGATGTTGTGAGTATTAAATGAGTAAGCATATGACAATAACCTAGAATATTGCCTGGCACAGAGTAAGCACTATAGAAGTATTTGCTGTTACGATTATTATTCCTTTTTTTTTCTTTCTTTCTTTCTTTCTTTCTTGTCCGTCGCACGGCATATAGAGCTTCCCCACCAGGGATCAGATTGGAGCCACAGTTGCAACCTGCCGAAGCAACGCCGGATCCTTAAGCAAGATCCTTTATCCACTGTGCTGGCTGGGGATGGAACCTGCTTCCCGGTGCTCTGGAGATCTCGTCGCGCCACAGGGGGAACTCCGATTATTATTAACTTTAGAGAGGGTCCACATAGCATGGAATCTTCGTCTAACCCGAAGCATTCTTCCCGCCAGTGTGACTAATAGCGTGTTCTGCAGTCCACCAGGAACTTCCTCTTACACGGTCTTGACCAGTCCCGGTCCTAGAGACAGAGGAACAGACCCAGAGGACTAAGGGGCTGGAGGTGGGGGGTGGGGGGTGGGGTAGGGAAAAAAAGTCCAAATTAATGCCCTCGCCTAGGAACAGTCGCTCCCTCTGTCACCAGAGGAGTTAGGAGAGACCATTCCTTTAGAGAAAGCCTGCCATTGTTTAAACAACGCCCAGGTACTCAGTTCAGTATTCTTTTCTCCGCATCTCCCAGCAAGCTCCTTCTCTCCCGCCCGTCTGGGAGCGGGAACCAGCCAGTGGGAACTGGGTCCTCGCGGGAAGATTTTACGAGAACCCAGCTCAGGTTTGAGGCTCAAGTCACAGACCCCCTTGGAATCAGGCAACCAAGGGGACGTGATAATTTCTACAGATTCACCACCAGAGGGCAGAGCGTGACCACAGGAAATCTTGGGTGCGCAGCCCTGAGCCCACATCCCAGCGTGCGAAGAATGCTCCAATCACGTCTGGTTGTGGCTCTTCCCAATTTAGTTTCCCTGGGGCTTGGCCCAGGATCTCGGAGACCATGATGATTACAGACACTTCTCTGCTCGAGCCCCGCACCCTAACCCATGTTCGCGCGAGTGTCCAGACATTGCTGTCCCAGGCACCATTTACCAGATGGGGAGAAAAGAGAGTGAGGGAGAGGGGCCTGGGGGGTGGGGTAGGGAAGGACAGTAGCACCAGCCAAACGACATCCCAGGCCCGTGTAGGGAATGTCACTCCCTGGGGCCCCTGGATGTGGAGCATGTTCATTTGATGCAAAGGAAGGGAAAGGAAGGCAAATCGAGATGATGGGCTGGTTTGCTGCTCTCTGGGGCTGCCACACTTTCACATCTTAGAGCCCCCACAGCCTTGGTTCTAGCTGGGGGCCCTCATCAGGGCAGATTTAGGTGTAGTACAGTTGGACAGGCCTTCATTAGCTGGCATAAAGTAGCATAATTACTAAATTCACATTCCCATGTCCCAGAGCCTTAAGTCAGGTGGATCAGGAAAACAAAGGTGAGAGTGAGGTTTGAGACAGCAGAACCCTTTCTACCCCAGTGCCTCTGCAGGGATTTAATAGGTGAGCTTGTCTCTGGCTGTGCAGGGGCCTGACACCTGACACGACTTTCCATCACCTGGAGCACGGGCAGGATAAAACAGCACCTTCAGCCCAGGCAGGCGTAGGGCAGAGCATCTTGGGCCAGGAAAGAGGGAGCCGGATTCTAGCTCCTTTCACTCTTGCCTCTTCTGGGGCAATTACTAAGCTGGTCTGGGCTTTCATTTCTTGTATTTGAAAATGACCGTTCCTCTTGAAGGGCAGCACTGCTGGGGAGGGGAGCTTTTTTTTAAACCTGAGTATTGCCTATCCCATTTCTAAATGATTCCTGCTCAAGCCTTAGGAAGGTATATGCATGAAGAATGAGGAACCAAGCTTCACTGAATAGAAGTTGTCAGCCAAGGTCACGGAAAGAGTGTGAAACGTCAGATTAGCCTGATTTCACTCTTTGTTCTCACGCACACACTTCCTGTCCCTGGAGTTTAATTAGTTTCTCCTGGCACAGGAAATGTGGCACATCTGGAAATATCTCACATTTAGTATATTATTAACCTGCTATGAATCTCCTCTTGTTGTGATAATCGTTTTCAACAACGTCGCATGGGAAAATCTCTGGCAGGCGACCTCGGGAGCCGTGCTTTAACCATGTCCATGCCCACCTCACGCCCAACATATTTTGGGGTCATGTTTTTCCCAGTGCCATCTTGGGCCCATCCCCCTCTGTGGTCATCATGATGTTTCTAGCATTTTAAAATAGGAAGTTGGAAGAAAATTCTCCTCTGCCCGCTTGCTTCTCCCCTACCCCCTTGTATCTCCCCTTGGTGCCCCTGTCCGCCTCCCCCCACACCCCCCGCAGCAGAGTCTACCCTCCCGCCAGTCTTTAGCATTTGTCTTCCTGGATGCAGCTCTTCCTTCTTGTCCTCGATACGTGTGCGTGGTGCTCTTTGTTGAATTCCCTTTCTTAAGACATGTATTTTCCTGTTAACTCCCACCAATCCTTTGGGACTCAGCTTTGACGTCATCTTCTCCAGGAAGACACCACTCCCCCACCCCCACCCCCAGCCCCACCCTGCCCTCTCTTCCTGCCACCACTTTGCCCGGGTTTGATGTCCCTGTTTTATGTGCCCATAGCACCTACCCACCGTCCACCATAGACTGCCACTGAGTAACCATCAGCTTATCTTTGTGTGTCCATATCCTCGAGGTCTGGGTGTCATTGTACTGTCTTTCCTACTGGGCTCAGTTTCTATTTATTTATTTATTATTTATTTATTTTTGTCTTTTTGCCATTTCTTGGGCCGCTCCCGCAGCATATGGAGGTTCCCAGGCTAGGGGTCCAATCGGAGCTATAGCCACTGGCCTACAGCAACTTGGAATCTGAGCCACATCTGCGACCTACACCACAGCTCATGGCAACGCTGGATCCTTAACCCACTGAGTGAGGCCAGGGATCGAACCCGCAGCATCATGGTTCCTAGTCAGCTTCGTTAACCACTGAGCCACGACAGGAACTCCTCAGTTTCTAGTATAGATGTACCTGCTCCTCATCCCGACCGTCCCTTGCATGTCAAGCAGAAAGTCATGGCTGTGCTCTTAGATGCTCCCGCCACTGTGGCAGATCTGTCCTCCTGGCAAACCAAAGCTCTTAGTCTTTGTCCCAAAGGCTGGGGCTGGGGCTGGGGCTGGGGGTGGGGGAGGTATTTGTAAATGGTCTCCATTGAGGACTGAAAACTTTCTGAAACAAGAACCACATCCATCTCCTGAAGCTGACAATGTGCGAGGAGTTTTTTTGTGTCTTTTAATACTCCCCGCTAGCCTCGAATATGATTATCTTCTTTGATAAATTAGGAAGCGGAGGCTTTGAGACAGACCGACTCAAGGTTCCAGAGACAGGAAGTCGTAAAGCTGGGACCGGTAGTCAGATGGCATCCATCTGTGGGCTCCAAGCCAGGGAAGAGCGTGTGTCCCGCCTTCCCCCCCACCCCCCCCCCGCCCCCAGCCTTGTCCAGACCATGTTGTCAGCGTCAGGCCTGCGGAAACCCCGGGAAGAGTCACAAACGCAGGCGACGGAAACAGGCAGCTCTGCAAGGGCCTGTCCTCTGTGGTCTCGGGAGAGAACACCGTGTCCTCCTCCCCTGCCCGTCTCAGCAGTGCATCGATCCCAGCCTTGGAAAAATCAATGTTGGCAAGGACAGGAGAAGGATGTGCTCAGACGCTTTTGTCATTTGAGGTGCCTTTTATCGGACTCACACAGCAGTAGCCTTCAGCCTCTGTTTCCCCATCACAGCCAATTACTCAGACCAGATGCCCGCTAGGGGCAGGGCCGGGGTAGGGAATTAGGGTGGTGCAAGGTCCGGGTCAGAGGGATCTCAGGAGCCCCCTGGCCCAACTCCCCATGGCACAGCTGAGGAGTCTGAGGCCAAGAGGCAAGTCATGAGCTGGGAGTTACACTGCTGGGAGGCGACAGGGCCAGGACTCAGGTCCAGAGAATTTCTTTGCCCTCGAACCTGATCACATTATGCACATGTGACTGCTGTCAGGAGATCTCCATTCTTTCCCACAGAAAATGTCCTACTCCCTGGCCCCGACGTCCAGTGCGTCTCTATCAAGAACCATTGAGTCCACGGAGGGGTGTGGAGCAGTGGTTGGTTAAGACCACAGGCTGGCGGCTGGACGGACCTGAGATTGTGACCTGGTCCTATCAGAAAATTACTTACCTCCTTTGTGTCCTAGTTTTCATATCTAAAAATCAAGTCACGCGCTAAGGACTGTTTCTCTTTCACGTAGTAACACTTTCACGTAGTAACAATCCCATGAAATTGCTTTTACTGTCTATGGTCACTTTAGGCAGAGAGAGATTCAGAAGCTTGCCCGGAATGACCACCCTGGAAGTGGCATGGATGCGCCTTGAACTCTGGAAAGCATGCAGACTGCCATGCGCTGCCATGCTTCACACCAAATGCCCATCTCCTACACACCCACCCCATGGCAAACACAGCCCCTAACCTGCAGAGGCTGACCCACCTGGGTCACGTATACTCAACGGCAGGCTAGAATGCTAGGCTGTGGGCAGTCCATCCCCTTGCTGGCCAGTAGGTAGAGAGAAAAGGAAAACCACCAGTCAGCTTGGCTTCTTTGGCACGCCGCAGACTGCGTTGAAGAATCTATATTTCCAAGACATTCTTTTATCACGAAAACCTGGTTTGTCTTGGGCTGGCTTCTTTCTGCAGCTGAAGGATACAGTGACAACTGGGCACATCCAGGAAAGGCCTGACACACAGACGGCTGCTTGTGACCCCACAGAGTCCCACAGCGACTTCCTTCCACAGTGAGGATGGCCCAGGCTGGAGCCTCGCAAATATCCCTCCACTCAGCATGTTAAGTATTCGACTTGTCCTTATGTACTCCTCTGTGATGAAATGCTAAGTGACACATTAAATATTCATCACGATGCACCTCGCACAGGGCCAAGGGGAGAATTAAGCAGAACAAATGTGCTTTCTGATTCTATCTCTTTAATTCTAGGCACTGAACACCCCCAGGCAGCTAGGACTCCATCCCATCCCGAGAGGAAGCCAGCAAAGTAGGTTCCGCAACATCCCTTTTTGTGCTGCCAAACTGTCTTTAGAATCTTGGCAAGAAGGTCTTTCCTTTTTTCTTTCTCTCCTTCTTTTTAAACTTTTAAAAACTGAAGCACTACTTACAGGCCTATATGTCTGCACCCACATAACCGCCACCTGGATCAAGATACCGAACATTCTAGCAGCCCAGAAGTTTTCCTCATGCTTTTGTCCTGTCAATATCCTCCCTCAGGCTGACACACACAAGAAATCACTATTTTCACAGGAAATGGTTTTCTTCTTGAAGACTGTCTGGGATTCTTTCTTCTGTCCTTTCTGTTTGCTTCCTCTGGTTTTTATTTTTATTTATTTATTTATTTATTTTTTAAACAGTTTATTTATTTACTTATTGCTTTTTTTTTTAGGGCCACACCCACGGCATATGGAGGTTCCCAGGCTAGGGGTCAAATCGGAGCTACAGCCACCAGCTTACACCACAGCTCACAGCAACGCCGGATCCTTAACCTACTGAGCAAGGCCAGGGATCAAACCCGCCACCTCATGGTTCCTGGTCAGATTCACTTCCACTGAGCCACGTTGGGAACTCCACTTCTTCTGATTTTTAATTTGAAGGCAAAGGCCAAGTAGTTGTCTGTTGTCCATTGATTTGAAGTTCACCAGCACAGAAGTGGAGGAAACACAAGGCTTTCAGGACAGTCTCCGAGGAGACGGTGCTGACTTGGTCAGGAGCAGGAAGCCGGAAGCAGAAAGGAGGAGAGATTGTGGGATGTGTTTGGGAAGTAGAGGTGGCAGGATTGGATGTGACAGTGAGGGAAAGAGTGGAATCAGGCATGATCTATAGGTTTTGACTTGACTTCCCTGTTGGAGGGTGATGCCATTTATTGAAATAGGGAGGGTGGCAAGGGAGCAGGATTGGGGGCAGAACTCTGTGTGGACTTATTAGTTTGAGATACCTGCTAGTCATTCCAGGTGTAGAGACCAAATCCTCCAGGGAAGATGTCACACCGGGGGAGAGATGTGTACTTATAGACTGATAATTCCCAAGTACGTATCTCTGGGGTTGCATGGGAATTACCACCAGGTGAGCAGAGCAGAGAATAGGGCCCAAGATAGAGCCCTATAGCTACATTTGGTGATACTAATGCTTGCCTTAGATAAATTCTAACTACAGTTAGAAAGGGGGAAAATAAGCATTGTATAATATATAATTCAGCCTCAAGATTTAACTAATTTATTTTCAGCTTGGGAAAAAATATTTGTAAATGTCCTGAAGCCTCTTGTGGTGATTCAAGGCAATTCTGGCCATTAATTTTCGTCAGATCAGCCATCTCTGGAGGGTCCCAGAGGTCCCTGACCCAATGAACACAGACCTCCAAATGGTCTCACAAGAGCTTTTCATTATTTCAAAACACTTGATTGCAATTGTATGTTTTACCATAAAGATATATAAGCTACCCACAGCATCAGGTTTTTCTTCTCTGACTAGTATTATACCTTCTGGCAACATTGGCTCTCTTGTGATGCCCAGAGGCTCTGTTTGACAGTGACATGTCTTCAGTTATTTGTTTAAATGAGCAAATGTACAAGTGCCTAATCGATCCACTTGTTAAGGAAGACAATTGTTTCAAAGACTCGGTTTATTAATCCATAAAAACGAAAAAAAATCCTCTTTGGGTTATTCCACAAAGATGAAATAAGATAATATATGTGACATAGTCAATACATGGCAGCAGTGATTTTTGTTTTGTTTTGTTTTGTTTGTTTTTGCTTTTTAGGGCTGCACTTTTGGCATATGGACATTCCCAGGCTAGCGGTCGAATCAGAGCTGAATCACTGGCCTACACCACAGCCACAGCATCATTAGATCCGAGCCACATCTGCTACCTACACCACAGCTCACAGCAACACTGGATGCTTAACCCACTGAGCGAGGCCAGGGATGGAACCTGCAACCTCATGGTTCCTGGTCGGATTCATTTCTGCGGAGCCACAACGGGAAGGCCAGCAGCGATTATTCTTACCATAAAATGTTCCTGACCCAACACAGAGGGAACAAATAATAAAAGCTGCCTTTTGTGCGAAAGGTGTGGAGACCCTAGTACCCTTCTATTCTTTGAAACACCCTTTGGTGTCAATTATAATTTCCATTACACGGAGCTAGGGGGCACTTGCGACCAGTTCAAACAACTCTGTTTACATCAAATGGCAAGTCCCACCCCTACGCAAAGAATCTTCAGGAAACCTGGAAAATTAGCCTGACTCCCTCGTCGCTGGAACTGTAGAAACGAATCAGCACCTGTAATAAAGAAAAAGCCAATCCAGTCTTGCCTGAGCTGACTCAGATGCAGTCAAAGACAGAAGTAGGCGGAAGTAATCTGGCCTTTGGAAGTAATTTCAGCTGATTTGTTATTTTGTTTGCCAACAGAGTTGCTTTTGAAACTCAGAAATAACAACAACAGCAATAATAATACAAAACAGGGCCATTTGTATTTCTACTGTCAGAGCCGTGCCTCCAGTTCCCGGCACGGATGGAAAGAGCACCCACAAAGCCTGAGAAATGGTGTGGGAGGATTTAATTATGAAGCAGCAAGAAGGGAGGCAGGTGTGTCCAGCCCCAAGGTGACAGGAATGGCATTTTCACAAAAAATCTCGGATTAATGCTTAAACGTTTTCAAAGCGCTCCCACATAAATCATCCCATTTGACCTTCACAATGGCCTTGCCAGATCAGTAGTGTTTTACTCACTTTAGAGATGAGGGTTCAGATGCTCAGAGAAATTAAGATATGTATCCAAATGCTGGAGACGGGACTCAAACCCTTGGAACCCCCCCACCCCCACCGCCCATCCTCCCTCCGTGGAAACCTCAAGGACCCCACAGCCTAGGGATCTGCCTGGCTCCATCAGGGATGGGCCTGCATGGTCTGAGTGGGTCTTAGCCAAAGCAGTTGTTCTACAATTGAAATAAGAGCATGGCTCTCAGGGGCCCAGGTGGTCATTTAAACCATGTTTGCAAGCTGTTTGTTTTTTTTTAATTAAAGTATGGTTGATTTACTATGTTGTACCAATTTCTGCTGTACAGCATAGTGACCCAGTCATTCCTATACATATATACTTCTCGTACTGTCGTCTATCATGTCCTATATCTGGAGACTGGATACAGTCCTCTGTGCTGTGCAGTAGGACCTCATGGCATATCCATTCTAAATGTAATAGTTTGCATCTACTAACTGCAAACTCCCCGTCCATCTGACTCCCTGGCCCTCCCCCTTGGCAACCACAAGTCTGTTCTCTATGTCTGTGAGTCTGTTTCTGCTTTGTAGATAGGTTCATTTGTGCCGTATTTTAGATTCTGCAAGGTTTTTAATAACTTGTTTTGTGAATAAAAATATTCAGTCAGACATCTAGATATTTTACTGTAGCTGGCATTAAGTACCTGGATACTTAATACCTGGATATATATGCATTTCTATTTTTGTTCTGTTTTCCTCCAAATATTTTGGTCTTTACAACTGGAATAATTCTCAGTCACATTTTAATTTTAATTTTAATTTAATTTAATTTTATTTTTTTGTCTTTTTGCCTTTTCCAGGGCCGTATCTGCAGAATATGGAGGTTCCCAGGCTAGGGGTCTAATCGGAGCTGTAGCCGCCGGCCTACACCACAGCCACAGCAACGTGTGATCTGAGCCATGTCTGCAGCCTACACCACAGCTCACGGCAACGCCGGATCGTTAACCCACTGAGCAAGGGCAGGGACCGAACCCGCAACCTCATGGTTCCTAGTCGGATTCGTTAACCACTGAGCCATGATGGGAACTCCTCACATTTTTATTTTGGCAGAAACAAAAGACACTGGAAAATTATGGCTGTTCATGGGGTTTGATTTGAACTATTAAACCTATGTGATCCAGGGCAATTCATTAACTCTCTAGGACATTATGGTTCAATAGAACCTTCTGAAATGTTCTAGATCTGACTGTCCAACAGGTAGCCATTAGTCATCATTTTATTGATAAACAGAAAGGTAACTCATGCAACTCAGAAACTGACTAATCCTAAGTAATCTAAATTTAAATAGCCACATATGGGAGTTCCTATCGTGGCTCAGTGGAAATGAATCTGACTAGCAGCCGTGAGGATACAGGTTTGATCCCTGGCCTTGTTCAGTGGGTTAAGGAACCCGTGTTGCCCTGAGCTGTGGTGTAGGTCGCAGATGTGGCTTGGACCTGGCGTTCCTGTGGTGTAGGCTGGCAGCTACAGCTCTGATTTGATCCCTAGTCTGGGATCTTCCATATGCCATGGGTGCAGCCGTAAAAAGACAAAAAAAATAAAAACTATTTTTAAAATAAATAAATAGCCACATATGGCTAGTGGCTGTTATATTGGATAAAACTATTCTGGGCCTATAATCTCACCTATAACATGAAGTGTTCATGCTAGAAGCAACCTAAGATTCCAACCACAATTTCTAGCATAATGGCACATATTAGGCACTCAATATATATTTGTTGAATAGACATTTGTAGAATGAATGAAGCGCCAAATGAATAAAGAAATGAACAAATAAATTACTGAATCTTAAGGGAACATCATAATTGGAATTAATCTAGGATGTCTTCCTGGGAAATGGGAGTTTTGAGGAATGAAGAGAAACACTGGCGTTGGCTGCAGCCGGGTGGGACGCTTGGCAGCAGTTCCTGTGGGAACAGAACCAGATACAATCCAGGTCGCCTTTGCCTTCCCACTTCCTCCAGACCCGGAAAAGCAGCTTCCTCCTCAGGAGTATTTTCATCACCCAGCCGTGCCGGTGAGAAGGAGTCTCCGTGCTAGAACTCCGGGCTGGGAGGAAGGTCAGGAAGGAGGGGACAATCGTCAGGAAGCCACAGGGAGACCTGCCAAGGCTTCCATTCCAACTGATGGAAAAGACTTCCTTCAGACACAGCTTAAAATAGCACCGCTCCCAAGTGTGCAGGTGAAAATAAGGGGGTGAGCGAGGAGCTTCCAGCGTGGCTTTGAACCCCTCCCCCCCACCACTGGGCGGAGTCATCTCTCCTTCCAGGTGAGACCTGTTCAGACACTTCCTCTTCTCAACGTGGGTTCCGGAGGGTGTCTGAGAAGTTACAAGGGGGAGTGTCCCTCCCAAGATGCCTGTTGCATGTTGCTAGAAGACCCAACTGAAAAATGTGCCTTTGTCCGGCACATGAGCAAGACGTGGGGTGCCAGCAGGGACGCTGAGTTGCTCCTCCCACCTCTGTGAAGGACAGCTGCACCCCTCCCCACTCTGTCCTGGCAGGTGAGGGGTCCTGGAGCTTAGCCTGGCTGTAAATCCTCCTCTGGGCCAAGGCCATTACTGTGCAACCTGGCTGAGAGGCCTTCCTTGCAATCTCAGGGAGGGTCGCTGCCCCTGGAGGGCTGTGCTCACCAGCTATTGAAGAATCCTGAGGAATTCTTCCCTGGCTGAGTCCCAGCCACGTGTCTCCTCAAGGCCAGTGATCTCACCTGGGCACCCTGAAGATATTCCATTTCCAGGAACTGGTTGGACTCCCTTAGAACAGAAGCATGAGGCCAGGCAGATGTGGGCCATTTCGTGGGAGCAGGGGCTAAATTACGTAATGATAAAATCAGTAATAATAACAATGGGTAACAATTGCTCAGCATGTAGCCTGTGCCAGCCCTAGTTCTAAGCGCTTTACATGAATGATCCCATTTCATTCTCATAAGCACACTAGTCTGTATATATTATTTCTCTAGCCATTTTACAGATGAGGGAATTGAGGTGTAGAGAGTTTACATAATATGCCCAGTCTCACAGCTAGAAAGCCGTGGAGCCAGGATGAAAACCTGGGCTCTGACTCCAGAGTGTCTGCCCCGTGATGACCCACCCCGAACCCCTGTGCTCTGCTGCTCTATGAGAAGGCCAGAGGTGGTGTGCGTGTATGTGCATGCGCGTGCATGCATGTGCATGCACACATGTTATGTATGCATGTGAGTGTACGTGTGTGTGTGTGTGTGTGTGTGTGTGTGTGTGTGTATGTGTGTGTGTTGCTCCTTATTAACCAAAAATCCTTACTTGAAACATGGTCAGTTGAAGTCCTATCTATCTATGGTAAAGACTCTGGTATCTTGGGTTTTCTAAGGGTTCTGAGGTTCATCGCCAAAGAGTTTTAAGTGTTCAAGTCAAATAAAGCACTCAAGCAATGCTTGAAAGGGCAGATGCTGTATTTTATGTACGGACCCCTCAGATGGGATCCAGACTAGAGTCTAAGGCATGCTTTCAAAGGTTGACCCTTTGTTTCCCTCAAACTGACATGACTAAAGTCACCTTTCATCTTAGGACATTCTTTTCCCATGGGTGGGGGGCATTTATTTCTGTGACTGTCAGGGGAAAATAAAAGGCATTTTGATAGCAGTTGCGGTGAATATGGTATCTCACTCAACCTTTGCTCCGCAGTGCGGGTGAGCAGAATGCCTTTCTTTGGCCTTTGATTCAGTTCCTTGATAAAAATGAAGATTTTCTGCCTTACCACACACTGCCCTGTCTGCTCAGACAGTCTCCTTTTGAGGATAATCTGTATTTAATCTGCAGACTCACATAACATCTCTGGAGATTTAAACACTAGATTTGGCAGTGATTCCAATGAGCCCTTTTCTCAAGATTTTATGGAATGAGTGGATTCTCAGGGATGATTCGTTCATAGATAAATTTATTAATCTAAAAAATTATATGAGAAAAAGGGAGTTCCCGTCATGGCGCAGTGGTTAACGAATCGGACTAGGAACCATGAGGTTGCAGGTTCGATCCCTGCCCTTGCTCAGTGGGTTAACGATCTGGCGTTGCCGTGAGCTATGGTGTAGGTTGCAGACGCGGCTCGGATCCCGCGTTGCTGTGGCTCTGGCGTAGGCCAGTGGCTACAGCTCCGATTAGACCCCTAGCCTGGGAACCTCCGTATGCCGCAGGAGCGGCCCAAGAAATGGCAAAAAGACAAAAAAAAAAAAAAAAAAAAAGAGAGAGAAAGAATCTATGTATGTCCATAAATTATAATATATAATTATAATTTATATAACCTATAATATATAATAATATAATATATAATAACACATAATATATAAAGTTATATAAAATAAATTAATAAAATATATAATTTATAAATGTAATATATAATAATATATAATTATAATTATATAATATATAATTATAATTTATGCATATATATATATTCACCTGGATCACTTTGCTGTACAGCAGAAAATGGCACAACATTGTAAATCAATTAAACCTTAATAAAAAAAATTAAAGAAAAAGAAAAAAAAATCCTTGCCAAACTTACTTTCCGCGAACAGCAGTGGAGCTGAATGTTAGTACGTGGAATGAGTCTCAGGGCCACCTACACTCCCATCTGTATTATATGTCCTATGTTGTGGCTAGCTCTTTTTCACTCTGGTCTGAGTAAAAAGTACACATTTCCCCCTTCACTTATCTTTGCATAGCTTCCCTGGAGCCTCTCTATTCATATGATTGATCTGGGGAGGTCAGGGGATGGGCAAGTAACGCAGCAGTTTTTTCTTTTCTTTCTCTATTGCAGCGGTTACTATCAAAGAATCTTTAAAACCTCGGATGCCTCAAAGGAGAGGTTTCTCCTCTCATATGCTCTGAATGGATTGCTATTACCTTAAAATGATTTCATTCATATTCTGTTCAAGCAAATACAGGACTTACCCTCCAGGTGCCTTGCTTGACGGGGAAGACATAAAGCAAAAATCAGAAGGGGCCATCCAGGAATTTTTCAAATGAGTTTATCCTACACTTCTCATTGCCTGAAAGAACTCAAAGCACCTAAGTGTGCCGGTTATAACCTCTTCAGGCAGGAATTGGCTATGAGAAAAGCTATATGATCTTAATACTGACTCCGTTTCTTGATGCTTTTGCAGAATATGCCTTTCCCTGCTCTAAAAGTTGGAAGATTGGATTGTGATTCTGATGTCTAATGGACACCATCCAAAAGAAATGAGATACACAGGGATGTATCCTGGACTTTTTTATTTTATTTTTTTGTCTTTTCTAGGGCCGCACCCTAGAAAAGGCATATGGAGGTTCCAGGCTATGGGTCTAATCGGAGCTGTAGCCGCTGGCCTACACCACAGCCACAGCAACTCTGGATCTGAGCCACATCTGTGACCTACACCACAGCTCATGGCCACGCTGGATCCTTAACCCACTGAGTGAGGCCAGGGACCGAACCCGCAACCTCATGGTTCCTAGTCGGATTCGTTAACCACTGAGCCGCGACGGGAACTCCTATCCTGGACTTTTAAAAAAAATTGTGTGCCAATTACTTGATAACACTAGTGTGATTCCCATTTGTTCCCATTACACCAAAGAGAACACAAAGATAACATTCTCTTATGTTAAAATGGCAAAAGTATGCTCAACATCACTAATCATTAGGAAATGTAAATCTAAGCCCCAATGAGATATCACATCACATCCACAAGGATGGCTGCTATCAAAAACCCCAGAAAATAACAAATGTTGGTAGAAAAGAAATTGTTGAAGAAATTAAAACCCTTCTGTTCCATTGGTAAGAATGTAAAGTGGTATAGGTGCTATGGAAAACAGTGTGGTAGTTCCTCGAAAGAAAGGAAGGAAGGAAGGAAGGAAGGAAGGAAGAAAGAAAGAAAGAAAGAAAGAAAGAAAGAAAGAAAGAAAGAAAGAAAGAAAGAAAGAAAGAAGGAAGGAAGGAAGGAAGGAAGGAAAGAATGAAAGAAAGAAAGACTCTACAATCTCTAAATTCCACTTCTGTGAATATATCAAGAAGACTTATAAGCAAGATCTCAAAGAGGTACTGGTACAGCCATATTCATAGCATTATTCACAATAGCTAAATCATGAAAGCAAATTATGTCCATCAATGGATCGTGGATAAATGAAATGTGATATATATTTATCTATATATATATGCACAATAGAATATTATTCAGCCTTAAAATGTAGCAAATTTTGACAAATACTGCAAAACGGATGAACCTTGAAAACATTATGCTAAGTAAATAAACCAGTCACCGAAAAGCAAATATTTTATGATTCCACTTATATGAGATATCTGGAAGAGTCAAATTCATAGAGACAAAAAGTAGAATGGTGGTTTTCAGGGTCTAGGAGGAAGGGGGATGGAGAGTTATTGTTTAATGGGTTTTCACTTTTTGAGATAAAGAGATCTCTGAAGAGATGGGTGGTGGTGAAGTTTGCACAACAGTGTGAATGTGCTTAACACTACTGAACAGTGTACTAAAAAATGGTTACAGCTCATCTTAAAGGATGTATCAAGAAGGGCTCACTGTCCAAGGTTAAATGTTCCATGAATGACTTACTGAGAACTGTTATGGCTGAGGCTGGTGTTTCACCTGCTTTATTTTTTTCCTCTACCAAATTTACTATGGCCATGCTCAATGGCATTGTGACCTTGATCACCCAATTGGTGGGTCAAATGGACTCCAAGTAAAAAATAAAGGCATAAATGAGATAGAAGTCCAGAGTCAGGTAATTCAGGGCTGACTAGGCCATTGCATGGTAAGCAGAGATCCAGGACTTTTTAGACTCTCTGCTCCATCATCCCTGATGTGTGGTCCTCAACTCTGTGGTGCAAGGCGGTTGCTGAGCTCTAGCTATCACACCTACACTCCAAAGAGCACGATGGAGGAAGGAGGAAGAAAGGTTAACTACATTCAATATAAGAAAACTTCCGGAGTTCCCGTCGTGGTGCAGTGGTTAAGGAATCCGACTAGGAACCATGAGGTTGCGGGTTCGATCCCTGCCCTTGCTCAGTGGGTTAACGATCCAGCGTTGCCGTGAGCTGTGGTGTAGGTCGCAGATGCGGCTCAGATCCCGAGTTGCTGTGGCTCTGGCGTAGGCCTGTGGCTACAGCTCCGATTCGACCCCTAGCCTGGGAACCTCCATATGCTGCGGGAGCAGCCTAAGAAATAGCAAAAAAAAAAAAAGAAAACTTCCAGGAGGTTCCCGTTGAACTAGTATCCATGAGGATGTAGGTTCAATCCCTGGCCCCACTCAGTGGGTTGGAGATACAGCATTGCCATGAGCTGTGTTGTAGGTGGCAGACATGGCTTGGATCTGGCGTTGCTGTGGCTGTGGCCTAGGCCGGCAGCTGCAGCTCTGATTTGACCCCTAGCCTGGGAATTTCCATGTGCTTCAGATGTGGCCCTAAAAGAAAAGAAAACTTCCAGAAACCCCAAACAACTTTTTCACCTATGTATCATTGTTTAAAATATAGCCACGTGATCAGTCTTTGAGATTATCGGTGATGTGTGCGTACAGAAATCAGGGTTATGTTATTCCTCCATACAGGGAATGTGGATATCCAGAAGACAGCTAGCAGACTCTGTCACTACTGGAAAGAGACTATGAGAAATGAATTTAATTCCAAACCTTATCTATTTTCTATCACTCCACTACTTTTCAGTTCAGGACAAAGAAAGGGCATTTGCCAAAGCCCAAAGCTGTTGAAGTGCAGGGCAGTTCAGAAGAAAAAGCAGCTCAACATAGTAGGCCACACCTGGTGTGTGGTTAGATACAGTGGCCATGACCTTAGGAAGGTAGGTAGGTGTTATTGGGAAGCTTGAATGCCAAGGGAAGAAGCCTATAATACTCTCTATCCAAAAGTCAGTGGGAGTCACTGCGGGTTCTTGAGGAGGGGGGGTACCTCTACTTCTCAAATGGTTGCTGAGGATCCCAAGGATATGACAGAGCAGTCTAGTGTTCAAGGGGCCTGCCTTTAATATTTGGCATGTCTATAATATTAGGCAAGTTGTTTAACTTTTTGTGCCTCATTTTCCTTACGTGGACAAAAGATAATCTAAATGAAGTGCTAAAAACAGTACCTGGCATATAGTATGCTGTACAAAACTGTAATTGTTGCTCTTGTCATGATAATTAAACTCCATGCAACCAAACAGAGGTGAGGCAAGGGGCATTCTCTTGGTGGGTAGAGATGCTAGAGGACAGGTGATGAGGGGCTCCCTCCACAGCCCTGCCTTGTTTTGCAGGGGCTGGTTGATATAAGGGGGCTCCTTCCTGAAGCCAGAAGAGGATATGGATTTTGGTGAATTTGGAACAGCACTCCACTCCAGATTTTTCTTCCTCCCAGATATTCCGTGCTCTTTCCTGGGCTTAGACTTTAGGCTTGTTGCCTCTAGGCTCAAGATCCAATTTGTCTTTTCTGAAAGCCAGACCTGGACTGAATTGAGACGGCACCACTTTAATGTCCCAGTTCTGTGTCTACTCCCAGAGGAAGGGAAGCTCATCGTGCAGCTAGAATCCTGCAGCAGGAAGGAGTGTATTTGCCCTACCTGGCAAGAGGCCGACAGTCCCCTACAGCTCCCTACAGCTACTCTTCAGGGCCAGAGAATTTCCATGGGAGTCTCCAAGAGCCTCAGAAATTCCAGCTGCAGCTCCCTGTTTCAAGGAAGTAGAGCCTAACCTCAGTCTAATTTGAAAGAAAAACATCTTCTCAAGGGCCTTGGGTATAATTGATGTAACTTGGAAAATAAAATCATTTTTAATAGCAGAGCACTTTCTCCAGATAGTACTTAGATTAATTTGAGGAGAATATCAGCAAGATGTAAAACTGGACCCTGAAAACGATTTCTTATTCCAGCAAGACTTCCCCTCGGTACTTCAGGAGAGCAGCAGCAAAAGGATATTGTGAGGTTGGTGTCATCATCACTATTTTTAAGTTGAGGAGACAGGTGTGGGGAGGGTGATGGAGCTGGGTGAAGTTCAGGGACCTATTGTACCAAAACCTGTGTAATTTCCTGATGACCAGCATGTGGCGCTGTTGGCCATTATCTCTTTCTGGGAATTCTTTCCTTTTGACTTCTATGATACTAACTTCCTGGTCCCGTACTTCCCCCCCGCCTCCCCGTGTAATTGATTATTCTCCCTTCTCTATACCATCTCCTTTTCATCTGCCTGTCCTTCAGAGGCTGCCAGATCCCAATAAGCCGTTTCAGAAGTACAGCTCAAACCCATCCTCTACCTTCATTTTTGTTTTAGATTTTTAAAAAACAAACACATCATTTAAAAAGGCAAATAATGCCAAAATGTTTATAACTGAATAGATTTCCACATCAACCTGCCCCAGTACTGACTCTGCTCCCCTAAAGAAGAACCACTGCATAGAGCTGTGTAGGTTGTGCAAAACACAACTTTGGGGGCTGCATGTAAATACTTTGTAAAAGGAATGGCACCCTCCAGACTTACGAAATGCATAACCTTTACCATCATATGTGATACCCTACCCAAGTTGTAACCACTTACAGTTCTTTTAGCTGTTTCTTCTAGTATTTACCTTTATCTTTCTCAATAATAAACTTGTACAGCTTTTTCTTGATTCTCTAGCATCAGTTATTATGGACTGACTTCCTTTGGTAAAAAATTATTCCTTCTCGCTCTCTCAAACTCCCCCAAACTTTCCCCATTATTTCTCCTCTTTTATCTTCTTATCTGTATAGTCAATATTTAATATCTACCTAATTGGGACCACATAAGTACTGTTTGCTACTGTGTCAAGTAGTGTACTATTATTATGGCTTCTTCCCTGTTCAACTTTAGTTTTTTTTTTGCAAGGTTAATATGTGACTCCTTTTTTTTTTTCATTTTCTTAGTATTCTATGTACCAATGACTGTATTCAATCTCCCCATCTTCTCCAACAACTTCTCAAATGCAGATTGCTAACATACTATATAGATATAGATACACAGATACATGTATTACCTGGAAAATTATTTCCTGAGCATTTAATATTCCTATTCTATGGGCTGGTTCCTCTCTAGGTCAAGCTACATTATCTCTTGTCCTGAGATTTCCCATCACTGCTAGCCTGGAAATTTCCTTCACCTTTCTCTGGTCCTTCCTGGATCTCATGACTCCTCTTTCTTCATTGGGTGGAACACATTACCTAGTGGCGTCTTCAGACATGACACATTGGAGGTAGGTTTGTCAAGGTTTCTGTATGTCTAAAATATCTTAATTCTGTCATCACAGATGTTGATAGTTTGGCTAATTGTATATTCCTAGGGTGGAAATAAATTTTCTTCATAATATTCAGTGTAGTTCTCCACTGTCTTCTTGCTTCCAGGGTAGCTGCTAGTTACTAAATTTTTGTATGTAAGCTGTTTTTCTTTCTGGAACATTTTCTTTCCTATTCCTTCTTTATCCCTGGCATACTGAAATTTTATGTTGTGTCTTCATGTAGCCTTTACAAATATTTATTTATTTATTCATTTTTAATTTTATGGCTGAACCCACAGCATATGGAAGTTTCCAGGCCAGGGAATGAAACCATGCCCCCAATGCAGTCATTCTTAACCTACTACACCAAGGCGGGAACTCCAATAAATTTATTTTGAGAGGAACAATTTTTTTTGTTTGTTTTTTTTAGGACCACACCCATGGCATACGGAGGTTCCCAGGCTAGGGGTCAAATCAGAGCTGTAGCTGCTGTCCTTTGCCACAGCCACAGCAATCTGGGGTCTGATCTGTGTCTGCAGCCTATGCTACAGCTCATGGCAACACCAGATCCCTAACTCACTGAGTGAGGCCAGAGATTGAACCTGCATCCTCATGGATACTCGTCAGATTTGTTTCGCTGAGCCATGACAGGGACTCCTGAAAAGAACACTTTTTTGACTTTCAACACCTTTGTACTTTGGTTTTCCAGAATGTCCTCAAATTATTTCCTTGATAATCTTGTTTCACCCGTTTTCTCTGTTTCATCTATCTATAAACTTTATTAGTATGATATCAGAGGTTGAATCCTCCAATTTCCTTATCTTTTTCTCTCTTATTGTTTAATATCTTTGTCTCTGTGTTCTACTTTGAATTAGATTTCTTCAGCTTAATCTTCCAATTCTTCTTTTGAATTTTTAATTTTGGTTATATTGCTATTTTACAAAAGCTTTTTCTTACTCTCTTATTGTTCCCTTTTTAGGCATCTGCATCTCTCCGAGGATGCTAATTATTGTTTTCCTTACAATAAGTTTTCATCTGCTCCTTATTTTTTTCTCTGTCTGCTTTTTATATTGTAGGATTTGCTCAAAAATTTAGACCCCATACTTTGTGTTTACTTTCAAGAACAAGACCCTGGAAGACTGATTGGAAGTGTTCTGTGACTGGGCAAGGCTTGATGACTGCTGGAGTTCAAATCATGGAATGAATATTTTCCTTGGGAATTGTGTGTGTGTATGTGTGTCCCACCCCCTGCCATTGAGACTTTCCAGATAAGGATGCTTCAGTCTTTACTCATGAGGGTATAAATGTGGCAGCTTGTATTCTAGAGAGTAAGGGAAGGGGACTGAGTTCTTGACCATTGAAGATGCAGCCTTTCATGGAATTGCTGTCTTTTCAGTTGGCCACCTTACCCATTCTTTCTGCCATGCCTGGTGTCTCTAAATTCAGAGGCCCTCTGGTTCAGTTGCCTTAGAGAATAAATCTCTTCTCTCCTACCAAGATGAGAGTGGGATAATCACCAGGATGTGCAGGCTGGGGTCCTCAAGGTCTAACCAATCCTTTACAGACTTTCAAACAGTTCCCCTTTACCAACTATACTACACCTTCACCTTCCCTGGCACCTAGTACCTCTAGGCTTTTGTTCTTTTCTGGGTTCTTCAGAATGAATGGGATTGCTTCTTATTGATAAACCCATCCACACACACTTTCATCTTTTCATGCTTTCTCTGCTCTGCTAAATCAATTCCCAACGGTCCATGTAGTTTTTGTCTCTACATAGTGTGGTTAGGGATTATATCTGTTTTCCTAGTTTTGCTAGTGATGGAACACCTGTTTTATTCTAGTCCTTCTAATTGCTCTGGATGATTTTTAAAAAGAGAAGTAAGAAGAAATGTCAACTTAAAACCAGAGGACACTCATCCCTTCCTTCCCTTTCCATTGCTTAATTCACATCCTCTTCTTCTCTCACTTGTATCTTTCAAGTGTCATCTAGCTGTTCCCCTGGTCCAATTTCTTTCCCCTCCAGTTCATCCTCCACAGATGCCCTGATCTGATTGCGTTCCTCCCCAACTCGAGAATGTTCCATGTCTACCCACAGCAAAGAGAACTATGTCCTTCTCAATTTGGTTTCAACTAAGCTTCCCAGTTGTATTTACCTCTATGTTCATAGGCTTTACTCTCCAACAAACCTCTATTGAAAAGTTTCTGTATGTCAGGGCCATCCTAAGCTTGGTAAATACGAGGATGAAAATACAGTTCATGTATTCAGAAACCACAAATTCAGAGAGAAGTAAAGGAATACGCTCTCTTTTTCTCTCTAGCATCTGCTTCTCATCCCAGTTTCCATCTGTCAAAATTCTATCCAAAGTCAACTTCAAGCCACAAGCCTCCTTTATCTCCATGTTGGAATTAATCTCTATCACCTCCCCCACTCCCTTGAGCATTTCATGTGTAGTGCTATTAGACCATTGAATCCAGAAGGCATTGAATATGCCTGTAGATATGTCTGTCTCCCTCACCTAGGGGAGAACTCCTAGTCTTAAGGAACACAAGATTTCTATTACATCATGAAAGTGTTTGGCATAAAGCAGGAACTCAATAAAAATGTATTGGAAACATCAAGTTTTCCTGTTACTCAATTTAAGGAAAAATGTTCAGTTGGTGTTTACATAAGGGACACTGGTTTGCTTTGTTTATCTCTTGACATTCTAGTATTTATTAACCTGCAATGGACCAGACTCTGTGCTGTTCACTGTGGTTATAAAGATAGTCATATCTTAAAGTGGTTTAGAGTCCAGCAAGGAGACGATAGTGCAGACAATGGCAAAAACATGCAGTAAGTGCTGTAGCGAGGTGGAAGCAAGGCAGAATGGGGTTAGGACTCTGGGAAGAGGGGAGGGCACCACAGAGATGGTGATACCAGCTAAGGTGTGAAGGAAGGAAGAGCAGTTCCCTAGAGACTGAGGAAACAAAAAGAAAATTCTAATGGATGTTATTTTCACTTCTGGCTGTATTGAGGGGGAAAAGAACCCATAATTCTTGTTCAAATAGATTTACCCTTTTGATACTTATTTGTCCATTTGTTATTTTGTTTTAGGAGTTTTATATGTCCTGGATACAAGTCCCATGTTAGGTCTATGTTTTGCATATTCATTTTCTTAATGGTTCACTGGATTTTTTTTTTGTCTTTTTGTCTTTTTTTCTTTTTAGGGCTACACCCATGGCATATGGAGGTTCCCCCCTGCTAGGGAACCAATCAGAGCTGTAGCGGCTGCCTACACCAGAGCCACAGCAACACAGGGTCCGAGCCATGCCTGCAACCTACTCCACAGCTCACTGCAATGCCAGATCCTTAACCCACTGAGTGAGGCCAGGGATTGAACCCGCATCCTCATGGATGCTAGTTGGGCTCATTAATTGCTGAGCCATGATGGGAATTCCTCTTTTGATATTTAAATACTTAGTAAAGACCTACTATGGACCAGGTCCCGTGCCAAGCAGAAATTTTTAATGTGAATTCTCTAAAAAGTAGATAAAGGATGGAGTTCCCAATGTGGCTCAGTGGATTAAGAACCAACTAGTATCCATGAGGATGCCGGTTTGATACCTGGCCTCACGCAGTGGGTTAAGGATCCGGTGTTGCTGCAAGCTTTAGTGTAAATCATAGATATGGCTCGGATTTGGTGTTGCTGTGGCTGTGGCGTAGGCCAGCAGCTGCAGCTCCAATGTGACCCCTGGCCTGGGAACTTCCTTATGCCGTGGGTGTGGCCCCAAAAAGTTTTTTAAAAAGTAGATAAAGGAGCAGCACGTTTTAATTCAGCAAAGGATTTTATAGAGATTTTATAGAGAATTTTATAGAGAATAATGTAGTTCAGGTCTGTGTTCTGAAGAAAAAGCTTAGGAGAATGCACATAGATAACATATCCATTAGGCAGTTTCTCTCAAATATCAACGGTCCCAGCAAGCATTTGGCAAGAACTACACTGCAATCAATCCCTGGTTGAATTCTCTAATGAGGGTCGGCAATGCCATTATTCTGAGCTGTTGATTAAAGAGGGATTCGCATGCTTTACATACCAGATGTGCAGGAGGTGGGGCTGATAGCCTGCGCTGAATGATTAGGAGCCAGATTTATATCCTCCCTCAGAGACAGGGGCAGTGTGCTTCTCATAGTGGCTAAGGGAGGAAGCTGTGTGTGTGTGTGTGTGTGTGTGTGTGTGTGTGTGTGTGTTGCTGTGTTTAATGCTGACCCCATGCCAGGCACCACGCTTTGCACTTTGCATTATCTTCTTTAATGTTCACTGTGATCATTTTGAGATAGATGCGTTATGGAGATGCCCGGTAACACAGAAAGTATTTATTTTATTTTCTTGTTGTTATTGTTATTATTTATTTTAAAATTTCCGCAGGGAAACTGCCTGCCAATTCTCGGTCTACGTAGACACAGATAGTCACCTTGGGACGTATCTTTCTTTTGAGTGAAGATTTACTTGAATAGCCTCTCTTGCTTATGTGAATGTAAGACAAATGGGCAACCCATGACCCAGAGAAAGTTATAGCAACAATTGTTTTGTCATCATCTATGCTTTTTCCTCCTAGTTTCTCTCAATATGCGGATCTCATATGTAGAAAGGAACAATGTGCATTTGCATAGGGCTGAGAAGTTCCAGAAAGCTAAGGGGTGAAAGCCCTTTCTTTTGAGATTCAACATTATTGGAATCTTTTTGAATGAGTGCCCCCCCCTTAACTTCAGTATCTATTCCATAGGCTCAGGGTTCATCTCTGCATCCACGTGCCCTCTATGATGGGTAGCACATAGTAGGTGCTCAATAAATGTTCTTGTTGGACTTTAATCCCTCAATTCTTCACCCCACACCTCTGCTCCCAAGTTTTCCAGCTAAATATCTACTCTTCCTTTAACTTTTCATTCGCTAATCTTCCTGAAATAATTAACCAACATGTTCAGCACCTCTAAAGCCTTTTCATATTTTCACTCTCACCTAAAAATTATAAAATCATGTCCTCAAGTAGAAGAGAATATTTGGCTTCTCATTTATTATAATCAGAGAATGTGCAACAAAATTTTCTAACATTTATGCCAAGTTGTTTAAATAAATAAGCTAAAATGAGGTGGTAGCTAATAAGAGGATGTTTTAAGGCATTTAGTATTGAAACTGTATCCACTATTAGGCAGATCCTACTTCTTCTGATTTTAGTAGTAGTAATGTTTCTTCACTGGAAGCTATGATAAATTTATTGTTTTGAGATGACATCTTTTTTTTTTTTTTTTTTGCCATTTCTTAGGCCGCTCCCGCGGCACATGAAGGTTCCCAGGCTTGCTAAACAAAGGGAACATTTTGTTTGCAGTCAGACCTTTTTGCTCACATATTTATTCACTCACTGATTTATAAATATTTATTAAAAAATCTGGAGTTCCCGTCGTAGCGCAGTGGTTAACGAATCCGACTAGGAACCATGAGGTCGCGGGTTCGATCCGCTGTGCCATGATGGGAACTCCAGAGATGACATCTTCTTTATAAAAAGATTTAAACTCAAGACTTTGGATGCTTTAGCTGAATTCTACTCAAAGTGTTTTAAAATGACATCGTCATCACTATGTAGGTGTTTTTGAACTCTTAATAAAGGAAATCAAAAATACTTCAATTTAATGCAGTAAACATACATTGAAAACTAACTATATGCCAGGCATTAAGATACGAACAAAAGCTAGAAAAATGTAAAATATGGGACCTGCTTCTAAGAAGCTTATAGTCCAGTAGGGAGAGTTGGATGACTAAAGAAATGGTTATACTGCAGAGAGAAGAGATGGAATCAGATCTAAGGGTCTGCTCTTAGGGGACAGAGGCAGCGTCTACCCACTGTAACAGGAGACAAGGCAAAGTGGACATTTACAGATATACGTAATTTCTGTTCTAAGCTGAGGAGAGGTTCATTCCATCTTAATCTTCTTTACCCACTCAACCCCTCTATTACTGTTATTGTGTACAGTCAGATTTAGGGCAACAATATGTAGGTTTAGAATAAGATTAAAGGAGAAAAGCTGATCCTCAATCCTTCCCCAAATATCTCTCTGAAGGACTGAGATAAACAATGAAGGATGGACAATTAAATAGTCGGTATTGCTGGCTCCTTGTTAAAGATGTAAATGGAATTTCCTCTCGATTTATTCTACAGACACTAATAAATATTTTTAAATTGTTATAGTAAATGGTCTTGGCTATAATTTCATTTTTTGGTCAGGCAGCCATCTTTGGAAAAGAGAACAAGAAGAGCAATTTTCAGACCAGATATTCTAGAAATCACTGCTCTTGTGGCAGACAACTCTCCCACGCTGTTATGTCTGTCAAGAGTTGTCGGAAGAATATCAAATTCCGGAAGGCATTTTCATTTTCTCTGGCATTATTACTTTTTCAATAGGTTGCAGGGGCACTATGATAAGTACTTTTCCTGTATTTTCTCAATTAATCTCACAACAAAAATCTATAAGGGAGGCTCTATTGTCTTCCTCATTTTAAATTAAAAAAATTGAGTCATAAAGCAACCAGGATGTAAGGTCTGTGTGGGCAGTAACTGCTGGGGGGTTTTGTTGTTGTCATTGTCGTTCCCTGCTATGTCCTCAGAGCCTAGTACAGAGGCCTGGAATTACACAGATGCTCATAAAATATTTGCTGAATGAATAAAAGGATATCATCATCCTAGATGATTCAACTTTACACATTTGATTTCAGCCTGTCAATAATCTGTTGATCTATGATTTGAGAGGAAAGGAGAGGCACAAAAAAGCCAAGTAATTTGCCAAGATTACGCAGCTGGTATGTGCAGGGGTAGGATTCAAAACCAGACAGTCTGAGTTCAAGTCTGTGCTCTTAACCAGTACAGTATAGCGAAGGGAATGGTGTAGTCAAGCCTAATTCCTAAGCCATGTGGGGTCTGGAACTGGCTCTCCCTGTGCCTTTAGGGTAAATACTGTTTAACAAGACAGAAGCAAAGTAGAGGTTTGTGATGCTTCTGATGGAGCCAGAGTGGGGTCATGGACCCACAGTAAGCCTTTTTGCACACCATGTGCAAAATAATAACATCTGTGCCACCTGCTACTCAGAGTAGTTAAAAGCAGTAAAGGACATTGATATATACAAAAGTGTCGTACTCAAGCAGGGGGCTGTTATTCATTGCCTGCCTCTAATTTCTCCCTTATAGGTTTTAGATTACACAGCCTGAATGTAAACTCTTTACGGTCAGGGTCTGAATTTCTGTTCCTTTTTAGGTCACACTCAGGGGCAAGCAGGGGAGATCCCCATAAATATTCATCAGCCATGCCTCACATGGCTCTTTGGAAAGAATACCTGGAGCCCCAGCAGTTTTGCTTACTGTCCCTCTGGCTTACAGCAAAACCAATTGTCTAATTTGATAATATTTAAGTGAAACCCCAAGGCTATAAAGAAGTTGCTGCTGGTCATCAGCTTCCTAGAAGCATGTTCATGGGCCAGAGTCTGGATATTGTCTTAGTTCCTTGGTAAGGCCTTTAGAGTTTATGTTGGGAGACAAATATCTAATCAAAGAAAGCAAAAACAAACAAACAAACCAACAAAAAAACCAAAAAGCAAAAGCCAATTGGTCCCTTCACTGAACTGTGGCCAGCTTTTGCATACATCATTCTTTCTTTTCCTTCCTCACATGGTGACAATGGCTATTTAGGATCCTAGGCAAACACATCTGATTATAAGCAATCTTCCATGGTCCTGTTGAAATCTCCCTTTTCCTTCAAAAGCACATAAGGAGCTCCTAATATCAAAACTTCAAAATAAATGCGGCAAAAAATTCAAAAAAATTAAAGGGAACAATAGACAAATCTACTTGAAGATTTTAACACTCATCACATGGTAATTGATAGAATCAAGGAGACCAAAAATAAGTAAGGATTATTTGATCAACACCATCAATCAACTAGATCTAATTGACATTTATAAAATATTATACTATATCCAAAAACCACATAATGCACATTGTTTTTAAGTGCACACAGAATATTCATTAATATAGGCCATGTTCTGTGCCATTAAACAAGCCTCAGTAAATTTCAAAGGATCCAAGTATATAGGCTATGTTCTCTGCCCACGGTTAAATTTAATTTAATGAATGACAATCTAGAAATAAATCCAAATATTTATAAATTAACCACCAATAACCATGGGGCCAATAAAATAATCACAAGGGAAATATGAAAACATTTCTAAGTGAATAATAATAGTTCCACAACATATTAAAACCTATGGGATGGAGTTTCCGTCGTGGCTCAGTGGTTAATGAATCTGACTAGGAACCATGAAGTTGCGGGTTCGAGCCCTGCCCTTGTTCAGTGGGTTAACGATCTGGCGTTGCCGTGAGCTATGGTGTAGGTTGCAGACATGGCTTCGGATCCTGTGTTGCTGTGGCTCTGGTGTAGGTTGGTGGCTACAGCTTCAATTAGACCCCTAGCCTGGGAACCTCCACATGCCGTGGGAGCGGCCCCAGAAAAGGCAAAAAGACAAAAAAAAAAAAAAAAAAAAAAAACCTATGGGATGGAGGTAAAGCAATGTATATAGGGAAATTTGTAGTTTTAAATACCTTTATTAGAAAAAGAAGAAAGGAATCAAATCAATGTTCTAAGCTTATCCACCTGAAAAAAGAGGAGCTAATTAAATTCAGAGCGGGTAGAATAAAATAGATAATAAAAAACAAGGACAGAAACCAATTAAATTTTTGAAATGGATAAATAGCAAATGAAGTCAACAGAATCAAATATTGTTTAAAAAGATTACTAAAACGGATAAAATCTGCCCACACTGATTGTGAAGGTTATAAAATGTGACTGAAATTTTATATTCTTCTCATCAAGAGGTGGAATCTGCGTTCTCTCCCAGCCCTTAATCTGGGCTGGACTTAGTGTCTTGGTGCTTAGTAGCAATAGAATTTGGTAGAAGTGGGACGGCTTTACTTCCACGCTACGTCGATAAAGGCCAAGCAGCTTCTACCTGGTTCTCTTGGGATGACTGCTCTGAAGAAAGACAGCTGCTATGCTGGAGAGACCACAGGTAGGCAATCCATCAACAGCCCCTGTGGAGCCCCCCTCACAACAGCCAGCAGCAACTGCCTCTGGCTGCCGCTTCAGACAGCCAGCCTGGCTGAATTTCACCTGATTGATGCCCACCCGACGGCTGAAATCAACTACCTTAAGGACCTCAAGCAAGAACTGCTTAGTTGAGGTCTTTGCAAATTTCTGACCCACAACATTATGAGTAAATTAAATTGGTGGTTTTAAATTGCTAATCTTAGGGAAGATTTGTTATGGAGCAAGAGCAACCCAAACACTGGTCAAAAACAAAAAGAGAAAATATACATTTGCAGTATCGGGAATGAAGGCGTGGACAACACTGTAGAAACTACACACATTGCTGGAAAGTAAAACGATATTGTGAACAACTTCATGACAATATAGTAATGGATTACCAAACCTGATACAAGACATAGAAAGTCGCAAGCCGTATATCCGTGTGACAGCAAAAAGAAATTAACTCATGTTCAAAAATCTTCCCACAAAGAAAAACCCAGTCACAGACAATTCAACAACAAATTCAACCAAATGATTAGGGGAGTAATCATAATAATATTACATAAACTCGGAAAATATAAACACTAATTAGGAACACTTTCCAACTCATTTTGTGAGGTCTGCACAATCTTGATACCAAAAACGAAGACATTATAAGAAAACAAAACTTGAGACCATCGGTCCCTCATCAACCTAGATGGAAATATTACTAATAAAATATTGGCAAATAGTATTCAGAAATCCATAAAAAGATAATACAACCTAAATGAGTTTGTTTTTTTGTCTTTTCAGGGCCGCACCGGCAGCACATGGAGGTTCCCAGGCCAGGGGTCAAATCAGAGCTGTAGCCGCTGGCCTACACCACAGCATAGCAATGCCAGATCCAAGCCACATCTGTGACCTACATACACCACAGCTCATGGCAACTCTGGATCCTTAACCCACTGAGCAAGGCCAGGGATGGAACCTGCATCTTCATGGATGCTAGTCAGATTCATTTCCACTGAACCACAATGGGAACTCCTTAAGTGAGTTTATCTCAGAAACACAAAGATTGCTCAATATTGAAATATAAATTAAGTTCAACATTTAAAAATCAATTGAATGTCCTTGTAGTACCCACAAAAAAAAGAAAAAGAAAATTTTAAAAATACCATTCACAATAGTAACAAAAAGATGGACTATCCAGGAATAAGTCTCTAATGAAAAATATGCAGTATGTCGACTCTGAAAACTACAAAACAGTACCAAATGAAATTTTAAAAGACTTAAATAAATGGAGGTATATGCTATGCCTATATTGGAAGACTCATTATTGTTAAGATAGACATTCCTTTCAAATTAATCTATAGATTCAATGAAAAACCGATCACAAAGTCACAGACTTTTAAAAGAATTTTTGATGAGCTGATTCTCAGATTTTTACAGAAATATAAAGAGTCTAGAATAGTCAAAACAATCTTTTAAAAGATAAGGAAAGTGGGAAGAATATACTATTTGATTTCAAGAGTTCCCATTGTGGCTCAACCGAAAGGAATCCGACTCATATCCATGAGGATGCAGGTTCAATCCCTGGCCTCGCTCAGTGGGTTAAGCATCTGGCATTGCCAGGAGCTGTGGTGTAGGTTGCAGACTCGGCTAGGACCTGGTGTTGCTGTGGCTGTGGTGTAGGCCAGCGGCTACAGCTCTGATTCAGCCCATAGCCTGGGAACCTCCATATGCCTCGGAGACAGCCCTAAAAAGACAAAAAGAAAAAGAAAAAAAAAAAGGAGTTACAATATATACAGTCATCAATTGTGGGTAGTGGAATAAAGATAGACAAATGGGGCGTTTTCTTGTGGGCAGAGAGTTAAGCATCCAGCATTGTCACTGCAGCTGTCCTGGTCACTGCCGTGCTGCAGGTTCCATTCACGGCCTGGGAATTTCCACATGCTGTGGGAACAGCCCCCCAAAAGACAAAGAGATCCAATGGAATAGAACAGGATCCAAAAATGGTTCCACACATATAGAGTCAGCTGGCTTTGGGCCAAAGTTGATTCTATGGGGGAAAAATTGGTTGTTTTTTTTTTAACAAATAGTGCTGTGACAATGATATCTGTATGAAAATAAAACAAACATGAACCTATGTTTCACACTTTACACAAAAATAACTCAGAAAGGATCATAGACCTAAGTGTAAAAGCTAGAACCATAAAATTATAAGACAACATAGGAGAATATCCTTTTGGGGGTTTGTTTATTTGTTCGGGGTTTTGTTTGTTTGTTTGTCTTTTGTTTTTGCTTTTTCGGACTACCCCCTGGGGTATATGGAGGTTCCCAGGCTAGGGGTTGAATCAGAGCTGCAGCTGCCAGCCCACACCACAACCACAGCAACACAGGATTGAGCCACATCTGTGACCTACACCACAGCTCACAGCAATGCCTGATCCTTAACCCACTGAGTGAGGTCAGGGATCAAACCCACATCCTCATGGTTACTAATTGCGTTTGTTCACGCTGAACCACAACAGAAACGCCCAAGAAAATTTCTATTCTCCTATATCTAAAGGCAAAGATTACTGGGACAGAAAAAGCACTAGATATATAAGAAAAAAAATGATACTTAATAAATATTAAAAATTTCTGGGCATCCCTTTGTGGCACAGTGGGTTAAAGGTCTGGCATTGTCACTGCAGCAGCTAGGATTGTTGCTGTGGTGTGGGTTTGATCCCTGGCTAGGAACTTCCACAAAGCCGTGGGCTTGACCAAAAATAAAAAATATAAATTCTGCTCACCAAAAATCACTGTTAAGAAAATAAATAGGCAACCACAGACTGGGAAAAAATATTTGTAATACATGTTTCTGACAAAGGATTTATATCCAAAATATGCCAAGAATTCCTACAAAATAACAATAAAATGTAACATTAAAAAAACCTGCACCAGATTTGAACAGACACTTCGCAGAAAGTGATACATGGCCATTAAGCACCTGAAAAAGTACTGAACCTCACGAATCATCAGGAAACAGAAATTAAAACCACACGGAGGTCCATTTTCACATCTAGAAGAATCGCTAAATATCAAAAAGATTGAGAACGCCGACCCATGGGATGAGGACACGGAACACCCAGAGTTTCATGCATCTCTGATGAGGGAAGCTGAACTGCTACAACCACTTTGGATCGCTGGCTGCCCTTGTAAATTTAAACATGCACATACCTATGACCTAGAAATTAAACTCTTAGGTACTTACCCCCCAAGAAGATAAACACAAATGAAAACAGTGCACGAACGGCTTCTGACGGAATGCTCAGAGCAGCCTTGCTCCTAAGAACCAGACACTAGGCTCACTCCAGCCGCACATATCCCAAAACTGGAACTACACAGAGAAGATAGGCATGGCCTCTGCACAAGGATGGCGTGCAAATTTGCCAAGCATTCCATATTTTTTTTTTTTTTGTCTTTTTGCCATTTCTTGGGCCGCTCCCATGGCATATGGGATGTTCCCAGGCTAGGGGTCGAATCGGCGCTGTAGCCACCAGCCTACGCCAGAGCCACAGCAACACGGGATCCGAGCCGTGTCTGTGACCTACACCACAGCTCACGGCAACGCCGGATCGTTAACCCACTGAGCAAGGGCAGGGACCGAACCCGAAACCTCATGGTTCCTAGTCGGAGTCGTTAACCACTGCGCCACGACGGGAACTCCCAGCATTCCATATTTTTTCTAGTAGATGCCAACTCTTACATTTAGAATGGAAAAAGCAATGAGGTCCTACTGTATAACACAGGGAACTATATCCAACCTCTTGTGAGAGAACATGATGGAAAATAATATCAGAAAAATAAAGTGTATGTGTGTGTGTATATATATATATATATATATATATATATACACATATACACACACATATATGTACATATATATATATATATATATATCACTGGGCCACTTTGTTGTACAGCAGAAATTGATACTACACTGTAAATCAACTGTAGTTTAATTAAAAATTTTTTAAAAGAACCAGAAACTATAAGCAACCCTAAAGAACACTGACATGAGAATAAGCAAACAAATTAATTGTATTATTCTCACTCACACTATTAGCAATAAAAAGGGATGTACCATTGATTCATGCAATAAGGAGGACGGAGCTCAGGCACCTATGTTGAGTGAAAGAAGTGAGCCGCAGAAGGGCACATACCTCATGACTGTGCTGTGTGATTCCATTTCTGAAGTCCAAGAAGAGGCACAACTAATCTACGGGAATAATAATCAGAAACTGTTTGCCTCTGGGTGGACAGAGAAATGGGGTGCGTGGAAACTCTCTGGAGCAATAGAAACATGTATCTTTTTCAGTGTATACATAGGTCTGTGTACCATTGTTAAAACTCATCAAACACAAGATGCGTGAGTTGTGTTATATGTAAATGAGACCTCGACTACACACAAGCACACGTGTGCGTGCACACACACGTGCTTCATATCCCACAGGGAGATGCCTCAATCTAGTCTCAACACTTGGTGGGGGAGGGGATGCAGTCCAGGATTCCAACTAAATGAAAACAGGAAGATTTATTGTGAAACAGACCGCGAATGCATTGACCTCACTCCCCACCACCATCCCACCCCGGGGCAAGGTTATGGGTGTCTTGCTAGGGTGAGTGAAAGAGTGGGCAGTTTTGGAGGTGACCATCCTGGAGACCTGCAGGGACAGGGCTAGGGGAGCTGTCTCCTCTTCTCTAAGGTCTGTTAGGGGTCCTCTCTCATTGCGCTGGGCTGGGTGCCCTTCATTGATCTGAGCTCACACACTGACGTTTTCCTCTTCTGTATGAATTTCCTGAGTAATTCTGCAGCCGAATAAAACCCTTCCTCCCTTCCCCCCATCACTTCACCATGGCAGTTTTCTCATTATTTTAATGAGAACATTCTATTTCACTCTACCTTGATGGGCAGAATATCTTTTTAAGGCCCTTTGTATCTCTTTTTCCCTGCTTCTCATTTCAAGCTTTTAAGATTACTCTTTGCCTGAGATGTTCAAATTTTAATGCACATGAGTCACCTCTGGATCTCATGAAAATTCCAGTGCTGATTCAGTAGGTCTGGGGTAGGGTCCCAGAGGCTGCATTTTTAAGAAGTTCCCAGGTGGTGTCAATGTGTTGGACTAAGGAACCCACTTTAAGTAGAAGGCACTCTGTACCAGGCTGTCAATACAATGAATGTCATTCTCTGCTTTTATTTGCAGGTAGGGTAAATTCATGCAGAGTGTGGTGTCGGATAAAGATGGGGAAGGAAAAAAGCAATTCTTTCGCTCTCTTTTTCTCCACCTCAAACCCTGCCTTTCGTGCTTCTTGCTACATGAAACAAATGGTTCTGTTTTCCTAAGAGCTATACACACCCGCCCCCAGTGACAGCTGTCTTCTTCTAAAGATGTATCAGAGAAGGAGGGAAGGCAGGATTACTCATCACAGTCATGATTTGCCCTGCCCCACATTGCAGATGGAAAAACTGAGGCATGAAGAGATGAATCTTCTGAACTACAAACTAATACAGCATGAAGCGCTGCCATTTACAACCAGGAGTGTATGACATTAGAATTAGATGTGTCGACTAGGATTCTCCTAGCGGCTTATGCATTGAACTTACAACAGCTCCTTTCCTATGGTTCTTAGGTTAAACCTTAGATTAACCCGGCATTCTAGAAGGGCTCTGGATAGCATGGTAAGGCATTCCTGTCCACTCCGTGTCTTCCAGTCTCTGACTGATACTTAACTGTTTTCATTCCACAAACAGTTACCGAGCCCCTCCTACCCCAGGGTTTGGACGCTGCGAATAAGCTCACTTCTTTTCCTGGAGGGAAGACAGATATGCAAATTAAGAAATAATGCAAAAAAAGAAAAAAAAAAAAAAAAAAAGAAGGAAAGAGTTACCAGGAGCCACCATTTGCCAGAGGTGATAGAGTCTTTTTTGCCTTGATAGAGATGGGCACAGTGTTTAATTCTGCCTGGGGGGTTGGAAAAACTCTAAAGCAATGTCATTTGAGCTCTGCCTTGAAAAAAAAGTGTGAGTTGTAGATAGAGAAGGCACAGAAGGGCATTCTGGGCCATGAGAGGACAGAGTGAGCAATTACATGGTGCTCAGGCCCCATGTGGTCCTGGGTGACAGGGGTATGAATCGTGGGATGGGAATGGGTGGGGGGGGAGCAAATCCCTTCCATCTGCAGTCTTTGTAGTTCATGCAGTGTCTTCACATGCATTCTGTTACTTGATCTGAACAGCCTGAGCCTCCCTCCCCAGCCGGAGCACTAATTACCTGTCAGCTAGAATGGTGGAGGGTGGGGGGAGCTTAGGACACACCTAGGAAGGAATACAAAGGATGTTAATCAAACCCATCCGGAGAAAGTGATTAAAATTTCCAACGGGCGCTACAAGGCTTCTGCTTCGCCAGAATTTTCAATGCAATTATTCAATGCAGTCCCCGTTCTTTGAGAGCCAGCGGCTCTCCAGAGAGGCTTCCTGAGCAGCTCTGACATTTCAGAATCAGAGGCTGCACTCCCAGCTGGCTGAGCTGGCCTGACAGCTCCCCAGGCATCTCCAGCAGCAGCCTGGATCTGCCTGGTGGTGCCCTTTGTTTTGGAGCCAAGGCTCAGGCACAGCTCCACTGGAGGTGGCAGACACCTTTCTGCTGGCACACCGCCAAGCTCTGAGGCCTCCCAGATGCTTAAGGGATGCAGAATTCTCAAGAACAGTTGCTTAAATACAATAGTTCTCAAACATCTGTGTGTATTTCATGCCCCTGGGGGTGGGGGTGGAGGGCTTGTTAAAAGTTCTGATGGTCTGTTCCCAACCTGCAGATTGAGACTCAGAAACTCTGAAGCCAACCCTGAAAAATCTACCTCATGAGTTCATGTCATGGCGAAACAAATCTGACTAGCATCCATTAGGACGCAGGTTCAATCCCTGGCCTCGCTCAGTGGGTTAAGGATCTGGCATTGCTGTGGCTGTGGAGTAGGGGGGCAGCTCCAGCTCCGATTCGACCCCTAGCCTGGGAACCTCCATATGCCTCAGATGTGGCCCTAAAAATAAAAGACAAACATAAATAAATATCTTCCATTCTTTGAATACTTCAAATACTCACGCTCATACACTCGAATGCAATATGCACACGATGTGTGCTTAAAATAGTAAGTTTAGTGTTTTGTATTGAAAAATATTTGCTAAATGATGGTGTTAGATTTTTGATGAATATAGTAAGTGCTTAAACATTTTTATTCAGCAATTCAGTGAAGGTTAGAAAGCTTTTTTTTAAAAAAAAAATACACATCTTCCAGTCGACAGGGATACAAACCATAGTTTGAGAATATTGGTGTTAGAGTTTGGAAGTCTCTGTGGAGACAGTATCTAGACCCCATCTATGCACTTTGTGGGTCTTCCCTCACACAGACCTGGGCTCAATTTCTGCCAGGAGACAAAAGGTAACGTTGGGAGTCACAGATTCAACCTCAAGTTCCCCGGTGCAAACTCACCATGACTCAGAAATGGAGGAGAGGAGGATTTTTGTGATTTTTCTTCCAATCCCATTGGCTGTGACTTGTCCTCCTTGCCCCGTCATGTCTGTAACAGGCTCCTAAGTGACCAGGGAGATACCGAAGGCCTCAGTTCCTCCCACCCTTTGCCAGTTCTGGGATCGCTGCAGTCACAGGAGGATGGTCTGAGCCCTCCCCGGGACACAGGGCCCACAAACACTGTCCGCCGTTCACCTGCAGCAGCCTCTCTGACCCTGCACTGCCTGTGTGGGCAAAGGAATCTTTTACCAGCCTGGCTAATGATGCAGCGCTTTGCAAAGGGCCACCGAGATGAAAAATAGCTCACAAATGGGGCGTCCTTGTTATTTTCACCACCATAGCTGGCAAGGAGCTTCTGCCAAGCCGGATCAAGTTTCTTGGGAATGGTTTTGAAAAGCTGATGGAAACAAGGGCCTCTGTCCCACTTCTGTCACACCTCACCCCAGCGTGTGGGGAAAGCTCTCTCGGAATGGATGTTAGTGGGTCTCAGAGACATACAAAATCGATGCCTCCAGCAGCAGTGCCATTTTCACCACAGATTTAAAGCTGTATTCTCTAGTTTCTAATGCAGCAAGGGAAGGGTTAGGGAAACCATGCAGGCTTTCCACCACCACGGCCTTGAGCCTGAGCTGAGCTCTGCCTAATTACCTGCATAATTTCCTTGGCTCTATTGCCAGAGTCCAGGTGCCCTCTCTGTCCACTGGAAGCTGAGCCATCTGTCAGACACCTCTCTCTGGTCCCTAGTTCCCCTCTCGCCCACACAACTCCATTAGCTCAGGGGCTGACAGTTCTGCTATGTCATTAGTTTTACCTCTGCCAGGTTTTTCAGCTAAGTAGCAGGGAAGGGATTCCCCGATCCAGGGCCAGCATCGCTTCCACGCATCCCTCCCCTAGTCTGTTAGGAAAAGGCTCCTGAATGCACTTAGAAAGAGAGGAGATAATATTTTCTTAGCAGTTGAACAATGAAGGTCAGGTCGTCCTTGCCAGTCTCAAAGTAGAGAATTATTTGTTTCTTTCTCCAAGAGGCACTGGTGTGTCACTGTGAGCAGCATACAAATCTAGAAAAGTGAATTCATACAGTGGATCAGAAGAGAGGCAGGAAAAAAAGATGTATCCTTTGGAAACAACAACAAAAAAAGTAAGTTGAATAAAATGACCATCTTGGGAGTTCCCACTGTGGCGTAGTGGAAATGAATCCAACTAGTATCCATGAGGACGCGGGTTCCATCCCTGGCCTCAGTGGGTTGAGGATCCTGCACTGTTGTGAGCTGTGGTGTAGGTTGCAGATGAGGCTTGGATCCCGAGTTGCTGTGGCTATGACATAGGACAGCAGCTGTAACTCCAATTCGACCCCTAGCCTAGCAAAAAAAAAAAAAAAAAAAAAAAAAAAAAAAGTTAAATGACCATCTTCGATCCTCTAGTTATTCTTCCCCTTTCACCACCTTTCATCCCCAATGTTTTGTTTTTTTTGTTTTGTTTTTTTTTGTTGTTTTTTTGCTTTTTTTGTCTTTTGTCTTTTTAGGGCTGCACCCGTGGCCTATGGAGGTTCCCAGGCTAGGGGCCTAATCAGAGCTACAGCTGCCGGCCTACACCACAGCCACAGCAATGCAGGATCTGAGCCGGTCTGCAAACTACACCACAGCTCATGGCAACGCCAGATCCTTTAACCCACTGAGCGAGGCCAGGGATCGAACCCTCAACCTCATGGTTCCTAGTCGGATCCATTTCCACTGGGCCACAACGGGACCTCCTCATCCCCAATTTGAGTTTTCCCGGGACTTAGGTAGGGTTCCATGAGAGAATGAGATAGAGCCTACAGAGATGAGAACAGTGATGGGGGTTGGGGGTGGCAAGGTGTGCACTCATCTATAGATCACCCGGCCAAACGCATGAGAGCCCATGAGAGTCCAATAGCGAATCCGTGCCAGAGTCACTCATTCAGTGAATCAGTGGCAGGCAGAATGCAATCGCAGTAAGAACCAGAAACCTAGAAACATCCTCAACACTTCCCTCTCTCTCATCCTCCACATCCCAACCCATCATCCATTGTACAGAGGCTGACTCCTAAATCTCTGTCAAACCCACTCTCTTCTCTCCATTCCCACTAGTACTCCAACTCAGTACCATCATCTCTTGCCTGATTGACGGTAACAGCCTTCTGTTTAGGCTACCTGCCCCTTCCCACCTACTCTTCACACAGCATCCTATGTGCAAATCTCATGCCATTCTCTCCATAACACCCTTCAAAAATGTATTTTTCTCCTTTCTTCTGCAGGCCCGGCTTTTCTCTCCAAAGTCTGAGATCCTACATAACTTGGCTCCAGCTTATTTCTCCAGCCTCAATTCTCATGACTTTTTTGCCATAAAGAGTAGGCTCCAGCAAATGAAACATCTCTTGTGCAAAACAGACCATGTATTCTTTCGTTTTGGGGGCCATCATGCCTGCCGAGGTTTCTCTTCTTGGAACAACCTTTACAACACTCCAAAGCCCCCTTGATTAGTTATTTCCTGCCTGAAATTTAGGTCTCAAATAAAATGCCACCTTGTCTAGGAAGCCTTTACTAACCCTCAGGGCATCTGGGCAGTATCTTTTCTCTGTTTCCATAGCAACTTATGCATCCCCATTCTATTCTGTAAGTTCCAAGGGAGCAGAGCCCATGACTATCCCTAGCCTTGGAGAAGAGAAAAAAACAGACTCAATAAAGATCTAAAAAAAATTTTCTGGAGTTCCCGTCGTGGCGCAGTGGTTAACGAATCCGACTAGGAACCATGAGGTTGCGGGTTCGGTCCCTGCCCTTGCTCAGTGGGTTAACGATCCAGCGTTGCCGTGAGCTGTGGTGTAGGTTGCAGATGCGGCTCGGATCCCGCGTTGCTGTGGCTCTGGCGTAGGCCGGTGGCTACAGCTCCGATTCAACCCCTAGCCTGGGAACCTCCATATGCCGCGGAAGCGGCCCAAGAAATAGCAACAACAACAACAACAAAAGACAAAAAGACCAAAAAAAAAAAAAAAAAAAAAAAAAAGAAATAGCAACAACAACAAAAGACAAAAAAAAAAAAATAAAAAATAAAAAACATTTTCTGTTTCTCTGTTTTTTTCCTACTCGATGCTGGAGAGACTACAATTATAGCTTATTTCTGTCTCATCACCATAAACATTTTCCTCTGACTTTATGGAATTTGAGATAAACTAATACCTTTTTCTCTCCTTTCCTCATTTCCCCAAGGCCTGCCTGTCAATAGAATCTCCCTCATTGGTGGAAATTTTTGTTAGTGCCTTCTTTATACTGGTTTGTTCAGCCCTTGAGCTGTACTCAGTCCAATTCAATCTCCTGAAATCAATGTATAACATCTCAAGATCATAGCCTTCTTGTCTTATTTGGCACTTATTTGGCAATCAATCAAGTGCTGCCTTTGATAGCTCTTCTACTTCTGTTTTAAATTGTTCTTCTTATTACTCAACATTTCACAGCTTTATAGCATGTCTCCAACAATACTGGAAATCCCTTTAGAACTTAATCATTTTAGGGTCCCCTCACAGTTTTCCCACAGGAAATCAAGCACACCTAACAAGGAAAGATACAATTAAATATTGAATGAATAAATGAGCATTAAGTATTCAATACAGATTAGGTCTGTTTGTTTTTTGGCCTGTGTTGAAAGAGTTCACAGCAATTAGTCTGAATTTAAAAGTGATTAAGGCAAATAACTAAGTTTTTTAAAAAGTTGTAAAATGACCTGGCTTTAAGGCAGGAAGCAAGACTTATCTAGAATAAATTAAGACTGCTGTGTAGAATCAAGACGCACGCATAGATATTTCTGCCATTTCTCTTAGCACTCATGAGAGAAAGAACTTCTCTGTAACTGAGAAGGGATGTTTCCTATCTGGAAAACTCTCCCAAAGGTCCTCACCCCTCCAATGACCCTATAAGGGCTGCTGAGTAGAGCAGCTGATTCTGAGGCTTTGTTTTGGTTTTGCCTTGGCCCTCTATGAAACAATGGGAGGCATTCTGGGGTTGAGGCCAAGACATCTCAATTTTATTTTCAAGATTAGCTACAACTTATTTTGTTTTGTTGGCCAGGACTTTTAATATATCTGAACCACAATCTTATATACTGATAAAGATTCTAATGCTGAGTCTATAAACCTCATATGTCTGACCTCATATGATGGTCCACGGGCGTTGGATATGATGACACTTCAGAAGCGTTTAAAGAAAAATGCAAATGTGAAACTCTAACATCATTATCTCAGGCCCATTGGCTAACAACTTGGACTTCGACTTCTGGTCCCATCCAAAATCCTTAATCCAGCAATAAAGCAGTGATGGGGTTGAGAATTCATTAAAGCATTGGTATGATTTACTCTCAACAGTCACCTCTTACTGAGGAAACTGTAGAAGAAAATAGAATCCTTCCCAGTCACTGGTCTTTTCTCTAGATCTTTTCCACAAATAGCAAAGGATTAACTGTTTGTATTAATTTCCAAAAAATTTTCTTGAGCACCCACCAGTGTCAATATTCTACTTTATGTATTGTTCTAGATAGTATTGAGATGAGATAAATAAACCTTAATAGGACTCAATATGTGGTAAGAAAGACCCATAAACACGTCTACCTGATTCATCTAGATGTACACTACAGCAGGACAGTGGCAAGGTGCACAGAAGAGAGAAAAAGCAAGGCTTTAGAGTCAGACCTGATTTTTATAATTTCAGTATGTGTAATAATAACTATTCTTGAAATATGTACATGCTACATCAAGGACATAAAGTAGCCTGGAGGAATTAAGGCTGATGTCCCAACTACTCTTTGTCAACCAGGCACACATCTGGGACATTTTAGTATTGATTGCATCCTCCGCTTCCCAATGACAGTGGTGGGGAGAGCTATGCCTCGCAACTCCCCCACAACCCACCACCATGTCTCGTGACAACAGGTACTTCGAGGGCAAGGGCCCCAATTTATGGCCTGCATTTCAGCACCAAGGACAGGCACATACCATCTTCTCCAGCTTCTGGGTTGACTATGATTTGGGAACTGAATTCAAGCCACAGCACCAACCAGTTTAACCTAAAATTTATCATATCGGTGTTCTTTCCTCACTAAGCTGAAAAGCCAAGTACCTGAAGCACTGGACTATTTTGATACTGTGTGGCCTTACTGACTTGGACACTGAGATGTAGGAACTAAGTGCTTAGTGGCCATTGCCAACTTTAGCACTGACGTTCTTGCTCACCCACAGCCTTAGCTGCCTGGCCCTATACCTGCTATTTAAAATCCATCTGCCTGCCTCAAAAATTGCCTTTCCTTGCCGTGGTTTACTATTTTCTATTCTACTTTACAAATCACATTTCCGGAAGTTAATCCAGATGAATCCTATCAACACGGTAGAACTCAATTTATCTCTGAGGCCCCAGGAGAGATTAGAACCTGGATTATAACCAGACTGACTAGGTAAGGATTAATCAGTAAGGTCAACAGAGCAATATGAGAGAGGAAACAGGCTCAGTGAGCCCTCTTCCATGAGAGGTTTGTAATAGATCATGAGCTTTTTGAGGAAGGGGACTAAGTCTTTTTACTATTCTGTTTCAAGTCCCCAGCACAAGGTAGTCATTTATTAAGTGACTGTTACATAAATGAGTAGTTGTAATACATATCTCATATAACTTTCATTTTTTTTTTAAATAAGATGTGGTCCTACCTTCAAGGAGCTCACAGTCTAATGAGGCAAACAGAGTCATAAGTAGGCAAGTATAAAACAAGATATAAAATACAGAGCTATGCACAGGCTTTATGGAGGAGAACAGTACACAATACAGAAGGGGCATGCGAGGCAAGGTAGAATTCAAATCCATGGGAAAAGCGGTGATTTTGAAAACAGGTAATATTCCCACCCATGTGACCTGGAAAACGTTCACTAACTTCTGCTCCTCATTCTGTATAAGCTGGTCATTCAAAGAAGACAAACCATTCCTGATTCACTGTATTCCCAGAGAAATCAGAGCTTCATTCCCTCTAAATCGATACAACTGGCAGGTTTGTTCTGGCTCTCAGTCTATTCCTGCCCTGGGTCACTAAGGTTTGACCCAACAGAGAAGAGTCTCTGGTTTGGCTTCCTTATTCTGTCCCAGAACTACTTGTCCTGGTCTGAAGGGCTTTATTCCTAAACCCTGCTCCCTAATGTGATCCAGGAGTCAGGAGATTCACATTCTGGTTCTGACTTTGCCAGTATTTTCTGTGTATTCTTGGACAAAGCAATCTCTGCTCCATCTCTCCTGCCTGTCTCCCGTTACTCCCTAGGTTCTCTCTGAGCCACACAAACCAGGCCAGCTATTCTGTGATCATATTTCATGTTTTCTTGCCTCTGAGTCCTGCTCATGTTGTCCCTCATACCTGTAGACGGCTCCCCCATCCCAAACTCCATCCGTAAGAATCCAAACCAGCCTTCCAAGATCATAGAACCAAGCCTTGAACTTTCCTTGCTTCCCTTGATGGCCATAACTCTGTATTCACCTTACACAGTGATTTTTAAGCCTGGCTACCCATTAGAATTACACGAGGAGGTTATAAAAACACCAATGCCTGAATCTTACCCCAGACAATTTAAACCCACCTGTCTGGTGGTAGAGTCAGTATAGGACTAAAGCTTTCTTGGTAATTATTTTTTTTCTTTTTTTCTTTTTTTTGATTTTTAGGGCTACACCTATGGCATATGGAAGTTCCCAGGCTAGGGGTCGAATTGGAGCTACAGCTGCCAGCCTATACCACAGCAACACGGGATCCAACACATGTCTGTGAACTACACCACAGCTCGTGACAACAGCAGATCCCTGACCTGCTTAGCAAGGCCAGGAATCAAACCTGCATCCTCACGGATACTAGTCAGATTCATTTCCACTGCGCCACAATGGGAACTCCTTTCTATGTGATTCTGATATGCAACTAGGGTTGAAGACATTTCCTCCTAAAGTCATAAGTCATAAGCTTTCCAGTGGCACAGACTGCCCACTCATTTTCTGATTCAAAAACAATGCCTGACCCACAGTAGGTGCTCAGTAATTAACTATTGAATTGAATTGTATTGAGTTGAATTGATCACCATTGGAATAAAAATAAACAGTTGGACACTGGGCCCAGATCTGCAACTAAACAGCTATGTAAACATGGGCAAATCAGTATCTTTGATGTGTTTTCCTGCAGTTCCCCAATTCCCAGTGGACACTTACTGGGTGTCCACAAATTTAACTCAACTCTGACACTACCTACTTGGAGATAACATCAGATCCTAGAGGCTGAGGGCTCAGTCCCACAAGACTGCCCTCACTTCAGATGCCAATTTTAAGTCCAGGTTGTTACCTGTGCTTCCAACTGACTGGCTGTAAATCAGAGGTTCCCACAACGTCCTCCTTGGGTTTGATTAATTTGCTAGAGGGGCTCACGGACTTAGAGAAGCACTTACTTACATTTATCTGTTTATAATAAAGGATATTATAAAGGATACAGATAAATAGGCAGATGAAGAGGTACATAGGGTGAGGCTCAGGAGAATCACAAATGCAGGAGCTTCTGTCCCTGTGGAACTGGAGGCCAGCACCCTCTTGGTGGTTTAACAACCCAGAAGCTTCTGACATCTTGCACAAGAGTTTTTATAGAGCTTTAATCTGCAGCTGCCACCCCATCCCCTTCCCAGGGGTCAGTGGGGGAGGCTGAAAGTTCCACCCTATAATCACCTTTTTTTTTTTTCCTTTTTTCTTTTTCCCTGCTCACTCAGTCCATACTTTTATTTTCTTTCTCTTTGCTTCTCTTTCCTCCAAAGCATGGGACAGGCCCTGAGGGCTAGCCCAGAACTGGGAGGATCAACACAATATCTTTTCCATCTGTCTAGCTCTAGATACAACGAGGCATTCCCCCTCCGAATCTTTGTACTGAAACAATCACTAGGGTAGATATAATTAATAGCCTTTTTTTCCTAATGCCCAGCCCCATCCTGAGACTTTGTAGGGACCCATCCTCAGTCATTAGCATAGACTCAGGTGTGATTAAAAGGGCTTGCTATGAAGAACAAAAGATATTCCTGTCACTTAGGGAATTGCAAGTGTTTAGGAATCCTTTGTGCCAGGAATCGGGACAAGACCAGTTATTTTTCTTATTATAACACATTTTCTTTCTTTTGTTCTCCTGATAAGGAGAACTCTTGGCTATCTCTCTCCCCACACTCATTTCTCTGTCCGCCTCTCTTTCTTTCTTTTTCAACGTAATAAATATTCATTACTGTTTTAAGTCACCAAGTCTAGAGTAATTTTTGTTTTGTTTTGTTTTTTTGGGTCTCACCTATGGCATATGGAGGTTTCCAGCCTAGGGGTTGAATCAGAGCTATAGTCGCCGGCCTATACCACAGCCACAGCAATGCCAGATCTGAGCCATTTCTGCGAGCTACACCACAGCTCATGGCAACACCGCATCCTTAACCCACTGATCAAGACCAGGGATCGAACCCACACCCTCATGGATATTAGTCGGGTTTGTTAACAACTGAGCCATGATGGGAACTTCCTAGAGTAATTTTTTTTTACACAGTACTAGAGAATAATTCATTTTCTTTTTCATAAAATCTGTGATCATAATTGCTATTATACTTATTAGTTTGTTAGATAGGTATTAAATCTTCCAAATCTCTTTAAAGGTGGTGATCAGGGAGTTCCCTGTGATGCAGCAGGGTTAAGGATCCAACAGCTCAGGTCACTGCTCTGGCAAAGATTCAGTCCCTGGTCTGAGAATTTACACATGCTGCAGGTGTGGCCAAAAAATAAAAAATAAAGATAGTGATTTGTTGTTTTTTTTTTTTTAATGAGGTATAACTGATATGTAACATTGTATTAATTTCAGAGTACAAGATGATGATTTGACATTTATATACATTGTGAAGTTATCACCCCAATAAGTCTAGTTAACATCCATCACCATACATACAATGGTTTTTTTTCTTGTGAGGAGGACTTTTAAGGTCTGCTCTCAGCAATTCTCAAATGTGCAAAACAGTATTATTAATGTATAATCACTGTGGTGTACATTATGTCTCCTTGACCTAATTAAAACTAGAGGTTTGTACCTTTGACCCCCTTCAACCATTTCTCCCACCCCCAACTCCCCACCTCTGGCGACCACCATCTGTTCTCTGTATGTATGAGCTTGGTCTGTTGTTGTTGTTTTAAATTTCACATATAAGTGAGATCAGACAGTATTTGTCTTTCTCCCTCTGATTTATTTACTTAGCATATGTAGTCAAGGACATTCATGTTGTTGGAAGCGGTAAGATAGCTTTCTTTTTGTGGCTGAATGGTATTCCACATCTTTTTAATCCATTCATCCATTAATTATCCTCTTTCCTTCTCCCCCCCATTCCCTGCTTCTCCCCACAAAGAGGAAAAGCTACTGGGATTGATGTTGAGAGCCCAAAACGGTGACTGGAACACATCTCCCCATCAGTGTGTTTAAAGGTGTCACCCACTCCTCCTTTGCTTTCCAATTCCACGCATCTGCGAGGATATGTTGCAGCCAAACCTGGCACCTTCATGCAGGTCAGATATCCTCTCTCTCTCTCCTTCCTCTGAGATTCCTTTCTTTAGAGAGCTGGCCAAAACAAAACAAAACAAAAATTTAAAAAAAAAGAAAGCTGGTCAGAAGATGGGAATCCCTTAAAGTTTGCATTCAGACTTTAAGAGAATATTGGACATTCATTTGAGGCCAAAGCCGCATTCTCCATCCAGAGAGGATCTACAGTGAGACTGAGACACTCCGGATTCCATGTGGCCACTACTTTTTTTAAGGGCCACACCCATAGCATATGGAAGTTCCGGGACCAGGGATTGAATCCAAGCCACTGCTGTGGCAGCTATGGCAATGCTGGATCCTTTAACTCACTGTGTGCAGCTGGGGATTGAACCCACACCTCTGCAGCAACCTGAGCTTCTGCAAGTTGGATTCTTTTTTTTTTTTTTTTCTTTGTCTTTTTAGGGCCACACTGGTGGCATATGGACGTTCTCAGGCTAGGGGTCAAATTGGAGCTACAGCTGCCGGCCTACACCACAGCCATAGCAATGCAGGATCTAAGCCTCGTCTTGAACCTACACCACAGCTCACAGCCATGCCGGATCCTCAACCTGCTGAGTGAGGCCAGGGATTGAACCTGAGTCCTCGTGGATACGAGTTAGGTTTATTATGGCTGAGCCTCAACAGAAACGCCTGCAAGTTGGATTCTCAATCCAGTGTGTCATAGCAGGCACTATTACTATTTCTTGAGTAGTTCTCCCTCTATTCTCTCAGGAGCAAACATAAACGGAGAATTCATTTTGTTCTGAATGTCATCAAAACCCCATCCTCACTTCCAATAGGCCTCAATATTCTCTTTGCAAAGTAAGAGAATTCTGCTAGATAGCCAGGTCGTCTTCTTGCCGTAGGACTCAAGAATAATAATTCCATAAGAAATAATAAGCTTTGGGTTCGAATGGGAGGAGAGAGGGAGTTTATTGTTCTTCCTCTTCCAAAAAACTCTTTGCCCTCATCCTACCCCCAAGCTGAGTACCACACACAGCCCAGCACTCCAACACCTTCCCTAACTGTGGGAGGGGTGAGAAGAGCTTGAACTTGTGCAGAGCTATTTTGGTGCTGCCCGGAGGGTACGTGAACTTGAGAACTAAGTAGGTGAGGTTGAAAACTAAACCCACATCCTGTCCCTGCCTCCAAACCCAGAGAGAAATAGGGCGGCGCTTCTTCTCCCACCAATTACACCACCTGTGGGAGCATTTTGATAGCAACAGCTATGACTTCCTTTCTCTTATCTTAAAGCTAGATCCGGCCTCCAAAGAGAAAGGAAGACAGAATTGTAGCAATAAGCTCTTTTAAGCCTGAAGAACCCTCAACTATCCTCTGGGTGGGAGGAAATGTTTAATGTATTCGTTGTTGTGATTTGGCTTTGTTTCTATCATGCACAAGCTTGTTTATCTGTATATTTTGTTTCTTTATTACGGTCAAGTTTGCACCTTATTGCAAATTCTCTTTTCCTCGGAATGTTTTGGCAGTTCCATGCTGCCAAGAGTAAGTTTATCCTTTTTTTTCTGCATGTATATTCTCTATATGTTTTTTTTTTTTTATTTTTGTCCCAACACTCAGCACAATAATGCTGACACGTGACTCTGTGGTATTAGTTTCTAGGGCTGCCATAGCAACACACCACAAAGTGGGTGGCTCAGACCAACAGAAATTGCCTCTCAGTTCTGGAGGTCAGAAGTTCAAAATCAAGGTGTCGACAGAGTCGTGCTTCCTCTGAAGGCTCTAGGGAAGGATCTATTTCAGCCCTCTATTTTGGCTTCTGGTACCCTTGGGTGTTCTTTGTCTTGTAGCTACCTCGCCCCAATCCTCCATCTCTGCGTGGCTTTCTCCCTGTGTTTTCACACCATCTTCCCCCTGTGTATGTCTGTCTCTCTGTCCAAATGTCCCCCTTTTATAAGAATATGAGTCATATGGGATTGGGGCTTACCCTTATGCCCTCATTTTAACTTGATACCTCTGTCAAGACCCTGTTTCCAAATAAGATCACATTCTGAGGCACTGGGGGTCAGGACTCCAGAATACCTTCAGCGAGAAAACTAAATTCAACCAGTAATACATGTCAATTCTCTCCTTCTGTTGTATTAGCATAGAAATGATCAAAATACTTTAGGGAGTTGGCTGAATAATGAATTCCAAAGTTTTGCGTTTTTTTTTTTTCTTCTGTGCGTTTGCATCATTGCCAGTAAATATGCAGTTGCTCTGCTTCTTGGGACCAACCACAGCATCATTGGATATCAGGATCCCAAGGTACTTCAGAGGCTATCCATCCCTACCGTCTATCTGAGGCTTAAATCTCCCCAAGAATATCCAAGATCCAGTGCTCTCTACTGAAGCTGATCTTGCTGCGTCTCTTCTCCTGATAAGTAAAGTGTTGTTCCATCTAGTGTTTGACTGTAGTGTGCTTTCCTTGTGACTCCAACACCAAGACACGTGAGCAGAAGTGTTCTGATTTCTACTGCTGACAATAGGCAGCAGATGCCACTGTCTCAACACAAGTGAAGGGAATTTTCTATTTATTGCATTGTGTCATTGCATCAAAATTACTCTTTCTAAGCCCCACTTTGTGGTGGGAGTGAGTTGGGCACTGTCCAGAACCAGAATCTAGCCCTTTGGAATCTTTGGCTATGGCCAAAAACACCTAAGTAAGAAACGTCAGCAAATGACTCTTGGATTTACGCAGAGAATTCAGATCCAATGTGAATTTTAATCTTTCAAATTGATCTTACCTATTGGCTAGATTCAGTAAATAGTGTTAACATCTGGAATCTCAAGATGGTAGTCTACTTTGCAGTGATCTGAGCATTTCTGATCATCAACTCCTCCTATTCTTGTCTTCTCTTTGTATCCTATCTCATGAGTCTGTTTCATGTGCAACTTGCAAGCCCTTGGGAAGCAGATATGAGACATAAATGATTTGTTATCATCATTATTTGAGTTTTTAAATACCATGGGCACTGTACTTAATTCTTTCTGAATAAAAACTCATTTAATCCTCGCAACAGTTCTGTGAATTCTGTGAAGTAGTTCCTATTATTACCCTCATAGAAACTATGAGGAGTTGAGACTTAATGAAGCTAGACAAATGGGCCAAATTGATTAAATTATGGCACCTCAGCACACTATTTACCAGTTAAAAGAAAGCGATATCGTTATGTACTGACATAGAAAGGTATTCAGGATTTAGTAATAGGAAAAAAACAAGGTGAATAGTAATAATAATAAATACTATAAGACGATTTGAGAAAATTTTATTTTTATTACAATAGTCACTAAAAGATAATGAAAGAATTAAGGCTTCAGCAGTGGTTATCCTGGGGTGATAGAAATTTTAGGTAGCGAACTTTGTACTTGTCATGTTAAATATTTATGTAATTAAAAAATTAATTTATTGGGTGTTATTTTTTTAAATGAACGTTACTGTTGTAACACTCATTAAAACTGTTTAAATAAGTTGCCCACACAGCTAGTAAGTGGCATCGTGACACTTAGGTTTGATTGTCTCTAATATCTGAACTCTTAATCATAATGATGAATTGATAAATACCATTAAGTGACAGCATCAATGGTCCATGTTTCTGAGTTGTGTCTACTTCCTCCTGGAAAGAACAAGGAGCCATGGGTTCATTCCTCTCCATTTCCATCAATTTAGGACAAACACACATAGAGACAGGGCAGAGCTGAATTCTGGTGAAAATGGGGGCAGGCCTCTGAATACGGGGGACAGTCGTAATATGGGTTCTTGATCCCCAGAAAGACCATGATCTCAGAATTCTTCCCACACCTCCCAATACTTGGAGAGAGCCAAGAAAAAAATTTAATGAAAGCAGGGTAGGGTCATTTAATAGAATCAGCCTCAAGGAAGGGATTTCCCCAGAGAGAAAGTATAAATGCTACTGAAAAGTCATACTTTCCACCTTCATTGTGTCTTCTCCAGGCCTTTTGTGGTAAAAATTAAATAAAACTAGTTCCCCCTTACCTAGGATCTTCTTCTCAGAAGTCCTCAGACTGGCTGGACCTTCCCAGGCATCACTATACAAAGTGCATTCTGCAGGCCAGCAACATCCATATCATCTATCAAATCCAGCCTGCCTCTGGTCAATTACTGCCCATTTTTGTCAATAAAGTTGTATTGGAACACAACCACACCCACTGGTTTAGAACTGACCAGGGCTGCTTTTGCACTATAGCTACCAAAGACGAATTGAATGGTTAAGACAGAGAGCACATGGACTGCAAAGCTGTGGACATTTGCCAGACGGCTCTTCATAGAAAAAACACCTGCTGACCTTGGCTTAGAACCTTATTAGAAATGCAGAACCTCAGGCACCACACTGCATCCCCAGCAGTTCCTAAGCACATTAACAGTTGAAAACCGAGAGCACTGCGCTGGACATCCCTCGGCCACTGCTCTGCTTCTGTGTCATCCTTAGGAGGGTGTTGAGCCTGAAAAGGATGTTCTGAGAGTTTAGGGGTCTAATGACACTGTGAAGCCCAAAAGGAGGAAAACACACTTATCCATAAGAATTGGAGGAGGGGAGTTCCTGTCGTGGCTCAGCAGTTTAAGAATCCGACTAATATCCATGAGGACATGGGTTTGATTCCTGGCCTAGCTCAGTGGCTTAAGGATCTGGTGTTACTGCAAGCTGTGGTGTAGGTGACTGATGCGGCTCAGATCCCAGGTTGCTGTGGCTGTGGTGCAGGCCTGCAGCTGCAGCTCTGATTCAACCCCTAGCCCAGGAACTTCCATATGCTGCAGGTGTAGCCTTTAAAAAAAAAAAAAAAAATTGGAGGGCCACTGACTAAAGGCTGTAGAGTTGAGCCGACCTTAACGAATAATTAAAATCCTCCAAACCAAAAAGACTTAAATAATGAAGAACCCCCACCTCCTAACAGATCTCCTAGCTCCTGCCTTTTTTCTTTCTTTCTTTTTTTTTTTTTAGGGCCGAACCCATGGCATATGGATGTTCCAGGGCTAGGGATCTAATTGGAGCTGTAGCCGCCGGCCTACACCACAGCCACAGTAATGTGGAATACGAGCCACATCTGCGACCTACACCACATGGCAACTCCAGATCCTTAACCCACTGAGCAAGGCCAGGAATCGAACCCACAACTTCATGGTTCCTAGTCAGATTCATTTCCGCTGCGCCACAACGGGAACTCCCTCCTTTTTTTCAATCTGGATACAACCGTTCTCTGGGAAGAAAACTATGCTTCAGAGGCTACTAGGAGCTCCCTGGGAAGGACAAGGAAAGACAAGCCCAAGGGGGTGCAAACAGGCTTCCAGCAGCTTCCTTGGGTGCTGAGTCAGAGTCAGAGTCATCACAAGCAGAGGCTCAGCCTGTGAAGAGAAAGGAACGTGCTCAGGGTGGGAGGTGGGAGGCCCACTGGTTTCTCCGTCTGACTTGGCTCCCTTCTGCACTTTGCCTGACCCCAGGGGGAGTTGCAGCAGTGCCAAGGGAAAGGCAAGGACGTGGGAAGAAGGCCCACTGGGAGGTGTAACCAAGGGTCACCAGGACCAGCTTCTTTAAGGAGGGCTCACCTTGGCCGCCAGGCTGCCAGTGACTACTCTGGGCTGGACTTTGCTCGTCCCGCCCAGGGAGCTCCTAGGGAATCTCTGACAGTAAAACGGAGCCTTTTTCTTTTTGTCTTTGTTTATTTGTCTCCTTGTTTTAGGGCCACACCCCTGGCATATGGAAGTTCCCAGGCTAGGGGTGGAATCAGAGCTATAGCCGCTGGCCTACATTGCAGCCACAGCAACACCAGATCCGAGCTGCATCTGCAACCTATATGATGCAGCTCACAGCAACGCCAGATCCCTAACCCACTAAGCGAGGCCAGGGATTGAACCCGCATCCTCATGGGTACTAGTCGGATTCATTTCTTCTGAGCCACGATGGGAACTCCAACAGAGCCTTTTTCTAAGGTAGTTTTCTCCCCCCAGGACAACCACATCCAGGTTGGAAAAACCAGGGGCTGTTGGGTCAGTGAAGAGGTCCTCAGATGCTCAGATTCTGGCCCAGACTCTGGCCCAGACTCCCGCTCCCCAGATAGAGGCCCAGCCGCTGAGAATGTCTGTGCTCCGCATCCCAGCCCCCCACGGCCCACTCTTCAGATGCCCAATTCAGGCCTGGCCTTGCCCTTCAGTCCAGATGTGCCCCATTGTCTGCCTGGGTATGAGGTGGCTCTTTCTGACCATGATGTCCCCTCCTGCTCTGGCAATGCACCCTTGCTGGATCTGGGTAATTCCCCAGCTGTCTCCGCAGGCCTTGGGCAGCTCCCCTCCCCTACCTGGGCACCAGCTTCCACAGTGTTCCCATCACCTGCAGAAGAACAGAGAGGCCTCGCTGGGGGTTAATCTCAGGTTGTTGTCACCAAGGCATGACCTTTACCTCGATTCTCAATTCAGAGTCAGGTCTTCAAACCCAGAATACCTTGGCCAGTAGCTTCTCTCCCGTGGAATCGCCTAGGGCTGGGTCTGCCAGGAGGAGTGTCAGAAACAGCGCAGCTCCCTACCCAGGAAACTGGATGCCCTTTCAAGGCATCAGGAGACAAGTGCAGAGCTTCGGGGAGGGCATTTCATGAAAATGACTGAATTGTCCTGTTCTTTCAGATATTCCAGGACTAAACAGCTTCATGCTTCCAGGCTGCTGGCAACTGCTGGTCAGTTTGTGGATTGAGAGCAGGGCACTGCCTTTAATTTGCCCATGTCTACTCTTCTCTGGGCTCTGGCTAATTATCCTAATGCTATATGTGTGCTCCTGGTCAGCTTTTATGTGTGCTCGGCTGCGTGCACCTGCTAATTACTTGCAGCAAAATGCTCTTGTGCAAGCATTTCAGCTGCATCACTGCTTTGGGGGCCCTTTCGCCTCTTTTTGAGCAATTCTCGAGTCCCTTATTCTTTTATTGACTCTGCCCTCAGGCCCTCCTGCCCCCTACACCTTCTACCCCTTCCTGTTGAGACCCTCAGGTGAGGCCCGGGTCCTGGCTCTGGGGATGCCAAAGTGGTGCTGATGGGATGCTGAGATCCCCATGGAAACAGGAGGTAAGAACCAGCCAATAGGGAAGCTGGGGGCAAGGACAGTATGGGGCCTGCCTTTCTTCTCTTAGCTTCAAGCATCTCTTGTCCCTGATTTGTAGATAAGAAAAAAAAAAAAAAAACAATAGCAACAAAAATACCCAAGTTAAAGAGCTGGCTTTGCGCTTATTCTTTGTTTGATTCTGGGAATGTTAATTACCCTCTGCAGGGATCTTATCCCCAAAACGGGAGGAATAACAACCCTGTAGGATTCTTGTAAGAGTAAAATAAGGAGGCATATAAGATGTGCTATAATGCTTGGCCCGTGGAAATCCTTAAGGGAGAGGGGCTTCTTTTGTCCTGGGGATTCCTTCTCGGCTCTTCTCCAGTGATTCCCCAGCATTTAGTCTCCTTCAAAGAATGCGGTGGTCGAATTTTTCATCCCAGGACTCTCACCCTCTCAGCCCGGCTTGACCCCCAGGTCCGTTAGAGAGTGCGAAGAAGGAAGGTTTGGGAAGCAACAAGTGGTTGGTAGGTGAATAATACTAAGAAGGATCATTTATCACAGGGCTGTTATTAATCCCAATGATTAAAAAGTCAAGGATGCTGCAGTTCTGCCCAGTAAGCACCCTGTCCCAAACCACAGAGCCGAGCCTTAACTTGAGTCTGGCCTGACTCACTAGCTTTTTCATTAGATCTTTTAAAAATTATTTTTATTTTTTTAATTTTTTTTGTCTCTTTTTTAGGGCCACACCTTCAGCATATGGAAGTTCTCAGGCTAGGGGTCGAATCAGAGCTGCCGCTGCCGGCCTACCCCACAGCCGCAGCAATGCAGGATCTGAGGTTCATCCGTGACCTACACCACAACCCATAGAAAATCTGGGTCCTTAACCCATTGAGTGAGGCCAGGGATGGAACCCACATCCTCATGGATCCTAGTCAGGTTCACTACCACTGAGCCACAATGGGAACTCCTGCAGGTTAGACACTGCACCCTAATTTCAAGTTGTGTGTGGTCCAGGTGGACCGATTTCTTAAAGCGGACATTTCTTAAAGTAGACCTCCAGTGGTTCCCCCAGCAGGAAGATTTTGTTACCGTCACCATCATCATCACCAATGTCCCTGTATCTGCTGAGAGTTCCTCCTGGATGTTCGTAGGGGACTCCAGCTCCTTCCCCTGGAGATAGCGCCACAGCCACTTCCCACCTTCAAGTGCCAACAACCAACAGTGGCTTCCAGGTTCCAACCCCAGCCTGCTGCTCACAGTGCCCTAGAACACATGCGCCCACGCTGTCGAAAGTGGATCCTGACCTCCCACCTCCACCCGAGCCATGAGCCAACCCCCCATCCCCACCCCGTGCTGGGCCAGTCACTGCCTTCTTCCTTTCCTCCCACCCAGATGGGCCCACGGCTGCAAACATAAATTACCTGAGAGAAAATCTTGGTTAAGGAGAATGAGGAGCCAAGGACAATGGGGAGGTGGGCTGAAGGGAACCCCAGGTCATGGCACAGAAATGTGGGATGTAGCAAAGCACTGAGACATTGTCCTGGGCACTGGCCAGTGGAGAAGGGCAGCGGGGGACACTGGCTGGACAGGCCTGGGCTCACCTTCGAAAAGGGATCAGAGAGGGGAGAGGACTGGAGCTTCACTCCCCAAGTCCAGTGTCCTCAGCAAACTAGGACCAACTGCCTGGCACTGCCACCCCGCTCAATGCTCTCCTCTGCTCTTTTTGCTGTTTTTTTTTTAGGGTTGCACCCACAGTATATAGAGGTTCCCAAGTTAGGAGTCCTGTCGGAGCTACAGTTGCCAGCCTACACTGCAGCTATAGCAACATGGGATCTGAGCCACACCTGCAAACTACACCACAGCTCATGGCAATGCCAGATCCTTAACCCACTGAGTGAGGCCAGGGATCAAACCCGCATCCTCAGGGATGCAAGTAAGGGTCCTTAACCACTGAACCGTGACGGGAAGTCCATCTGTTCCTTTTGATATGACCAGGGTGGCAGGATGGAGGATAATGGAGAGAGTGGCTATTTCTACTCTTCTCAGCATTGATGGAAATGGATGAGGGGGAGATGGGACAGAGGGGAAGAGCTTTGGCCCTGAGCCAGTCCCATCCTGACAAGGCTGGGGCAGGACATTCCTGTCCTGATTTACATCCTGGAGCTCAAAACAGCCCCACAGGAGTGAAGAACTCAGCTATGGCCCCACTCTATGACTCTAGCATTAACTTCAGGACTGACTGGTCCTTTTCCTTTAGGATGTGGCTTCTGATAGGAGCATCCGTCCGAGCTGCTGCTGCACCAATCACAGCCTCCCCTCTGCAGCGTTTTAGCCCAAGCCAGGTTTCCCGCCATGTCCCTGAGTGCTCCTATGCCTCTGAGCCTGGTCAGACAAGCCTTGACCCCGGGAAATCCAGGAAAAAATGACCCCATCCTCCTCCTCCCCGCACCGCCATTGCAGCCCAGTAGTGAAGCTCCCCCAAAGGAACGACAAGGCAAAAAGGGGAGTGGGAGCAGGATATGGAGGGCAGAGTTCATATCTGTAAACAGCCTTTCCAGCCCCAGCAGAGTTTGTAAACCACAGCTGAGCTAACTTCTTGTCTGGTATCTGGGATGTACCTGCCTTGAGAAAAAAAAGCAGGGGGAAAGGGTCAAACGCTTGCTGGGAGTCCTAGCTCTCCATTTAAAAGCTCTCAAACATGTTTATGTGAAGATCCACAGGACAACTGTTTTGAGGCTTTGTCTCTGTTTCCTTTCAAAGAGAGGTTATTCTAGAAGCTGCCCAAGAGTCTATGAAGGGTCTCACTCTAGGGGATGACACAGCAGCTGAATAAAATACTTAGAAAGAACTGTTTGCAGTGAGAAAACGGATGGAAGGAAAATTACTCATCTTCCCCTACCCCCACCCCTCCCTTCCACCCACGCAAGTTATTCCAGCGTCCTGGGAAGATGAAACAACAGTAGCCCTTGTTCTGCATTTATTGGTCAGGCTGGGAAGGGAAAGGGAGAGGTAGAGGGTGTCTAGAGAATGACTGGAGGAAGAGCTGGAAGAATTTCATGAAGCAGAGTCTTGTTAAAGACACGGGCTCTGAAGATAGAAGATGTGGGTTCAAACCCTGGCTGTGCCGCCTATGAATTGTGTGACATAAGCTTCCCTTTTGCATTTATGAAGTGTACCTCATAGACTGCCTTGAGAGCTAGGTGAGATAATACACTTAAGGTGGCACATGCCAGCAAGGGGTACTGGTTATTCTTATTATCTGAGACATTAAATCTACTTTGAGGAGTTTCCATCATAGTGCAGCGGAAACAAATCTGACGGAGAACCATGAGGTTGTGGCTTTGATCCCTGGCCTTGCTCAGTGGGTTAAGGATCCAGCATTGCCATTAAGCTGTGCTGTAGGTTGCAGACGTGGCTCAGACCCTGCATTGCTATGGCTGTGGTGTAGGCCAGCAGCTGTAGCTCCGATTAGACCCCTAGCCTGGGAACCTCCATATGCTGCGGGTGTGGACCTAAAAGGCAAAAACAAACAAACAAAAAACCAAAAACGTACTTGGATATACCACTGAGAGCATACAGACAGAGAGCATTTAGAAGGAGGCCCTAGCACGGGAGGGCATCAGTAGGTTTGCTGAGAAGATGTGATGAGTGGGCCTTGAGTTCTTAGTCCCTGTGGGAGGCAGTGCCCAGACCTGTCACACTTAGAAAAGTCAGAGGGATCCGAGACATTACCTACTCTCCCCTTCCCCATAAAAATTTGCTTTAACAACAGTTGTTTACATGTAAGTCAAAATTTAAGCTAATGTGCTAATCCCACCTACCCATCAGAGCCACTTGTATGTGAACTCCTTGGTGTTTTGTTTCATTTTTTGGTAGAAATAAAGAGTTGATTAGTTATTAAAGAAAACTAAGATAGAAATAATAAGTAGGGAATAATAGGCAGGGAAGGTATTCGAAGGCAGGGAGCATGTCCTGGCTCCATCATACCCTATAGGCAGTAGGGTGTGTATGAGCTAAGGCCAAAGGAAGGTAGACCAGATGCCCAAATCAGGGGAGGGCTCTTGATGGGATCATTGAAGGCTATGGGGGACCGACAGAGAGGTGGCACTAGAGGGAAATCAGCAGTCCTCCTCTCCATTTCTACCCATCACTTTTCCTCTCTTAACCTAGTGTCTACCCCCTTTCATTGTGTTTCTCATTCAGTGGCTCTGAGGTTACCTTGTGGATATTTTTCAAATCTCATTAAGCAGAACAGCATTCTCTATGCCCACTAAGGGAGCATTAGGCTGAGATTTCTCAGTGCCCTCAGTGGCCTCCCCCATCCTCCTCGCATCCTGAACTCAGAAAACAGGCATCTACCTGTGGCAACCACAGATCTGGCCCCCGTAGGCTCAGGCCTGCTGGGTAGAGGGAAAGGAGCCTGTTAGATTCCTCTTTGGGTTCCCTACCGAATTAAGGAGCACTATGGGCAGGCTAGAGAAGAGAAGCAGAGAATTGAAAGAAAAATAGCAGAAAAAAATATATCATCCCCTTGTCTTTCCATAGCACTTTCTATCATCCACATTTCTTATCTATATTAGTTTCTTAGGGCTGCTGTAACAACTGGGATAACTAAGTCTCAAATGTTTGCAAGTGCCCACAAACTGGGCAGCTTAATATGAGAGAAATGTATTCTTTCACAGTTCTGGAGGCTACATGTCTAAAATCCAGGTGTTAGAACAGCCATGCTCTGTCTGAAGGCTCTAGAGAAGAACGCTTCTTTGCTTCTTCCTAGTTAGTTTCTTGGGACTCCTGAAAATGCTGGTTTTCTTTGGCTTTTTGCTGCATCGCTCCACTCTGACTCCATCATCCCTTGGGCCTCTTACTTGTGTGTCTCTGTGTGTGCCTGTCCCTTCCTCTTCTTATAAGATCACCAGCCATTGGATTTAGGGCCCAGACTAGTCCAACATGACCTCATCATAACTGATCACATCTGCAGATTCTATTTCCAAATAAAGTTACATGAGGAGGTTCTAGGAGGACATGGACAATTTGCTACAATGTCCCTCCGAGGGACCCTGTCTTCTAACTAATCGCTTTCAGACACTCTTCTCCCACTTCTGCCTCCAACTATTCTGCAGCGAAGACTTTTTCCCCATCCTTGAAGATCGTTTTCAAAGATACTTACTATAGATTGTGTCTAGTTATGTTCTCTCCAAAGCAGACCCTGAAACAAAGCTTTGATTACAACAAGTTTCTTTGGAAGGCAATCCCAGGAAACATCTGCGTGGGTATGGGGAAGAGAGAAAGATGGGGGTCAACCTAGGCTTTGCCTTTGCTCAGGAAGCTGCGGGCGACTGGGGCTCACTTTTCCTAGGAACTTCTGGGAGTGTGAGAAGAACAAACTCAGAGGTGCCCCACCTGAGGTGTGGGGAAGTTGTGGTGTCTACGCCCCAACTCCCACCTGTCATTGGTTGAAGACTGCTCTCAGGAGCACTGGCTCAACACGATTCAAGCCTGTACTATGCATAGACTCCCGCAGCCAGAGAAATCCCCAAGGCACAGAGAATCACAGATGCTTTTTGGAAGGAGCCAGTAGCCTATTCAGAAAACAGGTATGTTAGGATGTAGACACGGGCGCTCACTGTATCTGCTACAACAGGGAAGACAAGCTGCTTCCCAGGACTTTCTAAATTCCTCTTTCCTAGCAAGTGTTCAATATATATTTGTTGGATAGAATTGGCACAGATGATTTGAATAAAGGAATCAAGAACAAATAACGTTCATTCAGGCACTAAACAAAGATTTACGAAGCCTTTACCACATTCCAAGCACAGTGCCAAATCTTAAAGATGGCAGCCCTGTGTAATGTTGTGCTTCATACAGATTTATTACCCCAACCAACCAACCACCCAATCCTGGGTCTCATCCAATACAACCCTGAGGTCTTTCCAGAACTGACCTTGCTTGAATCAGCAAATGCAAGCTCTATGTCTCTGATGGTGAAAATTCTTTACAGCACGTGAAGATGAGACTCTATTCCTATGCTCTCTCATTAAGCTCTTGTTTTTCCCAGTTCTCAGATTCCCAGAGCGGAAATGATCTTCCTTGGTAATCTGGACCAACTGGGATAACTAAGTCTCAAATGTTTGCTGACTTCTCTCCTGGATTTTCACCAGTTTAGGATGTTAACTTGGTAAATCTGAAACTTAAGACTGAGCAGACACAAAAGAAAATGTTACTCTTGACATTGAGTCCTTCTCCATCCATCTTCCCTACACCCTGAGCCAACCCACACTAGTGGGACATACTGTTCCTTTTGGGGAGATGTCACATGACAGAAACTCTCCCCCTTGCCTCACTCTCTACTGCAGAAAGAGTTCTCCTCTCAAGGTCTCAGTAATAGTTTCTTTCTGTCATCATTCCAGAGAAAGCCAAGCCCACAGTTCAGACAATTCCAGAAAAACCCCCTTTCCCAGCAGCCAAGCAGTCTAGTGAACAATATTCCCCAAGGGCAGGCTTGTCAGAGACCAGAGCAGACTCAGGCAACAGATTCTGCCTCGTGTCAAACCCGCTTCTGTCCCTGCATACTGAACAGCTCCCTGCCTCCCTCAGTCCCTTGATGTGTGCTTTTAATATTCATCTCCTTCTCCCTCTCTTGATGCGAATTAAAAGAGCAACTTGCAAGGCAAACAAGAAGAAAATAACAGATTGCTGCTGCTCATTAAAGCTCCAGCTCAATAGAGTCTGATAAGAGCTAGGAGGCTGGTTCCCCTCCGAGTTGAGGGGGGGTACAATAATTACAGTACCTTGGGTCTGCTCGAGCTCAGGGGATTTTTATGGATGGAAATGCATCTTTCTTTCTGAAGCTTTATTGCCTGGTGGAACCTCAGCATCTAGGCTTGCCTCTCTGACATATCATCTTAGAGAATTTATTTCACTTCTCTGGGTTTCATTTTGTTTCTCTACCTAGAGATGGGGAGGGGAGAAGGAGACTAATAGCCTCCTAAGTGAACTGCAGGGCTAAATAAATGAATAAATATGAAAGCATTTGGGGACGATTATCTCCTATATTCATTCTCGTTCTCTATTTCTCTCTCTCTCCCTCCCTTTTCATCAGCATTTAAACCTGATTAAACATCTTCCATTTAAACAAATGAAATCCTCTTCTAACACTAGGTCCCACTTCATCTATTACCTATTTCTTTTCTCCCCTTTGATGTCAAATGTCATGAAATGTCTATATTTATCTTCATTTTCTCACCTCCCACTCCCTCTCCTTAGCACACTGCAATCCGGCTTCCACCCCATCACTCCCAAAACTGTCTTCATCACAGCCACCACTGGCCCTGTTGCTAAATCCAATTAATACATTTTAATTGGATTAGAACACATTAGTTATTATCTAATTTGACCTTTATTTTTTTTTTTTCAACTGACGATTTTTTCCCTCATGTGCTTAACTTTCTATCCTGGGCATTCACATATCACTGTCTTCAGGCTTTTCTCCTGTGCCTAATCCTCCTTCAGCAACTTTCTGGGTCCTCCGTTAAGGGTCAGTGTTTTCCAGACCCTATTTCATCACTGACTTACCTGGAGTAACTCGCGTATGGCCCATCTGTATGTCCAGTTCAAATCTGTCCCCAGAGGTTTAGACCCATATACACAGCTGCTTACTGGCTGTCTCACAGGTCCCCCAGCCACAGCATCATTTTTTCCCACTTGACATTTTCCTTTCTTGTTCCTACTCCAGAGAACGGAAATGCTATGAATCTCATCCCCAACTTACGGGACTGGAAGTGGTTATGGATTTCTCTCTCTCTCTGACTCCACATGTGCAGTCAGGGCCCAAGTCCACCAATTCTAACTCCATTTCATCACCTCCTTGCCCTACACACGTGCAGTCTCTCCCTCTGTAGCCCACGACTCCCATTTCTTTGCCCGAATCGCTGCCATGGTCTCTGAATGGCCTCCCTGTCTCCTCACCATCTCCCAATCTGGTCTCCACACTTCTCCCAGGACCATCTTTCTAAAATGCAAACCTGATCCACACACACACACACACACACACACACACACCCCTCACTTCCTCAGACGGTTCAATGACTTCACAGCCATCAGGATAAAGCTCAGGCTTGAGCACAGTACAGAGGCCCTTCTTGTTCTCGTCCCTCTGCAGTCACCCCTGGAACTCTCTGCTTGACTCACCCTGCCCTGTGGTCCCCCACACATACTATGCACACACTCACCCACACTGTCTCCTCTGAGCCACTGCACATGCTCTTCCCTCCTCCAGGAAGGGCTTTTTCCTCCACCCCTCATTTCCATGGTCTGGCAAACTACTTTCTGTCCTTCAAGACTCAGCATAGATATATTTTGGGGGGAATCCTTCAGTACGGGGTTTGGGTCCCTCTTGAATGCTCCTCAGCCGCCCCCCCGGGTCCCTCCTCATAGCACTTAGCACTTGGCTTTGCAGCCATGCGTTTACTTGTGTATGCTCTTGTCATGGGCATCTAGTCTGGTGCCTGACATGAAATAGGTCCTTAATAAATACTCACTCAAATAAAGAGTATACAGTATGCTGAAGGGGAGATCATTACCACTGTCTAATAGCCCAGTAAAGACCCAAATTTTCCTATTTGGTTGAAAGAAAAGTTGTGGCATCAGAAAGTCAAAAAGCATTTCCAGCAAGACTTCCACTCTGCTGGGCTTAAGTAGAAACCAAAGGTTATTTTCACAGTCATAGAGCAAGGGCTTGATTCTCTTTTCTATTTCACAGTCCAAACCCCTCTCAGAATATGCTACTCCCCACCCCAGGCAAATAAGTGTTTATTGGATGCATTTGAATTGAAAAGCTAGTGGAGAGTGCTAACATTAGCTGTGTCTGGACCCATTTATACTCTTTCTGCTTTTCATTTGCCTTTTTTTTTTTTTGTCTTCTTAGGGCCACACCCCTGGCATATGGAAGTTCCCAGGCTAGGTGGCAAACACCCATCTCTAGGAAGCTCTATGTTTGACTCTCAGTTCCTGATTTGGGCCTTTCCCTCGGTAGATGGGGAGATTCCCACCTTCAACTGCTGCCTCATAGAATGTCAACTTCTGCCTCAAAATGCTGCCTCACAGCTGTGTCAGCTGTGCTTATCTTCCCCTCACCTCAGCTCTGCCAGCTCCTAATCCAGGTAGGAGAATTCAGACAACAGTGCTCAGCCTCCAGGTGAGCGCACACACACACACACACACACACACACACACACCCCTCTTATTTGATAGTCTTTCCATTCCTATCACTTTACTAAGACTTCACTTCCAACGATCATATTACAGACTCAGCAATTGCTTATACCCTATTTCCTCGATCATGTTGGGCCATTGCTACCATTGGCTAGTCTTTTTCTTCTTAAAATCCTTTCTTTTGGCTTCCATGATACCAAACTATTCTTGTTCTCCCACTTATAAGTGCTTTTTTTTTTTTTTTTTTTTTTTTTTTTTTTTTTTGCTTTTTAGGGCCACACCTGTAACATACAGAAGTTCCCTGGCTAGGGGGTCCAATCAGAGCTGCAGCTGCTGGCCCACACTACAGCCACAGCCACACCAGATCTGAGCCACATCTGTGACCTGCACCACAGCTCGCGGCAATGCCAGATCCTTAACCCACGGAGTGAGGCCAGGGATCGAACCCACATCCTCACAGATCCATACTAGCTGGGTTCGTAACCTGCTGAGCCACAACGGGAACTCTGTAAGTGCATTTTTTAGTCTATCTTCTGTCTTCTGCTCCTGGCCATAGGTTTCCTTTAAGAATCAGGTCTTAACCATCAACTCTTTCCCACTTTCTCAATTCCCATCCCTCTCAGCCCTTGGCCTAGACTGTCCACTGGCACCTCAACCTAAAGCCACGTTCCTTCTGTGGGTCTCAGTTTCCTAGTTCGTGAAATGAGAAGCTTGGACTGAATGCTCTCATACTACTCCCTGCATTTAAACAACGTCTCTTCTCACATACTATCTCCTTCCTGATTGCCACGCCATTGAAACCTGTTTACCAGTTCCACTGAAACCTCAAACTCAGAACACCACATTCACAGCCATTCATTTTTCTCACTAAGAAATTAAGAGACAGAGCTTCTTTTACATGAGGAACCAAGCCCATAGCCTTGTATCTTGGTTCCTTATTGAGTTTTTTACTCATTCAGATCTTCAGAATAAAGAACATGTGACAGTGGGAGAAACCTCAGGTGATGGCATACATCCCAGCAGGCAAATTACAGATCTGTAGTATAATCAATTCATTCTGACACAGCTTAGGCAATCAGACTATGTGTATACATTTGTTTGTTACCCTTCTAATCTATTGATTGCCCACGGAGTAGCTGATTTATTCAGCTCCAGTCTTTGAAAGATTTAATTCTTTCCTGATGAGTGAAAAACCACATCCCAATAGGTCCTTTCTTGGAGCCACCTCTTCCTCAAGCCAATAATCCGCTAGCTCCCTCCTCTACAACTCCTAGGTGGTCTTTTTGGAACCTCTTTGTGGCCTCCTACATTTGCTGAATTCAGTCACCTCCCACTGACACCCATGACAACTGGTCATAGGTTGCTGAGTTATTAACAACTCAACAAACGACCCTAATCACAAAATCAATTAAATTAAAAACTACCCCTCTTTTTATCCAGAGGGGGAAAAATAGAGCGCATGTTTGGTGTTGTGTTTTTAATAGGGGAGGGTATATTTTTTTTCAAAATCATAGTCACGTTCAAATTATGAGTCATTGAGGGCTTGTTAATTCTCTCAGTCCTCCTCCTTCCTCCTCTGTGTGCATCAGCACCTAGGTCTGCCTAGTGACCCTCCCTCCAAACTGTTTCTCATGTAGACCCATTCCTTTCCATTCTCAGGGCATCCTGCTGGGGTCATTGGCACAGTCCCCTAACTCATCTCCTTGTCCCTATTCTCTTCTCAGACCCATTGTGCAGACCCCTGGCAGCGCATCTTCCTCAGACATCACTCATCTGATGTCTTACCCCTGGTCCAGCATGCACACTGGCTGGGTCCCTGGGGTACCCAGGAATGAGTCCAGTCTCTGCCACTGGCTATCATAGGAATAGACTGAGTGAAATGATAAGGAAAGTACACGCTTGGAATCAGACCAACAAGGCAGCGATTTGGCTCTACCACTGGCTAGCCCTGTGATTTGGGAATACTTCATTTCTTGGAGTTTCGGTTTTCTGTTACATGGAAATAATGATGTAGGATCCCCAGGATTTGAGGAATCATCATGTGGGTTGATACATGCAAAGTATTTAGTGCACAGTGCTTCTAAAGATTGAGCTGGAGCACAAGTGTAAGCCCTCCTTTACCTGCCATCCCAAGACCTCATCCTGACACTGAGTGGAGGTCAGCCTCGTGTGGCACTTCAGATGGTTCAGGTAGGTCTGCCTCAACCTTGGAGCCAGATGGAGGCCTTTTATAGGTAGGGGCCATGATTAATACTTTTTTGAAATCCCTAGCAGGGCACACTCCAGAAACTCAAAAAATATTCATGGAATCAAAAAGAAGGCTGCAGGGGTGGTATCCTGTGTTGGGGGTGGGAGGACTGTATTTGGAGAGTTTTCCCCCTCCACCTGGGCAGGGTTTTTCTGAAGCTGATGCTAGGACGGTTCCCCCACCCCTTTATTTATTTTTATTTTATTTTATTTTATTTGCTTTTTAGGGCTGTACCAGCAGCATATGATGGAAGTTCCCAGGCTCGGGGTCAAATCAGAGCTACAGCTGCCAGCCTCCACCATAGCCCCAGCAATGCTGGATCTGAGCCTCGTCTGCAACCTACACCACAGCTCACAACAACGCCAGATCCCCAACCCACTGAGTGAAGCCAGGAATCGAACCCCCATCCTCATGGATACAAGTCAGATTTGTTTCCACTGGGCCACAGTGGGAACTCCCTCCACTTCTTAAGTACCTGCTGACCAGCCCAGGCAGCAGAGGCATGGGATTGGGCTGCAAGGCAGAGAACCAGAGCCTGGGAGCAAGCATCCATCTCTAAATGCTCTGTGGTTTTTTGCTGATTTCTCTGAGTGGGATTCCCTAGGTCAGCTGTATCTCTTTCTCCTCCTTCCCCAAGTCCCTCACCCACCCCCAGGCAACACTGACTGGGCAGCCAAAGTTTGGGAAGAAGAGCCTGTGCTGTTAGCTTGGGACATGATTAACAGGATCCCTGGAGTAACAGGAACCCCTGGTATTCATGACCCTCATGCCTCTTTTTTAGAAGGTTGTGTGATAGCGTGAAAGCCTTCTGCATACTGTTGGTCAGGGCAACGGTTCTAAGCTCAGCTCTCACTGGATGGCTGCCTTCAAATCCATTCCTGCTTGGTGATTGTTTCAAGACACGTTTAGGAAAGAGGCCCTAGTCAAGAAAACACATCCATGTCACATAGGTCAACAGAAGAAACTTAGAGGAGGTCAGCGCTATAGGTTGTAGGAGAACTAAAGGAGCAAACAGGGAGGGGCCAAGCAACCTGGAGATGAGCATCCATGGAAACGTTGACCAGCCATTGGCTGGAGAGAGAGGGAGGGTGTGGTCCCACTGCTACCCAGGCAAGACTGCCTTGTGATTGGTTGGGGGAGCCGGAACTAAGGCAGCACTGCCCAGTGGCAGCTGAGGTCACGGAATAGAGGAAGACTCTCCTTGGGATGTAGCTCAGAAGAGCAACCTGGCCTCCCAATTCTCTTGGTCCCCAATCTCCTACCAGTGCTTCTCATTCACTCAGAAGCCAGCGGACAAAGGAGCCTGGGACATGTCATCCTCAGGGGTTGCCCGCTGTGGTACAGAGCAGAGCAGGGGAAGGGCACAAGACCGTAAGTATCAATGACTGGTACAGGGTTATTGCTTCACTACCAGCTCACAAGCCACCCCAATAAACAATCTAATTTGAAAAAAAGAAAACAAAGAAAAACAAACAAACAAACAAAACACTTTCTGGGCAATTCCATCCTTTAAACAAGTCCGCTAGCTCCTTCTTCCAATCAAAGCGTCACCCTCAGATTCTGCCACAGCAGTTGTAGAGCTGGCACTTCTTCCCTGCCATCTCCAGCCTCGCTTACTGGCCTATGAAGTAAAGAGGGTGAGGAGTCCTCAAAATCTTCTGATTTCATCTCCTCCCCGTAACTCTTCCGGCTCAGCTATCCCAGCCTGGCTCTGACAAAGCATCAAAACTCCGTTTCCATGTGGAGCTGGACTTGGCCAGTCAATCATTTTTCATGCAACTCTTGAAGGTCACAGAAGCTGGAGGTTTTCAATTATGAGAAGGCTGGGTGCAAGGATGCGAGGAGCTGCCAGGAAATGACAAGTGGTCGGCAAAGTCCTTCCAGGCTGGGGCACGTCCCAGCTGCGGTGATGAATGTCCTCCTCTGGTTGGCACCAGCCTGTCAGCCCTTGATAAAGAGCTCACCAAACACTGTGCTAATAGGAACAAGAATAAATGGGATGGGATTTCAGCTCCATTTGAAACACACTGCCTGGGAGCAATCCGAACAGGCAAGGTGATGAGAGAGGCGTCGCCTGTGTGTCCTTCCTGCTGTCTCTCGGAGGTTCCCCGCCTGTCCACTCAATGTCCCTAACGTAATCATTCCTGGTCCTCTCAGCAAGAAAGGATGCCATGCGGGAAGAATGACAGACAGGGAGAAGACTGATGAATCTGCTCGCCTCAAACCCAGAGCAGACGCCAGGGGGCGCCTTGGTTGGAAACAGGTGGAGCGCCTTGAAAGCCTTTCAGAGAAGTCACGTGAGTTTCTTTCTTTCTTCTTTTCATGTATTTTTTTTTAATTAAAGTTGATTTACCATGTTTCTTCAAGTTCTGTTGTACAGCAAAGTGACCCAGGCGAGTTTCTGAAACCAGAGAAGCCACCAAGGGCTTCTGAAGAGGGGAGTCATGTGATGAAATAGTGTTTGCAAAGGAGAATCCAGCGGCACTGGGCTAGTGGGTAGACTGGGGGCGGAGGCGGAGACAGAAGGACCCTTACGAAGGTGAGACGGTGTGGGAGGGATGCCAGGGCAGGGACAGCATGGAGGCTGTGGCAATGGAAGGTCTGTTGTGAAGAGACGGTTGGAGGTTTAGCACATCTAAACTCTTTGCAACATGGCTTCAAAGATAACAAGGCTTGAGGTCCATAACTGTGCTGAATGAACAGAAATGGAGGGAATTTGGTTTGTCTTCCATGTTGGGTGTAGACTCATTGGGCTTAGAGGGGCAGCGAGATACCTAAGTAGGTGTTCACATCCGGCGTTGGACCCTAGGCTAAGAGGACAGGACTAAGCAAAAGGTTTACTCATCTTAGAGGAGATGACTGATCCCATGAGTTTCTTCTTCTTCTTCTTCTTTTTTTTCTTTTCTTTTTCAAGGCTGCATGGAAGTTCCCAGGTTAGGAGTGGAATTGAAGCTATAGTTGCCAGCCTATGCCACAGCCACAGCAATGTGGGATTGAAGCCACGTCTACAACCTACACCACAGCTCATGGCAACACCAGACCTTTAACCCACTGAGCAAGGCCAGGGATTGAACCTGCGTCCTCATGGATACTAGTCAGGTTCTTAACCTACTGAGCCACAACAGAAACTCCATGAGCTTCTTAATGAAAGGGTAATAGGCATAAAAAAATTAACCAGGCTTGGTACTCAGCAAGAGGAACCAGATTTCCATGTTATGTGGTTCCCAATTTGATAACTTCAAGCTCCCCAGGATCTCCAGAGGTCCATTTTTCACCCACCAGTCTCTCCCCTTTGGCCATTCACCTTGAGATACGAGTCACCCCAATGCTAAGGACTGGCATCTAGCTTAAGGGGGAGGCCTGGGCAGGGTGAGAGGCTCCATTTGGGTCTCCCAGCATTAAAAACTGGATTCTTCTTGAAGCAATCTACCTATCTGGCCAGGTAATTGAAGGCAGGGCAACCAGCTTCCTGAGAAGCCTCAAAGTACAATGGACACCCTGAGTGTGACCGGACCTCCTGCCATTCTCCCTGAGGGAAGGGGGAGGGGCGGTCCCGACGCCATCAGCCACCAGGGTGACGGCCCACTTCCTCCCCTTCTCCAGCTGAAATGTTGCGAGTCACTGATCACGTCTCTGAGTAATCAGATTTCAAGAACACGAGGGAGAGGATTTTAATCTTCAGGGCAAAGAAGAAATCAAAGAGATTAAAACCCAAATCCCTCCAGAGGGAACTGCATGTCCAGAGGATCAAAGAGTACCTGAGCCTCAAGGAGATTGCCATGCCCAGGTTGGGGAAAGGACCTTCCCCAAAGACGTGATTTGATGTATCTCTTTTGGGTGGTTTCGGCTTCATCATGGAGAGAATGGAGTGTGGGTTCAGAGTGCACAGATTCCATGCCAGGATTTTATGGAAGAAAGGAGACCAGGGCTAAGCAATCTGGAGACCCCCTTGCCTGATCTGGCTTCTCTCTGAGTTCTCCTGGAATGCCCTTCTCCTTCATTCCTTGTTCCTGATAGGCAGATTCCTACTCATCATTTAGTATCCAGCTCTGGAGCCAGGATGCTTTGGTTCACATCTAAGCTCTATTTGTTTATATGCTCAGCTCTCAAGCCAGACTCTGAGCCCTTCCAAGGAAGGGACTACATCCTGTTCTTCTTTGAACCCCTGAACTCAGGACAGTGCCTGGCACCAAGGGCATTCTCAATAAACACCTGATGAATAAGTAGGAAACTAAAGCATCAACTCTGGAACCAAGCAGCCTGGATTTGAATCCTGGTCCTACTGTGTATTGACTGCACAACATTGGGCAAGTTTCTTAACCTCTCTGGGCCTCAATTTCTTCATCTGTAAGATGGGATAATAACATCCCTTATCTCAGAGGGCAGACAATGGGGATGAAATGAGTTCTATATATGCATAATGTTTAGAAGAGTAATTGGCACAGGGAGGGCACTCCATAAAAGTTAGCCATGGTGCTATCCACACTTTCACTGGCACCTCGAATAAATTATTAGCTGCCCCTTTTTTAAAAAGAGCTGCACATTAAACAAAATAGGTTGGTTAATAATTTCCTTTCAACACTATGGTTTGTGAGGAATTTGTGATTAGGTGAATTAATGATCACACAAACAAATAATAATTCAGGATTTCCTGCAGTCATTTGGCACGGCCATAGATGGGAGCCAAATTGGCTCATTTATCTCTGCTCTGAGGCCCCATGGTTACAGGGAATCACTCACCAAGAACTGCCATCAACAAAAGAATTTGTTTTCGAACAACAGTGATTGGGCTATTTTTCAACCTTAGTTTCAGGTGATGCATTTTTATTTTGTCTCAGTCTGAAGAAGAGGAGGAGGTTTTGGGGTTTGGGGGGGAAGTGTAGGAAGTGGCAGAAAGCAAACATTAGAGTTGTATGGGAAGGGAGTGGCCACTAGCACGGAAGGGGAAGCCACCAGATCAAGTTCAAAGCCAGGGCACCAACAGCAGCCTTCAATTCTGCGAGTTTAGAGCCAAATTTGCAAGGAAAGCTCACCTACCCCAGAATGTGATTAACCAACTGGCAATCTGTGCCATGCTGTCAGCTGTGCATGGTCATAGAAGCATCTCAAGGTCAGAGACCAAGACTTTTAACTTCTCCATGTCTTCTGTCAAAATAAGGGTAAGAGCTACCACTCATGAATATTTAGTATGTGCCAAACATTATGTTAAGCTCTGAACATAGTCTGACTCCTTTTCTGCTCACAAAACCCTGTGAGGCAGATTCCAAGCCCTGTTTTTACAGATGTGTCCACTGAGGCACGAGCCTTGCCCTTGGATGCACAGCTCAGCAGGCTTTGAACCCAGAGAACGTGCCCCTTGGGCTCTTGTGCTCAACACTACACTTGCTGTTTTGTAAGAAGACATATCCTACCAGCAGCAGCCTCTTAAAAATTGCTTTGTTTGCCAGATGAATGAATGAATGAGGCTGCTGCAGGATGGAATCTAAAATTCATCCCTGAAATCTCTGCTCACTGGGCTCTGGACTCCATAAATAGATACCTCTAGTGAGATAAAGTGCTCCTTTTCCAGGCTTTATTTTTGGCAATTAAAGCAATACACGGACTTTGCGAGTCCTTGGACCGTGGGTCTGCCCTGGAATCCATGGCTTGGTTCGCTAGCACAGAGGTAGTGGCCCCAGAACACCAGGTTATGCCTCCTGGCCTGTCATCTGGAGTTTTATAGTGACATCAGTGTGTGTGTGTGTGTGTGTGTGTGTGTGTGTGTGTGTGTGTGTGTTTTCTTTTTTGCAGCTGCCCCCGCAGCGCATGGAAGTTCCCAGGCTAGGGGTCAAATTGGAGCCACAGCTGAGGCCTACACCACAGCCACAGCCACCATGGATCTGAGCCGCATCTGCAGCCTATACCACAGCTCACGGCAATGCCAGATCCTTAACCCACTGAGCAAGGCCAGGGGTCAAACACACATCTTCACGGATACTAGTCAGGTTCTCAACCCGCTGAGCCACAGTGGGAGCTCCAGTGCCCGAAGTTTTAGACGGCAGATCCGTGGAGCGTCATGGAGGCCTTCACAACACAGGTTCGTGGATTTCTCCTCTCGTTTCTGATGCCACCATTTTCCAGAAAGCCCCAGAACCCTCGACCTGCTCAGAGAGACTCTGGCTCTCCTTTGCTCTGCAGGAACAAGAATGGTGACTTTCAAGTTATTTCAAGCTAATCTTCAAAGAGAGAATCCCTGACAGTCCGAGGGGACCTAAGAGAAAGGAGTCATTAGGACTCAGAAGCCCTGGCTAGAGCCGGCTGCCCTGACAGATAGCCAGACATCAACAAAAGCCGCAGGATCCCTGATGAAAAATGAGGACTCGCCCCAGCTCCCCTGCCTCCTGCATCATCAGCATCGGTGCCCCACGTGGCCCTGTGCCAGGGATGTCCCACTGCCCTCCCCCAGCCTGCAAAGAATAAGCATTGGCTCCATTCACTGTGTTCTGAGAGGGGTGGGCCAGCCCTTGAGCTGGAAATTCACTAGCTGAAGAATCACAGGTTTGGATCAGCCCCGTCTCCCAGGGCTGTGCTGATCTCTCCTGATTACATTCCAGCCGCTGGGCACAATCTCTTTCCTCACCACCAAAAATGATCTGGGGGAAATAAACAATGGAATTTGCCATGTTCCTATTCTCTGCAGCCTGCAGGGTGTGGGCTGCATACTAAGCACTGTTGAAAGCGCATCCATCCAGAATCCGGAGGTAACCTTGGCTCCAAAGGGCGAGAAGGAGCTGATCTTAAAGAGCAGGCACCTCACCTACAGCCACTCAACCTCCCCCTTTATTCTGATTTCTGAAACTGGTCTGGTCCTCCCAGTTGGGGCCTGGTCAAGATCGAGCCTCATACTGGGGTATGAGTCAATAGCCCAGTGCCACGGAGGAAGGAGGACCTTTCACGCTTATCGAAGAGCTTAGTAGTATTAAGATTGGCTATTTATTAAATACCCACTATGAATCAGGCACTGTGTTAAATCCTTTACAAATGTTATTTAATTTTCAAGTTATATTAATTTCAAAAAAACCACATGCTCATCATTTTCAAAGCAATATAGATGAGCAAAATGAAAAAATAAATCCCCTGTAATCCCATCTCCCAAGGATAATCACCATTAACCTTTGGCATGTATATTAAACAACAGGAGGTATAGATATGGTTATGCCTTTGGTAGTTGGGGCATTTCAGGCCTAGAGAGGCCAAGTATCTAGATAACAGCCACTGCAGTGGGGGCGACTTGAACTCTGGTTCTTTCATTTGATGAATATGTATTGAGAACATAAACACTGTTCTGAGAGACAGGATTCAGGTCCCTAAGGAATAAGGCAGACAAGGGTTTTGTTGCCAGGAACAAAATCTAGTGGGAGAGCCAATCAATACACAAATGAGCTATCACCAAAAAAAGGCAAGGGCCATGAAGAAAATAAAAATAAGGACTTTCATGTTAAGTGCCTGTCGTGGGGCAGGTAGTTACCCGGCATGGGTCAAAGAATGAGATTTTGAGGAAATAACACTTTAATTTGTTTAAACAAATACTTAAATAGTATTTATGAAGTGGCAATTACAGGAGTTGTTTTTGTTTTTGGTTGTTGTCGTTGTGTGTGTTTTTTGTTTTTTTGGGTTTTTTTGTCTTTTTAGGGCCACACCTGTAGAGGTTCCCAGGCTAGGGGTCAAATCAGAGCTGTAGCCACTGGCCTACACCACAGCCACAACAACATCAGATCAGAGTTGTATCTGCCACCTGCACCCACAGCTCATGGCAATGCCGGATCCTTAACCCACTGAGCGAGGCCAGGGATCGAACCTGTGTCCTCATGGGTACTAGTCAGATTCGTTACCGCTGAGCCACGATGGGAACTCTGAGTTTTATTTTTTAAACAAATGCGAATGCACTTAAACCTTCAAAAATCTTATTATCATACTTATCATACTTATTATCATACTTATCGCACATGAGGGAAATCAGGCACAGAGAGCCTCAGTAACTTTTCCAAGGTCACACAGCTAGGAAATGGTGAAGCCCAAGATACAGATCCAAGTAATTTGGCTCTAAAGTCATGCTTGTGACCAATACCCTCCACTGCTTCTGTCTGAGCTGAGATCTGAATAACAAGGCATTATCCGTGCAAAGATCTGGAGAATGCATTCAAACAGAAGGGACAGCAAGGCCAAAACAATGAAGTGGGAATTGTGCTTGGTGTGTCTAAGTATCAGAAAGAGTGTCTAGCTAAAATTAAAAAAAAAAAAAAAGGGAGTTCCCGTCATGGCTTGGTGGTTAATGAGCCCAACTGGTATCCATGAGGATGAGGGTTCAAGCCCTGGCCTTGATCAGTGGGTTGGGGAACTGGTGTTGCTGTGAGCTGTGTTGTAGGCCAGCGGCTACAGATCTGATTTGATCCCTAGCCTGGGAACCTCCACATGCTGCGAGTATGGCCCTAAAAAGAAAAATAAAATAAAATTAAAAAAAAAAAGAGTGTCAAGCTAGATTATGAAGGGCTTTTTAGGCTGGAGAAAGGCTTTTGGATTTTATCTTAAGCAAGTATAATAGGAAGAAACCGGACATTTTTGTTAGAGAAGTGCCTTGATCAAGTTTGCATTTTAAAAAGATTCCTTTGCCTATTGAACAGAGCACACAATTTAAGGGGGCAAATCAGAGAGGACCCGTGGACCTGGTAAGGATCCAGCCTAAAGAGGAAAGTGGCTGGCACTAGGAGAGTGACCCAGGAAATAGAGAGAAATGGAAAAATGTGGCCAATCCAAAATTATACTTTTTCCCTTGGAAGTTCACTCACCGTTATTTGAGAAACACATTTTGGGAAAAACTCCTTGCTAGGCAAAGACCACCTCGTGGGGTTGGATCAGAGGCATAAAAACAGATAAGAGGTTGGTCCTTTGTCAGTCATGAACTGGAGTCAAATGCACGAGTTTGTCACAAAGTTACAGAAAATAACAGTGATACCTATCCCTCAGTGACTAGCCACTGTGTTCCAGGCTCCATTCGGGTTCTTCCCTCATCAAATCCTCATAAGAATCCCATGAAAAAGGTGTTATCATTCATCCCATTTTACTGAAAGGTTAAGTCAAACCTAGTCAAGGTCATAAAGCTGGGACATGGCCGGATCGAGCCCTCAACCCAGGCAGGTTGACTTGCAGACCATGGCTGTTAGCCATGACACTGACCTGGTTTTGAAAGCTATCTACTAATCCAACCAACAGCCTAGGGAGCAGCCAGATGGCAGAGGAGCATGTGACAGCAGCGAAGGCTTTCCATTATTTTCTAACAAGAGTGGTTTGAGCCTTAAAAAAAACAAAAGTACAGACGGTCCTTTTTTTCTGTGCTGGATGTCACATCAACCCCATTTGTGAGACCGCAGCTGAGGCCATCAGTGTCTAGAAGGAGCAGAGGCAGCGCTGGAGGCCAGCTGCAGGCGGAGGCTTTAAAGCTGGGTACCAGTCCTAGGCGATTTGGTCAGTGAGTGACAAGATGGCAAGTCAGATGTGAGAGGATCCATTTGATGATAAACTGGCAATTAGTCGACTGACTGCCCAGACTCTAGCACATGGGAGTAGCTCTGCAAATGTCTACTGAAATAATGAATACTTACATCAAGTAGACCCCAGTCAAAAGTGCAGGTGGCCAGTGATATTGGTGGGACAACCAGGGCACACATTAACTCTGTTTCTCCAGATTCATTTTCTTACCCCCTTCCCTCCCTTTTGTTTTTTGCATGCCCCTTGTTATCACCTAACTTTAGTAGACATATACTTTTTTTTTTTTTGGCTGCACCTGCAGCATGCAGAAGTTCCCAGGCCAGGGATCAAACCTGTGCCACAGCAGTGACTCAAGCCACTGTAGTGACAATGCCAGATCCTTAATTAACCCTCTGAGTTACCGGGGAACACCAGTAAATGTGTTTTTTATGTGTTTGTCTTCCCCTACTAGAACAAAAGCTTCCGAAAGGTAGGCCTGGACTTTGTTTTTATTTCGGGGTATTTTTTGTTGTTGTTGTTTTCACTCAACACTTCTTTTTTTTTTTTTTTTTTGTCTTTTTGCTATTTCTTGGGCTGCTCCCGCGGCATATGGAGGCTCCCAGGCTCGGGGTCGAATCGGAGCTGTAGTCTCCGGCCTATGCCAGAGCCACAGCAACGCGGGATCCGAGCCGCATCTGCAACCTACACCACAGCTCACGGCAACGCCGGATCATCAACCCACTGAGCAAGGGCAGGAACCGAACCCGCAACCTCATGGTTCCTAGTCGGATTCGTTAACCACTGCGCCACGACGGGAACTCCCACTCAGCACTTCTAACAGTGACTGGGATGTAGAGGACCCTCAGTAAATATTTGTTGATCAAGTGATGACGATATCATTTAAAGGTATCATGTCATTCACACCTCACAATTTTGCCAGGTAGACAGAGGGCCCTTTTTATTTATGTTGAAACTACAATTCAAAAAGGTTAAATGTAAAAAAAAAAAAAAAAATCAACAACTGAAAAAAAGAGTTCCCATTGTGGCTCAGCAAAAATGAATCTGACTAGTATCCATGAGGACGCAGGTTCAATCCCTGGCCTCGCTCAGTGGCTTAAGGATCCGGTGTGGCTGGGAGCTGCACTGTAGGTCTCAGATGCGGCTTGGATCCCACGTTGCTGTGGCTCTGCCGTAGGCCAGAGGCTACAGCTCTGGTTCAGCCCCGAGCCTGGGAACCTCCATAAGCCTCGAGGGCAGCCCTAAAAAGCAAACAAACAAACAAACAGACAAGCAAAAGTTAAGGGTGCGAAAGCTCATGTTTTTCTGAGAACTTAGCTGGTGTTTTTCACTACACCAGGCTGTCTTCCTAATGGCTCCACTGAGTTATTATTTAATAATTCCATTGTGAGTCAATAGAAGAAATCACCAGACAAAGAACGTTTCTCTATTACCTGCTGAACTGCTATGGGGGACATTATATGCTAATAAGCGGAGTCCTTTATACTAAGAATGCATGGGATTTTTAGTACTGAGAACAATTCCGGGTCTCCTGAAAACTGCTGCTCCCTCTGTCAGACAGAACCTTATAAATGATGGGGTTTCATTTTTTGTCTTGCATGTCAGGAAGCACAGAAATTGAATTAGTGCTTAATTACAGTAATAATCTAATTTCTGGTCCAGTTATGATCCTTTCCTCCTATATATGATTTCTAATCTTTATTTTCATTTTAACCATTTGTGTATATGGATACACCGTTTTGGTTATTAGCTGTAGCATATCCTTTTTAGAAATCGCTGTGGTAGGAAATATAGAAAATAAACAATAACTAACACTAATCAAATGCTTGCCGTAGGCCAGGGACCATTTTTGCACTTTACATGTATTAATTCATTTCATCATCAAAAAATGAACTCTCATATTTCCAGAGGAACCAAATGTTATAATAGAATGTAATGAAATTAGCATCCTGAATTATAAAGAAGTATGGCATGTGCCTTCCCCTAGCTTCCTCTGTTAAGCCCCTCCATCACCTCCCACGTCCATTAGCCCAATACTCTGCTAATTAGACTCCCTCGTCCACTCTTGCCCCTTCAGCCTCCTCTTCCATGAGTGGCTGGAATTAATCCTGTGGAAATAAGAGTCAGATCACGTCACTCTCTGCTCAAAACCTCCCATGACTTTCCATCCTAGAATAAATATCAAGGTCCTTTCAAGGATCCACAAAGCCCTACAAGATCTGTCCTCACGTGTCTCTGGCCTGATCCGCTCGTGCACTCCGATCCCCGACTCTATCTGTGGCTGCACTATCCTTCGATGGTTGCTCCAGGCAGCATTTCACGTCAGGATCTTTGCATTTGTTGTTCTTGAAGCTTAGTGTATTCTTCTTGGCATATCTGCATGCTCTGCTCCCTTGTCATTTTCAGGGGTCAAATGTCACCTCTTGAAAGAAGCCTTCCCTGATCACCTGCTATCCCCTCCCTTAACACTTCATACCCATCTTCTTAGTCTGTTTTTCTCCTAAGTACGTTGAACTACCATACTGTTTAGTTTTACTCATCCGTAGTTCATATTGTCTGTATCTTTTTCTGAGACTTTTTCCTTTATCAATATCCATGGGAACTTGTGTTTTGCAACTGAAGAAGATGCAGACTCTTCAAAAAAGGCATTTTTGTCAGTCTTGTCCTTTGTTACATCCCAATTGACTAGACCAATGTTTGGCGTATAGCAGGTGCCCAGCAAATATTTGCTGATTAATGAATCAACCTGAGAGGAGGCATATTTCATTAGAAGCATACCACATTTTGAAAATATACAAAACGCACGAGACTAAACTATTCACTCTAATTATTAAATTGTTTTTCCAAACTCCTTCCTTTGTCCACATACTAACACTGTCACATAAGTCGAGTTAATACTGACAAGGTTGCATAGAATGTGCTTGTCTCTGCCATGAAGGTCTATGGATTTTTCAGATGTACCGAGCATTTTGCCTGGCTGAGCGGAAGTTCCAACACTGCCACGATGGAGACTTCCTTTCTCCCCAATACCATCTTTTTCTGAGACTTTTTCCTTTATCAATATCCATGGAAACTTCGGTTTTGCAACTGAAGAAGATGGGATCATAGGATTTGGAGGGATGAGAGCTAAGGGCTGAGGACGGAGAAGAGGAGGAGGATGATAAAGGCAGGGACCAAGTCTCCGTGTTCATTTCTATAATTCCAGCTTCTGGAAGTGCTGGGCACAGAATGGACAAGCCGTAAAGATTGGTTCAGGGAGTTGCTCACGTGTTCTCTTGGTTTGAGTCTGAATATTTAAGGCTAGAAAGGTGAAGACCTGAAGTCAGAATTTTTTTTTCTTGGGAAACTTTTGAGATTCTGAGCCGAAAATTCTCCTCATCTTTGCCTGGCAGCTTTGGATCCTTTAAGAGGTAGTACCTTGGAATGACCTTGACATCTGCAAGTGAGTAGTGCCTGTAGTAACGCTTCTTCAGGGGACTCTTGGGAAAGTATGAGGACCCTCACAGAGGTTCTAGCTGACAGACGGGATGAGGGCACACAAGAGACACTCATCTGGGAATCCCCAGAAATAATGGGGACTCTTTGAAAGAGTATGTGACTCCAACAGCATCAGTGGGTTGATGAGGCTAGTCTAAGATTCACGTGACCCCATAGAATTCAGATTTGGAAGGAGTTTTGGAATCACCTCAACTAACTAGTCATTCCATTTAGAAGTTTCATCTCACAGAAGAAGAAAAACACGTGAATATAGTATAATTTCATCTCTCTTTTCTCTAACATGTAAATCTTTGAGTTTAGCTAGACTGTTGTAAATCTACTCCCGCCTCACATCTGTCAAGCCTGAGAAATGCCTTCTCTCAAACTTTCTAGCGTTTGCTCCCCCTCAGTTAGTGTGTGTCTCACTCTTGACTCTCCTGCCAAGTATTTTCTTGCAATTTTTTTTTTTATCTTTTTAGGGCCACACCCATGGCATATGGAGATTCCCAGGCAAGGGGTCTAATCAGGGCTACAGCTACTGTCCTACACCAGAGCCACAGCAACACCAGATCCAAGCCACATCTGCGACATACACCACAGCTCATGGCAACGCTGGATCCTTAACCCACTGAGCGAGGCCAGGGATCAAACCCACAACCTCATGGTTCCTAGTCGGATTTGTTTCTACTGTGCCATGACGGAAACTCCTCTTCTTGCAATTTTAATGCTAGTCTTGCTATGGGGCAGTTCTCCTTTTCCTTTAGAAGAGAGAGAAAAAAAGAAACCACTTGTTTAATTTCTGACCCAATTAAACCATGAGCTCATAATCTCATCCTCTGTGGGCCGGAGCGATGGGCTCCGGAGCCGTGAGCAGAATAGAAATTGCCAACATTAACATAGATTTCCTCTTCCCCGTTCAGGAGTGACTAACGTGGGGCGAGATTATGTTTGTGCTCCAGTAGCTTTTTTCAGTTATTTAATCAGCAGGTACAAACCCAAAAAACAAGCTTCTGAAAACCTTGAGGACTTGCCAGCATTCTCGGGAACACGGAGGCAATAACTCAGGAGGTTAGAGGAACCCTTTGAGTGCTGCCTGGTGCTCCTGATGCTGACCCTCCCAACGCCTTACTTTGGGGGATTGCATTCAGCCAGCCTCAAAGAATTACACAGATGATAAACTTAGACCTAGAGTAGAACATTATGCCTGCTTTGCTCCTGATGGAAATAAGAGAACCCTCGTCAAGCCTCAGATTTGGGCAGCAACATGGCAATTGGCTGTAGCTATGAGTGGCAGAGGAGCAGTGGTCCAGGAGCCGAGAGATACGGGCTGTTTAGGTGCGTGCTAGCTGTAAGGACTAGGGTCAGTGTCCCAATTCGATGGTCTTCACTGTCTTTTTCTGCGAAACAAAATAGCTTTGTCAGAGGATCTCAGAAATTCCTATGGTCTTGACTCTCTCAGAGGGTCAGTATTGATGACTGAAAAAAAAAATACTGATGGCTGGCACTTAGATACTTGCAATGCTTGCACCTTTCTCTTTCTCCAGCTGCCTCTGCTTCCTCTCATTGAAGGCATTTGCATTAGGAAAAGGTCTTTTTGAGTTCATGACAAGGGTAGCTTCTTGGGGTTTCTTGAGTCCAAGAGATCTGAGAGTTAGGGCTCCAACAAAGATTAGGGATAAGGGAATAGCCAGGCGAGGGGAGGGCCCAGGAAGAGAGATGGATGGCTGGGGTTGGGGGGAGTAAGGCATGAGACGTGGTAATCTCTAGATCTGGTGGAGTGGGCAAAATGATAAGAAAGAAAAATAATGATTCAACCTTCAATTGGAGGGTGCAAATAGAATGGGATGCCAACATTTTCCCAGGGCCTAAAGATGGGACAAAGGACTAAAGACAGGGAATGACCCCTGAAGGGAACTGTTTGATACTCTAGAGCTGTGACCAGGTCCTTGGGTAATGTGAAGGTTCCTGGAGTTCCCATTGTGGCGCAGTGGTTAACGAATCCCACTAGGAACCATGAGGTTGCGGGTTCGATCCCTGCCCTTGCTCAGTAGGTTAACGATCCGGCTTTGCCGTGAGCTGTGGTGTAGGTTGCAGACGCGGCTCGGATCCCCCGTTGCTGTGGCTCTGGCGTAGACCGGGGGCTGCAGCTCCGATTGGACCCCTAGCCTGGGAACCTCCATATGCTGTGGGAGCGGCCCAAGAAATAGCTAAAAAAAAAAAAAAAAAGGTTCCTTTGCCATTTCCCACAACTGATTGCAGGGGCTTTTGTTTCTTTGTTTTTGTTTTAGTTTTTGTCTTTTCTAGGGCTGCACCCGCATCATATGGAAGTTCCCAGGCTAGGGGTCTAATTGGACCTGTAGCTGCCGGCCTACACCAGAGCCACAGCAACTCAGATCCGGCCGCATCTGCAACCTACACCACAGCTCACGGCAACGCCGGATCATTAACCGTCTGCAACCTACACCACAGCTCACGGCAACGCCGGATCATTAACCCACTGAGCAAGGGCAGGGACCGAACCCGCAACCTCATGGTTCCTAGTGGGATTCGTTAACCACTGCGCCACGATGGGAACTCCTTTTGTTGTGTTCTTTGTTGCCATTGTTCGTGTTGTTTTGGCTATTCTCAGGGCATGTGGAAACTCCCAGGCTGGGGATTGAATCCACAGGGACAATGCCAGATCCTTAACTCACTGCACCACCAGAGACCTCCTGCAAGAGCTTTTGAATCCCTCCCTCTCTATCTCGCTCTCCCCCTCTCTCTCTATCTCCCACCTTCCTCTCTCACACAAGCACACACTCACAGCAGGGATTATGTGTGTCCTTGAACCTCCTGGTGTGGGTGGGGAAGGTGTGCTGACAGAGAAGAAAAAAAATGTGAACTGCATGGTGTTTAACAGTGAAATCTCCCCACTTTCTTTTTTTTTTTTTTTTGTCTTTTTGTATTTTTTTTGGGCCACACTCCACAGCATATGGAGGTTCTCAGGCCAGAGGTCCAGTTGGAGCTACAACCACCAGCCTATGCCAGAGCCACAGAAATGTAGGATCCAAGCTGCATCTGCCACCTACACTGAGCCACAATGGGAACTCCATCCCCACTTTTTATTATTGGGTATTATGAACACTGTAAACCAGCTATAATGGAAAAAATAAAAATCATTACAAATGAAAAATAAATGAATAAATTTTATGATCAAAAAAATAAAACATACAACAAAGTGGAAAATATATATATATATATATATATATATATATATATATATATATATATAAAGCAAAGTGATGGTTGAACATGTTGTAGAAATTCAGCATCTATTTGAATAATGAAGGAGGGAAGTCATGAGCTCATTAACTAAATAAGTAAGGGATTTAAAAACATCTATTCAGGAGTTCCTGTCGTGGCTCAGTGGTTAACGAATCCCACTAGGAACCATGAGGTTGCGGGTTCGATCCCTGGCCTCACTCAGTGGGTTAGGGATCCGGCGTTGCCGTGAGCTGTGGTGTAGGCTGCAGACTCAGCTCATATCCCGCGTTGCTGTGGCTCTGGTGTAGGCCAGCGGCTGAAGCTCCGATTCAACCCCTAGCCTGGGAATCTCCATGCGCCACGGGAGCAGCCCAAGAAATGGCAAAAAGACAAAAAAACAAAAACAAAACAAAACAAAACAAAATCTATTTATATGAGGATGGGTCTGTCTCGTGTTGGGGCAGGTGCCCTCTTCTCTAACAGCATATTTTGCTGTTTTTTTCTAAGACATCTCTGTAAATTCATTTTTTTGTGAATAAATCAAATCAGAGCATCTCAAACATTTAAACCTTCTACTGAGGGCTTTATAAGGAAGAGGAGGCTTGGAAAAGTACCGCCTAAAGACCATTTCACTCTGTGCTGCCACCAGCCAGTCTAAAATGCTGAGAAACAAATGTTCTCAATCATTTTGTATAGTTTAGAAGGCTCATTTTCTCACAGCTGTGTGAGATAAAAACAAGTAGCTGATTTTTTCCTGAGTAAACCAAATTCCAATTGCAGGGCCTAGACCAGAAAAGAATCCACTTAAATGCACACATCCTGGTTTAGTATTCTTTGATGAGCACAAATGAAAGAAAATAGTGCGTCATTTTGTCTCGATTTCTCTCCCAGTAACCAAGGCAGAAATCTATCTGCGTATGTGCCTGTGCCTATGCCTCTGTGTGTGTGTGTGTGTGTGTGTGTGTGTGTTTGTGTGTGAATGACTCCCATATAAAGTTATGACAATGTATTGCTGAGTAGGGTTCTTTAAGTAAGTCCAGAAATATGCAAATCAAAGTTCTCCTAACTGCAATAACTTCTCTTTTTGCATAAACATTTCCCCCTTTGAGCCTCAGTGTGGCAGGTTCCTGTATTTCATTTCCTGGATGTCTAGGGGTGGCTCTGGCTGAGAACAAAGTTTCTTAAAGCATTGCATAAATGGTAGTTGAAGGGACAGAATTTAGAAGGTCAAGGGGAAATAGGCAAAGGTCAAAACTGACTCCTTCTGTAAATTATACACAGCAAGTCAGAGAGATTGGATGGAGGTGTTCCAAGTGGGGTAAGACAATGGACGCCTGTGCCCAGATCATTCCACCAATAAGTCTGGGGATCCCAAGCTAGTCCACGGAGAAACCATCCTTAGAGCACCAAAGAGTAACAGACACCAAAGCATCCTTGGGAAGGTAGTGAGATGGAGATAATTTTATTTCCAGAATGGTAACATTTTGTAAAATCTCTTGGCCTTCCAGGAATGAGTCTCAAGAATTGTGCTCAAGTTTAGTAACTGCCTTCTGCAGGGTGAGCCCCCCCCCCTTTTTTTGCTTTTTAGGGCCACACCCACGGCACATGGAGGTTGGAATCAGAGCTGTAGCTGCCAGCCTACACCACAGCCACAGCAACGTCAGATCTGAGCCACATCTGCAACCTACACCACTGCTCACGGCAATGTCGGATCCTTAACCCACTGAGCGAGGCCAGGGATCAAACCTGCATCCTCATGGATGCTACTCAGATTCGTTTCCACTCAGCCACGATGGGAACTCCAGGGGTGAGCCCTTTTAATTACAGGACTTTTGTTCTGCAAGAAGAAAGAGCCCATTTGGGCCACAACTAAATTATCTGGGACAACTGAAACCATGTGCTGTCTGCCACCAGCTGTCTGCTTTTCCTGCCTTTCTCCATAGAACATCATCCTTTCCTCTAAATAACTGATGAGCAAATATTTAACAAATAAAGGTTGGAAGAATAGCCAGATTATTATTAGCCTGCAGTCTGGTCAGCCCTGGAAATGCCTCAAGGCAGGGAGTTTTCTAGAAGTATTCTCCCTCCCCTTCCCATTTAACACCTTCCTCCAAGTGGATCTCGAAGTAGATCTCAGCACCTCTGGGTCATCCTGACTGCTCACACTCATTCCCTCTTCGCAGCTTGGTAATCTTGATCCAGCCAGTCTATGATAAGACACATCTGGAGACTATTTACAATGCTACACTGTGGCCCCACCGTGGCTCTGTACTCAGATTTTTGGCTTCCAGGTCCCTCATCTCCAAAATGCTCTGAGTTGACCCCTAAACACCATATTCCATTTGAACAGGAAGATCAGACAGCAGGGCTCACAGCAGAGAATGAAAGATTGGAAATTAGGAAATCTAATTTCTAGTTCTAGTTAAGTCATGAACTAGCTAGGTCATGAACTAACCTTGGTCACCATGTCCAAGCAGTGCTCAAACACCATGGGCTCCTCTACCTTCCCCAGCCTCCCAAGCTGGGTTAGGACCATGTGAGTAAGCATTTGCCAATGAAATGGGAACAGAAGTGGCCTGTGTCCCTTGTAAGCTGAGGAAGTTAAGAACCAGTGTGCATCCTGAGGCTCTCTCTCTCTGCTGTGGCCTTGGAGGCCTCCTGTTCCAGAGGCTACAGTTTCAGGATGGAGAAAGACCACTGAGTCACAACTAATGGTGGCTTGAAAAATAAACTTTAATTCTGTTGTCACTGATCTACTATAGTTTGTTTGTTACAGGCAAAATTAATGACTAATAGAGACAAGCTTTCTGTGACTTGGCTTTCTAGGCCAGCCCCAATATACTGAACCACATTAAAAGAACAAGAAATGAAATCCCAGAGTTGAAGATGCTTCAAAACAATGAGTTATTATGGCACATGTAGCCTTGTCATCTCTTTAGGGCTGGATCCTCCCAGTAGGATGGTATTTTTTAAATGAGGTGCGTTTATCACTGTGGAAGGGTCTCTGATTCTACTGTGATGGGGCTGCATGGGAGTCTTTTTTCTTTTGAGAACCCCGCAGCTCCTGGGCAGTGCCTAATTATGTGGGATACAACAGTTATTTGCCGAGTGATCAAATGTGGCCACCAGAAAGAGGGAAACTGGCTCTCCTCTGCTAGACTTAACACTAATTTTCTGTGAGTTGACACTAAAAATCTGAGCCACAGGTTCAGAAGCATCCCGATGGAGAGTTTCCTAGGCCATCAGTGGATGGTGATCTTTACCAACTGTCCTAAAGAAGAAGCCGCTTGCAAACATAACTCTGGGATTTGGGGTTAGATCAATTTTTGGAGGTCATGTGATTCAGTGACTATCTATTCTTGCAGTGACAGTGGACTCATTTTCCCAATAGAAATTTCATCCTATTAGTGTAGTTATGAAAAGTCCTGTCTTTTATTTGATTTAAATAAGTCTCCTATGAAAAGGGAACCCTAATATGCTGCTGGTGGGAATGCAGGTTGGTGCAATCACAATGGAGAGTGGTGTGGAGCGACCTTAACAAGATAAATATAGAACTACCTTATGATCCAGCAATCCCACTCCTGAGCATATATCCAGAGAAAACCATAATTTGAAAAGATACATGCTTCCCAGTATTCATTGCCGCACAGTTTACAATAGCCAAGACATGAAATCAACCTAAATGTCCATCAACAGAGGACTGGATAAAGAAGATTTGGTACATATATACAATGAAAGATTTCTCAGCATAAAAAAGAATGCAATAATGGCATTTGCAACAACATGGATAGATTAGAAAGTCAGACAGAGAAATACAAATATCACATGAGACCACTAATATATGGAATATAATAAAAACATGATACAAAAGAACTTATTCACAAAACAGAAAGACTCTAAGATTTTGGGGGGTTTTTTTGGTTTTTTTGTTTTTGTCTTTTTGCCATTTCTTGAGCCGCTCCCGTGGCATATGAAGGTTCCCAGGCTAGGGGTCTAATCGGAGCTGTAGCTGCTAGCCTACGCCAGAGCCACAGCAACACTGGATCCGAGCCATATCTGCGACCTACACCACAGTTCAAGGCAACGCTAGATAGTAAACCCACTGAGCAAGGGCAGGGATTGAACCCTCAACCTCATGATTCTTAGTCGGATTCGTTAACCACTGTGCCACGATGGGAACTCCAAAGACGCTAAGATTTTGAAATCAAACTAATGGTTACCAAAGAGGAAACACCAGGGGAAGGGATGGATTGGGGGGTTGGGATTGGCAAATACACGCTACCATAACAAAATTGATCCATAACAAGGACCTACTATATAGCTCAGGGACATCTATTCAATACTCTGTGATAGTCTATATGAGGAAAGAGTCTGAAAAAGAATGGATGTATATATAATATATATAGTTGATTCACTTTGCTATACGCCTGAAACTAACACAACATTGTAAGTCACCTATATGCCAATAACATTTATTTTAAAAATTTATAATTAGAAAAACAAAGAAGTAAAAAAGAGAAAGAAAGAGGAAAGAAAGAAAGAAGGAAGGAAGGAAGGAAGGAAGGAAGGAAGGAAGGAAGGAAGGAAGGAAGGAAGGAAGAAGGAAAGAAATCTTCCATTTATTGTTCAGGTATTTGATTTTTGTGACAATGCGGTTAAGTCTATTTTCTTTTCCGCATGGCAGTTTTTCAATACTTGAAGACAATTATTAACTCCCCTTTTAGATTTCTATTTTGCATGTTAAACCTGCTTAATTTTTTCTACAAATCTTCATATAACACTTTATTTTATTTCCTGCATTTATTTATATGATAATCTTTGCCAAGAAAATTTAAAGAGGTAAACAAAAGAATGAAGCAAATGTACCAGTTCAAAGGGCTGCTGGATCTGAATATCAAATATGGTCCTGAGTTTCCCAGCAGCCAAAACAGAATGAGAAATAGAATGTTTTTGCATAGCTCTCAATATCAGAATGAGAATGCTTACAAAACTTTGTTTATACAGACTTGTGGTTGCCAAGCCGGTGGGGGCAGAGGATGGATGGGGAGTTTGGGGTTAGTAGATGCAAACTATAACATTTAGAATGAATAAGCCATGAAGTCCTGCTGTATAGCACAGGGAACTGTATCCAATCACTTGTGATAGAACATGATGGAAGATAATATGAGAAAAAGAATATATATATGTATGACTCGGTCACCTTGCTGTACAGCAGAAATTGACAGAACATTCCAAATCAACTCTAATAAAAAAAAATTCAAAGAAAAGAAGCTGCTTCTAGACTCTTCACCATTCTCACTATCTGTCTCACTAAAAGCCTTCTAGTTTACCATTATCTAACTTAAATGGCCATAAAGAAAAATTAATATAATCTTTCAGATACAGTTTGTCTAGAATAGGCTTCTGAAAGAGTAAATTGGCTTAAGTAAAAAGTTATTCCCTGAATATTTTCTTGTGGAGCAAGAATGTACACGATGCTCTATAGGCATTGCAATTCTCACACAGCTCTGAAAAGTAGGTATAAGTACTGCCATTTTGCAAAAAGGTAAACTAAAAAATTAAGTAACTTACCTAAAGTCAGTTGCCCTGGTCTGTCTGGATCCAAAGCTTATATTCTCTTCATATACGTTCTCAACTGAAAGGATTATATCATTTCTAAAGGTGCCTCACTAAATACCACAGGCGTGTTGAGTCAGAGGGAGAATATGGTTGAATGTTTTGGATCTGACATTTTCTTAAAAACCAACACTGGTAACTGTTTTCATCTTCTTCCAACATCTTAAGGAATCACAGACACACATGTGAGTTGGGGGTGGTTTTGTTTTGTACACTTCAGCAGTTACTCATTTTGGGGGGAAAAACACATTGCAAACTGGATTTGGATCCGCGGGGCTTTGTCAGACCCAGGTACACATGCGCGGTTTCAAGTTTGGGTTGGCAATATGGACGTTCACATCTTTAAAATGCGTGGAACATCCACAGCAGAGGAATGAGGACATTTTCTCCCTATTGACTAGAGACCTCTCACATCAAGCCTTTTCTTGCCATTCCTAGGGAGGCTGACTTAAACTAAACCAGTATCATTCCTTATCTGTAATACTGCAAGAGCTTCTCAAGTATCTCCTGCTGCCAGCTTCTCCCCAAAGCCTGCCCATCTTCCACATAGTCACCAGAGCTGTGTCCTTAAAAGGAGATCTATTATGTCACTTTCCTATTTATAAATGTCTGTCAATTTCTATTGCCCAAAAGACCAAATTAAAATTCTGTACCATGGCGCACCAGACGCTTTACTAGCAGGTGTTCATTTGTCACTCCAGGCCCGTTTCCCTTCCTTTCTCCCTAATACCCCATGCTCTAGCCACACTGACATTCTCAGCATTTCCCATTATGGCTTTTCACTACTCTCTGTCTCCGTATGAGCGGCTCACTCTGCCTAGAAATGTCTTCCCTCCCGTTATGCCTGGAAAACTTCTACTCAGGCTTTAAGACCAAGCTCAAGAGTTGGCTCCTCTACTAAGACTTTCCTGCCTTTCCCACCCAAAAGAAGAGTCTCCCGCAAGGATCTGCGTTCTCATAGTCTCATCTCTATTCAGATCACTTACAACGTCTTTTACATTTTGTTCTTTCCCCCCTGATTCTTTAGGGCAGTAACTGTATGTTATGCAAGTATGGATTCTCAAGGTTTAGCCCGGAGAAAGTCCTCAATCAACATTTATTGAATGATTGTCCCCATCACAGTGGCTAACTTGTGTACACACCCAGAGTCAACAGCTATGAACACCAAAACTGAGAGAAGGTTGTCTCCCGCAAATGGACTTAGTACAGATTGAACCACAATGAATGGTAGCCGCTATTTATAGAAATAACACAACCCCCGAATCTGTATTTGAAGACCACTCAAAATACAGTTATGATGACACAGACAGAACTTCAGCGAACCTGACCTGGATTGGGGCTTTTATAATAATGTTCATGTGATTTTTCTTATAATAAAACTAGTGTAGATTCTTATGATAAAAAATTTTAAAAACTATAAAGCGAAAGAGGAAAATAAAAAGATTCATAAGTCAATCATCCAGAGAAAATAATGTTAACACTTTAGTGTAGCTTTTTTCACAAATACAATTCGTACACATTGTTTTGAAGCATGAATACATTGTGAATATTTTTAATATAATTGAATTTTATTCTAAACCGTGACTATATGTCATCCTATTATGTGTGTACCTATGTAATAATGAATATATTGAACATTGTTTGCCTCTAGTTTTTTGTATTAATAGTAGCACCAAGAAGCATGCTTGTAGCTGCTGACACTTTGTGCTAAAATGTCTCCAGAAAGATTGGGCTAATTTCCCAGTAAGGAGTCAAATATAAGACTGTCTGTATCTCTAAAATTCTTGCGAACTCTGAGCATTTGGGTTGGATTTTAATTAGAAAAGGGCAAAGCCAGCCAACTATATTGTATTTTTTATCCAAAAAGTAATGTATTTTCAGGATGGTAGCAGGGGTCAAGACACGAAGCGCAGGAGATGGTCAGAGAACGGATCTAACAGTGCATCTGGGCTCATTGATGTGAGTTTTCTGTTAACATACCAAGTACCTCCTAATGGAGATGGTTGCCTCAGGTGCATGTTTGATGGCTCTGACTTTCAGGATCACCCAATCACCACCTTTATCTCCAGGTCCCTGCTCCCCTGGCCACATTCAGCCTGCAGGCAAAGCATGGCAAGAACCTGATGCTCCATTAGAGTTCTCACTGTCAATTGTCACTCTGATCCATGCTATCCGTCGCTGGTGAGAATCATGTTACCATGAGTTCATCTCCAGAAACGTATCATCTTTGGCAAAAAATTTTCCAATACCTAAAAAGGAGGTCAGCTCCCAGACTGTGTATTCAATAGTACCATCTGACCAAGTGTTGTTTTATTTAGTTAGTAAGGTAGGTGGTTTGTCTTTTTAGGGCTGCACCCAAGGCATATGGAGGTTCCCAGGCTAGGGGTCAAATTGGAGTTGTAGCCGCTGGCCTACACCATGACCACAGCAACGCTGGATCCATAACCCACTGAGCAAGGCCAGGGATGGAACCTGTGTCTTCATGGATACTAGTCAGATTCATTTCCACTGAGCCACATCCGGAACTGTTGTTGTTTTAACATGTGTTTCTAAGACCTATTTGGGGGAGTTTGATTTGGGAGATCTAGAATAGGTCCTAGGAATCGCTGGTTCCTAAGGATCCACAGCCAATTCTCATGTAAGCCTAAGGTGGAGAACCATGTGCCTAGGCTGTCATGGCCCAACCAGGGTCCTTCAAGGGCTGGATGAGGGACCAACTGGCCTTCTCCAGAAGATTCTAAGTGATGGCCTTTGTTTCCTTCTAGGTCATCCTCAAATGACAGTAGATAAAACCAAGACTAATAAAAATAATTATATTTTTCCTCTGTCCTGAGTGCTTTGCAGATATTAGCTCTTCCTAGTCTCACAACACATGGGTGAGTCCTAAGGCGCAGTTTCCCCATCTCTAAAATGGAGATGGCCTACACGTCAAATATTTATAAACTATTTCCTTACAAAACGCTTGCCAAAAGTTCCTGTCCTTTAGGTGGCTTATAACTATTATGAGCAGTAATATTATTTTTGGACAGAGCTCCAATCGTTGTCACAACTCTAGCCCTAGCCTGTTATAATAAGCAATATAAAGAGAAGGCAGATGGAAATGATTCTAGCAGACCTTTTTCCAAATAGGCCAGAATTAGATATGGACCTTATAAAGCTGTGGTGCAGCAACATTGAGGGAAAATGTGATAATGAAACCTCTTGTTGGAAAAGAAGAAAATCCCTCCTCTCTAGAACGTTTTCATCTTCTCCGTTTTGCCCTCTCAGTCCCCTGCAGATTCTGCAAAAGCTGCTCTTACTGTACGTGACTGCTTCTCTAGTGGCAGGAGCCATGGCACCCTCTCTGGGCGTGGGACTTGGTTGGAGCATCTCCAACCTCAGCCAAAGCCAGCTGCACTTTGCTAAGCATGGGAAAAGCCCAGTCAAGGCCAATGCCCAGCCACAACACCAACTCCAAGCCAAGATGCTTGGAGCACTAGAGATAAAGACAGAAAATTCAGAATAAATCTCTAGATTGTAGTCTATTTTCTTGCTTTCTTCTTCTTCTTCTTTTTTTTTTTTTTTTTTTTTTTTTTGTCTTTTTAGGGCTGCATTCTCGGCACATGGAGGTTCCCAGGCTAAGGGCTGGATCAGAGCTATAGCTGCCAGTCTACACCACAGCCATAGCAATGCAGGATCCGAGCCTTGCCTGCAACCTACACCACAGCTCATGGCAACACCGGATCCTTAACCCACTGAGCAAGGCCAGGGATCAAACCTGCATCCTCATGGATGCTAGTTAGATTTGTTTCTGCTGAGCCATGACAGGATCTCCTCTTTTTTCTTTTTTATGGCCACACCTGGGGTATATGGAAGTTCCTGGGTTAGGGGTGGGATCAGAGCTGCAGCTGCAGGCCTATGCCACAGCCAACAGATCTTAGCTGCATCTACAACCTACTCCTCAGGTTGAAGCTACTACAGATCCTTAACCCCCTGAGCCACAATGGGAACTCCTCTAGATTGTGTCTTGATCAGGAGAGTAGTGACCAGACCCTTGAAAAGGTGATGAGTTCAAAAAGAAAAAGAAGTTTTAGGAATTCCCGTCGTGGTTCATTGGTTAACGAATCCAACTAGGAATGATGAGGTTGCGGGTTTGATCCCTGGCCTCGCTCAGTGGGTTAAGAATCCGGTGTTGCCGTAGCTGTGGTGCAGTCACAGCTGCCGCTCAGATCCCGAGTTGCTGTGGCTCTGGAGTAGGCTGGTGGCTACAGTTCCAATTAGACTCCTAGCCTGGGCACCTCCATATGCCATGGTTGCGGCCCTAGAAAAGGCGAAAAAAGACAAAAAGAAAAAGAAGTTTTAGTTAGCAATTCAGTGATTAGAGAGAAGGATGTGCCTCACTTTAGATCCAAAGAGCAGACCTATTTTAATCTCCTTTGTTGCTATAATGCACAGAGCAATCAAATGGGTCTGGAAAATGCCATCTCAGTCAATTCCTCCAGCCATCATACAAGCATATGAAGGCAGGGTCTTCCTTAGCATTAAGATGGAACTAGGACCAGGAGTTCCCATTGTGGTAGAGCGCAAATGAATCCAACTAGCATCCATGCGGATGCAGGTGAGATCCCTGGCCTTGCTCAGTGGGTTAGGGATCTGGCATTGCCTTGAGCGGTGGTATAGGACACAGACATGGCTTGGATCCTATATTGCTGTGGCCATAGTGTAGGCAAGCAGCTGTAGCTCCAATTCAACCCCTAGCCTGGGAACTTTCATATGCCATGGGCATGGCCCTGAAAAAAAAAAAAAGAAAGAAAGAAAGAAAAGGAACTAGGACCATTGCACACATTCCCATGGGAAGTTAGGGGATCCTGGGGGCCAAACCCAGCACATACCCCTATGCTGAAGTAACCAGAGCACACAAGGGCTTAGGGCAGGGGAGTCAACCTACCAGCCTGTACAACAGGGGGCCTTCACCCCCAGGACCCAATCAGGACTAAATCTCACCTGCCATCTTGAGTCCTTCAGGCTCACCTTGACTCGGATCTCACTCTTTAGGGTCTCCGCAGTCTTGGCAGCACAGGAGGTTCTAAGAATAAGATACGGGCACCTGGAATGCCCAGCACAAGTGTGTGGGGGATGCTGGCCAAGCTCAAGGGAGAAGCCCTGTCTGCAGGGGGCATAGCAACGCTGTCCTAGAGCCCACCTCCCACTGCCATCCCCCCTACTGATCCATATCAGTGGATTATCACAAGGCTGCATCTTGTTAGACTCCTAGATCCCTCCCTTCTCCTAACATGAGCCCCAGGAAGCCTGGGAAGGCATGGAGATTAGAGCAGAGTCAGGAGGGAGAAAGGTGGGGAACCAGCACTGAGCAGCAGAGAGGTTTACTTTCACAAGTGAGCAGGAAAAAAAAAAAAAAAAAAAAAGTTGCCGAAATATCTGCTCCCAGCAGAGAGGAACAGGCTGGTAAGCTCTGTTCGGTGACTAAGGACAGCTGTAAACATACTTATAAAACCCCAGATAATTTTGAATTTATTTTTCTGTTTCAAAAAGAAAAATATATATTTGGACTTTTTTTTCCCCTCTTTCTGGACGTAGCATTAGCTGTCTTCCTCCACAATAAGCCCCCAAATAGAATGAATGCGTGAGAGGTGGGAGCAGTGAGGACAGCCCAAAACCAAAATTAGAACCAAGTCCTGGGAGGCAGCAGAATTCTAGAAGTTTCACAAAATCTGCTCTCCAAATCTGGTTTCAAAAGCACTGCTCTTTTGCTAATCCGGCAACAGTTGCCACCAAGAACCTCAACACTGTCTCCCACTTGTCAGCTTGGCTCCCTTGGCCGTGATTCCACCTGGTTCGAAACTGGTATTTGCTGCATTTCCTAACCCCTGTTATCTGCCTTCCCTAGACCTCTTGGATGTCCTATTGGCCTCTCTCCTCCCTTGCTTGTCACATTTTTGGAGCCCATAAACCTTGATGGCAAGGGAAAAAGAAGGCAAGGCCAACACTTTTTATTTCCCAGCTATGGATTTTGCGAAACACACCATCCTTGAGAAAGGTAGGACTAACCAGCTGAAATGGGCGATTTGCAAGGAACAGCTTGGGCTGCCAGGAACAAGTTAGTTGAGATTCAGAGTGCTCAGATCTTATTTCTGTGGTCAGAGATTTTCTTTATCTGACTTACTGAGGATTTTGTGAATCTCATCCCCCAAGGCAGGCCCTGTGTGTCAAATCGTTTCTCTTGTCCTTCTCAGCAGCCAGCATCCTTTATGTAAAGGGAACCTCAGGCGGGATGGAAAGTTTCCCCAAACGTTTCCTGCCCTTTAGGTGGCTCTTCAACTCAGGGAGAACTGGCTGTGGATGAAACTGTCTATCATCAAATCCAGGAGACTCAGTAGTCAGGGTTGTGCTACAGAAGTTAATCCAGGCTAGTATAAGGTCTGCTGTGTGGGCACTTATGACTCATCGACTCAAACTGAATTAATCCAACCCAGGGCCAACTGTTGATACACAGCTGTCTCAGTCCAGTGGTCTGTTCATCCACTCAGGTGAGAGGTAATGCTGAGTGACAATATTTTACTTCCAGCGAAAATGGGCAAACTCTTTTAGACCAGATCAGATTAAGTGTATAACTGGCGTTGTGCTATGTGTGCATCTGTCTTATTTTAATCCTTACGATCACCATGTAAACTGGTTGTCGTCATCCCCTTAACAACAGATGAGGAAACTGAAGGCTCAGAGAGATTTAGGAACCAAGGGAGTTTGGATTTAAACCCTGTCTCTGCACTTAGAGTCTTGAGCTCTTCCTGATACCCTGAAGCTCCCCGAGATTTCTACCTGCACATACACAGGGAGATTTCAGACTATACAAGCTTGAAATCAGAGGAAAACCTGATAAAATAATCTGTAAGCAAGTCAACAGCAAGAATATAAGCATTAACTAAAAGAAGAATATAATGTCGTGTTGTAACATATTAGGCAAATTATGAATATGAAATTGTGTCTTTTTTTTTTTTTAGGGCTGCACCTGTGGCATATGGAAGTTCCCAGGCTGAGGGTCAGATCAGAGCTACAGCTGCTGGCCTACGCCACAGCCACAGCAATGCCAGATCCTAGCTGAGGCTGTGATGTATACCACAGCTCAGAGCAATGCCAGATCCTTAACCCACAGAGTGAGGCCAAGGATGGAACCATGTCCTCATGGATACTAGTTGGGTTCTCAACCTACTGAGCCACGATGGGAACTCCATCCTTTAACTACTTTTTTTTTTTTTCATAAAAAAATCATGAAATGGAGTTGATTTTACAGGAAATCTCCAGAGTAGAAATGTCACAAGCACACACACAGAAAAGTAAGTGTGGCAATCTGACAGAGATCTGACAGCAAATATGAAAACGGAGAAACATCAAAGTGAGCCCATTGTCTCTAAAACTCAGGCGACCTGACATGCCCTGTAAAATATCTGAGTTCTGAGGCTCTGCATCACTTTGGGATCATTAAGATCAGACACTCATCACATTATCAGGACGGTTTTGTGCCAAAAATAGAATACTATAAATAATGCTTAGCCAGCATGGGCCGTGTATAAAAATGATTTAAGAGCTCCAGAAAACAACAATTATTAATAGATGATTATTAGTAATCATCTCTTTAAAAGAGCATATATATATTTAAATATGTTATATATAGACATGTATAAATATTATATATAAGTATAAATATATATATGATAGAGAGATAGATGTAAGACTGTTGTGTCAGGTTCTTTGGTGCTTTAAGAATATTCTCTCTAATCTTTTGCATTTTAAACAGCTAGTTTAACTTATTTCAAAAATATACATGCACCCCAATAGTTCACAGCAGAACTATTACAATAGCCAAGACATGGCAGCAGCATAAATGTCCATTGACAGATGAATGGATAAAGAAGATGTGGTATTATGTACAACGGAATACTACTCAGCCATAAAAGAGAATGAAATGATGCCATTTGCAACCACATGGATGGATCTAGAGATTATCATACTAAGTGAAGTAAGTCAGACAGAGAAAGACAAATATCATGTAATATCACTTATATGTGGAGTGCGAAATATGACACAAATGAATTTATTTATGAAAAAGAAACATACTCATAGACATAGCAAACAAACTTGTGGTTACCAAAGGGGAAAGTGGATGGGGGAGGAATAAATTAGGAGTTTGGTATTTAGAAGATACAAATTACCGTATATAAAATAGATAAACAACAAGGTCCTACTGTATAGTATAGGGAACTATATTCAATATCCTATAATAAACCATAAAGAAAAAGAATATATATATATGCATATATATATATATATAATCTCACTGTGCTATACATCAGAAACAACATTGTAAATCCACTATACTTCAATTAAAAAAATAAAATAGGAGGTCCCATCATGGCTCAGCAGTAACAAATCTGACTAGTATCCATGAGGACATGGGTTCAATCCATGGCCTTGCTCAATGGGTTAAGGATCTGGTGTTGCCAATGAGCTGTGGTGTAGATTGCAGATGCAGCTCGGATCTGGCATTGCTGTGGATGTGGTGTAGGCTGGCAGCTGTAGCTCCGATTTGACCCCTAGCCTGGGAACTTCCATATGCCACACTTGCAGCCCTAAAATAAAAATAAAATAAGTAGCTAGTTTAAGAATCTGATTAAACAAACCTCCTCCAAAGTAGCTCTAATGTTCAGTCCAGTTTTCCCATTTATAGGATAGACCTTCCATCTGTCTCAAAAAGCAAGTATCTACATAAGCCATTATCATAGCTTTTAAATGAAAATATATATGTGTGTTAAAATATATTAGTACTTTTTGCTAGTTGCCGAATTTTCAGGGGATGTTACAAACACTATATTTTAAACAACCATTAATTTAACTATGATCTTGGTTTTATTTTTGTAACAATGTCTCTTCTCAAATTCTATGTTGATTTGTTATGCTAAATGCTTGGCAGATGTGTAATCGACATATAAATTGGTCCTTATGCAGCTAGCCAAAATTATTTCTGACAGCCTTTTATACCAGGCAGAACTCTCCAATAGTCTGTTTTTGGAGCCCAAGGCAACATTCAGGAAAATACATCAGATAAATATAGGAATTTACAATGGTCCAACATATTTATTGTGGATGTTGCTATTCTTAGTATTTATCTTATTAATACTTCTAAGCTGTACAGATTTATATTAGAAAGAACTGGAAATATTTAATCAGGATTTTTAATCTCTTGAGCATCTTTTAAAATATGATGCAGAAATTTGATAGCAATGAGCTTAAAAATGACTATCAACAATGAGGATTATTACAATATTAATGGAAGTTCCATTCCTTCAGTTTAATGCAGTTCTAAGGGGGAAAAAATGACCAAAGTCAGACTACAAAAAGAAAAGAAATCACTGCTTGGCAATATTATTTCATAAGCCAGGTAAAGATAGGCTAAAAGACACTTTTATCTCCAGCCGGAGACAGCTTCTTTGGCCTGCTCACATCCTAATCTAAATTCTGCCTTGAACTGTATGTAAAGGTTCCTATTAAGATCCAGGCTATTTCATATACTCCAGCTGATGGTGTAGCTGAGGACAAAAATTGGCCCTGTAATAAGTCTTTGTGCTACTAGTCTCTGGTTGATAAAGTGCAGCAGGGCCCACAGGAGTTACTGGTCATGCATCACTGTCCTTCGTGTTTTTCTATGCCTTCTTGTCTCCTAAGCAGGAGTGGTAGCTGGTTTTTTTTTTTTTTTTTTTTTTTTTTTTTTTTTTAAGCTGGTGTCATAGGTTCAGAACCCTCAGTATATTGCATGCTTAATGGGCAGTACACCAGGGAAAGGATTGCAAATCAATTAGATATATTTCATATTTGAAATTAAGTTACCTGATTTCCAACATGTCTTCTGTCCTCAAAGAATGATGCATTTATCCTCCCAGTTATTGGGCAGAAATTGGACCAAGTGGGATGGAAGACTGTTTTCTGACTCTCAAGAATTTATCTGTCTTAGCAACTAAAACTGCTTTATATTCTAGCCCCAGAGCTGAAAGACCCCCCCCCCAACTTTTCCCAAGTGTTATGGATTTTTATTGCATTTATGCAAACACCATACTGAGTGTAAGGTGCATCTCGATAAGTAAATGTCTCACTAAAGCTGCTGCGAGGTTTTGGGGAAGGATGGGTGGAGATAAAGCTGTGTGGAAAATGATTAAAAACATATATTAATCTGTCTTTATTATTCTTGTCATGCTGAAATGTACAGCCTGAAATCCATTACCATATTCTCCTGAGGGTTATATTTGGGTGTGAAAGTAGCATTGACCTTGCACTTCACACTCTGTCTCAGGGATTTTATAGACCTGGTACATAATGTAAATTTCTAAATATGTTAAAATGGGAGGAAATTACATAAGTGGTTACAGACTGTGACCAAGACTGCATTCAGAGAGAGAGAGAGAAAAAAAAAAAAAGTTAAAACTTATCAGTGAGCTGGCTCTTTTGGTCAATACAGGAAATGAAGAATTCATGAAACAGTCTGTTCATCTCTATGGAGACCTACTATGTAGGAAAGCCCTCTACCAAGCACTGAGGAGGCAGACCTTGAAAAAGACATGGTCCCTGTTCCCATAATCTAAATGGAGAGATTATAAAACCAGCCTCTTTTGGAGTTTCCTAAACAGGCTCTTTTATTGAAACAGAAGATTGTTCACCAGGTGAACTAAGAAAATCTGGCAAACTGAATGCTACATGTTTCCTGGTCTTGCTATCAATTTTATATTACTGTATTTATCACCTTCGAAAAATAAACACAGAAGACCCACTTACAATGTATTTTTTGTGGCATATAGTTAAGATTTTTTGGCCCTCCAAAGTCAATCTGAATTCAGTAACACCTGACCCAAAAGGAACATTTCAGTAATTTAATCATTCTCAGCTTTTCCTCTGACTCAGGCAAACAGTATTTTAACAAATAAGAGTGGTTCACTTATTAGTTCCTCAATATCCGGCCTTGACAATGTAGCTGGACAATTCGTGAAGCACTAAAGTACTCAGATGCACTTAAAACACTCTCTGCTTACATATTAGAATGTGAGCATCTAGAATATTCTCTCTTGTTGGCACCTCTGAGTCCATTCTTCATGCTGAGGTGAGCCCGGAGCCTTTATGCTTCAGATTGAGATAATTGGGTTTCAGCCCATTTGTTTAGAAATCAACCTTACAGTGGGGTGGCAGTAGTACTTAGCAAAGCATTATCTCTCAACGCTATGCAGCCAGTGTTTTATGGGCACAAAGAGGCACTTATATCCGTTAATAATATGTACCACCATGACACAGTCAATTTCTACATCTCTGAGACGTTGACATTTGGGGGCTGAATCTCTTCTTCCAGATTTTGCTGTTTTATTCTCCAGAGTGCAAGAAAGGGATGCTTCCTGTACCCATCTCTGAAGCCTGTCATCTTGCTAGCGTCTAAGGGCATCTCTGAAGCCTGTCATCTTGCTAGCGTCTAAGGGCATCTCCTCTTCAGGGTGGCAGAAGAAGGGGGATCAGCCATACCCAGAGCATGAAGAACTCTGTCCAGTCACATCCACACTGGGGTTGGTGGAGCAGTGGAGGTCCAGACAGCTCATTACTAACTAAGAGGGAAGCCCCTGGAGAGCAGGATCCAGGCAACAGTTGGTGGCACAAGTTGCAGAGTCCATCTCCCAAGGAAGAGTTAGATAGGAGCTGGAAGGGAGGTAGTCCAGTTTTAATAAAAAGAACACAAGTCTTCAGAACTCGGTATACTTGGTAAACATACAGATACCTTAGAGCTCACATCAGCATCTTGGAATTAGGGTTTACAACCTACTCCAGGTCCCGTTAAGCTGGTTTTGTTGAGGTTGCTGCCCCAATTGGCATGGGTTCAAGAATCACACTGATCTCGTCAAGGGTAGACTCCCATGTCCTTGTTGAAGGCAGAGCTCTTCATGCTCTTCCCAGCAGGGGGCAGCAGAAGAGTCACCCAAAGGGCGGAATCTCAGCACCACCTAGGACTCTGCGCCAGGACTTGTGGGCCCAAAGAAGAGGAGTTCTCGGAAGAAACCCTGCCTTATGCATGCTGGATATGTCAGAAAGCTGCAGAAAGTTTGTAGGAGTTAAAAAGGCTAAGAGGAAAAGGAAGGTAATCAGAAATCTAGGCAGAGATGTCCACTAATGCAAAGAGCCTGGCTGGTGCTGCAGATACAGGGGGGCTGAGGGCAGGCCCCCAGGGAGGTCAGGTCAGGTAGGACATCTCAGGCACCTCTGAGGGCAGATCATGTGCATCTTTGATTCTGGGTGTAGAGCAAGTATAGGGATTGTGCAAAGGAAGAAAAGGAATAACAGAGGGAAGAAGGTCCCTGGATACCTGAGTAAACTAATAAAGATGAAAAGTAGGGATAGAAGTAAACAGAACCCAGGTGGAAATTAGATTAGATTCTACTCTGACTCGGCCACTAACTAAATGCTGGCCTTTGGATAGAAGTTACATCTTGAGACCATAATGATTCCATCTGTAAAATGAACATGGCAGACTAGATTGTCTTTTTTGAAAAGCTTACTTTAACCAATATTTTTTGCATTCCTACTAACGGCAAAGCACTGGGTTTTGAAGAGACTGAGATGATAGTAGGAAAACCAGGGGATGCCACAGCTCCAGTCCTAAAGGACAGCCTTTCTTCTCCGACTGGTTTTGTAAGCCCGGCTAAGTGTGGGTCCTCCTGGACCACACGCTGATTAAAGCCAGAAGTGAGAGGCCTTCCCTTCTTGGAGAGCCAACAGATAAAGGGCTTGCATTGCATGTGGCCTTTCACAGTGAGAAGGATGATGGCGATTTTGCAGTCATCTCCCCCATTCCCCACTCCTCCATGCATTTATGTTGTGTGCAGAGTATGAGGGAATAAGCACGACTGAGCACCTAGTGTATGCAAGATGAAGAACTGAGAACTTTCACATACACAATCTCATTCAACTCTCCTGCCACGAGGCTTAGCTATTACTTTCTTCATTTTACAGGTGAAAAACTGAGACAGACAGCTAAAATGGATTTGTCGAGGTCACTTTAACTCCAGAAAGTTTGAATCCAAGACAAGAATCCTTTCTGCTACATTACAGAACACCTTAACATTAGCTTGTTCTGAATAATATAATGAATAACCATGTTCAAACCGCAAGTTTTTTTCTGAAAGCTTATCTTTGACCTAAAAGCATTTGGCAGAAAGTTCCATTCATATGCACGTTGATGTGGGCATCTTGCAGGTGGATTTCTAAATTCAAACAGAGTTTGATGGGGGTGAGAAATCAAGACAATTTATCCTTTATTTTATATATATATATATATATATATATATATATATATCCCCATTTTACATTTATATGAACTAATGTACATGTTGCATATATATATTTAAATGAACAAATGTATGTCTGATTATATATATGTATGTATATATATGTATATCAGTTCATTTAAGTGGCTATATAAACAGTGGGCTTCAGTTTAAATTGGTTTAGTATTTCTAGCTATGCATATATCATCAACCCATGTAACTCAGCTATGAAGCATTCTAGGACCTTAGTTGGCTGGTAAGGATATAGAGAGATGTTGCAAATGGTGAGAGTGCAGGCTAGGAGAATAAACCCAGCTTTAGGACAGTACCCAAGGCAGGTTGCCGGCTTCTCAAGTCATAAAGTCCTAGGGATAAGAATAAAATCTGGGGAGTTCCCGTCGTGGCGCAGTGGTTAACGAATCCGACTAGGAACCATGAGGTCGCGGGTTCGGTCCCTGCCCTTGCTCAGTGGGTTAATGATCCGGCGTTGTCGTGAGCTGTGGTGTAGGTTGCAGATGCGGCTCGGATCCCGCGTTGCTGTGGCTCTGGCATAGGCCGGTGGCTACAGCTCCAATTCGACCCCTAGCCTGGGAACCTCCATATGCCGTGGGAGCAGCCCAAGAAATAGCAAAAAGACCAAAAAAAAAAAGAATAAAATCTGGGTGCAAGCTGGGAAAGCCTCATTATCCATGGGGTCCAACCAGTAGCAGATGTAGGGCCACAAGAAAGGCAATGGCAGTGGCAATCCTAGTAGGCAGGTGGGTGGTAGAAGCTGTGTAGAGGCCCATCTGGCATAAATAAGAACTCCGGCCTATGGCAGGGTTCAGGCTTTGGAGAGGCGACTACTAAGGGCTGAAAAGAGAAATAGAATCTTAAGCCAGTCAGGATTTATATGGTTTCAGTCTCAAAGAGCAAACTGGAAAGACAGTAGCAAGCTAAGGTAGAGGTTTGGTAGCATTGCGATGCCAAATACGGCAGGGGTTCAGCACAAGGACAATGTTTTATAGGCAATGGGGGTGCATCCCAGGCACACTGGGCTTAGGGGAACAAGATGGTTTCTAGATCCACCCCCATGAGGGTAAGGATGAGAATTCCAATATGTTCTGACAAGTTTGCTTAGAATTGGCTCAAGAACTGAGTGAAACTACAAATAAAGATTTTCAATATTTGCAACCGAGTCTGGGCAGGAAAGAACTAACATATCACAACGTGATTTGGTTTTATTTGCATCCATTTTATAACCGAGTATTGTATCCTTTTCATTTTATTTCAAGCATGATGAAGCCCCCAAAGAATTGCATTCATATTCTTTTGTCATTATAATACTCAGTATTAATTGGATCATTCAGGGCCCGTCATTAACATTATTCCCATTGTAGGAAAAACTCAATAAAATTGTAATGCTGTTCTTTAGACATATTCTTGAGTTTCTTTATCAACATCATCGCAAAACCTAATGACAAAATAATAACACTGTGGAATTATATCTGTAGACTAATAAAAATATGTTTTGATTTTCTTCAGAATGTCAGCACAAAAAAATTCAGTCAAAATTTACCCTTGACTTTACGGTATTACAATAGATTTCTAAAATATCTGTTAAAGCTTTACAATTTTGTGTCAGTTTATGCTCAACAGTTCACATTAGTATCAACTCAATCATGTAACTAATAAATCCCTTTTAAGTCTTGAAATTAATTTTATGGTGGCTCACCCATAACCTCACAACAAAGTACACCACAGAAGGAATATGAGGGAACAAATAAAAGGAATTTTCTAGATATTTTAAAACATTCTTGGTCAAAGCCACTTTGAGGAAAACCCTGGCAAAGATATTATTCGTCATGCAGTCTTGCTAAGAGAAAGTGCATATGTTTGGTGGTATTCAAATGGAAGCCATTCGATTGCTGCTACAAATGTTAACATTCCCATCTGCAAACAAATAATTGGTACATACCAGGGAGCTTTACTGCTTGTCTCATCATTAATTGCACATTTCATCTATGCTTAGAGGTATGACTGTGCCTGATTTTTCAATACATTAACCAGAACCAGAAAAAGCCATGCAGGTGTTTCAGAGTCTGACTGCATTTCGTTATACACAGAGGCTCAAGAAGAAACATTGGACTCAATTAAATGCTTGCCTTGACATAATACTTTTAACTCTTTTGTTGGCATATTTGCTGACAGAATTCCAGTCTTCAAGGAATAGACACTTTTTTTCTGAAAGTCAACCTGCCATTTGAGAACACAGACTTCTGGGTCATTCTGAGGAACACAGCCACACCGAGAGCCATCCCAATCCTGATCAAGAACCCCTCAGGAGTCTGCATCTACTTGTGGAGTAACTTCCTCCCACTATATGGCATCATCATTCTTTCTTCTTAAAAATGATGGTACAAGTTCAAGAGAGCTCATTCCTCCTTGCATGGAGGAACCGGCATAATACCTTCATTGTGATCTATCAGTTTTTTAATGACTAAGTATTCCTGCTTCCTAATCATTTTTCTTCTATTATACTATTTAAAACACATTTATTGTATAGCAATATTGGACACTGGAAATATGAAGGTGAATGAGACAAGCCCTTGAATCCTCATGGATGTGGTCTAAGGTAGGGCTTGAGAATGCGGACTTCCCAGTTTGAATCCTGGTTCTACCATTTCCTGGCTGTGGGATCTTACTGGAGAGACGTGACCACCCTGTGCTCAGAAATAGTATGGTAGTGATGTCACCCACCCACAGGGCTGTTGAGGGTTATTGCATATAAATCGCTTGGCACAGTCCTGGCTTGGCACCGTGCATTCACTGCTCACCATGTTAATTCATACTCTCATAGGGACATGGGTCATATCATATACACTAAATATGGTCCAGTAAAACCTTCTAATGGAGCTCTGAACAAAATGCCAAGGAGCTCTGTGGCTGACAGCAAGGTTGGGGTTATCAGAAGAGATGACCTCTAAGCTGGGCTTGAAGACTGAGTTCACTCATGCGGAAAAGGTGGATGAGATGTCTGAGGAGTTAGAGCATGCGCAGCTAGCAGGAGCGATGGCTTGGTGATGTGTCAGTGGGTGGTGTGTCCAGGGACCAGCAAGTGGTGTGGAAGGAACACAGACAGTGCTGCCAGAAGGACAGGTCAGGGCCAGGGTTCAATCATCCCAGCAGCCCTTGAGAGCAATGCCACCAAATCTATGCTTTACAAAAATAACTTGGCTACTTCCTGGAAGATGAAACACATAAAAGAGAAACAGAAAGCAGGGAGGCTGTTATGAAATGATCATGGCGGTGAGACTGGAAAGGTGGAGAAGAACTGAGAGGGACTTGGAGAGAGAGTAGAAAGCACTCAGTGACTGACTGGAGATGGGGGGCAGAGGAACGATTCAGGGATGATGTCATATTCCCACATGAAATAAGAAAAACAGGAAGAGAAGCAAGCTTGGAGAAGGAGAGATAATGAGTATAATGCTATAAATATAAAGTTTGGGGTATCTGCAGGAAGACTGTCCAGTGGGGAGTTTATAATTCTGGACTGTAGCACAGAGCCATCCATGATGGGGAGAAGGGAAAAGAGAGAAGCAGGGGGAAGTAACACCTTTTTTTTTTTTTTGTCTTTTTGCTGTTTCTTAGGCTGCTCCCACAGCATATGGAGGTTCCCAGGCTAGGGGTCGAATCGGAGCTGTAACCACCAGCCTACACCGAGCCACAGCAACGCGGGATCCGAGCCGCGTCTGCGGAAGTAACACTTTTAAAAATGATCCTTGTTGTTATATGTACAACCCAGTAGGTTCTAGGAAACAGAACTGGAACTGGACAGATACTTCTCCAAAATAACCCCTTGATACCAGCAAAACGAGTTCCCTCACTGTATCTTCACATGCCTTGTGCATTCACTCTGCCCCTCCGTTTAAGGTATGCTGACTAAGCATCCATTATTGTGCCAGGGGCTGTTCCAGATTTTTGTGATGTAGAAGTGAAAAAGTCAAAACTCTGCCATTGGGGGGGTTTGATGTTTTAGTGTCAGAGACAGTCAATAAACAAGTAACCAAATAAAGACAAAATATAATTTCAAGCAAACAAATGCAATAAGGAAAAATAAAGCAAGTAAGAGGTTAGAAAGTTATCAAGGTGGGAGAGGAAGGGAAATTCTTTGAAATCGAGTGGTTGTAGTCAGGGGAAACATTTCTGATGAAGAGGAGACTTAAAGTGATGGAAAAAGCCATGTGAAAATAAGGCGGAAGAGTGTTTCAAGCAGCAGAAGAGCAAGTATGAAGATCATGACGTAGAAACCAGCTTGCTATGTTTGAGAAACAACAAGGCAACCAGTTTGGCTAGAATAGACCAAAGAGTCACAGTGTATCTTGTGTCACTTCTGATACCACTATCTTGTCTTGTTAACCAAATACTGCTGTAAAGATTTTCCTGGAGGGAGTTCCCATGGTGGCGCAGTGGAAACAAATCCGACTAGTATCCATGAGGATGTAGGTTCGAACCCTGGCCTTGCCCAGTGGGTCGGGGATCCAGCATTGCTGTGAGCTATGGTGTAGGTTGCAGACGCAGCTCGGATCCCACATCTCTGTGAGACCCCTCTCTGGGAACTTCCCATATGCTGCCGGCGTGGCCCCAAAGAGAAAAGAAAAGAATAAAAAGATTTTCCTGGAGGAAATTCCCATTGTGGCTCAGTAGGTTAAAACCCCCAGTGTTATCTCTGTGAGGATGTGGGTTTGATCCCTGATCTGGCTCAGTGGGTTAAGGATCTGGTGTAGCCATAAGCTGTAGCAAGGTCACAGAGGCAGCTGGGATCAGGTGTTGCCATGGCTATGACATAGGCCACAGCTGCAGCTCCGATTCCATCCCTAGCTTGGGAACTTCCATATGCTGCAGGTGGAGCCATAAAAAGAAAAAAAATTTACCTGGATTTACATCCCATCGTCCCAAGTCCATGTCAGCCTATTGAGGGCAACATCTATGTTCAAACTTCATATTCCCACAGCACCTGGCACAGTGCCGCGCACCTAAGAGGTGTTCTTTCTCCATTCATTTATCTATAATTGTAAGTAGTGGTAATCTCTAGGCCTGCCCTGTTGTACTTTCAAACACATCTGGGCTAATTCCAGAGGCTACCTGCCATCTGGCAAACCTCTGGTGAGCTATTTCTAACACAACTGTCATCAGTAAGAAACTCAAGCTACGTCCAGAGCAACAGAGAAAGGCCAAACACCAAGATTTACCTTTGCTGACAGTTTTCCTTAGGCTCTAATATTGAAAGCTGAGCTGCATGGAACTTCTGCACATGCTCAAAGAAGCCATCGGCTTTGCCACAGTTCTATCCTTAAACATTATAATAATATTATTATTATCACGCAGGGGTTTCGTGAAGATTAATGAGACATTTGCAAATCACTTCGTGCTACTCCATGGGGAGTACAAAATAAATGGTATGTGTTCCTCCTGAAGTGCCATTTCTGACACTGATTTGCTGTAAGGGGTTCTGCTGTCCAACAGGGCTGGAATTTGCCCACCAACTCATTTCCTATAAACAAGAGACTAGCCGTCAGAAGGCAGTGGTTTTCAGTTCAAATAAATATGAATTGCAACAAACTACTTGGCAATCAGGAGAAAATAAGCTGCTGTTAGAAGTCTAGTATTTATTAAGCACTCACAGTGATCAACATAAGAGTTTCACAGTGTGATACAGTAGAATGAGCACTGGGCTGGGAAACGATCCAAGACTTTAGGCCCAGCTCTGCCTCTAACCAGCCATGTGAGCTTAACTAACTGCTAAACTTCTCTGGACCTCAAATATAACGTAAAGGCCATTCTAAGGCTCACAAGCAGTCTTCCAAACAAGGCAAATATATACGAAGGGGTGGAAACACTCTTTTCTGAAAGCGAGAGATCACAGCAGGGAGAATTTTGTGATCATCCATCACAGGACCATTCTCCATTCTGCTCTTCCTTGCCATTGATTAATATTAATTTCAGTACTAATTCTTGCAAATGGAGAAATAAATCACTTTCTAGGTCAGACGTAGAAGTGCATGAAACATTTGGTCTTTAAAAATAGGGTCTTTGCCTTTCTACGAGCCACGCTTGCAGCAAGCCGTCTGTCTTATTCTTAGATTTAAACATATGAATGATTGATGCGACTGCTACCCTCATTATCAGCTCAAATACAGTGTTCTCTTTTGTGAGAGAGTATTTTACATGGTTGTCCACTTTTACCATCCACTGCCTGCAGTGCCTGCCACTGACCTGGGGGAGAAGTACACGATCAAAGGACACCAGTCCCTGTTGTATCCAGAAGAGACAGAGGTGGAAAGCCTGTGGAACGACAGAGTAATGGACTGTACCGGGAGCTCAGTTTCTCTTCACCGCTCATCCCAGGCATCTCAGCAGTCCTGGGCTCAGAAAAAAGAAATGCAGACACTCCAGAGCAGATAGAAATACAAAGAATCACTTGTTGGGGCATCTGATTCAACAAACGGGTATACTGAGTTCCTACTATTTATCAGGCTTGTTGGGAATTGCTAGGAATATAAATTGGATAAGATCTGGCTCTGCCCTAGAGAACCTCAGAGTTGGGAGTGGAAGCAGTGGCCACAAATCACTCTCACTTCAAGTCAAATTGTCAGCTAAAGTATGACTGGTGAGGGAGTTGTCTATACAACAGTCCCCCTTTTGTAAAATGATTTGAATGCTACAATGGAAAACACATTTTTTAAGCCTAGGGTTGACTCTACACGGCATTGCTAAAACGTCTGGAAAGAGAAATTATGTTCAAAGTGACCGCAACATTTTGAAGAAATACTTTGTTCAAAGGGGATAACTGTAAGTCATTATCTCCAGGCCAAAATCAAGCAAGAGCTCCAAGCTGCAGAATGAGGGTTCTCCCTGTTTCACAACCAGAGAGTGGCAAATTCTCTCCAACGAGGCAAGGCCGGCCTTGGGACATCAGAGAATACCGGTCTGGCTCCTGTCCCATCACAGACTTAAGATGTGAATTTCCTTTTTCATGTTCCTCTTATCCCCCCCACCCCCGACAGGGCTGCCCTCGACTAATCTAACCAGAAACTTGGTCCTTGATTCTTCCTAATGGCTGAAGCCTCAGCTATGAAAGGTAGTAAGACCTATTCACCGTAGAAGCGGAGTCTCTGAATGTCTTTAATGACCGTCTTCTTCTGACTCTGGGTGCGAGTCTCATCAGCAGCCACATTACTCTGCTGGGCTTCTCACCCAAACAGGAGTTCAATTATTTACAGCCCTCCCATCCTGGCGGTGTTTCACCCTCAAGTGAGCACAAGGTGCTGGCACCCGGTTCGCCTTTTCCCCAGATCGCCCACCTGGCTTGCCACCCCTTCCGTCAGCAGCGCTGCGGTCCTACAGCGCGTCCAAGTCCTCCCTCCTCGCAGGCCTCCGCCTTAGGCCACCCGGGCCCTGTGGAGCCCCGCTCCCGCGGCGGGTCCAGGTGGAGCGTGCGGGGCGAGGAGGCCGGCGCCTGCGGGCTGCAAAGCAGCCCAGAGCCGATCGAGAAGGCTCGCGACCCGGACGCGGCCTCGGGGGGGCGGGGCCGCTTCGGCTGGGTGCGGGCTCTGCGGGGACCCTTAAATGCAAAATGGGGGCACTAGGGTGACCCAGAGGGGCGGGGAGGGCGGCGGCGAGGGGCAGAGGCGAGCGGCTACCTGGGAGCCGGGCGCGCGCCCGTGCGGTGGGCGGGAATCCGGAGGGGACGCGGAGGGGCGGGAGCGCGGCCCGCGGGGGGAGAGGGCGGAGGGGAGGGCGCGGGGGGAGAGGAGGAGGGAGGAGGAGGGAGGAGGAGGGAGGAGGGAGGGAGGAGGAGGGAGGAGGGAGGAGGGAGGGCGGGGAGGGCTGAGGAGGCGTCTCTTTGGAGCATCCCGCCGGCCCGCGCCAGACTCAGACCCAGCCTCGCGGCGGCTGCAGCCGCAGCAACAGGCGGCGGGCTCGCCAAGGGGCGGAGGCGGCGAAGGGGCGGGGAGCGCGAGGAGGAGCGAGCTGGTCCCGCGCCGCCGCCTCTTCCCCGCCGCATGGACGAGCACCTCAGCCTCCTGCGCTCGCCGCCGCCGCCGCCCTCAACCCGCCACCGCGCCCACCCTCCGCAGCACCCGGCGAGCCGCGGCGGCGGCGGCGGCGGCGGCGGCGGTGGTGGTGGCGACGCCCACACGCTGGTGAACCCCGGCTACGCCGAGCCCGCCGCGGGCCCCGAGCTGCCGCCCGACATGACGGTGGTGCCTGGGGACCACCTGCTGGAGCCTGAGGCCGCCGACGGCGGCGGGGACCCGCCTCAGGGCGGCTGCGGCGGTGGCGGCGGCTGCGACCGCTACGAGCCGCTGCCGCCCGCGCTGCCGGCCGCCGGGGAGCAGGACTGCTGCGGGGAGCGCGTGGTCATCAATATCTCCGGGCTGCGCTTCGAGACGCAGCTCAAGACCCTCTGCCAGTTCCCGGAGACGCTGCTGGGCGACCCCAAGCGGCGCATGAGGTACTTCGACCCGCTCCGCAACGAGTACTTCTTCGACCGCAACCGGCCCAGCTTCGACGCCATCCTCTACTACTATCAGTCCGGGGGGCGCATCCGCCGGCCGGTCAATGTGCCCATCGACATCTTCTCCGAGGAGATCCGCTTCTACCAGCTGGGCGAGGAGGCCATGGAGAAGTTCCGCGAGGACGAGGGCTTCCTGCGGGAGGAGGAGCGGCCCCTGCCCCGCCGCGATTTCCAGCGCCAGGTGTGGCTGCTCTTCGAGTACCCGGAGAGCTCCGGACCCGCCCGGGGCATCGCCATCGTGTCGGTGCTCGTCATCCTCATCTCCATCGTCATCTTCTGCCTGGAGACGCTGCCCGAGTTCCGCGACGAGAAGTACTACACCGCCTCGCCGTCGCAGGAGCTGTTTGAGGGGGGCAGCAACAGCACGTCGGGGGCCCCCGCGGGGAACTCCAGCTTCTCGGATCCCTTCTTCGTGGTGGAGACCCTGTGCATCATCTGGTTCTCCTTTGAGCTGCTGGTGCGGTTCTTCGCCTGCCCCAGCAAAGCCACCTTCTCGCGAAATATCATGAACCTGATAGACATCGTGGCCATCATCCCGTATTTCATCACTCTGGGCACCGAGCTGGCCGAGCGACAGGGCAATGGACAGCAAGCCATGTCCCTGGCCATCCTGAGGGTCATCCGGCTGGTGCGGGTCTTCCGCATCTTCAAGCTCTCGCGCCACTCCAAGGGGCTGCAGATCCTGGGCCAGACGCTGAAGGCTTCCATGCGGGAGTTGGGGCTGCTCATCTTCTTCCTCTTCATCGGCGTCATCCTTTTCTCCAGCGCGGTCTACTTTGCTGAGGCAGACGACCCCACTTCAGGTTTTAGCAGTATCCCGGATGCCTTCTGGTGGGCTGTGGTAACCATGACAACGGTAGGCTACGGTGACATGCACCCGGTGACCATAGGGGGCAAGATTGTAGGGTCACTCTGTGCCATCGCTGGTGTCTTGACCATTGCTTTGCCAGTCCCTGTGATCGTCTCCAACTTCAATTACTTCTATCACCGGGAGACGGAAGGGGAAGAGCAAGCCCAGTACATGCACGTGGGAAGTTGCCAGCACCTCTCCTCTTCAGCCGAGGAGCTCCGGAAAGCGAGGAGTAACTCCACTCTGAGTAAGTCGGAGTATATGGTGATCGAAGAGGGGGGTATGAACCATAGCGCTTTCCCCCAGACCTCCTTCAAAACGGGCAATTCCACGGCCACTTGCACCACGAACAATAATCCCAACTCCTGTGTCAACATCAAAAAGATATTCACCGATGTTTAACATATAAAACAAGTGACATGCTGTGCTCGGTATTGTGTGGACCGTGCCCCCTTGGTCTGTGTATGCCCTTGTTTTATACATTTCCAGACCATTCATCAAGGAAAGGACACGAAGAAGTGGAAAGCACTCTTCATTCTCCCTTCTCCCTACTGCTTCATACTGAAACAGGTGTCTGTTTTGCCAGTGGGCTGCATTCTCTCAGCTCTCCCTCCCCCTTTTTCTTTCCTCTCCTTCTCTTAATATTTTGGACGACAAACTTACTTTAAACTTGATTTTTAGCACACGCTCTGTTAAAAAAAAAAAAACAACTGTACATCCTGGGAGGAAATGAAACTAAAGAACAGTTAGAGTAACTGTTTAACCTCATAATCGAAAGGCAGTTGTTTCTTTACTAAGTAAAGCAAGCACATACATAAATGATGCTTTCTTTTGATGGACACTTCCAACATTATTGAATATTTCGTTCAGTTGCCTACACTGTGGATATGTGGATGAAAAGTCTTAATTGGAACTGTGACTTGTAAACCCACCGTAAGTTTATTTGGTTTTCACCCGGAATTTCTATTTGGAACCCGCCCCCTCCTGGAATTTTAAGGATCTCTGCAACTCTGAACAAAGGGAAATGCCCAAGATGTCCTGATCTAATTAGTTTAATTCTTTGGGACTTGTTAAGCATTTCAAAAGAATTAGACTAAGAGATTCCTGTGAAATTCTGTGTGTGTTCCAGCTAACATCCATCAAAGTCTAGAAACAGATGTTTTCAGTGCTGCTGAGAGAAACAAAAAAATGTCCTAATGCATCTGAGAGATAAGCTTCTGCAGTATCACAAGAAGATTAAAGTGGCAGACACTCCTTCCAGCGGAAGTTACTAATTCGGACCTGACTGATGCAGTTCCCATAGCAACCTGTGTTTCCCGGGAAACCCGAAAAGGTTGTCATGGCATCTCTTGCTCTCTAGCCCCACCCCCTAGCCCTTGCCTTTTCCACTGTAACCTTTCCAGATGGTTCCTACTTACATGATTTCACAAGGAAAACCGCTATTTGAATAAACCGCACAAATAAAGTTCAGTCTGAGAAACTGAGGTGGTGAAATGAATTACAAAAATGCATATTTGTACTACAAAAAAAATCACTGATGTCATCCCCATAATTACTGAATCGACAAGGAAAATATCGTCATTGGAATGTTAAATATACCCCACAATAAGCCATGATTTGAATTAAATACCAGTAATTAGGCAATCATTTTAAAAGATGCTTCTCTACTGTTTTCTTTCCCCCAAGAAGTTTCAAGTCAACAAATGAAATTAAAAAGCAAATGTAAATGTGTTCTGCACATAAGCAAATGCAAGATGCAATCCGTTATACCTGAAACCTTACTACAAGGGACCTTCAGATTTCCTCTTTAAAAAAAAAAAAAATCCAGATTCCACAACAACACTATCACTATCACAGCCCTTGAAAAACTAAATGTGCTTGAAAACTATAAAGGATGCACTCTTTTAACTAAGGGAATTGCAGACAATCAATAAAAAGGAGGGACAGGAAGTAACCAAACCTTGGAGAAATACCTGCAAGATTCAGCCTTGTGCCAGGGGTTGCCAGAAGACAGACAGTATCAGGTGAGAACCGTGTGCACTGTTGAGAGCATTCTCTTTTTGTACAGGGAACCAGGGAAATGCCATTCGCATCTAGATTTATGATAACTTGCAAAATCCGTAGTTTCATATGCATTACATGCTAGGTGTCTTTTAAAGACTATTTATAACGCCTTTTCCATTTGATGTCCATGTGGCTAACTCTTCTTTGGCTTCCATTGTTTTTTTTAAAAGAATGGGGGGAAAAAAGTCATATCTCTTCGGAACAACCTTCAGCCATACTGGGCTGAAAATGATTCCATCCTTTTTACTAACCCACTTGGCTCCTGAACAACCTGTTTCCCCTGAAAAAAAGGATAAAAGGCAGACCTGCTGTTAGATTATTGGTCGGATCTTCATTTACATAATTCCTTAGTAGTGTGCAGTCGCACAGTTCTTCAAAACAAAGATGGTTAAAATTGCAGTAGGGGTCACATTTTATTTTAACCTAATCATTTTATATACATCATATAAATGATACATTACACATTATCCACAATTGCTTTTTGGTTTGATAGGTATAACTATTTTATCCTAGAGTAAATGAGAGTAACCCTACTTTTAAAGCTCATAAAATATTTTCAGGGAGTCAGAAGCCTACTTACTTTACTCTTTGTGTATTTGAGAGAGTAAAAATCTTGATTAAGACAATGAGAGAAGGGAAAGGACGGAAAAGACAAAAAAAAAATAGAGACAGGAAATCTGTGTACCTGCTCAGAGAGTCATTGTTCTTATCTATGTGCTTTGAAATAGAACTCCTTTATCTAGTTTCCTTTGCTACTTGTTCACATTACTTTTAACACAGATCCACTTTTTGAGCAAACTTTTGGTATTCTTTAATGACTAGAAATTCTTTGATGACCCACTTTGGTGGTAATATGTTAGACACACTATAGCAATTATGTAAGAATATTTTTTGTTTCTGTTCTTAAAAGATCTTAAAGATGAACAAAATGCAGCAACATTTTTATTCACAGTTATTCAGTAGATGTAGAAACCTTGACTAGTTCTATAAGTAAACTATGGTTGTGCCATAATTTTTGGAATTGTATGGTTTTTAAAAAAACAGGAAGATAAAGGAGACTTTTTTAAACCAGAAGATATGGCTTTTGAGTCATAACTTTGAGATGGTATTCTTGCTTCTGGCTGCCATATTATAAGCTCTTGAAGGTTATAAGTTCTGTACAGGTTTTGATGAAGTTTTGGATTCTAGTGCCCAGCACTGAATGTAGCATCGTGTCTGTATTCAGTACATATTTGATGAGTGAATGGCTGTTATCTTACATGAATGTTATTTTCCGGCTTTTAATGAAGTGGTTTAAAGCATAAGTTCAGTTACACTGCCAGGGTTTGAATCCTGACTCTACTATATGACCTTGAGCAAATTACTTTGTCTTTCTGTGCCTCAGTTTCTTTATTTGCAAAATGAGGATAATAAATAGTACCTCATGGGGTGGTTGGGAATAGTAAAATGTTAATACAGGTATATTTCATCAGAGATTTCACCAAGACATCACATTGCGTTATTTGCTAAGAGATTACATTATTATTTTGATCACTACTCACAGGCATTGTATAATTAATATCAAGCCTTGTGAATGGCATGAAATACATGAACAATCAGTGTCTTCTTATTGACTTTATATAATAACAATAATAATGATGATTTATTAAGGGTCAACCATGTCCAGGACACTTCTCAACCCTGCAAGGTAAGTGGTATTAACCCTATCTTTAGGGGGGTAAAAAATAGATGGTTAAGTTAAGGCAGGTGATAGACCTCAGACTTCACAGCTTAATAAGAGACCTAGTATGATTTAAAGCTAGCTCGTTCTAGCCCCCAAACCCATGTTCCTTTTATTGAGTGACTTTAAAGACATTGAGAAAATAAATTTCTTACACTTTTAGGTTTGACTTCAGCCCGTGTCACTAACTAATGAATTCATGTAAAGAATATATTTCCAGAAACCTAATTTATTGAGTCTACTGAAAAGTAACCTTTTTCTGAGAATCAGATATTTTGGGCCATGGGGACCAAATATGTTATTTGAATCAGATGAAGAAGAGATTGACTTTTCTGGTAATAAAAGATTATTTTATTACATGATGAATTTATCTGGATTTAATATTACAATACTCGGAAAGAATCATCTGTCAGCAGTGATACCTGCTAGGACAATGGATATTTTTCAGTTTTAAGATTAATTTCCTGTTTTGATGTGTTTTAATCTACGATAGATGATAGTATTATGCAGATTGGGATTTTTCCATCTTCTCATACTTTGATTAGGTTACTGAAGACCCATGCCAGAAAGTAGTATAAATATTTTGACTCTCTCTTATTAAGAAGGGGGAAATTACTTAGAACAAAAGCATTGAAAGCAAAAGGAGATTGCCATTTTATTGAAATCTGTGGTATTATTTCCTTACCTAACCACTCCTTGAATCTGTGCTTCACAAAACATTAGACTGTAATTGTGTCCCACCTGAGAGCTGTAGCCCCTTCCCTAAGGTCCTAAGGCATTTATAAAATGAAAATGGATATGGAATTGGGCTTAGAGCAGAGTGTTAATAAGTTTAAGTTTACACATGCAGGTTAGCTTTGCCAAACCACAGGCTTCACTGAACTCAAGTTCATGTCTTGGATGCTGAATGGTGTACAGGTTGCACAAGAGACTCATGGAAGGAGATGTGACTGGATCAGTGCTCATCCATCAGCCCTCTGGGCAAAATGTGAATCCAGAGATAACAACAATAACATTGTTATTAGTTTATTTCTTGTATGGTGTTTTAAACTGATATTATAGCCAATTTAAATACCTACCAACTAAGGTTACATAATCACACATGGCTACCTATAAGAGGAGTGTTATACCAGTTATTTCTAAACTTTGAAATAAAATTTTAAGATTGAAATTTTAAATGCACTGTACAAAGACATTTAAAGTTATGGGTTATTTACATAAGACTTGTTTACCTCTTTGGCATATAACATACTCAAGAAGTTGCTTTGCTGATTGTATATAAATCCAATATATAAAATAGGTACCAATAGTGTATTCCTTTGTGAATCATAACTATAATTTACTGACTTCTGTACATGTAAAAATTCAGTGTTTTCTACAGAAGTTCCAAGTTCTTCCCACCTCTCAGCTGTGAATAGAAGTGATAGCCCCTCCCACTAAGAAATGCAAAGAAGCCCATGTTCCCCCCAGTCTGATGACTTATAGATGCACTGGGAGATAGAGGTGAGGAGTTTAAGAATGGGGAAGAGGATAGTTAGAGATTGCATCTAAGAGTGGGCTTTTTTTCTTTGTGTTTTATATTTGGCCTTTTAAACTAAGGTGGATAAAACTGTTGCTTTTTTACTACTCATTTCCTATATTTTACTTAGTAATTTCATATATTAATGAAATCACTTGTTTTTTCATAACCTTCTGGGAGTAGTTGGTAATCTTTGAGAGAAGGAAAATCAGAGAAGACAGGAAGAAGGGGGCAAAAGCCACGCAGAAACCAAACCTTACTATTGTGATTCGGCTCCAACCTCCTGCCAGGAAATGGCCATTGCCATTGAGTATATATGATAATGGCATTCTTTATATATGCATGGTCACCTTGCAAATATAATTTTAAATGATTCAGACAGGTTAGAACGTTTTCAAATATTTGTCTTTGTTTTCACTGACGTTGTAAACGAATGTTCTCTTCGAAAATGTAAAGAAAAACATTTTGGTAAAACGTCTCATGGTTTTTCTCTCTCTCTTTTTTTTCTTTTTTCACACTTGATGTGTTTTTTCTCACATTTCAGATTTTTCACCGTTAACCATCAAATGCATTAAAGAAGAGATCTGGAAAAGAGGCTCCATCATTTTCTTGGGAGCCATTTTAATATCGTTGTAACCTAAGTAGTGCAGACTAGGAACTCTTGCCTGAAAAGCAAATCCTGGGATTCTGATTCTTAGTAAGATAGCAGTTAAATGAACCAAAGGGGGAAAAAAAAAAATTACGTTTCATCTTATCTGAAGAGTGCTAGGAGTAAATCTGTACATGCCAGGCTCTGACTTTGCAGATACAGGGATCATAGCCCCCAGTGTGGTGGCAGGAAATTGAGAGGTGCTTCTTCTCTTCCAGGGAGCCCCCAACCTCACCCTCACCCCTCTCTGGACAGCACAAAGGTCTGGGGAATCTCTATGCAGATCCCCACGAATTCTTTAGAATGAAAATCAGCATTATGCCTGTGGGTTACAGGTCGGTCAGTACTGCTATTTCACTTGTTTTTCATTACGTTTATTTTAAACTCTTGTTCTTTAAGAATCTTAAGAGTTTTATTTTTATATACTTAAACGTGTTCCTTAAAGCACTTAATTTAATTTGAAAGAGAAGCCAGTGGGAATAGTTTATCCTACGCACATGCACGCACACACTTCACCTGTTCATAAGTTATTCCCTATCCTAAGATATATTTATTTTTTGCCTGTAGATCTAAACAGACTGATGCTTTTTCCAAAATTTAGTGGATTTCCCAAATATTGGTTTTTCACTCATACATGCAGCACACACATTTACAAATCATTTTTAGGAGTTCCCGCCATGGCGCAGTGGTTAACGAATCCGACTAGGAACCATGAGGTTGTGGGTTCGGTCCCTGCCCTTGCTCAGTGGGTTAAGGGTCCGGCGTTGCCGTGAGCTGTGGTGTAGGTCGCAGACGCGGCTCAGATCCCTCGTTGCTGTGGGTCTGGTGTAGGCCGGTGGCTACAGCTCCGATTCGACCCCTAGCCTGGGAGCCTCCATATGCCGCAGGAGCGGCCCAAGAAATAGCAAAAAAAGACCCCCCAAAAAAAATCATTTTTATTTTGTAAAATCGCGCTTAAAAGGTAGGTTTTCTGCCTAGTAGTCTCTATCGATGTAGTAAGAGATTCATAGAAGTAGTAAGCACATTCAGTCTATCACGGAGTTTTGTCATTTTATCTCCTAAATAGCTCTGAAAAGAATCCACTTTTCTACCTCACCGCCACCACCACTTTAATCCACACTACTGTTGTCTCTATCCTGAGGAAGTGTGAAAGTCTCCTTAAGTGGCCTTCCCAGATTTCCTGTGGCCAGTCTGCCCCTTTCTCCACCCGGTATCCAGAATGATCTTTTTGAGACTCAAATCTGATAATATCACCTGCCTCTGCTTAAGAATGCTTTCCACCTCGTTCCCTGGGTCTTAGGGTCTCTTAAGCTAGAGACCCAAAGGCTTAACCCCGCCCCACACAGTGTGGCTCAGCCCTGTTTCTAGCCTCATCCTGTACCCTTGCCCCTCCCCTCATTCTCTTATGTTCCTGATCTTCCAGCTGCAGAATAAGTCCCTTTTACCTTAAGCAATGAAGATCCTTGTAAATGTTCCCACTGCTAGCCCCTTCCTCCCCTCTTCACCTCAATTTTTTTTTTTTTTTTGGTCTTTTTAGGGCCACACTGGTGGCATACGGAGGTTCCCAGGCTAGGGGTTGAATTGGAGCTGTAGCTGCTGGCCACAGCCACAGGCACAGCCACCTCAGATCCGAGCCGCGACTGCGACCTACACCACAGCTCACAGCAATTCCGGATCCTTAACCCACTGGGCAAGGCCAGGGATCGAACCTGCGACCTCATGGTTCCTAGTCAGATTCCTTGACCGCTGAGCCACGACAGGAACTCCAGTCATGTCTATTTTTACTTTAATACTTCTTCCAGCTTCTCTCTCGTGACTCTGATTTTATCAGTTCGCCTATTATGGTGCCTTTCACCAAACTTAAGGGAGTTTTGATTATTAGAACCGCCATTATTTTATATGCCATTTTTTAAAAAGAAAAACTGGAGTTCCTGTCGTGGCGCAGTGGTTAACGAACCCAACTAGGAACCATGAGGTTGCGGGTTCGATCCCTGGCCTTGCTTAGTGGGTTAACGATCCGGCGTTGCCGTGAGCTGTGGTGTAGGTTGCAGACGCAGCTTGGATCTGGCGTAGCTGTGGCTCTGGCGTAGGCTGGCGGCTACAGCTCCGATTCGACCCCTAGCCTGGGAACCTCCATATGCTGCAAGAGCGGCCCAAGAAAATAGTAAAAAGACAAAAAAAAAAAAAAAGAAAGAAAGAAAAGGAAAACTGCCAATTATAAGGGAAAGTAGCACTGATTTTCAGGTCCATCCCAATTTCATAGATGCTCAAATCTAAAGAAATATGTCTTTGAAGGAATTGAATATGGTATGTTATTTTGACATAGCTGCAATCTTACATTAATTTATGTTATAGGATCAGTGTCTAGTTCTTCCATGAGACTAGGGACTGTTACCTGTCTTTGTTCACCATTGAATCCCTTCCCGTTCTCTCCCGAATCTGTTCCAAACAGGCTTTCATCCCTACCACTTCAGCAAAAACATACTTTTCAGGGGCACTGGTGACCTCCTCGAGCTATCCCCATGGCCATTTCTCAGTACTCATTTCATTTGACGTAGCAGAAGAACTTTGCTCTGTAGAATACGTCACCACTCTTGGGAAGAAATTGTTCATTTCCCTTCCAGGATCCTACACCCTAGATTTTCTCCTACCTCTCTAGCCTCTCCTTCTCATTCTCTTTTGTGGGCTCTTTCCCATCTCCCGGCCCTTCATGTTGGAGAACCCCATGTGCCGTGGCAGAGTCCTTATGCCTCTTTTCTTTCTGTGTTCATTCTTAATCTCACAGCTTTAGATGATCTATACATAAATTTATATCTCCCACTTGGACCTCCCACCTGAACTCCAGCTTGGATTTCCAAAGGTCCACTTGCTATCACCTCTTACATAATTAAAGGATATCTAGATATGTCTCACCCGAACTTCCTTCTCCTCCCCCAGCCTCCAGCATCAAGCCTGGGCCTCTGGCCATCTTCCCACCTCCACTACTGGCAACGTCAGTTTTCCAGTTGCTCAAGCTGATGACCTTGGGGTTGTCTTTCTCTCTTCTTCTCACACCCTGTATCCAATCTACTTGCGAGTCCTGTGGGCTCCACTTTTAAAATGTTTCCAGAGTCTTACCATTTCTCTTACTATCCAAGCCATCATTCTCTCTCATCTGGATTTTTACAGATGGCCCCCCAGCTTCTGTCCTTTTCCCAGTTGAGTCTCTTCTCAACACAGCAGCCAGAGTGATCCTTTTAAAACCCTTGGCAGAACATGTTACTTCTTTGTGGCAAAACCCCCATTTGGCTCCCAATTTCACATAGAGGTCAAGCAAAAGACCTCAGAGGGGCCTGCAAGGCCCTGCCTGCTCTGGCCCCCTCACCCTTCCGACCTCATTTCCAGCTCCTCTCCCGGATCATCCTGTACTGCAGCTGCATTGGCCTCCTTGCTCTTGCTCACCTGTACCAGGTGTGCTCCACCTCAGGTTTTCACCCTTTTTGTTCCCCTGCCTGGAAGGCTGTAGCATCTGACATCTGCATGGCTCATCCCTTTACCTCCTTATGGTCACTGTCTCAGTGGAGCTTTCCTGGCTGCTCCATTTAAAACTGCAGTCGACTCCTTATATCCTTTCCCTGCTTTATTTTCTCCTCTCGAACACTAGATATTTTACTTACTTTGTTTATTGTTGTCTTCCCTTCCCCTGCATGAGAACACGGATTATTGTCTGCTCGGTGGTACTGTATCCCCCAAGACCTAGGATACTACCTGGAATAAAGCCGATGCTTCATAAGTCTTTATTGGAGGGAGGGACAAGAGAATGGAAATAGCATTCCAATTTGAGCATTTGTAGACTCTAAACAAAATTGTCATGTTGTGTGTCTGTGCTTTCTTTTGTCACTGTGAGTCTTATGCGCCTCACCATGCCCTTTTAGATAAAATCCCTTGTAATTGGTTTACTGGAGGTTTCCATTTTTTCCCACCAAAAAAAACTGGGTAGATAGCAGGTAAACCTAGCCAATTATGGGGACAGATTTCCTTAATATAAATACTTTAAATATAACCTTAAATGCAATACCATTCCTAATCAACAAGCATATTTGGAAGTCAGTGTATTAAGTGACTAAAACCCACAGATAGAAATAATTTCTCCAAGTAAGAACTGTTTTTGAATTGCTTTATATCTAGTTTTGTGAAACTTTCATCTGCAAGCATTTGAACTCATTTTGAAAGGCCAGTTTATTTTACTGTGTCACTGTGTGAATTGAGAAGATTTATTTTTAGTAGACCTAATTACTTCTCAAAGTGGTATTGCTTATACCTCACAGCTCATTTTCTCATGACTTTTCAGATTTTTGACGAAGCTCACATCTTAACACATTACCAAATTTAATTACTGAGTGAGTTTAAACTTTTTTTACTTGCCAAGAGTACATAATTTCCAAGAGGCCAATCAGATAATTATACATAATTTAGTGAGAAATCTTTCTAACCCTTGAGGCTAATTCATGACCATTTAGTTGGTAGAATTTGTGCAAGCTGTTGGTGTGCAGCCAATTTCAAGTCATTTAATAGACGTCAAAGTCTAGACACAGGAAAACAAAGTTCCCATAAAACCTCATGTTACAGAATGGTTTCAACTTTTTCTTCATCAAGTACAAGTTAGTGAAGCTAACAGGGAAGATGGGTATCTTTACCTCTTTCATTTAGGCCCTATTGGAGGTATTAATTACTCTTCAGAAGCTTGATAATTATTGCAATTAATTCTTACCCTTTTTTTTCTTGCTTTATATGTTAGAACATTTATTTGGTCAAATATCTTTCATTATAAGTCACCATTTTTTTTTATCGTACTTCCTTTCTCTCTTTTGTAGAGTTCATTTTGTCACTTAAGACCATTTTTCTAAGCCCTTCAACCTATTTCTTAGCCGCTGATAAAAACATTCTGATTACCGTCTAAGTATCACTTTTATTTTTTTCTGTTGAATCTCAACTCCCTCCACATCTGTAGTCTCTTAGGATGCCAAGCTCTACCAGACTATGATCCCAAGAGCCTTGAGGCAAGTGTTGGCACATGAAGTTCAAGAAAGCCCCAGCCTTTTATATAAAAGGATGTATCAAGAAAAGAATAGCTTAATAGAACCATCTCAAGATAACCAAAGCTGCAGTAGCATTGAGCAGAAGCTAGGCACTGAGAAAATAAAAAGGGTATCATATTATTCATGTCACTTGTAATTTCTTGTCATTAGTCATTATCAATAGCTACTAGACTGTTGTAATTTTCAAACTTTCATAATGAATGTTAAGTCTACTGCTATGCAAGAATGTATTCTTGCTTTTTTTTTTTTTTTTTTTTTGGTTGCACCTGAGGCATATGCAATTTCTCAGGCTAAGGATTTGAACCTGCAACTGTGCAGAGTTCATATTTTAAAGGATCAACAGATTTGAAAGTTATTTGTAATGACAGGATCACCCCAGGGGGATGTGCAGCCAGAAAAGAAACAAATCCTTAAAAAGTATCTTTCTAAAAATCAGGGGGCACTCAGTACCTTTCAGGTGGTTTGAAAGATGAAGGTAAAATTTCCTATTCAGAAAACAATCACATTGATTTGAATTATGTTTGGAGGTCACTATTGTTATTATTATTATTTAGTCTTTTTAGGGCCACACCCACAGCATGTGGAGTTTCCCAGGCTAGGGGTCGGATAGGAGCTGTAGCTGCTGGTCTATGCCACAGCCACAGCAATGCCAGGTCTTTAACCCACTGAGCAAGGTCAGGGATCAGATCCATGTCCTCATGGAGACCAGTCAGATTCGTTTCTGCTGAGCCCACAATGGAAATTCCTGGAGGTCATTGTTAATAAGGGGGAAATGTTCAAAATTCCAACATACTCTGAAACTCTAACTTATAAATTCAAAGCACTTGATATGTGGTTAATACCTTTAGAAAATTAAATTACTTAAACTTTTCAAGATAGCAGTAAAAAAATAAAATTTTGAAAAGTGGGAGTTCCTGTCGTGACTCAGTGGTTAACGAATCCAACTAGGAAACATGAGGTTGTAGGTTCAATCCCTGGCCTTGCTCAGTGGTTAAGGATCCAGCATTGCCGTGAGCTGTGGTGTAGGTCGAAGAGGTGGCTCGATCCTGTGTTGCTGTGGCTCTGGCGTAGGCCAGTGGCTACAGCTCCAATTAGGCCCCTAGCCTGGAAACCTCCATATGCCGCAGGTGTGGCCCTAAAAAGACAAAAAGATAAGAAAAAAAGAGAAAAGTGTAATGAATAGAATATTTTCTTTTGATACTAGTCTACCATTTAAAAAATCTAAATGTACCGTAAATCATTGTGTTTACTGTCTCCAACAGATACCCGAGGAGCCCCACATAAAGAAGTGTAGAGCTGAACCAACCAGTAGGATGCACATTCCAAATTGCCTACATTAAGAATACAGTGTTGGTTGTATCATGGATGGGCGATGATCTGTCGGCCAGCACATATTTTTGTTCCAGTTGACATTAAATAACATCTCTCGCTAACGAATGCTTCATGTAAAGGAAACAGCTCTGAGGCCAGAGGATTTTCTTCAGATTGTGTGCAATATAAAAGGTTGACCAAGAGATAAAGAAGAACATTAAAAATTACTAAGGTATCATTTCAGTCTTTGACATTTTGATGACGTTTAATCATTCAAAAACTAATCAGTACTGCTGATAAAGAAAGACTAAATGTTTGTTTCCAACAAGCCAACTTTTTACTGTTTTCTTCTTTTGGTTCATTACTGGACTGTGTTTAATCCTCTTGTATATTAATGTTATCTTTTATGTTCTGGTTTATATGGAGTTCCCGTCGTGGCTCAGTGGTTAACGAATCCGACTAGGAACCATGAGGTTGCGGGTTCGATCCCTGGCCTTGCTCAGTGGGTTAAGGATCCAGTGTTGCTGTGAGCTGTGGTGTAGGTTGCAGACATGGCTCGGATCTGGCGTTGCTGTGGCTCTGATGTAGGCCAGCAGCTACAGCTCCGATTCAACCCCTAGCCTGGGAGCCTCCATATGCCGCAGGAACAGCCCAAGAAATGGCAAAAAGACAAACAAACAACAAACAGCCAAAAAAAAAAAAAAAAAAAAAAAAAAAAAACCACCTATGTTCCGGTTTATGTGCAACTACTTGTGAAAATGTATTTCCTACCAAAGGCTCTCATACATAAATTAGCCCATTTATACATAAATAAGTGGAGTCTACACTGTGCCCAGATGAATGGTATTAAAGATAGACTTGCCTAAAAGAAATGTGCCTTGCTTGATTAAACATTCTTTTATTTTTCTTTGATTCAAAATGGTAGATTTGCAAAGTAGTCTTGAAGATAGGTTTTAGCTGAGCTTAACCTTAAAAATATATTAGTACTTATTATGTATTTAAGTTGTCTATCTTAATTAGACATTTAACCTTTAGTTATACTTTTCAATAGTTATATATAATATACTCATTTAGTTTTCATGTGATGTTTGGTGTGGCAAGATAAAGCACATTCTTAAAATATATACAGTATTTCATCTAGAGTTTTTAGAATTTCCTTAAAAATTGTATCTGTAAAAGCCTTCTTGACTCATTTTCTATTTTTATATTCTTTTAGAAATGGAACTTTTTTCAGTTAAAAAGAAAAGTAAAGTTTTATTTAGAAAAGAGATTTAGGAGGTCATGAAAATGATTTCCCATTTGGGGACATTTCACTTCTGTGCCATTATTAATGTATTTACTGTGACATTTCAGCAGAATGGTAGCTATTTGTATATTATTTAATAAGCCTTATGGAAAGCCAAACTGTGAACATTTATTAAAGACTTTTCATTTCCATATTTCATTTTCAAAATATGCCTGAACAAATGCATAAAACTCCAATCTCCTGTTATTAAAATGCATGACCATGCTAAGTTATAATAAGAGTACTTGTAGAATTTCAGTTACTATCAAACTATTGTGCTGGGAAAGCCAAGAATATAATACTTTTCAGTGGCCCATAGAAGGAAAAATAGGTGATGAATTGCATTGTTAATATATAAGGATCAGTAACTGAAATGATCTCATACCTACTAGCAGCAGAACAGATGGATAGGAGATACAGTCCAGGTAACTTTCTTTGAGGCAATGTCTACAGTGGATTTTGCACAATCTACTGGTCATGTCTCTGTAGTCAGAACTTTGAGACCAGACCAGATCACTCTAGGAAAAAGTGAAGTGAAAAACACGACAGCGATCTCAGATTTGAGCTACTGAACCTCTAATCTGGATAATGTGTAATTGAAGATACAACCACCGCCGTGTTTTTATTCTGTATTAGGCTGTGTAGTAGGGACACTTGACCAGAGAATAGTCAGTTCATTTCTAGCCATCTTAATCCTCATGACTGATGATCACAGTCCTCTGTTGGGATGATTGAAACAAACCAATCAACTGCCTGAAACGGTCTTAGACATTCAGAAGTTTTAGTAAGGATCAGTAGGTATTACCAAAATAGACACAGGAGCTACTTTCATAAAACACCAGTGACACAACCTTAGGCATTATAATATGCTTAATATATATCTGCATTATTATTATAGGCTGCAGTTTCAGATAAAGACAAAACCTGGACTTTTGCAATAAAAGCACAGAATGGTACCAGATGAAGAAACCGTCATATCAAATATGGTTCACCAAATGCATAGTAAAAACAGAACTGTTCTAGATATCAGGAGACCAGAATTCTTGCTCATTTGCTGCCTGTGGGACCCTAGATAAGTCACTTACCATTGCTAGGCTTGTTTCCTAATTGCAAAATGGATGTTCTGGGTTCAACTCCAAAGCCCATTCCAGCCCCCAGATTGTCATTATATGCTCTGGAAAGGCTTTGAAGAATACTTAGGTACTCAGATTTCCTTATGTATTTCTGAAGGAAAGAATAAATCGAAATAAGACTTAAGTCTTGAAAGTGTCATAAATATATCTTCCCATTGATTGTGACAGAGAATGTGAGACTTTTTTTTTTTCTTCTCTAAGAATTGTTCCTGGTCTATGACAGGATCATGAAAAAGTAGAAAAATTGCTCTGCAGAACAGAAACAGATTAATATGATACCTGGAGAGGAGGGGAGATTCCTTTTAAAAGCTAATTTGATGTTAAGGTGATTCGAAAGCACCTTAACATGAATTGCTGAAACTGTACCAGAGCCTTACCATTCTAGGAGCAGGAGAGGTAGGAAACGGTGGGAGGGACAGGTGTTTGGGCCTTATGATCATCTCTTGATTCTTTCTGCGTCAGCCATGGTTTGGTAGCACGTAAGGTATCTGTGCTTTCATGATGGCTCTGCCAGTAACTCTTATGGGCCCTAGGAAAGTCCCTTTAACCTCTCTGAGCCCCAGTTTTTTTAGTAATCTGTAAGTTTCTTTACATCTTTTGAAATTCGGTGTCATTCTCAGATTGCTAAAATACGCAAGTCCATGCCACTCCCTTCCAGCACTAAGATGCCACTTATCGCTACTCATGTGACTGAACAGACTGCAGACCCAAACATTCATGTTTCCAGTCTTGCTAATTGACCTCAGCAAGACATAAAACATGTAAACAGTTTGATTGGGGCCATGGTTTAATTATTATGATTTATCATTGCATCTTTGAATGTTGTTAATTATCTAGATGAAATGTCTGTGCAAGTGAATCTTTTTAGATTTTTTTGTAGTCGAATAAACACTTAGCAAATCAAAATTAAATATATTCTGCTTATCAGTGAACTGTAGCTGATTGTTAGGTGCACTTTCGCCACAGTTAAGAGTTCCTATACCCTTTTTGGTCCCAGAAACACTGGCTATGATTTGAAATAATATTCACAAAGTTTTGTAAATTTTTGTGGATACAAAAGAGGCCTGATAGAGCCATATTGTAATTAATTTTGCTCAGGAGTGAGAAACAGACTTCAGGGATAAACCCAAATGCTTCTGTTTGGCTTTAGCGGGCAGTTGGAAAAAGGATTACAGGTTTTGCACAACATAGGTAAGGGATGATTATAACCATTGTAAAAGAAGACTATATTCTGGTTGCTGGTTTTATGGTAGAAAGAGATTAGGATAGAAAGATGCTAAAATATGGACACTAGGGAAGTTGTTAATATGATAGCAGTCCATTTGAATAATTCAGAAATATTTTGTCATACTGAGATGATTTATCCAGAACTGTAGTCTTATATCCTTCCATTCAGAACAGGGGGCAGTTTTTAAAGGCCTCTTTCATTATAGGAAATGTATATTTTGACTAGTGGAGCGATTCATGAAAACATTTAATCTGATCATTTTGGCTATGTGAATCTGAAGTTTCTCTTTAGGTATAATTGAGTCTCTTATGTGTTAGTGTTGGTGATCTTTGTAAGAAGTAATTTTACCCATTTTTTTTAAAGTTGATGAGATTTGCTAAATGGTGATTCTAGCATATTGTGTCAGTAGTGTATCTTAGAACAATTTGTGAACTCACCATACAAAAACAAACCATAGTAGTATCTCTTCTGGTAACTTGTTTCCATGGTGTGATCTCTTAATACTGGGTTTGGGGTGGGGTGATAAGTATTTAGTTTACATAAAACTAACTGTCAAAGTGTTTTTCCTAAATGCCATAAAATTGTATGATTATAAACCGGATAGGAATATCCTGGTTAAGGTACTGTACAGACCATTTTGGGAACTACCCCATAAAATGATATCATTTCTGTTTAAAAGTTTCTATACATACAAGGGAAAGCAGTGTATGTAGTATTTCATTGCAATATGCTAAATGTTTTAAAATCCATTTTTTATTTTAATGATTTTTATTTTTTCCTTATAGTCAATGTACAGTGTTCAGTCGATTTTCTACTGTACAGAAAAGTGGCCCAGTCACACATATATATATACGTTCTTTTTCTCACATTATCCTCCATCACGCTCCATCATAAGTGACTAGATAAAGTTCTCAGTGCCGCACAGTAGAATCTCATTGCTTATCCATTTCAAAGGCAATAGTTTACATCTATTAAACCCAGATTCCCAGTCCATCCCACGCCCTCCCCGTCTCCCTTGGCAACCACAAGTCTGTTCTCCAAGTCCATGAGTTTCTTTTCTATGGATGAGTTTATTTGTGCTGTATATTAGGTTCCAGATATAAGTGATATCATATGGTATTTTTCTAAAATCCGTTTTTGAAATCTTTGTCAATAGATAGCAATTATGCAAATAACAAATACAACTACAACACTTCAGTTTTTGTGTAGAGATGTCAAACATCGGTTTATCTCATACTTTGCAGAGATGAGTCACATATCCTATTTACTCTTTAAAATATCCATATGAAGTCATAATACTGTCTGAAGTTTAGAAAGTGAGTGACCAAAATTTAGAAAGATTATGACTTGTCCAAGATCATGTGGCCAGCAAATGACTTTAAATCTCAAGTTCTTTACAATCTTCATTCTCTCTCAAGATATTTTTTCCTATCACTGCCATTATCTTTAAGACTTGGAGGGAGTGGGATGGACTGGGAGTTTGGGGTTAGGAGATGCAAACAATTGCATTTGGAGTAGATAAGCAATGAGATCCTGCTGTGTAGCACAGGGAACTATAGCCAAACACGTGTGATGGAACATGATGGAAGATAATGTGAGAAAAAAGAATGTCTATGTATGTGTAACTGGGTCACTTTACTGTGCAGCGGAAATTGATGGAACATTGTGAATCAACTAGAATAAAAAATTAAAACTTCTACTGTAGTTCTAAATGATACATGGGGAAGTTTCAGGTCTCAGCTACAAGCTGTTGTTGCTACTATTGCAGACCTTTTTAGATACCTCCAAACATAGTCCTCCCACAGGGTAAAAGCCAAACAATTTCATCTAAAGCATATGAAGTCCCCACACTCTGATCACAGACACTAAATTCATATGTCAAAAAACTAGACTGAAAAAGTATCTTCTTCACTGATCTCCTTTCTGAATTCCTTTTTTAAAAAATCCATCATAGGTGTTCCCAGGTTAAGGATCCGGCGGTGTCATCGCAGTGGCTTGGGTCGCTGCTGTGGCCGGATCTCCAGCCCAGAAACTTCTGGCCAGAAAAAAAAAAAAAAAATCTGTCATAATGACTGATTTCCAAACTGCTGAAAGAAGCAATAATCAACCCAAGAAACTCTAGAATCCTAATTCAGAGGAAACATGCTGTGAGACCCAGCATCACGAACCATTTTTCAGCCGATCGTTTTTCATTGCATGTGTTCTGGGATTAGAGGACAGGGAAGGGGTTGTGAATAGAAATACTGCCTTTATCTTGAGAAAACTTATTATTTCCTATAACTCCACGGAAAGAGTTGGTATGAAGTCTTAGATAACAGGATTGTTGACATTTAGCCATAGTTCCACTGTGTGGTGAAGTAGATGCCCATAGTGAAAAATCCACTTAACTAATTTCCCAGATACAATTAAAATCTGACGACTGATCACTTTGAATATGGAGAACATTCCTGCATTAATCATGACATAACAGTACATTTTAATTCTTTTTTTTCAAACAGCAGAGACACACTGTACCTGCTTTCCCTTGTAAGTCAACAGCCTGTGACACATTCTGTACTTTTACTGACTAGCAATGCAGTGTTACTGTCAGTAATTAAATGGAACATAAGCTATAGTGTATCGAAATTTAAAATTTTGTAATCTTAACTTTAGTTCTCCTTGTCAAACAGATAAGTCCAACTAGTATTCTTTGGTATGGAATGAAATAATAATCATTCTTAAATGATGACATAATAAGAAATAATGAGATTCTGAGTAAAGTATAATATCAAATCATATTTTCTATTTTTCTGTATTTGTCTTCCTTTGACAATGAATTGTGTTAGTTTATCACATATTAATGTAAAGTTAAAATAAGCTCTTAACGCCCTGTTCTGTAATGTTCTTGACACAATTTCGGGCCTTATGTTAAGTAAATATCAGTATATCTGTGAGTTGATTATGTGATATTTTCATCTGATCCCTTTTATAAATTTGTCATTGGATTTAAAGTGTTATCATTGCAAATGTTATGTGCAAAATTCAATAAAATACCGAAAAAACTCCTGTTACTCATATTAATAATGCCAAATCTTTTTTCTTGCTCGTTTGCTTTTCCCCCTTCCTTCCTACCTCTTTTCTTGTTTTTGTTTTGTTTTGTTTTGTTTGCAAAAGAGGAAACATCGAAGCCGAGTTACAGTCAACAGCTGAAGTGTCAGGTACCTTTGGACAGCTCTGCAGACTGTTTTGTGTCCTCTCATAGGACCGTAGCGAAGACTTCAGTGCATTGTACTTCGAAAGTCTTTTGGATGCCAACAGTGCCTAGGTTTCTTTTATTGCTCCCAGTTATATACTGTTGAGGGCCCTGAAAATTTTCAAGGAAGGAAAAAAATGGTATATAATAAGTCTATGGGCACTCCCGTCATGGCTCAGCAGAAACAAATCTGAGTAGTGGCCATAAGGACACAGGTTCGATCCCTAGCCTCGCTTGGTAGGTTAAGGATCTGGCATTGCCATGAGCTGTGGTGTAGGTCGAAGATGCGGCTCAGATCTGGCATTGCTGTGGCTGTGGTGTAGGCGGTGGCTACAGCTTGGATTCGACCTCTGGCCTGGGAACCTCCATGTGCCTCAGGTGCAGCCCTAAAAAGACAAAAATAATGTCTATGTCTTCATACATTCTTTCATTTAGATTAGGAAATGGTGAGAAAGCAACTGTACATTATTTCATCCAAAAATATGTCTTGAGCACTATCCTGTTCAAAGCCCTGCGAGAGGGTATGGGAGTGAGCACGAAGGTGACCCTGCCATCAGAGAACTTAGCGTCTAGTGGGTGATGAGCTTGTAGGTCAGGATTCTCATCATTTAGATGGAGAACAGTCAAGAGTTAAATAAGAACATTTTGTTGTCCATACGTATTTTCTCTATAAGTCCAATATTTTTTGCACATGACAGAATGTAATTTCTACGAATCACCCTTTATATTACCCATGGTTCTTATTTTGTACTTAGCAATGTTGATCCTAAATCTTTTTCCTAATAGCAGCTAGTTGCTCAAAGGTGTTTGTGCTTTTGGAATGTCAACAAGTCCAACTTCACCAAAACAGAGGCCCTCTTGTTTCCATCTGGAATTTTACTTTGTCTTTTTTTTTTTTTAAGTGCAAATTTCAGCTGCCTTAAGTATATAGTAATGAGCTATTAGAGAAAAGAACAAAATATATTTTTCTGAGTCTCTGGTTGATAGAAGAAGTAGCTGTTTTTAAACTTTCTGGCCATGCAGCTATGGTTGTGGACTCCATGAGCCATAATTGGTAAGCATTTCATTTTAAGGAACAAAATCTTAAAGTATTCTGCAAATATTTACAGGGTGAACGAGGAGATGCAGGTGGTTTCCAGCAGATCGCCGCTATCCTCTTTGAACCATGCCTGTGTCCAAGGAAATTCTCACCTTTCTGTCCTACTTCAGCAGAAACAAACGTGTACATAGCTGTTGCTGTGCGTGTTTGTGTATCTTATGGGGGGTACAGCCTGCTCAATCCTCCGATCATTTTCCTGTACTCGCTTTTGTATTATAACCTTCATCCATATTGAGCCTTTCTCTCCCTTAGGTCCCTTTATAGTTTATTTGTAAGTTCCATTAATCACAGCCCACATGTAGCCACCGCTATATTAGTTTGTTTGGGAAACAATCCCTCTTTGTTCACTCCAGACGATACCTGATAACTCGAGTCATGGTAGAGGAGAAAGGGCCAAATGAAGAACTACAACCTCTGATGACAATACAGGCTTTTACAGTCTAGGGTCAGTGAAGTCCTTGTTTTGGAAATGAAGCTGCAGAGAAGGAACAAAAGAAATAACCCAGAAATCTGATTTCAAGACACACATTTGACAAGGACATGCATATAGGTGGCAGCGTTCCCCTGCTTGTGCAATAGAAACGAAAGAAAACTTAAAGACAAGAGGTGGACGTTTCCCCCTTTGGTTTGGGAACATGAACCTCCTTTCCATCTTTCGTTGTCTCTTTCACTGATTTGCCTTCCTCTTGTTGCTTCTTAAATACGGCTGTTCCCTAAGGGTCCGATCTCAGCCTTGACTTCCTCTTAGAGTCTAAATTCCCCCCAGGTTATCTCAACCAATATTTCAGTTTTACCTACTTCCCCAAATCTTACTCTCCAGCTCAGATCTATATTCTGAATACTGTTCTTGTTGTTCTCCAGGTGGCTGTTTTCCATTCCATTCTTAGAGAACTCCCCAATCCTCAGCCTAAAAGGGACATCCTTAGAACCTACTTAAGTCCATTCTCTGTCCACAAGTGGCCACCTAACCCAAACTGAGCCCGTCAGATTCTCTCTCCCCAGAATCTATCATTGAACCTTGGAGATTTAGAGGTAGAAACAAGTAGACAGAGATCTAAGTCATATGGAGTTGAGCCAAGGTCAGTCTCTTGACAACCCTAAATCCGTGTAATCCGTGTTCTGGTGAAACAGTAACTAAGCCTGATAGAGAAGCTTAGAGAATGAAACAGAAATGAAGCAAAGCAATCATACCGCCTTAGTGAAAGATGGAACAGCTACAGACAAATTTCCAGTATGAAGGAGGCCCAACTCTACCCCCTGCTCTTGTGTTCTATGAAGTTCTTCTATAGCCTTTCAATGAGCCAGGATTGTGCAAGCCCACTTTATGGGGTTTGCAGATTACATGGACAATTTATCTTTGTATACCAGAATCCTTGCTAGATATATCTTATTAGGTGAGCTCAAGGCTATCCAAGGTATTTCAAACTCAACATGTCCAACCCAGAATGACTCATTTCCTGCAGTTAGCACCACATCCGACCCTAGCAATCTTTCTTATCTTGGAGAATGCAACCACTTCTCCTGAATGCTACTGTTTAGAAATATGGAAATCTTCTAATCTCAGAACTGTCCTTTTCACTCACTCTTTATAGCCAAGAAATTTTTCATGCAACTCCCCCCACCCAACCTCCCCCTCTGAATTGCCTCTGCATCTTGTATTTTCTTGCCTATTTTGCTGCAGTAGCCTCATAAATTTGTGTACTAAGCAAAAATGATCTATGTAAACCACAAATACAGTAGTGACTCTCCTTGCTAACATGCTTCAATCAAGCCTCCTTTATCCTTCTAGAATAAAGCCCAGACTTTTTAGTATGACATCCAAGGCCTTTCATCACCCAGCTCCTGTTAACCTTTCTAATCTCATCCTTTATGGCTCTCCAACAGGTATGCTCTGCTGCATCCGCTAGAATTATTATGAATTCCTTGTATGTAATATGCTATCTTCAGGGTGTCTTCACATTTACTGCTTCCTCTGCCCACACCGTTTTTTGGCCCCACTCCACTCCTCCACGCCCTTCTCCTCAGCTGGGTGATGGCTAACTATCTTACAAGACTTTCTCTAAATGACATCTCCTCTAGGAAAACCCCAGCTAAGTATCTCTCTGATGTAGCCTCAATAGCCCTCCATCAAAGAATGTAACAAAATACAACTGTCTACTCTTTTATCTCATTTGCAAAACTGTGAGCAACTTGAAATCTGCCCTGGTCATTGTTGTAATCACAGTGCCTGACTTATAGTACATGCTCAATAAACATGTGTTGAATAAATAGCATGTACTATTCTGCACTTGAAGACCTCACAGCAGTAGTGGAAAATGAGAAGGCATGGTGACAGGTTCTATACCACGTAGACTCAGGGTACAATGAGAAAGTAGGAAAGACCAGTTAGTGCTGTCCAGGGACTTTCAGAAAATAAGACAGGAGTTTAGGTTGGACAAGAACAAAGAAAGAACGGAGTAAGGCAAATGGAGAGTGGAAATGGTGTTCAGTTCCCTGCAGCCAGCGCCAGCCTACTTAGCTTTCACAAGTTGCAAAATCTGCTACACGTTGTTGTACCACTGTTTAGAAGCACTCGACATTAGATTCATAAAACAAATGTGCTCCGAGGAAACTAGAGAGCTGCCTTAGCAGTGGAAAACCTTTTAAAAATGGTGAGTTATTGCAGTACTTACAAATATTTTGGATTCAATAAAGCCCCAAATATGTCTCATCCTTGGAAAATTTCCCTCTTAATTTTGAAACACATGAGTAGTGTTAAAGAAATTAATCTGTACTTTCAAGTCAACCACACTTACCTCATCCAGTTGCTGTTTTAGAAGATCTGTGTATTATTCCAGGAACCTTCAGGGTCCTTATTGCAAGCTTTTAGACTTAGAAACAGGAAATCAGATTTTATCTCAAGTGTAATTTTAACCTCAGTATTTAAACATTTCCAGTAGTTTGTAGATTTCATCAAAGGGCTGCTTCAATCCCCAATCCTTTGAAGTATTCCACTTGGACAAAAGCTCTTGTGTTTAAACTGTACAGAATTTGCCAGTTGATATCTCCATAAATCTTCAGTCAAAATGACTCCCAGTACAAATATGTACACACAATCCTTTTATTCTTGTGGAATATACAGAAATTAGCCTACGGGACGCATCAAACTTTTGGTCATTATGATCACCAAGAACCATTGACTTAAAGTAAGATTTTTAGTTGCTGATAATTCTAAGAAAACTCCTGAACAGAATTAAAAATATAGATATTTCTACCTGCAATGATAGAGAACGAATATAGATTTGCTAGAAAGTTAACTACTGAGTCCAAAAGTTGCAAACGGCTCTCAATGCATATTATTCATGCCAACTCCTTCAGGTCTATTAAAGGGGAATTTAGGAAGCCAAAGGGAAAGATATAATTAATGTCACTTGGTGATTTATTCAGTTACAAACTATGAGGCTGCTACTGTAAAATGTTCCCACTAGCTTTGAGGGAACAAAGCTCTTCTGCTTTAAGAATGGGTCATGACAGTCATTCTCAGATAAATTTCATTTCATTTTTTTCCCAACAGTCATTCACCAACTGAGGAGACTTGACTCTGGAATCCTATGGTGTGGTTTTCATTTGAAAAGACTTTCAACATCTAATTCTGCAGAAAATCTTCACTCTTTGAAAAATATACTCTTGTCCATCTCTGTCATATTTTTTCATCTCCCATCAGAGCTGGTACTCGTTGATGGACTAGGCATCTGCAAAGGTTAAAAGTGCCACTGAAGGAGAAAATCCCCCTTATGTGGCATCAAAATAGCTTGATCCATGGGCCATTTTTCTCATTTGTCTGTCTGTTTATTTTTTTGGCAACTCCTGAGGCATGTGGGAGTTCCCAGGCCAAGGATCGAACCCAGGCCACTGCAGTAACAAGACTGGGTCCTTCATCTCCTGGGCCACAGGAGGACTCCTGTGGGTCATTCTGAGAAATGATGTAGACCTTGTTTAATAACCCAGAATAAATGACCATTTTTCTGCACTAGGATACAATACTGCCTTGCACTCAAGGGGGTTTTTACATGGAAAGAAGCCTACATCCAATTGAGATGCTCTCTCTAATGAAATGAGTATATATAGATGTCTCACCATGCTCTTTTGAATCGTGGTCAATCTAGAATTTAAAGAAGTGTTATTTCCCATTTTTTTCTCCAACATCACACGTTCCTTTGAAGACTGCCCATTCTCCAAAAAGAAACTCACAACTACTGGGGTTTTTTAATCAGACAACTCGTAATTGTGAGTCACTGTCTGAATCATGTTATAAAGCAGCTAAACCCCTCATCTTATAACACGGACCTTTAATTCCTCTACTGGGAATACAGAAGTGAGCTTGCAGCTGTTATATGTCACCATTATTGTTAGTGGTTAAAAACATGTCAAGACTTTTGTTTTGAGGTGTTTTTTTTCCTTAATATAAGGCTTAGACTGAAATAAGACATTGCCAGAAATGAAATAAGAGGAAAGCAAATATGCTTTTAAGCAGGAGCTAAAATTTCAAGTGAACGTGCTAATAATTATGTCTTTACTTGGCTCATCTTTGCTTGGATTTGGGTCCAACAATTATCTTTTCAAAATATTCTGAATCAAGCAAACAACACTAAAAGAAAAAAAAATCCTAAAAATGATGAGTTGTATGGAGTTCTGAAAACACTTCAAGAACAAAACAAAGCTAGTAATCACATATTTGTAAAGTGAGAAAACCCCCTTGCAAAATGCAGTCAGGCAAAAAGCCAAACATTTGTGTATAGTCTTACCTGACTTCCTTTGTCATTAGAAACCCCCCCCCCCAAAAAAAAGGCTTCAAGCGTCCACAGGTCATTCATGATTCCCTCATGAGGACCCAGCTTTGTTAATATTGGGTAATTCCAGCTTTGAATCTAAATAGGACAAGGAAGAACTCTTTCCTCTAAACCCACATCTTTGTTCCAAGGTGTCTTTTGGAAGAGCTGGCCTCAAAAACCTCACTATTTTGCTGCTTAACTGGTCCCCAGGGACCGGCAGCATCAGCATCACCTAAGAGCTTGTTAGAAATGCAGAATCTCGGGAGTTCCCGTTGTGGCGCAGTGGTTAACGAATCCGACTAGGAACCGTGAGGTTGCCGGTTCGGTCCCTGGCCTCACTCAGTGGGTGGGTTCGGTCCCTGGCCTCGCTCAGTGGGTTAAGGATCTGGCGTTGCCGTGACCTGTGGGGTAGGTTGCAGACACGGCTCGGATCCTGCATTGCTGTGGCTCTGATGTAGGCCGGTGGCTACAGCTCTGATTCGACTCCCAGCCTGGGAACCTCCATATGCCACGGAAGCGGCCCAAGAAATGGCAAAAAGACAAAAAAAAAAAAAAAAAAAAAAAAAAATGCAGAATCTCAGATTCCTCCCCAAACCTACTAAATTAGAATCTGAGTTTTAATAAAATCCCCAAGTGACTTATATTTCTACACGGAAGTTTGAGAAGCGTAGTTATCAGAGCGTTACCATGGAATCTCAGTCAGAGAACTTCCCACCTGTGAGCCACCAGAATGACTAAACAGCATCTTCATTTCAAATTAGACTTGAGCTGAAATAACCCATCTTGCTCCTATATAAATTTGTTATTATAAAGTCCAAAAATACCATGGCTAAGAGTGAATATTATCGCTATTGAACCCTAACCATTAGAAGGCTACTACATTTTTCTATTTTGATTTATATTTTACTCTTTTTTTTTTTTTTCTTTTTTGTCTTTTCTAGGACCACATCCGCAGCATATGGAAGTTCCCAGGCTAGGGGTTTAATTGGAGCTGTAGCCACCGGCCTGCGCCAGAGCCACAGCAACACAGGATCTGAGGCACGTCTGCGACCTACACCACAGCTCACGGCAACGCCGGATCCTTAACCCACTGAGCGAGGCCAGGGATCGAACCCACAACCTCATGGTTCCTAGTCGGATTTGTTAACCACTGAGCCACGACGGGAACTCCCAATTCTACTTTTCAAGGTAGTCAAAATATTTAATGTCATTACAAAATGACCCCTATTGAGCCCCTTCACCAAGCCTATCCCTCAATGGCTGTAGAGCCTTGATAAAGCCCAGGTTTGGACTAGTTGTCATGGATATCAATAAACTAGTAAAATAGTAGTTCTCACTTATCAAATGCCAATAGCCAATGACAACAGTTTTATCAGGTACAGTTCTAAGTCTTTACCTATATTAATGTTTCATTTTGTTTTTTCTTTTTAAGGCTACACCTGCAGCCTATGGAAGTTCCCAGGGGTCGAATTAGAGCTACAGCTGCTGGCCACAGCCACAACAACTACAGATCTGAGCCACATCTGTGATCTACCTCACAGCTCATGGTAACGCCAAATCCTTAACCCACTGAGCAAGGCCAGGGATCTAACCCACATCCTCATAGATTATAGTCAGGTCCTTAACCCTCTGAGCCACAATGGGAACTCTCTATATTAATGTATTAAATCTTCAAAACAACCTTAAAAGATAGGTTCTATCATTATCATCCCCATTTTGGAGAAGAGGAAACTGATGCATGAAGAGATTTAAGTAACTTGCCTCAAGTCATAAAATTACGGTGTCAGAGCTTGGATCTGCGACCACTTCCAGAGCCCAGACACCGAGTCATGAGGCCATGACTACCACCAAATGCCTGGATGTGGTAGCCCTGCCCCTCACCACAGCTCTACAGGGTACAGAGTGAGTGGTTGAGAACACCAAGGTCTCATAGATGCTAAAAGATGAAGCCTCTGTGTTTCCCCCTAGAATTTCATGCTACCTTCTGGCCACCTTCAGTATTGCAAAATCCAGCCACTCCCCACAGTCTGGCTATGACGTCTCAACTTGGTGCAGTGGGACTCCAGGAGTTCACTTCCCTCTGTTGACATAGCAACACCTCATTTCACACCTTCTCCCCTCCAGCCACAGCCAACACATCTCTTTCATATGTATTTTACCAGGTTGGGTTTGCAGCCCCGTCAGCTGTGATCCTTCCTGCATACAGGTCAAACCCTGACGCTGTATGCACACCTCTACCCAGGGGCTCACTCTGGAGGGCCTCCTTGCTGCCTCACTAGAAAGCCACATATTAGTCATTAGTATTCTGGTCAGACAAGAAACCTCCCGTGCGGAGCCAAGGTGGAGGGGAATGAAGCTTTGCATACTATAAATAGTGATTTTATTAAAACGTAGAAAAATTGTTGAGAAACAGAAATGTGGTGAGGGTAGGAGGTTGCCATGGCAACTCAGCCATTCCCTCAGTTCTCCAAGAGCAGGGAAGACCAAGGCGTAGTAAATAAAGGAGAGGAAATAGAGGAAGCCTGGATGACACATGACGGCAAATGGAATGAGACAGCGCAGAGAGATGAGTTGGAGTGACAAGCTGGGAAGCAGAAGCGGACCTCACAGGAGATGCCCTTCCTCAAAGAGCCAGGAGCCTGGTGGAGGCAAACCTTTGTCATCAGCTTTACAGCAGGGTTCAGCCACAGAGGCCACCAAACAATGTGGCCCTCAACAAATGATTTATGGATAACCAACCGTCTCTCAAGGAAGGAGGAATCCTTTTGGTCCTCTCCTAGGAACTACCCCCCACGATCTCTGTGCATATTTTAATACCTTGTTTCTGGGATCACAGTTCTTCAGGCCCACCCCTCACTTCCGGATTGTTGATTGACTCCAGGCAGATCAAGAATGATCAGGACCAGCCAGATCCCCACCCACTCATAATACATTAGATAAATTCATATAAAACCTTCAAAATATATTAAGGGAAACCAGGATAAAAGGACAAGCTTTCTTCAGCACTTTATAGGTTATGAGCACTGACCTATTAGCTGCTTTGATGCACGGAGCAGCCTTAGCAATCTGGAATCACTCAGCACCCCCGTAGCCCATGAAACCTGGCGTGCAACTCAGATTGAAATAAAGTCATTGAGCTCTCCTGCATGCAAGAATTTTTTTATCTCTCCCAGAGAATGGAATTAATGCTGATGTTCTACATCATTTTCTGTGTGTCTTCATCACACATTGTGACAGCTGGAACGATGTGCTACCCCCATTAATTAACACTTCAGGTTTTTTGAGATGGAATGTATGTGTGTGCCTGTGGAGACAGAGAGAGACATGTACATATAGATGCATCCAAACAATTTTATATCATTTCCGCTAGAGGAAGGGAGTGATGCTGGAGATAAACAAAAGAAAATCCAAAACTCACTTTTGGACTTTGTAATACATGACATATATTGTCATAATTTTTAAACGAGACTGCATTTGCCCCTCAAGAGATAGCGAGGGGAAGCTAGTTAGAGGGGAAACAGGCAAGAATAAAAAACTAGCCCCAGATACTCCACGGATCACCTTGCAGAGCAGTGAGCCATGACACGTATGTCTGGAGTACAATATCCACTCCAGCTGCCCACCCCCACCCGTCAGATCTCAGGCAAAGCCTCCTCACCCTTGGGCATGGCTCAGGACAGCCGACCCCCTGGCTTGAAGGGAGGAACATCGCCAGAGAGAAGCTACCTCACCAGGCAGGGTAAGGACCCTCTCAGACTGAAAAAACATGATGGGCAAGAGGGAAGGTTCTGGGTGAGCGAAAGGCGTGCTTGATCATCATGTCCCAGGATGCTGCTCCCAAAGAGAACTTGCTGAAGTTGAACACTTGGGGGAAGCAAGTTCAGTAGGGCCACAGACCTTCAGCACCGTGCATCTCAGGTCACAGAGGAGAAAACCGAGGCTCAGAGAAGGTAGACCGTGAATTTGAACCATGCACCAAATCTTTGGTGATGCTCTCAGTATTCCTTGCAAATGTTGTGGTGGTGCTTGCAGTGGGGCTGGGAGGAGGATAGACACTCATACAAAGTCAAAATGAGAGCACTCTGTGGACCTGAGCTATATGTGTGCAGGTTTCGCTGGGGAAGTCGGTGAAGGGCACTAATATTCACAACTGCAGGATATGAAGCCACAACTTGTGGGTTTCCTGTGTTTAAGTCAAGCATGAAATGGTTGAAATGATCCATTTCCACCTGTCATAAAATGCTGCCTGAAATTCTCCCCAGTCTATCATCTTTTCTTCCCACACATGCAGAAACTCTCTCTGACACACACACACACACACACACACACACACACACACACACACACACACAATGTACTTCTGTTATTTCCCGAACCTCTTCTTTCTCTTCCCTTTTATCTTTTGTTAAGTCACAGACAATCTTTCACTTATGCATCCGCTGCGCATATCTACCTAGAGGGAAAGTGAGCATCCATCCAGCTAAATCCCAGGGCAGCAACTGCCAAGCTGCTGCCTCCAAGACTGCATGAACGAACAGCCAAGAAAGGCTCACAGTAACGACAACCAACATTTACTGAGTACCTGCTCAGCATGTGCAAGGCGATGGGATGACGACTCTCGTGCACTCAGCTTCCAGAGTAACTCCTTCAGTCCCTACACAGGCAACCTTGGGAAGTGTCACTGTTCCTATTGTAGAGAGGAGACCCTGAGACAGAGGGGTGTGTGCTGCACAGCCAGTCACAGCGCTGGTAAAATGTCAGAGTCAGGACCACATGAACGGCTTCCTCTTGGCCTCCCCAACACGGAAAATATATCTGATGCTGCCTAAGTTGTTTTCCTCAAGAATAAATGAGGCATGTTAAAACACTTTAACGGCTTCAGTATTCAGTTCATCCGCAGGCTATACTGTTTTGTAAATCATCTCCTTTGCTTTCTAGTGATCAGCTTGTCTGCACCCTCTCCCACGCTCCATTTCTGCCACTCACAGGGACTGCTCTATGTTCTGGCATCCGGCACCCACCTGGTCTGTTTCTCTTGGTCTCTTTTCCGATCGCACATTGGAAAGGTAGGCAGGACTGAATGAGCCAAGGAGCTCGTTTCTTCCTGTAGTTCTGCAAAGCCTCGCACGTTTTTCCCACACTCCTCTGACCTGCCTCCTCTGCCCGGCCGGCCCTGCTCGCTCTCTCCTTACTTTCCTTTATGCCTTCCTCTCTTTCTTTCTCAATAACCAACAAGTTTGACCCTCTCGACATATACTGTCCCAGAACCTATGCAGATGGCACTCAGGGGTCACCACAGCCTCCAAGTAGCATTTCCTCAGCTCTTATCCTCATGATTTCTCCATTTTTTTGGCTCCCTTGTCACTGCACAGCCTTGCCTCCCTCGATAGTAATTATCCCTCTTTCGTCTTCCTCATGGCTCCTCTCCACCTGCCTTTCCCGTCAATGTTCTGTCTCCAAGGTTCAGCCCTCCGTCCTCTTTTCTCCTCTTCCAACCCCTCCCACGGCCATCAGATTCATTCCCAGGGTCTCACTCTCTTTGAGATGAACTCCCCCATCCTCATTCCTATCCTTAGCCTTCCTCCTAAGCCCCTCTGCTTCCAACCATCCACAGGCACTGCCACTGGCCTGACTGCCAATCCCAACTGTTCCAGCAAAGCCTTCACTGTCTCTTATTGAACCAGCCATCACTGCCTTCCCTGTTTCTGGTCAATACCACCTTTGGTCACCCAGACGGAAGGATGGGTTGTCATCTTAGATCAGGAATCTTCCTCCCCATTTGTATTCTATTGGTTTTAAAATATGGAGTTCCCGTCGTGGCGCAGTGGTTAACGAATCTGACTAGGAATGATGAGGTTGCGGGTTCGATCCCTGCCCTTGCTCAGTGGGTTAACGATCCGGCGTTGCCATGAGCTGTGGTGTAGGTCACAGACACGGCTCAGATCCTGCGTTGCTGTGGCTCTGGCGTAGGCTGGCAGCTACAGCTCCGATTCGACCCCTAGCCTGGGAACCTCCATATGCCGCGAGAGCGGCCCATGAAATAGCAAAAAAAGACAAAAAAAATAAAATAAAATAAAATATAAAGATTCTCCTTACATATCTTTTATTACTACCCTATTCAACAGCCTTCAATGGTCCTCTCTTGCCTGTTGATGAAGAGCCAGCTCTCACCCTGTCTCTGCATTTCATCTCTCCATTGGTAGCCCAAGCCAACCCAGAGTTTGCTCCCACCAGACTAGCCACTGTCCTGTTCTCAAATACATGCCACGCCCTTCCCGCCTCCCTGTTCTGACTCACGCTGCGCTTAATACCTGAAACACCTCCTCCTGCACACATAAGATCTTTCCTGACCACCCTACCCTCAATTTAACAAGGCTCCCTGAGTTTTCATGGTACTTATCATGTTCTAGGCTTTGTTTTTATCTGGTATTTGCTTCACCTTCCGAAGCAGCGGGTGGATGCCATGCCCCAAGCATCTCTGTTTTCCCATAATTTGTATAAGGCAGATGCTCATTATATGTTTGAGGGGATGAAATTGAGTTGGGACTCAGCCACTGTGTGGGGAGCATCAAGTTGCCAGGACCCTCACCCCTTCTGAAACCAGGCAAATATCCTCTCATTTGTCCCAATTTCTCATCCTAAAAATGAGTTTCTGCATGTCAACCATTAGCCCCACAAGCCATGAGATCTTAGGAATGATGGTCAGAACTACCAATCTCAGCCACGTAGCTGTTTTAACTTCTTTAAATCTCTCAGCAACAATGCAAAGCTGGCACTGTTTTACAGATGAGGAAGCACAGACATTACATGGCATGACCAACCTGAAATAGCCAGAGTGGAGGCAGCTGGATTCTCATCCAGACCCTCTGGCTCCAGAGCCCATGCCCTGACCACAATGCTATAATAAAACGCAGCTTCCAAAAGGGGAGAGTTTACTTGCAGGTTTTGATAATGACAGTCTCAAAACTCACAGCCTGAGTTGATCTTCACATGTCTGATCTGACATGCACAGATGTGCCCAGATGTGTGTTTGATTGCGAGTGTCTGAGCAGGGGGATGGAGAGGGTTGCATTCGGCTATTTGGCTGGTGTTTGTATATCTGTTATTGTCTCCCTAACACAAGCTTCCAGAGAGAAGGCAGTACCTTCCATGATTTTATTCTGCAGCTGGAGTCTATAATCTAGGCCTTGGCATCTTTTGATGACCCACAGTTTTAGGGCTGAATTTTATTTTCATGTATAGTCACTTCCCAAGCCATGCATCTCCTTTAAAGCTTTTGTTGTTTGCTCCGACTTCTCCCAGCCTCCTGACACACACCCACTCTCTCACAGAGCAGGTGCAGTTCAGTAGAATGTAAGCAAATAAGCTCCGAATGTCACAACAGGATTTAATCAATTATTAATTTGAGAGAACAGGGGAACAGCAAGTAAATATCCGAAGGAGGTCATGCTCTGAAGTACATGAAACTCTCTCAGACCGAACATGTAATTTAGACTGACTGTCTGAATGACTTTCCAGCTTCCCAGATCCAAGCCAGAGGCCATCAGACATGGCTTAGGATGATATTCAGCAGCCACAGAGGCCCATTGCAAAGGCCAAGGCTGAATGAGGGACCACACCCCCAGGACAGGGGCCCAGAGGGCTAAGGCTGAAAAGCTTCTCCAAGGAGACCAGTTAGCTCAAGCACAGGAGAGTTGAGCCTCGACATCTGGATAAGTCAGCCTTCCAAGTCAGGGCTTGGTCTAACGATTCCATACGAGGCCGGACTCTGGACCAGCATCAGCCTCCACCTCCTACTGCTCCGTTCTTTCCAGGCAGCTAGAAGGGAACTACAAGCACATGAAACACCACCCAGAGCTGAGGCAAGTGGACAGGTTACTGACAGTTGCTCTCTGGCTGTAGCAATATGCAGGTTCGGGGCTACAGCGAGTGCCAAAGAGGAGGGGGGATGGAGAACGGAGGAGGGGAGACCCAGCGAGGGAAGCAGATTCAGAGCATGAGTTCCCCAGCTTGTTCAGTCCACCCCACTTCCCCTGCGAGTCCTTGGCACCCGTGTCACCTGAGCCACTATCCTCTGATCCCAACAGGCTGCCTTCCCGTGACCTCCAGAGGACTCTTCTCTCTCCCCAAGCTTCTGTCCAGGGACCTTCTTCCCCTGTACCAGATCCTGCTTCCTCTCCTCTAATAGCTCCTGAGAAGGATGTGTTTGCTCCTTGCTCAGCATCCCAGGTCCATAAAACTGACTTGTATTCCTAACTACCAGAGGAAGGAAACACACACAGAGGCTGGCAATACAGAACCAAGTCTCTTGGTTACTCCATGATGCTCCAGTAGGGGACGGACATCTCAGAGCCCCGAGGGAACCAGCCACCAAAGCGCCTTTCATCAGGCAGGGTCCAAACCCCCTGAAGGGCACCCACACCACCCAGGCCCTACCCAGGGGAAGAGCCAGGGCCCAGGCAGGTGCCATCGTACTAAGGCTCTCCCACAGAGCCAAGGGATGGCAGTAGGGTCGGCTGCCTGCAGAGCTGACTGAGGAGCCCATGCCAGCCACCAAGGGAGGAAGTGCTGCCAGGGAGGGCAAAGTAACCCCGCAGCAGGAAAGGAAGTGGTGGGGGGACCCCCACCTCACTGAACACACAACAGCCTTCGCAGTGGGTATAAGTTACACGCCTCACCCCGAGCTTTGTGAGACCGCCCTGCACTGCTGCACAGTTCCATGGCAGCTCCCATCCCCTCATTGCCTGCCGTGGGCGCTCTGGGCCAGTGGTTCACGGGGGCTCCCTAACTCTCCCGGGCAAGTACTGTTATAATTCTCAGATTCATGTAAAGAAGCTGTGGTTTAGAGAAGTGATGTGCTTGCCTAAGTCACAATAGTTTAAAAGCGGTCAAGCCAAGTATCAGAGTGCTTGTGTAGAACAGGCTAGCGGATGACAATCGCTTCCTGGGGAGTAGTGAAACCATGCAGGTGTAAGAAAGGTGGAGGGGAGTTCCCATTGTGGCTCGGCAGATTAAGAACCCGACAAAGGGGCCATGAGGATGTGGGTTTGATCCCTGGCCTCGCTCAGTGGGTTAGGAATCTTATAAAATGAAGGAGGGAAGGAAGGAAGGAAGGAAGGAAGGAAAGAAGGAAGGAAGGAAGGAAGGAAGGAAGGAAGGGAGGGAGGGAGGAAGGAGGGAGGGATGGAGAGGAAAAGTCCATCTCATGTTCCATGAGAGAATATGAACCTGTGTCATCAGACCTTCAGGTTTTTCGAAAGAGGTTATAATTATAGGTTTGTAAGCATAATTTCCCAGTTTGTTTTGGCTATTGATACAATTTTTTAAAATCCCAGTGCAGGTCAACACCCAGTTGGTCTCATAACCACACCCGTGAGCAGGTTCCTAGTGGTGCCCATGTAACTCTAGAGCCCAAGGTCTTAACTATTGAGATTCATTGACTCCAAATGATCAGAGAATTAGAATTTTTTTCCTGTGTGTTCCAACACTGGCCTCAGTTCTGCCACTGGGAGCACCAGGGATTCCCAAATACTCTTCTCCCTCCCTCTACTCTAGACTAAATATCCCAACCTTTTGAAGCATCTCCTCTTGGTTGATCGGCCGGACCTTTGCCTTGCTGGCCCCCGACACAATCCCCCCTGCTTTGGTGACTCCCCAAATCCATGGCTTGGAGCTGAGCCCTACTCTCCCTGCTGCACTGTGCCATGAAGAGCAAGGGCAGCTCCTTGGTCCCTGCATGACTTGTCCATGAATGGATCCCAACGTCACTTCTTTGGCTGCTAAGGTTTGCCTCGGGTTATGTGAAGGAATCCTGGCCCCTCTCCCCAGTGTTGACTGTCACTATGGAGGGGAGTGATCCCCAGTACAGTCCTGATCACCCCAGCCCTGTGGGGACTGCTCCAGGGTGAGCCCTCTACCCCCTGCAGCTGTGAGGCCCACACTTGGCTAAGCTTCCCTCCAAAAAGACAGCCCACGGTACCAAGAATCCACCTCACTGACATATGAAACAAGAAAGCCCCACCCTCGCTCCCCGTGCTTCACTCCCAATATTTGGGGGATTTTTCTATGATTCATCAGGCTCAGCGATTCACCCCAGGGCCTGATGCTCACCGCCCAGACATACCACGTGCAGCCAAAGGGCTGACCAGAGCCACAGTGGGTGAGAAGCAAAGGGGATGAGTCAAAGGTGGCAGGGGGCCAGAGGAGTAACTCTGCCGGCTCAGCCCCCTCCGTGCTCCACATCTGCCAGAAGACGGGGGCCTCCTTCGGTTCCAGCCCTGCCTGCCAACTTCCCTTCTGAAACAGAGAGGTGCAGATCTGGTGAGCTGCTGCAGAAACTGAGAAAAGCAAAGCAGCCTGTCCTCTACTCTCGTTCTGCCTGCTGGCCCATTCCTGTGGCCACTGGGGCTGGGCCGGCGCTGAGCAGCTGGGTTTTCCCCTGAGCTGACACAGATGCTGGAGTCTGGCACAGGCTCTCACAAAGGTCCCAGCTGGGAAGCTTTCCTGGTGGCCAAGTGATGCCTCACAGCTGCTGGCCAGTGACGAGGGATTCCAGCTGGTGCCAGGTGACAAAGAACAGCTCCGGGCTTTGTCCCTTGGCTACAGGACCTGTCTGCCCCACTCGCTAGACTCAGGATGTAATTTATCAGTGAGGTTACCATGGAGCAGCCGAGCCCTCAGCCCCTCGAACCACTGTGGTAAAAGCAGATTTCTAAGAGCGTATCACAACCACCACCAAAGTGCATCCGCTTTCACTGAGCAGAGAGGTCCTGGAGCTGCGGACGGGCCCCCCCAAGTGCTTAGGGACTCACGTTGATGGGGGCCTGGGGGTGGGGACACGCCACCAAGGACGAGCCTTACAGCACAGCGGCTACGGGCTCAGGCAGAATCAGGGCTGGGTGAGACCATGAATTCTAATATTGTTGCAGTAGCCGAATCCTCATCCCAAACACAATCTCACGCTGAACTGCAGTATTGCGGCAGGTGCATGGACAGCTGCTCAGGGGGAACCCCTGGGAATGGAGCCAGGAAACTTCCCCACACAGACCCCCACGACCCCCGGGGGTCCCTTAGCCTTTTCTACCAAGGCCTAGCTCCACCTGACAGGGTTGAGAACCCACCACTCCAGTTCATGGTACAGAGGGGGAAACTGAGGACTGGAGCACGTGCCCTGCACTTGCCAAGGTCACATGGCCAATACGTAGTGCAAACTCAGCAGCCACAAAGGGCTTGTAAACAGGGCTTTCTTTTCTTTTCTTTTCTTTTCTTTTTTTTTCCTAGGGCCACACCCATGGCATATGGAGGTTCCCAGGCTAGGGGTTTAATCGGAGCTGTAGCCACCCACCTATGCCAGAGCTACAGCAACGCATGATCTGAGCCACATCTGCGACCTACACCACAGCTTATGGCAACACTGGGTCCTTAACCCACTGATCCAGGCCAGGGATCAAACCCGCAACCTCAGGGTTCCTAGTTGGATTTGTTAACTACTGAGCCATGATGAGAACTCCATAAACAGGGCTTTCTGTGAACCAGAACATCTGCACAAACAGGCAGCTCATGCAGCAGCGAGAGTAAGAGAATACACACATTAGATTAATTTTAATTTTGCCTCTGTCACTTTGTGGCTGCCTGTGCTCAGACCAGCCACCCGTCACAGCTGGCCTAAGACTGGGGCTACGTCCAGTGACTTCTAGAGGCCTCTCCTGCTTTAACTTCAGCATCTAGAAAACAACAAGGCCTCAGCAGAACAGAGCAGGGAGCAGGGCTCCCAAGGAGTATGCCCAGTGGCAGGCACTGTATCCAGGCTGTATCCAGGCCACCTCCAAGCCGGCTCAGCACTTCTGCTGCAGTTCTTAGCCACAGCAGCCATCATCAAGCCAAGGCTCCTGTGCTGCAGAGAAGTGCTTGGTTCTGGCTGTGGGAGTGGAGAATAAAGAGGAAGAAGAGGGAGGATGGAGGAGGGGGCAGAGCCCCAGGCAATGCAATGGCCCTAGGCCTCCACCTGTGACCAGGTTCTGCTCATGTCATCCCACGTGGCTCGAGGGCATCTGGTTTTTAAGGTCTTAGCCACTCACAATCCCTTATCTGGCGTCAAATCTGCCTCTTACATCCTCCCTCTGGGAATTCTCTCCCCTATGTTGCTTGTATCCTCAGCTACTCATTCTGTACCCATGTTCCACTATAAATGTCTCCCATCCAAAAATGACTGAAAGCAGATTAAGAAGATGCGGAACATATATACAAGGGAATATTACTCGGCCATAGGAAAGAACAAAATTATGCCATTTGCAGCAACGTGGATGCCATAGAGATTCCCAAACTGAGTGAAGTAAGTCAGAAAGAGAGAGACAAACACCATATGATGTCACTTATATATGAAACTAAACTATAGGACAAATAAATCTATCTACAGAGCAGAAACAGACTCACAGACATAAAAATCCAATTTCTCTGCCACTTTGGGGTTTTACAGTGTCCTCCTTCCCCTCCTACTCATGAAGGAGTTTTTTCGTTTTGTTTTGTTTTGATGGTTTTTTTTTTTTTTTTTTTTTTTGCTTTTTTTTTAGGGCCACACCTGTGGCATATAGAAGTTTCCATACTAGGTGTCGAATCCGAGCTGCAGCTGCCGGCCTATACCACAGCTCACAGGAATGCTGGATCCACTGCGTGAGGCCAGGGATGGAACCTGCAACCTCAAGGATACTAGTTGAGTTCGTTACCATTGAGCCACAATGGGAACTCCCACCAAGGAGCCTTGAGGACATAGGGATCAGATTATTTCACCTTCAGCTTCACTCCAGGATCCCCTCTCCCCCCAGTCCCTCGTGTCATATCGCTCACAGACCCTTCTTTCTCCCCTCAGCCCATCAGTGACTATTAAGGGCTTGACCACTAAGGGCTATTAAGGACCATTAAGAGTTTACAGGCCACGGCAGTGAGAAAGGGCTTGCTTTGCTTTTAGGAGAAAGACCCATTCTTGCCTTCCATGCTGGGGTGACAGGAAACACCTGAAGATGGCTGATAAAGCATGATGCAAACAGGTCAACCCAAACCTGAAACCCAAGAGTAGTTACCAAGAAAGGAAGCACAGATGGGCCACACAGAAGCCGGAGCCATCATCCGGTGTCAATCTGGAAGACTTCCTAGAGGTGAGCGTTCAGTTGGGTTGTCGAGGGGCGGGGGGCGGCGAATAAGAGCACGGCTGTTGTCAGACGAGGAGTGATGTGAGGAGGGAGATGAGTCTCAGGCTAGGTTGAGGTGTAACAAGGCATGAGAAGGTGAGATTCGATGGGGGCGCCCCTGAAAAGCAAAAAGGGGATTCTGAGTCTTCACAAAAGCAGTATAGAGGGAACTGTAAGGAAATGGAGGTGAAAGGAAGGTGCTCTGGGAAGGATTCCTTTTTTAAGAAAAAATTTATTGTAGTATAGTTGACTTCTAATGTTTTATTAGTTTCCGGTACACAGCAAAGTGAATTGGAGATATATAGATGTATTTCCATGTATACATATCTATCTATAGATACAGATCCATTCTTTCTTCCCACATAGGTTATTACAAACTATTGAGTAGATTTCCCTGAGTTACACAGGATGTTCTTGTTTGTTAACCATTGACCCTGCAGGTGTGAGGGGACCCCAGGGTAAGGGGCTAGAATCTGGACATTGGACATGAAAGGGAAGGGGCCAAACCCAAAGCATTAACTTTAACTCTCAGCCAGCAGACCAAGGCCAGAGGGCCGGGGGTTGGGTCCCCTCCTTCTCAGACAGAGCCCCTCTCCACGCTGGCCACAGAGCTTTGACTGGCCCCGCAGTCTGTGGGCTCTGTGCTGCCATCTGGTGGTGGTGGCATGGAAGGCCAGTCTGCATGTTTCCAGGACTTGGTGTGGGGTGGGTGTGGGAGTTTGTTGAGGCTCTTTGGGGGAGGTGAAAGGAGAGGTGGTGACATTAGGGTCATCAAATCCTTACTTTTTCTAAAAGGGGCAGTTTCTTTGCATTTTCGGCCATCCTTTTTTGGCCACTTAGCTCAGGGACTGGCACAGAGTAGGCACTCAGCATCTCCTGTTTTTCTTTTCTTTTCCTTCTTTTTCTTTTTCTTTTTTCTTTTTGGCTGCGGCATGTGGCAGCTTGATATGGGACTTCCATTCTCAGACCCAAGATTGAACCCTGGCCTCAACGGTGAAAGCACCAAGTCTTAACCACGAGACCACCAGCAAATGCTCTCTGTTATTTTTCTTAACCGTAGTAATGAGTTAACAATTGTTAGATGCCTACCAGGCAGCAGGTGCTTTTGTATATTATCTAAATTATTCTCCACGACAACCCTACATGAGGAGAGTATGGGGGGGGCAGGTTTCGACGGAAGAGGGAACTGAAACTGAGAAATTCATCCAGTCACTTGGCAAGAGTTTCCTGAGTATTCGCCATGTGTCATTCTGAGCCAGACTTTGGGGATGTGGTAGGGAGGCCAGGGGTGGGAGCTCTTCTTGGAACCAACCCCCTGGAGGAGAAAAGAGATTCAAATAATTCCATAGTAATTTAAAATTTTTCAATTGTGATGACTACTCTGAAAAGGAGGGAAGGCACAGAGTACTTACAGATGTTGTGAATGGTTTTCGAAGTCTATTTGATGAAAAGCATGTGCTTCTCCCAGCCTGACTTACCTGCCACTGCACTGCACAAATGAACCCTCTTTGCTCTCTCTCCTCTCCTTCTTCAGCTTTTACTTGCCTGGTTTTGATTCTGTCTCTTCATGGGGTCTCTTCTGTTTGCTTTCTTCCTGCTTAATTCCTTTTCTCTGCCAACGCCATATCTCTCTGTCACTCCCATCGTCTGGTGAATATATGCATGCATAAGCAAAGGAGTGAATTGATGAATGAATATGACACGTTTATGTCACAAACACATGTCACTCATCTACCACGCATCAGACACTTCGTGTGCTCATGGAGACAAAGATCCTGCACTCAGTAGCTCCTGCTGCTTTAGTGAGGGAAGAACAAGGCAACACATGATCAAATATTGAACAAACATACAGGGAAAGAGAGAACAGTTGTGCTAAGAAGGAGGTTCCTGGAGTTCCCACTGTGGCACAGAGGGGTAAGAATATGACTGCAGCAGCTCGGATCACTGCAGAGGTACAGGTTTAATCCCCAGCCCAGCACAGTGGGTCAGAAAAGAAAACGGGGAGTTCCCGTCGTGGCGCAGTGGTTAACGAATCCGACTAGGAACCATGAGGTTGCGGGTTCAGTCCCTGCCCTTGCTCAGTGGGTTAACGATCCGGCATTGCCGTGAGCTGTTGTGTGGGTTGCAGACGCGTCTTGGATCCTGCGTTGCTGTGGCTCTGGCATAGGCTGGCAGCTGCAGCTCCGATTGGACCCCTAGCCTGGGAATCTCCATATGCCGCGGCAGCAGCCCAAGAAATAGCAAAAAAAAAAAAAGAAAGAAAAAAAAAAAAAAGAAAACGAGGCCCCTTCTGGAGCCTGCGTCTCAGGACAATCTGCACATGTAAGCAGTCTCTGGGCAAATTTTGGCCATCGCACCAGGTCCCTGGCTCTTTAGTGAATGTCCTCTGAGGACACCTCCGTTTATGTTGTGTCAGAGGCATGTTGTTACTTTAATTTTCTGGTTCACTGAGACTTCATTTCAGTAACAAAAACGCATTTCTTAAACAAGTGGTTCTAAGACTTATCAGCCTTCGGGAGCACCTGGGGATATATTAAAATGTCTACTGTCAGGCTCTCAGACTGGCCCCTCTGATGTCATGGATCCAGAATGGGACCTGGATACCAGGCCTTTTAAAAGCTCCCCCAGGAGGCCAAGTGTGAGAGCCACTTTGAAGATCCTCAAGGCCCTGGCCTGGGAGATGACTGGAACCGAACGCAAGTTTGAGGAGAGTGTGACGTCCTGGAGCCAGGGCCTTGCCCTAAGACTCAAGGCCAAGACCATGACCCTCAGGGACTGGGGTCCGAGGGGCTCTAAGTCAATCGACAGCGTGTGACATTGTGTCCACTCACCCAGCAATCGTCCAGCAACTCCCCTTTGACTCCATCCAGTGCTCAAGGATCTGGCTGGGGAGATGGGTCTAAAAATGTTCAAGAGACCTCGGAGTTTCTGTTGTGGCTCAGCAGGTTAAGAAGCCAACTCGTGTCCATGAGGATGCAGGTTCGATCCCTGGTCTAGTTCAGTGGGTTGAGGATCCAACATTGCTACAAGCTGCAGCGGAATTTGCAGATGCGGCTTGGATCTGGTGTGGCTGTGGTTGTGGCGTAGGCCAGCAACTGCAGCTCCAATTCAACCCCTGGCCTGGGAACCTCCATATGCCACAGCTGTGACCCTAAAAAGACCCACCCCCACCCAAAAAAGAGTTCAAGAGATCTTGTATGATGGGTGGTGGGAAGTAGGAAGTCCAGGGTACCACAAGGGCACCACAGTGGGGCATCCAATCTGGCCTCTTGTATCCTTTCAAGTCCTCTCCTCTTGTGCCAGCCTCCACAAAGAGGTCTCACAAAAATGTATGGACTGAATTACATGCCAGGCACTAGGTGCCAGGTCCTGGGTGAGGCCCCCTTAAGGAAATACAGGGATGAATAAGATGGAGCCCTAGTCTCAAGGAGTTCACAGACTGGGGAGAACGGAGTCTTTCTCTTTCACTCCTTTTGTGCAAAACAGTGTAGGGGCGAGTCCTATCACTGAGTAGAAACCAGTGCTGTAGGAATACGGAGGACGGTCAGGTCATATTGCAACATCCAGGAGGACTTTTCACAGGAAACCTTAAAAGAGGGGTGTGGGGAGTTCTGCTAGTCAGCAAAGCGAACCCGACTCGTGTCCATGAGGATGTGGGTTTGATCCCTGGTCTTGCTCAGTGGGTTAAGGATCCAGTATGGCCTTGGGCTATGGTATAGGTCGTAAACGTGGCTCGGATCTGGCATTGCTGTGGCTGTGGTGTAGGCTGACAGCTGCAGCTCTGATTTGATCCCTAGCCTGGGAACCTCCATATGCTGCAGGTGCAGCCCTAAAAGAGAAAAAATAAATAAATAAAGATGGGTGGGACTCCAAAGGAAGATGAGGAAAACTTTTCGCAACTTACCTCTTTTGCTAGACTCTTTCCCATTTCTCTCTCTTCTTTAAAGCCCATGGATCAAACTTGAGATGCCAGCTCCCAAAGCATCTTTGTCCAGTGTGGAGGATTGCTTCTCGGCCATTGCATGAGCCATGCCCATTAATATTCTTGGCTGCACACTGCCTTTCCCCCCATCAGGGTACATGTGCAGCCTGGGATGAGTTAAAAGCCCCTTCAATCACCACCATCATCTCCAAACCATAAGTCCTCAATTAATTAAGGTGCTTGGGAATTAGCCATGACTTTTTCATCTCATTTCAGTCATCTACACATCATATTGAATTCAAGAAAAAGGGAAACTCAACATTGCCCAAGAATAGTTCTTCTGAATATAAATGTCTGCCTCAACTCATTGCACTACTTTCAATACCCTGTTTTTCCATTCCTGTCCTTGCTACTCACTTCCTGTCCACCTCATAGGAGTTTCTGCTTCTCTCACTTCCTCCCCAACCCAAGCCTGGCACTAATATTCTCTATAATTCAATTAGCCATTAGATGTCTCCAGTTTTATTTTAGTTCTCTTCTCTTCTCTCACCTTTTTTTCCCCTTTCTTTCCCTACTCTCCTTCTTCAGACAACATTTTTGAGCATCTACTAAGTGCTGGCTTCAATCATGTGTATAGAGAAACCCAGGAGCTAGTCCTTTGTTTTGACTTTCAACACTTTGACTATGACGTGTCTGAGTGTGGATCTCTTTCCCTTTACCCTGATTGGGGTTTGTTGAGCTTCCTGGGTCTACAAATTATTTGTCATCAATTTGAGATGTTTTTAGCCATTTTTTTCTTCAAAAGTTTTTCTGCCCCTTACTCTCTCTCCTTTCCTTCTGGGAGTCTTCTCACACATATTTTTGGTACATGGACTCTTGTCCCAAAGATATCATAAGCTCTATTCCTTTTTCTTCCATCTTTTTTCTCTTTGTTCTTCGTGTTGGGTAATTTCTATTGATCCTACTTGCCAGTTCACCAATCCTTCCTTCCCACCGTCTCCAATAAGCCTATTTAGTGAAGTTTTGTATTCTCAATTGTAGAATTTGCATGCGGTCCATTTTTAGAGTTTCTATTTATTTATTCAGAGTCCCTATTTGTTGGGCCAGTGCCATCTTTTCTTTTCATTCTTTTTTGTTCACTTTAATTCTTTAAACATTTATAATAGCTGCTTTGGAAGCGTTTTCTGCTAAATTCAACATCTGGGCCCATTGAAGACAGTTTTTATCCGCTTTATTCCTAGTATGGAGCACACTTTCCTATTTCTTTGCACGTCTTCTCATTTGTTGAAAACTGCACGTTTTTAGATAGTATTTTGTAGCAATTCTGACATTTTTCCTAGGAGGAGTTTCACTGGCTTTGTTTTGTTGAGTAACTAGCTTGGGTTTAAGCTGTTGTTACCTGTCCTTGTACCACTTGCTGACACTGATTATCTGCTCAGTGTTTTTCTTATTCTTTATTCTTTTTTATTCTGTCTTTGAAGGGGTCACCCTTGTGTCCACATAGCTTAGCAATCAGCTGGGAGTTGGTCAGAAGTTGTGCTCAAACTCAGTAGGGTTTTCACCTTCTACCAACAGATCTGGTGGGTTGGGAAGCACATTCAAAATCCAGACAGATGGGGTTTTTTTGTCTGTTTGTTTTTTGTTTTTTAGGGCCACACCTGCAGCATATGGAAGTTCCCAGGCTACACATAGCTCACAGCAACGCCGGATCCCCAACCCACTGAGCAAGGCCAGGGATCAAACCCGCATCCTCATGGATGCTATTCAGATTTTTTTCTGCTGCACCACAACAGGAACTCCCCAGGGCAGGTTTTTAAGTCAGCCTTTATTTTTATTTTCTACCAGGTCCTCCCAGGACTTGCTGGTGCATAAGCACAGATGCCTAGTCAGCCAGAGGTGTGTGCAGAGCTTCGCAGCTGCTCAGTAGCAATCTCATTTCCAGCTTTTCCTGTTAAATGTCTGGACACCCTAATGATCTGCTGCCCACCCCAAGCAGCATAAAACTTCAAACAAACAGGGCTGTGGACTTTCCCTTGTTAATACCGAGTTTGCTACTGTTCTGAAAACTCTGGGACTTCTGCCCTCCTCTCTGAATCAAGACCCCCCCCCCCCTCCTCCAACAGTGAAGCTGTTGGTTTTCACAATTAACCACACTCTGGTAGTGCAACCTCTCCCAAACTTGGAGGGAGGGGGCAGCCTGGAGAAAGAACACCCCAAACTCTCATTGTTCTCACCAGAAATTTAACAGTTTGTTATGAATAATTTTTGTTGGCTTGTTTGTTTTTGTGTGCAGCAGCTTCATGTGGGATCTCAGTTCCCTGACCAGGGATGGAACCCGGGCCACTGTGGTGAAAATGCCAAGTCTTAACCACTAGACCACCAGGGAACTCCCATGAATAAATGCTTTTTTTTTTTTTTGGTCTTTCTAGGGCTGCACCTGCAGCATATGGAGGTTCCCAGGCGAGGGGTCAAATCGGAGCTGCAGCTGCCAGCCTACACCACAGCCACAGCAACACCAGATCTAAGTCTCATCTTTGACCTATACTGCAGCTCAGGGCAAGTCAGATCCTTAACCCACTAAGTGAGGCTGGGGATAGAACCCGCATCCTTATGGACACAGCTCAGGTTCGTTACCACTGAGCCGCAACGGAAGTCACAATAGGGCCTCCCATCATAAATGCTTTCTAATGTGTCATTTGCATTTGATCAACTTTCAGAGCCAGCCCTGAAATGATGGTTTTTGACAATTTCGTCCAGTTTAACATGGTTTTGCGATGAGAGGATTTGCTGACCTCCTCGCTCTGCTGTGCCTGGAAATCCTACCAGTTGTTTTTAATGGAGTTGTAATCATGCTGTACCTACAGTTTCATGTTCTGGAGAACAACTGTATTTTATTGAGCTATAGTAGTATGCTCCCTGCAAGGGCTATGGTTAAAATTAGCCCGTTATGGTTAAAATTAATCCATTTTTTTATGGAAACCTGTGAAAAATTACCAAATGACCCTTTATTCACCCGGCAAAGAATAGCATTGGCAGGACAGAGCAGGTCAGAGGCTAAAGCCAGTGTTTACACTCAGCGTGTCCAGAGTCTGGGGCCCGAGGGGGTAAGAGTGGGGCGCTCTGGTTACATTAGAATTTCAAAAAGCCCAAGGAAAAGTCCTACCTTGACTTGTAACAAGGTATGGACAGACTGTCATGTGGCTTTACTTTGGGCTGGATTCTTACACTTGGGCGAGGCAGTGCACACCCTCCGTGCTGGCTAGGAGCTAGGCTGGCCATTGCAAGTGTTCGCACTGCTAACGGCGGATAGGCATACTCATCGTTACATAATGAAAGCAGTTTGTTTTGCAGTCACAAGGATCCCACACATGGGGCACCTGGGGGTGGGTGAGGAGGCTATTTTAAAAGGAGCTTTCGGTGGGAATGGCCAAAAAGCAGGAGCCGTGCGCAAGGTGGGAGGACCCGGGAGTCTGACCACGCCCACTTCACCTGCCGCTTTGCTCCATCCTTGTAGGCACCTCCCAGCCGCATCCTCCCCGCAGGACATCTGTTGGCAGCCCTTGGCTGCCTCACGCCCTGCCCTGACCAGTCCCCCCTCTGGCCCTCTGTCGAGTGAGGAACCCCATTCTGAACAGCACAGCATCCAGTCCCCGAGAAGGGGCGGTAGGAAAGGGAGGTGAGAGCATGGGCAGCTGTGCCTGGGCAACAGAGAGTGGGTCTCATCGGGAAGACCCGTCACCAGTCCCAGGGGGCCAAACCCCAAAAGGAGGACCCGGGATGGGGATGTGGGAACGCTGGAAGTGCCCCGGACACAGTGAGGTGACCTCTAAGACGCAGTCCAGCGCTCAGCCGGCCGGGCTGACCTGCCCACACAGGATTCAGTCAGATGGGATTGCGGGGAGCGGGGGGTTCTAGAGAAAAGACAGGGCTGTGTGAGGACAGGGATTGAGACTGGACGCCAGAGATATCAGACTTGTTCAGGGGGTTGAGAAGTCTGGCCCTTCCCCTCCGCCCTCATTAAACAAGATTCTGCTTATGGGAAGCTCACACAGCCACAGTTCACAGCAGCTCCAGCTGCAGGAGATGGGTACAGAGTAGTCGCCTTTGAGGAGGTGATTAGACCCAAGTCAGCCTGGCCAGCTGAGATTGCTGTTCCTGGAGCTGGTGGAGGCCTAAAGGGGTGTGTCAGGCAGAGGGGTTTGTGCTAATTAAAGCTCCAGTTTCTGTGTTCTGTTATCTGGAGAGGAAAGTGTGGGGAGATTTTGTCAGCAAGCTGACGTCAGGTCACTAGGGGTGCTGGGGTTTGGAGCTTAATAAACACGTGGGGGAAAAAAACATTTTTGATTCTTAAAATCTCACCTGCCCTTTAAAAAAAAAAAAAAGGCTTCGGCTTCTGGGATAGTGGTTATGAAAGGAGACGTGCTGTTTCAGAAACCCTGGCCTGTGGCTATCCACTTCCCATCTCTCCCTGGATGCAGAGAGGGTGGCTCCAACCTCCCGGGTTGCTGCAGCCGCAGCCTGTGCCGCAGTGTGCACATGACGCCGCGTGTGGCGCCATCTGGTGGCCACAGGCCGCGTGTGCATCTGGTCCTTTGGACAGAGCTTGATTTCCACCTGCTCAGAGGGACTTCAGGGAGTGGGAGAAGATTTCAAGGCCAAGATAAGGGAACTTAGGCCAGGCTGCTATTACACACTGGTTATTAAGTGCTTCCTATGTGCCACACATAGAGATAATACAGGTATTATCATTCGTTCTTGTATTCATTCATCTATCCCCCCAACACCTGCCAAATATCCCGTGGGAAGTCACGTGTAAGCAGGGATGCCATAAAGAGAGGAAGTCGGAGTTCCCGTCGTGGTCCAGTGCTTAACGAATCCGACTAGGAACCATGAGGTTGCGGGTTTGATCCCTGGCCTCAATCAGTGGCTTGGGGATCTGGCGTTGCCATGAGCTGTGGTGTAGGTTCCAGAAGCGGCTCAGATCCCGCATTGCTGTGGCTCTGGCATAGGCTGGCAGCTACAGCTCCGATTGGACCCCTAGCCTGGGAACCTTCATATGCCATGGGTGCGGCCTTAGAAAAGACCAAAAAAAAAATTAAAATAAAAATTTTAAAAAAAGAGCAAGTCATGAGAACCTTCAGAAGACAAGTCTTCCAGGGAGTGGGGACAGCCAGTGCACAGGCCCCCCCACCCCCACAGGGAGGCACCTGCTGGGCTTGAGGATAGGCAAAGAGGCAGCTGGCCTGGTCAAATGAAGGTAGCAGGGGTTTGGAAATGAGGTCAGACAGCTATGCAGGGCACAGATGGTCCAGAGCCTTCCAGGCCACGGAAGGGCTGTGGGTTTGGTTCTAAGGGTGGTAAACAACCATTGGATTTTGAACGAAGGCATAACGCAACCTGATTTCTGTTTCTAAAAAATATCTTTCTGGCTCCTGCATGAGGCAAGGGTAGAGGCAGGGAGACGTGTTGGGAGCCCAGGTGAGAGATGAGAGTCTGGTACGTGGACCACCCTGGAGGAGGTAAGACAAAAGATTGAGGATATAGGGAGTTCCCGTCGTGGCGCAGTGGTTAACAAATCCGACTAGGAACCATGAGGTCGCGGGTTCGGTCCCTGCCCTTGCTCAGTGGGTTAACTGATCCGGCGTTGCCACGAGCTGTGGTGTATGTCGCAGACAAGGCTCGGATCCCGCGTTGCTGTGGCTCTGGTGTAGGCCGGCGGCTACAGCTCCGATTCGACCCCTAGCCTGGGAACCTCCATATGCCGCAGGAGTGGCCCCCCAAAAATAGCAAAAAGACAAAAGAAAAAAAGATTGAGGATGTATTTTGTAGAGACAATAGGAATTGCGGATGGATTAGTCAAAGGCTGTCTCCAGGGACTGGAGTCTGAGCGGCTGGGTCAGGTGCGATGCTGCTTAAAGGCACGAGGGAGGGTCAGGGTTGGAGGTGAGGTGGCAAGAAGGGGAATTCCATTGGAAGTGCCACGTTGGCGCCACTGCCCATTAGAACTCCAAGTGAGGATGCAGGGACGCCAAGCAGGGTTCTCCATCCTTTTCCTTCTCTCCTTGTGTTTCTTTCATAATCCTTCTGGGTCTTTTTCTCATCAAAGGGCCATCCCCTGCCCCATCTAACTTCCCTGGAGGAAAGCCTGCCCCCGGGGGGATCATTCCACATGGAAAGAATTATGGGCGATGCTGATCTACAAGGGTGGAGCCCCAACTGAATGGCAAAGCCACCTCGGAGGAGGTTGGGATTTGGGGTTCCTGGGGACCCTGCAGAGAAGAATTAGAAGAGGAGAAAGAATCGTTCATCACAAGCTGACAGGTGGCTCTCAGTGAAGCCAGACCCCTCCTCCTGTGGGATGTGGGATTCTGGACACCCCAGCAGGGAGTGGCGGGACCCTACCTCCCAGGGCAGAGTCCAGAGTCCTCCCTGTGCCTCCACCCCTAGAGCCGCCCAGTGCGGGGAGTCAGGCTCCCGTGGCATCTTCGCACCCATCACCCACCTTCTGCAAGTCTGTGTCTCCCCCACAGTCAGTGAAGGCCTCCCCTGTCCTCTGCCAGCCTGGGTCTTTTCTCCTCGAACACCCTGCTCAAAACTCCCCTGGATCCCCCTCCGCCAGGGCCCGTGTCTGGATGCAGGTTGCATCTCTGTAATGCAGGCCACACTTCCGAACAGATGGACTGGAAGGACAAGGGTACTTTGGATAAAACTCTAATGACACTTTCCCAGTTTTTTTAAACGTATTATTTTTAGCTCTACAGATGCCACTAATTAATTACTTCTTCCTGCCTGGGGTAGAAGTCCTGACCCCGAGGTAGTCCAAGCATTGACCCGGAGTGGCGACCCAGTGCTGTCAGACTCTGCTGCATCCCGCGCTCATGTGGGAAGGATGAGGCCCTGGGACTCGGGCGGGGTATGAAGTTCTGTCATTGGAGCACCTAAGGGTATCCATGTGGCCCTGGCCCAGATGCAGCTGTCTGGGCCGTGGCTCTCGGGCCCTCCTCCTGCCCCTCTACCCGTGGCTCTGCTAGGGCCTTCCCGCCTCTCCTTTCCTTTCTCCAAAATGTGGGTGTTCCAGAAACTTCTGCCTCTTCTTATCCCATCAAAAAGGATTCCATCTTATGGCTTCAAATACCACCCCCCCCCCATGGTGCTGACTCTCAGCTCTCTATTCCCAACCCCTGGCCTTTCTCCTGAGCATCAGGCCAGCCTTGCCATCTGCCCAGCTGACAAATGGGAAGGCCTGTCACAGCAGCCCCACAAATCCCCATGTCTGCCAGAACTGCCCACCCTGGCGGCTCCATCCCCCAACACAGAGGTGAGCTCAGGCCCAGGTGCCACACACCACCCTCCCGGTCCCCTGCTCCGCCCAAAGCACCAGCACCTGCCCCCTCCCTCTCCCATCTCACGGACCACTGACTCCTACTGACTTCCAGCCACAGCTCCCTGCTGGTACTTCCTCTTTGTTCCCATCATCACCGCGCCACCCTCATCCTTTTCATCCCTGTCCTGTCTCACATCTTCTCCTTACTGGTTTCCTGCCTCTGTTCTCAGATCATCCATCTCATGTTTTCATTGCAAATTATATTACATTCCTTTTTCTTTTTAATTGGCCACACCCTTGGCATATGAAAGGCCAGGGAATCCAACCAGCAGTGACCTACCCCAACGCAGCAGCAATGCTGGATCTTTAACCCCCTGGGCCAGGCCAGGGATCAAACCCTCACCTCTGCAGCCACTCCAGCCACTGCAGTCAGATTCTTAACCCACTGCACTGCAGTGGGAACTCCTACACGAGATTCCTAAGTTATTTTCCTAAAACCTGGATTGGCGCCAGTCACACACTCAGACACAAAACCCTCTGTGGGTGCCTTTTGCTACAGGACAAAATAAATCAAACTCCTCAGCATGACATTCGAGGCCTTTCCCAACCTTCCCCAAGGATCGCCCCTGTGTTCCTTGGCTACCTGATCTGCTATTCCTGGGACAGGTGAGACAGACTCTGGGCTCTGTCTCTGCTGTCCCCTGGCCCTAAAATTCCCTCATTCCTTTAGGCATTTACTTCACAATTGTGTGTTGAGCCCCTACAGTGTTCCAGCCACTGGGAACAAAAAAATAGAAGAATCCTCAAAGTCCCTCTTTATGGAATTTGTATTCTAGAAGTAGGGGGATAAGACAGTGAACACACAAGTGTATAGCAAATTGACAGGGAGAGATAAATGCTATGATGACAAGACAGAGCGCGGTTAGGTACAGGGTGAGGGGTCACTGTTTGAGGCAGGCTGCCCTGGAGAGCCTTTGCACAGAGACTGAACAGATGAATGAAACATGGGGGTGAGGTACACGGATCACCCAGGCAGAAAGCCCAATGCTTGCCTCAACGTCCCTCTCAGGCCTCTGGAAGTTCTCCTTAGGGACACCTCTCAAATGCTCCATCTCTTATGATGGCTTTCCTTCTCTTATGCACTTTTGTACTTTACACTTTGCGGGGGGGGCACAGAATTTCCCAGGTCAGGGATTGAACTCTGGCCACAGCAGTGACAATGCTGAGTCCTTAACCTCTGGGCCACCAGGGAACTCCTACACTTTGTTCTTTTTTAAAAAAATAAATTTTATTAGAGGATAGTATTGACTTATAATGTTGTGTTAGTTTCATGTGTGCAGCCAGTGAATCAGTATATATATATATATATATATATATATATATATATATATATATGTTGCAGAGCCAAGAAAAGAGCAGCTGGAAAAGTGAAGGGAGGATGATCCAGGAGTGGACAAGGGCCTGGGGGCGTGAGGAATGGCTAGACGGCTAGATGGTTAAATATATATATATATATATATATATATATATATATATATATCCTTTTTCAGATTCTTTCCCCATATAGGCCATCACAGGGTGTTGAATAGATTTCCCAGTAGGTCCTTGCCACTTATTGATTTTCTATATAGCAGTGTGTATATTCCACCCCCAAGTTCCCAATTTATCCCTCCCGTCAACGATTCCCCCTTGCTAACCAGCCTGTACTTTATTCTTGAATGTAAGCTAGTTCATTCTGCCTTGGCTACATGGACCGGGAGAGTCAACCTCACCAAGCTTCAGTCCAGGCATTTTAGACTGGGCATGAAGATAGCGCCCACCCCCATTCGGCATTAGCCGCATCACAGAAGCAGGGAGACGAGCGCTTCCGTTAGACTCTCATCCCCAAGTTCTACTGCGTTTGTCTTGGGAACCTGCCCCCTTCTTTACCATCTAACTCTGGGGTCCCACTCGAGAAAGAACTTCTGCTTATTTCCTGGAAGTTGATGGACCTCGGACAGGGTGAAGCTGGAAGAGAAGGGAAGTGTTTGCATTCCACTGTGACGTGACTTCCAGCCCCTCCACTGCTGCCCTGGGGACCCCACTGTGCTGACCTTGGCCGTGATCAGATGCACGCACAGGCCTCAGCATCCCAGAAAGGGAGGCCTGTGGGAGGGGCTGCAGACACCCCTGCTTCTTCAGGTCCATGCCCGGGGAGGCGTGGGGATCCACGGCTCAGGGACGCTCTGGCTTATTAACCCAGTAGAGTCTAAGGGCCAGAATTCAGAGAAGAGAGCACGTCCTTTAGGGTGTGCAGGACCCTTACATAACAGCTCTGCCTAGACCTGGAGGCCCGTGGGGAGCCCAGCACCACATCCTCGAGGCAGGAAGAAGCTCAGAGTTTTCTCTTTTTCTGAGTGGCTGGGTACTTTTCCTCTTCCGCGCTCTGATTTGGCTTCCCTGGGCACCTCTCTGCACCTCACCAACATGGCCACTGGGTGGCACTGTTGGACGAGCCTGGAATTTCAGGCGAAAAGCAGGCACGTCAAGACCAGACCGGGCTGGGAATGTGTAGGGGGTTTGGGGGACACGGTTCCAAGTCCCTGTCCCTCCATCTAGCCATTCCTCACGCCCTTGTCCATTCCTAGACCATCCTCCCTTCACTTTTCCAGGTGCATCTTGGCTCTGCAACATCAGGAAAGTTGCCAAGACGGCTCAGTCACCTCCATCCTCTCTCTTTCCTCTTTCCCCTTCTTCGAAGACTCATCCGGAACGGCTGAGTCATCCGGAACCCCAGACCTGAGTTCCCTGGACCGGGCCCTGCTGCTTCTCCAGACCAGCGCTCATTCCATCCAACAAGCACGGAGTTACTACCTGGTACTTTCTTACCCGGTCGGTCCTTCACTCATCTGATTCTCCTTCCTCCCCATTCTGGGGAAGGCCATTCTTAAGTGATGCGATGCACTCTGGTCCCTGCCCTGATCTGAAAGGGCTCCTTTGGGTCACTGCTTGGTCTGTCAAACATCCCACAGAGTCTGTCATCCACGCCCCCCCCCACTTCCCCCGTCTAACTGAAGCCTCTCCCTGCAGTTTAAGCCCATTTTCTCTCCATAGGATCTCAGAATTAAAGCCTCTCCAGGTTCCCCTTGTAATGACCCTTCTTGGACTCAGAGAATGTTATTAAGATGCACTGAGCATCAGGTTTGCACCGTTTTGAATTATTTCAGGATGCGTTTCACAGTGATCTGGCAGCTCCCAAATTCCTCCTTCCCTTTTTAAACAGGCGGTGAGATGTGAGGGGGAGCTGCTGACTCGGGGATCAATGAGGCCTGGGCCGGGATCCCATCCCTGCCGCTCACCAGAGCCATGTGCCCTTGAGCAGGTCCTCCCCGAGCCTCCACGTCCTCTCGGTGGACGAGTTATAACTGGGGCATTTATGGAATAGTGGTGCATAATAAGACATGTCCATTGGCACGGGGCTCCCATCTGCGAGGCGTTAGCCGGGCCAAGTCAAAGAACGTGTCATGGGACAGGAGGAGCTTGTATATTTCAGGGAGTCCAGCTTTCCCATTTTACAGAGGAGGAAACTGAGGCCCAAAGAGCGGGAGTGACTTACCCAGGTGGTGGCAGAGCTGGGGCTAGAACCACCAAGCCCGTGGTCTTCCCATGATAGTCACTTGCTCCTCGGGTGTCTGCTCTCTTCCCCTTCCCTGTGGACCAGAGGCAGGAAAGAGGAGAGAAGAAGGTGGTTATAGTAACAATCGGGCTGAGGACACTAAGGAGACCATGTGTGCCAGGCTGATTCATGGGGACAAGAGCAGTCACAGTGCCGCCACCGCTGGGCTGGCTGGGTCACACCTGGGTCAGAGCACCTGGATCTGAGGACCTCGTGTAGGGCGTACGTAAAAGTTAGAGTAAGTTTCAGAGACGGGAGGGCGATGCAAAGCCTCAAGCGTGGCATTTCAGGAAGCACTGGGGGCCTGGGGACAATGACCTCCAAGAAAAGAGGCCATGATTGTTTTCAGCTCTGTGAAGTGTGGAAGTGGGCTGGGGACAGGGGGAGAAGCCGAAGTGCACTTAATGGCCAGGAATAGGATGAAGACCCCTGGGTGAAGGCTTCAGGAAGGAAGATCCCAGGTCAGTGAAAGGCAATCCAAAATCAGCTCTGTCCAGAATTGGAACGACCCATGTGCGAGGCCGCGAGCACCGGTCCCTGAAGGCAGGGGTGCAGAAGCCGGAGGCGGGGGCCTCAGAACTCTTAGGGATCTTTGCAAAGCTTAAGGTGCAGAGTGACAGGTGGACAAGATCAGGGCCAGCCCACAGGACGCCTGGACAGTCAAGCTATGAAAACAGCACAGAAGTGCTAAGAGCATGAATGCTGGAGCCTGAATTCAAACCCTGGCTCTTGCCTGGACTAGCTGGGTGACCTTGAGCAAGGTGCCTAACCTCTCTGTGAAAGAGGAAGCCACGTCCCTCTGGGCATTCAGCATCCCCCCTCTGCCATCCTCTGACGCAGGGGCAGCCTGGGGGTGCTCTTCCACCAGTGGTGGCTACTATGAGGCCAGTCCTCCTTCGGGATCCCTCCAAGGCTAAGGCAAGAGTCAGGACCAGCCCTCACCTGGTCCCGTGGTGACTCGGGGTTCTTCAGAAGCAGGAGCCCTCCAGAGATGCCAAGTCTAGGGGCTGAAAGGCAGGGGGAGATGGTTAAGCTGGGGGGCCATGTGGTCCGTGCATCTACCGACGTTCACTGGTTCACAGACACTGCTGGGCCTGGCCTGGACCAGACATGGGGACGCCGCCAAAGACATGTGCCTTTGCCCTCAGGATGCTCCCCACCTCATGGGAGACAGCATGGGGACAGAGACACATCCCAGGACCAACGTGCTGGCCTGTGCCCTGGGCAGCATGCAGGCACTGCACTGGAGGCCAGAGACCAGGCAGAGGGTCCAGAGAGGCTTCATGGAGGATGTGACATGAGCTGAATGTTGGAAATAGTCGTTGGGGTGATGCAGGGGGAGGGTGTTCTGGGTGAGGATGCTGGAACCATCTGGAAGCTCATATTTCTTGAACCCTCTCTGCAGTTGAGGCACTGGCATAAACACCCCGTGTACCTTCTCTTATTGGATCCTCGAAGCGAGCGGCAGGCCTGGCTATGTTCCCATTACACAGGTTGGAACACAGCCAGGAAAACTGCCCCATCCGAGGTCCCATGAGTGGCAAGCAGCAGAGCCAGGACTCAACCTCAGGTCTGTCTGACTTCAGGTCTTTGGCTAATCTGTGTGTTTGAAGCCAATTCAAGCCTTTGAGATCACTGGATTTGATGCCAGTGTAGACTTCTGGGATGAGGGACAAAGAGGGGGCGGGGGAGTTCACGAACGGCTTTGCTTGCCTTTTAGGACATGCAGGTTGCATCAGAGCAATAGGGAGTCAAAGACAAGTTAAGAGGTGAGTGACAGGACTTGATCCTGCTTTGGGAGGGTCACTATGGCCACCGTGGGGTAAAGAGACCGGGAGAGCTAGTCTGAAGGCAGGGGACCAGGAAAGGCTCCAGTGGCCCAGACCTTGCCTGCAGGTGGCTTAAACCAGGGAGGTGGGAGAGGGAGACAGGTGGACGGACACCAAGGCCAAGTACTCAGCTGGCTGTGGGGTATCTGGGGGAGGAGGAGCAAAGAGAGCCGATAAGGATGCCCAGGTTTCTGGTTTGGGCATCAGGGTAAAGGTGGTGTCTCTCCCAACAAAGTGAGCATGAGGGAGAAGCAGGCCTGCAAAGTGAGGCCATTGTGCCCACAGCTCTGGAGAGAGGCCTGGGCTGGAGACAGAGCACCAGGGAGCCAGCCATGGCAGGGCCAGCAGTCAAGCCATCTTCGTCCTGGGCCTGCCTTGATCTGACCTGGGCCAGCTGGCTCAGAAGTTGAGCCGGCTTCCTCTGTGAGCCACCAGGGCTCCGTACAGATGGGAGCTGTCTGTGGAGCTGGCTGGAGAACAGGGATTGTCCCTCTTATAGATGGGAGATTGGGGCTTTCAGAGTTTCCTCCCCTGACATCCAGGCCACCCTGGGCAGCCTGAGTGAGAAGGTCCTGAGTCAGAAGAGCCCAGAGACGCTGTGATGGGGCGGGGGGACAGTACCAGCACACTCAGAAACCATCCTCCAGGGAGCTCCTGTTATGGCTCAGCAGTAAAGAATCCAACTAGGAACCACAAGGATGTGGGTTTGATCCCGGGCCTCGATCAGTGGGTTAAGGATCCAGCATTGCCGTGAGCTGTGGTGTAGGCCAGCAGTTATAGCGCCAATTCTCCCGCTAGCCTGGGAACTTCCACATGTCACAAGTGTGGCCCTAAAAAGCGAAAGAAAGAGAGAGGAAGTGAGGAAGGAAGCATCCGTCCTTCACAGGCAGCTGAAGCTCCAGGTGGTCCTGGGGAGGTGGCTTAGAACCCAGGCGGTGCCTGCCATCCCAGCTCATCGTAAACCTCTTCCACTTCCATTCCTACTGGAGAAGAAGAGCATGGTGGCCGTGCTGAGAGGATGGGCTGTGACAGCTGACGCTTAGTGTCTGCCACGGCACAGGCACGGTTCTAAGTCATTCAGTGGAAACGCGAGGGGAGGAGCCGAGTCACAGAGCCAAAATGTGCCAGGCCTGGGATGGGGCCCTGGACTTGCCGGCTCCAGCAGCTGCGCTTCCACCGCTACGCTCCTCTGTCTCTGGGTGTTCATAGCCGGGGCCTGATTGTGAGACTGTCCCGGCTCCCTTGGTATGAACATTTAATAACCATCAGCACCAGCTACCTCTAAAAGAGACCTCCTGTCAGGTTGGGCAACCTCCACGGGACTCGTGGATATGCCCCGAGGCTCTGCAAGGTCTTGCTGGACTGAATCCATGTTCTGAAGACCAGGGAGGGAGCTCAGAGTCCTGGCACCCCGCTGGCAGTAGGAACAGGCAGCCTAATGGGATAGTGATTTGTGAAGTCAGACGGTCCAGGTCCATCCCGGCCTCACCACTTACCAGCTAAATTACCCTGGACAGCGACTGGCCGCCTCTGAGCTCTGGTATCCGCATCCGTAAAATAGAGATAATGGCATCTTTCCCCCTGGGAGGTGGCAAGGATTAAATCAAATCATTGAAGGAGAGCTGTCAGCCCAGTGCCTGGGCTCACGTGCCATAGGCTCCCCTGGCCGGCTTCCCGTGGGCTGGGCCGCCACAGTGGGTGGCCTGGTTGCTGGATGAACGCTGCCTACCAGCTGGGAAGTAGACTAACTTTACAGCAAGCATCAGCAGGACTGGCAGTCATGCAAAGACGGAGAGCTGGTCCTCTGGGAGTGAGCCCTGCAAAGGGAGCTTCTGCAGGCGTCTACGTTCAGAAATTGTGGTGGGAAGGACTAAGAGACTCCCCTCCTGTCCCCGGGTGGGTGTGGGGGTCGGTGTGAGCACAGATGCACCATCACAAGCACCTCCTCTCAATGCCCGAGGACTCAGTGCAGGAAATGATGCTTTTCCTGCATGGAGCAGGGGCAGGTCGCTCATGCGACGACGGTCTCCAGTCCTTGGCTCTGCTGGAGGCAGGAAACTGGACTGAAGGAGAAGGGAGTGGTCTTTGGGGGGGTGACCTGCCTTAGGGAAGGCTCTTCTGTGGCCAAAATGAGAAATCGTGACCATGAGCTAAAGACGACTAAACGTCTGGGTTAAGCCGGCTGGCTGTCCCCTCTAGAAGTCATTTCATCTTACCACCCATGAGATGGTGACAGATCAGGTAACCAAGGCTCAGAGAGGTGAAATAACTTGCTCAAGATCACACAGCTAGCAAGTGTCGGGAGTAGCAACTGGGTCTGGATTTTTTTGTCACCCAGCACTGCCAACCCAAGAGATGCCTTTCCAAGCGGGAGCCGCCTCGTTGTACCTGTGAGCAATTCTTAGGGTTTCTTTTCTTTCTTTGCTTAATTTCGTTTGGGTTGCTGTTCAGACTTAGATCGGGCTTTCAAGGCGGGAGGGAGCGTGGCACAGCCCCGAGGCTAGCCAGATGGAAGGAGGGGCAGAGGAAAATCCCAAAGAGGGGAAGAAATGTAGGGGCTGCTCGTTCCTCCTGAGCAGTGAGGGTGGGGGCTGTGGGTGTGTGTCTCAGAGTCACAAAGCCCTGAGTCAAGTCCCAGCACCACCACGGTGGCCTTGGGCACGTTGCCTCATCTCTCTGCCCAGCTTCCCTTCCCCTGAGATGGGGCTGGGATAGAAAGCACCTCCTAGAGCTGTGAGGATTATGCGTCCCGCTGGGTACAGGTGCTGGGCACAGTGACAGCTGAGCACCTGTCACCCGTGAACACGATGATTGATTCTTCCTCAAGAGCTGTTCCCTGTGCATGGCTTTCGTTTCAACAAAGGAAGGCCGAGAAAATACACAGGCATGAGCCAATGGGTAAGGCTGTGGTGCTTTAATTGACAGGAAGACCCAATGTGGCAAGAACGAGGAACAGAGCCTTGCAGGGCTGGTCAGGGAGGAAGCTTCCAGAAGAAATGTGGAGCTGGATTCTGGAGGGCAGTTTGATGCAGGAGGTGGAAATGGCTGAGCTTTCAGGGAGCAAACCTGGAAGCAGAGAGAACAGGGCAATGAAACCAGGTGATCGGGTGCTTAGAGAAACAGCCAAATGATAAGCAGGAAGCTGGGAGTGAGAGGGGAGTCTCCTAGGAAAGCAGAGTGGAGAAACCATCATTTGTGGGGTGTCTGCTCTCCACTCCTCACATAAACAATTGAACCCAGTTTAATGGCCATGAACTCTCCTCACTTTGTAGATGAGGAAACGGAAACCCCAAGATGTGAATGAACTTGCCCAGGACCTGACTGGCTCTAAAACGCCCAGGCCACTCTCAGGCTGGGATACTGCCAGTGCATCTTCTAGGAGCTCTAAACGAAATCGGTCCTGCCTGATTGTCATCTGTCATCCCCAGAGGTCACCAAGGTCACTGCCCTCCTGACCACCCCCTGCACCTCTGGGTGGGCCCACAGTCTTAAGCCATTCCTTGTCCACCATCTTCATGAAACACTGGAACCCCACAACCTTGGACCCTGGGGGTCCCCAGAGCTCCCAGCAGGAGCTCCAGGCCTAGGGAGGAGGCTTCTCGGAGCAAAGAGGGCCCTGCAGCATCTTCTCTGGACCAGAGGCCCCCTGTATGCAGGGCTCCGTGTCTGCTGCAGTTGGGGTCCAAGGATCCGTAATTTGGACAGGGATCCAGAGACCAGAGCTAGCAGGGGCTGTCACAGGGGTCACAAGAGCACTCCAGACCCTCTCCGATCCTCCATCTGAGCAGAGGGCAGACTAGGCTTCCCAGACATTCCTCCAAAAGCAAAGGCCCCTTCCACCACCCACCCCGGGGGGATGCCATGCGCTGCCTTCCCAACTTCAGAGCCCCGTGGGTCCGCTGGTCCTGCAAGGTCTGCGAGGGGGGCCGTTTTGTGAGGAGCCGGCCCTCCCCTGGGGCAGCTGCACAGCGTCCCCCAGCCTTTCCTGCCCCATCTCTGGGGGAGGGAGTCCAGAGGGCCGGCTCTGCAGTTCTGCCGGTTCCTGCGGCTCCTCCTGGTGGGGGCGAACACAGCAGCGAGTTTCTGCCACACTGCGGCCAGCCGCACCTGCTGCATTCCCCGGCGAAGCCAAAGCTTGGGCTGGGTAAGAGGGAGGTGGGAGACAGAGCTGGAGGAGGGGGCGCGCCAGCGCGAGAGGGCCAGGAGGGGGTCTGCAGACTCTGTCTGGCAGCAACATAATAATAGCAGCACATCTCCCCGGGGGCTGGATCCCTTCTCCGGCCTGGGAGAGCTGCTGGTTGTCTCCTCCTTGTCTGCTTCATTACATTGGCAGGAGCCTCTCGTGACCGCTTCTAAACTTCTCCCCCACCCACCCCCCACCCCGGTTCTCGGGCATCACCCATCTGAACCCTCCACCAGGTTCTGGTTAGTAAGCTGAGCTCTGCCAAAGGATGAGGTGTTTTCCTGGCGGGAAGGGGGCCGGGGCCCGGGGACCCAACTGAGCGGCCCGCCGGGTGGCGGCGGCAGGCGGCACGCCTCGCCGGCTCGGGCCCCCGCTGGCCCCTTTAATTCGAGTTCTCGGCCGGCCAGGTGCGGCGCTGCGTGGCGCGGTGCGGCTGCGGGCGGCTGCCGGGCGCTCCATACGCGCCGCCCGCGGGACTGCAGAGCCGGCTCCCGGCTGGCCGCTCGCACCCCGCCGCCGCCCGCCACCCCGGCTCCACCGGCGCCTGCAGTCACCCAGAAACATGGAGGCTCCGGCAGCCCATCGGGAAGGGTAAATGGGTGTCGGGGCGCTGGGCTGCGCCTGCTGCCGCCCCCTGGCCGGGGCTGCGGGGCACTTGGGCAGCCTGCATCGCGGCAGGCTCGGGCTGAGTCCGGGGGCGGGCGATCGGTGGTAATCGCGGCTGCCGGCCCAGGCCGGGGCGGGCCGGGGCGGTGGGGGCTGGCGCCCAGCGCAAGGAGAGAACGGGGAAAGGGCTCGGGGACCCTCCGGGCAGTGCGGGGCGCGGGGCGGAGGGCGCAGAGAGGAGCTGGCGGGTGATGGGAAGTGCAGCTGACAGCATAACCATGTCTGGTAAATAGCGCCGGTTGGTAGGACCCGAATCACTTGGGACCGCCGGGCTGCCTTCTCCTCTCCAGCTCGGAATTAAAACGGCTTTGCGGCCGAGAAGGGCTTCTCCGCTTCCTGGGGCCGTGGGCTGCCGCGGAGCCCCAGCTCTTAGAAGGACGCTGAGATCGGGGGCAGCAGCCTGCTCCCCGCCCCCAGAGTTCAGGCTCCAGGGTTTTTGGAAGGAACTCGAACCTCGGTGGTCCCTCGGCGGGACCCCAGGGGCAAAAAGAGCTGGGCTGCGCTCGGGCCGCAGCGAGAGCCCACCGGACCGGGCAGGAGGGGGTTAAGGTGGCGCTCGCTGCCGCGGCCAGCTGGTGGGTCTGGTCCACCCGCGCGGAGCGCGCCCGGCGGAATCCCGGCCGGAGCCCGGGGCGATGGGGAGAGGGCCGGGACCCCTCCCCGCCCTAGGGCCGGCAGGATTGGGCCGGCAGGGGGCCAGCCCGGAAGCCCGGAGCCTCCCGGCTCCTCCGCTCGCTGCTGCCAAGCCGCCTCACAGCCAGGCGGACTGAGCCTTGCTTCTGCGCTCCCGGCCCAAGGAGACGGGAGGGATTCTCTCTTGGGGAGAAATCGGTGGTCGAGCGCCTGCCCGGTTCAAATGCCACCCCTCCCGGAGGGAGGCCTGCCCCCCAGGAATCCCCGAGGGAGAGTAAGTCCTGGGACCAAGCCAGCCAGCTTTTGGAGGCTGACCTTTCTGTGTGAGGGGTCTCCCTGAGCCCCGAAGGAGTGATGTTGGGGGGCAAAGGATGGGGTGTGTGGTCCTTCCTCTAGGACTCTGCAGAGGTCAGAGCTTGAAGTCAGGCTGCAGTGTAGCAAGCCCTCCCCGCTGCGAGATGCTGTGTCCTGACCTGGGGGTGGGAGGGCTTTGCCCAGAGGACCAATGGGGGAATCTGGCTCAGCCAGGGGAGGCCCCTGGAGGAACCGGGCCCAGCCAAGTCTGAAGGCTCTTTCCCCGGGAGAAAATGCTTCTAACTAATGGAAGCCTGCCCAGAGGAGGCTGGGAGGCTGAGGATAGTTCTCAGGTGTGACACCAGAATGGAAGGTGGGCATGGAAGCGAAGCCACCAGAGCCCTCCTAAATCTTGGCACCAGCTGCCCCAGAGCCCCGGTTCCACCTTGCTGCTGTTTTTTCCAGGCAACGTCACACCTCCTGAGGACAGCCAGGAGGACTCCGGCTTTTGCTGAGCATTGCATCTTGCCTCCTTCCTTCCAAAGGCTTCAGACCCAAGCTAGGCTGTCCTCAAGTCCTGCATGCCCCTGGCCAGGCACTCCACGGCCCCTCCAGCCCAGCCCAGCCCTGGAGCTCACCTCCAGGACCTGGAGCCTGCCCTCCTGCCCAGAATGACTCACCACTATTTCTAGCTCAAGTGAGAAGACGTGATGGGGAGTCGGGCTGCCTGTTTGTGTATCTAGGATTCCCGCAGCATCAGATCAGCCCTGCGAGGAAGACAGCTGCAGATTCCTGCCTTGCCAGGTAAAGCAATCTATTGCTTAATAACAGCCATGTGCAGAGCCATTGGGATGGGGGTAGTGAGGGAGACCCAGGCCCAAGACCCGCCACGGTGCGTACCTTCCAGGGTGCAGGTATCTGCAAGATGTTAGTTCAGTGCCTGGGAGTGGCCTCCCTTCCAGCCTCTAGTGTGGGAGAAATCAGTGCTCCTCAAAGCCTGTGTAGTGCAGCGGGACCTGTACCAGCCACCTGCCCCCAGTGCAGGGCATTCCAGAGCTTTCTTGAGAGATTGCCCCCTGCTCCCCTCTGATCCACAGCCAGGTTGAAAGGGGAAAGGAAAGCTTGCTTTTTTGTCGTGGGGGTGGGGGTGGGGGTGACGTCTTTGAACTTTTGGCTGAAAAAGCGGCAACCCAGGTCCGGCTGCCAGTGCTGAGTGGTCTTATGTCCTTAACCGCCTCTGTCTTTCAGCCAAGCGGGGCTGTCCCTTCGGCTCCCAGAGAGCCCTCGGGGCTCTCCTGCAGGAGCCCAGGCCGATGCTGCTGTGTTTCCTGGGGCCATAAGCAGCACCCTGAGCTCCCTGCCGCCAGGCAGCTAGAAGGCGTAGGGAGAGGCGCTTCTCTCGGTTCCAATTATGACCGTGGCCACCGGAGACCCAGCGGACGAGGCGGCCGCCCTCCCTGGGCACCCGCAGGACACCTATGACCCAGAGGCAGACCACGAGTGCTGCGAGAGGGTGGTTATCAACATCTCGGGACTGCGGTTTGAGACCCAGCTAAAGACCTTAGCCCAGTTCCCCGAGACCCTGCTGGGGGACCCAAAGAAGCGGATGAGATACTTTGACCCCCTCCGGAACGAGTACTTTTTCGATCGGAACCGCCCGAGCTTCGATGCCATCTTGTACTACTACCAGTCTGGGGGGCGGCTGAGGCGCCCCGTGAATGTGCCCTTAGATATATTCTCCGAAGAAATCCGGTTTTATGAGCTGGGCGAGGAAGCGATGGAGATGTTTCGGGAAGATGAAGGCTACATCAAAGAGGAAGAGCGTCCTCTGCCGGAGAACGAGTTCCAGAGACAGGTGTGGCTTCTCTTCGAGTACCCAGAGAGCTCAGGGCCGGCCAGGATTATAGCTATCGTGTCTGTCATGGTCATCTTGATCTCCATCGTCAGCTTCTGCCTGGAGACGCTGCCCATATTCCGGGACGAGAACGAAGACATGCACGGCAGCGGAGTGACCTTCCACACCTACTCCAACAGCACCGTCGGCTACCAGCCGTCTACGTCCTTCACCGACCCTTTCTTCATTGTGGAGACCCTCTGCATCATCTGGTTCTCCTTTGAGTTCTTGGTGAGGTTCTTCGCCTGTCCCAGCAAGGCTGGCTTCTTCACCAACATCATGAACATCATCGACATCGTGGCCATCATCCCCTACTTCATCACCCTGGGGACAGAGCTGGCTGAGAAGCCAGAGGATGCTCAGCAGGGCCAGCAGGCCATGTCGCTGGCCATCCTCCGTGTCATCCGGTTGGTAAGAGTCTTTCGGATTTTCAAGTTGTCCAGACACTCCAAGGGTCTCCAGATTCTAGGGCAGACCCTCAAAGCCAGCATGAGAGAACTGGGCCTCCTGATATTCTTCCTCTTCATCGGGGTCATCCTCTTCTCTAGTGCTGTCTATTTCGCAGAGGCCGATGAGCGTGAGTCCCAGTTCCCCAGCATCCCGGATGCCTTCTGGTGGGCAGTCGTCTCCATGACAACTGTAGGCTATGGAGACATGGTTCCAACCACCATTGGGGGAAAGATCGTGGGGTCCCTGTGTGCAATTGCGGGTGTGTTAACCATTGCCTTACCGGTCCCTGTCATAGTGTCCAATTTCAACTACTTCTACCACCGGGAGACAGAGGGAGAGGAGCAGGCCCAGTATTTGCAAGTGACGAGCTGTCCAAAGATCCCATCCTCCCCTGACCTAAAGAAAAGTCGAAGTGCCTCTACCATTAGTAAGTCCGATTACATGGAGATCCAGGAGGGGGTAAACAACAGTAACGAGGACTTTAGGGAGGAAAACTTGAAAACAGCCAACTGTACTTTGGCTAATACAAACTATGTGAATATTACCAAAATGTTAACTGATGTCTGATTGAACCCTATCAACGTGCTCACAGCTCAAAGGAACTAATGCAGATATTGCATAACAGCCTGCATTGTAGTCAGTGTGTTTCCACAGTGTGTATCTGGTTCTGCATGGAGAGCAATAGTCGTGCAAGTGACTTTCGATCTTTTGATTTTTGATTTAGAACGCAGAATATCTATCCATGGCTTTCATGCAAATCTTCATCACCGGCTTAGGGGGTTCCAAAGACGGGAATCACCTATGGAGCCAGGATTTCAGAAGGACACATTGAGGCCACCTCATAGCAAACACAGAGCCCACCACATCAGTGTCACCTTTCCTTCCCAAGGAGAGAGATGCACACGGCATCCTGGCGATGCGCCCCCCCCCCAACCCCATTTGAACCTACCTCCCCCTTCACAGAGGAAAACCACACCGCGGTGGCTCAGCTTTAAAGTTCTGGTAATGACTCAAAAGGTCATTCCCATTTTTGCATTGAAAAGAACACACAGTGCTGTGTGTTGGAATTACTTTCTGTGTCACAGGCTGGGGGTTTTGTGAATTGCAGTTGCCAAGTAGATGCTCCGGAGGCTTGTGTTTCGTAACGGAAAATGCTGCATTTGGTTTTTTCTCTGCAGTGTCGATGTGAGGGAAGCCCGGGGTGGGAGGAGGGATAGTCAGGATGGCCAAATGCAAGTTGTCGAGTTTCACGTTTGCTCCCTTCGGCCTACAGGGAGAAGCCAGCACACCTAGGGACCGCTCAGCTTCAGATCGCACCATTTTTGCAGGCTTCAGGGTCACAAAGACATGTCTTATATCTTCGTCACACTGGAGTTTGCAGGCATCTGCTTTCCAATGCTGTGGCCCCGCTACACTGACACGGCAGTGAAATTTACCAGTGATGCGATAGAGCTGCATGGGTGTTTGTTGCATGAATCTCAATATTTAAAACACGGGAGATAACCTATTTTCTTAGTAGCCTACACAGTATTCATATCTAGAGTATTAATAGCCTAGGAATGGCATTGAACTAGGGTTTCCCCTGCCCCCCATCAGAAGACAAAAGCCCTCAATCAGGAGGAAAAAAACAGACTGACTGTTTGGAGCAGGGAACCCAAACTTCTGGTCCTCCAGCCACCCACTCCCCATCCTTGTTCTTCCAAGTGGGGGCACAGACCTCTGCAAAGCCAGGAGAGGGAGCAGGGAAGGCAGTGTCTAAAGACCTCACGTGACTGACTGTACCTTAGGTGTTAACCTAGTCGTGGGCATGACGGTACAGCTGACCTGGCATCTCGTCCTGAGGACAGGTGGATCTCTGGATCTAGTGTATATAAATACGTATCAAGTATCTCTTTCCCGAGTTCCTCTACCTAGCTAGCTGTAGAAAAAAATTGCATTTGAACCTTGTATAAGCTTATGCAATATTTCTGACACAGGGCAATATATGCATGTGTTTGACTATGTGCACCAGAGTGTAGATATAGACACACACATATATATATATATATTTATATATACATATATATACATACATTCGTGTGTATATGTATATATGCACACACATATTTTCATTCTCTGGAGTTCAGGTTCAGGAGCAAATCCACTGCTTGGTGGGTTGGTTGTCTCAGAGGCCTAGTGGGTTCACTTGTCTCATTGGTAACCCCGCTGGGCCTGGGTTTGCCGCCGTTGCCTCAGACACTCCAGTCTTCGTGGATTCGTAGATGTTAGAATTGTCTCTCTGCCCTCCATGTGCTGCAGCTTCAGTTCCCCATGGCTGAAGCTTGTCTTACCGAGTGCACAAGGGCCCCAGGGCCCTCACAGCTCCAGCTGTCCTGGGCCAGACCCACCCCAGGCCTCCTCTCTATAGCCCATCACGTTCATCATCTCCATTCTCATCTTCCCCCACCCCGTTTGGTTTTTATCTAAGACCCGGAACGTACTTAACCACATAGAACATACACAAGAGACCTGCCTGCCCCATGTACAAAGACACAACCTGCAACTCAGATGCAAAATATACAAAAACAACCTGGCCATTGGGCTCCGCAGCAGTCCCTTTCACGCCCCTTTGCCTAAAGAGCCAGAATGGATGGCCTGCTTTGAAACCAAGGACACGGAGGAGGAGGGCTCCCAGAGACCCCGTCCCTGGGCTTAAAGGGAGCCTCACCTGGGCTGAAAGTTCTGAAGTCCAGGACCAAGGGATGGAGTCCCTAGTTGATCCTCAGGCATCATTTTGATTGCCGAGCTCAAACTCTCTCCCCATTAAACTGGCAACCAGAGCCGCTTAAAGAAACCAAAGGCTGGGTTAAGAATCCCTACCCCCAGAACAGGTTGAGAGAAAAGGAGCACTGCATGGCCCAAAGGTCAAGTTCCAGCTGGCGCTGGAAGGAGTGGGGGTGGGGAGGCTTTTGTCTCACAAACTAGACTTCTTTGCCTTTTGACCTAATAGCTTAAATTGCCCAAGCTCAGCAAGTTGCGTGGTCGGGCTGCCCAGCCATGGCTCCAGCTCCAGCCCCAGCCTCAGCCTCACTGCTGGCTCTCTAGCACCTGCAGTTACCTTGGGGGGTGGGGCACCAGCCCAGGGTGCTCACTAGTTCCTGGTCACCCACATCCCCAGGGGTCTGCATGGCATCCCATGCCCGGCGCAAAGACTCTGGGCTTCTCTTCCTCTCCGTCGCGGGAGGTGGTGCTGCATTTCCAAGACGTGGGATGGAGGGACGCAGACCCTGGGAACCTAGATGGTGAAACAATCCATACCTAAGCCCCAGGTCGGGGGTAGATATTTTACCCCAGTGTCCTTGACCTGGGACTACGAAATGATCACCCACAGAGGCACACAGACAGGCCCACCCCACCAAAGAGATCTACTCTGTTGCCACACACACATCCAAAGCAGGCACCACACATGCAAAATACACAGAAACCAAATTAATGAAAAGGGCATACACAGGAGATATACATTTAGATCTATAACCCAAATACGCACACTCGGCACAGACATGGAATGTACGTACCAATATAGGACACACACAAATACCTGCATATGTCATTTACAAAGACACGACCTGCAATTCAGATGCAAAAGACCCAAAAATGACATAGACACGTGGGTATACTACAGCATACCCAAAGAATATTTTACTATTGTTTCTCCACACACAATACACACAATCTTGATTTATACACACAATGCATTTACTCATATTAGGTACACACAATAGAGCACACATCCCCAAGAACATAGATAACACACATGAGATGTGCACAGATACTCAGATCCATTGCTCTGCCCCCATGCCTATAAATTAAGGCCTAAACAAAAAAATCAGATTTAATCCCCTTTCCCTAGCCTGCATTTATACCCCTCAGTATCCTCCAAGAAATCTCTTCCTCTAGTCTCTTCTCTCCCCCTTATCCCCAGATTTCATAAAAATAACCCCAAAGTTTAAAGCAAAAAGATGGGCCAGCATGGTCAAGCGGAGCTCGGATTAAGCCTGGGAATCTCATGAGATGTCTACCTGGTCACCTTCCTCCCACCAGAAACCCAGGTGCTAGTGTGGAAGGACCCGAAACAACTGATAATCCATTAATATATACCTCCTGGCTGTGTCCTTTCCTTCAAAGCAAGTCCACACAGATGACCCAATAGCCTAGGCTCCCCTGTTCTCAGCCCCTGAGGTCTCTGATTCAGCCCCATTCTTTTGAAAGCCACGGTGGCTCAAGAGATCTGCAGGGTCCTGGGCCCAGAACCAGAGTGAAAATGCCCCCACCCTTCCCTCAGCCCACACATCTCTTTGCCCTTCCCTCCCATTGGCTCTGCCGGGGGCTCCCTCAGAAAGTCAAGACCATATAAACTTGTCTCTTAAAACGTGTCTCTTAAAACGAGTCCCCTTTACTTGCTTGTGGCATCTCTCTTGCTCTTGGGCCTAAGCCCAGTGGGGTCCACTCCTGAGGCTCCTCCCCCTTGCAGGCTCCACCCAGAAGCCCTGCCTCCCATCCAATGGCTGCGCCTTGAGGAAACACGCACCAATCAGCTTAAGTAAAACACGGTGAAGGACTTCAACCTAATGTTACACGAGCAAACATTTCTTCGAGGGCCCGATTTGTACCTCACATGCTAAGGCCCGACTTAAATGCTTTGTAAGATTATGAGCTGTTTTGTAAGATGACCCGCTAAACTGAGAACTGGGTGCATTTTGGCAAAGGCTTCACCTCAGGTGGAAGTTGGGGAGTCGAAGTCAGGCATCAGAGCAGTCTCTACTCCTGCCACTGTTCAAGATGTGTCCCACCCTTCTCTCCTAAAGATGGTCACACCTCCCAGTGCCCCCGGAGGAAGTAACGACAGCAAGGGTCGTTACAAGTCGGTCCAAATGTGCGCATTTAGAGCCATGTATCGGCCCTTTCCAGTGTTTTCAAGTCAAGATATCGATTTTCCCTTTAGCTTCGGCAGGGGCTTCCATGGTGCAAACTCTCAAGAAAGCTGGAGACTTTAGAATCTAAAAAGAAAGAGGTCCAGGAACGGTGGGGGCAGCGTGGTGAGTGGGGTGGCAGAGCTCGTTAGGAGGAAAGGGTACTTGAGCTGGTCAGATTCAGAGTCAACTTTTCAGAGGCTGAAATTTAGTTAAGGGCATAATCAAGGCTCTGGGCTTCCCGAAGCTTCTATGGTATTTGACACACTCGTTCTTCCTCTCTGCTTCCCTCTGCCCCTCTCATCTTGGTCTCTGAGGATAGTGTGGGTATGTCACCAGGAGGTTAGCCTTGAAAGGGTATTAGTGCCTCCAGCTTCTGTTGCCTGGTGTGGAAAGCTTTGTTGGCTTGAGCCTCCAGCCTGGGTGCTCAGGGGGCAGCCCTGTGTGGGGAAGGCTGCAGGACTAGCCTGTCCTATCACCTCTCCCCAGATCTCTCCATTGGCGTGAGGTCTCTGGCCAGCTTCCTTACTCATGGGCAGCCATCAAATATCAGTGCCATGCCATGTTGGGTGAGGGCAGGCTGGACGTTCAGCGCTGCCCACAGTAGTGAAGGGAGGTGGAGGCTGACTTTTCCCTAAGGAGACTATAAACACTTTGCAAATTGCACATGGGGGTAGCACCAGACACCCCCCCCCTGCCCCCGGGGCAGGCAGGAGGATCGCACTGCTTTGAGTTGCTTACACAGGGGTGTGGATGGTGAGCCGTGCTCCAGTTCTGGCTCCCCAGGGCCCATTGTCATAACAGCTCCATCTGGGTGGTGGCTGCCTAGTCTGCGAGGGCTGGTCCACAGAGGCTGTAATGTCCAGGGTGCTCCTTGGTTACACAGTGGAGACTCCCCCGGCCTTGGCAAAGTGTCCCTTGCCAGGTTTGAACCCGTGACCTTAACCTCATTAACATCATTAGCCACCTGAGCCCACTGGCAGAGCGTGGGATGCTGGGAGAGGTCCAGATGGCTGGAGGTGACCATCATGTAGAACCTCAGCCTTGGCCTTGGTGAGATCAGCCCTGTCCTCTCATCAAAGCAGCAAGCAGGCTGGGATGGGACTCTCCATCAAACAAATCTAGTTCAATTTTCCCTTCTTTCTGCTTCCCTTCCCACCAAAGTTCAGCTCCATCTCTCATCGTTTATTTTTTTAAAGAGGAAAAGTGCAATAAAATACATAGTGACTGTTTTCTTTAGCAATAGCTATTTCAAAACCTTGTTCTCAGGACTGAAAAGGGATCGTACCTGGACTCTCAGTTGATGCCCTTGGCTTCTGGGCATCGGTTCGCTGTCGCTGTAGTTCCCTCTTCTTCCCACGTGGTCACGTGACTCCTGCCCTCTGAGGCTCAGACCCTCCTGTGGGATGTAGACACACACAGGCGAGAGGTCTGCAGGAGAAGGTGTTCCTTGTCGCTCTGACTCTTCCCCATGTGCACCCCTCTGTCTCCATCCGTGCCCCTGTCCCTCCCCGCTCCCACCTACCCCTTGGGCCCACCCTCACATGGCATTCTCACACCCTCTCGGCACTGAAATCTTGAGTGTGACTGACCTCACACCCGCCCATCTCGTGGACTTTGAGTCGGACCGGCAGGGTGTGACGGAAGCCTGCAGGAATGCTCTTACCGATAGATAAGAATAAAGCATCCTGAGCCATTACAGAAGATCGTTTCCACGCACTAAAAGCCATTACTTGATCCATTTGTTTCCCTGCCTCCCCGCTCCTCTGGGAGATGGATGCTGGGGGAAGGTGGCCTGAAGGTTTGCACCTGGGATGGTAGCCTGGGCAGATTTGGGCATTACCCTCCGGCTGCCCTTCCAAATAAGCTGCCTTGTTTAACCAAAGGGGCTCCATGAGAGCGATGGAGGGAAGCAGGTGCCTGTGGGTTGAGGTCTGGGTGGTTAGGGCATGACACCGGTGAAACAAAGACCCCCACCACCCACTACGGTGTACAGTTGCACAAATATTTGCACACATAACTGGGGACTTCAGAAGCATCTCCTTTCCTGGAAAAAAAAAAATAAGAAAGAAACCTGTGAGGTTATATTTTCAACGGGACCATCAGGGAAGGCTGGCAGCTCCAGGGTCCCCTTGTACTCCGTTTCTGTCTACCTTGCTCTATACGCATGTATACAGCAGAACCTCAGTTAACTGATGGCGAAATCCTCAGGGAAGGAAGAATCCCTGTTGCTTTACAATTATGGTTATTTGGGTGGGGCTGGGAAAACATGTTTTGGTTCAACCTTTGTTGTTGGGGGGGGGACTTTCTTAAGTAGGTTAGTATAAACTTGCCCGCCTTAGTAAGTAGAATGTTCGAAGACGACAGAGACAGAAGACCTTGCTCTGCTCAGGGTCAACATTCTCCCCCTCAGTGCTCATTGCGTAGTCGTGGAGGTGGAGAAAACCAAAGAAACAGGCGAAAGGGATGCTGGCTGTAGGACGTACGTACCTGGACGTTGGCTACTTGGGCTCATCAGATAATGCCCTCGCTCTCATTTGCCTCTTTCGACTGAAAATGTAGGGAGAAACATAATTCTCATTAGTCGAGGTTTTGGTTAATTAGTCCTGAGTTATCCGAGGTTTTTCATATATACATATATCTGTGTATATACGTGTATAGTATATGTATATATGTATACCATTGTTTCAAAAATTATACAATTATACAGTGCCCGGTCCCCTTAGCTTCACTAATGTGGAAGGCGTTTGGCAATCCAAGAAATAAACTGCATTTATTTGAATTTTTTAAATGACCTTCCTTTGCATTCTTAACATCTCTCCAGTTCGATTCTTGTTCTCCTGCATAGGGAACTTTCTAGAAGGTAGTTCTTTCATAACAAAAGATCAGGCTCCAGCATCTTTCCCTTTCCTCCCAGGTGGCTGCCTGACTCAGGGATAAAAGGGAAGTCTGATCTAAGGACCAGGTGCTTTATCCTTTGTTCTGTCTGCCCTGGTTGGCTGTAACCTCGTCCCTGCAGACCAGAAAAGTTATTCCAAACTTTGTAGCGCTCGGGGAGTGGGAAGCTTGCAGACCTGGCAAAGGACTGATCTGTTGAGCTCTCTCTTTGTCATTGATGGTGCCCTAGGCTTGAATTTCATGAGATCTGAAAGTGTCCTTTTTAATGAAGAGCAAAAGAATGGCTCTGCCCCACACAAGAAGGGGAGATGCGTAGCAACCACTGGAAGTGAGAAGCCCTTCTGTTGTTGATTCCAATCAGATCTAGGTGGCAAGTGTAGGCAGTCGAGCACCTATAATTCAGTCGCCTCTTTGGAGAAACAGCAGGGGCTGAGCTGAACCATGCTCTGGTTCTCCATCTCACTGGCAGTGTATGAGACACATGGGAGGTTGGTCCAGCCTCACCTCCTGCAGGTGACCGTGTGTGCCCTCCCTAGACCAGGGTGGGAGGGACCCCTCACTGGTATCTGATGCAGTGGAGGTGGTGCAGGGGTGCTTGCCCTCCCCCAACACACCCGGCAGCCCCTCCAGTCTGGCCAAGTGGGCAGCCATCAGACCGTAGAAGCCCATAACCCAGGCTTAGCCTGCCCAGCTGGTGAACTGAGGCAGCCTGTCTGCACAGCCGCTTCTCACACTGTGTGAACCTCAGCATGGAAACCGATATAACGTCCCGTGCTCCCCTGCATTCCTCAAATAGTCAGATATGTTCCAGATGAGCTTGCAGCTGAGAACTGCCTGCATCATTCCACCGACGGATGCGCAGAACAGGTGTAATTATATAATAATGTGGACAGCAGCCTCCTCCTCTAGGTAAAGGAGGGCAGTGTAAATACGGCCGTCCGCTAGGACCTTGGGTAGTTACTCAGAGGACTCGGTCCTGTGTCTCTTCTCCGTCTTCCTGAGGCCTGGAAGCCTGGCTTCTCCTAGAAAATGATCTCTAGATGCTGATGTTGTATGAGCACATACACTCTGGACTGCTAAGGAAGCAAGAGAAGGAGCTGGCAGGGAAACGATATTCTGGGGCAGGGAGGGGGCTCGCTTTGCTATCAATTTCCACGTCAGCTGCTGCTATGCCTGCCTTTTTAGCTTATGAATGCAGGGCAAGGACTGCAACCTGCCAGGCAGCGCTGGGAGGGAGCAAGCAGCTGCAGGCTCAGGAGAGAGAGAGGGGAAAGCACGGACAGCAGCCCAGCCGGCTTTGGCAAGGGTGAGTGTCAGCTCGGGAGGGTCTGACCATGCTCCGTGCTTGCCCCAGTTCTGCCTTCACGTGGGATCCAGCGACCCAGTTTCCTTTTGTTGTCGTGCTTGGATGATTCCTTCATTTCAAGGGCCCCAGGAAGCTGGAAAGTCCCATGATCGAGCTCCAGCCTGCTGCGCAAACAATGCCCAGGCCAAATTGGCCTCGGACTGGGTTTCTGCATCCCTGCGCCCCTCGCTCCATGAAGGGTAATCTTGGAACAGGCAGGATTAAGGTGCCAGCCATCAGGGAGGATTCTCTCGTTTTCATCAGGGACACAGCTGCAAAGCTCATGAGTGCAGAATGCTATTTCCTCTCCTAGACGTATGTGCTTCTATGCTTATTATATAGGCTGTCTCTGGAGATTTTATATATTACACACATACCCATATATATATATAGATAGATAGATAGATAAAATGTGGAAATGGCCGCTCACTTAGGCTAACACAGCACAGATTCTAATTAGGGTTTGCACTGGCTCCTTGCTGCTCTGGCATGGCTCCGCAGCTGCCCTCCGTGCCCTAGCTCTAATAATTTCTGAAAACTCAAAGAGGAGAGGCAGATAAACAAGCCTCCCTGGGATCAATAGAAGAAGGAACTCCAAGGCTGATGGTAAAGCTTCGTAAGGATGATGCCAAAAGGGAACTGGGGTCTCCATGGTGATAAGAGGCCGGGGACCAATGGGAGCTGAAGGCGGAGCAGGACCTGTGGGGAAGACTCATGGGAGTTGGGAGTCATTTAACTATTTGTTTGCTTCATGAAAATTTAGACACCAGCTGTAACTGCATTGCACAGGATGTATAGGTATTATCATTCTTGCTGACATATTCTGGAAGCTTTCAGCCCCACCAACACTGCCCCGCCCAGGACTTCTGCAGCTGAGAGTTCCTGTGTCAGTAGGGTCTGATATTTGTACATAGGTTATACATATAAGTGTACATACGTGCCTCAATGAACATTGCCTGTCCACCTGATCATAGGTGTACATAGACTTCATAGAGCTCTGCAGTCTTTTGTAAATATCAACACAAGGAAATAAGTATATAAATATATATTACTGAGGATTTATTTTAACATCATTCTGTGTGAAATGAAAAAATAAATAAAATTTTTGACAGACACTGGTCGTCTCCACCTTCTTTCTCGACCGACTGGATTACCATCGCTCCAACAGGCATGCGTGCTTGCCTCTCACCGTCAGTCCAGTTTCTGCAGCCGGAGGACCCTTCCGGAGACCAGGGTGGGACGGGAGGGGGCGCTCCTGGATGCATCAGGGACCATCCCGGCCCTGCGCCCACCTGCTCCTCCTGAGAGCCCAGTGCAGTGAAGTGGAGAATGTGGCTGGGAGGGTAGAGGCGGGTTTGAGATCCCTCCCCCATTGGGTGAATGCTTCTTGTGGAGCTGGGAGATGTGTGGGGAAGGGGGACCCGGTTTGAAAACCAAAGGTGGCCAGCCCCCTGGGAGTCATTGAACAAATCCACCCACCTTTACAGGCCCTTTCTCAAACCCAAGCCCACTTCTGCCCATTCCTGCGGGCCCCTCCCCAGGGGGAGGGGCCTCGATTTCCAGCTGCCACGCCTCCTCGGAGAAGATTCTGATATTCACAGACTCACACTTTGCTGAGGCATTTCCATCTGATTTTCTCTGAGGGCTATTCTAACCCATTGCTGGACTCCCCGGATTCAGATGGCCCAAGCATGGCCATGGTGTGGGGTGTGACACAGAGAAGTTCTTGCCCTGGGCCACCAGCAAGTGCATTCCGCCCCTGCCCGCCGAGTCTCTCATTAATGATCTCCAGTTACACCCCTTCCAGTCTGTCTCTGCCCCTGGGAAACTGGCCAACGGAAGCAGCTGGTCCTCCTGCTCCCTCCCAGTCTCACCTTCAGAAAGGTCTGTTCTGGGCAGCAGGTACTGAGGTGACAGGGGAGAGGGTGATAAAGAAAGGGGAACCATTTCTGACCACAGCTCCTGCTGGCACGCTTGCCCAAGGGGAGCATGGCCTCCTAGCTACACTGTGCCACCCCGACCTCACCCTCTGCTCTCTCTGCCCCTAGGGCCCTTTGCATCCGCGGAGTGGGAGCATGAAGTCCCCCAAAGAGCTCTACCTGTCCGCAGAACAGCCCCAAGCAAATGAGCGGGGCAGGGCTTCTCGTCCCCAAAGAAATGAAATGCTGAAACTGGCTCCTAAGGTCGGTCCTTCCTGCTGGACACGGAACTCCTGCCTCTTAGGAGCTGAAAGCTGGGAACTGGGGAGAGTTTTGTCCGTCCCTGAGTGTTTAGATTTTATTAGGTAAATACATCAAGGGAGACAGTGAAGGGAGGGGCGGCCGCAGGGAGTGGGGAGGTGTGGAGGATACAACATCGAGGTTCCTATTCTTCTCTCCGCATTGTTCATTCAAGTGTAGACCACACTTGCCACGTGGGCACACTAACCCCTTCCCTGCCTGGGCTGGGGCACCAGCCGTGTACACTCCCGGCTGCAAAGGCTTGAACGCCGGGCTTTGCCCAGCTGGGTTCCTCCCAACAAAGTGGTGCTTGATGGGGGCGGGTGGATGGAAGGGGACAGCCCGCGTTGTCTCAGGGCCATCATGGTAGCTGCAGCAGCAAAGCTGCATTTGAACAACTGAGAAGCTAAATTAAGCAGAGAGAGAGAGAGAGAGAGAAAGAGAGAAGGCTCTAGAGGCAAAGGCTTGAATTTGAATCCCAGCTCTGTCACTGGCCAGCTCTGAGACCCTGGCTCCTCGAGCCTCAGCTCATCATCTCTATAAAGGAACCCTGATGCCTACCTTGTCTTGTGAAGATTCAATGAGTGCCTGGCACATATAGGGAGTCCAGTAACAACAGCAAATGTTCCCCCTCTCTCGGATTTCCCCTTCAGAAAGATCCAGAATCCTCCGAAACCTGAGTTGTAAGAGTTAAAGGATTTTCAATCTCTTCTGGTCCAGGGGCTCCTCATCTGGGCTAAGAGGTACAAGAATTGACTTCAAAGGGTCTAGAAAACTCCTGAAATTACGTACAACCCTCTGGTATGGTCACCTTTCCATGGAGAGTGCCCGCAGCTGTCCACGGCCCCCAAACTTAGCACTACTGGTCAAACTCTGACCCCTCACCTTCTCCCCAGTGTCCAGGAAGGAAAAGTGATTTTCCTGGAGTACTTTTCATTTATTCAAAAAAGTTCACTTCTTCAAAAAAAGCATTTGCGCTTGTTGTTCAGGATACTCTGCCCTTGCGGGTCTCCAAGGGCAGGATAGAAATTCACCCGCGGGGAGTCAGTGGCCGACCCAGGGCCTGACCCGACCTGCCCCTGCCCCCAGGACATCTCTTTCCATTCATCTGGCCCCTGTGCAGCAGCAGGGCCTGGGCCTCAGCTCGGGATCCAGACTCGAAGTTGCCTCGGGCAGGTTTAGGCCAGCAGTGGGGAAAGGACCACAGATTTTGATGTGAAATGAATGCTATTGAAAAGATATGCAAACGAAGCAAGTCTGCATCTCTTCGATCCAAGGACTGGGGCATTTTTGAACCTGACTTCTCAGCTCCAATTATCCTCTGTCTTCTTTTCCCTTAGACACATCCCCACACTCAGGGCAGTAAATACACCCACAGATCACTGTCTTATTCGAAGAAGATGAAGGCTTTTTGGCCCTGTACCTCTTCCACCATGAACACCAGCCAAGGCTCCATGCTTAATGGTTTGTGGTGAAGTCAACAGAAACATCTTCCATCTGCAGGGATTCCTGTATCAGGGACAATCCGCCCTTCCCCTAGGGCTGTTTTGATGGGAGATTTACGCTCTCTCTACTGATCATTTGGGGAGCCACCAACAACCACGTGAGAAGTGAAACCACAGCCGTTCTGCTTCAGTGGCGTGTGCTGCCTTCCCTCTCTCAGCCTAAACCAGGCATCTTTAAGTTTCTTGTTAATCTCAGAATCCCCAGCACCTGACACGGTGCCAAGCACGATGAATATTCATTGACTGAATGAATATCTACATCACATAGTCAGAACGGTGGCCGAGATAGCCACGCCACGCCCTTGGGACAGCAAAGATGTGGTCATGTCCTAGGACACCCTTTTTTCGGTATCTCACTCTGGGCTTATAAGAGAGCTCTAATCCGACTTCTCCCAGCCTGAGTCAGACTGGCCTTTAGGTACAGGTGATCTGAGTCACCTGACTCTAGTCCATGGTCAAGGTGCCACATGCCTCCTAAGACCCTGTCCCCAGCACACCCTCCCACAGGTCCCAGAGAAGATGCCCTCCAAACAAAGCCTGCCCGACCCCACACCAGCCCCAGGGCAAAGCCCTTCTCATATCCCAGGGGACTAGAGTCTAAAGGGTTGCTACGGGCTTCCCAAATTCTGAGGCAGAGATCTTGCTGGCTTAGGAAATGCTGGGCCTTGGCATCAGGGCTGGGCTCCATTCCTGGCTCCAGGGTGTAGACTTGTTTTTTTCCATGTGACCTTAACAAGGGAGCTTTCTCAACTTTTTTTCCATATTAACTTTAGATTAAAATGCCTGCCTCACAGGGTTGTCATGAGTTTTTTCCTACAAAATAGTCACGTGTGTGTGTGTGTGTGTGTGTGTGTGTGTAAATATTATGCTGTATATGTTGAGGGCTTACTTTGTGGCAGATACTCTGTAAATGCTCCACATGCATTATGTCATTTAGTTATCACCACAGTCCTGGGAAGTGCGTTCTTAGCTATATTTTTACAAGCTAGGAAACCAAACCTCAGAGAGGTTATGTAACTAGCCCAAGGTCACACAGCTAATAGCTGGCCGAGCCTTGTGAGGCCAAAGCCCATGCTCTTGACGAGTAGGACAGACAATAGAAGTTAGTCCTTCCATCACCACCTTCTGCCTCCACGTGGTTGAAGCACATAAATAAGTCTTACAAGAAGACAAAACAGGAAAACTTCATCTGGAGTTCCTTTTATGGCTCAGCGGTTAAGGAACCTAATGAGCAAAAATTCATGAGGACGTAGATTCGCCCCCTAGCCTGAGAGCTTCCATATGCCTTGGGTGCAGAAAAAAAAGAAAAAAGAAAACCTCATTGGCCTTAAGGAGACTTGATACAGGAGTTCCCTGGTGGCCTAGTGGTTAAGGACTCAGTGTGGTCATTGCTGGGGCTTAGGTTAATATTGTGGCTTGGGTTCAGCCCCTGGCCAGGGAACTTCCACATTCCACAGGCATAGCAAAAAAAAAAAAAAAAAAGGCTGATGCAATCAAAATATTCCACCTAGCCTGAGGGATGAGCCAGGATGGGAATGTCCTTTGTCTTCCCTTCAAGCTCTGCCAGATTGAGCCCTGGGACATGGCATCGGAGACCTGTGGGACGGGTGAAGGCACCAACCCGAGGAAGAAGTGCTTCATTCCCCATTTCAGCCCCAATCATTTAAGTGTTCAAGGTAGCAGGCCCCTCCAGCCAGGCCTTGGCATGCCCAGCGTCCTTGCTCCAGCCACACTGTGCCACCCCGACCCCACCCCTGCTCCATCTACCCTTAGGGCCCTTTGCATCCAAGACGCTTCAGATGGTGGCTGTGCCTGAATAGAGGAATTCTTAAAGGGTGATGTGGGGACAGAACCACCCGGGGAAAAATAGACATGTGTGCACACACATGTACACACACGCACATACACACATGGGGAAATCCTCAACAAATCGTAGGACCTGCTTTTCCTTCTCAGCCTACACTTCCTCGGGCTTTAACCTTTGAAATCCACTGAAGCAAGAAAAAGAAGGACTCCTCGTGCCAAGCGGGTAATTATGCTGACTAAAGAAATGATTCGAATCCACCAAGACGTGAGGACCAGCACCCACGTGCAGGCATTGTGCTGGGCAGTTTGCCTGGCTCATCGCATAGAGTCCTGGCAATGACTCTGTGACATCATTGTCACCATCGCAATTTTCAGATGCAGAAACTGAGGCTCAGAGAGGCACAGTAATTGCCTAAACTCACGCAGCTATTGAGAGGCAGCTCTAGGACCCAGATCCAAGACAAGTGGAAGCTTCAAAGTGCAGTCTAGTACCCTTGATAAGACACCAACAGGCACCCGGGTGGGGTCAGCACCAGCTGGGTCCTATGAGGACATTGCACCAAAAATCACCAAGGACCCCAACTCTGTCCTTGAACCCTCTTGATCTCTGAAGCCTCCAGGAAATATGTGGATGAGGCAACTTGGGAAAGAATCAGGAAGTCTAGGGATTACGAGGTGCAATGGAAATGGATCACCTTCCTGGGGTATTTTTGTCAATGGGGTTCACGAGGCTGCAAGGTGTGAATGAGCAATCGCTATATTAAAATTTCCTGAAAAAGCTTTTCTCCTTTGGGCCTTGGCTCCTGAGAGAGAGCGGAAGGTTGGGGGGTTCACACCCCCCCAGCATCCCTCTTCAGTTTTCAACTTCAGGGTCCAGTGGGTGAAGGGATTGCCTTTAGCACTACTCTTCCTCTCTCTCTGGCAACCTGATTCAGCCTCCTCACTTAGAAAGCAGGGTGGGGTCGGGGCGAAATGCTCTTCCCCAGGTAGCCATGGCGATGAAATGCACACGGCAGAAGTTGTCTGGCACTTCTGTTCTGGGGGAGGAAGTGCCCCGTGAGGCCGGAGACCCAGCTCTGGGCAGCAGATGGGCCCTGGAATCCCAGGTCTGGTTTTTGAGCTCACTGAATCCTAACTTCCTCATCCATAAGGTGGGATGAAACTGCCCACCTTGCAGACTTCTAATGGAGACAAGGGCCTTACATGAAACCCCTCTCAGGTCATCCGTACTTAGCAGATGCTTCTAAGTGCTGGGCTGCCCCACGCTCATTAATTCACTCAGTGACTATTTGTGCAGCACCCATATGCACCTGGCACTGTGCTAGGCTCTGGGGATTAGAGGTAAATGAGATGCCACCCTTGTGTCATAAATCTCAAATGGTAAGACCAGTTCTCATAAGGAAAGATGGAAGGAAAATCAGGGAAGGGGGGAACATGAACCTTGAACCACGAATAGCACATGAATAGGCTCTTGCTAAATGATCACAGAAGGAGTGAATGATTCCATGAATGAATAGTAAAAGCACAGGCTTACATGGCACCTGCTCCGTGCCAGGCCCTGTTCTAAGCCCTTTACATATATTCATTAATTTAATCCTTATAACTGCTCTATGTGGTGGACACTAACTATCCTGTCTTACACACAAGGGAAATGAGGCATCGAGAAGCTTACATAACCTGCTAAGAAGTCTTACATAACTTGCAGTGCCAGGATTGGAACCCAGAGCATCTGGCTCCAAAATCCACACTGCTGAGTCACCTTCTTATTTGTGACCCAGACTCCAAAGCAATTTCTCATCCTTTGAGCCTCACAGTGCCTCCGTGTGGTAGCCCCAGGCAGAATTAGCCCCAGTTTACAGAAGAGGAAACCAAGGCTCTGAAAAGATGGTAATTTACCAAGGACATTCAGCTGGAAACAAAAGAAGAACTTACATCCATTGCCACTACAAGTACCCCACCGATTGAGGGGTGGGAGTTTGAGAACAATGGCCTCCTGGATTGTCAGATTGACCTGGGGTCACCTAGACCCAGCGCTTCGTTTTATTGAAAAGATCAAGGTCCAGAGAGAGATAGCAGCTTGCTTAAGAACACACAGCAAACTGGTAACTGGAATGCCAACTGCCAATCAGCCTACTGCACTGCATTCTTCTTTGAAAGAAGTCAAGAACCATCGCATTAGGCAAGGGAGAGGCACTCAAAGTCAGGTAGCATGAATTAAGCCCCTGTCCTCGTCCAACACCTCGCTTGATTTTACAAGGAGTGCAAAGAATTAGACCCCCTACCTTGCAAGGGGGCTCTTTTATGCACGGTGGGCAGGGAGGGTCTCTTAGATAAGGTGGTACCTTAGTATAGACCTTGAGGAAGCCAGGGAGGTGGCCATGCAGATGGATGTGGAAAAAGCCTTCCAGGCTCCGGGAGCAGCAAGGCCAGGGCGCCCCCTCCAGGAGAGGGCATAGCCTTCAAGGCCAGTATGGCTGGAGCAGAACTGGCAAGCAGGGGCAGACAGTGGGGAATGAAGGCAGGATGGTTGGGAGTGGGGAGGAACAAGGGGCAGGGAAGATGGCTTAGGACCTTGCAGCGATGGAAAGCACTCCGGATTCTGCCTGGGGAAGGTGAGAAGCTGTGGGAGGCTTGCAGCAGAGGAGAGAACTGACTGGACATTTTTTTTTCTGGCATCACACCAGCTGCTGTGTTTAGAATAGACCGTAGCCCGCCAGGATGGAGACAAGGGGACCAGTTAGAAGTCTATGGCAATAAAGCAGGCGAAAGCATGGCAGCATGGATGGTGGTGGCGGCAGAGGAGTTGGTAAGAAGGAGTTGGATTCTGGAGCCAACCTACATACCTTGTGTATGAAGATGGAGCCAGTAGGATTCGCTGGTAGATGGAATGTGCAGTGTAAGAGAACAAAGGCATCTAGCATGACTCCAAGCTTTTGGCCTGAGCATCTGGAAAAATGGAGCAGCCATTTCTTATGATGATGAAATCTGCAGGAGCTGATCCAAAATTCCCTTAGCCAAGGTGTTCAGCTAAGGATTCTCCCCGTCTAGCCTCCCCACAGTCCAAACTGGGAGCAAATGAACGCTCTTGCAGGTGGGGGGCTTCCTTAGCCACTGACAGAATCAAGAAGGCCCCTCTCGTGGGATTTCACTCTGTCCCCTCCCCACCCCGACCATAAACCTTCTGCCTTCTCAGAGGCAAAGCCTGGCCCATCCAGGGAGCCAAGAGCCAGGGCCCAAGCGTGGTCAGAGCCCAGATGGTCAGCCAAGCTTGGCCCTGATTTAATTATGAGATCAATCCAACCAGCTGCCTTGCCAGCAAGAGTGGCCCCGGGCCTCAGCTTGGCTGGCCCCTGGGGCACAGCTCCTGGGCTTGTCAGAGGGAGTTAGCCTCATACACAACGTCCTGGGTCCCATCCAGCAGGCCTGGCCGGCCCTGCCACTTGCCACCTGGAATCTGAGAAGAGTCCGATCCAGGCCAGCCCCAGGCTGTGGGATCTCAGGCACAGAGCCTGCTGAAACTTGAACAGCAAGGGCCCCTGGGAAAGGAGAAGGACCAAGGGTGGTGGGCCTGCCTGGATCTCGAAGGGACTGACGACTCCAGTCTGTATGATGAGCTAGTGGCCTTCAGTCTCCACCACTGAGCTCCTCCTCACTATTCTCCAGATGGGCTTTCTGGGACACAGGTGAATTTCCACATCTCTGAAACAGGGCCACGCACAGGCCATAGGGCTCTCCTGGGGATGGATATACATTGAGATTTTCCAGCCAGAGCCTGAGCATCAGGCCCACAGCTGGCTCCCTCCAGGACTCCCTCCCTTCTACCCCCTCCCAGAAGAACACAGCTCTTCTAACCCGGTTGTAAAACTGCTCTTGGGTGTTAGGTGAACTCAGCTGCAAGGAAATAGAACATCAAGGGAGTTCCCATTGTGGCGCAGCAGAAACAAATCCAACTAGTTTCCATGAGGAGGCAGGTTCGATCCCTGCCCTTGCTCAGTGGGTTGGGGATCCAGTGTTGCCGTGAGCTGTGGTGTAGGTCGCAGATGCAGCTCGGATCTGGCGTTGCTGTGGCTATGGTGTAGGCCGGCAGCTGTAGCTCCGATTGGACCCCTAGCCTGGGAACTTCTCTATGCCACAGGTGGGGCCCTAAAAAAGCAAAAAAAGAAAAGAAAAGAAAGAAAAGAACTAGAACATCAAGGGCAGGCAGGGATCTTAGAAGTCGTCTCAGTCATCATGCAGATGGGAAGAGTGAGGCCCAGAAATGGGAAGGGATTTGTTCAAGAGCTCAGAGGTAGTGGCTGATAAAACTGAGCACGCAGCATGCCCGATTCATAATCCAATGCTGTTGCCACGATCCAGCATATACCAGCAAGGCCATGTGACCTTCCTCCCCCACCCTCCCAGGCCTCTCCCTAGATCCAAGACCCGCATGGAGCCGAGGAGCTTTCCAGAGTGACCCCTTCTCCTCCAGCAATTCCCTCTAATATGCCTTTCTTCCCCTCCCCTCCCCCCAGGGTCTCCACTCTGATGGAGCCAGCCGGGCAGTGGCGAGCCAGTCTCACCACTGCTCCCCAAAAACAGTCGTAGTGCTTCTGGCTCCAGGACGCCCTTAGGATGCTGTTATAAAGTTCTCCTGTGCCCTTTATCTCTTTACACCACTCCTTCAAATGCAGCCTCTCATTTGCACCCAAGGTTCAATACCCATAATACCTATAAGGTAAGTATTTTGTCCTATTTTATTTTATGGTTGCTCCTGTGGCATTTAGAGAGTCCCAGGCTAGAGGTCGAATCAGAGCTAAAGCTGCTGGCCTACACCACAGCCACAGCAATGACAGCCACATCTATGACCTATATCACAGCTCGAGGCAATGCCAGATCCTTAACCCATTAAGCGAGGCCAGGGATCGAACCCATATCCTCATGGATACTAGTTGTCAGGTTCATTACCTCTGAGCCACGACGGGAACTCCTGGTCCTCTTGTAACAGTTGGAGAAACCAAGGATCTGAGAGGCTCATCAGCTAGAGTGCTGTGTGGACCCCTGGACCCAGACGGGTCTGGTTCTATGAACCGTGTTTTCCCATGACACACCCACTTCCTTGACAGGGTTTTCAGGTGTGAAAGCCAGTTAGCTCCGCCTGACAAGCCTCAGCTCCTTCTCTTGGAAAATGAAGGGCTTAGACGAGGTGATTTCCTAAGGGCCCAGGGCGTGGATCCTTAGGGATTTCTAAGAGAAACAGTAGCGTCATATGTTTTCAGTGGAGAAGGTACCAGAAAGCCTCAAGGGCCCACACCGTGGCCCTTCTTTACTTTTCATTCTAGGTAAATAGTCACTTTCTTACTAAAAAAAATGTTTATCTTAAAGAGTCTCTCCACCATACACCTCCCCCTCCAAAACTGAAAAGGCTTCAGGTTCCACAAAACAGCGCCTGCCTTTGGGAGTCAGGCAGAACTGGATTCAAGTTCATTTATGAGCTGAGTGATGCTGGGCAAGTTACTTAACCTCTCGGAAACAGAGCCGCCTTCTCTGTGACCTGTGATGTGAGGGTTCCCTGGTGCCCAGCAGGGACCTCAAGATTGCCCGTTGGCTCTGTTCCTTCAGGTGTATAGAGCCAGGCGCACACTCAAGCCCCGGTTTTTCAGGATGGACGCTGCAGGCCACTGACTTCAACTGGTCCCCTGCCCCATTTGGAGAACCAGCTGCCGAGACCCAGTCCCTGCCTCACTTCAAGAACAGCCTCAATTTTAGCCAATGGCGTGTCTTCTCTCAAGCCACTCCCATCCATCTTTCCTCTGCAGCTGAAAGGCGGTGGGCTTCCAGGCGACCCTGGCCGAACTCGGCAACCTGGTGTCCCCCTCCCTCTGCATGGGGCCCGGAGCCCTCTCTCATTCTCTCTCTGTGCCCCACATTGGCAGCCAGGTGGGTCTTGCTATTCCCCTTTGGCAGATGAGAAGACTGGGGCCCAAGGACAAAGAAACTTGCTCAGGTCGCAGGCAGCTGTTTGCACAGAGAGCTGAACTGAGCCAGATCTACTCAAAGCACTTTGACACCTGCTATATCACAGCCATCCTCAAGGCAGGTAGGGGACTCACCCAGACCTCATGTATTCCTGACCTGCCCAGGTCACCGAGGGAGGTGTCGCAGAGCCAGGACTGGAACCAGGACTTTGATCCAGGTGCTTGCATCTGCCCTACCAGGCTTGGTGGTCGTTGAGATTAGAGATTTGATTGAGCAGCCTTACTGCCAAGAGGAATGCAGGCCCCGGCCTGATCAGAAAGTAAATAGGGTGACTTTTACATGCCAGGCTCTGCCCTGGGTGCTTTGCATACTGTGTACCATCCTCACAGCCACCCCCACAAGGGACTTCTCACTGCTTCTTTTTTGCAGGTGAAGAGATGGAAGCTCAGGGACAGTCGGTGACTTGCTCAGAGTGCTGCAGCTAAGGGGTGCTGAGCCTGGGATGGGAGCCACTGGCTCAACCTTCATCCCTGGCATCCTTTGGTCTCAGCTTGGATGGCACCATCACTGGCAGGTCTTTCCTAAACAGCCCCCATCCACATGGTCCTCGCGTCTGCACTCAGTGTATTTTCTTCTGTGCATATTTCACCATCTCCATTCATTTCATTTATTTATCCCTCTGTTTATTTTCTGACTCTCCCCCTAGAACGGAAATTCCAGCAGGGCTGAGATGGTGTGTCTCGTTTGCTGTGGAATCCTAGAAAGGAGCCTGGCCCACAGCAGATGCTCACCGCGTGCTGGGTGAACGGATGAATGAGGACCCTCAGCACCGGCCCAAGTGCAGGGGGTCCGGCTGAGCTTGGGTGAGTGTAGAGGAAGCTCCGCTGGCCCAGCATGGCAGAGAGAGTGTGGATTTTGGCGTCAGCCAGACCTGGGTTCTAACCTCACCGTTTACTTGCTATGTGGCCTTGGGCAAGCCATAGTCCTTAGTTTTCTCATTGGTTAAAAGGGCACAGTTACATTTGCTTTTAGGGACTGCCGTCAGGATTAAATAAGATCAGAGAGAAGGAGAACCCTGAATGGATCCTGGCACATCCCATCTCCAGCACAGAGCCGCTCCCTTCCCCGCCCCCTGCCAACAACAGGCCCTGGGACTCCAGGCTGGGAACAGTCCAGAACCCCACTTGCTTTAAGAGGAGGCTGCTGCCGGCGGCCTCAGAGCCTGTTACTGCTCCCCCCCGTGCATGCAGCAGCCAATTTCAAACTATGTAAATATGCCAGGCTGCCTCCTCAGCAAGGGAACAGCTATACTTAGTGCAATTTGCATGTATTTTAAGCTGACTTGTTCTAGGCAAAGAAGCCGATTCATGAATTTAATAACATTCCCAGATTCCCAGGATGTCAGCACCAAGAGAGACGTCAGAGACCTCTAGCCAAGCCCCTCTCTGGGTGGAGGAGGCTGGCCAGGGCAGCGGTGTGTCCAAGGTCACAACTTGGCTTTGATGCCAAGTCCAGGGTTCTTTCCAGGGCCGTCTTTATTTCACTCTCCTGCCTCCCGGCAGTCGTCTAAATATGAATGTGCAGCCCACAGACCCTCATGCCCCCTGGACCGCCTCTGCTCCAGGGCTGCAGACTGCCCTCCGAGGCTGCCCTGGAGAGAGTTGGTGCAGGTGTGGTCTGGGGAAGCTGGGGATCAGCTGTGCACAGAGGACAGAATAGCCCAGTGCATTCCCAGCCATGAAGCCTCTGCCGGGGCACCGAGGGACCCACAGAACGAGATCTTGTAAGCATCCCTACTCCCCTTAACAATCCATTAAAATGATGCATTAGGTCATCCAGGGATTTACCTAGAGCAGATTTCTAACTCTAATCGACAGCAATTGCATCTGCCTACCCAGCGAGGCTTCACCCTTCTTCTGGTAACCTCACACTTTTCTTTATGGGAATGGTCCCCCACAACCTCCATGGATTCCAGTGGGGCTGTCAATCAAAGGACCCTCAGGCCTTGCCACAGGGCTGGGCATGTTACCCAGACCCAACCTGGTCAGTGGCCCAGGGGCAGTCTTGTGATCCAAACAGTCCTTTTGAAGAGCGTGATGCTTGCCCAGGGAGAGGCCCTATTGCTCTTTTCTCTGAAGTTAGCTGCGAGGTGACAGCAGCTGGCTTTGCCACCAGGAGGAGGAAGCTTATTGAAAAAGAAGTCACACAATAAATAAGAGATTACCAGATGGAGAGACAGTATATTGAGGCCATCATTGAAATGCCTGGGTCCACTCATGGCTGAAGCCCAGCTCAACCTTCTAGACTTCCCTATTTTATTTTATTTTGTCTTTTTAGGGCCACACCCATAGCACATGGAAGTTCCCAGGATAGGGGTTGAATCAGCTGCAGCAGCCCGCCTACACCACAGTCACAGCAATGCAGGATCGGAGCCATGTCTGCGACCTACACCACAGCTCACAGCAACACTGGACCCTTAACCCACTGATCAAGGCCTGGGATCGAACCCATATCCTCATTGATACTAGTCAGATTCATTACCGCTGAACCATGACAGGAACTCCTAACCTTCCCTATTTTAGAAGCTGACTTGGTTTGGATTTCCTCACTTGCACCTGAAATGCTCTGACTCAGTTCCTAATCTGCAGCATCTCCTAAGGTAGTAAATCTCATGAGGTGACTCCTGCCACAGAAAACTGTACTTCTTTCAGGGGAAGGACCTAAGCTGACCCTTCACTTTATGAGGGTGTCCCCATTCTAATTAAATGCATTTGGAGCCCACCTTGTGCCAGATGCTCATACATTAAGTTGTTTAGTCACCCCAACCATTTTCTGAAAATTATTATTATTATTATTAGCCCTATTTTATTATTAAATTTTTATTAGCCCAATTTTAGAGATTAGACAATAGGCTCATTGTGCTCTTGTAGCTTCACCATCGTCCTGTAACTAAATGTTGGAAGTAGTCTCAAATTTAAGTACTGTGACTCCAAAAGCTCTAATAAAAGAATCGATAATGATGTGATGATGATGAAGGTGATGATGGTGATGATGATGAAGATGATGGTAAAGATGAAGATGATGGTGATGATGATGGTGGTGGTGAAGATGAAGATGATGGTAAAGATGAAGATGATGGTGGTGATGATGATGGTGGTGATGATGATGAAGATGATGGTAATGATGGTGGTGATGATGAAGATGATGGTAAAGATGAAGATGATGGTGGTGATGATGGTGGTGATGATGAAGATGATGGCAGTGATGATGATGAAGATGATGATGGTGGTGGTGATGAAGATGATGATTGCTCCCAACTGAGGAGCACTTACCATGTGCCAGACACTATGTCAATTACTCCTCCCAATGACCTTGAACCTTGACAGCTGAGGAAACTGAGGCTTGGAGCACTGATGTGACCTACCCAGCCAGTATGAGGGAGTGGGGATTGGCCTTTACCTTAGCATGGCTGCTTCCCATTCCAATATTCTAGATTAGAAGGGGAAGTCTATCTTCACACTGCTCAGACTCTTCCTGAATATATTGCCTCAACCCTCATCCTCTCTTGGCTTTTGTCTTTCTGGGCTAAAAAGAGACCCACTCTCTTAGGGATGCTCTAATTCCTCTTAGGCTGTCCGCCCACCCCTCCAGCCAGGCTTGGGCTGGCCAAGTTCACATGAACCCTGCTCACCCAGAGCCTCACATCCAGGCTCAAGAGCCCAGGACCAGGTTCCAGGGCTGCATCTGGAGTTTCTTTGACCTTTGCCATCAGTGAGGGCTAAACAAGGGTGGTAGAACCTCTACGTGGGCCACCAAGAGTTGGCCATGGGTAGACTCCAGGTCTCTGGCCCTCACCTCTCTGGGAGCCCTGCTGGGGGGCACACTGGGCCGCTGGTCCCTGGGGAGGTGGGCAGTGGCTCCACTGCATTTGTTTACAGAGCGAGAACAGGGCCCGCCTGGAACGCTGGCATGCTGCCTACCTTCCAGGAATAGCTCAGTGACCTAGGCCGGAGTCCCTATGTTTGGCAGAGGGAAGAAAACCTCTACAAAGAACAACAGAATGGTTCAAATTGCTGTCCTTTGCCAGGGCCACCCCTCCCAGACCCTGGCCCCCACTCTTCTGGGACAGACACCTCCTGCTCCCTGCCAGGCCCCCTCAGTATCCCTCACAATGACAGCCAATTATGGGGCATGGCTTCTGCTGGCTGTGCCCCACCTGGGCTGCCAAGGGAGACATAGGTACCCATCTGGCAGGCAAGAACTTGTTTTGTTTTTGTTTTTATTTTTTGTCACCTAGTCATCCACATGGCTTCCCAGGCTGGGCCTGGCCTAAAAATGCCAAGTTGGCCTTGGAAGGAAGCATCTGGGACAGCAGACACAACTGGTGCCATCAGGGCCACAGCAATGAGAGTCTCCTGAGATGGCCACCAGGGTCATCTTTTCAAACCTCAACCTCTTCTTCCACCATGGCTGAGAAGTTATAAATTCTGTTTCAGAAAACATCATAAAGGAGTTCCCTGGTGGCGCAGCAGGTAAAGGATCTGGATATTATCACTGCTGTGGCACAGGTTCAGTCCCTGGCCTGGGAGCTTCTGCATGCCGGTGAGCCTGGCAAACAAACAAACAAACAAACAAAAAACAAAGGAAGGGAGAGAGGAGGGAAGGAGGGAGAGAGGAAGGGAGAAAATGCATCACAGGGAAAACAACTTCGTGGATTCTTTCAGCCACAGTCCAAGAGTCAGTTGTCTTTCGCCTTCATGGGAGTCTACCCTTGACCTTCCTTCCCACTTGCCCTTCGTCTACCCCCCCATCCAGGGTACCCTGAGCCCTGAATCACAGGAGACAGCTCTCTGGAGTTGACAGAGCATCAGCCTCAGTGTCCAGCCTGGGCTTGAAATTCAGACCTCCCACTCAATAGCTGTGTGGTACTGAGCAGATAACTTCTCTGCGCTTTGGTTTCTCCTCTGCCCTATGAGAATAACTCTCTGTTGCCAGGCAGCTGTAAGAATTAGAAAGTATGTATATAAATTTCCTGGCACAGAGTAATTGTTCTATACAAGATAGCCACTTTTTTTTTTGTTTTTTTTTTCTTTTGGCCACGCCTGTAGCATAAGGAAGTTCCCAGGCCAGGGATCAAACCCGTGCCACAGCAGTGACAATGCTGAAAAAGCCAGGGTCTTCCTCTTCATCACGTGCCCTAGCCATACCTGCTTTCCCAGATGGTCACTTCCTGGAGTCCTCATCTCAGACTGAGTTTAAGCCTTCTCTTCCCCAAGGCTTTCTGGAGACAATGTCCCAGCCTCAAATATCATATCCCAAAGTGAGAGGTTTAGGGTCACTCTCACGCCTCAAAATGCTGGGCAATGAAACCTGGTTTCTTCTTTCTGTCCATCCTCAGACCCCTAGAAAAAGTCCCACCCCCCCTTGGGAAGGGCCCAGTCCCAGGCAAAGGACCTTGACCTGGGAACACTCACATGCACTCACACCCTATGCAAAAATTAACTATAGTTTTCAAAAATTTTAAAAAAAATTCAAAATGTACCATAGCCCTGAAGGTAAAGGATAAAATCATAAAACCTCTAGGAGAAAACTTGGAAGAGAAATATGATCTGGGGTTCGTGAAGCAAAGAGTTCTTAGAGGTGGTACCAAAAGTATAATCTATTTTTTTAAATGACAAACTAAAGGTCATCAAATTTTAAATTTTTTGCTCTGCAAGGGAAATGATTAAGAGAATGAAAAGACCAACCACAGACTGAAAGAGAATATTTGCCAATTACATATTTGACTTTGGGTGTTTTTTTTTTTTTTTTTTTTTTTTGGTCTTTTCTAGGGCCACTTCCCGTGGCATATGGAGGTTCCCAGGCTAGGGGTCTAATCGGAGCTGTAGCCACCAGCCTATGCCAGAGCCACAGCAACACAGGATCCTTAACCCACTGAGCAAGGCCAGGGATTGAACCCGCAACCTCGTGGTTCCTAGTCGGATTCATTAACCACTGCGCCACGACAGGAACTCCTTGCCTTTGTTCTCTAACTTGCATCCGCTGTGCATAAAGAACCCTCAAAACTCAACCGTAAGAAAACACAACCCCCTCCCAAAAGGGGGCAAAAGATTCGAATAGATCTTTTGGTAAAGAACATGTATGGATTGAAAAAGGGCACATGAAAATGTGCTCGATATCACTAGTTTATAAAGAAATGCATATTAAAACCACAGTACGTATGGTTTTCCCGTATGTGTAGTTACCACTACACACCTGTTAGAATGGCTAAAATAAACACTTCTGACAATAGCAAGTGCTAGCAAGAATGTGGAAAAACCAGACTCTCCTACATTACTGGCTGAAAATTGCTTACAGCCACTTTGGAAATCGGTTTAGCAGTTTCTTATAAAGCTAAACATATACTTAAAATACAACCTACCGATCCAGCTTCTAGGTATGTTCCTGAGAGAAATAAAAATTTATGTTCATATAAAAACCACTATGCGAATGTTTATAGTAGCTTTATTCATAACTATTGGGAATAACCCAAATGTCCTTCCACCAGTTCCTGGATAAACAAACTGGTACATCCAAACCATAGCATACCATCGAGTAATAAAAAGCAAGGCGCTCTATACACACAGCGACATGGATGGATGGCAACTGCATCTTGCTAAATGAAAGAAGCCAGGCCCAAATGCTATAAAATGTATGCTTTTGTTTATATGATTCTCCCGGAAAAAGCGAAACTATGAGGTTGGAGACTAGATCAGTGATTTCCAAGGGTGGGGGGAGTTGACTATGAAAGGACAACCCAAGGAAATGACGTGGGCTGTTCTGTATCTTGATTATGGTGCTGGTAGACAACGCCAAGCATTTGCCAAAATCCATTAGATGCTGCAAAGAATGAATTTCTTTATATGTAATATTTAAAAACCAAATCTTATAAAATGCTTTTTAAAACAAAGCAGAGATTATAAGTAATAAGAGAAAAAAGTTAAGGTGGCAGAATTCAGGAAAGACGTGAAAGAGAAAAATTAAAATATCACACTCTGAAAGCCACATTGGAAGAATTAAAAATAGAATACACAGGAGTTCCTGCCGTGTCGTGGCAGAAACAAATCCAACTAGGAACCATGAGGTTGTGGGCTTGATCCCTGGCCTCGCTCAGTGGGTTAAGGATCCGGCATTACCATGAGCTGTGGTGTAGGCCTGATCCTGCCTGGCTGTGGTTGTGGCTGTGGCTGTGGTGTAGGCCGGCGGCTACAGCTCCGATTGGACCCCTAGCCTGGGAACCTCCATATGCTGCAGGTGCAGCCCCAAAGAAAGCAAAAAAAAAAAAAGAATACACATAGCTAAAGCACAGTCCACAACATGGTAGACAGGATAGACAAAATTACCAAAAAAAAAGAGAAAAAGAATAAAGATATAAAATTATTGTACAAAATATTAAAAATACAAATGACAAAGATGACTCAATGTGAACTTTTTTTTTTTTTTTTTTGTCTTTTTATGACCGCACCAGCGGCACATGGCCAGGGCACCAAGGCCAGGGGTTGAATTGGAGCTGTAGCCGCCGGCCTACACCACAGCGACAGCCACGTGAGATCCAAGCAGCGTTTGCGACCTATACCATGGCTCACAGATCCTTAACCCACGGAGACAGGCCAGGGATCGAGCCCGCACCAGTCAGGTTCATTAACTGCTGAGCTACAACGGGAACTCCTGAACAATGCTGTTATTTGTGGAGCAGGGCACAGACGTGGTTGAATAGGTAAGGTATCAAAGACACAGTAAAAGAAAAATTTTTGGAAGCACCTACATATCAAAAAGGGTACAGAGTGTTCCAAGAAATAAAACTCTGAGAGGAACAATCTACACCAAAACATTCTGCTCAAATTATTGAAATTCAAAGATGAAGACTCACAGCAATGTTAGTAAGAAAAAAATGCCTTGCTATAATGTGAAAAAGAGTCATTTGCTAGTTAATTTGCTGATTTAATCAACACATATTGAGCACCTAGAACGTGCCAGGCACTGTGACAGATGCTAGAGATGAAGTGATGCCTAAAGGAGCAATGAAGTTCCTGATCTCGGGGAGCTTAATTCTAGCAAGAGGAGCCCACAAAAACAAAATGATGACAGTCAGTAAAAACAGATAGTGTCAGTGATACGAGTTATGAAGAAGGACAAGGCAGGATGTGGGGGAAAAAAAAAAAACAGTAAAGGATTTTATTCTCTATAGGCCGTCAGGAAACTTATTTCCTTTCCTTTTTTTTTTTTTAATGGCTGCACCCACAGCATGTGGAAGTTTCCAGGCCAGGGACTGAATCCCAAATTGCAGCTGCAACCTATGCCACAGCTGCATCAACGCCAGATCATTTAACCCACTGCTCCAGGCCAAGGATCAAACTGGCACCTACACAGGGGCCTGTGACCCTACAGTTGGATTCTTAAGCCATTGGACCACAGTGGATATTCCAGAACACTTATTTCTGATAAGGATACTTTTGTACAGAAATCTGAAGCAATTGAAGATGAAGCCACATGGATGTCTGAGTGGAGAGCATTCCAGAAAAAAAAAAAATAGCAGGTGCAAAGATCCTGAGGTGGGAATACACACGGTGATTCAAGGAACAGCGAGAAGACTGTGGCTAGAACACAGCGAATGAGTGGCAGGTGGAAATGGTGTCGGAAAGGCCATCTGAGCAGGATCTTGTGAGGTCTTAGAGGGTAGATTTGAAATATGAGGGGAGAGCATTAGAGAGCTGAGAACGGGGCAGGGCTGACATGGTTTAATTTCTAAAGGATAACTGGCTACTGTGTGAATTATCTATAGGCTACAATGTGGGGCAACACAGGACAGAAAGGGATGGGATGGAAGTGGATAGGACAAGACAGGGCAGAAGCAAGAAGTCAGTCAAGAGGCAATTGCAATAGCGCAAGGGAGATTTGTGGTGACTTCTGGCAAGACGGAATCAGTAGAAGAAATAAGCGGTCAGAATATGGCTATATTTTGAAGGTAGAGTCACCTTTTTTGTGAAGGACTGAAAATGAGGCACAAGAGAAGGGACGATTCCATGGGCTTGGCCAGGACAGCTGGGTGCGGCTGATCAGTGGTCCTATTGACCGCACTGGGAGACGCTGGAGGAGGAAGAGATTGGGGAAGTTCAATTTTGGTCATGTTAACATCACACAGCCAAGGAGCTCCTCAAAAGGCAATGCCTCAGACTTCTCCTGAGCCACGCTCAACCTGAAAGACAGGGAAATAATTGCCTACAGTGTTCCGAGAAAAGAAATGCACAACGTCCATCATAAAACCAGTAGACAGCCAGCAGGACATTTGGGGGCAGCTGAAGCGTCATTTTCTCGGAATCTGTACTCTCTGCTTAGCATTTCAGGCTTGTTATTTAAAACAATAAATAGGTATTTGTCACTGTATTTAAAAAAAAACAAATAGACAACAACAACAGCAAAAAACAGTAGACAGATATCATGGATGTTATGCAAGAAAAGCTGCTTGGCAATAAGTTTGGCCAACCAAAGAGTAAATCAAATAATTCCAATAAAAAAAAATTGTGGTTAAAAACCCAACCACCAGCAGTGAGCTCTCCATAACAGTCCACAGTCCATAGGTGACGATTAAGTAGGAATTACAGTTATAGAGCAGAAACTCAATGTTATTACTTTGGACAATATGAAAGCAACACTTTTAATCCATGACCTGTGGGAGAGAAGAGAGGAAATGAATCATGTGCTGAGCTTCTCATCTTTTATGACAGGGAGTCACTAGATAGTGTCTTGAATTGAAGATTTGCTTAAAACCTACTCTACTCCCTTCACGTCTATATTTTCTCTTACTTTTAAAGGCTAGTTTAAGAACGAATACCTCTTGTGAAAAAAACACTGATCTGTATATATATCTGCATCTGAATATTCAGAAATTCTGCATCAATGCCTTGTGTTTCTCATTGGCATATTAAAAATTCAGGAGTTTCTTGGGGGAGTGGGGGGATGTTCTTGGGTTACAGGATGGAACTCCTGTGAAATTGGATTGTTATGATCATTATATAACTACAGATGTGATAAACTCATTTGAGTAATTTTAAAAAATTTTTTAATTAAAAAAAAAAAATTCCAGGAGTTCCCACTGTGGCTCAGCAGTAACAAACCCAACTAGTTTGGGTTCAATCCCTGGCCTCGCTCAGTGGGTTAAGGATCTAGTATTGCCATGAGCTGCAGTGTAAGTGGCAGATGTGGCTCTGATCTGACGTTGCTGTGGCTGTAGCGTAGACCAGCAGCTGCAGCTCCGATTCGACCCCTAGCCTAGGAACTTCCATATGCAGAGGGTGCAGCCCTAAAAAACAAACAAACAAACAAAAACAGTTACATTTAATATATTATTAGTAAATACGCCATGCACAGTATGCTTCCATTTGCTAAAATAACTTCCCCATCTAGCTAAGTGTCCTTTCCATCTGCTGTTCCCGGTCTTATACACTTGCAGAGACACATGACCAAAGTGGTCCGCACAGATTGTTCGTGATAATTCTTCGGGCGTTATATAAATTGGGTGATTTTTTTCCTCCGTCAAGTATTTTCTTTCACCTTTTATTTACATGTAACTTCAAAAGATGATTAATCTTAAGAACTGAGGAACAGGCATAAACCCATCTGGGTAGTCAAAGGGCTTGACATTTGTGAGTTCTAGGACAAGGTCAATCGAACAGCCCAGCCTCCCTGGATGTTTGCACCAGCCTCCTATGGGGAAGGCAGCGGTCAAGGACATGCCTGAGTCCTGGGAAACACAGGGCTCGCCACACGCGGGGCCAGGCGTCTGCTGGTGCTAAAGTTTCAGCCAGGATGGAGAGTGGGGGGGAAAACGTCAAGGAGCTCTGACTTTCTGTTTCTAAGCTCACTATGGACAATCTCCAGTCCTCAGGAGTTGGACAAAGCAGAAATTTCAGGGGAGGGACCAGGGTGGGGCGGGGGGGAAGGCATGTCCTCAGTTAGTCTGCCTGTGAGCTTTTAGAATAACAAGCAGAGCCCACGAGAAACCAAGTGGGATTTCTAAAAACAACACTGCCCAGCTCGCAAGATTCCTTTGTGATGGGCCAGAAAAATCACCATGTCATGGTGTCAGAAAGACATTCAGCAGAGCTTCTCACAAAGTCCTATGTGCCTTACAGAGGGCTCTGGGGGAGGGTGGGCTGGAGGCTGCTTTGGGCCCTGCTGCCGGCTCTGTCCTGATCAGCATCCCACTGACCACGGGATACGGGAATGGGGAGCAGGCCGGTCCAACTTGAGACGCACAAAGCCCAGGGAGGTGGGAGAGTCCACCTTGCAAGAGTCTGCGGGCTGGAACAGAGCTGCAAAGTAACAAGCTCAGTTAAATCAACACAGAAGGTGAAATACCGAGCTTGGCAGCATTTCTTTAGGCAAAGACTTGGAGCCTTTAGTTGACTTGTCTTCATGTTGAAGGATCATGGGATATTGTTCCCCAAAGCCATCACTTGCTGTTCCCAAAGGGGTCATTCTCACAGGGGCTTTGTAGAGCATGCTCTTTGCCAGGTACCTGGCTCAGTACCCCTCATCCTCTTCATCAGGGCACCCCACCCCCTCCAGACCCAGGGGTCAGCCTGCTCCTCCAGAAGAGCCCAGGTGTCCCCTGGCCCTTTGTGCTGTCTAAACCATTCATCAAATCTATCATTTTACCCAAGTGTCCCATCATCAGATAGTTCCTTGGTCCTTGCCCTCTGTGTCCCCATCTGTGCCCAGGACACAAGCGTTGAGGAATAAACGCTTGGTAAAAGAGTGGAGGGGCGAGTGAACAAAACACAAGGAAGCAGCAGGAAGACCTAGGGATCAACGCAGTGCAGTCACCCAAGGCCCGTGTATTTCAAAGCTCTGTTGTCACCATCTTGAAATTCTTGATTTTTGAACCAGGCGCCTTACATTTTTCACTTAGCATTGAGCCCCGCAAATTATGTAGCTGGTCCTATTCATCTACGAGAATAAAAGAACCCATTTTCTTTTTACTATAAGCTTAAGCCATTCCATGAATATTAAAATCTACGCCAACGTGCATCTAATCTTTGTCAACTCAGGAGACAAATATTGGCGATGTTTTGCATGGCTGTCATCAGAAGAGACGTGCTACTGACCCTCTTCCACTTAGCATTATTTTGTATGTCCATCCTTGTCCAGGCCTTGACATAGTTCCCATATTTGTCAGTTTAAACGGCACTATCATATTCTAGAATGTAAATATACCATATGGGTTGTAGGCCAATCCTGACGGCTAGGCATTTGGGTTGCTTCCAACGATTATAAATAGCATTTCTAAGAGCAACTAAGTACAAATTACTTTCTTTTTTTCTCTTTTAGTTTATTTCCTTGGAGTAGATTCCCAGAAGTGGACTTTATCAGGTCAAAGGGTAGAAAGAATTATATAGTTCTTAAATATTACTGGATTGTTCTCTTGAAAAATCAGACCCATTTAAGGAGGCATCAGCAATATACAGGTAACTGCTTCTAAAGTTTTGAAATAATTATTTCCTGCTAGGTTAATAGGTATATAAATTGAAATCTTAAAATTAAAAATAGCCTAAGTGTGAAACAATAAGGAAGTACATTTTAAAAGCATGGCAAGTCTGTATAGCTTTTCTATATAGTCCATAAGAAACAGTTTTTAATGGTACCCAGGTCCATTGGCCTGGCACACAGTTAGTCCCCCTCCCAGCTTTGGCTTCTTTGAGCTCTGCAGGGTCATCGCAAGCACGAATTCTCCAGAAGGCAGAAGGCTGCTGCCCCAGACCTGTGCCACAGAGGCAGAAGGGGCACACTGGGTCCTGGCACCACTTCCCAGCTGTGCGTGTCTGTGAGCCTCCAGCTTTACCCATGAGCTTGGGGTGATCACTACCCAATGCCTGCTGGGGGTGAGAGAGGAATCAATATAATAACATATGGAGCAGGCCCTTTGAAAGCATCCATGGTCGTTACCGGCATTATTTTCTGGGACGTGAGTTGGCTGTGCAGAGCCCCTGATGAGTCTGATGCTCCTGAGTCACGTGACACCGCCCCACGGAATCTCAGCTACCTTCAAATAGGAAGAACCACTGTGAAGACCAGCGGGGCACGTGCCACGAGCTGTACACCTTGCCCGAGGCAGGAGGTCCATCTGGCCCCTGCTCTGGTCTTCGCTCACACTTAGCAGTGATAGGAGCTATTTACTGAACATTCAGAAAGCGCTCAGCATTCCAGGTGCGTTACCAGCCTTCCCCACTTAATCATCCCAGCAAAGTAGTGAGGCGGGGACTGTCCCCTGGTCTAGGTGAGGAAAGAGGCAAAAGAGTTCGAGTGACTTGCTCCAGACAAGTCACCGAGAGCTCGTGATGGAGCGAGAGGTACCCAGGCGGTCGAGCGCTGGCTCCAGAATCCACACGCTTGTCCCATAAGCTCTACTGTCCCCAGATGAATCAAGGGACACCAGAGCCAACACAGGCCCTGATTCATTTACTCCAAAAGCCTCATTCTGGAGATGAGGAAACAGAGGGCTTGTCAAAGAAGCTGACCTAGGACTTCCTGTTGTGGCTCAGTGGGTTAAGTCTCCGACTAGTAGCCAGGAGGACATGGGTTCAATCCCTGACCTCACTCAGTGGGTTAAGGATCCAGTGTTGCTGCGAGCTGTGGTGTAGGTTGTAGACATGGCTCTGAGCTGGCATTGCTATGGTCGTGGATGTGGCCGGCAGCTGCAGCTCCCATTTGACCCCTGGCCTGGGAACCTCCATATACCATAGGTTCAGCCCTAAAAAGTCAAGAAAAATAAATAAATAAATAAAAAAGGAAGCTGACTTAAAGCACACAGTGTGTAGAGACTGAGCTGGATGGGAAGCCAGGCCTCCAGACCCCCAGGGCCGTGCTGCCTCTCCCACATTTCCCTGTGACCCATCTGCTGCCCTAGAAGCAGGGACGGGGCTGAGCAGGGGCAACCTCTCCCAGCCCCCATCCCTGGGGACCCAGGCCAGGGAACTGAGCAGTCTCAGTGCTGATGGAAAATCAAAATGACAGGTCAGCTCTGGAAAAATCAAGCTGAGACCAGTGCTTTCTGGAGAAACACCAAAACCACCCTTTGCTCTGGCCAAGAGAGCAGTTTCTTTCTGGTTATTTCTGTCCAGAGGAGTCAAGGGCTTGGAGAGAGAGAGGCAGTTAAAGCGCATTTCTCTTAAAGAACTTAATGCAGAAAGACGGAGGATAGAACACTCCTCAAGGCTCAGCCCATCCGCCCAGGAGAGGCACTTTCTGCCAGGAGGGGAGCCAGGCTTGGCACTGCCATGGCCCTCCCACCAGTTCTGTCCCTCCATCCCCTCCCCTCCCAGCCTCCCCATGCCCAGCCCTCCCTGTGTGCCCAGCCCTCCCTGTGTCAGGACACCTCTTGGCTCCTTCTGCGGTGAGTTCTGATGCGCCCCCCTCCCCTCTGCTGACATGCACCTTCTTTGAGCCTCTACAGTTATAAATAAATGATGTCTGGATTGATTAGAGGGTTGGCTTCCCCTCCAGCAACAACCCTGACCTCTCTTTTTTGAAATCTTGCTGCCAACCAGCATCATTCACATTTCCTGTTGCGCTTTGGTCACCTGGGAATGCAAGAGCACTAACCCTGGAGTCTGGAAAGAAAGGTCTGGTCCTGGTCCTGCCAAGGACGCTCTGTGTCCTCGGGCAAGTTGCTCAGGTCCCTGAGCCTCCATTACACTCATCCGTAAAGGGTTTGGCAATGCCCGGCCACTTTCCTTAAAGAATTATTGGAAGAAGTGAAAGAGATAAGTGAGAAGACACAGGGAACTGTAATGCCCAGTACAGCTGTTAGCTACAGAGCTGCTGCACCTTGCAGCTGGCCTGTTCTGGGACCCGGGCAAATCCTAGTAACTGCTTTGAGCTTCACTTTCCTCCTCCACGTAATCACATAATCACACCCGCTCCTCTCCAGTGTTGTTTTGGGGACAAAAGGACAGATTCATGGGACGATATTTTTAAACAGTCAAATGTCCCACCCCACTGATATGTAAGGATTATAAGTGATGCTTATGGAGAGTGTTTGACAAAACAAATAAATAAAAAATTGTGCCAAAAGTGAACAATTCAGGATACAAAATTGGGTATACAGTATGCAAGGAAAAAAAAAACAACGTAGAAGAGACTAGAAGGCCCAGTGACAAAATGTTCACAGTAGCTGTCTCCCATTATGAGGATAATTTACCCGCTTTGTGAATTTTGATTATTTTTTTTTTTCTACAATGAGCACAGATCGATCATTTACAGGGCGGGGGAGGGATTAGAATGGTTTTCATTAAGGTTTTTTAAAAGTTGTTGAGAAGTCTTGTTCTCAGGTTGCTCAGAGACACAGCACCAACAGCCAGATCAATGCCTAACAGGGAATCGGCTGGGCACCATAGAGGAGGGAGGGGGAGGGAGAAGGAGAGGGGCGTGGCCCCGCAGGAAGGGGGTGGGGAGAAGGAGGAGGGCGTGGCCCCACAGGGAGACGGGGGAGGTGTGGCCAGACAAACAGCAAGCCCCTCGGGGGAGCCACACTGGACAGCAGAGTTGGCAGGAAGCTCAGAAACTCCTCGTCACACCACAGCCTCCATCCCCACCCTCTAGATGAAACTCTGAGGCCAGGATGTGACTTGTCTAAGACAAGTCTCCCACGTCCTGCTTCTCAAGCCCTTCTGAGTCATCCCTGGGGGCTGTGAACTGGGTCAGTGCCTTTCTGCTCTTCAGCTGATACCGACCTTCCCGAGTGCTCAGGTCTGCATATCTGCTGGGGAATCAGAATCCCTAAAATGAACTTGGGCCCAGCAGATTCAGGATGTGAATCCATCTTTGAACAGAAAATAAGGCCATGGCAAACACAGCAGCTGGATAATAAAAATCAGGGAATTTAGAGATCCTAGAGCTTGGCACAACATTTTCATCGTGCAAACGAGAAGCCTGATGCAGAGGCCAAGAGTGACTTCCACACAGTTACCAGGTCAGTTTGTGGATGTGCCGAGTCACAGCCGTAGCTCTTTATAGTCCTGGCTCCGTGCGCTTTCCCATTATACTGTTGAGCCTCTCAGAAATGAATGAGCAAATGAATGAATGAATGAATGAATGAAATGAAAATTGGTAAGGAGCTTTGTGATTTAATAATCATCACAGGCCAGCATTTTCAAAATATTGGGAACATAGGCAGTAATCAAAGAGTGCATGTCTTAATATACAAAGATTGCCTGTAAGAGAAAGATAACCCAACAGAAGAAAAGAATGGATAAAAGATAATTCATAGAAATTATCCTTTCTATGGATAATGGTAGAGAGGTCATTCATAGAAAAGGAGACTCAGAGAGCTGACAAATATGTCTTAATTTTGTAAATATGCTGGTCCTGAAAACTTCAGTCCACTCAAAGGCAGATTGGATGGGAAGCTTGCGGAAACTTGCTTTTTTACATGACATATTTTTGCATTTTTAAAATGTATTGTGACAAATATTTTGAAATTTCAAAAAAAGTTGCCCTCTAAAATATAAACATGTAATCACACAATGTCAAAGCTAAACATTTCTTTGCCATTTGGCATTATCTTGGCCGGTATTTGCCTTTGTCCGACTGCAGCGTTAACACACTCTAAGAACAGGGCCACAGGTGCAGCCCTAAAAAAGAAAAAACAAAGCAAAACATATTCCAAGAAAAAATAAATGAGAGATTCACGCCGCTGACCAAAATTAATTTCCAGGTCTGTCGAAATGCTAACAGTGAAAAACAACTTTAAAATATTACAGGATAATGCAAATGAATGTAATCTCGGGCAGAGAAAGGCCTTGCTAAGCAAAATATCAAACTGGAAAGCAAGAGAGAATGTAGTTGACAGATCTGACTACTTACAAAGTAAAACTTTTGAACAACAAGTCCCATAAACCAAGAAAACAAATGAGAGCACAGGAGAAAATATTTGCTAAATGTATAACACACACAAAAGACTTTTGGTAATAACCTAAAATCAATTATAAATGACCAAACAACCAATAAAAATACAAATGGGCCAAAATTGTGAATAGGCAATTACACACACACAAAAAAAGCAATTTAGGGAGTTCCCATTGTGGTGCAGCAGAAACGGATCCGACTGGTATCCATGAGGATGTGGGTTTGATCCCTGCCATCGCTCAGTGGGTCAGCGATCCGGTGTTGCCGTGAGCTGTGACATAGGTTGCAGATACGGCTCAGATCCCATGTTGCTATGGCTGTGGTGTAGGCCAGCAGCTGTAGCACCAATTAGACCCCTAGCCTGAGAACTTCCATATGCCGCGGGTGTGGCCCTAAAAAAAACCTCCCCTGAAAAAGAGAAATTTTAAAGGTTAAATAACAAGTTTTAAGATGCTCCGCTTCATATGTAGGTAATATACCCACTAAATATTCCTGAAAAGTGGTTAAAACCCATAATCCAAACTATGGAATACTATGAAGGCATTATTTTTGAAGTCCAATCTATATGTACAAACATGGAAAGATCTTCAAACATATTTCATAGAAAAATGTTACAGAACAATGCAAGTATTATGCATAAAAGCTTATACGTGTTTTCATTTATGCACATATACATGTAAACGCATGGGCAGGATTCTGAACACATCAAACGCTGTGAAGAGTTTGTCCCTCTGGAAGGAAGTAGGAATGAAGGTCACTTGGGAAGGAAGGGGATGCTCATCACTTACTTTATTTGCTGATGTGTGCATTGTTTGAATCTTTTGCGAAACTATATTTTTCTATGACCTGCATATTTTATTTTATTTTATTTTATTTTATTTTATTTTATTTATTTTTTGAGCTGTACCCACAGAATGTGTAAGTTCCTGGACCAGGGATCGAACCTGCACCACAGCAGTGACAACACCAGATCCTTGACCTGCTGAGCCACCAGGGAACTCCCTGACCAGTGTATTTTAGAAAGCCATAAAAGAAAACAATGGAGAGCTCATGGTGTTTTCTCCTGAACCCAGATTACCAGGAATTGCCTCCATTGTAGGAATAATCTCCCGAGATAGAAATGAGACCACCAACTTTAGAAGCATCAGGAAGTTTCTTCTATGTCCACTCTCAGCCTTCATGGTGCATGACCTGGGCCTGTGTGCGCTTGTTCAGTCCTCAGAGAGCTCCTAGAAGCCAAGCCCTGCAGAAGCCACTCCCACTGCTGGCGAAAGGGCCCTCTTCAGACTCATACAGAAGGGTCCCACCAACATCTGCTTCCACTCCGCCTAAGGCAAGTGCCAGTCTCCGCTTTTTTTTTTTTTTTGTCTTTTGTCCTTTTTTAGGACCGCACCCGCGGCATAAGAAGGTTCCCAGGCTAGGGGTTGAATCGGAGCTGTAGCCACCAGCCTACGCCAGAGCCACAGCAATGTGGGATCTGAGCTGCATCTGCAACCTACACCACAGCTCACGGCCACGCCAGATCCTTAACCCACTGAGCGAAGCCAGGGTTCAAACCTGCAACCTCATGGTTCCTAGTTGGATTCATTTCCTCTGTGCCACCAGGGGAACTCCCAATCTCCGCTTCTAACCTTGTCTCCCCGCCCTTGGAACTTTCCAGAAGGAAGGACAGCTCCAGACCCTTTGCCAGGAAAGCCCAGGTTGTAGACGTTTCAAGAGAAGAAAGTTTACACAGTGAACTCAGGCCACCCCATAGAGAAGGTCTCCCAGCCGCCCTGGTCACTTCGGTTACCCTCACCCAAGGGATAAGAATTTCTCCTCCACACTGTTAGAATTTGCCAGACTCAGGAAACCGTCCTTTCACCAGAGGGTGTGAACATCTGCTTACGTGCCAGATATGCAGGGCGTTTCATTTCAACCAGTGCCAATTTCATCCAGGCCACACCACAATCCCAAGGTGACATCACCAAAAATCAGTTCCACAAACATGTATGAAGCAGGTGCTCCAGGCACCAGCAAGGGATTCGGGACCCACAGGGAAAAAAATGTGGCCCCCCCCCATGAGGAGTTCAGAGTCTAAAGGTGGAGTTCTCAACAGATCATACCCTGCAGACAAGCCAGCATCAAACAGAGGCATAAGGCAAACTAGCCTCATAATTTGATCCAAAAGAAGGTAACTGCCACATTTTGCGGCGCGGCGCTCAGAGATGGAGCTAAGTAAGCGCTGGTAGCCAAGGAAGTCCACTCTCCCCAGCCCGGGGATTCAGTGAAGCTCCCTAGAAGTGGGGAGCTGGGATTCAGACCCCAGTCTGTGTGTCTCAGGCTTCATCCCCTTTCCGCTTGCCACATTGCAAAATATTTCTCTATAGTGAGGAAATTTCGGCGTATAGATTACACGCGGCCAGAGAGGTCAAAGTCAGGCCAACAGATCAGGATGAACAGCAGCTCGACAGAGTTTCACTCAAAATTATGTCCCCTAAGGAGCTATGACTCTGGAAACACCATCGAGGAGACCAGCCAGCTTTCTGGGTCTTGCCCTTGGGAAGGGCAGCCTTCCTCGCTCTACCTCAAGGGCAGTTAGTTTTAGGGCTGACGCTGCTCTCCGCATGGCCTCTGGAACCCCACATTCCATGGTGCCATCTTCCCTTCCCAGACCCGGAGACACCCCCACACTCCTCCGTCTCTTCTGCGTTCACCGTTCCAGCTGGTCCTGGTGGCCACTTCTTGCCACTTCAATGCGTGTATCAGGTAATCTGGTCTGATTTCTCCACTCCCCATCCGTGCCTCTGGAACGGCTCCTAGAATCCACACAAGCAGCCCTCCCCCCGCCCTGTCTCCCCCTCCCCCTGTCCTCTGGGCTGTGCCTGTCACAGAATTCTCACTCTGCTCCCATTATCCCAGCCGGGGCCGGGGGCTCAGCAGGTGCCAGTACCCTTGAGTTAACTCCTCACTAGTTTCCTTAACTACCAAACACATTTCCGGTTTCCCCTGCCTCAGAGCAGGCGCTTCACACCAGAGAGCGGGGAAGGGTCTCTCCAATCACAGACCTGTCCAGGCTGGGTCTTGTCTATGCTGGAGATTCAACAGGATGCTCTTCTGGGGAGTTCCTGTTGTGGCTCAGTGGATAAAGAATCCGACTAGGAACCATGAGGTTGCAGGTTCGATCCCTGGCCTCACTCAGTGGGTTAAGGATCTGGCGTTGCCATGAGCTGTGGTGTAGGTTGCAGACGCGGCTCAGATCCCACGTTGCTGTGGCTCTGGCGTAGGCCAGCAGCTACAGCTCTGATTGGACCCCTAGCCTGGGAACCTCCATATGCCGCAGGAGCAGCCCAAGAAATGGCAAAAAGACAAAAAAAAAAAAACAAACAGGATGCTCTTCTGTGTTCATTCTTCCTCCGCACACTTCTCAAGTACACACACACACACACACACACACACACACACACACACACACACGAAGCTCACGCCAGCCACACAGACAGGGCTACTTAGAGGCATTGTGCTAAAGCACAATGGAAAAGAACGCTTCCACGGAGCCTCCCCCACCCCCAGATGCAGACAGTAGCGATGCGGCCCTTGGCCGCCTGCCCAGGAATCTCCCCACCCTCTCCAGCCCCTGCTCCTGGATCCTCCAGGAAACAAACACTAGACAAACTGACAGTAGCCACAGGCCACCCCACATCCCCCCTCCCCAGCCTAGAGAATCCCATCCAGAGCAGATAGGGCTTTTTAACAAACAATTAGCTTGAATTTTTCATTAGCTGCAGCTTCCTTTGAAGTTCCTGCCTCTACCCCTTTCGCATCGACAAGCTGTGTATAGCCAGGGACGCCCAAGTCATCACAGAGGAGAGCCCAGCGGATGCGCAGGTTAAGGCTCCATTGAACCCACCTCTGAAGGGGACCCTGAATGAAGAGGATTATAAATTCCATCCATTTCCTCCATGCAGCCTACGTGTGGCCTCCTGCAGACAGGTGTTTCCGAGTGCACCAGCAAAACACATCCTGCTGCAAGAAATTCGACACTTCCCTGCTGGTGAGAATGACAGCAAGGGTAACGAAGGCCATAAAAGTGACAGAGGTACACACCTTCTGTCTGTACAACTTTCCATTGTTTGCAATGTTCTCGCACATTCAGACACTTAAGCTGGCCTCCTGACAGCCCTGTGAGGTCACTGCCATCATTCCTCTCAGCTTCAGGTTTACAGAAGAGGACCCTGGGCTCCAGGGGTCAGCGACTTCATCAAAGGACACAAAACAAGGGAAGAGCTGGGAGTTCGGGTCGTGGCGCAGCAGAAACAAATCCGACTTGTAACAATGAGGTTGTGGGTTCGATCCTTGGCCTCGCTCAGTGGGTTAAGGATCCGGTGTTGCCATGAGCTGTGGTATAGGATCTGGTGTTGCTGTGGCTGTGGCATAGGCCAGCAGCTACAGTCCGATTTGCCCCTGGCTTGGGATCCTCCATACGCTGAGGGTATGGTCCTAAAAAGCAAAAAAAAAAAGAGGGAATAGCTGAAGCAGGACTGAGGATGCTGACAATTTTAGGCTGGGAATTTCAGAATAAGGAGACCAGTTAGCCTCCCTCCCCTCTCTGGAGTCCCGCCTGGGAATCACCGTCTAGGATAATTGGACGGATGGATTTTCAAGTATGGTCACTCAGACCAAACTGGGGGAGATGTTGGAGAGGAGAGCGGAGGGAAAATAAAGCCCATTTTTAGTTCTAAATACCTATACAGGAACCCACACACACCCACTCTAGGAAGTCCACAGACTGGCCTCTAATTCGTGCCCCCACCCCCACCCCCACCGAGGACATTTACCTGATGTCAGGAAGACAGGTTCCCCCCGGGGGAGCGCCTGTCCCTTTAAGGCCAGCAGGAAGGCAGTGTGCTCCAGGAGGAGGAAGAAAGGCCTCTCCAGCCCCAAGAAGAAGCAGCCTGGGGGAAGACCTCACGCCCACTGCTCCCCAAAAACTGCACTGAGGGCAACCCAGCTGTGACATCTGCTTTATGCCCTGATTTGGCTCCAAGTTATCTCCAGACCCAGGGTAGGAAAGGAGCAGAGGAGGAGCTGGTCATTTTCAGACTAAGCTGGTTGCCTTGTGGCGCCTAGTGAATGGTCAATAAATAATCATTGATGAATGAATGGAATGGAGTGAATGGGAGGAGGGCAGGCAGGAGGCCACAGCATGGCTCCCACCCCCAACCTCACGTCTGCCTCCTTCAGCTTCCTCAGCCTTCCTCCCGCCATAAGCCTGGCCTCCTGCTGCCCACCTCTGTCTCCGTGGCCTTGGACCGACCTGCAGCGCTCTCCACAAGTCTTTCCCTCTCTGCCCAGGGCTCCCGTGCCACTCTGGACACCAGTGGGCCCTCGCTCAGCACATGCACCTGCATAGTCCGTAAGCCCAGGAAACCCTCGGAGGCAGCACTCAGCCATCAGAATGGGGGGGCCCGTGGATAAACACACACCCTCAGGTGGACGGAGGGTCATGACATGCGTCCTGTGTTCTCCCGGGACAGCCTCGGTGAGACCCGGCCCCATGTCCCTGCTCCAGTGCCCTCGGTAATGACCTTATCCTGGATTTTCCTCCTTCTCTCACTTTCCTCGGGGCCTCCCAAATAAACCATCTACTATGAGACCCTCTGAGACCCCTGGCTCTCTGCTGTTTCCTTGGTTCCTGTAACCAGTTTCTACCTTCCTGCAGAAATTCTGCAGTCTGCCATCCCCAGAGGACAGATTAACGGTACAGCTGGCATGGCCAGTGCACCTGCTCGGTGCATGGACCGGGCTTCGCCCATTATCAACCTTATTTCCAAGGCTCACAACTACTCTCTGAGGCACAGGTATTACTATTCCCATTTTATCAACACACACACACACACACAGGTGCAGAATAAGACACAGGTCACAAGAGACGAGCAGTAGGCAGAGCTGGAAATTGGCCCCACGGCCATCTGGGGTCCCATCTCAGTGCTACCCAGGATGGCAGGCCTGGCCTCAGAACAGCAGAGTGACCCCCAGGACCAGCCTGGAGACTCACAGAACCCTGAGATTGGTCCCCCATCACCCCAGGCAAAAGGACAATAAAACAAAGTTTAGAAGGTGGGAGAGAGCCTGGGGGCATGGGAACCGTGAGACCAGGCTGGACTAAGCTTAGGGAGCAAGCTGAGGGCTGGGAAAGGGGGCCGTAGGGTCCAGAGGCCGAGCAAGTCCTGTGGGGCCATGCATGTTGGGTTAAGGAAGGTGGATTTCTCCCTGGAGCCTGGCAAGGCCCTGAAGCCAGGGAGCGGCAGGGGCTGGTTTCTGTTTTAAAGAGATTCTTCAGGCTGGGTGTGGCCAGAGGGCTGGACCAACTGTCTAGGAAGGAGATGATTGAGGCCTGAAGCAGGACAGGTGACATGCAGGGCAAGAAGGGGTTCAACTCGAAAGATGTGGGAGGCAAGGAAGAAGGTGGGGGTGAGGGCAGCCTCCAGGGTGGGACCCAGGGCTGCTGCACATCCGGCCACCTCTCCTCAGGACCTGCATATATCGGGGCTGCGGGTCCATGGAGGCCGTGCCCCGGCACCCCATCCCCAGCAGAGCCAGCCTGGTCAGCATCCCTAATCAGCCTCTCCATCCCCGTGTCTGGGGCTGGGCTCCTCTCCTGCCCAGGGCGTGGTCGCGAACCTCTGGGAAAGGGTGAGGCTTCCTCGAGCCCCATCCTGGGAGCCTCTGCTGGGCCATCTCTGCCTCTGAAACCCGTGAAATATTTACAGGCAGCCAAGCAGGGGAAGTGAGGGGGAGCTAGCCCATGAATTATTGACAGCCCACTTTCATCCTGGCCCGGGCTGCTGGGCCGAGCAGAGACCCAGGGGAGCCCCAAGGCAATCTATGGGCATTAAGCAGAGCTCTTGAGGAAGCCAGAAGTAGAGGCTCCTGTTGGTCAGGGCAACCAGAGCAGTGTAGCCCCTGTCCTGGTTCCTTGGGGCATCCAGGAGGGGTAGTGAGCAGGTGCTTTGGCAAGGAAGTCAGCAGCCCAGACCCTGCTTTACAAAGCCCAGCTGAGCCGCCCCCTCTCCCCAACTGGCTGCCTCCCAGATACGCAGGGATGTGTCCCAGACACCCAAGCCTGCCAGGGCTTCACCAAGTCGTTCAGACGCCCCTCCCTGCACAGGTCCTGGCCCCTCTGAGATGACTTCCCACGTGATCCCCCATCTACAGGGCACCCAGCCCCTGGAGCAGCCCCTCTCTGCTTGCACAGTGTCTCTGCTGGCTGCAGCCGAGGAGGCTGGGCCCTCAGCACAAACCTCCACAGAACATGCCCTAGGAAAAGATCTCCTGGCAACTGCTCCCCACTCCTGCTCCCTGCTCCCCACTCCTGCTCCCTGCTCCCCACTCCTGCTCCCTGCTCCCCACTCCTGCTCCCTGCTCCCCACTCCTGCTCCCGGCCTACGAAGAAAGAGCCGGATTGCTGTCGAGGAGCAAGGACTCAGTGGATGTGTGTCTGAGTCACAGCGCCACTAGCCAGCCATGGATCCTCAATTTTCTTTTCTTTTCTTTTTTTCTTTTTACAGCCACGCCTGCGGCATGGACATTCCCAGGTAAGGGGTTTAATTGGAGCTGCAGCTGCAACCTACACCACAGCCGCAGCAACACCAGATCTGAGCAGCATTTGCAACCTACACCGAAGCTTGCAGCAACACTGGATCCTTCACCCACTGAGCAAGGCCAGGGATCAAATCGGCATCCTCGCAGACACTATGTTGGGTTCTTAACCTGCTGAGCCACAACAGGAACTCCAATCCTTGGTTTTCTCATCTGAGCAATGGATATGAAGCTGGAACCTCCCAGCCTACCCGCTGAGGCTGGCAAGCCTCTCCAGGAAAGCCTGTGAGACCGGCCTCTGCAGACAGAGGGATTGTTCTCACCAAGCCCAGTTCTCCCCCCGGAGTCTTGGCTGCAGCCAGGGCCTCAGCCTTCTCAGACAGCGAAAACCTGACAGCCAGGGTGACAGGCCACCCAGCCATGTGATCCTGTGTGATCCTGCCCCAAGACCAGAGGCTTTTTATATTTTTATATTTGTCCTTCCAGGACATGTGGTGTTGGGAGAGGCAGCCTCGTGCTGGGCTCCCTCCCGCCTGCCTGCACATGACAGCCCAGTCGGGAGGTGAGGGAAGATGGAGACGGGGTGTGGGGTGGGGGGAGGCTGTTTCTGGAAGCTGCAATGGAACAGACAGCATCTGGGTCACTGCCCTCTTTCATCATGGAGCTGCGAGGCTCACCCAGCTCCTGTGGGCCTCTGGTTTTCTGCTGGTAGGCTCTGGAGACCCTGAGCATCGTGCATAGGGAAGGGGTTCCCCCCCTCCAGCCCCCTATGCACCTCCCAGAAGCCATCCCCCTCCAGCCCTGTGGTCCAAGACCTCCGCTGCAGGAGGGAGCCAGACCCACAGGCAGATGGTGTTTCTGCCTCTCACGTGCTTGTCACTTCCCTCCCCACAGCTCGTGGCACTCTGCGAACTTCCAAAGTTAGCGACCGCAGTGTCTTCCAGAGGAGCAGGGGAGGAAGAGGTAGCAAGAGGGCTGGGTGTGTGGAAGGGAGAGGGGCCTGGGCCAAACCCTGCTGATCATTTATGCAAGGGGTTCCACGGGTCCAGAGATTGCATTTCTCAAAAGGAACCCTACTGGCCTTCAGAGTGAGACCATTCTTAGTTGTGTGGGATCATCCTTCAGCGCAGGACACTTGACCTCCCGCCCCCGCTCTGGGCAGCTCCTACCCCCTACGGTTCTGTTACACCCAACCCCAAGCACATTTCCAGTGGTCTCTCAGGGCGCAGTCCTGCCCCACTAAGAGCCACTGGTGAAGGCTCCAGAAAGCAGAGAGCAGCAGGCTTCTCTCTCCTCTTTGCTGTAAGACCCCCTCTGCTCACAGCACCTAGTACTCATCTCAGCCTGCAAGGTACACACAGAACACGCTGCTACCTGCCCACTCCATGGCCCCTCCAGGTGACTGCTGGACAGACTCCCTCTGCTGCCAGACTGACCTGGCCTGGCTATTGGCTGACCGGCTGAACCAACCAACCACCTGCTTCCCTAACCAATAGAAGAGAGCAAGTCTTTCCAGAACCAGCATCCCCTGAAGCTGGGCACAGCCATGCTCTCTGGGGTCACAGAGCCTCCACCACCTCTTACAGGGGAGTCTCAGTTGCCCTGATTCCCTTTCTCTGGGAGTTTTCTGCCAAGGCCTTAAGGAACAGAGGTCCTGGTTCTAAGACCCCAGACTTCCTCCAGTTAAGCACATTTGTTCTGCCTCCCCAGAGGGAGACCTCTAAAGACGGCCCCCAGGGATGTGTCAGAATAAGTAATGGCCCCCAGTGCCCTCCCTGCAGATGCAAACACGCAGGGGCAGTACTTCTGTACCCCTCACCTGGGCAAGATCAGAGGGACACCCCCACTTCAATTCACGCCTAGCTGACGTGGCCCTACTCCCCTCCCGCCCGACCTCTTCCAAATCCTGGCGGCCTTCTTGTACACGGGGTAACATCCATCCGCTCATCCATCCAGCCCTTCACCATCCAGCCATCTGCCTGCCAGCCCACACTCCGTAAGGAGTCATTCACGCAGCATTCAGCGTTTATTCAGTAGGTAAGGATGCGGCCACACCTGGCCCATGTGAGATCCTCTCACTCAGCTAGCCCCTTTTTAAAAAGACTTTAAAGTCTGTTTTCTCCCACTGTATCCCTAGGAGCCTACTTCTTCTACTCACTCCACATACACTTATTAAGCCCCTACTATGTGCCAGACATTGTATTAGCAGCTGCGGATACAACAATAAAGCTTATGGCAGCTGCTCACCCAGGGCTGGTTTGTCCCTGAGGCCAAAGCCTTGAAACAAAAACGGGTCCATTGGGGGGCAGTGATGAGCAGAGTGTGCCAGGGGAGCCCGGGGTAACAGCAATACTAGCTGTCACCATGGCTGGCACCATGCTCAGCTCTGCACACATGTAACTTCCCTGCTCAGTAGGAGGGACACCTGTTCCAGAGGGACAGGGATTCCAGACCAAGGAAAGATTCTGTGCACAGGCAAGGTCCCAGGACTGCCGCGTAGGAGACAAATGAGGGACAGGCAAGAGAGAGGCTGAGAACCAGGCAGAGTCACAGTCATTCTTCCCCAGAGGCACACTGTGTTGAGACCCAGGGATTCAGCAACTGTGCCAGACAGAGATTCCCAACCTTTCAGAGCTTCAAGTCTAGTCTTTGAGGAGTTGGGGGAAAGGGGGGACAGGAGAGAGTCAGTGCGCATCAGAATCTACTGAGGACAGTCTGAAAAAGCCTCTGGATGATTCTCAAATGCACCCTTTATCCAGACAGAGAATTATTGTATGCAATGGTCTCAAAACTCACTTCTAACTTTTCTTTCTTTTTACGGTGGCATCTGCGGCAAATGGAAGTTCCCAGGCTAGTGGTCAAGTCAGAGCTGCAGCTGCCAGCCTGCGCCACAGCTACGCCAGATCTGAACTGCATCTGCAGTCTACACCGCAGCTTGCAGCAATACTGGATACTTAACCCACTGAGCAAGGCCAGGGATCGAACCCACATTCTCGGGGGTACGAGTCGGGTTCTTAACCACTGAGCCGCAAAGGGAACTCATCCACTTTTGCACTTCTGACCTGACAGTTCCACCAAGAAGACCTGCTCACCAAATCTTTCCTACCTTAAAATGATTATAAATATGGTTGTCCTGCCTCCATCACCCCCCCACACACACACCAAACTACCCTGTTCTCGGTATGCTTTTCCTTGAAAAAACAAACAAAAACAAAAATCTATCTCCTCCACCAGGAAGGCTTCCTAGAATTCCCCTGGGTTTCATGAATTTAGAATCCTGGAGTGCTTGAACTTCCAGATGTTTTTTGCTTTGGAAACTCTTGGATGTTTACAGATGGATAGGATATTTAAAACCATGCTTCTGGGTTTCTTTGAAGTCTATATTTGTGCATTCTCGGCCCTCAGGAATGTGTGCTCTGCTTCTCTAATAAAGGAGGGGGCGGAGATCCCCCAAGATCAAGGAGCTCCTTTATCTGTGTCTCTACTCGGCAGCCACTCTGCTGCCCATAGCCATGACCGGTAAGAGAGTCTGATGACGACCCCAGAACTTAACAGGAACTTGAAGTGAGAGCGCAACCTACTTCTAGCCTTTATTCCCATCAAAGACCTGCTTGCACAGTCTTCTATGGGGCGGGGGAGCAGGCAGACAGCTGTCATTATCTCCATTGATAAATGAAGATCCTAAGGCCAGAGGGGTGAAGGGACTCATCAGCAAGTGACAATGTTCTAGGCCAGAACCCAGACGTCCCTCCGCCCACCCCCAGGCTCCTCCTGTCACACTCGGACTGCTGCTGAGACTGGCAGCGCGTGGGAGCTGAGGAATCTGTCTGAAGCTGAGCCGCATGCGCCTGGTAGGCGAGGAGGCCCACACCCACCCAGGGACTGGGAGATGCTGTCTGGGACACCCCAACTGCCACCCTTTTCCCAAATAGCCGTGTGCCAAGAGCCCTTGCAGGAGAGGCAGTCACCAAGGAGGCCTGGGGAACCCCAGCCACTGGAGGAACCTGCAGAGTCCTTCAAGGACATGGCCAAAGGCCGAGCCCATCTGCAGGAAGCAGAGATATACCAAACACACAGGACTCCACCACACCCCTCAGCACCTTGCCCAGACCCCGGGGACTGCAGCAAGGGACACCGAGGGCTCACAGGGATCACAGCATCATTGGGAGTGAGACCTCCGAAACTTTATTAGCTATAGAGAGTGACCAGGTGGAGTTCCCATTTTAGCTCAGCAGTAACAAACCTGACTAGTATCCATGAGGTCGTGGGTTCGATCCCTGGCCTCACTCAGTGGCTTAAGGATCCGGTGTTGCCATGAGCTGTGGTATAGGTCGCAGATGTGGCTCAGATCTGGTGTTCCTGTGGCTGTGGCGTAGGCTGGCGGCTACAGCTCTGATTTGACCCCTAGTCTGCGAACCTTCACATGCTGCAGGTGCGGCCCTAAAAACAAAAAAGAGTGACAAGAGAATGCTCCATGGGGATCACTCTCTGGCATGCGGGGATATCAGCATTGGCTTGGGGGGAGCCCTCAGAGTGGCCTGAGAGCTTACACCCCTACCTCTGCTGCAGTGAGGACCACTGAAGGCTCTGTGGCCAGCCCTGAGCTTGAGGAAAGGAGCCTCAGCTCACCCCAGGGGGCAGCCCCGGCGTTAATAGCAGTAATAAGCGCTTACATCGCCCGGAGCCTGTTCCACATAGAGTAGCAATTCACTGAGCCTCACAGCAGCCCCAGGAGGCAGCTACCTGCCCTCCCCGGTACAGGTGAGGGGACAGATGGACAGGGAGGTGGGGTCACCAGCTAGAAGTGGTAACAGAGTCTGCTTATTTAGCCACCATGCTATCTCACCTCTTCTAGTGTTCTGGGGTCTGCTCACCTGAAAATTCAATTCTTAAGCCCACAGTATTGACCAAGAAAAGACACCTGCATTTTTCACACCTGACCCGCCAGCCCCCCTATATACACACATTTTTGGGAATGGGATCTGGGTGGCAGTAACTATGCCAGAGTCCCCAGCAGCAGAAGCCCCTCGCTGGCAGCCTCTGGCTGCTGCAGACCTGGGGACTCCAAGAGGAATGTCCTAGACTACGGCAGTGCCCGCAGCCCGGCCCACAGCAACCTCAGCGCAGCCCCAGGCTTCATCCACCCCCTGCAGCCCAGCCAGCGGCACCTGGCCTCCCTTTGGCTAAAGGATGAGAACCAGACTTTCTCCCGCAGCCCAGCCTGCGGACTGAAACTGCAGCAAGGAGCCACCTGGGCAAGGATTCGGAGGCGCAGCCACCCACGGGTTCTGTGAGGCGGGCATCTGCGCCGCATCCTAACCCAGGCAGTGCCCTCTGCTGGTCGCCCGGCTCTGTGCAGCCGGGAAGATGCCCTCAGGCTGGACAGCCCAGCAGGATTCTGCTCCTTCACCCCAGGGCAGTTCCAGGACACAGATGACAGCACAGCATCCCCAGCCTGGCTTGCCAATCCAGGAGAGCATCTCAGTTTATCTCTAAAGGCTGAGGAGTTCCTGTCGTGGCCTAACCATAACGAACCGGACTAGTATCTGTGAGGATGTGGGTTCAATCCCTGGCCTCGCTTAGTGGGTTCAGGATCCGGCGTTGTGGTGAGCAGTGGTGTGTGTAACTGCAGCACAGATCTGGCATTGCTGCAGCTCCAGCTCCAATTCGACCCCTAGCTCGGGATCTTCCATGTGCCACGGGTGCGGCCCTAGAAAGACAAAAATTAAATAAATAAATACTAAAGGGCAGTTGAGAGGGGCCACAAGATTTAAGAGCCACTACTTTTGATGTTCGTAAGGTCTTCTCCAGCTCCAAGACTCAATAGCCTTAGCCACGTTGAAGAAAAAGCTTGCATTGATCCCCAAGCCTTGGTCTCCAGCTTGGAGCAGCCCACCTTCCTCTCAGAAGCTCCAAGGGATTTCTCCATGTCCAGGAATTGGCTCCTAGTTAGCAGATCCTCTTGGTCACCTCTTTATTCCTTGGTAAGAGAACCCCAGTTTTGTTAAACTCTCCCTTATCTTGATTCTTCTCAGCCACTTCCGATCATCTCATTTTCTTGGCAGGCATTTATTCAAGAAGCATCAGATGAACCAGTTTGGGCCAAGGAGACACAAAGGGAAGTTTGTGGGGGTAGGTGGGGGTAGGTAGGTGTTGGGAAGGTTACTTAAAAAGAGACACAGAAACAGACACCTCCCTCTTCTTTCCTGGAGGTAGTCATGACTAGATGTGATGTCCGGCACGTCAGCAGCCATCTTTCAACTATGAGGAGATAGTTTGAGGGGAAAAACCCTGAGCCTGGAATTCTCTTTTCTACCTGACTCATTCTGCAGCCTGACTCTTCCATCCCTTCAGCTCCACCCTAACATCCCTGCCTCGGGAAAAGAACCCCTACAAAGCGCAGTGACCACCCCCCCTCTTCTCCTCATTAGCCATTCTCAAGCCTCCTGAGCTGTGCCTTTGAAACACTCATGACAGCCTGAAACTATACATCTGTAAGATTATTTGGCCAAACCCGTCCCCCTTGGCTAGACTAAACTGCGTAAGGTCAAGAACCCTGTTTTTCTGGCTCATCGCTTAACCCCAGCACCTCATACAATGCCTGATAAGTCAGATGCTCCATACAGTATTGTCAAATGAATGAAAAACAAACTCTCACCTTCCCAAGCAAGGATGGTGCTCATTTTTAAACTCCACCCCCAGAGCTTTAGGCAAAACAGACTCCTTTTCAGAACAACTCTCTTCTGTGAAACTAGACAATGCTGACACTAGATGAGACCCTAAGATTTTTTTTCTCAGATAAGCAGACCAAGGCCTTGGGCGTTTACTGCACGGGCAGTAGTCAGGGGCACGTCCCCTCTCCGCTGGCTGCTGCGCTGGGGGTTGAGGACCCAGAGTTAACTAGGGCAGGGTCCCTGCCCTCCTGCAGCTCCGTCTGGTAGCTTTTCCCGCTGTTTTCCTCCCTCCTGCCCTCCCATGACCCAGTTCTCCATCTGTCCTGTGAGGCATTAAGGCGAGGCAAGTGTGACAGCAGGACACGTGGGGCCCTGCTCCCTCCTGCGGGTGACCTAGGGACTCCTTGAAGCTCTTGTCTGGAAGGACAGAGAGGGGTCCAGTCAGTGCTGATCAGAGGCTGAAACAGGAGACTTCTGGCCAGTTCTTCCTGGCCCCCGGCCCAAGGAATCCGCGATCACGGAGTTTCCAGTGGACAGTGGACAGCTTATAACCACCTGTGTGTCCCCAGCATGACTTTCTCCCTCAGGAGCTCCGATTCCTGGGTGACAGCAGGGGGAGAATTCAAGCCCCATCTCAGAAGCAGATAGAAGTCCCACGGAACGCTCCTCGGCCCCCACCATTGGTGCCTCTTCGTTCCCCTCAAAGAGGAGACCAACCCCACTGACCAAGTGGTGCTGCCAAACCTGAGGCCTAAAGTCAGATGGACAAGGAGACTGGGGTGGAGGGGGGCTCAGGCTTTGGGCGGGACTGAGGAGAGATGCTGACGTTGGAAAGTCATCATGACAGGGTCCTAGGAGGGCCCTGGAGATGTGGAGCTGAGAGAGGTCTCCGGGCGGGCATCTCCCAACAATGGACTGTCCAGTTGGGCACAATTACCCATCCCGGGCATTGCTGTCCAAGCTTCTTCATCCACCAGTAGCTCTCTTTGCTGTCCTCCCGCCCATCAGATGAGGTGCCTCTTAGAAGATGCCCCATCACCAAAGAAACCCCCTACAGACTGGCGGGCACAGAGGCCTAGAGTCAGAGGGAACACGACACTGGGGAGAAAGCCACGGGCTCCTTTCCTGGAGACCTCGGGTGGTTCATCTTGGCGAGGTGGACTGGGGTAGCAGCAGACGGGGGCGGGGGAGGGGTGAGAAAATGGGAGAGGAAACTTACTCAAAGAAGCAGAGGCCCTGCAATTTCTTGAAGACATCCTCTCATTGGAGTCCCCATGGTGGCGCAGTGGTTAACGAATCCGACTAGGAACCATGAGGTTGCGGGTTCGATCCCTGGCCTTGCTCAGTGGGTTAGGGAATCCGGCGTTGCCGTGAGCTGTGGTGTAGGCTGCAGACATGGCTCGGATCCTATTGCTGTAGCTCTGGTGTAGGCCAGTGGCTACAGCTCCGATTTGACCCCTAGCTGGGAACCTCCATATGCCACAGGAGTGGCCCTAAAAGGACAAAAAGACAACAACGACAACAAAAAAAAGACGTCCTATCATCGCTTTCCTCCTCCTTCCCCTCTTCCTCCTTTCCCTCCCTCTCCTCCTCTCTTCTCCCAGCTCCTCCCCTCCCTCTCCATCCTCTTCCACCCTCCTCCTCCCTCCCCTCCTCCTCATCCGTCTTTCCTTTCCCTCCCCCGTCCCCTTTCTCCCTCCCATCCCTCTCCCGCTCCCTCCCTCCCTCGCTCCTTCTCTCTCACTCTCTCATTCTCTCTCTTCCATCTTTTCCTTCCAGTACTGACAGTCTTTATACAATTAAAGTAGGGCAAGAATGTTTTCCAAGGCTCTAAAATATCCTTGTTAAGGAAATTCACTGGGAGGAAGAAACTCTGCTTAATTTCTTGGAAAATACAGAGCATATGGTGAGAACTGCTGTTGTTTCCCCTGTCCTCCGCTTCCCCTCCTGAGAAGATCGCATCTCAGGCTCACCTGTCACCATACCAGGCAGGTGGGGCCCTGATGGTGATGGCCAGATCCGAATTTGCCATCTCCCATCTGGCTCCTGTCCTGAGTTCTGTTTGACAGGTGAGTTTAGGGACCAGAAAGATGCCTTTGAACATCTGCTTGCTGGAGAAGGAAAGCAACAGCTCCTCTCATCTCCTTCAGGTGGTCCTTCTCCCCACACCCTAGGCCAGAGCCCCCACCACACCCTGGAATAGTCACTGCAAAGGCTCACAGTGTAGGCAGAGGCCACCTGGCAGTGGGGATGGAGGGAAGAAACACACCTAGAGATAAGGCAGCCTCTGTCTCCTTAAAGGCCATGGGAATGACTCATAAAGGGTCAGTTTTGCCCACAAGAGTAAACAAAGTGCTTAGGGTGGTGGTACTTAATTTCTCCGGGTCCCTTTGGGGATCTGATGAAAAACTATAAAAACGCTTCCCCCCTAAATATACCTACACACAGAGCAGCAAGATTTTGCACTTAGTCTCAGCATGTCCCTTGAACCCAGGTTAATAATCCCTGCATCTGAGGAAAGTATCAGTCTTAGACCCAGCCAGAAAGGGACCCTACCTTGTGCCTCAAGCTTTAGAGGGCTCTGCTCGGGTTCTTCTCTGTCCCCATCCCTCCCCACCAGGCAAGGGGGCATTCACATCTGGAGCTCACGTCCCCCCTCTGGAATTCTCCAGGTATCTGGGACCCTTGATTCTTTACCCAGACATACCCAAGCCCACCTCCAAGGGCCTGCGTGTCACTCTTCACCTGATTTGTCTTCTCAAGGGTGGACCTTGCCACCTGTGGGCAGATCCGTGGGCCCATGGAGCACCTGTTTGCAGGGAAGATGGTAATATCCACACTGTGTGTGTAAGGACCCTCTCAGAGGCAGGATAACACCCTCACCCCACCTCCAAAGATGTCCATGTCCAATCCGCAGAGCCTGTGACTTTGGGACCTCACGTGGCAAAAAGGGACCTTGAAGATAAGCATTTTGAGATGGAGAAATTATCCTGGATTATCCAAATGGGTCTAGTATAATCACTGAAGCCTTCTAAGTGAAAGAGGGAGGCAGGAAAGAGAGAAATTTGAAGATGCTGTCCTGCTGGCTTTGAAGAAGGAGAAAGGGACCACAAGCCAAGGACTGTGGGCGGCCTCTAGAAGCTGGAAAAGGCAAGAAGACAAATTCTTTCCCCCCCCCACAGACCTGCCAACCCCTTGATTTTAGTCCATGAAACCCACGTTAGACTCCTGACCTCAAGAACCATAAGACAATAAATCAGTGTTGTTTTAAATTGCTACGTTTGTGGCAACTTGCTCCTGCGGTGAGAATGCACACCCTCGAGGTGCTGGACAGCGCCAGGACGGGAAGAGAAGGAAAGCGGGTTGCAGACTGGGGACAGGGGACAGAACATTCCACCGTGCGGTGACACAGAGCGCGGAGGAATCTGAGGGTTCTGAATCTGAACGTGGCCTCCCGTGTTGTTGCAAAGCTACTTGTGTCATGGCAAGAACTGAACATAGTTTAGGTAACAGTCAATAGCCTGACTTAGAACTTAAATATTTCGACGTATGGCTCGTGGGCTACCCTTGGCCTTCGTGCCCCAGGCCCTGTAGTTGCTCTCAAGAGTCCCTGAGAAAAAAAGGCTCAGGATCCACCTGCTCACGGTCATTTCCACGTGGGCCACCGCCTTCTATTAAAAAGCCAGTACTTAGCACCAACCATGTGCCCTTATCTCTGGACAACCACATGAGAGAGCCTCTGAGATCCTCTGGAGGCAAAGGCCATCTAATGTCTAGTCCCACGCAACTTAAGAGTCCCACAAAATGCGTATACAAGGATCCTCATCACTATTTCTGGGTAACATGGTCATTAGGCAGCAAGGGTAGAGATTGATAGTATTTCGCTTGTACTCATACCGCCAGGCCACTTCCTGCAGTTCTCGTCTTCTTTGCTGTATCGCCAATATTTATAACTGGCATCAGTGGAAATGTTAGGCTCTCGTATCAAACATAAGGTAATCCTCCTCCTATCCTGACACTTGAATGTACCAAGAGGTAATGGTTCTTTCTATCTTCTCTGTCGCCATGATCCCTGGCATCCTTCGTGTCTCCTTCCTCCTAGGCCAAGTCGTGATGTTCCTGAGCCCTCTGCCACTTCTGCCCAACCATCCCGTCCCTCCATCTCTCTGTCCCACAGAGGTGCACCTGCTCTCACTACCCCCCCTCCAACCTGGTGACCTGGCTTCCAGACAACAGGAGGTAGAGGGAACCCTGAGCCCTCCTAGGGTCCCAGAACAGCAGCAGCAAGGGAAGCACAGTGGTGGGAGGCGGAGCCGTTCCCAGATGCCGCCTTCTCCTTCTGCTCCATCTTCCTCTCGCTGGCTTCTCTCCCTCCCCAGGGCCTTCCAGGTTCCCTATGGCTTTCTGCTCTTTGCACTGAAATTGGCACCAGCTAATACGCATTGAGCACTTCCTATAGGCCAAGCAGCCTATGCATTGCAGCTTTCACCCTTTGCAGTAAAGCCTATGAAACGGGGTCTTACTGTGTCCACTCAATGCGTGAGGGGGGAGGTTATGCTCTTCCCCACTGGCTTATCAATTGCTGTCAGATTCCTAGTCAGAGCTCTGCCTTCGCGTCCACGCAGCTTCCCAGATACTTTTTATTAACTGACCAAAGACCGATCATGAAATTTCAGGCTACTAACTGCCAGATGGATAAACTGTTCCAGGGTTAGAAAGCTCTCCGAGTCCCACTGCAAAGCTGGCCTCCTTCCTCTGCTCCGTGAGAACTCAAGCACGGTGAGGCTGGTTCGCACAAGCGCCTCCTGCCCAGGCTGTCCAAGAGCAGCTAGTGCTAGGGTCCAGGTGGGACTGTCAGACCTCATACACAAAAATACAGGACCCTCAGCTCAATTTGAATTTCAGATAAACAAAGGATCACTTTGTAGTATAAGTACTGCCTGGGGCATGTTTAGGCTGTACTAGCCTAAAAAAAAACAAAATCACTCACTGTTATCTGGAATTCAACTTGAACCAGGCACCCTACATTTTATCTGGCAAAGCCTGAGCCCAGGCCCCTTCAGCCAGGCAGATGAAGAAGGGCAGCTGCAAGTCCCTCCACTCACCACAGGTGGGCAAAGAAGGCTGGACAGGCTGGTCCTGCCAGGGCTGCCAGGGAAGGAAGCGAAAGCCCTTTCACTCTCACCTGCCCTTTGCACCTGCCAGTTCATTTGCCCCAGTCACCTCCTGCCCCTCTCTCTGGCCCTTCTCCCAGGCCTCCACTCTCTCCTTCTGCCCACAAAGCTGCCCCAGCCCAGGGAGCTTCCTGTTCTGCAGACCCCAGCACAGTTAGGTCTGTGAGCTAAACATACAAAACAGATCAGCCGCCTTTTCCGTGATGCAAGGTGGCAGGAGTGGAAGGGGGGCCAGATCCCAGGCCAGTACAGTTGCCTTCCTGCCCTGGAATACACCTTGACGGCGCCCTGGCTCACTGGGGCCACCATTCTTGCCCCCCGAGAAGCTGAGGGCTGTCCTCCGTGTAGAAGGACCCGGATCAGAAGCCAGAGCTGGCAGGCCAGGCACCCCAGCCTCCATCATCTGCTCACATTCTCTCCACCCTGGCCCCTTGGGAGCTGGGGATGCAGGACACCTCCCTGTTCTCAAAGGGAACTGTGAGCTGTTAAAAGCAAGTGCTTTTCATGTTTGTCTTCTTTGAATGACTCTTTAAATTGGAGGAGGGTAAACATCACTACAGCTCAGGCATCGGGGCTGCCGATAGCTTGAGGGAGTTAAGAAAGGATTCCTGGGGGGATCAGGGCCAATAGGGAAAGACCCGGGCCAGGGGGCACCCACCGCTCCCAGCTGGAAGAAATGGTCTATGCATAATGGCAGCGGTCGGGCTGAAGGCTGGAAGCTTCTGGGGTGTCAATCAAGGCCAGCCGCATGTCACACTCATGCTACAGTAAGGATCTCATGTAGTCATAGGGGAAGAATTCATGGGATTCATTCATTGCAGATGTGGACATCTAAGGACCACCTCTGGCAAGGCACGGAGGGAGAAGCGGGAGCTGTGAGTCATTCTCAAATCAGCCTTGATGCGCAGTGACAGGCTGCCTGTCTTCCAGAACAGAAGAGCTGGTCACTGGGACCTCAAGACTCACCCCTCACCCTCCGGCTTCTGCCCCTGGGCCTGTGCATCTTCCTCAGCCTTAAGCCATTCCTTCCTTTGCCCGGCTCTCTGATTAGCCCCTCCACACACATCCCGAGCCCCCCTCCCAGGCAGCAGAACCAAGGAGAGGGCCCTCCCCCTGCTCCCTGGACACCCAAGAGCCAGCTTCAGAAATGTCATGACAGCCCCATCCGGCTCCAGCAGGGCTTCGGGGGCCTCAAGCACAGAGTGGGACAAGACCTCAGAAGTCAACTCTTCCAGGCTTTTCATTTCCTCATGGGAGAGTGGAGGGGTGTGTGTGTGTGTGTGTGTGTGTGTGTGTGACTGCTCCAAAGTCATGCTAGAGCCATAGATAGGCCACCCAACTCCTGACTGGTACAAGCTCTTTCTGCTACATTGCCCTGACTTTCTCCTATTTGGGAGTAAATTTTAGCAAACATTACATTTCAGAGAAAAATAAATTCAAAGTCCAATAATCCTGACCCAGTTCACTTTCACAACTAATAACTGCAGGCTATAAACTGACAAATGAGAAACTGCTGTTTTTAAAGAAAAGATGTATTTTAAGGCAGATATTATATCAGAGTATAAGTAACTGCAGTCTTGTCACTTACTTCACTTAATTTATTTTCCAAAATAAGCATCTTAAAGTAAAGAGCATTGGTTTGGAGTCAGACAGAGCCGGGTCCACAGCCTGGTTCTACCACTAACCAGAGAACTTAACTTCTCTGAGCCTCAGTTTCCCTATTCACAAAATGGGGATAAGAGCCGCATCTACCACGTCGGCTTGTTGAGGGGATGAAAGGAACAGTGTATGGAAACCACTTAGCCTGGACCTGACACACCGTAAACCACAGTAACGAGCTGATATGCAGGGAGACCTCTTGATGCTGTTCCCGGTCAGATTCAAGGCCAACAGGAGCTTCCCCAAAACTACTGTTATAAAACCATGTGAAATAGAACAGTCATTGCCTGGCTGTTAAGAACCTTTTCTCCAGACCTCAGACTGCTCACTCCAGAGAATGACTGTTATGGACTGAAATTCATGTTGAAGCCCTAACCTGCATTTCCATTATATTTGGAGACAGGGCTTTTAGGAGTTAATTAAGCTTAAACGAAGTCCATAGGGGTGGGATCCCAATCTGATAGGACTGGTGTCTTCATAAGAAAAGGAAGAGAGAGGATCTCATTCCGTCTCCGTGCGCTTGCAGCAGAAAGGGCAGGAGAGCACCCAGCAAGAAAATGGTTGTCTGAAAGCCACAGAGGGAACTCTCACCAGAGCCTGACTCTGTGGCACCCTGATCTCAGACATCCAGCCTCCCAAACAGTGAGAGAATAAATTTCTGTTGCTTCAGCCACCCAGTCTGTTACCATGGCCAGAGCTAAGACAATGACCAACCCATGTGGACCCCAGAGCACAACAGCTCCCAGCCACAGGGACAGAAAACCACACACCACACCCTGGCAGTGGAGCCTCGTGGTGAAGCACGTGGACTCCAACCCAGATGGCCTGGAATTAAATCTCAGCTCTGTCACCACCAGCTATGTGATGTGGGGCCATTTACTTAACCTCATGAACAAAACAGGGCGCATATAGCTATTGTAGGAATTAAATAGGTTGATGAATACAGTGACCTCAGAGCAGTTCACTCAAGACATATTTACTGAATGCCTTCTCGGTGTCAGGCACTGGGAGTGCAGCAGACAAAACAAAAATATTCCTGCCCCCATGCAGTGGAGGAAATGGCTGATAAGAAGATAAATGCAATAACGCTAAGTGCTAAGGAGATAAATAGAACAGGAGGCGAGGGGCAGGGCTGGGCTGGGGACTGTGATTTTGGATAGCAGCCAGGGACGGCCTGATGAAGTGGCCCAGGCAGACCTCTGGAGGACAAGCATTCCAAACAGAGGGAGGAGCAAGTACAAAGGCTTTGCGGTAAAAGCATGTGGTCATGTCTAAGGAACAGCAAGGAAGCTGATGTGGAACAGAGTGAGCAAGACAGAGAGCCCTGAAGAAGAGAATTAATGGGGGCTGAATCACATCAGGCTCTATAGCCATTAAAAGGACTTTGAGCTGTACACTGTCATGAGCCATTAGAGGGTTTTGAGGAGCGGAGATATGAGTTAGGTTTTTACAGGATCATTTGGACTGCTGTTTGGACATTATACTGCAGAGGGTGGAGAACAAACATGGAGAAGCCAGTTAGGAAGCTACTGGAATAACCCAAGTGAAAGAGGATAAGGGCTTGAACTAAGACGGAACAGTGGAGGCGGTGAGATGAGGCTTAGATATATTTTATCTGTAGAGCCATGTGACTTGTTTAGATTGGAGGTAGAAAGTAAGAAAATAAGGCATCAAAGAGAGCACCAAAGTTGGTCTGGGCAACTAGAAAACTGGAGGTGCCCTTAACTGAGATGGGGAAGACGCCAAGAGAAGCTGGTTTGATGGGAAATATCCAATTTGTTTTGGACATGTTCCTTTTAACATGCCTGTTAGGCATCTAGAGGGAGACACAGGGTCCATACATACACAGTTGGATCCACAAGCCTGGAGTTGAAAGAAGTCTGGGCTGGTGATAGTTTTGGAGTCATCAGCGTGTAGAAGATCCTCAAAGTATGAGACCCGATGAGCTCACCAAAGCAGCAAATGTAGATAGAAAAGAGGAGGTCAGGGAGTTCCCATCGTGGCGCAGTGGTTAATGAATCCGACTAGGAACCATGAGGTTGCGGGTTCGGTCCCTGCCCTTGCTCAGTGGGTTAACGATCCAGCGTTGCCGTGAGCTGTGGTGTAGGTCGCAGACGCGGTTCGGATCCTGCGTTGCTGTGGCTCTGGTGTAGGCTGGCGGCCACAGCTCCGATTAGACCCCTAGCCTAGGAACCTCCATATGCCGCTGGAGCGGCCCAAGAAATAGCAAAAAGACAAAAAAAAATAAAATAAAATAAAATAGAAAAGAGGAGGTCAAAACTGAGCCCTGGGCCACTCCCACAGCAAGAGCCCAGGGAGCCTGGGAGCCACCAGAAAAGGAGAGTGAGAAGGAGTAGCCAGCCTGGTTACTACGATACAGTATTTGTCACTATTCTTATTTATTGTTGTTCGCTGTTGTTGGCTGCATCACAGCAGCTCTGATCCTCAGGTTAAAGTGATGCTTTCTAAAGCTTACAGAGGGTAGCTAAAGGATCTGAAAATTGGATAGAAATGCTCCCAGATGAATTTTTCATCAGACTAGAAGAGCAGAACAAAAGAAATACATCCTCAGTTATGTAGTGATAAAAGCTGGTGCAAGGAGGAGGAACGATCTTGCCAGGGAAATATAGAATCAGGAAAACATCCCCTATGTATAAAAGGAAAAAGGGGAGGAAGAAAGGGGAAGTCGCTGCTCCCACGCCCCGTAGCCACCCCCTCCACCCAGCTGAATGACAGAATAACGGGAGACAATGAAAAGACAGAAGCATTTTTAAACTGCTGTCTCTATTTTAAAAGATCAACTATAATCATACTATTAAGATGCCTTGTTTGATAAAAGTATGAAAAGTCAAACTTGATTAGAACAGGAAATAATTAAAGAGGGCTCTTAAAAGCTGCTTCATAACTAGCCAGCCCTTTTGACTTCCATCCCAAAGGCACTTAGGAAATTGTGAATGTTTGGCCAAGGCAGTAGGGGTCGTTCAGGTTCACGGAGGATGAGCGACACCTCTGAGGACCGAGAAGAGGTGAATACTGAGACATCGCTGAGGACTGCAGTGTGTGGATATGGAGACAGCCTTTATTCTGAGAGCCCAGGTAACCCTCCAGCTACAAAGCCAACAACTCAGCCTGCACTAGATGAGATACGGAGCAAATATCCAAACAACCCGTGTGCAACCACCTGGAAGATGACAAGATGTGACAAGACTGCTAACATATCCTTGAAGGAGAGCAGCAAGTGCAAGGCCAAATTCAACAGCCTCCTAGTTCAAGGAGGCAGGAGGGAGAAGACAGCATGGATCTTGTTATTTGATTGTTGTACTCAAGCAATCACTTGTCATATGTACATATCACACAGATATAATAAAGAGGGCTGGCTTTTTATTAGGCGCTCATGGGCACTGAATTAAATAATTAAAGAGGGCTACATATGTAAAGGGTTACATAAATTACCATATTTAATTCCAACAACAACCCTGTGAGTAAGGGTGCAATTTTTACTACCCCCTCCCTAAAAATTACTGGCTTTAGGCTCAGGAGTCGATTGACCTTCCCAAGGTCACACAGTTACTAAGCAGCTAAGTTGGACCTTGAACCTGGGGCTAACTGGCTCCAGAATCCACACTCATAATCCCATACCACTGCCTTTCTTCCTGAGCTTTTCAGGAATCCCCCTTCCTCTTGCCTCCCAGCCCATTTGATGACCACTCCTGTCCACCACAGCCCTTACTGCCTGTAAGCCATCAGCTTGTACCTAGTTCATGGTCAAGCATGATAACAAGCACATGGTTTAAGTGCTCAGTAATAACTTTCTGAATTACAAAAAGATACATGCATCTGTATGTTTATAGCAGCATTATTCTCAATAGCCGAGACATAGGCACAACCTAAATGTCCATCAGTGGATGAATGGATTAAGAAGATGTGGTACAGATACACAGTGGAATACTACTTAGCCACTTAAAAAGAATAAAATAATGCCATTTGCAGCAACATGGATGCAACTAGAGATTCTCATAATAAGTGAAGTCAGAAAGAGAAAGACAAATACCATATGATATCACTTATGTATGGAATCTAAAATATGGCATAAATGAACCTGTCTACAAAACAGAAACAGACTCACAAACATAGACAACAAACTCATAATTGCCAAAGGCAGGAGGATTGGGGTGGACTGGAAGTCTGGGGTTAGTAGATGCAAACTATTACATTTAGAATGGATAAGCAGTGAGGCCCTACTGTACAGCACAGGAAACTATATCTAGTCCCTTGGGATAGACCATGACGGAAGATAACACAAGAAAGGGATGTATGACTGGGTCTCTTTGCTGTACAGAAGAAATTGGCACAACACTGTAAATCAACTATACTTTAATTTTTTAAATATTATGGGAAAAAATTCCTGAATTAAATATCTGGTATCAACTTTGAATTGGGTTCTCCAACATGGAGAGTAAGGAAACTCAATCCCAAGGGAGGCAGAGAAACAAAGACTTTGATGAATCTACATCAAGCTGAAATGAGACCCTTTTCGGAGTTCCCATCGTGGCTCAGTGGAAACGAATCTGACTAGCATCCATGAGGACACAGGTTCAATCCCTGGCCTCTCTCAGTGGGTTAAGGGTCTGGCTTTGCCATGAACTATGGTGTAGGTCACAGACGTGGCTTGGATCCCATGTGGCTGTGGCTGTGGCCAGCAGCTACAGCTCTGATTTGACCCTTAACCTGGGAACCTCCATATGCCTTGGGTGGAGCCCTAAAAAGACAAAAAAAAAAAAAAAAGAAGAAGGAGAAAGAGAAGGAGAAGAAGAAGACGACGACAACGATGATGACGACATGGGACCCTTTTCAATGGGGCTTTGAGAAAACACTCTACACAGACCCACCCATTACTCTTGGGCCACCACTAGCCTCCTGCCATCATCCAGATTCTCCACCAGCGTCAGGAGACTGATGACTGTTCATTCACTGTGTGACCATCTCCACTCTGTCACCACTATGGTGTCAATGCAGTGCCAAAGCAACAGGTCATTAAATGGGAGTGTGGGATGCCCACTCGGGCCTATAGTGCTGTGTAGATATGTAAACATCACTTGTCTTAGGTGTTGCCCTTGTTAACTCTTATAGGCTATTTAATAGGCATGGCCCACACAGAAATGCTTATTCCTTTGCCTTTTTGTCCACAGGATGGAAGCTCATATGATAACCTTGGCATGCCCTCTAATCACAAAAAAAAAAAATTTAAGACAAAGAACCATCCAGGCAATTTCTCATCCATAAGAGATACTATAAAGTGAGAAGTTTGGACTAGATGATCTGGAAGTACACTTCCTGAGTCACTGTCCCAGGATTGTCTTTCTGAGATATAAGAGACAAGAAAGATAGCTTAGGTAGTGCATCCCTGAATCTGTAGGTCAGGATCAGTGTCTCCCTCCCCCAGCTTTTCCCAAGAAATCTAGACATGCGGTTGGACAAAAGTTTATTAAACTACTCCCATAACCAAGAGATACCCTGGAGATGTTGTCTAGGTGGCAAAATATTAAAATTTTGCAGTATTGACATTGCAATGCTTTCTGAAAACCATGTAATAGCATATTTGAAAACTGGGACAGTAGCAGAAAATTCAGGATATATATGGTCATATCATCAAATATAGACTGTTCATAAAAGCTATTTTGCAAAACCATTCTGCAAGCCTGGAGAATACAAATCACATTCTGTAGCAACAGATTTATGAAACGTCTTAAACCCCCGGGTCTACAACCTGCTAACTGAAGCAATAGCTTAAGATCCAAATCCTAGAAGTTTTCAAAAATTTCAACAGTGCCTCCATTCTGTGAAGCCAGTTTTTCTTTCCTGAAGCTGACCAATGAAGCAGTGCCTAAAACCTCAGCACCAAGGACAGAGCTCAGTTAATCAGCATGTAAAGTCCAGTTTCTCAACTCTGCAGACAGGAAATTTCTGTGAGTTCAAGAGGAAACCATAGAATATTAGTGCTAGAGACAGTTCTGTGGCTTAACATTTTAATTTTACTGATGGATAATCTGAGTTCCAAAGAAATCTAATGAGGGGTTCCCGTTGTAGCTCAGTGAGTGAAGAACCCAACTAGCATCCATGAGGGTGCAGGTTCAATCCCTGGCCTTGCTCAATGGGGTAAGAATCCAGTGTTGCTGCAAGCTATGGCATGAGTTGCAGACGCAGCTCAGATCCTGCATTGCTGTGGCTGTGGTGTAGGCCAGCAGCTGCAGGTCTGATTCGACCCCTAGCCTGGGAACTTCCATATGCTGCAGGTGCAGCCAGAAAAAGAAAGAGGCGGGGGGTGGGGGGAGAGAGAGAAAGCAAGACAGAAAGAAAGAGAAAAGAAATGAAATGGCTGGCTTCACATCCAGAGCGCTAGAACTCAGGCCTTCTAACCCTCAGTGCTGTGCTCTTTCCCTGCACTATACTGAGACCTGGAACCACATCAAGATCATTCCTGTGCTCTTCTACAGAAAGCGTCCCTGATCTGTCAGTGCCAAGTTAATACTAGTACCAAGAACGAACATATTTGAAGTGAGAGACCAAGGTAGAAAACACAAAGGAAAGAGAAATCTCCGTGACTCCTCAATAGGGAAAGCTTTTCTTATCACCTTCCGGGAGTGCTACCAGTTGGAAAGAGAGTACAGGTAATGAGGCACAAGTAAGTGGATTCCTTCTGCCAAGATCGCAGCTTGAGAGAGTGGGTGGCGGATGGGAAGCCCCAGCCAGCCAAACCCAGGATGGAGGAACAGGGTTTAGAGGCCATTCCTCAACCCCAAAGGTCAGTCAGTCAGCAGTGCATGTTGAGACCCCAACAGACGTACACACCACTAGGTTCTTGGAATCAGACACAGGCATGGCTCCTGCCCTTAGAGATGCACTCAGGCCAGCATGCCAGATCTCTGTAATGAGCCATACCATGGTGAGAACAAATCCATGGCTCTCCTAAGTGTGAATCCACCCATGGAGGACGCAGGGGGTCTACATGAATTTAGACATCTTATATAAACCCTCAGAGCCTGGAGGTCCATTTCAAAAGAGTGAGAGATGGTTTGGAAGCACCCTTCCTGAATCACAACCCCATGATCGACTTTCTAAGCCAGTTCTGTGGGACTGAGAAGATACCATTGTGTAGTGGGTCTCTGAATATCCAGGTTAAGCTCAGTGCCACCTTCCTCCCACTTCTCCTACCAACCAGGAGCAGCCCATCCTCTGATTTCACCCTAGGCTTGTATATGCCAGGATAACAACATTAGCCATTGGATTGAAAAGAAAGGTAGATATTAATGCAGAGGTTACATGAGGCCAGCTGGCTGGACATCAGAGACAGCTTCTATTCCAATGAGCTTGCTGCTGACAGGATTCCAGCCCTCATCCTTACGGACTGATAAAGTCAAACACTCTCAGGATCCCAAATCAAATTTGATCAGATGTGGGGATACTGATGTACACTAACAAATCTTACATGAGAACTAATGAGGAAGACCAAAAGGCCAATTAAAGGACAATGAGAAATGTAACTAGCAGGTGGATTGGAAACTTACTCAACCTGACCACAGTCTCTCCATGTCAAATTAGAGAAACATTGAGGAACTGGCCAAGATAAGTTAATTAAGTAATTTGATTGCTTAACGGCAAAGGCTCTCCTATCCTGCCATACTCATCTCTACGACCAGGGTTCACCCAACAGCAGACAAGCTCCTCCCAACACCTACAGGATGTTAGATGGACTCTGTTGCTTTTACCTGACTGATTCTCCTTCCTCCTGCTTCAGTTTCTAATGTCTCTTCTGACTGGTACTTCCTTTGTGTTTAAGTTCATTTACCATCGAGTCTTTTTGGTTGCATTGGCATTCTCCTTCTTCAACATTACCTTTGCATCTCTGCTCTGATCCATCATGTATTGGTCATGTGTTTGACGACTACTTGTTTGCCAAGTTCAGTAGTTTGAGGGAGGACACTGTGTCAGTTAGATATTGCAGGATCATAGACTGCGCTCAAACTCAGGTTGCACTTTCAGGAGCTGTGTGGACATAATTTAAACCTAAGGAGAAGAGCTGTCAGGAGATAGGGACTTGTGCCTTTTCTAGGGTCCCGCCCACCCTGTCTGGACATTTCCTGAAACCTGTAGTCATTTATTCAACAAGAATTGATTGGATGCTTATTGTTTGCCAAACATTGTGTTAGAGATAATGCAAAGACAAATTAGACAGTGTTCTTGGATGTAGGAAGAGGGAACATAAGCAAATACAACATGACCACTGCTACATAGAGGAGTGTACCTGGTTCTGTAGGAGCACAGGGGAAGGAGGGCCTGGGTGAGCTTATATATATGACCTGGAGAAAGCTCTGAAAAGAAGGTGATGCTCTAGCCAGAACTTGAAGGATAAATAAGAGTTTTCCAAGTGCACAGGCTAAAGGAAAATGGGCTGAGGGAATCATCCCAGAGTGAGGGGACAGTGTGGGCAGAATAAGGGGGCATCAGAGGGGACAGCATGGGCAGAATCAGGGGCATGTCATGCTGGCATTGTTGAAGAAGCCACACAGGAAGGTTGGAGAACAGGATGAGGTGGGACTGGTCTTATGTTCTGACTAGTTGTGTTCGGGTTAGGTTTGACTGCAAGTGACAAAAATGCAAGCAGCTTGAAAACAATAGAAATTATTTCTTTCTTACATAAAGGCCAACTATGTAATCCAGGACTGGCATGGATTCTACTGGCCGGGAGCCAGGCTTCTTCTATCTTGTTGCTTCCTCGGGGCCAAGAAGGGACATCTTATTCCTTTTTTAAGAAAGGGACACAGAAGAAAGCAAAGATTGTGTGAGTTCTGACTCTTAAAACAGGGCTCCTGGGAAGCTACCCAGGAACTGACTTACTCCCTCCTTTGTCACGTGACCACTCCCAGCTACAAGGGAGCTTGGGAAATGTGGTCTTTGTTCTTGCAAACTACCACCGAGCCACAAAAGATGGTATTAAGTAAGAAGAAAGTACTAATATTCAGGGACAACCAACCACATACATTATGAAAGGAATTTCAATTACGCACCATAGCAGACAGTGAGTCACTGAAGAATTTTGAGGAGGGGAGTGGTAGATCTGATTTGCATCCTGGCGCAATCACTCAGGATGCTGTGTGGAGAAAAGACTGGAAGAGAAGAGGCAAAGGCACCTGTGCAAAGACCACTTCAAAGCATCCTCGGCCTGGTAGACAAGGAGGCGGAGCAGAGAGGAGAGATGCCAGGGAGGTGGAAAAAATAAGAATGGATGACTGCTTAGAAGAGAGAATGGGGCAGTGGAGGGGGCTGAAAATGACCCCAAGCTTCTAACTTAAGACACACTAATGCTCATTAAGTAATTGCTTAAGACAATACTAATACTTTGGACAGTTGTAAATATGTGTTCCATAGTTAAATTTAGAAATAAGAAGTGAAGAGTCAGCATGTGGGATTAAATAAATTAAAATTGCTTATGTGCTTAGAAGAGTGTCAAGCACATAGTAAGCACTCAGAAAGTGATTGTTAAATCTCTGGTCTCAGAAAAGGCCCTAGGTTAACAGTCTTTCTTACGGGATGACTGGCCTTCTATGTAGCCGTGACTCTCCTGCTCCACATTCCAGGTTGAGTGAAGAACCTTCAGCATCCAGCCGGGAATAGGTAGCGCACTGCCAATGCAAGGCAGAGAGAAGGATCAAAATGGATCCACATTCTTCAGCCGGTTCACAAAGACCTTGCAAGCCCACCCAGAACAGGCAAGCAGTTCTAATTTTAAATCAGAGGAGTGGGAAATACCAGGTCAATGGGTTTGCTCTGTGAACCAAGGGATGAGCAGGTGCCTGGAGAATTGGAGTGGGGGGGGGTTGCTTCTCCAGCCCCATCCTAGCCAAGTCAACCATATTTAGAATTAAAATGTTCCTTAAGAAATCACTCTAGTTGAGAACAATGCAGCTGTTTTCTTTAAACTCTTCTTTTTTTCACAATGTTTCTATTGCGATTGCGTATTTTTAAAGAAAGGGAAATTTTTACACACACACACCACACACACTCAAAATGCTGGCCTGCTGTAGCTCTGATGAAAGATGGGACCCTGGCCATAGGAAAGCTTATGGATTCTTGTCATCCAACTGTCTTGGAGGAGAAGCCCCTTCTCTCCAACAAATCTCTTGGCCAGGAGCTCACTGACTTCCTATTGGCCTGTGGGTGCTCCTTTCATCCTATTGGTCAGCCCTGGGCCCTGCCCCGCCCCACTCTGAGACGCTTAATTTCATCAGACATTTTTCAGGTGCCTCCTTTGTGCCAGCAGCTGAGGACACAAAGATGACTAAGCCTTGGCCCGCGGCCTGGAGGCGCTCACTCCGAGAGACCTATTAGGACTGGCCTGCTCTGGCGGTCGGAATCTGGCTGCAACTGAATGTTCGCACTCCTTTGGCAGATGGAGATGGAGGGGTTTAGGCCAGAAGGCAGCGCCTGTGGAGAAAGAGCTGAGAAGGGAGCTTAGATTTTTCTGTTACCACCCCCACCTTCTGAGAGAAGCCAAATGAGATCAACAGAGCCCTGGCCCCGCCTCGAGCGAGGACAGAGACCCAAAATGTTGGGCCTGCACCTAAAGCACCCTCTCCTTTCCACCTTAGGATTCAGAGGGTCCTGGCCTCCAGCCTTGCTCATAACTGCATTGTTAGGAGAAGGACCTGTGAGTTCTGGGGGCCGGGCCTGCCCCGCAAGACCTTAGTTAGACTATGCGGGTATTTTGCTTCATTCGTGCGCCCCCTGCAGGACACTTATGAGCGTGCATCTCTGCAATCACCTCCACATCCTCAAGCTTCCTCAGGGACGGGCCTCCCCTCTCCCCACCGTGTCACTCTTGAAAGATTGCCAGTTGGACAGTGGGTTGTTTTGTGAGGGTCAGAGAGGGAGGCAGGAGCCTGCTGAGGGGAACGCACTCCCATCTGCCTTCATCAGACTTAGAAACCAAGCCACTCAGAACCTGATCCAATGTGTTTTTTTCCAACCCAATGTGATTAAAGGCGTTGTCACCTGAAACCCAAGACTAATGGATGACCACAAGGACTCACAGGCGGCCCTCTCGGCCGGGCACTCTCCCTCGCTGCAGCATCTTGAAACCAGCCTCAACAGGCAGGAGGCACCGTTATCACCAGGGCGGGGAGCAGGGCCCTTTTGGAGCAAGTCGGAAAGGCCACTCTGGAAAGTCTCGGGGCATCAATATTTCATGCCACTGGAGCTGTCTTTGTTTTTATGCAAATTGCTCGGGCTGCCAGATGGGCAAGGGCTGGCAGCATCATCCATCAGCGGCTGTTCCCTCCCCGCAACCTCAATCCCTGCCAGGGCCCTGAGGACTGGCCTCAGCTGTGGCCCATCCTTTTGCTGGGTCTGCGTGGCAGGCCATGGCCTTGTCCTGAACATCGGGGGATGCAGAGGAAGCCAGAGGTCAGGTCGCTGCCCTGGGGGACTCACAGATGGAAGGGCCTCGTGATGAGATGGAAGGCGGCTAGCCACTTCAGTACAGCGAGGTGGGCATAACAGGGCATATCATCCCCAGTCTGCAGATAGAACCAAGGTTTGGGGAAGAGTTGCCAAAGATCACCCAGCAAGTTGATCCAGGGTGCAGGCCTGGTCCAGGGTGCCCTCCAGTCCTCCAGTCACACCTCTAACCCAATACTGCCATGAGCCATAACCTGGGCTCTGCCTTCCTATCCCCGCCTGCCCATGATCTGCATGGTTCCAGCTTCTTCAGCCTCCCTTCCCACAGCTGGGCCACACAACCCTACCAGCAACCTCAGCCAGGCCACAACTCACCCTTGCCTGCTTTTCAGGGCCTGAGCCCACATCCAGGAGCCCAGGCAGTGGCCACTTCCTCCAGCTGGGGCTCTGCCTTGCTCTTGCCTGTTCTTGCCCCTTCGGGATGGGGAATGAGAGATACCCCAATACTGACTCCTGCCACGTGGCTCCACCTCTGCCAGGATGCTTTGGGGTGTCTGGGCCGTGCCTTTGGGGATGCCCAGCCCCCTGGGTCCAGCTTCCCACACCAACGGCTAAGCTGGAATTGCACACTCCTGGGATTCCTTGGCATAACATCCTTCCTAAAACTGCACCGGCCTGTCCCATTCAGTCCCACCAGACTGTCCCTGTCTGCCCCTTCTCTCCAGTGTCCCTGATTGTGCAGGGACAAGGCTTCAGCACAGGATTCAGTCCTGTCTGTCCATCCCACAGCTTCAGGGTTCCAGTGAGTAATGGTGATGCAGGTATCACTCAGTGTGGGACCTCCGAGCAAGGGGCGGAGTCTGCAGGGATGGGCCGATTCCCTGTGATATCACCAGGCAGCTGCTGGCTCAGCCAAAGGCTGCTATGGAACAGCCCTGCCCGGGGAAACTGGGAGACCTTGGGCAAGTCACAGCCCTCTGCCTCCAGATAACTCAGAAGTCGGGACCAGTGATATTCAAGTGCCCTCTAAGTCTCTGCATCTATAACCAGTGGTCCCTACTCCAAACCACTCTCTTCCTTTCTTTTTTTTTTTTTTTTTTTTTTTTTTTTTTTTTTTTTGTCTTTCTGCTATTTCTTTGGGCCGCTCCTGCGGCATATGAAGGTTCCCAGGCTAGGGGTCGAATCAGAGCTGTGGCCACTGGCCTACGCCAGAGCCACAGCAACGCGGGATCCGAGCCGCGTCTGCAACCTACACCACAGCTCACGGCAACGCCGGATCGTTAACCCACTGAGCAAGGGCAGGGACTGAACCCGCAACCTCATGGTTCCTAGTCGGATTCGTTAACCACTGCGCCACGACGGGAACTCCTCTCTTCCTTTCTTTACCTCTCCCCTAAGACACGGTCAGGGTGCGATGCAGTGAACGACCTCAGCCTGGGTTGTGATGAGCCAGCGACCTTTGCACAAGCCCCGAAGTGCCATGCAGTCTGGCTGCCCCCTGGTGCTACTATAGAGGGGCTTCCTGCATTGAGAAGAGGCTGGAGCCAACCACTCCTGACACATCCCAACTGCAGAATCCAAGTCTCAAGGTTCTGCATCTCGTAGAAAAGGCGCAAAATCCCATGGACCATATCCTGAGACCGCGCGCTTTCGTTTCACCTTCACATCACAACAGCCTCGAAAGGTAGACAGCAAACTCCCTTTTAGAGTTGAAAAGCTGAGACTCAGAAAGGTTAACAAATTCCCCAAAGGAGTTCCCTCGTGGTTCCATGGGTTAAGGATCCGGCATTGTCACTGCTGTGGCTCGAGTTCAATCCTTGGCCCCAGAACTTCTGCATGCTGAAGGCATAGCCAAAAAGAAAAAAAAAAAAAAAGGAAAGAAAAGCCCCAAAAGCCACACCAGTAGAGTTTGAACCCGGGTCTGTCTGAGTTCGGGGCAGCTCTCCACTACACAGTGCTGCAGGAAAGGCACCCTGACGTCATGCTGGCGGGACATTCCTGAGCTTGGTGTTTGCCAGATAAATCAGGCTTTCAGATGCATTAGTGCCTTCCTCTGCACTTGCTGTTCTGCACATGCGTGGAATGAATGCCTTTCTCCAAACCCCTCCTTCCACTCCACCAACCAAACCTCCTTTCTGCTTTTGGAGACCCCATTTATCCTACAAGACTCAGCTCGGGCTGCCCCTGAGCCATGAGATCTACCCCTCCGCCCTTTGCTTAGCTCCCTCCTCCACTCCAACCCTAGGGCTCCCGCCTCTGTGATCCCGCAGCAAAGACTCCCCTTTCATTTCCCGAGAGGCGGCAGGCTCAGAGCCGGGTGCAGGCTCACACAGGCTTCATCCCGTCCTCTCGGCATCCTGCGAAGCGGCTCTCATATTTCCACTTTACAGTCATGGATCCGCATCTCTTGGCTCACCCCCACCCCCCCACATCTCCATCTCTGACACAGAGCACGGCACCAGGGCACATGTTAGGGCTGAGCGATCTGTGCCTCTACGGCGGCGAGAACCTGCTTACACCACTAAAGTCTTCAGGTGCTGAGAGATGGGGCAGGTCTGCACTATGGAAATGTGAGCCGGAGCCCTTCAGACCTGATGGGGGCTGCTCTCTGACCTGCGGGAAACAGCTCCTTACTCCATCCTTGATTCCCTCTCCCCCGCGCCCAGCTTCCCCCCACCACCAGTAGGTCTAATCCTGGCGCACACACTTGGGGTGACAGAGGCTCCCTTGAGGAGTGTGCAGTCCCCGCTCATCCTTTTCCCCCAGAAACTGGAGCACAGGAGTTTCGGTCAGAAGGGCGGCTGCAGACGGAAGCCTGAGAGGCCCCAGGATCTGATAGGGGGGGTTCGTTTTTCAAGGTTCAGTGTCCGATTGGTCAGATGGGGGGGGCGGGCCCCCAGCCCTGCGCCCAGCGGGTGGTGGTAATAGAGCCAGAGGTCAGAGTGGAGAGCAAGGAGATCAGGTTCTTGGACAAGGACCAAACTGGACCGCATCGCTGGACCCGCACCCTCCGGACTCGGGGGTCAGAGGACACATCCAGTTGCAGGGGGAGAGGCAGGGTGCCTGGGAAGGTCTGAGCGCTGTCAACTGGGCAGCACTGGAAACAGTAAGGACTTCAGCCAATGGGCGTCAGGTCATGTTCCGGGAGGCTTGAGAGGCTCCAAGGACAGGGTATAAAGGGCCTGGCAGGTGGGGCTCGGGACCCCCGCCCCATCCCTATAGCAAACAGAGCAGCTTCTCCTTATCTGTTTTGTCCATTAGACGCCTGCATAGAATTTCCTTCGAAGAAAGAAAGGGTGGTGCTGTGAGGACGAGGACGAGGAGGACTCCCCCTGCCCTGGATGGTAAATGCCTTGGATCTTCGTCCTCGGCATCTTCTTCCTCCCTGTCGCCCAGCCGCGGGCTCAGCTGCATGTGGACACTACCCACAGGCGCCCTTCTGGTGAGCAGCGCACACCCCGTCGCTACAGCCCGGCCCGTGTAGACACTACCCAGCGTGACTTCCTGGACACCCATGCTCCAACCTTCTGAGACTCGCTCTTCCAGGCCAGCCTTCCCTCCACCCCACAGCAAGGTCCCCTCTCCGGGGAATGACCTCGTCATCTGCATGGCTTTTCTCGGCCTGGAGCACTTTTCCTTCAGCTCAAATGCTCCCTCCCTGCGGAGCCCTCATCGATGTCCTCAGGCAGTCAGGGCCACATGCACCCCACGCACCCCATGCCCTCCACTGCCCTGCACCTTGTATCCACTTTCGCCCCGAGGTGAAGACCAGATAAATAAATTCACATTTCAGCTCTGCCATCTCAGGAGCTACGTGGCCTCGAGGCCACAACCTCCCTGGTGGCTCAGTTTCCCCCAGCATAGGATAATATCGTACCTGCTACTACTGCTGAGGGCGGGGGCTGGGTTCAAATGAGATAACATACCTAAAGCACTAAGCCCTGTACGTGGCCCAGAGTAAGTGCTCAGTGAACGGTAGCTGTTGGAAATAGTCTCATTGTCCAGTGAATTTTTGTGAGCAATTTCCAGCTCCATCTCCTGCACGTTTTCCCCACCAGGACTTCTGCACACACAGCTCAGCTGCAGCTGCGTTTTCTTCTCCGGTAACGCTTTTGACAGGAATGATAGGTTCCCATGCCAATGAGAATAGAGCAGAGAAGCCACATCAGGAAGAGAAGAGAAACGAGAAAGGTAATTTTTTTTAATGGCCTTATAGCAATCAGGAGAGTCTCGTTTTTTTCTACCCATAGGCAGTCTTTTTTTTCTCACCCAGCACTTATTGCCTTCCTTAGCTGTGACCCCCATCACCCTGTGGGTGCCTAAGCTCTTTGTTGGCCTGGCAGGTGGAGGGGTGGGGGAGCTGTGCCCTCCGAGAAGCACCCGGATGGTGGCCATCTGCCCACAGACAGCAGGATGCATGTGGGGCTGCAGGGGGGGGGGGGAGAAGCCATCCTCGGCTCCTCGGCTCACACACTCTGGTCCCCACCACCCAGAGCCTCGTCTCCCCCTCCCACTCCCCCTCAGGACCCCTCCCACTGCTCAGAGGAATCCGACCCCCAAGGCTGGTTAAGCCCTCCCATGGCCTGGAGCATCTCTCCGAGGTAGCTCCCATCTGCTGGGAGTGAACTTGCCCTTGCTGTGTTGTTGGGCTGCCTCCTGCACCGCCTTGAAAGGCATCCACATTTGTTGCCCCATAACTCAAGCACCCAGCGCGGTTTCTGCGCCCAGTAACTGGCTGTGGAGTAAATGAAGAGTGTAACCAATTGAAAGTCACTGGAGGTGCAGACAAGCTGGAAGGTCCCACTCCCACTCCTCTTGGACAGGATTCAGGGGCCCAGAAGCCACTTCTCAGAGCCCTCAGGGGAAGGGGTGCTGAGCCCCAGCCGTGTTGAGCCCAGATAACCAGATGGAAGGGGTAGCCCAGGACCCTAGGCCAGCTGCTCCTGTGCAGACTCAGAGCCGGAAGAAGGGAACTCAGTTCTCCAGAAGCAGATGGAATTACATGCAAAGTGCAGCCGGAGGTCTGGGTTAGAGGCTGAGGAGGGTTTGCTCTCTTTATTTATTCACAGCCCGGTGCTGACATGAGGGCCCACCACGGCGCACTGCCCTGGCTCCTAGAGCCCGGGCCTCGCATCTCTCCCAGGCCCATGGAAGTCCCTTGGTGCCCAGGAAACTGAACCAGGCCTTGCCTCTGGCCACAGCTGTGCCTAGGATGCAGCCTTGAGGTCAAAGCCAATGACTAGCTGCAAAGCCCTGGTAGTGACATCAGAAAGGACCATATCCTGCTGGCTCAAAGGAAAAGAATTTTCAGCTATGGCCACAAAATTTTCTCCTTCCGCCAACTTCTGTTTTTCCTCAAGGTACCCGTACCTGTGTATCCACCTACTTTCTCTTTAAGGGAAAAAGATGTATCCTTTCCTGGAACCCAAGAGCATCCCAAGGAGATTCTGGAAGATTCAGCCAGTCTGAGATTGCTTGCAGACATGGGGCATTTTACTCCATCAAACGGGCAGGGAGTCTTAATATCTATCTGCCCAAAGGAAATGAAAGTTCACACAAAGACTAGGATCTGAATGTTCATAACGGCAGTGTTTGTAACAGCCGAAAACCGGAAACAACTCAAATGTCTATCAACAAGCGAAGGGATGACCATTCTAGCTTATATCCACACATACATCCATGCATGCATATATAATATTGTGGAATATTACGCAGCAGTAAAAAGGGAATAGGCAATTGATACATGCAGCGACATGAATGAATCTTAACATAATCCTGAGTAGAAGGAGCCAGACCAAAAAAAGGATACATAATATATCATTTCATTTCTATAAAATTCTAGGAAATGCCAATTAAGCTATAGTGACAGAAAACAGGTCTGTAGTTCACTGAGAACTGGCAGAGGAGGGGTCCAGGCAAGAAGGAAGAATTGCAAAGGAACACAAGGAAACTCTGGGTGGTGATGGAGACGCTCACGCTTGATGGTTTGTGATGGTTTCATGGGTATACACGTGTATCAAATCAAAACTTATGCACTTTGAACATGTGACATTCCTTCTATGTCCATTATATCAAAATAAAGCTATTTTTTAAAAAACAAGTGGGAGGTGGTCTGGTGCCAAGTTATGTCTCGGGCACAGTCTCAGCCAAGCCAACGGACTCCACCCAGTGTCCCAGCCCCCAGCACAGTGCCGGACACAGGGCACAACAAATGTTGCTGAACTTAAAATGAATAAATAAATATTGTCCTGTTTGACTCACTGGCCCGATAGAAATACTCATAGCTTTAGGGTGATTAATCTGATCAACATTAATCACCTCGGCAGAACCGTGAGCCGAGAATACCTCAGCCCACAACCTGTGACTGCCTCCATCCGTACTCCCTTCAGAGCAGGGAAGGGCCCCCCTCACTCACCATACCCCAGCCAGCACCTCCGAGTCCCTGTCGGGAGGGCGCCCCCAGCCCCGGGCAGGGAGGGCAGCCCAGTTCTGGGCAGCAAGATAAACGCCAGGCATTCTGAGTCCCTTACCATCTGGGATTCTAGTGTCCTCACAAGGCCACGTGGGCCACCCTGAGTGAGAAGCAACAACAGGAAGAGAAAGGTTGGGGGGTGGGGGCAGGGGCAGGGAGAGCCCCCTTTACTGATGGACTCACTAGCTCTGGATGAGAAAGGCCTTGTGCTTGTCCCAGGGAGCTGAGCTGTAGTGGAGCCAGGGTGTTCCTGGGGGCCCACAAATACGTCCTGAGCTGGAACTCAGACTTTGATTCAAGGAATTGGTAGGGGGTCACCTGGCTCTGTGGGGCACCCGCGCCCCTCCAAGCTGGCGGCCCAGAAAGCCCCAGGCGGCCTTGCATCTGGGAAAACGAGCCAGCCCCCCAAGAGGAAGAGCGAAAATCACCCCAAGATGGCCCCAGATACCCACCAGCAGAGCCATCGTGGAGGAAGGGCACTGGGCATCCATGGTACCTGAAAACGTGGGCATGATTCCCAGGGGCTATGTCGCTAGGCCAGGCATCGTTTTCTGTGTATTAATTTAGCTAAAGCTCACAGCAACACTGTGACAGATGAACTGTTTTTTTCATCCCCATTTTACAGGTGAGGAAATGGAGGCTCAGAGAGGTTAAGAACTCTGCCCAAGTTCACACGCTAGCATCTAGGCCTGGACTTGGATGCAGGTGGTAAGCTCCAGAGTACTGCTGCATCACTGTGCATTATTCCCGTGGAAAGACTGAGGGCTGGGCTCCAAAGGACCAGCTGCCAGATGTAAAACTTGGCACCAGAGCAGACTTATTCCGCCTGCTTTACCCAAACAGAGCAGGCTTTGGGGTGGTGCAGGCAGAGAGCCTGGGCCGCCCCCTCTCCCTGCCATGGCCCCATGGGGGTGAGGGGTCCTCTCTCCTCCAGGACAGGGCCCTCGCAGGGAGCCTGACACTCTGGTTGGAGCTGGAGAAAGGACCCTTCCCCAGTTGCTCAGGTCAAGATTCTATCTTCCAAGTCCAGTGGGGCCGAAGCAAGCCCCCAGCTGTACCCCCACCCTGGCCCTTCTCACAGGTGGGTTGGGGGAGGTTCAGGTGGGGTCCAGGGCCCTGTCATAAGAACCTCAGTGTAGGGACCAGCCACTGAGCAAACCCAGACCTGAACTGATCACCCATTTATGGGCAAAGTATCCTCCGAACTGGGGGAATGATGGGAGGGAAGACCGAAACTCACCAAACTCTGCACCTCTGTGTTCGCGCAGGCTCTTAGGAAACACCGCCTGGGTCAGCACCTAATTCAGCCTCTGGGTCAGGGTCTGACCTGCGCATGTCAGTCGGGAAGGTGGAGGGCCGTCCATTGCCAAGTTCACCTCGCTGGCTTTGCCCCCGGGCCCTGCACTTTGCATCCTGCCCCACTGACCTTTGCCCCCGGGCCCTGCACTTTGCACCCTACCCTGCTGACCTTTGCCCCCGGGCCCTGCACTTTGCACCCTGACCACTGACCTTCACCGGATCCTCTCTCTCAAGCTTCCTCTGGAGACAGACCGCAAGGGCGATCCTGTTTCACAGGATAGGATTTCTGAACCCCAGGTATCTGCCCGGCAGGCTCCTCCTGCCAGTCCGCCCCTCTGCCCTGAGACCAGCAGAGCCCCTTGGCCATGGAGAGCTGACCTCGCCGAGCACGCAAGGCTCACACAGGCCGAACCGGAAGCGCCCTCTCCTCCGCTGCTCTTGCTGGTGAGTCCTTGGTCCCCTTTCTCCCTGCCCCACACTTCCATTTCTGCAACTGGATCTTACCCACCAGAGCAAAGGGCCCCAAGCATCTTTCTTCTAGGGTTCCTGAACTTTCTGTGGAAATTCAATTGCCCGTATGGCAGCTAGAATGAGCCACCCAGATGGGCTGATTTTCCATCAGGCTCTTAGGCAGATGCTTTTTTTTTTTTTTTAAGGGCTGCACCTGCGGCATATGGAAGTTGCCAGGCTAGGAGTCGAATCAGTTAGAGCACGGCTGCTGACCTACAGCACAGCCACAGCAACACGGGTCCGGAGCTGTGTCTGCAACCTACACCACAGCTCAAGGCAACGCCAGATCCTTTAACCCACTGAGCAAGGCCAGGGATCGAACCCGCATCCTCATGGATACTAGTCAGGTTCATAACCTGCTGAGCCACAACGGGAACTTCAGATGCATTATTCTGATGGTCCACACTCCTAAGGCCTTTATAGCTCAGAGCCTCCCAAGAACACCAGTTGCAATCTGTCACCTCAAATGGAGCCTAATCTTTGCACCAGAAGAAAGCAGAGCTGCCCCTGGATCCCCACCCACTATGTCCATTTCTGCTCCAGAAATCCGGAGCTTTCTTGGGGCTGAAGGAGGCCCAGGCCCCAGGGTTCAGTGCCCTGCACAAGAGCTAAGAGAAGAACAGGCCCAGAAGCCAGAAGCAGAGCTTTCGCCAGGAGAATAGACAATGGCCTCTGGTGGTATTTTGTCGGGCACACAGGCAGCTTCCACCCGCCACCCCGCCCCACATAGGCAGATGCCTGCAATTCCTCCGTAAGCGCTTTGTTCCACAAGCTCATGCCTTGTGTACCAACCAATGAATTATTCAACAGATATTTGCAGAGGTTCTTCTATGTGCGAGGCGACATCCTAGGTACTGGGGTGATCCAAGGATATGAATCCTTCCCCCAAATCTCCCTAATAATAATAACGTGTGGTGTTATTATTATCCCTGCTTTATAGATACGGCAATTAAGGCACAGAGATATTAAGTAACTTGTCCAAGGTTATACAGCCTAATACATCCTGGAACATAGCCATGGGGTGCCTCTTTAGGGAGGTGATCCTGAGAAAATAATTCAAGACTGAGGATGCTTTTAAAAAGGGGAAGACCGGCCTTGGACATTTCGTTGTTCAGTGTCAACTCGTAGCCCCAGGACCTGCTTCCCGGGCCCCGGGCTGCCAGGGCAGGGAGAGGAAGGGGAGGGGAGCGACTGCCAGGAGGAGCAGGGCCAAGGTGGTCCCCCCACCTCCCGCTCCCTGGAGGGGAAACGCCTGTGTCCACAGACCCTGGAATTGGCTGCAGAGAATAGATGAGGCGGGGGGCCCCTTAACAGCACAGGAGGAAAGTGGCCTGGGATGGCCTGTCAGGCTGAGGAAGGTGGGGACTCTGATCTGGGTGCCGAGGAATCTGCTGGAAGCCTTGTGTGGGGTGACTGGGCCCACCTGGCTGTGAAATAAGCACATGGGAGGCCCTGGCAGCAACTCGGCCAGAAGTGAGGTCTGAACAGGTTTTGGGGGATGAGAGTGAGGACAGGAAGGGGGGACCTCATGGAGGCAGAAGCCACAGGGTTTGGAAGCTAGTAGATATGAAGGTTGGGGAGAAGGAGGCCTTTACCTGAACAGAGAACCAGACTGGGAGGGATGGGGCTGTTTTTAGTAACTGTATACTGATAAACTATTACATGTTATTGAGAAAATCAGGGAAGAAAATCAGAGCATCCCTAACCTTGAAAAAGGCTGCCTAGCAACAGAGGATGAGTTTTAGGCTTAGAATCAGACAAAAGGGAGTTCCCGTTGTGGCTCAGTGGTAACAAACCCAACTAATATCCATGAGGATGCAGGTTTGATCCCTGGCCTCGCTCAATGGGTTAAGGATCTGGCGTTGCCTTGAGCTGTGGTGTAGGTTGCACACTCAGCTCCGATCCCGAGTTGCTGTGGCTGTGGTGTAGGGACGGCAGCTATAGCTCCGATTTAACCCCGAGCCTGGGACCCTCCATATGCCATGGGTGTGGCCCTAAAAAGCGAATTAAATCAATAAAATATAAAATCAAATCAAATAGTCCCTATTTTACAATTTTATCTAAAACCATTCCTTCTGGTACCTGGGGCTGCCGAAAAACAAACCCGCATTTTGAGATTACCGATTACCTGGCCCTACCTGGCCCACACCCTCCGGCTGAGCTGAGCTGTGCTGGCTGAGGGGATGCCCCGAGGGCCTCTCTCCAAGTCCCCGTAGCCAGCAGCAGCAGCAGGATGCAGAGTGACCTATTTGGGGACAGAGCATGTGAGTGTACGGAGGGAGTGTGGCCTCGGTCCAAACTCCATGGGCCTGGAGACTCCTGTTCCCGTCTCCATGGTCAATAGCAGTTACCTCGTCAGCCCGTGATGATTCTTTTCAGCATCGCTGCTGCTGCTGCTCATGAAAAAGCTCTTGCCCGTATCACTCAGTCTCTTTTGAAAGACAGCTCCATCCTTGAGCAGCCCCCGCAGGGAGAGACACGGCCCACGCAGTGCCCACCCCGCCCTAACAAGGAAGAGAGCCACGTGACCGGCCCCCAAGCCCCTCCAGCCCTCCCTGTCTTCTTTCAGTCACTGCAGGTGACAGAACAGCCCCCCATTCCAAGAGACAGACAGACAGGCAAGGGAAAGGGGGGGTCAGGGCACACCCAGAACAGAAACATCTGTGGTCGTGGGTGGTTTCCACAGCCGCAGGTTTGTTCACGGAAGCCACTCGCGCGTCTCTGCATATTTGCACGTGTCTAAGTGCCCAGATGTCTTGGCCTTGCTTTCTCTGTAGCAAGTGTGTGTCTGTGAATTCACAGGCGAAGGTACATCTGCCTCTAGGCCTCCCCCTCCCTGACCAGCATGCCTGCACCAACCTGAGCAAAGACAGCCTCCAAAAGGGTCCACCTGCTGTAGCAACAGGGGTGTGACCCACAAATTTAATAGCGCCCAAGGAGTTCTCATTGTGGCTCGGCAGTAATGAACCCAACTAGTATCCATGAGGATACAGGTTCGATCCCTGGCCCCGCTCAGTGGGTTGAAGATCTGGCCTCACCATGAGCTGTGGTGTGGGTCACAAATGCGGCTTGCTGTGGCAGTGGTGCAGGCTGGCAGCTGCAGCCTCCAATTCGACCCCTAGTCTGGGAACTACCATATACCACAGGAGTGGCCCTAAAAAGACTCAAAAAAAAAAGGTAACCCAGAAAGGGGCATCCTACCCCAATTCCTGACCCATGGCTCCGCTGATACAAGCTGCCAGCATCTGCTGCACACCTGTCACATGCTGTGTGCTTTGTAGGTGGCATCACTTCCTCACCACACACCTAGGAGGCAGGGGCTAGTGGCTACTTGGCCTCAGCTACAGAGACAGTAAGTGGCCCAGCCAGGCTTGAGAGCAGACCCTTCGTCTGCTCCAGAGCCTGAGCTCTTAGCTAGGACAGTGAGCCAGCGCCCTGCAGACCCCACCCCCACCTGCCGACTACCTTCGCCTTCCCCATGGAGTTCAGGTCTCCAGGCAGGAGGCTGTTCTCAGCCTTAGGCTCTATTCCTCTGATGCCTCCCAGGCTCCCTTTTCCACCCACTGCTTCTGCTAGGACGGCTGAGAAAGCTGGTACTTGGGTTACCTCTGCACAGGGACAGGAGGGCTCTGGGGAGGGGGGTGGTCCTGAGCCAGGAAGTCTGGCCTCAGACTCCATCTGTTCTTCAGGCTCCCAAGCGAGGCTGAGCCAGTGGTTCAGGGTGAGCCAAAGCGATGGGGCTTGGGGAGCTCCCGTTGTGGTGCAGCAGAAACAAACCCAACTAGTATCCATGAGGATGTGGGTCCAATCCCTGGCCTTGCTCAGTGGGTTAAGGATCTGGTGTTGCCGTGAGCTGTGGTGTAGGTCGCAGACACGGCTCGGATTGATCCCATGTTGCTGTGGCTGTGGCATAGGCTGGCAGCTATAGCTCCAATTCCACCTTTAGCCTGGGAACCTCCATGTACCATGGATGCCGCCCTAAAATGCAAAAAAGAGAAGGAAGGAAGGAAAAGAGAGAGATGGGGCTTGGGCTGAGGGCGGGGCTGAGACCAGGAAGGGGTTGCGTGAGAGCCACCTGGAGGTGGCAGACCCAACCTGAAGCCTGTCTGGAGCTAAGAGGGGAAGGGAAGCAGCGTCACAGACAGCAGGAAGGGGCACTGTGGAGTCACCTACACAGAGTGGACCAGAGATCGTGTCCAGCAGAACAATGACACCCTCTTCTGTCCAGACACAAGCAGTGCTAACATCTGCCTCCCAGCCTCTCCTTCCTCTCATTCACTGGACCACAGGCAGTGGGAACCCAGCCTGTGCCAGGCCCACCTGCCCCTCTCTTTGTCCCCCGTCTGCTGCCAACCTTCTGCGCAGCTCTGCATTCCTCGTCCCTGGGGCTCTTGGAGCCCCGCATGGCAGTGCGCAGTTGTCTGCAGGAGGACTTCTCTGACTCAGGGATGGCAGCTGCCTCACCTGAAAGTGTAGGAAGTGCTGGGGTTGCTAGGCAACCAAGGGCACTGCCAGGGAAAGGCCATGGGAGGGGCTCAGGATACTGATGGCTCCAGATCACTCTGTGAACTTGAGAGGCCAGACCCACAGAAGTCCCTGGAACATCTCCCTGGGAGAGGCACAGGGCTGAGCCCCCAAAAGGCCCTGACTGCCAGAAGAGACCACCAGCGCCACAAAGCCACATCCATCCGCAGACCAGGTGCCAACACAAGATGCTACAATGCACAGGCAGGCAGCTGGGGTCACTGTGGTCCATACCAGGCAGCCCTCAGGCTTCCTGGGATAAATGAGGCTTAAGGTGAGTTAGTGGGAAAATAAAATTTAAAAAAAAAAAAAATGAGGCTTAAGGGATAACAATTCCCATCTAGGAACGCCTGCTGTTGCCCTGCAAGCTATTTCATAACACGCGTTATCTCCTCTGCCCCCAAGAACCCGGAGGGGAGGTATGATCAGATGTGTTTGGAGAGGAAGAAAGCAGAGTTCAGAAGTGCATGGGGTAGTGATTTGCCCGAGGCCACATACCTACTACCAAGCACTGAACTGAAATTCCAACCCAAATCAATGTTGCTCTGGGGGGAAGGGGAGGGAGCCAAGGTCGGAAGAGGGGGAGGTGGAAGATAGCTGGGAGGGTGGATGGACCAGGCTGCCCCCATGCACAAAGAAGCCGAGGGACCAGAGGATGAGATGTGGACTCATTCATGTTCCATAACCTTGTGCAAGTGGGGCTTCTCTGGAGGGCAAGACACCTCCACCTGACTCCTTAAAGAAAGCTGAGTCTTCAGGTGACGTCAGAATGAGGGGTTGCAGGACCTGCAGAGATAGTGGCCTGGAAGCAGGGGAAACGTGTGTTCAGAGGGGAAAAGAGGCTCTTTCAACCCAAAGCACTGTCTCCCCGCGCGGTACCAGGCGAGCACAGAGATTATGAATGGAATCAGACACTGTGGAAGACTCCTGAATACAATGAGCATGGCAGCTCTGGGTGAGTTCAGCCCTGCATGCTGGTAACGCTATGGAAGCCCTGGATGCAAAGAGCTAAGACTCAGAGAAAGCTGTCAAGAACCCCACACTCAGCAGGCAGAGCAGGACTCTGCTGGAGCTGTGGGAGCTGGCGCCCAAGTACCCCAGTCCCCCAGCTCCACCCTCACTGGGGTGCCCCACCCTACCCTGAGTGTGCAAGTCCTCCCAGGGGACCAGTGCAGGGAGGATGGCAGCCCTGGGGCAGAAGGAGCTCCCGTCTTAGCTCCCATGAATGGTCATTGCAAAGGCCTATTCAAAGTAGAATGAAACTTCTCCAGAGGATCGGATGTTTCCCAGGGCAGGCAGTGGCTTGTCCCCTGCCACCAAATAGATAAAATGTCAAGCACTAAGCTGAGGGGAGCCCGTCTTCCTCTCTGCTTTCTGGTGCACACCTCTGGGAGAGGGTGGCCCCCCACTGCCCGATCTGCAGAAGTACAGGCTGCTGGGTGCCCCCTGGGAGCCTCGATCAGCCCTGGCTGTGGGGTGCAGTCCTTTTCTCAGCTATTTGCTGAGCCCTCGCAGCAGGAGAGGGCACGGACCTGGCGCTGCCATGAATTCTCCGTTTGACAAAAATCCCTCCCGTCACGTGACCCATTCAGTCAGCAAAGCATCCCCATATCACCTGGTCCTTACAGAAACTGTGAAGAATCAGCAGCAGACCACACACTTTTATTCCCTGTTTCTACTTATTTTCTTAAATAAATCTTTTGGCCACAGCATGCAATTCCCAGGCCAGGGATTAAATCCAGGCCACAGTGGTGAAAGCACTGAATCCTAACCACTTGACCACCAGGGAACTCCCTTTATTCCCTGTTTTTAATTTCAGTGTGCCTTTCTTTTTTTAACAGATGTATTAAGATCAAATGATGCATCCTGCATTTAAAGTGTGCAAGCGGATGCATTTAGACATGGTTTACTCCTCTGAAACCATCACCATATTCAAGTTAAATCTTCACCCCTGAAAGAATTCCCTTGGCCCCTTGGTAATCCCTTCTCCCTCCCCGCCCCCTTCTCCAGGCAACTACGAATGGGCTTTCTGTGGCTCTAGGTGAGTTTGCAGTTTCTAGAATTTTGTATAGATGGAACTAGTCTCTATGAACCCCTTTTTACCCAGCTTCTTTGGCTCAGCATATTTTCTTATTACAGGTACTTTAAATGGAGTCTTGAGGAAATAGGAGTAGTCAGTGATCAGAAAGCCGCAGAGGCACCGCAAGCCCAGGGCACAATCTGCCATACTGGATTCATCCTTCCCTCTTTCCTTCACTCGCCAGATGTTAAGCGAGCACTGGCTGGATTCACTGCACGTCCACAGAAAACCCTACTCGAACTTGGCACTGCCCACCACTTCCCACACCAACCACCCTGACCCTCAGCCACCCTTTTATCTGTCACATCGAGCTGGGCACTGGGTGATGCAGGTGGGATCATCAGAGGTGAATCTTGTCTCCCAAAACCATGCAGGGCAGAAGGAAAATCTATGACACTGTCTTGTTTAAAAAAAAAAAAAATACCAGTGGCTATTGACTTCTAAAGCTCCAGTTATGTAGGGAAGTTCACAAAAATAGTCTCTATAACTTAATGCTCTTCCCACCAGGCATTTCATATAGGGCTTCTCTCTGACGTCATGTACGAAGATGCTCTTTGACTGGAAAAAGTCTTCCCCTCTCACAGGCTCCGTGTCTGCAATTTCCTCTAGTTATTAGTGTGTGCAGACTGGGGGGCGGGGGGCGGGGGGGCTGCAAAGTGATTTCAAGAAGGATGTTGCCAAAATAAACCAGGAGGTTCCTTCCCAAGCTAAAAATAAACCATTTTTCAGGAGTTCCCGTTGTGGCTCAGCAGTAATGAACCCGACTAGGATCAGCTACTACAAGGGTGTGGCTTAGTGGGGTAAGAATCTTAGTCGTATCCATGAGCATGCAGGTTCAATCCCTGGCCTCGCTCAGTGGGTGGAGGATCCGGGGTTGCTGTGAGCTGTGGTATAGGTCGCAGATGCAGCTCAAATCTGGCATTGCTGTGGCCGTGGCCTGGACCGGCAGCTGTAGGTCCAATTCAACCTCTAGCCTGGGAACTTCCACATGCCACAGGTGTGGCCCTAGAAAGCAAATAAAATAAAAAATGAAAATAATCCATGTGTAAATCTTACCTCAGTGATCAAGAGCCAGGGGTACCCCCTCCGAGTTCCCGCCTGATGCCCATCTTCCTCTCCACAGCGCACAGCAGGCAGGGAAGACCGAGGGTCTTCGTGCTGCCCCCCTGCCTCCCCTAGGATGCATGTGTGTGGCTGGAAAGAAATGGAGGTGGCTCTGGTCAATTTCGATAACTCAGACGAACTCCAAGAAGAGCCAGGCTACGCCGCAGACTTCGACCCCACCACCCCGAAGGGCCGGCCAGGGAGCAGCCCCTTCTCCAACTGGAAGATCCTCATTAATGAAAGCACCAACCACGAGACGGTCTTCTCCAAGCTCCCAGGAGACTGCCTCGACCCCCCGGGACCCGAGCCGCTGGTCCTGAATGAAGGAAACCAGCGGGTGATCATCAACATCGCGGGGCTGAGGTTTGAGACCCAGCTCAGGACCCTCAGTCAGTTCCCAGAGACCCTCCTGGGAGACCGGGAGAAGAGGATGCAGTTCTTCGACTCCATGAGAAATGAGTATTTCTTTGACAGGAACCGGCCCAGTTTTGATGGAATCCTCTATTATTACCAATCTGGCGGGAAAATCCGGCGCCCGGCCAATGTCCCTATCGACGTCTTTGCGGATGAGATGTCCTTCTATGAACTGGGCAGTGAGGCCATGGACCAGTTCCGGGAGGACGAAGGCTTCCTCAAGGATCCCGAAACACTGCTCCCCTCCAATGACATCCACCGGCAGTTCTGGCTCCTCTTTGAGTACCCCGAGAGCTCCAGCGCCGCCCGTGGGGTGGCCGTGGTCTCCGTGCTGGTTGTTGTCATCTCCATCACCATCTTCTGCCTGGAGACGCTTCCTGAGTTCCGCGAGGACAGGGAGCTGAAGGTGGTGAGAGACCCCAGCCGCAACACCAGCCAGACGGTCCTCTCCCACACCCTGTTCACGGACCCCTTCTTCATGGTGGAGTCCACCTGCATCATGTGGTTCACCTTGGAACTGGTGCTCCGGTTCGTGGTCTGCCCCAGCAAGCCCGACTTCTTCCGGAACATCATGAACATCATCGATATCATCTCCATCATCCCCTACTTTGCCACCCTCGTCACCGAGCTGGTCCAGGAGACAGAGCCGAGCGCCCAGCAGAACATGTCCCTGGCCATCCTGAGGATCATCCGGCTGGTGCGGGTCTTCCGCATCTTCAAGCTCTCGCGCCACTCCAAGGGGCTGCAGATCCTGGGCCAGACGCTGAAGGCCTCCATGCGGGAGCTGGGGCTGCTCATCTTCTTCCTCTTCATCGGCGTCATCCTCTTCTCCAGCGCCGTCTACTTTGCCGAGGTGGATGAGCCAGAGTCCCATTTCTCTAGCATCCCTGATGGCTTCTGGTGGGCCGTGGTCACCATGACAACCGTGGGCTACGGGGACATGTGCCCGACCACCCCGGGGGGGAAAATTGTGGGCACTCTGTGCGCCATCGCAGGGGTCCTCACCATTGCCCTCCCTGTGCCTGTCATCGTCTCCAACTTTAACTACTTCTACCATCGGGAGACTGAGAATGAGGAGAAGCAAATCATCCCGGGAGAGATCGACAAAATCCTCAACAGCGTGGGCTCAAGAAGGGGCAGCACAGACTCTCTCAGTAAGACCAACAGTGGCTGCTCTGCAGAAAAGTCCAGGAAGTGATCTGCCCGGGGCTTCACGGCCCCTGGAGTCTCCTGTGTCTGTCTGTCTTTTTCTGTAAGTCTCTCTGTCTCTCGCTTCCCCCTCCTTCAATCCCTATCTTCCGCTCCCCCTCTTGCTCTCCGTCTTTCCAAAGACCAAAATGCATCATTTGTGACCAACAGGCCATCTTTGACCGGAAGCTGTTTTAATAGATGGATACTTCTGCTGGATACGCCTGCTGTAATGTTCCAAGCTTTTACTTCTCAGCGGACTAGAATAGAACTGAATAGAAAGATTCCACTCTCCTTTCCAGTGAGGGGGTAGTTCAGGTCCTAGCCACTCACCTGTGGTCCCCAAGACCAGCAATATCAGCATCTCCTGAAAGCACGGAAATGCAGAATCCAAGCCCACCCACCTCAGACCTACGGAATCAGAATCTGCAGTTTAACGAGATCCCAGGTGATTCATTTTCACATTAAAAATGAAGAAGCACTGGCCCTGGTCTTCCCGAGAGAAAGCACACGAAAAGGCCGGGGACTGCTGTGAGCAGCAAGGAAGAGCTTAGAGTTGTTTCACAGCAATGCCGCACCCTTGTGTAGCATTGCGTACATTTTCCAAAGCTCTTTCACCTATGTTATCTCACTGCATCTAAAAACAACCAGTAGAATGGATTCAATTATTTCCATGTTGCTGATGAACAAACCAGGGGACCGCGACTTACCTAAGGTCACCCAGGAATAGAGACACAGTCAATGCTGGAACCCAAATCTCCTACCTACTGATCTAGTGCTCTTTTCACCAATGAAGAATGTGTGATGGATTTGGGGGGGGCAAGAGGAGAGGAACTTGGAGGGGTCTGGCTCTCAGAGGATCTAGGCAGCAAATTTCCAGGCAGGTACACATCTCTGTGCAGCCTGGAAGGCAATGCCGACTCCCTTCCTTGGCTCGTGGACAAGCAGAAACATTCCCAGCTGTTTTTCTTTTTTCTCTCTTTTTGTCTTTTTTTTTTTTTTCTTTTTTTGTCTTTTGTCTTTTTAGGGCCACACTCACAGCATATGAAGGTTCCCAGGCTAGAGGTCTAATCGGAGCTGTTGCTGCCGGCCTACGCCAGAGCTACATGGCAGAGCTACATGGCTACGTAGCAACCAGCACCACAGCTCATGGCAACACCGGATCCTTAACCCACCAAGTGAGGCCAGGGATCGAACCTGCAACTTCATGGTTCCTAGTCAGATTCATTTCCACTGCACCACGACGGGAACTCCCCAGATGTTTTTCATTTGGCTCATCTCCACGAATTTGAGCAGACTGGGGATCCTGAGTGTGGGAAGTATATACACCATGGCCTTGGAGAGCTGGTCCAGGAAAATGCACAGGTCCACTTGTCTTGGGGTTCAGCTCCCAACAAGTCATCAGGAGTTCAGCAGTAGCCTGTAGGCAGCTGGGGTGGGAGCATCAGGGCCCCAAGTCATATGTGCAGAGGCCAGGCCCCCCAAGGAGGACGGGTGTTGCAGGAACCAAGGAACTGCCCTCGAAGCAGGGCCCCAAGTCATATGTGCTGGTCCAGGCTTTCGGGCTGGAGTCAGGGAGCAGGGCTGCCGAAGCAAGCCCCGCCCCCCTTCCCCCCTCCCCCTACATGTCACTGCTGCCCATAGAGCTGGTATCACAGTTCCTGTGTGCCAGCACTGAGTCATCTATTTCTTCCCCAGCAACCCAGGGAGACGGGCTATGGGAGCCTCTCTCACCATCTGTCCACCCAGCCTCCTGTCTACAATGAGATCTACAGCGGAACACTCAGGGTAACTCCCTGACCAAGGGGAAGGAGCGAGGCAGGGCAGACAGGAGCCGGCTGCCCAGGGGGTCAAGTGAGAAACACAGAAGGAATGATATTCCCACTGTGGTCAAGGAGGAAAGGACGGGTCAGCAGCCGCGTGCAGAGAAGCCTGCCTTAGGGAGGGCAGAGCAAGCCCTCATTGGGTGAGTTAATATCTACTGAGCTCCTACTGTGAGGCAGACAGTAGGCCACTGAATAAGGACACGGAAAGAACAAAACGGTCCCTTTAAATGTTCACAGGAAAAATATGCAAATAATGTAGAAAAACAACAAAAACATTTTCAGAGGGTGCAACAATTGGCAGAAGGCTTCCAAATCTTGTGTTTTCTTTCCTACCACATCATGCTGGCTGTCTTTGCAAAGAACTGTGCAAGTCAGACCTAACAGTTGTGTCTAGTCATCATCCTCTTTTAAAAGTGCTTTATAGAAGTTCCCTTTGTGGCACAGCAGAAATGAATCTGACTAGGAATCATGAGGTTGAGGGTTTGATCCCTGGCCTCGATCAGTGGGTTAAGGATCTGGCATTGCTGGGAGCTGTAGTGTAGGTCACAAACATAGCATGGATCCCGAATTGCTGTGGCTGTGGGGTAGGCCAGCAGCTGTAGCTCTGATTCGACCCCTAGCCTGGGAACCTCCATATGCCGCAGGTGTGGCCCTAAAAAGACTAAAAAATTAAAGTGTTTTATAAACCATGAAGGGTTTCAAAAACTTAAAGATTTTTGAGTAGAAAGCTCTCTAGACGTGGAATCAAAGGACCTGGCTGAGGTTTTACTAAATGTATGATTTTGGCTTCAATGAGACTCAGTTTCCTTATGTGGAAAATGGAGCTTAAAAATGCCTGCCTTGGTGTTCCCATCATGGCTCAGTGGTTAATGAATCCGACTAGGAACAATGAGGTTGCAGGTTTGATCCCTGGCCTCACTCAGTGGGTTAAGGATCCCGTGTTGCCGGGAGCTGTTGTATAGGTCACAAATGCAACTTGGATCCTGTGTTGCTGTGGTTGTGACATAGGCCGGCAGCAACCGCTTCAATTAGACCCCTAGCCTGGGAACCTCCATATGCCATGGGTGTGGCCCTAGAAAAGCAAAAAAAAAAAAAAAAAAGATGCCTGCCTTGCAGCAAACAGGGCAGTGTTCGCCCCACACCACCACCACCTCAGGGAGCAGTCCCAGGGCCCTCCCAGCCACCCGCTCTCACCCCAACTGGCCAGCAGAGCTCCTCAGGACTTCCTCAAGCTGCCACAATGGCTGCTTAGGACCTGCCCTTTGTTCAAGACAAGTCCTTTTGTGACGTCCTACTTCTCGCATTCTTATACTTGCACTCAACCTCTTTGAGTTTACTTCCAAATCTAAAAAATAGACAGAGCTACACTTGCCTCACCAGGCTGTTGGGAGGAATCAATGATGGAGTATTATTAAAAGTAATTTATGTGTAAAAAAAATTTTAAAGAATGTACGGCTATAAAGCACTGCCCAAATAAAAGGAATTATTACTCGAAAAGCTGTCATTTTGGACCAATTAACGGTGCCCAAGGACGTATAGAACTGGCCTTTACAATCCAAGTCAGATCATGGCCTGGTTTCAAAGACAGAGGCTGACTTCAAAGACAGAGTAAAAATAGAATGAATGGACAGGGAGCAGGGGAAGTGGTAGGAGTGAGGCTAACATCACCTTTAATAAACAACTGTCCCCTTCTGGACGCCTTACACGTGTTGTTTCATTTCCTCCAAAAGGTAGGTGTTATTTCCATTTTACAGATAAGGAAACTGGAGCTTCAGAAAGTTAAGTAACCTCTCTTTCTGGCACCCTTGGGGGGATCATCAGAGGCACCCCAAGTACAGGGAGCACAGTATCAGGCTGATCAGACTCAGATGGTCCTCTAATTGTCTTGTCCACCTGCTTTCTTGCCCAAAGACCCAACCCCTAGGTCTCGCACATTCAGTCACTTCCACCCACGTGCACACCAAAGGTGACAGTACCATCGCATGAGCCAGCATCATTCTCTGTGGTTTGGGGATGTCAGAGAAGCTGAGGTTGGTGCCATCCCTTGTCACAGCAGCCTCTCTGGGTCCACACCCAAGCAGAGGCCACGCAGAAGAGCTCAGCCACTCATCGGGGAAGGAAGGCTCTGCAGGCCTTCTGGGACAATCTCCCGGGCACAGACCTGCCCACGCAGTGCGACCCAAGACGCTCATCCACAGGCTCCCTGGGCTGCTCTCCCAGCCCCGCCAGCCACGCATCCCCTGCTGGCCCTGCCCAGCCCTCGCTCTGCTCGGGAAGCGGTCCCTTCCCCATGACTTGCTCGGTGCTCCCTGAGGGGGCACAAACTGGTGCAGGAAAGCATTGGGCAGAATGCTTCCAGGTACAGGTGGCAGAAACCCAACTCAAACGGAACCAACAGAGATTTAATCTGCTCACGTGACTGAGAAATGCGGGACATCTGATGGTGGGTTGGCGGGGCCTGGAGTCTCACAGGCCACCTTCGGAGTTCTTGTCACTCTGTCCATTGCCCTTGCCTGCTGCCTCTGCCGGACAAGCAGGCTGTCTCCATGGGCAGGGAGCACGGCAGTCTTCAGGTCCCAGCCTTATCACCATCTAACCAAAAATACATAAATACACATAATCACATTTGTAGCTAATTGCTGTCACTCATTCCTCAGATGTTAGAGTCCAAGGTAGGGATTTGTGGAGTTCTCTAGAGGCGCTGCAGGTTGAAGATCTGGCATTGTCACTGCAGGGGCTCCGGTCATTGCTGCGGCACGGGTTCAGTCCCTGAGCCAGGAACTTCCATATGCCACAGGCGTGGCAAAAAAAAAAAAGTAGGGATTGCTGTCTATTTAGTCCACTGCTATATTCCCAGAGCCTGTCACAGCACAGAGCAGGTGTTGAATAAATACGATTTGAATTAATGAATTGTCCCTTCAAGCTCTCGCTCCTTAATTAGCCTAAAGAGACCAAGCTAAGCCACTCTAGGTCTGGTAAGATTTTGTTCTCCCCCACTCCCCTCTCCCCCAAAACCTAGACCTACAGGCTGAAGCCAGATATTCATACTGCAGAGTAGGGTGGCAGGTGACCCTTGAAGGCCTTATGAATATCCCGGAGCCCTGCCGGCAGCCAGGAAGGGGCCCAGGGGAGGCCAACTTGGGGGAAATTTTCCTGCCCCCTCCCCCTGGGGCTGTTGGAACTGGGGGACGGGACAGAGGATGACAAAAACAGCCAGGGCCCCCCTCCCTCTCTGAAAGCCCCACTCCGAAGGTCTCCCAGAAGGCCCGGTCTCAGACCCTTGGCCATCTTTCCAGTGGAACAACTGAGCTTGCAAAACATCGCTCTTCTCAAGCATCTCGGGGGTCCGGCCTCCCCGGTCAGGGTCAGTTTAGCTGCTCCCCCTCACGCCTGGCTCTGCAGCCCTCGCCCACCGCAGCAGGCCCTCCTCCGGCAGCGTCCCGCCCTGGCCCCCTCCGCAGCAGCTACTGCTCGGGAAGAAGTGCGCCCCCTACAGGTGCCGAGGCGCGCGGCAGCCCTCGCCCCGACTCTACACCCCCTACCCCCTCGTGGGTCCTGGGATGAAAAGGACAGAGTCTCCCAAGGCGCCCCTGCTCAGAAGCTGATTCCAGCCCCCCCCCAAAAAAAATAAAATGCATTCACCCCGCCACGGGGAGCACGCCAAAGGCCCTTTGAAGTGCGAGGAAGAAAGCCACCCGGTCTCCCCAGAGACCACTGAGTCCGCACATCCTAGAGACAGAAGGTTTGCCCTCAAACGCAGGGATGAAAAGAAACTGGGGGTGGCGGGGAGCCGGGGAGGCGGGTTGGGGGGTGGGGAGGAAGATCAGACAAATGTTCGTTGTTGCATCTCAGGGGAAGCGGAGGTAAGAAGCTGCCTGCGAAATGTCACCGGATAATGAATGCTGCTTCACCCGGGCGCTGAGGTGTCAGTCAGATGCACGCGGAGGGATGACAGCCGTCCCACTTAGGGACTCTGGTAGGGCCTCGGCTCTGCTAGCGCCCTCCTTCCCACCCGATCCTTGCTCTATTGTTCACAGAAATATAAATATACCAGGAAAAAAATCAATATGACGGGATCATAAATAATGCAAAGCGCCCAAGGTTATCGTGAGAATTAAATAAGGTGATATATGGAATTCCTTATCAAAAGGTCAAACATGCTCTGCAAAGTAGGAAGAAGTGAATGAAGCCTAAGATAAAAACTCACCTGCAGGTTGTAAACCTTTCAAGGGCCCTGATTCTGTCTTTTGAGTGTTGTCATCCCAGAGCAGTGTTTGGTGCATAATAGATGCTCAACAAATCAGGGGAGGACGAGAAAGAAAGGGACAATCCAAGGCCCCGGAAGGGCAAACTCGGAGGCCCTGGCTCCCCCTCCACCCGCCCCCAGGGATAATACTCGTGGCCCATATTTCTGGAAAGTTTGGGGTGGGGCAACTTCTTGACACAGAATTTTCTGTGCAGGGCCGGAATTCTCTGTTTTTTTCTGAGGTTCCACGCCTGCAGAGGGCAGGTGCCTTGTCTCCTCCAGCATTCTCTCCATCCCTGCTGGGGGCCAGATGCTGGAAAAGCCCCCGGGTTACAGACTGGGAGGGTCTATGCCCTCGGCAGGGGGGGGGGTTTGGCCTTCTCAGAGGGGGCAGAAACCCATAACCCATGCCCTCTCTGAGGTTCGGTCTGAGGCCTGTGCCTCCCGGTAAAACCTCAATTTCCTGAGCTCTTGCTGTGAGTTCACAGTAAGTCCCTCTGCCCACTCCCTGGCTCCTCAGATTCCAGGGGAGCTGGCCCTGGGGTGAGCGCAGCCACTGGCCGGTCCTGGGACAGACCCCAAAGAATGGTCTCCCCCCCACTCCATCCCGGACCTTCTGCTCCTTGAAGAACCCCCACCCTTCAGCATGAACTGGGAATGAACCTGAAGCCCCAGATGGCAGTCCTGCCAGTGTTGACACGAAGTCCAGTCCAGGAGAATTCTCTCGCCAGAGAGCAAAGGGAGAGCCGTGCTCCCTTTGGGTCCTGAAGGGTCAGGCACCAAGACGCCTCCCTTTGTGGGGAGCGGGGGACAGGGTTTGGCACTTGCTGAGCAGGACTCGCCTGGCCTTGTCTGAGAGACAGTGGGGACCTCGCTGCAGGGGGTGGAGAAAGGCCAGCCCTGTGGTTCTCTTTCTCTTCCTTGGGGTGACAGAGAGACACAGAGGGGACGGGGACGGGAAGGCTTGTGGCTAGGGCCTGAAGTCTAATGTGTTGAAAACGGAAGAGGCTTTTTTTTCAAAAGCTTAGATAAGTGTGTAGAATGAGCAAAGCGCTGCTGTTTTCTCTTTGAAACAGGATAAAGGGGAGGACAAAGAGGAAACGCTGAGAAAAAAATGGTTCCTTGGGAGGTCCCGCTGTGGCTCAATCTCCATGAAGATGCTGGTTTGCTCCGCCACCTCGCTCAGTGGGTTAAGGATCCGGCATTGCCGTGAGCTGTGGGGTAGGTCATAGACATGGCTTGGATCCACAGTTGCAGTGGCTGTGGTGTAGACCAGAGGCTGCAGCTCTGATTCAACCCCTGGTCTGGGAATGTCCGTATGTCATGGGTGCGGCCCTAAAAAGACCAAAAAAAAAATGATTCCTTGGAAAGGAAGGAGAGGTTCAGATGTATTGAAGTTTGTTATAATTTTCTCAAAAGCACCGCCTTTAAATGAAGCGCTCACGTTCAACTGTTTTAATGACTGAGGAGTGTTGCTTTGTCCTGTGTTGTTTCCTTGAAATAGGCTTGGAGCATTTTACTTTCTAGGGCAACACAAGGAGCCATTGCCTTGTTGAACCTGGAAAGTCAGATGTGGAAGGAGCCTGGGTTTGACAGCTCTTAGGTTACAATCCAAGTTACTCAAACTCCCTGAGACTCAGTCCTTTTAACTGTAAATTGGGGATCAGTGGGCATATCTTTTAGAGATGTCAAGAGAATTAAATGAGACGTAGAAAGTCCCTTTCACAGAACTGGCAGTGAATAATTAGTAGGTTTCTGCTCTCCATATGAGATCTCAAAAAAAAAGTTCCAAACATAAACAGGGTGCCTGCCGCCACTTGGTGGCAGCATACCCGAACTCAGTGGGGCAGTACTCAGAACACTCCTGAACAAGTCTCTGGCTTTTGCCACTGTGGGTCCCTTAGGACAGTATCACATTTACCCACAAAGCAAGGATGTCTCTTCCAGGCACCCCTCCTGCTGCCCTTCACTGTGTTCTCAGAATTCCCTGCTACGCCAGGAATAACCGCAGGAGGAATGAATGCTGCAGGGGTTATACAATGATTCCACCTGCACTGTTATCTCATTTGATCCTCACGAGAACCCTGCAAGATTTCGAGAAAGTTTCGGTATCTGCCTCACTTTAGAGCTGGTAAAACTGAGTTCACCACTTGCCCCGAGTCCCACGGTCCAGTTTTTGGTGGGCGGGGACCTGAGCCTGCGTCCTCCACCCCCCTTCCCACACTGCAGCTGCCTCCCCTGAGCAGGGGCTGGCCAAGCACGGCTTGTCAGACACTGAACATTTGCTCTGAAAGAAAATGAGGGCAGGGCTGAAAAAGGCACTACCTCCTTGGACGCTAATGGAGATCAGCCTTTCCTGTGGGCCAGATGTTTGCTCTGCATCTTCTGGGGAGTATGACTGTATCGGTTTGCTGCAGCTGCCATAACAAAGTTGCTACCTGGGCTGCTTAAACGACAGAAACTTACGATCCCGCATTCTGGAAGCTAGAAGTCCAAGATCAAGATGCCAGCAGGGTTAGCTCCTTGGCTTAGAGGTGGCCATTTTTCCTACATCTCTTCACATCGTCTCCCCTCTATGTGTGTGTGTCACTGTCCAGATTTGTCCCTTTTATAAGGACACTAGTCATGATAGATTAGGATCCACCTAAAGACCTCATTTTAACTCGCTTACCTCTGTAGAGACCCTATCTCCAAATAAGGTCTTATTCTGAGATCCTGAGGGTTAGGATTCCAGCATATCTTTTTTTTCTTTTTTTGCAGGGGAGCGGGGACACACAATAACCCTTAACAATGGTCATCTCCCTTTTATAGATGAAGTTCAGAGAGGTTAAGTCATGTGCCCAAAGTCACACATCGAGGCAAAGCAGCAGCCATAGCCCTGCTGCTGGAGTCTGTTGGCATCATGACACCATGTGCCCATCCTCCATGGCACCTGGGCACAGAGGCCACTCCACTCCAGAGCTGCCCCTGAGACAGTCAGGGATTAGAGTGACGTCCCCCCACCCCACCCCCTGCTGCTGCCTCCTCAGTCTGGGGAGGGGGGGAGTGAGCAGCAGGCAACAAGATGGGACACGTAAGGAGATAAGGAGCAGGTGGGAAGGAGAGAAGGGGAGGCAATGAGGCAACAGGGGCTGGGAGTGCTAGACGTGTCCCCTGCAGGTGGGGGCCTTCCCCTCCCCAGCTCCTCAAGCCTGGTAGGTTTGCAATCAGCAGAGTGCCCGAGTAGGTTCTGGAAACAGCCCCCACAAGTGACTTGTTAAATGAAGCTATTTTTACTAACCCACTTGAATCATGTTTTGGAGTTTCTCAGTGGCTGGGTTCCTGCTTTGCCCTCCCTCATAAAGCACCCCTGAGGTCAAGAATTACCTCCCAAAACACACACACACACACACACACACACACACACACCAGGCCTGACTCTGCCTCCTGAAGCAATATCCTCCAGCCCTTTTCTGGGGAATGAGAAGCGTCCTGGGCTGGGGATGGGAAGAAGGAGGGAGGGAGGAACAGCACGGAGGCCTGACAAGAGGCACCAGCCTGAGCAGGGCAGCAACATGGAAGCCCTGGTCCCCCACCTGCCAGGCGTTGAGTGCTTCCCAGCATGCTTGCGTTCCTTTACTGCCTCCATGAAGAAAGGGAGAAGACCAGATTACAGAGGTCTCAGTCGCAGAGAGGGTTCCTCTGGGGGGAAGGGAAGGAAGGAACCACCTCCCAAACCTGGAACTGCCAGCACCAGGGTGGCCCCTTGAGGTCCCAGGCTTGGAACCTGAGCCCAGCTGGAGGTTGGACTTGATCCCAAGTCATCAGGGAGGGTCTGGTCACCAAAGCCAAGAGTCTGGACACGATGCCCCTGCCTTGAAGTAAGAGAAATAAAGAGAAGTGCTTTGTTCTCACTGTAGCTGGTAATTGTCTGGATCTCCTTTCACGCGGGGTGGTAAGGACCTGATAGAGAAACAGGTTTTTAAAGGTTTAAATAAATTGAAGGATGTCAGACTGCGTTCAGCGCCAACCCTGCCATTTATTAGGTCACGTGATCTTTCCATATCAGGGCCTCAGTTTCCTCAGCTGTAAAATGGGAGCACATAAGAACTGCCCGTGGAGAACAGCAGTAAGGGAAAAGTGTGATGATGAATGGGAACGTGGCTGGGCTCTCCAGGGAGGAAGCCTCTGGACTACAAGCACCTGGAGGAGTAGGTCTTTTTAGGGCTGCACCCTTGACATATGGAAATTCCCAGTCTAGGGGTTGAATTGGAGCTGCAGCTGCCAGCCACAGCCACAGCAATGCCAGATCCTTAACCCACTGAGCAAGGCCAGGGATCAAACCCAAGTCTTCATGGATACTAGGCGGGTTCTAAACCCTCTGAGCCACAATAGGAACTTGGAGGAGTAGGTCTTATTTCATCAAAGACAGAAGTCCTGGCCTTTAGAGCTCCCACTGCCGGACATCCTATGCAGGGCCAAGAGGCCTGACACCAGAGCCCTCTGCTCCAGGGCCTTAGATGCTGGGGGCTGCCCACCCAGCGACCAAAGGAGGTAGTCAACGCTGCCAAAGCTAAAAGGCAAATCCTAGACTCAGTGCCTCTTCCCCAGCCTGCCTGGCCCACTTTGGATCCTGGAGCCCTGCTGAGCTTCTGTGCAGCCCACTCGCGACAAGTCCCCCTTCCCAGCCGCCCCATCTCATCACAGCTCTGGGCTGCCCTCTGGCTTCACTCTCAGAGATCGGACTGTAGAGGTGACACCTCATCTGGGGCCCTTTGTAGGTCGTCCGGAGGCTGGTGAAGGCCAGGTGGCCCAGCTGGAGTAGCAGAGGGGGTGGGGAGCCTGTCATGGGCTGCCCCAGGGAGGGACTGGCTTCCATGAGCCACCCAGGGCTCACCCGGAGACCAGCGGAGGGGGCGAGGTTTCCAGGTGCCAAGCCCGCTTCCTTTTCCTCTGTGCAAATCCCTGCCCCACGTCAGGGGCTTGGACGCACAGGCCGAATGGGCGCCATACCTTCTTCTGTTTGGTTGGCTTGGGGTGGGAAAGAGGAACGCTGCACCCTTGACAGCGTCCAAGGCTGGCATTTGAGATTCGGCCACTAGAGGGCGCTCCAGGACAAGCACTGAGCAGCCCTCCCGCGCTGAAATGTTTAGAGAGGAAATCGTTCAGTCCGTTTATTCATTCAACATACATCTACTGAACAATTACTCTGCATCAAACACAGAAGTGCTATGAACGACAAAAGGATTGAGATGTGACTCCTGCCCTCAAAGACAGGGTCATCTCATCAGAAAGTCCTAAACAAAAAATAACATATCCGTATTTGTTTACTGGTAACTTCTACTTGTTAAGTGTTGATTAAAACCTCACACGCTGTTCCTTCTGCCTATAATGCTCTCCCTTACAGCCACAGGCCTTCCTGCCTCTCGCATGTTTTTGCTCAAAGGTCACCTCCTCCTGGAGCCTTCCCTTCCCACCTGGCTTTAGAGCACAGCCGGCTCCCACAGCAGTCTCGTGTCATCCCGCCCGTCTCTCTCCCATGGCACTGAACACCATCCAACAGGCTGCACTGTTCACACTTCTTGTCTGCCAGGTCTGTGAGCCCCACAGCTCCGTGAGGATAGAGGTTCCTCGTGCTGCATTCACAGTGGGACACGGTGCATAGAGCAGAGCTTCACACCCAGGAGGTACTCAAAACACATGTACATGAAAAAAAGTATACATAAAACGTATATAGGAGTTCCCAACGTGGCTCAGTGGAAACAAACCCGATTAGCATCCATGAGGATGTGGGTTCGATCCCTGGCCCCTCTCAGTGGGTTAAGGATCTGGCATTGCTGTGGCTATGGTGTAGGTCAGCAGCTTTGGCCCCTAGCCTAGGAACTTCCATATGCTGCAAGTTCGACCCTGAAAAAACTAAGCAAAACAAAAAAATATTTGTGTGTATTATATGTCTACTGTGGCATATGGAAGGTCCCTGGCCAGGGGTCAGATCAGAGCTGCAGCTTCAGCCTACGCCCCTCCATAGAAACACAGGATCCTTAGCCGGCTGAGCGAGGCCAGGGATCAAACCCATGTCCTCACAGACACAACGTCGGTTCTTTAACCTGCTGAGCCACAAGAGAGACTCCAAAACATATTTTTTAATAAACAAAACAGATGACAATTCTTAGTAGCCTGAAGGAAACTAAGCAGCCAGGGGTCAGCCATGGGCATTCCTGCGGTTTAGAGGGTTTGGGTGAAGTGGCATCCCGTGCAGTGCGGGCGGCTTCTCAGAGGGGGATGTGTAAGCTGGCCTTGAAGGATGAAGCGCAGTTCACAGGTGACAGCAAGGAGAAAGGGACATCGGGCAAAGGGAACAGCATGGGTTGGTGGTGGGTGTGGCCTTGGCAGAAGGACCCACCAGATGTTTCTTCAGGCCTCAGCAGGAAGGTGTTGCACCCCCTGGCCGGTGGGGGCTCCAGCCCAGCCAGGGCTACTGGGCAGTGTCCTGGCTGTGTTTCTCTGCCTGCTCCAGGCTCTCCTTCACCCCACCGTCCTGCAGCCTGCTGCTTCCTGCCCGGGTGTGCCTTTGGCTCGCCCCTCCTGCTGTCTAGGGCTTCTTGCCAGGGCAACCTCCACGGCTCCCGGGATAGAGCTCTCCTTCCTTCTGCGGCTGCAAGCAAGAAACAAACTGCACAGCTCAGACAACAATCCATCATTTTGTCATAACATTTCCATTTCAAAGACTTCCTTTCCAAGCGCCTCTCTGGCCAAAGCTTCCTCTCATTCGCATGAGAAGAACTGGCAGGAAAATGAGTGACAGGGAGGGGAGAGGAGCTGGAAACAGGGCCTGAGGCCTCTCTGGGCCAGACCAGGGCACACCCTGGGGCAGAGGCAGGCAGGGCCTGGAGACTGTGGGTGTGCGGGTGTTTACCCTGGCGTCTTCGTGAGCTCCTGTTTCTCCACACTTAGGATTCACGCCACACAGTCAGAGACATGCCTGCTCATATCGAAAGGCCTAAGCCTTTCTGGGCCTCCACAGTGTGCCAGCAAGTTCCCTGGGCACTGAGGGTTCAGAGAGGAAAGATGCTGTGCTGTCCATTCGGGGACTTGAGCAGAGAGACCTACGTGTAATGGAATCGCAAAGGCTACGTAAACGCTGTCGTGAAGGTCCCTGCCTGCCTGGCACTTAGGAAGCTGGGAGGTGGCAGTCTGGTGCGGTGGGGGGTGTCACGTTAGGGAGAGGAGCAGTTCACAGGCTGGAGAGAGCGGACAGGAGAAAGCAAGCAAAGGGAATGGCATGAACAAGTGCCCAGAGGCCAGCCTTGCAGGGTATGGGGTGTGGCCCTGGCAGCAGACAGGCAGCAGCAGGTGCATGGGGTTGGACATGAATGGCCACCGAGCTTCCTCAGCTGCCCCTCCTGGCCCTGGTTCTGGTCAGCAGGCAGCACTGGGGGGAGATACCAACCCTGCAGGGTCCCTCCCAGCATCTTAGCTCCTCACTGACCTCCAGGTTGGCTCTTGACAAGCACATGGCAGATGCCCCATCCAAGGCCCCTTTGTCACCTTGCAGACCCCCAGGGAGCCGGGACTGAAGCAGAGCCCATATGGGCCTCCTGGCAGAAACTTAAAACCCTGCAGGCAGCTCAGCCCCTTCTTCCCCTTTAGGGTCCTCCCAGGCTCACAGTGGGAGGGAGAAGGATACAGAGCAGGCCTGAGTGTGCAGTGAGGGCAGGTGGTTAGAAAGATGGAGAAGAAAGAAGGGATCAGCATCAAGAGGTATAAGGATGAGTGAGCCATTCATTCATTCACTCATTCATTCAGCAATACATGAGGGGGTATTCCATGAGCCAGGCCGCCAAACCATCAAAGGCAGGTGCACAGTGTCTGTCCTTGGGGAGCCCCGGTCCATAAAATAAAAATACCAAGCGTACCCTAGGGAAAGTGCTGGGCCCAGCAGAGGCCACAAGAGGGCACCAAACCCAGCCTGGCCAGGAGCATCCTGACCAGATCAGGACTCAAAGGAGATTCGAAGGACAATGAAAGGTTGGGCAAAAGGGTGGGAGCGTGGAGAACATTCCAAGCGGAGACTTCTGTGCAGCCAGGAGAAATCCCAGGAGTAGACTGAGGCTGGCAAGGCCCGTCAGCCCCAGGAAGGCGCTGTTTCACCCATCTGTCACCACCCTCTTGGGAGAGAGGCACCACGCAGGCTGGGAGGTGGAGGGAGGTTGCTGTGGGGGACCATTTGGTCCAAGCTTCTCACTTACAAAAGTCATCCTATCAATGCAAATATGACGATTAAAAACTTTCTCCATGATCTCCAGTTGAGGTTTGGATGTTTAAAATACCATTTAGGTGTAATCCATTGAAATATAACAGTTTTTGTGAGCGTGTTCAGCTTTTTTTTTTTTTCTTTTAATCTACAAAAAGCCTAAAAATAATGACAGTGGCCCAGTTCTGTCTTATTCCTGGCAAACAGGCAGTATTGGTCTTAGGGAAGATAAGTGAGGCTTCAAGAAGCCACCTAATGCCAGGACTTACTCCCTGGCATCATGCTTGTCTCCCTGACCGCGGAAACCTCAAACTCCAAGGCTGCCCTCCGTCGTCCAAGTCCTGGGACATTCTCCCTCCTCCTCTGCCCCAGGCCACCCCAGACCCCTCACCTCCCCCTGGATGCTGCCTGAGGCCGCCCCCCTCCACGTCATCTCCCACCCCACAGCCCTGCCCCTTCCCTGCCGGGGACCACTGTGCACCGCCAAAGACCCAGAAAGCCCCTGCCACAGCCTCTTCACTGCCCTGAGTCCCTCAGCTCGTTTGTCCTTGGGCACAGCTGGGAAAGACCCCAGGAGATGCCCCCGGAAGGGCCTGTCAACAGGACCCCTTCGGCAGCTCCTGGTGGAGAACAGCCACCCCCTCACTCCCTCTCCCCCTCACCCCCTCTGCTCCCACTGATGAAGTGTCACAGGCAAGCCTGCAGCTTCAGGCTCTCAGAGACGTGCCACCTGACTCTGCGGCCCCTCTGCTCGCTGTGGGCGGGGTGACCGGATAGGGCGGGGGCGGGGCTAGGTACTGACCCGGCCCCGCCCCCTCCTAAGGCCTTCGAGAGCTCAGCTCCCATCCAGGCTTAGAGCTCGGTCTGTCTATGGAGGGGCCAGGCTGGCTGTGGTTTAGAAAAGCGAAGCCTAGCCGATTGTACTGTCCCCTGGAGGGGAAAAAAAATGTCAAAAAGAAGGGGTGCAGAGAGAAAGGAAAGAGAGAGCCAACGTGCACGGCTCGCAGCCGAGCACAGTCCAGGGACCCAGCGCTGGGGTCTCCCCAAGAGGCTGATCTGCCTGGACCCCACAGCTCCTCCCAGCAGCGTGGCTGAGAAAAACCTCTTATATACGCCCCTGGGGGTTCATTCTGACCCCTGTGATGTTTGTATTTCCTGTGCGGCCTCTCTCCACCTCAGGACGGGCTGCGGGGACCTGGGAGCACGAGTGGTCTATTCACTGACATCTGGGGTCCTAGCGGAGGGTCCCCGGCCACGCAGCCGCTCTCCGGGCGCTGGTCAGGTGTGGCGCCTCTAAGACGGAGGATGGGACTCTGGGCGGTGGTTCCTCCCCAACATATCGGCAACCTCAGGCCCCTCAGACCTCCGGGGTGCCCTCTGCCTATTCCACTAACCTCCTTCTCTTGACGGCAGCCAGGCCTTCCTCCGCAGAGCCCCTGAGCTGCTCTCACGGGGCCAATAATCTCTACTCAATCCCACGCCAAGCCCTTGCTCCCCAGGCACTGGTTTCCTCCTGCACGGGTCTCCCCGCCCTACGTGCTCTTTCCCCAGAAAGATGCAGAGCGGCCAACAGGACCGCCAGACAGGTCTTGCTTTTAAAACCTGGCCTGGGCTTGAAATGGCCGATTCCCCGCGAAAGTCTCCACCCATCACAGCGTCCCCTCCCTCCCCCACCCCTGTGGCCCCAGCTCTGCCCGACACACCACGTGACTCACATCCATCCCCCCCCACCCCGCCAGCGGGGCAGGGATTCACCACCCAAAGAAAGCCAGGCATTGCAGAATGTAGTATTTATTGAGAATCACCTACCCCAAAACCTCATTTATGTGTGTACATGCATAAATGTGTGCGCGCACACGCGTGTGTACATGTGTGTACGTGGCGGGGGTGGGGGGCGACAGCGAGGTTTGTAGTCAGGGTGCCTTCAGATGGCCTTGGCCAGCCCCACGCGGTTGTTGGCTCTGTCAAAGACGCTGTAATACTCCTGGATGAAGACAACTCCCAGGATCCAGTGCTGAGACTTACTGTCACCCTGGAAGCCACTGGTGCAGAAGCCCTGGTCCTGGGAAAGAAGAGGGTGGCATGGAGCTGGCCCCAACCCCTGTGGCTGCGCCTGAGGATAGGCCTTTCCCGTCCCCTCCCTCCTGTCACTCTCCCATCTATCATCTCCTCGCATCCTTGAAATCACTTCTCAGGTAAGCATACAAGTATCAGACTCACCCACTCGACAATGAAGAAATCAAGACTCCACAATCCAGGATCACCTGGTGGTCCCAGCCGCCTGCCCCCCACCCTCCTGCTCTCAGCCCCTGTGGCCCCTGATGACCAGCCTGGGGCCTAAGGCTTTGCCTGTTTGGGACCAAGGCCAGAAGGCCAGTGGAGACAACAGTCCAGTCCCCACAAAGTCCAGGCTGTTAAGAAAAATCCTGGACAAAGCCCCAGCCCCAGGGCTCAGGAGCTAGCTCAGCAGACCGAGGTTCCTACAGGTGACCTTGTCCTGCCCACTCCACCCACTCGCCAGGCACTGGGCTCTGCCCTTTCTGGGCTCCATTTCTCCCAAGATGAGGCTGTGGCACCACAGATGAGGCCCAAGGACAACAGGGCCCCATTCCGAAGGGCCAGTTGGTAGGAGGGCACACCTGCTTTCTCCATCTAGGCCGTGTCACCCATCACCGGGCGGGGGGAAGGGGCTGGGGGAGCCTCATACCTGGTTGGTGTAGGCGGAGGGGGGCAGGGGGTACATTCTGCCGCTGATCTCAAAGACCACGGTGGGCATGCTGCTCAGGCTGCCGCAGTCGATGTCAAACTGGAGACCAGAGAGAGGGCCTCTTAGAAGGGCAGGGGTGTGAGTTGATTGCCAGAGGCAAAGTCCCAGACGGGACCTCTTCGTCTGCCCTGGCGCCAAGCAGTGGGGAGGGGCCCGCTACTCAGAGGAACCCCACCCACCCACCCCCCGCCACCCAGGAGGTGCTCAAACCTCAAAGGAGTCACATGAAGGGGACAGTCAGCCCAGAGACAGACTCTAATGGGAGACAAAGAGGGCTTGGTGTCCGTGTCCCCGCTCCATGCCCAGCCAGAGCTCCCAAGGACGTCAGGAGCTCTTAGCGGTCAGGGGGCAGCGGGGAGACCATGAGTGGAGGGGGACCAGAGGGCATCAAAGCTCTGAGAGTCAGGGATGTATGAGCCTCCCTGGGGACAGAGGTCAGACCACAGCTGCTACGTGAGACGTGGGAGCTCCAATAGCAAGTGGGCGCCCCGAAGGCCTCCAGGGAATCCCACCCCCGCAGGGCAGTGGGCCCCTCCCCATCTCCTTTGGCATTTCTTCCAGGTGCAAAGGGGTTCTCTCCTGGGGGCAGGGGTCTGGGGAGGTGGGAAGAAGGGTCCGGCCTCACCTCGCCATACTGGCTCTCTGTGGCTCCAATGGCCATCTGGATGTTGAGGATGTCACTGCTGGGCCCAGCCAGCATGGAGGTGCCCGTGTCCAGGATGGCCTGACAGCCACCATTACAGGCCACCACCACACCATTGATGGTGACACTGCAGAGAGAAACAGGATGGCCTCGCAGCGCATCCAGCCTCCAGCCCTGCCTCCCTGGGTCCCTCCTGGCCTCCCCTGCCAGGATCCTTGGCAGGAAGGAAGCCCAGCCTCCCCAGACCCTTTCTGAGCTCAGAGCAAAGACCCGAAACCATTTTCTCCCAACTCTGTGGCTAAATAGAAGCTGCCCTGCCTTCTCTCTCTCTTTTGTTTTTTTTTTTGTTTGTTTGTTTGTTTGTTTTTGTTTTGTTTTCCCACTGTACAGCAAGAGGGTCAGGTTATCCTTACATGTATACATTACAATTACAGTTTTTCCCCCACCCTTTCTTCTGTTGCAACATGAGTATCTAGACATAGTTCTCAATGCTATTCAGCAGGATCTCCTTGTAAGTCTATTCTAAGTGCCCTGCCTTCTATGGGACAGAAACATCAATGAAACAATGAAGTCACACATTTTTTAAGGAGTGGAATGAGTACTGCACTAGTTGCCCAAAAATCTGGTTTCAAGTTTTTTCCTGCTCTATTTACTTGCTGCAAGTTCCCCAACATTCCTGCACTCAGGCGTTCCCGTCTGCAAACTGGGTGCAGCAGCGCCCCTTCCTTGACTTCCTCGTGGAAGTGAGGTTCAAACTCGATGTTAGCGAACCACAAAATGAGGAGAGTCACGGCGCTGCCCTCCCAGGGTTTGGTGAGGAATAAACGGGCAGTCCCGTTCTCACCCAGCACCAGTGCCTGGCAGGGAGCAGAGCTGGAGAAGCACGCTAGTCTGATTCATAAAGTTAAGGAAATGTTGGGTGTTCTCACTGACAAAGGCCATTGGCCCTGGAGCATCTAATTCAGACTCAAGTGTGATGGTCTGATGAGGTACCAGACGGACACCCGGGCCCTCATATGCCTACACCTGGAGTCAGCCAGGCGGGGCCATGGCTACTGCTCACCCACCTGTCCACGGTGAACTGCCAGTACAACTGCATGGTCACGGGCACCCAGTGCAGGGATCCCGTGTAGTAGGACGGGTCAATGGCCCCCAGCGTGAGCATGCTCCCCTCGTCATTCCTGAAACCAAGGAAAGGCACGCTGTGGCCGCCAACTCCTCCGCTCTGGGAGGAAGTACCCCAGCCCCACACAGCCCTCCCTCCTCCCCCCACCTCCCGGCAGATGCACTTCAGACCCTGACCCCAAACCCCACCGCCACCCCAAAAGCTTCAGATGATCTCTCCCAGGAAGTTCCCAGGAACGAGCCCGACTAAGATTCACAAGGACATGTGTTCAATCCCTGGCCTCCCTCAGTGGGTTAAGGATCTGGCATGGCCATGATCTGTGGTGTAGGTTGCCGACGAGGCTCGGATCCCGTGTTGCTCCGTCTGTGGTGTAGGCTGGCAGCTGTAGCTCTGATTCAACCCCTAGCCTGGGAACCTTCATGTGCTGCGGGTGCAGCCCTAAAAAGCAGGAAAAAAAAAAAGTTCTCCCAGCCCCCCTAGTACTCCAGGCTATTCTTCTGTGTCAGCTGTAGCATCCTTTCTCTCTAAGATCTGCGGTGTCCCCCCCCCCCACCGCCCCCAAGGAGAGGCAGCTCTGGCACCGAAAGCATGGCCATTACCGCGTGGGAGAGGTTAGGAAGTAACCCTCCATGCGGGTCATGTGACCACCAGGCTCTGCCCAGGCCACTCTCAGGTGCTCCCAGCCGGGCACTGTGCCCCTGCCTCCCACCACCCAAGCCAGAAATGCTCCCAGCCCCTGGGTCACAAGTAGGGGAAGGGTCTTCAACAGGGTCCCACGTCCTTTGGATTAAAGCTGCCACCCCAGCCTCAACCCACTCTGAGGCTCTGTCTCACGGTCAGGACACATCAGCACGCTGTAGGTTACCTGCTTCCCACCCTGCAGCTCTGGTCCCGAGGCCCCCTCCAGGTCTGGCACATGCCATCCCCACTGCCTAAAATTCCATGTCTGCCTGTCTCCCCTGGACAGCTCCCTCTTAGCCTCAGTGAAGCTTCTCCGGGCCACCCTCACACTCACACCTCATCAGACTGGGCTTCCTCTTACTCTCAAGGCTTCCGTGCACCCAGATCTCCCTGCAGGGCCGGCCCTCAGCACAACTGTCATCAGGGCTGTGTGCCTCACTGTGTGCTGTTTCCCCTGCTAATACGTTAACTCCAGTTTGTCTTGTTCGCTGATGTATCCCCATCAGTGTCAACTGAGTGAATGAATGAATGAGTGAGTGAATGAATGAATGAGTGAGTGAATGAATGAATGAGTGAGTGAATGAATGAATGAGTGAGTGAATGAATGAATGAGTGAATGAATGAATGAATAGGTGAATGAATGAAGGCACCTATTTGCCCCTTGCCTGGGTTCCCCTGACCTCAGCCACCCAACTCCTTCTCCTGGGTGCGGTCCCCTCCTCCATGCCCTACATCCACCCCTCCATCGAGCCAGGCTGCACCCATCAGGTGGCATGGGCAACCCTGGACTGGGAGTCAGGAGCCTCATCCGCCAGTTCCCAGGGTGATTGTCCCTCCCAGGCCTCAGTGTCCTGCATATTGACAGGAAAAGGTGGCCTGCCCTAAAAGTCTGAGAATCTCAGTGGCATCAGCAAATGATGACTCAGGCCTGCCACTTTGGAAAAAAGACATTAAAAGCCCCAATGCAGAGATGGGATCAGACTTCCTTTTTTATTTCTTTATTTACTTTTGCTTTTTAGGGCCACACCTGCAGCATATGGACGTTCCCAGGCTAGGGGTCAAATCGGAGCTGCAGAAGCCGGCCTGCGCCACAGCCACAGGAACGCTGGATCCGAGCCGTGTCTGCGACCTACACCACAGCTCACGGCAACACCGGATCCACCAAGCAAGGCCAGTTATCGAACCCACGTCCTCATGGATACTAGTCAGGTTCGCTACTGCTGAGCCATAACGGGAACTCCCCAGACTTCTTTTTTTAAAAGCCAGAAAGGAAAGTCAAATTCTGGCCCAGGGGACTCTGGCTGCATCAACAACCATGCTGGGGACCTTCAGACAAGAGGTGGGAGGTGCCTGGCAACAAGAGAGGTTTGCTCGGACACTGGGGAACACCCCAAGGGGTGGGTGTGCCTTAGCCACCGGGCCCTGCCGGGCCCTGCCGGGCCATGGCAGTCCGTCCCGGGCCAGGTGCAGCTCCTACCTGCTCATGTAAACCGCGAACAGGTCCTGGGCCACCAGGTGCCTGTGCATCATGTTGTCAAACACAGGCACCGTGTACTCAGAGGCGAGCTCGGGGTAGCCCAGCCCCAGGATGCCGTCAAACTCCGAGTAGGTGAAGATGTCACTGGGCTCCTGGGTGCTCAGGCCCACGGTCTGGTGGGCGTCCACGATGCCGGCGACCTGCAAGACAGGCAGCGTGACCACCAGGGGCCTATGGCCAGAGGACCGGCAGAGGACCCGGGTCCGTGTCTGAGGCCGCCTGGCCTCCTACAGGCAGCAGAGGTCAGAGGAGCCTAAGACCGAAAAGCCTAAAGGAGGAAAGCCCAGCCCAGGGCTGTGGTTTATGAGGGAACCCACCGATGAGGCAGGAGCAAGGGGCGCCCTTGTCCAGGGGGCCGAGATGCTCCCTGACTTGAAAACAGATGCCATTCCAGGACTTACAAAGAGTGTCAGATATATGAGTCAGACATTCAACTCCCACTGTCACCAGCTGTGTGACTCCAGGCAAGTTATCAGCTCATCGGAGCCTCCGGTCCCTCCTCTGAACAGTGGGGATAAGAATATCTTCCCCAAAGGGCTGTTGGAAGAGCTAAATTTAAAATGAGATCACACGTGTGACGCTGAGCACAGGCTCGGGATTCTGGACTAACTACGGCAAAGCCAAGAGAAAAAAGGGTTGGGAAGATGGAACTGGACCCAGAGAAGCCGCTTGGCTGGGACTCTAGGGATGACATGGGAGGGAGGCGGGGAAGGGAGCGAGGGACAGCCCAAGGTGGCTGCGGGCAGAAATCCCCCCCAGAGTCCTTCCCCACTGGGCCACCCACAGGGGCAGGACCCAGTTGGCCTCTCGACAGTGGCCCAGGTGCAGCCCTGAGCCAGGGCGTCTGGGTGGAAAGTGGCTGGGGGGGCGGAAAGGCGAGTGCTGGCTGGCCTGAAGCCCCACTCACCATGACGGTGTCGTAGCCCAGAAAGCCCTGAATGCTGCCCGTGCCGTACTGGATGGACAGGGGCTTGTCCAGGTTCTGGAAGGTGGATGACTTGCTCGGGTTGAAGCGGTGGTGGTTTTCTGGAACACAGACCCAGGGTGAGGGGGGCCCATTGCATCTTCTTGTCACTTGGCAGTGCCCGCCAGGGCCGAGTCCTCACCGGCCTCATAAGAATATGGCCTAAATCCTAACCCTTCTCTTTACTGAAAATGAGCACCCTCTTGATGCCAAGAGCAACTCTCTGGATCCCACAGAGCTCCGTCAAGACAATTGTTCTTTGCTGCTCAACCCACCTTCTGACCCCCAGGGCTACCTTCAGAGCTTCCCAACAAACAAACAAAAGAAAGGAAGAAGAAAGCCATTCTGGGGTTTCCAGGGACCAGCTTCTACCAGCTTTGTGATCTCAGGAGAGTCTCTTTGCTTCTTTGAGCCCTGGTTTCCTCAGCTAGGAAGTGGGAATAAAAACACCAACTTCCAAAAAAAAAAAAAAGGACATGGCTGAGCAGTAAGGAAACCAACTAGCATCCATGAGGATGCAGGTTCAATCCCTGGCCTTACACAGTGGGTTAAGGATCCATCATCGCTGTGAGCTGTGGTGTGGGTCACAGACGTGGCTCAGATCCCATGTTGCTGTGGCCGTGGTGTGGGCCTGCAGCTGCAGCTCCGATTCAACCCCTAGCCTAGGAACTTCCACATGCTGAGGGTATAGCCCTAAAAATACAAAACAAAACAAAACAAACAAAAAAACTCAAAAACACACCAACCTCATGGGATTGCTGGAGAAATAAATTATTTACATATATTAAATATGTACTCATCATCTCTCCATTTATTCTCCCAGCTCCCACTGGCATGTCATAGCCCCATTTTATAGAAAGAAAAACCAGGGACCCAGGAGAATAAGCAGTCTGCCTTGGCTCCTGATACAGCCAAAAAAAAAAAGTCAAAAAACCCACAAAAACAAAATTCCCTCATTTCTGGCTGGTGCCTTATGAGATAGACGTATGATGTGCACTCCTTCCCAGTCTGTGGCCAGATGGGAGGTTGAACGGGGAGACAGGACACACCCAGGAGGCTGGGCATGTCCAAGCAAACTCTCCTGCGCACCCACAATTTCCTCTGTGCCCCCCACCACGGCTGGCAGAGCAGGGGTGGGGCAGTGGGCAGGGCGGAGGGTCACTCACGGCAGGCATCGCTCTTGCAGTAGACAGAGGGCACCCAGAGTTCGGAGGAGCCGGTGTCAAACACCACGGTGAACTCCTGGGGTGGGGTCCCGATGTAGATCTTCCCAAAGTACTGAGTCTGAGGACAGACGGAGCCAGGTCAGGGGCAGAGCACTGTGGGGCGAGGGCTGGAACTCAGCACAGAGCCCGCTCAGCTCCCCAGGCCCCAGGCTTCCTGCCCACAGACCTGGTGGGTCCAGGCGCAAGACACAAAGGAGGGTCCCTGGGGAGGGGAGGGTTCTCCATCCTTGGCCCCCACACTGGGCTCCCACCCCTGCCCGCCCCCTCCACAACCCTGCTGGAATCAGCTCCCCCAAACAGACGGCGAGACCAAAACGTAAGGCCTGCCTGATGGGCAGGGGCGGGGCGGGGCGGGGGGGTGACCAGCTGGGTACAGGCCCCGGACCCAAGCTGTCCCAGCCACACCCCGTTTCCAGCTCTCCCCACGTGCCAGGACTGGGCTGGGCAGAGGTGGGGATGACCTGGGTAAGGAAACAAGGGCAAGAGTGACAGAGGACAGAGAGACGGGCTCCAGAAAGGAAGAGGGCACAGCGGGGGCTCCATCCCCGTCCAGCCCAGCCTCATACACAGAGTCCCTGGGCCCAGAGAGACGAGTGTGAGGTTGGGTGTGAGTTTGGATCTGAGAACAGAGCGTGCACCCCCGCGGGTCGCTGTCTTCAGAAAGGCCGTCTGAGCTTAGACCCTTGAGGGCGAGGGGAGGGGTTTTGCAGGGCCTGGGGGCTGCCCAGTGGCAGGGGACAGCCTCACAGCCCCCGGGGCTCCATGGTTTCTAGAAGAGGGATGGGGCGGGGCGTCCCCCACCCTGGTTGGGGAGCGCTACCAAAAGGCTGGCCGAGCCACTCACATCGAGGTAGTTGGTCAGGGGCTCACTGGCCACCTCCCCGAAGCTGGAGTACTTGCTGCTGAGGGCATACGGCTGTTTCTGCAGAAAGTCCTCCAGGAGCCCACGCTCCTTTAGCTCCTTTCTCAGAGACTTGCCTTTGCGCAGAGGGACCCTGAGGAGAGGGGGAGAATTAAGGACGAGGCGGGCATCTCCCAGGGCTGCCCAGCCCCCAAGCAGGACTCAGAGACTCTGGCTCCATAAGCTGCTGCCTCTCTTCTGTATCCTCACCCAAAGGGACAACTGTGCTCTCCGTAGGTTCGCAAGCCACGTCGGCCGACGAAACACAGTGTTCCCTGCCCTTTCCTACTCCCTTCTCTCTCTTTTAATGTTGGTGGAGACTCAAACGGTGTATTTTATAACCCACTAATGGAAGGTTGCAGCTCCAAGCTTTGAAAGATACTAAGCATATTCTCATTCAGTCTCCAAATTCATGCCGTGGACCTACTATGTGCCAGGCACTGTATGCGGCCCAGAAGTCACTATAGAGGAAAGGGTACAGTCCTTACCCTCCAGGAACACACTGTCTGGGGAGGAAAATGGTGCCCCCCACGCTCTGGGACATGCTATGCCAATGCTCCTTTGCTAACCCCTGTTCTCTGCTCTCTGGGCAGCCTAACGGGGGTAGAAATTCCTCAAAAGGTTTCAGCACAGAGCGTGAGTTCCCCTGGAGCTTCTGTCAGAGTTTAGATGCCATGGTAGAGTCGGAAGATGAGCAGCAAGAGAATCAAGAAGGGAAAGAGCAGGAGTTCCCGTCGTGGCTCAGTGGTTAACGAATCCAACTAGGAAGCATGAGGTTGCGGGTTCGATCCCTGGCCTCGCTCAGTGGGTTAAGGATCTGGCGTTTCCATGAGCTGTGGTGTAGGTTGCAGACATGGCTCAGATCCTGTGTTGCTGTGGCTCTGGCAAAGGCCAGAGCTGTAGCTCCGATTAGATCCCTAGCCTGGGAACCTCCATATGCCATAGGAGCGGCCCTAAAAAAAAAAAAAAAGAAGAAGAAGAAGAAGGGGAAGAGCAGGGCTGCCTGGGACCCCGTCTCCGGCACCTGCTGGCTCCCTAAGACCCTCTGAGCTGCAGCTTCTTCCCTGGAAAACAGCTTACCTCTTCTTTCCGGCCACTCTGGGGGCCCTGCCTCAGACCAGCCGAGTGGTTTAACCTCTCTGGCTTCTCGTTTCCTCTCCTGCAGATGGAAGGGCTGTAGAGTGTGATTCCCCAGCCCTCACCACCACCCCCAGCTCTTAGTCACATGGTTCCACCTCTGTGGCTTTGTTTTCAGGATCCTGGAGGCTACAGGTGTGAACGTGCTTTGAGAGGGATAAGATGGTGATGGGTTTAAGACCCATAAAGAAAATGGGTTTTCTCATGTTGTCCACATCCCACACGCAGCCCACGTGGAACAGCCTAGCATGGGAACTGAGGTCTCCCCTCTGGCCCCTCCTGCCCCCAGCCTTCACATGCGACTTCAGCTGGGACCTGATCTGTACATGGAAAGTTCTCCAGACATTTCTCAGCCCTTGTCTCTGATGAGAGAAAAGGACTTTGGCTCAAAAGGAAGGAGGCTGGACTGAACTCCAGGGAACAAGCCCACAGCTGCCCGTTCCCGTGTCCCTCCCACGTCCAAGCCCCAAGTGCTTTCTCAACTCCGTTTCCCGATCAGCTCAGGATCCACGGGCTGAGGGCCTGGTGACTCCCACAGTAGCAGCGGTGACTCTGCTGAGCTGTCCTATCCCAGCGCGCAGCCCAGAGAGCCTCCCTCCATAGAAACGAGCATCACGCAGGCTCCAACCACCACGGAAAGCTCCACCCCACTCCTGCCTCCGAGGCCACCAGATGCCTGGCTCCTGGAAGGACTTCACTTTAGGGACCCCCACAAGCAGTCCCCACTGGTCAAAGGCACCAGACTCATCTCAGGGACCCTGCTGCCCAGGCCTGGATTCAGGTTTCCCCAGGCCCAGGGCTCAGCACGTCTTGAGCCTGGGCACCAGCGGCAGTGTGCTGTCATGGCAAGAGGGCCAGTGCCCCTGGGACCAAGTCCGGCTCCTCCACTTCTGACCTTGCGGCCTTGAGCAGCTCAGGGACCCTCCCTGAACAACAGCCTCTTTATCTGTAAAATGCAAATAACAACATCTATCTAACGCTTGAAGGCTGGTGACTGGATAGGTCAGGACCTAGTAGCAAGCAGCTCAATCAGTATCAGTTATTTTTGGAGAAGAACCTGAGAACATTGCCCACCAAGGACATGGCGCAGCAGGGGCCTTTATTTTGCTTAACAGGTGCCTACATCGCCCTCACAGTGTGCCAGGCACTGTTCAGGGCGTTTTACAAATACTAACCCGTATACTCCTCACGACAACCCTGAGATGGACGCGTCCATCCTCCTAATTTTACAAGCGTGTGTTACGTTAGTGATGGAGCTGGGGACCAGATCTCTGGCTGTTTGACCCCAGAAGCCATGCCCTTAATCTCCCAGCCACCTGTCCGACCCCTGTTCTTGGCCACCACACCCTGAGGAGGAGCCAACGCTTTAGAAGGAAAGGTCCCCGAATACAAAGCTAAGGCTGCCCAGGATCGATTCCTCCTGGGAATCTGCAGCCTCACCTCGAGGATGCCCCAGGGGGCCCGATGGCGGCAGACCAGGGAGAGACCCGCCCAACGAGGTTGCATGCGAAGCCTGTCCCCTCCCCTGGGACCTGACGCCCACCTGGTGATCCCACTGCCCTGGGAGAGCGCGAGGACCGCAAGGAGCACCACGAGACACCGCATCCTGGACCTGGGCCCGACTGCCGCTCCAGCCAGCGCCCACTCCCACCGGCTTTATAGAGGGCGCGGGGTTCCCTCTGGCAGGGAGCCCAGTCTGTGGAGATAGCCCCTAACTCCAGGCCACGCCACAAACACATTAAGATAGCACCCAGGCTGCGAAACACCAGCGCTGATAAGGGCCCCAAGTTCCCACCCTGGGGACTTCAAAGCTGAAGGGTACACGTGCCCGATCGTCAGGCCAAGAAATGTCACCCGAGCCTCCCTCATCTGATTTCCCCTTTCAAACAGGACCTCTTGAGCTAACACAGGTGGGGCCACCTCCTGGGCCCTATCTCAGGTCCCACTCTGTGGTCTGCAAAGAGCCCTGTTCCCAACGGGCCCCCTCCCGCCCTCGCTGCCTCCCAACCCCAGGTCCGACATCAGGAGCTCCAGCCGGCCCTGTCCAGCCATCTCCCAGCCCAGATTTCCAGGGGGCACTCACTCTACCCCCCAAGTGGCATCTGAGGCCCAGAGAGCTTGTTCCAGCTGTCACCTCTGTCTAAGAGAGTTGCAGGCCCGAGCCTCCTGCACCCCAGAGCTGTGTCCCTTGGTTCCATGTTAGAAGGACATTGGGAAGGGGAGGGGGTGGCTGCCAGATCCCATGAGCAATTGAGGGGCCTGGGAACGGGAACGGGGAGGGCAGGCGTGTGCCACCCACGAAGAGGAAGGAGGAAGTCACGGCATGATGGTCACATTCGAGGAAGGACTTAGGCATCCGAGCCACACACAGAGGACCCGGAAGAGCTTCTCGGAGGCCCACATGCAGGCGGTTGTGATGAGTAGAAGGTCCCAGGGTCCTGGCCAGGTGGGCCACGTATGCTCTTGGGCCTGTAGCCTGGGAGAGAATTAGGGCAAAAAGGAAAACAGAGACTTAGCCATGAACGTGGGCGAGATCATATCTTGGGTGTGGGGTTGGGGGAGGTGGGGGCAGCTATAAACCAGAAGATCAGGGTCAGGTCAGGATAAGGCAGGGGCTTCAGGACCACACGTGTGAAGGAGACCACGGTGCCAGCCACCCATGAAATGAGAGAGGCCTGGTGGGTGCAGAAGAGGAAGATGTGGACCTGGAACAGAGCGGGCAGGCTGGACAGTGGAGGAAGTAGCCCCAGATGCAGCCTGGGGGGAGGGGGCCTCTAAGAGGGACAGACCCAGAAGTTTCTGTATTTGCCTTGTACGGGCCTCAGGAGGCCCGTCGACAGGGGACCTGAGTGTTTTGTGACAGGCATTAGGGAGGAAGGCAGGCAGACATGACCTTGGCCATGGCAACGCCCCAGCCACCAGGATCTTTCCCAGCAGCCAGGACCCCGCTGCCCCTCAGGGCCCAGGAAGCAGCCACGAGCACATCCAGCTGTCACCACGGCAGCCTCCCTTTCCAAAAGCCAGTGAAGCAGACAGAAAACGGCCACCAAATGGTACGGCTTATTTCCTGTTCTCTGCCCTGAGGACACGGCCCCGCATCCAGGTGGTATTTCCTCCCACACATCGGCATCGAGCAGGCCGCATCCTAGATGCTCGGGAAGTACTGGGTTAAGCAAACAAACGCGTGGAGGGTCTTGCCACCCGTCTGGAGGCACAGCAGCCCCCGTCTTCACTACGCCCTGCAGGTGGGGAGGTGGAGGCTCGGAGAGGTGACAGGGCTTGCCCGTCAGGAAGCAGGGCTCAAATCATCCCAAGGCTTCTGGCCTGACGTGCTACCCTGTACCCCAGGGCCCGGGAGGCTATGGGAAGTTCATGAGTTTACAATGTCACGTCTGGGGCAGCTCTGCTTCTGGCTCACTTCCCCCAGCCTCTGGACAGCCACGCCTGCGCGCACTGGGCCCATCCACAGCATCTGGGGCTGTGACCCACCAGGTCAGCACCTCAGGCAGGAGCTCTGTACCACCCCGCTCCGTGTCCCCAGTGGCCCGGGCTGACCCAGCAGCAAACACTCGTGGACAATGAGCCTTGGAAGTCAGGTTCAGCCACCTCTCCCACTGGAAGGTGACCATCAAAGCCAAGAACCAAAGCACCGGTTTCCCCATGTTTGTTCACCAGATGGGGATCATTCTAACAGTGTTTAAGAACATGCTATCAGGAGGCTGCCCCAGACGACCTAGGATATTAGGACTGTTTAATCCCGGGAAGCCGGCCAGAACCTGCAAAAAGCTTTGAAAGGAGCCACGATAAGATCTCATCCGTGGTTACCCACAGCCAGGTGGAGACGACTCCCCTTGGTTGAGATTCCTTGAGGCTGGGACCTGACCCACAAAAGTGGCTCAAACACAGTCAGGTCCCAGGGACAGCCTCTCCTGAGCACCCAGCCTAGTGGCTCCACTCAGAAGCAGCAACGGAACCAACTCAACTCACTTCCTTGAGCATCTTCTGTGTGCTCACCCTGCACGGAGGAGACGTGGGGCTGCTCTCATCTCCACCCCAATGGAGCCCGCAGTCAGGGGGGGAACAGACCGGCTCTGAAATGTGACTCGGCTGTGATCCAAAGGCACAGACACCTCCTCTGCAAGGGTCAGTGGGCAGAAGAGAATGATCCCTGGAAGGCAAGTGTGTGACAATCCTAGGCTTAAATCCTGGGTCTGCCACATGCTAGTGTGACCTTGAGCGAGTCCCTTAAGCAAGTCCCTTTGCTTCTCGGTGCTTCAGTTTCCTCTTCTGCGGAGGAGAGAGTGACACTGAGAAGGTCACGTGGGGGTCACAGATGAGAGAGTCATAAGTGCTGCCATTTGTTAGGCCTTCTGCAAATACGAGGCATAGCTGACTTCAGTAGTGTGACCTTGAACGTGGCCGTCATTCCCCAGCCTCCGTTCCCCAACTGAGACGTGTGGGATTTGCAAGCTCACAGAGCTGGTCTGAATCTCCTCTTTCTGTTCTGTGCATCAGCTGAATTTCTGCACTGTGCCCCCAGCCCTCCAGGCAGGGGGCCAAATGAGCCTTAGCCATTTTCACACCATGCCCCACAGCTGGGCTCTGGTGCTTGTTACTGTCCAGCTCGCCAAGTTCAAGGGGTGCCTGGGCCCCTATTGTCTCCGTGTCTCACCTGAGCCAACCCAGCCTTCTGGAAGCTGCCTTGGTCCTACTCCCCCACAGGAGTCACCCCCTGCACCAACGCCAGGAAGCAAGATGCAGGTCCCGGGCACTCCGAATCTGCCTGACTCCCCTGCCTCTGCCTTTCGCATCCCCAGAGGAGCCCCACATTCTCCTAGGGCTTCAGGAAAAACACATCCTGACCTGGAAATTCTGCAGGGCCCTTCTGCTTTCTGCCCTTCCCACAACTTCCCTGAGGCCAAGAAAGGCAGAGCTGGCTTTTCCTTTCCTGAGGAAAAGGAAAAAAATGGGAGGATTTTTAATTTTTTAATCATAGATCAGCACCTCAAAATATTACTCAGCCACACTAGGAGCTTATACCACACTCTGTTTGCTTTCTTAGTGTCAGACACTGTGCATTTACTCTTTTTTTTTCTTTTAGGGCCACACTGTGGCATATGGAAATTCCCAGGCTAGGGGTCTAATCGGAGCTGGAGCTGCCGGCCACGGCCACAGCCACAGTAACGCCAGATCTGAGATGCATCTGCAACCTACACCACAGCTCATGGCAACACCGGATCCTTAGCCCACGGACCGGGGCCGGGGATTAAACCCACATCCTCATGGATACCAGTCGGGTTTGTAACCCACTAAGCCTCAACAGGAATTTCTGTATGTTGACTTCTTTAAATGACTCCACTTTACAGATGAGCAAATAGGAGCTAGAGGGCTTCAACTAATGTCCAATCACTCAGCTTATAGCAGAGCTGGGACTGAAACTGGGGTCTGTTTGATTCTTGACGGCACATCCTCTCAATTTGACCTAAGGACCCTCCCGGAACCAAAAGCCTACAGTTCAAGGAGGACAATAGCATTGCATCCACACTGGACAAGCCTCGGGCTAAGGAAGGGAGGAGGGGCCCCAGGGTCTCTAATGCACAACAGAGAACCAGCACCTGCTCCAGCGGGAGAGACCTCAGGAGGCTGAGACTGGAAAACACACCAGAAGACTGCACTGCGCACGTGTAAGTCGCCGCCCTTCTCCCATCCTGCCCCCAAAGTGACACCTGTGAGTACGATGCCAGCTGGTCTTCCAGCTGTGGTCAGCAGAAATCTGGGGCGAGACCAGCACCCAAACCCTCACCTCTGTTTGTTCCGCTTCAAGCGACCTGAGCCCCAGGGAACCTCTGCCCAGCGCAGCGCAGAACTGCCAGGTCCCCTGGGGAGAACGGTGGGGTTAGGGACCCTGCCTCCACTCCCCCCCACACACAGGAAAGCACATCGTGAGTGATGGGGGACAGCAGTGGCGAAGCCCATTCCAGCCTCCCGAACCCGACCGGAGAGGGAGGAGTCAAGGCCACCCCCACCCCCCAGCCGGGACCCCGAGCAGGACTTGGGGCCACTGACAAAGCAGGTCTCCTGATCACTGGGTCATGCATCTTGAGATCATGCTTTGCTTTATAAATACAGTTTCAAGGAATCACTAAGAAATTGGGAAGGAGAACTTGATCAGAAATTAAGTAATAGGATTATATTGATGTCAATTTCCTGGCTATGATATTTTGTACTGATTTCAGTTTTAATCATTATAAGGAATTGGGAGTTCCCGTTGTGACTCAGTGGTCACAAACCCAACTAGGGTCCATGAGGACATAGGTTTGATCCCTGCCTTCTCTGAGTGGGTTAAGGATCCGGCATTGCCATGAGCTGTGGCGTAGGTTCAGATGCGGTTCAGGTCTAGTGTTGCTGCGGCTGTGGTGTAGGCCGGCAGCTGCAGCTCCAATTAGACCCCTAACCTGGGAACTTCCATAAGGGTGTGGTCCTTAAAAAATAAATAAATAAATAAGCAATAATTATAAGGAATTGTCTTGATTTGGGGAGACATATTGTATCTAACTGATGAGAAAGACAGATGATAGGTAGAGAGAGAGAGAGACGGTAGGAAGAATAAAGCAGATGTGATCAGGTGTCAACATTTGGGATATCTACGTGACGGTATCAGAGAATCTGTACTATTTCTGTAAATTTGAAATCATCTCTAAATAATGTTAAAGATTGAGATAATCCAAAGATCTCTCCAAATAAATTCCAGATTTATAAATTTGACATCCAGCACATTCAGAAGGAAGAGAATGGAAACCAAACAGCCGAAAAGCCAGCTACTCAGCACCCAGAGCCCTGCTCCTGGGGGAAGCCATTCAGCTGAGGCTGCAGGGGGTGAGGCTGGCAGCCTGGTCCTAAATCCTATTGGGGCACCATGGGAGCCCAACCTAGGGATGTGGGGACCTCGCATTTCCTAAGAGATAGGAAGTGAGGCTTTGGGGGGAAATAAGCCAAGGTTTAAAGAATGGTAGCCCTTTATTATTATACTGTGTGGACGAAAGTAGACAGGTCCATGGGCACACCCTCCAGCGTCCGTCTCCGCCATCAGCTACTTGCCCCAGTGGCAGAGTCAGACTCGAGAGAAGTTGCTGACTTCCGGGCCAGGATGGCACCAGCCAGTGGTTTCTCCAGCCTGGACCAGCCCAGAACTGGAGCAGGAGGCATGGAGGAGGAAGGATGGGCTGAGCCAAGGGGGTGCAGGAGGCCCACACCAGACAGAATCGCCTGAAGGTCCAGGTCTACAGAGAATCCAACCTCAGGACTCCGTTTTTATTTCTGTCAGTCGGACCTTTGCCTGAAGCTACACCCAAAGATTTTTGGCAACTCCTTGTCAATAGCAGACTGCACATCGTCCAGCCACACTAATTAAAGAGGATTTTTTCCTCCGAGACGAATGTGTGTTAAAAATATCAAATATTAATCACTGGCAACATTAATTTATAATAATGCTTGTCTCCCTTTCGGCTTCCAAGTCGACATCTGGAGTGACTGCTTTGAAACTGATACCCGATCCATTGTGAGAATTATAAATAGCCAGAGTTAAAATCTTCACCTTGAACTGAACAGACGGACTCCATGCGGTGGTTTATGGGATGAAGGGGGTGCATCGGGCAGGGAAGTCCTGGCTGGGTCTTTCTGGGGTGGATTTTAAAACTTTTCTTTTTCTTTTTCTTTCTTTTTTTTTTTTTTTTTTTTTTTTTTTTTTTGGCTTTTCAGGGTCGTACCTGCAGCATATGGAGGTTCCCTGGCTAGGGGTCAAATCAGAGCTGCAACTGCCGGCCTACACCATAGCCACAGCAACGCAGGATCCAGGGCCCACACCCCAGCTCTCGGCAACACCAGATCCAACCCTCATCCTCATGGATACTAGTTGGATTCTTAACCTGCGCTCAGAGGTTTGGTTTTTTGTGTGCTGGGGTTTTTGTTTGTTTGTCTTTTTGCCTTTTCTAGGGCCACACCTGCGGCACATGGAGATTCCCAGGCTAGGGGTCTAATCAGAGCTGAAGCTGCCTGCCTACACCACAGCCACAGCAACGCAGGATCCGAGCCACATCTGTGACCTACACCACAGCTCACAGCAACACCGGATCCTTAACCCACTGAGCGAGGCCAGGGATCGAACCTGAAACCTCATGGTTCCTAGTTGGGTTCGTTTACCACTGCCCCACGATGGGAACTCCGGGTTTTTTCTTTTTTTTGCTTTTTAGGGCTGCACCCACAGCGTATGGAAGTTCCCAGGTTAAGGGTCCTGAATCGGAGCTACAGCTGCACACCTACAGCACAGCCACAGCAACGCAAGATCCGAGATGCATCTGCGATCTACACTACAGCTTATGGCAATGCTGGATCCTTAACCCACTGAGCAAGGCCAGGGATTGAGCCCGAGTCCTCGCGGATACTGGTTGGGTTTGTCATTGCTGAGCCACAACGGGGAACTCTAAGCTCTCAGATCTGATTCTCTCCCCTCAACTGGGGGTGAGCTGCGGGCTCTTTACTAAGACACCTGCCCCCAGCGGGCTCCTGGGTGGGGCAACCCCCGAGCTGGGCAGAGGAACCTAGGCCCCATTTTCTGCTGCCCTGACCCCCTAGTATCCCCTGCTGACACCCAGCATCCCATTTGTGGGCTCGGCTCCCGGTCTCTCCGCAGCTGGGCCCCAGATGGGGGCCCGGGAGCATATGCAGGACACATGTTTGCCTCGACACCTGCGGGGCTTCCCAGCATCCGGGTGGGGGCCCAGCCGGTGGCCTTCAAGTGAGCGGAAATTACAGCCTTGGGGGTCCTCCCGTCTCTCCCCCACAGTCGCCCCTCTCTTTGTGTCCTTGTCCCCCTTTGCCATGACGGCGATTGAGGGTTGCCCAGGGACAGTCGCACCCACTTTGACATTTAATTCTGGATGGTCTCAGACCCAGGCCCAGCCCCCGCCCCCTCCTTCCCCCTCCTCTCCTTGTTTTAATATTAAGACCACACTCTCGCTTGACCGGAGCTTTTTCTAATGGAAACTACTCTCTCTGTTCCCCAGGATGGGAGAGGAGAAATTTCATCCTGTGCTTAATTTATTTCCTTGGGGTGACAGACGGGGTACAGCAGCGGTCACAGCTGGAAGGGGGCGTGTTAAAGGCCCCGTGGAATCTGAGTCTTCGGAGGTGGCCCGGGAACCATCATTTTAACATCATCCTTGGCGCTTCCGCGTACACTAAAGTTGGGGACCTGAAGACCTACCTGGTGAATGGCATTTCCAGGAACCAGGGGACGGCCACCAGCTCTGGCAATGCCTGTCTCAGGGGACACACGTGCTTTAGCAGGTTTAATTTGAACACAATCTGAGAAGAGCCATAATAAAATTCAGAGCCCACTCTCCTTAGGCTTTTTCTAGGAAAAAAAAAAAAATTGAATCACATAGTATTAAGATCAGAGCCCACACTGAGCAAACATTCCATTTTACCAGGAAACGGTGACTCATGTGTTTAAGCAAAGTATTAAGAAGCTCTTAGATAAGATTTGTGCCTCTGTGTTCCCAAACAGAGCATAATGGAGCTTTTCCCACATAAACCCATGCTTCTCTTTTTCTTTTTTCTTTTTCAGCTGCACCCGTGGCATGTGGAAGTTCCCCAGGCCTGGGGATCAAATCAAAACCCAAGCTGCGACCTACACCACAGCTACAGCAACACTGGATCCTTAACCCCCTGCACCAAGCTGGGGATCCAACTGGCACCTCCACAGAGACAAGCTGGATCCTTAACCCCCTGAGCCACAGTGGGAACTCCCCATGAACCTGTGCTTCTAAGCATCATAATAACAATGGAGCATAGTCCAAACCGGGAATTCTTCCTACAGTGTTTGAATCCCGGGGAAGTGAAGCGCATCCTAGAACGGGATTTTGTTTCTTTCTGGCAGTTTTATGAGTTCACCTCATTACTGCTGAGCCACAACGGGAACTCTAAGCTCTCAGATCTGATTCCCTCCCCTCACCCGGGGGTGAGCTACGGGCTCTTTACTAAGACACCCACCCCCAGCGGGCTCCTGAGTGGGGCAGCCCCCGAGCTGGGCAGAGGAACTTGGACCCCATTTTCTGAAAGATGCCCATGGACTTAGTGAGCCAGGCAGACAGACCCCAGGGCTGACTGTCTTCAGAAATCAACACAAAATGTATTGTGTTGTATTGTGGGCCCTCTAAGCACGTCACACATACGGACACTTAATCCTCACGGCCACGCAAAGAAATCTAGTTACCAGTCCAAACTCGGGCCTGCTCCCCCGCGGTAAAGCCCATCTGCTGACCCCGACTGGCCGCAAAGCAAAGGGCAGTGTTTATTCCAGGACGCCAAGCAAGGAGCCCGGGAAGCTAAGGCTCAAAAGGCCTGTGCTCCCCAGCAGTTTTCAGGGAAAGGTTTTTACAAACAGGGTGAGGGCGAGGGCAACGGGTACATTATCAGGTTCTCGAATATTCTTTGATGGGTTGGGGGGCGGTAATTGGGAGACACCTTCAGCAACCTTCCGGTCCCTACGGGTCTGGGGTCTGGGTGCCTGTGGGCAGCAGAGGGCCAGCTCCTTCCCCCTGGTGGGGGCGTCAGTGTCTGCAGAACAGCTCTAAGGACCCGGCTTGGGAGGTTCTCTTTCACCCTTGAGGACAAGCCAACTTCCTTGACTTTGTCTAATGGCTAAACTAGTATTATGTTGTCTTGTTTGACTGTTGTCTTTCTTCCTGCGTTTTCTGACTTCTCTGAGAAAATGGATTCTTTCCAGGAAGGCCTAGGAGGCTAAAGTTTTTCTACAAACAAAAGGCAGGCAGTGGGGGAGGGGAGGGGTCTGGCCCTGGAAGGCCCCACAGGGTCCTGCTCGGTCACACTGTCATCATCATTGCCATTTTACAAACAGGGAAACAAGACGAGGTTGTCACTTGCCCACAGTCTCTAGCTAATAAGTCGCCTGGCAAGGGTTCAAATTGGCGGTCTACACTGCTAACCACTGGGCCGCCCTGGCAGCAAGATATTTTGCTGCTAATTCTGTGAGATTTGCCAACAGAGCAAAATGCAACGTGACCAGAAGATGTCAAGGGGCCACTGGACATTATTATTATCATTTTTTTTTTTTTGGTCTTTTTGCCATTTCTTGGGCCGCTCCCACGGCATGTGGAGGTTCCCAGGCTAGGGGTCCAATCGGAGCTGTAGCCGCCAGCCTACGCCAGAGCCACAGCAACGCGGGATCTGAGCTGCGTCTACACCCTACACTACAGCTCACAGCAACGCCAGATCGTTAACCCACTGAGCAAGGCCAGGGATCGAACCCGCAACCTCATGGTTCCTAGTCAGATTCGTTAACCACTGAGCCACGAAGGGAACTCCTGGGGCATAGTTTCATGGCAGAATCTCCCAGGCCCCTCTCCGCCTGGTCTCTGTCAGAACCGTGCCCACGGCTTCTTACGCATCCGAGCTCCTGCTCAGGCCCAGTCACTCCTCCTCACTAATCTGCCCCCAAATAAAGTCGTCATCACCCCACCCCCACGCCCACCTCCCCGCCCTGCACAGATTCCTTTAAAGAAACGCACCCATGATTCTCCTCCAAGGTGCACTAATATCTAAATGAAACAAATGTCCCAGTGGCCCCTGGCAGTAGAGCCTTTCAAGGAGGCAGGGGCTGAGACAAGAGAGATCCTTCTGGACGGAGGCCCACACCCTCCAGTGGCCTGGGCCCAGTGGACCTCTTAAGGCCCAGGCACTGTGTGCTCAGGCTGGTAGCTGGCTGCAGGCTCCCACGAGGCCCTTTCTTTGGCAAGTGTGTGTGAAAGGCCTCAGGGGGCCAAGGGGAAGGTGAGCCCTTGCCACCTAAAACTTTTTCTCTGCAGTGACTCTGTGGCTTTCGGCTTCTGAGGCCAGGGACGGTCCCCAGCGGGGCTGGAGCAAGGAGTGGATGGGATTTCACCCTATTCGGAGCCCCCCCGCCTCTAGCTGTGCAGCTGCTCTAGCCCTGGCTCCCGCCACTCAACCCTGGGACCCAGACTCTGCCCTTCCTTCTCCGGTGGGAGAGGCTGATCCAGACACGGGTGCTTTCGAAGAGCAAGTGCCAACCCGGTGATTGAGGTGTGGCCCAGACGACTTTTTTTTTTTAACAGCCGCGCCAGCAGCTTGTGGAATTTCCCAGGCTAGCAGTCCAATCAGAGCTGTAGCTGAGGCCTATGCCACAGCCACGGCAATGCCATCCTTACCCCACTGAGAGAGGCCAGGGATTGCACCTGCATCCTCACAGAGACGACATCAGTCCTTAACCAGCTGAGCCACAGTGGGAACTCCCCAGATGACTTTTTGTTGAAGGATGCAGGTGGAGGTGGGGGAGGCATTTGAGTTGATCTGAAGGACGCGGCGAAGTCACCAGGCATCAGAGGAAAGCAGAGCCTTCCCGACGGAGGGAACAGCCAGGGCAGTGACACGCGTGGCAGCCTCCACACACTGAGACAGTCCCGAAGCCAGGCAGCCCAGGGGGGAGGGTGGGAGAGGCAGAGAAAGGGAGGCAGGACCAGGCCACGAGAGGCTCCTCTCTGTCTGCAAGGCTGGGCGTTGTCCTTGGGTGCTGAGTAGCCACTGGGGAATTTTCTTCAGGAAAGAACCAGGCCATTGTGGAAGGTGGCCTAGGAGGAAGACTCGTGGACATACAGGGGTGGATCTTAAAGGGAAGCGGGAGGCAGAGAGAGTAGATGGGAAGCAGCTGCCACGGACCTTGCTGGACGGGATGAGGGTTCAGACACAGGGACGGCTGGTCAAGAGGTTTTTTTGTTTTGTTTTGCTTTTGTTTTTTAGGGCCACACCTGGAGCATATGGAGGTTCCCAGGCTAGGGGTCGAATCCGAGCTGTAGCTGCCTGCCTACACCACAGCCACAACAATGTTAGATCTGAGCCGAGTCTGTGACCTACACCACAACTCAAGGCAACCCTGGATCCTTAACCCACTGGGTGAGGCCAGGGATCAAACCTGTGTCCTCATGGGTACTAGTCAGATTTGTTTCCGCTGAGCTACGACAGGAACTCCTTGAGAGATGTTTAAGAGGTAAAAGAAACTGAGACTGGTGACAAGGATCTTGGGGAGAAGAGACAGTAGGAGGGAGAAGAATCTAGACCATCTCTGAGCTTCAGACTCAGTGTCAAGGGATGGTGGCAACACCAGCCATCATGCCCAGCAGGGAAGATGATCTGGGGAGAGAAGCAGCTCTTCCCCTGCTGTGCCCTGGTGCACACAGCCATCTTCCTCTGGCCCCCACCCACCTCCACCTTCCTAATCCTGGAGAAGTCCTGAGAGGCGATGTCTCACAGGATGATGGCATAGGCTTCCCAGGAAAGACGTTTGTAGGGTGGACCAGAACCAAAGGGGCAATAAAGCATTTAGATTGTGCTCCCTATGGTGGCAGACCTCTTGCCACAGGTGGAAACGTTGTCTCTCTAAGCTTCTGATTGAATCTAACACTAAGGATGTCTGGGGACTGGTCCTTGAGAGCTTGCATCTCTCTAAGGCGTTCATCTTTCCCATGCCATCCCCACTCTAGCCACTAGATGGCACCAGACTCCACAATTTGGGAAGGAAGCATTGCAGCAACTACCAGAGGTCAAGCTGTCAGACCCACTTCTTGAAGGAGTGTCCATTTCACCTAATTCTAATCTAGTTCTTCTAGAATACATTCTTAGTATGAATATAGTATTCTCATAAGTTGATTGTTTTTATATTTATGAACAATATATCCCTGAATATAAAGACTTCTCACAAAGACACTTTTCTTAGCCTCCCCTGTGTTCTCTCAGCAGGAAACTGGAGCAGAGACCAATTATCCATTCCTCGAAACTCTGGGGTAAAAAAATGAGAATCGGGGAGCTCTTGCTGTGGCTCATCGGCTTACAAACTTGACTAATATCCACAAGGGTGTATGTTCAATCCCTGCCCTTGCTCATTGGGTCAGGGATCTGGCATTGCTGTGGCTGTGGCATAGGCCAGCAGCTGTGGCTATGATTCGACCCCATAGCCTGGGAACTTCCATCTGATGAAGATGCAGCCCTAAAAAGCAAAAAAAAAAAAAAAAAATTAAATAATAGAGAGAGAGAATCAGCCAGTTAAATTAAAGGCTTGGGTCAGCCCCTGACATGTCTGCAGATCAGCCAGCTCCCTAGAGAGGGTGGCCAGAGGCTGCGTGTCAGTAGCCCCCCACCACAGGGCCCGGTGCCTACAGCCACCCCCACCTCTCTGCACTGAGGCCTGCAGGGGTACCTCACCCAGGCTGGCTCTGCCTGCAGAGGGGACAGGACGGGGAAAGACCCCACTCACAGCGCGGCCTGGCAGCACCTGGAGAGCCACAGGAGAGGCCAGGCACACTGGACTCCTGGACACGAAGAGGAGCTAACTCTACGTCTAGTACCTGAGCCTGAAAATTGCGGGAGAAGTGACTCTCAGGCTGCTAGAGGGCCGGTCCACAGAGCAGGCACCAGTGTCTGTCAACGGAGCCCAAGTCAAAGAACCAGCCTGGGTGGGTCCTGCAGTGAAGCCTGTCCTGAGCACCCCCTGGGCAGAGCTCTGACGGGGTCAAGGCCAAGTAACGAGGGCAGCCGCCCCTCGGGCCTCAGAACCAATAGTCTTCTTGAAGGCTTCTGAGAACCCAGAGGACACAACGTGCTTTCATTTCACATTGTGCATTTTCCCAGATGAGGAGGTGCAGGAGAGAGGGGTCACGGGCCGCTAGCTTGGCACTTGGGGCTGCTCCCGCATCCCTGGTTCAGACACAGGCTCAGGGCCTCATCAGCCCCGCCCGATATGGACTTTCTCACCCACACGTGTCCATCTGGCGGCCTCGAGTTTGGGCACTCAACAAAAGGGACCGAATGGCAGAGATGGGAGCCGCAACTCATCCGGATCTCAGCAGTGGCCTTCCCAGCCACTGGCCAGCTCCCAGCTCCCTTCCCACCTCCAACCCAGCAGCCTGCCGGAGCCTCGACAACCCCCACCCCCCAGCCCCTCCTGGAGCCAGCCGAACTCCTGCCACCTTTCATTCAAAGAGACTCCAAATCCACTTTCTCTGAAAAATGGGTGCAGTTTGGAGGAGAAACACCCGTCGCCTCCCTCTCCTCTGCGGTCCTGCTCCCTCCCCAGGTCCCCACTCAGGACAGCAGGAACACCACGGCCACTTGCCCCTCATTCGTGCTTTTATTCTGTGTGCACAGCTCCCAGCATCGGCAGGCCGCCCTGGGTGAGTCTCGGGCAGCGTCCAGATGGGAGAGGCTAAGAGAGGCCGGTGCTTCGTTGATACACCGCCCAGACAGACGGCCTTGAACTCCAGGCAGCCTGCGCTCCCTAGAGAAGATGCCCTGTCGGTGTGGGGCACGTGCAGCCTGGCTGTAGGCCCTGATGGGAGTTGCCTCCCGTGTTTGCAATCAGTGTCCTGCCGGCTCCCTCCTCATCCCTCCCCAGTCTGGGCAAAGCCAGAGGCCAAGGTCACAGGCAGGATCTCAGGGGCTAATCTTGAGAAGGGAGCTGTTGAAGGTGACACCCTCATTGCCTCCTAAAATGTCAACGGCTCTTGACCCGAACCACCACCACCTGCATTTCGTGGGGAGGCAGTGGGTTGGGGGCCTCTCTCTTCACTGGTCCCCATGCTGGAAGAGGCCTGGGAGGCCTGCAGTTCTGGCCCAGTGGGCAGGCGGCTGGCTGACTGGCACAGCCACCCGAGGCTCCCCACACCTTCCAGGAGCTCCTGGATTCCTGCACCTGCTGGCAGGGAGAGGCGGGGCCTCTGAGACCAGACCAAAGACTCCGTTCCTGTTACTTCCAGCTTCTCCAGCAGGCTGAGCAGTGCAGAGATCCAGTCAGGCTATTCCCAGGACCACAGCCACCAGCTGGGACCCTGCGAGGCAGGCTTGGTGGACCGTGTCACTGTGCGGTGTGTGTCTGCGTGCATGCACATGTATGCAGTAGAAAGGAGGCATGTAGGCAGGCGGCGCAGGGAGTGGGGACAGAACAGTGCGGGGACAGGCAGGAAGCCGGGCCAGAGGCAGAAATAAAAGTTCATGAAGGAGCCCCCCCGCAAAGAAAAAGGACCCCCACCCCCACCCCCCAGGCTGTGCCCAGAAACAGGGCCTGGCAGGTGTCCCGAGGCCAGACAAGCTCCTAAAAGTTGATATTCTTCAAGTCCGCGGAGCAGCGGTACCTGCCACCCAGGGCCCTGGAGCACAGCAGGTTGGGCAGGCAGGGGCAGGTGTGGTGCTGGCGTTTTCTGGAGAAGGGGACCTGGGGAGAGAAGGGAAGAGGGCCACACCGTCACCAAAGGGAGCCGGGCCCAGTCCCGGCCGGTGTCTCATCAGCCCCACCCCAGAACAGCGATAACCGCTTTTATGGAGGCGGAAACTGAGGCATAGAGTAGCTAAGCAACATGCCAAGGTCACACAGCCCGTGTGCGGAGGAGCCAGGATTTGAACCCAGGCCATCTGGCTTTGACACAATGTGATCAGCCACAGTACAGTGCTGTCCACCCCCAAACCAAAAACACCACAAGCCCCCACATTGCTCACCCGGTCCCCCCCGCTGATCTGGCAGTGCCTGCCTGCTCACAAACTCACACCCACATTCATGACGGAACATCACTTGTAGCTCATCCATTAGGCTGTGTTGGGTGCGGGGGTGCAGCTGCCCAGGACACTGTCCCTGCCAGTGACGGCCACCCAGAGCAGGGCTGACCCACTGCGGTTTCCTTCAGGGGCTGAATAGGAGGGGTTAGGGGCATAGATCAAGTCAGACAGCCTGGGCTAAATCCCAGGTCTGCCACTTGCCAGCTGTGTGACAACTGGCAGGTTATTTAGCCTCTCAGAGCCTCAGTTTGTTATCCATAAAATGGGCTATTAAAAGTTCCCACCACAGGAGTTCCCGTCGTGGCACAGTGGTTAACGAATCCGACTAGGAACCATGAGGTTGCGGGTTCGGTCCCTGCCCTTACTAAGTGGGTTAACGATCCGGCGTTGCCGTGAGCTGTGGTGTAGGTTGCAGACGCGGCTCGGATCCCGCGTTGCTGTGGCTCTGGCGTAGGCTGGCAGCTACAGCTCCAATTAGACCCCTAGCCTGGGAACCTCCATATGCCGTGGGAGTGGCCCAAGAAATAGCAACAACAACAACAACAAAAGACAAAAAGACAAAAAAAAAAAAAAAAAAAAAAGTTCCCACCACATATAGTTAAGAGGTTTACACTATATACCTAAAGAGGTTTAGGGGTTCCCACTGTGGCTCAGTGGTAACGAACTCAACTAGTATCCACGAGGATGTGGGTTCGATCCCTGGCCTCGCTCAGTGGGTTAAGGATCTGGCGTTGCCATGCACTGCAGTGCAGGTTGCAGATGCGGCTCAGATCCTACCTTGCTGTGGCTGTGGTATAGGCTGGCAGCTGCAGCTGCAACTCAACTCCTAGCCTGGGAACTTCCACATGCTGTGGGTGCAGTCCCAAAAAGACAAAAAAAAGAAAAAAAAAAAAAAGTTTAAACTTGCAAAGAGCACTTAGTCGGAAGGGTGTAGTAAGATTCTGCTTGCGTTGCCTCTGCTGCACCCTTGGGGATAGACTCACACAGCCCAAGACCGCGAGGACTGCTCCCTGCCCTGCCCCACCCGTCTCCTGGCACCTCCTCACCAGCTGGAGGCTGCTCCCGGGGGCAGCTGTCCTCCTAGGAGGAGGGTGAAGGACGCCTGGACCACAGGAAGCCCGGGGAACAGGGTGCAAGCCTGGGTCCCACAGTTGCTGCTATATCAGCCTGACATTCACAAGTGGAGGCCCTACAGCCCTTCTCAGGCTTCTGGGAGCTTCGCAGGGAGCAGGGCTGGGTGCCTAGGGTGGGCCTCCTTAAAGTGTGTGCCTGGGCCCCCAGACAGGTTCGCCCCCACCCAGCTGTGGATGGGAACCTCTTCTATGGTCCCTATTTCACCTCCTTTTTTTTTTTCCCCAACCCACAGTGTATGGAGTCCCCAGGCCAGGGATCAGTTCCAAACCACAGTTGTGACCTGCGCCACAGCTTTGGCAACGCTGGATCCTTTAACCCACAGCACCGGGCTGGGGATCGACCCTGTGTCCTGGCGCTGCAGAGACACCACTGATCCCGTTGCACCATCCTTTGGAGCAAAGGGCTTTGAGGAGCCTTTCAGAATCTGAATTTATCAGCTCAGAGGGAAACGGCTCCCCTCGTTGCACATGTGAGGCGACTGAGGCCCAGAGCCGTCGTGCTAACTGCCCAAGACCCCTGGGCAGATGAGGAGCTGGGGACCCAGGTCTCCAGGCTGTGTGACTGGGACCCCAGCTGCCCCTCCAAAGCTAGGAGGCAGTGATGTATTCCTGGATTGGAGTCAGAAAACTGGGGTCCAGAGCAGCTCGGGCTCACCGTACCTTGTGACTCCCTGGGTGGCACTGCTCTCCTTCCCGCCCCAGCGGGGTGCACAGGCGCAGCCCGCGCAGCCACAGGCTGACCGCACAGCACGTGCCCGGCCCGCACTGCACATCCCGCTCGCAGGCCTGTGGGGGAAGACAAAGGGCCATTAGTGCCCAGAAGCGCCCTCCAGAGAAACCAGAAGGGCAAGGATATCCAAAAACCCTTGAGAAGGATGCTGAGAGCGGCCCCCAGGCCTCGGCCACATGGGCCCGCAGGGCCCTGCAGTGGTGCCCCTGCTCCCCTCACGGCAGGACGCTCAGGGCTCAGCGGGGCAGCAGCCCCGGATCTGAGGCACCCCCAGCTCCTTAGAGGCCACTCAGGAGGGAGGCTGTCGCCTTGTGCCAAGTGTAGAGGTTAGAAGAGGGGAATTTTGCAGCACTAGGAGATGCTCAGTGGATGCTGGTGGAACTGAATTCATTTGAATTCTTACAGGGGGAGGCCCCAGTGGCCCAATATCCCGAGGGGGTCAGGGTTAAGTTTCAGTGGACAGGACTTGCCAGGCCTGACCCAGTGGCAGCCCAGGTGAGGGCTCCCCCCCACCCCGTCCCCACTGCCCATGCCAGAAGCCCAGCTTCCTCTGAGGGGTCAGTGCCCCTTGACAAGTGTTCCCCCCAAGGCTTCTCTGCGGGCCTGGCTTCCCCCACCCCCCACCCCTCAGAGAGGGAGAGTCCCCTCTGGGTAGTGCTCCCTGAGCAGGGCTGAGTGACCTTCTAGAAAGTGCCATCTGTAAAGCCACACAAGCCCACTTTAACCAAAAGCCTGGATTGGGGAAAACAGAACTGAACCGCTCCAGGCTGCAGGGGGCCACCCGGAGAGGCACCTAGCCTTCCCACCTCCAGAGGGGCTAGCGACTTTTCTTCTGAGCTGAAGCTGCGAGCCGGATTCGGGTAACCTCTTCTCCAGCACAAGGCCAGGGAGCGCCCTCTGGCTGCCTTGTGGGAAATGGCAGACCTACCCCCACCCCCGTCCCCGCCCCCTCCCCCGTCCCCGCCCCCTCCCCATGCGCTCAAGCCCCTGGAGGAAAGTGGGGGACGCCAGGGCTGCTCGTCACCTAGAGGAGGTGCAGATGTCAGCCACCTGGCCACCCCAGTCTCCTGCCTATTAAGGTTACATCTCACGCATCAGCCGGGCCCTGAAAGTTCAGAGCTGGGGCCGAGGAGACCCCACTGGACCCTTCTCCCCCCTGGTACCATATCGCTGTCCCACTCTGGGTGGAGGGAATTTGGTCACAGTCCAGGGAGCAGGGCAGGGTGAGGATGGTGGGATCCAGCCTCTTCCGGAGAGTCAGACCCGAGGCAGCAGCAGGGCCCGGAGCATGGAGGGAGAGGTCTCACCTCTCTTGATAAGGTCTAGGGTCTGTCATGCGCTGCTTCTTACCCTCGCTTCCTCTCTGCTGTGCTTTCTAAAGAGCGACTTGGAGGCCTTACTAGGAAGATATTTTCCCATCTCAGACCTGCCTCCCACCACCCCCTCTGAACCAGACTCGGACCAGGGGCAACCTGCTGGTCCCATCCCCCTTTGCGGGTTAACCGTGGCTTCTGTCCTCTCCTCTCACCCTCCTGCTCTGCAAGCTACACAGAAGGAAGCCAGCCTTCGGGGGTTTACATTCATGAGGCACCGCTCTGCTGGGCCATTTGTGTTTATGCGCTCCGTCTCCAAAGCGTTGACGTGCCTTTGATATTTGCTCTTCTTTGAAACTCAGCCTTTCTCCTCTAAAAGGGAGAAGAACAAAGTTTTCCTTTCCGTGAATTCAAATGAATCCAATCCCAGGAACTCTTTGGCCTTTCTCTGGGTAAAAAGTTGAAGGAAGTTGAAACAAAAGTGAATTTCCCCCTTTTTTTCCTAGTGGCTTTTATCTGGAAAGCCCTTAAAGCGCGTCGCTTTCCTTTTGGACAAGAGTGGTCCCACCACCATGACACACAACATGTGCGCAGGGGAGGGTGGGTCCGGGAAAAGCCAAACTTCTGAGAGGGAACCACAGTCACAGTGGTTCCAGTGCTTCAGGGTGCCCGCCCTGGTGCTCAGATGCCCACGGTGTGGCGGGAGGTCTACGCGTTATCTGACACGTGCTGCAGGTCACTCAGCCAAATGCTGACACTGCCCGTATTCCCTTCAGAACTGGGCACAGAGTGAAAGCACATAACCTGTAATGAAAAGACTTTCAAGACAGGCTTTCTTAGGAGTAGAGAAAGCAGAGGTTAAACATAACCAAGAGAAGCTAAATAAGGTCACTGCCTTTAACGAAGTCAATCTGCCATGTGAGTTACGCTTCACATGTGGCCCAGACCGTATACCAAAACCAAAAAGGACACTGAATAGAAATGAGGGGGTGCTAATCTACTGTATAATAAAGAGTTCATCATTGCACAATCGGAACCCTCTTGTGACCAAAAGTCGTAACGTCAGAATTTGCAATGCTCTCCTAAGGCACTGAAAGCAGAATTTGATTTACACACAGTTTTTCAAAAGCAGATCCCCTTTGGCAAAGCGAGGTTCGGCGAATGTGAAAGTCCTCTTGGAAGTGCTGTCTGGTGGCTGGCTCCTTGCACCCTCGATTCGGGTCCTGTGGGGCCCCTGGCTCCCTTCCCAGGCAGACCCTTCCATCCGCCCGAGACCCGGGGTGCAGAGAGCGTCTGATGACTTACCCCGGTGATCACAGCACAGTCGGACACGGTCACCAGGAGGAGCATGACTGAGACCTGCGCGCCACCTCTCATGGTCGCTTGGGGTGAAGACAAACGCTGCCGGCTCCTGGGGCCTCGCACTCCTCCTCGAGCTGCAAGGCCAGGCTCTCCCCCCCCAGTTTATACCACCTGATCCCGGTTGCCCGCCTCCTCCCATCTCCTCCCCACCACGGTGTTATTCAGATGATCTCAGAGATGGAGATGAGACCTGAATCCCTAATGACATCGACTCGCCATCGAAACCAATAAAGATGAGCCATCGGCGCTGTGACAGTCACTCCGACTCTCAGGACGTGGTGATCCACTGCACGGTCCCCTCCGCCTCTGGGGCATCCTCCTCCTCTGCTTGGGGCAGGGGAGGGCTTTGGTAATAAATTAAGGGATTTGCAGTATCGTCATTTATCCTTCCCCGCACAGACCATGCAACACACAGGATCATCAGTTCCTTCACGGTCAAGCCAACAAGAATAATCTAGGTCCTGACTGTCGGCTCAGCATGGAATTTGGGGGGCAGAGAGGACACAGTGAGAAGGCAGTGTCCCTGGTCCCCTAGAAAGTTAAAATTCCAAGGGGGAGACATGAGGCCGTGAGAAACCAAGGCCAGGCTTGTGGGTTTGATATCCCTGGGAAGCACACAAGGAATTGCCCCAAGTGTCACTTTGCACAGGAACCAAAGGGCACAAGGTAAGCCAGCTCCCAGGTCCTTGTGGAAAAGCATGCTTGGGCTGGGCTGCAGCTAAAAGGTACCAGGAGCCACGCAGCTGCCTTGCTGATACACAGGCTGAGCATGAGAGTGGCCTTACCCAGGGGCCAACACACACGATGGGCTCAGAGCCAGTCTTAGGGAAGGTGACTCCGGACACGGCCCTTTCTGCTGGGTGGTGTGGGGAGGGACTTGGCCCAGACCTTCCCATGCCAGCCGACCCAGAGAGCTCTTAGGGCCCGCTATCAGACAATCGGCTTCTCTCCACAGTGACAAAAGCCATTATTGTCCAAGGCACATTCTGCAACATGCTAATAGGTGTTATGCACAGAAATATGGAAATCTAAGATCCCCACACTCAAGGCTTTGGGAAACACAGATTGCACAGTTCCACCTGCTTTTGTACTGCAGGACTTATCAGGGCCTTTCATATGCTAACAAGCATTTGAAACACCAAGCAGGAAAATGCAATTTGTAGTATTTTCTGAATAGAGGGAGTCACCAAACCCTTTTTTCTTGGCATGTCTCAGGGGACTAGGGCTCCCACGTAGACACACTGGCAGGCTTTTATGAGAAGTGAGCACAGCCGCCCAGATGAGACCCCCAAGGCAGGCATCCTGACTTCTGATCCCAGCGTCATTAGCTTCATGACCCTGAGAACAATGAGAATCTTTCTCAGCCTCAGTTTTCTCATCTCTACCATGGGGATAAGAGTAGCATTTGCATCCTGGGCTTGGGTGAGTATCCGTCCATTTATTTATCCACTGATTACATATTTATTCACAACCACCATATTGAAGGCACTCTTCTGGGTTGTGGAAACAGAGCAATGAACAAAACAACATCCCTGCCCTCCTGGGGGGGAGACAAGTAATAGACAAATAGGAGTTCCTGTCGTGGCACAGCGGAAACAAATCCGACTAGGAACCATGAGGTTACAGGTTCGATCCCTGGCCTCGCTCAGTGGATTAAGGATCCAGTGTCGCCATGAGCTGTGGTGTAGGTCGCAGGTGTGGCTTGGATCTGGTGTTGCTGTGGCTGTGGCATAGGCTGGCGCCTACGGCTACGATTGGACCCCTAGCCTGGGAACCTCCATATGCCGCAGGTGCAGCCCTCAAAAGACAAAAGTAAAAAAAAAAAAATAGACAAATAAACAGATTTATTATTAAATGGCTCGACATGAGGAGTGCCGTTAAAAAGGAAGGCACGGAAGACAACAGAGCACGACCATGTTAGTACTTTATTTATTTATTTTTTTCCACACCCACAGCATGAGGAAGTTCTCAGGCCAGGGATCGAACCTGTGCCTCAGCAGTGACAATGCAGGATCCTTAACTGGCTGCGCCATCAGGGAACTCCAGGGTGGTATTTTAAATGGGGTGAGGGTCTCTCCAAGAAGACACTTGAGAAGTCTGGTGAAGTGAAGGAGTAAGCTGGGCAGAGCCTAGGGGGCAGGATCGTGCAAAGGCCCTGTGGCAGGCCCTCCTCAGAGGGTTCCAGGAGCAGTAAGGAGCATGGCGAAGGGGGAAGGCAGGGAGGGGATGCTGCTGGAGCAGGAGCCGGGGGCCGGGTCCTGACAGCCGTGCAGGACAAGGTTGGTCCCAACAACAAGCGCAATGGGCGCATTGGGAGAGCTGGAGCAGGGGAGGGGCAGGATGTGCCTTAGACTTTAAAAGGATCCCTGGCTGCTTGTGGAGAATTAAGCGAGATGATGTTTGCGACGTGCTCAGCACAATGCCTGGCACACAGGAGCATCTGCAACCACTGGTAATTCCTATCATAAAAAGATGGGCCTGGAGTTCCCAGTGTGGCTCAGCGGTAATGAACCCAACTAGCATCCATGAAGACGCGGTTCAACCCCTGGCCCCGCTCAGTGTGTTAAGGATCCAGCATTGCCGTGAGCGGTGATATAGGTCACAGAGGAAGCTCAGATCTTGCATTGCTATGGCTGTGGTGTAGGCTGGAAGCTGCAGTTCCAATTCGACCCCTACCTAGCCTGGGAACATCCATATGCCATGGATGCAGCCATAAAAAATTTTTTAAAAATTTTTTTTCAAAAGAGGGTCCTGTCTTCATTCTTACAAAATTCTCCTGTGAGGTAAGAATCAAAATAATTTGTCTATGGAGTTCCCTTTGTGTCTCAGCAGTTAAGAACCCACCTAGTGTCCATGAAGACTCGGGTTTAATCCCTGGCCTCACTCAATGGGTTAAGGATCCGGCGTTGCTGCCTGCTGAGGTATAGGTTGCAGATGCAACTCGGATCCTGCGTTGCTGTGGCTGTGGCGTTGGCTGGCAGCTGCAGCTCCAATTCTACCCCTAGCCTGGGAACTTCCATATGCCACAGGTGCTTCAAAAAAATAATAATAATATTGTGTCTACAACCCACCTGTACACTGTGACACTGAGCCAGGCACATGACAGGAGAACCAGAAACCAAACCAACCATCAACTTACAGACAGAGAAGGTGGCGTGGTGCTGGGGGGGGGGCCGGGAGGGGCACAGAGGCAGCCCTGTGATGCGGGCCACATTCCAAGAGATAATGTTAGATAACAGCTGATCAGCAGGTAGCACCCCCATTCCACCTCTACATCCTAGTCCCAGCCCCCTTCCCTCCCCCCAACACACAAAACCGATTAGCCCCCCTAGTGGCTTGAAGAACCATAGCAGGAAATACTGCTGCAACAGGACCAATAACGTTGATTGAAAGCATTTTATGTCTCCTGAACACTGGTGCTTGAGGAAAAGTCACTTTAATTAGAGGAAGGGGAGAGGTAGATGGTGACTTGGTGGAAATCCCAGAAGAGCCGCTGGGCAGCTGTGGGTCCCTGACCCGCCCGTAGCTCCCGTGCAGAGGTTCAAGGAGCGCCTTCAGCGTGTCGGGGCCCAGGCTCCTTGCTCCTGGCTCCAGGGTCCAGTTTCTCTCCGGAACACAGAGCTCCCCTGTTCCCACACATGGGTGGCTTTCACCAGCATCCTCAGCACGTGCCAGCCAGACTGAGTTACTTTTTGGCTCATGGCGGGAGGCCAGGAGGGCGCTGAACTACGCTGGCGGGACCGAGAGCAGAGAAGGCAGTCCGAGGTGGGGACGGTGGTGAAAGCGGGAGGTGGAGACGGTGTTAATGCTGGACTCGCTCCCTCACGGTCGGGGAGAGCTGGTGGGGGTGGGCGGGTGTCCACAGGGTGTTCATGGGGGAGAGCTGCCTGGTGACGTGGGCCGGGCCCCCGCTTGTCTGCTTTAGTGCCATGGTGCCAGTGTCACCATTTTGCAGGGCTGTGTATACAGCCATGTATGCGTGTGTCTGTGTGTCTGTGTGTGTGCCTGTGTGCGTCTGTGTCTGTGTGTGTCTATGTGTGTGTGTCTGTTTGTGTCTGTATGTGTCTGTTTGTGAGTATCTGTGTGTGTGTGTGTGTGTGGTGAGCAAGGACCACTCCCTGGGGCATAGGCAAAAGCCCAGGGACAGACGTGCAGGCCCAGGTAGCCCTGACCTGGCACAGTCCCTGAGGTCATCTGTCCTCGTACATGGGATAACTTTAACTCCTACAGGGTCTGAGGCCCCTTCCAGCTCCACCCTGAGGCCACTGCTCTGCAAACCAGAAAGGGAGGGGGTGTCCAGACGCCACACTGCTCCTACCTGAGTGTGACACGTGTGACGACTTCAGTAACAATTCCTTAGTGGTTCACGAGCAGCTAATGATTAAACGAGAGCTGACTAGCTGACTCTGACTCAAGAAAGAAATGACGAAAGAATTAAGCAATTAAACAACGGAACCTCAAGCATCCAGACCAGGGGGCCTTCACCTGGGGCTGCAGCTCCCCAAGAAGTCCATGAGTAGAAATGAGAGGATCCATAAACTTGGGTAGAGAAAACAATTGCATCCTTACTCTCACTATTAACTGAATTTTCATTTTCCCCACTCTATTTGTAGGCCACAAACACGGAAGTATTCAGAGTACCTAAATCGTTGTCGCCAAGAGAAATTAGAGATTTTATTATACCATACTGCTATTGTTGCTGAGAATAGTTCTGCCCATCACTGCATTGAAATCATGGTAGTTACTAAGCTTTCTGCCAGGCTGTTATTTATTAATACATTAATAAAGACCTACATTTCCATGGAGTTTCCTGGTGACCTAGGGTTAAGGATTCAGCATTGTCACTGCTAGGCTCAGACTCCATCCCTGGCCCAGGAACTTCCACATGCCACAGAAGCAGCCAAAAAAAAAAGGGGGAGGACATATATATTACATATCACAAATTTGGTTGGTTAGCTGGTTGGTTTCCTCTTTTTAGGGCCGCATCCATAGCATGTGGAGGTTCCCAGGCTAAGGGGTTGAATCATAGCTACAGCTGCCGGCCTACACCACAGCCACAGCAATGCCAGATCCGAGCCACATCTGCGACCTACACCATAGCTCACAGCAACACTGGATCCTTAACCCACGGAGCCAAGCCAGGGATGGAACCTGCATCCTCATGGATACTCGTCGGGTTCTTAACCCATTGAGCCACAATGGTAATTTCACAATGTGTTTGTAATGTAAATATTTATAGCTGTATTTCAGTATATGCAATCTTCTTTGTAACTTCTATATTTTATTTTATACATTTTAAACATTCTTCTGAGCGGGAGTCACAGGCTTCCAAGGGCCCGTGGCAAAAAGTCACTCAAAAAGTCCCTGAGGCTAAGTGAAGAGACTTGGAGAAACAACTCAGTTTAGTGAGGTGTGGGGTCCAAAGAGAGAACCTCAGATTTGACACACAGGCGGGAGGAAAACCACCAGAAAGAAGCAGCAGAAGCAGCCAGAGCAGCCAGCTAGAGCAGGCAGATAGCAGCATGCAGGGTCAGACACAACAGCAGGGCTAATTCTGTCCCCACACAGAGGGCTTGCAGGGTGAACCAGCTTCTGATCCAGGAGACCAGAAGCCGAGCCCCTGAGTCTTGCTAACCCACAGACAACTTATACCCCCATCTGCCTCATCTTCAGAACTCATTGGATTAAAAAAACAAACAAACAAAACAAACAAACAAACAAACAAACAAAAACCGAGGACCAGTTTCCCATCAGTCCTGGAATCTTGTCTCCACCAAGCCACTTCCATGCCCGCTGTCTAGCCGGGTTGCCAATGATGGCAAGACCTCTTAATTCTACAGAAGGAAGGTGCAGCCAAGAGAAGACACAATGTTTCAGACAGTAGCAAGTACCTAAGAAGAAGCACCCCATAGCCTGGCCTCATCACCTGCAGTCACCCGGACCCCATCCACGTGGCAAGCTCCCTGCTCATGGCTGCTGCCCTTGAACTTGCCCTTGAACGTGGTTCTGCTCTCTCCTTCGGCTTTCCTCTGGGGCCTCTTCTTCCCTGCACAGTGCATCTCGAGAAAGGCGGACCTTCCCCTGAAGATTCCTCCTCTCCTGTCCTCTCCTCAACCCTCTCCAGCCTCCCTTCTGTTCCCACTAAACCAGCAAAACCACTTCCTCCAAGCTGCTCTTTGCCCCGAAAGGCCAAACGCAAAGCGCCATCCCTGGTCCTCATCCCACCTGCGAGGCTGCGGCTGTTGACACAGGCACCTATTCTTTCTTTAAATCCTCTCTTTCCACGACATCGTTTCTCCAGCCCCCTCCCCACACCTCACCTTTCTCAGTCTCCCCCAGGGGTGCCCTGGAGCTGCACGCTCACTAGCCTCCTGCCTCTCCAGATGCACCCCAGAAAGCTTCAGGGTGGCCACCTGGGTGCTGATGATCCAGCCCTGTCCCCACCCAGGCCACCTGTCTCCTGCCCATCTAGCCAATAGCTCGACGGACGTCACGTGCTGATACCCAGCATCTCAGCCTCACACGTCCCTGTCCAGCCTCCTTTATCCCTCTCAGCCCTAAACCCGCTCCTACTATTCAGGGTTCCTAGTTGGAAATAACCGCATTAGGCTGGCCAGTTAAGCAAAAGGAATGTAATAAAGACTAGTCCGCAGTTCACTGAAGAGTTTGGGGTCTTGAGACACAGGATGGAGCTATGAGTCCAGGAACAATGCCCAGAACCACACCACAATAACGAGACGCATGGCCCCCGCCCCCGGCAGACTCTGCAGACACGCAGGCCACCCCACCCAGAGGAGCCGCCTTCCTCCTGCTGCTTCGTTCCCCCAGAGGGAAGGCACCCGTGGGCTGACAGTAGAGCACAGGTCCCACACCTGCCCTCCCACAAGCACCCTGGGAAGTTACCCATTCATAACTCAACATGGGGAAGATGCTCAAAGCTCTTGCGCAGCTGCAAAGCATGGGTGCCCTCCGCCCCAACCTCCCTGCTGGGTTCCCTGCTCACCACCACACACGAAGCAACTCAACCTGGGCGTTCCCTAAACTCCTGAATGTCCCTGCTCTCATCAGCCACGTATCCCGTCACTGCTCCCTGCCCCCCAGAACTCAGACTCTCCCCCCATTTCTGTCCTCACCGCCAGCATCTATGAACACCTTCCTGCCTGACCCCTCCTTCTAGGCTTCCCCATCCTCCATACAACCCAGAGATCTCCCTTCATGTGCGGAGATCCAGCGTTCTCCAAGGAGCCCTGGCTGACCTCAGGCTCGAGTCCAGGCTCCTCGGGCTGGCAGCCAAGGGCGTGAGCGGCCCAGCCCTGCGCTCCCTCCAGTTTCATCTCCAGCACCTCCGCCCTAGCACACGCCCTTTTCCAGAAACACAAAACCACTTACGGCTCCTCCCTGGGCCAATCTATTTCTTCCCTCCATGTGCTCTTTCGTTCCTTCCTTCTTGTCTGGGTGGCATGAACTCACACAAGCCACTGCATCTCTCTGAACCCCAGTTTTATGACAATGATCCCCTCGTCCCAGGTGCACTGTGAAAAGCACATGACACAGTGAGCAGAGTGCTGGCCCCCAGAAGGCATGAGCCCATGCCATTCCAGCCTGTGAATGTGATCTTATCTGGAAAAAAGATTTTTGCAGATATAACTAAGTCAAGGATGGTGACATGAGATCATCCTGGATTACCCGGGAGGTTCTATATCCAATGGCAATCATCTTTATCTGAGAGAGAAGAGAAGGCCGTGTGAAGATGGTGACAGAGACTGGAGTTGTGCCACCACAAGCCAAGGAATGCTAGGAGCTACCAACAGCTGGAAGAGGTGAGGAAAAATCCTCCCCCAGAGGCCCAGAGGGGCCAGGGCCGTGCCAACACCTGGGCAGCAGACTCCTGGCCTCCAGCACTGTGAGAGAACTCACTCCTATCATTTCATTTATTTATTTTTATTCTTATTTTTTGCTTTTTTAGGGACACAGCCATGGCATATGGAGGTTCCCAGGCTAGGGGTCCAATCAGAGCTGCAGCTGCCACCCTAGCTACAGCCACAGCAACACAGGATCTAAGCCATGTCTGCAACCTACACCACAGCTCAGGGCAACGCCAGATCCTTAACCCACTGAGCAAGGCCAGGGATCGAACCTGCATCCTCATGGATACTATTCAGGTTGAGTCACGACAGAAACGCCATGCTTCTGTTGTTTGAATCCATTGTGTTTGTGGCAACTTGTTAGGCAGCCGTCGGACACTCTTACAGTCACTCTCACAAAGACAACTCATCCCCTCCTTCCTCTCATCCCTTCCAGCAGGGGTCCCAACAGAGATGCTTCTGGACTGGGGACCCACAAGGCCAGGCTGGGGCCAGCCAACAGCACATCAGAACATCCCGTTTCCTTTACAAGCAATCGCCGCAGAGAAGGCGTCCCCTAAGAGCAAGTTGGATAGCGACGCTGCTCCGCCCTCTCCTCCGGAAGGGAACTGGTTTCCCAGCTGGTCCAGAGCAAGTGAAGCCAGGGGACCGGCGACAAGCAGCTGGTCCATCAGCTCCAGCACTCAGGGGCCTGGCAGGATGACTAGCTAGCTTCCTCCTCTTTTTTTTTTTTTTTTTTTTTTTTTTTTTTTTGTATTTTTAAGGCCACACCCACGGCATATGGAAGTTCCCAGGCTAGGGCTCCAGTTGGAGCTATAGCTACCAGCCTGCACCACAGCCATGGCAACAAGGGATCCGAGCTGCATCTGTGACCTATGCCAGAGCTCACAGCAATGCTGGATCCTTAACCCACTGAACAGGGGTAGGGATCGAACCTGCAACCTCATGGATCCTAGTTGGGTTCGCTAACCACTGAGCCATGAAAGGAACTCCCCAAACTTGGGCTTTTAACCAAGTCCAAGGTGACAGAGACCCCTGAAGTTTTGAGCAGGAGAAGAGCCGAGTCAGATGTGCTTTGGCGTGGACTGCTGCTCTGCTGAGGGTGTTAAATAAGCAGCATCTTATAATAATGACTGTGATAAGCTTCCTGGAGTGCAGCTTTTGTACATGTACATGCCATCAAGGTTCCAGCCCTTTGGGCTGGGAAACAAAGCCCATGTCCCTAGGGAGGGCAACAACACGAAAAAGAAAACACAAAACAGCTCCACCTGGAAGCCGTCCACCTGGAATAGCTCAAGACCAACACAGCCCTCCCGCTCCATCTGTGCTCTGCCATTAAAAACCCAAAAGGCTGTGGTCTGGGAGCTGCTATGCGGAAGCAGAGGATGGTTTGCCAGCACCAGTCCCGGGACAAGAGCGAGCTCCACAGTCCCTCACGCAGGATGAGCCGCCGAAATGTTATCAGAGCAGACAGTTGTGGGGGCCACCTGTCAGGACAGAAGCAGGGGCTCTCCAGCAGGAAGCGGGGATAACTTCCAGCCCGGGCTGATTGCATAAGGCAATAAATGGAAGTTGCTATATGTTGGATCGTAAATCTGAGCTGGCCAACTGCCCATTAAAACAAGTCAGCTGCGTCCTCCTGGAGAGCCCCAGGGGCCCCTGGCCCAGGTCAGGGCCTGCATCAGTCGCTTCTTCTCATTAAAGAATAATCTGTCGCTTTCTGAAGCTGCAGAGAGTATGTGGATGATTGTTTTTATTTTATTCTTTAACCCACGCTCTTTATGCATTTGAAATAGTCCATTAAAATAAATGAAAGTAGTTAAATGAAAAACAAATCTCCTGTTGGCAGATTGGGGCCCTATTCAGTTAAGGGTCATTTGCAACTTCCCTCTATTTTTTTTCTCTCAAGAGATTTAACAACTGAATACAACTTTTCTTGAGAAAAGTCTTAAGATCAACAAGGTATGGAGCAGCACAGTTGAATCCTTTAAGGTAGGGGGGTCTTGGGAAGCATGGCCCGCCAGGCGTCACTTCGTGACCCGAGGGCATGGGCCAGTTGTGTGGCATCAGGGACAGAGTTCTGCCCTTGCCTGCCCTGTCTAGAGATAGGTGAAGACCTAGGACTGGAGCAGGAATAGGCGGGAGCAGAGGCTGCTTGTAGTAATGGAAGAAGAGCCACATCTAGTCTTAAAACAGAAAGTGGTAGGAGTTCCTGTTGTGGCTCAGGGATAATGAACCCAAATAGTATCCATGAGGATACAGGTTCGATCCCTGGCCTTGCTCAGTGGATTAAGGATCTGGCATTGCCATGAGTTGTGGTGTAGGTCACAGGTGTGGCTCAGATCCTGCATTGCTATGGTTGTGGTGTAGGCCTGCAGATGCAGCTCTGATTTGACCCCTAGCCTGGAAACCTCTATATGCTGAAGGTACGCCCCCCCCCAAAAAAAATGGCAGGAGCAGAAAAAGACCTGCAATTCTCTTTAACCCACCTTCCTTCATCTGTCTTCATCCTGCCCAGCTATCTCCCGCCCTGATTCTTCTTCTTTTTTTTTTTTCTTTTTGTCTTTTTGCCTTTTCTAGGGCCTCTCCTGCGGAATATGGAGGTTCCCAGGCTAGGGGTTTAATCGGAGCTGTAGCCACCAGCCTACACCAGAGCCACAGCAATGTGGAATCTGAGCCGCGTCTGCAACCTACACCACAGCTCACGGCAACGCCAGATCCTTAACCCACTGAGCAAGGCCAGGGATCGAACCCACAACCTCATGATTCCTAGTCGGATTCGTTAACCACTGCGCCACGACAGGAACTCCTGCCCTGATTCTTCTTAACCGAAGCATAGTTGATTTACAACATGGCATTAGTTTCTGGTGTCCAGCAAAGTGATTCATATGCATATATATATTCTTCTTCAAACTCTTTTCCATTATGGTTTATTACAGGATATTGGTATTGAATAGAGGTCCCTGTGCTCTGCAGTAGGTCCTTGTTGTTGATCTCTTTTATGTGTAGTACTGTGTATCTGCTAATCTCAAACTCCTAATTTATCCCTCCTCTCCCCTTGCCCTTCGTAACTATAAGTTTGTTTTCTAGGTCTGTGAGTCTGTTTCTGTTTTGTAAATAAGTTCACTCGTATCACATTTAAGATTCCACTTATAAGTGAAATCATAAGATATTTGTATGATAATCTCTAGGCCCATCCATGTTGCTACAAATGGCATTACTTCATTCTTTTTTAATAGCGGAATAAATATATCATTGTGTATATGTACCACATCTTCTTTATCCATTCATCTGTCGATGGACATTTAGGTTGTTTCCATGTCTTGGCTATTGTAAACAGTGATGCTATGAACACTGGGGTTCATGTATATTTTCAAATTACAGTTTCCTTTGGATATATCCCCAGAAGTAGGATTCCTGTATCATACGGCAACTCTGTTTTTATTTTTTAAAGGAACCTCCATACTCTGCCCTCATTCTTACTGTCAAAAATAAATGAAAGAGAAATCCTGGGGCCTTCTAAGTATTCTATCCAGTGGGAACTTAATAAATAATTCCTGCCTATGATTATAAACTAAATCAGGAAGAGCAAAGGATTTCATTCCACTGGCCAGTGCTGATTGATTATAATGGCTGCCTAGAGAAATGTGTTGACACTAGTGCTGAAGTCATCTCTGGGCTCAGTGGGAAAGAGTTCCAGCAGCGATTGGTGATGTCTGCCATGAGTATAGGATTGGAAACTGTTGGCACACATGAAATGTGTTTTCTAATCAGGGCACGCTATTCAGAAATAATCCATTTACTCTGGAAACTATCAATGAGATAACAACCGAAGGCTCAGAAGCAAGGGAATTCCAACTCTCAGTAGGAGGCACCAGTCATGTTTTTGTGTCTGATCACAGAAATGAATTCTAGCAATGCATTTAGCCTCCTGGTTCTGGTCACCCAGTTGGAATCACAGTTCTTCCTTTGAGACCTATGGATTTTTGGTACTGGGAATAGGGTTATGACCCATCAATGCCTTCCCCATCTCTAGTGGTTCATGAAATAAACTGCTTTTTTTTTTTTTTTTTTAACCTTTTGGCAAAGAGGCCAGGGCTGAGTTCTGAAAAGCCTGCCCAGGAACCTTGACTCCTAGACTGCCAGTTCTTTCCAGAGAGGGCACTTGCCCTGCCATCCTGGGCAGAGGCTACCTCATACATACACGTGGAGCAAGATAATCCCTCGAGGCTCAGAGGATTTGCCACAAAATGAAATACTCCTCATTTTCCTTCAGTGTGTTTATTTTCTCAAAGTGGTTCATTTCCACTTGAGCTGGAAATACGCCCTACAGCATATTCAGGTCTCAAGGTCAACCGTTCCTACCATGTCTGTGCCACATGCCTCTGAGAACTGTTTCCCAGAGGCCAACAATGAGTTCCCTTCAGGAAACAGGAACTGGAGTGGCAGCCAGGGGTCAGGAACCCTAATGATGGTGCCTCATCTTTGGCACTGGCCTGTCTGGCTCTAAATCTACTGCGGAGAGGGGGAGCCTCTCGGTCTTGGAGCATCCTATGGGAAAGGCCCTCTCCTCTCTTTCCCTCCCTCTTTCCCTCCCTCATGGCGTTTGAACAAGATAACAGGCCCATCCGGAATAGAGTTCAATAGATTCACAGACAAAAGGAGCCTGTGTCCGTCGCAAAGCTAGTCTCCAGGGTACAAACCAGCAAAGCTGGCTGGAAGGGGCTCGGTGTACAGCCCAGAGAGGAGGCGCATGACGAGACACAGAGGAAAACAGAGGTGGACAGAACGTGCCATAGCTGAGTTAATGAGCATGGGACCGAGGACTGTTTACTGATGTGGGGGCAAGGGCACATTATATCGCTAAGTGGAAAAAGCTGGAAATAAAAAAGACTGTACATATGATCCCATTTTGCACGTGTGTGTATGTCACCGCAGGGACACACACACAGAGCGGGACTGAAAAGAAAGGAACGCGAGTGTTAACGCTGTATCCTGGCAAGGAGGCGTTGCTCATGCCCTTGGGTTTGGTTTATTGGTCTTGGTGGTTCTTTTGTCTTCATCCATTTGTACATTTTCTGTTTTCTGTTTGAGAATGTGTTCCTTTTGTAAAAGAAAACAAACTAAACGCCACTTTCAAATAATTATAATAGGGTGGGAAAGGGAAAAATAAAAAAGAACATGATTATTAGACTGACGTAGAACTACTAGTAATCCTCATTCTGTCCCTTTTTTGCCGGCGTCCCTGGACAAATCATATTCCCTGGGCCTCGGCTTCCTCTCCCTAAATCACCTACCCACGTAGTACATGCTGAGGCAGAGCAGGCAGACCTACTGTCTTTATGCAGGTTGGTTATCGTTTGCAGAGAAAGGGTGCTCAGCAGCCAGCAAAGGATGTTTGAGTACTGGGGAGAGATTTTCCGTTTCCTCCACTGAGACCAAGCATCTAGAGTGGACAAGAGGCAGTATGAAGGACCCTAGGAAATGGTACAGCCCAGGAGGCCCCCACAAGCACCATGCAAACGCCCCGCAATGCCTCCAGCCCAAGCATGGGGCGCACCCAATACCAGAGCCCTTTGGGACTCTGGTCAGCAAGATTGCAGCCCCATCCATGGTCATGACTAACATGAGCTACACTCAAAAGTCTGGGACCCAGTATTCAAACACAGCCAGCAGACATTTTTTTTTTCTGAAAATGTGCAGATACTTTTACATGGGGGACCAAGCTGGGCTGGGAGTGGGGATAGATGGATTCACCTGCAAGTTGATGGGCCACACAGCCAAGTAAAGTGGCTGGACCTCCATGGCAGTGGCACAAGAGAATATAGGAGACGCTGGAAAGGGCTGAGCATGGCTCTAAAGGCCTTTGGGGACATTGCATGCCGTGGGGAAAACAGTGAGTACCTCCGAAGCAGCCGCGCAGCCCCTGCCAAAAGGAGCCGTCCCGGCTCCTTTCTGCTGTATAGACCTCATTCCAAAGCACTCGAGTTAATTTGGACAAGAACTCCCCAAAGCTCCCAACCGGACACCTAATTCCACCTTCTTTTTTTCTCTCTCTCTTTCTTTTTAGGGCTGCACCCGAAGAATATGGAGGTTCCCAGGCTAGGGGTCGACTCAGAGCTGCAGCTGCTGGCCTACACCACAGCCAGAGCAATGCAGGATCTGAGCCACATCTGCGACCTACACCACGGCTCACAGCCAGATCCTTAACCTACTGAGCGAGACCAGGGATTGAACCTGCATCCTCATGGATCCTAGTCGGGTTCATTACTGCTGAGCCACAACAGGAACTCCTAATTCTGCCTTCTTAACAGACACCGGGAGTGCCCCGTCCTAAGAAAATCAAGAAAAGGAACAGCCAAAATCTGTCAAGAAATTAATTGAAAATGGCCATGCGGGCTCATGAATATGTAATAAGATGGTAATTTGCTCCTTTCTCGAAGGCAGACATGGAGGCCAGGTAATTTCCCTCTGAGTCCCACTGACCCAGGGCCCCCCTCAGCTGCTGGGAGGAGGTGCTTCTGTCTCCAGCAAACTAGAAATGCTCCATCTGGAGCAAAGCAACAAATGGCGCATCTTCAGCCACCTCCCAACCCAGGACCCAGGGCCATAGACATCGCGCGGCATCAAGGGTGGCCCTTCTGCGAAAAGCAAGAAAAAAATGCCCCTGTGTATTACATGCATCTGGAAAAGGCTTTTTGGTTTGTTCATTATATATTTTCTTTATGTGTTTGCATCCAGTAACTGTTTCTCGTTGGGATGATGACAAAACTAGAACCCAGGCATTTTAGAGCTGGAAGGGAACCCTAAGATTGGACAGCACCCCCGTGCCCAGCACAGCACCCAGGACTCGGCTGCAATGTCCTCACTTGATGGGTGAGCCTATGGTCACGGTCACAGAGACAGTGAAACACAGGTCTGCTGCTCCCAAGTGGCTCCATCCCATGGTCCTTCTTCAGTTCCATTCAGCAAACCAGAGCCCACGGTGAGGAGGCAAAGCTGAGTAAGACAGAGCCCCTGCCCTCAAGGGACTGGCAGGAAAAACAAGGATGGCAAGTGACTGTGACATTAAAAAATAATACCAATAATTTAAAACCTAGAAACAAAGCCACGAAAGGACAGCAAGTCCTTCTAACGTCATTTGGTCATTGTTTCACAGGCCCACCCAAGGATTATTTAATTGCCTAGGGGAATGCATCTTTGTTTACGGGCTAGTTACCATTAGTTAAGGGCTCAACTCTGCAAAGTTACGTATAAACGTGTAGCTCATGTCCAGTAAAGATATAAATCATTTCTATCCAATAGAAAGCATAACATCAAAGACTGATTTTTTTTTAATTGTGCTGTAGGACATAACCAGTTCTGCTTTGTTTTGTATTGTGGTAAAAGACACATACCATCAAATTTTTACCATCCGAACCATTTCTTTTTTTTTTTTTTTTTTTCTTTTTTTGGTAAATTTATTTATTTATTTATTTTGTTTGTTTGTTTGTTTTTTGTCTTTTTGCCATTTCTTGGGCCGCTCCCATGGCATATGGGAGGTTCCCAGGCTAGGGGTCAAATCGGAGCTGTAGCCACCGGCCTACGCCAGAGCCACAGCAACGCGGGATCCGAGCTGAGTCTGCGACCTACACTACAGCTCACGGCAACGCCGGATCGTTAAGCCACTGAGCAAGGGCAGGGATCGAACCCGCAACCTCATGGTTCCTAGTCGGATTCGTTAACCACTGCGCCATGACAGGAACTCCCATCCGAACCATTTCTAAGTGTACAGTTCAGTGTCATTAAGTAGATTCCCACTGTTGTGCAACCATCACCACCATCCATCTCCAGAAATTTCTTCATCCTGCAACACTGAAACTCCGTAGCTATTACACAATGACTCCCTATTGGCCCCTCCTGCCAGCACCTGGCAACCACAGTCTACTTTCTATTTCTATGAATTTGACTACATTGCATACCTCATATAAGTGGAATCAGGCAGTATTTGTCCATGAGACCTGTTTACTTCCTACAGCATAATCTCCTTATTTTATAATACAGTATCCTGTTATAGCAGGTGTCAGAATTTCCTTTTTGAGACTGAGGAGCATTTTATTGTATGCAGACACCGCATTTTGTTCATTCATCCATCTGCACATGGACACATGCTTTGCTTCCACCTTTTGGCTACTGTAAAGAGTATTGCTATAAACTTGGATGTACACATAGCTCTTGAGACTTTGCTCTCAGTTCTTGTGGATGTATATCCAGAAGTGGGCTTGATGGATCATATAATAACTCTATTTTTTGTGGAACTACCATGTGCTTTTCCATACTGTACCAATTTACATCCCCACCAACGTGTGCCAGGGTTCCAATTCCTCCAGATCCTTCCCAACAATTACTACTTTTTGGTTTTTTGATTCTAATGGGTATAAGGCATCTCATTATGGTTTTGACTTGGATTTCCTGAATGCTTAGTGGTGAGCATCTTTTCATGTGCTTACTGGCCATTTGTATATCTTCTTGGAGAAATGTCAATTCGAGTTCATTGCCCATTTTTTAAAATCAGGTTGTCTGGGTTTTTTGTTGTTGAGTTGTAGGAATTCTTTTTTATATCCTGAATATTAACCCTTTACCCGATACATGACTTGCAAATGTTTTCTCCCATTCCGTGGGCTACCTTTCCACCCTGTTGCTAGTGTGACTTAATGAACAAAAACTTTTAATTTTGATGCAGTCCACTTCATCTGTTTCTTCTTTTGTTTCCTGTGCTTCTGATGAGAAAACCAAGAAATCATTGCCAAAGCCAATGATGTGAATATTTTCCCTTATGTATTCTTCTAAGAGTTTTATAGCTTTAGCTTTTCCATTGAGGTCTTCGATTCACTTTGAGTTAATTTTCATATATGACATAAGGTAAGAATTCAACTTTATTCTTTTGCATGTGGACGTTCTGTTTTCCCGGCACCATTTGTTAAAAGACAGTCTTTTCCCCAACTGAATGGTCTCAGTACTCTCCTCAAAAATCATTTGACCGTGTGTGAGGGCAAATGGTTTTGTTTTTAACATGGAAATTTTACTCGAACATTTCTTTTTAAGTGCTTATAAATACCCAGATCCTGAAAATGCTCTTTGAACCAGCTTTGCCATCTTCCTGGTACCCTCATGCATGAATTATGAAATCTTTCACACGTGCCCATGCCGTATTTCATGACAGCCACGTTTCCAAATGTCTGAACATTATGCCTTGACAGCAATATACAAAGTGCTGTGGGTGTCAGGGTGAAGATCACTTCTAGCTAGGGGATTCAAAAACCTTTTCACTTTTGAGATCAGCCATATGATTAACAGGTAGACCTTTTGATAGGTAGACACAGAGGTTTGGGGCAAACATTAAAAGAGCTCAGAAACATCCAGAAGAGCGCTTTCCTTCCTGTTTGCTTCCTTTCTTGTGAGTCTTAGACACCAAAATCTATTGGCCAACACAGATGTAATACTTTTCACAAGAAAACCTTAGGGAAAAAAGCTTCTTGTCTCTCTCATATGTTGTCTCTCTTCAAGGCAGGTCCCTGCTACAGCTCCAGGTCAGTGCATTCTTCTTGAGCCCCAGCCCCCTACCATACTCAACAAGAGGGTAGAAAGGGCCTCAGCTTTTCTGTTCATACTTTTTTTTGGGGGGGGGCACCCTTGGCATGCAGACGTTCCCAAACCAGGGATGGAACCCACGCCTGTCCACAGCAGTGAGCCAAGCCACAGTGATGACATCACATCCTTAACCCACTGAGCCACCAGAGAACTCCCCCATCCACACTGTGGATCCCTCTCTGATTCTGCCTTAACTAGGGAATCGCATTTCCTGCCTGTCTCCATCCACCACATGGGGCATCCATGAAATATCTCCCTAACAGACTCTAAATGTCACCAGCATCAATCACAGGGATAAACAGCAAACAAGCCCGGGACAGAGCAGCCATCTCTGTCGGATCCGAAGTCATATTAATTAGAAAACTGAACTTCTGGCCACGAAGATGAGAACGTCTGCCCTCGAGGGACCTGGGCCTTGGCAGCGTGTCCCCAGCCAGGGCTGGTGGGGAAGCCCCCACCCCGCTTAGGGCTCTTCTCTCTGTGGTTGAACTGAACACTGAGACTCGTGTTTTCTGAGAATCTCAGATGTGCACAGTCCTTCTGAGGTTTTTGAGATCACGGTATTGTGGTCCCAGGCCTTCCCCACCTGAACTTCCTAGACCACGGCCATGGCATTTTGTCAGTGGCCACATTAACCTGCACGGTGCCTGGTCACTGGATGTCTCAGCTTCTGACTTGCTGAGAAACTGGCGCTGACCTTGCCTCCCCCCCACCCCAGGGGAATCCATGCACAGCAGTGGCCCAGAGGAGCCTCCACAGAGCCTGCCCCTGCCTGCTGCTGAGACCCGCAGCCCTCAGCTTGCCCAGTCTTGGACCCCACCCAGAGCCTCAGCCATCCCGACGCCCTGACAGAGGCCCCCAGCCCCTCAGCCTTGGCCCACACTCTGCATTTAGCAAATACCCCGCCTCCCTGTCCCCAGGGTCAGCAGAGCCCCCCCTAAGGGGCTGACCATGGGAGGAGGGAGTGGAGCAGAGAGAAGGCACAGCGATCTCCAGGCAGGCCCGTCTGGGCTACTTTCCTGGCTGGGTCACCAGCAGGCACTGGGGCGGGGTGGAGGGCAGGGGCAGGGGCAGCCAGCCTGCATCTGATTTCCCCCTGCACCAGCTGAGTAACCTTGGGGGAGGCACTCAACCTCTCTAAGCCTCAGTGTCCACATCTGAAAAATGGCGCTCACACTAACACCTCGCAAGCTGCGGGATGGTCAAGATACAGCAGCACAGCACCGGATAAGAATCACTCCTCCACAAAGGGTAACTGTTTCTCGGGGATCGGGGGTGGGTTTTGTCCTGGGCGTATGGCCGCGTGCACATTCAGAACATCGCGTCCTCGGGGAAGGCCCGGTGGAACCAAAGCCAGAGAGCTTGCCATTCTCTCCCCTAGACCTTCTCTTTGCTGATGCATGTTTTTACCGTCTCATAAAGGAGGCTGTCCCACATGCACATTGGCTTGTCCACAGAGTGATAAACTGTTACCTCCTTAGAGAAACCCAGGCAGCTTTCCGACGGGCCTGCTCCACCTTGACAGATGGGATTACACTCATCTCGCTTCCCCTTTGGCAAGTGGAAAGATCAATGAGACATTAGTCTCCTTGCCTCTGACCGTCTCCCGGGGCAAATGCTGATGGTCCAGAATTAATGTGGCACTTGATTTACTTGCCGGCGTCTCAAGGTACAGGACAAGCCCTCCCTCGGCTGGGAGGGGAGATGGGGACGCGGCAGCCTCTGGCTGCTTTACGGGACCGGCTCACAGGCCTGCACTGTCTAGACTGGTGAGAAGACAGTTGGGGGGAGCTGACTCATCTGGGATCGCACCCTGGGGGCTGGCCGCCTCAGCCTGGAGTCCCAAAGCCACGGGCACCCTCAAGCTCTATGACCTTGACAAGTTACAGACCTCCGCAGACCTCAGGTACTTGATCCACAAATTAGGCTAGAGATCCCGGTGGGAGGACTGTGGGATTAACAGGAGATACTGTGTGTGCAATAGATGGGCTTCGTACATGTTACCTTTCCTTTCAGGTACAAGAGGACACGCTCTTGAGGGAGAAGCCACCACGTTTACAGATATTAAAACTCAGGCCTAGAGAGGTGCCATCCATACAGTCGGGTGAGGTAGGAGGATGGTCCCCCAACCTCACTGCTGTTGACACTGTCATTGCCGCCGTTTCTGCTGGTTCCCCGAGAGGCAGGATAACACCGATGAAGGCTGGAGAGGGTCCCTTCCCGTGAGATCTCCACGGGGACCCTCTGATGGAACAGACCGTTGTCGGACACATTCTGGTGCCAGACACTTTCCTAGGGACCATGCGGGGTAAAGGCAACACACTCACATTCTGCAAAGGCCTTGACCCTGAGGGTTTGGTGTTTCTCTTTTCACCCTCCCGCCCTCTCTTCCTTTCTCCCTCCCCGAAGCAGCTCTGCCCGATTCGACTCTCTGGAGGGGGCCAGACACGCAGGTTGTTACAGGCGATGAGCATTCATCTGAAAAATTTCTCTCATTCGAAATAAAACTTGGGGGGAGTTCCCATTGTGGATCAGCAGGTCATGAACCCGACTAGTATCCATGAGGATGCAGGTTCAGTCCCTGGCCTCGCTCAGTGGATTAAGGATCCAACGTTGCTGTGAGCTTCAGGGTAGGTCACAGCCAAGGCTTGGATCTGGCATGGCTGTGGCTGTGGTGGACGCCGGCAGCTGCGGCTCCGATTCAACCCCTAGCCTGGGAACGGCTAGATGCTGTGGGTGCAGCCCTAAACAAGTTAAATAAATAAATACATAAATAAATAAAACTTGGGTTGTTTTGTTTTGTTTTCATTACCTCGAGCTTATTTACTACGTAGAACACAAGCTTCTTTTTTTTAATTTTCTTGGCGTACAGTTGACTCACAAAGCTGAGAACACAAACTTCTCAAGTGAGGAAGCTCTGTCTGATCTACCCACATAGAACTGGCCAAACTAGGAGTGACGGATCGATTTTTTTTTAATGAAACTATAGATCTACAGGGAGGCCATGGCATGAAGCTGTGGAGATGCAGACTCTCTGAGATGCATTTTATGGCCCTTATCTCCAGAAGCCCAAAGCGCAATGACTGACTTGTGGAATTCCATAAATGCTGAGCTCCCGCAGAAGAAAGGGCAGAGAGCTCGGCCCGCCCCCCGCCGGGGAGGGAAACACTGAGGGTGAAGCTGCTCTCCAAGCTGTGGAAGGGGCTGGGGGGGCCCACCGAAGAGCTCTCCCTCTTGCAAAGCAAGAAGCCCCCTGGGGGAGATGCTCCAGCGCTCTCTTGCTGCCGGGCCCCCTGTGGATGCCTCTGCTTTGTTCCGGGCGCTTTGAGAACAGATGCAGAAAGCAGACCTTTCCTCCTCAGGCTCCTTTGCAACTAAAGCCAGGCAGGTGCTCAGGCTGCATCGTTTAACTTCCCCACACAAGACTTCAATTCAGAGGCTCTTGGAAAATTCCACTTTCCTGGCAAGGGCAACAGCAGCGGGGTCTGGCTTCAGGGGCACAGTGGTTACAGGATTAGGTTCCTGCCACAGTAATGGCCTTGGTGTCGCCAGCTGTTGTGGGCTTGGTCACTGGAAGCTTAGACCGAGCTTTCCAGCCCTCCCAACAACTGGGTAACCACGAGCTACTCAGCGTCATTTTTAAATTTTTCTTTCCTTCTCCATAAGCCAGTCAGCTTCTGTTGCTTGCAACTAAGAGCCTTGAATGACAGTCGAGTGCAGCTTCGCCTCAGCCATCAGTTCCTGAGGTCCCAGCACCAACGGCAGCTCTCACCTGTTCACAGGGGGTGGAGGTCCCAGCGGTTGCCTGCGAGGTGTTATACGCATCAATCAGTGCAGTCCCCGCACCACCGCTGCGAGGTGGATTCTATTACCTCCAGAGAGAGTTGAAAAAAATCTGAGCTATCAAGGCATTAGAGGACTTGTCCAAGGTCTCACAAGAGAGTAATTCAAGGTTGTAACAGTAGGTAAGCCCCCAAAGCTGAACACAGATTCCAAGAGGACGGTGGCTGACCACAAGAAAGCTTTTCCCCAACAAGAAAGCTCTCTGCTCTGCTCCGATCTGCTCTGCGCGGCAGGGTATGCAGGACTGGGTGGACCATCTTGTCTCCAGAACATTCTCTACTCTGACATAGGAACCAGTAACATGTCACTACGCTCATCGGTGGTGAAATAAAGACATAAGGCTATTTCTCTGCTCAAGAAGGATTCTTCCAGGTCAACAGTGGCAGAGATTATTGACAAGGGACTACACGGTTAGCCTTCAAGCATCTTTTCTAAAACCCACTCACCAGGGGCTAAGGGGGTACACGTGGGTAGACAGAGAGGGGTAGGTAGCCAAAGAAGCTGCGAGCCTGCATCTAGCGAAAAGCACTAGTGTGCAGCTTAGTAAATAAGCTGCAAGTACATTTTAATATGGGTAATTTCTTTTCCATTCCTTTTCCAGCACTTATTTCATTTACACAATCCCAAGGCCAATAAATCTTGGCATTAAGGCTGATGTGATGTGTGATGCAGACAGTCTAATTAAGGAGAGGGTGTTTTATCAGCTCTACTAAATTTCCTTTTCCCTGGTCTATAATTTTTTATACCGGGCTGATCTTTTTTTTATTCATAAGGGCTTCATTCCCATTTGTCATGGCTGCATTAACTGGGCATCTAATGAGGCCTTGGATCTGGAAGTCTGCATCTCATCTATCCTCAAAAGCAAAATTTATAAAGCAGCAGGAAAATAGCTTCCAGAACTAAAACTTCTTTAGCCCAGTCTGAGTCATCTAAAATATATTTTGCTTGTGTGTTCCAAGACTCAGCTGTCAACTTCAGGAGGCAATGCCCAATCCCAACGTCCATCCCCTGATAGCCTGTACCCTTCTCCCCAGCTCAGCCCATTGCTTGGAGAGGCTTGGATCAGAGTGTTCACGAGCCTGTTTTCCCGCTGTTCCCGCTACACACATCTATTGAGCACCTTTTACAGGCCAGGCTCGGGGATATAAAACAGCTCAAGAAGGTCACAGTCAGATGGGACATGCCACCACTGTTGGCCAATATAAGACAAACACCTTACTTAGCCAAGTATCCAGGTTGGGAGCAAGCTGGAAAGATTCAATGCGCTATCCTTTCGCTTCTGAGAAGGTGACCCTCCCAAGCAGATTTTCTGTAATTAAGGGCTGCCAAGTGTCTGTGATCACAGGCATTGACTGACCTGCAGACATGATGGAGAGATGAGTATGTTGGTTTCCCAGAGCTGTCACAACAAAGTACCACAAATGTGGTTCCCATCGTGCTTAGCAGTTAACGAACCCGACTCATAGCCATGAGGACTTGGGTTCGATCCCTGGCCTCACTCAGTGGGTTAAGGATCCGGCATGGCCATGAGCTGTGGTGTAGTTCGCAGACACCGCTTGGATCTGCCGTAGCCATGGCTGTGGCCTAGGCTGGCAGCTGTAGCTCAGATTGGACCCATAGCCTGGGAACCTCCAAATGCCATGGGGGCAGCCCTTTAAAAAAAAAAAAAAAAAAAAAAAAAAAGGTACCACAAACTGAATGGCTTAAACCACAGAATCTATTGCCTCAGCGTTCTGGAGTCTAGATGTCCAAAGTCAAGGTGTTGGCAGGGGTGGTTTGTTCTGAAGACTGTGGGGAGGGTTGTGTCCCAGGCCTCTCTCTTCGGCTCGGAGATGGCCGGCTTGTGCCTGTCTCTTCACACTGTCTTCCCTCTATGTCTGCGTCCCAGTCTCTCCTTTTTACAAGGACATCGGTCGCACTGCATAAGGGTCACCCTAATGACCTCATCCTAACCGAACGACCTCTGTAAGGACTCTAGCTCCGGACAAGGTGACATTCTGAAATACTGGGGGCTAGGACTTCAACATATGAAGTTTGGGGAGACACAATTCAATGCATAGTAACGAGTGGCTCTAAAACTGGCTTAACTAAAGCTCTAAGACAGCCTGTAGCAGCTGAATATAGTTAGAACACTGGATAGAGGGTTAAGAATTCCATGTTCAAGTTCTCTTTTTCCTTTTTAGGGCCACACCCTCAGCACATGGAGGTTCCCAGGCTAGGGGTCGAATTAGAGCTGCAGTCACTGGCCTACGCCAGAGCCACAGCAATGCCAGATCCAAGCCACATCTGCGACCTACACCACAGCTCACGGCAATGTCAGATCCTTAACTCACTGAGGCCAGGGATCAAACCTGCATCCCCATGGACACCAGTCAGACTTGTCTCGCTGAGCCACAAGGGAAACTCCTATGTTCAAGGTCTAAATTAGCCACCTCCCCTCTCTGAGCCTCAGACCTGTTCTCTGGTGAATGAGATCCGGACAAGACCTCGGGAACCCTCTCTCATCCGCAGGGTTGTGCTGCTGACAAAGTAAGGGAAGTTGAGGTCGCACAGCAGGGAGGTTAGTGGCAAGGCTCCAACACTCACAAGCAGGCTGATCTTGAGCAAGGACTGACCTTCTGAGCCTCAGGGATCCATTTAGCTCTAAGGTGAGGACACTGATAGGAGCTACTTCAAAAAGGTTCTGAGGACCAACAAGGCCTGTGAATTGTCGGCACACCGCTGTCACTCCACAAGCCTGAACTGCTGGGGGTGTGATTGCTATTAGGATTCAGGCTTTGGCTCTGGGACTCAGCTCTCGGATGAGTCCACGACTGGAAGGCAGGGTCCTACCCGGCAGCTCTCAGGGAGTGAGAGAGCCTTTAGCTGGCAGGACTCCTGTGAACCCGGTGGCATGCCTTTCCCCATCACCTCCACCTTACCCGAAACCTATCCCCTTCTATTCAGCTGGTTCCCGGTCATGCCATTAGGGTTAGGGCTAGGATTCCGATGATTTTTTTTTTTCTCACTGTTTTATAAATTTTATAATAAAATGTATTTATCTCATTTACAGTCCTCACCTAGACTGTAAGCAATTTGAGGAAACAAATGAGTCTTCTTACTGAGATTTGACAAAGCTTATTTACTGACTCCCACAATGCAGCAGCCCTCTTCATAAAAATACCTATCATCCTCCCACCACCTGATGAGGCAGGTGATGGTACTCCCATGTCACAGATGAGGCTCAAGGTCACATGCGTAAGGAGTTTCCGTCCTGGCACAGTGGTTAACAAATCCAACTAGGAACCATGAGGTTGCAGGTTCGATCCCTGCCCTTGCTCAGTGGGTTAACGATCCGGAGTTGCCGTGAGCTGTGGTGTAGTTTACAGACGCGGCTCGGATCCTGCGTTGCTGTGGCTCTGGTGTAGGCCGGGCAGCTACAGCTCTAATTCGACCCCTAGCCTGGGAACATCCATGTGCGGAGGGAGCGGCTCAAGAAATAGCAAAAAGACAAAAAAAAAAAAAAAAAAAAAAGTCACATGCGTAGGCAGTGGCCAAGCCAGGATCCAATCCCACCTCTGGCGACTCCGAGGCCGCCCACCTAGCCTAGCATTCTCCTCACCAAGCTGTACTAGCTCAGGAGGCTCATGGGCCCCGTCCCTCACCCAGGGTCCCCCAGGCTGAGCAGGATTTTCTGTGGCTTTGGTGCCCCCTGGTGGCATGTGAGAGCCATTCCCCAGCCCAGCTCTGGGCTCATTCATGGCAGGCCTTCAACCCTGGGCGTTGCGTGACCTACAGGGCCAGCCCTGGCCCAGCAGAGCCCTCTGCACCCAGGGGAGGGAGAGCTTCCAGGAGAGTGTCACTTTTTAAATGGGAACCACCCCCCAGAGGATTCTGCTCCTGACAGGTCAGGGAAGAGGGCTTGGGGTCTCAGGTCTGGTTCACCTCACCTGGCTTTTCCTCTCCCCTTCCCCGGTCAGGACACGCAAGCATGTGCAATCTGTGCCAGACCTTCCTGGGGTTTCCATTTTCCAAGAGCTTGCTTACGGAGAGGCGAGGAAGGGGAGGATAAAGGCATTAAAACTGGAGTTCCCGTCATGGCGCAGCAGAAACGAATCCGACTAGGAAGCATGAGGTTGCAGGTTCGATCCCTGGACTCGCTCAGTGGGTTAAGGATCCGGTGTTGCCGTGAGCTGTGGTGTAGGTTGCAGATGCAGCTCGGATCTGGAGTTGCTGTGCCTGTGGTGTAGGCGGGTAGCAAGAGCTCCAATTAGACCCCTAGCCTGGGAACCTCCATGTGCTGTCGGTGTGGCCCTCAAAAGACAAAAAAAAAAAGTAGTTAAAGCTGAGGACTTCAAGCTCCTTTATGCAATACAGAGTCTTTTTCTCAAAAATACCACCAAGATTCATTAAATCTTAAGGGATTACTACTGGGTTCCACAGTGCTCAGGATGCAGAAATGGAGAAAACACTCTTTCCGTCTTGAAAAGTAAACATATGAAAATTACAATGCAGAGTCCCCTGGTGGCCTGGCAATTAAGGATCCAGCGTTATCACTGCAGCAGCTTGGGTCACTGCTGTGGCAAAGGTATGATCCCTGGCCTGGGAACATCAGCGTGCTGTGGGCATGACCAAGAATAAACACAAAAAAAGAAAAACTTGCAATGCAATGAGGCAATATGGGTACCTTCGGACTTTTCCTGTCACCTCAAAAGTGGTTATCTGCACTCAAAACTAAGCCTAAAGAATCCTCAAATATGCTACAAGCTGAAGAAAGCAGAAAACACTTAGGGGTCAGAGACCTACTCCAACTAACCATGGCCCCAGGCCCCAGCATTTCTCCAGCTTATATAAAACACCTCACTCGCTCTGCCCATCTGGGCAGAGGCAAAACAGCAGCAGGACACAGAAAGACCGGGTGGTGTGGAAGAGCCTGCCTTCCACCTCCAGAGCAACGAGGATGTCTGAGCCGGCCGTCCTCCTCTTCCTCTTTGTTCACTCTCCCTTCAGAGACCTGCCTTAACAGCACCAAAAGATCACCAGCTTTTCTGAGAATCCTATAATCACTGGTCTGGCTTTGAGATAATCAGAGGTAGCCTGAAGCTCCATTACCCAGTGCTGACCAGCAGCCACACACGGCTATTGAGCACTTGAAATATGGCTGGTCTGAAGGGAAACATGCTGTCTGTGTAAAATAAACTCCAGATTTTGAAGACTTAGTCTGCGGGGGGGGGGGGGGGGGAGAATGCAAAAAACAAACAAACAAAACAACAACGACAACAACAACAAAAAAACCTCTGTATTTTTTAAATTGATTACATGGTGAAATGATAGTATTTTGGACACAGTATATGGATACATAAAATATTAAAATTAATTCCACCTGTTTAAGTTTTTTAGTGTGGCTACCAAGACATTTAAAATTACGTTTCTGGAGTTCCCATCGTGGCTCAGTGGTTAATGAATCTGACTAGGAACCATGAAGTTGCGGGTTCGATCCCTGGCCTTGCTCAGTGGGTTAAGGATCCGGCGTTGCCGTGACCTGTGGTGTAGGTTGCAGACGCGGCTTGGATCCCGAGTTGCTGTGGCTCTGGTGCAGGCCAGTGGCTATCGCTCCGATTCGACCCCTAGCCTGGGAACCTCCACATGCCGTGGGAGCAGCCCAAGAAATTGCAAAAAAAATAAATAAATAAAAAATAAATAAAATTACGTTTCTTACCAATGAGATCCTGCTGTGTAGCACTGGGAACTACATATACTCAAATGATGGAGCATGATAATGAGCGAAAATAGAATGTCTACATGTATGTGTAACTGGGTCACCATGCTGTACAGTAGAAAAAAAATTGTATGGTGAAATAACTATTAAAATAATAATAAATAAATAAACAAACAAAATTACGTTTCTATTGGACAGCGCTGCCTCGAAGGTTAAAAAAAGCCAGAGCTGAGAAGCCCTAGACCAGCAGAGCTTTACACCACATGGACCACAAGGGGGCGGTACTGCAGTACCCAGCTGCCTCGGTACTGCAGGACAAGTGGGCGGGCTCCCGACGTTTTTTAATGCTATCTTTTAAGAGTGGTTTTAAACTGCTTTTTCTAAAATTTAAATGTCGCATATTATAGTAACCCCTAAGTTAATATAAATCATTTCTCTAGGCCAGGAGTCTAAAACTCCTGAATTACGACATTCAAGGCTGGAATTTTAAGGAAGCTGAAAGTTTCTCACCATCACAGCTAGGGAATAAAGAGGGACTCTTGAATTCAAGGCAAGAGGAACCGGGAAGCTGTGCCCCAGAACAGAAGTGAAAGCTGAGTAAAGCTGGAAAGTGAATAAAAGCTGGAGGAGAGAGGGCTGGAGAAAAGGGAGGTCGAGGTGTGCTGCCAGGAGGATTACAGGGAGCGGGTAGAGGCTTATGGGGGGATGGGTGAGCCTCTGGGCACACTCCCATTCTCATCAAAATGCTACCAATCTGAGTGTAAACTGGAACCACCTTTCTGGGGGGTAACTTGTAAGTGTATATTAAAAGACTTTAAAACCTTGACCCAATAATTCCATTCTTGTAACTTACTATAAGAAAAAATTTAAACTGCACAAATATTTGGCCATAAGAATATTCATCCAGCATTTGTCACAGCCAAAACCCAAACATAACAACGACAACAACAAAACTATAAGCAACCTAACTGTACATTAATAAGGGGTTGGTTAAGCTATAATATGTAATATTTTCTAAGTATTACAAATGCCGTAAATGAACTTTATGTCAGAAAGACATTTTTGCTAAATTTTGTGAAAAAGATAAGCTACAGAATTGTTTGTACAATATGTGTGTCAACTTAGCTTTAAAAAAGAAAAAACAATAACACAAAGTATACATTTGCAAAGACAACCAACCGGCGGAAAGAATATTCTCCAAGGCCTTATCAGTCATCTCCGGACAAAGACAATGGGTGGGCTTTCTTTCCTTATTTTTACAACTGCTTTTTTTTTTAATTTTTGTCTTTATGTCTTTTCTAGGGCCGCTCCTGCGGCATATGGAGGTTCCCAGGCTAGGGGTCGAATCGGAGCTGTAGTAGCCCGCCTACGCCAGAGCCACCACAGCAACGTGGGATCGAGCCGGGTCTGCGACCTACACCACAGCTCACCGCAACGCCGGATCTTTAACCCACTAAGCAAGCCAGGGATCGAACATACAACCTCATGGTTCCTAGTCGGATTCGTTAGCCACTGAGCCACGACCAGAACTCCCTATAACTGCTTTTGTAATTAACTTTTTTTAAAGGTTACTTTTTAAGTGGTCCTACCCAGTCTTTATTACAATGACACCTTCTTTCTCAAACGTTCCCGAATCCTCTCCAAAGAGGAAGAACCAACGTCTTCGAAAAATCGCAACACTTGCCCCCCTACCCAGCTTGGGGTTTTAATTTTGTTCCGCCTCATCCTCTAGTCCCTTGTCCTTCCTCTCTTTGTCCCTCCAAGCCTGGGGAACCCTTCATCGGAATCCTGTGTCTCTCTTGTCTGTCCCTGCCCTACCACCTGGATGGGACCCCGCGGGGCCGGCCGGATTATTGTAAAACTTCAACCAGACCTGGCCCGACTTCTCGGAGTCGGTGGAATCGAAATCCAAAGGTCTGTACGGCGGAGACAAAGGGACAGGCCAGGAAGCTGGCTCCAAGGGAAGACTACAGACCTCCCTCCCGGGGGTACATCCCGCGCGGTCCCCTCGCGGGTCGCACCCCAGGCAGCAGAACCCCGCCCAGCTCGCGGCGGCAGAGGGCGCGTAATGACATCATCCCGGAGAAAACGCCGAGACTGCGCCACGAAGTTTGTCCCTTTGGAGGCGCCGTCCAGGTCCGCGTCCTGCTCGCATCATGTGACTGACCAAGCGGAGCCGGAGACCAGTTTCCTAGGAGAAGACCCACCGTGGGTGGTGCGCCCGGCGGACGGCGGCGGGATGGAAGCAACCTTGGAGCAGCACTTGGAGGACACGTAAGTAATGTGGCCACGTCGGCCTGTCCTGGGTTCGCGGCGGGCCTGTCCTTGAGCGCAACAGAAGGCGCGAGCTGTGACTGCCCGCTGGGCTTCTTGGGGACGTTCTCTCCCCGGGCCGCCGATGGGAGTGGAGGGTAACCCGGAATTAAATCCCGCCGGTGCTCCGCACACTCCCTCCGGAACAAGTGTCCCGGGTCCGAGCCCAAATCCCGCCTGTCGTGTAGAAATTGTTTGGGCGGGGCCGTTCTTTAGGAGTTTTAGGAACCGAGTTCATTTGGGGGAAGGAGGTACCTACCACCTGTATCTTCAGTGTAAACGTAAACACACACGCGTACCTCCTTCTGGTGTAACCAGTTATTTGGTGCTCAAGAAGATGAAAGACATCCTTTAAATTTTTCGAACAGATAGTGTCTACGTAAAATCCAAAATTAGAAAAGTTTAAGACGGCGTACAGGGAGACACCTCCCTTGCATCAGGGCCGCTCAGCTTCCCACTTCCTCTCCATGGGGCAACCAGTTTTAGTTAGCTTTTCAGCAGTTCTTTCAAGTGAGAGAGTAGGCTAAAATACATATTTTTAACGAGGGCAACAAAATCCTAGCTATTGCAACGTTTGTAGCCCTCCAAAGCTTAGCAGTACCTGGCAGTCTTTTCTCTCATCAGAGAGAAATTAGTTTAACCATCATTAAAGTTAGCTTATTATGATTTAATGTAATTTTTCTTGGAGTAGGGATGAGGGATAAAGAAAAAAGACTAACACTGATTTAAAGCACTTAACAGCAGTGCTGGGTACATAGAAAGCCTGTGTGTGTTATATTTAAATCCATTTTTCCTACATCATTTGCTTCTTTCTTCCTGTGTCCCTGGAATTAGAATGAAGAATCCATCCATTGTTGGAGTCCTGTGCACAGATTCACAAGGACTCAATCTGGGATGTAAGTATCTGACAACAGCCCTTCCAGGGATTGCACAGCACTTGATGTTGACTGGGAGCCTAGGGTGCTTTCTCTAGTTTGCATTTCCTGCCACCCTGCCACTTTTGGGGGACTTTTCTGTAAATAGAGATCATCTCCCAATAGCAAAATTAGAAAACTGAATGTTTTCAGTTGATACTTATAAAGGTGGAGATGTCCCTTGCAGTTCTAGCACTACATAGTTGTTTCTTCTAGAATAGTATTTGAATCATTCTAAACAGAGTCTAGAAAGGACTTCAGATAATGACAGCAGTTACCATTTATTGAATGTATTTTGGGACTGCTAAATTTCCCCAGTAACCCTGCCAGATGGATGGTGTTATTTTTTAGTTCAACTTCACTGAACAGTAAGTAGGCAGTAAAAATGAGGGGTGCAAGCTCAGACACACCTAGGTTCAACCCCCAGCCCTCCCCTGTACTACTAGTGTGAACCTGGACCAAAAAGAACCTTTCCGAATTTCAGTTTCTGTAGTGGGTTGTTGTTTGATAATAATTATTATTATGGAATTGCACTTACTGAGCTCTATGTGCCAGGCACCATTATAAGCACTTTCCACATATCAAGTCATTTAATCCTTGTAACAATCCTATGAGGTAGATAAAGAAATTGAGGCACAGAGGTTGAGTAACTGGACCAGGGTCATACAACTAGTAAGTGATTGAGCTAGGATTTGAGTCTGGCCCCAAAGCCTCTACATCACAATAATATAGGATCATATAAAATATGTAAAACACTCAGCACAGAACCCAGACATGATGCTCAACAGATAGTAACAAATTGCAGATGAGGAAAGAAATCCAGAAAGGTAAACAATGGGAGGCTTCAGCTAATTAATGTCAGAACTAGTAAACCCAGGACACCCTGCTCACTACTCTTCTGTTCTGCAAGATTTTTTTAAAGCTCTGAATTTTTGCAGGGAGGGTAATTGAAAGAATTAGTCTGTGTAACTCAGGTTTTATACACAAATCAGTTAGTTGGAAGAAAAGGGAGATTTTTTTTTTTTTTTTTTTTGAGGTGCTTGCCAGGTTTACAGATGGAAAGGTTGAGATTCAAGTATGGAAATCTAAAACTAAATTAATTTCTTTAAGAAACTTTCAAGGTCCCACAGATGAACCTACCTACAAAACAGAAACAGACTCACAGACATAAAGAACAGACTTGTGGTTGCCAAGGGGGAGGAGGGAGGGAGTGGGATGGACTGGGAGTTTGGGGTTAGTAGATGCAAACTATTACATGTAGAATGGAGAAACCATGAGGTCCTACTGTATACCCCAGGGAACTATATCCAATCTCTTAGGATAGACCATGATGGAAGATAATATAAGAAAAGAAATGTGTGTGTGTGCGGTCACTTTGCTGTACAGCAGAAATTGGCATGACATTGTAAATCAATTACTGTTTAATAAAAATATATATAAATTTATTTTTTTATTGCTCAAATGAATTTATCACATCTGTAGTTGTATAATGATCATAACAATCCAATTTCACAGGATTTCCATCCCATAAAAAATATATATATATAAATTTTATATACATTCTAAAAAAGAAGCTTTTAAGGCCCAAAAGACTACATTGTGTCTGTCCAGTTAATGTTTTATAAACAACAGTAACTTCATCAACTCTGCATAGTAGCATGTACATTACCTGACCTGGTTTCAAGTACATGGGCTTGTGTTGCCTCTATATACAGAAATATACGGTAAACTTAGTGATTACTTTTTGTACCTCACACCTAAGTTATTATCTACAGGCTAAAACAGACATTAGTAAAAAGCTAATTCTGTTCCTATTTGAAAACAACCAGCTTGTTCTAATGGACATAATTGCTTATAGAATAGTTATGTATGCTGTTAAGGAGATCCTACAGCTAAACTCTTGAGCCAAGATCTTTATATTCTTTGAAGTTGAACTCAGTAAAAGGAAATTAGATTTCCCATGAGGAATTAATTAGTTGGGATTTTTGGGGGAGGGCCTCACCCACAGCATGCAAAGTTCCCAGGCCAGGGATCAAACCCATGCCACAGCTATGCCAGCACCATAGCAGTGACAATGCTAGATCCTTAACCCACTGAGCTATGAGGGAACTCCAGGAATTAATTAGTTTCAACGTCTCTTGTCCTTACTGACTGCTTTTTGTCAGTCTCACCTCTGAATTTCGTCTTGGTTTCAGTTTGCTTCCAGACTGACTTGAATTATAGCTTCCTTACATGCTTGAGAAGGTGTTTGAAGATGGTGATGGAAATGACTTGGAGAACTGAGTGTTACGGCTTTATTGACTTAAAAGCTGTTGTCTGGCTTCCTCACTGAGATAACCAGCTGAGTCTCAGGGCAGAATCATTTCATGTCCGTACAGTACTAACAGTAGCTAAGAGCCCAGGAGCTGACCCTTCTTTTTGTGAATAACTGAGTTTAGTTCTACTATAGCTCTGTACTCATTTTTGGACAGTCAGGCAACATGATACCATATCTGTCTTCTAGGCCGAGGGACCCTGTCTGATGAGCATGCTGGGGTGATATCTGTCCTAGCCCAGCAAGCAGCTAAGCTAACCTCAGACCCCACCGATATTCCTGTCGTGTGTCTAGAATCAGATAACGGGTGAGTAGATGTCAGCAGATCCCTTCCTTTCCTTTTGATTCAGAAAAAGCCCTGGGGAACTTGACTGGGGCTTGCCCTGTGTTCATTTAAAGTACTTGGAGGATGGTTCCGCCCTTTGGACCATAGGAGCTGTTGCATTGATCTCTGAAGCTCTTGTGCTTTCAGACCACAGTGGTACATGTAAATGAAGAGTAAGAGCTGTCACGAACTATCAGTAAAAGAAAGCAGAGGAAGACTAAACCAAGAACAGAAACGGTGTGTGTAGTAATAGAAATATAAAGACGTTTTGAGTGAGGGTCCTCTGAACAATAGTAAATGAAAAAAGCAGAATACAAAACTATGCTCATTATGATCACAGTTTTGTAAAATGAGAAGATATGTATGCTATACACCAGATTAAAAAAGGAAGATACTAATAATGGTTGTCTTTGATACGATTATAAAATTAATTTCATTTTCGTATTTTATACTTTTCTGTATTTCCCAAATGCTCTGTTGTGTTTATATATTGCTTTTATACATAGAAAAATGATAAGTACTATTTTTTTAGTTGTATCCTAAACCAAACAGCATCTTTAATCTTACACTGACTCCCACCTGTAGCCTTTTACTGAATATCTTCCACTTTGCCTTTCAGGAACATCATGATCCAGAAGCACGATGGCATCACAGTGGCCGTGCATAAAATGGCCTCTTGACACCCTGTGTCCATTCTCCTGCAGCCTGTCACAGGGCCTCATTCATACTTACCTTACAGAACTATTCAAGTTCCAGTAGTTAGGCTGTTCGTATAATGTGCATTGGGTGCTTTTCTATTAATTTTAGAGTAAGCTGCTTTTTGCCATTCCATGGATTGACTTATCAAAATACTGGTTAGGAAAGTATCATGTTTTGAAGCAGCAGGTTTAGGTCACTTTATATATAGAATCTTGTTATGTTTAATAAACCTGGTTAGAGGAAAGCTTGGATCTTTTCTGGATTCTTTAAATTCTTATCAAATGTTTATTTTTCAATTACCAAATTGTAATCTTTAAAAGGTAACTGCTCCAAACTCTTCCCTTGTGGAAGCTCCTGAAATACAGAGGATCTCACAGATGCATCCGTGGATATGTAAAACAAGTCAAACATACTCCTACCCCACAATAAAAAAAATAATAGCATGGGGTTCCTCTTGTGGCTCAGTGGGTTACAAACCCGACTAGTATCCTTGAGGACGCAGGTTCGATCCCTGGCATCGCTCAGTGGGTTAAGGATCCAGCATTGCTGGAAGCTGTGGCGTAGGTTGCAGATGCATCTTGGATCTAGTGTGGCTGTGGCTGTGGTGTTGGCTGGCAGCTATAGTTCTGATTCCACCCCTAGCCTAGAACTTCCATATGCCGCAGGTGCGGCCCTAGAAAGCAAAAAAAAAAAAAAAACAAAAAAAAGCAAAAACCAAAAAACACTAGAGCAGATACATTAGGTACTTACCGTATGCCAGGAATATATTTAATTCTCATTAACAACCCTATATGGGTTATCAGCAGAGAGATGGAAGCAACTCACATCTACGGATGGGTGGATATATAAACGAAATATGGTATATACATACCATGGTATAATAGCCTTAAAAAAGGAACGGAATTCTGACGCATGCTACAACACAGAGGACTCTGGAGGACATTATGATGAGTGAAATAAGCCAGTCACAAAAAAAAAAAAAAAAACAAATTCTCTATGATTCCACCTACCTGAGGTACCTAGAGCAGTCAAATTCATATAGAAAGTAGAATGGTGGTTGCCAGGGATAAGAAATGGGGAATTACTGTATAATTCATAGAGTTTCAGTTTACAAGATGAAAAGAGTCCTAGAGGTGGATGGTGGTGATTGTTGTAATAACAAATGAATGTATCTAATACCACTGAACTCTACACTTGGGAATGGTTAAGACAAGGAGTTCTCTGGTGGCCTAGCAGTTAAAGATGTAGTGTTGTCACTGCAGTGGCTTGGGTCACTGCTGTGGCATGGTTTCCATCCCTGGCCTGGGCGGTTCCATACACCATGGGCACAGCTAAAAAAATCCAGAATGGTTAAGATGGTAAAATTTATGTTGAATGTATCTTACCACAATAAATAATTTTAAAAACGTGAATAACTTCAACAAGTGGTGCTGGGAAAACTGAACAGCTGCATGTAAATCAGTGAAACTAGAACACACCCTAACATCATGAACTAAAATAAACTCAAAATGGCTTAAAGACTTAAACATAAGGCAAGACGTCATTAAACTCCTAGAAGAGAACACAGGCATTCTCTGACATCAACTGTACAAATGTTTTCTTAGGTCAGTCTCCTAAGGCTCATTTAATTATCTTACTCTTACGAGGTATTACATCCATTTCAGAGAGGACAAAATAAGCTCATCAAGATAAAGTAATCGGCTCAGAATAAAATAGAGATAATACAAAAAAAGTTGGCAGAAAGGGAATAAAAGAGAATGAAAAATGAAAGGCAAATACATTGTCTAGTCTAGATGATAGGAAGAACTGGGTGTCATAAAAGCAGTCAACTCAGAGAAGGATTACACGAAAAAGATGGCCAGGTTTGATTGTGGATATGTTGAAACTGAATTTCTGACAGGATACCCAGGTGGTAATACTCAATAAAAAAACAGGTATTGGGCGCCCCCCCATGTCCAGGCATGGTGCCAAACCTCCCTTCAGGGATCTCCCATTGCATTTAGAACAAAATCCAAAGTTCTTACCACGGGGTCCTAAGTCCTGCATGGTCCAGTCCCCGGCCACCGCTTGGGCCACATCTCACGCCACCCTCCACCTACTCACATCCTCTCCCTAGCACAGCATCCAGCACACAGGAGGCAACTTCATGAATGATACGAATAAAGGAACAGACATTCTCACTTACTCTTCCTAAGAACATTTGAGGTAGGGTGTAATGCACCCACTGTACTGATGAAACATCAGACAGTGCTGGAAAGAGCTCAGGGCTGCAGATGGCTGATTTTCTAGTCTGTGCAGAGCTGTAGCTAAAGTCAGATTGCATGGGGGTTCCCCATGCTCACCCCTGGGACGACTGGCCCACAGGGTGCCCAGATACTTGGTTAAACGTTCTTTCTGGGTGTGTTTGTACCACTGTTTCTGGATGAGATTAACATTTAAATCAGACCAAAGCAGATCGCTCTCCCCAGTGTGGGCCTACTGCAATCCACTGAAGACCTGAATAGAATAAAATTCTAGTGAGAAAGAATTCTTTCTCTCTCCTGTCTTCCAGCTGGGACATTGTTCTTCTGCCTTTAGACTTGGACTCAGACTCAGATTGGAACTATGCCTTCGGCTCTCTCTGACTGCAAGTCCTTGACTTCTCCGTCTCCAAAATTACATGAGCTAATTCCTTAGAGTAAATCCCTATCCTATTGCTTCTGTTTCTCTATTCCTAATACAACCTCCCAGGTTTGCAGGGTTCCCTAGGAGGACTCAGAGGACTCAGCATTCAGTTTTATTCACATAGAAAAGATACAGAGCAGGGAGTTCCCATCCTGGCACAGCGGAAATGAATCCGACTAGGAACCATGAGGTTTCGGGTACGATCCCTGGCCTTGCTCAATGGGTTAAGGATCTGGTGTTGCCCTGAGCTGTAGTGTAGGTCACAGACGTGGCTCGGATCCTGCATTGCTGTGGCTGTGGTGTAGGCCAGCAGCCACAGCTCCGATTAGACTCCTAGCCTGGGAACTTCCATATGCCGCAAGTTCAGCCCTAAAAAGCCAAAAAAAAAAAAAAAAAAAAAAAAGAGAGAGAGATACAGAGCAAGATTAGCAAAGGGAAAATGCTCATGGGGCAGAGTTCAGAAGAAACTGAGAGCAAGCTTCCAAGAATTCTCTTTTAGCGAAATCACACAGGATGCATTAATGCCTCCAGCAAGGAGTTGTGACAACACGTGTGAAATTCTACCTCCAGGGAAACTCATTAGAGACTTAGTCCCAAGGTTTTTAATTGAGGGCTGATCACATAGGCACCCTCTTCCTGGAATTCTCTTAAAATTCTAGCCTCCCAGAAGGAAAGCAAGTATTCAGCATAAAGTATATTTTTCACACAAATACTCTAAGCGCAGTGATCTACTCTCATAATTTAAAGAAGGGTGGGCACCCTCCCAAAATCTTAACTCTTTTCTGCACAGTCAGTGAGGCCAGGGAAAGATTCAGCTAAAGATAAAATCTTTTATTTCTAGATGGTAGCGTTGTATTATACTCTAAGTTGCTAAGTACCCAAAGTGCTCATGGCCTGTGTTTGTCGGTAGAGTGAGGGTAGCAGTGGTGACTTGGGCAATCATGCTGCATCCTGCTGAATAACTTCAGGGCCAAGAGGTAGAAAGTCAGAGGTTGAGGGAATTATTTGCATTTAAAGAGCTTATAAGCTTTGATAAGTTTTTTGGGTACAGACACCAAAATGTTAACTAATATCCCAATGGTGGCTTAAGAATTCTTTGCTCTTGATATTAAGCCCCACTTGATTAGTAAAAACCATTTTTAATGAATTAAGTACCAACAGTGGGTTTGTTAATGTGCCATCATTTTATATGTATGAGAAAGAAAGAGTCTTCATAACAAACTTGCAAATAATATTAGCCATATCTTACAGGTTTGGAAACGAATTCAGAGACGGTAACTTGCCAAGAGTCTGCCGGATTAAATAATGGCAAAGTTAAGATTCTAACTAAGTCTGCATTTCCCACTATACCTCAAAGCTTTCTGTATGAAGGATGTTTCAAGGGGCTCATCTCTGAGGACTTTGCAGCCCTCCTAGCCTCTATGAACGACTCACGGTTCAAATCTGGCCCAGCATCAGAGCCTTCTATCAAGAGAAAGCTAGTCATGTCATCCTATGATCAGAATCATAGATAGCCGTTTAAAAGAGCAGCAAGCAACCACCAAAGGGGGGAAAAAATCTTTCTTACTGATGTTTACTAAAAAATGCATTATGAAAAATGTTTTTGAAAAATTTTTGAAAAATGTGTATGTTAGTAACTACATGGAGTTCCCGTCATGGTGCAGTGGAAACAAATCCGATTAGGAACGATGAGGTTGCGGGTTCGATCCCTGGCCTCGCTCAGTGGGTTAAGGATCTGGCATTGCCTCTCAGTGGGTTAAGGATCTGGCGTTGCCGTGAGCTGTGGTGTAGGTCACAGGCATGGCTCGGATCTGGCATTGCTGTGGTTGGGTGTAGGCCAGCAGCTGTAGACCCCTAGCTGTAGACCCCTAGCCTGGGAACCTCCATATGCCACGGGGCAGCCCTAAAAAGGACAAAAAAGAAAAAAAAAAAAAAGTAACTACAAACAACTTTCTGAAAAACATTACCTTCCCTCTTTTGGGTTTTGTCTTCTGCTGAAGTCTGTTCAATCCTTACCCACCAGCCCCACATAATTGCATAATCTTTTCCATTGTTACACTTCAAAGGCATCTTCCCAAACCGCTAAGCTATACTTCTGCGAGCACTTTCATCAAAAAGTATTACAGAGTTGGTTTTAAAAGCCTGAGACGCCCCTTACTTTTTAAAAAGGAATATGCATAAGTATGTGCAGATTTTCCAGATAAAACAAGAAAAATAGACTTTGGTCTAAAATATACGCTGGTTTAAAACCTGGAATGTTGGTGCTGGGGAGATGAAAGGCAATTTCATGTTGACTTTTTTTTGATGTGGAGGGTGGCGCAGAGGAAGGAAATGGGAAAAGAAAGATGAATTATCCCAGTAATTTTCTAGGAGGCTCAGCCTCAACCACTTCTAAAATGCAATAAAGGAGTTCTCTTGTGGTGCAGCAGGTTAAGGATCCCATGTTGTCACTGTAGCAGCTTGGGGTGCTGTTGTGGCACGGGTTCGATCCCTGGCCTGGAAACCTCCACATGCCACAGGTGTGGCCAAATAAGGTCAAATAAAATGCAGTAAAAAAAAAAAATCATTTGCATGGGAGGTGTTTTGCGTTAAGGTAATTAAGTATTAAAAAAACAATTAAAACAGGACCTGTTACTCCAAAGTACTAACCAGGATCTTCAGTCATTACACAGAAAGTCACACAAACAGGCTAAAGGTCACCATGTGTATGTAGCCCAGGAAATATATCTCCCAACTCTGGGAGAGTTGTATGCTTTCCCCCATGAAATAAGCATGTCCTGAGGAACAGCAGAGACATAGGATTCTGGGGCCCTACCCTTTGTCCTGAGCATAGTATAAAAGATAAACTAGCCACAGCCACACGGGATCTGAGCTGCTTCTGCGATCTACTTGGCAGCTTATGGCAACATTGGATCCTTAACTCACTGAGCCGCCAAGGATTGAATACGCATCCTCACAGAGACAACAACAGGTCCTTAACCCACTGAACTGCAATGGGAACTCCAAAGATAAACTGAGGCAAATTAAAAATGATACAAGGGAGTTCTCTGGTGGCCTAGCAGTTAAGGATTCAGTATTGTCACTGCTATAGTCTATGTTTGATCCCTGGCTTGGGAACTTCACGTGCCTTGGACATGGTCAAAAAAAAAAAAAAAATGATGAGGGTTTATTTGAGCAAAAACTAATTTGAAGCAGGCAAAATTGGAAGAGGTTAGGATCACTCTAGCATCAGGAGTTTAGGGAAAGGCTTGTATAGAGAAAATGCAGAAGAAAAGCAAGGCCATTATTGATTGGCTATAGTTTAAAGCCTAGTTGGCTATATGTGATTGTTGTCCTTAGGTTTTAATTTCATAACCTTGGTTTGTTTACACAGACCACACAGCACTAGAGCCACCTTAGTCTAACGGCCTCCTGTTGCTTTAGCCAAATGGCTTCTTAATTTATTGTAGTTACTACACCATCAGAAGTGTTGACCCAGGTACAGGCAGTAGGTATTTGCTAAGGCACAGACTTCCTTGTTGAGCCAACAAGTAAACTAAAAACAATTCTCTACTATCTAAAACCATCATACCAAAAAAGCCTAGGCATTTCTGTTCTGTAGACATGGCCTTAGCAAGATGAAGCAATGGCTGCCAGAGTTAAGAGGCATTGTCTTCCCATGCATTAATGAGAGAAGAGAGCAAGTAATGAAATGGCAAAAGGACCAAAGCTTTCAAATAGGAGCTGAAGATCTTGATCCATGATCTCAGGAAAGCTGTCCACCTCAAGATGCAGAGTTCCTGTGTGGCACAGTGGGTTAAGGACCCAACATTGTCTCTATGAGAATGGGAGTTTGATCCCTGGCCTTGCTCATTGGGTTTAGGATCCAGTGTTGCTGTAAGTTGCAGTGTAGGTCACAGAGGCAGCTCAGATCCAGTTTGCCATGGTTGTGGTGTAGGCCCCAGATGCAGCTCTGATCCGACCCCTGGCCCTGGAACTTCCCTTCCATAAAAAGGAAAAGAAAAAAAAAAAAAAGAAAAGATGCCATCTGCTTCTGAGGAAGAACCTCCATACCCAATTTTAATTTTAGGTCTCCTGCTGGTGTGCAGTTCCAAGACTCTTGAGAAACTCTTTTCCACTGGGAGATACGGACCCAAGGTTTAAAGCCCTGAAGGCCCTGACCTGCTATGGTGCCTTCTAAGGAGATTCAAGGGGAGTCTTTGTTCTTAGTGATTTCAAATCAGAAGGGTGTGAGAAAACTGGAAATCTTCATTTAGAGAATAGCCCAGATATTGAAGAAAACTAAAACAATTCAGGATCCAGTCTGTTTTCCAGGTATGTAACAAAAACCCCAAGTCAATGAACAGGTCTAGAATCTGATATCCAAAAGATTGTATTATCGTTTTTTACTGAAACATATTTTTTTTCCTCTACAATCATCCTTATTTCTATCAAAGATAATCATAGTCAGACTAGTTTGTTTGCAAAATAAGTCTGGTCTCATTAAACTTGTCCTGATTATTTACATAGGTGCAGTAAGAATAATAACTGACCATATAGGCTCTTTTTACTCTACTTTGCTAGAACTTTGCATAAGGAATCTCAGATTGAACTTTTAAAGGCTCTCCAGGTTAAGAAACCAAGATAAGGATTTGTCATTTCAGACTTCACCTGAAATAGCTAGAGATTTGGGTGAATTCCTCGCTTCCTGAGGTCCCCAAGATAATCCTGCGGTTCTTGGGCCTGCATGAAGTGACCTTCCTTACTCAGCCAGCAGAGCTTCTGGGAACCCTCTCAGTACGACACCAGGCCACTTTTCCTAAAGAGTGTATTGCCTTCATAAAGTCAACCTCAGTTTTTAAAACTGTCTACTCATATCTGATTTTATGCATATTCTCAAATAGGGCATTCCAGTGAAAGCCTTGCTAATATAACCACTGTTCCCAACTGTGTCCTGTTATAAGGACATATTCTTACTGAGCTTATGTAAATCAATATATTGCCATGAAAATAAAAACATGCCACAAATTCCAAATTCTGGAGGGACTAGGCAGGGGAAAAAAGTAAATTTTTTTTTTGTTCACAAAAGTATACTTTATCAAATTCCTTAAGGCATAAACAGCTTAAGAGAGAAAGGTTTCCTTAAATCTGGAAAACAAAACATTAAGGAATCAGCGATGTTTCAAAGAAAAAGTTGTAAAATTATAATCATCTTCATCAGTTTATTTAGTCTCATGTTACTAATTCTTGTTCAGCTTGAATCCAGTTTTTTTCATCAGCTCTGAAAATTCTTACTCGTCTCACTTTGATGATCTTAAACTTATCAGAAACCTATATTCTAGTACTTGTCAGAGTCTTTTCTATGAATCTCTCTAAAGACCAAACACTTTTGTGAAAGCATCAGAGTAAAACAATAATTTTCTGTAAATGACAAAAACACTTTTTAAAAAAGTCTTTCCACACCTTACCCCCCAAATACATAATGCTTCCCCTCCTACTTGTCATGCACAGTTGTTTCCTTTCACCTTTATAATTCTAAGTAGTTTTTTATAACATATAATGGCTAGTGTTCTTAACCCTTAGCATCCTTACTTTCTAGCGAAAACTAAGAAGTATGCAATCGCGTGTCTATTAACACTAGCATTCTGTGGCACATTTATAAATATATTCATAATTTCTAGAAGTATATTCTTCTTCATAGTAAATTTTTCACTGTGGTACAAAACATGTTTACCAATAGACCCAAATAGCTTTAGTTCCTCTGTAATAAGAAGCCAAAAGTAAATTTGTGTTCAATTAATGTTCCAGTATTTTATCTTATTTGGAAATGATCTAGATAGTCAATGAAGATCCATCATTTAACTTAACTTGGTATAACTTTTATCTAGTTTCCAAATAGTCCCACACTTTTTTTTTTTTTTTTTTTTGTCCTTCTAAGAATCACCTCTGAAAAGTATGCACTTCAAAGAAATGTCTCTGGGTTTGTAGAGAACCTCAGGTAGAACACTTACATCTCAAAGCTCAAAGGCACAGAAAAAGGATGTAAGTTCCACAAAGAAGGAATCTTATTCCCCAAATCCAGATGTTTTACAATATCTATAAGCCTTTTGAGATGAAGAGGGGAGGTTTTGAAATTGGTCAAAAGGACAGGAGGCTCTGAATTGTTCCTAGAGTTGTATTTCTGTTCTTGTCAAGACTGGATTTGTAAGACAAGCACAGTTGTTTTTTGGTTTTTTTTTTTGTCTTTTTTTTTTTTTTTGCTATTTCTTGGGCCGCTCCCGCGGCATATGGAGGTTCCCAGGCTAGGGGTCCAATCGGAGCTGTAGCCCCCAGCCTACGCCAGAGCCACAGCAACACGGGATCGGAGCCGCGTCTGCAACCTGCACCACAGCTCACGGCAACGCCGGATCGTTAACCCACTGAGCAAGGGCAGGGACCGAACCCGCAACCTCATGGTTCCTAGTCGGATTCGTTAACCACTGCGCCACGACGGGAACTCCACAGTTGTTTTTAATTCCTCAAATAATTGGGTTGCAAGCTTAATGACATCAAGAGATGCAATGGACCCACCCATTCCATTATATTATCTTCAGTTTGCTTCTTTATGTCCGGGAGATTTCCCAACTAAAATGCAAATGAAAAGATTCTTATGTTCCAGATTTAGAGCTGTGTATCTTTGGAATGTTTTAGTAAATCCTCCTGCAGTGGCTTTAGAATGTTTTTCTTTCCCTCTGCATACACTGTTTAATTGCAGCTTAGGGGAGTAGACATAAAAAACAAGTTCTTATCATGTTCTGAATATCAGCTTCCAAAGTGACCAACTTCTAACCACAGCGCTCACTTAAAAAAATCCTTCAAAATATCTTAATGCATTTTAGGTGGGACAAACAGTAACTCTTTCTGGCAATAATGAACACACTTCTTCTTTTAAACCAAAGGTATCCCTATCAAAGGACTTCAAACCAAGAACATGGCTTAACCACAGATTCTAGAGGCATCCCCAAAGAAAATGCGAAAGATATTAACCCCTTCATCCCCAAGATCCAGAGCTACTCATAAAGAAAACCAAGGAAATATTTAGACAATTCCCCTGAGCACGGGCAACCGTTGGTAGGACTCTTAGCACAAATGGGGTAGCCATTTTTGGGGGTCCCCAACCTGACAGCTGAGCTGTCCGCACACATAAGAACTGCCGACCTGTATGCCCCATGGGCAAAGAGCGGAGCAAAGCACTCAGGACACAAAACAAGGCAAATGAGAAAGCAACAGCAGACCCTGGGAGGGCAAGGACTGGTCAACGGGGACTCAATCACAGCCACCCTTCAAAGGTCTAACTCTCACAAATGTTTTTTTCCTGCCAACCTCAATCTAGAGTGGAAGGAACAGGGTGAGAGTGTACCCTCCTCTCTCCATTAGGCACTGCAGGCAGAAACACGGGAGAGCTGATTCTGGGAAGAATTCTCACCCTTTGCGGGCTTCCGCCAGTTTTCCCGGGACCCATCTGCAGGCTCTAAAGCAAGTGGGATGTCTCGGCAGGTCTCATCCTGGCCACCAGAAGCTGTAGAAGAAGAAAAATAATTTTCCCTCTACTTTTTATAGTAAGTGCTTGCCTGCGATCCCTTTTTCTTTTCTTCTCTTTTTCCCATGGCTTCACCTGCATCATGTGGAAGTTCTCTGGCTATGGGTTAAATTGGAGCTGCAACTGAGGCCACAGCCACAGCCATGGCAACACGGGATCTGAGCCACATCTGTGACCTACTTTGCAGCTTGCGGCAACGTCAGATCCTTAACCCACTGATCAAGGCCAGGGATCAAAGCCGCATCCTCATGGATACTAGTCTGGTTCTTAACCCACTGAGCACAACAAAACTGTTGGGCACCTCATGAATGGCTAAAAGTTCTCCACTGCGGCCACTGTAATTCAAGATTATCTTTGGTAAATTTAGCTTACTTATTCACTTTTAAAATGTTACTTACCTGAAGCCTCACTCAGGACCAGTCCAGTTTAAGTTGGGCCCAGCCTGACCCTGATCCAGTCTGATTTTTAAGTTGGACCCAGGCTGACTCCAGGTGGTTTCTGGATTCAGCCCAGAAAAAGAAATGCTCAAATAAATTCTGACTATTCACAGAAACTGTGGAGCTGAGATGTGAGGGACTTGTCCACCCACCCAGAGGCATCGAGAAAGCAGCGAGTCCCAGGAACTCAGCGGGTACCTATGTCTGGCTGCTCGGGGTCTCCTTCCTTTGTTCCCTCTCCTGACACCAAAACTGTTCAAAGACAAATTGAAGCATATTGAAACTTTTAAGAGTTTATTTAGGAGTTCCTGCTGTGGTACAGCAGAAACGAATCTGGCTGGTATCCATGAGGACGTGGGTTCGCTCCCTGGCCTCATTCAGTGGGTCGGGGATCAGGCATTGTTGTGAGCTGTGGTATAGGTTGCAGATGAGGCTTGGATCCCGTGTTTCTGTAGCTGTGGTGTAGGCCAGCAGCTGTAGCTCCGATTTGACCCCTAGTCTGGGAATTCCATATGCTTCAAGTGCAGCCCTAAAAAGCAAAAAAAAAAAAAAAAAAAAAAAAAAAAGGAGTTTGAGCAAAAATTGATCTCATGAAACTGGGCAGTGTCAAACTGTAAGATGTTAGGAGCCCTCCACCGACTAGGGTTCCGGGAGAGGCTTTTACGGTGAGAAGGAGAAGCGAGGCCAGGAAGTTAGTGATGGGCTCCACGCCTGGCTGGCTGTGACGGTCATCCCCGGGTTGCCACTGCCTAAGCCTGTTTCCAGTGTGGTTTGCTTACTTAGGCTGCCATGGCAGTAGAGCCACCTCAGGGTGATGGCCTCCGGGATGAATTAACCATAGTTACCCGCAGGATTTTCTACTTGGTTTTCTCCGCAGCTTGTTTTTGAGATGATGGTGGAAAAGTCTCCCTGCTGGGTTAGGGTGGAGGGAGGATCTGGGAGGAGGTCAAATCACAGTCTTTCCTCCTCCCCTCAGGAAGTAAAGTCCACTGGCAGGAGCGCCTACATTGGCTCTCACTCTGGGCTCTTACAGTGCTTGCTTGTTTTCACAGTGGAGCAGAATGTAATGCCTTAGAAAAACAGCAACATTCTGGAAAATTGTATCATTTATTTTTCTTCCCAGATTGCCTCAAGACTGTGGGGGACTCCCTTGCTGAACACCGCATCAAAGGTAGGATGAAAACAGGGCTGTGAAGTGGGGTTAGTTCTCCATATTGTTTTGATTCAGATTTTTGTTTGTCTTTTTAGGGCCACACCCACAGCATATGGAAGTTCCAGGCTAGGGGTCTAATCAGAGCTGTAGCCGCCAGCCTACGCCACAGCCACAGCAACACTGGATCCTTCACCCACTGAGGAAGGCCAGGGATTGAACCCGCAACCTCATGGTTCCTAGTCAGATTCATTAACCACTGAGCCACGACAGGGACTCCCTAGTTCTCCATAATGTTTTGAAGGACCGGCCTCTTGCCCTGCTTGGCCTGCTCACCAGACAGACGGCCATGCCACACATCTGGCCAGCAGATTCTCCTTTCCCGGAAGAAACAGCCTACCTGCCAACCTGCCAGTGGCAAATAAGGATGCTGCCCACCTCCCGAACATTTACACTCTTGCTATTTCTCTCTGTATGCACTCACACACACACACACATGCACGCACATACGCACAACTTCTTTATCTTACGGAACCACTTGTGAGAAGTGGGTAGACGCTATGACAACTCACTCCTGAATACGTCTGAGCACACATCTCCTAATAACAAACACATCCTCTACTATCCCGTCCTCATTCACTTTCCCAACTCAGCTTCCAAAGTGCTATCCGACTGTTTTTTGTTTGTTTGTTTTTTCTGGTCTCAGATACATTCAAGGAACTGTCAGTGCAATTTGCTATTTATCCCTTAGAATATTCTCATTTTAGCAAGGGCTGTGAAAGGGGATCTCCAGACCCAAAGTTCCCCATCCCCTTTTCATTTCTCTAAAGGCAAGAGTTTACCCAGAGGACCAGAGGGTGGTGCAGAGCTTGTCGTAGGATCTGGCTTGCAGACCTGGGGGAGGACAGTGCGAGGAGCGGCCACCCCACAGCCAGTGAGGTCAGGCTTTGTGGTTAACTCCTCGGCAAGTCCTGCCTGAAATGAACTTTACGGTCATCTTTCAGAGGCCATTCAAACTGGTGGAAGAGAGATTTCTGCGGTGGCTTTGATGTCCCTCACATCACAGCTTTTATCTTTTTCTCACCTCTCCCATGGTTCTGCCTGAATCATCATTATGGAATAAACAGGGATAAGGGAACATTCTAGCTGGGCAGACTTTATATGTAACTAAGGACACACTCCAAGAGAACTCTCAAAGCCCTGGGCACTTGCCAGGGGAAGCCAGGCAGCAGACCATAAAACTGCCCCCAGTGATACAAAGTCATGCTTGTCTTTTTGAGGTTGAGATCAGAGTCTATAAACAATTTTAGAAATGAGAAGAAATCATCTATTTTTAAAGATGAGGGCTGAAAAAAATTACAGTACAAGTAGTATACTACAGTGGAACAGAAGTTTTAAAGTTCACTTCAGTTTGTCAACTGAATCCACTGTCTTGGATTTGTCACAGGGATCTTCTGCCTTTAACACAAACGAAGCATCATGCTGAAGAGGGAGAAGGTCCGACGTTACACGAAACCCCTGGATGGAGGCTGGGGATGGATGGTTGTGTTTCATTTCTTCCTGGTGAGGATTTACTTCCCTTCCCTCCTGCCTGAAAGAGCCTCTCTGGAGAAAGGCTCTGGGCAGCCTAACAACAAGATCACTTGACATTTGTATGGAAAGGGGGTCAGAGCGAGGCCAGGAGTTGCTGATGAACCCAAGAGAGATGTTAAAACGTCCTCCTTGAGTGAAAGCAGCATTTCCATCCAGTCTCCTTACTATCCCTTAAACCTCCAGAAAGCTCCAGCCACCACAGCAGCTCGGCCCTGGCTGCATGGCAGTTAGGACTGGGGAGCAGTTATCCATTTAGCCAGCCCAGAAGTAGCTCTGGGAAGTGCTAAAAGGTGCTTCTGCAGGGGGTTCCCCAGTTCAGCCCAGCATAGACTTAACACTGCTGGCAGCAACCTCCTTCTCTCCCAGAAAGTAGGGACTTTTCTTCTGTTCTGCCTGCTGTCTCCTTCCCAGCCCAGCCCCACCAACCACAACATATGCTCGAGTTAGGCCCAAGGAATATTTCTACTATGGCTGGAAAGGGAGAGAAGGATGTGGATTCTGAAACTGAAGCCTGATTTTTCTCTTCCATCTCTAAGCAAATGGACTTAGCACTCTTCTTTTTTTTTTCTTTCTAGGGCCGCACCCACAGCATATGGAGGCTCCCAGGCTAGGGGTCCAATTGGAGCTGTAGCCGCTGGCCTACGCCACAGCCACAGCAGATCCGAGCTGCATCTGCAACCTACACCACAGCTCACGGCAACACCAGATCCTTAACCCACTGAGCGAGGCCGGGGATCGAACCCACAACCTCATGGTTCCTAGTCGGATTCATTAACCACTGAGCCACAAGGGGAACTCCCGGCACTCTTCTTTCAGTAACTTCTTTCCCACATCCTCCCAGAAGCTCTTGGGGTTGTTACTTGAGACAGTGGTGATGTGAAATCAGCATGCTCTTTTGGATGGGAACTGCCGAATATCCTAAAGGACGCTGCAGAGTGGCACTAGGTCCACAGTTCCCCTTAGGTGTCCCCAAGTAAGGTATGTTACCTGGAGATGTACTCACAAAGACACCCCTTCCCTCCAGCCCAGCCCGACAGCTGGACACTCCCAGGGAGGGGAGTACAGGTCCTGGTGACTACCAGCAACCTGCAGCCCACACCCCCACCCCCTAGGGCAGAGGATGGGGGAGGGGCAGAGGTCCTCAGCCAGGATTTAGGTAAGACAAAACTCCTAACCAGAGGACTATTTGTTAAACATTAGCTTCATTACCAAAGAATGTGCAATCTTTTTTATTCCCCCCTCCCAGAAATATTACTAATAACGAAACTAAGGATGTCCTGAGTCTGAGCCTTCCCATGGCTGGGCCACCTCCCCACGTCACAGGCTCTGCAGAGCTGGCGTTGGTGGCAAGGCTCGATAATTCTCCCACCTTTCTTCTCAAGAACCATCCCCCCTTCCCTGCATTCTCCCCTGAGGATAGGAAGTTATTTGATCAGTTTAGTTACTGGTAAGAAAAGTTGTCTAATAACCAAATTAGTACACATCCCACTTTTTTTGGGTTGTGATACTTATAAAAGCACAAAAGAATAGCATTTTGGGTCTTCAAAATGGTAATAGTTAACCCAGGCTAATCACCCACAGTGGTAATGTGGGTACTTAGATGATGGAGCTTTTGTGTCTGCATGAGTTACAAGTCTACTTTTCTACTACAGATGAGTTCCTGAAAAGGTGAATGAAAAACCCAATAACGACATGCCCTTCAGGAGCTCCCCTTTAAAAAAAAATGGCTCATTCTGAAGTTCTCATCATGGCTAGGTGGTATTGAACCCAACTGTTATCCATGAAGACGAGGGTCTGATCCCTGGTCTCACTCAGTAGGTTAAGGATCCAGCATTGCCATGAGCTGTGCTGTAGGTCAAAGATTCGACTCGCATCCCACATTGCTGTGGCTCTGATATAGTCTGGCAGCTACAGCTGATTGGACCCCTAGCATGGGAACCTCCATAGGCCATGGGTGCAGCAAAAAATATGTTTTTCAGGAGTTCCCATTGTGGCTCAGCAGGTTAAGAACCTGACACAGTGTCTGTGAGGATGCAGGTTCAATCCCTGGCCTTGCTCAGTGGGTTAAGGATCCGGTGTTGCTGTGAGCTGTGGTGCGGGTCGCAGATGTAGCTTGGATCTGGCATTGCTGTGGCTCTGGTGTAGGCCAGCAGCTGCAGCTCTGATTCAACTTCTAGCCTGGGAACCTCCATATGCCACAGGTACAGCCTTAAAAAGAAGAAAAAAATAATTAAAAAAAGGACCCATTCTAACTTCCCATACTTTATAACTCCACATTTGCATGACTATTTTCTGTAGTCGGCCTGTCTCCCTGAAGCGAATGTTCTGTGAACCATGTTTGTGTGCTCACCACTGTAAGCCCCGCCCCCAGTATACAGTGTGGAACATAGCAGGCACTCAATAAATACCTGCTGGTGGATGGGTGGATGTAGACCTGTAAGAGTGGAGACTAACCAAATGTTAGGGAGAGAGGGAGCTGTGCAGTCCTGGGATGTGAGCTTGGGCAACTTGGAAGGTGATGTATGCCCTTCAATGAGCAGGAGCACAGAAGAAGGGGAGAGAGCCTGAAGATGGCTTGGATGGTTTAACTTTGGACACTGGGTCTGAGAAGCTTGTGACATACGCAGTATTATGTTCAAAGTCTATGTGCATGCAGAGCATGGGATTTGCCTACTGACATCTGCAAGTCAGCAGCATGCACAGTGGTTGTACTAAGTGTTTATGTAGTGAAGTCACCAGGAGGGAGATGAGCAACTGGGAGAAAATTGATGCCTAGGGGACAGGTGGAGGGCAGTTCACAGAGGAAGCTGAGATGTGATCAGAGAAGTTAGTGGCAAACCAGCAATGCAGAGTCACAGAATCCAAGGAGGAAATGTCCAGGAGAAGCAGCAGACGTGCAGAGAGGGCAGAGATGAGAGAATGACAAGCTATTCGCTTAGCAACAAGGAAGTCTCTGACAACCTTGATAAGAGCCATACTGGGGAGCAGTGGGATGAGAGGAAGCAGTGTTAACCCAATAGACTACCCTTTAAAGAAGTTTGTGAAAGTCGAGACGAGCTGGGGGGGCCCTGAGAGGGACTAGGGTAGAATGAAGTTATTAAACAGTAATTTCTGACAAAGCCTGATGCTCTGCATTCGAAAAGGGCCGCTGTGGCTGGACCCAGCCCCCTTTCCAAAAAGAGTATTCTAAATCAAATGATCTGGTGAGGGGGGGCTTACCATGGGAGTAGGGATGGTAGGAAGGCAGGCTCTTAATGGTAAAAATGACATAAAGGGGCTGGAGGACTTCTAAGGGCTTTTATTTGGGGATGAGCCCATTGACAATGTCTGATGTGTACTTCGTAACAGGACTGAGACCCGTCAACCTTGCTTCAAAGCATGGGATGAAAGAGTATAATACAGACTTATCTAGCCTGCTTAATTAACTAAGGGACAGTCTAGACCTTGGGAAAAAGATTTTTTAGTATCCTGTCAAAAGAGAAACAAGGTTGGAAGATTGCAAGTTGAGGGAGAGAGGCAGGATAGATACAAAGGCTGTGTCCTCGGCCTTCTAGATAGACACAGTGGAAGGCTCAGATGCAGCTGCAGGTCATACCCATTTACCGCGGCTGCGCCCAGTCATCAAGGAAAGACCAGAGAGGAAAGGTTCGGAACCGGGAGGACCGGTAACTAGCCAAATTCCAGGGGCTGAGGAATAGAGGCCGCATCCTGCAGATGCCAGCACAGAACCCATGTCCACAGAAAAGGAAGCATGTTTTACAGAATGAGGCCTCACTGTAGCATTCCTTGTTTCTGAGAGGGCTCAATCACTGTTCTGCATTTTGAACTGAAAGAAACAAGGCTGGTTCATTTAAGGTTCATGTGTATTCTCTAGCCTCATGTACCGGTAAGAGGCACCTTTGAGGAGAATTATGATTACGAAGTGCCTGATAAAATGTTTTTTTCATTTTTTAATATACAGCCCTGGTATTCACAGCATTGTTCATGCGAAGTAAGTAAAGTCTTATAGTTTCGATCAAATCAGAATGGGGAAAATACATTAAGGGACTTCCTCCTTGCCACCCCAACTTCTGCAACCTTGGAGCACCACAAATGACAAGAAATAACACTGGTCTGAAATAAGAGTCTAGCACTGGAGATGGAGGGAACAGTCTTGGTTATTTTATTGAGCGGGTAGGGGCTGACAGAAGGAGGTTCCTGAGTGGAGGCAGGTCTCTGACTTCAGTGAGTGGGTGGAAGACACCCATTTCATTTCAAGAGAAAAGCAAAGGAAGAGTGGACATGGGTTAAGGGAAAGATGAGTTTCGTTTTGGATAACTTACCTTGATTTAGAAAGATATAGTAGACACAATATGAGTCTGGAGCTCTTGGGAAAGCAGAATGGTTACACAAGAGAATGAAATCATAGTTGAGTTTGACTATTAATGCTGACTATTACCAGTTTTCTCAGTCTTCTCAGTTCTAGAGCTGATGACGTTTCCTTTATCTCCACTTCACCAAAGAGGAAGCGTTACTTCTGCAGTTTGCCCAAGGTCACATCCCTAGGAAGAAGCAGAGCCAGGATTCTGACTGCAGATCAGTGCCTATAACTACATGAGTTCAAGGGTGACAATTAAAACCTTGAAAGTTAATGACTGTCCATAGGGCAGGTTTAAAGTGAGATGAATGCAGAAGCACATGGAGAAATATTTACCAGGTGGACAGAGAAAGTGGAGTCAGGGAAAAGGAACCTACAATCTGTGGTCCTTCCATAAGGCACATCCAGCTTGAAAGCAGAGAAACTGAAACACCAAGGTCACTGAAAACAAGGGCCACTAGAAAGTCCCTGGAGATGAGCGAGTACATGTGGCTCCAGGGCTTTGAATGACTGCAGAACCTGCCTAGGCCTCCCTTTCAGTCCCCCCACCTCCCAACCTTGCACCTCCTCCCTGCCCCCATTCTAATCAGAACGCCAAGAAACAAATGCTAATACTCCACTGAAAGAAAACCAGACTTCAAAGGGGGAGCTCCCCCTAGCGGAGGGAAGGTGGTGTGGGCAAGGAGTGTTAGGTGGGACCCTTACCCCAACCACAAGGTGACCATAATCCTTCGTCATTACCCTTGCTGTCCAGGCATAAATTAACTGTGCTGCTTTTCACTCTCAGCGTTACATCTGGATGATAAATTATATGGCTGCCCTACGTATATACCAGGTGAGGGCAGGTACTCAGCTCAAAAGCAGAGTTAAAGCAAAGCAAAGCTAACCTGAGAACAGATAGGAACAATTTTGGGGGGCCAACACACATCTATTACAAAGGTAACTGGAATTGGCTGTTTTTAATAGATGCTATTGTAACAGGTCGGCATAGTGGTTGGTCTGGAGTCAGACTATCTGGGTTCAGGTCTTAGTTCCAGCGCCTTTATCTTGAGCAACTTTTAAGCTCTCTAAATCTCAACTTCCTGAACTAATACAGTATATAGCCTTGTAATGAGGATTAAGTGACATGCTTTCAGGTGGTGTTTAGACACTCTAACCACCCCATAAAATATAAAATGTTATAAAGAAGAACCAGCAAGCAAAGAGTTCCCCCAGTGGCTCGGCGATAATGAATCTGACTAGTATCCATGAGGATGTGGGTTTGATCCCTGGCCTCGCTCAGTGAGTTAAGAATCGGTGTTGCTGTGGCTGTGGTGTAGACCAGCAGCTGCAGCTCCAATTGGACCCCTTGCTTGGGGATTTTCATATGCTGTATGTGTGGCACTAAAAAAAAGAGGAACCAGCAATCGAACTGGTAAATACTGGTGGGCCAGAGCTACACAGGCTCCAGCACCTATGACCTCCTCTGTAACAGCTTACTCACCACCTGGTTTGTATCTTTGGTCCTCTTTAATGCAGGTCAATGTGTTTGTGATGGGGATGACCAAGACTTTTGCAATCTTCTTTGTGGTTTTTCAAGAAGAGTTTGAAGGCACCTCTGAGCAAATTGGTTGGATTGGATCAATCATGTCGTCACTTCGTTTTTCTGCAGGTATAAAGCTTGCTGTCCAAGAAGGACTACTACAGGCAACAAATCCAAGAAGACTCATTTGTCAGTCATTTAAGACTGAAGCGTTGCTACAACTCGGCTCATTTATTAATCTGTAAAGCTGAGAAAAGTAGGGATTGCAGTGTTCAGCCTCCATTTGACTTGGCAAAACTGGAAAAATTAGGGTTCAAACAAATAAAGTTGAAGAATCCAACTATTTAATTCTATGATTCAATTTTCATGCCTTGTTTCTTTCAACGGTGTCTTAATATAGGCTTAGTGAGCCAGTCTAACAAAAACAGAACCAATTCCTCTTCCCCTAGTTCTAGATGGAGTTACAATATGGTAGAGTAGATTAATAATTGAACTTTCTTAGTCATAGGTCACCATATGCAACCTTTTTTTGCGGAGGTTTTATGCATTTTCAGTAAGCTTCCCTTCCAAACATGCTTATTTACAATTTTCTTTAAAACAAACAAAAAGCAACAAAAGTTTCTTTTTCCAAAAAGCAAAATAGTGTGGGGCTGGGAATATTAAGAAACCCAATAGAGACATCTTTTTCAGGGATAGTAGAGTCCTCTTATTTTCCTCTAGTTGCTCATTTAAATCCCACACCAGAAGGGATGCCAGAACACATTTAACTAGTATTTGTTTCTTTTCCCAAGGTCCCCTAGCTGCCATTATTTACGACATAATTGGAGCGAAAACTGCCTCAATTTTGGGGGCTCTCCTTGTGACTGGTGGATATCTGATCAGCAGCCAGGCCACAAGCATTCCCTTCCTCTGTGTGACTATGGGATTTTTACCTGGTGAGTCCGATGTAAAATTAAGACTTTAAAAGAGGGAACTAGGGATATGCCTTTTTACTGTCCATGAGTACAAAAGGCCTACTTCTATCATCTCAGGTCCAGGAGAATATCTCACCTGGTACCAAGCCGCTTAATGTGAAGGTAATTCCAAGCTTTGTTTTTCTTTTAGGTTTGGGTTCTGCTTTCTTGTACCAAACGGCTACTGTGGTAACTACAAAATACTTCAAAAAACGATTAGCTTTTGCTACAGCGATTGCCCGTTCGGGGATGGGACTGACGTTTTTGTTAGCACCCTTTACAAAAGTCCTGTTAGATCGCTATGACTGGACAGGTGAGTCGTTCTAAGTTTCTCAACTGTCAAGCCCGCCAGACTTAATAATGTTCAGCTTTCTCCCTTGGACTCCAGAAAACATGCCCCTCTTCCTCAGAGAATACCCAGCAAAAGAGGGCCTCGACGACTTGCAGGCTTTGCCAGCCCAAAAGGCAACCCAGAGTTCACCAAAGGGTTCAAGTCTAAGAGGATGGAGGGCAATCTGTGTGGTGGGGGAACTAGCTTGCAGGGAAAGCCACACTCCTGGGTGAACAAGGACCCCCTCCTCAAAGCATTCTCCTCCCTCACCAAAGCATTCGCTTTTCAAATTTTCCTTTAAGAAAACAACCTGCGGTTAAAAAAAGAGTCCCCTCTGGAGCTCCTGTCATGGCGCAGCAGAAACGAAGCCAACTAGGAACCATGAAGTTGCGGGCTCGATCCCTGGTCTCGCTCAGCAGGTCAAGGATCCAGCACTGTTGTGAGCCGTGATGTAGGTCGCAGACACAGCTTAGATCTGGCGTTGCTGTGGCTGTGGTGTAGGCCGGCAGCTATAACTCCAATTACACTCCTAGCCTGGGAACCTCCAGATGCCATGGGTGGATACGGCCCTAAAAAGACAAAAAGACAAAAAAAAACAAAAAACAAAAAACAAACTCTCCTCTGGAGTTCCTGCTGTGGCTCAGCTACTTAAGGATCTGGCATTGTCTCTGCAGTGGCTTGGGGTTAAGACAAGAATTTGATCGTGGCCAGTGCAGTGGGTTAAAGATCAGGCATTGCCATACCTGTGGCACCATGGGTCAGGAGGGCTGCAGGTCAGATTTGATCCATGGCCAGGGAATCTCCATACCCCATGGGTGAGGCCCCCCAAAAGTTTCCTCATCAGATTCACTAAAATAGATGGGAAAAAACTGCATAAAAAGAGGGCTATGTTCCTTAATACTTCATCTTTTATATACTGTCAACTGTAAATTTTCAAATAAAAACCATTCACTCCACAATGTTCTTCATACCTGGTATAAAACATCTGGATTAAAATAATCTCAAATTATTGGGAAAAAAGCTATTATATGTACATATATATGAATATATGTCTTTTTCTATCCACAAAGCAGTTTTGTTGAATCGTTCCTTTCCTAACAAAAAACTACCACTAGTCTCATGGTGAAAAGGACTGGCTGGTGAATCCGTAAGATAAGACAGCAGAACCTAGGGCCAATTCCATCTCTAGAAGCAACACAGTTTTGGTCAGGACATGCTAAGTCAAGCAACTGCTCAGCTTCAAAGGCAACACCGTCATCTGTCTTCTTTCAAGGAAACTCAAAATGTCAAGGAAATTTAAAGAGATGAAAGGCTATCTCTTGTTTCCAAGTGATTCCCATCACCTGATTCTATATTTTCTATACGTAAATCTACACCCTCACTTCAAAATATTTAAAACACACTGTAATTTTCTAACATTGAAATATGACTCCCCTCCCCCCAGACCCCTTTCCCTTTAGCACAAATAACTCTCCTTCCGAACCAACCTACTGGCGCAGCGTTCTGGTTTTCTACCTCCAAAGGACTTCTTGTTTTCATAAGGATATAGCAGTGTGTACAACTAACGGTTAAGTCAACAGATTTAAATACGTTTGGCTAAATTCAAGGACGAAGCAGTGTTTTCAGGAATTACTGCCCTACAACTGAATATTTAGTGGTGGGGCCTCTTCTGAGCCTAAGAATACAGAATATCGTGAGAGAGGTAGTTTTTAACTTCACATCTCAATTCCTGTCTCCTATTTAGGTACCCTTGTATTATTTGGAGCTATCGCATTGCATTTGGTGCCTTCTAGTATGCTCTTAAGACCCACGGATATCAAAAGCAAGCACGATTCTGACGTAAAGGATAAAGGTAGCAGTTTGTCTCCAAGTGGCCCAGAGGCAGCACACGGGAGAGAAACATCGTGCTGCAGTGAGAGTCAAGAGTCTACCAGGGGAGACAGTACTATGCAGAAGGCTGGACAACCTGATGCACGGTTCACAGTCTCACAAAACCACAATGAAGAGTTCAACAAAGGACCTAACAGCAACAGACTAATCCTAAGAACTAATGAAGAAAATTATGAGAAAGAGGCTATTTCATGGAGGTGCAAACAAAAGCTCTTCTATATTTCTCTTCTTAAGAATCCTTTCTTCTACATATTTACATGGTCTCTTCTCCTCAGTCAGCTGGCCTATTTCATCCCTACCTTTCACCTGGTAGCCAGAGCCAAAACCCTGGGGATCGACATGATGGATGCATCCTACCTCGTTTCTATAGCTGGTAAGAAAGTCTATTTCAACCTTACCCTTAAAAGAAAAAAGAAACTTAATTTTACCAAAAAAACGTATTAAATTTTATTCAAAAGCCAACCCCCCCGCCTTTTTAAAGGAGTTATGGGAGGGCCAGAAAAGCATGGTGAGTACAGCAAGCCTTTCCCTCCAGATCTGGCACTGCGCTGTGCATAGAGGCGCTCCCCACCAGACAATGGACTCTAAACCAAGTCTTCCTGATTTTCCTATGACAGCATCTGGCAGAGTAGACACGAAGTATTACTGGACAGTGAACTTGAGAAAACTGGTGCTCAGTGGCAATAGACATTCTAGGTAACAACAACAACAAAAAATTCTAGGTAGGCAGCACAGTGCAAAAGTTTAAATGACTGGTTCTGGAGCTAGACTTTCCAGGTTGAAGTTTGGTTTTGTTTTGTTTTTGTCTTTCTAGGGTGGTACCCACAGCATATGGAGGTTCCCAGGCTAGGGGTTGAGTAGGAGCTGTAGCTACTGGCCTACACCACAGCCACAGCAACACCATATCTGATCCGCATCTGTGATCTACACAACAGCTCACAGCAAGGCTGGATCCTTAACCCACTGAGTGAGGCCAGGGATCAAATCTGTGGCCTCACAGATAATTAGTCAGATTTGTTCCTGCTGAGCCATGACTCGAACTCCCCGGGTTCAAGTTTTGCTCTTTATTTCCTCACTGTGTGACCTTGGGCAAGTTACTTGCCTTTTCTACATCTCCATTTCCTCATCTGTAATAGAGGGAAAGTAGCACCTACTCTGACAAGGTCATTCGGATGAAGCAGGAATGCAGAGTTGAAGTAAGCACGTAGAGTTTAGAACATTCCCTGGACTATCGTATGCATTCAATAATGTTCTAGTAACATATGTTGTTAAGTATTTTTCCTCTTGAACTCACACTAAGACAGATAAATATGCCTATCAAGGCTAGGCACTAATGGATTAGCGGATATTTAACATACACTAGATGAATAAAAACAATCATTTTATTTGAGTACTTATTAAACAAGTATGAAACAGAATGCTTGATCCAGAAGACATGGTTTCTCTCAGCTGACAAAACAAGGAGCCTAAACAAAATGAAAAGGAGTGAAATGGTTTGCTCTATCTCAAAATCCTCAGTAGTAGCTCAAGATTAGCCTTCCTCTTGCTAATTTCTTGAAAAGCCTACGTACCAAGCCCTTAGAATGCTGCACCCTGTTTCCAACTACAGTGACAGTGGTTCAGTCAAATAAAGCTTGTGTACACAAGCTAAAGACACCTAAGATAAATGGATTTTTTTTTCACTCGAATGCCTGACAGTATCCATTTATTTGTCTTTTTGCCATTTCTTCGCCCGTTCCCACGGCATATGGAGATTCCCAGGCTGGGGTCTAATGGGAGCTGTAGCCACCAGCCTATGCCAGAGCCACAGCAACTCGGGATCCAAGCCTCATCTGCAACCTACACCACAGCTCACGGCAACGCCGGATCCTTAACCCACTGAGCAAGGCCAGGGATCGAACCCGCAACCTCACGGTTTCTAGTTGGATTTGTTAACCACTGCACCACGACGGGAACTCCATGACAGTATCCATTTAGATCAGATTAGGACCAAAGAACACAGTCTCAGTACCTCTCCTAGGAAATAACTATAAAAATAGATATAGGAAATGGCAGTATGCATTTTTTTATTCCTTTTTGTAGAGCAATTTATGTTTGAACCATAGGAAGAATCTGGAATATAAAACAAATGCAGCTCTTGGTGAAAATCTTTCAGTATTTAGCAGCTATATTAACTTACAATAAAGGGTGACAATGTTGTGATATGAAACTGAATGGAAAATGTTACTCCTAAATTTTATTTAAGATTTTATTTATACCATAGCTCCAATGTTAGAAACGTGATCTCCCATTTCCAGACTTCCTCCATATTTTCAGCTTAAACATAATAACCTTTGGTGGAGGATTTAATTACTGAAACCTCATCTGCAATGAGAAAGAATCACAGTATTTTATTTCAACGTAAGACTTTATCATTTACACTGCAATCTTTCACCGTATGATGTCCCCCAGGACACTGTAGCTCTACTGTCTTTAAGAAACCCCGCTTCCTTACCTGCTGACCTACTGAGCCCAGGGACCTTTGTAACCAGGTATTCCCAGTTAGGTGGTATGAGCTTTCCAATCACAATCAGAGAAAAATACCTGCTGCTCCTCTACTAACTCTGGAGGAACCTTTTCAGTATTTTATTAGAGGTGTTTAGAATAGGTGAGAGAATGATAGAATCTACTGACAGACAAATGAAACCATTTTTTCTTCTATGTCCTAGTTTCAGGATAAAGTCATATTATTTAGGAAAAGATGACTTAGGTATTTACGTTTTTCAAAGGGGCTAGGAAAGTGGAATTTGGATTTCATAAGACCTCTCCAATACGTTTCAGGTATCATTGAGTCAGTCGGTCAGCTTGTCTCTGGATGGGTTGCTGATCAAAACTGGATCGCCAAGTATCATTACCACAAGTCTTACCTCATCCTCTGCGGCATCATTAACCTGCTTGCTCCTTTAGCCACCACATTTCCACTACTTATGACCTATACCATCTTCTTTGCCATTTTCTCCGGTGGTTACCTGGCATTGATACTTCCTGTACTGGTAAGTAGACATACGCATTAATGCTCTCACAACATTTAGTAAAAGTATTAATAGTAATCTCCCCAGAAGAGAATACATATTTTGTATTAATTTTATAATTAGGACTTCTTGCTGTGGTGCAGTGGGATTGGTGGCGTCTCTAGTGCACTGGGACACAGGTTCAATCCCATGTCTGGCACAGTGGGTTAAGGATCTGGCATTGCCATAGCTACAGTGTAGGTTGCAAATGCAGCTTGGATCTGATCCCCGGCCTGGGAACTCTGCAAGGCAGCCAAATAAATAAATAAACTTAAGAATTTTATAATTAAAAAAAAAATGAAACCCAGGCTTCAGGAACCCTGTAGCTATATCCTATCCAGCTATTCATCTTACCTTGTAGGGAGGGATGAGAAGATTATCCACATGGGACAGGAGAGAAGTACAATCAAAATAGGCATCAGAAGGATCCCATTTTGCATTATCAGTCACCCAGGCTAGGGTTCTGTTCATTTCTCTTCCACTCCACAAATTCCTTCCGTTCTAAGACACAATCTTGGAAGAATTCCCCGAGAGAAAAGGGGATTCCTGACCAGTGCTGACTTCTTTCTTGTTGGGAGAAGTTCTGTATACTTTAGTAAGAACACTCAATTTTCAACTCCTCTCCACTTCTACCCCAAACTGACAAAGTCCTAGACCCAAATGGAGCTGAAATAGTTACACAAATACTTCTGGGTTCTTCTTGGAACCCCACGAGTTCTTTAAACTAGGTTCCAAATGCACTGGAATAAAATCCCCAGGAAACTTCTGGCCTGACATTAACATTAGCCTAAGTGCTACAGGATATTTTATGAGGCTTAAGCAAATATCAAACTTTCTAAAGCTGAAATCAACTTCTTGTGGTATCTGACTTCTTATAAACCAGTAGCTGACACTCAGCCACAGGTGGATTCAAGAATACTATGGTCAGTTCCAACTGTAAATACCATATCCTAGTAGAGGAAGTATCCCTGAACCAACTAAAAGATTTTTTAAAAGAAACAAAAATAAATGCTCTTTCCTTACTACTAAAAACAGTCTGCCCAGGGAAATTATGTTCCCTATTTGCCACCTCTTTCATAATATCAGGGTAAAAGGCCATTCAAATCACCTCAGAAGTCAACTGTTCAAAGTTTAAGATGACACAAACAGTAGCTGCCCTTTTGCAGGTGTAGGTCTCTGCAGAATTTCACCTTCGACATGGCTAACACTGGATCCTAATCCCTACAGGTTGATCTCTCCGGGAATTTTATGGTACACAGATTTGTGGGTTTTGCCTCTTTCTTTGCTGGGATGGCTGTTCTTTCTGGACCACCTCTGGCAGGTAACAGCTCAACCAATTTGAGCAAACTTCAATAGCCATGAAAGGAAAGGCTGTTCCATGATTAATGGTAACATGCAATGACAATTATCAGGATAAAAGAAACTGATGATTATCTCTGCTGTTCCTATACCAACTCTCACACTGCTTCACTAGTCCAGGACAATCTGAGGGTCAATTCAGCAGATGTGCACAAGGCAGATTCTATAATTCTCTTGGGAGTCTTACAGCAGGGATTATATATGTATATCTACTTATTGGAGGAGAAAATCAGAGTTTTATCAGATTCCCAAAGATCTATGATGGTTAAAAAACAAACAAACAAACCCACTAACATCACTGTAGAATAAGCTTAACAGCTGCAGGCTTGACCCCTTTATTCTTCAGATGTGCTATATACATCTTGGACTAAAGGCCAGGATCTGTGTGAAGAGGATATGCGGGGCCACTGGTGTACATTAAATACATGCACAGTAAAACTTAGGGCAGTTCTGATTTTTAAGTTAACTTTAAGACTGAAGCATTGTTTTACATTCACTTTTTACTTAATGGGACATTTTGTGCTTGCTGAACACTTAATCTAAGACTATTAAGAGTGACTACTCACAAATATTTTCAGGAAACAGACTTAAGTTTCAGTATCTTACACTACAGAATTACAAATGACACAGCATTTCCAATCATGTACAAAAAGGTATTCAGCCTAAAACTTACTTTTGCTTCCCTTAGTTCTGAAGGGAGGCTGAGAAAGGGTCTGATCTTGCCCCACCAAAATTTTTTTAAACAAAGTTTTATATTAGGTTTACATCACTATAAACTTCAAATATCAAAGGAAAAAGTATAAAAGCTTAATAAAAGAAATTATTACTGAAGGGGAAAAATGTACAATTACTTGAGGCTCAATTCTGATGCATCTATCTAAAGGAAAAAATTATACAAACATAAAAGTAACTCCTTATTTGCATTTATGAACATACCTCTTTCCATGAAGTCTAACTTAGCCTATTCTTCATAACTGGAAAGCAGGCTAGAATTTTAAAGTCAAGCCCAGAAGTGTTACACAGGGAGACAGGTTAGAGGGGACCAAGCAGCAGCAAAGCTCCTCCCTGGCTAGCGCCCAGGTCAGTGACATACAGGAAAGTGAGTTCAAACACAATTTGCTCATGCATTTTTTTCAATCTTCACTCTTCTTCACTGTCCCAATAATGCCTTTGAACGTCTGGCCAAAAGTGTAGGGAAGCAACAAATACCAGGGCACTGAATATCTTAGTCAAATGATAAAGGCAAGTAACAAAACTACATCACGTTTAGAGAGACATGTATACAACTCTGTATACAACTTTAAATGTTTACAGAGTTCAATGTATGAGGAGACTAGACAAGTTCCGTGAGGAGTATTACTTAAAAGGAAAAAGCTAGAGATGTGTGTATGGGTCTTCAAACCAATTCGTTGGGTCATCTTAAAAAAATATGTATTTCTTTAATAAAAAAGGACCACAGAGCAGATTAGAAATCAGTGTATCACTTTATTGTGAAACTTATTCCTTTCACTGCACACATACCTATGTATAATAAAATATATGTGACGTAAAATACATTTCTTGCTGTCAGTGAGTCAAAAAAAGTTACAAGCCTTTTACGATCCAATGTTCACAATACCCAGCACCATGCGAGGATGAGGAGGAAGCTCACGGTGGAATTTTTACCTGCTAACTCGGAGAATATTATTTAGGCAATCATAAATGTTGTAAGTGCTACCAAAAAGTCATCAAAGGAAGTGAAAAGGCTGTTGCTGAAAGCTCAAGTACATAGATTTTTAGTCTGGGAATTCCTCAGAGAATCTTAAATAAGATTATGATAATTAATATATAATTCAGTTAATCTTCCTTCTCTATACCATAATCCTCACTGATTACAATGTTATGCTAGGCATCTTGTTGAGGAGACTTCAGGAAAGCCTTCACTCCTCTGGGAAATGACAAAAGGGATTTACAAAGGCCATCAGATTTGTTCCTAACTTCTAACTCCAGCAGCAACTACCAAAGAAACATCAGAAATACTGATTTACATACCCACTCATCACTCAAGTATGGGCAGTTACATTATTATCTTTAACTAAATCAAAAGGCTTACTAGTTATAAAATATTAAATTCTAAACCAAGCTTAGATCTTCAGAATTGTATGAGATCCTCACTTTTTACTTACCTAGATTTGTTATTACCAAAGTGCAAAAGTTGAAATTCCTATAAAAGATTACAGGCATTTTAAATTAGGAATCTAGCAAACCATAAAACGTTTCACAATTAATCCTCAAAAGACTAGTTAAAAATGGTACATGAACAATAATTGTCTCCTTCCTGTATGGAAATGAAAAAGAAAAACAAGTTAGTCCTATAAAGCATATTTTAATAATTCAAGGAAAGGAAATAAAAGTAAATAAAGTATATGAGCAAGAAAATTATTTATATACCTTTTGTAACTGAAATATAGTAGCAATAAAATTCTTTATCAGATCTTGGCTGAAACCAACTGATAGGGATCAAAATAAATAAAAGTTTAAAAATTAACTATCCTCCCCTCCACAAACAAGTGACTGCCCTGCCCAGTCCACCTAACAGCCCCTCCTATTCTTTCCAACACGCAGTGACAAATTCAATTTCAGTTAGTAACATGGCCTTCTTCAAACTGGATCAGTTTCAGGGTAGTTCTAGGTTTCCTAACCTAGGGTGGTCAGTAGACTCAAATGTAGGCCAAATGTCATTATTTATCCAAAGCTAAAGGCTGTTTTTCATGGTAGATGGCATCCAGAACTATATACTGATCCCAAGACGGAAAAGCCTTGGAAGTGGAAAAATTAAAAATACTGATATTTTTAAAACTTAAGGGGAGTTCCCGTCGTGGCGCAGTGGTTAACGAATCCGACTAGGAACCATGAGGTTGCGGGTTCGGTCCCTGCCCTTGCTCAGTGGGTTAACGATCCGGCGTTGCCGTGAGCTGTGGTGTAGGTTGCAGACGCGGCTCGGATCCTGCGTTGCTGTGGCTCTGGCGTAGGCCGGGGGCTACAGCTCCGATTTGACCCCTAGCCTGGGAACCTCCATATGCCGCGGAGGCGGCCCAAAGAAATAGCAAAAAGACAAAAACAAATAAATAAATAAAAATAAAAATAAAACTTAATACATATTTCTAGTAGACCACTATTAACAAAGGTACACCTGTAGAAAGCAATATAAATAAAAAATAGTGCCTTGGGCAAAAAAAAAGGCAAGTATATGATCATATTCTCCAATGTACAAAACAGATTTAAGGCACTTACGTGAAATTTCTAATCTTGTACCCAAGGAATTTGACATGTGAGCTCCAAATGCTAAGGGTTCAGTTCCATTTATAAATAAAACCACCAACAGCCTATAAAACAAAACCAAAGGCAGTTCCCCTCTCCTCCACATAACCCCCCATTCCCAACTGATGAATCCACATTTTATGCCAATATATAATTTTACATTTAAATCAATCACAAATCTGAAAACTCTCTTAAAACACAATAATTTTGTTTTCACCACCAAAAATTTACTTTTTATCCATAGAGTTGATCCACCTTACCCATTTAATACTCCCTCCTGCCCCTTCCCCCCCAATAACCACTATAATGTTCTCTGTATCTACATGTTTGTTTGGTTTGTTATAAATCAGTATTCATTCAATAATTATCAAGCAACTTATTAGGACAGAACTCTGCTAGCTGCTTCATAGGGCAGAGAAGACAAAAGTTATTCATTCGATGCTCTTTCATACCTTATTGGATCATGGCATAGCACTCATTATTCTGTTAGGCACACACACTGCCAGGGCTTAAAACTAAGGACAACAGTCTAGAACCTTAAAACTGAGAAGTGTTAGAATTTGTATTCTTCTTCTACTTCATTTGTTGAAAACTTGGTTGAGGGGAGTTCCCATCGTGGCTCAGCAGAAATGAACCTAACTAGTGTCCATGAGATGCGAATTCGATCTCTGGCCTCACTCAGTGGGTTAAGGATCTGGCGTTGCTGTAAGCTGTGGTGTTCGGCTCAGATCCCACATTGCTGTGGCTGTGGTGTTGGCTGGTGTCGGCAGCTCTGATTTGACCCCTAGCCTAGGAACTTCCATATGCCACATCTGCAGCTCTTAAAAAAAAAAGGGGGGGGGGAGAGAAAAAGAAAAAAGAAAATTTGGTTGAGTCACTGTAATCCAGGTCTCCATCTTACCTTTAAATGAAAGTATCCTAAGCTTTGGTATAATAAAAATCACCTTAAAATATATTGAAGCTTCACTCCATCAAGCAGGTATTTCACAAAAGTAATTTACCTAGTTCCTAAAGAAGTTACACCCCTCTCTTTTGCTATTATTTGTCAACCTCACAATTCATCAGAAACACCAGGGAGCAAAACTGGTAATTTTGCACTAACTCTTTATCTGTGTTTTATAAGAAAAGACAATGGCTAAAATGGAAACTCATCCAAGCTCGTCTCTGTCCCATTAATACAGCCAAGTTCATCCCCTCGTGAAATGGCAGATCATTTCCTATCTCTATCCCATCCTTACTTCAGACACACTATTAAATAAATATTCCACCCAGTCCTCACTCCACCTTTTATCAACCATACCCTCTGTAGTTTTATCAGTCATCTTGGCCTATCGATTGAGAATTTCTCTATGGCCTGAAATTTTATTTGGGAAACAAACACACAAACAAAACAACTCAACCACTGGTCTGCTGTAATCCATTTTGGAGGTTGAGGGTCAGTGGGGGACAAATGAGGAGGCAGGGCAAAGTGCTCTATCCTTTAAATTCTGAGGAATATTGTACCCTGAAGAGACAAAAGGAAACAATGTAAATCATGTATTTATCCAGTATTATTAGGATTAGTGACTCCCTCCAAAAACAGCAAAAATAAATTCCAAATAGTTCTCTATTGTGGTTTTAAAAAAGGAGAGGGGAGGTGGTCTTTCCTTTGCAAATATATTCCTTTGCAAGGACAAGGAATCAGTTTTCAAAATCCTAACACAGACCACAATCATCTTAATAAAACTTACAACACAGAGCCAATATTTAAAGCACTACCAGTGATTCTTATGGCAAATTTCTATCACGGGCCTTTGAGAGAGCTCCTATCTTAAAAGGCACTGAGGTTTATATTTGTTAAACTAAGTTTCCCAAGATTATAAGAAATACTTGTTTAATACACCCAAAGTAAAATGACAAGGCTGCTAATAGCCAGGCAGTGGCTCCAGAAATGCAAGAGGATCACTGTGTCTGAACAAACTGGAAGTCTGCCACTAGGCTGCAGCTCAACAGCTAGAAGCTCTGGTTCAACACTGGCCAGTCACTTACAGAATTCTCAGCAACTAATCTGAACTACTATGAAGGAACTTTGGAATTAACAGCCTTCTGGGGGTATTTCAAGTCTTACTCTTAGATCTTCTTGCCCAGAGCAAGAGTTACAGCCATAAATATAAGGAAATAATTTAGACAATTTTATCATATACATAAGCATTAACTGGGGGTCACCCGGGAGGAAGTATGCTTAGGAAGCCAATGAATTTACACAATTAACACGCACCTCAAGTGAATCTGAAGCAGGTGCTCTGGAGACACTGAGGAAATGCTTAGGGGGGATTTCAACCTAAGAATCCATCTGTACCAGCAGCCAGTGTGCCCCTCAGAGTGTTGGCTATGTACAGAATCCCCATCATGGAGCGGAGGCTCAGGTGCACACACACTTTCCTGGATTGTTGCTGCTATTCTCTGCCACTCACAATACTGCTGCTATAACCACAAAGGAACCCAGTCTTTTGAATGTCAACTTGTGTGTATTTCCATTTAAAAACGATTAGAATACAGTGGTTTCTGAATTACCAACAATAATTTCTTTTAAAAATATAAACTCGGAGTTTCCGTCGTGGCTCAGTGGTTAACGAATCCGACTAGGAACCATGAGGTTGCGGGTTTGATCCCTGGCCTTGCTCAGTGCGTTAAGGATCCGGCGTTGCCGTGAGTGATGGTGTAGGTTGCAGATGTGGCTCGGATCCCACATTGCTGTGGCTCTGGTGTAGGCCGGCAGCTATAGCTCCGATTCGACCCCTAGCCTGGGAACCTCCATATGCCGTGGAAGTGGCCCAAGAAATAGCAAAAAGACAAGGGGAAAAAAAAAAAAGAAAATGAAAAAGAAAAAAAATATATATACACACACTCTACACTGTTTAGGGTTGAAAGTGCATTTGGATAAAGCTTTTTCATGCTATTACCAAAAAAGCACAGCTATCTAATAAAATCAGATCAAGTATACAATATTCTGTATGGCTAATTATTCCAACCAAACAGAGATGTTTAGCTATGAATTTAATTTCCCTAGTAGTCACTTCCAAGCTTAATTATGAAGCTAACACTTTCATAGGGCAATTAATCAATAATAATACAGTCCTGCATCCTACATTTCCCTTCATATTTGCTATCATAAATAGCATCCTAAAAGCAAATAATCAACTGCATATTATTATCAGACTGAATAGCAATTAGATCTCAGAGACGTAATTTTAAAATATACTAATCTTTCAATTATCAAGCATGAATGGAGAAACAGATTTAAAACAAATTATTTCATTAAACTTTACATGGAAATACATGTAAACAGTTCTTCTTCCCTTTTTTTTTTGTCTTTTTAGAGCCATACCCACAGCATATGGAAGTTCCCAGTCTAGGGGTCAAATGGGAGCTACAGCTGCCGGCCTACACCACAGCTCACGGAAATGCCAGATTCTTAACTCACTGAACAAGGCCAGGGATTGAACCCTCATCCTCATGCATACTAGTCTGGTTCGTTACCACTAAGCCACCAGGGGAACTCCAGAGACAGCTCTAAAGTATGCTAAACAACTCCTTGCCCTGGTAAGACAATATATTAAATACAATTTAATATTCAATGTTTCAGAAACAACATTCTGACTTTAACCATGTTTACATGAAATGAAAAGTTTACAAGCCGTTTTCTCTTAAACTGTTAGTCCCTCTGGGATTTATAAAACAAGTCATTTTCACTATTTTTAGCTTTACTCTCCTGACCTCTTGGCAGCACTATCTGTCGTCTTATCCAAGAACTTCTAGTCTTTTCCTAGAGTATTACTTCCAACACCCCATCATATAACTCACAGGTTCTGTAGATACTGGTAAACTGCTGTACTGGTGGGACTAAGGCAAGAATGACAAAGGATAAGAGGAGATGCTGCTGCTTTCCACAGTTCCCCCTTTATAGAAATTCTAGAAGAACTGATAGATTGGCCACCCGTTTCTCAGATAGCGAAAAGGTCAATCACAGCAACATGATACAAAGACTCGTCCCAGTTGGTCTATTTTGCTTAACTCCAAGAAATATTTAATTGAGATCACTGATCAAATAAAGTTTCAATAAGTAAAAGCAACTTAAAGTTATCTGAATTTAAATAAAACATTCCATTCATTCATTACGTTAAGGAAACAAAAAGTTAATGAAGCAAGCAAACAAACAAAATTATAAGTCTCTATCAGAGCCAAGTCAGAGAACAAAGAGGACAGGAGATAAAGACAGACATGATCAGACCACAAAAAAAAAAAGTATACTCTACATATCCAGTGAGAAATTATGTTCCAAATTATGACACAATCTAAGTTCCATGTGGGCAGATATTTTCATCTATTTTGGGCCATGGGTATATCCCTAGTACCCAGAACTGTGCTGACATAGCACCACAACTTTTTGAATAAATTATCAGAATGCAGCCTTAAAAAAAAAAAAAAAACACCACAGCCATGACTTAAGGTTTTTGAGGATTTTAAATATAAAAACTTATAAAAGCCATATTGTAAGTTTTCATCTACAAACATAATATGCATACAATAATCTAGAAAAGACTGTAGACCCCTAAAGGCTCTGAGCCATTTTTAGGCAGTCTGAGGTCAAAATTATTTTCTTTTTTTTTTTTTTTTTTTTTTTTTTTTGTCTTTTGTCTTTTGTCTTTTTTTTCTTTCTTTTTTTTTTGTTGTTGTTGTTGTTGTTGTTATTGTTGCTATTTCTTGGGCCGCTCCCGCGGCACATGGAGGTTCCCAGGCTAGGGGTCGAATCGGAGCCCTAGCCACCGGCCCACGCCAGAGCCACAGCAACGCGGGATCCGAGCCGCGTCTGCAACCCACACCACAGCCCACGGCAACGCCGGATCGCCAACCCACCGAGCAAGGGCAGGGATCGAACCCGCAACCCCATGGTTCCTAGTCGGACTCGCCAACCACTGCGCCACGACGGGAACTCCCAAAATTATTTTCATAATAATACTAAGACATTATCTGCCATTTTTAACAGGGCTGACTTTTGCAACAACATTTACACACTGGAGCCTTGACAAATATACCCTTTGCCACTACAGACTGAAATTTTTTTAAATAACGCCTTTCACCTGAGAGGTTCTAGCATGTGCCATTAGCCAAATGACTGCTGAGGACCCTCCCAATTCTTGCTTTAAAAGAGCATTTTGATTTCAGGGGAAATTATAGTCACCGTCTAACCCACTTGGCCTTTTCATTTGCTCTCACAGCTTCCTGACCTATCCCTTCATCCTTATCCCGGGTGAAATTTGTAGGGTTAATACCTAACTCTCCACTAAATGATACAGTTTATGAGAGCAGGACTCACGTCTATTTGGCTCATTACTGCATCCTCAACACCTAGCACATAGCTGGGAACACAGCAAGTACTGAAATGTTTGTTCAGTGAAGGAAAACGTAATAATCAGTTCTCACTTTTTTCTTTGGAAAGTAGCAGTAATTCACAACTTCCTTCTTTGTAAGAATAGTGGCCTTTTCTAATAAGAGTCACCATAAAATGAAATGGTATGTGTCCCTAATTTCTCCGACTTCCATTGCAAGACTGGAGATGAGCTCTGGGTCCAAAATTACTTTTTCCCCACAGCTTTAGACCCCTAACTCAGACGGAACTGATTAACTTCATCAATAGAAAATAAGACGGGTAACAAGCAGCCTAACTTTCTGGTGGGTCACAACAGACTGGTAAGTACAAGAGGCTCTCCTTCCTTAAAGGAAGGGTTCATGGTGAGAATTCCTGATGGAAAGGTATGCATCACTAACAGAAACCCTGCCTTCCTTACAGGCTGGTTACATGATTATACCCAGACATACACTGGCTCCTTCTACCTCTCGGGCGCATGCTATCTACTCTCTTCAGTGTCCTTTTTCTTTGTGCCACTGGCTGAGCAATGGAGAAACAGAAAGAGAGAGGACTGCAATCAAGTGAGCGCTTAACAAAAGAAAATCTAAACTAATAAGTCACTGAAAACAGAAGCATGGAAGTAAAGTTCCCTCATTTGTAAAATGAGAGTGTAAACCATTTTGCTTTAGCATTCTGAGGAATGTGTAACTGGCAGGAAATCAGTGAAAACAACTGCTTTAGATATTAATGAAAATCAGAATGTACTATAATAATAAATTAACCAAACTCTCAATTGTGTCCTGGTAATTCAGTCACTAAAATACGTGAAGATGGAAAACATTTCCTTGAATTTAAAGCAGCATTAAACAGAGCCACCGAACTCTGGAATCTGAATATTAAAACGCTGTTTAGCGACTGGCATGGTGTACACCCTCCCCAAATAGTTGATCTTTGCTTATTAATTAGAGGTAATATTTGTTTTCATTATTATGTTTATTAAGTTTTCTAAAATAAACATGTATTGCTATGTAATAAAAAATAACTGCAAAAAAACCAAACAACAAACCTTTATTCAAGATCATTTAGATCCCATCTATCTAAACAATGTTGTTTTTCCACTACATCTAATTATTTAAAACGTTCAAGCTAAATATCTGGACACGTCTTTAGAACTACAATTCTATATGAATATAAAGTTGAATAGGTAGGTGGCTCTTTTTTTTTTTCTTTTTTTGATTTTATGGCCACCCCTGCAGCATATGGAAGTTTCTGGGCCAGGGACTGAATCTGAGCTGCTGCTGCAACCTGTGCCACAGCTGAGGCAATGCTGGATCCTTTAAGCCACTGTGACAGGCCAGGGATCGAACCCACACCTCCACAGGGACCTGAGCTGCTGCAATTGGATTCTTAAGCCACTGTGCCACAGTGGGAACTCCCAAATCAATGGCTCTTAATGAGACATAAACTAAAAGATGGGTTTTTTTTGTTTTTGTTTTTGTTTTTAGGGCCATACCTGCAGCATATGGACATTTCCAGGTCAGGGGTCAAATTGGAACTGTAGGCGCTAGCCTACACCCCAGTCACAGCAACATGGGATCCAAGCCACATCTACAAACTATATCACAGCTTATGGCAATGCCAGATCCTTAACACACTGAGCAAGGCCAGGGACTGAACCTGTGTCCTCATGGATACTAGTCAGATTCATTCTGCTGAGCCACAACGCAAGCTCCTAAAAGATGGTTTTTAAAACATGGAATAATTATGTTAACTAATTAACAATGTCACTTAGACTAAGCAACTACATATGGATAAGAGAGTCCTTCATTACCTGGGTGATTTTAAGAGAAAAACAAAAACAGTTCTTCTTCAATACCAAACTCCTTTAGACTCTTCAAAATAGTCCTTGAAACTACTATGACCTTTTTTTTTTTTTTGGCTATGCCCATGGCATGCATAAGTTCCTAGGCAACCACCCGCACCACAGGTGTAACCAGAGCCATGGCAGGCACAATGCTGGATCTTTAACCTGCTAAGCCACCAGGGGACCCCTTTTATTACTATTATCATCCCATCCTTCCAATCCTCTCTGCTTTAAAATATTTACTGATTCCCTGTAGAGAAAAACCCTAAAGTGAAAGCCTGGTTTTAGCTCCAAAATGCCATACCCTCTCACTCTCTGTTTGCCTTTGTACAAGTTTTGCCACCAGCTACAATCCCAATGGCTTGCCATTCTCCACCAGGCACAGCCTCACTTTCACAATCTGACTCACCAAGAGCCTCTGGAAAATCTCCCCCAGCATTAAGTCATTCTCTCGTCTGGAATGTCTTCTAACTTTTAACTGAGCACTATATAGGCTGACATGTCAATCTTTTCCATTAGTCTGCAAGATCTTCAAGATGGATGATGTTGTATTCCCCAAAACTCAGCATCAATTTTGGAACCAAATTAATCTGGTCCAGATCTCAGTTATCTTATAAAACAATAGTTGGTCCTATTTAAAATGTGTAGGTTTTACCCTTAGATGTAAATGTCTAACAGTCTTTCTACATTTTAGATGTTAAAACAATGTGAATAAAGAAGAAACACTACCCCTCATACAGACAGCAAAAATAATAATAAACCCAAGCTCTGCTACTTGTTACTATATCTAAAGTTACTCAACCTCTCTGAATCCCAATTTCCCCCTCTGTAAAATGAGGATACCACCAACCTACCTCACAGCTATACTGTGAGGATTAAATGAAAATATACTTGTACCAAGCAAAAGACCCCTCATACACAGTAGCTGCTAATTTCCTTTCTTCTTTCTACATCAAAAAGCAAGATTAGGAGTTCCCGTCGTGGCGCAGTGGTTAACGAATTCGACTAGGAACCTTGAGATTGCAGGTTCGATCCCCGGTCTTGCTCAGTGGGTTCAGGATCTAGCACTGCCGTGAGCTCTGGTGTAGGCCGCAAACGCGTTGCTGTGGCTCTGGCGTAGGCTGGCAGCTACAGCTCTGATTAGACCCCTAGCCTGGGAACCTCCATATGCCGAGGGAGCGGCTCAAGAAATGGCAAAAAGACAAAAAAGACAAAAAAAAAAAAAAAAAAGCAAGATTAAAAAAATAACACATTTTCGAGGAATCACAGTCATCGATCTCCCTTTCCTTTTGGAGCAATAACTGTTCTCAAAAGACTTCACCTAGGGCAATTAGATTCTTTCTTCCTATGAAAGCAAACTACACATCTTAAGCAGGACCAACTAAAGAACTCCAAGTTGAATTCTGATTTACACAGGCTTTGTGACTCTTAAGCAACAGAGCAGTTCTTCATCTTACTCAATGCCAAGAGCCCCTCTAAACCTGGGTGGTATGGATCTGAATACCTAGACTATAGAAAGCTAAAGACTTCGTAACCAACGTATTCATTGTATTAACAATTAACTTACCATGTTCCTGTTCATTCATTCCTTCCCTTGAACAATAAGATGTCAACACATTTCTAAGTAACCACAACTAGAAATACTATCCCAGACATACATAGGGTTTCAAGAAAAGCAAAATAGTACACTGCTACTCTATCTCCTTCCCTCTTAAGATATCCCATAAGACAAAGAGAAAACAAATAGTAGCCTTAGGATATTATGTAAGTATGTGTTTGGAGAAGTAGAACAGTAAATAATTTTATTTCAAAATCTAATATATCCTAGTCATTGAGGTAGGCGTATTTTATGTTTAATCTCCACGACCTTTAAAAGCATATACTATGATGCCTGTTTTACAAATGAATAAACTTAAGGTCAAAGAGATTAAACACCCAATATGTAGTGGTATCACAATTCAAATACAAACTGACACAAACCCCTATGCTTTCTCCTTGGGACAACCCTGGCTTCTTGGCAGTATCACAAGACTACAAAGCTTATTTTATTAAAAGCAGTTATGTTATAATAAATTTGTTCTAACTCAAATTGGCATAAAACTTTAATATCTAGATTGAAAAAGGATGCAAAATAGCTAAGAACCAAAACAAACAAACAAATTACAGCCACAAACAGATCTGCTACAATGCAGTAACAATGTAGCTGTTAAAGATAACAAATTTTAGGTCCTCCAATATTCACCAACCTTGACCCAAGGCTGCACGCCTAAGTACAGAACACTTTTAATTCCTTAATAGTAAGATATTAGTTGAAATGTTTATAAACTGTAAGCCTTGAAATATCTACAAATACATGTACTCAGTAGAGCCATATAATTTGAACGTAAAAGTCCAGTATATACTTTCTTCTCAGCTATTTATTGAGTTACTTAAAACTAATAAGATTACCAGAGGTTCCCACTATGGCACAGCAGAAACAAATCTGACTAGTATTCATGAGGACGCCGGTTCAATCCCTGGCTTCACTCAGTTGGTCAGGGATCCGGTGGTGCCGTGAGCTGTGGTGTAGATCGCAGATGCGGCTGGGATCCCGCGTTGCTTTGGCTGCGGCGTAGGCCAGCAGCTGTAGCTCTGATTCAACCCCTAGCCTGGGAACTTTCATATACTGCAGGTGTGGCTCTAAAAAGCAAAAAAACCAAAAACGGAAACCAGTAAGATATCATTTCTTACTGGTCTTAGAAAATGCCATACCATCACTGTAAAAGAAGGAATTTTCTATATACATTGCTCATAAAATGCTATTTCTGGTACTAAAACTCTATCTTACAGTACTTTTAAGTTTTTAAAGTTATTTTCCCACCTATTACCTCATTAGCATCCTGTCACTCCTGCAAGGAAAATAGATACGTATTATTATTATTCCTATTTTATACCTAAAGAATAAAAGCAAATTAAGACCAAGTTATTGTCTAAAGCTACAAAGCTAGAAGTTCCCACTGTGGCTCAGTGGGTTAAGAACCCAACTAGTATCTATGAGGATATGGGTTCAATCCCTGGCCTTGCTCAGTGGGTTAAGGATCTGGTGTTACTGTGAGCTATGGTGTAGCTCACAGATGTGCCTTGGATCCCGTGTTGCTGTGGCTGAGGTATAGGCCATAAGCTGTAGCTCTAATTTGACCCCTGGCCTGTGAACTTCCAAATGCCGCAAGCGCGCCCCCCACCCTTAAAAAACCCCAATAACAACAAAACAAATAAAGTTACAAAGCTAGTCCTCAACAGAGCCAACTCTGAAAACTAAATAACAATGCTGATTAGATCATGGCTCCTGGCTTTTCTTCTTTAATGATTCTCTAAGAATTTAAAATTAATAAAAGCAACAATTATACTTAAATGGACTAAAATAATTTGTGATTGTTTTTCAAATAATCTAGGTATATTAACATATGTGATGCTATGCTTACTAAAAACTAGCTCCTTAGTAAATAAACTTGCCTAATTGTAAAATTAGCTTTTTCCACACAAGAAAAAAAACACATTATGTATCATTTGATTTTAGATGTAATTTTTTTTTTTTTTTTTTTTGCTTTTTAGGGCCACACCTGCAGTATATGGAAATTTCCTGGCTAGGGGTCAAATAAGAGCTACAGCTGCTGGCCTACGACACAGCCACAGCAACTTGGGACCTAAGCCACATCTGTGACCTACATCACAGCTCACAGCAACACCAGATCCTCAACCCACTGAGTAAAGCCAGGGATTGAACCCACGTCCTCATGGATACTAGTCAGGTCTATCACCGCTGAGCCACAATAAAACTTCCTAGATGTAATTTTTAAGAGAGAAATAATGCATACTTGGACAGTGGTTTCTCTGAAGACCTCAATATAAAACAAAAGCCCAATACTTTTTAAAAACCTTGAGTGTTTCTCTTAAAATAGAACCAACTTGCATGAGGATTTATGTCTATATATCTGCCTCATCTGGTCACTCATTTACCACAAACAACCACCTAAATGTGTCACATTTATCACCCACAGGTCCTAACATATACACACAAATGAAAAAAAAACAAAAGCCCTTGGAATCATCTTTTTAACTAAATCAGTTTAAAATTCATACTTTATTTCTATGAGAGGGAGGCTGGCATTACCTAGGGCCACTAAGAAAAATAAGACATTTATTAAAAAAAAAAAAAGAATCTATTCTCTGGTACATTTCAACAGACACTAATAAATATAATCTACTTCAATCCAAAATGATGATCAATAACAACCTAGTGACGTGGTTTCAGGGGTGCAGAGAATAAGACAAGGTGACCAATTACCTGGCTTTCCTGGAAATCAGGGAGTTCTAGGACCTGAAACCACCAGTTGGCCCCCCTTACTAAAGAGTAGAAAACACTAGATGACTAGATGTCTGGATACTTAACAGCACTCAGATAAAAACTAAACTGTTTTCCAGTCAACTTTCCCCAAAATCACAAATTCAATTGATTTTTTACCCCTTTCAAGCTCCAGTGAGCAAACAGAAACCAAGAGGACAGACATTAGTACTTAAGGGAGGCATACATTTTTAACGAGAAGCCACTTTCAGGCATTAACAGACCAGGGACTTGTGAAGTGAAATTTTTAGAATGAATTCACTTTCCCTATTGAAAAATTTCCAACTTTCACTTTTATACCATTTTTACAAAACGGATGACTTGGGCCAAAATAAAGATGTCCCACTCTTTGGCTGGCCTCAACCAACATCAATGTTCTTTCAGCAAGGAAAAGAGAAGTCTGTCCCTTCAGAATAATGTCAGGACCAAGGAAATGATAGGTAAGTTTTAAAAAACAAGAGCTAATATTGCCTTCCTTCAATATCCCAGAGCTAGTCAGAGTTTAGTATAAATTATTTACATACACCAACCTGTAGATCAGAGTTTACCTCACTTGACTAAAGTATGTCAAGCCAAATGCCCAGCTATGCAGTAGAGTCCTCTGAGGCCACAGTAATAAGATGACTCAGCCACTGGCAGGTGTCTTAGGTTCTATGAATAATGGGTGTCTGCCTGGATGAGAACACATGTATATGCCCAACAGACAACCTCATCCTGCTTGGCTAAGAGAGAAGAGAAGCTAAAAAACTGGTCAGTAGTACAGTAAATTTTTTTTTTTTTTTTTGCCTTTTGGCTGCCCCAAGACACATGGAGGTCCCCGGCCAAGGATCAGATCTGAGCCACAGCTGCGACCTACACCGCAGCTTCAGCAACGCCAGATCCTTACTGTGGTGGACTGGGGATCAAACCTGCATCCTGGCACTGCAGAGACGTCACCAATCCTGTTGTGTCACAGCAGGAACTCCCAGTAATTGTTTTATGACAGAAAGAACCATACTTTGCTCCATGGAAGAGACTTATAAATCATGTAGACTTTTAAAACGTCCTCTGTACATATTTTATATTCCAATTTTCACTTACCAGAAAAGTATAATAGAGTAAGATCTAAAAGGAAAAAAACCAATTTTATCACCTCCAAATTAGATATAACCCAAAGTGAGAATTATTATACTGAGTTCTCTGCTTCAAGAAATGTGAAGTCAGAGTCACAAGAAAAATAAATCCATATTTAAACCCTCCTCTTACATTTAATGACTTGATGTCAATTTCCACATAAGCAAAAATCAGTAGTTCGTATTTGAGCTTCAGATCACTAATGTATATATCCTTATGTGAAAACAAACACCAAGCCATAGTTAATAAGATACGGGTTTATAAATATGGAGTTTAAAAGAAACTTACCCTTTCCCTTTGTGCAGCTCTGACTTCCAACCCAGTTTCTATAGAAACAGGAGGACAAGTGCCAGTGCCAGAAGTCTGCCAATTAGAACTCATCTTTTAGGTGCTGAATAATAAAGCCATATCCCAAAGTCGGCTATGGGTTTTTGATTGTCAGTAGTTCCTAAAAAGAAACCCAGGAGGAAAAAAAGACATTTAACCAACGACTATACTTAGAAGTACTCTCTCCTTTAAACTTGGCTATTAAAAAAAAAAAAAAGGAGGCGGTAGATCCAATCCCATGTGTTAAAAATTTTCTTTTAAATCAGAGCTTTAGACATTTCTAAGCTTTAGGAGCAGCAAATAGAAGAAAAGGTGTCACTGAAGGTTCAAAATATTTTTAAACTAATACATACTGAAGAAAAACCACTCACTCATGTATCACAGAAATAAAGTATTTTCAACCACCAAACCTCAAACTTCGGATGAATTCATCCTGTTCACAGAATGAATTCAGTAAGATCCTAACACTGAAGAGGATAAACTTCATAAACGAAATTTGTCTGGAGAAATAAATGATATAGGTAAGTTGTCACACACACAAAAAAATCCTCTCATGTCTCAGGAGAAATCCATAAATCATAAGAAAAGTCTTCTAGAGACACTGACATTGCTGTGCTTGATAAAAATTCCTCCAAAACACATGCTACTTAAAAAATGTAGAAGTTCCCGTTGCGGCTCAGCAGTTAACAAACCCAAACAGAATGAGGACTCAGTTCAATACCTGGGTTAAGATCCGGTGTTGCCATGAGCTATGGTATAAGTAAAAATACAGCTCAGATCCAGCATTGCTGTGGCTGTGGTGTAGGCCAGCGGCTACAACTCCAATTCGACCCCTAGCCTGGGAACCTCCATATGCCATGGGTGCAGCCCTAAAAAGACAAAAAAAAAAAAAAAAAAAGTAAAAATTATGAGATGTGACAATAATCTGGCTGCAATTTTTCATTTGATATTGACATGGTTGCCTGGTGAATATACTTTAGAATCTTTTAAAAGATCTAAATCTCATAAAAATGTATGCATTAAAAATATCATTTCTGTATCGAAACTGCTATCATGCAATTTATAGTATTCTCTGAACATTCACACTGGTTTATTCCCTTAAATACATATGAATCTTAGTATTCATTATTTGTTAAACTTTAATATAAATTAATTATTGCTGTGAGGAAAATCAGTTTATTAATAAAGTTACTATCATACTACAATTAAAAAGCAAAGGCAATTAGGAGCCACTCCTCAATCCTGTTCATATCCATCCCCCTCCATAGAAAGCTCTGAACCTACCTCTACCAAATTTTCTAAATTATGGGGCACCTATCAGCACAGTGTCTCAAATGTCCTTACCTGTATCTACAAAAAATAACATTTTCTATCTCACAATTAATAGAGTGGACTAGAACAGAATAGGAGGTAGAGAAAAAAATCTAAGTGTAACAAAGTAAGAACCAACTAACTAGGACTGACAACAGTAACCCTTCCCTCACCTTGGTGGCAGAGACATCTGGTAATTTTCTGGTCACCAGAAGCTCACTACCTACAACCTCTCTTGTTCCTACTTTTCTTGTTGAAAATATTTAAATGCTTTGAAGTAAATCTCACCTGACTAATGCACAAATCAGAGAATCTTACACATGAGGGATAATAATCTAACCACCCATTTTTACTACACAGAATTTTTATGTATCTACATCTTAAGCAGTGCTTCTCAAACTTTCCAAGACAGAGGAATCATTGGACATCTCATTCTAGTCAGTGGGTCTAGGTGAGGCCCTGAAATTCTATACTTCTTAACAAGTTTCTGTGTGATGCTAATACTACTAGTCAGAGGACCACACTTTCACAGCAAAAATTCTGGAAGACTAAGTTACTGTACTAAACCCAAATTATACTCTGAAAGGTTTTGGTTTTTCATTTCCAAAAAGAGTTTAAGAGGTTGACTATGTGTTGGTCAGGATGTTTAATATTTCTGTTTCTAGAGTAGTGGTTCTCCATGCTGGCTAAAGATCAGAATCATCCGTATACTTAAAATACTGGGGCTTGGCAGAGCCCCACTGTACCTACATCAATGTAAATAAATCTCCAAGAGAGTCCCAGCTATTGACAAGAAGAAGTTCCTCAATTGATTCTACATAGCCAGGTTTGAGACCTCTGCTACAAAAATGTGGAAAAATTCTAAGGAACGTAATTTATTGAAGTGTTTCTCTACAAAAGAATACACACAAACAAGATGCTTATCTTGAGGGCAAGGTAAAACTATTGACAGTCAATTTCATATGCTAAAATAAAAATTTTATGAAACAATTTTCCCAAGATGCTTTCAAATATGTAATAAAAACACATATTATGGAGTTCCCTTGTGGCTGAGCAGGTGAAGGACCTGACATTGTCACCACTGTGGCTCTGGTTACAGATGTGGCACACGTTCCATCCCTGGGCAGAGAACTTCCACATGCCACAGGCACAGCCAAAAAAAAAAAAAATATATATATATATATATAATATATTTATGTGTGTGTATATATATATATATACACACATATATGTATGTATGTATATGGTATCTCAAAGTGTTGATTTCACCTGTAATAACAGTTCTACCCTGGACATAGACGCAATCACAAACTTACGCATGAAAGTTTTTCATTAAGCCCCTTTCTTGGGTAAAAGGAAATCTGCTGGCCACCTGAGAAAGGTCATAGACCAATAGCACTAAAAACTGTATACATACATGCATATGGTTTGCATGGGATGATCGCCATTCCACCAAAAAAATCCTCTAAATTGATCTCTTAGTATGGAAGTTTGGTTTGATATCACCAGAAAAATCACATTATAAAATATAGAAGGAATGATCAGGATGTTACAGCAGCAACTATATGTGACTACGGTATAAACCGTCATGACAGCTTGTTGAAAGCAGAAAGAATAAAAAATGACATGTTGAGGAAATGAGGATATACACGGAGGAAGAGCTCAGGGTGGCCAACAATTATGAGCCCAAAGAAGAACTAAAATCTCTGTTACAGTATTTAAATAAAAGAACCCCACTCATCTCGAGCAAGAACATATTCAGTCTTCAGAGAATCTGACATGCTAATTTATCTTTGAGGGAAATATTATCTTTGACTTGCAAATAGTCAAAAGATTTCCTGTTTTGAATTACTTATACTACATTTTGTCTTCAATTTGTGTAGCTAAGTAACTTTTCAAATATTAGGGCGCCTATTATATACTAGGCATTATTCTAGATCTTGGGAATAAGAAAGCTGAAGGACATTATTGGTTATTTTCCTAGACACATGGTCAAATCTTGATCAAATTCACTTCGCCTCCCTTGCTTAAAACTTCCAAAGACTTTCCACAACGTTCAGCTTTGAATACGGTCTAAACCCTCTGTCCTAGACAAAAAGGCTCTTAATTTACTACCTCCCTTCTTTAATCAGAATTTAAGTTCCATGAGAAATAAGAAATATCTTTTTTCTTCACCAATATACTCCCAAGAGCTAGAATACTGCTTGGTATATAACGGGTACCTAAATATTTGAAGAATTAAATAATTAGCTACACCGACTGAAGACAAACCCAGGACTGATAATTCAAAATAGGAAACTTCTGAACACACATACTCAATTCTAGAACCACTTCCAACTTTAAGATAGACTTCAATCACGTTATTTTTCAGATTAACTGAAAACTCAAGGTTATTTCAATCAGTTCCTGGCTGTGTACCCCTTAGCCACAAAATAAACTTTTCTGGCATCCCTTTAGCATTTATTTCATAAACTAAACAGTAGGCCTTCTTCGTCATTATAAGGTAAAATTAAATACTGAGCTAGACTGAACTGCTGGGAGAAATAATTACATGACTATAAAACTACTACTTAAGTGACAATTTTATAGGCTAAACTCCATGGCATTTGCAGTTTCATTCTGCTTGTTTCTTCAAAGGCTTTGAATGTACCTTCTGGAAACGCCTCCTCTCAGCTTCGGAATCTGGCTCTCCTACCTGAGCCTCTTTTCCAGCACCATCCGCCATTCCCATGCCTTAAATATGACATTATCCCAAGTTTATACGTCAACACTCTACTCTCTGTGGGCGTCAACACATGGCTACTGACCAGAGGCTACGTCAGGATGACCTGAGGAGCTTGTAAAAAGAACAAAGACTCTTGGGCCATGCTGGCCTTTACAAATCCCAAAATTTTCTGGGATTGGAGCCAAGGGCCTGTATATTTCCTAAGAACCCCAAATGCTCATACACGCATTTGAAATCCACTGTCCAGACATTTTCTCAAGTTTGCAGCTTTAATGCCTCCTGAAAAACACAAAGTAGGACAGTACAGTGTCCAAAAGCCCTGGTTAGAACAAAAGCTTGGTTAGAACCCTGGCTCTATCATTCACCTAGCTGTCAGATCATGGTCTGTGGTGAAACCTGGATAAAACCTGTGTCTAGGTCTTGGCGGAATGTTTGGCCTGAGGTGTTTAATAGCTGATTGCTATTAATACCACTCTTTACATCAGCATGCCTCAACTGACTATCCATCCTCACTCCCCACCTGGCTGAAACCAGCCTGCCTTTCAGGACGCCCTCAGGACCCAACCATACAACTAGTTTAGGCTCAGTCTTCATCTTTTTCATCTATCAACAAGTTGCTCTATTATTATGTATGCTTGTCGGCCTGACATCTCAATCCTAACCTCCTTCCACCATTCCACATCCTTCTCCAACAAATTATTTTGCAAAAGCCTTTCTTGATCATTCCAGCTTAATTTATTCATATATTCCTTCATATAACCATATCACCCATAAAAATTTACTAGCAATAATCAAACATTGCCCTGTGACATCTCTCCCATAGTTGTCTGTGAACTTTTCCTGATATTTAACTATTCACTTGTTTATACCTAATTTCCCCAGTTAGTGTATAAATTGCTGACAGGGGTAGAGACTATTTGATACTTTATATGCTCAGCATCTTAGTTCTTAACATATAGCCAGCATTCAATTTGTACAGGAACCCTACCTGAATGCTTACTATCTCAGCATTTGGGTATAGAAGCTTGTTAAGTAATCTTACCATCAAAATCTCTTTATGGCTACTTCTTTTTTTTTTTGGTCTTTTTGCCTTTTCTAGGGCCACACCCGAGGCATATGGAGGTTCCCAGGCTAGGGGTCTAATCAGAGCTATAGCCGCCAGCCTACACCACAGCCACAGCAACGCAGGATCCAAAACACATCTGCGCCCTACACCACAGCTCACGACAACGCCGGATCCTTAACCCATGAGCAAGGCCAGGGATCGAACCTGCAACCTCATGGTTCCTAGTCGGATTCGTTAACCACTGAGCCACATGGAGAGCTCCTATGGCTACTTCTTAGTAACAATCTTATCTGAGGTTTGAAGGAATTTTGTTATTCAATAAAATCCTCTGCTAAGAATTTATAACTAGATTGTAAGTGAAGTTTTTAAGGAAAAGGGTTTTTAACCAGGAAAAGCTTAAAGAGAGCAAACTGGAATGGACCGCTTTTCCTATTGCAAAAAGAAAAACAGATGCTGTACCAGCCACCATAAAAACTAAATTTATTGCCTCAGATAAACAGCTTGTAAATAATAATATGACTTAAGCTACGGAAGGGGTAATTTATAAAATCTAGGTTTACTAAAGCAAGGTAATCCCCATTTTCAATTTTAATACAACCAGACTTTTCAAAATGGGCACAAATCAAATCAGGGGTGTTCTTAGTACTATTCCCTTTATAGTAGGACCCTAAATTTAGATCATACGAAAGACACTGGGAAACCACACAGGTAATTCAAAAGGGCAGTTTCCAATTTATAAAGCCAGAACCCTAGATCTAACACTCAACCCAGTTAATATTTTTTTCTTCATGGTGTAGCTGGAAATAAAATGATTTCATGAGTAGTTTCCAAAAAACCATCATTCTGTGTACCTTCCCACTTTACATGACACGGTCTCATACACAAGTACAAATGTCCTGCCTGCAACATTTTTTCCTGTTCTTGAGATGAAGCCCAAGACCAAAGAAAGATATCCAACAGGTAGAACTACATAGAGAACATAACATCATCTTCCTCAAACTGCTATAGTTATTTCAAATATTTTTCCTCTACTTGCAAAACTACTTAATGAGTTTTCCATTTGGACTAGTCAGAGAAAGCAAATACACTGAAAAATAACATTCCCAACAGGTATAAACTGTTTAAAGAAATGTACATGAGAGATCACTTGGCAAAGCTTTAAATGTTAAGCAACTCATAAAAACTCTTGTAAATGACATCTGGAGAACCTGAAAAATCACTGTATTTCACTTTTCCCCTTTGGTAAGAGACAAAAAATAAAAATTTCATAAAAAAGAAAAATTATCTTCAAAATTTTTGTTCCCATTTAAAATAAAGCAAGGAAACCTAAGTTGTAAAATACATTAAAAAGTTGTGCTTGTGGTAAATAAACTGCCTCGGCCTCACACTCGATTAACATCAGAGGGAGGGCCCGGAGGGCACAGAAGGCAGGTGGGACTCAACAGACAATGAAAATGGTTAAGAGCTGGGTTTTTCTCAACAGTGCCCATTCACTTCCCCAAAGATTGCTGCAGCTACCTCACTTTATAATTAATTCAATCTCCTTGGGGAAAAAGAGAAAAAACAAAAAACAACTAACCATTCCGACTTAGAGGTTTAGAAATCAGTGCTTATAATAAGCAACATTTATACCAGTTAAGTTTTTCCAGCACCATTAAATCATCACTAAATGTAAAGACCATGGTTAACAGAAAAGGTCAAAATTTCATTAGGTCCAAATCCAAAACCAGGGTTTTAATACTTTGGCTCCCACATTAGAAGAATTTTTTTCAAATGTTTAAAGAAATCTTCAAACTTAAAAAAAAAAAACCCCTAAAATTAAAATAGAACAAAAGTTCTGGCCTGCAACTTTAACAAAACACTTGGTGAGAGGCGGAAGCTAGTAACAGCAGCAGAGCACCAGAGCAACATCCCCGAAAACATTAAAAGCCCTCACCCTATAAATTATAATGCAATTTTGACCTCTCGAAACCCTCTTACCTGTTTACAAGAGTTTACACAGCTGTTTGCCACTGGAACACCACCTTGCAGAGTATAAGCGTGGCATCCTTTGTTGATAATCACCTGTTGCCTAAGTAATCATCATCCCGCATGGAGACAGACAGCACTAGGTAGGGCTCTTCCATCCGAGGTTAAAATTCAAAACAAGCCCAACAAGCCTGCATTTCAAGGTGGTCTTCGTCTGCAACTAGTTAAGTTTAAAACTGGCAAACAACAATGGTGTCTGAAGCCAATGGTGCAGCACTGCTGGCTTCCTCTTGAACTCCAGCGTTGTCACTGTGCACCGAAGTCTCCTGCTGCAAACAGGGGAGTTGTTCTCCTGTCCTGGAAACAGCCTCCAAAGCTCAGGAGCCCCTGTACAGGATAATGCAGGAACTAAAGGCAAACACTTTTTCCTCCTTAAGGATGCCTCCATTTCTCCTCACAATCTGTCCTACCAACCGAAGTGACTGGGCCTGAGTGTACGTTCGTACCTATGAAACCGTCACGGTGCATGCACATCCAAGGCATGTGGAACCACAGGTCAAGTAAGGCACAGATACCGAGTAACGGTTCTAATTACAAACGCTAGCTCTCAGGAACTCTTCATCCATTCAGAACTAAACCCATCACTGCATAACTCGGGTGAGAAGCCCCTGGAGACGGAGGAGCTCCTCAAATGTGTCAGGAAAGGCTTTATTAACATCACCATTAACATTTAAAAAGCAAGCGGAGCATTTCTCCTTCTTTTGGCAATTTGGTGCAAATGTTAAGTGCAAGATAAAGCAATTTCACACTTTTCTTCAAATTAAAAATGAAACTAAGGCCAAACGTGATGGGTGAACAAAATAAATCAAAACTTAAATTTCAGCAACTCCGGCTCTTCAAACCAGCAAAGCCCCCGACTCGTGCACTGTGGTGAGGCTTACGGTGCTTGCCCCGGCTTCTTGTGTGCCAGCAAACAGCACCATTTCCTCATCAAGTTGAGGACTGAGAAGCAAATGATCCCCTTCACTGCAAACAAAGGGGGGTCACAGTAACACTAGTGATCCTTCAGAATCGACACACTGTGATAGTCAACACGATGGTCTCCCTGCTTCTTGCTCAAGACAGACAAGATCTGAGCAGCAGCAAGAACCCCCTCAGCTGCAAACAAAGGGGTCAAAGGTTTGCCGTCAATTCACTTCCAGGCAGAAAAACATTTTCCTCAAAAGAAACAATTTATTTAGAATAAAACAAAAGCAGCTCAACTGTGAGCGCATGTTTGAGTGACAGCTACTTTTAAGCTGTGTGAGCCATAAAAAGGGTTTTTCTTTACTTTTCCAGAAATCTTGTGTACACAGCACAAAGCAAGGTCATTTTTTTTTCCACTTAAAACACCGGCATTGGCATCACAATAGCAGATACACAACTTTAAGCTGCCATTTTAGTAAAATGCACAAATACTAAACAGATTAGCTTTCTTCCATCAAGAGGCCCATGTAAACTCCACATAAGCCACAACTTCTCTTCAAAAAGGTCCATTAGAGCTTTGAATTCCACATCTTCATCCGTTGTTCACCAGTTTTGCTTGCAGGGGGGAAAAAAAGGTTATTCAGTACAAATGTTTACAATATTAAAAATATATCTATTTCCCCTATGCCATTATAGATGAACATACATTAACAAGACCTTCCTGGATAGTCCACCTTGACTTCAAAAAGCACCAATAATACCCACTGGCACAAACCTTGAAATGAATTTACTGTATGAATAGACAACAAGTAGAACAATAGGGTGGATTTTTTTTTTTTTAAAGACTGCAATTGAAGTGAGAATTACAGGACTGAAAATATCCTTTGTACTCATGTAACTGAGTAAAACACGTCAAAAAAATTCAGAAAAAAAAAGCAAATTTATAATCCATTTATAATCAATATATTCTAAATATAACTTTAAAAAATGAAACTATAAAAAGGTGGAGTTTAGTCAAACTTTTACCCCTTCTAGTTTCACTCTGTAATTTATATGGAGCAATATAGACCTACTCCGTTATTGTAGAAAGGGGTCAAGATACAAAGCCGTTTAAAAATCCACCTTCATCTGTGTTACCAAAGACAGCAGCTGTTATTTTCTTTTAAGAAGACACTCATACAAACAATTACTAAACAGCCAAAAAACACTGTAGGACTTTTACTTTCCAACTGTTTAAATCAAACATATAAAACTCTTCATTAAGCTAGACAGTTCACCATGGTTACCTGAAATCATTTTCTCCCTTTAGGCACATCACTATAACCAGAATGTTAACAGGATCAGCTCCACTTTTCTTGTTCTCATAACTAACTCCTATCTCCAAACCAAACACTGTGGCAGAGACAGAAAAAAAAAAAAAAAAAATGTCCAGAAACTCTCTCCAAAAATGTTTCACAAAAAAGGTCATTAAGGCCCTCTTCTCAAGAGGATCTCCTAGTTCTGTTACCAGAGTTTTTGGTGAATGGGTCCTATATGGACCCAAACTGCAGTTCAAGCTGTACCTGCATGATGAGCAATTTCACCATCTGAAGAAAGTGGATTTAAAATTGAAAAGGCAAAAATGACAAAAAATTGTCAGTGAAAACCTGCTCAGAAGTTTTTAAATAAATCAAAACAAGTGTTTGATTCTGAAAGCAACACATTCTCTACTTTTACTACTGTTCCTCAAATGATCCAATTGAGTTAAGAAGGGCCAAAGTATATTACCTTCAAAATGTGACAAAAGCTTTTACCAACCAGAGGATGGACATTTTAAGGCATAATCCTTAAAGGGAAAACTTTATCTACTTTCAGTTGAGAGTCAAAACATACATCCTAAACCAAGAATTTAAATTTTTGAGTGGAAAATTCCTTATAGGAATCCCAGTTACAACCAACAAAATACAAAAAAATTGACTAGTAGCTGAATGATTCATTTTCGTAAACTTTGAAGTTGTGATCTAAAAATCTTAATTAGCTTGATGGGTTTTTTTTTTTAAACAGTAATACCTAATAGGTCATTTAATGATATACTGAAGTAATGCTTTCCATTCATTTGAACTGAGTTCCAGAAAATTAAAAAAAATCAATTAAACAAATATATTTTTTAAAGTAAAAGTAAAAGAAACAATTGGTTGTTACAAAGAACATCCAATGTTGAGATTATGAAATTCTGGCTAATGAGAATTAGAACTAGATAGCTTTAGACTTTTGCTTGCGTTCCACTCTGAAGTTTTAAGAAGATAGTTTACCAATATCATGAACCTGCACAAACAGAATGGGCAACACAAATCAGAGATTCATCTGAGTGGTGGCACTCTGTCGGTAAGCACCAAATTAAACATAATTAGTTATAATACATACATTTAGAAATGGTATCAAGCCATTGTTTCAAAAACACTGAAGCACAAATTGCCCAGATCTACAAAAGCCGCGATGTCAGATAAAGATTTAAACAAACATAGAGCAAAAACCACAGTACTCTACTCTTAAGGTAAGCTGTCACATCAACTTAAAAAAACAGAATGGAGGGAGGGAGGGAGGGAGGAAGAAAAAAATAAAAGAAACAGGGAAAAGCCGCACACACTTCAGATTAGAGTAAAATTAGAGGTCATGGACTTCGCTCTCTAAAAGAGAAAAACCATTTGCCCCGCCATCTTATCAAAGATATTCAAAAGTTAATGGTTAGTGAAATTATTTAAACTGGAAAAATGTATCCAGCCACAAATTGTACTTTGACCCTCTGTATGCACAGACTGCACATTTGCATTAGTTTCTGAACAGGTGTCTACTCCATATTAGCATGTCAAGCAGAGCCTTTTAAAAGCAAATAGGACCAAAAGTCTTAATTGTAGGATTTCAGGTATTTTCCCTACAGGCACACCAAAGACCTGTGTGTTCATAGCCTAGTATCTTTCTTCCCTCAAAATGGCTAGTTTTTCCAGTTTAAAAACAAAAAAACCACAAAACCTTCCAAACTTAAAAAGAAAATTTAGAAACGCATAGTGAAAACCAAAAAGGATGACACAGTGTGATGAGGCTTTCATGCTGACATGCATTAGACACCTGTCATAACGAACAATTAAAAATTACACGACATTTCCCTGGGTTATTATTGGTGCTATTTCAAAACCATCAGCTTTGATAACAGAAAGAAAACAGTTGGGTTCTGCCAGGCTTTCAATAAGTCACACAGAAGAGAAACATGACCATGATCCAAAGGTCCTCAAGGTTCTAATCATAATTAAGTATCATGGGCCTTAGCTCAAGTCCTTAGCATTTAAATCGTTGAGGGAAAAGACTTACAAATGACCTGAGAAACTAGGAGTTCGGGCACAGGGTAGACTTAAAAAAAAAAAAAAGACAAGAAAATCACTCACTACTGTTAAGCAGCAAAAGCCCTTGTTAAGAACCAGAAATTGATATACTCTTCAGTTTTGGAAAAAATTGTGAAGGTAGGCTAAATTATTTTGTATTAATTCCAGGTGTCTGGGAAAATAAAACACTAAAAAGGGCTTTCCTTAACTGACCTTTCAATACTCTGTGGTTAGACACAAGTGAAAACATTAAACACAAAATTTCAGAGATACTGAAAACATTTTCAATAATGTAATGTCATCGCTACTAGTTTAAATATGAAAATAAAAATACGAGCGAAATTTTAAAAGAGCACGTCAAAGGCATTTCACGATGACTTTAAAAAATTCTGCAATCCAGATACGGCTGATTAATGCCCACTGAAACAAAAGATGACTTATGAGCCTGCAGACAACTTTTCTTTCTATTATTAAAATCAGAAATTTGAATGGATACAAAAATAAAAACTCATCTCCAGTGAAAAACGCGTTCTGAAATATGCACAATTAAATTAGAACTGTACTTGCCACACCGCTCTGAAAAAGTCAGTAAAACACTACCACACACCAATAACTGACCAAAGAATTCTGATTTTAAAAGCACCTACTCACTTCCTGCATACTAGTGTAAGCATAAGACATACGTGGTTTGTAACATACTCCTCAATTTTTACTGAACAGTTACAGCTACAAACCAAAAGTGCATATACGGGATACAGAACTCAAGAACTAGTGATAAAAAATGCTTATGTTAAAGCAAACTCTCTGGGAATAAACCATGTATTTTAAGAGAAATACTCAAATACCTGATTAAAATAATCACACTGCTATACAATTTACCAGCTGATACCTCTGAGATCCCTGCTCGAATTTCAGCCACATAAATAACATTTGTGATACATGAATTATTTACCTACATTCCAATCAAGCCAATTTTTAGGTTGTATATTATCATCTTTATATAGTCTGTGGGCTCTTTGTTTTCCAAATTCTGACTTCAGAGTTTTGGTTTTGTAACTTTGAGGATTTTTTTAAGCTCAAGGTTAAAAAAGAAACTGCAGAAAAAGAGGGGAAAAGTTACTCAAAAGAGTGGGAACTCCTAGTTAAAGTAAATCCATCTGCCTGCTACCTTTGGGGCATCCCTTTCACTTAAAATAAGAGCTAAACTCTCCTAAATTCTATTTTAAAGAGGTTTATAAAAATATAAAAAAGAAAAATGCTACAACTAAACAACTAATTAAAAAGAAAATTTCATCTGATGCTGTATCCCATTACACATCACAAAACAGGAACCATGTCAAAGCACTAAATACAAGTTACACATGGACTTTAAGACGCACCACGGACAATGATCATGACCAGGTAATCTTCTTCAGATTTGGCCAGTGCCTTGGCAGGGGAATCCAGGAACTGCTGGGAGAACTCACAGGGTGGGAAGGCGTGAAGGACCCCGGTGTTTTCCTTGTCTTTGTTGCCCCCCACAGGGAGGCTGATCACCCCAGCGGCCTGCTTTTGCTTTAAATAGGACACGAGGTTCCTAAGTGGCCTCTGAGTAGAGGTGGCAGTGTCTGACGTGGCCGAGGAAGAAGAGGACCTGCTATCAGAATTTCCAGGCACAGCCAGAAGAATAGCATAACCATTGGGCCCTGCTACTTTGATGCGGCGAGTGACTTCATCCAACTTGGGCTGGTCCAAACGAAGACGCTGAGTGATCTTGAGCTGGGCCACTTTGCCTCCCGTTGAGCCCTCCACAAGAAGACTACTAGCCACTTGGAGGTCACCCTGCAGCAGATGCATGTTGGAAGGAAAGTTGCTGTTCTTCAACAGAAGCATGCCCTGCCACGCCAAACAGAGTTTGGGAGAGGCTGCTGCTGCAGGGGCTGTCCCACCATCCTGTTTCTGGGAAGGGGACTTCAGCTTCGATGAAGCAGTGCTGGTGCTGGGGGCACTCCCATCAGACCGGTCTTCTTTTTTCAGAGGGCTTTTTCCCTCGGTGGAAGCTGTCGTCCGGTGCTTCCTATCCCGTTCAGCTGATGCAGAGTTTTTACGGTCTCGCTTGTCACCCTGGCTCTTCTCCAAACTACCTCGTCTGTCTCTGACTGGAGAGGGCCTTTCCAGGAGGAGAAGACGGGAAGATCGATCGTTGTCACTATTGTAGCGATCCCGGCTACTGCTCAGTTCTGGACTGCGGTCAGGAGAAGGCGCGCAGTGACGTTTTCGGGGGCGGTCATTCTCAGGGGACCTATCCAGATGCCGTCCCCCACTCTCCTCAGGCAGCCTTCGCTTCCTAGGCTGGTCTCTGCTGCTGGGCAGATCTCGCTCACCTCTGTCCCGGTCCAACGACCAGCCGTCCCGCCTGCGATCCAGGCTGTCCAGTGGCTCATAAGCAGGCACAGCAGTAGCTGCAGTCCGAGTGCTGCGTTCACGGACGGGGGGCGGGGGCGGCACCCAGTCAGAGTCAGGATAAAGGTCCCGATCACGATCTCTGTATAGTAAGGGTGGTGTCCTATCCCGAGCACCCCTCAAAGGATCAGGTGCCCGATGTCCAAAAGCATCTGTCACCAGTTCATAATGAGTTAAGGGCAGAGGCTGCAGATACTGCTGCTGGTAACGATGTTCTGTGTCAGCAAAGTCTACTCTAAGGCGACGATCTGGGCCACCAAGTGGGAAGCCCCGCATATGCGTCCAGGCGGCATGAGCTGCATCCAGGCTTTCGTATTGGATGTATGCCCAACTGTCACCTTTGCGGTAGTCGATGGTACGTATGGTGCCAAATCGGTCAAATTCCCTTGCCAGGGCAGCAAGAGGCACCCAAGGACCCAGGCCACCTACCCAGAGGCGAGTGGTGGGTGTAGCTTTGCCATAACCAATTTTGATAGGATTCCGAATTATAATTTTGCCAGACATTGCTAGTTTGGCCCGGTGAGACATGTCTAGGTTCTCAAATTTGAGAAAGCCATAGGTGCTGGTCTGGCCCCGAGAAGGCCTCTTGATGTCTACTTCTGTGATGACTCCAAAACGGTCAAAAGCCCTTCTTAGGTCACTCTCTGTCACAGTGATGTCTAGGTTGCCCAAGAAAAGCGTCCGGTTAGCTCGCTGATCATCCTCGGGCGAGATCTCATCCACATCTCTGAAAGGAGCAGCACCTGCTCCAGCTCCCACCCTTGGCTCCAGACTGTAGGCTGGCCGCACTCTCTCATAGAATGGATAGTCTCGCTCTCTCTCCAGCTCTCGGGGCAACGGTGGCGGAGGAGGAGGGGGCAGGCGGCCAAGAGCCAACTGCTGCAACCGGTAGTCTCTGTATCCCAAGGCTGCGCCACCAGGAGAAAGTGATCTCTGGCCTCCACCACCTCCCCCAGGGGGGTGCCGGTGACCACCCACAGAGGACCCGACCACGCTGGCTGATGGAGGATAAGAATCTTTGTCTAAAGGGGAGCGGCTGCGGCGCCGGCTCACATACACAGCTTCTATCTTCAGGGGCCGGTCATAGAGCACCAGGCGGCCTCTGGCATGCTTGGCCGCCCGCGCGTCCTCTGGCCGCCGGAAGTTCACAAAGGCTACTCGCTCATCCCCGCTGCCAGAACCCGAGAGATGGCTGATTTTGACACTTACATCACCGAAGCGTTTGAACTCATGAAACAGTCCGTCCTCCACCGCCTCGTCACTCAGCTGGGACCCCAACTCGCTTATCTTCAGCGTCTTGTATTCCCCGCCGTCCCCGCCGCCAGGAGCTGAAGAGGCGGCCCCAGAGGAACGTGATTCCCCGCCTCCACCCCGGGAGCTGCTGCGCGACTCGCCCCCGCCCGAGGAATTTTTGGTGCTTGGGGAGCTGTAACTATGCAAGCGGCTACTGGAGCTGCCCCCACCGGTCTCGTACTCGCGGCTACCACCTCGGCTGCTGGACTTGTCCAGATGAAGGCTGCGCCGCGACCCGCCGCCGCTGTCGGTCTTTCCGCTGCTGCTCCCATTGCTGCCACCAGAGCCCCCCAACTTCTTGCTCCGCTCCCCGCGGGAAGTCGAGTCCTCACCACCACGCGAACGTTTGGGCTTGACTGGGGAGCGCTCTTTTCCCTTCATTGTCGCGGGTCGCCGGAGGTCTTCTCCGCGGAGCTGATTAACCCGCCGCCCCGCGCTCGTTTCACACAGCGGAACCGCACGCCGCCATCTTGGACTCCGCCGCGGCAAAGGGTCCCGCCCCGCAGTCTTCATTGGTCAATTAGCTCCTCTCTTCTACAGTCTCATTGGGAAAACTATTTGTCTGTCTTTACATCTCCCCGCGCTCCGGGAAGGCGCCCGCCCGACCACTGTTATTGGGTTCCCAACGCCCTAGTCAGAGTACCTCATTGGTTACATTCGTTGTCCATCTTAACGGTTCCTCGCGCCAGACTGTAGCTCCGCCCCTCGCACTCTACGGTCACCTGACCCGAAGTCTGGAGGCGTTGATTGGACAAAAAGTCTGCCCTGTAACGGTACTTCTTGCGCGGTGAAAGCAGAGATCCCACCTCCTCATCCCTTTCATTGGTTTGTGATCCCGTCCTTTAACCTACTATTTGGGAAGTCGGGCCATATGTTCTAGCGTTTTTTTCTGAGAGGCCGGCTCACAGCGATCTCGCGAGAGAGAGAAAGCTCCCTCTTTCGACCCCCTTCTTTTACTTCTCCGGCGGCTGAAAGAGGTTTAAATCTGATTGGATGTTGATGAGGACGTTGATAGGCTGAAATAACTGTCCATCATTCGCTTAAAGGGGTAGGCCCATTTACTGAGGAGGCTGCCTGAAGGCGAAAGGGTAGAATTCGCGCTTGCTCCGCGACGTCACTTAGACGTCGCGAGGTGGTGACCCTGAGCCAGCTCCTCCTTCTTGTGCTCTCGGCGTTCTCTCCAACATTTGTTTGGTTCTGTGGCCAACCTGGTTGAGCTTTGACCCTCGGAGTTCAAAACGTCAGAACTCACTACTTCCTGCCTGTGTGGGACAAGGAGCTGGGCATGTCCTGCGGCTGTCGGGGCCTACGAGTCCCTCAGAAAGCTGTGCCGGGGCGCCGAAGAGTCACGAGTCACCATCTTAGCCCCTTGGGCCTCCGCGCCTACGGCCGGAAAAAGCTCCACCCCCTGTGAGCGAGAAAGCGCCGCCTAGGCCGGGAGTTCACAGTTCAAGAGGTCCCGGGTCACACTAAGGCCCGGGGCGGGGCGGGAGGGGACGGCGGCCGAGCGCAGCCTCTTGGGGTCCTGCGGCTGGGACGCAGCGGAGCTGAGATGCAGCCCTAGCTTGGGCGCGCTGACCCTTCTCGGCGCTGCGCGTTTCCGCCCGCGCGCCCCGGGGCAACGCAGGAGAGTCACTGAGGCGCCCAGTTTCACCGCCCGCGGGCGGGGCGGAGACGGTCGAGCCGAGGCGGACAGGTCTGGGCTTCCTGTTTTATGTTGTAAAGTCACGTGGGTTTTGGATTTTGTTGTCCCATGATATAACTACGATTAATCGAGTGAAATTTACGCTCCATGAAGATGTGTCGCGTATTTTCTGTGGCTTTTTGTACCTCCCTCCATTCCCAGTTAGTCTGTATACTAGAACTTAGTAGAACGGCCACCTTGCTATCTCGCTCTAAATCCATCTCTTTGGGTTCTCTGAATCATTAACCGCTTTAAACCCCAACTTTCCAGAGACCTTTATTGTGTCGGACAGCAAAGCGCTTGTGTGAGGTGCTGGTAATATCTAGAGGAAAACAGTTACAGCCTCTGTCCAGCTGCCCACGCCTGGCGAAAGGAGGTTGTGCTGAGTTCATCCTAAGGGTTAGGGTTTTCTCCCCGGTACCCTCTGGGCAGAGGATGATCCTCTCAACTACACCTCCTAGGAGCCAGTCTGTAGTAGAGAATGTGAGAGGTTTTTTTAAACAGGGCCCTTTTCAAGGTTACAAATTGCCCCAAACTTAAACTTGAAACTTAGAAGATGAGGGTCTGCCACCTGTTTAGCCCTGTCTTAGCCATTCTTCTCTTTATTCAGTAACCTTGATGAAAGTGAAAATGTTTTATTTCTTGATTAGATCAACAAAGCTTGACAAAAGCCCGCTATGTACAAGCATAAAAATCTATAACAGTGTTGGGTGTAGACATAACTCATTTTATTAAAACTAGCCATTAAAATAGCTTCATAAGGCATAGTACAGTGTGTGTAATATGCTGCGATTGTGGTTTTTTAAATGATATACTTGTATACTGTATGTTTTAAAACATATATTCATGAAACTCAATTGAGAATACTTAGGAAATTGTTACTAAGTGCTTGCTGTGGAAGGGAGAGTTGAGGGTCTGGCTGGTAGAAAGACTACCTTTATGCAGTATTAAAAGAAAACTGTTGTTTTACTATGTGTATGCTATTGTTTAATTTTTTTCAAATAGCAATTATTTTTAGCTTTCCTTAAAAAACTTTATGGAAAAACTAAAAAGTATACAAAAACAGAATACTGTAAAGAACTCTGTTGTACCCAACACCCAATTTCAATAATTTTCAAAGCACGTCAATCTCATTTCATCTACACTCTTTCCACTTTTTCTTCTCTTCATTATTTTTTTCCAGGCTCATCTGGTACATTTTCTGCCCCAGACATGGAATCAGTTATTTCTCCAAGGAGTTCTAGTTTCTTTTAGTGGGAAATGATACTTAGAGATAAAAATCTGGATGCCAGGGTATAAAAAGAGAAGTAAAGACAACACGTTATTCAAAAGAAAAAGCTTTATATAGTTAGGGGGTTTTCATCTGTTTCAAGGTTCTATTAACACAACACAAATTTAAAGTTAAGCCACTTTAACTAGTGTTATAGCCAATCCAAATAAATTAAGCTCCCAGGTGATTATTTTTGACCTAAATTGACTTGCTTAGATGACTCACTGGTCAAAAAAAAGACCAAATAAGTTTAGTTTCCTAAGCCTCACGATATAGACTGAGGGAGCATGAAAGTTGAAGGAGAAATTCAGGGAGCCTATACTGGTATGTGTGGCAGTGGCCAGGGCTCTGCTAGGCTTAGTGGCTTGCCATTCAAAATACCAGAAAGCTTGATGGAAGCTATTGCCCACATGTGGCTGCAGCAGGAAGGCTTAGCTAAGCGGGGGTGGGGGGGGGGGGTGACAGCCTATCTCGTATCAAGAGGACTGGTAAATTAATGGGTAGACAGAAATAGCCTGGATTCCATTATCTCTTTTGATAACTAGAGTCAAAACATAATTGTGTGTGTGTGCACACGTACAAGTGTCCACGACAGAAGTGAAAAATGACATGGTATGTTGATCCAAGCTATAGTTAAAATAAGTGATTTGTTTTCATTTTCTTTGTGTTCTTTAAAGTATGAAGTGCCTTAGTGAGGGTGTATCAGCCTATGTTCACACATGTGCTTTAGAGAGGGCTGAAAGAGGATAAAAGTGACCCATGGTTTAGAAAGCCAAGACTGAGCACTTTTTCTAGTGTTGGTGATGGAGCTGTTGAGGTCCCGTCCAGGCTTTCATCTGGTCTTGTGATCTCTGGCCAGATTTGCGAGGGTAACTGGCCCGGTGAAGAGGATCTTTCAGCGGTCAGGAAAACACAGATTCCCTGAGCATCAGAGCAGCATGTTGATCTCTCCTTTCAATGCCTTGTCAGAAACCAAAAAATAGTGTTGAGGAAAGTAGCCATTGCCTATTCTGACCTCAATGCTGACCCCTTGGAGCCTTGGAGCTGTACAACTCAAACGCCCTAGAGGAAACAGCCCAGGCGGAGAGCAAACATAGCTAAGCTGTCTAAATGAAGTGCTTTCTCCGTCTCCTATAAAATCAGTTTTAGATTAAAAAGGAAAAGCAAAATAAAAGTTATGCACATGAAAGAAAGTTGTGCAATTAAAAGGTATCAGTGTTTTCAATCAAATGTGCTCTTTCCACCCCTTCCTTCCTATGTTTTATTATTTGTGTATTCTCAATACACACAGAGACAGTTATGATTACAATATGAAATTTGTCCTGGGCGCTGAAAGCCATTTGATTTCCTGGCAGATGCAAAAAAAAAAAAACCCTGAAGCTGGGGATTTAAAAAACAATTCTCCCGCTCATAGTAGTAGATTAAAATTTTCTGTTTCATTTTCTTGCAAAGTGAGTGGTCTCCTGACTGTAATGCTTGTTTTGTTTGCAGAATACGTCTCTTTTACCCATAGACATATATGCAATAGCTAAAATAGCAAACAATCACTTAGAACACAGTTTGCATCCTAAAGTCATTTATTTGTGGTTTGTGGGGGTTTTTTTTTAAGCTTTTTTTAAAGCTTTTTAAGCTTTATTAAGATATAATTTATATACCATAAAGTTTACCCATTTAGAGCTTACAATTCATTGGTTTTTAGTATACTTAAAGAGCTGTGCGTGTGGCTCATCCTGCAGCACTGTTACAGAAAGCCTCTGCTATAATTTCTCCTAGGTGACTAAGCCCTAATATAATTATCTCTTTCATTTATTTAGACATTTTATAGGGCAGTAGTTAAGAGCATGAACTCTAGAACCAGCTAGCCTGGATTAAATCCCAGCTCTGCTGTGGGTCTCAAAAGAGTTACTGTTAATCCCTCTGAGCCTTTATTTTCTCATCTATAAAATGGGAACAATCATAGAACCTCTTTACTGGGAGGATTAAAAGGGTTAAAATATATGGTTGGCATCCTCAGAGTCAACCAACCATGGGTCATCTGACTGTACAAGGAGCTTAGAAGAGTGCCTGGCACATGGTAAGCATATATTGCTATCACTAGTATATTTTCTCTTTGAACTTAAGTACGTAGAATTGAATTAATCACAATCCTTAGTTCATGACACACAATCATCAGTGGTTCATCTATGGGCCTTTAAACTTTTCACTTAGTCAAGAACATAATGAATACCCATGAACCTATCATTCAATCCAACAAGTAGAAAGTTACCAATAATCTGCATCTACCTAAATGTTCCTCCCTTATCCACTGCCTACCCTCATAGATAGCAACTATCCTGAACCTGGTATTTAGCAATCCCTTGTTTTGTTTTAAAAACTTAAAAAAATTTTTAAGGAACTTTAAGGAATCCATATATGTGTATGCGTGCAAATGTGTGTTCACGCACATGCACATACATGCGCCTTAAATGTATGTTATTTTAGTTTTGCTCGTTTTGTAACTTCATACTAACTTGTAATCTGAGATTTGCATTTTTCACTCATTATGTTACTATGACTCTTTTTTATTATCAGAAGACTTTCAAGAAATGGATCATTTCCTTCTCTTTTGATGTTCTGAGATTGTTATGCTGCCATATGATCTAATACGGCTTTTCAAGTTCCAGCCATAAAATAACCATTCCAGTCACCCAGCGGGTGAAGATGGAACAACATGTCCTCCTCCTTTTAAGACACTTCCCAGAAGTGACTCACTAAAACTCCGCTTCTATCTCATTCACCAAAACATAGACCTGCAACCACACTTAGCAAGGAATGCTGGGGGGTATAATTCTGTATCTTACTTTAGCCCAACTAAAAATCAGGAGTCTTAAAAAGAAAAAAATTTATTGAAACTTCGTTCATTTACAATGTTGTGCCAATTTCTGCTGTACAGCAAAGTGACCCAGCTCTACATTCTTTTTCTTACATTATCTTCCATCATGGTCTCTTCCAGGAGATAGTTCCCTGTGCTATACAGTAGGACCTTATTTTTTAGCCATTCTAAATGTAATAGTTTGCATCCACTAATCCCAAACTCCCAGTCTATCTCACTCCCTCCCCCTTCCCCTTGGCAACCACAAGTCTGTTTTCTGCCTCTGTGAGTCTGTTTCTGTTCTGTAGATAGGTTCATTTGTGCCATATTTTAGATTCTACATGTAAGTGATATCATATGGTATTTGTTTTTCAGGGGTCTTATTTCTAAGGAAAAGAGGGAGAACAGGTCTTGGGGTCACCAACAGTCTCTTCCACAACTACCTACAGGGTGAATTTCAAGACACAATGTATATAAAGCTGATGGTACATACTTAGCAAGAGTCAATTAAAACAGTCATTTTATGATTTCCCTTACATTATCCAATTTAATCCTCATAGTAATCATATGCGTTAGGGCAAATATGATTATCTTAATTGCAGACTTGGAAACTGAGATTTAGAGAGGCTAATTACAGCTGTGCCAGTGGTGGTAATTTTTGTTTGTTTTGTTTTAAAGAAAGAGGCAGTAGAGTCAAAGGGAAAGGAGCAGGAGCCCAAATCTAGAGTCCTAGCTTCTCTTGACAAAATCTGCCTCCCATAAAATCCTAGAATTCTATGTTCTGTGACTTTCTGGATCTGGCACATAAATCCGCAGGGTGTGGGACAGAACCTGAGGCCAGTAACTACCACTGTGGGTCGCTTTCCACCATATCCCGTGTGAACCTGGTTGTTGGAAACGACATGCTCTTCAGCAGCAGCCTCTCCTTCCCACAGGTTGAAATCTGAACAAATAAATGAGATTACATAACTCACAACTAGATAATAAAAATAAAAGCCAGCCTTTACTGAGTAATGACATACCAGGTGCTCTGCTAAAACTTTCCTCCCATTGGCTTGCTTTAGCCTCGCAACAACCTGTGGAGATGGATAGGCTTATAATTCTCTCTTTTTTTTTTTATCAGTTAAGGAAACTGAGGTTTAGAGAGCCAATATAATTTACAGATATTTAAGAAGAATAATATATGTCCTATAGAATTATTTGTTTTTTTTCCCAGTCTGTGAAAAGCATTTGTTTTGAAGTCATCCTTACATATTATGGGTGACTCCCCAGTGTTCATTCTCCCCTTCTTTGCAGTACTTTGACAGGAAAATATTTTATAACAAATGATATAGACAATTCCTTAGGTAACTAATGTAGTGGGAAAATACATAGTAACTGTGTTAGTATCTGCCTGCTTTAAGAATGGTGCTTTACTATTTACAATAGCCAAGACATGGACACAACCTAAATGTCCACCGACAGATGAATGGATAAAAGACACACACACACACACACACACACACACACACACACACACACACACACACTGGAATACTACTAAGCTGTAAAAAAGGATGAAATAATGCCATTTGCTGTGATATGAATGGACCTAGAGATTATCACACTAAGTAAAGTAAGTCACAAAAGAGAAAGACAGATACCACATTGATACCACTTATATGTGGAATCTAAAATATACAAATGATCTTATCGAGGAAACAAACAACAGATTTTGGGGGTGTGGGTGAGAGAAGGATGGTAATTGGGGATTAGCAGAAGCATGCTATTATATATAGAATGGATAAACAGCAAGGTGTTACTGTATAGCACAGGGAACTATATTCAATATCCTGTGATAAACCATAATGGAAAAGAATATAAAGAACATATATGTATATGTACGTATGTATAATTGAATCACTTTGCAGTACAGTAGAAATTAACAGCATTGTAAATAACTACACTTCAATAAATTTTTTTTAAAATGGTCCTCTAACCTCAGTAGTTTATAACAACTGGAAGAGAGTATTTCATTTGATTGTATGCAGTTTAGAGGCAAAAGTTTAGGTGTCTTGCAAGGGAGATTGACATCCAGGGGCTCTCTGGATTTCCTGTTTTGACTCCGTGGAAATGAATCTGACTAGTATCTATGAGGATGCGGTTCTATCCCTGGCCCCAGTGGGTTAAGGATCCGGCATTGTCATGAGCTGTGGTGTAGGTCACAGATGTGGCTCGGATCTGGTGTGGCTGTGGCTGTGGCATGGGCCGGCAGCTACAGCTCCAATTTGATCCCTAGCCTGGGAACCTCCGTATGCCGGGGTGTGGCCCTAAAAGACAAAAACCAACAAACAAAAAAGAAATTCAGGGGCTTCCAATTATTGGACAAAACGTCTAAATAAGGCAATAAAAGCTTTATTTGCTGCTCCTTATTTGGTATTAGACAAAATCCTCTTGCTGCTCCCTATGTCAGGTAAAAACTCCAATTTAAAGAGTTCTGCATGGTGTATTCCGTGTAGACCTCCTATATCTCACATGTCAAATTCCATTCACCTATAATTCTGGTGAGGTTATAAAGTTAATAGAATGTGAGTGCTTCTGTCACCAGTTGTGTTTCAACTGGGCAAAAAGCTGTAGATTCTATATTTCCTGGTGTGTTTAGTACATACATCTTCTCATAAAATGCAATTAATTTCTGAGATCTCACAGGCCATCTCTATGAGCCCACTATAAGCAAGAAGAAGCCAGCTTTGGGGAAATCCAACCCTCCCCCTACACAGCTGTAAATAACCTAGTGGAGAAAATGGACTTCTGCAGATGTTGTGTGTATATATTAACATGACCATGGAATGTATTTCCATGACATTTCAAAGGATATGAGCTCCTAGAGTTCCCATCGTGGTTCAGTGGGTAATGAACTCAACTAGTATCCATAAGGATGCAGGTTTGATCCTTGGCCTTGCTCAGTGGGCTAAGGATCTGGTGTTGCTGTGAGCTGTGGTATAGGTCAAAGATGCAGCTTGGACCCCACATTGCTGTGGCTGTGGTGTAGGCCGTCAGCTGAAGCTCTGATTCAACCAACCGCTAGCCTGGGAACCTCCATATACCGTGGGTACGGCCCTAAAGTGACAAAAGACAAAGAAAAAAAAAAGATAGGAGCTCCTATCAACTGATCTTTTTAAAAGCATGTTCTATGTGCCCAGAATAGTGAAAATATAGGGAGAAATTATATTACATGATCTCTACCCAGAATTTTCTTGGATGGGGACAAAAATCAGATACACTTAAAATTAGTCGCTGAGGAGTTCTCTTATGGTGCACATTGTCTCTGCTGCTGCTTGGGTCACTGCTGTGGCGCATGTTTGATCCCTGGCCCAGGAACTTCTCTATGCCATGGGTGAGGGGAAAAAAAAAGTCATGAATTATTGAAATGTAAAGTTACTTATGAAAGTTTAGTGGTAAGAGAACTCAATGTGGGCTGGTGCAGTTGGAGAGTTATATGTGTTCGTTGTAAAATTCCAGACCAGTATAGAATGCACTGTATAGAATTCTATGTTCCAAGTGATGTTTTGGAAAGGGTGCTGACCCTGTAAATTGAAGCTCTTGCCAGGAATTGGGATAGTATATAAACTATGGAAATGTAAGGGATTGTTTTGGGTGAATTGTGAGATAGTGCTTAAGCTCTAAAGACCCCAGAGGTTTGGGGGCAGGATGAGACAGCTATAGCTAGAGTCATCATAGTTCGTGTAATTGGGGATAGAATGGATTGACACCTGTTTGAGGTGTTTTCAGATATGTAGAAGGAATTCTTGCACACAGTTTAGGGTGAAGATGATCTCTGTGACCCTTCCCAACTTTGAAATTCCTGGATTCTGGGAAACAAACCTACACTCACATAGGGTAAAAGACAGACCTCAAAAAACATAGTTACAGCGGGGGACTCTCTCTCTGGATCCTATTGACAAATGATGCTCCAGAGAGCATCTCTAATCTGAGGACAAAAACTTTTACACAATGCTTTGCTTGAATGAATTGAGATGTGAGCAGATCACCTCTTCCTCACCCCTAATCCCTCCGGTGCAGAGAGGAGATTCCTGGTGAAGTGGATGGGTATCTCTATGTTATTATAAAGCCTGTGTGGGTTTTTATTATCTGTGTGAGTTCAACTGCTTTGCAGAAGACAGACTTGATCTAGACCAATGAGGTTGAACTTATCTCTTCCACCACCATCAGCAAATTACTGTCATCCTGGACCACTTCAGTAGCCTTCTAAACAGTCCACCTAGATCCACCCTGGCCTGCCTCCCATCAGTCTCCACTCAGCACCTTGAACCATCTTTCTAAAACAAAAATCTGATGGTTTCCTTTGCTTCTAAGATGAAGACAAAAATTCCTAAAATGGCCTCTGAGGCCGTATATGGTTTGGGACTTTCTACCATTCTAGCCTCATCTGGCTCCCCATCCCCATGGCCTTTTTTTCTGTCCCACACACTCACTTTGCTCCCTCCCATTCTGGGACATATGTTCTTCTCCACCCAGATCACCATGTGAACTCCTGTTTATACTTCAGGGATCATTTCCAGGTTACCCTATTACAGACTCTCACTTGCCATGTAGTGTGCCTCTCCATTGCACCTGTTACAATCGCAGTTTGACATTGGTTGTAATTATTTGCTTTACGAATAATTACATTTACAAATAATTAGTGCATTTGATTTCTGTCTCTCTCCCCCCAAGTCTTCATAAGGACAGTCCTATGTGTGTGTGTTAGCACTTTATCCACAGGTCTTCACACACCACCAGGCACACAACTGACACCCCAAATTTTTGTTGAGTGAATAAATGAACATAATCTATATCACTATTTCCCAATATCCCATAAAATGGTCCCAGGGGAAAAAAAAAAGTCAAGCGAGTTTAGAAAACACTTTACACTCTATTTTAATCTAAGCCCCCACCCCCATACATCTTTGTATATAAAAGACTCTGGCAAATCCTGCAGTAAAGAAGCTTTCAGCTTAATTTGAACCCAGCACGTAAACCAGGGTTCCCCAGGACGGACTCTGGGCACTGTTTCTACTGAAGGGAGATGCTCTAGCTGCCCACGCTAGTGCTGTTTTTGGTACAGCAAATGGCAAGAAGAATTCTAAATGTTTCTTAAGAGGAATTTCCCAGGAGTTTAACTGCCCTGGGAATCCAGCAAGTCTAGGATTTAGGATTTGAAAAATGGAGCCACAAGTACAAACAAGCTCTAAAATAGTAGCTGCCCCGATAGCTGAAGAATGGACTCTACTCAGCACAGTTTGTAACACAAATACATGTTCCAAGAATTAGTGGAGGGAGAAAGTGTCTGGGGTGATAAGCCCTCAGCTAGTGGTCCCATCTTTTCATAGGAAGGGTAGCAGTATGGTTAAACTTAAAATTCAAGTGTGAGTGACAGATGTTTAAGCTTTGATGGTTAATGTATGGGCATTTTAACTAGCTAGTTAGTGAAGATTCTGGCATAATAAATTGCCAGGCTTAGAGGAGCTTCCCCAGTAACAGGATTTGGGGGGGGTGGTCTTTGTAAAGGCCACACCCATGGCATATGGAGATTCCCAGGCTGGGGGTCAAATCAGAGCTGTAGCCACTGGCCTACACCACAGCCACAGGAATGCTAGATCAGAGCCTCATCTGTGACCTACACCACAGCTCACGGCAATGCTGCATCATTAACCCACTGAGTGAGGCCAGGGATCAAACCCGTGTCCTCATGGATGCTAGCCAGATTCGGTTCCACTGAGCCATGACGGGAACTCCCAGTAACCGGATTCAACGAGGCACCACAAATACGGATATTCACTTGTTGGTTTTGTGACAAACTTTGTGCCAATTTTTTTTCTAGGATTTAATATTAACTTCCCTTTTTTTTTGGTCAAATTCAGTGTTTTCTCCCCCGCCCCCTAGTATTTACCCTCCTTGATCTTTTGGTCTCTTTTTGATGGTGTTCAACAAACCCTCCTTCTTGAAATTCTGCCTGCCTTTGTTTCTGTGACCCACACTTACAGTTTAGTAGCATTTCAACCAATATTTATCGATCATCTGTGATGTGCCAGACACTGGGCTATCATCATTCGTTTATGAACTCATTCATCAACATGCACTGAGTTCCCACCGATCCTGGGTACTGTGCCAGTGACTGAGATACAAAGATGAACAAGATGCCGTCCCTGGTGTGAGAAGCTGCACAGTCTAGGGACAGAGACAAGAAACACGGTCCTGGCAGGACAGGGCTGCAGCAGAAGTGCAGACTCAGGGGTCTGTGGCCCTCAGAGAAAGAATCAGCTGCTTCTCTCCAGGAGGGAGGGATACGTTGGCATAGCACAGTACCTGGAACACACTAAATCTTCAATAAATGTACATCAGGGCAACAAAAAGCCTTCCAGGCAGAGAGACTAACATGGTTAGGGGCTCTTCCTGGAGCCTCGCTGGCTAAAGCGGTGGTTTTCAACTCAGCAAGACAGTATCAGATTCTCTGTGGGTATGGAAGGGCGGGTGATGGGCGTGTTGATCTGAAAGAGATATTTCTCCTACTGTTACTATTTAATTTATAAATTTGATGCACAGGCATATGTAAAAGTGCACTATGTAAATGATTAATTTACGGATTTCATTTTATACCTTTTCATATCAAGAATAAGGATAAAATGACTGTTTCCATAATACAAATTACAGAAATTAAAGCTCAAATTATGAAAGCTGATTGATAAATGCAGAATACAGAGACTCTATATTTGAAATCTATATTCGAAATGGCAGAATTTCAAAGCCATTGTCCTCTTGCGGGTAGTGGGGAGATTTTTGATGTTTAACAAAAGTGGAAGCAGAATACCGCGTTGTATTCTGTAAAGGACTACCTCTGTACGTTAGGGTTTGTCAACCAGTGTCAGAATCAAAATTACCTAGGGCAGGGGAAAAAAAAAAAGTAAGGAGTTCCCACTGTGGCACAGCACGTTAACAATCTGGCTTGTTTCTGTTCAGGCACCGGTTCAGTCCCCAGCCTGATACAGTGAGTTAAGGATCCGGTGTTGCTGCAGCTGTGGTGTAGGCCGCAGCTCTGGCTCAGATTTGATTCCTGGCCTGGGAACTTCCATATGCTGCCGGGGGGGAACAAAAAAAGGAAAAAAAGATCACCTGAGGATATCATTTTAAAAAGCAAATTTCCAAGTTCCACTTGGTATTAGGCAGGGTTCTCCAGAGAAACAGAACTAACAAGACTTAGATACAGGTAGACAATAGACAGATAGACAGAGGTATAAATACAGATATAGGTAGATATGTCCCAAGGCTTGCAACCGGCAAGCTGGAAACCCAGAAGAATAAATGCCTGTCTGAGCCCAAGCTGGAAACCCAGAAGTATAAATGCCTGTCTGAGCCCAAAGGCCTGAGAAACAGGTGAGCCAATGATGTAAGTTCAAAAATCAACAAATACAAGACCCAAGTGACAAGTTTTCAGTTTGAGTCCAAAGGCAGGACAAAAACAATGTCCCAGGTCAGTCAGGAAAGCAGGAAGCCTTTTATTCTGTTTAGATCTTTGATTGGATGAGGCTGACCCGCATTGGTGGGGGAGGGGGGTAATCAGCTTTATTCCATTGGCCAATTCAGATGTTAATCTCATCCAGAAGCACCTTCACAAGCACATCCAGAATGCGCTTGATCAAATATCTGGTCATCCCATGGTCATTACAATTGACCAGCACAGGAGTTCCCGTCGTGGCACAGTGGTTAACGAATCCGACTAGGAACCATGAGATTGCGGGTTCGGTCCCTGCCCTTGCTCAGTGGGTTAACGATCCGGCGTTGCCGTGAGCTGTGGTGTAGGTTGCAGACGCGGCTCGGATCCCGCGTTGCTGTGGCTCTGGCGTAGGCTGGTGGCTACAGCTCCGATTCAACCCCTAGCCTGGGAACCTCCATATGCCGAGGGAGCGGCCTAAGAAATAGCAACAACAACAACAACAAAGGACAAAAAGACAAAAAAAAAAAAAAAAACACAATTGACCAGCACACCATCTTATAGTATACACTGAAATTTGAGGACCTTTGCTGACCATTTGGAACAGTGGAAAGTTTCCAAGAAAGGAAGCAAGTGATTTGATCAGATAATCTGGGAACCGCTTAAGAAGGAACCCTGGCCATTCTGTGGAAGATGAGTGGGGGCGAGTGGGGAAGGTGAGGCAGCATGCAGTGGGCTAGAATAGACTGGAGGTCGGGAGCTTATTACACAGGACACAATGATGAGGTCCTACTCTCTCTGCTACTCGTGATCCCTGTTCCCCTTACTATTGCTATGTAACAAATTACCCCCATGCTTAGCAGCTAAAAACAATCATGGATCAGGAATTTGAGAAGGGCTCCACTGGGTAGTTCAAGCTTGAGGTCTCCAATGCTGTTGCATCAGATGTGAGCTGGGGCTTTAGTCATCTTATCTGGGCTGGATATCCAAGATGAGTCATTCACTTGGTTGGCAGTTGACCTTGGCTGTCATCGGCTACACACGGCCTCTCCAGTAGTCTGAGGCGGGGTAGTCAGGCTTCATTTCAAGACACCCAGGCAGAAGCTACCTGGCCTTTTCTGACCTAGTCCCAGAAGCCACACAGCAGAATATGCACCATACTCTATTTTATTTTTGCTTTTTAGGGCCACACCCGAGGCATATGGAGGTTCCTAGGCTAGGGGTCACATCAGAGCTACAGCCATAGCAACGTGGGATCTGAGACAAGTCTGCAACCTGCACCACAGCTCACGGCAAAGCTGGATCCTTAACCCACTGAGTGAGGCCAGGGATCAAACCCATGTCCTCACGGATATTGGTCAGGTTCCTTACCACTGAGCCATAACCAGAACACCAGGCACCATGCTCTATTAATCAAAGCTTTCACCAGCCTACCCGGATTCAAGAGCAAGGGAATTAGATTCCACTTCTTGATGGGGGCAGTAGCCAGGTCACAATGCAGAAGAGCATGTGCAATAGGAGATATGTCGTGACCATCTTTGAAACACAGAGACTGACAAGGCTCCGAAATCAAGCTTTCCAGCCTGACCTCTTGTCTATTCTGTTTTAGTTACACAGTTGCCCACAAGCTACCTCACCGGGAAGTCTTGTTGTCAGTTCAAGTTCATGTCTGAACAGAATTTACAACAACAATTCTCCATCCAATAATCTTATTATTTTGGTAATGTGATAACTCAAAAACAAAAACAAAAAAAAAACCCTATAGACTAGCCCTTTTATCTCTGACTTTTCCTTCTCTGAAAAATGATCTGCTACCAGGTCCTGTCTTTTCTTCCTTCTTCACATTGACTCTTGGATTCTCTTCATCGCCTGCCAACCCCTTGGTGCAGGCAGCTCCTCCTCACCTCTTGGCCCCCCTGCTGCTCTTCTTGCCTCCACCCTCTCCTTTGCTCCTACCCATTTTGCATGCTCTCTCCTGGTTAGTCCGTCCTGAAGCCCACATCCCACTTTCCTGCTCAGCGTTAGGGTGTGGGCCCCTGAAATCCATTTACCTTTCTCATAATGAGTTCCCTGGAAAGAGTTTAGTATTTGGGGGTGTTTCTTAAATAGTGATTTGAATTTTTTTTAGGGCCAAACCTGAGGCATATGAAAGTTCCCAGGCTAGGGGTCCAATTGGAACTGCAGCTGCTGACCTACATCACAGCCACAGCAATGCCAGATCTGAACTGAGTCTTTGCGAGATCTTTGAGCTACACAGCAGCTCACGATAACACCAGATCCTTTAACCCACTGAACGAGACCAGGGATCGAACCCACATCCCCATTCTTAACCCACTGAGCCAAAACAGGAACTCCTTAAGTAGTGACTTTGAGATTGACACCCATGGAAGGAAAGGGAAAGAACCAGGAATGGGAGGAAGAAAAAGTGGATCTGCAGTCAGACCCAAAGACAGCCTCAGCTGACCCCAGGGGAGTCTGTAGAGTGAGAATGTCCCATGAGTTCACGGCCTTCAGAGTTGTTCCAAGATGAGCTGAGATGGCTGGGCCCTTATATCTCTGCATTGTTCAGTCATTAGGCCACTGTGGAAAGGATCATGACCTTGGGCAAGGCAGCTCTCTGCACTCGAGGAAAGGCCTGAAGTGGCTGACAGCTGCAGGTGTCCACTCACAGCACTTCCAGGAGCAACAGCGGCCCGTCCCAGAGTCCCCTACGTTCACCACATTCACCAGTACCCTTGTCTCTTTGATGACATCGCCCTTGGCTTGCCTTGTCCTTGGTGCTCCCAAGCTCAACTTCAAGTCCTTTTTTCATTCTCTCTCCACTTGGGCTTACCCTCTGATGTTCTCTTGTATGTTATGTTGCCCCACTCCACCCAAGCTAGGTCATGCATTCGTTGAGGGCAGGAATGGAGGCATGTCTTTTCCCCCAGGACCTCAGCACAGAGATGAGTCCCTACAGATGGACAGTTGGAGCCCAAGAGATGCTTGGCGATCCATGAACTAGAGCCTCTGGTTAATGTAGAGATTGCTCAGACCAGACTGTTCCCAACTTCCATTACTGTAGCAGAATGAATGGTTTAGGAAACCACCACCTCCTTGTCCTTTCAGAAGAAAGCTAAAGCCCTTGCCGGCTGTGCATAGCTTGCTGTGCTGGGTCTGGAGCGGGAGCAGGACCTGGACCTGAGCGTACCCCGACTTGGGCGACAGCCTGAGGTTACTCCCGGTCCCTGTGTTCCCACCCACAAAGCAGAGCCAGGGATCCTTTGGTCTCACAGGGTGCTGTGCACATTTAACTAATTAGTGGCCATAAAGTTGCCCACATGCCAAGAGTAATTGCGGTGAGCAGTGATTTTTTGCCTGGAGAGGCAGCATTCCAGCCATTACCGGGGAGGGAGATAAACGGTGGTGCGATCTCTGGGGGCCTGTGGGAACAGGAGCTGTTTTCCTGCCCTCAGAGGATCAGGAACTGGGTAGAGCTTTCTTACACTTAGGCACACCTAGGCAGGCCGCCACAGGATCACCTCTCTCTTGGTAGATTCATCATTCCTTGGGCCGGAGGGAACAGCAATCCCCAAAGTGCAATGCCAGAAGCCACACCCAGGCAGCACTGACTGTGCCTGGGCCTCAAAGCCACTCACAGGGATCCCTTCTCCCTTTGGCCCCGGGAAGGTTGGGGCAGAACTCACCTGGGATTTTCCCACCACCCCACAGTGTCTGGAATATACTAGCCTCCATAATCACAGTAATAAGTTAAAAAGAAAGCACTTTGGTGTTCTCTCAATGGAAGTTTTTATTTTTATTTTTATTTTTGTCTTTTAGAGCTGCACTTGCGGCATATGGAAGTTCCCAGGCTAGGGACTGAATTAGAGCTGTAGCTGCTGGCGTACACCACAGCCACAGCAACTCAGGATCCAAGCCACATCTGTGACCTACACCACAGCTCAGGGCAACGCCAGATCCTTAACCCACTGAGCAGGCCAGGGATCAAACCCGTGTCCTCATGGATGCTAGTCAGATTGGTTTCCACTGAGCCACGATGGTAACTGCCTGGAAGTTTTTATTTTTTCTATTTTTAATTTTTTTGTCTTTTTTTTTAAGGGCTGCCCCTGCGGCATATGACAGTTCCCGGGCCAGGGGTTGAATTGGAGCTGTAGCTGCTGGCCTACGCCAGAGCCACAGCAACAAGGGGTCCCAGCCGCATCTGTGACCTAAACCACAGCTCAAGGCAATGCCGGATCCTTAACCTCATGGATACTAGTCAGATTCCTTTCCACTGAGCCACGATGAGAACTCCCCCTCAATGGAAGTTTTTATATTTAGGGTTCTGTTTCTCCCTCCAGGTAGATTTTTATAAATAACCACTGGGGATGCTGAACAGAGTTTTCATATTGACTCTTTTCACATAAGAAACACCAAGCAATTTTAGATCATGTGACCCTTTCTCCCTGAAGAGTTATAGAATTAGCTAATGTAAACAGAAAAGTAAATGGGAAAGGAAGAAAAGAAGGAATCCAAGGTATGGGGACAATTTACACAATGTGCTTATTTAAAAAGAAATTTAGGAGTTCCCGCCACGGTGCAGGGGGTTAAGAATCTGACTGCAGAGGTGCAGGTTCAATCCCCAGCCCAGGGCAGTGGGTTAAAGGATCTGGCATTGCTGCAGCTGCAGCTTGGATTCAATCCCTGGCCAGGGAACTTCAATTTGCTGCAGTTGAGGCCATAACATTTAAAAAAGAAAAAGAAAAGCAATTCAATCCCATCTCTGTCTTGAGATAAATACAGATTTGTCCCAAACTCCTAGCCTTGCTAATTGAAGTGTCAGGCTAATACTAAAACACCTGCCATGTATCCAGCATGATTCTAAGGTGTTTCATAAGCCTTCTCTCATTTATTCCTCACATTAGCCCTGGAAGTAGGCACTATTCACCCATTTTATAGAGTGGAAACTGAGGCCAGTAGGAATGAAGTAACTTATCCTGTGTCAGTCTGACCCAAAAGCCAGGGCTCCTAACGAGATCACTCTACTACTAAAGTCCGGGACACATCACAAGGGTGTATGAATTGTCATTTTCTGAAGGAGAACCAGGGCACTGTAAGGTTCTGGGTTCATGAAGATATACCCCCATGCCAGCTCACCAGACATGGGAGAAGCATTTCTCACCCCCCCTTACCTACTCAGGGACTATGCAGTCTCAGAAGCCCTCTGGCTGAGGCTTCCTGTGTCTAGAACTGTGAGCCTCTTCCAAGAGGAGGAAGTAAGTATCGAACCTCTTTTCTCTGAGTGAAATTCGAGTCCACCTCCATTATTCACACTCACTCAGAAACAGTCTTAGGAAGGGATGTTCTTTCATCTGAAAAGCTTCCATTTACACACCTAGAGGCAAGTTTTTTCCTGCTGTGCATCCTCTCCCCCACCAGGCTAGGGCAGTGCCTGTCCCCATCATGTACTTGTAGAGCAACTGGGACTTTTCCTTTGGGACACCTATCGTGGTTGGGGGATCATATGCTGGCTTAATGACCTATCCAGTCCAGTATCTCTGCCTCATCAGATTTTAAACTCCATGGGGCAGTGATTGAGTCTGTGCTGCTCTGTGCAGCATCCCCATGGGCTAGTTCAACACCTGGCACAAAACCAGCACCCAGATATTGCTGGAGGAGTAAAGGATGCTAAACATGGCACCATTTGGTTCTGAAAAAATGCTGCCATGAGCTATAAGAGAAACCTGCTTCTCTAAAGCATTTAAAGATCCAGTTCAATTTTCAGGTGAGAGAATTTTTCAAGACACAGTTTCAGTCATTTTTGCAATGGGAGTACCAACTGGTTTCCACTGTGGTTGAGAATGCTGGTCCTGGAGTCTGAGTGTCTGGGTCTCATTCTCCAATCACTACTCACTGCGTGATGATGGTTAAATACTTCAATCTGGCAGTGTGTCCATTGCTGCCAAGGTAAAGTGCGGGCTAAACCAATGTCAAAGCAGTGATGTACAAATTAAATGAGTTGGGAGTTCTGTTGTGGCTCAGTGGTAACCAAACTGACCAGTATCCATGAGGACACACGCTGGATCCCTGGCCTCACTCTGTGGGTTAAGGATCTGGCGTTGCCCTGAGCTGTGGTCGCAGACACAGCTCAGATCCCGAGTTGCTGTGGCCGTGGTGTAGGCCAGCAGCTGCAGCTCCGATTCGACCCCTAGCCTGGGAACCTCCATATGCTGCAGGTGCAGCCCTAAAAGAAAAATACATAAACAAGTAAATGAGTTAACACAAGCGAGTGTTCAGAATTGTGCCTGCTACCTGGGAATCCATAAACGTTGGCTCTTATTACCAGTGTAGCTTTCAGCCTAGAACTCATTCAGTTCTGCAGGCGGGTTTGGATCACTCCTAAGAATTCATAGGCTAGGAATGCATTTGAGGCCAGGTGCAAAGGCATCTGGACTCAATATCTCAGTTGTCAAGTTTCCTTAAGAGGCCAAAGGGAAGCTCTCCCAACCTCAGCCTCCCGAGTGTCATTTATTTTACTGCAGTTGTCACCTGGTCTCGGGAAGCAGGGAATTCTTGCTCTTCCGAGGCCTTTGTCTGAGACTCCCACCTGCCTCCCTGCTTTCTTGCCTGCTTGAGTGAGATGCCCGGGAAAGATGCTCTTAATTCAGAGAACTCGTGACTCCATGAGAAAGTCAGTCCCCGCTGAAAGGCATTCAAATCCTCCATCATTCCTCCCACCCCACCCCGCCCACTCCCCCATATCTCCACAGGGTGCTCCCTGCTTTCACCCACACCCAAGGCTCCGCTCCAGTCACCTCAAATGGCCAAAGTTTCCAATGCAATAAGACAAAAGCACTGCTCTAAGCACTTTACAAAAATGTTAACTTATAACCCACAGAAGCCCACTGGGTGGTGTTAGGCTTCCTGCAGTCCACAGGTGATGAAGCCAAGGGTGATGAAGAGGTTGACCGACTTGCCCAGGGCCACTGAGCTGGACAGTGCAGAGCTGGGGTCTGAGCCAGCGTCTGAGCCCCTGACCACCACACCTCCCTGTCTCTGAAGGAAGGTCTCCCCACCCTGCCCCTAGGGAGCACGCCTAGAACTTTCTCCTCAGTATCATTGGTCAGGGAAATGGGAGGCAAGGAGAAAAAGATGTGAGCACAAATGCAGGCAAGTATGCAGTGGTGTGGGGATAGCTAGAAGGGCCGGCTCTACAGCCAGACTGTGTGATTAGAATGCTGGAGTTTTTACTTACCCACCCTGTAAGCAAAATGGCAATAAGAGTACGCATCTTCTTGTTTTCTAAACAATGAACTTGATACATGTTAGGTCCTTAGAACTGTGTCTGTCAAATACTAAGTGCTCAATACTTTTTTTCCTGCTTTTTGATCTTTTTACATTTTCAGGAGGCAGAAGCAGCAACGAATGCTTTTGTAGAAAAAATGGTGGACTTGGAATTAGAAGATCAGGCATGAGTGTCAGTTACCTGCTGCTTACTGTGTGATCATGGGTACATTTTTCCTCTCTGAGACTTCACTTTTCTCATCTCTAAAATGGGTATGAAAATAACCTCACTTGGAGTTCCTATTGTGGCTCAGAGGATTAAGGACATGACATTGTCTCTGTGAGGGTGTGGGTTCAATCCCTGGCCTTGCTCAGTTGGCTAAGGATCCAGTGTTGCCACAAGCTGTGATGTAAGTTGCTTGGATCTGGTGTTGCCGTGGCTGTGGTGTAGGTCAGTAGCTGCAGCTCTGATTGGACCCCTAGCCTGAAAACCTCCATATAATGCAGGTGCAGCCGTAAAAAGAAAAAAAAAAAAGAAAGGAAGGAAGGTAGGAAGAAAGAACGGGAGAACAGAAGAAAATAACCTCACTCAACTGAGACAGAGTGCCTGTAAAAGAGCTCTGTAAATTCTAAAACACTGTGCAAATAGTGATTACAGAATTATCCTACTTTAGAGATAATTTAGGGCTTCTCCCAAGAGAGCAGATAGTTGCCTTTCAGGAAGTCTTCAGACTAAAAGACTAGAACTCCACCCCCCGGGAGATTCACTGTCTGTGTCTCCCAGGCTTTTGGTTTTCAAAACTCCTCCTTTCAAGGAAGTCTCAAGAAGCGGAGAGCCCGGTGTGTTCGGAGGGAGAGAAGAGAACGCTTGGGGATATGACTGCTGTCTTCCAGGAGCCGATAGGCTGCACAGGGTGAACAGGTCAGACTTCTGAAGCAAATACTGGGTCTCTGAGCGCAAGTAGCAAGTCTCAGATTTCATCTCTAGAAGAAAGAAAGACACTTCTTTGGATTGCAGCTCTCAGAAAGTGGGGATGGCTACTCTAGTCGAGAGTGTGCTGTCACTGGAGGCATTCAAGCAAAGAATTGAGACCATTCAAAGGGGATGTGGTAGAGGAGATTGAAACGGGGCAGGAGAGGAGAAATCAGTTGACCTGAGTCTGGGAACCTGCACTTCCTCCTAAAGCGCAGCCTGCCTGAGCCGGGATCAGGTGGGGCAGGCGGGCAGGGAGAAAAGGACGGCCAGGGGGCAGCTAGCAGGAGCCCTGAATCAGCTCCACGAGTTCACGGTTTTGCCGAGGGCGGTCCCTGTCTCTTCGGCCACTTTAGGCCCCAGGGCCTGGAACTGTAAACATTCCACTCACTCACTCAGTTAATTCAGCAAACATTTGCAGGCCTGAGAGTCAATCCCCGCCGAGGCCGCGGTGGGACCACGGGCGCCTGCGAGCCTCCAGCCTGGCGACCGGCAGGGGGCAGGAGAGACACACAGATGCCAAACTGCGCAGCCGGCTCGCCAAGCCTCCCCGCTGGGGAAACTGGGTCACTCGGTCCTGCCATTCCGAGGTGGGGATGGGCACCTTGAGCCTCCCAGCAAGGGCTCTGAGACCCCGGATGCCACCTAACAGGGCCATCGGAGCCATCGGACCTCTGGACTGGCAGACATATAACCCCTGCTTGCCCAAGAAGAGATGGATAAACCCGGATGGCCAGGGGCTGGGGGGCCGGGCCCGGGGCGGCGGGGAGGGGGTAGGCTGGAGGGAACTCGTCCCAACAAAAGATGTCATGTAGCTGGACACATCCCAGGCCGTGTATTAGAGAAGGCCTGCCACTCAGGACTCCTCTGTGAGAGAACCCGTGACCTGGCTAAGGAGGTCTAGGCTCTGGGGCTGGTTGAATCTTCCACTGTGGGTGGGGGAAGGGCTCACTGGCTGGATGCCAGACCAGGTAGCTCAGGGGTTAGGTGGCAGGTTCGGAGTCAGATATGCTTTTGTGTCCCAAAGCATGTCTCTCTACCCTCAAGCCAAAGACCTCCCTTGAGGTCTTGGAGGTTGAGAGTCAGGGAGGTGGAACAGACCTGGAGTGAGAGGGGACCTGGAGGATGGAAAGGGGAAGAAGCACTCCCCAAACTCCCGGGAGCCTGAGATGGTCAGAAGGGCCCCTTGAATCAGAAGTCGAGGACCAGCTTATGCATTCTTGGTTGTTGTTTTTTTTTTTTTTTAATTAAATTTAATTTTTTTTAGGGCCACACCCACAGCTTATGGAGGTTCCCAGGTTAGGGGTCCAATTGGAGCTGCAGCTGCTGGCCTACACCACAGCCACAGCAACACCAGATCCAAGCTGAATCTGAGATCTACACCACAGCTCATGGCAACGCTGGATCCTTAACCCATTGAGCGAAGCTGGGGATCAAACCCAGAGGATACTAGTCAGGTTCTTAACCCGCTGGGCCACAGTGGGAACTCCCGATTATGCCTTCTTCCAGGCGTTGAAGCCAGGACTATGCTGCCCCCTCCCCTGCAGAAGAGGGGTGGGTGGGCACTGATGCTGCTCTATAAGGGCTCAGCAAGGTGTTCCATGATCGTTGGCTACTCATGAGGAAAGAATCTTGGAGAACTACTTTGAGCCCCCAGTTTTACTGGTTAGAAACAGACAAACCAAAAAAACATAAAATTGGAGGCTCAGAAAACAGTGGGACCAGAGAAAGGAAAATCCCTGCTCTTTTCAATTGTTTCTAGAATCTTCATCTGAAACTATGTGGAGAAAGGGACTGGACCCCTGCAGTAAGCTCCCCAAACTGAGGATCTCCCCCTGGAAATCCTCGGGGATGACGCTCTGCCCACACTCTCCCTGCTTCACTGCTGGCCACGCTTACGTTACCCAACCTCGAGTATGAGACAGGCCGAGTTCTCCCAGCCCCAGCCTGGCCTCTGGGGCTCGGAGGAGCAGCCAGTGCTTCTGAGGTTGAGGGGGGTTGGGCAGCATCGTGGGATAAAGCCAGATGCCCGAGCTGGAAGCTCAGCACTAGCCGCGAGGCCTCAGGCAAGCTCCTTCCTGTCTGGGAGCCTTTACTTCATCTATCAAAGGGGGGCAATAATAGTGTTTTCCTTATAGAAACCATCCTTTCAAGTCCCTCTTAATCTGAAATTGGAAACAAGAACAAACTAACTAGCTTTCTTCTTCCCTGGGGAAGCCAAACAGCAGGATCTAAAAGGAAAGGGGTGGGAGCCAGACTTCGGACTCTCCGGTCCAAGTGCTGGGAATTTGGGGGAGGAAATAGCTTCTGGCTGGAGAACAGGTTGTGGCCCAGCATCCTTCTGCCCTTAGATTGCGGTGTGACCACAGTCTGCCTCCTGCACCTCTCTGGCCCTTACTGCTCTGCTCTGGACAATGGAGAGGTTGAGCTTGGCAAACCCTAAGGTCCCCAAAGCCCTGTGCTCCTGAGATTCCGCTGCAGGGCCGGGCCCTCGTTCTTTGGGATGCAGCCCAGGCCTCATGCAGCCACAGCAGCTAAAGAAGCATTGCGTTGCTGGGCTCTGGCCCTCGGCCCAGAGGAGGGCACTCAGCTCCAGGGAAGCCCCTGGTTTGCTGGTTTGGATGCTGTGAAGGGCCAGGCCACAGGGACTGTGGCCTGTTGGCATCTGGTTCCAGCCAAAGCTTTTCAGGGATGGGTGAGGAGCAGAAAGGCTGGCAGAAGCCATGGAAAAAAATGGCCCTGTGCTCACACTCAGGTTCTGGGGCCTTGCTTTGAAATCCACAACCTCAGCCACCTGGGAAATGATGAAGCCCTGAAAGGAACAATGGCCAGGGGCCCAGGGGCAGTTTTGTGTTTTAAAAGGACAGGGTAAGGGAAGGGATCCACGTGAGGGGACCAGTATTGGTAGGAGGAGGCTCTGCAAAGGCAGACAAGTGGGGGCCGAAGCAGGTACCCCATCACTGACACAGTCGATAAGCGGGCATTTAGCGTGTCCTCTGTGTGTGGCACTGGGTGGCAGTCCTGGGGGTGGCACTGAAGGGTCAGATGGGGCTGCCTTGGAAGACTTTCTGATCTGTGAAAAATGTACATGGTGTGGACCACAGAAAGGAGGGGGGCCGTGGAGGGGGAAGAGCTCAATGTCAGGGGCTCCAAGGGCTCTGAGGTGGTGGCCTGGAGCCCGCTGCCCTCCTCTGTCAGGCAGGGAGTGGGCTGGCTTTCCTCCCCTGGGCAGTGAACCTCCAAATACCTCTCGTTCGTTCCAACAAGTACAGCGAGTCTACTTGACTCTGTGGACTGTGCCCCAAGCTCAGACCGGCTGGCTCTAGGGACTGCTCTCTGGAGCCACTGGAGGCTATGGTGGATGTGACTGTCCTTGTCAGCAGACCAGCTGGAAGTACCTGCCCCAGGCTTCCTGGCTTCTGAGGATTGCAGCTGGGATTTGAACCCATGTCCAACTACCTCTGAATCCTGTGTCCATTCCAAGAAGATGCCAACTCCCACTCCCATTGCCTCGTAGCCAGGATAGACAACGTGCCCCACACAGACCCATACCACAAGAAGACTGGGCAGATATGGTGGGAAAAGTACATTCCTAGGGAAAATCAGCTGCTCTGATTGCCTGTCCCCACTGTAAACAGGAAGAGAGCTCGGGGTTTGCAGGGCCACCAGGAGAATGCCCAGTGGCCCACTCCTTCCGCAGATACTTCAGCTTGGGACCCAAGGTCCCCCAAGGTCCCCCTGGATCTTGATGCTTCCACTTCCACTCTGCAACTCCACTCCAGGACTTCTGGGTGACTCGTGCAAAGGCAAAGGCAAGGTCCTTGCAGAGGCAGGCAGAGCCGCTGGAGTCCTGGTGAAGGCCTCTCAGATGACTTGGGGCAAATTCAGAACGTTCTGAGCCTGGGCTCCCTCATCTGTTAAGACGATGGCAACCAACCACACCAAACAAAACTTACAGCTGGGTTCTGAGAGGTGAATGAGTTAAGCTGTGTGAAACCGCCAGTGTCTAAGAAGATACTCAATATATACTGTTCTTCAGGGGATAGAATTGGGGGACTTTGGGGCAAGAAGAAAGATTGTGGGAATTATAATCATTGAACACGTGAAACCTGCCCGTTATTGTATTCAAGCCTTTACTTGTATTATCTCAATGAAGCCTCCAGCACTCCTATGAGGCAGGTAGTATGGATCTCCTCATTTTGGAGCTAAAGGAACCGAGGCTCCGCAATGTTAGGTTACTTACCCAAGGTCAAAATCAAGAATCTGAGCCAGAAACCAAGAGTTTAACATCTAAGATGCTCTGCAGCCATTCCCACTTTCCTGCTCGGACGGGAGGATCCCTCCCTGAAAGACGCTGTCATCTCTCTTTAGATTTTTGCTGAGCTAAGCAGACCCTCCGAAGGGGCTTCGCATCTTTCACAGTAACAGTTACTCCTTCTTTCACCGGCTCAGAACACTGTGGTTAAGTTGACCCCTTATGTTTTGCAAGCATTACACGTATTTATACGTCTGTCTCTGGCATGAAGTGGACCTTCTTAGAAGGCACGGACGAAATCTCGTTTTATTTCTCTTTGTTTCCTCTCCAAGTCACCATTACCCACAGTGCTTCACATGCTGTAATAGGCTTTTGATGAATGTTTGTTGATTTGAGCTGCGTGTTAGGCAGAGCTGAGTAGAGAGTGAAGGACCTGGGTGGGAATTCCTACTCCCATGGACGGCGTGACCCTGGGCAAGTGACTCAGCCTCTGCGGGCCTCCATCAGTCTCCCCTCCTCTAAAATGGGATAACACTATCTACCATCATCAAGAGTTGTAAGGATGAAAAGAAAAAATGCCGATGAAGCAGTTACACAGGGCCTGGCACGTGTTACAGAGTCAGTAAAGCTTGTGTATTATAAGGCCTGAGGGGTGGAGACTGGGCGAGGTGGATGCTGGTGATAAGGAAAGAAAGAACCCTGGGAGACACGCAGAAACAAGGATGCTGCTAAAGACCAAAGCTGCTTACTTCTTAGAGCTTGGTGGGATGGAGACAGATGAAAAGGAAGGAGATATTTTAAGGAAAGTTCAATATAATGGAGAGGAGCCAATGAGATGAGTTTAAGGCTGCTGGGACAAGAGACAGAAAGGAATTAGAAGCGAGAGAAGCCTGAAGCAGTGTCTCTGTCCAGGATGAAAGAAGAGGCCTGGAGATGAGAGAGACACCCCTACCCAACCAAAATAAAGGAAACGCTGGGGTGGGGGTGGGGGGGCGTGCAGCTGGGAGGACATTACAAACTAAGGTGGCTGTGGAGGAACAGTTTCTGCCTGGATCCAAAAGTCGGATCTGAAAGCCAAAAGAAATGAATAATCCAGGCATCGGGCTCAAGGCGGGAGGCAGCTGTTCATTTATGGCTTGACAAACACTTGACTAAGCCCTTTCAGCTAGTTTAGGAAAAGTCCTTCTGATGCAGTTTGGACTGAGATGTCTTTAGCAGGAGCACCCACGCCTTGCCCAAGACCTCACCCAGGAGGGAGCAGAGAGCCATGGAAGCGGGGGAGGGGGGGATGCACAGTCTGTGGCACCTGCCTCCAGCTCTCAGCCTGGGGCTGGGGTGGTGCAGCTGGAAGTTCCCACACGGTCCGAGGAAGGCCTTCTGCTGGCAGTGTGCTGGGCCTCTTTGTCGAATCAACAGGGTCTTTCTGAGCTTCAAATCTACTCTACATTTTAAATCAACACCTGCTATCACAGAGGCTTCTACCTGCAAGAGGTGGAGGAGAGGGAGGAGGTGAGGGGCCTCTTAAGATAATTTAGAGAGGGGGACCGCTCTCCACTGAAGTCCTTGCTTCCTCCTCTGGCCAGCACTCAGCTGGTTTTTCTACAGTGAGAGAAGAAGAAGCTTGCCAAGTGGCAGGAGCCAAGTCATTATCCAGCCTGCAGGGGCACAAATGGTCTTTCTGGCCTCAGCACTGGAGCGAGATTGTCCTAAGCAATTTACAGGCTCACTGGAAAGGTGACATGGGCAAGGAAGTGGCTGGGAAGTAAGTTCCTTCATCCACAGAGCCTCGAGGCACACATGCCCTGCCTGTAAGCCAGAACTAGTATGGGGAGCTGGGAGCCCAGAGGAATAGCTCCGGTTGGCCGTGAAAAGACCCCTGTGGGCAGCTGTGTGCATGCGTGAATGCCCCCTGCTCGAACGCGGGCCCAGGTGGGTGGGGGTGGGGTTCTGCTCTACACAGTTATTCAGGGGCCCAAGTGGCCTTGGCTTTGCCATCTTCAATGCCAGACTGCCCTGTGTCCCAACATCCAGTTGATCGGGAGAGAACATGGCAACCATCCCCAGGACATCTCTGGTCAGGGCTGGAAGTGGCGTGCACCCCGTCACATGCCACTGGCCTGAACTCATTCCCAAGGACACACTAAACTGCAAGGGAGGCTGGAAAGCAAAGCTTAGCTCTGTGCCCAGGAAAGAGAGGAAAAGGACTTGGTGTTCTGTCAGCAATCTCTGTCACACACGTGCAACCATCCAGGACATTCGGTGACAGAGGGTTGGAAAGGGACACCTGAGAAATAAACAGATTGACAAGACCTCAAGGGCTTGGGGGAATATCCCATCTAATAGGTATCCCTTCCTTAGCCTCAGGAGCATCGGGTCCTTGGGGGAGACATTTGGTGAGGGAGTCAGGTAAGATCCAGCCTGGAGCGCTTAAAGAAACCGTGGAAGCTCTTGGGCCAGGGGAACAGGTGCTCTGGGGGCCTGGAGAATGCGGTGAGGGGAGGGCGAGGGCCTGGTCACTCAGTGTGGGGTCTGGGCTCAGACGAGGTAGGTACTGGGAGCCTTAGGTGCAGCCCAGGTCACCAGGGTAGGGAAGAAGGCAGGGCCCAGGACACACACTCCGCACACTGCAATCCCCATGCACGACTTTCCTGTGCCCCATCTTCATGGAAGAAGAGCCAGGGAACCAGGACCCAGGCGGAGGAGGCCACCTGGAGGTCAGCAGGCAAGACAGTCAGGCAGGATGGGAAAGCAGGGAGCCCGGCGTCTGAGGAGGAGGGGCCCAGAGTGGAGAGAAAGGGCTCCATGGGGAAACAGAGCCAAAGAACCCTGTTCTGTCCGTGGTACGAGAGGTGTGGCTGGGAGTTCCCCTTGTGGTGCAGTGGAAATGAATCCAACTAGTATCCATGAGGACGAGGGTTCAATGGATACTAGTGGGTTAAGGATCCGGCGTTGCCATTAGATTAGCTGTGGTGTAGTTTCCAGACATGGCTTGGATCTGGCATTACTGTGGCTGTGGTCTAGGCTTGCAGCTCTAGCTCCGATTCGACCCTTGGGAACTTCCAGATGCCATGGGTGCGACTCTAAAAAAGCCAAAAAAACAAAAACAGGTGTGGCTTTTCACTTTTATGCTGATGTTACTTTTGGGTCTCACAGCGCTAACCAGTAGAACTTTCGGTAAGGGTGGAAATGTCCTCTGCTTCCGCTGTCCAGCACGGTCACCACTAGCCGCATGGCGCTAGGGGGCACTTGAAGTGTGGCCAGTGTGACTGAAGAACTAAATTTTGAATTGTATTCCATTTTCATTAAACGTAAAGAGCCACAGGCAGCCAGCAGCTCCTGAGCTGGACAGCTCAGGCACAGTTTTAGCCCAGGAAAGGTAGGGTGTCGGGCCTCAGTTACTCTGGCTCATGCTCTGCCTCTCGCTGCTCCTGGGCCCTTAGCTCCGTCCCAGCTTTGGCTCATGATGAGCCCTAGGCGGACAGCGGGTCTAGTTCTATCCTCAGGTTTGGGCGAGTCTGGGCTCAGAAATTCTCATTTGCTTTTACCCCTGGGTCTGGGAAGAGAGAGCAGTCAGAGCGCTGGGCAGCTGGGAGGCATTACTGAGTCTCTGTGGTCCCGGGGCTGGAGTTGGAGGAGGGGCTTGGACTCTGCGTCCTCTGCCCTCAGTCCTCGGTCCCTGCTCCTTCATCCATAGGAGGCTCCGAGCCATGGAGGCCAGGCCCCGATGCATCCCTTGGACACTCAGGGGCAGCTCGCAGCTCCCGGATGGGAAACACAATTGCACCTGTCCCTCATCTGCTCCATGCCCAGCCTGTCTCAACGCTAAATGCTTTGATGCCCGCTGGCCACCTGACACCCCCCGCTCACTCCCCCGACTCCCCCCTCGACTTCGTTTTGAATCGTCAGCACTTCGTTCCTTTCTAGCACACGCCCTCTCCTGATTCCAGACCAGCTGAACCAGCTCTGCTTCGAAGCCTGTTGTCACTCTGCCATGCTCTCATCATCTGTCAATGGACATGATGCTCTGGGCCTGTCTCTGAGGGACCCCAGGCCCAGAGGTGCCTTGCCAGTGCTCTGAGTCCCTGGAGTCTGCTCTACAATTGAGACCATCCATCCCCCGACCTCCTCTTGACCCAGGCGCAAAGCTGGAGCAGTGGGACCTCCACAGATTCCTTCCCTCCTCTCGGGCAGCGCTTTCTCCTCCCCTCAGATTTTCATCCTCTCTACAGGATACAAGGTTGGGTGGTCCCCAAAATAGCACTTGAAGGTGGTGAGAGGAAGTTTATGGGTGAGAGCGCACCATGGGCCTGCACGGCCACCTAGAGTTGGAGGCGGGGGTCTGGTCAGCTTTTTCTCAAGCACAGGCCTTTCTTCTAGCGTTGAGGGCCTCCATGGCAGATGAAACCATCCTCAAGACCTGGTTCAAGCCCTACCTGGGGCCTCTGGTGTCACTAGGCCTCCCAGGCTTTTTTGGAATGGAGCCCAGAAACCTCTTTCTAAAGGGCAAAATTGAGATCCCGCTGCACCACAGCAGATCCAGTTAAGGATCGAGTGTTGTCTCTGCGGGGGTTCCATTCACAGCTGCTGCTCCAATTCAGTCCCCGGCCTGGGAACCTCCATGTGCTGCTGGTGTGGCTTTAAAAAAGGCGGGGCGGGGGGGGAAGCAAAGCTAAGGTATCCTGCTCTGTGTAAACCTGGCAGTGGATCCTCAATGGCTCCCCAGCAAAGGCCGAACTCCTTAGCAGGACCCAGGCACGTCACAACCTCCTCCTCTTCTCCAGCCCCTGTCTGACGAGGCCAGGCTGCTGCTCTTTTTCCCCTCGAGCTCACACATAACTGTGATGGTTCTATGAAGGGCCTGTTCCCCTGGGTACAGCCGAGATTATTCACAGCTCCCTGGGGATGCGTTCTAAGCCCACTCATTTCTCTTCCCCTCAAGAAGGGCCCTTGCTCTACAGCGCCACTCAGGTTTGCTCAGGCGCCCCACCTCTGCAACGCCCTCCGTGTCTCCTAACATCAGGCGGGTGGCAGAGGTCCTCGGCTCTGTCAAAGCATCTGTGTGAGGTTTTGTAGTTTTAATTTCCTTATCTATCCCGCACTTACCCCTGGCACCCGGGCCCCAGGTGGGCTCCTTCATACAGCCGGCAGAATGGAAGCAACCCCCCCCCAACCCCTGATGGCCTTTCTCCCTGCCTGAAGCCAGACCGCAGGTGCTGGCTGAGAGCAGACAGATAAGAGAACAAACACAAGACCGATGGTTGACATCATCCATCCGGGCCCTGCAAGCATGACTGGTACTGAAAGCTGTCATTTCCCATGTGTGGCCCTGACCCCAGCCTTCTCCTCTCTGAAAGATGGGGCAGGGCTGGCGCAGCCTCTTTCACAGAGAAGATGCTCCATAAATATTTCCTGGATGATTAACTCCCAGTATTCAGCTCTCAGGATGAAGCTGAGCTCAGATTAAGGTTTGTGGTTGCTGTTTTCTTCTTCACTGTTTCCTGGTCTTCAGGGATGTGCAAAGGATAGTCTCAGGGATGGCCAAGGGAAGCCACTTCCCTGCCCACTGTCCCCCGGACGCTGCCAGAGTCAGAGATTCCAGGGCGGGGCCCGGCAAGCTCTCCCCCGTCTCTGGACTGCTCTCTTGGGACCGGCTTCCCACAGCCTCCCCCGTCCCCAGGAGCAGCCAAGCCGTCTTATTCATGGCTGCTCCTTCTGTGCAGGGCTTCGGCGGTGGCTGCTCCTCCACCACTCTGCCACTCGCTCAGCCGGGGCCCTGCCAGCTTTCCTCCTCCACACCTGATGGTGTACCTGGCCGGGTTCTCAGCCTCGCTTGGGACTGCTCTTTGGTTCCAAGCCGGGCTGCCTTTCTTCTTCTTTGAAGGCGCATCGTGGTGCCTGGACCTCTACCAGTTTGCCACCCAACTCCTTTTCTCTGCGGGCCCCTCCCTGGGTGCATCTCCTAGAGCACAACCAGGACCCTTCTTACTGTGTCTTTGTTTTTTTTTGTTTATTTATTTTTGTCCTTGGGGGACCGCACCCACGGCATATGGAGGTTCCCAGGCTAGGGGTCTAATCAGAGCTGTAGCCGCCGGACTACACCACAGCCAGAGCAATGCCAGATTCAAGCCACATCTGCGACCTACACCACAGCTCACGGCAACACCAGATCCTTAACCCACTGAGTGAGGCCAGGGATCGAACCCGAAACCTCATGGTTCCTAGTCAGATTCGATTCCACTGCACCACGACGGGAACTCCATTCAGTCTTTATTTTTTATTTTTCATTATTAAAAGTTTTATTTTATGGCTGCACCTACAGCATACGCTACCATGGGGACAATGGCCACGTTAGTCCTGCCATCCAGGAGAAGGATAGGAGATTCCTGTGATGGGTTGATACCCAGAGGTGCTTTATAAACAGAAGGACCACAAAACACCTGAGGTTGCACCACCACAGCAGTGCCCAGGCCAGGGACTGACTCTGAGCCACAGCTGCAGCAACAAGGGATCCATTCACCCACTGCACTGGGCTGAGGATCAAACCCGTGCCACCCAGTGATCTAAACTGCTGTAGTCGGATTCTTAACCCACTGTACCAGAGTGGGAACTCCTCACCCGGTCTTTGGCACCCGGCCGCAATCATCCTCCTCGAGCCTCAGCAGCGTGCATTACTTCCCTCCACCGCACCCTGAATTCCTTGAGAGCAGACCCTGGGCCTAAGTACAGCTCTGCAGCCTCCCACACTCTCCCCCAGGGCCTTGGCCGTGGAAAGTTTTAATGCCTTTTTATTGATTACTCAGAAATGGAGGCTCCTTAAAGGGTCTGTGAACCCTGGGATCTCTTCCACGTTTCCCAAGGTGGGCTGTGGGATATGACTAGGGGTTCTAGGGGTGAAGAGACCCGTGAGCAGCTACACCATTTCTTAGAGCCCTTAATGTGTTAATAATGCCCCTTGTGATTTTTCCACGTAAAGTGAGAGTCTAAGATCCCCACGGGCTAGGACACGGGACCCTAAAGCAGGACCTCAGGGAGCCAGAGAACCTCTACGGTATCAGGTAAGGAGCGAAGGCATCTGGTGAGGGCAGAGACTAGGCTAAGGTCAGCGAGTAAAGCCACGCTCAGAGGCGAAGGGAGCAAAGGCGCCTCCTCGCTCCCAGGCTTCTCTCCCCCAACCCCAGGGGCGGGGCTGTCATCAACGGCTTCACCAATAAACCTTCACTGGGCCCATCATACACCTGGACCCAAGGCCAGATTCCAGACAGAGAATTTCTAACTAAGCTGAAGATCTGGGGATTTTCTAATCTTAGAAGCAAAACAGGGGGCTTTCTATGAGGCTGGACTGGCCACAGCCAAACAAATTTGGCCAAAAACACCCCCCCCACACACATTTTATCCTTGAAGGACCTCCTGGGATTGACGTGTCTGGGAACACATCTTGGAGGCGCTGCTGTCTGCAGCCTCAGGGAGGAAACGCGAACGATCACTGCTGGTGTTTTGTGGTCCTTTTGTTTATAAAGCACCTCTGGGTATCAACCCATCACAGGAATCGCCCAACCTTCCCCTGGATGGCAGGACTAACATGGCCATTGTCCCCATGGTAGCAATGACGATGACAGAAGGCGGGGAGGGCCCTGGGACAGAGAGTCCCGAGTCACGCATGTGAAAGTCTGCTCTGCCAGTGACAACCAGTGGCTATCCATCTCCAGGTCGATATGGGACAGAAATGGGAGTGTCTGTCTTGCACAGTTACTGACAGGGTGAGGTGAAAATGTGTGTTAGGTGGCTGTGTAAAACCCCTTACTCCAATATGTGTTTACTGGGCTCGTGCTGTGTGGTTCTCCATAAAGAAGAGCTACCCTCCACTGGGGGCCGTACACAGTCCTCGGCACTTTCTTTACACTATTAAATGTAACTCTCGCTATAACCTTGTGGGGTAGGTTTTTATAATCCCCATTTTCTAGATGAGGAAACTGAGGTTTGGTGATTTGAGGTTTTCCCAAGTTTACCTCAACTGACAGTCTGAAAACTTGAACTCAGAGCCAAAGGCAAAGCCCATGTTCCATGCCCTTTAATGTTAAGAGTTAGTGGAGTTCCCTGGTGGCACAGCAGGTTAAGGATCTGGCGTTGTCACTGCTGTGGCTCAGGTCACTGCTGTGGTGCATGTTCAGTCCCTGGCTTGGGAACTTCTACATGCTGTGAGCACGACCAAAAATAAAAAACAAAAATAAAAATAATGTTAAGAGTTAAGATGCAGAGTTCCCGTCATGGCGCAGTGGTTAACGAATCCGACTAGGAACCATGAGGTTGCAGGTTCGGTCCCTGCCCTTGCTCAGTGGGTTAACGATCCGGCGTTGCCATGAGCTGTGGTGTAGGTTGCAGACGCGACTCAGATCCCATGTTGCTGTGGCTCTGGTGTAGGCCAGTGGCTACAGCTCTGATTGGACCCCTAGCCTGGGAACCTCCATATGCCGCAGGAGTGGCCCAAGAAATAGCAAAAAGACAAAAAAAAAAAAAAAGAGTTAAGATGTAGGAGTTCCCACTGTGGTGCAGCAGATTAAGGATCTAGCGTTGTCATGGCTGTGGTGTAGGTTGCAGCTGTAGCTTGGATTCGATCCCTGGCCTGGGAACTTCCACTAGGCACGGGTGTGGCCAAAAAAAAAAAAAAGAGTTAAGACGCTAGTTCTAAAAAACAGAAAATTAAAAAAACAAAGCCTACCCTACATGCAAAAACAAACAAAAAACAGACGAAAAAGATACTCGTTCTAGGCTCTGCTGAATGTGGTTCCGTATAGCAAAGATCACCAGTATTAACGTGAATTTTTAAAATGAAAAGCAGTAAGTTGGTGTTCAAAGAAGTGTGTCCAAAGCTTATTTCCACAAGTCCTGGCATACCAAGCCTCTTTCCTGTCTTCCATTCGCCCTCTGGAAAACCGGGGAAATTGCCACTATTTCCTAAGGCTGTTGCAAGAAGTAAATTGACCTAGAATATGCAAAAGCAGCTACAACAGTGTCTGGCTCTTGGCAGACACTCAATAAGTGTAGCTGAATGAGATTCTTTGCAGCTTCTAATCTAGCAATAACACACAGGAACATGCCCGCAGATACAGTGAGTTTGAACACTGAACATAAGAGCAGTGAAAACATCAGTGCTCCTTTCCACGACTGCTTTCTACCAACCGGGCGGTAAGACGTGCGGGCGGGGTGGGAAGAGGCAGAATAACCGAGGGGTTAAGGGCACCGCCCAACCTGATCAAATCTACTGACCAGTTCGGGGCCTTTGGGAAATTACTCAGCCTCTCCATGCCTGTTTTCTGTAAAATGACAGAGTGGTTTCAAGAATTGAAAGGGTACAAATATGCAAAGCACTCGGAAGGCTGACTGGCACAGGGTAAGTGCCAGGTAAACCCCCCCTCCCCAAGTACCAGCTGCCCTCCCCTCCTCTGAACCCTTGTAACTCCCATGAATGCCAAAGATGGGTTTGGATAACTTTCATGCTTTGGCATCTTGAGCGTGTGCCTTTTATCACTCCTACTGGATTGAAGCAATTTGAGGGCAGGACGCTATCAGATTCAGCCTGCACAGGGCTAATGCCAAAGCCAGTGCTCCAGAGCTGATGGGGGGATCTGTGAAGAAACCAGTGAGTTAGAACACAGCCTTGGGGTCCAGTTCTGAGGGGCCTGGAGCCGTGTGCTTCCCCCTCCCACACACGCCATGGCCGGTTCTTTCACCGCACTGGTGCCCCTGGCTTTCTCTGCTTCTCTCTTGTCCTGATGCCAAGAAGTGGCGGACTGAGGTTGCCGGCCCTGCCCACAACCCTTGGGCCAGTCAGCCCCCGCCCACCCAGGGCCACAGAGTGGCCTGACAGGCCAGCAGATTAAGTGCTCAAAAGCACATGGGTGTGTAATCTAAGAAAGTGTCCCCTGCAGTGCGTCTGAGAGCCCACCCCTGCTCTCCAGGCCTCCTCTGGGACACGGCCTGAAGGTGAGTAGCGTAGGAAGTCTTTAGCTACAAGGCTTTGGGCAGTTCACAGTAGGAAAAGTGATCGAGGCCCCAGGGGCCAGAGATGGAGAGGAAGAAAAGAGGCCAATTTGGGGGCCCTGGGAGACAGCAGATGCTCTCTCTCCTCTCTGGGTCCTGGTAGTTAGGGTAGGGCTCCCAGGGTATGAGGGAAGGAGGTCTGAGATCCTCACTTCCAACCCCCCCAGGAGAATGACCAGAGATGGCAGAGCACGCTGTTCACACACCTGTGCCAGGCTCATTCCTCACCCGTCTCCCCATTCTCTTCCCAACACCCCCCATCCCGCACTGATGTTCAACACATGGGCCCCCTTCCAGGAGGCCACCTGGCACGGGTGCCCAAGCTTGGGCTTTGGGAACAATCAGACCTGATTTCAAAGGTGGACTCTGGCAATTACTGTCCGTGTGATGCTGGCCAAGTTCATTACTAATGTTACTATTGCAACCATACTAATTTCTCAATAATGGTGAAATTGGCGAGAGCTAATTACGTTAAGTCCCCAGTGGTGCCTTGCACATAGTAGGCGTTCAGCAAATTGCTATTGGGGGTGGGGGGACACAGTTCCAGGTCTAGTCATACTACAAGCCCTTTCCCTCTGTTTTCATCCAGCTGACAGCCAGCCAGAGTCACAGCAAGGCACCAGGCGGTCTGGGGTGGGGAGGGGAAGGCAGGACAGGCCTTCCTGTCCTCTGGGTGACCTGTCGGGGACAAGTTACAGGCTGAGTGCTGAACTCGTGTCTGAACATGTGTGCTGCGCAAGGGCATTTGCCAATCAGACCGAACCACCCTCCTGCCCCGAACCCTCTAGATCAGCTGTCTCCCCTGCCCACAATCCCCACTTGCTTCACTTCAGTAACGACCTTGGGATCTGAGGAGACAGATATGTTGGATGCATGACTGGGGGAAGAAACACTGCAAGAGCGACATCAGTAAAAATCAATAACAACTGCAAACTTTTGAGGGCGGACTCTTGGTCCGGGATGTTGCAGGCCCCTCACTTCATTTCTTTATCACAACTCTAAGAGAAGGTACTCTTATCATCCCCATTTTATAGATAAAGAAACTGAGGCTCAGAGAGATTCGAAAACTTGTCCAAGGTGGCATGGTTAACAAGGAGGCAGATGGGATTTGAATTAATCGGACTCCAGGGCCCACCAACCAAGAACCTGATACCTTACCAGGTGCCTTAACCTAAATAATTTCGAAACCTCACAACAGTGAGGATATTGTTGGATACTGCTTTTTTTTTAATTACTAAGAAAACGAAGTTAGGTTAAGTGACTTGCCCGGGGTCATGCGGCTGGTAGCTGGGGAGCCAGTGCCCAGCTCCGAAGCACATGTATTTCCTCCGCTCCAGTGCCTCTGATTCGGCAGAGCCTGGAAGGGGGGCACGGAAGGGAAGGGAAACTGACCTCGATAAGCACCTAGTATATGGTCGATGCTTTTACATAAGCTCCTCATTTAATCTTCACAACCACTCCATGAAGAGGGTATAATTAGCAGGCTGAGAGTGAAGCAGCTTGCCTGAGATCGCACAGCCACAGCAATGAAATCAGGATTCAGCTTCACTAGTGACTCCAGAGGACTTGCTTTTTCTATTGGAGTGTACTGTCTCAGACGGCCCCTCTGCTGGCTTTGTGTTTCCGCTTTGCTCTCAAGACCCACTTTCCGCCTGTTCTGCGCTTTGGGAGACGCCCCTCCACAGAGGGCACGACGGGGCCCCTCACGCTCTGCCTTCCCATTTGGGTCAGGTGAACAGGGAGCTTGGGAGGAGGCGGGTTCGTGCTCAGCTCCTTCCCTGCCTCGCTGTGGTCCTAGGACTACAGCTCCCTCCCCTCATGGCTGCCCCTCCTCCCTGGGTCCGCAGGACACCATTTCAGGCAGGGGATGGGAAGAGCTTCCTGCTGTTGCTCATCTCCAGCTGCATTCCTTGTGGAGTCCCTTCGTGTGGCACCCCTGCTAACTTTCCCTTCATCACTTACCTTCTCATCCCAGCGGAGTGTCTGTTTCCTGCTGGACCCTGACCAAGGCTCCTAATGTCTGTCTGGGGCTGCTCCTCTTAGGGCTACTGGGAAGGCAGGCCAATGGCTTCTTTGCTGGTCAGACAGGTCCAGGCCTTTCCCAGACTAGTTAGGGATGGGCAGGACAGTGGGTGAGTTCCTGATGCCCATGCCTCTCTCCATCTGGAACTGCAGCTTGGGGCAGCATGGCCTTTCCACAGTCTCATATTTATTTACTTTTCTATTCTACAGCTGCACCTGCAGCATATGTAAGTTCCCAGGCTAGAGATAGAATGGAGCTGCAGCTGCCGGCCTACACCACAAGCACAGCAATGCCAGAGCCCAGCCACATCTGTGACCTACACTGTAGCTCATGGCAATGTCAGATCCTTAACCCAATGAGCAAGGCTAGGGATCGAACCCACATCCTCATGGGCACTCTGGCAGGGTCTGAACCAGCTGAGCCACAACAGGAATTCCCACATCCTCATCTTTAGTATGTGGGCTTCAGCGAGGGGTTCTCTCTTACCCGGAGGGCACAGGACTTGCCAACCCTGCACAGCAAGGCGATGGTGTGAGGATGAGAACTCCTGGCTCTTAAATCAGTTGCTGGTTTTCTGCTTTACCCTGCAGTATTTCCCTTCAAAGCTCAATAAATATTTCACCAGTGGTGACTCAAAATAATCACCCCCCTCCACGCCACTCCAGACAGCTTCTGACCTAGAAACTGTCCCACTCTCTGACATACTCTGCCACTCTGCCTAGCCAGGTGCCAGCCTCTTCCCAGCCTCTGGCTTTTCTCACGGGAGAGCTGGTTGAAAGCCAGCATCCCAGACATGAGTGGGGAGAAGGTCAGGGAGAAAAGAAGAAGATGCCCTCTCACCACCTGTGTGGGTACCAGGAGAAGATGAACCTGATGCTCTGGGAGATGTGCTGTCTCCTGGGAGAGAAATGCCTCTGTTGACTATGTTTCTGTTTTGGAAAACATGGTCGTTGGAACAGCGCTTAGCTGATCCCAGCACAGCACTGGACCGTGAAAGCTAAATTGCCTCTGCCCCCAACCCATCCCTCCCACATGGTGGATCTGGAGAAGGAGCTGGGGAGAGGTTGAGGAGGAAGGGAGGCCCAGGACGTGGTGGGGAAAGGAGGGTGGGCTGGAAGTAGAGCATGTGGAGACGTGGTGGTGGCATCAGGGGCTTAAGAGATGCACGCGAGGTCAGAGCCTTCTCAGCCCAGGCACCGGGCACGGAAGGCAATGTAGCTTCCGCACTGCCTCTCCAATTCCCCCTCAAAACAAAAGCTCTCTCCTCTTTACAATGGGGGGATCATGCCTGGAGGAGGTGGAGGAGAGCCCCCTGCAGCTCTGCCAGGCAGCTTCTGGGAGGGAGGGAAGGAGAAGAAACAGCCTGGACCGGGGCCAGAGAACAGCGGAGGAGAGAGGTCCCAGCTTCGTTGGGTCCCGAGGGATGGAGGGCTGTGCTGCAGACAGCTGGCAGTGCCAGAAGCTGGGGGCAGAGGGCACACAGGGTGGTGGTGGTGGCGGCGGGGGAGAGGGGGGGAAGGTTGCACTTGGCATCTGAGAGGAGGAAGCACTGGCTCTCATTTCCCTTTGGGCTTTTGCTGTTTAATTGAGTGATTTCTGGCCCTGGGGCCACTCAGAGCATTTCGCTGGCATGCACCAGAGATGTCATTAAATTGCCTTCAGATTCTGCTTGGGGTTTTTCCTTCTGAATTTCCACAAATGACCCAGGTTTACCCTGACTGCCATTTGAGTGTGTTTTGTTTTCTTTGCCACCTCATGTCCCAGAGGTCCCCAGAAGCTGCACACCTTTCCATAAGCTCCAGGGCAAGCCTCACTCTGGAAGTCTGGGCCAGGCCTGGGAGACCTGCTCGCCAGCTGTGTTTCAGGCAGCATGCCCCCGCTCCCCGCTGTCCACATGCCCTCCTTGATAGAACACACACACTCTCACGCAGTGTCTGACATGCAACAAAATGGAGACAGCCAACAGCAATTCCTTGGAAGAAAACATAGGCTCCTCTTTAAAATTTGGATTTAAAATGCAGACTCAAGGAGTTCCCAACGTGGCTCAGGGGAAACAAATCTGACGAGTATCCATGAGGACGTAGGTTCGATCCCTGGCCTTGCTCAGTGGGTTAAGGATCTGGCATCACCATGAACTGTGGTGTAGGTCGCAGATGCAGCTCGGATCTGGCTTTGCTGTGGCTGTGGTGTAGGCCAGTGGCTACAGCTCCAATTCGACCCTTAGCCTGAGAACTTCCATATGTCACAGGTGTGGCCTTAAAAAAACAAAAACCAAACAAACAAACAAACATATATAGGGTAAACCACCTTGCCAATCTGGGGTGAATCTATCAGGCAGCTTTCATTTTCTGAGACTGATCTGACAGTACCTGGAATCACCTGGAACCGCTCAGCCTCCAAAACCTTAATTTCAAACCTGCCACTCTCTGGCTACAAATCTCTTATTCTTTCAGCTTTTCCCTAAACCCCTCATTCTTCTTCAAGACCTTCAGCCCTCAGCCCCTCTGAATCTCTTAGCCCCTCCTGACCTTGCCCCTTCCCTGACTGGGTCTCTTGCTCCTTGGCTGACCCTTTGCTCCAGCCTCTTGGGATCTGGCCCTGTATTCATGCCCTAGAGCTGCTGTAACAAAGCACCGTAAGCCGGGGCTTAAAACAATGGCACATTCATTGTCTCACAGTGGTAGAGGCCGGACGTCCAAAATCAAGTGCCGCGCGCCTTCTGAAGGCTCTAGGGGAAACCCGGCCTTGCCTCTTGCAGCTTCTGGTGGTTCCTGGTGTTTCTTGGCTTGTGGCAGCATAACTCCAATCTCTGCCTCATCTTCACATGGCCCTCTTCCCAGGGTGTCCTTTTCTGTCCCTTATAATGACACCAGTCATTGGATTTAGGGCGCTCTTGAATCCGGTATGACCTCATCTCCAGTCTTACCTAATTACATCTGCAAAGACCCTATATCCAAACAAGGTCACATTCTGAGCTTCTGGGTGGACATGAATTTGGGGAGGACACTATTATACCTACTATAGACCCCCTTTGCCATTTACTGAGCTTGCCTTCCAAAGCCCCACATGTGGCTTCTGACCAAGTTGGCATCTCCTTTGACCTTGGGGCTGCTGAGCCCAGCTCCTAGCTCCTCCCACTCTTTGCTGCTGGCCTCCACAACCTCTGTCCTTTCCCTCGGGAACCAGACTGCAGAGAGATAATGGAGCTCAGGGGGCAGGTACTCCCTCGACCACCAACCCTAGGGCCCTACCAATATATCCGTCTTTTCAGCTTTCCCACCTTCCTTCCATCCCATTCAAGGCCCCAGGTTTCCTGCCTCTTCTTGGAGGTTCGCATCTTCACAGCTCTTGCCTGGTCTACAGGAAATGATCCTGAGTGTATTTTTCTGCTTCCAAGTTCATCCCGCTCTTTTGTCTTTCCTCTCATTCCCCTCTGCTGCTTAAAAGCCATTCATTCATTCATTCCTTTATTTGTCGAGTGCCTGCCATCTGCCAACCATTATGCTAGCTCCTGCCACCACTCTGGCCTCGTTTTCCATACCCAGTTACATCACTGCCTGTTGAGAGCTTACACTAGAGAACGAGCTCTCCAAGGTTCTGCTATAGGATAAAGTTCACATTCTTAGGTTGTGGGTAACCCCCTTCGTATGTGACCCAACCTACCTTTGACCTCTGTTTCCCATAGCCCACACAGCCAGCCAGGCCAAGCTGGGCTCTTATGCTTCCACTCCACAGTGCTACTCCTCTGATGGCGATGCCTCTGTCTCTTGTCTGCCTAGCAAACTCCTAATCATCTTCAACGACTCCATGCTAGTGCTACCACCTCCTAGAAGCCTTCCTGACAATCCTGTCCTGGAGCTCCTCTTTTTTTGCCATGTAAATCTCTTACTGCATGCATCATACTACCTTTTGATGATGTGTTTACATGTCTGCCTCCCTTTTTTCTTGGCGTCAAGGACATTTATTCATTTTTATATCTCCTGTATGCGGAAGGTGTTTTAATTAATGTTTAAGTGTTTCATCAGAGATGGTAGTGATCCTGCCTTAGAGTCGGAACCTCCCCACCTCACCCCATGCCCTGCACCTGATCCCACTGAACCTTCTCCTGGGCTGCCCACTGCCAAGGAGGGTCAGATGGGTTAATGGAGTTGTTAGGGGTTGAATTGTGTCCCCCTAGATTCCCATGTTGAAGTTCTAACTCCCAGTACCTAGAATATGACCTTATTTAGAAAGAGTCTTTGCAGATGTAATTAGTTAAGATGAGCTCAGGAGTTCCCACTGCAGCTCAGTGGGTTAAGAACCTGACAAAGTGTCTGTGAGGATGTGGGTTTGATCCTTGGCCTTGCTCAGTGGGTTAAGGATCCAGTGTTGCCCCAAGCTGCGACGTAGGTCACAGATGTGGCTTGGATCTGGGCTTGCTGTGGCTGTGGCCAGCAGCTGGAGCTCCGATTGGACCCCTAGCCTAGGAACTTCCATATGCCTCAGGTGTGGCCCTAAAAAGAAAAAAGAAAAAAAAAGATGAGCTCATAGTGGAGCAGGGTGGGCCCCACAGGTAGTCACCCTCCTTCAGGTGGGGGGGTAGGTATCTTAGTTTCTGCAGAATAACTCAAAGATCTGCATCAGATTTTTAGGAATATCCCTTGAGGAGGAACCAGGAGCCCTGAAACTCCATGGTTCTAATCCTTCACTGCGTGAGCCTGCTCTTTGGAACTTGGGGAAGGTCAAACAAGCAGGGGACAGATGTGGAGGGACTTGTACCCCAGAATACCCCACAGGGTCCTGCTCCATTTCAGTGACCCCTTCTCTCTGATACCCAGTACTGAGGGGAATGGGGGCAGGACAAGAAAGGGAATAAAGCTTTAGAGAGAGGTTAATGATAAACTTGGCAGGGGAACTCTGTTTGGGGGGACTGGGTTTCACTTTCTGTCCCTAAAGGCAAGAACAGAGGCCGTTTTGCTCTTTAACTGTGGCTCGCTGCGGGGCAGCAGAGAGTAAGTGATTAAAGTAACGGCCACAAGGATGTTCCAAAGCTTTAGCAAATTTTCCTGACACTCAGCTGGCCTCCTGATTTTCTTGCTCAGCTGACAACAGCAATCCCCCTACTTGGAATCTTGGTTTTATTTCTTAGCATAGGCTCCATCGAACTCACGTTTTTTTGGGGTTTTTTTTTGTTTGTTTGTTTTGTTTTTTGTCTTTTTGCCATTTCTTGGGCTGCTCCCGCGGCATATGGGAGGTTCCCAGGCTAGGGGTCAAATCGGAGCTGTAACCACCAGCCCATGCCAGAGCCACAGTAACGCAGGATCCGAGCCGCATCTGTGACCTACACCACAGCTGGATCGTTAACCCACTGAGCAAGGCCAGGGACCGAACCCACAACCTCATGGTTCCTAGTCGGATTTGTTAACCACTGCGCCACGACGGGAACTCCCCCAAACTCACGTTTTAAATGGAGAGTGAATGGAGATGTCAACGTAGGCTGCGGGCTGCCAGCCAGGGCTACTCCTATAGCCACCTGACTGTGGAGGCCTATGATTCCTGGGGCTTTCGAGACTGGGTTGTAGGAAAGCAGAATTTACCACCCCAAAATGTGTCTCTTCGCATATTAATGACTTTAAGCTGGTTAATTTCTAAGAAACAGCAGACATAGGAGAAACTCTGAAAACCAAGTAGGAGTTGCCGTTTTGTAAGATATGTTTATATTTGTCAGTATAAACATTTGTACCCTCTCTGTACCTGGAAGAGGAGGATGACCCAGTCTCTAGAAACTCTTATCAGTGGAGAAGGCTATGACTACACTCTATTTTTTTTAGGGCCACAACCGAGGCACATGGAAGTTCCCAGGCTCGGTGTCATACAGGAGATGCAGCTGCCACCCTATGCCACAGCCACACCAGATGTGAGCCACATATGTGACCTACACCACAGCTCATGGCAACACCAGATCTTTAATCCAATGATCGGGGCTAGGGATCGAACCTGTGTCCTCAGGGATCCTGGTTGGGTTCCTTACTGCTGAGCCACAACGGGAACTCCTGTGACTACAATCTTTCCCTCGTTTGCTGTGCTTTCCTTGGAAACCTCCCATAACGGACCCTCCCCTCCCTCAACGTCCTCTTTGCCTTTGTCTGAGGATGGTATTTAAGGCGAGGGCTTTGGCCATTCAGTTTTCTTGGGTCTCTTTCATGTATATGTTATTCAACTTCAATTTCCTCCTGTTAATCTGTCTTGTGTCAACTGAAGTCTTAGATCAGCCAGAAGAGCCTAGAAAGGAAGAGGAAAATGTCTTCCAATTTTCCTGACAATTGGTGACCAAGCTGGAATAATACATCTTTACTGGCTGGACACTCTTCGCCCCAAAGCTGCTGCAGTTAAGAGCTCCTGGGACAGCTGACAAAAGTCAGGAGGCGGTAAAGATTCTTACCATGGCCATCAGTCTCCCAGATTACTGCTTGCAGGGTCGTTGGAAATGAGAGTGGTTAAGAGATTTTCTCTCTCTCTCTCTCTCCCCCCCCCCCCCTCTCTCTCTCTCTCTCTCTTTTTTTTTTTTTAGGGCTGCACCTGCAGCATATGGAAGTTCCCAGGCTAGGGGTAGAATTGGAGTTACAGCTGCAGGCCAACATGACAGCCACAGCAACGCCAGATCTGAACCGCATCCATGACCTACACTGCAGCTCACAGCAACGCCCGATCCTTAACCCACCCAGCATAGAACCCTCATCCTCACAGATACTAGTTGGGTTCGTTACTGCTGAGCCGCAAAGGGAACGCCAAGTTTTTCTCTTTTTAAATTTGATTGGTGGGAGCAAATATTTGTAGGGTTAGCTCCTGGGACTCCTGGTTGGAATCTGGTAAAGTGCTCTGGGTTTGTTGGTTCGTCTCCTCCCAGAGATGGTCACTGTCTCCTGCGTCCTTTGTCATAAGGAGGAAAACCACCGTTCTGATTAGGTTTTCCTTTTCATCTTGTTTTATGTTCTGAGCACTTGACTTGACCAGGGAGGACGTCATTCTCCCTGGTCTTTGCCATCTGGCAGGTACGTTTGGCAGTCAGTCAAACAGACTGGGATTCTGAGCTGAGCTTTGTCCAACCATGTCAGCTCTCAAGGGAGTTTGTCATAAGGAGTTTCAGTCCATCAGGGACCTTTGTCATCTCAGCCTTTGTTGTTTCCACTTGTACAAAGGATGAAGGTCTTCACTTCCTTACAGTATCTTTGGAGTGAACTTTCTGGATCTTATGAGGGCTACATCTTTTGCTCTCTCTTGCGGGATGCCTTTTAGGTCCTCGGTTAAGTCATAAAAAGGCTTATTGGTTTGAGCAGCTGTTAAGATCTTACCCATCAGTGGCCATACGATGGATCCTTTGAATCAGAAAGACTTCTAAATTGTCAAATTTTTATTTTTTTATTTTAATTAATTAATTAATTTATTTTGCTTTTTAGGCCATATGGAAGTTCCCAGGCTAGAGGTCGAATAGGAGATGCAGCTACCACCCTATGCCACAGCCACGCCAGATCTGGGCCACATATGCGACCACAGCTCATGGCAACACCAGATCCTTAACCCACTGAGCGAGGCCAGGGGTCGAACCTGAATCCTCATGGATCCTAGTTGGGTTCCTTACTGCTGAGCCATGAAGGGAACTCCCTAAATTGTGAATTTTTTAAAAAGTGCTCATCTTAAACTACTGTACCTATTATTTTTTAATGGCCACACAGAAGTTCCTGGGCCAGGGATGTAATCCAAGCTGCAGCTACAGTTGCAACACCGCTGCAGTTAGATTCTTAACTCACTGCACCACAGAGGGAACTCTGTCTCTTGAAGTTTTCATGGATAATCTAAACCTGAGTGAGTCCTATGCATAGTCAAGCTGGGTAGGATTGGAACGGATTTAACTGAGTAAGTGAATGTTAACATCAAAAGTAAGTTGGTACAAAGCGAAAATTCGATTTTCTCTTCTGAGAGGACAAAACTTTCTTGAATTAGTGATCTGCCTTTGATAACAGATTGTAAACGTTTCTTTACCTTTTAGGTAATTAATCTGTTTTAACTTTCTAAACTTGTCTTTGAAATCATCTGTCACGTGGTTGAGTCGATACCTAAGTATTCTTTTAATAGTGAGCTATGATCCTATTTGACCAAGTGTTTTAAAACCTTTTTCATTTTTTTTCCTTTTTTGATATTTTTGGCAAATTTTGTAGAAATCCCCACATTCTAAATAAAGTGTTACTGACTTGGAAATAGCTTTAAGTTTTTATAGAGGGCTCCTGGAACACCTCAAGAGATTTGTTTTCTCTCCTAATTAAAGAGAGATTAACTAATTAGGCTTATTTGGCACGTTAAATTACATGGGAAACATTGCCAAATGAATTATAATATACCATCTCAGGTTATGTTGTATGAGTAAATTTTATTAACATAAATGTTCTGGAAATTACATAAAATTCCTAAAATTCTGATGTCCAAACGCTATCAGTCATAATTCTGGTTATTACCTTAAAATGTTACATGTCAGACAGAATAAATTTTCTTTCTTTTTTTTTTTTTTTAGGGCCGCACCTGCAGCATATGGAGATTCCCAGGTCAGGGGTCAAATGGGAGTTGTAGCGCCGGCCTACACCACAGCCACAGCAACGCCAGACTTACACCACAGCTCACGACAACACCTGATCCTTAACCCACTGAGTGAGGCCAGGGACCAAACCCACGTCCTCATGGATGCTAGTCAGATTCGTTTCCTCTGAGCCACGAAGAGAACGCCCCAAATTTCTTTGTTAACTGAATCAAAATCAGATCTTTAACCATGCCATTTCAAGTCCTTTGTCATTTATAAACACTCTTTTACTCTGCTTTTGCAAATATGCTTCATCTTCAAGAAGATTCATAGGCCTTTTTGGCAAAAACAGGTTTCTACTAATTTTCAGATCATACCACTAAACTGTATACAGAACTGTAATGGAAACCCTGAAGGCTTTAAAAAAACCACTGAAAGAAGATCAAATCAAGAATCAGTTACCTAGGACTAAGTAAACCAATGAGTATGAATATAATTTTTACAACTTTGTGTCCAGCTTTTAAAAATCTTTGTTTTCAAGAAAAAAGAAAAAAAAAAAAAAAAAAGCGAAAAAGGAGTTCCCGTCGTGGTGCAGTGGTTAACGAATCCGACTAGGAACCATGAGGTTGCAGGTTCGGTCCCTGCCCTTGCTCAGTGGGTTAACGATCCAGCATTGCCGTGAGCTGTGGTGTGGGTTGCAGACGCGGCTTGGATCCAGCGTTGCTGTGGCTCTGGCATAGGCTGGCAGCTCCGATTTGACCCCTAGCCTGGGAACCTCCATATGCCGCGGGAGTGGCCCAATAAATAGCAAAAAGACGAAAAAATAAAATAAAATAAAATAAATAAAAATCTTTGTTTTCCAGATATAAGAAAACCTTTTCTGGAGTTCCCGTCGTGGCGCAGCGGAAACGAATCTGACTAGGAACCATGAGGTTGCGGGTTTGATCCCTGGCCTCACTCAGTAGGTTAAGGATATGGTGTTGCCATGAGCTGTGTTCTAGGTCAAAGATGAAGCTCAGATCTGGCATTGCTGTGGCTGTGGTGTAGGCCGGCAGCAACAGCTCCGATTAGACCCCTAGCCTGGGAACCTCCATATGCTGCGGGTGCAGCCCTAAAAAGATAAAAGAAAAAAAAAATTTTCCTCTCTTACATTTTATTTTAGAGAGAAAATTTTACAGAGAAAAATTGCGGGTTTTTTTTTTTTTCAGTAGAAACGATAATACATAGTTATGGATATTAGATACTAGGTCCATTAATTGTCATTGAGGTTTTGCTATTCTGTAAACTGTTCTGGATCCTGAATTCTAGTTTCCTCAAATATTTGGCTATAGCTCTTCAAGTTCATGCTTCCAATTTTTCTCCCACTTCTAGCTTGGAATCACTGAGAACCAAAGCTGCCCTTCTCCTGAAGCCCCAGCAACCACAACTGAACAACTCGATATAAACTTAGGAAAGATCACAATTATCCTCATTTAGACAATGTTTGTGCCTGTGGCTGTGTAAGCTGTTCAGAAAGTTTACCTACATACCCAAGGACATCTTCAAGCTATTTCGAACTGCAAAAGATGCTCTGACGCTGATGCCCAGAAATCTCTACAGGCAGCTCTCAGGACTCAGACACTGAGCTTAAATTTTGCTCCAGTCATTAACCTTTTGTTTTTCAGAGTCACATTCACCAGGCTCTGAAATTCTCCTGTCCAGGAAGAAGAAATTTTCCTCTACCCTTCTAGGCGCTTCTGGCTGGTCTAAGAACACAATTACTATGAGACAGATTAACAGGCGAAAACCAAACAAAAGTTTAATAACATGTACACATGGGAGAGACCCAGTAAAACTGAGTAACCCACCCAAATGGCCCAAAGCTCACTTTAAATACCACCTTCAGCTAAAGGCAAAAGAGGATGTTGAGGATAGGGGTTTGGAATTTCAAAGAGGACGAAGTATATGGAGATGGAAATGCAAAGTTGGTGTTCAGTTGTGGCACAGGGGAAACCAACCCAACTAGTGTCCATGAGGATATGGGTTCGATCCCTGGCCTCGCTCTGTGGGTTAAAGTTATCTATGGTGATGGCTCCCATCCTGGAGCAGGTCCCTGATCTTCATTCTCTCTCTTTTTTTTTTCCTTTTTTTTTTTTTTTTTTTTTTTTTTTTTTTGCTTTTTTAGGACCACACCCATGGCATATGGAAGTTCCCAGGCTAGGGGTCGAATCAGAGTTATAGCTGCTGGCTGACACCACAGCCACAGCAACTCAGGATCCAAGCCACGTCTGTGACTTATACCACAGGTCATGGCAATGCCGGATCCTTAACCTACTGAGCGAAGCCAGGGATCGAACCCACAACCTCATGGTTCCTAGTCAGATTCGTTTCCGCTGCACCACGGACAGGAACTCCCTGATCTTCATTCTTTAAAGCAGTTAGGGAAAAATTCAAAGCTTCTTCCTGAGTCTTTTGGGTCCTGATTGTTTTCAGCTCAAAATAACCTGAATGTGAAAGAGACAATTTGACGTGGCAAATTTTACCCCCTACACTCCAAACACCATCCCTGTTCTGCTGCGATTCCCCAGAGCAAGGATTCTTTGCCTCTTTAGTGTAATGGCCCCTCAGCAACTTGAGGCTGTCAACTGAAATAATCAATAAACAATCTATAATAGGAATAGAAAAGAGTTTTATTTGAGCCAAACTGAGGACTACAGCCCAGAAGACCCAGCTTTAAGAAGCACCTGAATTGTGTTCCACTGGACTACAAAATGGTAGAGGCTAGACAGCCAAACCCCGCAAGATTCAATGAACTGTTTGTCAGAAATTAGGACTGGAGCTGGCAAGAAATAATGGTGCTTGTTAAAGATTGGCTGGGGTCTAAAACATTTCCTTAGTTACAGGGGAGACCTTGATACCATAAGGTTGCATCTGGCAGCTGCCGACAGATACTGTTTGGAGGTATTGCTGGTGGTATCCTCGAGTTTGGTACAGTTCAGAAAATTCAAGTTCTCTGTGATGCAGGAATGTGTCTGAAACTGCATCTGCTAATGGCTACTTGGCCATTGGAGTAACCACAGTTACTCCATTCTGATTCTTAAGTACATTATTTTCTTAATGGTGAAAGCAGATCCCTGTTTGACAGGCCATAGGACAGGCTGTCCTAGTTAGCATAAAATTCAAGCCCAATCATGCATAAGCCAGAGTGACTTCCCTTTAATCTTAGTATGTGAAAATCTCTTTCTCAAGACCCATGGACCCTTCTGGCATAAAGTTTCTAATGTATTTTTTTAAAAAATAGGATAAAAGAAGTCAATTCCTTTGAGATAGTTACCAAAACTATTTTAAAATTTTATGATATAATACATACACTTCATTTCTATCAAACAGCATGCATGATCTAACTCAGATCTAATAACTAATACAATTTTGCAATAGTGGTGAAATATGTGCTATTTCAAGATACCTAAAACTTCTGAAATGTTGAAAATACTCATGATTCCTATTGGTGACAAAGTCATAGGTATTGTGAATACTTCTGTAACTTGCCTACCTCCACAGTTGCAGCAAATGCCAAATTTTGATTAGCGATTAGTGAAAATAAAGATGTAATTTTTTTCCCTATTCGGGTTCATGGATCCTGGTTAAGATCTTCTGCCCTAGACTCGGCTCGGATCTGGCGTTGCTGTGGCTGTGGTGTAGGCCAGCAGCTGTAGCTCTGATTTGACCCCTAGCCTGGGAACCTCCATATGCCACAGAGCGGCCCTAGAAAAGACCAAAAAAAAAAAAAAAGATCTCCTGCCCTAGACCTATGCTTCTCAGATTTTCTTGAGCATAGAATCACCTGCGCATCTTGCTTGCTAAAATGCAGATTCTGATTCCATGTTTATGGGGTGGGTCTGATTCTCTGCATTCTTTACCATGTCCTGCCACACTAGGCTGACGGCTTCACAGGACAGGGACACACTCTGGGTAGTGAGGGGCTAGTAATGGCTACCACCCAGAATTACCAGGAATTTGAGAGCAGAAGCATCAGTTGCTCTGGGCCTGAAAGGTGGTCAGGGCCTCAGGTCATTCAGTGAATTCTTGGTGAACTCTGAACTCAGTGAGTTCTCAGCATCTCTCCTGAAGAGAATGCAGAGAACACTTCTGCCTGGCAAAGCTTCAGGGAACCTGCAGTCTCTTTAATGCTCCAGTTCAAGCCTGGACAGAAGACCTTTCCCTTGGCCTGGCAGAAATCAGGCTGGGCCGGTTGGATAAGAAATGACTAAAGGAACAACAAGGAAAAAGAAAGGCAGACAGGAAAACGGGACCAGGGAGCATGACTTTAGGATAGCCTGGCCACTCAGAGATGGGCTTCAAAGACAGGGTCTTGTGCCTTCTCTCTGGCTGGATGTTTGGAAGTGAAAACCCATGAGAGAGACAGCAGTTGTTATCTGAACGGTCGCTGGGTGGGTATGAACCGCTGAGGCAGAGGCTCCCTTACTGCTAACTGAGAGAGCTGGAGTTTTATTGAGGGAGATGGCAAGTTTTCCTGGTGCACTGGCCTTGCCTGGTTCCCAGCTGCTTCAAAACAGTAGATGCCATCTTCACACGGACCTTCCAGGACCCCCCGGCCCCTGCCCAGATGAGGAATTCCCTCTTCACAGGCCTAGGTCCGCCGCCTGAGTTCTGGCCTGAGTATTGTGAACTGGAGTTTGGCCCTTGCCATCAGCCTCTACGCGGATTAAAACGTGAGCCGCTGCAGCTGTGACCCACCCACAGCACCCCTCGAGCAGTTTCCAGGGTGGAGACCAGGAGTGGAGGCGCTCTGCGCCCTGGGAAAACTGGAAGAGCAGGTCCTCAGATAGTTGCTATTCTTAGGAGAAGATTTTAATGAGCCATTTCTTGCATCTTCTCATATCTAGAAAAACGCTAAAACCCTTCATGGTGCCGACTGCTCCTCGTGACTAGTAGTGACTTTCCCCGGACCAGCAGCAAACTTGGTAAAATGAAAACGTGCGCCTGGCTGCAGGCCCTGCCCCCTTCACCTGTACCACATATCTCAATAGTCCCCCAGGCCTCTTTGGGGTGATATTTCAGAGCTGTTTGAAATACTGCCTCCTGGGCTGTAGTTAAGTGGACAAAACAAAAACTGTCATGGTCATCAGTCAATGTAGTCACTGCCATGCTTGGGCTAGCAAGCTCTGAGGGGACTTAGGAAAGAAAAAAGAAGACAGGCCCATGGCTGGGGTGCATAGCAAAGGAGTGATTCCAGTAAGGCCAGACCTTTACATCTTCCCATAGAAACTGGTTTTCGGTAACTCTTTTTCTGTAAACCTGGTTTTCTGTAAATCGTTTGTTCCTACTACCTTCCCTTTGCTGCAAAAGCTCATATATCCTAGCCTCCCCCTCCCCTCGGGGCAGTTTCTCTGGGCTACCTGAGATGCTCTTTCCCGGGCTTAAGTTCTTTTTTTTTTTTTTTTGTCTTTTTGCTATTTCTTGGGCCGCTCCCGCGGCATATGGAGGTTCCCAGGCTAGGGATCGAATCGGAGCTGTAGCCGCCGGCCTACACCAGAGCCACAGCAACGCCGGATCATTAACCCACTGAGCAAGGGCAGGGATCGAACCCGCAACCTCATGGTTCCTAGTCGGATTTGTTAACCACTGCGCCACGAGGGGAACTCCCGGGCTTAAGTTCTAATTTTGCCCCAAATAAAACTCTCAACATTCAGTTATGCATTTTTTTTTAAGTGGACAGACTCTTTGTCCTTGTGACAGATTCTTTGATGACTTCCACCCTCCTGGAGCAGATCCACTCTCCGCCCATCTACCCAAACCCCTGTAGCTTCAGTCCATAATCATGTCTGAATACAACACATTAAATTTGATAACCAAGCAAGAGAACCACACATCCAGGCCAAGAGGACCTAATCTGTACCAGCCTTGGTTTTGTGTTTGTAATCTACACCTCTCTAAAGCCACGAATAAGAGCACGGTCTCTGCAGCCACTTAGATCTCAGCTCCAAATACACCACAGTCAAGGTGCATGCCCTTAAGGAATGTGATTAATTTCTAGGAGCCTCAGTGTGCTAATCTGCAAAATGGGGCTAAGAAAACCATCTACCTCATTGGACTGTTACACAGATTAGATAAAATGATGCTTGCAGCTCTGTAAATTCCCAACATGAGTTATCAACATACTATCCTCGCCTCTCATCAGCGGTAACGAAACCAACTAGTATCCATGAGGACACAGGTTCGAACTGCTGGCCTTTCTCAGTGGGTTAAGGATCTGGCATTTCCGTGAGCTGTGGTGTAGGTCGCTGACACGGCTCAGATCCTGTGTTGCTGTGGCTGTGGTGTAGGCCAGCGGCTACAGCTCTGATTCGATCCCTAGCCTGGGAACCTCCATATGCCTCAGGTGTAGCCCTAAAAAGCAAAAACAAAAAACAAAAAACAAAAAAAAAACCCTGCTTCTCTCTGGGCAAGTATGGTACCTGCACAGAGTAAAAGCTTGATACGTGCCTTCTGACTAAATGAGGGAAGCACATCCCGTTTGGGAAAGCATCCCCCCTTCAGGCTCCTGACTGATGAGAGTCACCATAAGGTGGGCAGTGATAGTGTGATCTATGATAACAACTATTTATTTGATCTCTGTCCCACTTCCTGGCACAAAGCTCCTAAAGCTCTTGTAATTTCCTGCAAGGAGAGCAATAAAGGTGTCTCTTGTTATGGTAATGAGGTGATTTTTGGAAAGCACCCAAGGAAAAGCGGCTGATTGCCAGTGAAGTCAACCACACTGGTGATTAGAGGAGGGGAACCTTCAGTCTGCCTGGCCTGCCCCCTCGCCTGGGGGAGGGCGGGGGAGGCGCTGGAGACTTGAGTTCCGTCGCCGAGGGCCAATGATGGAATCAACCAGCCTAGGTAATGAAACCTCTACAAAAATTCCAAAGGACAGGGTTTGCAGGGTAGCCCTCACAGAGGCTTTTCCCCACACCTCACACGACGCAGCTCTTCCATCTGGTTGGTCTTGAGTTGTACTGTTTTACAATAAACAAGTAATCTAGTGACTGCACTGTTTCTCTGCGTTCTGTGAGTCACTCTAGCCAATTAATTGAACCCAAAGAGGGGGGTCTTTAGAACCGTCAATCTACAGCCGTTTGGTCAGAAGCACAGGTGACAACCCAGACTTGTGACTGGCAGATGAAGTGGGGGCTCAGGGGCAGACTCGTGTGGCTGAGCCCTTATCGTGTGGGATCTGCTCTCATTCCAGGGAAACAGTGTGAGAACTGAGTTGCAGGACACCCAGCTGGTGTCTGCGAATGGCTCGGCGGCATGCCCCACATTTGGAATTGGTGTCAGAATCCTAAGGACACAGGCCATTCCAACACATGATTGAGATGTAGCACTGTTTCATCTCCCTTGATCCTCACATCTTATGAGATCATTTTGTCCCGCAGAAATCAAGTAACACAGCTAGCAAGTGGCTGAGCTAAGCCTCAAACAGACACTCAAGTGCACCCTGAAACAACATAAAAATCCTACCTGAGAGAGTGTGGCTTGATTCATTGCTCACTGCAAGGACTCTATGTACTTAGGGCACCACAGGAAAATATTCCCAGAACCTGGAGCTTAAGTCATTTTTAAGAAAGTAAAAAAGCTAAAATTGACCCCCACATGGATACACTTAACCATTTATAGAAAAGATTCACTCTAAATGATGCTTCGTAGATGTATAATAAAGGGACTGGGAAGTACTCAAGTCCAAATAAAGGTGACCAGGACTGAAATGTAGCTAGAGAGACTTGCAGCCCAGCCACAGAAATGGAGCAGGCCAAAGAGAGGACATACTAACAAAAGATCTGCGGTCTGCCCAGGGCCTGGAAAGGGGGCCGGTCAGTGTGGCTTCAGTTCCAGCTGAAAGAGGCACCTTGGCTCTGGAGAGACTGCTGTGGGCCAGGCATAGTTCATCACAATTTTCTAATGCCTTGCCAAAATGTCCCTGCACTCTACACTTACAAAGCAACCTTTTGATGGTTAGTGTCCTGGGTTAGCTTGATACCAGAAAGGGGATACCTCGTAGGAATGTCACCTCTTTTTACATTTGCCTCGAGTTCCTCAGTCTCTTAGGCATTTAACTATTGTGAGTCAATCTCTATTGAGCTCTGTTCCCTGGTTTCTACTGGCCTCAGGTTCATCAGTGTCTTAGGAATTCAATGATTATTAAGTCAGTGCATCTTGTCCTTATGCAGCTACAAGAACGCTTATAAATCCACTGTCTGCATCTGCAAAGCACAGCAACGGCCATCTCCTGGTCCACAGCAACCCTGTGAAGGTGCCTCTGCTCTGGGAGACTCTCCCACCCAACACGCACACAGACCCAGGATGTCCCTAATGACATCCTTCAGCCTCTGGCCACGTACCTGCAGAGGTGAGATTTACAGGTCACTTCGGTGATGCTCTGCTGCAGTTCCCCCCCTGCAGAAGTATGGGGCTCCTTCACCAGAACCAAGGGCTCAGGGAGGGCCAAAAGAACACAGGCTTATTGGAAGAGAACAGTGTCGCAGGCATGCAAGTGCCCCAAGGTAGAAGGAAAACAAAGAAAAGCTCTCATCTCATTTTTTTCCTACCTTTGGTCAGACATGTATGAGCACTGCTCCTCCTCTTTCCCTAAAAAAAGAAGCAATAAGATAACAGACAGAGTTAGAGTTCTGGAAACAAAGAATTTGTAAATACTAGAGGCTGTCTTTCATTAACGGGGAGAAGTCACACAGGCAGGGCAGGGTCCTCCAGCTCCACTCTAGGGATGACAGTTTCCTTTTATCTCTTTCTTCCCTCAGGGATTAGGGGAGTGATGGAGATAATTTACCATTTAATGTGGGCAGATGGCTTAATTAAGCTACACTGAAAGGCATGTGCAGTGGCTGTGAGTGTGGAATGACGCGGGGTGGGTCCTGCCAGATGTGTTCTCACCCTCTGCCCGGACTTCTGCTTGGTCCCCAGGCACTGGGATACACGGTGCCCCTGGGTGAGCCGCTTGGGAATTCAGGATGCTGACTTCAGAAGCAGATTGCTTCCGCAACCTCTGCCAGCCCAACCTGGGCGGTCCCAGCTCGTGTTTGAGAAAGGCCTCTGGCTCAGTGAGCAGCCTCCAGGTCTAGTGACAGCGGTGGCGGTGTTGCTGGACCCTCCCGGGTCTGGCTGGGTTCTGGGTGCTCAGTCACCCAGGGACCGAAGCCAAGTTCCGACCTTCAGGGAGCTCACGGGTGGCGAGAGCAAACTCCTGGGCTTTTACAGAGAAGGCTGAGAGAGTCTAATCCTCCTTCATTTGACAGAAGTCTACACAGGGAGAGTAACTGGCTCACCATGAGCCGCTGAAGAGGCTTGAGACGCAGCGCCCGGCCCCTGTGCTGAGAGCATGCGCGGCACCTCGTGCACGTATGCGCATGTGCGCGCGTGCGCGTGTGCATGTGTGCATATGTTGGGATCAACGCCGAAAGAGCGGACTTGGAAAGCACAGCTCCTGTAGTTCCTCCTCCCGCCCTGCCTCTTGTCTTCATTTACGGGCTTTCTGGCTGAAGACCGACTTTCTCCCTGTCTTTATAGTCATGGCTGAAGCGAGGGGTCCGAGCCCCCCAACAGGCAGTGAGCTTTTGGGTTCCTTCAGCTCCAAGCTCCGAGCTTTACAGCCTTCAGGAAAGTGCTGCAGGCAGTGGCTGCGCATCAATTCCTGGGTGAATCCTACTTCCCTGGCTCATTAACCTATCCGGTCTGCAGTTGGCAATTCCGGGGGAGAAACAACCCAACAAACCAGTTGTCCTCTCAACCCCCCCACCCCCAGGCTCTAAACACCTTAAAATGATTGTTTTGGCCTAGAGCCAGGGAAGTGATGAAGTCTTCCAAACCAAAAGGCAATGTTTCTTGGCTCATCGGCCTGATTATTTTGTGGGACAGAAGCCCCCTCATCACCTCCACAGGAAGCCCAAGTCTGCCACCTCCAAGTCTCCTGCCTCTGGGAGGCTCTGAGCGATTTGGAAAAGGATGCTTGGGGCCCTGTCCTCAGGGCTGCAGCTGACTGCTCCAGGGAGGCCTCCAAGACAGGCCCAACTGGGTAGAGATCACCAAGCAGCTCTGGGCAGGCTACTGGACACGGTTACTCAGCAGCTTCCATTGGCTGTAGTGGGGCAGTGGAACAGGGAGTGGTGAATCTGTAAACTAGGAGATGGTGGGGCAGCGAGCCAGCAACCATGCTATCCAGTGGATAGAATCACTACATAATATATGATGGCCGATTCACCTTGAATTTCACATAAATAATGGATAATATCCTAGTGTGTATGTCCCAAATATTCAAAGGCTCATACTTAACACTAAAAAATTATTTGTTGTGATTTGAATCTCAAGGCTAACTATAAAAATTCAGGCCATCCCGTATCTTTATGTGCTAAATCTAGCAGTCCTAATGGTGGGGAAACCCAGGCGATGGTGGGGCCGTGGACCAGGTGGTAGATCGTAGATTAGGGGATGGTGGGCCAGTAACCAGGGCATGATGGGGATGATGGGGCAGTAGACAAGGAATATGACAGATCACCTGGACCTCTAAGTCATTCCCCCACCGCAGGAGTTTTTCAGAGTTGGGTGCTGAAGACCTGTTTCCTATCCAAGCCAACTCCAGGGGACTGTTTTCTGCCTTTCCTAAGGTCTTGGACCCTCAGATGCTCTCCTGCTACTCTCTCACTTGAGGTTTCTCTCTCCTCAAAGTTAGCAGAGAGCTAGAACCCCCTCTCCTTCCACTCTGCAGCCACCAAACACAAGACTCTTTCTGTTGGAAGGATCTGTGGTGCTGGGTTTGCAAGCAGACTGGCCTGGGTATGAATCTGAGCTGAGCCCTCACTGGCAGTGCATTTATCCAAGCATATAATTAACCACTCTGAGACTCGGTTTCTGAGAAATGGGAGTAAAAAAGAGAACCGACCTTTTGTGATTGTCTAGTGGGTTAATGTTTATAAAGCTGTTAGAACATAGCACTCACTAAATGATAGCTTAAAATACTTAAAGCCCTCTAATCACCACGGGAAAGGAATAATAAAAAATAATAAATGGGGGAAGTTACACAAGTACCAGATTCTTTCAAAGCTGTGGCTCTCAGCAATTACCCCTCTTAGAAATAATGGGAACCATCATTCCCACAGTCTTTTTTTTTTAACCAGAGAGTTACACTCACTAAATCATCATTCCTCCCTCCTTCCCTTCCTTCTCTAGGGCTGCTCTATCCAGCAGTGGCCCAGAACATGAGTCTCTTAGCCTGCTGGAGCCAAGCAGGCAGTTGTGCATCTTAGGGAGACCACAAGCTGGAAGGCTCTTCATTCATTCATTCAGCAAACTTTTATTGAGCAGCTCCCGTGTATCCTGGGGATAGACTAGTGAATGAAACAGACCGTGTACATGTCCTTGCCCTCAGGGAACTCACAGTCTAATTGAAGTTCTCATCTACTTGCCATCTTCACTGAAGGGACCAGAGACTGGGATGGCAAATTGATTAAAATGAGAATGCTAGCTCTTCTCAGTTGGGAGTGGCTTTGCTGTTCAGCCACCCTCCAGTTCAATGGGGGAAAGTTTTGTGGTTGATTAGTGATGTCTGGCATGGGTGCAGGAGGGAGAAATGGTACCACGTGTGCCATTGAAATCACACTGAACATTTCCTTGCAGTCTCAATCCTGGCGGAAGAGCTCACAGCTTGAATTGTGATGCTCTCTTGAGGACGGTAAATCCAAGTCTCCAGGGAGAAGTGAAGAGCTTGAGTCCCCAGCTCAGGGTAAGGTGTATCTTCAGAGCTGACAGACTCTAAATCCCAAAGAAGGAAAGAAATGGACATGAGACAGTGAAGTAAGACTGCACTCCTGGGTCCCTGGCAGGCATGGCTGACAGACACGAACAGAATTCCCCAGGTAATGACAGAAATCTGGCAGTGAGGGAAGTATAGTAACAAGTGATAACCTAAAGACTGATGGAGTGATGCCATCATGGACTCTTTCCCCGCATCCCCGTCAAGCTTCTCTAACTGAAAATGCCTTCCTTGTTGTCGAATATTCTGATGATTCTGGGAGTGACAAAGAGAATAGGAGCAGATGGCCCTAGGTCTGCTTGTCCTGGAAAGTGAGCCCCAGGAAGTAGGGACAGAAGCAGGATGCCCTCCTGGTACCCAATGCAAATGCCTTGGGCCTTGTCCCCATTACTCATCCTCATGCTTTAATACTCATGCAGAAGGGCAGATGTACTTAGAGCCTGAAGGTAACTAAGAGGTCATCTGTTCCAGGGTTTATCAACCTTGACACTATTGACATTTTAGCCAAATTTTTTTTGTTGTGAGGGGCTGTCCTGTGCATTGTAGGAGGGTTGGCAGCATCCACAGAAGCCAAAGCACAGCGTCTTTCACATTGTTACAACCAAAAATATCTCTGGATGCAGCCAAATATCCCTTGGGAACAAAGTCATCCCTGGTTAAAAATCACTGACTCAAATCATCTCAATCTATGAATAAAGAAACTAAGGTGCAGAGGGGTGACTTGCCCAAGGAAACTTTGGTTTGTCCTTTGATGAGTCTCCCTGGAGAATTTTTTAAAATACTTCCCACACAAAGCAAGGGTCCTTCGGAGTTCCCATCAAGGCTCAGCAGGGAATGAATCTTGACTAGTATCCATGAGGACACAGGTTCGATCCCTGGCCTCACTCAGTGGGTTAAGGATCCGGCATTACCGTGAGCTGCGGTGTAGGTTGCAGATGCAGCTTGGATCTGGCATTGCTGTGCTGAGGCATAGGCCAGTGGCTATAGCTCTGATTCGACCTCTAGCCTAGTAACCTCCATGTGCTTTGAGTGCGGCCCTAAAAAGACGAAAAAATTTTTGTGGTCCTTTTTTAGGGCCATGTCAAATCTTTAACCCACTGATGGAGGCCACGGATCAAACCCACATGCATCCTCATGGATACTAGTGGGGTTCATTACTGTTGAGCCACAATGGGAACTCCAAGAAAGGGTCTTATAAATATGCACTTAGTGTGATATAAGACAACTATATACAAATTGTTGGGGTTAACCTACATTTAATCAGAGGCGGGCCCTGCGCCTATAACTTCTCCGGGAGCTACGGCCATTCACACCGAGGCTTCCCACTCAGTCTGTCCTGGAATCTGGTTTAGAACAAAATGTACCAGCTTTGAAGATGGAAACACTGTCACTCTCGCTCCCATGGCAGTGCTGCTGGCTCGACTGTTCCACTTTGTAGGTCTTGGTATGGACGACCCAACAAAGGACCTAGGTTTCATCAGAAGGGAAGAACCCTAAGGTGAGTAGAAGATGAGCTCTTCTGGGGGTAGATAAGGTGACGAAATAGGAACCGTGGCGGGTTGTCCAGTTGACCAGTAAATCTTATTTTCTTTTTCTTAAAGAAAAGAACATCTGTCTGTTAATTTGTTAGAGCCCAGAGTGGCCTGTGGCTTTAAAAGTGGCACAGGGAATAGCCTTCCGTTTCTATTATCTTCCTAATGCAGGCAGGAAGACCTGCTCCACTATGCCGTTTCACATTTCCAGCTCAAAAGCAAGCAATTTCAAAGGCATTTTGCTGGCCCCGAACATTTTTAATGATGTGTTCTTTCTTGACTCCACTGGCCCTATTGAGGGAGTCTGGCCCCTGTGATTACCGACATAGTTGAAGGAGATGGCTAAATTTAGATTTTTGCCAGCATGTAGGGTGGTAGGTGATGCTGAAAGCAGAGGATTCAAAGAAAAGGACAGTTTACAGGTCCTTAGCCATTTAGTTAAACTTGAGTCTCTAACTAATTAAAAATGTGTGAGCTGTATTGGTAAATACGCATGACCCAGGTCTCCGTTGAGAGCGGATTCAGGGAACTGCCTGATATCAGCTCACTTCTGCAGCTTTCTCTCTGCACTTTCATGTTTGTCAATCTGTAGTTTGTCTTGGATGACGCAATGCACCATTCCTGCATGAGATATTAGGCTGTGGGGGCTGTTAGGACACTTGTTTTTATGCCGTGTTGACTACAGAATGTCCCTCTCTCCCTGTCTGAAGAAGATGCTCTCTTATTTAGATGCAGTAGAGGACTAACTCATGCCAGCTAACCTCCTAAGAGATTGATGGTGAATCAGAATTGTCTTGAGAAATGTTGCTCCCAAACAGCCTGGAATCAGGAGTTGTTTGGATGGTATTGTGACAGAATGTGGGGGCAGGAGGTTGTCAATATATGTGCCACGAGAGCCGGGTACCTACATCTCTGCTCTAGAAGAATTCCTGCCCAGGAGTCCAGGTACCCACGGGGGTTGGTCAGAGCCTCCCCCGCTTGTGACAGAGGTAGAAGAGCTGGTGTTCCCTGGCTCTTGTTTGCCTGGACACCATGAGAGCCACCGCATTTCTACTAAGTTATTCTTCATGTAGATAAGGATAAGTTAGTGTCGTAAAATCTGCACTCAGTTCTTTTTTTCTGACCATGCCCATGGCATGTGGAAATTCCCCGGGCCAGGGATCGAACCCTTACCATAGCTGTGACCAGAGCCACATAGTGACAGTGCTGGATCCTCAATGACTAGGCCACCAGGGAGTTTCTACACTCAATTCTTAAATGACATTTTAGTCCTGGGAGTGTCTCAATTTCCTCCTATAATCTGTTAGATTCTACCCCCCCCCTTTGTCTTTTTAGGAATGCACCCGCAACATATGGAAGTTTCCAGGCTAGGGGTCAAATCGGAGCTGTAGTTGCCACAGCCACAGCAACGCCAGATCCAAGCCATGTTTGTGACCTACATCACAGCTCACAGCAACATCAGATCCTTAACCTACTGAGCAAGGCCAGGGATTGAACCCAAGTCCTCATGGATACTAGTCGGGTTTGTTACTGCTGAGCCACAACAGGTGCTCCTTAACCTATTAAATTCTTAAGTCTGGTGACTCTCTCAGAAACCCAGAGCATCCACTGAGCTTTGGAACAAGTGATTTTGCTACTGGCTTTACCTCCCAGGTGAGTGGCTTATCTATGCGTCCTGGGGCACCTTGCTGCAACACCCTCACTCACACCCAGAGGCCATGTGCTTCAAGTTTTTCCCCCAACGTGGCTTTGTATGGTTTTAACCACTTTCCTCACCCCTCTGCTGTCTCCTCTTGTGAACCAGGAGCTCACATTTCCAAGATTAGCAGGTCAGGGCCAGGGTCACCATCAGTGGCCCTCAGGGAGCAAGACAGTTCAGACCTACAACCCAGATCCTCTAGTCAATTCTCCTGTCCCTTCCTGGGTGCAGGAGTCTCAGTAGGGGAAAGAGAGATGGTAACGCAGGGTCCCTGTTCTCTCTGGACTCTTCAGCTCCTAAGACAGGACCGACACAGAGATAAGTAACTCTCGCAGAAGCAGACTCAAAGGCTTAATTCCAGTACCTACAACGTGCCAGCGTGTTTGTCTCCCTCATTAAATTTTGAGAAGAAACTGTGTCTTTATTTCTCTGTTTCCTCAGCACCAAGCCCAGGGTCAGGTCCACATTGGTGTGCAATGAATATTTACAGAATGAGTGAAGAAACCGGTCGAGGAAATTGAGAGCACTTCCTGTCTAAGGATCAAGCCAAATCCATGGAAGGCACTTTCCATCACTGGAAAGATGGCCTCTCGCAGCTGCTTGGCCCATTTTCTCTAGGAAACTTTCTATGCAGTTATTGAAGTGGAGCTTTCCTCCTTCCTCTGCTTGCCCTGCTTCTTAATGGTCTTTCGTTCTGCCAAGACAATTGTCATGGGACTGTAGAGACTTAGACACCACTGCCAACTCCAGGGCCATTCCTTGGAGATTTAGGAATGAGCTTTTTTAAAAAAATTTTGTTATTATTATTTTTTATTTATTTTTAAATTTTTTTTTAATGACTGCACCCATGGCATATGGACGTTCCCAGGCCAGGGGTTGAATCTGAGCCACACCTACAACCTATGTGTCACAGCTGTGGCAACGCCAGATTCTTTAACCCACTTCGCCAGGCTGGGGGACTGAACCTGCCCCTCCACAGCAACCCAAGCTGCTGCAGTCGGATTCTTAGCCCCTGTACCACAGCAGGATCATTTTTATAATATATGAAATCAGATGACATGAAGATAAAGGCATCTTAGGATAGTTTTACTGGATGCAAAGGACGGAAGAGCACACATGCAAGCCAAAATAAAGAGGTAATTATTGTAAGGTTACAGAGCAACTCACAGAAATAAAGTGCAGCCCAGTCTCTTGGAAACTGCATCTGGGAAATCTGAACTCTTAAAGCTCTAAGTAGCTGTGCTCTTTGATTCTCTTTTTCTGGGGTGTCTTGTCTATCTACATACAGGTGCCATTTACTTATATTTATTTACATGTTGTATTTATTTACATCTGGATACCATTTCCCCCTCTTTAGCTTCCTTAAGAAGCTTCTCTGCTTCCTGCTAACTTCAGCCTGTGGTTTGTGGGTAAGGTCTTATACAATAATCTTTGAATTCTGATTGAGTTCTGGCTCTGCAGCACTTTAAATTTTTGAGAGGATGAAATTCTTGGGAGGGTGAACCCCAGTGCTGGCGTTCAGAGCAAGATGCCTCCAGAGATGCCACTTTGACATACTGGTTATTTTGCATTAAAGTTACTTAAGCAGCCAGCGCAGGAAGGACACTCCAACCCTCCTTGGCCTCCTGAGAGCAGCAATAACACTCCCATATGAAAGGTACCCTCCCTGTACCAGGATATAGAAGTCATCCTTATCACGAGGGATGAGAAGCCTGCGAAGGTATCCTCCACTTTCGGAAAGTTTGCTTTACGCCACTTTTACGAAAGAACTGCATCTGCACTTGTTTTTGCTAACGGAAAGAAATCTGAAGAGGATTTTCGCTTTTATAAAAATGTGTGAAAGGCAAAAATAGCATTCGGCAATTGTTTTGCAGTGGCTGTTACAGAGGCATGTGCACCCCAAGTGGCGAGAGTGGCACCACCAAGCTCCTTCCCCCAAAACGACACCCAGCATCTCGGCATCAACCCCCATAACTCTGCACTGTGTCTGTGAGCATCTGTGCTTTGTCTCCATTTATTTTGTGTTGGCAAGATGCGGTTTCTTTGCTTTGTGTCATTTCAGCTTATGCGGGTTTTCATAGGGCTGCTCTACTTTTGGACAGTGGGGGGAACCTGTATGACAAATTTTGTTACTTCTTCACCAATTTACTAGCCCAACCCCAAACTTCTTTGTCTTGTCAGTTCCTCACAAGGTTATTTTTTTCTTTGTCTAAAAGGTATAAAAGCTGCCTGCTTTGGTCACTTCCTTGAGTCTCCTATTTCTATGAGCTGCTGTACATATGAAGTCGAAATATGGTGGGGTTTTTTTGCTTGTTAATCTGTCTTGTGTTAATTTAATTAATAGGTCAGCCGAAGAACTAAGAAGGGAAAAGGGGAAAGTTTTCCTCTCTTACCTCAGCCAGTAGATCAACATCGAGACAGGATCTGATTCTCGTCCAATCAGCTGTAGCTGGGGATCATGAGACAAACACGGCAGCCTCAGCCTGTCCCTTCAGTAGGGTTTCTAGAACAAGAGAGAGAGAGACAGAGAGGTCCAGGTGACCCAGAAACAAACAAACAAACAAAACAGGGACAGAACCAAAAAACTCAAGACTGAGAGTTCCTGTTGTGGCTCAGTTAAGAACCAACTAGTTTCCATGAGGATGTGGGTTCAATCCCTGGCCTCGCTCAGTGGGTTAAGGATCTGGAATTGCCAGAAGCTGAGGCATAGGTCGCAGATGCAGCTCAGATCCAGTGTTGACATGGCTGTGGTGCAGGCTGGCAGCTACAGCTCCAATTCGACCCCTAGCCTGGGAACTTCCATATGCAGCAGGTGCAGCTATAAAAAGAAAACAACAACAACAACAACAAAACAAAAAAACCCCATGTTAGGCCAGTTTTGAGGTCATCAAAGGTCCACAACTTTACAGAGAATTGTGGCACAAGAGTGGGTGTGTCCAGGTCATGTTGTTGATAGTTTAGAGAAACATAGGCTAATTATAAGTGATTGTGTGCTGTAAGCTTCAGGTCACTCTTAGCCTTTTCTGTGTGAGCAGAGCCTCCTCCCCCACCGCCAGCTGCCTCCCTGAGTCACCGTACAACTGTCAGCGAGAGGGAAGGTTCCCGAAGCATGTGGCAGAAACAGTCTCCTCCCCCACCCCATAACCCACCCCCCTTCTGCCGTACCCTAAACTAGAAACAACCCCACATGGTTGTCTGCTTTCTGGCAAAACTGGGCCTAAATGTTTCCAGGAACAGCTAGCTCTCTTGTCGTTGCAATGTCCTCTAAGGAAGGAGAAACTGCCCCCTTGCACCGCATGCCCAGGCTCCAGCCCCTGTAGCCAGAGGCTACGCACGTGCCGGTATTTGGGGTAAGAATGAACCAGCCCAAGCAGATCTGGGCTCATGTGAGTTTTGCTTCCCATTTTTAGCTTTTTGCTCTTTGAGAAGTTTTCTACGCTAGATTTTCCCAATGAACAGCCAAGTTTCTGGATTCAAAATTCTCTCTAAAGAGTCCAGAGACCTAGGTTCCAGTTTATCACTCCTACTTTGGCCATGGGCACATCCCTTCCCGGCTCTAGGCATCTAATTCTTATCTCTAGAAAAAGGACTTTGAGTAAATAGTCTCTAGGCTTCTTTACTTCTTCTTCTTCCTCCTCTTCTTCTTCTTCCTCTTCCTCTCCTTCTCCTTCTGTCTTTTGAGGGCCGGACCCACAGCATATAGAAGTTCCCAGGCTAGGGGTCAAATCGGAGCTGTAGCTGCCAGCCTGCACCACAGCCACAGCCATGCTGGATCCTTTAACCCCCTGAGTGAGAAAAGGGATGGAACCTGCATCCTCGCGGATCCTAGTCAGGTTTTTTTTTACCGCTGAGCCACGACGGGAACTCCTTCTTTTCTTCTTGACCCTCTGTTATCCAGCCTTTACTGGGACCAGCCTCAGCCTCCTTCCTCCCTGTGCCCTGAACTCACAGCTGCTCCACCTCTATAGGTTTAGCTGCTCTCTTCTCTTTGCTCAGTTGCCCTGGCATCTGAGTGGCCTCTGGTCCTTGCCAGTCATTCACTGTTTGGCTTTCCTGCTGTTGCTGCCCTCCTCTAGGACTATAGTGCCCAGCATCCCTCCACTTGCCCCACACCCATCTGAAGGGATCCTTCAGGAGAGTTCCATTCAGCTCCCCAGTGTCTCCACCTGCTGAAGGGCTGGACTTCTTTATGGATAGACTCCTCCATTGTCCCAGAAGGTGTGGCTCCGAACTGAGGTCACCGCAGAGCCAGTCTACAGAGGATGAAGGAGGCATTGTGGCTGCCAGGCTAGGCCAGGCGTCCCGCACTCAGGCCCTCAGGGCGGTGATTGGCTGCTGCCTTCTGATGTTGTGCAGTGGGTCAGAGGACCCAGTCCCACTCTAGCAGGTAATACGGCCCCACCTTGCCACTTTGGGTCCCCAGCACATAGTGTGTCTACTTGTTGTCCTCATCCTGCGCTCCCCCTGCAGCCCTTCTCTTGGGTTCATTTGCTCACACTCCCAGTCTGTGCTCAAACCCTCCAGCGAGCAGCTTGTCTCACTGAAGAAGCCCAGCAGCCACGTTGTGCGACGACTCACAGGACAGGAGGTGAATGTGTGGGTTTGGGGTCATCAGGTTGTCGGGCTTCCTCTCTCTCAGTCCCCCCTGACACACCAGTATAGTCTAAGCCAACTGCTTGACTTTGGTTTGACATTTCTAGACAGAAGCATCCTTCGTAACCCCACAATCCTCTTGGGTCCCCAGTAGCTCAACCCCTGGGGGGCCCCCTGGCCATACCTGGTACTGAGGGGGAAGCCCTTCTCTACATCCCATTTATTCTCAGAGGAATGAGGCAAATGCACAGCCAGGAGACTGTGTGGATGGCATGACTTCAAAAAGGGATGGGGAAGGGGTGGACCAGGCATGGCCCCATCGCTGGAGGGGAGGTGGTCCAGTCACAGTGTGTTCCAGGTGAGAGTGGTAGAGAATCAATGCTCTGACCTCTAGAAACTACCCAGCAACCTGGGGGTTCCTTCATTCATTCACTCATGCATGTGACAAAGACCTAACTGAGCTCCTCCTTCCCCTGATGAAGTCTGTGTCGGCATCAGAGAAATAAGCAGATCCCATCTCCTGCCTTCCAGGCTGCCCCTTGAGGCAAAGAAACGGAGAAATAGATCATTAAAGTACCCTGTAGCACACCTTTAAAAATGGAAGGAGGGGAAGTTCCCGTCGTGGCGCAGTGGTTAACGAATCCGACTAGGAACCATGAGGTTGCGGGTTCGGTCCCTGCCCTTGCTCAGTGGGTCAACGATCTGGCGTTGCCGTGAGCTGTGGTGTAGGTTGCAGACGAGGCTCGGATCCCGCGTTGCTGTGGCTCTGGCATAGGCCGGTGGCTACAGCTCCGATTCGACCCCTAGCCTGGGAACCTCCATATGCCACGGGAGCGGCCCAAGAAATAGCAACAACAACAACAACAACAAAAGACAAAAAAAAAAAAAAAAAAAAATGGGAGGAGGGTGGGAGGGGAAGGGGCGATAGTGCATCCCCGTGAGCGTGTGGAACAACGGGCGCTCTCACACGCTGTGGGCAGAAATGCAAAATGATACAGCCACTTTGGAAGACCGTTTGGCAGTTTCTTAAAAGTTAAATATATGCTTACCTTACAAGTCAGAAATCCCATTCCTAGGTATTTATCCAAGAAAAACGAAAACATATGTCCACATAAAAACCTCTACATGAGTGTTTATAGCAGCTTGATTCACAATTGCCTAAAACTGGAAACAACCCAAATGTCCTTCAACTGGTGAGTGGATTCACCAACCGTGGTACATCCATCCTTTGGAATACTACCCGGCATTAAAAAGGACTGGATCGCAGATACATGCGGCAATACGGACAAATCCCCAAGGGATTATGCTGAATGAGAGAAGCCAGGCTCCAGATTCCATCCATGGGACCCTCGGAGGAAGAGCACACTAGAAGGGGAAAAAATAAAACCCACCTAGATTGATGGTTGGGGGAGGCTGGGGGTGGGAGGCGTGGTTGAAAGAATATTTGGAGGTGATGGAACGGTTCTGTATCTTGATTGTGGTGATGTTACCCAATAGTTTGTGTTTGTTGCGTATCATAGAACTGTAGTCTAAAAAGGGTGCCTTTCACCCTGTGTAAATTGCACCGCCATAAAACTGACTAGAAAAAAGATATGATGTGGTTTAGATACTAAGCCATAGGAAGGCCTAAGGGGTGTTTGCTTCCTCAGAAGGTGGCCTTGTCCCTGAGGTGAGGTATAAGAGAAGGATGGGGAGTTCCCGCTGTGGTGCAGCAGGTTAAGGATCCAGCGTTGGCCAGGAGGATTAAAAATGGCAACTGAATTTAAAGGGTCACATTCTGCTAAAAAGAATAAAACAAGATAGTGGCTAAGGGTGTGGCCAATCCTAAAAGAGGCTGAAATGAAGTTTCTCTGTTCAGGGAAGGAATCTGGAGCCAGATTTTTAAATTTTCTTAGCTGGGGGTGGGGGTGGGGGGCATGTCTATGGCATGCAGAAGTTCCTGGGCCAGGGATTGAATGTGCACCACAGCAGCAACCCAAGCCACAGCAGTGACGACACCGGATCCTTAACCTGCTGAGCCACCAGGGAACTCCAAGAGCCAGACAGATTCTCAATATATTTAGGAGTGTGTTTCTGTGGGGGCATGGGGGAGTGCTAGTATCTTGAATGTGCAGATTCAGGACACTAGCAATTCTGACTTGTAAGGTCCATGTCCCCAGGCAGTGGGGGCTATTAGGACAGGCCTTGGAGTGGAGCAGCTGATCCCACGTGAGAGCACAGACTGAGCCAGATATGTATTTGCATGCCTCGGAGTTTACCACGGCTTCCAGGAAAACCCCTAGACTGCAACTGCAGGATAAAAAGCAAACAAACTGATGCTGTTCTGCATCTGAATGGAGCAAAGATGTTGGCCCTGAAGCAGCCTGAAGGGGTCCCACAGCAGCCTCACTCATGCTCAAGCCCTCCCTCTCAGCTCCCAGAAAGCTGGCACCCCTCTCCCCAGCAGAGCGCACCCCGAGCCAACTGCAGCCTAACCAGCGATGCGCAGCAGCCCTCCCCAAGGGCACTGCCCGGGGATGCTGGCGGGCTGCTTGCTGAATGGAAGCTACAGAGGCCTCTAGGGCTGCTAGTTTGTTTTGCCGCAGGCTCCTTGGCAGACGCTGTTTGCTTGGCCTGCCCAGCGAGCCAAGGAGAGAGAGCACAGTGCCTCAGGGGAACCAACCAGGCGATGGGGAGGGGACCTCAAAAGGCAAACGCCCCCATGACAACTGTGCCTGGGCCCTCAGGGGCTGAAGGGACCCACGATTTCTGATATCTGGTAGTGAGTTCCTTTGGGATACAAAGGCCAAGGACTTCGGGGGGGGGGGGCGGAATTGGGGCCCATCACCAGTCCTGGCCAGGAATAGCAACAACAGCTTGGCAGTCATAGCGGAGGCTGGAGCTAGGCTGCTGGAGTTCAAATTCCAGTGCTGCCCCTTGTGGGTTCTGTGCCCCTCGTGCTCCTCAGCAAATTGTTTAATGTTTCCAGGTCTCCATTTCCTCATTTGCAAAATGGGGGTGGTCGCAGTACCCACCACCCAGGGGGCTGGGGAGACAGATGAGTTATCCTATGTCAAGTTCCTGGAGCAAGCCTGGCCCATGATAATAACACAAGAAGGATTTATCCACAATGAAGGACGGTGTCTAAGAAGAAGTTTGGAGCACATTCTGGGGTTGAACTTATTTGTGGGGTCTGATTCTCCACCCGAACCCCCCACCTCCGCCCCCGTTACAAGGATCCTTTCAAAGTTCAGCTCAGCAGTGTGGGAATCTGGGTGACCCAAAGCCTGATCTGTTATTTAACGTTCTTTTTTTTTTTTTTCTGTTTTGGCTGCCCCGTGGCATGTGGAGTTCCCCTGCCAGGGATCAGATCTGAGCAGAAGCTGCAGCTTAAGTCACAACTGTGCCAGGCTGCGGATCGAACCTGCATCCCAGTGCTCCCAAGAAGCTGCTGAATCCCGTTGCGCCACAGCGGGAACTCCTACTTAACTTTCTTAGCTGGTTTTTTCCCCTCCTGGTCCGCAGGCTGGTAGGGGGATTGAGCGAATGGCACTTAGGCATACGAGTGCCTGCTCAGCGGTGCTCCTTTTGTCCTCACGCAGACCTCAGGAGCCCATCCGCACTCTGTTCCTGGCTAGTACTCCTGCACCACAGCCTGGCATCGCCGTGTTTTCAGGAGGAGAGGGTCTAGTTCTGGGCAGGACCTTACCTCCCTGCCATCCTCCCAGGGGACAGGCTCCCTGGTGCTAAATGGAAGATGATGTCTCCTTGGGGTCTCTCTTCAAACCAGTAAAGATTAGCATGTTGTAATCCAAGAAGCCTTAAAAAGCCAGTTGAACAGTGTGGGTGGGGAGGTGGGATGAGGGGGACCATGCCCACGGCTGTCTGGGAAGAGGGGCCTAGATGAGCCTCCTGGGCAGCCCTCTCCAAAAATCCTATTGGGGGAGTTCCCATCATGGCACAGTGGAAATGAATCTGACTAGGAACCACGAGGTTGTGGGTTCGATCCCTGGCCTTGCCCAGTGGGTTGGGGATCTGGCATTGCTGTGAGCTGTGGTGTAGGTCGCAGATGAAGCTTGGATCTGGCGTTGCTGCGGCTGTGGCGTAGGCTGGCAGCAACAGCTCCGATTGGACCCCTAGCCTGGGAATCTCCATATGCCCTGAGTGAGGCCCTAAAAAGACAAAAGGCAAAAAAACCAACCAACAAATAATAAATAAATAAATAAAAGTCCTTTTGGGAGTTCTCTTGTGGCACAATGGGCTAAAGATCCTGCCATGTCGCCGCAGTGACTTGGGTCACTACTGTGGCTTAGGTTCGAACCCTGGCTCAGGAAATTCCACATGCATTGGGCACAGCCAAAAACAATTAAAAATCAAAGCCCTTCTGGGCTTTTCCAGCAGTCCTCAGTTCCAGTGGTAGGGGCTATCCTGTGGGTGGGATGGCTTTTTTTTTTTTTTTTTTTTTTTTGGTGCTGCTGCTGCTGTTGCAGGAGGCCCATCAAGCCTGAGCCTTCTCCTGATCACTCACCGGCCACTTGCCAACTTGTTTTCCAAGGCTTCCAGCCTAGAAAGAACCTAAAGGAGAGATTTTTCTGGGGATTTTCAAAGAGACTGGGGGGAAGGCGAAGGGTAAAAGAAGTTCTAGTGTAGCATCAGTAAATTATATTTGGGAGTTCTCTTGCGGTGTGGTGGGTTAAGGATTGGGCCTTGTCACTGTAGTGGCTTGGGCTACTGCTATGGCGCGGGTTCGATTCCTGGCCTGGGAACTTTCACATGCCACTGGTGTGGCCATAAAAAAATAATTATGTTTGGATATTGTAATCTTTTTTGTACTTTTTTTGCCTCTTTTTTTTTTTTTTTTTTTTTTGGTCGAATCCCTTTTAGAATTCCAACCTTCCTCCTTGTACTGAGGGCAATACAAGAAAGAGGTTTTCTTTTCTAATGCATCTGATCAGGAGAATGGGGGAGCTTTGTATTCAAATAGGAAGCAAAGCCCAGGGGTAAAGCGATGCCTCTAGTGAAGTGCCCTCCTCACATGAAGACCGCTCCTCACTCAAACTTGGAAAAGTTTGGCCTTAGGGACCTTGATTTCTCCCTAAAGTATCCCCCGCCGGCAGGAAGAGCTGTTTCTTGTTCTACATGTAAAATTACATTTTCGAACCCATTAGTCTCCCACATGAAATGTCCCCCTCTAGTGGGTCTCCTTCACCTAAGGGCCATTTTGCCCCCTAGAAACATCTGTGGGGCAGATGATGGCCCGCTCTGGCATGGCCTGCATATTTCTGGGCGTCTGTCTGCCTGTGTTGCCTAGACGTGCTCCTACGTACCCTCAATAATCCTTTCTGGACCAAGGGTGCCAAAGCAAATATCACTCCTTCTATCTCCAGCAGCAACCTGAGACAGCCACGGGAACGTCAGCCTTGGAAAATAAACAGCCCTAATATTAGCCCAGACGTGTGGACATGTTTCTCCAGCAGGTGGGAGAAAAAAAAAAAAAAAAAAAAAAAAACACTTAAATTCCCATGTATTTTTAAAGCACCCAAATCTCCCAGGATGTCACTCAAAGCATTCTGGCCCAAACAGAAGTTATTGGCATAACTCTTACTCAAGGGATGAGCCAGCATCCAGCCCTGAGTTCCTTGGGTTCAGGGTAGCCAGCTGTCCCCAGAATAGGCTGAGCGGCCCACGTCTGACCCCGCATGTCCCCTCCACCACCAGGCAGGCAGCAATTCAAGGGTCACAGAGCAGAGCCACTCCATCATAGAAAAATAAATGTGTGCCTTTGGAATGGATAAGCAATGAGATCCTGCTGTATAGCACTGGGAACTATATCTAGTCACTTGTGATGGAGCGTGATGGAGGATAATGTGAGGAAAAAACGTGTATTTGTATGTGTGGCTGGGTCTCTTTTCGTACCGTAGAACACTGTAAACCAACTATAATGGAAAATAAAAATCATTAGGAAAAAAAAAAAGGAAAAGTATATGTGACAAACGCAGACGGGTCACTACCCAGACCCCAGATGTCATGCTGTCACCAAGGAGCACTTACTGCATGCAGCGGTAGTCACACACAGTAAGTCATGGGGCCTGGGTACACATGAGCCATTGTTCCCTTGGCACTGGGCCTCCACCAGGGCTCACAGTCCGGTGCTCACAGGTTTGACAGGACGTCACCATGGGAAGGAAAAGCGTTGATGGTGCCTGGCTCTGCAGATAAGTGCCGTAGGAAAGCTCTCCAAGGAGGCCAGGCCAGAGAGGACTGCAGGCTCCAGAGCCCGCGAGCTGCTGAAATGGGATGTGAGCCGGGTCGTGGAGCAAACCTAGACCCCGGGTGAGTAGGAGGAGGAAGGCGCCTAGAGAAGGATCAGGAGAGGTAAGTTTGAGAAGTTTGCTAGAGATCAGCTGAGGCAGAAGCCCAGGTCTCCTACATCGAAGCTAGAGTGTATCCCCTGACCATCAGGGGGTCAGAGGAGGTTAAAGACACAGGCCTCAGAGTGCAGGCTACCAGACTCAGGGAGTCCCTGCTGGCCTGAACTTGACATTCCCATTAACCAGTGTGGCACCTGTAGAAAAATGCTAGGTAGCTAGAGGAGTCAGGGGAGAGGAGAGACCGGTAAAGCAGAATAAGAAACAGCCGAGGAGTTCCCTGGTGGTACAGTGGGTTAAAAGACCCTGCCTTGTCACTGCTGCTGTGGCCTGGTTTCAATCCCTGGCCCAGGAACTTCCACATGCTGTGGCTGCAGCCAAAACAAACAAACAAACAAACAAACAAAAACAAAGAATGAAAGAAACAGCTGAGCTTGCAGCAGGGTTAGGAGACAAAAAGAACTCCCACGAGCTAAGACAACACTAGGCATCACATCATTGTTCTAACACCTAAAGTCTGTTCTTTTAAGCAAGTGGGAACATTTTTATTTATTTATTTTTTTTTGTCTTTTTTTTTTGCTATTTCTTGGGCCGCTCCCGCGGCATATGGAGGTTCCCAGGCTAGGGGTCTAATCGGAGCCGTAGCCACCAGCCTACACAAGAGCCACAGCAATGCGTGATCCGAGCCGCATCTGCAACCTGCACCACAGCTCACTGCAACACCGGATTGTCAACCCACTGAGCAAGGGCAGGGACCGAACCCGCAACCTCATGGTTCCCGGTCAGATTCGTTAACCACTGCGCCACGACAGGAACTCCGGAACATTTTAAAATTATATATTACATGTAATTCTTATATTTTTATAATTTTAATAGCATGGGGTCAAAACCTATGGAAACGTCTCATTTAAGAGATTTAAAAATGAGTTAGAACAAGCTTCTGTTTCCAATTCTTTTTTAAATGTACAGATATGAGATATTTACAGGTATTACAAGCAAAGTTTTGGTCAAAATGGTGTAACAATGGAAACATCCAAAACACATTTTCAAGTGCTCTTTCCTTAGCATGAGTTTATTTTTTTGAGACAATAAAGTGTCACCTTTATCTTTATAGGACAGATCAAGGGTGCTTATGAAAAAAAAAAAAATCTGATAGCCATTTGTCACCCCAGAGAAGGGCAATAAAAACGGAACATTTGTTTTCATAAGAAAAACATGGGATTCCTCGGCGAGGTTGGTAACTCTTTGGAGTGCTCTGGAGGACGCTGGGGATGCCTACATGATACGAAAGATCTTCCTGGTCCCTTCATATCCCGCGACAAAGTGAGGTCAAAACTCTATTATACTTTAAAGGCCTTATTTTAATAAAATTCACCTCCATGACCACACTTAGCGTTTCGCTCATGTCTGGTTTTAACTTCATTGCTGTTGACTAATTGAATATCAAGTGTGTTTCTCTCTTTGCAGCATCACTCCCAGTTCTTCCTTTTAGTGCAGTTAATAATTATTTTTACTAACAATTCAATAATAAAGTATTCTTAAGAAAGTCATTTATTCTTCTCCCATGTCTTTCCTTAGTGGTTCAAAAATTGTTCTTTTTCCTGTATTTGTAGTATTTAAACCAAATCTAGTGAATCTCATTAACTAAGAAGATAAACCTCTCTCTCTCTATTTTTTTTTTTTTTTTTTTTTTTTTTTGGCTGTGCCTGCATTATGCAGAATTCTCTAGCTAGGGATTCTGCCGAGCCACCAAGGAACTCCAGAAATCTTTGTAAGGCATACTCTGTCCTAATATTCATTTCTTAAATTTTTTGGCTATGTGTTCTGTGCATCTTTCAATAAAGCCTGCTGACAAAAGTTTGCATTTCTGGAAGTTCCCATTGTGGCTCAGTGGATTAAGAACCTGACATAGTGTCTGTGAGGATGCAGGTTCGAAACCTGGCCTTCCTCAGTGGGTTAAGGATCTTGCGTTGCTGCAGGCTGAGGTGTAGGTCACAGATGCAGCTCAGATCTGGTGTTGCCGTGGCTGTGGTGTAGGCCGGCAGCTGCAGCTCCGATTCGACTCCCAGCCTGGGAACATCCCATGCCACAGATGTGGCCCTAAAGAGAAAAAAAAAGAACATTGCATTTTCTGTTGCCATGTTGGTTTTGGGGTGGGGGTAGCGTTTCATTCATTTTTCATGGTAGAAAAAGCCAGAGTTTCCCTAAGGGCATGTGGATGTTTGTGTTTTGCAATAAGTAAGAGAGGCCAAAAGAATCATATGTTTATCATTACATTTAATGAAATTTTGCTAAGTACTGGGGTAAGTATTGTAATAACTTTGAGCATCAATGAAACAATTAAGGAAGTTTATGTTCATGGTCTAGATGCTTAATTTTTAAATATCTCACTAATTGGAAAGCTTTTTGCTATCATTAGTTCATATCTCAAGGCAAAAATTCTTAGGTCAATAACCTTCATTAACAATGATAAATGTCAACTGTATCTCGGGGGTGTATTGCTTCAGATCCAATCAGGTCATCGTTTCTTTTGCCTTGTAATAAGCTAATACAGAGCTTCATCAGGAGGAGAAAGACCATGCAGATATTTTCTTGTTCTTTCTTGATTTGCATTATTGATACTATCTCTAATCCAGGTTTCTTTGGAGGTATCTTTTAAAGTATTTGCTCATTTTGTGACGATTGCAGGAGGCACTCAAAAAGATGATACACTGGAGGCACTCAAAAAGGTGGTGACTGAACTGAGAAAAATCTGACCATGATGCGGTCGTTGTTTCCTCCTTACAAACCCTAAGACCTTTCGGATCCCAGAGGGTGGAGATTGGGGCCATCAGTGGGGACAGTGTCCTGCCCTCAGTGGTTTGAAAAGGGGAGGGGGAAGAGTCTCTCCCTGGGTTTGGGAAGATCAAGGGTTTTTTTTCTTTTTTTTTTTTCTTTTTAGGGCTGCACCCGCGGCATATGGAGGTTCCCAAGCCAGGGGTCAAATTGGAGCTACAACTGCTGGCCTGCACCAGAGCCACAGCAACGCAGGATCCCAGCTGTGTCTGCGACCTAGACCACAGCTCACAGCAACACCGCATCCCCAACCCACTGAGAGAGGCCAGGGTTTGAACCTCATGGGTACTAACTAGGTGGATTCGTCTCTGCTGTGCCACAAAGGAACTCCCAAGATCAAGTTTTCGATTCTCAGGGATTATCATCCAAGAAGCCTTTTCCCGGATGCCATCTTCCCTCTTGGGAGGGGCACAAAAAGTCATCGGAACTCAGTTCTTCACTTTCCCACCCAGTGACAGGTACAGATGAGCAAGAGAGGAAGAGCTTGGAGGAGCTGAGGCGCACGCCCAGGGCTGCTGGAAGTTCTGCTGGGAGAATTCAGCCGCAGTTTCCTCCTCTGATAAATGGGGCGATCTGATCCGAGCTGGCTGGGTTTGAACCCCAGAGGAAGTGAGCCTGGGGACAGAACCAAGACAGGAACTGCATTTCGGCTGGCAAGGCTGCGAACGCAAAAAGGGCACAGCCCCCTGGCAATCTTTAGGAGTGTCAGGGTTACGTTTGCCTTCCCGGAACAGAAACCCACGGCTTACCCAGATGGGGCTTTTATTTTTGTCTTATAACAAGAAGTCCAGAGGTAGCTCGTCCAGGAATGTTGCCAGAAAAGTCCTGAAGGACCTCAGAGCACTCCAGCTTTTCTTCTCAGGGTCGAGGGGAGCTGCCCCAACCCCAGGCCCCTCCTCCTTCCAGGCAGGGAGACGGGAGGGTGAGGCCCACGTGGGGCCGTCTCCTCTCGGGCCTTTGCCTTTTATTAAGGGATGGACAGCCTTCCCAGAGACATCTACCTACGTTTTATTATCTGTCCCTGTGTAAATCTGCAAGTGAGCCTGGAGGGCAGGTATTTCAACTGAGCACGGTACCACCGGAGTTCCCCTTGTGGCTCAGCAGTAAGGAATCTGACTAATATCCATGAGGATGCAGGTTCGATCCCTGGCCTCGCTCAGTGGGTTAAGGATCCAGTGATGCTGGGACCCCTAGCCTGAGAACCTCCATATGCCACTGATACAGCCCTAAAAAGAACACTAACGACAACAAAAAACCCGTTACTGGGAGTTCCTGTCAAGGCTCAGTAGTTAACGAACCCGACTAGTATCTATGAGAATGCCAGTTCAATCCCTGGACCCACTCAGTGGGTTAAGGATTCAGCGTTGCCAGGAGCTATGGTTTAGGTCACAGATGTGGCTCGGATCCCACATTGCTGTGGCTCTGGTATAGGCCGGCGGCTGCAGCTCCAGTTCGACCCCTGGCCTGGGAACCTCCATATGCCGCGAGTGCAGCCCTAAAAAGACAAAAGACAAAACAAACAAACAAACAAAAACCCATTACTGCCCCCAAATAAAATTGGTGTTCATTTAGCAAAGATTGCGGGGAAAATGGAGTTTAGATACGTGAGGAGGGGCTGGGCTGTGTCCTGAGTGAACCACCTGTGCTTCAGCTCCACACAGAATAGAGTGGCTCTTGCTTTTACAGGCCCCTCTTTTCATCATGCCTTGGACAACATATTGCTTTAAAATATTGTTGAGAAGCACCTCCTGGCAAGACAGTCTTGCGGTGAGCTCCCTGTGCGCCCAGTCATGGCCCTGTGCTGGCCAGTGAATCACTCCTGAACTATTTCTGTGGGGGTGGCTGGAGTCAGGATGCCTGTGCTCAGGCTTCAGTTGACTGTGGGGCTCCTCCGTGTCCTTGACCTTCCTTACAAGGTCTGGACGGGGACAGCTCCAACTCATAAATAACCGGAGCCATCTGCGAGAGGTTGGGCAAAGGCTGCGCCTGGCTGGCGGACTCGCAGTGTCCACCCCTGCTGTTCAGCGGGCTCCAGGTGGGCGTGCAGCCCAGCAGCCCCAGAGGGCATTCGATTTCAGCGTCCAGGAGACTGTGTGTGGGAGGCATCCCTGGACAAGATAGACTGGGGCTGGCAGCGGGGGTGGCTCAGGGCTGGGGGACTCGCTTTGCATAAAGCTCTGATTTTCTCCAGAAACTTGGGGGACTTGCCACTTCTACTCCAAGCCCCTTCCAAGGGTCACATCCATAAGGTCTACAGGCTTTGCTCCAAGGGAATGGAACTGATATTTTGTTCAAACGCTGTTTTCAGAATTTTTGCTCCAGCCTCTTCAAAGTAGCAAAATAGGTGGTTCTGAGCAGGACTCTGTGTGGGATGATTAGAAGGGGTAGTATTTTTTTTTTCATTGTCAAATAAATATATACACGCCACTGAACATTTAGGAAGTACAGAAAAGTTTAATGAAGCAGGAAACAAAAACCCTTTATAAATCTTAGAACCCATAAGTGGCATGTATACACACACAGATACATGTATATCCATATATGTATGCACACACACACACACACACACACACACACATATACTCGGTGTGTGTATAGTAGCCCCATACGGTGCATAGCAAAATTCAGCCTATGGCAGAAATTACAGGTTGCTCCCAATATAATTCTTCCATTCTTCATTCCTACCATAACACCAATGTTATTTGGGATAGCAATGTGCCCAGGTAAAATATGACATTTCTTAACCTTCCTTGTAACTAGCAAGTGCTAATGAGTTATAAGTGGAGCTTAGATAGACTTTCAGAAAGACTTCTAAAGGAGAGAGCATGCCCTTTTGTTCCTTTGTTGTCCCCCTTTCCTGCCTGGAATGTGGATGTGATGGCTAGCACTGCAGCAGCCATCTTGGGTGTTTTAGGATTAAATTGTGTGCTAATAGTAGTGATAGAGAAAGGTAGAAGGAACCTGCATGCCTGATGACCTTGTTAAGCTGTCATATAGCCCTGGAATACCTGCCTCTGGACTTCTTTTATGAAAGAGGATAGACCCCGAGTTTGTTTAAGTCACAGTGATCATACTTCAGTTAATAACAACGAAAGGAAATTCTTAGCTGATCCAGTGCCTGACACAGAGCATGTGTCCTGTAAACGTTTGAGTCAGCACTGTTTCTCTGGAAAGAACTTTCAGCGATGAGAAGAAAAGTGGGCAAAAGAACCCTGGCCCTGCCCTACCACCAACTCCCTGAGTGACCAAGTTTCACACGCTCCCTGGGCCTCAGTTGATCTTCTTTCAGGTTCAAGGGTCAGGCTAAATGCTCTCTAAGAATTTCTTTGGGCTCTTATCCTTCTGAATCTGTGGACTGGGCAGAATTGGGTGCTCTTCTGGTTCTACCTCTTACCAGCTTTGTAACTGTTGGTGGGCCACCCAGCCTATTGGAGCCTTAGATTTTTCATCTCGATTACCCAGCATATCAGGTACATAAGAAATGTTTAGTGAACGAATTAGGAAAGTGAGGACCAGGCTACTTGTCTTGGTTGCCACTCTGTATGATAGAAAGTATAAAATAAGCTAATCCTACACAGTGCCAACAGGAAGAGTGGGTTACTATGATTCATCTGGCTCCAGGACTGGGTTGGCCTGGACTCCCCCAGCCCCCCACAGAGCTTGGGTTCCATGTATATGGCAGGACTGGCATCTGCTAAAAAATGGTCCTGCCACCTTCCTTCTAAAGCAGCTTCCAGGCTGCTTTTTGGCTGGCCCAAGTCCTTGGGCAAAGGAACAGAGAGAGAGCTAAATCAGTCCTATGGCAGGTGTGAGAAGAAATAGAATCGATATCAATCCCTCCCCAAATAAAGCTCCAGACACAGCATCCTCCATCCCCCGGCTGACCTCTTCTGAGGATACCAGGGACTCTGCCATCATCTGCCTTCAGGAGAGGAAGCTGTGGCCATCCAAGGAGCTCCTTGATTCCCATTGGCCCAGAGCACTACCTGTGCCGCTATTCCCCGACAGGAAGTTCAGTTGCCCTGGCACTCAATCTCCATGGCAACCCTTGCTTTTGAGACACTGAGAGGAAACTGCTAGTATGGGGAGGCCAGTAGCAGAATACTGATTCGCCAGGGTGTCTGTAACAACGACTGCATCTCAAATACCTTTCCAGATACCCAAAGAGCTAAAAATACATCCAGCCTGGTCTAGGGCTCTCTAGCCAGGCTAAGCATCTTCAAGTGCATCTGTGTTGACCCTGACCTGCTAATATTAGTTTATCTTTGGGGAACTCGGGCTTGGGGGACACGGAGTAGAGCATTGAATGCAGAACTGCAGAGCTCAGTTCTGGGGGCTGGGATACATCAGAGAGAAGAAGGGGGAGAACTGAGGAGGACGTCCTGCGAGGAAAAAGGCAAAGGATTGTGGGGTGTCCACCAGCAGAGCACACTGAAGCCTGTCTTCCTGCAGAACACCGGTGAACTTGCTGGCTCAACTCAGATGATCTGGGCATTTGTTCACTGATTCATTCAACAAACATACCTTAAGTCATACTGTGCCAGGCATGGGGCTTTTAAGTGTGAGTAGGTGTGCACAGGTTTCCTGCTTGAAACAGAGTTTACAGAATGTTTGAAATTGTGATTATCTTGGAAAGTGCAGACACGTTACATGTACACCTGGATGTCTTTCCTGCCACGCAGTGAGCTTCTTCAGCTGAAGATGATTTTACATATGACCTTGGCAGTGTTCCCAGCATATAGTAGGTGGTGAGCTAATACTGGATCAAATGTGATGGGATGGGACATAATGGCATCGCTGTGGCCGTTGTGGCCTGTTCCACCTCAGGGCGACAGTTCTCTTCCTGGGCCTCCCTGAGGCTCTGGCCTGCACTGCAAGGTGTGCTCAGGCTGTGAGACCCTGTACTGGGGCTGGAGGAGGTGACCGCACTGCTGCCACCTGCTAAGGGAGCTCCGTATGAGTGACAGGCTGAATTAACTCCTGGTCTCCTTGTCAGGCTCTACAGACAGCCGTCCCCTCACCCCAGTTCTTTCCTGTAATGGCTGCACACATCATTCAATTAATTCTGCATTTCCCAGAGCAGGAAGCTGTGCAGAGTTTAGAGCAAGCAGTTCTTGCCAGGGCTGCTCTCAAAAGGCAGGTGTGTCACACCCTCAGCCCCAGTCGCAGCTCCAACAGCGGCCTCTTCCATCAGGCAGAGAAGCCTTAGATAGAGAAATGGAAAGTGGCCACAACTTGGAGTTCCCTTCATGGTTCAGTGGTTAATGAATCCGACTAGGAACCATGAAGTTGCTGGTTCGATCTCTGGCCTCGCTCAGTGGGTTAAGGATCCAGCGTTCTGTGAGCTATGGGGTAGGTTGCTGACGAAGCTCGGATCCCAAGTTGCTGTGGCTGTGGTGTAGGCCAGCAGCTATAGCTCCGATTAGACCCCTAGCCTGGGAACCTCCAGATGCCGCGGGTGCGGCCCTAAAGAGACAAAAAAAAAAGAAAAATGACAATGGGTCTCCAGATGCTTTAAACAGTAATATACACTCGTGTGGAATTTCTTCAGCCCTCACATTGTCGTTGGCACTGTGCCGGATGACAGGGGCAGAGACTTGTAATATTAGAATTGAGAGCTCAGGGCTGTAAGCAAGGGGAAAGCTCAGACGATTGGCTGCTGCTCTTTAGGGAAGGCAAGAGGGGACAGAAACAAGGCCTACACCTGGGAAGTAAGGCTTCAGGCCATAAGCAAGTGCCCTTGGGTTTAATAAAAGCGTTGGGAGGTCGGGAAGGAGAGAAAGGGGCAGGCGGGCCTAGCCCAGCGTGTCAGGGAAGGCCTTGCAGAGAAGCCCAGTGAAACTGGACTGCAAAGCCACTCAGCGCTGGCCTCAGAGGGTTGGCTGAGAGGCTGTGATGGGAGAGGGCTGCTGGGGGCAGAGGGGGCTGGAGAGCGGAGGAGAGGGCGCTGCCCAGCAGGGAGACCAGACAACCAAGGCCGGGCTTGGGCTCTGGTTGCGGGTCAGCAGTTGTTTGCCGTGGACAAGCTTAACTAGCCAGAGTCTCCGTTTCTTTCTTTCTTTCTTTTTTTTTTTTTTTTTTTTGTTTTCTAGGGCCACACTTGCAGCACATGGAGGTTCCCAGGCCAGGGGGCAAATCAGAGCTATAGCTGCCCGCCTACACCACAGCCACAGCAATGCCAGATTTGAGCTGCATCTGGGACCTACCCCACAGCTTACAGCAACACCAGATCCTTAACCCACTGAGCAATGCCAGGGATCGAACCCAGAACCTCATGGATACTAGTCGGGCTTGATAGCCCCTGAGCCACAACGGGAACTCCCTCAGGTCCTTCACTTATATAGAGTCGATAACAATCTTGCCTGAAACCACCAGTGTGAAGCATCTAAAAGATCCAGGCTGTGGTTCTGCAGTTCAGCAGCTGCCTGGCCCACGCATGCTCACTTCTCTGAACCCCAAACTTCTCATCTTTAGAGAGGAGATTCCACCTCCTCCAAAGGGTGGTATTAGGGCCACAGGAGCCAAGGATGCAAAATATTTGGCACAGAGTAAATGCCCCGAGAACATGAAAATAGGCCAGATCCTCTCCAGGAGATGGGCCCTGAGGAAGGTTTTAGAGCAGAGAGGAGGGGTTTGAGCTGAACCCTCTGACCTTTCCCCTGTGACCTGGAAGAGCAATTGTGAGCACTGCACACACATACAGGGAGAGCCCAGTGGGGAGCAAAGCCTCTCTCCATCCCCTGCCAGGCTCCAGCCAGTGAGTTAACCAGGCCAGCCACAGCCCCACGGGGCAGACTTTTATCCCCTGAACCAAAATGACCAATTTAATGGCTGTAACCCAGGCAGGGAAGGGATTCAGGGAGGGCTGGCCTCTGGCAGTCACTGTGGGATTGCGGGCTTCATTTCATTGTTGGAAGAAAACAAAAATTATTCTGGTGGATTGATTTTCTTGCAGGCACACTGAATCACAGAACCTGTGCAGCATTTCCCCGTCACGAAGCCTGAGTCCGCCAAGCACCCCTGCAGAGGCCCAGGAAAGGCAATGGACTCAAGCTGCCTGGGATACTGGGCCCTGGGCCCCTGGACCAAGAGTGGGGGGAGGGTGCAGGGGACTGCACAACCCCCAGGTGAGGCAGAGCCTGTCCCCACACCCCATCCTTCCTGAGGCCAGTCCTCAGAGAGCTACTGGGATAGCCAGACAGCTCACATCATGGGCTTTGTCTCAAAGTCCCCCTGAAGGGGATGTCCTTTTACCTATGGGGTCGGGAGAGGCAGCCCAGGATGGACAAGCACCCTGGACTCAGGGCAGAAACACCAGTGTCCAATCTCCTTTATTGGAGTTCCCGTTGTGGCTTAGTGGGTTAAGAACCCAACCAGTATCCATGAGGATGGTGGTTTGATCCCTGACCTTGCTCTGTGGGTAAGCATCCGGCATTGCTGTGAGCTGTGGTGTAGGTTCCAGACGCAGCTTGGATCCTGCGTTGCTGTGGCTGTGGTGTTGGCCGGCAGCTGCAGCTCTGATTCGTCCCCTAGCCTGGGAACCTCCATATGCTGGTGGTATGGCCCTAAAAAGAAAAAAAAAAAAAAATCCCCTTTACTGATGAACTAGGGAGTGGCCCACTAGGGCCTTCATCTTTTGCTGTCCTGTTTTCTTTGCCTGCACAATGAGAGGGTGTCCTGCCCTGCTCATCTCATGGGTTGATATGAGCACCTTTGGGTTAATGCTGCCTATTATCCTAACACCTGACCAGCAATCATGAATAACTGAGTCACTTAAATGCTTCCTTTTCTCTTGGGCAAATAAGCCCAAATCCTTGCCTTCCAATCAAATTCAAATCCTGTCTCTGTCTTTCTCTCTCTCTCTGTGTGACACATTTTCATGTTCCTGGCGTGTGGAGCTTGAAGCCCTCTAAACAGACCATCCTCTAAGCCAAGCTGGACTAGTGCACGGTGGGGGAAGTGGGGGGGGCTGGAGGTCCTGCAGGGACTCTGCCCTGGGCTTTCCTATCTGCTGGCACTTCCCCCAACCCTCTGGGTGCGGGTAGCTGCCACCCCAGGCACCCGGCTCTTCCTCCCTGCCTGCCCAACGGTTCATATCCACCTGTCCTGACATCGTCCAGGACTTGCATGTGATCCGAGCCTACAAGCGAGGCCAGTGCATCCTCACCATCCAGGCACTTGGCCTCAGAAGCAGCCATTGGCTCTCCCTGCCGATGGGCTGAGCCTCCCCCACCTCCTCCCAGAGACGCCCCAGGCCCCTCCCAGAGGCCGCAGCTTCTCCTGGCCCCAGGCTGAGTCTGAGCTCACAGCACCTTGGGAGAGGGCCCTGCTTTCCTCTTCTCCCTCAGGCTGGAGCAGGGTGCCCAGCTGGGTGCCTCACTCAGAGGAAATGAGTGTTCGCGGGATGCTTGGGTGAATGAAGGAAGGAAGGAATAATTCCGGGAAGGCCTCACAAAGAATTCTCAGCCCTCTGGGAGCTGGTTTTCCTCAGGACCTGAAATCCCTGCCAGCACGGAAAGCCCCTCCTCCCCAACTTGGGCCAACCACGTGGGCACACTTCTCCAAGAGGCTCATTCTATCGCTTTTCCTGGGAGTTTCCAACCCCAAAACGGCTCAGGCTTGCGCAGTGGTGCCAAATGCGGCACAGAAATTATTCTGAGCAATTCACAGCCTGGTCTTACACAAGTAGTGAAGAAGAGGAGGAGGAGGCTGGCTTTTTCTTTCTTTGTTCCTGTCTTCTCTCCTGTCATTGATTGAGTCACTCATGGAATCATTGATGCAAAAGGCACAGAGCTCTGGGTGCTGGCAGGTGCAGGTGATACAAAGGGACCCTGGGAGCTGTGCCTGGGAGTTTGCGGCCAGGAGGGAGCTTGCTGGCGGCCTGGGGGGAGTGTGTCTGCAAACCAACAGAGCAAAGCGCTGGCCGCCTACACCAGGGAGGCCCAGAAGCCCCAGGAAGCCAGGAGGAGGGACCCCTCCTGGGGTGTGGCTGAGAAGACTTCTGGGTGGAAAAGAGGCTTCAGGAGGGGGTGGGGGCTTAGCCAGTGAATGAGGGCGGTCTGGTGGTGAGGGAGCGGGGAGGGGAGAGAGCAGGGAAAGAGGAGCTGTGTCTGGGAAACTTCTGGATGACTGTTTCATCTGACAGGAGAAAAGGGGGAGTGATGACCCATTCTCTGTCAGCAACTGATTCCTGCTAAGGCGTTAAAGACTCTTTAAGGAAAGTGTTAAATGTTAATTAAAGGTGTGACTGAATTAAGGTTTAAGGTGCGGCCTCTCCCTTTGAGGACTGTTTGTTTTCATCACCCGCTGCCTGGGAGGAGTGTGGCTTTGGAATCAGTCTGACCTGGGTTCAAAATTTGACTGCACTCACTAGCTATAACCTTGAGCAAGTCATTTAGTTTCTGGAACCTTCACTTTCTATTGAGTGGAGACAAGAATCTCCACGCCATAGGGTTGTTTGGTGGGTTAAATGAGATGTCATATGGGGAGTTCCCATCGTGGCTCAGTGGTTAACGAATGTGACTAGCACCCATGAGGACGCAGGTTCGATACCTGGCTCACTCAGGGTTAAGGAACCGGCGTTGCTGGGAGCTGTAGTGTAGGTTGCAGACGTGGCTCAGATCCCGTGTGGCTGTGGCTGTGGCCTAGGCTGGCAGCTATGGCTCCGATTTGACTGCGGGTGCTAGCAAAGGGCCTCACTCAGAGCCAGGACAACACAGGTGCTCAGAAATTTTATTTTACCTCAAAAAATTAAATACAGAATTACCAAATGACCCAGCAATTCTGCTTCTAGGCGTATATCCAGAAGAACTGAAAGACTCTCAAAGAGATAGTTGTACATTTATTATTCACAAGAGCCAAAAGGTGGAAGCAACCAAGTGTTCATCAACGGATGAACAGAGAAACAAACTGAAACAAAATGTGAGATACCGCTGAGAGGCGAGAACAGAGCGGAAATATTGAGGGGAAAAAAACCATGCAGCATCATAGCCCCACCCTAAGTACAAGGGAACACGAGGGGTCCCTGTCATGGCTCAGCAGTAACGAACCCGACTAGCATCCATGAGGAAACGGATTCGATCCCTTGTCTCTCTCTCAGTGGGTTAAGGATCCGACATTGCCGTGAGCTGTGGTGTAGGTCACGGACGCCGCTCGGATCCCATGTGGCTGTGGTGTAGGCCAGCAGCTGTAGCACCAATTCAACCCTTAGCCTGAGAACCTGGGAACTTTCACACGCCATGGGTATGGTCCTAAAAAGACAAAGAACAAACAAACAACCAAACACACATCAAGGTAACACAAAAGGCACTTGGAGCCGCTGGTGGTGCACTGAAGCTTATCCCAGCACGACAAAACCCAAACCTAGCTCAACTCCTGACTTAAATGAATGGCCATCAGAAGGAGAGACATGCCCCTTGTGAGTCATAAACACCCTCAATATCTACTGGTTCTATACATATTGTCCAGCATTCAACCAACAAGATGATGGATCCATTCATATCAAAGATAATGTTAATTGCATATGGTGGCAACACACCAATAAAAATAGAGAAATTACATATATACATATATAAATATACACATACACCCATACCCACACACACACATACACCACACACACAAAATGGAATTTTTTTTTCAGCCTTAAAAAAGAAGGAAATTCTGACACATGCCTTAAGATGTATTGAGGACATTCTGTTACGATAATCACACAAGGACAAATATTGCATGATTCCACTTACATAAGTTACCTAAAATAGTCAAAATCATGGAGACAGAAAGGAGAATGGTGGTTGCCAGGGCTGTAAGGAGACGGGCACGGGAAGCTGTTGTTTGATGGGCACAGAGTTTCAGTTCGGGATGATGGGAAGTTCTGGCAATGGATACTGGTGATGGTTGTCCAACAACATGCATGTATTCAAAGCCACTGAACTATATTCTTAAAAATAATGGATTGTGGCATTCCACTGTGGTGCGGTGGAAACGAGTCTGACTAGTATCCATGAGGACGCGGGTTCGATCCCTGGCCTCGATCTGTAGGTTGGGAATCTGGCATTGCTATAAGCTGTGGTGTAGGCCGGCAGCTATAGCTCTGATTTGACCCCCAGCCTGGGAACTTCCATATGCTGCGGGTGCGGCCCTTAAAGACATACATATATACATACATTTTGTTAGGCATATTTTATTACAATTTAAGAAAGAGAAATGTTGCTTTTATTCTCCTTCTCGAGAGCAGCAGAACCTCTACCAACTTCTTTTTTCTTTGTAAGGGAAGTGGACCAGAGCAGGCTTGGCGTGACATTTGTAACAGGTCACCAACCCGAGCTTGATGCCTAAGTATCGGGGGATCCAGAGAGCAGGATAGACGAGTCCATATTCTGTGCAGGCGGAGGAGTCCACAGCTCAGGCTGCCTGGAAGGAAGCTGGCTGCAGGCTGGCGCTGGGCAGAGGGCGGGAAGGTGGCTCACGTTCATGGAGTGTCTACTGTGCGCTGGGCAGCACGCTTGGCAGGTGCCAGGCATGCAGACAGGCTTCTGCCCTCATGGAATTCGCCATCCACTTCCACCTCTACCCGCCAGCTGCCTTCCCCACCGTGGAGACAACAGGAGGGTGAAGGGGAAGAGACACAGTTTTGCAACAGTTCGCGTGGACTCCGGGCCCAGAGATTGTTCCAGGGGCCCCTGAAGACCTGGCTCCTGAGGCTAGAAGCATCCCTGGGGAGCCGTCAGGGTTATTTGGGGGCGGGGAGTCTTCAGAGGGCTGAGGTTGGCAAGAGTCCAGGCCATGGGGCAGTGAGGGAGGGGAAACCAACCTGGGCGCCCTGCTTCCCTCAGCCCCCTGGGTGGCTGGGGCTGGGAGGAGTTCCCCTGGAGCTGATTGGAGGGACTTGCCTTGGCCAGCATCCCCTTGGGAATCACAGGCCCCGAGAATCGAGAATCTTCATGCGGGTCACCCACACAGCTTGAGGTCCTGAGAAGAGGGCTCCTCCTCCCCGCGTGTGGCAGATGGAGACTCACGGCAGAGTGAGTCAGTCGTTTAAACATAAGGTCCCAATTCCAAGCAGTTGCTTTTTACTAAATCAACATTTATTGAGCCCCTACTTAATACCAGGCATGTTAATAATTCAGTCTCTGCACTTAAGCTGCACAGGAGATAAGAGACCTAAGTACAATCTCCAAAAAGTTAAAAGCAAGAGTGTCGTACAGCTAGAGTCTGAACATGGGGCAAAGACTTTACTGAACTCATTAGTTAATGAGGGAGCCAATAAGATGACAGAGCTGGTTCAGAGAGCACTTAAGGACCTGGGATTTAAAGGAAAGGCACACCAAAATATATATATTTTTAAGTTAGACACAAATCTGGTAAATGTCCTACAGGGCAATAAAAGGAGAATTATCTTTCCTACTGGACAGAAATCATTTGAATCTCTACAGTAAATATCTACAAGTTAACATGTACTTTCACCGTTTGAGCCCTTCACTGATAATTGCAGATGACAAGGAGTTCCCTGGTGGTCTAGGGGTTAGGACTCAGCACTTTCACCTCTGCAGTCTGGGTTTGGTTCCTGGTCTGGGAACTAAGATCCTACAACAAGCTCCTGCAGCCAAAAAAAAAAGCAAACGAGAAAGTCAAACGATGAACCTGAACCTGTTTTCCAGAGCAGCGCTGTTTGATAGTATGTACCATGAGCCATGGGTGTAATATAAGTTTTTCTAGCAGCCACATTAGAAATGAAAAACAGCTAGGTAAAATTAATTTTAAGAAAATCCGTTATTTAACCTACCGTGTCCAAGATATTATCAGTTTGACCTGTCTTTGGCCACCTTTCAAGGGCTCGATAGCTCTGTGTCAATAGCACAGTTCCAGAGAATCAAATAATCTCCCTGCAGGTCTGTTAAACAAAGCTTTAGCATGACCCTGATGGAATATATGTAGTCATCCTCTTGGCCTTATCTAAATTTCAGATCATTGTCCCTAAAAAACCTACTTAGGTCCCTGTGACCTAGTTGGCACAGGTACAGGAAGGGTGAGTCCAAGCAGTGCCCTTTAAAAGGCAGCCATATAACCATCCAAGCAACAGATGCTCTTGGACAGGTGTATGGGAGCCGTGAGGGCCCAGAGTTCTGCTGGCGGGAGGCAGTGGACCAGAAAAGACTTCACGAAAGATGAGGAGGTTTCCGTCCAAGCAAAAGGAAGAGTATAACCACAAGCAGGACAGCGCCCAAGGTCAAGAACACCTCTGCTTGGCTGTGTGGGTGAGGAGGGCAGGGACAGAGACTCCAAGCTCGTCTGGGACCAGCTGGCCCAGGGTTGTGAGCTCTCATCTCTACCCAACAGGGAACTAGAGAACTTATGTTTACACTGCTAACTACACTGTGCAGTGAGTCTCCACCTGTCCTATGTGGGGAGGACGCGAACTCTTTCCAGGACCTGGAACATAAAGGTTTTCAGAAAAGGAGGGATATGACCAGACTCGTCTTTTAGGAAGAGCCGTCAAGGAGCTGTTGGCCCCATGGCTGGTGGAATCTCCTCTAATTCCCTGAGTTCTCATCACCCCACTTGTGAACGAGGAAGGCATCTGAGTCATGGTTGGTAGCTAAAACTATTTTCTAGGCATCAGGTTCCAGGTGTGATGTCCAAATCCAGAGTGAAGAAAGTATGAGGGAAGCGGGCAAGGATGGAGTAAAGACTCCCCTGGGTCTGAAGAGGGCTGCAAGATGACTTTTATGGGCAGGTGATTTAGTCGCTGATACCCTGGCACAGTCTTCGAAGTCAAGTTAGTACAAGGTAAGAGAAACCTCAGCCTGGAATCAGTTCAGCCACTGGACAAATGAGGCAAGAGAGGGCACGGGCTTGGGCTGTTTTGATTCCCATCATCTGGCAGGAGATAAGAGCCGGCTTTGATTTCTCTTGCCCTTCACAGCTAAGAAGCTCAGAGCACTTGACGGGCGTGCTCGAAGATGCTGTCTCTTGCTCCTGCAAGAGGCAGGTCAGACAAGAGCAGGGGATGCTGCCCCAGGCAGAGATGGCACACAGAGCCAAGAACTCGTGAATCTGCTGAAACATCCTCCTTGGGCCCCCACCTCATCGAGGTCAGAGAAGAGGGACCTCACTTCCTTGACTTCTCATTCTACCTGAAGTGCACAGAACAAGCTACTTTAGGTCAAGAACCTGTGGCTTACAGGAAGGGGCGAGGCAGTGTGGGGAAGGAGAGATTTTAGGATGGGTCTGCAATTGACCTGTCTCTCTTGGGTGGTGTGTATGGGGGTGGGGGTGGGGGGCAAGGGGTCTTAAATCAGCTCTTTTTTTTAATGGCTGATGGGCTTCCAAGTGGCCCCTCCGGGAAGGCAGACAGCTCTAGGGGGCTGTTTCCACTGGGAGTTATATAATCACCCATGTACAGAACTAACCACCCAGTGGAAACAGGAAAATTCTAATCTAATCTCCTTGGAGATAAGACTTCCTTTGGCTTTTTGCCATGAATCGATCACTAGCTGGGGCTTCGGGTGAATGTCTCCTGATGAAAACTGAAGCCTGGAGCAGCAGAGGGAACTGAATTGGAACTGGGGAAAAGGACCCGGCCCCCAGCCTCAGGTTTAGAAATGAGCTCTACAAAATGTCAAATATTTGGTGAAAGCCAAACCCCAGTCCCATAACCAGCTGTGTTCCAGGATATCAGCTATGGGTTCGGTCCACTCTGCCACAGTGGGGACCTTCGGCCACTCAGACCTGCCTCTCCCATCCCCCACCGGGCCTAACCCTCCAGCACCAGCCCCTCGTGGAGATGCCAAGTGAGAGCCTGTGTTCTTCCTCTCCCTGTTTAGGTCTCCTCGAAGGTCCTATAGTGAAGTCTCTGTATTAAATTCAGAAAGAGCCTTAGCATCCAGCTGGGGAAGAAGGGAGCGAGGAAGCAAGGACATTAAGCTTTATGAAATGTTAGTTACTAAGCCAAGCTGTAGAGACGGGAGTTCACTGAACCCTGGGAGAAGAGTTAAGGGGGGCAGTATCAGCTCCAAGTTTACAACTGGAGAACCACCCCTCAGCCAAGTCAGGCAATTTGCCAAAGACGGCACAGCCTGTGGAGGATGTGAGTCTGCAGCTCTAGGCCCCAAATTCTGGTCCCTGTTCAGCCTCAAGCAGAGTTGCTCTGAACTCTAGAGAAAACGGCGATGGCGCAAAAGCCCAGAATAAGAAGGACTCCTCCGTCCAGGCAGGGGCTGGGCCAGGGGCCACCTGGCTCCAGCGAGCTTCACAGCCTGTGTTGGCCCAACTTCTAACTTCTAGACTCACAGTTCCTCAAATTGGCAGGGATGGGGTGGGAGGTGGGTGCGAACTCCTCTGAGAATCTGATGAATGAACGCGCTGGATCCCCTCTCTAGAAGATGTCCATTCATAGTCCCCTATACATACAACCTTGGCTGCAGTTTCAGGGGGGTTCATGGGCCCCGGAAGTTAGCAATTCCTTCTGAAACCCAGAAGTCCCCTCGGGGTTTGGAAGAGCAGAGAGAGAGAAAGCTGGAAACGTGTGCGCTGTGGGGGAGGGGAAGCAGTGAGAGGGGGTGCAGAGGGTGCTCAGGGCAGGACCCGCCCAGGGCAGAGCCTCAGGGAGCCTGACCGCCTCCCAGGGTGAAATTTATTGGCATCAAGTGAACTCATCAAAAAGGCACGGTGGGGCCCGGGGAGGCCTGAAGGTGGGCAGCCTGCCCTCGCCCACCGGGCCAGCCCTAACCCAACCTGGGACTGGGTTTTGTTCTAATAAGGGAAACAGGTTTCTATGACACAGCTCAGATTCCTAAATCTCCACCTGGAAAGTGGATTCCGATCCCTTTCCCTGAAGCCAGCAGTGTCCACAGGGAGAATAAAAAAACCCAGAGTGGTCCTGGTCTCAAAGGAACCAAACCTTCCACCTGCCAAGAATAGGGTGGCGTCAGGCTAACGCAGCCGCCACGCCAAACTGTTAAAAATAATGATTACGTCAAGACAACATCCTCAGAAAAGAGTCCCGACTAATCTGGGCCGGGCTAGAATAAACACCTCCTGTTCTGACCTACCTCTGAGGTGAAAGGATCTATTTCTTCCCTGAATTGCGCCCCCAGTTCTGCGCATTCACGTGCTTGCTCAGCAGACACCCAAACAGAGCGTTTGGGGTTTGCCCAGCTGTTCTATTTCCAGCCCGTTCAGCTCGCGGCAGGTGCCGCCGCCCTCCCGGCTCCGTCCCTCCTCCTCCCCCTCCTCCCCGCCCCCTCGACTTCCCTTCCCGCTCTTTCTCCCGCTCCTCCTTCCTCCCCTTCCTCCGCCCCTGTGATCCGCACCCCCTCGCTTCCTCTCCCCTCACCGCCTCCCTAGTGCGCATTCCCAGGGGCTCACAGGTGTGTGTGGAAAAGCCCGGGGCGCAGCTCCTGACCCCCAACTCTGCGGAAGAGAGGAGGAGTGGAAGAGGCACCGCCGGCCCCCCTGTGCGCTTCTCCCGGCTTTGGGGAGTGAGCACGAAGGTAGCACTGCTTCTGGGTCACCAGGAGGGAAATGGCAGGGCCAGGGAGTCATCTCATGAACATCCATGTCCCCAGACCTGCATCAGGCAGGACACTGCCCCCATCCCGTCATCCTACAGTGAGTGGCCCTAGCAAGGTGTTTCTGGAAAAGGGTTTCTGGTGCTTTCTGTTGTGGAAGTCAAGTCTGCCACCTGCTTACTCCCCTGGGACCCTTCCCCTACTTATAAATGGGGAAGGACACACCTCGAGTACCATGCACCTACCTGAGGCTGGCGAGCCGTTTCACACCTTCCTCCTCCTGGCAAATGTGTGGGAAATGTATTATCCCCATTTCATGGATGAGAGACTGTGCTCAGAGAGGTTAGGTCATTTGTCCAAAGTTATACAGCTCATAAGCCGCAAGGCCAGAGGCAGCCAGGATTAGCATTCTGAACATGGGCAATAAATCCATGACAGGGGTGGTGCTGGTGCCAAGGGGTCAGCTCCTACCTGTGGCTGGGCATGGCCCTAGAGCCCCTGGTCGGGTGCCTGGGGCCAGTACCTGGCTGAATGCGTTCAGGTCAAAATCAGGCTGTAAAATCTACTACGTGGGACCTGTATGCCTCGATTTCTTCATCCATAAATTGGGGGTGATTAAAAGAGCCCTTCCCTCCTGGGTTGGTGCTGAGGATGAATCCACCTACAGGGCTTAGAGCAGTGTTTGGCCCACATAAGCACTCAGTGTTAGCTATTGCTGTGTCAGGAGGCACCAATTCTTTGATTCTGGAGAAACACCCGAGCCCCTGAGAGAAGGTTGGAGGAATGATAAGATAACTTCCATCTCAGGTAGTGCTTTAGAGGATCCACAGCAGCTGCCCACCCACTTTCTCATTTAATTTTCATAACTCCCTTGGATGAGGGCAGGGGAGGTTGAATTCCCATGTGCAGATGTGGACCTGAAGCCCAGCAATATCCCAGGACTGGACGGGGTCCCCTGTGGAAATAAACCCTTTCCAGCCTCTCTCTCTCTATGGTCCACTTAGGCAGAAGGACTTGCACATACCTGAGCAACCAGAGAGGCCCTTGGAGAATTAGGGAGGGCCCGAGGCTCATGTGAGAACAGCCTGATGAAGGCTGAGGAGGAAGATGGAGAAGAAGCCAGGACATGAGCCCCCGGCCCTTCCAAGGGGACTCCAGTGCCAATCCAAGCCATTAATGTCGGGAAGAACCTGGGAAGCTGAAGTGGCGGGGAGGCAGTGGGGGGACTTGGCTGGCACACGGTGCTGGTGGGGAGAGGGAGAGGCCCGACATCCCAGGGAATGGTTCTGGACAAGTTCTGAAATCAGACATGGCCTAGATTGACAGGCGTGAAAGGCAGGAGTCAGCAGTGAGCAGCTAATTCATTCGCTTTCTACTCATTCCTTCCTACCGTCATTCACCATCCAGCTCCTGAGAGCTGAGCAGGACTGGAGAGAAAAGCATTAATAAAGGTGAAGCATCTGTAATAAATGAGTAAACAAGCTACAGGCTGTTCCGTGAGAAGGACTGTAACAGAGAGGTGAACAAAGTGCAGTGAGAGCACAAAGGAAGAATCCAAGAAGCAGTCTCAGAGGAGGTGACAGCTGAGTGAACCTTGAGGGATGAATAGGAGTTTGCCAGGAAGAGGAATCAAATGTTGGAATGTGGAAGGAGGGCAAAAAGGAAAGAGAAGGTCTTCTGTCTAGAGGCAACTCCTGTTGCTTAATCACGTTGGAGCTTCCTTTTGTGTTCCATTATCTCTTTTGTTAATCAGAGCCAAGCCAGAATTCCCTGCAGAACTCTGGCCTCTAATTTGACTCACACAAGGAAGCTCCCACTTTCTTTCTCCTCTGATCAAAAAAAAAATTATCCACTCCACTTGGAGCTCTCCAGTGCTAGGATTTCTTAGAGAACAAGGCTCTCATTTCATAAGTTGATATGAGGTCTAGTAATCGTATATCCTGAGAAATAAAGTATACATGGACTCTAATTTATACTAGAGTGTGGATGACTGACACAAGATACTTTCCCATGCATAGATTAGAACATGGAGAGAGGGTGAAGAGAACAGAAGGACCCCGGAAGGATGTGTGTGTGTCGGGGGGGAGAGTCTGTGTGTGTCTGTGTGGGTGTGTGTGTCTGTGTGTGTGTTTGGGGATGGGCAGTAAGAGGATAAATAGTGAGTGCCCCTGACAGGGGTAGAGAAGAACCTAGGAAGAGGGATGGAGAAGTCTAGATCAATTGTCCCAATGGGGTACCCTGAGGCTTGGAGCCTTCTTCCTGGCCCCTGTCCTCACCATCTAGACTCCCTGGGGTCCTGAGAGAAAGGAGGTCCCTAATCTGCCAGGAGGACAGTGTTGTCCCTCAGGGAAGGAGGCAGTCCTGAGACACGAGGCTGGATGCAGGCTGGGTATTGGGAAGGAGACTGGTTCTGTCCTCTTCCTTGGTCCTTCGGCCACCTGGTGCACTGCGAGGTTGGCACAGGCTCACTCCCAGGCCGACCAGCCAGCCAACGGCCTAGGAAGGGTTAAGGATCCCAGGCAGCTCCTACACGTGCTGGTGGTGGCGGTGGCACAGCTCTGCTCTCCATAGCACCTTGGGAACCACCACCCCTGGCGGCCCTCCCAGGGGCACCATGGCAACCACCAGTCTGGGAGCAGGTCCTCTGGGCCTCCTGGGCTCCCCCCATGTCTTCCCGAGGGACAGCTGGCCTGGCCTGGGCCTGGATGGGGAGGTGGGCCACTGCCTCTCTGAGCCCCTCTGGGACCAGGGGCTGAGGGCATGGAAGCACGTCTGGTTTTGCTTGTTTCGCTTTGTTTGTGCTGAACTTTTGATCACTGTAATGAGTTGAAAGCAATTGTCCTTGGACCCGGGGCCTAAAGATGGGGAAGTGGGCGGAGTGTTTGGGGGACGCTCTGGGGACATCAGGAATGGCGTGTGCCAGCTTGAGGAATCCCAGCCTCTGGTCCCTACAGAGGTCCCCGCGGGGGTGGGCACCCACAGGGACCCCAGAGTCTGTGAGCTGGACGCTCAGGATGCCCCTGGAGGGGCCCCACTGTCCCTCCCCGAGGCCTGAGCAGGATGAGAGGCTCAGGGCAGGAAAGAGTGGCCAGGAGGGGAGGCCACGCCGGCCAGCACCCCCCCCCCAAAGTTTCCTTAGCTCTTCTCCAACCTCACCTCCTCCATCCTCCTCGCTCCTCTCCAGCAGCGCCCCACGCCTGCCTCTTCCTCCTCTTCTCCTCCCTCTTCTTCCTTTTCTATCACTTTCCTCATCCCCCCGCCCCCCGAACATTTCCCTGTGCGCCAACGGAGCAGGCAGTGCCCGGGGGCATCAGCTCCCTGGGGCGGCTCACGGTGGGGGAGGGGACGTCCACAAGCCTCCGGATCAGTGGGTAGAAACGGTAAGTTCTGGAAGGAAGAGCTGTGGCAGCTCTCCTCTCAGTCCCTCTGTGCCAGCCCTCAGGATTCTGACAGTTTCTCAGGCAGGAAATGCATCCGGTGAAGAGAAAAGCTTTCCCACTCACACTCCAAGGACTCCCAGGGATGCCCTAGAGGGAAGGTGCCCAAGCCAGCCCCAGACAGCGGCGCGGGGGAGGGGGGGCCACAGAGGACAGAGTTTGGCGCTTATTTACTTTGTGGTGCCAGGCCCACCTCTGCCTCTTCATTCATAAAACATTTATTTCACATGGTGCAGGGCCCCAGGTATATATAGGGAGGCCGGCAAAACACAGTTACCAGGAGTGGTGACAAGGCCAGGAGGAAAACGAGGGGCAGCAGTGAAAGAAAACGCAGAGGCCAGGGTGGGGGGAGGGGGGAATCGGTCACCAAGGAAGTGACACTTAAAGCCAGACCCGGGAGTTCCTGTCGTGGCTCAGCGGGTTACAAAACCGACTTGGATTCATGAGGATGTGGGTTCGAGCCCTGGCCTTGCTCAGTGGGTTAAGGATCTGCCGTTGCCATGAGCTGTGGTGTAGGTTGCAGACACGGCTTGGATCCTGCATTGCTGTGGCTGTGGTGTAGGCTGGCAGCTACAGCTCTGATTAGACCCCTAGCCTGGGAACCTCCATGTGCTGCAAGAACGGCCCTAAAAAGCCAAGAAAAAAAAAGAAAAAAAACAAACCTGGACCCAAACAGGGAGAACTGGGTCAAGTGAAGGGGTGGTTGAGGGGGACACAGCATCCTCGGAGCGTGTATAAACCACTAAAGCCGCTCAAGGTGGAAGAGGCTTTGGGAAAGGTTTGGGGCAGGAATGATTTTCTGAGCTAGGAAGGGGCCTAAAAGGGCAGCAGGGCCTTGAGGGCCTGCCTTACGCTGTCAGGTTGTTTTGTGTTGTTGTCCTTTTAGGCCCAGAGTGATGGACTTCGAGGAAAATCCCACTGGAATGGAGCTTCTCTGAGTCCTGTTCGAAGCCCTGGGTTCGGGACCTGCCCTGAGCACTGACGGCCCCGTGGAAGTCTGAACACCCTCACACTGGGGAAGCTCTTCCATTTCCACCTTCTCTGGGGGCGGAGCACAAACCCCACACCCCATCATCCAGAGTCTCCCCAACCTCCCAGGATGGGACCTCCACTGCCCACACGGCAGCTCCTTCGTGTTGGCCGTTTTGTCAGGAGGCGTCTCTTTTCCCAAAGGCCTGGAAGGCCCCAAGGCCAGCTGTTAACAGTGTCACCAGGGAGGGCAGTGGGGTTGAGGGAGGGCGACGGGGGTGTCCCTGCTGATTTGGTTCCAAATGCTTTCGATACCGTGTGTTAAGCGTGTACCAGCAAAGAAAACAACCGCCAGGTCGGGTTCTTCTTGATCTGAACTCAATCTGCCTCCCTAACACTTCCACCCACTGGTCCCAGGTCTGCTCTCTGGGATCAGAGAATCATCTAAACCCACTTCCCCTCTGATGCCCTTCAAATACCAGAAGGTGGGTGTCGAGTTTCCATCCAGTCTTCTCCAGGCTGAGCTGCTCCTCCTGTAACTCAATTTCCAGACCAGGCCCCTCCCCAGTCCCTCCTCTTCAGAAAATAAAACTCAGGGGGTTGCAGAAGGAAGGAACCAATCTCGCCCCGAGCCGGCTGTTACGTCATGCTAATTAATTCACGAGGTGAGAAGACATCCTTTTTTCCCTTTTAGGTGATGGGGGGGAGGAGGCGGAGCAAACCACTTACTTCCTCAAGCCTTGGTTTTCTTACCTAAAAAAGGGGAAAAGAATACCTTTGCAATGAGGATCAATAGCGATTAAGGAAATGAAAAACGTTAAAAAGCACAAATCTATACCCTCGGTGTGAGGATCTAGAAGCCCTATTCCATTTAGGCAGCAGCTAAGTGTGGGGCGCCCAGAGCCAGATGGCTTGGGTTCAAATCCCAGCTTTACCGCTTAGTGGCTGTGTGACCTTGGAGAAATGATCTGACATTGCTGTGCTGGGGTCGTCTTCTCTGAAATGAAATGAGGACCACACCAAGCTCAGAATGGTATTTAGGCGCATCAGAGGGGCTGCCTAACGCTGAATAAAGGTGAGCTGTTCGGTATTATCACCCAGACTCTGACTCTTATTCCTTCCCCAAGAGATAAGGGAATTCATAGCACCCACTTGGGTGAGGCCACCCAACCAGCCAGTCATCTGTCATTGGGGTGAGCTCCTCCCCTACCCCAGTATCTGTAGATGATGTTTAGTGTCAGGCACAGGGCTAAGGATGTCACAAGCCTCCCCTCACTGAATTCTCCCAACAACTTCAAGAGGGTGATTCCATTATTGCTCCCATTTTACAGAAGAGAAAATAGAGGTTCACACAGGGTTTGTAACCTGTCTAGGGTCACACAGCCGGGAAACGATGGAACCTCAACTCCAGCTCCTCTGCCTGACTCCCAGCGCCCATCTCCACGCCCGCAGCATCCTGCCCTTTGAACCTGCTCCCTAGTTTGGGCTCCGCTCCAGCTTCGAGGACCAGAGGGAGCCAGAGCCTCTCTTCTTGACATCACTGCCTGCTGTTTGCCCGAGGAGGGGGGGAGGGGGCAGGATCTTGCTTCTCTCACTGCACTCTGCCCTCCTGCTCCCTGCCCTCCCCTCTCCCAGGGCCTGAGGGTGCCACCGAGGACCCCGACTGCATCTCTTTGGGTGCCCTCAGGCCCATCCTGACACTGACTACCCCTGCGCTGCTTGCTGGGTGCTCGGCCCCTGACCACGAAATGGTTCCACGTTGATCTACCAAAAAACAACACCGTTTTGGACGTGGGCCTGATGCATCATATCATTACGGAGCCAGCAGTGCGTCCCATTCCATTATCGCCCGGCCAAGCTTCTCCGAGGCGAGCCTGGCTGCAAATGGCTTTCTCCTGTCTGAGGTGGGGGGGCCACCACCCCAACTTGCCCTCCACTGCTGGAGGAGAGATTTTATCTTTAATTGACAACTGGCTGCCTGCCATCGCCTTGCCTCTGCTTGTCCAGGCTCCAAGTCTGATTTTCTGTTATGTTTCAGCAACAGGCTTCCCCTCAGCCCCCCATCTTCCTGCCCCTCGTCCCTGCCATCCTCACCCCCTGCTCCTTGGGGTGCTCCTGTCCTTTCCTGCTGTGACTGGACAAGGCAACCTCAGAAATCCGTGCAGAAAAGCTGGCAGTACCAGGAGGCAGGGTGAGGAGGGGGCTACGCTTATTGTGTATCTACTGTGGACGGAAGACACCAAGCTGGGCCTTTACACGCTCTGTCTATGAGACAGAGGCATCATCACCCCATCCTACAGGCAGGGAAACTGAGGTTCGGGGAAACCAAGTTACCTAGCTAGGAAGTGGCAGATCAAGACTCTGAGAGTTCCCATTGTGGCTCAGTGGGTTAAGAACCCGACTAGTATCCATAAGGATGCGGGTTCGATCCCTGGCCTCACTCAGTGGGTTAAGGATCCAGCGTTGCCCTGAGCTGTGGTGCAGGACAGGAGCTGCAACTCTGATTTGACCCCTAGCCTGGGAACCTCAATATGGCACAGGTGAGGCCCTAAAAAGAAAAGAAATCAAAATTTTAAAAATTAAAAATAAGACTCTGAACTGAGGCCCCTCTGACTCCAAGTTTACTCCTGAAATCAAGTGTAAGGAAAGCAAACATGCACCCAGGCCTGGTCCATCACCCAGAGCCCAGTGCAAAATGAAAACGCAGGGCCTTTCTCGGATAATTGTCAGTACAGCTGAGCATTAGGTCAGTTGTGGGCCCTTCTAAGCGATGGCATAGGTGGCACGGCCCTGAAGCCAGCCCCACCCGTGTTCCTGTGTGACTGTGAGGGCAACCATGGCGAGGTCCACACTCACCGCCACCCCGATCCTACCTGGGCCCAGGATGTGCTCCCTCCCCAGCCCTAAGCAACCCCAGTTGCGCCTCCAGGCCCTCCTCAGCCTCAGTTCGTCATCCAGTCACCACGATGACTCTGGCATCCCCAGGGCCTTGGCCCACATAGAACTGGTGCGATGTGGGGGAGGAGGGGAGCCCCCCCTGCAAAACAGGCAGGAATACAGCGGACTTCAATGAACAAGTCTCTTCTTCCATGTTACAGTGGGGGACGGGTGGCAGCAGTGTCGATCACTGCCTGGGAGCCCAGGGTCCTGGCCGAGCCCTTTTGGCAGGACCTTGGCCAGATCCCTCTTCCTCTCTGAGCATTTGCTGTCTGGCTCTAAATGCAGGGCTTGGGCTGCACTGCCCATTCCTGGTGGGGCAGAGTAAGGCTGGGAGTGGGGTGCATTTCTCCGGAGCTGGGGGCTGGGGAGGTCCCCACGGGCGCAGAAAGGAGAGGCAGAGGCAGTCGCTCACACGGCAGGTGCATCAGGACGCTCCAGATGTCTTTATTGGGCTTGAGCACAGCATGACAGTCAAAGACGTGCGGACAGGGCGGAGGGGCCCAGCCTAGGCAAGCCTCAGACGCACGAGGGGTCAGCTTTAGAAAAGGACAACCAACACCACGGAGGGGCAGGGCGGGCTGGGAGTGGGGAAGGAGGGCCGAGGCAGGGGCAGAGGCCAAGGTCGAAGGGGGCACCTGGCCTCTGCTATTGCACGCATCCTCTGGCCACCAGCCAGGAAGTACAGTATTGCAACTGGTCTCCGCTCGCCTGCGGCTTCCCCTTCTCGGACCCCTGAGCCAGATGGGCAGACAGACCCCTTCCCTGCCCGTCTGCCCAGCAGCATCTTTGGAAACAAATGGACGAAGGAGACAGAACGGGGAAAAAAAAAAAAAAAGACAAAACACCCCTTCAGTCAAGGACATGGAAGGTGGGAGGAGGAGGAGAAGCTGCAGTGGAGCCCCGAAGTCCCCCAACAACTGGGGCAGGGGTGGGAGGTAGAGCCCCAATCTGCGGTGGGATGGGGCTGGTGAAGCAGTGACCCCGAGGGGAGGGTGCAATCCAGCCTTCTGCAGGCCTCTGGCCCACAGGGGAACCGCTCCCCAAAGGGAGAGTCCAGCCTGGGGCCACCCAGCTGGACTGGCAGTTTGCAGGTGCATTTTACCTGGGACATTCCATAGGTAATGGAATCAGTAAGGGGAAGGGGCTGGGCATGGGGGCTGGGCAAGGGTCCGGGGAGACACAGCCTAACAAAGAAGACAGACCACCAAGAGCACGTGCACACCACACAATAGTATAGTATGTATGCATATAGATACTATATGTGCATATATAGCTCTTCAATGTACAACAGAACAAGAACATCAGACCCGATGGCTCTGGGCCCTGAGGGTCACATGGGAGGTTTTTCCGTCAGTCCTGTGCAAACAAGGATATCTGAGGCTTTCCCAGCGAAAGAGTCTTGCCTGGATTCCAGAGTTGCCCTAAGCCTCTGGCTTTCTGTCTGTCTGCCTGTCTCTCTCCCGTTGGTGCCGCTTTAAGAGAGTGTGAGGACTTCAGCCTGGGCATAGTTGGACGAGAGGGCGTCTTGGCAGGTCTCTGTGTTTAAAGAGCACAGGTGTGAGACACCGGGACGCACGCTTTCGGCTCAACATTGCCTTCTCGGGGGGGAAGGAGTTCAGCCAGAGAGAAGGAGAAACAATGAGATGTTAGAAGGAGGGCAGCTGCCAACCCACAGGCTGTGGGCTAGGAGGTGGGAGCGGAGCTGGAAGGCATGGGGCCCAGGAGTAAGAGGCCAGAAGAGCAAGGATAGGGAGGAAAGGGGGTGAGACTTCATCACCCCTCTGCCACCCAGCGCTGGGCCCCATGCTGATGTTATGGCTCACCCCCATGCCTGCTCAGGTCAGGAACTCTGGGACCCAGGAGCCCTGGGGTCCTCAAAGCTGCAGTGCGGTGGGAAGAGGGACCACAGCTCCGCAGCCTGGCATGGAGGCCATGAGGGAGGGTCCTGGCAGGGCTCAGAGCCCACAGGCCATCGCGGGGCTGCTGCCTGGCCAGCCTGTGTGCCCTGTAACACAGCTCCATCTGCCATCACCACCCGGGGCTAGTCCATCATCCCAGAGGGCTGGGGAGCAGAGCTCCTGGGTGTGCTGTCATGTCGGGCCAGCCCCCTTCCTCAATCTGGCAGGGACAGAGTCCCAGGAGCTGGAGGGTGGCTGCTGCAGGGGAAGGGCAGGGAGGACGCATGCGCCCATCTCAGGAAGGGCGGCCGGGAAACCCAACCCCTCAGCCTCTCCTCCTCAGCCCCCGAGAGCAGTGGCCTGGGCTTCCCTCCCGCTCCCTTCCCAGCTGGGGCACAGGCCGGGCAGGCAGGAGGCTGCGGTGGGGGAAGAGACTGTGGAAGGTGATGCTCTCTGGCCAGGGCAAAGGAGGCCCTCCTTTCCAGAAAGCTCTGTGAGAAGGCAGTCCTGGGCCTTGGACTGTTATGCAGCCTCCTCTCTGAGTCCCAGGCAGCCTGGGCTCTGGGCTGATCAGGCACCTTCCCCTCTGGCTCCAGTTCAGGGCCACGCCCCTCAGAAGCCCTGGGGGCTGAGAAGTGACCTCTAGGAGTGTCACCAGCCCTGGTACAAACTGGAGGGGTAACAACTCCTACCTGGGCCACTTCTCTGCTCTACAGGGAGGGGCTTGGCCCCTGCTGCAGGGGAAGGACAGGCTTTTAGAAGCCACAGTAATGGGTATAGACCCAAGTCCAGATCTAAGGTAAAGCGAACTGCGCTCTCAGGCTGTGGGTGGGAGGGGCAGCCTTCTCCTGATGGGGGAGGCCCGAGGCCTGGGCAAGCCTGAGGCCTGTGCGGATAGCCGCCTCCCCGGAGGGGCCCGGTGTTCAGCGGGGCTCCGTAAACCCCAGGACTCGCTGAGCCCCTGCGCAGAGCCCTAAGAGCAGCCGGGGCAGGCAGCGGATCAGCTCTCCCGTTAGCTCAGGCCTAGGTCAACCCTACAGAAGCCAGGGGGGCTGGGGGTGGGGGGTGAGGGCCCACCTCCCAAGACACCAGGGGCTCCAGCCTGGCACTCCTGCCTCACGTCGCCCAGGGACATCTGTGCCCACCGTGGGGGTGCCGTGCGCGTGCCCGTTCCTGTGGGAGGGGAGAGGGGAGGAGGCGGTGGTGCCGTGGAAACGGGCTCCTGACAACTTGAGGGCTGCCACAGAAATAGCCGCCTCGGTTCCCTGAACCAGAAAGGCAAATCCAAGGAGAGAACCGCTGTGGTGCTCATGCTAACCCGGCCCCCAGCTCACCGTATCCCCGTCGGAGCCAGGACCCCAGTGCCAGGGAGCCCCGCGGGGGCAGGACCAAACGCATCCTCCCGGGGAAGCCGGGCTCTCAAATGGGGCTGGGGGTGGGGAGGGAGGTACCCTGGTCTCCGTCCTGCTCCATAGGGCTTCCTTGTCCCTGTGTCCCCTTCTGAGGAGTGGTGACATGGATACCCTTGTATCTTCTCAGCCCTTAGGGACACTTCATTCTGAGAGCAAGCAGGAGGCACGCCCCCCAGACCACAGCAGGGCTGGGGTAACCCAGTACCCACCTTGGACAGACTTTTCTGGAAAGGACCCTCCTGTGTCTGCCCAAGGCTGAAGGAGACACTGAAATGCCGATGCTCTTGGAACAGGCGTTTCACAGCTGCCCCTCAAGCCCGTGACATGATCTGACCTTTCTGCCCAGTTCACCTTTTGGGGTGGCCTCCAGAGTCCCCAGCCTCCTGCTGTCTGGCCATTCCTATCTCTGCCCACCGTGGAAGGAGCAGACATGGGCCTTAGTCACTCCTTCCACAAAGTTGCATAATCTGCCTCTAAAAATTGCCAGGCGCACAGCTCTGCTGTCAGGTCTAATTCCCATCAGGTGAAGCAGGGAAGGTCTCGGTGGAGGTGATTCGGGTTCCTGGGCTGAGGAGGTCCTGGTGGGCCAGGGAGGGCCCCCCTGCGGCTCGGCCACCCCGGGTGTGGCGGGGCGCCCGTGCAGGAGCGGGCGGGGGCAGGATGGCTTCTGTCCCTACACGTCCCCTCAGCTGCCCCAGCCCAGGGTGCACTTCTGCTCACTCAGTGACTCACAAACCTGTTGTGCTCCCGGGCTCGTTAGGTAAATGAATACACTTAATTATAGAAATTAGATGAGTCTCCGGTTCTGGCAGTGATAGGAGCGCAGAGGCTGGGTGGGAGCGGCAGGTGACTCAGAGGCAGGGCTGCGAGTTGGAGGGAGCGGGAGAGGAAGAACTGTCGGGAAGCAGAGGAAGCAGCGTGACGAGCGATGCTGCGGCTCGGGGTGCAGATGGGCTGCTGGGCTCTGCTGCCGGGGCCGCTCTGAGAGGAGGGCATCCCTGCGCCTAGGCAGCCAATCGTGGGGCTCCGAGTCTAGGAACACCCCCCCACTCCCCGTGCCCTGCACTAGGGCTGGAGACCGTCAGGTGGTTCTGCTCCCCGGAGGAGTCAAACCCCCACACACCAGCAGAGACGTCCCAGAGGACGCCTTATTCCAGGCTGATCTCGGTGTGGGACGGACAGACAGACAGACAGATGTTCAGTGGCAGGCTGTTTGGTCCCTGGTGGAAGGGCCCCGAGGAATGGAAATACATTGGCTGTGATGAAGGTGGGACCCTGATGGCGAGGCAGGGCCCAGAGACACAGTCCTCGGGGGTGACGGCACCTTCTGCTCGGGATGGGGGCCAGCGGGGGAGAAGCCCCGGAAGTAATCCCCCCTTGCTCTCGGGCTCCAGAGATGAGTGTTTGGGGGAGCTGGGTGCTGGGTGCTGAGAGGCTCGGGGGCCTGAGTTCTGCATCCTGCCGGCTCCCGCAGGCCCGGGGAGGGGGGCAGGGGGTGAGGGCTGGAGGCACGCAAGTGTGCCTGTCTGTGCGTGTGCACCCAGGGGTGGGTGCAGAGCCAGGGAGAGGCTACGGGGCTGGGTGTCCAGGGGGTGGGCTGGTGAGGGGGTGGAAGGGGTGGGAGAGCAGGAGCTTTCTTGGAGGGTAGGGTGAGCTGTATCGCGATGCCAGTGGAGACAGCCCCAGACTGGTTCCAGCCGCTCCTGCTATGTTGTTTAGACTCCGGGACTTTTCACAGCCTTGGTGAAGAAAAGGCACATGGGTCAGAGGGGCGCAGCTCCGAGCCTGAGACGCTCCCTGGGATCCATGTTCCGGGGACCCCACAGGGCAGGCAGCCCTGGGGCAGGGTGGCAGGGTCTGATCCACCTGGGAGAGGCTCCCTGACGTTCTCTGATCTCTAGATGGAGCCTAAGGGCCCCACACTCAGCAGACCTTTGCCCTGTCCTTGTTCCCGGGTAAATTTCCCTCCAGTTGCACAAAGACCCCACAGCCCTCAGCACCCTTCTCCTCGACCCTTCTTAAGAAGCCCTGAGTTCCCATTGTGGCTCAGCGGTAACGAACCCAGCTAGTGTCCATGAGGATGCGGGTTCAATCCCTGGCCTCGCTCAGTGGGTTAAGGATCCAGCGTTGCTGTAAACTGTATGTATGTCGAAGATGTAGCTTAGTTCCCACGTGGCTGTCGCTGTGGCTGTGGTGTAGGCCGGCAGCTGTAGCTCCGATTCAACCCCTAGCCTGGGAACTTTCACATGCCACGGGTGTGGCCCTAAAAAGAAAAGAAAAAAAAAAAGAGGAAGAAGTCCTACTTAGCACCCGTCATTTGCCTCCCAGGGAGTTCACACTCTGTCACATGGGCACCTACAGGGTCACCTGGGGTCTGTGCTGGTGGCTGGAGGAGGCGTGGGCCCACTCACTCCTGAGCCGGAATGTCGCCTGAGCGCAGAGAAGCGCGGCGTGGTCTGGCACGGGGCAGGTTGCCGAGTGCGCACTGGGAGTTTGGCGATGCTAATTGCCACGCTTGCTTAGCAGGGCCTGTTTCCCAGCAACCCACCTGTTCCCTCTCGAAGGTCACTCTAATTGGCTGAGCTACATGCTTGTTGCCAAGAAGCAGTGTGGAGGCATCTTGAAAATAGAGCAGCCGGGCCCCACAAGCACCCAGAGATGCCACGGTGGGATGCAGGCTCCCCTGCCCCACACAGGCTGCCCCTTGAGCAGGTGCCACCTGCCCTGGTCCCTGCTCTGACTTGCACCTCACAGCATCCTCCAAACCTCACTTCCACTGAGCCCTTCACCACCCCGGATGAAAACGCGGCTGCTCAGCACTCAGCCCTGTTCGCTCACATCTTTCATGGGCAGTGGGGATCCCCTCTACCCCACCTTCTATGCCTCCACTTAGTGTGCTCCAGCCCGAGCAGGGTTCTGGGTTTGCACCAGGACACAGCGAGAGCCACAGCGTGTCTGGGGGAGCAGGGGGCAAGAGGGATAGGCACGCCCAGAGCCAAGGACTGGGCTACCTGGGAGCAGGGGCTGACCAGAACACAGGGGAGGGTGTATGTGGCCTGAGCACCATCCATCTGCCGCCCTTGAGCTGGGCCTCTGGGCCACCTCCAGGCTCCAGGCAGCTGCTCCTGCTCCTGCCACCCAATAGGACACACGCCCAGCAAAGCAGGACCCATGCCTCTCAAGGCTTGGTTAGGGTCAGGGGGCCCCGGGGAGCCCATGGGGACAGTGGTGCTGAGCAGACCGGGAAAGGAGCCTGGGAAAGTGCCCTAGAGGCTGCCTGGGCTGGGGCCGGCCAGGGGACATCCTTGGGGTGGGGGTGGGAGAGACAGAGGCATCACAGGCTATCCGCCAGCAGCCCCTGCCCCTCCTCCCTCTACCTGGTTTTGCTCTGGGAAGTGATGCGGGGGGCATGTCAGGCTGAAAGAAGGCTAGTTAGGAAGTGGCCAGTGAACCCAGGGAAGAGCTCTTAGGGGGAAAGAGCTAGGAGTTGTCCTGAAACCAGGCAGGCTGTTTAGAGAGCCGAGGTCACAGGAACAGGGCAAGAAAGACAAAAACGTGATCAGGAGTTGGGCAGAAGGGACTCCTGGTCTTGAGAGTCCTGGTTCTCAGCCGCACTGGTCCCCAGCAGCCCTGCTCTTCCCAGCCAGGAATCCCGGGCTCCCCAGCCGGGCATCTCCATGGGGCCTGCTGATGGAACTTCAGCCTGCCCTTGAACTCTCCAAGCCCTTCGGAACACACCTCAGTCGGGACCCACTCTCCCTGCCCACCCCCACCCGCTGGTCACCGTCTGGCTCTACCTGGAGAGGACAGTCACATGCCAGGGGCTTGCGGAGCTGGGCTCCAGGCCCCCCAGGGCAGGAGGGAGGAGGTGGGGCCTGTGCCAGGCTCTCTGAAGACCTCACACCAGCACCCCATTCTCACCCCGACTCCTGAACGATTTTGGCCTCTCCTGGGACTATTTACTCCATCCAAGCTGTGTTTAAGGGAGGCTTAGGAGAGGGCTGGCAATGACCTTGTGGAACCAAGCCTGAAGGTCAGGAACCAGAGGAAAAGAAGGCAATAAAATGGACGTGGGGGGTGGCCAGAAGCCTGATCTGGGGTCCCCTCACCCTCCAGCACTTGTCTTCCCCGTGGGCACCCGGGCAGGGGGCTCTGTGCACCTCCTGGGCATGGCTCAGGCCTTTCTAACCCAGGGACTGGAAGATTAGGGGACCCATCCTAAAAGCGGGGGCACATCCAAGGCAGAGGAGATGGTGGCCATGGCCTCAGAGGAGAAGGAGACCTCAAGCTCCGTGGGGGACACTGGGGAGACTCAGGTCCGTGGGGGCTCCCCCCATGCCCAGCCTGGGGGGCCATACCTTTCCGGACACTGCCATCGGCGCAGGCATAGTCCCCAGCGCTGAGCAGGAAGCAGGCAGCTGCCTTCTTGTTTCTGTCTCGGGTGCCAGAGCGTCGCAGGGCCCGGCGCTCCTCAGGGGTGGGGACGGAGGCCAGGGGCTGGGTGAGGCCGGCTCCCTCCTCATCTGACAGCACCGCATTGGCATCGCCGTTCTGCTTGGAGTCTAAAGGGTGCAGACAGAGAGGTCCTGTTGTGGCTCAGCAGTAATGAACCTGACTAGTACCCGTGAGGATGTGGGTTCGATCCCTGGCCTTGACCTGTGGGTTAAGGATCCAGTGTTGCCGTGAACTGTGGTGTAGGTTGCAGACGAGGCTTGGATCTGGCGTTGCTGTGGCTGTGGTGTAGGCCGGCAGCTGCAGCTCCACTTTGACTCCTTGCCTGGGAACGTCCATATGCTGTGGGTACAGCCCTGAAAAGCAAAAATTAAAGTGGGCAGACAGAAAGGAGGCCACATGAGGGCTGATCTCACACCAAAAGCATCACTCCCCCAACCAAAGGGAGACCGTTGAGAGAGCTGGGGAGTGGGCCTGGTCCTGGGGGCAGGGGATAGGATGCTGGCTTTCCTTCCAGTCTTGGCCTAGAGTCTTGCCTGGAGATGGGGCCACAGATACCCTAGGCAGGGACGCTGCAAGTTAGCCCTGTGAGATTGGCTCAAGTCAGCCCACAGAGCCGGCTTCGTCCTTGGGCCTGGCTCAGGCTGCCGCTGGGATGAGTTTGCATTCCCTGGGACAATGCCTGGCTCGCTGGGGTGAGGGATGGTGCTGCCAGGGCTAAACTGACAGGCTGTGGCTTCCGCAGCTGTCTCCCTGGACCACCTGAAGGCATGTACCCTTGATCACCAGGCATCCAAGCCAGAGTGTCACCTGTGTCTGGGGAGGACCCAGAGAGGTCCTAAGAGGCTTGCCCTGCCAGGCAGGCAGCAGGACAGGTGAAGTTGAGCCCTTGGATCTGGAGAAGGGGGGCTGCTTTGGTTGGAAGGCAGTGACCAGGAAGGCCCTTATTGTGGCCACGCAGTTAGGGTCAGGGTGAGGCATGGCTGATGGGACCATAGGTAAATGTACTTTTCAGAGCCAGCCTGAGGTGTGTGTGTATGTGCACGCACGCACATATATTTGTCTTTTTAGGGCCGCACCCATGGCATATGGAGGTTCCCAGGCTAGGGGTCAAATCGGAGCTGTAGCTGCCGGCCTAGGCCACAGCCACAGCAATGCCAGATCCAAGCCACATCTGCAACCTACACCACAGCTCACGGCAATGCCAGATCCTTAACCCACTGAGTGAGGCCAGGGATTGAACCCACGTCCTCATGGATGGTAGGCAGATTCATTTCCGCTGAGCCACCATGGGAACTCCTGGGACTTGTACATTTTGATATGAAGTTACCCGCTGAGCCCCAAATGGACCTCAGGGTAGAGCTGAAATTCCCTGGGGCAATGGCTGGGAGATTTATGTTCAGGGATCGGGGAAGGGGGTACCACTTAGGTGGGGGAGAAGAGGGGAGCCTGATGGGTGATGTTCTAGCAAGGTCTCTGGAAGACCTGGGCCCCTGGATGACCCCAGGGAATGAGCGGCTCCGGCATGAATGCCGGGCATCCATCACTGCTTAGGACAGCACAGGGGGGTATCCTGGATAGGGCATGAGAATGCTCTGCTCTCAGAGCCCAGCCCGGGCCCACCCCCAGCTCCCCAGTGGCCTGGCATCCAGTGCTCCCCGCTTCCAGGAATCCCATACCTCCCTTAGGAGCCCACCCCGTGCCTAAGAGTTGGGTTCCCACTCTTCAACCTAACTTCACGTTGCTAAGAATTAAGCCAGTTTGCTTTCACCTCTGGACTCAGGCAGAAGGCAGCTTTCCTGGCGTGGCCTTTCCCATCCTTCAGCCCCTCGGGCCCTGCCGTTCCAGGATGCAGGTACCAGTTTCTTCCAACTGTCTCTTCCCTTCTCCCAACCCCGTCTGGCTACTCCCTCTTGGTTCCCTTCCATCCCATGTGAAACGCAATCTCGGACTAAATCCAGCTTGTGCCAAACAGAAGGCGGCCTCCCACTGCCATTACGTTATCACGTTTATTAGGCTGAGAGACACCAGACTCGAACGTTTGGAAAGAAATGATTCACGTATTGATGTGCCTCAGAAGAACAGCCGCCCAACTCTCTGGCTAATAATGACAGCGCCTGATATTTGTAAAGCATTTTTAACCTCTCGGAGTGCTTTCACATCTGCCACTTGTTGGGGTCTTGGCAAAGTCTTAGGGGTAAGATATGACAATCATTTCTGTTTTACAGATGAGGGGTCTATGCCCAGAGAGGGTGAGTGACTGGTCTCAGGGCACACAGCACACTGGCCAAGATAAGCCTAGAAACCTGGGCTTCTGATTTACGGCCCCTTGTACTACCCACAGCTACCTACGTTTGGGAGGATGCTCAATGCACAGAGCCTGACGTTCAGGAAGCTATCGGAGAACCAGACACTTGAGATGCAGCCGTGATACTGTGCCCTCTGAAAGGCACGCCTTATATTTAGGGAAGCCCAGAGCAGTAGCAGCACAATCCCAAATTCCACGATCTGCTTCTCCTGAGAACCTCCCTGGAGATCCCTGGAGGAGAGCTGGCTTGCCTTCCCAGCCCCCAAACTCACCTGCCCGCTTCCTCTCAACCAGACCCTCTTCTGGGGCAGGGGGGCTGGCATCGCTGTAGGTGCTGTCCCTGGGCGAGGTCTCCTGCGACTTGCAGTAAATGGGCGACTCCAGCTGGGGCGGCCGAGGCACGTGCTTCTTGCGTTTCTTAGGCAGCTTCTGCTTGGCCATGGCCAGGGAGTAGTACATGCCGAAGTTGTTGACAATGACAGGCACAGGCATGGCAATGGTGAGCACGCCAGCCAGCGCACACAGCGCCCCCACCAGCATGCCGGACCACGTCTTAGGGTACATGTCCCCGTAGCCCAGCGTCGTCATGGTGACCACGGCCCACCAGAAGCCGATGGGGATGTTCTTGAAGTCGGTGTGGTCGTTGCCCCGCGGGTCGGAGGGCCGGGCGCCTATGCGCTCTGCGTAGTAGATCATGGTGGCGAAGATGAGCACGCCCAGGGCCAGGAAGATGATGAGCAGCAGGAACTCGTTGGTGCTGGCGCGCAGCGTGTGGCCCAGAACGCGCAGCCCCACAAAGTGGCGCGTGAGCTTGAAGATGCGCAGGATGCGCACGAAGCGCACGACGCGCAGGAAGCCCAGCACGTCACGGGCCGCCTTGGAGGACAGGCCGCTCAGCCCCACTTCCAGGTAGAAGGGGAGGATGGCCACGAAATCGATGATGTTGAGCAGGTTCTTGACGAAGTCCAGCGTGTCGGGGCAGCACACGATGCGCACCAGGAACTCCAGCGTGAACCACAGCACGCACACGCCCTCGATGTAGGTCAGGATGGGCTCCGTCTCCACCTCCCGTCGGAAGCGCACGCTGGTGGTGTTCCCCACTCGGTGGATCTCCGTCACGTTGCGGTCGATGTTGAAGGCCTCGTGGGTCTCCAGGCAGAAGGTGGTGATGGAGACCAGGATGAAGAAGAGAGAGGTGAAGGCCACCACCTATGGGTGGGGAGGAGAGCGAGGGCAGCGGTCAGGGACGGAGGCGCTCTCTGCTTGTGGAGGGAGGGGGCGTGGGGCACCAGGCCATCTGCCGGGGGTGGGGGGGGGGCGGGGGCGGGGGTTGAGAGGTGGGGTTAAGGTCTACAGGCCGGGGCTGGAAGGGCCTCCTCCTCATCCATGTGCTTGCAGGCGTTCAGGCAAGACTTCCCAATCCTTGCCTTGATGCACCAAAGTGAGAGGCTGCTCTTGGCTGGAAGGGCGGGAAGAAAGAACTACAGCTGCTTGGCCCTGCCTACTGCCTAGCTCGGCCCACCCCTAACCCAGTCCTGCTTTGAGGCTTCTTGAACTGTGATGGCTCAATACCTCCTCTGGGAACCTTGTTAAAATGCCATTCTGTGGCTGCGCCAGGAGGTCCTGCTGTACAGCACAGGGAACTGTGCTCACGCTCTTGGGATAGAACGTGATGGGGGATGAAATGAGCAAAAGAAAATGTGTGTATATGTATGACTGGGTTGTTTTCCTCTACAGCAGACATTGGCACAACACTGTGAATCAATGACGTGTTAGTTTTTTAAAAAATGCCATGCTGGTTCAGGTCCGGTGCAGGGCCTGTGATTCTGCATTTCTGACAAGCTGTCGGGTTGAGGCTGCTTGTTTACAGACCACACCGGAAGAAACTAGGCTTTTTTTTTTTTTTTTCCTTGACTTTGTAGGGTTGCACCTGCACATAAGGAAGTTCCCAGGCTATGGGTTGAATTGGAACTGTAGCTGCCAGCCGCAGCTACACCAGATCTGAGCCGTGTCTGTGACCTACACCACAGCTCATGGCAACGCTGGATCCCTAACCCACTGAGAGAGGCCAGGGATCGAACCCACGTCCTCATGGATACTTTGTTTCCGCTGAGCCAGGACAGGAACTCCATGGAGGAACTAGGCTTTAAAGGGAGCTTCCTCAAAGTGAGGACCAGGACCAGCAGCATCAGCATCACCTGGAAACTAGTCAGAAAGGCACATTCTTGGGCCCCACCCACACCCACTGAATGAGAAATACTGGGGGGAGGGCCCAGTAATATTTCAACAATCTTCTAGGTAATTCTGATACACACTTAATTGTGAGATCCACTGCATTGAGGAATACGCCTAGAGACACAGGGCTGGCTTTCTGCCTATTAAGCTCCTGCCATGACCCACCTCCTCAAGTCCCAAGTTCCAGGCCCTCTCTCCCGCCTCTCACCCTAGGATGTCCCGGCCGACTGCCCAGAGAGTAAGCGGCATCTGAATGAAGACAGCGTGTCCCACAGCGGCAGACAGGGTGGTCTGCCCAGAAGAGCCACCCCTCCCCTTCCCAAGAACTGACATTTCCTGGGACGCTGAGCACCAACAAAAAATAAACTGCACCCACTGGGATCAGAGCGTGGCAGCAGCTGATCCAGACAGCTGCTGGGATCTCGGCTAGAATGATGACAGCGGCACTCAGCAGACGAACGGCTGGGTTTAAGTGTCCAATCGTTATGAATGGAGATGAAATGCATGTGTAATAACACCAATTACGGAGCCTTTGTCTGTCATTCGTGAGATGCCATTCACCACTGTCAGGTGGGGTCCACGCCCCCTGCGGCTGCCTGGCCTGCTTGTGGGTGGGGTCTGGCTTCCTCCCGGAGCAGAGGGCTGAGTTAAATAGGTAGATGAGGGAGTTCCCGTCGTGGCGCAGTGGTTAACGAATCCGACTGGGAACCATGAGGTTGCGGGTTCGGTCCCTGGCCTTGCTCAGTGGGTTAAGGATCCAGCGTTGCCGTGAGCTGTGGTATAGGTCGAAGACACAGCTTGGACCCCACATTGCTGTGCCTGCGGCATAGGCTGCTGGCTGCAGCTCCAATTCGACCCCATAGCCTGGGAACCTCATATGCTGCAGGAGCGGCCCCAGAAAAAGGCAGAAAAACAACAACAGCAACAAAAAAAAAATAGGTCGATGAGGGACCTGTGGCCCCCATGACCACCTGGCAACCCCCACACCTGCCCCATTCAGACGTCCACCTGGCCATGGCATTGTTCCCTGTCTAACGATACCTCTATCCTTCCTGGGAATCCACACTGAGAGGGGTGGGGAGGGCACACCTTGTTCTTCGTACTGCAGAACACAGTAGAGAATACAGAGGAATCTGGGGAAATGAAGCAGGAAAGAGCCCCTTCAAGGGCTTCTGGAGCTGGAGCAAGTCTGAGGAGGGAACGTAGGGATTGAGCGTTCACTAGCTGTCTATTCTGTGCAAGCACTCCATAGGTGTTATCACCTCCAGTCCTCCCTGTGAGGGCAGGCCTCGCCATCCCATTTTCCAAAGGAGGAACTGAGGATCAGAGAGGTTATATACTTGCCTAAGGTCACACAGCCTGGAAGGGGTGGAAACCAGACCTGAACTCAGCACGGTTCAATTTCGGGGGCTGGATCTTCTCTTCGCATCTCCAGACAGGGTCAATTCATAGACCCAGGAAAGTCTTGTCTGAATTGTCAACATTGCTCCAAGCCAGCTCCCTGGTGACTGCTATTTCACCCTGAGGAATGTGTGCCTTTGGCTTGGGACCGACACTCAGCACACACTAAGACTTATTTACACTTGAACTTGGACAGGCTGAGTAGATCCACAGTTGGGAGAAAGAGGGTAGCAGACCACAGACACACTGTCCCACTTGACAGCTTCACCTAGAGCTTCCCCTGCCTGCTTCTCCCCTGTGAAGGTGAATTTCAAGTTCCTTTTCTGGTTTCACTTTTCTTCCCCTGAGAAAAGGGCTGTCAAGACAAGAGAGGCTGATACGGGCATGAGGCAAAGAGCTGCAGCCTATGGGCTCTCCAGAGCCATCCAGAGACCAGCTGGTGGAGGCACCTGTCCAGTGGCCATGGTGATGCTGGGAACCCCGAGTCCTAGCACCCCCCCGCGCCAGCAGAGAGGGGTTGGGATAAGGAGTGGGGTCAGCATACCCCAGCTCTGCCGGGAAGCTTGGGAAGCAGAACCTTGCTCTCTCGGAGGAAAAGTTAGCCAGGAGAGTTGGCCCACCTGGGAGCCCAGGGTGAACTTAATTAGTGATTTGGAAAAACAAGCTCAGGAAGAGCTGCCAAGGGGCTGAGCAGAAGGTGCTGGGAGGACCAGGGGAGGGGGAGGGCCGGGGTGGGAGGGGCAGCTGTGGCCCCAGGCCCCGTCTCACCTGCAGGGCCAAGGGGCCTTCCTCAATTCCGCCGCATGGGCTCCTTCTGCAGCAAGCCCAGTGGGTGCAAACCACCCCTCCTGCATTAAGGAACAACCCCCGGAATTCCTGCAGTTCACTCATTTGCTTTTTAAACAGCAACAACAACAACAACAAAACAAACACATAACCGGAGATCCCTGGCCAGAGCAGTGGGTTAAGGAGCCGGTGTCACAGCTGCATCTTGGATTTGATCCATGGCCCAGGAACTTCCATATGCCATGGGTGGGGCAAACAAACAAACAAACAAACAAACCTAAAGCACAGAAGCATCCACCATCTCTTCACTTCTCCCCTCAGCTCTACCCTCTCAGAGCATAAGGAAGGGTAAAGGGAAGCCACATGCGCCCCTTCTCAGGGCAACAGAGGCACAAGACAGGGCAAATGACTCGCTCGGGATTAAACTGAAGCCAGGGCTCCTGACTCTCGGTTCAGTTCTTTCCTCTCGGCCCTTCTGATCAAAGAGGTGGGGACCATCCACTGCTCCCTGATGAAACCTAGACGGGGCCTCAGTCTCCCCGCCACCCACCCGCCCGGCAGGCCCTCAGTCCCCAGGGAGACAGGCTGAGCCATGACAGGGGCAGGGGTCTGTGTTCTGGCACGTTGCCCCAGCTGAGTCCCGAGATTACAGGTCCCCCTTCAGGGCCCAAACCATCCACCTCTCCGCTACGATAGTCCCCAAACCAAATTACCTTGTAAGCGGTGCTCTTGCTTAGTGCCTTTCGCCAGGGCTTTTCCCTTGGGTGGTAGGGATACGGCTTGCTTTCTCACAACCCTTTTTTTGGGGGGTGGGGCTGCACCTGGGGCATATGGTGGTTCCCAGGCTAGGGGTTGAATCGGAGCTGTAGCCACTGGCCTACACCGCAGCAACGCAGGATCCGAGCTGCGTCTTCGACCTACACCACAGCTCACGGCAACGCCAGATCCTTAACCCACTGAGCGAGGCCAGAGATCGAACCTGTGGCCTCGTGGATGCTAGTCAGATTCATTTCCACTGAGCCACAATGGGAACGCCTCACAACTCTCATTTGAGACACAAAAGCGACCAGGGAGGAGGCAGGAGCTGCAGCAACAGCACCCGGCTTGGAGGTCAAGGCTTCACACCTGAGCTTCCTATTCAGCTCCCACTGGGCCAGCCTGCCCAGCTGGCAGGGCTCCACGGAGCGCTTTCCATTGGCCCCGCCACTCACGGGGCTGCATGGCCTTGGGGAGCTGAGGCCAAGGGCACAGGAGCGCCAGGGAGCCCTGGAATCAGAAGGCCTGGGTGCCTCTTCCTGGCCCGGCGGTCATCCAGGGAAATGGTGCGCCTTGTGCCTGCTTCCTCGCTACAAAATGGGACAGTACTGGTGCCCCCGGGAGCGGTAATTGTGGGATGAAATGAGCTTCGACACGGCCAGTGCCTGGCGCACAGTAAGCGCTCAATAAACGGTGACAGAGCTGAGGGGCCCTCCGGGAGCACCCGCACACAGCTTCTGAGGGCGAGCTGGGGCTGGAGCCCAAAATACCACAAAGCCTTTGGTTTTTAGAAGTGAAAGGGAAGAAAGAGGGGAAAAAAAGCGGGGGGGGGACTTGAAAGGTTATTGAATCCAATTCCCCTTCTGCTGTTTTACAGATGATAAAGCTGAGGCCTGGGGAGAAGGGGCTCTGACTGGTGCCCGTGGCCGAAGCTGTCTGTTCTCTCCCCCGTGTGGGAACACAGGGCATAGATGCTTCGGAAACCCATGTGCACTGGCTGGGCCAGCAGCAGCTCCTCGTCTGCTGGCTGGGAGGCCGCGGGAGGGGCTCGCCGCCCTGGACAGCAGCTGCCTAACCTCTTTGAGGCACAGCGCACGGCGCCTTCGAGCTTCCTGCTCCCTCAGGCCCCTCACACTGTATCCTGCTGGGGACCCACCTGGCCCCAGAGGCTCAGGTGTTCCAGCTGGTGGGCCAGCCTGTGACCAGCCCCCTTCACGGAGCTCATCCTCTGCCCAACCTTGGCCGACCGACGTGGAGTCACACACTTCTGGGTGCTAGTCGGGCTCTGTTACTGCCCAGGAGACCCTGGGCGAGTTTCTTAACCTCTCTGAGCCTGAGGATCTTTGCTTGTAAAGTGGAAAGTTGAGCACCTACTGTATGCCAGACACTGTTCTGGGTGCTGCGGGACAGTGGGAAACAAAACACCCCTGTCCCTTTGACCTTCCATTCCAGCGGGACCTCTGGTATGGCCGATGGTAGAAAGCATTAGGAAGAAAAATAAAGAGAAAAGGGATTCAGGAGTGTGAGAGTCAGGGAGCCCTTTCAAATAGGGTGGTCAGGCAAGACCTCAATGCCAAGGTGATAGCTAAGAAGAGACCTGAAGGAGCGAGAGAGGGAGCTCTGCGACGATCCAAAGAAACTCCAGAGGGCCCAGGAACAGGCAGTGCAAAGGCCCTGAGGCTACAGCAAGCCTGATGCGCTGAAGGGATGAGAGTAGTATCGACCTTATAGGGTTGTTTGAAGGATTCAAAGAAATGATATTTGTAAAACTCAGCACAGAGCCTAGAGTGTCTCCGAAAGCTGGCGCAGGCTGGGGTGGGGATTGGGGGTGGGGAGGAGGTGACAGACACCAGTCATTGGGAACTGAATACAATCAGCAGGAGCAGGGGAGGGGAGCCCAGGGAGGAAGGGCCAGGGAGACAGATGGACAGATAAACAGAAGAAGACTCATGCCCAAAAACCTATATTAAGGATGAAGTGTAGGAGAAGAGAAATTCGAGAGCACAGCCAAAGACACTTGCAGAGGAAGATCTGAAGGCTTGGGATGAGGGGCTCAGCCTTCCGGGGAAGCGAGATCCTAGTGCCCAGGCAGCGCTGGCGAGGGAGTGGGCAGCCCTGGGGGCTGAGCGGCAGGAAGGGAGAGGGAGTGTGGCAGGCACTGCATCTCTGCACTGTCCCCGGGCTCCCGGGTCAGGGCCTGTACTAAGAGGTCCAGGTCCCAGCCAAGGGACCCCACCCTAGCCCTGGGCCTTCCCATCCCCAGCCCAGACCCCCTGGCTTCAGTGTCAGAGCCAGCCTCTCCACCACCCCCTCCACCCCGCCAAGCCAGCACCCGGGCTGCCTGGAGCCAATGAGTCCCAGTCCCAGGTCACCAAACCAAGAACTTATCTGGCCAAGTCTAATTCCTGGTTCGTGCCTGTCTATCAAAACACCCCTGCCCCTTAGACCTTCCATCCCACACTGTCCTGTCTGAGCTGGCTGGTCCCCTGGCCAGGAAATTCCCTTCTTCCCTACCTCAGTGGGGCTAAGCTAAGCCCTGCGCACAATGAATATTTATTTATTTATAACCTGCCTCCTTCTAAAAATTATTTAAGGGAGCCAAGTCATTACCGTGCAGGGCCCCCCCAGCTTAACTTCTATTTCCTCCTTGACGCTTCCCTGCATACCAACCCCCTCCAAAAAATAAAATAAAATAAAATAACCTTGTCCCACACAGAGGCGGGATTTATCCCTTCCCTCTCTCACCTCCTACTGAACTTTTTCCTTTTTTTTCTAAGGGCCACACCGCGGCACATAGAAGTTCCCGGGGCCAGGGATGGAAGCCGAGCCATAGCTGCGGCAACACAAGATCCTTTTAGCCACCGCACAGGACCGGGGAGCGAACCCACACCTCCGCAGCGACCCGAGCCACTGCAGTCAGGTTCTTAACCTGCTGTGCCACAGCGGGAACTCCTGGCCTTCATTTTTTTTAAGGCTATTGTCTCACTTCTCACCATCTATTTTGTATTATTGTTATCATCTCTTGTCACCCAGTTGTCCCCAACGGCTACCTAGTCCACCTGACCTGGCTCTCCTTAGGAACAAGGACCACCTCTGAGCGTGTTGCTGTTTCTCGAGGCCAGCCTGGTGTCTGGTGTGGAGCAAATGTTCAATACGTGATTTCTGAATGACTGAAGGCAAGGGGACTGCCTGCTCCCTCTCCTGGTCCTAGCGAGCCTGTCACCAGGGGAGGTCATCAGCCTCACCAACTGGGACCAGAGGTGACAAATGGCTCTGGGCTCTCAGGCACCTGGGCTCTCAGACCCAGCAGCTCTCCTGGGTGGGTCACACCTGCTGCCTGTCCGGGACCCCTGCCAGGGGCTGGTAACCTTCACCCAGCCTGAAGACAACCCCAGCAGGGAGCTGGGCCAGGATGGGGCAGGCTGGCTGCCCAACGAGGATGGCGTGAGTGCCCTGTGCCCACATCCCAGGCGGACACGGACCACAGGCGGAAGCCCTGTTCCCAAGGCCCAGCTCGCCTGACTCTTCCGGCCTGCCCTTCCCCCCACTCTCCAAAATAGCCCAAGTTTTTTCATCCTTTCCCCCACTTTGCACCCCACCCCAAACGGTGACAAACAGAAACACCTCATCATCCAGAGACAAGATGTTCAGAGACAAATGTTGGTCTGTTCAGAACCGGGGAGGAAAACAGACAACAAATTGAGGAGGAGGCTAGGAGGCTGCCTGGGGCCTGGGTTTCATCCCTCTGCCTGAGCCAGGGGACCCCTGTCTCTGCTCTTAATCAAGCCTCCTCTCCTTTTGTTCTAAGTCCCGAGGGAAGAAAAGAGGAAGCAAAACCTGGTATGAACAATTCTAGGGAGCAAAGAGACGGGGCTTTAGTCTGGAGGGAGCGTGAAGAAAGGGCTGGGTGGAGGAGAGAGGGCCCCCCAGCCCCTGAAGTCAGAGGCCTTCTCCAGGTGGAAGCCACCCAGGGTGGCTGAAGCAGAGGGACAAGCACAGATGTAAGCGCATGAGATCCGGGTTTGGGTCCTAGTTCTCCCACCAGTGTTGTGACCTTGAGAAAGCCCCCTCTGTGCCTCAGTTTCCTTCTCTGTAAATGGAGGTTAAGAATCCCTGCCCCACTTGGGTTAGATATTAGGAAAAAAATCGCAGGTGCCAGCACCTGACACATAGCGGATGCCCCATCAATGTGAAAACCCAGCTCCAGCTGCCTTCCTGAGGCCATGGGATCCCGTGGGGTCACCTCTTCTCAGAAGGACCGCATCATGGGAAAACTCCGTCCAGGTACTGATGTCACCGAAGGAGAAGGACTGTCATCCTTAATAGGGCTGATAACTGGGCTAAAGCCAGCTCAGCCCCTGGGACCTCTGGAGCCTGGGAGTGAGGGGGGTGAGGGTCCTGGGGTCCCAGGCATCAGGCCTCCTGTCTGCCCTCAGAATAGGAGGAAGGCCTGATTCTAGAACTCTGAATGCTGCCCAGACCCAAACCATTCCCCCTCAGTCTGGGAAGCCACCCTCACTGTTGCTAAGCCCTGGCTCTGCCCGGGCCCACGGGCAGAGGGCAGATGGGGACAAGACTGGCCTGACCCTCGTGCTTGCTCCAAGTTCAGGCTACAGGAACAGAACCACAGCAGCAGCCACCCATGGGCCCCGTCGCAGTGAAGGGAGTGGGGTGAGCACCCAGGCCTGCCCGAAGGAGGATGGCTCTTCAGTCCAGGCTGGTAGCTGGGCAACAGGCTCCCATTGCCTAGTTCACGTTCCGTTTGTATCTGTTTTGCTCCTCGTATAACATGCCACGCAAATGACCAGCTGCTGAGAGTGAAGAGATGCCAGGGCAGCGCGCTGCTCCACTACCCTCACCAGCCCTCAGTGAGCGCCCCAAGCCCATCGCAGTGCTGCAGGCCCCGCTGGGGAGGCAGCGGGGGAGGCCCCGAGGGAGGGAAGGTATGAACACAGCCCCAGGGGACAGCACTGGGGGCGTGTGTATGACTGGCCGGGGGTAAACAGGGCAGGGAGGGCACAGCCCGAGAACCCCTGCACCTCAGACCCTCAGGCCTGGAGGCATAACCCGAGTAAGCATCCCTTCTGATGTCCCCAGCTGTCCCTGGGTTTTCTGATGTCATCCACAGGATGTCCAGAAGCTCAGAACACCTCCCAGACCAGAGTAACCAATGAGCTGCCTCAGACACAGCCTTATTTGGTGGCAAGAACATGTCATGATCTGAGGAGCAAGGGCTGGGGTGTCAGGGAGCCCTGGCTTTGAGTCACAGCCTGCCACTCTCCAGCTGGGTGACCTCAGGCAAGGTGTCTGCCCTCTCACAGCCTCGATCTATTACCTGGGGATGACACCTCTGCTGTGAGTGTCCTGCGAGGATTTGAGATGAATGCAGAGCATCTACATGGAGAGCTCAATAAGCAGCAGTCGTTATGCATGTTTTAAACTTTTGTACTCTCACTCGTGTGTCCTCGGAACAGCTGAAGGCACGCCTTTGCCAGTGCTCCTGAGCAGGAGGCAAGACCCCTTCTGGCATGGGTGCCTCCAGAGCTCCAGCCAGCTGTGCCCATCAGCACGAACAACCAGAGGTGGGAAATTCGGGGCTTCGTGGGCTCTGTTATTAGTTAAGGATCTGTGACGAGACACTTAACAGCTCTCACTCTCATTGTGCTTCAATGGGAAGAATTTACCCAGCCCGGCCCCCCAAAATCCTGGCCTCAGCTGAATGGCCCTGGCTGCTGTGATTCCACATCAAGAGGGCCAAGTACCTCGGGCTCTGGGAGGACTTTCGGGGGCTGACCAGGCTCTGAGCTGACCCGCAGAGCCCCCCTGCTGGACCACTCTGCACTGAGTGGAGAAGAGACACTCATTGATGGTACAGCCCCTGGGAACCCAAGAGGGAGGAACCTGAGCAGGTGAAAGGTCCTCAGAGACCCCAGAATGCTCAGAAATCAGGCCCCTAACCACCTCCCTGGCTTGCCCCCTTCCCCCCCAGCTCCATCAAGCCAAATCTGTCTCTTCCTCCCTTCACCCCCAACTTCGAAAGAGCCCCAAGGATCTGCACCTTCTCTGCTCTCGTCCTCGAGGCCAAGAGCGGACACTAGCAGGGTTAAGAGAACTGCCTGAGAAGCCCGTGGAGCTCACAGCCGGCCCAGGCCTCCACTGTGCCCTCGCCTTCTGAGCTGGTCTCAGGGCTGCAGGGGAAGAAACACAGGCAGCACCCTAGCTTTGCTGTCAGTCCTGAAAAGGGCCCCGGCCCTTCCAGTGGCTGCCCTTGGGAAGGGTACCCAGCGGAGCCCTCTCCTCCTCCCTCCTCTTCCACTCGAGAGATGCATGTGTCCTGGTAGAGCACAGATGCCAGCCTGCCCCCCCCCAACAGCCCCATTTCCCAATCCCCTATCCTCCCCTGGGGGCCAGGCGGGGGGAGTGGAACTTTTCCTTCCATGACTGGGCTGAGGCCCCGCACAGGAGGTGCCAGGGAGGCCGGCAGGGCTCTGAGACTCATTAACATGACGACTTGGGATGTCACCGCTAACTACCTACCAGCGTCCACAGCAGGAGGCGGTCCCCGGACCCAGCACATCTGTCTCCCACACAGACCCCAGCCAGGCTTCAGGCTGCCGGTCATGGGATCAGGCACCCCCCCTGCAACCCCAGGGCCTCTTTTTTGAAGAAGCTAAAGCTGTGCATCAGGGTCTTTTTTCCAGATGCCCAAGCCTTTCTCCCCCACGACCCTCTTCCAGCTAAGGGGTTAGGGGAAGCTGGAGTGACCTGGGGAGGGGGTGGTGGAACGGGACTAGATCTTGCCGAAGTCGACCTAAATCACTTCTTTCCTCCCCCTCCCCCATACCCCATACACCTATTTCAAGCAGTAACCTGAACCAGGGCTTTCTGGGAAGCCAATTTGTGCTGCAGCAGGAAGAAAGAAGCGGCAACAAATCTGGGCTCATCACCAGGCAGCCTGGGGCTGGCCACTGGCTATGGGAGCCGGAAGGGCCCGGCACATTAGGCTCTTCCTGTCTGACTCTCCCCTCATCCCTGCTGAGGCCAGGATGACCTGGGGATCCAGGAAGCCTCAGGGGCATGGAATGGGGGCAGGCATTTTTATTTATCTCCCTGGGAGAATGAAGGGCTCTCCCCAGCCTGGATGAGAGGCCTGGGTTCTGATTCTCGTTCTGTCTGTTACGGCTGAAGCACTGAAGTCCCTTTTTCTAGAACTCATCTTTCCCAGCACACGGAGCTGCTGCGGGTGGTGGTGGTGGTGGGGGATTTCGATGAGGTGGGACACAAGGAAGCAGCAAAGCCAATGGCCAGCTAGAGCAGGCACTTACACTCTACAGCTTTTCCCCCTAAACCCTGCCTGACCACAGCACAAGGCCTAGTTCCAGCTCTCTGGGCCTTGGGAGGAACAGGGGGTAGGTGTAGAGAAGGCGCAGGTGCAGAAAGAAGGGGGCGGGGGGAGCGGATGAGCTCGGCTAAGGGCACCGCTCTTGCTGGGATGCTGGGAGGGGATGCCTTAGAGCAAGAGCTGGGATTCGGTCCAAGTAGTAAGTCAAGTGTGTGCTGGCTCCCGATGAAGCTGCAGGGGGTGGGGATGGACGATTCCCCTGGGGTCCCACGGAAGGCAGGGGGAATTGGGAGGGAGGTGGTGGGAAAGTCAGTCAGTCTCGGTCTGAGAGGAGACGCAGGCTCCTGCCACTTACCCTGGCCGCCCGGGAGGAGTAGGGATCCTCGAAGAGCGCCCACATGCGGGGCTGCCAGCCGCGGCAGCCCCCGGACCCGGCGCCGGGGCCCGCGCCTCCCTCGTGGGGCCCCAGGCGCTGCAGGGCCAGCTCCCGCTCCTCGTCGCCGGCCTCGTCGCCGGGCCCCGCGGCCCCGCCGCCTCCGTCCGGGCTCTCGAAGATGTCCAGCGCCTCTTCGGCGTCGCGGTGCTGCCGGTAGGTCATCCAGCAGCAGGGCTCCACGTCGGTCTCGTCGATGCCCCAGAAGGTGAGCTCCTCCTCGAAGAGAGGCCCGCACACGTCGGCGGGGCAGTGCAGCTTGCCGGTGCGGTAGTAGTTGAGCACGTAAGCGAAGACGCCCGGGTGCCGGTCGAAGAAGAACTCGCAGCCCCCGCCGCCGCTGCTGCCGCTGCTGCCTGCGCCGCCGCCATCGGACTCAGGCCGGCCCCCGCCGTCGGGATCGGCCAGCCAGGCGAGGCGGGTGCCCGGTAGGGTGCGCAGGGTGCTGCGGTAGGTCTCATGTCGCGTGCCGCCCACGTTGATGATGATCTTCTCCGACGCCTCGCCCTTGGCCATCTCCTCCTTCAGACATGTTTTGGACGGAGGCTTGTTCCCCGACTTGCGCCCGCGGTAGGAGGAGACACACACCGAGCTGATCATAAGAAGCGCTGCGGGGCTTCGGCTTGGGGCGGCCGCTGCCCTCCAAACACCCTTCCCGAGGAGGCAGCGTCAGACGGGGGAGGGGGAGGAGACGAGGAGGAGGCAGGAGGCGGCGGCGGCCCCCTCTGCGGCTTGGCCCTGCCCCTGCCTCCCCCCCGGGGCGCCGAGCGGGAGGAGTTAGATTTCTCGGGTGCACAGGTGGTTGGGGTTGGGGCAGGCAGAGCTGGGGAGGGAGGCAGAAGGGGGGAAAGGAGAGCCGAGGACCCAAACGAGGCGTCCGGGGAGGCAGGGGCAAGCACACACACGCTCCGGGGTTAGGACTGGACACTCGAACGCTCGGGCCCCGGGACACGCCCCCTTCCCCCTCCCCCAGTAGATGGGGAAGCGCACAGTCCGGGCGCACTGGGAGGGTCCAGGGCGCGCGCGCGCTCACACTCACACGGGCCACCCTCCGGCTCCCAGTCCGCGCCGAGCCCCGGGAGAGGCCGGCTTCCCCACGGCGGCGGTGGCGGCGGCAGCGCAGCAGCAACAAGTCCTCCGAGCGGCTGCCGGAGCCGGGCCGACGCTCTCACGGCAGCCGGAGCTCCGCGGGCCCGGGCTGCGCGCGGTCAACACGAGGCGGCGGCGGCGGCGGCGGCGGCGGCATGTGGCCTCTTCCCCCCATTCATAAATCCAGCGCAGGGCACAGATGGCAGGCGGGGCGGAGCGGAGAGCGGCGTTCGGGCGGGCGGGTGATGCGCAGGGCGAGGCGGCAGAAGGAAAACAAGCGCGCCCGCCAGAGCGAGCCTCGGGTCCTGCGTCCGCGGCTCGGCAGCGGCGGGGAGCTGCGCTGGGCTGGGCGCTGCGCTGCGGGGGCCGCGCCGGGGCGGGGGGGCCTCAGACGGGGCGTCCTGCTCGGCGCCAACCCTCGGGGGCGGGGTAGCTCCCGGGAGCAGGGCTCTGGACACTGGCGAAGGAGTCTCCCGCGCGGCGGCCGAGAGGCCAAGGACACCTGCAGGCTTCCTGGGCTGCGCCGAGCGGGAGCCTCAGCGCAGCGCCCCGGCGCCTGGCTCCTGCGATCTGGCGGCGGCGCTGGGAGCCACGCCATCCACGCGTCTGCCCATCTCCGGGCGGGGCGCTGGCCTTGGCCTGCAGCCGGGGGCGGGCGAGAGGTGCCTAGAGGAGGGAGTTGCCTCCACGCCAGCGGGCTGCGGCTCGGGGGCTCTCAGTTTCCCTCCGGCCTTCGCAGCGAACGCCACTCTCCGCTGGCGCCTTTTCCTCCCGGCTCCGCCTCGCCCGGGCGCGCCCTTCGCGGGGCGGGGTGGGCGGGGCGCGGCGCGGGGCCGAACCGCTCGATGCAGGGCCCCGGCGGCCGAGGAGCTCTGCCTTTCTCTGCGGAGCCGAGCCAGGCCAGGCGCGTTACCCACCCGCGGCCCGCGCGCCGCTGTCGCGCGCCTCCGCCGCCATCCCCTCCCGCCCCCTTCGGCCCTGCTCCCCGCCTCCCCCACGCCCGCAGCTCCTCCCACTGCAGTCCTGATGACACCGGAGCGCTCACGACCCCTGACCTCTAACCTCCGCCTGCCCTTTCTGGCCGCTCGCCTTGCCCCCTTCCCACCAAGCTGATCACTTTGTTGCGGTTTCCTTGTCGCTGACCGGGGAAGAAAGAGTGGAGAGATGGCGTTGCTAGGAGGAGGCGGCCCCAAACACTGTTAGGGCCTCCTAACCACTCCGCCTCCAGCCTGGCCCCGGATCCCCACGGTCTGGGTGCTTTTGGGCCCTGTCGCAGTCACTGAAGCCCTCGCAGTGGAATAAGGGACCCAACGGCCTTGGCCAGAGAAGGAGCGCCTGGCACGGGCAGAAGGAAACCGTTGTCCTAGTGCTGTCATGGGTGTGGGTCAGGAGGCCCTGAAAGATCATTAGGTTAAAGGCGTGGCCCATCGTGGTCCTGGGGCACGTAGGTAGTGACCGAGTCCCATCTTGTGGCCCTCTCCAGGCTCTACTTTGTGTCACTCGTTGCAAGTTGACTCTGCCCTTCTTCTGTCTCATCTCCCCTCTCTGACCCTGAGCTCCTCCCGACTGCACCGCTTTTTCATCTTGATAGCTCCCACAGTGCCCGCCTCTGAGAACCTGTTTGCTAAGTGATTGAGAAGCTGCCATACCCCAATCATTAGGCAGCAGCCAGCCTTGACTGGCCTCATCCCAAGAGCAATGTCCAGATTCATTTGTTTTTAAGTCCAGACCTCGTCTACATCTTTAAATTAATCCATTTTTTTTTCTTTAAAGTTTTAGGCAGCCTCCACATCTGTCCAGATCCCGTGAGAAGGATTATAAAGCAGAAATGCAAGGTGCTTGACACGGCTTTCCCGGACATCAGAACATCATCTGATTTCCAGATCAGTCAATACCTGGCTATACTGGGAGAGAGGAGACGGGGGCCCAGTGCCAGTGTGAGGGATTCTTAGAAGCAAAAGGCTCATCATTGATGAGGTCAGAAAACCAAAGTGACAAGACGATGGTCTGTGATCTGTACGTACATGCAGAAGAGGTGGACAGCGTCCTGGACCGGCGTCAGAAACATGTTTGCGGGCCCCCACGTTGTGTCTAGTTGCCTTATCCCTTGGACCTGATGTCTGCATTTCAGAGTTTAGCTGGCTTTGCGTTTGCTGCAGCAAAAAAAGAATCTCCCAAATGTGATGGGATGGGTCAGAAGCTGGAACGAGGAAGGAAGAACCACCGCAAGGAGAGTTACAAATTGACTGTAATGAATGGTGTTAAAGCGCTACCTGCTTTTGTCCTGGCACACTCCCCTGGGGAGCTCTCCCCCACTTTCCAGCCTTCGGTCTGGCTGTACGCAGTCCTTCTGAAGAGAGAGCCAGGTTGATGGGGGAGGGGTGGGAGAGGTGAAAAAACCACCCCAGCATCCCACTCTTAAGTCATTTGTTCCTTCCATAAATATTTCTTGCATGCCTATGATGTGCCAGAAGCTGTTCCAGGCTTCTCTGGAAATCAATGACCAAAACTGCCCCTCCAGCCTCACCCTGGTAAATCGCTCCCTGCGTGGTGCTTCCCCGCCGCACGGTTTGTAGAGGATGAGGAGCATGTGGGGAGATGGGTGGAGGAAGAAAGCTGCCCGGGGGGGGGGGGGGGGGGGAAGGCCTGGAGGGGAGGTCAGAAAGCTGGGGTCGGGGGTAGGGGAACCCAGGAAGAGTCATGGAAAACAGAGGGCCCGCCTGAAAGAGGCAGTGGGGTGAAGGATCACGGGGTGGGAGGGCCCCTGACTCATGTCACCCACCTACCAGCTTCCGGAGAGGGGAAGTCAGCTTTAGGCCAGGGGCCTCCATAGAAGGCCTTACCCCCTGCGGAAGGTTGTATTCTAGAGCTCTGGGCTAACCTGTTCCCCGGGCCTCTCTGGAATTTTCTGGTGGATTCAGTATGCTGCAGTTGGCCTCACAGGGCCTGTTTGCCTCAATTGGTGTGTGTGAGGTCTAGCTATTTCCTCAAAGCTCAGAAACGGGGAGAGAGCCCCCTGGCCAACCTGCCTTGTGACCGCGTACTGCGGATGGGTGGGTGCTGCCCCCTGGTGGTGCTAGGAGACCCTGCATCCAACCTTACCTTCTGGCTTGTGGTGATGGGAGAGAAAGGGGCTGATGGGTTTCCCCCCAGTTCCAGGACCTCGAATCCCTCTCCCATGTGGCCTTGGCCTTTTCCAGTCCTCCGAGACCTTGATAACCGACAGGCTTAAGCACAACCACGAAAACAGTCACAGTTGGAAATTCCCAATGCCACGAGCTTCTTGCCCTTCAGTCTCACCTTTTCTCTACCTTCCTCCCCTGGATGCCCAGGTTTCTTCTGGCTGTTGGGAAAGAACGTCTGTCTGGGAGCCAGTTCCTGCTAAAGTGGATTTTCCTCACCAGGAATAAAACTATGGCCAAAGAAAAGGAAAAGAGCAAAGCTTGATCCTAGAGGGGCCCTGCTGGGAGGCTGTCAAGCACCTGCAGCGTTTTTAGAGCCCCTCAAATAAGACCCTTGCTCTCTGAGCACTGAGGCTGATCTGCCCAGTGGGAGGCTTGAGAGCCTGACATCAAAGCCTGTGTCCCCACTGGGCTTGGTGTGGGGCTCGGCCACTTTGGGGTGACAGGGGCCATCCAGTCTCCTCTCCATCTCTTTTCTTTGGACCCTGCTGGTTTTGAGGGGCTCCAAGCCTAGGAGTAGCCCCCCTGGCTGCCAAAGCAAGGCCCTGGCCATTGATATTCACGCTTGTCCCTTTTTGATATTCCAGCTCCTGCCAAGGACCAGCCCCTCTTTCCTCAGGTCCAGGTCAAGGAGCCAGCATCCTTGCCCAGCCTTCCCTGCTGCCCAGACTGCTTAATTGAATTGCTTTATCAACCATCACCACGAGGCGGAGGGGAATAGAGCCTTTCCCCTCCTGGAGGGAGGATGGGAGCACAGAAGCTGAAACCTCTGCTTATCACTTCACTTTATCCTGCCTCCCACCCCCACCCCCAGGCACCCTGCAGAGACTTGCAGGCTCCACATCTATTGCTGAGAGCCTTCCCAGGAGGGATCTGGGAAGAACCCGGACGTAGAGGGCAGCCCATAGGCCTCACGGAGGTCAGCTTGAAGGACTTTTCATGAGGGCTGAAGGCAGGGCTGGGTTGCTGTGGAAATCCCAGCGAAGGCACATTTGGAGCTCTGGAGGACCTCCAAAGGTGGCCTTTGATGACCCTGCTCTTAAAGGGAAAGGATCAGAAGGGGGTTCCCGTTGTGGCTCTGTGGGTTAGTATCCATGAGGATGCGGCTTTGATCTCTGATCCTGCTCGGTTGGGTTAAGGATCTGGCGTTGCTGTGGCTGTGGTGCAGGCCAGCAGCTGTGGCTCCGATTTGACCCCTAGCCTGTGAACCTCCATATGCCAGGGGTGTGGCCCTAAAAAAGACAAAAAAGAAAAAAAGAAAAAAGAAAGGAACCCGAAGGGTGCAGGCTACAGGCTACAAGCTCAGGCCTCACCAGGACACAGCCTCATAAACCATGCACCTGAGTGTCAGCTCACAGGCACCTTCTTCTCCAGACAGTCCAGGCCTAAGGAGCAGCTGGGAGACTGAGCTGGGCTTGGGGTTGGACCAAGCATCGAGCATGACATGGGGCCCGTGGAGCCCGCGTAGAACAGTGGTCAAGGGAGTGGCAGGATCGTGGACCCCCAGAGCCCTCCTGCCTCAGGGCTGCTGAGGCGGAGACCCAGCCCAGGGCGGGGAACAAGAGCACGCGTGCGCACACGGTTGCTCAGGGCCCAGCTGGCAAGACACCTTGGCACGTGGTGCTTCTCCATCTAGAAAAGCACACATTCCTCTCGCTTGGGCTAAATTCTAGCAAAACTGGTTTATTCCATTAGAGTAGTTAATTAGTCCTGATGGGCCCCGTCCCCTCCAGTGGTGTCCTGGGGGAAGGAACGCAATTGTCTGGAGAGGCAAATTCTAGCTCCTCTTGGACACTCCTGAAGCCCAGCACTCCTTCCCTGCTTGGGTCAGCCCCGGGAAGCCAGGCTGCTGGGACCCAGGGGGCCACAGGGTGCGGCTCCACGGAGTCTTTCTGCCCTGCAGCTGGCACCATGGCTCACCGGGTGTAAGCCTAATATTGCAGCCAGTGGTGGCAACCCTATAACCAAGAATGCAACCCTAATAATGCAAATCATGACTGCTGAGTGACAGACATGGCCCCCTCCCCATTTCCAGAGGTTTCTTACCATGCACGACCGTGTGAGTGAATGCAGCAATGTGCCTGCCAGGGTGAGCACGACAGTGACACGACCACCTCCGCCAGGCTGGGCTCCCCGCCTGGTCCTTCTCTGTGTACTCCCAGTGCTTAGCACAGTTCCAGGCACTCAGAACCCTTGGTTGGAGCTTGATGGATGGGATTAACGAGGCAGCAGGATGAGGGTGGGAGAGGATGAAACCTTCCCTGTCAGCATCTTGCTGGGCTGGAGGGCGCGCTGGATTGGGAGTCAAGAAATCGAGTCTTTGGCCCCAATTTTGCCCCCTGCTTGGTTGACACTCAGGTCCCTTCTAGCCCTTTGACTCCAAGTCCATCATGTATTGTATTTTTTAAAAACGCAGTATGCTTTTCATCTTATTTTTTAGTTTTAATTTTTTTTCTTTTTAGGGCCACACCTTTGGCACATAGAAGTTTCTGGAGCTAGGGGTCGAATCGGAGTTGCCGCTGATGAACTATGCCACAGCTACAGCAACACCAGATCCGAGCCGCATCTACGACCTACACCACAGCTCACAGAAACACTGGATCTTTAATGCACTGAGCGAGGCCAGGGATGGAACCTACACTCACGTTCTTAACCCATTGAGCCACAACGGGAACTCGAAACCATGATACACGAGGCTCTGAGTTTCCCCAACCGTTCTCTGAGGAGTTTGGGCCAGATAATCACTAAAGTTCATATTCTGGTTACCACTGCTGTGCAAACGACTCCAATTAAGTGGTGTAAATCCAGCAAGCATTGTATCGCGCTCAGGATCTTACAGGTCAGGAGGTTAGAAGGGCCTGGTAGACAGGCCTTGTTAGCATGCCTCATGCACCTGCAGGCAGGTGTCGGGTGGGGCTGCGGGCATCAGAAGCTCAGCTGGGCTGGATGTTCGCCAGGGTGTGTTTGTGGGGCCGGCAGAGGGTACCAGCTCTTGGCTGGGACCGAGGCTGAAGCTGTCAACCGAACACCTGCAGACACACGGCCCCTCTGGCCCAGGCTGGTCTCAGGGTAGTTAGACTTCTAAGATGTCGGCTGAGTTTCCTCAGAACCGCTCTGCCTAGAACTCCCAGTGGAAGTGGCGTGACCTCTTCTAATCTCACCTCAGAGGTCACAGAGCATCACTGCTGCCATATTCTGTTGGTCGGGGAGGCCCTTCCTCACCCAGATTCTGGGAAAGGAGCTTAGACTCCACTCCCTTGACGTGTTAAAGAATTGGGGGCCTTAAAGGAAAAAAAACCCGACCACATCCCAGTGGTCTTTGGAATCCTACTCTGGCCCCAGGCCCTGTGGCTAGAGCTGGCTGAGGCTCGGGGGCTGGTTGTGGGGTCGGAGAGACCCCCACACTTTGGTCTTCCCTTTCCTTAAAACGGGGCCTCTTTCTCCTCCTTCCTGGGCTTTTTAATGTTTTAGGCTGAGACCGTCCCTTCTGAATAGCTCTGGGAGAATGACTCTCTGCCAGGGTGAGGGGGCCCCCAGAAGGCAGCAGGCCCCCTGGACTTACTCCCATTGCAAGAAGGAAGGAAGCTGATGTTTAATGAGCAAGTATTAGATTCCAGGATGGAAAGAATTCTCTACTGGCTTCCAGTCGGTTCTCCAGAAGGAGTTCGTTTTTCCCTCACAACGTCTCTGTGAGAAGGGACATTCTCCTTCTAGAAAGTAGAGGTGAAACGGGTTCCGGGACTTGCCCCAGGTCATAGGGCTGTGACACAGCCATGACTCAGACCTACCTCATGCCATCTGCTCTGGGCAAACATGCAACAGAAGTCGGCTCCCATGTCCTCCCAGGCGCCCTCCTCCTCCCGTCTGCTCCCTCCGCCCTGGGGCCCCAACTCAGCCATTTGCCTCCCCAGCACAACTTCCCTGTTTGTGCCCCACTCGGGCACCGATGCCTGAGGATCCCTGGCCCCCTGGAATAAGCCAGTTACATGGGCAGCCACACATTTTTTTTGGTGCCCTTCCCATCACCAAGGGGGGCCTGTATGCCCTCGCATTCACTCTGGGCAGATGCTGTGACCTACAGGATATGGCAGAAGTGACGCTGTGTCATTTTCCAGGGCCAGGCCCCTTAAGAAATGGGCTGCGTCCCCCTCCTGTCTCTTGAAACGGTCTCTCTGGGCATCTGGAGCCACCGTGGACCCAGAGATGAACTGTGCAGGGGCAGTCCAGCTGCGGATGCTCCCCTGGGAACAGTCTAAGACCAGCCTGCCAGCCGTTCTCACTGACGTGCCTGCCGTTTGAATGTGAGTGAGGCTGCTGTGGACCCTCCAAACCAGCTTATCTACCAGTTTCATTCCACTGGGTGACCTCAACACCATTAAAAGAGCCACTCAGACCAGTCCTGCCTGAATTCCTCATCCCTAAAACATAAGCGTTTTTTGGCCTTTTTTTTTTTTTAAGGGCTGTACCCGAGGCATATGGAGGTTCCCAGGCTAGGGGTCGAATTGGAGCTACAGCTGCCATCCTACACCACAGCCACAGCAACGCGGGATCCAAACCAAGTCTACCATCTACCCCACACCTCAGGGCAAGGCTGGATCCCCAACCTACTGAGCAAGGCCAGGGATCAAACCTGTGTCCTTGTGGATACTAGTCTGATTTCTTTCCACTGTGCCACAATGGGAACTCCCAAAACATGAGTTTTAATTCCTTAAGCTTAAGTGTAACTTGTTATGTAGGCATTATGTCATTCTATCCAGTTTATACCTATCCTACAGATTAAAAAGTTTAAGTTCAGAGGGGTTGTATAACTTGCCCTAGGTCTTTCAGGAAGCAGGAGCCCTAGCTGGCATTTGAACTTGAACTCGAGAAGTCTGACTCCTAAACTCCCTCAAACCCAAGCCTTTGTTATGCTGCTTCTTAGTGGATCTATGTGTCCCTCCTGGCAGGAGGGTTGGCATTTCAACCAAAAACACTGACTTTCAAACAAAGAACTGAATGAATTTTCAAAGAGTGATATTTTCAGCATTATCTCCCCTGTTTGAGAGATAATGTGGGGAGCTTTGGAGAGGGAGGGGTTGGGGAGGAGGGGTTCCCTTTTCCAAACTCAAGACAGTAGGCACTGATTATTTATCTTTGTGTAGCCACAGCTGGAACAGAGCCTGTTCATGGTGGATGCTTAATAAATGTTTGTTCTAGGGTAAATTAACCCAGAGTTCCCACTGTGGAGCAGCTCGGGTCACTGCAGATGTGTGGGTTCAATCCCCGGCTTGGTGCAGTAGGTTAAAGGATCCTGTCTTGCTGCAGTTGTGGCATAGGCTGCAGCTGTAGCTTGGATTCAGCCCCCGTCCTGGGAACTTCCATATGTCATAGGTACTGCCATTTAAAAAAAAAAAAAAAGGAGGAGTTCCTGTCGTGGTGCAGTGGTTAACGAATCTGACTAGGAACCATGAGGTTGCGGGTTCAATCCCTGCCCTTGCTCGGTGGGTTAAGGATCCGGCGTTGCCGTGAGCTGTGGTGTAGGTCGCAGACGTGGTTCGGATCCTGTGTTGCTGTGGCTCTGGCGTAGGCTGGCAGCTACAGCTCCGATTAGACCCCTAGCCTGGGAACCTCCATATGCCGCGGGAGCGGCTCAAGAAATGGCAAAAAGCCAAAAAAAAAAAAAAGGAAATTAATCCACAGAGGAAGAAATGATAGCGTGGGAGAGAGACGCTGTGGACCAAGAGATGGGTTTTCCTGCCATCTGGTGGCTATTTCTGGAACAGCACTTTCTTCTCTGCTGCCAGAGAAGGAAATGCAAGGTTTTTTGGGGTTCTTTGGCTGTGTCTGGGATCAGGCAGCCTCATTCCAGTATGGAGTGGGTGCTGAGGTCTGTGGTTCTTGAGACGTGAGGCAAGAAGGCGCGTGTCCCCCACCCATGGCGCATTCCACTGCTCAGAGCCCAGCATTCAGTAGATGCTCAATTGAAATTTGAGAGAACAGCTCCTGTCAAATCTCATGGTTCATCGTTACCGTCTACTGAAGCTGGCAGGAGCGATCGCTGCCTGGAAGACAGGGCCATGCCCTCAGAACGCACAACGCGGCCGGCTCCCGGTGAACCCGCCTGTCCTCTGCCCTCTCCCACCTCCCTCGCAGGCCTCTGGGCACTGGCACCGCCTCTCCCTGATGGGTGGTTTCCACCGTCGCACAGCTGACAGGTCTACATGGCTGTCTTCCCAGCAGAAAGTCAGGGCAGGAATTTCCCCTTCCAGCCTTGTGCATGGACAACAACCTCCATCTCCCATTCCTCTTCCTCGCCCAGAAACCCTCAGGCACCAACGAACGTCTCACCCGCACAGAGCTGCTGCAACGATCACATGGCTTCGAGGTGGGAAGCCCCGGACTCCGTAAGGCGGGCGGCCGGTGTGTGTGCACCGTTAACTCTGCTGGATGATTCCTGGGAACATAAGCCCATGTCCCTCCTTATCCTCAAACGCCACAGCCAGACAGCCGGGCAGCCCCCAGACCCCCACAGCCGTCCTCTCTGGCCCCTCCCATCCAGGCTTTCACCCCAAAGCTGCACTGGGGATCCCCTCTCCCTGATCCGGGGCAGGTCTGAATGGCAAGAGAGGGAGTTCCCTTTGTGGCTCAGCAATAATGAACCTGACTAGCATCCATGAGGACTCAGATTTGATCCCTGGCCTCGCTCAGTGGGATAAGGATCTGGCGTTGCCGTGACCTGTGGGGTAGGCCGGCAGCTGCAGCTCTGATTCAACTCCTCGCCTGGGAGCCTCCATAGGCTGGGGGTGCGGCCCTAAAAAGACCAAAAAAAGACAAGACAGGCAAGGTGGGTTTGGTAAGAACAGACGCTTTATTGTACACCATGGGAGGAAAGAGAGGAAAGAGGGTCTCCAGGGGTGACAATGCCTTGTTCCCTCCCCTGGGCTGAGCGGTCATGACCCAGGACTCTTGTCTAGTGTGGGGCACGTGGACTGGAATTGTTCTGAGCTGGTGCCAGAACCTAAAGTGACGTCTGCCAGGTGCGCTTGGGTCTGTACAAAGCAGGGCTGGGATGAGCGGGGACCCCGGACCCTCCCCCCTCGCCTCCAGTCACTAGGCTCCAGTGAAGGGGCAGTGGGCCCCCAGGTTCAGGGCTCAGGGAGTCGCGTGCATTCCAACCTGTGCTCTGGTGGGGAGGGGGAGGTGCAGTGAGGATGGGCAGAGGGCCGCCCCCTGCCCATCATAACGCGGCAGCCCGCTCAGGCCTGGGCCCATGCGGCTTCCGCCCCCTGCCAGCCACGTGGCCAGTGGCAGACTGACTCAGGAGGGCTTCTCCGGGCACTAGAAGAGCAGCAGCCCCCACAGACTTACTGCTTGAGGGCAAAAGCCAACCTGGCTGGCACCAGCCTGTGTGCCCACCGGCTCACCCCATCTGGGCCTCGGCTGCAAGCTGCCTCAGCAGAGAGGGCTCCCTGAGCAAGAAGCTGGTGACTGGGGCTGGAGGGCAAGCAGAGGCAGGACCAGGGACTCTTTCCGGTACAGCCCTGCCCTGCTCTGCCCTGGGTCCGCTCTGTCCCCTGTGGGCACTGCAAGGACAGCACCAAAGTCATTGGGGTGGAGACCCTGTGCAGGAGCATAGGGGCCTGCCCCTCTGGCCACCTCCTGCTCCTGCGGGGGCTCTGGGGCTGGTCTGACCTGGTCAGATGCCCCACCTGCTCTCGGCCCTGCCCCACTCCCAGGTGGCATGTGTCAGAGGCACAGGGGAGGGTCAGCTGTTCCCTCTGAACACTGCCAGCGATGTGTCAAGGACACACACAGGACAGGGGCCCCGTGAGCCGATGCCCTCTTGGGGTCTCGTCCTCTTAAGAAACCCAGCGCTTACTCTGGGAGTGAAGAGCTTGTGCCTCCAGTGGGCACAGCAAGAGGCTGGCTGGGAAAGAAATTTAAGGACCTCCCCCGTGCCCCCAAGACCTCCCTTCCCCGTTTCGGGCAAGCCCGCTGGTGTGAAGGCAATGTGTCACCCGTCAGAAGCGTGTGCCTTTCCCACAGAGGGCACTTCCCACGGGACCCTGCCCTGCGACCTCGCCTGATGGAGCTGAGAGGAGGGGCAGGAGGTGGCGGCGGCGTGGTCTTCAGGGTTGTGGTGAACGCTGGGAAACACAAATTAGCAGCCTACACACACCCACACCCACGTATGTGCACACACACACACACACACACGCACACACGCATGCCAAGCTCCAGGCCCTACAGTTAACAGCAGACACAGCAGGATAGGGCCCTGCTCACAGCAGTGGCTACAAGCACTACCCAGCCCACGAGGACGGAGAAGATGCCCGGCTCAGTCACCCTGTCTCAGGTTGGCAGGCTGGGGCCTGGGCCAGCGACACGCTACAAAATTAAAAATATCTCAAATATACAATGAAAATAGATCTGTACAGCACTGAGGATGAAAATAGTCCACCAGCCACAGTATAATATTGGGTTTGTCATTTACCAGCATTTACACCCACATGTACAGATTGAATATACAATAGAAAGAATACACAGAAGAGTATATTTAGTCCAGTGTCTCTCCCGGCGCCCTGTGCTTCCTGTTGCTATTTCTGCTTGGGATCAGGCACGGGGCCAGGGAGCAGGTGGTGTCAGGTGAGGAGGCCTAAGGGGGGATGTTGTGCCCCCAAAGCTCACGTTTTTGGGGAGATGTGGGTCTCCCTCTCCCCTCACACACGCAGGAAGGATGGGTGTGGCTGAGAGGGCTGCAAATGGGAGCACGGGGTGGGGGGACGGGTAAGGGAGGTGCTGGGTGGACTCCAAGGAGGGGGAGGAACCAAGAGACTAAGGGGTGAAGGACGGCGCCCTGGGCCTAGTCTGTCCCTCCCAGGCTGAGAGCAGTCAGAGGCACAGAGTGAGTCAGGACCCTCTGTGAAGGGAGCCAGGCCAAGCACTGTGGCCCGCCCTGCCCTGCCCACCATAGCTCTCAAAGATGGAGATTTGCTGTCCCAGCCAGAATTCCTTCCTCCCTCCCATTCATTCATCCATCCTTCCCTCCTCCATTCATCCATCCTTCCCTCCATCTATCCATCCATCCTTCCCTCCCTCCATCTATCCATCCATCCTTCCCTCCCTCCATCCTTCCATCCATCCACCCATCCATCCATCCATCCATCCATCCATCCTTCCATTCTTCTATCTATTGCTCTGCAGACTTCTGCTCCCCGGTCAGGTTCTGCTCCTCTGAGTCTATACTCCAAGGGAAGCCCCCTTCTGGGGAAGGGGAAGGTAAGTTGGGTCAGCACGTGTGGGACTGAGCCCCAGGACAGAGGGCTGGCCCGTCCCCTGGCAGCTTGCAGTGTCCACAGCACTGTCCGTGGCCCTCCCTGCCACAGGCCAGGCAGCTTGGGAAAGGCTTCCGAGGTGTCCCCACATGATGTGCACACGAGGGGGGGGGCTGTGCTTGTACAAGGAGGGGGTGGTGGCCCAAAGGGGCAGTGAAATCATCTCTTTCCCCGGGTGTGAGCCCCTGACGTCCAGGGACCGCTGTTCTGGGGGAGAAGCTGCCACTAGTGAGAAAGTCGGGCCCCAGGCAAGAGGGGAAGGGGTGTGTGCTTCACAGCTGTGCTCCGAACCATCTGAATTGTGCTGGGAACCATCAGGTGTGCCCTCCATGTGCTGTGCCCCCCCGCTCTTGAGGAGGGAGGCAGGGCCGCCACCCAGGGCTCCAGGAGGCAGGTGGAGGGAGAGGGCAGGAGAAGCCCTAAGGGAGGTGGGAGGGGTTCCGGGGCCAGTCATCAACCCCCCAGGCAGGATTTGAGAGCACGCCCCACCCACCCAAGGCAGGGCCAAGGACTTGGGGGTTCCCCCCTGAGCTGGGGCCAGAGGAGCCCCCTCAGCCCCCCCACCCCTGCGGCCCAGGCTGCTGCTCAAACCAGAGGGCCCCACCTGCCTCACCAAACAGAACTTGGGGACTTGTGCAGACGCCGTCCCAAGTCTGAGCCCTGAGTCCTGGCACATCTGACCCACCCCTAAGTCAGGATGAGACACGGCTATCCAACCCACCCCGGTACCTCCCAGCACCACCCCTGCCTGGCAGCACAGACCTAAAGGGCCCTGAGACCGCAGAACTGCAGGTGCCAGGTGCCAGGGAGAAAGGGAGAGCGGAGTGACCCCTAGAGTGGCCCTGTGTTGCGCTGGGAATCGGGATTTCTAGATGGTTCCAGCTACTCAGCTGCAATTTGGTACGAGGCTCTCAGAAGGTTAGCTGCATTGGGGGCCTAGACTGGGGGCCAGAGCTTCTCCCAGCACCCACTCAGATTGAGGGGGCAGAAATGGGCCGGGATCGGGGTGGGGGATGAGGCAGGGCAGCCCCCTCCCCTTGGGCGGAGGGCCTGGCCCGGAAGGAGAGGCCAGGCTGGGACAGGCAGGCCGGCTGGCGGGGAGCGGGGGACGAGGCAGGCAGGGCGGGGCGGTGGTCACAGCTCTGACTCGGGGGTGCTGGCCAGGAGGTAGCCGCTCCCGTAGCGTCCGTTGGGGTTGCCGCTGGTCTCCAGGGGCGATGTGCTGCCAGGCCCCAGGTAGGAGCGGTGGGTGGGCATGGGGGAGGGCGCCTCGCTGGGCACCTTGCTGAGGATGAAGCGGGTCTCGTCGTTCTCCTCCAGGTTGGAGATCTCCTTCATCATGCGGCCCTTCTTGTAGGACACGGAGAGGGTGTTGGAGCCGTCGGAGAGCAGGTGGAAGTGCCGCAGGACGAAGCCCACGGGGATGGGCAGCACGGCCAGGACGATGAGCGTGATCAGGAGCGCCATGGCCCAGTTAGGGAAGTACAGGTAGCGCTCGGCAGCCTACGGGGGACAGGGGTGAGGCCCGCTGCCCCGCCCTACAGCAGCCTCACCCTCTCAGACGCCAGGGCCACCCCCTCCTGCCCTGCCCACCCACCCCCCAGCCTCTCCCATCCTACCCCCACCAGCCTGCCCGGCCTCCCCCACCCAGGCACCGGCCCAGGTGGGGGTATCAGGGGCTGCTCCTGGGTTGGCTGGTTTGGTTAAGGGCCCAAACCTCCCGGGATCTCCGTGTCTACCCTTGTCAAAAGTTGGACTGGTTCCATCCCACAGACATGGAGAGAAAACGTGGCGTAGGAACACTGGACAAGGACGTTCACCTTTGTGCCACGCGGTGGCCCCATCTGTGTGATTCTAGGAATCCCACCCCTCTCTCTGGGTTGTGGCAAAGGTTACAGAGCAGGTGTAACCTGCTCGGTGGCAGGGCCTGGCACCGAGTAAATGCCCTATAACGTTTCTGTCTATTCCCTAAAGGCCTGGGAAGATGCCAGCATCCTGGGGGTTTCGGGCCCCCACCTCTCACCTCCTCCTTGATCCAGGCGCTGTAGCCCGGGGGCGTAACCCCCAGCTGGATGATGCTGGCCGTGGTGAGCACAGCCATGCACAGTGGAGACACGAACTTCCACATGTAGAAATAGAAGCGGTAGGGCCGGAAGCCCAGCATCTCTGTCAGCTCCTGCATGAACCTGCCAGGCACAGGGGAGGGCCCAGAAGTTGTCCCTCCCACTGCTCCTGCATAATAACCCCCAGCCGCCTCCTCCAGGAAGCCTCCACCCACCACTCCCTCCCTCCCAGGCTCTTCCGTGCTTCATATTCAATACATTATTCTGTGGCCCGGCTCATCTCTGAAAAGGCTCTGCTGTGCTCCCCTAACTTCCTCTTACTATGTCACATCACACTCATCTGGGGATATGATACAGGACGCGCCCTGGGCAGGTGGACAGGCTCCAGAGGGCTTCGTTGGGCACAGAGCCCTACTCACACTGGCCTGGCTCTAGACTCCCCCTGCTGGAAGAGACGTAGAAGTGCAGGTGCCTAGCGTCCAAAGGCAGAAAGGCCACCTGACTCGAGATTCTAAGCCCTGGGCATGTGGGTGGAATTCCAGGAGCTTGCAGGCTGAGTACACAAATGGCACTTTTAAAAATCATTTTTGGAGTTCCTGCTGTGGCACAACGGGATCAGTGGCGTCTCTGAAGTACCAGGACTGGGTGTTGGCTCCCTGGCCAGGCACAGCGGGTTGGGGATACAGAAGTGCTGCCGCTGCGGCAGGGATTACAACTGTGGCTCCAATCTGATTCCTGGCCTATGCACACCATAGGCCAGGAGGAGGCCAAAAAAGAAAAAGCAAAAAAAGAAAGAAAGCCATGGGGGGAATAAATCATCTTCGGCTCAGTCACACCTAACTGAAATCTTGCATTTCTTTCTATTATAAATGCAAGCAACCGCAGCGGTATAAACAGTACCCCTGACTCTATAAGGAAGTGATTAAATCACAGACGTTCTTCTATCACGTCACAAGTGAAAGAGCCACAAACGTCATTTATGCTCATCACTCCTTCCAAATTAGTTATTAGATCTTATAACTTAATGCAGCAAAACTAAAGTACACATATATTAATATATCACAGGTTTGAAACATGATTTTGCTAATTTCCAATATAACTCATTTCCTGTATAGTCTTATATATTTTATCATAGCTTTTTTTTTTCTTTTTGGCTTTTTAGGGCCGCATGTGTGGCATATGGAAGTTCCTAGGCTAGGGGTTGAATTGGAGCTGTAGCTGCCAGCCTATGCCACAGCCACAGCCACAGCCACAGTGACGCCAGATCCAAGCTGCGTTTGCAACCTACACCACAGCTCATGGCAACGCTGGATCCTCAACCCACTGAGCAAGGCCAGGGGTTGAACCTGCATCCTCATGGATACTAGTCAGGTTTGTTACTGCTGAGCCACAATGGGAACTCTTACTTTTTTTCTTTTTTGCTTTATGCATTTAAAAATACCATTCTGAGAAGGGGTAGGGGGCTTCACCAGACTGCAGAACCATAGGAGCCCTTCCAGCAGCATGTTCCAACCCTGGCCGGAGGGCCTGCTTCTTCTCTTCCTGCCCGCCCCCTGCACTCTCCTAGGATGGATACAGCCAGGCCCAGCAGAGAGCTTCATTTAAGACATGGTCCAGACCTTGGGGAAGGTCAGGCTGAGCAGGTTAGAGCCCTTGGCCTTGCTGAGTGCGTGGGGGGGCTTCCTGGGGACACGGACTTGTCCCTAAATGAGGAATGAGGTCAGGGGTTGACAGTGCCTAGGTCTGCCCAAGACTCAGGCCGTGAGACCCGATCCTTCCATGGTGCTGAAATCTCACCCCGCCCAACTTTTTTTTTTTTTTCTGTCTTTTAGGGCTGCACCTGCGGCATATGAAGGTTCCTGGGCTAGGGGTCAAATTGGGGTCACAGCAACGCAGGATCCGAGCCCCATCTGTGATCTACACCACAACTCAGGGCAATGTCGGATCCTTAACCCACCGAGCCAGGCCAGGGATCGAACCTGTGTCCTCATGGATACTAGACAGATTTGTTTCCGCTGAGCCACGACAGGAACTCCGTCCCCACCCAACCTTAAACCGAGGCCCCTACCACACCTGGTCTCACCCTCCTTGTAGCTCACCCTCAAACCGAGAGGCAGGCTACCGAAGTCAAGGAGTTCCCCAAGGGCAGGGGCCACCCACGAAGTGCTTAACAAGCTTCAGAGAATTCTGAAGCGCTGGTAACCAGGAAAGGTGCTATGGTCATTTAAGGCTGTTTAGGATGATGCCAGGACCCGAGCCCAGGAGACGTGTGTCCTCAGCCCGGCTCTGTCTCTCAGTAGCCCAGTGGCCCCCGGGCAGCTGTGCCTTCTGAGACTCAGTTTCCCTGAATGATCTGTAAGGGCACTGGCAGGCTGATCTTCTGGCTGCAGGATCTCCCGCCCCACTCACGAGCAGCCCTGGGCACACGGCGCTCTCCAGAGAGTCGGGATGGGAGGGACCCTTCCTCCTGTCCCCGCCTCTCCCCCACACATCCCCCTTACTTCTTGGTTCCATAGATCCAGGCCACCGCGACGTTCTCAAGGATGACAATGAGGGTGAGCGGCAGGGTGGCCGAGTAGTCATCAAACATGGTGACAAAGTAGTTTCCGGAGCGCTGGACGAACAACAGCCCCACGAAGAATGCAAAGACACAGCAGCCCACTACAGAGAGCCGGGAGGCCGGTGTGGGGGCACAGGTGCAGGGAGGGCGGGGCCCAGGGGGGTGGGGGCACCCAGGCCCCTCCCACCCCACCCCTCCCCACCGCAGGCCTGTAGCCCACCCTGCCGCAGACCCAGCCCTGCACGGGGCGGGGGGTGGGGGCACAGGTGGGGTCCAGATGCTGAGGTTCTGAGCTCCCACTCTACTAGGCAGAGAGCACCCCGGGGCTGGGAGTGACAGGGATGAGCAGGATGCCAGGCCAGCCTGGAGGCAGGCCACCCCTGCCAAGACACCTCAGCAGGCCCTCGGGGAGAGAAGCCAATGAACCAAGGCAGCCTAGCTCCCAGGCCAGGTTTGGCACGGACATGCCAACGGCCTTCTCCCTTTCGGCTCTTGGGTGTCCCTCTCTGGAGCCGGGCTCCAGCTGTGCCCCAGGTTGGGCGGGGGCAGGGGAGCTTTCTAAGTATGGAGTCATGAAAAACACAGTCGGAACCCCATCTTCCTGAGGTCAAGGCCACCACCTGACCACGGTCCCCCAGGGCAGCCCACAAGCTCAGAGGGGGCCGCGGGGAGGAGTTACCTGTGAACATCTCCTTGGGCACCTTGAAGGTGTCGATGATGGGCGTGGTGATGCCCGCCATGGTCCCGATCATGCTGCCCAGGCCCAGGTTGATGAGCATCAGGAAGAACATGACCGACCAGAACGGGGAGGCGGGGAAGTGCGTCATGGCCTCGGTGAAGGCGATGAAGGCCAGGCCTGTGCCCTGCACGGACTGAGGGTGGGGGCAGAGGGAGGGGCTCAGCGGGGGCGCCTGGGAGCCCCCCACTTCCTTATCTCTGCCCTCGGCGCTTGAGAAAGAGTGGTTCCCTCTCTCCCGGGGATCCCCGCCCTCACCTAAATCCTCTTGCTGTTGGCCAGTGGGCCTCAAACTTAAGTGGGCATCAGAATACCTCCCAGGGAGCAAAACACTAATTCAGGAGCTCACTTGTGGAGCCTGGAGGCTACGAGCTGTCCAAAGACCCCAGGTGTTCAGAGCAAGAGGCTCACTTTTAGAAACACACCCGGCTCAAGCCTCTCCCCCTCTACGCAGCGGGGCCACCCCCAGCTCTGAACGCCAGGCTTCCGTGGAGTGGTCTTAGCCTCAGCTGCCCGATGCACTCACATTGCCGACTTTAAAAAAATGTTGGCAGTTTCCATCATGACTCAACGGTAACAAACCCGACTAGTATCCATGAGGATACGGGTTTGACCCCTGGCCTCACTCGGTGGGTCAGGGATCCAGCATTGCCCTGAGCTGTGGTGCAGGCCGGCAGCTGTAGCTCTGATTCGACCCCAACCTGGGAACCTCCATATGCCATGGGTGCGGCCCTCACAAAAAAGAAAGAAGGAAACAAAAAAAAAAAAAAGCCAGTGCCTGGGTCTCTCCCCAGGGACAAGGATTGGCTTGGCCTGCGGGTAAGCTGGGTGTCAGGTTTTATCAAGCGCCCCCAGGTGACTGATGGGCGGCCAAGGGAGAGAGCCATTGCTTCAATGCTCTGACCCCTGCTCATGGGGAACTGACCACACAATACCGCCGACAGCACTTGTACGCTGCCCTGTGATGTCTGGTGACCGCGAGGGAGCGCCTCCCCCAGCCGTGTCAATCTGGATTGTTATCAGGGTTGGATTCTATCAACGCTGCTACCATCCTACTTCTCTCCAGAGGACCAGGCCACGCCTGAGAGAGTGGGGCAGGCTCTCAAGGAAGGGGACAGTCCTTTCTGACTGCCAGTCACCTGGAAAAGAAACCTTTCGTGCTTGATCATCTGGGGCAGAGGTCACGGGGTACAGGACACGGTCCCTCGGTGTAAGGACGATGCCAGCAGAATGAAGCTGACGTTTAATGAGGCAGGGAAAGCGCCCCCTCCCTGGCGGTCACAAAGAAGGGCAGGGATGGCTTGGCCCTGGCTCCCCTCAGGAGCCCTGGCACCAGCTGGAGCCCAGGACCCAATAGGCGCATCTCTCTGCTACCCCTCCGAACAGACTGGTCACTTTGAAAGTTGCCAGCTGTGCAAATGGGCATAGAAGCAGGGCGTCTGAACCGGGGCCTACGGGTTCAGGAGCGCCGGGATCACCCTGCCCTACCTGGGGGCTAAGGGGCAATGGGGCAGAGGGAGCGGGGAGGGGCAGAAGCATCCAGGTTTGAACCCCGGCTCCCCGATTTCCTGGCTGTGAGACCTCGAGCAGGCACCCAACGTACAGGCTGCTCACCCGTACAACAGGAGACAGGATTAATTCTCAGCTCCCGGCGCCATCACGAGAGCCCCGGGGACAGACAGCAGAGGGCAGATGCTGATGGAAATTTTACTTTCTGCGAGCCGTGTCCGGGGCACCGTTCCGAGCGCATTACATGTGGCAGTACGGGTGCTCAGGAAACCCTCTGGAGAAATGTGAGAGCTGGCTGTGCTTCCTGGGGTTTCTGGGACATGAGCATGGGCCTAGCTCATCTTCCGGGAGAGACTCAACCTGCCTCGGAGGCAGGGGTTTGGGCAGCACGTTCCCTCTCGCCCTCTCTGGGCGCCTAGGAGGTCTTGGCTTAACAAGGAACGAAGGCGTCCCTGGCGACTTCTGAGGCCCGCGCCCGAGCTCCGATCCGCCCCCCACCAGCCTGGCTCCGGGCACCGCGCTCCCACATCTGCCTTCCTGCCCCTTCTGGCAGGACAGGCCGGCCCGCACCTTGTCCAGCTCGTCCTCCAGAAGGCAGGGGTCGAGGCCCAGGGCGGGGAAACGGTCCTCCTTCACGGTCCTGATGACTTTGTACATCTCGGCGTAGTCCCTGGCGCTCAGGTGGGAGAAGTTGACGTGCGGAGGGATGAGGGCCCGGCTCAGGACGTCGGTGTTGAGGTACCCCAGGATCTTCTCGGCGTTCCTGCAGCACGAGGGGGCGGTTAGGGTGAAAAGAGAACACGATTTAAAAAAAAGGAAAACAACAGCAACGACAACAAAAAACCGGAAAGGTCACAAGGCAGGGGTGGGCACCAGGCCGGGAGCTCCTCCCAGGCACCCAGGCCGGACGCCACGGGCCATCGGCAGAGACCTCTCTGAAGCGGTCCCCGTGGTCGGGGGCTGGGGACAGAGCGCTCCTCTGGTCTCCATCCCCCAGCCCGCGTGGAGGGGGCCTCTCCCTGGGGGAAGAGGGACCGGGAGAAGGAAGGACAGGAGGAGAGGGGCCACCTACTCGACCACACACTTCTCGTTCATGATGTTGGCCTTGAAGCCCAGCACGGCGAACACCACGAGGGTGGCCAGCACCGAGGTGAAGAAGTTGATGAAGGACACCAGGGCGGCGTCGAAGTGGCAGTTGTTGTCCTGCTTGTTGTAGCTGGAGAAGGCGATGACGCCCCCGAAGCCCAGCCCCAGGGCGAAGAAGACCTGGGTGGCCGCCTCCCGCCACACCTGGGGGTCCAGCATCTTGTCCAGCTAGGGCGGGGGAGGGGCCGCGGCGGGGGAGACACACAGACAAAGGCTTTACTCACGTGCAGTGACAGTCCCTCCACACCCCCCGGCGTACCCTCGCGGGCTCCAGAGGCAGTGTGGCTTTGGGGCAGAGGGCTGTGGCTGAGTGACCTGGGCAATTCCCCTAAACCCCTGAGTCTCACATCCCCCAAGCGTACAACACAGATAACAAGAATATCAGGAACCTGGAGTTCCCGTCGTGGCTGACTAGCATCCATGAGGATGCAGGTTCAATCCCTGGCCTCGCTCAGTGGGTTAAGGATCCGGCATTGCCGTGAGCTGTGGTGTAGGTCACAGATGGGGCTTGGATCTGGAGTGGCTGTGGCGGTGGTGTAGGTCGGCAGCTACAGCTCCGATTGGACCCCTAGCCTGGGAACCTCCATATGCCAAGGTGCGGCCCTAAAAAAAAAAAAAAAGACAAGAGTATCCGGAATCTAAACAATACAGCAAACTAGGGAATATAACAAAAGAGCAGACTCACAGATATAAAGAACAAATTAGTGGTTACCAGTGGGGAGACAGAAGGGGGCAGGGGCCACATAGGGATGGGGATTAAGAGGTATAAACCACTACGTATAAAACAAGCTACAAAGGGAGTTCCCATTGTGGCATAGCAAGTTAAGAATCTGTCATGGGCGTTCCCATTGCGGCGCAGTGGAAACAAATACGACTAGTATCCATGAGGATGTGGGTTCAAATCCCTGGCCTCCCTCAGTGGGTCGGGGATCCGGCATTGCTGTGAGCTGTGGTATAGGTCACAGATGTGGCTTGGATCCGGTGCAGCTGTAGCCGTTGCTATGGTGTAAGCCGGTAGCTACATCTCCAATTCGACCCCTAGTCTGGGAACTTCCAAATCCCATGGTGTGGCCCTAAAAGCAAAAAAAAAAAAGAACCTGACATTGTCTCTGTGGTGGCATGGGTTTAATCCCCGGCCTGGCATAGCGGGTTAAGGATCCAGAGCTGCTGTAGTGGCATAGGTCACAGCTGAGGCTCAGATTCAATCCCTGGCCCAGGAACTTCCATACGTCACAGGTGCAGCCAATACATAAATTAATTAATTAGTTCAATAACTTATAAGAATATATTGCACAACACATGGAATAATTTTATAATAACTATAAATGGAGTATAATCTTTAAAAATTGTAAATTACTATAGTGTACACCTGTAACTTACATGATATTACACATCAATTATACTTCTCTTTAAAAAAAAAGAGTATCGACTTCAGACAACTGTCATGAGACCTAGGTAAGATAAAATAAATGCCATGTGCTTATGTAATAAGGTCTCTGTCAATTTTATTTTATTTTATTATTTTTTTTTTTTTGTCTTTTTGTCTTTTGTTGTTGTTGTTGTTGCTATTTCTTGGGCCGCTCCTGCGGCATATGGAAGTTCCCAGGCTAGGGGTTGAATCGGAGCTGTAGCCACCACCGGCCTACGCCAGAGCCACAGCAACGTGGGATCCGAGCCGCGTCTGCAACCTACACCACAGCTCACGGCAACGCCGGATCGTTAACCCACTGAGCAAGGGCAGGGACCGAACCCGCAACCTCATGGTTCCTAGTCGGATTCGTTAACCACTGCGCCACGACGGGAACTCCGGTCTCTGTCAATTTTAACTGCTCTCATTGCTTACCATGGAGCTCAGGCCAAGGAACATCTTCAAGGCCATCATGTATGATGTGTGGTGCAAACTCTAGGGAGTGCCATTCACTTAGACTAGAGTGTGAATGGTGCCTTCCAGAGGGGTGCAGTGTAGAGCCTGCACAATAGCACATGACAACCAAGAGCACCAGTGTCTCCCAAATACCTCGTCCACCTTAAACCATGAAAAAAGACACCAACTTCTCCCTCCCATCCACCCAAACATCCTCTTCCAAAAAAGAAAGAGACCCAAAGTTCATTCATAGACATCTACATGCTGTAGGTCACAAAAGAATCACCTCCAACCCACTGGACTTGAAGCACAGAATCCAGGCATTTGGACTTCCCATTGTGGCACAGTGGGTTAGGAATCTGACTGCAGCGGCTTGATCCCTGGCCCGGCAGAGTGGGTTAAAGGATCTGGGGTTGCCACAGTTGCAGCGTGGGCAGCAGCTGCGGGTCAGATTCTGTCCCCGGCTCAGGAATTTCCATATGCAAGGGGTATGGCCATAAAATAAAAAATAAAAAACAAAAAAGAACCCAGACACTTCCTGGGGGGGGAACCCCTGCCTGACCCTCCATCTGTCCTCAGACCTGACAGGAGCCCGGACCGCCACAGCATCTGGATGGTGTGGGGCAATTTCCAAACGATTTTCATGTCTGTTTTCCTTTTACTGTTTGTTCTCAAGGCAAGGACTGTGGCTTGGGCCCAGCACAGGGTTTGAGAATCAGACAGATCCAGGTCTAAGTCTGATCTCCTCTTTAAACAGCTGAGAAGGCTTGGGCAAGTGATAGTGTCTGCTCAATGAGCCTCAGTTTTCTCACCTGAAAAATGGGAATAATAATCTGTCCCCCGAAGTGATTGTGAGGATCAAATGCACAGTCACAAGTAATGCCAGGCACGTAGTAGTACTGAAGCCTGACAAAATGCCTCTGACCTGGTTGGCTTATTTTCTTTTTTTCTTTTCTTTTTTCTTTTTTCTTTCTTTTTTTTTTTTTTTTTTTTTTTTTTGGTGGGAAGGGATTGTCATTTGCATTTTGAAAAAGTAAACGGAGACCCAAAGATGAAACGACCCCTTCAAAGTAATGGAGCTGGCCGGCTGGGGCTGAGGAGTTACTAAAATGCAGATGGTCTGACACGGGCCATGGTGCCCTTCTGGCCCCACCTCCCATCTCAGCTGGCCTGTAGCTAAACTCCTCGGACCATTCTCCCCTGGACCTTCTCTGCTGGGGTGGACCCAAGGGACCTCCCTCTGGACAGACTGGGAGACAAGGAGCTAACTAGGGAATCCACCCCCTGTGGGCACAAGCCCTGCCCTGGCCCGGCCGCCCCTCACTGCCTGCGGGTGGGTAAGTCTCTCCCTTGCATGTACAGTGAAGGGACAGACCTGAGCATCCATCCGGCTCCAGCTCAGAGGCCCGCCATCCTAACAGCTTCCTGGGCTGTCTGAGCCCCGGAGTCACGCCCCCAGCTGCACAGGCACTGGCGGGCTTGGAGGCTGCAGAGTAAACTTGGGGGGAGGGAGAGGGGGGAGATGGCAGTAGAGCTGTCAGGCTTCAGGTCCTGTACCCGAATGGAGGCCCAGGAGGACGGCCCGCTGGCCAGTCCGTGCGCTCCAGGGGAGAGGAAGGTCCCTCACCCCGCATGAAACAGCTAAAGGCATCTGTGGCTCACCAAGAAAGCCCAGAGCCCAGGCCTTAAGGAGCCCAGAGCCCGTCGACATCCAGGAGGAGGTCACACCCTCCCCACCCCCTCCCTCTCGCCATACACTCAATGCGCTGTGACATCGCTGTGGATGTGACATGCAGCTACTCAACCATCAAATCCTGAGCACCTGCTGTGGAGGATGGGGAACCAGGGGGATCAGTAGCGGCCACGGTCCCAGCTCTCATGGAATCCACATTCCAGTTGGAGAGATGGATATTGGTCAGATGATCCCACAAACAGATGCTAAGTTGCACAAACGACAAGGGCTGGGAAGGCCAGGTACCCAGCGCTGGGAGAGCCTGTGCCGGGGATCTGAGTGAGTCAGGAGGCCAGGGGAGGTGTCCCAGAGGAAGGGCTCTTGGAGCTGCCTTCACTAAGGGAAGGGAAGGGCATTCAGGCAGAGGGAACAGTGTGTGCAGAGGCCCTGAGGTGGTCCGGAGGCGGACCTCACGTGGGGAGCGATGTGTGAAAAGAAACGATGGAGACTGGGCGGGCTGGAGCGGCGAGGACACGTGGGAGCCACACAGGCGAGGCTGGGAGAGTCAGAGGAATCGGACCAACAGGCCCACAAAGATGCTGGTCTTGATCTCAAGAAAGCATTTAACCGGGGAAACAACTAAGGGGTGTGAAGATCAGATGTGCATTTCTTTTTTTTCTTCTTTCTTTTATGGCTCACGGCGTATGGAAGTTCTCAGGTAAGGGTGGAATCGGAGCTGTAGCTGCCAGCCTACATCACAGCCACAGATCCGAGCCGCATCTGTGAACTACGCTGCAGCTTGCAGCAACGCCAGATCCTTAAGCCACTGAGCTGGGCCTAGGATAGAACCGCCATCCTCATGGACACTATGTCGGGTTCTTAACCCGCTGAGCCACAACAGGAGCTCCAGGGATGTACACCTCCAAAAGAAACCAGCAGACGCAGCAGACTTTGGAGGAAGCACCTCCTGGGGTCCAGGTGGGAGGTAACGAGGTGCTGCCTAGGGTCAGGGTGGTACAGATGGAGACTATAGCCGGAAAGACGGAGATGACCCTAGTGACAGACCAGAGGTGGCAGCACTAGAGGGGAGACACCAAGGTGATGGCCACATCTCTGGCCAGCAGACCTGAGTGGGTGGAGGTGGAAACAGCAGACAAGGAGCAGGTCTTAATGGGCTGCAAAAGGGAAGATTAAAACATCCCTTCTAAAAATGTTGAGTTTAATGTGTCCTAAAAAAGATACAAGCAGATGTTGAGGCGGCAATGAGACAAAGGAGTTCGGAGTTTAGAGGAGAGCGCCGCGCTGCAGGTACGACCTGCGAGCTGCAGGTGTATGGGCCGGGGTTGCAGCTGTGGCTGTGGGTAGAGTGACGAGAAGCAAGAGCCTGGGACCAAGGCAAGATCTGCAAGTTGAAAGCAGGACAGAGGCTCTTCCAGGGAGGGAGAGGAGCAGCGGTAGAGGCAGGAGGAAGGGCAGGAGACGGCTGGACCCCGGGGGCCATGGGAAGAAAGCCCGCCAGGGCGGAGGGGGACCCACGCTACGGAGTAAAAGATGCTACAGCCACAAGGTCCTGGGTGGGATTAGTCAGGCTGTGAGGGAGCCAAGCGGCCAGAAGACGAGCAGGGATGAGGAAAGCTGAGAAGCAAGGGGAAGAAGCGGTGGGCACCCTTGGAGATGAGAGGCTGGGAGCCAAAGGGCAATTATCTGCCCAAGGCTATGAAGTCAATGGACAGGTGCCTTTTGATTTGTGGTCTCATTTTTGTTTTTAATGCAGTGACTTGACAATTGATAAAAGCTTATGAAGGACCTCCCATCATGGCTCAGAGGTAACAACCTGACTAGTATCCATGGGGACTCAGGTTCGATCCCTGGCCTCCCTCAGTGGGTTAAGGATCCAGCATTGCTGTGAGCTGCGGTATAGGTCGCAGACGCGGCTCGGATCCTGTGTTGCTGTGGCTGTGGTTAGGCTGGTGGCTGTAGCTCTGATTCGACCCCTAGCCTAGGAAATTTCATATGCCGTTAAGTGCGGTCTTAAAAAAAAAGAAAAAAGAAAAAAGAAGCTGATGGAGGGCAAAGGATCCCGAGGAGGAAAGGAGAGCTGTCTTCCTTAGGGGAGACCCCTGAGCTGTTCATCTGGGAAGGAGGACAGGACGGGGCAGCTGCAGGCAGGGCTGTGTATCCTGTTTCTGTCTCTGTCATCTAAGGCAATTTCCCTCTGGGTGGCTTCTGTTTTTCCCTTAAAGCAGGAGATAAATCGTCAGCTGGGCTGCGGTGCTGAGAGGGGAGGTCAGAGGGTCAGCGAGTGGAAGTGGCTTAAAACGTTCACTGTGGAACACGGGACCGAAACGTGGCCAGAGAAATGGCACAGGGTCCTCCCCCACTGTTGAGGGCCCGCTGGGCTTGCGGTGTCATCTTTACAAAAGTAATACAGACCCACGTCTCCTGAGCTAAAGGCCTCGGGGCCAAACTGGTTTTGGAAATCAGGCTTTGTTCCTAATTTTATTTTAGGAAGGTAATATGGCACATGTGCCACCTAATTACATAACACCCCGGCGAGGTCTGGGGCACTACCCTGTAATCAAACGCCTTAGTATTTCTGCAGCAGACCACGAATAGTCCCACCAAACGAATCAATCAAGACTATTTCAATAGCTTCACATCTGTTCAGGTCATTTTGCCGCAAGTGAGTTCCAAGAGAAAGAAAATTTTTGTTGTTGTTGTTTTTCAGGGCTATTTGGATTTCGACATTGTGGATAAAGACATAGGGCCTAAACAGGCTCCTCAGAGAAGACTGGAGGTTCTTTTGGAAAGAAAAAAAAAAAGAGAGAGCAAAATAATCATAGTTCCACTGGGAAAGGACTTCTGTACCTCCCTTCTCCTGGGTGGGTTTGGGGTATTTTTAAAAACGATTCTCCCAGACGTTCCAGAAATGGGCGGGTTACTGATGCCTGGAAGGCTGGCTGGCATGCACTGAGGTTCATGGATGCCAATCATCTTTGATGGTCCCTCACTGTCTGCTGGAAAACCTTTCCCCATTCTATGTTCTGAACAGCCTGCCTACTCTTCAGAAGCCCCAGGGTCTTATACCTCTGGCTTTTGCCCAGGCTGTTGCTCCCTCCGCCTGGAATTCCCTTCCTCCTACTCACTTTCTGGCGAACTCCTATTGATTCCTCAGAGGCCAGCACAAATATCACCTGCCCTTTGAAGCTTTTCCTGACTGCCTCTGGCAGAGCTAGTCACGGTCCTTGGGCTCTCACAGCTCTTGTCAATACAATGCAGGTTTCTGTGCCTGTCTTCCTTTTGACACTGGGTGCTCGTTAGGAGGGGAGCCCATCTCCTGTTCATCTTTGCATGAGCTGTGCCTGCCATTGGGAGAGAAGGGAAGAATCGAGGGCAAGAGTGAGCCGGTCAGACCAAAGCCAACCTGTATCCTCGAGGTGAGCTCGAGATGAGCTAAGCAGGGTGAGCTGAGCAGGAGCTGTGAAGTCGAACTAGCCTTTGTTATGCTAAGATGCAATCTTCTAAGACAAGCAGATCCTTAGGACTGTAAACTTGTGCTTTCTAAACAAGGCTATTTGCATGCTGGCTTCCTTTCCTTCTCTTCTCTTTTTCTTTTAAATGTACTAAGTTCCTTTTTGATCTTCGTCAGTCATTACTACAGTTTTTACAAAAGGCTCTGAGCCATCTGTGAGATTATTTTGAAGCGAAATGATGAATCCAAACCTGCCATTAATAAGGCCCCAGGGAAGAGGGCCAAAGCTTGGACTTCGTATGAGTGGTCCTGGAGTGTCCCCCTTTCCAGCCTGCAGCAGGGAGGGGCACCCTTGCTGGTGATGCCTTGCTGCCAGGGCTCCTCTGGGGGTAAACGAGGTCAGGCACCTTCAGGACTGAGTGCCCGCAGTCGCTGAATTTATTTGACTGATTGATTGTCTTTTTAGGGCCACATTTGCAGCATGTGGAAGTTCACAGGCTAGGGGTCGAATCAGAGCTGTAGCTGCTGGCCTACACCACAGCCACAGCAATGGGATCTGGGCTGTGTCTGCGACCTACACCACAGCTCACCCCAACATGGGATCCTTAACCCATTGAGCAAGGCCAGGAATGGAACCTGAGTCCTAAAGGATGCTAGTCAGGTTCATTACTGCTGTGCCACAACAGGATTTTTTTTTTTTTCTTGCAGTCCTTAAATTTAAAAGGGGGTCTTTGAGGATTTCAGGGATAATGGTACGTGATTTCAACAAGGTCCTGATCAGAGTGTCAACAGAGCATGAACCCACAGCCAACCTCAGGAAACCCAGTGTCCTTTCCGGATGTCAGGATGTGACAATGTGACTGCAAGAGAAGAGGTGGGAAACGGGCTTTCCCCACCATTTCAGAGGGGCAACAGGCTTTCTCCTCTGAAAAAGAGCAACAGCTGCCTGACTTTTCCTCGGCACACAGCTGCATCCCTTCCTCGCGCAGGGGGCAAGGTGGTCCACGGTATCTGACTCAGCGCATGAAGATGCGTTCTGAGCGGCCAAGGAACGCGCGCCCCTGCTTCTCAGCGCAGACGGGCCGGCAGACACCAGATGGCACTTGAGCGCCGGATTCCCACTGCCCTAGAACAGTGTCACCTTCAAGAGGGACAAGAAGAATAACAGCTAAGGCTTACCACATGCTCTCTGCACCCCGCAACTGGGCTACTACTGTCCCGAATGCCACGATGGAGCTGCGGCCGTTCCCCCCGGCTCGAAGCCAAGGACGCTGAGGCTCTGAGAGTCCAAGCGACCTGCCTTCCCATGGCTGAGTGATGAGCCGGGATCTGAACCACACTGTCCGGCTCCAGAGCCCACCGCTGGTGATGAGGCTGGGCTGCCTTGGCGCCGTGTTCAGAAGCCTTCCTCTAACGGGGGGTCATGGAGCCCCACTAACAGCTATATCTGGGCCTTTGGGACTTGCACAGACCCCACTTCTCCTCCCTAAGGGTTAACACACACCCCAGACCCTGCAGCCAGTCTGGCTCACTGGACAGGACCTCTCGCTTGTCTCGATCCCAGAGGCTGTAAAGTGGATGCCCGAAGCCCCCCACAGAGCTCAGGCTGTGCCAGGCCCCATCCGTGACAAAGACTGCCATGGCTTCCATCTTGACCGATTATAGGGAATGCGGTTATGTGGTTTAGAACTCAAAAGGCACGGGGGGGGGGGGTCCTCCTTTTTCTCACCCCTGTATCCCAGACCCTCAGCGCTTCCCTAGGTGTAAACATGGTTCTACTGTCTACCCTTCTAGTGTTATCATATGTGTATACCAGCAATATGGATACACATGCATACATGTATCACACACACACACGCATATCTACGTGTACGTGTGTGTGTGTGTATTCCTTCTTCTTTTTTCCCTACTGTTCACCAGAGATGTTGTCCCCAGCAGTGTCACTTCCTCATGCTGAGCTGGGAACCCACCGGGTTCGAAGGCTCCTGGCCAGCTGCCCCCTCTGTCCCTGCTCACTTGCAGCCTCGTCCCTGCAGTCTGCCTAGGGGACCCCCACGTCAGGGCCAATTTAGCTTGGCTGCTGCAAGATGTCCACGACCCCTGGGGACGCTTCATCTGGACTTCATCCCAGGATGGCTGGGTCTGTCCCCTGCTTTGACTCAAGCCTCTGCACTCCCCCACCCCCCAACCTCGAGCACCCTGTCACCGGGCCATGTCATCAGCCCAATCCCCCACTGCCACCACCCATCTCTGGATGTTCTCTTCACCTTCTTGCTGTGACACAGCGGCTCTCCAGCCCAGGTCCTCATTGGAATAGCAGAACCGCTACCACATGGATGCCACACCCAGCAACCTTGATCAACGAGTCGTCTTGGGGCCTGAGTCCTGGTGGTTATTCCTGGTCGTTACAGCTCCAGGGGAGGGGCCTGTTGCGCAGGGAAGGGCTACCCAAACGGCCCCTGCAGCCAGTCGGGTGAAGGCTATTTTCTCGCACTCTTGGGAGCCCTGGGCCTGGGGGACCGGGTGCTGCCTGCTCTCCGGCCACTCCCTGCATTGCACTGCGCACCGTCTCTGGCCAACACTACCGCTGCTGTCCTCTGAGTGATTTGAGTACCTCCATCAGGGTCCCCTCCAACAAGTCAGCTCTTGTTCCTCTTCCTCCTCTACTGCTCTTTCTTCCCCCACCCCCACTGACACGCCATGGCCTTGGGCACGACTGGCAGCTGGGCTCCAACCCCACCTCGATTTTAAGGATCTCATACTCCCAAGCACCTTGCATTTCCAACTCACCTCTGGTTCCTCGACTCCAAAAACTCTCCCTCCCTGCTGAGACCTCCAGTCCTCTGACCGAGCTCCATGTCCCCTTCCCCTCCTTCCCTGCCTGTCCTAATTCCCTGCGTCACTGGCTTAGGCGATGTCCATCCTTTTCATCACACCTTGCTTAAACTCACAGCTCCCCTGCCATCTCTCCACTGGCATCGCTTGATAAATTCCTGACCATGGTTGGACCAACAATGCATCTACTCGGCACCTGCCCCCAAGCAGCAAGCAGAACTGGGCACAAAGCACACCTTGGGCCCTGGACACATGGGCCCTCGGACTAGTTAATTACCCTCTCTGTGCTTCCCCATGTGGAAAAAGGCAATGAGAATAATACCTCTATGGTCCTTATGGGCTTGAGTGAGTTAATGTACGTAAGGAATGTACAGTGCCTGGTACATAGTAAGCATGGGTCGTTGGAAAATATATGATCGTTTCTTTTTCTTTTTCTTTTTTTTGCTTTTTTTTTTTTTTTTTTTTTTTTTTGCTTTTTAGGGCCTCAGCCACAAGCATATGGAAATTGCCAGGCTAGGGGTCGACTCGGAGCTGTAGCTGCTGGCCTACACCAACCACAGCCACAGCAACGCGGGATCCGAGCTGCATCTGCGACCTACACCACAGCTCACGGCAATGCCGGATCTTAACCCACTGAGTGAGGACGGGGATCAAACCCGCATCCCCATGGATACTAGTCAGATTCATCTCCGCTGAGCCACAGTGGGAACTCCACATGATTGTTTTAAGAGCCTCACCAATTGTGGGGAAGAGCCTGCCTCCAGAGACAGTAAACAGGAAAGACTCCACCGAACGGTGAAGCGTTCGCTGTCACCGCACTGGCAGCCTCCCCTGCACACCCCCCACCCCTCACCTCCAGCTTCCTTTCCGTGGGCACGCAGTCCCCCTCATGACACACTCACCCCTCCTTAGGCCCCCAACTCCTCCCCCACCACCCGTCCTCTCAGCTGATGACCTGTGGCTCACAGCACAGCACAAAACACCCCCATCAGAAGAGAACCCCCACAGGGCGAAGCTCCTTGCCTCCGCTTCTCAACACCTGGCATCTGTGCCGCAGACTGGCCCCGCCCTCCTGCTCCTATGGGGCCAGGGTGTGCTCAGACCAACTCATCCACCTGGGTGCTGGGTCCCAGCTCCCCTGCTTGTTCAAGGACTTCAGTTCCCTCCTCTCCTACAGCCTCAACTTCCCTCTCTTTTTTGGAATTTTTTTTTTCATGACCACACCCATGGCATATGGAAGTTCCCAGGCCAGGGACTGAATCTGAGCCACAGCTGTAGCCACGCCAGATCCTTTAACCCACTGTGCCAGGTCGGGGATCCAACCTGCACCTGTGCAGTGACCAGAGCTGCTGCAGTCAGGTTCTTAACCCACTGTGCTACGTGGGAACTCCTCTCTTTGGGATTTTTTTTTTAAGGGTTCAATTCAATGTTTTTTTGTGTATCATGGCATTGCACAACTTTTACTACAACTTCAGAACATCTTCATCCCCCTATCACCTATGAACAGTCACTCCCCATTTCTCTCCAACCTCTCTAAGCAACCACTAAATCTGCTACCTGTCTCTACAGATGCGCCTATTCTGGATATTTTATAAAAACAGAGTCACACAATATGTGGTCTTTTGTGACCGGCTTCTTTCCCTCGGCAGAATGCCTTCAAGGTTCATCCGTGATGTAGTATTTCATTCCTTTGTATGGCCAGCTAATAATTCCGCCCTCGTAGGAATACACTGTCTCCCATTTTTCCATTCATCAGCTGATACTGTCTGAGTTGTGTCCACTTTTGGCTATGAGGAATACTGCCGCCCTGAACACTTGTGCACACGTTTCTGAACATATGCTTTCAGTTCTCTTGGCTGTGCGCCTAGGAGTGGAATTGCCGGGTTATACACTAACACTGTCTAACCTTTTGAGGAACTGCCAGACTGTTTTCCAAAGTGGCTGCACCCTTTCACATTCGCACAAGCCATGCATGATGGATTATTTCTACCATCATATAAAGCTCTGAAAGAGCACCTCTGATCACACGACCCTGTCCCATGACCACCCATTTCCCACTCCTCAACTCCCGCAACGCCAAACTCCTGAAAATCAGTGGTCTCCGTTACTTGTCCCCAGTTCCTTGCCTCTCATTTTCCCTTGACCCTGTTGCTATTAGACTCTGTCCCCAGCAGACCACTGAAACAGCTCTTGTTGAAGTACCAGCGACACCCTTGTTGCCAAGCGCATTGGCCACGTCTCAGTCCTTATCACCTGACCTTTGGGCAGCTCTGGACGTGGCTGACCAGCCCCTTCCTTCTTAAAGCACCAACTCCTCGTGGCCTCTGAGAAGGACTTCTCTCCCTGTCTCTGTCTGTCTGTCGCGCTTCTCCTCCGCCCGCATCGGCTGTCTCCTCCCCCCACCGCTAAACGCCCAGACCCCAGGGCTCAGTGTTCAGTCCTCTTCTCTGTTTATGTTCACTCTCCAGATGACCGTAACCCGCCCACCACTTTAAATTCTCTGACTCCCAAATTTATACTCCCACCCGACCTCCAGACTCATCTACCACCCACCTGCTCAGCATCTCCACTGGATATCTCTCCAACATCTCTGAGCCGCCCATGCTGGAAACGGTACTCCCGCTGCTCCCCAGCAACCCTCCTCCCTCACCCATCCTCTTCCTCTCCGGAAATGTCCATTCCGCCCTTCTCGTTGCCCAGGCAGAGACGGTCATCCTTGATAGCCCTCTCCCCCTCACGACCCCCCGTCCAATCCAGAAGCAAATCCTGCAGACTCTACTTTCTACATAGGACCCCAGTCTGACCACTTCTCACCCCTTCCGCTGACATCACCTGGGCTCCACACAGTCCCCTCTCACTCGGATGAGTTCCAGCACCTGGATGGAGCTTTCCAGCACCTGGATGGAGCTTTCCAGCAGGTCTCCTATCTACCCTTGACCCCTCAGATTCTCCATGGCAGCCAGAGCCATCCTCCAAAGACAGAAGGCAGATCAGGTCCCTCCTCTGCTCAGAAGTCTCCAATGGCTCCCATTTCACCCCAAGTAAACACCAGAGGCCTTTCCTGGCCTCCAGGACCCTCCTGGTCTGGCTCCCCCGACGGTCCCCTTTCTCCCTTCCCACTCCAGCCACATCAGCCTCCTTGTGGATGCCAGGCAAGTCCGGCCCCAAGGGCTTTTCATTTTTCGTTCCCTCTGTTGGGATGGAACATGCTTCTTCCAAACACGTGCTCCCTCACCTCCTCGGGTGCCACTCAAACGTCCTTTTCTCGGGGAGGTCTTCCTTGGGCACCCTAGCTAAGCAACCCTGTTCCCGGTGTCCTGAATCCTTTCTCTGCTTTATTTTTTCTCTTGGCCAACACCATCCAACAACTCCTTTATCTTACATTTTCTGTCTCCCTTCACCAAAACATAAGCTCCAACATGGCTGGGAAGTTTATCTGCTTTGTTCACTGTTGGGGCCACAGCCGTGCCCAGAACATAACAGGAATTCAGTGAACCTTTGTTGAAAGAAGGAATAAATGAATGATGGTCATTCAGGTGGTTTTCACTCTTTTGCTGCTAAAACAAATGCTGTTATGACCCACATTGTGTGCAGATTAAGTTGGTGGTGGGTAAATGCATCTGTAAGAAAAATACCTAGAAGTGGAGTTACTGGGCCGAGGAATGATAACAGTTGTAATTTTGATAAACATTCCCTGGAAGTTTGGGTGGTTAGAAAATCTGCTGTAATTTATATTACACGGAGTAAATCACATGATTAATTACATGGTACTCATGCTGACTCGGGTGTTTAGCTGGATGGAAAGAATTATCTGGTGAGAAGTAACCCAAGGAATTCAAGAGGTTCATTAGCTATCAACCTGAGTTCCTGTCCCATCAGAGATGCTAGTGGGTTATCACAGTATCCTGGTGACACTGCATTCATCACGTCCAGTAACTGCTGGAAGGTATGGAAGGTATGGACGGGAAATCCAGGTCCTCTAGCTTGGATTATTTCTGATGTTAGAAGATGTGTAGGAGGAGGCATCTTCCAGGTTATTCAGTGTATCCATGGAGACGCTATGCTTCTTTCAGGTGGACTCTGAGATGCCCTGGCCAAAAATCTTGGACACTTCCCCGGCATGACCTCTGGGAATGTCATCTGCATTGTGGTTGATATGAATGGAGCAGTGCACAGGCTGGGCAGCTGTGTGCAGTGACCCTGGCACTCTAAAGCATTACGCTAGAGCACGGACTTGAAATAGCTCCAGGGTTTCCCACATCTCAGCAGTCCTGTGCGGAAACAGTCACAGATCTACAGCAGTAGTGCTGTGGAGGGACAGGCAGAAGTTTGTGTCTGAACATGGGTCCACGCTTTTTGCAGAGGACTTGAAAGGATATGTAAATAGGAACTTCACCCCGGCCAGCATCCCTGGGCCTCACCTGCCTAAAACAAACCGTGGCACAGGCTGTGAAGGAGATCCCTGATAGAGGGGTTTGTCCTCTGAGGGCCTCAAGCCTCCCCTTCCCTACTCAACACATCTCTCCAGGGTCAAGGGCAGGAGCGGCCCTATGGCACTGCTCAGTGGACAAGGTCTCAAGATGGGTCCCGTAGGCTCTGTCCGAACCTGAACATCACAAGAGCTGCATGGGCCAGGGGCCACATCTGCTGGCTCTCGGTGACCTGGCTCCTCGGTGACCTGGCTCCTTCTGGATTTGAATTCTTTTTTTTCTTTTTTCCTTTTTTTTTTTTTTTTTTTTTGTCTTTTTAGGGCCACACCAAGGGCATATGGCATATTTGACCCCAGGCTAGGGGTCGAATCAGAGCTGTAGCCACTGGCCTACACCACAGCCACAGCAAGGCCAGGGATCAAACCTGTGTCCTCATGGATGTTAGTCAGATTCGTCTCTGCTGAGCCACAATGGGAACTCCGGGATTTGATCTTTTTAAGCTTCACCTCAACAATACTCTGGTCCTCTGCCAGTGCTAAGGTGGAAGCACACTGTTTCCTGAACATCCAGGAAAAAGGTCTGGGAAAGGAGCTCCCCTGTCATTCAAAGTGTATACTAACCTTTCTGCATCCATCTGATTGGCAAAAATGGCAGTGTAACAAGTGTGGAACAACCAGGACTTTCATATGCAACTAGTGGGAATATTAACAGACGCAACCACTTTGGAGAGCAATCCAGCCAACATCCAGTAAAACCGAGATATCCGTACCCTTCAAGACAGCAATTCTACTTGGAAACATATGCGCCTACGGAAACGTGCACATGCAGACCTGGGTCATAATGTTTACTGCAGCATCATTAGTTGTGGCAAGAAGTGGAAACAACCAGATGACCATCAACTAGAGAATGAATAAACAAATGTGAGGGTGGTGCTACAGTGGAATACAATACAGCAGTGAAAATGGATGCACCAGTGCGACATATAACAGCAGAGCTAAGTCTCAAAAAAGAATGTTGAGCAAAAATCAAAGCACGTCACAGAAACTTGCACATAGTGCAATTTATATAATTATCCAAAGTATGCACACATGCCCTATGTTATTTATGGATACGCATACATGTATTACAAATTTTAAATAAAGCATTAGCAGGCTAAACCCCAATTCAAGATAGTGGTTATTTTAGGGAAGGGAAGGGAATGGGATGAGAGCTGGCTCCATAGGTACTTTTATGGCCTCTGTAATATTTTATTTCCTTAAAAATGTTTATTATATTATTATAATGTGTTTATATGTCTGAGTGGTTTCACTTTAAAAAAATGTCTTAAAGAGTGTCTGAAGCAGGGGGTTCCTGTCGTGGCTCAGCAGTTAACGAACCCGACTAGGATCCATGAGGATGTGGGTTTGATCCCTGGCCTTTCTCAGTGGGTTAAGGATCCAGCATTGCCGTGAGCTGTGGTGTAGGCTGCAGACGTGGCTCGGATCCCACATTGCTGTGGCCGTGGCGTAGGCTGACGGCTGCAGCTCTGATTAGACCTCTAGCCTGGGAATCTCCATATACTGGGGGCGTGGCCCTAAAAAGGAGGGAGAAAAAAGGAGTGTCTGAATCAGAAGGGGAGCAGCTCTGCATGTGCTGGGACTGGCAGCCCCTCTCCTGAATCGGTTCCAGGCTCTGTTAAAACCACCCAGGGGCGCATCCGGAGACCTGTGCGAAGCTCCGCATTTATGAACATCTCCAGAGGATACGATTTCCTCATAAAGTTCAACAAAGCATAACGGAAAGACTCCAGGGAACACACTAGGCTGACCACGATTCTAGAAATACAGTCGAATTCATTCATAAAAACCCTCGGCTTTCTTCTCGTGGCGGTTTCCCGCCCACCCCAAAGAAATCGGATTTGCATGTTTCTCTTCTTTGTCAGACATCACATGGTCACCACAACCCTTCTCCAGCCAAGCGGCTCTCGAGTCACACTCACGCCTCCAGGAAATTCACTAAGTCCTTCGTAAAACGGGCCTCTCTGATTATTCACCTAGAAACCTCAGATGTCACATCTAAGAACACCGAGGGCCAGCTATGTCCCGCCTGGAGAACACAGATGGTGAGTCCTGCCTGCCGCCACCGCCAGACACCAGGAGCTGTGTGCAGCTGCAGAGCAGGGGGATTGGGAGGGAAAAGGATTCCCAACCCCACAAGATCTGGATTCTTCTCCCTGTGTCATTTGTATAAACTTTCCGTGTAAGCGTGTGTGTGTGTGTGTGTGTGTGTGTGTGTGTGTTCGAGCATGCATATGCATGAGATGGCAGTATTGAGAGCTGAACTTTCCAGCTCGCCCGCCAGGGTGACCATGGCACTTTGCTCGGGGTTGCCCTGAAGCGCATGCCAACCTGCACCTGAGATTCTCCTATTCCTCAGTGGGCTGGCTCCTGCCAGCTGTGCCCAGTGGTCTGAAGGGCAATAGACAGGCAGGGCCACCGTTAGGAAACTGGGTGCCAATCTTCAGGATGCCTGCGCCCCTGAGGCCACCCTGCGAGCCGAGCACTGCGGTGCTGCTGGACCCTCACTGGGCTACTGAGAGATTACATGAGAGGAGATGCAGGCGGCTTCACGCATGTGGCTTTTATCTTTAATAAGATACTAACCTCATGCCCCTGGCTTGGATACAAGCTGGGATTCCCAGGGATTTTTCTTCTCTTTAGCATCTTCTTGGTGCAATGAACGCCCCTCCCCGCCCCCACACCCCAGCCAAACTTGACTTCCAAGCAGGCCCAGTGCTTTTCCACACCTGCTCATACAATTCCTTTGCATCATCCTACCGCTGCCCCTGAAATCCTATCTGCTCCCTAAGGCTCGTTTCAGATGTCATCTGCTCCCCGAAGCTTCTTCGGATTTCACCCACACTGATGTGGGACCGTGAGGGCAGGGCCCATGCGCCTTTCCCTCGCCCCTCCCTCCAGTGCCCGACACGGCGCCTGCCACTCAGCAGGTCCTCAGTGGCTGTTGAAGCGGGTGAAATGGACAAGGCCCAGGGAGCTGCTGTGCTCCCCAGGAGCCCGAGACCCTTACCTTGGGCGTGAACATGTGGAGGATGCCGTCAATGGCCCCTCGCAGCAGCAGCCCCCGGACCAGGAAGCAGGCCAGCACCACGTAGGGGAAGAGGGAGCTGAAATACATCACCTGCGGAAAGGACAGGGACCCACTGTGTGGCAGAGCCCCCCTGCAGCCGGCACTCCCTCTCTGCTCCCAGCTGGGGTGCACAAGCCTCCTCGGATGGCAGCAGAAAGCGGAGCCCTGGGACCCCTGGCATGGGGCCAAACCCACTGCGCGTCTGGCATTGAGCCAAGGCAGAAGCAGGCGCACAGACAAGCTGGAGTCAGCACGGCTGTGCCTGATGCTTCTTTTCTCCTTTCAAGGGCTGGCGGGGCTGGGCCCGCAGCCTCCCCACCCCCAAAGGCCGCCAAGGGGGCCAGGAACCCTTTGCCGGCCCCTCTTCATTTTTTCATGTCACATGCCTGCTTTCCCGTCCCTGCCTCCAGTGGCCCCCCAGGGGATCTCCCGTCCTAAGAGCTCCCTTGACAGGAGGCAGCCAGGAGGTTACGGGCATGGCTCCCAGGCAAAGGCATCAGACGAAGGTCCTGCCTCTTGTGATTATAAGTTAGATGCTATTTTCTAGCACATGTCTTTCTTGAACGTTTCTGTATCCCCAGTGTGCCTGGCCCACAGCCTTCCGCAAAGGAGATGCTTACAGAAAGGTGGCTGCAAACAAACCAGGGGGGCTGTTTGGGAAGGAGGCTGTGAAGACTGAAACCGTGTGTGTCTAGAGCCGGACCACCTGGGTTCTGATCCTGGCTCCACCACCTACAGCCATGTGACCTTGGGCTCCTTACTGAACCTCAGGCTGCCTCTGTTTCCTCATCTCTAAAGTGGGCATAATTAGGTATTTGTTTTCATTGTGAACATGATATATTGATTAACGAAAATTTAGACAGTAGAGTGAAAACTACAAAAAGAAAAATCTTTCTCTTATTTGTGAATATTTTGATATATTTCTTTTCATCTTTTCAAGGCACAGTTTTATTTGACTCAAATCTTAGGCCCTCCAGAGAAAAAAGTATGAATTGTCAGCCATGTGAATCTATATACAGCAAACACCCTGTAACCCCTGCTTAAATCAGTTATGGAAAAATATGTAGGCCATAGATGCCGCCTTCATTATCTTCCCAGAAAGAGTCTTAAACATTGTCTGCTATCCTCACATAAAGGACATACGCAGTGTGTTTACGGCTTATTTTGTACAACTTGATGTTTCGTTTATCTCGTATGTAATTGCGTTTTATTCATGTTGGTCACTCTCTTCCATTATGTGGAAATTAAAACAATCATTTTTCCATTTTAATTTGATTAAGGCTTACTACTATGAATGATGCTAAGATGAACATTCTTGTATATGTACATGCTATTCTACTGGCTACGAACCCATGAGAAGATTCTCCAGATGAAGGCAGGCTATTTTCTCATTGAGTCCCACTTCATATAGTAGCATTGAATGAGGGTTCCCAGGGCTCCACATCTTTTCTGCACTTTCTATGATCAGGCAATTTAAGTCTGTGTGACTCTGATGGGTGTATCATGGCCTTGGTTTGGATTTGTTTGTTTGTTTATTCTCAATCATGGATCTTATCTGCCATGAATGTCATTTTCATTTTCCTAGCTATATTCTGCTGTTTTTTAACAATTGGGATTTAAAAAAAAAAAACAAGATGCTTGTTCAAAAAAATAAAATAAAATAAAATAAAGTGGGCATAGTAATTTCTAACTGCAAATGCACTCACACATGTGGCAGTGCCTGATCAGGGCCCCGAAGTACCAGCGACTATTTTGGCCTTTGGAGGGAAAAGAGGCCGTGGCTGAGACCATGACACCTTTCCAGGGCTTAGCTTCCCTGCTCATCAAATCCAGAGAAGACCCTGGAGCCTAAGACCGACAGCGAGGATTCTAGTCCCAGCCCTGAGGCTGAGCGGCTTCCTGATCTCAGGAGAGATTTTTTTTCCCCCTCTCTGGGCCTCAGTTTCCTCATCTGTGAAATGGGCGGATTGCGCCATAGGATCACAAATGTGGTTTCCAGCCCTGGCAGTCCACAAATCCTGCTATGTGATGAAGAAGAAAGGGCCCTTATGTGAAGAGACTCTGACCTGCTGGGAGAAGGTGGAAGAGGCTCGGCTGGTCTGCACCTTCCAAGGCGGGTACACAGCCGTCCTCAGAGCCCCCAGCACCCGCTGCTCACAGAGCCCACTAACTGTAGAGACAGTGAGCTGTTGGTTTTCATCCAAAATTGTTAGGCCGGCTCTTTTAGGGCTTCTGCTTGGGAAGCAGGATCCAGCCAAATGTCCCAGCTCAGTTCTCCTGGTGTTCCTTCTCTTTCAAGTTTGTGGAACAAGCCTGAGTTATCTGAGCACAAAGGCAGCCGGAGTCAAAGCAATGGTTTTCTGCAAGCCCACCCCTGGCTAGCTGTCCACAGGGAACAGTACTGTGGCCGTGACACTCCCATCGCTTCCTGGGGGCCTGTGTCCTCATCCTGAGCCATCCAGAGGCCAAGGCCACCCAAAGAACCCTGCAGAGGCGACCCAGAGTCCCCGCCCTCTGCCCACGCTTTTCTGCCGCATCTCCTCCCCCTGCAGGTGTGGGTGCCCCTCGCCACTCACCTTCCCTGAGGACTGGATGCCCTTGACCACAGCCATGCCCACGATGCTCCAGGCCACGAGGAGGCACAGGGTCATCTTCCAGTTGAGGCCCCCGCTCTCCGAGATGGAGTTGGAGATGTCCAAGGCCTCTCGGTACCAGAAGTAGGTAGTGGCTGAGCTCTTCTCACACTCTGGCTCCACCACTGAAACGGCAGCAGAGGCCACAGGGCCTCAGCGGCAGGGCCTATGGGACACCCACCACCATCACCCTCCCCACCCAGGGCAGCCGAGTGTCGGCAGTGGGGACAGAAGCTACTGTTCGGGGTTAGCCAGGAGCTGGCAGGCCCGAGGACTCCTGGGCTCCCAAGGGGCCTGGGAGGCTTCAGGACACTCTGAGCGGACTGAATTCCCACTCAGGTGATCCCCCTGCCCACGTCCATCACAGAGGGCAAGAGGATTAGGTGGCACTGGCCACAAGTTCCTTGAGGAAGGTCCTGAGGTCGGAGCTGAAGACCTGGATTCCCATCCTAGATCCTTGGTTGAATCAGTGGCATGACCACGGGACAGTTGTTTCTGGGCCTCAGTTTATCCATCTGTGAAGTGGGACAAATCATCCATCTCTTTATAGACCAGCATGCAAATCAGGGTTGATTCCAGATAGGATGGTGCTGGAGTAACACTGGATCCTTAACAGTGACTAAACCCAAGTCACAATTTCCAGAACTTCGCCTACACTCACTATTTCATTCTGTCCCCCTAAGATCTCTGTGGGCTGGGCTGGCAAGAAAAAATGAGGATCAGAGAGGGTACGTGGCTTAGCCAAGGTGACACAGCAAGTCAATGAAACCCCAAATGCGTGCCTTAGCCACTTAGGCGCCTTCGACGCCTTCCTGGGACAGAGCCAGCTGGAATCCCCAACTGGGTGCCTCAGAAGAGCCATACTTGCCTGCCACGGTCCCATTCCTGACGACAGGGCACTCACTCCAGGGCAGCGGGTACTGGAAGGACTTGAAGAAGTAGAAGATGCTCCACCCGATGATCACATTATAATACAGCCCGACAAAGAGGCAGACCTGCAGAGAAGGGTCCACGGGGTGGGGGTGGCGTCACGGAGGCTGCAGGCAACTCCACTCCCACTCCCACTCCCCCAACACAGCCTTGAAGGAGGAGGAGGGGTGGGTCGCTGCAGCCGAGGGCCTGCTCCTAATCCACCACTCATCTGCTATTCAGGGAACCCACAAAGGAATGTTTCAGATATTAACGTTCTCTCCTTTAAGCAATAAACTCTTAAAATGTTAATCCTTTCCAGTTTGAAATTCTTCTAAGATGCTTGAAGCACTTCCCCATCATTTCCTGATGACTCAGGATTACAATTCCAGAGCTGCCCTCGGGGACTGGGAGGCACGAACAGCTCTTGCTTCTACAGTAAATGGCCCCAGACTGCTGTGCTTTTTGAGGTTTTGCTGAGGTTTCTTATTGGTTCCCTATGTCCTCTCTCCTCTTGGATGCGACTTGCTCTTTGGTACGGTTAGCAGCCTGCCTCCAGAAAATGTCACTTCTTATTCCTTGGAAACATGATAACTAACCTCAGTAGAATTGTGTTTAAAATAAGAGCACATGGATTCTGACTGCGGGTCCAAGGGGTTTCTTTGAAAGTAATGTTTTTACCCGCAGGGATTTGCTGCATCCACTGTGGATATCGAGAGATGCCTTCTATGTCCCAGGGCCCGGCTATATGATGCATCAGTGACACCGCTGGGCTATATGATGCATCGGTGACACTTCCTTCATCATTTCACCTGAGCCTCGATATGCACGAGCAGACCCTCCTCCAGCACATCTTACGTGGAATATAGAGGGAGAGACAACCACTACCTTTACTTGGATGCTTTCAGCGCCAGGGGGAGACCCCAATCGCACTCATGCATGCACACACGGCCAGCCCCAGCAGAGGGCGCTGCATTCAGCCACGTGGACCTGTGCAGGGGTGAACGCTCCCAGTCTCTGCTTGAGGCAGATCTGGGCTGGCTCTGCTGCCACACCTGACAGATCCTCAGTCCCTTCCAGAGGCAGACTCCAGTTTTTATCCCAGCCGGGAGCATGGGTACCTGTGAGCTTCGCCCTTAAGGGGGGCGGGAGGGGTCTCATTTCCTCCCCTAGAGAGCTAAGTGGGGCCTTACCTGCTGCCCCATGGATCAGCCTGGAGCCCTCACAGAGTTTCATATCCAGGCCAGTGAGATCTCCCTGCCTCCCACTGTTTCACAGCCACCCCCTCCCAGGTCGGTCCTCGGCTCCTGTCTGAGTCCTTCTCCAGCGCTGCTCATGCCACGGCAAACTGGCCAGGAGATGCCCTGCCCCAGAGTTGCCTTTACCCAAATAAAATGCTCCTCGACCAAGGAAAAGAGACGGGCCTCCCTCACAGAGAACTGATGGGCCGGTAAGCAGAGAGGGCAGCTGGGAGGGTCCACACGTCCCCAGGGAACTCTGGCCAAGATGTTCAACCTTGGTAACAGTCCCAAACACTACATCCTGCTTCAGGCAGTGCTGCCAAATTTCAGTTTAGGAAACATGAGGTCCCGAGGCACCAGCTGGATGCAGTTCTCACGATGAGGGTCTCCCTCCCTGCCCTCAACTCCGCCCAGGACTCCGGTCTGTAAACCCTATGCCCCGAAGCAGCCCCTCTCCTTCCTGGCTGGTGCCCGCTGCCCGCTCCCGACTCACTATGCAGCTGGAGAAGCCGATGCCACCCAGGCGGGGGCACACGTAGTGCCACACGCCGATGCTGCCGCGGCGGATCCTCTGGCCCACAGCCAGCTCCAGGAAGAAGAGCGGGATCCCAATGATGATCAGCAGCACCAGGTAGGGCACCAGGTAGGCACCTGGGGAAGAGGGAGGAAGGGAGAGACGTCGGAGTGTGTCTGGAGCACAGCAGCCGGAAAAGGGAGGGGTGGCAGCCACGTCCTTCAGCCTCAGCCACACCTCTGATCGTCCTCAAACCGTCTCCAGCCCCTGTGCTCCTCTGGAATGGCCTGGCTCACACGTGCGACCTGCCACACGCCAGCCTCCTTCTCCCCCTTGGCTCCCCGGACCTGAGACACTTCAGGAGCATCCGGATATATGTCAACACCTGCCACTTACAAGGCTGGACTCAGAGACACACAGACACCAGTCACATGCAGACAGACACACCCATCTCCCGACGTATCCTGTGCACACCTGTTCACACCCCCTCCCGCCCAGAGAGGTGGCCCAGAAGGAGTGGCCGCTGGCTGCTCACGGGTCCCCCAGAGGCACAAACCCCAGGCTCAGTCTTCCCTCCTCAGAACCAGACGCTGATGCAGCAGACTGGGCAGCTCCAGGGAAGAACAGCCTGGAAGCTCTCCAAGGACAGAGGGGCTGACCAGCATCGCCATTAATCTACAGCTAATTGGGAGGAACGGGAGAGAAATGGAGCAGTTCAGGAAAGCGTAGCCTCGAGGATCATAAAGGATAGACTGGATCTCACTAAAGATTCCAGATGATAAATTAACGTCGTTGTCCCGGGCCTTGCTGCAGACACAATCTCGATTCCAAGTGACAGGGCATTTAGCAGGAGAATTAAAACCATGTCTGGACACAGACGAGTGATCTCCGCAGAGAGCTGTGCCAACCACCTAGTCCTGTGAGCAGCGCTGTCAGCACAGCCCTGCCCGTCTGCTATAGGTGTCAGAGCCACTCCATCACCAGCACGTTGACGGTCACCCAGCACCCCCAGAGCCAGCCCTGCAAGCTTGGGAGTCTCCGGAAGACCCCCAGCAACACGGCTCTGCCCCCCGTAACGTGACATCTCACCAGCTCCCCAATATGTGCCGAATCCACCAATGAACCTAGGGGGTTGGGCATCTCCGAGGCACACGACCCAGCACTTGGCAACCGTCAGCCATTACCTGCTCTGTACCAGGCGTGTGCGGAGGGGGATCAGGGCAACAGAAGGCACAGACGCTATCCCAGGAGGACTGGTGGGACCCTCACGATCACAAGGACCATGTCAGCGCACACGCACACACACGTCACGCATGGCCAACGGAGCACATACGTGCAAGGGGAGGGGTAGGGGGTCCAAGGGGGCTAATCCAGAAAGCCTTCTGGGGAGCAACCCCTACCCCTGCACCTTACATAACAGCACCTAATTCATTAAACACACAGGTGCACGTGGTCACATGCACACATAAATTCAATTTTCACTATCGAGCCCAATGCATCACGATCCTAAAAGGAGGAGGGAGCTAAAGGACCCCTGGTCCTGTCTTTCAGCCTAGTTCTGTCTCCTGGCCTCCAGCTCAGGAAGAGGCAAAGGAGAGATGTGATCTGCCGGAAGGCACGGGGACACAGCCTCACTGGTTTCATATTTCACCCGCAAGTCCTCAGGTCGGTCCAGATATGCAGGGAGATGGGTTTCTGGGATAGGATCTTCTGTTAGGGGAAGCCTCCAGGTAAGTGCTGTGGCAAAGACCTGGCCCCACCAGCCACGACTCGGGCCCCAGGGTGCTGACCCGGCTGCAGCCTCTTAAGACACCGAGGTCTAGTTAGCCTTGGTGCTCCGGGCTGCGCTCTGGGTGAGCAGAGTACTTTTTCACATCAACCTTTACAGAAATTCATTTGGAAATGTACCCTCTTCCACCCTAGAAAACACAACTTGGAACACATCTGGATTTCCTTTGATGTTTCGGTGGTGTTCAGGGGCTTCGGGTCATCAGTCTAAACAGCTCGTGCCAGGAAATTTAGCAGAACATGGCTACAGAAAGCTGGATTCTGGGAATCTCATAAGTTCCCTGGATCTCTGATAGCCTGTGTCTTGGTCTGCACTTGGTCTCATTTCTAGCAAACCCCAAAGTTATTCCTGGGCTTTGAAGGACCACCTTGGTCTCAAGCCTGTTCAGATGCACACTGAGTGAGGGGTTGAGATCCAGACCCTGGAGCCAGAACCCCTGGGCCTGAATCCTGGCTCTGCCACTTGCTAGCTGTGTGACTTTGGCCAGATTGCTTGATCTCTTTGTGCCACTGTTTTGTCATCTACATAAAGAGGATGAGGAGTTCCCGTGGTGGCGCAGTGGTTAACGAATCCGACTAGGAACCATGAGGTTGCGGGTTCAGTCCCTGCCCTTGCTCAGTGGGTTCACGATCCGACGTTGCCGTGAGCTGCGGTGTAGGTTGCAGACGCGGCTCGGATCCCGCGTTGCTGTGGCTCTGGCGTAGGCCGGTGGCTACAGCTCCGATTGGACCCCTAGCCTGGGAACCTCCACATGCCGCGGGAGCGGCCCAAGAAATAGCAACAACAACAACAAAAAGACAAAAGACAAAAAAAAAAAAAAAAAAAAAGAGGATGAAAATATTAGGTATGGAGTTCCCGCTGTGGCTCAGCAATAACGAATCCAACTAATATCCATGAGGATGTGGGTTTGATCCCTGGCCTCGCTCAGTGGGTTAAGGATCCAGTGTTGCCATGAGCTATGGTGTAGGTCACAGATGCAGCTCAGATCTGGCATTGCTGGCGACTGTAGCTCCAATATGACCCCTAACCTGGGAACGTCCATGTGCCGGGGCGGGTGCGTCCTTTAAAAAAAAAAAAGAATGAAAGAAAAAGAAAATATTAGGTAGACCCATATGAGATTGCTACTCTTTGATCACTTTTGACTAATGCTAACGGCCATTTCCTATGCTTCACCTGTACACCTACGCACAGGACTGTCCTGACGATTCAATGAATGACCTACCCCGAGTAAGCCCTTGATGACCACGTGCCTTCTCCTCATAAAAATAAAGAGAAAATAAAGCAAACTCAGAAGATGCAGAACAAAGAATCTGTCAGCATCTGGTGGAGCCAGGCAGAATTCCAGAGTTTTCAGACTTAAGCAGTTTAGCGTGGATCACCCAGGGCTCGAAACCAGAGTTTTGACTCTCAGATCATCTCCCTCCTGTAAAGATGTGCCTCCTTCCAAAATAGCATTTCGGATGACTTCTCACAAAACCAGGAAAATATAGGAGAGTTCGAGGTAGAGATAAAGCAGGATTCCAGGAATCAGAGAGGATGGAAAATGAAGGTGGGAATGTGGAATGCAGAGCTCAGAGCCCCGGGACCTGCCAGTGCTTCTCTTCCGGGGGTTGTTCGTGATGTCGGGTGACACTGGGAACCGACACACTTTGGCAAGAACGGTGCCCTCGGGGTGGGGGGTGCATGTGTGGTCGGAAGCGGGACTCCGTGATCCAGCACCCAGTGCTCCGGCAGATGGATGATCTCAGCCATAGAAGGATGAGGCTGGGGGTTGCCGGCCAGGGTCCCCAAACACAGTCGTCCTGGGTCCTCTGAGCTCCTGTCAACATCTAAGGGCACTTAAGGGAACCACACGCTTACATCTATCTGTACCTTTGCTCTGGGATGGTCTTACATCCGCTTAGTGACCTGGGCCTGGCCGTGCTATACAGACCAAAAGCTCTGATTGGTCGCTATTTATTGGACGAAGGGCTGGGGGGAGATCTTTCAAAGCTAGGAGAGCATGGAGGGAACAGGTCGCACCCTGGTGGAAAAGATGAAAGCCTCTGCCTTAACTCAGGTGGGCAGCTCACTCCTGCCCTTCACGAGCAACTACAAGAACGAGAAGCTTCCGTCCCGACTCTGCCTTCTGCACAGGGAGAGTGTCTGGAGAGGAGGGAGGGCTCCCGAATGGGGTTCTTCTCTGGGACAGGCTGCCCAGAAGAGCCCCACAGAGCAGGGAGGGAAGCGGTGGGGTTAAAATGCCTGCAAAGCTGTGGCCACCCCTTCAGGCTGGAGTGTGGCAGTCCCGGGGCACAGGGACTCAGGGGCATGAAAGCTCTCTGCTGACTCAAAATCCCATTCCCAGGACCAGAGGTTGCCCAGGTTTGAATCCTGATTTTATCACCAGCTGTGTGATCTTGAGCAAGTGACCGAACCTCTCTGTGCCTCAATGTCACAGTCTCTAAAATGAGGATAATGGAGTTCCCGATGTGGCTCAGTAGATTAAGAACCCAACTTGTATCCATGAGGACACAGGTTCGATCCCTGGCCTTGCTGAGTGGGTTAAGGATTCAGCATTGCCATGAGCTCTGGTGTAGGTTGCAGATGTGGCTCGGACCCCAAGTTGCTGTGGCTGTGGTGTAGGCCGGCAGCTGTAGCTCCGATTCGCCTCCTAGCCTGGGAACTTCCCTATGCTCCAGGTGCAGCCCTAAAAAGACAAAAAATAAAAATAAAAAATAAATAAAATAAGGATGATGATCAGTCCTCCTTACTTAAGCTTTGCGGAGGTTTCAATGGTCGAACCACATGAAATTGGTGCTTTGGCTGTTCCAAAACGCTCCCATATGAGCACTTTCATGTATTTCAGCCCAATATCCAGGGAGTGCTTCCCAGCAGTGCCTGCACCTACTTGCATTTAATATAAGGCCAACAGTTGCTCTTTACTGTGCATCAGATACAGTGGCAAGCATTCTACGTGTAAAGCTCATTAAATTCTCCCAACTATCCTGTGAGGCAGGAACGCCTATTATTCCCATTTTACAGATGCAGAACAGTGAGGCACAGAGAAATCAAGCAAGATCCCAGAGCAGACTGGCTGCACTGAGATTTGAACCCAGGCTGTCCAGGGCCAGAGCCCATGTTCTCGCCATCATGCCTACAGCCCCTTGAGAGCTGTTAGCTAATCCTGGGGAGTCTCACTCTGGAGCCCTGAGCGCCAGCCTACGAGGGCTCCGATTCTGCCCCACCAGGGGGTGATCCATCTCTCCCCCCAAGCCCGGTGTATTTGCAGGGCCCCGCCTGGGCAAGCAGAGCTCCTTCTTACCTCCTCCATTTTTCTGGCACAGGTAGGGGAACCTCCAGATGTTGCCGAGGCCCACGGAGAAGCCGATCTGGGCCAGAATGTACTGCAGCTTGCTGTTCCAGGCCGGCCTGTCCTCCGCATCCAGCTCCTCCTCCGCCGCCTTCTGCTTGCCACCTGCCTCGCCGGCCACGTTCAGGACACTCTGTTTATAGTCCACGGGCTCCTCAAGGGCCAGCAGGTCGGCCACCGACTCCGTGACATGCTCACTGCTGTGCTCGCGCTGAGTCACCTTGCTGTTCTTCGGCATTGGGCCACCGGGGCGGCGCAGCCCCGCTCCCCAGCACACAGAGAAGGTGGGGCTCGGCTGCTGTCAGCTCCTTCTCATCCAGGGACCTGCGAAGCCAGGCGAGCAGGAGAGGATTAGCTGCCCACACCAGAGAGGTGGGGAGCCCAAGATGACACGACCCCGTCAGCTCCCCGCCACACACCGGCTGTGTCATCAGTGGCCTTGAACACGGGGTTTGCCCCCCCCCCATCGCGGTGCCCACTGAGGAGATCAAGGTCTGCAGACTCAGCTTCCCCACTGGCCTTCTTCCTTTCCTTCGTTCTTTTGCTTTTTGTGGCCGTGCCTGCGGCATAAGGAAGCTCCTGGGCCAGGGGTCGAATCGGAGCTGCAGCTGCAACAGCACAGCCATGGCAACTCTGGACCCAAGCCGCATCTGCGACCCACGCTGCAGCCTGTGGCAATGCCAAATCCTTAACCCACTGAGTGAGGCCGGGGATCCAACCCGCATCCTCACAGAGACAACGCTGGGCCTTTAACCCGCTGAGCCACAACGGGAACTCCCCCACTGGCCTTTTTACCTGAGCATCATCAGAAAGGAAAGCCTAATGGGACAGAAGAGGTGACAGCAGACACCAAGCCCAAATAAAGGGTCATCCACGACAATACTGCCCCCTTTCATAACCACGGATCCTAGAATGCTCAACACCATGTGAAGGGCCCCATAGCCTTCCCTGCCCAGGGCAGTGCCGGGTGGGGCCAAGTCCCAGCCCTCTAGTGTCCTCTTTGGTCAAAGCCCCTGGTGGGACCCCGAGAAGCCAGCATAGGCCTTCTCCGGGGCTTTCTATTCAAAATGCACTTCATGAGCCAGTGACATCATGGGGAGCCTGCTAGAAACACAGACTCTCAGGCCCCTCCCAAGCCACTGAATCATTCTCTGTATTTTTACAGATCTTGCAGTTGATTCAAACGTTTGTGGGAGAATAGAAAGGCCAGAGCGTTTACCATGAAGCCCTTGGGCAGCAGCAACCCCAGGGCCCCTGCATCCCCAGGCAGGAGCACTGGTCAGGTTCCACTCAGGATTCTGGCACCAAAACCTCAGAAAGGTTTGCTCAGCGCCAACAAATCCTGGGTCATGGCTCAGCGCTGACGTTATCTGAAGGCCACTGCAGCCAAGAGCCGGTTCTCTATCCTTCAGTGACAGTTTTACAGCAGATAATGTCTGCACGACGCAGGCGGGGGAGGCAAACCCTCCCCTGCTCCTGCCATTCCCCATCCGTCTTTCACGCTTTCCCTTAAACAAATAAAGCACCAAGAAATGAGTTCTTTGAAGGATCTCCACATTCTGCTATGTTTCAAAGCACCTCCTCATTAAGGGGAGGTTGGAGGATTTAAAATTAAACCACGTACATCCTGGCCTGCAATTGCCCTGCATCCTTCTAGGGATGTAAATTACCCAGCTCTGTAATTACTTTACGGAGGGAATGAGCCGTCTCTCTTCTCGCACGTGCCACCTGAACGCACGGGCAAGGTCCTCGTGCAGCAGAAACGTGCATGGTTGCCCCTCTGGCTGCACTTGACCCAGACCTCCTGGCTGACTCCAGCCAACACTTGACCTTCAAGGGGACCTGGCCAGCTGGATCCTACTACACAGGCAATGAAGGCAGGAGGCCTGGCAGATGGGGACAACTGTCCTCCCTGGTCTGCAGGGTTAGCCAGCCCTCCCCCTCCCCAGGCCAGGTCTTGGACCACACAAGCCGATGACACGTCCTTGCCTTCCTCGTCTAAGGGAGACCATGATTCTTTAGTGACTGTGCCCTTCCATCCCAGGCAGAGTGGGGGTCTTGGCCTTTGGAGTGCCTGGGACACAGCCAGCCTTCCTGCACAACCTCAGCTTTCCCTGGAAGACATACAGCTCTCTGCTGGGACTTGACTTCACAGTGGGTAGGCTGAACGTGCCATTGTGTCCTGGAGGGGGCCCAAGGTGGGACGGTGAGTCTGTGGACCCTCCAGCCCTCAGCACCCACCCCCCCTCACCCCCGGCTGTGTGTGCCCATGCCACACAAGCGAATGGTGCCCCTAGGAGTTGTGCAAGGGAGAGGCCTTCGTTCTTGCCTGGGCTACTGGCACGAGCTCCTACCCCTGCCCCAGTGGGCAGGACCCTGACCCCAGGCTCTCAAAAGAGAGCAAGACCTAAGGCACAGGCAGCGGCTGCCTGTCCGTCCAGCTACCCCATCGCTCCTCAGCGTACGGCAAGTGCTTTATTAAAAACTAGAGCTGGGGACAGGGGTCGGGGACTCTCTGACGACTGCAATCACCACCCGGGTACCTCACTCAGAGCCTCTCTGCAGGTATTCGGCCTGCAGCGGGCTTCGAACAGAACAATCTGCAGTGCATTAGGTATGATTTGCTGTTTATCTGGCTGCAACTGGAGAAAACCAAGGGGGATTCCCACAAGTCTGCAGACTTTATCCTGAGGCTGATCAATTAGAGAACACGTGTCCCCATAAACAGATTAGGGAGTGGCAGCTCTGGTCACCAGCATGAGGGAGGGGTGGGGTGGGGGTGAAGACGGCCTCGTTTTAAACCAGGAGGGCTCAAGGGCAAAATGAACACATTCTGGGAAAGCCAGAGAAGGATGCCCACAGCAGCATCACAGAAACCGCAGGCATCAGCTCGACACAAGCTTCTTCCTTCTTCCCAAGATGTCACTGATGTGCGAGGACATCCCGCACTGCAGGATGGCGGCCCGGGGGCCTCCTGTGCCATCAGGTTTGCAGGAAGCAAAGTGCTGATGCAAACTTGCCGCTGAGGCACTGGGCTGGGCTGCAATCCTGACTGGACCCTTCTGTGCCCATGAATATGCCCATGCAATGTCTAATATTCATATGGAATTAATGACTATGGGATATTAAAGTTCGAGGGATTCTAGGCACATGCTCACTTTATATGTGAGCAACCTGAGGCCCAGAGAGAGGAAGTGAATTGCCCGAAGCCACTGGGTCAGACCCAGCAGGGGGCAGGGACACAGGAAGAAGAGAATTGGCTGCGGTGGCAGAAGGCAGGGGCTTTGGAGTTAGGTGGGCTTGGGTTTGAGAGTTCCCATTCATTCATTCACGCACTCATACCTTCATTGACTCGACATGTATTTTCTGACTGCCTTCTCTGCAGCAGGCCCTGTTCTAGGTGTGAGGGATGCAGCGACAAACAAAATAAGTCCAGTGTTTCCCCTTGCCTGGGGGACTTAACACATTTTTTTTCTTTTTCGGCCACCCCTAGGCACGTGGCGCTCCTGGGCCAGAGATCAGATCCAAGCCAAAGTTACAACCCACGCTGCAGCTGTGACAACATTGGATCCTTAACCCACTGTGCCAGGCTGGGGATCGAACCTGCATCCTAGTGCTTCAGGGATGCCGCCGATCCTATTGGGCCACAGCAGGACCTCTCATATTTTTAAATGAATAAAGGCAAACAACACCAGACTTCCAGGTAGCAGCCACTGTCATTTGGGTCCTTCCTGGCTCCGGTCCCTGCACCAGGCACCTTGTACGCATCTGGAGGTTTATTTCTTATGCAAGGACCAGATACTAAAGAAAGAAATAAACATAAAATAGCCAGTGGTGATTTGTGCTATAAAGAGAAATACCATGGCGTGCAGAGCGGGGTGTTTGCAAGCTGCTATTTTATGGCCTGGAAAGGCATCCCGGAGGAGGGGACGTTGGAGCAGCGGCCTTCAGGAAACGTATGTCGACTGCATGAGTAATCGAATGAAGTGGGAGCCCTCGAACCCAGGCCCGACTAACTTCAAAGCCCCTGCCCTCCCTCCCTCCCACCAACTGTAAGGACGCTGGCTGATGCCCTGAGAAAGGCAGGCAGCCACCTGACTTAGATTATGTGAGCATCAGCCCTCTCGTGGGTGAAAAGTTCTCTGTGATGACAGTTTCTGCCTCCCGGGGAGGCTGCGGAAGGATACGGTGAGCAGGTTCCCGGCGCCAGCAAGGACCCAAATGGCAGTGGCTGCAACCGGAGGCCCGGTGTTGTCTGCCTGTATTCATTTAAAGATATGCAAGTCCCCCTATTTATATTTTGTTACATAAATGCCCCGTTTCTCCTCAGGAAAAGCCAGAGTGAGTTTGTGGGATGGGGGCAGGGGCGGGGGATGCGGGGGAGGACGGAGAGCATTTGGCAACGGCACCACGTCAGAGATGCCCTTTTTTTGTTTGCAGGAAGGGGCACTACCCTGAGGCGGGTGGGGCAGCGCCCTGCGAAGTCCGGGCCCATTCACCCCGCCGCGGGCTCTCACAGGGACACTGTAAGGGCCATGCGGTGCCAGGTCCTGGGCCCGGAGAACAGCAATTACTAATAAAAACACGGGCTCATAGTGCAGCCTAGCAATATTATGAATCAAACTATAGCTCATGTTTTTAATAATTTGAAACCACTTAAAATCCTGTTGTATACAGTCTCTGGGCACATTATGGGCTAGTGATTCTGCTCTGAAGCCAGACTCAGATCGGCCTGCGCTTGATTCCCAGCTTCTCTACTTACGAGCCCCGCAAGCTTCTTCAGCTCACTGTGCTGCTTCCCTCAGCATCGGTGAGGAGAGCAGAGCCCACCCCCAGTATCGTGGGGAGGATGGATTGTTCAGGTCTTAGAGGGGGACCGGCTCCCAGCAAGTGTTCACAAATGTCACCTCTTCCTGTCACCTCATGGCATTCATAGCCCAGCCGGGCAGTGAGGTGGACAGCTGTGCCCCAGGCTGGGACAGTGCACGGCTCATGTCACACAGCTGTCAGCACCCAGGGTTCCCACTCCTGTGCCCTCTGCGTGATTTTAAAGGGCAGGTCAGAGTTCCCGTTGTGGCTCAGCAGGTTAAGAGCCCGACTAGTGGGAGTTCCCCTTGTGGCTCAGCAATAACAAATCAGACTAGTGTCCATGAGGACGTGGGTTCGATCCCTGGCCTCGCTCAGTGGGTTAAGGATCCGGTGTTGTCGTGAGCTGTGGCGTAGGTTGCATATGCAGCTCGGATCTGGTGTTGCCATGGCTGTGGTGTAGGCTTGCGGCTGCAGCTCCAGTTTGACCCCTTGCCTAGGAACCTCCATGTGCCGCAAGTGGGGCTGTTTAAAAAAAAAAAAAAAATACTGCAACAGGCTCAATAAAATCACTTTTGAAAATAAAATAAAGGGGCGGTGACAGCAGCGAAGAACCCTCCCACTCCGCGCCCCCCCAGTCCCCTTAAGCCTGGAGTCCCTGTGTGGGGAAAGGTGAGTCTTCGGACGGAGGCATGGGAACGCAGTGTGTACCCAGCCAGCAACCCTGAAGCACTGCCAGGACAAGCACTCGGGTGGGGAGAGTCCTTTCTGGCCCTGCCTCTGCAGGCCCTGGAGCCGGCCATGATCCAGGCATCTAGAGGCTGGCTGGGTGCTGGTCCTGACTAACCACCACCCACCCATCACCCTGATCCCTCTGGACCTCAGCATCCAGGTGTAATACGAGTTGGTCTAGGTGACGTCCGAGGCCCCCTTCAGGTCCGCATGTATCTAGGGAGGGCTCCCCCCTGACGCCCAGACATGGGTGTGAGCAGGATGTGACCTGCCCCAGGTGCTAGACACTGCAGGTTCTCAGGCCTGTCTGTCAGGCCACCCTCTGCCAGCTGAGAGCCCACAGAGGTGTCGTGATGATGCTGTGACAGCCAGTCCAGCAGGACTCAAATGACCCCCCCGGTTGTAAAGTTGCTTCCCCGAGCATCAGGTGATGAGTTCCATGGTACTCTCTGCAAGGAATGTCTCAATGACTTAGAGCACGATGCAGAGGGGCTCAAACTCGGAGAAAGATCTGTCACTTAGCAACAGATGCAGCTTACGGCTCAGAATAGCACATGTGAGAGCGCAGGACGGCACGAGTGAGCTGTGAATCTTCTTTAAAAGAGAATGAAAAAATAGTGCGACTAGGAGGCAGACAGGTAAAAATATCTCCCGCCAGAGGGCTGATGGGTCCACAACAAATGTTCAAGCACAGCCGTCAGCAGTGACCCCAAGCAAATGGGGGTGGCTGCTCACCCTGCCACCGAGGCCAAGCCAGAGGCGGGGCGGGCCCCTCTGAACACCTGCCTCCTGGGGTCGGTAAGGTTGTACCAAGCAACGCAAGGGACAAGCCCACAGGAGTCATTTATTTTCCAGGTACGATCCCCAGGGGAGTTGGAGGGACAAGCTGCCATCTTGGGGCAAGAGGCCGCCAAGGGGACCCCGGTGTGCTGGCTTCACCCGGCCCCACGGGGCGTGCCCAGCCCTGCTGCCCTGGCTGGCGGGGCTCTGCAGAGAGTGCTGTGTGTCTGCAAATGCGGATTTCCAACAGGGAAGCCAGGAGGGGCCCCAGAAGAGGAGAGCCGTGGGGAAGGCCCCGCTCCCCGACCACGCGGCCAAAGTCCAACGCATCGCTAAGCGGTGGGGAGAAGAACGCGAGGCCGGGCTCCTTCCTCTCAGAGACCTTGGCAGCTTCCTAATCTCCAGGTGACAATCAGTGGTGGCCCCACCGTCCTGCTCATCACCTCAGAGCCTCTGGGCTTCCACTGACCCCAAACGGGTCGGACTATTCTCAGAGACCCAAACTGTCCCACGAATTATTTTTAATTGTCTTCCTGGAAAACTGGCAAACTGCTCCTGGCCTGGATGTGGCGGCCACTCGCCCTGGGTCTCCTCGCCCAGGACACACGGGCAGGGACCCAGCCCCATTCTTGGCCTTTCCCTCCTCTGTCCTCCATCCCCATGTGGCACAGTCATGTCAGTGGGTTCAGATCTGTCCGCTCCCACCCCTCATGCTCCGGCTCAGACTTCTCTCCATGAGAGGCAGGCAGCCGGCTCCCAGCTCGCTTCTCCTCAGGCCTTCGGAGGTGGCTTCTTGGATACTACGCACTGTCACTGTCCCACCCTGGCCAACACGCGCAGCTCCTCCTTGGGGCCCCTTCCTCCCCGGCCCAGCCATCACCCCGTGTCCTCTGCCCCTGGAGCTTCTGGTTTTTGAAGGTCCAGCTCCAAGCTCACCGTCTCACCCGTGACACCTTCTAGAATCCTCTCAGTGAGAATGAATGCCCCTTTCTCACCCTCCTCAGCACGCTCCTTATGAGACTATTTATTTTACACACTTAGCATTTGGCTTTCTAGCATCACTGGGTGCTTACAGGCCTGATTGCTTTTCTAACCACAAGGCTCCCTGAGGGCAGGACCCGGGGGTGCCCGGCACACGGGACGGAACGTGGAATTTACAGATGCTCCGGGGTCACTGCCTGCCCAGCTTCTGAGAACCACCTGCTTCCCAGGTTGAAATCTGAACCACTGCCTTGGCCTGTGAAACAAAGAGGCTGGGAGAAAAGCTAACAGCTCTGACCAGAGAGACGGTAAACCTACCAGAAGTTGCGTGCCCAACCGGGGGCTCTAATCCCGCACAGCCCTGCAGCGCATGTGGGGGGACCCCAGGCCTCGGAAGGCAGCTCTCTCTCCCTTGCGCATCTGGAAAACAGGGAACAGCGCTCACCTACCAACTGCATCTGGATACCACATGGACAGAAGGAGAGAGAGGAAGAAAAGCTGGCTGAGGAGTTGAATCAACACAACGGTCCCTTCTGACTCCACGTCACAGATTGCTGGCTTTGTGTTGTGGTCTCCTGCCCTTATTCTAACCGACAGCATCTTTGCTTCTGCAAGGCTAAATTCTGGGAGACTTTCTACTACATGGGCTCAATAAATAGGTTATAAATGACGAGTGAATCAATGAACTGATGTATCTTGAGCTCCTCAAATTTTCTAGAGCCGTGTCATTTCCCAGCTTCGTATCTTCTCCATTTTCTGACAGGATATTCTGATCCCAAGAGTGTCTGATTTCCAAACTCCTAAGATAGGAGTTCCCACTGTGGCTCAGTGGTAACAAATCTGACTAGGATCCATGAGGATGCAGGTTCAATCCCTGGGCTTGCTCAGTAGGTTGAGCATCCAGGGTGGCCATGAGCTGCAGTGTAGGTTGCAGACACAGCTTGGATCTAGCACTGCAGTGGCTGTTGTGTAGGCCAGCAGCTACAGCTCCCATTTGACCCCTAGCCTGGAAACTTCCATAGGCAGCAGCGGTGGCCCTAAAAAGACAATAAAACAAAACAAAACAAAACAAATCTAAGGCAAACTAAGAAGTCCAGCCATGTCTCATTGACTTTTTGCCTTTTACAAAGGAGCCATGATCTGGGCCTCCCTTTCTCCACTTGGCAGAGAGGATCCATCTTTACGCCAAGGAATAAACACTGGGTGGGCACAGTCTCTGCGTGGAACATTTCATCAGCTGGCGGACCATTCCAAGCAACAAAGAGGTGAAGGAGCCAGTGGAATCTTCTCGGTCCCTCTCATCTTCCTGTTGCATCTGCTGAGCATGTTCTCTGCTGTCAGTATTTTGTTTTCTTAGTCAAGGAAGAAGGCAAGCAGGAAAAGGGGCAGATGGTCCACAGGGGGAGGAACTGGCCCTGGAAAGTGTGGGTGGGGCCCGTGCCAACAAAATCTCTGGGTTCAGTTCTACCAAATCACGTGAGAGTTGGAAACTCATGCCTGGTGGGTCTGGACGTAAGAACAGCACTGCGGCTGCGCCACAGATGCATTGTCTTGGCGCTAGAATTTAGGAGCTGAGGGCGGAGCAGGGTGTCGCATAATAATGACAGCAGCAGCACAGGGGTGATGCTTCTTGAGAAACGACTGTAGCAGCCATTAGCTCCTTTAACCCCACCAGTGACTGCATGAGGCTGGGACCACTCTTGTCCGCATCACACAAATGAAGAAGTAGAGGCTCAGAGGAATTAATTAGCTATATGTCATTGAACTTAAGACCCTTTGGTGCTTGTACTTTCTTGAACTTAATGGAAAGGGACAATGGAAGGTTTTCACCCAACTAGGTCACCCATCTTCCTGACCACCAGCGCATCTGAGACATTGTTGACTGCACTTCCTGCTTTTAAGATGTGACACCGTGCAAAGTTATGCATCTTGGAATGAATGAAATAAGGCACACAGTCAAGAAGTGGAGGCCTTGAGTCCCAACCACTAATGCAGCCTGACTCCAGCATCCGACTCTCAACTACCACACGCTCCCAGAAAGATCCCGGGTTTGGGAGCCAGGGAACCTGGGTCTGAGGCCTGCGGCCACGTGTTACTCGTGAGTCTTTGGGGAAGTACACAACCTTTCTTGGCTTCTGGACCCGAAAAAAAGGATGAGGCTCCAACCTCAAGGGGTTGTCACGAGAATGAAATAACGCAGGGGGCACACTATGAACCCACCCACACGAGCTTCCCCTCCATATGAGAACACAGAGATATGGGCTCAAGCAGGAACAGAGGGGCACCCACCCACGGTCCCACCCTGGGCTGGTATGGAAGAAGCACGTGGGTGCCTGAGGATGCAAGGGGCTGGTGGGGGAGTTTTAGGTTTTTGGCTTTTCTTTTTAGGGCTGCACCCACGGCATATGGAAGTTTCCAGGCCAGGAATTGAATTGGAGCTGCGGCTGCCAGCTTATGCCACAGCCACAGCAACGTGGGATCTGAGCCACATCTGCGACCTACACCACAGCTCATGGCAACGCCGGATCTTTAACCCACTAAGTAAGGCCAGGGATCAAACCTGCATCCTCATGGATACTAGTCAGGTTCTTAACCCACTGAGCTGTAATGGGAACTCCAGTTTTAGGTTTTAAAGAGAGAGGGAAACAGAGAACCCCAGTGTGCTAACGTGTAGACGGGCTCTAGACAGAAGATCTATGACATCTGTCCTGATTTGAAAAAAAAAAATCTTTTAAAAATCAGTCTTGAAAATAAAAAGCCCAGCAGTGGACGAGTAAAGGCCTCACTCCCAGCTTTTCTTATTCACAAGAGGCCCATGGTGGTGACAGATGGGTCCTCGCGGCGTCTGCCCAAATCCTCTGACCTGGATTTTCTTAAACCTACTGTTTTCTCTTGTCTCAGACAGAAACACAAGGCATCAAGGGGGTCCAATTACCTGAGTTACCCACCAGACCGCCGAAGAGCCCTCGAAAGAAAAGTGATCAGAAACCTTTAATTACAGTCCCAACAGGATGCCTCTTTCCTGAGAACCAGAAACGTGCCTCTTTGCTCACAGCCCTCAGCGCGGCCCTGTGGAGGGTGGGCAGAAAAGCACTCCCACCAGGAACAAGTAGCAGGACACCTGAGATCACAGCAGAGGGTGCGCACGTGTCTGAAGACACATGGTGCTTCCATATGCTATTTATCCCCCCAACAACCTGGGATAAAATGCACTCTCATGATACAGACAGAGAAGCCCAAGCTAAGGGAAGGTAGCTACCACGTACGAGATCAACGGGCCGTGAAGCGGAGGAGGGGGGGATGCAAGCTGTGGTCTACCAGCCTCGGGAGTCCCTGCTCTATGGGCTTCTCGGTTTGCCCCCAGCGATGACACACGGAGAAGAGAACACGGGTAGGGCACACTGGGGTGACTGGAGGAGGCTTCAGCACCCTGGGCCACTCCAAGGCTATTCCAGGGATAAAGGCATCATTATTTCTGGGCCCCATGCCACCCACCTGGGGCCCTGGTTAGGAGGTTCTCGGATGCACGGCACGGAGCGCGACACGCGTGCATCTCATTCAGCAAGTCGCCAATGGAATGAGTCCGTCTAGTGCCACTCCCCGCCCCCAGCGGGGTCAGGGGCTCCCTCAGTTGACCAGGTCCTTTCCCAAAGCTGAAGACTTAATGCAGTTTGGGGAACCTGTCAAGGAGACTCCTTTCAGCTAAAGGAGTCCCCGAACTACTAGCAGGCAGGTTGTCTCAGAGGTGTGCCAGGACCGTGGACAGCAGCCACCAGGGCATTCTGGGAGCCAGCGCAGGGCTGCACAGCATGGGAGCACACTCGCTCCCCTTCCTGCAGACCCCCAGGAAGAGGGCGTCCATGTCCTCACGGAGTACTCACCTGGCGGCACCTGCTGGAGCCATCCTGCCAGGGGACTGCTCACGTCTCCTGAAAGGCAGTTTGGCAAGCAGCACTCCCTACCCGGAGTAGGATTCAAAACCACGGGAGCCCAGAAGCCTTATAATTAAAGAGACAAATACAACCAGCAGGAATTTGGGGTGTGGACCAGTGCATTCTATTGCAAGTGAAATAACAGGGGACAAATGAGTGGTGCACAGAATCCAATGGAAATTCTAATTAACCTGGTAATTAGAAACGATGGAATACAGAGAGAGGCAACTTGTTATCTTCAAATGAACAGTGAGTTGGCTCTGGAAGACAGAGTGGCAGCTCTGTGAGACAAATGCAGCTGAAACGATGACCCCAGGGCCTGGGAGCTGAGGTGGTACCTCCTCTGTCCCACGCTCACCTCACCCTCACTCCACAAGAGGCCTCAGAGCAAAAAGTGCTTTTGGTCTCAATTCCTGACTTGGGGACTCAGGCTGCCCAGGCCTCACCTGACCCAGAGCTACTCTCTAACAAAATATTCCTGATTTTTTTTTTCTTTTTAGGGCTGTACCTGCAGCATATGGAAGTTCCCATACCAGGGGTCGAATCAGAGCTGTAGCCCCAAGCCTACACCACAGCCACAGAAATGCCAGATCCGAGCCGCGTCTGTGACCTACATCTTAGCTCACACCAACACTGGATCCTTAACCCACTGAGCGAGGCCAGGGATCGAACCCACATTCTCACGGATGCTAGTTGGGTTAGTTACCACTGAGCCACAACAGGAACTCCCAAATATTCCTGATTCTAAACATGAGACTAATTTGGCTCAGTAACTCATCCTGTATCTGAACTTATGTCCTCACATGTGAGTTTTCTGTACACAGTGACTATTATATTTTTTAAAATAACTGGATTTATCCAGAGAAGAACAATGTTTTAATTTTTAAAGTTCCTCATAGGGGTGGGGGCTGGGGGGGGGAATTACCCAAAGACTGGATCTCTGCAAAATGACTGTCTGGGGAGCAAGCGTTTCTGGGAAGATTTCTTTATCCGCTGGGGGTGGGGCAGCAGTAACGCTTACATTCCAATTATCCACCCTCGCTATCAAAAATTTCCCCACTGGGATCATAGGTGGCTCAGAGATGCCAGCCAGCCTAGGACAGCAGGGCCCATTCCTCCAGGTGATTTCTCAGAGAAGAGAAGAGATGGAGAAGCAGGAGGAGTCAGATGCCAAGTTTCCCAGAACAGCCAAGGACGTAAGTGGCAGAGGCCGAGGGCGAGCAGAGCGAGCTCTCCAGGAAGCCCAGGAAGCAAGCAGCAGCCCTCAGGCAGCCATGGGGCAGCTGCTGTAAGTAACCTTGGGGTGTTGGCACTTTTGCTCTGGGGTCCAGGACCTCACCAGAAGCTGCGGCAGGTGCCTGGCACACCCTCTTAGCAGAGAAACCTGACACATCAGAGCTCCCACCAGTGACTGGCTGTCCTTGATTCTGCAGAGGCACAGATCTGCAGGGCAACCTCCAGTCTGCTCTGATGCCCCCTCCCTGCTCCGAGCACCAACCCCTGACTTGGACAAACTTAAGGGAATGAAGGTGGGAGAAGTCAGGATGAGAAAGAGAGACCCAACAGTAAGGCACCACGGTGGAGCCTGGGATCTACTTCAGGATTCCAGCCACCCTGGAACCACTAGTATTTATTTCCCAAAGCTTAGAAGTGAAGGTTCATTCATTCTCTACCAATTAGCCATTGGTGAAGGCTCAGGACTCTAGCTTAAAGAGCTAGATAGGTTTAGATAGCTTCATTTGGGTAAATGCCTAGGTTGTCAGCAATGTTTATTAAGAACTTATTATGGAAACGGGAGTTCCTGCTGTGGCACAAGGGGATTGGAGGTGTCTCTGCAGCGCTAGGATGCACGTTCAATCCCCGGCCCAAAACAATGGGTTAAAAGGATCAGACGGTTCTGAGGAGGTCACTACGGCGGCTTGGATCTGATCCCTGGCCTAGCAATTCCATATGCGGTGGCGCGGCCACGAAAGAACAACAACAACACAAACTTATTATGGAGACACATCACATAGTAAGAGCATGAAGTCTGGAATCTACCAGACCTGAGTGCAAATCCTCAGATTACCACTCACTACTGGTGGGACCTTGAGCAAATTATTTAACCTCTCTGAACCCCAAGGTCCACATCTGTAAACTTCTGAGAGCAATATCTGCCTCCTGGGACCATAGCGAAGGAGATGGTGTATTAATAAAGCACTTAGCACAGCGCAGAAACCTCAGTAAACCCGGGATGTTATCACCATGTGCCAAGCACGGCGTGAGCGGCTGGAACCCAGCACCCGCCCCTCCTGAAAGCTGGCAAAGCAGGCATTTCTCCACAGATCCCTGTCCCGCCTGCATTCGGGAGGTGCACTAACACAGATGTACCCGTGCCACTGGGCTTCCGACCCCTGGAAGCCTGGGACACCAGTCAGAGAAAGACCGATGTCAGAGGACTTTGTAGGAGCAGAGTGACATTGTGCCCCAGCCTGGAGCTCCAGATATTTTGCTGTGAGCACCTCTTGCAGCCCAGCCTAAGGGCGAGCAATAACTCAGACCTGGTTTTAGGGAGGCAAAAAAACCCTGAAATCCATCTTCCCTTTAAACTGTGCTGCTGCTTATCTTAGCAGCTTTGAAGGGATTAATGACGAATTGTCCTGCTGCAGCCAACCTGGACAGGAAGGCGCACGAGGAAGGGGAGCTGCACAGGCAGAAGGAACTCGCTTCTCAGGAATCCTCTCATCTGTGCGTTTATCATCCTTGGAAGTAGCTCTCAGGTCCAACTGAAAGGGCCATGATTCCAGAGTGCATGTACACACACACGTACACACACACACACACACACACACTTCCAGGAGCAGTTCCAGTAGCAGGCTGGAGTCCCCTGGGTCAGCGTGACTTCTTTCTTGCTGCCCTGGGGATGCTCTTACTTCCTTTGCTCTTGAGATGCACACATCTTAGCTCAGCACCAGGCCTAGACACATTACAAGAGGGAGCCAGGGGCCAGCATCCATTAGGAAATGCAGGAAACATGCTTGTTTCCTCTCCAGGACGGCCAGCCTAGCCTCCCCTGGATGGTTCTCTTGCAGCCCCCAACTCCATTACAAACAGGACAGGTGGGGGGACCTGATCAAAGGGCAGGGACCCTTCAGGTTCAGCAGGTGCTGCAACTAGGGTGCAGGCCACAGTCAGGAACAATCTGAAGGAGTCAAGGTCTGTGCTAGAGTCTCACCCTGGAGCCACTGCAGGCAGCTGAGGGCACCCAAGAGACCCAGCACAGTCCTGCCCACCCCTCCCCCCTCCCCCGCCATAGCACGGCTCTTACTCAGGCTTCCCCATTCAGGGTCTCCTGGGGGAGACCTGAGGGTTGGAAGTAGGTCAGTTTGACGCTGAGTTATGGGTCCTGTGAAACCACGTGGGCAGCCCTGCCCCTTTCATCTGTCTCCACACCTCCTCTCACACCAAGAAACAAGGACAGGAAGAGAAAGAATTCCTGCTGGCTGAGGCCCACAAGGAAAGGGGTGGGAAACTAACATTTCATGAGCATCTGCTATGTGCCTCACACTGGGCTCAAAAATAAGCCTGCAGAAAAGGTACCACCAGCATCTCTGCCTTACAACTGAGGAAACCCAGGCTCGAGAGGTAAAGTGACTTGCCCAAGGTCACTCCAGGCTGGCACGTGGCAGAGCACTGAATCCAGTTCTCACCAAAACCACACGGCCTTCCCCCACTTCCGCCTCTCATCCAACCTCCCTCCCGACCCGGCTCAGCCCTCTGGCCTTCCCCATGAAGTCAGAGCTTCAGGCCCCTCACCTGACAGCCAGGCAGCCTGAGCTCTGCTTAGCTCACTCTGGGGACTTGCTCACCTCCGGTCAGGGACTCTAAAACACCAGGAGCCCAGGTCATTGCCACTCACAGGTCCCGGTAGAGAACTCCATTCAACTCACAAACAGCGGACACACGACTCTGCATGTGACTCATGCCAAACATACTCACTCCCGTTGGAGCTGGTGGGCACCATTTCCCTTCTGCACTGAGTCACCCTCCAGGCTAAGCCGCAGGGATTTGCTGAAACTCACCACCTACTTAGCCACAGCTGCTCCATTCGGGGGAAAAAGCCAGCAGAGGAGCTGAGCCTCTGATGGTCCCTATGGATGGGCCAACGCCAAGGACACGCAGGCGTGACCTCAGAGCCCTTCCTGCCAGGTGATGGGTCCGCCTCACTGGACCGAGGGCTAGGCAAGCACAGCACGAGGTAGAAGGAGCCCCATGTTAACCTTCTCACACTCTGACCTTGTTCTTCAGACATCAGTCGGTAGGTTCAGCAGGGCGTGAGTGAAATTTTGATACTTTTTTTTTTCTTTTTTGGAGCCATTATGGGTTTTTCTCAGTTCCTGGAAGTTCCTGTTAATAGGGGCAGTGCCTTCTACACCCCTGACCTATCTCCCCAACCCAACCCAACCTGCCTCATGTTCACAGCTGAATTGCCCCCAAAATAGCTCCGGTTAGAAATTTCCTAATCCATAGGGACCATTAAAAATGCATCAAAGAAAGAAAGAAAGGAGTAGGAACAAATTATTTCAAAAAACGAACAAAAGACAAACTCCCCTTGACAGCGACTGGGTCCTGTAAAGTGAGCGGCCTTGGGATTTCTGAACCCTTGGCGCCCTGACACGGCTGTTCCTGTTCAGGCTTTAAAAGGAAAGTGCTGGAGGCCGCGCCCCTGCGGGAGCGGCCCTCCCCGCAGCACAGCGAGCGGCGCCTGAGAACCCGGAGCGCACAGGTATCGAGGAGGCAGAGGCCTGTCTCCCGAGACGGCGCCCCCTCCAGACCTGCACCCCGCGCACGTCCCCCCATCTCCGCCATTCTGTTCCCAGATGCGCTTCCCTCGAGGGAGGATGGGCTCCCCGCTAGCTCCGAATTCAGCGAGGACCAGCCCCGAGACTGGGAATTAAATATTCATCTCGGGCGTGAGCGCTCTGCTTCTCTTGCCAATGTTACTGTCAAGGTCATGGGCCTGAAGCCCAGCGGCTGAGGCTGGGGTCTCTAGCCACGCAGGAACCTCGCCGCAGGAACTGCGCCCTGGGCGCGCAGCTCCTGGCGGCGATTCTGGCCGGGTCTCCTTCCCGGTCCTTCGCGGGCGCTTGCCTCTGCAGCTCTGCCCCACTACCACCGGAGTTCTTGGGCCCTCCTGAGCCCCGGAAGCTGGAGCCTGATGTCCAACCCATGAGCTTGGCGCGGGGCACCCTCCGAAGCGCCGGAGGAGCTCGGGCCCCGGGGCTCCGTCGCCAGGCAACGGCAGCTGGAGTGGCGGGAGGAGCCCCGGGCCCGCGCCGGGCCGGGCGGATCCCTGAGCAGCGCCGCCTCGCACCTCGGTTCTTAGGCCTGGGGCGGGGCCGGAACAGCTGAAGTTGCGTTGGCTGGTCCCGTAAAGCCAAGCGGGGCGCGGCCGGCGACTCACCTGTCCCGCGTGTGCCGTCGTGCGGTCTTGGCCCTTGCCCTCTTGCCGAGCAGCCGCGGTCCCGACAGGTCGCGGGCACACAGCCCCTCCCACGGGCACTGCGAGTGTGGCGGCGACGGGCCCCGGCCCAGGCTGGGAGGGCACCCGGAGCGGCGCGCCGGCGCACGCGACTCTGCTCGCTCCTCACTCCCTCCCTCGCCGCCGGTCCCGGCCGGTCTCCCGCCCGCGGCGCGCTGGGGCCTCGGGGGAGCGGTCGGGGAGCCCAGGTGCCGCCGCCGAGGGAGCGCGTGAGGCTGCAGGCGTCGGGGCCGACTGCCGCCCTCCCCGCGCCCTGGCCGCGCCGGCTCTGCGGAGCGGAACCGAGTGGGGCGGAGCGCAGCGCGCACTGTTCCCTCGCTTTGCGAAAGGCCACCCTGGTGGCGGGGCGCCGTGACGCAGGCTTGACTCACGCGCGGGCCCGCGTCAATGCGAGGCTCTGGGGCCGCGAGCGAGGCTCTGATGGCCGACGGAAGCGGAGGGGGTGGGCAGCGAGCGGGAGGCGGCGGGGGGTGGGGGGGGCTGCCCGGGAGAAGCCTCCTGAAGCCCCTGACCAAGGGACTCAGATCCTGAAGCAGCATTACCAGGATCTGCCCTTAGAGAGGAATGGGGTCCCCATGGCCAAGGCCCTCCTGAGCGCTGGGCCTCCCTACCTTCATCGTTTCAGGTCCGTATCTTGAACTCAGCCAAAGTGGTTATTCCTCCGCCCTGGCCACCTCCACCTCCACTGCCTTTGTTCGCGCTCTTCTCACTGTCCCACTCCACTGTCGTTCCATCCTGTCATTCTGCAAGATCCTTACCAGCCGTTCGACTCCTAAATACATCACCCAACTATTGAGCTCCTACTGTTTGACTGGCGCTGCAGGGGTTGAGAAGATCACCCCTCTGGGACATGAGGGCATGGAAGCCAGGGAGAGGCAGAGTGGGGTTTAGCCAGGAAGTCACAGTTCAAGACAGAGGGATGGAAGAACCTTACAAGAGGAGGAAAGTGAGAGAAAGGAGAAGGAAATTGACTGAGCTGCGAGCAGGCCTGATGAAGGAGGTGAGACAGGATCCCAGCCTTAAAGGGCAGACAGGATTTCAATGGAAAGGGGGAAGGATGACCTTTACAGAGGGGACAGCTGACAAAGATGCAAGAGAGTGGAGAAGGTGTGCAGGTGGGATGGTTGCCTGACCTGGAAAGAGCGGGCTGTTAGGAGGTGCAGTCAGACTGGGAGTAGAAGCCATCCCTCGGGGCCTTGGAGGGCGGTGTGGGGTCTGGAATGAAGTATCTTAGCTCTAGAGGACACCTTGGACTTAGAGGCAGGGGTCTGGGAGGGATGGACATGGAGGCTGCATCGGTTGTCCTACTGAAAGGCAATAGGGAGTTCCCGTTGTGGCTCATTGGGTTAAGAACCTGGCATAGTGTCCGTGAGGATACGGGTTCATCAGTGGGCTAAGGATCTGGCATTGCCACAAGCTACAGTGTAGGTTGACGATGCAGTTCAGATCCCTTGTTACAGTGATGTAGGCTGGCAGCTGCAGCTCCAATTTTGTTTTTTTTTTTTGTTTTTTTTTTTGTCTTTTTGCTATTTCTTTGGGCCGCTTCCGAGGCATATGGAGGTTCCCAGGCTAGGGGTCGAATCGGAGCTGTAGCCCCCGGCCTACGCCAGAGCCACAGCAACGCGGGATCTGAGCCACGTCTGCAACCTACACCACAGCTCACGGCAACGCCGGATCGTTAACCCACTGAGCAAGGCCAGGGACTGAACCCACAACCTCATGGTTCCTAGTCGGATTCGTTAACCACTGCGCCACGATGGGAACTCCTGCAGCTCCAATTTGACCTTTAGCTCAGAAACTTCCATATGCTGCAGGTGTGGCCATAAAGAGAAAAGAAAAAAAAAAAAAAAAAAAGGGAAGGAAGAAAGAAAGAAAGCCAGTAGGGTCATTGTCATGAATTCTGAAGGCTCTGAGATTTTACCCTTGCATCTGACATAAGACTCCTGAACCAGAGACAAAGGACTTTTTCACTCATAGCACAGCAGGTAGCATGAGTTTAGCATTCAAATTAATTTCTCTAGCCTACAGGTCCCGTAGGGGGGGGCATGGAACTGGACCCCAGGCGATACTGCTGAGGAACTCCAGGCTTAGAAACACCAGTCCTTTATAGTGGGCTGCAAGCCAACCCGCCAAACTTTGCCCTGGAGGGAGATGTCATCTTTATTGTGCCAGACGCAAACATACCTGCCCTTTACCGCCGGAGACACTGTATCTTTCAAGCCTTTTTGTCATGCAGACCTCCTCAAAAAGACAGTCTGGAACAAAAGCCATCAGTGCTTTTGGAATGATCTTTCCATAGACAGTTATCTCTTCACTCAACCACTACCTAGTATTTGCCTGACGCTGTTCTAAGCCCTGAGGATATGACAGAAAACAAGACAGACAGGAGTTCCTTTTGCGGCTCAGGGGGTTACGGACTTGATGTTGTCTCTGTGAGGATTCGGGTTCCATCCCTGGCCTCGCTCAGTGGGTTAAGGATCCAGCATTGCTGCAAGCCGAGGCATAGGTTGCAGGTGCAGCTCAGATCTGGCGTGGCTGTGGCTGTGGCTGTGGCATAGGCCAGCAGCTGCAGCTCAGATTTGACTCCTAGCTTGGGAACTCCCATATGCCGCTGGTGTGGCCATTAAAAACAAACAAAACAAAAAAAACAACAAAACAAACAAAAAACCTCGATCGGTTGGTTAAGGATCCAGCTCTGCTGCAGAGCAACAGGACAGATAACGATCCCTGCCCTTGTGGACTCATCTGGTGATGCAGAACAGAGAGGAGGGGGCATGGCAGGGAGTAAGATGTGATACAGGAAACTTGACAGAGGTGAACAAATGGAATTCGACAACTGATCTGATGTGGGAGGCGGGAGGAAAGAAAGAGTCTGAGATGGGCCATTGTAAGGCGGGGAAAGGGGAAGGATTTTAGAGGCAAACATACCTAGGTTTTCATCTTGACTTCATTTACTGGAAACCTTGAATGAGTTATGAGTTATCTCTGAGCCTCAGTTTCCACATCTGTAAAATGGGTCCTACATAACCCATAAGGTTGTTTTGATGATCAGAGGAGAGGATTGGTTTAAAATATCTGGTATCCTGAGTTCCCGTAGGGGCTCAAAGGTAACAAACCCAACTAGTATCCATGAGGACTAGGGTTTGATCTCTGGCTTCGCTCAGTGGGTTAAGGATCTGGCGTTGCCTTGAGCTGTGGTGTAGGTTGCAGATGCAGCTCAGATTCAACTCCTTGCCTGGAAACTTCCATATGACTCGGGTGCGGCCCCCCAAAAATAAAAACATAAAAACATAAATAAAACATCTGGTATCGCATCTGATATAACATGTGTTTAATAAATGACTGTTATTGGAGTTCCCCTTGTGGCTCTCCTCAAGGACGCAGGCTCGATCCCTGGTCCCGCTCAGTGGCTGTGGTGAGAGGGAACTTCCATATGCCCTAAAAAAGACTTAAAAAAAAAAAAAAGGAAAGAAAGAAAAAGACTGTTATTAATGATATTATTGAGTGATTGTATTTCGATTAATGAATATAAGGTATCTAGAAGGAGGAGCAGATTTGGGGAACTTTGGGGAGGAAAGTAATGAGATGATGGATTTGGAGCATATTGAGACTGAAGCAGCTGGGGATATCAAGACGTAACAAAGGCATCCTTGCTTCTCTGCTCTTGTATCACATCTATCCAGTTCTTGGTTTCTCCAGGCCAGATTTTCTAGGGAAATACACACTATGGGGCACATGGATCTCCCTCTGTCTTCAGGGTCTCCAGCCTCAGGAGGGAGGCTCTCCTGCTGCCTGACACCTTCCTCCCAGCCCCTGGCTGGCTGACTTCCCCATTCTAATGAAGGTCACGCCCCCGTCTCCACGCCCCTCACACACCCACCCAGCTGGCCCCCACCCCCACCCCACAGGTCCCTGGCTCCGTCAGGAGCTGCCTTATTTCAATCAGAAGCTCTCTCTGCTTCCCACTGAGGACAAGCAAACCTGCTCCATCTGCATCTACACCTGCCCCCACCCTCTCCTCCTCCTGCTTCCTCTGATACAGCAGCAGACAGCCTCCTGCTGCCTGAGATCGACCCCCACCTGTCCACTGGCTCCCCGGGCCCCACACCTTGTTGAGAAACTCAGGTATTCCATCTCTCCTGTCTTGTCAACCTCTCCCTTTCTTCTGGTTCTTTTGGAGCTGCTTTTTTAAAAACATGTTCCAATGCTTTCCTTTGAAAAAGTCACTCAGGGAGCTCCCCCTGAGGCTCGGGCCACTGCAGAGTCCCTGCCCAGGAGCTTCCACATGCAGCGTGCACCGCCATAAAAAAATTAAAAATTAGGGGAGGTCCTGTTGTGGCGCAGCAGAAATCTCTGACTAGGAACCATGAGGTTGAGGGGTCAAACCCCGGCCTCACGCAGTGGGTCAAGGATCCGCTATGGCTGTGGCTGTGGCGTAGGCCGGCAGCTACAGTTCCCATTGGACCCCTAGCCTGGGAACCTCCATATGCCGTGGGTGCGGCTCTAAAAAGGACAAAAGACAAAAAAAGTAAATAAATAAAAAATAAATTGAGTCGCTCAGCTCTCATCTCCAGCTTTTTATTTTCTTCTCCATTCTCTTGCCTCTGTTTCCTCACTCCCTTCATTCCTTAACCCGCTCCTGCCCCAGCCTGCTGCCAAGGTGGTACACACTCTCTCTCTCTCTCTCTCTCTCTCTCTCAGGTCACAAATGACCTCTGTGGCACTAAACCCACAGGACGGTCTCCAGACCTCGCTTCCTGTTCTGGCTGCAGTGCGGGGCCCTGGATGCCCCTGCGTCCTTCTAGCACTCTCTTCCTGGGACTTCGCACTCCCTGATTTTCCTCCTACCCTTCCGGTTTCCCCTGCTGACCTTTCAGGGCTGGGCTCCTCAGAGCCCTATCCTTTAGTCTTTTCCTAGACTGTCGCTTGGACCAACAGTCCCCACTTTTACCTCTTCTTCCCAGACATCCTTCTGAGCTTCACACGCTCAGTCTCCTCCAGCCTTCCCTCTGGCCCCCTATGAATCACCTCCAATGCACATTGCAAGAAAAAAATCAATGTTCAAAGACCCACCCTGTAAAACAGTCAACATTTTGCTTCTTGCTCCTCCTCTGGGCTCCCTGGCTCCACCGTTGGCTGAGCCAGCCGGACACCCAACAGTCAGCCTCGAGACCCCTCCCCTCCTGCTCACTCCTCCATGAAATCTGTCACTAAATCCTGGAGATTTTCTCTCCTAAAGACTTCTAGAGTCTCCCACTTCTCTTTAATTCTGCTGCCCAACCCTCATCCGGACAATAATCATTGCTCGGCTGACCACTCATAATCATCTCAACTCCAACTCCAGGCCCGTCCCCTTTTCTCCACGCGGCAGCCAGCGTGATCTTTCAGATGTGTACATATGATCGCACCTTCCTCCAGCTTGCACAGCTGTGCCCACATCTTTAATGTGTCCTTCAAGGCCCCTCATCATCTCCAGCCTCATTTCACACCCCTTTTCCCACTGCCTTCCCTGCAGCCCACTACCCACACCCACCCGCAGCTCTCCTGCTCCCCCGCCCCATCCTGATCAGCCTTCAGCCCCTGTGCCCTCGATACCTGAAGCCACTGTGACCCTCCTCCTCCCCTGCTTCCCACCCACTCCCCCATGGAATTCACCCCAAACTCTAGGTCTTTTTTATTTTATTTTTTAATTTTTTTGTCTTTTTAGGACCCTACCTGTGGTATATGCAGGTTCCCAGGCTAGGGGTCCAATCGGAGCTATAGCCTCAGGCCTACACCACAGCCTCAGCAACGCCAGATCTGAGCCTTGTCTGCGACCTACACCACAGCTCATGGCAATGCCAGATCCTTAACCCACTGAGCGAGGCCAGGGATTGAACCAGCGTCCTCATGGACACTAGTTAAATTCGCTTGTGCCGAGCCATGATGGGAACTCTTCTAGTTCTTTTTTTTTAAGTTTATTTTATTGAAGCATAGTTGACTTGCAATGCTCTGTTAATTTCTGCTGTACAGCAAAGTGGTTCAGTTATACGTGTATATATAGACACACATTCTTTTTCACATTCTTTTCCATATGGTTTATCTTGGGATATTGAATATAGTTCCTTCTGCTATATAGGAGGACCTTGTTGTTAATCCATTCCACACGCAATAGCTGGCACCTGCTCATCCCAAACTCCCAACCCATCCCTCTGCCGCTGCTCCCCTGGCCACCACACGTCTGTCAAACCCTGCTTCTTCATGCCTCCCCTGACCTAGAGAAGAGTTCAGTCGCCCTCCCAGGTGGGCATGGCTTCTCCTTTGCAGCCCTCCTCGCGACAGTAACTAAGGACACGATGGTATGACTGGGGGCTGAGGGATGGTCTCCACAGGGCAGACCCCATCTTCAGCACAGAGGGGACACTGCATAAAGACTGGCTGAAAGAATAGATAAAGCATGGTTAGAAATACAGGTCTAGGAGTTCCCATCGTGGCTCAGTGGTTAACGAATCCGACTAGGAACCATGAGGTTGCGGGTTCGGTCCCTGCCCTTGTTCAGTGGGTTAACGACCCAGCATTACCATGAGCTGTGGTGTAGGTTGCAGACGTGGCTCGGATCCCAAGTTGCTGTGGCTCTGGCGCAGGCCAGCGGCTACAGCTCCGATTCGACCCCTAGCCTGGGAACCTCCATATGCCATGGGAGCGGCCCAAGAAAAGGCAAAAAGACAAAAAAAAAAAAAAAAAAAAGGAAAGAAAAGAAATACGAATCTAAAGTCCCGTCAGAGGTTGGAGGAAGAGCTGGCTCTTCAGAGGAAGTGTGCAGAGGACAGTCAAGAGGCTAGAGTTCTGGGGACGGGGTGGGGAGGCCTTACTTTGGTGGGGCAGGAGGAGCAAGAAGGGTCAGGAGAGAAGCCACAGGGGCGGGGTCAAGAGGAGAACCATGCATTTCACAGAAGAAAGAATTGGGGCCCCTGAAGTTCCCGTTGTGGCTCAGTGGTTAACAAACCCGACCAGCATCCATGAGGCTGCAGGTTCGATCCCTGGCCTTGCTCAGTGGGTTAAGGATCCAGCGTTGCTGTGAGCTGTGGTGGAGGCCAGCGGCTACAGCTCCAATTAGACCGCTAGTCTGGGAACTTCCAGATGCCGCAGGTGCGGCCCTAAAAAGACAAAAAAACAAAACAAACAAACAAACAAAAAAAACCTTGGATCCTGCAAGCAAGGTGCCAGCATTCATATTGCACCCCATTATGACTAGTTCGGGGACTCTCAGGACCAAGTGTCCTTGCTTCGGAAATGGGAGAATAACAGTCCCCCCACGTAGGATATTAGGCATTAAATGAGATGTTTCCAAGAAACGTGTTTTAGCTGCTTCCTGGTGCGCAGTGAGGACTCACTCCACGTAAGCTGCTGCTGCGGTGTTAGCGCTGATGGTGGTGGCGGTGATGATGACGATTCGCAGTGAGGGGCTGTGCTGGGGGCTTAGAAGAGGGTGCCTCAGGCCAGAGCTCTTTGTCCTGGGGTCCTATGCAGATGGACCAGTGCCTGGAGCTCTGTCTTGCAAACCCAGCTGTCCATAGGGAGCCACGGACAGTTTCAGAGCATGACAGTGACACCGTGGGGCTGACTTCCCATCTAGACTTGAATGGGTGGTGGCAGCCCCAGAGCCCTTCAGAAGCATCCTGCTCCCTGACAGCAGACAGCAATTTCTATTCCCAGGTTCCACCTCCCAGCGGCTCTGAGAGTCTTGTCATTTCTGACCTAAACGCCCCAGGCTGTCACGTGGGAGGTGGCTTCCGGGTCTGAGAGCACCCCAGGGGTGAGCAGGGTAGGCTGAATGTGAGGAGAGGGAGGCAGCGAGAGGTCGGAGGCCCGGGGGGACCTGCCTCCTGCACCTGCCTCCTCCTCTTCCCCAGGTGTGACTCCGGGGAGCCTGCGAACCCCCTGGTTCCCCCCCTCCCCACCCGCCATCAGCATGAGAGGTGGTCAGGCGTGATGACAGCTTTCCCCCTGGGGCAAGAGGCGCCACACAAAGGCAGGCCAGGCCCCCCTACCCAACTCCAAAGGCAGCCCGACCTTCTGCTATTGGGTCTCAGTGGCCTTGAATTCTGCCCCTCGGCATCCAGTGCCATAGGGTCCACATAAAGCAGGGTGGGTACCCCGACGAAACCCGTCCTGTGTGAACACCCAGAACACAAATCAAAAGCCACCTGTGGGATGAGTGATTCTAAGGGACCCTTTGTGTGACAAAGGGATTTGCCTCTTTCTCTTTCTCTGAGGCAGTGTGATGTATAAACGCAGCTTCCCCTCCAACACTGCCTCGCCCGGAGACCTTTGACAAATCACTGAATATCTCTGACCTTCAGATTCTTTATCTAGAAAATGGAAATTAGCTGTAGTCTAACTCAGGGGGTGGCTGTAAAGATTAAATGGGATAAAACCCTGTGTAAACTCAAGGCACCTTTCCCATCATTGCTTAGAGTGCCGAGGCTACTCTAAGCCATCTGATATCTATTAACTCATTGAATCCTGACATCATTATTTACCCTCGAAGTTTTAAACTATAATTTGCCTTCTTCCTTTAAAAGCTGAAAACTTCATTTAATAAATAATTCTGACTAAAAAACTTAATATAATTCAGTAATGTGATTGGATGCAAAATTAACATGTAAGGTGTCTACCACAGACCTATGACAACCAGTAAGAAGATCTGAGAAATGCTGCAGTTACAACAGCACCAACAAAAAAGAAAAATACTTGGAAATAAACTTTGTGGAGTTCCCTTCGTGGCTCAGCGGCTAATGAACCTGACTAGCATCCATGAGGATGCGGGTTCGATTCCTGCCCTCGTTCAGCGGGTTAAGGATCTGGTCTTGCCATGAGCTGTGGTGTAGGTCACAGATCCGGCTTGGATCCGTGTTGCTGTGGCTGTGGTGTAAGCGGCTGCTGTAGCTCCGATTCGACCTCTAGCCTGGGAACTTCCATATGCCTCGGGTGCGGCCCCAAAAAGCAAAAATAAATAAATAAATAAAAATTGAATTAAAATAAACCTTACAAGGTTTGTATAAAGCTCCTGAATGTCACGAGAGCTCCACAAATATGTTTGCATAAAAGAAATAATGTGTCCTTAGATTGGAAGACAAAACATAATAAACATGTTAATTCTCTCGACATTAATCTTATGTTTTAAAATGACCTCGGTGAAAATAACAAAGGGGTTTTATTTTTCTTTTTAACTAGGTGAGTTGATTCTAAAGTTCATATGGAAAAAGAAACAAGGAGAAATATCCAGGGGAATTATAAGGGAGAGTAATGGGTGTGGTGTGGGAATTTACCAGGGGGTAATGCCCTTTTTCCTAGTATAAAGCTGTGAATTTAAATGAATGTGGTCCTAGTTATGAGAAATACATGAGGCAGGATGTATGGTCCAGAATAAACCCAGATTCAGTCATTTAGAATATGATAAAGATTGCATTTCAAATGAGTAGGGAGAAGATGGATTTTTAATAGATGGTATTAGTTTGGCCATCTGAAAAAAAAAAGTAAATTTGAATCCCTGACCTACTCTTTATATCCCTGTACATTGCAGATGTATTGAGAGTAACGTAAAAAAAACAAAACAAAAACATAGAAACCATCAAAAGCAGTACCGAGAGGGGTATTTATAGCCTTCGGTAGATGTATGAGAAGAGAGAGTGAAAATCAATGAACCTAGCAACCTTTTCAAGAACTGAAGAAAACAGACTCAATGAAAACAGAGGAAAGGCAATGATAACGACAATGTAGAAACTGATGAACTAGCAGAGCAAACATACAATGGACAGGAGCATCACAGTCCTTAGAAAAGTCCAATTATTTTTTAATTTTTTTTTAGGGCCGCACCTGCAGCTTATGGAGGTTCCCAGGCTAGGGGCCTAATCGGAGCTGCAGCTGCCAGCCTACACCACAGCCACAGCAACAACAGATCTGAGCTGCATCTGTGACCTACCCCACAGCTCACAGCAATGCCAGATCCTTAACCCACTGAGCAAGGCCAGGGATCAAACCCGCAATCTCACAGTTCCTTGTCAGATTCATTTCCGCTGCACCACAATGAAAACTCCTAACTTTTTTTTTTTTTTAATGAAACCTAAAAGTACTGAAAGAAAGCCTGGAAAAAACTGTCATAATGTTGGGTGGGGAAGACCTTTCTAAGTATGATGTCATCACTGCCCCTCCCCTTACCTCCTGCTTTCTTGTTCTCCACATCACTTTTCCCATCTGGCACCCAATTCTCATCCATGTTTATTTGGTATTTGCCTGCTCCCCAACTAGACAGATGAATGCTGTATCTCCGAGAACAGAGCCCAGCACAGTCCCGCCATATAGTTAGCGCTGAGGGATGTCTGGAATGACGGTTTAAAACGCGGAGGACGTATTTCTTTAACATATAAAGCGTTCCTAAAACTCAGTAAGAAAAAGAGAAAGGATATCAATAGAAAGTTCGTAGAAAATAAAATACAAATGGCTCCTACACATATAAAAAGATGTTCGGAGTTCCCGTCGTGGTGCAGTGGTTAACAAATCCGACTAGGAACCATGAGGTTGCACGTTCAGTCCCTGCCCTTGCTCAGTGGGTTAACAATCCGGCGTTGCCGTGAGCTGTGGTGTAGGTTGCAGATGCGGCTCGGATCCCGCGTTGCTGTGACTCTGGCGTAGGCCGGGGGCTACAGCTCCGATTCGACCCCTAGCCTGGGAACCTCCATATGCCGCGGGAGCGGCCCAAAGAAATAGCAAAAAGACAAAAAAAATAATAATAATAATAATAATAATAAAATAAAAATAAAAAAAGATGTTCATTCATAATAGAAAAAATGCATACTGAAAAATGAGACACCATATTTTACCTAGTATATTGGCAAATAATTTCTTTTTTTTTAAAAAAAAAAAGGCTGATAATACACATGTTGCTAGTGTGAGAAGAGTTAAATTGTACAACCTCTGAAAGATAATTAGACTACATTTATCAAAATTACAAAAATGACAAAATGTCAAAAAGTGCATGCCGCTACCCATTAGGCCATATCTATCAAAACTCTGAAGGCACACACTCATTCTGCAAGTGTTTGTTGAAAGATACTCCTTCAGCAGTGTTTGTGATTTTTGAAAAATGGAAACTATTTAGATAGCTATCAACAAAGAACTGCTTACATAATTCAGGGTGCCTGCACACAGTCAACTTTTTTGCAGCTATTAAAAGCAACAAGTGTGCTCTACATGTTGGTTTGGAAACGTCTGTGAAATGCATTGTTAAATGAAAAAAAGATGCAGGATAGTGTGGAGAGGGTGTGACCATTTGCATATGCTGCACATACTTGCAGAGGCATAAAATGTTTCTGGAAGGATACAGAAGAAACTGACAAGAGTGCTTGCCTTTAGAGCGGGAAACTGCATGGCTGGGGCCGGCATGGAAGGACGATTTACCTCTCATCACAGACCCTGTGAATGTTATAGCTTATGTCTGTATATTCAGTATATCCATAAATGCCTCCATAAGGTGTAGGAAATCTCTAGAAAGGGAGCAGCTGAAACTGGCCACAGCGACCTCCTCTGCAGAGGGAAACGGGGGGCTGGAGGATCCTGGGAACAGAAAGTTGGCTTCGAACTTACTGAGTTTTGTTTTCATTTTTCTTGACCATGAGCTTGTATTACCTGCTCATTAAAAGAGCTCAAATGCATTTGTCCTTGCTTCTCTAGCCTGCCACTCTCCAGCATGCTCTCCCCGGCCCCTGCCTCTGCTCAGCAGGCACGTGGGCAGGGAAGGGGCTGGGGCATCAGATAGGCTTTCTGACTTGGAGCTTCCTCATCCTCACCTATGGGATGGGACGATCAGCAGAGTTTCTGTTCCAGGGCACGTGAGGAGGACATGGGATAATGTGCAGAAGGCGAATGCTCATTCTGGGAAACAGGAGTTCCCGCTAGCACTGACTTGCTTTTCTAGAACATGGCTATGAGATCCATGGGGGCCTGGGGGGCTGAAGCCTTCCTCCTGTTGGCAGCTCTCTCCCAATTTTGAAGGAAGAAAGAAGCAGCAAAGGTTTTGAGCAATGACCGTGTCTCCTAATATTTATGAAGAGCAGCAAACGCATTCCTCGGATTTGCATTTGGGGCAGGTGGTGAAAAAGAGAGTGGCCCCAGTTGCCCAGGTACCCAGCATCCTGGGGCCCCAAACTCCCAGCTGGGCAGGAAGCTTTGTTCACTGTAAGCAGAAGGGAGGGGTCTGCTCTAGTAGGAGCAGTGTCGGCTGGGAGTGGAAGAGGGAAGGCCATGTGCCAGGAGACAACAGGAAGGGAGGGGGCTATCTTCCCCCCAGACCTGGGGAGGGAGAACCAGGTGCCCAACCTGCCCCACTCCAGAGCCAGCAGGAAGCTTTCAGAACCAGAGTCAAATATAGACCCATTGCCATAAAAGCACAAGCCTGCTTCTATAAATACCTCAGCCAGTTTTCCGGGGTTCTCATGTGACTTTGATGCCTACCTCAGTCTGCGGGGGATCCGTCTCCATGGTGACCAGGCCATGTGACCAGCCACTCTTCATTCATGGCAGGTTGCCGCATCCTGGATTGGGGGTGGGGAGGTGAAGGGGGCTGCAGGGAGGGCTAAAGAGAGGGAGATTGGGGATGGACAAGGAATAAAGATAAAGCGTCAGGCTTGGGGGAGATTGCAGAGCTCCAGCCTTACCGGGAGGATGCTCTGACGGAATTATTGATCTCCCCCAGGCTGGCTGTCAGGGCAGAAACATTTTTATTCAAGAAGCAATAGACATCTTTGCCTCTGAGTCAGAGAAGCAAAAGTTCAGAGCTGGGAGGCACCTTCACAGTCCTTTGGGACTGCTACAATCCCCTTGCTGCCAGGGGAAGGAAACCAGGCCCGCAAAGGTCAAGGGACTCATCCAAGGTCATGCCGCAAGTTAGCTGAAAACTAGGGCAAAAATTAGGGTGCATGTCCTTAGCAGATTCCTCCCCATCTCATGAGGACTCCCTCTGGGCTGGAGGCTGCGGGGGTGGGGGAGGGGGAGCGAGGCACAGAGACACGTGACTCTGGTGAGTGGGGTTTCAGCATCTTGGCTGGAGTCATGGGTCCTTCGAGGGAGGGGAAAACAGCTTATTTATTCGGTGCCGACTTGGCCCTGGCCCCTTGGCTGACAGATGTGGAAAGAGTGGCTAATAAATCAAGAGAAATCCTTCAGTGTCGAGCAAAGCCAGACGCCATGCACCAAAATCTATGGAAATCTTTTTTTGAGCAGAATGTCCTAGATCTGCCCCCATCCGGCTAAATCTCTCAAACATCACCAAGTCCTGTGCCCTTCCTTGCTCAGTGCTGGGGTGGGATGAAAAGGCAGGAAAGGACCCTTCCTGTCCTCACAGAGCTGCCCTGCATAGGTACACACGCATAAGCGTACAGAAGAGAATTTTTTTCCACCAACAGCTGTGTCCAGGGTTGTCGGGGTCTGGAAGAACAGTGGGTCTCAGAAATCTGGGGAGGCTTCCTGGAGGACGTGGCGGGCAGATGGGGAGGGGCATTCTCAGGGGATACTGGGTGCTGGGCCAGGATCTGGGGAGGGAGACAGTGCTCTGACCGAGGTGGGCTGAGGAAGAAACGCTGGCCAAGTCTGGGGATAGGGTGCTGCCGACCGCAGACCTGATTCACATGGTTCAATCACGTGGGCTTAAGCCGTCAGCCACGGAGCATCCAGGAGGAGGCAGATTCAGAGGAGACAAAGAAACTCTCGCACTGAAGTATTCAGAAGGAGACAGACAACAAATAGAGACACCATCCCAGGGCTGCATCTGTCATTGTCAGCCATGGGCACTGTCACTACCCAGCCTTGGGACATGTGTCCAGCAGGCGCCACAGAGGTTTAAATCCACCAGGCTGGAGGCTGGTACCAGCCAGGATGACCTGGGACAAGGCTCCATGTCCCTCACTCTTCACCTGTGTAGTCTCTGAGGACAGAGTCCCCGCCTGTCTCCATCCTGCCAGCCTAACAGTGGTCTGACCATAACCCGCGCCCCAGCTCACAGGGTGAGAGCAGATACTCAGATAGGGGCGGTCGTGCCCTGCAGGCCCGGCTTCCTCTGTGCTTCCCCACCAGCTGAGCAGCTGTGCTTTGTGTGTTGACTTTACCAAGGCCACCAGCTGCTAGAGTCCAGACACAATGCCCAACCCTTTTCTAGAAAACTCTCCCCTGGCTGGCAGCAGCTGGTTCCGAGGCAGGTATTCCTTCGGTGCTGGTTGGAAGTGAGCACAGCGGGGCAGTCGGAGCATCCTGGGGAGACAGACTGGACTCTGGGTCCTGGCTCTGTCACTCACTTGGGACCCCCTGGGGGAGCTTGTTTAGATTCTCTGGGCCTCAGCTGCTTCTCTATGAAAGGGGATAACGTTACCTACTTTGAAGAACAGTTGTGAAAATTAAAGAGAGTATTATCAAGTGTCTAGCTCATAGAAAGTGATTTTTATTTTTCCAATTTTTTTTTTTTTTTTGTCTCTCTCTTTTTTTGTTTTTGTTTTTGTCTTTTTGCCATTTCTAGGGCCGCTCCCGCGGCATATGGAGGTTCCCAGGCTAGGGTCGAATCGGAGCTGTAGCCTCTGGCCTTCACTAGAGCCACAGCAACGCTGGATCCCAGCCGTGTCTGCAACCTACACCACAGCTCACGGCAACGCCAGATCGTTAACCCACTGAGCAAGGGCAGGGACCAAACCCGCAACCTCATGGTTCCTAGTCGGATTTGTTAACCACTGCGCCACGATGGGAACTCCTGTCTCTTTTTTTTTTTTTTTAGGGTTGCACCCTCAACATATGGAGGTTCCCAGGTGTGGGATTGAATTGGAGCCGGAGCCGCTGGCCTACACCACAGCCACAGCCACGCCAGATCTGAGCCATGTCTGGGACCTACACCACAGCTCACGGCAACACCGGATCCTCAACCCACTGAGCAAGACCAAGGATTGAACCCAAGTCCTCATGGATACCAGTCGGGTTCGTTACCACTGAGCCAAGACAGGAACTCCGCAAGGGACATGAAAAGGAAGTTGCCTCTACCATGGGTGGATGAATGGAAGTAGCCCCCTGTGGGTTCCCAGCTGCCATGCTCACGGGTCCCAGCATCCTCCTGAGTGTCCCCCCCTCCCCTTGCACCATCTCCTCTACCTAGAAGTTCCTCCTTCTTGGCTCTGCTCGTCACAGCGTTTCTGTCCTTCAAAGCTGCACTTCAATGTCACCCTGCTGTCCTGCCTAATCACCTTCAGCCCACAGGATGCTCCTTGGATAGAGTCTGCCTGCACTGAGGACTGGCCATCGTACCATCTTAATGGCAGACAGTAAGAGCTATCGTGATGGAACACCAGTAACCACACAGGGAAGCTAATATGCCTGAGGCTCAGAGAGGGTAAGTCACTTGTCCGTGGCCACACAGCTAATGCGTGGCGAAGGTGGGAGATTTCACAGCTTCTGCATCCTCACTGTTAATCGCGCTCTTATTTGACCATCTTTGCTCTCTCTGACTATATTCCAAGCCAGAAAAAGCTAGAAATGGGTTTAATGGTCATCTTTGCCGCCGTCGGGTTGGGTGATCTTGTGGGAGTCCTTAATCTTTCCAAATCCATTTGCTTACCCACAGTGGTGAGCGGCTCAATGAGATGATGTGAGATGGGGGGATGGGTCTGTCTTATAAGGACCACCATGGCCCCTCATGCAGCCTGGTGCCCCAGGTGGCTGGGTTGAGATGAGAGCACCGGCTAGTCCTTGAGTGCACGCCTGGCACCCACACCATCCCAAGGGCTCCTGTGCGTTCTTTCTTTCTCCTCCTGACAACACGACCACGGAGTAGATGCTTTTAGCATCCCCGCTTTATAAAACCAAAGCTTCAGGAGGTTGAGAAACTTACCCAATGTGACATAAGCCAGCAGCAGAGCTGGGACCTGACCCAGATCCCAAAACCCAGGCTCTGAAACATGATTCCACACTGCCTCCCTGCAAAGCAGGCGATGGACAATTCTTCCATTACTGCTGTGTAATGGTTAAGCAGGAATCACAAATTCCATTTTCCAGATGGAGCAGTAAAAGCGTGAGGTGCTAAGTGACCTGCCCAAGGTCACAAGTCAAGTGGTGGCAGAGTCACTCCTAGAACTCGGGGCTCCTAAACTGGGGCTCCACTTTCTTCCTTGTCCCTGCTGCCTATGGCTGAGATTCTTGAGCTGGAGACACTGGGACACTGGGACCTTGGCCAGGAAGTTGGCCACTGGCCTCAGTCTGGGCCCAGGAAGCCTCCAACCATGGAGAAATTTGCTTTGGAGACAAAGGATGATTCCTGGCAAGGAGAGTTGTTCCTATTTCTGCTCCAGACAAGTGAGAAGCTGCCGCAGATTCCATGATAAATCTTTTTGCTAAAGATGATGCATCGCTTTGAGCTGGTTATATGCACAGTCTTTGGACATTATACAAGTCAATTACTGAGATCAAGTTCTTAGCACTGAGCGGAGATATTTTCATCGAGAGGCTGTAACAGAGCCAGGGCCTCCAGGGATCTGGCTGGGAAGCCGATCCACTTTAAGTCTGATGCCGGCGGTGACAGCAGAGTGCTGAAACCTGCCCCGGGAGGCCTGCGGGAAACATGTCCCCCGGTCCCGTGCTGTTGGCCTCTACTCTGTGGTCCCTGAGGCCACCACAGGTTTTTGGGCAGGATGATTCGCAGCCAGGATCATTCTGCCCATTTTATAACCCCCAGCCCTCACTCTCAGCTGCCTGGACTTGGAGAGATAAGTTTCCATTCTGGCTGCAAATTGGGCCTTGCTCCCTCAGCCCTGGGTCTCAGACACATGTCTCCTATTCCCCAGGGACCCCCTTACCTGAGCCCAGAGCACTTCCAGGTAAACTCTCTGCCGCACAGAACCTCTCAGGCACCACAGCTTGCTGAGGCTGGCCCCTGGGAACTGGTCCAGGCCGGAAGATCCAGGCTTCCTCACCCCTAAACCCTAGGAGAAGCACATGGCTGGTCCTCTGAGGCCAGGATTTTTAAACCAAATATGTTCGTTGTTTCAAAAGGGTCCTCCTCTGACCTGAGTGGATTTCAGTGTTTCAGAACCAATGATTTTTTTTTCTTTTTACAGATGTACCTGCAGCATATGGAAGTTTCCGGGCTCGGGGTTGAATCAGAGCTGCAGCTGAGGCCTATACCACAGCCAAGCCAACACCGGATCGGAGCCACATCTGCAACCTACAACGTAGCTTGCAGCAACGCTGCATCCTTAACTGAGCACGGCCGCGGATCGAACCCACACCCTCAGACACTATGTCGGTTTCTTAACCCACTGAGTCACAATGGGAACTCCAGAAGCAAGGTTTGAGGTCCTAACAAAACGATGGGGAATGATGTGAGCCTCCCTTCGAGCTGTGTGACTTTCAGCAGGTCTTTAACCTCTCTGGGCCCTAACTTCCTCATCTAAAAATGTGACAAACAGCTCATCGTCGCTCCAAAATGCTAAGATCCATTCTCTGGGATTCCAAGAAAGCAATTGGAGACAGCTGGAGCATAAGACAAGGGGGCTGGGGGTGGGAAGAAATAGGGAGATGAGATTAAATGCAGAGGGCAGGGGTCTGAATCACAAAGAACGTGAATGTCATGCTAAAAAGCTTAAATTTTATATAAGGTCATGGGGAAGCGGGAAAAATTTTAAGCATGGGAGCAGAGTGGCCAGATTTAGCAAATACCAGACATCTGTTCAAATTTAAACTGGGCATCTTGTATTTTATTTGGCAAGCCTGCATGGAGTGACAGAGAAAGCCCTTTGGTCACTGAGTGGAGAATGTATGGGAGGGAACAAAACTGGAAGCAGAGATTATCGAGGGGTTATTATATGCCAGGCAATAATTCGGAAAGTTAATATTGGTTGAGGGCTTGTTTTTGCCAGGCACCATTCTAAGTATTTTGTGTGTAGAAATTCATTTAACAATAACAAGTCTATTCCTTTAACAAGGTTTTAGTATCTCGCATCATTCCCATTTTACAGGTGAGGCAACAGCAGCACAGAGAGGTTAAGTAACTGGCCCAGGTCACACAGCTCGTTAGTGGCAGAATTGAGGTTGGAGTCCAAAGCCCACCTTCTTAACCACTGCGACATACTGCCACCCCTGGGGCCCTGTTCTGGAAACTGGGTGACAGTCAGAAGCTGTTTTGAAGCCCTAGGCCCTGGGATGGGGGTGGGGTTCTGTGACTGGCAGAAAAGGGAGATAGAGTCGTATCACAGTGACACCCACATTTTCACATCGCCTGGTACTTTTCAAGGCAGGAAGAAAGGCTCCTAAGAAAAAGAACTAGTTGGAGTTTCCATTGTGGCCCAGCAGAAATGAATCCAACTAGCATCCATGAGGATGTGGGTTCCATCCCTGGCCTTGCTCAGTGCATCAGGGATTCAGCATTGCCGTGACCTGTGGGGTAGGTCACGGACACAGCACAGATCCTTTCTGGCTGTGGGTGTGGCCGGCAGCTGCAGCTCCGATTTGACCCCTAGCCTGGGAACTTCCATATGCCCTACAAAGCAAAAAAAAAAAAAAAAAAAAAAAGGAGTTCCCATTGTGGCTCAGCAGTCACGAACCTGACTAGTATCCATGAGGACTTGGGTTCAATCCCTGGCCTTGCTCAGTAGGTAAAGGATCCAGCATTGCCATGAGCTGCAGGTCACAGACGAGGCTTGGATCTGGTATAGCTGTCGCTGTGGCTGTGGCACAGGCTGGAGGCTGCAGCTCTAATTCAACCCCTAGCTTGGGAACTTCCATATGCCTCGGGTGCGGCCCTGAAAAAATTAAAAAGAACTAGCATCTCTGTGGCATCTACCAAACACCAGGCGGGGAGCAGAGCAACCCTCAGGGTATTTAGAGGCAGTCAGCAGGCACAGTGATCGTGTGCACGTGGAGGGAAGGAGGGCCAGAGATTCTGGTGTGGGTTGGCTGAGGGCCACGTCAACCAGAGAGCACTGGGGACAACGAGCAGCAGGGGGTCTGGGCCCCAGGTGTGGGGGACTGGAGAGAAGAAGCATCCAGTCCAGGACATGCTAAACTTATTGGGTACAAGACCAGGAGGCAATCTAGGCCCAGAGAGGTTAAGTGATTATCCTGAAATCACACAGGAAGAAGGTGTCAGGAAAGAAACTGAAACGGAAGTCTCTCGACTGTATCTGGGGTGCCTGGCACAGAGAGAGCCCTAGTCTGGGTTCAAAGATGGGACGGAGATGGAGACACCCCAGAACACAAGTTGTGATCAGTATTTGGGGGCCACTGATGTGTGGTTCAGGCCTGCGGAGGCGCTCAGCCCTGAGGGCGGACTGTGTGTGCCCCTTCAACTCTGAAAGGAAAGCCGAGGGCTGAGCTGGGCTGATTTGGGGCACTGTGAGCCAGGAACAGTCTCTCTGCTGTGGTTTTTCCATCTGTGAAAAGGGAACAATAGCCACAGCAAAGTTATTTTGAGGATTAACTGAGGTCAAGAAACGGAAAAGCCATGCGTGGTGCCATGTAACGTGTGATTGTGCTATTATTCCGGTTTTCTGCCTCTGCCACTACCCCCTCACCTGACCCTCCTCCTCCACCTTCCCCTCCGCCCACTCTCCCTTCTAGCATCTGCCCTCCCCTCTTTTTAGGCCCTGGGACAGAGCCTGTTCCAGGGAGCGTCTGCAGATAAGCAGCCTAGAAACAAACGTGCAGCCTCGCATCTCCGCCAGCCTGGCTGCTTCTGCCACCCCCCCCACTCCCCACTGGACAGCCCATCACCTCGGGGACCAGCCCACCTAGCCTTCTCTCCAGACCAGCGCTCCATCAACTGCCCTCCCTGCTTCCACAGCCTCAGGCCTCCCAGAGGCCCCCGGGAGCCCCACCTGCCGTTGCCCAGGGAGCGCTGGCGGCCGGAGGTGGCAGCGGGGGGACGGCGACGGCACGAGGGGCCCAAGGGGATGGGGAGCCTCCGGCCCTGACAGCCTGGAAATGTACAAAGCCGATCCTTAGAGACCGAGGGAGAGACTGACGTCAAACCCAGGCTGAAAATATAGTCTGGAAAGTCACGCGGCACCGTGAAAAATGAGCTGCTCTCCCCAGCCGGAGACATAGGCAGAGGCGGAGGGACATAGATCCGGCTCTTTAGAGGCTCCAAACAGCAGGGGCTGCTGGCCTCTAGGATATCTGTCCAGAGGTCCCCGGGAGTCCCCAGTGACTCATTCAGGGGCCAGGGCACCTGCAACCACCCCCGCACCTGAGAGCAGCCAGTGCCCTGAGAACTGACAGCCACCAAGCGGGGACCAGGAGGGTGGGTCCCGGGCCCCCTCCCCCACAGCCGCCCTGCCCCCGCGTCTCTGGCCAAGCCCTGATGTGGTCGGGGACACTTCCTTTCCACGGGACTGTCTTTGTTCCCACTGCCCCCAGCAAGTGCTTCCCTTGATGGTGGTCCTTGCAGGGTGGGGGTGGGGATGGTGGGCCACATAGTAGGCCCTCGAATAATATGCATTGAGTCACTTAGGAAGAGGTCTGCGCAGATTAGAGGCAGTGGAAAGAAGCCAGTCTCTGATTTCTGTAGACAGCCAGAAGCGATAAGCCAACTATAGAAAGTCATACTCCACTTGTGATGGAACATGATGGAAAATCATATGAGGAAAAGAATGGATGTATGTGTATAACCGGGTCACTTTGCTGTGCAGCAGAAATTGTCAGAACATTGTAAATCAACTATAAGAAAATTGTTTTAAAAAGTTACAGTCACAAGATAACTATGCAACTTAAACACCCAGAGGAGGGATTAGTCTATGAGGGGTTTTCATTTCCCAAGGTGCCAGAACGGACAATCAGAGAGCTGCCACTCTAGCTGCCGGTGAGGACCTGCCTGCCTCAGTTTCCCCACATGGGCAGAGGGCTCACGGGCCGCTGGGTAGGAGGGGCTTAAGTGCTGGAGGCTGCATGCAGAGGAAGGGAGTCAGCTCCTCGCTTGCCTGTGCCTCCTTACTCAGCACTTCCCTTGGGACGGCATTTTCCAGTGTCCTTAACGATGCCTCTAACAAGGCCCAGGGGACCCTGGGGGATGGCCACCAGGGTTTCCGCTGGTGCCCTGAGAGCCCTCTACTCTGCCTGCAGGCCCAGAGCACCGACCTCTGCAGTGGCTTCTCCTGAAGGCTGTCAGCCCGAGTATTGCTCAGGACAACCAGGTCCAGGTAGAAAAGCCGGGTCCAAATGACAGCTCTCTAAAGGTCCAGCATTAGCCTCACCTGGGCTTCACAACCTCAGCCTCGGCCGCCCCAAACAAAAGATGGGACAATGTCATTGTTAGCTCACTGTGCTGGGAGCTGGAGGATCAAGCAAGAAATTCTCTTAGAGACCATGACAGAGAGACAGAGAGCTTGCTTTTCTCTGCTAAAGATGCTGGAAAGCAGAGAACTACACTTCCCAGACTCCTTTGCAGCTAGGGCCCACATGTGACAGAGTGCCACCAAGAAAATTCTTACATGGGACTTGGTGGAGTAGAGGGAGGGAGGCATGGGGATAGAAAGAAGCGGGAGGGGAGTTCCCGTTGTGGCTCAGCAGATAACAAACCCGACTAGCATCCATGAGGATGTGGGTTCGATCCCTTGCCTCGCTCAGTGGGTTAAGGATCCAGCATTGCTGTAAGCTTGGTGTAGGTTGCAGACGCGGCTCAGATCCCTCGTGCTGTGGCTGTGGTGTAGGCCAGCGGCTTCAGGTCCAATTGGACCGCTAGCCTGGGAACCTCCATATGCTGTGTGGGTGCGGTCCTAAAAAGACAAAAGACAAAAAAAAAAAAAAAAAGAAAGAAAGAAAGAAAGAAGCATGAGGCAGCAGCTGGGAAGGGGGGAGATGAAGCCTCTTGGGTGAGCTGTGGCAAGTTTCCAGAACCTCCTCCCTGAGTTGAGGGCAGCAGAGCAGTGTCTCTGCCAGATCAGCCCCGTGGGATGCTGGGAAAGTCCTCCTGGCTTTGTGATGCCTTGCCCCTCTCCAAGGTTCTATAAACTACCCAATATCCTCTAATAAATTCCTTTCTGCTTACATCAGCCAGAGTGGAATCTGCGTTCCCAGACTGGTATTGGAAGAGATTCCAGGCAAGAAGCCCTCAAGGATATGAGAATCTGGGACTGGTTTCCAAACACAACAGAAAGCAGGTTAGCATCAGAAGATGGGGCTTTAGGGGTGGACGGCAGATCACGATGAAACAGCTACTGCCCTCACTCTGAGGTCCCCACGATAAGGTGTCTGTGGGAGGCAAGACTACGGCAACTTAGCAGCTGCTGAAGTAGCCCTTCACAATAACCTGCATCACGAAAGATTTCAAACCAACACAAAAATAGAGCTGTTTGATCGACTCCCATGTACCTCGTGTCTACAGTCAGTTGCATCCCATCATTGTCACTGCTGGAACTTCCTCCCACTTCACTGGAGTCTTCTGAAGCAAATTTAACATAACATTTCATCCAGAAGGACTTCTGCATGCTTCTCTAAAAGGTGACTTTTAAAAATATAATCACAGAGTTCCCGTCGTGGCACAGTGGTTAACGAATCCGACTAGGAACCATGACGTTTCGGGTTTGATCCCTGGCCTTGCTCAGTGGGTTAAGGATCCGGTGTTGCTGTGAGCTGTGGTGTAGGCTGGCGGCTGCAGCTCCGATTGGACCCCTAGCCTGGGAAACTCCATATGCCGTGGGAGCCGCCCTAGAAATGGCAAAAAGACAAAAAATTTAAAAATAAAAAATCAATTAAAAAAATAAAAATATAATCACAATTAATCTAAAAGGTGTTTTTTAAAAAAATAACCACAATTATCTAACATTTTATTTTTTAAGTGTTATTGAAATGTAGTTGATTTATAACATGATAATTTCTGCTGTGCAACAAAGTGATTCAGTTATACATGTACACACATCCTTTTTTTTTATATTTTTGCTTTTTAGGGCCGCACCCGCAGCATATGGAGGTTCCCAGGCTAGGAGCTATAGCTCGGAGCTACAGCTGCTGACCTACACCGCAGCCACAGCAAGGCAGGATCCTTAATCCGCTGAGTGGAGGCCAGGGATCGAACCTGCAACCTCATGGTTCCTAGTTGGATTTGTTTCTGCTGCGCCATGATGGGAACTCCCACACATCCATTCTTTTTCAGATTCTTTTCCCGTGTAGATTATCACAGAATATTGGGTAGAGATCCCTGTGCTACGGGAGGTCCCTGTTGGCCAATCATTTCATACCTCTCAGTGTGCATATGCCAATCCCAAATCCCCAGTCCATCCCCCCACCTCCATATTATCTCACATTTTAAAAATTAACACTAATTCCTTAATACCATCAAATATCCAGTCGATGTTCATATTTCCCCATTGTCTGGCCTTTTGGGTTTTTTGTTTGTCTGTTTTGGGTTTTGGAGTTTTTTTGTTTTTTTTTGTTTGTTTGTTTTTTGCTTTGTAGGTCTGCAACCAAGGCATATGGACGTTCCCAGGCTAGGGGTCAAATCAGAGCTAAGCTGCTGGGCTACACTACAGCCACAGCAGCACAGGATCCGAGCCTTGTGTTTGACCTACACCACAGCTCACAGCAACACTGGATCCTGAACCCACTGAGCAAGGTCAGGGATCGAACCTGTGTCCTCGTGGATACTAGTCAGGTTCGTTTCTGCTACGCCAGAACAGGAACTCCTTGTTTTTTAGCAGTTGATTTAAATCTGAATCCAAATGACTCTATCTATTGCAATTAGTTGCTATATCTCTTAAGGTTTTTTTGGTCTATAAATTTCCCTGCCTCTTTGGTTTTCTTCCTTTTGAAGAAATTGGGTCATTGTTCTATAAAATTTTCCACAGACCGATCCCCAGCTAGCTTGTTGGAAAGTTAAAATCTCCATTTTAACTCTTTCAGCCAGGGTTTCATCACTACCTGGCCTCTCCCAGGCAGACCAGTCACGTGGGACTTGTAGGTGGAGGTGAGCCAGGTAGGAGGCAGCTCTTCAGGGTGGGGCCGGAGGCATCAGAGTCCCCAGAGACAGTCATGACGGGGACTCTGGGTCCTCACCCGTGGAACCCTGGGAGCCCAGTGGCAGGCGGGGTGGCAGTCTAGGTGACTCTCTTGGTTGCAGTGCTCCCAGCTAAGTGTGAAGCCTGGTCCCTTGGCCCTCCCAGAAATCCTGTAAGCCACCCCGCTTCTTTGCCACAAATCCCTTTAGGTCTGAACTGGTCAGAGTGCATTCTGCTGACGGCAATAGAAACCAAGGGGGTTGGGGCTGGGGAGAATTGGCCTCGTTCTACACAGCACTTTAAAGTTTATAAAACACTTTCACACTCACTGGCTGCTCCGAACTACCCCACGAGGAGGCACTCACAGATGAGCCCGTGAGAGTCAGACCAAGCAGCCAGAGCTGCCCAGCCAAGGACCATCTCAAGACTCAGCCCCAAGTCCTCGGATCCCAGGTCTCGCTCGGCTCCCTCTCAGCATCCCGCCTCCCTCTCCTCATGGCTGCCAGGCTCCCAGCACAGACCAGGGGGCATCTGGGGCTATGGAGGCCCCAGGAAACAAGGCAGAGGCCGGAGAGAGACACCTCACTTTCCTCAAGATGAATGTGCAACCTCCTCGAACGTCTCTGCCTGATGGTGCCAGCAACCAACCCCCCTTGATGTCAGCCCTGGGTCTGAGCGCCCACTGCTCCTCTCCTTTCAGCCAGGCTGCCCTGAGCAAGGGGCAGCAGCAGGCAGGAAAGGCGGCTATCCAGGCCAGAGCCTTCTCGGTCACCCCAACTGTGTCGCCCACCTCTTCGGAGTCCCTGTTCCAGTGCGTGTGGGGGGGGGCCGGGGGGGCATGTAGAGTTGACCAGGGAAATCAAGTGGAAGGGGACTCAGGGACCCCGAGGGGACTCAGGCTTTTTCCAACACTCGGTCATTTTCGAGTTTAAGTAGCTACGGTGGCCTGAGGTTGTCTGATGAGAGGAGGGGCTGGGGGGGGGCTCTGAGGGCCCCCCCTTTGCCCTTTCTGATGGACAGCAGCTTTGATCCTGGGGTCTGAGGCTCAGGAAGAACGTCCCAGGCTGGGTGCCCCGGGTCCTCTCCAAGGGCAGCGCTGACAAGGTCGCCTCGGCCAGGCCTCGCGGGCAGGCCTGGCCCCACTGCCGCGGGCATGACGGGTTTATGGCCAGCAACCGACAGTAGTTGCCCCAGATTTATCACCCTTCTCCAGGGGGCAGAGGGAACCGCTAAAGGCTGCCGGGGAGCCCTTAAATCACTGTGATGGGAAGTGTTGTCGGAGGTGGCCGAGGGCAGGGAGGGAGGAGCTGGGGGCTGGGGCTTTCTGCTGGCTCCTTGGGTTACAGTCCTTTCCAGAAGTGGGTTTATAGCCTTGGATTCCAGGGGAGCCAGGGAGCCCCCCACCCAGGGGGGAGGCAGGAGGGCCCACAGGAGCTGAGCCAAGAGGATGAGGGTGCCCAGTGCCGCTGGGCCGGCCTGGCCAGAGCTGCGAGAGGAAGCGCGGACACCCAGCCCCAGCCTGCTGCCGCAGTGCCCATGCTTGGCCGACACGGCCGGAGCGCCTGCCTGGGCGGTCCCACCTTCCTGGCAGCACGTCCACCTGTGAGCAAAGCTGTCCGTGCCGAGACTGTGTGCACAGACACTTGTGCCCCTTCTCTGCGTGGGCATCTGTTTGGGGGTTTATATCCACAAAAAAGATGCGTGCACGCAATGAGGTCATTCTCCATCACAGCTGGGCACCAGGCACCGGGCTGGGTAGATGTGCCTGGGAATCCGTATCATTGCCTGTGTGCACAGGTGGCGCGGAGGTCGGGGACACTGTCAAAGGCAGTGGATTCTGGGCCCCTGTCTCTGCCTGCCTACTGGGTGAGTTGGTAGATATAAGAATACAAGAGACACGGAGTTCCCGTCGTGGTGCAGTGGTTAGCGAATCCGACTAGGAACCATGTGGTTGCGGGTTTGGTCCCTGCCCTTGCTCAGTGGGTTAACGATCGTAGGCGTAGGCTGGTGGCTACAGCTCCGATTAGACCCCTAGCCTGGGAACCTCCATATGCCGCGGGAGCGGCCCAAGAAATAGCAAAAAGACAAAAAAAAAAAAAAAGAATACAAGAGACAGGATCCCAGGGGGACAGGGAGACGTGATGGTACGGTCACTCTAACAGAACGGCAACTACAGATGAGATGACTGGGGGGAGAGAAGGTGGTCAGGGCGGGTGGAGAGAGAAACATGAGGATTAGAGAGAGAACGGGCTCAAAGGAGGCGCCCAGATGTCTACACAAGACCCAAATCGCCCCCCAAACGCGCCGGAGAGAACAGGAGGGAAAGGCTGGAGAAGAGGGGCAGGAAGGACAGGGAGAGGGGGGAGTGACCCGAGAGGGGAGGAGGGGGTAGCCAGCTGGCAGGAATATCATCTGCTCCGGGGGTTCAGGACCTGGCTTTGCAGCTTTCTCGCCTCAGCCTTCTGCCCAAGCAGCCGGGCAGAAGGACCCAAACACAGGGCAGCTTGTCCTCCAGTCACTCCTCTGCCACAGGCTGGTGGCCACCCAGGCCCAGCTCAGAGCACAGGCAGGGTGATCCCCGGGGCTAAGATGAAGCCAGCTTGCCACCTAGGAGAGCGCATACAGAGAAGGGGCCCCTGTCCTCAGATGTGAGTTGATGCTCACGTACGTGTATGGCCCCCTTGCAAAGCCAACTGCCACCCAGCACAGCCATGTGCACCACATGCCCAGCTTCATGTCCCTACGTGTCCTGTGACACCGGGGTCCTGACTACGAGGCATCACTTGAACAGAGCAGAGTTGGTCCAGGCCACCTCTTCCTGCAGCCCTGGCACTTCCTGGGCTCGGCTCCGCAAAGCCTTCCCTTTCAATCCTTGCATTTGTTGTGTGGGATCTTCTGGCTGGGCTGCCTGAGCTCCAGGAGCCTGAACCCCCAAAGGCCAGAGGTGGACCCAGACACCGCAAGTGGCACAGAGCCTGAAGCTTATTTCTGCAAACCTGGCTCTGCTGCTGTAGACCCCACCCCATGGGAGGGAGGTGTTGGATGTCTGCGTGTTTGCAGGTGTGCTCTGGCTGTCATGAGGTCCCCAGCCAGGTCAGATGAGGGGTGTACTGAGCCAAGCAACAGTTCTCCAAGTGTGACAGGTGGACCCCTGGGTGTCAGGAAAAGTCCCTCAGGTGCCCTTCAACTGCCCCCCTTTCCTATCCTTCACTGGTGCTCAGGCTTTTGTGAGATCCCCTCCTCTGAACGTGTGCAGGGGCTGTGACTTGCTTCTAACTATAGCCTCAGGCACCCGGGGTCTCTGAAGTCCTTGGAACAGTGTAAGCCCCCTCCTTCTCCAACATCTACAAGAATTTTCACCCTGACAGGCCATTCCCCGCCCCATCATTCAGGGCTATGGGTAAAAACCATGTGGTGAGCTACCTACACACCCCCACATCTCAAGCCTGGGCTGTGGCAGGACTTCCCAGAGCCCCTCTGCTGCACCATGCAACGAGGGACAGCAGGAGGCGCGCGTCTCTCCAAACCACCTTCTCGGGAGACAGGGCTCCTTGTTGACCAACCTAAGTCCCTAACACAAAGCCTGACACATAGTAGGACCACCAGCAATCTTTACTCATGGAAGGTTAAAGGACTTTGGAAACAGCACACAAACCAGGGTGCTGTGGGTGTTTCCACCAGAAAGATGGATTTTACCAGGGAACGGGGGCCAGGGGGGGGTCAGCCTGCAGTGATGCAGGAAAGGGCCAGGAGGAAAAGCCAGATTTCTCTGTGGGTCAGAACACAAAGCAGGAAACCTAGATTCAGGGGCCGTCCTGAGATGCCTCCTACTTGAGCAAAGTAGCTACCTGTAGGGCCCTGTGTGTCCTTTCATGGTACACATGAAAGAGGTGCTGCGGGGAATTAAGTGGCAGAGCCACACGCCCAAGGCTGAGGTTTAAAAAGAGTGCCTTCCTGTCCCCCCCATCCCTCAAGGGGTGATGGCAGAGGAGGGGACAGGGAGCCTTACAGCTGGTTTGCCTGCACAGTTTAAACTCCCCCTTGGAAATAAGGGGAGGCTGGGACAGGAAAGGCGCTCCAGGCAGGCAGCCCAGGAGCTAGGCATCTCCGCACAGGACAGGATTCTAACCCATCCCCAGAGTATGAGGGGATGCTCAGCCTCCAGGCTCCCCACACTCCCTAATACCTAAAAGTCTATCATCAGAGGACAAAGCCTGAGACACCCCCCCGCCCCGACCCCAGTGAGAAACGCAGCCCTGAGTAAAATGAGAGGTGACAACAGGAAGTGAGTTCTTTTTTTTTTTTTTTTTTTTTTTTTTTGCTTTTGTCTTTTTGCTGCTGTTGTTGTTGTTGCTATTTCTTGGGCCGCTCCCGCGGCATATGGAGGTTCCCAGGCTAGGGGTCCAATCGGAGCTGTAGCCACCGGCCTACGCCAGAGCCACAGCAACGCGGGATCCGAGCCGCGTCTGCAACCTACACCACAGCTCACGGCAACGCCGGATCGTTAACCCACTGAGCAAGGGCAGGGACCGAACCCGCGACCTCATGGTTCCTAGTCGGATTCGTTAACCACTGCGCCACGACGGGAACTCCGGAAGTGAGTTCTTGTTTGGGTCCAAGGGGTAGTGTGTCCTGTCCCAGGCTCAGCTTTGTGGGGGAGGGGCCGGAGCAGGGGCCCCTCGGGAAGGGCAGGGACAGCAATCATGGGCTCAGAAGGGCAGGACAACTCTCCTTCCTCCCATTTTGGGCTTCGAGTTGCCCCCCCCTGCAGCCCTGGGGACAAGCAGTGGCGATGGCTGCTCCCAGCAGCGCTGACACTCCCACTAGCAAGGAGAAAACAAAGGCTTCTCTTCCCGCCCCTTGTGCCAGAGTTTCTCAGCAAAAGGAATATAACGGCCCACTTATTTTTATCACTCACAGATTTCCTGGGAACTGGGCTACTAGTTCCCCTAACGTAAACTATTCTCTTTGCATCTGGGGAGCCAGTACCCCCTTGATAAACGGTGCAGCCCCAGCACAAACACACACAGAGCCATCAGGAGGGCTCTCCTCCAGAGGATGGGGGACCTGGGAGCAGGAGTGAGACCCGGACAGGAACCAGGGGGCAAGGACTCCCCTGTGGGTGCTGGCTGCCCACAGCCACCCATACTGAGGGTGCGGTGCCCCGGGAGAGGCCATTCATGTCCCCAGGCCCCGACTTTCCTCTCCATTAAGCTGGCAGGGGCCGGGGCTGGGGCACTGGTGAAGGAGAGGGCCATACAGAGTGGGGTGTCTCTTGCTCTGGGACGGGGGACAGCCGCTATAAGACAACTGCCTCACAGAGGCAGAGACACGGTTTCAGGGGTCTCTCCCTGCCGCTGTCCTCTCCCCTAGAAGACACTGCCCTCAATTACACAATTGTCACTATCTTATCCTCACAAACAACTATACTGCTATACTGTGCCCCAACCAATAGGATGCTGGGCCCCATAAGGACGCTGGGCCCATAGGGAGGCTGGGCCCATAGGGATGCTGGGCTCCATAAGGCTACTAGGCCCATAAGGATGCTGGGCTGCATGAGGATGCTGGACCGCATAAGGATGCTGGGTCCATAAGGATGCTGGGCCCCATAAGCCGAGGGCAGGATGCTTCCCGGGGAACTGGGCCCTGCTATGCCCTTCTAGACTACGCCTCCATCCCCTTCCCTCTCTCTCCATCACCTACAACTGCGGTTACAGCTCTTGTGGGATTTGGGGGAACCAGGCTCTCAGTGAGCTCCCTGCCCCTCTCACACACAGGGTGATCCTCAGCCCTTGGCAAGGGACACACATCAAGAATAGAGGAGAGCAGAGTTCCCGCTGTGGTTCAGTGGGTTAAGGATCTGGCGTTGCTACAACTTTGGCTAGGATTCCACCCCAACCTGGGAACTTCCATATGCAGCCAATGTGGCCCCAAAAAAGAAAAAAAAAAAAAGAAACTAGAGGAGGAGGCCTGGTTTTCCTGTAGTCTGTGGAGACTGGCCGTTGCACACTAAGCCCAGGGTCCCTCGAGCTGGTGACTGGCACCTGGGCACTTCAGTCATACGGGCTGTGCTCCGGTTTTGTGGTGCTGTTTTACTTGTCACGTGTATGCCCACTCTCTCCATCTAGGCTGCACGATCTGTGAGGGCAAGGGTCCGGCTGGTACCATTTTGCTCCCAAGGAGCCTGGGCCGTGCTGGGCAGGAAAGGGGGACTCAATGAGATCTGGTGATTGGTGAGACTTGGGGCAGGGAGTGGCACAGGGGGAGTTCACATGTGACAATGCAAACCACCTTTTCTGCCTATCAGCTTCCTGCTCTTCCTGGTCTGTGTGTGTGTCTCCCTGAGAGCTCCCGGCCTGGCACACAGTAGGTGCTTACCCCTGACTCCTACCTCCGCTGTCCCTGTCCCTTGAGCTGTGGAAGCACAAGCAGGCAGACAGCAGGGACAGCCTCACCCAGTGGGCAGGGGCCAGCGTCCCTCTCCCTTTGGATGTCGGGGGGCTGAGGGTGGGTGCCACGGGGACAGAAGTGCACTCACATGGTCTGCCTTTCTGTTCCCCAGGAGAAAGAGGGCCTGTCTAGAGCCATGGAGACTCAGAGTCTGGAGGTGGGCTGACAGCCTGAGCTTCTGGGGGCAAAGCTGCCCACCCCAGGAGGCAGTGCCCAGCGTATGATGGGAGGCAGCCATTGATGGCCCATTCAGGCTTCCCCTGGGGTGATCAGAACCCCTTCTAGGGGATGCAGATAGAAACATTCTGCTTTTCAGAGGGGAAACCACAGGCCCGAGAGAGGGCAGAGGGGACCAGAATCCATCCAGCTGCTTTGAAATTTCTTTTTCTATTGTTTTTGTTTCTTGGGGGGACACTTTGGGGCTGCACCCACAGCATATGGAAATTCCAGGCTAGGGGTCAAACCAGAGCTACAGCTGCTCGCCACAGGTGCAACACCAAGATCTGAGCTGAAAGCTCACAGGCAATGCCCGATCCTTAACCCACTGAGCGAGGGCAGGGATCGAACCTGGGTCCCCATGGATACTAGTCGGGTTTGTTACCACTAAGTCACGACAGGAATGCCTGCTTTGAAATTTCAAAGAGGGGTGAAGATGCAGCTACATCAGCAGGATCTAGTGGGGAGTCACCAGGGAACCCTTAAGGATGAGGCTGGGCGAATTCGAGTGTGCAAATGAGTAGGATGGTCGGTTTACTGATCAACCTCTTCCCCCTCTTCCTCCTCCTCCTCCTCCTCCACCACCTCCTCCTCCTTGTTTTGGGAGCTCTGAGCCTCAGGCTCCCTCTCCCCAGTGGGCTCCACTAGCGGCTCCTTGGTCAGGAGATACTGTGCCAGCTGCTCCAGGTGCCCCAGGCTTATCCTCTGCAGGCGCTCCTCGTGCTCCTGTCTCAGCAGCTGCAGCACAGCCTGGGCATCCGGGGGCCTGAAGTGTTTGGCTAGGACCTGGCCCAGATGGTGCCACAGGGGCTGGGACTGGTGGGCCTCCTTAGGCTCTGTCTTCTCCAAGGGCCTCATGATGACATTGATGGAGGAATTGGGCCCGATGCAGTAGTCGGAGAGGCGCTTATCATCCGCCAAAAGCTGGCCGCGGAAGAGCAGGTGCTGCTGCTCCTCGGGCACCTGCAGCCGCTCTGACACCAGCTTCTTCAGCATGGCCACACTCTCTTGCCCTGACACCTTTAGGCTGCATCTCCGGCCCAGGAGCTGCTTGACCGTGAGGAACATCAGGCCGAGAGCAGAATCAGGAGGGATCCATGCTCTGACAGCTGCCCTGAGGGTTGGGGGCTCTGCAGGAGAAGGTGGCTTCTCCTTATCAATGGAGGGCGGTGGTCCCAGGAGGCCAAGGGCCCAGCCCTGGAGAGCAGCCATTGGCTGATGCGTGGTGATGTCACAATGCTGCCTGCTGATTGGCTCATTTCCAGAGTAGGACTTGAGGGAAGTTAGAGGGGCATTTTGGACACAGAGCATCCTTCCACCTTGAGAGCAGAAAGAAGGAGAGAACAGGAGGAAAGGAGGACCAGGAGAGACGACACAGGACTGGGAGAAAGGAGAGCAGGAAGAGGAAGAGGAGGGCCCAAAGAACAGAGTTGCAGAAGGGAACATGTCCGTGTCGACACTTCAGCACTGTGTACTGGGTACCCTCTTTGCCAGGACCTGTCCCCAAGGAGAGATCACATCATAGAAGATACCTTCTGCTCCCATTTATCAAGTGTCTTCCTTCTGTCATGCACTCGACACGCTCTCCTGGATTGGGTTTCCCAGACACAGACCCGGAGATAGGGATCCCCATGCATATATTTGGTTGGGAGGTGACCCCAGGAGGCAGGCGGGCGAGGAAACAAGACGAGGGAGGGCAGCCCACACCGTGCCAATGAGCAGACTGCCTCTGTGCTCAGCTGGGAGCCCTCAGTCCCAGAGCTGGGAGCCACTCTGGGAGGCTGCAAGGAATACACCTGCCATGCCTCCAGGGAAGCAACGAAGCTGGATCCCTGTGCTTGAGGTCAGTGGGGTACTAACTCCACAGCACTTGTGGTCTGACTGCATGCTGAGCACGTGCCGGTGACCAGAGAAGACCAGTGGCAGAGACCTGCAGGTGCTGGCAGCCACAGCTTTCCCTTCTTAAGGAAAGGGAGCCCTGAGGGGCTGGGGCTGGGCCACCAGCAGGGTCTGCTGCACCAGCTCAGCCTGAGTGAGTGCTCCCAACCTTGGAGGCAGGTCCTGTCCTTCCCTTCATCTGCCAGAGGAGGCAATGGAGCTGGGCTTCATGGCACGGCCAGCAGGCCAGACAGCTCATGCCTTTACCGCTACCGGGTCCTGCCTCCTCAACATCTGCTCAGTGTCCTCTGTGTGCCAGGCATGACGCTGGCGCCTGGGGCTCCAAGGCCAATAAGAAAGGAACCTGACGGGGCCGCTGCCGTGCTAGCAACTTCTGTGGTCTCGGCAGTTTTCAGTTCACCTTGAAGGTCTCCTGGGCCAAGCCCTTTGTACGTGTTGGCACCTTTAAGCCCATGAGGAAGGTAATCATTTCATTTCAGAAACTAGCGAGCGTGAAGGCCTGGCAGACGCCCCAGAGCTGGAGGGCGGATCCGGTCAGGCGTGCCCTCGCCTCGCCCAATTCTCCCCGCCCCATGGCTGCGCTCAGCAAGCACCAGGTCCTCTCCGCCCTCCCCTCGCCCTCCTCCTTTCCTTCCCTTCACTCTAGCCTTGATTGATATCACTGCTGACATCCCTGGACTTTTGCCTCTCACAGCACGCAAGCCCGATTCCCCCCCGGGCACTCCGATCTTCATCCCTCTTCTGGCCCTGGCAGCCTCAGGCAGCAGAAGAAAACACCCAGGATGCCACAAACTCAGCTGGTCCTCCTCCCCGCTACTCCTACCCTCATGTTCTCACCCTCAGCAGGTGACGCAGATTCTAACCCATAAAGAAACAAAGTGCAGGAGTTCCCGTCGTGGTGCAGCAGAAATGAATCCAACTAGGAACCATGAGGTTGAGGGTTCGATGCCTGGCCTGCCTCAGTAGATTAAGGATCTGGTGTTGCTGTGAGCCGTGGTGTAGGTCACAGATGCGGCTTGGATCCTGTGTTGCTGTGGCTGTGGTGTAGGCCAACAGATGTAGCTCTGATTCAGCCCCTAGCCTGGGAACCTCCATATGCCGTGAGTACAGCCCTAAAAAGCAAAAAAAAAAAAAAAAAAAAAGAAGAAGAAAAAGAAAAGAAACAAAGCAAATTCAGGAATCCTGCCTTTTCTCACCGCCCAGGGTGCTGCTGCCCAATCAGCTGCCCCTCCCCCGCTTCCCTCCTCCTCTCCCTTCCTGGACCAAATGAGCCCTCATATTATTTCTGTTCTTCCTTGAAAACGCCTCCAAAACCCACCCCTCCTCTGCATCTCCACTGACCCACAGCCCCGCTCAGACTCTCCCCTCCCTCCAGCCTGTGGCTCGGAACACTCAGTGCATCGCCTCCTTCCAGCCCTGCCCCCTCAACTCCATTCCTGCCACGGCCAAAGAGCCACTCCTCCGAGTGACACCAGCCAGCTTCATCCATTTACTCTTGGACTCAGAAGCAGCTCCTCAGCCTGGCATCCAAGGGCATCTCAACCTGGCCCTGCTTCCACCCAGCAGTCCCCACTTTGCACCCTCCGTGCCCGCCACACCCACCTGTCATTCCCTCTTCCTGCCTGTTTCATTTGAACTCTTCAACTCACCCTTCAAAATGCTAGTGAAAAACTTCCTCCTCCGTGAAGCCTTCCCTGCTTTCCCCAGTCCTGGGGGGAGGTAATCCCACCTCCCTCTGTGCAACCATTACTCCCCTTGAACGGTACCTGTGTTGAGGCACCTGCACGTGTCTGGGTCTCCATCACTGACTCCAAGAAGCAGGGAATGCGTCTCATCTGTCTTCGTATCCCCGCCTCCAGGGCATAGAGCCTGGTACATCAGGGGCCTCACATGACGTCTGTTGAATGAAGAAGTTAAAATTTCAACACACTGAGCCATGCAGGAGGATTCAGGGTCCAGTGCGGCAGGCTGCGGAAGGCTGTGAACCTGCCTGCAGCCTCTCCTTTTCCCATGGAGAGATGAAAATCTGAAATTACATAAAAAATAAATCTCAAAGTGATTCCAGTCTTTACCAAAGGATCTTCTATAGTATGCTTTCAATAGGCAACTCCCTTGGCGGATTTGAAATAAGATAGAATTTGCAAATGTGCATACAGTGTGCGGGGGCCCTGTGGGCTGCATGATGGCAGGGCGCTGTCTGTGCTGAGGGAGCAGAGGATGGATGAGGTCTCTCCGTGGCCATGTGGGAGTTTCCAGACTCTCCAGGGGAGGACCTTATTGTGGACAAACTGTGCGATGGACAGGATCCGGGGATGGGAGACTCCGGGAGCAGAACTACTCTAGGAAGGCTTCCTGGGGGCCAGGGTTGGCGTTCCCTTCTGCAGGAGATGAAAGGAAGTCGTGGAATGGGGAGGGCAGTGGCTTGCAATCTCAGGCTCTGCGACAGCTGAGCAAAGGGGCAGGGGCCAGAGCCCTGAGCATGGAGGAAGATGAGAAGCAGCCACCTGCCTCCAGCCTGCCCTCCTCAGATCATCTGCCCTGGACACTGGCAGCCTCTGGGAAACAGATGTTGGGCCTGGGCTTCTTAAGCAGGTGAGAGCCACAGCTCAGGCTCCGTCTCTCTAAAGCTAGTGGCCACTTGCAGGCTGGCACCTCTGTGATACAGGCTTTGAGGGCGAGAGCTACTTGGTCATGCTCTCCAAATCAGGATTCTTAGTCTAGAGAGTCCTGTGTCCTAGTGGGCCGTGAGGACAGACGCTTCAGAATTAGCAGTGTCCCAGGGCTCACGGCTGACCCCTGCCCCTGTGTTGGGGTCTCCATTGCTCTCCCTAGGGGGACTGTGGAGGCACCTTGCTGCACTCTCAAATCATATTTGCAGCTTGGAAATTTTTATAATTTTTCCTAGGCAATTGCTTTTCTTCATTATGTAATTAGCATGAGAAAATGGAGTTGTGTAATCAGCATGCAATCAGACAACAAGCGCCACAATTAGGGGGGAGATTAGCGGGAATGAGTGGGTTTTATGACTTGAGGGACAGGAAGAAACATGAACAGAGAGAATGCTGGTCAGTGGTGGGTCCCAACCCCCCTTGCAAACAACTATACGTGCGTGCGATCGTGTCCCTGGGAAACCAGCATGGAGTCTGCAGGAGGGGAAGAGGGGGGTGGGGTAGGGAACTCTGGGACAGGGCTACAAACATTTGGGTGCCTGGAGCCCTTGGCCTTGGACTTCTGGACCGTGAAACACAGAAGGCGTGAACTCCGTAGCATAAAAGCCAAATATCCAAGAGCTTCCGTTGTGGCACAATAGGATCAGTGGCATCTCTGCAGCACCAGGACACAGGTTCGATCCCTGACCCAGCAGAGTAGGTTAAAGGATCTGGCATTACTTTAGCTGTGGCATAGGTCGCAACTGCAGGTCAGATCTGATCCCTGGCCTGGGAACACCGTATGCCTCAGGGCGGCCAAAAGAAAAAGAAAAAAAAAAGCCAAATGTCCAGCTGCTGGCTTGGGGCTGCCTTGAGCAGCCTGCTCCTCGAGCCTCGAGCATCCCCTGTCTAGTAGTGCCTCTCCTCTTTTGTAAGACCACATGCGGCAGGCCATGCCCCCAGGACCTAGCAGTGTCTGACCCATAAAGACACTGAATTTATAAATTCAGTGTGTATATATAAAAACTTGTAAATGTGGGCTCTGTCACCCCAACTGTTAGGAAAGACCCCACTGCACCAAGATTCATGCCCACATGTGACTCCCCACAGGTGGGCTGAACTCCCTGCTTGCACAGGTAGGCGGGCAGAGCTGCCTCTGCAGACCTAGCAGGTCAAGGGGAGGAAGGGGCCAGGAGATGCTGGCTGATGTTGACAGCTGGCAAGGGAGGTGCTCTGGGCTTTGGCTAATCTGCAACCACTGCCTGGGGCTGTGCCAAAGCCTCACAAAGAGGGTACCTTTTGCGTCTGCCCACATCACTCTCTGGGCAAGTTATCGAGTTGTTATTGTACCTTCATAATGCCCGGCTGACCTTCCAGGGGAGGAAACACGGATGGAGACAAACCACAAAGCAAACAGAAGAAAGGCAGATGGAGCCGCAGAAACAGCGGTGAGCGGAGGGGGTGGAGGACAAGAAGGCTGAGCCCAGGAGCTGCTTAGAAAGGGGAGACGCCCGCAGGGATTAGGGGAGAGGGGCAGGAGTGAGGGGCAGGGCTGAGGAACGGCCCAGGGGCAGCGGGGAGCAGGGACAAACGGACCCTTGTGCCAGGAAAGGAAAGAGGGGGAGGAGAAGAAGCAGGAAGGAATTGTTACTGCAGAAAAAGGACAATAAACACCTCTGCAGGCCACCCTGTGGAGGCCGGTGTCCCTTGTCCCCTCTCCTTATCTCTGGCAACGGTTCACGGGAAAACTTGGCGGAGAAAGTAGAGTCCAGGCAGCTGTTCATGGACCCCGAGTGGAGCCTGAGGTCGTGGCTCCCCTGCCCCGCAGCAGCCCCCGCCTTCAGCACTTTCTGCGCGCAGGCTTTGCTCTGCGAGGCTCGCAGGAGAGAGCGCTGACCAGCAGGCAGGTGGGCTGCCTGTGCCATAGATGGTACCTGTGACCAGGACCCCCTGCCCCTTTGAGGAGGGGTCTCTCAGAGATGCTCTGTGCAGCCTGTGAGGCGGCCTTTAGGTGGCCCCTACCCTGTGCTGCCCTCCACAGTGCTGGCCACACAGTAGGGGTGCGGTAGGTCAATGAGGCCCATCATTCACCCCCCATCCACTGGCTGGCACTTGTCATCTCAGTGGCTATACTAAAGGGGGTCTGTGACTGCTCCAGTGGGGACCCCAAGGCCACCCAACATGGACTTAAGGGGCTGAGGCTGAGGCAGCTGGGTCCGAGCCTGGGTAGGCACAGGGAGAGGGAGCTGGAGCAGGAGGAGGGCGGGAGATGGCAGGGGGCCTCGGGAATCCCCTCTGCCCTCTCCGATCATGGGCTGCCCAGCCTCTCCAGGCCTCCGTCTTGGCACCCAGCAACCTAGGTCTGCCCTGCACTGCTGTCCTGCAGCCCTGGAGAAGTCACATTGGCGGGAGGCCCAGCCCAGAGCACACCCACTCTGGACCTTCTGGAAAACCTTGTGGGGCTGCAGCCTGCTGTGACCACTAGATGTCACTGGTGACCTCCCTGGCCGGCTTCAGCATCGCCAGCCAAGCGGACCTAAGACCTCTGCCCCCTTGGGCCCTAGGCACACAGGACTGGGATGGGGTCCAGAGCCTGGTCTGGAGATGAGCCCCCTCCTCCCGAAGACTGTCAATCATCCCCCCACCCTCACAAGTCACACTCCGGGCAGCCATGCTCTGGGCACAGACATGAGTGCCCTCCCGGAGCTGGGTGCTGTGCCAGGTGCTGAGGCAGGAAGAGAGGCTAGTAAGACACATACACACAAACCTGTCATGTAGCATGGTGCATAAACTGGACCATGGCGGGGAGGGAACTCCCAATTCCCACAGGAGGTGGGGCCAGGTCAGAGAAGCTTCACCAGGGAGGGACCTTTGGTGGATCCGAAGGAGAAGTAGGAGCTTCCTCTGTGAAAAAGGCAAGGAGGGCGTCCTGGCTGAGGGCCCAGCATGCAGAGCCCATGTGAGAGAGTGTGGGACCCAGTGTAGCTGGAGGGGGGAGGGTGGTGGGGTGCGGGGGTGTAACTGGAGCAGAGGGTGAGAGATGGGGCAGGACTGGCAGGCAGGGGCCAGTCACCTTCACACACTTCTCTGTATTATACATGTTGCACCCTAAATTCCTGCAGTGCATGTAGGAACCCCAAGTGAGCACCCCCAGCTGTTGCTCACTCTCTTGCGTGCACACACACACACACACACACACACACACTGCCAACCTAAGCTGAGATCTGCAAGGGGGCTTGCTTTCCCACACCACCATGGCACTCTACCAGGGCTGTAGGAATCCAGGCACTGCTGGATGCTGGGTATGGAGTTCCCGCCTCCCTTGGGGCCCTCCCTGGCGGGGGACCGGGTGGCGACGCTGCCTGTGGTGTGGCTGATGGCCTGTCACCTCGGTTGGGGGTGCTTCAACTGAGATCCACACGGGGCCCATCTGCACCCTGGGCTGCGTGATTTCAGGCGATACAAAAGAGCCTGCTTCAGCCCGTGGCCATGGTGTCGGACGTTCATTTAGCCATGGTATCTGAGCGCTAAAAGTGCTGTGAACTTGAGAGAGTGGTATTATAAACGCTCAGAACTCAGCAAGATGACTCCCCGGAGCACAGGGAGCAGGGAGGCTCAGCTGCTCAGAACGGGGCTGGGATACACGTTGCATCCACGCCTGCGTCTACAGACATTCCTCACACACCAGAAATGTGCTAGACGCTGGCGCTAGACTGTGGGGAGTAGTCTCTGCTCCACAAGTTCGCCGGCAGGTGGGGGACCAGAGAGGCAGGTGAGAGGGGAAGACTCAGTTTTCTTCCATCCTGGAGAAAGGGACAGGCGTGAGGCTCTGGGAAGAGAGCTTAGGCAGAACCAGTCGTGACCAGCTCCTCAAGGTCCGCCAGGGCAGCACGGAGAGGCTAAGGAGGAAAAGGCTTGTTCCAGGTCAACTTTAAATTGGTTGCAAGCCAATTAGCGCCGGGTGGGGGTGGGGGGGTGGGATGTGTGGGGCCAAGTAGGAAACTGCCTCCCTCATCTGGGCCCAGGGAGCGGGCACAGCACAGGACCTGGTGGCTGAGCCAGGCTGGATGGTTACAGGGCAGATTCTGATGCTCTGTAACCTGCCACGTGTCCACCAGTTCCCAAGTCCTATTTCCCCCTCAGCTTCCTGCAAACCAAACCAAACGCTATCAACTTGTCTTGGCTGCAACAATAAGAAAAAAAAAAAAGATGGATTCACATCTAAGCCGGATTAAGTGGAGAAGCAAAGGGGCTCCTGGCTCAGGCGGGACCATGGCGGCTAGAGAGACCCAGCTGGGGGCCAGAGGGGTCCGGCAGGGCCCAGCATGGGCGGGTAGGCCCCTGGGAATGGCTTTGATGAATTTTCCCCTCCCTCCAGGGATGTCTGTTCCTTTGAAGGTCTGTGTCATCAGTCAGAGTGGCAGAAGCCCCTCCCCCATGCAGCAAAGATCCAACGGGATGCGTGAGCGAGGACATAGGACGTGTCCGCAAAGCCCTGTCCTGAGCAGCCCTGCTCCTGCAGGCCCTGCCAGTCCACCACTGGGTCTGCATGGAGAAGCCTGTGAACCTCTCTAAAGAGGCTGCCGCACTGATCCCGCAGGATCAAAGGGGCCCCTTGTGACGCCGAGAGAGGCCAAGGCTGGTTCTCCAACCAGGCAGCTCGGGCCACCCTTTCAGTCTAGCTGTTGGCATAAGGATGCTGAGGCCGGCCCTGGGTGGAGATTCTTGTCCACCAGCCCCTTCTCTGAGCTGAGCTAAAGGCAGGCTCCTGCCAGGGAAGACGGCGTGTAACCAGCCACATGACTGCTGCTCTAAAGATGCTGGCACCCAAACGGAGGTCCAGAGGGCCAAGAGGGAAGAAAGCTGGGAAGAAACCAAGTGAGGCTGGTCTTGGGGGAACCAAGTTCCCTGGCAGGCAGGCCCCTTTCAGGAGAAGAGGGACTGAATTACAGCAGACAAAGCAGTGAACTTGGATTTGACGTGGGTGTGGACACCACAAGGAGATCCAACTGGCAGGTGGGGCCTTGGACTGGGCAGACTGCGGACTGTGTAGTGGTTGACTTCCTGCTCTTCCAGCTGGCAGCACTAACCACATGCAGCCAGTCATTAGAAAAGGGACTAACGGGACCTAGAGAACGTCCAGGGAGCCACAAGCCAGCTATCAGCTGGAGCCAAAAGCAAGAGGGAACAATTCTAATCCGACCAACAGCTGGTTGGATGTTCTGGAGAGCAGCACGAGCTGTGTGAACCAGTGGAGTAACTGAGGCCCAGTCAGGGGCTGCCTCTCCTCCCTGGTGGATTATCAGAACTTCTTCATCTGACTCGGGCCCAGTACTGAAACCCGAGTGGCCAGTTACTGGACCGGCAGCCTGAGAGCCCGGCTGATGGCTCTCCCAGAGTCACCAACATGGGCTCAACAGCTTCTCGGCTGTAAGAATGTCACATGGACATTTTAGATACTAAGCCCATTTCCCAACAAATGCCCTTGGGACTCCTAGACAAGTCAACCCATTATGCTCACTCACAGGGAGCTGATTAAGAGCTAAGTGTTGGGAGTGGCAGGGCTCAGGGTCGGGCAGGAAGTATAGAGCAGTGGGACCAGATCCAAGGGTGGCAGGGGCTATCTGCCTTGGAAAGAACTAGAAAATGTCCAGGGAGCCACCGACCTGCAGTCAGCCCTGCTCCTCCCCTGGCTTCTCCAAAATACTGTGCCCCGTTGACACCCGTAACACAGCTGTGTCTTCCTCCCCAGCAGACCCCTGCACCTCAGATTCAGGGACTGCTGCCTTAAGTCTGTGCCTGGCAATTGTAGTTGGTGACACCAGGTGCTCAAAAGAGGCCTGGGAGGCATGGCCAGGTGAGCCAGGTGAGCCAGGTTAAGGGATGGCCAGGCTGGATGGAGGCTGGGAGTCGGTCCTGCAGCCCCAGCTCTGGACACCAGCTTCCTGGCAGGATGGCAGACACCCTTCGGATGCCAGTGTCTGTCGGGAGCGGTGTGTCTGCAGCGACAGCCCTGGGACTCAGAAGTAGGGCATGGGAGCCAAAACGAGACAAGGAAGCCTCCAGCCTGGATAGTTGTGGGGAAACGAGGCCCTGGCGTCCGGGTTCTGAGCAGGCTTCTGTCCTGGGCATCTGGTCTCCAGCCTGAGACCCTCTGGCCCCTTGGCTGAGCAGAGGCAGAAGTGGCCAGAATGGGTTCTGTGCCAGACAGGAACAATGGCCCAGGAATGGGGTCTGGTGGGAGGCCCGTGGGTCGGCAGATGGGCTCTCCTCACCCAGCTGCCTCCGAGGTCAGTGCAGGAACTGCGTGAGCCGCCCAAGTCCAACGTGCACCCTCTCAAGTTCATGGATGGGGAGAAGGATAAAAGGGATCTGGGTGCAGAAGGATTTGGGATAACATTTAGGAAGAAATTTCTTTCTTTCTTTTTTTTTTTTTTTTTTGTCGTTTATCTTTTGTCTCTTTAGGGCCGCACCTGTGGCATATGGAGGTTCCCAGGCTAGGGGTCGAATCAGAGCTACAGCTGCCAGTCTACACCACAGCCACAGCAACGCCAGATCTGAGCTCTGTCTGCGACCCTCACCACAGCTCACGGCCACGCCGGATCCTTAAGCCACTGAGCGAGGCCAAGGGTTGAACCTACAACCTCATGGTTCCTAATCAGATTCGTTTCTGCTGCACCACAACGGGAACTCTGAGGGAGAAATTTCTAACATGAAGCTGGGATGCTGCTCTCTGGCCACTTTCAGCAGTCAAGAGAACAAGCCCGGTTTAACTGAACCAGTTAGCCAGACTCAGGGGCCAGGGCAAGGCTGGATGGTCTTGACAAGTGGGTGCCCTTGACAAGCCTTCGTGGGAAACTCAGGCAGGGGTGTCCGGACAGAAAGACCCCTAGACTCTGCTCTCCCGGCCTCCCACTAATGCAACACAAAAACGTAATTATGCACAAGTGATGAGACGGTCCTGCTGAAGCCTGGCTGGGGGACCCCTGGGTTGTAGAATCGCAGACTGCCCGAGGGGAAGGGGGGCTGAAAGAGCAAGGCTTACCACTCCCACCCAGAAACTGGGACCAGAGAGGTACCTTGCTACCTTCAGCCCTGTTCCGGAGGGGTGGCCGAGCCCTCGGGCCCCCGGGGAGTATGGCTTCTGGGAAGAGAGCGGGTACCCGGCACCCGGCCCAAGGAAGTGAGGCTGGATGGCTGTGGGGAGCTGGGTGGGGAGTGGTCCCCAAGGTCCCCGTCAAGCTTCTGGGCCCCAGATGAGAGTGAATCGTTGGTTCCCCCTGGAGGGGAGTAGTCAGTCACCCCGTAAAAGTTTATTTTTATACATGTCTGATCTATTTCACATCCGCTCAGATATTTTGACACATCTACAGGAAATGTAACTCTCCCCCATATGGCAGTGTTTGGTTGGGCCTGACCTGGGGAAACTCAATAGGGTCACAGAGGAGCGGAGGGGAGCTGCAGCGTCAGGGAAGAATGCCAGAGGCCTGAGGCTACGCCGGGCACCCGGGGCCAGCGGGCTGGGGATCGGGGTCACGGCAAGGTCAATGCAGACATCCCCCTGCCTGAGTACAGGGCCTCGGGGCTCCACGCCTAGGAGCCGCCTGTGCTCTGGCCTCCGCTCCCCAAGAGGGATGAAGGACCCAGGAGAGGGCAGCGAGGGTCAGGGGACGGGGCTGTTAGGAAGACAAAGACAAGTCGGGCCTGAGAGCCCAAAGCTGAGATGTTCAGACATGGGTGGAGGAGCAGGGCTTTTCTCCCCTGGCATCCTGGCCTGAGGAGAGACCTCCAGCTCCAGTGAAACAATGGAGCTGGGCACTGCCCCTCTGGACCTTCCCTAAGTCATCAAACTTCCGTGGGCCTCAATTTCCTTATATACAAATTGGGGTTTCTATTTCTCAGTAGGAGAGGATGAAAGAGGAGAGTGTGTCTACTGATTCTCAAAATGGTCCCGTGAAGGTAGAGAGCTTGGCAAATGCTAGTTCTCTCTCCTGAGCTCTAAGATGGGGAGGACGCGCAGGGTGGTGGGAGGTTGAACCGGATGTGACTGAATCACCCAGAACGGTGCCCGACTCCGGGGGTGCCCAGAGACCTTGGCTCTGCCTTTCAGGACACACTGGGGCTTTAAATGATGAGGGTGTGAGCTCAGGGCGCCTTGGAGGAACAGAGGCGGCACCTGCCCCTCCCCATGTGGCTCAGGGAGGGTCCTTCTCAGTGCTCCCCGACAGGAAAGTAAACTCACATGGCTCATCATTCCACAAGGGCTGGTCCAGAGTAGCACACTAACTTCATAGGCTTTTTTTTTTTTTTTTTTTTTTGCTTTTTAGGGGGCGTGGCATCTGGAGGTTCCCAGGCTAGGGATCCAATCAGAGCTACAGGTGCTGGCCTACACCCACAACCACAGCAATGCAGCATCCAAGCCATATCTGTGACCTACACCACAGCTCACGAAAATGCCAGATCCTTAACCCACTGAGTGAGGCCAGGGATCGAACCTGCATCCTCCTGGATACTAGTGGGTTCGTTAGCACTGAGCCATAACGGGAACTCTTGTTTTTTCAAGTTTAAGTTCATGGACGTGACATTCCTACGTGGGTACCTGGTGGAGATGGGTTGATGGCGGGCGTCCCTAACTCATGGGGTCGAGATGGAGGCAGATGCCTTGCTCTCCCCCATGATCCCTTGGTCTTGGCATCAGAGACCGGGGACGGGCAAGACTGACCGGAAAACAATCTCCCTGAATGAAGCCGTCAGAGCGTCCGACTCCAACGTGCTTGAAGGCCACACAGGTAGCCCCTGCCTCTGTTTCCAGGGCGTCCTTCCCCTGGCTGTGGGCACCGCTGGCCTAGACTATGGCCCTGCCTTGGCTACTGCTGCCCCAGCAAGCTGGTTCAGGACCTCGGGACCAAGGAGGAGCCTTGGTAAATGGAGCGTGACAGCTGAGAAGTCGTTAAGCCTTCCCCTTCCTCCCTTCTCCTCTGGGACCCGGAGGGTTGAAGCTCCGCAAAGCCCAGGGAGGGTCAGCAGGCGGAGGCTGCACTTGGGCTCACCTCACCCCATTCCCCCACCCACCTCCCTGTAAATCCTGGCGACACAACAGGAAGGCCCTTTAACTAGCACATAAAAGTGCTTTGGGCTTTCAAAGGCCTGCGCAGCGTTTACGGGGAGCCCGAGACTTTTATGGGCCATTTCGAGTCCCTCTCCCCCTGACCGACTGATGCATCGTGGTTTGTAGCTGTGGTGTGGGGAATTGTCACAGCCCAACCCAAGTGATCACGGGGTGGGGGAGAAGGATGAGAAAGTCCTAAACAATGGAGGCCAGGATGCCTCAGCAAGACCGAGTTGCCGCCCGCCCGCCCACCCACCCTCGACAGGCCAGGCAAGCTGCTGGGCGGCCCCTCTGTCCTTCAGAGAGGGTTCAGCTCAAAATAAGGGCTCATCAAGTTGCTCTTGATCAAGTGACTGATTTGCAGCCACAGTAACTGTGACTCAGTCTTGGAAGGGGCCCAGCAAAAGTCTCTGAAGGGTAGGGAGGGCCTCATCCGAAGAGGAATTCAGCCCATTCTGGAGCTGGCCGGGCAGGCGAGCACTTCAGACTAGCATTCAAACAAGGGATCTTCAAGTTCTTATTTAGCCCTGAAAGACTGGGATGCTAGAGACATCTAAGGATTGGTGCAGAGAGTGGGGGCCGCGCAGAATTACCAAGCAGCTCTGCACTGCATCAGACCGAGAGCCTCTCATCGGAAGCACCCAGGAGAGTTTTCCCCACCTGGACCCCTGACCCTACTTGGTAAGGAGGCCTGGATGGCTCCAAGTGCGTGGGCAGTGGGGGTGCAGGGGTGGCCTCCCAGCCTGGTGGGAGGAAGAAGCAGGCAGGGTCTCCACCTGCCCCACCTGGATACCTCGGCCAGGAACGCCCCAGCCTACGGGCTCCCAAGGCCAACCCCCAGATGCCTCACTGAGGTCTGCCAGTGTCCCCTCTTTCAGGCCCCTCCCTGTCCTGCTCCCTCCCTTCTTTCCTTCTTTTTATTGTGTGCGTGTTCGTGTGCATGTGTGTGTGTGTGTGTGTGTGTGTGTGTGGCGGGGATGGGAGTGCGTGTCTGCTGCACCATTGGCACGTGCAAGTTCCTAGGCCAGGATCGAATCCGCTTTCTATCATTTTTAACCATCTCCTTCCCTCCTCTCCTGGACAAGAGCATCCCCGAAGGTCTCATTTAACAATAAAATCACATAATTCTTAAGATTCAATTAACAGGCCACGCACAGTGTTAGGCGTTTTCATTGCTATTATTACATTTAAGTATTACCATCGTCCTCTGAGGGTGTTCACTCCCATTTTACAGACGCAAAACTGAGGCTCAGAGGACAGGCACGATTTGCTTAGAACTGCACAGCTCTTAGATGACGGCGCTAGGATACCTCCACCTGCCTTCGGTGGTAAGAATCGTCTAAATTTCCCATGGGAGTGGTGCAGAGTACAGTACCAGAATACAGTATAGTGTAAACCAAACATAGATGTATGATGAGTATACTCTACAGTTCGGGGCCAGATTCGGCTCTGAGTGTTTCAGCACACACCCCTGTGAGGCAGGGACTGCTGTTACTACCCCTATTTTACGGGTGATGAAACCGAAGTGCAAAGAGGTGGAATAACTCGCCTGCAGTCACATAACTGGTAAGCGGCAGAGGGAGATTCAAACCCAGGCACCTGGCCTCCAGACTTCTATGCACCACCCCTGGGCTCTCCAGCCCCTCCGTGGTCTATGGCACGTGGTCCCTTCATCGGGAAATGCCGGGGGATGGAGGCATCGCCTCTGGCTCAGACAGTAACTGAGTCCTCGGGGGCCCATGGGCCTCGCCTACCAGGAGGGGTATCCACAGCACGTGTTTGGGTCTGCGTGTCCTGCAGCCTTCCAAGGTCAAGTGCGGAAGAGGGATGTCACAGGAGGGGTCAGCTGAGACAAGAGGATCCTGTCCCGTGTGCAGACCAGAGAATAAAGGCCTCTGTTGGGAGCCCCTGCCCCCCGGCGGGCCCCTCCACTCCCAGCAGGGTCTCTCGGTCCCCTTCTGGGAAGGCCTGGAGCACTTGCCCTTCCTCCTGACCCGCCCGGAGCTGCAGCCAAGTCCTGCTCAGGGAGGGGCTCATCCGCTATTGTTGGGCAGCACCCCACTCGGACCCATGGCCTCCCCGGCTGCTGGGGACTTCTTGGCGGGTCCCCGGTCTGGCTCTCCCCCCTGGCATGGCGAGGAATGTGCCTCTGTCATCCTATCCTCCCTCCCCGACCCTCGCCCAGCACAGAATTGGATTAAGAACAAAAATATGAGCTGTGTTTGTTTTAATCAGCTTCAAGACATGGGGGCTTTTAAAGGGAAGGAGAGCGGGCCGGAGCTGGCCCCGGGGCAGGCAGGCCGGGGGGCGATGCCGTCCCAGGGTCAGGAGCAGCTGAGCAGCGAGTGCATCTGCAGGTCAGATCCCGGGGCAGATAAGGGCCGGAGGGAGAGGACCTGGGGGGCCAGGGGCCGGGAGCTGAGGGAGGATGAAAGGATGGGGAGGAGGGGGCTGGACGGCCACAGCCACAGTCCTCGAGCTGGTGCTGCTTGGGGCGGCGGGGGCGGGGGGAGGCTGTGACAGTGGTAGGAGCCCTGGAGCCCAGAAGAGCCCATGGGGCGGGGGGAATCACCTTTTCCAGAGCAGGGGCTACCTCCTGGCCTTTGGAATGAGGGATGATGGGAAGGAGGTGAGAGAGGGTCTCCGCCACCCGATGGCAGGAAGAGCCCTGCCCGGGGCTGCCTCGGAGGCTGAGCAATGGTGTCTAGACACAGCTTCATGGCCACGGGTGCCTGCACCAGAGGGGACCGGTGCTGACACTGAGTCAAACACGCAGGACCTGGTGGAAAATGCCAGGTTGCCAGGCTCAGGTTGAGGAAATCAAGGCCTGAGGAGCAAGAGGCTGGGAAAATAATGACATCCCTGGACAGATATCAGGTTGGAAGAAGTTCTGGAGGCTGCAGGGTGTGGACGAAGGCTCTCAAGTGGGAGCCTGGAACCTGGGTGCTCTGGGATCCTGGAGCAGCTGCTTTTTAAAAAGCCCCCGATGTACTGAACATGTATGCAACCTTAACAACAACAACAACAACAACAAAATAGAGTTCCTGTTGAGGCTCTGTGGATTAAGAACCTGACTAATATCCATGAGGATGCAGGTTCCATCCCTGGTGCCACCCAGTGGGTTAAGGATCTGGCCTTGCCATGAGCTGTGGTGTAAGTTGCAGACGTGGCTCAGATCCTGCGTTGCTATGGCTGTGGTGGAGGCTGGAGGCTGCAGCTCTAAATTCAACCCCTAGCCTGGGAACTTCCATATGCCGCGGGTGCGGCCCTACAAATAAATAAATAAATGCCCCTGTGTCCACACTACTGTATACCCGCTATGTGAGTGGCTATCCTCACGCTAGCCCTGTGAGCCAAGGAAAGAGGCCCAGAGATCCAAGGTCACACAGCCAAGGAGAGAAGATGCTGGTACAGTCCCCTACAGCTCAGGATACCTGGCAGTGCCACAACTCCCATGGATGCAACAGCCTTGGCTAGTTCTCAGGTCAGAGCACATGGACGGAAGCAGTAACCTCGGACAGTTGAGGGCAGAGCTCCCAGAGGCCCTTCCCAGAATCCTCCTGCTCCCCGGCCACTGGGCACCAGAAGGGCCTGTACTAGCTCTGCGCATGTGCCAATCATGCTCCAACACTTTGGGCCACCCTTGCCTGGAAGGGACTGTGAGGTGATAGCTGGATATCTGGGCCAGTCCCCACTCCCCCTTAAACCAGAGGGTGGGCTCCTTGGGACAAAACTGGGTCTTCTAATTCAGGTCCACAGAAGGGTTCTGGTCCATGACGATGCTCTCACCAGACTGAGATGAAGGAGAAAAATCAACAGTGAATTCCTTATACGGTAACATTTGGTCAGCTTTGAAATTGAAATACCATCCGTTTTCTGATTAAAAATGCTCCTTCTTTCTTGTTACAAAACATGATGAAGGTAGGACTTCTAGAAAACCTATTCTTGGCAAAATTAAAACTGTCAAACCTATGTCCATCCCCTTAATTTTTAATTGGCCCATAAAATCCACAAGCTTGGGATTAACTGTATTATTTGGAGACAGTCGTACCTTGCCTGAGGCACAGTTCTGAGCTTTGCATGCTACAAATACTTAACAAATGTGGATCACAGGACTTTGTGTGTGTGTGTCTTTTTTTCTTTTTTCTTTTAGGGCTGCTCCCTCGGCATGTGGAGGTTCCCAGGCTAGGGGTCGAATCGGAGCTGTAGCCGCTGGCCTGCGCCACAGCCACAGCAACGAGGGATCTGAGCTGCATCTGCAACCTACACCACACTTCATGGCCACGCTGGATCCTTAACCCACTGAGCAAGGCCAGGGATCAAACCCTCGTCCTCATAGATGCTAGTCAGATTCATTTCTACGGAGCCATGACAGGAACTCCACAGATCCAGGACTTCTTAGAGTCTGGGTCACCAAGGACTTGGACTGGGAGGTCTGCGGTGCAGAGTCGCAAACGCCGGGCAGGCCTGAGCAAATTAGTGCCTTCTCAGCCTCAGTTTCCTCTTTTGGAGGAAGAGACAGAGGAGGAGCCAGGACTCTCAGGCAACCTCTAAGGTGAATCCCAGTGGCAGCATTCCTCGGCTCCAGGAAGGGCGACTGAGCTCCCGGAAAAAGAGACCGGCCACTCTCTAGCACTGAGCCTGCAGCTGTGCCCCAGACACAGGACAGAAGGGCGGGAGTAGGGGCGGGGTGGCTGCTGAAGGCACCTGTTCAGGTGGTCCCCACCGGAGAAGTTCTGAACAGTGACAACCACCACGGGTCTGCCAGCCGTGAGAAAAGCACCTAAATGGACAGTAGCCAGGAGTTAGACCCAAACCAAACCAAAGCCCACCATCTAGATGTGTCTCCTCGCATCACCAGGCTGGGACCAGCTTCCGAGCCTCCCTTCCACCACGAGCCCCGCCGCCCTCTGCAGGTCAAGTCCATCCAGGCCAAAGCAGCAAACCTCGACTTAGTCCCTACTCTGTGCCAAGGCGGGGGACACATGCATTATCTGGGAAAATGGTGCCGCACCAGTTAAATTTAGAATATGTGTGTTCATACGATCCAAGTGTGATAATAGGCCATGAGATTAAACAAAATACGAGCGGTCTCTGCCCTCAAGGACCACTCCTTGATAAATAGCCCTCCTGACCTATACAGGGGGGCACAGAGGAGGGAGGAGACCCAATTGTCCCTTAGTGAGCACGTAGCCAACAGAGGAGGTGGGTTCAGTGCACAGACCCAGCAACAGGATAAAAGCAGGGGCAGAAGGCGCTGGCTCTTGGCCATCAGTGGGGTCTGGATGAAACCATCTCTTTCGACGCTGGAGTGAGATTAGAGAGGGCGTGTGCCATCTGGAGCAGGGCGGTCACCCAGGCACTGTCTTCCGCATATGAGTGACTTTTTAGCCTCAATCCGACAGTGAAGCAGGAAAGAGGTAACTCGGCCTGGGTCCCCGGATGCAGGGGGAGTGGGCACAGCCTGCACTGGGGGTGGAAGGAATGGGGAGCCATTGGGGGCGGGGGTGGTGGCCGCCCTCCCACCCCCTCAGTGGCTCAGCCCTGCACAGTCTCAGCCCCATTCCCCAGACACTGAGGGACACCCGCTGCTGACACCATGGCATTGGGTTTCCGCGGGGCTGGCTCAGGCTACTGTCACCAGGCCTGCCAGGAAATTGCTGCTGACACTCAGGGAGGCGCCCCGGGAGCGGGGAGGCCAGGCAACGCCAAGTCAGTGAGTTCTGAGCAGGCACTAGACGGGGCTGGAGCAGGGGAGACACCGCCAGGGGGCTGAGGGGGCTTCCAGCCACACAGGGCTCGGCTGGGAGTCTCTGTCCCACTCCTGCCCCTCCTGGGCTCCTCCACAAGGCCGGGGAACCTTGGAGCTTGTGGCCAGCATAGCTGCAGGGGTGAGACAAGGAGAAGGGGTGGCCCTGTCCAAGGTCAGAGGACGCCCTCCTTGTCCCCACCCCCGAGCCTGTACAGATAAAGCCACTATGTGCTCTTATCTGGAGAGAGACTGCGTCCCCCTGCTTATGGGTTTCCTGTGTCCCTCTGTCCCACCAGGTCCCAGGCAGTTTGCTGTCAGCCTCGCCCTGTCCCGTCTGCTGCCAGCCCCCTCCTCTCCCGCTCCTCTGCGGTGCTTACCCGTGCAAAGACATAACTGGCTCCCAGGTGCCCCTGAGTATTTCAAACACTTGGGGAGACAATGGGGACAGGGCTGGGGGGGCACATGGCAGGAATGGGCGGGACCCTCAGACTGCGAATTGGGATCCTCCAACTCTGACTGCCCTTCCAGAGCTCTGCTGGGGGGGTGGGTACACTGGGGAAGGAATGACCAGGGCCACAGAGCACTCTGGGCTCTCCAAGGCAACCCTTACAGGAGGCTGGGCCAATCCACTTGCAGAGAAACGTCTGTGGGTTTCTCTCCTGTCTGAACCGCACCACTCCCCCAGATGAAAGCCCTCAATCCTGGAAAGTGACCTCGCCGCAGCTCTGATCCTGGACTGTCCTACCCTAGCCCAGCACAGGTGGGAGGAAGAGGCAGGCTAGAGGTAGAAGCAGACCCAGGGGAAGTTCTGGAAGGGGCTGGGCCTTCTGGCAGAAGGCCACGGCGGGGGGGGGGGGGGTGGGCAGCTGGGAGGGCTGGCTGATGGGGCTGGGGGGTGCAGCAGGGAGGGCTAGCTGAGGGGGCTGGGGCCGGGGAGGGTGATAAGCAGCTTGTGAGTGTGCAGTTGGCATGTGGGACTCCAGCCAGGGGCCCCCAGAAAGTGATGAACAATCCATGGTACCAGCTGGCAGCTTGGAGCCCTCACCCCAGACAGACAGGCCTCTCTGCAGGCACTGCTCGGGGGGGCAGGCATAGAGCACCTGCACAGATGACCAATCCATGCATCCCCCCACCAGCAGGGGGTTTATTTTTTATTTTTTTAGGGCTGCACCTGCAACATATGGAAGTTCCCAGGCTAGAGGTCAAATCGGAGCTACAGCTGCCGGCCACAGCCACAGCTACAGCGATGCCAGATCTGAGCCTCGTCTTCGACCTGTACCACGGCTCACAGCAATGCTGGATCCTTAACCCACTGAGAGAGGACAAGGATTGAACCCGAGTCCTCATGGATACCCGTTGGGTTCATCACCGCTGAGCCACAATGGGAAGTCCCCACCAGGAAGTGTTTTAAATACCTGTCATAGGCCTGACACGGTGACAAACAAGCAGAATTTTCTCAAAAAGGCCCACCTCTCCCACAATCTTGAAGACTCAGGAGGGCACCTGAGGGCAGAGCCGGGGTGGGCTGGGGGGTGCACAGAGGGGGGTTGTCCAAACTTCTGGTTTCCCAATGTGGTATTAACAGCCCATGAAATTATTATTTACTGTCCTTACTTTCATTGAATCAAGTAAGGACATTAAAGAAAGGTATTTTAACACTTTCTTAAAAATTAAAAAGGTTAAAATGAAAGACAGTTTTTCCTGATATCAACTAGCGATAAGGTTAGACTGGGGGTTCCTCTGGGGGGACTGACCCAAGGGACACCAGGAAGCCTGGGGACACGAGTCAAGTACTAGCTCCAGAGCTGGGCGTGCACAGAACTCTGTTCATCTCTACTCAGGGCTTCGTGCCCTTTGCTCATGTAGTCACACCTCAACGAGAAAAGCGAACAGAGACAGAAGCGGGACCTCAGGCTCATGGAAGCTCATGGACTCAGGGCCACGCTTCATGAATTCGCATTCGAGCGCCACCTCTTGGTATCTGTGTGACTTCGAACACATCACTCCTCAGCGCCTCAGCGATCTCATCTCTAAAATGAGGATAATAATTGTACTTACTGCAAAGAGTTCTTATGAGGATTGAGTGAGTTAATACACGTGAGGCCCATCAAACAGTGTTTGCTAGGTCGTCATCACGCCGTAAATTCTAGTCACTGTTATTAATATTATTCCAAGAAGCTGCAGCTGCCAACGTCACACTGAAATACAAAAAAGAGATTCGACAACCCCAAATTCAGAAGAGAAAACATAAAATGACGCTTTAGAGCACGAACGGCATTATCCAATGTTGCTTTCTTAATGCAAACTTCCTACTTAGAGGCTCTATATTTGATTACTCATTCATTATTCAATAAATATTTATCGACTGCCATTAGCTTCCAAAACTATTCCAGACAGTGGAATAAAGCAGTGAATCAGCCAAAGTCCTGTCCTCATGAATTCACATGCTCACGTGGGAGACAGTCAGGGTAGAAACAAGCAAATAAATACATGATACAGCAGCAACAGAGAACACTAAGCAGAATAAACACCCCAAAAAATCTACACAAAGCTGCCACCACACTGAAACTGCCGAAAATCAAGACAAAGAAGAAATCATGAAAGAAGTCAGAAGGGAAAAAATAAAATGCTTTACCCACAGAAGAACAAGGTAAGAATTACATCAGGGAGTTCCCGTCGTGGCGCAGTGGTTAACGAATCCGACTAGGAACCATGAGGTTGCGGGTTCGGTCCCTGCCCTTGCTCAGTGGGTTAACGATCCGGCGTTGCCGTGAGCTGTGGTGTAGGTTGCAGATGCGGCTCGGATCCCGCGTTGCTGTGGCTCTGGCGTAGGCCGGTGGTTACAGCTCCGATTCGACCCCTAGCCTGGGAACCTCCATATGCCGCGGAAGCGGCCCAAAGAAATAGCAAAAAGACAAAAAAAAAACAAACAAACAAACAAACAAAACAAAACAAAACTGTACAATTACATCGGACTTCTCTTCAGATACCATATAAGCGAGACGAAAGTGGAGGACATACTGAGAGTGCTAAAAGGATGCTGTGTCCAGTGAAATTGCCCCTCAAAAGTGGAAGAGAAATTGGCGTTCCCTTTGCGGGCCAGCAGGTTAAGAATCTGAGGAGTATCCATGAGGATGTGGGTTTCATCCCTGGCCTCGCTCAGTGGGTTAAGGATCTGGTGTTGCCATGAGCTGTGATGTAGGTCGCACATGTGACTCAGATCTGGCGTTGCTGTGGCTGTGGCTGTGGCTGTGGCTGTGGCTGTGGCTGGCAGCCGCAGCTCAGATCCGACCCAGATATGGGACTCATAGATGGGAACTTCCATATACTGTGGGTGTGGCCATAAAAAAAAAAAAAAGTGGAAGAGCAATACTTTCTCAGGCAAGCAGTGTCAATGGTCGAAGATGCCTTTGAGGAAGAGGAAGCAGGGTAAAGGGTTAGAGAACAGCGGCGGGGAAGGTGTGGTCTCAGAGAAGTCGTCTCCCCAAGGAGGTGCCATTTCCGAGGCGACCCAAATAAAGGGAAGGAGCCAAGAGCCAAGGGAGGATCTGGGAGAGAGAGCCTGGCAGAGGGAGCAGCGGAGCAGCGAGGCAAAGGCCCTGAGGTCAGGGCAGGGCAGGGAGGGGGGGCGTGAGGGTTAGAGGAACAGAAGGGAGCCAGGGTGGCTGCAGCATGACAAGCCCAGAGGGGAGGCTGCAGTGAAGAAGGAAAAGCCAGGGCACAGGGCACGGAAGGAGCTGGAATTTAGCTCTGAGCGCCAGGAAAGGCAGAGTCCCAGCCGACCGGCCATGCACTCAGGCTTCTCTCTTCCAAAGATTCCCTGGGAGGAGTTCCCGTCATGGCTCAGTGGTTAAGGAATCCAACTAGGAACCATGAGGTTGCAGGTTCGATCCCTGGCCTCGCTCAGTGGGTTAAGGATCTGGCGTTGCCGTGAGCTGTGGTGCAGGTCGCAGGCGCGGCCCAGATCCCGCATTGCTGTGGCCGTGGTATAGGCCAGTGGCTACAGCTCCAATCCAACCTCTAGCCTGGGAACCTCCATATGCTGCAGGTGTGGCCCTAAAAAGCAAAAACAAACAAACAAACAAACATCTCTGGGAGAACGGGGAGGAGCCAGCAGATCAGCTACAGGGCACAGTCCAGACAAGAGGATGAGGGGTGGGGATGTGAGCAGCATGGGGTTGGGGAGCAGTCGGTGGCTTCAGGATCCTTTTGGAAAGTGGAGCCAAGAGGATGAGGGGTGGATTGGATCTGGGGTGTGAGGAAAGGAAAGGGGTCACGGGGGTCTTCGGGTAAGCACCTGGGGAGTGGCAGTGGCAGTGGCTGGAGCTGAGGGGGGCGCTAGGAGGGAAGCCGGTTTGTGGGGGAGCCGAGAGTTCTGCTTTGTTCAGCTGCGGTGCCTCTTAGGCCTGCACATAGAGAGGACACATGGACAGCTGGACATGCGGGTCTAGAACCCAGGGGAGTGGGCAGAGCTGAAAATACCACTGGGGATCGGCAGCAGCAGGAAGCAGAGCGCACATGCCCTGCTTGTTCTCACGCTTGGGCTTTTCTCATCATCGTTATGGAAAATTCCCCGTAGCTCTGCTGAGAAAAGTGGAAACAATCTTTTCTAGGGTTGTCTCATTACGATTGGAACATTCTGGACAACATCAGAGAAGGCGAGACCGACACCCCTCGTCGCCCGCAGTCCCATCAGTCCCTTCCCGGTGGGCAGGCGACAGAACATCTAAGTCGGGAGCTCCAGGGAAGGTGCTGGCCAGAAAGACAGCTGAGCGGAAGGCCTTAGGCCAGTGCCCGGAGAAAAATGCCCCCTAGGCAGAACCGCTCAGCGCTCTGGGCAGAGCTGGAGACAGGCTTAGATGGGACCCTGACGAGGGAGTGAGAAAATTATTCCCTTTGAATAATAGGTGCATCTGGTCACTCAAACTGTGGCCGATGGGGCTTTAACAGCCTCTAACACTTGCTGACATTCCTGTTGGGAAAAAGAAAGCAAACCTGAGACTCAAAACCTTCCAAAGGCAACTCTAGCTACAATGTAATCACACACTATGCCTCGATTTTATTTATTTTTCTGGCTATCCTCTGTTTAACACAAGTGCTACTGGTGTTTTATTTGTGGCAAGAATGTACTATGTCCTTGGAAAAGATATTTATGGAGTTTCCTGGTGGCTCAGTGGGTTAAGGATCCAGCGTTTTCACTGCAGCGGCTCGGGTCACAGGCCACTGCTGTGGCACAGGTTTGATCCCTGGCCTGGGAACTTCCACATGCTGCGAGTGTGGCCAACACACACACACACACACACACACACTCACATATATATGTGAGTGTGTGTGTGTGTGCACAGTGAGTTAATTCCAAGAAAAATGTTAATAGTACAAGTGGCCACTCACATGTGGCCAGAATCACGAAAGTGCTACTCACATGACCAGTGCCTGAAAAACCACGGCTATAAATGATGCAGAAATGGAAATAAGAGCCCGAGCCTCATATTGATACATAAAGCTCATAATCACCCAAGGTCAAGGGCAGGAACATTTTCCTTTTCGTTTTCCAGCCCCAGCAGGCTGCAGGTGGATAACTTTTCCTCTTCCATGTTGCTTTCGGTATTTTCTGGGACTGGATTTCACCAAAGGCAAACATTCTCCGAACATACACTTCTCACCATCTCAAGGTCACAGATTTGATGTTACCAAGGATACTTCCCCAAATGCTATAGTCACGAAGTCCTTCTGAATCAGCGAAGATTACACGTGCCCTTTAAATAACAGCTGCATCTGATCACACTTCTAACTCATGGAGATGGAAGTTCTGGACTAATGTGTCCCCAAATGGTGTAATTCTCAAAAATAAGGAGTGGGTCTGGGCACGACTCAGGGCCTTGAGTGGCACCCCGCCTAGTCCAGACCTCAGGGGTCTCTGCGTATCAGGGGGTCCCCATCCGGCAGTGCCTGCCCCAGTCAGGTGACAGTGACGAGGCAGGGTCGGCAGACCCAGGCAGAGAGCAGCTCAGGAAGAACAGGAACAGAAGATATTCAGAAGCAAGTTCAGCTGACCTCTTAGGACCCCGCCGAGGCCTCCAGACCCCTCTCCCTGGAGACCTTTTGGCCCGGCGATGTTATCCCAAAAGTCGGTGTTGCAGGTCCTGGGTTCCCAGCAGCTCCAGCTGCGGCTGGGCTGAGGGAGGCACAGCTGCCTTGCCCCAGGCTGTGTCTCTTGTGAAGGAGAAACATCCGGCCAATTCCATGAAGAATGTCAGTCAAAACTCAGGGCAGGACTCGGGCAGCTCAACTGCCCTGTCCTGGGAGCAGGCGCCTGGACTGTCCCGGCCAGGAGAAGGCCAGGCTCGTGTCCCAGGGGCTGTGGCCTTCGCAGCCCCCTCGTCCCCACGGTCCTCTCCCACCTAAAGCCTGCAGCCTGGGGGGAGATTCAGGGACTCAAAGGATGTGACCTAGGATGTGGGGACCCAGGGGCTCCATGGAGAGATATGCAGAGGTGAAAGGGCAAACCTGCTTTTAGTCTCCTTATCAGGAACGGCCGAGGGGAAGGGAAGTGGGCAGCCCCGGGGGTCGGGCTGGGGGTCATGGCTGGGGCAGGGCGAGGCCCAGGAGACCTAAGAAGAGACCCTGCTGGGTGGGGGAGAAAGGGAATGGGTGGGTGACTGGAGGGAGGGCCTAGCTGCTGGCCCTTTCCAAGTTGGTGGGGGGAGGCGGGCAGCAGCTAGGGTGGCCAGCCCTCCAGGTTTGCCCGGGACTGAAGGGCTTCCTGGGAGATAGGACTACAGGGTGGTGGGGGACCTGAGGAGCAGTCCTGGCTGGGGAACTACTGCCCCCCCAAAGTCCCAGGCTCCCCATGCCACCTTGATGGAAGGCCTTCTTCTCCCCCAAGCTTATTCATTCAACAAAATGATGAAATGTCCACTCTGGTGGCAGGCCTGCTACCAGGCACGGGGCGGGGGGGGGGGGGCTCAGCAGTGAAAGGACTGGCACGGCGAGGCCATCGGAGCCACAGTCACACCGCTGGCTCAGGCGGAACCCTCACCATCCACGCCCAGCCAGCCCACCGCATAGTGCCTCTGGGGCACATTTCTTGGAAGCTCTTTCTTGTCTATGCCACCAAAGCCCCAGGGCCGGACAGTGTCTAGTTCAAGGCTCTACCTCCCGCTAGGCCGGCACCAGGCCCTGAGCAGGACGGGTGCTTAGTACACATCTGAGGCTCGAGGGGCTCAGGCATGGAGGGCAAGATGCATGTGGGGATATGTACCTGCAGCCCCTCACCTGCGCCAGCTCCCAGGCACACACACCCGCACATGGGCACACTCAGTCTTCCAGGGTCGTTCTTTCCCACACGGTCAGAGGGTGCCCTCACCTCTCAGCTGGAGAGCGGTAGGGGGCACATGGCAGGCCTGTAGGCAGACCCCAGCCCAGGAGAGGGGAAGGTGGTCCCCTGGATGAGGGGGACCAGAGCCGGCTTGCTCTCCCCTAGCTGCGAGGTCTTGGCCTCAGATTCTCGAATCCTGTCCCCCCAGGGGTCCCACCTGCAAAGAGCCGCAATAGCTGTTCCCCATGTGTGTCTGGGGTCATCCTGGGGAGGCAGAGCCAAACCGAGGTCCTCGCAGCTGGGGAAGGGACCCTGAGCAGAGGCTAGGCTCTGGGGCGCAGCAGGGACTGCCAGGGTGGAGTGGGGTGGGGGTTTGCTGTGAGAGGCTGGGGTTCCTTCCAGCTACTCTGACTGCCTCCTCGGCCCACTTAAGGAGTAGGAAACTGTACCGGTGAAGTCACCATGGGACTGTAAGCTTCCTGCAGGCAGGGGCTGTGTGTACTCGTCTTAGTCTACCCGAAGGGCAGTGCTCAGATGGGCTCTCCACACCCGCCGCGGACAACGCCGAAATCAACACTGGTCCTCAGAGAGCAGCGCCCCGCGTTTCTGCCCTGCCCCCTGGTGGCCTCTTCGCATATTGCAACTCACAAGATAAGCAAGAGGGGGTGATTTCTGATTGGCTGAGTTCAGCCCACTGTACACCCCATTTTAGAAGCCTGGACTTGGGGTATCATTAGGATAAGGCCCCTGAGTGTTCTAGGAATGTCTGGAACCTAACCAGTGCCAACCAACTGAAGAGTGGGAGAAAAGAGCAGGAGGTACAAAGAAAAAACAGCAGCCTGGGACCTGATGCACGCTCTATCCACGGGCCACAGACAGCAATAGCACAGAAGGCACATGGATCTGTTCAATCAAAACGTAGATTCCAGAATTGGATTATCCCAGTTCCTGACACATTCTCATGCTTTCATTTGTTAATTATGCACTGAGCAATTTTTCGCAATGTATAAGCACCTACGAACTAGGGATTGTCTCTCTTTTTAAGCAGTAGAGCCCCATTTTCTTCTAAAGGAAAATTCACAGGAACCCAGTATATAAAAAGTAGAACCACTCTGGCTGCAGTGGGGCCCTGAGTAGCCCCTTAGCGTTCTGCGGTGCATGATCTATACCAGTGTGATCTGCAGCCAGGAGGGAAGGAAACTGCCCCCTTCATTCCAAGGCTCCGGTGCCCAGCACATGCCCAGTTCGGTACCCTGTTCAAACAAATGGTTGCTGAAATGAATTGAATGAGAAAAATTTGCTCCAATAACTACCCAGGTCTGATGGGGGCGGGTGGCAAAAAAATGCCTCTACCTCCAAACAGCTCCCCCCATCAGCCACAGTGCCAACTGCTCCCCATTAGCACGCGGTCTGACCCTGCACGTTCTCCAGGACCCAGAACAGACGCTACCTCCTCCGTGAAGCTTTCCCAGATGTCCCCAGGCACAGTCATCTTGCTGCCTTTGAACGGCTGTGGTCACTTTATTACACCTCTTTCCAGCATTCTTCACACCCACTCAGCCCTCGGCCCAAGGTATTTGCATGCATGTCTCATTTCCCTTCAGATGCTGCGCTCCTTCAGCGTAAGACATGTTTGATTGACGTTTGCTTCCATCTCAGTGCCTTCGAACAGTAATATTCAGTACATTTGTTTGAGGAAGAAGGAAAGTCTCTTGATATTCCTAAGGACACTGCGTCCCCAGAAGGGCCTGTTAAAATTCTCCAAGAGGGGCACCTGGAATCAATTTGACCTACTAAGACATTAGCGTCGAGCGCTTTCTCCACTTTCCAAACCGTCACCAAGCAGAGCGCGTGGGAGGCGATCCAAAATGGGGTGGAAAAGAGACAGCTAGGGCTGCGCTAGTGCCAGACCTGTGAGCCGAGGATGGGTTCCTGGCCGAGAGGGATCTGGGAAATGTGGCCAAGGAAGAGCTGGAGGGAGGGGCTGCCAGAGGAGAGATGCTGGGTGCTGGGGCCCTTGAGCTCTCCTCCTCATGCCTGGCTCCAGTGCCTGGCCGGCTGGGGCAAGGGCCCGGTTCCCTCTTTCTCCCCCAGAACATCTGGGGCTGCATCAGACATAACGATCTGGTAAAGAAAATTGTTATGGAAATATGTAACCGTGAGACGTTATCAAAGGCGTCTTTAAAGTCCTTTTTCAACCCCCAGCCGGGCGGAGGGGATTGGAAATTGGAAAACTGGGAGCCGATTACAGGACCATCAAAGTGGCCGAAATTCAATCCAATCTGCAGGTTTAAAGATGGCTCGCAGACCCCTGCCCCAGCCCAGAAGGCTGCAAACCCCACTGTTTAAAAACCAAATCAACGGCATCATCAGATCCGGGTCTGGAGCAAACAAACGGCGCCCACAAAGGCTTCCCTGGATTTCCCTTGCGTTGGGGAAATCTGAGAAGTGAGGCCCTGGGGAGGCGCCCAGCTTCCAAGGCTTCTGTCTTCTCCCCACTCTACCCCACCCCACCCCAGACAGGGCTCCAGCTCTTTGTCTCTCTATCCTTCTCGATGCTTTTCGTCTACGTGTTTTTGGTGCCTACTCTTTCTCCATCTGTCTCTCTTCTCCTTCCGTCTCCCTTTATATGTTCTGGTCCTAACAGTGATCCACCTCTCTCTCCTTTCCCTGTTTCCTGCTCATAATCTGTCTTTTTGCGACATTTCCATCCCTTTGTTGTGAATTTCCATCCCTTTTGTGTGTTTCAGCACCGCATCTGTCTCTCTACATTTTGTCTTTTTCTTTTTTTCTTCTCGCTCTGTCTCCCTCTCTTTCTTTCATAGCAACACCCTCTTTTCATTGGCCCCTATTGAACTTTTCTGGCCTTTTTCTGCTTGCAAATTTCCTGAAATTTCAGACTATGTATGAGGTGAAATCCTCTTTGGCTGGTTTATTGACCATTATGAGACCTGGGTATTTCTCCCAGGTGTCCAAACACCAATGACCCTCCATGCATGTCCATCCAAGGACCCTCTTGTCCCAGTGTTCCTCACCACGAACTTGTCCCTGGTGGCAGGTTACTGCCCCAAGGCACACAGGCACACAAAATGGACATGTGGTTTCACCTATGAGCAGGCGCTGCAGACACGCAAATTTATGTCCGGAGGGTGGAATGCTACAGCACATAAAACTGATACACGCAGAGAACGTCGGTAATTTACAATTCTTTTTTATGTGGAGTGAGAGAAAGAGACTATAATTTTGCTACTAATAAAGTTCTGCATATTTATCCTCAAGATGTGAGGGTTTACCTTCATTCATATTTCTTGTGGTCGTGACCTCGAAGGCTCTGTTAGATGGCAGGTTATAATGAGAAAAGAGCTCCATTCGCACGTCTCACTGCAAACACCCGGGGAGTTTGCATTCTGCCCTGCGAAAGTCGTGAATGACCACAAGCCGAAAGCTCCATGCAGCCATTCACCTTAGAAAAATCGGTTCGAGAACGCAAAGGGAAACACACCCGTAGGTTTACGGCTTACGGAAGCACCGAATGGAGAAACGGAAGGAGAAAACGAAAGCAAACGCACGGCCCGCGCCCCGGGAGCCCGGGGAAGGCGCGGGAGCCGGCGCGGCGCGCGCAACCGACGGAAAGCGGCAGTTCGCCGCCGGGCTGCTCATCAGGGCCTGCGGCCGGGACCCCGCGGGCGGCGAGCCGCAGCGGCAGGCTCAGAGCAGCCGGCACCCGGCCGCCTGTCCGCCGCCCGTCGGGCGGTCTGCCCGTCGCGGGCCGCGCGAGCCGCGCTCCCGGATGGCGCGTTTCCTCCGCCCGCTGCCTCCAGCTCAGCTGCTGGAGAGCCGGGCAGCGCAGCGGACAACCTGCCGACTGCTGTCAAATCCACAGGCCCCAAGTTCACGAGCGCCGCGCCGGTTCCGCTCGATTGAGTCCCGCACCACTCAGGCCCCGGGCTGCGGTGTGGACTCCTCGGCCCCGGCTGGAGAGTAGGACGCGCCGGGCGGCCGCGGGCTCGATCCCCGGGGGCCCCCTGAGCCCTGAGGCCGCCGGAGTTCCAGGGAAAAGACCAAGCGCCTGTTCCCTTTGATCTGGTTTTATAGAGATTTGATGTTGCATTAAACTTTGAATGCTTTTATCTGTTTCAGTCTCTCTTATTCCTATTTTGGGAAGGGACTCCTGTGCCAACGTGCCAATCTCTAAGGGCTGGCGAGGGCGCGCGGGGCGGAACTCGGGCACCCGGAGCAAGGCTCCCGGTGGCATGGCGGTGCGGGGGCGACGCTGGGTGCCGTCACCTACCCACATCCACATGCAGCTCTCGATCGCCCCGAGAATCCCTTCTTCCCCCAACTCACGCGCCAGGCCGCTCTCTCCGCAAGGCGGGCGCGATAGGCTGCGCAAAGTGGAGGCGCGGCGGAGAGACCAGGGCTCATCCCGAGGCTCTGGGCGCGGAGCTGGAGAGGAACTGGGAGTCACCGGCGCCGTTGCAACTCCGCTCTCCTTCCGCACCCCTGTACCATGCCGAGAGATTCAATTACTTTCAGGTGTGGACCACTTAATAAAATAAATCTTTCGGGAAAGGAGGCAAGTTTTCAGGGGCCTAACTCAAATCAGCAGACTTCGCATTCATAAAGAGGGGCTTCCCTAAAATCCCCTGTGGCTGGGGAGCAGGAGTGGGAGTGGAGAACAGAGGTCTCTTCCTGGGATGGAGCCTCTCTGTCTCTTTCCATCTCTCCTTGGCTGTGTCTCTATCTCTGTTCCCGGTGCATCAGAACGGGAAACCATTTTTGGACTGACTCACTGTTAAACCTGCTAGAACTCTCCAGCCCAGCCCAGAGACCCAGTGGAAATAAGAGGTTCTGCCGGCCTCCCCACCCCCGCACGCGCACCCCCACCTCTTTCCCTCTTTTCTCCATCATCCGTTGCCCAATGTCCTCTTGATCTGCGATTTCCAAACCTGGTTTTGCAACACTCTCGGGAAACTCCAATTATCTCTAGGGCTTTGTGAAATGCTCAGAATGAAATAAACCTTAATTAACTTTAATTATTATTTAAGTGCAGGTTATGCACCCCCTGATTGGGCAGGAGAAGCGGGAGGAGAAAGTTGTGAAACAAACCAAACATCCCGGGGTGTCACAGCTCCCTGAAGATGAGAACTGCCAGCGTCAGAGATTCCAGGGCCCAGGAGAGAATCCCAGGCTCAAGAAAGGAAAATCAAATTCCCAGAAGGGCAGGGGCTTCGTTTACTAAGGTTTGGGGCCAGGAAAGGCTCTCCAAGGAGAGGGGTCCTGCCTGGGCTTCCTTCCCCACCCTCCGGCCAACCATCTCCATCTAGACTTTTGGAGCAGGAAGGGAGTGGGTCTCTTCCTTCCCACCCCACCTCACTCCCATTTAAATTCCTTCAGCAAGGTCTGATTTACACTGGACAGTGCAAACTGATTTTGTCCTCTCTTGCTAAGAAATTCAGCACAACAGAATTGGATCAATTCCCCGGGGATCTGGGCTGATGGAAACATGCTCCCATGGTTCTGCTCTTTTGGAAGAGCTACTCACCCCAAAGTCTTGGAGGGCCCCTCATCCTCCTCACACCACCGGATCTAGGAAACCGCCCTTCTGAGCTCAGGGACAGGAGCCCCAAGAGGTGACCAGATGGCTGTGGTGGAGGGCAACTCGCTCCCACGGCGGCGTCTGACAAGGGCCCACATGTTTCCCGTACAGAGAACAAATCTGCCCCATTAAAGCGTTACTCCGTTGGGGAAAATACTGATGCAATATTGGAAACATGCCGGGCCCACTGTGAGAGCCGGAAGGGGAGGCAGGTCTTCTCAGGAAGGCAGAGAAGGCCAGTGGGCGAAACTAATCCCGCCACGTCCATTCTCACTTGGCCCGCAAATCGAGGGAGGGCTCACGGACCAAAACATCCACGTACAGAGGGGATGGTGCTGCAGATCCAGAGAGAACAACGGGGGACAGACAGGGCGACAAGGTGCTGGGGACCTGGGGGCAGCTGCAGGAACCCCGACCTGGCTGCCTGGACTTTGGGGCCAAACCGAAAGGAGGGACCCCATCCCCGCGCCTACACGTTACATACAACCCATGAACTCCTTGGTTTGGGCCCCAGCGACGCTGCTGATCTAAATAGCTTATTAACACATGGAAAATATATAAACACGTAACAATTGCCTCTAAGAAAAAGCTTATTAAAATCCCTCCTGTGTTATTTGCAAAATAAATAGCTGAGCCCATATGGGTGAGGGGGGAAGTGGCTGTGTCCTAATTGGCCCTCTGCTCTTGGCCAAAGTCCTCCCTCTAGGCCTCAGTTCCCTCATTTCTAGAAGAAGATGACAGCCTGGAGGGGCAGTTCTTGAGCTTTAGACTGCATTGGTATGACCCGGGCAAAGAAAAAAAAAATTGTTCAAACAAAAACTGCTGGCCCCGCTCCAAGTGTATGTGACTTCAGAGGGCTAGGGTAGGGCCGAACCATCCGCCTTTTGCACAGGTTCCTAGACGTTGCTGGCCTGAGCCCAGACCTGAAGACCCTCTGGACCAGCTGGTGTTTAAAGCCCCGTCCAGATGGAACATTCTGTTCCAACTCCATGTCCCTGTATCTCCCCTCATCCCCCCGAGGTGTTTGCAGGCAGCTTTGAGGAGGCTGAGGTTTTTCCACGCAAGCTTGTAAGCCCTGTCATCAGTGCAGCATAAATCTCCCACTGGCTGATAGCGACAGGTCACCCTGCCCGCTGGGGGCTTCCTGCCCTCTCGGGACACATATTCCAGTTCGCACTGAGCCCAGCGGCTGACCGCAGGCCCCAGACTCCAGCCGTGGCGAATGCTGGGTTCCCTCTGTGCCAGCGCAGGGCTGGGCCCAAGCCTTGCCGAACCCCAGGCGGGCCTGTGGTGTAGAGGGCTCTGCTGTCGGGGGGGTTGGCAGGAGCCCAGGGTACATCGTCGGGCCCCTCCATGTAGCCGAGTGTCTGCCAAACACTTGCCCCGACACACACGTGCACACGCACACACTTCGTCACACACAGAACCCCGGTCATCAGGAGAACTAGCTTTGCTTTGATGTACCTCTCGCTGCACATTTGTTTCAGCTCCTCTCCTGGAGCCACGGCCTTATTTATCTTCTTGGCATGGCTTCTTAGAATACTTCCATTCAGGCAGCAGCAAAATCACTCAGCTCCACTGTTCTACGAAGTTTATCAAACAGCCAAATATCCGGTCTCTTTGTCCAATGGATCTGGTGTGAATGTGCCTACAGAACTGCCTTTCCCCAGACGGCCTGGGGTCTGTGTGTGGTTCCAGATACCCTCCCCTGTGAGGAGCTCACGAAATCCAGGGCTCGCCTTCTTCTGCTGCAAGGGGCCCCCAAAGCAGATGCACAGTTTAGGGGCGTCTCCTGAACAGGGAGAGCCAGCCCCGCACCCTCCACACACACACACACACACACACACACACACACACACACACACACACACACACACACTCTGCTGACACGCCACCCACGGAGCCTCAGACGCCCAGAGCCCACCAACAACCCTCTGCACCCCAGCTTGGCAGAGCACCCCCACCTGGCAGAGCGCACCCCACCTGCAGACACAGGAGCTACTTTCCAAATCCTGTCGTCTCAACCCCAAAGGTAGGGAGCTCTGTGAAGGGAACTGCCCCCCTCCACCTGTTTAAAGGGACCAAGGCTTCATAATCTCCACAGGTTGAATCTCCCCTGCTCTCTCCCTACCCCCAGCATCCTGCTTGCTTCCCAGGAATCGTGCCAGCTCAGGACGGGGCTCCCTACTTCCAGCCACCCCTGAGGCGTTGCCAGCCAGAGCTCTCTGAAGGGTAAGAGAGCCCAGGAGCCAGGCCCACTCTCACTCAGCAACTGGTGACAGCCCCGTGCCATCACCAGAGTGGCATTGATCACAGGATTCCAGAGCTCGGAAAGTCTACGTGGCCCCCTCCTCCCTCTGCCCCATAAGGACATCCCCAAAGTCAGGGGGTAGCCTGTGGCTTTGCAGATGCCCTGGCTTTAGAGGTGACAATGAGTGCTAGGGGAAGGACCCCTGGAAGGAGGGAAATCTGACTCAGAGGTTCAGAATGTCCCCTGAAGTCATGTCCCTGTGCCCTGCCTCTGCAGCCCGTTCTCTGGGCTGGGGCTCAGCCATACACCCCACCCTCCACATGGCAGTAAGTCTGGTCGCTCCTGCCCACGAAATCTCTCTTCCCTCCAGCCATCCGTCCACATTTCCTCAGCTGCTCCCCTGCCAGGCCGGGGTCACCTCGTGCCTGGACTCCTCTCTGTATGCTGTGTTCCCTTCCACACGCCTGGCTACCTTGGGCAAGTTACTGACTCTCTGTGTGCCCTGCTTTTCTCATCTGGAGAAATAATGGTACCCCCCACATAAGGAATCACCCAAGATAATGCACGTAAAAGAACAGGCCCATAGGACGCGCTCGGTAAATGTTAGCTACGGTCATTACTATGAGCCATCTGCTCGGGTCACTGAAGTGATCGTCCCAAAGCACAGCGCTCATTCTCCTGCTAAATGACAATGACGCTGATCATTCTAACACTTACTGAACACTTCTTACGGGCCTGGCCCTCCTCTCAACACTCTGCAATGGCTCCCCGTCGCCCCAAAGAAAATAAGGCCCATTTTCCACACCTGCCCCCTTCTGGTCCTGCCCAGCCTTCCAGCCTACCTGTTGGCACGTCTGCTTCTCCTCCACAAAAGCCCCTGCAGGAGGCAGCCAAGCTCCCTGTGCCCTGACACATCCTGCCCGCTAGACCCAGGCTCAGCACTGCCCTCCTTGGCATCGGCCCCCTTTTTGCCTGCCCTTCACACATTCTGGGGCTGAAGCTCAGAGATCTCCCAGGATTCCCTGCGAGGGGAATGGCCTTCCACCTTGGTCCTCAGTGGGGACGGGTGGGAGTCAGGGGTTGGTGCCGACACGCTCCTGACCACCTAGAAGTGTCCGTCTACCCCCGGAAGGGACCTGGGAATGGCACCAGCCCCTCCCTGCTCATATCTGTTCCTCAGTGAGGGCTGCCTGTCTCACCCTCAGTGGTCAGCTCAGACTACTGAGTGTTGTTCGTGTGCCCAAATCTTGCCTCCCTGGGAGAAAAAAGCCTCATAAGAAGGATTTCCCCAGGCTTTGGGGAGACCCCCAGGCATGTCCCCAGCCTGCAGTTGTGCCCACCGTGACCTCTGCTCCACCGAATGCTCAGACCCACTGAGTGCTGGAGGCAGGTGCAGCCCCCGCCTGTCTGCCAAGACTCAGGGAGCACACCTGCTGGAGATGGTACAAGCTGACCAAGCCACCTGCCCGGGACCCCTCCAGTTTTAAAGTATGTGACACCTGGGGCAGCGTACTTCATTTCTGAGTTCTTTATTCTCGTCTGTAAAGTGGAAACAATGATAGCTCCTCCCAGAGCAGATTATATGACATTTTAAATTGCAGAGTGCCTTGTTCAGACCTCACTCACAGGGGGCCCTCCACAGCTTCTCCTGTGCCTGTCACTCAGTCCAAGGCCAAGGTTCCCTCTGCTAAACTGACAGCAATGCAAAAAGGGAATTTCAGGACCTTTCTCAGATTAAAAGTGAGTCTGATTCCTTCGTTCACCCACATGAACCAAGAGCCCCCGTTGCTCCCGTGGAGCCCTGAGATTGGCTTATTGCACCGAGGGAGCACCCCAAGAGTTTGCCTGCCATGACAGCTGAACACGAGGGGTACAAAAAACAGCATGGTACATCTTGTCCTATTTGGGGACCTTGCCAGTCTCCCTCAGGACAGGCAGTGTGCTTTGTCACTTGCCTGCCAGGCACCCTGTCGTTCCCCTTCATGTCCCCTTCTTAACCCATCAATGTGGTTCCTCCTCCTAACAGCATCTGGCATTAGAGCCTTGCCCTTGGGGTCAGGCATTGGACTTTGAATCCCAATAGCAACGGTGGGATACAGGCAGTTGTGCAAACCAGTCTGTGGTCACCAGCCCCCACACTGGTGTCCACAGAACCACACCTACACGAAGAATCCTCTTATACAAAATCAGGACCAACTGGTGTGGCCAGTAGCACATCGCAGCAGTAATGGTGTGTGAGGGCCGAGGCTGGGCTATGAATGGCATCTCAGCTTCCATCTTGGTCTCTTGGCTCACCCTCTGTGGGACAAGCCAGCTGCCGGGTTATGGGGACATATAAGGAAAGGCCCCCATGGGGAGGAATTGAGGCCTCCCATTAACAACCAACGCCCACCTGCCAGTGATGTGAGTGGGTCACCTTGGAAGCAATTCCTCCGGCCCATGTCAGCCTTGCGAATGTCCTAGCCTGGCCAAGCATCCGACTTGGGGTCCTGAGGAACCCAGTACAGACCACCCAGTCAAGCTCCTCGACCCCTGACCCATAGTCACTGACCGTATTGCTGTTTTAAGCCACTCGGTTTTGGGGTGATTTGTTACGCAGCACGAAATAGCTAATACACAGACCAATCTCAGCTTCTCCATTCTGTAAAATGGAAATACTAATACCGACTTTATAACACACTAAAGAGAACATGAGATGATGTTTGCCTGGCACGTTGCGGGTGTTCTGAGTGGTGGATGCTATTGTTATCATTACCGAACTCGCTCCCTCTCCCCCCCCAACCCGGAGGCTCCAGAGGAGGCTGGGCATCTTCATGTGCTCTCCTCCCAACCCCTTGGAAAGCGCAGGCTCCATCTTCACCCGCTCTTCCTCCACCACAGGAGCAGACCCTGGGCTGGCGTGGGTGTATGTGGGCCACGGCGGTGAGCTCCAACCAGAACTCTGCGGTGGGTTCCGCTCACATTTCTAAGGGTGTTCAGGGGTGTGTGTTTGCGTGGCCTTTGAAGGGCCCCAAATGTGATAATTACATACTTGTTAGCTCTGTAAAATAACAAATCTGGAATCTACACTCTGGAACCAATGGATTTCCTGCTGAAATGAGTTCAAGGGGTGCCCTGACCAGCATTCCCGGTAAGAGCCCTGCCCCACGAGGCCTCCCAGACCACCCGGCCCGCCCGCATCCAGCCTGCAGCTCCTCCGCCCCTCCGCTCGGCTCTCCACCTCCTGGCTCCAGAGAGCAGATGTGCTTCGTGTTGTTGCTGTTTTCATGTTTTCTTGCCATCCGCCCTCTGGGTGGGGGCCCTGGGTTTCCACTTAGTGTCGGGAGCTTCCTCCTCCCCCTCTCCCACCAGTGAACCCCAGGCTTGCAGCTGAGCTTGGCGGCTGCACGATGCTGGTGGGTGGAGCCATCGTGACCTCCCCCTGGAGCTTCCCATGATGCCTGTGGACTCTTCCACCTCCGTCTGTCTTCCTCCCACCCCATCCCGAACTCCTCCTGCCCAGGCTCAGCAACAGTCACCAGATCCAAGTTCCCCGGGCTTGGCTTCCTCTTTCCCCCTTCTGGCTGTTCTCTCTGGAGGGCCTTCCCTCCCTGCCCCGCCCCACACCTTCCCCTAGGTGACCCCCCTCACCTCTCAGGATTCAACCTGGAAGCACTCCACGGCCAGCTGTCCCCAGCCTGTCTCATGGCCCCACCACCCCCTGGCTCCTGCCTCAGCACAAGACACGCTGCCGTCTACGTGCCTGGGGCTCTGTGTCTCTCTGGCTGGCGTAGAAAAGCCCTGAGAATACATGGTCCGCGTCTCTGCATCTCTCGCTACCACAACAGCCCCGCCGTGGGCACATGGCAGGCCTTCACTGAAGGCTTGATGAATAAGCGAATGCATAAAATCAATTGATCAAAGGGTGAGAACTGCCAGGAAGTCTAAACCTGTCCCCTTCTGTTGCATACCAAGAAAGAGCTCATTGAAATCTCCCCCACAAAACAACTTCACCCTGATGTGCCATCGCCTGCCAGGGGACCTATTTACCTTCACCAAAGGCTGGAAGGCAGAGGAGGCCCTGGGACACTGCCACCTCCCAGACAGAGCTCCGCCTCTCTGGCCTCTGCCCCATTCCAACCCAACCCTGGAGAGGTGGGTGGAGAGGATGAGCAGAGACATGCAGGTCCAGGGGGCCGCCAGGCCCCAGAAACATCTCTCTGAACACCATCTCACTCCTTCCAGAAAAGGTGAACTCCAGAATCCTTCATCTCAATTTTCCAGGGGAGAAGCCGAGGTATAGACAGGATAAGTGGCTCTCCCCATGAAACAGATCAAATAAACCAAAGAGAAAAAAATAGCTTCCTAATGTCCCAGAAATGTTACCCCAAAGCAGAGTTCAGCCTGGATCGTCAGAATGACAGCTAAGGATGCTGGGTAGCCCTCGCACAAAGCTGCTTTCGCCCCCTTCCTTTCTTGTAAATATCACGGGTGAGGAGGAAGCGCCGGATCTGAAGGTTTATTTACCATTCCTTGGCCTGACCTTCCAGGAAGAATGTCACTAATGAGAAACAACCTACTTGGGCTCCCCAACCCAGAATTTTCATCGGAATCAATTTAGGATTTCAGAGGCTACACAGGCCAAGAGTAATCCCGAGTGTCTTGCCGTCAAAGAAAAAAGCAACTCGGTTTTCCCTGTGTGGAAGGAAGTTCTGTATATGTCACACAAATGTCAGCTCTGAAGTTCCATCTTTCCCGTTGTTCTGCCCACTTCTGGACATCCAGGCGGGGAGACAGGAGCACACCGGCCCTCGCTCGTGTGGCCCAGGCAGAGGGAAGTCAAAAAGGAAAGGAACGCTCTAGTTGGGGCTGTTTTCCCTAATTTAAGAACTGACCTTACAGTTGAGGCTAGAAGCCAGGAAATCTGCTCTGGAGACCAGATTCCATTCTAGTCTCCAGACAATTCACAGCCCAACAATAATTTTTTTTTTTTCTTCATTGTGGAGGAGACATTCCCATCCCAGCAAAGCGTACATGCTCTGAAGGCAGGGGTCACGTTTGCCTCGCTTTCTGCTGTCCCCCACGGCCAGCAAATGCCTGTCACGTAGGAGGTCCTCTTATTAAATGAGTGAAACAATCAGCCAGAATTTAGAAAGGTGCCTAGAAACAGCCAATAAGTATCATTTTCATTTTGGACATAGTTATTCTCAGCAGGTGGAGAATTTTTTTTTTTTTTCCTGGTAGGACATAGAATTATTTGTATGATTCTAACAGCTCATCTCCCTGGGTCTCTGGACACTACACCAGTGACTAAACGCTATTTTAATTCAACTGGTTATTAAACAGCACGAATGGTGAATGAACTCACAAGTTCTCTTAAAACTCTGCCCCACATCTGGCTGTGTCGGTGGGTCGTAAAACCTCTCAGGTGTTAGACCCTCTGTTTCATTTGGTCTCAGCTTAGCAGAAACCACCCTCCACCTACCGTCCCGGCCACCACAGCTGGGTGTGGCGAGTCTCAATAAATTGTCCCTTGGTGATCAGAAGGGCAGCGGCGCCACTCACTCTGACCCCATCCACTCTGGCCTCAACATCCCTCTCAGGAACGAGTTCTGACATTCCTCTGGGAAAAGGGGGGGGTGAGCTATTGTTTTTACCTGTAAAATGAGGGCCCCTTGATCTTTCACCATCTCTCAGCCCTCCCTAGAAAGAAAACTTAGTAACTCTGAGGTTGCCGTTTTGTTTTCTCTATGCACCTGCCCCATCAAACTGCCCAGACCATACATGGATAAAGATAAGAGTGCACCAGAGGCTGAAAAAGAAGCAGGTGAGGTTCCTCTGAGTCCCCTGTTGTGCATGGTCCTGGAAGAAAACCTTCCCAGGAGGGCAACCCCATCTAATCCAAATGTAATCTGGGGTTTCCTGCTGCTTCAGTTCGATTGGCAACACCATCTCATTGTGGAAGTTAGTTCTGTTCGAAGAGTGGGAGAAGGGTGAGAGGAATTTCTGGGCTTGGGTGGGTCCTTGGGTCTCTTTGCTTGGCCCCAGATTCGGGTCCCTTTAGGCTGAGGTCAGGAGCCTTCCACCAGTTCAGCGATGTCACCCAGAAATCTGGGCTGAAATCTCTGGAGCTCTTACTGATGATAATAAGCTCTGAAATGAACACAGGTCATCTCATCTAGCAAAACAAGTGCTTCTCAAATATCCCTTGTCCGTGTGTGTGGCCCATTTTTGTGATGAGTAAACTGAGGCTCAGAAAGGTTAGCACCTGAGGCAAAACACTTGACCTTTACACGAGACCGCCTTGTTTAGACTGCTGCTGATGTTTTTTTCAAATGTCATACTTTCATCTTCCACAGGAAGCTACTTGATTACTTTGTGGAACGCAAGAGATGTCCTGAATAGACATTAATATACTCCTAAAAAAGTCAACAATGTCTACAGCCCTAACCCAATAACTGTGATTTTTTAAACGGAGGTACAGTTGATTTACTAACCCAATAACTACCGAAAAACCCTTATTAATGACAAAAGCGATCGATACAAGTTGGTTGCCCCGAATTGGGATCCACTGGATCCTACAGAATGGATCCCCCTGGTGAGGCCAGAGAGGAAGCTTAATTCCAAGCGAAGCCTCCTTCTCGGCTGGAAATAGCAGCCCCAGGTGCTCCCATCTCACTGCCCTGGTCTGCAGTCTGTGATTAGGGGCCCTAATGGCCATAATGCCTCCGATGTGGTGTTTAAACCAATAAGGCTTCAGAGAAGTTACGGTATGTTTAATAATGGCTTAATGACTACTTGTGAGATGCAAGGCTTCTGGTTCCTGTTTGGCCTTGATTTACAGCCCAACTCTGGCTGAGGACAGCCAAGAAACCCCCTCTAAGCCTCCAGCGGAAGAGGGAGGTGTTCACACCAGGCCTCTTGGATTCCTTTAAAAATTGAGAATTCAAATGAAATACAAATGATGTCTGACTCCACACCCCTCTCTGGGAGCACTGAAAATAAAAACGCTGTAACCCAGACCTAGGGACTCATGAATTCACACAAGTGAGCCGGGGCCTAGGGCCCTTGGGTGTTTCTTCCCAGATCTTAGGTAGGGTGGAAGTTGTTTCACTTTTCAGAAATTCTAAGCCACTGCCCTAGTCCAATGCTTCCTTTCGGCTAGGAAGACTCACCTCTTGGGAGACATGGTCCTACCTTTGCCTCCCTCCAAAATGGCAGGCCCCGGGGGCAGCAGAGCCCTGAGCACACAATCCCTCTCCACCGGGTCCCCAGGCACTCCCAGCTCATCATCACCTGCAGTCATAAAAGGCATTCACTCCATGCCTCCTATCGAAAGGTAAAAGCCTCTAGGTACTCCTCCACCTGCTCCAAAGGTAACCTCTGCTGGACCCTGTTCAGTCCTGCGCTGCCCCTGAGAGCCCCTCTGTCTGCCTCTGCTTCTGAAACCCATCAGGAATACAGAGAAAGACTGTGAGAGTTGACTCGGTCCAACCTCCACAGTCACCCGAAGACACAAAGCGGCGCCTTCAAGGTCCCACCACTACGTAACGATAGTGCCCAGCTCCCCAGCTCCCATTGCCAGATTAGAGCTGTTTCCACGCAACACTCCCAACGACTCCTTCCCCCCCCAGAGAAACAGGAGCTTTCTAGTGGAGGCAACGCTTTTCCTACTCCCAGCCCCGACCTACCGCCTGGTCATTATCCCAGGCAATTGTCCGGAGGCAAGGCCCACAAGAATTTGTTGGAGGTGGTGGGGAGACTCTACCTCCGAATTGCCTCACCCCTCCAGGGCCAAGAGCCTCCAGGCTGGATATCAGGGCCAAGGGTGCAGCTCTAAAGAAGGGACTCATCAAGATGGGCAGACAAAAGGGACTCTGCCCTCGAGGGGGGGTGGCTCTTCCCCCCCCCCCCCCCCCGCCTCCCGCCTCTCCAAAGGCCTCTGATACTGGGACTGGAGTGAATCAGGGGGCTCCCGGGCTCCGAGGGGTTAACCCGCGCGGGGCCGCACGTGACGTGGATGGTTCTAGCATTAAGTCAGAACGCGGCCCCCTCCCCTGTCCCCCGCCCCCCGCCCCCCGCGGCGCGCGCCGCTCCCGGGGGCTCCGCGCCCCCGCGCCCAGGTCCCTCCCCCTTGGCGGGCGCTCACAGGCCGCGCGGGCAGCGCGAGCCCCCGAGCCCCGGCGGCCTGTGCGCCCCGAGCCGGCATGGACCCCGAGCGCTGCGCGCCTTTCGGCGTGGGGCCCGAGTCCGGCCCCTACGCGGCCGCCGGAGACGAGCCTCCTGGCCCGCAGAGAACCCCGGCCGCCGCGCCTCACCTGCACCCCGCGCCACCCCGCGGCCCGCGGCTGACCCGCTTTCCGGCCTGCGGGCCCCTGGAGCCCTACCTTCCGGAGCCGGCCAAGCCGCCCGCCAAGTACCTGCAGGACCTCGGGCCCGGCCCGGCGCTCAACGGCGGCCACTTCTACGAGGGCCCCGCGGAAGGTAACGCGCGGCGCGGGGCGTAGCACGCAGCCCGGACTCGCTCCCCCTCTTCCCTCCCCGGGCCCGCCGGGGCCTCCCCGCTTCCCTCTCCCTCTCGCCTATTTCTTAACTTTTTACCCCTCTCGCCCCCGCCGCGGCTCCCTCTGCAGCCGGACCCGCGCGGGTCCAGGCCAGGCGAAAGCCAGCTCGGTGCGGGAGCCAGAGACACCCGTGCCTCTGGCGGCGGGAAAGGGGGTCGGGAGATCGAGAGAGAGTGGAGCAGCGACGGCCCGGGGCCCACTCGGGCCCAAAAGCGGCCGGAACCGGGAAGAGAGATCGCGCTTGGCCGGAGTCGGGCTGGAACTGCCACCGACCCCGAAGCCCCGACCGGGCCCACGGCCCGGGCGCCACACAGAACTTGGCGGGGAGAGGAGCGCGGATGCGGGGAGAGGAGCGCGGCTTTTGTGTCTGGTGCCCGCTAAGGGCTCTGAGGCGGGGCCCCGACCTGCAGTGGCCAAGCCGGACTCAACCGAGGGCTGCGGCCTGGCCTCCCCGGGAAGGGCGCTGCCTCCTGCGCCTTAGGCGCTCGGGGCAGTGGCCGCGGCTGCTCCCGCAGTGCCGGGGCCATTCTCAATACGGAATAACTGTGTTCTTATTTCCCAGACTAACCTGGCCTCCCCGTCGTTATGCACGGCGATGGCCGCCCTTCTCGCAGTCCTGGCTTCCTCGCGCCGGATTGTCACCGCGGGCCGCCGGGAAAGGGCCTAACCCCCTGAGCGCCGACGCTCGCGTAGGCCAGTTGGACCGCGCCGTCTCCCACGAACGCGCCTGGACGCCGGGGCCTGGCGCGCGGGTCCGCCACCCGGCCGCCGCCCACTGCCCTGGCCGAGCTGCGGCAGTGTGGGCGCCAGCCTCGTTTTTGCTGCCACATCCCGCAGCTTAGGCCCAGAGCTGGATCCTCCGAGAGCCGCCCCGCAGGCGCCTCGCGGGCCTCCGTGGAGTGGCCAGGCAGCTCCCGCCTTCGCGCAGCCGGGGCGGTGGGAATGTGTAGGAGAGGCCAGGGAGGTGTGTGGGGGTCAGCGGAGGAAATGAGCGAGTCTACGGAGCTTCGTGTCTGTGCCCTTTGAAAGAGGCTCTCCTGATAAAAACCACAGTTGGGACTTAATGAGAAGCAGTTGGCCTGGCTCCTCTGATCCCAGCCAGACGGCGGCGGCCGCGCAGCGCCGTGAGCACCGCCGGGGACAGGTACCCGGGCTGCCTCCGCGCGCGCGCCGCGTCAGACAGGACCCACCCCGCGGGTCCGCGTCCCTGCTGGACGCAAAGGACCCTGCACGGACCGCCACGGCGCCGGGACCGCGACAGTCTCAGACGCCGAGCCAACCGCGCAGAGCGCTGGAGTCCAATGAGCGGTGCGGAGGAACCCGGCGACGGCGAGGGTGTCAACAACGAAATGTGTGGAAAGAAAAGCAAAGCGTTTGTAAACAACAACCGAAAAGAAGGGAAAGGAAATTGGACAAAACCACAGAGAAGAGAGGCGAGAAGGAGAGGTAAAAGGCCGTCGGCGTGCCGGGCAGAACGGAAAGGAATGAAGAACGAACGGGAGGGAAAAAGGCAAGCGGAGGATCGGAGGATCGAACGAAGCGGGTAAATGGAGAGGGGAGAAACGGACGAAGAGGGAAGCAGCAGCCGAAACGAAAGAAAAAAGGGACCTCCTGAACGAGCAGAAAATAGCCAAATGGGAACGAGTGGGAGAAGGCAATCCAACGATTGAGTTGAGCGGAGGACAGACCGAACGAAAAGCAGGCGCGGCGGGTGCGAGCCGAGCCCGGGTAGAGACCCCGGCCGCGGCCGGCGTCCCCCGTGCTCTGGCCGGAACTCGGCGGGCGGGCGGGCGGCCTGCGTCCCCCCGGCGGAGCTGGGCTGCTAGGGAGGGACGGCCCTGGGGACTCTGGCCGCGCAGTCGGCTTCGTGGGGAATGTTGGTCAAAGGGGGAAGCCGCCGAATGCCCGGCTTTTAAAATAACGAGCTCCGAGCGTTTCCAGTTCAGACCAGTGAGCGCGCAGCTGCGCCCCATCTGCAGCACGATGCCTCCGAGGCCGGGCAGTTGCGCGCCCAAGAGCCTGGCGCACCGCGCTTCTCTCCAGCCCTGGGCCGCCCTTTGCCGAGAGCGCCTTTCCCCGGTCTGGACCCCGGTCGCGTCCTGGAGGTGTCAGCCACCCTCGCGCCCTCCGCGCTTGGCTCCCAGAGGGCCAGAGAATTGCCCGGCCTTTTCTTCCGGCTCTGCCGGGGGCCGTCCAGTCTGTCCCCTAGCTTTGCAATTCGCTGGCCGCCTAAGAGGTACTGAGCCGGATAACCGGGAGGGCGGCGCTCCCTGGGCCGGCCCCAAACCTCGGGGAGTGTCCCAAGTCGTCGGTCCCGCTGAAGCTTCTAGGCCAAGGCTGGAGCTTTCAGGGAGAGAAGCAAGGCCCCGCTGATGGTTTACACAGGGCGTGTATTTCCACACCGGCTTCAGAGCTGCGCAAGCCCAGGCCGTAGGGTCGTTTGGGAAAGGCCGGAGCCTGCCTGCAGAGAAAGGTGAAAAGACGAATGGATGGTTCTGCGGTGTCAGTGAACGCCATCCGTGGGGGACACTGGGGATCCCCGTAGGCAGGCAGCCCAAACGGTGCCATTCCCGAGCTGCCTCTACTTCAAGGCCGTGGGAGTAGGGGCTGTGACGGCCCCTGGGTGGGGGAGTGCACTGGGCATGGAAGCGGAGTCAGGAACTCCACTTGTCCTGACTCCTGGACAGACTGGTGCTGTGGTTCTGTGGTTGTGCAGGCCATGGACGCCCCGGTGCTGAGCTCCAGGCTTCCAGTCTCCAACATAATAAGCCCTACCTCCTCAGTCACCTGGTGTCCCCAGCAGGTGCAGGTAACTGCCATAGAGAGCCGGTGCACAGCTTCACCACGCTCTGAGCCTTACAGCGCATCCTTCCCCTGACAAGCTTAGGTTCCCACTGCTGGCTTCTGTTTCTGCCCTGCCTTTCCTTGATCGCTGCCCTCCATTTATCCCACCTCCATCTCTAGTCTCTTCTGGGCTTTGCTCCTTGGGAGGCTGCTTGGTTCTCTGAGGGGGATGCTGCCCTCACCCTGGAGTCCTCCAGGCAGATGGAGAGGCTTCAGGGCAATGGCCAAGAAGAGGGGAGATGTTCTCTGGTCCCCTGAGAGGGCTGGAGAATGGGCAGGCATGGGTGACCAGCAGGTTTGGCCCACCCCCCCACCTTTTTTTGTGCCCAAGGCAAATGGAAATTCCTGAGCCAGTGATTAAATTCAAGCCAGACCCTGAATCCACTGCACCCAGCCAGGGATCAAACCTGTGCCTCGGCAGCACCCCAAGCTGCTGCAGAGATGACGTTAGATCCTTAACCAACTATGCCACAGTGGGAACTCTGTCTAGGCTTGGCCCTTTTTTGGATAGCTCTTCTGAGAAGGCCTGCTGCATCTTCACCCCTTACCCTGGTAGCTGTGTGGCTTTAGGTCAGAAAGGCAAGTTCCAGAACTGCAGATCTGGTCACTTCCTCTGGACGGACACTGAGGGCAGCTGAGCAGACCCTGGAGCTGTGACAAGCTGTCTACAGTGACATCAGTGCTTCTCTGACCCCATTTGTGAGCCACCCATGCCCTTTTCTGCCTGGAGTCCAGCAGGACCTTCCTCTGAATCCAAGATACCAAGACCCCTCCCCCTCAGGCCTGCTCCATGTGCAGTGTCCCCTCCAGTCTCACTGATCATTTAAAATTGTCTGCGTCCACGTCCATTGAGTCCTCCTACCTAAGGTCCTACCCAGTGGAACTAAGCCTAGAACTCAAATGTCCTGGCCAGGCACAGAAGTCAGGGACTGACACCTTTTGACTCCTGTGCTCCCCCCGCCCCCCTGGGTTACGACGGAGGCCTGGCATCCAGGCTGTCACTGTTCACGGACCCAACCTCCAGGACACACTCCTGAAGCTGAGCTCATTTCACAGCCTAGGTGGTCCTGGGAGGTCACCAACTACCTTCCAGCTGAGGGGACCCTGCCCAGCCTGTTCTCCGTGGTGCAGAAGGGAATGCACCGGACCCAGAACCCCAGAGCCATCTCTCTGTCCCATCCTCCTGCCCCCACCCCACACCAAGTCCTGGGAAAGAAACTGCCTCTTGGTGCCAGCTTACTGGGCCTCCTGGGGGCCAGGCCCCTGCTGGGGATGGGCCTGGGGCCAGGGAAGGGGCTGTGTGAGTCAGTGGGGCGTCTTTGTGGCGTCGCTCCTGCCATCCCAGAGGACTGTTGAGAAGAGATTTCATGACGACGCTGCTGGGGGTCCCCGCCAGAGGGAGAGGGCGGGGTGATCAGGGTGACCTATTTTTCCCCATGTCCCCATCCGTCGTGGCGGAGCTGCACCAAGCTTTGTGATCGAGGGTGAGCAGGCTGCGTGGGGGAGCCGGCCGAAACTCCCAGGGAGGGAGGGGGCTGACAGCGACCAGGGTGATGGGCTGTGGGCTGTGCTGCGTCCACACTGTCCCCCACCTCCTGTCTCTGAGCACAGCCTGTCTCATGCTTTCAACTGCTGGAGAGCTGAAGTCCTTGCCTAGACATCAACACTTTGGAGGAATCGGACAACCCTCTTGAAGGTTCTTTGCCCCATCTTGCCCTTCAGACTCCAGGGCAGGGGGATTTGACACCGTCCTGAGACTTGGGGTTCAGAGAATAAGGCACAGCCAGATCAGCCAAAGGTGGTTTGAGTGTCCTTGTCCCTGTCCGGCCCTGGGGCAGGGGCATGGGCACCAAGGCCTACAGCATTAGGGGCAAGGAGGCATTTCCTGGCAGGGGCAGGGCGATGCCAACCACCCCATTCCCAGCCCTATGCTGGGCCCTGCCATGGCACCAATCCTGGCACCTCCACACCCTGTGGGAAGCACCACCACAGAGCACTTCCCCGAAACAAACCCTCCAGCAGATCCGCCCAGACCACAGAGCGATGGTCCCCCAGGGCCCCCTCCCCAGTTGGAGGCTCGGCAGGCAGGCCTGCGAATGCCAGGCGAATGCCAGGCGTCCTTGGAGGGTGGCTGCTGGGAGGACGGAGGGAAAAGGAAGGGGGAGGCGGGGACTGAAGCATCAAGATTCTTCCCCCTCCCTTCAGTCCACCCACAAAACCCCCGTTCGCTTTCCATCCTCCTTTCTGTGTTTTCCATTGCAGCTGAAGAGAAGGCCTCCAAAGCTGCCAGCTTCCCCCAGCTGCCCTTGGACTGCCGCGGGGGCCCCAGAGACGGGCCCTCTAACTTGCCGGGCTCCCCAGGGCCCTGCCTGGCCAGCCTGCGTGTCCCTCTGTCCCCGGGACTCCCTGACTCCATGGAGTTGGCCAAGAACAAGAGCAAGAAGCGCCGTAACCGCACGACGTTCAGCACGTTCCAGCTGGAGGAGCTGGAGAAAGTCTTCCAGAAAACCCACTACCCTGATGTGTATGCCCGGGAACAGCTGGCTCTGCGCACGGACCTAACCGAGGCCCGGGTACAGGTGAGGGCATTGCAGCCTCGACCATCCAGACCGTGAGCCAGGCCACGGAAGGGCTGGGAGAGGTGGACACCGGCCCTCCTGGGCTCCCTCCACACCGGGCTCTGCTGCAGCCACTGGCCTGTGGCCCGGGTGGAGGCTGCTGCACGGGATGGGGTGACAGCCTCCTGGAGACCTGTGTGGGAGTCCCACCTCTGCTACTTCCTAGCTGACCAGGCCGTTTGGGGCCTGTCATTGAATCTCTTTGTCTTGGTTTCCCAGTTAGGAGAAAAGAATGATAATACCACCTACTGTCTCTGACAGTCACAGATGTGACAGCATTTTGGGAGCAGTGGGATGCTAAAGACGTCTCAGAGCTGCTTCCAAGGAGCTGCCCAGAACGGAGAGGGTCCCTGCAGGGGGCTCAGGATCAGTGATGCTCAAATCCATCCTGAGCCAGTGACCTCGGGCCTGCCAACTCCCAGATTGTGGCTGGGAGAGCCTGGCCAGGAGCCCCTGCCCACAACAAACTCCCTCCCCACAAAGATCAGGCCCCGGGGCTTCCTGGATGGGGCTGCCACCAGCGTCACTAGGGTGGAGCCCAGCCTGTATGGATGGGGTGGGAGGATGCGGGGATGCTGGGAAAGGGAGAGAAGGGAATCCAGATCCAAGACGTGCTGGAAGTGAGAGAGAGCAGGACCCGGAGCAGGCAGCAGGCGGAGACGGCAAAAGAGGCTTCAGAGAGAGTCTGGCCCAGGAGGAAGCTGGCCATTGCGTCCCTGCTCTGAACCAGCTTGATACGAAGCGGCTGCCTGATGCCAAGCAGGAAGCACGGGAGAGGGGCTGGGTTTGGGCTTCTCGGCAAAGGTGAGGAGGTGACCCCTAAGCAGAAAGGCATCCCTCTCTGGGCAGAGGAGACTCAGTAGAGGCCCCTCTGGAGGCTGTGAGGGCACTGGGGCAGGGCCCGCTTTGGCGGAATATGGGGCCCAGCATCCCATCTATCAGGAGACCAGCTGCAGCCCGGCAGAGAAGGACCTATAGCTGGATTCAGCATAGGACCAGAGGGGCACGGGCGGTTCCCCCTTTTCTGCCGGCTCTTCTTGCTTCCATATTCCTACCAGCTGGCACCCACAGCAGACCTCCAGGACTGTGTGCCTGGGCTTCTCAGGGCCTGGGGCCATTCAAGGCAACCCCAGGTCACCTAGGCCACAGAAGCCCAGGTGTTGCATCTCCAGACAGCCCAGCAAGCTTCTGGGGGAGGCGTCTGAGTAGCTGCCCCTATGGAACCGCTTTGGGGAAGCAGAGCACACTTCCCCCACTGCTCTTCTAGGCTTTTCAATCCTGAAAGGGTAGAGGAGTGGCCACAAGCACCCCCCACCCAACCCCGGTCTAGTCCAGAAGCTTCCCGGATGATTGAGGCCAAGCGTAGGGATGCTTGACAGGAATGTGACACCACCCAGATACCTTGTGCCCTCTGGGAGGGACAGTGCAGGGGGCAGGTTCAGGGCTCAGAGGGGAGAGAGGGTGATGACAGGGACGAATTCCCAGGCAATAATCAGCAGCTCTAGGCTCTTCCATCTGCCTGCAGCGGGTGGAGAGGAGAGAAAGGCGAGCCAGGTAGCCGCCCTTCCCCAGCCGTTAGGCGTTGGGACCAGCTGGGCTTAACTGTCAGGCCTGAGCTGTCTGCAGGAGAGGGGCCTGGAGTGTGGGACTAGGGTGAGGTTACACACACACACACACACACTGTCAGGCCTGAGCTGTCTGCAGGAGAGGGGCCTGGAGTGTGGGACTAGGGTGAGGTTACACACACACACACACACACTGTCAGGCCTGAGCTGTCTGCAGGAGAGGGGCCTGGAGTGTGGGACTAGGGTGAGGTTACACACACACACACACACACACACACACACACACACACACACACACACACACACTGTCAGGCCTGAGCTGTCTGCAGGAGAGGGGCCTGGAGTGTGGGACTAGGGTGAGGTTACACACACACACACACACACACCCTTCTTTGTTGTGGCTCCCAGCTGAAGAGAGCAGGAGGATTTGTTGTTTGGTTTGGTTTTGGCCAGTGCCCGATATATAAAAGTTTATTACATGCCAGAAGTACAAAACATGGGCACCAGCCACATAGGGCACAGAGCAGACGACAGGACTCTCCCAGATATGGGCACGGCACACAGATATGCCACCGCTGCCTGCCCAGAGCTCACAAGGGAATGGGAAAGACAGATTCCAAAACAGATCACGGTAACAGGATGTGGGAAATGCAATGAGCATGATGCTGAGAAGCCCAGTGGAGGCTGCCCAGCTCACCTGTGTGTGTGTGTGTGTGTGTGTGTGTGTGTGTGTGTGTGTGTGTGTGTGTGTGTGTGTGTGTGTGTGTGTGTAGTGGGATGAAGCGGGGAGCAGAGGCAGGGAAAACCTGGGCAAAGGCAGAGAAGAGCAGGGTAGCAGTGTTTCCAGGGCAAGCTGGGGTGGGAGGCAGCTAGGAGGGATTAAGTGCTGTTGCCTGGAAGGAGATGAGGCTGTGGAGAGGGCCAGGGATCAGTGCCAAGGGGCACTGTTAAGGAGCTGGACTCTAGACTGAGGTCTCCAGGGAGCCACTGAGGATTTAAGCAGGACCAGGACCTCATCAGAAGTATCTTTTTAAGATTTCTTGGATGCAGTGAGGTGGGTACGTTGGGAAAGGAGATGAGGCAGGGGGCTAGAAACCCAATGCATGCACGCTGGTACACCCAGGAAGTGCCCAGGGCCTCTGAGGCCACAGGCCTCAGTGACACCCTTACCAGGCACAGCCAGGCTGGAGAACCAGAGTGAGTCAGTCCAGGGAGTGGGGGAGGGCCCACAGGGCCAATAAACCTGCTCTGGGCTTGGGCCTCCCAGGCTCTCCTCCCTGGCCCTGAGAACGATGTGAATTTATAAGTTCCTGCAACGCAAGATCCTCCAGCCTGGAGCCAACTCCCTCCCCCGCTGCCCCCCAGGAAGACACAACCATCACCTCTCCCCCCAGTGGGTTCCATGCCTCGTGGTTGCTTTATCACACCCTCAACCTCTCCCAACCTGCCCTCAGGTCTGGTTTCAGAACCGCAGAGCCAAGTGGCGGAAGCGCGAGCGTTATGGGAAGATCCAGGAGGGACGGAACCCCTTCACGTCTGCCTATGACATCTCCGTGCTGCCTCGAACTGACAGCCATCCCCAGGTGAGAGCCCACGCTGCCCAGGGCCCGGGCCCGCCCGGTCCATGGGGAAGCCCGCAGAGTATGAGCTTGGGCCCCTGGGAGACCTGGAGCAGCGTCAGGGCTCCATGGGGTTGTGGAGAAATCACTTCTTCCTCTGCAAGACGGGCTCTGAGCAGTCTCAGGAGTGATGTGTGCAGAGCAGCTGGTACAGAGGAATCACTGAAGGAAATCTCATTTTGAGAAGCAGTGGTAGGGGCCTTCTGAGATGCCTGTAAGTGCTGGGGGTAGGAGGGGACAGTTTCCAGACTCGGATCAAGTGATGATTTCTTGCCAAGTTTCTGGAGCCCTAAGGGCAAGAGGGAGCCCCTAGGTAAGGGAGGTGGCCTCTGAGGCTCCTCATTCATGGGCTTTATTTTTCTCTTTTCAGCTGCAGAATGCGCTGTGGCCCAGTCCAGGGTCTGGGAGCCCCGGGGGCCCCTGCCTCGTGTCTCCAGAGGGCATCCCCTCCCCGTGCATGTCCCCATACCCCCACTCGCATGGGAACGTGGCTGGCTTCATGGGGGTGCCGACCTCTCCCGGAGCCCCCCCGAGCATCTACTCCATCCACAGCTTTTCCCCTGCCCTAGGGGCCCACAGCTTTGAGCCCTCCCCAGATGGCGACTATAAGTCTCCAAGCCTCATCTCACTCAGGGTGAAGCCCAAGGAGCCGCCCAACCTGCTGAACTGGACCACGTGATCTGTCGCGTGGAACCGCACTTCGAGCTGCCCAACCCCACTTCCATTCCCGGCTGCTCCCACCCCACCCCGGCCTGGATGCCAGAGAGGACACACCTCTGCTCCAAGTCCCAGATGGCTCCTGGAGGCCCTGCCAGAGCACTGGGACCCTCAGGCTTCCGGAGGGAAGAAGCTACGGAGTCTTTTAGAATAAGGTGGGGCTGCCCAGGTGAGAGGGGGCTTCAAAGCAGGTAGGATGCCTCCTACCACACACTGGGCCTTCTCACCCAAACTCTGGGCTGGAGGGAAGAAGATGCTGCCCTGCTTCCTTCAGACTGGGTCTGACTCTGTCATCCTTCCAGCTGACACCGCTTAACTGGCTCCTCATACTGGGAGAGCAGGAAAATAGGAGGAAGGAGACACAGGCTGAACTAGGAGCTCCTTGCCACTTAGGGGAAAGCAGAGTCTAGACGGCCAAGGGCCGGCCTCACTTCCCCCTCCCACCACAAGGGGGCGCACACCCAGTGTCTGTGCGGACAAGCCCTGGAAACTGGAGGTCCGGGTGTGAGACCCCCTTCTCCCCTTCTCTGCCATTTCTACTCCTGGACTGTGCCCCTTCCCACAACATGTTCTGGAGTCCCCTTCCCCTCCAAGGGGCAGAAATCCACCAGAAACCACCCAATATTTGGATTCTCTTCCATAGGATCAGGCCAGAGCTATGCCATGGAAACCATAGGCTCCCTTGGTTCACTTATTGGATGTTGGAAAGAATAAAACAGATTTCCACGGACTCAGCCCCTGAGTTTCCAACCCCCACTTTTGTAAAGATACTTTTGTCAGAACTGTGCTGCCCAGCATAGAAATAAAAGTGGCAGTATTTTTTATACCAGGTGACTGTGTACTTAAGGTGGCTCTGGGGCTGCTCTTCCGCCCAGGGTCCCAGCAGGGATCCCAGAAGCTAAGGGAAGAGGGGCCTGTGGCCAGAACCGGAAGCCCATGTGTAACATGCCTGGCTGTGTCACCTGCCTGGAGGGTCCCTGTGGCTTCAGCTGGCACAGGGAGGCAGAGAGAAAGGCCTGGCTCTAGGGCTGCTGGGCCCATCTGGAAGGGAAAATGGGGGGTAGGAAGGGGAGTGAGAACGCTGAGATAGACTTGTGGCTGAACTGACACTGGGCTGGGGGGGGGAGAGAGACAGAATGGAAGTCTGGGGAGCCCACTGCGGGCTCTGAGCTCCCCTGGGCCGGGACCCCGGAGAAGTGGGGGTGGAGCCACTCCCTGCTCGCAGACGCCCCAGGAACACGTCTGAGCTGTAGGGCAGAGACGAAAGCCAGGACTCTTTCTTGTGGTTTCAGAGTATTACCCATTCTATCCTTCATCCCCGCTTTCGGCCTTATCTTCCTGCAAGGCAGGAAAAAAGCAGGCCTGGCCCTCCCACCCTCCCAGTAAACACAACCACATTGCTCAGAGCGGCCCAGCCTCAGCTCGCAGCCCAGCTCCCCTACCCTGGGCCTCCTCCTCCAGGCACAGAGAAACCCAAGCACACGAAGACACCAGGGCCGCGCTGGTTCCCAAGGAGGGCGCGAGTCCCCCATCAGATCAGACGTGCCAGCCACGACCGTCACCGCAACAAGGCTCAGGCACACCCTGGAGGAAACCAGTGTCTTTCTCCTCTTCCCTCCCCTTCATCTGAGGGCCTGGCTCCTGGTGATTTCTCCTCTCTGTCCTGATGCTGGCTCTGAGGTCCAGCCCCGTGTCCATCGGGAAAGGAAGGGTCTGGGCGGTAGGGAGAGGCGGCCGCAGCCACCGCTGATCAGCAGAACCACCTTCACCCAGCTGGTTGATGACGGACTGGGGAGCGGCCTGCGCTTCGAATTCCAGGGCTAAGACCACGGCGCTGAAAGTTCCTTCACCCAAGGAGTGGCCAGCGAAATTCTGGACTTTGTCTCACAACAGTTAGATAGATGGCAGAGAGAAAGATTCGTTTGTTCTACAGATTTTGAGCCCACCTGTGCCAGGCCTTGTGTTGGGTGCCAGAGACAGAGCAACGGTCAGGAAGCCACGATTCCCTCGGGCTCCCAGCTGAGAAAGAGGGAAGAGGAAAGGATCCGTGAAAGTGAAGGACGCAGAAGCGGGGAAGAGACAGACCAGAGAAGAAAACGAGGCTGAGCCCGAGATCCAGCAGCAAGGCTGGGAGAGGGCGCAGAGGCCGGAGCGGGCCCTGTGCGGGTGGGGGAGGCCCTGGCGGGGAGGGCACCGGGAGGCCAGAGACCAGCTACTGGCTCCCATCCAGGGGCATCTGCCCACAGCTCATATTTTTCTTTCCAGTGACAGCTAAACGAAGAGAAAGCTAACTTTACAACCGCCACTTCACACATAATGAATATGAATGGGCATCCCGGAGCCCGTTCTGGGATTATCTGTGAGTTGATGGGTCCTCCCCCTGACGGGGCCATCCCAGCCGGCCTGTCCCCTGGCTGGGACTCGGCAGCCCTTCCACCTGCTTCCCATTAGCCGTCCTCCATCCTCCCCTCCTCCTCCACACCCTAGGCGTCTCACCCCTAAGACCCGGTCCCCAGGTCTCCAGATGCCCCTGCCCCCAGCCTAGGCCCTGTGGAAAAGAAAGTGGCCGCACCTGGCATCTCGAGAGAGGCGCGAGGCTCGGTCTCCCCTTGCTAAGGCTCCTTTCTGCTCCGTGAGGCCCATCCAGAGAAGCCCTAAATCTTGGTCCTACCAGGGGCACAGGCACCAGGGCCAGCGAGGCGGGCCCAAGCCAGTATGTGCTTCAGGCCAGGCTCCCAGCCTTAGTCCAGCACCAGGAAATGCTTCTCATTAGAGGCACTCAATCTTCATCCCCTCCTCCCGCAGCCATTTACACATCAACCTGAATTACAACCCCAAAGTGCAGACCCTCTGCAGCCCCAGACAGGAACAGAGCCCAGCATCACCAGGAACTGGGCGTTTCCTGTATCCAGCAGAGGGAGAACATACCTCCCCGCCACCCCCTTCCAGCCTCAGCCACGGGCTCGTCCTGGCCATGAACACAAGCCTGCGCTTGGAGCCCTTGTTCTTGATGCTGGAGGCCCCTCCCCTCCCCCAGCAACTGCAGGCTCCCCCGGCCCAGTCCTTCTCCAGGACAAGGGCATTGGCTGGGGCCAGGGGACCTCTGTGGCCCTGCAGATGTGTGTCTTGGTACCTACCACATTAATGCCCTTACAAAGCTTTATGGCCAGCTCTCCATCGACTGAGAGCTTGTCAAATACTGTAAGTTTGGTGTCCTATTCACCTGGACACTAGGGCACCTAGAATGGAGCCAGGCCCAGAACAGACCTCCCAGTTATGATGCAAGGCTGATGCTCCAGAGATATGTCTGTAAAAGACCTGGCTTCAAACAGCCAATCTGCCCTGAGCACATTCTGTGGCCGTGGTCAGGCACTTCCCCTCCCGGGCCCTCCGGAACCCACGGATGTGGGATGCACCTGCCCAAGCTTTACAGACCTTGCAGCTCTGCTACTGTGTTCTTTTTGCACAGATTTATTAGACATATCTATAGACCTTGCAAACCAAGAGGGACGATGCTTTTCTGGCTAAGGTGAAGTTTCAGAGGAGAGACTGGGGAAATAAAATAATGGGAAGAGGACAAAGCCTCAGCCAGATAGGCTGAGGGAGCCAGGCTGCCTGGAGGAGTAAGACTGTGAAGACCCACCCGACCGGAACTGCAACCCCAAGACACGTCCTTCCTATCGACCCTGGTGAGAACCCACCATACACACAGCGACGTGTCAAAGCCCCTGGTCCTGAGCAAGGTACCTTGTGGCAAAAGGCCAATCCCAGGGACCTCCACCCGCCTAGGCCATGTGACTTACATAGGAGCACACTGCTGTCTCCACCAGGGCTGCTGACTGCACGGAATCATGATGGCATATCAAGGCCTGTCCTGGAAGCCCAACTCGGGCCTGGACTGAGCCAACGAAGGGGAGTTTTCCCCCAGAATGTCTCCTTTATAAGTCAAGACCCCTTGGAGACTTAAAACTCCCTATACATGGCCTGCAGGTAAGATAAGGGAACCTTAAGCAATTCTGAAAAGGGAGCACTCCTTTTCCCAGCATCAGAATGCTATGACCCACAGAAGTGGAGCCTCAAGAGGGAGCCAGCTGGGCGCAGACACGTCCAGGATCTCAGGGCCACGTGCAGGTCCCAGGAAGCCGCACACTGACAAGGACCACAAGTGTTCCTGGCTCCTCCTGCAGCCAGGCAGGCTCCTGGGCCTCCAGACACCCCTTCCCAGGATCAATGGTTTGCCTCTCCAGGCTCTGAGCACATTCTGTGGCCATGGGCACACAGCTCTCCTCTCAGTCCCAAACCCCTGTCCTAGGAAGAGCTCAGAACAGTCGACCCCCTCCCTCCCAGGTACTGAAATTGGATTGGCTGAGGCCAGCTCAGGGCTGTGAGCCACAGAAACCTGGGGCTCCTCCTGCAACTACACTAAACACAGAGGAGCAGACAATTTGATGCTCAGCCACCCTGAGCCCTTGGGCTAGGAGCCCTGGAGCAGCACCAGACCGATGTGGTGGGGGAAGAACCCTTGGGGTAAGTGCCAACTCCCCTCTCCTTCCCCCGAAGATGGGGAGGGAGGGCAGCATGGCAGGGGACAAGGGGGTGACCTATTAATGCCGGCAAGAACACCTGTTTTCTAGACCCGGAGGAGATATTCAGGGGCTAGGTTCCCTGCAGACAAGGCAATGGGCATTGTTTTTGCTTCCTTTTAATGTAAACGGAATACACAAACACATTAAAAACCCCAACATGACACAAGAGAATACACACCAATTTATATATAGGTATTTACAGACCCCTGCAAACCAAGAAAAAAAAAAAAAAAATGGCACCTCTGGTTAAAGGACACATCTCTTCCTACCCCAACTCTGTCCAGAAGCAAAGTGCTGAGGCAGCTGCAGGAGCCTCTGCAACCGCTTCTGGATGAAACTTAGCAGGAGGCTGGAATGACATCAGAAACCCCTAAAGCAAAACCACTGTCTGACCGGGCTCTAACCCTAAGCCCTCCTCCTTGGCAAACCCACATGCCAAGGATCTGCGTGTCTCAGGAAGAGTGAGCATGATCCCTGAAATTCAGATGCAGTGGGTTCCCAGCCCAACCTAACTTTCCCCAGCCTTGGGCCTACATGACAAATGAGCTGCAACCAACAACGTCCGAGAGAGGAGGGCGGGGAGGAACGAAGGAAGAGGATCCCAGGGAGAGAAATGACGGCTCCGAGCAGGACACTGGGAACCACAGAGAGGCCAGATCTGGACTCACTCACCAGTCCAGCACTGGCCTGGGAGGGCACAGTGGGGCTGTGCTGCCACCTGGAGGGGGATGGGAGCACTGCAGCAAGGAATGAGGACAGCCCCTGGGGTACCTGGGGATCACCCCATCTTTCAGACTCCCACCCAGGAGCCTCACTGCAGCAGCTCTTCCCAGGAAATGGGCTTGGAGAAGACCTCCCTTTCTAACCAGAGGTCGTAGTTCATCTGGAAGTCCTCAGGGAGGTCCACCCGCTGGCCCAGGACACTCTGCAGGCAGTTGTCCACAGGCAGAAAGTCAGGGTTGCTATGGGCCCGGTCATAGCGCCGGGCATTGAAGCGTTCGATGTTGGCACGGAGGGCACACTCCTCTGCCTGGAAGTCCCACGGCCGGGCATCAAGATCTGGGACAAAGCAGGAAGGCATGGTTAGGAGCCGTGGTTGCGGCAGCTGCCCTCAAGTTCACTGAGATGCAGAGCCAGGCTGGGCTGGGCTGGGCTGGGCTGGGAATGCTGACTGTCACCTGGGAGTGGGAAGCCTCCAGGCCCCATCCTTAGGAAGAAGGACGGGACTTCTCTCCTGGATACAAAGGGAAGTCAGATCACAGGTGAGGAGCCAGCTTACGGAGAAAGAGGCTTATGTGGCCCCAGTGAAGGAAAGCCACAGGTACGACATTCTTCTCTCAAAGTCACCTTCTCCCTGGCTCACCAGGATCCCCTAGGTTGCAATTTCCTGACCAGGGGCTGACCACCTTGGCTACACGTGAACCCACGGCACTGGGAATACAGGCACAGGCACGTGGCCCTGGCGCTGTGGCCAGGAACTGTAAGGGTGGGCGGCACACTCGGGGGGACCCGGGGGACCCACTTAGCTGGGAGGCCAAGGTGGCTGCGGGGGAAGGGGAGGAACACATGAGATCCAGAACAGTTAGGGGTACAGGGGAGGCACCTCGCCAGGAGAAGGAACGGAAATGAGGGGCGGCATGGCCAGTGCACTGGCTGAGGGCTGTGTGTCCAGAGCCCTGGCTGTGATGGAAGCTGGGCCGCGACACAGCAGCTGGAACAGGTTATAGAGGAGGACAGGGAGGCACCATATCTGGGCCTTACACGCTTTCAGAGTTTGGCTCTAGAAGTTTCCATCGTGGCTCAGTGGTAATGAACCCAACTAGCATCCATGCGGACGCAGGTCTGATCCCTGGCCTCATTCAGTGGGTTACATCAGTGGGTTAAGCCGGTGTTGCCATGAGCTGTGGTGTAGGTCAAAGATATGGCTCAGATCCTGCGTTGCTGTGGCTGTGGTGTAGGCCAGCAGCTATAGCTCCGATTTCACCCCTAGCCTGGGAACTTCCATATGCCTCAGGTTTGGCCCTAAAAAGACAAAAAAAAAAAAAAAAAAAAAAAAAAAATTTGTCTGGCTCTAATTCCAATTCTAAGGGAAATCAGAAGCTAACGAAGGATTTTACTCAGGGAGGGAGCACCACCGGATGTGTTCTGTTGTTGTTGTTTTTTTTCTTTTTCCGCTACACCCACAACATATGGAAGTTCCCAGGCCAGGCAACCTACACTGTAGTTGCAGCAATGCCAGATCCTTAACCCACTGCGCCAGGCCGGGGATGAAATTGGTGCCTCCACAGAGACGAGCTGGATTATTAGCCCACTGCACCACAGTGGAAATTCCCTGGATGTGCATTTTTAAAAGATCACTAGGGCCACGTTTGAGGCACTGATGGAGGGAAAGGAACTGGAGGCAGCAAAACCCTGGGAGCTGAGAGAATTTCAGGAACCAGAACCCAGGCAGCTGCAGTGGGGAGAGAAAGGACGAGGAGATGGAGAAAGGCCTGGGACACTTTCTGGAAAAGGCACGACTTCAGGGGAGGCACAGAGGAATGGGGGATGATGATGGAGGCCAAGCCCTGCAGCCTCTCCAAGGCCTTCCGAGACCTCCACCCTGATACCGCAAAAGCAGGAGCCAGGTTCTTCCCTGTGCCTCGGAGGGATGCTTAGCACAGAGAAGGAAAGTTGTCACCTCCTCCCCGACCCGCCTTGTGCAGAACCACACTCACCGTTGCCGTAGGCCCAGTCGTCGTTCAGCCGGTGTCGCACCTTCTGGTAGATGGCAGACATGGTCTTCATGTTGCTCTTTCGCCACTGCCGCCCCAGGTACTTGGTCTGCACCTTGAGCAGCTTCAGCACATAGAGCTGCATCATGGCCTGTTTCACCTTCAGCGCCCGCTTCAAGATGGGGGCTGACTTGAACACCACCAGCATCTGGAGAGGGCACAAGAGAGGCCCACGTTAAGGGCAGAAGTAAATGCCTGCGCCGTCGCCCCGCTGCTAGCCCTCTTGGGGACATGGTTACAGTGACCGAGTGCTGCGGGCTTCCCCAGACTGAGGGGTGTCCTGGGACATGGGGCTTCCACAGCAGACCAGGACAGCCCTAGCAAACCTGGATGGTTGGTCACCCTAATTACGGGTCGGTCTGGAAGAAAGCTATGAATTCCTTCGCCAGAACTATCCCTACGTGCACATGTATACACCTGCAGTGAATTCATGGACCGCCCCACCCCAAGGCATCTGCAGACTCAAGGTTAAGGATGCTCAGAACCCTGGTATGTGGAGATTAAGAGGACACAGAAAATTCCTTCTATACACGTGGATTTATTTCAGTGCATGACTGAGCCTCTTCCAGCTTCCAGTTCAACTCATCAAGGAACCAGGGATCAGCCCTTAAGATGCAAGTCCACCCTGGGGACTCCCTGCACCATGTGAAGGGGACAGGACAGCATGTGGCACTTGGCTTTGAGCTCCACATTTCACACCTGCTGACTGCGCTGACTCACCATTGTCCTCGAATGCTTCCATTTTGTCAGCTTGTTCAAGATCCGAAGCAGATTGATACAAGAAAAGAGGTTCCTCCAGCAAAACTGGTTATTGTCACCTGCTTCCTGCAGGGAAAACCCAGGAACACTCATCACCTGCACAGCCCCAGGTGCTCAGCAGCTTCCAAGGCCCTCACTTATATGACCTCAGCACTGCAGGGTCTCTCCATGCCTGTACCAGGAACCCTCTGCTCCCCTCAGCACAGGGGGACCTCCACCCCAGAAGCTGCCAGATGGTACTTCTATACAATGGGCTACTACGCAGCCGTAAAAAAGAACGAAGTAGCCATTCTCAGCAACGTGGACGCAACCAAAGCATGTCATACTAAGCGAAGTAAGTCAGAGGAAGATGAACACCCTATGATATCACTCATGTGTGGAATCTAAAATACAGCACAAATGAACCTATCTCAAAACAGAAACAGACTCACACACAGAGAACAGACTTGTGGTTGCCAAGGGGGAGCAGGGAGGGGGCAGAGTGGTAGAGACCGGAAGTTTGGGGTTAGCAGATGCAGACTAGTGTATTTAGAAAGGATAAACAACAAGGTCCTACTGTACAGCACAGGGAACTATCTCCAATCTCCCGGACAGACCACGATAGAAAAGAACATTAAAAATGTGTGTGTGTATACAAACATCTGAGTCACTTTGCTGTACAGCAGAAATTGGCACAACATTGTAAATCAACTAGACTTAATTTTTTTTTTTTTTTTTGCTTTTTAGGGCCACAACTGCAGCATAGCAGCATATGGAGGTTCCCAGGCTAGGGGTTGAACTGGAGCTGTAGCCGCCGGCCTACACCACAGCCACAGCAACACCAGATCCAAGTCGTGCCTGTGACCTACACCACAGCTCACGGAAATGTCGGATCCTTAACCCCCTGAGTGAGGCCAGGGATCGAACCCACGTCCTCATGGATACTAGTCAGGTTTGTTAACCACTGAGCCACAATGGGAATGCCTACAAAAATTTTTTTTAATTAAAAAAAAAAAAAGAAGTTGGCAGCAGATAGGGAGTGCTCCCTAAATTTTCTTGCAGGAAACATGGAGCGTGATAGTAGCGGCTGTGGCCTCAGCCTCCACTTCCCTCAGAGCTGTGGCCCCCAGAGTTCCAGTGTAGGGAGCGGGAAGCAAGCTGACCAGGCGAGCTCTGGGTCAGCAGCCCCTGGAGTCCTGATGAAATAATCCCTCTGCAAGCTTCCTCCCCGGGTCCCTCTACGCAGTCACAGTGCTTCCACACTGACCCTCAGGCCACAGGGAGCACTGGGAAGAGCCCACCACTCACCAGACTCTCGGCAGTCAGCTCGGGTAGCTCGTGCACCACGCAGTGAGGGTAGTCCAGGACAGAAATGCTGCAGAGGGCAAGGGAAGCCAGGCCTCACCAGGAGCAAGGGTGGTGCCGGGCGAGCAGCCGTGACAGGGCTGGCTCCTGGCACCCCTCCCTCACTTACTGGAGCAGAGGCTGGAATCTACTTTGCCTGCACCACCCGGTTTCCCCAGCCACAAGACAGGGAACACCTGCGCCAGGACAACCTGAGCAGCCCTTCTGCAGCCAGAGTCAGACGTGTACCTGTAAGGGGTGGAGACCCTGCCTCCCTCACAGCAATAAATCTGGGGCTGAGGGGCAGGGATTTCTCAAGGCAATTAAATTATGCCAAGCGCCTACTGGAGACTGTCTGGTTAACTGCCAGCCAGCCTGTGGTGTATCATACTGATGAGTGGTCCACATCAGGCACAGTTGGCACCAGGTGAGGGGGTGGGGGTAAGAGTCAGCAGAAAGGCATTAGAGTGCACATGAATAGGGTTCTCTGAGAAAGCAGGAGGCCTGCCCAGGAAGAGAAGAGAAGGAAAGAAAAGAGAAAAGAACAGAACAGAAAGCACAGAAGGCCAGTGAGGGCTGAGCCCAGGATGGGAACTCTCCTACCCAGGCACAGACAGAGTCACCTGTCACTAAACTGGCTAGACTTGGGTTTGACAAACTGACGTTTTCTACAGGCAGGGACCCTGAACCCTTCATCTTTGTGCCGATGTCTGGCTTGTGGGTGCTGAAAGGGCTCAGTGGGAGAGGCCAGCTAGGAGGCCTGCCATCTGCCCAGACCCACCCCTTCTTGATCCCTGGTTCTTATCACCTGTTCTTGGCAGTGATGTAGGACATGATGTTTTGATTGAAGAATTTTAGGATCAAAGGGATGCAGTTGGCAAACACCAGGTGCTGGGCCATGTATTCAAACTGAAACCAATGGGAAAAAAACATAAGCATAGCCCTTGGGACCCCACCCTCCTTCTTCCACCAGAGGCCTGTGTCTCAGAACATTCATGCAGAGCTCAAAGGGGTTGGAAGGCCAGGGCCTCTGTTCTTAGGGGCTGGAGGAGCAGCACCGCCTGAGGCCCTGGCCCAGTGGGCAGAAAGAAGGTGCTGCAAGTACCTGGTAGACGTGGTTCAACTTAAAGTGCTTGAGCAGCAGCAGTAGGACGGCAGATATGGCCTTAACAATGACCTCTTTGTGGCGGTTCACATCCACCCCCAGCTTCATGCTCTGCAACACTGTGGTACTGGAAGCACAGTCGTGGGTGAGCCCCCAAGCGCAGCACTGCCTCTCCTCTCCGGGTGCTCCCAGGAGAGACAGGATTCCCAAGCCTTCTCTGGGCCAGGCACCCACCTCACTGCTCCCCCACTGCGGACATCTCAGAGGTCAGGCCCTGTTCCTCCCACCCACTACCCAATCTAGCTCAGCACAATTTTCTTCCTTCTGTGACGGCCCCCATACATTCGTAGTATATTTCTCTGCTTTTCCTCCAAAAATGAACTTCTCACTTCAAAACCTTCCCTAAGCTTCTGCCACCATAGGAACTTGTGTTCCTTGGAGCGTGTTCTGTGAATTGCCAGTGTACTGAGATGTTTCATATCATGGGAAAAGGGGCTTTGGAATCAGAAAAGTTGTGGAAGCATTGAGCTAAATCAGCTTCTTAATTTAGGAGTTGCCACTGGAAATCTTTCTAAGAGGACCTATAGCATCTGGCTCTGGAATCCTTTTCCCAAGGCCCATCCTGATGGCCTGGTGTCTATGTAGTCCCTCTGGGGTTGGCCGATGCCTGCTCCCCCCCCCCCCATTATCTGGCTATCACCACCAGACCCAAGGGGCCCAGCCAGCAGGGAGCTGGGCTCAGAGCTAGGCGGTACTGGCAGGCAGGTGGATCAGGTCAAGGCCCAGGTCCTTCTCAAAGCAGAACGTGATCCCGGTTTGTACTCTCGTGTGAAAAAGATGGGGTCAATGCCCCAGGGAGGAAGAACCCCTAAGGATGTCACTATCACCCTGAGACATTCAAAAATATTCTGCATGCCAGGGCTTCCCTTGTGGTTCAGCAAGTTAGACCTAGTGTTACTGCAGTGGCCTGGGTCCCTGCTATGGCTTGGGTTCCATCCCTGGCCTGGGAACTTCCATGTGCTAAAACTATACATCCTGGATATCCCACAATCACATACTTTTGAGGAACATTTGGGAAAATGTCAAACACAGTCCAATTCATTTTACAGAGGAGGAATTGACTTTGCCCAATTCACTCAGTGTTCGCTCAGGGGCAGAGTCTACACTAGAATCCACGCCAACTGGATTAAGCCATTTTCCCAAGCAGTATAATTAAATATTTCACCTAGAACATTTTCTTTCTTCTGAGCCAGGAATATCCTAAACCCAACCTGCAGAGAAGTTGAACCCAAACACTAACGACAGACAACCTAGCAAACAGTGGGACTGAAAGGAAGCCGTTTCCCCTTCCCCTCTGCCCTTCTGCCCCTGACCTGCTCCATCCCCCAGATACTCAAGGCTTGACACTCACGGCATCTCCTCAGGCAGGACATCTGCTAGGATGTTGATGGAGTCTGTCTTGGCCTTTGAGGTGGGAGCTGCAGCCAGCAGGATCTTTAGCAGCGCAATCTGGGGAGGAGCAGACCATTCAGACAGCATGGGTGGGAGGGCCCAGGGGCAGGACTAGGCCCGGAGAGGTGGTCCTTCCCGAGGCACTCGGGTGGCTGAAGGAGGGGCCAAGGGCATGGCCGCCTGCTCTCAGGGCCAGTGCAGTGGGGAGGGTGGCCCGTGGCAGGTGCCTACGGAGGAGGAGCACTCACCATGTACTGCGGCAGGCTGGGGAGCAAGCCTTGGTAGAGAGTTTCCGCGGGAACTTGCTCCACCTCCTCTTCTCCCTTCCAACACAAGGGGTACAGTGGGGACAAACCCAGAGCCTGGTTCTGAGGATGCTCTCCCGGGCCAGTGTGCTAGCTGGCTGGAGGAGACTGTACATGTGGATGATGGGAGTAAATGATGCTGCTGCTAATGATGGTGAACCTTTAAGACAACGTGCCAGGCACCTGACTTGTAAGAGGACATTTCATCATGACAATTCTATGAAAAAGGTGCTACTGTCATTCCATTTTAACAGGCAGGACAAGAAAGCAGAGAGAGATCTAGTACCTCGCTAGGTCGCCACCCATGGAGCCGGGATTCAGAAGGAAGGGGCTGGCCTGGAGTCCGTGCGCTAAGCCCTGTGCCTGACACACGGCACCCCTGCAGCGGGAGCTGGACAGGGAGCTTTCTGAGGGCAGGCCTGGTGCTCTGCGGTCTTGGCCCAGCACAGTGCTGGGAACGGCTGAACCCTGTGGGCTGAGGAGGGCCCCCAACTCACCCCTGAGAGAGGAGAGCGAAGGTACTCCTCCTCCATCTGTGCCTGGACCTCTGCAATCGATGTGTACTTGTGCTGGAGGGAGAGAGGGGAGGAGGCACTGGGGAAACACCCCCCATTCTCTGGCCAAACACCCACCCCTGGCAAAGACCCCACGCAACTTTCTTCAAACACCGTCTTCTCAAAGACTGTTAAGTCACCACACAGATCACAAACTAGGATCCCCAATCCAAAATATTTTTCCAGGAGTTCCCATTGTGGCTCAGTGGTTAACGAATCCGACTAGAAATGATGAGGTTGCGGGTTTGATTCCCGGCCTTGCTCAATGGGTTAAGGATCCGGCATTGCCGTGAGCTGTGGTGTAGGTTGCAGATGTGGCTCGGATCCCGAGTTGCTTTGTCTCTGGCATAGGCCAGTGGCTACAGCTCCAATTCGACCCCTAGCCTGGGAACCTCCATATGCCACAGGAAGTGGCCCTAGAAAAGGCAAAAAGACAAAAAACAAGCCAACAAACAAAAATATATTTTTCCAAGTGGGCACCTACCTCTTAACACCAGTGCAAAAAAGCACACAATAGATTCGGGAAAAACGCAAATTCAAGGAGAGAAGGGGGCTTTCAGATAGCTATCATGAAATTAAGGGGGAAAACTTACAAGCAGAATCAAGCACCCATGTACTCAAGGATCAAGTACTCAAGTCCTCAAAAAGCCTAGCTGCCTGCGGCGCACTTACACTACAAATGTCAAAAGTACACTGCAAAAGCCTATCAGCATTCGCACCCCAGACATGCTGTCAGAGGAGACAGCTCTTTCCCACCTGTGATGCTTCTGCATTCCTGGAGGGACCCGCACGTACAAAACCCTCAGGTCTCCCTGTCTGCACCCCCACCACACATGCACACACTCACTCCTCCCCTCGCTGCCCAGTGGGTGTGGGAGGAGGAACAAGACAGTCTCAGCACAACCTCTTTCTCTTCTTTCTTAAGAAAAGAAAAGCCTGTGCCCTCTTCTGCTCCTTGACCAGGCTTAGCAGGGTGCCAGCGCTGCGGGCCCTGGACAGGTGAACTGGCCTAATTCTGGAAGGGAGGTATCGGACACCCTCTGGGGTTGTGCTCTTAGGCCTCATTCTCCACTCACTCTATTGGCAACAGAGCTGGTGTTTCAATCCCCATCCGCCTACTCCTTGAACCCAATTGCCTTGGAACCTGGGCCAGGAAAGGGAGGCTATTTACTAGACCCCTTAAAATTCCAACTGTCAGGTACTATAATCTTTAATAAAACACCAGTAAGAGCCCAACAAAAGCTCAGTTAAAGTAAGGAAGATGTATGAAGAGCTGTTTGAAAGGACATGGCCGGAGTCCACCTATTCCTCCACCCCCCCGTCCTTCCAGCAGACAACAGGCCTCTCCTACAAAGCCTTCTCCCAACGGGCTGGGCTCACCTTACTCACTTGGGACCAAACGAGGCCAAAAAGCTCAGCCAAAGCCACCTACCTGTTTCAGAGTCTTGATGCTTTCGTGGATTGGCCTGGGCAGCCCCACCACCGTGTTTGTGTCACTGGAGAATAACAGAGGCCCTGTGTTAAGCCGGAGGCCGGGAGAGTGACCTTCCCGTGACCTTTCTTCAAAAGGAACTCAGATGCCACTCACCTGCCCAGAGTGTAACCTATGAACTTGCTGCGGCTGGACTCGAGGAACATCTCGATGTCCTTCTCTCTGCCAAAGGAAAAGACTGCCGCTTTCTTAAATGTTATCACAAGGCATCCTGCTTAATAAAGCACAGAATGTCCAGACACTGCGAAGCCAGAAGAAAAACTCTCCCACAATTGCTTTTCTTTTTGAGAAAAAGAATAGAAAAAGAAAGAATAGACATCTTCAGACTAATTTAAGGTCCCTCATTTGTTGCTGGATTATGATGCATAACCAGTTTACTCATAAATTTAAGGTGATACATGAAACGTAAAAGCCTACTTTATTCAGACAGCAAAAACAAGTTTGTCAACAGAATTTCTCAAGTATTTACAATTTTTACAACTAGAGCCATAAGCTACTGAGTTTTTCATGAGTCATGCTGTCCTGTCTCCAACAACCAGCCTATCTTGCATTTTCTGATGACTTGCTTTCTATTCCCACTACAGACCACTCAACACCGGGGCTATACCTCCATCTAGAAACTGACTTCTATGTGCTTTCACATTTCTTTTTTTAAATTACTCAATGAATTTCATTACATTTATAGTTGTACATGTTCATCCATTTCTTACACTGGCGCTTTTGCAAAGAGATACCATTTATATACATCCAGGAATCTCCATCTCCATTGATTTATGCACATATATTTCAAGTATCTTAATTATGGTTCTAAAGAAATTCTTCCTTAATCTGTAACATTCTGTCAAAACCCATTTACAGCGTCAGGGTGGGTGGAAATGGGTTCACTTAAATGCCCTTATTTTAATTTCTTCCTATTCCCTTTCACGAGTACCACGTCTGAGAGCTAACCCATGTTACGGACTCGGGAGTCATATGAGGGCCTCTTTGTGCACGGCCAGCAAGGCCACCAAGGCCAGCGCCCTGACACCCACTGGCTAGCACCGGGTACTTTAGGAGAGGCTCCTCCCAGAGCCAAGGTGGTCCTGGCCCTGCACGGGACCACTCATGTCACGACACAGGCTATGTGCTGGGCCCGGGAGTGCAAGGACTCTGGTTTCAGGAGCCAAGAGCATTTGGGAGGTCTGAGACTCACCTGACCTTGGGAGCCCATGGGAGCCCCTTTGGGCAGGTAAGCCTGTCTGTCTGGGGGTGCTGCAGCGGGGGAGGCATCACCTCATCCCGCTCGAGAGGGAACGTCTCCCCCTCCAGACTGTTGTCGTCGTCATTCTCCTCTTCCTCCTCACGAGAGTCGTCAGCCTTGTAAGGATCCCGCTCGTTGAAGGCATCCAAGTTATCCTGCTTTATCAGAGCCTGAGACAGAGGGAGGGGGGACCAGATAACAAGAGCCGACCAACGAATTAGAAAGGCACACGGAGGCTAGAGAGGCGATCACAGAGAAAGGCGGTAGGAAGTGAGCCAGGAGCAGTGCAAAAAGCCAGAGATGGGCCGAAGTAACAAATCAGTTCTTGCCCCAGGCCCTCAAAAGTGCCACGTCCTGAGCACCCACTATAAACTGGGCCTTGGGCTGGAGACACAGTGTCCCTGCCCTAATGACATCCATTTTGACTGGTTGTTCAGAGGGGACTTCCAACAACCTGGGATTCGTCCTGGGACCATGTCCCTGGGCGTGTGCACCCTGAGAGCCCTGAACTGTCAGGGGGACCTTAGGGCCCTCACCTTGTGCTCTCGACGGCCCCGTTTCTGCTGCTGCTCAATCAGGTCGGAGGCGGAGGCTGGCGGGGAGGCGGCCCTCATGTTGCGGATCACTTTGATGCTGTCCTCAGGCAGCGGGGGGAGGCCCAGGATGGCGCGCTTCTCGGCCTTCATGCTCTGCAGCTCCTCGAAGCCGCCCAGCGTGCACTGCATCGTAGACGGGTGCAGAGCGGGGGTCAACACGTCCGTAAGCCGGTCCCTGTCTGTCAGGCTTGAAATCGTCCATGACCCCATGACCCACATCAGCTCTAAACAAGGGACGAAGGCCACCCCCGGGGGCAGTGAGCGACATCAGCAAGGGAGAGGAGAAAAGGGAGCAAGGCAGGGAGAAAGGCAGGCTGACGGAGCCCCATGCGAATGGAGGCCTGGGGAGCCTGGAGTAAGACAGAGGAGAGAGATTAACCCTTCAAGTGCCTAGAAACGGGGAGGAGACTCTAATGCTTCAAAAGCTGTACATGCCAGTCTTTCAAATTGGGAATATACTAGGTTGGTTGCTCAAATTAAAACAAAAAGAACACTGTCTTCATCTAAACATCCCCCTAGAAGCCAAACCCCAGTAGTGTTCAGCAACGTTAGCCTGCTTAGTTTCACAATTTCTGAGCAATTCAGCTTTCCTCTCTGGCTTCAGTAAGACTTCGTGGGGGACCAAGAGGCCACTGGCCAAGAGAAAAGGCACAGGCCACTCCAGAGGCCTCATCTCTCTGAGCCCTAGCTCCGCGGAGCTGGCCTATTCAGAAGGAAGAGAAGGTGGGTCCCAGGGAAAGCAGGCGTCTAGACCCCAGCACCACCTTCTTCCCAGGCTGCTCCCTTTAGCAGAAGCGCTCCTGGTTTGGCCGGGGCCTGGCTGCTGACAATGGCCCCCAAGCCAAGGGTGCTGGCCGGCCGCTCTCCTGGACCCACCCCTTCCCTACCTAGAAGAAGAGTCAGCTCCTGCTCCAGGCCCCGAGGAACATGCAGGCGCAGGGCTCACTCTTGCTTCTTTCAGGTGACTTCTGACTGAGGAGCTCTACTTACACCAGCTCTAACTTTGCCTCAAGTTACTTTACAAACTCCAAGTTCAAGAGCAGTTTGTCTGGGAAGAAGGTGTTCTATGACTGCAGAAAACAGCTTCCAGGAACCAGGGAGCCAACAATCTATTCTGATTCCAAGGCCAAGTCCTCTCTGGCTGCAATGAGCCAAAATGAACATCGCCTTTCAGGAGGCTTCTTTCAGAATTTTCTTTTTTAACCAAAGCAGTTATATATTCATATAACTCAATATTCAAGAGGACATACAGAGAAAAGCCTTGCTCCTGCCCTGTCCCCTGGCACACGAATTACCCCTCAAGGAAGCGCTTACCAACACTGTCTTCCAGAGCAGCAAGAGGACCTTCTTCATGGGGAAGTGGGGGGCATGGCCGCTGCAGAACTTGGTCACCATCCCAAACAGCATGATGGCAAACGGCTCATTGTTGTACAGTGGGGAACCTGGAGGCGACACAAAGCTATCAGGACCACAGGGGCCTCCGTTCAAAGCCCTCTAGCCTCAACTCCCAGGCAGGGCTTTGAGCCAGGATCCCCAGAGTCCTACCCAGCTCGGCCCTGAAGGTCTGTCGCATGGTCCTCCACTCGGCCTTATCACCCTCACACTCCTCGTGAACCGTCTCCACAATCAGGTACATGATGTTGAGCAAGACCCTGGGGACAAGAGCCGCTCATAACTGGGCAGGACTGGGGATGGAGGGAGCACCGCCGGCCTCCTCACACCCCAGCCGGTGCAAGACAAGCCTGCGCATGAAGGCTGCCTAGTCAGGGAGGACTGTCATACGGAAACCAACTGACACCTGACAGTCCCACAGAGCACCCCGTGCTGTTTCCTCCTCTGTCCCATGGTGCCAAGACTGGGACCAGATCTTCTATTTTGTTTCTAGGGTCTAGCAAAGTGCTTACTCAAAGCAGGCGCTTAATAAACAGCTGCCGATTGAAAAGATGTGAAGAAAGGCCCCAAGCATTTACTACACTCATCTTCCTGGAATGAGAAAAACAGAGGCAGGAGGCCACACCTGACTGTGGCACTAAAAGTGGCTTCACCCTGGATTTCCTTTGGGAGCCTCGATCCAGGGTCCCATTCAGGGAGAGCCCTTAGCAGGGACTACCGATCACACACAGAACCCCACACGCCTGCAGATTAGTGGAGGCAAAAAGACAGCACACAGAGCGAAGAGACCCAAAGGTGCCCGCCCACGCTTGCCCTGACCTTGTTCTTCCTTGGGCTCGAGCTCAGGGAGCCCGGGTGAGCGGCTCGCCTCACCTCAGGTCTGTGCTGTCAGCCAGGGAGATGGCCGGCTTCCTCACGGCGCTGCTGCAGGCGGCACTGTTGCTGCAGGAGAGATGGGAGAGTCAGGGCCTTCCCCTGGGAAGGAAGAGACGTGGTTCCCCTGGCAAGTGCCGCCCAGCAGGGGAATAAGAGCCTATGCCACGCGCTTAGCCTGCACAGGAGTGCAAAGGACACAGTGGTGAGAGCTCAGACTGCCAAAGCCTGAATCTTGGCTCCAGCGCTTATGAGCTATGTGCCTTTGGGCAAGATACTCAGCCCGTCTGTGCAGACTGGGGAGGGGAACAGCACCTGTGTCATTCCCATGAGCCACTACACGTAATGGCCTTAGAACAACGCGTGGGTCGTATATATAAGGACTCAATGAGTGCTTTTATTACCCACGGTGGGTCCTCAGATGAGCGACTAGCAGCTGACTTGTCCACCAAACAAAGGACTAGCGGAGACACAGGCTTCAGCAGGCTTCATTTGAGCCCTCTTGTGCCTGACTTGTGCCTGGCCTCCTGCTGAGGGGAACCTTGCAGAGCAGACACAAAGGAGTCCACAGGTTCAAAAGAGAGTTCAAAATCAAAGGCCTCTTTTGGGGGGGCACAGTGGGCAGGCCTGGGCAGGAGCCGCGCTGGCGAGCTCTCTGGTGTGAGCGAGTTGCCAGACCCTTCACTGGTCGTCAAGGTTTGGGTGAGGATCTCCTCTGTTATTCGACCTGGCTGGTCAGGACAGAGCCTTAGGTGCCCCTACAACCCTCTCAAAAGCAGCTCATTCTGCAAGCTGCTGGGCCCCTGCCTCCTTTTCCCTCCTCAAGCCCCTCAGAAGAACTCACTCTATTTCCATGTTCAGAAGCTCCACCAAAGCGTTGAACGTGCCCACCTCCAGGAGCAGAAAGACGTTGTAGCGCATCCAGGACTGCACCTCTGCCTCTGAGCTACACTCCCCAAAGGTGCCTGCAAACACAGGCACAGCTCAGAGCCCCTGCCCGCATGTGACGGGGCCACATCACTGGAGGGACCCGGCACCTGCTTCAGTACCCTGGGCAACGTAGAGAATCGCTCGAGCCACCTTGAGTCTCTTCTCCCTGGCAGTGACCTCCAAGCCATCCAGGAGCCTCATGGCGTGGGTGCGGTGCTGGTTGGTGTCCAGTTCGGTCCACTTCTTATCCGTCACTGTCGGCAAGAGAAAAATCCTCACAGTGGAACAGCCTTTATGGTACCCATCAAATTCAGGACAGCCATGGGACCAGAACACTCAGAAAGACAAATTATTCCCTACATAAGGGATGAGGTCACACTGCTGCTCTACGAATCTGAATTTTCAGACTGAAATCTACTATTTTGGCTGCAATTTTAATCACATAAAGGGTCTCTCCCACCAAAACTTACATTCTGAAAAGCTACTGCCAGAGTACTTGCAAGCCCGCCCTAAATGTCCTAGCTGGCCTTGAATAACCATGGTTCAGCAGGTTTCCTAGGCCACTCCAGGACGACTTAGGTCGTTCCGATGACTAAGAAAAGCCCTCGGCTCTCACAATGCAGGAAAGGAGCCCAGAAGCGGGGAACTGTCTCACCATGCATCCGGAAGTCCTCCTCAAAGCATTTCCGATTCATCAGGAATTCTGGCCCTTCCGTGTAGCTGTAAAGCTCTGTTAAGAACAAAGTCTCATCATCTCCATGTCCACGTCCCACAGCAAGCGACACACACAGTAGAGAAGGTAAGGTGTTTGTTTCTAAAGCCAACTCTGTCCCCGAGTCACGATGACTCCTGGGCTACCCTACCTAATTACTAAGGGGTCTGATGTGCACAAAGGGGAGAATGCTGACTTCCCTGGCAGCCCATAACCAGAATGCCAGGTGGGCATAAAGTGGGCATTTCCAGCCCCGTGCGCACTGATCCCACCAGGCCATGCCAGAGGCTGACTGCCACGTGAACATGTGTCTCTCAAGTGGCTTGAGAACAGGGCTTGTACTATGGAGGCCTGAGAAGCAGCTCAGGCTGACTCCACATTACATGGGAGCAGCAGCGGCAGCGACAGATGTACACAGATGCAGCCACACGTGCTGCCAATCCTCATGATCCCCTGTTCGAGAAGAGACCACTGCCAGAGGGGCCGCACACGGCCATCAATGTCCACAGTGGGGCTGGGCCATAGCCAAGTGAGCTGACTGTGCAGAGATGCTCCATAAAAGTAAAGAAAGCCAAAGTTGTGACATACACGGGGCCTGAATCCAACAATGGACATGCTCTAGGTATACACATCACTGCTAGGACCAAGTAGGGGGACAAAATGAACTCCAAAACGATACTCACTCTTAATTCTATTAAAGACTGACAAGGCAAGAAAGCACCCCTAATAATAAGAAGGCCTGTGCTTTACCTGAGAGCTCTGCAGCCCACTTGTCTGTGTCAGCATACTCAAACTCGAGGTCTGGAGACTCGGAATAGCCCTGGTGAGGAAAGACGAGTCATGCAAAAGATCACCGTGAGTGTTTTCCAAAGGAATGAACACATATGCTTCCAGAGACCCTGCTGTGTTACAGGATGTCACTACCTTCACTTTGCTGATGCCTTATCACAATATTTTGTCCCCTGGGCTAGCTCAGGTCTCCCTCTCAGAACAACCTGTACTACTTCACAGCATTTATCCTAACTCATAATTATAAATGCACATGTGTATTCGTTTAGTGTCTGCTTCTCCATGAGACTGCAGATTCCTTAAGAGCAAGAACTTTGTCCATTTTGCTCACCAATGAGTCCACAATGCCCAGCATCCTACTGGGCATGAACAACGGACTGAATGAATAGTTCACACCCAAATAACTACTTGTTGGAGGAATGAACACTAAAGCTTCCGCGTAATCTGTGCGGTGAAATGACCATCCCACATGGTGCTCAGATTTTGGAAGCGTCATTCCTTCTAGCTAGTGACCTATCCATAGCTCAGGACTATATGAGTATACACACCCTCAGCCCTCCTGCCCTTCTCTCAAATTTCAGTGAGAACTGACAGAGAAGACAGCAGCTGAACAGAAATGGCTCCTTCCTCCCACACGCGGGAGAGGAGGTGACAAAGAGAATCTTTTTACTGCTGGGGATAGGTCACTAGCTGACAACACACCATCTTGGAAGCCATGTTCCGGGAAAAGAGAAGAGATGAAGAAAAAGGCAGTCCTCAGGCTTGATTACAATTGACCTGGGAAGATAAAGACCACTCGAAAATGATGTAAAACACCCACAAACACTGACTAACACGAAGAACTCCTTATTGGGGCCAAAGAGTGCATGTTCTTTCATAAGTTACTGAGCTTCAGTTTCTTCATTTATGGAATGAGGATGACAAAAAAATCTATCATGAAGGTTTTTTTAAGGACTAGTCAAAATTGTGTAGCACACAGTGGGCTCCCATCAAATGCCTCCCCCCGGGTCCTGCAGGCACCCCTCAGGTTCCCAGCCTACTGATTTCAGCTAAGACGCAACAAAGAGTGGCATTAATATCTGTAAGAAACAGATTTAGACAGGTCCCTCAGCTTAAATGTGTTCACTAACCTTGTATGTGTTGAGTCTACATGGAAATTAAAGGTTAGAAAGAAAAATTCGAATGCATCAAAGTGCATTTAATGGCCACTTAGGAAATTTTTTAACTATTTAAAAACTAGGAGTTCCCGTCGTGGCGCAGTGGTTAACGAATCCGACTAGGAACCATGAGGTTGCGGGTTCGGTCCTTGCCCTTGCTCAGTGGGTTAAGGGTCCGGCGTTGCCGTGAGCTGTGGTGTAGGTCACAGACGCGGCTCGGATCCCTCGTTGCTGTGGGTCTGGCGTAGGCCAGTGGCTACAGCTCCGATTCGACCCCTAGCCTGGGAACCTCCATATGCCGCGGGAGTGGCCCAAGAAATAGCAAAAAGACAAAAAAAAAAAAAAAAAAAAAACTAGGGGGAGTGCTTGTTGTGGCTTGGTGGGTTAAGAACTCATAGTATTCATGAGGATGCAGGTTCGATCTCGATCCCCGGCCTCACTCACTGGGCTAAGGATGGGGCGTTGCTGCAAGCTGTGGCATAGGTCGCAGATCTGGCTCAGATCCTGCATTGCTGTGGCTGTGATGGAGGCATGCATCTGCAGCTCGGATTCAACCCCTGGCCTGGGAACTTCCATAGGCCACAGGTGTGGCTATAAAAAGGAAAAAACAAAAACAAACCCCACACTAGAACTCCTCTTCTGATGAAGGTGGATTATTCATCCTTACCACTTTCAAAATCCTCCATCCTTGAAAAATTATTAGGAAGTCCCCACTGACGTCCAATCAGCCCACCATGCCAGGGCTACTAAAAGGTCAGTTTCATTGCCTTTTCAAATAACTCACCTCAAGCTCAAAGTGTATCTGACTGGAACTTGCCAAATTTTGATGTTTTACCAGAAGATTGCTCATGCAACAACACCCAAGAGCTTGAGAGGAACTGATTTCACAGGCCCAAAGACGGCATCAGCACTCTGCAATGAACTGGTACCTTATGCCTGGACAATGCAGAATTCCCTCTCATTAATAATAATAATAAGCACCTGACTGCTAATCAGCCTCGGAGTCGTCTCAGGTGAAGGAGCCCTCACAGTAAGGGCGCTGGCAATGTGCTGATTAAGAAGCCTGAAACGCTGCGACGTGTGTGTCTTCATTCATGAATTCTGCGATGGGAGGCAATGGGAGTGTAATTCTTTAATGCGGGGTGAGCTCCAAACTACGGTGTCTCCGAAAGGGGGGGAACAACCCACTAGCAAGAACGGAGGGAAAGCGGCTTCCTAACGTGTGTTTAGATAAACATATTTTTCATCTTTAATAGGTCAGCATCGGGCGCACTGGGCACACCAACCACCAGGCATTGTCAAACCATGGCCCGAACCTGCAGTGGCTAAGGTCAGAGTGGACAGGACTGTTTCTCCCTCCTTCTCTCCCCACCTCGGCGCACAGTACATCGGTGCTAATTAGCTCAGTCCGTCTTCGAGGTGCCTTCCAAACCCTCGCCAGTCTCTTCCCTGCCCACACACACCCTTCGCCGCCTTGCGCTGCGGAACCCGCGGGACCAGAAGCCAGAGACGATTAGGGGGTTGGGGGTGTAGCCGCGCTGCCCTCTGGAGCGCACGCAGACCACTGACTCTTCACCCTTGAACTGGGGGCAGGGGATGGAATCCCCAGAGGCCTCGCCCACAGCCCCGGCCGCAGAGGAGCCTAAGAGCGGACACAGGCTCCAGGAGGTTCTACCTGGCGGCGGAACTCGGGGAGGGGGACCCCGGTTTCAAGTCTCCCGCCCCGGGGATGCCAGCTTTGCATCCTGCTCCTTTCGCTGTTAAACAAGCAAACAAACAAACAAAACCTCCTCTGCCGAACCCGGCCCAGCTTGAACCCGAGAGCGACCCCGGCCCCAGAGCCTCCGCCCGCCTGGTTCGAACCTCGCCCCCCGAAGCTCCTACCTCCGAGTCTTTGCGCTGGTTGCGGTTGAACTCTCGGGCTTTGCCCCCGGGCAGGAGGCCCCCGCCGGCCCGCGGTGCCCCAGGCGGAGGCTGCGCGACTGCGGGCGGCGGAGGTGGAGGCGGCTGGGGCTGCTTGTTGTTCATGATTAGAGGACCGGGACCGCCGAGTGCCGGCTCCATCTTGGCTGCTCCACACCCCCGGCTCGGCTCAGTTCAACGACAGTTGCTGCGATGAAACTCTCGCGTGATTTCCTCCCGGAACGCTCCCTGATCGCCATATTAAGTGTGGCGGCAAGTGCCGGAAGCCATCTTGGCTGCCCAACAGTTCGCGATATTTCTTCTATTTGCCTTCCTATCCTCCTCTGCCCCTTTGGTTTTTACTCTGTGTGGGTCCCAGTTTAGAGGTCTTTTTATCTGCGTAGCCCATAAACCCCTTAAGTCAGTTTAGGCCTGCCCAACTCCTGCCTTCACCATCTCTTTGCGCTTGTCACTGTTACAGCCCTGTTCAAAGCTTTGGAGATATGAACAAAATGGACACAATTCCAGTCTTCATGGCGTTTCCATGGGGGGAGAGGTGCGAAAAAAATGAATAAATCAATAAAACAATTACAGTTATGGCATTCATTAATCACTTATTCATTAGACATTTAATGGATATCTGGTATGCTCCAAGCATGTGATAGAATGAGGAACGAAATCAAATGCCTGCACTAACGGTACATAACACAGTGTCTAGTGGGAGAGACGATGTGCACACAAACAAACAGATTAGACAAGTAAGCTCTGAGAAGAAACAAAAAGAAGTGTAAGGGGGAGTTCCCTGGTGGCCTAGCAGTTAAGGACTTGGCTTTGTCACTGCTGTGGCTCCCGTTCGATTTTCTCTGGCCTAGGAAATTCCGCATGCCGGTAGCTGTGGCCTACATAAACAAATAAATAAAATTTTTAATTAAGGGGAAAAAAGAAGTACAAAGGATTCAAAGGTGGTAGTAATAGGGGCGGGGAAGTGTGGCAGGGCTATAATAGGTAGGCTGCTTAAGAAAGGCAGGCCTGAGGGTGAGATTTTGTTTTCGTTTTTTTTGTCTTTTTGCCATTTCTAGGGCCGCTTCCCGTGGCACCTGGAGGTTCCCAGGAGTCTAGGGGTCGAATCGGAGCTGTAGCCGCCGGCCTACACCAGAGCCACAACAACGCGGGATCCGAGCCGCGTCTGCAACGCACACCACAGCTCAGGCAACGCTGGATCGTTAACCCACTGAGCAAGGGCAGGGATCGAACCTGCAACCTCATGGTTCTTAGTCGGATTCATTAACCACTGCGCCACGACGGGAACTTCAAGGGTGAGATTTTGAATGAGTTCTGAAACAAGTGAGGGAGAGCCACCCAGATCCACGGAAGAAACACAGGCAGAGGGACCAGCTAACTGCAGAGGCTCTAAAGTGGTGTGGTACAAAATGAGAGAAACAGGGGAAGAATAGTAGGAGATGAGGGCCGGGTAAATGCAAGGGCCAGAGAATTAGAGGGCCTTGAAAAGCACTGACAGGACTTTGGATTTTATCCTACGGGAAATGGAAAACCATCAAAAAGTGTTTACCAGGCAGGTGTCATGGTCTGATGTTGAAAAGACCAGTCTGGCCGCTTTTGGAGAGGGATTGAGAAATTGCAAGAGTAGGTGAGGACACACAGGTTAGGAGACTATATAAATGGAAATGATGATGGCTTATATCAGGATGGAGCAGTGGTTTGACATGGTATTTCTATACTGTGTAGGTAAACTCAACAGGATTTGCTGAAAGGCTGGACTACTATCAGCCAGATAGAGAGGAATGATGGATGAGTCCTAGATTTCTGGCTTGACCAACTGGGTAGATGCTTATATAGCTTATTTAAAAAAAAAAAAAAAGGCTTAGTATTACTTATTAAAATAGAGAGGCTGGGAGAAAGGAAAGCAGGTTTAGGGAGAAGATCAAGATGTCTGTTTTGGACATGTCATATATGAGACCCATTTGACATCTTAGAGGTGATATGTAAGGATCACCTGTTGCTATGTTGTGAGATCCTTAAAGGCATTTTATTCATCTTTGTCTCTCCCCAACTACATCTTGGCTGCTCCACACTCCCAGCTCAACTCAGTAAATCACTGGGATTCAACTCTTTCAGGATTTCTGGAGTTCCCGTTATGGCTCAGTGGTTAATGAATCCAACTAGGAACCATGAGGTTGGGGGTTTGATCCCTGGCCTTGCCTAGTGGGTCAAGGATCCAGTGTTGCCGTGAGCTGTGGTGTAGGTCACAGATGCAGCTTGGATCCCGCGTTGCTGTGGTGTAGGCTGGCGGCTACAGCTCTGATTCGACCTCTAGCCTGGGAACCTCCATATGCCATGAGTGCCACCATAAAAAGACAAAAAAAAAAAAAATCTGCCAAGAATCCACCTAGTAGGTGCTTTAAAAGTCTTATTACAAAATAAAGAATAAATCCGAATCTGCTGTGTTGCTACTTCCTCCTATCTTCCAGTACTTTGCCTCTGTTTCTTAAATCCAGTGATTTACTTTATAAGTTAGCATTTCATCCAAGCTGGGCTGGGCCAAGCTAATAGGAAAAACTAGGGAATTTGCAAGAAAAGGACCAATGCTGAGTCTTCTTAGACAGAATCATCAAACCCCACACCACCCAACACACACCTAATATGTAGCTTCAGGGACCACAGATTTGGTCAGGTTCTAAGACTTACCACAGCTCCATCACTTGAGGAAAAATTTAGATCTTTAGGCGCAGTACACTGTTTCAGCTACATTTAGAAAAAGGAATGTTTTAGTTCCGTAATTTCACTTCTAGTGATATATTCTAAGGAAGTAATCGAAGATTTAGACAAAGATATATGCACAATAATATTCCAGGCAGTAATATTTTCAATAAAGTCGGGACCAACCTAATTTGAGAAACAGCTAATAAGAAAATGGCTAATAAGTAATGTGGCCTGCAAAAGAATGAATATAGAGATATTATTGATATTTGCATTTAATATTAAGAATTTTTACTGGCATGGGAAAATGCTTATGCTATAATTGGATGTAAAACTGGTTCTCAGTGTTCACGTGTGCATGTGTGTGTGTAGAAAAAAGACTGGACGGTAATACACAAAAATCTTAGAGGTTTTATTTCTGGATGGTGGAAACAGGTGATTTTTTTTTTTGTCTTTTTTTGTTGTTGTTGTTGTTGTTGTTGCTATTTCTTGGGCTGCTCCCGCGGCATATGGAGGTTCCCAGGCTAGGGGTCGAATCGGAGCTGTAGCCACCGGCCTATGCCAGAGCCACAGCAACGAGGGATCCAAGCCGCGTCTGCAACCTACACCACAGCTCACGGCAACGCCGGACCCTTAACCCACTGAGCAAGGGCAGGGATCGAACCCGCAACCTCATGGTTCCTAGTCGGATTCGTTAACCACTGCACCACGACGGGAACTCCGAAACAGGTGATTTTTATTTCCTTTATTCTTTTCTGTGTTCTTGAAGTTTATAATTAATGTTCTATTTTTATTGAGGTATAATTTATGTACTATGAATTGCACATGTTTAAAGTATAAAATTTGATATGTTTTGACATACAAACACCATAAAATCATCACCACGATCAAGATAACAAGCAAATCCATCACCCCTCAGTTTTCTCTTGCCCCTTGTAGTCCCCTCTCCTACTCAATACTGTGCCCCTCCCATTCCCAGTTAACCACTGTTAAGCTTTCTATCACTGCAGACTAGTTTGCATTTCCTGCAATTTTACAATAACAGAGTCATACACTATGTACTCTTTTTTGTATGAATTTTTTCACTCAACATAATCTTTTTTCTTTAACAATATTTATCATACATATTTATTAATTTTTTATTGGAGTATAGTGCTGTGTTAGTTTCAGGTGTATGACAAAGTGAGTCAGTTGTACATATACATATATCTGTTCCTTTTTGGATGCTTTTCCCATATAGGTTATTAACAGTATTTAGTAGATTTCCTGGAGCTATATACAGTAGGTCCTTATTACTTACCTGTTTTATATATAGTAGTGCGTATATGTTAATCTTAACCTCCTAATTTATTCATTCCCCCGTTTCCCCTTTGATAACCACAAATTTGATTTTTAAATCTTTCTGTTTTGTGAGTTCTTTTGTATCATTTTCTATTAGATTCCACATAGTCCTAATCTCATACAAGGTTTGTCTTTCTTTGACTTAACTTCACTTAGTATAATTTCTAGGTCCATCCATGTTGGTGCAAATGGCATTATTTTGTTCTTTTTTAATGGCTGAGTAATATTCCATTGTGTATATATACCACATCTTCTTTATCCATTCCTCTGTTGATGGACATTTAGGTTGCTTCCATGTTTTGGCCACTGTAAATAGTGCTGCAATGAACATTGGGTGCATGTATCTTTTTGTTTTTGTTTTTTGTCTTTTCTAGGGCTGCTCCCATGTCATACAGTTTCCCAGGCCAGGGGTCTAATCAGAGCTGTAGCTGCTGGCCTACGCCAGAACGACAGCAACGCGGGATCCAAGCTGCGTCTGTGACCCACTCCACAGCTCACAGCAATGCCAGATCCTTAACCCACTGAGCAAGGCCAGGGATCGAACCCAAAACCTCATGGTTCCTGAGCAAGGCCAGGGATCGAATCCAAAACTTCATGGATTTGTTAACCACTAAGCCACGACGGGAACACCACATTTATCTTTTTGAGTTATGATTTTCTCCATGTATATGCCCAGGAGTGGGATCATATTTAGTTCTATAGTTTTTTAAGGAACCCCCATTCTGTTCTCCATAGTATTTGCATCAATTTACATTCCCACCAGCAATGTAGAAATGTTCCTTTTTCTCCACACACTTTCCAATATTTATTGTTTGTAGACTTTTTTTTTTTTCCCTTTTAAGGGCCACACTTGTAGCACATGGAAATTCCCAGGATAGGGATTGAGTTTGAGCTGCAGCTACCAGCCGCCAGCTGCCAGCCTATTCCACAGTCACAGCAACACTAGACCCAAGCCATATCAGGAATCCACACCACAGCTTGCAGCAATGCTGGATCCTTAACCCACTGAGTGAGGCCAGGGGTCAAACCCACATCCTTATGGATACTAGGCTTAACCCACTGAGCCACAATAGGAAATCCCTGTTTGTAGACTTTTTGGTGATGGCTATTCTGACTGGTGTGAGGTGATACCTCATTGTAGTTTTGACTTGCATTTCTCTAATAGTGATGTTGAGCATCTTTTCGTGTGCTTTTTGGCCATCTGGATGTAATGCTTTTAAATTCATCCATCTTGTTGCATAATATCTACAGTACATAAATAATATTCCATTGTTTATCCAGTCACCTGTTGATAGATATGTGATTGTTTCCAGTTGTTCTTGCTTGTTCAAGCCTAATATTGAGAAGTAACAAGCCCTTCTTACAAGAATTGTCTCAACTTGCGTGGAAATCTTTCCTCAATGAATTCCAGTGTCTCCAAGCTATGACCAGGATAGCTACTTGGATTGGCACCATTTTTGAATCTTCACTCCACCCTAGCAAAAACTCCTTGAACTGTACTCCAGTGGCATCTGGTAGGAAAAAGAATACCAGATATGAGGGAGTTGAAGTACAGCTAGAGAACACACTCCCCTGCCATTGGCTTTCAGAAAAGCACAGCCCAGTAGAGAGTGGAAGTTGCAGAAGTGCCTTCATGCATATTCTCTTCTTTCCTCATGTGTAAAATGAGGATAATCTCACCTCTCTTTGAGGCTATGGATCAAATGAACGAATTTATGTGAAATCATTTAAAAAACCATAAATCATGGTTTTCAAAAAGGGAATTATTATTATTATTATTACCAAGAGGTTAGGCCTATGAGAAGGCCCTTCCTTTGCCAGGCACAACCATGGTTCAAGAAACTAGAGAAAATGAAACTTCATATTTGAGCCATCATAGCATTGCAGAGGCTGTACCAAAAACATGGTAGTTGTTCCAGTGAGGCTCTGTAGAAGGAAACTGGCACATACTGTGTGCCTTTAAGATGAGAGATACTGGGTAAGATGCTTCACAGCCATACATCCCTAAGGGCATGCTGGGAGGCAAAATAAGCCTGTTCCTGGCAATTTCCATTTTAGCTCCAGCCAAGATATTGCTAGTCACTGAAGTGCTCAGTGCAAAAGTCATGACCCCTGGAGCATCTATGGGTCAGCTCTTAATTTCTAGTTGTAGAGCCACGTGGAGTTCTCTTCATTAATTGCTACGTGAAGAGGAAAAGATGAACAATGTTTTAGTTGGTAAATTAATAAATAAGGCAAATAATGACCCTGCATTCCAAAGGAACAGTTAGCTTAATTGTCTCAGGTCAGGTTAATTTATGCTCTCCTAGCCCTTTTATATACAGTATGACTCGGTCAGAAGAGGACCCAAACATACAGCCAAGGGCTAGTTTGACATCTCACTTGGATGTCCAACAGGCATTTCAAACTTAACATGTTATAAACAGAGCTTTAGAGTCTCCCCTTCTTGCCCCAAACCTGCTCTTGCTTTTCCTTGTCTAAATCCATGGTGTTACCAACCACCCATTTTTCTCAAGGACGCCAAGGGGATGTCTTTAATTCCTTTTTTGCCCTTCACATCTAGTCTGCCACTAATTCTCCTACCAAAACATCCCGAAGCTCCCCATTTGTAATTATCATCGCTCTAGTCTTCCTCACTTACCCTCCTGCTGCCCTGTAACTGGTTATCCCTGAAGCCACAGCTTCTAGAACCGCGGGCCAACTCACCTTACTCATTTGCTCTCAACCTGCTGCCATGGTTTCCCATCTCACTTCGATTTAAATCCCAACATACAAGCCCCACAGCGTCCAACAGGGATCTGCCGGCTTCTCTGACCTCATCTTCTATCACTCTCCTTCACCCTATTTCCCCAGTATGCCAAACTTGCTGCTACCTCAAGAACTTTGCACCAGTTGGTTTTCTGAGGCTGGGGGCAGGGATGGGGCAGAAGCCAAGGATGTTTTATAGATAGTAATAATCACAGAGCAAATATTTATGTGTGCTCACTGTGTGGCAGACACCATGCCAAGGATTTAAACTTGTTGAATCCTCACAACCACCTTATGGAATGGATACTGGTATTTTCTCCCATTTTGCAGATAAGGAGACCAAGACCCAGAGAAGTAAAGTATTTGCTCTAGATCACAAAGGGCCTCAGGCAGGGTCTCCAGGAAGCAGGCTCTCAGGCAGAGATTTGCATTTCAGAGGTGTGTTGGGGACCATCCCTGGGTCAGAGGTTCCTGACTAAAGTTTGGTCAAGTAGTCTTTGTCAAGTTCTCTCAATGAAGTTACAGTCAGGCTATTGGCCAGGGCTATGGTTTCCTCTGGAGGCTTAACTTGGGGAAGTGGGAGATGGTGGGACATAATCAAATAATATTTAAGTGGTAAAATGCTAAGAACTGTGGGAGAGGATTCTGGGAGGACAGTGGAATAGGAAGCACTGGGAATCTGGCTCCCAACCTAGACAACAATTGCACTGGCAGAGTAGTCAAATTTTGGAACTCTGGAGTCTGTTGAAGGCTTACCACTTGCAGGGGAAGATTTGGAAAGTAAACTGTGGTGCCTGCGCAAGCAAAATATGGTACATGCATACAGTGGGATAGTACTTAGCCTTAAAAAGAAAGGAGAATGGGCAATATGCTACAACATGGATGAACCTTGAGGTCATCAGACTAAGTGAAAGAAGCCAATTACAAAAAGGCAAATACATAACATTCCGCTTAAAAGGGGTACTTAATTTTTTTTTTTTTTTTTGCTTTTTAGGGCCACACTTGTGGCACTTGTGGCTCCCAGGTTAGGGGTCAACTTGGAGCTACAGCCGCCAGCCTACGCCACAGCAACACCAGATCTAAGCCGAACTGGCGACCTACACCACATCTCATGGCAACGCTGGATCCCCAACCCACTGAGCAAGGCCAGGGATCAAACCCCCACCCTTGTAGATACTAGTGGGATTCATTTCTCCTGAGAAGTCAAATTCATAGAGACATAAATTGTAATGGTGGTCTTTGGTCTTTAGGGGCTGGGGGAGGAGGGAACGGGGAGTTATTAATAAGCAGAGTTTCAGTTTTACAAGATAAAAGGGTTATGGGGATGAATGGTGGTGATGGCTGCACAACAATGTAAATGTATCTATCACTGAACCGTGCACTTCAAAAAATGGTTAAGATGGTAAATTTTACGTTATGGATATTTTTCCACAATGGAAAAGAAAGAATTCAATTACAAAATCAGCTGAATGTAAATATTATAAAAATTTATTTCTGGGAAAAAATGGTAGGGATTGCAGCATTTTCACTTTCACAATATTTAGTGATATTTTCATATGATTCATTTGCTTTTGAGAGTTAAATTAGAAAACAGAGCTTGTTTACTGGGCATTAGGAAACCCACAGCACGGACAGGAAAAAGCCGCGAGTGCTGGTTTGCTCCTTGTGAGCCAGTTTCCTCATCATATCTCACCATTAGACTTGAGATAAATCAGTCTGCCCTTAAAAAAAAAATTTTACACAAATCCACCCTCTCTGCTGACAAGTCTTGTGATTTAAAAACAACCTATTGTGAGGTGATCTCAATACACTAATTGTGTAAAGCATTTAGAATGAAGCCAGATACATAGCAAACATTACATGTGTTATTCTTATTCCAGAACTACAAAACTGTATCCACAAGTCCAAAACTCAAACAAACAAACAAACAAACAAACCCCCCAAAAACTAAAAATCAAAAATTTGCCCCCCGAAGTCTGGCACAAATTAATTTGGGAGCAAAACCTGATGTGAACTGATGGGAGGCTATTGATAGTCGATACTCATTCCTTATTCTGCATTAACAAACTTAACTGAAGAAATATTAACATATTTGAATGCTCCTCCACACCCCCATTAGAGGTATTATATTATAATATACTGTAATATAGTATAGTACAATAAACTGTATTACCTCTGTATTTCCTAAAAATCTGAAATACTCTTAATTTCAAAACATCCTAAAAAACAAAAAAAGTCCCTGGTCCTGGCCTCAGAAAACAGGAGTTTCAAAGAAGGGACTGTGGACCTATATTTTATTATCCTTTGTTGGCCAGAGACCTGGTGTGACAACCAGACAATATAAGAAAACTCGCCATCTGGTGGTTGCAGTGGAGAACAAGCAAAACCAAAATGAAGTAAAATACACAAAATACTATTATTAAAATTTCCAATAGCGTAGCATTTACAATAACTGTACGTACACAAAAAACTGACTGCAACTTAAAATTGATTACTAAGTTGATTACACTCTAAATTGGAATCACAAATTTTAAAATACTTTAAAATTGCTCTATCAGTTTGCTGAGATTTCCTTATCCCAGAGTGACTCTGAGCAGGTGGATGTAGCACTTGCTACCTAGACCAGAATACTCTTCGATAGCCTGCACTTTCTAATGCTCTCATTCTCTTGCTTTCTGCTCTCACAGACTTCCTCTTCTTACCTGATACAACGAAAATCAAAGGTCTTCCAACACATCTTTCACACACAACTTTTATGCCTGAGGTCAGCACAACTTTTCTGCTAAGGGCCATTTTGGACACTGTGGGCCATTTGGTTTCACCTACCTAACTCTGTCATTGCGGACTGAAAACAGTCATAGACATTACATATCTATGACATAGGCTGCAGCAACACCAGATCCTTTAACCCACTGCGCCTGGGATGGAAGCCGTGCCTCAGAGGCAACCTGAGCTGTTGCAGTTGGATTAACCCACTGTATCGCAGCAGGAACTCCTAAAAACCATTTTAAGATGTAAAAACTATTCTTAGTTTGTCAGCTGTGCAGACACAGGCAGTGGGCCAGATTTGGCTCATGGGAGGGCTATAGTTTGCTGACACCTGGTTTAACCAAGTTTCGCAACCAATCAGCAGTGACGTCAATCCTTGTACATTCTTTTAAAACTCACAGACCTCTCTGGAATCTCCCACATTCAGAAGTTATTTGGCAGGTAAGATTTTGTTCAGGGAGTGACCTGGAGTAGGGCTGCACCCCTCCTCCCCACCTTCCTATGGAACCATCCAGGCTTAGGTATCACTTTCATTGGGACTGTCAAGTGGAATGCTTTGAGTAGGCAGGTAAAATATCGTTTTGCTGTTGCTTTCTTTTCCTTTGCTAACCTGGAAGACTTCATACCTGTATCATTACTCTCTGGTCTAAGATGTTCCTAAACAGAGCTAATAGAGATTGAAAAAACTTTCCAAGCTGGTAAAGCCAGCCATCTGATTGTTTTTTTGACCTTGGAGAGGTCATTAAAACAAAAAAAATAACAACTTTGCAATTGGGGGTTCTTTTGTGGCACAGTGGGTTAAGGATCTGGTGTTGTCACTGCCGTGGTTTGGGTCACAACCTAGAACTGCCACTTGCCCAGGGCACGGCCAGAACAAACAAACCCCACAGACTTTGCAATAATCAAACTTACAAAAACATAGCAAACACATTATAAATAATCTCCTGACCCATCTGAGAATGAGTCCGTTGACCTGATGACCCATCAATCTCTAATACTTTTACCATTTTCCTATAAACAAACTTTTTTTTTTCTTCTTTAATGGCTGCATGTGCAGTGTATGTAAGTTTCTTGGCCGGGGCTTGAATCAGAGCCACAGTGGAGACCTATGCTACAGCCGTGCCAACGTCAGATCCTTAACCCACTGTTTGGGGCTGGGCATCGAAACTATGTCCCAGTGTTCCAGAGACACCACCAATCTCGTTAAGCCATAGCATTTGGATTCTTAACCCAATGCACCACAGTAGAAACTTTTTTTAAAAAAAGCACATCTTATATAACTGTGTTTAGCCATTAACATCAGAAAATTAACACTGAAGTTACCACCACCTAGTCCTCAGACCCACTTCACCAACTGTTCTAATTATGTTCTTGATAGCAAAATGATTCAGTTCCGTTCATTTAGTTACTGTATTAGTTTCTTCAGTTCTTTGGCCATTCTTTGACACTGGCAACCTTGGTACTTTTGAAGACTCTAGGCTGGTTATTTTGTAAAATGTCTTTGGATTTATCTTATGCCTTATAATCACATTCAGATTTTGCATCTTTGGCAGAAACATTGCAGAAGGGATGTTTTGTTCTTCTCAATACAGCCTACCAAGTGATGGGAGATTAAGATTTCTCCCATTTTATTTTTTATTTTTTTTTAGGGCCACACTTGAGGGAAATTTAAGTTCCCAGGCTAGGGGTCAAATAGGAGCTACGTCACAAGCCATAGCAATGCGGGATCCAAGCCGTGTCTGCGAATACACAGCTCATGGTGACGCCAGATCCCGATCCACTGAGGGAGCCCAGGGATCGAACCCGCATCCTCATGGACACTAGTCAGATTAAAGTCTGCTGCGCCACAATGGGAACTCCCCCTCCCATTACTGATGTTTATTTTGAAATCACTTGGTTAAGGTGAGCTCTGCCAGGCTTTTCCACTTCAAAATGACTTGTTTTCCCATTACTTAAGAAAAACCTCATGGAGAGGTACTTTGAAATTACTTACATAGCCCATTCTTCATTAAACCATTCCTCATTCATTATCAGTATAGACTCAAGAGATTCCTATTTAATTCAATGATTTATAAGCCATTATTTTGATGCTCAGATTATTCCAGATTTGCCCAGTGTAAATCTCTTAAATTTACCTTCTGTGTCCTTTGGACCGTAATCATTTTTTGAGTACTTCCTTGTTTTCTTGCTCACCTTGTGTTTTTCCTGCCGAGTCATGGAATCAGCCATTTCTCCAAAGAGTCCTGGCTCCTTTAAGTGACGAGTTTAGTGGATAAAACCTCACAGAATTCAAAACACTCATTTTACCAGTCTGCACTGAAAATATCAACATTGTTTTGGACCAATTTAATAGAACAGAAAAGGTCTTACTTTTGAACAATATTAACAGATACATTTTAAAATCTGAAAATGTGGAGACAACTTCAGAGATGGATACAGGTGTGGGAAGGGGTTGAAGCTTACATAACTTTGGAGGCATTTTTTTAAGGAAAAAAATTAGGCAGAGGGTCTTATAAGGGGCCTGTGTAAGTGAGGAGCCCTGAATTTTAGGCAGCAAGTTTGCTCTTCAACTTGAAGGAAGTTAGAGTGAAACTGCCGAGGCCCAATGCTTGGCACAGAGCAGGCCTGCAAAATTTAAGATAATACTGAAGAACGCTGCAGCCAGCCTGTTCCCCTCCATACTAGGTACTGAGCAAATCTCTGCTACATACTGCTGAATGTCCCATGACTTGTCTGTCTTAGAAAACAGGTTCTAATGAAAGTTTTGCTGTTCAACCAAGAATGACACAGGCTTCCAGGAAGGTCTTATCATTTTAATTGACTTTAATGATTATTGCTCATCTGCAAGGATTAATATTGCATTCATTAAAAATCATTCAATACAAAATAAACTTGTTCCTCCCAAGTTGCTCTCCACACGCTCCCTCTGATGCCAGACATTTTCCCACAATGTCCTTCGTTACATGGCTGACAGAGACGGAGCCCTTACCTAGTATTCCTACGGACACAGTAATAGATATGGGAGCAGGGAGCAGGCCAAGGGCAGCAGGACCTGGGCCCCTTCCCTCCAGCAGAACTGACGTGATGGATACCACTCTCAGCCAGGTTACCTCTCCTAAAGGATGTGCTGTTGTGATTGGCTGGTTAAATGCCCTGGGAAAGGGGGCTTGAACCGTTAGCATCTACAGAGAAGAAAAGCATGGTCACACTGGCAAGGAGTGGGAAGGGGCTGGGTGGAGAGAAACGGGAGAGGGAAGGGGAAAAAGTTTTGGCAAGATCACTGTCCCCAGTTAGGAAGTCACAGGGTGAAAGCTTTCCTTTTCATATTTCTGGTTTTTAATTATTTGTCTCTGATCAATGGCGATAGGGAAATGAACATTTCTAGTACCTAGAACTAACGCCTGATCCAACTCTGAAGGATCACAAGCTAGAACAAGTTGAGGGTTTACAATCCTGGGTAATTATACAGTTAAAGCTCATGAGCATAAAGCTCGTCTGACCATGCAGAAATGCTGGTGAGCAGGGTGCATGGCTTGGGAACACACCTTTCTGATCTCTGAGAGAACCTCTCTGCGGATTCTTTCCGAGCATGAGCCAGGACACTGATTACTTTCTCTATGTACAAACTGCCCTTAAGACTCAGTTCATAAACTCTCTGTGACGTCTGTCAATTAAAAGTGGTACCGCTTCTGTAAAACTAATGTTGTATGGGGCCTGAAGTCCCAGACAAGTTATACGGAATTAATTTCTCTCACCCTGGCCCAACTACCCATCCTCCTTCCATCCACATCTACCTCCCTTTAAATATTTTAAATTGCAGAAGCACAGCTAACCAGAAATTTGCTCTTAAAGGATAAATCCTAAAGAGAGAGCTCAGTGCCTTATACTGAGTAATGGCTCAAGAAATTTGCTTTCAGCACAAGCTGATGGGGCAGAGCTGATAAAATTTGCTGTTACGGCCCCAGTTCATTGATGCTATAAACTATGGGCTAAAACAGAGGGATTATCAGAGTTTGAGATCAGCATTTCTCTAGATTCAACTCTGCACTTTTAGCTCCAAAGGTTCAAAAGATAAACTGATAACAACTAACCACTCAAGCAGCTCCTCTGTATTAAGACTAAACATTTTTCTTACTTATATATATATATATAAAAAAAACCCCAAAACAAAAAACAAAACAAAAGAAATAAATGCTAGGGGACAAAACAGAGTAAAGTCTGGTTAAAAACCTGAAAAATGAGAGGGTCTGGTGGGAGTGGAGGAAGAGCTGTACTAAATCCAAGTGGGCCTAGTGGATCTTAACAAGCAACATTCACTAGTACGTATCTCTGAGCCAAACATACCACCTTTCCATCGGAAACAGGGCTTGGAACACCTAGGGGAAATTAACATGCACCACCTACAACTCACCTACCTGCCTGGTAGGTACCATCCCTGCTCCTCTGAAGAAGTGAAAGAGCACTGATTTCAGCAGCTAAGAAATGGGCTCTTTTAAGGCAATTTAGACATTGCAGATTGTTCCACATAGAAGGTACCTTAGCATTTCCTGTTAATAAGGTACCCAATTAAGACTATAAAGTCCCCAGAAACGGTAAAGAAAGAATCACCTTTCTGGGCTGGGAGAGTAAAATCTTTCTTTAGTCACTAGGGTGAGAAACCTTGAATCTCAGTTTCATCTAAAGAGTCATGAAGCAAGTTCCTGTGTGGTCTGCAAGAACTTGGACAATGAGATGAAAAAACAAGAAAGAAATTACAGGAAAAAAAAATCAAGAGGAAAAGATTAAGGAGAAAATAAAAGTTATCTTAAAAATATTTCTTTTAGAGTCGTGTGGTTCAGGTGGACTGGTCCTTGGTAATCTGGTCCGTTAGTATCTGTAAAGAAGAGATTGGTTAGCGCTTGTGGCTTCCACCTGAGAATTCCAAGAGAAGACTCAGAAGCAGAGAACACCCTCCAGGGTCCTCCCTGCCTGGGCTGGGATTCCTGCAGTCGTTCCCCAGGGAATACTCCTCCCTGTGCTTCCACAGTTGCCAACAATGGCATCTCTAGTTTTATCTCCTGCTCCCAAATAAGGTTATCAGGTCATGGTTTTCAACCCTGACAACACATCAGAATAATTTGGGGAAGTTTTACAAGATAGACCTGGGCCCCGTTCTAGACTATCTCTATCAGGATCTCTAGGAGTGAGGCTCAAGCTCCAAAATCTTAGAAAATGCTTACCTCTTTACGTCTATTACTAGATATACAACTTCTCTGTCTACCTCGTAGTTTGGGACAGACTTCTCTGCAAAACCAGCTACAACCCTATTTAAGAAAGCTGGCTAGTCTGCTTGGCTTAACACTGGAGAAAAGAGTTTTCATTTGCTTTCCCCCATGTTACCTGTAATAATTGGGTTTGAATGGCCCATTTTTGTTGAGTCCCAGATACTTTGCTTGGTCATCTGTCAGCTCGGTCAGGTGGGCATCAAATGATGGCAGGTGCAAGCTGGCCACGTACTCATCTAGAACAAAGCAGCAGGGAAGCAGGCTCCATTTCAAATATGGCTCTCAGGGCATAACCCGCCCCTGTTTTCACTGGAAGCTTTTTGAGAGAGAGGACAAGGGCTGCGATAACTTTTAAAGAAGCTACAATTCAGAACAACAGTGTAATTTAAAAGACCCTCAAAGCCGCCTTTGACGTACTTCTCTCAGTATAACCAGAGTGCACTCAGAAAGCCATTTGCTGAGGTAACAAGATGGGGTGACTTATACCTCCCCATTCTTCTCTGGCAAGGCTTCTGGGTTCATCTCAATGGCCAACATACCAGGTACTACTTCTCACCTTCCTGCAGCAACTTCCTTTGCTGGATCAGAGTCAAATGATGGATCGAAGTGGACATCAGTTAGCTCAGAAGAGCTGTCACCAACATTTACTTAAGACCTGTAAAGGCCTCAAATCTTAGCATCATGGATTTCTAAGACACCTGGCACAACTGTATTACTTTTCTGTAGATAAGCTTTCTGGGTTTTTATCCTTATGATACAAATTAACAAATAACCGCCACCCCCCTCCCCCCAAACCAAAAAACAATCTGAGGTAAGCCGCTTGAGGGGACAAGAGCAAGATGTTTTTCAGCTTTAAGAGCCAGGGATTTGGGCTGAGGAGGTTGGCACTACTCAGAAAGGCATATAACTAAAAATTATGCATTATGTCACATAAACACAACACAGCTGACCCCGGAAATGACAGGAGACTGTGTATCTCACAGAAGATGGGCAGTAAAACCTATATTTGTTCCTGTTTCTCTCATTTTGGTCTCAGGCTGTAATCAGTGGTTTACTAAACTTTATAAAGCTACTCAGATAAAGAGCATCTACCCTAAACCACTGTGCTAAACCACCTTTACTCATTAGCTGCACTTCTTACTATAATTCTGCAATGTACGTAGTATTGTTCTCACTTTACTGAGAGAGGAACTGAGGCTCATGGAGATTAGAACTTGTGTTGAGGTCCAGAAAGTGCTAGAACAGGGATTAGAACTCCGACTCTAAATTCACTGCTTTTCATGATATTCATTTTACCAAACAATGTAACAGTCTGAGGATTAATGCATGTTTCTCCTGTATCCACTCACCCATTTTCTTAGGAAGCAAGTACACGTCTTGTTTGTATCGTCCCTCAGGCGCATTATAGAGCTCTATCAGTGCCAAAGCCTACGGTGGGGAAAGAGGGTCAGAAACCACAAAAACACTTTTCAGGGCCATTTAAAAATCAAACTAGATTTAACAGGGTCTTGGGGTAATCAGTGATCTGCCACAGCGACAGCACTCAGGACGTGGATTGTAATAAATGCCAGCACACATCCTAAGAGGATTTGTTGGTGCTGTTGATTGGTTGCTAATGAAAGGATAGACTAACTACAACTAAGCTGGAACACCTCATTTTCAGTTAAAACAGCCACCTCGAAGGGACACAAACACTGACTCTACCTGGTGATTGTTCTATCCTTGAGGAGGCATTAACTCCTGACAATCTGTGACCTGAAGAAAACAGGCTGCTAAGAACAGAGGAGGGCACACTCTCGCTGGAACTCTAATCTAGGCCCAGCTCCAGTCACCTCAGGGCAGGCTGAGCCGGCATTTGGTCACATACCTGTGTCGTAGCTGTGATGGACAGAACAAAGGTGGGAACTGTGGAGCAGCTCAGATTGAGCAGACGACCCTGAGAAGTAGAAACAGAGTCCAGGGATGAGCTATGTGATCCCTCTGTCACATCACGCGAATCAGGCAAATGTAGGAAAGGCTTAATGCCCCTCTAGACTAAGTTGGCAGAAGAAGAATTAAGACTTTCAAACCAGGACTCTAGGTTTTATCGTACTTTCCACAAGTCCACCTGAGTCTCGACAAGCTGAAGAATCACTTGTGGTCAGGAAGTAGTACGTTACATAGCAAAGAGATTTTCTGAGGGATTCTACTTTGGGAACCAGACTATGTGAGAAACATTCCTCTGTCCACAGACAAAATTCAGGGACGCACCGGTGGAGTATTCTTCCCCGCCGCCCCTCTCCCGACAGTGCTAACCACACTGTTTGGCTGCACTGCCCGAACCCTTCTGCGTGTGCACCTCTGCCAGAAGGACGACGCGCTTGCCGTCTGGCCAGATGACATGATCCACCTGAGAACGAACTCGCTCCCACGTCAGCTCCGGAGTTCGAAGGCTGGTCTGAAAGGAAGATCGCACAGAAAGGAAGAGGCTATGATAGAAGGAAGAGAAAAAAAAGGCCCAGCAACAAAGCAATGAGAGAAGGCTCACCACATCAATTTCCGTGTTTGAGTGGCCCATATTGCACACGATACAACTGTTTTTCATGCGATCCAAATGCTCCCGTGTCACCACATTCTTATTTCCTGAAAGTCAAAGAGAGCGACTAAGGAAAGAGATCCCAGGGGTCAAAGGCACTGACTGGCTCTTAGTTAGAACAGGGGAGAGAGGTGGTCTGCTGGCACAAAAGAGCACGTACACACTGTGAGGGAAGACGTGTGAGCTCTTAGGTTCAGGCATTTGGTTTTAAGATCAAGCACGATAAAAAGTCAAGGAGGCAAAAGGTGCTTTGTTCTGGCAAATATGTTCAACTTCTGATAGCTTAGTGTAGTTCTCAGCCTGGGACCCAGAACACAGGTCTTACCTACTTTGTAGGACAGTCGATTAGACCACTTTCAAGATTTAACCCCAGAATTAACACTCCTCCATGTACACCAAAGTACTACTTACCCGTGCAAGTTATTACGACATCAACTTGCCGGATAACTTCATTTAGCTTTACCACTCTGAAACCATCCATGCTGGAAGAGAAGGAAGGAACGCTATAAGCAAAGGCAAGAAGGCAGTGGGACAGAAGCTGGTCACAAAACGAGGCAGGCAAAGTCCTTTGTAAAGTTAGATCCAGGGCTATCTCACTGGAATAATAAGTGACAAGCTGGGCTAAACTCTACACACTGGCCTCTTCAGGCTCCCCAAGATTCTACCCAGGAAGAGAAAATACCAAGAAGCTGTAGGAGTGCCTGTCCTACGATTACGTGGAAGGAACAGTGCAATCCTAGGCTTCTCCGCTGAGAGATTTCTGCAAGGAATAGTTCATACAATCAATCACAAACTCTCAGAAACATAAAGTACCTGGAGTGAATCTAATGGTATTTCTGCTCTGTTCTTACCAGGCCTGCAGAGCACAGATGGGGTCAATTTCTGTGATATAGACAATTGCTCCAAGGGCCTTGAGAGCAGCACAGCAGCCCTTTCCCACCTGCAGGGAGTAAGAAAGAAGTCAGGTCCGTTAAGGCATGGGTATTTGGGCAGGCAGGCTCTCTGGGAGACAGGAATTAGCCTTCCTGAAACCACCCATCATCTAGCAAGTGACTGGATGCTCCAATCCAAGCAAAAGAGAAACAGATCGTAATTATGTCGTGATCCTTAGTCAGAGAAGTGATTTAGCAGACATTTCGTAGCAAGGGCTGGAGTTTGGGAAAGTAGAAGAGATAAAGGAAATAAAAGTATCACATTAGGGAAACAAGACCAAGGAAGAACAACTGGAACCTCTAGTTTCTCATTTGAGGAAAACCTGCTGTCACTTGAGAAGCATCTAACTAACTCAAGGACAGCCTAGCAGCTTAGGGACTTCTGTGGGTCATTATTTATGACAATAAATAAAATCCCTGTCACCTATTTTAAAGATAATTGACTGTCCGTCACTTCAGGTGCTACCCTTCACTCTACTTGAAGTCACCTGTGGGGCCAAAATGCTACATATTCACTTAAATTAAGTCTCATAAAAGGTTACTATTGTAACTGGAGGGAAATTATGCCAACTTTCCATTCCATAAGACAAAGTGGTAAAATCTGAAGACAATTCGTTCTGTACGTCTCTATTCAGAAATCTGAAGAAAGGACTTTTGCTATTATTTTGAGATACTTTATCTATGAGCGTTTTTAAACTCTACAGCAGGGACTCTACACTGACAGCACGAGTCTCCTTCACTCGACATTTGCACCAAGTCTGGGGAGAGGCAGACACCCAGGCCCAGCTACTTACCTCGCCGTAGCCACACACCACCACTTGTTTCCCACCAAACATCACATCTGTGGTCCTCTTCAGGCTGCGGAAACAGACAAGAGCTCAACTCAAACACCACGGGCTCAAACACAGTCCCTCTGAAAAGTAAGAGCGTGGGACAAGGCTCCAGAAGAACTCCAGCTGGAAGTTGGCTGGGCTCAGTATGAGACGGAACCCCTCAAACTTCTAAAGCCAAAGGAAGACCAGGGGACAAAACTGGACTGAGATCAGACCAACATTACGACCCAAACCTAATTTACTCCCTACAAATTTGAATAACTATATGTTGCAACCTACCCATCCAAAATGGATTCTCGGCAGCAGTACAAGTTATCAAACTTCTGTTTGGTAACAGAATCGTTGACGTTCATGGCTGGAACACAGAGCTTCCCAGCTTTGGAGAGCTGATACAGCCTAAAAGGAGAAGAAGCCAAAAAAACAAACAAAAACCAAATTAGCTGGTAAGACAAAGGAGCTGGCAAAGGCTGCCTAATTCTCTTCAAGCTCCATGTTGCCCTCCCCAGTCTTACTTATAGTCCATGAGTATTAGTAAATAAGATGCTTCTGCGTTATCCCTCCTCACTTCCTTTCATTTTCTCCTCCCCACCCCCCTTTTTATGGAAGGGAAAAAAAAAACAAACAAACAACCCTTTCAACTGAAGAAATTTACTTCTCTTCCATAAAGGGGGATACAGTTGATTAGACCAGCATTTTCTCAATTGTTAAAAAATACTGTCTATTTCTGATAAACGAATATTATCAATGTTTCTGATATGGTTTCATGTGGCATGTGCCGGGGTGTATGTGTTTTTGTTTGCTTAAGCGTGTGCAAGGTGCCCCAAACGAGAAACACTCTCTCAGCTATCTTTTAGGTATTCCAACAATACTTTACCCAGTTTCACATTCTATAATGTGTATATAACATATGGTTTTACAATAGATTTTTTTCATATTCAAATATAGAATTAAAATACATAATTGAATACAGTTTTTCAAGATATACTCACTCCCTACCTCCCAACACTGATTGAGACTCACAGTGGAATAAATGGGAGAGAAAAATGGGTGAACGAGAATTTGAAATAATTTCCCTTTAGGGTTTCCTTGATTTTTGCAAAGGTAATAACTCAAAAGTTTTATCTAATGACAACACTCCCATTTAGTTACAAATCTGAAACACAGCCCTACAGCCTAGGAGAGACCAGAGGAATCTGCTGCGGCAAGGACACGAGGGGCAGCTACTCCAGAATCTGTTACCTGTGAACACCAGTCACGCTCTCTTCCACAATGCCTCGGATCTTCTTAAACACGTTTGGATACTTCTTATAAACCCAGTGGGTTAAGTCTCCCCCATCATCCAGGATCTACAGAACAGCCAGAAGACTTCTATGGGCATTCAGGCTGCTAGAGCTGGGGGGAACTTTGAACCCACTTTCTGCACTAGTAAGAGAGCCCTGTTATGTTTTGGAAGAGCAATTCTCAGCGCTCCTTAGAGCAGGTTCGGACAGCGGAAACACAGTCAAATTTGTTGGTGTAAATGGTTAAAAGGGTTCCTAAGTTTGTTCTAGGCTAAAAGTGAAGAGTAGTAGGCTAATCACAGACTCATTTTTTAGTCTAGAGGACTGAAATACAGGCCCTTTGAATGCAAAAGGAGAGCTGGGGCAGGAAGGAAAGAAACCAGAATTTGATTCCAGAGAGGTACCATATCATTTTCTTCAATTGCATTCTGCTGTGTTTGAGCCACATGTGTTCAGTTGGTCTGACCCTTCCCCCGCCTCTCCATTCTGTACTCAGACCCATTCTGAAGAGCTATCAAGGTAAACATTACGGCAACAAAGTGAGTGCATAAGACCAAATATCCAAAACATATTTAGGGAACCATGCTTTGAGGGAAAAAAAAATGAAAGAAATCCATCGTCAAAGTGTAGGATGAATATGCATTATTACCATGTTGGCTTGCCACCCATCCATGTTCACACAGCGGTCAATACACCACCAGAAGTCATCTTCCGACTCGCCCTTCCAAGCAAACACGGCAACTCCTGTGGTACAGATGGAAAGAGATCAGCTGATTCCTCCTTTGAAGAGTGTCCTATACCAATATCACTGTCTGAGATCAGACGAAGAGAAAAAGGCTGTAGAAATTACCCTGGAAAGGAAACAACTGATGAAGGGCAAAAAGTTAAAAGAGCATCTTTAGTTCAGAAATTAGTTAAGAATTTTAGGGATTTTTGTTTTTTAAAGTAGTTTAGAACCTTAAAATGTTATTCTCTTTGGCCAATTTTATGCCTGAAACTCTATCTTAAGGAGATAAAGTGGGAATCACCACAAAGTTGTTCATTACAACATTACTTATATTAGCAAGTACCCTACAGTTTCAACAGTAGGACAACAGTGAAGTGGAATCACACGGCCATAAATGATGTTGTCGAGGTCTGCAGTGACATGGAAACTACTTCTGAAAATGTTCTATTAGGTTATACAACTACATATATTACTGAGATTTGTTTCATCTCTGTAAAAAGTAAATAGAAGAAAGGAAAAATATGTCAAATATTATCTCTGTGTAGCAGGATTATGGGGTTTTTTGGGGATCCTCTTACATTTTCTGCAATAAACATCAGAAAAGAGTAAATAAGAAAAACAAAAGTATTATAGAGTTGCTTTCTGAGGATCATAGGAAAAGGGGAGAACCTTCCTAGTGATTTTCCTTTGAACATTTGAATAATAAAAACTGTTTTATGTTTAATTGAACTCGTAAGTAGTTCATATATTTTTAATGCAGTACTGAATACCAAATTTTATAATGAATGAGGAAACAGAAGATACTTCTTGGGTTCTCTCAAAAGTGATGAGATTTTTGTGAAAAGACACCAACTGAGCGCACACTTACATAACTCACTCAGCTTAAAGTTCTTTCTCATTCATTTAACATTAGAATTGGGCATTTTCCTATGTATCAGATTCTTTTCAAAGATCATTTTAAATGACTATATAATCTTTCACTATGGATATAGACCTTTATTATCCATTTCCTTCCTGCTGACATTTTTATTATCCTCCACATTTTATAGCCCCTAGACATATATGACACTGTGAAGATAATCTTGATATGTAAAAATTATGTTTAGATAATAATTCTGAGGCAAAATTGGTGAAATAAACTGAACTTACCGGCCTCAGCCAGTGCTGCAGCCACTTCATTCTGAGTGGAGTAGATGTTGCAAGCAGACCAGCGGCACTGAGCCCCCAGGGCACAGAGTGTCTCAATCAACACCTATGTAGTGGTATAGGAGGACAGGGTGAGAAAGAGAAGGGCCAGAGAAGAGTCGTAATTGAGAGACTAATACCCAGCAACTCGGCAGCAACACAAGTTGCTACACTGGAAGTTACAAAAGGGTATAACCCACTAGTTAGCACAGTGGAATCTAACTTTACCCAAAAGATGTGACCCCCAAAGTCTTAATAACATTTTTATAACAATCATATTTTTGCAAATCTCCCTAAGGTTTGTTAAAAGGTTACACCTATACAAACAAAGTAGGAAACCTCAGTACTGTGTAATTGAGAGGTTCTCTCTAGTAGTTAGCATTTGGAGGTTAGGTAAATAGGGAAGCAAAAACAAGTTAGAAGAAAGAAAAAAGAAAAAAGAAAAGGTCCCTCTTCCTTGCCAATCAGAAGTCCATCACTTTTCTCCCAAAAAACTCACCGCTGTCTGGGCTGTGATGTGTGTACAGCCCACTATTTTAGCACCAGCCAAGGGCTTCTCCCCCTGAGCACGTTTCCTGAGTGAAATCAGAGCAGACATGTCTGTGAAAGAACAGAGGATTTGAGCTAGGTCTGCACTAGCAATATCATTAATTCCTGCCCCAGCAACATCTAGGGCTGGTCTGGATCTGTTGAGATACGGAGGAAAAACTCTAAGCATATTTATTTGATGCCTGGTAGCTTCAACTGCCGAACAGTGGGGAGTTGTCATCTAAGCACTTGAAATTTCTCTTATCCTCACTATTCTAGCCTTATATGTAGAGGGCTTATATGGAGTCAAATTCTCAGGTGATCACAATGGAGGGTGAGAGTTACTCTTCATTTGGGAGAAGAGGGAAGTAGTTATTGGCTAATGGACTCCCACGTATTACAATCTTCAGAGCAGGAGCAGAGACTTTACTTCAGCAGAAACCACTTGCTTCTGTTTTTCCATGCTCTCTAATCCTATTCTGTCAGTCTGTCTGATTTCTACACATCCTGCCAGTAGAGAAGGTGCCTTCAGTGTGAAAGCGACAAAAGAGTAAAGAGACCTTATTGGGACGGGGGCTGGGTAAAGAAATCAAGATTTAACTGTCAGTCATTTTCACTCTTGCTCCAGCAGAGGGTGCTCAGGATCAAAGACCAAATAAGACCCTAGGTCACCACTTCCTTAGCTGAAAACCCTCCCCAGTTTGCTGCTTCTGGGAAATCTGGGTCTCTACCATTGGCAGCTATGGCCAGATCCTGCAGAACTAACCACCATGTGGCATCTAGGACTTGCTGACTCCGCACGTAGATCTGTGAATATGGAGTCGGGGGAAAGGAAAAGAGAAACTACTCTGTAATTATTACACGCCGAGAACGGGAAGCAGGGAGAACAAGAATAAGAACAGGAACAAGAATCCTGAGGCTCAAGCTCCATACAGGGAGAGCTGTTTATATAAAAGCCCAGGATACTTTCAAACTCAAAAGTTCCCCAGGAGACTTTCAAGCCTTAAGTTTTCATGGATCCTGATGACCAGCAAGTGGGTTGCTTCTGGTCCCTACCCAGTCCCTTTCTTTACCTTGTTCTGCAATCTCAATCTCCCGGCGTCCAAATTCTGCCTGCTTGATGTTCTTCACACAGAAATTGCTGCTGCCCTTGGAGTTGGTTTGCTGCTTTTCTCGGGGGGAAACCTCATCATCAGAGCTATCTGTGTAGGATGCAGCTAGAGCCAGGAAAGAAAGAAATGAGGAAAGAAAAACTTGAATGGCCCCAACTCCACAGGGTGCAGTCCCTAAGGGACTGTCATTTAAGTTAGGTGACACTCAGTTGGAGCCACCTTTTAAGTCACGCTCCATTCTACTCCTCCAGGGTCTTCTAAGAGATGGTATGAATGAAACTATTGTAGATCTTTCAGTGTTGTGGCCCTTTTATCCACCCTGATGACACCTTGCCATGAGTGCCTGTGATAGGGAGCTACTGATTCCAAATCTGCATCAGCTCAAGTGAATCCCTCAAAATAGGGACACTTAGTCTCAACCTGGGTTGGAACCAGACATGGCAAAAATGGAAGAGTAATTTAGGGCATATAAGGAATGCTATTTATATCAATGGTTCTCAAACTTAAAATTCTAAAGCATTCATGAGAATCACATGGAAGGTGTGTCGAACCATAGATGGCTAGGCCCCACTGCCAGAAAGTCCCATTCGGCAGGGCTCAGGTAGGACCCAAGATTGAGCATTTCTAACAAGTTCCTACGTGTTGCCGACGCTGCTGTTGAGAGGACCGTACTTTGAGAACATTAATAGAAAAGGATAAAAGCAATGAAATAATCTCATAAAATCTTATAAAGGGATTTTATACTGGTTGTGCTAAGAAACATAAAGAGAATGACACAAAAAGTGAGCAGTTCTGGTTATACTACCGACTTTGAGAACACACAAGATATTCAACTTAAAAAAGCAGCTTCACAAAAAGTTAAAAATGTCCTTTCAGATGGATATACAGGAAAATACACAACAATCAGCCCTTACCTCTCAAATAACCTCTTTTCTAGCAGAATATTTTTCTGATTGCCGTCTCTGCCAGTGTGTCAGATCTCTGGCTGACTTCTATGTACACGTCCTCTTTCTTTCCAACTACCACAAATACTCCTGAAGGTTATCGACCCCATGAGGACAATTTAACTTTATTGTCCTTTAACTTTTCAAGCTTTTAAAAATTCTCTGATAGGTCCCCATAAAACATGGTCATGAAAATCTCTGAAGACTTCCTTGGAATATTCTTGTGGTGCAGTGGGTTAAGAATCCAGTATTGTCATGGCAGTGGCTTGGGTCACTGCTGTGGGATGGGTTTGATCCCTGGCCCAGGAACTTCCACATGCCATGGATTCAGCCAAATAGAAAAACAAACAAACAAACAAACAAACAAACAAAACTGAGCAATTCCTTAAAGCTTTCTTCACTCATCCCAACTTTCTCTTATAACTCAATCTTTCAAAATTCTTTCTAATTAGCCTGTTTGTCACCTACCACTTTTTGTATCTGTCTCACTCCAAGACACCTTTTCCCTTATGATAGTGTTATATCTGGAACCTTTTCTTGCACACATGCCCACAGTGAGCCTGCATATTCATTTATTTCAGTACCTAACCCTGTATACCACCATCTGTACTTGTCTGCCTATCTTGTCTATACTGGGTTATCAGTGGCACAGGGCAGAGAATAAGTCTTTGGAAATGTTTATTTACTTTTTAAAAATACAGTCCTTGTACCTCAAAGCCCAGTCCTTAATATTAATAATACAATGCAAACAAGATTCTGGCAGAAGAAAATAAATAGCTTTTGGTACAAATCTCTTTCCTGACACTCACAGCCATCTATGACCTTGGCTAAGCCTTTTAATCTTTTAACAATGTTTCCTCAATTGAACAATGAGGGGGTTGGATTAGATGTCCAGTTTTTTCCAGTCCTCAAACTAGGATTTTATATCCTTTTACATGTTAATTTTCTAATACCCCCTTAAAGTTGAGAAGGGCACAATTCAAAGCAGAAAAAAAGGCTACTTATACAGGGTTAGGGTACGAGAGGAGAACCCAAAGCAAACAGCTGAGCCACACTACTTTGGCTTTTTCCCACTCCAGAGGAGGATATTTCAATGCAAAGTTAACCTAGTAAATAAAAAGAGCCCAAAGCAAAAAAGAAAAATAGGTGACAGGGTCTATCTTAAACAAACAGATCAGAAATTATGATTCCAAAGTACACCCCTTTTCCAAGGCCAGTTCTGTCAGCCAAAATACCACTGACTCTCTCTCTTGGCGATGTGGATGGATAAACGTGGGAATGGGTCCTGGCCCAGCACTACCAACCAGGCACCAGCCACAGTCCGCCCACAGAGACCATCGGGGAGGGAAGTTCCAAGATGACAAAAGCTTCTCCAGCTACAAGCCCGACTGGGAACATTCCCATTGCCCAACCGCTAGTTAGGAGCTTTCAGCACAAATACTTGAGGTAGTCCTGACTTGAGGTATTTTCAGATGCTAGCTGAGTGAAGAGAACTGGGTAGAGAACTAGCTCAAGGCTCTGGAACAAGGAAGAGAGGCCAGAGAGAGAACCTGAAGTTCACACCTACCTGAACTGTAGCTGTCAGTGGAGGACTGAGAGATAGAGCGAGACAAAGATCGTCGGCCAGTCTTCGTGGGGAATTTGGTAAACTCCTGCATGTCATCAGCAAACTGGATTTGCTATAAGAGGAAGACAAAAAGTCAAAACTTATAACAAGAATTCTGTGAAATGTTTCCTTTTTAAAGGCCATACATTGTCTCTCCTAAAAGCTAATGTTATCATGTGGCTCCCACTAAGCCAGCAATTCTTCCACCAGAAACGAGGGCAGCAGAGGCTGTTCTGACTCCTCCCCAAATGCCAATTACCATCTCTTCCCAACAGTTTCAGCAGCATTTTGGGGGGAAAGCAGGGAGGAGAGAGAGAAAGCTTAAGACCCAACTTCGTTTAGCATTTGTCTAGTTTCACAGGCCTTCTTTCCCACATTCCATCAAGTATTCTTTCCTCTCACAACCTTGACACATGAACGTAAACTCTCCATCCTTCCTCCCAACTCCATCAAAAAGAAGGCATAATCTCTGAGTGGTTCTGCTTGTTTTTTCCTTTATTTCGGAATATTCTCTTGTAGCACATTCTTATCCTGAAGTTAGCAATGGTCTTGTTTTTTGAAAGAATTATAAAGAGATGCCTTACATGGTGCTGGGCACTGGGGTGTCAACAGAGTGCAACCATATCCTTCACGAAGCCAATGGGATAGCGCCAGAACTTTCTATACCCAGTAAAACACCAGAATATTCTAATAAAAAATTTAAAAATACACATACCATAGTAAATTCCAACTAACCAGGACTAATTTGAAGGGAAGGAAAAAATAATGACTTGGCTAAACTCTGTATTAAAAATTTTCTTAAATGAAATAAAACAGAATTAGGTAACTGTTGAAAGATACTTAGAAGACTGGCTTTAATAAATAGCAAATAGCTTACAAGTAAAATTATTATTACTTCCTTTTTTGGCTGTGGAGTTCCTTGGCTAGAGATCAGGTCTGAGCCGCAGTTTTCACCTATGCCACAGCTGCGGCAGCACCAGATTCTAACCCACTGTGCCAGGTGGGGATCAAACCTGCATCCCAGCGCTCCAGAGATGCTGCTGACCTGACTGTGCCACAGTAGGAGCTCCTAATTAACATTATGTATAGATAATTAATGCTTCTTTCTAAAGTGGAGGAAAACATTTTTGTCTGTTGAGTGGTTTAAATCTTCTTCCTCAACTCCTGTTTAAACCTGAAAAATCCTTTCTTTGAAATATAAAATAAACCTCAACCTCCCCTGAAAAACAGAGTGGTTTGAGAATCTGAATCGAGCTTCTCCTCACAATCTGACTAAATCTGAGATGGAGAATCCGTTAAGTTTTTAGCAAAATTTCTCTAGAAATATAAGCTAAAACCGATGAAGATCCACTCACTGTGATGGTTACAGGCATTTTGACCCCAGGAACAGTAAACTGTGCATTAGTTACAGCTATAAAGCATTCCTTGCCTCTGTTACATGTACCCTCAAGCTAGGGCAGCATATGCTGGCAGCACAAGCCTCAGGCTTAAATGTGCAGCCTAGGCACAGGTAGCTAATATGAACCAGGCAATTACTGAGTTAACAAGACTCTAAAGGCAGTGACGCAGTAAAGGGAACACACTTGGGGTTTTACACCAACAGTCAGAGCAGAGATACTACTCTTGGGCAGCAGGCCCAAAAGAAACATTTCAGTGTACTTCCTTTTTTATTGTTATTTATTTTTTTTAACGGCTGCTTCTGTGGCATATGGAAGTTCTGGTCAAACTGGAGCTGCTGTGGCAGGCCTATGTTATAGCTACAGCCAGCACCAGATCTGAGCCACAGCAGGAGGCAAGGACCTATCCTTAACCTGCTGAGGGAGGCTAGGGATCGAACCTGCATCCTCACGGAGATTATGTCTGGTTCTTAACGCCTGTACTTCCATTTTAAACCTACCCTGGCTCGATATTCAATTGGGCAGTTTTTCTTTAGTTTACTTTGTGAAACAGAGAGGAGGCAGAGCCCACAGCCAATTTTATTAAGACTAAGGACAAATCCTAAAGGCATGGAAGGGAAAGGGAGTGCCATATCCTGGCATCTAGACCAGGGCCTTGCACATATAAAGGGTTCAATAGTTACCTACAGAATGAATGAACCTTTCAAATGTTTTTCTTCAAGATCAAATTTCAAAAACAAGTAAGCAGATAATAAAGACGCAAGCTAAACCACATATTCAGCACCAGAACTTGATTAACAAGTATCTTCATATGTCTGAAGCAGCTTTTTTAGGTGCTAAAACTCTAACTCTGAGTAGCTTAAATGTCAAAAATACAACTGCTTTTCAAAACCAAACCAAACCAAACCACTTACTGAGGTAGCCACAGGTCAGCATCTGCCCTTCTAGATAGGATTTCCCACTGTTCACATGACTTCTGCAGTCAGCAAAGCTAGTTTTACTGAAAGGATTAATCCAGGACCAAGGTAATGACTTTCAACCTAATATACAGTTATTTTTGTGGCGGAAAAAATACGCAGTTGAGAGACCATCAACACCTTTTTACACTCTCCGGAGGCTGCCCTTCCTCCATCAGCCTCTTTGCTCCTGGCAGAGGCAGCTTATTCTGAAGCTGCTCTCCTTTAATGGCTTTTATGATTCCCTCCCCTGTTCCTCTTTTTCCAAACGGTTCTGAGTATATTCCCAGTCACCACCCACCTGGGGGTGGAAGGATCGGGGAGGGAACTGCAATAACATTTGCACTTTTTAAAATAAAAAATATAGACAGGCTGCTTCATCAAGACAGAAATGTATTTCATGCAACCTAAGAACAATAGTCATAATCCCACCTTGTATTAATACAGCTCATCAGTAGCCTAAAGCTTAGCAAAATCTTTCCCATCTAAAAATATGAGACTGTTGCCAGCAGCTTACTAATCACTGCAGTACCTAATCTCTCAAATAAGGAATATGGTCTATATTTGAAGTGGGCAGAAAGTTAACTCAGGCCGTGACACGAATGGGTTGCTGTCTATTCTTGCAGGATATTGATAATTTCAATGCTTATAAATAAGATGATCTAGTCTTACAAAGATGCATGATAACCTTGTCTTCTCTCCCACTCCAAACTACTGGAGGAGAACCTGTATCAATGACTGCTGCTGAGAAATGTGGCTTCTCTACCGGTCTCCACCAGGCCTGATAGTTCCACTGGCTGTCCTCAGAGCTGGTAGCTCTCTGTCTTGTCCTTGAAGTACCTCCTGGACTGCTGTTCACCTTCACATTGTAAATAAAGTCAGTGTTGCCAAAAGCAATTTATAGATATCACAAATGCTCTCTCTCTAGTGAAACCAGATCTCAGTAATAGCCTTCTAATTGGGTTGTACTCACTACACTTAAGCTAAACATGGTCATTCAGATGAAAACAAAATACAGAGAATGACTACAAAGTTGTTCTGTTTACATTACTTCCTATTTATCATGGTTTCTTCCAGTCATTATTAAGTGTTTTTAGAATTTTTTGGGGGTCTTTTTTTTCATTATGAAGTCTTAATTGGTATGCTTTCCTGTTTCTTCAAGTCTAGATCTCTAAGGAATGGCAGGTCTAAATATGACGTAGGATGGGAATGAGGGGGACAGAAAAGATAAGATAGCTGAGATCCTAAATGGATCAGAAAATCAAAAAGTCCTAGGTTAAAGAACTATTCTGTGTTTGGATACTCACCACTCCATAAACAGCCTTACCCACAACAAGTACACCAGTGTTCTATTCTTGAACAACTATCAATCACATCTGAGAAAGGCTAGAAGGTCAGATTGACCCATTCTCCAAATAGCACAACCAAATTCAGAAGTCAGTACTTGCTTTGCCTTAATAACTAAAAACATCAGGCCAACTTTACATGGTAACTATTTTAGAACACCGTTCTATTTTTTTATTTTATTTCTGGGGCCACCCCGCAGCATATGGAGTTCCCAGTCCAGGGATCAGATCCGAGCCACAGACCTGACCTAAGCCGCAGTTGCAGCAACAGTGGATCCTTAACCCACTGTGCCAAACTGGGGATCAAACCTGTGTCCCAGTGCTCCCAAGACACCACCGATCCTGTTGTGCCACAGCAGGAACTCTTAGAACACCTTTTTAGGCAGCTTAGTGGGCACAAAGTTGACTCTTCTATGTGATACTGAAAATGGTAAAGAAAAGCCCTACTGAAGAAACAATCTGGGGTACAGTAAATCCACCACCTAGTGGTAAGTCTAGTGAAAACTGAAAGAACTGCCCTACAGAACTTTGCAAGAACAAGGAATCACAGGCACTAAAAAACAATTATGACTTCAGAGAAGAAAAATAGTTGTATACTACTTGATCCTAATTGATATTTTTACCATCAGAAGCTGAGAAGTTTACTTCCACAAACACGATCTATTTTCTCAGAAGTTAAATAACTGAGTTGCACTTCCTTCTCAGGTCCCACCCACTTCTGCCTGCTAGCTCCTAAATCAGGGAATTAAAAGGCACCAGAATTCCACTATGACACTGTGGCTAATGGATGGTGATCAGAATATACTCAGAGTGTTTTATTCTCCTACTCAACATATCTGGTTGGCACCAACTAAGTAGTCACTGCTACTCCAGGGAGGATCCATGAAAGGAAATACGGTCCCTTACACTCTGTAGATGTGTTTTTGACTCATGGTGTAATGGCAACACGCATGGCTTTGTCACAGAATTTTACTGCTTCTTTAGGAACATGCTAGATCACTGTAGCCTTCATAGCCTTATCTGGATTTAACTTAGGCCCCCAGAAATCAGAAGTTAGGCTAGACATCTAATTAAACCTGTTATTTCACATGCCTATCTAAAAGCTTTTAATTTCCTCAGAAAGGTTTTCTCCTAAGGGTGAAGAACTAGCTCAAAGGTAAACAGCAATTATTAGGAAAACAAATCATTAAGAAAGCGTAGCTTGGAAGTGAGTGGAGGGATCGGTGTCCCTTACTACTGAGGATTAGCTGAAGGGCCAATATCCCGGTTCTGGTACACTATTGATTTTCTGAGATAGTCTCGAATTTATATAATGCCCCACTGTCTACAGCATATTGTATGTGCAATCTTTTCTTTTTAGAAATTATGGTTAGTACATCTCTTAGATAACACTTAGCAATGGAACAAAAGAGTGACTATTGGAAGTTAGAAATTTTCACAAAGTCTATTATTATTGAGCAGTGTGCTAGAACACCTTCCAGATTCCTACCACATCTTTTCTAATCCCTCCTTCACACATCTTCTGGCTAGTCTTTCTTCTACAGATTCTACTCTCACCTGCTCCTTCTTCGGAGGAAAAGCAGAGAATATGGCTGTCAGTATAAAAAGGTCCAAGACCTTTTCTTGATACTTACCACTGATCAGTCTGATTCCCATTTCGGACGAGTCCAAAGAAAGTTATCAATAAACACCCGCTTCCTGGCACAAGAACTGTATTAGTCTGAACATCTTTCAGACTGTCAATTAGGCAAAAGAAACTTCCCAAAGATGAAGGGCATCCCCTGCCCAACGCGCTGCCCTCAGGTGTCTTCTGCTCACCAGAAAACAATGGATCTCAAAGGACTCAATCTCAGGCAACAAAGTCGAATCCAAGCCACCTCCAGTCACTTCTCCCATTCCCTGGTGCAGAAACCAGGCTTCTGAGACTCAGGTTCTGGCTGCTCCCTGTCCTCCTTCCCTGTCTCAAGTTTCTAAAGTTCTCAGTTTCCCCAGATGGGGCCTGAGTTTCTGGAGGGAGGGGGTGGGCAAGCTGACTAATCACACAGCGCACATCTCCCTCCCCCACTCCAGCCGGCTCTGTGTCTCAGGAGTAATAGGATATAACACACACACACACACACACACACACACACACACGCTGCTAGAATCCAATTCCACAGTAGGAAGCAGCATTCCTTTCAAAATGGGACTCAACCTGACCTTTCTTCAATGCTGGTGGGAGCAATGGGTGAGGCAACACCAGGGCCCACACTGAGCCACTTAAATGATAAGGAAGGGTCAGAATGCTTGAAAAACTTCCGCCAAGTCCTCATCAGGTCCTCCCCCTCTTTTCACATCAGACAGCACACTTCACTGGCTTTCTATCGTCTCCTAATACGCTCTAGTGAAAATGAGTGATCTAGGCCTCCAACTGCCAACTAGAGGTAAAATCAAGAGGTTTAAAAAATGGCAACAAGTAGGAGGAAAGGCTTCCTAATCTTTCAAAAACCACAAATTACAACAGAACATAACATGCATCCGGACCATGTTTCAATGCCTATTTAGCTATCTACCTGTCCAACTGCCTGGCCCATCCCTACTTTCCTCATCCTCACAGTCCTTCTACCAATATTATACGAAAATGTGCCACTTATTCTTTTTCTCCTGACACTGAATTTGCATTAACTCTAGGTTAATTTGTGGTTGTTGTTGCACAAGTGGCTGAAGAAATCTAGGTTCCTGGAACATACCCAGTATTTTACTGATATACTGATGTCTCCACCACTGCACCCCCACCCAGCACTGCGGTTGAATTTTCTGCTTATTTTTCCAATTTTGTTGGGATCATAGTCAACATGCAAAAAATTTAAAAGAATGACATAGTGAACATGTGTATACCCTCCACCTAGACTGACGCTTTCCATTTGCCATATTAGGCTTCTTTCTCTCTATACACAGGAATATGCTTTCAAATGGTCCTGCCTCCACCACTAAAAAGGTTGCAACTACAGATTCTTCAGAATGCATCTTTTATATCACCAAATAGCCAGTCTGTATTCAAATTTATTTAATTTTCTCAAGAATATTGTTCATAGTTTTAAACCCAACTCTTTCAACCCAGGATGGAATTAAGTGCATTTGGCTGTTGGGATCCTTTGCTCTCTGCTAATTTAGAACAGTCCTCTTGCTTCTTCTTCCCCCTGTGATACAGACCTTCTCTCCCAGAGTTTGAGCCAGCTGCCTTATAAAATCTCCCATCTTTCAAAATTTTCAGATTGTTTCCTTCCTGTGAACTGGAAACTCAGTTTTGAAGTCTGATTAGAAAGAGGTTAAAATTTAGCAAGAATATTTCATAGCTGATGCTATATACTTTACTCTGGATCATATCAGGAGGCACATAATTTTAGATTGTTCTACTATTAGGGACACTAAACTGAAGCCTTGGTTAAAGTGATAACACCAGTCTTTGAAAGGAATATTTCCTCCTTTGCAAGTAAAGGTTAATTTATGGGGTGATCCCTGTCAGCTGTGAATGTCCTGTCCCCTCGTGACTTTACCATCTGTTCATAATCCTTGCCTGAGCCAATTATATTGGGGAGGGAGGGTTTACAGAATCATGATTCCTATCATTCCTCCACATACATGAGCTGGCATTCTTTTGTAAAGAAAAGCTTTTCTTCTTTCTCTGACTCTGTTTTCTTCTTCACTTGTCATTTCATATTTTAATTTATCCATATGTTATTCAATTACATGAGTGCACTGAATACTCCAATTGCCCCAATCTAGGCCAGTGGGAACTTCCTTCAAGCTGACTGTTTTGTTCTTTTGACATGATTCCATTTAAATGCTTCCTTTCTTTCTGAAATAAGAAAACAGACCAGGCTCATCTTTTTCTGCTTCAGACCTAGAATCAGTCATGTTTCAAGAAGTCCTGATTTCATTCAGTGGGGAAAGGTATTTACAAACAAAAATCTGAGTATAAGGTCTGCCTGTTGCTATAAGAGGTGTCAGTACTTCTAGATTCTTTCAATAGAGAGAGAAATCTTTTTACTTATGAGTTCATATTGATCTTTCTATTTTTTGTTTGTTTGTTTGTTTTTAGGGCTGCACCCACAGCCTGTGGAGGTTCCCAGACTAGGGGTCAAATCAGAGCTGTAGACACTGGCCTACACCACAGTCACAGCAACTCGGGATCCAAGCTGAATCTGTGACCTACACCACAGCTCCCAGCAAGGCCGGATCCTTAACCCACTGAGCAAGGCCAGGGATCGAACCTACGTGCTCAAGGATACGAGTCAGATTCGTTACCACTGAGCCATGACGGGAACCCCTGATATTTCTATTTAACATTCCCATTTTTTTTAACTTTTAATTTTCCTATTTGAATCTCTTTTCTCTTATGGTGACAATCTTGTTCTCTAATAGCAATAATATATTTACTTATTTGCTTTAGTCTATAATACATACAAAATAATTTCAAAATTATAAGACTAATATTACAGGAATCCACACAGTGAAGTGTCACTATTTCATTGAAGTTCTTGTTGTCCTTAGAATATATCTGACAAAGAATGTAGAGTCAAGGTACTGTTTTCTGGGGGGCTGTGTAATCTTCCTGATATGTTGTTAGGTTCATTTATTTCTGTTTACTGCAACTTAAGGTTTCCCTCTTCTTAATTTCATTTTTTGCATATAAAACACCTCTCAAAAGTTTAAAAAGTATACTCAGAGAAGCCTCACTTCCCTTGCTATCCCCCCAACTCTGTACCACTCTCCCCAATTTTCACTGGTTTCTGGTTTATCCTTATGTTCATTTTGGAGGTAGAAAGCAAGAATATACTATAGCCTTATTTTCCTTCTCTTTCTTCCTCAAAAAGGAGCACGCTAAAATATTCTGCACCTTGTTTTTTTTTTCACTTGGAAATCACTTTGTATTGGTTCACAGAGTACAAGAATCAACAATTCTTCAATGCTGGGAAAGACCAAATTAGGTATTACTGCTCATTTATACGTTTGTAATAAAAAGTCATTAGCTTTAATTTGCAGTCCTCTTTAGAACCCATGTTGATTTTAAGTGATGCTTATAAGATGCTGAACTGGCAAATCTCACTGCAACGTATGCTGGGATGTTAAAATGCTAACTTGTCAACTACTTACAAATTAGGCAAATCTGTATTCTTCAAACAAATTTCTATAAGAAAAGTTAACCCTGGAAGCAAGCAATCAGTGGACAAGCTCTAGAATAAAGATGGAGTCTGAGCATTCTGGAAGGTGGCCACATAGACTGAGTGGCCATCTGTGTAATTCTTTTTTTGTCTTTTGTCTTTTTAGGGCTGTACCCATGGCATATGGGGGTTCCCAGGCTAGGGGTCCAATCGGAGCTATAGCTGCTGGCCTACACGAGAGCCACAGCAATGCCAGATCTGAGCCGCGTCTGCAACCTACACTACAGTTCACAGCAACGCCGGATCCTTAACCAAGTGAGTGAGGCCAGGGATCGAACCTGCAACCTCATGGTTACTAGTCAGGTTCATTAACCACTGAGCCACTACAGGAACTCCGCCATCTGTGTAATTCTTTACCTATCAGGTTAGAATGAGACTGGAGTTGTTGTAACAACAATTCTTCCTTCCTTGATCAGGAAGTCTAGCTTAAGTAAAGTTGAAAGCCAATTACATCTTAAAAAATTCAAACCCTCTTCACATATTCACTTGAGTGAGTGAATCCCACCTGAAACATGGCAGAAGAAATACAAGTAGCCCCCAATAAGCAGCAGCCGAGTCTATGAGGGTCAGCTTTCAAAACCTGAGACTCAACAAAGGTTAATAAGATATTTTTGAAGTCACTATACACTGTTTCTCATCAAGCCTAGGCTCAAGAAAAAAGCCATCAAAACTCAATATTAAATAACAGAATCTGACTTTAAAGACTTATTGTTAAATAGGAGTTATGTAATAATAGGTATTGTTTCCAAAGGTGAGTAGGTCAACAGGACATTTCAGGATCCATTCTGTAGTTAGACTGGATATTTTCAAGTTCAAAGGACAAGGTGAAATCACTTTAAAGATCAGCTGCAGCAAGCTTTAGTTTCCAAAGCTCTTAAACACAAAACACAAAATATTAAGCTTTTAGAAGGAAAGACTAGAGATATAATACAAGAATCTCACAAAGATAAACAGTCACATCAAAAAATACAATTGTATTTTTCATTCTAAAGAGGCAGTATTTATCATCCTTCTTGACTTTCTAACTTGAGATGTTTAATTTTTTTTTCCTCTCATCTTTAGGGCCACAATCGTGGCACATGGAGGTTGCCAGGCTAGGGGTTGAATCAGAGCTGCAGGTGCCGTCCTACACCACAGCCACAGCAACGCACCGAGACACTACTGCAACCTAAACCACAGTTCATAGCAATGCCAGATCCTTCACCCACTGAGCAAGGCCAGGGATTGAACCCACGTCCTCATGGATCCTTAGTGGGTTTGTTAACCACTGAGCCACGAAGGAAACTCCTATATTTAGTTTTGAACAAAAGTCTCAGTATAAAAATCATGACCTTAGCCTATAAGAAACAAGCCAGTTGACAGAAACTGTAGGCTGCAACTTCCCTAGAGCTACTGAAAAATAAGAAGCTCCCTGCTGCTCCAGAATGAATACAGCATAATCCCCCACTCTCTCTGCCTCCCAGACCAGAATACTAAAGTTTGGGTTTTCCTAACCATTGACTTTAAGATTAGCCATTTTCTAATGAGTAAAGTGGACAGATGCCTGCAGAAGGGTCAGGATCTCTTGCTTTTGGTTGTATAGTAAACCACAATCAGCTTTTGTGTAAGATAAATTAGCAAATTTTACCAATAACACTGCTAGGATATCACTGATCTAAATGTTTTTCAAACTGTTTTTGTTTAAACTTTGGCATGCAAAGAATAAGTGAAACCACCCAGGAGCGTTCAATCAGGATTTTACTAAAACTGATTAGAAGCTTGAAATACACACTAGTATGGTGAAAACCAAGGTCCTGAATGCCTAGATGTCTACGACTTTCTACTTTAGGCACTCTGCTTCAGTATTAGTGGCTTGTAGCTAAGATTTTCTTAGAGAGGATTTATATTTTCAAAACATTTTGGAATCCTTTGACCACTGCATCTATCCTTCATAGATGAAAAAACAGAACAGGTGGGGGTCTGTGATGTGCTCAAGGCAATTTGCTCCAATGCTGAGATTTAAAAAGAAAAAAAAAAATCCCCTACAAGAACGGTACTATTATAACTTCTTTTGGAACAGGCTGGGAGAAAGAGCCGCTTCCTCTTTTATTTTCAAGGGTTAGTTTACAGAACAGTCCACTATTGAGCTAAAGCTTTCTGAACTTATAGAATGAACAGTGGTAAGCTTTGGGGAGGGAAAAGAATTCTCAGTTCCCAAATCCAGATGCAAACCATAACTTCTCCCAAAATCAATTTGGGTTTTGAAACTGAGAATTACACACACACACACACACACACACACACACACACACACACACTTTTTGGCCATGCCCACAGCATGTGGAAGTTCCCAGGCCAGAGACTGACCCTGTGCCACAGCAGTGACCACAATGGATCCTTTAACTGCTAGACTACCAGGTAACCCAGTAATATTTTAAAGTTGCTAATGAACTGCCATGGAGAGATACTGCTCCTTAGACTTAGAAAAGGGTGAAGAAATTGGCAGAGCCCAAACAGTGCAGAAGCAAAAAGCTGAACTCTGGCATATATTTCCAACTGTCTCTCGTGGATGGAGTGGGGAGGAGAAGAATGTAGAGGCATCCTACACAGGCACCCTAATCCTGACACTTTATTAGGATGAAGGAAATGACCCCAGAGTTTCCTACTGGAATCAAAAGCAATTTTAAAATTCCACCTGTATTTATACAAGGAGGTTTTCAATTTGGCGTGGTTAAAACTGATCTGGGAAGCCTGCTGGCTATTTTCATAAAAAATGACCATGCTTTAAAACATGCAACAGAGAATATATTAGAAGAAAAAAAAATTTTTTTTTGGTCTCTTTTTTTAGGGCCTCACCCATGGCATATAGAGGGTCCCAGGCTAGGGGTTGAATCGGAGCCGTAGCCACTGGCCTACACCACAGCCACAGCAACACCAGATCCGAGCTGCATCTTCGACCTACCCCACAGCTCAAGGCAACGCTGGATCCTTAACCCACTGAGCGAGGCCAGAGATTGAACCTGCATCCTTATGGATACTAGTCAGATTCATTTCCGCTAAGCTATGATGGGAATTCCAAATGAGCTTTTTTATGAGAGTTTATTTTTTATCCTGTGCAGAATGGTGATGAGGGAACTTCTTTTCTGTCTATACTAACAGTATAATTAGAACATTCTACAAGGTTCCTCTCCAATGTGTGGTGTATTACCCAGCCAAAACCCTCTTCAAGTTACCTTGCATCTTATGTCTGAAAGATCTAGTGAGGTTGGATTTTCCCAATTCAAAACAAGTTGTAATAAATTTGGGGACCCCAAGTTACATTTTTAGATAAAGATACATTTTGTCATTGATGCCTTCCCACTTTCCGGCACTTCTCAGACTCTACTATGACTAAAAAAGTTCTTGGAAGGTCGTTAATTTTACTGAAGTATTCTTGGATTTAAGTGACGCGGTATGTGATTACTGAATCTTAGTTTCTTTCTTTTTTTTTTTTTTTTTTGTCTTTTTGCCATTTCTTAGGCTGCTCCTGCGGCATATGGGAGGTTCCCAGGCTAGGGGTCGAATCGGAGCTGTAGCCGCCAGCCTACGCCAGAGCCACAGCAACGCGGGATCCGAGCCGCATCTGCATCTGCGACCTACACCACAGCTCACGGCAACGCCGGATCGTTAACCCACTGAGCAAGGGCAGGGACCGAACTCGCAACCTCATGGTTCCTAGTCAGATTCGTTAATCACTGCGCCACGTCGGGAACTCCCTGAATCTTAGTTTCATATCCATGGCAGACATTATTTAAAGTACTCGTTTAATGAATAAAAAAAATTTTTTTGGCTATACTGTTTTTAAAAAATAAAACTTCCCCAAAAACTGACTAGCAGGTTTTAACTATATAGCTTCAAAAGTGGAATAGAACCTCAAAACAAATCTAAACAGTCTCAGGAAGCATGGGCTGAAATTCCTTTGATCATTTTAAAGATAGGAAATAAAGATAATTGGTGGTATGATTCTATTCCCCTAGATTATGTAGCTTGTGCTTTAATGCATCACTGAGCAAACAATGAGATGTCTTTATATTAACAGCAGGTTGTAAGGTTTCACAGCAGAACAGTTTTTCCATTATGCTGGGGAGCAGTTACAACTGGAATCATCTAGAGCCTCCTGACTCCTCTGGAGAGGACTGTGAGCTCTGTTCTCTAATGGGCTTTGAATTTATAGAAGTTTGGCCCAGAAGACCTTGAATACAACCTTGTTCAGCAATCCTTCAGTGTGGCTCTGGAAAGTTCCCCTTAGATCTCAGACAAAGAAACAAGAATATCCCCGTAAAGACCACCTGAAAGAGGTCTTGGCCTGTGGTTACACTCAAGATCAGATTCCAGGCCCCTGTCTTCCTGAGCTCTGTGCTCCTTTTTTTCCTATCATCTTTCTCCAATCTTTACTCTTTGGCTATTTCTTTAGCCCCTCAATTAACTCCTGTGATTTTCTGTGTTTTGAAGCCAGAATTTCACTAAAATGTCCTTTCATGATCTTTATAATTTTACTATCACTCTTAGTCCAGGAATTCACAATATAAAAATTATCACGTTAAGGAAATCCTCATATGACCTGATTTTTAATCTATTGAGTCCAAGAAGCTCAACCAACCAGAAACAAGACATGGGCATGGGGACAGAGAGTCAAAATCATTCTTAGCATCTCAAAGAGAACACAGGCTAGAGAAATGCTCTTGGTTTAGCGGAGGTCTAGCCATTCTTTATATTTACATTTTTTTAGAGACACCCTCCGAGTTCTTTGCAAATCGCCTTGGCTTTAAAGACGAAGAAACTACAACTCAGTCTGGCTAGGAGATAATATCCTCAAACACTCAAATTCATGGCCTTGCTTTATTCTAATCACCACATTCTCAATTCCAGGCAAGTTTTCTAGATTTTTAGCCTGGAGTCCATGGATGGGCTTTAGGCTGCCAACTCCCCTGTACATGCAAAGTGGTGTGTGTGTATGTGATTTTCCTGGAAGATAAGCGCAGCTCTAATAGGGCTCCAAACCCTAGATGGTTGGAACCACTAGACGAGACTTACATGACCCAAATACTAACTTCGCAAGAATGTAAACCTCACAGGATAGATATGGACCTTTGTTTTGTTCACTGATGTATCCTAAGTAGCCAGCACAGGTCTGGGGACCCAGTAGGTGCTCAATCCTGAGCTGATGGGCCTGCATGGTTCTGGTTATTTCTGCATTCCTTGGAAAAGACGAGCAAGTACAGACTATTTTCAGGACCTCTAACATGGGGCACAAGATTCCCCTCACGGCTAAAGTCATCCAAGATAGGTGGTAGCTGCACTTCCATCCCAATATCAGGTTTCACAACAATTTTGGCTAGCCTTGCTAGATAATCTAAAAGAGTGGTTCTAAATCTGGGATCTCTCAAGTTTAGCTGAAGAAGCTGTTCCGAAAGACACATACCATCTCATTCTCCACCTGCCCCTTACTCTTGACCCCTCCCTATTCTGCCACGGTAATATTCTGAAGAAGCTCCCTAGGTGACTTTCATTCCTTTTCCACTCCAGGAGAAGACTGATCTGAGACAATGTAAGCAGGATCTGAAAAAGCAAACACAAGCACATGGAGTTTACCAGGCTGTTAATAAAATGACTCAAGGAACACAGGGAACAAATGAGTTGGACAGTCTTGTTCAGAGATAAATAAGGTCAAGGAAGGAGAAAATCTGCCTTTAATACCAACTCCAGCTGTCAGCTACAAACAATCCATGAGATGGATCCACAAGGGTTCAGACCATGACAAAAAGCCTGCCTAAAGAAGAGAGCCTGGGAGTTCCCGTCGTGGCACAGTGGTTAACGAATCCGACTAGGAACCATGAGGCTACGGGTTCGATCCCTGGCCTTGCTCAGTGAGTTAAGGATCAGGTGTTGCCGTGAGCTGTGGTGTAGGTGGAAGACGTAGCTCAGATCCTGCATTGCTGTGGCCCTGGAGTAGGCTGGCAGCTACAGCTCCAATTAGACCCCTAGCCTGGGAACCTCCATATGCCATGGGAGCGGCCCAAGAAATGGCAAAGACAAAAAAAAAAAAAAAAAAAAAAAAAAAAAAAAAGGGAAAAAAAAAGAGAGCCTGTATTTTTACAATGGGTTGGTCCAAATTCAGTAAAAATTGGCAAGGTGCTCTCATTCCAAACATGCCCAGTGCTCAGCTAATCCCCTCCCTGTGGAGTCAGAAAAGAATGTGCAGAATTCTGAACCCTCTACTCCCCAAATAGGAGGGGTTCCTTCTCCTGAAGGTAAGGGTTGACTAATCCCATCAACTCTCCACTCCTAATTACAAACCAGGCAGAGAAATGAGCTGCCTCCCAACACGGTGCTCTCCTTCAAGCCTTTAGGATCTTTGGACGTCCTTTACCTCACCACACTAAAAACCCAGCCTTTGCCAACCTCAGTTCATCCTCAGCTGGCAAATAAGAACAGAAACCGCCCCCGAGTAAGGTTTCCCTCTGAGACTCCTGGGGAAAGGGTGCCATAGGGTCAGTTCGCCTAAAGTACGCACTTTCCTTGGACTCACAATACAGTCTATTACAATTAGAACACCATGTTCCCAACCAGCTTGGTCTCTTTTCTGTTAGAAACCTGAAGTAAACAGATTCTAGAGCAGCTACAAGTCTGTTACCAAGGCCACTGTATTGATCAGTATAATTAACATTCACAATTCATCTAGTCCAGGATGACAAGCCAGCTGGGCTATTCTCCCCAGGAGCTGAACATGGAGAACCTTCATGTCTTGCTTGCAAAGAGGTCTGGTGCTTGGGACACTAAAAACTCAAGTACTGAATGAGAAGCTGGATGCCACCTGGCCATCCATAGGAAAATGAATTCATTACCAGAACAACTGAACACATCTGCCATCTCTTCAAAGCCCAGATTTCTACTTCTGAAGCTGCAAAATCTTGGAGGTTTCCCATTGTCCTGAATCCTGCCTTAGTTATAGACTTTAGGGAAACAACCCGCACAGAATTCTCAGTGGCAACTAGAGCCTGAGCTCCTGATTAGGGCAAGCACTGGCCCAGTTCCCAGAAGACGGTGACTCTGACAAAGGTGTGTTTCAAAGACAAAGGGCACATACAGCTTTTGAGCACTGCACTGAGCTCAGCCTTTGGTGCGAAAGGGGCAGCCAGAAAAGGCAGAATAAGAAGAATCAGAAGTTTGCTCAGCATTGTGGGGGCAGAGCTGCTGTTTATCACTCTTAGGATTCCAACACAGACTGCAAAATGAAGCTGTTCCACTCATTGCTGGCTAGGAAACCTCTAACACCCTAAGAGAAAGCTTATATCAAGAGTAAACCAGAATACCAGTTTCAACTTTGGGCAGTGTCCCTAATTGCTAAGAGTTTATTTTTTTAAATTTAATTTAAAAAATTTTTTCTTTTTTTTTTTTCTTTTTTTTTTTTTTGCTTTTTAGGGCTGAACCTGAGGCATATGGACGGTCCCAGGCTAGGCATCCAATCAGAGCCTCAGCTGCCACAGCCAGAGCCACATCCAATCAGAGCTGCAGCTGTGACCCACACCACAGCTTACAGCAACGCTGGATCTTAACCCACTGAGCAAGGCCAGGGATTGAACCCCCATCCTCACAGATACTAGTTGGGTTTGTTACTGCTGAGCCACAAGGGGAATTCCCCTAATGCTAAGGGTTTAAAACTTGGTGGGAAGTTCAAATTACCTTCCCCATCACGGCTAAGGACCCCTCTAAGCTTCTAGCCTACTGCCTTATGGTTCTCATGCTATTGGGCTAAGATGCTAGAGGCCATATATTTTCAAGTCTTCTCTCTAACCTCCTAATTCTGGCATTATAAAGGGATCTACTAAGCTGTCAGAAATTTTCATCAATTTCTCACCTGCAGTTCTGGGTACTCCATCATCACCCACCAGGGAGCAGGCTAAGTTAAAAACACAACCCGGGCCAAATGAAGGGGAAAGTGAGCCAAAGCCACTGAGAGAGTCCAAGTTACTTTCTCCTAGGGATAATCATCTCACAATAGTTTACTCAATACATAATTATTGACAGTATTATGTGCTAGGTTCTATGTACTATACATATGTATGAGATATGGTCCTTGCCCTTAATATATTTGGTCTAGAGAAATCAAATGAAAAGATTCAGATATTATCAAGTCAATCCTGAAAAGTCTGAGAAGTACTACACTGAAGTCAAACCTATTTTTGAGAGACACAGAGGCAAATTATCTTGTTTAGTTTTGATACTCAGTCTAGTAGGTGAGCCCCTTATTTGAAACACTCCTATGGAATCAACTCTGGGGCTTTAGGGGCATCAACAGTTCAAATGAAGGGTAGTAGGTCAAGATGGTAGAAAACCCCCCAAAAGTTGCTGAAATGCCTGTTTCAGAATGTGTAAGTTTCTGAGCTGAACCCTCAAGGCACTGATAGTGAGTCTCTTGGGAAGCTGAGGAGCAGCCCAAAGAGGAGGGTGACAAAGAACACCAACAACCTCAGCTTTGTTCCAAGGACAGGCTGCAAGCTGGAAACTTAATCTCAGCTGATACTACGGCTTAGAGGCCTGTCCTTCTAAGTCAGGGTTTTTAGAGGCCTGTCCTAAATCAGCCAGGACCTATAGACGAGTTTCAGGGAGTTCCAAAAATCCTTTGGAAATGTAGTAAGTTTTTGTGCTCCTAAATTTTGCTAATGCAAGAACTGTGATTTTTATAAGATTTTTAAAGGGATCTGTGACTCAAAAGATTAAGAACCATTGTTCTAGAGTCTCTAACCCAGTCTCTAATCTCAGGAGCACTCCCTCGAACTGGCAAAGGAGGACTCTATTTAAGTTCTTTACCTTCCACACAGATTTGTCTACTTATTCACCTCTTCTCTGAAGTTGGAAACAGACGCAGGAGGGTGCACTTTGAGAATTCAAGGTGAACAGCTCTTTTCTAAATCTCCAAAATAAAGCTGTCATGAGAGCCCAAAAAGATTTTCCTCAAAGCCTTTGAAGAAGGAAACAAGGAAGGGGTGGCCAAAGAGGGCAGAGTAGAATCTGTCCCACTAACTTGCCTGATAGGTCTCTTTTTTGACTTCAGGAATCCTAAAACCATAATGGGAATAGGGCAGAGCCCAAACACTTTGATTTGAAGTCAAGCCAGTCTGGGGTAAAGGATAAAGTAATTCCCATTATGCTCAAGGAAACCCGTGCTCCAAGGTTCACCTTAATACAATTAATAAGTGTCAGAAGAGTTGGAACCATTTATTAAAAACAGAACTTTCAAAATTCTGACATTGCTCAAAATACAGTGATATGAACAGCTTCATTAAGGAGCCAACACAAATAAAACATAGTTACACTCATTTGCTGCAGGCCTTTGGCTTCTCACCAATTCACCATCTAGCTCACAGGGCCACACACACTGTGGATCAGCACGTCAGCATTTTCCTTGGCACCTGAGCACAAAGGCGCAGTGGGATTCCACTGATAACACTGTGCACACGCAGGTTTGAGAAGGAAGAGGAAAATATATAAACAACAGGCCTTGCTCTAGTTGGGCAATTCTTCCGACTGTAAAGAACTAAGCCCCAGGCAGGTCCAAGATGAACAGCACGGAACAGTGAGCAGTCCCCAACCCCTCCTGTTTAAACCTCACTGCTAGCACGCAGTTAAGAACAGGGTGTTCATTTTAAAAGAACTGAACTGGTTTGGGCTGGTAAAGGAGAACACTTTAAGCCCATCAAGCTCTAGAAGTTAAGTACGGAGGCACAAGAGCTGAGGCATTGGGGCTTTCAAGACGAAAGCACGAACATGCTTGGACAGTCCTAAATATATGGTTCTCTCAAAGTCCTTTCCTAATCTCTACGCAGCATTCCAAATACTACCTTTCACTACACTCTGTGCCCTGTTTGGGTAGTAAATAATTAAGCCCCACTGTCTACTGCTAAGCAGACTCATTCAAGATATATACATTCTGAGATTAAGGCACCTGACTGAAGCCTTTAGAAAAACTGAACAGAGATAGGGACAAAGATGAAACCACTGTGTCAACAGTGGCAAGGGGTGCTCCACCTTCGTTCTGTAATTGCTGTGGAGCAAAGGCCACACATTTCTGCAGGAGAAAAATCAGTTACACATAATTAGGAACAAGCTGTTGAGAGCAGAAACAGTACCTGAGGGAGGGAGTTGGAGTGCACAGGGATGGGACCTGAAGGTGACTGTATACAAAGGCAAGGTCACAGCTCAGAAGAGCCTTTGGAATTGTTACATGTGATTCAAGGATTCTAGTTTGGGCAGACACCCAAACTACTGCACGTTGAGGAAATAAACAGGATTCAGCTAGGCCAGTATCTGATAGACACCTGCATTCTATGGTACACTGTATGGTTTGGGGAATGAGGTAGGGGAGTGGTCAGGTGGAGCATACCTCATCTCCATCACAAGCTCTAAGCCCTCCCATTGTCTGCGTACCTCCTGGAAATCAACAAATATTCTAGTGTTCAGTAGGTAGAAGCTCTATGTAAAATAATCTTTTTGTCTGGAGAAAATTTATTCCTGTTAAAAAGCTATTTCAATAGAAAAATCTTTGTTTTGAATCTTTAGGAATATTTTGAAATTCCAAATAAAGCAGGGTACTTTTCAGAGTATAAGGAGGCACTCACTGAATAGCATGCTGGGATAACAGGAATAAACCTGAACTTTACCAGCCAAACCAGGACATATGGTCACTCTTGTTCTAAAAGAATAAATACACTAACCAGTATTTACTAAATGTGAATCCCGTTAATGATTCTGTAGTACTATCATTACTCCTCATTTCACAGATGAAGAAAAATAGAGGCACGGACAGGTTAAGTCACACAGATTGTCCAAAGGTCACACAACTCTGAGATGCTAAAGACCGAAGGTAAAGCTCATTTCAAAAATGAAGCGAGGAGTTCCCATTGTGGCGCAGTGGTTAACGAATCCAACTAGGAACCATGAGGTTGCAGGTTTGATCCCTGCCCTTGCTCAGTGGGTTAACGATCCGGTGTTGCCGTGAGCTGTGGTGTAGGTTGCAGACACGGCTCGGATCCCGAGTTGCTGTGGCTCTGGTGTAGGCTGGCAGCTACAGCTCCGATTCGACCCCTAGCCTGGGAAACTCCATATGCCGCAGGAGCGGCCCAAGAAATAGCAAAAAGACAAAAAAAAAAAAAAAAAAAAAAAAAAAAAAGAAGCGCTTAATTTACATTGTATACAGGACTCAGTTTTAAGAATAAAAAGAAGGAAAGTAAAGAGGTCTTATGAACAGTCAATCCACAGTGGGACAGTAAGAGAACCATCTGAAAGAGTCAAAGGGAAATACGGAATCAGAACAGAATTCACCATTCGATGTGAATTTTTCACTGCTTACCATATGCAACATATGCAAGTGTTGACAAGAGCTGGAAGGAAAATTTGTGTAAGAACTCGTCTTTAAATCTGGATTTTTGGATTTTAGGAAAAAACCCTGGTCTATGCACATGCACTTCTGTTTATGTATAATGGAGATGCTTCTGACCCCCCTCCCCCATGTGATGTATTCTGAATTATTATCCTCAGTATAATAAGAATGGACCTTTACAAAATTTTAACATTCAAATTTCCAAACTTGAGAAACAGATAGGTATATATGATTCTCCTTTACTGGCTAGTTCATTTAAATAACAACCCCAAGAAGGCATTAAAGTGCTTGTTTACAGAGTATAACTACTTGAGGTAGCAGAGTTAAAACTTTTAGGAGTCACAGGCAACTAAAGATCTATATGCTTCATTTGAGCCTATGTATCAAAATATCTTTTATAAACAACTTTACAAGGATATTATATTTGGTAACACACTCACTGGCTCCAAATGATACCCTCCTGATGAAATAAAAGGTACACATCTGTAATCTTGCCAGCAAGGGATCCAGACAACGAACAGAGCCAAATATCTAAAGGAACTTAAAGTAATACAGAAACTAGAGTCTAACTAACTGAATCAAATAAGAAAAACAGAGGTAATCAGTATCTGTAGAGAAATCTAAAAAAGATAGTATCTTCTTACACCTGTGACTCCTGATCAAAGACTGGCACTAAGACAGTAACTGCTCTAAAGAGAAGTAAAAGATACTAATGATGTGGAGAAGATAGGCAACGTCAACCCCTCAAATCACTTCTCAATGAATCTAAGAGGTATAGGTATAAATTCTATAAAACTGCACCAAGAATCATCCACTCTCCTGCTAAGAAGAGGACCACCCTGGATTCTATCCAGCAGGTTACATCCAAGTATTACTCATTGGGATTCTACTTGATATGCTTCCTAAGTCTCAGCTGACCCTTCTGATAAATTCATGCTCTATCTGCTTTATTCAAATACATGCTACAAAGAATACCCTACAAGCTCAAGTAGTTCCTTTGTGTTCTTCTCTCCTCTCCCCTATTGTGCTGGTGGTAAAGGCTGAGTGCTTAGATCCTGGGTCAAATGCCTAACGTATCACTCCCAAATGTTTGGTGCAGACACTCTGACAGGCCTTCCAGAGAAACACATCTGTGTTAGCAGAGTTCATCAAGTCAGAGATTTGGGTTTACTCTGTGAGAAAAAACAAAAAAACAACTGGATACAGTGTCAATTGCCAAAGGCTCAAGGACAAATATCACCACTGCAACACAAAGTAGCAGAAAAAGACAGATAAATGCCCAGTGATGATGGGGAGCTAGTTGACCTATTTGGTTGGACTGATACCTGCCAAGATGACATAAAGACCTCTTCAGCTGTAGTACACTGTCCTTACAACTGAAATACTCCTTTCTCTCCCAGATTTTCTTGGTGACACCACCTGAAATCACCAGTGACAGTCTTGAACAAGTCTTAACACAAGAATCACACTATTCCTATTATTTTTCTTTTTCCTTTTAGGGCTGCACCTTCAGTGCATGTAGGTTCCCAGGCTAGGGGATGAATCAGAGCTACAGCTGCAGGTCTACACATCACAGCCACAGCAACACAGGCTCAGAGCTTCATCTGTGACCTACACCACAGTTCACAGCAACACCAGATCCTTAACACACTGAGTGAGACTAGGGATTGAACCTGCATCCTCATGGATACTAGTCCATAATAGTAACTCCCCTTACTATAGCTATTAATACTGTCCCATGAAAATTTAGAACTCAGTGTTAGTAAAAGTCCCAGTTCCCTGGGGAACTGGTATGTATTATTTCTCATATATGATAATGAGACTATAATTCTGTGATTCCTTTTAGCCTCTGGCTCCTAGGACGCTTAGAGCTGCATGTGATGATCAGCCTCATCAACTGTCTTAGCCTTCAGGATTAACAATATTTTTTCCCGCTTCCTTCTAGTTTCCAATACATGCCTATCTCCATCTGCTCCGAACAAAAAGCACTTGGCAGATGAGGAAATGGAGGCACAGAGGCTCACTTACTAGTGGGTGGTACCCATTTAGCTGCCTTTTGGACACCTGAATCAGGCCTTAAATCAAACCAACAAGCCCTATGATCCACACAGTACTATGGTAGACCCCCCTGGGGCATACAAAAATGAGTAAGTTATGATTACAACTGAAGAATCCTGGTGCCTACACTTTTAATTGAAGGAGATCCACTCTTCCCCAAAGTGAATGAAACGTCACAAGTTACACTGGAATCTGATCTGACTGGGGACCATGTTCTGAGGTCACCCTGAAGTAACCTATAGCCTCTGGCTGGCACCAGAAATGTCCTCATTCCCTGAGGGGCTTCAGGGATTGGGATGATCCCAGGATTACTTGGCCTAGAGCCCCGCTAGAGACCTCACAGGCGACTGACGGCACCATTTGAAGAGGCCTTGTTCTCACATCATTCAATACGTGGCCAAGATAAATTTTTTTCTCTTACTTTGCTCATGCTTTCTCACATTATCAACACATGGCAGAGATACAAAAGTGACTTATGCCATAATGTCCGATTCAGCTAAAGTTATGAAAAAATGGATCAATCAGGACTTGCTGTGTGACCTTGACTAGTCCTCGACCAACTCATTAACTAAATCAATGCCTCTTATCACTAAGGGAAGGGTAATTAGTCATCGTAAAGCACTTTAATACAAAGTGCTGTATAAACACTAAACTAACAAAGCTCAGAAAGAACAAGGTTAATAAGAAACATGGGGGGGGGTACATTTACCAGCAAGTGGAAACTTACAACAGGGTCTTCCCATGTTCCTGCTCCTTTTAGCTAATGGAATAGGAATCTCTAAAATCATTAGCACTTGGCCTGACAATAATACACAGGAGCAGTATTCCAACTGGGAAGAAAAGGAGCATTTATTCTTGACAGGCAGCCATACAGATATCTCAGTTACTAGTTAGCCAGGTGGGCAATTACTATTTGAGTACCTACAATATGCTGGGTACAGAGCTAGCTAGGCACTATGAATACAATCATGAACATGAATCCCTGCCTTTACAGAGTTTGTAATCTACAACACAATTTTTTTTTTTTTGGTCTTTTTGCCTTTTCTAGGGCCATTCCCAAGGCATATGGAGGTTCTGAGGCTAGGGGTCTAATCGGAGCTGTAGCCGCCGGCCTACACCAGAGCCACAGCAACGCGGGATCCGAGCCATGTCTGCAACCTACACCACAGCTCACGGCAACACCGGATCCTTAACCTACTGAGCAAGGCCAGGGATCAAACCCGCAACCTCATGGTTCCTAGTTGGATTCGTTAACCACTGTGCCATGACGGGAACTCCTACAATACAAACTTTGTATTATTAATAGTGGCATTTGAAAGAATAGAGCCTTACCAAAATAAAGACAAGTGAGAATAAAGACATTTAATCCCTGGAGCAACTAAACAAAAGACAATGGACTAAAGGAGAGAGACAGAGTTTAGGGAATCAGGGTACAAAAGCTTTCCCATTCTCTACCCTAACTCATCACAGGTATTATCCTTAAGCATTCTGCTTTTAAAGACTGTGACTTTGTCTCCAAATAGTGCAGATTACCAAGAGGTACTGCCCCAACAAAGCAGTCAGCTGAACTGAAAGCACTACAAATCGGGTTAATCAGACTAGAATCAAGGGACCTTGCACAACACTTTTGAAGGCATTCTATTGGTAAAATCTAAATTTTATGGGAAGACAGAGCTAAACCACACAATGGTACCCTGTCTTTTCAATCTTGCATTTGATTTCTGGAATAGTAGATTAATTTCTTTTAAAAAAAAATCATCTCTCCCACTTATGACAGCTTAACTCGTTCATCCTGAAGGACTGTAACTATTCCTGTGAACCCTGCTTTGTGCAGCTTATACAAACAGTGCTTCCCATCAGACACTGTAGGCAGAGATAGCCTTGAAACTCTGTCTTTATACAGGAGGGAAATGTCTATTCAGGTTTTTGCTGGTTTCAGAAAGGTCACCTCTCTGCAAAGGTTCTCTGGTCTAGGGTTAACTGCGTGCCAGGTATGCAGAAGGTCAAGGACTATTCGGCAGCAATGCTCAGAAAGTACTAGGGATCCTAATTCAGCCGCTCAGAGAGTTGGTTAGATTCAAACCTCCAAAGGTTGCCATTTAATCTTCCACGAAAAGAGAATGCGAAAGACGTCCTTAGAGCTCAACCCACAGCACAAGAGACTAAACTTGTTCTGCCTCCTAAGTGCAGTTAAGAATGAGCAATCGTTCCTTACCTCCCACCCCTCCAACCCACCCAGGCTCCTTTCTTTAGGGATGTCTCAGTGATCTATGGGCATGACTCTACGATCAACCTGTATCCATGACAGTGTCTATCACCAACCTCCAAATGTTAATTTCTTACATACGTCGAAGCAACTCGATGACCACAGAAGATGAAAATCAAAGTTTTCTTTTCAATTTCAATTTGCCCTCACAGTTTTCACCTGCATACAAGAGCTAGCTCCACGCATTTTTTCATCTTGCCTCCAAGATCACACGTAGTTGTTGGATAAACCGACCACAGCTCCCAAAGATGTGCCCAAAGAAACACTATCAGATTTACCCACTCACTTGACGGGAGATTTCCCGTACACTCTCATCCCCTGGGGCTGGTCACCGGGGTCAACTGAATTGGTTCACCCCCTCCCAGTCCCGTCTCCGAGGCCCTTCAGCCAAGAAAAGTCAGCCGCAAATTTAAGGCCCGGCCCTGCCGGGTTTCGAAAAGATCCCGAAGGATTAGGGCCGAGGGACAAAGGAAAGTGAGGTCAGGGGCGGCCTTTCCAGCTGGGGATAGGCCTGGGGCCGCTCACCCGCCACCCCTTACACGACCTCCGCCGTCCCGGGTCCCTCAAACCTCGCCCCTGAAGTCCCGAACTTGCTGGAGCCCGGACTCGGGGCTCGCTCGCGCCCCTTCCGCGAGGCCCCCGCCCGTACCCCCGCCGCCACCCAGAGCCCCCGCACCTTCTTGGGCGCCTTGGTGACGGTGGCCATGAAGGAGTACTTCTCGGCGTCCTCGATCTCCTTGGCCTGCTTCAGCTCCTCCCCGACACCGGGCAGCGGCATCGCGTCAGGCATCGACATCCCCCGGCCGGCCCGGCCCGCGGCTGCCCCACCACCCCCGCCTCTTTCCCTCACGGGCGCCCGCCCGCCCGCCCGCGCGGCGCCCTCGGACACGCGCTCGCCCACCCTCCCGCCGGGCCCCGCGCCGAGCTGCGGCCGGTGCCGAGGTGCTGGAGCCGGCGCCTCGTCGGCTCGGCTGTCCAAGGCAGCGGGACTGCTACGGCCGCCACAGGAGCGCCAGAATCAGCAACCCGGAGCTCCGACCAGCCCGCGCCGCCACCTCCGCCGCACGCAAATACGCACGCAAAGTAAGGGTAGAGGGCGGTGACGCCACGTCGGGTACTGGCAGCTCCAGGCGGGCGGGGGGAGGCGTGGAGAAACGGCGCTCTGTCATGACGTCACCACTTTGGACTGGGCCGCCTGAAGCCAGCCCTTTCCTCCTAGCTCGCGGGTGATGAAGCTTCTGCGGGGAGCTGGACCCTTCGCGTCGCCAGGTGGCGCCATCCGCCCTGTGAGTGGCGCGTGGTTCCTGCAAGGATGCCGAGGAACAGGCGGCGGGGTGTGTGAGGCGGGGTCTTTGGAGGGCGCGGGATCCCAGGCAAGGCCTCAGAAGGGTGAGGGATGCTTGGGAGCAAGGACCAGAGCCTTGCAGTACACAGCCTAGAGCCAGTCCTAGGAAACTTCTGGGGCCCGAGCTGTAGCCCACTCACTCACTGCTCCCACCCAGGCCCTTTGAACCACAAGCCCCTTTCCAAGGGGCTGCTACTTTGAGACTTTAAGGGTGGCCAGAAGGGTCCCCAGAGCAGTGTGGTGTCTTCACCGCCGTTTGTAACCTCGCCTGCCCCGGTCTCTCCTGGGCCTTGCTTGTTTACAAGACCTTGTCGACTTAAAAAAAATGCTCAGCCTGAAAGTTGAGAGTTAAGTTTTATTTGGGGCAAAATTCAGACGTAAGCCCTGGGGACAGCATCTCAGGTAGCCCTGAGAAACCGCTCTAAGGAGGTGAGGGGGGAGCTAGGTGAGATATATAGGCGTTTTTGCTACAAAGAGCAGATTGCAGGAACAAAAGTAGTCTGGGCTCACTGAAATCATGCCCTTGATATGCACCTCAGCTTTAGGGGCCCAGTATCCTGAGTTTTCATAGCCCTTGGGGGCTCACCAGCTCACCCTTGGAGGTGACTACTAGAGGTGGCTGCATTCTTCACAGGTCACTGTGACATCTCTTCTTCTGTCCACTGAAGTACAGCCTGGTGGGGCGTGGGGTGGGTGGTATTTCAGAAGGGGAAAGGGAGAATAGCAGGATATATGCAATTAAGGTGAAGGGGGAGGTGCATACGGCCATGCACACACATTTACACAAGTTTCTTGCTGGCCTCTTGAAGGTCACTACTAGTCCCAAGGAGCAGACACCCCCCTGAAGGATTTTAGAGTTTTTCCAGATACGAGGAGGTGCAAGAATTAGGCACATAAAATCTTCTCCTAAAAATAATGTATCTGAAGACCTGTTCTTCCAGTTTTCCCAGAGTGCCTCACTCCTGATCTCCACCCTGAGCTCCGCTCAGAGGGTGCTTCGGGTCAGCAGCTGTAATCCATGTAGAGGATGACGGCAAGCGCCAAACTTCAGTTCACTACCTTCATACGGCAGAGCTGATGGAATAGGGCTATGGGTCAGGGGCTGGAGAGCAGGAGAGGTGGGGGTGGGAAAGAGACGTCATTGGCCACCCCCCTGCTTCTCCTCAGCCCCAAACATTACACTTCACCAGCTTCCAGTGCACCACCAGGGCATTCATGAACTATTCACATGCTTTTCCTGGGCTCAACTATGTGCCACCCCTGTGCTACGGCCCTGGACAGTACTGTTGTGTGTAATGCGTTTTATGTTTTGTAAGACTTAGTTCAGCTGGTGAGGCAATGTCAGCTGAGGTAGCTTGTCCTTTGACATTCAGATGACATTGGCTCAAACTCCCACGTCCTGTGGAAAGTCCAGTGCGCCCCCTTTGCCCCCGGATTTCTGTGGATTATTGGGGGGACTTAGATTTTCAAGGCTACCTCTGGCTTTAGTTTCTGCCTCATCTGACGTTTTAGTCATTCTTCTGGTCTTGTGGCTGTTTCTTTAGTTCCTGCCGTCAATTCAGACGTGGAACACAGTTCTTTCTCCTTTTCACACCCCGCCCCCGCCCCGTCTATTCCAAAACAAGCACAAAAATAATGCCGTAACATGTAGCAGAACTTTTAATGAAGGTTTGTGGGCCACAGGGGAAAGATGACATCACACCACAAACAATTTGAAGTCACATTTCTGAAATGTTCTGAAAAGTTATTTTGGCTGTCTTGTCACCTGGGACTTCTCATTAGTCAACCCACCCCCACCCCCACCCCACTCCCTCGCCCGTGGCTAACTCGTCTTGCTCCCTCCTGTTCCTCCCTTCCCATCCCGCCTTCCCCTCCTTAACTGACTCCGGGAAGCCAGCTTCCTCTCTGCCCAGCCGAATGAGTATTCAAATCTTCCCAGGGTGTTTTTCCTCTATTCTCCCATCCAACCTTCTTATATCCAGAAACCTACCCACCAGGTCAACTCTTTCAAGAAAGAAGGTGTGATTTGTAGCAACGTTTCCCCCCACTGGTTTATATTCAAGGTTAGGAAGAGTGTGAAATCCTTGCTTCTGGGGCCCCAGAAGTCGTAGTCAGAGAAACCCATGTTCCAAACCCACAAGGCTGTCTGTTTGAAGTAGGCTGTGCAAGTGCCTGGAAGGATGCATTTCTGTGGATCTTCATCTCACACTGTTAGGGTCCTCTCATCTGCTCACTCTTTCAAGCCCCTCAACTTCCCTCTCAGAGGTATTCCTGTAGCAGGAAGGATGAACAGATGGGGGGACAGAACACCAGATTTATCTGTAAGGGTGCCAGATTCCCACTTTTCTTCTTCTCTCCTGGCTGGGCCAAGAGCTACACCTGCCCACCCAGGACTCTTTGGACCCACGGCCTGAAGTAGCTTTCCTCCTGTGGGTTTGCCCAAACTGTTGTCAGAGTCCAGGGATCAGAGCTGCCTGCTTAGAGAACAGAGGCAGAGCCAGTTGGAACAGAGGTGAAAATTCCACATCCCCTGAATAGGAAAACATGTGACTTAGGTTAGCGTATTTGAAAAAAAGAGAGAGAAGGAGTTCCCGCTGTGGCACAGCGGGTTAAGAATCCGACTAGTGTCTGTGAGGATGTGGGTTTGATCCCTGACATGGCTCAGATCTGGTATGGCTGTGGCTGTGGCTGTGGCTGTGGCCAGCAGCTGCAGCTCCCGTTCAACCCTTACCTAGCCTGGGAACTTCCATATGCCGCAGGTGTGGTCCAAATAAAAAAAAAGGTGGGGTGGGGTGTGTGTGGGGGAAGCACAGGTATTTCTGGCTTTGGCTTTGGCTTTGAATTTTAAAACTCCCGTTGTCTGAGAACTTTTTCTCAGCCCCCTGGCTCTGCCGTGAGACTGCTAGGGACTGGAGTTCAGCCTCTCTTTTATTCCCCCCAAACCAGAGTGACAGGTTTTCCCTAACACTAGGCTCACGGAATTGCCTGCTGCTGCCGCCACGCCACCGAGGACAGTGACCACAGGGCCAGGCCTAGAGGAAGCAGAACCCCTGAGGACTGAGCCGAAAGGAGATCAGCAGGTATGACTTCACTTACCTGAGTAAGTAAGGTACTTACTTGGCCAGATTGGAGGCTGGGGAGCCTGACCTGGGGAGGGAGGCACTCCCCGTCCTGGTGGAAGGTGTCCTGGTGGCAGCAGGCCTAGACGGTTAAGGTCAGGCCGGAGCCCAGGGCATTCCTGGAATCCAGCCTGCTGCCCTGCCGAGGACATGGGTGACTGCCATCGTACCCGCCTTGTGTGGCTGGAGATCAAAGCGCTCAGCCACTCAGAGAGGGGGACAACATACCGTGGGTGAGAACCACTGCACAGTCCCCCCGCCCCCACTCCTAGATGGCCCCACACGGCCCAGCTACAGGCGTGACCTCTCACGGATGAAAGAAATGACCTTCCCACCCACGCCAGGTCTGGCTGGCCCAGGTCTGGCTCCTGCCCCCACCCGACCCCCACCTATCTGAGCTGAGCCTCTTCGCTAAGTCAGGTGGTGAGTCAGGACTCGCTCCCCTGCAGGGCGCCATACGTACGCAGATGGGAGACGCAACCCAGAGCCCAGGTTAGAGACGAGTGGGGACCCAAGGACAGGTGAACCTCTTGTGTGTGCTGGGGGGAGGTCTCCAAAGGGCTTCGAGACCAGAGGGGACCTCATTCTAGAGAGGAGTAGCTGAGAAGGGAGAGGAGATGCTGTCAGCAGGAATGTAGTAGCACCAAGGTACCATATGTGGGCTGGGGCTGGTCAAATTCACCCTTCTGTCCACCCCAAACTTACCCTCCATGTGCATTCATTTTTTAAAAAATTCCTGAAGTATACAGCAAATGATGATGATGTGCTTGGAACAGCACTAGGTGTTGGCACTACAGGGTCAAGTGAAGATCCTGGCCTGGGAGTGAAGCTGGGGCGGAGCTGGGGGTGCGCAGGAAAGGCTTCCCCAGAGAAGATGCTGCTGTAGCTGACTCTCCACAGATAAGCAACTGGCCGAAGCAGGGACGGGATCCCGGGCAGAAGGAATAGCCTGAGAAAAGGCAGGGCAGTGCAACAGCCTGGCACATTACGGGAACAGATTTCAGTGTGGGTGGGGCATGGGTGCAAAGCTGGGTGGAGTGAGAGCCGCAGCCGGAGCCAGATCCCATGGAGCCTGGTGAGCCCTGGGTGAGGGGTGGTGATGCCCCTGGGGATGGTGAGCACGAGGAGGAGAAGTAGGTTGGGTGGAGGGTCTGCCGAGATAAGGAGTGAACTTGACACAGGTTGTGTTTGATGTGTCGCTGTAGCGCACTGTCCCAGAGGTTCAGGGGAGCCTAGGAAGGAGCCTTTCACACGCCCTATTCCCTGCCGGCCTTTCACCCTTCCAGAGCAAGGCTGTGCTCTCTCCAGAGCCCCTTCACCTCCATGGTCCAGGCTCCGCTTTCGCATCTTCTTTCCGTCCCAGAGCTACCATGTTGCACAACCTTGGGAGGCACCATTGACAAAGTAATTGATGCGAAAAAGGCTGCCCCGAAACAGGACACCAGATGACTAACCTGCTCTGCTGGCCCCGAGGGACTCCCAGCAGCACCTCTGTGGCTCTGGGCATTGTCACCCCAGGCTCACGGCTCCTGCTTCCCACACCTCCCGACTCCCCACTCCCAGCCTCTTTCCCTCCCCTCTCTGTAGTCCCAGCCCGGTCTGGAAGAGTCTCCCAACGGCCAAGAGCCCAGAAAGACTCCTCTTTCTCTGCTTATTATGATCATGTTTATTTTGTTACTATTTATTATTACCTTGAACATAATCTTTAGAGGCAGGAAAAACTCGTGAAGCTCTCTTTCGTCTCTTTAAGTTCCCTTGCAGTTCTTCTCCGTGTGCAGAAGCTCACTTTTGCATACCTGTCATCGGTATGTACATGTCTTTTTGTGACATGCTTTGGTCCAATTGCTTATTTCAAAAACACATTACCACATACAGAGATGGTTTACATACTTGTCATTGTCAGCACTTCCCAAGGGTTCTCTTGTGTTGCCATAGGAGTTTGCTTAACCATTTCCCTATTGTTCTTTGAGCTGTTTCCAACTCAGTGCAGTGTAAACAGCGTGTGTCCTGGTAGGAATTAGAGTGGGAATGGCTTTCAAGCAAAACGGACAAGCTTGGATCACAGCACCCGGTCCTGCTGGAAAGAAGGAGCAAAAATGTTAAGCCGTGGGGTCACTTGTCCTGGCTGGAAACAGAGCCCTGGGGAAGGCACATTTTGGCCGTAAGGGCATGTGAGGTCTGGTGCCTGGAACTCACGATGGCTGACTCATGGGGAGGCTGCATGGTGGGCAGGGGAGCTGGGCATCTGGACGGAGGGAAATGTGGCCTCACGTCTAGGCTCTACTACCACCTTGGCTGCTGGGATCCTGGGTTTTGCTGGACCTCTGTTTCCTCATGCAAAACAGAGTGATAGCTCTCTATCTGGGGCTGTGACGATCCAGTCCAACAAAATAATAAATAGAAAAGAGCTTTGAACAAGTTGCAAGTATTGTGCAAATGTGAATTGCTAAGATGCGGATCCAGGCTAAAAATCTGGAGGCGAAAGGAGTTATTGTTGAAAATTTGGAACTGGCCCCGTGCCCTGCTTCCCAGAAGGACAAGAATAAGCAGAAACCTGCTTGCTACAGAAAGGGATGGTCATTGCTGGTCCCGAGTACTTGTTTACCCTGGGACTGTACTTCCTTGCAAAGGGGGACTGGACCTGCCCCAGCCCTGAGCAGCTGCCACTTCCCTGGCCCTGCCTGGCCCGGGGTCTGGCTACTGTGTGTCTAGCAGCCCCTCAAAATGTCCTCAAATGCTTTTTTCTGAGTTGGACCAGAGAGCCTGATATATCTTTCTTCCATTTCCAAAGCTGCGGCCCGTAAAATTAAGGCCGAGGAGCCGTCCAGAAAGCATAAACAATGTTCAAGGAATCTGTTCTGATGATTCTGGTGCTACTTTGTGTACTTTTCTGCATCTGTGTTTGTGTGTATGTTTGTTGTGAAGAGTTTACCGAAAAAGCAGGTCCCAGAAATTGTGAAACCAGCTTTGGCTTTCAGCCTGTGCCCATCCCTCTGCTAGTTAGTTATTTATTGAGCATTGGCTCTGCTAGGTGCCAGGGACCCAAAGGCAACGAGGCAGATACAGTTCCTGTCCTCATGGAACTTACAGTCAATAGCAGGCCTTTGTCACAAAGGCCAATACCTTCTCAGAGAGGGACCCTCCTTACTCTCTCCATGTACCCCACCCTGGCAGAGTCCTTCCTAGAGGTAAAGTCATACGCTCCCTACCCGGAGACAGTGCTAGACCCCAGGGAGGGGACAAGGACAGCCATCCATCCCAGAATTCAGACTGACTTACCAACCCTTGGAGTTGCTCTGAGTCTCTTAAAAATTTTTTTAAAATTAAAGTAGAGTTGATTTACAGTGTTCCTTCAATTTCGCTGTACAGCAAAGTGACCCAATCATGCAGAGGTATATATATATTCTTTTTTTTTCATACTATCTTCCGTCTATGTCCCGAGAGAATGGATACAGTTCCCTGTGCTGTACAGCAGGACCCCATTGCCCATCCATTCTAGATGTAATAGTTTGCATCCACCAACCCCAAACTCCCCGTCCACCCCACTCCCTCCCCCCTCCCTGCCCAAAGTCTTTTAGAAGCTTCTGGAATACAGTCTCCCTGGCAGATATCCTGTCCCAGGTATAATGGAGAGTGGGCTGGTGAGGTGGAGGTGCCAGTTTGCCGAGATCAGGTGCTGCATTGCCTATCTGTGCCTCTTACAGGTATAGCCTCTCCACCCCCTGCCTGCCACCTGCACCTAGGACTAGAAACTGTCCTGGAATTGGCAAAGACAGATTGGTCAGCCCAGTTAGATACCCTGGTGGGGGCTAGTAGAGGCATTTGCCTTGATTGGAAAGGCACTCAGGCTGAATGGAGCGGGACAGGCGGAAGCTGCAATTTCTCAAACCTCAGGTGGCCAGGGTCTTGCCCCCTTCACCCCAAAGGCCCTGACCTGTGGCTGGTTTGTTAGCACTGGAGGAGAGAGTGGTCAGCTGTTGGTTGTGTGGAGGCTGCTGCTGGGTGGGAACCCGCCTTCCTCACCCTCTCTGGTGTGCAGGGCGGGCCCCATTGCATCACCCTTGGAGCCTCTGCTCCTGGCTTTGCAGCCAGCTGGGCCCCTGGAGGAGAGACTCTCCCTGTTTTTCAGCAAACCATTAACCATTTCATCCTCCTAGGCCTCCCTACAGAAGACCTGGGTTCCTAAGGCCACCCCTCGTGCCCATCTGTCTGGACCTTAAAAACCTCCTTCTGTGTCACGACACATAGGTGTTCTGCCTGGGCTGCGTTCTGAGGGTTGCACCTTCCACCTTGGGCTGTGCAAGCCTGGCCTCTTTCCCAGGAAAAGAGTTAAGCTCCCTCCTCCCCACCCTCAGCATTTGTCCCATTCTGTAGCGGTGAGGAAAGACTTCTCAGCCTATCATGAGCTCATGCCACCTCCACACTCCAAACAGAGTCAGACAAAGGGTCAACACAACATTTAGACCTCGAGCAAGAGTGGGGTCCAAGCCAGGATCCAGGAGCTTGGACACTGGCCTCACTCCACAGGCCCTCTGACCATTTCCTACAGACGTGCTCGGGCCCCGCCCTCTTGACGGGCCCAGGGAAGGCGTGGGGGGGAGCGGGGGGTCCTCAGCTACCCCTCGGGTCTGATGGAGGAGGGTCCCAAGTGCACAGTGTTTCCTTGCTCCTGTAGGGGCCGGGCTGAGCGAGGAGGCTGGGGTGGGGGTGGGGACAGGAGGAGTGAAGAAAGGCCCTTCCATGAAGGCCCAGGCCGCATTCCTGCTCAGGACTTTTATCTCCTGGCCCCAGCATTCCCTTCATTGCCCCACCCATTCCAGGGCCTGAAATAGCCTGAAACTCCATCCAAGCCTAGGCCCAAATCCCAATTTTAGTCCCTTAAACATTTGGCTACACCATAACTTGCAGCCTCCTGGGCTGGGTCCTGTAGGGGATGTGGAGATGAATGAGGTCCAGCCTCTGCCTCCAAGAAGCTTGTAAAACACACCCCGTGGCTGTAGTTGAAGGCACAGGATGTCTGTGGAGGAAGAAAGCAAGGTGGCTTCCTGTGGAAGGAGTGGGAGCAGCCTTGCAGAGGAGAGGTAGTTGTTGTCATTAAATCTCAAAGGACGAGTAGGATTTCAGTAGGCAGAAATGAAGGGCACTCATTCTCGAGGGAAGGAGCAGTGAGAATGAAACTATGGAGGTGTGCACCTTAGAGTATGTTCGTGGACATGGCCCGATGTCTGGTTTGACTGGAGCACGTGGGAGAATATTGAGTTGCTTATGGCTTCCACGTGTGCGTCATTTAATTTGCCAGTGAGTGTGTCTAGCCTTCCCAAGAGGCAAAGACCTATTGGTTCATAGAACTGTATAGGCCAGAAAATGAAGAGTGAAGACATTTGCTCGGAGCTATACAGCGCATTAGTGGTGGAGAAAGGACTAGAACCAGTTTCCCCCATCCTCATCTGTCTTGGCTCAATTCAGGTCCCGTCCAAGGAGCTTAATCCATGAGCTGACTGACCCAGCAAGCTTGCCACTCGTTAGGGGCTCAAGAAGCCATTTGAAATGAACAGCCACCAATCAAGGGTGAACATAGAGATTTAGCTACATGTGTGTTCCTCGCGGTGTTGCATGTAAGTGAGGAATGAATAGCCCCTTGACACTTGATGGGAACGCAAAGCTAATTTTCTTTATTTTATTTTTTTAAGGGTTGATAATTTTATTGGCATCGATTTGCCACTAACAGTAACTTTAGCATGTTTGGAAGCATTTTCAACATCCATAGGGCATCTCATGAACATTTCTAGTTGTAATTCAAAACTCTGCATTCGCTCCCCAAATTCTCTTTTACATAGTACTTATCAAATAAGCAGGAGTTTCGTTTGTTCAGGTTCTCTGTTTAGCACATGATATTAGGTATCCCTTACTTGAAAAAACTTGAAAAAATTCTTTTCATTCTAAAATGCAACTGAATGAATTCGTCTGGATTCGCCCAACACCACAGCACTTCCCTGACAGATGCTTTTGTGGCCCAGGCCACACACATGCCCCTTTCTGCCCCAGATGAGCAGGAAAGGCGGCAGTGTCCCCGCCACATTCTGCTCCAGGACTTTAGCGTCGGCATCTCTCCAGGCCATAATCTCTGGGCCTTGCTCTTGTTTTGCACCTTCTTGAAACTTCCTAATCCCGTAATGTCTGTGGAAAGCACTGCATTATCCTCATCAATCCATAGGGATTTTCCAGGTCTTCCTATTATTATTTTCATCTCTCTCACATCTGTTCTCCCACTGTACTGCTGAATGGCTGGTTTTGGAGGGTCTCCTGGAGAGGTGGGCAGGGGGATGGGGGCAGGGGGTACGGGCTGTGGCTCACTCTGGGGACATAAAAGCTGGTGGCAGACACATCAGGGATATTCATCCACACAAACTCTCAAAAGGCCCATGCTCTTTATTTTTCCAAGTTTATGTAATCTGGTCCCAAGCCCCATTGACAGTGGGAGAGAAGTTTGGTATTATTAGGGCTTCCTCTCTTGGCTCATTGGGTTTTACATAAAAACAAAACAGGAGTTCCTGTTGTGGCTCAACAGGTTACGAACCCCATTAGTATCCATCAGGATTCGGGTTCAATCCCTGGCCTCGCTCAATGGGTTAAGGATCCGGCGTTGCTGTGAGCTGTGGTGTAGCTCGCAGATGCGGGTGTGGCATATGCCAGCAGCTGCAGCTAAGATTCGACCCCTAGCCTGGGAACCTCCGTAAGTTGTGGTTGTGGTCCTAAAAAAAAATTAAAAAACAAAAAAACAGAACAAAAATCCATAGACAAGCAAACAAAGGGCCTTATCTTAAGGAGTTGGTGCAGCTGGTCCTTGTTCAGTGGAGATGGCCACAGCGCCAGCGGCGCCTTGTGCCACATGTTTAATGCTGGTCCCTCTGCCCATGTGCACTGCTCCTCCAGGCAGGCTGCTGAGCTGCCTACTCATAGCGGCCTCTCCCAACAGCCGGCCAGCTGACCACTTAGTGGTCTTTCTTCCTGCCTCCTCTTCACACCAGCTTTTGCCATCCCTAGAGGGGGGAGGATGGCTGTGTTCCAGTTGGATCTCAACGTGTGCCACTTTTGGACACTCCTGATCCCCCACCCTTTTCTCAGGTACTCAAAGTCACCACCCCGCAGGTAAGGCTACGCCCCTTCCCCAGCTGGAAAACCAACCCAGTCCTTTGTGACCTCCAGGACTGGAAGCCCTGGCCACCCTTGGGGAGGATGTGGGAAAAATACTTCACATTCTTTTCCGAAGAGTCCACAACCAAGAAAACCAGTTATGACTGATTTCTCAATCAGGCTGTGCTGCCATATTAAATGTTCAATTAATCGCTCTCTCCCGCCACCAACAGCAAAAGAAAAGTTCAGCAGTGGGTGACCAAAAATAAGGTAAAGGCCATACTCCACGACCAGGTGGAGGACGGTTTAATGACATGGAAGGATGTTCACGATAGAATTGCCCACTGAAAAAAGCAGCTTTTAAAGTAGCTTACAGGCGTTCCCACTGTGGTGCAGCGGGATTGTTGGCATCTTGGGAGTTCTGGGACACAGGTTCGATCCCTGGCCCGGCACAGTGGTTAAGGAAGGATCTGGTATTGCCACAGCTATGACTTCGGTCATGTCTGTGGTATGGATCTTATCCCTGGCCCAGGAACTCCATATGCTGCAGGCTGGCCAAAAAAAAAAAAAAAAAAAAAAAAAAAAAAAAAGCAGTACAGTATGAACCAATTTTTTGATAAACCTAATATTGTGTTTATACAGAAAAAAAAAAACAAACTGAAAAGGTAAACACCAAAATGCTTATTTCCTCTGTGTTGTGAGACTACAGGTCATTTTTATTTTCTCATTTTAGTTTGTTTTCATTTTCTGAAGATTCTACAGTGAGTGTATGTATTTCCTTTTTGGGGTTGAGTAATTTGAAGAAAAATTAATTTTAAGTGGTAAAAGTCATGCACACTCATTAAAAAAAAAATCTAGGCAAACAGATATATGTGTGACACAAATGAAAGTCCTTTTTCTCTGTTCGCTTCCACCCTCCAGGCTTAGCGTGAGGGACCTCACCTCCATATGTTATTTTTTGTATTTTTATACGTACATTAAAAAAATCACACCAATAGACTCTCCATATTATTCTGCAGTGGTTTCCTAGTAAAACTGAGATAACAATGATACCTATCTCATTGGGGCTTTTGTCACAGTTAAGTGAGTTAATATATGTAAAGTGCTTAGAGCAATGCCTGACATATAAAAAGTGCTACATGAATTTTAAGTATTTTAACATAGTTACTATTTAATTTCCCATTCTACTTCCTTTTACATTAGGACTATATCAGTTTAAGACTTAGGAAAACATTTTTTTAATTTTTTGAAAATTAAACAAAATAAATAAATAGCTGACTTCTCATCTCTTCCTCCCATCACTAGGAGAGGGGCTGCCTGGTGGAGAGTTCCCTCTTTGTCTGCCTTCATGTTGACAACCTGGGCTGGCCTTTACCTGAATGATCATGGGCCTCAAATGGGCCATCTGTTCAGCCAAATGCCATGCTTACCCTGGAGGCCTAGGCTCATGTGAATATTTACACTTTTCTGGAGGTGAAGGAAGCAGAAATGCCCTGAGCCCCCTGGAAATCGACATCCTTTTGAACTACACAGTGACCTTGGCTCACCTGGTTGGTAAATCTTGTCTCATTCTAGGCAAGGCCACAAAACAGAGGAAGGAAAAAAGAGATCAGGTTGATAGTGCAGCTGTAGGAAAATGTAAACATTTGTTGCCTCAATGACTGAAAACGTGTCAGCAGGGAAGCCTTAGTTTTAATAATTGGCAATAAGATAATGAGATGACAAAAGTCAGTTACACTGCATCCATCATGACTACCATCTGTACTTTGGATTCAGGAGCAAAACAGAAGAAATTACATCCAACTCACAGCTCAGCAAATGCCACTGTCTCAGAATCCAGGAAGTATCTTCTATGGGATGTTTGCAGAATCCTTGTCATTTCTTAGGTTCTATTCTTTTTAAAATAAAGAGTTGGCTTATTAATAGGATATTATACTCAAGCCAGAAAACACACACACACACACACACACACACACACACACACACACAAAGAAAGTTATAAACAAATATCACTCCTGAACCTAGACACAAAAATTCTCAACAGAATATTAGAAAATAAAATTCAACAGTGTAATAACAAAGAATAATATACTAGCCCAAGTGGGGTTTATCCAGGGAATGCAGGGCTTGTTTAATATCTAAAAATTAATCAGTATAATTCTCTATTCGCCATTTAAAGAAAAACACAATGTAATTATAGCATTGTTGCATATGAAGCATTTGACAAAATTCAACATCCGTTTATGGTTTTAAAAAAGAAGTAAAAGGAATATGTATTTCAAAAGAAGAAATATAACTGTCCCTATTAACAAAGAAGTCCAAAGAATTCACACACACACACACACACACACACAGAGAGAGAAAATCACCTAGAACTAATAAGTGAATTTACCAAGATTGCAGAATGTAAAGTCAACACATAAAAATGAAATCATATTTCTGTATACTGGCAATACAAATTAGAAATCAAAAAATTTAAAACCAATACCATTGACAATGGCTAAAAATGAAATATGTATAAATTTCCTAAGACATATGGGATCTATGTAACACTGATGAAATAAATAAAACTATAAAACACTGATGAAATAAACCAAAGAGGACCTAAGTAGTGGAAAGACATACCATATTCAGGGATTAGAAGACTCAGTATAGAGTATAGATTTAATGCTCTCCAAATTGATAAATAAATTTAACTCAATTCTCATCAAACTTTCAGCAGATTTTTGGTAGATAGATACAAGCTGATTCTAAAATTTATACAGAAAGGCAAAGGAACTAGAATAGCTAAAAGAACTTTGAAAAAGAAAAACAGGTTTGGTGGAATCGCACTGGCTAATTTTAAGACTTACTTCACAGCTACAGTAATCAAAACAGTGTAGTGCTGGCAACAGGACAGACACATGGATCAGTGAAACAGAAAAGATAATATAAGAGGTAAACACACAAATATAGTCAACTGATATTTTATGGAAGTGCAAAGGCAATTCATTGCAGAAAGGAGAGTTTTTTCCCCAACAAATTGTTGGACATCCATATAAGGAAAAACAAGCCTCACACCTTATATAAAAATTAACTCAGAATGCTATCGTGGATTTAATATAAATATAAAACTATAAAACTTTTATAAAAGAAAAATAGAAAATCTTCATGACCTGGATTTAGGCAAATAGCCCTAAGACTTGACAAAAAAAGAATGACCCATAAAAGAAAAATGTGGATACACTGGACTTCATCAAAGTTAAAAACTTTTGCTATAAAAGAAGTAATTAAGAAAAATGAAAAGAGAAGTTACAGACTGGAAGAAAATATTTGCAAATAATATGTCCAGGAGTTCCCATTCTAGCTTAGCAGGTTAAGGAGCCGATATAGTCTCTGTAAGGATGCGAGTTTGATCCCTGGCCCCGCTGAGTGGGTTAAGGATCTGGTGTTGTCATGGCTGTGGCATAGGCCTGCAGCTGCAGCTCCAATTCAGCCACTTGCCTGGAAGCTTCCATATCCTGCAGGTGCGGCCGTAAAAAAGGAAAATAAAAGTCCAACAAAGGATGCGTAGAATATCTAAAGAACTCTCCAAGCTTCCTATTTGAGCACAAGAAGGCAAATGATCCAGTAAAAAACAAGTAAAAGACTTAAACATTTTATTAAAGAGGATAAATAAGGCAAATAAGCACATGAGATGATGTTCCACATCATTAATCATTCGGAAAATACGTATTAAAATCTCAGTGAGATAACATGACACGTGTTAGAATGGCTAAAATAAGAATACCGGAGTTCCCGTCATGGCGCAGTGGTTAACGAACCCGACTAGGAACCATGAGGTTGCGTGAGGTTTCGGGTTCGGTCCCTGCCCTTGCTCAGTGGGTTAACGATCCGGCGTTGCCGTGAGCTGTGGTGTAGGTCGTAGACACGGCTCAGATCCCGAGTTGCTGTGGCTCTGGCGTAGGCTCGCGTCAACAGCTCAGATTAGACCCCTAGCCTGGGAACCTCCATATGCCGCGGGAGCGGCCCAAAGAAATAGCAAAAAGACAAAAAAAAAAAAAAAAAAAAAGACTCTAGAGGGGAAAACTGCTCAAGAAAGTATTGGGAAGTTCTAAAAAAAAAAAAAAAAAAAAAAAAAAAAAAAAGAATACTGATGATACCAAGGGCTGATGAGGGTGCTATCATGCAGTGGAACATTGTTCCAATAAATTGTCGGTAGGAGTGCAAAAGGGTGCAGCCATGCTGGAAGACAATGGGACAAAATCTTTTTTTTTTTTTTTTTTTTTTTGCCTTTTTTTGCTGCACCTGTGGCATATGAAATTCCCAGGCTAGAAGTTGAATTGGAGCTGCAGATGCCGGCCTACACCACAGCCAAAGTAATATGGGATCCCAGCCACATCTACAGCCTACACCATAGCTCATGGCAATGCCAGATCCTTAATTCACTGAGTGAGTCCAGGGATCGAACCTGCATCCTCATGGGTGCTAGTTGGGTTTGTAACCCGCTGAGCCACAATGGGAACTCCCAATTGGACAAATTCTTATAAAATGAAACACAAACTGCCATATGACCCAGTGATTGCACTCATAGGTGCTTACCCTAGAGAAATGTAAATTTATATTCACACAAAAATCTATACAGGAATATTTATAGAAGCTCTATTCACAATTGCCAAAAAGGAAACAGTCCACATGTCCTTCACTAAGTAAGTGGATTTTTAAAACTGTGGTTCATCCATACAATGGATTAAAAAGAAAGAAACAACTGATACGTGAAACAATCTTGATGAATCTCAGAGGCATTTTTATTTATTTAAAAAAATTTTTGGTCATGCCTGCAACATGCAGAAGTTCCCAGGCTAGGGACTGAACCCATGTCACAGAGGTAACCAGTGCCACCGCAGTGACAGCACCAGATCCTTAACCCACTGAGCCACGAGGGTACTCCTCAGAAGCAATATAATGACTAAGAGTTATTCCTGCTCTCTTTTGATTGTTGTTAGCATGGTACATCTTTCCCCTTCCCTTTACTTTTAATCATATTTGTATATAATTGATATTATATATAAAGCATATTCTTTTTTTTTTTTTTTTGTCTGTGCCCGTGGCATGTATAAGTTACTGGACTAGGGGTTGAACCTGCACCACAATAGTAACCAAAGCCACAGCAGTGACAATGCCATATCCTTAACCCACTATGCCATGAGGGAACTCCTTAAAGCGCATTTCTTGTAAAGAACATACAATTTGGTCTTGGCTTTTGATCCACTCTGAAAATCTCTCTTTTAATTGGTGTAGTAGATCACTGACATTTAAAGTGAATATTGATATAGGTGGACTAATATCTACCATGTTTGTTACCATTTTCTATTCATTACACTTGTTCTTTTTCCTGTTTCTGTCTTTCACTCTTTTTCTGTTCTTATAGTTTACATGAGTAGAATTAGAAGCCCATTTTTCTCTTTTCTTAGCATATTAATTACACCTCTTTTTTAAAACTTTTTTTAGTGTGCCCTAGAGTTTGCAATATACATTTACAATGGGTCCAAGTCCACTTTCAAATAACACTATATCCCTGCAGGATATACTGCAAATATCTTACACTAATGAAATATTCCCAATTCCTGCCTCTGAACAAATTATCTGTTAGACCAATTAAGAATAGCAAAAATGTGTTTTAATTTTACCTGCATTTATTCATTCTTTGGTACTCTTCCTTTCTTTCTGTAGATCCGAGTTTCTGATGTGTATCATTTCCTTCTCTCTGAAGAACTTAAACATTTCTTGCAAGTCAGATCTACTAGCAACAGATTTCCTCAATTTCTCTTTATCTGAGAAAGCCTTTATTTATCCTTCATTTTTGAAGGATAACTTCACAAGGGTCAGAATTCTAGGTTGATTGTTTTTTTTCGCTGAACACTTTAAATATTTCGCTTTACTGTCTTCTTACTTGTATGCTTTCTGAAAAGTCAAATTAATTATCTTTGTTCCCCTGTAGGTATAGTGTTTTTTTCCCCCTCTGGCTTCTTTCAAGATATTTTTCCTTCATCTTTGATTTTATATAATTTGAATATGTTATGCTTCATTGTAGTTTTCTTGGTATTTATGCTGCCCTGTGTTCCATGAGCTTCCCGAATCTCTGGTTTGGTGTCTGACATTAATTCGAGGGACATTCTCCGCCATGATTGCTTCAAGTATCTTTTCTCTTCTCTTTTTCTTCTCCTGGGATTCCCATTATACAAATGTTACCCTTCCCCTCTTTTTTCTGGCCACACCCACAGCCCATGGCCAGGGATCAAATCCAAGCTGCAGCTGCAACTTATGCCACAGCTGAGAGTAAGGCCAGATTCTTAACCAGCTGTGCCATAGCAGGAGCTCCCAAATGTTACCTCTTTTGTGGTTGTCTAATCCATTTTCCCCAGTCTTTTTTTTTTTTTTTTTGATTTTCAGTTGCTATTGTTATGTCCTCAAGCTCAGATATTCTTTCCTTAGCCATATCCAGTCTACTCACAAACCCATCAAAGGAATTCTTTATTTCTGTTACTGTATTTTTTATTTTTTTATTTTTTCCACTGTACAACATGGGGACCAAGTTACACATACATGTATACATACTTATTCCTCCAATTGTTGTGTTGCGATGTTGTTACTGTATCTTTGATCTCTAGCATTTCTTTTTGATTCTTTCTTAGAATTTTCATCTCTCTGCTTGTTTACATTACCCGTCTGTTATTCCATGCTGTCTCCTTTTCCCATTAGCATCCTTTGCGTATTAATCATAGTTGTTTTAAAGTTACGGCTTGATAATTCCAACTTTTCTGCCGTACTGAGTTTGGTTTTGATGCTTGCTCTAATGAGCAGTTTTGATTATGCCCTTCTCTTGCTCAGACTTTTTCTGTGACTCCTTCCTGACTGTTGGAATAAGCCCAAACTCCTTCGCTAAACATTCAAAGCTTCCCTTGATCGGTTCCTTCCTGCTTTTCAGATTTTATCGCCTGAATTTCTCTGCTTACTGGATCCCATACATACCCCTGGTTTCCCCTCCTCTTTAGCTTTGTTCAAACTGTTCCCTCTTCCTGGAATGCCCTTCCTCCTCCCATTTTGCTCAGCAAATATTTACTGAGTAAATAGATGGTATCCTTTGGAGAAGCTCCCCCAGAGAAGCCAGTTCTTATCCGTGCCTTATGCCCCTCCCATGGTGGAGACACACAGGGCAGATTGTGTTTATTTTCAGCAGGACTCTCTGTGGGTGAGACACATATACAAACAGAGAGGTTTTAAAGAAGTCATCCCTGCTCCACAACTCCCTCCCCCCTCCCCGTTTCTGATGCCACATAATACTGATGCCATGAGGTGATACTGTGCACCTCCTCTTGTTCGGTGAACCTCGCTGGTCAGAGCTGTTTTTGGAATGCCCATCAAGTGCTCTGCAACTTATCAGGAACTGTGGGGGTCAGAGATATTTAAGACCATCTGCTTGTTGGAGAGGCTTGTGCAACAATGGCAAACAGTGCACAGGAATTGAGACTCAGGATCTAAGTTCTGTGATGCCGCAGAGAAGTACCTGACCAGGATGAGCCTTTGCACTAGAGAAGGGGTCAGATAGGCTGCAGCATGTGACAACCATGCCTGGGGTGAATCTCCCTGTCCTGTATGCTTTGAGAATGTATGGTATGCTAAGGCAAACATCTGGTGCGTGCTGGGGAAATGCGAACCAATGAACTTCTCTCTTCACATGATGAGCCAGGCCCAAATCACACTGCTGACTTTCTGCTGCTGAAGTGCAGGTGGGATCATCTTCCCACACCTAATGCAATCCATTTCGTCCAAAGCAAGTGCACAAGCTCAGTTATTGAAAATGCTAATGCATCTTTCACAACAGTGAGTATACTAAGCTTCAGGTTAATGAAAAAATGAGCATGTGTAGCCTTGTAACTTTACTCAAGACCTTAGTCCAGCTTAACTCAATATTTAGGTTCTTAAGGACTCTAATCTAGGATTTATTCCCAGAATATTCTCAACTCCTGGATTATTCAGAATAGGATAAAAATGAAGCCTAGAGCACAAGCTTTGGAATCAGACAGCTCAGTCACTTACTAGCTCTGTGACTTTGAAACTCAGAGAAATGCTTTGTGGTTCAGTTTCCTCATTTTGACAACTGGGATGATCCCACTGGTGTTAAGATTCATTGTGAGGATTTAATAAAATGACATGTGTGCAATACCTGACAGAGTAGGTGCACAGTATGTGATGGTTACCGGAGGCCCCTCGGCCCTGCTCCATTCTGTGACCAAACTCTCCTCCAAAGCTACCCAGACTCTAAATTTAACAGCTTTCCCTGTATTTCCCTTACACTTCTTGGTAACAATAATAATAAATATTAATAACAATGCAATGGCCTGGCGGTTATAGAGGGCCAACTGCATGCCATGTCCCGTGGTGGGACTTAAACTTTATCTCCAATCCTAATTATTTCCAGTTTACGGTGCAGGAAACTGAACCTCAGGGAAAAGAAGTGACTCATCCAAAGTGGCAGAGTTAGAGTCAGAACGCAACTCTTCTCTCTCTCAAGCATATGCTCTTTCTACTCAACTGTATTTTTTCTTCTGGGAGGACATCGCTTTTCTAAACATGAAGACCAGGGACATTAGCCACCCCTTAATAACTTTCCTTTGTTCATTCTCTTCACAGACATTCAGTGAGTGTTCACCAGGTGCTAGGGATGTAAAATTGAGTAAGACATTGAGTCCATGTCTTGAAAGAGTTCACACTCCAGCAACATGGATGAACCTAGAGGTTGTCACACTAAGTGAAGTAAATTAGATATCATATGCTATCACTTATATGGACTATAAAAAATGATACAGATAAACTTATTTACAAAACAGAGGCAGACTCAAGACATAGAAAACAAACTTATAGTTGCCAAAAGAGAGGTGGGGGGGGTAAATTAGGAGTTTGGGTTTGACAGGTACACACTATTATATATAAAATAAACAACAAGGACTGACTGTATAGCATGGGGAAATACATTCAATATCTTGTAATAAACATGGAAAAGAATCTAAAAGGAATATATGTATATTGTTTTATATATATATATATAACTGAATCATTTTGCTACATAGCTGAAACAAACACAATATTGTAAATCAACTACACTTCAGTTTAAAACAGAAAATAGTGCACATTCTCATGGAGAAGATGGACACATAAATGAATAAGTGGGGAAATCAGTGATAAATAAAAGGGTGCAGTGGGACCCCAGAATCCAGGTAGGGTTGAAGGGAGCAATGAAAAACTTTCAGAGGAAGTAATTTGAGTTGATTCATTATTTCATTCACTCTCAAAACGTGTTCTAAGCAACTTCTGTGTTTCAGGCTTTAGGCTAAGCCCTGGGATTAAACACAGGCAGACCTCCATCCAGTCTATGCCACTAAGAAACCCACTGTCTAGCCTGGAGGGATAGATTGTAAATAACTCAATGTCATTAAAATTGTGTTGGGGTGCACGAGGAAGTGGTTGATGCTGTACACAAAGGGTTGTTTCAGAGGCCCAGTTTCTTTTAAATGTGTTTATTTCTCTGTCCTGGTCATCCCGTCTTTGGGCACTTTAAACACCTTGGGGGATATTCCACAGACCATGTCAAGTTCAAATAGCCGTCTAAAATACATTTATTTTTACAACATTCTCCGGGGAAAGAACCTTTGATTTAAACCACAATGCATCAGGATAGAGCGGTGTCTCCAGAACCAGCAACATCTTGGCAAAGTGAAGGAGCTGAAACTTTGACCACCGCATTACAAAATGCAGTGTTAATTATGTTTAACTGCCTGTTATTTGTCCATCGTTGCCCTCTCAAGAGTGGATAACAGTGCAGGACAAAGTCTAGCTGTCCAAATATATGACTCTTGTTTGGGAATCATTTCTTAGACCCATTGAACCCCAGAACTTGTAGGTGAAAGCAGATTCAACAATATGTTTTCAAAAATAGGGAAATTTAGGAGTTCCCATCATGGCACAGTGGAAATGAATTCAACTATGAGGCTGTGGGTTTGATCTCTGGCCTTGCCCAGTGGGTTAAGGATCCGGCATTGCTGTGAGCTGTGGCGTAGGTCGCAGACGTGACTCAGATCCTGTGTTGCTGTGGCTGCGGTGTAGACCGGCAGCTGTAGCTCTGATTAGACCCCTAGCCTGGGGACCTCCATGTGTGGCCCTAAAAAGACAAAAGACAATAATAATAATAATGATAATAATAATAATAGTAATAATAAGGAAATTTAGTATGTGATAAAGTTGTTCTTTTATATTAAGGACAACTGTGTGGTCATGTGGAAAAAAATTAATTTAATCCATGCTCTATTCCTTTACACCAAAATAAAATCAAAATGAATCGGAAGTATTTAATCTTTGAAGAAGCATCAGAAGAAAACATGAGAGGTTTTTTTTTTCCTTTTCATAATCCCAGGGTAGGAAAGGGCTAAAGCCGTAAAAGAAAGTGTTGATAAATTCAGTCATGCAGAAATCAAACATTTCTGCAGGGCCAAAAAAAAAAAATCACCATAAATAGTCAAAGTGAAATAAACTGGGAAGAGTGGATATCTGAAACTTGATAATAGCAAAAAAGATATATATAATATCTTCTTAATATAGTAATATATAATTATATGTTAATATATAATGCACATATAATTATGTATAATTATTTTTGAATATCTCAGGTAGATCTAAGCAATTCTGGAGAGACTTTTATTATACACACACACATATACACATACACTTATACATATATAAAATGATAAACCATGTATGTATATACATACATTCATTTGTGTGTGTGTGTATGTGTGTATATATATATATATATATATATATATATTTTTTTTTTTTTTCCCCCTCCAGTTCCCTCCAGAATTTCTCAGATCTACCTGCCCCTCCAGGACCTCAGTTCCTTGCTCAGTGGAGTGTCTGGACACTGCCTTTATTGCTTTGTCCCCAGCACACTGCCTAGCTTGTCCTCCACCAGGGTGGAGCCTGGGCTAGAACCACGGTTGCCTTGGTGCCCAGATCTGGAAGCTATGCTTCTCCCCTCTTCTGGACTCAGATTCAACATTATGCCATGGGACGTGAGACCTGGCTTCCTCACCAGCTGTTCTAGGTGATGCCACCCAGAAGTGCAGGGCCACTGATGCCCCGTGGGGTGAATATTGCCTTATGAGAGACTGCGGATGGAGGTGGGGAACTGACAGCTAAAGTCCTCCTCCCCATTCCCACCATCCCTGCACCTCCCGTGTAACTGGGAGGTAGTCTCTGTTTCCTTGTGAAGCTGTGCCAGCTTCAGACGGTCCCCACTTGTATTTGCTTCCCCTCCCTTTGGCCTTGCTTGCATTTCCCCCTTCACTCTGGCCGTCCTGGGTTTGCACTCCCTCAGTAAGGCACGAGCATGTGCACTTCATCTCAGCCCCTGTTTCCTAGGGAATCTGAGGCAAGACCACATATAAAGAACTACTAGAAGCCTATGAAAAAGACCAGCAACCCTGTAGAAAAGTAGGCAGAGATGAAAAAATAGTTCACAAAAAAGTAACTATAAAATCAACTGTAGATAACTTTTTTAAACGTGAAAAGATGATTAATCTCTCATAATAAGAGAAATAGAAAATAAAGTTATAATGACGTATGTTTTTCTTTTCTTTTCTTTCTTTTTTTTTTTTTTTTTTGTCTTTTGAGGGCTGTACCTGTGGCATATGGAGGTTCCCAGACTAGGAGTCAAATCGGAGCTGCAGTTGCTGGCCTGCACCACAGCCACAGCAACTCGGGATCCGAGCCGCGTCTACAACCTACGCCGCAGCTCACAACGTGTGATCCTTAACCCACTGAGTGAGGCCAGGGACCGAACCCACAACCTCATGGTTCCTAGTTGGATTCGTTTCCACTGAGCCATGATGGGAACTCCAATGTATGTTTTTCACCTGTCGTATTGAACAGTCTGATAACGCACTGTGTCAGCAAGTGTGGAGAAAATAGGCACTCTCATTGCTGGTGGAGATATAGAACTGTACAACTTCTAAGGAAGATCATTTGGCAATATTTTTAAAAATAAAAAATTTGCATACTCTTTTTTTTCATTTTAACACTCAATGAATTTTATTACTTTTATAGTTATACAATGATCATCACAACCCAATTTTACAGCATTTCCATCCCAAACCCTCAGCCCATCCCCCCACTCCCCATAATTTGCATACTCTTTAGCCCAGCAATTTAATCTCATTGCTATTTTCTTAATAGAAAGATTGGAAATAATGTCCATCAGTTAGAAACTAGTTTGGTAAATTATGGTACAGGCTTCAAGCGACAATTATGCAGCTATTTTTAAAAAAAAGAAAGAAGAGGGTTTTTTAAAAAAATGTCCTGATATAAGGATCTTCAGTTTATATTAAGTAAAAATATCACAGGTAACTGGAAACATGTTGCCTCTGGGGCGAGCAGTCTTACTTTACATCTTTCGTACCTTTTGCATTTTTATTCACATGGATCTATTTTTTCCTTATCAACTTTATTGAGCAATAATTTATGTACAGTTAGACTATATCCATTTAAAATGCACAATGCAATGAGAAAATTGTATGCGCTTGTGAAACCACCACCGCAATCGAGATACAGAATGCTGACATCATCCTCAAAGGTTCCCCATGGCCCTTTGTTGTCTGTCTCTCTCCCTCTCCTCTGGTCCCTCACAACCACTGAATGGCCTTCTGTCATTAGAGGTTAACCTGTATTTGACATGAATGGAACGTACAATATGCACTCTTGTATCTGACTTTTGCACACTCATGATGATTCTGAGATTCATTCATATTGTTATGTGTATTGATAACTCATTCCTGAATAGGATCCTATCCTATGGTTGCACCACATTGTGTGAACTTTGGGGTTCAAGTCTTTGAGTGGAAATATGTTTTCATTTCTTTTAAGCAAATACCTAGATGTGGAAAGGCTGGATTGTGCAGTATGTGTATGTTAACTTCTTAGAAAATGCTAATTTTGCAAAGTGGTTGGACCGTTTTCCATTCCTTCCAGCAGTGTGTGGGAATTCCAGTTGCTCTACATCCTTGGTGTTGGTCTTTCAAATTTTACAATGAGTGTATAATGGTGTATTACCTATTTTAAGATACACTTAAGATTCAAAATAAATAAATGGATAATTACTCATAGCCTTCCCCTCACAAGTCTGTAAGTAATGTGATAATAGGAAAGTTGGGTGTTGAAATTTTTAGAAGGGAGTTGTATTAGTTTTCTATTGCTGTGTAGTAGAATACCACAAACTTAGAAGCTTAAAACAACCTGCATTTCTTATCTCGCAGTTTCCATGAGTCAGGAGTCCAGGTGTGGCTTTGCTGGGTCTTCTGTTCAGGGTCCCACAAGGCTTGAGCCCAGACCACATTCTTGTATGGAGCTCAGAGTCCTCTTTTAGCTCACATGGCTATTTGCAGATTTCAGTTCCCGTGATTGGTTAGGACTGAGGGCCCCGTTTTCCTGCTGCTGTCATCTGGGCCTGTTCTTAGCGTCTAGCGGTCACCAATGTTTCCTCTCACAATGCGAGCACTTACCTCTTTAAGCAGGAAGTCCCTTGAGGCCTCCGGGACAGTTTTATACAATGTTATCACAGGAGAGCCTGTCCCATCACCTTTGCCATTTTCTATTAGATGCACGTCACATATTCCGCCCTCATCCAAGGGAGAAGTTTATATGGGGACATGAGTCATTGGGGGACAGCCTAGTGCGTTCAACACAGGCAGCGTACTGTGCCAAACTCGGAGGAGGTTCTCAAATTTGTGTGTGCCTAAATGTCACCTAGAGGAGCACGTTAAGATTAATTCGGATGCCTGGGACCCAAGTACAGCACTTCTGATTCCATAAGTCTGGGATAGGACCTAGGAGTTTGTTTTGCTGGCAAACAGTTAATTTTTCAGATGTGTCTGAGGTGGGGTCCCGAGGCCACACCTACAGAAACAGTCAAAGGGGTTACTTCATGAGTTTGCCGGAGGGCACACTTGGATCTGAGCTTCCCCTTTACCAAATGACTGACCAATTCCAGCTGCTCTTTTTGAAGAGCAAAGGAGAGTCTGGGTGCTGTTTATCAGTAGGGCCCCAGAGAGGGGAAGAAATCTACAGCCAGGGACAAAGAAATCTACGGAGCAGAAAAACCCTCAGGACAAAGTCATCCACTAGGACCCTGCTGAAAGCCATGCTTATGAATCAAAGTAAAACCAACTGGTAATAAAGTATTTTGTGCTATTTAAATTATGGTTCTAACCACTTACTAGATGTAAAACATCAAGTCACTTAGCATCCCTGAGGCTCAAAATTTGCAAAGTAAGGATAATATTTATTTCCCAGATTCGTTACCATGTGTCAATAAGACACTGTCCACAAATACATTCATATATATACACACACACACACATTCAAATATCTGTCAAATCCTACCTAAAAAACTAGAACCTCAAGGATTCTAGACTGTCAAAATATTACCGCAAAAGTTGGTGCTTCTGTTTATCCACAGGGAGAAGTTAAAAAAACAAGAAAGTAAAAAATGATTCAGTGCAAATAAATCTAAGGGGCAATGAAAGATCATACAAGTATGTAATTTAGATCCCATGCCAAGGAGATAGACTTTACTGTGAAGAGAAAAGAAATTAAAGACTGAGCTATAAAATACATATAGCTCTTTATTACCCAAAGAAAAATAATTAAAGCCAAAAGATATATTAAAAAAGACTAAAATGATGGGGGTATTCCAAGTTCTTATGAATGTGTAAAAAATGTGATGTCAAATAAGATTTAGATTTTAGGAGTTCCCATCGTGCCTTAGCGGAGACGAATCTGACCAGCAGCATCCATGAGGACAAGGGTTCGATCCCTGGCCTCTCTCAGTGGGTTAAGGATCCAGTATTACTGTTGCTCAGAACTATGGTGTAGGTCGCAGACGCAGCTTGGATCTGGCATTGCTGTGGCTGTGGTGTAGACCGGCGACTACAGCTCTAATTCGACCTCTAGCCTGGGAACCTCCATATGCCGTGGGTATGGGCCTAAAAAAACAAAAAGACCAAAAAAAATTAAAACATATGTTTTTAATAGTTGTTGAAAAGGCAGTCAGTAAAGTTTAATATTTATTCCTTTTTGAAGCTTTGAAATAAAGTGTGGTAGTTTTTATTCTTCAATGAGAAGAATTATGTATTTCTTCTGAAAAGCCAGTGCCACACTTCCTGGAGATGCAAGAGTTCCTCACCCAGTGCCACTCTGGTCCACATGGTTTAGAAATGCTGGTAATAGCTACTGGGGAAGGACATAAACATTTAGGAATTAAAAAAAATACTGCTTTTTATAGTTGATATGATTATATACCTGAAAGTTCCAAGAAAAGCAAGCCCTAAATTACTAGAAATAATAAATGAATTCAGCAAATATGCAGCCAAAAGAAACCCACATACAACAATTGCATGTCTATCTAGCAGTGAAATCCAGCTGTATATTAATAAAAACATAAAATAAAAAAGAGAAATATTCCATTTATTACCACAAACCAAAAATAAATTTGAGGATTTTCTCCAAGCCACAAGATCTATTCTACGGAAATTATTAGACCATAACAGGAAAAGAACAGGAGGATGTGAGCAAAAGGAAAGATATTCCAAATGGTCACTGAAAGCACAAAATCTAGCAGATGCAATAGTGTTAATAGATTTAATGCAATTGTAGTTAAGTGTCTTATAAAATACTTACAGAAGCTGAATAATTGATAGCAACCTTAGAGAATAATGGGGAAAAAAAATAAGGATTCTCTCACAGGATTTAAAATACATTGCAAAAAAATTTTTAAATCAAAACTGTAGATCCCCAAACAGGAAAAATAAATAAGTGGCAGCATCTTAAAACAAGATCAATTCCTACGTCCAAACTATTACTGCAAATTCCAAACTGAGTCTACTCCTCAGTAAATGGCAACACCGCTCTTCTGATGGTCTGGCCAAAATGTGTGGAATCATTCTTGCCCTTTTTTTTCATGGCCTCCCTGCATCTAAGAGGTCAAAAATAGATCCAGAACTGACCACTTTCACCACCTCACCTCCACTGGCCTGACCATGACCTCTTTCTTGCCTGTACCACTGTCAGGGGCCTCCTAACACATCCGCCATCTCCTCTGCTCTCCTGCAGGCTGTCTCAGCACCACAGCCAGAGTTCATTGGGTACCTTCCTCCTCAAGGAACTTGACATTCCTTTACAACTGCTGTTCTCGCAGCTGGCTCTCCCCCAGCCGTGTGTTCCCTTCCTTTCTTCAGGTCTTTGTTCAAATGTCATCTTCTCGGTGAGGTCTTTAGGATCCCCTTTGAAAAGTTCCACTTTTCACCCCCCATCCCAGCCTCTATCATTCTTTCCTACCTTACTTGTTATTTATTTATCCGTCTATCATCTGTTGTAGAAGTTTGTCTTGGTCACTCCATTCCTCCACTGGAGTGTTAGCTCCATGAGGGCAGGGATGTTTGGTTTGTTCACAGCTGTATCCTCAGCACCTAGAAGAGTGCCAGTAACATAGCAGGTGCTTGATAAATATTTGTTGAGTGCATGAAACTAAAACAGAAATTCCCGTAGCAGAGATGTCCTACTTTAGAAACTTAATTTACAACAGAGGAGAAACAATAAAATGATGCAAAAAGATTTCACTGCTTACTAATAGTTTGGGCAATGGCATAATAGAAAGGAAGTTAATTATGTTAGAGTAATACATTACATCATATAATATTGAATAATAAATTTCAGGTGGGTTAGAGTAAAACATACACTAGCATTTTTAAGACTAGGGGAAAAAATGGCGGTCTCATGTTTAAAGAGGTGATAAATGCCTGACTATTGAAGAAGTGAAAAAGACAAGACAGAGAAATATGAGCATATAAAGCTAATTCTAAAATTTTTGGTAGATACATATAAAACAAGGCTATAGAAAGAAAAGATATGTGAAAAAATATAATTATTAGCAGCTTATTCCAAAACAGGAAAGAACTGATAAAAAATGTATCATTTGTATCTGGATTCCACTCTGTAAGTTGCCAAAGAAGATGAACAGTGTATTTCCAAATAAAAAGGAAAAACAAATATCACATAGAAAAACATACAGCCTTGAAAGCAGTAAAAAATGATATCTAAACAACCTAAAGATATAATTTTAAAAATATTAAACTACTAAAAGCAAATAAAAATGATAAACCTCTTATTAAAAGAATTGGGGGAAAATAGGTACTGTTATGTTGCTGCGACCACAGGAGTGTGTGTCATTCCTTAAGGCAAACAATCAAATGAGCAGTATCAAAAGCTATAAAAATGTCCCTGTCTTCCGGACTATTCCATTTTAGGAGACCTATCTACGAGGAAGTAAGTAAACCAAAAATTAAACAAACAAAAAAGTAATCTGTTTTATTCTGTGTAGAAAAGTGAAAGGCTGGAAGTGACCCAAGTCCCAAACAGTAGAGGAGTTTCTAAGCACACTGTCTTATAACAGCACAGGGGACCTTTAAAATGGACAAGGGGGGGAATCTTTTTTAACACTTGGGACTGTGAACATCGACACAGCATAATAACCACGTTGAACTTAAGGCATGATCTTTCTGTAAGCAAGCCGAGGTTACCTTTGGATCAGAATTTTTCTTCTTTTTTTAAATGATTTTTATTTTTTTCCATTATAGTTGGATCCTTAACCCACTGAGCAGGGTCAGGGATTGAACCGGTGTCCTCATGGATACTTGTCAGGTTCGTTACCACTGAGCCACGACGGGAGCTCCTGAATTTAAATTTAGATTTCATTGGAATGTTGTACTGTGATGGTCCTTATGATGAAGTTTTCTACTGCACAGCAAGGTGACCAGTCACACATACACAGATACATTTTTTTCTCACATTATCCTCCATCGTGCTCCATCATAAGAGACTAAATATAGTTCCTGGTACTATGCAGCAGGATCTCATTGCTTATCCATTCCAAAGGCAATCATTTGCATCTATTAACCCCAGATTCCCAGTCCATCCCACTCCCTCCTCCTCCCCCTTGGCAACCACAAGTCTGTTCTCCAAGTCCATGCATTTCTTTTCTGTGGAAATGTGCATTTGTGCCGTATATTAGAGTCCAGATATAAGTGGGATCAGAATTCTAATCTTTGGAGCCATGAACCATCCAGGACTGGTTGTACCAGATGTAGGACCACCTCATGCAGCTTTATGCCAACTCTCTAGACTGAAAGGTCTAAGAAACTCCTTGGTGAGGTTTGAGCCTGGAAGTTAGGATTTAAACTTAGCCTCTCAGGTGCTATTAACTCGGCTAGATGGACACACTTGTCCTGCAGTGAACGGAAGGGAGAGGAGTGGCCTGAAATGCAGGACTAAACAGTTGAGAGGCTGAGCCCAGCCTGATCAGAGACTGGCCACCCATTGAGGAGGAGGCAGTAAAGCATCCAGAGGCCCAAGCTCCAGGACACTAGAGGACTTCAAGGGAGCCCTGGGCCTGGGAGCTGCCCTCTGAGGCGGTTGCTGAAATCGCAGCTGCCTCTGTACACCGATGCTGAACAGAAATGCGGAGGCAGAGTTGGAGGAAACAGAAGAAGTAGCTTCAGTTGCCAGGCAAGGAGGGGGACACAGCAGGCTAGTGCCTCAAAGACTGTGCCCCCCTTAGAGGAGGTAGTGAGGAGTCTTACAATGTTTGAGGAGCAGGGTGAGATCACTCAAGGACATTTTCCTGACTGGTGGGTGGTGACATCATTAGGAGTCAGGGTCATCAACCTTCTGGTTCCAACCCGTCTGGGGTCTACATGCTAGGGGGCAGCCTGCAGTGACTTCTTCCACCGGTGGGGGCTTCAGCACCTGCAAAACAGCCTCCAGGACATGGCTCAGAATATTATCTATAGTCTTTGAAGAGCTGAAGGTCCTTGACTTTGTCGAATGGCTGAGTTATGATTATTGTTTTCTTTTTTCTCTGTATTTTTTCACTTCTCTGATTAAATTGGTTCTTTGACTAAAGTTTTTCTATAGATAAAAGTGCAGGTGGAGGGCAGGAGTGCGGGGCGGGAGGCCCACTCTGGGAAGGCCTCCCAGGGTCCTGCTCGGTTACAAGGCTAAGGAGGGGCAGGCCTTAGGGTGGGAAAATGCCAGAGAAAGGGTCCCGTGTTAGGAAATTGGACCCAGAGCCCTTTGTGTATGAGGCAGGATCCCTGAAAATGGTAGATGGAAGACACAGCAAGATGAAGAGCAGCTGCAGTTTATTTGTCCAGCTCACCATGCAGGTAGTCAGGAAGATGGCATGTTTGCCTAATCGTGCCAGACCACCTGGGTTTGAATCCTGACTCCATCATTTAGTAGCTTGGTGACCTTGAGCACGTCACTTAAGCTTGCTGTTTCCCGGAAAAAATGTGGGATAACAGTTTACCTACCTCAAAGAGCTGCTGTGAAGTTTAGATGCGGGTGAAGATCCTGCATTGGAACTCTTGTCATTTTTATGCCCTTGGGGTGACTTGCCCATACAGCAAAGTGCCTGTGTGCACAGCTTGGAGAATCAGAAAGGCTGGATCACGTCAGAGAATGAGGAATTTATAGCTGAGCGTTCCTGAATGGAGTGAGATTTCACCCAGACTCTTTCTGTTGTTGTTGTTGTTGATGACATTCATTCGGGAGAAGGAAGAAGGAAGGCCTTCAAGGCATTGGCACGGGGGATGCTGGGCTGGCTTGGGGTGGTGGGACGTCCCTGAGCCTTCCAGCCAGATGGGCTGTCAGAGGTTTCTCTCCTCCACTCCTTGGAGTGAGTTCCCCTTGAATTGCTGCTTGTGACAGGGGTCTGGTCCTAAATATGTCCAAATGGGACCACAGGGGACTAGACCATGAATGTCTTGCAGACCCTGCTGTGTGGCAGACAGATCCAGGAACACACCCAAGAATTTAGGAAGCAGATAATGCTTTTGCTTTCCCCTCTGATAGCCTGGCCATTGGTTGAGAGCAAGTATTGTCAAAATTAAATCCTGATGCTCCTGTGTTTTCCCTGGAAACAATTACAGATTTGGCTGCCTGAGGCAGTGAATGGGCAAGCAAGTGGGGAGTGAAGGGGCCTGGAGGGAAGGGAGAAATGTCTCCAAGGCATGTTTAGGAAGTTTTTGCCATGTAATGTCATCGCCTCTAAGTCTCCAAGAGAATTTTGCTAAAGACTGTCATCTTTTAAGGCTTTTTTGAAGTCAGATTTATTTATTTATTTATTTTCTTTTTAGGGCCGCACCTGTGGCATATGGAGATTGCCAGGCTAGGGGTCAAATTGGAGCTGTAGCCACCAGCCTGCACCACAGCCACAGCAACACCAGATCAGAGCTACATCTGCAACCTGCACCACAGCTCATGGCAATGCCAGATCCTTAACCCACTGAGCAGGGTCAGGGATTGAACCGGTGTCCTCATGGATACTTGTCAGGTTCGTTACCACTGAGCCACGACGGGAGCTCCTGAATTTAAATTTAGATTTCATTGGAATGTTGTACTGTGATGGTCCTTAAGATGAAGCCATCCGTGGGCATGGGGTCATTTCTTCATAAACTCATTTATTAAGCACCTACTGTGTGTGAAGCATCATATTAGGAATTGAGAGGACAGAGGTAAATAGGGCAGAATCCTCGCTCTCAAGTTGTTCACAGTCTACCAGAGAGACAGGCAAATATCAATGCAAAGGTAAACTGTAAGTGAAATGGTCATCAGTAGGCTGACTGATGCCTCCTGAAGAAATTCAAATCCTAATCCTGTGAGCATTACTTACCTAGGTGGGCCCTCAAGTAATCAGCGCCGTCCTTAGAAGAGCGGCAGGGGGAGATTTGACCACAGAATAAACTGTGATGATACTATAAAGGAAACAGAGCTTGGAGTGGTGTAATTTGGAGATGAAGGAAGGGGCCACAAACCAAGGAAGGCAGGTGGCCTCTAGAAGCTGAAAAAGGCAAGGAAAGGGATTCTCCCTTTTGAGCTTCTGGAAGGAGCCAGTTCTCACGATACCTCACTTTTAGCCCAGTGAAGCTGATTTCTGGCCTCCAGTGCTGTAAGAGAAAACGTGTGTATTGTTTTAAGCCACAGAGTTTGGGGTGACTTGGTATAGCAACGATAGGAAGCGAGGACTCTGGTGCTGAATGAAAGAAGGGGTGCAGGATGGAGTGGATGCTCTGACTATTGCCCCACTGACACACAGTACACACAGATGTCAGAAGAGCTCAGAGAGCTGTTGCTGTTGGTTCTTCCCAGTTGGGAAGGGCTGTTAAGGCCATCTTCCTAGCACTCTCAGGTGTGGACAGGCAAAGGGATTGTCCAAGGTCATACATATTCTTTCACTAGGTGAACATTTATTGAGTATCTGCTCTGAGCTTGATCCTGCGTTCAGTTTGATGGGGATCTGAATGAATATGGCAAAATTCTTGTCCTCAAGGATGTTACAATCCAGTTGGGAATAACTTGGCATAAAAACCCTGGGCTGTCATTACACTGGACCAGTAACGTATCCTCTTTTGGGTTCAGTTCCTTCTATGTAAATGAAATGGTAAAAAGTGCTACTTCATCAGATGTTGTGAGGACCAAGTGATAAATACATGCAAAATTGTTTAGTAACCTCTAAATCATATTACAGGCTGAATCCCAGTCTTTCCATAAATCCTTCTTCTTCTTTTTTTTTATTTTTTTATCTTTTTAGGGCCACGCCCACAGCATATGGAAGTTCCTAGGCTAGGAGGTCAAATCAGAGCTGCAGCTGCCAGCCTACGCCACCACCACAGCAACACAGGATTTGAGCGGCATCTGCGACCTACACTGCAGCTCATGGCAATGCCAGATCCTTAACCCACTGAGTGAGGCCAAGGTTCAAACCCATGTCCTCATGCATACTAGTCAGGTTTGTTGCCACTACACAACCACGGGAACTCCCCATAAACCCTTCTTAAGCTGCAGATTTTCCTGGGCTTCCTTCCTTCCACCACCTTCACCCTGGAGAAGATGGGCCTGGATCCTCATTAAGGTGTCCAGGGCTAAACTCAGGTCCTGTGACTCCAGTTGGTGCTCATTCCGCCCTCAGCGCCATCTCAACAACCAACAGGCACAGAGTTAGGGGCTGGTCCTCATTAGCTTTTTCCTTAAAAAAATCCCACCCTGCAGTTCCCTAGTGCCTCAGGAGTTTAAGGATCTGGTGTTATCAATGCTGTGGCTCTGGTTACTGCTGTGGCGTGGGTTTGATCTCTGGCTTGGGAACTTTCACGTGCTGCAGGTGCAGTGAAAGAAATGCTGCTCAAGTAAAAAAAAAAATGGTGCTCATGTAAAAAAGATTTTTTTTTTTTAATGAGACAGTTGCTCACTGTCAAATCATGCAAAGGATGAAGAGAATCATTTCTGGGAAAGATGATCTGTTGTTGTGAGCCAAAAATCAAATGCTGTGTAAAGCATGTGCTCTTTGGACCTCTGCTGATATTTCCATATCAGATTACGTCGTGCTGAAAAATTGATGGAGAGTGTTTGCACTGGAACAAAAGCCCCAGCTCATGGTTTGGTGCCTTTATTTAAAAATAAAGAGGGAAATGATTGAATTAGAACTTGTATTCATCATCTCTTTCTGTTTGTTCTCCCCAGCTCCGCAGAGGTGAATCGAGCGCCTTCTCTGCTCAGTGGGGGTGTGCCGACTCTGTGGATGGAGTTCCAGTCTGGTGAGGTTGAGTGTCAGGTATGGTTCCTCTTAAAGGAAAACAAGAACAACATGGAAGAGATGGGTCGCTTAGAGGGCCTCCCCAAGGGTTGAACTGTGAGAGGGGAATCGGGGTGATGGCCTGGCTCTCAGCCTGTGTGTGTGTGACATCTGTACCGCAATCCAATGGTATACACCTGAGGACATAATTTAAATGATTACTTACAAGGAAACAAAAAGTCTCTGTCTTTGGTATAATTCAAATGGCCCATGAGCTTTAGAGGAAACTGATCCCAGAAAAAATTCACGTCAGAATCACAAAAGGGCCACGGAGATCCTAAAATCAAATCTTTTCTCTTATAGATCAATATCTGATGCCTCCTTTGTTCAGGAGACTTTTCTGGGTTGGGCTAGACCAGGAAGGAAAAGGTTGAAAGCAGAAATGGAATTCTCATTTCTTCCTCTGCCCGGGTCAGACCTGCAGGTCCTGTTGCCCTGGCAGAGGGACCCTCAGGCTTGCCTCTGACAGTGGGCTGCAGCAGTGGCCCAGCCCTGCTCAAGGTACCTATAATTGTCCGCAGTTGTCCTCACTGCTATGGGGCTTATGTCCCTGTGGCTGTGTGGATGTGATGTCTTGGGTGAGTGATTTGGAGGAGGGCACAGGGCAGTGGAACCGGGCCTTCTAAAGACCCAAGTCCACCAGCCAGGCCTGCTAAACCAAAGAGGCTGCCCTGCTGGCCTTCGTGATAGAATGTTATTCACTCTTGCTGTGTCCCTGTAACCGGCAAATGGTCTTTGTGACCAAAATGACCATTCAGAGACATCAATCAGTGACCAGCCAGTAACTGACCAGCCATTTGTTCAATTGGTCAAACTGCTTTGTATGTTTACCTCTTGCTACAGAAGGTAAAATGTTGTGGTCCTGTGGATGAATTCAGGAAAATCACAATTTCACACATAGAAGTTTTACAAGATATTTAAATTATTTTTTCTGATTGTAAAGGAAATACGGACATATCATTAGGAATTAGAAAATAGGAGTTCCCACCGTGGTTCAGTGGTTAATGAATCCGACTAGGAACTATGAGGTTGTGGGTTCAATCCCTGGCCTTGTTCAGTGGGTTAAGGATCTGGCATTGCCGTGAGCTGTGGGGTAGGTCCCAGATGTGGCTTGGATCCCGCGTTGCTGTGGCTCTGGCATAGACCGGTGGCTACAGCTCCGATTCGACCCCTAGCCTGGGAACCTGCATATGCCACGATTGTGGCCCTAGAAAAGACCAAAAAAAAAAAAAAATTAGAAAATACAGCAGAAACTTCAATAAAACTTCAAAAAATGAAGAAAAAATTAGAAAATACAGAAGAATGAAGAAAGGGAAAAAATCCACCCTAATTCTAATCCTTGGCAATAGACTCTATTAATATTATTTGTTTTCCTTGCCATTAGTGGTTCCCTCTAATCCTTTTTCTCTGTATGGTTGTATATTTTTTATTCCTGCTTTTCCCCCTTAATATTATATGATGAGCATTCTCATATCCCTCAGAATTCTTTGAAAAGTATGATTACTGGGAGTTCCTGTCATGGTTTAGCAGAAATGGGCCCGACTAGTATCCATGAGGGTGCAGGTTTGATCCCTGGCCTCACTCAGTGGGTTGGGGATCTGGTGTGGCCTTGAGCTGTGGTGTAGGTCACCGATGTGGCTTGGATCCTACGTTGCTGTGGCTGTGGCCTAAGCCAGCAGCTGCAACTCCGATTTGACACCTAGCCTGGGAACTTCCATAAGCTATGGGTGTGGCCCTAAAAAGCAAAAAACAAAAAATAAAAGTATAATTATAAAAGTATAATTATAATTGCATAAAATTCTGTGGTAACACTTGACCATCATTATGCATATATTCTCCTAGCATGGGAGAATACATTTAAGCTGTTTCTAAGTTTTTTTAAAGATAAAATCTGATATTGCTTATTTCCATTTTAAAGGAAATATGGGTGTCTGAGGAACATACTTGTGACACTATAGCACTGCAACCAGCAAAATCTAGATTCCAGGAAACCTACAGGACACATAGACCAGACTTTTTCAGCAAATAAACTGCTAGGGGGAAGAGATCGGGTCTCATAAAGTCCTATGGATGAAAAGAGGCTTAAGAGGCATATCAACCAGTTGCAATGTATATAAATAGTATTTGGGTCAAACAAACTCTAAAAAAAATTTAACCCACAGAGAAATCGAATCACTCAGTTATTTGATGATATTAAGGTATTAATAATTTTTTTCAGAAGTGGCAAGGGTATTGTGGTTATGTTTTTAAGAACAAATCCTTGCCTTTTAAAGACGCATATTGAAAATTTCACATTTGAAAAGATATATTGGGGATGTGCTTCAATATAATGAGGGGGAGAACAGGAGATAGTGTGTGGAGATACAGATGGGCCAAGGTTGGCCACAATTGTTGAAGCTGAGTGTTGGGTTCATTTTACTATCTCTTTATGTTGGTATATAGTTGATAGTTTCCATCATTAAAAGTAAGGAAAAAGAACAAAGGAAAAGGAAGCTGGCATCTCTGATGGCCAAGTACTGAGCTTAGCCATGGAGGAAGGAGCCCTGAACTTGAACAAGACAGACCTCATTTTAGTCCCACCTTTTATACTTATTGGCTGTGTGTCCTTGGGCTGCTTCCCTAACCTCTTTGAGCCTCAGGGCCCTCATTCATAAAGTCATCTAAAACCTGCCATGAGAGGGTTTTGTGAGGAAGAAGCATGTTCTTATCTGGGAAGCGCTTGAAAACTAAGGAACATTGGGTATTTTATCTTAAGGGATGAGTAGAACATGAAGTCAAGGGGCAAGGACAGTGTGTACCTCTTTCCCCCTCAGGGGGTTAAGGGTCCCCAATTTTTCACTGATAGCTGGACAGTGAGGCTTTTATAGAAAAATACTCAGGTATACCATTTTAATTCCCTTGTCATTTACTTTATTATGTACTTTTTATTATTTTCTTAGTGGTGGCCCTGGGGACTATCATTAGCATCTTAAATCACAATAATAAGTTTAGACTAATACCCACTGGAAAAAAAAATTTTTTTTTTGGCTGTGGCCTATAGCAGTTTGATGGGGAATCTCAGTTCCCAGACCAGAGAATGAACCCAGGCTGCAACTGTGAAAGCATCAAATCCTAACCCCTAGACCACCAGGGAACTCCCAACACCAACTTAATTTTGATGGTACACAAACACTTTCTCCCTATATAGCTCCATTCTTTCCCCTCCTTTATGCTGTAATTATCACAAATAATGTTGTTTTACATTGTTTTATCCATCAGCATATATTTGTAATTATTGCTTTGTTCAGTTTTCTTTTAAATTAAATAGGAAAAAAAATACATTCACACTGTCTTTTGTATTTACCTATACTTATGCTCTTTATTTCTTCATGTGGGTTTAAATTACTATCTATCATATCTATATTTCAACCTAAGCAACTCTCTTGGTATTTCCTGTAGGTCAGATCTGCTTCCTGATAAACTCTCTCATTTTTTGTTTATCTGAGAATGTCAATTTTGCCTTCGTATTTGAAGGATAGTTTTGCTGTATATAGAATTTTTGGTTGATAGATAGTTTTCCCTTTAGCACTTTGAGTATGTCATCTCACTGTCTTCTAGACCTCATGATTTCTTTGTTTTTCTTTTTCTAATTCCTTTAGTTGGTAGGCCAGTTTGTTTATTTGAAAGTTTTCTTATTTATTGAGATAGGCCTGTATCACTATAACTTCCCTCATAGAACTGCTTTTGCTGCATCCCATAGATTTTGGAGAGTTATGTTTCCATTTGCATTTGTCTTGAGGTAATTTTTTATTTCCTCTTCGATTGATTCATTAACTCATTGGGCTTTTCTTGGTAGCATGTTTTTTAGTCTCCACTTTTTTGTGCTTTTCCCATTTTTGTGCCTTTCCCATTTTTCTTCCTATAATTGATTTCTAATTTTATATCATTGTGGTCAGAAAAAAATGCTTGTTTTCTATTATCTTAATTTTTTTTTATTTGGCTATGCCTACAGCATGCAGAAGTTCCTGGGCCAAGAAGCAAACCCATGCCACAGCAGCAGCCTGTGCCACTGCAGTGACCATGTTGAATCCTTAACCCACTGAACCACAGGCAATAATCTCTTACTTTTTTTATTTTTATTTTTTATTTTATTGAGGTGTAGTTGATTTACAGTGTTGTGTTAATTTCTGCTACAGCAAAGTGATTCAGATATCTATCTGTCTATCTATCTATCTATCTATCTATATCTATCTATCTACTTATCTATTCTTTTTCATATTTTTTTCATTATGGTTTATCACAGGATATTGAATATAATTCCCTGTGCTATACAATAAGACCTGTTGTTTATCCATTCTATATATACTAGTTTGCATCTGTTTATCTCAAACTCCCAATCCATCCATTTCCCACCCTCCCTCACTCTTGACAAGCACAATTCTGTTCTCTATGCCTGTGAGTCTGTTTCTGTTTCTAAGCGAGTTCATTTGTGTCATATTTTAGATTCCACATATAAGTGATATCATGTGTTATTCACCTTTCTCTTTCTGACCTACTTCACTTAATATGATAATCTCTATGTCTCTCCATGTTGCAACCAATGGCATTATTTAGTTCTTTTTACAGCCAAGTGATATTCCATTGATATATACCACATCTTCTTTATCCACATCTGTTGATGGACATTTAGGTTGTTTCCCTGTCTTGGCTATTGTGAGTAGTGCTGCTGTGAACACAGGGGAGCATGTACCTTTTCAAATTATAGTTTTGTTTGCATATATGCCCAGGAATGGGATTGCTAGATCACATGGTGACTCTATTTTTAGTTTAGATTTTTTTTTCCCCACACCCGTGGCATGTGGAAGTTCCTGGACCAGGGATCAAAGCTGCACCACAGCAGCTACCTGATCCACTGCAGTGATAATGCAGCCACTTAACCTACTGTGCTACGCAGGAACTTCTGATTTTTAGTTTTTTGAGGAACCTCCATACTCTTCTCCATAATGGCTGCACCAGTTTACCTTTCTGCCAGCAATGTAGGAGGATTCCCTTTTTTCCACACCCACTCTAGCATTTTTTATTTGTAGATTTTTTTAGTGATGGCCATTTTGACTTGTGTAAGGTGGTTGTAGTTTGGATTTGCATTTCTCTAATAACTAGCGATATTGAGCATCTTTTCATGTGCCTATTGTCTATATGTATGTCATCTTTGGAGAGATGTCTGTTTAGGTTTTCTGCTCATTTTTCAATTGGGTCGTTTGTTTTTTTGTTATTGAGTTGTATGAGCTATTTGTGTATTTTGTAAGTTAATTCCTTGTCAGTTGCATCATTTGCAAATACTATCCACTTAAATTTAATGAGACTTGTTTTGTGGCTTAGCATATGTGGACTTCATGATTTCTGATGAAAAATCAGCTGTTAATTTTATTAAGGATTCCTGGCACTGTATGAGTCTCTTCTCTCTTACTACTTTCAAGAGCCTCTGCCTTTTGAAAGTTTGCTGAGCTTCTCGGATATGAATGTGAATGTTTTTCACCAAATTTGGAAGTTTCAAACATTCTCTCTCTCTTTTCTTTTTTTTTTTTTTTTGGTTTCACCCACTGCATGTGGAAGTTCCCAGGCCAGGGATCAAATTCAAGCTGTAGCTACAACCTATGCCACAGCCGGGCAATGTTGGGTCCTTAATCCACTGTGCTGGACCAGGGATCGAACCTGCACCTGGGCAGTGACCTGAGCCATTGCAGAGACAATGCTGGATCCTTAAAACACTGTGCCACAGTGGGAACTCCTCTTCAAATATTCTTAATTCTCCTTTGTTTCTCTCTCCTCCTTTTTGGACTCCTACTACGCATATGTTGTTATGCTTGTTGATATCCCATTGGTCTCTGTTCATCTTTCTTTCTTTCTTTTTTTTTTTTTTTTTTTTTTTTTTGCCTTTTTAGGGCCACACCTATGGCATATGGAAGTTCTCGGGCTAGGGGGTGGATCAGAGCTATATCTGCTGGCCACAGCCACAGCCACAGCCACAGCAATGCCAGATCTGAGCCATGTCTGCAACCCACACTGAAGCTCACGACAACACCTGATCCTTAACCCACTGAACGAGGCCAGGGATCAAACCCACATCCTCATGGATACTAATTGGATTCGTTACTACTGTGCCACAATGGGAAGTCCCTCTTCATTCTTTGTGTTATTCGGTCTGGATAATCTTAATGATTTTTTCTTCAAATTCACTAATTCTTTCTTCTGGATGCTCAAATCTACTATTGAAGCCTTGTGGGGAAATTCTTATTTTAGTTATTGTACTTTTCAACTCTAGAATTTCTTTCTTTCTTTCTTTCTCTTTCTTTCTTTCTTTCTTTCCTTCCTTCCTTCCTTCCTTCCTTCCTTCCTTCCTTCCTTCCTTCCTTCTTTCTTCCTTCCTTCCTTCCTTTCTTTCTTTCTTTCTTTCTTCCTTCCTTCCTTCCTTCCTCCCTCCCTTCTTTCCTTCTTTCCTTCCTTCCTTCCTTTTTTTTTCCTTTTTATGGCTGCACCTGCAGCATGTAGAAGTTCCCAGGCCAGGGGTCGAATCAGAGCTGCAGCTGCTGGCCTACACCACAGCCACTGCAGTGCTGAATCTGAGCTGCATCTTCCACCTACACTGCAGCTTGCAGCAATGCTGGATCCTTAACCCCCTGAGCAAGGCCAGGGACTGAATCCACATCCTCATGGATTCTAGTCAGGTTCTTAACCTGCTGAGCCACAACAGGAACTCCCAGAATTTCTATTTGATTCCTGTTTTATAATTTCTACATCTTTCTCATCGTGGTGCGGTGATTAACGAATCCAACTAGGAACCATGAGGTTGTGGATTCGATCCCTGGCCTCGCTCAGTGGGTTAAGGATCCGGCATTGCCATGAGCTGTGGTGTAGGTTGCAGACGTGGCTTGGATCCCGCGTTGCTGTGGCTCTGGCGTAGGCCTGTGGCTATAGCTCTGATTAGACCCCTAACCTGGGAACCTCCATATGCCACGGGTGTGGCCCTAGAAATGGCAAAAAGACCAAAAAAAAAAAAATTCTACATCTTTGTTGATACTCCTCTGTTTGGTGAGACATTGCTCTCATATTTTCCTTTAGTTATTTAGACATGGTTTCCTTTAGTCTCTAAACACATTTAAAACACCTGGTTTAAAGACTTTGCCTAATAAGTCAAAGTCTGGGCTTCCTCAGAAATAGTTTCTATTGATTGCTTCTTTCCCCTGTGTATGAGACATACTGTTGTATTTTTAAATACCTTGTAATCTTTTTGTTGTTAAAACTAGACATTTAAAATGACATAATGCAGCAACTCTGGAAATCTGATTTCTACTCCTTCCCCAGGGTGCTGTTGTTGCTGCTGCTATAGAAAAATACTCTGAATATAATATAGGCTCTGTGCCAAACTGCCTACAAGCCTGAAGCTCTTCTTTGGAAAAGTAGACTGTCAGAGTGGCTTCTTGCCTATGGACATGGAGCTCCTTTCAGGAGAACCATTACAGATTGAGCTTCCTGATCATGATGCCTCTTTGAGGCTCTCCCAGACCTCATGGGCAGTGGGAGAGTTCTGTGCCGTCCACTCCTTAGCCTTTGGCCTATCTTCCCAGAATATTGCATGTGAGATGTCACATTTGGTGATCCTGATCTAGCCTTGCTCACGCAATCCTGGCCAATCCAAGAAGGTCACATCAGGCAAAATAAAAATGATGCCAAAGCCTATTACCAGCTGGAATGATCCGTGCCTAGATGTCATCTGGGTCAGTAATTAACCAGGGGCCTGGGAGATGCCCAAAAGGTGGGCAGGGAGAAATCATATGGGCTTCAAAGGGTCCAAGCTAAAGGAGGCCAGTAGGAGGGCTGGCAGTCGAGAAGGGCCTTTCCCAGAGGCTCAGGCGGTGGGCATGTTGCCCAGGAGGGGCCTTCCTCCTCTCCTGGTGGACTTAGGGTTAGGAACAGGGCCAAGAGAATACAAGTCTGTCATAGGCACACCCGCTACCCAATGCCAGATTAAACAGCCCTTCTGAGGGGAAGAAGGCGGAGGATGCTCAGGCCCCGGGACTTTCAGCCCCTGCCAGGCTGGCATAAGCTGTCCATGTGTGCAACAGGCATCTCTTAAATGCCTATAGGGTGTGATGTGCCAAGAGCATGGGCTTTGAAAACACCCATACCTGGGTTCAAATCCAGACTCTGCCACTTACCAGCTGCTATGAACTGGCCATGTTTTAAGTTTCTCTAAGAAAATAAAAGAGGATATTAGCACCTAGCTCATGGGGCTGTTGTAGGAATGAATATCGCATTTTTGTCGAGTGCCCCATAAACACCAGGTAGTCGGTCAATGAAAACTGCTCAGTTCCGTTGGCAGCACTGGATACGGGGGAGGAATAACCCATGCCCCACCGCTTGAAACCTCCCATGGCTTCCTCTGCCTTAGTCACCCGCAAGGCCTGTGAGGCCCTGCACCCTGGGTCAGGCTCCCTATTAGAAGCTCTCACCGTGCCTGTATCTTCCTACCTGTATTTACAGTTTATGATTAGATACTTATTTGTGTGGTTGAATAATACCTGTTTCCCCCACTGGCTCTTCTGCTCACACTTCTGTGCTCAGTGTCTAGCAATGGTGTGGAAATGAGTGAATGGAAGAGAATGAGGCTCCAGCCTTCCCAGACTTCACTAGGTGCACATGTACAGAGGCTGGGGTGGGGGTCCAGGACCTCAGGGCAGTGAGGGGGCTGGTGAGCCCGAGTGGCTGGAGTGGAACATGGCGTTCTCACCCAGCTGTCCTCCAGAAATTCACCCAGCAGCTCCCCGGACCCAGCCTCCTCCACTTCCCAGTTCATAACCTCTTCTGCCCCAAAGCCACCTAGTCTCAGATCTGTGCCCATGTGGACTCTCCCCCGGGCCATGGGGGTCAACCTCTGGGCTTTCCTGTGGTCCCAGACCAAGGATGGGGCCACAGCCACCACAACCCCTGCAGGGCTTTGGGAGCAAGCCTATCTGTGCTTCCTCACTTCACCCATCTGTGCTTCCTCACTTCACCCATCTGTGCTTCCTCACTTCACCGAGGGGCTTTCCAGGCTGGTATGGTCCACCTTGCCCCCTTGGCAGTCCCAGCATCCAGGGCAGCAGAGCCTGGTCACCCCCAGAAACTGGCCTGAGAAACTGGGGACAACAGTGTGCTGCCATGGTAGAGGGTGCCTCCCCTGGGGCTGGAGGGTCTTGCCGGGAAGTGAGGGCTGTCTCCCTAGGGCTGCCTGGCAGCTGACCTGGGTCTCAGGCTGTCCAGTCACTGCCCACCCCCTAATGACTTATTCAGGGGGTCATCGGACATCACCCAGGCTCTGCCCAGACCCCGGTGTTCCCCCCACCCCACACTCCCAACCCCTTCCTTGCCATGGCTGGCAGTCTGCGTGAGGTTAACCTCAGGCTTCTTCCTGGTTGCCTCTGATTCACTTCCCTGACTCTGGCCGGATAATGGTTTGGGGTTTGGCTGGGCCCTTCTGCTTTCATACTTGAAGCCAGAGTTCCTGACCCTGCCTGCTAACCGGCACCGCTGCATCCCAGGGCCACTTTCCCCTCGGTCTCCTACCTCCCCCCTCCCTCCAGCCCCAAATCCTTGAGCTACAAGGTATCTGAAGCCTCATCCTGGCAGGAAGCACCCAGCTCTACCACCTTCTGCCAGCACAGCCAGGCCCTGGCTGCATCCTGGGTCCCCAGTGCCTGCCCAGAGGGGAGCCGTGTTTGGCCTGGGAAACCATGGGACCAGCTGGCAGGGGCAGCACCAGGACACACTTTCTTTGGGAGCAGCCTTTAGAATCCACAAGGTGCTTTTGGACACAGAGTGTCCCCATATTTGAACCTCAGACCATGTATGCCTGGCTCGTTTTGTTAAACCAGTTCTAAAGATGGAGGGGGGGGGGTCAGAGGGATGAAATACTTGTCCAAGTTCACACAGTTAGGCAGTAAGAGATCCAAGTCAGTGGCCTAAGTTCTCTGGCTGTAAATCCAATGTGGATATTGTTCCACCGATGCGGCACTGCTGAAACAGCACTTGCAGCACGCGAAGCTGAGCTTCTCCAGCCCTTCTCTCTGGATACCTTGGGGGCCTCTGGAAAGGCAGGTGAGCACCAGGGGTGTTTGTTTTGCCAATCCTTGCTTAACGGCCTTCAAATGTACATTCCACCCACAGCCCAGTGATCTCTTAGGGTGCTAACCTAGCCTCATCTCATCAGAAGCTTGGGAAACCTGCTGAAAATACCGCCTCTGCCTGGCTAGTGAATCGTAGTTATTAGATATACAGTCCATTGGCTAATTAATGCCAGGAGAGTCCCTAGAAAAGGCTACCATTAAATCTGGTCAGAATTTTCCTTACTCTTGCCTTTGTTCATGCATTCAGTACTAACCTTTTGATGCACATTTATTGAGTGCCTACTGTGTGCCAGATACTCTGATGCAGCACAGTTCCTGCCATAGTCCATGGCCTGGTGGGACAGACAAATAAACAAGCTCTCAGTCTGTGGGAGCACAGGCGTGGAAGGAACTGAGCCACAATGGGGCTCTGGGGCCTAGGTAAAGCTCGGAAGACTTCTCAGGGGAGGGGACTTTTCAGCTGGGACTCAAATGAAAAACTACAAAGTTTCTTAGAAAATATTTTCCGAGGAGCTTGTAATAGAAAGGGAAGAGCTGGCTTAAGAGAAATGATGAGGGACAGGGAGGTCGTGGGGGGTTCAGGGCACAGAGACGGGTGACTGAGATATTTGGGTCCTTCGTTCCTGGCGAGTTTGCTTGGTGCCCTTTCTGACTCTATAACCTTGGTCCCCTAAGTCCAAGCAGCGCTGTCTCATATGATGTCAGAGATGCTATAGATGTTCTGCTTCTGTGTTAGCAGCGTGGCAGCCACATGTGACTATTGGGCTTTGAAGTGTGCCTAGGACTACTGGCAAAGGAATGGAATGTTTACTTTTATTTCAATTTAATGAATTTAAACCTACGTAACCACCATATCAGACAGTGCAGCTCCATGTGCATTTCACCCTGGATCCCATTTGAATCACTTGATATGTCTTAGAAATCTTCTGATGTCTCATGTGTGAACCTCACCCCTGAGACTCATTTGTTGATCTTGGGTGGGCCTTGGATACCAGTATTTTTGGAAACAATCCAAGTGATTTTCTGGTAGCCAGTTTTGAGAACCACTGGTTCAAAACTTTGTCCAGCACACTCTTAGCGATAGGGAGGCCCCTCTTGTCACAGTCTGGCCCAGGGTGTGTGTTGGGGCTGTGCTGGCCCTGCAGTCATGCTGGCCCTTTCCAACACCCTTCTGACCCGGGAAGTCTGCATTCTCAGTCTTCTCTCCACTCCGAGAAGGAAGATCAGGGCTTGAGACCCGCCTCACAGAGCCTGCTGGCTCTCTTCCCACCCCGGTTCCCAGCCCAGAGACAGTGCTCTGTCACCTCCGAGCCCGCTAGGACCTGGACGGCAGGGGTCAGTGCTCAAGGAGCTGCATCCTCACAGGCCCCCTGGACCCTTGGACGGAGCCCAACCAGCCGTTTTCCTGGGCTGGCCAGACTGCACTGCAGCGGGGCCCAGGCCAGGCCTGAGGATTGGCTGCTTTCTGTCCGTTTTCCTATGAAGCAGATAGATGGATGCATGTGTTCAGGACACTGATAATGCAGGAGGTTTTCGTAACAAGACTGGAACTTGGAGAGAACCCTCCTTTGCCCCATTATCTTGAAAAAAGCTTTCGGAGCTGGGGCTTAGCCAGCAGCTACCGGCCACTCCCCATTTTGGCCACTTGCATCCCCAAAACAACTTTTCCCATGACTCACACATAGCAGCTTGTGCACTTCTTTTATTATTAAATATATAAGCAGCTTCCTATTTTTTTAAATAGATATTTAAATGACTTCATATAAAATAATTCACCACTTCCAAGTATAAAAACAAAAATCTCACAGTGTGTGAGCCAATGTTCCCTCTCGGCTTTCTCAGAGAAAAGAAGGTTCCTGTGCAGGTAGCTGGGGAGACACCCAGAGGGGGGCTAGGAGCCCTCCCACTCCTGTGCCCCAAGAGCCCTCAAAGAGCTTCTGCGATGGGTTGGATTTGCTTTCTTGACTTTCAAAATACTATATGTTTAAGGAGGGGAGTGAGGGAGGAATGCCTTTTTTCTGTGTTGTTTTTTCCTTCCACGTTTTTAAATAGATATTTTTTTAGTATCAAATATAGAGTCTGTGACTAGCAAAAGGACCCCGACAGGGAAAGTTCTCCAATGCCCTTGCCTTTGCTGACAGCAACAGGGCAGGGGAGGCAGGGACCAGTGGGCCTTCACTTTCAAGGGCAGGAAGGGCCCTGGTGCAACGGCCAAGTAGGGCAGGGTCTCTCAGTGGAGGGCCCAGGGCAGCAGGAGAGGAGGGATCCAGAAGCACAAAGGGACCAAGGCCAATCGACAGCCCTGTCACCTGCTGTCTGGATCTCAGAGCTGCAGCCGTGGGCTCCCAGGAAGCTGAGGCCCTCAAGGCAGACTTGGAGGCGGGTGCCAGGGCCCTCCGAGTCCCTCTCCCACCCTGGCTTGCCTGGGCAGAGAGACGGTGCTGGTGAGGGGTGGGGCGGGAGCTGGAGGGTGTCGCTGCCTACCGGCCCCCTAACAAGGGACGACCCGCTCAGCCCAGGTGCCTATCGGCAGCAGTCTTGGAGCCGTGGTTGGGGTTGCAGCAAGAGACTGGGCTGGGGGGGTCAGGGGTGCAGACCTCTGCCCCCATCTCGGGAGCGGGCCCATCCTTTCAAAGGCCCACTTGCAGTCAGAGTGCAGCCTGTAGCCTCTCTGTGTGTGTCCCTGCTCTCCTTTTCTCCCCCTCCCACTAGTCACTTCCCTCTCGGGAATGTCAAAGTGCAAGATGCAGAAACCTGGGCGGACAACGCAGCCTAAAGACCGGCTCCGGCTGGCGGCCCGGGCGGTGCTCCCACCCCGATCCACCCCAGGGAGACAGAGCGGGGTCAGCAGAAGGTCAGGGCTCAGGGGCTCCCTCAGTCGACAGGTGAGGCCGGCTCGGGCACTCAGTGCAGGAAGCTGGGGAGAGGCTGGAGAGGTGGGAGGACGGGGGGGTGGGGGTGTCTGCTCTCTGGGACGGATGGGGCAGGCTGCTCAGCAGGCAGGTTCAGTATTCACAGTGCAATGGCTTCCTCCTTGAGGACAGCCTCTGTGCGGCCTCCCGGAGAAGCTCTGGCGGGGCTGGGGCACGGCGGGGCAGAGGCCAGAGCTGGTCTTCTCCTTGGCATCATGGGCTGGGCCAGGCAGGTCCTGAGGGTATGATTGGCCTCCCCTCTCCGCCTGGCCACCAGCAGAGGGCACTCAGGCAAGTGGGGGGCGCAGGCCCCTTGAGGCTGTCAGTGCAGAGCAGCAGGCCCAGAGGCCTTCTCTTCCCATCTTCTGGGCTACACACCTTACAGGAAATCCAGCGACGCTGTCCCGCCCTGTGAGTCTCACGCTTCTCTCTCTGGAGACACGTCCCTGCTTGTCGCTGTTAGGATCCCTTGGCACCAGGCAGTTCCTCTGGGCACAAGGCCTCTTCCATTCCTCAGCGCCCACCCTGCTCTCCCGCATCCCACGGGCCTCTGGGTCCCGGGCCCAGGTGCCAGCTTGGAGGGGAGCGGGAGGTGGATGCAGCCCTGGAGGGTCCCCAGCCGGGCTTGCCGGCCTTCCCCAAGCAGATGGGAGCCTCAGCAATGTGGGGGCATCCTCCAGCCTCTTTTAGTCAGTCCAGAGTCTGAGGGTCAAGGGCGGAGGGGCCCCAGGCTGGCGGCTCTGGTCTAGTCCTGGCAGGCAGGAGCTCTCCCCAAGGGCAGGCTGTGTTCCCAGGAGAATGGCTGGGGAGGGGTGGTGGTGGACGCCCCCATAAGTCTCCTCGCACGAAGAGTCTGTCCTGCGCGCCCAGCTGCAGGGGAGAGAGAGAGAGGCTGGTCAGCCGAGAGGACTAGAAGGGAGGGGTTGCTGAGGACACGGCGGGGAGGCCGGCATGCCTGTGGGCTGCTGCTGGTGCTGCAGGCAGGACTTCCTTCCCTCCTCTCCCTCGCCCTCCCCACCGCCCCAGACACCGCAAGAACCGGGCAGCTCTCTCTGGCAGCAACCCAAGCCGCTGGACCCACTGGCCTCACCTCCTACCTCCTCCTGGGGAACTGGGGACCACAGGGGGAGGTAATAGGGCCTGGCGGAGGTCTAAGGAGGGCTGGGGGGCACTGCTCAAGAGGAGGGGTCTCACGGAGCGGGAAGGGGGCACTTGAGTGTCCCTAGACGACTCCTCAGGCAAGACCATGGCACGGTCCCGGGTCCAAAAAAAATCAAGAGTGAATCCTGCTGACTCTAGCAGAGAAGACAAGGTTCTTGCTCCCACCTCCACGCATTCAGCACAGAGGGCCAGCACACATGACATTCAAGAGAGCAGGGCAGAGGTATCTGCAGGGGAGGAACTGGAGACAGCTGCAGACGAGGAAACGCCCACCCTGCCATTTGGCGTGCTCGCCCCAAGCAAGCCACCCTTCCTTCCGGAGGCGCCCAGGGACTTGCCTCCTCGCATCATCCACAGGGGTCAGGCCCTGCTCTCTCCAGCCCCTCCCCCTCCTTGTCCCCTTGTCCAGCCTCCTCAGAACGCTTTGTTCTCAGAGCAGAAATCCCCTGGATTCTCTCCAACAGTTTGACTTTGGACCCCATGTGGAGCCTGCCTCCCTGGCTGTCCATAGGCCCTACTGGCAAAACCCATGATGGGTAAGGAGGGAAGATGGGACCATGGCTCCTGGCTCCCGGCCCATTCCCATGCTCTGGAAGGGGAAGAAGGGAGGACCGTAAACGGGACATGGGCCATGCTGGGCACGACGGACCACAGGCCCTGCTGGGGCCAGGAGGGAAGAAGAACCACGTGGGCAAGCTCCAGCCCATGGCCCCTAGGTCCTGGTTCCTGGGAGTGGAGGGGCTGGCATCCACGTCTTCCTTCTGAGGGTCCCCCTCTCGATCTCCCTGCCTCTGTGTTTCCCCCTCTCACGTCTCTCATCAGAGCAGCGTCAGTCTCGGAGCTGGCCCTGTGTCTCCCTGAGGTTCCTGCTGCCTGGCCTGGAGACCGCTTTAGGGCAGAACCCAAGTGGGGGCTGGATGTGGCCCCTGCCCTGGGCTTCTCACGAAGTGAAATCTTAAGGGGAGGAAGAGGAGAGCTCGGGAGGGCCTGGCATGGGCAGGCAGGGAAAGGAAGGGGCGTGTAGAGGAGATGGGGCAGAGGGCCAAGACCAGAGGGGAAGGTGGGCAACCAGCCAGAGGGTGGTGCAGCATTGAGCCACTGCGTCCCCAGGGGCCGAAGTCTGGCCTCTGCGTGCCAGTCCCGAGGGGTCTGCATCATCGTCACAGTGCTGCCAGTGTCCCACCTGTCCCCTCTTAGCCCACCTGCCAACAGAGTGGACCCCAGGATTCCAGATGCATTACTTCTCCCTGTTTTCTAAATAGGCTCTCCCGGTTTTGAGCACTTGGCAGACCCCCTGTCTCTCCCGGCAGGGCCCTGACCTATCACTCCACACGCGAGAAGGCCCTGAGGTGCTGGCTTGCATGTAGCATGCGCTGTGTCTGGAAACGTGAATGGGTTCACTCCAGCTGGTCGGCCAGCCTGCCAATCAGCACATTAGGCAGTCATCCAGCTAGTCAGTGAGCCAGTTAGCTCACCAATTCACTAGCAGTTAGGCAGCTACAAGCTAGTTCATTGGTCAGAGTCACTCAGCCAGCTGGTCAGGCAGTCAGAGTCAGTTATGAGCTAGTTAAGTGGTCAGTCAGAAGGCTAGCCGGTTAGAGACGGCTGGCCAGTCAGCCCTGAGGCCAGTCAGTCAACACCGAGTTCTTAGCAAGTAAGAAGAAACCTACTGTTTAGGATCCGGGATAGAAGAAGAAATGCAAACAACAACAACAACAACAACAAAACCAACCCAAAGTAGACACAGTTCCTGCCCTCAAGGGGCTTACAGCTGTCTTAGGGGTACCAAGTGTACACACAGGCACAAAATAAGACTTCTAAGTGTATAAAAACAACATCCAAGTAAGTGCAGGTCAATATGGTATCAACCAAACACAAAAGAGCAGAGGAGTAGGAATGAAAGGAGCAACCAGAGCGTGATGGAGCCGGTCAGGAAGGGCCGATGCCTGCGGGCTGATTGTGGTCTGAGGGGAAGGAAGGGAGGAGGGTCATGGGCCGCCTGGAATTGGGGAGCCGGGGGCGAGGGGTGATAAGAGTCACATGTTTATCAAACAACACGGGCAAGGACAGGAGAAAGCACCCATCAATGCTCGGGAGACAGCGCGAGGCTGGGAAGGCGGAATTCGGATTTGAAAACCATTTGGGCAGGCTCAGGTGATGGGCCTGAACCAGCAAGGTGGTTTCTATAAGGATGAATGTAAGCTCCTGCGCATCGGTTGAAAAAAAAACAACAACAGCTAAGTTCTCTGAATATAGGGGAGAAAGAGAGTCTGGCTTGACAGAGCTTTACGGGAGGTGGAACTCCGGGCTTTAATACACCACAAGCTCCAAACGGGACAAGGGAATGACAGGACTGTTACAAACGAAATGAGACCCGAATGCCGTCTTAAGCTGTGCGAGTAGAAGAAAACCATCCAGATCAAGGAAGGTAACCGCCCCGCTGCGCTCTGAGCTGGTCAGACAGCGTCTGGAGCGCTGTGTCCAGGGCTGGGCGCCACATCTTCAGAGGGACACTGACAAACGGGAGTGTCTAAAGGAGGGCGGCCAGGCTGGTGAGGGGTCTGAAAACCACGTCATAGAAGGAATGTTTGAGGGCCTTGACCACACTTGGCTTAGAGAATTCTTAAAGGGGACACGGATACTTGGCTTTACATATCAGAGTGCTGGCATGAGAGGAGGAGGGGGACCGCCAGGGAAGCCAGTTATGCCTCCAGTGAGGAAGGCCTTCCCACCGTGCAGGGCGAGGGCAGGGATTGTGCCTGCAACCGAGTGTGTGACCAGAAGCTGGCCTTCTCCCCGTCAGGGATGCAGAGGGGAGGCCCCTGTGGGGTGGGAGGCTGGACCAAATGACGTCTGAGGGCCCTTCTAAGACTAAGCCTCTATGGCTCCACACATCTAAAAGCAGGCAGGTGGAAATGACCTTGGCTGGGAAGAAGAGTCAAATCAGGGTGCACACAGAGGGGAAGCCGGCAAGAGCTGTGGCAGCTGCCGGAGGAGCTTGGGAGCCAAGCTGAGCAAGTTGGGTTTGAAGTGGTTGGTGCTACAGAGCTGCCGGACTTCCCCAGGAGGCTGAAGGCCTTATGCGAGAGGAGTTTGGTTGCTCTGGAATGGAAGGTGTAGCGAAAGTAAAAGCCCAATGCAGAAATAATAACCCAACCAGAATTAACAAGTGCCTGGCCTCAGATGCGGGGAGGGGCTGGACGGGCGGTGGGAGACCTGAGGACCCAGGGAGAAGGGAGTTGGCCAGACCTGGTGATGGATGGATGAGGGAGTAGGGGACAGAGAAGGGAGTCAAGTGTAGGGGGCCTCAGGGGAGCTGGTGGTACCACCACCAAGTTCTGGTGACTGGAAGAGAGTGTAGCTCATTTTAAGGGATGGAGAGAGATCCAGATCCAAGTCTTACCTTAGAATTCCCTTTACACTGGCAATTCCACCTGTCTGTCCTCATCCTGGGTCAGGGGGCTGCAAGCAGAGCACAGGGCTGGCATAAGACTTCAGCGGGGGCCAGGGAGTGAGGGAACCCCCTAAGTCTGTCCCCCAGTCCCCTGCACATGTGCTCTAGCCCTCTCAGATTTAGAAGACTCAGAACTGCCTAGCCCTAAGAAGAAACTAGGAAAAATCCCAGAGAGCTAAGAAAGACAAGACACCCTTCCTCCTCCCCACCTCACATCCTGTTCTGAGCTTCATTTCCTTAGATCAAGTGGGAGAAAGTCTCTTCCAAATCTAGAGGGGAAATAGATGCTAAGACCACGCCCCCCGCCCCCGCGCCTACCAGAGCCCCCTCCCAGCTCTCACCTGCCCTCTGGTTGCTCCATGGGAGGATCCACTGTCCAAGGCTCTCGAAGGCTCTGGGGACGGAACAGAGCAGGCTCACTGAGAGGCTGGGGACGGCAGGGAGACCACAGCCCCACCCTTAGGCAGGGCTGCCCAGGGGGTCTATGAAGGGGTACCAAAGCCTCCCCTCTGGAACAGCCAGCGGGGAAGCCTCTATGCTGGCAACACGCTGTTTCTCCTCCCCATGCAGGCATCGCTTTCCTCCCCCGTCCCCTCTCCCGTCTGGGTTCATATCCTGCTGTGGCCCAAGAACAGTCGCTCCCACTCTTCGTCCTCAGTCCCTTCTGGCTGCTCTTGTGGCCCGAGCCCTCCCCATTCTTGAAAAAACCCTCCATTTCCACCTCCCACCCTCTGTGCTCAGCCTCCTGTCTCTCAGGGTCTGAAGCACCTGCTCTGAACCCAAGCTGACCTCCGGCTGCTCCTCTACCCAGGTTGTGCCCTGGTCCCCACGAGATGCCCTTCTCCCCCCATTGGGCTCTTCTTACCCACCGCCTCCGCCTGTAGAACAAGAGGCCGCCGACGGCCAGCAGGACCAGGATGATGCTGGGCACGAGCAGGCGCAAGACAAAGCCGGGGAGCTGGGGGTCGGAGCGTCCCTCGGGCTGCCTCTCATGGCCTGCATCAGTCAAAGGAATGGGGTTAAAATAGGCTAGGTGTCTGGGCGCCCCCTCAATTGCCTGTCCTCCTTCCAGCTCTGCGGGGCTCCTCCGGTCCCTGGTGCTTCTTTTGCCTTCCGGCTCCCCAGGGGACAGCACGTGGCCCCAGGGGCGGCTTCCGGGGAGGCCTGGCTGAGAGGAGAGCGTGGAGGGACTGCTGAGGCTTCGTGGGTGCGGTGCTGGGATCCTGGTGGAGTCTGGCTCCAGGCGGTCTCTGGGCAAGGCAGATGGATGGACTGTCTTCTCAAGTGTGTGGCTCCAGGCCTCAGTGGGTCTCCCGGTGGCCCCCGTGGGCGGGAGCGGGCTAATTACATCCGCAGGCTGCCAGCCCTTTGCCGGTCCAGAAAGTGGGGAAAATGCTGAGAGAAGGTGGCTCGGTCTGGCCCTCTCCGCCTGGACGCTGTCTCCCTGCAGCCTGGAGGGGGAGGGCTCGGCCCCTAGGGGTAGGGGCCCCTCACTGGCCTCTCCAGAGGCCTCTTCCAGGGCCAAATCAGTGCCCAGCATAGAGCCAAGAATGTCTTCCATCCCAGTGATGGGGGCTCCAACAGAGGAGTGGGGCTGTGGTGAACCTCCGGTGGTGCTGTCCTCGACGCCTGGGGTCTCCGATGACTCAAAGGTCTGGCAGGTGCTCCTGGGTGGTCGCTGCTTGGCACCGCCTGGGTCCACTGTGCGAGGGGGCTGCTCTTGGGGCAAGAGGGAGCTGCCCTCTGTCCCCTCAGAGTCAGCCCAGGTCAAGCCAACCACAGGGGCCATGAAGGGGGTGAGGGGCTGCTGAGGGGAGACAGAGGCCAGGTCACTGCTAGGGGTGGCTTTGGGGTACAGGCAGTTGCAATCAGGCTTGGTCACCACATCTGAAAGAACCACAGAGAGAGAGGGAGAGAGAAGGACGGGGAGGAAATAGAGTCACCAGCCTCCAGCACAGCTTTTCCAGAGGGGTCCAGAGGGGGGCTGGTCGTCCCCTTGTGCCCGAACCCAGCCCTGGGACTGAGGAGAAGACAGGACTGGAGCCAATGCTCATGACACAGGCCTTAGGCAGGGAAGGTGCAAACGGCAGGAAGGCTCTTTCCAGGAAAGAGCAAAGAGTGGGGTTTAGACACACAGATTGGGGATCGGGGTCAGGGGAAGCCAGAGACCAGCCCTTCCAGCAGTACCAGCTGGCCAGACACCAAGCCAGGGGTGACAACAGCCAGCCAGGAGGTTGAGCACAGGGGCCTCCAGGACTAACACAAGACACCCTCGAGCCCCAAAGACACTGTTGGTTGGAAAGCAGCAAGGTGGTTTCATGCACAGCAAGGGGCCATGCGGCCACAGCCACAGGTGCGAGCAGGCTGGGGCTGGGATGGGGCCAAGGCTTGAGGACTTGGGACTGAAGCAACAAGACTGGACTTGGCCATTGGCAGGTGCAGGGCCTCAGCCCCCACTCAGGGAAGAAGGTTGGATGTGGGCAGGCACACGTGGCACAGGACGCAGAGACGAGGACACGCAGGGTACATATGTGTGCAGCCGGGCCAGCACTGGGAGAGTTCGAGTGATGCTCAGACTTCAAATCCAGCCTTGTCCCTTGAGGGGACACTCAAGGCGTCCTGGGGACTTCTGGAGCCAGGGCATCCTGGTGATTCGCAGCAGGGCTCCCGGAGCAAGGGCCTGACTCCCCGACGGAGCCTCTGCTCTCTCCACGGAACCCCCCATATGTTCAGCCAGCCTGCAGAGCCGGTGGGAAAGCCTCCATGCCTACAGGGCTCCCAGAGAGGGCCCCCTTTGCCACTCCCTGATCTCACAGCCACCAGCGTGATTCTTCTCAATGCCTCAACATGCAGACATATGTAGGTGTGCATGCACACACATGTCAGAGAAGACATGTGCCTAGGATCACCCAGAGGTACACGAAGCCACATATACACAAAACAAGCAGGTCTACACATACAGGCACACGACTAGCAGCCAGGCTGCCTCCCCAGGTCCCTCCAGCCCCCTGTGTCACCCTCCAGTGTGGCTCTGTTCCACACACCCTTCCCCAGCCCTACACTTGCCAGACCCTTGGGTGCTCACCCTGGCTGGAGCATTTAGCAAAGCTATTGTTGCAGTTCTTGCTGAAAATGTTCCAGTCCTTTTTCAGGAGATTCTTTGTTTCATTAAAGACATTCTTGATCTTCTCCAGCAACTGGAGGGGCGTCTCATAGAAAGTTCGGACACAGGCCTGGGAAGAGAGCAGAGTCCCCCTTGATGACAATGATCACTGGCCCCGTGTCTCTAGCTTGACTGTCAGACTCCCTTGACCTTTCTCACATTCACCTTTTTCTTGTGTTTTCTCTCTCCCCTCTCCCCAGGTTTGCAGGACCTCCACGTCCCGAGATGGTGAGATTTATCACTTATTCATGGATCCACTTAACACATATTTATGCACCAGGCTTACGGTAACTACCTGGGATCATGCGATGAACAAGAGGGAGGAGGTCTGTGGCCAGTTTGGACATGGAGTCCAGCAGGGCATGGGCACCGAACATACAGTTACAAGTGCGGTGAGTCCCAGGAAGAGTGATCCGAGAGTGTGTAACAAGGGGAACTTAAACCAGGGCTTGGGGGAGTCCCCGTGGAACCAAGCGAGCCTGAGCCAGGAAAGGAGGCGGGGCCAGAGGAGCTGTCCAGGTGGTGTGGACAGACCGTGCAGAGATCCTGAGGCAGGAAAGAGCCAGAAATGCCGGAGGACAAAAAGAAGGCTAGCGTGGCTGTGGGACTGCCATCTAGGAGCAAAGGGGTGAGAGATGTCCCCAAGGGTCAGGTCCTGCAGGGCCTTACTGGCCACGTCGAGAACCGTTTGCTTTATCCTCGGAGCAGAGACAACATCTGAAGGATGGTGGGGAGGTGGGTGGAGCGTGATAAGGCTCGAGTCCTTCAGAAAGATCACTGTGTGATGAGAATGGCCTGGAGGAGGCCCCGGGGCTGTGGGTCCTTCTCTGGCCAACGGTGTATCTTGGAAGGAGAGCCGAGGCTGCCCCAGCCCTTTCAGCTGAGCTGCTCTTTTCTCCTCTGCTCATGGGACCCTGACTCTCCAGGCCTGCGGGAGCTCTGAGAAGCCTCACACTCCCCGGTCTTCCTCCTACCCCATAAGCTGCCTGGCTCAGTCCCCTTACCAGGCTCTCACCTCCACCTGACTTCTAAATGCTGGCACTCAGGGCTTCATCTTGGGCCCGCCCTTCCTCTCACACCAGACAGTGTGCCCACAGCTCCATCATCTACGGCCTGCCAGCCGATCACTCTCAAGTCCTCCCTTAAACTGAGCCGCCTGGGGAGGAACTGCAGGCTTCCCTAAGGTGGCGAAGTCCTGGAATGCATGCCCTGGATGCCCAGGGGCCGTGCATGCACGCCCTTAATAAACGTTGGCCGGACAAGGGAGAGAATGAATGTGGGAATGGAGAGCCCCAGGCTTGGCTGTATTACTCACCGGCTTGGCCACACGGGCCAAATGAACTATCTAGCGTGGGCTCGTCTCCTCATTTATTTATTTTTATTTTCTTTTTTCGCTTTTTAGGGTGCACCTGCGGCATATGGGAGTTCCCAGGCTAGGGGTCGAATTGGAGCTGCAGCTGCTGGCCTACACCATAGCTCACAGCAATGCCAGGTCCTTAAGCACTGAGCGACGCCAGGGATTGAACCCACATCCTCATGGATACTAGTTGGGCTCGTTACTGCTGAACTCCTCATCTCCTCATTTGTCAGCTCAAAATGACAATCTGTGCCAGCCCCCTGCCAGGGCTGTTGTAGGAAAGAGGTAAGCTGGCTCTCTCTCTCCGCTTTCTTCCCACATCTCTGTCTCCTTCATACCTCACCTCGTGCTTCATGGAGAAAACAGGAACCGGAGACAGAGACCGCCTGTCTCAGCAGAGGCTGGGCCTTCGGGCATTCTCGCCTCCCCAGCTCTGAATCCCTCCCCTGCCGGCTCCTCAGGAGACCAGCTCCTCCGGCTTCACCGGCTCCCTGTCCTGGGGCCTGCCCCCCAGCATCCGTGCAGCGCCGTGGGGGTGTTTTGCTAAAAGGCAGACTCCCAGGCCTGCCCGCAGACCCGGTGCATCAGACTTTCCAGAGGGTGTGTACTGGGAACCTGCATTTTAAACAAGCTCCCCAACTGACTCTTCCAAACCTCAACAGTGGAAAACCACAAGGTTAATACCTCGCTTATTGAAAAGTCTTTCCTTCCTCGGTGGCGCACTCCCCCTGCTGCCTCCCCTTTTGGGTGCCAGGTTCCTCCACAGCATCGTCTCTACTTCCTCGCTTTCTGATCACCTGACCTGGCACCGGCCTCTAACAGCGACCTCCACGTCGCCACATCTGTCAGCGTCCAGCCCTTCTCTCGCGTGACTTCTCATCCTGTCCGATAAAGCTGACTACGCTTCCCGCCTAGAAACGCTGGGCGATCCGCACGCTCCAGGGTTTCCTCCCTCCCCTTGGGCGGCTCCTCAGTCTCTTTGCCAGGCCCCCCCTCCGCTGCCTGACTTCTCCATAGAGGCCGGGCACCCCGGGCCTGCTTCTCTTCTCGCAGAGGGCAGCACTGCTTTACTCCTGGCTTCACAGACGTCCTGCAGACTGACACCGCTCAGGTCTCTCTGTCACGGCAACTCAGGGCCCGGACGTCCGCCGAGCGGCCTGCTCAGCATCTCCACTTGGCCACTTCACAAACACCTCGAGTGGCAGGTACCCCAGCCTGGACTCCTGCTCTTGCCCCAAACCTGCTCCGCCCCATTTCAGCATCTCTGGACTCGGTAGGCTCCAGACAAAACCATCGCCGCTCTTCCCTTCCGTCAGCGCCTCACGGGCGCCACGTGACCAGGTCCCCTGGTTCTTTCTCCAAACTCGGAACGCGACCCCTGGCCTCCACCTTCACTGCACAACCCCAGTCCAAGCCGCTTGGACTTGGACCTTCTGCTGGCTGCCCAGCCTCCACCCCTGCTCTCTACAGACCATTCTCTGCACCGCAGCCAGAAGGGGCTCCTGGCGCGAGTTAGACCAGGTCCCTCGCTCTTCAGACGAAAGCCCACATCTCTAAGACCCCAGGTGATCTGGCTCCCCCTCCCCTTCTCCCCTCCCCAGGCCTTGGCCATGCTGAATGTGCACCCCGAATGTGCACTTGCTTGCTCACCTAGGGGTCTGTGCCTAGTGTTCTCCGTTCTGGAATGTTCTCACCAGCCTTATTGCCTCCTAACTCTTATTCACCTTTGGATCTCAGCTGAATATTTTCTTATTCAGAAGCCTTCCCTGTCTCTTCTTCCCCACCCCGTTTTACATCAGAGTCCTGTTTTTTCTCTCTCTCTCAGAGCCCCCGCCATGCACCTCTTCCTGGCTCACTCTCTCCCCTCCTTTGGCTCTTCCCACTCTGGTTTTTTGTTTGTTTTTGTTTTTTTTATCAAGGCCGTTATTGACACCATCCACACCACATACTTTACTTATGCATTTGGTTAACCATCTCACCAGCCCCGAAGGTAAACTCCGTCAGGGTGGGGATTTGGGCCTGATCCCCCCTGTTTCCCAGGGCCTAGAACAATACCCGGTTCCAGTAGGCGCTCATTAGCTATTTGCTGAATGAACCAATAGTCAGGGGTTACACTTCTCCCTACTTGTGTCATTGTTTGTTTAATGGCTGCTAATCTCGCTTAACTCTAAACTCCAAGAGGATGGAACCTTGTGGTTCTTGCCCGTAAAGACAAGGTCAAGGCCTAGCACTGTGCCGCCTCGGCCAGGTTTATGGAATGAACACGAGAATGAGAGGAGAGGGGTGAACAGTGGCAAGGGGCGCGGGTGAGGCCAGGAAATGCCCTTGGTGCCTGTGGGCAGGGATGGTACCGCAGCAGCCGCCCCACCCTTCCTCAGTGTCCCCAGCCCCAGGACCTCCCACCTTGTCCTGCTCTTCGTAGTCCTTGGTGAAGCAGCTGTTGAGCCTCAGAGAGAGTTCCTGGAGCTGGACAATGACGTTGGCATTGGGAGTGTTGTCTCTGAAGCGCATGGTTTCATCCAGTATGTCCTGCACCTGGAGAAAGGCCTTCTTCAGATAGCACACTGGATCCGTCTGAAAAAGGAGAAGGCGGCGGTGATGCTCGGGCGGAGGAAGGGTGGCGGCCTGCCCCGCCCCTGCTCCCAAGGAGAGGGGCCGCGCCACTGCCACCCCCTCGCGGCCTCTCAGTCTCCCTCTCTGGGATCCGGTGCTGCTGGGGATTGTGGCAGAGGAAAGGAAATGTGGATGCTGACTAGGAAGATCTGGGGCTTTCTGACAGAAGAGGCTTTAATCCGAATGGGGCTGCGTAGGTAGGGTGAGTTCTGGGGAACTTCCCTTTCCTGTCCGACTCTGACTCTCTCTTGGCTGGCTTTCACAAAAAGCCCTTCGGTTTAGGGCTCTTCCTAATCCTCCAGGCCACAGGGCTCCTGGAGACTACCTCCGGGTCCCAGGCCAGCCTCAGCGCTTTGTCTCCCCAAGGAGCTGACGGGTGCCTCAGGGAAGCCTCTGCTTTAGCTCTGCACTCCTACCACCTGGCTCCATCCTACCAGTGGGCTCCGAGTAGTAAGTGCTTGTTAAGGTGTGAGTGACTGAGAAAATGAGGATACTCCTTGGACCGTGAGGTAGTCTCCAGGCACACGGAAATTCCTGGCCAGGAAATGAATCTGAGCCGTAGCTGTGACCTACGCCATAGCTGTGGCAATGCCAGAACCTTTAACCCACTATGCTGGGCTGGGGATCAAACCTACACCCCTGCAGTGGTCTGAGCCACTGCAGTCGGATTCTGAACCCACTGCACCACAGGCGGTCTCCCGTTCCAACAGAAGTGTGTGGGGTCAGGCGTGCAGAAGCTCAGAGATGGGGCAAACTGTAGGCATCATGGCGATTTTGTTTGGGGCACAAAGATGACCAGGTTTGGGCTGGGTGCAGCTGGAAAGGCGCTATAGGCATCAGAAAGAGCTCGTGCAAAGGCCTGGAGGCAGGCCGGAGCAGGGAATGGGGTGGTGTGGATGGCGCTGTGTGACAGAGCCTCGAGCTTGTAAATCCCAGGCTGAGCAGCCTAGGCTTTCTCCTGAAGTGAGCAGTTTTCCAGCTTTGGGGGAGGCAGTGAAGAGGACAGGTTGTGGTTCAGACAGCTACCCCCTAGTGGTGGGAGGAGGGGTGCAGTGGAAGCAGGGAGGCCATTTAGAAGGCTCTTGAAATTGTCCAAGCAACTGATGGGGTGGGGGCCCAGAGATGCTGGGAGGCAGGACCGGGAGCACTCAGTGTCCGGCTGGGTGTGGGGTAGGAGAAAGGGCTGGATTGATTCGCTGGCTGCTGGTCTGTCTGCTGGATGGAAGTGATATCCTTAAGCAAAGCATGCAACCCAGAAGAAGTATTGGTTTGCCTTAGGCCTCAGAGCCGGTCTGCCCAGGTTCAAATCAGACCACCACCACTTACTAGCTAAGCCTTCTCGCCTAACCTCTATATGACAGTGAGATGAATGAATCACGTAGGATCAAATTAGAAAAGTACCTGGCACATGGTAAGAACTCGACATGGGCCAGGCCAGGAGAAGGGAGCAGCAGGGGACTTGAGCCCCGGGCCCTGCCCAGCCCTGGACCCTGGCACCCCAGACTTGAGCACCCAGGGGTCCTCATACCCATACCCTGCCCAGCTCTAGGGTTTCTGCTGCCTTCACGCTCCCACACACACCCACCCTGGGAAGTGCACGGGTGCTGGCATGTGGGCCTGTACACAACCATAACTCACCAACTGCTCCTGGTCTACAAACTCAAAGGCAATTTGGCACGAGGTCTCCATCTGACTGTCAATCTGTAAGAGAAAACAGGCCACTGGTGGCAGAGTGTCTGCAGCTCGACTGAGCTTGCCTAAGAATGGGGACTAGAGTTTCTGGATAGATCAGGGTTTGATCCTCATCCCCCGCTCCCCACACATGCCTGGAAAGACAAAGCCAAGGCTAGGGGCATACCTGTGCCTGCCACATATCTAGGGGAGGGTTTTAGAAGGATAAGGAACCTCTTCCTCCTCCCTCCCACTCCATGAACTCTGACAGATGCCCGCTTGCTGTAAGGAAGAACTGTCTACTAATAGAGGGGATAAGACCTAATCTCCTGTGGGTAGGTAGTGAGCTCCCTGTCCTGGAAGGAACTCAAGCAGAGGCTAGACAAGTTCTGGGGATTCAGGATCTGTACGATCCATAAAGCCCCTGTTGGCCTGCAGAGCAGTGGTTCTGGGATTCTAAGCCTCAAAGAGGCTGTGGCTCTTGGTCTACTTTGTGTTGCTGTGGCTGCTACACACAGGAGGAAAAGTATATGAGAGGCAGCCTCCAGGCCCCAAGTTCATGGTCCTGGAGCTGGCCTTGGCCAGAGGTGCCCCACCCTGCCTAGATGGCCAGAGGGTTGTTAAATTCTCTTCTGAGCGGGACAGCAGCCATGACAACAGCCTGATTCGGCCTGGCCGGACCATGCTTGGAATCGCTGACAACTCTGCTGGCCTGGGCAGGGTGTGAGGCACGGACGGGCTCCTTCATGGCCTGGGTGAGCAGGCCATCCCAGCCCCAGGGCTCGGGCAGGAGCCAGGGAAGGGAGGGCGGAGGGCTGGGACTTAGGCAAGAGCCTCCCTTTCCAATCTGGCTGAGGCCCTGGTGCCAGGCTGGCGGCACATCTGGGAGTCCAGGAGCTAGAGGCAACATCTGGACACAGCGGGCAGACTGGGCCAGCTCCTCAGAGGAAGCATGCCATCCTTCCATCTCCAGTGGGAGAGCAGGCCTTATGAGCCTTTTCAGAGTCCATGACTTACACTGCTGGAAATCATGAACTCACGCGATCAGCTGGAAGCCCACCCTGTCCACTGCCTGCAGGGGAGTCAGAGAGGCCTTTGGGATTGGTGGCAGGGGTGGGATGGGGTGGTTGGAGGCCCCGACCTTTAGAAGGTCAGTGAGAAGAGCCTTGTGGAGCTAGTGGGAGCCATGATCCCCTTCCTGCATGGTCCTATTTCTCTGCCGGCAACCCCCCTCTTTGGGCCTGCTCCCTGGCTCCTGCCTCAGTTTCCCCAGTGGGGGCCAGACAGGGAGGCAGGGCCATACACTCACCAGCTGCTGCAGGACCTTCAGGTGTCCGTCCCCAATCATGTGGCTACAGTTCTCCGACACCTCCTCGGCGGTACTCCTGCTCACCAGGAGACAGACCAGCAGCAGCAGAGGGCCCAGCCATGTCTGCGAAAGAGAGGGCATCATTTCTCCCTGGCTCCCACACTCCCCCGGAACCTCCGTGCCCTGCTGAGGACCTCAGACCTACGGTGCTCTAGGCTTCGCCTCTTATCCCAGAAGGCAGCATTCCCCAAACCCAGCTTCCTTGGGCATTCCTGACCACCACGCACAGCCTTGCTCTCCCTTGATAACAACCCAAAAGTCGTCTCCTCCAAGAAGCCTTCCCAGATCAACCCAGCCCAAGCCTGACTACACACTGAATTTCTATTAGGGACATGGGAGGTGTGCCTACCAGTCCCCATGCCAATTACACAGGAAACTCCTTGAGTGGAGGACTTGCCTCTACCCATTATTCTGTCCCTGCAACATCAGACACTGAGCCAGGCATCTTGTGAGCTGCCCACTTCTCTCAAGTTCATGTTCTTATGCTGGCTGGCTTCTAGACTTGGAGCCAGAGATACTTTCCTGGGCCCAGCCCTTCCTCCTACCTGATTCCACACAGGTCTGGCTCTGCTACTGGAAAAACCAGGGGCCCAAACTCAGTTTCACTGGGAACCTATCCCACACCAGAAACCTTTGGAGCCCTGGGTATGTGTGTCAAAAAGATTAATCAGAGGCACTGGAGCCAGCTCTAGATCATCCCTGCCTGGCACCTGCCTATCTGAGCCCCGTCAGGCTCAGCACCAGCCAGCCAGCAAGAAGCGTGGCAAGAACATTTTCTGAGATCTCTCCCCTCTGTCAGCACCCACCTGGCCCAGTAGCTGCTCCCCCGCAGAGTGATGGGACAGGCTCCTGACACCCTGTCATTCCCCTTCCTGCCTTCTTGCACAGGTCCCCTTAGCCCTCTCCTGGCCCTAGGTCTCCCCTTCTCTGTCCAGAGGCAGAGAAAGGCCCTTGGGCTTTCCTTCCCCAGCTGGATGTCACCTCCTGGCAGCTGATGCCCCCTAGTTCAGGGAAATGCTGTCAGGGTGGGGCGAGGCCTGGCACCTTCCTAGGTTCTGGGCTCTGGGCTCTGCCTCAGTAATTCAGACAAATACTGCAAACAAATAGCACATTAGAGGCTATGAAACAGCTCACAACAACATGCTGATTTGCATATAACTAAAAGCCCGAATGTTTGTCAGCTCTTACCAGAGAGGAGAGGCCCTGGCAGGGCTCCAGGGAGGTTGGAGGGAGGAGGGGGGCACAGTGAGGCTTTGCAAGATGGGGAGAAGTTGATGGCAGAGAGAGGGAGGGGGAGGCCTCAGAGAAAGGCCCCAGAGGGCCCAGGGCCATTCGGCAGAGGATCTCTGAGGATCCCTGGCTGACCTGGGGAAGGGGAGAGAGTGGAAGGGGAGGGGGACATGGGGCTCCTCTGGGTGGCTGAGGAGGCAGCCTTGGGTGGGAACGGCTGTCCAGGCCCTCAGGAACCTGCCGTGGTTCGGGACCCATGGGAGGAAACTGGGTCTTGCAGAGGGTAAGTCTCCACCCTCCACTGCTGCCCTTGAGGCTCTGAGCCCCTGGGGGGGAAGTGGTCTGGGGGGAGGGGCCTGGGGAAGAGATGCTCAGGAAGGCAGCCACAGGCAGCTCAGGATATGGTTGTTTGAGGACAGCAAGGAGAGGGCAGTGCTTAACCCCAAGGGCTGCCCAGCTTTTGGAGATATTTCAGGTTTCAGTGGGGGGAGAGTACAGCTACTATGTAAGAGGCTGACTTTGAAGGTGGCCAAAAGGGACTCCTGGAGCCCTGACTTGTCCCCAGAGGAAGATCTGGACAGGCACCCAGGGGTTAACACTCTAGCTTGCATCTGGCTGGGCTGGCTCTTCTCCCCACCCCTTTCTTCCTTCCACCCACCAGCCTTGGCCTCTGGGGCAGCCACAAGGAGTCTCTGCCTCGGGCTCAGAGAGATGCTAGGACATCGCAGTCCAGCTGGCCTTCCTCACTCAAGTCCCATCCTGTTTCATCTTCCCCATCAGTCGGGTCCTCGGAGAGACCTTGGCACGGGTGGACCCTTGGGCTGCCGCTGTCTGAAACCGGCCCCCTTTTCTATGCACTTTTACTCTCCTCCTTCCTCAGAGGTCTCACTTCCAGCCCCTATTTGTCTTGTTGCCTTTCACCTCATCCTTCCTGATTTTCCCTTCTGACCCCATCTCTTCTCTCTCAGTTGGGCTCTTCCTCCTCCGTGGAAGGGTTCTTCCCTCTCACCCTATCTGCAGCCCCCTCTCTTATCCTCCAAATATTTTTCTGCTTCTCTCCCCCCTGCCCCACGACCCCAGGTTGTCCTCCAGGGTTTCACAGAAGCACACTCACTGGGAGACCACTTACTGTGCAGGAATGGTGCCACCCTGCATTGTCTAGGGGTTGCCCCAGCTACAGCCCGAGGTTGGGGCGGGACAGCCCCTGTGCAGTCCTGAGCAGCCCGCAGCCCCGGTCCACAATTCTGCAACCGCAAACCCTCCTTCCACCTCCTCTACCACCACCAAGCCCAGGATCTCCCCAAGGGACTGAACCAGATTTGACAAGAAGATTCAGAGCTGGCCCCACGCAACTCTGGGGCCATGTCCCCCACAGACAGACTTGATCCAGCCACCCAAGTGCCCAACAGCTCCTGCCTGTGTGCTGGAACAAGTAGTGGCTTGCCCTGGCCCCCTTTTTTTTGGCTGCCTTGGCATTCTATAAGCTGGATGGCTCCTGAACCTTCGTCATCCCGACGTGCCCACTCCCCAGCAGGACGTGTTTATGGCCGGGGAGGAATGCCCACTGGGAAAGCACCACCCTCATCTCACAGCCACTCCGCCTGCTCCTCGTTGGAGGCTGATTCATAAGGAAAAGAAGCAAGGAGGGAGCCTCTGCGCTGCAGCTGCGAAGCCCTCTCTCCTGCCGGCGGGTGGCTCAGTGTGCCCGCCTGTGCAATGGGGTGAGCAGCCCTCCCTTTCCCGGACAAGCGCTGCAGCCCCAGGAGCAGCTGCAGGGCCGTCTCTGGTTCTAGCCGGAGCGCACGAGGGGCCTCGGACAGTCGGCGCGCAAAGATGGGATGGAAACCCGAGCCCGCGGCCCGGGCGGAAGAGCCTCGGCAGCCGGCCGCCCGGGTAGGGGCTTCCGAGGGGCCGCGCCGAGCCACGGAGCTCCCGCCCTAGCCCAGCCCGGGCCCCGAGCCGCGACCGCCGCTTACCGTGGGAGGGCAGCGCCCGGCGGCGCCCGGCGCGGTCATACGGGCAGCTGGGTCCCGGCCGGGCGCGTCGGCCGCCCGCGCTCGCTCGCTCGCTGGCCGCTGCAGAGTCCGCGCCCCGGCCGAGGGCCGCGCTGCTGTCCCGGGAGTGCGGAGGGACCCGCGGCAGCGCCAAGAGCACCGAGGCAAACTTTCACTTTCCCTGAGCCGGGCTCCACTGGCCAGCTCCTCGGCACAGCCTTTTAAGCGGACTTGTGAGGCATGTGGTTTATGGGAAATCACCTTGGACAGGCGCCAGACACACACACACACATGCACACACACACCCGCGCGCGCGCGCACTGACACAGACACACACTCCAGAGGCCCACTGAACCGCCTCCCCGCCCCCACCCCGCGGGCTGGTCTTCCCCGCTAGTCTTGCAGTCGCCCTCTTTGCTGTGCTCAACGACGGCGCCTTTGAGAAAGTAACGCGGGCTCCGCCGCCTCCCGTCCCCCAGCGCGCCGGCTCTGGACAGAGCCTTGCCTTCCCTTCCGCGCTCTCCAGGCGGATTGGGTGCTCTCTCTCTCTTTTTCTAATATTCGCTTCAAGGGACTTTCCCTCTAAGCCTGAAAATTCCCAAATCTGAGCAGGAAATGCTCCGAGAGTAGGGAAAAACGCTGGAGACCAATGCGAATGCTGCAACACCTTGTGGAGCTTGAGTCAGCAAGTTTGCAGGCAGCCCTCTCCTGCCTAGGCAGCCCCCCAGCAGCCCGCCCAGCCTCTCGTCTCCCAGTCTGGAGGCAGCGTCCAGGCAGAGAGGCTAACTGCCTGGCCAGAATGGGATGGATTGTGTCCTGTGACAGGGAGCTGGGAGGCTCTGCTGTGTGCCGGGAGATGCTCCCCGGCACCAGACCTGCAGGTGATGTAAATGCTGGCTGGTACCCATGCTCCCTCCTGAGCGTCCAGACCTGGGGAGATAGGCATCCTGGCTCTAGATTTCCCCCGATGTTTCTGAAAATGCTTTTACTGAGCTGATTAATCACACTTTGTCTCTACGTGAGAATGAATTTAAACAAGGCTTAATAGGATGAGCCTGGTAATTACAATGCCAAATTTGGGAGCTTTCTCTTTCTTCAGTTGGCTGTGATTCAATGTTTCTCGCTCTCTCTGTGTGACCACCCACTGGCAGCCCCTTGGAAATACAGGGCAGTCTGGTCTGGAAGGGGCATTTCTTGTCATCCACCCTCAAGCGGTAATTTTACACCTTCGTGCCCTTGCTCATAGTGGTCCCCCAGCAAAGAACGCTCCTTTCCCCACTTGTCCTTAAGGCAAACGCCTCATCCTTCAAGGTTGAAAGCACACCACATCCTTCAGCAGCAGAGCTTTCTTCCACTCCTCGGGCGGATCAACGTTTCCTGTTCCTGTGGTCTCACTGGACTGGGCTCCTTTCTCTGCGGTCTCCCTGATCCACTGTCATTCGCTCATGCCCCACATCATTCTAAAAAGTACTTAAGGTGGTACTGAGAGTTATGTTTTGGATCATCAGATTGAAACTTCACCCCTACCCCGGACTGAGAACTTTCTCCAGGGTGGTCTCGTGGTCATTTACCTCCAAATCAAGTGCCTAGCACATGGAAGGTGCCCACTTAACAGTGACCGAATCAAATGAGGCCATTAGAGAATGATTCATTCATTTGACAAATGCACACCATGTGGCTGTGATGCGACAGGCACCAGGCTGGGCCTAAGAATGGACACGCTGACATACCTGCTTTCCTGGGCTTGGGAGCAATTGGAGCTTAAAGGGTGTGGGGAAGCCCTGGATGCTCAGAGCCTTGCGGAAGGAAGAGCAGAGACCGAGCCCAGCCAGAGGAAGGAGGCTGAGGGCTTACTTCCCCTGGGCATTGTTAAATGGGCCCAGTACAAGCCGATTTAAGACAATGGGTTGATACCATTTGCTCTTAAGGATAAGAGGTTAGAGGAAGTAAAGTAAGGAGATAAACCTCTTGACTTGTGGAGCTGGGAGTAAAGTTCCACCTGCTTCCCCTTCCCTGACCCAGCGCTGCCTCGGGCTCACTGAGGCCGGTGTGAGGATGCAGCTCTGGAAGGCAGCCTTTCTTTGTCAGCACGAGCCTCGGGTTCTTGTTCCCCCTTCACTGAAATTCTTTACACACCTGGGTTTGAACCCCGACCCCACCACTTATAGCTCTCTGCCCTTGCAGCTCTGCCCTGTCATTTGTTATGTGACTTGAGACAAACCTCTCTCAGCCTGAGTGTCTTCATCTATAAAATGGAGACATCTATTTATCTGTCTTTCTTCCTTCCTTCATGTCTTCCTTCCTTTCTTTCTGTTTTTTTAAAAATTAAAGTACAGCAGTGGATTGACAATGTGGTGCCATGTTTATCTTTCTCACCAAAGTGAAGTGGTGATTTTACTTTGGTGAAAAGTGATTTAATGGGATGAGGCCTATGAAGTGTTTGGCACAGAACCCAAAGGTAGTGCTATTACTATTATTATTATTATTATCTGTGCACTCACACAGGTCTTGACTTATGACACAGAGTAGTGCTTGAGAGTAAACTTGAGAGTCCCAATGCCAAAATTTAGTTCTAGCTCTGCCATTCATTTTCTATATGACTTTAGACAAAGGCCTTGATCATTTGACAATGGCGATGATGAGCCCTTTCCCCAAGGAGGGGCTAAGAGGTCAAATGGGTAACGCCTGGGGCTCTCTAGGGCAACGAACAGCCCCAAACAAGTGCTTGGTTATGAAGAAGCACTTTGGAAGCGTAGGCTATGCCACGCTGGGGAGCTTTGCCTGTGCGGAGCTGCAGAGAGATGAGCAAGGCTCTGGGTAACTGGGACTCCGCAGAGGGACTCGCAGCTGTCTCAGCTCTTGTTACCTTCAAAGGGGAGTTTATGAATCTGCTCAACTTCAGACACGTTTACCACCCGGCGTGGGGAAATGGAGGCTGGAAGTGCTCGTGGCATTATGCCTAGTGGGGCTCCCCAGGCAGCATCTCCTCTGCTCTCTCCTGAGCGGGGCAGGGACTCCTGCCCCTGCCTGTCTGGCTGGGAGACTTGGGAGGCAGGTTCTGGCTGGATCTCAGTGTCTGTGTGTGGCTCCTTCGCTGTTTACACCCGTGCAAGCCTGTGTGTGCCCGTCCGTGGTCACGGAGTGTTGGAACCACAGACCAGACCTAGAAGCCGTTCCACCCATACTGCTTCAAATGAGCAAATGGAAGCCCAGACAGGCCGAGCCGCCTCCTCCGAGGTCACCCATGATTGGCACAGTGCGGGAAGGGGGCCTCAGGAGTGAAACCTGGAGAGAACAACTCTCAGTGCCCTGTGCTGTCTGGTCAGAGTAGCTGCTGTTCTCCCTGCTGACTACGGGCAGAGTCACATCCGGAGCGGGGTCCTGGGGGAGGCAGAGAGGAATTTGGAACAATCTAAGATTTGGGTTTTCAAATGATGTCCTAATGTAGTATCATCAAGAAGGCAGCGCTCCCCTGACCCTGGAGGAGGGCAGAAGGGAGGAGTGGAGGGACCCTGCCTGCCAGTGGAATGAACCAAGGGTGGGAGGAGAGAGACTGAAAAGAGAGAATGGAGATGGATGGCAGGAAGTGGGAGCAAAGCCTCATTTGCTGGTTGTCAAAATGTCATTTCCTTGAAATTATTTGACAGGCAATTTCCCCTTGAGATCTTTTCTAGGGAGCTGACTTCTATCACAGAGGACTCCTTTCTTTCTCTTTCATTTTCTTTCTTCCTTCCTCTTTTCTTTCTTTCTTTCTTTCTTTCTTTCTTTCTTTCTTTCTTTCTTTCTTTCTTTCTTTCTTTCTTTCTTTCTTTCTTCCTTTCTTTCCTTCTTTCTTTTCTTTCCTTTTTCTTTTCTTTTTCTTTCTCTCTTCCTTCCTGCCTTTCTCTTTTCCTCCCTCCCTTTATTTTCTTTCCTCCTTTAGTTCTTTCTCCCTTCATTTCTTTCTCTCTCTCTCCCTTGCTCCTCCTTCTTCTCTCTCTGTCTCTCTCTTTCTCTCCCTCACTCTCTCATTCTTTCTTGCACTGCAGTGGCCCAGGGCTCTTTGGGAAGTGGACCAGGGGTGGAAAGCACAGCCTTGGAAGCTTGGGGCTGCAGAGGAAATGCCGCTGTCCTGTCCCCATGCTCCTGGCACGGTGCTGCCTGCCTGCGAGAGGGCCAGTGTGCTAAGACCCCCGACCAACCCGTCTCCCCTGCTGCCCCACGCAGTTCCTTTACTCTGTAGGCTGCCCTCCTAGTCCTGTCTTCTCCCTTCATATAGGGCGGTGGCGGTGGGGAGGAGGAGGTGGGCAGCATGAAAACGGTAAAGCGGCCCTAACGGAGGGACTCTTGGACGCGGTTTCTCATCAGTTAAGTGCATGGCGGCTGGCTGCCCAGGGCTGCCGTGAAAACAAGCCAACATGTGGTACTGTGGAAAATGACCGATAGAATAGATGAGACCACTCTTCCCCTGGATGGTGGACAGCCAGCTGTCCCCTTGTCCCTGCAGGTACAAAAAACACTTGTGCTGGCTTCAGGACCATGCCTCCAGGCATCTTGCCCCTGGGGGGCAGGCAGGCATTCTGGGAGGCTGTCTGTATCAGGGGCCCAGCGCTCTCTTGTGCCCTGAGCTTCCTGCCACCAGCAGGCTGGGAAGCATCTTGTGGACCTGGACAGACTCTCTCAGGCTCTCATGAACCCCTCAAAGCTGATCAGTCTAGCCAGGGAATGAAGAAGCAATTAATTAATTAATTTTGTCTTTTTAGGGCCTCCACCCCAGCCATGTCTGTGACCTACACCACAGCTCACAGCAACGCCGCATCCTTAACCCACTGAGCGAGGCCAGGGACCGAACTCACAGCCTCATGGATACTAGTCAGATTCATTTCTGCTGAGCCACAATGGGAACTCCAAGAAGCAATTTATTCACAGTGTATTTTGGCTTCCCAAATACCCTCCCTACCCACTAGAGTTACAGTCCCTCAGCTGAAGACTCTTCTAGAATGAAAGTTTGTCCAAAACCTCACTGGAAAAAGAGAATCATCACAAGGAGGATCATGTGTCTGCTGGTGTCCAAGCGGCAGACAAGCTCACTTCCTATCTCTGGCCCGGTGTGACCTGAGAACAAATCGAGAGAATTACCCGGAAACAGGAAGTGAGAAGCTATGCTATCTGTAGTCATCTGCTAATGCAACAGGCACTTTTGAGGGCCTGCTACGTTCTGGCCCTGCGCTCACCCTGGTCGGTTGAAGTACCTGCCCTTCCTGCTCACAGCCTGCCGGGGGGGCAGACCAACTTGAGGCAGTGACTGTGATGATGAGAAAATGTGCTCCAGGAGCCGGGGTGACTTGGCTTCTGGAAGTCACTTTGGGGAGCTGGAAACCTGGAGCAGAGAAATGCCTGCTGGACATAATGCTTGGGTTGAGATCTCAGCTCTCTAGCCTGCTAGCTTTGTGACTCTGGCTAAATTACTTAGGCCTCAGTTTCCTCATCTGTAAAATGGGGAGAATAATGACATCATCCTCAAAGGGCTTCTCTAGAGTTGAGTTATCATGTATAAAATGCCTGGGACATCGGCTGGGATATAGCAGGTGCTGTATAAGGGGGAGAGCTCTCATCATTCAGAAATAGTGAAGCCAAGAGGGCACTTCCTCTGTTTCCAGTCAGTACTGCTCCAGGCTCCATTAAAAGAGGACTCCATGGAGTTCCTGCTGTGGCTCAGTGGGTAAGAACCCAACAAATATCCATGAGGATGTGGGTTCGATCCCTGGCCCCATTCAGTGGGTTAAGGATCGATCCAGTGTTGCCCTGAGCTGTGGGGTAGGTCACAGACTTGGCTTGGATCCTGAGTTGCTATGGCTGAGGCATAGGCTAGCAGCTGCAGCTCCAATTCGACTCCTAGCCTGGGAACTTCCATATGCCTCAGGTACAGCCCTAAAAAGCAAAAAAAAAAAAAAAAAGGACTGCAGAGTAGCTGTGCTTAACGCCTCCTCAGCGGTGCCCTAGCCAGGCAGCAATGGGGGTGGGGTGGGGCAGCACAGGGCCAAGGCTGCTTCCACCTCAGGCAAGCCCCCTCCTACTGCAAACAGTGCTCTGGACCCTGTTGAGGGGAGAGCCTGGTTCTGGGGGCCAGGAGGGTGTGAGGCTGGGGGAGGGGAGCCGCAGGGAGACAGGGCCTGTGCTCCTGGCTCCCACTTGCAGGAGAAGGAACGCAGTGTTCGCTGGGAGCCTCTCCCCTTCCTCTCACCGCAATTGGCCCACAGAACCACAACGACCAATCGGTCCATTCATTAGGAAGCCTCCTGATTGTGGAGCCCAGCACAGCTCCGGCCTCTCCCTCACATTCCAGCTCCTGGTGCAGGGCTGCAGGCCTTCTCTCCTTCCCAGGAGCGGGTGTCTGGGCCAGAATCCAGGCAGGGCCATGGTGATGCCTGGGAGCTGTTAGGTAAGAATTCTGTTCCCGGAATTAAATACCTTCTAAGAAACTGCAGTGCCGAGCTCTGTGCTAGAAACCAGGAGGGGCCCAGGAGGGGTCCAGTCCTCGATGCGGTGGTGCAGGATCTGGCTTCACCTCAGACAGGGACTCTGGCCATTTGCTGGAACCTCTGCACCTCAGTTTCTTCAGCTGCAAAATGAGGATTCCAACAATTGTGACACACCTGCGCCCCCCCCCGCCATGATTAGGGCTAGTATCAAATTAGAAATTTCCTAGAAAATACTCTTTCCTCTTGGAGGACTCATGCAGCCGTCACTTATTAAAGGACTTCCAGTTTGAGATCAGATTTCAGATCCAGATCTACTTTTAGCTGTGAAAACTGGAGCGACCTAGGAACCTCTTTTGCGCCTCAGATTCCTCATCTGTCAAGTGGAAGTAATACTATGTGTCTTCGAGAGTTGGTGAAAAGTCAGTCCTAGAGACAACCAGACCCTCGTTGCCGAGCAGATGTTTGATGAATGTTACAGTCATTGATGGAAGGAGCAGTGGTGATGTGGTCAGAGGGAGCTGGCCACAGAAAATAAATCAGATTCACAGGTATCTTCTCTTCCATTTAGATGCAGTGCCTCAGCTGTAATCACACAGTGTTTGCTGATGCTTAAAGATGATTGATCCCGGGCTCTGGTGCCAGCATCCCTGCCCCAAGCCCAGGGTCTGCTTCAGTGGACATGGAACTGTCTCGCCTCCCCTCTCTTTACCCCCACCTTAGGTCAGTTATTTGCTTCCCTTGAAGCTCCTAAAATGCTATTTGACTTATGCAAGAAGACTGTCATGCCAAAGCTATTTTGAAGAAAGAAGAACCAAAGAAGAAATATTTTTAGAACACAACAATAGAAGTCATGTTCTGGTTCTTCCTTCAGTTGAAAAAAAATTAGATCATGGACTATAGGCCTAGGTTTTAAGCCAACTAAAAGTCTTCTTGGGGCTGAGTGTTGGGAGTGGGGGTGGTCCTAGAACTGTGGAGGCATGTCATCTTGGACACTCTGGGTCCCCAGGGAGTTTTACCCCTTTTTGCAGGTGGGAGCCAGGATTTAAGAGGAAAATTAGACACACGCTTCTGAAACTGCTAGCACTTTTCCAGATTTTTTTTTTTTTCTTTTTTCTTTTTAGGGCCTCAGGTGCAGCGTAAGGAAGTTCAGGAAGTTCCCAGGCTAGGGGTTGAATTAGAGGTGTAGCCGATGGCCTAGACCACAGCCACAGCAATGCTGGATCCCAGCTGCATCTGCGACCTACACCACAGCTCATGGCAACGCCAGATCCTTAACCCACTGAGCAAGGCCAGGGATCGAACCTGCATCCTCATGTCTACCAGTCAGGTTTGTACCGCTGAGCCATGACAGGAACGCCACTTCTCCAGATTTTAACGGAGTCATTCATTTGATGGACATTGAGTGCCTAGCAATCGCCGGGCCCTAGTCACAGGGCTAAAATCTTTGAAAAGACCCCTCCCTGTTCTCAAGGAGCTCTGGCGTTTGTGCATTCCCTGCTCCTGCACAGAGAGGCAGTGCTGGAAGGCCTTCAGAGTAGTTGAGCTGGTGAGGCGTCAGGGGGGTTTCTAGGAGAAGGAGACCTTGGAACTGCATTGAGAGCAAAAGTAGAGAGTAGGGAAGGGAACTCCAGAGAGAGGGAACCGCATGCAGAGGCCAGGAGAGGTGAATGACAGTGTAGTGGGCTCTGGGCAGTGTAATTATTCCGGAATGATTCGGGCTGGGGAGGAAGGGTGGATGTGGGAGAGAGGCCGGGAGGGTCATGCAGGCAATGTTTGACTTTACCTTGAGGAACCACTGAGGACGCTGAGGGGTGACAAGTTCAGATCCATCCATTCGGTGAATGCTTTCTGAGTTGAGGGCCCTGTCCTTAGGTTCTGAGGGGCCCAGGGAGAGGTGCATATGGGGCTGCATGGACTCGTGGCCTCTGGAAATGCAGCATCTAATCAGGAAGTGAGGGGGTTTGGGGGGTGCCAGAGACTTAACTCCGTTGATCAGCTAAAGAGATGTTGCCCAGAGAGAAAGAGACTGAACAGATGGAGATGCGGAGGCCGCAGACGAGCGGGGTCCTGGGGGCAGGTGGGGGTGAGATCAAGGATGCAAGGAAAGATTTGTGGTGTCGGGAGAGGAGAGGTTTTGCCTTTGAGATCAACGATGTGGGTTTGGCAGAAGAAAAGGGGTTCCGCAGACCAAGTGCTGTTGAGAGAGACGTTCAAGTGGTCAGTGGTGGGTCCGGGTGGGGAGGGAGGGAGGAGGGGCAGGGAGAAGCTCACTGCCTCCTTGGGCAAACAAGACACGTGCTTATTGAGCACTGCCAGGGACTAGGGACAGAACCAAACTGCCGTGGTTCCCGTCCCCAGCAGCTCATGGCCTCCTTCTGCCTGGCCTGCTGTCCCTTCCTCCCCCCCCCTCCTGTTGAGCTCATGTCTCTGAAGGCTTCCACGCTTGGGAAGCCTTCCTGTTTCCTCAACAGGAATACCTTCTCCCTCCTCTGAAGCTCCGTGATGCTTTGGTCTCTGCCTCTCGTGTCTCTCTTTGTGCATACACTTCTCACCCTCCTGCCAACTAAATTATGAGCTTCTTGAGGACAGAGGCAGCTTTTTGTTTCCCATGGGACAAATATACTAGGTGCTCAATAGAAGTTTGTTGTTGAATGTGTGGATGAATGAATGAATGGATTTCAAAAACCCAGGTTATCCTCCCTGCCGGAAGCACCCTCCCCTCCCCTGTTCCTTCCCACAGTGGCCTGTCCTGGTGGCTGGCTGCTGGGTCACATGCTTGTCATAGGCCCTCTGCTCTTGGTTGAGGTCATGGTCAGGCAGGACGCCAGAGCTGCAGGGTTTGCATTTGCTTTGTCAGTGAGCCAAGGTGTGAGCAGAACCTGGGGCCTGAGCAGGCTCATCAAAGGCTCCGGAGACGTCACCAGGATGCTTCAGCCAGCCTTGGACCTTCCTCCCTCATGGCCTCTCTTTTCTCTGCTCTAGCCCTTATGCCCCTGCAGTGGCCCCGCCAGCTGCTGTGGCTCCCTCAGTGACCCAGGGGCTCTACACGCCGCCCCCCACCCCTGCCCTGCTTCCGATGGCAGGGCCTTCCTCTGGTTGGTCCTAGCCTCCTGCTTCACCCTCATCATCTATTATCCACCCACAGGCCCCGCCCCACAAAAATTGGATACACATTCACCCAATAAATCATTCTTGAATGTTTACTACAGCCTGGCTCAAGGTTAGCTGCTGGAATTCCCAAAATCAGAGAGAGTCTGCTCTCAAGGAGCTCCTGGTCCAGCAGGATTAGAGGGGCGAGACAAGTAAGTGACCGACTAGTGAGTGCCCCAGCCTGTAGTTAGTGGCACAGACAGGAAGCCCAGGTTGGGATCCTCCTAGAGAGGGTGGGGGAGCTGGAGCAGTTTGCAGGGGAGGGGAGAGGAGAGGCAACGGCAGGAGGTGCGGAGGGGCATTCCAGGGAGAGGGAGACGCAAAGGCCGAGGGGCAGAGAGGAGTGTGGTTGGGGATGGCCAAGTGCGGGTGATAGGGGGTTGATGGGGAGAGGACTGGTGAGGCCAGAGACCTGTCACGAGGCCCCTGTCCCCACCTGAGTAAACCTCTCAGCTGCCACCTTCCCTAAGAATTCCTCTTTCCCCAACCTGTGTGGTTTTGTCCTTCTCAGAAGCCCATGACATCGTGTCTCTGTCCAGGGGCCCTTTTCCACATTCCAGCTTATTCTAGGCTTCTGTGTGTATCTGCTCCACCTCCTCCAGCAGACTGGGTGCTTCTCTGGAGCAGGGGCGTGTCATTTCAAACCTCTCCACAAACACCGACCGAGGGTGTGCTCTGGGCTGGGTTCGGGGTACTGGAAATGCAGCAGGGACCTAGACGGAGGAACCGAATGAGAATACCTAAGTGCCCACCCAGATCCCCTCTGTCCCTCTATCAGGCTCTCCAGTGAGTCATCAGGAGGTTGCTTCATAAGCAAGGAGTTCATCCAAACGGAGGGCAGTTGTTCGGGGCCACTTTGCTGTGTGGCACTGAACAAATTTCGTACCCTCTCTGGCAGGGATGAAAGAAACCGTTCCCTCAGGGCCTTGGCATGAGAAAATGCAGTAATGACCCTGGAGGTGCTGGGTAGTCTTTGTGCAGCCTCCAGAGGCCAGAGCTTTGGGGGTCGGTGCTCTTCCAGGACTCCCCGCCAGCGTGCACCTGCCAGGGGATGCTCACTCGACCCGGACCTGCGGCCCAGCAAGGCCCGCAGGACTCGTCTCCAGCTGACAGCCACCCCTTGTTAAAAGTGTCTTAAATCAGTGAGGAAAAGCTCTCGGTATTCCTGGGAGGCCGCGTACACAGGTTTTTCCAAGACTGCAGTTAATAGTCTGATTCTAGAGGATCTGCTTGGTTTCATTAACCTGTGGGTTGAACTGTATCCAAATTTCAGCATCAGAGGAATGGGAGGTTCAAATTGTTCACACAGTGGAGACGCTAGAAGCCAGCACTTTTGTAGAAACCCCCTCTTCCCATTCCAAAAGCATTCCAAAAAGCAGAATGTGCAACCTCAGATCACCCTTACCTGTGCTAAATCGCAGATCACACAGGATCCTTGATTCTTACAGAGGTAAGCAGTGGCAGAGGCCGAGGGATGAAAGTTTAAGATGAACGCCAGGATCTCATGTCCTAAACAGAGAATGTTTTACCCTCAGTCTTCAGATTGAAGGAAGAGGGTCTTTATTTATGTTTCGGGGCTAAGACTCTTGCTCCAAGGAACAGAATGTGAGAGCTCCGGGTCTCAGAGTTGGGCCAAACCTTAAACGCAACAGCCCAGCGTCCGAGGGCTTGGCTGACCTCCGGCTGCCGAGCTTTCTCTATTTTCCACTTTCCTTTCCTTTTTAACAGGCTAGGAAATGACTCTGACCTCCTGACTTTCCGTCTCTCTCTTCCTGTCACTTCCTAGAGGGTCATGAGAACGTGGCAGCTAGCTAAGGGCATGGGCCTTGAGCAAGACGGTCAGGGTTCAAGTACATTTGTACTTACCAGTGACCTGGGGCGAGCGTGCTGAGCCTCAGTTGCCTTATTTGTAGAATGGCAGAGGTAACCACAGCGCCGGCCTCGAGGGCATCGGGGAGGAGGGACCGGCTTAGCACGGAGGTCAGCCATCCTTTTCTGTAAAGGGCCAGAGGGTAAGTATTTTTAGTTTACTGTCCATGCAGTTTCTGTCATCACTGTTCAGCTCTGTCATTTTATCCCAAAGGCAGCCAGAGGCAGTACATACACCAGTGGGCGTGGAGGCTAATAAAGCTTTGTTTATAAAGCTTTATAATGCAGCTGGCTTTGCCCTGAGGCTCACAGTCTGCTGACCCCAAGTTAATATATAAAGAAAGTACTTGGTGGTAGTAAACCTCCATAAATGTTAGCCATTATTATTCATTTTTGAACAAGCTGAACATCTGAGCACCTCTTCTGTGCCAGGCACTGTCCTCCCACGCTTGAGCAACACAGATGTGGTCCCTGAGCTGCTGGGGCTTAGGTCACAGATGAGGCACAGAGCAGACCAGAAAACCAAGGGCAGAGAGTAGCCGAGAGTGGTCAGGGCTACTGTGAGAACGAACTAAGGATTGCCTCCCTGCTAGAATGAACTAGAAATGCCAGGGTGGCCTCCGCTAGAGGTATAGTTGGGGAAGGCCTCTTGGAAGGTGTGATGTTTTTAGCAGAGACTGTGACAAGGAGCCAGCTTTGTGGCACCTTTGAGAAGAGAATTCCAGGCAGAGGGACACACTGGCTCCCGTTTCTGTCCTTGGCCCAAAGCCGAACCAGCTGCAGGGTCTGCAGTGCTGGGAGAACTGGGGAAGGGGAGCAAGGAGGAGGATGGGTAAGACAGAAAGGAAAATCGGGGTTCCTCTGACCTGCAACTCTGGGTGCTGCGGTGGCTGTGGGCAGGGCGGTCTCCCGGGATGGACCCTCTTCCTCAGCGCCCTGCCTCTCAGCCCAGCTCCCCTCTCACCTCCTCTCCTCCTACCGCCTGCCACCAGCCTTCAGCCCAGGCCTGGCACCCACATCTGCTCTTCACATCGTCTGTGGGCCCCAGGCTTGCTAAAGCCAGCTGCTCCCTTCCTGCCACCAAGCAGATGAGCAGCAGCATCTGGATTCTGCTTCCTCCTGTGCAGGGAAGGTTGGAACTCCAGGCACAGGGGCTTGAGTGGGTTTCACTGGAGCCTCTCCCAGACATGGAGCCTGGAACTGGAAGAGAATTTGGAAGTTCTGCCCTCTGGCTCAGGGTTCCCATCCTCTTTGGTTGAGAAAATGCAGGTATGGGTATGGATTCCAGACTCTGCTCCAGTTCCCTCGCTTCCCCACCTCCACCTGCACCCAGACTTGCAGTGCTCGCTCTCTCTTTCTCTCTCTTTTAACATCTTTATGGGGGGTGTAATTGATGTACGAGAGACTGTACAGATTTCAGGCACACAATTTGATGAGTTTGGACAGATGGGTACATCCCTGAAACCACCACCACAGCCGAGGTAGCTGACGATCCATCACCTCCCCGAGTTTCCTTGTGACCCTTGGTGTTTGTTTTGCTTCGCTTTGTTTTTGTGGTAAGAACACTTACCAGGAGATCTACCCGCTTAACCAAATTGCGAGTGCATGAAACAGCATCGTTAGCTATAGGCACCAGGGCTTCTCTTAGTAAACATTCTGGCTCACACAGAATTCTGTGGGATGACCTAGCCGAGGAACTAGGCCACCGCCTGGGACGTTGCCCTTCTATAGAGAACAAATTCTAATCTCCAGTGACTTTGGGGGTTGGAGCCAGCCTGCCTCGGTGTCTGCCACAGTGGGTTAACTCTTGCCAGCTTCTACGTCAGAGGGATGGGTTATGTGACCTGATCCCAGCTCCAGGATACATCCTTCTGGAAGCTCTTGCCCTCTGCCCCCTCTTCTAGTTCTCAGATTTCATCCCCACTCTGATGCCCTCACCTGCTCCACTGTCCTCCTAGGAGCCAGTGCTGACTGGTGGGCTCCCTCCAGCGCAGCCAGCCTGTGAAGGCTGGAAGCGTGCCTCCTTCCTCCTTCATGGGCCCCACATCTCCCCAGCTGGCGGGGAGAGGGTTTCCAGGGCTGCCTGACTCACCAACAAGCAGTGCCGTCAGGCTGGCTGTCCTGAGGCACCGTGGGTCCCGAGCGGGTGGGCGGGCATGCCCCCAGCCCATTCGGGACCTCCCTCCCCGCCCTTTGCTGTCTTGTGTTGCTTTTTTGGTGCCTAAGAAGCCACTAAGGAAGGGAAATTCTGAGCCCCTTCTTCCTGTCAACAATGACTTTCTGCTCTGCGCTGATCCTCTGGGCTGAGTCACCAGGAAGGGCAAGCGAGCCTAATGGTGGAAGAGGATGCATGGGTTGGAGCTTCCTTCCACGGCCCAAGGCTGCCAGAAGCCTGTGGCTGGATGGGGGTCTTCCTACTGACAGAAGGGCATGGAACGGGCTCCCTGGAGTGGGAGCCATCTCCAAACTCCTCTCTCCCCTGGCCCCCTGCAGGCCACACCAGACTGATGCTCTTAAACGTGGCTTTGACCATCTCACAGCTCTCTTATACTCTTTGGAGGCTCCTCATTGCCTCTGGGATAAAGTCTGATTGCCTTACCTTGGCCTGCCCCCCTTTGGACCTCATCACCCTTCAGCCCACTCCTGCCTTCCCCTCCTATCAGGGGGCCCCTCGCTCCAGAACGTGACCGTGCCCAAGGCCATCCTTTCACTTCTGCCTTTGCTGTGCCCCTTCTCTATCGCTCCCTGTGATGCCTGCACCCTTCCGGATGCACCCCTGCTCTCAACCCCATGGCCATTCTCCTCTCACCCATCCAGTCATTCAAAAAATATTTGTTGAGTATCTTCTACTAGAATGCCAAGCATGGTGCCAGGAGCTGGGTTTCTACCACCAAGCTAGACAACATAAGCACTGCCAGGCTGGAGGAGGACCGGACAGACATAAAGGGCACTTGCAGCGTAGCCAGGTGGGCTCAGGGTGCTAGGGGAACATGTGGGAAGGTCACAGAGGGCTTGCCAGAGGAGGCGACGCTGCTGATTCCTTGTGAGTAGGAGTTAGGGAGGCAAGGGAACGGGGGAGCGCCAACTTGGAACCAGGGATCCTGGGACCAGAGGAAGCAGAAAGAAGGAAGGCCTGCGGCAAGAGACGGTGCATTCTAGGAACTGAAATTTATCATAAAGTTTGGAGCGAGGGTGTGAGAGGGAGTGGCCAGAGGAAAGGCTGAGTTCCCCAGGGGCCCTGCAAAATTTAAGACTTTAGCCTAGGAAATTCCTGTCATGGCTCAGGGAAAACGAACCTGATTAGTCCCCATGAGGACGCAAGTTGGATCCCTGGCCTCGAGCAGTGGGTTAAGGATCCAGCGTTGCTGTGGCTTGCTGTAGGCTGGCAGCTGTAGCTCCCATTAGACCCCTGGGAACTTCCATATGCCACAGGTGCAGCCCTAAAAACAAACAAAAACCTTCTTTTATCTATCTCCTTTTTTTCTGGATCAGGCTCTCATCTCTGTTGTGAGGATATTGCAGAAGCTAACCTCTGATAATTCTCTGAACAGAAAGATGAGCCATACTCAGAGAATAGCTGAAGAACCCAATGCACACAGTGTAGGCGGAGGGCTATAGAGCTGGGGCAGGAAACTGGAGGGAGAGGGCAGGCCTCAGGGAAGAGGGAAAGCTCATCCCTGCAGCTCAGGGACGGCACACACCTGGGCCCCCAAGTCAACACAGACCCCTGCAGAAAACTAACCTTGTCTCTGGAACTCGAATGCCTCAGTCAGCCCCCTAGTGTAGCTGCCAGCCTACACCACAGCCACAGCCACAGCCACAGCAATGCCGGATCCAATCTGCATCTGCAACCTACACCACAGTTCATGGCAGTGCCGGATCTTTAACCCAGGGATCCAACCTGCGTCCTCATGGATGCTAGTCAGATTCATTACTGCTGAGTCACAACGGGAACTCCAAAATAAATATTTTTAAAGGGGGTTTAATGGGACTTGCGATTGGCTGGCTGTGTGGGGTGAAGGCAGGAGTCACAGTTACTGCCAGCATCCCAACGTGAGGGATGGTTTAGACCAGAGGACAGGAAGAGGAACAGGTTTCCAGAGGAAGAAAATGGGTTAAGTTTTGGAGCCACTGACTTTGTGGTGATACTTGTAGAACCGCTAGCTGGAAAAGTCCAGAAAGACACAGGAATTGGAGTCTGAGGCTAAGAGAAGAGTCTGGAGTTATCCATGAGACGGCCCCGTCCACCACCGCTCCCCCTGCGCCAGCCACCTGAGCCTTCCCTACGAGCTCATTTCTCACCTCAGGGCCTTTGCACTTGCTCTTTCCTCTGCCTGAAACACTCTCTTCTCAGATACCCACGTGGCTCGTGCACTTAATTCAGATTTCTCTCTGGAGTAGCCCTTGACCCCATCTCTCTCTAGCTACTTACCCTGCCTTAATTTTTAATCATACCATTAATCACGCCCCAACATTCTATTGTAAAGTCCTTTACATTTTCTCCCACTGCAGTAATGTGACTTCCCTCAGGGCAGGGGTTCAGTCTGTCTGGTTCACCTTCCCCATGACGGCATCTGAGAAGAGTGTGGTGGGAGCACTGTAAACACAGGTGATGAACCGACCCACAGGGAGCGTGCCAGCTGTGCCAGCAGTGGGGGGAGGGTCACAGCGGGGTGCAGTCAGGGTGGGAGGAGAAGGGGCCTGGGGCAGAACCTGGGAGGGATCTTGGGGTAACACTGACACCTTGGGGAAGAGAGAGGGGCCCCCAGAGGAGGGAAGAAGGATGCCCAGAGAGTGGACCTTATGTGGGCATGTGTACTTTTTTTTTGTGTGTGTCTTTTTTGTCTTTTTAGGGCCGCACCCGCGGCACATGGAGGTTCCCAGACTAGGGGTCTAATCGGAGCTGTTGCCGCTGGCCTACACCAGAGCCACAGCATCGCCAGATCTGAGCCACGTCTACTACCTACACCACAGCTCACGGCAATGCTGGATCCTTAACCCACTGAGCGAGGCCAGGGATCGAATCCAAAACCTCATGGTTCCTAGTCGGATTTGTTTCCGATGTGCCAGGACGGGAACGCTCGAATTTGTACTTTGCCCCTCGAACGGGACCCCCTGGACCAAGAAGCCCAGGGAGTGCAGAGTCCCAGCAGGAGGAGGGCTGAAATCACCGTAGGCCACTGGTGGCAGCTACAGTGGCGAGTGGGGACAGCCTCCAGACCAAGGAAAGGGTGAACCGGGAGGTGAGCCGAGGAGAGGAGCGAGGCCCTGTGGGTCAGGCTGGAATGATAGCGGGGGAGGGATGGAGGTAGGGGAGGGGCAGCAGTTGTGATGACTGATGATCACAGCCTCCTAGCTTCTCTCCTGGCCCCATTTTGGCTGTCAAGTAACTCCCCACACAGAGTACTCTTAAAAGCATAAATCGGATCAGTTCACTCCCCTGCTCAGAACCCTTAGGGTAAAACCAAACTCCCCAGCATGACAAACAAGGCCCTCAGGCCCTGCCCTGCCTTCCCTTTTGACCTCATCCTCCTGCACAGGCCCTGGTCACTCCACTCTAGCCACAGAGGCTCCATGCTGGTCCTCGAGCCAAGAGCCTCCCTGCCCCAGAGCACTGGCACTGCTGTTCGCTTGGCCTGGAATGCTCCCCCCAGAGTGTCGCTGCTTCCGGAGGCTTTTCCTGAGCATCCCGAGATGGAACCATCCTGACTGCTGTCACCTTAGCCCGTTTTACTTTTCTGCAGAGCAGAAAATGATATCTATTCTATATTACATATTTATTCATTTGTTGGTGAGTTTCTTGTTCATCTTCCTCACTGAAGTGTTAGCTCCTGGAGGACCGGGGCTTTTGAAGTGTTAGCTCCTGATGTATTCACTGCTCAGCACAGCGAACAGCGCCAGGCACATAGTCGTGTGGATAAGTACCGTGTGGAATGGATGCGTGAATAAAGGCATAGCTGAGTGTTGAAACTATGTTCTTAAACTATGTTATTTTATTGGCATAGACCTGATTTACAATGTTGTGTTAGTTTCTGCTGCACAGCGAAGCGATTCAGTTAAACACTTGTTTACATTCTTCTTATATTTACAGCAAATTTGCAAACAGCCCTTATATACAATGGCTCTTCAAGCAGCTTTGCAAAAGGGCATTTTCATTTTACAGAAGCACAAGCCTGGGCTGGGAGCAGTTGAGTGACTTGCCTGGACAGAGTCCGAGCCTGTGGCTGCCGCAGGCACAGACCAGACCCCAAGCTCTTCTCACGGTGCCCTGCAGACCCTCTACAGAGAGGCAGACCCGGGCCCTCCCTTGGCTTTTTCCTGGGGGTGGGGGAGATGAGCCGAGGGCCGAGGGTAATAAATGAGGAGGAGCGCGGGGAGGAGCGCGGGGAGGAGCGCGGGGAGGAGCGCGGGGAGGAGCGCGGGGAGGAGCGCGGGGAGGAGCGCGGGGAGGAGCGCGGGGAGGAGCGCGGGGAGGAGCGCGGGGAGGAGAGGAGGGGCCACGTGGAGCCTCTGGGACGTCTGGGGAGGGACCGGGAAGGCTGGGGTGGGGCAGCCCGCCTCCCGTGGGAATGGAGCACTCTGCATCCCAGACTTAAAGGGGCACCTTGGATCCCAGCAGCCTCACCCCACCCCCACACCTCCAGCAAACAGCGGGGACTTGGCTCAGGAGCGGTTGTCCTTGCTAATTGAGCCCTGACCCCTTTGGCAGCCACCCTCCCGCCCCCATAAGCTACTAGGAATTCCCCACTTCCTGGTAGGAACTGTGGAGCCCTGGGGGGATTTTCCTCAGCCCAGGAATTCAGGACATTGTCCAGCTTTTATCATAACTTCTTCACCCTCTGCATACTGCTCCACCCCCACTGATTCACAAATTTGGCCGGGGGTGGGGTGGGGGATGAGTCTCCTGGAAACCTCTGCACCTGCCCCCTGAGCAGACACTCCCTCCCCACATGTCTCCAGAGGGCTTGTGGGGTCATTTTGAAGCCACACTTAGGGACCAGGTCCCCTCTGTCCTTTTCATAAGGTGGGTGACTCGACAGCTGTCGTCACAGTGCTGCACGCACAGCCTCCCAAACCAAGATGGGGTGGCCCCACAGTGGCAGGATGAGGGGAGGCGTTCTGCTGGTGCCTCTCAGCCTGCCTCTCACTGCTGCAGTGGGGCACTCCTGCCTGGTCCCCGGGTTCCTGCCCCCTGCCCCACGTGCAGGACAGAGTGGCCATAGTCACCGTAGGGTGGGGGGCTGGGCTCTCTTGGTCCGTCAGCCAGCCTTAGGGAGGCCCCCTGGAATGGGCAGTGACTCTCTGGTGTCTGGGTCTATGAATCGTGAGCACGTGTCTGGTCTGAAGCACAAAGCTGGTCAACCGTTACTCACAGGTCCCCAGAGCACCTGCTACTTCTGAGCAACTCTGTCTCTTAATTCGTTTCAGCAAATGCCAGCTCTGCCAGGCCAGGTACAAGGCACCAGAAGGGAGAAAAATAGAAGAATGAAGGAGACACAGCTCCTGCCTTCTGGAAGCCTGAGGTTCCTCCCCACAAACCACACAGGGTGCTTTTACAACCTGCCAGGCTCTGGGCCGAGGCGTGGGGACTCTGAGATAAACAAAACATCTTTCTGAACTCCAGGAACTTAGGTTCTAGCTGAGGAGACAGACATAAACCAATAATTGCACTCCATGGTGGAATCAGCCCTTCGCCTATCTTAGCACCACCGCGAAGCTTTGCCATTGGCAGTCAGCTCACCGGGCACCCCAGCGGAACACGAGCACCTCGAAGGCAGGACCAGTCTTCATTGTACCCTGTGTCTCATATGACCATGCGTATTTGCAGAATAAGGGTTCCATACCCGACTTCTAAACTGCTTACTGTAGACACAACTGAAAATACACGCTAAACAGAGATGCTGGCACAACCTCCTGGCTTCATGGTAGAGGCAGGGCTGATTAATTCTGAATGATGAGGGTCAGATGAGGTACCAGGAAGAAGGTGTGATTGTAGCTAAGCCCTACAGGATGCAGGTGGAGCACGGGAAGAGGGGCATCCCAGGCTGAGGGGAGAGTGGATCCAAACCCCAGAGTCAGGACAGAACATTGCTGATTTCAGCTAATGTAAAACAACCCAAGGGTGCTGGCGCGAAGTGCCTGGTGGGAGGAATTGGTGACGAAAAACATGGGACCAGCTTAAAAGGAGTCTTAAATACTATGCTAAAGACTTTGATCTTTGTGTTGTAGACACAGAGATCTCCTGAGACATTTTGAGGACAAGAGTCATGTAACCGAAGCCGCGTTTGGGGAAGATTATACTGATGGCTGAGTAAATGGTTGAGCTGGTGAATTCACTGTTAGGAGTGTCCATTCTCTAGCCTTGGCCTCTTGGGAAGGGGGAGAAGCCGGGGAAAATTGGGGGGTGGGGAGGGTGTGGCAGGAGGGAAGCAGAGAAATCATTTAGGAAACAATTGTGATGTTAGGAGACAGATGACAACACCATGAATCAGAGCAGGTGCTGTGGGAATAGAAAGAGGCAGAGTTAGTGGCCAAGTGGAGGTGGAAGTGAGACAGGATTTTCTCGCGAGAATGGCCGAAAGAACCTAAGACAGGGGGCAGGCTCTGGGGTTTGGGGAGGGGAGGAGCGGAGGCCTCCCACTCTGGTTATTACCAGAATATACTAGTTCCTTGGGCTTCCAGAGTAACGCTGAGAAGAGAACGAATCTTCCAAGATTTTCTCTGTCCTGACACATATGGAGGGCGGGCTGTGGTTGCCTTCAGCCTGGAAAGACTCAGAGGAATCTGTTTTGTTTCAAGCCTCCACAGGATCTCTTTCTACCCTGGAAGTGGCTCAGAGTCCCCTCCCAGCTTTAGCCCGGCCACCTCCCGTCTTCCCGCCCACCACCATAGCAACCCATGGGGCCTGACAAACAGGGAGGCGTTGCCGGGAGAGGTGAAGCCATGGAGGAGACGGGAGGCTCTGCCATCACCATGGATGACTTCAGTATCCTTGAGAGTGACCAGCCCACACCCTAGCCCCTGGGTCACTTGGTTTCCCCATCCCTCATGACCTTCAGTCCCACTGTTTTGGCCACCCACTTCATCACCACTCCCCAGACGAAGTCACCACCCAGAACTCCGCCACCTCGGAAATGACTAATTCTGGCCTCTTCTAGCCTCGCAGTGCAGCGTAGTCACTCAATCCCTGGGCCTACACCTGTCCCCTGACCCCTCCTCTTTCCCCCTATCCTGCAACCTCTTATTTCTTCAGTCCCCTCCCACGCCTTAGCTGGCATGGCTCAGAATTTGATCCCCACTTGCCTTTAACACACCCCTCCTTGTCATACCACCCAGCAAAATCCCCAACCAGAGATGCTCCAGCTCCCCTTTCCCTCTGAACTGTACCTATGTGGCGGGCGATTTCTGCCGGCGAGGGACAGCCACGGCAGCAAGCCGATGGCATCCCCCATTCCCGGGTCCTCTGCACCGCCTGCCACGTTCTCCCTAGTTTACATCTATTTGACTCCTTGCACGACCACTTTGAAACCTCATCCCCTGTTCGCAAACTTTCAACTTTACTTCCCTCTTAATTCTCAGCAGACGCTATCACCTCCCTTTCAAAGACAAAAGGGGAGCCCCAAGGCTAGAAATTTTCAACCGGTGGCCATCCCTCCGCCAGTCTGCCGGGACCCTTCCTGGCCACTCAGCCTCCTGGTTTGATGGAAGATGCTCATGCTTCTCTCGAATCTGGCCACACACATTCAGGATCCCCATCCTCGCTGCCACCTCGGGCGCCTGGTCTGTCTCCTCTGTTCCTTCATCTTCAATTTCTCTCTCTCTCTGTTCATGGCTTCCTATCAACACTGAAACAAGTTCAAGTCTCTAATATTAACCCAAGCCCGCCCTTGATCCTACCTCTTCTTCAAACTAGCACCTCCTCCTTCAGAGGAAACATCTCAAATCCACCCATTTACGCCTCAAATCAACCATGTTTTATATTTTCCCCCAACATAGAACATAAGTGCTGTCACCAAGACCACCACTGGCTTCTCCCAACATTCAGTGAATGCTTTGTTTATTTATATTTTTTATTTGTATTGTTAGGGCCATACGTGTGGCATAAGGAAGTTCCCAGGCTAGGAGTCTCATCGGAGCTGTAGCTGCCGGGCTACACATACTCCAGCTGCAGCAACGCCAGATCCGAGCCGCATCTGTGACCTACACCACAGCGTATAGCAATGCCGGGTCCCAAACCCACTGAGTGAGGCCAGAGATCGAACCTATGTCCCCATGGATACCAGTCATCGGATCCGCTGAGCCACAATAGGCGGGTACTTTTAAACCCTCGTGTGTTTTATTTTTCTGCACATGTTCTTCTTTCTACGACTCCCGGCTTTTGTGATGCTCCCCTGTTTTCCTCCTTTCCCCTCTACCCAAACCCTAAATGTTGGGGTTAATCAGACTCTGTCCTAGGCCTTGTCTCCTCTACAGATTGACCCTAAGCTACCCCCCCGCCCCCACCAACGTCTGATGCTTCAAGCGTGGCTCTGTGCTGACAGTTGTCAAGCCTACATTTCCGTCTAGCCCTCTGTCATGAACCTCAGATCCATGGACACAAGTTCCTGTAGGGTCGTCAGGTGTAACAAATGAAAATACAGGATGCCCAGTTCAATTTGAGTTTCAGATAATAATGAAAATATTTTAGTATGAGTATGTCCCATGTAATGTTTAGGACAGATTTATACTAAAAAAAGTTTCTTATTTATCTAAAATTCAAATCGAATGCAGCATCCTTATTGTGTCTGGCAAAGTCTGTGTGACTCGACATCTTTAGTCGAGGCCCCAGAGGCATCTCCACTTCACGGATCCACAACCAAAATTCCCATGGGATGAACTTGATCATGCACTGGGTTATACAAGTGAGAAAAGCAAAGTTGTCCTTGACTCCTCTGCTTTTCTTTAGCTCCCAAATCCTCCTAAGTATCCCTAAAATCTGACCATTCCTCCCCAGGGACAGCCATCTCCCTAGTCTAAGCCACCAGTGTCCTCTGTGGGCCCTAGGATGTGATTGCCACACAGCAGCCCCAAATATCTTATTTAAATGATTTTTTTGTTTTTTTGACTGTGCCTGTGACATGCAGAAGTTCCTGGGCCAGGATCAAACCTGTGCCACAGCAGGGACCCAAGCCACAGCAGTGACAATGCTGGATCCTTTTAACCACTAGGCTACCGGGGAGCTCCTTAAATGCACATTTTATCTTGGCTCTCACTGATTTAAATGCCAGAGTCTGAAATCCTGACCACAGCCCCTGAAGGCCCCTGTGACATGACCCTTGGGAAGGGTCACTCTCCCTCTTTTATTTACTTATTTTTTTAAGGGCCCACCTGCGGCATATGGAGTTTCCCAGGCTAGGGGTCAAATCGGAGCTGCAGCTGCCGGCCTACGCCACAGCCACAGCCACAGCAATGCGTGATCTGAGCTGCCTCTTCAGCCTACACCAAAGTTCATGGCAACACTGATCCTTAACCCACTGAGCGAGGCCAGGGGATCAAGCAGGCATCCTCATGGATACTCATGAGATTTGTTTCTGCTGAGCCACAAGGGGAACTCCCCACCTCTCCCTCTTTATGAGCCACTTTCTCCACAGTCCATGGCCACTCCGAGTGTCTGCAAGAGCTGAGCCCAACTTGCTATTCCCTGTGCCTGGAAGGACCTTCTCTCCCTCTTCTCCTCTTAGCTTTAATAACCGTTTAGGCCTTAGCCCTGTCCTTCGCTCCCCCTCAATCCCATGCTTCCCTTTGGGGCGCTCATCACTCTCTAATCACCGGCTCGATGCCCTGTCCTCAGACCGCGAGCTCCCCAAGGACCTCGTCTGTCTTCTCCATTGAATCCTGAGCCCCGAACACAGTCCCCGGCCCAGAGAAGGAGCTCAGAACATCTCAGGGATGAGTGAGAGAGCAGCCCTCCTCCCCATTCAGCCCAGGAGATCGCCTCTTAGCTTCCTGAGAACTCTCACCTCGGAGCGCTCCCTGGCACCAGAATGGTTTCCAACTGCATTTAGAATTTGCCCAGCACTCCGTCCCCCGATGGGAGGGACAGTATCTCAGTCCTCCAGGTCCAGCATCAGTGAGTCAGACCCCATCAGGGTCGTCTTGATCCTACCCCCAGGGGAAAGCTGAAAACAGAGTGACCAGAGACAAGAGGGAGGGCGGGCAGCCTCCTGCAGGGTGATGGGCCTGGTGCTGGGGACCTGAGGCCACCAGGGCAGCCCTGTCTCCAGACTTGACTCCTGCAGTGCAGCCTCCAGCCTGGCTCTCCCAGGTGCCTTGGAAGCCCCCTAGCAATGGATGTGGATGAGCTGAGACTGGGGATTGCGGCAGGCTTCGAAGGACACCTGTCTGGCAGACCCTTGCAAGTGACGGCCTCGAACTGAGGAGTGATCAGGGCTGCAGAGTCACCAACAAGCAAGTTTACCATCAAAGCTGCGTGAGCAGAGAGTCCCCCAGGGGGACCATGGGAATGTCCCAGAGGAGACCAAGAGCAGAACTGGGGGCGGTGGGCACCTGGCTTAAGGGATTCAGGAGGAAGAGTAAACTACAGAAGTGGAAAAAGAGGAAGTAGAGCTGTAGCGAGAGAACCATGAAGGTGCAAAGGCCGGAAGCCGAGGGGATAAAGTTTAAAGAAGCAAAGATTGAGCAACGGTCAGTGGCTCTGAGAAGTGGAACCTGGGGTTGGAAAATGGGACGTCAATGGTGACCTCTGAAAGGAAAAAATTAGCTTCTCTCTCTGGTGGCAGATCTTGCCCGCTTCACTCTGATGGCCATGCTGTGGGCAGGGAGAATTCTGTCCCCTCCCTGCCCATTCTGTCAAGGGGGAGAACTGTTTACGATTTGGGAAACGGTTGGGGAAAAGGAGAAAGTCAGCCCCCGTTGGGCAAGGTCACGGCTGCGTGTCCCGTCTCCAGAGCCCCATCTTCCAGCGGCTGATGGTCGAATGGAGGTGCAGGCATCGCTGGTCAGCTCTGCCCTTTGTCAGGCTGACCCCCCTTATCTCTCAGCCCCTCCCTGCCACCCCCCACTGCTTTGCCTCCCGCATCCCTCTTTTCAGAGCCCCCAGAACCTGCTTGCAGAAAGGGCCACAATCTTGCCAGTTTTCCACTTCGTGTACACCTCGAGACCTGTCTCAACATACTTCTTCTCTTACATCCACTTCAAGGGAAGGAGCAGCCAAACAAGCAGCCCCTCCACCCCGGGAGTTACGAGCTATGACAACTCTCCGCAGCTCTTATGCCTGGGTGGCTCCTGGTCTTGCTCCCGATCCCTCCCGGGAGCTTCCGTGGGCCTGGAGTTCAGGAATTTGATCCCATGGGAAAAGCTTCTTTCTCCTTTCCACCCCATCCAGTGCTCCTTGCCCCCGTCTTCAGTGGGTGCTCTGTCCTGTGGAGTCCTCGGATCCAAGGGCCTCCTCCTGCCCCACACACCCAGTTCCACAGAGCTTTGGACTCATTCAGGAATGTTCCAATAGGAGGCATTCTCTCCCAGAGGACAGAGGAAAGATGAATTTTTCATAATAATATTTTTCTACTCATTTATTTATTTACCTCTTTAGGGCCGCACCCACAGCCTATGGAAGTTCCCAGGCTAGGGGTTGAATGGGAGCTGCAGCTGCTGACCTACGCCACAGCCACGGCAATGCAGGATCCGAGCTCTGTCTGTGACCGACACGACAGCTCATAGCAACGCCGGGATTGTTAACCCTCTGAGCAGTGCCAGGGATCGAACCCGTGTCCTCATGGATCTTAGTCGGGTTTGTTACTGCTGAGCCACAATGGGAACTCCTCATAATAATATTTTATAAAGAACATTTCATCATGATGCTCCCCTGCTCAAAAACTCAGTGGCTGTCTGTGGCCTGGGAGCTTAGTAGGAAACCCTTCACTGGTGCCCAGTGAGCCCGGATGGGCGCCAGTGGGAGAAGTGCCTTCCTTTTGGAGGGAGAGAGGTGAGACTAAGTCCATTGGTTTCTGGGCCCCGAGGCCCCGCAGAACCTGGGCAGGCCCCCCTCCCCAGCAGTGCCCCCCTGTGGACCTCTGGCCCCTGAGGAACAGGCATTTGGACAAGGAGGAGAACAGGTGGGCTGGAGCAAAGAACGAGCCTGGAAGACCTTGCCTCGTGTTCCCGCGTGGCCTGCTCCGGATTGTGCAGGATTAGGTACAAACTCAGCAGCTGGGTGTCCCGGGCCCTTCTGAACGTCTGGCCCCAGCCTGTGGCCCAGTGGTCCAGAGGCTTGAGCTCCAACACCTCCAGCAACAACGCAGCACCTCCAGCAATAACGCCCAAAGACCTAGGCAAGAGCTCTTTTCTCTGGCCCTAGACTCCGCAAGTGAAAAGGAGGGACCTGGCCCCTGTGGTCCGTCCCAGCCCTTTCCCCTCACGCCTCTGTGACCCTGCCTCTCCTCCCCACTCCTCCGCTTCCTGCTCCAGCCTCATCTCGTTTCTTAGGCTTCTGAACACTCTAGGCCAGAAAGGGCCAATACGCTTCTTCCCACGTTAACTGGTTGCAGAGGGCAGCAGTGAGGAAGAGTCTGCTTTCGGCATCGGAAGGAAACGGCTACGATCCATTAACACATCTTCCAGGGACAAGTGACAGAGCAAAGGTGTCAAGCGCCAAACTTGAGCTACGCTCGTCCCCTCTTTGACTCGCGCAATCCCCCCCACTCCTGGAATTCCCTCCCTTTTTCTTTCTCTGTCCAAATGTTTTCACCACCCAGATTCTTTAAGAAGCTGGGAGATGGTCCAGCCCTCAAAAGTCTCTTCCTCCTCTGAGCCTTTTAAAGTGATTTGGTGGGGGTGAGGGGTGGGGGCATCTGGTTTATTTCTAGAGATGGCCAATAGAGCTGCTATCAACAAAAAGAAATAAATAAAGGAAACACCCGCCAAAGGTGATGGCTCTTGTGCTCATTTGCCATTGAACCCAGACTGCCTTCCAAAGCTGAGTTCATTCTGGTAGGTTTACGTGATCTCACCCGATCTGGGCAGTGAGCTTCTGGTTGGCAAGGCCTCGCTCATCCCACTTCGTTTCCGGCTGACAGAGCCCAGGGCCCGGCCTGGAACAGATGCTCAGAGAGTCTCATGAGTGGGAAACTTTGTTCTACACCAGACAGACCAGGCCAGCGAGGTCCTGACGCCGAGGGACGGACAGCTCGGTGCCTGAGCTGAAGACGGGGTCCAGGGGGCGGGGGGTGCGCAGAGGAGACGGGCTGAGTCAGACGTGAGACCTGGAGAGTATTTCCCTAGAAGTCGGTTTCAAAATATGGGAGGGGCTTGTTGGGTGAGAGGAGGAGGGAAGTTCCAGCTGCGGGCAAAGTGCGAAGGCCCAGAAGTGGGAACCCAAGGCTCCTCTCTGAGAGAGCTCCCCGGAGGACACATCTACCCTTTCCCTTCCTCGCACAGAGGCTGTCTGTCCTTTGCCGAGCTGCCCTCCGTTTTTCTCCCGGCCTGTGTGCCATCGTTCTGCCGTCCCTGTGTGCTGGCTGCCCCCACGCCCATTGTTGGTCTGTCAGTCAGGACATTTAAGATGTTGGTGGTGCCCTGGGGCTAGTGGCCAGCCGTGGGAGTGCCCGCAGAGCTGTAAATTCAGGATTGGAGCTGGGATGTCGCCAAGGCCTCATAGTGTTGTGATTTATGGGAAGTTATTTTCTAGCCTCTGCTGCTGGCCCTGTTGTGTAGGGACAGTGAGTGTGTGTGTGTGTGTGTGTGGTAGAAGCAAAGAAAGAAAAGGCCAGATGCCTGATGTTTGGACGCTGTGGAGAGGACCCCCCTCCCTGCCAGCCGCATTGTATTTGGTCATCCATGGTTTACTACTGAACCGTTCTAACCCGGCTCTCATGTGTGCGTGCTCGCTCGCTCTCCCTGACAACTTCACAGGCCCCTCGAAGGCAGACACTGGCTTCTATTTCTGGGGTCTTCCCTCCACCCCCCACTCCACCCAGGCTCCTAGCACCACACTGGGCTCCCGGGGAAAGCTGGATCCACAGCAGGAGCAGAGCTGATTGACCGGCTGGGTGAAGAGTAACCGGAGTTAATTAATCCTAGAAGGAAGACCTCCCAGGAAAGTCCTACTGCTTGTTCCCCGAGGGCCCACAAACCTTTTCCTGGCACCTTCTGCCAGCTCAGTGTCGCCTGTGCCTGATTCTGCCCCTGCTGGCTCCGCCTGGCCTGTCCCCTTTGACCTCCCTGGGGAGATGTCGCTGGCTTTCGGTTCTGAGTATTTCAGCTGGTTCTGTGAGCAGGGCCCGCTCCAAAGCCAATCTGAATGAATCTGGCCACCTCCCTGTTTTATAAGTCCTGTTCCCACAAACATCTCCCCCGCCTTCCTGCACAACTCTTGCTCCGTTTCCTCCAAGGGAAAATGCCCAACGCCCTGAGTCTGTTTCTTTTCCAGGCCCGCACACATCCCCTCTCTCACTGAGCAAGGAGTTACTAGGCCCTAACTCTGGGCCTGGGTGGGGGGCAGTGACTGGGGCAGCGGCCAGGAAAGCAACGAGGACCCTCACCTTCCAGCAGCTCCAAGTCCCATGGAGCGATCGGAACACAGGGCCCATTGCGAAACCCTGCGAGGCAACGCTTGCTTGATAAGCACCACATGTGTGCAGAGAGCACTCGTCCCTGCCCAGCCTGGGTTCCCTGGGTGGGCCGAGGGTCTGGGAGGGACCCATGCAAACAAATGGGGAGAGGCGTTTTCCAAGAGTATGGAGAGCCAGCCAGTTCGGCTACTCACCAGCTGTGTGTCTTTGGGCAAGTCACCCAACCTCTCTGGACTGGGCTTCCCTACCACACACCAAGGCTCCCTGAAACTCCAGGGTTTGGACAGCACAGGGCACAGAGTAGCAGTCCAGTTGCTAGGCAGAGAGAAGGGCCTAGAAAATGTGCTGAGGTAGAGATGGAGGCTCAGGCCAGTGGGGATGGCCATGGGGCCTGTGACCCTAAATGCGCCTTCCCGAGACCACTAGGTAAGAGGGGTCACATCTGAGAGAACCCAGGGGTCAGAACCGCATCCTCTTCTGGGGACCAGGGGCCTCCTGCCTCACCTTCCCCAGTTCCACCACTGCAGTGAGCAAGGAAAGGAGAACCTTAGCGGCTGAGGGGTGGGGTGAGGGGCGTGGGGGGGCTGCCAGAACCACATCGGCACCAACCGGGACAAAGATAAGCTGTTCCTCACCCCCCCACCCCGGCCCCGAGCCGGAGGTTGTTTATTTGCAAACAACAGGGTTGGCACTGCCCACTGTTCTCCAGCTTCCCTCCCGGGGCCAACAGAGCCTATCTGTGTGCCCGCCCCGCCCCTGGTCAGGGCTCCATCTCTGGCCTCCACGAGGGCCTGTGCCTGTGAAAATCCCCCCACTCTTCCCAGCTTGGATGCAATCTGAGCAGACTCTGCTCCGGACTGATGGAGCGGTCGCTGGCAGTTTGGGAAGACACGTAGCAGGGGGGACACCCAGCTCTGGGGAGAGCCAGCCACGTGGTAAGCCGGGAAGGTGCTGGGCTGGCTGTGCCCCAGATGCCTGGCGGCACTCAGGGTCTCCACCAAGGCCAAGGCTCAGAGAGGGTCTCAGGCGTCATCCCTCAGCGCTGGGAATTTGGGGCTCCAAACATCTCGGAATTGGTTTCTGAGGTTCTGCAGCCCGAATCTGCCTGAAGTTTTAGCAAAGTCAGGAGCAGACTCTACCAAGCGTCCCTGTGTGTGGTCAGACAGCCCTCTTCTAGCAATTCCATCCTTCTCTACAGGCCCATATCAAGCAGGCAGGGTGGCACATGGGTCCCAGGCACCAAGCAAAACTGTCTTTTCTTCTCTGCTGGGAGGAATGGGCCTAAGATGCTGGGTAGAGTCCGGGGGCCTGAGCAGAAGGGAGACACTCGGGGGGAGTGGGAAAGGAGTCCCAGCAGTGGGGCCAGTAGAAACATCCAGGGTCCTGCCTGCTGGAAGTGAGCCCTGGGAGACAGGTGCCCTGCTTTGGAGCAGGGCTTGGGGGTGAGACGGGGAGACAGTAGGTCTTAGGATGTCAGAAGGGATGGAGGTCACACCATTGAGCCCCAGGGCCCCCTCCTAAAGATGGAGACGCCCCGTCCTTGCCCGCATGCCCAGTCCTTGTCCGCTTTCTGCCCCAAAGGACGGGGAAGTCAGAAAAATTCCCAAGATGTGTCAGCCCGACCCCCTCCCTTCCCATTCCCAAGGCTTAGGCCATCCCTGCAGGCTTAGCCCATCCCGGGATGGCTGGGAAGCTCAGAGGGCAAGGCCTCGGGTAGGAAAGGCAGGCTGCCCAGAATCGCTGGAGGGGGGCTGAGGTACAGGTGCCGGAGACGTCAAAACCCTGGGGCCGCGGGAGCTTTGGTCAGGCAGCTGAGGGTACAATCAGGTACCCCAGCTGTGTGGCCTCGGAAATTCTCTTGCCTTCTCTGAGCTTCTGTTTTGTTCAAATCGGGATGACCCCTACTCCACAGTTAGAAGAAATAAAGCAGGTGTGTGCGTGCGAGCGGGCGTGCGTGCGTGTATGCGGGCGTGTGCGTGCGCACGCGTGCGTGCGCGTGCGTGAGAAAGAAAGCGAGGGAGAGCGAGAAAGCGCCTGGCACGGAGTAAGTGCTTATGTATGTTAAAAGTCTCTGTTGTGACTTGAGCACGTAGCAGGGTTTCATGTCCAATTTCTTAGCACAGCTCTAGCGGGGAATCCAGAATCCAAGCCGGAACCCCAGCAGGGGCTTCTTGCAAAGGCGGCTGTTAGAGCCTGGAGCTGAAACTTTTGCACAGGACCAGGTGCTGGATGGGCAGAGCTCTGCTCTGATATACAGGAGAAACTACTCTGGGTCCTCCCCCCCCCCCGCCCTTAGGGCTGCACCTGTGGCATATGGAGGTTCCCAGACTAGGGGTCAAATTGGAGCAGCGGCCACTGGCCTACGTCGCAGTAACGCCAGATAGAAGCTGCATCAGCGACCTTTGCTGCAGCTTGTGGCAATCCACTGAGCGAGGCCAGGGATTGAGCCCGCCTCCATGGATACTGGTCAGGTTCTTCACCTGCTGAGCCACAACAGGAACTCCCCATGTACCTTTCTTGAAGTCGCCCTTGAAAGGAGGAGGTCTAGGGTGTTCCTAGGCTGCAATCGTGGTGTTCAGACTCCCGAGGTCATGCCTGTGCCAGCAGATTTCACCCTTCCAACCCCCCTCCCTAGACACACACACATGCATGCACTGCCCCCAAATCTGAGCGCGATGAGGGTGCACCCTCTGAGTCCTCGTGCTTTGCCTGTGTATCTGGTGATCTGGAAGGGCAGAGAAATCCCGAGGGTGGGGAAGCAGCCCCTCCAGTGTGGCCGCCGTGATGGCGGGAAGGGATGTTTCAGAGATGACTGTGTTTACAAGAATGCCGCAATTTTTGGAGCCAGCTGCGGAGTCCCCCCACGCTCTCTCCCACCTGTCGCCTCCTTGACTCATGGCCCACCTGTCGGCCCCAGGCCTCTGAGGAAGTCCCCAAACATCCTAGTCTTGGTTGCTCCCCTCCTTAATTTCCCATACCCAAATAAGGAGTTTTAAAGTGTATCCCAAAGAGGTCCCAGCATATCTGTAAAACATCGGGCTGAGCTGTAGCTGTGGGGCAGCTTGATGTAGGGGAAAGAGGGAGCAAAGTGCAGGGCCAGCCAAGGTCATGTGAAGCAAGGGGACCGGTGTCCTGGGGTCACATCAGCCTGGGGCATCTATGCCACTTCCTCAGTGACCATGGTGGGTTAGGTACCCTCTTGGGGTTGTAAGGATTGATTTGGATCATGGTGCGAAGTAGATGGCCCAGGACCCGGTCCAGACTGGCTGGGCAGGAGCTATAAAAACAGGCATGATCTCAGTTAATGGCAACACCGTCCTTCCAGGAGCTCGAGCCAAAAACTGTGGAGTCACCCTTAAACTCCTCTTTCTCTCACATCTCTCACCAAAACGATCAGCAAGTCCGATTATCTCTTGCTTTATCCATCACCCCATCCCCTCCTATCACTGCACCCAGGTCCAAGGGGCCATGACCCCTCCCTTGGGTCATCACATTGGCTTCCCATCCTGTCTCTCATTGGTCCCTTCAGTTTTTTCTCACCTCTGTAGCCAGAGGAATCAAACCATCCATGGCTCCCTCTTTCACTGACCCAAGTGATGATGGCCAGCAAGGCTGCCCACCCCTTCACCTCTCTGACCTCTGCTCCCACCGCTCTCCCCGCCACTCCCCCATCCCAGCCTCACTGGCCAACTCCTGCTCCTCAGCCCTTTGGGCGTGGTCTCTCGCTGCCTGGGGTGCACGTTCTCTGACACCCCCGCCATCTCCCCTTCCCTCTGAAGTCCACCTTGAGCCCTGCAGTTGACATGGCTACACACCCCAACCCAGCACCCCCTGACCCCTTACCCTGGACCCGCGGTACGTAACACCTTCCAGCAAACCCTGTAAGTCACCGATTTCTTGTTTAACGCCTGGGTTCTGTCTTCTCTTGCGACAACACAAGCCGCACAAGGGTGACTGTCTTTGTTCTGTCCTCTGATGTCTCCCAGGCACTTAGAACTGAATAAGTATTCGTTATGAATGATGGAACCGCACAACCACCTTATGAGAGGATTAAGGCAAGCAACTACTTCTATCGAGAGGAAAACCCAAGTTTTTTCTCATCCTCTGCGTGTGCCTGGGGTCAGGGTGGGGGTGACAGTGAAAATAATGGCTCCCTGTCCCCTCGGGCCCCTCCCCTTTGTGATTCCTCTGCCCTGGGGGGGGGGGGGCTGCCCTTTTCAACACTCCGGCACAAGCACAGATACAAACCCATCCCTTTGGCTTCTCTCTGCAGAGCTGAGGGCCACTGGAACTTTCTTGAGTTTTTGCTCTTTGCTATTCCGGGAGCAATTCAGAGAAATTTACTCAGAAGACACAAGAATTATAAAAATGGTTTGGTTTATGCAGAGCAGGGTTCTGATCAGAACATGTAGGCTCTGTCTGGTTTCCAGTTCCTTCTGAGATGTCTGCATTCTTGCCGCAGGTGCCTGGCCTGGGTTCCCTCCTTCCCTGGGTCCCGAACTCCCACCCTCTAGTCCCTACCCCATCCCTACCCGCACCCCTTGGAGCCAGACCCCTAACCCATGTTTCCCAGCCATGATCTCAAGAAGGTCTCTCCTCAGTGACAGTTTTCTCTTCTGTAAAACAGGAAGGCTCGTGCCTCCACCCTTGAATCCTGTTGAGAAGCACAGATAAAATAACAGTGTGATGGGCTTTGAGAATTTTTGAAACTTACATAAACCTAAGATAAATGAGAGGGGTGCAGATCGAGTCAGGACCACCCCAGAGCCAGGATGACAGAGGAACCTGACATAGGGGGGCAAGGGGGTGCTGTTGACACAGCTGGTGTCTGCAGAAGTCACCCTCACCAGGTCAGGTCCCCCTTGCCAGGAGACTTGCATTCTGCTCACAGACAAAGGAGCTTTAATTCCAATCAAACAATGACCCTTTGGTGTCCTGACTCCCTGGATGTAGATGAGGCTCTGAGTAGGGGAGCCGGGACCCAGGGGAACCGAGGCTCCAAGTGGGGCTAAGCTGAGGTCCCATCAAATCTGGCACAAGATCCCAGAAGAGTTCATATCTTGGGAGGGGCACCTTTGGGGGCAGAATCCTTATACCTCCTTGGGAAAACTTGCTTGGCATAACAAAATCCATAAAGTACCTACTTTGTATCAAGCGCTGAGCTCGTTCCTGGGGATACAGCAGTGAACATGACCCAGAGGGCTGGTGCCCACAAGGAACATGCTGTCTGTTGGTGAGACAGATGTTGAGCAAATACACAAACAATTGTCATTCACCACAGGGGCAAGAGCTCCGAAGGAGGGCACAGGGAGCCGTGTATATTCGTAATGGGGAAACTTGATGCTGTGCAAATGGTTGCAGGGGGGAGGGGGGGTGTCAGGAAGGCACCCCTGCAAGAGCTGTTTGAGCTGAGAACTAGTTGCAAGCCACGGGTCAGTTATTTCAAGCAAGTCCAAACCGAGCTCTCCGCATGGCCCCGAGGGCCCCAGGAAGTTGCACACAGTGTGGCCCTGAGGCCCTTGGCAGAGGTCGGGCCCTGGGGTAGGGGACGAGACCTGGCAGTGAAGGGGCAGGGAGGTCCTGAGGGCTGCGGTCTGGGCTCTGCCCCTCCGCCTTGGGAACCCCGCTGGTCCCCTGGCACGTGGAGCCAGCCCCGGCTGCAGGATCCCGGCTGCCTTGCCCTGGATGGATGGACGCAGTGGGGCAGGGCTCCATGACCTCATGGTAATGGTGTCCTATAGCCTGGCCAGCAGGAGGAGAAAACAAACCCTGTAAAGTCCCCCAGCGCTCCCAGATGCCTGCTCAGGAAGACTTGGGGCTCCAGACTGCTGTGGGCAGCGTGCCCGGCTCAGGAGGCCAGAACGGAATTTGAAAGTGCTTGTTTCTCGCTGAAAAATTCCAAAGATTGCTCAACATTCCTTTGACCCCAGGAGCCCGCGTTTGGCAGGAGGTGCTAAGCGCCGAGGTCCCAGAGCCTGTGGGCCTGCCCTGTGGCTCGGATTGTCAGGGAATAGCCCCTCTGTCCTGCTTCCTGGGGGACAGAGGGACGAGGAGGGGGAGGGCGTGGAGACGGTCCCCACCCTGGCAGAGTGGACTCCGTGGGTCTGGAAGGAGGATGGGAAACCAGCAGTCTTCCGTAGAAGGGAGGGGACGTTCCTGTTCCCTGATGAGGGTGACCAGGTCCCCAAAAGGCCCTGACACGGGGGAGCGGGTTCTTGGGCTCTGGGGCACAGGCCAACGGAGTAGCTCACTGAGGTCATCTCTCTGTGGCCACCAGGAAAATGAGCTCTCCCTTCCCAGCTCCCTTCCAAGGGGCCTGGCTCAAAGGCCCCCTCCTCCAGGCAGCATGCCCCCTGCCTGGATTGGAATCCGCTCCTCCGATGAGGCACTAACCCCACCAAGTCTCACATTGTAGTTGTTTCTCTAAGTGCCTGCTCTCCTCTACTAAGGAGGAAATGCTTGGAAAGGCAGGAAGTGTTTGGGTTCACACCCCTGTACTTCTGCAGGACTCAGCTGGCACAGAGATGTGGGCAGCAGGATATTCACCTTCCCATTGCCCTCAATAGTGGAACGTAGCAGATTCTCGGAGGTGTTCGAGAAGGGGGTTTGATGAAATAAGTTGGAATGTATCCATGTGGTGGAATGGTAAGCAGCTATTGGCAGTTACATTTTTAAAAATATTTAAAGATACAGGAGCATGTTAGAATCAATAAACTTCCGTCCTACAGAGCTAAATACTATTAACATTTTGGTGTGTTTCCTTTACATATTTTTTTTTCTATGTAGATATACACATGCATTAAAATCCTGCCTGCATGTGACTCTGTGCAGGGAGAAAAATTGTATTAAGTGTGGGGCTGCATTATTGTGAAAATGATGGGAAACAGCAACTGGGAAGGAGTCTGTATTGTCCTAGAATGTACAGGATAAAGATGCTGAAAATTGCACTGCACTCAGCATTCTGTGCACTGAACTAGAAAAGCCACAAATGACCTTGAGGCTGTCACTTCCTAACCGCACCCACCTCATTCTCAAGAAGGGACCCGTGAAGGGCGGTGGTTTGAGAATGAGGGTGGAAAGAATGACTGCCTATTGATTATGTTTAATTTTATGTAATCACTGAATTTGACATATGTCTTAATGATGTTAGAATCATACTGTATATAAACATTTGCTATCATTTCTTATTTAACATTATATTCTAAGCAACACCCCATCGTAGAAATATTTTTTAAAACATGTCATAGTCGTAAATGTTCTTTGAAAAAGCGTCTTTGTTCTTATTTTTTACTCGCCCCTCCCCCCCACCCGTCCCTTATTCATAAGGCAATTGATGGGTCAAAGAGTAGAAATATTTTATTCATGAACTGTATTTCCAAACGTCCTTCCAGAAAACTTGTTCCAAATTGCATTTAGCAGCAAACAAGAGTATTGCCTGCCGTGGGTTAATCATTGTTAAAGTTCGGAGACAGGAGTTCCCCGTGTGGCACAACGGGGTCAGTGGCATCTCTGGAGCACAGGGACACAGGTTGGATCCCCAGCCTGGCCCTGTGGGTTAAGGGTTGGGGGTGGGTACTGCTGCAGCCTAGGTGGCAGTTTCGGCTTGGATGTGATCCCTGGCCTGGGAACTCCGTATGATTCAGGGTGGCCAAAGAAGAGGAAAAAAAAAAGTATGCGGATGGATCTGAGTGATACGTGCAAAGGTAGAACTGCTGGGATTGGGTGGCTGCTGGGGTGTTGGGGCGTGAAATCCGGAGAAGCTGATGATACTGAAATCCTTAGCTCGGCAGTGTGTGAAGATGGGGAAGCCTTTACTGGAGCGAGGGGTCGGGGGGTGGGGGGGGGGGGGAAGGGAGGATTGGGATTGGCAGAATGGAAATTTGGTTCCGAAATACTGAATAGCTAAAAGAAATAAACAACCAACCCCATGGGACCCAGAAGGTAAACAAACAAAACCGGTTTCCCCCAAAGGAAACATGCAAAAAGTTAATGACAAATTGTCGACCTCATCATTCCATTAACTAAGATTCATTTGGTTGAAAATAGTAGAACTCTTGGTGGTCTTACAGCTTTAGACCAGCATATGTAAGTGTGGATTTATTTTTTTATTCTACTCGGCATTCAATGGGCACTTTCTGTCGGAGAATTCCGGAGCATTCTTGACTGTTCTCTCTTTGTCTTCTCTACTGTTTGCTCGAACCCTGTCTTTGGAACCTCCTCTTGGATGGAGGCGCTCAGACTGTTTTTCCACGTCTTACAATTACCTTTCGTTATTTTCGGTTTCGAAAAAAGCCTCTGTGCGAGCTCTGGGTGAATTCCTCCACTCCGTCTTCCAACTCTATTTGGTCCAGAGCTTCCCCTACATGTTCAGTTTTTATTACAAGCCTGTGACTTTTTCATTCCCAGGGTTTCTAATTGTTCCTCTTCCATCTTCACTTCCTCTTGTTCATTTCTTCCCGCATCTTTTGAGGATTGTTAACATGCTTCTTTTACAATCATTTTCATCTTGCTCGACTATTTCCTTTGCACCAGAAGGGAGTTTATCTCCTGTTGTTTGCTTCTGTTGGCAGCCTTCCTTCACCTTTATCTTCTTTGTCTTTTCTGTTTCTTATCCATGGAAATGTTTATCTTCTTTTGGAATGTGACTGTGTCCTTTTATTTTCCTCCGTCTCGTATGTTTCGCTTTCACTGGCGAGGCATCCTAGAGGGATGTTAAGAGCTCAGGCTCTGGAGGCTGCCTGTGTTCAGATCTTGGCTCCATGACTTAATAGCTGTACAATTTGGGGCAGGTTTCTGCATCCACATCTGTAAACTGAGGAATGGTAAGAATAGCACCTACATAATAGCAGCCCCTTTGGGGAGGCTTGAGTGAGCTGATGCACATAAGGCACTTCACCAGCGCCTCTTGTCACAGTGAGCATTGAATGCATGTGGATGTTATTTCTACATATTTAGAGAAAGTGAGTGCATTCGGGTGTGGATTGGAGGGGTGCTCAAAGGATTAACTTGGAGGGCCACTTAACAGCAAGTTCAAGTTTAGGATTCCCGAGTAGGTCTATTCCTTTTGGTCAAGTCTTCTTGCGGCTCCCCATGCTCTTGCCCTCACTGGCTTTATGGTGATTACAACCACCAGCCACCTCCAGCACACCTCGTGTACAATGCTCGTGGGAAACAAGGTAGCTTTCATAAATGCTGCTGTTGAAAATGGGTGAAAAAGAGGCAATACACAGTGGTCGCTGGCCCAGCATTTAAACCACTTCCAGCTGGACAGGAGTGGTGCGGTCAGGGCTGTGGCTGGTGACTATCACGGCAGTTTGGCAAGGACTGAGTCCTCTGGTCGCCAGTCTGACTCTCCAGGTTTTGCCTGTTGGGAGTGCTGCCCTTGGCCACATCCACAAGACTTCTTGTTAGCAGGGCAGTGGGGAAGTTCCCTCCACGCTGGGCTCTCCTGCCTTACAAAATGCTTCCTGCAGGTCTAGCTACCTGGAAATGACCTCATGATGGAGCTTCCCAAACCTGCTGGATGATAGAAATCTTTGGGGAAATTTGTTGAGAATTCTCATTCACTCTCCAGATCCACTGACTCTGCGGGGGGGAGCAGCTTGGGAGCCTGTATTGTTTAACCATCACCCCAGGTGATGCTTATCATCAGGAAAGTTTGAAAAGTAACTCCCTTGGGGGTTGAGCAATCACACACCCAGTGTGGCAGATGTGGGCTTTTTGAGCAGTTCAAACTTGAAAACTGAGGTCATTTGACTGTGAGTTTCCTTCGGGTGGTGGTGGGGGGTCTCTGTTGGCCAATAACCAAGCCCAGAAAGCTGTGAGGCATGAGGGGCATATGGGACTCTTGTTCACACGACCCCAGCCTCTTACTGCAGCTCCGGAAGCCCTGCCCCTCTCCTGAGGCTCAGCGGGAAAGGGGGAGAGGGAAGCATGGCTGTCCTGCCCTGCACGTTGTCCCTGCTCTGGGACTTGCCTGGCACACTGGGGTGGGCTGGGGTGGGGAGAGGTTGGCCGTGCCTCCTGAGGCGAGGAGTGTAAACACGAGGTGCTCGGCTGGTTGTGGTCCTTCTCAAGTATCATCATTCCAATCTCTAGGTTTCTGTGGCTTCTTCATCAGTGCAGAACCTTTGGTGCGGGGCCAAGCATTCGGCTTTTGCTGTTGAGCAAAGGGCGTGACTCTGTGACCTTGGCCATTTGGGACTGCCAGCTAGCAACAGGACCGCTCTTAAAGCTGTATCTGGGAGTTCCCATTGTGACAGAGCAAAACCGAGTCTGACCAGTATCCATGAGGATGCGGGTTCGATCCCTGGCCTTGCTCAGTGGGTTGGGGATCTGGCGTTGCTGTGAGCTATGGTGTAGTTCACAGATGCAGCTTGGATCCCGAGTTGCTTGGGCTGTGGTGTAGGCCGGCAGCTGTGGCTCTGATTCAAGCTGGGGACTTCCATATGCCACGGGGTGCTGCCCCAAAAAGGAAAAAAAAAAACAAACGAAAAACCGTATTTGTCTGTTGAGCAACTCCTTGAATGCGTGCTACTTCTGTCTGCATCTTCTCTTTCTCTCACAACACCCTACCTGAGGCTGCAAGAATTACTGGCACTTCCTATTATCCTGATATTTCATGCCACATCTCCCAAAGTATAAGTCTGAATGGCACAGGATCTAAGTTCCAAGAGCCACTGGAAAACATGTGAAGCAACTCCTTGATGGCATAAAAATGGGGAAGGCAGTTTCCCCAGCCTGGGATCTGTGGGTGCTCACGGCATGCGAACCAACCTTGATTCGGCCATTTGGGGGCTCCTCAATTTCCACACCCCAGTTTACGTTCCGATTTTTGTATGAAGGTTATTTTAGTCAAGTGACAGAAACACAGCTCAAACTAATTTCTGCAAAAGCAACATCTCTTGGAAGGGGCACACAGCAGAGCAGGGCAGGGGTGCAGTCCATCTCAGTGACCAAAATTGCTGAGTTTCTCCCTGCTGCCCATATTTCTTGCTTTCTTCTGCCTGTCAGCATCCTTCTCTCTGACAGGTTTCACGTGAATGGCAGAGACCTGCCCCTGGTGGCCGCTGTGACTCACCTCTCCTCTGCACCAACGTGGAAGGATGGGGCTTGTTTTCTCTTTCTCTAAAATTAAAATTTTTAAATTGCATGGAGTTCCCGTCGTGGCTCAGTGGTGAACGAATCCAACTAGGAACCATGAGGTTGCGGGTTCGATCCCTGGCCTTGCTCAGTGGGTTAAGGATCCGGCGTTGCCGTGAGCTGTGGTGTAGGTTGCAGACGCGGCTCGGATCCCGCGTTGCTGTGGCTCTGGCGTGCGCTGGTGGCTACAGCTCTGATTCGACCTCTAGCCTGGGAACCTCCATATGCCACGGGAGTGGCCCTAGAAAAGGCAAAAAGACAGACAAAATTTTTTTTAATTGCAAAGAAAGGCTCTGAATGGCTAAGCTTGTCTCAAGTATCCAGGTTTTTGGACGATATGTTTAGAAGGAAGAGTAAGAGCACTTCCCAGAAGAGTCTTTTCTGGGAAGACAGAACAAAAGATATGTTCTACTCCCCAAATCAAAGCAATACAAGTTGGAGTTCCTGTTGTGGCTCAGTGGGTTAAGGACCTAATGTTGTCTCTGTGATGAAGTGGGTTCTATCCCTGGCCTGGCTCAGTGGGTTGAGGATCTGGTGTTGCCGTGAGCTGTGAGGTAGGTCACAGACGCGGCTTGGATCCTGCATTTTTGTGGTGGTGGTGTAGACTCAGCAGCTCTAGCTGCAATTCGACCTCTAGCCTGGGAATTTCCATATGCCACAGGTGCAGCCCCCGAAAGGAAAAAAAAAGTAATACAAATTAAAACAGTCAATAAATGCTATTAGAATGAAACAAAAAGAAGTTACCCAGTGAGTTTCCTATTGCTGGGAAAACAAGTAACCACAAAGGCAGGGGCTTCAGACAACCCAAATGCATCCCCGCACAGCTCTCTAGTCGCAAGTCCCACTCGGTCTCAGCGGCTAAGATCAGGGTGGCGGCAGGGCTGTGTTCCCTGCAGGGGCTTTAGGGGAGAATCCACTTCCCGGCCCTTTCTGGCTTCTAGACATCGATCTTTGCCTCCTGGTCCGTTCCTCCTTCAAAGCCAGCAACGTGGCATGGGGTGTTCTCACCCAGATGTCTTTCTGGTTCTCTTTTGTCTCCCTCTTCCATTTTTAAGGATGCTCGTCAGTATATTTGAGCTCCTCACGATAATGCAGGATATTCTCCCCATCTCAAGATCAGCTGGCGAGCAGCCTCAGTACCCCTTTGCCTTGTAAGGTGACCTCCACAGAGATTCCGGGGATTGGGTGAGGGCGTGTGGGGGTGCGGCTGCCCCCAGGTAAGAGGGCAGAGGGTCTATCCTTTCCTGTTCTTCTGACAAAAGTGCACATGTGCCTAAGATTTCTGGAAAATAAGTTGGCAGTTTGGTAAAATAATAGTAAAGCCCTTAAATATTCATATTTGTTCATCTAAGAATTCTAATGATCTGACCTAAAAAATAATGCCACATATGTGTGTGGAGGTGGAATTTATACACTAAGATGTGCATCACTACTTTACTTAACACCACGGAAAAACGGGAAACAGCCCGATGGCCAGCCCTCCCGTGGCCGGTCAGGCTAAATAAACCGTATACATCCATTTAAGGAAACATCTTGATGGTACAAAGTTTTGCTCCTGAGAAGCTTTTAATGAAAATATGTATATGCCTTAATGTTATGTAAGAAAAGAAGGATGTCTGTACATTCTGCTTGGTTTTGCTAACACTGCACTAAAAAAAATTAAGTCTATGAGTTTAAGAAAAAGAGGAGGACACAAAAAAATCATGGCTACAATATGGTGTTAAAAAAAAAAAACGGATGTGCAGAAAGGCCTGGGAAGCAAAATGTTAACAGTGGTCACGCTGTGGGTGGTGGGGTTGTTTGCAGGTGATTTCTTTCCCTCTTAAATATGCATTTTAATTTATTTTTAGATTAGCCCTTAGGTGCCTGGAGTTGGGTTAATCGTAACTCTTATTTAATAACACACGCGTCATTATTCCAGTCATGGCCACATCTCTTTGTTTATTTGGTTAGTTTGCTCGCTATTTTGATAATGGCTTAAGTACCCACAGACTTAACACTCAAAGCAAAAGCATCCCTAATCACCTCTCCCACACACACCCTCCCTGCATGTCTCTGTTCAGGCTGTAACCATGGTAACCAATGTCACGTTCATCCCGTCATTGCTTTCCTTCTATACGATGCTGCTGCATCTGTTGTGAGACGGCCACTCCCTGGCAATGGCTTCCTCTTTCCTTTTTTTTCCCTGAGAGTCTTGCCAGGTGGCGGGATTGTTTTTGTTCTAAGACAAAAGAAATACTCAAGTAGGGGGTGTTGATGTAATCACAGTAACTGGCATTGATATAGTATAGTACATGATATATATATATGATATAATATAATAAATACATTGATATAATATAGTAACTGGTGAAATGTCATTTTAACTCTTTATCCTTCGAACCCTCTATGTTCATCCCAGTATTACCCGCGTTCAGTCTGGAAGTTGCCATTTGACACTTAAATGTACAGCGTCAGAGACACCCTCCTGGTGAAGGGAGTGTTGAGACGCCCTTGAGCTTCTCTGGGACCCAGGCCTCCTTTGGGGGAGACCCCAGTGTCCCTGGTCTCATCTCTGGTCGGTCTCACAGTGGCCATTTCTGCCTCGTGGGACACAGTTGACTCACTTGGAGTCCAGGTGGCTAAGTTGAAAGCCTCTGGCCCAAGCTTCCTCAAAGTCCTATCACTCCCAGGACCCCCAGGCTGACTTCAGAGTTCAGGGACTTCATTTTTACTCTCTCAAGCACCTGGTAAATATCCCATCAAGAGCCCTCTTATGAGCATCAGCTGTCTGTCTTTAGTAGGTCTTAACCAAGGACCCCTATCAGAATCATCTGAGAAGCTTTTAAAAAATACGGATGCCTAGAATCAGCTCCATTCCAAGGGCTTCTGTTAAGACTTTTAGCAGAAATTTGAAAGCATTCCCCAGAGACCCGATATGCTCTCTTGATTAAGAACCATGCTGGGGAGTTCCCGTTGTGGCTCAGCAGAAACGAATCCAACTGGTATCCATGAGGATGCGGGTTCAATGCCCGGCCTCGCTCTGTGGGTCAGGGATCCGGTGTTGCTGTGAGCTGTGGTGTGGGTTGCAGACACGGCTGGGATTCTGCGTTGCTGTGGCTGTGGTGTAGGCCAGCAGCTGTAGCTCCCTTTCAGCCCTAGCCTGGGAATATTCCATATGCTGCGGGTGCTGCCCTAAAAATCAAGGGAAAAAAAAAAAAGAAAGAAAAAAAGAAAGAAAAGAACCATAGCATCAGACAATGCCTGGCCAAGGTGCCCATCTTGGTCTTTATCACATTCTTCAAGGTGTTGCCAGCTCCCCCCCGTTACCTGGCTCCGAGCTGTATGTTTCAGGACGTGGATGTTCACCTTTTGCTTTCCTCGTGCCACCAGCACATTGCCATCCACCTCCGGAGAATCCGGGAAGGGCCAGCACTGAGAGATGCTGGCCTCGACTGTTTCTCATGTTTTGGCTGCTGTGGTTTCCCGCAGACGGTTCAGATCTCTTTAACTGTCTCTGCTTTCTCTCTGCCTGCTGCTCTGCCGCTTTTATCTCTGTCTCTATCTGTCCCTCCCTGTGTCTCCATTTCAGTTGGCTCTGCAGGTCAGCTTTGTTCTTCTCCCCTCGGAATAGGCACCTGCAGACTTCCCACTTCTCCACTTCTGACCCAAGAGGCAAAAGGCTCGCTCTCTCTAGTGCTAGTTTGCCGTAGTCTACGCAAAGACCGCATTTAAGAGGCAGTTCCAGGAACACCTAAGAGCGTGGACTTCGAGCCAGAGCTCAAATCCCGGTTGGGTGAACAGAGACAGATTGGTTAGCCTCGTGGTGACTCAGGTTCCCCATCTGTATGATGAAGATGATAATTGCACGCACTCCTAGGGTTGTTGAGAGGAGGGAATGGACTAAAGATGCTCTTAGAATAGTGCCTGGTACGTGGTAAGAACGATCTAAGTAGGGTGACCACAGTCTGCAGATGACCCAAGCATGTTTAATTTGCTTCACGAACCCTGAAAGCAGGAGAAATAAGGTGAGCCCTTTTGTTGGACCTGATTCCAAAACCTGTGTGCATATTGGTATGAAGTAGAAGTGACCCAGGGAGAAGGAAGTCACTTCATCAAGGGGCCCTTTGTGGCATAACAGGGACCTGTGCTCGTGGGATATGTTTAGTCATGTTCCCTTGGTTTAGGGAAAGCAGATTTCAACAAGTTGGGGAATTTGCACGAGTCAGAAGCTTTAAAGGAGACTATGGCTAAAGAGGGACAGACATCTCCAAGGACTCCAGTCCGCATTATACAATCAAGATTACCCAAGGAAGCCTGCTGGCCCTGCCACTGCCCCTTCCTCACCTACGTTTCATCTCCTTCCAAGGGCTGTCCATTTTCCACCCTTTGTCTGACTTGCCTTTCTTCCCATTCTCACATCACCTGCTCTTGCTCAGGCTGCCTTTGTCTTTCATTTGGGTTACAGCAGCAGCTTCTCAACTGGCCTTCTCATGTCAGCTCTGGTCCCTTCCAGAGTTCTCATGCCTTCCCATGCTCCTCATTCTAGCCAGAGGGATTGTCTCGAAACACAAATCTGATTGCATTTCTGTTGTCCCTACCCCGCCTCTACATCCCTAAACTCACTCGATGGCTTCCCGGTGCTTTCAGAATAAAGAAGAACCGCTTGAACCCTGAGGAGCCTGGCTCTCACCTGTCCCTTCATCTCCATCAATTCCATCTCACTTGCTCTACCCATAGGGGCCTTCAGTCCTGCATAATCACTAAGTTTCTCTGTGCCACAGGGTCTTTGTATGAGCTAGCATCTTCCTGGAAGTTTCCTCCTCTCCACTCACCCATCTCCCCCTTAAAAAAAAGCTAATAAGCAATTTTTTGGGGGGAACACTTTTAGGTTCATAGCAAAATTGAGCAGAAAGACCTCCTCCACCATCAACATCCTACACCAGTGTGTGCCTTTGCTGTCATCCATGAACCGACACTGATCTATCATGAACAAGCAAAGCACATAGTTTATATTATGTTTCACTCTTTTTGTTGTACATTCTGTGAGTTTGGGAAAATGTATCTAACCTTACAGTGTTGTACACAGTATTTTCACTTCCCTAAGCATCCCTACTGGCCCACCTGTTCATCCCTTTTTCCCTCCAAACCCCTGGCGACCAGTGATTTTTTTTTTTATCACCTCCATAGTTTGGCCTTTTCTAGAATGTCATAAAGCTGGAGTGATATAGATGTAAGCTTTTCAGGTTGGCTTCTTTTCCTTAGCAATATGCTTTTGTAGGGTCTCCCCATGCCTTTTCAGGGCTTGCTAGCTCATTTCTTTTTAGTGCCAAATAACATTCCATTGTTTGCTTGTGCCACAGTTTACGTATCTACCCACCTACTGAAGGACATCGTAGTTGCTTCCAAGGTTTGGCAATTATGAATAAAGCTGCCATAAACATTGTGTGTGCATGTGTGTGTGCGTGCACGTGTGTGCAGACAGTCTTCAACTCTTTTGGGTAAGTACCAAGGGGTACGATTGCTGGATCCTATGGCAAGAGTATGTTTAGTTTTGTAGGAAACAGCCAAGCTGTCTTCCAAAGTAGCTGGACCATTTCGTGTTTCCGCCAGCCATGTGTGAGCCCTCCCGCTGCTCCATAGCCTCACCCGCATTTGGCATTGTCAGTGGTTTTGGATTCTGGCCACATGTGTGCATGTGTGTGTGTGTGTGTGTGTGTGTATGTATATGTATGTATATGTACATATATATACATACACTTACATACACAGACATATATGTGTATATAAACTGTATAGTCATATTTCATTGTTGTTTTACTTTACAGTTTCCCAGTGAGTAGGAGGTTAAGCATCTTTTCAGGTGCTATTTGCTGTTTACCATCTTGTAGTATCTTCTTTGATGAGGTGTCTGTTCTGATTGTTTGCCCATTTTTAAATTAGGCTTTTTCCTTTTCCCTTTTTTATTTGGCCACACCCACAACATGCGGAAGTTCCTGGGCCAGGTATCGAACCTGTGCCACAGCAGCAACCAGAGCCACAGCAGTGGCACCACTGGATCCTTAACCAGCTGCACCACCAGAGAACTCCTTCATTCTCCCCTTTGGACCTCAGTGAATCCTTCCTGCTCATCTTTTAGATCTTAACCCAGTAATCCCTTCTTTGCCTTTTTGTGTAGATTAAAAAAAAAAAATCATAAATTCTTAGAGCTCTATGTAGCTCTTCTTTACAGCTTTTCATCATTGCACTTTAGTATTTATTTGTTTAATTGCTGAAATAATGTCCGTCCCCCTGAGGGGACCATGTCTGTTCTTTCTTTCTCTGGTGGCTCAGAGCATCCAGGCACTGCTACACACATACCTGTGGAGGAGGAATAAACTAATAACCTCAGTGAGGACGAAGGTGGAGCAGGAAGAATGGGGCACGTAAAGAAACCACTTTGGAAACAGAATGAGTCCGGAAATGCGAAGAGCACATATAACAATGGGAGGGGGCAGAGGGCCAAACACAAATGCCAGAAGGTACAAACCTGTAAGACCCGATGTCAGGAATACTAACGTGTAAAATGAGCCGGGGCTTACACAGATGACGGAGACCCCAGAAAGCCTATTTGAGAAAATTACTTGGAGCCAGGAAAAGATCAAGGAAGAGCCAGACCCCACACTTAGTGTGGCAGAATGAGGCATAATGTTTAATGCACAATGTGTCTCTCCCTCAAGAAGAGTGCTTCTCAAGCCAGAAAGTGTAAAAGGCCAACTCCAGGAGACGAGTGTCAAGCCCACGTTCAGTGAAGAGTGAAGAGTCGTGGTGGGAGCAAGCAGGCGCGTTGCGTGAGCTCTGGACTTGGATGAATCTCCTCAGAACTGGGAGATCTAATTGCAGAGTCACTGTCCATGATTTGTGAGAAATTTGGGAAAGGAGCCAATAGCCAGGGAAATGTGAAATGTTTTGCAGTTTTCAAGAGGGAAAGAATGTGCATTTGGGTAAATTTATTGACTTGTGACTTGCAAACTTGGCATTGACTCATGGCACAGATATGCACTAGATTTGTTATGAGGTGCCTAGAAAGTCGAATTTTATATTTTTCTACCTCAGTAGGCCAGCCTGTCAAGTCACCCGGCAGCGAGGTAGGGGCAGTGAATCACCTTGGAGGAAGTCTCTGTTCCTAGAAAAATCACACTGTTGATACTTTCCGTTGTGTAAATGTGAGGCACCCGTTAGCCTGACAATTGGATATAACGGGACATTGTCCCCTAAAGTCGAGCTTGACAAAGGCTCTTCTGCTCCATATTTCTTGGTATGAACAGCGGGGTTGCCAGAAGCAATTGGGCACATTTATAAAGGTGCAAGGAGCCTTCTGGAAGAAAAAGTCAGGATCAGTTCCTTCTCATTTGAATTCCTTCTCATTTGAATCTAGATCCTCTCTGATGGGCTGAAGTGGTCCCATCTGAATTGATGGCCAAGCCCCTCCCCCACAAAGGGGAAACTAACAGGGCGGGAGGGGGAGGGGAGGTGTGAAATGGTGACTCAACTGTCCTCCAGCACAGGGTGTGGCTGAGGCCAAAGCAACCCAGCCGAGAGGGTTTGGGGAAGGAGCCCACGTGTGGTGCATTCTCAGGGTAAGCTTGATGCCCGGGAACCCTCCAGAACCTGTGTAGAGAGCTGGGCTGCGGGCATTAGTGCATACGAGCTGGGTGGGGCCTTCTGCTTTTAGCAGTGACATGGGTGGCAGCAGCGGAGAGAGCCTGCGCCCCCCCCCCCCCACCGTGGCCCCAGCACTGCACAAACTATACAGCGACACCCAGGGAGCAGGGAGATGGAGATTTTTGCTTATTTGGTGTACGAGGCTGAACAGTGTCCCCCCACAACCCCAGCCCCACCCCATTCTTGTCCAGCTGAAACCTTAGAATGCGACCTTATTTGGGATAGGGTCCTCAAAGATGTGGTTAGTTAAGGTGAGGTCACACTAGGTTAGGGTAGGCCTCTTGTAATTCGGGTAGAGGCCCTAAAGCTAAGAAGACTGACATCCTTGTAAGAAGAGAGGAGGACACATAAAGACCCCGGGAAGACGGCCCCGTGACCACGGAGCAGAGACTGGCGTGGTGCAGCTGCAGGTCAGGGACGCCAGGCTTGCCCGGAGACCCAGGAGTCTAGGAGCGAGGCCTGGAACAGATTCTTCCTGATTTCAGAGGTCGGGCCTCTTGACCTACGAGAGAATCCGTTTTTGTTGTTAGAAGCCACCAAGTTTGTGGTAGTTGGTTACAGCAGTCCTAGAAACAAATGGATTCTGCCACGTTCTGAAACATAAAAAAAGGATGTAACTCTTACTTGAATCCCCATCTGGTAAAGCAAGTTACACAAGTTACAGCTTATTAAACAGCTGTCTTATCTGGTTGATAATCAAGAAAATGCAGAACTGAAAACACCTCATGATATTTTTATGGCTAAACCAGAGAAATGTAGGTTAGATGCTAATACAAGTATGAGGGCTGGCAGCTAGCTTAACACGCATCTGGATGGATGGATTGATGCTGACCTGCAGAAGACAGCGGGTCTCTGTCCTTCTGCAGTGACGTGGATGCGACTTTGTGTTCTTATCAAATGTGTAAGTAATACACAGTTAGCGGGGGTCATATGATAGGTAACAGATCTCATACTCAATCCGGATAGCTGGAATGGTGAAGCCCAAACCCCAAGATGACATTTTATGGGGGGGGGAATGTCACGTTAAATCTTTAGCTTCCAAAAACATTAATTGCAAGAATGAACCAGAGGGGACCTGGATTGAGAACAACTTGTGGGGTAATTTCTATAGATTTGTAGATGATGCTAGTTTAAAAGGAGGCAGCAATGTGACTTGATTCCTCAAAAAGGTAACAGAATTTTAGATGGCATTGATATAGATGTACTAATTACAACAAACTCATTAATCAAGTTCCTCACCAATAGATTAAAATGATTTTAGCATATGTCATCAAAATGTTTCCTGGGGAGTTCCCTCTGTGGCACAGTGGGTTAAGGATCTGGCATTGCTGCAGCTGTGGCGTTGGTTGCAGCTGCAGAAATGTTTCCTGGTAAGATCAGATGATTAACAAGTAGCTTTGATACATAGGCATAATGGAGTAGATTGACGAGGGGGAGGAAGGCAGTATCCAGGAAAATGTTTAGCGTATATTAAATGAAATATATTAATTTAGCATATATTATATGAAATGAGCAGCCTCAGGATTCCAAACTGATCTTTCCCAGTATTGCCCTTCCACGCTGAGGAGTCAGAGGAGCTGAAGCAGATCAGGCAGGGGCTGTGGACAGACCAGTGCCCCTCGCCATCAAGGAAAAGCAGCGACAGTGCAGAACTGTGAGAGTGCTCCAGGCCTGCGGGACCTCTGAGCATCCCTCGCTTCTGCCTTCTCCCGCAAATGCTCTTGTAGCCCGTGCCAACTGCGAGGCATACAGCTCAGCTGGATTGATATCATGCAAATCACACATTGGAAAGACTGTCTTTTAACTTTTCATTCAGATATAATATTAAACTTATCAAAAAAACTTGCAGAGTTCCCCTTGTGGCTCGGCAGCAATGAACCTGACTAGTATCCATGAGGACGCAGGTTCAAACCCTCGCCTTTCTCAGTGGGTTAAGTATCTGGCTTTGCCGTGAGCTGTGGTGTAGGTTGCAGATGAGACTTGGATCTGGCGTTGCTGTGGCTGTGGTGTAGGCTGGCAGCTGCAGCTCCAATTTGACCCCCAACCCGGGAACTTCCAGATGCTGCAGACGCAGCCCTAAAAAGCAAAAAACAGGCAAACAAAAACTAAAGAAACAAAAACTTTTTGCCAAAAGAATTCTTGTTTACCTTTCACCAGCTTTCCCAAATGTTAACATCTGACGCAGGCATGGTACAATGATCAAAACCAGAAAAAGGTCCTTGATCTTATTAACTCATTTGCAGATGCTATTGAAGTTCAGTGATTGTTTCACTAACCTCCCTTTTCTCTTCCGGAACCGGAGCCAGGTTCCCACACAGCAGTTAGCTGTCCTGGCTCCTTGGTCTCCTTCAATCTGGGTCAGTTCATCAGTTTTCTGAAAGGATATTTGAGGGTAAATTTGACAAACCAAAACATATCTAGAATGGCGAGGGTCTGAAAGGCAGGAACCCCGGGGAACCCTTGCCAGAAATGGCAACTGTCAGCCTAGAGGGGGGCCTGTTAAGGGGCCGTGTTAGCTGTCGTTAAAGTTGCCTTCAAACACTGGAGGACCTTCGTGCAGAAGATGGCATAGGTTTAGTCAGCACTGCCTCAGGGACTAGAAATAGAACCTAGAGGTGGCATCACCACTAGGAAGATTGCAGCTTGGCTCTGTGCAGCACATTCTGTGAGTTAGAACTAACCATCTCCCGGCCCCCGCAGCCCTGAGCTGGATCAGGGCAGACAGATAGGCTTGAATCACAAGAAGCCAGGTAGAGGCAGGTCATGGGTGGGGCCGCAGAGCAGGAAGAGCTGTGGGGCAGCTGGCCAGGGCCCCACATGACTCACACGACTGGGGCTGTCAGCTCAGGGGAGGGAGCAGAGCAGACAGAGGCTTGATTGGCAGGCCGGGCGGAGAAGAGAACGCCTCCTCCACCAGCTTTGCTGCCAAAGTCCACTATTGATAGAGAACTTGGGGCTTTGCCCACAGCTCTACCTGCGGCCATCTGTCCAGTCTGTCTAGTCGGTCCACTCTTTCAAGCTCTCTGACCTCTCAGCAAAGGGAGGGTCCCTGGAGGGGCAGAATTCATGTTCTTGGGTCAGGGAGTTCTGAGTTGGGAGAAAAAGCCCAGGGACCCCTCTCAGGGTTTATTGATGTGCGCTGGGGGCTGAAATGGTGCCAGGTCCTAGCATGGATGCCAGTCTGGGCAGTTCCTATAGCTGGAGGTTTGGCCAGGATCCGTAATGTTAATCGTATCTATTTGAAACGCTGAAAATGAAGCCAACTAAACGGCAGCAAGGAAGAGCAATGAGCTAATGCTTAAGTAAGGTCTGACATTTCTATGCTTCAAAACCAATCAGTAGTTGAGATTTTCAGCCAAGTGAGCTCAGCCAACACTGAGTTCATCAACATCCTCATAAGAAAGTCCTAAGAGTCTCATGACAGTGCGGCTGTCCTGCTGTGGCCGCATCCTCCTATCTGGCCGCAGATCTTGGGGTCTGTCCTGGCATCCATCCCTTCATCATCTGACCCTCCACCCACCCATTTAGACCTTCAACACTTGTCTAACTTCCACTACATACTGGACACGGGGCATGAGCATGAAAAACATCACCTTTCCGGCTCTCAAGATGCTTACTGTTTAGCGGCAGGTGGGAGGATGAGGTAACAAAGCAAAGAAGCGGTCACTGGGGGAAGCGCAGGCTTCAGCTAAGGAATTTTAGGTTTCCATTTAAAACTCACCCAAGTGAGCAATTTCTAAGATGATTCAAAGTCATCTGTAAGGAATATGGAAAAGTTATTTGAACTTCCACAAGTAGGTTCAGCTTTTGTGTGAGTCACGAGAGATTCTTGGGATTGCAATCCGGTTCAGTGAAATTCAATGTCATAAATACGGATTGTGCACCAACAAGGAGGAAGGGCATCACCGCCCCAACCCCTCCCCTTGACAGACCCAAGATCATGAGAACCTCTCGGATGAGCTGACCTAATCCCACCTGAGGACCACTAGTGGGAAAGGCCACCAAGAGCTGTCACCAGGAGGGCAGGGGTCTGTGAAGAGGTGACTTGACTATCGCCCCTCTCCTGTGTGTTCCAAGAGTGAAGCTTTCCTGACTGCTGAGCATGACACTGAGAGCACGGCCGGGTCCTTCCTTGGAAAATACCATGGCCTGGGCAGGGATCTGAATGCTTGGCACCATTGTGGCTATAAATTTGGTGGGACGATCTGAGATTGCTGGCCAGTGCTCATGGTCATCAAAGGAGCTGAGTTCTAGATGCTTCTCTGTCGCTCCCTGGCTATCTGAGTTGGCTCGTCTCCACCCATAAACCGGGGTCATTACAATTCCCTTCTCAACGGAGTTGTTTAGCGGCTTAAAGACTAGATTGAGAAACTATGTGGGAAGGCACTCTGTTACTAGAACAGGAGTGTGTTTCAGGAACCAGCTCCGGCCAGCATTTTCACATCCTTAGATGGGTCATCAAGCATCACCTCCTACTAATTTTCACTTTGACCTTGGGTGAGGAAAATTGTGGACAGAACATTAAGTCATCAATTGTTTTGCCCAACTTTAGATAGTAGCATTCTTTGCTTTTTCTTTTCTTTGAACCCACCATTTCTAAGCCTAGCTTGAATGTAAAATGACATAACACAATGTACCTTATGGGGTGATTATAAAAATTAAACGAGGCATCAAGGGTCTACCGGGAGGCAGGGGCTGGCCAGCCTTCGCAGGTGAAATCAGTCCTTACTTGCCTCCCAGCTGGCTCCATCTTTCGTTTTGCCAAGGACCTGCTGAGTGGTACTCAAAAACAGATAGGAAGAGCTACCACGAACTGCGCACTTACTAGAAGCGAGCACGGCATTATGTGCCTTTCTTGGTGTTATTTCATTTAATTCTCATCATAGCCCTAGGGGACATGTGCCATTCCCATTCCCATTTGACAGAAAGGAACTAGGAGCACAGCGAAGTTAAGGAACTCAGCCCAGGTCACACAGCTGGTAAATAAGAGAGCTGGTCTACGCGTCCACGCATTCCATTCCTACAGCCCTTGCTCCTGAGTGCTGATTTCTGCTGCTTGGTTACTGGGCTGGAGACACAAATTCGGGACCAGCTCAGCTTGAAAGCAGCTGATAGCACTGAAATATATGTTACTTCTGATCTGTGCTATAAACCTTGACCAAATGTGGCTTCGTTTCACCTGCCTTTCTCTGCCTATCTAAATCATCTCGAGCGTGTATTTCATTCCGTCCCTTAATTTGTTTATACCGCTCACCTTAAGTCAGGAGTAATTTGACTTTTTACAGTTGAATAGTGCTAAATGATTCACATGTCTGAAAGGGAAAGAGAGAGACAAACAAGTTTAACATAGTATCATGTATCATAAATAGTAGTCTGGGTCCAGCTGGACAGAAAAAAGATTGGGCTAAATCGAGAGGGGGAAAAAAGGGGGAGAATTCCCTTTAGAGTAACAAATTTAGAAACTAATATTTTGCCCCTGGGAGGCACAGGGCAAAATAAGAACTCCCCATATCAAAGAAGCCTGGGAATAGCACGGTAGGAAACAGAAACATCAGTCTGATACAAGAAAGGAAAGACAGATAAGCAGCCAGGAAACGGGGGTCACCGTGGAAATGCGAGGAGAAGAATGGGGCCCAGAAGCTCAAGGGAAGGGAGCGCTCAGGCCAAGGACCTGTGTGCGAGGGGGATTTATTTGAAGGGGGCTCTGCCTGCTCTTTGCCCTGGTGCCGGAGACAGGAAGTATCCTGGTTTTCCTAAAAGCTGGGGTAAACTATCCCACGTTTATGCTTTGGAAGTTGATCAGGCATGTGCTCCTTGATGAGGCCCAGGATGTACAGACGAACCAGAGGTCTCATATGCCCTCAGGAAGCTTGCTGCCCCCTGGGCCAGACCGAGTGGCAGGCCTGTGATGGCCATGCTGTGTAATGGATGCTTTTATGGACCTGGGAAAAGAGGAGGCCAGTCCAGGTCCAGGGAAGATGATATCTGGGCTGCAACTTGGAGAATAACCTGGTATTTTCCAAGTGGGTGGCATTGAGTGTCATGGCTCCTGGCAAGGGAAACTTCATCTGCAGAGACACTGGAATCTGAGCTCGTTTGGCAAGTCTGGGAAAGTATGCTGTTGGGTACGGCTGGAGCAGGGGGCCTGTGTGGGAACACGGTGAGAGATGGGCTGGACGGGGGAGGAGCAGAAGTCAGATCACAGATTATAGCTTTTAGCTTATCCTAAAGATGCCTCTCGTCTTTGATGGTTTGCCAAGAACCCTGACCAGAGCAGACTTGGCCTGCCTGTGCTACTGTGCTCAGGGGCAGTACTTCACAGTATTTTTCAAGCTATAGGTCACAACCCACCCGTGGATAATGAATTTTTTAAAAATAATAAAATAGACTGAAGTGGTGCCTTTTGCATGCATGATTTGCGTTCTTAAAAAAATGTCTCATCTGTCATGAACTGTTGCTTTTGTAAAGTGTAAGATGACAGCAAAAATTTAACTCCTAGAAAAAGGAGCGTGCTCTTGGATGAAACAGCAATGTCAAATTGCTCTAAAAGTTTTTTAAAACACCCACTTTTTAAAAAGCAGCTCTAGGGAGGTATAATTCGTGTAATACGCAATTCGCCCGTTTACAGAGTACATTTTCAGTATATTCCCAGGGTTATGCCACCCACAGCACGACCTTTTTTCTTTCTTCCTTTTTTTTTTTTTTTTTTTTTTTTTTTTTTGTCTTTTTGCCTTTTTCTAGGGCCGCTCCTAGGGCATATGGAGGTTCCCAGGCTAGGGGTCGAATCAGAGCTGTAGCTGCCGGCCTACACCAGAGCCACAGCAACGTGGGATCCGAGCCGCGTCTGCAACCTACACCACAGCTCACGGCAACACTGGATCCTTAACCCGCTGAGCAAGGGCAGGGATCAAAGCCGCAACTTCATGGTTCCCTGTCGGATTTGTTAACCACTGCGCCACGACGGGAACTCCAAGCTGGACCAATTTCTGAACATTCTTGTTGCTCTTAAAAGAAGGCTTCTACTTCTTAGCAGTTAATCCCCTTTTTCCCCCAGACCCCTCCTCCCAGCCCTTGGCAATCACTAATCTACTTTCTGTCTTTATAGATCTGCCTACTCCGGTCTTTCCATATCAATGGAATCCTGTAGTAATGTGCTCTTCTGTCGTTAGCATCATGCGTTCAAGGTACATCCAAGTCGTAGCATGGATCCTTACTTCATTTCTTTTTATGGCCAAAGAGTAAGTATTCCATCATTTGAATAGACCACGTTTTATGTATCCATTCATCCGGGGAGAGACATTTGGGTTGTTTCCATCTTTGGGCTCTTATGCATGACGTTGCTTTGAACATTCAGGCACAGGTTTCTGTGTGAAGGTGTGTTCTGATTTCTCTTGGGCATTTACACCGAGGAGTGGAATTGCTGGGTCCCGTAACTCCATGTGTGGCTTTTACGGGAAGCGCTGTCCTGTTTTCCAGAGCAGCTGGACCCTTTGACATTCTCCATAGCCGTGTACGGTGTTCCAATTTCCCCACGTTCTCAACACCACTTGTTACGATAGCCATCCTGGTGGGTATAAAGTGATATCTCCTTGTGGTTTGTGTTTGCATTTCCCTGAGAGTTAAAAAGTCAGGCATCTTTGTATGGGCTGTACACTTGGTCTTTGCTTCTGCCCTTATCTCCTGCCCGGCTGGTGATGCGCAGTTCTCAGACCACACTTCAAGTAGCTGGACTGGAAACGGAGTGTATCACCCGGAGGGAGGTTAAGTGTTATTTCAGAAAACTTTTGCTTCAGTCCCATGTGTTCGGCGTTGAGATAATAAAATGTACTTGTACTTCATACTGTTGGAAACCCTTCCTGACATCCATCCTCATCTAGAGTGACACAGGCCATCCTTGAAGCAGGACCTTGTCCTTCCAAACATCACTCAACGGCCACATGCCATTGCCTGAGCCCTGAGAAAATCTGACAGGCAGCTTCAAAATCTGAAACTAATAAAAAAGGGTTTAAGTCCCAAACCAATTTAATTACGAAAATAGACCCACTGTTTTGAACTTAGTGAAACAGTTCAAAAAAATTGTTTAAAGGCTATTTCCGTTGTGTTTTAACGTTCCATTAATTTGAGAAGAGTTTTTAAAAACTTGACTTTATCCCATGAAAATGGGATTGCTTAAAAGAGTTGGTTTTCTCTGAGATATAACCAGAGGCAGATTTTGCCTGGGTCTGCTCTCGGTGGGGACAGAGGTACACGCCAGTCGTGTGTACGTGTGTTCACGTCTTCAGGTACACGGGTGCACGTGCAAATCCCTTTGCTTTCATGGATGCTGCTGCTCACCCTGTTTGTTGCAGCATTATTCACAACAGCCAAGGGGGGGAAGCAACCCAAGTGCCCACGGAAGGATAGGTGGGTTGAAAAAATGTGATGTATAAAAAAGAAAATGTGTCATATAGAGCCCTTCCCCCAGAGGAGACTCTGGCCAGAAGGTACCATCTAAGAACCAGGAAGAGGGAGAGTCCTCGCCAGACGCCACACCTCTTGGTGTCTTGGTCTTGGACTTTCACTCTCCACAACTGTGGGAGATAAACGTCTGTTGTTTATGTTGTAAAAATGTGCTGTACAGATACAATGGAATGTTATTCCGCCTTGAACATAAGGAAATCCTGTCACGTGCTGCAACATGGGTGAGACTTGAAGACCTTCTGCGAAATGACATAAGCCAGTCACGAAAAAGACAAATACGATAGGGTTCGCCTGAAAGGACATATCCAAAGGAGTGGACACAAAGTAGAATGATGACAGCCAGGGCAGAGGGGAACAGGGACCGGGGAGTTGTTACTCCATGGGTACAAGTCTCATTTTTGCAAGATGAAAAATTCTAAAGATCTGTTGCACAACAGTGTGAAAATACTTAATACGGCTGAACTGTACACGTAAAGATTAAGATGGTAGGGAGTTCCCGTGTGGCACAGCAGGTTAAGGATCTAGCATTGCCACAGCTGTGGTGCGAGCTGCGATGGCGGGGCGGGTTCACTCCCTGGCTGGGGAACTTCCACATTGCTGCTGGTGCAGGCAAAAGAAAAAAAAAAAAAGGTTAAGATGGTAAATTTTATGTCATGTATTTTTTTCTTTTTACCACCATCTAAAATTTAAAAAACTTTAAAGATGACCCCACTTGGAAGCTATACCATGTAACAGATAGAACTTGGGTGTTGGATTGACGAATCTGGATTTAAACCCTCTTCAGAGCTGGGCGACTTGTGTGAGCCATGTCAAGCCTTGATCCTTGAGTGCTCGCAGCAGGGAAATAGCTAGTTCTTAGTGCCAGCAGGAGGGGGAGCTGGGAGCAAAGTGCCTGGCAGAAATTGAGGGGGATCTGTGAGAAGAGTGCAACCTGCAGTGCCCTCCCAGTGCCCTCCTGTCTGTCTGTCTGTCTGTCCTCTGGCCTAAGGGGAGCCGGTTTGCAGAGCTGTGGAGGTATGCCCTGGAGCTCCCCTGCAACCACCACGAGCCCCTCTCTAGAGACAAACCTCCAGCCACTTAAGCCGATGTTATACCCTCTGCAAATAGGACTTTTTGCTCCCTGGGAAATTCTCCGGAGCTCCGAGGGACCCAGCCCTAGGGTTCCTCATGAGAGTCTTTGACCAGCTCAGCCTGGCCTCCACCTCACAGCCGGCAGCCACAGACAAGTTGTGGGATTTTAGGTGTGTTCCATGAGGAGCTGTGGGGACTTTCTGTACCCAGGAAAACTCCCCAGCCAGTCAGGCCCTCATCTCTTGGCTCAAGGCTTTGCTCTCATAAAACACACGCATTCCTGAGATCATACTAATACGCTTACAGTGAAATAACTTTACAGTTCCTAAGAGGATTCGCATGCAGAATATCTGTGCGACCTTAACACAGACTGTGAGGCTGGGTTATCACCTCTGCTTTTAGAAATGAAAATTTTAATGAGCACCTACTCTAGGTCAGGCCATTGTCTAGGCTCTTTCTCCCAAGTTATCTTCCTCTGTTTCATAAGTGGCCCAGAAAGGGCTTGGAGCCAGATCTTCCATGCCTGGTGCTTTTCTCAGAGCACTTTGGCTGCCTTCTGAGTCATTGGTGAACCATCGGGCCCCTGCAGAGAGCAGGTTTTACTGGGGCAAAGGGCACAGTAGCAAGTACCTGAAAGAGGCAGGCCTGCCAAAGGGAGGAGGGAGGAGACAGGGGAGGTGAGATGTGGGGCCTCAGGAGTGGAACCCAGAACTACAATGGTCTGGACGCCAGGCCAGCCTGGCAGGCCCTGGTTCTCTCTGCTCAGACCCTCTTCCCAACCCCTCCCGAACCCCTCCCGAATCTGGCTGGGGAGGCAGGCAGATCTGGCTCCTCTTCTAAGCCTCAGCTTCCCCCATCAGTGCAATGGAGACGGTAAGATGAGCCAGCTCCCAGGCAGCTGGAATGGTTCAGAGCAATGATGGACATGAATTGCCCATCACGGCGCCGGCGCACGGAAAAGAACTCAGTACAAGCTGTCCCAGTGCTCCAGCCCCACTCTCTGCAGACTCCTACCTCCGGAGCCCCCTAAGTCCCTCTTTTCTCACCCAATCCTGCTCCACCCGAACCCCCATCCCTCGAAAAAGCCGCAAGGAATTGCATAAGACCTAGAGAAACCGCTGGGCTGGGACAGGAGCTGGTGGTGACAGAGAGCCCCTGCCATCTCCCCTCCTCCTGGAGGACAGGCTGATCCTCAGGGACTAAATCAAACACCCTTCTTCCTGTTTACTCTGTTGGCATCCTGGCATTTAACTCGGCCCAAGGGAGAGAAGCTGCGGGTTCAGCCTTAGTGGCAGCAGAGACCCTGGGCTGGGAAAGCCACCGGTCCAGGTCTCCCAGTGGGGTCGTCCTATCCCACAGACAGGCTCGGAGCAGGGGACCTTGAGAGCTGGTGGCGGCGGGGGGCCTGGCAGGCCTTGCTGGGCTCACCCCACCCAGGGGGCACTCTGCACAAGCTCTGTCCCACGGGGCTTCCGGCACCCTCCTGTTAGTGAGATGTCTCAGGGGAGGTCATCCCTCCTTCGAAGTCCTGCCCTGTCCCTAGCCCCCTCTCCCAGGCCCTCTGTCTTGGAATTTTCTCATCCTGTGAGGGAGTGTCCCACTGTCGCTGTCTTGCTTCTTGAGGAGATGCTTAACTCATAACCCTCTCCACTGTTAGGTCCCTTCACCAAGAAGGTGGCTTCCTCTGGAGGTAGCGTAACACAACAGGAAGCACGTGGGCTTTGCAGCCAATGGGCTGGTGTTCCATCCCCAGCCACACAATTTACTCAAAGTCCTTTGACTCCTTGGAACTTCAGGTCCCTCACACCTACAGTGATTCAGATGACACTTCCTCCAGAAGGTTACCGTGGAGATGAAATTAGATGGCACGTTTTAGTACCTAACACCCCGGATACGTACAAAAATGCTCAATAAATACTCTCCTCCAACTTCTTCCAGAGGGAGCATCATAGGCCATAGCTTAGTCAATCAGCCAGTTAGCATCCTGTTCCTTTCAGAGCGTTACTTGGTGCTGTTGAAGTGATTAGAAGAGGGAGGAGATATTATCTCAGCCCTGGAGAAATTGTCAAATGGATGCGGGAAGTCATAATACGCGCCCTCTACTAGCAAACCAAGATGGTGTCACCAATGCCACCCCTGGGTCCTGAGACATTGGGAGGTCACCACTGCTGCTCCCAGGGGGTCCTGCCAGCCCAGCTGCAAGGCATTGCTTTTTGGTAAGAAGTGGAGGCAGCAACCCTCACTTAGGGCACTCTACTCTTTTGTTCAAGAGGAATTCCCCAGATGGGCCTGATAACTACCAAAGGCCCTTCCCTGAAATGCAGCTATGATTTCAGGAGGATTTTGGCTATGTCTATGGAAGGCAGAGTTGCAACTTTGCAAACCAGGCTGCTATGGACAATTGCGTTCTCCCTAAGGAAGGGACAAGCCTGATGAAGGGCTGTGTCAGTTTTCTCCTCTGGATCCCTGGGCTAGGGGTGGGGGCCCTGGTGTCCGTGGCATAAGGGCGGGAAACTGATGACTGTTTTGTGAGGGGCTGTGTGAGACTCTGGGCACTAGGGCAGCTGCTATGGGACGCAGGTGACAAAACGAGGCACCAAGGGGGGAAATGCCAGCATCTCTGATGGCTACTATATCTATATCTTGCCCTCCTAGAATATCTTGTGTGAAGTAATTGCTGGTACGTAGAAAAGCTGTTAATGGCAGAGTAGCCAAGGAAGCAGAACAGGGACCAAACCAGCCAGGTTTCAGGCCAGCCACTGAACTTCCCTGACTTAGTGGCCTTGTCCACAAAATGAAGACACTGAGCCCCTGTCCCAGACCGTGCATGTAGGGCCCTTAGAACGGGGCCTGTGTTCTACGTACATGTCAACTTTTTTTGTTGTTTCTTTGTTTTTGGACAAGCTTGCAGCATACGGAAGCCCCTGGGCCAGGGATCAAATCCGAGCTGCCGCTGTGACTTTTGCCACAGCTGCAGTCATAGGGGATCCTTAACCCACTGCACCATAGCAGAAACTCCTCAACTGCTCTTTTTTTAGCCACCAAAAGTATTTGCCTTTTGTTGAATTCTCTCAGGTTTTCTCGGTTTGCAATGATATCATCAGTGAATAATGAAAAACTGGCCAGTTTTCTTTTCATTATCCTGCTTTCTATTTCCCTGTCCTGCCTTATCTCCTGTTGTAGACCCTTTGGGGAATGGTGAGAACCATACCAAATTTTCGAGCAGCAGCTATGGGAAGGCTGCACGTGAGACGAGAGTGGCCAGAAGCAGAGCGATAGCTTGGAAGCCGTCGCAGTGAGTTAGGCGAGATGCGATGTAGACTCAGCTGTGGGTAAAACCCTCGAAAACAAGAGGGCGACAGGCCTCCAGCCAAGAGACACTTTAGAATAAGGGTCAGCTGGATTTGATGGTGATCCTGAGCATAAAAACAAATGACTAAAACTAGCCATCAAGGCAATTCTATTATAATGTATTCAGCTGAAAAGAAGAGAGGAAAAATTCATAATCTCACTTTATGATGAGTTTGGAGACAAAGGATTTAGAAGTTTACAAATTTATTTTCTACTGTATCGCCACCGCTTGTCACAAGATAGCCATTTCCAAAATACTTTACAATTCATTAATGTTTGTTTCTTTTTCTTTTTATTTTTTTTTTCTTTTGCTTTTTTAGGGCCACACTCGTGGCATGTGGAGGTTCCTAGGCCAGGAGTCGAATCAGAGCTACAGCTGCCCGCCTACACCACAGCCACAGCAACCCAGGATCTGAGCCGTGTCTGCGACCTACACCACAGCTCGTGGCAATACCAGATCCTTAATCCACTGAGCAAGGCAAGGGATCGAACCCACAACCTCATGGTTCCTAGTCGGGGTTCATTTCTGCTGCGCCATGATGGGAACTCCCTGTAAAAGTGTTTGTAATTTACCAAGCAATCTCACACATTTGCCCTTATTTTGCCTTCACAGAATCCCTACGGTCAATATTACTGAAGCATCAGATGTGAAGAATTATAATATAGTGGTGAAAAACATGGCACTGGTGTTTGAAACCTGGCTTCCTAGCTGTGTGACCTCTGGTAAGTCACTTAACCTCTCTGTGCTTCAATTCTGCCTCTATAAAATGGAGGCCATAGCACGATCTCTGTCACAGTGTTGCTTAGTAATGTGGTAGGTACTTCTCACTGTGACTAGAGGAAGTTTAGGGCTTGCAAATGTGCTCCCTTTCTTGCCGGACCTTCTTCGATGCTCCTGCAGGTTACACTGCCAGGAAGCACGGACTGTCCTGTAACTCTGTACCTCGTGAGTCGGCCCCCATTGGAAGCCCTGGTTCAGTCAGGGGAGTGGCGCTCCCCTGGATGGTGAGGCTGGAGGCTCCACAGGGTCTCGCTGGACCCTGAGGCTGGGCAGGGGCTCGGTTTCCACGCCCTGGGCCCGCAGCAGCCTCTCTGGTTAGGGGGCCATAGACCTTCTGGTGCTGTTAAGTAATTAGTCCCGGGGAACAGGCCTGAGCCAGACCTGCCCTGGACAAACAGGACATGCCTTTTGGGAATAGGACAGGCCCTGGCCCTTGAGGAAACCTCTTCCCCCTCAACACAGAACACACACAAATCCACAGCAGATTCTGCTCCGGGGCCTGTTTTTCTCGGTCACAGCGCCGAGGCGTGAACCCAGGGAGGACGAAGACCGAGGGAGTGGACGGCAGACCCCGCCCAGCACTTGTGGGGCGCTGCCAGAGCTCGTGATGACAGGAAGACAGGGCCCGGGGGAGGCTGCGGGGAAGGAGAGGACCTTGGGATGCAGAGGTTTGGGGAGCGATCTGAAGGGGTGTCTGGGGAAGCGCGTGTGGGGAAGAGGGGCAGGAAAGGTGTGCCTGTGAGTAGAGGCGGCAAGGGCTGGGCCGGGGGCAGGCAGGCCCGGGAGGCGCTCTCTGGCTGCAGTGGAAAATCCCCATCGGAGGCAAAAATTCCATTCAACACATATTTATGGCACCTACTCAGTGCAAGCAACAGGGCCGGGCTGAGTGCCCCCAGCATGGCCCTGTCCTGGTACCCCAGCGTGGCTAACGGAGTGACCTCACGGGCCACTGGAGCAGTGGAGGGCCCTAGAGAGGGTGCAAGAGCCGGGGGGGCGCTGAAGACTGCTTGGCTCTGAGCAGCGCCTCAGCACTGGGGGACCTGAGCTCAGGTAGCCAGCTGGGGCCCCACCCGCTGGCAGAGACCTGCTGAGTCACAGACCCCTGGGGGCTATGGCTCAGGCTGAGGCGGGGTGGGGGGTGGGGGGAGGAAACAGGGGTGGCGAAGCTGCTCCCACAGCACAGCGTGGGGCAGGCAGGCCCGAGAAGAGGCGTCGACAAGCACTCAAGTAAAGGGCCCCTTCCTTCCTCCCTCCAGTCTCTGCTCCAAAGCTGAGGATGCTGGGACCAGGGGCCAGGGGAAGGGGGGGATGTGGGGTTGTGGGGGGAGCAGCTGACGGTGAGGGAGCGCCATCAGCCCCACCTGTCTGTTTCTATTCTTTCCTTTTCTCCACATCCTCTCGGTCCCACTGTGTCTCCAACCCACTCCCGGCCTCACTCACCTGCTGCCATGTGGCCCTATTTTGCCACAGGGGTCCCTGGCCCACTGTGGGTACACTGGCCCTACCCTCTCATGCCCCACTGTCCCAGTGTTCATGGCCCAAAGGCCAGAAGTACCACTAGAACATTCTCCAGCACTAAGTTCAGGCTCCGGTCCCCTTGCCCCCAGGCCTTCCACGGCAGGCCCCCCGAGACCCTGGGTGGGCAGCGGCTGTACCCAGACAAAGTGACCCACAGAGGTTATGGTGAACGTCAAAAACATCCTCCTCTGCCTGAACACTAGCCTGCCTGGTGAGAGCAGCCCTCTGGGGCCATCCCCCAGGAAGTGGCACCCCAAAAGGTCAATGCAGAAGTGGGCTACTGCTGTGGTGCTACCCTAAGGACGCCTGGAGCTTGCAGAGCTCTTTACAGCTTGCAAAGCACTGTCACGGCTGATGTGTACAGAAACCCCAGCACAGCGATCCCATTGTACAGATGAGGACACTGAGGCTCCTGGGTGTTAAGCGCCCAGCCCAAGCTTGGCAGCTAAGTGGTAAGACCTGCGCTTGAACGCAGGCCTGTCACATTCTGGGCCCCACCTGCTTTACATTAGACCAAGATCCTCTCTCCCTCTTCACTCAACATCAAGTCCAGATGATGGGCTGGCGACGCCCTCCCCATCCAAGGCAATCCCTCCTGCTTCTTTCCATCCCCGCTTCCACCACGTGGCAGGGACTTCCTCCTCAGGCCCCCTCCAGTTACCCTCGTCCTGGTGAGCCCCTGCCCTTTGCCTAGAAGGTCCTTTCCCATTTGCTCCTCAAAGCCAGTCACCGCTCTTGCTTTAAGAAATGCCACCTTCTCTGTGAAGCCCTCCTGGTCATGACTGAGCAGAGCCAGCCTCTGTCTGGGGGCCCCACGTCTCTCTGCCCTGGACCTCTCTGCGCTGTGATGTTGACCTTCCACGTGAAAATTGACCATCTGTGCATCTGTGCCCTCCACCCACCCCACTGGCACAGGGACACGGCTCCTCTTTCTCTTCGATGGCTGTGAGCAGAGGGACGAAGGAGGGAGGGTTGGCGGATCAGGGAGTCTGGTCTCGTGTCATTAAGAAAGAGCTTGCATCAGGAGGGCACCCTGTCATCCTGAGAGAATGGAGAAGCCGAGGCCAGGAGAAAGAGTGACTTCACTGGCCCCTGAGCCACCGAGGGTCACATGTCCTCATTTCTGGCCCTCCCCCTGAGGACATTACTCAGCCACCCCTCAGCTCCACCCACTCCTCTTGCTTTATGAAGGGAGGGGACAGCTGGTGGAGTCATCTTTCCTGCCTCAGTCCTTTTTTTCCACTGTGCATGGAATCCCCCTAAAGCCACCTTCCCCTGACCCCTGTCCCTGTCCCCGGCCCTCAGAGGGGCCCCCTGGGGTTCTCCCTCAGACATCCCTTCCACCCTCAGATGGAACCAGGGGAGCAGCCCAGCCTGAACCAGGGACCCCCTCCGACCTTGGGGCCCTATGTTTAATGAGGACAGTGACATCACCAGTTCTCCTGTCCCCGCTCCCTTGAGCCAAGGGCCCACACCCCAGCGATCCCTCAACAGAGCCAGCCCGCTCCCGTGGGGGGCCCTCAGAACACAGCTCCAGGGACCCCCAAGACAAAGCTACCCCAGCTTGTCGTCCAGACTTGCTGGATGTCAGAAGTGTGGTCTGAGCAGCCTCAGACAGCACCCCCCCACCCCCTGCACCTCCATGCTCCCCACCCCCACCCTGGGGCTCTACCATCAGAATCCATTCCTCTGATGAAGCCCAGGCCGGCAGCTACCTTCCTGGGAAGGCAGGCTGCTCCTGGTTGGTTATTTACATCTGTTCGAGGCACAGGTTGGCAGCGATGGAACATACTAGAAAGGGCGGGTCTGGAGGTAGGCACAGGCCCCTGGGCCTGGCATCAGGACCAAGATGGCCCTGGGATTCAGGCTGGGAGAGCTGGAAGCCCAGGCAGTGTTGATCTGAAAGAGGAAGGAAACGAAAGCTTGACCTCCCAGTCCTAGCTTGGGGTACCCCTGTAGGCTAGGACCCAGGGCAGGGCCAGGACACAGCAAGGTTGGCACTGGAGGGGTTAACTGGGGCTGCCCAGCCTCTGTGCAGAAAGAGGCTGCCAAACTCAAACCCCTGCTTTCTGGGTGGAAGCAGAGGTGGAAGCAAGGCTGGCCGGGGGGCATCTCAAGCCATCACCCCCGCCCCACCCCCAGCCTCCCGCCCCCACCCTTCCTTGAATCCTCGTCCCAGTCCCGGCAAGCCGCTGGGGCTGGCACAGAGTGCAGGCCACTGACTCATCCACAAGAATGACAGCCTCCCCAACCGCACTGGCACCAGTCGCATCTGTGCTTTGCGCCTGCTCAGCCCTCCAGCCAAACCGGAGGGGAAGATGACCGTCGGGCCCGGGGAGGGGGAGGGCTGTGGGGGGGGGGGGAGGCTGCCGCCTTGCTGGTCCCAGCTGCTCAGGGCACGCATCCTAGAATTCTTCCAGGACGTAGGACACTGCTTCTCGACTGACACCTCCTAACTGCTCTCCATGCCACTCCTGTGGCTGGAGGGAGCCTCTCCCGAAGCAAGCATGGCCACGCAGGCGGTCCTGCTTAAAGCCTGTCCGTAGCTGCCTCTGGCCCTGGCCTTGCTCTGCAGCCCAGTGTTCAGGAAGCCCGTGGCGAGCTGGTCAGAGTGTGATCCGCCTCACCTACATGCCTCTCTCCGCTTTTCCTCTGCTCCATCCGCCCAGCTGCTCATTGTCCTCCGACAAGGCTCTGCGCTGCTGCCGGCCTTTGTTCATGCTGTTCCCACCCCTGGGAATGCTTTGCCCTTCCTTCCCGGTCTGGCTCTTACATCCTTAAAGGTTCTGCTCTCCTGGTCTTTCCTGACCTTTCAGCAGCAGCGTAAGGGGCTTCCTACCAGCCCCTCAAAGGGTGGGTAGGAGCAGCGGCCCAGCAGGCTCTGGAGTCTGACTCTGCTGATTCTACTCCTGGCATTGGCCTCAGCTGAGACTTTCCCCCTGAGTCCTGGTCTTCTCATCTGTAAAATGGGCTAACAATGCTGCCTGTACTGTGCTCAGCACAGAGCCTGGCTGAGAGCAGCGCCCAGAGAAAGGCAGCTGCTCCCACCTAGACCTGGGAGAGCAGCGCCCTGCCCAGGAGACAGTGGGCAGGTCCCTCCCTGTCGGCTGCCCCCTTCCAGGCTCTATAACAAGGATGGGCCCACATACCTCAGTGGGTTCGTGGGTGGGAGGGGTCTCCAGGGCCATGCCCAGCCTCTGTGGCCAGGCCACCAGGCTCAGAAAGCACATGCTCAGCTCCAGGTCCTGATCAGCCACCGAGAAGAAGAAAGACAGGACGATGCGGCAGCCCAGCAGCTCATCCCCTTAAACGTCCTCCCTTCTGCCCAGGTGCCATGTTCCTAGCCCCTGCCCCTGCCCCTCTGTCCTGCCCTGTCCTCCCTCCCCTTGGTGTCCCAGCAGCTGGTCTCTTTTCTCCACTGGGCACGTTTCCCTGCCTTCCTTCCTTTTGCCGGTTGAAACTGGGCCCATGCGGGAGTGGGGGCCGCCGTGGCCGTATTGGCTTGATGTCTCGGGGTCTTACTGGTAAAGACCAAAGTGTTCCCTGACCATCTGGATCCCTTAAAGCCGTTGTCTAGCTCTGGAGGAAGGGGCTCTCCTCTTGCACCCCACCTCACCCCCACAGTCCATGGTCCTCCGAGCAGGGGAGTTGGGGTGGGGAGGAAATGGACAGGGGGCACAGCACACAGCAGGGCTGTATCTGAGGCTCAGCTTTCCACTGACCAGCTGGGTAGCTCTGTGTTGACTCCCCCCCACCAGGATGGATGCACGATGCTTTACCAACAGCAAGGGTGCGTGTGCACGAGAGGCAAGACCATGACTCTGCGGGGCGGCTCTGTTAGGAGGCCTGAAGGACAGAAGGGGAGTCCATCCCCTCTGTGCTCCGAACCAGCTGAAATGGACCTGCCCAGCCTGCCTGAAGGGATAGAACAGAGCCAGGCAGCAGGGGACACTGCCCAGACGGAGGTCACAGGATCAGGACAACACTGGGAGCTCTTGTCCCCAGAGGCAGACCCAACTCTTGTCCCCAGAGGCAGACCCAAGAAGATACAATCTTTTAATTACATGCTCAGGCTTCCTGGGCTGCTGGCCAGGGTGCACTCAGCCCTCAGCCTCCTCTACCAGCCCAGCAGAAACACTGCCTCTCTCTGCCCGACCCTCTTGGGGCAAAGGGGGTCCAGGGACCCCACGACAAAGGAGAGGAGGCAGCAGACTGGCCGGGGCTGGACTTGGCGCTCTGGTCTCTGGGGGGGTGGGCGGGGGTGAGGGAAGAGCAACGGGGTCCAGATCAGCTCAGCCATCTCCTCGCAGTGCACCCACTTGAGCGCTGCCAGGACCTGGATGCGGCAGGGGTGGGAGCGGCATCTCTGCTCCCCCCGCCACCCCAGGATATCCAAACACTCAGGTCCAGATTCTCGGAAGGCCAACTCACGGGCCTGCTGTGCCCAGGCAGTTACAAAGTGTGGGAAGCAGCCTTGCCTAAGACAACGGGGAGGGTGGGCTCTATGGGGAAAGGACTAAAGAGGGGGCTGTCCTCTCCCGTCCAGGGTACTCGGAAGGTTGGTTTGTTGGTTTGTTTGTTGCTTTTTAGGGCTGCGCGTGTGGCATATGGAAGTTCCCGGGCTAGAGGTCGAATTGGAGCTACAGCTGCCAGCCTACACCACAGCCGCAGCAACCAGGGATCTGAGCCCCATCTGTGACCTACTCCAGAGCTCCCAGCAATGCCGGATCCTTAACCCACAGAGTGGGGCCGGGGATCGGACCGGCATCCTTGTGGATAGATACTAGTTGGGTTCATGACTGCTGAGCCACAACAGGAACTCCACTCTGAAGGTTTTTTATGTGCTGTTTTTGCTGGGTGGAAAAAAAAAAAAAAGCATCAGGCTTGTCCAGTTTGCAACCCCTTCAGCTGGTTTCCTTTCATCTCCCAAGGATCCCAGCCTCCATGCCACCAGCCCCCGGAGTCCAGGGGAGCAGGAGCGCCTCCCTGGTGGGCTCCAGGGGGTGGGGCCCCGCCTGCCAGAGGAGCGTACCTGTGCGGTGTCTCTTTAAGTCAAGCAACAACGGGGATATGTGTAATTTTTAACCCCTGTTTTGCTAGTGAAGGCCCAGCGTCTAAGTGAGAGATGATTTCACACACATTGCAGAATTTTGCTGTTGAGGCCTTGCTGCGTCTCTCCGGAAACTTAGGAGGTCAACTTGGATTTGTAGAGCAGTTTTGAGGGCTTTCCCATATCAAAGCACATCTAATCCCTTGGCTTACAGAGGGAAAGTCTGGGATGCAGAGAGAGTGAGGCCTCCTCTCGAACCTGGGAGAACCAGAACTGGGGGCCAGGTCTCCCTACTCAAGTTCTATACTCGGTTTATCTCAACTAGCCAGGCCGGCCCTGCATGGATGCCGCCCCCATGGGCACTGATCCTCTTCCCCTTCCTGCTCAAGGTCCCAGCCTTTGCAGAGCTCCCCAGCAGGAAGAGAAGATAGAGGACAGCAGGGGAGAGCATTTGCTGGGTGCCCACCTTTACAAGCCACGGAGGCCCTGACCAGGAGGAAGCTGGGCAGCTCCCCTACCAGTGAAGCCCAAATCTCAGCCTAGGGCCTACCCAAGACAGCTCACTCTGCGCAGAGGAAAGGCCTCGGCCGCTGGCCAGCTTAGCCTCCCATCCCCGGCTCCAGCCAGCAACATACTAGAGTAGTAGGTGAGTACATATCTTGGAGCCCTTCATCCTGGTTTCAAACCCCAGCTAAGCTCCCTGGCGGTTGTGTGTTTTGGGGCAAGGTCCTCACCTCTCTGGGTCTCAGCTGTGTCACCTGTAAAGTGAGGACGGGAATATAGTACGTTCGCCATAGGAGACTCATGAGAAGTATCTGAGTTAGTACATCTGCTGAAGATAGTGCCTGACACACGGCAAGAGCTATGTAAGTAGTTGATTTCTTATTACCGTTATTGTAATTAGTATTATTTTGTGACCGACGAGAGACCATGTATAGCAGAACAGACAAAACCGTAATGGCCTTGGAGAGGTTCTGTGAAAGGAAGGCAAGGGGCCTGTTACGCAAGGAGGGACTGTCACCCTCCATGGGCGGGTGGCTCACCAAGGGCCTTACATCAGGTGGAAACTGCCATTAATAGTAGTTCCCTCTTAGGCGAGTCACAAACCCGCAGAGCACGAGGGGGTGAGAAATTTTACTATTGTGGGAGTGAGAAATGTTACTACTGGGCAGAATTCCATTTTTAGAACGTGGGAAGTTATTTTGAGCCGAGGGTTGATGTTTGTTATTTTTTTTTAATAGCCTTTGCACTCTAACAATGCACACACATAGGGGCTCTGAAGAGAAACCAGGACACAGCGGGGAGCCCTGCTACGCCTCTGGGGTTGCTAGGCAACCCCTCTGGCCTCCCACCCCAGCCGAGGCCTACTGGAGAGCCAAGGGTGGGGTCCACGGACCCCTCCTACCCTTGGTCACAAGTGCCACGGCTCATCAGATGGCTCTGGGATTCTCTCAAGGGCGTCTAGAAAAGGCACCCCCCTTTTCTGTTCAACCTGAGCAGTGTCTAATTAGGCAGGCACATTAGCGGGGAAGAGCATTTTGTACAGCTAGAGCTACGGCTCACTTTCTAAAGCTATCTTAGTTTCCTGTGGTTGCTGGAACAAGTTATCACTAACTTAGTGGCTTCAAACAACAGAAATTTACCCTCTCGTAGTCCTGGAGGCCAAAAGTCCAAAATCAGTATCAAGGTGGGCCCCATTCCAGGTGTCCCTAGGGCTAGGCTCCCTCCAGAGTCTTGAAGGGAGAATCTGTCCCTTGCCTCTCACAGCTTCTCATGGTTGCCAGCATCCCTTGGCTTGTGGCTGGCTCTGTGGTCTCATTGGCTTCTCCTCTTCCATCTGTGTCACATCTCCTTCTGCATTTCTTGTAGGGACTCCTGTGATTGCATTTAGAACCTGCCTGGATAATGCAAAAGCATCCCTCCAGCTGAGGGTTCTTTTCTTTTTTTTTCCTTTTTTGGCTGCCCCACGGCATATGGAGTTGTGGGGCCGGGGATCAGATCCGAGCTGCAGTTGCGACCTATGCTACAGCTGCAGCAATGCCAGCTCCTTAACCCACTGTCCTGGGCTTGGGATTGAACCTGCATCCCGATGCTGCAGAGACGGCACAGGTCCCCCCGTTACACCACTGTGGGAACTCCGGGATCCTTAATCTTGCATCTGCTAACAGCTTTTTTCCATATAAAGTAACATTTATAGAGTTCACAAGATGAGGATCTGATACTTTTGAGGGTCATTACTCAGCCTGCTCTCCAAGTCAATGTCTTCCTCCAATGACATCAAACAGCAGGTCAGCCCTCCGCCCCAGCGTGGTGCCCTATCACTCTCTCCCTGGCAGTATTCGCCAGGGTAAGAACAACAGAGCACACAGCACTGATCTGAAGCCCTGGCCATCCTGGAGGCGTCTTGTGTGGACCTAAAAACAGACCAGGCCTAGAACTTCTGGAAGGAGGGTGGGTACTGGGCTATACACTTAAGCAATGACAGCTCCCTTGAGGCCTCCAGTTACCACCACAAAAGAACCATAAAAATCCAATAAAGAAAATGGAAAATATAGAAAATGCTAATCCTTCAGAATCCCAGACTCTAATAAAAAACTTCTTGTATAAAGTGATCTTCCTTTTAGATCTTTTTTTATCCTGATGGAACCATATAGTTATAACTTGAAAAAAGCAGGAGTGGGATTATGTGACTCTTCTTTGATCTGGTCTTTTTCAATAATGATATCTTTGGGTGTTGTTTATGGCAGTTCCCGTAGCATTTCCTCCATCTTTCCAAAGGCTGCTGAGGATGGACCATGAGTAGTTACCCCACTGCTGGATGTTTGAGTTGTTTCTAATTTTTCAGCTGAAACAAATGTGGCGAGATAATTTAGTGAGGTGTTTAATATCTGACTTGCCCATGTTGTTACAGGAGACTCACGGAGATCGGAGGCGTTTTGCTCTCTCCTTCACACACCCCTCCAACTCACCCCAAAGCAAGCAAGTGAAAAAAGTCAGGGCTTTCCTAGCTCCCAGGAAAAACAGGCCTTTGTTTTCCAAGGCTGAGCCTCACAGAGACAGGAACCGGATTGTCAGAGAGGGGGAGGGGCTCTGTGTTTGTGGGAAACTTCCACTGCAAGCACACAAACATCTCCTCTCCAACTTAGACAATGGAGGGAATGTGTTTGCTCTTGTGGCAGAAAAGCAGGGGCTGTGTGGAATTCAGGTATGGTTTGATCCAGAGGGTCTCACGATCATCAGGCTCTGGTTGCGTTTTTCTGTGGTTCTTTTGGCTCGGTCCTGCTCTGTGGGTTAGCTTTGACTACAGAATCATTTTCTTCCTTGCAGTGAAAGACCTAGAGCTGTTTAGGGCCCACATTCGCTCATGTCATAATCCATAAAAAAAGAAAAATCTCTGTCCTAGGCTCTGTCCAGCAAGACTCCTGAGATGCACCCTGAATGGCCCAGTTTAGGTAACATGTTCGCCAGTCAGCCAGTTACTGTGGTGGGGAGAGGGACTGTCCTGTCCGTTTACTCTAGGTCATGTGCCCTTCCCCCTCTGGGGTTTCCCCAGGATTTAACCCTCTGGGGATAGAGGAGCACGGGCTTTCGCCAAAGTCAGGGGATTTTTTTGTGTGTGTGGGTTTTTAGGGCCGCACCCATGGCATATGGAGGTTTCCAGGCTAGGGGTCAAATTGGAGCTGCAGCTGCCGGCCTACACCACAGCCACAGCAACACAGGATCTGAGCCGTGTCTTCAACCTACACCACAGCTCGTGGCAATGCCAGCTCCTTAACCCAGTGAGCAAAACCAGGGATTGAACCCATAGCCTCATGGATACTAGTTGGGTTTGTTATCACTGAGCTCCAAAGGGAACTCCTGGATTTTTCCAATAAAAATTAGGAGGTTGGGAAAAGGGAAATAGGGAGGATTGGGAACTGAAGAGCTAACAGACAGGCATCCGTGAGCATCTTTAGAGATGGATGGGCTGGAAGTGGCCCTGATTAGAGAAAAATAAGTGGATTTTCTGGACTGTGTGAACCCCACCCCCTGGCACCTGTAGCATCCCAAGCGGGTAGAGCCCAAGCACGAGTTTGTGAAGAGCAAATTCACTCCAGCTGCTCACAGTGCACCCTGATGTGTGAGCCTGTGCATACCTCTATGCCAGGATAAATTCCTAGAAATAGGAGTTCCTGTCGTGGCTCAGCAGAAGTGAATCTGACTATCATCCCTGAGGACGCAGGTTGGATCCCTGGCCTTGCTCAGTGGGTTAAGGATCTGGCATTGCCACGAGCTGTGGTGTGGGTCACAGATGTGGCTCGGATCTGACATTGCTGTGGCTGTGCTGTAGGCTAGCAGCTGTAGCTCCGATTCGACCCCTAGCCTGGGAACCTCCGCATGCCACGGGTGCAGCCCTAAAAGACAAAAAAAAAAAAAAAAAAAAAAAAAAATCCTAGAAATAGAACTCTTGGATCGAAGGGCTTGCATATTCAAACTTTAATAGATATTGCTAAGTTTCCCTCCGAAAAAAGGTTGTTACCCATTTTTGCTTCCAATAACATAGCCTAGGAAAAGGCCCATTAACCTTCCTCTTGTCAGTATGTACTATCACCCATCTTTGTAATGTTTGCCATCCCAGTAGAGTTAATTTGGCCTTTTTAAACTGCAAGGTAGGCTAAGCATCTCTGCACCCACTTGTACCCTAATCGTAATTCCTCTTCTATGGATTACCTGCTCGCGGCCCTTGTTCTTTTCCCATTGCGTATCCTCTGTTATTGATTTGCGAAAACTCTTTGTAGACGAGGGCTATAAACCCTTTGTGTAATCTGCTGCTCATATTTTCCCCAGCTTGTCCTTTGTGTGTTGACTTTGTATATAGAGCTTTTGTTGTCAGAACTTTACAAATTTTATGTGGTTCAATGTATCAGACTTTTCCGGTTTTCTGCCTCAAAGGTCTTACCCTAAAATAACAAAACATGGACTCGTGTGTGTGGCTTTTTTTCCCACAACGTCTGTGGCGTCGTTTCATATTTAAATATTTTACCCATCTGGAATTTAAAACATTGTAGTATACCTGTGAGGAAAGGCTGAATTTTCTTTTTTTCAAATGGATAACCAGTTGGGATGTATGAACTCTGTGAGATTCCAGAACCTTCGTAACTTTCCTGCTGTTCTGATTTTTGTGAACGTCTCATTCCCTGGAGCGATTAGAGGAGGTGAGAAGGAACATGGCAGGTGCTTGTCTTCAAGTTCAAGGACAACCAGGAGGGCAGGATACAGTGAGACTGGGATGAAGTCTTCAGGCAACGCAGGGAGGATGCCCGGCGGTGCCCAGAGGAGGGGAAGCAGCTGAGCCCTGCAGTGGAGAAGACAGGAGGGCAGGAAGCGTCATGCTCCTCTTGAGAAGACTCCAGGGACCAAGAGAAAGACCCCTGCAGTGTGGGCACCCCCCCCCATGCTCTGTGCCAGGGAGCGTTCTGTTCTTCTGCCACCGCTTTCCAATGTTTCCACCCAGAGGTCTGGGCCGATTGGCATGTGTTCCTTCCCTGAGTGTTTTTTGACCCCGTACCCTGTGCCCAGGAAAGGAGCTCCATATCTGGCATGGTGATAACAGAAGTCGGCCATCAGAACCCTGAGACAGCAAGAAGAATGCTTGTGGGGATGCTGTCGGGCTGCCGGAGGCAGGAAGTCATTTTACAAAGATTTCCTTCAGATGTGGCATTTACAAGTTTGTCCTTTGGTTGTGAAACAGTATTTCCCTGAGTGTTGGGAAAATAAAAATAGCTGTATTATTAACAGTCATGCCCACACATGCCTTCCTCTTCCCTGGAAGGGCTGTCCTGTCTGGGCTGCCTGTCCTGTTTGGGAGAGGTCAGAGGTCCAGACACCCTAAAGGAAGAGCACCCCCAGCGGCTGCCGTCCTGGCCTCTGGAGCAAGGGCTGGAGGTCAAGGGCTCCAAGCTGCCAGCCGCAGCGGCTTCTACAAGAGCTCACGTACATCTCTCTTCCTACATTGCCCTGGACTCATCTTTCAGGCAGCCTTTCCCACTAGAAGGCACGAGTCATGCATCTTGGTGTGGTAGGGGCTCCATGGATGGCTGGATAAATGAATGAATGGCTCGGCGATGCTGGAGAGTGGTTTTCAGTGCCAGGGCGGACCGGGGAGGCCGGAGAGCAACCGATGGGGGGGGGGGGCGCACAGCCCCCTACCTCTGCTTCCTGGCACATAGGTCTAGCTGAGAAATGGCCATCACCACCCAGCCCCGTGCTGTCACCCTCCCTCCTCCCCGGGGTCGGGGATGGCAGGGCAGGGCGGCCTCTCCTCCCTCAGAAGCTTCAGCAACTGCAGGCCCCGTTGGTCACCCACCCGCATTCCCTGAGCCCTTTTCTGCTGACTCACTGCAGTCCCCCTGGTCCAAGCTTCCCGCCAGTTCCTGCCAGAAGCCCAGTGGGGCTAAAGGCGAGGGAGGGAGGAGGCCGCGGACACTGCATCAGGTCCCTGGAATGCTCTGCTGGCCCGGAAGCAGCGCCGACCCACTTCCCGGTTTCTGCTGCTCTGAAGGGATGGCCAGGACGTGGACGGTCTGGGGGGCTGAGTGGACGCCTCTGTCCCCGACTCAGCCCCAGCCAGGCCCTCTCCAACCCCCATGGCAGAGAGCAAGGCTCCCCCAGCCCCTGCCCTTGCTGCTTGGGCTAAAGCACCTGCGACAGTGTGCGCTGTTCCTGCGTGTGGCTTTGTGGGACTGTGGTTGTGTAGGATGCTGTGAGCCTATGCGTGAGTGTGTGGATTCAGAGTCCCTGTCCCAGTGTCCACTTGTGTGTGACCACACACAGATGAACAATGTGAGTGTGAATGTTTGTGGTTAGGACTCACTGTGCACAGTGTGTGTGGTTTCGTGTGTTTGTGTGTCGTGGCCTGTGAATGCAGGGTGGCCTGGGGTTACCTGTGACTCTAGGTGGCTGTGTGCTGCTGACAGTCATGGTGTGTGGTGGCAGTGCTTGTGGATGGTTGTGTGTGACTGGGTGGGCTTTGCACGATGCTTCAGGGCCACATGTGTGTTCCATGGCACAGGCTTAGAGAGATGAGCGGTCTGCAGCCCACATTCCACGGTAGGTGAAGGATCGGGGTGTGTGTGTGTGTGTGTTTCTGTTGTGTGTGTGCTTTCTCCTATGTGTGTTTCTGTTGTGTGCTTCCGCCTTTTCTAAGTTCTACCTCTGAGGATCCTGTAACTTTTTTTTAATGGCCGCACCCACAGCACACAGACGCTTCCGGGCCAGGGATGGAATCTGAGCCACAGCTGCAATGCCGGGTGCTTGAACCCTCTGTGCCAGACCAGAGATCGAACCCACGCCCCCTTGGTAACCCAAGCCACTGCAGCCAGGTTGCCAACCCACTGCACCACAGCGGGAACTCCAAGCCTGTAACTTTTGCAAGGAAGTAAAACCAGGTTGGAGGAAATTCTTCCTCCGGGTCACTGACGGGTTTTAGAGTGATTTCTTGGAACAGGCCAGGCTTCGGGGTAATGCCAGCCATCTGAGCTCTCAGAGCAGCTTCCAGTGCTCATGGAGACCCAGCACAGCCCCAGTGCAGCCCTGGCTTAGGCCCAGGCGGCCCCCCACTACAGGGGCACAGCCAGCCTCTCTCGGCCCCGAACATCTGCCCCCAACCCTCCCCTATACCAACTGGGTGCGAAGGGAACGCGGGCACCCAGCTCTCCTTCCTTTCCCGGCCTTGAGACATGCCTTTTGTGGGGTTCGCCCCCCACCCTAGTCCTTCAGAGAAAGCAGAGGGAGAGGCAAAACATCCCGCGGGAGGGCTTTAGAAACGTTTCAGACTTTTACAGATGCCTGCAGTCCTGGCCCCCGGACAGTTGCCTCTGGGCTTCTGGCCTCCACTTTTCTGCCTGAGGAGGTGGGTGAGCCTCCCACCTAACGGGCCCCAGGTCAGGTGACCGCACCCCGGCAGGACCCTCGCTCACCACCACCGCCTCTCCTGCAATTGCAAAGGGCCCCTGCCTCTCTGAAGAGACTCCAGCTCCCAGGGCCATGGCTCTGCCCAGAAATGACAGAAATGATCCCTGTGGTTTGTCATCTATAGACCAGAGTTGGGCAACAACTGTCCAGATGTGTGAGCCTCAAGTTGCTTCTGCCTCTGCTGGGAAAGCATGTTCTACGCTCAGGTCTGGATGGGCCGCGTGGCTGGTTCGGTGCCAGGCTGAGGGCGAGTGAGGTGCTAGCGGGTCAGCAGGAGGCCGGAGCATGGCAAGCGGCGAAGGTGCCAGGAGCAGGGATGGAGGGGAGGACAGATGCAGGGTGGGGAGCCAGAATGCTCTGTAGAGAGAACTGGGCTAGGGCCGAGCGTGCCCTCGAGACCCCAGGAGGCCCACCAACCCTGGAGGGAGGGGCGTTGTCCAGAGCAAACCCTGGACCGGCAGCTCAGGATACCGAGGTCCTGTCCTAACTCTGCCACCCAGCAGCTGTGTGACCAGAGGAAGCTGCTTTCCCTCTCTGGGCTTCAATTTATCCACCTTGAAGACCGAAGCAACAGAGGAAATGAAATATACAGAGTGTGGAGCCCAGAGGCAGGAGTAAGCACTGGACAGACGTGGGTCCTCATCCCGCAGCCTAAAGACAGTGGTGGAGCCTTTCCCAGGGTTCTAAGGCTCTTCCCAGCCCGGATGGTCTATGTCTCTGAAGGAAGCCACCTTTTCTTCCCCCATTAAAACTGGCCGGGCCCGCCACACCCAGATGGCGAAGGAGACTCTGCTCAGAGTGGGATGGGGGACCAGGGGGCAGCAGCGAGGGGAGCTGAATCTAAGAAGAGAAGAGAGCCTGGGGTGGAGGCAGGTGGTGAAAGTGGCAGTGGGAGCAGGGGGCGCTTCTCACAACAGGACCTGACCCTGGTATCCACCTGTCCTCCTCCTGATGTGTCCGTCCAACCTGCTGCGCCTCCCTCCCTCCGCACCAACCACCACGTGCTCTGCGGGGCTATCGCTCTGGCCTCAAATCCAATCTGGTTAGCGTTGTGGCTCAACACTTGTGATGCAGTCGAGCTAAACTCCACATCCTAAGCCCAACAAGCTAAGCACCAGAGGCAAGAAAAATTAGTAAGGTACGAAACACCTTCCAGGAACTTTAAACTACAATAATAAGAACACCTATCGATGGTTCTAGTTAATGTCACTTGGTACACTCACCCGCTTCAGGATCCAGACAGCTGATATAAATGGCTGAAGCAGCCTGGTGGAAGCTGGGGAGCAGCTGTGGACCAACATTTCAAAGTGGGCCAAAGATGAGACAGTGGCTTCTAGCCCCTTTTCTGGTATTTCTGAGTTTTGACTAGATGCCAGGCACTACGTGAAGTGCTTTTGTGCTTTCTTTCCCTTAACTGGATTAAGAAAGAGACTTGTGGTTGCCTGATGGGAGGGGGAGGGAGTGGGAGGGATCAGGAGCTTGGGCTTATCAGACACAATTTAGAATAGATTTACAAGGAGATCCTGCTGAATAGCATTGAGAACTATGTCTAGATACTCAGGTTGCAACAGAAGAAAGAGTGGGGGAAAAAGTGTAATTGCAATGTATACATGTAAGGATAACCTGACCCCCTTGCTGTACAGTGGGAAAAAAAAAAAAAAAGAATCTCTATGAGCTAGAGATTAGTATTGTGGGAGACAGATTCTAAAGCGTCCCCTGTGATCCCGGTATCCGTGTGCCCTTATGTAAGCCCTCCTCTCGGGTATGGGCAGGTCCTGGGACTGGTTTCTAATCAGTGTAATATCCAGTATGCCAGTATCTAACCAGTATCAGCAGAGGTGATGGGCTGTGTCTTCCACGAGTACTACATGTTATAAAGACCCAGTCTCCCCAGCAGAATGGTGCTGAAGATGTCCTCTCTTGCTGACTTTGAAGACTTCAGCTGCCGTGTTTAGAGAGGGGCTATAGAGAGGATCTCGTGGCCAAGAACGTTGGGTGGCCTCTAGGGGCTAAGAGCAGCCCCCAGCTGACAACCAGAAAGATTTCAGCCTTTTAGCTGCAAGAAGATGAATCTGCCAACAACTGTGTGAGCCTGAAAGTGAACCCATCCCCACTGGAGCCTCCGGATGAGAACACAGCCCCAGCCAGCACCTTGGCTGCAGCTTTGCCAAGGACCCAGCTAAGCCGTGCCCAGCTCCTGACCTATGGACACAATGGATAACAAATGTGTACTGTTTTAGGTTGCTACGTTTATGGTGATTTGTTATAAGTAGTAGAAAAAAAATTAATGTAAGTATCCCCATCTTACAGATGAAGGATCTAAAGCCCAGAGACTGATCGGAGTCATAAAATTAGTATGAGGTGGAGCAGGGACCAGCCCAGTCTCCAGCTTCCTCAGGCTGATGTTCTCTCTAGGACCCAGCTGGCCTTGCTGGTCATCATTCTCTCAGTGTCCACCTGGATACCAGAGGTGTCACCTGCCTGGTACTGATGGAAATAGTTCAATTCACCAATTTTCCAAACCCCTACTGTATGCCCTGCACCGTGCCAGGTGCTGGGGTATAGCAATCAATAGCACAGATGCAGGACCTGCTTTTAGGGAGAAGATGGAGCCATGGGGGATGTGGGCAGTGGGCGAGGGGTAGCGGTGTGACGAGGGCTCCAGAAGGAGGACAGATGGAATGTGTGGGACGGCCAGCCTTGGCTGAGGGCCAGGGACAGTCTCCTTGAGGAAGTGACATGCTGGTCCCTTGGGGGTGGGCCTAGTAGGGAGTCAGACCCTCTGCATTGCAAGGGAGTGAGTGAGTGGGTGAGTGGGTGAGCTTTCCCGGTCGAGGGTCCCCAGGGAAGAGGCCTCATCCAGCAATGTGAAGTCACCCTGTTTCCTTGCCCTGGCTTCCAGGACGCCTTGTTCCAAGGACCCAGGGTCTCTGGGACTGGCCTGTGGTGTCCAAGACCTCAGATCACCTCTTCCTGGATGCATCACAGGGGGTCAGGGTGGGGTGAAAGTTGCTTAGCTATGTCACTTTCATCCCTTAAACATCTCCAAAACCCCTGGCAGGGGGGACTCCCAGGTGGGGCCGTGGCAGAGAGGGTTGGGGGTGTGAGCAGAAGCCGAACAAAGAGCAGGAATTAGGACCCCTTCCCCCCGCAATGAGCCCAGCTTCAATCTGTGATGACAGACTCGGGGGCCTTGCCAGTGAGCTGGCAGGATGGTGCAGATCAGGCAGGGTCCCGGCAGGAAGCAGGGCCATACTAAGACTGGCCCACTTGAGTGAAGAGATTCTTTTCAAAGGTAAGACGGGGTGCAGGAAAGGGCCGTAGGGACCTGGACCGACAGCCACAGTCTGTTCCACTGCTAGGCCTGATGGAGCCGGGGAGGGGACCAGGACCTGACTGTTGGAGAAGCTGCCTGGGAGCATCTGCGGCCTTGACTGAGGGTTGCAGCCCGAAGGTGGCAACCCCCCAGGGAGCGTTAGGGGGAATAAATACCCCAATTGTCCCTCTTCTCTGCCTCCCCTAAGCTGGCAGTGCTCCCCATCAGCCAGGGCTGAAAGCATACCCATCAAAGCATGTCCACAGAACAGCCCCCTAGAGCACAGAGCAGGTGGAGAAGTTGGGGAGCAGACCCAGAAGTGAGAAGAAACCCAGAGAACGGGCAGCTGGGGACAGCTGGGGACTCTGGACCAACCACTCAGCCTTCCTGGGCCTCAGTTTCCTTCTCTGTAAAAAGGACGGTGAGCACCCTGATTTGGTTCTGAATTTGAAATTTCATGATGAACTTAAGGATTCCAGCCTGGAGCCCCGTGGGCCTTGGCTGGCTGCCAGCACACTTGGTCTGTAAAAGTCAGCAATGAGAACACACAGCCCGGGCCACCGAGGAGCCAGAGGCCAGTCCAGACACCCTAGACATCCGAGCGATGCTCTGATGAGAGGCCCTGCTGGGACTGGAACCCAGAAACTGTCTCTCTCCTCAGGGGCCCGAGGGGCACACATACTTGCACATGCACACGCACACACATACACACCCCACATCTGCGGGAAGTGCGGAGCCTTGCCTCCTGTCTGCTCTGGAGAGAAGCAGCAGCAGGCCTATGACAGCCCAGGGCCTGGGCTCAGGATAGCTGAGGTTGGGGCAGGGTGAGGGTGGGAGGGAGGGGGACAGACAGTGGGGCCGGCCTCCCAGCCCTGCCTGGAATCGTGGGCCTAGCTAGAAGGGAACCTGGCAGCACTAGTAACCTCACCGTGTGGAAATTCCCCCAGGCACCCCAGACACCTGTCATTTAGGTGGGACCCTGGCGGCAGCAGAGAGGGGGCTCACCACCTCCCCAGGGCACCCAGGACAGCTGGATGTCCAGGCCCGACTGGGGACAGCCCTCAAGGACAGACCCCAGGCCCCTACCCCACCTCTGTCTGCCTGTGACATTGCCTCTGTGCCCAGAACAAAGGCGCTGGTAAAACCCGCGGGCCTCTGCCCTTTATTTCTTTATCACCCACATTTGAAGTTCACAGGAAGAGGGTTTTCAAAACATCAGAGTCAGGACGGTACTGTGGTCAGTTTTTTCAAAAGAAAGGAAACCAAAAAGGATCAAAGAACTGCAGGTGCAGCAGATTAAGGCCCTGTGGGGTGGGAAGGGGCTGAGGAGGGTGAGGGTGTGCATGGCTGGGGGAGGGTGCTCCCAGAGCTCCAGGCAGGAGAGGAGAAGGAGAGGAGAGGGGCTGGAGCGGGAGACAGCTGAGGGAGCGGAGAGGCAGCGCGGTCCCTGCTGCTTTTTAGGTTGAGAGATGACAGCTCGCGTGGCCTGGGGCCCTCGGAGCTCTTGGCTGCACCTGTGATGAATAGTCCTGCAGTAACTGTTCACTTGCTGTGGTTTGCTGCCTAGAAATCTAGGCTCCTGGCTGCAGCAGGGAACTTCCTCTTCTGAGCAACACTGCTACGCTTGTACTTCTTGTGTCTCAGGTGCAGCCTGGAGCTCAATGTGGGAAACATTTAAGCTTCCATATCTCCCATGAGACTGTGATTGAATGTACCACGTTGCTTATAAAAAGTGTGGGCTATCACGATGTTTATTTTACTGCTCGTATTTTCCTTTTGCTTCATTTTCCTGGTTTCCTTTTCGTGTATTGTATCTTGTTGGATTGAATGAAACCTTTTTAGAAAAAGCTTTTTTAAAAAACACACCTTGTTACTGTTTTTCTTTTTTGGGCCACACCCCATGCATGTGGAATTTCCCAGGCCAGAGATGGAAGCCTTGTCACAGCAGTGACCCAGGCTGCTGCAGTGACAACACAGGATCCTTAACCTGCTGTGCTACCAGGGAACTCCTGAGAAAACTCTTTTTTTTAAGTTGTGAAATGTTTTTAAAATGTGGAAAAGCAGATTGCCGCAGGTTTTTTCTTTTCTTTTCATTCGTGGTAAAATACGCTAACACACAATTTGCTGTTTTAACTATTTCAGTTTCTTATAGAAACATAACATTCTACATAGAGTTAAAGGGCCCCATGACCTCTCTCCCATGCCTTTCCCTTCTTCCCTAGAGGGAGCCTCTGTTCTGAATTTGATTCACCTATGAGAGTGATACATGCGTAAAACAAAGCATATAGTAGAGAAGGGTATGAAGCAAAAAGTAAAAATCCTCCTTCTACCCCTAGACCTAAATTTGCTCTCTCCTGAAGTAACCATTGCTAAAACTTTCTACGAATCTCTCCAGGTGTCTTTTTTATTTTTATTTTATTTATTTATTTTTTTTGTCTTTTTGCTATTTCTTTGGCCCGCTTCCGCGGCATATGGAGGTTCCCAGGCTAGGGGTCGAATCGGAGCTGTAGCCACTGGCCTATGCCAGAGCCACAGCAACGCGGGATCCGAGCCGTGTCTGCAACCTACACCACAGCTCACGGCAACGCCGGATCGTTAACCCACTGAGCAAGGGCAGGGACCGAACCCGCAACCTCATGGTTCCTGGTCGGATTCATTAACCACTGCGCCACGACGGGAACTCCCAGGTGTCTTTTAATACATGCGAATTGCTTGTTTTCTTTCTTTACACATGTGAACCTACACTGTGTGCAGTGTTCTCCACGGTGCCTTTTGTTTCCAGTTATCCCTGTTCCTTGGACAGTCTTCTGTGTTCATCCTAATAAATCTCTGCGTTCTTTTTAACAGCTGTATGAGGTTCTACTTACTTAACAGTTTCTCACGGATGTGCATTTAGGTGGTTTCCAGCCACTTAGCTGTTCTAAACAAGCCTGCGCTGCATATGTCTGACATAGAGTTTTGCTCACTTGTAGGAATATTATATATTTATAGAATAAATACTTAAAAGTGGAGTGGCTAGGTAAGAAGTATTGAACATTTGACACTTTGAAAGATATTGTCACCCCCCTTCCAAAAACAATCAACTCAAACACCAACAAAAAACATGTGAGAATTTCTGTCTCCCCACATCCTCAAGAGCACGTCTTTTCATACCACTCTTGGCCTTTTGTTTATTTTCTTCCTCTCTTACCCTTTTTGAACCCTAGCGTTTTATGGGCTTATTCTTTTTTTACCTTCGAATCTTTGATCCATCTGGAATTAATTTTAGATGCAGAATGAGATTCTTTTCAATTAACATTTCCTGATGTTCCCGCTCTGTAAATAGACTGAATTAAGTTGTAAGAAAAAGGGAAAGGCAGATTTTCTCTCCATTCCTAACGGGCCACAGCTACCTGATTTTTGTCTCCCCACTTAGAACTAGCTGACCTCAAGGCTCTAGGTTAAGAAATGGAATGTCCACTTCCGTCTCTACTCCTCTGACCACCAAGTATACATGTAACTTGGATGCGGAGGCTCCGTGAACATCCCATCAGTTAGTCGTTCAACAAAGAGGCAGCAGTGGATGCAGTCACTGCAACTCTTTTTTTTTTTTTTTTTTCCTGAGGAGAGCGTATTGTGGGAAGAGGGTTACCTGCATACTTGGTGGCCAGAGGAGGAGACCATGGCCAACTGCCAACAGTTCATGAAAATCCATTCTCCCTCTTCCATTAGAATGGACTCCCAGCTGGGACCATTGCTGCCTGACTTAGGGTTAGGGTTGGGGTTGGGGTTGGGGTTAGGGTCAGTGGTTCCCAGGCCTGTGCATTTAGAAATGGCCATATTCTCACCAGAAGAATGTGCATTAGCCCCCCCCCCCCCACCAGTTACAATGATTTTAAAATATGACACAAGGAGTTGCTGTTGTGGCTCAGCAGTATTGAACCCCACTAGCATCCATGAGGAGGTGAGTTCAATCCCTGGCCTCGCTCACTGGGTTAAGGATCTGGTATTGCCCTGGGCTGTGGTGTAGGTCACAGATGAAGCTTGGATCTGGTGTTGCTGTGGCTGTGGTGTAGGCTGGCAGCTGCAGCTCCAATTTGACCCCTAGCCTGGGAACTTCCATATACTGCAGGTGTGGCCCTAAAAAGAAATGAAATAAAATAAAATATGACAAGCAGAAACACACAAGGAGCCTCCTGTATATGAATGAAAAACAATTCATAAGGACTCTCTCCCAGTGTGGGTAGACTTGGAGGGTAGTGACGCCTGAGGAAGTGACGCCGCTTTGAGACCAAAGGGGTGAGTAGAAATTGAGTAGGATGGTAGGGAGGGAGGGAGGAGAAGAAGAATGTTCTGGCACCGAAAGTGGGTGGAGCATGTGCAAAGGCTCTGAGTCAGGAAGGAGATGGTGAGCTTGAGGAACGGGACAAAATAAAAGCCAAGGTGGGCTTTGTGGGTCAGGCTGAGGATTCCAAACCTGACCTCCAAGAAATAAGAATCCCTGGGATCATCCCAGCAGGAGACGCTGATCAGGTCCTCCCTCAGAAGCTGGAAGGGCGTGGGGAACAGACTCTGGGCAGGAAGGCCACCAGGAAGCTGATGAAGAGCTTGTCTAGGGCAGAGGGGGTGAAGGGGGCACTGTGGAGAGAAGGGATTGAGTCTGAGAAACAGCGGGGAGGTGATTGGTGAGATTTGGAGGGTGGGGGAGCTTGTGGAGAGAGAGAGAGAGGAGTCAAGGATGAAATACCAGTGAGGTAGTGTCTGGTCTCCGCGTAAGTTACGCTCTCGTGGCCAGAGGAAACCAAGCTATGGCCAGATCCAAAGGCAGCTCAGAGCAGGTCACTGGGGATTAGATTTGATGGTGGGTGCCTTTGAGAGAGTCCCTTCTCACAGCTTTATATCTTGGTCTGTAACGTGGAAACAACCTACTACATACATTGGACAGCTTTACATAGAAGTGAGTGGTGCCTATGATGTGCAGCAAATAAGAGAAACACATAAAGTACACGGGGTGTTGGCAAAAGTGCTACGAAAAACAAAGTGGAGAGAGGGGACAGCAGAAGGAAGCGGTAACTTTTTAGGGAGGATGTTTAAGGTATACACTCAGAAATGGGGTGATCCATGTCCTGGGGAATCTGAGAGAGGGGCCCCTTATGAAAATGAACATCAAAATATCTTCTTATCTCAAAGGTCACAAAAGTGTGTGGCCACACGAATCGATTTCTAGGCCTTGCAAGGGGCAGGTGTGAGTGAGGCGGGCCCAGAGCATGAGTGTCAAGCATTTCTCAGTAAATTCACCACCGCCCATGAGTAAGGGCGCTGTGGGCGGGCGAGGAGGGGACTGTGGGTGTCACCAACAGACCCTGTTTTCTGTGATTTACAGTAAATCATTCAATTACTCTGACCCTCCATTTCCTGATCTTGAAATAGAGAAAATGACATCACGTTCTTACAGGGTGTTAAGGCGTAGGCAAGGCGTATAAAGTTCCTGGCTCATAGTAATAAGCGGTAGCTATCATTTTCGTTTTTATTCCTACCTGACACAGATGGAGAAGCACGGTCCCAGCCTTGGGGAGGGACCAAAGTAAAAAGTGGATTATGAACCCCAACAGCAGGCAGGCCCCCACACGGCCTGTGAATTGGGGTCAGTGGCTCCAGGATGCACACGCTGTGTGTGTGTGTGTGTGTGTGTGTGTGTGTGTGTGTGTGTGTGTGTGTGTGGTTTTGACCCATGGAACAGGTGTGTGACTCTGGCCCTTAGGTGCTAGACTCTGGGGCATAGCCTTATGGAGATCACCCATCCAGTGAAGTCCTAGCTGCCCCTATGCACTTGGATGGGTGACCAGGAGGAGTGGAAAGGGAGGAGGCTGGGCACACGGCTGTCATTGCCTCCCTTGCACAACTCTTACGACTGTCCCCAGAGCCTTCTCCGTCCTGTGTACCATGGTAACGCTTAAGGAAAAACCGCTAGCACTGGGTGCAGAAGAAGAGGCAAGAGTCCCAAACAATAAAATCATTGTCACAGGCATTGAACGAGTTGGTGTGGCATGTGTCTTCAGCATTCTGGGAAAGTCCCTGGCTGACAAACTTGCCCTGGCAGATGTTTTAGAAGAGAAACTCAAAGTAGCAATGATGCCTCTGCAGCATGAGAGCTTATGTCTTCAGACACCTAGATTTGTGGCAGATACAGAGTGCTCTGTAACCGCCCGTGGTAAGATTGTGACGATAGCTGGTGGAGTCCACCAGCAAGAGGGAGAGTGCCCCCACAGTCTGGGGCAAAGGAATGGGGTCTTCAAATTCACGATTCCTCTGATCACCAAGTACAGTCCCGATGGCATCAGAGTTGTGGTTTCCAACTCAGCGGCTAAGCACACCTATGTCACCTGGAAACGATGACGTCCTGAGGCACCAGGTGATTGACAGCAGATGTCAAATGTGGAGTCTACTAGATTTCATTATTTTATGGCTGAAAACTTGGCATTCATGCCAGCAGCTGCCATGGATGGATTTGGAGAGAACATGGCAACTCGAGTGTGGCTCTTTGGAGTGGAGGGTATGTGGCAGGTGTTTCTCTCCAGGAACTAAATCCAGAAATGAGAACACAACAATGGGGAAAACTGGAAGGAAGTGTGTCAGATGGTGGTTGAAATCACCACCTGGACTCCTGCATGGAATGTGGCTGATCTCATGGAATCCATGGTGAAAAACAATCTCTCCAGGATTCATCTGGGGTCAGCGATGGTGAAGGGGATGCATGGCATTGAGAATGAGGTCTTTCTGGGCCTTCCTGTATCCTGAAAGCTCAGGGATTAACCAGCGTGTTATTGACCAGAAGCTGAAGGCTGATGAGGTCGCTCAACTCAAGAAAAGAGCAGATACCCTGTGGGACATCCAGAGGACCTAAATGTCTTGTCACTTCTGGGTCCTAGGCTGTAGAAATTTAAAGATCCCAACGTGGAGTTCCCTGGTGGCTGAGCGGGGTGAAGGATCTGGCATTGCCACTGCTGTGGCTTGGGTCACTGCGGTGGCATGGGTTTGATCCCTCACACAGGAACTGCTGAATGCTGTGGGTGCAGCCAAAAAACAAAACCACGCTAACAAACAAAAACCAACTGCAATGTGCAGGACCATGAGCTTTTAATTTTCATCCACGTACATGGATCAGTTTGCTTTTCTCTTCCTAGATATGTGAATTTGGGCTCACAGAAGCAAAGCCTAAGCTTGGCTTAATGTTTGTAATAGGAACCTTTGAACTAGGAATATGAACTAGTGTTAAAAAAAAAAAAGAAGAAGAAGAAAGGAAAGGAAATGAAATGAAGGAAGGAAGGATGGACGGATGGACAGAAGGAAAGGATGGAGGCTGGAAGCCTGGGCAGGTCCAGATTCCAGTCCTGCCTCTGCCTCTGCCACCTTCTGACTATGGCGTGTGGCTTCCCCCAGCTGTCACACAGCAGGACGGTCCGAACACCGCTGCACGGGGGGTTGTGAGGACCCACCGTGCAGGCACGGGCCGGGCAAGAGCCCCCTGTTCCCGCCCTCCTCCTCTTCCCAGACACTGTCCTGTACCAAGAAGGAGCCGAGGCTGTGATGGCCTTGGGCACCTGGTGACTGAAAGTCATTCCAGGCCCTGGGTGTGTGGCGGCCACAGCAGATGCTCAGCCATCTAACAAAGCCAGCTTGGCTCGTGGTGGGCGCTGGTGACGTTCGATAACCTAAAACAATCAAACCCATAATCAGAGGGTGCAGCGACTTGGCTGCTGTGGGTTTGTGTGCCCACGCACAAGTCACCATGGGCTTGCTTGGCGTGTGCATGGCCCGTTAGCCCTCAAGTTCTGTTGCTAAGAGATTATGAACCAAATGATGTTCCCAAGAAATAACCACTGCAGGATGTTTCAGGGTAGAGCCATAATAACAGCCCAAACAGAGCGGGTATGTTGTTATTGATAAATCCTTACGAAGAGTCAAAGAACGGGGTGACGCGGGGAGGGGGTGGCCGGGCTGTACACATTCTGTAGAAATGACTGGTTTGCCAAAGTTCTGAAGGTTACAAAATAGACTCAGGGACAAAACGTTAAGGGACGTAATATCATGTCTTCATGATTTTGAAAAGTCTTCAATCAACCAAGACGTATTTGTTGGGGGCCTATTATTTGCCTGTTTCAGGCATGTTTCTGACCATCTCAGCCACATTAAGTAGCAGGCAGTGACTAAGTCTGGCATAGCTGTAACCACCCCTGTTTGGCACAGCGCCTGGGTGCCACAACTGATTAAGTGATTTACCAGCCGTTTGCAGCCACCTCCACTACTGCTCTGTTGCTCGGGCAACAGAAACCCGTCGCCTAACAGAAGCCCACGTTAAAGCAAGGACCAGAGATTCCATCCACAGGGAAGTCAGCCCACAGGGCACTTGCAAGGAACTGATTGTCATCTGGCGCCTCGGCCAGTTCTGCTCGGGGATTTTCCCGGGAAGATACAGCCACCCGGCCGAGGTCCTCACCGAAGCCTCCTGGGTCACCTCCAGGTGATCTCGGTGAGGCAGCCGCATTAATGCAAAGCAACTGTCATCTGCTAAGAAAGGAAATTGCTGCCGGCCTCTTCCCTGACCAGGGACCTGGGCGGTGGGATGCCAGCCACACCCACCTCCTCCCCTCTGGACCCCCCCACTGGCCCCTCTGCTTGCTCCCCAGCGGCTCCCCTGCCTGCAGTGAGCTTTTGGTCTACCCTTTACCTCACCGGGCAGCTAATCAAGTTGTGTTCTTTCTCACTTTATAGGTGAGGGAGCCAAGGTCAGGGGGACGGAATGGGGTGTCAAAGTCACACAGCTGGAGTTCCCATCGTGGCGCAGTGGTTAACGAATCCGACTAGGAACCATGAGGTTGAGGGTTCAATCCCTGCCCTTGCTCAGTGGGTTAAGGATCCGGCGTTGCCGTGAGCTGTGGTGTAGGTTGCAGACGTGGCTCGGATCCCACGTTGCTGTGGCTCTGGTGTAGGCTGGTGGCTACAGCTCCGATTCGACCCCTAGCCTGGGGACCTCCATATGCCGCAGGAGCGGCCCTAGAAAAGGCAAAAAGACAAAAAAAAAAAAAAAAAGTCACGCAGCTAGTGTCATCCAGCCCCAAATTCCAGGGTCCTCCCCCCTTACCAGCCCCCAAGCAGCCTATGATGCTGGGCAGCCTGTGATGCTTTGCACAGGAAACCGCCCAGTGTTGCAACTGCTCCCAGAAAGGGGTCAGTGTTTCCATGGGCCAAGCCTGGTGACCCTCAGCCACCAGGTGACACTCAGGGCGGGAGGCCAGAACCCCAAACCCTCTGCCTTCCTCTTTCCCCGACAGGGCCAAAGAAGGGGTTTCACGAATCATTCAGATCCCAGAAGCTTATTCTGCTTCTCAGCAAGCGACCTCAGGAAGTTACTCGATCCTCTGCAAAACGGTTTCTTTTCTAAAATTAGAAGATTTGTACTGACCTAGTTCAGAGAGTATTTATGAGGAATGCATGAGAGTAAACAGGTAAAAATGGTTGGTGGGAAATGCTTGGTACCTGCTAACAGCAGCAGTGGCAGGAGCTGGGACACTATCATTTTCCCCATCACCATCTTCCCCTTCTGCTCAGGGCCTGGCATGCAAGCGGGCAGAGGTTGGTGCCAGTTGGAGGAACATTATAGTCCCCGGTAGTGACTGGCTTGTGTCATGAGGGCCTCTGGTGCCAAAGGAACTCATCTACTAAGGATTCTATGGAAGAGCCTTAGTTTTCCAGAAGCTGGGCTCAGGGGATGGAAAAGCAGCTCTGTGGGTTTCCGAGCCTGTCTAAACACATGTGCTTCCAATTGGCGCTCCTGGCCTGGAATTCCCCAGTGCCAGGCCCAGGCCGGTGCCCCCCACCCTGAATCATGCTGAGCCCCTGCCCTGGGCCGGACCCGGGGCCCTTCGTGGTAGGTTGCTTTCTCCCCGCCGTTTCTCAGCCCCATCCCTCGGAGTGGGAAGAGCTGGCCAGGCCAGCCCGAGGCCCCCTCCCAAATCTGTCTGAAAGCCCCAGCCCAGAGAAGAGCATCTTAAGGAGGTCTGGGGGGTGGGGTGGGGTGGAGACGAAGGCCGAGGTGGAGGGGGCATGGATTCGCCAGCCCTGCCACTCGGCCCCTGCCCCCGACGCAGCGGCTCCAGTTATCCTGTGGGGTCAGGATGCCGTTTCTGCCGAGTCATCCTTTCCTGCCCAGAGGGATCCTGGCCCACAGCCACATTCCTAGTGGGGTCTGAGCACCACAAGGTACAGAAACTTCCTTTCTCACCAGACCCCCAGCTCTGCAGCCCTGTACACAGGCTGGTCTCTCAGCAGCCTCTGCTGGCAGCAAACACACTCTTCCAGGTCCGTGTGTGTGTGTGTGTGTGTGTGTCCCCCTGGATCTCTGGCCCACCCTGGACCCTGAGCTCCAGCAGCAAAGACCGTCCCACAGGGAGGGCAGCAGCTAGTGTGCCCGTGCCTGAGGGGAGGGAGGAGGCCAGAGGGCGAGTGAGGAACTATTAAAAATTCCTGCCACTGGGGGTCCAGCATCTGAGAAAGAGCCTACTGGCCCCAGAGAGGCCTGGGCAGGACCAGATCTCAAGCCAGAGGTGGCAAAAACATCTAGACTTTAGCCCAAGGGCCCTTGGCGCGCCCCCACCCAGCAAGTCCAGCACCCCGGATAGTGCAAAACATCAGTGTCCTTGGACAAGCAAGCCAGGTCACACCTCCTGCAGAGCCCTGATTTCAGGAACGTGTTGGAGTGCCTGCCGTGAGCCAGGCGCTGTACTAGCCCCCGGCCCCAACGCAGAGGACAAGGTAGATGTGGCCAAATCCCTGATGTCTCTCCCATCTTTTTCAGGCCCACCGCCCTTGCCTGCAGGCCCCTGTTCTCATCACGGCCCGCTTGGGTTACTCAGTTCCCCGCTTCCAGCTCTGCGATCTTGAGCAGGTTACTTCAACTCTCTGGGCCTCCATGGCCTCATCTGGAAAATGGAGCCCAGCTCATACCTACTGTAGGGATATTAAGAGAGGGACACGCGTTGAGGTATGTAAAATATTTAAGACCGTTCCTGGCATAAAGAGCTCAATGTGTGCGTGTGTGTTCCTGACTCCGAGCGTGGGCTCAGGCTGTCCTCTACCCGGAATGTTGGTCCCCCTTTCTGCAGGGACCTGGAAATCCAGACTTGGCAGAGTTTCTACCAGAGGGGACCAAAGGGGGACCCAGCCTCAGCTCAGGCCACCAAAAGTACCGTGGAGTATTTTCCTGATTGACAAGGGTTTTCCACAGCCTGTGAGGCAGATGACGGAAGGGGCTCAGGGAGGTAAGACACCTGCCTGAGGTTGCAGCCTTAGTACTGGAGCTGAGTGTGGAGTCTGGATCTCCTTACTGCAGGTGGCATCGTCCCTGCCACAGCCCACAGAGCTGGTCCCCAGGGAACTGCAGACACCCTGAGGCTGTCCTCAGAATCTCAAAACTCCCCCAAGGCTCAGTGCCTGGAGGATGGGGCCTTCCTGGCCTCCAGAGACCCTGGGATCAGCAGGCTGGGTCTCCCAGAGCCAGACAGGGCCACAGGACAGGGGGCGCTGGGCTGGCAGAGCCCTGAAGAGGGCCCCGCAGGAAGAGCTCAGCCCAGGAAACTCTGAGCAATGCCGGCAGACCACAGGGCCCCAAGCTTCCTGCCCTCTCCACACAGGCTGCCCTGTCAACGTCAACAGGTTTGTGAAACCCTGCCGGGCGGGCAGTGGGAACTCAAGGGGCCCCAGGGTTCACTGACTGTGGTCACCCTGTTCTTTTGCAGCCCAGGAGAAGGTGGCTTTCTAAAGACAGCCATCCACGCTGTAATGGAATCCAGCTGCTGTGGGAGACGGGCACCTGACAGTAACCCCATCATGCCCAGGGCACCTGACAGTAACCCTGGGCTCTTCCCTGTAGGCCCAGATTTCCTAGGCCCCTGTGGACACAGGGAACCCCTAGACACAGACTTAGGGTGGTATCTGTGCATCAAGGACTTCGGAGTGAGAGATCACATGGACCATACACCCAGTTCATAGCTTTGTTAGCTGTGTAACTTTGGGCAGGTTGGTTACCCTCTCTGTGCCTCAGTTTCCTCCTGTGTCAAAGGGCAATAAAAAGCTCCTACCTTGTTTTGAGGATGACATAGAATAATGTACTTGGAAGGTCTGGCACAGTATCTGACACACAATAAGCTCTTGAAAGATAGAAGCTGCTGGTTTAGTAACCACTGCAGTGGCAACAGAAAATTGAAGTGCCAGTGCGATTGCATTTCTTTGATTTTGGAATTATAATTAATGCCATCCAGACCCAATCGACTACACTTGAAGCAAGTCGATGCCTTCCCCTTGAAGCGTCCTCTCCCTTTGAAATGCCCAAGGACCCCAAATGCTCCGAAGGGGGAGGGGGAAGGGGAGCTTCCCAAAGGGAGCCAGCATCACTGCAACTCTGACTAGTCCCACTGCTGGTTGACACTGTTCCCACGTGGTCAGAAGGAGAAGCTGATCCTGTGCCACCCAAGGTGCCACAGGGCCACATGGATCTTTCAGGGGGGTGACTCCAGGCATGGCCCAGGGTACCCTCGGCCCCCTTCCAGGGTTCCTACCCACACTCATGCTGTTCATGTCTGTATGTGCCCGTCCCCATGCTGAGTCCACGGGGCTCCTGGGTCCCTCCCTACAGATTGGGGTTTAGTCCCCTTTCTGTCCCCAGGATCCATGCTGGGGTTGGGACTACTTCTCCTTCCAGACCCTAAAACACAAGCCATCTCATTACTCCTCTGTCTGAAAGTCCCCAGAAAGCCACTCATTTCGGCCACCCCTGGTTAGCCTCAGGGCTGATTCATCTGCCCACAGACCCCCAAGGTAACCCTCCACAGAATAGGGGAAAAGTGGTCCCCTTGGGGTGTCCTGCCACATCACTTTCCTTTTCACTAACTAGACAGAGGGGAGAAGCCAAAGTGGAGGCCAGGGCAGCAGGGGAACCTTTTCTGTCTGTGCTCCAGTAGCACCAAATGTGAGCTCCCGTAATGGGGGGCAAGAGGGGTGTGTTCTGGCAAATGGCTCCAGAACCTTGAGTTCTTGCCAATATGACCATACGGCCCAATGAATGCTTGTTGACTGACTGACTGACGAACTGAGAGCAAAAAGATCTATCTGAAGGAGGGGATTAAGCAGATGCAGGGTTGGGCAGAAGACAGGGAAACGAACCAGGGAAATCAGAGCAATCAGGTGGTGGATGGGTCTGCAGGAAGGGTGGGCAGGCTTGCAGGAGAAAGAGGATGAATTTCTAGGGTGGCCTAAGAACGAGGGGCAGTCAGGGTGGCCCTAGGTGTGCTAAAAGACCCGGGAGGCATCTCTGGGAGATCCCTGGACTCCTCCAGGTGCACAGCAGGTGTCAGGGGTGGTGATGTCAGGACCTAGTGGAGGCAGCAGCCTCAGAAGGGTCGCTGTGCGGGAGGCACTCCAAGGGGGGTTCAGAGACCCCCATCAAAATAGTACTTCCCAGAGTGCCCATTGTGGCGCAGCGGAAACGAAACTGACTGGTATCCATGAGGATGCGGGTTCGACCCCTGGCCTCGCTCAGTGGGTTAAGAGTCCGGCCTTCCCATGAGCTGTGGTGTAGGTCGCAGACGTGGCTTGGATCCTGCGTTGTTGGGTTCGGCTCTAAAAAACAAAACAAAACAAAGCAAAAAAAGTGTACCTTCTCTCTCTGAAAGGAACACCGGGAATGGTTCAAATTGTGAACCAATTGCCCAGACTCAGGCTGCTGGAGAGAAAGGCTTCCATTGCCCAAAGGCTGCTCCAACAACCCCTGGGGCCATCTCGGTGCCCTGTGCTGAGATGCTGGCCTCCAGGGATCTCTGAGCCTTGAGCAGCCTGGACCTGAGCCAGGCTCTCTCGTGAACAGCAGACATAGGGGGACATGAACAGCCAGAGCTCATTGGACCACTGGAGTCACAGCCTTTAGACCCCAATACCTGGTTCAAACCCCAGCTCTGCCACCTACCAGCTGTGTGTCAAGTACCCTCTCTGAGTCTCAGTCATGCACCTTGCCAACAGCCTGGACCTTGTGGCGCTGCCTGTGAGGCTTTAGTGGGAGGGCGTAAAACACTCAGCACAGAACCCAGCCCAGGGCGCATGGGATAATGGTGCCCCCATGGCACGACGCCAGCCCAGGTGTGCCAAGCACCCAGCTAAGGGTGATGGGACCTCTCCCAGCCTTGTGCCTTTCTGAGAACCTACCTGGCATCTCTCTGTCTCCTCCAGCTGGGGCTTCAGGCCCAACTGGAGGAGGCTGGGCCTCAGCCCGGGAGCACGGGAGGTTTCTCACCGTGGCAGGGAAATTGCTGGCTTGGGGGTGTGGGCAGCCACAGTGACCATCTCTGTGCAGGACGGATGCGGCTTTGCTGACAGAGAGTCTGCGGCCTGGTCATGCCAGCGGGGCAGGTCTGAGGTCAGCAGTGGGGAGCCGGGCTCACCGCTCCCGCCAGGGCCCCCCCACGGCAGAGCATCTGCTTTCAATCAGCTCCCCCTTGGCCCAGGGAGGGGGCAGGGGGTTCAGACCTCCTCTCCAGGCCCAATTTCTCATCACACAGCATAGACACTGAGGGCAGAGAATCTCCAGGGACCCAGGACAAGGAGAAAAGGGCCGGAGATGAGGCTGAGGCTGGTTGTTGTCAGATCATTTAAACCAAATCCTTCGCTAGTGCCCTTTTGCCAGGCCTGGCCTCATCCGGCCCATCGGTCCCTGCCCCCACCCCCACCTCAGTACCCTGTCTCAAGCCCCTGGCTTTTTCTCCACTCCAGAGCTTTGCACTCCCTCCTGGCACCTGCCCTGCCCTGTGCAAGGCTGGCATCCCCATCCTTTTGCATTTCATTTCATTTCAATTGCGTTTTAGGGCCGCACCCATGGCATATGGAAGTTCCCAGACTAGGGGTCCAATTGGAGCTATAGATGCTGGCTTATACCACAGCCACGCCAGATCCAAGCCACACCTTCAACCTACACCACAGCTCATAGCAACGCCGGATCCTTAACCCACTGAGCGAGGCCAGGGATCGAACCTGCATCCTCACGGATACTAGTCAGGTTCATTACCGCTGAGCCACAAGAGGAACTCCCCCCATCCTTCAGTTTAAATCTCATTTCTTAGGAAAGCCTCCCTGACCCTATGTTTGGTCCCCATGAAATGATCTTATAGGGCACAATTCAGTTTGTGCTTATGTATTTATCTGTGTGGCTCTTTCACACCAGCCTCCCCTCTAGACTATAAAGCCTGGGCAGGTAGGACTGTACCCCAAAATCCAGGGCATGGCCCGGCACAGAGTATGTGCTCACTAGATACTTGTTGAATGAATGAATCCATCTTAATTTTTCTAGCAGTTTCCTTCTGCCATCTTCACTTTTTTTTTTTTTTTTTTTTTTTTTGCTTTTTAGAGCCGCACCCTCAGCGTATGGAGGTTCCTGGGCTAGGGGTCGAATCAGAGCTGCAGCTGCCAGCCTACACCACAGCCACAGCAACGCCAGATCCGAGCCACATCTGATACCTACACCGCAGCTCATGGCAACACCAGATCCTTAACCCACTGAGCGAGGCCAGGGATCGAACCCGCAACCTCATAGTTCCTAGTCCGATTCGTTTCCTCTGCGCCACGACGGGCACTCCCCCATCTTCAATTTTTGATCTCTATTAAATTCCGCAGGATAGTCTGTGCTTTTGCCCATTTTACACAGCCAGGGTCAAGGTCACAGGCGAGTTACTGGACCTTGGCTCCTAATCCAGTGCTCCTTCTTCTTCCAGGAGAAGGGAGAGCCATGTGCCATGGACTCAGAGACTGGAGCAGGGGCTGGGTGAGGGCCTGAGGAGGGTGGGGGCACATCCAGACCCCCTCCAGCAGCCAGGGTCTCCCCCAAATAATGTGTCAGTTGCTCTGAAGCACTCCCCATGTCCAGAGAAAGCGCACCGGCCGCCCCCAGGGCTGTGCTCAGCGGGCCCCCAGCTCTCACTCCCCAGCCCTGAAATGCCCACCACCGCCACCTCAGGCTGGTCCCCCGCCCGCCCCCAAGCCCAAGTGCCATGAAGGCGGTGGGCTTCGCAGTCAACCAGCCTGGGTCAAAACCAAGTGCTGCTACTACCGACAGCTTGCTCACCTCTCGGGGCCTCAGTCTCCTCACCTGTAAATGGTACAGTATCAGAGCTGAACTTGATGGATTGTGGTGAGCCTTCCAGGAGCCTGTGAAGGGCTTGGAATCGGGTCTCTGCCCTCCCACAGCCCTCAATGGCTCACGGGGAATATCTCTCAGGCACTAGGCGATTCTGTTGGTGGTGGACAGGCCTCCCGCTCCTGTCCTGGGAGTGGCCTGAGGACAGGGACCAGGTCTCCTGTCGGCACTCCTGGACCCCAGGCTGGGTGCTCAGCTGGATGCATGAATATGGGAGAGTCTGCTGATTTCCTGCTGATAAAAAGCCCCAGGGGGCCTGGGAGAGAGGCCCCTCTCCCACCGGGATCTACCAGCCGGAGGAGTGTGATGGGCGCAGCTGTGGAGCCAAGGGGCTTCTCAGAGGACCTGTGAGTTGCCAAAGCCGTGGAGATAAACTCCAGAAGGGAATGGGGGGGCGGGTTATGAACAGAGTGGGGGCACGATCCAGAGAAGAAGCTGCGATGGAGGCACTGCCGAGGGCAGATGTGGCCCGAGAGCTGAATGTAGCCCTGGGGCCCAGCGGGACAGGAAAGGGTGCCTGGGAGGGAACAGGACAGGTAGTCTAGACCTCAGGGGGCGGGGTGGGGAAATTGAGGCCCAGGGAGACTTGGGAAGCCAGAAAACAAAGACAGCAGCGTGCAACCTCAAATGCTGGCAATACCCGTGACTAGGCCGGAGCTCTGCTTCTGAGGGGCCCCTCAGCAGCGCCCCCAGCACAGTGCTGCAGGGGACATGCCATCCATCCACACTGCGGGAATAAAGAAGGAGCCTTTTCTCTGGGCGTCTTAGCTGGTCTCTCAGCCTCTGCACCCTGCCCTCCTGACCGTGTCTCCAAGATGCTCCCCAGGAAGCAGGCTCCGAGCGGTCCCTCCCACTCGGACCCTGCGGGGTCCTCCACTCCCACGGCTCCCTAGCAGCCCCGAGCCAAGTGGGAATCGCAGATCTTTCCTATTTGACTTGTGCTTGTGTTTCTGTTTTGTTCTGTGTTAAATCTGAATTACTTAATGAACATCTAATAATAAAAGTGTCCACATAAAAATCTGGGTTCCAGCTTCTCTGAAGACCTGGCTGGGGACACGTCGACTGGATCTGCCGGCCCACATCGGGGAGAAGGGCCGCCCTCTGCAGAGCAGCCTCTTCACCGGCATCTTTATGCCCTCTCCTCCCACCAAGGCCCTGCGACAGCTGAGGCTGTGACCCCTGCCACAGGTGAAAGCCCAGACCCCTCCGCCAGGCCCAAGAGGGCTCGGGGAAGTGACCCTCGAGATGAGCATTGGCATCTGTCTGTCCCCACTGCCCTGTCCCCAAGGTCTGGCTGCACCACACTCCCTCTAGTTCTCCCACAGCCCAAGCCCTCTCATGTCTCTGGCACAAGTGGGACCTCAGGCCAAGGTGCCAGTCCCCACCATGGGGACCTTGCTGATGCCCATCCAGTCTTTGTAGGCTCAAGCCACCCTGGTGGTGGCGCCTCCTGCTGCCCATACCAGGCAGAGCAAGCGGCCACCCTGTGTCCCCACAGCCTGAGTACCCAGGCTGTCCAGCACCCATTCCTGCTCTCTGCGCTGCATGGCCAGTGGTGGCTCGGGGGCCGTGGGAATCACGTCTTATTCTCCCTCTATCTCTGGGACCCTCAGGGCTAGTCTCTGACTTAGAGTCCTGTCTCCTGTGCCTGCTCAGTGCACTTCTTGAGGGAATGAATTAAATAGAAGCCCTTAATATCCTGGGTGGCGGGGGCTTTAAAAAATCCCTGAAACAAGGAGTTCCCGTTGTGGCACAGTGAGTTAAGGACCTGATGTTGTCTCTATGGAGATGTGGGTTCAATCCCTGGCCTCGCCCAGTGGATTAAGGATCTGGTGTTGCCGTGAGCTGTGGTGTAGGTCGAAGATGCGGCTTGGATCCTGCATGGCTGTGACTGTGGTGTAGACCGGCAGCTGCAGCTCCAATTCGACCCCTAGCCCAGGAAATTCCATAGGCTACAGGTGCTGCTGCAAAAGGAAAAAATAAATCCCCAAAACAACACCAAAGAAACTGAGAGGCCCCTGTTGCGGCCTTATCAAGAGCTACATTTCATCACATCTACCCCGGTACACGCACGCTGCCCTGGCAGTTCCAGAACAGACCCTGCCGCAATCGGGCCTGCTCGAGAAAAAGAAGAAAATGGGACAAATGTTATTTTTAAAGACACACACACACACACATCACTGACAACAGTCACACACATGCACACGCACACACGTGTCCCACAACAACTACCCTCAGGCACGTCCTCTTTCACCTGCAGCTGGAGGCCCCACATGGCCTTCATGTTCTAGGGCTTTCCTGACACCCCCAAATACCCACCATCCTTTCCCCCAGAATGGTGTGTCCTGCGTTCCCGGTCCAGGCCTACTCTTTGAACCCAGCCTGCTACTTTGATCATGGAGTTGGACAGCCCAGGCCTGGCGCAGGTGGTAGAGACGGGTTGCAGACTTGAGAGCAAAGGGACTTCAAAACCCGCTCATATCGGGTAAGAACCACAGCCTAGATTCAGACTCACAGGGACCTGGGGGCTGGGAGAGGCAGAAGGGCCCCAGGGGAACATCCCTACCCCCTCTGCTGAGCACAGCCCACCAGGGTAACTTCATCATCACAGAAGCCACGGATCGGGGCCCCAGCCGCCATGTGGAAGCAGCCCGCCAAGCCAGCTCCCCACGCAGGCCCCGCTCCTCGACCGTCTTGCTCAGGCTCTGAAGCCCTGTTCTTCACCGCCATGTTCCCGGGGTCACTGCTTCCTGAACACCGGGTTCACCTCTTGGGAGGTGTCAGACCCCAAAAGACAAACAAGACACAGAGCCGGAGAAGGAAGGATTTATCATCACCCGCTGCAACTAAGAACACCAGGATCTCTCCCAAAGCAGGGTCTCCAGGATGGCGAAACTGGGGACGTTTGAAGCTAAGGGTATATGCATATTCACAAAGGGGCTTGAGCAGAGGAGACATCGGCAGAGCATTGGGGCAAAGGAGGGCAGAGTCCAGGCTTTAGGTGGCTGAGGTCCGGAGGGTCGACTCATCATTCCATCCTCTCCCTGGGGGTGGGGGGCTTAGTTCCTGCAGAAATCAAAGATGTGCATCAGATTGCACTGTGTATTCCTTGAGGAGGAACTAAGACTCTGCTTTATCGCTGAGCTGTTGTTTCCTGCCTGCTTTTTCTCTGTTTCTGCACCCCTCACTTTCCTTAAGATTGTGCATTACTGAGACCTATTCAAAGCCAAGCATTAGCCCAGCTTAGATCCCCAATGGCTTAGGTCAAAGATGGCTTCGCTTAGGTCACGGAAGCCATGCCTGGTTCTTTTTCTCCGGGAACCCCTCCCGCACCCTACCTGCTTACATCCTCACAGGTGGTGACAGGCAGGAAAGGGAACAGAAGCTCATGTACCTACTGCTTCCCGCTGTCCACGGGAGCAGCGTTCAAATTCGTTGTCAGGGCAGGTTTGTATATTTACTCAGATGGATAATCTTCTGCAGCCCAAAGCAAACCGCTCGGAAGAAGGGGTGGTGCTTTTCTCAGGGACTCCTTGGGGACCCAGGCGTCCCTGGCAGAGGGAGTCCCCGAGATGAGGAGATGTGCGGAGAGTGAAGCTGGGCTCTGTCTGTGAGCTACCACCTGGCCCTGCTTTCAAGAGGAAACGCGGGCACCTTGGGGTGAGTCACATGCCTCAGGCGTGTTTCCAGGACAGAACCCGGTAGGCCTGCCTCTGGCCCTGCCCTGACTCTGCCCCCTCCTAGCCCGGCCAGCTCACCAGGCAGAGGGCAGCACTCCCGCCCAGGCGGAGGCAGGGGAACCTGACTCTCCCCAGCCCCTGGGAGGGGGCGGGGGGGACGGTGGGATGCTGGGTTCGGCAGGGTTGTCTGTGCCCCCCGCCCCCAGCACCCACCATGGTGCTGGGACCCGGGGCTTCAGGGTGTCAGCTCAGATTCTTCTTGGCTTCCTCCACCTCTGCTTCCTGCTACCATAGCCAATCCCATTAATCACCTTCGCTTGCCATTCCCCAGGAATGCGGCGGTCTCATAAAAATCAGGCCTGGGTTAAACAAATAAACCAACCTGGAGGCTTCTAAGTCAGCTGCAAGGCTCCTCCAGGCTTCTTCTCTGCTCTGCCCCAAGCCCTGCTCCCCAACAGGATCGCAGAGCCACCCTCTCGCACACACCCCAGGACTAGGAGGGAACAGCCTCAGCCCCAGGAAGCCATCTCTAGTTAGGGGGAGTGGGTGCCCAGAAGCCGGAAAACCACCTCCCCCTGCCCAGGGCTCCCCTCCCTACCTCCACCACACCTCCACCTGTGTCCCCCCACCCAGCTCCTCCACATTCGGTGTCCAGCACCCCACTCCCCCAACCTGAGGCTCTGCCGACCACCTCTCACCCTGCCCGGGGCCCTACACCCTCCCTCGAGGGAATGGGATGTGGCTCCAGGGAGATTCCCCCAAGGAAATGGAGAGGCCAGAGGGATGGGAGCCAGCTGGGAGCCTCTTCCTGCACGCCCCCCCATCTCCTCCTCCAGCCCCAGGACGCAGCATGGTAAAGTCCCACTGGGCCTAGCCTACAGGCAGGCTCAGTCCTGCCTCAGAGACTTTTTGCCGAAAGGAAGAGACCCACACCCCTAAGCACCAATAAACAAATGGGAAAATATGCAAACACTCAGCCCACTCACCAGAACACAAGAACCCACAGCTGGGCCGAAGGGTGCGCGCAGGTGCAGACTGCACTGCTGCTCCAGAGAGCGGCCAAAGGGGCCAAAGCCAGGCTGCAGCTATCACGCTAGGGCCCCAGACCCTTGATTCTCCAAGCCACTTAAAATATTTCAGATAGCCAACAGACTGCTGACATTTAGCCATAGTAAGGCTTGTGGGATTAACAAAAAGTTGAAATCTTTGCTTTTGGCTGGAATTACATCAATTGAATGCAGACCATCTCAGGCTGATAAACATTCTGAGGGTCTGTGTACTAGAATCAGATTGAGAAGACGGAGAAAGAACTAATAAATTTACCACTGTTTAACAGTTTTTTCCAAACATGGAGTTTATAGAGGAGGAAATAGTAAAATGGATCTCAGATGCTTCATTTCCTTAATATACAAAGAGTTCCTACAAACCAATGCGAAAAAGATACATAGCCCTCCCTCAAAATGGTCAAAGGCCATTAACACAGGATTCACAAAAAGAGAAGAAAGAAATTCAAATAGCCAACAAGTATAGGACAAATGCTCAACCTCATTCTTAAAGGCATTTAAAATTTTTAAATGCGATATCATTTTTTTACCTATCAAATCGCAAAGATTTTAAAGTTATGGTAATACTTGTATCAGTGCAGTTACAAGAAAATGGGCATTCTCATGCACTGTTGGTGGAACTGTAAATTGTTAGTGTTTTGGGAAGGCAATTTGGGAACTTACATTCAAATTTTAATCAGCTGGCAATGAATCTGCAAATATACTTGTTTAGCTCAGCACCGTCGGTAATAGTGACAACTAGAAGCAGCTTAAATGACTTTACAGTGGACTTTGCAGTCATTACAAAGAAGGTAGCTCTACAGGTGTCAACATGAAAAAGATGCCCAAGATATGACATTAAAGGCAAAAAAGGTAAGCAGTAAAATACCCTGGCTATGATATGGGTCATTCGTGTTTTTAAAGAAAACAGTAACCTGTAGCTATATATATTTGTTTATAAGGAACATGCCTTAGGGATAAACAAGAAGTTGTTGTGAGTGGTTCCCTGGGGAATAGGTTGGGGCAAGGAGTAAGATAGGATGCTTTTGAGTTGTGCACGCCTTCTTCTGATGTTATATTATTTATCATAATTTTTAATGATTTTCTATTGAGGTATAATTGTCATATATTACTTTCAGGTGTACAACATAATGATTCAACATATGTATATAAATTTATTTTTTCTTTTTTTAGTCTTTTTAAGGCCACGCCTGTGGCATATGGAGGTTCCCAGGCTGGGGGTCAAATCGGAGCTGCAGCTGCCGGCCTACACCACAGCCACAGCCACAGCCACGCTGGATCTGAGTCGAGTCTGCACTGCAACCTACACTGCAGCTCAGAGCAACACCAGATCCTCAACGCAGTGATCGAAGCCAGGGATCGAAGTGGCATCCTCATGGATACGAGTCGGGTTTGATACCACTGAGCCACAACGGGAGCTCCTACAAATTGATTTTTTTCAGGGGCCCTTGGCAAGAAAAAGCTGAAGGCCTCCAGCTTGGGAGCACTGGGTGATTTACCAAGAAGGCGCCACTGGAGGAGGTGAGGGTGGCCGTCCCGGGGTCCAGAGGGGAGGGGAGCCTAGAGGGTCCTTTGCAGAGGAGGGGAGCCCTGCAGGGACAGACCTCTGTCTCAGCTGGAACAGGAGGACCACGGAGGGGGTCTGCCCGCTCCCCACCTCCATCCCACCACACAGGCAGGGGAGACAAAGGGAGCCCCGACAGAGAGGCCTGCCCGCAAATAACAGCACAAGCCTCAGTGGGGCCGGCAGGTGGGCCCTGGGGTCTGATCCAGCCCCTCCTCCTCTCAGTCCCCCGAGGGCTCCTCCCTCTGTTTGTGCTGAGCCAAGCCCACATAAAATCTCTGACCCTCAAGACGGGCCTGTGCACAAGAACTTTTCTCAAAGGAAAAGGAAAAGAAAAAGTGAAAAGGCCGACAGATGGATGGCTGTTTGAGAACAGTCTCTGACTGGAAGCTCCCCCAGCCTGGCTAGAGATGCGGGGGCCAAGGCTGGGGTCCTTGGGGAGATTAGGACTTTTCTGGTCTTTGAGTGATTCCTCCTACCCACCCACCCCCACCTGAACTTGAGCGGGGTCACATGGTCCTTGCCTAGGATGTCAGCTCCCATGTTTCTCACCGGGGCTGTCACTTTGTTTCCCTGATCGTCAGTCTTTTCATCTGTAAAGTGGGGGTCATGGCACCTTGAGGGTTGATGTGAGAATTAGAAACATAACATAAATAAATATTATAAATAAATCATAGAGCACAAAGATCACCATACAAGAAGCATCCAGATAACTAAACTTCTTATGGTAATCATTGTGCAGTACACATGGATCGATTCATTATGTTGTAGATCTTTTTTTTCTTTTTTTTTTCTTTTTTTTTTCTTTTTTAGGACTGCACTTTCGGCATATGGAGGTTCCCAGGCCAGGGGTCAAATCAAAGCTGTAGCTGCCAGCCTACACCACAGCCACAGCAACGCCAGATCTGAGCCACGTCTGTGACCTACACCACAGCTTACGGCCACGCCGGATCTTTAACCCACTGAGCGAGGCCAGGGATCGAACCCAAAACCCCATGGTTCCTAGTCGGATTCGTTAACCACTGAGCCACAACAGGAACTCCCTGGTGTGGATCTTAAATGTACAGTGTTACCTGTCTAATATATCTCAATAAAACTCTTATCTGTTCATCATTGTCTCGGAACACAGCCTTTGCTCTGCTGTCCAGGATGTCTTTCCTTTTTCTCCATCTGGCAAAAATCTGACTTGTGTTTCAAGGCTTAGGTCCAGTCCCAACCCCTTGGTCAAAACCTCTGCAGCCCTGGATGAGCGGGAGCATCCTCTCCTCCTCAGGGCTTCTGGGCACTGTGTTCGCAGCCCCTCAGCCCTCAGTGGCTAAGTCGTGGGGGTCTTTGGCCCTGTGCACTGGGGTCTCTGGGCTGCAATGCTGCCCTTCCATCTTTGTGTCCCTGTCTCTAGCACAGAGGCCACTGGATATCTCTGCCAAAGGCCCACGTGAATGACCTGACAACCTTCTGTCTTAAGGAAGAGAGTGAGTGGGGCGGCAGGGCCTCTTTCTCCCTAGATGCCTTTCTAGTTTGGCTTGATTCCAAAGGAGCTGGGGGTGCCCTGAAGGGCCCCATTCAGATACCTCATGATGCTGGGGCTCCCTCATCAGGGGGAAGGGTTACAGGTACCCAAAACAAGGTGTACAGCTGTAGAGCTGGGCTGGGCTGCGGTGCTCCCCTAGAAGGATGAGCACCCAACCCAAGGCTGTCCTGTCAGGTCACGGGAACCTGGCAGCTTCAGTGGCCACCCATTGGCCTTTTGAAGAAAGGAGCCAGCATGTCCCCGCCCCCCCGCCAACCCCCCTACCCCGACACACCAACACAAACATACAGCTGTGCACAGCTGGCTTGTTCCCTCCCTCTGGGCCCCGGTGCTCCTCCCCACCCCAGACCTGGGCTAAAGAAACATCATGGGTCGGTCCTGCCCCCTGCTGGCAACAAAAGGAATGGCCCCTCAGCCAATGAGGCTGGGGAAAGTGCAGGGACGCTGCCTGGCCAATACTGCTCCAGAAAACAAAGAACACCCACAGCCCCGGGTCCTTCCCGCTGTCCTGTGGTGTCATTATTCAACCTAACTGTTCGAGTCCAAACCCCTTGGCCTGGCAAAGTCCTCCAGGACCTGGTTCCAATGTCCCTTTCCAAACTGACGGCTTCCTACACCCTCCCCCCACCCTGGTCCCAGGTGACGCATCTGTTCTTTGTCCCCAGAACACACTGGCCAGTGTGTCCTGACCTCCAGCCTCCATGCAGACCTTCCCCTTCCAGCAACGCCCTGCCTTTTCTCTTTGCTTCAAGATCCAGGTTAAGGAATTTCCATCGTGGCTCAGTGGAAACAAGCTCAACTAGGAACCATGAGGTTGCGGGTTTGATCCCTAGCCTCGCTCAGTGGGTTAAGGATCTGGTATTGCTGTGAGCTGTGGTGTAGGTCGCAGACGTGGCTCAGATCCCACGTTGCTGTGGCTCTGGCGTAGGCTGGCAGTTACAGCTCCGATTCGACCCCTAGCCTGGGAACTTCCAAATGACATGTGGCCATAAAAAGCAAATAATAATAATAATAACAAAGAAAGAAACAAAAGCTCCAGTTCAAATCTCACCTCCTGGCTGACTGAACTTGTCCTCATCCAGAGCTCATCCCTGTCCCTGGTGGCGTGTGCCCGCCCTCATCTCATTAGCAACTAGACTAGAGGGTAGTCACATTGGAACATGCATAGGCTCAGGGGTTCAGCACAGGACCCCGCACAGAGCTGGAGCATAATCAGTGCTGGGTGGGGCAGGTGATCAATCCCAGCACCTCACATTTCCGTTTCTCCCACCAGCCCCCAGGGCCTTCGGGAGGCTGGCAGTGTCCCTCGGGAGGGGAAGCGGGGCTGGGCTTAAAGTGCAAGTCCCTGATGATGCTCCAGCCCCCTCACCCTCACAGCTGTCAGAGAGGCAGGGCTGGGGGGGCTGGGCGGAGGCCCCCTGACATGCAGCTGGACATGGGGGGAATTTGTGTCCAAGGGAAGCTGTCCCCGTCCTCAGAGTAGGCTCCAGGCCACTCCCTCCTCTCCCAGCCTCTTCTGCTCTAACTTCTGGCTCCTGTCTACCTTCATTCACTCTCTCCTGCCCGTTAGCCATCCTCTATTAGGTGCCAGGCACTGGCTTGGTTGTGAGTATTACATGGAAAAGACACCAAACCCTGTCCTCAAGTATTTCCTTATCTCGTAGAAGAGAATCGCGATCTTTACCAATACCTTGGCTTGAAGTTTCTGACAGAGCGGTAAGACCAAGCATGTTCTGGTGTGCCCTCGTGGCACAGTGGGTTAAGGATCTAGCATCTTCACTGTGGTGGCTCTGGCCACACAGTTTTGATTCCTGGCCAAGAACTTCTCTGTGCCACAGACATGGCCCAAATAAATAAATAATATTTTAAATATTAAAAAAAATTAATGTAATAGTTTGCATCTACCAACCCTAAACTCCCACTCCCTCCCCTCCTCCCCCCCCCCCTTGGCAACCACAAGTCTGTTCTCTATGTCTGTGGGTCTGTTTCTGTTTGGTAGATAGATTCATGTGGGTCACATTTTAGATTCCACGTATAAGTGATATCATATGGTATTTGTCTTTCTCTTTCTGACTTACCTCACTTAGTATGAGAGTCTCTAGTTGTGTCCGCATTGCTGCAAATGCCATCATTTTGTTCTTTTTATGGCTGAGTAGTATTCCATTGTATATATGTATCACATCTTCCTAATCCACCTGTTGATGGACATTTAAGTTGTTTCCATGTCCTGGCTATTGTGAACAGTGCTGCAATGAACTTAGGGGTGCATGTGCCTTTTGAAATATAGTTTTGTCTGGATATATGCCCAGGAGTGGGATTCCTGGATCATATGGTAGTTCTATATTTAGTTTTCTGAGGAACCTCCATGCTGTTTTCCATAGTGGCTGCACCAACGTACATTCCCACCAACAGTGCAGGAGGGTTCCCTTTACTCCACACCCTCTCCAGCGTTTGCTGCTTGTTGACTTGTTAATAATGGCCATTCTGACCTGTGTGAGCTGGTACCTCATTGTAGTTTGGATTTGCACTTCTCTAATAATTAGTGACGTTGAGCATCTTCTCGTGTGCCTGCTGGCCATTTGTATGTCTTCTTTGGCGAAATGTCTATGTAGCTTGTCTGCCTATTTGTCAGTTGGGTTGTTGGGTTTTTTGTTGTGTTGCGTGAGTTGCTTGTATATTTTGGAGATTAAGCAAAAAAAGAAGAGGCGCATCCTCTCCAATCACAACCCCTGAACCAGCTGAGAGGCAAGGGGAGCCTTCCAGAACAAGGGCATGTTGGAGGTGAGATCGGAAGGGGGAATAGGCGTTGCCAGGCAAGGAAGGTGAGGCGGCCGAAGGTGCAGCAAGCTCTGAAGCTCCGGGTACGTCTTTGCAGATGGGTTTGGGATGGGAAGGGTATGAAGCGAAGAGGAGGCAGAAGGCAGATCTCAAGTGCCTCGGGCAAAGCCAGGGAGCTTGATATATATATATTTTTTTCCTTTACTGCAATGGGAGTAACTGAAGGTTCTGTAAGCAGAAAAGCGATGTGTGTAAATCTGATGGTTAGAAAGATCTGTTGGGCAGAGGCGGGGAAGCATCGGCAGGGAGAGTCCCTGGGGGAGAAGACAGGTGGGAGGTTCAGGTGTGGTGGCGTAAGGGGTGGGGCTGGGGGTGCCCGAATTAAGGCAGTAACAGCAGGGATGGAAAACCATGAGCAGATTCTGGAGATTTAAACAAGAAAAACCCAGGACTTAGCGACTCCAAGTGTGGAGTGGATGGTGGGACCACAGGCTGAGATGAGGACAGCAGAGGAGGAGCAGCTGGGGTGATGGAGAAAACAGGCTCAGCTACAAGCAGGGTGAGTTCAGGCTGTTTGGGGGACCTTGGCCAAGCTGACTAAGAGGTAGCCGTGGAGCTGGGTCAGAGGTGCAGAGAGACGGGGCCTGAGCCATCAGTGGGGGCATCTCCGAGATGGTAGCTGAAGCTTTAGGAGGGACTGCATTTGCCCAGGGACAGGGGGTAGGAGAAAGGAGGGAGGTGGAGAGGGAAGATCCTGTTCATTTTAGGGGTTCGAGCTCTGTCGCTGAGGGTCAGGGAGGCAAGAACAAACTAGAGGCAGTGCAGCTCGTGGAAGGGCATTCACATCAGAGAACGTGGATTCATATTCCAGCTCTTCGGGATATGGGACCATTGCCTTACATCTCCAAGCCTCAGTTTCTCCAATCATGAAACGGTCTTCATAATACCTACTTTGTAGCATTATTGAAAAATTATACCCATAAAGCACCTCCCATAGCTCCCGGCAAAAATGTTTCAATAAATGAAAGCCATGATTTTTTTTGAGGCGGGGGGCATCTTTTTAGGGCCATACTCACAGCATATGGAAGTTCCCAGGCTAGGGGTCGAATCGGAGCTGCAGCTGCTGGCCTACACCACAGCCACAGCAAAGCGGGATCTGAGCTGCATCTGCGACCTAAACCACAGCTCATGGCAACGCCAAATCCTTAACCCACACCCTCATGGATACTAGTCAGGTTCTTAACTTGCTGGGCCACAGTGGGAACTCCCAAAAGCCACTAGTATAAATGGCAAACACTGAGAGGCTGCAAAGTTTTCAGAATCTTCCACGATTGCTAGTCCTCCTGGCTGGAAGCCCTTTTGGGCCTCTACCTGCCACTTTTCTTACCAGGTAGATAAGCAGATCCAGGCAGGACAGAGATGTCCCTGAAACCTCCACCCGAGCCCTCTGTCCTCCCCAGGGATAGTGTTCTCTGGATGGACGCCACAGCCGACCCCTCCTGACCCCTGCCTTGCCCTTCAGCGCCTTCCCTGGAACTGCAGCTTGTTGGTGGAAGGGCACAGCAGGGGCCCCAGACGCCACCGTGTCTCCTCCCCACCACGTGAGCTCCCACTCCTCCTCTAGGCAGCCCCGGAGGAGTGAGGGGGATGGGATCAAAAGGTGGGTGAAGGAGTCCGGGAGCCATCAGAACTGAACAGCCCAGCTCCCTTGGTGGGGTAAGCTCCCCAAGCCGGGGACAGGCAGGCAAACTTCATCCAGAGAGGTGGTGGCCCTGGCTTCAGTTTCCTCATCCACAAAATACCAGGCAAGGACAGCCCCCTCTGAGGTCCCTCCCACCTGGACTGCTCTGATTTCACCAGGTCCTCGCCTTTCCTGTATGCTACTCACCTGCTTGCCAGCAGAGGGCGCTCACACCTCTTCCCAACCAGTGTGATGCCAGGACCTGGGAGACTGGCCAAGAGTCAGGAAACCTTATTAAACCACCGCTGTGCCTGGCATGTGACACGTTTAGTGCAGCACCTGGCCAGGGCAAGCGTCCAATAAGTAGTAGCCATGGTTGTCTCCATTTCGCAGATGAGGAACTAAGGTTCCAAGAGTTAAGTATGTACGTAGTATGTATGTATGTATGTATGTATGTATTGTGTTTTTAGGGCCACACCTGTGCCATATGGAGGTTCCCAAGCTGGGGTCGAATCGGAGCTGTTGCTGCTGACCTACACCCAGAGCCATAGCAATGCCAGATCTGAGCCACGTCTGCGACCTACACCACAGCTCACCGCAACACTGGATCCTTGACCTGCTGAGCGAGGCCAGGGATTGAACCTGCCACATCATGGTTCCTAGTCAGATTCATTTCCACTGTGCCATGATGGGAACTCAAAGTGAGTGTTTGTGACCCTGCGGCCCTTGATCTGTGCTGTGTAGTGTCCCACGTGGCCTGCATTGCTGGGGAGGCCATGGGGGCTGGTTACTAAAAGGGGCCCAGTAGCAGCTGGATGCTGCAGAGGGAACCTGGCTTCGTGTGGAGGAATAACGTGGGGTGGGAATATGCGGAGGGGGTGCGAGGGCCAAGAAACCAAGGAGAGGCTTCTGGGCTGCTCAGCTGGCTCTGTGCTCCCGCTCTCCCCCCACCGCTCACAAACGCCCCCCTCTGCAAGGCTGGGGAAGGACAGCCTAGCATGTCTGGAGCCTCTCAAGGCCAACCAGGGTACAGCCTGGACCCAGCCCAAGTGCTGGGCGACCTCAATGGGGAGGCCTGAGATTGCTCCCCAAGACAGCCCCAGCCTCTGTGACCTCCAGGGCCATGTGGCACAGAGGGGCGGGCTGAGCCCCCCTGCCGGCCTTCCTGGGGGCCAGGACACTAGCCTCATCCAACAGCCACCCCTGGGCAGGACCGAGTCCTGGGGCTGCAGGAGGGGTACCTCCTCGGGACTTCATTACCTTGTTTTGTTAACTTTAAAATTTTGAGGGGGGTGGAGAGGGAGTGGAGAGGCAATGATTATAAAGTAACATGCTCTTTGGGAAAAAGTTGGAAAATGCAGAAAAGCAGGAAGAAGAAACCACATAGAAGGCCCCCCAGAGCCCCAAAGATATGGACATTGTTTCTTTTAGTATCTTTTCTTCAAGTCAAGCTGCATAGGTTCAAAGGACACCCCTGCCGGCTGTGTGACCTGGGCTGAGCTACCTCTCATCTATTTGTGTGCGCCTCAGTTTCTTCATCGGTAACTTGGGGATGAAAACAAGAGAACCTACTTCAAAGAATTGTTGTAAGCATTCAGCAGGTGGGTACCGGTCACAGGGTGGATGCTGAATACACGTTTAGATTCACACGGTGACTTTTTTCCTATGTTTAGATTTTCGTGATTACAATTTTTTTTTTTTGTACAGAATTGACTGCTACCATGTTGTAACAAGCTTTATTCACCAAATACTACACCCTGAACATTTTCTCTGTTTAGATTTATGTGATGGCAATGTTTTCTGTTTTGATGTATACGATTCCAAGTTTTGTTGAGATTTTTTTTTCTCTGTTTTCAATTATATGCGGTCAATGTATGTGTGTGTTTCATTCACAAAAGTAGGTGCTGAACCGTGAACTTTCCTGCCCCAAATCACTGTATAAACTTTTACACATGGTTTTGAATGGCTGCATTGAGGTGGCCTTTGGCAGTGGATTGGAATGGAGACAGGAGCAGACGTGCACGATGGGGGCTGATTGAGGGCCGCCCCCCCCCCCACCGGCCGGGCATGTCCACGGCAGGCAGCCAGGCCTGGCTCAGGGACAGTAGCTCAGGGCACTGCCCCTCTTGGGACCGTGAGCTGGGCCTATATCAGGCCCCTCCCTTGAGATCCCCAAGGGCAGGCCCCTCTCAGAGGCTCCCCTACCTAGGCCGGCCTCCCCGTCTGGCCCATGCTTGCTCTCTAGTTTCTCTGAAAGCCTGCTCTGAATCACAGTCCAAGGTCCAGGCCTCTGGCAAAGGGCTTTTCAGATGTCCCTAAGGGCCTTTCCTCCAGGGCCATCTGGCAAGAGGAGGCTGGGTGACTCTGAAACTGACAACACTAAAGGCCGGAACCTAACCAGAACACAGACTGGGACTCGGAACCAGCCCCAACCCAGATTGGACTTGAACCCACATGTCGGCACTCGAAACCAGCCTAAACCCACGGTTTTAAATGAAAATCATTCCCCCAGTGTCTGGACTCACGGAGGTTCAGGGTCGTCCTGCCTCTGCACAGAAGGGATTCAGCAAGAGACAAAGCAACAGGCAAGAAGGAGGTTTATTAGGATGGGACGCTTATGAGAGATGCGAGCAGGCAGGCAAGGAGGCTCTGCCCTGGGGATCTGGTGGGCTACAGGTTTACCATCCAAGGGGAGGGGGCGGGGGGGATCGGAAAGGACCTCCTCTTCCTCAAAGTCCTGCCGCTGGTCTGGATCAGAAGGCAGGCCTCATCCCATCCCCCACCCAACGACCCGAGGCAATTCTCGCACCTCCGTTAGCCCAGCAAGCCTGCCTTGTGCTTATGGCTTTCTCGAATGAACAGTGGTCTCCCCTAGGTTTCCCTCTTTGTTGGTGGTCCCTTACTGGACTTCTATACCCACCTGTGCCTACTCCATCCCTCTCAACTCCCTCCCTGGAGGAGGTGGGATGCAGGATGGAGAGGAGGGAGGAGGAGCTCCTGCGAGTGAGGGTCCTGCCGCAGATCCCAGGCTGGATGGAGGCGGAGCCAAGTGCCCAGGAGTAGGGGGAGCCCGCCCCCCGCTGCCAAGGTCCTCTGGCAAGTAGAAGAAGGTAGGAGAAATAAGGTCGGAGCCTGGGCCCTGGGCCTGGGGTTTAGCAGACGGAGGGTCTGAGGACGAGCTGGCAGATGGGGAAGGGCCTGACATTCCCATCTCCCAGGCCCTGGAGGGGACAGTTTCCAGGAACCCCTAAGGCCCAGCCTTCTTTCCTGCAAACTTAAGCCTCGGACATCACACTGGCCCCAGAGAACTGACTCTGCCCTCAAATTGCCCCCCCCCCGCACTGCCTCCTGCTGCCAAATGCTTTTCCTTCCTCTGCCTCTGTGGGGAGGAAGGGGGACGGGGAGACCACAGCAGGACTACGCCAGGACCCAGGCCAGAGGCTCCGGCCCTTCTCCCCTGGTGAGGCGGGCCCTCCCCTGTGCCCCAGCCTCGCTCTCTCAGCTGAGTGCTGCTTCTGCCCCTGGAACGCGAGCTCCACGAGCACGGATGCCATCGCTCTTGTTTACCCCTCTGTCTGGCTCTTAGCAGCAGCCTGTCCTGCGGGCCAGGATGGGTGGCGACAGTGGCAGGGGTGGGGTCTCTTTTTGGTGACTCCCCAGCAGCCCTGGGGCCACGACCACCAGGACTCAGGCCCCAGCCCCTAATCTGACACAGAGGCCGTGCTTCGTCCATGCAGGCTGCCAGCGAGAGCACAGCCTGGAGCCCGCTCTGGCATCCAGGTCTGTGGGCCTGAGGCGTTCCTCGCTGGTAACCCACCCCTGGAGGCCTTTGAGCCACAGATGGGCTTTATTCCCCCGATTCCCGAGCCCTGCTCTGCCTCCCTCACCGCCCTTCGAGAAAGCAGAATTCGTTCCCCAGGGCCCTCCAGAGTTCTTGGTACTGAGCAGGGCCTGCTTGGGAGTTTCCTGGCAGCCTGGGAAGCAGGGGGTCCCCTTGGCCCCTTCAGCTAAAACCTGGGCTCCTGGGTCTGTCTTTACCCCCATTCCTCGTGGCCTCTCTCTATGCCTCGAGAACCAGCAAGTGGCAGGGCCCTCCCCGGTGGTAGGGAGGAAAAACTTCCTTGTCACACCTTTGTGCAAAGCTATTCAGTGACTCCACTTACCACCAGATAGTTAAAGACACACATATCCCCTGTCCCCTGCCACTACCGCCCTGCCTCTCTCTCTCTCTCTCTCTCTCTCTTTCTCTCTCTCTCTCTCTCTCTCTCTCACACACACACACACACACACACACACACACAGAGTTCAGGGTCTAGCCATGCCCAATTTCTCACCACTCCGCTTTACCCATCCAGACAGCAGGATCTTTCCTCCCTTCCACCCGGCCCCAAATGCCTTCATCTCTGGGCCAGACTCCTATGTTATCGTGAAGGCCCAGCTCCATCATCTCCTCCTCTGGGAAGTCTTCCTTGCTGTCCCCAAACAGAGTATGGGCCTTTGCCCTTGGGATGTCACCGTGCATATATTTGTCCGCAGGTCCTGCTCTCTCCTGGGCTGTGGCAAAACAAACAACAAACTAGCCTGGGGTCTCAGGGATTCTAGTCTGATGGGAGACATGTCCCTCCGTGTGACACATGCGATAGTAGAGGGACATGTGTACAAGGTGTCTGGGAGCCTAGGGCCACAATGCCCGGTGGTCCCGTGGAGGCAGAGCTTACAGTAGGCACAGAGGATCGTAGGCGGTGCCCCTGAGCAGGGAGCACGGCAGGTGGCCCGGTACCAAGGCATGACGCATCGAGGACTCACAAATCATTGTCTAAGCAGAGCGTAAAGTACAAGAGGCAGGGAGTGGGGGGGAGATAAGGCCCGTCTCAGAGGCAGGAGCCTCAAGCTCATGAAGCTCCTGCTCCATTAAGTAGGAAATACGGCGTGTTCGCAACATTCAGGAGGGGGTGGACGCGAACCTCTCATCCAGCCACGATTTCATGTGCTGTTGCTAATTTATCAAGGCGATGGTTCAGGACCAAATGAGGCCCAAAGTGGTCCAAGTCCCAGTTTAAAAGTAACACTGGGACATTTTCCAGTTTAACAAATGGAATACTGGAATGGAATACTGGAAGCTTTTAGAAAGAATTCTTTCTAAACCCTTTGAAATTGAATTCCTGGGACTTCTAGCTTTCCTAGAGCTAATAAGGATTTATCCCATAAACTGTTAGATAGATTCAAAGTTTTCATAGACATATGCATCTTTTTTTAAAGGGCCATGATAAGGAATTTGGATTTTATCCTGAGAGCAATGAGGAATTAGCAATGGGTTTTATTTTATTTTATTTTTAATTATGCTACTTTATTTTATTTTATTTATTTTTAGTAACCACAGCCATGGCATATGGAAGTTCCTTGGCCAGGGACTGCCTCTGAGCCACAGCTGCAGCAACACCAGATCCTTTAACCCACTGCACAGGGCTGGGAATCGACCCCACGTCTCCGCAGCAACCTGAGCTGCTACAGTCAGGTTCGTAACCCACTGCACCACAGTGGAAACTCCTAGTGATGGGTTTTAGAGGAGAGGATGATCAGAGTTCCAGCTAAGGAGGATCCCCCGTCTCTAACGAGGAGAGGGACTAATAAGAACAAGACTGGAGGCAGGGAGGCTGGCGGCTGCGGCGCTGTCACAGGTGGACAATTTGACGAAGGGCTGAGCTCAGGTCATAGCAGTGAGGTGGGAGGAAGACGGGTCTGTAGGAACTTGCTAAGGTGGGGGGCACGGGGGGGGGCGGGGGGGGGACTCACAGGATGGGTGATGGGCCAGGGATAGGGGCTGAGGGAGGACGCGGATGGTCCCCGTGCCTGGCTTGGACGCTTGGCTGGTGCTGGTGCCTTTGCTGAGCTGGGAGGGCGGGAGGAAGGGCTAAGGGGTTTGGAGGGAGATGCTGAACTCAGCTGATTTCCAGTGTGTCTCCTAGGATGGAGCGTAGTGCCTGGCAGACAGGAAGCCCTCCGTATAGAGAATGAATGACTGTAACAATGAACGGACGAATGAATGAATGAAGTGCCTTGGGCTGCACAGGCTCATCATTCAAGGAGATGCCTCCTGAGTCCCTAATTCCTTCCCCTCCCACCTGTGTCCTGGCTCTGGGTGCCCCAGACAAAGAACTGCTTTGACACTTGAACTTTCTTTGTGCAGAAGCATCAGCCTTGGCCCCCCAATCCCTGGGGCCTGGCACCTCCAGCCTTCCCAATGCCCCTCTTCCCTGGAGTGGTTCCACAATGCCTCGTGCTGATGAAGCCCCAGGCCCAGCCCCACCCAAGCTGCAGAGGGCTCCTTCCACCGCTTCCTATCGGACCCTGCAGATGCAGGATGCGGACCCAGGGACAGGCTGGGGGAAGGACAGGGCCTGGCCTCAGCTGGGCAGGGACAACAGTCACAGCGGGGCACCCGGGCTGTCCTATCCTGAAAGAGGCTGAAGGACTGAGAGCCTGTGTTCCAGGGAGCAGAACAGCCAGGGAGGTCAGGAGGGCTGGTTCCAGGAGGCCACGGTGGGGGCTGGCCCCGCAGGCACCTGATCCCTGGGCTCCTAAAGCGGCTGCTCTGTGGACCCTCTCAGGTGAGGCAGGCCCCCGGCCAGGGTCCCACCCTGGACTCCAGTCCACCCAGGGCAGTGTGGGCTGGGATGGGGGTGGGGCAGGGGAGCCGGCTGAGGTCTCCTGGGATGGCACAGGAAGCTGAGGCTGACGGGCACAGGCTCTGTTCCCAGACCCCAGGACTCCCCTTCGCAGATCCTAACCCTCCCGGGGCCGGAGACCCACCACCCCTCGAACACAGGCACTTCCCTCCCTCCCCTCCTGCTTTGCCCCCGTGGCTTCTGTTTATAACCTGCCTCCCTTGTGGGACTGTGAGCCCCCAGAGGGCAGGCAGCCTGGGTGCCGAGCTTTCAGATAACACGAAGTACGAGGCTTGGGACGGGGCGGGCCTCGCTTTCTCATCTCTGCTGAAGCCACCCAGGCTCAGCCAGAGGCCAGAGGGCATGGGGAAGGGTGGGGAGGGAAGGAAATGCCCTTGAGAGGAAGGGAAAGAATGGCGAGGGAGGGGGCTCCCTGCCGGGTCCGAGGGGACAGAAGAAAGGGTGGGATGAGGCGGGCTCTGCCAGGAAGAAATCTCAGCGCTGTGTGTCATGCCCACGGCAGTCCCAGCCCTCAGCGCCCGTCTCCTCCTATGAGATCCACCTGCTGCTCACAGGCACCACCTGGGCACACACGATCACACACTCACATGTGCCGCACGCACCGGCACACACGCCAGCCTTCGGTTGCCCCCAGGCTGGGGTCCACCTGCAGCCGCCCCCCACCTGGGCCCTGACCGCAGAAGCTGGGCTTGGCCCAGCCCGGGTGCCCTCTTCTTTTGGTCTCCGCCCTCGTGCCTGATGCTGATCTGGGGTCTCAGAGGAGGTACCCAGGAGGCAGGGGGAAGCGGGGCCCTCACACTAATGCCAGAGGCAAGCAGAGGAAGAAGCTGGGAAGCAGGGGTCTCTGGTTAAGCCTGGAACACCCATCGGCACAGGCACTGCCACGGGCCCCAGGCTTTGGCGCTGGGCAGGTGGTGGCCTAGGAGGCCTCCCCTTCCACCCTCCCCTCACCCCCCCGCCAGAGTCCAAAGAGCACAGGTGTGGCTTCCTCAGGGCCTCACCACCATAAGGCCTGCCTGCTCCATCAGGGCTCGCTGGATCACAGGACCTCTACCTGCGGCCACGCCACTAGCAGAGAAGCCACTGCCTTCCCATCCGGAGCCCCAGACCACCGGCTCAGACACCTGCTCCTTCAGGGGACCAGCCACCAGTCCCCACTGGAACCCAGGTAAGGGCCTGGCCCTCAGGAAGATCAGGGCCCAGCCGAGCCTTGGGGGATCCCAGGGCTTTGGAGGCAACTCAGTGGCTTCCCAGGCCAGGGTCTCCAGCCCATTCTCAGATGTAGCCAGAAGGAGGAAGCCCAAGACGGGCTTGGGGCTCAGCCTCGGGTGAGCCAGCCGGAGAGGAGGGCTCCAGAGTATCTCTGGGCTGCTTCTCTCAGGGTCTGTGATGCAGACATGAACTCTTTCCCTGCTCCAAGCTCCTAAATTTGGGGAAATCGGGCTGCTACAGCCCCCGTTCCCAGGGGCAAGGCAGACCAGAGTCAGCCCCCACTTCCCCCCCCACCTCTCATCCCCCCATCGCCCCTCCGCCACCTTGAGGGTCTCCCCATCCCCTGTCTGCTTGGCAGACTCTTGAGCGCAGATGTTTTCCTGGACTTGCCACAGAGACCCACAGGGACCATCCTGGAGTGGGTGTGTGTGGGGGGGCACTGGTGGGTAGGGAGAGGTGCCAACCTCAGCAGAGCACAGTTTCTCTGTCTTCTGGATCTAGAAGCAGGAAGTGCTGCAGCCTGAGAGGTGGAGCTGCGGGTGGTGGGGGCAGGCTTTGGGAACCCCGTACCCTTGGAGAGGACAGGGATCCTTCCAAACAACGGAAGCAGAAACCCGGCCGCCCCTCCACGGTCCCTGAATTGTTGACTAGCAACTCATTTCCCCAACACTGAGTCACCTTATCAGCTCCTCTGCTATTTTCATAGCAGTCGTCGTAATAGGGGTGTGGGCTGTTCTCTGACACTTTGCCCGGGATATTCCAAGGTTTCTGGACAACTCAGATGCACCACGCAGATGCCCAGACACTCACACCACCGACACCCTGGTCATGATGCACACACATCTCGTGGAAGTCACACACGCCCCTGACCCTCACGCTCCACCGACTCCTGCTCCACCCCGCGCACACGCACGCACCGCATTTACCTCCCTTCCGTGTCAACATAAACATCTTCTAGACCCTCCTTCTGGGCCAGGAGGGCACTGGAGGGTACAGTGGGGACAAGATCAGTCTGTCCTCAGGCGGTCACAGCCCGGGGACCGAGGCCCATAACAGTTTGAGCATAGCGTTTGCAGTCAGACCTGGCTGGTTTCATTCTCGATTGAATACTTACTTGTGACTTCAGACCTGTTACCCTCGTTGAGCCTCCACATCCTCACCTGGTAAATGGGCTGATAGTAGGTCCCAGCCAGCAAGGCTGTTTTGAGAATTAACGGAATTGATGGAGGTAAAGGCTGGAGGACAGCACATAGGGCCAAGGAAGGAGAAGCCAGGGTAGTGAAAAATAAATGGTACCGTATTCACAAGGCTCACGGCACTCACCAGGGTGACTGCTGTTGATAGAGAGGAATGCACAAGTTTCGGCATGGCCTTGGGAGGGTGGGCAGGGTGGAAGGGGGTAGTCACGGAGGGCTTCACTGAGGAGGTGATCCTTGAACTGGAATTGATTTATTTAGTTTTTTATTGAGTTAACCTTGGTTTATAACATTATGTGTTTCATGTGTACCATGTATTTCTACTTCTATATACACAACCGTGGGCTCACCACGAAAAATTTGATTTCCATCCATCGCCACACAGTTAATCTTTACTCATGTCACCCTCTCTCCTGTCCCCTCTGATAACCTCTGTTCTCTGTATCTACATTTTGGTTTGGTTTGTTCGTTTATTTATTTAGTTTTAGCTATTTATTTATTTATTTTTTGTCTTTTTGCTATTTCTTGGGCCGCTCCTGCGGCATATGGAGGTTCCCAGGCTAGGGGTTGAATCAGAGCTGTAGCCGCCAGCCTATGCCAGAGCCACAGCAACGCAGGATCCGAGCCACATCTGCAACCTACACCACAGCTCATGGCAATGCCAGTCCTCAACCCACTGAGCAAGGGCAGGGACCGAACCCTCAACCTCATGTTTCCTAGTTGGATTCGTTAACCACTGCGCCACGACAGGAACTCCTGTTCATTTATTTTTGTTTGTTTGCTTTTTTTTCTTTTTTCTTTTTTTTGTCTTTTTGCCTTTTCTAGGGCCGCTCCCGCGGCATATGGAGGTTCCCAGGCCAGGGGTCGAATCGGAGCTGTAGCCCCCGGCCTACACCAGAGCCACAGCAACGCGGGGTCCAAGCCATGTCTGCAACCTACACCACAGCTCATGGCAATGCCAGATCCTCAACCCACTGAGCAAGGCCAGGGATTGAACCCGCAACCCCATGGTTCCTAGTCGGATTCGTTAACCACTGAGCCATGACGGGAACTCCTCTTTGTTTCTTACATTCCACCTATGAGTGGAATCCTCTGATGTCTGTCTTTCTCTGCCTAGCTTATTTCATTTAGCGTAATACCCTCAAGGTATTATGTTGCACATGGCAAGGTTTCATCTTTTTTATGGCTGCCTAGTATTCCACTGTATACACCACATCTCCCTTATCCATTCATCTGTGGAAGGGCACCTACAGTGTTTGCATGTCTTGGCTCTTGTAAATAAGGCCTGAATGACTATAGGGAGCACACATATCTTTTCCAACCAGTATTTTCATATTCTTTGGATAAAGAACCAGAAGTGGGATTGCTAGATCATGTGTTAGTTGTATTCTTATTTTTTGAGGTGTTTCCATACTGCTTTCCACAGTGGCTGTGGCATTTTATATTCCCACCAATGGCACACAAGGGTTCCCTTTTCTTCACGTCCTTACAAACATTTGTTATTTCTTGCCTTTTTGATAATAGACATTCTGACCGGTGTGAGGTGATACCTCCTATGACTTGCATTTCCCTAGTAATTAGTGCTCGTGGCCATCTGTGTATTTTCTCTGGAACCTGGGGCTGGGATTCAGAAGTGAGGCTGGGGCGGGACTCCGGGCAGAGGATTCAGAATATGTAAAGGCAAAGAGAAAGAGATTTGGTAAGATATTCAGGGAAGTGCAGATCACTGGCGCAACCTACAGAGCCCCACAATAAATGTGCGTGTACACACACACACACACACACACACCCCTCCTGAGCGGATCCCCAGTGTAAGAGCCAACACTGGCCTTCTCCCAATTCGCAGAATTGAAACAGGTGTGGATGAGAGGATTGCTTTGGTAAGGAAAGCTGCTGAACCTCGTGCTTTGCCTGCAGAAGCTAGGCACACCCATCCAGCATCTATTACACTCAGGCCAGGATGGGATCTGGTTCCACGTGTCTGTCCATGCAGCTTTCCTGAGGCCGTTAGAATGATCTAATAGAGGCTGGGAGTGTGCCTGGACCTCTGAGGCCCAGCTCAGGCGGAGGGCTCCTCGGCGCAGAGCACAGCTGGAGATGGATCCAGAAAGGCCCCTGCAGCCAGGGGCTTTGGGTCTGGTCCTAGAAGCCCCAGATCCGAGCTTGGTCCAAGTCTCATCTCTGGGTCGGGGATGGGCCGTGACAGCTGCTCTCCTGCCCTGCTCTGCCCTGGTGTCCCTCTCCCCAGCTCTGACAGCTGTCTCTTCCCTCCAGTTTGGGTTCTAGGGCGTCATCTCAGCAGCGTCAACATGTCCCGGCCCAGCAGCAGAGCCATTTACCGTAAGCTGTCCCCCTGTGTCCTCTCCCCTGCCCTTATCTGAGCTCCCCAAACCCCTGCCCTCCGCTCTCCCCCTCCCCATGCCCACCACCCCCATGGCTGTGTATCTCTCACCTCCTTCTCCCGCCCCCACCCCCTTGCTCTGTGTCTTGGCAGTGCACCGGAAGGAGTATGTGCAGAATCTCACCTCAGAGCCCACCCACCTGCAGCACAGGGTAGAGGTGAGTAACCCGGGGGCCCCGACAATTTGCTGATCCAACCCGCGTTTTCCCATGCACCTGCCGCCCTGACAAAAAACAGACGTCTTAGATAAGTCTTTGCCATGGAAGTCCATAGCCTGCCCCAGCCAGATCAGGGGGCTCGGGTCCAGCAAGGCTCACTGAGCATCTGCTAAGAGCGGGTAAGGACGAGGACAGGGCGGGGCGCTGGGCATTGGCAAGGGGGGCGGGGCTAACGGTTGAGTCAGTGGACATCCTATCTCCGGGCAGGAACAAATAGCAGAGGGATGGGTCAGGAGCTACCTGCCTCCACCCCACCCTACCCCACCCCGTCTCTGGGCCCACTTCCTGCCCCAGGAAACTGCTCTTTGCCCAGGATCTGGCACAACTAGTGGAAGGAATATGTGAGGTCAGTGGTCCCTTGGAGGACTTGAAAGGACCACTGTGGGGAGGGTCTGGGATTGAGCTTCTGGGGCAGGAATGCATGGCATGGAGGCTGGGATGGGGGCTCTGGCCCTGCCTGGAGGGATGACATGGGCACTGCCCAACCTAGCTGCTGGAAGAGTTGTTGACGCCATGGTGAGAGCTCAGACGGGCGGGGTGGGGCACGAAGAGCAGACACCAGGTCAGACTGAAGGTCTGGGGTAGAAACCGCCCCTGGGCAGCAGCAGATTCAGAGCCTCATGGAAAAGCAGGGAGGGATGCTGGAGCAACAGCGTAGAGGCTCCAGAGGCGGCACTTCCCCAGCCAGCTTGGTTGGGACCAGGAGCGGTGGGCTTTGGGGAGGGGGTAGGGGTTGGGAACTGGCTTCGTTTAGGTCCAGCAAGCAAAAGCAAGAGGAGGCATGTCGAGGATGCCAGGGTGTTTGCTCGTGACATCAGGGGCCCCTGAACATGCTGCCTGGTGAACTGGGAGAGGAGCTGGGAGCTAGGCAGGAGGCGGGGTGGTGGAATCAAGGGGCAGGAGGCTGACGGGATGGCACCCCCCACAACAAGATCCTGGAGAGGAGGGCGAGGGGCAGGACCATGAGAGTGATGGTGGCGTTTGGATGGGAGAAGGAAGGGGTCTCCTTGGGGGGCAAGAATGACAGCAAAGCCCTGCTGGAATGATCAGACTAGCGAGGAGACTGAGGTCCGTGTGGACCTCTTGGGGCAGGCTTGACCTTTTCTTGAGAGCCTGGGAGGTGATGGCTTAGCAGAAGTGGGACAGGCATTCTGGGCACAGGGAACAGCATGAGCAAAGGCACGGAGATACAAATGCTAGGTCAGGGAGGAGAAGGACCAGGCTGGGGTGGTAATTCCCAAATAGCGCGAACAATGCTAAGGACAGAATCTGAGCATCCTCTATCCCATCCAGAGGAGTTCAGACATATTTGTTGGGTAGGTGGAGCCAACATCTGCCCCATCCGGTCCCCTCAGCTGGCTGGACTCTTCCCTGCCAACCACCTTTTTTTTTTTGTTTTTTTGTTTTTTTGGCCACCCCACGCATATGGAATTCCCAGGCCAGGGATCAGATCCAGGGATCAGACAAGGGTTTTTAAAGACACCACCAATCTGGTTGTGCCACAGTGGGAACTCCTGGCCTGGACTCTTAAAGGCCATGACTGTCCTGCCTCCAGACTCCTAAGCCCCTTCCTACAGCCCATCGGACCCCAACTGAGGGGCTCCATCGTTGCCTGACTGCCTCTGGCCTTCACAGTGGCCCTTGAGGGCTGCTTTATGGGAACTGCCTGGGACCTCCTCATAAGGAAGCCAGGGATGCGTCTTCCTCCTCTGCTGCCTGTCCCCACCCCCACCCGTGATGCCCTCTCCAGACCTTCTCCCAGTCCTCGGCCTCCTCTCTCCTCAGCACCTGATGACATGTAAGCTGGGGACACAGAGAGTCCAGGAGCCCAAGGATGCCCTGCAGAAGCTGCAGGAGATGGACACTCAGGGCCGGGTGTGGAGCCAGGACTTGCTCCTGCAGGTCCGCGATGGCTGGCTCCAGCTGCTGGACATCGAGACCAAGGTCAGCGTCCCATCATTCCCCACAAGGGGTCATGGCTAACCTAGACTGTGGGAAAGGCACTGGGCATGGACAGCAAATCCCTCCTCGTCCTACATGGCAGCCGCCCTCCCCCCCCCACAATATGTACCCACAACTAGGAAGGAGCCAGGGACAGGGGCACAGGGGTCAGGGGAGATGACACTCCTTCAAGTGGCCACTAGAAGGGTGAGGCAACCCAGGGCAGGAGCTCCCGGGGGACAGCTGGCTCTTAGGGACCTCACAGCCAACCTCTCTGCCTGGCTCAGGAGGAGCTGGAGTCTTACCGCCTGGACAGCATCAAGGTCATGGATGTGGCACTTGACACCTGCTCCTACAACTCTGTCCTGTCCATCACAGTGCAGGATTCGGGCCTGCGAGACGTTAGCACCCTGCTCTTCCAGTGCCCGGAAGTGGGGGTGAGTGGGTGTGGGAGTCAATGACCAGCACCCCTGCCCCTCCCCCACCCCCCTACCCCTGCCACAGCCTGCCTGCTTGCTGCTTCCTGCAGGCAGAGCGACTGAAGACCAGCCTGCAGAAGGCTCTGGAAGAGGACTTAGAGCAAAGGTAGGCAGCCTCTGCCCCAGCCCACCTGCCCGAGCTCAGGGCTCAGAGCTCAGGCCTGCGTCTGTTCCACATCTATGGGAGCCCGGGAGCCTGTGGCCCAGTAACACATGCATTGACCTGGGAACGGGCCAGGCTGGAACTGGGGTGCAGCTGGGCATGGGGAAGGCTGTGGGGCTGGGCCCAGAGAACACTGGAGGCTGTCCCCAGAGACGGACATGGGACCAAGAGGTCTCGGAGGGCAGAGATGAGTGAGACAGCAAGAGTCAGGGAAGAGTTCAGATGGAGACCAGGGAACAGAACCAGGGGGGTTCCTGGAGAGAGATGGGCACCCTGGGTCATGGGGCAGATGGGTGGGCAGAGCTTCTGTGCCAAGAACCTTGTCAAAGCTGTTTCCCTACCATGTCCTCGGCAGACCCCGATTTGGAGCCCTCCACCCAGACCAGGACAGATGGAGGGGGCCTCCCCTGGAAAGGCCACTCCCTAAGGAGCAAGCACCCCCTTTTGAGCGGGGACCCCCTCCAGAACAGCCCCACTGGATGGCCCCAGAGCAGAGTAAGTTCGGGCATGAGGACCAGTGGGAGGCGAGGGTTCTGATCAAAGATGAAAGAGCGTCTGGGCCACGGTCCCCTCCCATTGCAGACACACCACCGTCCCCAAGGCCCCTGCCGCACCCCTCCAGCGTCCACGAGCGGAGCGCCTTCACTCCGCCTCCTTTGAGGCGGCCCCCATCCCCCGAGAACCCTGAACGGGATGAGGTAACAGCAGATCGGCTCGGGCTTGTGGATGCTTTGGGGCCTGGCTGAAGGGAGGACACCAATTGTCCCCCCGACCCCAAGGAACCAGGTCCCAGGATGGCCAAGGCTGGCCTTGGGCTGAGGGGGGACATGGAGTCTTGGTCAGACCCTGGGCCTTGCCGTGGCGGGTGTGGGGGTGCTGGGAGTGCCGGGGCTCGAGCTGCCCACTCAGGCCCCAGGGTGTTTGGGGTCCAGGAGGTGCTGAACCACGTCCTAAAAGACATCGAGCTGTTCGTGGGGAAGCTGAAGGAGGCCCAGGCCCTGTCAAAGACCAGCCGTAAGAAGAAGAGATGGCGCAAGAAGACAAAAAAGGGAGGTGAGTGCTGGGGCCTGCAGGACAGGAGTAGGGGTTGGAATTACCTGGGTCCCGCTACCTCCCCGCCTCTCTCTCCAGGGGTGACAGAAGCACATTACATTGACTGCTTCCAGAAGATCAAGTACAGCTTCAACCTCCTGGTATGTGGCTCCCCGCACGTTCCCCAGCTCTTCCCCCCAGCCCCCCGCTCCAGCAATCCCCCCTCCCCGGTCTCACAGACACCCCAGGCTTCTCCCCACTTTGGGGACTTTTTGGAGAATGCCAGGCTCCCTGCCAAGGCCCGGAACAATTATGGGCCCCTGGGGTCCTGGTGAAGGTGGGGTGAAGGGATGGGTGGTGACAGGCATCCCTCTGTGTCCCCAGGGGAAGCTGGCCATCAGGCTGCAGGAGACAAGTGCCCCTGAGTTTATACACATCCTCTTCCAAACTCTGGACTTCGTGAGTCAGGGGAGGGCAGGGTGGTACAGAGGGACATGCTGAAGTTAAGATGGGACAGAGGCCAGGGTGGGCAGCAGGGGGCAGAGGAGGGCTGTGGGTCTGCCTCTCATTCACCCCAGCACACCCTTGTCCTTGACCCCAAGACACCAGCCTCACTCAGCCGATGAGATGGGCTGGGGTAGGAGACCGGGACACCAGCGGCGGCGGGAAGGAGTAGGCCTGGGACAACGTGGCATTGCCAAAGTGGGAAACCAGGGACCCCGGGCCCTTTCCCACTCCCATCTGGTCCTGTGGGAGCCCAGGCTTCCTGACACCTTCTGTCCCTCCCCTAGATCTTAGCCCAGTGCCCTGAGCCTGACCTGGCAGCCCAAGTGATCTCACCTCTCCTCACCACCAAAGCCATTGACCTCTTGCAGTCCTGTCTAAGTCCATTGGAGAACAGCCTCTGGAAGGGCCTGGGCAAGGCCTGGACCACCAGCCAGTAAGTGATGACAAGGCCTGAATGAGTTGGGGGCAAGTGGCATGGGGCACGGGGCAGGACACTGGAAGAGGTAGGCTCTATGTTATATCTTAAAAAAAAACCCAGAGGAATTCCTGCTGTGGCGCAGTGAGTTAATGAGCAGCTTGTCTTGGTGGTGTTGCGGGTTTGATCCCTGGCCTGGCGCAGTGGGTTAGGGATCTAATGTAGCTGCAGCTGTGGCTCAGATTCCATCCCTGACCTGAGAACTTCCATATGCCCAGTTATGGCCCAAAAAGGAAAAAACAAACAAATTCTGTACCTATTAAACTAGAAAAACAAAACAAACAAACAAAAATCCATACCCAGTCCTCCGTCTCCCCAGCCCCTGGTAACCTCTACTTTACAAAATATCTCAAAACAAACTGGGAGAATCTATGTGGAGTTTTAAGTTATACTCAATTATATACATTCAATTGTATACATATAAGTTATATACAAACAATGGGGGAGGGGGAGGAAACACCACTTCGCATCACCCACCACCGAAGGGAAAGCATTAGCTCAGAAAAGAAAAAAAAAGACCAATTCTTCCCAAGAAAAGAGAGTTGGCAATCTTCTACTAAACTTTTTCTCATTTTTGTCAAGATCAAAGTGAAAAAGTTGTCTCAATCCAGGCTAGATTTTAAGAATTACATGTAAGAGATGCTACAAATGTAACATCCATGAGTCACAACTGGGAGTTCCCATGGTGGCTCAGCAAGTTAAGAATCTGACTAGTATTCAGGAGGACACAGGTTCGATCCCTGGCTCAGTTGGTTAAGGATCTGGTGTGGCTGGGAGCTTCGGGGTAGGTTGCAGACGTGGCTCAGATCTGGCACGGCTGTGGCTGTGGCTGTGACCTAAGATAGCATATGCAAAAAAAAGAAAAAAAAAAAAAAAAAGAGTCGTAACCAACCAGCCCAGCTGAGCAGCTAAGACAGAGCTAGCTAAGAGCTAACCCTCTTTCTGAGCAGTTGGGCAGCGAGGCCAAACAGATGATAGCCGTTGGGGGTCAGGTGGGGTGGGGTGTCCAGCTTGAATATGCTGAGCTGAGGTGTCAGGGGAACTTTATTTTTTTTCTTTTCTTTTTTTCTTTTTTTTTTTTTTGTCTTTTTGCCATTTCTAGGGCCGCTCCCGTGGCATATGGAGGTTCCCAGGCTAGGAGTCGAATCGGAGCTGTAGCCACCAGCCTATGGGATCCAAGCCACATCTGCAACCTACACCACAGCTCACGGCAACACCGGATCCTTAACCCACTGAGCAAGGCCAGGGATCGAACCCGCAACCTCATGGTTCCTAGTCGGATTCATTAACCACTGCGCCATGACGGGAACTCCTCAGGGGAACTTTCCATAGAGACAGGGTGGAGGCTGTCAACAGGGTGGAGCTCCCCTCTCCTAGGGGAGAGGCTGGCTACATGGGCTGGAGGACAGTCAGCACAGAAGTGACAGCTGGGCCCAGAGGCAAGTGTCACAGTGGGGGCCCCAGAGCTCACTTTAACAAGCGTGGTCTGCTCTCCCCAGGAGAGATGGGCTTGAGGAAACTTCTGGGCCACAGGAAACAGGGTTAAGACAGGAAAGAGAAATCCCAGAGCATTAACAGGAGAAACAGCAAAAGCAGGTGCATAAGAACCAAAGGAGAAGAGGGCTTTACAAAGAGACATCAACTGGGAAATAAGCCAGGCATCTAGCCTACTGAGCCCCATTAAAGGGTTTTTGTGTCCAGTTTATCCAAAGACATAAATGATAATGTAATGTCATCTGTTCCTTTTATTGTGGGAGGATGTACACAGGATAAAATGTATTTGAACCATTTTTAGGTGTATAATTCAATGGCATTAGGTACATGCATGGTGTTGTGCAACCACCCCCACTATCCATTTCCAGAACTTTCCAACATCCCGAACAGAAACTCTGTACCCACTAGACAATTAACCAAAACTCTGTACCCATTCCTCTTTTCCCAGCCCCCGGTAACTTCTATTTTCTGTCTCTGTTTATTATTTTAAATATAATATTACGTCAGATGTGCCTAAGAGGTTTTCTCATTTCATAAAACAACCAAAAATGAATGAATGAAATAAAAGACAGAAACACAGAAAACAGAATAGCCCAACAGATGTAAAAACCCTCCAAAAAGTTGCACTTTGGGCAGATTGTGTTCAAGTGGCTTGATTTTAAGTAAACTGACTGAGATTTATAAACAACGGCTAAATTCTGTGAGAATCCAGGATATAGACCATAGAAGGCCATTTGGATTTAGCAATCGGGAGATTATAAGGACTTTAGAAGAACCAGTTTCAACAGAGAAATGGCAGAGGTAAAAGTCAGGTTGCAAGGAATCAGGAAAGAACCAGAGATACGAAAATGTAGGCAGGGCATATGGCCACATCCTCAAACGATTTCACAAAGATAAGGTAAGAGAATGACAGCTTATTCTAAAGGGTCAAGCAGAGGTGAAGCACTTTTTTAGGGCAAAGAAAAGGAGCCAATTAAAAAGGAGCCAATTTAGGAGTTCTCTTTGTGGCTCAGCGGTTAACAAACCCCACTAGCATCCATGAGGACACAGATTTGATCCCTGGCCTCACTCGGTGGGTTAAGGATCCAGCGTTGCCGTGAGCTGTGGTGTAGGTCACAGATGCAGCTTGGATCCTGAGTTGCTGTGGTGTAGGCTGGCAGCTGTAGCGCCAATATGACTCCTAGCCTGGGAACCTCCATATGCTGCAGGTGCAGCCCTACAAAGCGGGGAAAAAAAAAAAAAAAAAAAAAAAAAAAAAAAAAAAAAAAAAGAACCAACTTAAAAGGCCAGGTATTCAGAAAAGGGGACAATTTATTTGTTCCTCTTGCATAAGTATCTACTAGCTGCATCCTCTGTCACATGCACTGAACTCAAAATGCAGCTCCCAAGGATTTCAACGCAGTAAGAAAACCAGACATGTGAGAATCACCTGCAATTCAGCCTGAGCGGGACCATAATCCAGGGTGAGGGAGGTCAGCAGCAGTGCAGAAAAGACTTTCACCTCCGCCTCTACGGGGCAGGGAGGGGACTTCCTCGAGGCGGGGAGCTGGCAATCCAGGGGGAGGGAAGAGGAGTAGAACCCACGCAGGGCAAGCCTGGAGGCCACAAACAGCATCGTTCTTCCTGGGTCCTGGGCAATGGCTGAGCAGGGAGGCTGAGAGGCAAGTTCCAGCCCCCACCCTAGAGCCAGGTGCAGCGCTCTGCTGAGCTCACAATGGGAAGTCCGCACCCTAGCGGGCTAGAAAGAAAGAGGTCTGCTCCCCCACAACGGGGAAAAACAGGTTAGACCCCAAGGGGGTCTTCCAGAACCCCCCAACAGTGAGATAAAGTACCCGGTGCAGTTGCGATGGCGTGGATGTAACTGCACTTTCACAGGCAGAGGGGAGTCTGGCCCGCGGATACCTGCCCCATGGGATTTGTTCAGGCTGATCTGTTGGCTCCAGGGTGGGTGTCCTGGGCCCTGTCCTCCATCACCTCGAAGATCTCCCGGGTGAGGCCCTGTCACCTCCACCCTGGCACAGAGTGGACTCAGCTTTGTTCTCTCCCCAGGGCCAACTGGACGGGCAGTGAGCCCCTGCCCTACCAACCCACGTTCTATGATGGTTGGCAGCTTCCAGAACTTACCTACCAGGTAAGGGGAGCGAAGCACAGAGGCCTGTTTAAAGCCCTGGTCTCTGGCTAGTTCCTGCCCTCCTAGTCCAAACCACAGCCCCCAAGCGGTAGGTGGGTTCTGTGTGGTGGGCAGAGGGGGGAGGGGGTGTGAGGCAGCCGAGCGCAGGTGGGTCCGTGGTCTCCGCCCCAGCTCCCTATCGCCGTGACTGCGGACATCTGTGCTTCCTGCTCTGCCCCTACAGGCGCTCTCAAGATACCAAGATACCACTTCCCTCCGGTAGGTATCCCTGGGCTGAGTCGGGACCATACGGTCCTGGGGAGGACGGGACAGGGCCGGTCCTGTGGGTCTGTGGGTTCTGCATCTCACTGACCTCTGGGCTCTCTTTCGGCCAGACCTGTACACCAACAAGCACATCCTCCCCCTACCGGGGCGACCCCCAGACTCCAGTCCCTTCTTTTTTCACTACTCCCCACACGAATCTCTGACTTCCCAGAGCGTGGCTAGAAGTGCTTAAAGGAGACCTCACATATAGAAAATTCTACTGCTGGGAGACTCCTCAGAAATCAACAACATCTCAGACCCTTTCTGCCTGTAGAAACCTGTACCCTAAGCCCACCGAACAATCACCTGCCCTTAAATTCTGTAGGCTCAAAAGCCACAGCCAGACTCCAGGCAGGAGCTATCTCTGGGCCTCTGGGGCTGAGACAGGGGCCCGATCTCTGAAGCTCCATGCTCCAACCATCTTCACTCTGTCTCTAGGGGAAGCCCTAGTTTAGAGAGCACTTTACACTTCGCTCAAGAGGAGGCATACAACCACAGCCCCAAACTGGGGCCCTCCAGACCTGGATCTGTCAAGCCGGGCCTGCAAATGCAAGTCCTATATGAGTTTGAAGCTAGGAACTCACAGGAACTGACTGTGGTCCAGGGAGAGGTGCTGGAGGTAAGGCACAGGCTTGAGCCAGAAAAGAACGTGGTGGTTGGTGGGAGCTACTAGCGGCCTGGGGTGGGTGGTCCAGGTATGGGACTGCCAGGGTTGGGGGGGGCTAGCGAGGGAGAAGCAACATTGGGAAAGGCCAGGAGGGAGAAAACCTTCGAGGGGAGAGGGAAGGCTGGCTGGACAGAGGCTCGAGTCACTGATTTAGTGACTCTTGGCAGATTCTGGACCAGAGCAAGCGGTGGTGGCTGGTGAAGAATGAGATGGGACGGAGCGGCTACATCCCCAGCAACATCCTGGAGCCCCTCCAGTCGGGGGCTCCCAGGAGCCAGAACGGGTCGCCCTCTCGGGTACTGCTCAGCCCAGACTTTTCAGGAGCTATAAAGCCTGAGTCAGAGGTGGGGGCAGGGGGGATTCGGTGACAGAGGAGACGGTCCTGGTTTAATCAGTATTACGGCATGCTTCCTGTGTGCCGAGCCTGTCGTGGGGCCAGAGCAGAGAACAAGCCTTGTGCCCACTGCATGAGCAGCACGGAGTGAGATAAGTGATGGGATGGCAGCCCAGAGAAGGGACCCAGAGGATGGCGGGCTCCCAGGGGTCATGGCCTCTGACCCCCAGTTCCTGATTCTAGGCTCCAATGCTTCGACTTAGCTCCAGGCCTGAGGAGGTCACAGCGTGGCTGCAGGCAGAGAACTTCTCCACTGTGTGAGTGCCTAGCCCCATGTGGTCCGTGGGGAGAGCCCTTGCAAAGGGCTCGGATAATAACCAGGGAAGCTCAGAGACCCGGAACCTCCAACCTGGCCTGCACGGTGCAAGACAGACCCACATGGGCTGCCCAGTGGCAGCGCCGCCTCTGCCCAGTTAAAGGGAGCAGAAGAAGGGGCCAGTCATGCCTCTGTTGGAGCCCCCTGAGGAGCCCCTGATAGGGGGCAGGCAGCAGGATCGGGGGACTAGGGAAGAAGCTCAGCTGCCAGCCGCCCCTCCCACCACCAGTGGCTCTTCCTCGACGCCTCTCCCTTCAAGGCTAGGGGCTCTGAACTTGGTTTAAGCCAATATGTGTATCTTCCTTCCTCACCTCCAGATAGCCTTTCCATGGAGTTCCCCCATCAGCCCAGCCTCCAAGCCCAAACAGCCTCTGTTCCACCCAGATACCCAGGCCCAGGTCCCTCTGCCCCACCACTGACGGTTTCTGTTCTTTTTGTTCCAGCACCGTGAGGACCCTCGGCTCCCTGACAGGGAGCCAGCTGCTTCACATGAGACCTGGGGAGCTACAGATGCTGTGTCCACGGGAGGCCCCACGGGTCCTGGCACGGCTGGAGGCCGTCAGAAGGATGCTGGGGGTGAGGACACCCTGGGGTCCTGACCCCTGCTGGAAACGCGGGGTGCTCCCAGAGTAAGACTGAGAGTGCCGGGCAGACAAGCCAGCAGGCCCAGCTCTGGGGTGGCACTCAGTGTGGCAGGTCTAGGCACAGGACGGTCCCCCAGGAGCTTGACTTCAAGTGCTCAGGGACGCCTTGAGGCTCCCAGCTGGTTGTGGACATGAGCTCTGGGGTCCCTCACCTGGCACCTGCCTCACCCCCATCTTTTCCTTCCTCAGATAAGCCCTTAGGCACCAACTCAGACACCTCCAAGACCAAGGCTCTCTCACAAGCAAGGCGGCGGATCTGAGATTCTTTAGGGCTCCGAGAGTTCCCCTTTCAGGTCCCCTGGCTGCAGTGAACCCCATACCCCAGCTCACATGGCAAAGAGGATGATCAAGCCCATAGGATGAGACAGATGGTGCCCCTTCTCACTGTGTTGAGAGCTGCTCTCTCCAGTTAACACCTGTTTATTGGATCTCTTTCCTGAGCCTGGAGCACTTATGCCCAGAGCTGTCAGGACTCTGTTTAATGCCTCTCCTCCCCAATAAAATTATGTCCAAGCTTGTCGTGTGCCTCTCTTGCATCTTCCTTTGGTCCTGATGGAGGCCCAAGGTGGGAAGCCAGGAAGAGCTGGGCCACTGGACATGAAATAGCAGCAGCCCTACACCCACCACCAGGCCCGACTGAGTGTGAGCGAGAATTCACTGGAGCTGAGAGTCCGAATTTGAGAACTACAGACCGAGCTCTCCTTACTTTTTAAACAAACTCCAAAATAAGGCTATACTTGATATCTCTATTCTTCTGTGTATATTTCCCCCAGGACATCCCAAGGCATCAGCACAGCTGAGGACACAATACTTCACAGGAGCAAAGAGTTCTGGGGCGGCCAGGGGTAGGTTTTGATCAGCCATACTGATGATCCAGAAAAGCACAAAAAAGTATGTCGTGATCCAGGCTCTACTTGGCAGCTTTCTCTTTTAACGCTTTTGTACTCTCTTGTTTTTTGTTTGGTTTGTTTTGTTTGCTTTTTAGGGCCACACCCGCACGGCATGTGTAAGTTCCCATGCTAGGGGTTGAATCAGAGCTACTGGCCTATACCACAGCCACAGCAACTCAGGATCCGAGCCACATCTGCAACCTAAACCACAGCTCATGGCAACACTTAACCAGTGATCGAGGCCAGGGATCGAACCTGCATCCTCATGGATACTCATTGGATTTGTTTCTGCTGTGCCGCAATGGGAACTCCCTGTACCCCCTTGTCGAGTGAGCTAAAGTTGAGCCCAGTGGCAGAGCCTAGGGAATCTGGGTCTGGAACATTAGACTGGCGGTGTGAACTCTGGCAAGTCATTTAGCTCCCTGGGTCCCTGTTTTCTCAAGGTTAAGTGAAGAGTCTGGACTGCCTGTGGCTTCTAATATTTAGTATACAAAGCTTATAGCCTTCTTTAATCTCACAACTGTCACAGACTCCCCTCCCTACATAACAGGTTGCACTTCCATTGATTTAGTCTTATAGATAAGGCTTGGTATACCTATGAATTAAGGGCTCCTTAAGGATTCTTTTTTTTTTTTTTTTTTAATCTTTTTGCCTTTTCTAGGGCCACTCCCGCAGCACATGGAGGTTCCCAGGCTAGGGGTCTAATCGGAGCTGTAGCCCCCGGCCTACACCAGAGCCACAGCAACGCAGGATCTGAGCCGCGTCTGCGACCTACACCACAGCTCACGGCAACACTGGATCCTTAACCCCCTGAGCAAGGCCAGGGATCGAACCTGCAACCTCGTGGTTTCTAGTTGGATTCATTAACCACTGAGCCACGACGGGAACTCCAGGGCTCCTTAAGGATTCCTAAGATGTTCCCTTAAGTTTCTCTTAGTTGAACTTGACTATGACCGTAACACTGCCTGGGCCCTAGAATATCCAAATTTTCCAACTGCCTACATCATTCCCTCAAGTACCTGGCCTCAGAAAATCATCTTTCTAGCTAAAATACTAAATAGGACAACAATTATTTTCCCTCACCAAACAGAACAAAGGTGAGACCCTTAATGTCTGACTGTCAAGGGCAAAAGCTAACCAGAAAGGGAGTTCCCATTGTGGCTCAGCGGTAGCTAACGTGAATAATATCCATGAGGATGTAGGTTCAATCCCTGGCCTTGCTCGATCCCTGGGTTAAAGATCCAGGATTGCCATGAGCTGCAATGAAGATTGAAGACACGGCTTGGATCCCTAGCTGCCACAGCTGTGGTGTAGGCTGGTGGCTACAGCTCCAATTTGACCCCTAGCATGGGAACTTCCATATGCCATGGGTGTGGCCCTAAAAAAAAAAAAAAAAAAAGAGGTAACCAGAAAAGTTCATTTGGGGGGATGGGGAAATGGGGAAAGAAGATATTGATATATTGCCTTCTGAGGCTTCATGGAGATGAAGGAGTCCTGGAAACAGGGAAACCCTTCAGGACCAGGAAAAAGTGATTTAGCCGGGTGCCCTCCAGATTTCCCAGCAAAGACTGAGATGAGGCGAGGCCATCTGGATATCCAAATGCTGAGGAACCAGCACAAGCTGTGCTATTAGATAGACCTAGATTCAAATCCCAGCCCACCCATGGGAACTTGAGCTTAGAAAGGCAGCTCAACCAACCTCTCCAGGCCTCTATAATAATCTTCTACAAAATGGGCATAAATCCTACTTCGCAAAGTTGGTGTGAAGCTTAAATTGAACAAATTAAGCTAACCTACACAAAGTACCTAGACTATTGCCTAGGATACCATAGACATTCAATAAGTATTAGTTGTGTACCCCAAGTTAATTTGTGACTGGTCTGTTATCTTGGGAGGAGGAACCCAGACATCCTCCCAGCTGGCACATGCCATCTGCATGCTCCTGGAGTGCATTGATAGATCTGTCCCTATGCATTTGTACTTTTATCCTTTCTTCTTTTAGTGAAATGTCCTTTTAAAAAGTCCCAACTTTGCCTCAGCCAAACTAAGGGGAAAATGTCATTTCTTGCACGCAGGCAAGGGGGCTGGGGCTCTGTGTCCTTAGCAGCTGTGCTGTGGAAGCCACGCCAGAAATCCACTGAGTAGCCTCGGGCTCCTCCCCAGCCACCCTCAACAAGGGCAGAGATTCCCTGGCGGGCAGCAGCCGTAGCCTCCTGGTACTTGCCCATCTCCCCCAGATCCCTCCACCCCCGCCCGATAAATATTAATGGCGTGAATTCCATTCTCCCACGGTAATCTCCCACGTGCGCTATCAGCGCTCACCTCACTCTAACCGGCACTATTAAACACAGCACGGCTTCACTAGTGGAGAGTGCAGAGCCCCAAATCCAAGTCTTCCAGCTATGCCTTCCCTTTCTGGGTTTTGCCCATGGAGCAGGGGCGGGAGGACGGGCGGTGTGGGTAGTTTCCCGCCCCAAGCCGCTCCAACTCGCCCCAACCCGCCCCAACTGCAAGGTCTGCAGAAGTCTAGCCTGCGCGTGGCCCTGCGAACAGGCGGAGGGAGGGGACGAGGGAGGTGGGGGCGGAGTCAGGGAGCCCACGTTGGCCACGCCCACTTACGTAGGTTATAAAGGCCCGCTCTTCCGCTCACCACCTGCAGTCCTCGAAGGCACGCAAGTGAAGTCACCATGCTGTCGACCAAGTCTATGGTTCTGGGTTACTGGGATATTCGCGGGGTGAGTGCCGTCTCTACCACTGGGCCACTTGGTCTGGGAGACGGACGCGGAGGTGCTCATCATCAGCGGTCTCCGAGAGAAGGGGCTACTCGGGACCCAAACGCCGCGACGCGCAACGTTGCGCGGCCGACCCCAGCCGAGCTCCTGGGCCGCGGAAACCGACTCCTGCCTCATCTCTGGGATCCCCGGCCCGGGGGAGAGAGGCTGAGGGCAGCAAGCCGCCTGGGTCGGTCTCAGGGGCCGCTTAACGACCGCCTCGGCGGGATGCAGGCCTTCAGCAGCCCTGGGCCCAGGGGAATGGGGACGTTGGCGGGCGGGGGGTGTGCGGAGGCGGGTGGGAACAGCGCAGGCGCTGAAGCGGGGGCCTCTTCCCCCCCAGCTGGCGCATGCCATCCGCATGCTCCTGGAGTTCACTGATACATCCTATGAAGAGAAACGGTACATCTGCGGGGAAGGTAATGCCCCTCTGGGTGCCCAAGCGACGCCGCGCTGAGCCGGGCAGGTCCTCCAAGTGTCCCTATTTTCTTGTGCCCTGAGGGGTGGCGTCCCGCCAAGGTCCGGTAGGACTAAGGACCCAGTCATTTGGGAGCTGTCTGCTGTGTCCTATGTGGGGAGAAAGATGGGGGTTCTTGCTGTGCCTTAGGCCAGCCCTATTTTAGCACTGAAAGGTTAAGCTTTGGGGCCTGGGTTTGGGAGGTTATTGGAGTTAGGATGTGTCTTTAAATCTTTATTCCACTCAGGTGGGCTTTTAAGGAGCTTGGATCTCACCTCATTCCCTCTCTTACAGCTCCTGACTATGATAGAAGCCAGTGGCTGGATGTGAAATACAAACTAGACCTGGACTTTCCTAACGTAGGTGGCTTTAGGGGCAGAAGGGAAGGCCTTTGACTCTATTCTTGCTCTTTTCCTCTCTACTCTTGGGGGGAGGGTCTAGAATAAGGGCTTTTAACTTGAGAATAGATAGAATGCAGGGGAGCTTGGAGGGAAAAAATGACATTTCCACTGACAAAAAGTTATCAATTGCTTGTTATGAATATAGCCAATAAGTGGACCTTGGGTATTAGCCATGCCCGTGACTTTGCCCCTAGCAGAAATCAGATATTTTCAAATTATATTACATGTGTTGCAGATAATTGTAAATAAATATTATTTCCATTTATCATACTTTGAAACTGTGATGGGTGTTACATCTTCTTGTCATTTCTCTTACAATTTTGTTCTTTGAGTGTTGTATAAATTGTGCAATCTGCTTTATGCCCTTCAAAGCCTTATTCTAAGAAAGGGTCCATGACATGCATACGCCCCCCCCGAATTAAGCACCCTTGTCTGGAATCAGGTGAGGACCCACTGGCTACCTTCTACTTATTTTTTTCTTTCCTAACACATCTCCTCTCTACTGTTCCCCTTCCTTCAAGTCTCATCTTCTCCAGGAGAGAGAGAGAGACAGGGAGGCAAGAGCAAGTCAGGTGGTTCATTTGGCCTGTCCGTTTCTTTCCAGCTGCCCTATCTCATGGACGGGAAGAACAAGCTCACCCAGAGCAATGCCATCTTGCGCTACATCGCCCGCAAGCACAACATGTGTGAGTGGGGTAGGGCTGATGAGATGAGGGCTGCTCACCTGGGAGAGGATGAGGCCGCAGGTGATTTCTCATCATTTGGCCTGCAGGTGGGGAGACTGAAGAAGAAAAGATTCGAGTGGACATCATGGAGAACCAAATAATGGATTTTCGCATGCAGCTGATAAGACTCTGCTATAGTCCTGATCACGTGAGTGTCCTCCAGTGAAAGACATGAAGAAAAAGGAACGTTTAGGAACCCAAGCTGCTCTGTTCCGCAGCTGCTTCCTTCCCACCAAGTTTGTCAGAATGGGAAACAGAACTCTTATTTGGGGCCGGGGGGAGGGGTTGTTTGTCATATAACTGAGGTTAGCCCCTCTTCCTTTCCATCCCGCCACCCCTGCCTTCGGGCAGTGAGAGGAAAACACTGTAGAAGGGGCCACAAAGTGTGTGTCACTGGCCTGTGGATGATGACAGCTGTTCTACCTTCCCTCTTACCTGCCTCTCTCCCAGGAAAAGCTGAAGCCTCAGTACTTGGAACAGCTACCTGGACAACTGAAACAGTTCTCCTTGTTCCTGGGGAAATACTCATGGTTTGCAGGGGAAAAGGTAGGAAGAAAGAAAAGGAAGGCGATCTCTCTCTGTCTCTGCAGGTGTTCATGAGCTCCTCATGCCTGACTCTCTCTCTGTCCCTGCAGCTCACGTTTGTGGATTTCCTTACCTACGACGTCTTAGATCAGAACCGTATCTTTGAGCCCAGGTGCCTGGATGAATTTCCAAATCTGAAGGCTTTCATGTGCCGTTTTGAGGTGATGCTCCCTGCACCTTTCTCTCACCAAAACACGGGCTCCCCTGCGCCCCCAGGGCCCCCCTTGTGGTAGATTGCCCAACACCAATTGAGTTCGCCCAACACCAACTTTTGCCTAAAGGATCAGTGATTGGGCACCTGTAAACCTTTAAGCCTTGGAAAGGCCCAGGCTTCCATACCTTGAAGGCACTGTCTACAAGAAGTGGCAGGGGTAGGGGGTGCATGTTGCTATTTTGGAATGGCTCTGTTCCACTGAGTTAGAGTCTTTCTAAGGTTTGGTGTGCCTTCCCTTCAGGCTTTGGAGAAAATAGCTGCCTACATGCAGTCTGACCGCTTCCTCAAGATGCCCATCAACAACAAGATGGCCCAGTGGGGCAACAAGAGACTATACTGAGCACCAGGCGGACTTGCACTGCTTGTTTAGTTCCACCCTGTCCCTTGGGGACCTGTACTCTCTCTTCTCTGCTCCTTTCAATAAATAGCACTTAGGCTCCTGGTGTCCAGCTGGATTTGTCTTGGGAGTAAAGGCCGAAGGAGGTAAAGGACATGTGAATTCCATCACTGCCACACTGATATCCCCACCCCACACCTGGTTCATGGGCTGGAGGTTCTTGCCCAGCCCTTGAGAGTGAGTACTAGAAAGAAAGGTGAGCTTGCACATCTGTAGAGAAGAGGTGTGTGGAATGAGACCGGCTACCAAGCTAAACTTCATGGTACTGTGGGCTCAGCAGAACTGGAGTTCAGAAACAGACCCTTATATATGTGATGAAGATATTTCAAATTGGTGAACTAACCAGTATACAGGATTTGGACAGTTACTTAGCAATTAAAAATAACAGACCCAGACCTCATACCAAATTGATTTATCTCATTCTAAAATTAACATACTAAAAATTAACATGAGTTTAAGGCCTAAAGTTAAACACAAAGCCATAGAAGTATTAACGAAAAATGTATGAATATTTATGTTCATAGGGTAGGAAAAGTTTCTCTAAGCCATTTTAAAAAGCCATAAACGGGAGTTCCCATGGTGGTACAGTGGGTTAAGAATCTGACCGCAGAGGCTCAGGTTACTGAGGAGGTACAGGTTTGAATCCATGGCCAGGCGTAGTGGGTTAAGGATCCAGTGTTGCCACAGCTGTGCCTGGGAACTTCCATATGCCTCGGATGTGGCCATAAAATTTTTTTTCAGAAGGAAAGATTGACATGTTGAACATTATTTCAAAGTCTAAAGATTTTTTTATGACAAGGAACAACTAAGCAAAATTAAATGGCAAGTGAGATAAAGGACCAATATAGAGACTATATAAAGAGCTCTCATCATTAAGGTAACTCAGGCTTTTTTTGTTTGTTTTTAATTGAATATAACTCTCTGTGCTATACAGTAGGTCCTTATTTATGTATAGTAGTTTGTATCTGCTAGTCCAAATTCCTAATTTAACCATAAGTTTGTTTTCTATGTGTGTGTGTCTATTTTGTAAGTTCATTTGTATCTTTTTTTTTTTAGATTCCATGTGTAAGTGATATGATATTTGTCTTTCTCTGATTTCACTTGGCATGATAATCTCTAAGTTCATTCATGTTGCTGCAAATGGCATTATTTCATTCTTTTTTATGGCTGAATAATATTCCACTGTATTTATGTACCACATCTTCTTTATCCATTCATCTGTTGATGGACATTTAGGTTGCTTCGATGTCTTGGCTGTTGTAAATAGTGCTGTTGTGAACATTGTGGTGCATGTATCTTTGAATTAGAGTTTTCATCTTTTCCAGATGTATGCCCAGGAATGGGATTGCAGGATCATATGGTAACTCTAGTCTTTTAAGGAATCTTCAGACTGTTCTGCATAGTGGTTGTACCAATTTATATTCCCACCAACAGTGTAGGAGGGTTCCCTTTTCTTCACACTCTCTCCAGCAGTTATTATTTGTAGACTTTTTGATGGTGGCAATTCTAACTTGGAAGCAACTCCGTTTTTTAAAAATGGTCAAAAATCTGTGAATAAATGATTTATGTAAATAGAAGTATTGATGGCCAAAAAAGAAGAAAAAGTTAAAAAGATGTTTATAATCCAAGAATTACAAATTATACCAATAAGAGACCATTTTTCCATCTATCAGATGAACACATTTAAAATCTATAACGTGTTGGCAAAGCTTGGAAAAATAAGGATTTCTTTCTGGTGAACTTGTAAATTGGTATAGCTACTTTGGAGGACAGTTTGTCAATATCTTCTAAAATTCAGATCATATCCTGTGACCCAACAATGATGACCTTGCTTCCTCAAACCTAGTGAGTGAAACCTAGTCTCCTGGAAGTAAGGACACTACAGTCCTATGTCATGTAATCAAGGAAGCGACATGCCATCACCTTTGCTGTGTTTTATTAGAAGAAATTATAGGTCTCGCCCACACTCAAAGGGAGAGGATTCCCAAGAGCGTGAGTACCAGAAGGTGGGATTACCGGGCCATTTAGAGTCTGTTCACCACAGGGAAGAGGCATGGAAATGGGAAATTGGCCCTGCAGTCCCTTGAGAAGAGAATCCTGGGGAAAACTGATGACAGAGCGTCATGGCAATTGCAAAGGAGAGATTTAAAAAGCATGGGTCTTTTTTTCCACTTGAATTCCAGATAAACTGTAGAAAAATCACATGTTCCAACTTTTTCTAGTTACTATGTTAGGGAAAATCCACTTAACAGTTACCCAAAATCAAGAAAGCTGGAAAGGGAGTTCCTGTTGTGGCTCAGCAGAAATGAATCTAGCATCCACGAGGACTCAGGTTCCATCCCTGGCCTCACTCAGTTGGTTAGGGATCCGGTGTTGCCATGAGCTGTGGTGTAGGTCACAGACAGGGCTCAGATCTGGTGTTGGCTGTGCCTGTGGTGTAGGCTAGTGGCCACAGCTCTGATCTGACCCCTAGCCTGGGAACTTCTATATGCTGAGGATACGGCCCTAAAAAGAAAAAAGACAAAAAAAAAAAAAAAAAAAAGACAAAAAAAGCAGGGAAGGCATCTCTGAGGAGCAGATTCATTCCATACCAAGACTTGGCTTCCCCAGGTCCCAACCACACCTGATGCTAGTTCTGTGATGGGCAAGAAGAGAATGATGTCACAATGGCTGCCTAAAAGCAAAGAAGGGGTGTAGATGCCCTGACATCCCAGAGGCACTCAGGCCACACATATGTTGCGAGGCTGGTATACCAGTGATGGGTCTGTGCAAGCAGCATCAATAAGAACTTTTCAAAACAAAACTCGTGATAGGTGCATTAAATTTGGTGGAGCAGCTCCCCAAAAAGAAGGAAACTCGTTTCATTATTGAAGATTGAGCAACTGGATTAGGGCCTTTCCAGTTCAGAAGGAAATAGCTTATGCAATTCAAGCAAAAGCTGTAGAGTTATTTTATTGGTGGGGTGGGCAGACGAGGGACTCCGATGTGTGTGGACATGGATCTTTAAGGGCTTATGGAAACACCTGGACTTGGTACAGGAATTACACGTTCCTTATCCTTCTGCGGTGAGCCACCTGGATACAACAAATTTAGGGGATCTAGATGGATGGTAGGGAAAAGAGAAGGAAAAGACATTTAACTAATGATTTTCCTAATATACAAGTTTGTTCGTATCCTTCCCCTGCTTGAATAGGACTAAGTGGCTTCTTAGGCCTTGAGAAAAAGACAGTCTCTTCGAGGGTACTAAATCCTTCATAGCCTGACCTCTGCTTCCCTTGCAGCTACATCTCTTGGCAGGTGCCCTAGAGCACTGGGTCCAGCCTTCCTGAATTCCCTAGACTCTAGAGTCAGGCTGCCTGGGTTCAGATCCTGGCTTGGCCACAGTAATCTCTGGCCTCCTGTGCCTCTGTGCCTTCTCTGACAAATGAACCCCCCCCTCCCTAGGACTTTGTAAGGAATAAGCTGGTATTTCTACAGCACTTTAGGAAGGACCATTGTTATATAAATTTATAAATTAGCCCAGTGCACCATGTTCTGTTTGATCTTCCTGCTTTTGGACTTGCTGTCCTCTGCCTGGAATGCTTTTGCTCTGGCCAACTAAGCCCACCTGATGCCTCTTCATCCTCTAAGGTAAGCTGAGAAGCCCCTGCCCGGGGGAGTCACAGTTCAGAACCCCGTGGGAAGCATAAGTGATGGCCACCAGAGATTTCTCTTTGCTCTCCTCTGGGAGAAGCTTCGCTACCCTTTTGAACTTACGTGTAATGTTCTGACTTGCTTTGGCGAAGTTACACATATCATTTGTGGACATTACACAGTTTTCCAAGCAGGAGTGTTAAGAGCCAGTGCGGGAGTGGCCATATCTGTTTGGACCACTGTCATGATTGGGAGGGGGAGCCCAGCAGAAAAACCGTGAGAACCAGGGCCTGTTGCCCACAGCTGACATGGAGCATGAGCAGGAAATTAATGTGCATTAAGCCTCTGAGGTTTAGTTTCTCCTGACAAACATTCCTCTATCTCCCCCAGCTAATTTAATGCACTGGTTTTATTTTTATTTATTTTGGTTTTGGGGGCGCCGTACCTGTGGCACATGGAAGTTCCCAGGCTAGGGGTCAAATGGGAGCTACAGCTGCCAGCCTACGCCACAGGCACAGCAATGCTGGATCCTTAACCCACTGATCAAGGCCAGGGATCAAACCCACATCCTCAAGGATCCTGGTCAGGTTTGTTAACCGCTGAGCCACAAAGGGAACTCTTTCAAATGCCAATTTTAAATCTGTTCCTATGGGATTTGGCGTTTGTCTCTGTCAGTACGCACTGAACTCTAATTGCTGGTTTAAGGATCTGTCTCTGCCAGTAAACCATACATTGCCGAGGGCAGGAACTGTGTCCTAAGCAATGTTTTTGTATCTGGAGCTTGTGTAGAGCCCAACACAAAGTAGGCACCCTATAATGCGTATTCCTTCCTTCTGATGAGAACTGGCGGGAGAAAAGAAGAATTTACTTCAGAAAAGTGCTTAGTGACCTCAAGGAATTTTAAAAATTCCTCTCTGTTCTGACTGGGAGCAGAACACAATAGGTAATGGCCTCTTCTTAAAGCAGATGGCAGAAGTGCTTGGAGTTAGCACAGAAGTTCAGGTTCAAAGAGATCCCAGGATAGCAAAGAATTCTGAGGCTGGAGGGGGGTGAAGTGATTTCATGGTCCAGTTTGCTTCCTGCTTAAGCCAGATCGGAATGAAACATTGCCAAAACCCAGTGAGCATGAGCTCTTAGTGTTCTTTGGGGATTTTTAATAGAGATAATTATAGGTGCCTCGCCCATGAGATTTAATCCAGAAGAAAAGATTCAATAGATGTGTGTATGTTGAAATTTCAAATGAATAGCTGTTGCTCTGTGGAGGACTTGTGGACATGGAGACAGAGGACCCATCTGAGGTTATTGTCATTAAAAGAGGGCGTTTACAATGGTGGGGGGCGGGTGCAAATAGAACAAACAGGGTAATGTTTATGCCCATGAGAAGTTGGAAGGACAATGAGAATAGGTCTGTACGTCATCTTCTGGGGTGTGTAATGTTTCTAACAGTACTAACAGATTTTTTTTTTTTTTTGGAACTATAACTGAAACCATATCTGCTTCCTTCCAAAATTACGTTTTGAGTGGGAAAAGTAGGATGCAGGAAACACAGCTTGGCTCTTGGGCCTTTTGGACAGAACTGTGGTTTATCAGGGGATTGTGGAGCTGCCCCACCAAGGGGAGCCTGCTGGGGAAAAGCCAGATCTGACTACGTGGGGCTGTGACAGTGGGTGTGTTCAGGAGGAACATGGGATCCACCAGGACTGGACCCTCCTCTGCTTCCAAGCCGTGAGTTACCATGTAGGGCAGGCTGATTTCTGTGTGTCAGTCATCAGTCAAGTGGTAGAACAATAAAGCGGGATGACAGTGAACCTGAAAGGGGGGGGGGTCATCAGAAGGATGGAGGCAAGAGCTGATCCAGGCAGTAACTTTAATTTGCAAACATCTGTATTTAGTATAAAAGCTTGGTCATGCAGTATCTCTTTGGAATCCTCTCCCCAAGGAAGAGTGTCCTATAAGCATTGACGATAAATGCAGAACAGCTTATCTGCACGTCGGAGTGCAAGCTGTTTTCTGTGACATTCCAGAGCTCACCTTCCTTTCCCTTTTTTCACCTCCCTTTCTAATACTATTTCATGTAGGGTGAATTGGGAGTCACCGACATTTGCTCTAGTCTGTCCTTTTCAAAAATATCAATCTGAATGTTACCCACAGATGCCGAACTTGGAATTGGATGCAGTAGTTAATGGCACTTTGGGTTATTCCTCTGTGGGGAGAACAGAGAAAAAGGATGGGGGCGTTTTTGCCCAGGGATGGTTGCATTCTGTTAGGCAGGAGCATCTTATGGTGGTGGCTGTAGTGATGACTATTTGAAATGCACATGTGGACAAGAATACATCTCTGTTAGACCTCTATCCTCTGCATCTTTTAAACATCCTTCCTATAGGTCAGGAATTTCTCAAACCTCCCAAGGTAGAAGCCTGCCGCCAGTTGACTCTCAATACCCATCACCCCATCTTCTGTTGTCACAGATTCTCCACTTCTGTTGGACATGTTACATCCCAGGCAAAGGATGTCATTTCCAAAATGATTAACTTCTGGAGTTCCTGTTATGGCTGATCGATAACAAATTCGAAGAGTATCCATGAGGAGGCAGGTTCGATCCCTGGCCTGGCTCAGTGGGTTAAGGATCCGGTGTTGCGGCGAGCTGTGGTGTAGGTCGTAGACACAGCTCAGATCCTGCGTTGCTGTGGCTTTGGTGTAGGCTGGCAGCTACAGGTCCGATTCGACCCCTAGCCTGGGAACTCCTATATGTTGCCCTAAAAAGACAAAGTTCTAGTCAATGAGATATAAATTGAAGTGTATATTACTTCCAGGAAGTCTCAATAAGAGGGAACTTCTGTGCTAACTCCATTCCACTTTTGTCCTCCTGCTGTCTGGAACACAGATGTGACAGGGCTTTAAGCAGCCATTTTGTGGCTACGAGGTGATGTAAAAAATGGAAAACACCTGCCAAGGATGATGAAGCATAAAGTTTTTAAAGTCAGGTCATTAAGGTTACTATGAAGGTAACATTCCCAGTGCTTAACTATCTATCTGCACATCTTTTTTTTCAAATGAGGAATAAACATATGTCCTATTTAAGCCACTGTTACTATTTAGTTATAAATACAGCAGAACTTAATCCTAACTAATTCACTTGTTCTTCCAGGCCTGTGACCCAGGCTCTGATAACTGCACTCAGCGGTGCGGAATCTCAGTTCTAAGAAGCAGGCCCTGAGAATTTGTTATCTGGCGAGGGGAATGGTAGAGGGATCAGGACTTTGGAGGCAGCAGTAATGAGACATTCACATCTTTGCCACATGTCGCTGGTTGGAGCTCCACTGTCTGTGTCCAGCAGTGGCTGTGGGGTTGTCTTTAGGACAGTCCCATATGTGGTGAGGCACACTTCCTGGCTACCCAGCTGCCAAGGCCACCTTTCTGGCCCTCCCAGGGATTCAGTGAGCTACCCAATACCTCTAGAAATTTTTTTTCCTGTTTTAGTAGCAACAAGGTCTATGTGAAGATAAAGGCCTTATCTTTAATACTTTAGTCTCTGTCCTCCTTGCCTGAAAATACTGGCTTAAACCCAAGGTTTCTCCTTGTCTTCGATTTATCCTCACTTTCCTGGGTGTGGGAGAGACTGCAGACAGCCACCAATTCTATTCTTCTGTTGAAATATGTATCCACCCTTGGGACTAGGTAAAGCCACACAACTGATCACAAATGGGATGTGATTAATTGTGATGTTTGCAATTTCTGCCTCACTTGTATGATGGAAAGTTGCTTCCTTGGTTTACTCTATTTTCTTTCCCATACTCACGATATAGCTTCAACCAAGGAAATGAGGAAGCAACCTTGTGAATGGCAGAGCCACAGGATGGAAGGAGCCTGCGTTCCTGAATGACTTCATGGAGTGCAGCAGCCTCAATAGTCTGGATTATTCCCCATGGAACATGAAAGAAGAATAAACTTCCATTTTCTGTAAGCTGCTGTCTTGGGCTCGCTATCAGCTTTATTTTTCTCTGCTGATACACTAATAATGGCATAGAACTTGTAATTAACAGCAAGTAATCACAGATGAATGCAGGAGACACCAATGCAGCAGCCATGTTCTCAGAATATTTCTTATTTTCTCATTCTAGAGGAAAAGATACACACTGGATGGTGTAGAAGCACTGCCATGAGGTGCCAAAGCATCCCAAGTCTTGAGGAGTGTGCCAGACCCTAGTCACAAGAAAATCGTCTTTTTTGGTTGCCTCAGTTTGAAGTATTCGCATTCTACTACCTCTACTTCTACTCCAGACTTTAAAATGTATGTCTGTACCTTTTATAATTTGCAACTGACTTTGGTCATCACATATCCCCTCTCTTTTAAAGTATTGAGTTATTTTCTTTCGTCTTTGATGGTCACCTTTTACATTTCAAATCTCTGATTTAAGCTCTAACTATGTCCTTTTAACCTCAACTTCTAAATCAGGAGGTCAGAATCTCAGGCCACCTGTTTTTGTAAAGGAGTCAGGAAGGTATGGACACCTGTTTCTGAGATTCTGTTGCAATACAGCACCATCCATTTGTGTGTTGTCTATGGCTGCTTTCACACTACAATGGAAAAGGTGAGCAACTGTGATGAGATGGCCCACAAAGACAAAAATGCTGACTTACCTTACCTGTTTCATTAGCTTATAGCTTTACTGGAATTTTTTTCCATGCCAGACTTATTTTTCATACTGTTCAGTGTTTTGATCGAGGCATTTTCCCCCTTACAGCTTTTTTTTAATTGAAGTATAGTTGATTTAGAGTGTGTTAATTTCAGGGGTACAGCAAAGTGATTGCATTCCGTACACACACACAAACACATGTATATATTATTTTTTCTATTCTTTTCCATTATAGGTTATTATAGCGAATACAGTTCCCTGTGGTGTACAGGTCCTTCTCGTTTACCCAGTTTTTTTTTTAAGTTTTTTATTATGATTGATTTACACTGTTCTGTCAATTTCTTCTGTATCACAAAGTGACCCTGTTATACATATATATATATATTCTTTCTCTTATATTCTATCATGTTCTATCACAAGTTCATTGTGCTATACAGTAGGACCTCATTGCTTATCCATTCTAAATGTAATGGTTTGCATCTACTAACCCCAGACTCCCAATCTGCCCCACTCCCTCCTCCTCCCCCTTGACAACCACAAGTCTGATCTCTATGTCTGTGAATCTGTTTCTGTTTTGTAGATAGGTTCATCTGTGCCATATTTTAGATTCCACGTACAAGTGATATCATATGGTATTTGTCTTATTTGACCTATTTCACTTAGTATGAGAATCCCTAGTTGCATCCATGTTGCTGCAAATGGCATCATTTTCTTCTTCTTTATGGCTGAGTAGTATTCCATTGTGTATGTGTACAACATCTCTTAATCCATTCTTCTGTCAATGGACATTTAGGTTGTTTCCATGTCCTACCTATTGTGAATAGTGCTGCAATGTATCTTTTTGAATGAAATTTTTGTCCAGATACATGCCCAGTAGTGGGATCACTAGATCATATGGTACTTCTATATTTAGTTTTCTGATGTACCTCCATACTGTTTTGCATAGTGGCTGCACCAATTTACATTCCCACCAAGAGTATAGAAGGGTTCCCTTTTCTCCACACCCTCTCCAACATTTGTTATTTGTAGACTTACTCATGGTGGCTGTTGTGGCTGCTGTGAGCTGGTACCTCAATGTAGTTTTGATTTGCATTTCTCTAATAATTAGTGATGTTGAGCATTTTTTCATGTACCATCTGTATGTCTTCTTTGGAGAAATGTCTACTCAGTTCTTCTGCCCATTTTTCAATTGTATAGTTGGTTTTTTTGCTGTTGAGTTGTATGAGTTGTTTGTATATCTTGGAGGTTAGCCCCTGTCAATTCATCATTTGCAACTATTTTCTCCCATTCCATGGGTTGTCTTTTCTTCCTTTTTTATGGTTTCCTTTGCTGTGCTGAAGCTTGTCAGTTTGATTAGGTCCCATTTATTTATTTTTATTTTCATTTCTATTGCCTTGGGTGACTGACCTAGGAAAATATTTGTGTGGTTGATGTCAGAGAATGTTTTGGCTATGTTCTCTTCTAGGAGTTTGATGGTGTCTTGCCTTATGTTTAAGTCTTTAAGCCATTTTGAGTTTATTTTTTGTGCATGGTGTGAGGGTGTGCTCTGATTTCATTGATCTACATGCAGTTGTCCAGTTTTCCCAGCACCACTTGCTGAAGAGACCATCTTCTTCCCATTTTATATTCTTGCCTATTTTGTTGAAGATTAATTGACCAAAGGCATCTGGGTTTATTTCTGGGTTCTCTATTCTGTTCCCTTGGCCCATATGTCTGTTTTTGTACCAGTACCACATTGTCTTGATTACTGTAGCTTTGCAATACTGTTCAAAGTCTGAGAGAGTTAGACCTCCTGCTTGGTTTTTGTTCCTCAGGATTGTTTTGGCAGTTCTGGCTCTTTTATGGTTCCATATAAATGTTTGGATCGTTTGTTCTAGTTTTGTGAAGAATGTCATGGGTAATTTGACAGGAATTGAATTGAATCTGTAGATTGCTTTGGGTAGTATGGCCATTTTAATGATATTAATTCTTTCAGTCCAGGAGCATGGGATATCTTACCATTTTTTCGAATCCTCTTTAATTTCCTTGATTAATGTTTTATAGTTCTTAGCATAGAAGTCTTTCACCTCCTTGGTCAGGTTTATTCCTAGGTATTTAATTTTGGGGGGTGCAATTTTAAAAGGTATTTTTTATTTTCTAATGTTTCATTGTTAATATACAGAAATGCAACTGATTTCTGAATGTAATCTTGCTAATTTGCTGGATTCATTGATCAGTTAGAGAAGTTTTTGTGTGGAGTCCTTTGTTTTCTATATGTAGTATCATGTCATCTGCATACAGTGACAATTTTACCTCTTCTCTTCCAATTTGGATACCTTTTATTTCTTTTTTCTTTTTTTCTTTTTTTTTTTTTTGTCTTTTTGCTATTTCTTGGGCCGCTCCCGGGGCATATGGAGGTTCCCAGGCTAGGGGTCCAATCAGAGCTGTAATCTCCCGCCTACGCCAGAACCACAGCAACGCGGGATCCGAGCCGCGTCTGCAACCTACACCACAGCTCACGGCAACACCGGATCGTTAACCCACTGAGCAAGGGCAGGGACCAAACCCGCAACCTCATGGTTCCTAGTCGGATTCGTTAACCACTGCGCCACGACGGGAACTCCGGATACCTTTTATTTCTTTTGTTTGTCTGATTGCTGTGGCTAGGGCTTCCAATACTATGTTGAATCAAAGTGGTGAGAGTGGGCATCCTTGTCTTGTTCCAGATTTTAGTGGGAAGGCTTTTGACTTTCTCCATTGAATATTATATTGGCTGTGGTTTGTTGTAAATGGCTTTTATTATGTTATGTTCCCACTGTACCCACTTTGGTGAGAGTTTTTTATCATGAATGGATGTTAGATTTTCTTAAATGCTTTTTATGCATCTATTGAGATGACCATGTGGTTTTTGACTTTTGTTAATGTGGTGTATGACATTGGTTGATTTGTGTATGTGAAACATCCTGGTGAGCTTGGGAAGAATCCCACTTGTTCATGGTGTATAATCTTTTTGATGTGTTTTATTGGATTCAGTTGGCTAAAATGTTGATGATAAATTTTGCATCTATAGTCATCAAAGATATTGGCCTATAATTTTCTTTTTTGGTAGTATCTTTTGTTTTGGTATCAGGGTAAGGGTGGCTTCATAGAGTGTCTTTGGGAGTCTTCCTTCTTCTTCAATATTTTTGAAAAGTTTAAGAAGGATGGGTATAAGTTCTTCATATGTTTGGGTAGAAATCACCTACCAATGAAGCCATCTGGTCCTGGACTTTTATTTGTAGGGAGTATTTTTATTACATATTCAATTTCATTTCTAGTGATTGGTCTGCTCAAGTGATCTATTTCTTCTTGATTCTGTTTTGGTGGGCCATACATCTCTAGAAAATTGTCCATTTCTTCTAGGTTGTCAGATTCGTTGGCATATAATTATTCATAGTATTCTTTTATGTTTTTTTTTTAATTTCTGCAGTATCCATTGAGATTTCTCCTTTTTCACTTCTTATTTTGTTTATTTGGGTTCTCTCTCTTTTCTTCTTGGTGAGTCTGGCCAGAGGTTTGTCAGTTTTGTTTACCATTTCAGAGAACCAGTTTTTGGTTTTATTGTTTTTTTCTTTTTCTAAAATCTGTTTTATTGATTTCCATGATTTCCTTCCTCCTGCTGACTATAGTATTTTGTGTTTTGTTTTTCTAATTCTTTTAGTTGGTAGATTAGGTTGTTAATTGGAGATTTTTCTTGTTTTCTAAGGAAGGCCTGTGTTGCTATGAACTTCCCTCTAAGCACTGCTTTTGCAGCATCCCATAGATTTTTTAAATTACTCAATGAGGAGTTCCCGTCGTGGTGCAGTGGTTAACGAATCCGACTAGGAACCATGAGGTTGCGGGGTCGGTCCCTGCCCTTGCTCAGTGGGTTAACGATCCGGTGTTGCCGTGAGCTGTGGTGTAGGCCAGTACGCGGCTCGGATCCCATGTTGCTGTGGCTCTGGCGTAGGCCAGTAGCTACAGCTCCGATTAGACTCCTAGCCTGGGAACCTCCATATGCCGTGGGAGCGGCCCAAGAAATAGCAAAAAAAGACAAAAAAAAATTAAAATTACTCAATGAATTTTATTACATTTATATTTGTACAATGATCATCACAGCCCAATTTTAGAGTATTTCCATCCCAAACCCCCACCCCCCAACCTGTCTCCTTTGGAAACCATGTTTTTCAAAGTCTGAGTCAGTATTTGTTCTGCAAAGTTCATTGTGTCCTTTTTTTGGACTCCGCATGTAAGTGATAGCATATGATGTTGGTGTCTCACAGTCTGACTAACTTCACTTAGCATGACAATTTCTAGGTCCATCCATATTGCTGCAAATTCTTTCCTTTTAATGGCTGAGTAATATTCCGTTGTGTATATGTATACCTTCTTTATCCACTCCTCTGTTGATGGACATTTAGGTTGTTTCCATGTCTTGGCTATTGAAAATAGTGCTGCAATGAACATTGGAGTACATGTGTCTTTTCTAGTCATGGTTTTCTCTGGATAAATTCCCAGGAGTGGGATTGCTGGATTGAATGGTAATTCTATTTTTAGTTTTCTCAGGCATCTCCATACTGTTTTCCACAGTGGTTGCACCAATTAAGTTCCATTTTCTCCACACTCTCTCTAGCATTTATTGTTTGTAGATTTTTGGATGATGGCCATTCTGGACAGTGTAAGGTGGTACCTCATAGTGGTTTTGATTTGCATTTCTGTAATAATTAGTGATGCTGAACATCTCTTCATGTGTTTTTTGGCCATCTATATGTCTTCTTTGGAGAATTGTCTGTTTAGATCTTCTGCCCATTTTTTGATGGGGTTGTTTGTATTTTTTTGGTATTGAGCTGCAGAAGGTGTTTATGAATTTTGGAGATTAATCCCTTATCAGTCATTTCATTTGCAAGTATTTTATCCCATTCTGTGGGTTGTCTTTTTGTTTTCTTTAGGGTTTCCTTTGCTGTGCAGAGACTTAATTTGTATTAAGTCCCATTTGTTTATTTTTGTTTTTATCATCATTACTCTAGGAGGTGGATCTAAGAAGATAATGCTGTCGATTATGTTGGAGAGTGTTTGGCCTATGTTTTCCTCTAAGAGTTTAATAGTGTCTGGTCTTATATTTAGGTCTTTAATCCATTTTGAGTTTATTTTTGTGTATGGTGTTAGGAAGTGTTCTAATTTCATTCTTTTCCATGTGACTGTCCAGTTTTCCCAGCACCACTTATTGAAGGGACTGTCTTTTCTCCATTGTATATTCTTGCCTCCTTTGTCATAGATTAGTTGACTGTAGATGCATGGGTTTAATTCATTACAGTTTTGATGACTATTGCTGTGTAGTATAGTCTGACGTGAGGGAGCCTGATTTCTCCAGCTCCATTTTTCTTTCTCAGGATGTCTTTGGCTATTCTGGGTCTTTCGTGCTTCCAAACAAATTTTAAGATATTTTGTTCTTGGATTTCCAGTCGTGGCTCAGCAGTTGGCAAACCTGACTAGCATCCATGAAGATATGGGTTTGATCTCACTCAGTGGGTTAAGGAGCTGGCATTGCCATGAGCTGTGGTGTAGGTCACAGACACAGCTCGGATCCCACATTGCTGTGGATGTGGCTTGGGCCAGTGGCTAAGTTCTGATTGGACCTCTAGCCTGGGAACCTCCATATGTTGAGGGTGTGGCCCTAAAAGAAAGACCAAAAAAAAAAAAAGATACTTTGAGTTCTGTAAAAAATGTCCTTGCTACTTTGACAGGGATTGTATTGAATCTGTAGATTGCCTTGGGTAGTATAGTCATTTTGATAATATTGACTCTTCTACTCTAAGAGCATGGTATGTCTTTCCATCTATTTGTGTCATCTTTGATTTCTTTCATCAGTGTCTTATAGTTTTCAGAGTACAGGTCTTTTGTTTCTTTAGGTAGGTTTATTCCTAAGTATTTTATTCTTTTTGATGCAATGGTGAGTGGGTTTGTTTCCTAATTTCTCTTTCTGATCTTTCATTGTTAGTATATAGAAAGGGCAATTGATTTCCATGTATTAATTTTTTATTCTGCAACTTTTCCAAATTCATGGATGAGCTCTAACAGTTTTCTGGTAGTGTCTTTAGAGTTTTCTAGGTGTAGTATCATGTCATCTGCAAACAGTGATGGTTTTACTTCTTCCTTTCCAATTTGGATTCCTTTTATTTCTTTTTCTTCTCTGATTGCCATGGCTAGGACTTCCAAAACTATGTTGAGTCCTCTTTTTTTTTTCTTGATAAGTCTGGCTAAGGGTGTATCAACTTTGTTGATCTTTTCAAAGAACCAGCTTTTCATTTAATTGATATTTTCTATGGTTTTCCTCATTTATGTTTCATTTATTTCTGCTTTGATCTTTATGATTTCTCTCCTCTGCTGACTTTAGGTCTTGTCTATTCCTCTCTCTCTAGCTGCTTTAGATGTAAAGTTAGGTTGGTTATTTGAGCTTTTTCTTGTTTCCTGAGGTAGGTTTGTATTGCTATAAACTTTCCTCTTAGAATGGCTTTTGCTACATTCCATAGGTTTGGGAGTGTTTTGTCTTTGTTGTCATTTGCTTCTAGGTATTTTTAAATTTCCTTTTTCATTTCTTCAGTGATCCATTGGTTGTTTAGTAGCATGTTGTTTAGTCTCCACCTTGTTTGGGTTTTTTTGCAGTTTTTTTTCTTGTTGATGATTTCCAGTTGTATAGCATTGTGGTCAGAAAAGATGCTTGATATGATTTCAATTTTCTTAAAGTCACCAGGGCTTGATTTGTGGTCCAGAATGTGATCAATCCTAGAGAATGTTCTGTGTGCATTTGAGAAGAATGTGTATTCTGCTGCTTTGGGAATATTCTACAAATACCTATTAAGTTCATTTAATCAGATGCATCACTTAAAGCCTGTGTTTCCTTGTTGATTTTCTGTCTGGATGATCTGTCAATTTCTGTAAGTGGTGTGTTAAAGTCCCCTGATATTATTGTGTTATTGTCAGTTTCTCCTTTTAAGGTTGTTAGCAGTTGCCCTGTATGTTGAGGTGATCTTATTTGGGGTGCATATATATTTACAATTGTTATATCCTCTTCTTGGATTGATCCTTTGATCATTATGTAATGTCCTTCTTTGTCTCTTATAATATTATTTATTTTAAGGTCTATTTTGTCTGAGTATTGCTACTCCAGCTTTCTTTTGATTCCTGTTTACATGGACTATTTTCTTCTATCCTCTCACTTTCAATTTGTATGTGTCCCTAGAAGTGAAGTGGGTCTCTTGAAGACAGCGTGTATATGGGTCTTGGTTTTGAATCCATTCAGCCAGTCTATGTCTTTTGGTTGGGGCATTTAGTCCATTTACATTTAAGGTAGTTATTGATATGCATGTTCTTATTGCCATTTTATTAACTGTTTTGGATTTGTTTTTGTTGCTCTTTTTTCTTTCCTTCTTCTCTTGTTCTCTCCTCTTGTGGTTTGATGACTATCTTTAGTGTTCTATTTGAGTCGATTTTTCTTATTTGTGTATCTATTGTAGATTTTTGGCTTGCAGTTACCCTGAAGTTTTGATATAGGAGTCTATATATATATATATATATATACATATATATATATATATATATATATATATATATATATATATATATATATGAGATTGTTTTAGGTTGTTGGTCTCTTAATTGCAAGTGCACCTGCAGTGTCCTGCATTTGTACTCTCCTCTTCTAGTGATTTCTGATTTTGGTAGTATAACTGTGCATGGACGATTTCGTATCTTTACTGTATATATACCTTGCTGGTGATCCTTGTCATTTATGGTATTTTTGTTTCTAGTTGTGGCCTTTTCTTTTCTGCCTAGAGAAGTTCCTTTAGTATTTGTTGTAAAGCTGGTTTAGTGTTGCTGGATTCTCTTAGCCTTTGCTTGTCTGTGAAGCTTTTGATTTCTCCTTCAAATCTGAATGAAAGCCTTGCTGGGTAAAGTAATTTTGTTTGGAGTTTTTATTCTCCTTTCCTCATTTTAAGTATATTGTGCCACTCCTTTCTGGCCTGCAGAGTTTCTGCTGAAAAATCTGTCAATAACCTTATCGGAGTTCCCTTGTATGTTATTTGTTTCTTTTCCCTAGCTGCTTTCAATATTTTCTCTTTGTCTTTAATTTTGGTCAGTTTGATTAATATGTATCTCAGGATGTTCCTCCTTGGATTTATTTTATGTGCTACTCATTGTGCTTCCTGGATTTGAGTGAATGTTTCCTTTCCCATGTTAGGCAAGTTTTCAGATATTATCTTTTTGGATGTTTTTTCTGTCCCTTTCTCTCTCTCTTCTCCTTCTGGCACCCCTATAATATGGATGTTGGTGGGTTTAATGTTGTCCCAGATTTCTCTTAGACTGTCTTCATTTCTTTTCAATCTTCTTTCTCTTTTCTCTTCTGCATCAGTGATTTCCACTAGTCTGTCCTCCACCTCACTTAATTCGTTCTTCTTCCTCCTGTATTCTGCTGTTGGTTGCTTCTAATGAATAATTTATTTCAGTTAATTGTATTTTGCATCTCTGCTTGCTTAAATTTTAAATCTTATATTTCTTTGCTCAGTGTTTGCTGTAAATTATCACTCTTTGCCTCCAGTTTATTTCCAATGTCTTGCATCATCTTCACTATCATCAGTCTAAAGTCTTTTTCCTGGAGACTGATAATCTCCAGATCACTTAGCTGTTTTTCTGAGGTTTTTCCTTGCTCCCTCATCTGAGTTATAGTTCTCTGTCTTTTCATTTCATAGGTTTTTGATGTGGGGACCGTTTTACAGATAATAGAGTTGTAGCCTCTCTTACTTCTGGCATCTGCCCCCCCCCCTTGTGCCTGAAGTTGGTACAGGGGCATGCTGTAGGCTTCCTGATGAGAGGGACTGGTACCTGCCCACTGGTAGATGGTGCTGATTCTAATCTCTCTGATGGGTGGGTTTTTGTCTCTGGGTGAGATTACAGGTGGCTGTGTGCCTAGGGGGTCTTTAGGCAGCCTGTTTACTGGTGGGTGGGGCTGTGATGCCACCTGGATTACTGTTTGACCAGGGGCTTCTCAGCATTGATGGGTGGGGCCAGATTTTCCCAAAATGACCACCTCTAGAGGAACACACACTCATGAATATTCCCAAGACCTTTGCCTCCAATGTCCTTCCCACACAATGAGCCACAGTCGCCCCCTGTTTTCCAAGGAGATCCTCCAAGAACTGCAGTCAGATCCAACCCAGATTCTTATGGAGTCCCTGCTTTTCCCTGGAACCCAGTGCACATGAAAACCTGTGTGCCCCTTTCAAGAATGGCCTCTCTGTTTCCCCCAGTCCCATGAAGCTCCTGTGCACAAACTCCACTAGCCTTCAATGCCAGATGCTCTGGGAGCTCTTTCTCCTAATGCCAGGGGACGTGATGTGGGGCTCAGAACTCTCACTCCTGTAGGTGAGTCTCTCTGATACAGCAACTTTCCAGTCTGTGGGCTGCCCACCCAGCGGGTATGGGGTTGCTTATATTGCATAATTGCCCCTCCTACAGTCTTGATATGGCCTCCTTTTTGTCTTCTGGAGTGGGATATCTTTTTTGAAAGTTTCCAGTCCATTTGGTTGAAGGTTATTCAGCATTTTGTTGTAATGTTACTCTTTTTATGAGAGAAGGTGAGCTACAGTCCTTCTAGTCCATCATATTAATCCCATCTCCCCCATAGATTTAGAATGGATGTGTTTTCATTGTCATTTGTCTCGAGGTTTTGTTTTTTGATTTTTTGGTATTTTTTTTAGGGCCACACCTGAGGCACATGAAAGTTCCCAAGTTTCCAGGCTAGGGGTTGAATCAGAGCTGCAGCTTCAGGCCTACCCCGCAGCCACAACAATGCCAGATTGTAGCTGAATCTGTGACCTACGCTATGGCTCACAGCAACACTGGATCCCCCACCCACTGAGCAAGGCCAGGAATCGAAACCACATCCTCATGAATTCTAGTCAGATTTGTTTCCACTGTGTCACAACAGAAACTCCTGTCTCAAGGTATTTTTTGATTACCTTTTTGACTTCCTCCTTGACCCATTCATTTTTAGTAGCATGTGTTTTCTCATTTCTTTTTCCTATGGTTTATTTCTAGTGTCATGCCATTGTGGTCAGAGAAGATGCTTGAAATAATTTCTGTACTCTTAAATTTGTTGAGATTAGTTTTGTGCTCCAGTATGTGGTCAGTCCTAGAAAATGTTCCACGTACACTTGAAAAGAATGTATATTCTGTGTTTTGGGGATGTAAAATATCAGTGAAGTCTAACTGTCCTATTGTGTCATTTAGGACCTCTGTTGCCTTGACTTTCTGTCTAGAGGATCTGTCCATTGATGTGCAGGGAGTGTTAAAGTCTTCTACTATTATTATATTCCCATCGTTTTCTCTTTTTTCGTCTGTTTGTATTTGTTGTATGTATATCGGTGCTTCTATATTAGGAGCATATATATTGATGATTGTAATATCCTCTTCTTGAATTGATCCTTTTACTTTTAAATGGTGTCCTTTGTTGTCTTTCTTTATGGTCTTTTTTTAAAGTCCATTTTGTCTGATATGAGTATTGCAGCTCCCACTTTCCTGTCATTTCCATTCACATGAAATTTTTTTTTTCATTCCCTCACTTCGAATTTATATGTGTCCTTTGCACTAAGGTGAGTCTCTTGTAGGCAGCATATTGTAGGCTCTTGTTTGTTTGTTTTTTTAATCTAGTCTGCCCCTTTATTTTTTACTAAAACATTCAGTCCATTGACATTTAAGGTAATTATTAATAAATATGTATTGCCATTTTAAACCTTGTTTTCCAGTTGATCCTATGTTTCTCCTTTGTTCCTTTTTTTTTTTTTTTTTTTGGGTTGGATAATTTCCTTTTATTTTATGCTTGTGTCCTCTTCTTTTTAGTTTTTGTGAATGTAATGTTTGGTTTTGATTTGTGGTTGCCCTGGTTTTCAAATATGTTAACCCCTTTCTATATCTGCTTGCTTTAGCCTGATACTCATGTAGGCTCAAACACATTCTAACAAAAGTCTAAATTTTCTTACTTTCCTTCCCCATATCTTAACGATTTTGAGGTCCTTTTTTTACATGCTTGTGTTTATCCTTTTGCATTTCCTTGTGTTTATTGTTACTTTTAGAAATAGGTTTTTTTTTCCAAATCTTTATACTGTCTTATTTAAGTGATTGCTTTCCAATTGTGATTTCCTCAATTCTATATCTTCTTACTTATTTCCCATTTAGAGGATCCTTTTCAGTATTTCTTTGAGAATGGATTTAGTATTGTTTTTGTTTGTTGGAGGAATTCTTTATTTCTCCTTTTATTTTAAATGATATTCCTGCTGGGTAGAGTATTGTAGGCTTCAAATTTTTCCCTTTTAGACTTTGAATATATCTTGCCACTCTCTTCTGGCCTATAATGTTTCTGTAGAGAAATCAGCTAATAGCCTTATGGGAGTTCCCTTATAATTAATTCTGTTTTTCTCTTGTGGCCTTTAGAATATTCTCCTTATGTTTAACTTTTGCCATTTTTATCATAATATGTCTCAGTGTAGGTCTGTTTGGGCACAATTTGTTTGGGGCCCTCTGTGCTTCCTGTATATAGATAGCTGGTTCCTTTAGATTTGGAAAGTTTTCAGCCATAATTTCTTCAAATACATTTTCAGTCCCCTTTTCTTTTTCTTCCCTTCCAGAACCCCTATTGTGTGTTGATTGGCCCACTTAATATTATCCCATAGATCTCTTATATTGCTTTCATGTTTTTTCATTTGGTTTTCTGGCTGCTGTCCTGATTGGGTGATTTCCATTATTCTATCTTCCAAGTCACTAATTTGTTCCTCTGCATTACTCATTCTTCTTTTCAATGTCTTTGCATCTCTGCAAATGAATTTTCTAGTTTTTCATGGCTCCTCCTTATAGTTTCTAGTTCCTTTCTAAAGTAATCTTTAGAAATATGAATAGAAATATGCATTACTGTTCATATATGCTCTTAATTCCTTCAGTATTTTCATTACCTCCTTTTTGAACTCTATGTGTTAGACTGTAGTGGTCTGTTTCATTCTTTGCTCCTTCAGGTGAATTCTCCTGTTCTTTTAACTGGATATGTTTCCCGAGATTCTTCATTTTGCTAATACTTTTCTTACTCTGTGAGTTGAGGGAAAACAGCTATCTACTGTAGTCTTAGAGCACTATTTATATGCAAGGATGCCCAAGGTAGGTTGTGAGGGCTTACTTTTTTTTTTCCCCCATGAGAGCTGCTTTTGGTTTGGATGCTTGTTGTCTCTTTCCTCAGTGTATGCAGGCTGTTATCCCCTTTATAGTGGGTGTGCAAGGGTATGGCCTGCATGCACTTCCAGGGAGATGGAGGCAATGGCAGGGCCTGTAGCCAGTGCCTGGTTGTTGGACCCTTGACAGTACTAAGGATCCATAGGGAGGTGGGAGCACAGGCTGCTCCTGGTTGCAGGACCCTGGGCAGTGGCTGTGACCCTCTGGGATGTGGAGGTGGTGCCCAGTGGCAATGTCAGGGCCTATACATTCCCAAAGGAGTGAAAGTAAGGGGTGGCACTTGGTTGCAGTACCCTCTTTGGTGGTGACCTCTGAGGTGACTTGAGCTGCAGGTGGTGCCTATTCATGGGATCCATAGTGTTGGTGGGCTGTACCCACCTCTGGAGTCTGAGATGGCTGTGGCAGTTTGCACTCACCACCCATAGCTTGCGCCAGAGGTTCCCTCCACCTGAGAGTCCTTGCATGCTAAGAGAAAGATGTTCCTGTGGTGGTCCCACCCCTCCTTCTCTCACCCTCCCCAACAATGGCACCCTGCTTCCCCTGTGGGCCCAGGCCTCCTCCTATGATGCCTCGGCTGTGGCACTCCACTCCTCAGCCTGTGGTGCACTACTCCCCACCATCTGCAGGCTGTCTCCGCTTAGCCAGTCTTTCATATCCTCTCCATGGAACTAACCTCCAAAGCCTGAGGCTGCCCAGCCCCCACCTGAGTGTCTCAGGCTATGGTGTCCCAGGTGGTGGTACTGATGGTCGGTATGGCTCTCTCTCTACTTTGCCCTCCTCGGTCCAGCTGCTGAGCTATTCTTCAAGGCTTTGAGGTTCCCCCTCCATCCTGGCTGATCTCTCCATCAGTCAGGTGGCCTCCTCCCAGGGTGCAGATTCCTTTCCTCTTTCACAGCTCCCTCTCAGGAGTGCTGGTCCCTTTTTTTCCCTCTTCTCTCTCTTTTTTTCCTTTTGTTCTACCCAGTTATGTGGAGAGTTTCTTGCCTTTTTTGGAGGTTTAAGTTCTGCTGGCATTCAGTAGGTGTTCTGTGTGAATCATTCTACATGTAGACTTTTTTTTTTTTTTGATGTGTTTCTGGGAGAAGGTGAGTGCCACTTCTTACTCCTTTGCTATCTCAACCCCTACTTGTTTATCTATTTTATGCATAGTAGTATGTATCTGCTAATCCCAAACTCCTAATTTATCCCTCCCTCACCCTTTCCCCTTTGGTAACTATACATTTGTTTTCTATGTCTCTGGGTCTGTTTCTGTTATATAATAACAGAACTTATGTAAATAAGTTCATTTGTATCATATTTAAGATTCTGCATATAAGTGATATATGATATTTGTCTTTCTCTGACTTCACTTACTATGATAATGTTTAGATCCATTTATGTTGCCATAAATGCCAATATTTCATTCTTTTCTATGCCTGAATAGTATTCAGTTGTATGTATCTACCACATATTCTTTATCCATTCATCTGTCAATGGACATTTAGATTCCTTCCAAGTCTAGATTAATGTAAATGGTGCTACAATGAATATGAGGGTGCATTATCTTTTCAAATTAAGTTTTCATGTTAATAAAACCCATGATACATGCCTGGGATTGGGATTTCTAGGTCATAAGGTAATTATATTTTTAGTTTTTTAGGAACCTCCATAATGTTTTCCATAGTGGCTGTACCATTTACATTATTACCAACAGTATAGAAGGGCTACCTTTTCCCCATGCTCTCTCCATCTTAAATTATTTGTAGCCTTTTTGATGATGGCCATTCGGACCTGTGTGAGCTGGTACCTCATTGTAGTTTTGATTTGCACATCTCTAAGAATTAACGATATTAAACATATTTTCATGTGCCTTTTGGACAGTTGTATGTCTTCTTTGGAGAAATGTCAGTTTAGGTCTCCTGTCCATTTTTTATTGGATTATTTGTGTTTCTTTTTATATTGAGCTGTATGAGCCATTCGTATTTCTTGGAAATTAATCTCTCAGTCACATCATTTGCAAATATTTTCTGCCATTCCATACATTGTCTTTTCATTTTGTTTATGGTTTCCTATGCTGTGCAGAAGCTCTTAATTAGGTCCCTTTTGTTTATTTTTTTCTTTTGTTTCCATTACTCTAGGAGATGGATAAAAAAAAAACATTGCTGTGATATATGTCAAAGAGTGTCCTGCCTGTGTTTTCCTCTAGGAGTTTTATAGTATTTGGTCTTACATTTAGGTCTTTAATCCATTTTGAGTTTATTTTTGTGTACGGTGTTAGGGAATGGTCTATTTGTATTTTTTAAATGAGTTTTATTTTTTCCATTATGTTTGGTTTACATCGTTCTGTCAGTTTTCTACTATACAGCAAAGTGACCCAGTCTCTCTCTCTCTCTCTCTCTCTCTCTCTCACACACACACACACACACACACACGTATACTCTTTTTCCCACATTATCCTGCATCATGTTCCATCACAAGTGACTGTTCTCTGCAGCAGGATCTCATTGCTTATCCACTCCAAATGCAATAGTTTGCATCTGTTAACCTCAGACTCCCAGTCCATCCCACTCCCTTTCCCCCTTGGCAACCACAAATCTGTTCTCCCAGTCCATGAGTTTCTTTTCTGTGGAAAGGTTTGTTAGTGCCGTATATGAGATATAAGTCATATCATATGGTATTTATCTTTCTCTTTCTGACTTCTATTAGTATGAGAGTCTCTAGTTCCATCCATGGTGCTACAAATGACATTATTTTGTTCTTTTTAATGGCTGAGTAGTATTCCATTGTGTATATGTACCACATCTTCTTAATGCATTCATCTGTTGAAGGACATGTAGGTAGTTTCCATGACCTAGCTATTGTGAACAGTGTTGCATGTATCCTTTTCAAGGAACGTTTTGACCAGATATATGCCCAAGATTGGGATGGCTGGGTCATATGGTATTTGTATATTTAGTTTTCTGAGGTACCTCTACACTGTTTTCTACAGTGGTTGTACAAATTTGCATTCCCACCAATGGTGCAGGAGGGTTCCATTTTCTCCAAACCCTCTCCAGCATTTGTTATTTGTTGACTTACTAATGATGGCCATTCTGACCAGTGTGAGGTGGTACCTCATAGTAGTTTTCATCTGCATTTCTCAAATAAATGTTAACATTGAGTATTTTTTCATGTGCCTCTTACCCATCTGTATATCTTCTTTGAAGAAATGTCTATTCAGGTCTTTGCACATTTTTCAGTTGGGTTGTTGGGTTTTTTTTGCTGTTGAGTTGTGTACGTTGTTCATATATTTTAGAGATTCAGCCCTGGTCAGTTACATCATTTGAAACAATTTTCTCCCATTCCATAGGTTGTCTCTTTTTTTTATGATTTCCTTTGCCGTGCAAAAGCTTGTAGGTTTGATTAGGTCCCATTGGTTTATTTTTGCTTTCATTTCTGTTGCCTTGGGAGACTGACCTAAGAAAACATTTGTATGGTTGATGTCAGAGATGTTTTGGCTATGTTCTCTCCTAGGAGTTTGATGGTGTCTTGTCTTATGTTTGAATCTTTAAGCCATTTTGAGTTTATTTTTGTGTGTGGTATGAGGGTGTTTTCCAATTTCATTGATTTACATGCAGCTGTCCAGTTTTCCCAGCATCACCTGCTGAAGAGACTGTCTTTTTCCCATTTTATATTCTTGCCTACTTCATTGAAGATTAATTGACCATAGGTGTCTGGGTTTATTTCTGATTCTCTATTCTATTCCATTGGTCTGTACATCTGTTTTGGTACCAGTATCACACTGTCTGGATTACTATAGCTTTGTAATATTGTCTGAAGTCTGGGAGAGTTATGCCTCCTGTTTGGTTTTTGTTCCTCAGGATTGCTTTGGCAATTCTGGCTCTTTTACGGTTTCATCTACATTTTTGTATTGTTTGTTCTATTTTTGTGGAAAATGTCATCAGTAATTTGATAGGGATTGTATTAAATCTGTAGATTCCTTTGGGTAGTATGGCCATCTTTATGATATTAATTCTTCTAACCCAGGAGCATGGGATATCTTTGTATTTCTTTGAATCCTCTTTAATTTCTTTGATTAATATCTTACAGTTCTCAGCATAGAAGTCTTTCACCTCCTCAGTCAGGTTTATTCCCAGATACTTAATTCTGGAGGGTGTGATTTTAAAATATATTGTAGTTTTATATTCCTTTTCTAATATTTCATTGTCAATATACAGAAACGCAACCAGTTTCTGAATGTTAGTACAGTATCCTGCTATTTGCTGCATTCATTGATCAGTTCAAGTAGTTTTTGTGTGGAGTCCTTAGGGTTTTCTATATGTGGTATCATGTCATCTGCATACAGTGACAATTTTACCTCTCTTCTTCCAATTTGGATACCTTTTATTTCTTTTGTGTATCTGATTGCTGTGGCTAGGACTTCCAATATTATGTTGAATAGAAAGTGGTGAGAGTGGGCATCCTTGTCTTGTTCCAGATTCTAGCAGGAAGGCTTTCAGTTTTTCTCCATTGAGTATTATATTGGCTGTGGGTTTGTCATAAACGATTTTTACTATATTAATATCTGTTCCATCTGTACCCACTTTGGTAAGAGTTTTTATCATGAATGGATGTTGGATTTTGTCAAATGCTTTTTCTGCATCTATTGAGATGACCATGTGGTTTTTGACTTTTGTTAATGTGGTGTATGACATTGATTTGTGTGTGTTGACACGTCCTTGTGAACTTGGGATGAATCCCACTTGGTTGTGGTGTATGATCTTTTTTATATGTTTTTGGATTCGGTTGGCTAAAATGTTGTTGAGAATTTTTGTGTCTCTATTCATCAAAGATACCAACCTAAAATTTCTTTTTTGGTGGTATCTCTGGTTTTGGTATTAGGGTGAGGGTCATTTCATAGAACCTGTTTGGGAGGATTCCTTCTTCAACTTTTTTAAGCTCTTCTTTGTGTGCTTGGTAGAATTTGCCTGTGAAGCCCTCCGGTCCTAGATTTTTGTTTGTAGTGAATATTTTTATTACATATTCAATTTCATGTCTAGTGGTCAGTCTTTTCAGTTGATCTATTTCTTCTTGATTTAGTTTCGTGGGCTGTAAGTCTCTAGAAAGCTGTCCATTTCTTCTAGGTTGTCAAATTTGTTGGCATATAATTGTTCATGGTATTCTCTTACGGTTTTTTGTATTCCTGCAGTATCCGTTGAGATTTCTCCTTTTTCATTGCTTATTTTGTTTATTTGAACTCTTTCTCTCTTCTTGGTGAGTCTGGCCTGAGGTTTGTCAATCTTGTTTACCTTTTCAAAGAACCAGCTCTTGATTTTATTGATTTTTTTTCCTATTGTTTTTTGAATCTCTATTTTATTGACTTCCTCTCTGATCTTTATTATTTTTTTTCCTTCTGCCAATTTTAGCTTTTGTTTGTTCTTTTTCTAATTCTTTTAGGTGGTGGGTTAAGTTGTCTGTTTGAGATTTTTCTTCTTTTTTGAGGAAGGCCTATATTTCTATGAACTTCCCTCTGATTTTGCAGCATCCCATAGATTTCAAATGGTTGTGTTTCCATTATCATTTGCTCGAGGTATTTTTTTTTCATTATTATTATCATCATTTTTTTGTCTTTTTGCCCTTTCTAGGGCCGCTCCTGCGGCATATGGAGGTTCCCAGGCTAGGGGTCGAATTGGAGCTGTAGCCACCGGCCTACGCCAGAGCCACAGCAACACGGGATCTGAGCCACGTCTGCAACCTACACCACAGCTCACAGCAACACCGGATCATTAATCCACTGAGCAAGGGCAAGGACCAAACCCGCAACCTCATGGTTCCTAGTCGGATTCGTTAACCACTGCGCCACAACGGGAACTCCTCCAGGTATTTTTAAATTTCTCTTTTGCTTTCCTCCTTGACCTATTGGTTTTTTTAGTAGCATGTTGTTTAGTCTCTGTGTAGTTTTTTTTTTTCTCATTTCTTTTCCTGTGGTTTATTTCTAGTTTCATACATTGTGGTCAGAGAAGATGCTTGAAATAATTTCTATACTCTTAAATTTGTTGAGGTTAATTTTGTGCCACAGTATATGGTCAATCCTTGAGAATATTCCATATGCACTTGAAAAGAATATACATTCTGAGTTTTTGGATGTAATGTCCTGAAAATGTCAATTAAGTCCAAATTTTTTATTGTGTCATTTAGGATCTCTGTTGCCTTATTGATTTTCTGTCTAGAGGATCTGTCCACTGATGTGAGTGGGGTGTTAAAATCTCCTACTATTATTGTATTCCCATCAATTTCATCTTTAATGTCTATTAGTACTTGTTGTATGTATCTGGGTGCTCCTATCTTAGGAGCATATATATTGATGATTGTAATATCCTCTTATTGAATGGATCCTTTTATCATTAAATAGTGTCCTTCTTTGTCTTTCTTTATGGCTTTCGTTTTAAAGTCTATTTTGTCTGGTATGAGTATTGCAACTCCTGCTTTCCTGTCTTTTCCATTAGCATGAAATATTTTTTTCCATCCCCTCACTTTCAATTTATATGTGTCCTTTGCCTGAAGGTGAGTCTCTTGTAGGCAACATTTTGTAGGCTCTTGTTTTTTTCATCCAATCTGCCATTCTATTACATCTTTTGATTGGAACAGTCATTGTCATTGATAAATATGTTTTTATTGCCACCTGGTTTTCCAGTTGATTCTATTTTTTCTCCTTTGTTCCTTTCTTTTTTCTTTTCTTTTTCTTTTTCTTATTTTTTTTTTTTTGGCTGAATGATTTTCTTTTATTTCGTGCTTGTGTCCTCTTTTTAGTTTTTGTGAATGTATTATTTGGTTTTGATTTGTGGTTGCCCTGTTTTTCAAATACGATAACACCTTCCTATCAGGCTTGCTTCAGCCTGATAGTTTTATAGGCTCAAACACATTCTAAAAAAAAAAAAAGAGTCTAGATTTTCTTACTTTCCTTCCCCACATTTTTATGACTTCAAAGACCTTTTACGTTTATCCATTTGCTGTCCCTTGCATTTATCATTGCTTTTACAATAGTTTTTTTTTTTGTTTTTGTTTTGTTTTGTTTTGTTTTGTTTTAGTTCTGTATACTGGCTTATTTAAGTGATTACTTTCCAACTGATTTCCTCCATCCTATATCATAGTTATTATTTATTTGGAAGAGCCCTTTCAGTATTTATTTTAGAATGGATTTAGTATTGCTGCATTCTTTAAGTTTTTGTTGGAGAAATTCTTTATTTCTCCTTCTAGTTTAAATGATATTCCTGCTGGGTAGAGAATTCTAGGCTGCAATATTTTTCCCTTTTAGAACGTTGAATATGTTTTGCCACTGTCTTTTGGCCTGTAGTGTTTTGGCAGAGAAATCAGCTGATAGCCGTATGGGGGTTCCCTTACAATTAACTCTTTGTTTTTCTCTTGCTGCCTTTAGAATGCTCTCTTTAACTTTTGCCGTTTTTATTATAATGTCTTGGTGTGGGCCTATTTGGTTTCAGCTTGTTTGAGGCCTTCTGTGATTCCTGTATCTTGGTAACTGTTTCCTTTAGATTTGGAAAGTTTTCAGCCATAATTTCTTCAAATACATTTTCAATCCCCCCTTTTATTCTTCTCCTCTGGAATTCCTATTATGCATAGATTGGCCCACTTAATATTATCCCATAGATATCATACTGCTTTCATGTTTTTTCATTTGTTTTTCTGGCTGCTGTCTTGATTGGGTGATTTCCATTATTCTATCTTCCAAGTCACTAATTCATTCCTCTGCATTATCCATTCTGCTCTTCAGTGCCTTTAACTCAGTTTGCGTCTCTGCAAATAAATTTCCTAATTTTTCTTCATCCTTCCTTATAGTTTCTAGTTCCTTTCTTTTTTAATTAATTTTTTTTAAAAATTGTATTATGGTTGATTTACAATGTTCTGTCAATTTCTGCTGTACATATATATAAAGAATATATATATATATATTCTTTTTCTCAAATTATTCTCCATCATGTTCCATCACAAGTGACTAGATACATAGTTCCCTGTGCTATACAGAAGGATCTCATTGCCTGTCCACTCCAAATGCAATAGTTTTCATCTACTAACTCCAGATTCCCAATCCATCCCACTCCCTCCTCCTCACCCTCCCAAACGTGAGTCTGTCCTACATGTCCATGATCTTTTCTCTTTTTTAGATATATCATTTGTGCCTTATTTTAGATTCCACATATAGATGATATCATATGGTGTCTGTCTTTCTCTTTGTGACTTACTTCTCTCAATATGAGTCTCTAGTTCCATCCATGTTGCTACAAGTGGCATTATTTTTCCTTTTTATGGCTGCATAGTATTCCAGTGTATACATGTACCACATCTTCCTAATCCATTATCTGTTAATGGGCATTTAGGTTGTTTCCATGTCTTGGTTATTGTGAATTGTGCTGCAATGAACATACGAGTGCATGTATCTTTTTCTTTTTTTTCTTTTTTTTTTTTTTTGTCTTTTTGCTATTTCTTTGGGCCGCTCCCGGGGCATATGGAGGTTCCCAGGCTAGGAGTCGAATTGGAGCTGTACCGCCAGCCCACGCCAGAGCCACAGCAACGCCAGATCCAAGCCATGTCTGCAATCTACACCACAGCTCATGGCAACGCCGGATCGTTAACCCACTGAGCAAGGGCAGGGACTGAACCCGCAACCTCATGGTTCCTAGTCGGATTCGTTAACCACTGCGCCACGATGGGAACTCCGCATGTATCTTTTTCAATGGACGTTTTGTCTGGATACATGCCCAGGATTGGAATTGCTGGGTCATATGGTAGTCTATATTCAAGTTTTCTGAGGTGTTCCATACTGTTTTTCATTATTGTTGTACCAGTTTACACTCCCACCAACACTGTAGGGGGGTTCCCTTTTCTCTACATCATCTCAAGCATTTGTTATATATGGACTTGTTAATGATGGCCACTCTAACTGGTGTGAGGTGGTATCTGGTTGTAGTTTTGATTTGCATTTCTCTAGTAATTACTGATGTTGAGAATTTTTTCATGTGCCTACTGGCACTTGTCTTCTTTTTTTTTTTTTGTAACTACTTATATGCTTGAGTTTATTTAATTATTAATTTTCTATTTGTCTTCTTTGTCTTTTGTGCCCTGTTCCCCTTTTCTTTTTTTTTTATTTTCCCACTGTACAGCAAGGGGGTCAGGTTATCCTTACATGTATACATTACAATTATATCTTTTCCCCCACCCTTTCTTCTGTTGCAACGTGAGTATCTAAACAAAGTTCTCAATGCTATTCAGCAGGGTCTCCCTGTAAATCTATTCTAAGTTGTGTCTGATAAGCCCAAGCTCCCGATCCCTCCCACCCCCTCCCCCCATCAGGCAGCCACAAGTCTCTTCTCCAAGTCCACGATTTTCTTTTCTGAGGAGATGTTCATTTGTGCTGGATATTAGATTCCAGTTATAAGTGATATCATATGGTATTTGTCTTTGTCTTTCTGGCTCATTTCACTCAGTATGAGAGTCTCTAGTTCCATCCATGTTGCTGCAAATGGCATTATGTCATTCTTTTTTATGGCTGAGTAGTATTCCATTGTGTATATATACCACATCTTCCGAATCCAATCATCTGTCGATGGACATTTGGGTTGTTTCCATGTCCTGGCTATTGTGAATAGTGCTGCAATGAACATGCGGGTGCACGTGTCTCTTTTAAGTAGAGTTTTGTCTGGATAGATGCCCAAGAGTGGGATTGCGGGGTCATATGGAAGTTCTATGTATAGATTTCTAAGGTATCTCCAAACTGTTCTCCATAGTGGCTGTACCAGTTTACATTCCCACCAACAGTGCAGGAGGGTTCCCTTTTCTCCACAGCCCCTCTAGCGCTTGTTATTTGTGGATTTATTAATGATGGCCATTCTGACTGGTGTGAGGTGATATCTCATGGTAGTTTTGATTTGCATTTCTCTTATAATCAGCGATGTTGAGCATTTTTTCATATGTTTGCTGGCCATCTGTATATCTTCTTTGGAGAAATGTCTGTTCAGGTCTTTTGCCCATTTTTCCATTGATTGATTGGTTTTTTTGCTGTTGGGTTGTATCAGTTGCTTATATATTCTAGAGATTAAGCCCTTGTCCGTTGCATCATTTGAAACTGTTTTCTCCCATTCTGTAAGTTGTCTTTTTGTTTTCTTTTGGGTTTCCTTTGCTGTGCAAAAGCTTTTCAGTTTGATTAGGTCCCATGGGTTTATTTTTGCTCTAGTTTCTATTGCTTTGGGAGACTGACCTGAGAAAATATTCATGATGTTGATGTCAGAGAGTGTTTTGCCTATGTTTTCTTCTAGGAGTTTGATGGTGTCCTGTCGTATATTTAAGTCTTTCAGCCATTTTGAGTTTATTTTTGTGCATGGTGTGAGGGTGTGTTCTAGTTTCATTGCTTTGCATGTTGCTGTCCAGGTTTCCCAGCAATGCTTGCTGAATAGACTTTCTTTTTCCCATTTTATGTTCTTGCCTCCCTTGTCAAAGATTAATTGACCATAGGTGTCAGGGTTTATTTCCAGATTCTCTATTCTGTTCCATTGGCCTGTCTGTCTGTTTTGGTACCAGTACGACACTGTTTTGATGACTGTGGCTTTATAGTATTTCTTGAAGTCTGGGAGAGTTATGCCTCCTGCTTGGTTTGTGTTTCTCAGGATTGCTTTGGTGATTCTGGGTCTTTTGTGGTTCCATATAAATGTTTGGATTGTTTGTTCTAGTTCTGTGAAAAATGTCCTGGGTAATTTGATAGGGATTGCATTGAATCTATAGATTGCTTTGGTAGTATGGCCATTTTTACAATATTGATTTTCCCAATCCAGGAACATGGAATATCTTTCCATTTCTTTACATCTTCTTTGATTTCTTTGATTAAAGTTTTATAGTTCTGAGCATATAGGTCCTTTACCTCCTTGGTCAGGTGTATTCTGAGGTATTTGATTTTGTGAGGTGCAATTTTAAAAGGTATCGTGTTTTTGTATTCCTTTTCTAATATTTCATTGCTGGTATACAGAAATGCAACTGACTTCTGAATGTTAATCTTATATCCTGCTACTTTGCTGAATTTATTAATCAGTTCAAGTAGTTTTGGGGTTGAGGCCTTAGGGTTTTCTATGTATAGTATCATGTCATCTGCATACAGTGACAGTTTTATCTCTTCTCTTCCTATATGGATGCCTTTTATTTCTTTTGTTTGTCGAATTGCTGTGGCTAGGACTTCCAAAACGATGTTGAAGAGCAGTGGTGAGAGTGGGCATCCCTGTCTTGTTCCAGATTTGAGTGAGAAGGCTTTCAGTTTTTCCCCATTGAGTATTATATTTGCTGTGGGTTTATCATAAATGGCTTTGATTATATTCAGGAATGTTCCCTCTATACCCACTTTGGCAAGGGTCTTGATCATGAATGGATGTTGGACTTTGTCAAATGCTTTTTCTGTGTCTATTGAGATGATCATATGATTTTTGACTTTTTTTTTTGTTAATGTGGTGTATGATGCTGATCGATTTGCGTATGTTGAACCATCCTTGTGAACCTGGGATGAACCGAACCTGGTCATGGTGTATAATTTTTTTGGTATGTTGTTGGATTCTGTTGGCTAAGATTTTGTTGAGAATTTTTGCATCTATATTCATCAATGATATTGGCCGATAGTTTTCTTTTTTGGTGGTATCTCTGTCTGGTTTTGGAATGAGGGTGATGGTGGCATCATAGAATGTCTTTGGGAGTACTCCTTCTTCTTCAACCTTGTGAAAGAGTTTAAGGAGTATGGGCACCAATTCCTCTTTATGTTTGATAAAATTCACCTGTGAAGCCATCTGGTCCTGGACTTTTATTTGTAGGGAGTGATTTTATGACCTCTTCAATTTGATTTCCAGTGATCGGTCTGTTCAGTTGGTCTGTTTCTACTTGATTCAGTTTTGGCAGGCTGTAAGATTCTAGAAAATTGTCCATTTCTTCCAGATTGTCAAACTTGTTGCCGTATAGTTGTTCATAGTATTCTCTTATGGTTTTTTGTATTTCTGCTATATCCGTTGTGATTTCTCCTTTTTCATTTATAATTTTGGTTATTTGGGTTCTTTCTCTCCTCTTTTTAGTGAGTCTGGCCAGGGGTTTGTCAATTTTGTTTACCTTTTCAAAGAACCAGCTCTTGGTTTTATTAATTTTCTCTATTGTTTTTTTGAGTCTCTATTTTATTGATTTCTTCTTTGATCTTTATAATTTCCTTCCTTCTGCTGACTTTAGGCCTTTTTTGTTCTTTCTCTAATTCATTTAGGTGGAGGGTTAAGTTGTCAATTTGGGATCTTTCTTCTTTTTTGAGAAAGGCCTGTATTGCTATAAATTTCCCTCTGAGCACTGCTTTCGCAGCATCCCATAGATTTTGAGAGGTTGTGTCTTCATTATCATTTGTTTCAAGGTAGTTTTTAATTTCCTTCTTGATTTCCTCATTGACCCATTGGTTTTTTAGTAGCATGTTGTTTAGTCTCCATGTAGTATGTTTTTTCTCTTTGCTTTTCCCATGGTTGATTTCTAATTTCATGGCATTGTGGTCAGAGAAGATACTTGAGATAATTTCTATGCTCCTAAATTTATTGAGATTAGCTTTGTGTCCCAATATGTGGTCGATTCTTGAGAATGTTCCATGAGCATTTGAGAAGAATGTGTATTCTGATTTTTTTTAGATGTAGTGTCCTGAAGATATCAATGAAGTCTAACTTTTCTATTGTTTCCTTTAGGATCTCTGTTGCTTTATTGGTTTTCTGTCTAGAGGATCTGTCCATTGATGTGAGGGGGGTATTAAGGTCTCCTACTATGATTGTATTCTCATCAATATCTCCCTTTATGTCTGTTAATATTTGTTGTATGTATCTGGGTGCTCCTGTATTTGGGGCATATATGTTGACGATAGTAACATCCTCTCCTTGAATGGATCCCTTAATCATTAAGTAGTGTCCTTCTTTGTCTTTCTTTATGTCTTTTGTTTTAAAGTCTATTTTGTCTGATATGAGCGTTGCGACTCCTGCTTTTCTGTCATGTCTATTGGCGTGAAATATTTTTCCCCACCCTTTCACTTTCAATCTATATGTATCTTTTGTCCTAAGGTAAGTTTCTTGTAGGCAGCATATTGAAGGTTTTTGCCTTTTTATCCACTCAGCCACTCTGTGTCTTTTGATTGGGCATTCAGTCCATTGACATTTAAGGTGATAATTGATAGATGATTATTTATTGCCATTTGAACCTCGTGTTCCAGTTGATTCTATGGTTCTCCATTCTTCCTTTCTTTCTTTCTTTTTTTTTTTTTTTTTTTGGTTGGATGGTCTCCTGTTATTATCTGCTTGAGGGTATTTTTTTTTCATTTTTTGCAAATGCAATATTTGGTTTTGGCTTGTGGTTGCCCTGTTTTTTAAGTATGCTAACCCCTTCCCATAATTGTGTGTTTTAGCCATTTCCTTCCTAACATCCCTTGCCCACATTTTATGGTTTTGATGACTCTTTTTTATTTTTTTCTTTTTAATTTTATTTTGTTTGAAGCATGTTCATGATTAAATCTGTATGCTGGCTTATTTGAGTGACTGCTCTCTGATTGCGGTTTCCTCAGTCCTAGTTCTTCCTCTTCTTCTTCTTCTTTTTTTTTTTTCCTTTTCTTTTCTCTTCCCTTTCCTTCCTTTCTTTTTGGTTTAGAGAAGCCCTTTCAATATTTCCTTTAAACTGGGTTTTGTGTTGCTGTATTCTTTAAGTTTTTGTTTGTTGGAAAAAATTTTTATCTCCCCTTCTATTTTAAATGATATTCTTGCTGGATAGAGTATTCTAGGTTGCATATTTTTTCCTTTTAGCACTTAAATATCTCTTGCCATTCCCTCCTGGCCTGTAGTGTTTCTGTAGAGAAATCAGCTGATATTCTTATGGGGGTTCCCTTGTAGGTAACATTCTGTTTTTCTCTTGCTGCCTTTAGGATCCTCTCTTTATCACTAACTTTTGCCATTTTTATTATGATGTGTCTTGGTGTGGGTCTATTTGGGTTCAGTTTGTCTGGGGCCCTCTGTGCTGCTTGTATCTTTTTTTTTTTTTTTTTTTTGTCTTTTTGCTATTTCTTGGGCCGCTCCCGCGGCATATGGAGGTTCCCAGGCTAGGGGTCGAATCGGAGCTGTAGCCACTGGCCTACGCCAGAACCACAGCAACGCGGGATCCAAGCCGTGTCTGCAACCTACACCACAGCTCACAGCAATGCCGGATCCTTAACCCACTGAGCAAGCGCAGGGACCGAACCCGCAACCTCATGGTTCCTAGTCGGATTCGTTAACCACTGCGCCACGACGGGAACTCCTCTTCTTGTATCTTGAACCCAGTATCCTTTAGATTTGGGAAGTTTCCAGTGATAATTTCTTCAAATATATTTTCCATCCCCTTATCTTTTTCTACTCCTTCTGGAATTCCTATTATGCGTAGATTGGCCTGCTTTATATTATCCCATAGGTCTCTTATATTGCTTTCCAGTTTTTTGATTCGGTTTTCTGTCTGTTGACCGGATTGAGTGATTTCCATTATTCTATCTTTCATATCACTGATTCGTTCTTCTGCATTATTCATTCTGGTTTTTACTGCCCTTAGTTCAGTTTGCATCTCTGCAAATGAATCTTCTAGTTTTTCTTGGCTCCTCCTTATATTTTCTAGTTCCTTTCTGAGGGTATCTGCATTACTGTTCATATCTTCTCTTAATTCCTTCAATATTTTCACTATTTCTCTTTTGAACTCCAGGTCTGTCAGACTGCCGAGATCTGTTTCATTGTTGACTGTTTAAGGTGAGTTCTCCTGTTGGTTTGACTGGGAGTGGTTTCTCAGCTTCTTCATCTTGCTTGTTGTTTTCTTTCTCCTGAGGGAGTTGTACTCTCTGTTATCGGGCAGTGTTTGCCTTGTCACTGCCGTGGAATATTTCCTGAGGGCTGGCGTTGTTGGTCAATCTTTTTTGAGGCAGTGTGGCTTTTCTGGGGCTAACAGTGTTTCTTTGAAGCAAAGGAGGACTTCCTGAGGGCAGACAGGACTGGGAGGTCCACACCACAATGGTAGCAGATTTCACTTGGTCATGCAGAGCTTGCTCTGGTGTTTTTAGGCTGTGGGGTTCTTGCAGGGGGTTGGCAGTGTTGGGCAGCTGTTCCTCAGGAGTGCAGCACCCCCTGGGGGCTGGAGTAGCTATCTGGGTCTCTGAGAACCTGAGAGGCTCTTCCCTAGGGCAGCCCAACTCAGAAGGATGGCCTGCAAATGTGGGCAGATCTTTTCACAGTCTGGCCGAGCTAGTTGCAGCTTTTCTGGGCTGCAGGGGGTCCTCCATGGGGCTGGTGGTGCTGAGCAGCTATTCCATGGGAGTGGGGCACCCCCTGGGGGCTTGGGCGGGTAGCAGGGCTGTTGGAAACCCAAGAGGCTCCTCCCCGGGGCAGCCTGACTCAGAAAAACCGTCCAAGAATTAGGCAGATCTATTCACGGCCTGGCCAGGCTTGTTCTAGCTTTTCTGGGCTGCAGGCCTTTTCTCGGGGGCTGGTGGTGTTTGGTGCTGCTCTGCGGTAGTGTAGCCCCTCCAAAGGGCAAGCAGGCCTGTGCAGGGACAGCCCCTGCGGTGGTAGGCTTCAGGCAATTGTTGAGGCCAGCCCTCCTGGATGGCAGGCAGCCCCAGGTTCGGGGGGAGGTGGGGGTGGGGGGAGGGGATGCACTGGGAAGCACAGCTTTCAGCTAGCTAGCGGGCCTGTAAGCTTGCTGTGGCGTGGGGGGTATTCTATGGGGACCCACCCCTTCTTCTCTCCCCTCCCCAGCACAGGTACAGACCAGGCTCTTCTCCCAGCTTCCCTCTGATGTGGCTTTCCACTTCCCCGCCCCTAGAGTATTGCTCCCTTTCTCTGCGACAGCTTTGTTTTCTAGTCTCCCAGGCAGTCTCTGCCCCGTCAAATGGTTTCTAGACCTCCCAAGCAGTTTCCACTCCACCCCGCCCCCCCCAGCCCGTTCTCTCGGACTAACCTCTGGAGCCGAGGTCTCGGTGCCCAGCCCCCATCCAGGCGTCCCCCGTCCCTTTCCCGGGGACTAATCTCTGGAGCCGAGGATTTGGTGCCCAGCCCCCACCCAGGCGTCTCAATTTTTGGTGACTGTGCCCGTAGTTCAGATGGTCCGTTCGGTTCTTGATCGGCTTTTCCATACTCCAACTTACTGCTACACTCTTCTCTGCATCTGGAGATTCCTCTGGTTCGTTTGATCTTTCCCCCGGTAGGTGACTTTCCAGGGTGCGGGATCCCTTTCTCCTCCGCAGTTCCCTTTCAGGAGCGCCCGTCCCACTCGGATTCACCTTCTCTCACTCTCCTCTTTTCTCCCGTTCTGCCCAGTAATGTCACGAACTTCTTGCTGTTATTGGAGTTTAGGTTCCTCTGCCAGCGATTGGTTGCTGTTCTGTGCGAGTCATTTATTCTGGAGATGTGCTTTTTTTGTTGTGTTTATGGGAGAGGGCGAGCGTGTCCCCCTACTCCTCTGCCATCTTGTCCTCCACTGTCACTTGTCTTCTTTGTTGAAATGTCTATTTAGGTCTTCTGCCCATTTTTCAATTGGGTTGTTTGTTTGATTTTGGGTTGTATAAGTTGTTCATATATTTTGGAGATTAAAGCTTTGCCAGTTGAGTCATTTGCAAAATTGTTCTCCCATTCTGTGGGTTGTCTTTTCTTTTTAAAAATGGTTTCTTCTGCTGTGCAGAAGCTTTTGAGTTTAATTAGGTCTCATTGGTTTATTCGTGTCTTTATTGTCTTTATTCTAGGAGGTGGGTCAAACAAGTTTTTTGTGAGACATGTCAAAGAGCATTTTGCCTATGTTTTCCTTTAGGAGTATTATAGTATCTGGCCTTACACTTAGGTCTTTAATCCATTTTGAGTTTATTTTTATTTATTGTGTTAGACAATGTTCTAATTTCATTCTCTTGTATGCAGTTGTGCAGTTATCCCAGCATCATTTATTGAAGAGAATATCTTTCCTCCACTGAATGTTCCTCCTTTGTCATAGAGTAAATTGACCATAAGTGTCTGGGCTTATTTCTGGGCTTTCTATCGTGTTCCATTGATCTATATTTCTGGTTAGTATCACACCATTTTGATGACTAGCTTTATGGTATAGTCTGAAGTGTTCCATTGATCTATATTTCTGGTCAGTATCACACCATTTTGATGACTAGCTTTGTGGTATAGTCTGAAGTCAGGGGGCCTGAGTCCTCCAGTTCACTTTCTTCTTTTCAATATTGCTTTGGCTATTTGATGTCTTTTGTGTTTCCATACAAAATTTAAAATATTTTGTTCTAGTTCTGTAAAAAATATTATTGGTAATTTGATAGGGATTGCATTGCATCTGTAGATAGCCTTAGGTAGTATTGTCATTTTGACCATATTGATTCTTCCAATCCAAGAGCATGGTATACATTTTCCAACTATTTGATTTGTGTCTTCTTTGATTTCTTTCATCAGTGTTTTATAGTTTTCAGAATGCAGGTCTTTTGTCTCTTTAGGTAGGTTTATTCCTAGGTATTTTATTCTTTTAGATGCAATGGTAAATGGGATTGTTTCCCTAATTTCTCTTTCTGATCTTTCATTGTTAATGCATTAAAATGCAATTTCTGTGTATTAATTTTGTATCCTGAGACTTTACCAAATTCGTTGAGCTCTAATAGTTTTCTGGTAGTGTGTTGAGGATTTTCCAGGTATAGAATCATGTTATCTGAAAACAGTGATAGTTTTACTACTTCTTCAATTTGGATTCCTTTTTTCTCATTTTCTTCTTTGATTGCCAAAGCTAGGACTTCCAAGACTATGTTGAATTACATTGGTGAAAAAGGACGTCCTTGTCTTTTTCCTAATCTTAGTGGAAATGCTTTCAGTTTTTTTACCATTGAGAATGATGTTAGCTGTGGTTTGTCATAAATGACTTTTATTATATTGAGGTAGTTCCCCTCTATGCCCACTTTCTAGAGAGTTTTTATCAGGAATGGGTATTGAATTTTGTCAAAAGCTTTTTCTGCACCTATTGATAAAAGCATATAGTTTTTATTTTTCAGTTTGTTGATGTGGTGTATCACATTGATTTGTGGATATTGGAGAATCCTCGCACCCCTGGGATAAATCCTGCTTGATCATGGCATATGATCTTTTTAATGTATATTCGTATGTGGTTTGATAATACTTCGTTGAGGATTTTTGCATCTTTGTTCATCGGTGATATTGGCCTGTAATTTTCTTTCTTTCTTTCTTTTTTTTTTTTTTTTTTTTTTTTGGTATCTTTGTCTGGTTTTGGTATCAGGGTAATGGTGGCTTCATAGAATGAGCTGGGGAATGTTCCTTCCTCTGCAATTATTTGGAAAAGTTTCAGAAGAGGTGTTGATTCTTCTCTAAATGTTTGGTAGAATTCAGCTATGAAGCCATCAGGTCCTGGACTTCTGTGTTTTGGAAGTTTTTAAATCACATTTTCAATTTCAGTACTTGTGATTGGTCCGTTCATATTTTGTATTTCTCCTGATTCAGTCTTGGTAGGTGTACCTTTGTAAGAATCTGTCTGTTTCTTCTAGGTTGTCCATTTTATTGGCATACAGTTGCTCATAGTAGTATCTCGTGATCCTTTGTATTTCTGCAGTGTCATTGTAACCTTCTCCTTTTTCATTGCTAATTTTATTGATTTGAACCCTCTCCCTTTTTTAATTGAGTCTAGCTAACTGTTCATCAATTTTGTTGATCTTTTCAAAGACCCAACTTTTGGTTTCATTGATCCTCTCAATTGTTTTCTTTGTCTCTATGTTATTAATTTCTACTCTAATCGCCATTTCTTTCCTTCTGCTAATTTTGGGCTTTGTCTGTTCTTCCTTCACTAGATGTTTAAGATGTAAAGTTTTGTTTATTTGCATTTTTTCTTCTTTCCTGAGATAAGATTGTATTGCTATAAACTTCCCTCTCAGAACTGCTTTTGCTGTGTCCCATAGGTTTTGGTTTGTTGTATCTTCAGTGTCATTTGTCTCTATGTATCTTCTAATTTCCTCTGATTTCTTCAATGACCCATTTGTTATTTAGTAGCATATTGTTTAGCTTCCAAGAGTTTGTGTTTTTTGCTTTTTTCTTCTTTTCTTTTTTTGGCTTTTTAGGGCCACTTCCACAGCATATGGAAGTTCTCAGGCTAGGGGCTTAATCAGAGCCACAGCTGCCAACCTATGTCACAGCCAAAGCCACACAGGATCTGAGCCACATCTGCAACCTACACCATAGCTCACAGCAATGCCAGATCCTTAACCCACTGAGTGAGGCTAGGGATCCTGCATCCTCATGGATTCTATTCAGGTTCATTAACCACTGAGCCATGAAGGGAACTCCTTGCTATTTTTTTTTTCTGGTAGTTTATTTCTAGTCTCATAACACTGTGATCAGAGAAAATGCTTGAAATAATTTCAATTTTTAAAAATTTTTCAAGGCTTGATCTATGGCCTAAGATGTGATCTATCCTGGAGAATGTTCCATGTGCACTTGAGAAGAAAGTATATTCTGCTGCTTTGGGATGAAAAGTTCTATAGATATCAGTTAAGTCTATTTGGTCTTGTATATCTTTTAAGGCCTATGTTTCTTTGTTGATTTTCTGTCTGGATGATCTGTCTATGGCTGCATGTAGGCTGTTAAAGCTCCCCACTATTATTGTGTTACTGTCAATTTCCCCCTTTATGGCTGTTAGTAGTTGCCTTATATATTGTGCCTGCTCCTGTGATGGGTGCATATATATATTTAACATTGTTGTTTCTTCTTCTTGTATTGATCCTTTGATCATTATGTAATGTCCTTGTTTGTCTCTTGTGACCTTCTTTATTTTAAAATCTATTTTGTCTGATATAAGTATTGCTACTCCTGCTTTTCTATAATTTCCATTTGCATGTAATATTTTCTTCCATCCCCTCACTTTAAGTCTGTATGTGTCCTTAGATGTGAAGTGGTCTCCTGTAGACAGCACATATGGGTCTTGCTTTTGAATCCATTCAGCTAGTTGTCTTTTTTTTTTTTTAAGTTGGAGCATTTAATCTATTTACATTCAATGTAATTGTGGATAAGTATGTATTTATTGTCATTTACTTAATTTTTTTGGCTTGCTATTTTGGGTCTTTTTTCTTCCCTTCCTCTTTTTGTTGTCTCTTCTTGCAATTTTCTGACCATGTTTAGTGTTATGTGTGGCTTGGTTTTTTTTTTTTTTTTATGTGTATGACCATTATAGTTGTTTGACTACTGGTTCCCCTTATGTTTTGATATATCCATATAAATGTGTATAGAATTGTTTCTTCTTGCTGGTCTCCTTAATTTCAAATGCATTTTCAATGTTCTGCATTTGTCCTCTCCTCTTCTCATGCTTGCTAGTTGAGATATAATATGTGTCAATGGGTGATTTCCTACTTTTAAATTATGTTTGCCTTTTGCCAGTGAGCTTCTTCATTTTTAATACTTTTCTAATTGTGGCTTTTCCTTTTATGCTTAGAGAAGTTCCTTTAGTAGTTGATGTAGAGCTGGTTCAGAAGTGCTGAATTATCTTAGCTTTTGCTTGTCTGTGAAGCATTTGATCTTTCCATCAAATCTGAATGAGAGCTTTGCTGGGTAGAGTATTCTTGGTTCTAGGTTCCTCCTCTTCATCACCTCAGACATATTTTGTCACTCCCTTCTGGCTTGTAGAGTTTCTGCTGAGAGATCAGCTTATGGGAATTCCCTTACATGTAATTTGTTGCTTCTCCCTTGTGACTCTTAATGTTTTTTCTTTGAACTTAATTTTTGTCAGTTTGAGTAGTTTGTGTCTTGCTGTATTTCTTCTGGGGTTTATTTTTGTATGGCCTTCTTTGCACTTCTTCCACTTGAGTGAGCATTTCTTTTCCCATATTTGGAAAATTTTCAGTTATAATCTCTTCAAATGTTTTCTCTGGCCCTTCCTCTCTCTCTTCTCCTTCTTGAACCCCTATGATATGAATATTTATAGGTTTAATGTTGTCCCAGGTGTTCTCTTAGACTCTCCTCAGTTTTTTTTCATTCTTTTTTCTTTATTCTTTTCTGTAGCAGTGATTTCCACCACTCTGTCTTCCACCTCACTTATTTGTTCTTATACCTCTGTTAACCTGCTGTTGGTTCCTTCTAGATTATTTTTCATTTCAGCTATTGCACTGTTCATTTTGCTCTTCAAATCCTCTAGCTCTTTGTAAAACATTTAAGTTATTGACCTGAGTCGCCATTCTTTTCCCATTATCTTGGATCATCTTTACTATCATCACTCTGAATTCTTTTTCAGGTAAATTGCCTATCTCCTCATCATTTAGTGGTTTTTGTGTGTTTTTGCCTTGTTCCTTTGTCTGAAAGCTGCTTCTTTGTCATATATTGTCTACCTTTCTGTTTATTGTCGCCTTGATAGTTGCCATATAGATGCTGAAGCAGGTGCCCAGTCCTGAAGTTCTCAGGGGTGTTAGTGGTTCATGTGTACCCAGAACACATGTTGGGAGTAACGGTATCATGCTTCTTCTGTAGCTGGGTGTCTGCTAGGAATAGGGATAGGGTCTGTGAGGCAGGTGGTAGTATTTCACTGTTCACAGGCTTGCTTTTGTAGCTCACAGGGGTAGCAGTGTCTCTTACAGGCCCTCCTGCTAGCAGGTAGCTTTGAGTGCTATTCCTCATAGCTTGCAAAGTCAGCAGTTTCTCCTCCCATCTCTCTTTGCTGGGTAGGCTCTAAGGTCTGCTCTCTGTAGATATAAGAGCAGGTGCCACTGTTTTTCCAGCACTCTCCTTGCCTGGCCACTCCAGGGATCGCTCTCTAAAACCTCAGGGCCAGGGGGCCTCTCCGTAATTGTTGGTCACAGGCTCTCTCTGTAGCTGCAGGATGTGTGTTTCTGGTGGTCCCTCCCCCTGACTTGCTGCTGGTAGGAATGATCTCTGTAGCCATGCAGATTGGAATATGGGTTAATGGGTCTTCCTGGCTTCCTTGGTGTGGAAGGACTGCTATGGACATGAGCCTTCACAGGGCCACTGGCAGGGATCCTGTATATTGTGCTTTTTGCTGGTTGAGCAGTTCACAGCTCCATCACAGAGTGGGCACTGGGAGCTCTCTTGGGAAATGGGCACTGCTGCCAGCAGCTCTTGTGGCACTGTCCTGCTAGTGTGAGGCTCTGCAGATTTTCTGGGAGGAGATGAGATGCCTGTGTTTTCCCTGATCAAGCAGGCCACTGCTTTTGCAGGGAGTGGGTGCAGCCACCAGCAGCTTTTCTGGCAATGCTTTGCCGGCAAGAATCTCTGCAGATTCTCTGGTGGAGCCAAGGCACCTGTGTTTTCCCTGATCAACAGGGAGCGGGCACCAGCAGACCTCTCATGGGAATGGGCTCTGCCACTCTGGCATGAGCCTCTGCAGATTCTCTGGGCAGAGCTGAGATGCCTGTGTTTGCCTGCTTTCCCTGCTCAAGGGGTTCACTGCTTTTGCAGGAAGTGAGTGTTGCTGCCAGCAATTTTTCTGGCATTGCCTTTGCTGGTGCAAGCCTCTGCAGATTCTCTGGGCAGAGCCAAGGTGCCTGTGTTTTCCCTGATGGACAGGGAGTGGGCACTACCTTTCTGGGTGGAGTTGAGATGCCTGTGTTTCACCTGCTCAAGCAGGTCATTGCTTTTTCAGAAAGTGGGTGCTGGCACTAGCAGCTTTCCTGGTACTGCTGTGCTTTTCAGAGCCTATACAGATTCTCTGGGTGGAGCCAGAGCACTGTTTTCCCTATCTCTTGGGGGATGAGCACCGCCACTGCCAGCAGTTCTTCTGGTGCAGGTTGGGCTCCACTAGCATGAGGCCCCATCATAAGGAACCAGAAACTTGTGTTATTCCCCTTGGCAATTACTCCACCTGCTCCAAGAAGTCTGTAGCCCTGAGGGCAGGGCTGCTTCCCAGACATTGCTAGGCAGCTGCTATGGCCAAGTGGTTCCTGAGCCAAGGAAGGTAGTGTCCTTCAGCTTGAGAAAGTGGGTGTAGGAAACAAGGCTGTAGTGGTGGATTCCACCTCTTATTTCCTGCACCCCCAAACAGTGGTGTCTAGTCTCTAAGCCCAGCTAGGTTGCCTCTACTAAGATGCTCTCCATTGTTGTCGTCCTATTTTCTAGACCCTCCAGCTGTTTCCGCCTGGCCAAGCCTGGTTTTTTCCTCCACAGAGTCGGCCCCAGCTCCCTCTTTGGGTCTGATCTCGTAAGTCCAAAGTTTTAGTTCCCAACACCTTCTGGCACTTGCCTACAGTTGCCTGTTGCCCATAGCACTGACCGTTTGTGAAAGACTGTCTCCCTTTTAACTGCTTCAAACCATTTGTCTGAGTTCCTCCTCCGTTTGGGGCTGATCTTGTCACTGGTGGGGGAGCTTCCCAGGACACAGAAGCTGTTTTTCTTTCCAGCTCCCTCCTGGGAGAGCAGATCCCATCTCATTTCCTTTCACTTCTTTTTCTCTTGTTCTTCTTCTTTCTTCTTTCTTTTGTCCTATCTGGTTTTGTAATGTTTTTCTTCTTCTATTATAACCTTGAGGTCTTTAGCCAGTTTTTTGCAAATTTTCTGTGTGAATAGTTCCCCAGATAGTTGTATTTTCAATATACTTGTGGGAGTAGATGAGCCTTATGTCCTGCTACTCTGCCATCTTAGACCTCCTCCTGTATTTCTGGTTCATTTCTAATGTAATTTTTTTTTTTTTGGTCTTTTTGCCTTCTCCACGGCACATGGAGGTTCCCAGGCTAGGGGTCCAACCAGAGCTGCAGCCGCCGGCCTACACCACAACCACAGCAACTTGGATCCGAGCCACGTCTGCAACCTACACCACAGCCCACGGCAACGCCGGATCCCTTAACCCACTGAGCAAGGCCAGGGACTGAACCCACAACCTCATGGTTCCTAGTCGGATTCGTTAACCACTGCGCCACGACGGGAACTCCCTGTAATCTTATATATTATATATTCTCTTAATTCCTTCATATTCACCCTTAATTCCTTCAGTATTTTCACTGTTTCCTTTTTGAACTCAGTGTCTTTTAGACTGCAGAGGTCTGTTTCATTGTTTGTTGCTTCAGGTGAACTTTCCTGTTAAGTGGAAATGGTTCCTGAGCTTCTTCATTTTGCTTATATTTTTCTGATTCTGTGAGTTTAGGGAAACCAGCTCTAGTCCTGGAGGGCTATTTATATGCAAGAGCTCCCCTTTGTATTTTGTGGGAGCTTACTATTTATTTTTGGCTTGGGAATTTGGATATTTGCTGCCTCTTTCCCCAGTGTGAGTAGGCTGTTATCCCCTTGATAGGGTGCTGTGTGTGTTTCCAGGGAGAAGGAGGCAATGGGCCCGGCTAGTAGTCACTGCCTAGTTTCTGGCCTCTTGACAGTAGCAAGAATCCGTAGGAAGGTGGCACAGGCTACTCCTAGTTGCAGGATCCTGGGAAGCGGTAATGAGCCTCAGGCAGATTTTGGCAGTGCCTGGAGCATTTGGCAGAGACAGCGGCAGGGTGTATTTGTTCTCAGCAGAGTGACAGGAGCAGTGGATGGTGCTTGATTGCAGTGCCCTCCTCTGTGGTGCCCTCTGAGGTGATTTGAGCCACAAGTGCTGCCTGTTCATGGACCCCTAGTGGTGGCAGCTATGCCCACCTCTGGAGTCGGAGATAACTGCAGTGGTTTGCCCCCACCACCTATAGACCACAGAGGAGGCACCCTGTCCTGCATAGCCTGTGTCACCTGTAGCTGGCACAAGAGGCTCAGTCACCAGCCCAAGATGCACCTCATTGCCCATAGCCGTACCCTCCAAGAGTCTGCTCATGTGCAGAGAAAGATATTCCTATGGCAGTCTGCCCCTCCTCCTCTTGCCCTCCCCAACAATGGTGTCTTGCTTGGTCCCCTTGGCTCTGGCATCTGCTCCTCAGCCCTTGGTGCACCTCTCCCTAGCTCTCTCCAGCTGATTCTGCACTGTCTGTACTGTCAACCTTAGTCCTCTCTCCAGAACTGACCTCCAGAGCCTGAGGCTCAGCACCCAGCCCCACCTGGTTGTCTCAGGCTGTAGTGTCTGGGGGCAGTGGTACTGATGATCTTTGCAGCTCTCTCTCCACTTTGCCTTCCTCAGTCCAGCTTCTATGCTTTTCTCTGCTGCTTTGAGGGCCCTCTGTTTCAGCTGATCTCCCCATTGGTTAGGTGGCTTCCCAGGGTGTAGGTTCCTTTCCCCTTTCTCAGCTCCCTCTTAGGAGTGCTGTTCTCATCCTGATTCCTATCTCTCTCTCTCTTTTTTTCTTTGGTTCTCCAGTTATGTGGAGGTTTTCTTGCTCTTTTTGGAGGTTTAAGGTCCTCTGCCAGCGTTCAGTAGGTGTTCTGTGCGAATCGTTCTACATGTAGATGGCTTTTTATAGATGTGTTTGTGGGAGAAGATGAGCACCACATCTTACTCTGCCAATTTGATCCCACCTACTGTATCAAAGTAGGTACAGTATACTTTGTACGACGAAGGTTCAGAAAGTTCTAGTAACTAGTGGATAGGATTTTAGGCTATCCATTAAAAAGCTGTAAAACCTAGACTGAAATCACTACCTAATTCTTATTTAATGGAATGTTGGGGGCAAAATATTTTGAGATGCATAGCTTCTATAGAAAATGAGGAGCATTATAACCCAGAGAGAATTATGGCTCAGAGCCATGGAGATAAGAATGAAATGGACTGGCTCAGAAACCTGGTCCATGGCAGTGGCAGCAGACATGGGGCTGGGAGCCACTCTGGTAGCAGCGGTGGTGCCTGAGAGGGGAGGGAGGCCAAGACAGTGATTATAATACAGTCCGGTATGTTTTATTGAGATATGTTGTAAGAACACAGATGAAGAATATCTAAAGCAGGAAAAGTTTCCATGAAGGGTGACAGAAGGTATTCCATGAGGATCCAAAACTACCAATGGACTATTCAACCCCTTTCCCCAGCACCCAGGAGCCCCCTGAACTATGATACAGAGTACTACAAGTCTACAGGGGGTGTAGCATGAATGCTGAATTAAAGAGGGAACCAGGCACAGAAGGGGCCCCCTTCTATAGAGACCCCATGCTCAGGAACAGAGATACCTGAAGTGGAAATAGAAATGAGCAAGAAATATTATAATCCTACCCTCTACCCCACACACATATGCATCTTCATTCATGGAGTCCCTGCAACGGACAACAGGGGGAAAATGGACCCCCTTACGCCCAACACAATCAGTCATGACTCCAGGAAACCTGAGCAAATAATGCAGCAGGTATGATTAAGGCTTTACTGGGGATCACACAGGGCTGGGCAGGAACCACACTGGAAAGCAGGGCCTGCACACCAAGCCAGGACTTGTCTTCAGGGCAGTGCTGAGAGTTGAGAGCAGAGCTCTCTGAACCAGGGGTCTGGTTTGGCTCCTCATAACAGAAGCAACAATGGAAGGGAAGGATAGTAGGTTGGTTTTAGTGAAGGAGGGATAACATTGGGTGAGAGAGGAACTTTGCTGAAGATAAGTGGGGACTGAAGCTTGAAAGGATGGATGGAAAGGGGGTTGGGAGGGAGATAAGGGGGTCAATAGGGCACCTAGAGTGAATAGAAGGGGAAAGAAAAGGAAAGATGGTTCTGGGTGCAAGAAGTCCAGGTGTTCTCCAGGGTGCTGGCACAGCAAACACAGCACTGGCTCCTTATTCCATCTCCTGGTCTTCCAGGACTCTACTTGTTGCCCCACACAGCAATCTTTAGAAACATTGGGTTTGGGTGGAAGCGGCTGGACTTCATGTAGGCAGAGATCTTCTTTAGGCCCTGATGGTGGGAAAAAGAAGGCCAGATATCAGGTCTGCTGCCCCCACTGGGACTCATGCAGATCTAGGTTTGGGACCCAGGCATAACCCTCCTATGTGGGGTCAAATGGTGGGATAAAATGGTCTTTCCGAGGTCTCCAGCTCTGGAAAGTCACCTCTTCCAATTTCCTGTAATTCATGGGATATCTTGATAAGACTTAGCACTCATATGGAGACTTCACCCAGTGCTTGGTACTATGTGTCCTCTAGAGATGAGGACATAGGTTTTGAATCTCTACACAACTACCCTGCAAGATACTAAGACACACATAGGTTAAGCATGACCCTCATACTAATACAGCTCATAAGTAATATGGATAGAATAGAGCCAGGCTTGCTCATTCTCTTGCTCTCTCCCCACCCCCAACTCCCCATTATCAGTTCTTTCTGCCAAACCTCCTTCCTCACAGCTGAAAACAAAAAGAAAAAGAGGCCCACTTATCATTAGATTACACAAAGGGCTAAGTCAACACTCAGGGCATTTGGCCACCAAAAGTGGACCTGGAGGAGAGTACAGGATGGAGAAAAACAAGGTAAAACATCTGCTATTTTAGATACATGGGCCCTAAATAGTTAAGATGGATATCTAAGGAAGAATTCCAGTGAGCCCAGATTCATGAATCTTTCCATACACAGAAAAGCATTCAAATCATTAATTTATTATGATTTTTTGATCAGCAGAACTTTTTACCAAGATGTATGGCTGACTACATGTATTTCCTAGTCTTCTTCCCTGAATTCTTGAGATCAGTTCCTTCGAGTTGAGAGGCTGTCCCCTGGGCTATAGTTTTAAGTAAGATCCCCAAATAAACTCACACCTCTTACACTGTGTTGATATTTTTTTTCAGTTGGCAGTTTTGGAGACCATGAAGAGACCCAGAGCTGATTTTTCGTCACCTGAACTTTGAAAGGATCTGAAGACTTTATACCAGCAAGGTCCATTGTCCCCTCCACTTCCTCAGTAAGTTGCAGATTTAGGTGCATCTCTTCTGGTCTCAGATCTCTCATCTTGGTTAACAATCCTGTTTTGTTCATGGTGGATAAAAAAGGTACCTCACTTCTCAGTTGAAAGATACTAAGTGCCTAGTTAAGAGACATTGGGAAGTTTGGAATAGGTAAAGGGATAGTTGATGGCTTTCCTTGAATTGACTTAGTTTAACAGAGTTGTTGGAATCAAAGTGTAGATACTATATGAGAATTCTTAGCTCCAAAGATAAGGGACACAGCTCTATCTTGGCCTCTTGGCCACAGATACTCTTGAGGTAAGAGTATCTCAGACAACCGAGAAACATGCAGTACTGGTAGAGGCAAGTCCTCATGCATAACAGCTGTTCCTGAGGGAAAACACTATCTTTAAAGAAACTCGCCCATCTGGGGATGCACAAAGATTTGGCCACCCAGCGTTCCCAGTGCTCATGGTGGTTTTAGCTTGTAGGAGAAAGAAAGTGAAACAATTAAAAAACTGAAACAGAGGAGTTCCCATTGTGGCTCAGGGAGTTAAGAACCCAATTAATATCCATGAGGATGCAGGTTTGATCCCTGGCCTAGCTCAGTGGGTTAAGGATCTGGCATTGCCATGAGCTGTGGTGTAGGTCACAGACAAGGCTCAGATCCCACATTGCGTGGCTGTGGTGTAGGCTGGCAGCTACAATTCCAATTGGACCCCTAGCCTGGGAATTTCCATATGTTGCAGGTGTGGCCATAAAAAACAAACAGATAAATTAAAAAAAACTGAAATAACTTTCAGGTGACACCTAGAAGAGTTAAAGTCACAAATAGCTCACTGGCCCATCACACATTGATCAACAGTTGTTTCATCCTGATAGACTCTGAAATGGAAGCAAAACTTTCAAAAGAAAAGAAAGTGGGGTAACAGATTGCTAACCACTGAGTAACATCCCAGCCAGGTTCAGCTTTAGTAGTTACAGGGCTTACATTTTCAAGTACTTACTTACTTGGGGCAACTATGCCTAAAATGGTCAAAATGGGTTTCTTTTGACATTCCAAAATTATCTTTACTTGTGTGTCTATATCCAGGGAGAGAAAGCAGGCTGTAAGACCAAACAGACTGAATGGGATATGTATTTCAATTGGCATTGACAAGCTTCTAAAAAAGGAAATTATAAAATAACTTCTTTGCAGAAAAGCAACAAAAAATTACTTAAAATTATTTCAGACTTTTAAAAAGGCCCCTGAAGCTGGCCATGTTCTGTGCTCCTCCTTGTTCCTTTAAGTGTACACAGACAGGTAGTTCCCATCATGTCTCAGTGGAAACGAATCCAATTAGGAACCATGAGGTTGTGGCTTCAATCCCAGGCCTCACTCAGTGGATTAAGGATCTGGTGTTGCCGTGAGCTGTGGTGTAGGTCATAGACGTGGCTCGGACCCCATGTTGCTGTGGCTGTGGCATAGGCTGGCAGCTATAGCTCTGATTAGACCCCCTAGCCTGGGAACCTCAATATGCTGCAGGTGTGGCCCTAAAAAGCAAAAAATAAAAAAGTGTACACAGCCATGCTCTCCTTTGCATCCCCCTCTCTGAACTTCCCTTTATGTAACACAAGAAATGATTCCTCACAGGAAGCAACAATAATTCTAAAGGCTTGATAAAATTGTGATTCTTTTGGCCAAAAAAGATTTTAAAACTTTTTTTCCCCAAAACTATGACTTTAAGCAAACAAAATCCCTTCTAGGAAGAGTTTGCCTTACCTCCCTGTGCTTTTAAGATGTAAATGTTCTACCTGACCTTCTTAAGCATCTTCCACTGTGTTTTGAGAGCTTAGACTCTGCCACTGGAAAAGTACATAGATGGTGCCCCTTTGCCAGCAAGTGAAATAGACTGGGATTAAAGCAGTCTTTTTATCTAGAAATGCTATTTTTCAGGAAAATTTGTCCTGAGTGGTCCCATTCCATAAGGAGCCTTTCTTGTCTCAACAGTCCTTGCATCTCCCTATATAAGGAAAGCCTTTACTTTCTTAGAATACATTTAGGAACCAACTGTCTGGATCCTGTGAAGGCATCATCCTTTGCACTCTCTTGTGCAGAGATACCTCTTGCATCTTACTGGTTTAAGCCATATTTGAAATGCTAACAATGGGTCCTCTAAATTGGATCTGATTTCAGAGAGACAGCAGTGAGTGATGGCTTGGAGCAAGATCTTAATCCTCTGCTCAAGAGTTGAACCTGGGCAGCCTGGATAAAAACTAGGAATCCCAGCCACCAGATCAGAGGCTAAAAGCAGAACTGCCCTGATTCTTGCCCACTGTTGAAAGCAAAAATGTTCCAAGGAGGCAAGGACTATGAAAAGAGGTACAAGGTTTATCATTAGAAATACAGTACAATATGGGGGGGGGCACAGAAAGAAGTAGTCTATCTAAGGCAGAAGCAAAGCAGTCATACACAATCCAAAGGAGGAGTGCAGGTTCGGGTGTCCCCCTGAATGAGAAGCACACCAGCGAGGTGATTTAAATCATTTATATAGGCCAGTTCTTCAGGGTCTTTGTTTTCCTTTGGCTGAATTACCTTGTGTTATTTCTCAGACCTGACCAGACCCAGGGCCCTGCCTGATATGTGTGCACATCTTTTGGCCAAGATAGATTCCAGAGCAAAGGGTAATGGGATGGTTATCAGGACTTATTATGGCCTGGCACCTCCTCACTCTTTGACCCAGAGGGGTCTTTCAGTGCATGTGTAGTTGGAGCCTCCCTGACTTCAAGGATAGGAAGTATGTGACCTCTTGATCTTTTGCCCAATCAGGGCTTAGCCCCTTCCCTGTCTCTGCTATTACCATTATTTAACATGTCCATAGAAGATAAATTCCAGCTATTTGCCAGCTGTTGTTATTTCTATTTTAAAGTATAGATAGGTGGCTGGTTGTAAATGTCTATCACGGAGCCCAGCTATATCCTGCCTCAGATCCACTGGAACACTTTTTTTAAAAATTTAAGCTTTTTTTTTTTTTTCTTGGGGAGAAGGATCAAGATGGTGGAAGAATAAGTCATGGCGCTCACCTTCTCCCACAAACACCTAAAAAAAACCCCTACATAGAATGATTTGCACAGAACATCTACTGAAGGCTGGCAGAAGACCTTAAAACTCCAAAAAAAGGAAGAAAACCTCCACATAACTGGGTAGAACAAAAGAAAAAAAAGAGAGAGAGAGAAAAAAGGAATCAGGATGGGACTAGCACTCCTGAGAGGAAGCTCTGAAAAAGGAAAGGAATCCACATCCTGGGAGCCACCTAACAGATGGGGAGATCAGCAGAGACAGAGAGACCTCAGAGACACAGAGAAAAGCTCAGCAGCTGGACCAAGGGGGCAAAGCAGTGTGAGAGCCTCATAGACCATCATACCACACCCCTGGACACCACAGCCTAAGATGCTTGGGCAGGGGCTGGGCACTGAGACTCAGGCTCTGGAGGTCAGTTCCATGGAAAGCCTAGGGTTGGCTGTGTGGAGACAGCTTGAGGGGCTAGGGATATACCATGGGATGGAGAGCTGAGCAGCATAGCTGAAAGAAACCAGAAGGAGGTCTGGGTCTACAGAAGCAAGGCATCATTGTTGGGGAGGGCAAGAGGAGGAGGGGCAGACCACTGTAGGAATATGGTCCTGTGTATGCACAGACTCTCAGAGGGTGGGGCACCTCTGGTGCAGGCTATGGGTAGCCAGGCACCTCTTGTGTAGGCTAAGGGCAGTGGGGGGCTAAGTGTAACAGGGCACTTCTTGTGAGGTCTACAGGCAGCAGGGGCAAACCACAACAGTCATCTCAGACACCAGGGGTAGACATGGCCCACCACTGCTAGGGGCCTGTGAACAGGCACTACCTGTGGCCCCAGGCACTACCTGTGGCCCCAGTCACCTCAGAGGTTGGCAAAGAAGAGGGCTCTGCAAACGAGCACCACCCATTGTTGCTGCCACTGCCAAAGTCTCCAGTCACCACCTACACCTACCTGAGCACTGTCACTTCCCAGGGCCCTGCAACTAGGAACAGCCTGAACAACCTTCCCACGGGTCCTTGCCACTGTCAAGGGCCCAGCAACCACGTACTAGCTACTTGCCCTGCCTATTGCCTCCATCTCCCTGGAAGCATGCACAGCACTCTAAATATCAAAAGTAAGCTCTCACAAAATATCCAGGGGTGCTCCTGTATATAAGTAGCCCTCCAAAACTATGTAGTTGTTTTCCCTAAAATATGGGCAAAATTAAAAAGCTCAGGAACCATTCCCAGTTGAAAGAACAAGAGAGTTCACCTGAAGCATCAAACAATGATACAGACCTCTGCAGTCTAATAGACACTGAGTTCAAAAAGGAGATAGTGAAAATACTGAAGGAATTAAGAGTGAATATGAAGGACTTTTAGAGTGGATATGAACAGTAATACAGATTACTTTAGAATATAAAAAGGAACCAAGAAAAATTAGAAAATTCATTTGCAGAGACACAAGCTGAGTTAAAGGCACTGAAGAGCAGAATGGATAATGCAGAGGACTGAATTAGTGACTTGGAATATAGAATAATGGAAATCACCCAATCAAGACAGCAGCCAGAAAAACAAATGAAAAAACATGAAAGCAGTATGAGATCTATGGGATAATATTAAGTGGGCCAATCTATGCATAATAGGAATTCCAGAGGAGAAGAAAAAAGGGGGATTGAAAATATATTTGAAGAAATGATGGCTGAAAACTTTCCAAATCTAAAGAAAACAGCAGTCGAGATACAGGAATCACAGAAGGCCCCAAAGAAGTTGAACCTAAACAGGCTCACACCAAGACATATTATAATAAAAATGGCAAAAGTTAAAGAGAGCATTCTAAAGGCAGCAAGAGAAAAACAAAGAGTTAATTGTAAGGGAACCCCCATAAGGCTATCAGCTGATTTCTCTGCCAAAACACTATAGGCCAAAAGACAGTGGCAAAACATATTCAACGTTCTAAAAGGGAAAAATATTGCAGCCTAGAATTCTCTACCCAGCAGGAATATCATTTAAACTAGAAGGAGAAATAAAGAATTTCTCCAACAAAAACTAAAAGAATGCAGCAGTGCTAAACCCATTCTAAAATAAATACTGAAAGGACTTCTCTAAATAAAAAAGAAGATATAGGATGGAAGAAGTCATACTTGGAAAGTAATCATTTAAATAAGCCAGTATACAGAACTAAAAGGAAAAAAAATACTGAAAAAGCAACAATAAACACAACAGCAGAAGGACAAACATAAAGATGTTTAAAAAAAAAGGACTTAAGTCATAAAATTTGGGGAAGGAAAGTAAGAAAATCTAGACTTTTTTTTTTTTTTAGAATGTGTTTGAGCCTATACAACTATCAGGCTAAAGCAAATAGATATAGTAAGGGGTTTTCTCTCTTGAAAAACATAGAACCACAAGTCAAAACCAAACATTACATTCCCAAAACAAAAAAACACAAGCATAAAATAAAAAGAAATTGTCCAATTAAAAAAAGAAAGGAACAAAGCAGAAACATAGAATCAACTGGAAAACAAGGTTTAAAATGGCAATAAATACATATTTATCAATGATTAAATATGTCAATGTACTGACTGTTCCAGTCAAAAGACATACAGTGGCAGACGGATAAAAAAACAAGAATCTACAATATGCTCTCTACAAAAGACTCACCTTAGGGTAAAGGACACATACAAATTGAAAGTGAGGGGATGGAAAAAGATATTTCATGCAAATGGAAGACAGGAAAGCAGGAGTTGCAATACTCATACCAGACAATATAGCCTTTAAAATGAAGGCCATAAAGAAAGCCAAAGGACACTATTTAATGATAAAAGGATCCATTCAAGAAAAGGATATTTCAATCATCAATATATATGTCTCTAATATAGGAGTACCCACATATATACAATAAATAGTAATAGACATAAAAGGAGAAATTGATGGGAATATAATAATAGTAGGAGACTTTAACACCTCACTCACATCAATGGATAAATGCACTAGACAGAAAATCAATAAGGCAACAGAGATCCTAAATGACACAATAGAAAATTTAGACTTAATTGACATTTTCAGGACATTACATCCAAAAAAATCCAGAATATACATTCTTTTCAAGTGTACAGGAACATTCTCAAGGATTGACCACATACTGGGGCACAAAACTAACCTCAACAAATTTAAGAATATAGAAATTATCTCAAGTATTTTCTCTGACCACAATGGCATGAAATTAGAAATCAACCACAGGAAAAGAAAGGAGAAGGAAAAAAAACCCTGATTATATGGAGACTAAACAACATGCTACTAAAAAAAAAAGCAGTGGGTCAAGAAAGAAATTAAAAAATACCCCAAGACAAATGATAATGAAAACACAACCATTCAAAATGTATGGGATGCTGCAAAAGCAGTTCTTAGAGGGAAGTTCATAGTGAAGTGATATAGGCCTTCCTCAGAAAAGAAGAAAAATCTTAAATCAACAACTTAACTGACCATCTAAAAGAATTAGAAAAAGAAAACCCAAAGTCAGCAGAAGGAAGGATTTCATAAATATCAGAGAAGAAATCAATAAAATATATTCAAAAAATAGGAAAAAAATCAGTAAAACCAAGAGCTAGTTCTTGAATTGACAAACCTTTGGCCAGACTCACCAAGAAGAGGAGAGAAAGAACTCAAAACAAGCAATGATAAAGGATAAATCTCAATGGATATTGCAGAAATACCAAAAAAACATGAGAATATTATGAACAATTATATGCCAACAAATGTGACAACTTAGAAGAAATGAAAAACCTTCTAGAGACTTACAGCCCACCAACACTGAAACAAGAAGAAATAGATCAATTGGACTGATCACTAGAAATGAAACTAGTAATAATAAAATTACTCCCTATAAACAAAAGTCCAGGACCAGAGGGCTTCACAGGCTAATTCTACCAAACATGCAAAGAAATTATAACCATCCTTCTTAAACTTTTCCAAAAGGTCAAAGGAGAAGGAATATTCCCAAACACATTCCATGAAGTGACCATCACCCTTATACCAAAACCAGGCAAAGATACTACCAAAAAAGAAAATTATAGGCCAATATCTTTGATGAATATAGAGGCAAAAATTCTCAACATTTTAGCCAACTGAATCCAAAAACATATAAAAAAGATCATACACCACGATGAAGTGGAATTCATCCAAGGTTCACAAGGATGGTTCCAACATATGCAAATCAATGCATATATCACAGTAACAAAAGTCCAAAACCACATGGTCATCTCAATAGATTCAGAAAAAGCATTTAATAAAATCCAACATCCATTCATGATTTAAAAAAAAAAAACTTTTACTAAAGTGGATATAGAGGGAACATACCTTAACATAATAAAATCCATTTATGACAAACCCACAGTCAATATAATACTCAATGGAGAGTAGCTGAAAGCCTTCCCACTAAAATCTGGAACAAGACAAGGATGCCCACTCTCAATACTTTGACTCAATATAGTATTGGAAGTCCAAGCCACAGCAATTAGATAAAAGAAATAAAAGGGATCCAAATTGGAAGGGAAGAGGTAAAACTGTCACTCTATACAGATGGCATGATACTATATATAGAAAACCCTAAGGACTCCACACAAAAACTACTCAAACTGATCAATGAATTCAGCAAAATAGCAGGATACAAGATTAACATTCAGAAATAGGTTGCATCTCTGTATACTAACAATGAAATATCAAAAAAGGAAAATATAAAGTATCTAAATATAAAAAAACCTTTTCAAATCACTCCCCCCAAAATTAAATACCTAGGAATAAACCTGACCAAGGAGGTGAAAGACTTCTATGCTAAGAACTATAAAACATTAATCAAGGAAATTAAAGAGGACTCAAAGAAACAGAAAGATATCCCATGTTCCTGGACTGGAAGAATTAATATCATTAAAATTGCCATACTACCCAGAGTAATCTACAGTTTTAATGCAATCCCTATCAAATTTTGCATTTTGATAAACATTGATACACACATTTATTACATTTTTTGCAGAACTTTAACAATCCAAAAATTTATAGGGAACCTTAAAAGACCCAGAATTTCTAAAGCAATCCTGAGGAACAAAAAACATAACCCACAACTCTCCCAGACTTCAGGCAATATTACAGAGCTACAGTAATCAAGATGGTGTGGCACTGGTACAAAAACAAACATACAGACCAATGGAACAGAAGAGAGAACCCAGAAATAAACCCAGACACCTACAGTCGATTAATCTTTGACAAAGGAGGCAATATAAAATGGGGAAAAGATAGTCTCTTAAGCAAGTGGTGCTGGGAAAACAAATCAGCTGCATGTAAATCAATGAAAGTATAACACACCCTCACACTAGACACAAAAATAAACTCAAAATGGCTTAAAGTCTTAAACATAAGACCAGATACCATAAAATTCCTAGACAAGAACATAGGCAAAACATTCTCTGACATCGACCATACAAATGTTTTTTTTTTTTTTCCCAGTCTCCCAAGGCAAAAGAAATAAAAAATAAACCAATGAGACCTAATCAAACTGACATGCTTTGGCACAGCAAAGGAAATCATTAAAACACACACACACACACACACACACACACACACACACACACACACACAAAACCTATGGAATGGGAGAAAATAGTTACAAACAATGCAACTGACAAGGGTTTAATCTCTAAAATATACAATTTATACAACTCAACAGCAAAAAGACCAACAACCAAATTGAAAAATTTGCAGAAGACCTAAATAGACATTTCTCCAAAGAAGACATATGGATGGCCAATAGGCACATGAAAAAATGCTTTCCATCACTGATTATTAGAGAAATGCAAAGCAAAACTACATTGAGGTAACACCTCACACCAGTGAGAATGGCCACCATTAACAAATCAACAAATAACAAATGCTGGAGAGGGTGTGGAGAAAAGGGTACTGCCTACACTGTCGGTGGGAATGCAAATTGGTAAAACCACTATGGAAAACAGCATGGAGGTACCTCAGAAAGGTAAATATGCAAATACCATATGACCCAGCCAGCCCAATCTTAGGCATACATCTGAACAAGACGTTCCTTGAAAAAGATACATGCACCCATATGTTCATTGCAGTATTATGATTTATATAATAGCCAAGACATGGAAACAACCTAAATGTCCATCAACAGATGAATGGATTAAGAAGAAGTGGTACATATACACAATGGAATACTACTTAGCCATAAAAAAGAACAAAATAATGCCATTTCTAGCAACATGGATGGAACTAGAGACTCTCATACTAAGTAAAGTAAGTCAGAAGCAGAAAGACAAATACCATACGATATCACTTATATCTGGAATCTAATATGCAGCACAAATGAACCTATCTACATAAAGGAAACAAACGCAAGGACTTGGAGGTCAGACTTGTGGTTGCCGAGGGAGTGGGATGGGCTGTGAGTTTGGGGTTAGTAGATGCGAACAATTGCATTTGGAGTGGATAAACAATGAGATCCTGCTATATAGCACAGGGAACACTATCCAGTCACTTGTGATGGAACATGATGGAAGATAATGCAAGAAAAAGAAATTATATATATATATATATATATATAATTATATATAATAAAAAATATATTTTATTTAAAAAATATATATATATAATGTATGACTGGGTCACTCTGCTGTACAGAAGAAATTGATAAATCAACTGTAATAGAAAAAATAAAAATCTTAAAAAAAACCTTTTTTTCTTTATTTGGTCATGCCCATTGCATGTGGAAATTCTCAGGCCAGGGATCAAACCCACACCACAGCAGTGACCCGAGCTATAGCAATGACAATACAGATCTGTTAACCCCCTAGGCCACCAGGGAACTCCTGGAAAAACTTCTTAAGTTGGTAACTGTTTAGAGACCTCTCATTGTAAACAGCTCTTTTACTGGTACCTATGAAAAGACCAAATTAATAAGTGGATACAAAGAAATTAACAGCTAAATTTGGGAACTCCCTTAGGTTAAAACAAACAAGGTTTGTGGTCTGCGCTTCCCCTCAATGCATCTTACAGATGCTAATGAAAATAGGTGATTAATGTTAATAAGTTAATTAATAAGGGAATAGGTAAACATTGAAGGTAAAGTCAATATTTTTTTTTTCCTAACAAGGTAGAAGTTTTAAAGGGACTAGTCCCAGCAGGATGGAAATTTTGAGATGGTTATTAAGAAATGGGATGAACTGCTGAGTTATCTGGTGGCTCAGCAGGTTAAGGATCTGGTGTTTTCCCTGCTCTGACTCTGGTTACAGCTGCAGTGTGGGTTTCATCCATGGCCAGGGAACTTCCAAATGCTGTGTGGGCACAGCCAAAAAAAATAAATAAATAATAGGATAAATTAAAAGGACATTGATGGGATTAAAACAAAAGTTTTGATAGAACACTACCTAACATTGGAGGAGATTGGGACAAGATGGCAGAGTAGAAGGACTTAAACTCACCTTCTTTCATGAAAACACAAAAATTACAACTAACTGCTGAACAACTCTCAACAAAATAGACTTAAAACTACCAAAAAAAGATATCCTATACCCAAAGATAAAGAAAATACATTGAGATGGTAGGAGAGGCACTTTTGCAATATAAGCAATCCCCTCCCCACTGGGTGGGTGAGTCACAGACTGGAAAATAACTACATCATAGAGGCTCTCCCACATGAGTGAGAGTTTTGAACCCCATGTAAGGTTCCCCAGCCCAGGGATCTAGCACTGGGAAAAAGAACCCCCAGAGCTTTTTGCATTGAAGGCCAGTGAGGTGTGTGTGTGCAGGAGCACCATAGGACTTGGGGAAACAGACCACTCTTGGAGGGTGCACACAGGATTCCATGTGCACTGAATCCCAGGGCAAAGCAGGGACTGCTTAAGAATCTGGGTCAGACCTACCTGGAGGTCATAGAGGGTATCCTGGAAAAGTAGGGGGCAGCTCTGCCTCACTATGGGGGCAGAACATTGGAGGCAAAGGTCCAAAGAATATTCATGATATGAGCTCCCCTGGAGGCTGCCATTTTGGAAAGACCTGGCACCACCCATCAGGGCTGAGAAGCCCCAGGCCAAACAACAAACAGGGTAAGAACACAGTCCCACCCATAAGCAAACAGACTACCTAAAGTCCTCCTAGGCACAGAGCTGCCTCTAATCACACCCAGAGACAAAGCTTCACCCACCAGAGGGACAAGACTCAGTTCCACCTACCAGTGGGCAGGCACCAGTCCTCCCATCAGGAAGCCTGTAACAAGCCCCTGTATCAACTTGCCCTATAAGGGGGCAGACACCAGGAGAAAATGAGGCTACAGTTCTTTAGCTTGCAAAAAGGAAACCAAATGAAGAGCTATACAAAACGAAAAGGCAGAGAAATAAATATAAGCCAGAGGAGGGAACTAAACAAAACCCCACAAAAACAGCTGAGTGAAATGGCAATTATCAGCCTACAAGAAAAAGACTTTAGAATAATGATAGTAAAGATGATCCAAGATGTTGGGAAAAAAACTGAAGGCAAGGATCGATAGATTAGAAGAAACATCGACCAAAGAAATAGAAGATTTAAAGATTAAACAAGCAGAGATCCAAAATACAATAACCAAAATAAAAAATTCACTAATAGGAACCAATAGCAGAGTACAGGAGGCAGAAGAATGAATAAGCAAGATGGACGACAGATTGGTAGAAATCACTGATGTGGAAAAAAATAAGAGAATGAAAAATTAAGAGAGTCTAAAAGAACTCTGGGACAACCTTAAATGAACCAACATTCACATCATGGGGTGCCAGAAGGAGAAGATAGAAAGGGCCAGAGAAAATATTTGAAGAGATAATAGACAAAAACTTCCCTAACATGGGAAAGGAATCACTCACTCAAATCCAGGAATCACAACAAATAGCATATAAAACAAACCCAAGGAGGAACACCTCAAGACACATAGTAATCAAAGTGACAAAAATTAAAGACAAGGAGAAAAATATTGAAAGCAGCTATGGAAAAGCAACAAATAACATACAAGAGAACCCCAATAATGTTGTCAGCTGAAAGGAGTGGCATGATAAAGTGGTGAAAAGAAAAAAATCTCCAATCAAGAATACTCTACCTAGCAAGGCACCCATTCAAATTTGAAGGAGAAATCAAAAAGATTACAGACAAGCAAAAGCTAAGGGAATTCAACACGACTAAACCAGCTTTACAAAAAATACTAAGGGAACTTCTATAGGTGGAAAAGAAAAGGACACAACCAGAAGTAAGAAAATTACAAATGAGAAGGCTCATCGTGAAAGCAAACATATAGTACAGGTAGGAAGTCATCCACACACAAATATGATATTGAAACTAGCAAGTGTGAGAAGAGGAGGGTACAAATGCATGATACTGGAAATGCATTTACAATTGAAAAACCAGCAACTTGAGATCTATAAAACATTAATCAAAAAAATTAAAGGGGATTCAAAGAAATGGAAAGATATTCCATGCTCCTGGAGAATTAGTATTGTAAAAATGGCTATACTACCCAAAGCAGTCTACAGATTCAATGAAATCCCTATCAAATTACCCATGACATTTTTCACAGAACTACAACAAACAATCCAAAAATTTATGAGGAACCATAACAGAGCCAGAATTGCCAAAGCAATCCTAAGGAACAAAAAAACAAGCAGGAGGCATAACTCTCCCAGATTCCAGACAATATTACAAAGTTACAGTAATCAAGACAGTGTGGTACTGATACAAAAACAGATACACATAACAATGGAACAAAATAGAGAACCCAGAAATAAACCCAGACACTTATGGTCAATTAATCTTCAACAAAGGATGCAAGAATATAAAATGGAAAAAGTCTCTTCAGCAAGAGGTGCTGGGAAAACTGGATAGCTGCATGTAAATCAATGAAACTAGAACACACCTTCACACTATGCACAAAAATAAACTCAAAATGGCCTAAAGATTCAAACATAAGACACCATCAAACTTCTAGAAGAAAACACAGGCAAAATGTTCTCTGACATCAACCATGCAAATGTTTTCTTAGGTCAGTCTCTCAAATCAACAGAAATAAAAGCAAAAATAAACCAATGGGACCTAATCAAACTGACAAGCTTTTGCACAGCAAAGGAAACCATAAAAAAAAACCCATAAGACAACCCACAGAATAGGAGAAAATAGTTTCAAATGAATTAACTGTAAAGGACTTAATCTCTAAAATATAGAATCAACTTATACAACTCAACAGTGAAAAACCAACAACCCAATTGAAAAATGGGCAAAAGACCTGAATAGACATTTCTCCAAAGAAACTATACAGATGGACAACAGGCACCTGAAAAAATGTTCAACATCACTGGTAATTAGGGAAATGCAAATCAAAACTATGAGGTACCACCACATCAGTCAGAATGGCCATCATTAATGAATCAACAAATAACAAATGCAGGAGAGGGTGTGAAGAAAATGGAACCCTCCTACACTGTTGGTGGAAATGTAAATTGGTACAACCACTATGGAAAACAGTATGGAAGTACCTCAGAAAATTAAATATACAAATACCATATGACACAGCCAGCCCAATCTTGGGCATATATCTGAACAAGACTTTCCTTGAAAAAGATACATGCACCCATGTGTTCATTGTAGCACTATTCACAATAGCCAACCTAAATGTCCATCGACAGATGAATGGATTAAGAAGATGTGGTACATATGCACAGTGGAATGCTATTCATCCATAAAAACAAAATAAGGCCATTTGCAGCAATATGGATGCAAGTAGAGATTCTTATACTAAGTAAGTCAGAAGCAGAAAGACAAATACCATACGATATTACTTATATCTGGAATCTAATATACAACACAAGTGAACCTTTCCACAGAAAAGAAACTCATGGACTTGGAGAACAGACTTGTGGTTGCCAAGGGGGAGGAGGAGGTGAGTGGAATGGACTGGGAATGTGGATTTAATAGATGCAAACTATTGAATTTGGAGTGGATAAGCAATGAGATCCTGTTGTGTAGCACAGGGAACTATATATCTAGTCACTTGTGACTGAACATGATGGAGGATAAAGTGAGAAAAAGAATACACACACACACATATTTGACTGGGTCAGTTTGCTGAACAGTAGAAATTGACTGAACACTGTAAATCAACTATAATGGAAAAAATAAAAATCATTAAAAAATTAAAAAATAAAAGGGGGCTAAAAAAAAAGAAACCAGCAACTTAAAATAATCTTGTGTGTGTGTATATATATATATATATAGGATCATATATCAAAATGTCATAGTAAATGCAAACCAAAAACCTGCAGTAAATACACACATGAATAAGAAAAAGCAATCCAAGCACTACTCTAAAGATAGTCATCAAACCACAAGAGAAGGGAAGAAATAAGACCAACAAAAACAAATCCAGAACATTTACCAAAATGACAAGTAATAACCTTAAATGTAAATTGACTAAATGCTCCAACCAAACGATACAGACTGGCTGAATGGATTCAAAAATAAGACCCATATATATGCTGTCTGCTAGAGACTCACCTCAGTTCTAAGGACACATAGAAACTGAAAGTGAGAAGGTGGAAGAAAATATTCCAGGCAAATGGAAATCAAAAGAAAGCCAGAGCAGCAATTCTCATATCATAAATAATAGACCTTAAAGAATGCCACAAGAGAGAATTAATTACATAATGATCAAAGGATAAACCCAAGAATATATTACAATTGTAAACATAGGAGCACCTCACTATATAAGGCAGCTCCTAACAGCCTTAAAAGGAGATTATCAACAATGACACAATAATAGTAGGGGACTTTAACATCCCACTTACAGCAATGGACAGATCAAACAGAAAATCAACAAGGAAACAGCCTTAAATGATGCATTAGACCGGATGGACTTAATATTTATAGAATATCCATCCCAAAGCAGAAGAATACACATTCTTCTCAAGTGCACATGAAACATTCTCTAGGACAGATCACATTCTGGGCCATAAATCACTTCAGTAAATTTTAAAAACTGAAATCATATCAAGCATCTTTTCTGACCACAATGCTGTAAGACTAGAAATCAACAACAAGAAAAAAAATGCAAAAACCAAAACTATGTGGAGACTAAACAACACACTACTAAACAACCAATGGATCACTGAAGAAGTCAAACAGGAAATTTAAAAATACCTAGAAGCAAATGACAACAAGGACACAGCAATCCAAAATTTAGGAATTCAGCAAAAGTAGTTCTGAGAGGGAAGTGTATAGCAATACAAGGAAACAAGAAAAACAAGAAAAATCTCAAATTAACAACCTAACTTTACACCTAAAGCAGCTAGAGAGAGAACAAACAAAACCCAAAGTTAGCAGAAGAAAAGAAATCATAAAGATTAGAGAAGAAATAAATAGAAATGAAGAAAACAATAGAAAAGACAATGAAACTAAAAGCTGTTTCTTTGAAAAGATAACAAAATTGATAAACACTTAGCCAGACTCATCAAGAAAACAAGAGAGAGGACTATCAATAAAATTAGAAATGAAAAAGGAGAAATTTACAAAGGACATCACAGAAATGCAGAGGATCATAAGCGACTACTACAAGCAACTATCTGTTAATAAAATAGCCTCAAAGAAATGGACAAATTTTTAGAAAAGTTCAACCTTCCAAGAGTAAGCAAGAATAAATAGAAAAGATGAATGGACCAATCATAAGTACTGATATTGCAACTGTGATTAAAAACTTCCAACAGGAGTTCCTATTGTGGCTCAGTAGGTTAAGAACCTGATTATCATCCATGAGGATGTGGGCTCAATCTCTGGCCTCAGTAGAGGGTTAAAGGATCTGGTGTTTCCTCAAGTTATGGTGTAGGTTGTTGCAGACACAGCTTGGATCTGACCTTGCTGTAGCTGTGGCATAGGCCAGCAGCTACAGCTCTGATTTGATCTCTAGCCTGGGAACTTCCATATGTCACAGGTATGGCCCTTAAAAAAAACCAAAACAAAAAAAAACCCTCCAATAAACAAAAGTCCAGGACCAGATGACTTCACAGATGAATTCTATCACAAATTTACAGAAGAGTTAACACCTATCCTTCTGAAAATATTCCAAAAAATTACAGAGGATAGAACACTCCCATACTCATTCTATGAGGACACCGTCACCCTGATACCAAAATCAAAGATACCACACAAAAAATTACACAACAATGTCACTGATGAATACAGATGCAAAAATCCTCAACAAAATACTAGCAAACCGACTCCAACGATAAAAGGATAATACACCATGATCAAGTGGAATTTATCTCAGGGATGCAGGGATTTTTCAGTAACCACAGTCAATCAGTGTGATACACCACATCAACAAACTGAAGAATAAAAAACATATGATTGGAGTTCCCACTGTGGCTCAGTGGAAACAAACCCAACTAATGTCCATGAGGTTGCAAATTTGATCCCTGGCCTTGCTCAGTGAGTTAAAGACCCAGCATTTCCATGAGCTGTGGTATGAGTCACAGACACAGCTCAGATCCTTCATTGCTCTGGCTGTGGTATAGGCCAACAGCTGCAGCTCTATTTCAACCCCTAAGCCTGGGAACTACCATATGCCACAGGTGCAGCCCTAAAAAGCAAACAACAAACAAACAAAAAAAAAAAAAAAACAGAAGCAGAGGCAGAAAAAACTTTTGACAAGATCCAACACTGATTTCTGATTACAAAAAAAAACTTTCCAGAAAGTGGGCATAAAAGGAACCTACTTCAACTTAATAAGGCCATATATGACAAATCCACAGTTATCGTTCTCAATGGTGAAAAGCTGAAAGAATCCCTGCTAAGATCAGTAACAAGACAAGGATGTCTGCTCTTGCCACTTGTATTCAACATAGTTTTGGAAGTCCTAGCCATGGCAATCAGAGTAGAAAAAGAAGTAAAAGGAATACAAATTGGAAAGGAAGAAGTAAAACTATCACTGTTTGTAGATGACATGATTTTGTACCTAGAAAATACTAAAGATGCTACCAGAAAACTTTTAGAGCTCATCAATGAATTTGGTAAAGTTTCAGGATACAAAATTAATACACAGAATCAATTGCATTTCTATATACTAACAATGAAAGATCAGAAAAATCAATTAGGGAAACAATCCCATTTACCATTGCATCAAAAAGAATAAAATACCTAGGAATAAACGTACCTAAAGAGACAAAAGACTTGTACTCTGAAAACTATAAGACACTCATGGAAGAAATCAAAGATGATACAAACATATGGAAAGATATACCACATTCTTGGGATTGGGGAAATCAATATTGTCAAAATAAATATATTACTCAAGATGATCTACAGATTCAATACAATTCTTATCAAAGTACAAATGGCATTTTTCACAGAACTAGATCAAAAAAATTTTTAATTTGCATGGAAACACAAAAGACCCAGACTAGCCAAAGCAATCCTGAGAAAAAACACTGGAGCTGGAGGACTCAGGCTCCCTGGTTTTAGCCTATGCTGTACAGCTACAGTCATCAAAACAGCATGGTAAGGGCACCAAAACAGAAATTTAGATCAACTGAACAGGATCGAAAGCCCAGAAATAAACCCAAGCACCTGTAGTCAATTAATCTATGACAAAGGCAAGAATATACGTTGGAGAAAAGACAGTCTCTTCAGTAAGCGGCACTGGGAAAACTGGACAGCTACATTCAAAAAATGAAATTAGAACATTCTTTAACACCACACACAAAAATAAACTCAAAATGTATTAAAGACCTAAATGTAAGACCAGATACTAGGCCTATACATAGGTTGAACACTCTTTGACATAAACTGCAGCAGTATCTCCTCAGATCCACCTCCTAGAGTAATGACAATAAAAATAACAATTAACAAATGGGACTTAATTAAACTTAAAAGGTTTTGCACAGCAAGGAAATCCATAAACAAAAGGACAACACACAGAATGGGAAAAAATATTTGCAAATGAAGCAACTGAGAAGGGATTAATATCCAAAACATACAAACACCTCAATATCAAAAAAACAAACAACCCAATCAAAAAAAATCTAACTAGACATTTCTCCAAAGAAGATATATGGATGGTCAAAAGGCACATGAAAAGATGCTCAACATCACTAATTACTGGAGAAATGCAAATCAAAACTATTATGAAGTACCCCCTTACAGTGGTCAGAATGGCCATCATCAAAAAGTCTGGAGATAGGAGTTCCCGTCATAGCTCAGTGGTTAACAAATCCGACTAGGAACCCTGAGGTTGCGGGTTTGATCCCTGGCCTTGCCCAGTGGGTTAAGGATCTGGCGTTGCCTTGAGCTGTGGTGTAGGTTGCAGATGCGGCTAGGATCCCGTGTTGCTGTGGCTCTGGCGTAGGCTGGTGGCTACAGCGCCGATTGGACCCCTAGCCTGGGAACCTCCATATGCTGCAGAAGCAGCCCAAGAAATGGCAAAAAGACAAAAAAAAAAAAAAAAAAAAAAAAAAAAGGCTACAGATAATAAATGCTGGAGAGGGTGTGGAGAAAAGCAAACCCTCCTACACTGTTGGCGGGGATGTACACTGGTGCAACCACTATGGAAAACAGTATGGAGGTTCCTCAAAAAAACTAAAAATAGAACTACCATACAATCCAGCAATCCCACTCTTGGGCATCTATCCAGAGAAAACCATAATTCGAAAAGATACATGCACCCCAATGTTCATTGCAGCACTATTTACAATACCTAAGACATGGAAGCAACCTAAATGTCCATCAACAGAGGAATGGATAGAGAAGATGTGGTACATATATACAATGGGATATTACTCAGCCACAAAAAAGAATGAAATAATGCCATTTGCAGCAACATGGATGGACCTAAAAATTATCATACTAAGTGAAGTTAGAGAGTGAAAGACAAACATGATATATCACCTAAATGTAGCATCTTTTTAAAAAAGGATACAAATGAACTTCTTTGCAGAATAGAAACAGGCTCATAGACTTTGAAAAACTTGTGGATAGGTGGGAGAAATGGACTTCGGGGGGCGTCTGGGGTTGGCATATGCACACTGAGGTATATGGAATGATTGGCCAGCAGGGACCTGCTGTATAGCACAGAGAACTCCACCCAGTATTCTGTGATAATCTACGTGGGAAAATATTCTGAGAGAGAATGGATATGTGTAAATGTATGACTGGGTCACTTTGTTGTACAGCAGATATTATCACCACCTTGTAAATAAACTATACTTTAATAAAACTTTTTTAAAAAGAATAGTAACTAATGTTAGATGAGCCAAAAGGACCCCAATCACCACAAACAAGTCCACTCCACTTATACTAATTAAGAAAAAATTTTAAAGGCAGAAGTGAAAAAATTGCTCTGAGATACCTAACCAGCAATTTTGAAGGTAACAGACCAATTAATCCAGTTAAATATTGACAAAAGGGCCTGAATCCCTTGGCTCAACCCTTCACTGGGGACCCCAAAGCCTTTTACACAGAAATGGATATAATGGCTGGGGATAAAAGGAGAAGTTTCTGGGATTCCTTATAAGACCAAGACTTGTTAACAGTGTCCTAATGAGGGCTAAATGTATAAGAGTTGGTAGAAATGAGATGAAAGCTTGGTATAGTTGAATGGGCTTTATGTAAGATGATTACATCTTTTACTTGACGATATTATAGGGATGTACCTTTGTTGATAGCCTTGTACAAACTATGATGTGTTGAACCTTAAAGTTCTATAATGCTGAAATGTTTTGATTTTCAATTTAGCTGGAAATTTTCTCGCTGTTGTAAAGTTGAAAATTAAACAAAATATAGTTGGGCAAATCAATCCTTTGATATCATTTACATGACATCCCAGTTCTTTGGGGAATTAAAAGTAAGCATCATTGTCTTGAAAAGCTCTACAAATCAGAAATGTAAATAAATATTGTCCTCAGTGACCTGAAACTGATCCTAACTAACCCAATCAGGCACAACCTGAAAACATAGGGCAAAAAAATAAGGGGGAAAAGGGCCTTTTAAAACTGAAATTGCTGGAAAGGCTCCCTTACCCAACATCTAATTCACAGCCTCCTAAATTATTTGTCCAGGATGAATACACATCTTAAAAGTCTTTTCCACCAATGGTAGAAATCCTTGGCCATTTGAGCAAAAAAACTTATTTCTACTGTTATTTTATAAACTAATAAGTTTTACATTGTAATACCTGGTTCATGATTTTAAAATAAAGCTATGAGATTTCTGTTTATATGTCTCTGTGTGTGATAGGTATGAAATGTCTGCCTTCAGATTTCATTATCAAATTTATATGTAAAATTTATCTATGTAATTGACTTTAAAGTGGTTATAAATTAAACATTCATACATGTAATAGAAACTGACCCAAATAAATTTCAAGTTCACATGATCTGAGAAATACTTAATATTAAATTAAGACTCAGTATCAAAGTTTAAGCTGTTTTTTGTTTTTGATTATTTTGAATCTACAGAGTTTATAAATGTCTAAAAAATAAGTATTGAATTTACAGCAAGAATATTTATAAACATTGTGTTAGGGATAAAGATTTACAATATAATGAGCACTTTGCAGAGTACCCAATTTAAGCAATGGGACACATCCACATAAGTTTGTTGTTTTAATTAATATAGACATGTCCGTCTTTTACTGCATCCAGGTTTATTAAAGCAAAATAAGGTTGTATTATCTGTTACAAAATTTATTAGCAAGGAAAACAGCTTGAGATAATGTCTGACTTTGTCTAATGTCTCATGAAGTTTTTGTTGATAATCTACACAATAAATGAAGCATGGTAAGAGCTTTAAGATAAACTCTTTAAGAATAATTATGTTTTGGAGTTCCCATTGTGGCTCAGTGGTTAATGAATCTGACTAGGAACCATGAGGTTGCGGGTTCGATCCCTGGCCTTGCACAGTGGGTTAAGGATCTGGCGTTGCTGTGAGCTGTGGTGTAGGTTGCAGACACAGGCCAGATCTGGTGTTGCTGTGGCTCTGGCGTAGGTGGGTGGCTACAGCTCAGATTGGACCCCTAGCCTGGGAACTTCCATGTGCCGCGGGTGCAGCCCCAGAAAAGACCAAAAAAAAAAAAAGATGAATTATGTTTTATGGTATGTTTACTTAAAAATAGTTTCTCCAGATTGTTGCTAACCTGCAACTTTAGAGTTTTGTTATGTTAGGTTAAATGATGGAAGTTTCTTAAATAGCTAGATAATTCTCTAATAAAATACTGAAACATTAATTTCTGAAAAGCGGCTGGCTTTCATGGAGAAACTAAAGATATTTAGGACTATTAGTAAATATGTTTGGTGCCACAATGAAAATTTTTCTACAAAAAAGCACATTTTTAGGAATTGAAAATAGTATTTATAAAGTTTGCCAGTCTACAGAATGCTAATATAAAAGTTCATAATTGCTTACTTCTTAGTTTTTGCTAGAAATTAAGTTATTAAAGATTAGGAATTCTAATACATGTAATAAAAACTACTGAATAAAACCCTTTTGTATCCTAGTAGGAAAGAGTTATAAAGACTGGAAGTATGAGCAGCTATATGCTAATAAAATGGGCAACCTAGGAGAAATGGACAAATTCTTAGAGAGGTATGATCTCTCAAGACTAAACCAGGAAGAAATAGAAAACACAAACAGACCAATACTGAAATTGAAACAGTAATTTAAAACTCCCAATAAACAAAAGTCCAGGATCAGATAGGTTCACAGGCAAATTCTATCAAACATTTAGAGAAGATTTAACACCTATTCTTCTCTAATTTTTCCAGGAAAAAAAATGAGGAAGGAACTTTTCTGAACTCATTCTATGAGGCCACCATAACTCTGTTACCAGAACAAGACAAAGATATCACAAGAAAAGAAAATTACAGGCCAACATGACTGATGAACATAGACGCAAAAGTCCTCAACAAAATACTGGCAAACTGAACCCAATAATATATTAAAAGGAATCATACACCATGATAAAATGGGATTTATCCCAGTGATGCAAGGATTTTTCAATACCCACAAATCAGTGTGATACACCACATTAACAAATGGAAGAATAAAAACCACATAATCATCTCAACAGATGCAGGAAAAAGCTTTTGATAAAATTTAGCATCCCTTTATGGTAAAAACTCTTAAGAAAGTGAGCACAGAATGAACACACTTCAATATAATAAAGGCCACACATGACAAACACATAGCTAACATCATACTCAATGGCAGAAAGATGAAAGCATTCCCTCTAAGTTCAGGAACAAGACAAGGATGCCCAGGAGTTTGTAGGTAGCAAGCAGATAAGGATCCAATGTTACCACTGCTGTGGTGTGGGTTCACTCCCTAGCCAGGGTACTTCCCCATGCCACAGGTGGAGCCAAAAAAAAAAAAGCAAGGATGCCTACTCTCACCACTTTTATTCAGTATAGTTTCAGATTCTAGCCACAGCAATCAGCAATCAGATAAGAAATAGAAATAAAAAAGATGGAAACTGGAAAGTAAGAAGTGAAACTGTCACTGTTCACAGATGATGATACTATGTATAGAAAATCCTAAAGATGTCAGCAGAAAATTACTATGGCTCATCAGTGAATTCAGCAAAGTTGCAGGATACAAAATTAATACACACTAATCTGTTGCAACACTAATGTACACTAACAACAAAAGACCAGAAAGGAAAAAACCCTATTTACCACTGTACCAAAGAATAAAATACCTAGGAATAAATCCACCTAAGGAGGTAAAAGACATGGACTCTGATAACTATAAGACACTGATGGGAGAAACTGGAGACCACACAAACAGATGGAAAGATGAACTGTGTTCTTAGATTGGAAGAATCAACATTGTTAAAATGATCATACTATCCAAGGAAATCTGCAGATTTGAGGCACTCCCTACCAAATTACCAATGGCATTTTTCACACAACCAGAACAAGAAAGTTTTCAATTTGTATGGAAACACAAAGACCCTGAATGCTAAAACAACCTTGAGAAAGAAGAATGGAGCTGGAGAAATCATGCTCCCTGACTTCAGGCTATACTACAAAGCTACAGTCATCAAAACAATATGGCCCTGCACAAAACCAGAAATACAGACCAATGGAACAGGATAGAAAACCCAGAAATAGCCCATGCACTTATGTTCCATCATTCTACAACAAAGGAGGCAAGAATATACAATGAGGAAAATACAGTTTCTTCAATAAGTGGTGGTGGAAAACTGGACAGCTACATGTAAAAGAATGAAATTAGAACATTCCCTAACACCATACATAAGAATAAACTCAAAATGCATTGAAGACCTAAATGTAAGTCCATATACTATAAAACTCCAAGAGGAAAACACAGGCAGGACACTCTTTGACAAAAATCACAGCAATATTTTTTTGATCCATCTCTAAAGTAATGGAAACAAAAGAAAAACAAAAGGGACCTAATTAAGAGTTTCTGCACAGCAGAGGAAACCATAAACAAATGAAAAGACAACCTATGGAATGGGAGAAAATATTTGCAAATGATGCAACTGACAAGGGATTAATTTCCAAAATATAACAGGAGAAGAGATCAAGATGGAGAATAGAAGAACATGGAGCTCACCTCCTTCCACAAATACATCAGAAATACATCTACATGTGAATGATAGGACCTGAACCCCTGGGAGGGAGGTGTGAAAGAGGACATGTTCTCACACCCTAGGAATCCCCTTCACTGACAGAGAGCAGCTGGTACAGAAAAATAGCCACAGAGGCTCAAAGGAGAGTACAGAGCTGGTCTGTGGCAGGCAGAACGGTGAGAAATGAGCACAAGTGGTCCTGGCTACATTCCTGCACTCTTGAGCCAGAGACATACACTGCTGTGTGGCAGCTGGGTGCTGGAACTTGAGCTTCAGTGGACAGATCTGGGGAGAGGACTGGAGCTGGCTGCACAGAGACAGCCTTAAGGGGCTGGAGTGTGGTCCAAGTATCAACCAGGGGTGTACCCAGCAAGACTCTCATTCAGATTTGATGGAGAAACCAAAAGCTTTAGAGACAAGCAAAAGCTAAAAGATTTTAGCAACACCAAACCAGCTTTACAACAAATGCTAAAGGAACTTCTCTGGGCAGAAAAGAAATGGCCATAACTAGAAATAAGAAAATTATGAAATGGGAAAGTCAACCAGTAAAGGCAAACATAAAGTAAAAGTGAGAAATTATCCACACACAAATATATCAAAACCAGCAATCATGAGAGGATTAGAGTACAAATGGCGGGTATTTGAAATTAAGAGATAGACAACTTAAAACAATCATGTATTTATATAGACTGCCTAATCAAAAACCTTATGATAACCATAAATCAAAATGCTATGACATGTATCTACACAAAAAAGAAAAAGGAAGCCAAACATAACATTAAATGTAGTCATCAAATTACAAGAGAACAAAAGGGGAGAAATACCTATAAAAACAAATCCAAAATAATAAACAAAAGGACAATTAAAACATATGTATTAGAGTTCCCACTGTCATTCAACAGGATTGGCAGCACCTCTCCAGCACCAGGACACAGGTTTGACCTCTGGCCCAGCACAGTGGGCTGAAGGACTCAGCATTGCCACACCTGTGGCATAGGTCACAACTGTGGCTCAGATCTGATCCCTGGCCTAGGAACTCCATATGCTGTGGGGTGGCCAAGAAAGAAAAAAAAAAAAAAAAACATGTATTGATAATTACTTTAAATATCAATGGAACTAAACTCTCCAACCACAAGATATAGAGTGACTGAATGGATACAAAAACAAGACCCATAAATATGTTGTCTACAAGAGGCTCACTTCAGATCTAGGAGCTCGTACAGCCTGAAGGTGAGGGGATATAAAAAAGATATTCCATGCAAATGGAAATCAAAACAAAACAATACTCATATCAGACAAAACAGACTTTTAAAAAAAGACTTTTACAAGAAACAAAGAAGGACACTACTTACTCATCAAGGGCTCAATCTAAGAAGAAGATACAACAATTGTAAATATATATGCACCCAATACAGGAGCACCTCAATATATGAGGCAAATATTAAATACATAAAAGGAGAAATTGACAGTAACGCAATAATAGTGGGGGACTTTAACAACCCCCTTACATCAATGAAGAGATCATCCAGCCAAAAATCCATGAGGAAACACAAGCCTCAAATGACACATTAGCCCAGATGGACTTAACTGATATTTATAGATCATTCCATCTGAAAGCAGCAGAACACACATTCTTTTCAAGTGTTCGTGGAACAGTCTCCAGAATAGATCACATGCAGGGTCACAAAGTAAGCCTCTATAAATTTAAGAAAATTGAAATATCAGGCATCTTTTCAGACCACGTCACCATGAGATTAGAGATTAACCACAAGGGAAAAAAAACTGTAAAAAACACAAACATGTGCATGCTAAACAATATTTTACTAAACAACCAATGACAACTGAAGAAATCAAAGAGGAAGTCAAAAAATATCTAGGGACAAATGAAAATGAAAACACCATGATCCAAAACCTATGGGGTATAGCAAAAGCAGTTCTAAGAGGGAAGTGTGATAGCAATATAAGCCTATCTCAGGAAACAAAAATCTCAAACAACCTAACCTTACACCTAAACTAACTAGAGAAAGCAGAACAAACAAAAATAAATCATAAAGATCAAAGCAGAAATAAATGAAACAGAGAATAAGGAAACAATAGAAAAAAATCAATGCAACTAAAATCTGTTTTTTAAAAAGATAAAATTGAGAAAACTCTAATGAGACTATCAAGAAAAAAGAGAGGGAGATTCCTCAATTGGAGGAATCAATATTGTCAAAATGACTATACTACAGATTCAGTATATCTACAGATTCAATGCAATGTCTATAAAATTACCAATGGCATTTTCCACAAAAGTTTTAAAATTTGTGGGGAAACACAAAAGACCCTGAATACCCAAAGCAATCTTGAGAAAGAAGAATGGAGTTGGAGGAATCACCCTCTCTGACACCAGACTACCCTCTCTGATGACTACAAAGGTACAGTCATCAAAACAGTATGGTAGTGCCATGTAAACAGAAATATACATCAATGGAACAGGATAGAAAGCCCAGATATAAACCCATGCATCTATGTTCAATTAATCTATAACAAAAGAGGCAAGAATATACAATGGATAAAAGATGGTCTCTTCAATAAGTGGTGCTGGAAAAACTGGACAGCTACATGCACAAGAATGAAATTAGAAAATTCCCTAACACCATACACAAAAATAAACTTAAAATGGATTAAAGATCTAAATATAAGATGGGAGACTATAAACTCCCAGAAGAAAACATAGGCAGGACACTCTTGGACATAAGTCACAGTAGTACTTTTTTCAATCAGTCTCCTAGAGTAATGGAAACAAAAGAAAAAATAAACAAATGGGACTGAATTAAATTTAAAAGCTTTTGCACAGCAAAGGAAACTGTAATCAAAACAAAAAGACAGGGAGTTCCCATTGTGGTGCAGCAGAAACAAACCTGACTAGTATCCATGAAGATGTGGGTTTGATCCTTGGCCTCGCTCAGTACATTAAGGATCCCTTGCTGCTGTGAACTGTGCTGTAGGTCACAGATGAGGCTCACATCCTGCATTGCTATCGCTATGGTGTAGGCTGGCAGCTGCAGCTCCAATTAGACCCCTGGCCTGGGAAATTCCACATGCTGCAGGTGCACCCCCCACCAAAAAAAAAAAAAAAAAAAAAAAAAGAAGAAGAAAAGACAAACCATGGGATGGGAGAAATTATTTGCGAACAAAGCAACCAACAAGGAATTAATCTCCAAAACATACAAAGAGCTCATACAGCTCAATATCAAAAAAACAACCCAATCAAAAAATGGGCAAAGACCTAAATAGACATTTCTCCAAAGAAGACATACAGATGATCAAAAAGCACATGAAAAGATGCTCAACATCACTAATTATTAGAGAAGTGCAAATCCAAACTACAATGAGGTAGCACCTCACACGAGTACAAATGACTACTATCAAAAAAAATGTATAAATAATAAATGCTCAGGGTGTAGAGAAAAGGGAATTCTCCCACAATGTTGGTGGGAATGTAAATTGGTACAACCACTATGGAGAACATTATGGAAGTTCCTTAAAAAACTAAAACTAGAGATAACATGTGATCCTGCAATTCCAATCCTGGGCATATATCCAGAGAAAACTATAATGTGAAAAGATATGTACACCCCAATGTTAGCCAAGACATAGCCAAGACGTGGAAGTAACCTAAATGTCCACTGACAGATGAATGGATAATGATGTGATATATGATACAATGGGGTATTATTCAGCCATAAAGAATGAAATAATGCCATTTGCAGCAACACAGATGGACTTAGAGATTATTATACTAAGTGAAGTAAGTCATACAGATAAAGACAAATATCATATGATATCACTTACAGGTGGAATCTAAAAAAATGCTACAAATGAACTTATTCACAAAACAGAAACAGAACCAGAGACACAGAAAACAAACTTAGTGGTTACCGAAGGTTTAAGGTCAGGGTGGGTGGGGAGATAAATTAGGAATTTGGAAGTAACATATACACACTACTACATATAAAATAGACAAACAAGACCTCCTGTATAGCACAAGGAAATACACTCAATATTTTGTAATAACCTATATGGGAGAAGAATCTGAATAAGAATATATATATCTTATATGGGTATATATCTGAATCAATTTGCTATACACCTGAAACTAATACAACATTTTCAAAAAACTCTATTTCAATTAAACAAATATAAAATATACTAACAGTGAAATTATTTATATAAGTTCTGTTATTACATGACAGAAACAGACTCAGATATAGAAAACAAACTTATGATTACCAAAGTGGAAAGGTGAAGGAGAGTAATAAATTAATAGCTTGGAATTAGCAGATAAAAACTACCATATAGAAGACAAACAAGCAACAAGGCCCTACTGTCTAGTACAGGGAACTATATTCAATGTCTTATAATAAATTATAATGGAAAAGAATGTGAAAAGATGTGTGTGTGTATATATTTATATCTGAATCACTTTTCTGTACACCAGAAACCAACACAACATTGTAAAATAACTATACTTCAATAAAAATATATATATACAAATAGCTCATATAGTACAATATCAAAAAAAAACATACACAATACTATATACAAAATATATAAACAACAATGACCTACTCTAAAGCACATGGAAATATATTCAATATCTTCTAATAACATATAATGGAAAAGAATCTGTAAATTAATATATATATACAAAATACACATGTGTGTATTTATATATATATATATATATATATATATATATATATATGAATCACTTTGCTGTATACCTGAAACACTGTAAGTCAATTATACTTGAATTTTTCTTAAAAGAATGTAAGTGTATTTTCTTAAGTAAAAAGAAAATGATTTTGTCCTGAAGCTCATTATTTCTAAATGGGAAAGAAAATAAGAGACAAACTAATATGAGCATCGAAAGTTGTAAAAGGTTTGTGAGAAAAAAGGAAACTTTAGAAAGTAATTTTGTGTGTAGTCCAGACTGGTTAGGATTAGAATGAATTTAATTAAGTAAATAAATTTCAATATTAAATCTCAGGTCATACAAAACTAGAATTTGATTTTTCTGTCAAGAGGACAAAGTTTTCTTGAAATATTGATCTGCTTTTGGTAATAGATGCTAAAAATTTTCTTTACCTTCTAAGTGATCTATTATAATTTTACACTTTGACTTTAAAATCTTTTACTGTCTCTTTAAGTGAATAAGTATTAATCCACTGGAACCTGCAATCCTAGTTTGTCCAAGTGCTTTAAAAACTTTTGATATCTTTGACAAACTTCCCCAAGTCAGATTCTAAATGACCTTCTTTTGATCTCTAAGTTTGGAATGCTTTAGAGGGCCCCCGAAACATTTCAAAGAGAGATACTAATTATGCTTTTTTTATGTTAAATAACATGAGAAATATTGTCAAATGATTTATAATAAACTCTCTTAGGTTACACTATATGGGTAATTATTATACAAAATCACTAAAATTTGTAATGCCTTGGTATGATGTCAGCCATAATTCTAGCTATTACCTTAAAATACTGTATGTCAAAAAAATAGCTGAATTTCAATGACAATTTTGTTAAATTCAGAATTTTCACCATGTCAAGTCTTTTGGCATTTATGAGCAGTTGTCTTACTCTGATAATTTTTTTAAATGTAGACCTTGAAGTTTCATTAAAACGACTTTTTGATAAATATAGATTTCTGATAACTTTTAGATGATTCCACAGAACTGGGTGGGAAATTACAGAGCTAATGGGAAACCTGGTGGCTTCATAAAACTAGTAATAAAAAAGTCAAGGTCAATAAGAATTAATTACATGGGACTGAATGGCTGATGAATGTGATTTATAATTTTATGACCATTTGAAATATTACTGCTTTTAATCTTTGTTTTCCAGATATGGGGAAACCATTCCTCTAATGCCTACCATAACGAGCAGCAAGGTGAAAAGCACACCTTTGCAAATGAAGATGAAACATTGCTTTTCCTCTCTTCCCCATCCCTCCAGAGAATTTGGAGAATTTGGCTTCTCCAGCTGGCTCTCCTCTGAACTTGCTGGCTTATTGCAATCCAGATTGCAATCAGTTAGACTCATCATCGTTTTAATTTGTTCTCTCTTTGTTGTTTTCAAACTACGTATGCTTTTTGTGTTCCCTCACTGCTGTGCTATGACCTTAAAAACGATACTAGCTATATTACTTACATCCTATTTTCTAAGACCGTGGTTTCTTGCATTACCCTCTGTAAAGCCAAGTCTCGGAGAAAATTAATGATGGCCAAACCCCTGGAGGCAACTGATCACACACAGAGCTCTATATAAAATTAACTGTAATAGTACAACCCTTGATACGGGAGGAAGCACCAAGGGAAAACACTTCCTGGATCATAACAGATGAGTTAGTAAGACAGATGATCCAGAGATTGTTTGAGTTATTAACAGGGCCTAATCCAGATATAGCACAGGAAGGACCTATTAATGGAATCCTCGCCTGACCTAGGAACGAGCCTTCCTAGTGCCATGGGATACATTGGTCAAGAAATGCCGCCCAAATCGCCATCCCTCGATCCAATTTATGACAAAAAGGCAGGACTAAAGAATAAAGAGTCTCTCTCATTCTCTGGTTATTAAAAGGGTTAAGCTGCAACCCATGGCCGTCACCCACTGAGCGCTCCCTGAGGGGGCTTCGGGATGAAACAGTTTGTGTGTTGGATACAGGGGCTCTAGAGAGTTAGGATGCACATATAGGAAAGCAGTGACCCCAGATTCAGGCATCTTCCTACACATAGAAAAGCACTAAAAACATTAATGTGAGATGTTTGTTTTCTGATGATTAGTAATCTTTTGCCAATGTGCATGCTTGACTCTGTCAACTGAAAAAATTGCACGACATAAAAGTTGAGCATTACATTGTATTCAGTGGACTTTCTGAAGACTTCAAGTTCAGGAGGCGGCCTCTCTGATAGCGCTAAGGGACGGAGCCAGAGAGGGAAGGGAAAAGCCAGGATGTACAGAGGTTTTGTAACAAAAACCAGGTAGTCAGAATATTAAAATATCACCATTAATTAAAGAAAACTAGACATCGCAAATAAATGGCTTTAGTGTTTTTCTCTGTGTGAGAAGATGCAACGTCTGGGCTCACTGAAACCATTCCTTTGATATGTACCTCAGCTCTCTGGGGCCAGGATCCTGTGTTTTCCCATCCTGAGTTTCCTCAGCATGCGCCACTGGGGCTGGCTGCAGTGGCTGATGACTTGGGGGCAGGTATCCTACTTCCATCAGGAGTTCCAACAAGTCCCACCTTTGGGAGTGGCTGTAAATGCGATGGTTTGACGACTGCAACGTCCGTTGTTACTGACATGGAAAGCAACATTTCTCACTCACAACTATGTGCATTTTCCTGCTAAAAATTCATATACCTACTGTCTCCCACCCCACCTCTTCAGAGCAGTTCCTCAGAGCCACTGAGAGGCCATATCGTGGGGTACAGTCCTCTGTAAACGCCCCAAATAAAACTGAAATTTATTGCATTTCCCAGTAAACATCTCCCCACAGAAAAACTTTTCCTTATTCTGCAAAAGCATTCTCTTTTTCAGAGGGAGGCTTCTGGCTTCCCAGTTTGCCCACAGAAGGACCCCATGACAACAAAGGGGCTCAGAAAGTTCCCGAGCAGCTAACAGAACAGACTAGATCTCATCCAATGACTCGGCAAACCCTGGGTGAAAGATGACAGAGGGTGGGGAGCAGCCAGGACAGGCCAGACAGAAATCTGCTTAAAGGACAGAATCCAGCTGCCTGGCCTGGGACTGCAGCCCAGCCTCTCTGGGCTCCACCCTCATGCCCAGTCCTGCTGCAGCCAACCAGGCAATATGACACGCAGGGGTGTCTGTACACCGTCTTCCCAAGATAGGGAGTGTCGGGTAAGCTCCCAGGATGCAAAGATCCCGGGGCTGCCTGTATCCACAGCCCAGGCCACACGGCGCAGCTCACAACTTGGCCCCATCCTTCCTGCAGCACAGTCTTCCCAACTCTTATAACATTATCAAGGTTGATCAGCCTGGAATAGAACCAAAGCCAATGAGACAGCAAATTTCAGGATGGGAATGGGAATCAGACTGTAGGCTGAACAATCTGTAGACTAGAGCTCAGATTCCCAAATGTGTCCCAAAGCCGACTTTGCTGCTCGGCCATTGTTGACTGAGGGTGACGGATGATGACCTGGGAGGTGAGGGCAGGATGGGCTCCCCCAGCACCAAGGTGGCAGCATGTGCACCACACAGCTCAGGGTTCCTGTGTTTCTCCAGCTGCTCTGAGCCCTGGAGGGAGGGCACCAGAGCTGTGTGACGTCTGCATCCCCCTGTGCCTGACACAGTGCCTCTTACAAAGGACACGGTCAGATCAGTGAATGTGACTAAAAAGAAATGTCCTGTCCCATCTCTGAGATGAATCTTGGCTAATTGGAAGGAAGCAGGAAAGGGAGATGGGGAGGGAAGGTGAGAGGTGACACAATAAGAGGTGTCAGGACAAAAATCCCTCCACATGGGCACCTGCCTACATAGTAGTAAAATCAGTACTAATTAGTCCTGGGAATCACAGATTTGCAGCCCTGGGGATGTGAGAGCTGCAAAGCCTAATGAAGATCAGGAGAAAATGCTGTCTGTATCTTTGATACATAAGATCAATCCTACTGTGTCTCAACTCTACTAATGCAGATGCATACGAACTCCTGCAGGTTCTGCTTCATCCACACTGTCCAGAGCGGTGAACTAGATGACAAAAGGAGGGTCTGAGCTAGTCCTTTCAGCACAGGAATGGGAGAGCCACCAACTGCTGCCCACAGATGCCATCCGCTGTGCCTGGGAGGCCCCCGCAGCCTGTACGGGCTCTGTGGCCTTCAGAAAGTATGTATCCTTTTAGCTAAATTCCTTATCTGCAAAATGGAGGGTAATTCAACCCTCTGGAAATGTAATGCAAAGATTAAACTTGATATGTAAGATGCCTAACAAAGATTCTGCAATAAACCGATTCCTCAAAAATATGGTAGCTATTCTTCATTTTAGCTCCAAGGGGGGGGGGGGGGAATCAGGGAGAAAAGAAAAAAGAAAAAATAAATAGTAGAATCACTGGAATTACCTCAAAGCGAGTGATGAAGTCTTTCAGGTTTGGGAATTCATCCAGGCACTTGGGTTCAAATATGCGGTTCCGGTCAAGGACATCGTAAGCCAGGAAATCCACATAGGTGAGCTGCAGAAAGGCAAAGCTTGCATGGGCACCAAACACCAAACCTGCAAAAAAACGACAACCCCTGGTCCCCAAAGCCGTCCCCTTACCTTGTCCCCTGCAAACCAAGGCCTCTTCCCCAGAAATTCAGAGAAGCACTTCAGGATTTCAGGGATCTCCTTCAAGTACCCAGGCTTCAGTTTCTCCTGAGGCACAAAACAGCTGTCACCACCCTCACACACAGACTCCCTGGCACACAGCAGGCCTCCCAGGGCTGGGCCGGATCCCAGCTGCCAGCGAGCAGCCACGTCCCCCAACGGCACCTGTTTCGGTGCCCAGGCTATGCTTTAACCCACTGTGGTCATTAGAGTCCTACTGGGTCCCACCTCCACCTGTGAGAGGGGAACGGAAGGCAAAGGGCAAAGCCACCCTGTCCCTGAACCTGTCACCACTCAGCTCCAAACACCTGCCACAGGTCAGACCAGCAGTGCTGTGAGACCTGGCAGTGCTCAGGCCTCAGCCCTCAGGCACATCAACACTCAAATGACTCGGGAAGGAAGGGCCTCTACGAAGCACTGCAAAGAGGGGGTAGAAATGGCGTGGTTGCCTGAGCAGTTTCTGCTCAGTTGCGGAGAATCTGAGAGGCAGAAAGGAAGGAGGGAGAGGAACCAAGTCAGACCTTGTGCTGCCTACTGGGCAAATGTGCTGATGCCCGAGATGCCCAGGAGGAGGCACTGGCCTGACGCAGTAAACACTCTGTCTAGGAAATGAGGACTGGGGACGATGATAAGACTGGTGGGAACTGAGAGTTTCTGTTTCACACACGGCGGGTTCTCGGGGTCACTCTGGGGACCACATGGACTGGCTGGGTGGGTAAGTAGCTCCCAAGAGTTCAAATGGCAAAAGAACCAGTGCACATGGGACCCTGTCCAGCCCAGCCCAGTGGGAGGGGACTCACAAAGTCAGGGCTGTAGCAGATCCTGGCCATCTGCAAACGGACATCCATAGCTTGGTTCTCCAAAATGTCCACTCGAATCTTCTCCTCCTCTGTCTCCCCACCTGCGGCCACACCCCAGAGACACACCCTCAGCAGCCGACCCCGGCCAAGGCCAGGGCAATGCCACCTGGTCCCCTGACACCCCCCAGACGCACTCACACATGTTGTGCTTGCGAGCAATGTAGCGCAGGATGGCGTTGCTCTGGGTCAGCTTGTGAGCCCCGTCAATTAAGTAGGGCAGCTGGAAGAACAACAGGCACAGGTTGCTCGGACCAACTGCCTCCCCTGCACCCTCCCTTCAGCAAGGGCACAGGTGACACCTGGCACTCACACAGCCTGGCCCATGGGAGCCACTCCACTATCTACCGAAACACGAAGGGAGGAGCTGGGACCAGAGCATCATGGAAAGACGGCGAAGAGCACCAGGAGCTGAGACCGTGAGCACAAGGCACCAGACCCTGAGACCGCTAAGCTGGCAAAGGAGCTGGAGAGAGACACCGTCCACTCTCCCCCACGGCAACCCAGCCCCTGCACCTACATTGGGGAAGTCCAGGCCCAGCTTGAATTTGTCACTCAGCCACTGGCTTCTGTCATAGTCGGGAGCTGTGGGAAAGGAGATGCAGTGAAACAACCCTCCCCACACACCAGCCCTCCTTCATGGGGACCCGCCACGGGGTCAGAGGCAAGACCTCCTGGAACAGGTGGATCTGGAATCTGAACCACTATGACTCCCATGGCAGCTCTGGGGGAAAATGCGCTTAGGAGGATTTGGAAGCTACACGAGTAAGGCTTACTAAGCACCTGGGCAACCTCTTAGGGGAACCCATGCCCAGGGCTGGTACAGGCACCCAGCCATGGACTCTCACGTCCTGCCTTGGTGGCCAGCTGCACCCCCAAAGGGTTTGGGAAAGGGCAGACCCCTGTGGCAGCTGGTGGAGCCTGACAGAGGCGGGCCACAGGGGTCAGGACATGGCATGCCTGGCCCGAATCAGCAGGACCTGAACAGAACAGGATGCCATTACCGTCCCCCATCGTGTACTTCTTCTCCTCGTAGCTGGAGTCTGTGTACTCCAGGAGCAGGCGGATGGCGTGGGCCAGCTGGGAGAGATTGTCGTGCCAGAGGTCAGAGGCGAGCTCCCACTGCAAAACTTTCTCGGTTCCAGGTCACCTCCCCGACACCCCAGCCGCCCTCCCCACCCACCCACAGCTACCCCTAAGCAGCTCAGGCTGAGGGAAGGGGCTCCCCTGCAGCAGGACCCACAGAAGCTCCTGGTAGAACAGGCTCCCAGCTGCGCAGCATTTCCCCAGCCGCGCATTTCCCACCTGCCAGCTTCCTCCCCATCCGCCCCAGTGGTTCCTCCCTCACCCCGCGGATGTCCCAGTAACCGAAGATCATCGTCATGTTGCTGCTGTCTGAGCTCCGAAGGGAGAGGCTGCAGGGAAGCTGCCCTGGAAATTTCTCCCCTGACCCGCTCGCTGGTGAAAGGAGACAGGAAACTCCCGCCCCCTCCTCGGCCCCGCCCCTCGTCGGCCCCGCCCCCAGGGCCTCCCTCCTCGCGCTGCCCCAGGGAAGCCTCCCAGGAGCACCCGCCCCTCCCAGCAGCTGCAACTTCAGGGGCAAGTTCGGGCACCTGGAGGAAACCAGCCACCTGGCTCAAGCTCGCCTGCTTCCCACCCCTGATGGACCTCTGAAGTCCGGGACACTGGCAGTGACCCCGGAAAACCGGCTTGAATCCTGACACCACCAAGGCTCCCCACCTCCCCTCCACTCGCTGGCCAAGCTCCGTTTTAACCCTGGGCCGCAGAGTTCCCACGGGCTCTGGGAGGCTCTGACTGCCAAGTGAAAACCAAGAGTGGTGCCCCTCAAGCCACCGCCTACGCCAGAGCCACAGCAACGTGGAATCCGAGCCGCATCTGCGATCCACACCACAGCTCACGGCAAAGCCGGATCCTTAACCCACTGAGCGAGGCCAGGGATCAAACCCACAACCTCATGGTTCCTAGTCGGATTTTTTCCACTGCACCACGAGGGAACTCCCCAGCTTGTTAATTTCTTTAGCCATAAATATCGTCTGTGTAAGCTAAGGATATCCAGGATAGAGAAAACATTTTTAACCTGAAATAATAAAAATAACCATTGACAAGAGACTGCCAAGTTGTATATTGGACAACATTTTTCCACCGGCCTATAATATTTTTGATAAAAACTATAGACAAACTAAGACTGCAAGACATTAGAAAAGGAACTAAGTTCAAAAGGAAAAATATGGAAAAGAAGAAACACCAGTAATTAGAAAAATTTCCCATTCCAACAAATTGTTTACTCTTTAATTGCAGTCTTTGTATAGATTACCTCCTGTTTTAAGGACTGCATTAATTTGTGCTTCTTGTTCTCTTTATGTTTTTTGCTTTTTTGCTTTTTGTTTTTTAGGGCTGCACCTGCAGCATATGGAGGTTTCCAGGCTAGGGGCCGAATCAGAGCTGCAGCTGCCGGCGTGCACCACAGCCAACTAACACCAGATCCAAGCCGAGTCTATGACCTACACCACGGCTCACAGCAACGCCAGATCCTTAACCTACTGAGCAAGGCCAGGGATCAAACCTGTGTCCTCATGGATACTAGTTGGGGCCTTAACCCACTGACACAAAGGGAGTGTGTATTTTTTTTAAGTAATCATCTTTTACCACTGAAATCTAAGATTTAAGCTTGAATAAAGCTATGCCCTTTCAATTCGAGTTCCTAAATCAGGAGTCGGGAAACTAAGCCCCCTGTTTTTGAAGTTCTGTTGAAATACAGCTCCATCCATTCTTGTAGGTCTGTGGCTGCTTTCATACTGCGGGGATAAGGGTAAGCATTTGTGATAGAGACACAAGTGCTTACCCTTATCCCCAGGTCCCCAAAGCCAAAATATTTACTGACTTATCAGTTTCATTAACTTTTAACTTTACTGGACTTTGACATCTTTCCAGTTTTATCTTTTTTAAAACTAATCATTTCTTAATTTTATTATTATTCCTACTTCTCCCTTTTAAATTAAAAACTGCAAGAAATGACCATCTAGACAATTGGCCAACAAGAGACTTTTCCAAAAACGTCTCCCTGTTTTTTTTTGTTTTGTTTTGTTTTGTTTTTGTTTTTAGTGTTTTTTTTTTTTTTTGGCTCTTATAAGGCCACATCCACAGCATATGGAGGATCCCATGCTAGGGGTCAAATCAGAGCTATAGCCACCAGCCTGCACCACAGCCACAGCAACATGGGATGTGAGCCACATCTGTGACCTACACCACAGCTCACGGCAACCTCAGATCCTTAAACCACTGAGAGAGGCCAGGGATTGAATCCACAACCTCATGGATGCTAGTCGGGTTCCTTAACCACTGAGCCTTGACAGGGACTCCTCTCCCTGTTGTAGCTAAGACTCCAGCCTGTGCCTTCACAAGGCCAGCTCTGCCACCCAGCTGCTCTTTGAGGAACCTGCCAATCAGATCGTACCTGAGAGCGCTGCAGCTTTGCAGGTGTCCTGATGGAAAATGCTCAGCCCCTCTTTACTGCACAGATGGGCTGGCACTTTGGCCCAGCAAACTAGGCGTGCCCACTGCAGCCCAAGTTATTTCAGAGCCAGCTACAGTGTATGAAATGCTTAACTTACACAGACCCAGTGGCTTCCCCCATACCTGCAGGCTTAATCTTCTGAACGTTCTCCTGGATCCCCAGGGCCTGCGATAGGTGTCTCCAGAGCTCTGAATCCCAATCATGCCTGTAGAGTTTGCCAGGCTTTTGGTCCTCTTGTGTCTTGGTTTTTATTTTTTGGCTGCACTGGTGGCATGTGGAAGTTCCCAGCCCAGGGACTAACCTGTAGCACAGCAGGGACCAGAGCCATGGCAGGGACAGCGCTGGTTGCTCAACTCACTGTGCCCCAGGAGAACTCTGCCAGGGTTTTAGCTAAAGATAATACTTTCAAATTTCCAACATTATTGAACACACACTGTCTGCGAGGCAGTGTAACAGATATGAGAGATAAAATCACATAAGACACGGGTTCTCTCCTGGATGAACGTGTGGTCAAGTTGGAAAGGAAAACAGGTATCACAATGAGGACAACACAGCGGGTGTTTTACTGAGATAAGGTCCTAAGAACACAGAGGAGGGGGCTCTAAAGCAGAGGATCCCACCCTATCAGTGGACTGCTCAACCCCCTCCCCCAGCACCCAGGAGCGCTTGACCATGACACAGAGTGCTACCAGCCCACAGGAGGCGTCCCCTGACTGCTGAATTAAGGTGGGAACCAGGCCCCCTTCTGTAGAGACCCCATGCTAAGCAACAGAGGTGCCTGCAGTGGAGGTAGAAGGAGCAAGAAACATTATCATCGTCCCGTTCCCAAGCCTCCACCACACACACCTGCCTCCCCATCCACGGAGCCCTGCAGTGGACGACAGAAGGGAAAATGGACCACCCCACACCCAGCACAGGCAGTCGTGCGTCCAGAGCACCAGGAGGGCGTAAGACAAGACACAGCGCGTGTGATTGAGGCTTTACTGAGGACCAGACAGGGCTGGGCAGGAACCACACTGGGAAGCAGGGCCTGCACACCAGGCCAGGACGGGTCTTCGGGGCAGTGCTGGGAGCTCAGAGCAGAGCTCCATGGGCCAGGGGTCTGGCTGGGCTCCTCCGAGCAGAAGCAACCATGGAAGCATAGAAGGGTTGGCTTTAGTGCAGGAGGGAAAACATGGGGCTGGGGGAACAGGTTGAAGAAACGTGGGGAGCTGAAGTTTAAAGGATGGATGGAAAGGGGGCTGGGAGGGAGAAAAGGGGGCCAATAGGGCATCTAGAATGACTAGAAGGGCAAAGAACGGGGCCTGGGCTGCAGGGAGGCCACCTGTTCTCCAGAGCCCCCGTCCTCCGTCCATCTCCTGGCTGCAGGACACTACTTGTTGCCCCACATGGCCACCTTCAGAAACAAAGGACCTGGGAGGAAGCGACTGGACCTCATGTAGGCAGCGATCTTCTTCAGGCCCTGGGAGGGGGGAGGGCAAAAAGAAGGCCAGACTCAGGTCTGCTGCCCCCACTGGGGCTCATGCAGATCCACCCAAGTTTAGAACCCAGGTACTGCCCTTCCCCAGGGGTCAAGTGTTGCGGGGGGGAAGACAGTCCTCCGGGCTGCCTTGCTCTGAAAAGGTAACTCTTCCAACTTCCTGAAATTCGTGTGATCCCTAAGGAAGGCTTCCCACTTATACGAAGACTCTGCCCAGTGCCCGGTGCCATGGACCCACTAGAGATGAGGACGTAGGTCTAGAATCGCCACGCAACGACCCTCTGGGCAGGGTTCTATTGTCAAAATGTATCAGGAGGCAACTAGGCACAGAGACGTTAAGCACCTCCCTCGTGCTCGCACAGCTCCTAAGGAATGCGGCTAGAATGCGGCTGGGCTCTCTCTCTCCAGCCTCAGCTCTTTCAGCTGCATGCCCTTCTTCACAGTTGGGCACTAAAAGGACAAAGAGGCTCGCTCATCATCAGGTAATACAAAGGGTTAAGTCTCAAACCCAGGGCAGTTGCTCACCAACAGTGTGCTGGGAGGGGAACTCAGCATGGAAAAAAACAAAACAAAACAGGCTGAGATATGCTGTAGATACATGGCCCCTGGAGAGCCAAGATGCAGATCTAAGGAGGAATTCCAGTGACACCAGACTGGCGCAACTTCCCCTACCTAGGAAAGCACTGAGACCATGAACTTGAGATAGCTGCCTTTCAGTGGTCGGCGGTGATCTCTCAGCAAGCTGTGGGATTGCCTGCATGTATTCCTGGCCCTCTTCCCCTGCCTCTTCAGAGCAGTTCCTCGGAGCTACGCTCAGAGGCTTTCTCCTGGGCTAGAGTTCTCAGGAAGGTCCCCGAATAAAACGGAAACTCACTGCCCTTACACTGTGTGGGTTTTCTGTCCAGGGGACAGTTTTGACAGCTACGAAGGAACCCACAGGAGACTTCTTCCGTTCACCTGAACTACAAGGATGTGGAGCCTTGTGCCCATGCATCTGTCTGCATGGCCAGACAAACATGTAGAGTCTCTCCCGGTCTCATCGCCCATCTGGGTTGAAGATTCTGAGTTTTCTTCATTGGTGAATGAAGAAGGTACCTGACTTCTCAGTCGAGAGACAGTGAAAAAGGACCCAGTTGGGAAACACGGGGAAGATTCAGTCTGCGTTAATAAGTAAGGGATTAGTTGGCTTTTTTTTTTTCTCTCTCTGCTTTTTCGGGCCGCACCCTCGGTATATGAAAGTTCCCAGGTTAGGGGTCCAATTGGAGCTACAGCTGCCGGCCGACACCACAGCCACAACAATGCCAGATCCGAGCCATGTCTGTGACCTACATCACAGCTCACGGCAAAACAGATCCTTAACCCACTGAGCGGGGCTGGGGATTGAACCCACATCCTCCCAGATTCTAGTTGGGTTTGTTTCCGCTGAGCTGCAGTGGGAACTCCTGGTTGGCATCTTAACAAGGGAAACCCACTCATTAAATTAAAGAAACCACCCCCCTCCGTGCCGGGGATGCACATGAAGGTCAGCCATCCGTTCACCAGGCTCACGGTGCTTTTAGACCATGAGAGGGAGAAACTGAGACGTGTCCAAGAGCTGCAGTGACTATGGAGACACCAAGGAGAGTTAAACTCACCATCAGGACACCAGCCCACCAGACGCAGTAATCGATAGTAATTTCATCCTGAGAAACAGACTCTGAAATGGGAAACAAAGCTTTCCAAGCAAAAGGAACATTGCTGTGGCTGCGGGGTAGGCCGGCACCTGTAGCTCCGATTTAACCCTATCCAGGGAACTTCCATATGCCACACGTGGGGCCCTAAAACGCAAAAAAAAAAAAAAAAAAAAAAAAAAAAAAAAAAAAAAACACCCAACCCAGCAAAAGAGCCAAGAAGGTAAAAGATTACACTGATTACACTGAGATACCTGAGCAGCAATTCCCTGGGGCAACAGTTAGGTCAATTAATTCACTTAATGATTAAACAAAAGGCCAGGGTCTGGGCTCATCCCTTACTGGGGTCCTCCAAGCCTTTTATACAGAAATGGATTAAATAGCCAGGGAATCAAAAGGAAAAGTTTCTGGGACTCCTCATGGGACCAAGACTGCTTCACAGGATCCTACTGAAGACTATGGTTAAAGGTATAAGAGTTAACAGAACTTAGATGAAAGTTTATTAAAAACCGGTGTAACTGGGAGTTCCCGCTATGGTGCAAGGTTAAAGATGCAGTGTTGTCTGAGCAGCGGTGTGGGTTTGATCCCCAGTCCTACCCAGTGGCTTAAGGACCCGGCTTACTGCCAGAGCTGTGGTGTAGGTCACAGATGCAGGTCAGATTGGATCCCTGGCCTCGGAACTTCCATATCACAGGTGTGGCCAAAAAAAAAAAGGGAATTAAAAACACACTGGTAAGAAAAAAAAAAAAGAAAGAAAAAAAAGAAACGAGTTCCCATCATGGCCCAGTGGTTAACAAATCCGACCAGGAACCATGAGGTTGCGGGTTCCATCCCTCGCTTTGCTCAGTGGGTTAACGATCCGGTGTTGCCGTGGGCTGTGGTATAGGTTGCAGATGCGGCTTGGATCCCGAGTTGCTGTGGCCCTGGTGTACGCCAGAGGCTATAGCTCCAATTGGACCCCTAGCCTGGGAACCTCCATATGCCACAGGAGCTGCCCAAGAAATAGCAAAAAGACAAAAAAAAAAAAAAAAACACTGGTGTATTTGAACAGACTTTCTGTCAGGTGGTTACATCTCTTTTGCTGGGTTATATTGTGCAGATGGACAATATGTCTCATCGGGGAACGCCTCCCAGCAGGTAGCATATGATGGGACATATAAAAACATTAGTTAAAATAAAGGAAACCAACAGCGTTACCCTAGCCCGCACGCTCGGAAGTAAAACCTGGGGTCTGATAATTAGGGACTAATAAAAGCAATAGTGGAGTTTGGGTTGGATTTTTTTTTTTTTTTTTTTTTTTTTGTCCCTAAGGTAAACTGGTCTGAGTTGACTTGTGTGCTCAGAAAGAGGGTTTCTGTGAATCGCCTTGTGCAAACATCTCAAGGCATGATACACTGATCCCTAAAGTTCTAGAACCTAGAAATCGTCTGATTTCTAGTTTAGTTGGAAATGTTCCCACTGATAGAAAGAAACACATGAACGAAAATGGGAAAATCAGTCATTCGATATCACTTAGGCGGCAGCATCCCACTGCAACGACCCATAAGAGGGCACCCTGAGAGGAATTCACAATGGCCCAAACCACGATGACACTTCGGTCCTGTGGATGTGGGGGCCCCTAGAGACCTAGGATGCACATACAGGAAAGAAGTTCAGTGGCTCCAGATTCATACATCTTCCTACACAGAGAAAAGCACGAAAATCATTAACTTGAGATCGTTTTCTCTCTTTTTTTTTTTTGGCCACGCCCACAGCACATGGATGTTCCCAGCCCAGGGACCAAGGCCATGCCCCAGCAGCGACCCAAGCTGCTGCAGTAACAACCCCAGACGCCAATCGGCTGCACCACAAGAGAACTCCGGGATACCTGTTTTTCAATGATTAGCAGGAAGTGTTGCCCCAAAGGCATGGTGACTGCAGGTACTCCCCAGCCAACGAGTCATACACCTCCAGGCTCCTGCTCTACTTCCTCAGAGCACTTCCTCGGACTCACCCCAGACACTGACTCCTGCACTGCAGTCCTCCGTAAGGGCCCCCAGTACAACGAAATCGGGCCGCTCTGAAGTTGGGAGGTTTTTTCCCCATGCAACACCTCACCCCAAGAGGACTTGTTCTTCTCCTGCAAAATGCACACTCTTTTTCAGAAAAGGCTCCTGGGTTCCCCAGGTTGGCCTCTGGAGGGAACTCGAACAGAACAAAGGGGCTCAGGAAGAAGACAGATCTCACACAATGACGCAAAACAAACCTGGATGAAAGGCCAGGCCGACTCTAATCAGTCCACTGCAAGGACAGAGTCCAACTGCCCCGCCTGGCACCCGAGCCCCGTCTCAATGGACGCCTACAGACTTCATCTGCCGTTGCAGCCACCCAGGCAGTAAGACACGCAGGGGTGTCTGTGCACCATCTTCCCAAAATAGAGAGTGAGTGTGCAGTAAGCTCCAGGGATGCAAAGATCCTGGGGCTGCCTGTACCCACTGCCCAGGCCCCAGCAGGCCATGCCGCAGCCCACCTCTGGCCCCATCTTCCCTGCCAGGTCTTGCAAAATCCCCAAGGTTGATCAGCATGGACCAGAACCAGAGCTGATGAGAAGTAGCTGAGAAGGCACATTTAAAGATAGGAACCAGAAACGGATTGTGGGCGGAAAGACCTACTGGACCAACGCCTCAAATTCCCCAATCTGTCACAGATCTGCCGACTTGGGTGTTTGGCTTCTGGCTGACCGAGGGTGACCGCTGATGAGCTGGGAGGTGAGGGCAGGCTGGGCTCCTCCAGCACCAAGGTGGCTGCACGCCACACGCACCACACAGCTCCGTGGTCCTGTAGTTCCCAGCTGCTCAGAGCCCCAGAGGGTGCGCCCCAGGGTGTTACTTCTGCACCCCCCTGTGCCCGACACGGTGATGCCGACAGTGGACAGGGCCACACCAGTGAATGTGACTTAAAAGAAACATATGATCCCACCTCTGAGACAGAATCTCGGGTTATTGGAAAGATAACGGAAGGAGCAGAGAAGGAAGCAAGGGGCTGACCAGAAGAGACAGGAAGATAAAATCCTTCAAGGAAGGATCCTACCTACGTTCTCAAATCCAGCATCAACCACAGTCCTGGGAATCTCAGCACAACCCCTGATGGAAGGTGATAAATACAAAGCCCTCTGGGAACCTGGAGAAAACACTGTCTGTGACTTTGATATTTCATACCAATCCAACTGCGTCTCACTTACTAATGCCAACTGCCTACCAACTCTTGAAGGGTCTGCTTCACCCACACTGTCCAGGGCTGTCACGCCAGAAGAGAAAACAAGGCCCAGAGCCTTTTCTGTTCAACACAGGAACAGGAGAGCCCCTGACTGCTGCCCAGAGACGCCGCTTGCTCTGACTGGGAGCCCGGCACAGCCTCTACGGGCTCTGTGACCTTCAGAAATAACGTATCCTTTCAGCTGAATTCCTTATCTGCAAAATGGGGGGATAATTCTTCCACACAATGTTGGAAAGATTAACTGTGACACAATCCATGTAAGAGGCTGAGCAGAGACCTTAGCACAAACCAAGGCCTCAATGAATGGTGCATATACCTCACTTTTGTTTCAGCTAAGCAAGCACCAGGGAGAGGAGGGCAGAGAAAAGGTGTGAACAGTAGGGGCATCAGGAGACTCACCTCAAAGCGGCTGAGGAAGTCTTTCAGGTTTGGGAATCCATCCAGGCACTTGGGATCGAATATGCGGTACAGGTCAAGGACATTGTAAGCCAGGAAATCCACATAGGTGAGCTGCAGAAAGGCAAAGCTTGCATGGGCACCAAACGCCGAACCTGCAAAAAATGACAACCCCGGGTCCCCAAAGCCGTCCCCTTACCTTGTCCCCTGCAAACCAAGGCCTCTTCCCCAGAAACTCGGAGAAGGGCTTCATCTTTTCAGGGATCTCCTTCAAGTACCCAGGCTTCAGTTTCTCCTGAGGCACAAAACAGCTGTCACCACCCTCACACACAGACTCCCTGGCACACAGCAGGCCTCCCAGGGCTGGGCCGGATCCCAGCTGCCAGCGAGCAGCCACGTCCCCCGACGGCACCTATTTCGGTGCCCAGGCTATGCTTTAACCCACTGTGGTCATTAGAGTCCTACTGGGTCCCACCTCCCACCCGTGAGAGGGGAACGGAAGGCAAAGGGCAAAGCCACCCTGTCCCTGAACCTGTCACCACTCAGCTCCAAACACCTGCCATGGGTCAGACCAGCAGTGCTATGAGACCTGGCAGAGCTCAGGCCTCAGCCCTCAGGCACATCAACACTCAAATGACTCAGGAAAGAAAGGACTTCTCTGAAGTCCTACAAAGCAGGTAATAGAAATGGTGTGTAAGGAGTTCCCAGTGTGGTTGGGTGGGTTAAGAAGCCAGCGAGTACGCATGAAGATGCAGATTCCATCCCTGACCTCAATCAGTGGGTTAAGGTTCGGGGGTTGCCACAAGCTGGGGCGTAGGTGGCAGACGCGGCTCATATCAGGTGTAGCAGTGGCTGTGGTGTAGGCCAGCAGCTGCAGCTCCAATTCAACCCCAAGTCTGGGAACTTCCATATACTACAGGTACGGCCCTAAAAAGGAAAAAAAAGAACCGGTGTGGATGCCTGAGCAGATTCTGCACAGTTGCGGAGAATCTGAGAGGCTGAAAAGAAGGAGGGAGAGGAACCAAGTCAGACCCTGTGCTGCCTACTGTGCACGTGGACTGATGCCCGAGATGCCCAGGAGGAGGCACTGGGCTGACGGGGTAAACACCCTGTCCAGGAACTGAATCCCCACCTGGGGAGTCTGGACTCTATGCTGGGATCGTTGGATGTTAGAGACTCCATTTCATGCACCGGGGTTCTGAGGGTCACTCTGGGGAATCTGTAAGGACTGGCTTGATGGTTCCATAGCTCTAAAGACTTCAAAAAACAAAAGAACCAGTGCACATGGGACCCTGTCCAGCCCAGCCCAGTGGGAGGGGACTCACAAAGTCAGGGCTGTAGCAGATCCTGGCCATCTGCAAACGGACATCCATAGCTTGGTTCTCCAAAATGCCCACTCGAATCTTCTCTTCCTCTGTCTCCCCACCTGCAGCCACACCCCAGAGACACACCCTCAGCAGCCGACCCCGGCCAAGGCCAGGGCAATGCCACCAGGACCCTGCCCCCGCCCTCAGCCCAACTCACACATGTTGTGCTTGCGAGCAATGTAGCGCAGGATGGCGTTGCTCTGGGTCAGCTTGTGAGCCCCGTCAATTAAGTAGGGCAGCTGCAAGAACAACAGGCACAGGTCGCTCGGACCAACTGCCTCCCCTGCACCCTCCCTTCAGCAAGGGCACAGGTGACACCTGGCACTCACACAGCCTGGCCCATGGGAGCCACTCCACTATCTACCGAAACACGAAGGGAGGAGCTGGGACCAGGGCATCATGGAAAGACGGTGAAGACCACCAGGAACTGAGACCGTGAGCACAAGGCACCAGACCCTGAGACCGCTAAGCTGGCAAAGGAGCTGGAGAGAGACACCGTCCACTCTCCCCCACGGCAACCCAGCCCCTGCACCTACATTGGGGAAGTCCAGGCCCAGCTTGAATTTGTCACTCAGCCACTGGCTTCTGTCATAGTCGGGAGCTGTGGGAAAGGAGATGCAGTGAAACAACCCTCCCCACACACCAGCCCTCCTTCATGCGGGACCCGCCACGGGGTCAGAGGCAAGACCTCCTGGAACAGGTGGATCTGGCATCTGAACCACTAAGACTCCCATGGCAGCTCTGGGGGAAAGGACACTTAGAAAGCTCTGGAACCTACACGAGGAAGGCTTACAAACGGAACCCATGCCAATGGGTATAAAGGAGCCCAACAATCGGCTCTCACGTCCTGCCTCACAGGCCACCTGCACCTTCAAATTTGGGCCAAGAGGCCAGGTCCTGCTCCAGCTGGTAGAGGGTGGCACAGGTAAGCAAGAGGGCGGGACAGGGGTTCCTGGTCAACTAATCAGCAGCGTTGGGCAGAAGTCCGAAGAGGATGCCATTACAGTCCCACATCGAGTACCGTTGGAGTCTGTGTAGTCCAGGAGCATTGGATGGCGTGAGCCAGCTGGGAGACAGGGCCATGACAGAGGTCAGAGGCGAGGGTCCTGATGCAGGAGTTTCACTGCTCCAGGTCACCTCTCCCACACAGACACCCTTCCCCGCGCAAGCCCACGTGACAAGGAAGGACGGAGGGCTGGGGCTTTGGCTTTAGCTCCAGCAAGCTCCGAAGAGAAGCTGCTGGGGAAACCCATCCCCAGCGGCGCAGCATTTCCTCCTCTCCCCCACCCCGCACGCCTCCACCCTCCCCGCCCTCGTGGACCCCCAGCTGGACCCCCAGCACCCCGGTGGATGTCGCAAAAACGCAAGATCTTGGGCCTGGCGCTCCTTAAGCCGCCCCAAGCGAAGAGGCTTCAGCGAGGCTGGACTGGAAATTCATCCTCCAATCGGCGAGGGAGACCGGGCGCGAAGTCCCCGCCCCTCCTCTCGGCCCCGCCCCCAGCCCCCCCCCCCGCCCCTCCCGGACACAGGCACCGCACCTGCGCGCAGCCCCAGGTTGGCAGAAAGAGGCCATCACCACATCGCAGCAGCCGCGCTGGGAAGAGGAACTCTCCGCGCGCAGAGGCTGAGGGCTGCTCGCTTCCCGCCCACACTCGGACCTTGGCTCTGGCGGGGAGTTGGCCCTCCGTGCTCGCTGGGCAAACAAGCCAGAAGCTGAACAAAGGCAGGACTCTTTCTCTTCCCTTCCCTTCCCTTCCCTGAGGGCGTCACTTAGCCTCGCGCCTGGGCTGCAGAGTTCCCTTCAGGCTCTGACTGCCAACTTCAGGCCAAGGAATGGAGACCTGAAATCGGCCCCTGTTTCAGGAGGAGCAGGACCCTCTCCCTGCATTTGGGAATCCGTGACAGCTGCGGTCCTCCTGAGCAGACCATCCGTGGGAGGGGAAGAAACGCCCAGGTGAAGAGGCAGGAATAGGAAATGTGGTCTCAGGGTTCTCCTTTCAGAGACTGCAGGGGACCTGAGAGTGACAATGCTCACATGCCAATTACTCAGGTAGGTTTATGGCCTCAGTTGTGAACCCAAATCCCTCACCAGGCCCAGCAAGGGAACAGGGTGCTCAGGTGCAGCCCCAGAGGTACCCTGACAGACAGCTCCATGTCCCTCGCCTGACAGGGACAGTGACCCGGACTGTCCTGGTCACAGAGGGACTGTGACTGAGCAGGGGGAGAGCTGGCTAGGTACCCCTCCTCCTGCTGGGGAGTGGGCAGGGGCAGAGGGGGTGACAAGCCAGGAGCCTGGAGGGGACCACAGCAGAGTACCCTGCATACCCTTGGCTGCCCAGGTCCGTAGATCCCAGCCACGACCCTGGACCTCTTACACATCTCTCGTTTTGTACAGGAGAGGTGGCTCAGGTGTCCTATGATGATGTCCTGTCATCTGTGACCTGTGGTACACTCTGCACAAGAACAGTGTCCTAGCTGCCAGCGTTCCTCTTTGAAGGCTCAAGATTATGTTAGAACCAGGACAACAGGACATAGGTTGGTCTTTGGTTCCTTTTCTCTGTGTAGAATATTTTACAAGGTGGTAGGTATATGAAGATAGATGAGGCGTTCCCATCATGGCTGGGTGGTTAACAAACCCGACTAGTATCCAGGAGGACCCAGGTTTGATCCCTGGCCTTTCCCAGTGGGTTAAAGATCCAGAGTTGCCTTGAGCTGTGTGGTGTAGGTCGCAGGCGCAGCTCACATCTGGCGTTGCTGTGGCTGTGGTGTAGGCCTGTGGCTACAGCTCCGCGATTCGACCCCTAGCCTGGGAACCTCCATAGGCCACAGGGGCGGCCCTAAAACGACAAAAGACAAAAAAAAAAAGAGAAAAAAGAAAAAAACAGATGAGAGGAACTTTAAAAAACCAAATGGCTTTTACAAGTTAAAATGCAAGGTTGGTAAACTACAGAAAAATAAGCTTACCATGAGCTCACACTTGATACACTTGATAAGGAAAGAAAGGTATGAACCTAGTATTCAATGGAGGCATGGGGGTCGAGAAGGGAGACTTTAGCTAATCCCTGTGAAATCCCAGACTCAGAGTGTGCCCATCTCTGCTAAGTGTTGGGGCTGGGAGGGTCTGTCACCCAAGACGTGCAGAGCTCAGTCCCTGTGGCAGGTGCTCCCCAGCCGTGCTGACCTTGCTGGTCCTCGGGGCTCCAAGCTGAGGGTCCAGACTCAGGATGCAGCTCAAGGTCAGGTGGATTCCCTGATCAGTTTGCCCACAGGGAGGCAACGGTGGCCTCGCAAACATACACGGGCTTCACCCCATACCTCCTTATGGTTTCCATAGCTCATGAAGGAGTTTTCATGCTGAGTGTCATACATCTTCAGCTTGAGACAGAAACATAACTGGGTTCCATGGAGAAAATGGCTTTTCTGACTAACATTAAAGAGAATACCAACATTGAAAATAGGTAGAACAGATACTGTAGTGTCAGGATTCCTGCATCCACTTGTTCCTTTTTTGGAAAAAACAGTGACTGAAATCCTGCCATAGAGCAGGCACTGTGAGTAAGACCATCCTGCGTAATAAAGCCTGGAAGTCAGCTGGGAAAGTCAAGGAGAGACAAACCACACTGGATCTACAGGAAAAGACTGGAACACATCCGGTAACTATCTAGAGTCTGTGGGCAGGTGGATGGCCGATATGTACAGATTTTTAAGTGAAATGTTAAGGGAGAAAAGAGCAGAACCTGAGAGTGCATGCACACACCCATTACATCTGCGCACAAGTGGGCATGAATGAAGATCAAACGAATATTTGAAGTGACCCCCCCCACCCAGAGCAAGTATAATTGGCTTAAGAGCTCTACCTTGAGCACCCACAGTCTCCCAGGGGCTGTTCTAGGGGTATGCTGTTCTGCTGCCAACACTGGGCACAAGAGAGACACCAGGAACAAGAGAAACAAAAATTGCTGCCCTCCTGGTATTTATGCCCTATGGGAGAACAGATGAAATACACAAGCAACGGAACAAGACAATGCCTGTGTATATCACATGCTGGAACGGGCACCGTCTTAGCTGTAGGACTCTAGGGGGGTCAGGTATGTGTACTTTCATGCAATCACCACCAAGACCAAGATAGGGAACTGTTCAGAAATTCCCACCATGGCCCCAGGAAGCAGCAGGCCCGCTTGGAGAGCTCAGGGGGGACCCGAATGGAAAAAAGATACCACACAGCAGGTGTGAGTGAGGCTTTACTGCTGATCAGGCAGGGCTGGGTGGGGACCACGCTGGGGGAGCAGGGCCTACACGCCGGGTCAGGGCTGGTCTTCAGGGCAGGGCTGGGCAGCTCAGGACTGAGCCCCACAGGCAAGGGCCAGGCTCCACACGTCAGGCCTGAGCTCTCCAGGTCAGGCTGCTCACAGCAGGAGCAAGCACAGAAAGGAAGGCGGGTCTGGTTGGCCTCGGAGCAGAAAGGATACCTTCAGCTGCTGACTTCACGGCAGAAGGGCGGGAGGCTGCAGAGCGCTCAAGATCCTGGTGAATGCAGCCTGGGAAAGGCTTAGGGGCCACGTGAGGCCTGATGGGAACAAGGAGGACAAGCAAGACGTCTGGTCGTGGGCTGCAGGGAGGGCCAGCTGTCCTCCAGGGCCTGGTCCTCACTCCATCTCCTGCTTCCAGGGCACTACTTGTTGCCCCACGTAGCCACCTTTGTATACACGGGGTGTGGCAGGAAGCGGCTGGACCTCATGTAGGCTGAGATCCTCTCCAGGCCCTGAGGGTGGGAAGAAGCTCAGACGTCAGGGTTAGCGGCCCCCCGGGACTCAAGAGGCTCCACTCCAGACTCCGAGTTGGAGAACCAGGGCTTGCCCTTCCTCGTGGGGTCAAGGGGTCCACAAAAGACAGTCTTCCTGGGGTTCCTAGTTCTGGTCCATTACCTCTTCAACGCCCTGTAACTCATGTGGTAACGCTTCCCACCCAGGGACACGTTCCACTGTGCTGGGTGCTGTATATCCTCCAGAGGTGATGACGGCTGGCATAGCTCATTCTAGCCCACGTCCAATTACTGTGCTTCACAGACGGTGTGTCTTTTCCAAATGGAAGCTTTTGGAGTTCCCGTTGTGGCTCTGTGGTAATGAACCCGACTCATATCCATGAGGACGTGGGTTCAACAATGGGTGGGTTAAGCATCCAGTGTTGCTGAGAGCCATGGTGCCACTTGTACCCACAGTGCTGTGGCTGTGGTGTAGGTGGGCAGCTGCAGCTCCGATTCAACCCCTAGCCTGGGAATCACCATAGGCTGGGTGTGGCCTTAGAAAGCAACAACAGCAACAACAACAACAAAATTGCACCTTGATATCAACCCTGCCTTAAGCAAGTTAATCAATCCCATTTTTTCAACAGCATTTACTCACTTCCTGCCTGTGTCACATGGGATGATTTTCCCAAAAACTCCCCCTTTTTCGTTGTGATTATGTTTGCTCTGGTGATTTGAATTCAGCTGTCTTTGATGTTGCTACGGCAAAAGATTACACTCAGTGAAGGCTCAGATGATGGTCAGCATTTTTCAGCAATAAATGATCCTTCAAGTAAGGGAGTACACACTTTGTTTAGACCTAATGCCATTGCACATTCTATCGATGGCGGTTCAGTGTAAACACAACTTTGCTGTGCCCTGAGAAACAAAAAAAGTAATGCGACTTGCTTCACTGCAACAGTCACCGTGTCTTGGGTGTCCACAGCCAAACAGAACAACTGCAATCTACCCAAGATACGCCTGGGGGTTGAGAAGGTCCACACAACTAACCTGAGTTCGTCTCCTGCATCAGGAGGGAACACCAGGTACCCAAAGAGGAAGCACCTTCCTCGTGTTCAGGCATCTAATCAGCTATCCACCCAGAATGCAACCCGGCTCTCTCTCCAATCCTGTGCTCTTGGCCGGGCACTACCCACAAGAGGACATGTCGTCTGCCTCACTGCTCGCAAACTTGCTCCATTGTCAGAGGGAAGCTTCTAGACCAGAGGGATGCCTAGACCAACAAAGACCCACACAAAGTGCCAGAGCAGCTTGCAGCACAGAACAGGTCGCATCCAATGACTCAGCAAAACCTGGATGAAAGGTGTGAGGCAGGTGAAGAGCGGCCAGGCCAGGCCAACTCTAATTATTCCACTTCAAGGACAGTTCAACTGCCCCGCCTGGCACCTGAGCCCCGTCTCAATGGACCCCAACCTACTTCATCTGCCACTGCAGTCACCCAGGCAGTAAGACACGCAGGGGTGTCTGTGCACTGTCTTCCCAAGATGAAGAGTGCACGGGAAGCTGCAGGGGTGCAAAGATCCTGGGGCTGCCTCTACCCACAGCCCAGGCCCCAACAGGCCACACGGCAGCTCCCTTGCCTGCCAGGCAATCATCTCGGCCCTTACAAAATGCTCAGGCCACAAGCCTGGAGCAGAGCCAGAAGGAGCCAGAAAACAGATTCAGGATGGGCATGGCAAACACACTGCAGGCTGCAAAACCTACTGCACCAATGCCTCAAGTGCCCAAATCTGTCAAAAAGCAAACTTTGCTGCTCGGCCCCTGGCGGACTGAGGGTGACGGGTGATGAGCTGGGAGGTGAGGGCAGCCTGGGCTCCCCCGGCACCAAGGTGGCTGCACGCGCCACACACCTCGGGGGCCCTGTGTTTCTCCAGCTGCCCTGAGCCCCAGAGGGAGGGCACCAGAGCTGTGGGACGGCTGCATCCCCCCAGGCCTGACACAGTGCCTCCTACAGAGGACAGGGTCAGATCAGTGACTGTGGCGACGGTCCCACCTCTGAGATGAATCTTGGTTTAGTGGAAGGCAGAAGGAAAGGGAGACGGGCAGGGAAGGAAAGGGCCCACAAGAAGAGACACAAGGCCCGCGACAGGACAAACTCCTTCTACGTGGGCATGTGCTCAAAACACAGCACTGCTGCATCCTGGGAATCTCCGTACAAGCCCGGGGGCGAGGGGGGGGGTCTGATGGTTACAAAGCTGTGTGGGAATCAGGAACAATATTGTTCGTGGCTTCGATATTTAATACCAATCCTTCTGTGTCTCAGGTCTACTAATGCCAACGCCATACCAACTCTTGAAGGCTCTGCTTCATCCCCACTGTCCAGAGCTGTAGTCCAGACAAGACAAGACCTGAGTGGTTCGTGTCAGCATAGGAGAGAGAGAGCCACTGACAGCTGTGCTTAGATGCCAGATGCTCTCTCTGCCTGGGAGCCCAGAGAGCCTGTCCTGGCTCTTGACGTTCGGCAATTACTGATCCTTTCAGCTGAACCCCTGATCTCTGATATGGGGGAGATCATTCTGCGACCCTGGAGGAATGCCGTTCACATCAAATTTGAGATATGGAAAAACCCAGAGCATAGATTCTGATGTGGCAGTCTGCAATGAACGCGAGCGAGTCTTCATTTTCCCTCCACAACGAGGCGAGCATCAGGGAGAAGAGGGAAGACAAAAGAGATAAGTAGTGGGGGCATCAGGAGACTCACCTCAAAGCGGCTGAGGAAGGCTTTCAGGTTTGGGAATTCATCCAGGCACTTGGGATCAAATATGCGGTACAGGTCAAGGACATCGTAAGCCAGGAAATCCACATAGGTGAGCTGCAGAAAGGCAAAGCGTGCATGGGCACCAAACGCCGAACCTGCAAAAAATGACAACCCCGGGTCCCCAAAGCCGTCCCCTTACCTTGTCCCCTGCAAACCAAGGCCTCTTCCCCAGAAACTCAGAGAAGGGCTTCATCTTTTCAGGGATCTCTTTCAAGTACCCAGGCTTCAGTTTCTCCTGAGGCACAAAACAGCTGTCACCACCCTCACACACAGACTCCCTGGCACACAGCAGGCCTCCCAGGGCTGGCCGGATCCCAGCTGCCAGCGAGCAGCCACGTCCCCTGACGGCACCTGTTTCGGTGCCCAGGCTATGCTTTAACCCACTGTGGTCATTAGAGTCCTACTGGGTCCCACCTCCACCTGTGAGAGGGGAACGGAAGGCAAAGGGCAAAGCCACCCTGTCCCTGAACCTGTTCACCACTCAGCTCCAAACACCTGCCATGGGTCAGACCAGCAGTGCTGTGAGACCTGGCAGAGCTCAGGCCTCAGCCCTCAGGCACATCAACACTCAAATGATTCGGGAAGGAAGGGCCTCTACGAAGCACTGCAAGAGGGGTTAGAAATGGTGTGGATGCCTGAGCAGTTTCTGGACAGTAGAGGAGAATCTGAGAGGCTGAAAGGAAGGAGGGAGAGGAACAAAGTCAGACCCTGTGCTGCCTACTGGGCAAATGCACTGATGCCTGAGATGCCCAGGAGGAGGCACTGGGCTGACGCGGTAAACACCCTGTCCAGGAACTGAATTCCCACCTGAGGAGTCTGGACTCTTTGCTGGGATCGGTGGGATCTTGGATCTCCATTTCATGCACAGGGGGTTCTGAAGTCACTATGGAACCTTGTAAGGACTAACTTGGTAGATCAGCAGCTCCAAGAAGTTCAAATTACAAAAGGACCTGAGACAAAAGAATTCCTTGATCTCCTTTCAAACCCTGTCCAGCCCTGCCCAGGGAGGGACTCACAAAGTCAGAGCTGTAGCAAAGACTGGCCAAGTCATCAGCTGTGTCCCTGGTCTGGTTCTCCAAAACATCCACTCGAATCTTCTCCTCCTCTGTCTCCCCACCTGCAGCCACACCCCAGAGACACACCCTCAGTAGCTCACTCTGGCCAAGGCCAGGGCAATGCCACCTGGACCCTGCCCCCCACCCCCAGCTGCACTCACACATGTTGTGCTTGCGAGCAATGTAGCGCAGGATGGCGTTGCTCTGGGTCAGCTTGTGAGCCCCGTCAATTAAGTAGGGCAGCTGCAAGAACAACAGGCACAGGTCGCTCGGACCAACTGCCTCCCCTGCACCCTCCCTTCAGCAAGGGCACAGGTGACACCTGGCACTCACACAGCCTGGCCCATGGGAGCCACTCCACTATCTACCGAAACACGAAGGGAGGAGCTGGGACCAGAGCATCATGGAAAGACGGCGAAGAGCACCAGGAGCTGAGACCGTGAGCACAAGGCACTGGGCCCTCAAACTGCTAAGCTGGCAAAGGAGCTGGCAACCCAGCCCCCACACCTACATTGGGGAAGTCCAGCCCCAGCTTGAATTTTTCACTCAGCCACTGGCTTCTGTCATAGTCGGGAGCTGTGGAAAAGGAGATGCAGTGAAACAACCCTCCCCACACACCAGCCCTCCTTCATGGGGGACCCGCCACGGGGTCAGAGGCAAGACCTCCTGGAACAGGTGGATCTGGCATCTGAACCACTATGACTCCCATGGCAGCTCTGGGGGAAAATGCACTTAGGAGGATTTGGAACCTATACGCGTAAGGCTTATTAAGCACGTGGGCAACCTCTTAGGGGAACCCATGCCCAGGGCTGGTACAGGCACCCAGCCATGGACTCTCACATCCTGCCTTGGTGGCCAGCTGCACCCCCAAAGGGTTTGGGAAAGGGCAGACCCCTGTGGAAGCTGGTGGAGCCTGACAGAGGCGGGCCACAGGGGTCAGGACATGGCATGCCTGGCCCGAATCAGCAGGACCTGAACAGAACAGGATGCCATTACCGTCCCCCATCGTGTACTTCTTCTCCTCGTAGCTGGAGTCTGTGTACTCCAGGAGCAGGCGGATGGCGTGGGCCAGCTGGGAGAGATTGTCGTGCCAGAGGTCAGAGGCGAGGCTCCCCAAAGCTTCTCTTTCCCTGTTCCCGGTCTCCTCGCACACCCCAACACTCCCACCCTCACCCCCCTGCTCCGCAGGCCCTGGAGAAGGGTCGTGGCTGCAGCACGCCCTGGGAATCACTTTCAGTTCCCAGCTACACAGCCTTTGCTCGCCGTTCCGCCTCCATCCCACTCTCCCTGCCAGACCCCTGGCTCACCCCACGGATGTCCCAGTAACCCAGGATCAGAGTCATGGTGTTGGTTTCTGAGCCCTGACCCGACAAGCTTCGCCACAGCTGGGCTGGAAATTTATCCTCTGACCCGGTAGTGAAGGCGGGGCGGGAAGTGCGCCGCCCTCTCCTCGGCCCCGCCCCCCAACCCAGCCCCAACGGGGCAGTGCCTTTGCCAACTGCAGCGCCAGGCCAGGTGGAGGGAGATCTGCTTCCTTCTCCCAGCCAAGGGTTCTCTGGAGCCCAGGTCAGCCGCTGAGATGCCCAGGGCTTCCTGGGTTGCTGCCCTGGTCCCGCCCCCAGTCAGACCTCTGCTAAATCGGAGAGGGGCTTTGCTCTCAGGAAAGCAGCTTAAATCACTGGGGCAAGGCTCTTCCCCCTCCTCTTCCCGCTCAGGCACCAGTCAGCTCTGCTCCTGGGCTTCAGAGGTCCCACGGGTTCTGCCAAGCTCTGGCTGCCAAGATAAGACCAAGAGGGGTGCCCCTCAAGCCCAGAGTTTAATTGGTCCCCGTCACGGGAAGACCAGGAGACCCGGCGATCCTAAAGCTCCCCCCACCTGTTTATGATCCCTGACAGCCTCGAGTCTTCCAGAAAACACTATCCCAGAGATGGGAAGAATCATCCAGTTCACGGGGCAGAAAAAGGAAGTGTGGTCTCAGTGCCTTTGTTCCGGGATTGAGGAGGACCCCCGCTCTTCTGCCACGTGCCTAAGAGAGAGAATGATCAAGTATAAATTCACCGCAGAGTTCCTGCTGTGTCCCAGTGGGTAAAGAATCAGGCACTTTTCTCTGCCGTGGGGTCTGAGGTGCCCTCCCTGACCCCTGGTGCAGTGGGTTAAGGATCCCGGTTGCCACGGCTCTGGGGTAGGTCACAGCAGCAGCTGGGACTTCGATCCCCGACCCAGGAACTTCCATATGCCCCAGGTGTGGCCAGAAAAATAAAGGTAAGTGAATCAAGGGATTCATGTCCCAGGTCGTGAATCTAAATGCAGAACCAGGCCCAGCAAAGCACATACCCAGGTGCGGCCTCAGACCTATCCTGACAGCCAGGTAAATGTCCCTCACATTGATACAGTGACAGGAAGGGTGGGGGACACGGAGGGAATGTGACCGAGGCGGGAAGAGCTGACCTCTGAGCAGCCAGGTGCCTCTCCTGCCAAGGAGGCCAGAGTGGGGTGGCAGCCAGGAACCCGGAGGACTGTCCACAGGACCACAGTCAGAGCGGGCCCAGCACAGCCTCAGCTGCCCAGGTCCATGGATTCCAGCCCTGATCCTGGACCCTCCCACCGTGTGGTTTTATGCAGGAGAGGGTGCCCTTTGAAGTCACTCTGTGACCTGTGACTTCCACTCCAACCTCCAAAAAAGCAATATCCTACCTGTCAATGTTTCTCTTTGAAGGGGGAAGACTTTTTTTTTTTTTTTTGCTTTTTAGGGCCGAACCCAGGGCAGATGGAAGTTCCCAGGCTAGGGGTCGAATCCAAGCTACAGCTGCCAGCCTATGCCACAGCTACTTGAAATCCCAGCCACATCTGCAACCTACACCACAGCTCATGGCAACGCCGGATCCTTAACCCACTGATCGAGGCCAGGGATCAAACCTGCATCCTCATGGCTCCTAGTCAGGTTTGTTAACCATTGAGCCATGAAGGGAACGCCCGAAGACTATTTCAAAATTAGGAGAGCAGGAGTTCCCGTTGTGGCTCAGTGGTTAACGAATTCTGACTAAGAACCATGAGGTTGCTGGTTTGATCCCTGGCCTTGCTCTGTGGGTTAAGGGTCTGGCGTTGCGTGAGCTGCGGTGTAGGTTGCAGATGCAGCTTGGATCCCATGTTGCTGTGGCTCTGGCATAGGCTTGGCAGCTACGGCTCCGATTAGACCCCTGGCCTGGGAACCTCCATATGCTGCGGGTGCGGCCCTAGAAAAGAAAAAAAAAAAAAAAATAGGAGAGTAGGACATAGACTGGCCTGTGCTTCCTTTTCTTTATTTAAAGGGTACTACAAGTCAGTGGACATATGAGAACAGATGAGAAGATCGTTTTTTAAAAACTGGGTTTCCAAGTTAAAATGTCACATTGACTAGAAAATTAAGTTAGAATGGGGTAAAACAGAGAGATCGGATTAAGATGGCAGAATAGAAGGAGTGGAGTTCAACTTCTCTCCTAAAAACAACAAAATTTCCAACCAAATGCTGAGCAATCTTCAACCAAATGGACCAGGAACTTTCAAAGAGATATCCTACTCCAGAAGACAAAGGGGAGGCCACGCCAAGAGGTAGGAGGGGCGATTACGTGATATAAGCAACCCCACACCTCCCGGGTGGGAAGCCCCACAGACTGGAAAGTAACTCCTTCACAGAGACTCACCTACAGAAGTGAGAGTTCTGACACAGGTGCGGATCTGGCACTGGGAGAAAGAGCCCCCGGAGCACCTGGCGTTGTAGGCCAGCGGGGCTTGTACACAGGAGCTCCACAGGACTGGGGGAAGCAGAGACCCCATTCTTTTTTTTTTTTTGTCTTTTCGTCTTTTGTTGTTGTTGCTATTTCTTGGGCCACTCCCGCGGCATATGGAGGTTCCCAGGCTAGGGGTTGAATAGGAGCTGTAGCCACCGGCCTACACCAGAGCCACAGCAACGCTGGATCCGAGCCGGTTCTGCAACCTACACCACAGCTCACGGCAATGCCGGATCCTCAACCCACCGAGCAAGGCCAGGGATCGAACCTGCAACTTCATGGTTCCTACTCGGATTCGTTAACCACTGCGCCACGACGGGAACTCCAAAACCCCATTCTTCAAAGGCACACACAGACTTTCACATGCACTGGGTCCCAGGGCAAAGCAAAGTCTCCGTAGGAATCTGGGTCAAACCTGGCTGCAGCTATGGGAGGACCTCCTGGGAAGACAGGGGTGAATGTGGCTTGCTGTGGGGGAAGGACATTGGAAGCAAAGCCCTTGGGAATAGTCAGCAGCCTGCCTTTCTCTGGAGGTGGCCATTTTGGGAAAACCTGGCCCCACCCATCAGCACTGAGAAGCCCCAGGCCAAACAACAATCCGGGTGGGATCACAGCCCCGCCCCTCAGCAAACAGGCTGCCTGAAGACCCCCCAGGCACCCAGCCACCTCTAATCTCACCCAGAGACAAGCCCAACCCACCAGAGGGATAGGAATCCGCCTCACCTGCCAGTGGGCAGGCACCCTTCCCTCCCACCAGGAAGCCTACAGCAAGCCCCCATACCAACTTCCGCCACAAGGGGGGGCAGCCGCCAGAGTAAGAGAGGCTACAACTCTATTTGTAAAACGGTCCCCACACCAAAAACCTATGAAAATGAAAAGGCAGAGAACTATAACTCAGATGAGGGAGAAAGAAAAAACCCCAGAAAAACAGCTGAGTGATCAGGAGATTCTCAGCCTCCAGGAAAAAGACTTTAGACTGTTGATGCAGAAGATGTTGCAAGACATTGGAGATAAACCGGAGGCAAAGGTGGATAATTTATGGGAAACGCTGAGCAAAGAGATACAAGATAGAAAACTTCAGCAAGAAGAGGTGGAATTACCACCCAGACCAAGACAGAGAACTTTTCCAGCACTGCTCTGTCTCTTCAGTGAGAAGACCTCTCCCACCTCGGATTCAGGTTGCCTGTTGATCATGTAAATGGAATGATGTGGTAGGTACTTTTTGTGTCTACACCCTTTTGTCCACACTGTGAATAGGAAAATCATTGTGTCTGTTGTTGTCTGTCGCAGTAGCCCTTTTACTGTCATTGTAGTGTGTGTATTGTATAGCATTCCATCATGTGAATAATGGATTTATAATAACATCACAGTTTATTGGCCCATTCTCATATTGATAGACATCTGGAAAGTTGCTAGTTCTTGGATTTTTAAAATATATCTGTTTTGGCAGGACAACGGGCAGCCAAGGGAGCGGGACGAACGCATCAGGATCGCTGTGTTGCCAGATGGATCCCCGGGCAGGCATAGAGCCTGGTCCTGTTCCTCCTGGACTCATTTCCTCTACCGTGGCCATGGCTGGGGCCTTCAAAACAAAAAAATGCCTCCTGTGGACTGTGGATCTATGATGGAGGATCCTGGCATATTGACTTTTTTTCCAATGCCAACCAGCACATACATTTTTGCCACAGCGAAAAGGCGCCACAAAAGGGACAGATGAGCGAATATGGTAATGCGGTATGTTTCCCTTGTTTTAAAAAAAGGTAATATTTAAAATCATCATGTTGGGAGTTCCTGCTGTGGCACAACAGGATCCATTGGTGGTGTCGTTGTAGCACCAGGACTCAGGTTCGATTCCCTGCCTGGCACAGTGGGTTGAAAGGATCCAGCATTGCCACAACTGTGACTTGGGATCTGGTCCCTGGCTTGGGAACTCAATAAGCCTCAGCGCGAGGCAGCCAATACACACCCACATACCTACCTAAATATGTATGCAAATAAATAATTTGATTAATTAATTTTAAGAAAGCAACGTCACTGCCAGGACAGGGGGTGGGGGCAGAGTGTGCAGGCAAAATAAAATAATACTCATAAAAGTATTTGAACATGTATGCTTTCAATAAAGGAAAAGAGGGAGTTCCCGTCATGGCGCAGTGGTTAACGAATCTGACTAGAAACCATGAGGTTGCAGGTTCGATCCCTGGCCTTGCTCAGTGCGTTAAGGAGCCGGCGTTGCCGTGAGCTGTGGTGTAGGTGGCAGATGCGGCTCAGCTCCCGCATTGCTGTGGCTGTGGTGTAAGCCAGCAGCCACAGCTCCGATTCGACTCCTAGCCTGGGAACCTCCTTATGCCGGGGGAGCGGCCCTAGAAAAGGCAAAAAAAAAAAAGAAAGAAAGAAAGAAATTAGGAGACTGGCGCAGAGGGCTGCCCAACACCTGGTTGACCCTGACGCATCCACCCCTGAGACCAAGTCCGCTGGGACAGCTGGTCGACCCACAGAGGCCTGGGTCAAAAAATAATCATAATAAAATAAAGCTGCTTTGGCCATTATTACATATGTCTTTTGGAATGCATAAGCACACATCCCTATTGGTACACAACAAGGAGTGGGATTCCAGGGGCATAGGGTAGATGTATGTTTAATCCTAGCAGATAAGGCTGGCATTGCAAAGGATTGTCTCACCAGCTTTAAATGACAGTTTCAGTTACGCCACAAATTCAAGGACTCTTCTCAGTCCTTTTAATTTTAGCCTGTGTAGAAGCTAAAATCATACATGTACGTATAGGATCTGAGTTCTTAGCTTCACTCATATCTAATGATGCTAAGCATCTTTTCATGTGCTTATGGCCCTTTTGGAAATTCTCTTTGGGGAAATACCCCTTCAAGACATACGCCTTTTCCAGGTTTGGGAGCACCTGTAGTTCTGATCATTGGTCAGGGGAAATGAAAAAAAAAAAAAAGCCTGCATTCATTGAAGTTCCAGTTTCTCTTTCATTCTGTGTCACAGACACCAACCAGCATATCACTCATTGGAAAATGGAAAAAAATAAGAAAACAACAACAAAATATGTACAATGGATGCGTTGAAATTGCATGTAATTGCATAAATGGTGTAACAGTAATAAAGTTAAGCGATTAAAAAATGAAGAAAAAAAGACATACGCCTTTTTCCCATACACAGTATTTTTAGAAATAGCATTTTTGGGTAAATGTCCTTTGTTGATTAGCAATATTCTGTCTCCGCTCAGCCTTGCCTGAATACTAGACCCACAAAATCAGCAACTATTTATGGTAGCAGTTTGGGAACTCCTAGCTCCTAGAAGCTTCCTCTTAAGCAGACCCTGGCCAGTGTGGTTGGAAGTTAGTTCCAGTGGATGGACTGCAGAGAGATGAATGGCGACCGGTCATGGTGGAGAAAACGGATGCCTAAGATGTTCGTGAAAGGGTGTGATGGAAGACTTGTTGCAATATAGGAAAGGCATTCTAGCTTACCCATGATTTATTTGAGACATGATGCCAACTAGAACAGCCTATTTTGTGGCCTGTCAAACAGGCAGTATATATCGACTTTAACCATCAAAGAAAAGAATGCATTTAAAACTCAGAACGGAGTAACGGTGGTTCAGGCATCCAAAATGAAGCCAAATGCCATCTCAAATGTGGTTTCAGACATGTTCTTGCATCACAGAGAACTTCAATATTCTGAGCTCTATCAGACTCCAGGACAGCACCAGCAATTCTCAAAACAGTAGCTACTAGCCCTGCCGGCTGCAACCTTGTGGTCCCAAGGTCTCCTCTTGAAAGTAGGCAACCCGTTCGGACCTCCAATCAATCCTTGCTTAAGCGCCCACACGTCTTGCCAAATTCAATTCAAATTCTTCACAACTTACATTCTTTTGTGATTTTTTTTTTTTTTTTTTTTTTTTTTTTGCCTTCTGTATGTGTATGGCCATGCCTAGCAGAAACCCCTAGGCAGGAAAAGACCAGAAGAAATTCTTGGTACATTTCCTAAGTCAAATAAGCCTAAGAGGAATCCCTAGGCAGAAAAAGACTTGAAGGAGCTTTGGAGTGAACTGATTTGGCTGACTTTTTTTTTTTTTTTTTTTAATGTGGCTTAAAATTGGAAAGATGTGTACTTTACAATAAAATGAAACATAAAGAAAATGAGAAGTTGTGCAATTTTTTTTTTGTCTTTTTGCCTTTTCTAGGGCTGCTCCCCGTGGCATATGGAGGTTCCCAGGCTAGGGGTAGAATCAGAGCTGCAGCCGCCGGCCTATGCCAGAGCCACAGCAACGCTGGATCCGAACCGCATCCACCACCTACACCACAGTTCATGGCAACGCCGGATCCTTAACCCACTGAGCAAGGCCAGGGAACCAACCCTCAACCTCATGGTTCCTAGTCGGCTTCGTTAACCACTGAGCCACAGTGGGAACTCCGAGAGGTTGTGCTTTTAAAGCCTCTCTGCTCCCTGGCAAGCAGCCACCCACTGGAACTCCAGCTGCCCTATATACCACTGGGACAGGGCCAATCCTTGCAAGGACTTCCCTTGGCCCAAACTGGCCAGGATAGGGCTCTTTCAACATTCTGAAATTTGTTTTCGTGTACAAAAATAGAGAAAAGCATCTTTTCAAGATTCTGAGCCTGAGGGAACAACAAGACTCCTGGGAGAGAGTCAGCAGGTATTAACTCTTACCTACCATGTCCTTGTAAACACAGCTCATACTGCCCGAGATTACAGCCTCGGGTCAATCGGTAGAACCTAAAAATGAAGAAAAAAGAGGGGCAGAATAGGCCTTTTTTAACTCAAGGATGTAAGCAAATTATTCCAACTGTTATTTATAAATGAGTGTGTTCATATTGTAAAACCTGATGCATGACTAAGTTTTATTTTTTTATTATTTTATTTTTATTTTTTGCTTTTTAGGGCCTCGCTAGCAGCATACGGAGGTCCCCAGGCTAGGGGTCAAATCAGAGCTATGGCTGCCAGCCTACACCACAGCCACAGCCACGCGGGATCTGAGCTGCGTCTGCGACCCACACCACAGCTCATGGCAACACCGGATCTTTAACCTACTGAGCAAGGCCAGGGATCAAACCCGCAACCTCATGGTTCCTGGTCGGATTCGTTTCTGCTGCACCCCGACGGGAACTCCAAAAGAGCTCTTTTTAATCGACTTGAAAGTACTTACAAATTAAATATTTCTAAAGGTCACAGAAACTTGCCCCAAATTTTTGAAGGATCACATGATCTGTGATGAATCTTGAATGAATGAAAACAAATTTGTTTGTTTAATTAATATGGCCATGTCTTTAGTCATCAACATTAAGTATAGTATTTTTATTATACCTAGGCTTACTGAAAATCAATAAATTCATGATATCTCTGTTACTAGATCTGTCAAAAAGAAAAATAACTTGGTATGATTTTTTTCTCCTTCGTGAAAAAAGGGAGACAATGGGATAAAAGATTTTAGGTGAACTCTATAGAATAGCTATGCTTTATGATATTATGATATGCCTACTTAATTTCTCCAGGTTTGTAGAAACTGGAAAATACAGAGTTTCACTAAGTTCAGTTAAATTATGGGAGTTCACTGAATATCTAGGTTTGGTTTTGGGGGGCTTTTTTTTTTTTTTTTTTTTTGGCTGTGCTGTGGCAATGCCAGATCCTTAATCCACTGCACCACAAGGGAATTTCCTAGGTCATTTTGTTTTGTTTTGTTTTGTTTTTTAGGGCCACACCTTCAGCATATGGAGGTTCCCAAGTTTGGATCGAATCAGAGTGGTAGCTAGTGGCCTACACCACAGCCACAGCAACGCCAGATATGAACCGCATCTGCGACCTATACCACAGCTCATGGCAACGCCAGATCCTTAACCCTCTGAGCAAGGCCAGGGATCGAACCTGTGTCCTCATGGATACTAGCCAGATTCCTTTCCGCTGAGCCATGGCAGGAACTCCCCGAGGTCATTTTTTAATGAAAATAAAATCCTGAAACATTCATTGCTAAAAAGCCTAAGTTTATCCACTTTAGACCTCTTATTACACAAAAAAATGTTTGAGACTATCAATAAATATATTGAAAGATTGTAATATGAGGTGATATGTTCTTAAAATGAAAAAAATACTGTATTTATATAGTATGATATATGGTGATGATAAGAGAAGGTATAAACAATGGAGATTTTTGTTGTTGTTAGAAACATAGTTCTTTTTTGGCCACATCCACAGAATGCAAAGCTCCCGGGCCAAGGATCAAACATACACCACAGCAGTAACCAGGCCCACAGCAATGACAATATTGGATCCTTAACCTGCTGAGCCACCAGGGAACTCTAAAATAGTTTGTTTTCTGAAACTGGTTATTTCTAAATGTGAAAAAAAGGGGGGGATGTGTATTTTATATATATGTATGTGTATATATATATAGACTATATAGAACGTGGTGAAAGGTATGTGTCATCAGGACTGGACTAAGATTAGACTGAATTTAATTGAGTGAATAAATTTTGATATTAAATGTGAGGTGGTACAAAAGTAGAATTTGAGTTTCTCTCTGTTGAGGGGACTAAATTTTCTGGGAATCTTTTTTTTTTTTTTAATGTAAACAAAAAATAGAGAAAGAAGTTTATTTTCCAAAATTTCCTGTGACTCCTTGGGAATATTGATCTGCTTTTGTTACGACATTGTAAAGTTTCATTATCTTTTAAGCAAACTTTCTGTATTTGCTTTTGAAATCTATTATTGTCACTTTGGTTACATGAATAAGTATCATTTCATCGGGACCAATGCTCCTACTTAGCCAGCATTTAGAACACCTTCATACCTTTAATAAACTGCCTCAAATATAATTCTAAATGAAGTTATTTTGACTTCTAGCAAACTTGGGGAGGTTTCAGAGGACCCCCGAAACATCTCAGACAAATGTTAAACTAACTAGGGTTAGCTGGTATCTTAATTTACATGGCAAGCACTGTCAAGTGGCTGGGGACAAACCCTCTTAGATTATACTGTATGGATAAAGGTTTCTAAATTCTAGAAATTTTATGAAGTTCCTAAAATGGGTAATGTCCTGGTATGTTGTTAGTGACATTCTAGTTGTTATCTGAAAATGCTCTTTGCTACAGAACTAGCAAAATTTCCTTGACAAATGCATTATAAGCAGGTCTTTAACCATGGCCATTTTTAAGCCTTTGTCATTTACAGGTATTGTCTTACTTGGGGGCTTTTATAAAACTGCTTGTGGACAACTTGCTTTTCTGCTCTAAAACTCAACTCGGTAGCAAAAGGCCTTCCACAGAGAGAAGGAAGGAAGATAAGAGCCCATCATGAGAGAAATCAACAGAAAATCCTTCCACAGGACACCTATGAATGTACTCAAATCCAGCACCAACTGCAGCCCTGGGAATCTAGGTACAACCCCAGGCAGGAACCAACTACTGCAAACCCACTGTGTCTCAACTCAACTAATGCCAGTGGCACACAAACTTCCCAAAGGTTCTCCTTCATCCACACTATCCAGAGCTGTGGAACCAGCCTGGAGAAGGACCTGAGCTTCCTTCTCTTCTACAGGAAAGGGAGAGCCCCTGGCTACAGCCCACAGAGGCCAGATGCTCTGCCTGGGAGCCCAGCACAGCCTGTTACTGGCTCTGTGACCTGCAGAAATTACTTCTCTTTTCAGCTGAATTCCTTATCAGAAAAATGGAGGGGATAATTCTTCTGCCACGTAGGAAGGATGTGAAGATTGAATCTGATACAATACATGGAAGTTGCTGAGCAGAGTTCCTGGCAAAAACCAATAAACATCAACAAATGGCAGGTGTTCTTAATATTAGCTCCAGGACTAGGAATGCATTTTGGAGAAGAGGGAAGAGAAAAGAGATAAAAAATAGTACGAGAATCAGGAGACTCACCTCAAAGCGGCTGAGGAAGGCTTTCAGGTTTGGGAGTTCATCCAGGCACTTGGGATCAAATATGCGGTACAGGTCAAGGACATCGTAAGCCAGGAAATCCACATAGGTGAGCTGCAGAAAGGCAAAGCGTGCATGGGCACCAAACGCCGAACCTGCGAAAAATGACAACCCCGGGTCCCCAAAGCCGTCCCCTTACCTTGTCCCCTGCAAACCAAGGCCTCTTCCCCAGAAACTCGGAGAAGGGCTTCATCTTTTCAGGGATCTCCTTCAAGTACCCAGGCTTCAGTTTCTCCTGAGGCACAAAACAGCTGTCACCACCCTCACACACAGACTCCCTGGCACACAGCAGGCCTCCCAGGGCTGGCCGGATCCCAGCTGCCAGGGAGCAGCCACGTCCCCCGACGGCACCTGTTTCGGTGCCCAGGCTATGCTTTAACCCACTGTGGTCATTAGAGTCCTACTGGGTCCCACCTCCACCTGTGAGAGGGGAACAGAAGGCAAGGGCAAAGCCACCCTGTCCCTGAACCTGTCACCACTCAGCTCCAAACACCTGCCATGGGTCAGACAAGCAGTGCTGTGAGACCTGGCAGAGCTCAGGCCTCAGCCCTCAGGCACATCAACACTCAGATGATTCGGGAAGGAAGGGCCTCTACGAAGCACTGCAAAGAGGGGGTAGAAATGGTGTGGATGCCTGAGCAGTTTCTGGACAGTAGAGGAGAATCTGAGAGGCTGAAAGGAAGGAGAGGAACCAAGTCAGACCCTGTGCTGCCTACTGGGCACATGGGCTGATGCCCGAGATGCCCAGGAGGAGGCACTGGGCTGACGCGGTAAACACCCTGTCCAGGAACTGAATTCCCACCTGGGGAGTTTGGACTCTATCCTAAATTTGGGGATCTTGGAATCTCCATTTCATGCATTGGGGGTTCTGAGGGTCACCCTGGGGACTCTGTAAGGACTGGCTTGATGGATCTATAGCTCCAAGGAGTTCAAATGGCAAAAGAACCAGGGCACATGGGACCCTGTCCAGCCCGGCCCACTGGTAGGGGACTCACAAAGACATGGCTATAGCAGATCCTGATTTTCTGCATACAGACATCCAGAACCTGGTTCTCCAAAACATCCACTCGAATCTTCTCCTCCTCTGACTCCCCACCTGCAGCCACACCAGAGAAACAACCTCAGCAGCCCACCCCAGTGTCAAGGCCAGGGCAATGCCACCTGGTCCCCTGCCCCAACCCCCTAGCCCTACTCACACATGTTGTGCTTGCAAGCAATGTAGTGCAGGATGGCATTGCTCTGGGTCAGCTTGTGAGCCCCGTCAATTAGGTAGGGCAGCTGCAAGAACAGCAGGCACAGGTCGCTCGGACCAACTGCCTCCCCTGCACCCTCCCTTCAGCAAGGGCACAGGTGACACCTGGCACTCACACAGCCTGGCCCATGGGAGACACTCCACTATCTACCGAAACACGAAGGGAGGAGCTGGGACCAGAGCATCATGGAAAGACGGCGAAGACCACCAGGAACTGAGACCGTGAGCACAAGGCACCAGACCCTGAGACCGCTAAGCTGGCAAAGGAGCTGGAGAGAGACACCGTCCACTCTCCCCCACGGCAACCCAGCCCCTGCACCTACATTGGGGAAGTCCAGGCCCAGCTTGAATTTGTCACTCAGCCACTGGCTTCTGTCATAGTCGGGAGCTGTGGGAAAGGAGATGCAGTGAAACAACCCTCCCCACACACCAGCCCTCCTTCATGGGGACCTGCCACCGGGTCAGAGGCAAGACCTCCTGGAACAGGTGGATCTGGCATCTGAACCACTAAGACTCCCATGGCAGCTCTGGGGGAAAGGACACTTAGAAAGCTCTGGAACCTACACGAGGAAGGCTTACAAACGGAACCCATGCCAATGGGTATAAAGGAGCCCAACAATCGGCTTTCACGTCCTGCCTCACAGGCCACCTGCACCTTCAAATTTGGGCCAAGAGGCCGGGTCCTGCTCCAGTGGTAGAGGGTGGCACAGGTAAGCAAGAGGGCGGGACAGGGGTTCCTGGTCAACTAATCAGCATGCGTTGGGCAGAAGTCCGAACAGGATGCCATTGCAGTCCCCCATCGAGTACCGTTGGAGTCTGTGTAGTCCAGGAGCATTGGATGGCGTGAGCCAGCTGGGAGACAGGGCCATGACAGAGGTCAGAGGCGAGGGTCCTGATGGCAGGAGTTTCACTGCTCCAGGTCACCTCTCCCACACAGACACCCTTCCCCGCGCAAGCCCACGTGACAAGGAAGGACGGAGGGCTGGGGCTTTGGCTTTAGCTCCAGCAAGCTCCGAAGAGAAGCTGCTGGGGAAACCCACCCCCAGGTGGACCCCCAGCTGGACCCCCAGCTCCCCGGTGGATGTCGCAAAAACGCGAGATCTTGGGCCTGGCGCTCCTTAAGCCGCCCCAAGCGAAGAGGCTTCAGCGAGGCTGGACTGGAAATTCATCCTCCAATCGGCGAGGGAGACCGGGCGCCAAGTCCCCGCCCCTCCTCTCGGCCCCGCCCCCAGCCTCCACCCCGCCCCTCCCGAACGCAGGCACCGCACCTGCGCGCAGCCCCAGGTTGGCAGAAAGAGGCCATAGCCGCATCGCAGCAGCCGCGCTGGAAAGAGGAGCTCTCCGCGCGCAGAGGCTGAGGGCTGCTCGCTTCCCGCCCACACTCGGACCTTGGCTCTGGCGGGGAGTTGGCCCTCCGCGCTCGCTGGGCAAATAAGCCAGAAGCTGAACAAAGGCAGGACTCTTTCTCTTCCCTTCCCTTCCCTTCCCTGAGGGCGTCACTTAGCCTCGCGCCTGGGCTGCAGAGTTCCCTTCAGGCTCTGACTGCCAACTTCAGGCCAAGGAATGGAGACCTGAAATCGGCCCCTGTTTCAGGAGGAGCAGGACCCTCTCCCTGCATTTGGGAATCCGTGACAGCTGCGGTCCTCATGAGCAGACCATCCGTGGGAGGGGAAGAAACGCCCAGGTGAAGAGGCAGGAATAGGAAATGTGGTCTCAGGGTTCTCCTTTCAGAGACTGCAGGGGACCTGAGAGTGACAATGCTCACATGCCAATTACTCAGGTAGGTTTATGGCCTCAGTTGTGAACCCAAATCCCTCACCAGGCCCAGCAAGGGAACAGGGTGCTCAGGTGCAGCCCCAGAGGTACACTGACAGACAGCTCCATGTCCCTCGCCTGACAGGGACAGTGACCCGGACTGTCCTGGTCACAGAGGGAATGTGCCTGAGCAGGGGGAGAGCTGGCTAGGTACCCCTCCTCCTGCTGGGGAGTGGGCAGGGGCAGAGGGGGTGACAAGCCAGGAGCCTGGAGGGGACCACAGTCAGAGTACCCTGCATACCCTTGGCTGCCCGTGTCCGTAGATCCCAGCCACGACCCTGGACCTCTTACACATCTCTCGTTTTGTACAGGAGAGGTGGCTCAGGTGTCCTATGATGATGTCCTGTCATCTGTGACCTGTGGTACACTCTGCACAAGAACAGTGTCCTAGCTGCCAGCATTCCTCTTTGAAGGCTCAAGATTATGTTAGAACCAGGACAACAGGACATAGGTTGGTCTTTGGTTCCTTTTCTCTGTGTAGAATATTTTACAAGGTGGTAGGTATATGAAGACAGATGAGGCGTTCCCATCGTGGCTGGGTGGTTAACAAACCCGACTAGTATCCAGGAGGACGCAGGTTTGATCCCTGGCCTTTCTCAGTGGGTTAAAGATCCAGAGTTGCCTTGAGCTGTGTGTGGTGTAGGTCGCAGGTGCAGCTCACATCTGGCGTTGCTGTGGCTGTGGTGTAGGCCTGTGGCTACAGCTCCGCGATTCGACCCCTAGCCTGGGAACCTCCATAGGCCACAGGGGCGGCCCTAAAACGACAAAAGACAAAAAAAAAAGAGAAAAAAGAAAAAAACAGATGAGAGGAACTTTAAAAAACCAAATGGCTTTTACAAGTTAAAATGCAAGGTTGGTAAACTACAGAAAAATAAGCTTACCATGAGCTCACACTTGATACACTTGATAAGGAAAGAAAGGTATGAACCCAGTATTCAATAGAGGCATGGGGGTCGAGAAGGGGGACTTTAGCTAATCCCTGTGAAATCGCAGAGTCAGAGTCTGCCCATCTCTGCTAAGTGTCGGGGCTGGGAGGGTCTGTCACCCAAGACCTGCAGAGCTCAGTCCCTGTGGCAGGTGCTCCCCAGCTGTGCTGACCTTGCTGGTCCTCGGGGCTCCAAGCTGAGGGTCCAGACTCAGGATGCAGCTCAAGGTCAGGTGGATTCCCTGATCAGTTTGCCCACAGGGAGGCAACGGTGGCCTCGCAAACATACACGGGCTTCACCCCATACCTCCTTATGGTTTCCATAGCTCATGAAGGAGTTTTCATGCTGAGTGTCATACATCTTCAGCTTGAGACAGAAACATAACTGGGTTCCATGGAGAAAATGACTTTTCTGACTAACATTAAAGAGAATACCAACATTGAAAATAGGTAGAACAGATACTGTAGTGTCAGGATTCCTGCATCCCCTTGTTCCTTTTTTGGAAAAAACGGTGACTGAAATCCTGCCATAGAGCAGGCACTGTGGGTAAGACCATCCTGCGTAATAAAGCCTGGAAGTCAGCTGGGAAAGTCAAGGAGAGACAAATCACACTGGATCTACAGGAAAAGACTGGAACACATCCGGTAACTATCTAGAGTCTGTGGGCAGGTGGATGGCCGATATGTACAGATTTTTAAGTGAAATGTTAAGGGAGAAAAGAGCAGAACCTGAGAGTGCATGCACACACCCATTACATCTGCGCACAAGTGGGCATGAATGAAGATCAAACGAATATTTGAAGTGACCCCCCCACCCAGAGCAAGTATAATTGGCTTAAGAGCTCTACCTTGAGCACCCACAGTCTCCCAGGGGCTGTTCTAGGTGTATGCTGTTCTGCTGCCAACACCGGGCACAAGAGAGACACCAGGAACAAGAGAAACAAAAATTGCTGCCCTCCTGGTATTTATGTCCTATGGGAGAACAGATGAAATACACAAGCAACGGAACAAGACAATGCCTGTGTATATCACATGCTGGAACGGGCACCGTCTTAGCTGTAGGACTCTAGGGGGTCAGGTATGTGTACTTTCATGCAATCACCACCCAGACCAAGATAGGGAACTGTCAGGAATTCCCACCGTGGCAGAGCAGAAAAGAACCCAACTAGTATCCATGAGGATGTGGGTTCGATCCCTGGCCTCGCTCAGTGGGTTAAGGATCCCGTGTTGCCATGAGCTGTGCTGTAGGTTGCAGACACGGCTCAGATCTGGCGTTGCTGTGGCTGTGGTGTAGGCCGGCCGCTGCAGCTCCAAATTGACCCCTAACCTGGGAATCTCCATATGCCACAGGGGCAGCCCTTTAAAAAAAAAGCAAGATAGAGAACTTTCCAGCACTGCTCCATCACTGGTCAGCTGACCTCTGACCTCTGTCGCCTTGGAGTCATCTTGCCTCTTGGTCATGTAAAGGGAATGAGGTAGTCAGTACTCTTTTGTGACTACACCCTTCTGTGCATTTGTGTCTGTGGGAATCACTGTAGCTGTTGCTGTGTGTTGCAGTAGCCCTTCCATTGTCATTGTAGGGTGTGTATTGTATAGCCTTCCGTCATGTGACTAAGGGGTTTGTAAGAACATATCACTGTTCATGGGTCCATTGTCACTCGCACTGAATCACATTTGAAACGTTGCTAGTTTGCGGCTTCTTAGAATAAAGCTTCTTTGAATATGACTGTCCCTGTCTTTTGGAATGCATGAGCATGAGCACACAGCCCTGTTGGTATCTGACAAGGCAGGGGTTCCAGGGGCAGAAGGCCTTACACACTACTGGTTTCCCAAAGGAGGTGTCCCACCAGCGGTGAATGATGGTTTAAGGTACTCCTCGTAGTCAAGACCTGTTGTTGGTCTTTTACATTTGAGCCTATGTGGGGATATCCTTGGATTAACGTTGCTCGTAACTTCTCCAAATCCGGTGATGTCAGGCACGCTTCCCTATGCTTCTTGACTTTTGGGAAAGGCCGTTCCAGACTTGGGCCTTTTGATCATTGGGTGATAGGCTTGGCTATGCATTTTTGGAGATGTGTCCTTGGTAATTTGCAATAGATTTTCCCGGCTGAGCCTTGTCTACATGCTGGACCCCCAAGCCAGCAACTCGATAGAGTAGCACACTTTGGGAACACCTGAGCTCCTAGAAACTTCCTCTTAAGCAGACCGCTGGCCCACGTGCTTGGAAATTGCTTCCAGAGGATGCAGTGCAGAGGACGCATGGTGACTGGTTGATCAGAGACAGGAAACATATACCTAGGATGTTCACGGAAGGGTGTGAAGTAGGAACCAACAGTCCCCAGATCTGTACATTGACTTAAGACTTGGATACCCCGCAATGGCAAAAGGAAGCAAAAAATATATATATATATAAGTATCTTCAGTTAAAGAAGAAAAAAAAAAAGGCCATCTACCAGAGAGTCACGGAAGACGGGCCTCACCCTTCTCGGAACACCGCTGAATGCTAGAAGCTCTGACTCCCTCAGAGGTCTGGGAGCTTCATCCTAGAATGTATGCGCAGCCAAAATCCTAGTTCAGTGTCCACGAGCACGACATTTTCACATATGCAAGGACTAACGCCACTTACTCGTGAGGAGCTCAGAAAATGCGGGCAGACAAGAAGGTCCCGAGTGGCAGCTGTGCAACAGCCGGGACAGGGCGCTTTGGGGGCGTCTGAGGAAAGAGTGCAGACGGGATCCCAGACATTACAGAGGTGCTAAAGCCAGACGGCTGGAAGGACAAAGACTCCTGTCCCTGCCACAGGGGATTCCCAGCACTTCTGGCCTCACCCACAAAGACACACGGCGCTACAGAACCATGAGCTCTTCACAACCCAGGACGAAGGAAGGAGAAACGGTGGCTGCGGAAGAGGCCGCCCTTCTACAGAGCGTGCCCGGAGGATTCCTGCTCGAGGCGTCCCCAACAGGAACAAGAAATCTCAACACCCCTCAAGCCCAGACAGCATCGCCAGGCACCCGCCTCGGACAGTGTCCCCACTCAGGCCCCAGGAAGCAGCAGGGCTGCTTGGAGAGCTCAGGGGGGCCCAAAGGGAAAAAAGATACCACACAGCAGGTGTGAGTGAGGCTTTACTGCTGATCAGGCAGGGCTGGGTGGGGACCACGCTGGGGGAGCAGGGCCTACACGCCGGGTCAGGGCTGGTCTTCAGGGCAGGGCTGGGCAGCTCAGGACTGAGCCCCACAGGCAAGGGCCAGGCTCCACACGTCAGGCCTGAGCTCTCCAGGTCAGGCTGCTCACAGCAGGAGCAAGCACAGAAAGGAAGGCGGGTCTGGTTGGCCTCAGAGCAGAAAGGATACCTTCAGCCGCTGACTTCACGGCAGAAGGGCAGGAGGCTGCAGAGCGCTCAAGATCCTGGTGAATGCAGCCTGGGAAAGGCTTAGGGGCCACGTGAGGCCCGATGGGAACAAGGAGGACAAGCAAGACGTCTGGTCGTGGGCTGCAGGGAGGGCCAGCTGTCCTCCAGGGCCTGGTCCTCACTCCATCTCCTGCTTCCAGGGCACTACTTGTTGCCCCACATGGCCATCTTTGTATACACGGGGTGTGGCAGGAAGCGGCTGGACCTCATGTAGGCTGAGATCCTCTCCAGGCCCTGAGGGTGGGAAGAGAAGCTCAGACATCAGGGTCAGCGGCCCCTGGGACTCAAGAGGCTCCACTCCAGACAGACACCGAGTTCGAGAACCTGGGCGTGCCCTTCCTCGTGGGGTCAAGGGGTCCACAAAAGACAGTCTTCCTGGGGTTCCTAGTTCTGGTCCATTTCCTCTTCAATGCCCTGTAACTCATGTGGTAACACTTCCCACCCAGGGACACGTTCCACTGTGCTGGGTGCTGTATATCCTCCAGAGGTGATGACGGCAGGCATAGCTCATTCTAGCCCACGTCCAATTACTGTGCTTCACAGATGGTGTGTCTTTTCCAAATGGAAGCTTTTGGAGTTCCCGTCGTGGCTCTGTGGTAATGAACCTGACAAGTATCCATGAGGATGCAGGTTCGAACCCTGGCCTGGCTCAGTGTGTTAAGCATCCAGCACTGCTGTGAGCTGTGGTGCCACTTGTACCCACATTGCTGTGGCTGTAGTGTAGGTGGAAGGCTGCAGCTCCGATTCAACCCCTAGCCTGGGAACCTCCATAGGCTGGGTTGTGGCCTTAAAAAGACAAAAAAAAAAAAAAAAATTAAGCTTGATATCAACCCTGCCTTAAGCAAGTTAATCAATCCCATTTTTTCAACAGCATTTACTCACTTCCTGCCTGTGTCACATGGGATGATTTTCTCAAAAACTCCCCCTTTTTCGTTGTGATTATGTTTGCTCTGGTGATTTGAATTCAGCCGTCTTTGATGTTGCTACGGCAAAAGATTACACTCAGTGAAGGCTCAGATGATGGTCAGCATTTTTCAGCAATAAACTATCCTTCAAGTAAGGGAGTACACACTTTGTTTAGACCTAATGCCATTGCACATCCTATCGATGGCGGTTCAGTGTAAACACAACTTTGCTGTGCCCTGAGAAACAAAAAAAGTCATGCGACTTGCTTCACTGCAACAGTCACCGTGTCGTGGGTGTCCACAGCCAAACAGAACTACCGCAGTCTACCCAAGATACGCCTGGGGGTTGAGAAGGTCCACACAACTAACCTGAGTTCGTCTCCTGCATCAGGAGGGAACACCAGGTACCCAGAGAGTAAGCACCTTCCTCGTGTTCAGGCATCTAATCAGTTATACCCCGGAATGCAGCCCGGCTCTCTCTCCAATCCTGTGCTCTTGGCCGGGCACTACCCACAAGAGGACCTGTCGTCTGCCTCACTGCTCGCAAACTTGCTCCATTGTCAGAGGGAAGCTTCTAGACCAGAGGGATGCCTAGACCAACAAAGACCCACACAAAGTGCCAGAGCAGCTTGCAGCACAGAACAGGTCGCATCCAATGACTCAGCAAAACCTGGATGAAAGGTGAGAGGAGGATAAGGAGCGGCCAGGTCAGGCCAGGCCAGGCCGACTCTAATCAGTCCACTTCAAGGACAGAGTCCAACTGCCCCGCCTGGCACCTGAGCCCCGTCTCAATGGACCCCAACCTACTTCATCTGCCACTGCAGCCACCCAGGCAGTAAGACACGCAGGGGTGTCTGTGCACTGTCTTCCCAAGATGAAGAGTGCCCGGGAAGCTGCAGGGGTGCAAAGATCCTGGGGCTGCCTCTACGCACAGCCCAGGCCCCAACAGGCCACACGGCAGCTCCCTTGCCTGCCAGGCAATCATCTCGGCCCTTACAAAATGCTCAGGCCACAAGCCTGGAGCAGAGCCAGAAGGAGCCAGAAAACAGATTCAGGATGGGCATGGCAAACACACTGCAGGCTGCAAAACCTACTGCACCAATGCCTCAAGTGCCCAAATCTGTCAAAAAGCAAACTTTGCTACTCGGCCCCTGGCGGACTGAGGGTGACGGGTGATGAGCTGGGAGGTGAGGGCAGCCTGGGCTCCCCCGGCACCAAGGTGGCTGCACGCGCCACACACCTCGGGGGTCCTGTGTTTCTCCAGCTGCCCTGAGCCCCAGAGGGAGGGCACCAGAGCTGTGGGACGGCTGCATCCCCCCTGGGCCTGACACAGTGCCTCCTACAGAGGACAGGGTCAGATCAGTGAATGTGGCGACGGTCCCACCTCTGAGATGAATCTTGGTTTAGTGGAAGGCAGAAGGAAAGGGAGACGGGCAGGGAAGGAAAGGGCCCACAAGAAGAGACACAAGGCCCGCGACAGGACAAACTCCTACGTGGGCATGTGCTCAAAACACAGCACTGCTGCGTCCTGGGAATCTCAGTACAAGCCCGGGGGCGGGGGGGGGCGGGGGGGGTCTGATGGTTACAAAGCTGTGTGGGAATCAGGAACAATATTGTTCGTGGCTTCGATATTTAATACCAATCCTTCTGTGTCTCAGGTCTACTAATGCCAATGCCATACCAACTCTTGAAGGCTCTGCTTCATCCACACTGTCCAGAGCTGTAGTCCAGACAAGACAAGACCTGAGTGGTTCGTGTCAGCACAGGAGAGAGAGAGCCACTGACAGCTGTGCTTAGATGCCAGATGCTCTCTCTGCCTGGGAGCCCAGAGAGCCTGTCCTGGCTCTTGACGTTCGGCAATTACTGATCCTTTCAGCTGAACCCCTGATCTCTGATATGGGGGAGATCATTCTGCGACCCTGGAGGAATGCCGTTCACATCAAATTTGAGATATGGAAAAACCCAGAGCATAGATTCTGATGTGGCAGTCTGCAATGAACGCGAGCGAGTCTTCATTTTCCCTCCACAACGAGGCGAGCATCAGGGAGAAGAGGGAAAACAAAAGAGATAAGTAGTGGGGGCATCAGGAGACTCACCTCAAAGCGGCTGAGGAAGGCTTTCAGGTTTGGGAATTCATCCAGGCACTTGGGATCAAATATGCGGTACAGGTCAAGGACATTGTAAGCCAGGAAATCCACATAGGTGAGCTGCAGAAAGGCAAAGCGTGCATGGGCACCAAACGCCGAACCCGCAAAAAATGACAACCCCGGGTCCCCAAAGCCATCCCCTTACCTTGTCCCCTGCAAACCAAGGCCTCTTCCCCAGAAACTCGGAGAAGGGCTTCATCTTTTCAGGGATCTCCTTCAAGTACCCAGGCTTCAGTTTCTCCTGAGGCACAAAACAGCTGTCACCACCCTCACACACAGACTCCCTGGCACACAGCAGGCCTCCCAGGGCTGGCCGGATCCCAGCTGCCAGGGAGCAGCCACGTCCCCCGACGGCACCTGTTTCGGTGCCCAGGCTATGCTTTAACCCACTGTGGTCATTAGAGTCCTACTGGGTCCCACCTCCACCTGTGAGAGGGGAACGGAAGGCAAGGGCAAAGCCACCCTGTCCCTGAACCTGTCACCACTCAGCTCCAAACACCTGCCATGGGTCAGACCAGCAGTGCTGTGAGACCTGGCAGAGCTCAGGCCTCAGCCCTCAGGCACATCAACACTCAGATGATTCGGGAAGGAAGGGCCTCTACGAAGCACTGCAAAGAGGGGGTAGAAATGGCGTGGTTGCCTGAGCAGTTTCTGCTCAGTTGCGGAGAATCTGAGAGGCTGAAAGGAAGGAGGGAGAGGAACCAAGCTGGACCCTGTGCTGCCTACTGGGCACATGGGCTGATGCCCGAGATGCCCAGGAGGAGGCACTGGGCTGACGCGGTAAACACCCTGTCCAGGAACAGAATTTCCACCTGGGGAGTCTGGACTCTTTGCTGGGATCGGTGGGATCTTGGATCTCCATTTCATGCACAGGGGGTTCTGAAGTCACTATGGAACCTTGTAAGGACTAACTTGATAGATCAGCAGCTCCAAGAAGTTCAAATTACAAAAGGACCTGAGACAAAAGAATTCCTTGATCTCCTTTCAAACCCTGTCCAGCCCTGCCCAGGGAGGGACTCACAAAGTCAGGGCTGTAGCAAAGACTGGCCAAGGCTTCAGATGTGTCGTTGGCCTGGTTCTCCAAAACATCCACTCGAATCTTCTCCTCCTCTGTCTCCCCACCTGCAGCCACACCCCAGAGACACACCCTCAGTAGCTCACTCTGGCCAAGGCCAGGGCAATGCCACCTGGACCCTGCCCCCATCCCCCAGCCCCACTCACACATGTTGTGCTTGCGAGCAATGTAGCGCAGGATGGCGTTGCTCTGGGTCAGCTTGTGAGCCCCGTCAATTAAGTAGGGCAGCTGCAAGAACAACAGGCACAGGTTGCTCGGACCAACTGCCTCCCCTGCACCCTCCCTTCAGCAAGGGCACAGGTGACACCTGGCACTCACACAGCCTGGCCCATGGGAGCCACTCCACTATCTACCGAAACACGAAGGGAGGAGCTGGGACCAGGGCATCATGGAAAGACGGCGAAGAGCACCAGGAGCTGAGACCGTGAGCACAAGGCACCAGACCCTGAGACCGCTAAGCTGGCAAAGGAGCTGGAGAGAGACACCGTCCACTCTCCCCCACGGCAACCCAGCCCCCACACCTACATTGGGGAAGTCCAGGCCCAGCTTGAATTTGTCACTCAGCCACTGGCTTCTGTCATAGTCGGGAGCTGTGGGAAAGGAGATGCAGTGAAACAACCCTCCCCACACACCAGCCCTCCTTCATGGGGACCTGCCACCGAGTCAGAGGCAAACCTCCTGGAACAGGTGGATCTGGCATCTGAACCACTAAGACTCCCATGGCAGCTCTGGGGGAAAGGCTTACTAAGCACCTGGGCAACCTCTTAGGGGAACCCATGCCCAGGGCTGGTACAGGCACCCAGCCATGGACTCTCACGTCCTGCCTTGGTGGCCAGCTGCACCCCCAAAGGGTTTGGGAAAGGGCAGATTCCTGTGGTAGCCGGTGGAGCCTGACAGAGGTGGGCCACAGGGGTCAGGACATGGCATGCCTGGCCCGAATCAGCAGGACCTGAACAGAACAGGATGCCATTACCGTCCCCCATCGTGTACTTCTTCTCCTCGTAGCTGGAGTCTGTGTACTCCAGGAGCAGGCGGATGGCGTGGGCCAGCTGGGAGAGATTGTCGTGCCAGAGGTCAGAGGCGAGGCTCCCCAAAGCTTCTCTTTCCCTGTTCCCCGTCTCCTCGCACACCCCAACACTCCCACCCTCACCCCCCTGCTCCGCAGGCCCTGGAGAAGGGTCGTGGCTGCAGCACGCCCTGGGAATCACTTTCAGTTCCCAGCTACACAGCCTTTGCTCGCCGCTCCGCCTCCATCCCACCCTCCCTGCCAGACCCCTCGCTCACCCCACGGATGTCCCAGTAACCCAGGATCAGAGTCATGGTGTTGGTTTCTGAGCCTTGACCCGACAAGCTTCGCCACAGCTGGGCTGGAAATTTATCCTCTGACCTGGTAGTGAAGGCGGGGCGGGAAGTGCACCGCCCTCTCCTCGGCCCCGCCCCCCAACCCAGCCCCAACGGGGCAGTGCCTTTGCCAACTGCAGCGCCAGGCCAGGTGGAGGGAGATCTGCTTCCTTCTCCCAGCCAAGGGTTCTCTGGAGCCCAGGTCAGCCGCTGAGATGCCCAGGGCTTCCTGGGTTGCTGCCCTCGTCCCGCCCCCAGTCAGACCTCTGCTAAATCGGAGAGGGGCTTTGCTCTCAGGAAAGCAGCTTAAATCACTGGGGCAAGGCTCTTCCCCCTCCTCTTCCCGCTCAGGCACCAGTCAGCTCTGCTCCTGGGCTTCAGAGGTCCCACGGGTTCTGCCAAGCTCTGGCTGCCAAGATAAGACCAAGAGGGGTGCCCCTCAAGCCCAGAGTTTAATTGGTCCCCGTCACGGGAAGACCAGGAGACCCGGCGATCCTAAAGCTCCCCCCACCTGTTTATGATCCCTGACAGCCTCGAGTCTTCCAGAAAACACTATCCCAGAGATGGGAAGAATCATCCAGTTCACGGGGCAGAAAAAGGAAGTGTGGTCTCAGTGCCTTTGTTCCAGGATTGAGGAAGACCCCCGCTCTCCTGCCACGTGCCTAAGAGAGAGAATGATCAAGTATAAATTCACCGCAGAGTTCCTGCTGTGTCCCAGTGGGTAAAGAATCAGGCACTTTTCTCTGCCGTGGGGTCTGAGGTGCCCTCCCTGACCCCTGGTGCAGTGGGTTAAGGATCCCGGTTGCCACGGCTCTGGGGTAGGTCACAGCAGCAGCTGGGACTTCGATCCCCGACCCAGGAACTTCCATATGCCCCAGGTGTGGCCAGAAAAATAAAGGTAAGTGAATCAAGGGATTCATGTCCCAGGTCGTGAATCTAAATGCAGAACCAGGCCCAGCAAAGCACATACCCAGGTGCGGCCTCAGACCTATCCTGACAGCCAGGTAAATGTCCCTCACATTGATACAGTGACAGGAAGGGTGGGGGACACGGAGGGAATGTGACCGAGGCGGGAAGAGCTGACCTCTGAGCAGCCAGGTGCCTCTCCTGCCAAGGAGGCCAGAGTGGGGTGGCAGCCAGGAACCCGGAGGACTGTCCACAGGACCACAGTCAGAGCGGGCCCAGCACAGCCTCAGCTGCCCAGGTCCATGGATTCCAGCCCTGATCCTGGACCCTCCCACCGTGTGGTTTTATGCAGGAGAGGGTGCCCTTTGAAGTCACTCTGTGACCTGTGACTTCCACTCCAACCTCCAAAAAAGCAATATCCTACCTGTCAATGTTTCTCTTTGAAGGGGGAAGACTTTTTTTTTTTTTTTTTTTTTTGCTTTTTAGGGCCGAACCCAGGGCAGATGGAAGTTCCCAGGCTAGGGGTCGAATCCAAGCTACAGCTGCCAGCCTATGCCACAGCTACTTGAAATCCCAGCCACATCTGCAACCTACACCACAGCTCATGGCAACGCCGGATCCTTAACCCACTGATCGAGGCCAGGGATCAAACCTGCATCCTCATGGCTCCTAGTCAGGTTTGTTAACCATTGAGCCATGAAGGGAATGCCCGAAGACTATTTCAAAATTAGGAGAGCAGGAGTTCCCGTTGTGGCTCAGTGGTTAACGAATTCCGACAAAGAACCATGAGGTTGCTGGTTTGATCCCTGGCCTTGCTCTGTGGGTTAAGGGTCTGGCGTTGCGTGAGCTGCGGTGTAGGTTGCAGATGCAGCTTGGATCCCATGTTGCTGTGGCTCTGGCATAGGCTTGGCAGCTACGGCTCCGATTAGACCCCTGGCCTGGGAACCTCCATATGCTGTGGGTGCGGCCCTAGAAAAGAAAAAAAAAAAAAAAATAGGAGAGTAGGACATAGACTGGCCTGTGCTTCCTTTTCTTTATTTAAAGGGTACTACAAGTCAGTGGACATATGAGAACAGATGAGAAGATCGTTTTTTAAAAACTGGGTTTCCAAGTTAAAATGTCACATTGACTAGAAAATTAAGTTAGAATGGGGTAAAACAGAGAGATCGGATTAAGATGGCAGAATAGAAGGAGTGGAGTTCAACTTCTCTCCTAAAAACAACAAAATTTCCAACCAAATGCTGAGCAATCTTCAACCAAATGGACCAGGAACTTTCAAAGAGATATCCTACTCCAGAAGACAAAGGGGAGGCCACGCCAAGAGGTAGGAGGGGCGATTACGTGATATAAGCAACCCCACACCTCCCGGGTGGGAAGCCCCACAGACTGGAAAGTAACTCCTTCACAGAGACTCACCTACAGGAGTGAGAGTTCTGACACAGGTGCGGATCTGGCACTGGGAGAAAGAGCCCCCGGAGCACCTGGCGTTGTAGGCCAGCGGGGCTTGTACACAGGAGCTCCACAGGACTGGGGGAAGCAGAGACCCCATTCTTTTTTTTTTTTTTTTTTGTCTTTTTGTCTTTTGTTGTTGTTGCTATTTCTTGGGCCGATCCCTCGGCATATGGAGGTTCCCAGACTAGGGGTTGAATAGGAGCTGTAGCCACCGGCCTACACCAGAGCCACAGCAACGCGGGATCCGAGCCGGTTCTGCAACCTACACCACAGCTCACGGCAACGCCGGATCCTCAACCCACCGAGCAAGGCCAGGGATAGAACCCGCAACCTCATGGTTCCTACTCGGATTCGTTAACCACTGCGCCACGACGGGAACTCCAAGACCCCATTCTTCAAAGGCACACACAGACTTTCACATGCACTGGGTCCCAGGGCAAAGCAAAGTCTCCGTAGGAATCTGGGTCAAACCTGGCTGCAGCTATGGGAGGACCTCCTGGGAAGACAGGGGTGAATGTGGCTTGTTGTGGGGGAAGGACATTGGAAGCAAAGCCCTTGGGAATAGTCAGCAGCCTGCCTTTCTCTGGAGGTGGCCATTTTGGGAAAACCTGGCCCCACCCATCAGCACTGAGAAGCCCCAGGCCAAACAACAATCCGGGTGGGATCACAGCCCCGCCCCTCAGCAAACAGGCTGCCTGAAGACCCCCCAGGCACCCAGCCACCTCTAATCTCACCCAGAGACAAGCCCAACCCACCAGAGGGATAGGAATCCGCCTCACCTGCCAGTGGGCAGGCACCCTTCCCTCCCACCAGGAAGCCTACAGCAAGCCCCCATACCAACTTCCGCCACAAGGGGGGGCAGCCGCCAGAGTAAGAGAGGCTACAACTCTATTTGTAAAACGGTCCCCACACCAAAAACCTATGAAAATGAAAAGGCAGAGAACTATAACTCAGATGAGGGAGAAAGAAAAAACCCCAGAAAAACAGCTGAGTGATCAGGAGATTCTCAGCCTCCAGGAAAAAGACTTTAGACTGTTGATGCAGAAGATGTTGCAAGACATTGGAGATAAACCGGAGGCAAAGGTGGATAATTTACAGGAAACGCTGAGCAAAGAGATACAAGATAGAAAACTTCAGCAAGAAGAGGTGGAATTACCACCCAGACCAAGACAGAGAACTTTTCCAGCACTGCTCTGTCTCTTCAGTGAGAAGACCTCTCCCACCTCGGATTCAGGTTGCCTGTTGATCATGTAAATGGAATGATGTGGTAGGTACTTTTTGTGTCTACACCCTTTTGTCCACACTGTGAATAGGAAAATCATTGTGTCTGTTGTTGTCTGTCGCAGTAGCCCTTTTACTGTCATTGTAGTGTGTGTATTGTATAGCATTCCATCATGTGAATAATGGATTTATAATAACATCACAGTTTATTGGCCCATTCTCATATTGATAGACATCTGGAAAGTTGCTAGTTCTTGGATTTTTAAAATATATCTGCTTTGGCAGGACAACCGGCAGCCAAGGGAGTGGGACGAACGCATCAGGATCGCTGTGTTGCCAGATGGATCCCCGGGCAGGCATAGAGCCTGGTCCTGTTCCTCCTGGACTCATTTCCTCTACCGTGGCCATGGCTGGGGCCTTCAAAACAAAAAAATGCCTCCTGTGGACCGTGGATCTATGATGGAGGATCCTGGCATATTGACTTTTTTTCCAATGCCAACCAGCACATACATTTTTGCCACAGCGAAAAGGCGCCACAAAAGGGACAGATGAGCGAATATGGTAATGCGGTATGTTTCCCTTGTTTTAAAAAAAGGTAATATTTAAAATCATCATGTTGGGAGTTCCTGCTGTGGCACAACAGGATCCATTGGTGGTGTCGTTGTAGCACCAGGACTCAGGTTCGATTCCCTGCCTGGCACAGTGGGTTGAAAGGATCCAGCATTGCCACAACTGTGACTTGGGATCTGGTCCCTGGCTTGGGAACTCAATAAGCCTCAGCGCGAGGCAGCCAATACACACCCACATACCTACCTAAATATGTATGCAAATAAATAATTTGATTAATTAATTTTAAGAAAGCAACGTCACTGCCAGGACAGGGGGTGGGGGCAGAGTGTGCAGGCAAAATAAAATAATACTCATAAAAGTATTTGAACATGTATGCTTTCAATAAAGGAAAAGAGGGAGTTCCCGTCGTGGCGCAGTGGTTAACGAATCTGACTAGGAACCATGAGGTTGCAGGTTCGATCCCTGGCCTTGCTCAGTGCGTTAAGGAGCCGGCGTTGCCGTGAGCTGTGGTGTAGGTGGCAGATGCGGCTCAGCTCCCGCGTTGCTGTGGCTTGGTGTAAGCCGATTTTCGGGTAAATGTCCTTTGTTGATTAGCAATATTCTGTCTCAGCTCAGCCTTGCCTCAATACTAGACCCACAAAATCAGCAACTATTTATGGTAGCAGTTTGGGAACTCCTAGCTCCTAGAAGCTTCCTCTTAAGCAGACCCTGGCCAGTGTGGTTGGAAGTTAGTTCCAGTGGATGGACTGCAGAGAGATGAATGGCGACCGGTCATGGTGGAGAAAACGGATGCCTAAGATGTTCGTGAAAGGGTGTGATGGAAGACTTGTTGCAATATAGGAAAGGCATTCTAGCTTACCCATGATTTATTTGAGACATGATGCCAACTAGAACAGCCTATTTTGTGGCCTGTCAAACAGGCAGTATATATCGACTTTAACCATCAAAGAAAAGAATGCATTTAAAACTCAGAACGGAGTAACGGTGGTTCAGGCATCCAAAATGAAGCCAAATGCCATTTCAAATGTGGTTTCAGACATGTTCTTGCATCACAGAGAACTTCAATATTCTGAGCTCTATCAGACTCCAGGACAGCACCAGCAATTCTCAAAACAGTAGCTACTAGCCCTGCCGGCTGCAACCTTGTGGTCCCAAGGTCTCCTCTTGAAAGTAGGCAACCCGTTCGGACCTCCAATCAATCCTTGCTTAAGCGCCCACACGTCTTGCCAAATTCAATTCAAATTCTTCACAACTTACATTCTTTTGTGATTTTTTTTTTTTTTTTTTTTTTTTTTTTTTTTTGCCTTCTGTATGTGTATGGCCATGCCTAGCAGAAACCCCTAGGCAGGAAAAGACCAGAAGAAATTCTTGGTACATTTCCTAAGTCAAATAAGCCTAAGAGGAATCCCTAGGCAGAAAAAGACTTGAAGGAGCTTTGGAGTGAACTGATTTGGCTGACTTTTTTTTTTTTTTTTTTTTTTTTTTTTTAGTGTGGCTTAAAATTGGAAAGATGTGTACTTTATAATAAAAAGAAACATAAAGAAAATGAGAAGTTGTGCAATATTTTTTTGTCTTTTTGGCTTTTCTAGGGCTGCTCCCCGTGGCATATGGAGGTTCCCAGGCTAGGGGTCGAATCCAAGCTATAGCTGCCAGCCTATGCCACAGCTACTTGAAATCTCACACATGTTGTGCTTGCGAGCAATGTAGCGCAGGATGGCGTTGCTCTGGGTCAGCTTGTGAGCCCCGTCAATTAAGTAGGGCAGCTGCAAGAACAACAGGCACAGGTTGCTCGGACCAACTGCCTCCCCAGCACCCTCCCTTCAGCAAGGGCACAGGTGACACCTGGCACTCACACAGCCTGGCCCATGGGAGACACTCCACTATCTACCGAAACACGAAGGGAGGAGCTGGGACCAGGGCATCATGGAAAGACAGTGAAGACCACCAGGAACTGAGACCGCGAGCACAAGGCACCAGACCCTGAGACCGCTAAGCTGGCAAAGGAGCTGGAGAGAGACACCGTCCACTCTCCCCCACGGCAACCCAGCCCCCACACCTACATTGGGGAAGTCCAGGCCCAGCTTGAATTTGTCACTCAGCCACTGGCTTCTGTCATAGTCGGGAGCTGTGGGAAAGGAGATGCAGTGAAACAACCCTCCCCACACACCAGCCCTCCTTCATGGGGGACCCTCCATGGGGTCAGAGGCAAGACCTCCTGGAACAGGCGGATCTGGAATCTGAACCACTAAGACTCCCATGGCAGCTTTGGGGGAAAGGACACTTAGAAAGCTCTGGAACCTACACGAGGAAGGCTTACAAACGGAACCCATGCCAATGGGTATAAAGGAGCCCAACAATCGGCTCTCACGTCCTGCCTCACAGGCCACCTGCACCTTCAAATTTGGGCCAAGAGGCCGGGTCCTGCTCCAGCTGGTAGAGGGTGGCACAGGTAAGCAAGAGGGCGGGACAGGGGTTCCTGGTCAACTAATCAGCATGCGTTGGGCAGAAGTCCGAACAGGATGCCATTACAGTCCCGCATCGGGTACCGTTGGAGTCTGTGTAGTCCAGGAGCATTGGATGGCGTGAGCCAGCTGGGAGACAGGGCCATGACAGAGGTCAGAGGCGAGGGTCCTGATGGCAGGAGTTTCACTGCTCCAGGTCACCTCTCCCACACAGACACCCTTCCCCGCGCAAGCCCACGTGACAAGGAAGGACGGAGGGCTGGGGCTTTGGCTTTGGCTCCAGCAAGCTGCGAAGAGAAGCTGCTGGGGAAACCCATCCCCAGCGGCGCAGCATTTGCTCCTCTCCCCCACCCCGCCCGCCTCCACCCTCCGCGCCCTCGTGGACCCCCAGCTGGACCCCCAGCTCCCCGGTGGTGTTGCAAAAACGCGAGATCTTGGGCCCGGCACTCCTTAAGCCTCCCCAAGCGAAGAGGCTTCAGCGAGGCTGGACTGAAAATTTATCCTCCAATCGGCGAGGGCGACCGGGCGCAAGGTCCCCGCCCCTCCTCTCGGCCCCGCCCCCAGCCCCCACCCCGCCCCCCGCCCTCCCGCCCCCCAGGCCCTCCAAACCCCCCCGCCGCCCGGACTCATGCACCGCACTTGCGCGCAGCCCCAGGTTGGCAGAAAGAGGCCATATCCGCATCGCAGCAGCCGCGCTGGAAAGAGGAGCTCTCCGCGCGCAGAGGCTGAGGGCTGCTCGCTTCCCGCCCACACTCGGACCTTGGCTCTGGCGGGGAGTTGGCCCTCCGCGCTCGCTGGGCAAACAAGCCAGAAGCTGAACAAAGGCAGGACTCTTTCTCTTCCCTTCCCTTCCCTTCCCTGAGGGCGTCACTTAGCCTCGCGCCTGGGCTGCAGAGTTCCCTTCAGGCTCTGACTGCCAACTTCAGGCCAAGGAATGGAGACCTTAAATCGGCCCCTGTTTCAGGAGGAGCAGGACCCTCTCCCTGCATTTGGGAATCCGTGACATCCGCGGTCCTCCTGAGCAGACCATCCGTGGGAGGGGAAGAAACGCCCAGGTGAAGAGGCAGGAATAGGAAATGTGGTCTCAGGGTTCTCCTTTCAGAGACTGCAGGGGACCTGAGAGTGACAATGCTCACATGCCAATTACTCAGGTAGGTTTATGGCCTCAGTTGTGAACCCAAATCCCTCACCAGGCCCAGCAAGGGAACAGGGTGCTCAGGTGCAGCCCCAGAGGTGCACTGACAGACAGCTCCATGTCCCTCGCCTGACAGGGACAGTGACCCGGACTGTCCTGGTCACAGAGGGAATGTGCCTGAGCAGGGGGAGAGCTGGCTAGGTACCCCTTCTCCTGCTGGGGAGTGGGCAGGGGCAGAGGGGGTGACAAGCCAGGAGCCTGGAGGGGACCACAGCAGAGTACCCTGCATACCCTTGGCTGCCCAGGTCCGTAGATCCCAGCCACGACCCTGCACCTCTTACACATCTCTCGTTTTGTACAGGAGAGGTGGCTCAGGTGTCCTATGATGATGTCCTGTCATCTGTGACCTGTGGTACACTCTGCACAAGAACAGTGTCCTAGCTGCCAGCATTCCTCTTTGAAGGCTCAAGATTATGTTAGAACCAGGACAACAGGACATAGGTTGGTCTTTGGTTCCTTTTCTCTGTGTAGAATATTTTACAAGGTGGTAGGTATATGAAGACAGATGAGGCGTTCCCATCGTGGCTGGGTGGTTAACAAACCCGACTAGTATCCAGGAGGACGCAGGTTTGATCCCTGGCCTTTCTCAGTGGGTTAAAGATCCAGAGTTGCCTTGAGCTGTGTGTGGTGTAGGTCGCAGGTGCAGCTCACATCTGGCGTTGCTGTGGCTGTGGTGTAGGCCTGTGGCTACAGCTCCGCGATTCGACCCCTAGCCTGGGAACCTCCATAGGCCACAGGGGCGGCCCTAAAACGACAAAAGACAAAAAAAAAAAAAAAAGAAAAAAACAGATTAGAGGAACTTTAATAAACCAAATGGCTTTTACAAGTTAAAATGCAAGGTTGGTAAACTACAGAAAAATAAGCTTACCATGAGCTCACACTTGATACACTTGATAAGGAAAGAAAGGTATGAACCCAGTATTCAATAGAGGCATGGGGGTCGAGAAGGGGGACTTTAGCTAATCCCTGTGAAATCGCAGACTCAGAGTCTGCCCATCTCTGCTAAGTGTCGGGGCTGGGAGGGTCTGTCACCCAAGACCTGCAGAGCTCAGTCCCTGTGGCAGGTGCTCCCCAGCCGTGCTGACCTTGCTGGTCCTCGGGGCTCCAAGCTGAGGGTCCAGACTCAGGATGCAGCTCAAGGTCAGGTGGATTCCCTGATCAGTTTGCCCACAGGGAGGCAACGGTGGCCTCGCAAACATACACGGGCTTCACCCCATACCTCCTTATGGTTTCCATAGCTCATGAAGGAGTTTTCATGCTGAGTGTCATACATCTTCAGCTTGAGACAGAAACATAACTGGGTTCCATGGAGAAAATGACTTTTCTGACTAACATTAAAGAGAATACCAACATTGAAAATAGGTAGAACAGATACTGTAGTGTCAGGATTCCTGCATCCACTTGTTCCTTTTTTGGAAAAAACGGTGACTGAAATCCTGCCATAGAGCAGGCACTGTGGGTAAGACCATCCTGCGTAATAAAGCCTGGAAGTCAGCTGGGAAAGTCAAGGAGAGACAAATCACACTGGATCTACAGGAAAAGACTGGAACACATCCGGTAACTATCTAGAGTCTGTGGGCAGGTGGATGGCCGATATGTACAGATTTTTAAGTGAAATGTTAAGGGAGAAAAGAGCAGAACCTGAGAGTGCATGCACACACCCATTACATCTGCGCACAAGTGGGCATGAATGAAGATCAAACGAATATTTGAAGTGACCCCCCCACCCAGAGCAAGTATAATTGGCTTAAGAGCTCTACCTTGAGCACCCACAGTCTCCCAGGGGCTGTTCTAGGTGTATGCTGTTCTGCTGCCAACACTGGGCACAAGAGAGACACCAGGAACAAGAGAAACAAAAATTGCTGCCCTCCTGGTATTTATGCCCTATGGGAGAATAGATGAAATACACAAGCAACGGAACAAGACAATGCCTGTGTATATCACCTGCGGGAACGGGCACCATCTTAGCTGTAGGACTCTAGGGGGTCAGGTATGTGTACTTTCATGCAATCACCACCCAGACCAAGATAGGGAACTGTCAGGAATTCCCACCGTGGCAGAGCAGAAAAGAACCCAACTAGTATCCATGAGGATGTGGGTTCGATCCCTGGCCTCGCTCAGTGGGTTAAGGATCCCGTGTTGCCATGAGCTGTGCTGTAGGTTGCAGACACGGCTCAGATCTGGCGTTGCTGTGGCTGTGGTGTAGGCCGGCCGCTGCAGCTCCAAATTGACCCCTAACCTGGGAATCTCCATATGCCACAGGGGCAGCCCTTTAAAAAAAAAGCAAGATAGAGAACTTTCCAGCACTGCTCCATCACTGGTCAGCTGACCTCTGACCTCTGTCGCCTTGGAGTCATCTTGCCTATTGGTCATGTGAAGGGAATGAGGTAGTCAGTACTCTTTTGTGACTACACCCTTCTGTGCATTTGTGTCTGTGGGAATCACTGTGGCTGTTGCTGTGTGTTGCAATAGCCCTCCCATTGTCATTGTAGGGTGTGTATTGTATAGCCTTCCGTCATGTGACTAAGGGGTTTGTAAGAACATATCACCGTTCATGGGTCCATTGTCACTCGCACTGAATCACATTTGAAACGTTGCTAGTTTGCGGCTTCTTAGAATAAAGCTTCTTTGAATATGACTGTCCCTGTCTTTTGGAATGCATGAGCATGAGCACACAGCCCTATTGGTATCTGACAAGGCAGGGGTTCCAGGGGCAGAAGGCCTTACACACTACTGGTTTCCCAAAGGAGGTGTCCCACCAGCGGTGAATGATGGTTTAAGGTACTCCTCGTAGTCAAGACCTGTTGTTGGTCTTTTACATTTGAGCCTATGTGGGGATATCCTTGGATTAACGTTGCTCGTAACTTCTCCAAATCCGGTGATGTCAGGCACGCTTCCCTATGCTTCTTGACTTTTGGGAAAGGCCGTTCCAGACTTGGGCCTTTTGATCATTGGGTGATAGGCTTGGCTATGCATTTTTGGAGATGTGTCCTTGGTAATTTGCAATAGATTTTCCCGGCTGAGCCTTGTCTACATGCTGGACCCCCAAGCCAGCAACTCTATAGAGTAGCACACTTTGGGAACACCTGAGCTCCTAGAAACTTCCTCTTAAGCAGACCGCTGGCCCACGTGCTTGGAAATTGCTTCCAGAGGATGCAGTGCAGAGGACGCATGGTGACTGGTCGATCAGAGACAGGAAACATATACCTAGGATGTTCACGGAAGGGTGTGAAGTAGGAACCAACAGTCCCCAGATCCGTACATTGACTTAAGACTTGGATACCCCGCAATGGCAAAAGGAAGCAAAAAAAATATATATATAAGCATCTTCAGTTAAAGAAGAAAAAAAAAAAGGCCATCTACCAGAGAGTCACGGAAGACGGGCCTCACCCTTCTCGGAACACCGCTGAATTCTAGAAGCTCTGACTCCCTCAGAGGTCTGGGAGCTTCATCCTAGAATGTATGCGCAGCCAAAATCCTAGTTCAGTGTCCACGAGCACGACATTTCCACATATGCAAGGACTAACGCCACTTACTCGTGAGGAGCTCAGAAAATGCGGGCAGACAAGAAGGTCCCGAGTGGCAGCTGTGCAACAGCCGGGACAGGGCGCTTTGGGGGCGTCTGAGGAAAGAGTGCAGACAGGATCCCAGACATTACAGAGGTGCTGAAGCCACACGTCTGGAAGGACAAAGACTCCTGTCCCTGCCACAGGGGATTCCCAGCACTTCTGGCCTCACCCACAAAGACACACGGCGCTACAGAACCATGAGCTCTTCACAACCCAGGACGAAGGAAGGAGAAACGGTGGCTGCGGAAGAGGCCGCCCTTCTACAGAGCGTGCCCGGAGGATTCCTGCTCGAGGCGTCCCCAACAGGAACAAGAAATCTCAACACCCCTCAAGCCCAGACAGCATCGCCAGGCACCCGCCTAAGACAGTGTCCCCACTCAGGCCCCAGGAAGCAGCAGGGCTGCTTGGAGAGCTCAGGGGGGCCCGAAGGGAAAAAAAGATACCACACAGCAGGTGTGAGTGAGGCTTTACTGCTGATCAGGCAGGGCTGGGTGGGGACCACACTGGGGGAGCAGGGCCTACATGCCGGGTCAGGGCTGGTCTTCAGGGCAGGGCTGGGCAGCTCAGGACTGAGCCCCACAGGCAAGGGCCAGGCTCCACACGTCAGGCCTGAGCTCTCCAGGTCAGGCTGCTCACAGCAGGAGCAAGCACAGAAAGGAAGGCGGGTCTGGTTGGCCTCAGAGCAGAAAGGATACCTTCAGCCGCTGACTTCACGGCAGAAGGGCAGGAGGCTGCAGAGCGCTCAAGATCCTGGTGAATGCGGCCTGGGAAAGGCTTAGGGGCCACGTGAGGCCTGATGGGAACAAGGAGGACAAGCAAGACGTCTGGTCGTGGGCTGCAGGGAGGGCCAGCTGTCCTCCAGGGCCTACTCCTCACTCCATCTCCTGCTTCAGGGCACTACTTGTTGCCCCACATGGCCATCTTTGAATACACGGGGTGTGGCAGGAAGCGGCTGGACCTCATGTAGGCTGAGATCCTCTCCAGGCCCTGAGGGTGGGAAGAGAAGCTCAGACGTCAGGGTCAGCGGCCCCTGGGACTCAAGAGGCTCCACTCCAGACAGACACCGAGTTCGAGAACCTGGGCGTGCCCTTCCTCGTGGGGTCAAGGGGTCCACAAAAGACAGTCTTCCTGGGGTTCCTAGTTCTGGTCCGTTACCTCTTCAATGCCCTGTAACTCATGTGGTAACGCTTCCCACCCAGGGACACGTTCCACTGTGCTGGGTGCTGTATATCCTCCAGAGGTGATGACGGCAGGCATAGCTCATTCTAGCCCACGTCCAATTACTGTGCTTCACAGATGGTGTGTCTTTTCCAAATGGAAGCTTTCGGAGTTCCCGTCGTGGCTCTGTGGTAATGAACCTGACAAGTATCCATGAGGATGCAGGTTCGAACCCTGGCCTGGCTCAGTGTGTTAAGCATCCAGCACTGCTGTGAGCTGTGGTGCCACTTGTACCCACATTGCTGTGGCTGTAGTGTAGGTGGAAGGCTGCAGCTCCGATTCAACCCCTAGCCTGGGAACCTCCATAGGCTGGGTTGTGGCCTTAAAAAGACAAAAAAAAATTAAGCTTGATATCAACCCTGCCTTAAGCAAGTTGATCAATCCCATTTTTTCAACAGCATTTACTCACTTCCTGCCTGTGTCACATGGGATGATTTTCTCAAAAACTCCCCCTTTTTCGTTGTGATTATGTTTGCTCTGGTGATTTGTATTCAGCCGTCTTTGATGTTGCTACGGCAAAAGATTACACTCAGTGAAGGCTCAGATGATGGTCAGCATTTTTCAGCAATAAACTATCCTTCAAGTAAGGGAGTACACACTTTGTTTAGACCTAATGCCATTGCACATCCTATCGATGGCGGTTCAGTGTAAACACAACTTTGCTGTGCCCTGAGAAACAAAAAAAGTAATGCGACTTGCTTCACTGCAACAGTCACCGTGTCGTGGGTGTCCACAGCCAAACAGAACAACTGCAATCTACCCAAGATACGCCTGGGGGTTGAGAAGGTCCACACAACTAACCTGAGTTCGTCTCCTGCATCAGGAGGGAACACCAGGTACCCAAAGAGGAAGCCCTTCCTCGTGTTCAGGCATCTAATCAGTTATACCCCGGAATGCAGCCCGGCTCTCTCTCCAATCCTGTGCTCTTGGCCGGGCACTACCCACAAGAGGACCTGTCGTCTGCCTCACTGCTCGCAAACTTGCTCCATTGTCAGAGGGAAGCTTCTAGACCAGAGGGATGCCTAGACCAACAAAGACCCACACAAAGTGCCAGAGCAGCTTGCAGCACAGAACAGGTCGCATCCAATGACTCAGCAAAACCTGGATGAAAGGTGAGAGGAGGATAAGGAGCGGCCAGGTCAGGCCAGGCCAGGCCGACTCTAATCAGTCCACTTCAAGGACAGAGTCCAACTGCCCCGCCTGGCACCTGAGCCCCGTCTCAATGGACCCCAACCTACTTCATCTGCCACTGCAGCCACCCAGGCAGTAAGACACGCAGGGGTGTCTGTGCACTATCTTCCCAAGATGAAGAGTGCCCGGGAAGCTGCAGGGGTGCAAAGATCCTGGGGCTGCCTCTACCCACAGCCCAGGCCCCAACAGGCCACACGGCAGCTCCCTTGCCTGCCAGGCAATCATCTCCGCTCTTACAAAATGCTCAGGCCACAAGCCTGGAGCAGAGCCAGAAGGAGCCAGAAAACAGATTTCAGGATGGGCATGGCAAACACACTGCAGGCTGCAAAACCTACTGCACCAATGCCTCAAGTGCCCAAATCTGTCAAAAAGCAAACTTTGCTGCTCGGCCACTGGCGGACTGAGGGTGATGGGTGATGAGCTGGGAGGTGAGGGCAGCCTGGGCTCCCCCAGCACCAAGGTGGCTGCACGCGCCACACACCTCGGGGGTCCTGTGTTTCTCCAGCTGCCCTGAGCCCCAGAGGGAGGGCACCAGAGCTGTGGGACGGCGGCATCCCCCCTGGGCCTGACACAGTGCCTCCTACAGAGGACAGGGTCAGATCAGTGACTGTGGCGACGGTCCCACCTCTGAGATGAATCTTGGTTTAGTGGAAGGCAGAAGGAAAGGGAGACGGGCAGGGAAGGAAAGGGCCCACAAGAAGAGACACAAGGCCCGCGACAGGACAAACTCCTACGTGGGCATGTGCTCAAAACACAGCACTGCTGCGTCCTGGGAATCTCAGTACAAGCCCGGGGTGGGGGGGGTCTGATGGTTACAAAGCTGTGTGGGAATCAGGAACAATATTGTTCGTGGCTTCGATATTTAATACCAATCCTTCTGTGTCTCAGGTCTACTAATGCCAATGCCATACCAACTCTTGAAGGCTCTGCTTCATCCACACTGTCCAGAGCTGTAGTCCAGACAAGACAAGGACCTGAGCGGTTCATGTCAGCACAGGAGAGGGAGAGCCACTGACAGCTGTGCTTAGATGCCAGATGCTCTCTCTGCCTGGGAGCCCAGCGAGCCTGTCCTGGCTCTTGACGTTCGGCAATTACTGATCCTTTCAGCTGAACCCCTGATCTCTAATATGGGGGAGATCATTCTGCGACCCTGGAGGAATGCCGTTCACATCAAATTTGAGATATGGAAAAACCCAGAGCATAGATTCTGATGTGGCAGTCTGCAATGAACGCGAGCGAGTCTTCATTTTCCCTCCACAACGAGGCGAGCATCAGGGAGAAGAGGGAAGACAAAAGAGATAAGTAGTGGGGGCATCAGGAGACTCACCTCAAAGCGGCTGAGGAAGGCTTTCAGGTTTGGGAATTCATCCAGGCACTTGGGATCAAATATGCGGTACAGGTCAAGGACATCGTAAGCCAGGAAATCCACATAGGTGAGCTGCAGAAAGGCAAAGCGTGCATGGGCACCAAACGCCGAACCTGCGAAAAATGACAACCCCGGGTCCCCAAAGCCATCCCCTTACCTTGTCCCCTGCAAACCAAGGCCTCTTCCCCAGAAACTCGGAGAAGGGCTTCATCTTTTCAGGGATCTCCTTCAAGTACCCAGGCTTCAGTTTCTCCTGAGGCACAAAACAGCTGTCACCACCCTCACACACAGACTCCCTGGCACACAGCAGGCCTCCCAGGGCTGGGCCGGATCCCAGCTGCCAGCGAGCAGCCACGTCCCCCGACGGCACCTGTTTCGGTGCCCAGGCTATGCTTTAACCCACTGTGGTCATTAGAGTCCTACTGGGTCCCACCTCCACCTGTGAGAGGGGAACGGAAGGCAAAGGGCAAAGCCACACTGTCCCTGAACCCGTCACCACTCAGCTCCAAACACCTGCCATGGGTCAGACCAGCAGCGCTGTGAGACCTGGCAGAGCTCAGGCCTCAGCCCTCAGGCACATCAACACTCAAATGATTCGGGAAGGAAGAGCCTCTACGAAGCACTGCAAAGAGGGGGTAGAAATGCTGTGGATTCCTGAGCAGTTTCTGGACAGTAGAGGAGAATCTGAGAGGCTGAAAGGAAGGAGGGAGAGGAACCAAGCTGGACCCTGTGCTGCCTCCTGGGCACAAGGGCTGACGCCTGAGATGCCCAGGAGGAGGCACTGGTCTGACGCAGTAAACACCCTGTCCAGGAAATGGGAACTGAGAGTTTCTGTTTCACACACGGCGGGTTCTCGGGGTCACTCTGGGGACCACATGGACTGGCTGGGTGGGAAGTAGTTGCCAGAGTTCAAATGGCAAAAGAACCAGTGCACATGGGACCCTGTCCAGCCCAGCCCAGTGGGAGGGGACTCACAAAGTCAGGGCTGTAGCAGATCCTGGCCATCTGCAAACGGACATCCATAGCTTGGTTCTCCAAAATGTCCATTCGAATCTTCTCCTCCTCTGTCTCCCCACCTGCGGCCACACCCCAGAGACACACCCTCAGTAGCTCACTCTGGCCAAGGCCAGGGCAATGCCACCTGGTCCCCTGCCCCAACCCCCTAGCCCTACTCACACATGTTGTGCTTGCAAGCAATGTAGCGCAGGATGGCGTTGCTCTGGGTCAGCTTGTGAGCCCCGTCAATTAAGTAGGGCAGCTGCAAGAACAACAGGCACAGGTTGCTCGGACCAACTGCCTCCCCTGCACCCTCCCTTCAGCAAGGGCACAGGTGACACCTGGCACTCACACAGCCTGGCCCATGGGAGCCACTCCACTATCTACCGAAACACGAAGGGAGGAGCTGGGACCAGGGCATCATGGAAAGATGGCGAAGAGCACCAGGAGCTGAGACCGTGAGCACAAGGCACCAGACCCTGAGACCGCTAAGCTGGCAAAGGAGCTGGAGAGAGACACCGTCCACTCTCCCCCACGGCAACCCAGCCCCCACACCTACATTGGGGAAGTCCAGGCCCAGCTTGAATTTGTCACTCAGCCACTGGCTTCTGTCATAGTCGGGAGCTGTGGGAAAGGAGATGCAGTGAAACAACCCTCCCCACACACCAGCCCTCCTTCATGGGGACCTGCCACCGAGTCAGAGGCAAACCTCCTGGAACAGGTGGATCTGGCATCTGAACCACTAAGACTCCCATGGCAGCTCTGGGGGAAAATGCGCTTAGGAGGATTTGGAAGCTACACGAGTAAGGCTTACTAAGCGCCTGGGCAACCTCTTAGGGGAACCCATGCCCAGGGCTGGTACAGGCACCCAGCCATGGACTCTCACGTCCTGCCTTGGTGGCCAGCTGCACCCCCAAAGGGTTTGGGAAAGGGCAGACCCCTGTGGCAGCTGGTGGAGCCTGACAGAGGCGGGCCACAGGGGTCAGGACATGGCATGCCTGGCCCGAACCAGCACGACCTGAACAGAACAGGATGCCATTACCGTCCCCCAACGTGTACTTCTTCTCCTCGTAGCTGGAGTCTGTGTACTCCAGGAGCAGGCGGATGGCGTGGGCCAGCTGGGAGAGATTGTCATGACAGAGGTCAGAGGCGAGCTCCCACTGCAAACCTTTCTTAGTTCCAGGTCACCTCCCCGACACCCCAGCCGCCCTCCCCACCCACCCACAGCTACCCCTAAGCAGCTCAGGCTGAGGGAAGGGGCTCCCCTGCAGCAGGACCCACAGAAGCTCCTGGTAGAACAGGCTCCCAGTTGCGCAGCATTTCCCCAGCCGCGCATTTCCCACCTGCCAGCTTCCTCCCCACCCGCCCCAGTGGACCCCTCGCTCACCCCGCGGATGTCCCAGTAACCGAGGATCATCGTCATGCTGCTGCTGTCTGAGCTCCGAAGGGAGAGGCTGCAGGGAAGCTGCCCTGGAAATTTCTCCCCTGACCCGCTCGCTGGTGAAAGGAGACAGGAAACTCCCGCCCCTTCCTCGGCCCCGCCCCTCGTCGGCCCCGCCCCCAGGGCCTCCCTCCGCGCTGCCCCAGGGAAGCCGCCCAGGAGCACCCGCCCCTCCCAGCAGCTGCAACTTCAGAGGCAAGTTCGCGCACCCGGAGGAAACCAGCCACCTGGCTCAAGCTCCCCTGCTTCCCACCCCCGATGGACCTGCGAAGTCCGGGACACTGGCAGTGACCCCGGAAAACCGGCTTGAATCCTGACACCACCAAGGCTCCCCACCTCCCCTCCACTCGCTGGCCAAGCTCCGCTTTAACCCTGGGCCGCAGAGTTCCCACGGGCTCTGGGAGGTTCTGACTGCCAAGTGAAAACCAAGACTGGTGCCCCTCAAGCCCAGGGTTTAATCTGCACCTGTTCTAGGAAGATTGGGAGCCCAGCCAATCCTAACGTTCCCCCCCCCCCCACACACACACACACCTTAAAATCCCTGAGAGCAGCACGTCTTCCAGAAAAGACTATTAGTGGCAGGGGAAGACCTACCCACCATGAGGGCCCCCAAAGGACACATGGTCTCACTGTTCTCCTCCCAGGGACTGGGGAAGACCCAGCCCTCCAGTCGCGAAGCTGAGAGTGGTCATGATCAAATGGCACTTTATCAAGGACGTTTGTGGTCTACTCATTAGTGTGAATCCAGATGCAGAACCAGGCCCTGCAGAGAGAGATCCCTTTGCAGTTGCTGTCATGTCCCAGGAGTGTGGTGGGAATGTGACAGAGGGAACAGGAGCTGTCCTCTAAATGGCAGGTGCTACTCTAGCTCCAGAGAGTGGCCACAGGAGGGTGACAATCCAGCAGCCTGCAGGACCCCCCCACCCCCCAGGACCACAGTCAGAGCAGACCCAGCACACTCATGACACACGTGGTGCCCATGTTCCCACAAAAGTGCCAGTCACCTGCTTCGTAGTTGTAGTTTTCGTGACATACTATGGAGTTTTCACGCTGAGTTTTATCCATCATGAGCTTGGAACAGAAACAGGACCAGATTCAACTGAGAAAATGAGTTGTTTTAACTAATATCGAACAGAATGATAACAATTAAAACAGGTGGAACAAATACTGTCATGTTAGGATTCCTCCATCTAGTCATTCTTTTTTTAAAAAAAAAAACACTGGTTGAGATCCGGTCATGCAGCAGGCGCTGTGCGCCAGACAGTCCTGGGTCCTAAAAGCTGGGAGTCAGCCGGGAAAGACAGGGAGAGGTTTTGAAAATATGGAGGCGATGTTAAGTGCTCAAACCCTCAGAGGCAGAGAGAGGGAGGGAGGTGAAGGCAGGAGAAAGAGGCCGCACCTGGTAGGACAAGGGCCTGTGGACACAGGGATGCGCCCAGAGCAGCGGCAGCTCCTTCCCAAGGAAGAGGGACAGTTCTACACCGGGAGGGCCAGGCCCTCAGACTCAGGCCCCGGGGAGCAGCCCAGGGGGCCCGGCAGGCATGTGAGAGGCAGCAGGGGGCAGTGGGGAAGCTGGAGAGGGGGCCGAAGGCCTGATGCAGCCAGTGGTTGCCCTGCTGAAACTCAGTCCCAATGTGGCCACGACTTCCGGATTTCCATGTGCTCTCTCTTGGCGCTAGATGTTGACAAGGCCTGATGTTTTGGGGAACCCTGAGCAGGACATGGCAACCTGGAGTGTCCAGTGTCCAGGCAAGCAGGCTGCCTCTGGTCTGACTCTGCGCTGCATCCCACAATTCCCTCCAGCTCTACTGTTGACCTTCCGAACTCTCAACGTAAATTAAAAGTCTGTACAAAAGAGGAGCTGCTGTGGCTCAACGGTAACGAAACCCACTAGTCCGTGAAGACATGGGTTCCATCTCCAGCCAGGCTCAGTGGGTTAAGGATCCAGCATTGCCATGAGCTGTGGTGTAGGCCGGCAGCCATAGCTCTGATCTAACCCCTAGCCTAGGGACTTCCATATGCCATAGGTGCAGCCCTAAAAAGTCACACACACACGCACACACACACACACACACACACACACAAAACTCTTTATTAAATAGCCTCAGAATACAAAACAACACGTTAGAAATAAATACCAACAGCAGTGTTAAAAGGTGTATTTTATGTTGCTTTTTAAAAGTTTTTTAAAATATTACAATATTTTTAAATCTGAAAGTAAAATAAAGATCACAATTTATAAGATGCTGTGATAGTGGAAGACAGAAAATAAATGCTCTGCATGTTTATAGTTTTACAGCAACGTGGGATGTGAGCCACATCTGTGACCTACACCACAGCTCACGGCAACCTCAGATCCTTAAACCACTGAGAGAGGCCAGGGATTGAATCCACAACCTCATGGATGCTAGTCGGGTTCCTTAACCACTGAGCCTTGACAGGGACTCCTCTCCCTGTTGTAGCTAAGACTCCAGCCTGTGCCTTCACAAGGCCAGCTCTGCCACCCAGCCGCTCTTTGAGGAACCTGCCAATCAGATCGTACCTGAGAGCGCTGCGGCTTTGCAGGTGTCCTGATGGAAAATGCTCAGCCCCTCTTTACTGCACAGATGGGCTGGCACTTTGGCCCAGCAAACTAGGCCTGCCCACTGCAGCCCAAGTTATTTCAGAGCCAGCTACAGTCTATGAAATGCTTAACTTACACAGACCCAGTGGCTTCCCCCATACCTGCAGGCTTAATCTTCTGAACGTTCTCCTGGATCCCCAGGGCCTGCGATAGGTGTCTCCAGAGCTCTGAATCCCAATCATGCCTGTAGAGTTTGCCAGGCTTTTGGTCCTCTTGTGTCTTGGTTTTTATTTTTTGGCTGCACTGGTGGCATGTGGAAGTTCCCAGCCCAGGGACTAACCTGTAGCACAGCAGGGACCAGAGCCATGGCAGGGACAGCGCTGGTTGCTCAACTCACTGTGCCCCAGGAGAACTCTGCCAGGGTTTTAGCTAAAGATAATACTTTCAAATTTCCAACATTATTGAACACACACTGTCTGCGAGGCAGTGTAACAGATATGAGAGATAAAATCACATAAGACACGGGTTCTCTCCTGGATGAACGTGTGGTCAAGTTGGAAAGGAAAACAGGTATCACAATGAGGACAACACAGCGGGTGTTTTACTGAGATAAGGTCCTAAGAACACAGAGGAGGGGACTCTAAAGCAGAGGATCCCACCCTATCAGTGGACTGCTCAACCCCCTCCCCCAGCACCCAGGAGCGCTTGACCATGACACAGAGTGCTACCAGCCCACAGGAGGCGTCCCGTGACTGCTGAATTAAGGTGGGAACCAGGCCCCCTTCTGTAGAGACCCCATGCTAAGCAACAGAGGTGCCTGCAGTGGAGGTAGAAGGAGCAAGAAACATTATCATCCTCCCGTTCCCAAGCCTCCACCACACACACCTGCCTCCCCATCCACGGAGCCCTGCAGTGGACGACAGAAGGGAAAATGGACCACCCCACACCCAGCACAGGCAGTCGTGCGTCCAGAGCACCAGGAGGGCGTAAGACAAGACACAGCGCGTGTGATTGAGGCTTTACTGAGGACCAGACAGGGCTGGGCAGGAACCACGCTGGGAAGCAGGGCCTGCACACCAGGCCAGGACGGGTCTTCGGGGCAGTGCTGGGAGCTCAGAGCAGAGCTCCATGGGCCAGGGGTCTGGCTGGGCTCCTCCGAGCAGAAGCAACCATGGAAGCATAGAAGGGTTGGCTTTAGTGCAGGAGGGAAAACATGGGGCTGGGGGAACAGGTTGAAGAAACGTGGGGAGCTGAAGTTTAAAGAATGGATGGAAAGGGGGCTGGGAGGGAGAAAAGGGGGCCAATAGGGCATCTAGAATGACTAGAAGGGCAAAGAACGGGGCCTGGGCTGCAGGGAGGCCACCTGTTCTCCAGAGCCCCAGTCCTCCGTCCATCTCCTGGCTGCAGGACACTACTTGTTGCCCCACATGGCCACCTTCAGAAACAAAGGACCTGGGAGGAAGCGACTGGACCTCATGTAGGCAGCGATCTTCTTCAGGCCCTGGGAGGGGGGAGGGCAAAAAGAAGGCCAGACTCAGGTCTGCTGCCCCCACTGGGGCTCATGCAGATCCACCCAAGTTTAGAACCCAGGTACTGCCCTTCCCCAGGGGTCAAGTGTTGCGGGGGGGAAGACAGTCCTCCGGCTGCCTTGCTCTGAAAAGGTAACTCTTCCAACTTCCTGAAATTCGTGTGATCCCTAAGGAAGGCTTCCCACTTATACGAAGACTCTGCCCAGTGCCCGGTGCCATGGACCCACTAGAGATGAGGACGTAGGTCTAGAATCGCCACGCAACGACCCTCTGGGCAGGGTTCTATTGTCAAAATGTATCAGGAGGCAACTAGGCACAGAGACGTTAAGCACCTCCCTCGTGCTCGCACAGCTCCTAAGGAATGCGGCTAGAATGCGGCTGGGCTCTCTCTCTCCAGCCTCAGCTCTTTCGGCTGCATGCCCTTCTTCACAGTTGGGCACTAAAAGGACAAAGAGGCTCGCTCATCATCAGGTAATACAAAGGGTTAAGTCTCAAACCCAGGGCAGTTGCTCACCAACAGTGTGCTGGGAGGGGAACTCAGCATGGAAAAAAACAAAACAAAACAGGCTGAGATATGCTGTAGATACATGGCCCCTGGAGAGTCAAGATGCAGATCTAAGGAGGAATTCCAGTGACACCAGACTGGCACAACTTCCCCTACCTAGGAAAGCACTGAGACCATCAACTTGAGATAGCTGCCTTTCAGTGGTCGGCGGTGATCTCTCAGCAAGCTGTGGGATTGCCTGCATGTATTCCTGGCCCTCTTCCCCTGCCTCTTCAGAGCAGTTCCTCGGAGCTACGCTCAGAGGCTTTCTCCTGGGCTAGAGTCCTCAGGAAGGTCCCCGAATAAAACGGAAACTCACTGCCCTTACACTGTGTGGATTTTCTGTCCAAGGGACAGTTCTGACAGCTACGAAGGAACCCACAGGAGACTTCTTCCGTTCACCTGAACTACAAGGATGTGGAGCCTTGTGCCCATGCACCTGTCTTCATGGCCAGACAAACATGTAGAGTCTCTCCCGGTCTCATCACCCATCTGGGTTGAAGATTCTGAGTTTTCTTCATTGGTGAATGAAGAAGGTACCTGACTTCTCAGTCGAGAGACAGTGAAAAAGGACCCAGTTGGGAAACACGGGGAAGATTCAGTCTGCATTAATAAGTAAGTGGCTAGTTGGCTTTTTTTTTTTTTTTTTTTCCTCTATGCTTTTTCGGGCCGCACCCTCAGTATATGAAAGTTCCCAGGTTAGGGATCGAATTAGAGCCACAGCTGCTGGCCGACAATGCCAGATCCAAGCCATGTCTGTGACCTACATCACAGCTCACGGCAAAACAGATCCTTAACCCACTGAGCGGGACCAGGGATCGAACCACATCCTCCCAGATTCTAGTTGGGTTTGTTTCCGCTGAGCTGCAGTGGGAACTCCTGGTTGGCGTCTTAACAAGGGAAACTCACTCATTAAATTAAAGAACCCCCCAACCCCTGCCCCCCGTGCCGGGGATGCACACGAAGGTCAACCATCCGATCACCGGGCTCACGGTGCTTTTAAACCATGAGAGGGAGAAACTGAGACGTGTCCAAGAGCTGCAATGACTATGGGGACACCGAGGAGGTGTCCATCAGGACACCAGCCCACCAGACGCAGTAATCGATAGTAATTTCATCCTGAGAAACAGACTCTGAAATGGGAAACAAAGCTTTCCAAGCAAAAGGAACATTGCTGTGGCTGCGGGGTAGGCCGGCACCTGTAGCTCCGATTTAACCCTATCCAGGGAACTTCCATATGCCACACGTGGGGCCCTAAAACGCAAAAAAAAAAAAAAAAAAAAAAAAAACCCAACCCAGCAAAAGAGCCAAGAAGGTAAAAGATTACACTGATTACACTGAGATACCTGAGCAGCAATTCCCTGGGGCAACAGTTAGGTCAATTAATTCACTTGATTAAACAAAGGGCCAGGGTCTGGGCTCATCCCTTACTGGGGTCCTCCAAGCCTTTTATACAGAAATGGATTAAATAGCCAGGGAATCAAAAGGAAAAGTTTCTGGGACTCCTCATGGGACCAAGGTTGCTTCACAGGATCCTACTGAAGACTATGGTTAAAGGTATAAGAGTTAACAGAACTTAGATGAAAGTTTATTAAAAACCGGTGTAACTGGGAGTTCCCGCTATGGTGCAAGGTTAAAGATGCAGTGTTGTCTGAGCAGCGGTGTGGGTTTGATCTCCAGTCCTACCCAGTGGCTTAAGGACCCGGCTTACTGCCAGAGCTGTGGTGTAGGTCACAGCTGCAGGTCAGATTGGATCCCTGGCCTCGGAACTTCCATATCACAGGTGTGGCCAAAAAAAAGGGGAATTAAAAACACACTGGTAAGAAAAAAAAAAAAAAGAAAGAAAAAAAAGAAACGAGTTCCCATCATGGCCCAGTGGTTAACAAATCCGACCAGGAACCATGAGGTTGCGGGTTCCATCCATCGCCTTGCTCAGTGGGTTAACGATCCGGTGTTGCTGTGGGCTGTGGTGTAGGTTGCAGATGCGGCTTGGATCCCGAGTTGCTGTGGCCCTGGCGTAGGCCAGAGGCTACAGCTCCAATTGGACCCCTAGCCTGGGAACCTCCATATGCCACGGGAGCTGCCCAAGAAATAGCAAAAAGACAAAAAAAAAAAAAAAAAAAAAAAACCACACTGGTGTATTTGAACAGACTTTCTGTCAGGTGGTTACATCTCTTTTGCTGGGTTATATTGTGCAGATGGACAATATGTCTCATCGGGGAACGCCTCCCTGCAGGTAGCATATGATGGGACATATAAAAACATTAGTTAAAATAAAGGAAACCAACAGCGTTACCCTAGCCCGCACGCTCGGAAGTAAAACCTGGGGTCTGATAATTAGGGACTAATAAAAGCAATAGTGGAGTTTGGGTTGGATTTTTTTTTTTTTTTTTTTTTTTTTGTCCCTAAGGTAAACTGGTCTGAGTTGATTTATGTGCTCAGAAAGAGGGCTTCTGTGAATCACCTTGTGCAAACATCTCAAGGCATGATGCACTGATCCCTAAAGTTCTAGAACCTAGAAATCGTCTGATTTCTAGTTTAGTTGGAAATGTTCCCACTGATAGAAAGAAACACACGAACGAAAATGGGAAAATCAGTCATTCGATATCACTTAGGCGGCAGCATCCCACTGCAACGACCCATAAGAGGGCACCCTGAGAGGAATTCACAATGGCCCAAACCACGATGACACATCGGTCCTGTGGATATCGGGGCCCCTAGAGACCTAGGATGCACATACAGGAAAGAAGTTCAGTGGCTCCAGATTCATACATCTTCCTACACAGAGAAAAGCACGAAAATCATTAACTTGAGATCGTTTTCTCTCTTTTTTTTTTTTGGTCACGCCCACAGCACGTGGACGTTCCCAGCCCAGGGACCAAGGCCATGCCCCAGCAGCGACCCAAGCTGCTGCAGTAACAACCCCAGACTCCAATCGGCTGCACCACAAGAGAACTCCGGGATACCTGTTTTTCAATGATTAGCAGGAAGCGTTGCCCCAAAGGCATGGTGACTGCAGGTACTCCCCAGCCAACGAGTCATACACCTCCAGGCTCCTGCTCTACTTCCTCAGAGCACTTCCTCGGACTCACCCCAGACACTGACTCCTGCACTGCAGTCCTCCGTAAGGGCCCCCAGTACAACGAAATCTCGCCACTCTGAAGTTGGGAGGTTTTTTCCCCAGGCAACACCTCACCCCAAGAGGACTTGTTCTCCTTCTGCAAAATGCACACTCTTTTTCAGAAAAGGCTCCTGGGTTCCCCAGGTTGGCCTTTGGAGGGAACTCGAGCAGAACAAAGGGGCTCAGGAAGAAGACAGATCTCACACAATGACGCAACACAAACCTGGATGAAAGGCCAGGCCGACTCTAATCAGTCCACTGCAAGGACAGAGTCCAACTGCCCCGCCTGGCACCCGAGCCCCATCTCAATGGACGCCTACCGACTTCATCTGCTGTTGCAGCCACCCAGGCAGTAAGACACGCAGGGGTGTCTGTGCACCATCTTCCCAAAATAGAGAGTGAGTGTGCAGTAAGCTCCAGGGAGGCAAAGATCCTGGGGCTGCCTGTACCCACAGCCCAGGCCCCAGCAGGCCATGCCGCAGCCCACCTCTGGCCCCATCTTCCCTGCCAGGTCTTGCAAAATCCCCAAGGTTGATCAGCATGGACCAGAACCAGAGCTGATGAGAAGTAGCTGAGAAGGCACATTTAAAGATAGGAACCAGAAACGGATTGTGGGCGGAAAGACCTACTGGACCAACGCCTCAAATTCCCCAATCTGTCACAGATCTGCTGACTTGGGTGTTTGGCTTCTGGCTGACCGAGGGTGACCGCTGATGAGCTGGGAGGTGAGGGCAGGCTGGGCTCCTCCAGCACCAAGGTGGCTGCACGCCACACGCACCACACAGCTCCGTGGTCCTGTAGTTCCCAGCTGCTCAGAGCCCCAGAGGGTGCGCCCCAGGGTGTTACTTCTGCACCCCCCTGTCCCCAAAACGGTGATGCCGACAGTGGACAGGGCCACACCAGTGAATGTGACTTAAAAGAAACATGTGATCCCACCTCTGAGACAGAATCTCGGGTAATTGGAAAGAAAACGGAAGGAGCAAAGAAAGACGCAAGGGGCTGACCAGAAGAGACAGGAAGATAAAATCCTTCAAGGAAGGATCCTACCTACGTTCTCAAATCCAGCATCAACCACAGTCCTGGGAATCTCAGCACAACCCCTGATGGAAGGTGATAAATACAAAGCCCTCTGGGAACCTGGAGAAAACACTGTCTGTGACTTTGATATTTCATGCCAATCCAACTGCGTCTCACTTACTAATGCCAACTGCCTACCAACTCTTGAAGGGTCTGCTTCACCCACACTGTCCAGGGCTGTTATGCCAGAAGAGAAAACAAGGCCCAGAGCCTTTTCTGTTCAGCACAGGAACAGGAGAGCCCCTGACTGCTGCCCAGAGACGCCGCTTGCTTGACTGGGAGCCCGGCACAGCCTGTACGGGCTCTGTGACCTTCAGAAATAACGTATCCTTTCAGCTGAATTCCTTATCTGCAAAATGGGGGGATAATTCTTCCACACAATGTTGGAAAGATTAACTGTGACACAATCCATGTAAGAGGCTGAGCAGAGACCTTAGCACAAACCAAGGCCTCAATGAATGGTGCATATACCTCACTTTTGTTTCAGCTAAGCAAGCACCAGGGAGAGGAGGGCAGAGAAAAGGTGTGAACAGTAGGGGCATCAGGAGACTCACCTCAAAGCGGCTGAGGAAGTCTTTCAGGTTTGGGAATCCATCCAGGCACTTGGGATCGAATATGCGGTACAGGTCAAGGACATTGTAAGCCAGGAAATCCACATAGGTGAGCTGCAGAAAGGCAAAGCTTGCATGGGCACCAAACGCCGAACCCACAAAAAATGGCAACCCCGGGTCCCCAAAGCCATCCCCTTACCTTGTCCCCTGCAAACCAAGGCCTCTTCCCCAGAAACTCAGAGAAGCACTTCAGGATTTCAGGGATCTCCTTCAAGTACCCAGGCTTCAGTTTCTCCTGAGGCACAAAACAGCTGTCACCACCCTCACACACAGTCTCCCTGGCACACAGCAGGCCTCCCAGGGTTGGGCCGGATCCCAGCTGCCAGGGAGCAGCCACGTCCCCCGACGGCACCTGTTTCGGTGCCCAGGCTATGCTTTAACCCACTGTGGTCATTAGAGTCCTACTGGGTCCCATCTCCCACCCGTGAGAGGGGAACGGAAGGCAAAGGGCAAAGCCACCCTGTCCCTGAACCTGTCACCACTCAGCTCCAAACACCTGCCATGGGTCAGACCAGCAGTGCTATGAGACCTGGCGGAACTCAGGCCTCAGCCCTCAGGCAGATCAACACTCAAATGACTCAGGAAAGAAAGGACTTCTCTGAAGTTCTACAAAGCAGGTAATAGAAATGATGTGTGAGGAGTTCCCAGTGTGGTTGGGTGGGTTAAGAAGCCAGCGAGTACGCATGAAGATGCAGATTCCATTCCTGGCCTCGATCAGTGGGTTAAGGTTCAGGGGTTGCCACAAGCTGGGGCGTAGGTGGCAGCGCGGCTCATATCAGGTGTAGCTGTGGCTGTGGTGTAGGCCGGCAGCTGCAGCTCCAATTCAACCCCAAGTCTGGGAACTTCCATATACCACAGATACGGCCCTAAAAAGGAAAAAAAAAGAAACGGTGTGGATGCCTGAGCAGATTCAGCACAGTTGCGGAGAATCTGAGAGGCTGAAAAGAAGGAGGGAGAAGAATCACGTAGGACCCTGTGCTGCCTACTGTACACGTGGACTGATGCCCGAGATGCCCACGAGGAGGCGCTGGGCTGATGCAGTAAACACCCTGTCCAGGAACTGAATTCCCACCTGGGGAGTCTGGACTCTATGCTAGGATCGGTGGGATCTTAGAGATTCCATTTCATGCACCGGAGGTTCTGAAGGTCACTCTGGGAACTCTGTAAAGAGTGGCGTGATGGATCTATAGCTCCAAGGAGTTCAACTGACAAAAGAACCAGTGCACATGGGACCCTGTCCAGCCCAGCCCAGTGGGAGGGGACTCACAAAGTCAGGGCTGTAGCAGATCCTGGCCATCTGCAAATGGGCATCAATAACCTGGTTCTCCAAAATGTCCATTCGAATCTTCTCTTCCTCTGTCTCCCCACCTGCAGCCACACCCCAGAGACACACCCTCAGTAGCTCACTCTGGCCAAAGCCAGGGCAATGCCACCTGTTCCCCTGACACCCCCCAGCCGCACTCACACATGTTGTGCTTGCGAGCAATGTAGCGCAGGATGGCGTTGCTCTGGGTCAGCTTGTGAGCCCCGTCAATTAAGTAGGGCAGCTGGAAGAACAACAGGCACAGGTTGCTCAGACCAACTGCCTCCCCTGCACCCTCCCTTCAGCAAGGGCACAGGTGACACCTGGCACTCACACAGCCTGGCCCATGGGAGACACTCCACTATCTACTGAAACACGAAGGGAGGAGCTGGGACCAGAGCATCATGGAAAGATGGCGAAGAGCACAAGGAGCTGAGACCGTGAGCACAAGGCACCAGACCCTAAGACTGCTAAGCTGGCAAAGGAGCTGGACAGAGACACCGTCCACTCTCCCCCACGGCAACCCAGCCCCCGCACCTACATTGGGGAAGTCCAGGCCCAGCTTGAATTTGTCACTCAGCCACTGGCTTCTGTCATAGTCGGGAGCTGTGGGAAAGGAGATGCAGTGAAACAACCCTCCCCACACACCAGCCCTCCTTCATGGGGACCTGCCACCGGGTCAGAGGCAAGACCTCCTGGAACAGGTGGATCTGGAATCTGAACCACTAAGACTCCCATGGCAGCTCTGGGGGAAAATGCACTTAGGAGGATTTGGAAGCTACACGAGTAAGGCTTACTAAGCACCTGGGCAACCTCTTAGGGGAACCCATGTCCATGGCTGGTACCGTGAGCACAAGGACTCTCACGTCCTGCCTTGGTGGCCAGCTGCACCCCCAAAGGGTTTGGGAAAGGGCAGACCCCTGTGGAAGCTGGTGGAGCCTGACAGAGGCGGGCCACAGGGGTCAGGACATGGCATGCCTGGCCCGAATCAGCACGACCTGAACAGAACAGGATGCCATTACCGTCCCCCAACGTGTACTTCTTCTCCTCGTAGCTGGAGTCTGTGTACTCCAGGAGCAGGCGGATGGCGTGGGCCAGCTGAGAGAGATTGTCATGACAGAGGTCAGAAGTGAGGTCCCACTGCAAACCTTTCTTAGTTCCAGGTCACCTCCCCGACACCCCAGCCGCCCTCCCCACCCACCCACAGCTACCCCTAAGCAGCTCAGGCTGAGGGAAGGGGCTCCCCTGCAGCAGGACCCACAGAAGCTCCTGGTAGAACAGGCTCCCAGTTGCGCAGCATTTCCCCAGCCGCGCATTTCCCACCTGCCAGCTTCCTCCCCACCCGCCCCAGTGGACCCCTCGCTCACTCCGCGGATGTCCCAGTAACCGAGGATCATCGTCATGCTGCTGCTGTCCGAAATCCGAAGGAAGAGGCTGCAGGGAAGCTGCCCTGGAAATTTCTCCCCTGACCCGCTCGCTGGTGAAAGGAGACAGGAAACTCCCGCCCCTTCCTCGGCCCCGCCCCTCGTCGGCCCCGCCCCCAGGGCCTCCCTCCGCGCTGCCCCAGGGAAGCCGCCCAGGAGCACCCGCCCCTCCCAGCAGCTGCAACTTCAGAGGCAAGTTCGCGCACCCGGAGGAAACCAGCCACCTGGCTCAAGCTCCCCTGCTTCCCACCCCCGATGGACCTGCGAAGTCCGGGACACTGGCAGTGACCCCGGAAAACCGGCTTGAATCCTGACACCACCAAGGCTCCCCACCTCCCCTCCTCTCGCTGGCCAAGCTCCGCTTTAACCCTGGGCCGCAGAGTTCCCACGGGCTCTGGGAGGCTCTGACTGCCAAGTGAAAACCAAGACTGGTACCCCTCAAGCCCAGGGTTTAATCTGCACCTGTTCTAGGAAGATTGGGAGCCCAGCCAATCCTAACGTGCCCTCCCCCGCCCACACACACACCTTAAAATCCCTGAGAGCAGCACGTCTTCCAGAAAAGACTATTAGTGGCAGGGGAAGACCTACCCACCATGAGGGCCCCCAAAGGACACATGGTCTCACTGTTCTCCTCCCAGGGACTGGGGAAGACCCAGCCCTCCAGTCGCGAAGCTGAGAGTGGTCATGATCAAATGGCACTTTATCAAGGACGTTTGTGGTCTACTCATTAGTGTGAATCCAGATGCAGAACCAGGCCCTGCAGAGAGAGATCCCTTTGCAGTTGCTGTCATGTCCCAGGAGTGTGGTGGGAATGTGACAGAGGGAACAGGAGCTGTCCTCTAAATGGCAGGTGCTACTCTAGCTCCAGAGAGTGGCCACAGGAGGGTGACAATCCAGCAGCCTGCAGGACCCCCCCACCCCCCACGACCACAGTCAGAGCAGACCCAGCACACTCATGACACAGGTGGTGCTCATGTTCCCACAAAAGTGCCAGTCACCTGCTTCGTAGTTGTAGTTTTCATAACATACTATGGAGTTTTCACGCTGAGTTTTATCCATCGTGAGCTTGGAACAGAAACAGGACCAGATTCAACTGAGAAAATGAGTTGTTTTAACTAATATCGAACAGAATGATAACAATTAAAACAGGTGGAACAAATACTGTCGTGTTAGGATTCCTCCATCTAGTCATTCTTTTTTTTAAAAAAAAAAAAAACACTGGTTGAGATCCGGTCATGCAGCAGGTGCTGTGTGCAAGACAGTCCTGGGTCCTAAAAGCTGGGAGTCAGCCGGGAAAGACAGGGAGAGGTTTTGAAAATATGGAAGCGATGTTAAGTGCTCAAACCCTCAGAGGCAGAGAGAGAGAGGGAGGTGAAGGCAGGAGAAAGAGGCCGCACCTGGTAGGACAAGGGCCTGTGGACACAGGGATGCGCCCAGAGCAGCGGCAGCTCCTTCCCAAGGAAGAGGGACAGTTCTGCACCGGGAGGGCCAGGCCCTCAGACTCAGGCCCCGGGGAGCAGCCCAGGGGGCCCAGCAGGCATGTGAGAGGCAGCAGGGGGCAGTGGGGAAGCTGGAGAGGGGGCCGAAGGCCTGATGCAGCCAGTGGTTGCCCTGCTGAAACTCAGTCCCAATGTGGCCACGACTTCCGGATTTCCATGTGCTCTCTCTTGGCGCTAGATGTTGACAAGGCCTGATGTTTTGGGGAACCCTGAGCAGGACATGGCAACCTGGAGTGTCCAGTGTCCAGGCAAGCAGGCTGCCTCTGGTCTGACTCTGCGCTGCATCCCACAATTCCCTCCAGCTCTACTGCTGACCTTCTGAACTCTCAACGTAAATTAAAAGTCTGTACAAAAGAGGAGCTGCTGTGGCTCAACGGTAACGAAACCCACTAGTCCGTGAAGACATGGGTTCCATCTCCAGCCAGGCTCAGTGGGTTAAGGATCCAGCATTGCCATGAGCTGTGGTGTAGGCCGGCAGCCATAGCTCTGATCTGACCCCTAGCCTAGGGACTTCCATATGCCATAGGTGCAGCCCTAAAAAGACACACACACACACAAAAAACTCTATATTAAATAGCCTCGGAATACAAAACAACACGTTAGAAATAAATACCAACAGCAGTGTTAAAAGGTGTATTTTATGTTGCTTTTTAAAAGTTTTTTAAAATATTACAATATTTTTAAATCTGAAAGTAAAATAAAGATCACAATTTATAAGATGCTGTGATAGTGGAAGACAGAAAATAAATGTTCTGCATGTTTATAGTTTTAAGAAGAAAGAAATATGAACTAAGTCTTCAAGCATTTAGGCGGAAATTCAGTTTAAAATAAATAATATGTGGAATTCTATGTCTACATGTTTCAGCCACCCTCGCTTTGTGTTTCTAGGAACATATTTATTTTATCTAGATTATCCAATTTGTTGGCATATGGTTATTGGTAGTAACCTGTTATAGCATTTTTACTTCTGTAGAAGCAGTAGTCCTGTCCCATCTTTCATTTCTGATTTTAGTAATTTGTATTTTCTCCCTTTTTTCTTTGTCGGTCTCTTTAAAGTTTTGTTACTTTAATTAAGCCTTACAAAGAAATGTCTTTAACCTTTTCATTGATCTCCTCTATTGTTTTCCTATTCTCTTTTTTATTTATCTCTGCTCTAATCCTTATTATTTCCTTTCTTCATCTAGATTTGTGTTTAGTTTATTCTCTTCCTAGTTCCTTAATCAGTAAAGTTTGGATGTTGATTTGAGGTCCTCTTGTTTTTTTTTTTTTTTGCGGGGGGGGAGGATGTAGGATTTTATGTTGGGGGGTTTTTCTGTTTTGTTTTTTTGTTTTTCATTTTTTTGGGTGTGGTTTTGGTTTTTCTTGTTGCTTTTTAGGCCTGCACCTTGGCCTATGTAAATTCCCAGGCTAGGGGTGGAATCACAGCTCAGGATCCCCAGCCCAATGAGCAAGGCCAGAGACTGAACCCATGTCCCCATGGATGCTAGTCAAGTTTGTTACCACTGAACCACAATGGGAACTCCGAGATCCTCTTGTTTTTAATGTAGGCATCTATAGCCATAAATTTCCCCTTTAGCACTGCTTTTGCTGTGTTCCACAAGTGCTGGCATTCTGTGTTTTTATTTTCATCCATCTCTAATATTTTCTGACTTCCTCTGTGATTTCTTCCTTTCTTTCTGGCTATGCACATGGCATGTGGAAGTTCCTGGGCCAGGGATCAAGCCTGTGCCACCACAGCGCCCCAAGCCACAGCATGATAACCCTGGGTCTTTAACACACTGAGCCATCAAGGACGCCTCCCCTGTGATTTCTTCTTTGACTCATTGTTTAAAATGTTTTACTTTCCACAAATTTGTGGATTCTCCGGTTTCCTTCTATTACTGATGTCTAACTTCCTTCATTGTGGTTGAAGTAGATACGTGATGTGATAGCCAGGAGGGGACAAAGAAAAACTAGACAGAGCAGGTTTGGGCAGCCTTTACCTGGTGATCACACATGTCTGGGGCTGGAGCCAGGCCAGCTGCTGCAGCCGACAGCAATAAGGGGCCCAGCTGGCCATGAGGCCTCCACGCCAAGCTGGCATTGGCCTGGCAGGGCGGTGGAGAGCACTTCAGGGTTAAGTACAGCAGGTGAGAGGTAGGCTGGGGACCTAGTCACTGAACAAAGATACTACCCTTCAGTGACCCCGACAGCAGAAGAGAATATGCAGCTGGGGCAAGTGCACGGATCTCATTGAAGGGTGCTAGGTAGCTGAGGCCTAAGGACACGTGGAACTCGTCAGGCCTCCAGGACCAGTTATACTCTGGAGTGGAAGGAGCAGCTGGCTTCTTGCAGGCAGAGCCTCTTCTTTAGGCCCTGAGGGTGCAGAGGAAGAGCCTGCCACAAGCTCTGGAACCCACCAGAGCACGAGCACTGAAGGCCCAGACAGCCCAGGGAGACCAGCGACAGCTGTGCACTCTGGGGTTAACAGTGACAAAGAAGATGGCAACTGAGAACAAGATCTGGGCTTTTCTCCCAACCTCTTTGCAACCAAAAGGGGAAACTGAGGCACGCTGGGGCTAGGCAACTTTCTCATGCTCACATAACTAGGAAAGACTGGACTGCAGCCTGGCCCTGGCTCCCCCAAGGTCCATGCTCTTCCCCCTGCGCTCCCCTCACCGCCCCCCAGCCACCACCTGCCCCTCAGGAAGCCTCGTCACTAACTCCACCTCATGGGGTTATTCTTCGGTATCACAAGGAGGCTCACAGCTCCTTAAGAGCTGCAAACCCAGGAAGGACCCTAGAAGAACACAGGCGTTCAAAACATGCCCGGGCCACTTGCAAGAGAGGCTAAATGACTCCGCAAAACCCGGGTAAAGGTGGATGAGGCAGGTGGACCCAAGAAGCTGAGAGGCTGGGCCGGGCCAGGCTCCAACTTCGCCTTTTAGAAGAGAGAGTACAACTCCAAGCCGGTTTGGGGACTGACTCTAATTTCCTCCCTTGCCCCTGTAACTTTGTCTCCTGGTCTCTGAGGCAGAACAGCTCTCAGATGTGGAATGAGAGCAGAGGATTCAAGGATTCATCGTGCCCCCAGAGGCTGGAAAGATGAATGGGACTCATCTTCTAACACTGAAACCTTCACTCCACTTCCTCCCACGCTCACCTGGATGGAGTTACCAATCCTCCCAGCCTCGGCTCTCCTCCACCCGCCTTCCAGGAAGAACCTCCTGGCTGGAAGAAAGGACCTAAACATCCGCTGGGCTCCCTCGGGCAGAGGCTGGCCCCAGGACGTGTCCCACCACCGGTCTTCTCGGCGTCCTTGTCCCTGAGGGGCCACCATCAACAGGATGGAAGCTCCCACGGGCCTGAGCTGCAGCTGGAGCACAGACCTCTTCCTGGACATCCCTTGGAGGGGCTGAGAGGGCGGCTCCACCCACCCTTGCCACCTGGCCTGCCAGGTGCTCTGAGACCTGGGAGATGCAGCCTCTGGCTAGAAACTTGGAGGGAAGAAGTGACGTCTGCTTCTGCCTCTCAACCTCAGGGGTCTGAAACACCAAGCTCCTAGAAGCCAAATGAGAGGGTGGAAGCAAGAGCGGGTTGGTGTTGGGGAGAAGGTTCTCGAAAATCCAAAAGGATTTAGGTGAGGGAGATATTTGCAGAGAAGTGAGCCGCACTAATCCGGGCAGGCTTTGATCTATAAACATGTAATTATCCTCTTGCTTTTCCCTTTGTTAAAAGTCCCAACTCTGCAAGTTCCCCAGTGGCTCAGAGAGTTAAGGATCTGGTATATTCACTGCTGCAGCACGGGTTTGATCCCTGGCCTGGGAGCGTCCACATGCCACTGACACAGACCAAAAAAAAAAGTCCCGATTCTGCTAGTCACTCATTCAACAAACATTTTCAGTACTTCTCTGTGCTAGCCTCAGTGGATGACTCTGAGAATGCAAAGAAAAATCCCTACCCTCGAGAAGCCTGTAGATTAGAATTCCGTTGTGCCATGTAGGACCCACCAGCCGCGTGTGGCCACGAGGAGCTTGAAGTGTGGCTGGTGCCAGCGAGGAACTCAAATCTTTATTTTATTTAATTTTGAATAGATTAACTTTTAAAGCTGATACTTAACAACAAAACAGCAAACAACCCAATTGAAAAAAGGGCAGAAGACTTAAGCAGACATTTCTTTCTTTCTTTTTTTTTTTTTTTTTTTTTTTTTTCCTGCTTTTCGGGCTGCACTCATGGCATATGGAGGTTCCCAGGCTAGGGGTTGAATCAGAAGTAAAGCTGCTGGCCTACCCCACAGTCACAGCAACACCAGATCCAAGCCACATCTGCGACCTACACTTCAGCTCATGGCAACCTCAGATCCTTAACCCACTGAGCGAGGCCAGGGATCAAGCCTGGATCCTCATGGATACCAGCCAGGTTCGTTACTGCTGAGCCACAACAGAAACTCCCTAAATAGACATTTCCTCAAAGAAGACGTATGGATGGTCAAAAGATGCTCAACATCACTAATTATTAGAGAAATGCATATTAAACCTACAAGGATGAGGTACCACCTCATACTTGCCAGAATGGCCATCATTAAAAACTCTATGAATAACAAATGCTGGAGAGGATATGGAGATATGGGAACCCACCTACGCTTTTGGTGGGAATGTAGGTTGTTGCAGTCACTATGGCAAACGGTACGGATGTTCCTCAAAAAACTAAAAATAGAATTACCATAGGAGACAGCTCCTGGGCATTTATCTGGATATAACTATAATGCAAAAAGGTACATGCACCCCTATGTCCATAGCAGCACTATTCTTAATATCCAAGACATGGAAACAACCCAAATGTCCATCAACAGATGATTGGATAAAGATGTGGTACATACATACAATGGAATACTATCCAGCCGTAAAAAAGGATGAAATAATGCCATTTGCAACAACATGAATACAACTAGAGATTATCATACTAAGTGAAGTATGTCAGAAAGAGAAAGAGAAAGAGAAATACCATATGATATCACTTATATGTGGAATCTAAAATATGACACAAATGAATTTATCTGTGAAACAGAAACAGACTCACAGACATAGAGAACAGACTTGTGGTTGCCAGGGGGAGGGAAAGTGGGAGAAGAATGGACTGGGGGTTTGGGGTGAGTGGATGGAAACTACTGTATATAAAATCAATAAATAACAAGGTCCTACTGTATAGCAAAGGGAGCTATAGTCAATATCCTGAGATAAACCATATGGAAAAGCATATATAAAAATGTGTGGAGTTCCCATCATGGCTCAGTGGTTAATGAACCCTGAGGTTGCGGGTTCCATCCTTGGCCTTGCTCAGTGGGTTAAGGATCCGGCGTTGCCGTGAGCTGTGGTATAGGTCGCAGACTCGGGCTCAGATCCTGTGTTGCTGTGGCTGTGGAGTAGGCCGGGGGCTACAGCTCCAATTGGACCCCTAACCTGAGAACCTCCATATGCCGAGGGTTCGGCCCTAGAAAAAGACAAAAAATAAATTAAAATTAAAATTAAAAAAATAAAAATAAAGATGTGTGTATATGTGTGTGTGTGTATATATATATAACTGATTCACTTTGCTGTATAGCAGAAATTAACACATTAAAAATCAACTATACTTCAATTAAAAAATAAAAACTGATACTCAAGTCAGTCATTGAAAAACTTTTAGGTATACTTGGGAAATTTGGGTATGTGAATCAATTTTTTTCAACTATGAATGTGTTGAAATACAGATACAGGTTAAGTGTTTCTAATGAAATAAGATATGAATTGAGACGAGTTCTAAGTGTAAATTATACATCAGATTTCAAAGATGGTAGGGACAAAAAAACGTGTAAAATATCTCATTAATTATTTTAAGTTGATTTACATGTTGAAATTATAATATTTTTGACATACTTGGTTAAATAAAATATGTTAATAAAGTTACTTTTTAAAATAAAATAAAAAATAATATTTATTTATATTTTTTAGGGCTGCAAGTGCAGCACATGGAAGTTCCCAGGCTAGGGATCGAATTGAAGCTACAGCTGCCAGCCTACACCACAGCCACATCAGCGCCAGATCCAAGCTGCATCTTCGACCTATACCACAGCTCACAGCAATGCCAGATCCTTAAGCCACTGAGGGGGGCAGGGATCGAACCTGCAACCTCATGGATACTAGTCAGATTCATTACCACTGAGCCACAATGGGAACTCCTAAAGTTACTTTTTTAAACACTTTCTTTTTTCTTTCTTTCTTCCTTCTCTTACTTTTTAGCAAACACTTACAATTAGACAGGCGGCTAGCATTGCAGTAACCTTTCTTGACTTAGGATAGATTTTTGCTAAGATAGATTTCACCTTACATTGTAAGCATTTACTACAAGAAAATGCATTTACTACAAGAAAATGCATTTACTACAACTAGGCTACTTTAAATGTGCTTAGAACATTTCTATTGGCCTACATTGGAGCAAAATCTAACACAAAGCCTGTCTTATAAAAAAAAATGTTGACTAGCTCATGTAATTGATTGGGTATTGTACAGAAAAGGGAAAAAGAATGGTTGTGTGGAAGATGATGGTGGTGGCTCCTTGGCCGTGCTGCCCAGCATCACGTAAGGGTGTTAGACTGCACATCGCCAGCCTGAGGAGACGCCAAAATCAAAATTCAAAGCACGGCTTGCACTGCATGCCTATGGTTCATCATGAAGTGGGAACCATCGTGAGCCAGGGACTCACACATTCCCATTGGATGGCGCTGGCTGAGAGCGTGAGGCGCTCCGCAAGGAAAGGCCACGTGGCACGGCAGTGACCGTCTGGATGTGGAAAGGACAGGAAAGCCCAAGGGAGTGAAGCAAGGTGCACCCAGGTGTGGGGTGGCCGTCCTGAGCAGGGGGAGGAAGGACGCAGAAGGGGGCGGCAGTGGACCCTCTGCAGGAACCGCACGGGGTGGGAGCCACGTCAGAGAGGAGGTGGGTCTCTTCGGCTCAAACCCCACCCCCACCTCCGGGGGGCCCACAGCCCATGATCCAGAAGGCAGTGAAGCACAGCCAAGGCCACGCAGCTGGGGGGCAGCCCCCCAACTCAGGCCTCCCTGGATTTGAGGGCACATGTGTGCTGCTTTCCTTGGGTTCCAAAATCAAGAGAGACTACTGGGTCCTGAAGTCCGTCTATACATGTCAAAATGCACTTTGTATCTGAGCAACTCCATGTCCAAAGGGATCACAGTGCAGGGACCTCAGTGCCTGAGATAAACTCCGACTCTGTACCTTAGTCCTAGTGGTGTACTTTCTTACTGTTGACGGGGGAGGGGCAGTGATGGCGACTTGAAATAAACACTGAAAAGTCCACCGATTTGCGTCCTCAGGGACTGCGGGCAGGTTCAGCTAAAGCGCTTCCAGAGGCTGCCTGGGGAGGGCATCCGCCAGAACCGCCAGCAGCCTCAGAGACGGGGCTGCAGCCTTGCCAAGCGGAACCCAGAGGGGACGGAAAGGCAGAGACGAGGCAGGAACAGGGCTTATAAAATGCAGGTACTTGGAGAAGTTTCCTGGTGGTGCAGCAGGTTAAGAGTCTGGCATTGTCACTGCTGTGGCTCAGGTCCCCGCAGTGGCTCGGGTCCCTGCAAGTGGCTCAGGTTCAATTCCTGGCCTGGGAACTTCCATGTTGCGGGCACAGCCCCCACCAAAAGCAGGTGCTTGGAATCCTGGCAACCCCATTTTAACTCTGGACTACTGGGCTCTGGGAAAAGAAGGATTACGTTCTTATGGGGCATAAAAAGAGGAAATGGTAAGAAGTACCTGTTTTGTTGGTTCTAAGATGCCCTCTTCCTCACATTCTAACATCTCTAAAATCATGCTATGAGGCTTTATCTTCCTTACTTAAAGACCCGGGTCCCTTCCCAGATTACTGGTATAGACCTTGCACAAAATCTGAAGTGTTTGAAGACCCTCTGCTTTTGTGAGAGAGAGAGAGAGACAGTGTGTGTGTGTGTGTGTGGCTTTTTGTTTGTTAGTTTTTCTCTTTTTAGGACCGCGCACCATATGGACATTCCCAGGCTAGAGGTCAAATCGGAGTAGTAGCCACCAGCCTACACCACAGCCACAGCAACGCCAGATCCTTAACCCACTGAGAGAGGCCTTATGGATACTAGTAGAGCTTGTTACCACTGAGCTATGACGGGAACTCCAATTGCGTGTTTCCATCAGAGAAGAGGGTGAACACTGTGGCTCAGAGCCCAGGGAGAGGTGAGAGGTGTGTTATGGGCTGTCACCTGCAGCCCACAGGGCCTGCTAAGGAAAGCAGCAGTCCTGCACCTCCATGAGCTGCCCAGGGTGCCCTGCAAGGAAGGGTAACAGGCACTCCTCAAAGTCCGGTGGATGGAGCCAGGCCTGGGTCATCCAAACAGTGGAAGATCTACACCCCTAGGGGAAGGTGGAGTGGGTGCTGGCCCCGGTGGCAGGGGGCCCTGAGATGTCCCTCTCATTGTAATTATGAGAGGCCAAGTACTGCCTGGCCAGGAAGGGGAGGCAGACTTCATTTTGGTGGCTCCCAAAACATTTCCTCAGAAAGATGTTGCAAGAAATAATACCCTCCTGGAGTTCCTGTTGTGGCGCAGCAGAAATGAATCTGACCAGTAACCATGAGGTTGTGGGTTCGATCCCTGGCCTCGCTCAGTGGGTTAAGGATCCGGCGTTGCCGTGAGCTGTGGTGTAGGTCGAAGACAAGGCTCGGATCTGACATTGCTGTGGCTGTGGTGTAGGCCGGCAGCTGTAGCTCCCATTTGACGCCTAGCCCGGGAAATTCCATGTGCTACAGGTGCAGCCCTAAAAAGCAAAAAAAAAAAAAAAAAAAAAAAAAAAAAGCCTCCTGACACGTGTCATTGGATTTTTCCCTTGTGCACAATGTGGATGCATTCCCTATAAAAGTATCCCAAAGGAAACATTCCTTTAAGGGGTCATTTCTAGAATAGGGGCACATTCCCCAAGCCACTTTTTCACTTTTTAAATTTTACACAGAACTGCATAACAAATTGAACGTCACACTTTGCATTGACATCTAGGAAAGTTACAGCCAAATTCTGTCATCTGAAAAGAACACGAGGTCTCTCATTTTTCATTCCTTGTAAATCTGGCCTCTGACTCGGCATTATTTCTCTTTCTTTTATTGTACTTTTCCCCCCATTACTTCGCTTTAAAATTTTTTGTATGTCTGGAGTTCCCATCCTGGTTCAGTGGAAACGAATCTGACCAGGATCCATGAGGATGCAGGTTCAATCCCTGGCCTCACTCAGTGGGTTAAGGATCCAGTGTTGCCATGAGCTGTGGTGTAGGTCGCAGACACAGCTCAGATCTGGCATTGCTGTGGCTGTGGTGTAGGCCAATGGCTACAGCTCCAGTTCAACCCCTAGCCTGGGAACCTCCACATGCTGCAGGTGCGACCCTAAAAAGACATAAAAAATATTTTTATATGTCGTTTTATGTCTCTTGAAATGTCTCTTGGGAAAAGAGAGAGGCCAGAGTGGGAGAGAAAGGGCACTTGAGAAGCACAACTATTATCAAAGAAAGCAACAGACACAGAACCATCTCGATAAATGGGCCGAGAATTTTTTTTTTTTTTTTTTGCAACATCCGCAGCATGCAGAAGTTTCCAGGCCAGGGATTGAACCCAAGCCACAGCAGTGACAATTCCAGATCCTTAACCTATGGAGCCACCAGGGAACTCTGGGCCAAGAATTTTAAATGGTGAGTACTGTCACTGCCCTCCAGCCAAAGACTATCGCGAACACAGCTGTGGTAGCAAGACGGGTTTATTGACCCTTGCAGCCGGGAGAAGACTCAGGGAACCACAGAGCATCTCAGGAGAGCAGCGTTAGAGAGACCCTGTCAGGGCATTGGGGTTCTGGTTGGGTAATTTGGGACAGGTCCAAAGAAGCAGGGGCTCCTTCTAGATTTAATACTGTCAGAAAGCTGGAGGGCAGGGTGGTTTCCTCTGTGGCACAGTAGGTTCATGATCTGGCTTATCTCTCTGGCATTGCCAGGTTTGATCCCTGGCCCGGCACAGTGGGTTAAGGATCCAGCATTGCTGCAGCTATGGCACAGGTCACAGAAGCAGCTCAGATTCCATCCCTGGCCCAGAGGGGTGCAGCCAAAAATGGGGGGGAGAAAAGAAAGTTGGGTGAGATTCTGTGATTGGGTATTTTGTGGTTACCACAGTGACCTTGTTGTCTGTAATGAGGTAAAATTATGACGTGGTCTTGTTTTATTTCATTTTATGTTGGTCTCAGGTTGTAAGTCTGCGGGGTTACTCGTTCAAGAGGAAAACCGGTCTGTGAGCATCAAAGCAGCGTGTGATACCACTGAGGTCTCACTGTCAATGTCAGCTCACTTCCAGACACCGGGGACTGTGTGCTTTCTTTCCCAGACACCCCCACCCCCAATCTTTGGGTAAAGGCGAGAAATCCAGATTTCCCCAGGTCGAGATTTTGCTAAGAGCAGAAGAGTGTGCATTGAGTGAAATCTATAGTTAAACTGAAGTTAACCTTTTCCTCTCCTTCTGTTGCAGGATGGATGATGGACTTATCTGATGTGACAGTGGCTGTGTAGTAACATTTAAGGCTCAGGCCAACTGTAAAATAGGCAGCTATCAAAAACAAAATGACTATCAGTCCTCGTAATAGGTCTCTAGGCCAAAAGGTGAAGCGTTGCTTTCCTTTTTGGGAAAAACAAAGTGATTCAATTGTCCTTTCTTAAATAGGATTGATGCGATTTGTTCCTGAATGGCTATAAATTGAATCAGAATGTTGATCTGGATCTGCAGTCTTGAGCAGAAGCCGTCCGCTTCTGAAGTCCGCATCTTCCTAAGCATCTCAGTTTAAGATTTCCAATGGCATGAACGTCGCATCGTCAGAAGGTAGTGTTTATCTTTTGAGCTGGAAAATATTAACCTAAGGATCAATATTGGGAGTTTCAATAGCGGGTCGATTAATGCTGCGTTAATAGGTCCTTTTAACTGAAGTTCAAGGGCAGCTTATCTCTGGCATCTTTCCCAGAATTCTTAATCTCCTGTTCCTAATGATAACGGAGTTGTTTGGAAATGCAGCTTGTAGCTGTTAAATAAAGCTGGAGGGGAGTTCCAGTCATGGCTCAGTGGTTAACGACTCCGACTAGGAACCATGAGGTTGAGGGTTCGATCCCTGGCCCTGCTCGGTGGGTTAAGGATCCGGCGTTGCCATGAGCTGAGGTGTAGGTTGCCAACGTGGCTCAGATCCCCCGCGTTGCTGTGGCTCTGGTGTAGGCCGGTGGCTACAGCTCCGATTGGACCCCTAGCCTGGGAACCTCCATATGCCGCAGGAGCAGCCCAAGAAATGGCAAAAAGATTAAAAAAAAAAAAAAGTTGGAGGTACTGGATGCACTCCTCACAATACTTGAAAATATTTTGTTGCAATAGGATAGAATTTAGATTGGAGGTGAAATCGTCAATGGCAGGTACCAGACTTTTATTAATTCATAAGTAGATAAACTGTCAGTCCCAGAGGGGGTCGAGCTTACGCACTTTAAAGCCAAGGGCAATATTTTCAGCCATGGGAGTTTAAGGACACTTGTACTCCAATACGATTTCAATATTTAGAATTCCATTAATTCTATTTTTCGTTTTTTTTTTGTTTGTTTTTTGTCTTTTCTAGGGCCGAACCCTCGGCTTGTGGAGGTTCCCAGGCTAGGGGTCCAATCCGAGCTGTAGCCGCTGGCCTATACCACAGCCATAGCAATGCAGGATCCAAACCGTGTTTGCGACCTACACCGCAGCTCACGGCAACGCCGGATCCTTAACCCACTGAGCAAGGCCAAGGATGGAACCCGCAACCTCAGGGTTCCTAGTCGGATTCATTAACCACTGAGCCACAAGAGGAATTCCAGTAATCCTATTTTTCTTAAGGACTGTGGATGATAAAAGCAGTACAATTTGGAGTAAAAGGCAAACATTGCAGAGTTCCTGAGTAACAGTACCAGTAAGATGAGCATCTGTCAGAGTTCCCGTTGTGGCTCAGCAGAAACAAATCTGACTAGTATCCAAGAAGACACAGGTTCGATCCCTGGCCTTGATTAGCATGTTAAGGATCTGGCGTTGCCGTGAGCTGTGCTGTAGGTAGCTCAGATCTTTCATCGCTGTGGCTGTGGTGTAGGCCAGGGGCTATAGCCTCGATTTGACCCTAGCCCCTCCATATGCCAGGGGTGCAGCCTTAAAAAAAAAAAAAGCATCTGTCATTCTTAGCAAGATAAGTGGGAATTCCCCAGCCCCCCCCCCAAAAAAAAATCCAGAAAAAATAAAATTTTTTTACAGCAATTAGAGCCATAGCTCTCTGGCAAGAGAAAGCTTTCATCTACTCTGAAAAGAGAGCAGAAAATAACCAGAATAGAGTATTTATAACCCATTGCCAGAGGCATTTGTCGAAGTTCCATTGACATCCTACCTTGACATTGTCTTAGCATCACATCGTTAGCAGTAGCACACGTTGTAAAACATCTCTGGCAGGACCTCTAACCAATGTGGGTTTAGTATTATTGTCGGTGTGTCTCTGCTGTTATGAGTAATATCATTTTAAGTTATTTGGTGCAGCGGTGAGTCAGCTGCTCCGAGAGCACCAATAGCTAACCTTATGCAACTTTCGCCCCTTCTGAATTTTGCCACATTTCCAGATTAGGGATTTGTCTCTGACAGTTAAGACTAGCCTCTTTGAATTCCTCCAAGGCCTCTCTTCCCCATATAATTACAGGAGCGATTATCTTGCTGACCACTGCCCGGGGAGCAGACGGTCAGCTAAAGCATCGCCATGAGATTCTGGGACTTGGTGCTTTGAATGATGGTCCGCATTTATGACAGCTGTTTCCTTAGGTAACAGCAGACCAGCTAAAAGGTTGTTTTTTCCATTTGTTGTCTGATTTTTCTGTGTTTTATCAAATTTAGGAAACTCTTTATCGAAAGTGCTCCAAAAGCAGACCTCCTGGTTCTTTTATGTTTTACCAGCTAGCAGGCCTGGGTAAGTCTCTGGAGCTGATTTAATTCCTGGGATGGTCTCTATTTTAAGGGTGAATTTAGGTCTGTGATGGCGTTTTATTTATTTTTTTATTTTTATTTTTGTCTTTTTAGGGCTATACCCGAAGCCTATGGAGGTTCTAGGGATCTAAGTGGAGCTGTAGCTGCCGGCCTACACCACAGCCACAGTAACTCGGGATCCGAGCCGCATCTGCAACCTATACCTCAGCTCACGGCAACACCAGATGCTTAACCCACTGAGGGAGGCCAGGGATCGAACCTGCAACCTCATGGTTCCTAGTCGGATTTGTTAACCACTGAGCCACGACGGGAACTCCTGCGATGGCATTTTAAAATATAAAATAAAATCAGGGAGCTCCTGCTGTGGCACAGTGGGTTAAGAATCCAACTGCAGCAGCTCAGGATGCTGTGAAGGTGCAGGTTTGATCCTCAGCCTGGGACAGTGGGTTAAAGCATCTGGCATTGCTGCAGCTGTGGTGTAGGTCACAGCTATGGCTCAGATTCAGTCCCTGGCCTGGGAACTTCCATATGCCATGGATGTGGCCATAAAATTTAAATAAATAAATAACAAGTGTAAAATAAAATAAAATTAGGTAAGGGCTCACCAAGGGAATTTAACAAAGTGATTTAAGAGTATGAGAAAAGCGCTGAAAGTTATGACAATCATTTGATAAAGAAAAGGACCCTCTGGAGTGCCCATCGCAGCACAGCGCAAATGAATCCAACTAGGAACTGTGAGGTTGCGGGTTTGATCCCTCCCTGGCCTTGCTCAGTGGGTTAGGCATCTGGCATTCCTGTGGCTCTGACGTAGGTCGGCAGCTACAGCTCAGATTGGACCCCTAGGCTGGGAACTTCCATATGCCATGAGTGAGGCCCTAAAAGGACAAAAAAAAAAAAAAAGAAAGAAAGAAAGAAAAGGCATCTCTGCTAATCTGGGCATAAAATAATTTAGTCATTTTTCATGAAAGATACAAATTCTAATTTTACTACTTTGGTACTTTTTTTTTTTTTTTTTTGTCTTTTTGTTGTTGTTGCTATTTCTTGGGCCGCTCCCGTGGCATATGGAGGTTCCCAGGCTAGGGGTTGAATCGGAGCTGTAGCCACCGGCCTACGCCAGAGCCACAGCAACGCGGGATCCGAGCCGCATCTGCGACCTACACCACAGCTCACGGCAACGCCGGATCGTTAACCCACTGAGCAGGGGCAGGGACCGAACCCGCAACCTCATGGTTCCCAGTCGGATTCGTTAACCACTGCGCCACGACGGGAACTCTGGTACATTATTTTTGTAACAGATTGTACTAAAGATCTATTAACCTTCCCTTATTCGTATATATTTAGGCATACATAGATATATAAATATGAAATAGATAACAATTCAAAGATTTAACCATAGCTTTAAAATACAATTTCTCATATTAGCTGAAACAATTAAGTATCATATTAAATTTATCATTTGAATAAACTGTAATAATTTTTCTAAACAGAAAATCACTTCGGTCTGCATATATACATATCCCTCAGTAATTCCTGCATCCAGTGCAATTGAGCATCTACGTTATTATTTTTAATTAGGATAACCAATATTTTCTCTTTTTTTGGACATAAGAGAAACTCAGAGGAAAGAAAGATTAGAAACTATCCAGCTATTTTTTACAAACATTTATCTCATAGTATGTAAACATTTTGAGAAGGCTCAAATATACATGCATTATCATCTGAAGATATTTGCATATCTTGTTACTTTTCTGACATTTTAAGAAATCAGGACAGGAGTTCCGTTATGGCTCAGTGGTAGCAAACCTGACTAGTATCCATAAGGACGTGGGTTCAATCCCTGGCCTTGCTCAGTGGGTTAAAGGATCCGGCATTGCCATGAGTTTTGGTGTAGGTCTTAGATGTGGCTGGGATCCCTCATTGCCGTGGCTGACAGCTCTAGCTCCAGTTCAACCCCTAGCCTGGGAACGTCCATATGCCCCGGGTATGGCCCTAAAAAGACAGACAGACAGAAAGAAAGAAGAGAAAGAAGGACAAATTAAAATTATGTTTAGTAATCAGTGTTTTTGCATCTTTCCCTTCCTCCTCTTAGAAACTGCCTCAGCTGCATCTGCCTGGAATGAGAAGCTCTCATCCAGCCCCAGACGGGTCATGCCTGGTCTTCGACCAGGTCTCAGAGATGCAAGTTACACTAGCCACTCTCATGATGGGCACACTGTTCTTACAGGGGCTTTTCTATCTGAAACTGCATTTCCCTCCAAGCCTCACACCTGCCCTGTCACTCTTTCCCACCGTAACCCTCACTCCCGTGTTTATCTTTCTAAATGGCACAGTTTCACCCATGACAATTTGGAATTACACTGGCCGCGTTGGGGGAACTTTAGGATGGAGAGGTTGTTCCTTTGAGAGGCACCTTCTGGTAAAACAAACAAAATCTCCAACTGGCCAAAAGTCTGCTTTAGTTAATTGGTATTAGAAAGTTCACTTCTAAACACACTCAGACTCAAAAATTTCCCTGAAATATTAGCTAAAACAATCACAAAACATGAGAAACTCTCTTCCTAATCATTCCCTTTAGACATCAGTCAGAATTAGTTCCTGACATTATTCTAACGCCCTGTCCCCATTTTTGTTGATGGTTTAACACCAAAATATGTGCCAGGGTTGGCAAATCGCTCCATGGCATGAACCTCAGCCTGTGGTTAAGCAGTTTAAGGAGCCTTTGAACACCAAAACCAAAATAACTGCCACGAGAAACTGTCCATCCTGTTTGCCTAAAGAGATCATTCTGTCTAATGTGGGACGCATGCCCTCCTTCATCTGCTTCTCCTACTTTGGGGGCGAGTAGGTGCTTACACTTCCATCTATGGCTGGTTTTTGTGTCCCAGGCAGAGCGAGGGCCTCAGAGCTGGGCTGGGAGGTCCCTCTTTAGTGTGTACCTAAGCCCCCAACCCAAACCTTGAGAAAAATAATGGTGGACTGTGACACCTGTCAAACGTGAGTCTTTGGGGTCAGACCACACCTTGAAGGGGCGAGGGATAGAATTTTCCCGAAGGGGTTCTTTGTTCCCATGAATGGTCAGAGAGGCTTGTCACAGGCTGGAAGAGCAGGGGGAGGAGGAAGTAGTGGGGGAGGCCATTCGACCTGGAATCTCAGGTGTGGGGAGCCCCGAGGTGCACGTTGATGGGGGCTGGATTCACTTCTCCTGTTTCAAGTCTCGCAGGAGTCACAAGGGACTCTCAGGACCGTTGGCGCCTGTGGCTGCCACCAGTAAACCCCTCTAGAGACACGCCGGCTGCTTTAGCTTAGCTACCTGGTGCTGAGAGATTCGTTTCCTCATCTGTTCAATGGGGATAGTAGCAAGTGGCTGAGGAGAGAGTGAAGGGAAGCAGCTGGAGATGCCAGCACACAGCCTCGGCCGTGACAATGGCAGTGATAAGGCGAGGATGGCCATTCCTCCCATTATCCTCATGCCTGGAGGGGAGTCTTGTTAACTGCTTTCCACCTGCTTCCTGTTCCAGGCTCTGAGGTGGAAACCAGGAGTGTGGAGGATGTCACCAGCTGTGCCAGCTCAAGGCTGTCACACTGCGGTCAGAGCAGGGGCAACAGGGGTCACATGTGGAGCAGGGCTCTGGGCAACTCGCAGAAACAGAGTATATACGACCTGCCAATCGGATCAAAGAGGCTCCTGCCATTCAAAAGTCAGTGCGAAAATGAAGTGTTATCCCAGCAAAGTCAGGATGGGAATAAACAAGCTACAGTATCTCACCCAGCTCTGCACCTCTCAAGACACAATCAGTAGGAGCTGCCTAGTGGCACAGCAGCTTAAGGATCCAGCATTGTTACTGCAGCAGCACAGGTTCAATCCCCGGCCCAGGAACTTCCACTTGCCCCTGGGGCCCAGGCCCCCCAAAAAGAGAGAAAGAGAGAAAAAGAAACAATAAAATGAAAATGCAAGCCACAGGATGGGAGAAATTATTTCCAAGCCATGTATCTGATAAGAGGGTAACATTCAAAATATATAGGGAACTCATATAACTCAATAGCAAAAAAACTCCAAAAAACCTGATTGAAAAGTAAACAAAGAACCTGAAGAGACATTTTTCCCAAGACAAATACAGGTAACCAAGAATTACATGGAAAAGTGCTCAACAGCATGAATCATCAGGGAAATGCAAATTAACACCATAATGAAATATCAACGCACACCTGTTCAAACAGCTATTATTAAGGAGTTTCCATTGCAGCTCATCAGTAATGAGCCCAACTAGCATTCATGAGGATGCGGGTTTGATCCCTGGCCTCACTTAGTGGGTTAGGGATCCAGCGTGGCTGTGAGTTGTGGTGTAGGTTGCAGATGCAGCTTGGATCCTGCGTTGCTCTGCCTGTGGTGTAGGCCGGCAGCTGCAGCTCTGATTCGACCCCTAGCCTGGGAACCTCCATATGCCGCAGATGTGGTCCTAAAAAGACAAAAAAAAAAAAAAAAAAAAAAAACAAAACTTCGTTTGGCTCATGGGAAACATCCTGACCAGGCCCTGTGCACAAGGACAAGTGACAAGCAGGGAGAAATGAACACATCCCCCGGGGTGGCTGCGGGAAACCGGGGCCTGATGGACTTTACTCCCCCTCCTTTAGGGACAAAAGCCTGCATTCTAACTCAGGCAAGAGGATTATTCGAGACCAGCTTCTCCGAATAAAGTCGCTCCTCCTTCCCCTTGCACTCGACTCTAGAGTTCCTGGCCTGGGTGTGGCGAGCAGTACCAGCCTGGACTGGCAAACACCCTCCGAAGCTGCCCAGAAGGAAGGGCAGGTTCAGACCCCACCACACCCAGGTCCCAGGGAATGTGCAGAATGCGCTCGGACGATCCAGGCCTTCCGACTGGGTGCAAAGCCCCCAGCCTCCAACCCCGGGGATCTAGGTCCCTGCCGAAGCCTCGCTGTCAGAAAAAACTAGACTTTGAAAGCTTGGAAAGCAGACCCTTCCTTGAACCACAGGGGTGTCCTATCCTGTGAACATGGGAACTCCCGGGAGGTGAGCCTAAGTGCTCAGAGGCGATTCCTCGGAGGTCACACACAGCTACGGACAGCAAGCTAGAAAAAGCTGCAAGAACGCAGCTTGTACGAAGGAAAAGAAACGGGTCAGATGGTCTTTGAAAACAGGCAGCAGGGAGACTGGGACCCGGAGGCTGGCAGGCCACGTCTCACTGTGGCTTGGGTTCAAATCTCGAATTGGCCCTGTACCACCTGGGGAATCTGGGACAAGTTGCTTCATCTCCAAGCCTCCTCTGATTCCAGCACAGGCTTACACGCCTCCCAGAGTTTGTTCATCTGCCAAATTTGTATCAGGTACCTACTAGGGGGCAGGAGCTCCTGTGGCCTTGAGCAGTGAACAAAACAAAGTTCAGATTCCATAGAACCCATGGGGGGCGTTGGGGGGGATGGAGCTTGCTAACGTGTGCAAAGCACTTTGGCACGTGTTCAGGAAGGTGGCTGATCCTCAGGGCACCTCGCTCGCTGCCCCGGGGCTTCCAGCGGCTCTCATTATAGTGAGGCCTGAGTTCTCATCCCCTCAAAGCTCTGTTCTTCTCTGAGATTTGATCCCAGCAACACTGCCTCGGCCTCACGCTGCCCAGAGGGAGGGCGCAGCTCCTCCAACAGCAGAAATTGGAAATGCTCGTTCTCCTACCTTTCGCCTGAGGGTGCGGTGCAGACCCCTGAGCCACGTGGCAGCCCCCCCCCCACTCCCCTCCAAAATACCCCCTCCCCTTGGCCTCTGCTCCTGGAGACCTTGGGAACAATAACTTCTCGGCAGCCAATTTAATATGACGATATAAGTGTTTAGGAAAGAGATCTGCTCCTTTTTAAAGGAGTGGCCTGTTGGCATTGACAAATAATTTGTCTTTTGGGGGCCACACCACAGCATATGGAAGTTCCCAGGCTAGGGCTCAAATCAGAGCTGCAGCCACTGGCCCACGCCACAGCCACAGCAGCACGGGATCCGAGCCACAGCTTCGACCTACACCCCAGCTCACGGCAGCACCAGATCCTTAACCCACCGATCAAGGCCAGGGATGAAACCTATACCCTCATGGATGCTAGTCAGGTTCGTTACCACTAAGCCACAGTGGGAACTCCCAGTCAACATTTTTTGAGGGCCAGTCACATCTACTATACTTTCTCACCGAATTCTCCAAACATCTCTTTAAAATACCTATTTCTCCCTCCAGTTATTGGATTAGAAAACTGAGGCTCAGAGAAATTCAGTAACTTGCCCAAGGACACACAGCTAGTGAGTCACCGAGGTGTATTTGGCTCCGTCCAGCCAACCCCAAGGCCCAGCCCTACCCAGGACAGCACACAGCTTGAAAAGGCTGCAGAGCAAAATCACAGGAGAGGATGATCCAACAATGACCCAAGACTGTCTCCAAACCCCGTGGGAGCTGATGCTGGACAAGCCCGGCAGCTGGCAGAGGGCCGTCGCACACACAGCGTTTCTTAGGAGGCTGTGTGTCCTTTGCATTCCTTCTGGTCAAGAAACCCAACTCCACAGGCCAGACGGTTTCAGTGTAAGTAGACCATAGAAACACTTGAATTGAAGTGGTATAAACAAGGTAACTGATATACCAGAGAGAAACCACAGGCCAGAAAGAATGTGCTGGAAGGATTCAAAAGAGTGTATCAGGATGCAAAAACATCATCAGGCTGCAGAACACCTGGCGTATCTAGGCTTTGGGCTTTTGCACACCATGGTAATTAAGATGCACGAACCAGGGAGTTCCCTGATGGTCTAGTGGTTAGGACTCAGTGCTTTCACCACTGCAGTCCAGGTTCAGTCCCTGGTCTGGGACCTGAGATCCCACATCAAGCTGCTGCATGCCATGGCCAAAAAAAAAAAAAAAAAAAAAAAGGCAAAAATCTAAGTACAAAAAAGTGTACAGAGAAAGGGAGGGACCAGGTGGGGAGGTATAAACAAGAAGAGGGCGTTGCAGAGTTCCCGTCATGGCACAGTGGTTAACAAATCCGACTAGGAACCATGAAGTTGTGGGTTCGATCCCTGGCCTCGCTCAGTGGGTTAAGGATCCAGCATTGCCGTGAGCTGTGGTATAGGTCGAAGACGCAGCTCGGATCCCGAGTTGCTATGGCTGTGGTGTAGGCCGGTGGCTACAGCTCCAATTAGACCCCTAGCCTGGGACCCTCCATATGCTGCAAGTGTGGCCCTAGAAAAGACAAAAAACCAAAATAAAAATAAAAAAAAAGAAGAGAGTGTTGCTTATAACCCAGTTCTGCAAGGATTAAGCCACCGCAGTCCCTGACCAATGGTGCACTCTGCTCCAGAGATGACTGTGATGCCAGGACGCCCTATGCTTTGGACAAGCGAGCCCTTAGGTAGTTATATCTCAAGAGGAATTTTAATGACCCCAGATTCTTGCATCTTCCCACATAGAAAAAGACTTAAGGAGTTCCCGTCGTGGCGCAGTGGTTAACGAATCCGACTAGGAACCATGAGGTTGCGGGTTCGATCCCTGCCCTTGCTCAGTGGGTTAACGATCCGGCGTTGCCGTGAGCTGTGGTGTAGGTTGCAGACGCGGCTCGGATCCCGCGTTGCTGTGGCTCTGGTGTAGGCCGGTGGCTACAGCTCCGATTCAACCCCTGGCCTGGGAACCTCCATATGCCGCGGGAGCGGCCCAAAGAAATAGCAAAAAGACAAAAAAAAAAAAAAAAAAAAAGAAAAGAAAAAGAATTAAGTCATTAACTTGGGATGTCTGTTCTTTGCAACTACGAGTCATCTTTTACCAAGACGCAGGCTCAGGCAGAAGTGGCTGGAAGAGAAGGAAAGGCTGTCGTTTGGTGACACAGAGGGATCGGGCACACCTGGGATCCCCAGGTCCCTGACCTCCAGCAGGGAGACCAACCCCAACCTACCAGGGCCTGAATCTGAGCTTCCCCACACCCCGCCTGCCTCTCAGGATTGGCCTGGCCCTGACAGCAGACACAAGGCGGTCTGTGCAGTAGCTGGGGGTGGCTGGGCCGGGCAGCGCCTGACCCCCACTCTGAGCTCACCCCCGCTGCCCCAGGAGATGCAACAACCCCTCTCCTCTAGTGAGGCCACAGGCAAGAAAGGAGGGGAGAGGAGCCTAGAGGGACCACCTAGGCCAGTTGGGGGGCGGGGATTCCCTCCCTTTCCACTCTTAGGTCTTTTAGCTGGAAATTAAAGTGATAGAAGGCAGGTTAACAAGAGAAAACCACATTTATTATGTGCACACGGGGGATCCCTGGAAGTATGAAGAATTCCAAAGACAGCCAGACAACGTGAGATACACACACACACACACACAGAGGACCAAAGAGAAGGAGGTGAGGTCAGAGACTTTAAAAGAAAATAAGGTAATTCATGGGAAGATAAAAAGATTAATGTTTGGTAAACAAATGCTTGCTCAGCCAGACAAAAACAATGAGACCAAAAGGATCTTGCTGGCTTCTTCCCTGTCTAGCCCACTGGATCCGAACCTTAACTATGCTCGCTCCTCCCTGGGACAGGGCTCCGATCTTAAATTCTTTTAGCCAGTAAGAGGCAAGTTCAAAGATTCTTCCTGAGTCTTTTGAGCCTCGCTTGTTTTTGGCTCAAATTAATCTGCATGCCAGAAGCGCACACCTTGGTACAGCCTGCCCTGAACCCCATCATCAGCAACATGAGAAGACTGATGAACCCTGACATAACCCACATGTAGTAGACTGCATGGTTCCCAGGACGTTTCCAAGTTTAAGGATTGGTCCCGGATCCCATTCCTGGGACGAACAGGTCCAGCGGCGCCCCCTGGTGGCCACTTGTGCAAGTCCCAGGCCGGGAAAGCTTCCTACCGGCCCTGCTGAGCCCCTCCAGGCCCCCCACAGAAGACTCCAGCTCTGCTCTCAGCAGGCCACACCCGCTCCCCTGCTCCTGCAAGAGGTACACACCCATCGGAGCAGGAGCCGCAGCCCACGAGGTGCCACTTCGCAGCTAGAGCTCTTGGGGGGTTTTGCGCTGGAATATAAGCTGGTTTTTCTTAATGAATTAACTTAAAATCAATTTTAAGAAAATAATAGCATGGCCGTAGGTAGAGTAGGTAAGGCTGACAAACACAAAGCCTGGAGCTTGGAGATAACAAAACAGATTGATGCTTTTTTGTCCCTTTCCACTGGCCACTCTGCCTCCCCTCCAGCCCCCACGCCAAACCCAGCCTGACTCCACAAGACGCCTCCCCAGCTCCTCTCTCCTGCCTCGAGGCAAGCCCCAGGTTGAAGCACTGGGGCCTCTGAGTCAGAGGGCCATCACTGTGCTTCCCATCTTTTTGGTTTGTTTGTTTGTTTTTTCTTTTTAGGGTCCCACCTGCGGCATGTGGAAGTTCCAAGGCTAAGGGTCGAATTGGAGCTGCAGCCGTTGCCACCAGCCTACACCACAGCCACAGCAACATGAGATCCAAGCCTCATCTGCGACCTACCCCACAGCTCATGGCAACACCGGATCCTTAACCCACTGATCGAGGCCAGGGATCGAACCCACAGCCTTATGGATACTAGTCTGGTTCGTTACCACTGAGTCACAACAGGAACATCCTGTGTCTCCCGTCTTTAATACCAGGCACCTGGTCATGAAGCCCAAGTCTCTTTTGCAGGCTCTAGGCTGGGGTCCCCAGGGCAGGTGTGTTGGTTAGCCCCCACTCACCTATGATTTTGATTTTTAACTTCTTGAGTATTAAAAACATAGAAGAAAAGTATACAAGTGACAAGGGTACAGTGTGATGTATTTTCACAAATTCAACGCTCTGGATAACCAGCACCCAGATAAAAAGAGCACGTGCTTAACACCCCAAACAGCCTTAAAATTTTCTACTACCCCCCCAAGGGTTATCACTAGTCTGCCTTTTCTTTTTCTTTTCTTTTTTTTTTTTTTTTTTTTTTTTGTCCCAGCCCCAGTGTGCAGCAGCTTGGTGGTATCTCAGTCCCCAGACAAGGGAGGTGAAAGGACTGAATCTTAACCACTAGACCACCAGGGAACTCCCTAGTCTGACTCTCTAGACTGACCATAGAGTGGTTTGGCCTGGTTTGAGGTCTACATTAATGGAATTGTGTAATATACACTGTCCTCTCCCCCCCCCCCCCGCGCTGTTTGTGTGACGTTCCTTTGTGTGTGTGTGTGTGTGACTGTGGTTTGTTCCCTTGCAGTCTGGTCTTCCTGTCTATGATTCTGCCACATCCATTTATTTATTCTTCAGTTGACCAGCATTGAGCGGTGTCCTCGCGGGGCTATCTGGATGGTGCCATTACAACATTCTCCCCAGGAGGGAAGGTTCTGGTCCCGGGGTGTGCCTGGGTCCTGCTTTGCCAGATACTACCAGACACTTTTCATAACCGCGTCCACTGACACGCTCGCCAGTAACACCAGAGAGTTCCAGTGGCTCCACATCCTCACCAACACTTGGTGACATCAAGCTTTTTCCTTTTGGGCAATTTGGCAGGTGTCTGAGAGTAGCAGTCTGAGGCCTTAGTTTTCATGTCCCTGATGGCAAAGGAAGATGTGCACCTCTGCATGTGTTTGTTGGTCATTTAGATAGCTGCTTTTGTGTCTGTGTGTGTGTCTTGTTAGGGCTGCACCTGCGGCATATGGAGGTTCCCAAACTAGGGGTCAAATCAGAGCTGCCACTGCCAGCCTACGCCACAGCAACAGCCACAGCCACAGGCACACCAGATCCAAGCTGTGTCTGCGACCTACACCACGGCTCACGGCAACGCCAGATCCTTAACCCACTGAGCGAGGCCAGGGATCGAACCGCATCCTCATGGACACTAGTCGGGTTTGTAAACCACTGAGCCACGATGAGAACTCCCAAGATATCCTCTTCCGTGAAATACCTAACCAAGACTTCTGTTTATTTTCTATGAGTTGTCTTTTCTTTTTTCTTTGTACAAGTTCTTTATTCTGGAGGCAAGCCCTTTATTTTTTGTTCTCATGCTGTGGCTTTTGATGAACTGAATTTCTTAATCTCAATATAAACCTCATTTGTCATTTTTTCCCTCCATGGTTAGTGCTTTTTGTCTCCTGTTTGAGACCTCTTCCTCTATATTTCCATGTAAAAGTAGATCTTCCAGACATATGGAATTGACTTCTGTGGATAGCATGAGGCTGGATTGATGTTTGCATGTGCACACCCAGTTATTGAAAAGGCCATCCTTGGGAGTTCCCATTGTGGCTCAGCGGTAATGAATTCAGCTGGTATCCATGAGGACGCGGGTTCCATCCCTGACCCCACTCAGTGGTTTAAGGATCTGGCATTGCCATGAGCTGTGGTGTAGGTCACAGGCATGGCTCAGATCCGGCATTGCTGTGGGCTGTGGTGTAGGCCGGCAGCTGCAGCTCCAGTTCGACCCCTAGCTTGGGAACCTCCAGATGCCATGGGTGTGGGCCTAAGAAAAGCAAAAAAGAAAAGGCCATTGCTTCCTGACCCCCAGTTCTGAGGTAAGAAACAACAGTAGTTTGTCTTTGACTCGGGCAGGAGTGGGTGGAAGGCACTCTGCTTTCTCTGGGTCATGGATAAGAATTGCACTTAGGTCTGTACCTGTCACAGCCATAGCAGTGGTAAGTAGTCCCTGAGAGAAAAATAATTGTGCCCGAGAACCAGGAGGCAGATAGGAGATCAAGGGAAGACCCTAAGGGCCAGAAGAGGAGTGGAAGTGGGACATTCGCAGGGAGTCCAGGGGCCGAGGCTTTGGCTTGGTGGGTATGAGACAGAAAATGGGGACAAAGAGTGGACTCTAACTTTGGGTCCCAGAGACAGGGCAGCCCCGGGCTGCCATCCTGGACAGGAAGGGTTGCTGTCCAGTCCCAGGGCTGCAATCACCTCCTCTATGTGGCAATTCACTGAGAGGGGCTGGCGAAGCCAAGAGTCCCTTACAATTTGAGGGACCCCCACCCTCCCAACCACCTCGCTATAATCTGCTCCTAGCCCACCTCACTCACTGAACCCAAAGGAAGAAGGCAGCGGGGCACAACAGGTAGAGAGCACTGCCTCCAGATCCTAGCTGTGTGACCCTGGGAAAGTTACTTAACTACTCTGTGCCTTTTCCTCTGTAAATGGCAATAATAATAGTGCCAACTTCATAGGGTCTATCTGAAGACAAATGAGATCTTACCTGTCAACTTCCTAAAACCATGCGTGGCACATGGAAAGTGCTCAGTAAAAGCCACTGTTATCATGATCCTTGATGACTAACTTCAGGGCCCCAAACTTCCTGCCAGAGCTCTAGGCTGAGCTCCCATGGGAGCAAAATGCTGAACAAGCTTCCTATGCCAGCTGGCTCAGCTTCTGTCTCCAAGAGGCAAGAAGACACTTCCAGGTTCCATCCCAGGGAGCCATCGTCCCCCATGGCCTTCAGGACACTGAGCCCACCCCAGAGGGTAAGGGTGAGATGTCCCCGACCAGCCCCAGGATGCCGTCCTCCCTCCCCCTCCTCCATGCAGGCTCTCCCTGTCCTTGTAGAATCTGTCAAAGCCCGCCTCCTCCTTGAAGCCCACCCTGACCACCTCAGCCCACATGGGCCTCCACCAGCACTCTTAGCAAGGAATCTTAGTTCTTCCACCTGGACTGGGCTGCCCCTCGTACTTGGCAGAGGGACAAATAGGCCTTCCTCAAAGCCCTGAAGGTTCTAGGAGAATGCGCTCAGAGGAGAAGAAATGAACTCCTGCCGAAATCATCATCCGAGAGGCGTTCCAGATGGGGGGTGGGGGGGGCAGGGACGGCCAGGAAACGCCGTCGGGATCTCCTAAGTGTAAGAGGAGAGGGGGCCCAACCGCAGGTGGCCCACAGACCTGAAAGAAGAAGCTGGAAACGAGAGGACGGGGGTGGAGTGGAGTCTAGAACAGCCCAGCAAAAGGGTTAGAATCCTTGTCCAGGAGAAAGTGTGTCCTCTTCCGCTGGACCCTGGGCAGCTCTCCTCCGAGAGGAGTCCCGGCTTAGCCTAAGCCGGATCTCTTGGGGAGGATTTACACACGAGCCAGACTGCCTACTGGGCTAGTGGAGTTCGGTCCCACAGATGCCCACCGCATGAAATGGTGGCATGGGTGCCTGGAGGGGGTGCCCCAGCGCAGCCTCAGAGCCAGGAGCTGAGGGCAGAAGGCAGCATCATTCTCACAAGGGTCTCAGTACTGCCACCCTGTGGACAAGTTGGAAACTGCACAGGGCTACCCATCAAGAGGCAAGTGGAAGCTGAAATTCGGCCTGCACTCTGCTCCCTTAGGAACTCGCCCTGTAGTTACATGGAAGCGGAACAAACACTCTTTTCTCTGCCCCCAAATGCCATCAGTTATGGGAGCTATCAGGGCTACGTCTGCCCAGAGGGCCCGCCTTTCCCTTTCTCACACTAAGGTGACATGCAGGCCCCGCATTTGTGAAGGGCCCAGGTGTCCCAGGTGTCCAGGCAGCCCCACGAGGCCCCTGCTGCACAAGGACAAGATGTGGCAGAGAAGGAGGGAGAGATCCACGCACCTGATTCTTCACAGTGGGGGCCCCAGCGCCCAAGCTGACTGCCCCGGGGAGACCGCAGCATGAATGCACGCCCTCCTCCCCCACAGCAGCACCGAGGCACCCAGGCAGCTCAGTGGGCATGGCGCCTTCTTCAGCTACAGGGAAGGGATGGACCAGAAGTGCCAGGGACAAAAAAAAACAACCTTTCTCTGCTTCCCCAAGCTGTGCTCCCCAGCGTGAGGCTGTGTCTCCTCCAAGAAGGGGCATCTTCTAAATACACGAAGGCACTCTATGAGCTAGCATGGCTCTGCCCGGGGCATGTGGATGCAGAGGAGAAGGAGGCCCAGGGCCAACAGAGGCTGTTCAAAACCCCAGTTCCATCTCACTGCTCAACAAGCCACTGCTGACCGCCTTTTGAAAAAGTCCTCTGCTTGGTGTTTTGATCGCCTATTATAAGTTGGTGAGGGAGTTCCCATTGTGGCTCAGTGGAAACAAACCTGACTGGTATCCATGAGGACGCGGGTTCAATCCCTGGCCTTGCTCAATGGGTTAAGGATCTGGCATTGCTGTAAGCTGTGGTGTAGACCCGGCAGCTACAGCTCCAATGAGACCCCCAGCCCGGAATTTCCATGTGCCGCAGATGCAGCCCTAGGAAGACTAATAATAATAATAATAATAATAATAATAAGCTGGAGAGGACTTGCCTGGTCTGTGGCACGTCTCCTGTGAGCCGGATCAGAGGGAGTCAGGTCCTGTGCACTGGTCATCTTCAGATGCTGCGACAGATCGAGGGCCCTGCTGCTCCCCTCCCCCTTCCTCTGCCCCCCGCCCCCCAGCACATGCCTCTCACCCAGCAAATATCTTTGCTGACTCTGGGGCGTGAGCAAAAAGCAGCAGCAGGAATCGGCCTCCGTGGCCTGCTGGGAAGAAGGAGGAGTGGGCAGCCAGAGAGGCGGTGAGGAAGCACGAAGGGCATTCAGGTTTCCCAAGTTTCACGTGTGCACTGAGGGTTTTTTGTGTGCCCATCCCTCTGCGAAGAGCTTTCTATATGGTCCTGAGTGTCCGCAACAAACCAGTGCAGGAGACCTTGGTGGCCCCCTTGTATAGATCAGAGAACTGAGGTACAGAGTTTAATGGCCAAGATCGCAGCTAATGAAGTGAAAATCTGTATCATGAAACAGTGATTTTTAACCCAGGAATCACCAAGTCAGATACCTCCCAGCAAGGTCTGGATTGGGCAGGTGAGAGGCATCAGAGAGGCGTGGGGCTTGTGGCCAATTGGAGTACATCCCTGACTCAGGGCTCTCACATGCTCAGTCTTTTATCAGGCTGTGCCAGCCACACCACCACAGCCAGTTCTGCCACACCTGTCTCATCCACTGGCCTCTCCACAAAAGCTCCTCTCTTTCCCCGCTGCCACCACCCAGATCCTCATACTTGGGTGCTACAGAGCCTCCTCCACAGCCTTTGTGCCTCTAGCCTTACCCATGCTGCTCCGTCTGCTCTCCAGGGCCAGGCACTTTCCCTTCTCTGAGCACCCAATCCTACAGAGACTCACCTCACCTAACATGCAGCACTCACTAGCCCACCCCAGGGACCACCCCAGGGTAGGAGGAAGAAGGACTTTGCAACTAAACGGTTCTAGGTTTAAATCCCAGCTCTGCCATTTGCCAGCTGAGTCACCTCGGATAAGTTACTTAACTTCTCTGACCCTCAAATGTCTCTCTCAAGAGAGCTGGCACGGGGGTGGGGGGGGTCTTGCATCCTGATGAGAGCTAGCATGCAGAGTCCTTAGGCCCATGAAATATACTGACACTTGTAAAGTGCTCAGCACAGTGCCAGGTGCCCAGGAGCTATTTGCCCCATGTGGAAAATGCAGGCTGAGAATAGACTGTCACCTCTGAGCCTGGGAAGGGGGTGGGGGGACTTGCCTAGCTAATGAGTGGAACATTCAGGTTTCAAATCCAAGTCAGTTTCTTGTGTACAAAAGGGAAACAGGGAGTTCCCGTCATGGCTCAGTGAAAACAAATCTGACTAGCATCCGTGAGGACTCAGGTTCCATCCCTGGCCTCACTCAGTGGGGTAAGGATCCTGCATTGTGGTGATCTGTGGTGTAGGTCACAGACGCGGCTGGGATCTGGCATTGCTGTGGCTGTGGTTCAGGCCTCAGCTGCAGCTTTGATTCGACCACTAGCCTGAGAACTTCCATATGCCGCAAGTACAGCTCTAAAAAGACAAAAAAAAAAAAGAAAAGAAAAAACAAAAGGGAGATGAACTCCAGACACCACGTGGTCCTACCAGATGTAGAGAAGATGCCTGTGATGGGGTGGATGCTTTGCATCTGCCCAGCCTCCTTGGGGAGGTAGGAGGGGAAAGGGGGCGGGGCTAGATCTGAGCTGAGCCAATCCGGGATCCCCGCCCAGAGCAGGCCTGCGGGCCAAGGCGCCTCAGCCCGTCCAGGACCCTGGATCTGATTCTTGGACGTAATAAATGTTAAAACTGCACCCACAATCCCTCACTAACTATAAGCCTTCGTTGCTTGAAATGTAGTTTTTCTTTTTTTTTTTTTTTTTTTTTTTTTTTTGTCTTTTTGCCATTTCTTGGGCCACTCTCGCGGCATATGGAGGTTCCCAGGCTAGGGGTAGAATTGGAGCTGTGGCCGCCGGCCTACACCAGAGACACAGCAACGCGGGATCTGAGCTGCGCCTGCGACCTACACCACAGCTCATGACAACGCCAGATCCTTAACCCACTGAGCAAGGCCAGGGATCGAACCTGCAACCTCATGGTTCCTAGTTGGATTCATTAACCACTGAGCTACGACCGGGAACTCCATTGAAATGTAAAAGGACTTTTAACGAATTTGCTTTTGAAATTACTTGACTCTAATTCATTCAATTTACTATTGGCTATGATTTCGCTTCAATCATCCTACATATTCTGGAACTCTTGCCAAAACTCCAATTTACAAATTGTTTTCAAATATAATGACATTTGTCTGGATACCAAACTTAACAAATATTAAAGTTGACATGTTACTTTCTGAAGGCACTTAGTTAAACAGTTCTCGATTTGGACATTGTATTTTCATATTTTCCACCCCCAAAGTTTTTCAAGTCTCCGGCATCTCCTGGGCCTTTGCAAGGCTGCCCTGGCCCTTGGCTAGGACAAGGTTGCTCACTGAAGCCAGGACCCTGGCTCCTCCCCATCTCCAGACATGCAGGTCACCCCTGCAGGTCCAGCTGCAAGAGCACCCACCCTAGATGGCCCAGGGCATCCTAACTGGGGCAACTTTATCCTCAGTTTGCAAACAAAATGACTTGTTAAATGTTGGATTTGTCACAGGTGTAATTTAAAGCTTAAACCTTTATTGGAATTTCCTATCAATTTCATTTCATTTATGAATGAGGCAGTGCTTTGCGGGGTGAATGTTCCGAAGGAGGGTTTGGAAATTAGGATCACTGTCAGCCAGCTGCTGCACCCCCCCGCCCCCCCCCCCGTCCCCTCAAGTCCCCCAGCACAGGGCACCTGGAGGTGAAGCAGGGCAGGGCAGGGTATGATGTGGCCTGGCACAGCCCGCAGTGGCACCCAGGCACAAGGTTTTGTGACTGATGAGAGACAGCCCCCTGGGTGTAGAATTCATCCGGGGCCAGCCGCACAGGGCAGACTGGCCAAGGCAAGTTGATTTGCCTCTTTCGTTACACTCTCTTTGGGGCCTCTCAGAGCAGAGCAGACCAGTTTTTTGTTTGTCGCGGGGGGGGGGGTGTTTGTTTGTTTTGCTCTTTAGGGCTGCACCCATGGCATATGGAAGTTCCCAGGCAGGGTCAAATCAGAGCTGCAGCTGCCAGTCTACACCACAGCCACAGCCACAGCCACACAGGATCCTTTACCCGCTGAGCAAGGCCGGGGATCAAACCCACATCCTTATGGATACTAGTCAGGATTGGTAACCCCCTGAGCCACAACAGGAACACCCTGAACAGACCAGTTTTTTAAATGCCTTCTGCCACCCACTGCCACGCTACTCCCTTCTCCACGCAAGACATGGAAGCCCTGGATCCCAACCCTGAAGGGAGGAGCCAGAGGAAGGAAAACACAGCGTCTTCACAAAGACGCTCCCACACACCTCCCAGGCAGGTCACGGGGAGGGGGGCTCGATTCCAAGAAAGAGAAGGAGGTAGAAGGAGTACGTGGGAGGAGGGGGCAGGGAGAGGACAAGGAAAGGACTTGAACTCCAGTTAACACCCTTGGATTCATTCTATTAAGATGCAGTAAATGTATAAATATACATGATTTGGGACCTGGTCATTTCTCTCTTGGGCATCTGGACTAGGAACCACCTCTAAAGCCTCTATATGCAAAGATAATAATATCTAATATTTACTGAGCAGTTAGTGCTTTATATCCAGAGACTGGATGGACTGAAGGAATCCAAAATCAGCCCATAAGGAAAGTGCTATTAACATCCCTGTGAAAGCGCTGAAGAATTGGGGGCACAGAAAGAGAAAGCACCTGCCCAAGGGCACGTGGCCAGCAAGCAGTGGGACCAAAAGGCAAACCCTGGTGGCCTGGCTCCAGAGCAAACTCCGGTGGCCATGACATTAGGCGGTGGCTAACCTTTTTTTTTTTTTTTTTTTTTTTTTGTCTTTTTAGGGCCACATCCACAGTATATGAAGGTTCCCAGGCTAGGGGTTGAATCAGAGCTGTTGCCACCGGCCTACACCACAGCCACAGCAATGCAGGATCCGAGCTGCCTCTGTAATCTACACCACAGCTCATGGCCACGCTGGATCCTTAACCCACTGAGCGAGACCAGGGATCAAACCTGTGTCAACATGGATACTAGTTGGGCTTGTTAACCGCTGAGCCACTATGGAAACTCCCAGGCCGTGGATATTCTTAACAGAAAAGAGCCGTGATGGTAAAGGACTGAGGCTTGCCATGGGAGAGTGTACAGTAACTGAAACGTATAATGAATGTTTTAATTAAGTGTGGAAAGATGTTACACATTGGCAAAATACAAAATTATATATGTATGATCCCAACTCAAAATGCCTTTTAAAAAGGTGAAAAGAATATGCAAACATAAAATATATTTTAAACATGCTCTATCTCAGATAAAAATGTTAAAAAAAAAATAAGTGTATCTCAGACATACAGAAGTTGATTTGTTGAAATTGGTGGATTATGAGTGGGCTTTTTTCTTCTTCCCATTTTTCCATATTTTCCAAATTTCTTTAATGAAAATTATTCTTTTCAGCGAAGGGAAAGTATTAAGGCCTGTTTTAAAATTATTCGCTCTCAATAGGTGTTTAAAAGAGGAACTTCTGATAAATTAAAATGCCAGAAGCAAGTTGTTTTAAGTCATAGTAGTGAGAGGAGTTCCCTTTGTGGCTCAGCGGTTAACAAACCCGACTAGGACCCATGAGGATGCGGGTTCGATCCCCGACCTCGGACAGTGGGTTAAGGACCCAGTGTTGCCGTGAGCTGTGGTGCAGGTAGCAGATGCGGCTTGGATCCTGAGTGGCTGTGGCTGTGGTGTATTCAACCCCTAGCTTGGGAACGTCCATATGCCACAGGTACGGCCCTAGAACACACACACACACCCCCACACATAGTAATGAGATAGTAGTGAGGTTGCTAAGAAACTCTTTAAATTGGTAATATTCTTACTGCTGGGCCTCCCCACACTGAGAAGAATATACAGGGATGAGAAAATGGGTTGAGTGATTCTATTATATGACAAATTCAATGAGTTAATATGAAGTCTTTGCTGTGTTAAGTGCTGGCAAACACGACAGATAGTTCTTACCTTCAGGAACCTTCTAGAAAGATTTCCTAATCCCGCTTGTCTTACCAATGAAGACACGGCATGTTTTTATTAAACATGTCTCCTTGAAAGCAAGTTCCCTTCAGCCTTTGACGCCTCCTCCTGTGGGCAGATCCAGGCTGGCATGGGGTGGGGGCCCTGGAGGCCCAGCCCCCATGGCTCCAGCCCAGGTCCTGCCACCAGCCAACTGCACCTCCCGAGCCTATTTCCCCAAGCAGAAGTCAGCCAGACTTGTACAACCTCTTGCTCATCATGAAGCTCTAACTCTGCTCTTCACTCTGTAAGTGGCTAGAACAAACTGGCTAGAGACGCCTGCTGGGGACGGAAGGACCCCGAGTCTCGGCCAGGAGTGAGCCTGGCTAGAGGCCCTCAGGAGGTAGCAGCCTGAGGAGAGCGTCTGCCCAGAGGCGCTGGGCGAGGAGCAGAAGCGCTGTGCGGTCCGGGGAGGCGGGCTGGGGCAGAACAAGCTGACCAGGCCTCCCCCTCCCTCCGCAGCCCTCACTTCCACAGGCTCGTGCTGTTCTACAGCTAATTGCTTCTGAAGCGGCCAGCCTGTCCTTCTCGCTCCTTGGCAGCAGTGGCAGTGGCAGCAACGAACGGCCCACCCAAGACCCTGGACAGCACAGGGCACAGACCACTCTCCTCCTTCACACAGGCGACAGATTCCAGCAACCTCTGTGCCCAAAAAGGTGCTCATGAAAGCATGTATTCAACATGGGACTCAGCCAAGGTGGTTGACTGAGCCTGGATTCAGAAGGCACAGGCTTGCTCCAACCCTTTGCAAGAGAATCTGGCAGGAGCTTGCAGATTTCCACACCATGCCTCCCACCGACTGAATCACAATCTCTGCAAGTAAGACCTGGAAATGCCGCTTTAAACAAGCTCCCCAGAAGAGCCCCATGTCCTGAGCGTGACACCTGCTGGCCTCAGGTCTGCCTGTAAGTGCACACCCCACATCTACCAGGGGGCCCTAAGAGGCTGGGAAGCGAGGAGGAAGGAGAAGAGGGGATACTGATCCCCACACTGATGTGACAGGGATGTGCCCAGACCTGGGGCCGAGTGTCCGCCTCAGAGGGGGCCGGCTGGAGGAGGGCCTGGGCAGCAGATGAGGCTCGGAGTGGGGGGCTCTCCTCCCACCCCACCTCCTGTGTCCACTCCCACATGCACACTCGGCCGAGCCCGGTTACTCTCCTAGGAATTGCTCACCCTCCATCCACGACGCTCTTGGACCCGACTTTGGCCACCGTCCACCATGGCTCTCCCCCTTCCAACGGAGACCCCACCCGCCTCATTACTTAAATAATCTTTATTTCTCATGCACTAGGAAAGACAGGATTGTATGAAACACTGCATTTCACAGCAAAGGCCTCGGTCCAGAACTCAACACAGGGGACCAGGTGGGATCCAGATCTGGTCAAAACTCTGGGGACCACAGTGGGGAGACTACCCCCAGGGCTGGTGGCCGATCCAGGACCCTCCAGCTACAGTGGCCCCAGACACAGCACAGGGTGGCTGCCCCTCCCACAGAGGCACAAGAAGAGGACACCAGAGGAGCATGTGGACCAGAGGAAGGACGGAGAAAGCTGCTGGGCAGTGACCTGGTGGAGGCGGTGGTCCCACAACTCCAGGGCTCGAGTCCAGGCAGCCGGAGCTGTGACTCAGCCAGCTCTACCCACCCCGGGGCTGCTGGAGCGCCACAGACCCCTGCAGCCCGTGCCCACTACACACGCGTACTGGCCACACTCAGCTGCCCCTGAGTCACATAAACAAGACAGGGGCCTACACTTGAGCTCCAGCCAGAGCTTGGATTTGCCTGAGCAGGACCCCAAGGCCTAGAGGGACCAGCCCCCCCACAACCATCCTGAGCTCTTGTGGACACGGAGATGCCTACAGAACAGCCAGGCTTCAGAGCATCCTGGGACAGGGCCATTGGCAGGGCGGCCCTCACACCCGGGCCGTCAGGTGCCACCTGAGCCAAGACAAGGGCAAAGTGGATTGTGGGTACCACTTTCCCTGTGGTGGTACAGGGACAGGGACAGGCAGACATGCAGGGCAGAACGAAGATGAATGGACACATGCAGAGACCACACAGGGTGGGAGGGGTCTGCGGACAGAACACGGTCAAGGTGCTGAGATGCGGGGGCGCTGCGAGGGCTGGGCTCACTGCGGCCCCGGGCTCATGGTGAGGCCCGCCTCCTCCGGGATGGTCTCCAGCATCTCGCTCTGCACGGCCTGCGTGATGAGCGCCAGCTCCTGGCACAGGGTCTCATGACGGTAGCCCACGCGGATGTCGGGCACGTTGGTGCGGCGGATGTCGTTGCCCTCGGGGCCCTCCTTGGTATAGTTGGGTCCCAGCCAGTGGCTCTTCACCTGTGAGGGCGGGGTAACGGGCAGGGCTGCAGCCAGCTCTGGGACCCTGCGGCCGGGACCCTGCGGCCTCCCAAATGCAGAGCAGGGGAGGTGAGGGGATGCCGAGGGGGTGCGGTACCTTGTGGGAGAAGCCGCTCATGAGCACACTATTGCGTGCCAACTCGCACATGTCGCAGGAGCTGAGCTTCCACACCTGGGTGGCGATGCTGTACTCCTCCATCAGCGGCTCCTGCGTGGGCCAAGCTCCTTCAGACAAGTATGCCTGGCCTGCCACCCGCCCTGCCACCGGCCCCTCCAGGGGACTTGCCACGAGGTATGCGGCACTCCACCAGCAGAGGGCAGCACCAGCCCTGAGATCCCCTGTCCAGGTGGCCTCTGGGTCCCAAGACAACTGGTAGCCAGGTGCTGACCTTGGTGAAGTGGAACTGCAGGGGATCATCAGTGGACAGCGAAACCATGAGGCCGCGGGACAGGTACTCGGGTAGCGGGTTCCGGTGGTAGCTGAGGAAGAGGCTGTTGTTGCTGAGTGGGGACATGGCGATGCCGATCTGGGCCAGGTAATACAGGTACTGCAGGACCGGGGCCTGGGTGGCAACAGGGAGGCTGCGTCCACCAGGTGGCCTCAAGGCTGGGGAGGATACCTGGCTCTGGAGGGTTCAGGCCACAGTGGGAGGCAGGGGGCAGTCCAGGCTGGGCCTGGGGGTTACAGCCAGAATCCATGCTGGGGCCTCGGTGTGGAGGCTGGGGTTTCGGTGTGGAGGCTGGGGTGTGGAGGGGGTCCCAGCAGGGCTGGGTGAGGAGGATCAGCTGCTGCAGAGGCCCGAGGTGCAGGGAGGGGAGGCCGGGGAGCAGAGCCTGACCTTGCGCAGAAGCAGCCCGTGTGAGATGTTCTCAGCCAGCATAAAGGCCGACACCAGGTGGTGGATGGGCCCGGCCTCCCCGCAGTGTGGCCGCAGCACAAACGTGTGGAAGCCCCTCTGCCTGGGGGACAGGAAGACAGCGTCGGGTCCCGAGCTTGGCTCCTGAGCCCCCACCCGGTGACCGTGGGCGTCCAGCACCAGGGGGCAAGGTGGGTTCTTGGCTGCGAGGGGTGAGCCCCAGAGCCCCAAGGGCAGAGGAAGAACTCAGCAGGTTTAGGTCTGGGGGCGGGTCCAGAGCAAGGCCCGCGGGGCGAGAAGCGGCAGGGCAGGAAGGGCAGGCCCCAGGGGAGCCAGGAGCAGGCACCTGCGCAGGTGGTTGAGCACGGCCATGTTGGCGAAGGTGTAGTACAGGTAGTAGGCGTAGGGTGGGTTGTCCTCCTCCACCCAAGCCTCCGGGAGGGGGCTCTCCAGGTTGAAGACGTGGTTCTCGGGCTTGGACTCATCATCCACGCTGTCGAAGCCATCCACCTGGCACAGGACCCTGGGGTTAGGCCCAGAGCTGCAGCCAGGCCGAGGCCCTGTCCTCTCCCTCCTGGCCCTGGGCCACCCCCTCACATGCTCCAAGAAGAGGTGCAGCTCTGGGTGGCTGGCAGGGTGGATGGTGGCCTCGAACAGCGGCAGGAAGATGTTCTCCAGCATCTCCTGGAAGTTGGCCAACTGGCCCTTGGTACGGTACACATCACTGCAGGCAAGGCGTATGCACACGCATGTGTGCAGGTCAAGGCCAGGGTCCCAGCGGCACATCCGAACCTCCACGCTGGGTGGGCTGGGCCGCACAGACCCTGAGCTCCGAGAGCTGGGCTGGGACGGGGGAGGGCGGGCCTTCCCAGGAGGGCAGGAGGCAGGCCCTGGCCCCTTGAACTCTGCCCCCCACGTTCCCTCCCCCTCCAAGGGACACTCACAAGAGGCGGGGCACCTGCACGAGCCAGCGCACGTTGGGCGAGTGTACGCGGTGCACGACGGCCCAGCGCGCCAGCTTGTCCCACTCGTCCCGCGAGCGCCCGTAGATGGACAGCCGCAGCTCGGCGTTCTGGTATTTGCTCTCCTCCAGGTCTGACATCACCTCCTGAGCAAACCGCCCGGGCGACTGTCACCCTCAGGCTTCTCAGCCGCCCTGGTCTTCCCACCCACCAGGTGTGCTCCGTCGGACCCCTTGGCGCCCCTCACCCGCCCTCCGCACTCCCCGGTGCAAGCCCCCAGCCACCCAGGCTGTGGCTCGGGCAGGGACGGCGGTGCCAGGCGGCCGCGGCCCCGCCCCCTCACCTTGATGATGTGAGCGAAGTACTTCCCAGAAACCCGGTTGTCGGTCTTGATGAAGATCTCTCGGAGGACAGACTCCCCGATAGGGTTGTATTTGGCATTGAACTTGTCAAAGCGGTGGAAGGTGTTCCTGTCCTGGGGGAGACCGGCAGGCCCAGGTCACCCCGACCCCCGGCCCGCGCACTGGCCCAGCCCCCTCACGCCCTGCGCCACGGGGACGGACCGCATGCACGTCGAGCGTGTCCACGCTCAGGTCGTAGGCAGTGAGATTCAAGCTCTCGAAGACCTCCCGCAGCGTCTGCTCGCGACCCTGCTCCACGTGCACGATCTCCTCCAGGTGCCGCTTCATCGCCCGTTTGATGAAGCGCAGCAGATGCTTCTGGTTCATGCAGGACGAGGCGTGGATGTGCGTGTCCACCTGGGAAGGAAGGGGGCTGCTGAGACCGCGGGAAGCCAGGTGGCGGGATGGGCGAGGATGCGCCAAAGTGGATGCTGGGTGGTGGCCCGGCTCCTGGGGGGAGGGCAGGCGGAGGTGCAGGGCCGGGCCGCGGGGCGAGGGCCAACCTTGCGGATATTGTAGAAATCTCGGTGTGGCACCTTCTTCTGGGCGGCCAGCTCCTTCATCTCATTGAGCAGCACGTGCATCTGGAACTTGGAGCTCAGGTACTGCAGCCGGCGGTAACAGAACGACTTTCTGGGCAAGAGGAGAACCAGGTGGGGGCTCAGGCCTGCGAGAGGCGCCAGGTGACAGAGCAGAAGGAGGAAGCAGGAGGGTGCAGGATTGAGGCTGCCAAGGGGGCACCAGATGACAGGAACATCTAGGACTTGGTGCCTATGAAAGGGCGAGACACCAACAGGTGTCTGGAGCAGGGTTGGGGCTGGAAGAATCTGGGCTGGAAGGGGAGCCAAGTGTCTGGGACGGGCGTGGACTCACATGGGGCCATTGATAATCAGAGCCATCAGCACATTGACATCTGCCACAAATTCCTGCAGGTCGGGGTACGGCAGCTCCACCTCCGAGCAACTGGTGTGTGGGAAGAGCTTGAGTGAGGAGGGCAAGCCAGGCCCTGTGTGCCCTGCCAAGCCAAAGCAGCCCCCTGCCACTCCCCACAAGCACGCCCCACACCCCTCTTACTGCTCATCAGGTTCCCTGCGGGTGTAGACGTGAACCACACCCCGCACCATACGCAGACCCAAGCCCAGGTCCCCCGGCATCGTGCTTGGCTCACAGTGCTCATACGGGTGCTGCTCCAGGGCAGGGGGGTGCACCGGGGCGTCTGCAGGGGTGAAGAGGGTGGACTCGGGACTGGCGCTCTTCCAGGCCACCTGCTGCCCGACCAAGAGGCCCCAGCAGGACAGCTCCGGCCCCCGCCTCCCCCCACCGCACACCAAGAGGCTGGAAATAGCCTGGAGTGGGAAGAAGCCAGCAGGCTGAGGTTCCCGGGCCCCAAGCTCAGGGAGCCTGGGGTAGCAGGCCACGTGGAGGAGGGCAGGGATGGGGGGTCCCACCAGCGGACACAGGGGTGTCGGGGCCCTGCTCGTAGGTCCGTGTCTCCAGCGGCTTCTCGGCCAGCTGCTGCAGGTACCGGCGGGTGGTGGGGCAGAAGCTCTGCAGGGCCAAGGCCATGTACTTCTCCCGGATGAAAAGCGCCCGCACCACACTTTTGGCGGCGTCCAGCAGGTCTGTGAACGGCACCTGGACACAGGGACATGGGACCGCTGTCCTCAGGCTCAGCTCCAGACCCAGCTCGATCTCGCCTCCTCCCTGAGGCCTTGACCCCAGAGACACTCAGACCATTCTGTTTGCGCCAGACTCTGCCCTCCAGCTTCGGGGAAGAGAGACGTCTCCCCAGCCTCTATCCCTGGCTCCCCAGGACCCCGGGCCTGGGGACACTCACCCCGCACTTCTCCTCCCCAGAGATGCTGACGCGCTGAAATTCCCTCTCCAGCACGTCACGCTCCCGCAGGCCGCGGTCACCCTGCCCCTCGCTCTGCTCCTTGTAGAGCCTACAGGAGGCGGGCACGGGAAGGGGTTGGAGGCAGCAGTGGGACTGGCCCCAGCCCGCATCCCCCTCGCCTCTCCGCCCTCCTCACTGGAGGTCCGAGTCACTGTCCGTCTTCAGGAAATCTTGCTTGGCCCGAAATAGGATGTCCGGCTCCAGCCTGGAGGTGAGTGGGTGGGTGAACAGTCAGGCAGGAGGCGAGACCCCTGCTCCCGGGTTCCTGCGCTGTACTAGGTGCTGTGCCATGGGTGCTGCTCTTGCCCCACGCCAGAGATGAGAAAGCACAGCCAGAAGTTAAGCAACCTGTTCCCGGCCACACTGGTGGGTAGAAGAGGGAACCAGAAGCCAGCAGCCTGACTTCAAAGCCTGCGCGTCCCAGCACAGCTCTAGGCCGCCTCCCGGGGACCCCAGAGGGAGGGCTGGTTGCAAGAGAACAGAGATGGGTCTCTGTCTGAACGGACGCAGAGGGGGGCAGCAGACTACCCTGTGCCCTCCGCCAGCCCCAGCTGCCGCCACTCCCCGCATGGCCTGCTGGCTGTGTCCCCCCAACCCCATGTCCTCCTTGCTCTGTCCCCCCATCCCCAAGACCTGCCTGGCTCTGACGCTGGGGGCTTACTTGACATCCTGGCTGATCTGCCGCTCCAGGCGCTGCCGCCGCTCCTCCAGCTGCTCAATGGGACTCTCCTCGGGGAACTCGTAGGGGGCGCTTCGGAGCTCACTCTCCGCCAGGGAGCGGCTGAACAACTCCTGGTGGGAGGGAAGGAGAGGTCAGGGTGGCCTAGTCCTCAAGGTCTGGGGACGGGGTGAGGGCATAGAAGCTGGGAGTACCTGGGACAGGCTAGGGATCAGGGCAGAGCCAAGCGTGAAGTACGGGGACAGCTGGGGTGGAGGGGTGTGGAGCAGAGACGAGGCGTGGGGACAGTGGTGGGGGGGACGCAGGGTGCGGTGCCAGGTGATACCTCGGCGATCTCCTTGCATTTGCCATCCATAGACGTGCGCAGGTCGAGCGGGAAGTGCTTGAGGCAGGGGGCAGGGCCTGGCAGGGATCGGGCAGACTGCAGCGGGGGGGCCCCCAGCCCACCCCGAGCCTCTGTGGAGACAGTGGTGCGGGGTCAAAGGGTAGAGGGCAAGACCTGGGTGCACTGGAAGCCCCGGAGAGAGGCCAGGGCCTGGAAAGTGGGCAGTGCCCCCCTCAGAGGCTGAGGAATGCGCCTGCGTGTGGCCCTGGCCTGCAGTCTGGCACGGGGACCCCTCACTCACTCCAGGCTCAGGGGTGGGGTCCCAAGTGTGCCCCTTGATTGAGGGGATTCATTCACCCCAGAAATGAAAATCTGAATCCTGGACGAGGGGCTGCTCCATCAGGCCATGAGAGAACTTTCACATGAGTGCCTGCTACAGGCAGCCCCCCCCGCCCCCCATGTCCACCTGTACACACACACACACACACACACACACACACACACACACACACTCCAAGCGCGCATTAAGGACCTAGTGGCCACGCCAGTGATTCCCAGCCCACAGCTTCCAGAGCAGACAGCCCAGGATCAGACCTGCCTTGAGCCCAGGAGATCCTCCTCTTGAGGACCAGGGCCTGGGCCTGGTCCCCTAGACCTTCAGAGCCTGGGGAAGCCACAGCTGCCACTCAGCTCTGACCTGGGAAGGGACCCGCCTTCATGGGAAGACAGGCAGTGGGAGACCTGGGTGGCGGCAGGAACCTGCCCTCTCCCCCAGGACCCCAGGGCTGCCAAGATGTGGCCTGGCCCCGGCCTGCCCCTCCTACTGCTGGCTGCCCCTCCAAAGGGAGCTGCCACAAGCAGTGTGCGCCACTCAGAGGCCCCAGGATCCGGGCCGGAGGCCCTGGGGAGGGCCTGGGGAAGGGAGTGTCAGAAGCCAGAGGCCCCTCCATGGAGGCAGAATTCCTCAGCTGCCACCAGGAGGCCGGCACCAAAGGCCGCCTCGAAGCTGACAGTCTAGAGGGGCTGTCTGAGCTGCCAGCCCACCCCCAAAGGACCCTTCCTGAGCTCCCCAGCCCCACCCTCCCCAGCAGGAAGCTCTCCCAGCCAGTTCTGGGGGTCCCTCCCCCCAGCACCCTCCCTCCGCGTCTCCAGTCTCCACCGTGGCTGAGCGAAGGACCGGAGGCTCGACCCAGGTAGCGTGCCTTGAAGTCTCTGGGCCCACTTCCCCATACCCCAGAGCCCTGTCCCAGGGCTGAACACAGGGAAGAGGGGGTGCCTGCCCCAGATCCAAGACCTGGCCCCCACTCTCCCCGGGGCCTGTCTGGGCCCTACCTGCAGAGTCAGGCAGCACCAGCCAGCAGCCCTGTGCCCCTTGCCCGCCTGTTTGCTGAGTGGAGCTGCAGCCAGTCCCCCAGGACAGCTCAGGGGCCGGCACGGGCTGTACCAAGTGCAGCTGCATGTGGGGGAGACCCCGGGATGACGGCAAGCCGGGGGCTGGGAGAGCTCAGGGGAGCACAGGAATCCAAAGGGAAGGAGTTGGGAGATTAGAGGAACCCCTGGACTGAACAGAGCTTTAACCTCTACAGTGCCAGGGCCCAGCCCAAAGTGGGGCCCTGAGGGGAAGGAGCAGGGCAGGCTGATACGGCAGGCAGGCTGGCAGGGAGGGGATAAGCCTCCTTACAGTGCAGCACCCAAGGGAACAGTGCCCTGGGCCCCACTGGCCAGAGTCAGAGGGCGAGCAGCCGTCCTCGCCACCACGCCAACAGCCCCCCGCCAGCTGCCTAGGCCCAGTGGCCTCGTTTTGCTCACCACTCTCCTCTGGGCCCCCAAATATGGGGTCCCTTGGGAGAGACAGGGTCTCTGCTGGGGAAAGGAGCTGGCTGGCAGCTGGGCAAGAGGCTCAGTCCAGCAAGGGACCAGTTACAAGGCCTCCCTGAGGCCCGGAGGACTGGCTCATGGCCCCCTAGACCTCCCCTGTCCCGGTCTATCGCTGGGGACAAACTGCCCAGGAGAAGAGGTTCGGGAGGAGAAGGACTAGAATTTCAGTCTGACTCTGCTCCCAATTACTAGCAAGCCTCGACCTTCTGGAGCCTTCAAGTCTGCCTATAGAGGAGCGATAAGGAGGCTTGCCCTGCTTAGCCACAGCTGCAGTAAGGCACACAGAGATATGCCTCTGCAAGTGTTCTGGAAAACACCACGATCTGATCTCCAGGGACCCTCCGAACGCTTCCCACATACAGTCCCACCCACTGCCTGGGGACATTCTGAGGTCAACACGGGTTAAGGCAATGAGCAGGCAGGGCATGAAGAGGAAGGCACTGGGAGGGTGGGGACGCTGTCTCTCACTCGGAAGGGCCAAAGCAGAGGGGATGGAAAGATGGGCTCCTGCTCTGCGCTCGAAGCTAAGACAGAGGCTGAGGTCCTTGCTCCCCCAAGAACCCTGACTCTACACAACTCCTCCCCACTTCCAATGCCCTCCGGGGAGGTGGGCCACAGACCCCCAGCCTTGGCCTGGATGGAGTCAAAGGCCCTCATCTCAACCGCCTCTCCCAGAGAATCACCATGGGCCTCCACAGAAATGCTGGGGGGACCAGGACAGGTTCCAGCAGGCAAAGCCACCCCCCCCCCCCCGGGCTGCCAGGCCACCGCACAAGGCTGCCAGGGTTCACTGGAGGTGACAGACAGGCAGTAACCTCCACACTCTATGAGGTCAGGGCTGGAACACCCAGCTGCCTGCTGGTCCCTTCACCCAGGGTCTGTGCTACAGCAACACACACACACACACACACACACACACACACACACACACACACACACACAGGGCATACTGACCAAGAGCCAGAGGGGACTACGTCCCATCCACTCCCACCAACTCCAAGATTCTGGCCAACCTGTCTACCCACTTGACCGAAGCCCCTCACTCACTGCCAAGGCTTTGACCGGCAAGTATCAGATGTTCCCACCACATGACTGCTCAAAGGTATACAGCCCTAGCCCCCGGGGACACACCCTCTGGAGACACAGACCTGGGCACAGGGAACACAGCCCCCCGGCGCAGTACAGAACTCAGGCCAGCATCTGTAGTAGCATAAGAAAAACTGAAGGTAGGCGTATGAAAAATCAGGCTGTAAGTACAGACAGCTGCTGAGGGGGAACACAGGCTTGATCTGGTCACCAAAGTGGGGGTGTCTTCCCTCAGCCACAAGGTCTGGGGCAGCAGGTGGCAGGTAGCTAGCCCTTAGCAAGCACAGACCCAGGCAGCTGAGCCCTCAGGGAGACGGGCACAGCCATACCACACTGCCTGCTCCAAATAATGCGGAGATGCCTACTGGAGTGGGAGCCGAACCAAAGGGTACAGGATTACACGCAGGCAGGCAGTGGCCCCAGCCCAAGCCCCAACATGGGCCGGATCCAAGGACACCCCACACTTCTGAGGAAGCTCACAAGACAGACCACGAATGAACAAACTGTGAACGATAGATACAGTTGGGCCCCCAGGCCCAGGATGCCTGGGGACGGTAAGTGGGTCCCAATGTCAGAGCCCCGGTAAGAGGATTTGAGATCTGGGATCCTGGAAAGAGGAACTAACCGCAGCAGGATAGCCTGAGCCTGCCTGGTAAAGACTCCTGAGCTGCCAGGAGTGTGGCCAGTCGGCCAACCAGTCAGTCCCACGCATCCCCCACTCCATTCACACACGCTCCACATGCAAACAGTCTTAGCACATCCACACGCTGACACGTGTGCAAATACACCTCTTGCTGCACCCACACCCACACCCACTCCTCGTTACACAGGACAGCATCCCCGACATAGAAACCCAGCACCCTCCACCCCACCTCCCTCCCCACACCACCTCCCAAGCCCGCTGTCCTTGGGAACTGGGCAAGGGGCACCACCGCAGAGCGGGTGCAGGAGAAGCCCCCCTCCTCGGAGGACCAGTGGCCTGGGCAAGGGGGAGTGGGGCGGCAGAGCCAGCCCGAGGCCAGGAAGCACACACTCACCTGGCACTGCAGAGGAAACCTGCAGGCTGGCCCGCTTCTTAAAGGGATATTTGGCAGTGGGTTTGCCGGGGCCAGATGAATAGGATGCCATGGCTCCAGCCGCGGAGATGGCGGGGGGAGTCTGAGCCGCACCAGCTGGGCCTGGCTCTGCCACATCCAACCCCTTTCTCCGCCCCGCCCCCAGCGGGAGTGACTGATGCAGGAAGCAGAGGCCCCGCCAGCGGAAGAGGCCCTGGCCACGATTTCTGATGTTGTCTAGGCAACCTCGGGGGCGGGGGGGCCTCCATCCCCTCCTCTCCTCAGTCCCCAGACTGACAGAGTGACGTGACTGAGGATAGCTGGGCCTGCGGAGTGGAGGTGAGGCAACGAGATGGGGCAGGGCCAGCCCTAGCACTCCACCAACCCCATCCGAGCCCTTGTCCCTTGCCAGGGCTCTGGAGCAAAAGAGTCAAAGTCCAGGCTAACTGGTCCAGCCAGCCTGGGAGAAAAAAATAATGATAAAGAGGGGTCCCCAAGCTCAGAACACTTTCTGAGCAGGCGGACTCTATGAAGACCCAGCCCCTCTGGCAGCAGAGTCCTCTCATATCCTCTGACACACACACACACACACACACCCCACCCGGCCAAAGGGCCAGCCCACCTCTGGGAGGATGAGGTCGAACTGAGAATCCCAGCCCAGCAGGGAGGAGCCTGTCTTAGGAAAATTCCACTGTCCAGCAGAAGCTACCCTGTAGGAAGGCAGGGAGGCTGCGAAGCAAGGGCTTCTGGGGGTCTGGTAAAGAGACCCCAGCCGCTTCTGACTTTCCCTTCTGTCTTTCCACGCTCAGGCTCTGCTGTCCAGGCCCTCCCCCAGGAGAAGCTGGCTGCCTCCCCTAGGTCTGCAGGTTGTGCCCACCCTCTTGTCACTCTGACCACTGCTCTTCTCTGTCCCAGAGACCCTGCCCCCCACACCCCACTCACCTGAGGCCATGCTGCTCGAGCCCTGTGCGGTACCGGGGAGTCTGCTCGCCAGGGTCTACACCGCCGGGAAGCCAGGTGGCGAGGAAAGGGAAGAGGGCTGGGGTCCAGACCCCGCCAAGTCGCTCTAAGGACCCCTGCCCTGGCACTAAGATGGAAGGAGTAAAGCAGTCCTTCAAAATTGCCGGCAGGTGGGAGGCAGATCCCTGCCGACCTGGGCCGCGGCACCGGCCTTAGAGACCCCGGAGTCCCACCCCCGGGCCCCGCACTCGAGAGGCAGGCAGGCCACGTGCTCCCCAGAGAGCGGGACCCGGAACTCGTCTGGGTTTCTCTCCACACTTTCTGGGTATGCGGGGTCGGACTCCGGTAGCTGCACTGTGGGGGAGTCACGCAACAAGTGTGACCCCACCGAAACCTCGCCAGCGCCGGCGCGCGTCTCTGCGGCCCCGCCGGGTCCGTGGCCCCGCCCCTTTCCGACCCGCCCCCGCCAGCCGGCCCCGCCCCCGCCCTTTTTCCTCTTCCCGGAGCCACGTGGGCAGCAGCCACTCGGCATCGGCCCGGCAGCGTCTTGGGCAAGTTCTGTGCGTCAGCTTCCTCACCAGTAAAATCAGATGGGGTAATCGCGGTGCCTCATTCAAAAGGGTTATTGTGAGGATTAAACGTTAAAACACCTTTGCACGGTGCCTGGCACAAAGCCAGAGCCCAATAAAAGATAGCTCTTATTATTGTTCTGGGATTCTCTTTTAGCAGAGGCCCTAGCCGGCGTTCTTAATCTAGGTCGTCGGTTTTCTTACACAGGCAGGCGTAGCTAGGCAGGGTGTGCCCTGCAATTCTGGCTCCCTTTCCCACATTTATTTCTATATTTATTGGTCGAGAGCGTAGGTTCTGTAGCCAGAATGCCTGGGTTCAATTCCAGACTCCTTCCTGACTGCCGCTGGGATGTTATTAACTTCTCTGTGCTTTCATTTTCTCTGTAAGAAGAGTGTGAGAGACCCTGCTTTAGATGGTTGTTTTTAGGATAAATGAATAGAAGTGAAGTGCTTAGAACAGTGCTTGGCTTGTAATTACCACTAAGTTAATGATAGTTATCATGGATCTGTCCTTGGCCTTGGTCCCCTGTTGCCACTCTCACGGTTCATTCACCTTGCAGCCGGTAAAGAACTGCAGATACCTCGCCCAACCAGCACCCCTACTCACAAGTGGCAGAGGATCCTACCTAAAGGAAAGCTGGGGGCCAGTGGGGCGGCGGCTGCAGCGGGGAGAAGGCCTGATAAGGTCTCTGGACATAATTAAGCATATTAGCAGCAATTTCTCTTTTCCTGATCTCTTTGCCTCGTGGGAGCCCTTTGACCCCACACGCCCACTTGTACTAATGCTGTTTGCCCAGCTCCTCCCAGTTCTCACCACCTCCACAGCCAAATTCCCTCCCAAACTCTGCCTCCCCCACTCCTCTCCAGGCTGCATTGTGAACCCTGAACCCTGTTCTCTCCCTACATATGGTTCTGCCTCCATTGATCCCTACCTCCTGCTCCTCACCCAGAACAAACCGGAAAAGCCATGGCCTCCATAAGCAAAGGGACAGAGGGAGTTCACCCCACAAAGAAGCAATAAAACCAAAAATAGAACAAGAAGATACCATGTTTACCCATCAAATTAGCAAAGATTAAAGGAAAAAAAACGTTGCCAAGAGGGAGGAGGGAGTGGGATGGACTGGGAGTCTGGGGTTTATAGATGCAAACTATTGCCTTTGGAATGGATAAGCAATGAGATCCTGCCTCATAGCACTGGGAACTATATCTAGTCACTTGTGATGGAGCATGATGGAGGATAATGTGAGAAAAAGAAGGTATATATGACTGGGTCACTTTGCTGTACAATAGAAAATTGACAGAACACTGTAAACCAACTGTAATGGAAAAAATAAAAATCATTTTTTAAAAAATAAAGGGAAAAAACTCCTAAAGCAGGCAAGGGTGTAATGAGATGGGACATGCAAAAAAAAAAAAAAAAAAAAAAAAAAAAAAGTTTCATATTGTTTGACCCAGGAATTTCACTTAAAGGAAACTGTTCTCAAAAGAGATACCAGAAAAAATACGCACAAAGTTGTTCATAACTACAGTGTTTATCACATAGAAAGTTTGGAAACTAAAAAGTCCAAAACACAGATGTGTTTAAATGATGTCATATGAGTGCAATGAAATACAACAATCAAAAATTGTTTTTGAAGAATTTCTTTTTTTTTTTTTTTTTCGTCTTTTTGTCTTTTTGTCTTTTCCAGGGCTGCACCCTTGGCATATGGAGGTTCCTAGGCTAGGGGGTCAAATCAGAGGTGTAGCTGCCAGCCTATGCCACAGCCACAGCAACATGGGATCCAAGCCACATCTGTGACCTACACCACAGCTCATGGCAACACCAGATCCTTAACCCACTGAGCAAGGGCCAGGACTCGAACCTGCATGCTCATGGATGCTAGTCAGATTCCTTTCCACTGAGCCACATCAGAACTCCCAAGAATTTCTTAATAAGGTGAAAATGTTTACAATGTAAAGTTAGGCGAAAAAAATGGATGCAAAAATCTGTACATATAGTTTGGCCCTAATTATGTGACATATATGCATAGAAAAGAAACACATCAAAAATTCAACAAATGATTATCTGTGAATGGTGGGGTTATGGGTTATATTTATTTTCTTCTTTATATTCATTTGCATTTAAAAAATTATCTACAATACATATCCATTACTTATATAATCAAGGAAATGGAAAGTAGCAAAAGTCTCTAAAGATCTGTAATAGCCTCCATATCACACCCACAGCAGACTCTGCTAGGTTTTGACCTCAGACTAAATTGATCTTGGCGCCTTTGGGAATTTTGAGGCTGTTGGGCTCTCAACAATGAATAATAAAATCTCAAAATCAAGAATCAAGTACTAGGTAACCATATAGAACGTCATCTATAGTCTGATAAAATGCAAATTTTGGCATAGTTTTAAGGAGTAGTGTCTTGCATGGGGCCAGGTCTCTTTGGGATTCCCCCTTAATCCAGACCTACCTACCTATTTACTTACCTAACTAGCCCAGAGGTGGCAATTTCTGCCCTTCACCCTACCTAGGCAAACCAGTTGACTAGTCCCTTCACCATCCTTGGTCCCACCTGCAACACACTCTTCACCCTGCAACCCTCCCTGATTTCCAGGCCTTTTGGTTGCTGTCCCCCCTAGGAACTCTGCCTTGATTACAGCTAAGCACCAATCTCCCCACCTACAAAACTTCAGCAAGAATCTTAGTGGGGTTTCATTGTCTGCAGAACAGTGTGGGAAACGAAGGAGTGAGTCATCCTCTATGAAAAAAGCTGGAGCTTTTTTCATGTTGGGGCCTCAATGTTGTCTTTGAGCCTCTGGGAGCTTCCCCTAGCTTGAAACGCAGCTTCCTCATCTCCTGTCCTATACTCTAGGTAGTTCCTTAAATGGCCCTCGCTGACCTCCAGGTCAGGGACTGACAATGCACTTCTTAATTCTCTGCTTCTCTGAGCTTGTGGCCTGCCACTCACTTGTGGTGTCAGACCACACTCAGCAGATTTTAGACTTAGGAGAGCACACGCGAGGCCTGAAAAAGATCATTGGCCACAACAGTTTCCCAAACATACCCTATTTCCAGATGCTTCTAGAATCAAGCTGTTCAGCTCTTTTTCTCAGCTTCTCCTAGCAGCCAGCCCCTGACTCTAGCCAGCCAGCATTGTTTATTTTTATTTTTTGTTTTTTTAGGGCCACATCTGCGGCATATGGAGGTTCCCAGGCTAGGGGTCTCATCGGAGCTGTAGCCGCCGGCCTACACCAGAGCCACAGCAATGCGGGATCCAAGCTGTGTCTGTGACCTACACCACAGCTCATTAGCCCACAGAGCGAGGCCAGGGATTGAACCTGCGTCCTCATAGTTACTAGTCAGATTCGTTAATCGCTGAGCCACGACGGGAACTCCCCCTCTGTGCACTTTTGACTCTTTCCCTCCAGCTCCGTCATGTCAACCTTACCAGTCTTCTCCAAGCCCACTCTTTACCTCATGCCGCCATGTTTCTCTCCGGCTCTGTCCTTGCCCCAAATGCCCATCCCTCATTTCTGTTGTTGTTCTGCTTCTCTGTTGAAAGTCTGTTCAGTTTTCAATTGTTCCCTCCCTTCTTCTACTACAGAATTTATCAGTCTGACAATGAGATGTGTGTTATAATTGTCTTTCCTACCAGGGTAGAGGCAGGTTTTAAACAACTCTGATTTCTCCAGCCACAGCACAGTTTAGTTTCTTTAACTAAAAGGAATTTGTGCCTATTCTTTCATTGGTCTAGAAGGTCCTGGAGGCAGTTCCTCTTTCTTCATGCCCCCCACCCTGACTCCAGCTGGAACAAGGCTTTACCCACATCCATGCCACCAGGTAGAAGACGGATCCTAAGCTCTCCCCTTAACTCAGGAAGCAGTACTAAATTCGTTGGAAAATGGTGATTATTTTTCCTTCATTCAAAATAATTTGGTTATGCAAAGATTCAAACAATAAAGCTGTTGCTGGAGATGCTAAAAAGAAAAATTTGGTTATAAGGACTGTGTACTAGGATACCTGAGCTCTAGCTGATTCCAGTACTAACTTGTTGGGTGTTTTTTTTTTTTGTTTTCTGTTTTTTTTTTTTTTTGGCTGCACCCCTGGCACGCCTTAAGTTCCCAGGGCCAGGGACTGACCCGGTGCATGGCAAAGACCCAAGCCGCACCAGTGACAATGCTGGATCCTTAACCTGCTGAGCAACCAAGGAACTCTGAAACTAACTTGCTTATTAACAGGAGGCTTTCCTTTCTATGCTTCAGTTCACTCACCCCTAAAATGGGAATAGCACCTACATGCTTTACATACCCGGCCAGGACACTGAACCCCAATGTGATAGTGAAGTAGAACAGCCCCAGGAGCTGAAAACAGGAGGCATCAGGATGGTCCCTGCACAGCAGCAGGTCTGTGCAATTAGAGAGCAGATGAGAGCCAGGAGTTCCCATACTCAGCTTACTAGTGGGAATTGGGAGCCGAGCAAGCTAGGACATGAGCAGAAGCAGCAGAGAAGTTTTGCAGAGGTGGTAACTGAAAAAGGAATGAGCCCAAACATTTTCACCACGTGTAAAACCAGTTAGAGGTTCCTTTAGCAATGCAAGTGCTGCTGTTACCGAGCTCGTGCATTTGCCCGTCTTTTGTGCCCAAGCGTTCTTTGACTGGCTGCTTTTGTGCAGTAGTGGAAAGGAAGATCACCTGGTTTGTCCGTTAAACTGTACGATCCCAAACAAGTTACTTAACCCTCAAGTCTTGGTTATCTGGTCTGTAATTTAGGGACACTGTGAGCAGCTACTTGGATGCTGGTGTGTGAATTAACTGAGAGGAGCCATGTAAACTGTCTAGCTTGGTCCCTGGCAGTCGCTGGCTCTGAACAGGGCAGGCTGGCAGCATAGCTCTGGCCTAGGTATAAGTTACCCATGTTGTGGGTAGGCGAGGCAGGGCTGGGAGGTATAATTGCTGAAACCTTAGAGCCAAGATTCCAAGACAGTCACAATTTCAAAGACACTCTCTTGTTTTCCCTTAAGTCAATAAGCACCTGCCAATTTTTGATTGGGGAAAAAACCAGTCCCCATGGAAGGTACTATGGCGGCTGCCTATTTCTCCATCAGGCTTGGGAGTCTGGGCGCCAGGCCCAAGGCTTCTCGGCCAGATACCAAGATTCGCAGCTGAGAGGCGGTGGGAAGGAGATCATCAGTGATGCTTGGGGTACCTGGCAGGTGGGAGACCTAGGTTTTCCCTCCCACTTTCTTAGTCTACCTGGCCACCTCGGCATGATTCCACTCTAAGAGGAAAGGGTAAGTTAAATCCTTTGAGCTCAGTGGTTTGCAATGCTGGCTGCACATTAGAATCACCTGAGGAAATTTTTAAATCTTCATGCTTGGACTACACTCCAGGCCAGTTAAATCAGTATTTGTTCAAAAGGTGTCTGGGTAAATTCCAATATACACCAAGAGCTGAGAACCACTGTTCTAGATCAGGGTTCTTCAAACTTGCCAGAGGCTGAGAGTCATATATATTAGTTTAAAATACAGTTTCTTGGAGTTCCCGTCGTGGCGCAGTGGTTAACGAATCCGACTAGGAACCATGAGGTTGCTGATTCAGTCCCTGCCCTTGTTCAGTGGGTTAATGATCTGGCGTTGCCATGAGCTGTGGTGTAGGTTGCAGATGCGGCTCGGATCCCGCGTTGCTGTGGCTCTGGCGTAGGCTGGTGGCTACAGCTCCGATTAGACCCCTAGCCTGGGAACCTCCATATGCCGCGGGAGTGGCCCAAGAAATAGCAAAAAAGACAAAAAAAAAAAAAAATACAGTTTCTCAGGTTCTGGAATAGGCACAATTATTGGAACTTACTGATTGTAAAACACATTCTTTTAAAAACATATATTTTAACATCTTTGAAATCACAATCCATGGCATCTAAGATTTGATGAAATACAGAAACAAGCATCCTGGTTCATTCATATCATCTGGCCAGTCTGAGAAGAAAAAAACAAAAAAACAAAAACAAAAACAAAACAGTTTCCCAATACTCCCTAGGGCAGAGCTTTTCATTCTTTAGTATCCTCGGAGTCACCTGTGATTCTGTTGAAATGCAGGTTCTGAATCAGATGGTCTGGGTTCCGCCCTCGGATTCTGCATCTCTAAGAAGCTCCTGCGTGCACTGTGCGAGGCCTTGCACCACATTTGGGGCAGCTGCCATCTAAAGCATGTCCCTCTGAAGAGGCTCCGTAGGGACTCATTTAAATGAAGCAATTGGCATAGAGAAGTGTGACCAATGGAGAGTGCCTTCCATATGTCTGAGGCGATTTCTAGGCTGCATTCTCATTTCTCTCCAGGAGGGGGCAGTTGGGAGGAGGGCCAGAGGGAGGGCGGCCCTGACCTTTGAGGAGCCAGAGGCTGGAGTCCAATTCCCCATGGAAACCCTTTGCTGTAAGAGGCAGCACAAGCCCGCGACGTTAAATGCTAACAAAGTTCACTCGCCAAGTGAATTGGGGCCACAGGTGGCTTTGGGGGTGGAGGGTAAGCAGCCCCATTCTCTCCACCATATACCCTTTTTCCTTCCTCCCTTCCTTCACCAAACCTTATTTAGTTATTTATTTATTTAGTTTCTTTAGGGCCACACCCATGACATATGGAAGTTCCCAGGCTAGGGGTCGAATCAGAGCTGCAGCTGCTGGCCTACACCACAGCCACAGCAACACAGGATCCAAGCAACATCTGCAATCTACACCACGGCTCACGGCAACGCCCAATCCTTAACTCACTGAGTGGGGCCAGGGATCAAACCCACATCCTCATGGATGCTAGTCAGGTTGGTTACTGCGGAGTCCCCACAGGACCTCCCTCACCAAACTTTATTGAGGATCCACTAATAAAACACAAGGTCTGAGAGTTTCCGTCATGGCTCAGTGGTTAACAAACTGGACTGGCATCTATGAGGTTGGGGTTTGATCCCTGGCCTCACTCAGTGGGTTGAGCATCTGGCATTGCTGTGAGCTGTGGTGTAGGTCGCAGACATGGCTTGGATCCTGAGTTGCTATGGCTTTGGCTCTGGCATAGGCCTGCGGCCACAGCTCCAATTGGATTCCTAGCCTGGGAACCTCCATATGCCACGGGTGCAGCCCTAAAAAAAAAAGGTCTGAAGGATTCAAGGATGAGTCGTATTTGGTCCCTGACCTCCAGTGGGAGCAATTCAGTCTGGGGGAACCCTTGTGTAAAATATGGACACGAAGTGATTAAGTGCGAATAGCAGAAGTATGTACAAAGAGATGAGCCAGATAAAGGAACAATGCTAATAGCTTCCTGGTGTGGCAGCCACTAGAAGGGCTGGATAAAACATTTCTAATCATCCCCAGAAAAAGGCAACACCGCAAACAAAAATTCCTTGCCAGGACCAGCCTTCTGTGATGGAGGAGTGTGCTTTGATCCCTTGAAACCATGCAATATGGAGCTTCAACATGAGGGGAGCTTCCTGTATTTGTGCTTCTAGTCTCCAGCTCTAAGATGCAAGTGAACCTAGAAAGGGAGTGCTTTTGGGGGCATCACTCCCTCAGAAGTTAGGGCAGCTGTTATCTTATTCCAGAGAGCTCCAGTATCTGCACCCTATTCTCCTGTATCTGAATCCAGCAGTTCATTTCCATAGGTACAGAGACACTTGAGTGTTTGCCCTCTGTCATGTTGAGCTCTTAATTGGCTTGACCCATCACATTGCTAGATATAAAGGCTACAATCCCTAGACTAAGTAGGTCTCCAGCTGGGTAGGGAGTTTCAGGCCAGGCAGGTGGGGTACAAGGACCTACAGTCTGCTCCCTCACCCAGCTCCCTACAGACCAGCTTTTTAGGAGGACTAAGAACCTGATACTTGATCCCAGTTTACTTTTTCCTTATCTTTCATCTCACAGATAGGAAATCCTAAAGGAGACGATTAAGGGCCGGAGGAAGCAGCTGAGGAGAAGACAGCAGAAAGATGGGGAGTGGAGCCAGTGCTGAGGACAAAGAACTGGCCAAGAGGTCCAAGGAGCTAGAAAAGAAGCTGCAGGAGGATGCTGACAAGGAAGCCAAGACCGTCAAGCTGCTATTGCTGGGTGAGCGAGATGGGAAGATGAGCCAGAGAAGGAGAAGTACCTTCTCCTTCTCCTTCCTGCTTATCCTGGATGGTAGGTGGGTTTTAGCCCACTGTGTGGGGAGGAGGGATGGCAGGTCATTTTTCTTCTCCTCATCCAGTCTCAGGCTAGGGGATCAGGAACTCAAAGGCTGAGCAAGCCACCCCAGTGAGATCCAGAATGCCAGTGCCACTCTGGAATTGTTCGGCCCCTCTTCTGGTTTAAGCCAGGAAGAATGCAAGGCCAGGATGGACCCACCCACCTCTGGATCTAACCAAACCTAACACCAATTAGCAAATACCCTGAACAGTGGGCTTGCAGACTCACCCAATCTGCAGTCAGAGAACTCGGAAAAGGACAGTGGGCTCAGAATGGTGGACTCAGAAGCCCTACCACATAATCGGTGCCATGTAGTCCCTGGGATATGTCCATGGGTTCTTGCCAAGTATGCTGGTTCCTTCTCCTTGCTCTCAGTAAAAATTTGTAAAAAAGTTTATAAATAGGGATCCCTGAGTGGAGAGGCTCCTTTCCTGGCTTCCTATTCAGTACTGCCTCTAAAGCCCCTGCCAGATGGGAAGCTCATCAGCTTGATGAGCTCCTAAGCAGATCACAGGTTTGTGCTGAAAAAAAGAAAAGCACCTCAGTCGTCAGAAGTTCATGACGGCTGTAAATAGACCAAGACAATAGAGAAGGGACTCCCAGTGAAGGAGAAACCCCATTGATAGTATAGAGCTAGGCTAGCTGGTAGGGTTTTTTGTTTTTATTTTAAATTTTGTTTGTTTTGTTTTGTTGTCTTTTTAGGGCCACACCCACTGCATCTGAAAGTTCCCAGGCCAGGGGCCAAATGGGAGCTGCAGCTGATGACCTACGTCACAGCCGCAGCCACGCCAGATCCTTAACTCACTGAACGAGGCCAGGGATGGAACCTGCATTCCCATGGATACTAGTCAAGTTGGTGACCACTGAGCCACACCGGGAACTCCCAAGCGGGTAGGGTCTTTATAGCAGAGGACTGGGTGGCTGGGCTGGGTTTCCAAGCCCACGAGGAGCCTGAGAACTAGAGCCGCAGGCTAAGGCACCTCCTTTTCCTCAGCTGATCTGTGGCATAGCCCTCAGGACACACTAAAGAGCATCCCTGCACCCGGACTCCAAAGAGCCCAGGAGGCTACAGAGCGGAAAGAGACAGCAAGGCCACAGAGAGACCTTTTAAGCCTAAGCCGCTTTCTTCTACATTCGGGATAAGAAGCTTAGGGAGAACTAGCTCAGGATAAGTGGGAGGGGGTTAAGCCTCAGGGATATAGAGACTGGGGGAGAGGGTTGCAGGGTGTGTGGGGTTCTGATGGAGGGAGAGGGGAGTGTGAATGAGGATATTAGAACATTTTAGCCCACAAAGGACACAGCAAGATAATGGAAAAAGCGTATTTCAGTGAAGGGATCCAGCTGTCTCCAGTCCTGCCATAAGATCAGTCTCCGGAGTAAAAATAGGCAGAGTAGAAATGTATTAAAGGAACATCTCTGAATCTCTGTGGCTCTCAGTGAGATTTTGCACAGCCTCACCCCCATCCCAAGACATCGGAAAGGTCTAGAGACGTCTTTAGCTGTCACAATTGGAAGAGTGACGTGCTGTTGGCCTCCAGTGGGTAGAGGCCAGGCGTGCTGCTCAGCACCCTGCACAGGACAGCTCTCTATATGCACAAAATGTCAGCAGTGCAGAGGCTGAGAAACTCTAAATCCAGGCTGAATGGCCTGAGCTCACGGCTGGCAGCAACTGAGGCTGTGGTCACCCCCTGTATTCTCTCCTAACACGGTTCCCCAGCGAGCGGTGGCTGAGACGTCCCCCGGGCACCTACTGGAGGGTGGGGGAGAAGTGGTGGAAATCCGAAGCATAAGCATTTCTCCCTGCAGGTGCCGGGGAGTCAGGGAAGAGCACTATCGTCAAACAGATGAAGTGAGTAGGCACAAAGCCCCAAGGGACTGAGGTAGGGTGAAGAAGTCAGTAGGGCCAGGGGAAGCCTGGAGGATAAAGGGCGCTTTAGCCTGAAGGAACCTCGGCAAAGCATATAAAAGACCTCATTCCTAAGGCCCCTCATCTGCATGCCCCATGTCCCTCACACTCCACCTTGAACAGCAGTACGAAGAGAGATTAAGTTCTTAGGACCCTTTAAATCCCCCCAGCTTCCCAGTCCCTTAGGTCTGGTTACTCAGGTCCAGCTAAGGGCTGGGTGTCTCCCTCTTGCAGGATCATTCATCAGGATGGCTATTCACCAGAAGAATGCCTGGAGTACAAGGCCATCATCTATGGGAACGTGCTGCAGTCCATCCTGGCTATCATCCGGGCCATGTCCACACTGGGCATTGACTACTCTGAACCGAGCTGTGCGGTACGTGGTTAATGGTATGTGGTTGAGGATGGAAGGGCTAATGAGAAGAAAGAGACCAGAGGAAACATCAGAAAAAGGCTTATGTAACGAAAACCCTACCTGCTGAGCTTCAAGTCTTACTTCAGTCTTCTAGAAGCGTGCAATTCCTACCTTTGTCATAAATGTTCATAGAAATCTGCTCTCAGCTTCCCCTGCCTTTTTGTCTTATTTTATCATTTAAATTGTTCCCCCTGGGTTCCTTGCTTTGGCTGCAGAACTTTCATAAGCTAAATCTCTAGTTCCAGTACGGGCCTCTTCCTAGGTTTGAATCATTGAAAAGACAAAGGCCGTGGGTTCCTGTCTACCATCTTGTCCGTTGCATGGTCAATCCGGTCTTTAAACTTCCAGTCTCCCTGCAGCAGAGGCACCGTATTTTGTGGCAGGACACTCACTTTTGGACTAAGGGTAGAAGATGAAAACAGCACAGAGAGAGCCCTGGGGACCTCTGCTGTCCATTAGGCATCCCAGGGCTTGATACCCTGCCCCCTCTACATCTCAGACGCACTCTCAAAAATTAATCAGTGTTTTCTTAGAATGCTCGCTGGACACTGTCTCCCCCTCGGGCTTTGGTAGCAATGCAAAATGGTTTCTTTTCAACACTACCCCAGAAACTTCCTGGAAAGCCTTCACTTCTGCCTAATTCTCACCTGGGTTTCTTTCTTAACAGGACGATGGGCGACAGCTCAACAACCTGGCTGACTCCATTGAGGAGGGTACCATGCCTCCGGAGCTGGTGGAGGTCATCAAGAAGCTGTGGAAGGATGGTGGGGTGCAAGCCTGCTTCGACAGAGCTGCAGAGTACCAGCTCAATGACTCAGCATCTTAGTAAGACTCTGGGGAAGGGGTCGGATGAGGGATCAAGCAGCCTCCCGGGAGAAATCACAGCTAACCTAAAACTTTAGGCACTGAAAGCTGGAGACCTGAGGACTGAATTCAGCCAGTGTATCTGTTTTGTTAGGCTTGAGCAGTGTTTTACTCTGCTTTGAATTTAATACGCCTTTAGATGGGGACATTCACCCCAGCTCCCATCACTCTGTATTGCTTTACATTGGTTCACTGCAGCCTACAAAGCTGAAGACTCAAAGTTCAAAATAGGGAGTTCCTGTTGTGGCTCAGCAGTAGCAAACCCGACTAGTATCCATGAGGAGGCAGGTTTGATCCCTGGCCCCACTCAGTGGGTTAAGGATCCCGAGTTGCTGTGGCTGTGGCATAGACCGGCAGCTGCAGCTCTGATTCGATCCCTAATCTGGGAACTTCCATATGCCGTAGATGCTACCCGAAAAAAGAAAAAAATTCAAAACAGAGGTGCTCTGTTTCACAGTCCTTAGCCCCTGTCCTCTGAAATTAAAGCAGGGTCTCTCCTTCCAGAGCCATGAGCACTAATGCAGCTCTGCAGTTCTGCCACTCGCTCTCCTGGGAGGCTTGTGACCCATGAGGGCCTGTTCAGGACTGAATTTTCTAGCTGGTAACATAGGCTCTACTTAGGCCACTAACCAAAATGAAAGTCTCCTTTTGGGAGTGCCAGGGCACAGGACACAAACTGCCAGGGCAAAGCAAAGGAAGTTGGTCAGGGATTAGAGAGCACCGACTCTGCAAAGCTAGTGCCCCAAAGAAAAGGTACACAGAGTTTATCAATCCTGCCTCAAACAGCAAGAGCTTACGCCATAGACGGCATGAGCTTTGGGGTCAAACAGACCTGGGTCTAGTCCCTGTTCTGCCACATAATGTTGTAATAAAGTTATTATTTACTACCCCTGGAGGACTCACACACTCACTCAGGCCTAGGCACTGCTCAGTGCATTAGGTACAATTTTTTTGTTTTTTGTTTTTTTGCTTTTTAGGGCCACACCCATGGCATATGAAAATTCCCAGGTTAGGGGTCAAATGCAAGCTGCAGCTGCTGGCCTACGCCACAGCAGCCACAGCCCCTCAGAATCCAAGCCTCGTCTGCAAACTACACCACCACTCACGGCAACGCTGGATCCTTAACCCGCTGAGTGAGGCTGGGGGTCGAACCCTCATCCTCATGGATACTAGTCAGGTTCATTTCCACTGTGCTATGACAGGAACTCCTAAGTACACTTTCTTATTTAATCTGCACAATATGCCTTTACGGTAGATAGTGTTTTTTATTAGTCCTATTTACAGATGAAAAAACTGAGGTTCAAAGAAGTGAATTTGCCCAAAATCATAAAGTAGCAGAGGCTGTATTTAAATCCAAGTCTATTTGACTACGAAGATGAATGGGTTTTTTTTTTTAGGGGGGGGGGATTGTCTTTTCTAGGGCCCCACTCGCGGCATATGGAGGTTCCCAGGCTAGGCGTCCAATCAGAGCTGCAGCCACCGGCCTACACCAGAGCCACGGCAACATGAGATCTGAGCCGTGTCTGCGACCTACACCACAGCTCACAGCAACGCTGGATCCTTCAAGCACTGAGCAAGGCCAGGGATCGAACCCTCAACCTCTTGGTTCCCGGTCGGATTTGTTAACCACTGAGCCACAAGAGGAACTCCCCCAGATGAATGTATTTTATAATACATCACAGTGCCTCTTATCCTGGACAAGTTAATTATTTAACTCTTCTGGATTTTTCTGTCATCTGTAAAGTGGGATATGAACTTGGAAGGTTTATGAGATTAAATGAGAATTTGAATGTGAAAATGCTTTCCATGTAGTAAACACTATATTAATTTCCCTTCCCTCTTTCTCTCAGTCATATCATTTCACATGTGCTTTATTTTTTTAACTTGCTAATAGTAACTGTCAGAGTTCCCGTCACAGCACATGAGAAACGAACCTGACTAGTATCTATGGGGACACAAGTTCACTCCCTGGCCTCGATCAGTGGGTTAAGGATCTGGCATGGCTGTGGGCTATGGTGTAGGCTGCAGATGCGGCTCAGATCTGGCGTTGCTGTGGCTGTGGTGTAGGTTGGCGGCTACAGCTCTATTCGCCCCCTAGCCTGGGAACCTCCACATGCCCTGGTGTGGCCCTAAAAAGACAAAAAAAAAGTAACTGTCAAAAAAAAAAGTAACTGTCAAATATATATAAAGACAGTGAGTTCCCATCATGGCTCAGTGGTTAACAAATCCGACTAGGAACCATGAGGTTTCGGGTTTGATCCCTGGCCTCAGTGGGTTAAGGATCCAGCGTGGTCGTGAGCTGTGGTGTAGGTCAGACGCGGCTCGAATCCTGCATTGCTGTGGCTCTGACGTAGGCCAGTGGCTACAGCTCAGATTCGACCCCTAGCCTGGGAACCTCCATGTGCCGCAGGTTCGGCCCTAAAAAGACAAACAAAAACAAAAACAAAACAGAATAATGCAATCAATCACCCAGCTTCAACTTTTATCAACTGATGGCCACCCTTGTTTCACTTTCTCTCCATTCCCCACTGGATCATTTCATTTCATCCTAAAAATTTCATTCTTTGTTTTTTTTTTTTTTGTCTTTTTTGCTATTTCTTGGGCCGCTCCCGCGGCATATGGAGGTTCCCATGCTAGGAGTCAAATCAGAGCTGTAGCCTCCGGCCTACGCCAGATCCACAGCAACGCAGGATCCAGCCGTGTCTGCAACCTACACCACAGCTCACGGCAACGCCGGATCGTTAACCCACTAAGCAAGGGCAGGGACCGAACCCGCAACCTCATGGTTCCTAGTCGGATTCGTTAACCACTGCTCCACAACGGGAACTCCTCATTGTTTGTTTTTAAAAAATAAAGATTCTTTTAAAAAGGAGTCACAACATAACAATTGCACCTAAATATTTAATGATTCCTTAATGTCACCAAATATCTAAATCAGTATTCACTCAAGTTTCCTCAATGATCGCAAATGTTTTCCCTTCAACCTGATTCAGTGTATAAACAAGGTCCATGCGTTGTACCAACTCGTGTCTTGTATGTTCCTAAAATCACTTTTAATCTATTCCTGTTTCGCAGTGAAACTTTCGGCACCCATTTAAACCAAATCTCATTCAAAGGTCTAGAAAATGTTGTAGTCAAGCAAAACACAAGGAAAAGTAATCTGACTTGACTTCAACAGGACAGAACCCCAGCCTCAAATGGGTTTGTCCCTCAGCCCCTTCCACACTGCCTTTTCTAAGGACACATGAGGGTTTGAAGGAAAGAATCCTAGATTTAGCAACATGGACTCTAATCCTGGTTCTATCATCAAGTTAGTTATACACCTTTGGGTAAGACCCTTCACCTTTTTTCACCTTGGCTGTGGAAAATTAAGCATCATCAATGCCAATCGCTTTCCCCAGCTACCTGAATCAATTAGACAGAATTACAGCACCTGACTACCTCCCCAATGAGCAAGATGTGCTACGATCCAGAGTCAAAACCACAGGCATCATTGAGACCAAGTTTTCTGTCAAAGACTTGAACTTCAGGTGAGTACATGTTCCCTGGGGGGCATGGCAGGTACCAGCAAAAGGGCATAGGTATGCTTCTTGGCCTTCAGTGAGCCCCGGCTGAGTTACTCCTGCGTCTCCCCATTTCCTCTCCATTCCCATCTTACTGCCAACTGCCCCCATAGCGGCCACCTCTCTGGGGTACACACCAAGGGCATATGGGTCATACGTTGGGCGTACGTTTGAGAACAGCTGTTTCTTCTCTCAGGATGTTTGATGTGGGTGGGCAGAGATCAGAGAGAAAGAAGTGGATCCACTGCTTTGAGGGCGTCACCTGCATCATCTTCTGTGCAGCCCTTAGTGCCTACGATATGGTGCTGGTGGAAGACGACGAAGTGGTGAGTGGCCTTTGCACCAAGCAGCTTTGATAGCACGTTCCCCACAACCCATCCACTAAGCTTTGTGTCACTACAGCGCCTCCACTTGGGGGCATTGGTTTCAGCTCATGTTAATAATCTAGCAGTCTTCCGGCAGACCAATCAGTGTTTCAGGCAAGTAATTCTTGAAAAATCTCTTCTGTAGGTTCTAGGTTAGCACTTTAGAGCTCCAGATTTACTAAGAGCTTGGTCTCAGGTTAGATATCCAAGTATCATATCACAGAGCTCATAAGAGAAATTGAGTATTAAAGGGATAAGTAATCATTAACTTGGCCAAGCAAAGACGTTATACTTAGTCCTCTCCCAGGCTGCCAATGGGAGTAAAGGCTAAGAGATGAAAATGACAGAGCAGAAAAAAGTGTATGATGTCTATCTTTATGCAACGCGATAAGGGGGCTGAGCTACTAACATCATATGGAAACCTAAATATATACTCAGTGTCAACAGGACAAAGGGGAGACCAGCAAACCAGGTTTCTCACATGCCACTTAAATTGGCGGCTGGTGAACCACCTGAGGGTGGTCTCCTGAGTGTGTAGAGTTTTACAAGACAGGGGCTCAGCAGGACAAGTGTCAGCTCAGCCAGGTACCTTCCAAGTGAAGACAGAGGATGTCAAAGGTATGGAAAATGCCAATTTCACATAAGCATCGGCTCTATAAACAGAGGACCACAGCTTACTGATAAAAGACAAGGCTCCTATCCTCTTATCCCCTGCTCCAGTTCTCCCTTCTCCTTCAGGGTCAGGTTCAAGTTCACATTAGAGCATTCTGAATATCTTCTAACCAAAATGTCTTACAGGGCCATTCATTTTCCAAGATCTTTCATTTTTAACCTTGAAGTCTACAAGGTCTTAAAAGGTTTTTGCAGGAGTATTAGCTATTAGAAATGGCTCCAAATTAGTTTCCTTTTTTAGGTGAAAAGATTGAGCCCAGGTCAGCAAAGAGCACACTTAGAGAGCCTCAAGTCCTGCTCCTCAGCAACAGGCTGGCCTGGGGCACTGGGTAACCTCAGGACCCTGCAGATTATTGCATTACTGCTCACTCACTCAAAGTGGCAATCGGAGAAGGAAATGAGGCCGAAGTACTTGTGATGTGGCACTGGGAAATTCTTTAGCCCTCACCATGTGGCACCAGTGCCGAAGAATCCATACCATGTTTCTGCCCAAACTGAAATCTGGGCCTCTAGACAAGAGGCTAGCAAAACCATCCTGGAGATGTACATGGACTGGGGTTAACTCAGGCGCAGTTTCAGCCCTCAATCAGCAGCCCTTATGGATAGCAAAGTCCTGAGTTGTGCCCTGGCCACCAAAGACCTGCATAACACTTACTGCATACCTATATGCCAGTTACTACCCTGGGCATGATACATACATGATCTCATTTAACTTCATAATAATCCTATGAGATAGGAAAACAGACTCAGAAAAGCTCAACACCTGCCCCCGAATCACACAGCTGTGAGATAAAAAAGCTTAGAAGGAAGTCAGAGCTCTTTGGCTCTACTCCACCACACGAAAAAGAGATAAGCTGTGCTCTACCTTTCCATTTACATTTGGAACACTAGTCCCTGCAGGGGGAATGAGACAGCAAGTAGACATATATCCCATCAGCCCAACCTGATCTCTCTGATGGTATTTCCTCTTACTAGAATCGTATGCATGAGTCATTGCACCTGTTCAACAGCATTTGCAACCACAAGTTCTTTGCGGCTACTTCCATTGTCCTCTTTCTCAACAAGAAGGACCTCTTTGAGGAAAAAATCAAGAAAGTCCATCTCAGCATTTGTTTTCCTGAGTATGATGGTAAGTGCCAAGGGTTAGAGACAATTCTTTCATAGTAATGACAGGTGATTTCCTCATTTCCGGTACCAAGGAGTCATGAAGGAACTTGTCTTTAGGGAGTAGTGAAGTGTAATCTCCTTTGCTTTGCTGAGTTGATGATCCCTTATTCCTTTACTTTTATCTTTTTGCTTTTTTTTTTTTTTTTAGGGCCACACCCATGGCATATGTTAAGTTCCCAGGCTAGGGGCTGAATCAGAGCTAAGCTGCCAGCCTACACCACAGCCACAGCCATTAGGATCTAAGCCGCATCTGTGACCTACACCACACCTCATGGCAATGCCAGATCCTTGACCCACTGATAGAGGCCAGGGATCAAACCCAAGTCCTCGTGGATACTAGTTAGGTTTGTTACTGCTGAGCCACAACAGGAACTCCCCCCTATTTCTTTAATAGTCAGTTCCATTTATAAGCTTTGTGATGTCCAAGTGATATTTGGATGTCTAAGTGAGAAACTTGGGCATTTAGTTAGAGATTTACATTCAGATGTCTCTGGAATAGAGCAGACATTAACTGCAGGAGAGCCACCGAGTGTTCAAATGATACCTGCCAGAAATCAAGAATGGAGAAAAAGAGACACCTCTTTCTTCAATTTCTTTGCTCAAGTGGGAAACACTAGAGTACAATAGAGAAGACCCTCCCTCCAAAAACAGGCCCCCAACCACAGCTGTCTCACACATTTTGAGGATCAAGTCAGTTACTTAAAAATTAAGTGAGCAACTAAGGGTTAATTTATCCCACTTCTTTACTGTTTTTCTGGAAAACCAGGGAACAACTCTTATGAGGATGCAGGGAATTATATCAAGAGTCAGTTCCTTGACCTCAACATGAGAAAAGACGTCAAAGAAATCTATAGTCACATGACCTGTGCTACAGATACACAGAATGTCAAATTTGTATTTGATGCAGTTACGGATATTATCATCAAAGAAAACCTCAAGGACTGTGGACTCTTCTAATGCTCACCATTCCTCAAGTACACCTTCTATAAACAGGCTTGGAATCTGGGTAATTTCAAGCAGAAAAATTTAGGTCAATATATCATGACATGAAGAATGAATCCATTCTCCCTTGGAGATGGAGTATGTATGACTGCAATTGTGTCTCATATGTTCTTTTACAAGTGGGATGGCTAGTGCAGTTTTAAAGAACACAAGGCCCGGAGTCTGAAGACCCAAGTTCCAGTACTAGTTCTGCAACTTACTATAAAAATGTAAATATTTCATTTCTTTGAACCTTGAGTCCCTCATCTATAAAATGAAAATAACGTCTCCACTACTTCAGAACTTTTTATTATTCTAATAATTATTCTAATGATTTATCAATTATTCTAATGATCACAAACATAATAAAGTGAAGGCACATAAAACCTGTGTGGTTAGTCACAGAAAAAAATCCTATATAAAAGCTCTAACTTAAGAAATTCAACACGAGGTTTTTAGATGAATTATCCTAAACAAAAGAGCAAACCTTCCCTGAAGCCTGCAAAAAGTAATTAAAAACAAAACCTCAATAAACCTACCACTTCTTTTTACTAACAGACCTTTATGTGCCTTAGCTCAGAGATCTGAATCACTAGATAGATGTGAGTTCGTTAGTTTTCTAAGGCACATCCAAAAATTGATTTTTATTAAGCATAGATTATCTATCCCTTTGCTCCCAAACTGCCAAAAGACTCTGTTCCCTATATCTCTGTAAGCGCAGGGATACTTGCCACTGTAAGTAGCTTTCTTAGCTCTACAAGACACTTTCTGAATAAACTTAGAGGACGTAACATACTCCCACTTGGAGTATTAATGATTTTATTGTTGCCACTTCCATATCACAGAATTAAAAATAAGTGAGCGATCCTAAAATCCTCATCTCAATTGCTACATGTTTCAGAACTAAAAAAGGCAGTGATTTTGCTTTAGGCGCTGAAAATCTTTGCAGCTGGGTCCATGTGATGCCTGGCTGAAAACAACATCCCCCCAAACAGGCCAACAATTAAATTTATTCTTTAAGCTCCTGTGAGGGGAACAAAGCTTGTATTTATCTTGACAGGAGGTGGTGACGTCAAGTATAGATTTAGCATTTACAACTACTAGGAAAGAAAGCTCTTGGCATCCAAGATTTGGTATATAAAAGAAAGTGTCAATTAAAATGAAAATCTGCTCCTTGCCAGGAATACACATTCACACTTAGGCTACTACTAGCAATATTGATACTACAGAGCCATATGAGCTTGAAATACACCGAAGAATAAATTTGCAGCTGTTAAAATTGGATTCATTTAATAGTCTTCCTGATTACTTGAAAAGGAACCAACTTTGGAAAATTACCAGAGAAGAAAAAAACACAATTCTGCCTACTGACGATCAAAAAAGTAAGCCAGGAGTTCCCACTATGTCTTAGTGGGTGAAAATTCCAACTGCAGCAGCTTGAGCCACTTGCAGAGATGCAGGTTCAATCCCAGCTCAGTGCAGTGGATTAAAGGATTCTGATGCTGCCACAGCAGCTGCAGTTCAATTCAATCCCTGGTCTAGAACTTCCATATGCTGTAAGTGGGGACATTAAAAAAAAAAAATAAGTGCTTGTTGAGGGACTATTCTAAAGGGCAAACTCCAATGATCACTACCTTCTTGGCTTTAACTCAACTTGTAGGGATTCTGAGTCTTTTTGGTATCATGGATCTCTCTGGCAGTCTGATGAAACCTATGGATCTCTTCTCAAAATAGTTAAAAGTGCATAAAATAGAATTCAGAATTACAAAGGAAACAGACATACTGAATTCAGCTCTATCTTTGGTGTTCTGAAGCCCCAGGTTAACAATCTTTGCTACAGCCATGATCTTATCTATACAGGGCCCAAGCGTAATTGTTCCCATTTATTCCACTTTCAAGTAGGATAGCCCCACCCACCCCCAAATCATGCCAGATTGTTTATTTTTTTCTTTCTTTTTTTTTCCTTTTCTTTTTAGGGCTGCATCTGTGGCATATAGAGGTTCCCAAGCTAGGGGTTGAATCGGAGCTATGGCTACCAGACTATGCCACAGCCACAGCCACACAGGATCCGAGCTGCATCTGGGACCTATGCCACAGCTCCCGGCAACACCAGATCCTTAACCCACTGAGCAAGGCCAGGGATCAAACCCACAACCTCATAGTTCCTAGTTGGATTCATTTGCACTGCGCCACGACAGGAAATCCTGTTCCTTTAAGTTTTCCTTAATCTTTGGCTCTAGGCAGGAATTGGTTATGGGCCAAACTATAAAAGATTGACGTTCATACAGAACCTGTCCTATAGAACTAGTATGAAAACAGAGCCAGTGGGACAGGTCTTCTGGTAGAACGATCTCTAGCAGAATAAAACATGTTTTATTTCTTTTGCTTCGGCAGACATCCCAACACTTTTAACTAGTTTATAAACAAATTCACACAAGCCACCCTATATGCACTTTGCAATAGGTTTATTTTGGAGGCTGGATGAAGTACCAGTACTGAAAAGCAACACATTCTACAGCTGATTTACTGAAGTTAGGATCTGGCTAATCATTTCATGTTTTCAAACTAAAACTCTTCTAGTGAGTCTATAAAGAATAAAATTTGGGGCCTTGGTCATCCATTCACCTGTTTCTTAGAACAAAGTCAAAACAATCTTCTGAAGCTCTTAGCCAACACTGGGCTCTTCTCTGAAAAGGTAAGAGAATTTTACCTGTGAAATTTACTTTGAAATGTTCTGGATAGGCTTCCAAAAAAGGCATTAATCCTTACCCTAGCTCAACTGTCAGGCCCAGAGATGGTTCCCAAACCTTACACTACCAGAGACAACCACATCAGGACTTCTCCCACACAACTGGCTTATTTTATCTCATGGACATTTTGATTGTGTGCATGAAAAGGTCTTTTTGTATAAAATGGCTCTTAGAAAGCTTAAAATCAAAATTAAGCCATACACTCACTCTGGTCTCTACATGTCTTTTTTTTTTGCTTCGCTTTACATTTACACTATACTACTGAATTGTATGTCATTACAAATTCCTTTTTGTAACAAGACAGGTTAGAAACTAATACCATCGTGGCTCAGCAGTTAACAAACCCGACTAGTATCCATGAGGACATGGGTTGGAGCTCTGGCCTCGATTAGTGGGGTAAAGATCCGGCATTGCTGTGAGCTGTGGTGTAGGTCACAGAAGTGGCTTGGATCCTGAGTTGCTGTGGCTGTGGCATAGGCCAGCAGGTGCAGCTCCCATTTGACCCCTAGCCTCGGAACTTCCATATGCCACGGGTGTGTCCCTAAAAAAAAGGAAAGAAAAAAAAACAAGTAACTAATACTCAATTCTATATTAATATACTGCAATCTTAATTCTTAGAATGATAAAATCAGAAGAAACTTAAAATATTACAGGTCCATGTCTAGTAATTTATAGACAAGACACGGAGGCTAAGGGAAGTGTTCATCAAGATCACACTACTAGGAAGTAGCAGTACTAGAAAACTCAAGCAGGTCTTCTAAATCCAGAGTCAGTGGTCTTTCTCTATGTGCCATGCTACCAACAGCCCACCATACATTATGACATTAAAGTCATCTTCTCTTTTTCCTAAATTCCTGCTATTTCCAACCAAATCCTTGGTTATTTTAAAATTATGCCACCTCTAAATCATAGATACTTAAAAGCATCTCCAAACTAAATACAAAGTGGTCTCAAGATGGAATTCAAAATTAGCATAAAATTAGAAAAATATAAATATCTTTGTCAAAGGTATAATTTCCTGTTCTTATCCTTGGAGGGGAGAGACTGTAATACATTTCCCTTGCTTTGCATGGTTAGACACTGATGACGGCAAGCCGAATGTAAATTAGATTCCATTTCATGTAAATCTGATGACGGCTGTTTTTTCTTTACAAAAATATGACTGACATAAAGGGACAAATACAGTATGATTCCACTTATATGAGATACCTAAATTAGTCATGAAGTAAATATGGAAAGTAGAATGATGGTTACCAGGGGCCGGGAGAAGGAGATGGGGAGTTACTGTTTAACTGGCACGGAGTTCCAGTTTGGGAAGATGAAAAAATTTCTGGAGATGGATGTTGGTGATAATGTGAATGCACTTAATACTATGAACTATACACTTAAAAATGAGTAAAATGGCAAATTTCCACAATAAAAAAGTGGAAAAATATCATTGAAATGCTTTTATGTTTCTGTGGATTAATGGATAAAAGAAGCACAAAAATTCAGTCTAAAAATTCAGGCTAAAAGCAATATAAAAGACACATTTACTTCAAACAGTTCCTACTATGATTAAAAAATCCACTAACACATACCCCAAATAAGTCCAAATCAGTGTGGCCTATCCCCAAGGTGAAAAATTAACTGCACTCAAAACCCATTCTAGGAGTTCCCATTGTGGTGCAGTGGAAGTGAATCCGACTAGGAACCACGAGGTTGCGATCTCTGGCCTCGCTCAGTGGGTTAAGGATCCAGCGTTGCCATGAGCTGTGGTGTAAGTCGAAGACACAGCTCAGATCTGGTGTTGCTGTGGCTGTGGTGTAGGCAGGCAGCTATAGCTCCAATTGGACCCCTAGCCTAGGAACGTCCATATGCTTTGAGTGTGGCCCTAAAAAGACAAAACACACACACACACATAAAACCATTTTACCCTTGGAGATGTGCCATAGACCAAAGTGTCCCGGCCATGCTGGGTGGAGAAGGTGGTGAGGGGTGAAAAGCTCTTATCTCCCGTGGCCCTCTCTACCCGGCACAGCCCCTGGAGCTCGGATTCCAGCAGGACTTCAGTGTTGGGCCAGGGACTGCAAGGCAGAACTTCTGGTGACCCTGCTAGGTAAAAGCATGAAGACATCTCTCTGAGGTCACACAGATATACTGCAGATTACATAAGGGAACTTTTCTGCCCTTTGACCATGGAAAAGCAAGCACTAGTTTGAATGGAAAATAAAGAACTGGATTTAAATGCAAAACAAAGACCTTTTTGCCTTGCTTCACAAAATACAGACCAATCTAGCAGGTTTTAAAAATGAATGTGGCAAAAGTGATGCAGAGAAAAGACAACCAGCTACAATGAATACATTTGTTGGTATTGTCTTAGGAGGTAAACTTTTTTGCAGCAGAGTACAATCTTGAATATCCTAACGAATATTTACAAAATACTTTAAGATAGGTTATTTCTATGTGATCAGAATCATAGAACACCATAGCTGGACAGACTAACTGAGTCCATCTTTAGATGAGGGATGTAAAGAGTGAAAGATTTCACAGCCAGCTGAAAGCAGGGAAAAGACCAGGACCCAGCACACCAAACAACTCTTCAGCCTCTAAGACTGTGAGAGGTCTCAGGACCTTTATCTTACATGAACAAGGATGAACAGTTAGAAAAAAAACAGGTCATTTCTTATGACTTGTTACGTCTACTGGGAATCTCTCTTACTAACAAGCCTTTAGGTAAAAATGTTTGGATACCCAAAGGATGAGGGCAGGGAGCAGGGGGAGTGAGTAGAGGAGAGGAGACAAACCAGGGTGTAGAGAATTCAATACTCCCGCTGTCAAAGCCCTTACAGCTTAGTGAATGCTGATACACTGAGATGGTGTATCGCAGCAGTATATTTACTAGTATTTCATTATTTCTGCTACCATCTTGATTCCCATTAGATTTCAGGAAGGGAAAACATATATCACTAGGCATGTGAATCCTTTCATATTATATTTGACTCCTTAATTATTCCCCTTAGCTACTGCTTTCCAAGCCCTGCAAAAAGCCCTTCCCAACCCCAAGCCCAACAAAATCTACCACCAGTAAATGAATGTTCATGTTATTACACATGCAGTTACCTTTGTTATAGGATTTTATCTTACTTTACTGTGTGTATCTTTCAATTTTCACTGAATAAACAAATGGAATGAAATACATGAAATAAATGTTTGGAAACCCCAAATACCTTGTTTTGTCTTAATTCTGTATAAAAACAAAATACTCTGTGTCTAAAATGTAGGAACGGTGTTTGACCACACAGTCCTCATTCCAATTTTCCGAGTGAAAGGCACTTTTAAGTCAAGTACAAAAGGTGCTTTGTAACTACTGGCATATAAAAAAATAATTCAGTCATTCACTACTGATTTTGAAGTTGTTGACTATTTGTGTTGAACTTTAATATAAGGTCTGTTCAGTTGTCCCCAAATGTTAGCCCAGGTTAGCTGCATCAGAACCACCTGAGAAGTTTATTTAAAAAATACGTATTTCCAGGAAGTGGCTCAGACACTTTATTGAGTGGAGTTTTGCCAGAGAATTTGCATATGTTAATCTTGTACCTTGGGTAGCTATTGCTGCATAATATTCCACATTATCTCTTATTCCTGAGAAGACCTGGGTAAAGCCAGGTGTAACCCTGACATGGTATCAGAAAAAAACTGTCCTGCCCTGATTTGTTCTGAAATATGTTCTCCTCAGCAGAAATAACTCATAAAAGGTTATGAGAAAATTGGGGGGTAGGAGTGGAGGTTTAAAACCTAAACAAAGGTAAAGAAACGATACTGACCATCCTGGAAGTCAGTTCTCCAGTAGGCCTCACTTATATCTTTTACTTTGTGTTAGTTGACAGCAAGAGCAACTTTCAATTTCAAGCATCTAAGCACCCCGTTTTTTTCTTGTGCTTGGATGGCCATAAAGTTATATAGAGATCTGTGGCTGGTCCAAGTCAGGTATCTGATTTGTACTATGAAACAGAAATTTTGTTCTTTTGTTGTTTGCTTGCTATTTTTGACCAAGCCCAAGGGATGTGGAAGTTCCCGGGCCAGGGATCGAACCCAAGCCAAAGGAGTGACCTAACACAGCAGTGACAACACTAGATCTTTAACCTACTGAGCCACCAGTGTTTCTGAGACCGTTCTTAAAGATTTTCCCAGTAATACAGTAAAAGGAATTAATACTATTTTAGGTTTATATAAATGAGTAGAGGACTGTTGTTTTTTGAATATCTGGAAGGGGAAAAAAAAAATCAATCAGAGGCAGGTATTTAATTGGATGAGAGACTAACTTTACCTTATATGTAACTGCCAATGCAGCAAGGAGCTCTGCAAACAGGAAACTCCAGAACTATGCTACGCAAATGGATAAATATATGTCACATCAGGTAAGCAATGTCCCAAGAAAGTCATAGCTACAAATCAGAGAATACTGGCCAGGATATAAGAATATAAGGTGGACAAATACATTAGAAGAACCAGCAGTTATTTTTAAATACTCCAAAATGTGCATATAATAAAACACAAATAGAATACGTAAGAGAATAAAAAGATATACAAGGCAAGAAAACAGTTTCTGAAAATTTGGTCCATCTATTCTTAGAATGCAGCACCTTGTGAAAAATAACAATCCATCAGTATGATACACTGAACTAGAGGTATAGAAGTCAAACTATCCAAGATGAAAATGACATCTCAAGACCCACTCATGAATAACTGTAAAAGTTCTTGGAATCCTCATGCCAAGAGGTGAAATCTGTTGCAAAGCTGAAATTATAAGGTTAGGGAAGACTGGCCATGAAGGAGCAGAATATCTCCTCTTTACAGAGAGCCTAATGGATGGCAATTCTACAGCCCAGGATTTAAACAGGTAGAGAAGATGTGACTGTCAAAAAAATAAAGCTGTTGTTATAGTCCTTCCTGCTAGGATCTATTTACCGTTCTTTATTTGTTAAATTTTTTTAGATGTGTTGATTTCTCAGATGGTCCAAAGCCTGGCCGCCTGAATTTTGAAACACGATCCATCACAATCTCCAGTATTTTCCACCAAAAAGACACAAGGCAACTTTTCATTTCTTTGATTACAAATATCAATCCTTTTTCTCCAGGCTGGTAGATATGATGTTTCACCCCCACATTCTGGCCCTGCTGATAAGAAAAGATCTTTTATTTCAATACACAATAGCGATCTGTATGGCTGAGGATCAAAATCACCGTTCTAAAATTACAGAATGCCAGCCCACCAACCAAGAGTCTATCTCTGAGATAGATCTAGGTGATTTTTGACTTAAGGCATATTTGAAAACCACTGACTGAAACTGTGTCCCTATGTCCTCAAGCATTGTGCATTGAGATAAATTATTTGGGATGGTGGGGTAAGAGGTGATCTTCACATAAACATAATGACAAATGTAAATGGTGTAGAGGAGAACTACTATTTTTCATTAACAGAGGGCTAAAAAAATTAACATATCAGGCAGACGTATCCAAACTAAAATGCAAAATGCATTTCAAAGTAAAATTAAATTTCGGGATTATCTCTTATTTTGGGTCATCAACAGTACCATCCCATTAGCCTGGACTATAGAAAGACTACAGTTAAAACAACACTCCAGCAGTTCTCATTTTTCCAGATGATCCTGTATTAGAGAACATACTAAGGAAAACATATTCAAAATGAACAAGTATCAACCCTATTTACATTGTGGACATAAGTCAGTTACCAAATGAAGCTGATCATTTTCCTTCTTTCAGTTTTTTTTTAGACAATACCATCTGCAGAGTTATACTTTTCCCAAAAAAGAAAGAAAGAAAGAAAAGAAAAGAAAAAAGAAAACTACCAATAAAGGCACTGAAGTGCTGTGGCTAACTTTCTGATTTGATGACCACCAACCTTAAAAAAAAAAAAAAAAAAAAGTGGAAGGTCACATCAAAAGATGAAATAGAATCCAATCCAAAAAGACTGGACCCCAAAAGGCACTGCTCAAACTATTGATTTGGAATGCTCAAAATGCATTCTCTTCATTTGCCTTCCCCCAGTGGACCACTCAACACTTAAAGACATTTGCTGTACATTGTACACAAACGGCCTGCAGGCTGAGGTGAACAGAGCTCTCCACACAACCAAAATGTAAACCTTGAAAATGGGTTTTGACTGCATACCACTTACATGGATATGACATGGCCCTCAGTCAGGCCAAGACTCAACAATACTATTACACCAAAAGACTAGGACCTTCAGGGAACCCTCCTACCTAAACCCATTCTCAGACAAAAGCCAAAGCACACTCAGCCGGGGCAAAAAACAGAAGAAGATATTTCCGAAAAGGACTAGTTACAAACAGGAACAAACCTGGACTCTTTACTCACCATTTTAATACTGCTGCCAACTATAACAGATTAAAATCTGTACACACAACACAGTGGGGAAAAGTCCTAAAATCAATGGTTTCAGCAAAGGAAGGTACTGACTAAGGATTACTACAATTAACATTGCTACAACAAAAACAGTGGCAAACAGGGATTTGGCACCACATTTGCAAAGTAAAAGCATGCACTATTAATACACTTTAGATGTTTCTCAACAGAAAAAGGCCATGGTAGATGGAAAACAGGGGGCATCTTTTACAGAACTCCCTATGACTGAGACAAACAAGCAAGAATCAAAGTGGCCAATTTAGCAGATATGTAGCAGCAAAGTCACTGGTTCTGTTTGGAATTTAGCAATTTGCATTTCTAATTGGCAGCTGCCCTTGGTATGTCTGTATCCAAGAAGCTGACTTTATCATACCATATCAGCATTTATCTCGTAATTTGGTAATCAGCATAAACCATGTTAACCTTCAACCATAAGCTTAAAAAAAAAGAGAGAGCTAGAATCTTATTACAGAGCTCTTCAATGTTAATTACCGTTTAGAAACCATAATGGTACTCTGAACAGGACAGTAACATAAATTGCATCCAAAAAGCTATAATTACAGTCCCAATAACTACAAAGAATTAAAGAATTATGCAAATATTATATTCTGATCATACTGAGAGTTAAAAACAAAGAGTTCCTACTAAGAAGAGTATTTTCAAGATGATCTTGTCACATCATGTGCATAGTTAAGATTGTTTGTGTTTTAATAAAGATTCTTTTGCAAAGAACTAAAATTTAGTGAAGTTATTCTTCCTTTGATGGAAAAACAAAAACAAAACAAAAACACCTAAAACACTGAACTACTGATGGTTTGTCAAGAAGAAAAAAGAGTACGCTACATATTGAAGTTCTAGAATGCAGCACCTCAACTTCACATCTGCCCTAAACATTTGAGACTGTGAACTCCAAGTGATGTCTTGATGATCAAATCATACTTTACAGTTATTTCGATTCCAATATCTGACTTTAGCATCTGTGTCAATTAAGAGTTCCTTAATACAAAAGATTGTGCTAAAGAGTGCTAAGATTCTGCATGCCGCTGCCATTCCCTGGTCCCGTTCATGCTTGCAACTGCCCAATGAGACAGCAAAAGAAGTCTGGTCTCGAAACTCCACACCGTAATAACTAGAAAAGAAAAACACTGGTAATCAGATAAAGTTTACAAAGTCAACAGACATCATTACAGCACTATAAATAAATTATTCAAAGTTTTACCTTTTATTAACATCCACCCTCTTCAATAGAGTCCACATTCTTTTAAGTTGTTTTTAATGATGACATCTGTAACAGCATCAAAAACAAACTGCACGTTCTTGGTGTCTGTGGCACAGGTGAAGTGGGTATAGATCTCCTTGGTATCTTTTCTTCTGTTCAGATCTTCAAACTGGCACTGAATGTAAGCAGCTGCTTCTTCATATGTATTGGAACCTGAAGCAGACACCCAATACTCTCAGTTCAAATTATAAAGTTTCCCTTTCCCTTTCATTTAGATTTTTCAGCTAAAAAAACCTAGACAGTATAAAAGGAAACTAGGAAGTAGAAGGATGTACTTCTAGAAAAACAGTTGTTTAAAAGGTAAGAGAGTTTGTGCTCATTGGAGTGATGTTGAAATAAACCATTCAAAGGGGTAAGTGAGGCTTCTTTTCAAAATCATTTCAGTTTTCACACAGTTTAGCCTCAGAGCCTAATGGCAATAATTTAAATAAGCAAAGGTAAACTAGTTGATGCAAAAGGGAGAGGGGTCTAAATTGCACACTTTTAAATGGTGAATTTTATTATATGTGAACTATATCTCAATAAATCTGTTTTTTCAAAAAGGGGGAACTAAAAAGTAAACCCTACTTAAATGACATCTGTAATTAACAACCTTTTTTTCTGGTCACACCCATGCCATGAGGAAGTTCTCAGAAACCCATGCCACAGAGGTAACCTGAGCCACAGCAGTGACAACACTGAGTTCTTAACAGCTAGGCCACTGGGAATGCCAATCCTACTTTAGATTCTTGATTCCTTCTTTTCCCATCTGCTTACAAATCTGTTCCATCAATTATTTCTACTTTTTTTTATTTTTTAATTGAAATATAGGGAGTTCCTGCTGTGGCTCAGCAGTAATGAATCTGACTAGTATCCATGAAGATTCAGGTTTGATCCCTGGCCTGGCTCAGTGGGTTAAGAATCTGGTGTTGCTGTGAGCTGTGGCACAGGTCTCAGACGATACTTGGATCTGGCATGGCTGTGGCATAGGCTGGCAGGTGAAGCTCCAATTCGACCCTTAGCCTGGGAACTTCCATATGCCATGGGTGTGGCTCTAATAAAAAAATAAAAAATAAAAAAGTAAAACTGAAGTATAGCTAATTTACAGTGTTGTGTTACTTTCAAGTGTAAAGTGATTCAGTTACATATAAACACACATATCTATCTATCTATATATTCTTTTTCAGATTCTTTTCCATTATAGGTTATTACAAGATAATGAGGATTTCTCTTTTGCAGTTCAGCAGTAACAAACCCAACTATTCATGAGCACTTGGGTTGGATCCCTGGCCTCACTCAGTCGGCTGCGGATCCGGCATTGCCGTGAGCTGTGGTTTTGGTCACAGACATGGCTCAGATCCCATGTTGCTATAGCTGTGGCAGCTGCAGCTCCGATTAGACCCCCAGCCTGGGAACTTACAAATGTCGCAGGTGCGACCCTAAAAAGAAAAAGTAAGATAATGAATATAGTTCCCCGTGCTGTATCAGCATACAGCATATAGTAGGTTCTTGTGTTTATCTGTTTCATATATAGTAGTGTGTATATGTTGATCCCAAACTCCTAGTTTATGCCCCCCTCAAATCCCCTTTGGTAACCATAAGTTTGTTATCTATGCCTGTGAATCTGTTTCTGTTTTGTAAAGAAGTTCATTTCTATCTTTTTTTTTCAGATTCCACATATAAGTGACAGCACATGACATTTGTCTTTCTGACTTACTTTACTCGGTATGATAATCTCTAGGTCCATCCATGTTGCTGCAATTGGCATTATTTCATTCTTTTTTATGGCTGAGTAATGGTCCATTTTGTGTGTGTGTTCGCACATTTTTCTAATAATTAGCATGTTGAGCATGTTTTCGTGTGCCATCTGAATGTTTTTTTTGGAGAAATGTCTACTTAGGTGTTCTGTCCATCTTTTGATGGGTTGTTTTGTTTTTTGATATTAAGCTATATGAGCTATTTATATATTTTGGAAATTAATCCCTTGTAGCATCGTTTGTAAGTATTTTGTATCATTTGTAATCCCAGCCCACAGGTTGTCTTTTCATTTTGTTTATGGTTTCCACTGCTGCACAAAAGCTTTTAAGCAGGAGTTCCCATCATGGCTCAGCAGTAACAAACCCAACTAGTATCCATGAGGACACAGGTTCAATCCCTGGTCTCGGTCAGTGAGTTAAAGACCTGGTGTTGCTGTGAGCCGTGGTGCAGATCGCAGACACAGGTCGGATCTGGCATCACTGTCTATGGTGTAGGCTGGCAGCTACAGCTCTGATTTGACACCCAGCCTGGGAACTTCCATATGCTGTGGGCACAGCCCTTAAAATACCAAGAAAAAGATAAGGATTTAAGCTTAATTAGGTTTCATTGCTATTACTCTAGGAGATAGACCCCCCCCCCAAAATTGCTGTGACTTACGTCAAAGAGTGTTCTATGTTTCCCTCTAAAATGTTTATGGTATCCAGTCTTACATTTAGATCTTTAATCCATTTTGATTTTATTTTTGTATATGATGTTAGAGTAGGTTTTAATTTCATTCTTATATACGTAGCTGTCCAGTTTGCCCAGCATCATTTATTGAAAAGACTATCTATTCTGCATTGTATAGCCTTGCCTCTTTTGATTAATTGACCATAGGTGTGTGGGTTTATTTCTGGGTTTTCTATCCTGTTCCATTGATCTGTATGTCTGGTTTTGCACAGTGCCATACTGTTTTTTGGGTTTTTTTTTTTTTTTTTTTTTTTTTTTGTCTTTTTGCCATTTTCTTGGGCCACTCTCATGGCACATGGAGGTTCCCAGGCTAGGGGTTGAATCAACAGCAACGCGGGATCCGAGCCGCGTCTGCGACCTACACCACAGCTCATGGCAATGCCGGATCCTTAACTCACTGAGCAAGGCCAGGGATTGAACCCGAAACCTCATGGTTCCTAGTCGGGTTCGTTAACCACTGTGCCACAATGGGAACTCCAGTGCCATACTGTTTTGATGACTGTAGCTTTGTAGTATACTCTGAAGACAGGGAGCCTGATCCCTCTACCTCTGTTTTCTTTCTCAGAATTGCTTTGGCTATTTTGTGTCATCTGTGTTTCCATACAAATTTTATAATATTTTTGGTTCTAATTTCTGAAAAATGCCATTGGTAATTTGAAAGGGATTACATTGAATCTGTAGACTGCCCTGTAGTGTGGTCATTTTGCCAATATTCATTCTTCCAATCCAAGAACATGGTGTATTTTTCTACCTATTTGTGTCATTTTCAATTTCTTTCATTAGCATCTTCTAGTTTTCTGAGTACAGGTCTTTTGCCTCCTTAAGTCAGGTTTATTCCTAGGTATTTTATTTTTTGATGCAATGATAAATGGGCTTATTTCATTATCTTTCTGATATTTTGTTGTTAGTGTATATAAACAAAACAGATTTCTGTATATTAAGTTTGTATTCAGCAACTTTACTGAAATCATTGATGAGCTCTAGTGGTTTTCTGGTATAACTTCTCATCTGCTTTAGGATCTCACCTCTAATCCTATAAACATCTCTCCTTCCTTTGTAATCTAAGCTGCTCAAGAGTAGGCTAAACTTGTCTTCTTCACTTAGCACTCAACTCAGTGGTCCTGACTCACTGTTAATGCTCACTGTTAACAGTCAATGATCTCCTGGATGCTATCTCCAGAGGCCATTTTCAAAAGGTATTCACTGTATTCATTTGCACATGACATTTTTAAGCATGCCACTTTTTAAACTCTCCTCTAGTTCTTGATACTTTGCCTTTCCATATTCTTCTCTATCTTCTCTTTGTGTCCTACACAAATCTTTCTCTCCTGCCAACAGAGGCTGGTATTCCCTCTCATTCTAATGTCTTCTCTCCTCATTCTATCATCATCTAGGCCATCTCATCTAATTCCATATTGTATTTACACATGGTCCCAAATCAGTATCTGTTATTAACCTGTAGCCTTGCCCCAAGCTGCAAAGCCACATAAACAATTACTTATTAGATATCTACACTGGGATGTTCAACAGATACTTCAAAACCAACATTCCTAAATATGAATTCAGACCACAGTAACAGGACCCAATCAAGACAAAATCCTGAGAGTACCTCTGACTCTTTCCACTTCCTCAGCCTAGATACACTCTTCACCTTATTATACAAAGCATTTACAGTGTCTGCTCAGCTAAAAAGAGTACCCCTTTCCTAGAAATAATAAACTCTGATCTAAAGGTCATAGTGGTACAGCCCTGGCACTCATGTTTGTGTCCTCAACCTTAGATTGAGCTAAGGGTTTTTGCCTGACTTAACCTTAGGAACATGAACCTTGGGCCAACCAATCTTGGCCTTTTAAATGGAGGAGACATAGAAATTGTGGCAGGACCATCTTTTGTCACATTAACTGAGTAGCAGAGAAAGTTGATAAGGAGAGAGAACAGAGAAGACACAGAGAGGAGAGAAAAGAGATGTGGAAAAAAGTGTTTCCAGGGTTTTTGACAGCGATTTTCTAATTCTCATGGAATTCTTAAGAACTGACGGCATTCTCATCTCTGACATCAATGATATATCCCCGTACTTCCACCAAAAGTTTTTTTGTAGAGTCCCTGCTGTGGCACAAGAAGACTGGCAGCATCTCTTGAGTGCTGGGTTGCAGGTTCGAGCCCAGGCCTGGCACAGCGGGTTAAGGATCTGGCATTGCTGTAGCTGTGGTATAGGTCACAACTGCAGCTCAGATCTGATCCCCACCCCAGGAATTTCATATGCCGGGGCAGCCAAAAAAGAAAAAAGTTAAGTTTCTTTTGCATCATGAGAGTCCTTACTAATTCAGCTCCCCTACTATCTGTTTTTATTGCCATCAATTGCATAATCTTTCTAAAGGACAGTTTCTACTACATCACGTACCCCCAATGAAAATCCTTCAATAGCTCCCCACTGTCTCAGCATGGGATCTAATGCCATCCACGAGCATCCCTGCCCATTTCTTCAGTCACTCCTCCTCACCACTTTAAGCTCCTGCAATACTGAACTCCTCCTAGGTTCTAGAGCAAATCTTTTTTGTTTTACTTTCTGTGGCCACCCCTGCAGCATATGGAAGTTCCCGGGCTAGGGGTTGAAACCAAGCTGCAGCTGTGGCCTATGCCACAGCCATGTCAACACTGGATCCAAGCTGCCATCTGCAACCTATGCCACAGCTTGAAGCAACACCAGATCCTTAACCCACTAAGCAAAGTCAGGGATCAAACTCACATCCTCACAGAGAAAATGCTGGGTCCTTAACCAGGTGAGCCACAACGGGAACTCCATCAAGTCTTTTTATTTTCCTATTTAGGGCCATACCCTAAAAAAATTTTTTTTTTACTTTATTTTTTTTACTTTATTTTTTTTACTTTTTTTTTTTTACTTTCTGTGGCCACCCCTGCAGCATATGGAAATTCCCAGGCTAGGGGTCAAATCAGAGCTACAGCTGCTAGCCTACACCACAGCCACAGCAACGCCAGATCCAAGCCACATCTGCGACCTACACCACAGCTCACGGCAACACCAGATCCTTAACCCACTGTGCGAGGCCAGGGATCTAACCCACATCCTCATGGATCCTAGCTGGGTTTGCTAACCCCTGAGCCATGAAGGAAACTCCCCATCAAGTCTTTTTTAACTCTATACATTCATATATGCTATTCCCTCTTCCTAAAATGTTTTTATTCCCCCATCAGCCTGATGATTTCTAGTTCATCTTTTTGCTATCTCACTCCAAGTGTCATTTCCTTTAGAAAAAGACTACATTGATCCCACTAATGTAATCACTTCTGCTTTTCTATTAATGACCATTTTACACTAAAATGAAATTCTTTATGTGTCTCCCTCTTTCTACAACTTATGTCAGTTTCTTGAGTGTAATAACTGCACCTTACCCTTATATTTTGTGAATATGTTTACACCAAATTTTGATTTTTATCTTTCTCTATTTGCCTCAAAAAATGAAGAGGACTGAAATAAAAAATAAACATGATTAACTCAATTATGTCTGGAATAGCACTTTAGACCAAAGGGGCCTTAATCACATGCTTAATGTTAATCCTACTCATCCCTCTCCATAAGGAGATACATACATTGTTCAAAACAAAAGACAACTGTAGGAAGGTCACTAAAGTATTGATCTAAGATGTGTCAGTGATTACTCCAACAAAATTTTTCATGATCCCTTACCTGTGTATTCTGGATAACAGATAGTTAATGGACTCCTCTTTATTTTCTCCTCAAAAAGATCTTTCTTGTTGAGGAACAGAATGATGGAAGTGTCTGTAAACCATTTATTGTTACAAATGCTGTCGAACAGTTTCATGCTTTCATGCATTCGGTTCTGAAAAAGAAACAAAGGATGATAGGTCAGTAGCAAAAAATAAAAGTGGATTAACTCTTCATGAAAAAAACAGACCAGCAAGTCTGGGAAATCATGGACACAAATCAGACAATGACAACACAAAAGCTAAGTCAGTCCTCATTTTTCTAATTCTTGGAGGTTTAGAGGTGGCTAACAAGAGGACTTACTCCTGCCTATATACTCAACATGTTGTCTTATCAGTGAAGGGTTAAAAGGGCATGGATCAGTATTTGGAAAATCTAATCTCACTGACATAGAGAAAATTTAAAGACATTAAATTTTTGTCCTGTCTGCATTAGACAGGCCTTTTATTTACCAGAAGCTACAACATACCATCTCCTCATCCTCAGCCAGTACAAGGTCATAATCACTGAGGGCCACACAGAAGATAATTGCTGTAACTCCCTCAAAACAGTGAATCCACTTCTTTCGTTCTGATCTTTGGCCACCTACATCAAACATCCTGAGTAAAGGGAAAAAAGCACAATTTCAGCAAAGGTCACACACACATATCTCCCTAAACTGAAATAGTTACGGAACTTCTCACTACTGAATATTCAAAACTCCATTTATAATAAAAAGACAAAGAAAGCAGATAAAATGTAGTCAAAATCATTATCTGTGATTAAATGTAAAAGAGAACAATATGAGAATATAAAATTTAGGAATAATAAAAATTCTCATTTTAGGGAGTTCCCTTGTGGCTCAGCAGGTTAAGGATCCACCATTGTCACTGTTGTGGCTCAGGTCCCTGCTGCAGCACAGGTTCAATCCCTGGCCTGGGAACTTCCACAAGTCACAGGTGCAACCCAAATGAAAAAAAAAAAAAAAATTCTCATTTTAGATAAACAGTTGAGCTTCCTCATTACCAAAAACTTCTATCATACATACCAAAAGTCAGTAGAGTAAGCACTGAAATGGATTAATGAAAGGAGGGAAAAAAGACCAGAAAAATAAAGAGATGAATGATAAAACTCGAGGTAGTAACCATAATAACTACTGTTTGAGTGTTTACTGGTGCCAGACACTATCCTAAACATCCTGAAGTACATTAACTCATTTAACCCTCATAACACTCCCGTTAGTACTGTTACTATCCCAGATGAAGAAACTGAGGCACAAAGATGTTAAATAATTTACCTAAGAGCACACTACTAACAAATGGGGACTGGAACTCTAACTCCAGTAACCAACTCTTACCCATCACACCACTCTGCCTTTCAAAATGGTTTATCTCTCTAATAAAAAAAAAGAACAATGAAAAAATATAAATCCCCAACTTGCTTTCTGCTTCCAGATTCAAAAGTTTGTTTTCCCTTTTTTTTTTAATTGAGATATAATTGAAATACATTTTTCTTACTTTAAGGAAAACGTTTTAGAGATTATGGAAAAAAGTAAATTATATTTTAGGATAAGACTCTAAGAACCTAATATCTAAACCCAAAACTTAAACCGTATTTTCTAACTCCAAGTTTTATTTTAACCTAATCAATAACAACAAAGCTTCAATTGTTCACGCACTTTATGTTCCACTCGAGGTTAGTGTTAGTCCACTATTCCCTTCAGGGTGGGGGGCGCTTACTTGCTATTAGGAATCAGCTGCTGAACTTCTGTCAGCAGTGTCCTCATCTACCATCTAGAGTAAGAGGAGGACCTGCACTGCTTTGTCTTTTAACTAGTACTAGGAGGTATGCATACAAATGATTAGCTACTCTTAAGACATATGTTTGATGACAATCATAAAATGTTTTAAGTGTAAACTCTGCCAAGCTGGTTCATTGTACCAGATCTATAGTGACTAGGAGTCTATTGCCAGAGAATTTTCTCCTTAGAGAGTGAGAGAAATAAGACACTGTTGAATTATTTCTCAATGTATGTTTGAAAAAGAATAGTCATCTCATCTCTCCATGACCCAACTTTTTCTTTTGGCTGATCTTACGCAGTTCTTTTCAACCTTTAGTCCTGACACCCGGAATGAGGCACTCATAAACTGGTTCTAATACAAGGTCATACCATATATAGGTTTTAGGAAAGCTAAGATTATATATTTCGCCACGGATCTTTCAAGGGGAGACACATACTGGTACACCATTAATTTCATTTTGCTTCTCCATTTTTTTCTATAAAGTCCATAAAACTGAACCCTGTGAAGTTCCCAAGGTGGGCTTTCCACACATATTAACATTTACAGTATCATTCACTAACAGATCAACATTTTATAAACATTACCTCATAACTGAGAGGCAAGTAAGCAATTACACAATGCCTTGCATATAGGAGATGCTCAATAAATGTTTGAATAAATGGATAGTGGTTTTGCCTAGAGAGAAGAGGAAAAGGAAGAAATGATAGTACTTCATAACAGATATCTATATGCCAGCAATAAAGTGGGTGCAGCACCTTAATTAGATCTGGCTATTTATCCTGACATAAAAAGACCAACAGGATTTACCTACCTAAAGATCAATCTATGACATCAACAAAAAAGTTTCCCACACTAAATAAATAAAAGTCACAACATATAATTATAAATGGATTACTAACCTTATAGCACACAAAGAGATATCTCATTCTTTCAGTTTCTTGGGTGATGATTTATGGAGCCTTTGCTACTTTTATTAAATAAATTCATCAGTATAAGCGGTTCCTCTATTCTAAAAATATTCAGCTGAACTGCTATTTTCCTGTATCAATTTTCAAATCTGTTTTGGTGTATTAAGATTTTAAGACCTCAACTAGTATTTAATAATACCTAAAGTCTGTGTGAATTTTGCAAATCCCACGAAGCAATTTTTTCCAAGAGAAAATAGAGAATCTGAGCTAGAAGTTACATTTGCATGCAACAGTGCTGAATATCGCATTCTACATACAAGCATAATGAAGCAGCTAAAAAGGACATCATACACTGAAGGGGAAAAGTTTACTCCTAACCTCAAAGGTCACAAAAGCAGAAGACAGGAACCATAAAGACAGTTCTATTATTTACATAAGACTGTTGACGCAGAGACAAGCTGAAGCTAGAATTACTAATGCTGATGAGAAAATCCACTGCATTAGAATACAAGAATTTTCTCTCTCTATAACAATAATTGTTTACATGTCATCATGCCTCTCCAAAATACCTCTAGCCCCAGATCAATATTCATTCTGCACTGTATTAGGAAGCTGGTTGTGCATAATACTTACTGTGTACAAACCAAAGGCCACGACAATATTAGCACCGTCCCATTAAACTTAAAGTGTGATCCAAGAAATGACTGACCCTGATAAAAAGCACTTCTACTTTAACATCAAAATGCCAGAACAAAGCCACATAATTAAACCAAAACACTGGTTTTCTATCTTTTTAGTATTGTTGTTACCCTTCTAAACAACAAACATTCAATACCTGTTTTGGTGATTCCAACAAAAAAGCAGCTGAAAAGAATAAAATTAAAAATAAAATAAATTGGTAACCATGTGATTACTTTTATTGACATGTAAGTTACAGTTTCATTTTGAATTTAAATTCCTGCAAATGGACAAAAATATTTGATGCTATTTAAAGAAAGAAGAAATGTTTACATTGACACTTAAAATAGTCAAATACTGGCTGATGAACATAAGTTTCTAAATCAAGGAATACTGCCTAGAAAAATGTTACCCTGATGAAGAGACTAACTAGAGCAAAGATACATCTAGGAAGAGGCTAAGGACTTACTTGAAGTACAGGTCTTTGAAAGTGAAGTGTGTCTCCACAATGCCTGTGGTCTTCACTCTTGTCCGCAGGACATCTTGCTGAGTTGGAATGTAGTTGGTTTGGGATATTCTATCCAAATCATTTAGGTAACTAAATAAGTAAAATACAAATTTATTTTATTTAGTAAAGCCAACCATACACACAGCAAGTCCATAGACTAAACTCATTCCTTGCCAAAAGTGAATTCCGAATCTGTCACTAAAGTGGCAGAACAAATCAGATCTTCAATATCATAGAAATAATGAGGAAAAAGTGAACCAAACATAGGACAATTAAAGTAGTTTTTATATACACTACAATAAAGTGGTTTTAATTTTACCAAAATTAAACTGTGAAAGCCAATTTAAAACAACATGGAAATGCTATTCTTATTAAAGATCCCTGAAATTTAATATTAAGTCAACTAGGCACAGCCTACTTATAAAACCCTAACCAAAACAAAAGCCTTCAGACATTTAAAGTTAATGGGTCATTCATATGTTTAAACATTTGCTAGGACATTAGAAAATAGCTATCTGGATTACTAGAATTAAAAAGAACTAAGCTCAATAAGAATGAGTATCTCCTGTTTTCACTCAAGAAAAAAAAAAAGCTGTAGGTTTAATTTTTTAAAAACCTATGCCGGAGTTCCCGTCGTGGCGCAGTGGTTAACGAACCCGAGTAGGAACCATGAGGTTGCGGGTTCGGTCCCTGCCCTTGCTCAGTGGGTTAAGGATCCGGCATTGCCGTGAGCTGCGGTGTGGGTTGCAGACGCGGCTCGGATCCCGCGTTGCTGTGGCTCTGGCGTAGGCCGGTGGCTACAGCTCCGATTCAACCCCTAGCCTGGGAACCTCCATATGCCGCGGGAGCGGCCCAAGAAATAGCAACAATAACAAAAGACAAAAAAAAAAAAAAAAAACTATGCCAAAAACTAATTGTAAATACCTCCAAAGAAACTTCACTTGATCAGTAAAATAGTTTAAAAACTGCTTCAAAGCTAAACTAAATTTTTCACGATTTCAGGGTTCCTAAAGATTTTTTTTAAGAATAGGTGATAGCATTATAAGTGAATCATTAATGATCTTCTATAAAATTAAGAACAATCATTAATGTTAAGGAACTGATCAAGCTTAGATAAACAATTATAAAAAAAAAAAAACCTCTATAAATCATGTGTCTTCAGGTGTAGTTAGAAGATTCGGAGCTTACTGAATGCATGATGTAAAAAATTACAATCTAGCTTTGATTACTACTGGGAGGATTGTTTAAACTGCCAATATCTTCAACTAAAAAAATATTATTAAGAGATGGGCAAGAATCTTGAAATATTTCTAAAGTCAAATTTTCATTTAAAGAATAAACTAGAGGAGTTCCTGTCATGGCACAGCAGAAACGAATCTGACTAGGAACCATGAGGTTGTGGGTTCGATCCCAGGCCTCGCTCCGTGGGTTAAGGATTCAGCGTTGCCATGACCTATGGTGTAGGTTGCCAACGTGGCTCAGATCCCACGTTGCTGTGGCTCTGGCATTGGCTGGCAGCTGTAGCTCCAATTCGACCCCTAACCTGGGAACATACATATGCTGCAGGTGCAGCCCCAAAAAGACAAAAGACAAAAGGAAAAAAACACACATTCTGAATATAGGTCTTAGAAATAAACATATTTTAAAAGTGCTCTACAAAATACATTTTTAAAAATGCACTTCGCTTCTTTAACAAAGAAGCAATATAGGACAGCATGTAAAAGCTTAACAGAAAAGAATTAATTACAAATTCTCTAAAACTATGTAACTAACACTCAAGATTTTGCATCAGCTTCATTCAAAGACTCAACATTCTCTTTCTACACAAAGTCTGCTACTGCAATTTGGTGAAAGATTTAGAAGTGGTGACTAGTACCATAGTGCAGTCCAGCCATAGAGAGTTGTGCACCTAACAAATCACAATTTTAATTTCCCTTACTAGACGGCAATCAACAGAAAGCCCTTATGCAGATGGAACTGAGGTGGAAGAGATCCAGGACTCAGCTGCAATAGATTTCTCTCCTCTTCCACCTGCTTGCTATAAATGACCATAGAGCTACTTTCATGATGCCAAGTCTCCCATTTACATTCCAAGAGGAAATATTTTTCTCCAAGTCATACAAAATGACAGAGGGCTCTATAACATTAAACTGAAACAATATTTATAAAGGGATCCTACAGACTTCTAAGGGTTCCTTAAACATTTCCTTAAGAATGGGCACTGAACTTTCTCTAGCAACAACAAATTATTTCCTGTTTTAGTTTCACAGAGAAAAATTACTTACTATGAAGCAGAATCATTGAGCTGATATTCCCTGGATCTGCTGAAGCAAGCTTGCACCCCACCATCTCGCCATAACCGTTTAATTACTCCTGCTAATTCTGGAGTCATAACCCCTTCTTCAGCACTGCCAGCCAAAACAAATAACTGCCGAGCATCGTCCTGAAGAAAGCAGTTAACAGAGAAAGAAAGCAGTTAACAGAGACAGATGATTCTCCATTTCTTAAAGACTTGACAAGAGTCTCTTTAACACACACACCACACTCATCACATGCATGCATGCACATTCTTGCACGTGCACGCACACACGCACGCGCACACACACACACACACTATATGATACATTGTTTCTTGGGGTTTTTTTTCTAGGGCCACTCCCACGGCATATGGAGGTTCTCCAGGCTAGGGGTCTAATTGGAGCTGTAACCACAGCAACGCCAGATCCAAGCCACGTCTGCAACCTACACCACAGCTCACGGCAACGCCAGATCGTTAACCCACTGAGCAAGGCCAGGGATCGAACCCACAACCTCATTGTTCCTAGTCGGATTCGTTAACCACCGCGCCACGACGGGAAGTCCTGATACACTGTTTTAAAAGAGGTATTGAAGAGACCTTTCCTGGTAGCCAGTCTGAGAATTTACAATGAAGTGTGTCCCCCCTCTTACTCCACCACAGTTAGAAGTGCAGAGCTGAGCTCAGGAATGAATTCACTCCACTCCCACTTCACCACCATCCCCTGAAAAGATCTCTTATGACTGGCCTACAAATTTCAATCCTAGTTAGTCATGAGTTTTATGTGTTTTTTTTTTTTTTTTTTTTTTTGACTGAAAAAAACTGATCTGTGAGATAGATACTTCCCCATTCTGTTAAAGAAAGCCTACAATATGGAGTTCCCGTCGTGGCGCAGTGGTTAACGAATCCAACTAGGAACCATGAGGTTGCGGGTTCGGTCCCTGCCCTTGCTCAGTGGGTTAACGATCCGGCGCTGCGGTGAGTTGTGGTGTAGGTTGCAGATGCGGCTCGGATCCCGCGTTGCTGTGGCTCTGGCGTAGGCCGGTGGCTACAGCTCCGATTCGACCCCTAGCCTGGGAACCTCCATATGCCGCGGGAGTGGCCCAAGAAATAGCAACAACAACAACAAAAGACAAAAAAAAAAAAGAAAAAAAAAAGAAAGCCTACAATAAAAACAGAAATGAAGAGGAGTTCCCGCTGTAGCAGAGTGGGTTAAGAACCTGAATGAAGTGGCTTGGGTTGCTGTGGAGGTGCCAGTTCAATCCCCTGCCCCCGTGCCCAGTATGGTGAGTTAAGGAGCTGGTGTTGCCGCACAGCTGTGGCTTGGATGTAATCCCTGACCTGGCAGGTGCAGCCATTTAAAAAAAAAAAAAAAAAAAAGGAAATGAAAAGACTAGCGCGTAAGAGGTAAAGTCTAAACACGTCAAAGGGAGTAAAACATTAATCAGGTAAAGGAGACAACAGTAATCTCTTTTTTCCTCTTAAGCTCAGAGAGGAACGGGAGGATGAGACTAAAGCATTTTAAAAAGTCTAGAAGTCCAGTGAAAGAAATATATCCCTCTGGGAAAAATCTGTGTCTCCAGGTTCCCCGAAGGAATAATACTCCTCTAAATAAGAGAGAGGAAGAAAGGCAGAAGGAGAAAAAAAGAAAGTTACAGAGATTGATCAAAACTTCCTGCTTCACAGTTACAGCTTCGTAGGTGGTTAAGAGTTTTTAAACTTAAAACACTTGAGAGGTAGAGAGGGCAGAAAGGGCTAAGAGAAACGTGACTGCTTTGCTTTCTTCTACCCAGCTGTTTGCCGGATACTTAAACCCACATACTGAGTAAAGAAAAAGGGGGAGGAGAGTAATCAGTCGTATTACAAGGAGTCACTAGGACAACGGACCAGCAAGCAAACAGCAGTTCTGACTGCAAGTGAAATCATAAGCAAAAACTTTGAAGACTTGTGTATTCCCAAACTTGGGTGTTCACAAAACCAAAGCCAACAATATTGCACTCCGACTAATTTTGCTGACCTCAGGATCTTCAGCCATAATGGCTTTTGCTAAGTAATACTCTTTCTTCGAGATCCTCTCCTCTAATCTTTCTTAGTGATACTTTTTTTCTTTTTTTCTTTTTTATTTTTTGGCATGCCCATGGCACGTGAAAGTTCCCAAACCACGGCTTGAACCTGAGCCACAGCAGTGACCTGAGCTGCTTCCATGACAATGCCAGGTCCTAAACCCACAGTGTCACAAGGAAACTTCTCTTGTAATACTTTAGACCCAACACTCTCTAGGAAAGTGTACCTAAATTCCCTCTTCTCTTTACAGAGATAACAATTTTAAATAAAGAAACAAATGAGGAGTTCCCATTGTGGCACAGCAGAAACGAACCCAACTAGGAACCATGAGGTTTCGGGTTCGATCCCTGGACTTGCTCAGTGAGTTAAGGATCCGGTGTTGCCGTGAGCTGTGGAGTAGGTCGCAAATGCAGCTCAGATCCCATGTTGTTGTGGCTCTGGTGTAGGCCGGTGGCTACAACTCCGATTAGACCCCTAGCCTGGGAACCTCCATATGCCACAGGAGCAGCCCTAGAAAAGGCAAAAAGACAAAAAAAAAAAAAGAATACAGTATTACTGACCAGTTATTGCATAGAGCAAATAAGTGACACAAAGAAATGAAAAAATAAAGAAAGAACACAAGAGCAAGCTGATAGGGGCGGGGGGGGGGGCGAAGCAGGTGAGAGAAGGGAGAGAAGGTATAGAAAGAAATAAGATAGAAATAAAAAAAAAAAAAAAAAAAAAAAAAAAAGAAATAAAGACTGGAGTTCCCTCATGGCTCAGCAGTTAACAAATCCAACTAGAATCCATGAGGATGCAGGTTTGATCCCTGGCCTCGCTCAGTGGGTTAAGGATGTGATGTTGCCATGAGCTGTTGTGTAGGTTGCAGATGCGGGTCAGATCCTGCGTTGCTGTGGCTGTGGTATAGGCTGGAGCTGCAGCTCCGATTTGACCCCTAGCCTGGGAACTTCCACATGCCTTGGGTGCGGCCCTAAAAAAAAGAAAGAAAAAAAAAGGCAGTTTATCCTCTTGCCTTAGCCATCACATATTCCCTGCTCAGAGGCTTAGAAAAATCAAGTCTCTAATTTTTGTGATACGGAATCTTTTTATAAAAACACAGAAGTCACGTCTCACACACCCCTCTTCTGTTCTTGTTTTGCTCCTCTTCGCTCCAACATTTCACATTCCTTACTCTAGCTCCCCTTCCTTACGGCACCTCTAGGCTTCCTGGTCTAATTCCATCCAATTATAACCCTCCTTTTATTCTTCTTCCCTCCAACAATTTCCTCACTTCTTTACTGAATATCTGAGAAGTTGAGAGTTGCTTAGCAGAGTTCCTAAGCTACTTCACAGACACATAGGCTTTGCCTTTCCAGGGAGTCTCCCAAGTCACTTCCTTTCACTGCCCATAGCACCTAAGTATGACACTGAACATAGCTGATGATTACTTTAGTTCTAGGAAAGCATTCTATACATTCTCAGACTTCTCTTGGAATTTAGCTTATGATGACATAAAAGATCCCCTGCCTTCATTCTGGCCCTCTCCCCACTGCATCAAACATCCTAATTAACTAACTAGACCTTCAGGGCCCACCAAGTATTATAATCCGTCAACACAACTTTTGGATACCTGACATGTGCAAGAATTATACTAGGACATGGTATAATCTAATTCCATAGTCTATAGTTCAATGTAGTACAGGGATATACTATTCTTGAATACTGGAAAATTGCCTCTAAAATCGAGACTTAGTGTTTATGTTCTTACCAAGTTTATCCTAGGAGAATGATACTGGCCTTTAATCTCTCTGCACCTCAGAAAGCAGAGCCACATATCATGTCAACCTCTTTTAGATTATTTCAATTTACTGTCATTTACTATTATAGAAGTCAACAGTGCTATAAAAGAAGCAAGTGAATCAAACAGCTATCACAAAAACCTACAGTATGTCCACAGAATCCCATTTCCTAGACTCATCTTGTGGTAGTAATCTAATATTTCCTAAAGCAGATTTGCTAACACGTCTCAAATGAGCAAGCAGTACTTTGCTGCACCTTACCTTGTTGCTTAACTTCATTTCCCTAAAGCATGAAGCAAATTTTGCTTAACTGCATCTACTGAAAAAGAGCAAGTAAAGAGGAAATGAGAAACACTTACTGCTCTGGCAGCTTCCCCAAAGTCGATCTTTAGCCGTCCCATGGCTCTAATGATTGCAATGATGGACTGTATAGTATTGCTGTAGACAACCACTTTATATTGTTTACATTCTTCCTCTGAATAGCCATCCTCATGAATGATTCTTTAAAAAGAAGAAAACCACAAATCATTACCCTGGACCTAAAATGAAAAAATATTATGGACTTTTATGCATTATGAGGAAATACAGTCTTACAAAAGGCCATGTTCCAACTTACTTCATCTGTTTCACGATGGTGCTTTTACCAGATTCTCCAGCACCTGAAAGAAAAGAAAACCAGACTTTGAACTCCTCTGTAATCCAACTCAAAAGTATGAAATCAACATGAGTGATAATTCTAGATCAATGGAAATCACAGGTCCTAGAGAAAACTTTAGTGAGGTTTTCTATCTATCAGGAAAAACTACAGTTTCTTCCTTAGAGATTTTACTTTCTTTACACAACTCAGCAACCAAATATAATTCACCGAAAGTGTCCCACCATGCATGATATAGATACTGAACACAGGCAGAAATGAAATGATTATTTTTTTGGCTTATTCACTTTTATTAATTCTTCTGTCAACATCCATGGACCTGAGGAAAGCTTAATCCTCTCAGCCATGAGACTAGAGTTCTGAACAGAAGTAAAGAGGTCTTGCCCCTCCTACCACTTTTCCACTGTATACCCCCCTCAAGACCACACGTCCCTCCTCAGCCAGCTGGAATCACCTTCATAACCACAAACATCAGATGCGCCCTCTGAACCCCTTGACATTCCACCTGCATTTCCCTAGTCAACGCCTTCTCCCACCTACCAAGGTGCCTATGTGACATCACCTCCTCTCGCACTTTACATTCCCCTTCCCACTTCCGACGCTCAGCTAATGATCCCACCTCCCTTACCAGAAAAAGAAAAGCACTCTGAAAAAGTTATCTCATTTTCCCATAACCAAACCCACACATCTATCGGCACCTCCATTAATCTCCTCTACCTCCAACAACGGATAAACTATCTCTGCCAAAGTCTCAGACTAACCCCTCCAACTGCGCAGTTATGCACCTCATTTTATCTACTCAAGGTCTCAGCTGCTGCAATTATCCCATGTCACTCAAATATCATCAAGTTTTTCTCTTCCCACTGGGTCACTCTCATGAGTATACATACTACTATCTTCCACCTGAAAATCCACACACACGCCCCACTTCTAACCTTTCCTTGACTCCACAAATCTTCCTCTGGATACCACTCCATTTCCTCTCTCCTCTTCATAGCAAACCCCCCCTGAGCTATCTACACACTTGTTCTCCAATTCTGTACCCCCAATTCTCTTCTTAACCCACTCTAATCAAGTGTTCACACTCACTACTCTACACTTGCTACTCTACTGAACCCACTTCTCAAGGTCCTCAACAACTTCCATCTTAACAAATTCAACGGTCAATTCTCAGTCCTCATCTTACTCAAACTCTCAAGCAGAATTTGTCCAAGCTGATGACTTACCTTGAAATATTTTCTTCATGAGGCAAGCTCCTAGATCCCACATCTACTGGTTTGACTCCTACCCTACTCCTTCTCAGTATCTTCCCTCCTGTCTCTGAATTCTAAAGCCTGTATTCCTTCAGGGCTCCTTTCCTGGACCCTGGCCTCACTCAGTGGGTTAAGAATCTGGCATTGCCGTGAGCTGTGGTATAGGTTGCAGGCGGCTCAAATCCTGCATTGCTGTGGCTGCAGCATAGGTCAAAGGCTGCAGCTCTGATTCCAGCCCTAGTCTAGGAACTTCCACATGCCGTGGGTATGGTCCTAATAAAAAACCAAAAAGTAACCTTTTCTCTATCTACATTCATTCTCTAGGTCATCTCATCTAACCTCACGGTTTTAAACACACATATAAACCCACAGCAACAATTAACGTCTAGCAAATACTACAAAGCCAGACACTGTTCTAAATACTTTGCTTGTGTTAACTCATTTAATCCTCTCAACAACCCAGTAAAGGAGATACTACTACCATCCCCATTTTATAGCGAGATCTCAATTTCTCTACCCTTACACAGTTAGTAAGTGGCAGAGCTGAAATTTGCACTCACATAGTTTGGCTTCTAAGTTCTTGTACACTGCCTCTATGTCAATGATTCCTAAATTCAGATCTCTAATCTAAACCCTGGCTTCTAACCTTGGCTCCAGGCTCATAAAACTAAACTACTTACCTGATAAATCTCATTAGATTTCTAGCAGGCATCTCAACCTTACAAGGCCCCAAACTGAGGTACTGCTTCCCCATCCTTACCCTCACACAAACCCTGCTCCACTATGTTTTCTCATCTCAGTAAATGACATCAGCATTCACCTTGTTGCTCAGGTCAAAACTGGTTAAGTGATATGTAGCTAACACACAGATGGAATGTGGGTGCCAGGACCAATGTGTATATTGAATATCAGTAAAGTTTAATTTTTTAAAATAAATACATAGTTCTAACAGTTTCTTCTTGCACCACAATGGATAATCAAGAGCACACTGAAAACCACAGGCCTAGATCATTGTAAAAGCTTCCTAAATGGTCCAATGATTCAGAACTCACCTTTCCTATGGTCAGTTTTCCAGTTGGTAGCTGGAATGGTCTTCGTAAACTGCAAATCGGACAGTGTCAGGACTCTGCCTGAAAAACTGCACTTGGGTGTCCAATTACACTCAAACTAAAATTCAGGGGCAATAAGGCCCAATATACCTTCACCCTCAACTCCTATTATTCCCCACTTGTTCTCTGCCCTTGGCAGACCAGCCTTCTTGCCTTTCCTCCAACTTACCAAACTGGTTCTCAATGAGCTAGATCCTGACTCACAGTCTTTGCATTTACTATTCCCTCTTGCCTGGGATAAGTTTTTGCAAGATCTTCTTCGCCTGGGTTTCTGCTTCCCTCAGAAGAGCCTTCCCTGACGGATCTATCTAAAGCCCCCATTCGGTCACATTCTTTCCCCTTACTCTACTTTTCAAAGCACATATCACTCCTTCACCTTACAGATTTGTTCATTTCCTCTCTTCTCCACAAAAATCCAAGCTCCATACATTTTTGCTTTTTTTTTTTTTCCTTTTTAGGGCCGCACCCGCGGCATATGGAGGTTCCCAGGCTAGGGATCAAATCAGAGCTACAGCTGCCAGCCTACACCACAGCCACAGCAATGCAGGATCCGAGCCGCATCTGCAGCCTACGCAACAGCTCATGGCAACGCCGGATCCTTAACCCACTGAGCAAGGCCAGGGATCAAACCCACAACCTCATGGTTCCTAGTCGGATTCGTTAACCACTGAGCCACGATGGGAACTGCAATATTTATTCACCCTTGTGTTCCCAGGGCCTAGGACTGGGCCTGACATAAATTGGTTACATAGATAAACTGAACAGATGAATGACCAGGATTTAATAACATGATCCTTTATTAATATTCCTCAACTCTATCAACCAAAAATGTTAAAGTTCAAATTAAAAAATTCCAGACTTCTACATTTTTACAGAATCAAGAGGGACATTTATATGTTATTTTATCTCTATTTTTATCACTTGATAATCAACAGTAGTACTAAAACAGCTAATACTCAAGTAGCACATAAAGAACTTCCTAATGACAGAAAGAAGTGATTTCCCCCATCATTCATAGCTATACAAATTTTTAAAAAAGCAAATGATTCAATTCTGAGGAAGAGAATACAAAAGCACACCAGTTATATTTTAAGTAGTTTACACAGAGAATTCACCGAATATGCCATGTTAGCAACATTTACAAAATTAATTATGAAAAGTAGAGATTAATGAAGTAATGTACACCATTCCTTTTTTTCTTTTTTCTTTTTTAATGGCCATGCCCAGAAGTTGAACAGTTCCTAGTTCCCTGGCTAGGAGTTGAATCAGAGTTGCAGTGGCCAGCCTACACCACAACCACAGCAATGCCAGATCCAGGCTGCATCTGCAACCTACACTGAAGCTTGCTGCAACACTGCATCTTTAACCCAACGAGTGAGGCGAAGGATCAAACTAGCATGGATACTAGTTAGGTCCTCAACCCACTGAGGTACAAAGGAAATTCCAACACCATTACCATTCTTTTATACGCTGAAAATAGCATTTCTGGAGAGGGACTGGAGAAAAGGAAACCCTCCTACACTGCTGGTGGGAATGTATTTTGGAGCAGTCACTATGGAAAACAGTATGGAGGTTCCTCAGAAAACTACGTACAGAACTACCAGGAGCTCCCATCGTGGCTCAGTGGTTAATGAATCCGACTAGGAACCCTGAGGCTGCGGGTTCAATCCCTGGCCTTGCTCAGTGGGTTAAGGATCCGGCATTGCCGTGAGCTGTGGTGTAGGTTGCAGACTCGGCTCGGATCCCGCGTTGCTGTGGCTCTGGCGTAGGCCGGTGGCTACAACTCCGATCAGACCCCTAGCCTGGGAACCTCCATATGCCGCAGGAGTGGCTCTAGAAAAGGCAAAAAGACAAAAAAATAAAAAATAAAAAATAAAACAACTATCATATGATCCAGCAATCCCACTCCTGGGCATAAATCCAAACAAAACTACAATTCAAAAAGATACATGCGTCTCTATGTTCATAGTGGTGCTATTTACAATAGCCAAGACATGGAAACAACCTAAATGTCCATCAACAGATGAATGGATAAAGAAGATGTGGTACATACATACAACGGAATACTACCTAGCCATAAAAAAGGAGGAAATAATGCCATCTGCAACAACATGAATACAACTAGAGATTATCATACTAAGTGAAGAAAATCAGAAAGAGAAAGACAAATACCATATAATATCACTTACGTGTGGAATCTAAAATGACACAAATGAACCTATCTATGAAACAGAAACAGATTCAAGGACAGAGACTAGATTTGCAGTTGCCAAGGAGGGAGAGGCTGGAGGAAGGGATCGAGTGGGAGGTTGAGATTAACATATGGAAGCTATTATATGCAGAACAGAAAAACATCAAGGTCCTACTGTATAGCACAGAGAACTATATCAATATCTTATGATGGAAAAGAGTATTAAAAAAGAATGCGTATGTATATCCACATACACACATACAGATATGCATAAATGTACATAGATATACATAATCTTTTTACACATACATATATAACTGAATCACTGCTGTACAGTAGAAATTAACACATTATAAATCAACTATACCGCAATTAAAAAATAAATTTAAAAAATGCCACTAGCCAACTTAATGGCACGGACAAAAAAAGAAAACAGTGTTCTACCATTGATGTTGGATTAGTCTGAATGAAATAATGAATTTATTAATCTCAAAATCATCTCATTAAGTTCTACCCTAAGAAGGTGTTGATTTTTTTTTTTTTTAATGTTACGTGCTGTCTCTCTCATGTTTTTTCCAAGGCTCCCTGATAAAAGGTCAGTTTGTCCTCTTTATTATCAACAGTCACCCACATTTTTACCAGGCATCTAGTTCCATCTATTAAAAGAAGGCACCTCTTACTGACCACAGAACCAAATACAGGATTTGTTTTAGTGGGTGTTCCATGGCATTTCATTTAAATAAAGAACAAACTGTTTTGTACCAAGCCTCTGACCAAACCATTCAGCTTCTAGATCATTATGAAAAGTGCCACCATCTTACCTTTCTTCCAAGTAAGAAATCTAAGAGTCATCTGGAACCCATTCACTCTTCTCACCTTACATCAAGCGGTAACAAAATCTTCTTATGCATTTCTCAAATTAATCCTTTCTACTCCTCACATGTCTGAGCCTCACCTTACACCTTACAGTCATGCTATAATTTTCTCAACTTCTAGCTCACAGCCCCATTTCCTTCTCATCATCTCCAAATAGCACTATTAAAAATACCAATTTATCTAATAAGTCTCCAAATTCTTTTAACATTCTTTTAACCTGTTCTTATTAGGTCTGAACTCCATTTTTTTTTTTTTTAAACTCTTGTTTTTTAAATTTTTAGCTGCCCACAGCATATATAGTTCCCAGAACAGGGATCAGATCTGAGTCACAACTGAAATCGATGCCACAAATGCTGCAATGCCGGATCCTTTAACCCACTGCTCCGGGCAGGGATCAAACCTGCGTCCTGGTGCTGTAGAGAAGCAGCCAATCCCGATGCACCACAGCAGGAACTCCTGAGCTCTATTTTTACCTCAATCCTCTGTGTTCCATTGCTTCAGCAGTAAGCTCTCTCTCTAGTAACATCTCACACTTGGGTTTTCCCCAAACTGCTTCTCTCGTCTGACCTCTCTTCCCCAACACACACACGGTGTTTGAAACTTCCTAACTTTATCTACATCTTTTAACCCATCTTGCTTAAAGTTCGTCGCAAGTTTAAGGAGAGATTCATTTAGCCATCTCCAATATTCAATAGTAAGGATATAAAGAATGGGACAGATATAAAAGAAATTGCAGAGACAGAATCTACGGCTTGAAGAGAAAGGAAACGAAAATGACCATAAGCAGAAGGGATGGAAGTGGGCAGTGAACAGAAAATATAGGGGAGAAAAGTCTGAAAGGTTCCAGAGATAGGAGGGAATGGGATCAGTTCAACTTAAAAGATTTATCCTTAAAAACAATATATATCTAGGAGCTCCCATTGTGGCACAGTGGAAACAAATCCAACTAGGAACCATAAAGTTGCAGGTTCAATCCCTGGCCTCGCTCAGTGGGTTAAGGATCCAGCAGTGTAGGTTGTAAATGCGGCTCAGATCTGGTGTTGCTGTGGCTGCGGTGCAGGCCAGCAGCTGTAGCTCCGATTAGACCTCTAGCCTGGGAACCTCCATATGCCATGGGTGCAGCCCTAAAAAGCAAAAAAGATATGTATCTAAAGAATATCCTATATATAGAGGGAGAAAGGATGAAGACTGAAGCTATGGAGATTTTTGAGAGAAGAGGAAGACAAGTAGCTAAGGTAGATGGTCTCGTGCCCAATAAAAGAAGGCACTCTGCAGGGAATAAAAAAATAGAATTAATTTAGAAAATCATGTTATAAACAATCAAAAAGAACGTGAAAGAAGTGTGTGTACAGGTTAGCACACATAATCAGCAACACTGTTACACAAAAAACAACTTATCAGTATATACACTACTGTAGAATGACTGTATTTACCTAAATATATTCCAAATTTTATTTTTAAGGAGCTCCATGAGAGCAGGTACCATACCCCATACCCACCTATTTCTGCCCATAACTTATACTGCACTATGAGTGTGAGAAATAAAAGATGGTGATGATTCCTTTGCAAGATATTTTCAAAGGCCAGTGAATTGCTAATATAAATAAACACATTCAGCTCATATATACATTGATCTTAATTATTTCTGCTTTTTTTTTTTTTTTTTTTTTAGGGCTGCACCTGCAGCATATGGAAGTTTCCAGGGTGAGGGTTGAATTGGAGCTGGAGCTGCTAGCCTACGCCACAGCAACTTGGGATCCAAGCCACACCTGCAACCCACATCACAGCTCAGGGCAATGGTGGATCCCTAACCCACTGAGCAAGGCCAGGGATTCAACCTGCACTCATGGATGCTAGTCGGGTTCTTAACCCACTGAGCCAAGACAGGCATTCCAGAAATGTCTGTTTAGGTCTTCTGCCTGTTTTTGATTGGGTTGCTTTTTTTTTTTATATTAAGCTATATGTGCTGTTTATATATTTTGAAAATTAATCCCTTGTTGGTAGCAACATTTGCAAATATTTTCTCCCAGTCCATAGGTTGTTTCATTTTGTTCATGGTTTCCTTTGCTGGGCAAAAACTTTAAAAAGGGGCAGGGGGAAATTACTCTCACCCAGTGCAGGAATTCTCTTAAACATGTTCTCAGCAGATGGACATTCAGCCAATGGCTATGTAAGATTGTTTCCAATGATAAGGATGATTATAGCTTAGTGAAAATACATGAACTTTAAAGTCAGTAAACATTTATCTTTTACTTCCTAGTTGTGTGAACTGTGCCAAGTTTTTATTGGCCATCTGATTTATTCACATATAAAATGAGGATAACAGTATCAACTTTACAAGGTGCCAACCTCTGTAGCTGGCACCCAGTGAGCCCCTAACAGTGGATGGACCTCCTTAAAAGGCTTCTGGTGGAGCTCCTGTTGTGGCGCAGTGGTTAACGAATCCGACTAGGAGCCATGAGGTTGAGGGTTTGATCCCTGCCCTTGCTCAGTGGGTCAAGGTTCCGGCGTTGCCGGGAGCTGTGGTGTAGGTTGCAGGCGTGGTTCGGATCCTGCGTTGCTGTGGCCCTGGTGTAGGCTGGTGGCTACAGCTTCCAATTCGACTCCTGGCCTGGGAACCTCCACATGCCGCAGGAACGGCCCTAGAAAAGGCAAAAAGAGAAAAAAAATATATATATATTTCTGGTGACGATTCTGAGCAACATAAGTAGCAGAAATTTCTTTTTTATATTTGGGCTTTAGTTGGCCTCCCTGTAACTTCAATTCGTTTAATCAGATTTCCCTTCTGAAGCCACATAATCTTTTCTCCCTGACAACTGATAATTTATTGCTCAAAGACTGGGTAGCAGCTATCATGCTTCGTTGGCATCTTCATTACCATCTGAAGATTATGTACAAAAGTCCCTGTCATCACGAAGTTTAAAGTTTAGATGGGGAGGTAGCTTCTCCTTGTCTTTTTTCGGTTGAAGACATCCAAGTCCAAAGCCATTTCAAGGACAATGTCCACCACAGAGCACACAATGGACTTCAATACCTGGACGTTGTTACCATTCTCATTATCACCAGACATGGTTTTGAGACCCTCGACCACTGCAGTGATTTTGTCCTATGGCTGGTATTACCTCCCTGAAATGACATATACCAAATTAACCCAAATGCCACAGCTACTGCCTCAGCTGAGGAACATATAGAAAGCAATTATTAGCACCATTGATTAGAACATTTATGGATACATTTTTTTCCTAAGACAGCTCATTCTCCTGGCTCTTATTAAGCTTGCAGTTCATTAAAAGGCTGGTTTTTTAAAAATCATATGTACTTATAACAATAAAAAGTCAGATCTTTTCTATTTCTCATTTTAATGCTTATTTGGGGGCTAAAGGTAGAACTTCATATTTAAGTTAGTTTCTGATTAGTTTCTTTTATACTTTAGCTCATGCTTCTAACCTTTCTGATACTTAAAAAATTTTTATTTTGTCACTGGTATTTCTTTCTTTCTTTCTTTCTTTTCTTTTTTTTTTTTTTTTTGTCTTTTTGCCATTTCTTGGGCCACTCCTGCGGCATATGGAGGTTCCCGGGCTAGGGGTCGAATCAGAGCTGCAGCTGCCAGCCTACACCAGAGCCACAGCAACACAGGATCCGAGCCACGTCTGCAACCTACACCACAGGTCACGGCAACGCTGGAACCTTGACCCACTGAGCAAGGGCAGGGATCGAACCCTCAACCTCATGGTTCCTAGTCGGATTTGTTAACCACTACGCCACGACGGGAACTCCTGTCACTGGTATTTCAAAGCGCCGTCCCAGTTTCTCATCATGAGAGGCTCATATGGGAAATGAACTCTCTACAATGCTAGATAACCAGAGACATAGAGACTACTAGAAATACATGAACTCTAAATCTGCCTTTTTCCTGGATGAGGATGAGTTTGGCTCCACCATAAAGAGTCTATAAGTCCTTTAAAAGAAGACATTAGGGACAGGGATAATTTGTAGAAGTTCTTCAAAAATAATGATTTAACCCCCAGGTATAAAAACTGTGATGTGGCACACAATTGAATGTCTTAGTTTCAGCAAGATTTTAGCCTCCAAGAACAGAAACCCTGGCTCCTTCCTCCGAGACTCCCTCTAATAGAAGTCCTAAGGACAATCTGGCAAAGATGCACTTTTCCAGGATGCAATAAAGAGGGATGCAGAGATGATGCTTAGGGTCGGGAGTGCACTGGCAGGGTTCTGGAGGTCTGTCAGTGTTTCCTATTGTGAAAGTTCTTACTGGTTGAGGATATAAGCCCTGACTACGGAAAAGGATGTGGTGAGCAATGAAGTTTTGGCGTTTCAGATATAGCAGTACACTACCTCACAAAGACAATGCAAGTGGCAACCATGGGATCCATAATAGATCCTGGAATCCAAAGAAGATGGAGCTGAGACATGCTGTGCAGGCTCTTGCTCTGTTTACCCACCTTGCTTAAAATAAATTTCTTTGTCCTGGCCCAATAAACCATGAACTTATTTAAATTCAATTAAAAAGAAAAAATTCACCCAGAAGGATGGCTGATACTCAAATACACTGTGTCACCTGATGCCTCCTCTTTTTCATTTTGACTAAAAGAAAACTTAAAGCCAGCCCAAAGAAGGTACATGAGTCTATTATGCTCTCTTATAGTTCAGTGCTTTTGGGCACAATGAATTTCCTCATCTATAAAACAGGGGTCAACAGGAATGCTCAGGACGGTGCCTGGCACATACTAGGTATTCAGTAAATGTTTGTTGACTAGCCATTATTTGTGAATGCTGTTTCCTCTGCTCCAAATACCACCAAGTGATGTTAAGGCCCAAAGGATTTAACAAAAAATTCTTGGGTATTGATGTTGGTTCAAAATCTCAGTAGAAATGGTTTCACTACTTAGCTGCTGTCTCACGATAATACCACAGACAGAACCTGGATTCACAAACTTATAACCTGAAAGTGACTTATAACCTGACAGCTACTGCAAACTACATCAAAGCATTAGAGATTTTCTCTGCCCCACCCTGAGGAACAAAAACACTTTCTTCCTTAAACCTATTTTCAGCCTTAGCCACTCCTGTCTACTACCTCTTCTCCAGCACGTCTCACCATCTGTACTCTACAGCTTTTCTTTGACGTTCCCTCACAGGTCTTTGTACCACTACCACGTGTACTAGCAGTTATTTCAGTGGCACCTGAAATAGCTCCTTTTCCTTTTAAATACTTATTTCTGTGGGAAAATGGTGAGATTTCTAAAACCCCAGGTTTATAACTAGAGCACACCCATTTTCTAGAAGTCTGCACAGCTAAGTCCCAATATGGCACTATTTTTGGATAACCCTCTAGCCAGGGCTAGACCAGGAGACTCTCCTGGTCTCTCTACAGGCCTCCATGATCAGATACATGGGAACATATGATTGGAATAAGCAGAAAGAGCCTCTCTCCCACAGCAGATTGAAAGTTTAGTCAGTAAATTTGATTTTCTTTCTAATGTATTCTCACCTTTCATTTTAAACTCAGGTATTTAAAAAGATTTTTTTTAAGAATAAAACACAATAATAAACTCTATGGAAGAGCAGATTTTAGTCCTAGCTCTATCCTGACTAGCGACATGACCCTGGGCAAGTTACCTAATTTAATGCCTATCTCCTTATATGCAAAATGTTAAGGACTGGAATTTCCATTATAGCTCAGCAGTAACAAATGTGACTAGTATCCATGAGGATGCAGGTTCGATCCCTGACCTTGCTCAGTGGGTTAAGGATCCAGTGTTGCCATAAGCTCTGGTGTAGTTCATAGACGTAGCTCGGATCCTGCATGGCTGTGGCTGTGGCCAGCAGCTGCAGCTCCAATACGACCCCTAGCCTGGTAACTTCCACATGCTGTGGGTGCAGCCCTAAAAAGACAAAAAAAAAAAAAAAAAAAAAAAAGTGAAAGATTTTGGCCTAGATGTGCTTTATGGCTGCACTCTAATATTCTACATAATGCTAAAGGCAGACTAAATTTCTAATTCTGACTTAAAAGAGGCTTCAAATCAAACCATGGATCCACATCTTTCTATTAACCCAACAATTCACAATACTGCCATAATACAGTTATCAGCATGTTCTCTGATAACACACTCCTGATCAAGAAGAGACAAAGAGCAGAGTTCCCACTGCAGCTCAGTGGTAACAAACCGTCTAGTATCCACGGGGATGCAGGTCAATCCCTGGCCTCACTCAGTGGGTTAAGAATCTGGCATTGCCAGGAGTTCCCATCGTGGCTCAGTGGTTAACGAATCCGACTAGGAACCACAAGGTTGCAGGTTTGATCCCTGGCCTTGCTCAGTGGGTTAAGGATCTGGCGTTGCCGTGAGCTGTGGTATAGGTCGCAGACGCAGCTCGGATCCCGTGTTGCTGTGGCTCTGGCGTAGGCCGGCGGCTACAGCGCCAATTGGACCCCTAGCCTGGGAACCTCCATATGCCATGGGAGCAGCCCAAGAAATGTCAAAAAGACAAAAGAGACCAAAAAAAAAAAAAAAATCTGGCGTTGCCATGAGCTATGCTGTAGGCCAGCAGGTGCAGCTTCATTTCATCCTCTAGCCTGGGAACCTCCATATGCTGCAGATGTGGCCCTAAAAAGCAAAAAGAAGAGACAAAGAGCAGAAAGAAAGAGTGCAGCACAGTAAGGAAATGAGAGTTGTCTGGCAGCCCACCTCCTATATTCATGTTCAAGGATATTCTATAATTATATAGTCTCAAACTAGGAGAATATACAAGTTAGATTGCTAGTCTTAAAAAAAAAGTAAACATCTATAACTAAAAATCAAAGGAGCACAGTTCAGGCTATTCCCAATAATAAGATTATCTACTGCTCCCATTGATTCCTTCCTGTTGAGGCATAAGTAGCTAACAGGATAAAAATTCAGATTATGGTTAAAAATTAATGACATGCTTTTTTAAAAAATGACATGCTTTTTTGTTTCAAAGCACGAAACAAAATGCTTTTCAAGGTACCATACTTACAAAAACTAGTTCCCAGATTCCTAATTTAGTAAAAGAAATGCTTAGCTGAATTATAGATGGGAAAAAGGTCACAGAGCAAATAAAAATTGTTATTCAGCCGTTTTTAAAAAACAAACATATGCATGTGCCTGGAACTGCTAGACACTGAACTTCGAATACAAATAAGCTTAGGAATTTATGGTCTCATGAGAGAAGTCAGATGTATTTTTCTTGTGAAATTACCAAGTTTCCTTAACCTAAAATATCAGAATAATTTTCTTCACCCAGCCCACTGTCCTTCTAAGCATGCCAAGCCTCTGCAGTGAAACATTCTTGAAAATCCTATTCAAGCCAAACTTCAACCCTTTGCTGAAGCCCTCTGAACACAGTTCATTCTTACTCCCGCTCCCTTGGCTGCCATGGACTATTTCCTTTTAGCATTAGTCCCAGAGGTAGTCCCAAAATGTTCTTCCCAGTCACATCACCTCATTTCATCTCTAGCCAGCTCTGGCTGCTCAAAAAAAATTAGACTATTTGCAATGCCTGATCTCATAAGCTGATAGCTGGTTTCCTTGATTTTGATTAAAATGGTTTCTTTTGGTGACAACCCTTGCACATCTATGTAATGCTCCCTCCAGGTGACTCTGCCCAAGCGCAACCTGACCCTACAGGCTAATGTCAAAAACCTTAACACTAATACCTGATCAAATTATTCACTTATTTCAGTCGGTGCCTATTTACAATTCCATTAGTCCTAAACTCAAAAGTACACTCCTCGAAAACACAGAACAGTGCCTTCTTTTTTGTGTCTCTACCCCCAGTCTACAGCACAATTTAGGACAGAGTAGACACATAGTAACTGTGGGATGAATGGTTTGAGTTTCTGCGAGATTCAGTGGTTGCTTAATCACATTTTGCAAATGCCAGCTGCAATTGATGGAATTTTCGATGTGGGCAGTTAACAGAAACAGATTTCCATTCCTCTGCTATCTTTAGTCAGCCCCACACCCATTCCTGGCTATGCCTTCAGCTCTCACCCCACAACTAAACCTGACCAGAAATTTGGACTCACCCACAAGCTTCTATTCTCCTTATTCTCCTCTAAGCCTTCCCTGCAAACTCTGTCCCAGTTCCCTTGCATCCACCACCTGCTTCAGTGAAATTAATTACTATCAATCTGTCCTGTCCACCCTGTATCTCAATACCTGAAAGAATGCAAGGAACACTGTTGAGTGCTCATTAATTATTTGTTCAGTGAATGAATGAATGAATATCTTAAGAATAAAAGATAAGGAGTTCCCTTCTGGCACAATGAGTTAAGAATCTAACTGTAGTGGCTCGGGTCACTGTGGAGGCATGGGTTCAATCCTTGGCCTGCACGTTGCAACAGCTGCACCCTAGGTCGCAGCTGTGGCTCAGATTCAATCCCTGGCCCAGGAACTTCCATGTGCTGTGGGTATGGCGACTTAAAAAAGAAAAGAAAAAGAATAAAAGATGGCAGTGAGTTGTTATAGGAGCAGAGATAAGAGGTCACTTCTTAAGGAAAATATTTTTCTAAGAAGCAATCACATACCAATCACTAGAGAGGTTTCAAGTGCATTAAGAAAGTTCAATAAAACTTATTACATGTGTTAGAATTTTAGAGTATCTGCCTGCTCATAACTCCTTCTGAAGAAACCCTTATTTTGCTTCCTTGGGTGGGGGTGGGGAAAACGGCCCACAGAACCTGAGCAATGAATGCCCTGCTCTGTGACTGGCTCTTGGACTCCTGACCCAAGCGTCACCATACTCACAGGCTGACAGAGGGCCTACACCCCAAAAGATAAGTAGAACAAATCAGATTATCTGAGGACTCTGCACTAGAAAATACAGAAAAAGTCATCCTAAACTACAAGATCACAATGTGTAAAAACCTAGGCTACCATTATAGGGCTTCATGCACATCAATACCATGAAGGAAAGGATTCAGAGGAAGGAGGTCTGGAGAGAAAAGACAATAGACAAATGCACAGAGGACTTAGAGAGGTCCTAACAGAAGAGACGCTACACAAAAGAGACAGAAAAGGAGTGAGGAAACAGAACAGGTGGGACCAAGGAGAGGAAGAAGAGACAAAGGAGAATAAGTAAAGACAAGAAAGTAAAAAAGGGAGAAACAGTAAATAATGAAGAAAATAAGACAGAAACAGAAGAAAAGCAGAGACAATGGTCTGGCCAATTTCAGAGCTGCCTGTTTCTACAGTCTGATTCTTTAGCTCTTCCTGCATTTTCATAAAACCTACCTATATTCAAACAATAAGTCCCCTCTCCAACTCTCTGAGCTAGTTTGACTTTTCTATCCCTTATGACAAGACAAAACAGGCAAAAACAGGAGTTCCCTTTGTGGCGCAGCAGGAACGAATCCAACTAGTATCCATAAGGATGCAGGTTAAATTCCTGGCTTCGCTCATTGCGTCAGGGATCCGGTGTTGCTGTGAGCTGTGGTGTAGGTCACAGACACGGCTCAGACCCCATGTTGCTCTGGCTGTGGTGTAGGCTGGCAGCTGTAGCTCTGATTTGACCCCTAGCCTAGGAATTTCCATATGCCACGGGTGCAGCCCTAAAAAGCAAAAACAAACCAAAAAAAACAAAACACCAAAAAAAAAAAAACACCTTGAATGGAACTGGCTTTAAGTTAATTAGAATCAATTACCCCTTTTTCGTCCTTTAAAACTTTTTTTTTTGGCCATGTCCATGGCATGCAGAAGTTCTTGGGTCAGGGATCTAACCCTGGCCACAGAGGTGACAATGCCAGATCCTTAACTGCTAGGCCACCAGAGAACTCCTAAAAACTTTTAAAGCTGTTTCTATTAAATACTGAATCAAAAAGGGATATTTATGACCTATATATAACAAAATATCTATGTACCTATCACCCAATGTAAAAAAGTAAACATTACCAGTTACTTCTGAAGTCACCTATGTAACCCTCCCCAATATCAATTACTTTTTCATTTAATATTTCTAAAAAGTAAATATGCAATGAGGGAAGGGGAGATACGTTTTTAAAAAGCCCTAACAACCAAAACACATCCAGCTTACACAGAAGTGCATGCTTTGTTCAGTTTCACATCTTTCATGGGCATGATCCTTTCGTTTTACAAGCCTTATAAAGCATAAAGTGGAAAGCTAGCGAAGTTCCCATTGTGGCTCAGCTGGTTAAGAACCCGACTAGTATCCATGAGGACGTGGGTTCAACCCCTAGCCCCGCTCAATGGGCTAAGGATTCAGTGTTGCTGTGAGCTCCGGTGTAGTTCAGAGACACGGCTCGAATCTTGCACTGCTGTGGCTGTGGCTGTGGCTGTGGCCGGCAGCTACAGCTCCAATTCGACCCCTAGCCTAGGAACGTCCATATGCCACAGGTACAGCCCTAAAAATCAAAAAAAAAAAAAAAAAAAAAAAAAAAAAGAGTGGAAAGCTAATAACCATTTTAACATTCATAGATTACCTAAAAAGGATGCTGGTTTGATTAAATGGTGGGGGGGGAAGGAGTCAGCTCACTTAGCCAAGCATCTGTCCACAAAATCTTTTCACTTGAGAATATGAACAAGGTAACTTGAGGGCTGCTTAAGATTATGTGTTCTCTTTGGGCAAGTGGCTAATTAAGAGGGAGAAGTGGAATTTCTTCCTCGCTTTTGTGGAACATAAAAAGAATGTTTAAGGGATCAGTCATTTGTTAGCAAGAAGGGGGATTATCCTCTGGCTGCTGCAATGTTCTAATTTTGGCTTCTGGTGAGTAATTCTAATTTTTACTTCTTTGAAAGCAGTGCAACAAAAAGTCACTGTGGTACTAACACTAAATTATATGGTACGTACATGTGACCTAACTGAACACTATTTTTGGATAGGTACATTTCTTACTAGCTCTGCCTCAAAATTTTCTGAGATAGAAATGTAAAATACACATTTAACCCCTATAAATAACTCTTCATATGTAGTAACTGTAATGTGCTACAAAGTTAACTGTAATGTGAAATCCACTCATCAAATCCCATACAGCCCAAAATTTAACATTTAAAAATGTTAGAATCATATCCTTACCTGAGTCTCAAATATTGGTGGCAGCATAGAGAATTTTTCTACAGGCCTATTTAACTGAATGTAAATTAATACCAACTTCAAAAACTCACCAATAACAAAATATAAATTCAACTGCCGACAACTTCAGTTTCAATTCAAACTCAGTTCCTACATCCACAAGGATGCCCACAATTTCAATTTCCTTTACCATATAAATACTCACTAATGTTGTAAGTAAAAACCCAAAAAAGTCTGGGTTTCACACATGTATTTCCTTCTACTAATCTTTGTTACAGCATCAATTAGCAGTGGAATGGCAAAATAGGCAGGTAATAAAAGGGAGGGGAATAAAGAGTCTCTAGATGATTTCCCCCAAATTAAATCTCTCTCTCGATCTCACTATGTAATAAACTGTGGCTTAAATACAGCTACTAAAAATTCAAATCGACACTCTCCAAATCCCTTGCATACCTTTCTAGCCACACCTCCTACAATCTGGAATAAATCATGCAACACATTATTCCAGAGCAAATCTATTTCCTCACTCATATTTCTGAGTCTGTGTACATACTATTCCCTCTGTCCAGATATGCTTCTTGCCAGTCACTACCTTAAGCGTTCCTATTTATCCTTTAAGGTCCATCTCAAATATCACCTCCTGTGGGAGAACTTATTTCCCTGATATGTCTCTTTCTCTCTCCCTCCTTGTAAAACTGGCTACTCTTTCTGTAACCATATTCCACATAAACTACCATTGTTTGTCAGTCTCTGTACTTGAACTGTCTAAGAGCTTTGTCTATTTTTCATTTACACCTCCCGGCTAGGAAAGTACGTGTGTGCATATAAGACAATCAGATACCTAATTGTAAATAAGCTAATAAATGATCCTCCTTCTGAACATTTTATTAAGCTTTTGGTTAATAAAAAGTAGCCTTGACTAGGAGTTTCTGTTGAGCCTCAGCAGGTCAAAACCCCAACTAGTATCCATGAGGATGCAGGCTCGATCCCTAGCCTGGCTCAGTGGGTCAAGGATCTGGCATGGCCTCAAGCTTCAGCACAGGTCACAGATGCAACTCAGATCCCAAGTTGCTGTGGCTGTGGTGTAGGCCGGCAGCTACAGCTCCAATTAGACCCCTAGCCTGGGAATTTCCACATGCTGCAGATATGGCCCTAAAATGAAAAAAAAGAAAAGTAGCCTTGACTAAATGCAATGCAGTGTCCTGGATTAGGCCCTGGAGCAGGAAAAGAACATCAGTGGAAAAACTGCTGAAATCCAAATAAAGTGTTAAGTTTAGTTAACATTAATGCACTAATATTAATCCCTTAGAATTAACAAATATACCACAGCTATGCAAGCTGTCATCATTAAGGGAAATCAGGTGAACTGTAGGCAGGAACTCCATGCATTACCTCTGTGGCTTTCCTACAAATCTAAAATTATTCCAAAACAAAAAGTTTACTAAAAAAACTTTTTAAGTTGTCTAGAAAAAGTTGAAAGAACTACAAATACCAGCGAGACTATAAATGCGGATTTTAAATGCAACCATATAACAAAAATAAAAGAACAAGGAGTTCCCGTCGTGGCGCAGTGGTTAATGAATCCGACTAGGAACCATGAGGTTGAGGGTTTGATCCCTGCCCTTGCTCAGTGGGTTAACGATCCGGCATTGCCGTGAGCTGTGGTGTAGGTCGCAGACGTGGCTCGGTTCCTGCGTTGCTGTGGCTCTGGTGTAGGCTGGCAGCTACAGCTCTGATTCGACCCCTAGCCTGGGAACCTCCATATGCCGCAAGAACGGCCCAAGAAATAGCAAAAAGACAAAAAATAAATAAATAAAAAATAAAAAAAAATAAAAGAACAAGAAATAGACTTCTCAAAAAGAGAGTAAGGAAGGAAATTATTTAATAACCTGAAATGAACCAAAATATGAGGATTTATTAAATGCTGCAAAATGGTGAAAACGATTTACATCATTAAACTGAAATAGTTCAACTTTTATTTTCGGAAATACATAACAACACCAAAATAACTTGCATAGAAAAGTTAACTGTGCCATCATATCATATACATCAGAAATGGACTAATCTATATTAATCATTAGAGTTTTACTTCAAAGAGAGCCCTGTTTTGGAGTTAATGATTCTCACGTTTTAACTTCAGGAAATAGAGGGGGAAGCGTTCTGCTAAAGGTATGTCACTCTAAAACAATCCTTCTATAACTTAGAGGAATTTGTAAAGTGTAACTTCCAAGGTCCTGGGCAAAATTCGTTTCCACATTATCTCAGGAGCAGTGACTAAAGAGGAGCTTTGCCGTTTCTCAACTGATTTTAAAATATTTTTTAACCTCATCACTCTAAAGTCATATTAGTAAGTTCCCAGGTCATATCATAACATACAACACTACACATTAAGTTAAAAAATATAAAAACTAGGGATATCAATACACAACTAAAACAGAAATCCAAATACAATGTAACACTTGTATAAGTTCTTAGAATTCAATGGAATACTATTCTAGTTTTAAAATCCAACTTGAAAGGCAAAAGGGAGTATTTGACTCAGGGTAAATAGGTTGCACAATCAACCATTATAAGACGATTAATTATAACATGTCAATTGCTAATTTTAAAAAGGTCTGATTTAAATGGTCCCTATATCACCACTGTAATAAGTGTAACAACAGGCCAGATGAATAACAGCAAAAGATATGTGAACAATTTAAATACACAAAGAGTGTATATTTTAATCATGGTGTGACGTGCCTGACGCTACAGGGGTAGACTTGCATGAGCACCTAGAAAAAATTTAGAATACTATCCACTTTTAAGTTAAGCAACAAAAACTTTTTGAGATTTAAAACACTAACATCATTAAAAAAACTGAAAGACTTTTGTATGAATATTAAAACACTGGGAGTTCCTGTTGTGGTGCAGTGGAAATGAATCTGACTAGTATCCATGAGGATGCGGGTTTGATCCCTGGCCTCACTCAGTGAGTTAAGGATTCCACCTTGCTGTGGCTGTGGCATACCGTAGGCCAGCAGCTGTAGCTCCCACTCGACCCTTAGCCTGGGAACCTCCATGTGCATGGGTGAGGCCCTTAAAAAGAAAAAAGAAAAAAAAAAAAAATACTTATTTGAGAATTAGAGCTGACAACGAAAAAGAGGGCCATAGTAGCAAAACAGTAATAGAACAGTGTACACAATAACATCCAACTATCCTTACCAGTCTTAAATTTTAAGTATCTTCCAAGTTTAAATTAGAAATCAAAGGAAAATTCATGTCTAAAGACTATATCATCCTAAAAATTGTTTCTAAGATCACCTAGGCCATTATTCAGGTACAAGTCAAATAAATTTAGTCTTTTTGGTATGCTTCTTCGCTTGGTTATCACATATATTCATTTCTGTCACCATTTAATAGCAGGACATAGAAAAGAGTATACTTCATTTACATACAGCACTATGTCAAAACTAGAACAATTAAACAGTGATCTTAACACAATGTTATTCAGTTCAAGCAGCTTGAATTACAGAAAAGATACCCATGATTGCTAAGCAGGTAACAGGATAGCCTGGATAGATAAAGACTTAAAGATAACTCCAACTTGCTCAACACTGATAAAGAATTATACCAAAATGAAGACAACTAAAATTGGTGGGGAAATCAAATACTAGAATAATTTTATTAGTCTCTTGAACATCCATTTACAGATGGGCATTTTATGAATTTGTCTTTCAGGTTTTTAACTATCTTCCTAAACAGCTTTATTATGTTAAACTACTTTCAATCAAATTCAAGACCAAGGGAAATACACAAAAGTAGCCCTCTTTATAAATTGCTAAAATATTCTATCTAGTTGATAATATTAACTTCACAGACAAGGGACTCCTGAGATTGGACCTCATTGTACAGAAAAAGGAAGATGAAGCTCAGAGATTAGGGCCGCCCTTCCAGTTTTCAGTCTCTGCTCTTTGCCCTCCATCACACAGTATCTCCTATTTCAGACTTGAGTTACTCGTTCAAACACACAGATTTTATTAGTGCTAGCCTACTGAATTCTGCTGACAACAAAACAAATTTTAAAACAAACTTCAGATATCTGAACAAATTTAGTGCCCAGTGCTCTAGACCCACATTTTAATTTTTGGGCTTCACTGCTAATATTCTAGCTGCTAAATACTTAAAGCATCTCTTCCTCTCTGTTTCCCCCGACAAGCCCCACCCCCCAATAAAACAAAACTAAAACAGAAGGAGAAGACATGGCATAGATAATGAAAATCCATGAGCAATCTCTTTGCCAAATGTTTTGACCTGCTCCCTAAGAAAAATCTCTAGGCAAGGTTATTAACAAGGTGCAAAATAGTCCATTTTACCTCTTCCCTTAGCTTTGGACAATTTTCTGGTGCTCATACAAATAACAGGTGAAAAAATTAGCCAAAACAACACAGGGACAGGAGTTCCTGCCGTGGCTCAGAGGAAACAAATCTGACTAGCATCCACAAGGACGCAGGTTTGATCCCTGGCCTCGCTCAGTGGGTTAAGGATCCGGCGTTGCCATGAGCTGTGGTGTAGGTCGCAGATGAGCCTCGGATCTGGCATTGCTGTGGCTCTGGCGTAGGTCGGCAGCTATAGCTCCGATTGGACCCCCTAGCCTGGGAACCTCCATATGCCTCGGATGTGGCTCTAAAAAGACAATAATAATAATAATAATAATAATAAAAGTAGGAACAATGAAATATAGACTCGGGACTGATTATAATGCATTTAAGAAAATTCCTGAATTAAAATAAAAAATAATTAAATTCAGGAGACATTAACTGTCCTGCGATGGGTGTGTTGATAATGGGAGTTTAAAATATTGCACCCACCTTAAGTTGAACTTAATTACATTTCCCAACCATACAAAATGACAACATTGAGAATGAGCACAAGCATGCTCTTATGAATTAAAGAAAAACTAAAGCAACGTGTTTAGTTCCTCAATATTCCCACCTCATTCCATTAAGTTCAACTTATACTTAATGAGTGTCTAATAGGTAGTAGGCTTTGTCATCTATCAATCATTAACTCTCTAGCCCTGCCCTTTTAATAGAGACCTTGACCCACCTAGTCCCTAAAAGGGTCAGTCTTAAGAAACTCACAAACTCCACCACCCCGCCTTAATACTCCCAGCATGGAAGACTAGACTGTGGTCGGCACCTGACGAGGATGGGTCAATCTGATATTCTTTCCCAGGAACCTGAGTCCGATGACATGAACTACTTGAACTACCAGGTTAGGCAGTGTGTGAGCCAGAGGCGTCAGAGTAAGTCAGTGTTAAAGACTGGGGGAGGGGGAGTAGGGACAAAGAAGTCCTTAAGTGAACAGAGACAGCTGAGGAGGTGACTTACCAACAAAGCAGAGCAAGTGAGCAGCCTACTCTAGGAGAAATGGCGGAGGAAGGGGCCTGTATTACACGCCATGCACACTCGACCTGGTGGTCTTTCATTTCTTATCTATCCTTGGATGTCTGATGCCTATGAGGTTGCCTACTACATCCTTTCAACAGAGCCCTCCTCGACTGGAACAAGTATACATGAATGAGTTTCTATTCCTTACAGGAAAAACATCTTAGTGTTACATTAGGTGTTGCAGCAGATACAAAGATGAGAAATACCTAGTTCTTGGCCGTCAAGGACTATATATAGTTAGGGACAGCTAAATATACAAATAACCATAATATAAGGCAGGCTATAAGCAGAAAAAGTACTATTTTTTACTAAAGTAAAATTTCAAAGAGAGAGACGGATCATATCCAATTCAGAACATCAAAAAGGTTTCATGGAGCAAAGGGAACTAAAATAGTAACCATAACAGATGGGAGTTTGGGATGTTTTCAAAATGTATTTACTAAGAAAAATAAAATGTTGGACTCCTAAGTCAGTAAACAACAAAACAAGTTAACTTTACTGGTCCATGAAGTCCAAAAATCTAGTAACAACTGAGTCACACAACTTGCCAATTGATTGGTTACAAGATGCAGGCAAGCAAGGAGTTCAAAACACAAGTTCAGTTTTCAGCATAGATATTTTGAGAATGACAATGCTGGAACAGAAAAGTTTACAACAGGTGGATCTGGGAAGCAAAGTGAAGAGGGGAGGCAAGTTCAGTACTGGATATATTGACTCCACGTTAAGTGGCAGTGAGCAGTCCATTAATTCACTGGGGGAACTAGAGAAAGAAGAGCCATCTCAAGTAAAGAAAACAGACTGCTCCAAAATTCCAAGTTAAAAAACTGTCCCCAAAAGAGGGAATAAAAGACTTTTCGTGCAAACTATTACATTTAGAATGGATAAGCAAGATCCTACTGTATAGCACAAAGAACTATATCCAATCTCTTCGTATAGAACATGAAGGAAGATAACATGAGAAAAAGAATCAGAGTTTCAGTCATGGCGCAGCGGAAACAAATCCGACTAGGAACCATGAGGTTTCGGGTTCAACCCCTGGCCTCACTCAGTGGGTTAAAGATCCAGCGTTGCAGTGGCTGTGGCATAGGCCGGCAGCTACAGCTTCGATTAGACCCCTAGCCTGGGAACCTCCATATGCAAAGGGTGCGGCCCTAAAAGGACAAAAGACCAAAAAAAAAAAAAAGAAAGAAAGAAAAAAAAAAGTGTATATACATACATATATACATGCATGTCTGGGCCACTTAGCTGTACAGCAGAAATTGGCACAACATTGTAAATCGACAATACTTTAATTTAAAAAAAGAAAGAAAGAAAAAGAAATCTGAAAAAGAATGCATAGAAATTCCTGTTGTGGCCCAGAGGTAACAAACCAGACTAATAATATCCATTAGGATGTGGGTTCAATCCCTGGCCTTGCTCAGTGGGTTAAGGATCTGGCATTGCCATGAGCTGTGGTGTAGGTTGCAGCTGGAATCTGGCATTGCTGTGGCTGTGGTGTAGGCGGTGGCTACAGCTCTGATTTGACCTCTAGCCTGGGAACCTCCATATGCTGGAGTGCAGCCCTAAAAAGAAAAAAAAAAAAATCTTATGACAGTATAACATAACAGCATATTTATCAAAGGACAAATATCAGTATTAATTCATCAAAGTCTGATTTTCAATAATAACCTATTCAGCCAGGAACATGCAGATATTTAACTGAAAATAATCAACTATAAAACACAGGGTTTAAGTGGCTTAGATGGTTCCAATTCTCCACATGCAACTTCGTTTTTGCCATTCCACTACCAGCAAAATCCTGAAGAACAAAGCATTAATCTCATCTTGCATAATAATGTTCTCTCAAGATCTGCTAAGGGAAACTATCAAGAAATGGAAATCTTGAAGTCCTCTTGCGGCCCAACAGGTTAAGAATCCAGTGTGGTCACTGAAGCAGCTTGGGTTGTTGCTATGGCTCAGGTTTGATCCCTGGCCCAGGAACTTCCACATGCCACTGAAGTAAGCTGGAGGGACTTGGTGAAAATAATATATATTTTTTTTATATTACAAAATTATGACTTGAAAAATAAGATACAAAATATTGCAGATGACATTAAATACCAATTGATATAAATCTTCCAAATCAATTTTTTTTTTTTAGGGCTGCACCTGCAGCATATGGAAGTTCCCAGGCCAGAGATCAAATGTGAGCTATAGCTACTGGCCTAAACCACAAGCACAGCAAGGTGGGATCTGAGCCACATCTGTGACCTAGACCACAGCTCACAGCCACGCTGGATCCTTAACCCACTGAGGCCAGGGATGGAACCCACATTCTCATGGATACTACTCAGATTTTTACTGCTGAGCCATAATGGGAATTCCCCAAATCAAACATTTTTCAACTGCCAAATTTAGAAAGTTTACCAGTGGAATCATACCAGAAATGTTCAAATATCATTCTAACTGCTGTAAAATTTTGAAAAATCATAAAAATGATTTAAAATTTCAAAACCATAAAACATTTGCAGAGTTCCCGTCATGGCACAGTGGTTAACAAATCCAACTAGGAACCTTGAGGTTGCAGGTTCCATCCCTGGCCTTGCTCAGTGGGTTAAGGATCCGGCGTGGCCATGAGCTGTGGTGTAGGTTGCAGACGCGGCTTGGATCCCGCGTTGCTGTGGCTCTGGCGTAGCCTGGAGGCTACAGCTCCGATTTGACCCCTGGCCTCCTGGGAACCTCCAGGTGCCGCGGGAAGTGGCCCTAGAAAAGGCAAAGAGGCAAAAAAATAAATAAATAAAAATAAAAACAAAACATTTGCAAACAGTGCACTGTATGCCTTTCTATGCACTACACTGTGGTTAGGAAACCCCACATAACACAATTTTGTCTTTCTATAGAATATTATGATTAAACAGCAATGTGATATATCAAGAGCTTTCAATAACACATCTAAAAGAAATTTAAACCAAAGGTAACTGAAGAATTATAATACTGCATTCTTCCAAATTAATCTGAATTTCTATAATATCTTTAATCTGTAACACTCATTTCGATATAACAATGATAGCTAATATGCACTACACTAAAACTGTGCGCCAAGCTGTGTTCTACTTCACATTATTATCATATTTAATCCTCACAGCAAGGATTCTTATGAAGTCCCTCTATTTTCTCCCTTTTAAAGATTAAGAGGAGGGAGTTCCCGTCGTGGCACAGTGGTTAATGAATCCAACTAGGAACCTTGAGGTTGCAGGTTCAATCCCTGGCCTTGCTCAGTGGGTTAAAGATCTGGCATGGCCGTGAGCTGTGGTGTAGGTTGCAGACGCGGCTTGGATCCCGCGTTGCTGTGGCTCTGGCGTAGCCCAGCAGCTACAGCTCCAATTCGACCCCTGGCCTCCTGGGAACCTCCAGGTGGCGCGGGAAGCAGCCCTAGAAAAAGGCAAAAAAACAAACAAAAAAAGATTAAGAGGAGTACCCTCTGTGGTGCAATGGGATTTGGTGGCATCTCTGCAGCGCCAGGATGCAGGTTCAATCCTGGGCCCAGCACAGGGGTTAAAGGATCCCGCTGCTGCCATCGCCACATAGGCCACAACTGGAGCTGGGATCCTATCCCTGGCCCAGGAGCTCCATATGCCGTGGGGCAGCCAAAAATAGGAGGAAAAAAATTAGGAAACTGAGGCAGAGAGAAAATGAGTAAATAACTTTCCCAAAGTTATAGCTGGTAAGTGGAAATTACCACTTGAAACAGTCTAACTTCAGACCCCATGTTATTTATTAATCACTACCCTAAACCGCTTCCCAGCAAGGAAGGAAAAGACAGTCATCTTTAATGAACACCTATTATGTGCCAGGAGAGACAAGAGTATGTAAACAGATTTCAACTTAGACTAAGTTTAACAGTCTTGCCGTGTTGAAATAAAAATGACTTGCATGTACATCAAAGGAGTTATTCTACAGCAAAAAGAAAATTATTTGTACGCTGTGATGGGTGCATCATGCTTACAGAAATAGCAAGGAAGATATTTAATTTCACAGGTGGGTTATGTTATGGTTCAAGCAAGAGCATCTGTCTCTGTAACCTATTTGAATCTGTTGATTTAACTTGCTCAAGAATATTTTTAAACTCTTACTTAAAACAATAAAATTGATAAAAAGTAAAAGCATGAGTTCCCGTCATGGCTTAGTGGTTAACGAATCTGACTAGGAGCCATGAGGCTGCGGGCTGGATCCCTGGCCTTGCTCAGTGGGTTGCTGTGAACTGTGGTGTGGGTTGTAGACGCGGCTCGGATCTGGTGTTGCTGCAGCTCTGGCGTAGGCGGGCGGCTACAGCTCCAATTAGACCCCTAGCCTGGGAACTTCCATATGCTGAAGGAGCAGCCCTAGAAAAGGCAAAAAGACAAAAAAAAAAATAAAGTAAAAGCAAATGCTTTAATACTTTAATTTTACTTACTGCTTTTGAAGTTCCCTAAGTGATCATCTGTTTAATTTTGTTTTTAATTAAATGTACTATTTATGAAGTCTTGAATAAAGATTTTTCTAGACATTTGAACAAGTTCTGCTTGCCTAAGTTCTGCCTGCCAAATCCTGTCATTTGAAAGAAAGACTCACAGTTTACCTTTACTTTCATAACCAATCAGTCAATAGAGACAACCCCAACGTCTTAAGTATTATGGTTTATATCAAACATCTGAAAAGCCCCAAGGAGCAATGTCCAACATTAGCTGGTTAACAGTATGTATTTTAAAAGCACCCACTACATACCAGCAACCCCACTCATTCACAAATGCTGTTAATAGAGAGTGGCAGACTGGAACTTCAATTTGAATTCATACATTCTATAGGCTTGGTATTCAAACTGAAAGCTCAAGCTCCAATGCCTAACTTTCCCTCTTTATTCAAAAAGCTGTTACCAGGGTTTCTGCAATCTACAAACCATCAAACATGTTAACATGAAGAGACGAGCATGGGCGCCCAAAACAAACCTCGGGTTATGGTGGTGCATTCTATCCTCTGGAGCTTTATATTATAAAAACTTAGCACTTCTCCTAAATCAACCTCTTTTTCTCAAAAATCAATTGTTTCAAAAAGTAAAGTGATACTGCTTACAGAAATTGTTACTCCCACTTGTTCTTCCCTAACGGATCCCTAGAAAACACTAACAGTGAAGAAATGTGGCTTGATTTATTGGTAAGCTGATGCTAGGGTACTTTATCTGATTCACTGAGCCTCTAGAAATCAGTGTCTCAAAATTCTAAAACAAATCATGCTGAGTAAAATGCATCTGACTGTAAAAGCTGCTTAAAACGAATGTCAACTAAAATAAATACTGAAGCCAATATTTTTATGTTTTTAAAATTTTTATCTTTTTAGGGCCAGACCTGCGGCATATGGAGGTTCCCAGGCTAGGGGTCCAATCCAAGCTGTTGCTACTGGCCTACGGCCAGAGCCACAGCAACACCAGATCCTTAACCCACTGAGCAAGGCCAGGGATCGAACCCACAACCTTATGGTTCCTAGTCGGATTCCTTTCCACTGCGCTATGGCGGGAACTTCTGAAGCCAATTATTTTTAGTTTGAAAAAAACAAAAAAAGTACAGGTCTGTCGCTGTCACACTTTTAACAGTAAGTATGTCCAATTCCACAATTTATTTTTAGATAACTGCATTCCCACTGCCCATCATTCTTAGTAACTATTCAGAAACTTCCACTGTGTAATCTATTGACACCATTACATCTTATGCCACAAACCTCAAACAAACCAGGACTTAAATTTCCTCAGCTCACACCACCTCCCCCTTATGAAAACAAGGCAAGGAGTTATAAAACCTTAAGAGAATAAATATCACAGAAAAAGGTGGATAAGTACACACAGCCTCTGCACCCGAATTCTTTTCCTTTATACCCTAGAACCTGTCATTTACCTCAACTACACATCTTCGTGTTCCTGGATAACCCGGGGTTCCTTCGCCTTCCAGACAGTTCAAAATGCCCACTCTAATAAATGGCAAGGTCCTCCGGAACCGCTGTCTCGGCCCCTCTATTTCTATTAACCACTCAAGCCTCCCAGCTCTATCCTGTCACAAAGTATCACCATGCTGCATGCACACTCGCAAGCCATTATACAAGCCCAACACCCTCTCCCACCCTCCTTGCTACCAACTCATTCCAACCCCTCACTTGCAAAACCTTCCCTAATCTGAGCTCTTCCCATATTCCTAATAAAGTCTCAATGTCCTACTGGACCATATTCCCAAGCTCTCTCCGCTAAACGCAATTACAGCATGGAGTCGCACCCTCTCGCCTAATTTCAAACACCTCAAAACCCCACCTCTCATCAAGCCCGCCCGAGGCCTCAGCCACCAGCCCCACACCCCGCCTTGAGCCCGTCACTGCCTCCAGACCCTTCGGGGTCCTTTCCGAGGGCCCGGTCTGACCCCGGCTCAGGGCTCCCGGCTCAGGGCTCCCGAGTGCCTGGGCCCTCCCGAAACCTCCGCCAGCCCCGCCCCCAGCTCCTCACCAAGTAGCAGCAGCTTCACTTCTTTCGCCGCTTTCTCCCCATCCTCCCGCAAGTTGCGGTCGATCATCTTGCTCCGTTCCACCGCTGCCTTGTCTTCGGCGCTCAACGTGCAGCCCATGGCGGCGGCGGGAGTGGGGACCGGGCCGGGGCTCACTTAACACACCGCGGAGACTGCGGCTCGGCCGGCTGAGACAGCGTCTACTGCTGGGCGGCGGCCCTCTCCGTCAGCCCCCGGAGCGCCCGAAGGAACCGGATATCCGGAGTTTCACGACACTTCCGGCGACGCCCCGCGCCGTTGCTGCGCGGACCTTTCTGGCTGGGGTAGGGGAGGCACAACCGAAAGCGGAAGTACAGAGAGAGGGTTGGGAGGGCGGTCGGCGATTCTGGTGAAGTGGGGAGGCTCTCTCGAGCTCCCCCGGGCTCCGCTCGACCTTAGTCCCCTTTCACCTTTTTTTTCGGCTGCCTTGTTTGGATAAATGCAGAAAAGCCAGGGACTGGTTGCTCCAGCTCAAGGCATCCTCCCGAGGTCACATAGCCAGCTTCAGATTGGCGTGGGGGGGTGGGACTTCCCAAATAATTGCCCACAGCCCGCACGGGAATTTCTGCTGGGAATTTCTCACTGGCCAGAAAGCCCATCTGAACTCTGGCTGTGACGATCTGGGGCCCCTGCCCAAGTGTAGAACACTTTCTCTGCCAGGGTTGTCTCAGCCAGATCGCTAGGGTGAGAATTATGTCTGGACCCTGGCCACGCTCCACATCTGAAATAAGTAAGATCGGCCATGGTTGGGACTTCATGGATCCCTTTCTGCCCTCTGGCCCACCGCCTCCTTCTCTTAGCTGTACCCTGTGGGCTTGAGAGTTGCCCAGCTACTATGTTGGCAAAGGGCCACGTGAAATCGCTAACAGATCTTAAATTACCTGAAAGATAAAGAGTGTAGTTGCTCCAGAAAATTCCCGCGTTACCTTTCCCCAAGGCAAGCCAGTGTTAGCCCTCACAGATCGTCCTGCATTAGGGGTTAGGACGTCTACCAAGATTAGTCAATCAAAGTCCCACACCCAAAACCAGTACATCCTATAAATCTCCTAAAACTTCCTGTTGTGGTAACACAAGAAAAGCGAAGTTCTAGTAAAATTTGCCTCTCGGCTATAGCATCACCTGAAAGTTGATAAATCCCCTGTGAAAGCCCCAGACTTTTTATCCATAATCCTGGATACTACAGTGAAAGTGTCCCTTAATTACCTTCATTTCCAAATAGCCTGCAAATTCTCTCACCGTATAGTCTAGGGAGAGGAATTCTTGTAGCCTCCAAGTCTTTCCCTGAAATTAAAAACTATTTCCTTAATAGAATCTAAACCTTAGAATATTAGGTCCCAACAGAAAGGTCTATATAGTGACTGTTGACCCTCAGAGGGATTTCTTGAGAGCCAACCTAAACAGCCTCATCTACCATCATACATCAAGAACAGATCTTCCAAGTTCTAAGTCTCCTACTCTTTTCTAAGTGACTGCTAGAATAAAAGGGACTGCGTTTCCATATTCAACACTTTAGGGGAAAAAGGGCCAAAGTAAAGGGAAGAAAAATCAATATTTATTGAGTACCTATTTGCCAGGTATGGCCAGGTGCTTCCATGTGTCATGTCCCTTATTCCTCACAACAACCCTGTGAGGTAGGTAATGTTATCCCCATTTTTACAGATGAGGAAATAGGCTCAGAGGAATTACGCATCTTTCCCGAGTTCACACAGCAAGTAGATCTGACTCCAAATTCACCCCTTTTCTACCATGCCACTATAAGATGTTACTTGGGAGACCTGTCAACAGGAGTTTTTTATTTGGAATTGAGAGTTACCCAAACACCACCCGGTGCAGGAAAAATTAACTTGAGAGCACAGTTTTCTCAACCTGTTGATTTCTTCAGTGGATTGAGAGGTCAAATTTCATCCAAGAACAGCTTACACAGCTGAGGATTACATATGGAATTTTATCAAGCAACCCTGGCGACCAGAAAACTCCTGGAAGATGGTCATGACAGAAATTGTTGGGGAAGTTCTCAGCATAATAGAAGAGAAAATTTTATTTCCTTCATGATCCACTCAGGGGAAAAAGTAACGGCAAATGAACCGGCACATGTCAAATTCTGTAATAAATGCCAGTGAAATCACAGTGTCAAGAAATTTCAGCCTGAATTAGCCATATCCTTGGACTTAAAATTTTCTCCTTTGATGTATGTGAAGGAAAGGCTGGAGGGCAAAGTCAAAGGAAAAGCAAAATGAATTAGCAAAATGGCGGCCAGGCTCTGTTGAAGCCCCCTATACCCACCCCACCCCCGCCCCGCATCTGTCCTGTTGCTACTGGACTCACACTGCCACCTGCTGGCAATGCCTGGGGTTTACATCAATGATGTCTGGACGGTTTCCCCTTAGCTAGGAATGCGATTCCTCCCTTATGAATTTATCTTAAAAGAGAGGAGAGAGGAGAAGAACATGCCTTTCAATCACAAAAGACTCTCCCTGGTGTATATACTATCTAATGGATTTCCTCAATGTAATAGGCACTGGAGTAGAATAAAGCTAGTGGTAGGAAGACAGAAACCTGGAAAATTTCCTAGATCTAAAGGGGGAAAGCTGCCCAGTTTCATTTAATAAATGATATTCTTAAAGCAGAGTTTAATCTACAGCCCTTATTCTTTCCAATTTGCAGGAAGCCTCCATGTCGGCCTCTTGCTGCCGTGGGCTGAAATCTCAGGAACATATTCTTCAATACGTTTCTCAAACACATTCTCTGCTTTACCGGCTGTGAATGCTCTGTCAAAATACAAGGTTCCTGATCAAATTAGACTATGAACACCTTGAAGGCAGTGACTTCAAAGCCTCTGTGTGAGTCCCAGAGAATGGGGTATTCAACTATTATGCACAGAGTTGAACTGAAGGAGTCGATGTTGATATCAACATAATTTTTAGAATAAAAATTATTTATTGGCTGTTCAAAGGGGAAGCTATCCCACTCCCACCAGCCCATCTTCCTCTTTGATGCTCAGTAAGCCAGGGATTTGTCAAATACAGGTCAGCCACTCCACCGTCTGGTCCTGTCTTGACTCTTTAATGTTACCTGATTGAATGGAGGAAAGTGGATGGACAGGTAATCCCGGATGGGTGTCCTCTCCAGTTTGCAATTATTCCCCCTCCCTTGAATTTACCACCACCAATACCAACCAACATAGTTCCTACAGTCTCAAACAGAGCAGCTGAGCCCAAGTCCTGTGCCCCCTCTCCAACCCAGGGCTGCAGGTAGGAGAGAGATTTAAGTCTTTGTCACTGAAGCTAACTTTGAGAGCGATGGATAGGAGTAGAGAGGCATTTTAATGAACCAAGGAAACCCCAACTTTCCCATTCCCAACCTTTTCTCTTGTACCCGATTGTCCAGGGGGCTGGCGATGGGTCACTGCCATGAGGAGAGAGATCAGGGAGTCCAGTTCTGGAAAAAAAAGATTTACAGTATTGTTGGTCAGGGTGATTACAGGCCTCTCTGTAGCCAGTCACCTTAGCAATTCGAATGCTAACCCCCACCTTCAGCATCCAACCCCCAGTCTTTCCCTTCTTCATCCTAAAAGACAGAGAGAAGGAGCATCCTGCTTTATTCTGCCTCTGCCAAAGTCAAGCCCCAAACTTGATCCCATATGCAAGAGAGAGACAGAAAAATACAACGAAAACGCTGTTCCTGGAAGTGGCAGAGAGAGAGCTGCAGTCAGCTTTCCTGTCTTCTACTCTGTGCACCCTGAGTGCTATTTCCCCCTGCTTCTGGCCAAACTCAAGAAAGGGCTGTACCCAGTTGGGGTTCTTACTTTAAGGAAAACTCATGTTTAAAACAAAACAACAACAAAAAAGATCTAGTAACTCAAATGGTAACAATTGGCTGTAATTTAGTTCTTTTTTTTTTTTTTTTTTTTTTTGGCCTTTTTAGGCCCACACTCCCAGCACATGGAAGTTCCCAGGCTGGGGGTCGAATGGGAGCCGCAGCGGCGGGCCTACACCACAGCCACAACAACATCAGCTCTGAGCCGTCTCTATGACCTACACCACAGCTCACAGCAACACCAGATCCTTAACCCACTGAGTGAGGCCAGGGATCGAACTCATGTTCTTATGAATCCTAGTCAGGTTCGTTACCACTGAGCCGCAATGGCAACTCCCTAGTTCCTTTTAAACCTAGCAAGGAAATTAGAAGACATGGGTCACTACCTTATCTTGCTTGGGTAGTGTCTGCCGTGGAAGTTACATTGGAAACTGAAATATCCTAAAGGGTCCCCAGAATAACTCCAAGTCTGGCCTGCTGCCCTCCATCCTCCATCCTTTAGAGCTTCCCTGCTTCCTGAGACGTGGAAGGTTGAAAGGCATCATCTCACCTTCATGACCCTTTACTCTCGTCACCATCTCACCAGGTTCCCCTCCCCCAGAAGTCAAGGATCATAGCCAGGTCCAAGCTTTTGCCACACATCCATCCTGTTGGCTCTGTTGCTGACCCAGAAAACACTAAGCAAAAGCTGTGTGCAGAGACCCCAGCCGCAGCCCCAGCTAGCCGGAGAAAGGTGATCCCACAAGGAGTTCCCTGCAGTCATAACCAGCCCCCAGCCCCATCTCCCTCCTCGTGTCCAGCAGCCCATCAGGACTCCCGTCGCGGTGAGGGGGCAGGGCGGAGGTAGCCGTCTGACACGACGATGTCGCTGGTGAGGTGTTGCTCCAGGAACTCGGAGGTCTCCTCGGCTATCTGGCCTGGGATTCGAAAGTCAACAGCGGCTGGCTCCTGCTTGGGGCTGGGTACAGGGCGGGAAACCCAGGACTCCGTGGGACAGCCAGTGCCCTGGAGAAACTGCAGGAAGTTCTCCTCGATGGAGCCCTCCCGGCTGGGCAGCCTCAGCTCCTCCTCCGGGGCCTGCTTGAAGAAGCAGACGAACTGCTTGCTGAGCTCCCCGCGGATCTGCCGATTGAGGCAGCCGTAGAAGAAAGGGTTAGACGTGAAGCAGAAGTAGCCAATCCAGGTCACCACGCTCTCCACCTGCCCCGTCGACGTGGGCTGAGCGCTCAGGGCAACGTAGAGGTGAAAAGAAAAGTAGGGCAACCAGCAGAGCAGGAACTGTCCCCCCACAGCCAGGAGGACCACGGCCGCCTTCCCGCCCCCAAACGTCCGGTGTGGGGTGGTCTGGGGGGCCCCCGAGCTGGTGACCATCGTGGAGCGGCTGCTGAGAGACTCGGAGCGTTGCCGGGGCGTCTCCATCCACGTGGGCAGCGGGCCGTGCTGCATGGCAGCCACGCGGGCCACTCGGAACATGCTGCAGTAGACCACGAGGATGAGGAGCAGGGGCAGCAAGAAGTAAAGGACCGCAAAGACCACCACGAAAAGCTGGCAGTAGGCACTGTGGCTCCATTGGAGTGAGCAGCCTAGGGGGACGCTGGGCGCTCCCTCCTCCCGGGAGACCCTTCCCAACACTGGCACAGAAGCCATGGCCAAGGCCTTTACCCACACAGCCACCAGAACGGAGGCCACCAGCCCCAGGGTCATGCGCACCTCGTAGCGCATGGGGTGGACCACGTAATAGTAGCGCTCCACGTTGATGGCCGACACCGACAGAATGGCCAGGCTGACAAAGCACACGCTCAAGAACAGGTAGAGGCGGCAGGCGACCTCCCCAAAGAGGTCCTGGTCAAAGAGGGCGGAGCTGGAGAGCATGGCCAGGGGCATGAGGGTCAGAGCGGCCAGCAGGTCCACCAGGCAGAGGTGGAAGACAAAGACAAATTTTCGAAGGGCGGGCGTCTTGGCGATAACAGCCATCACAGCAGCATTGCCGGCCACGGCGGTCAAGTCCAGCAGGAGCATGAAGAAGAGGGCCACGGATTCCGAAGCCACGTCCCGCAGCCCCACCTCTGGGACCCCACTGGCAGTAGAGGGACCTGGGGTCTGCGGGACCCTCCCTAGAGTGGAAGCATTCCCTGCTGACTGGGGGATGGGTGAGGACTCCATGGGGCCGAAAGAGGACACCCAAGGCACCTCCTGTCACAGGCCCATCCCCCATCCTAGTCCAATGACCCTGGGATGGCAAACCCAGGCCTAGGCTTCCCAACTGTGTGTGTGTGTGTGTGTGTGTGTGTGTGTGTGTGTGTTGGCTGCTGGGGAGGAGGCGGGGGAGTGCCTTCTGCTACAGCCTCTCAAGTAAACTTGTATTGCCAGCCTTCAAGGGGACTTGGCTCAGGAGGCAGCTTGGGTTCCACTTTGGTGACTGCAAAAAAGCAGGGGGTGAGAGACACGGGAGCCTCGCCCACCTGCCACTCCAGCTCTGGGTGTCTCTGGCCCCTTCTTTTCTACTTCCTCTCCTCTCTTCTCCACGCCCTTCTCCCCTTCCAAGGACTGTTATCCTGAGAACTCTAAGTCCTCTGTCTCCCTTTCCCACAGTCCGGCTGAGCTCCGGGATAGTGCCCCAGTTTTAAGGGTGCTTATGTAAATTTCCTGATTTCTTGTTTCCTCAGAATGGCAGGCGATCTGGTTTCCCGTCCCAGGTCTGGGACCTATTAACTCTGCGACGCTTCTGAACTTCAGTTTCTTCATAAAGGCAGCTGCAAAATGAAGGGAATATACCCACTTCACCATTGTGTTTGGAAGATGCAAAGAGATTTATTAATAAAAATACAAATAATAAGCAGAGAGTTCCCGCTGTGCCACAGTGGGTTAAGAATCCGACTGCAGCAGCTCGGGTCTCTGCAAAGGCACGGGTTTGATCTCTAGCCCAGGAACTTCCATATGCCACAGGTGCGGCCATTTAAAAAACCCAAAAACTATTAATAAGCCGTAATATATATATGGTGCTTTCCGCATGCTGGGCCCTGTTCTAAGCACTCCACATATCTTAACTCATTTTAATCCTCATGCGACCCTGTGAGGTAGATATTATCTCAATCCCCTAAAACCAGGGCGACAGAGATAAAGGAACTTACCAAAGGTCACACAGCTAGTAAGTGGCAAGGTCCAGGTGCACACCCAGGAGGCCCGGCTCCGGGGCCAGTTGTCTGGCCCACCGTGCCATGCTGATGGGAGCTCCACAGCGGCTGGAACATAACAGGCATTCAGGAAGGAGTGGCCGCATTTGAACCTTCTCTAAAAATGTCTCTCACTGCCCAGGGGCTACCACTGGGAAGAGATCACCTGGAATGGGGAAGGACTGTGCTTTAGTTTGCAGTGACATCACCACGCCCAAGACAAAGAGCAGCCCCTTTGGGAGGGTGGAGAAGGGGCAGTGAAAACAAAACGTCCCAGCTGGAAGGCACCTGCGAGGTCAGCTCATCCAGCCTCCACTGCTCCCAAAGCCAGAAGGGCCTAAGTCATGAAAGCGGCCCTTCTCCACCTGCCCATTAACTTCCCAAGGTCACCGTGTCCCTGCAGGTGGGAGGGGAGCTGCCCTGAACCTCCCAGATCTTTGGTCACTGGAACTGACCCTCGCAGGACCCCAGGGCTAAACCCCTCCTGTCCCCAAACAACAAGGGAGGAGTAGGCATCCGTGTAAGAGGTCCGGGGGTGGAAATGGGTGAGCACAAAGCAGAGAGGAAAACCACCGGAAGAAACTTTCAAAGGAAGAAGTCTGGGAGTTCAGCATCTCTCATTTCTCCAAATGGCAGATTGAAACTGTTTTATGTGTCTCATTATCCCTGCCGGCTTTGCATAGACTTGAAATAAGTTATCCAATGTACAGCTGACCCTTGAATGACATAAGTTTAAATTGCAGGAGTTCACGTAATACGCGGATTATTTTCAATAGTAAATACTACAGCACCATAGGATCCCATCAGCAGTTGGTTGAATCCGCAGATGCAAAATTAAGGGTTTGGAGGAACTGGGAAACAGAAGGCCAACTCTAGAGTATACACGGGTTTGCCACTGCTCAGAGGCCCAGCAGCTCTAACCCCTGAGTTGTTCAAGGATCAGTTATAATTTTTTTTTTTAATTCTGTGTGCTTTTTTTTTTTTTGCTTTTTAGGGCTGAACCTGCAGTAAATGGAGGTTCCCAGGCTAGGGGTTGAATTGGAGCTGTAGCTGCCAGCCTACACCACAGCCACAGCAACTCAGGATCCAAGCTGCATCTGCAACCTACACCACAGCTCATGGCAACGCCATTTCCTCAGCCCACTGAGCGAGGCCAGGGATCGAGCCTGCAACCTCATGGTTCCTAGTCGGATTCATTTCCGCTGCACCAGGACGGGAACTCCATGTATGCTATCCTTACAGTCCAGATTCCTTCGGCATAGTGTACTCGAGTGTCACATTAGAGGCAAACTATGGACATGCTAAGTCTGATGGGTTTTCTGCAGACAAGTCAGAAGTTTTCCAGATCAGCTTCCTCATCTGTGAAATGGGAAGGTTGGACCAAACAACCTCCAAGTTTCCCATATATGATACATTGGATGGCTCAGAGAGTTCCTGCGCTGCTCAGTTAAAAATCCATAGTTTTCCCGAGGGCAATAAAAAGGAGTTCCCATCGTGGAGCAGTGGTTAATGAATCCGACTAGGAACCATGAGGTTGTGGGTTCGGTCCCTGCCCTTGCTCAGTGGGTTAACAATCCGGCGTTGCGGTGAGTTGTGGTGTAGGTTGCAGATGCGGCTCGGATCCCGCGTTGCTGTGGCTCTGGCGTAGGCCGGTGGCTACAGCTCCGATTCGACCCCTAGCCTGGGAACCTCCATATGCTGTGGGAGCGGCCCAAAGAAATAGCAAAAAGACAAAAAAAAAAAAAAAAAAAAGGCCCACCTGGGAGACACCTTCCACCTCCACAGCCTCAGCCTTACAGCCACACTGGTTTGGGGCGTTACCGCCAACCTTGAGCTAATTTAACTTCTAGCATGCTATGCATGCAGTAGGTGCTCAATTCAATTTTGTGAGCTGAATCAAACTCAGAATGAGCAGTTGAATCCCCACCCCCAGGACAGCTAAGAACCCTCAGTCCAGCAGTTGTGTGCCAGCCAGGGGCCTCTTTTCTGGAAAGAGTCACCTGGGCTCCTAGACTTGAGGCAGCCCTGACTTTGGACAACTTCCTAGAGATCTGCCTCTCCCCAGCTCGTGTCACAGTTAACAGGGCCACACAGGCTCCGGGGCCGCGGAGAAAGTGAAGGGAGGGCCCAGAAGTGGAGACTCTTCTCGTAAGACAATCTGCCCAAAAAAAAAATGCGGGCAGAAATGTGAGGGAGGCGAACATGGCCCTCGCCCTCTGTGCCAGGACTCCCTCATCGCTTCTACCTGGGCATGGGGCCCAGGAGACGTGACTCTGAAGCCCTGGGCACTAAAGGAGTCAAGGCCCACCGTGTCTGCATGGACACCAAGAGTCTACCCGCAGGGCTCGCCCAGGGTCCCAGACTGAGGGCCGAGGTCGTAGTTTCCACGTGGAGGAGGAGGGGAGCTGTCGGCCGTGGTGGAGCCCCGGGCAAGAAGGCATGGGCATTCTCTTTTTCACAGGCCCCCCTCCGCCTGGCCAGCATCTCCATTCTGACTCCTAAATTCCAGGATTCCTACTTACCTCCTTACAGAAGGGCCAGTATGTCTGCTCCCCAGCCCTTCCTCACCGAGGGCCGGGGGTAAGGACAGGGAGGGCTGGGGGATAACGGTTCCACAGGGAAACCCAGGGAGCCTCATCCACTCCTACCTCCTATCATCGTGCCTTCTCGGATGCTCTTATCCTCCCACTGCTTCCTTCCAGCAATCCTTCCCTCACCTCCGGGACCTCTCAGTGCCTGGAAGACTTTGCCACCCAGGGGGCTGAGGCCTGGGCCTCTAGCAGGGGCATGGTCAGGCTACAGACAGCCTTGTCTCAGGATGCAAGACGTACAGAAGTGCCCGGCCCAAGGCCACCGAGGTATTGGGATCCACATGCACCTGTTTCTTAGATACAGAGCTTCCATCCCAAGGACTCAAGCCTGGCCTTCCTTCAGACAAGAGTGTGCCCCTCCTAAGCCAGGGAAGATGATCAGGGGGCTCCAGCCCTTTTCCCCAGCAGAGTTGCCCATGCCCAGGACACAGAGTTGCCCATCGGCCTGGATGCCAAAGGACCCATTCCTAGGATGCAGGGGCCCATTTCCGTGACATGGAGCAAGATAGGTGGGGAAGCCTGTCTGTCTCTGGGATGTGGGTACTCCAGCTGGCAGGAGATCAACCCCCATCTCTAGGCTTCAGAGAAGCCCACACCCCAATATTGCCTTCGGGATACCTGGCGGCCCATCCTCTGACAAAACTGCCCCCCGTAAGGTATGCTGGGCTGTACCCTTCTGGAGGGTACCTCAGCACTCCCCACCAGGCCTGGGTCTGGCCCCCGTTCCTGGCCTAGTCGGCAACTCCTACCTTTGCTGAGCAGCTCCCGGCTCCCATGTGATAGCTCCTCTCAGCTGATGCTTCTCCAAGGCTGCTGAAGCCTGAACCACTGCAGTGATGGTGAGAGGCAGCCGGCAGAGCAGGTTGCTCTGAGAGCTTCTGGGTCCTAATGGCCTCCTTCTTCCCACCCAGCCCCTTGGAGCCACTTCTGGAGCCTGGCACCAGGCACCAGTTGCCCCCAGGCAAGGCCCCCCAGAATGGACCCAGCCTCTCCCACTCCTCTCAGGTTGTTGGGGTGGTGGCTCAAAAGCCTAGTGGGGCCAGGTGACGGTGGGCAGGGGAGACCCTCCTAGCCAGCCCGATGACGTAAAGACAGCACTTGGACTTAGAAAATCCAGGTTTGGGGTTTACTTGTTGTGCAGCGGGTTAAGGATCACTACAGCGGCTGGGGTTGTTGCTGTGGTACGGGTTCAGTCCCCGGCCCGGGAACTTCCCTATGCCATGGGCACGGCCAAAAAAAGAAAATCCAGGTCTAGGTCCTATCTGGCAGTTTCTAACTATGTGACCTTGAGTAAGTCACTTGCTATCTCTGGCCTTGGTTTCTTACCTGTTCAAAGGGAATGTGGGACAGGTCATCTGTGAGTTTCCTGATGGCCCTGCCATTGCTTGGTTCCGTGATATCAGAACCCAGGTGTCTTGCAGCAGGCCAGTCAGCACAGACACACAGCCCAGGGTCAAGTCTGACGGGGCCCAGACTCCAGGGCATGGTCCAAGGTTTGTCTCCTTTGGAAGCTGCCATGTACGTAGAGAGGGCAGGTTCAGAGTGGCGGTCAGGTTTGAAGAGAAGCTAAGGGCCTTGTCCTAACCTTGCACTTGCCCCTCAAAAAGTGCAGTGCTATCGTCTTCTTAGATTGGATGTTCATGGGGCTGCGAGAGCTGGTGGGGATGGGAGGGATCGAACATCCTCACGAGCCAGCCTGTGGGCCCAGCACCGCACTGCTCCCACGAGGCAGACTGGGAGGCAGGTGTCGGGAAGGCGCTGACTGATCTGGGTCTGCAGAATCTGTGTTCCTGAGCACAGCTGGGGAACATTGTCCACAGAAGGTCCAAGGCCAGGTGATGGGCCTCTGGTGACATCAAAGGACATGGCTTCCTACCAGCTATGACGAAAACACTTCCCCCGGGGGTCACCCAAGGATAGGATCCTACACTGTAAAGCTGTAAGACATCCTACAGGCCAAAGCATCCAGGTTTCTGAGGTCCAGGGAGGTGAAGAGATGGCCCAAAGCCACACATGGCAGAGTCATGAGCCCAGACAAAGAATTCAGGCATGACACCCAGAGCCCTCTGCCCGGAGACTCCTGTATCTGGAACTCCGTCTGTCTCTAAAAGGGAAGAAAGGAAATTCTGGAATTGTTTACCAGCCACAACCCAAAGAGCCATAACATCAGTGAATTACCCAGGGAACGCAGAGGGGGCAAAGCGGCTATCCCAGACCCCAGGTCAACAACCAAGAGGCCAGTGACCAGCCCAGACCAACACTCTGATCTCCACTGTCCCTGGCCACCCCTTCTTGGAGCTCTACGAGGGCCAGTCCCTCTACATACAGAGCCTTCAATCCTCACACCAGTTATTTTACCCACAAGGAGATGAGCACTGGGGTAAAGTGACTTTGCCCAGAGCACCTGGCTCGTGAAGCACCAGCGCCCATCCTGGAGCCCAGGTCTGTTCAAAGCCAAAGCACGTACTCCTTCCTGCCTTGCCCCCGTGGCTCCTTTGGAGGCCTGACACGAGAGTCTGGGTCAAAGCCCTAAAGCCAGTTCCATAGAAGTGGCCGCTGCCTTCCAGGAAACAGCCTGAAACAAAATCAGATATACCTGAGTACGGGGAAATCAAATTAAAACATCAAGTTAAAACCTGAAGACAGCAAAGTGACTTCTGTCAAACCTTTTGCGATCATGTTGGCAAGATCATCCTGGCATCTGTCAAACCCTCCGAGGTCAGGAAAAGCCTGTCTCCCTGATCAGCACCCACATCGTTCCTGCAGGGGCCTGGCCCAGGCTCACGTAGCCCCCCTTCCAAGGATTCATGAAGAACCAGGGAGGACTCGGGCTCACTGGAACGAGTTTATAGAAAGAGCACTGGATTGGTCTGAAATTCTTGGTTCTAACTGGGCTCAACTCTATTGGTTGATAGTTAGACCTTAGCCTATGAATTAGCCATCTGCGCCTTAGTCTTTCTATCTGTAAAATGGACACAATCCTTTACTTCCTAGATTATCTAGTGAGGATAGGAAGCCTCTAATATACAGCCTGCTTCTCAGGCTTGAGGGAGCTAGGATGGTTACCCTGGCTGGCCAGACAACTGGTGTGGGGGCCAGGGGGCTAGTCTCCAGGTCCTGAAGCCCCTTCTAGTAATCTTCACAGTTACTGGAAGTTATCTTGGCTCCAGAGAAGAGGAAAGGAAAGAAAAAGTGCCTATCCTGGCCTAGAGACAGCTGATAGCAATAATAATAAAATAATAACAACAATACTGATGATAGTAGCTCCTTTTTTTTGGGGGGGGGAGGTCTTTTTAGGGTCACACCTGCAGCATATGGAGGTTCCCAGGCTAGGCTAGGGGATGAATCAGAGCTACAGCTGCCAGCCTACACCACAGCCACAGCAACGCTGGATCTGAGCCACATCTGAGACCTATACCACACCTCAAGGCAATGCCAGATCCCTAAACCACTGATCAAGGCCAGCGATCAAACCCAAGTCCTCATGGATACCAGTCAGGTTTGTCACTGCTGACCTGGAATGGGAACTCCTGGGGAGGCATTTTTTTTTTTTAATTTTTTCATTTTATTTTATGGCCATGCCAGGAATTTAATTTTATTTTGGTTCCCAGGCCAGGAATTGAACCTGTGCCACATCAGCAACCCAAACCATTGCAGTGACAACACTGGATCCTTAATGGCTGTACCACGAGAGACCTGAATGTTTATTGTTTCTTTTTTTTTTTTTTTTTTTTTTTTTTGTCTTTTTGTTGTTGTTGTTGTTGTTGCTATTTCTTGGGCCGCTCCGGCGGCATATGGAGATTCCCAGGCTAGGGGTTGAATTGGAGCTGTAGCCACCAGCCTACGCCAGAGCCACAGCAACATGGGATCCGAGCCGCGTCTGCAACCTACACCACAGCTCACGGCAACGCCGGATTGTTAACCCACTGAGCAAGGGCAGGGACCGAACCCACAACCTCATGGTTCCTAGTCGGATTCGTTAACCACTGCGCCATGACGGGAACTCCTATTGTTTCTTGAAGTATGGTTGATTTGCAATGTTGTGTTCATTTCAGGTGTACAGTAAAGTGAATCAGTTATATTCTTTGGCAGATTCGTTTCCCATATAGGTTATTCCAGAATATTGAGTAGAGTCCCCTGTGCTGTATAGCAGGTCCTTGTTGGTTACCTATTTTATCTATAGTAGTATGAATATGTTAATCCCTAACTCCTAATTCACCCCTCCCCCTGCCCCGCCTTTCCTGGCAGGGGTTTTTTATGCTGTATCTCATTAAACGACCTCCACTGGGCTTTGGAGTGGCTGCTGACATTACAGCCCTCCGCCCTGCCAATCCCTTTTAGAGCTTAGCACCATGGAGGAGACCCATGCCCTACCAAGCTGCATGCACACCCAGGAGTGGACCCCTGTTACGGGCAGGGGCACCCCGTTCCCCAGGATCGTAGGGGAGCGCCTGGCCACTCAGGTCTGATTTCTCCATCCCAGACCTGCTCCTGGTGCAGCTCGGCCCCGCCCTTGCCCACCAGCACCTCTTGATAGGGTGGCGTCCATCCCCACCCACTCTGTTCCGCCCCCTCAAGATGAGACTTTGAGGTGGACCCAGTGTATCTTTCATCTGGTCATCCATGTATTCAATAGTCTCTGGAATGCTTTTCATGCACCCACGGCACACACGCACACACACACCCATAACCCCTCCTTTGCTTCCTGGCACCCTCTGCCCTCCTCTGCTCTCTCTGCCTCCGTCAAAACTCGCTCTCGGGAAAGAGGCTGCTAAATCCGTTCCCATTGAGAGCAGCTAAATGTGCTCTCACTCCCAGGAATATTAACAATTTCACAGGGAACAAAGGGAAGAAGCTGGATGTTGGGATTCCAGCATCGACCAGGGGTGTCCCCGAGATCCCACAACAAAGGCTGGCCTTGCCCTCCCCGCCCCCCCGGGATGCCAACCTGGCACCCTCCCTGCACCCACCTCCAGCCACACGGACGCCCCACCCTCCCCACGCGGAGAGCAGGCTCACAGCTGGGACCTCCCCACCACAGCTTGGCGCCCGGCTGTCCAGAGCCCCTGTGCCAGCGCCAGCCACGCCTGCTCCCCAGGCACACACCCGCCTGCCCACCATCTGCGGCCACGCCGAGGGGCTGAGGAGGGAGTCGGAGGAAAGCAGAGGTGAAAGCCTTTCCATCCCCTTTATTCCCCCACAGTCTGGCCTCCACCCCCTGCCAGGAGCCAAGATCCAACAGTATATTCAGCCTGCAGCTGCCACTGGTCATGTGAGCCCATTGCTAGGTTACAGGGACCCAAAAATAAATCCTTCCCAACCAGATTAGAAACTGGGGGCCTTGGATGAACCAGGCTCAAAAGAGTGACAGGAACACCCACAGTGCATGTGCAGGCCAGGCCTGCTCTGAGAGCAGGGACCTTCCCCATGCTGCCCACACCCATCCATCCGCTGGGGCTCAGTGGACCCCCTAAAAAAATTCCCAGAGAGCTGCTGGGTCTTGATAATTGCACAATAAACAGGTCTCCAGGCAGAGTGGCCCTTCCTCACTAGCATCAGGGCGGCCTGGGCAGCATTCCTCTGCTCCCCCCGCCCCCGCCGCCCCATGTACCTGCAAAGTGCAAAGCACCACGAACCATTTGCCCTGTGGCCTGAGGAGCAGTCCGTACCAGGTACCCTTCTCAGACTCGGGGAGGGAGGGAGATCTGCCAAAGCCCCAGAACTGGGCACTTTCATGGGAGAAGTTTCACAACAATCTTCTCAATTAACTTAGTTAACCTCTCAGTTAACAGTCTCTCAATGACTCCATGTACACATGTGGAAACTGAGGCTCAGAGAGTTTAAGTGACTTTCTCAGAGCCACTCAGCTGGGCAGCTGGAATTTAAAACCCAGAGCTATATTTCCTAAGTCCGCAGGAGTTCCAGCTGTGGCCCAGCCGGTTAAGGATCTGGCATTGTTTCTGTGGCAACATGGGTTTGATCTCCAGCCCTGTGAAGTGGGTTAAGGATCTGGCATTGCCACAGCTGTGACATAGGTGGCAGCTGCAGCTTAGAGTCCATCCCTGGCCCGGGAACTTCCATATATTGTGGGTATGGCCAAACTATATATATATATATATAATATATACACATACACGCACATATATATTATGTATATTCATATATATTTGTGTATATTTACTGAGTCTGGGGATGGGACAAGGAAGAGGACAGGGAAGCACAGCAAAGGAAAGGGGTGGGGGTCCCTGAAAGCCCCTCCCCAGGGCCTCATAACTGGGCACTTTGCTCACCCTGAATTGGGAGTTCGTCTCTCCCTGCTACCCACCTCCTCCCATGCCCAGAAAGGTCACGGCTGCCCCCAAGCTCTTGCCTCCCTCATGGCTTTGGATTCTGTCACCCTCTCTGGCCCAGAACCTAGGTGGCATCATTCCTGGTGCTCAGGCCCGAGGAGGGTCGTGTACAAATGCCCACTAATCATACCCCCTCTACTTCAGAACCTTGGCCTGGAGTCAGAATAGCAGAGCTGCAAGGGTCGTGGGTAACTACTTTACAGAAGAACAGGCCCAGAGAGGGGAAGTAACTTGCCCAAGGCTCCACAGCACCACAGCAGTGACCCAAATGACTGCACTGACAAGGCCAGATCCTTAACCTGCTGCGATACCAGAGAAACTCCCCTACTCCCTCATTTCTGGTTGGTTTTTGTTTTGTTTTCCTGTCTTTAAGGACAATTCGGGGTCCGTTATACCTGATGCTGGAGCAAACCAGAAGTCCCCCCAATACCAGACTTCCTTCCTCAACCCAGCACATCCAGTTGCCTGCTCTCCTCCTTCCCAGGCAAGGGTCTAAGGAGGCCCAGACTCCCCACTCACCTCCATGTACCGTCCCTGAGTCTCCATTCTGAGCACACTCCTAGCATCGCCTGAAGCCTCAGGGCATCCCACTTTCCCCTCCTGCAGCTCCCAAGGGCTTTGTTTCATTCCAGTCAAGAAATATGTCCTGAGCACCTACTACATGCACAGCTCCATCTTGGGGCGGGGGGGGGAGATACAAAAGTGAAACAAATACAAACATTGCCCTCTTCGTGCTAACAATCTAGAATGGAGACAAAGCAGGTTATAAGCCTCAAAGAAGAGTCAAAGGGCCTTGGAGATTCAAAGGAAAAAGTGAACCCACTTCCTTGGGAAATCTGGGAAGGCTTCATGAAGGAAGTGGCATGGGTCTTAAAGGAGGGGTAGGATTTACACTGTAGTGGAAAGAGGCGGGAAGGAGAAGAGTTCAGGTGAAGGAGCTGATGTAGCCAAAACACAGAGACAGGCAGGTTTATGGAGTATCAGGGCACAGCGAGTTGTCCAGTCAGACTGAAAAATAATCTGTGTGTAGGGAAGCAGTGAGACCAGAGAAGGAGATTGGCTGGACCGTGAGGGCCTGATCAGCCAGGCTGAAAAGTTAGCAGAGATCAGCATTTTGAGCAGGGACATGCAGGTTCACAGGTGTGCCCATCTCCAGTCTTTTGGTGAGTCAGTTAAGTATTTTTTGAACCCACAAGTTCCAGGGTGAATTCAAGGCTCGAATTTTCCAGAGAAACCCAGGCCTAAAGAGAGGAGAAAAAACACGTAGGCCATCCAAAAGATAGGGCCTGTGAACACACGACAGACTGAACACAGAGGAAAGGGACCTCAGAGATGAAGCGATGTACGGACCAGATGGTGCTCATGCGTCCGGGGCGACGCCTGACCTGCACGTCCCTTCTGTAGGGGAGGCAAAGGGTAGAGTGGAAACGAGTGCCCGGGAAATCGCCCTTTCAGATTCATGGTGTCGTAAGAAGCTGCCCAGCCTGATCTGTAGCGACAGGACACCCTGGACCACCCAGCTGCTCATTCCAGCACTGCCCCCCTCACCACCGGTTCCTGGGCTCTGACCTAAGAACAACGAGCTCGCCAGGTCCGGTTTCCCTATTTGGGGTCCACAGAGCACTCCCAGCAGTTCCTGGTCCCTGACTCAAGGGGGCGCCCCTGCTCTACATCTCTGGGTTAGTTCCCACTAAGCGCTGTTAACTCAGCCCTGCCAGCTCAACTGAGCCCTAGGGGAACCTGACCCTTCCTTCTCCAGGCCAGGCACAGCTGGACACAAGGATACGTGCCCTATGGCCTTTTACCCAAACATTTTTTTTCAAAGTCCTCTCCCTGCATTTCAGACTCACTTAAAAACAGAACACCCCAATTCAGCTCTCATGCCCGTATGTCCCAGGAAGGGCCAGGCTCCCAGACCCAGGGCCCCTTAGGGGTGGAGAGATGGCTTATGAGTGGCGCGGGGGCGGAGGCGGGGCTGGGGGGAGGAGAAGAGGCACAAGATATGATCAGCCCCTTGTCCGCCTAACTGAGGGTCCTATTGGAGAATGATGTGTGAAAGCTTGGCCTCTCTGATGGCCTAGCCTGGAAGGGTAGCCCTGGATGCTCTAAATCAGCCCTGAGAGCAGGGGACCCTGGATGGTGAGGACCCGGGGGGGGGGGGGGGGGGAACACCGCAACTGCTCCACTGCGGCGCTTCTAGGCCGCCCTGACAGCCAGAAGCCACAAGGGGGCAGTGTTGGCCACGGAGCTGCAACGAGTCAACTGCAGTTTCCAGGTAGAGGTTTCTCACTTCCAAACCCCAAGCCCGTTTACGCTCCTGGAGGACTTGGGGCCTAGGGGCCCTGATTTTTCTCCTTTTTGACCTCCCACAGTCTCAGCTTGGAGGACCAAGGCTCCCAAGAGAAAACCCCTCATATTCCTAGGAGGTGGTGAGGACGAGACCATCAGGCTGGCATCCTAGGAGCACTGCACTCAGAGTCCAGAGGCTGCATCTGCGTGAGTGAGCAGTGCATTTGGGGCCTCTCTCCACCCCTCTCCTCGCCTCAGCTCCAAATGCGAGTTGGACGAGGTGTGTAGACGCTAAGGTCCTCTGCAGCTCTAGCTTTTGAGTCTGAGTCATAGCTGCTGTCCTCAAGTGGCTTCTCTCTCCAGGGCCCTGACAGCTTGGGAGATTCAGGGCCTAGGAGCAGGGGGTGGGTGCAGGAAATAGCAGTGGGTCCTTCTGCTCCCTGCAAACCAGCTCGTTCCCCTGGGAATCACAGAACGAGATTCAGTCCCAGCCCTGGGAAGAGGCCCAGGAAGGAATGACCAGGGTCAGCTGGGTCCTGGAACGACCCTGCTAAGTGGCTCCTTCTGACTGGTCTGTGTGCCACTGTGTGGATGGTAGGAGAGCTGCAGGCTGGCTGAATGATGTCCCCACCCAGGCCCAAGCAACCCAAAAAGCCCCGGGGCCAGATCGGACAGCCGCAAAGTGGAGGCTGCAGAAAGCCTAGACTGCTCCCCTCTGGCCTTTTCACTCCAGACCCCCAACAGTCACCTTCTCTCATTCTCCCCACCTTGCTCTGACGTCTCCTTCCGCCCCATACCCTCACCCCCAGAAAGCAGAGCCCGCAGCCTCAATTCTCGGGGAGGGTACCCCCCCCACCTTCCCATCTCTGGACTCCCCGCTCCGCCCCCATCCCTTCAGACCAGTTCTGTTCGCTGTGCCTCTGTGATCCCAGGCAGTCTCTCCTGACTCCTGTGGACACACTCTGCCCAGCACTTCAGCTTTCCCAGTGGGGCACCTGATCCGACCCTGGGACCTGACCCTGCCCAGCACAGGCTTGGTCCTGTTTCTTGCATCCCTCCTTCTCTCTCTGCCCTGATGGCCCCGTCTCTCACTCTTCTGCCCCTTGGATGGCTTCCCTCCTTTGGTCGCTCTCCCTCTCCTGCTCTCAGAGCCTCTTTGCCATGGGCCTCTGCTCCCCGCCGCTCTGGCTCTTCGCCTCTGTGTACACCTTGCCTTCCCCATCTCTCTCTCCACCCTCACTTCCTCCTCTGCAGCGAGTACACTGAGAATCTGATTCCTGCCTCCTGGACTAAGCGTATAAATAGCAGAGGAAGGCTGGGCTAGAAGCCAAACTTGCTCCAGCCTCTTCCCTGCAGCCCCAGGCTTGGGCATCCAGGACTAGCCGGGGAGGATGGGTGTTGTCCAGGGCAGAGTCTCCGGGGCAGGGAGTTGGAGGGCTGGGACTGACGACCACTGCCCAGGGTGGCAGACCCAGGCAGAGAGAGGGATGTGGCAGACGCTGGGGTGCGGAGCTTCACGTGCAGGCCAGGTCCCCCTCACCAGCCTGGCCACCCCCACGGACACGCTTGTGGGGTCCGTACTTCTGCCGCCAGAGAAGGCGCTCTGGGTCAGGAGACTCCCCAGGGCCACTCGGCGGCCCCCCCTCCTCCAGGGCACAGATGCGTGGGCCCAGGTGGCTGCCAGCAGACGGCAGCTGGGGACGGGAGTGGAAGTGGTGCCCTCAGGAAACAGGCCACACTCTCACCCCAGCCAGCTCCGCGGCCTAATTAGAGACCGGAACGGGCATTGATCGTCCCTGAGCTCATTATGTCACAGCTGGGGAACAGCTGGCCAGTTTTTTCCAGGCCATTAGCTGCGCCATGAAGTGGAGAGAGGGAGGGGGCGTGTGAGCAGGATCAATACCCCGTCTGTCTGCAGAGGAAGCGCCTAGGGGCTGCCTCCTTCTGTGCTCAGGGCCACGCTTCCCTCCCTGCTGCCGGCCTGGAGCCCAGCTCCTCGGAATTCACACACAAAAGCCGCCTGCCTGGAGACTGGAGAGGCAGGCTTTGACTCTGACTTCTGGGCTGGCCCTGATCTGGCCCGCGGGGGGCGGGGGTGCCTGAGTCTTCTCTCTCCGGGGATTAGAAGGGCAGGAAAGAGGTTCAGGTCACCCATGTGGGTCTCCGAAGGGACCTTAAAAGTCCGGCTCCTCCCACATCCACAGCAAGATGACACCTGAGGCAGCTGTTTCTGCTGCCCCCAGCCCAAGGCCCACCTCTCTGTGTCCCAGGGGGCTCGGTGGCTCAGTGGGTTTGGTTTCCTGTGGGCCGGGTGCTGGCAGGGGGGTGTTCTGACCTCTGGGAAGGGTGGGCCGTGGAAGGAGGGAGGGAAGAAATGGTAGTTTTTCTCCCCCTCCCGGGCCCCCAGGAAGAACACCGCTCTCGGGGCCTGACCCAGGAGGCCTACAGTCAGAGGGGAGTTCGGCTTTATTTCATGAACTGGCCTTTCACTTACTGAGCAAGGAAGTGTCTAGACCTCCAAAGTACCCCTAGGCCACACTGGTTGGTTTACAGAGAGAGAAAGCAAACTCTCAAAAGCCTTGAGCTCTCTATGCCTGGCTGACTGTTATTCGGCTTTGCTTTAGTTCTCTCGGTTCCTTTCCTGTTTGTTCTAAGGCAGCCCTGGGGTCTCTCAGTTCACATGTCCTCAGGCCACCAGTTGAGTTGTGGGAACCGCTGGGCTCCACCCCCACCCGACGCCACGCCCCACCCCCAGCACCAGCACAGGTCCAGCTACTGGCTTTCCGGGTTGTTTCCCTGCTCTGCTGAACAGGCCAGTCGGTGCAGTGGCCTCTGCTCCCCAGATGGCCTGCTGTTACCTCTGTTTCCAGAATCAGCAGTGAATTGAGCCTGGGAGTCACAAGGCCTGCGTTCCGGACTTGAGTTCTTCTAGGCTCAGCTCCAGCCCTAAAGAGCCGGCAGGCTGGTTGAACTACAAGAGCATAAAGGGCAGAGGGCCTGGAAAATGTGTGTCTCTGGTGATGGGTGAGGAAACCGTGCCCCCAGGGATCAGAAGCAATTTGCTCAAGGACACCCAGCTGGGGAGAGCAGATTTGAGAGCCGGTTTGCTAACTCCCCGGTGGTCAGTGCTGGTTCTACTCAGGCCCCAACCCCACCCATCCACCCCCAGCCTGGCCCTGGCCCCAGGGCCTTGGCTGTAAGTTCCCAAACTACTGATTAAAATCAGATGGATCACCCTTGACCCATCCGGTGTGTCCCAGCAAATCCAACAAATGAATCCCTAACAAATCCAAAGTGCACTTGCTTCCTGAGGCCTCCCAGAACCAATCAGAATGTGCGGTGGTCACCACGGCTCCCAGAAGCAGCCCCCTCTCCCCTGAGCCTCCATCAGGTTGGGAGCAGCTGCTATCAAGGGATCCGATAGAGCGGAGACCAGCTGGGCTCTGCTGTGTCTGACGTTGATCCATCTGTCTGTCTGTCTGTCTGTCTGTCTGTCTTGGACCAAGAGGTGCTGAGGGCAGGGGGAGTGTGGTGATGACCTGGCTTTGCTGACCTTCCTCCAGCCTGATTCCCAGGGAGGAGTGAACTGAAAGAAGGGAACCGAAGATAGTCCTCCTCCTTCTGCTGGCTTTGTGAGGGAAAGAATGTCCACATAGACTCGAAGAGGACACGGCAACTGGCCTCAGAATCAGAGCAGGCCCGTGAATGAGTTCCTGGGACCAGCAGGATGGCCTCCTCCTCAATGGCTTCTTTGATTCCAGAACAGGGAGTGACAGCAGGGGCCAAGATGCTGAACCTGCGTGGTTCTAGCTGGAACAAGAGGTGGGGGGTGCCCACACCACCTGGAGAGGGAACCCCAGCACAGGGGATCTTGTGACTGGCTCTCTGAGAAGCCCAGGAATCAGCCCAGAAAGAGAGCACAAGATGTACCAATGCCAAACCACCTCTCTTCAGGGTGTCCGAGCCGAGGAGAGCCGTTGTTAGGGTCCTGGCTGGGTGTCCCCTCGATGCCATTTATCCACCCTGTGGACTGGGCCAGGTCCTGGTCTCTCTGATCCTTAGGCCTTCCTGATCTGTGACGAGGGGCAGGGAGCAATTTTTGCTTCACAGGCTGCTGCAGCTTTAAGTGCACAGAGGGCAAGGTCCGGGAGAGGCTTGCAGAGCGTGTAAAGCAAGAACAGTCATTATCCCCACGGCTGTCAGCTCTGCTGCAGTGTGTGTGGCGTTAGGACCCAGATTCCTAAGTTGCCAGGGAATGGTTTGTATCTCAACATTGTGCAGGAGTGTCAGAAGCAAAGGGCTTTTCCTTCTAGAAGGGACTCCCCAGGCCCCACCAGCAGATGTCTATGAATCTGTAACAGCATTCGTTAGTCCCCACAGGGTCCCTCTGCTCGCAGAGAAGGTGCCTAAACGTGGAGCCTCCAGGACGTGTGCGCGCACACACACGCATGCGCACACACAGACGCAGGCACATGCACGGAGGCGATCCCTTGGCTTTGCCACCAACTGTCCCCCTTTCTAGGTACCGGGCCTCCTCGGTACGCAGTCCATTAAGGGAGCAGTCTCACTGAGAATGACAACGTTGCGATGGTAACTGAAGAACAGAGAGATGACAAGACTGAAGGGATGTTTTACATTCATTAGTTGTCGTTTTCTAGGAGAAAGATACTACTAGTGATTTATATTGGGTATCGTGGTTTTTTCTGGGGGGGGGGTTGGCCGTGCGCACGGCATGTGGAAGTTTGTGGGTCCAGGGATCAAACCCATGCCACGGCAGCAACCTGAGCTGCTGCAATAACAATGCTGGATCCTTAACGGGCTGCACTAAGGGGGAGCGCCTGATGACATGTTTTATGACTTATGAAAAACTGCCACATCCATTACTATTAAAGCCCCATGGAGCGCTTTGGAGACGCACACTATTATCTGAGGCTGAGAGAGGCGGTGGTAGGTGACACTGCAGGTGACAAGATCAGGACCCAGTCTAGGTCATTGATCCCAAACTGTTTGCTTTTTATGACACGTTTCTGCTTTACTGCTTCTCACCTCTTGCTAACTGCCAGCGCTCACCGAAGTGTCTCTCCTGCCTGGGTCCGAAAGCAGAGATGTTATATATCCTATACAGTCTATGAACTTTTGTAGCTTTTTATTTTGAAATAATTTCAAATGCACAGAAAAGTTGCAAAGAAGGTACCAGGAACTCCTGTAGTATTCTTTCACCGAGTTCCTCAATTTATTTTAGGTTTCAAATTTTACCACACTTGCTGCAATTCCAGGATTCCCTCCCTCCTCTCCCCCACCCCAACTCATGTATATATGTGCACACACACACACACACGTAACATGGTAATTAGAAGTACATAACATATATATGTGGAATATAGTATATATATATATGCATAAGTATATGATATGTAATATATATATGGAGAGAAAGAGTGAGTGTGTGTGTGTGTGTGATTTCTGATCCATTTGGGAGTGATGCCCTATTAGCTTTTAACACTTCAGTATCTATTTCCTACAAACAAGGACATTCTCCCACATAACCACAGTACAACATCACAATCAGGAAACTAACACTGATACAAAACTACCGCCTCATCCAGAGACCCTATTCAAATCTCCTAGATTGTTCTAATAACATTGTTTGCAGATCCAGGATCCAATCCAGGATCATGCATTGAATTTAATCGTCTCATTTTATCAGTCTCCTTCAATCTGGAATAGTCCCTCATTCTTTTCTTGTCTTGATATTTCGTGATCGTGATATTTTGGAAGAATACAGTCCAGTTATTTTGTGGGAGGTCCCTCAGTCTGGGTTTGGCTGTTGTGCCTTATGAATTGATTCAGGTTATGCATTTTTGTCAGGAAGACTACAGAAATGCTGTTGTGCTCTCAGTTCATCTCCAAAGAGGCACACGATGTTAATTTGTCCTGTTCCAGGGAAGCTCACTTTCATCAGTTGGTTAGATTCTTGTCAGCCAAGTTTCTCCACAGTAAATTCAATTATAAGTATGATGTACTCATCAATTAATAAGCATTGGAAACCATGTAAATATGGGGTTCCATGTCAAACTTTCGCCCATACGATTCAGCACCCACTGATAATTCTTGCCTAAGTCATCTATTACTATGATGGTTGCCTAATGGTAATTTTCTAACTTCATCTCTTTTTTGTATTTAGCAATTGGCATTCCCTTTTATTTTATTTATTTATTTATTTATTTATTTATTTATTTATTTTTTAGGGCCGCACTCATGGCATATGGAAGTTCCCAGGCTAGGGGTCGAATTGGAGCTCCAGCTGCTATCCTGTGCCACAGCTAGAGCAACACAGGATCCAAGCCACATCTGTGACCTACACCATTGCTCATGGCCATGCCAGATCCTTAACTCACTGAGTGAGGCCAGAGATCGAACCTGCGTCCTCATGGATCCCAGTCAGGTTCGTTAAACCCTGATCCACGAAGGGAACTCCTCAATTGGCATCTAATTTAAGTTATTGCCGTCCCTTCTCCCCATGTATTTATTAATATCTGCATTATATCATCCATTCCTATTGTATTCAATAGGTTACTCTAGTGAATACTAATACTAAAGTTATCTATAGAGGTCCTGTAATATTCTTACAGAGGGTTAAGAATCCAACTGCAGCAGCTCCGAGGCATGGGTTCAATCCCCAGCCCGGTGCCGTGGGTTAAAGGATCTGGCATTGCTGCAGCTGTGGCTCATATTAAGTCCCTGGCCTGGGAACGTCCATATGCCTCGAGTGCATTAAAAAAAATTATTTATTTAGACACCTAAATTGTCCCAGACTTTACCTAAAGGTGTCACTTCAATCTGGATCATGTATCCCTTTGACGTGTTCCCATCACTCTTTGAGCACTTCCTTACTTTCTAGCACAAGATGTCCAAGGTTCATCTAGTAATTTCTAGGCTGATCAGTCCTGGTTCTTTTCAGTGGAACATGGTATTTAGAAGTCAAGATCTGAGTGATTGATGTGTTCACTGCTATTGGTTGTTATTGCTTCTAGGACCTCTCAGCAGATAGAGCTAGAAATACATATGTGTACACACACACACACACACACACACACACACACACATCTATTTATCTATGTTTAATGCAGGGGTTCAAAATAATTACCCCAGTTCTGATGGTTTATTTCCTTTTCATAAATATTAACTCCTCTCACTAACCATGAGAAACATGGCTCCCATTATCCACAATATACTATCTATTTTCTCAAGTCCTCTACTTGCAATCGGTCTCCTAACCATAGAGGCCATCTTCTCTGCCCTGACTCAGCAAACATGTTGGTTGCACTGGCCAAATTCTGGCTCCAGTCTCACTGACCATACTGGCCGTGCTGGCTGAATCCTCCATCCATATCAAAGGGAAAAAAGAGAGGAAGGACACATTCTATAATTTTTTAAAGAATTGGATTTATTGAACTTTGTCTTCCCATATTGAAATCAATCACACAGTCACTCAGACACATCATATAACCTAAAGATATCTGTTCCGGAGTTCCTGTCGTGGCGCAGTGGTTAACGAATCCGACTAGGAACCATGAGGTTGCGGGTTCGGTCCCTGCCCTTGCTCAGTGGGTTAACGATCCGGCGTTGCCGTGAGCTGTGGTGTAGGTTGCAGGTGCGGCTCGGATCCTGCGTTGCTGTGGCTCTGGTGTAGGCCGGCGGCTACAGCTCCGATTCGACCCCTAGCCTGGGAACCTCCATATGCCGCGGGAGCGGCCCAAGAAATAGCAACAACAACAACAACAAAAGACAAAAGACAAAAAAAAAAAAAAAGATATCTGTTCCAATAACAGAGCACCGTTAGGAGTTCCCGTTACGGCTCAGAGGTTAATGAACCTGACTGGCATCCATGAGGATGCAGGTTCAATCCGTGGCCTTGCTCAGGGTTAAGGATCCAGCGTTGCCATGAGCTGTGGTGTAGGTCACAGACACAGCTCAGATCCTGCATTGCTGTGGCCCTGGCGTAGGCTGGTCGCTACAGTTCCGATTGGACCCCTAGCCTGGGAACTTCCACATACCTCAGGTGCAGCCCTAAAAAGAAAGACGACAAAAAAAGCACTTTTAATGTTTCTAGGAGAGTAACAGAGCCAGTGTTTATGAAGTTATTTCTAGTTATTAACCTGAAAAACAGATTAGGTGTGTGTTCTTCATTCTGTTTTTTGGGTTTTTTTTGTTTTTTAGCTTTTTAGGGCCGCACTCGTGGCATATGGGGGTTCTCAGGTTAGGGATCGAATCAGAATTACAGCTGCCAGCCACAGCCATAGCCACAGCAACTCAGGATCTGAGCTGCCTCTGTGACCACAGCTCACAGCAATGCCAGATCATTAACCCACTGAGCAAGGCCCAGGATTGAACCTGCAATCTCATGGTTACTAGTCGGATTTGTTTCGGCTGCACCACAACGGGAACTCCTTCATTCTGCATTTTTAAAGCTCTCTCATAATCTGTTTTCTTAGTTTATGTTCATGCTAACTTTGTAAAGATTACAAAGTAAAGACCTTTTGCCCTATTGATAAATTCTGGAACAAAATTTCAAAGAAAATGTGTTAGAGACTGCTTATTTACTAAACCATTTCCTTTTACCTCCTGGGTAAAAGCTTGACTACGTTTCCCAGCCACCCCTGCAAACAAGTGTGACCACAGGACTGAGTTCTGGCCAGTGGAAGGTAGGCAGAGGTGATGAATACCGCTTCTAGAGCCAAAACCCTTCCACACAATTCTGCACGCTTCCTGTCTCTTCCTCATCCGCTGGCTGAATACAGAGGATCCAGTAGAGGATCCCCAAGCCTGGAGCAGTTAGCAGAGCCACCAGGTGGACAGTTCTAGGTCCCTGAGTCACGCTGTGGAAGGCCATCCACTGAACAGCTGCATTAAATTCTTACGTGGATGTGATGTCCACTTGCGTTAAGTCACTGAGACTCGGGGGCTCTTAGCCATGTCAGTTAGTTCACCCTAACTCATACAGAAAGGAGATGAATTGTCCAAGTTTACCCTTTAGAAGTGATAAAACATCACATTGAATGTGACCTTCCGATCCCATCAGTTCAGACCAGGTGAAGAGGGACATTTTCCTCAGTAGCCCAAGCATGACACTAGCCCCGCCTTTTATCCCTTCCCCTTTCCCAGCGAGACCTTGGCCTAGGTTTGCTGTTTCGTGGATTCCTCTTCATCAGGTTCAAACACCTGGGCTGCCTAACACCTGACCTCTGGTTGACTCTCCCAGGGAAGGGGGCAGCCCTTCGATCTCCCACAAGTGGACACTATGGCTGGCGTGGCAGTGGTGACAGGGCTCCAAGTCTGAGGATCGTCCGAAAGGCTTGAGGGCCAGGTCGCCTTCTTCTTCTGCCACAGGAGGCCGGGAGCAGTTCCTGGTGACCTCTACACCCTGGCTCATCGTAGGCGGAGAGCTACCGGTTCAGCAATGGGCACAGCCCAGGCTGCTAGAAATTTAACTCTTCCTGAAGAGGCTGTTCCTCACCTTCCTCCCTCCCCCCAGGAAAGACAAGTTTTCAAAACCAAGAGTTAGAGAACTAGGGTCAAGTGGGTGGGTAAGGCGAGGGACCGTATCATCAAATGAGGGAGAGGAAGACTCAGGCTGGAGACGTGGACACGAGATGCCTTGGGAGCTTTCTTGATACCACAGTTTAAATTTCAGAGTTGAGAAATATTTCTAGAGGCAGGCAACACCCCAAGTTCTGCCCAGCCTTCCTTTCATAGAGAAATGCCTCGCTGCCATGTCACAGAGAGGGGTCAGAGGACCTGAGCGATTGAAGCGCATGTCGTGGCCACAGAGGTAGTCAGGGCTGGGACTGACCCCACGCCTCTCAAGTCCTGCACCTCTTAGCTCTTTTCTACTCTGCTTGCAGCTCTGAAGGGAACTACTACTCCGTTCGGGCAGTTGGAATAGCAGATGTAATTAGGGTACTAAATGCTGGAGAGTATTGTCCCTAAGGACACATCTCTCCATGACCTTGGCCAAGCTCCACCCGCCCTGTAAGACTTTCCAGCCTTCTAGGAGGAGCCAGCTCCCATCACCCAGCAGGGTTTGACACAGCCAGTCTGGGGTGAGTCGCTCAATTCCAAGGTAAAACAGGGCTGGGAACATCTCCACTTAGAACTCCAGAGCGTCTGGGAAGGGAAGGTGTCTCCGGACTGGAAAGGCATGGAAATTTCCCTGAACCCAGAAGCACGCTTGGAATAGTATCAAAACTGCCGCATCACCCGCATCCCCGCTCCAGCCGGGCCTTGTTAGCGAGGCGAGCGGCAATCAGGAGATAATGAGCTTGCTGTTATTTATTCCCGCACTAATCAGCAGCCCACTGCTTGCACAGGGGAGAGCACTCCCACCCCCAGAGCTGTGGGGGTTCTCAGGGACCTTTAGTTACCAGCCAGGAAACAAGTCGCAGAAGACAAAGGGCTGGGGAGACGTGAAGAGGGAGGAGGAGACCCACTAAGGGAACTCGGCGCTGTGGGCGCCTGCACCTCGCGCAGGTCCCCCGGGGCGAGGCGGCCAGGGATCACCAGGAGCCCCGGGGCGCGGGCAGCGCTCCACTTCGTTTTGTTCTTCGGGTTGGGCTCTGGTCGATAAAGGGCGGCTGGCATTCAGTTCCCTGTTCTGCCTCACTGCAGTCAAATTGCCTTTTTCCAAGGCGACTTTCAAAAAAAAGATGACATTTATCAAAGCCTGCTGAGCGGTAACCTTGGTGGGAGGGGGAGAGGGCGGGTGTACTGTCTGCGGAAGCAGGCAAAGAAAATGAGGGAAACCTGGTGGGAAGGAAATGCTTTCAAACCTCAGAGCTGTTGGCGCAGCCACGGGAGATGGCTCTGGGTTTGAGGACGTGCGCCACCGGCCACCACACTCCCTCCTGGTCCCTTCCTCATCCTCACCAGCCCATCCGCACAGGCAAACCCTGCCTTTCCAGCCCCAATGGTAGACTGAAGATCTCCATGCAAACAACAACCGCTGGGAAGGCTCAGACCTATGACTTGAGAAGTTTGTAAAATACAGAACCTTAGAATTAGTAGCAGTTCCAGAACTTCTGTATAGGGCAGGCTAAGAGGTTGCTATCTGGTTGGAAGGCAGGGAGTGAGAAAGCTGGGAGAGTTGTACTAAAGCTGTATTTGCAGGAGTTCCCGTGGTGGCTCAGCAGAAACGAATCTGACTAGTATCCATGAGGATGCAGGTTCGATCCCTCACCTTGCTCAGTGGGTTAAAGATCTGGAATTGCTGTGGCTGTGGCGTAGGCCGGCAGCTGCACCACCAATTTGCTCCCTAGCCTGGGAACCTCCATATGCCGTGGGTGCGGCCCTAAAAAGACCAAAAAAAAAAAAAAAAAAAAGCTGTATTTGCAAAGCGAGTACATTAGGTCTGTTGTCGTTTTACATATATTGTACATCTGTATGGAAGGTGTGGATAAAGCCCTCCCAAGCCATCTCTTGGCCCTACTGCTGCACAGGATTCCGGAGTTGGAAGAGAATTTAGAGGTCATCTGGATAACCTTGGGTCCTGTACGAGACTCCTGCACAAGCTTGCTCCCTTCGCTTCTCTGGCACCTTAAGCCCTTTACACAGGCTCTTATAGCACCTGTGACCATGCATCGTAACAAACTGTGTCTGAGTTTCCTTCACCAGACAATGACACTTGAGAACAGATACTGTTTCTTAGGAGTCTATCTTTGTATTTCACTTTTGTACTTCTAAACACTCACAGGAGTTCTTGCTATATGTGAATGGGGGTACGTGTGATAGAATGAATGAACAAACAAATGAAGAGACATCTGTGCAAATAGCCAGCCAGCCCCTGCTTGAATGCTTCCTGTGATGGGGAGTTCATTACTTCAAGATGGAAAATGTCCATTATTGGACAATCAAAACGTCAGAAGAGGAGTTCCCGTTGTGACTCAGTGGAACTAACTTGACTAGTATCCATGAGGACATGGGTTCGATCCCTGGCCTTGCTCAGTGGGTTGAGAAGGATCTGGCATTGCCACGAGCTGTGGTGTAAGTCACAGACGTGGCTCGGATCCTGCATTTCTGCGGCTGTGGCATAGGCTGGCAGCTGTAGCTCCAATTTGACCCCTAGCCTGGCAACTTCCATATGCCTTAGGTGTGGCCTTAAAAAAGGGGAGGGGGAGAAAGAAATGTCAAAAGAGGTTTCTGGACATGGAATGGGTTGCTGCTTCTCTGACACTTGTAGCCAGTAGAGCAGTTCTTCCCTTTAGAATCCCGGAAGAACAGGCCCTTCAAGCCAGAATTCTATATATAAGCCTTATGAGAACCCTGCCCCCGAGAAAGAGCGTAAAATTCTGTATGCCCGCCCATGTGCTGAGGGGCAGGGAAGCCACGGTTTCCAAAGGAGTTTGTATTACCAGATTTTATTTATTTTTTATTTTTTTATTTTTTGTCTTTTTGGGACCACACCCACAGCATATGGAGGTTCCCAGGCTAAGGGTTGAATTGGAGTGGTAGCTGCCACCCTACACCACAGCTCAAGGCAACGCCAGATCCTTAACCCACTGTGCAGGCCGGGGATCGAACCCGTGTCCTCATGGATACTAGTCAGGTTTGTTAACCGCTGAGCCATGACGGGAACTCCTGTGTTACCAGATTTAGAGCCACACTTCGTTGTCTACTCCCTTCCTCATGAAATGTATACTAGACAAAACAAGGGTGTTCAAAACGCTTCCTGTTTTAGAGTTCTCCTCCTTCCTTCTCCATGGAAAGCAGATCTCCAAGTTGTTATGTACCTAGAGCAAAACTAGCTCTGCTTCTCTAACCACAGATGATTGAATGAGGATTAATTCACATGCTGAATTTGACCATGTGTGGGTGGGGCACACAGGATGCCAAAGAAAGGCCTTGATAGGAATTCTGATCAAAAGGGTGGTCCACCGCTGGCTGGTGGACTCATCATTATTACTTGGGCAAGTAAACATCCTGGTGGTGCCCCCAGAAGGTGGGCAACTCATGAGTTGCAAGCCTCTTTCTACCATTTCCAGCCACTTTTTCAGTTCTTGGAAGCGCTGGGCTCATGCTGAGTGCAGCTAATAAGGCAACTCCCTGGCTGCAATTAACCTCTCTTCCTGAAACCTATTAGGTATGATGCGTCTTTGCAGTTCCAAAGACTCTAAGACACAACCCTTCCATTTTCAGAAGTGGTTGTTAGGACTTCCTCCCAAAGCAAAAGGTCCTCATTGCGAAATCATCCCTCATATATGAGCTACCAAGCTATCCCCCTACATGCTCATTAAATACTCGCAAAAATCCTAGAACAGAGGTCCTCAAACTTGCCGGGGGAGTACAAAGAATCACCTGACTTCACCTTAAATATAGACTCCCAAGCCCCCATCTCCAGCAGTTCTATGCAAGTCTGGGCGGGGGAGGGCTTGGAATCCATTGTTTATATTTTAATTTTTTCTTTTTCTCTTTTCATGGCATATGGAAGTTCCCCAGCCAGGGGTCTAAGCCAAGCTGCAGCTGCCAGCCTATGCCACAGCCACAGCAATGCTGGATCTGAGCTGCATCTGCAAACTGCCCCACAACTTGCCAGATCCTTAACCCATTTAGGGAGACCAGGAATCAAACCTGCATCCTCAGGGACACTATGTTGGGTTCTTAACCCACTGAGCCACAATGGGAACTCTGAAATCCATTTTTTAAGCAAATTTCTTGAGATTCTGATGTAGGTAGTCTGCAGTCCACACAAGGAAAACCCTCTCCTAGAGGGCAGTGTTTCCTAGCTGCCTTCATGCTCAAAATGCCTCTCAGCCTCCTCCCACAAAAATTCTGATTTGGGAGTTCCCGCTGTGGTGCAGGAGGATCAACGGCATCTCTGCAGTGCCAGGACACAGGCTGGACCCCCAGCTCAACACAGTGGGTTCAAGGATCCAGTGTTACTGCAGCTGTGGCTCGAATCGGATTCCTGCCCCAGGAACTCCACATGCCGAGAAGTGGCCAAAAGAGGAAGAAAAAATATTCTGATTCAGTGGATCAGGGGCTCTGGAATTTGTATTTTGAATAGGGCAGGTATCATAACATCCACTTTATGAGAAAACTGAGACGCAGAGTAACTTATCCCCAGTCACACAGATAGTTGATGTCAGCAGAGAGACTAGAATCCAGCTCTCTCCACACTCAGTCCAATGCTCTTTCTACTGGGTCACAAAGCCCACATACCCACATAGAGTCCTGAACATAAGAGGCAATGGACAGAGGTTTGTTAGATAGAATCCACACCAGTTCTAGAGGGAAGAAACTATTTCTTTCTTTCTTTCTTTTTTTCTTTTTTGTCTTTTTTTGCCATTTCTTGGGCCGCTCCCACGGCATATGGAGGTTCCCAGGCTAGGGGTCGAATCAGAGCTGTAGCCGCCAGCCTACGCCAGAGCCAACAGCAACACGGGATCTGAGCTGCATCTGCAACCTACACCACAGCTCACGGCAACACCAGAGCCTTAACCCACTGAGCAAGGCCAGGAACCGAACCTGCAACCTCATGGTTCCTAGTCGAATTTGTTAACCACTGAGCCACAATGTGAACTCCTGAAGAAACTATTTCTATAAAGCATATTTGCATCCCACTCCACTCAGTCTCACCCCAAGGCAGACAACACAGTGGTCTGTCCCAGGGATGCAACAGATGTTTGAAGAGAATGCATGATGGTGATTACTGCACTGGGTACCACTCCATCCACTATCTCTGGCTGTGCTCCAGACTGTTAATGAGCTGCCCAGACTGAACTTGATGTGCCAGTGATGGTCCGACCCAAACTGAGTACAGCAGGAGCTCCTGTGCCCATGTTTCTCCAGGAACTGCTGCCTGTCTAGGGAGCTGGATTGTGCCCTTCCTGCAGGTCCGGTGAGGTGGGTGCCCTCATGACACTGATAGGAACTGGCGGCTCTATGACTGGTCTTCGGCTGCCTCACTTCTTCCACCTCTCCTGTGGCTTTCTAATCCTAGTCTCCCATTCATCAACACTTAAAACGCTCACAGCTTCCCCCCAGGTCTATGCTTTGTAGCACTCCTGGCAAAGAACCCGAACAAAGACGGGGCACAGCCACTCCTGCCTCCCCACATTTATGGAGTGCCTGCCGCCTGGGAAAGACTCTGTTAGGTACATGAACTTATTAAATACTTACAACAACCCCATTAGGTATATAGCCCATGCCCATTTTATAGGTTAAGGAACTGGTTCAAGTCACCCGGTGAGTGGTAGAGCCAGGATTTGATCCCAAGAAGCCTGGCCCCAGAGACTATGTTCTTTGGCGGGGGCGGGGGTGGTGGCGGGGAGAATGCACGACTGTGGCATGTGGAAGTTCCTGTGCCAGGGATCAAACCCACACCACAGCAGCAGCCCAAGCCACTTCTGATTCGGGAGTTCCCGCTGTGGTGCAACAGGATCAAAGATGTCTCTGCAGCATCAGTAAGCAGCAATGACAACACTGGATCCTTAACCCACTGTGCTACAAGAGAACTCCCAGAGACTATACATATATATTTTTGGAGGGCCGCATATGAGGCATATGGAAGTTCCCAGGCTAAGGGTCAAATCAGAGCTGCAGCTGCGACCACAGCCACAGCAGGGTCAGATCCGAGCTGCATCTGAAACCTACACCAAGTTCACAGCGATGCCGGGTCCTTAACCCACTGAGCTGCATCCTCATGGATACTAGTCAGGTTAGTTTCCACCGAGCCACAACGCAATTCCAAAGACTATATTCTTAACTACAAAGCTACACCCCCCTCTCCAGGCTAACTCATCTCTGCCTTGAACCAGCTTGTGAACTTGACTGCTAAGGTAGCTTCTAGCACTGGTGCTCTCTCTCTCACCAAAGGTAAGGGCCAGACCAATGACATTATGATTAGCCTAAAAATAGGCTAAGAACAGTATAAGTGGTCAAAGAGTAGAAACTTCAAACATTAATAAAAGAGTATGATTAGAGGGAGTTCCCTGGTGGCCTACTGATTAAGGGCTCAGTGGTCACTGCTGTGGTGTGGGTTCCATCCCTGGCCCAGGAACTTCTGCATGCTGTGGGTGCAGCCAAAAAAAAAAAAAAAGTATGATTAGAGGAAAACTCAAAGAGTTAGTCAAATAGCCTTGGAGAAGTATGAAAAATCCTTAACTGCAAGGTTAACATTTAGTTTAACTACAATCCTTTCCAAAATCCAAAATTAGGAAGTACTGACTTCTTAAACTAGAATATTAACTCTCCAATATAGTGCAAATTAGTTAAGGCTTCATATGATATGAACTATCTTAGAAGTCTCACATGAGTTAAAATTTAATTTTAGATATAAAGCCTTTAGAAATCCAAAGAGGGGATTTCCCCTTGTGGCTCAGGGGGTTACAAACCTGATTAGTATCCATGAGGATGTGGGTTCAATCCCTAGCCTCACTCAGTGGGTTAAGGAACAGGTGTTGCTGTGGCTGTGGTGTAGGCCGGCAGCTGCAGCTCTAATTCAACCCCTAGCCCGGGAACTTCTGTGTGCCACAGGTGTAGCCCTAAAAAGGAAAAAAAAAATTGAAAGAGAGGGTTTCATGTATTGGAAAAGAAAATATTTTCAGACTTATGACAAAACTTCTTAATGGGAGCTCTCGTCTTGGCTCAGCAGAAAACAAATCTGACTAGTATCCAGGAATGACGCAGGTTTGACCCCTGGCCTTGCTCAGTGGGTTAAGGATCCAGTGTTGCCATGAGCTGTGGTGTAGTTTGCAGAAGCAGCCCAGATCTGGCATTGCTGTGGTGTAAGTTAGCAGCTACAGCTCCTTTTTGACCCCTGGCTTGGGAACCTCCATATGCCTGGGGTGCAGCCCTAAAATGACCAAAAAAAAAAAAAAAATTCATAATGAAAAAAACACCAAACATCTTCTGGAGGACCTCCTGGTTATCCCAGGCTCACAGGCAGAAGTTCCAGAGTAATCTTATTTGTAACAACGCCTTGGAGTAAAAGTCTTCCACCTCTGGGATGTACAGCCAGCGCAAGCTAAGTTCCTTTTAAGGGAACCCCATCTCTAAAGGATAAAATAACATTATGAACCTTGAATATATTTGTCAGCAATATTTTAAAGACACATCTATCCAATGACTCAGTACAGGACTATTCTGAGATGTCCATATGTCAGTGTCAAAAGTCAAAGTATTCATGGTTTAGCCATCAGGAATGATCATCTCTATGGAAGCACAATAACCCTGACCAAGAGCATGAGATGCTGAACCAGGGGGCTGCAGAATCACTTGACAAAACTGAAGATCCCAGGACACTGAAAGGTATCTGTGGCACCCCACCACCCAGGCTAGTGATTCCTCTTCTGCCTCTGGTTAGCATCTACATCCTTGTGGTTCCAGCAGATCAAGTAGAGCTTCCAAAAAGTGTGTGGGGTTGAGGTGGAAAAGAGTAACAGGTAGCAAAAAGGGAGGGGGATGTCAGCTGTGCAAAAAGAAGACATATGTCTCCTGAGCAGTAAAGAATGGGCGAGCATGCTAAACGGCAAGTTAAAGGTTAAAAGGGGTCCATGAAATGAACGATGGCTTACACGCGTTGAGGTGACAGGAACCCGCCAGACCGAGCACCTCCAGGGACAAAACAAAAATGGAAACTTGGGTGAACTGCTAGATAAAGAAATGGCTCAACCCAATGCCAATGCAAGGGCCTGAATTTTAACCCTTTAAGCAACACGTAACAAAGGAGGCATCTTTTCTTTATTGCTACCTCTCCTAGAAATAGCTTCACTTCGGAGCCCCCTCTTTTTAGAGTATCCTTTTTTGGGTTTTTTTTTTGGTTTTTTTTGTTTTTTGTTTTTTTGCCTTTTCTAGGGCCGCTTCCCACAGCATATGGAGGTTCCCAGGCTAGGGGTCTAATCGGAGCTGTAACCACCGGCCTACACCAAAACCACAGCAACGCAGGATCTGAGTTGCGTCTGCAACCTACACCACAGCTCATGGCAATGCTGGATCCTTAACCCACTGAGCAAGGCCAGGGATCGAACCCGAAACCGCATGGTTCCTAGTCAGATTTGTTAACCACTACACCATGACAGGAACTCCTAGAGTATCTTTTCTTAGCTACTCTAAGAATTATCAAAACTGTGCTGACAAATAACAAGTGCTGGAGGGGGTGTGGAGAAAAGGGAACCCTCCTGCACTGTTGGTGGGAATGTAAACTGGTACAGCCACTATGGAGAACAGTTTGGAGATACCTTAGAAATCTATACATAGAACTTCCATATGACCCCACAATCCCACTCTTGGGCATCTATCCGGACAAAACTCTACTTAAAAGAGACACATGCACCTGCATGTTCATTGCAGCACTATTCACAATAGCCAGGACATGGAAACAACCCAAATGTCCATCGACAGATGATTGGATTAGGAAGACATGGTATATATACACAATGGAATACTACTCAGCCATAAAAAAGAATGACATGATGCCATTTGCAGCAACATGGATGGAACTAGAGAATCTGATACTGAGTGAAATGAGCCAGAAAGACAAAGACAAATACCATATGATATCACTTATAACTGGAATCTAATATCCAGCACAAATGAACATCTCCTCAGAAAAGAAAATCATGGACTTGGAGAAAAGACTTGTGGCTGCCTGATGGGAGAGGGAGGGAGTGGGAGGGATCGGGAGCTTGGGCTTATCAGACACAACTTAGAATAGATATACAAGGAGATCCTGCTGAATAGCATTGAGAACTTTGTTTAGATACTCATGTTGCAACAGAGCAAATGGTGGGGGGAAAATGTAATTGTAATGTATACATGTAAGGGTAACTTGATCCCCTTGCTGAACAGTGGGAAAATAAAAATTAAAAAAAAAAAAAAAACTGTGCTGATAGAGTGAGCAGGGCTCCTGGGCACAAAAGCCTATCGGTGTCCCCATTTCTTGTTTTCAGGGAATGGGCCCCATTCAGCCTCCATGGCTTTCCTTGGGGCCTAAAGGAGAAGGTTCAGACAGCTGCTGCTTGTGGAAGGGACGGGAACAAAGTCAAGGGAGGAAAAGTCGAGCAACAATAGTACGGCCTTGGGGCAGGATCCTGGTTCTCCCCAAGGGATACATATAATGACTAGATATCTTATGCACATAAGTGAAAAGTTATATTCCTTAGCTTCTTTCAGAAATGAATATTTATTTATTTATTTTTGCTTTTTAGGGCTGTACCCGTGGCATATGGAGGTTCCAGACTAGGGGTCAAATTGGAGCTGCAGCCAGCAGCCTGTGCCACAGCCACAGCAACTCGGGATCCAAGCCACGTCTGCGACCTACACCACAGCTCATGACAATGCTAGATCCTTAACCCACTGAGCGAGGACAGGGATCAAACCCTCAAGCTCATGGATCCCAGTTGGGTTCATTAACTGCTGAGCCACGAAGGGAACTCCCTAGAAACGAATACTTTGAAACTGAACAGCTTGGAGTCCTACTTTGGGCTTCGACCTCATTTAATTGCGCCCTAACCACAATCGCCTGTGAGCTAAAGGGTAGGTGTCCTGTGCACAACCGCCCGTGGGTTAAAGATTATAAGATTAAAGATGTTTCTCAGTTACTTTCCTAGCTTGTTCTAATCTCTGATCAATATGCCATTTTTGAAAGCACTGTTTTTGGAAGAAAAGTTACGATGCCATAACCCAGAAGACCACCGTCAGCATCACGCTCAGATCTCCTGATGCCAGTTTCAATGACCAAGAGTCCCCGAAAGAAAGAATGCATGTCTGTGCCAATTTTTGTTGTTGTTGTTGTTGTTGTTGTTGTTGTTGTTGTTGTTGTTGTTGTTGGGGTTTTTTTGCTTTTTAAGGCATATGGACGTTCCCCGGCTAGGGGTCAAATTAGCTACAGCTGCTGGCCTACGCCACAGCCACAGCAATACCAGATCCAAGCTGTGTCCGCAACCTGCACCACAGCTCCTGGCAACACCAGACCCTTAACCCACTGAGTGAGGCCAGGGATTGAACCCACATCCTCATGGATACCAGTCAGATTTGTTTCCGCTGTGCCACAGTGGGAACTCACAATTGTGATTCTTATCTGAAACCCTGATTTTCTCTTTTTAGACTATAAAACTCCCTGCAGTTCTTCCCTAAAAGGGGGCACTGTCTTTAAGGCATTAGCCTGCTGGGGGCTCCCTTGTCTGGCAAGCCAATAAAAGCTATTTTTTTAATCCCTCACCCCAAACTCTTGTCTCCACATTTCTATTCGGCTGAGTTTTGTCAATAACAGTAGCAATACCACTGGGGTTCTCCACAAAATGCAAGAATTTTTTTTCTCCTTCACCCACAGCATATGGAAGTTCCCAGGCCAGGGATCTGACTTATATCACAGCTACGGTGACACCAGATCCTTAACCCTCTATGCCGGGCCAGGGATCAAACCCATGCCTCAGCAGCAAGCAGAGCTCCTGCAGAGACAATCCTTAACTGCCTGCACCACATCAGGAACTCCAAGGATATTGTTTAATTAAAATTTCTTTGAATTTTTATTTTAAAACTGTAGATATTTTTATTGTTTTTAGGGCTACATCCACAGCATATGGAGTTTCCCAGGCTAGGGGGTCCAGTTGAAGCTACAGCTGCTGGCCTACGCCACAGCCACAGCAATGCTAGATCCGAGTCTCATCTGTGACCTACACCACAGCTCACGGCAACGCCAGATCCTTAACCCACTGAGCGAGGCCAGGGATCAAACCTGCATCCTCATGGATGCTAGTCAGATTCGTCTCCACTGAGCCATGACAGGAACTCCTCATGCAATTATTAATTAATGAATTTATTTAACCAACATGGGTTTTTTTTTGTTTGTTTGTTTGTTTTTGTCTTTTGTCTTTTTTGTTGTTGTTGTTGTTGTTGTTGTTATTGTTGCTATTTCTTGGGCCGCTCCCGTGGCATATGGAGGTTCCCAGGCTAGGGGTTGAATCGGAGCTGTAGCCACCGGCCTACGCCAGAGCCACAGCAACGCAGGATCCGAGCCGCACCTGCAACCTACACCACAGCTCATGGCAACGCCAGATTGTTAACCCACTGAGCAAGGGCAGGGATCGAACCCGCAACCTCATGGTTCCTAGTCGGATTCGTTAACCACTGCACCACGACGGGAACTCCCCAACATGTTTTAATGCCTATTAGGAGCCAGACCCAAGGTAAATCCCTGTTCTCAAGGAGCTTACAGTCTAATGGGGAAGCAGATATGTAAACAGACAGAATTGTAGATGAAAAGCTCTACAAGGACACACAGACAATGTGAAATGGAATCACAGAAAGGAATACCTACATGTGCCCAGCAGATGAGATGTCCTACAAGGGAGGCCAGCTGCCTGGAGTCTTTGGAAAGGAGTTAAAAGGTAGATTCCTAACAGGGGGTCCTTCTCCAGCTCTGACTGAAGTGGCCAGTACTAGTTATTGAGAAAGGGGAAATAAAAATATGTCTAGTATGGAGAAAAGCAATTCCTCGTCTCATAACCTGGTAGATATATCCCATTTCTTACTCCAATGCTGAGCTGACCAAATAACCTTACAAATTGTATTTAGGAACACTGGGTTGATCCATTCCAGCAAGGGAAATAAACGCCCACTATAAAGAGCCTGTTGCTATGTATCCTGCCAAGGCCCTCTTTTTGTTGTGAATTAATAGATGGTTGTTGGTCTAGAAAGTGGCCGTGGGAGAGTTATCATGACTCAGTTCTTTCCACCAGTGCCGTCCAGGGAAGCTTTGCGTGACTGTGTTCAACAGGGTAGCCAGCGAAATGGGGCCACGGAGCACTTGAAATGTGGCTAGGGCAACTCAGGCCGTGATTTATAATGTTATTCCATTGTAATTAGTTTAAATAGCCACATAAAGCTCGCAGCTACTGATGTGGACAGCGCAGTTCTAGAGCCTTGAGTACCCGTGGGTGAGCAGTGTCTGAACCACCCTATTAGCTTGTCGGCAACACAGACTCTCAGGCCCCACCCTAAACCTACCAATTCAGAATGTGGAGCTTCCCCAGATCTCCAGGTGATCTGTATGCATATTAAAAACTGAAAACAGCAAAGTTACTTTGGGGTGAGCTGAAAAAAAGAAAGGTTGACTGAGAATCATATCAATGGTGACCCTTCAAATATAACACCCACATTGGAGACTGGTGTCTGGCATAAAGGACTTTCTTTCTTTTCTTGTATCTGTCTCTTATCCATCCTTTAAACACAGCAGGGAGAGAAAGGACAGAGCCTGGAACACTAGCTCTAAGGAAAGTTTGTACAGGATATGGGGATGGGGTGGGATGTGGTGGGAAGAGCATGAGTTTCTCGGGGTACCTGTACCAAATAAAATGATGGAATTTCCTTGATAATTATTAGCTATGGATGATGGGTATATGGGAGTTCATGGTACTATTTTCTCCTCTTTTGTGTATGTTTGAAATTTTTCAAAATTACAAAATAGAGGAGTTCCCATTGTGGCTCAGTGGTCAACAAATCTGACTAGGAACCACGAGGTTGCAGGTTCGATCCTTGGCCTTGCTCAGTGGGTTAAGGATCTGGCGTTGCCATGAGCTGTGGTGTAGGTTGCAGACGCGGCTTGGATCCCGCATTGCTGTGGCTCTGGCGTAGGCAGGGGGCTACAGCTCCGATTCAACCCCTAGCCTGGGAACCTCCCATATGCCGCGGGAGTGGCCCAAGAAATGGCAAAAAGAAAAAAAAAAAATTAAAAAATAGACATGATTTCAGGCGTTCCCGTCATGGCTCAGTGGAAATCAATCCAACTAGCATCCATGAGGACACAGGTTCGATCTCTGGCCTCGCTCAGTGGGTTAAGGATCTGGCGTTGCTGTGGCTGTGGTGTAGGCCAGCAGCTACAGCTCCAATTCAACCCCTAGCCTGGGAACCACCATATGCCGCAGGTGTGGCCCTAAAAAATAAGTAAATAAATAAAAAATGGATGTGATTTCAGAGATAAAGCCTGTGATAGCCAGGCTCCAAGATGGCCCCCAAAGATCACCTCCTCCTGGTATTCATACCTTTGTGTAGTCTCTTTCCATACTGAATCAGGGTTGGGCCATGTGACTGAAGTGGAGTTAATAGGTGTGACCTCAGAGAGCTAGGTCACTGTGACTTCTGCCTTGTTCTCTCTTGGATCTCTTGCCCTGAAGGAAGTCAGCTACCATGCTGTGAGGAAACTCAATCAGTCTGGTGGAGAGGCCTTTATGGGGAGAAGCCAAGGCCTCTTGCCAACAGCCAGCCAGTCATGTGAGTGAGCCATGTAAGTGAGCCTCTGTGAAAGCAGATTCTCCAGCCCTGGTCAAGCCATCCATTGACTGTAGCTCCATTTAATTGTAACCGCACAAGAGACCTCCAAGCCAGAGTTGCCTGCCAAGCCGCTCCTGAATCTCTGACCAAGAGGATCTGTGAAAGACAATTAATGTATACCCTGTATTAAACCACTGCGTTTTGGGGTAATCTGTTATGCTGCAATAGAGAACCAATGCAATGTGATTTCAGGACTTCCCACTCCCTGAATATTCTCCCCACATGGTCAGAGATGCCTGAAATGAACAGGAAAAGAAAGAGCTTTTCACACCGTGCATAGGGCTAACCCGCTAAAACCCCTTGAAGAGATAATACATTCCTGGGAGTTCCCGTCGTCGTGGCTCAGCAGAAACAAATCCAACTCGAATCCGACTCGTATCCATAAGAGGGTGGGTTCAATCCCTGGCCTCGCTCAGTAGGTTAAGGATCAGGTATTGCTGTGAGCTGTGGTGTAGGTCGCAGACTCGGCTTGGATCCTTCATTGCTGTGGCTGTGGCATAGGCCAGCAGCTACAGCTCCAATTTGACCCCTAGCCTGGGAACTTCCATATGCTGCGGATGTGGTCCAAAAAACCAAAAAAAAAAAAAAAAGAGAGAGAGAGAGAGATAATACATTCCCTTAAATTCATGGTAAAACCTGTGACAGACATAAATTCTTTCTTTTTAAAACTCTTAGCAGGCTAATGTATTGGGACATTAATTTCAGTCTTGCTCTTGCTGTTGTAAGAGAGTAGAAAGAATAAAAAGGTAATTTCTCCTTCAGAGTCAAATATCCCAAGAATAGCCAAAGTCTTGAATTATAAGGTCTAGGCTCTTCTTACATCCCTCTCTCCCCATGACCAACCCCCAAAACACACACTGGTTAACAGCTTCTTGGTGTCTCAGGGACCGCCCTGAAAAAGACAACCCCCCTCACCTTCCTCTTGCGGAACAGCTAACAGAGGGTCTCGGCTGGAATTGCCTCATAAGGGCAGGGGAAAGAACCGAGACTGGTTTAAGAGGAAGGCAAGTGGCCAGGCCTAAGGAATGAATGATTCTCTCTCCAGGCGTGGAAGGTTTTTGGGGGAGTTTCTAGGGATGAATGGAAACTCGTCCCTGGCTTGTACGCGGTGGGGGAGGGGGGATTGCTTCACAGGGTGTCTGGGGAAGTGAGCGGAAGTGGATCGAGGGCCTAGGCATGCCCCAAAGATTCCCCCCCCTTACCCTCCTCCTGCCTATCCAGTTTGTGGGCTGTGAAGCTGGCCCCTTTCGGTGGTACTCCAAGGGTGGTGGAATGGTAACCTCAAGATTGAGGGGAGAAAAAAAAAAAGGCCCTTCTCCAAACCTTTTTACCAAATTTTGAGACTTGACAACCCTAGAGAGAGGGGAGGGGAAACCTCAGAACGTGACGGATGAATTTCCCGCCAACCTTGACAGCCGGGAGCTGAGCCAGATTTCTCTAATTTGTAAAATTAGAAGACGAGTGACGCGTCTTGGCCCGGAGTCAGTTGCAGCGAAATTCACTTCAGCAAGACCTACTTTTCCCGAGAGCGGCTTTGGAAGGTAGAAGGGCGGGGGTGACGGGGCTGGAAGAAGTAATAAGGGAACGAAGGGGCCAGCGTCCCCCTCGCGTCGGTTTGGTCTGCCAGGTCCCGACCCCCTCGCTCGGAAAAGGAAGGACCCGCGCGCGACCGCCCGCCAGGCTCCGACACAAACACACGCACGTGCGCCCCGCCCCCGCCGCGCGCACGCGCCGCAAGGCTCCGGCGGCGGCGGCGGCGGCGGCGGGCGCGCGCGCGCGCGGTGCTCGCTGCCCCCACGCCGCTCCCTGCGCTGAGATCGCGGTGCCTGCAGGTCCCCGCACCCTTGCACGCCCGCCCCGCGGACCCGGAGCCAGCGGCCGTGGTCTGGCGGCTCTCACGGCTCAGCGGTCGAGGCGGTGGCGCGGGGAGAGCGGAGCGGAGCCCGGCAAGTCCCTGGGAGGCGATGGTGCCAGGCGCGGGCCCCTGCGTAAAGCGGGCGCCGCGGCAGGCCGGCCGGTGAGGCGCCGCCGGGGGAGGCCGCGAAGGAGCTCCCGGACCCGCCATGGGCTGAGACACGTCCTCGCCGAGCAGGTGCAGTGACCCAAGCCCCCCGGGGGAGCCCGCCCCCACAGGCCCCTCGCAGGGCCCTCAACCCTATTGGGATTCTCCCTATCCGGTCTGTGCCCTGTCGACCTTCCGTCAGCTCCTCCCCAAAGGCCCTGCTGACCCCGCCTCCAGACGCGGGCCCTGCCACCTCTGTGACCCTGACACCCCGGGATACCCCATCCCCCACTGCTGCGACCCCAGCCCAGTAGGCCCTTGTGCCTACCTCCTCCTCGGCTCCAGTGTTTTGAGCCCACTGCCTGCACGGTGCCGGTGAGCTACCCAGCATCTCATCCCTTCTCTTCTAGCCCAGCGGGGGTGGGGCAGGGGGAGGAGAGGGGAAGGAGGGAGAGGCCAGGGGCCCAGGTGACCACAAACCCATCCTGTCGCTCTTAAGCCTGTCGTGAAAATGACCCTTCCTTACCCACCAGAACATGCCCGGGTGACTTCCTCCCGGACCTTCCTTGTGGCCTTCCTCACCCTCCCCCGTGACACTATGCAACCCCAGCGTGACCTGCGAGGCCTCTGGCTCCTGCTGCTGTCCTTGTACCTGCTCCTCTTTGAGGTGGCCAGAGCTGGCCGGCCCGTGGTTAGCTGTCCTGCCGCCTGCCTGTGCGCCAGCAACATCCTCAGCTGCTCCAAGCAGCAGCTGCCCAGCGTGCCCCACTCGTTGCCCAGCTACACGGCGCTGCTGGACCTCAGCCACAACAACCTGAGCCGCCTGCGGGCTGAGTGGACCCCCACACGCCTGACCCACCTGCACTCCCTGCTGCTGAGCCACAACCACCTGAACTTCATCTCTTCTGAGGCCTTTTCCCCGGTGCCCAACCTGCGCTACCTGGACCTCTCCTCCAACCAGCTGCGTACGCTGGACGAGTTCCTGTTCAGTGAACTGCAGGCGCTGGAGGTGCTGCTGCTCTACAATAACCACATCATGGCAGTGGACCGCTGCGCCTTCGACGACATGGCCCAGCTGCAGAAACTCTACCTGAGCCAGAACCAGATCTCCCGCTTCCCTCTGGAACTGGTCAAGGAAGGCGCCAAGCTACCCAAACTCACGCTCCTGGATCTCTCCTCCAACAAGCTCAAGAACTTACCGTTGCTCGACCTGCAGAAGCTGCCCGCCTGGATCAAGAACGGGCTCTACCTACACAACAACCCCCTGCACTGCGACTGTGAGCTCTACCAGCTCTTTTCCCACTGGCAGTACCGGCAGCTGAGCTCCGTGATGGACTTCCAGGAGGACCTGTACTGCATGAGCGCCAAGAAGCTGCACAATGTCTTCAATCTGAGTTTCCTCAATTGCAGCGAGTACAAGGAGCGTGCCTGGGAGGCCCACCTGGGGGACACCTTGACCATCAAGTGTGACACCAAGCAGCAGGGGATGACCAAGGTGTGGGTGACGCCGAGCAACGAGCGGGTGCTAGAGGAGGGGGCCAACAGCACGGTGACAGTGTCCAAGGACGACGGCAGTCTTCACTTCCAGCGGGTGCAGGTCGAGGACGGGGGCGTGTACACCTGCTATGCCATGGGGGAGGCTTTCAACGAGACACTGTCTGTGGAGTTGAAAGTGTACAATTTCACCTCGCACGGACACCACGACACCCTCAACACAGCCTATACCACCCTCGTGGGCTGCATCCTCAGCGTGGTCCTGGTCCTCATCTACCTGTACCTCACCCCTTGCCGCTGCTGGTGCCGGGGTGTCGAGAAGCCGTCCAGCCATCAAGGAGACAGCCTCAGCTCTTCCATGCTTAGCACCACACCCAACCACGATCCTATGGCTGGCGGGGACAAGGATGATGGCTTTGACCGGCGGGTGGCCTTCCTGGACCCTGCCGGATCCGGGCAAAATGGCAAGCTCAAGCCAGGCAACACCCTGCCGGTGCCCGAGGTGACCGGCAAGGGCCAGCGGCGGATGTCGGATCCGGAGTCGGTCAGCTCGGTCTTCTCTGATACGCCCATTGTGGTGTGAGCAGGATGGGTGGGTGGGGAGATTCTGCCCCAGGAGAGGTAATGCACCCCTGAAGGATGTGAGGGGATGGAAGAGAGGGCTGGCTGCCCAAGGGAGGGGGACCCCCCCCCCACCGACCTCAAGGGAATTGGTCACGGGTACGACAGCAGGCAAGACCCCAAGCAGGGGGTGGCTGCCAGGTTTTCAAATATGGATATGCTAATCCTCAGGCAACTGTGACAGCCCTACCCAGAGCCCTGACAGTTCTCAGTGGGGTGGAGGAAGAGGAAGGAGGAAGGGGTGGGAGAAAGAGCAGATTCCCTAAACTTTTTTGAGGTCAGCCCTAGCTCCTTCAGAGAAAATCATCTGGGAAAAAAAAAAATCATTTTTTTCTATCTCTGCCCACCCACAGCTGTGATGTTGTGTGTGCTGGGAGGAGCGGCCACGGGAGCCACACTGGGGAAAAGCTGCATTATCTTCTTTGGCCAGGAAGTCACACTTCACAGCTGGGGAAATCGGAAACCTCTGGGAAAATGAGTCAGGAAAAGGCTGAGACCTCGATCAGTAACTCTCCCCAAAGCTGTTGTGAGACTTCCCACCAATGCCTTCCTCTTTCCCGATGAGCCCTGGGTGGATGGGCCTTTGCGGGAGCCTGGCCTGTTGCCTGACAGGTATGGCAGCCGTGTCCCATGTGGTATCTGTGCCTTGTGCTGGGACCAGTGGCACAGAGAGATTCAGCATGACCCAAGGGGCCATGTCACAGCATAGAGGCCAGCACAGAACTTGTAGGTGGGGGACCAACTCCACATTGGCGAATTCCTGGTGGGTGAAACCCTTGGGTAGCTTTACTCCTGACACCTGTGTGTCGGACCAGGGTGGGGGGGTTGCTGAAAGCAGAGCCTCTAGACTGCCTGCCACAGACGTGGGATGGGGAACGAAGAGGAGGAGGAGGGTAAATCAGCCTCCATTATGTAGCTTCCAGCGGGACCCACCTGATTTTCTGTGTATGCCATCACTTCCTTTGGTCTCTTGAGCAAGCTCAGGTGGGATTCTGAGTTTTCCCTAATATGCTGCTCTGCAGAGCAGAAAGTCCTGGAAAGTCTGGCCCCAGCTGGGTTGGACTGGGCTCAGGGATGCAGGGGCCCGGGGATGTATCTTTACATTGACAAAGCCACCTTGCTCCTCCCTTCGAGATCTCACCCCTGACGCAAAGCCATAGCTTGGGATCTCACCATCCTAGGAGTTGGAATTGGGTGGTTCTCTGCCCCAGAAGAATGGCAGTTTGGAGGATGGCTTAGAGTGGTGCCCTGTCCACAAGTTTCCAGGCAGTCCTGTAACAGACAGTCAGTGGCACTAAACTTTCGGGAGACCTTCTCAGCCAGAGGTCTGTGTGGTTGTGGTGGTTAGACCGGAGCAGCCTAAGAACAGGCCCAACATTCCATTCCGCCCGAGGTTGCAGAGTACTTGGGGATAGAGACGAAGGCTCCCTTTGACCGACTTCTCCCTTTGACTCTCCCGCGGGCCCTGGGAGATGGCTGCTCTGAGCTTTGGCAAGGGGGTGAGCAGAGCAAAAGTGAAAATGTTCTCTGACATCGGTCTTTTTAAGTGCCCCCTCTGCCACCGCCAAGTCCCCTGTCCACTGGAAGTTCTCCAGATCTTCTAGTTTTCTAGTCTGCTCTTTTAGGTTCCAAGAAGTGTCCTTGGAAGGCTGTTCGCCAGGAGGGCCTAGCTCCCGCTGCCTGTTCAGATTCGGGGAGGGGACTGGAACGCAACATCTTCCCCTTGTCTGTTCCTGGGATGTCAAGACTGCTGTGCATCTTTTATGAGTAACCTAGTTCTGTCAGGAGAGCTGCAGCATTTCACTCAAGTACTTGCATGCTCGTAGGGATGCATGCTTATAGGTCTGCATGCACCCCAGCACCCCGACTTCCATCAGGACAGGGATTCTCCAGTCCCCCTAATGTCTGCGTCCAGAGCGATTTCCACCCATGTGCTTCACGCACACAGTTTTCGTGCCCTGTAGGAGAGACAGTGACCATGCCAGGCTCTGCAAATACAGACTCTTGTATTCCTGATTTCTGAATTACCTGAAGCTACACCCGCATCTCCATGGCACGGAATCACTTCTCCACAAAGGCTGCAGTTAGGAGAGGCACAGGTTGCAGAGCTCGGGAGAAGGGGTGCTGAGGAGCTAGCTAGTTCTTCAGACTCGCCAGCAACCTTCCTTGGATTTGAGATGCTGTACATGAGAGGAAGATGTAGAAGTAGGTCAGCGATGGACCCAGGGCAACACCGGGCAGGGGACGGAGCATCTTTTAAGTTGCTCTTCCTATGTTAACTGCCCTGGTTAGACGGGAGCAGGAGGAAAGAGTTGTCTGGTCATATTCCTGAGAGTTCTGAAGATTCTGATACTGGAGCTATAGGAACCATGACTCCCTCCTCAGACCATCAGGGAACCAGGGAAAGTCTTAGCTCCAGGTTGCAGCTTCCCCCGCCCTGGGCACCATCGAGGGCTCCGAAAATCTTTGCAGTAAATGTCAAATGCAGACGGTCTTCTGGAGCATTCTAGCGGAGTTGCCGAGGACTAGGAAGGCCATCTCCTTCATAAGTCCTACCTGGTTTAGGGCATAATAGAAGGCCCTGAGGCTCTAAGTCTCCCTACTGTATCCAGTATGTTGGCTAGTATCTGCCAGTTTGAGAGACTGGTAGCTGTGCCTGGCTGCCCCACCAAGAAATTGAGCTGACTAGCCTCTTCCCTTGGTTTTAGGTGATAGAACCCAAAGGTAGCTTTGTCCTTGGGGGATTGGGTACTCAGCATACGTAAGCTCACTAGAACCCTGTGTGGGGAACTGCCAAGTCTGCTTATAATTAAAGGTCGAGAGATCACCCCCACCGCCATAAACCAGACCTGTCTCCCAGGAAACAGGTGTCCCTGGAGACGAGGATGCCAGGGCTCTACAGTTTGTCTCTGTGATTATTTGTGGTTGTTTTTTTTTTTTTCTTTGCCTATATTTAGGGGGCTCCTAGGAAGGAGCCAGGAGAGCTGGGGAGAGTAAAGCCCGCTGATTCCAATTTTCTCTGTGTTTTTGGTACTTCCTTGGAGCCCTGCTGGCGAAGCAGCAGGGCTCCCTGTGTCCAGGACCTTAGCCCTCCTCCCACTTGTGTACTCCCGGGCTGGCAAACCTTGGAGCCTCTGGGCTCTGAAAACTAGACATTGATCATTAAACCTGGCTTGAGTCTCCGTTCCGGCAGAGTCTGTAGCTGGTTTATTTCTCTTTTCAGCCTATGGGTGGGGGTCACTGTACCTCACCAGGGTGGTGGCCTGTCTCGGGAGAGAAAAAGTTAAATGCTGTTCTAAGGCACAGGTAGCCTCCATATCTAGGCAATAAGATGGAGCAGGGGTCAGCCAGCTTCTCCTGCAAAGAGCCAGACAGGAAGCTGGGTAGTCTTTGCAGCCCACAGAGTCTCAGTGACAGTGCCTCGGTGGTGCCGTTGAAGCAGGAAGGCAGCCACAGACAGTACACAAATGAATGGCTGTGGCTCTGTTCCAATAAAACTTTATTTATGGATGTTGAAATTGATTTTCATGTCATTGTAACATGTATTTTGCGTTTTTTCAGCCATGTGAAAATGCAAAACCTCTCATTAGCCCACAGCCCATACAGAACCAGGCAGCAGGTTGTTTGGGGCCAGCAGACCATCGTTTGCCAACCCCATAGATATTCTCAGAAGAAATGCCATTGATGCATTAGCAGGAGAGAATTCAGAAATTCCATGACTTGTGGCTAATAGCCCGTAGATAACAAAGGCTTTCTGGATCCCTGGGGAGCAGGGTTGCCTCCCTGCAGAGTGCTCTTAAAAGTCTGGATGGCGCCTACTGACTGTACCGCGGAAAAATGCTCGGACTGGATTAAAAGAAATAATGGGGAGCAGCTCACTCTCATGGTATTTTGATTGCTGCCAGTATATGTTCATAAGTGGTAACCATCTTCGTTTAGCTTAAAGTATATTCGTCGACAGTGTCGTGTGTCCTGGGCGTTGCATAGAACAGAGACGTGCAGTCCCCACTTTCTTGGTACAGAGACAGCCGTTGGACTGGATTCTCCTAAACTCTGAACATGCCACTTCTTTGGCTACGCTCAGTACTTCTGGAAGCGAACCGTCACGGTAGATTCCAAAAGGCGAGAGGAAATGGTCGAAGGAAAAGAGAAATTAAAAGAGACGTTCTCCTGTGGCGAAGCAGGTTAAGGATCCCGTGTCGTCACTGCAGCGGCTTGGGTTGTTGCTGTGGTGCAGGGTTGATCCCTGGTCTGGGAACTCCCACATGCCACAGGAGCAGCTGGACAAAAATGGGGGGGGTTAATCTGACTTTTGAGTAATTACCTACCAAGATTGCATTGGTAAAATCTTGACCGCAGGGCGGCTCGCCTCCGTCTGGAGCGTTGTCTTTTTCTCTTCAGGAGGAACAACCAAAGGGGCGAGGGACGGAGGCACCTCGCAGGCAGCTGCAGCAGACAGATCAACCTTGGCAGTCCGCGCAATGACAGATGTTGACGCCAGAGCAACCCCAGAGTCTACGTTTATCTAGTATTTTTTAATCTCTTCGGAGCAGTCTTTGCTATGGTTGAGTTTAGCCAAGAGATGAGATGGGAGAGAGAACAGATCTGAGCAAGACCCCTGAAGAGCTCTCCCCTCTCTCTGGGCCCGTGCCAAGCCCTTTCTCTGAGCCTGTAAAGTTCTGAGACCCCTTTCTCCGTCATCCCAAGGTGTCCAAGGCTGCATCTCTTCACCCCTCCCTTCCCCACCCCACCCGCCAAAGAAGTGCCCTAGGTTCTGGCCAAGATGTGCAATTTTGTCTGCCCTGTCTTGCAGCTCTTCCCCCGGCTTCTCTTCGCTGGCACTGCAGGAGCATGAAAGAGGTCACTATAACGGTTGCCTTTGAGGGTTCAGTGGATTGGCCAGTCTAGGCTCTCTTCCACTTGAGCTCTTGGCTCCTTCCCTGTCTGCAGCTGTAGCTCTGGTACCTGTGGTCGCCCAGGCACCACCCCCCCTCCCCCCCCCGCAGAAAAGGCCCAGGCCCCTGCAGTCTCTGGCTGCAGTAAGCCTCTGCTGGTACTTCCTCTTCTGGGGCTTGAGAGGGGACAGGGCGGCTGCCATGTCAGCCCCTTCATCAGGCTTATCCACTGCTGCGTGGGAAAGAGCAAGCAGCCAAGATACTCGGACCTGCCCTAGGCCTCCAGTCAGCATGAGCCTGGTGACCGTCCCAGAACCACAGAGGGCATGGAGACAACTGACCTTCAGGACATGGGTCCTACAGCGCAGCGTGTGTAAGGGAGAGACAGGGACCCCAACGTTGGAGAGGAGGGTTGTGTGTGCAGGCACATTGTGTGCAAACATGCACACAGGTCGAGCAGCGCTGTAGCTGGACAGAACTGTGTGCTGCTTTTCCTTCACTTGGCCAAAGTTTGTTGTAGGTGTGGGCCTATGTGGAAGGGCCTAGCCGGTCCTGGGCATTCTTAGAAATCACTGGGAGGGAGTTCCCATTGTGGTGCAGTGGAAACGAATCCGACTAGGAACCATGAGTTTGCAGGTTCGATCCTTGGCCTCGCTGAGTGGTTTAAGGATCTGGTGTTGCCATGAGCTGTAGTGTAGGTCGCAGATGGGGCTTGGATCTGGCATTGCTGTGGCTATGGCTGTGGCCTAGGCTGGCAGCCGCAGCTCTGATTCAACCCCTAGTCTGGGAAGCTCCATATGCCATGAGTGTGTCACAAAAAAGACAAAAAAAAAAAAAAAAAAGAAATCACTGTGAGGTAACTTGGAATCTGCTTTAAAAGAGGTATGCAGCAGGCCCCTCGTGTATGAGACAAAGAGTTGACTCCTCTGATACCAGGGTAAGCTACAATAGCTACTTAATCTACTGGCAACAAAGGTTTAAAAAAATCACCTAGGGGGAGTTTCCTTGTGGTGCAGTGGGTTAAGGATCCAGTGTTGTCACTGGGTAGCTGCTGTGGCATGAGTTTGATCCCTAGCCTGGGAACTGCCTACATGATGTGAGGGAGGCCAGTAAGTAAGTGTGTAAATAAATAAATAAATAAAATCACCTGGGAAATTCTGATAACAGCAGGTAGATTAAAAACTGGGATTGGAGTTCCTGTCGTGGCCCAGGGGTTAACGAACCCGACTAACATCCATGAGGATGCCTCGCTCAGTGGGTTAAGGGTCTGGCGTTGCCAAGAGCTGTGGTGTAGGTCGCAGACGTGGCTCGGATCCAGCGTCACTGTGGCTGTGGTGTAGGCTGGCGGCTACAGTTCCAATTCAACCCCTAGCCTGGGAACCTCTACATGCTGCCAGTGTGGCCCTTGAAGACAAAAAATAAATTAAGGAGTTCCCGTCGTGGCGCAGTGGTTAACGAATCCGACTGGGAACCATGAGGTTGCGGGTTCGGTCCTTGCCCTTGCTCAGTGGGTTAATGATCCGGCGTTGCCATGAGCTGTGGTGTAGATTGCAGACGCAGCTCGGATCCCGCGTTGCTGTGGCTCTGGCGTAGGCCGGTGGCTACAGCTCCGATTCAACCCCTAGCCTGGGAACCTCCATATGCCGCGGGAGCGGCCCAAGAAATAGCAACAATAACAACAACAACAACCAAAAAAAAAAAGACAAAAAAAAAAACAAACAAACAAAACAACTGGGACTTATTCCCTGCACACTGCAACTAAGTCAAGCCTTCTGGGTGTAGGCGTGGGGGAGAAGGTTGTCTTCCTGGAGGGAATCTGTGTTTGCTTTAAGCTTAGCCCAGTGCTGGAGAGTATCCACATCAAACCACCCCCAGGGGCAGTTCTAGGACCCTAGCCTGTCTTTCAACTGTGTCTTCTCTGTGCCTACGCTAGTGACAGTTGCTGAGATCATGACGACAATGCCTGACTAGTATTTCATTCCTGGATCCCAGGACAGGAGGAAAAAAAAAAACCCAAAATGCCAAGATTAAAAAACAAATGCCGAAGCTTGTGGGCTGCTGTGGTGCCTGCCTCTCTACGTCCACTTCAGGCAGACTGCTGGCTGCTCTCAGAAAAATGGAAGGTATCCTCCTAATTGAAACAGAACTGCCTTCGTGATGCACATGCACAGTGCGCGCGCGCGTGTTTTAATTCCAACAAAGTCCTCTGAGGAGGAAGGGACTCTCATCCTATTCCAAGTGCCTGGAACAAGGCAGGAGAAACACACCTGTGAGCAAGCCAGGGGCCAGGTCCCAGCTGCCCAAGCGCGGAATTGGGTAGGAGACATTTAGATAGACTTGTAACCAAGAGTTCCAACTAAGACCAACTCCAGGAATTTCAAGCCGGGCCCGGGGGAAACTGCACTGATTCCCAGATTTGCGATCAGCCCCATGATTTGAAAACCCCAGTTGGGAGCACTCAGCGCAAGCTTCGCTAGAATCACAGCCGTGGTAGCACTCAGGACAGGAGGAGCGGGGAGCTGCCCCAGCACCTAGGAGGAGATGTGGCTGTTCTCCGACAAGGGCCAGCAACACAACCGCTCTTAGACTTGGGTCCCTTACGCATCATTGTCCATAACTGTTTATTGTCTCCCTAAACGCAGTGTAAAACCCAAGCCAGACTGAGAGATAAGGACGAGGATACAATGCCACCTGTTCACATTTGTTTAATGCTTTGAGCTTTCTAATGCCTGTTAACATGCATTCTGTCTTCTAGAGCTCACAACACCCCTGCGAGGTAAGTCTGGCAATCAGTGATTTGCCTGTGGCCATGCCAGCCATCAGGGGCTGAGTAAACCCGGACTGCAGGCTTCTGAGCCCCCAGGTCAATGCACATTTCACCTCACAGTACACAGGCTCTTTATGCCAGCCAGACACGGGGCAGCCAAAGCACTAAACCAGATGCCTACCCACTCCCTAAACCTGCAGACGGAGTGAGTCAGGACCAAGGGTGTCCTTTGGAGGCCAAGACAGGTCAACACAAGGAAGGGCAGGAGTTCTAGAAGTTCAAAGTCAACAGCCACCACTGCCACCACCCGCGTCTGCAGAGCTTACACTGTGTGCCCTACATCTTGACCTCTGTCAGGTGAAAAGGCCCTATTAGTCTATTCAGAGGACTCTCAGAGGAAGGAAGCTTCACGGCTTGGCTGGGAGGTGAGACCGTGCAGCCCAGGCAGAGGGGGAAGGTGAGGGCTGGCTGACTCAGCCTGCGAGTGCTTCAGAGATCTGGAGCTGAAAAGGCCCCAGCCCTGTTCAGCTAATCATTATTATTAACTCTGAACAGGCCTTGGCATAGCAGCCAGCTGGCTCAGGAAGAATGCCTGGCTCTCCCACAGTGAGGCTTTAAAAACAAGACCCACAGCAGCCATGCATGGGGGTGGAAGGGTGGGGACAATGAGAAAGAAGGGACAGGATGGGCCAATGTCAGGGAGTGGGGAGGGGTAGTCTGCTCTGTAGGGGAGGTGGGGGGGGTGAGGCACCAGCTGGCCAGAGACAGCAGCCTACCTCTGATGGGGCTGAAGAGCCAAGAAGGTGAGCCAGGCAGACTTCCCCAGACACAGAGCTCCTGCCATTCAACACTACCCCCAGCCGGGGGGCCAAGGGAAGGGGTGGCTATGGGAAAGATGGGGGTTCGGGCGTGGTATCTGAACCCAGAATGGGAATCCAATTACCATGTGGATCCGGATACAAAAAACATCTATATTTCTAATGTCCTCAAGGTTGAGTTTGAACGTAATCATATTTGGAATCAGGACTTAGCTTGAAATGCAAATGTGTGCAAAAGACATGGAATTTTTAAAAACTTGAGCACCCCAGCTTTTTTTTTTTTTTTTTTAAAGACAAACCACCTGACAACTAGCAGCTTTTCTAGCTAGGGCACAAGGGCAAAAGGGCAGCCATTTGCGTCTTCCCCAAGGCCTGTGCCTCTCTGCTGAGCAGCCCAGCTAAGGTCCCAGATGGGGGGCTGGGGGAGGGGTGGGGCGTAGGGATAGGGGGATAGAGGGTGGGGGGGGAGGAAACACATGAGCGAGAGGAGGCACAGGCAGTCAGCAGCCACAAAGCTCCCAGCTGGAGGCAGGGTGCCCGGGCACGAAGGTCTAAGGATTGTCCAGCTGCTCCCCCAGGATGTGAGGGCAGGTGGTGATGAGGGGAGGGAGAAGCGGAGGGCGGGCGGGGGCGGGGGGGGGGGGTCCGGCCAGCCGGGAAGAAGGGCTCCTCCTGGTGACCGCCTCCCGGTACTGCGGTCAGACTGGCTAAGCGAGAGGAGACCACCTGTGCCCTCCCCTCTGCCCTGTGCCCCTGCCGCCCCCAGCCCTCCCAGTCAGAGAGGTGACAGCTGGGGCCCCTTCCTCCTTCGGAATATAAACGGCTTCCCCCTTCCTCCCGGGGCTGGGAATAGACATCAGCTGGCACCGCCCACGCAAACTGCCGGCTGTCAGCCCGCCCGCCGCCCCCGCACCACCTGGGAGGAGGCACCACCTCAGGCGGCTCGGGCTTTCCGGCGTCGCCCGCTTGGCTCCCAGAGCAAGCTGGTGAACCTCGCCCGGCCTCCTCACCCTGCAGTGGGCAGAGTGAGACCCCCCGGCACGGCCTGGGCTGTGACCGGGCCAGGGGAGATGGACCCCTGACCAAAGCAGCCCTATGGGAGACTCTCCTCGGTGCGGCCCCAGTAAGCAGCTCCCGGTTCACACCACACTGGGGGGTTGGAAAGGACAATGAAAGAGACAGGAACCACCACCCTCTGCATAGCAGGCGCCCCTTAGATGCTCAGGGCCTGGAGCCCTCCTGGGAGATGCCGTCTGACCCAGGAGGAGCCTATCGAGGACCGCTCAGAGGGCCCTTCTGCCCCCGCAGTTCCCGCTCCTGTGCTGTCCACGCAGAGCAACCTCCTTGCCTCTGAGCCACCCATAGGGGACGTCTTGAATCTTCTACAGACCTGTCATATCCAAAATACTGCCATCCAGGAATGCCTCCCCTGGCTCCGACGCCCTCACTCCAGGCCTCCCGGAGTTCCCAGCGAGCTCCTCTACCTGCCCCAACACCAGCTTTCCTGACTCGGCCATTTCCGTCCTCACCACCATCTATGGAGCTCCCGACTCCCCGACTGAGCCAGGCCAGGGTTAGCCAGTCTGGCATCCAGCCCTCACCGCCCAGGGCAGTCTGGGGAACTACTTTCAGTTTGGAACACCGAGGGGTCTCTGCAGGGAAGACAGCCCAGCCATCATGTGCCAGCTGGCACCAAACTCAGCTCCCTCCTGGGTCAAAGAGCTGGCAAGAGACGACCACTGAGGAAAGCTTAGCTGCCAAGGGAAGAGGGGATCAGGGAGACTTTGTCTTCTCTAGATCAGAAGAGCCCTGCCCTGCTTTCTTGGCTCTTATTTTGTTCTAAGCGCTTCGGAATAGCTCCACAAAGCTATGTGCTAAGACCTGAGCCCTTAGAAGGGCAAAACATGAGATGCTCAGTATACTCTGCCGCTGGGAACGGATGCCCTGAGGCCCTCAAGCCCAGATCCTGAGTTGAGCTAAAGAAAGTTCTTAGCTGGGCTAAGAAGCCCAGCCCATGGGCTTGGTTAAGCCAATGCCTTTCTGCTCCTCTAAAAGCTTTAAAGTGACTTCAGTGCCTTTAATGTCTTGGAATTCTAGAGACCCTCTTGGGTCCCCTCCCTCACAGCACCTGACTCCAGGGACCAAATCAACACAGATTCCTGAAAGGTCATGCGGGCAAATCCGGGAGGGTAAGGGAATAATGAGTGTAAGACTTAGATCCCGACTCTGTTGAGTGGTCCGGTCCAGGGTTCAGTGCTGGGCGGGTGCTCTGTGACAGCAACTGAACAGACACTAGATGTTAGAGATTGTTTAGAAACAACCACTCATTACACAGATGAGGAAGCTGAGGTCCTGAGACACATGACTTGCATAAGGTTGCACAATAGAGCCTCTAAGGACCATAGTCCATAAATAAGACCCAAGGGCTTTGCCCACTACACTGCTTTCTCAAAGTGACCCAAAGAGCCATGGCTGCCATTCAGTTCTAGAAACCCAACTTCTCATCAGGAGTGCAAAGAAATGACTGCCAACACCGTCGCCACCACCACCACCCAACGCTTCTGTCTTCCATCAAGAGCAGAGGCTTCAGGATCAAGCTTCCCATCATCACCTTCCACTTGCACCCAGTACAGTTCCCCGATGTTGCCCACTGAGTCATCTGTCAGCCACAGCAGTTGGGGTTTCGGCAGCCCCTGGCCCAGCTATGAAGTACAAAAACCCTACAACTTCTGAACTGGATCCTTGAAGGTCACCCAAGGAGCCACTGAAGTCCGAGTTAAGTGTCCCATTTAGATTCAGAGTTCAGAGGAACTCACATTTCCATTTTCTTCCTTGGCAAGTAGGAGCTGGAGATCTGATGCATGATTACCAGGGCTGGATAGAGGGGCAGCGCCAGGCACAGGTACCAGGCTGCATCTTTGATCTGGGCCTGGAACCACACAGAGTGCAGGCCCAGGAGTACCGTTACCGTAGCCATCAGGTAGACCACCAGTCCACAAGTCAGATGGTAGAGCTTGAGGCGAGCCACCCTTGAGACCCTGGCTGCCCGGGGACAGAGGAGGCAGAGCCCACACAGTGCCTGGCCACCAGTGGCCAGTAATGTCAGAGCCCCTACCCAGCTGTGCCAGGACACCAGGTGGGGCAGCTCACTGCGGGTCCTGCTGGAGACGATGAAGCCCAGGCCCAGGGCTGCACAGAGGATGGCTAGGGTCTGCCCTGCCCAATGGAGTCGGATCCGGACCTTTCGGGAGCAGAAGAAGAACGGGGAGTGCTCAGGCGAGAAGAGTAGGATGGCCTCAGCCATGCAGAGGCAGAACTGTGAACATAGGAGAGGGCTAGTGAGCCTCAGGCCCAGCTTGGAGGCCTAAGAAAAAGGAGGTGCCCTCATATATTCAAACAATGAGGACAAAGGGTGGGGGCTAAGAACTCCCACCAGGACCCCCTGCCTCCCAGGTCAGCATTTCTGGGCAGAATTGGGAATCCACACTTCAATGATTCAGGCTGACATCCAGCCCCCTCCCCACCCCCTCCACAATGACTCCCATGTCTTGACCAAGGGGAAGGGCAAATGGTAAACTTCCTACTGAACTTTGGGGATGGGGAGCGACTGGAGAACACCCTTCCAATTCCTCCTTTCAGGCCTTAGCAGAGAAAAAATGGTGTCTTCCACGCCCTCCACCCCCTTCAACCACCTGACACTACCTAGAGCCCAGCCTTCTGTGTGCCCTGATCTCCTAAGTTGCAGGGAAAGATGGGGCCCTGGCCATTTCCCCCACCTCTCTGAGCCTTAGAAAGGCTGAGCCTTCTCAAGGCTGGATGCTTCCTTAGGGGAATATCCAAACAAATCACCTGCAGAAAGAAGCCCAAACTCACCGCCAAGGCCATGAATACAGGGTGCCAGGAGAAAAAACCTAAGAATCAAAGAGAACAGACTGACGGCTGGGCACCATTCTTTCTGCCCGCGTTTGGCCGGCTGGAGCCCAAAGAATCTGGCTGGAGAAGAAAAGTCACAGTGTACTATCTCCAACACTAATCAGCAATCAGGAACTCAGCACAAAGTGGAGCAACCAAGAGGGCAAACAAACCAGTTTGGCCCGAGTTCCCAATTCAGCGCCTCGCAGCAATCAGCCAAGTCCTAGAATAGATCGTGGCCTCCCTCCTTTACTTAGATCGTCCATGAGGGGCTCCGCTTATGATGAACTAGTGAGTTTATTCCGTTCACTTCAGTCGTCTCCTCTCCTCCCGGCACCCAAAGCCCCACCCTTCCAGGACCCACCCCCAGGGCCACGCCCCACCACGCCCTTACTACCCTTCCACAGTCCGCCCCTCCACTGCTAGGGTCCCCACTCCACGCTTCTCCTAGCGCTCCCGGGCTCTGCCCCTCCAGCATCTCGGCTCCGCCCCGTCCCCTGGCCCCGCCCCCGTGCCCACTCACTGGTTCCCGGCCGGGACAGCACAGTCAGAAAGATGGTGAAGCCCAAAGCGACCAGGTGTGCCAAGATCCCACAGCCTCTCCGCAGCCAACGCGTCAGTCTCGGCTCCCTCGGCGGAGCGGGAACCAGACCTACCTCCAGGGGCTGCATGGCGGTCCCCGGCCGCCGCACCCTCCCAGCTGCCGGGGCACGTCTTCCGGGTTTGCGATCGCGGAGGCGGCCTTGGCTGCGGGAGAAGCTCCTCCCCAGGACGCCGCCGGCAATACGGCGGATGCGCCCACAGCGCCCTCTGGGGGCTGGGGGGAAAGAGCCTCGGCCCCGGAGAGCCCCGAGGGCAGAAGGCGACTGGACAGCTCCCGGCCCAGCGCTTTCCTTCAGCCAGCCTCATTTGCATTTTGATGTCTACAAGGGCTTATGGGGCTGGTGTCTCAGGCAGCCTGTGGAAATTATGTTTATGACAACTGATTTCACCCACATCACAAATCTGGTACACTGGGCCAAGCGTGTGAAACCCGTGTTTTGAGCAGTTTTCCAGAAATACTGAATTTCCCCGGTTGGCCACTGTCTCCCATCATCCCTTCTTTCGTCTTAAGGGAATAAGATTCCCCTCTGCTTAAAAGTAAGAAGACTGAAAGAATAAAGCTAGAATCTGGTGCCCTGTGCCTGGTAAATTCAGGGTTGAGGACCAAAGGCGGGCCATGCAACAGTCCTATCCCCTATCTGCGCAGTGGTTGTTGTCCCCAGTGAGACAAATGGAAAAACTAGGGCACTCCCAGCGCTGGCCGCCTCCACACCATCTGCTCAGCCCTGGGGAGCCAGGTGATCCTGAGGGACTGGGGCCTCCCACATGCCCGCTGCCTCCCACATCAAGGGAAGTTCTGTATGTGATCATACCCTTTTCCTTCCTGCCTCCAAAAAAGGTGTGGTTCGGCTTAAAGAGGTTGCGCCCCTTCCTTATGGGTAAACCCACAGGTCAGGGAGAAAAAGGGACCAAAGCAGGCCGTCCTGGGTGCAGTTACCCACTTAAGCTCCAGTGGCTGAGAAAATAAGGCTGCTAGCAAGAGGCAGGAAGAGCTGAAGAAACGTGAGGCAATAATGTGGAGACAGGATGGAGGCCTAGGGTTGCTCAAAGACCAGAGAAGAGCCACAAGCTGATGCCCACAGACCCTCAAGGCAAAGATCCAAGAGCCGGGCCAGGGGTGTGGCTCCCCTCCCCCATCCGGTCTCCTTTCCTAATGGGACTGTAGTTCCTGTGGCTGTTGCTCACTCAGAGCTGGAGCCGCACATGCCTCCTCATCCTGAGACTCCCACAGTGATTCCACCCCCAGCCGTTTCCACAGTTTTAAAGGACAAAAAATGTACGAGCCTAAGAGACTTTTCTGCAGGCAAGCGATGGGAGCTGGAGCCTGGCTGCCTATCATCTCAGCCTCCTGGGGTGCGGATGGGGACAGTAAGGACACTCGTTTTGTTACATTTCTTTGCTTCCTTCTCTATGTTTGTTTTTGTATTTTCTTAGCAGCAACAGAACAGGGAGACAGTCTTGAGGTATTTTAAAGAGTTTTTTTCTTAAAAAAAATAATATAAAGTTATAAAAAGCGGCAGCAGCCTGGGGCCCGGATCTGGAGGGGAGGAGGTGCTGGCGTCTCCATCGCAGTGGGCAGGCACTTTCTCGTTAATGGGCTTTTGACTGCAGGAAGACAACAGGCAAGAGACAGGGTCAGGCTGGGGGGCGGGAGGGGGTCTACCCATCCTCCTGTCACTGCACAGGCCATAAAAGTAAGGCCTGATTTCCTCCCGATGGTCTGGCGAGTAACACTGGGCAAGGGGGAAGACGAATGCCAGCCCCAGCAGAGGCAGCCCAGAGATCACCCAGGCCCACATGTGACACACACACTTGAGCCCTGGGCAACTGTCAGACTTACTACTCTGGTGTGGGCGCCAAAGGTGTTGGTATGCACCTGGCTAGTGCTTGGCCAGGAGGGCACGCCCCTTCCCACCTCCAATACCTCCCTCCTGGCTAAGATCACATGGACAGCCCAGCATGCTACTTCAGGGCTCCCATCAGAAGAGGCAAATAAACCTGGCTGCTGGCTTTACCAGAAACCCCAGAGGACTTGCCTGGCCCCTGAAAACCTGGCAGTGGGTATGTGTGCAAGGTGGGCAGACATGCACGTGGACCTTGGGTTGTGGCCCTGCCCTTCCATGCCCTGATGCCCAGAGGCAAAACCAATGCACCAGACCGGCCCCCCACCCTGTGCCCAGCATATCAGGCCACAGCTCAGGGACCCAAGCTCAACGCCACTGCCCAAACCTTGCTTATCAGAGCTCATGGAGTCCAACTTCCTTTCCTTCAGGAAACAGAGGTAGCTCCAGTTCCTGGAGTGAGGGCCACCGCCAAATCAGAAAGTGGCCCTTTGATTAAAGCAAAGGCGGGGAAGGGGGACAGGCAGGGGCAGCATCTCCTTAGTGCAGGGAGAGGGCTGGGCACGGAGGAAGGCCCAGCCAGCCAAAGCCGGGGTCCCCTCTCCCTGGAGAAGATGGCCCAGAACGCTTGCTCCCCTTCCCCAGGCCTCCCTTCCCTGCGCAAACATGTCCTCGCAAACATGTCCTCGGCGCCTCTCTCTGTCACTTTCCCCGTGTGCTGTCCACCCGCATCCCTGCTGACTCCGCCCCTTCCCGGACCTCTTCAGGGGGCTGGGCTGGTACCTTCAGTGGAGAACACTTGTCCTCAAAGGCCAGGGCCGGACCCGGCTTCTTGCGGCGCACGGAGCAGGCCGCGTCGGCGGGGGCACCAGCCTGGCAGTGCTTGGCCTTCACTGGCCGGCAGTAAGTGGCCAGGTTTTTCCGCTTCTTGGCTACCTCTTCCTCGGAGAGGCAGCTGGTCGGCAGGGCCTTGGCTGCGAGTCCAGCCCCTCCCTGGCTGTCCAGCTGAGAAGCCTTGACCGGCGTAGGGGGCGGATGAGGGGGGCCCCGGCAGTCCAGGGGCCCTGCTCGCTTCACTCTTGGCCCCACCGTCCCATTGAGCCCCACGCCCAGAGCGGTCTTAGTCTTGGCCGAGAGGCCCCGGCAGCCAGGGGGTTTGCCTTTTCCAGTGGGCTCCAGGATGCAGGTCCGTTTGAAAGTGGTGGGGCCAGGGGATAACTTCCGCTTTCGAGAAGGAGCCTCCACCTCAAGCGCGTCCTTGCCTTTGGACGACTTGCTGGCCTTGGAAGGCGGGAGCTTGCAGAAGGACGGGGACGGTGTGTTGGCAGGCAGTGGTGAGGTGATAGCCTGGCTTCCGCCCATGCATTCCGCCTGGCTGCAGGCGGCTGCCACACTGGGGGAGCCTGCAGGGTAGCTGGGAACTAGGCTGTCCTTGGCAGGGGGCATGGAGGCTGGGCAGGCGGGTCTAGGGGGTGGGCCTGGAAGCCGGGGGCAGCTGCTCGCAGAGGATGGGCTCAGGGGAGCAGCCGGAGGGGAGCTGACAAGGTGGGATGGAGGCTCAGCCGCGGGGGGGATCTTCCTGCAATAAGAAGGGAGCCCCACTGTGATGCCAGTCAAGCAAGAGGGCCTCCCCATCCACATACAACAGTCTCTGCCCCACCTAGAAATGGCCCAAATCCCTGGCAGTGCTGCCATCTGCTGGGAGACGCTGGAACTGAGAGACAGGAGGAAGGCACAGGGACTGGTAAGAATGAACCGGTGTGCAGACCCATTAAGAACCTCCCTTTCACTCTCAGGTTGGACAGCATCTATTCCTAGTTACCCGAAAGGTCCTGGAAGTGATGGGTAAGAGTTAAGATTCATTCCCAGGTGACCCATTCTCGCCCTGCCTTAGCCCAGCTCCAGGCTGCCAAGTCTCTCCACGGCCTCTTGATCCTACACGGGGGTCTCCCTGGCAAACAGTCCAGCCCCCTCTCCAGGTATGTGTGAAGAAGCAGGGCTTCGGAAGCCCATGGGTGCCTGGGGCCTAGGGAGGGATCCTGTGGGGCTGAGGGACTCACTTCCACATGTGTGAGCTGAGATGCCGCTCCAGCATGGAGCTCAGTGCTGAGCAGAACCGGTCCAGCCGGCGGCTGAACACGTAGCATCCAGGACTCACCAGCCGGCTTCCAAAGGTGCAGAACTGGAGGCAGAAGGCAAGCACGTGGTTAGTGGGGCCTGAAGCGCAGGGAGGGCTCCTGCTCACAGGATCTGACCTCCCCAGCCCACGCTGTGAGCCAGGGGTGCTGCCCCCCCCCCGCCCATCCCAAGCCCACCCCAGGTCCCCGCCACAGGTCCTTACCGCCTGTGGCCGAGGGGGCCGGCTTGCATAGTGGCAGTCAGTGGGGAGGCGGAGGTCGTCAGATGTGCCCTCCTCCTCGCTCTCCTCACTGGAGGCCTGGGCCCCCCCCCGGGGCAGGGGGAAGGGAAACAGGCCTGGGTCCCCATCACCACCACCAGGGCCTTCGGCATCCAACTCACTCTCAGAGGAGGCCCGGGACCTGGAAGGGCCAAAGGGGATGTGAGGATGGGCCAGGGTGGGGAGTGTCCCTGAACCCGCCAAGCTCCAAACGCCAGGGCAGACCCCCTGCTGGGCAGTCAGACAAAGAGGAAGGAGGACAGGAAGGGAGGGAACGACAGAGCTCACAGAGTAAGAGCCAGAAAGATCGGGGCCACAGCTCCCACGGGCTCCTCTCCCCAGCCCCTTCACTTCCCAGCCCCTGTCTCCTCAGGGGGGAAATCTGCTCCAGATTCGCCTCCTCCAGAACATCTTCTGAGTTAAGTGCACCCAGCTCTGGTCAGCCCCGTCAATTCTCTCAACCCCCTTCGTGCATCACATATTCCTGTGAGCCTGTCTGGGAGCTGAGCCTGTGTTTCGTGTCTGCCCCTCGTGTTACAGGCAGAGATGCGTGTGTGTCTCCTTCGGCAAGGCAGGCTCTCCCCGGGGTCCAGCGCAGCCTCTGCACACGAAGGGGCCAGTGAATAAATACACAGTAGGACTGCCTCACCCGGGACCCTGACCCTTTCGGCTCCCCAGTTCCGACTTGTGGCCCGGTGGGAGCGGCTGGGAAATGTTTTTATCCTGGGTGTTGGAACACTACAGAGAGGCTGGGGTCCACAGTACGCCAGGTTAGGAACAGGGAATCGCCCACTTCCACGCCACTGCCGGGGCCCTCCCCCCACACTTGGGGTGGAGTGAGCAGCATCTTCCGGGACGCTCCCTGGGCCTGTCTCCAGGGGTTCCTGATGGCTTGGGGCCAAGTGTCCCCCGGTAAGATGCGGGGGGCGCTGGATCCTGGACGTACCTGGGCAGTGCACAGTATGGGTAGGTCTGCTTGGCACGGGCAGAGAAGGTGCTGCCGGGAGCAGCCGCTGCTGCCACCGCCTGGACTGAGGAGGGGGGCTCCTGGGAGGGGCGCTCGAGAGCTGGCTCCTTGCGCCCTGGGCTCTTCTCCTTGGGAGACTCCCCTTTGCGGGAGCTGGCCTTCAGCTCTGCCACCAGCACGTCAAAGTCCTTGGCTCGGCCCTGAACCTCCCGGCGCTGGTGCACCGAGTGGATCTAGAACACAGCAGCGGGGAGGGTGAGGAGGGGCGGTGAGCTGAGCACCCCACCAGGTGGTGAGGGCAGCGCTGTGCTCTGGCCTGGGCAAGCCGAGAGGGAAGGCGCCTGAGTGTGTCTATCTCGCTCCCCCACAGGGCCAGAACCCTCCTCTGCAGGGGGAGGTGGAAGCAGCCCCCTGCCTGCTGGGCGCATGCTGGGCCCGCTGGGGGCCGCTGCCTCTCCCTGCGTCTGGTCTGGGCTTAACCCCCATCCCTGGAGCTGGATTTTGGCTAAGATCTCACTTCCCTCCCTGCCAGGGCGCCGGCTGCGCTGTCCCACCCTCACCTCACAGTGGGCGTGGGGTTACCTTGCAGGTCAGCAGGCGGGTACAGATCTTTTTGGTCTCTGGATTCACTACGCCGCACTGCCTGTTGAGGTCGCACTCCTTCCCTGTGGGGAAAGTGGTTCCCATGATCCCCAAGGCCACTTCTAGAAGGCCCACGGGCAGGTCTGGCCTCTTCTTGCCAGAGGCCTGGGAAGAGGGGGGGCCGAAGGCAGGAGAGCCTCTGGCCTCGAGTCTGGGGCTGCAGCCCTTCCAGAGAAGCTCCTCTGACCATCGGCAGCTCTCTGCCGGGCACCAGAACCATCCCGTCCCCTTTCCCAGGCCAGGCACTCTTCCAGGGACTCCAAGGCCCCAGGAGGACAAGACAAGAAACAAAAGCAGCTGCAGGCATCTGGGATGCCAGGGTAACCAGCTGCAGGAGGCGTCTGGGGTTCTGGATCTAGGTGAGAAAAGAGGTAACCAGGTGGCTGCGTGGCACAGGTTCCCTCAGCCTTAATCAGGAGACCTGGGCTGAAAAGAGCTTCCAAGAGGACAAGCAGGTCAAGCGTGTGTCCACGTCAAGGGATGACCAGCGGCTCCGACCCTGGCAGCCTGCGAAGGCCAGGCCCGCTCGTTCCCCACCCCGTCTCCGTCAGACCCAAGGACCAAGCAGTCTCAAGGAGTCCCCACTCTACCTTCCTGACCCCCAAGACCACGACTACTCACGAGCCATCTTCCGGTGGGTTTTAGGGGGCAGCCTGGTCCCACCAGGCTCCTTTTCAGGGGGGCTGCCTTCAGCCCGGTGACTCAGGCCCTCGCTGGGGGTTATCTCAATGCCTTCTCTGCCAGGAGGTTCTTTAGAAGGGGGTGCCATGGGGTTTTTCCCAGGGGAGTCCTTGGCGAGGCTGCCTGGCTGGCTGAGGAAAGCAGAGGGCGGGGCCACCCTGATTCCGTGTCCGTCGGGCTTCGGGAGACTGGACATCTTCTCCAAATTCACCACAGGCACGAAAAGGCTACACATGGAGAGAGGGTGTAGGCTGGGGGGTGGGGGGAGGCTGGGCCCTGGACTCGAGCCCAGAGCCATCTCCCTTCCCAGCCCTGGACCGTGCGTGGGCTCCTGCAGGGGTGCGGGACATGGGAAAGGGGACCCTCCTCCCTGGGGCGATGGGAAGGGAGCTGTGCCCATCGCCCCACAGCCGCCTCCCCCTGGGTCACCCCCGCCCTGGGGCTACGGTCCGGGCTGGTCTCGGGGCGGGGGGGGGGGGGGGGAGCCGCCAGCCTTTCCTCACCAGAGGTTGTCTTTCTGGGTCTTCTCGGGAGGCTGGTGGCCACGGCTCCGGGACCCCTGGCCCTTCTCCCTGGAGGAGGTTTTGGTGGAACCTGAGGCCCTGTAAGCTGGGCCCTGCCCATTCACTACATGGCATTTCTGAGAGCTGGCAGGGGCTGGAGGTGGGGGTGGGGCCCGGGCGTAAAGCTTGCTGAGGGGCCCGTGTCTTCTTTCTGTCACCAGGAGGTGGAGAGAGTAATACACGTGAGTGGTATCAACTGCCTCGGTCCCCAAGCCCCTAACCCTGCTCACAGACTCATGATAGAGATGCCGGAGTTTCCCAAGCTTAGAGTTTAAATTTGCCTCCTTCCCATCTGAATTGGAGCCTTTGAGACTCAAAATTCTATCGCTTCCTGAACCTCTCTGCTCTTTGCAGATGTTAGAACTTTACTCCACCAGAAGCTAGATGTTTGCTTAAACAAAAACTCCGACCCGCAACAATCTCTGAAGCCCCTCCCCCGCCTTCCTATTCCGGAAGCCTCCCTCCGTCACCCCGCGACCTCCCAACGGACCCTGTCTGTCCTCGGAGTTCCATGTTTCACCTTCCCCTGTCCCCTCTAGCTCCTCCCTAGGGCTCCCCTCACCGCAGTGCTTCTGGAAAGCTTGAGGCTTCACCACTTGGCTGCAATGGTTACACACAACCAAATAGAAGTCATCATGGGCAGGGCAGTGCCCGAAGATGGACATGTCTGCAATGACAGAAGCCCTTATCACCAAGGCCGGGGACCCCAGGGTTTCCCTGTAAGATCAGAGGACATCCCACCCACCACTCAGATGACACTTCCCCTCCCGGCCGATGTGACAGGCTTTCGACTGGACTCTCCCAGCTTCCAGAGTTCCATCTAACCAGTCCCTAAGAATGTGGGCTTTCAGGTGAGTGGGTGCCAAACACCTATGCTTAGCAGCTTCCTCAATAGGTCACAGGAGCCAGGAGAATGGGCTGACTCAGACCTATGAAAGTGAGAATCCCCAGACCTGCTGCTTCGAGCAGCCACCTCCTGGGACGTGGTGGGAGAGGGCTTCGAAGGTGGCCCTGTCTGCCCTGGGCCCCAGCCTTAATGTGTGTTGACTCCCACCTTCTTTAATGAGGGTCATGGCATCCAACTTCTTCATGTTTTTGTTGCTCTCCTCCAACTCAGCCCCTGGAGGAGAAACACAGCTCAGAAGGACCACTCTCATCCCAGAAACCCCATCTCCAACCTGTCCAGGGTCTGCCGCTAAGCAGGAGGAAGCGCAGACTTCTTGGCAAGCACCTGGCGCTCAGGACCATTAAAGAACTTTTCAGTAGATCTTTCTCAAGTGCCCATCGTTCCTTCACCAGCTACCTCTGGAATGAGCCGGCCCCATCAGGAGGGATCCAGATAACTTTCTTATGGTTCCTTTGCTCCAAAGTGCAGTTCAGGATTCCACTGCTGACTAGTTGGGTGACTACAGGTAATGTATCGCTTTTCTGGGCTTACTTCCTCACTTAAATAGGAAACAGTCCTTAATATATTTTACTACAGATCCCCAAGTCTCTTCTTGAGATGTCTCAGGTGGGTCCTTTCTGCTTTTCTGTGGAATCCCAAACACATACTCTCCCAGGTCCCCATCCCCAATTCTGTTCCACCTGGGTGGCTATGACACTGTCAAAGTTACACCCAGCTTCTCAGGTCCTGTGTTGAGAGGATGGCCACAGAGCAGAGAAACTGCTGTCTTGGGTGTTTGGACATCTTCAAAGTCCCCCTGGTCATCCACACAAGCCCTTTTCCTCTTTGGGGGTGGGTGGGCAAGGGTTGCCCTTGTACCTCAGTTTCTGTTGATGACAAAACATCTTAGCTGTGCAAAGCAGCTCTCTCCCCATCCCCCTGCCTTACTTCTCTCCCCTTCCTCCTCTACGCCCCCTCCCTGTCCCTTGGAAAAAAAAAATCAATTCTGAGTCACCAAACCCGTCTGATTCCATTTCCGGTTCTCATTGCACCCAGACCCTGACAATGGCCCCATCCTTGCCCACCCAGCATGGGGCAGTTCTGAGGTGGCCTGGGCTTCCACTTAGGTCTGCTTCTGACACCTACTAATAGACTTGCCCCTTTCTAGAATGAGAAGAACACTGACAGTCTTATATAATCTCCAGCTATGAGGGGCGGTGGGTTAGGCATGCAAGAACCGAGGGCCAGCTCCCACCCTTAAGTTGGTTAAAATGCAGCGATGGACAGAACTGAGCTGGGAGTTGGATGTCTCAGAGGAGAACAAGTGTCATCAGAGACCGCTCCATGTGGTCTCCTCCTCCACCTCTTCTCACTTGTAAACTTCTTCAGGGGCGTGATGCCTGCTGTCACCCTAAAGGCCACGAGGCCAGATGCCCCCTGGGGTCCAGGAGACAAAGATCAGGAGAAGGGGCTGTCAGGCCGCTCACCAAAAGCACTCGGGGGCCTAGAGAAGGTGAGGGTCAGGAGAGAGAGCCTGGGAGGCAGGGTGAGAGGCCCGGGAAAGGATGGAGGGCTGGAGGCATGGATGGATGGACAGAAGGAGGGAGGAAGGGAGGATGGATAAATGGATGGACCAACGAACTAATGCGGAGGAGGGGGGGTCCGGTGGCACTGCAGCCAGCAGGCAAATGCCAAAAAGGAGCAGGAGGTGTGGGGCAGAAGGCGAAGAAACAAGGGGGACTGGGAGGGGGGCACAGAAGTGGGGTGCGTGGGAAACACGTGGAGAGGACTGCTGCAGATAGGGAAAGCTCGAGGCAGGTGCAGGAGAGGCGGAAGCTGGAGGATAGCAAGCAAGGAGAAACATAAAGGCAAGCAGATGTGGGGGCAGGTATTGGGCAACGGCAGAGGCAGAGGTGGGCAGGGTGGGCTGCTGGCGGAGAGCCGGCACTAGGACCCGGAGGCGCGAAGGTGGCGGAGCAGGCGGGCACTAGGACCCGGCGGGTCCTTTGTTTGGGGGGCCGGGGAGCCGGACGGCGGCTCCCGTCGGCGGCTCCCCTCTGCTGGCGGGGGCCCGGAGGGGGGGAGGGGAGACAGTGATGGGGTCCTTGGACTCTAGGGGAGCTTCACTCACCGTCGGCCGCAGGCAGCTCGGCCCGCTCCACCCACGAGCTCCAGCTCTGTCCCGCGAAGTCATCGAGACTCGGCACCCGCCGCTCCAGAGCGGCCATTGCTGCCGCCGCGCGTTCACGCACCGCCATCACCGCCGCGGACGCGCGCCCGCCCCGGCGCCGCCGCCGCGCGGCCCCCTCCCCCCATCCTCGCCGCGGGCACGCCTCTCCTCTCCTGCCCACCTTTTCAGCTCACTCTTTGCGCAAGCGCAGCACTGGACGCCTTCACTTCACTCTCCCTCTTGAGTAGCCTTCTGGGAAATGTAGTCTTAGAGGTGGTGCATTTGCCTACGGAGCTCGCAGCAAGAGCCCCTCGAAATGCACAATTGCAGGAGAGGGGGGTAAAGAGACCAAAGCCCCAGGACCTCTGCTCCTAACCCTTGTGCACACATCCTTTGTGCTACCAGCTCATTATCCCAAGCTCACTGCTCACAAACCTCAGTCTCAAACCTCTCTCTGCCCAAGACGCCCCTTTAAGCTGTGCTTCCGCCAGCTGGCTGGCGCCCCTTCCTGGGCTGGCGGCCACGAAGCGACTTCGCTTCCCTGTAGATCGAATAGGGTAGGTGCAGTGAGGTGGGCGCTGTGAATCCGAAGGGCAAAGGGAGGGGGTCTGTAGGATGTGCTGAAGGACACAAGGGTTGGAGTGGGGGAGGGTCATCAACTCTCGTGTTGTGCCTCCTGTGTGGGAAACCCACGCTGCCCTGATGCAGAGCAGAGGATTGGAGTGGCGTTGTCTAGGTTTGGGAGGACTTAGCTGAGCTAACCAAGATTACCTGTCAGGATGACAGAAAGCTATCTCCGAGCCCGAGCCAGCCCCGGAACTGGGGTGGCCCCGAGGCTGCTGGTGTTTGCAGCATCTCTGCTGATCCGTCTCTCTCCTCCCGAGAACTGCGATCAATACCCTGTGCTGCCTCTTCCCAAACCCTGGCTGGACCCTGGCTTCATCCATCAATTTGGCTTCTTTTTCTAACGAATATTTTCTCTGCTGGAAGGGTTGCTACCAGAGCCTCGGCATAGGGTGATTTCTCATCAGATCTGTCATTTTCCTTGCTAAGGCCTGGGAAAACCTTAATCATCCACCTCTTTCTTCTTCTCAGCTGATAACATTCCTTCCCACCTTCACACAATCAAGAGACAAAAGCCCACCCCCCAACACCATCACATCAGAAAAGAGAGAACTGATTCTCTTTTCCCTCCTCAACAACTTACACCTCACCCTGTATTCATTATTTCATCTATGGGGAAAACAAATTGGAGTCGAATAAGTCAAGGTCTGTGATGTCAAGACCTCGGACTTTCTTCTCATATTCACCCAGGGAAAGTTAAGTACTTCAATATAATCTCCGAGGGCAGAGATTCTTAACCTGAGAACCACAGATGATTCCCAAAAGGTCCGGGAACCTGGTGACATTGAATGTAATATTGTGCCTAAGTGTATTTTTCTAGGGGATGTAAAGGTAGCATGTGACTGACTGTTGGAAGGGGAAAGAGGTGCAAGTTTGTTCGGCAAAGCACGTAGCTCTCATCTCCTGACAGGAAGCCTGTCTAGGTCACAGATGGTAGGAGAGCAAATGGAAACAGCATTGTGGAAGCTACTATCTCGCGCCTTTTGAGTTTGCTCTAAATTTACTAATGAGTCTTAATGACTTTGGACTAATTGGTGCCACCAAAAGAGGAGATGTCACCAGCCTGGGGCCTGCCAGGAACAACTCCTCAGCCTGCAGACTCCACTGTGGGGGGCGGGGTGGGGGGGGGAGTGTGCAGAGTGGAGAGGAGTGGAATGATGTTTTGATGGAAATGCTGATATTTGTCCAAGAACTTAAAGGGAAGGAGGAGGAAAGAAAATCCCCAGAAGGGCTCCATTCTTGGCTCCCTCGTGGCAAATGCTTGAAGCACTGTTTATTCAAATGTATAGTAACAAGCACCAGAAAACAACATGCAACATTCTCCCCCCCACCACCCCACCCCGACCTGCAATCCCGGAAGAAGGACACCTATGACCACGATGGTGGAGAGAACTCATGTTCAGGAAAGGTCCTAGGTGGGCACACTGGCAGGGCCAGTTTACTGGGGCAAAGGGCAAGTGCCCTGCCTTTTGGCCTCCCGCAGCAGCTGGAGAAACCAGACACCTTCTCCTACCTCAGGCCCCACTTGGCGAAGTGGTGATGCCAGCCCTGGTGGGAGGGGACGTGAGTCCTTTTGAGGATAGCCCGGCCTTCAGCATGTGGACCAGGCCAGCCCTCTGAAGGTAGCGAGGTGAAGCAGCCTTTCCTCTTAGGGCGGCCACGGAGGGAGAGGCCATAGCCGAAGTCAAGGCTCTTCTGGCTGAGAGCAAGCCAGCCTCTTGTAGAGGAGAAAGAGCCTTCTCTGCTTTAGGGAAAGTTCTGGGCTAGGGCTCTTTGGCAGGCGTGCATACCCACTCACCCCTTTCCCTAGCTGAAGGACCAGTTAGTAACTTTGGCCCCAAATGAGAACACTTTATCCATCATATTTCAGATAAATTATAAATATGTACACAGAAGCCAAACAAAGTTCCAGTAGAAGTTGTTTACAGACCCTCCCGGGGGCCAGCTTGGAGGAAAATGAAGATCACCCCTTTGTTCTTTGTGTCTCTGAAGCTGTAGACAAAACTGTCCCCCCTCTTGTCCTTGAGTAACCTTGGGGACAGCTCAGGACAGAGAGAGGTTCAGACTTAGAAACACTCTCCTCCCCATCTCCTATGTTCCCTCCTCAAATCTCTTCCCCCAAGTCGAAAAAACAAGTATGGTAAAGTTTCCTTGAAGGACTCTGGTGGAGCATTTGAAGATGTAAATCTCACATTTCTCTGTCGAGTGGGGAAAATGTGACCCAAAGAAGAAACGAAGGGCTCGAAGTCAAAGGTCCTGCGGCCTGGGTACCCCAGTAATGCACAGGTTCCTGTGGAGGGTGCTTAGTGGGGTGAGGATGTGGGAGGGGTAGACTCGGTCCTGAGAGGAGACGGGCACAGGGCACTTTCACCTTTGGGATGATGCGTGGGCTAATTGGCACTGCATTGGAAAATGGCTGGATTCCTCCTTCTTCGTTCTTCCCTGGGCAGCCCTACGGCTAGAGCAGACTGCAGTGCTCTGAGCTGGGTGGCAGACACATGGCCCTTATCCGGTCAGCACTGACTCTGAGGCCCTGGCGTCCAGAGAGGCACTGAAGGGGGCGTCAGGAAGAAGAGACACACCAAAGACAAATATGGAACTGGGTCCCGAAGTAAAGAAGCACCAATAGCACCGGCCTGCCCTGGACTGGGGATGGGGTAGAGCCTGGAACAAATGAGGAAGCAGGGGAGGGGTGGAGGGCACAGGGAGAGGGCATGTTTGTTTGTGAAAGTAAGAAGGAAAACGATGAAATGGGCCAGACCTGAAGGGGCAGGGCAGGGTGGGGTGGGGGAAGACGAGCAGAGAGTGAGGAAGAAATGGGCCCATCCATCCATTCATATCCTGGGGCTCTGGGGCAACTTAGACCCATGGTGGTCCTTTTTCACCCTTCCAAAGCCCCTCTCTGGCCCCGCAGGAATGAAAGGAAGGCCTGGACCGACTTCAAAAAGGATCTTGAATGCCTCAGCCCCAAGAAGCTGGGGAAGGGGGATGGACAGAGAGGCTGGGGGTGGGGAGGGCTGACATGGAGATGCTCCTAGGGACCCCTCCTCTTGTGTCCCACATGTGAGACCAAGCCCAAGAAGGGGGACAGGGAGGATAGTAAGGAGTTTCTAGGGCAAGTATGAGTTTAGAGCTTTGGGGGAAAGGGCTCCAGCCTGGAGGGGTAGGAGGACTAAGGGAGCAGAAAAAAACTGATTCCCTAGCAATTTTCTGGCTTCAGTTTCTTGAAGTTGCAACTCAGTTGCAATTTATCTGCTCCCCACTGAGTCTCGGCCTCACTTGGGACCCTCTGAAGGGCTATTTTCTAGGCTAGTCTGCCTCCTGGGTTCCCACGGGATGGGCTCCGTGGGCAATCAGAGGCCAGAGGAGAGAGTGGGGAGCTTACGGCGTTCAGGCTGACACGGAGCCCTGATGACAGCCATGGAAGAGGGATCACTAAACCACTAGTGGGCCCTCCATGCAAGGGAAAAGCCTGCCAGCCAATTTCCCCTCCCCCCCACATTCACTGAAAGTGGACAGAGGGATGGAAGTGGCAGCTAGGAACCAGTCTCGGGTCTCCTGACCCCATGTGTTGCCTGTGGCAGAGGCTGGTTCTGAGAAGCTGTGAGGATACAAGTAAGACCCCCAAGGAAGATGCCGGGGTCTGGAAAGGAGACAAGAAGCACTGAGCTCCTGCCATCCAGGGACTCCAGCAAGAGGAGGGATACGAGGCCACAGGAGGGCTGCCCAGGTTTCTGACAGCTGATGCCTGCCCATCTGGCAAAAACGTCTCAAAGCTCAAAGCCCAGATGCTGGGGGAGGGAAGGTGGAGGGGGAAGAAGAGGGAGGTCCCGGAGGCCGGAGGTGGTTGAAGAGGTGCTGTCCTGTTCGGGAGTAGCCGGGTGGGGGCTGCTTACTGCTTCTCCACCGCTCCCTGCTCAGCTGCGCTCTCCTGGCTGGTGCCCTGGCCCTGGTCCTGGCCCTGCCCATACCATGGGGTCTCCTTGAACACAAACCAACAGTTTCCGGCCCACAGGAAGAAGTTGATAAAGCCAAAGAGCTGCAAAGACATCAAGGAGGTTTGTGAGAATAGGAAGGAGGGCATCGTGGTTACAGGGAGGGGGAGGACCTGTGTATTGGGGTGGAGGGCTGGCAGGAGACAGAAAGACTAAAAGGGAACTGGATACAGAGGCAGGGTTTAAGACCATCACCCACTGAGGGGCTCTCTGGTGTCTAACTCTGGAGTCCCGCTGTGGCACAATGGGTTAAGAATCAGACTGTGGCAGCTCGGGACGCTGCGGAGGCATGGGTTCAATCCCCGCCCAGCACAGGATCCAGCATTGCCGCAGCTGCGGCGTAGATTGCGGCTGTGGCTCAGATTCAGTCCCTGGCCTGAGAACTTCCATACGCCATTTTTTAAAAAAGTGTCTAACTCTGTCCATCCATAGCATGCACCCAAGTTGTGGCTTGGTCACTAGGAGAATCTGGCTCCTGGAGTGGAGCATCATGCAAAGCACAGCAAGGAGGCAGGGCCCCTGGGTGCTTCCCGAAGCATCTGGATGGGTGGGGCCAGAGCTGTCCAAGGTGCTCCTTCCCTAGGGTAGCGGGCAGCGACCCAGCTGGCTATATCTGAATATTTTATATCAAAATATTTTAAAACCTACCAGCAGGAAGTATTTAGGGGGAAGTATATAGTGATGGCCACAATTAACTTTGAAATGCATTAAAAATAAGATGGATTGATAGATGAAGAGAGGCAGCTCGACATGTGATAAAGCAAGTCTAGTAAAATGTTAATGGTACAGCCTAGCTGATGGGTGTGTGGGTGTTCATTGTAAAATTCTTTCAACTTTGCTGTACGTGTGAACATTTTTACAGTAAAATGCTGGGGGGGGGGTGGCTGTTAAAACCTTTTAGCAGGGTTTCAGCAAGGTCTAGAAGGCTCCCTGGTGTGCCAGGAATTAAACCTTTCAGTTGCTGGTCCTTGGAGAGGTTTGGGCCATTTTCAGGGCAGAGCTGAGGTGGCTGGGATGACAGAGGGCATTTGAAAAGTTCGGGACCTCAGCTATTTAGCAACTGATATGGAGATATCTCACTGTTTCAATAGCTAGAGTGGCCAAACACGTGCATACCAGCTGGAGCCAGCACTGCTCAAATCCTTTTCCCAGTCTGGAGGCCTGAGTGACAGTAAGCCCCTTCTCACTCACTCTGGGTCTGACCCCAGACAGGCAGAGTGCAGAAGGAGAAAGGAACAGGAGGCTGCGTGGCTCCTGGGTGTCCCCTTCCCAAATGTCCCTCAGGGTCAGCCAGGGGCCAGCAGCCAGCATTAGGCACACAGGAAGCACTGGCTGCAGGTGCCGGGGTATCGGCTGCGGGGACACCCTCTCTGTTCCTCTCAGCCCCTGCTGTGGTGACAGGCCTGGGCAGCTGAGGTAGTGCCCCCTCCCCTAGACCCCTTCGGGGACCACCGGTCTCACCACAGAGATGTTGGCCAGTCCCATGGAGGGCGTGGCCCCACCACTGCACACAGCTTCCTCTCCGTGGCACACGGACATGGCGGCGGTCAGGCTGGATGGCCGTGTGGCCCCCTTGACGTCAGTCAGGCCCTTGCCCCAAGCAGCTGCAGCTACCAACCAGAAGAAGGTGAAGGAGACAGTCACACAGAAGTCCTGGGAGGAGCAGAGGGACAAGAAATGCAATCAGAAAGGTCACCATAGGGGTTCCCATTGTGGCTCGGCGGAAACAAACAAACCCCATGGACTGGTATCCATGGGGATGCGGGTTCGATCCTTGGCCTCACGCAGTGGGTTAAGGATCCAGCATTGCCGCGAGCTGTGGTGTGTAGGTCGCAGACGTAGCTTGGATCTGGCGTGGCTGTGGCTGTGGTGTAGGCTGGCAGCTGTAGTTCCAATTCAACTGCTGGCCTGTGAACTTCCATATGCCTTGGGTGCAGCCCTAAAAAAACAAAAACATTTTTTTTTTTAAAAAAGGAAAGGAAAACAAAGGTCACGTGACCCCACACTTCTTTTCCTCTTGACAACATGCGCCAGGATCTTGGTGTCCCAGGACAGCTGCCTCTTCCCGTCCTACCCAACACCTGGAGCTTCAGGGACTCCAGGTCATCCCGGGGAATCTGTTCACTGCCACCAAGAGAATCCTGCCACCCAGGGCCACCCCTGCCCAGGCCCTCAGAATTGAGGTCAGGCAGCAATGTTCCATGGCGTCTGTTGGTCAGTGTCATCCCCAAACCCAAGTAGCCTAAACCTGCCACCCACCCCACCTCTCAGGCTTTCCTCTGATCCCCACTGCCCCGCTCTAACTAGGGCAGAGGGAGGGCAGACTGCAGGAGATAAACGGGGTCTCCTAAGGCACCCTTTCCCCGGCATGCCTGGGACAAGGAGAAAGTAACGGGGAAATAATAATGATTAGCACTAACTGAGGCTAACTATATACCAGATATTTTACATGCATGTTCATTTTATCCTTCCAGAACCCTATTAAGCAGTTATCATCTCATTCCCATTTTAGGTTGAGGAAACAGACTTAGAGAGGTTAAGTCCCTTGTGGAGAGCGCTCAGCTAGTAAGGGACTGTGCTGGGATTTGAACCTGGGCAGTCTGACTCCAGAGCCTGCTTCTGGATGCTGCTGTGCCTCCTGTGAGCAGAGTGAGTGATGGAAAGCTGGTGGAGGCAGAGCCCTGGGACATGGGCCTTCCACCGGCCCCAGGGACCGTGGCAGCCCCACCCAGCACCTGAAGGGACCAAGAGCGACGAACTGGCAGGGAGATTGAAGAGGTTCACATCAGGGTGTCAGGGACCCAGGAAAGCCACCGTTTATTTGTCCTCAGCCCAGAACGTATGTCTCAGTGTCTCTGCCCCATCCCTCCTGGCCGTGCCCACTCACCACCAGCGGGAAGCGCCTGTTCTCCGTGTAGAGGCTGTGGAAGCGCAGGTAGAGGACCAGCGCGGCTATGGTGTAGAAGAAGGAAAAGATGCCCAGGGTCACGAAGAACTCGGCGGGGGCAGAGAAGTCCCCCATGAGGTGCATGGTCTTGGAGGTGGACTCGTCGTCGCAGAGCGGCATCTCATACTGGACCCGGTTCAACCTGCGGGGGGGCAGGGAGCCCACCCTGAGCTCAGGGGCCTCTCCCTGTGGAGGCAGTGGGCTCTCCCTGCCCCCAGAGCAGCCCTGTGCTCCCCTTGGGACTCTCACAGGGCCATGAAAAGGGGCATGGATGGAGGAAAGTTTCTGGAGGGAACCCTGCAGTCAAGACAGGAATGTCCCTGGAATTCTGGGCAGACCCGAGCTCCCACTCGGCCACCACCCCCACACTCGGCCCCCCTGCCCAGATATGTTGACCCTGCATAGCTCCTAGTCTCTCCAGGACCCTTTGGATCACAACCACGATAGATACAGTCCATCTGTTTCCGGTAGTCAACCCACCAGGGAAATGAGCTTCATTCTGCCCCTGGGAAAGCACTGGGCCACAGTGGCCAAGTTAGCATCATCATCACCCATTCTCAGGCCTTACATCCAGGTCCTGCAATGAGACTACATGGGACAAAATCAAGGGAGAAAAACAAATACCTTATTATATACAAGAGACCGCTAATCTAACTTGGCTGCTGCTTCTAGCAATTTCTGTAAGGGTGAGTGAGACCTGTCTCCATTCCTCCCTGAACACTTGGGCTCCCCCCTTCCCTAAGCTCCCAAATACCCAGGGAGGAGTATTCTCTTCTATCTCCTGGTCAAGGTGTGCCTCCTTTATTCTGGTGGTACAGGTAAGCACACTTCATCAGCTTTTGAGGATCTAATTACTGACAAGCTTCCTCACCTGCAAGGCAGGGAAGAGGCTGCTGAGGGTCAGAGAGACCTGCCCAGCTTGCCCAGACTCCATAACCCTTCACTCCACACTGCACGGGTTCTTTCTGTAAGAGCTCCTGTTACCTGCTACTGGTTATCCATGGACTGGAACATTATTATAGCAAAGATCTGAGTTTCCCTTATATTTTTCTCTGGCCAGCATGCTGAAATTCCTAAAGAGTAGGAAGGATCAGAGCCTCGGAATTCTATCTGAAGCTGGAGTGGCACCCAACAAAAGATCTTTAGGTTGGAGGAGAAAGAGACCTAGCAGGTCCTGCCAATCCAGTGAGAGAGGCTGTGCGGGGTGAGAATCGATTCCTGCTCACCTGAAGGGATAGCCGAACAAAACAATGATGGCGCTCACGTCCTTGGCTTCGTTGTTGCAGCGAACCGTTGCTCCTGTCTCCCCGCTGTAGGAGCCGCAGCACCCGAAGGCGAAAATAGCAAAGAGCTGAGGGAGAGCGGAGCCCCTTTAAGAGTCAGAAGGCCTCAGCTGGCCACCATCTGTCCCTTCAGAACCGCCCTCTGACTCTCAGCAGGTACAGATAAGGGGAGGGGCCAGAAGGCTCTTTAACTGAGTCCCCCCTGGCCAGGGACCCATGGCTTCCCTTGGTCCCCCAGCCTCGGGGGCTGTGTTTACTGCACAGGGTGCCGGACCACAGAGCCAAATGAATAAGGTTGACTCTGAGTGGTACCTGGGATGGAGATGAAAAGGGAGAAATGGGCCGTTTCCAGGTCTCCCCATTGGATGTGACACTGAGACAGGTATTCCTTAACACGATGACTAACACATCTTGGGAAACTACCTGTCCATCTTGGGCTTTGGAAACTTCTAGCTCGAAATTGGACTTGTTTCCTCCCAAGGGAGAGGCATCTGAGAAATTGATTCCCCTGCACCAACCTAGATCAGGCATGCATGGAATTCTTTCCATTTCTCCTTTGAAGTCGTCACTAAATCTTGTCATTACCTTCGTGCTAACTTCCAGTGGCTTCCTGGTTCAGTGGAGGTTGTAGCTGGAGGGGACAACTTCGGCCAAGCCTTCTGAGGGGTCAAGGGGCAGGGGCTGCTGTCCCACAGTAGCACCAGCTAATTCCCCTTCCCCCAAAGGCACCTTTCTTTCAGCAACGTGCTGGCTGGGTCGATGCTGGCAGTCCTGGCTCAAGCCCAGAGTCAAGTGCCCTCCACTTGCCTTATCGGCTTCTGCTGTCTCCCCAGTGGTGTTTCCCTTTATAATCTCTTGATGCTGCCATCTCTCAGTGTTAAGAACCAGAAGCGTTTCAGATCACTCGAATTGTTTTCCTCTTCACCCTTCATCGCATTTTACTAAACCTCCTGTCTTGAGTGAAATGAAATTCCCTCATCCTATGATTTTCAAATTTCTTTCTGGGGAGACACACTTTGGTTAGAAAAGGAGGTGAGAAACTGGAATCTCTTCTCCTCCCACATCATCTGTTCTGGCCCTGCTTCCTGTGCACTTACCATTGGCTGTAATCATTTGTATTAAGCAGAGAGTTTATTCTGTTAATTGTTCATTTTCTGTAAGTTTCTTTGTGACTCAGTGTCTCGGACATTAAACACCTCAAAGACAGCTGATCCATGTCCTGGTCCTGCATCCAGAGTTTAGAGAATAGAGTTGTGTGCGCAGTATTTGGAAAATGCTTGATAGTGTTGTGGAGTGAAAAGAGACCTGGATTGGGAGTCTGGAAATCTGGGTCCTAGTCCTGGCCCTGTCACTGACCAGCTGGGTGACCTCTACTAAGTCACTCTGCTTCTCAGAGTCCCAGTTTCCTTCTCTGTAAAAGGAGGGGTCTGGGGCAGGCAATCCAAAGGCTCTTTCCAGCTCTGTGATTCTCTTGCTCACTCGCTCTCTGAGGGTAACGCTCTCAGTGTGCTCTTGGCTGGGCCTGCCAGCAGCTGTGCTCTGCCCCTGGGTGGTGTCCGGTGCCACGGCCCCGCCTTGCATCGCCGGGCCTGGCAGATCTTCTCCATGCTGGCGCTGCTGACCCCTCTCTAAAGGTCATAATGGGCACCTCTCTGTTCCCAGGAGGTTTAGTTCAGAAAAATGAGAATTGTCTCCATTTTAAAAGTCATCCAGGAAAGGAGAGAGTATAACCTCTCCACAATGCCTGAATCAGCCCCCGACCTGACTTAAATTACGGAAGCTGCAGTAGAGCCCTAGCTGCTCATCTTCTTGACAGAACTGGAGAGAAGTCCCCACAAAAGTCCCCACAAAAGTCCCCCAAAGCCTCTGTATCATTACCCTTACACACTCCAAGGTACCTCCCTGGCATAACAATGGAACTTCCCTAGTTCTTGCTCATAAGAATTCTCTAATCTTTTTGTCAGCTCTGGTTCTCTGATTCCTCCTGGAAGTTTCTTTGTTCCTCTTAGCTCCTGGTGTCCAGAACTGGACACAATTAGGGTGTCACATTCTAGGAAGGGCAGACAGTGGAACATATTTTTACCTGTTGGCAGTTAGTCAGTGAATGGCTTTGTACAGGTTCCCCCAAAAGTAGGTGCTCCTAACCCGGGGCAGTGAGCAGTCCGTTGTGCAGCCTTCTCTTTACCACACTCCCTTGACAGGCACTCCTGACCATCTTCAGAAAGATGTCATTTACTGCGCATCTGCTCTGTACCAGGCATTGGTCTTGGCAGTATGATTTATCAGTGAACAAAAGAGAAAAACATCTCTGTCTTCATGGAGCTCCTACTCTAGAGCTGTGCTATCCACAGTGGTAGCCACTAGCCAAGTATGGCTATTTACATTTAAATTAGTTAAATCTACATGACATTTCAAATTCAGTTGCTCAGTCACACTGGCCACATTTCAACTGCTCAATAGCCACCTATGACTAGCAGGTACCATACTGGACAACACAGATTGTAGAACTTTTCTGTCATCATGGAAAGTTCTGTTATGTCCAGATGACAACCTTGAGGTTCTGAAAAGCTGAACCTGCTTTATGAGTCCTCTATGGGCAAAATATACCCACAATAACCTTGCCACTCCCTTGACAGGCACTCCTGACCGTCTTCAGAAAGATGTCATTTATAGTATTAACCATATTCTCTTCTGAAAGTCAAGAGTCTCTAAATACCATATGTAATTTTACTAACCAGAGTATGTGATTAAATCTGAACATAACACAGTTAGATGGTGTCAGATAACAGGTGACAGTTTGCTACGTAAGTGAATGGATGGAAGAACCTCAGGGAAATCTCACAGGTTCACAGAACAGCACAGCAAAAAGGATCTCAGAGATTATCAAGCACAACAGTCTCATTTCACAGAGGTGGAAACTGAAGTCCCAAAAGATTAAGTGACTTTCCCAAGGTCACATTTAGCCGGTGTGAGAGCCAGGCTTAGACTTCACAGCTCCTGATTCCCGGTTCAGTGCTCTTTCTGCATCATCCATTCATTAATCAACAAGGAATTATCGAGCATCTACTTCGTGCCAGGTGCTGCAGAAACCAAGATGAATAAGACCTGGTGCCTGCTCTCGAGCGTTTGCATCCAGAAAGGAAAATGCATGCTCAAATAGAAACCAAAACAAAGCCCTGCATCACAGAGTTATTACAGCTGAAAAAAGAGATCTTTACTATGTGCAGGGAGGATTGCAAAGAAGGAGGAAGGAGGAGAGAAAGACACCCTCCTCCAACCCCCTCCACTTTTAGGCACCCGACATTCTGTCTTTCTAAAGTGCCCAGTGCCTGAGTCACAGGGAAGAGTGTGAAAGAAAAACCACCCCTGTCACCAAGCATAAGGCTCTGAGATGAACAAACTGGTCACAAAGAATGGAAGCCAAGGAGTTCCTGTCATGGCTCAGTGGTTAATGAATCTAACTGGTATCCATGAGGATGTGGGTTCGATCCCTGACATTGCTCAGTGGGTTAAGGATCTGGCACTGCCATGAGCTGTGATGTTAAGTCAAAGACACGGCTCGGATCTGGCTGGCGTTGCTGTGGCTGAGGCTGGCAGCTGCAGTTCGGGTTTGACCCTTAGCCCGGGAACCTCCATTTGCCATGAATGTGGTGCTAAAAGTCAAAAAAAAAAAAAAAAAAAAAGACTAGGAGCCAACGAGAAATGGAGACCCCGAGACAAGGAGGATCTCCAGAGTTTGGTTACCAACCAGCTCCCTTGTGGACCTGCGCTGCTTGGGGACAGCGATGGCCATACACTGCCTTCCTCTGGCCCCTGCAGCTCTTTTGGGAAGATAGCAGAATAACCTTGCTGGTTTAAGAATGAGGCTCCATTTTGCGGCTGACTTGCTTATTGGTAACAATCCCTTGTCAGTTCCGAGAACACTAACATCTGCAGTTAGCGCAGGGCACAAGGAAGACAAGCTCTCCCCCCAAATCCCATCCCCACAATCATCATTGGTTTTTATGGACTTGGATGGTGTACGTTCACATTTCCCACACTTACTGGAATAGCTTATTTGCAATACAGAGACTCCAAACCCAAAAAAGTGACTCTGGCACCTCAAAGGGGAATTACTGATCAGGGCACCCCCAGTTAAAGATAAAATGACATCATCGGAACAGTGACTGAGGAATCCAGGAGATTCTTTCGTACTCTACCCTCAAAAGGAGGATTTGGCAGGGACATTTGAATAATCTTACCCCAGGACAACTTTAGCTGACAGTCTGCAGAGGGGGAAAGTTAGGGAGAAGGGGAGGTTCAGTAACCAACATTTCCTGACTACCTCCTAGACTGCCAGGCTCCCCACAGTCTTCCTGAATGTTCCAGTGCTTTCCAGATATGACCTCCTGTCACCCTCCCAGTGAGCTCATGAGATAGAGCTTACTCTCAGTTATAGATAAGAAACTGTAGCCCATGAAGATTTCATCACTTACCCCAGGTTTCAAAGCTAGAAAGCAAAGGAGTCTAGATTTAAACCAAAGCCCATCATTTCAAAGTCTGCTTAAAGAAAAAAAAAAACAAAAACCAGTTCTCCAATAATGTCTATGCCCATGTCATTTTCCTAGTTTAGTATAGACTTGGTGAGACGTCAGAACTGGAACTGAGATGAGATTAGTTAATTTTTTTTTTTTTTTTGTCTTTTATCCTTTTTTTTAGGGCCGCACCCTCGGCATATGGGTATTCCCAGGCTAGGGGTCAAATCGGAGCTGTCACTGCCAGCCTGTGCCAGAGCCACAGCAATGCCAGATCCGAGCCGCATCTGCGACCTACACCACAGCTCACAGCAATGTGGGATCCTTAATCCACTGAGCAAGGCCAGGGATCAAACCCACAACCTCATGGTTCCTAGTCGGATTCGTTTCTGCTGCACCAAGACAGGAACTCCAAGATTAGTTACTTGTTAAATTTAAAAAAGATACTCTAAGCCAAGCATCTCAGTAATAAAATAACAACATTACTTTTTTTTTTTTTTTCTTGGCTGAGCCTGTGGCATGCGGAGGTTCCCTGAGCCACAGCAGTGACAATGCTGGATCCTTAACCCAATGAGCCACCAGGCAACTCCAAGAATAACATTGCTTTTATCTCACCAGGATTCCTGTAAAACCTTTGCTTTTTAGTAATAGTAGCAACAAAAGTTTTCTATTATTACAGTAACTGCAAGCTTTGTGAGTGGTTTTGCTCCCCCTTTTCTGGTCAGGAGTATTTGGTCCGCCCATCTAAGCAGGAAATGAATAAAAAGTCCCAAATCACTGTCATTTTGATGCTGGTTCCCATGTCCTTTTACATTAGTTCACCTGAAGAGACTCAGGGCAAGTGAAATTCAGACAACGAGTTCAAGCTACCAGGATGGCAGGAAAAGCAAATCACGTCTCTTTATGATGCTACTCTTTGAGTGAAGGCTCAGTTCAGAGTCTAGCCCGGGACTCCTGGATTGAGCGTTATGAAAGACAAAACTTCCTCTCTAAGAAGTTGAGGATCTTCAAAGTCAAATAGGTCAGGAGTTCCCTGCTAGCACAGCGGGTTAAGCATTGGGTGATGTCACCGCTGAGGCTCAGGCTGCGCTGCTGTGGTGTGGGTTGACGCCACGGCCTGGGAACTTGCACCTGCCGCAGGTGCGGCCAAAAAAAAAAAAGCCAAATAGCTCTTGATTCTTAGGGATCAGAACCGACTGTGAGAGGAGACTGGACATTGCTTTGTGTAGCCTTATAGAAACATTGTGGGTATTGGTTGGAGATGCGTTGAGAAGAGGATAGAAGGGTTGAAAAAGGAAGCTCTCGAATCCCCCATGGAAGATGCTTCCATGGTCTAATAACCTCATTGTTTCCCTCATCCCTTGACAGTATTTCTCAAATTTCCCTTAGATCCTTTTGTCTAATTTAATGATAAAATTGTACCCTTACATTTCAGGTTCTGCTCCTCTGAATCGCTCATAATGGTTCCCTAGTTCTGGACAGTCGTCACATGGAGCCTTAATATTCTTCTTCTTCTTTTTCTTTTCTTTCCTTTCTTTCTTTCTTTCTTTTCTTTTTTTTTTTTTTTGTTGTCTTTTTGCCTTTTCTAGGGCCACACTTGCAGTATATGGAGGTTCCCAGGATAGGGGTCTAATCAGAGCTGTAGCCGCCAGCCTATGCCACAGCCACAGCCACAGCAACTCAGGATCCGAGCCGTGTCTCCGACCTACACCACAGCTCAGGGTAACACAGGATTCTTAACCCACTGAGCAAGGCCAGGGATCAAACCTGCAACCTCATGGTACCTAGTCGGATTCATTAACCACTGAGCCACCATGGGAACTCCCTTAATATTATTCTTATATGGCCCCCTTAGGTACTCAAGTAGTGGGTCAAAGAAGTGAATTGGGGGGGGGAGGGTAAGAGCTCAGTCAGCAATTGTTCCAATTGCTCTTGAGGCAGTAGGAAGAGTGGAAAGTTCCCATCAGGTTCCAGAGTTTGCACTTGGGAGTTCCTCAGGCTGGCCTGCAGCCCCAGTCAGGGTCTCAGATATCCAGAGATAACCCCAAATGCACTGTTGCCCCTGAATTCCAGATCTGATGCTTCTCATCCAAAGGATGATTTAAGAATCAGTGACACAGTGCTACCTCCTGTCTCCAGTGAGTCAAAAAGCCCTTTAGAACACAATCCTCCTCAGTATTAATGGCAACTCATTCCCTAGTTGAATTCTGTGCTGAAAGCACATTAATTAAGTTATTCACACACCATTTGGTGTGTGGATTGTCTAACTTAAATCTCGGTGATAGTGCATTGAATGCTCCCAACAAGTCTTTATGGTTTGAAAGAGTGACTGCCCCTGTCCACCTTCCTAATTTATACCCAGGAGGCCTTGGGCACTGAGAAGGACAGAGAGCATGCCAATGTCTCTAAGTACTGGTGAGGCAAGACATGCTATTTCCCTTATAACACTACAGGGGAAACTGAGGCAGATTTCCTCAAGGTCATAGGATAAGTCTAACCAAGGGCAAGGTTCTAACAAGCCAACCCATTTAGAGCAGAGAGGGACCCTCGGGATGGTCTGATCCTTTGACTGATATTAAAAACTCAAGTCCAAAGAAGAGACTTGCTCAAGGTCACATAGATAGAAAGGGTAGGGTAGGTCCAGATCTGGAACCCAGGGCCGCAGCTTTCCAACTCGTTTGTTTTTTTTTTGTTGTTGTTGTTGTTTTCTGTTGTTATTGTTGTTTGTTTGTTTGTTTTTTTATGCTATGAGCCACATTTTGGTCACACTGGTTTTTACTGTCTAATTTTTTTAAATTTTATTTAATCCTACAGCCATGAACCATATACATTCATTCATCCACTCTCGCACTTACAGAGAGAGGTTACTCCAGTGACCTCAACAAGGCCACAGCCAGCCAGGACCCTGTCCCTCGAGCCCACCTCCAGGATCAGTCAGGTCATGGTGGGTTTGGGGGCAGGATGGTTTCCATCACCTGCCTCCTTCCCTCCTCTGCCCTCTGCAGCTTTCCTCATCCCCCTTGTCCTCTTCCCCCCTCCTGCCACCAACGAGCGGTATGTGCAGGATCAGAGTTCTGGAAAGGTTACAGCCGGGTCCGCTCGCCTGGGTGAAATGTGAGCGCCCTGGGCAAAGGCTCCTTGCACATAGAAGGACCGAATCCGGGACTCCGCATGCCTCGTTCTTCATTCGCCTGCCATCAAGTGCTGGGGAAGCAGCCCCAGCCCGCCCCTCCCCCGCCCACCTGTCGCCGCCCCCCACCCTTCCGTGGGGACCGGCCGCAGCACCTCCCCGCCCCCCACTCCGGCCGCATTGCTTCGGGTCAGCGTCACAGTCCAGGCTCCCGAAATAGCCCACGGCTGGGGCAGCTACTCACCCACTGGAGAACTTTGATGAAGCCTAGCGGCTCCTCCAGCCGTTGCCAGCGCAGCCCCACGAGCAGGCGGTCCACCTGCGGAGACAGGGCCGGCCCCGGGTCAGGACGGTGGGGGACCCGGGAAATCGCCGGCCCCCTTCCTCCCACTCACACCCAGAAGAGGGGCGGAATAAGGGTCGACCCGACACCCAGGTGGCGAAGGGGCGGTGAGAAAGCTCCCAGGGGCGCGCGGGGAGTACCTGCTGGCGCGGCGACTTGTCCTCGGTGCGACTCGAACTCTCCGTCGAGGACATGTTGGCGCGGCGGGGCCGGGACGCGGTGCGGGGGCTGCGGGGGTCGCGGTGGGGCTGGGGGCTGCTGACCCGGGGAGCGGGAGGCGGGCGAAGCCGGAACGCAAGCGACCGTCGATGGCCCGGGATCCAGGCTGCCGGGGTGGGTCGTGGGGGCGCTGCTGCTCACGCTCGCTGAGGCCGCGGCCGCCGCTGTGCCCCGCCGGCTGCAGAAAACCCCCGAGTCCAATTCAAACTTCTGTCAAACTCGCGAACAACTTGGCAGCCGCGTCACGTGGCATGCGCTTGCTAACCCTGCTCCCGCCCACTTCGCTCCCGGGCTCCTGCCCGCAGGACGCCTTAAAGGGACCTGTGGCCTCGGCGGGCAGTTCGGCCGCGAGGGGGCTCGGATTCTTTGCCAGGGCTGGTCCCCAGCAAGACACCGCGGCCGCTCCAACCTCATGGCCAAAGGTGGGAACTAGCCTGGCGTGCTAGTTTCTCTTTCCCAAGTTTCCTGGAATTGAAGGTGCTCTACGCCGTCTTCTCTTCTTCCACACCGTAATACTCAGAACCTAAAGGATTCTCATAAAGGCATTACCAGTGCTGAAATAAAGTTCTAAAGCTTATGGTTAACACACCGCTTGCTTCCAAAATCTTAAGGAGCCAGTTCAGACGAAAAGGGCAATAGAATATATAATTTCTCACTTTTTATTCTGTCTGGTTAAGCATTGCTTTAATTTTTTTAACAACAAAAGCCATTCTGTGTTACTAATTTATCAATCATTTGAAACTCCTTTAAAATAGTCATCACCATTTAAATGAGTGAAGATAGTCTTTGAGGTGTGTAATGTGTATTGATGTTGTTGCACACAATCCACCTTAATCTTGCCCCTAATTTTCAAAACGTGTTGTGCAGGAGCCCGAATGTTTAATGATGAGTATTAGACATTCAGTTTGCCTGAGTGTAAATGTAAGTATTGAAAGGTTAAGTGATTTGCCCAAGGTCACTGAGTGTGAGCCAGTGGTGGGTGGCCAGGGAACTCACTTTCACCGCCCAAGAACTGGCTCGTAAATATGAATCCATTGCCTCACAGTCTTTTTGGAGGTCCCTTCTGGTATTTCCTGTACTTTAGAATGACTGCTTTTTGAATATTTAGCTGTTATTAATACAATTCATTTCCCCATTAAGTGCCTTCCAAGGTTGGGGTGGAGGGAATGGCTGGGGTCAAGTCACCTAGGCTTAAAGGAAACTTCTCCAGTGGACTTCCTTGCAAATCTAGGCTAAACAAGGAACTATTGAGTCCACAATCCAGTTGTGAATAAATTATCCTGTGCTCTTAGGGTCCTTTGCTGTGGAACAGGGACAACAATTTATGTCCTTATTTCATAAAGTGATCATGAGGCTTTAGTTGCGGAAGCTATATAAATGCCCACATAACATAACACAAATATGAAATAATGTACTTATTACCAGTGTCTACAACATGTACAGAATACAACCCAATCAAGAAAGTATCAGAATAACACAGCAAAAATCCACAGACCTACCTTCTAGCCTTGTTAAATGTTAACACTCTTCCTTGTTTGTCTCAATCCTATTCTTTAAAAACAAAATAACAAGTGCATATAAAATCAAACCCTGTGCAATATCCTCATCTTATCCTCCCCCTTCTTCCTCTTTCCCTAGAAGTAACCACTATCTCATCCTGCATTTTTTTTATTAGCCTCATGTCTATTTTGTTACTTTTCTGTATATATGTGACTGTATCTAGAAATAATGCATATTTATCATAGTATTGTTTTTCAAATTATTTTAAACTTTATCAAAATAATGGGATGCTTAAAATAACCTTCCTAAACTTACTTTTTTACATAATGTTGTGTTTATGAAAGTTGTCTGGCCTGACGTACCTTTAGTTTGTTCCTTTTAGCTATACGGAATTCTGCTATATACACACATCAAGTGTATTTATTCACTTACTCTCGTACTGATTGACATTGAGGTTATTTCCAAACATCTATTCTCACAAACAATGCCGTGTTGCATGTCTTTGTGCACATGTGCTTAGGCTGGTCCACTGCACTATGTTTCCAACCTTCCTTTCTTTTTTAAAACACAAACCCTGTAAGAAACAAATTTTTATGTCATGACCCATTGTCTAAATTGAAAGAAAAATTTCACAAGGAGTTCCCACTGGAGTGCAGTGAGTTAAGAATCTGACTGTAGTGGCTCAGGTTGCTGCAGAGGCTCAGATTCAATCCCTGGCCCGGGAACTTCTATATGCTGTGGCTGCAGCCGTAACATTTTTTTAAAAAATTGGAGATCCCGCTGTGGTGCAATGGGATCAGTGGTGTCTTAGGAGCGCTGGGGCACAGGTTTGCTCCCTGGCCCAGCACAGTGGGTTAAGGATCCAGCATTGCCACTACTGCAGCTTACATCACAATTGTGGCTCGTATCTGATCCCTGGCCAGGAAACTCCATGTGCCCCAGGGTGGCCAAAAAAGGGGGGAAAATGTATATTTTCTATTCCACTTCATTAAAAGATTCTGATCATCTAGAGGGAGATTCAAGTTTTGTGAGGACTAAAGTTTATATGATTTGGGAAAAAGAAATACAAAATTACGAATATAGATGTAGAAACCAGACTTTGGAAGAAAGTTTAAGTTTCATTAGTTTCAGGATAAATACCCTTCTGGTTAGATATATTTCATCGACTTAATGATTCACTTTTAATGATGGGTCTCTACCAGCAGTTTGATAAACATTGCTCTTTGATAAAAGTGAGTCAGTTGTAAGAAGTAAACATTTCAATTTTGAGTTTTGGTGTTTGTGTATACTCATGTAAGTACCATTACTATCAAGATAAGGAAGATTTCTATCATCTGCCCTTTTGCAATCAATCCCCAGGCAACCACTGATCCGCTTTCTGTCATAAATTAGTTTCGCTTTTTCTAGAATTTCTGATGGGTGGAATTATACAGTATGTACTCTTTTGTGTCTGGCTTTTTTCATTCAACATAATGTTTCTGAGATTCATCCATATTGTTGTACTTACCAGTAGTTTTCTCTTTTTTGTTCCTGACTAGTATTCCATCATATCATAAAATATTATCTATCACTGTTTATTCACTTGCCAAAGTACATTTAGGTTATTTCTATTTCAAATTTACTATTATGAGTAGAGCTGCTAAAAAACATTTTTGTACAGGTTTTTGAGTGAACATAACATTTTCATTTCTAGGGTAAATACCTGCAAGTGGGATTTCTAGATTATATGTCAAATGTTATATGAAACTACCAAACTATTTTCCAGAGTAGCTATATATCCCATTTTGCTTTCTCACCAGTGATATAGTCCAGGAGTTTTACATCTTCTCCAGTACTTTGTATCGTTAGGGTTTTTTTTTGTTTTCTTGTTTTGTTTTTTGTTTTTTTGCCATTCTAAAGGATGTGCTGTGGTACTTTATTGTTGTTTTAATTTGCATTTCCCCAGTAGCCGATAATGTTGAAAATTGGTTATGTGTTTATTTGCTATCTGTGTATCTTCTTTGGCAAGGTGTTCAAGTCCTTTGTCTATTTTTTTAGTTGGATTGTTTGTTTCTTAACAAGTGAGTTCCAAGAATTCTCTATATATTGTGAATACAAGTCTTTTTTTGGATATGTGATTTGCTAATATTTTCTCCCAGCCTGTAGTTTGTCTTTTTCCTTCTTTTAATGATGTCTTTTGCAGAACAAAAGTTTTACATTTTGGTGAAATCTAAGTTATCTTTTTTTAAAAATAGATCATGATTTTGGCAATATGACTGAAAACTCTTTGCTTAACCCTAGGTCACATAGAATTTTTTTCTATATCCTATCGTAAATGTTTATAGTTTTATGCTTTCCATTTAGATATTTTTGAGTTACTTTTGGTATAAGGTGTGAGATTTAGGTCAAGGTTCTTTCTTCCTCCCTCCCTCCCTTCCAACCTTCCTTCCCTCCCTACTATCTCTCTCTCTCACTTGGCATGTCGATGTCCACTTTTCTAACATCTTTTTTAAAGACTATTGTTTCTCCATTTAATTGCTTTTGGTACTTTTGTAAAAAAAAAAAAATCAAATGGCCATATTTGTATGAGTCTATTTATGGACTCTGTCTAATCTATGTGTCTATACCTTTGCCATTCATGTTGTGTTGATAGGGTAGCTTTAAAGTAAATTTTTTTTTTTTTTTTTTGTCTTTTCTAGGGCCTCTCCTGCAGCATATGGAGGTTCCCAGGCTAAGGATCTAATTGGAGCTGTAGCCGCTGGCCTACACCAGAGCCATAGCAATGCCAGATCCGAGCCACGTCTGCAACCTACACTACAGCTCAACTCAGTGAGCAAGGCCAGGGATCAAACCTTCAACCTCATGGTTCCTAGTCCGATTCGTTAACTGAGCCACGACAGGAACTCCTAAAGCAAATCTTAAAATGGGATTATATGGTTTGGCCAACTATAGTTGGCTTCCTCAAAGTAGTTTTAGCTATTCTAGCTCCTTTGCCTTTCAAATAAATTTTGTTTTTCTTTTTCTTTTCTTTTCTTTTTTTTAGGGCTGCACCTGGGGCTTAATGGAAGTTCCCAGTCTAAGGGTTGAATCAGAGTTGCAGATGCCAGCCTACCCCACAGCCATTGCAATGCCAGATCTGACCCTTGTCAGTGACCTACACTACAGCTCACAGCAAATCAGATTCTTAACCCACTGAGCAAGGCCAGGGATCAAACCCACATCCTGATGGACTCTAGTCGGATTCATTACCACTGAGCCACAACGGGAACCCCTCAAATAAATTTTGAGATCAGCTTGTCTATCTTCAAAAAATTCTGGTAGAATTTTGACTGGAATTGCATTAAATCTACAGACCAATTTAGACAAAATCGACGTCATTTCTATGCTGCATTTTCTAATCCATGAAACAGCATGCCTCTCCATTTATTTAGGTCTTTAATTTCTCTCATCAGCATCTGTAGTTTCAAGCATGTAGTTCATGTACATATTTTGGTAGATTTATACCTGAGTATTTTTTGGGGGGGAGCCATTATAAATCATATTATTTTAAATTTAAGTTTCTTTTTTTTTTTTCCTTTGGTCATTTCTGTGGCATGGGGACCTTCCTGGGCCAGGGATCAAACCTGCGCCACAGTAGTGACAATGCCAGGTCTTTAACCCACTGAGCCACAAGGTAAGTCTTGTTTCCTTATGACAGTTGTTAGTGCATAGGAATATGATTGATTTTGTTTCTGTTCATTTGGTATCCTGTACTTTTCTAAACTCATATTGTAGTTCCATGAGTTTTTTTGTAAGTTCCTTGGGATTTTCTACATAAATCAGTATATTATCTGAAAACAGGGTAAATTTTATTCCTTCCTTTATAACCTATATGCCTTTTATTTATTTTCCTTGCCTTACCGCACTGGCTAGGACTTCCAGTACAATGTTGAATAGGAGTGGTGACAGTAGACATCATTTCCTTGTTCCTGATCTTAGGGAAATATAGTCAACTTTTCACCATTTTAGTATGATGTTAGCTCTATGTTTTGTATAGATTTTTTTCTTTTCTTTCTTTTTTTTTTTTTTGGTGTTTTTAGGGCTGCACCCACAGCATATGGAGGTTCCCAGGCTAGGGGTCGAATAGGAGCTGTAGCCAACAACCTACACCACAGCCACAGCAACGTGGGACTTGAGCCACGTCTGTGACCTACACCACAGCTCAGGGCAATGCCAGATCCTTAACCCACTGAGCAAGGCCAGGGATCAAACCTGAATCCTCATGGATACTAGTCGGGTTTGTTAACCACTGAGCCAAGATGGGAACTCCTATAGATGTTTTTTATCAGCTTGTGGAAGTGCCTTTCTAGTCCCAGTTTGCTGAGAGTTTTTAATCATGGATGGGATGTTGAATTTTGTCAGATGCTTTCTCTGTATCAATTGATAATGATCATGTGTTTTTTTTTTCTTTGGATAATTAGTATGGTAGATTGATTTTTTTTAGAATTTTAAAAGGATATATGTATTTATATATAAATATGTATAAAAATTTTTAAGTGTATGTATAATATATATAATATATATATAAGGTATATGTGATACTTTATTTTTAGAGCAGTTTTAGGTTGACAGTAAACTGGGCGGAAAGTGCATAGAATTCCCACCTCTCTATCCCCTCCCTACACACAGCCTCTTCCATGATCAACATTCTCAATCAATATAGTACATTTATTGTTACAATCAATGAGCCAATATTGACACATCATTATCAGCCAAAGCCCATAGTTTACATTAGGGTTTTTACTCTTACATAGACTATGGATTTTGACAAGTGTATAATGACATGTATTCACCTGTACAGTACCATGCAGAATAATTTCACTACCCTAAACATACCCTGTGTTTTACCCATTCATACCTCCCTCCCCCTAATCCCCTGGCAACCAACCACTGATCTTCCTGCCTCCCTATTTTTGCTTTATCCAGAGTATCGTATAGTGGGAATAATTCTGCATGTAGCCTTTTCAGATTGGCTTCTTTCACCTAGTAAAGTACATTTAAATTTCTTCTGTCTTTTCATGACTCAATAGCTCTTTTTTTTTTTTTTTTGGACTTTTTGACTTTTCTAGGGCCAATCCCGTGGCATATAGAGGTTTCCAGGGTCTAATTGGAGCTGTAGCCACTGGCCTACGCCAGAGCCACAGCAATGCCAGATCCGAGCCGGGACGGCAACCTACACCACAGCTCACGGCAATGCTGGATCCTTAACCCACTGAGCAAGGCCAGGGATCAAACCCGCAACCTCATGGTTCCCAGTCGGATTTGTTAACCACTGAGCCACGATGGGAACTTCATCAATAGCTCATTTTTTAGCCCTAAATAACAGTGCATTATCTGAATGTACCGCAGTTTGTGAATCCATTCACCTGCTGAAGGACATTTTGGTTGCTTCCAAGTTTTGGCAATTATGAATCAAGATGATATAAACATCCATATGCAGGTTTTTGTGTCTCATTTGGGTAAATACCAAGGAATGCAATTGCTGTTTTGCATGGCAAGAGTATGTTTGGTTTTGTAAGAAACTGCCAAACTATATTCCAAAGTGGTTATACCATTTTGCAGTCCCATCAGCAATGAATGAGAGTTCCTGTTGCTCCACATCCTTGCCAACATTTGGTGTTGTCAGTGTTTTGGATTTTAGCCATTCTAATAGGTGTGTAGTGGTATCTCATTGTTTTATTTATTATTTATTTTTTGCTTTTTGGGGCCGCTCCCACAGCATATGGAGGTTCCCAGGCTAGGGGTCTAATTGGAGCTACAGCTGCCAGCCTACACCACAGTCACAGCAACGCAGAATCTGAGCCGCGTCTGCAACCTACACCACATCTCATGGCAACGCCGGATCCTTAACCCACTGAGCAAGGCCAGGGCTCAAACCTGCAACCCCATGGTTCCTAGCTGGATTCATTTGCACTTTGCAACAATGGGGAACTCCCTCACTGTTGTTTTAATTTGCAATTCCCTAGTAACATATTATGTTGAGCCTTTTTTCACATGCTTATTTGCCATCCATGTATCTTCTTCTTTTTTGCCTTTTGGGCCCACACCTGAGGCATATGGAGGTTCCCAGGCTAGGGGTTGAATCAGAGCTACAGCTGCTGGCCTACGCCACAGCTATAGCAAGTTGGGATCTGAGCTGTGTCTGCGACCAACACCACAGCTCACATCAATGCCAGTCCCCCGACCCACTGAGTGAGGCCAGAGATTGAACCCGCAACCTCATGGTTACTAGTCAGGTACATTTCCACTGCGCCACAATGGGAACTCCCATCCGTATATCTTATTTAATGAAGTATCTGTTCTGATATTTCCCCCATTTTAAGTTGTTCATTTTCTTATTGTTGAGTTTTAAGTGTTCCTTGTATATTCTGGTTAACAACACTTTATTTGACATGTCTTTTGCAAATTTTTTTCTCTCAATATTTTGTTGTCTTCTCATTCTCTTGACAATGTTTTTTGTGTGGCAGAAGTTTTTGTTTGTTTGTTTTCTTTTCTTTTTAGTGCCACACCTGTAGCATATGGAAGTTCCCAAATCAGAGATACAGCTGCAGGCCACAGCCACAGCCACAGCAGCATGGGACCCCAGCCAAGTCTGCAACCTACACCACAGCTCAAGGCAATGCCAGATCCTTTAACCCACTGAGCAAGGCCAGGGATCGAACCTGCATCCTCATGGATACAAGTCAGGCTCATTACTGCTGAGATACAATGGAAACTTCCAAGAAGTTTTCACTTTAACAATGTCTGACATCAATTTTTTCTTTTATAAGTCATGCCTTTGATGTTGTATCTAAAAATATCTCACCAAACCCAAAGTCATCTATATTTTTCCTGTGTTATCTTCTAAGAGTTTCATAGTTTTACATTTTACATTTGTCTGTACTCCATTTTGAGTTAATTTTGTGCAGAATATAAAGTCTGTGTCTAGATTTATTTACTTTTTGCATGTGTATGTCCAGTTGTTCTAGGACCATTTGATGAATAGCCTATTTTTTTCTCTTACAAATTGCTTTTGCTTCTTTCTCAAAAGCTCAAATGACCATATTTTTGTGGGTCTATTGATTGATTTTTGAATATTGAACATTGAATATTGAACCAACCCTGAATTTTTGGTCATGATATATTATTCTTTATATATATTTCAAAATATACATGTGTAAATTGTATGTGGTTGAATTAAATTTTATAATATCTGTTGAGGATTTTTGTATCTGTGTTCATGAGGGCTATTGGTCTATAGTTTTCTTTTTTGGACTGTCTTTGATTTTGCTACCAAGGTAAATGTAGCCTCCTAAAATGAGTTGGAAAATTTTCCCTTTTCTTTATGTTTTCTGGAGAGCTACTGCTTCTTAAAAAGCTGAAGCTATCAGAATTCCCTTGTGGCATGGAGGGATAAGGATTCAGCATTGTTACTGCTGTGGTTCAGGTTGCTGCTGTGGCATGGGTTCAGTCCTTGGCCCAGGAACTTCCACATGCCATGGGCTTGGCCAAAAAGAAAAATAAAAAGTTGAAGCTCTGTTGTAGCCAAATCAACTCTGTATTCAAGGTAATATCACTCTCTCAGCATTTTTTTCCATCATAATTTTTAAATTTATGTAGTTGATTTTCAATGTCGTGCCAATTTCTGCTCTACAGAAAAGTAACTCAGTTATACATATACATACATATGCATTATTTTTACTTTTTTGTTTTTTTATTTACAATGTTCAATTTTTGCTGTATAGCAAAGTGACCCAGCTATACATACATATATATATATATATATATACACACACCTATATTACATTATTTTTTCACATTATCCATCATGTTCCATCATGAGTGACCAGATATAGTTCCCTATGCTGTATCTCAGCATTTTAAAATGATTTTTATTTTTTCCATTATAGTTGGCTTACAGTGTTCTGTCAATTTTCTACTGTACAGCAAAGTAACCTAGTCACATACATACCTACATTCTTTTTCTCACATTATCCTCCATCATGCTCCATCACAAGTGACTAGATATAGTTCCAGTGCTATACAGCAGGATCTCATTGCTTATCCATTCCAAAGGCAAAATTCTGCATCTTTAACTCCAGATTCCCAGTCCCTCCCCCTCCCCCTTGGCAACCACAAGTCTGTTTTCCAAGCCCATGAGTTTCTTTTCTGTGGAAAGGTTCATTTGTGCCATATATTAGATTCCAGATATAAGTGATATCATATGGTATTTGTCTCTTTCTGACTTACTTCACTTAGTATGAGTCTCTAGTTCTATTCCTATTGCTGCAAATGGCATTTTGTTCTTTTTATGGCTGAGTAGTATTCCATTGTGTATATATACCACATCTTCTTAATCCATTCATCTGTCAAATGGACATTTAAGTTGTTTCCATGTCCTAGCTATTGTGAATAGTGCTGCAATGAACATATGGGTGCCTATGTCTTTTTCAAGGGATGTTTTGTCTGGATATATGCCCAGGAGTAGGATTGCTGGGTCATATGGTAGTTTTATGTATAGTTTTCTGAGGTGCCTCCATACTGTTTTCCATAGTGGTTGTACCAATTTACATTCTAACCAACAGTGTAGGAGGTTCCCCTTTCCTCCAGCATTTATTTGTGGACTTATTAATGATGGCCATTCTGACTGGTGTGAGGTGGTTGATTTGCATTTCTCCAATAATCAGTTATGTTGAGCATTTTTTCATGTGCTTGTTGACCACCTGTATATCTTCTTTGGAGAAATGTTGTTGGTTTTTTTGCGGTCGAGTTGTGTAAGTTGTTTGTATATTTTAGAGATTAAGCCCTTGTCAGTTGCATCGTTTGAAACTATTTTCTCCCATTCCATAGGTTGTCTTTTTTTTTATGGTTTCCTTTGCTGTGAAAAAGCTTATCAGTTTGATTAGGTCCCATTGGTTTATTTTTGCTTTTATTTCTGTTACCTTAGAGACTGACCTGAGAAATATTTGTAAGGTTGATGCCAGAGAATGTTTTGCCTATGTTCTCTTCTAGGAGTTTGATGGTGTCTTGTCTTAAGTCTTTAAGCCATTTTGAGTTTATTTTTGTGTATGGTGTGAGGGTGTGTTCCGGTTTCACTAATTTACATGTGGCTGTCCAGTTTTCCCAGCACCATTTGCTGAAAAGACTGTCTTTTTCCCATTTTATAGTCTTGCCTCCTTTGTCGAAGATTAATTGACCATAGGCTTATTTCTCGGTTCTCTATTCTGTTCCATTGGCCCATCTGTCTGCTTTTGTACCAGTACCACACTGTCTTGATTACTGTAGCTTTGTAATATTGTCTGAAGTCTGCAAGAGTTATGCCTCCTGCTTGGTTTTTATTCCTCAGGATTGCTTTGGCAATTCTGGACCTTTTAAGGTTCCATATAAATTTTTGGACTGTTTGTTCTGTGAAAAATGTCATGGGTAATTTGATAGAGATCACATTAAATCCATAATTACTTTGGGTAGTATGGCCATTTTTACAATATTAATTCTTCCAGTCCAGGAGCATTGAATATCTTTCCATTTCCTTGAATCCTCTTTAATTTCCTTGATTAATGTTTTATAGTTCTCAGCATATAAGTCTTTCACCTCCTTGGTCAGGTTTATTTCTAGGTATTTAATTTTGGGGGCTGTGATTTTAAAATGTATTTTTGTATTCCTTTTCTAAAATTTCATTGTTAGTATACAGAAATGCCAATGATTTCTGAATGTTAGTCTTGTATCCTGCTATTTTACTAAATTCGTCGATCAGTTTGAGTAGTTTCTGTGTGGAGTCCTTAGGGTTTTCTATGTATAGGATCATGTCATCTGCATACAGTGACCATTTTACCTCTTCTCTTCCAATTTGGATACATTTTATTTCTTTTGTTTGTCTGATTGCTGTGGCTAGGACTTCCAATACTATGTTGAATAAAAGTGGTGAGAGTGGGAATCCTTGTCTTGTTCCAGATTTTAGTGGGAAGGCTTTCGGCTTTTCTCCATTGAGTATTATATTGGCTGTGGGTTTGTCATAAATGGTTTTTATTATGTTAAGGTATGTTCCCTCTATACCCACTTCGGTAATCAGCATTTTTTTAACCCTTGAAATTATTCCACAGCATATATATTTCATATATGAAAATTATGCCTGTTAGGAGTAGAGACACCCTACAAAGGAGATGGACCACTAGCCAAATTTCAGTCCTAATAACTATTGTTTCTTTGTTTATTTTAGATAATCTCATGAGACCCTAAAGACTTTTTGGACTTTTGGAAAAATGACTTCTACTATCTAGAATCCTAATTCTGTTGGATTTGGATTTATAAACAATTTGTAAAGGCCTAACACACTTAAAAACCACTTAATCTTCATACATGCTTCAGAAGAAAATAGTTTAAGGGTAGAACTATGTGTGTGTGTATGTGTGTGTGTAAAAAAATGATGTTATTATAATGAAAAATAAAAGCTATGACAATTATTATGTGAAACAATGACTTTTAAATGTCTGTTTTTTTCTGGGGCCAGTGACACAGAAAAAAACATTCTTACATAAAGAAAGCATGGAAGTATGAACTGCTGAGGGATGTTGGTGATCAGCAAATACTTATATTTGCCCTGAAGGGGCACAGCAGAAACTTAAGTTGGAATGGCAGTTTGGGGTAAGGGCCTTAAGTGATAAGCCCTTGGACTTTACTGACTACTCACTTAGATTTTGAACAGAAGAGATAATAAAGTTTAGTGGTTAAGGACCCATGTGGAGTCAGACAAATCAGAGTTCCAAACCTAGTTTTGCTGTTTAGTAGCTGTGTTTCCTTTTCAAAAGATTTAATTTCCCTAAGCTTCTATTTTCTTATTTACAGAATGTTTTTTATGATGGTATCTACTATGAAGGGCTATTATGAAGGTTAAGTAAGATAACAGAGAAAGAGAGCCAGGTGCCTACAAAATAGCAAATATTCAATAAATATTAGTGACTACCTGATAGAACTGTGTATGCTTCAGGAATATTAATCTGGCAGCAGTGTGTGTAAGTGATGTAAGTACATGGCTTTCCTTCTTAAAACAGAACCAGAGCCTCCCAAGGTTTGTGTCAAGAATATTTCACGAAGTCGAATCTCTAGGTGGAATGGTATGTCTCTGAAATGGAATTAACAAGATTTAGAGGCTACTCTGACGGAAGGTCAGGGAAGAGGGTGTCGTGACTGCATTGTTTTCTCTGTTCCAGTGTTCCCATACACTGTGCTATTTTTAAGTACTGAAATTTAGGTATTTTTGTTGGTGTAATACCATTATTTAGACATCAGTTGGCCACTTTATTTACTCTTCTTAGCTGCTCTTCAAACTCTCCTTCCTTCTCCTACCCTAGCTCTCCTCGTCACTATCACCATAAGCCCTCCCATCTCATTACCTCCCACTTCCAGTAACTTCGTACTTCTTCCAAATGTCTTTATCCTCCAGCGCACTATTTCAGCAAAAGTGCTGAGCAAGGGCCAGGAGGAGCCTTGGAAGCAGGAATCTCCCCACAGGGGATAGAGAAGTGTCCAGACCCAGTTAGAGCCACCCCTTTGGGGCTCACAGGAGAGAAATTATTTCCAATCAGAGGCAGTAGTCCCCACAACTCCATGGGTTGTAAAACTGGGCAGGAAAGTCTTGAAGCTCTTCCAGAAGAGCTGCATCAGAGAGGATGTATGTGGGGCTCTGGGTGAAGCAGCAATGAATTTGTAGAAAGCAGAGAACCAGTAATGGCCAGAAGGATGTTTTGTAATGTTTATAAGGTTCATTTTAAAATATGTTAAATAATATTTACATTAGTTTTTTAAACTATAAATTCTAAACATGTAAAAAATTAAAATCCAGTATTTTGGCTTTTCAGGAAAAACATTTACAATTTTGCTCTAGTATTACTACTCACCAAGAGAGGAATCAAAGATGGTTTTAAGTGTGAAAGACCATTAAGGACAATTATAAAAATAGGAATTGTCACATCAGGAAATACTGGGGTTCCCATTGTGGTTCAGTGGGTTAAGAATCCGACTAGTATCCATGAGGACGCAGGTTTAATCCCTGGCCTCGCTCAGTGGGTCAAAGGATCTGGCATTAAAGGACCGCACCTAGAGCTGGGGTGTGGGTTGCAGAAGCAGCTTGGGTCTGGCCTTTTTGCGGCTGTGGCATAGGCCAGCAGCTGCAGCTCTGACTGGATCCCTGGCCTTAGAGCTTACATGTGCTGCAGGTGACGCTCTAAAAAAGAAAAAAAAAAAAAAAAAAAAAAGACTATCAAACAGTGTTCTGTACTGTAAGATATTATACAATGAGATACATCATGATTTGGATCCCAAACCGTTTCCTTTCTTTCTCCCTTTCTCTTTCTCTCTCGCTCTCTAAATTAGAGAGAGAGATTTTGTAGTTTTCTTTTGCTTTCCTTTGGTGTCAGCACAGAACTCCAAAATATTGGATTTTATTTCATTAAGCGCTCAGAATTCATAATTTTTTAAAAAAAATAGTGAAATTGCTAATCCGCACGCCTCCAAGCAAAACCCCTCTTCTATTGTTGCTTCTAATTTTCTTGACTAGAAAACCAGATGAATTAGTTAAGACTTTTTTTAGTGCAGACGTCAGACTCGAATAGGCTTAAGGAAAAAGGGCTATTGCCTCCTATAACTGAAAAATCCAAGAGTTTTTGTTATGATTGGTTCCAGGGGCCCAAATGATAACATCAGAACTGGGTTCTTTCACTGTCTCTGTCTCTGTCCCTCTACCTCTCCTCTGCTTTCCTCTTTATGTTGGTTTCATTTTCCTTATGGATTCTCCCCACTGTGGCCCAACATGAGCTTGGTATTGTGTCTTAACAATCTAGCAATCCCATGCAAAGTTCTGGATAAGGCTCGCAATAGCTCAGATTGGGCCACATTCCCATTTCAGAATCAATCATAGTGTGGCCAAGGGAATGGCCAGGTCCTTTTCTTTTGTTAGGGCCGTACCTGCAGCATGTGGAAGTTCCCAGGCTAGGGGTCGAATTGGAGCTGCAGCTGCCAGCCTACACCACAGACAGCAACATCAGATCTGAGCCAGTTCTGCGACCTACACCACGGCTTGCATCAAAATTAAGGTTGCTGGACCCTTAATCCCCTGAGCAAGGCCAGGTGTTGAATCTGCATTCTCATGGATTACCCTTGAGCCACAGCAGGAACTCCTGGAAAAATCTTTATCATGCGCCCATTTTGTAGCAGTCCCATCAACACCACAAAGTTGAAAAGTTAGAACTAGTTTCCCCAAAAGAAAATCAGGTTTTTGCCTAAACGTGAAAGAATAGTGAACAAGTAAAAACAAACAACAAAAAAACCCAGATGATCATTGTATCAGATAACAAACCTGTTAGAACTGCATCTGGAATCATGGCAAGTGAGGACTGAAGAATACTTTCCATCAATAAAGTCCATCAACTCTGCTATATAAACTTGGTGACATCTATTTTGGTAGTTCCAAGTGGTTTCTCAGAGCCGAGGACACAGAGATGTTCTTTTGCAGAATCATCTTTCTCTGTCAACTCTTTCAGTGTGGGCACTTCTTAGGGTTTTGTTCTCTGAATAATTGTCGCATAATGGTCTCTGGGGAAGATGAGCTGTACTGTAATCTGACAAGCTATATTTCTCTCTTTTGGAATTGCACCAGCAAATCATCAGGTTGCAAAGAGAACCTCACAGGATATTTAAGCCACCTGGAGTACAGAGAGAACAACTCTTAAGTGCAGAATTTAAGAACTAAAGGAATCTGGGATTACTTTCCAGAATGCAGCTAATTTTCAAAATGAGGAGTCAATGAAATAAAATTAAATAAATATCAACACCATTACGTTACTGATTGCTTTCACAGTATTCATTTACCCATTTTTCCAACAGCAGGATCCAGATTTTGCTTAAGGCAAGCCGTTTATGGCCAAATGGTTTGGGTAAAATAACTCCTACCTCTGGTTGTAGAAGTAGGTTCTGATTGACTTATGGTAATATGCTGGTCATAATAATTCATTCAAGGATGGGAATATGACCTAATTTAGGCTAATTATACTCAGTTCCTGAACATGTATTTGAATTAATAAGAATCTCTCTCCCTCTCTCAATCGAAGCACAAAGCTTCAGCAACTACTTACTGGCAGCCATCCTGCACCAGGAAGGGAGAGTTTGCTGAGAATGAAGCCAGTCTTAAGAAAAACTAGAAGAGAAAATACAGGTCCTGGTCACATTGAGTTGCTGGATCAAGCTATGCCTGAAGCCATTTGTGGACTTTTAAGCAATGTTCACTAATAAATTTCATTTACTTTTCAGTCAGTTTGAGTAGGATTCTCTGTTTTGTTACCCGTAATCCTAACACAAACCCCAACTAAATACGATTCTGCTGCGAACCACCTGGAATTAGTGTCAGACTCCACAAGTTTAAGGGCACAGTCCTCAGCAAGACTGCCCTTATTTCAGGTGCCAACCACACTTTAAGGGTCCCTAGCCACACTTCTGACCAATTGGCAAATTCAGGGGCTCCCATGATTCCCTCAGTTCAATAATTCACAAGAATGACTCACACAACTCAAGAAAAGCGCCACACTTACAATTACAGTTTTATTTAGAGGATACAATCAGGGCCAGGCAAGAGACACACGGGTGAATTCTGGGAGGGTCTTGAACACAGAGCTTCCATGTTTTCTATCTGTGCAGCAAGGACATGTCATCTCCCCAGCACATCTGTGTTCCCCAACTTGGAACACCTCTGAGCCTCAGTGTCCAGAAATTTTACTGGGATTCCATTAGGAAGGTATGATTGATTGGATCACTGGCCACTGAGACTGAACTCAATCTCCAGCATGTTAGAGCTGTTTCCTCAAGCTGCCCCTCCTTTCTGTTCCCTCTACCTCTGCATTAATTCAATCCCTCCTCACCTCTCACCTGAATCTAGTGTAGCCTCTTAGTTCTTTTTTTTTTTTTTTTTTTTTTGCCTGTTGCTTTCCTTTTTCTTTCTTTTTTTTTTTTTTTTCAGGCCTCACCCCTGGCATAGGGAGGTTCCCAGGCTAGGAGTCGAATTGGAGCTGTAGCTGCTGGCTTACACCACAGGCACAGCAATGCGGGATCCAAGTTTCCTGTCAACTTCTGCCACCCCCTGGGCAGTTATAAAGTCCATGTGGCCCTCTCAGTTCCCTGCCTCATTTCCTCCAATCCAATGAATTTCTTCTCAATTATGCATCCTCCATAATCTTCTCTTTATACTGTGATCTCTCCTTAGGTTCTCTTATGATTTATACACAGTCTGTGTACTCATGACAGTTTTTTTTCCAGCTCAGTTACACTTCTGAAATTCATACCTCCATATTCAACTGCCTTTTTGGCACATCCCTTTACATGTCTCGTACTCAAGCATCTCAAACTTAACTTCTCGAAACTTAGCTACTTCTTCTTTGACCCTCCTCTGGCAAATCAGCTGCATTTCAGCAGTTATGTTATCTACCTTCCTCACGCCCTCATTTATTCTATCACTAAACCTGATCCAGTTTATCTCCAAGATATAACTTGAATCTATTTACTTCTCACCATCCCCACAGCTAAAGCCCAGGCCAAGGCATCATCTCTTTCTGCCTGGACTATTACAATAGTGCCCAGCAGGTCCCTCACTGGTCATTCTTGATATCTTTCAATCTACTGTTTACAAAGCAAGCAAAGTGCTTTTTTTTTTTATGCAAACTTCATCTTTTTCTCCTTAAAGCTTTTTTGAGACTTTCCATTTCTCATTTTCTCACAATTCAACATCTTTTGCATGTTCGACAAGGGCCTTGCATGATCTGGTTCCCAGAGTCTTTCCAGTTGGCCTCCCGCCACTCTCCCCCTTACTAGATCAGTCACACAGTCCTTCTCTCTTTTCTGAAGATGCCGAGCCCCCTCATGCTTCAGAGTGATTACACACGCAGTCCTTTCTACTTTGAACATTCTCCACGCCCTACTCCCATCTCCATCTACCCATTACTGTGTGACAGGAGCTGCAACCTCAACAAGATAGAACTCTCTCCCCCCAAGAGATCATTGTAATAAGAGACCTACATGTAAGAAAAAAAAAAAAAATCCATCGCAGTATAATGAATGCAATGGAAGTACAGCCAAAGGAAGAAATATTTATCTATCTCTGAGTCGGGAAAGGGCATCTAAATAGAAGAACCAGTATGTCCCAAGAACAGAGGCAAGGACATGAGGCTATTTAAGCAGTTTGGTGCTGCTGGAGAGTAAAAGTAAAGGTGGCAGGAGATGACTTGGATGCTGTGCTGAGGGGCTTGAACTTAACCCAATATGCAAAGGGCGTGTACCCTATAAAGGATTCTATGTAGGAGAGACATGAATACATATTAACTATAGTGCTATCGAATTGGTAGTCATGTGAGAGAAAGGTCTCAATAGAAGGTGAAGGCAGATAGTCAAGTAGGAGAATACAATAATAGTCCTAGCAAGTGATGATGGCAACTGAATTAAGGCAAAGGTAGTGATAACGGAGACGAAGATGGACTGAAAATATTTTAAGGGGTAGAACTGATAGGATTTGGTGACTGAACAAAACAGATGAATTCCTTGCCCCTGTGGAGTTCACATTCTACTGTGGAAAGCAGATAACACATTTCCAACAAACAAATGCACACACGATATGATCTCTGTAATGCTACAAGCTATGAAAGAAAATAGAGCAGAGTAAAATCACAGCAAATAAAGGAGAAAGTTATTTTAGATGAAGTGGTACCCATGAAGGGGTACCCTCTGAACAGAGAGGAAATGAGCCGTGTGAATACCTGGAGAAAGAGTAGTCCAGACAGAGTCAAGAGGAAGTGCAGATGTCCAGTGCAGGGAATGTGCTTGTCATATGTTTCAGGAATGACAAGGAGACTAGCGTGATAGAAGCACAGACTAAAGGAGGGGAAGAATGGAAGAAGCTAAGGTCAGAGTAGAGCAAGACGCCAGATCACAAGTCTTCGTAGACCATGGGGGAAAACTCTGGGTTTTATCTTAAGTGTGATGTGAATCATTGGAGGGTTTTTGAACACAGGAGTGGTATGTCCTCACTTACACTGTAGAAGATCACTCCCTAAAGACTGTAGTGGGGGAAGTGTAAAAGCTGGGCAGCCAGTTAGGAAGAAGGGGTCTAGGTGAGAGAAGTTGGTGAGAACTGATCAGACTTGATATATATATCAAGCATATATATACTTGATATATATCCATCAGGGATCGAATTGGAGGCACAGCTGTGACCTATGCCACAGATGTGGCAATGCCAGACCCTTTAATCCAATGCGCTGGGCCAGGGGTTGAGCCTGTGCCGCCGCAGCAACCAGGGCCACGCAGTCAGATTCTTAACCCACTGTGTCACAGCAGGAACTCCCAGACTTGAGATACATTTTGAAGGCAGAGCTGATGCAATGTGCTAATGGACTGAATGAGGGTAACAGAAAAAGAGAGACGTTGACAATGACTCCAACACTTCTGGCCTGAGCAACAGACTGAATCATAGAGCCATTTATGAGATGGAGAAGACTGAAGGGAATTAGGTTTGATAGAGTTTGCTTTTAGACATGTTTAGTTTGGAATACTGTTAGACATCCAATGAGAGTAGCTACTGGAGATATGAGTCTGGAGTTCAGGGGCGGGGTCAAGTATATAGATATACATTTTTGGAATTATACAATGGCATTTAAGATGCTAGAACTGGTTAAGAGTTCTAAGATGATTGTAAGTAAAAACTGAGCAGAAGCCCAAGGATGGAACAACAGAATACTCTAATACTTAATGGCTGTGATGAGAGAGAAGATCCGACCAAGAGACTAAGAAGGAGCGTCCAGTGAGGTGAGAAGGAAATCAGCAGCGGGTGAAGCCAGGTAGAAGTCTTTCAAGAGGAGGACATGAGCAACGGCTTCAATGCTGCCGTTAGGTCAAAGGAGTTGAGAACTGGATTTGGCGACATGATGGTTATTGATGACCTTGATAAGGGTCATCTCAGCAGAATATTGGGGATAAAAGACCCATGAAAGGTTTTTAAGTATCATAAAAGGTTAAGATACAGTAGAAAGAAAGGGAGATGATGATATAAAGGGGAGAAGAAAAGTAGTATAGTAGTAGCTGAAGAGGCACATGCCATCAAGGGAGGGCTCTTCCAAGAAGGGAGAGAAGACTGGTGATGCAGGGAAGAGAGGAGAACAAGAGTGAAACAAAGCGCTTGAGTAGGGGAGTTCTCTGGATATTTAAATACTTAGGCCTGGAGCTCAAGAGAGAGCTGGAGGCTGGAGATAACATATTTTGGAATGATTAAGTTATATCTGAAAGGGACGAATGTGAGAGTGTTTGAAACGGAGGAGACTGAAAAACAGAAGTCAAGGAAGAACCCTGAGGTACTGAAAATGTGAGGGGAGAAGATCCAGGAAGGAAGACCGGGAAAGGATGTCCTCTGTTTCCCAGTTATTTTTATGCCTACAGCACATGGCACACTGTTTCACTTCTCCTGCCTGTAAAGCCTTTCCTTCCCTGGATTCACACCCATCTCTCACAGTACTTTATAAAAATCTTTATTAGCACCTATTTCATGGCATTTACATTACATGGCTGCTTCTTCCACCAATCTGAAAGCTCCTGCTGCCAAAAACGTTATTCATCTTTTTACCTACGACTCCTAACGTAATGTGCTAAATGAATGAGGCATGGAGCAGGGGGAAGTTAACGCACAAATAGAGTGCGTGATATATAAGCATCAGAAAGTGTGAATACGCCTTTTATGCCTTTCTAAAAGAAATATATATGTTGGAGAGAATTCACCAGTGAAGCCATCTGGAGTTTTCTTTGTAGAAAAGTTTTAAATTATGAATTCAATTCCTTTAAAATACAGAATTATTATTATTTCAGTTTCAAGTTTTATTTTTCAATAAAATTTTTCACTTCATCTAGGTTGCCAATTTTATTGGTATAAAGTTGTAGCCCCTGATATTTTCTTATATTTTTAATGTCTATAGGACCTGTGGTGATGTCCTCTTTTTTTTGGCCATGCCGAGGCATGTGGAAGTTCCTAAGCCAGGGATCGAACCCAAGCCACGCAGTGACAACACTGGATCTTTAACCGCTAGGCCCAAACTCCCAGAGATGTCCTTTTTATTGCTGATATTGGTAATGTGTTTTCTTAAAGTTTTCCTTGAGCAGTCTTGCTAAGAGTTGATTTTCTTTTTAATCTTTCTGAATGTTACTAAAATTTTGGCTTTGTTGATTTTCTCCTTTCTGTTTCATCAATTTCTGATTTTATCTTTAATTTCTATAAAAGTTTTCTTTGCATAAATCTCCTGTCTTTAAATTTCCCTCTGAACTCTGAATCTGAAGAATAGCTCCCTCTAGCCAAAGTGGTCCATTGGGGGAGCCCCAAGTCTTGAAGGAATGAGCTGCGTTATTACTCCGCATGCTCAGTCATTAGTTAGGAATATGGTGTGGGAAGTGTGGCCTCAGTAACTGGAGCCATCAACTGACTACACTCTGCACAGCAGGAAATCCAGTGGCCCATTTTTAGAAACACTGCAGTCCACTCCTTCGCCTCACAGATCTACCAGTTTGGGAAGAAGCTCTTTCATGGGCCTCTCCTCCTAAAAAGAAACTTAGAAAAGAAAGATTAGTGGAATGAGGAGTTCTGTCGTGGTTCAGTGGAAATGAATCTGACTAGCATCCATGAGGACGCAGGTTCGATCCCTAGCCTCACTCTATGGGTTAAGGATCTGGTGTTGCCATGATCTGTGGTGTAGGTCACAGACACAGCTTGGATCTGGTGTTGCTGTGGCTGTAGGGTAGGCCAGCGGCTACAGCTTGGATTCAACCTCTAGCCTGGGAACCTCCATATGCTGTGGATATGGCCCTAAAAAGACAAAAAAAAAAAAAAAAAAAAAGAGAAAGATAAGTAGAATGAACTACAGCACCTGGTCTGGAGGCCACAATTGATATTCATTTTCTCCCTTTTCTACTATTCCGTCTAAATTCCCCACACCCTCACTTATCATCTTAGCAGATCTTGAGGTCTTATGTGATAGTATTAGCCAGACCTTTATTCCTGCGGGAACTGAGCTGCTGGTAACCAAACACTTCTCAGGTCAGAGTCACTGCATATGTTCATAGTTGCAATGGGGCAAGAGAGTATCAGGAGACACCCAAGTGAGTCACATGGATTCTGTAAAAGGCAGTGCTACCTTCTCCTACCCATTAGGCTCAGTTATCCTTGTCATGATGGTGAGTTTTCACCTACTGGCCCCCAGAATAATGAGTCTAAAGTGCCTCAGCAGCAGTCATAGCTGCTGGGATCTTTGCTGTGCCCCTTAACACAGGGAGTGCAATCCCTCTGGGGAGCAGTATCTGGCACAGATCACAGCTTTGTGGGTCTAAGGAGCACAAGATCCTCTGGTGGGTCATTGGTAGTGAAGGTAAATGGAGCTATTCCTGCATTCACTCCTTTGTTAGTGGACTCATCTATTTTTCCTATTGGCTTCCAAATGTCCTCTGATTTAATTTGTATAACATATCCTGAATGATAGTACCCAGTTTTTTCAGAGTTGTCTCTGAATGGTATTTCACTTGAACCTTTAGAAAACTATTCTAGCTCTTTTTGAGGTCAGCCTTTTCTGGTTGGTGTGGTATGAGGTCACAGGTCCACTCTCTCCCTCTTTTACTCTAAAGCTGTTGTCCCAGTTGAATTCTTGGTTATGCAGGGTTCTACACCTGCGGATCAGACATTCCACACGCCCCAGTACTGTACTGTGAGCTGGGGATCTGTTGGTAGAAAGGAAAACCCATACCCAGAATTAGTTACCTATTACTGTGAGAATGCAACAGGGGCCCCTCCGGGATGGAAGAGACCCAATGTCGTCAACTTGTCACCAAGTAGCCATTTGTCTCCTTGAGTAATAGTTCCATAATGGGACTCAGCCGCAGTCTCTATTGCTGACATGCTGGACATTTAGGCATCAGTAGCTAGATCAGCCTTAAAAAGCTGGAGTCCATGCTTTTGGGATCTATCCATAGCCTCTATCTCTGCCACTGTGGCCGCTCCATTTATAGTGCCTGTATTAGTTTCTTAGAATTGCCTTCACAAGGTACCATAAATTTGGTGATTTAAAGAACAGAAACTTATTGTCTCACAGTTCTAGAGGCTAGAAGTCTGAGATCAAGGTGTTAGCAGGCTTAGTTCCTTCTCAGGCCTGTGAGGGAAAACTTGTTCTATGCCTCTCTCCCAGCTTTTGGTGGTTTGCTGGCAATCTTTGCATTCCTTGGCTTCTCCTACATGGGCCTAGTCTCTGTTCTTATCTTCGCATGGCCTTCCCTCCATGTATCTCTGTCTTCACACGGCCTTCTACTTATTAGGAGGCTAGTTACACTGGATTAGGGGCCCGCCTACTCTGGTATGATGTCACCATAACTAATTACATCTGCAACAACCCTATTTACAAATAAGGGCACATTTTGCGGTACTGGAGATTAGAAATTGAGCATATAAACTTTGGGGGGGGATACAATATAACCCTCTACAGTGCCCATTAGGCTGGTTCCAAGTAGCCAGTGCTTGAGCCTGTTGACCCAATTAGACGAGTCATTCTGACTACTTCATTGTTTAGTACTTCCTCCCTGGTGGGTACAAAAACATGATACAAAAATCTTCACATTTCATGCCCACTCCCGTATATTCACCCTTAAGACTCTACCCCAGAGTTTCCTGTCTTTGATCTTCCAGTCCTTTTCCTTCCAGGTGTCCTACCAGGGGGCTAGGCCATTGACCCCTGCCCAAGAATCTATATTTATACATATTCTTAGTTCAGTCTGCTTCTCCTTATACACAAAGTAGATGACCAGGGACAATGCTTGTAACTCTACTCATTAAGAAGATTTTTTCCTTTCCGCTGTTTTTCAAAGCCTCTCAAGAATGTGGCTATAAGGCCGTCACTGTCTAATTTTGGCTTACACCCACATACTAAGTTGACTCATCCACAAACCAAACTCAGGATTTACCCTTCTTCCTTCAGCTGGTCATGGTATTGCTGCAGTGGCGGGGGGTGACACGGGGGTCTGGACTACCTGGTCATACAACTTACAAGTACCTCAACTGTGCCTGAGCTCCATCTCAGAGGTACCATTTCCATCTTAAAATAGATGCTGCTGGGTCCTTGGAACCAAAAGAATCCAGGCCATAAGAGGCAGCTCTGAACACATGCTTACTTGGCGTCCCATGGTTAAGCGTTTATTCTCTACCAAGGCCCAGTATCACACCAGTAGCCGGTTCTTTTTTTTTTTTTTTTTTTTTAACCAGTAGCTGGTTCTTCAAATGTATATACTTCTCTGCAGCAGGTGGCATGGCTTTGCTCCAGTCCCAGGGACCTCACTGTGATTTTTCCTCTGGGGCTTACCATAAGGTCTGTCCTAGCTTGGGCCACTATAATTAAATGCCATAGACTGGGTGGCTTAAACCACAGACACTTACTTCGCAGTTCTAGGGGCTAGAAGTCTGAGATCAGAGTACCCGAACATTCAGGTTCTGGTGAGATCCCTTTTCCTGATTTGCAGATAGCCACCTTCTCGTTCTCACCCTGTCCTTGTCGGGTAGGGGGCAGGTAGGGGAGAGCACTCTCTGGTGTCTCTTCTTCATCATCACTTTGGAGTTAGGGCTGCAACATACCAAAGGGAGGGTACATATTTAGTCCATAACATTCCAACTCTGGTCCCCTAAAATTCACATCATTTGTACATGTAAAACACATCCATTCCATCCCAATGTCTTAACTCATTTGAGCATCAACTCTGATATTTAGATGAGATCAAAGTCTCATCTGAATATCATCTAAATCAGATATAGTGAAACTCAAGGTATGATTCATCCTAAGATAAATTCCTCTCCAGCTGTGAATCTGAAAATCAGACAAGGTATGTGCTTCCCAAATAGAGTAGTGGGACAGACATGAGTTAGACATTTCCATTCTAAACGGGAGAAACAGCAAAGAAGGAAGGGGTGATGGGTCCTAAACAAGTTCAAATTTTAGCAAGGAAATTCCATTAGGTCTTAAGGTTTGAAAATAATTCTCTGGGAGTTCCCGTCGTGGCGCAGTGGTTAACGAATCCGACTAGGAACCATGAGGTTGCAGGTTCAGTCCCTGCCCTTGCTCAGTGGGTTGATGATCCGGCGTTCCTGTGAGCTGTGGTGTAGGTTGCAGATGCAGCTCGGATCCTACATTGCTGTGGCTCTGGCATGGGCCAGTGGCTGCAGCTCTGATTAGACCCCTAGCCTGAGAACCTCCATATGCCGCGGGAGCGGCCCAAGAAATGGCAGAAAGACAAAAAAAAAAAAGAAAGAAAATAATTCTCTGGTTCAGTGCTCTGCCGTCCAGGTCCAGTAGGGTGGCAGCATCATCCCTGGGGCTTTGCTGGGTGGTCCCCCTTGCAAAGTTTCAGGCAGAGGCCTTCTGCACATCATAACTGAGGCAGTGGCCCTATCACTCCATCCTGTCCAAGTCAATAAATCCAACAGCCATCCTTCCTTTTGCCGTATCTCCTTCCCCTTCAAACTGGCAGTGATTCTGCTCATGTAATCCCATAAACTTTGTATTAAGTGATAATCTAGTAGCGCCACTGGTGTTCTCATTAGAACATGCTTCCTCATTCTCTGCAATATGTATAGGCTGATAATATTCTCCTTCTTCTTTTTAGGGTCGCACCTGTGTCATATGGAAGTTTCTGGGCTAGGGGTCAAATCACAGCTACAGCAACACCAGTTCTGAGCAGCATCTGTAGCCTACACAGATGCAGCTCGTGGCAATGCCACACCCTTAATCCACTGAGTGAGGCCAGGGATCGAACCCTCATCCTCATGGATACTAGTTGGGTTCTTAACCCACTGAGCCACAATGGGAACTCTTGGGCTGAGAATCTTCTAAATCATCAAATTCTTGTTCTTTGTTTAACAATTCTTTCTTTAATTCACCTCTCTCCTTTCTCATTTCACTACAAGCAATCAGGTGAAACCAAGCCCCATACCCAACTTTAACATTCAAATTCTACCTTTCAAGAAACACTAGGACACAGTTCAGCTACGTTCTTCACTATTTTATAACAGGTATCGCCTTTCCTCTAGTTTCCAATAACATGTTCCTCATTTCTACCTGAGATCTTAGCAGCATTGTCTTTAATATCCCTATATCTGGAACACAATTTAAATCTGCAAGCTGGAGGCTTAGGCAAACTCATGTTTCATTCCATTCTGAGTTCACAGGCCTGAGAACCAGGAGAGCTGATCGTGTAAGTTCTAGTCTGAAAGCTGGCAGGCTCAAGATCCAAGAAGAACTAATGGATATTTCAGTACAAATCTGAAAGCTAGAAAAGACCATCCTAGCTATGCAGTCAGGTAGGCTTTTACTCAGCAGTTCTGTTCTATTCAGGTCTTCAACTGATTGGATGAGGCTCACTCACACCAGGGAGGGCAATCTGCTCTACTCATTCTACCCATCCAATCACATCCGGAAACACCACCCCCACCACCCTCAGACACAATCAGGATAATGTCTGATAAAATATCTGGGTACTCCACAGCTCAGTCAAGTTGACATAAAATCAACCATCACAAGCTCCAAACTGCATCTTTCCCCACTCTGACACCTCTAGTGCAAGAGTCTACTGGAACATATGGCCAAAGAGGCAGGGATGCTTGTACAGCTGCCTGGACCTTCTGAAGAGCCCTTTTCCTATTCTGGGCCCTAAAGCTGGAAATCTTCAATGTCACCTGATGTACTGAGTTAAAACAGTATTCCTAGGAGTTCGAGTCCTGGCTCAGTGGTTAATGAGCCTGATTAGTATCCTTGAGCATGTGGGTTCGATTCCTGGCCTCGCTCAGTGGGTTGAGGATCTGGCGTTGCAGTGAGCAGTGGTGTAGGTCGCAGACACAGCTCAGACCCTGCATTGCTGTGGCTGTGGTGTAGGCTGGCAGCTACAGTGCCAATTTGACCCCTAGCCTGGGAACCTCCATATGCTGCAGATGCAGCTATAAAAAGACAAACAAACAAAAAACCAGTATTCCTAGGTGTGGATGTATTTGCTCCAAAACAGAGAGAGACAACCAAGCCTGGTACATACATTCTTCTTTGTGGTAGGGAATGCCAGATGCAAATCTGTCCTTTACTTGGAAGGATATATTGTCACACTTCTGACCAGCGACTTCACTGAAGTGGCAAATCTGCGAAACTTTTAGCGTTTTTCTACTCTCTGGAGCATAGGTCTTACCAATGCCTCCAGCATACTAGCCACCTCTTGCTTCTGCTGTCTGACCACTATAATAACATTTATGTAACGGGCCAATGTAATATTCTCTGAGATGTCCAGGAGGTACAGATCTCTCTAGACTATATGATGACAAAGAGCAGAGTTAACCTATCTTTACAGCAAAACTGTAAATGAATATTGCTATCTGTCTCACACATACATAAGCCATTCCTGATGCTCTTTTCTAATCAGAATGGAAAATAATTCATTCGACAAATCATTGGCCACATGCCATGTTCCGATGCCTTATTAATCTGCTCTAGCAACAATACTACGCCCAGCACAGCAGGTGGGATTAGGGCTGTTACTTGCTAAAGCTTACATCCATTCTCCAGGATCCATCTAGTTTCTGCAGGGGCCAGACAGGCTAATCAAATGGAGATATGATAAGCACCATCCTCCCTCCACCCATGTTCATTAGGTCTTTAATGGTGGCACTAATTTCCATCATGCCCCTGGTATGGGATATTGATTTTTTAAACAGACTATGTTAGCCAGGGGTGGAAGGTCATTTTCAGGCATTTACACTTGGCCTTCCCCACTATGATAATTCTTACTTCACACAGGTCAAGGATTTAATGTGGGTATTACTCCAACTCCCAAATGTATCAACTCAAACTACACACTCAGGAACTAAAGAAATGACCATTGGGTGGGCCCACAGATACAAGGAACCCACTGCATTCTGGACTTTAGAAAGGACCCCATTTACTACAAGGCCCTCATTAGACCCTGCTCTAATAGGGGCCATGACAATGCTTTAGGTCTCAGGATACTGATGTCAATTCAGACTCTGAGTCCAGCATCCTCAATTTTCTGGCTCTCTCTCTTCCTCAGTGTATATGGTCATCAAAGTCAATGGCCATAGATCTCTTTGGGGAAGGACTGGAGAACCACTACATGTATACTTGCTGCAGTGCTGCAGGATCTGCCACCTCTTACACCAATGGGTTTCAGATCTTAAGAGTGGCTTGGATCTGGACACTGAACAAAGGATAATGATTTTGGGGTGGGGGTGGGCATCCTTAGGCTCCTGATTCTCCATTTTGGCTTTTCTTGGTTGTAGTAGAGGTTTACCTTGCCCCCAGAGGTGCCAAGTTCTGTATTCATCGCCACAAGTCCCTGTGGGTCAAGCCCCCTTGGCTGCCACTCTTGTTAGATGTTGCTGGTATTTATAATTGTGGCCTCCTGGCTTCTGGTGACTGCCTCCATCTGGTCTCTATTACTTAGGGGGAAGGGCAATATCTTTCCCATAGTTACTAATGAGCCCCAGCTCTGTGACTGTTTCTCTTGTCAGCCCTGGCTGCAGAGAGCTTCTTGGTGATGCTGTGGCCCCTCACCAGAGAATTTCTAATGGCCTCAGTGAACGGCATGTTTTGGGGGCCTTCCTGCGGAATATGATCTTCTGAGGGGTCTTCTGGCTTCACTCACCTATTCCTGAATGCCCACTGCCCTGTCTTTTTATTCATTCTTCTAACACATGCCAGGGCAACAGAGACATTTCTACTTTACTCAGCACTGGCCATCACTTTCTCTAGGTTTCTAAATGCCCCCTAGCTGAGAGTTTTTTTCATTCCCAAGAGTTCTTGCCAGGACATTAAATCCTATGCCTCAAGAAAGTGCTCCTGGAGTTCCTGTGGTGGCTCAGCGGAAACAAATCCGACTAGGAACCATGAGGTTGCGGGTTCGACCCCTGGCCTCGCTCAGTGGGTCAAGGATCCGGCGTTGCCGTGAGCTGTGGTGTAGGCTGCAGACATGGCTCAGATTCTGCATTGCTGTGGCTGTGGCTTAGGGCGGCAGCTACAGCTCCAATTAGACCCCTAGCCTGGGAACCTTCATGTACCACGGGTGCGGCTCTAAAAAGCCAAAAAAAAAAAAAAAAAAAAAAGTGCTCTCAATTCAGTGAATTCCTGATTAGTCTCATATTCCAGCTGAAGCAATCTCAAAATTCAATTGCAGGATGCTTCCCTGGCTTCGGTCTGTATATGCTAATTCTTACAGCTCTTTGTATATAATCTTTCCTCCTTTAACAGGCCCATCATGTTCTCAGCTGGGTTTTGCTAGGTTTTAACTCCATAGTTACTGGCCTGGCATCCAGGAGAGGAGGTAGGGACAGCTTCTATACTGGCTTGTGGGGCAGTGGCTCTGCAGTGTCTTTCAGAATGTAGGAAGTACTAGTTCTTCCTACAGCTGCGTAAAGGTGAACCACCTCCGCCAACCTGGAAAGTTCATGAGGGTTTGCAGAGCTAACACCCTTACAGATGTCATCCAGATGTTCTGTCCCTGGTTTCAGGATTTCAGGTTTTCTCAACCAGAGTTCTGACCTGCTTTGGGTGCAGATTTAAATGTCTCTGGAGCTCTGTGCCTCTATCATGATAGAGGGTCAGCCACCCTGCGTCTGTGGCTTAATTGTGTCAGCTCTTCCACTGTAGGGAGATAAAAGCTTCTTTGTAAGCTACTAAAGAGGCCCTCTGTCTCTCACACTTAGCCATGAACAAGGGGAGAACCCTTGCTTTCTCCTTATCCCTCTTCAGAGTCAATACAACTTAGCAGTAACCAGCTAGCGGCACTATTTTTGTAGGCATGTTCCTTCATATTTCACATGCCCAAGTGTACCTGCAAGGGCTTTCTCCACCACTGGGATGTTTTCCCAGGTCACTTAGCAACTGGCTCACCATCTTGTGCTAGAACTACTCATGCCCCTGTACTACTCAGGATAGCATCGTCTTTGCTTATGAGGTAGTGAGTGTGCCAGTCCCGAAAGCTCAATTTATTATGTTTTCTTAGACCTCTCCTAACACCACTTGCACTAGTTTGGGTCCTCTGAAAAGCAGTGCCAGTGGGGGATTTGACATAGGTATTATTCGTTAGGACTGCCCTAACAAAATACCACAAACTGGGTGGTTTAAACAATAGAAATCATTTCTCACAGCTCTGGAGATGCTAGGTGTCAAGAGGTTTGGTTTCTTCTGGGGCCTCTGTTCTTGGCTTGCAGGTGGCCACCTTCTCGCAGTGTCCTCGTGTGGCCCTTTCTTTGTGCACGTGTCCCTGGTGTCTCCTTGTGTGTCCAAATTTCTTCTTCTTCTAAGCACATCAGTCAAGTTGGATTAGTGTTCACTCTAACAGCTTCACTGTAACTTTACTGCGTCCTTAAAGGACTCATCTCCACATACAGTCACATCCTGAGGTATTCTGGACTTAAGGCTTCAACATGTGAATTTTCGGGAGGACACAATTCATCCCATAACGACATGCAAGATATTTCTTAGGGGAACTATCTGTGAAAGATAAAAGGGAAGGGAGCAAGGGAAGGTGGGAGAGTATGCAAACTGCGACACCTGCAAAGGAGAGGGATAAGAAAAGACTGAGTAGCACAGTTTGAAGAAAGTCCAAGCTAGGGTGATGAGTAGTCCTCCAGCCAAAGCTGCCCATCAGAGGAGTCCCAAACATTATAGCAACGAAGCATACTAGCCATGTGCAGTCATTTATAAGTCAGACAATTCCAGGTACATAAAGAATTCAGTTCGGGGATCAGTTCTTCCTGGTTTATTTGGGTAGCATCTCCAGTCCACCATGACTATTCTGCCACACTTTATTTTGCTCCAGGACACATGTGCCTCGCTCTCCAAGAAGCTTACATACTTTTCTCAGTTTCTGAGTCTAGCTCCTTCTCTTATGATTTACCATATTTCTTTTCTTTCTGTCTTCGATGGCTCCTTTATTATTTTTTTTTTGTTCAGAGGAACACCTGGTTCAATTTTTAAAGAAACAATTATTTATTGAATGGAATTGATTATGGGCAAGAAACTATACTAGGTGCTGGATTTTTATGCCATAATGATCCACTTTTTTGGGAGAAAACAAGATTTCTCTTCTTAGCCACAATCAGAGCTACCTGTGGCTTCCTTTCTCCAGGTAACACATTTACCTGAAGAAGTCTACATTCAAGTAATTTTGTGAGACATTCACCACCATATCTGATACTAGTATGGGCTGCAGAGCACCTTGCACCCCTGGATGTTCAGGAAATATTATTAAGCTCGAGTACCTATACAGGTATATAGGTAATGTTTATGTAGGTATATATAGAGTTCCTACATAGTAATTTCTTTCTTTTTTTTAAATTTTTTTTATTTTTTTGCTTCTTAGGGCCGCACCCAAGGCATATGGAGGTTCCCAGGCCAGGGGCGAATTGGAGCTGTAGTGGCTGACCTACACTACAGCCACAGCAATGCAGGATCCAAGCCATGTCTGCAACCTATACCACAGCTCACAGCAACGCCAGATCCCTGACCCACTGAGCAAGGCCAGGGGTTGAACCTGCGTCCTCATGGATGCTCGTCAGATTCATTAACCCCTAAGCTAGGACGGGAACTCCCCAGTAATTTCAAAAGAACTTCAAAAGAGCAAGCATAGTGAACTTAACTAACATTTTTCAATAGTAAGGCCACATGAGCTAACCAGAAACCTAAAGGATATAATTCTTTTCTCAGAAATCTAACAGATCCTTGAGGATTGCCACTTGGAGTGTCTCCTCAGTTTTATCAGGGTCAAACTTCTTTTGGCTAGGGAACCACAAAATGAAATTCCTGGTGAACTCAAGAATGTAGCAAATAAAACGATGGGAAAAATAAATATCAATACCCAAAATGTCTTATTTCTACATTACCCCTACCACTGAAATGCCTTGGTCATTTACAAACCTAATCTAGGGCCAAGTTATGAACTTCGCTTGAGAGAGACAGGCCTGGAGAGGTTGAGGCCTTGCCTAGTGGTGTCTCATTACCGGAAACAGAACGCTGGCGTTTCTCTTTTAGTCATAAACTGCCCACTAAATGACTTCCTAACTGGCTTTCCTGAGCAAATAACTCATTTGTTCATAGCTATGAAGCTATGAAGTTGCTTTTCTACCCTTAGGGAAGGGAAGCAAGAAACACACAAAAAGATGGCATCGCCAGCTAAATCTTCATGAATAATAGAAAAAGGCAGTGAACAATTTGAAGCCAGGATTCAGAGTTCTGGGTCACCAAGTCGAAAACCTGTACAGGGGGCAGGGGTTGGGGGAGAGGAATGGAAGGAAATGCTGGGAAAATTACCTTGATGGTGCGGTGCGTAAGCTTGAAGGCTTTCCTACTGACTAAACCTCACTAACTTTTCTCAACAAACGAGCCCGAATGCACCGTAGCGCACCCCATCACCTCTCACGTCGAGCCCTGGAGGAAATCCGCGCCGGAGCGGGACGAGCCAGGGATCTTGAGAAACGCCGGGAGGGTAGAGGGCGAAGAGAGACTGGGACCCATGTGCTCTGGCGGGGATTGCGGGAGTCGGCGAGGAGACTATCCAGCTAAGGGTTCAGTCAGCTCAACTTTCTATACAAGTTCTCCCAGTTGCCAACCTTGGGACGTGGTCACACATTCTCGAAAAAGCGAACTCTCAGCACCTGCCTTCAGCTCCGAGCGCCCCTAGCAACCACTCGCGATTTAAACCGGAAGAGCGACCTTTGCCCAGCTCGCCCAGGACCAACCGAGGCCTGGCGGGGGAGCGCGTTAGTCCAATCACCTCGGCGGGAACTCCGACCAACCAATAGGAGGCTGACGCAGGAGGGCGGGCTGAAGGGGTCGCCGGCGCACGCGCAGTTGGGAGCGGGACCTCAGTGGTGTGGCGGTGTGGGTGATCTGGGTGCCGGTGGACTCGTGTTGGCCCTTAGAATCCCTGCGTAGCCGCTGTCGCTTTGTCCTGCCGTTACCATGTTTCTTACCCGGTCTGAGTACGACAGGTCTGTGTGGCTGTGGGACGTCGGATCGGGGTTACGGGTGGGCGGGCCCAGGGCCGGGTCTGGGCTTGGGTTCTGCCGTGTCATGGGGGCTCCCCAGGAACCCAAGTCTGGTGGGGCCTGAGGATCTCTTGGCCTCCCCACCCTCTCGCTGTGATTCTCGAGGCTAAACTTGCGGTTTTGGGCCGCGCATGTCCTACCGCTGAGTCACTGCTGGGTCCTGAGTCGGCACGGAAGCGAGAAACTCCGCTTTGTTCTTGGGGAAAGAAGGCTTGAGGGGCCGTGACTCCGACCTTTAACCCGGGGAAGGCCAGGAGTCACCCTACTTCCGTCCATATTTTCGTGCTGAGCGGGACTGCCTTTTTAAAATGTAAATGTGCTGCCTGGAAGAAAAACAATTAGAGATCACTTAATGGGTTTGTTAGTTTCAGCTTCTTTTTCCTTCTAGGAGGACCACCTCGTTTCCTGTTTCTTGGTAGTGGGAATAGAGCAGCCATTCCTTTGATCGAGGTGTAGAAGGGCGTGCTGTGTTGTGTAGTTTCTGCAAAAGCGCGAAGACAGTCTCAACTTTGCCCAGATGTGATGTCAGGATTCTCATTTTATGGGAACTGGTATTTAGAATGATTCTTAAGAGTTTTGTCACCGTGCTGATTCAACTAGCCCTAGGCTTTGCTGACTGTTTGAACAGTGTAGCGAGTTACTTTAAGTGTATGTTGAGACCAAATCAGTTTTTGAAAGCAAAACTATGAGATTGTTGTATTTATTTAAAAAAAGCCTTTCAGAGCTTAGAAATGTTAAGTAATATTAACTTGTACATACTTATGCTGTAGACTTTTTAACTTTCAGTTTCTGTTTTGGTCAGTTAAGTTTCAGGTAGCTATTAAGCTTTTTTGAATTTTAAAGCCAGGAAAAGCAGATGTTTTCTTTATACTACATGGCTTGAGAAGCTGCATTTCTTTTCAAGTATGTATTGAATCTATCAAAAGTTTTATCATGGAGTTCCCTGGTGGCTCAGCGAGTTAAGGACCCAGCGTTGTTAATACTGTGGCCCTGGCTACTGCTGTGGTGTGGGTTTGATCCCTGGCGTGATAACTTCCATATGTCAGGGTTGGGGGGTGGGAGTGGTGGTTATCACTTAAAACTACCACTTTTCAAAAATCTTTTTACTGACTCATAGAAGATATATGTGAAGTAAAACTGATGTTTTCCTACTGTCTTATAAAATGACTTTTTAAGTCAGTATTTAGCTTCCAGAGCATTGAAGAGAATCATCTTTGGGTGATACAATTTTGAATTAAGCCATGTATGATGGAAATCGTTGTCCTTATCAGCAAGCCTTTATTAAGATTTTTGTAATCATTTACTTAATATCTTCATTAACTGTTTTGTGTTATCCTTATTTGTATCTTCCCAAGAATGTCTAAAATACAGTACTTTTTTATTCACATAGTTAATGTACTTGAATGCTTGCCATGTACAAGGCATTGTTCTAGTTGCTGGTCGTACATACGGCAGAGAACAAAATCACGATCCTTGTGCTCACATGGGAGACTCTTTTATAGGGCTCTCTGCCAAAGTAACTGTAGTATAAGTTAGAAATGTATTCATGTCATTAGAGAAACTCAAATCAACACTTTGGGAATTTTGATCAGAGATTGTATTCAATATTGGGATTACGGAAAACTTCAAAAGTTGCTGATGCTTAAATTGAGTCTTTTTTTTTTTTTTTTTTTTTTTTTTTTTTTGTCTTTTTGCCATTTTTTGGGCCGCTCCTGAAGCATATGGAGGTTCCCAGGCTAGGGGTCAAATTGGAGCTGTAGCCACCGGCCTACGCCAGAGCCACAGCAACTCGGGATCCGAGCCACGTCTGCAGCCTACACCACAGCTCACGGCAACGCCAGATCCTTAACCCACTGAGCAAGGGCAGGGATCGAACCCGCAACCTCATGGTTCCTTGTCAGATTCGTTAACCACTGCGCCACAACGGGAAGTCCCCCTTAAATTGAATCTTAAGAGTAAGATTTTAAGGAATTCCCATCATGGCCAGCGGAACTGAATCCGAGTAGGAACCATGAGGTTTCGGGTTTGATCCGTGGCCTCACTTAGTGGGTTATGGGTCCAGGGTTGCCGTGAGCTGTGGTGTAGGTTGCAAACAAAGCTCAGATCTGGCATTGCTGTGGCTGTGGCGTAGGCTGGTGGCTACAACTCTGATCAGACCCCTAGCCTGGGAACCTCCCTATGCCGCGGGTGCAGCCCTAAAAAAAAAGATAAGATTTTAATAAATAAGGACAGGGAGGGTCTGTGGTTTTGAGACAGAGATATAGGATGAACAGAGGATGGGCAGTGGAAAGGCACCATTCATGTTTGAGAAAATTCTAGTCTGCTGGCACATGTACACATATGGGAATAGGGGGGCAATATGGGGAAATGAGGATGGTGCTAGATGTTGCATGGCTTTTGACATGAGGTTGAGGAGCTTGGGTCTTATTCTTTAGGCATCTGTGCACCATTAATTAGTGTTTTAAGAAGTTATATAGTCATAATTGTGTTTTATAGAGATTAATTGACTGGATTAGAGCAAAGAGAGTCAGTACCAGTTAGAAGGCTATTACAATAGTTAGGTGACAGGTAATAAGGGCATTGAAGGGAAGGTTGCGTAACTATGGGGGAGGGACTGATTTGAGTTGATGTGACTTGGCACATGGTTAATATAGGAGAAGGGGAGGAGTGAGTCACATTATTCAGAACTTTCTAGCTTAGGGAACTGGGAGATGGGAGGTGTTTAAAGTGAAAACGAAGTAGGAATGGCAGGAGACGGAGCTGATTTTGCAACAATGACTGGATTTAAGAAATTTCGGATTGGAAAATGTTGAGTATTTGGTGCTCCCAGATATCCAAGTGGAAATGCTCAGGAAGCATTTAGATTAATCAGGAAAGAGGGCAAACTAGTAATAAGAGATGTGGACCTAGGTGGTGCTTGGCATAAATGAAATAACCTGGGGCAGGTTTGGAAAGAGGGCCAAGAGCAGAGGACATAGTAATACCTCAGCAGGATGAAGTTCCTGAAGTAGGGTGAAAATATTGGATTCATACTCACATGGTACTTTGCACTTTACAAAGTACTTTCATAGTCTCTGCAATTCAGTACTAATTGTATGGTGACAGAAGCAGGATAGATTTTTTTTTTTTTCATTTGAGAGAAATAAAAGTAAAAAATGGCAGAACCAGGGCTTTAATCTTGTCTTCTGCACTGACTTACCTCTCTGTGATTTTTAAAAACTGTTCCTTAAAGTCCTACGTTTTCTTTTAAGTGACCTTAGAGATAGTGCCTCTGGGGAAAATGGGAAGCCGGAATGGTGAGATTTTCCTTTGAGTCCTGAGAGTTGAAAGCTTGGTCTCTGTCGTCAGATTGCCTAAATTCTCGTTCCAGCTCTGCCTCTTATATACTGAGTGATGCTGAGTAAATTACTCAGCTTCTCTGTGTTTCAACTTCCTCAGCTGTGAAATAGTGTCTTAGTCATAGGAGTAGGTGAGTTAAGTCATTTAAAGGTTTAGTGCCAGGCATAAGGTAGATATGCAGTAAATGCCAACTTTTATCTGTTTTATATAAACTTTTATCTGTTTATATATATATATCTTTTGAAGAAAAGAGTTTTTGATAAAACAAATTTGAAAACACTGCTCTATATCATGTTGCATGTTATAAACTCCAGACTCCATAAACCAAGGAACATGACTGTTTTCATTCATTCGTTCAAATAGTCTTAAAGTGTCCATTGTGTGCTGAAAGCTTTTTATAGCTAAGACCATGATGCCCCTTCTCCAAAAGGGTTTCTAACAGACTAGAACAAGGAAAGGTTGGGAAGTGTTCAAGGGAGAAAAGCAGTCTGGCACATAATTGGTGTAATGTATTGGGTGAATTAACTGGGTTCGGCTGTAGATCTAACTTAATAGGTCTCAGCCTGTTGTTTAGATAACAATATTAATTCATACAAATCAATAGAGAAATGTCCCTGTGACTGGCTTTTACTAAAAAGTATTGTATTAACATCAAATTCACATAACGGGAGAAGCATGAGGAGAACTATGCATTTTTCTTAGGAATTGCCAGATAGTTTGGGGGCATGAATTTACCAGAGAAATTCCAAATTGAGTCAGGATTGAGGCAGAAAGTCATCTTCTCTCACTTGATCAGTTTGAAGGTATTCTAGGAGTGGGGCAGAAATATTCTATATATAGGTCCCATTCTCTTGAAAAGTTGTCGATGTACCAAAAAATAGCTACCGATTGTTGTGAGCAAAAGAGAATAGTGACCGTGTGCTATATCTTGTAGCCATCTGAGCTAGATGTCAAGGAACCTGAGTTTAGTTTTTCTACACTTATTATTTCTATTTTACTACTTTTTTTTTTTTTTTTTTTAATTATAGGGGTGTGAACACTTTTTCTCCTGAAGGAAGATTATTTCAAGTGGAATATGCCATTGAGGCTATCAAGGTATAGTATCAAGTGGGATCATTTTTGGAATTTCATTGCAACTTAATGCTTTGCTGGCAGAACATTTGGAATAAATGTGTTTTAGCTATTCCTTTAGAAAATGTTTTTTATCTCCCTTTAAGCAGCCACAATTAACCATTCTTATAACAATTTCAATCCCATTCCTAACAACTATTTTAAAACTTTTTAAACAAATAACTGCTTCATAGTTATGTAAGTAGCTTTTCCTTAAGGGGGGTAGGAAGGACACGTTTGTGTTTATAATCTTTTTTGGCTCTAAAGAGAGGGGTATAGAATTCCAGAGTTAGCACATGGGAGGTATTTTGCCATAATGAACAAATCATTTACCTGATCACCTGTATTTTTGTTGGTAAAGTTGTGAATTTGTACTAGACATTTGGGGGACTGAATAAGAGATGTCCTGTAATCTAACACCAAAATCAAATAGTTCAAATCAGTGTTTGGAAAATTAGTTTTGGGAGTTGGGGATCTAGTGTTGTCTCTGTGGCAGATCTGACTGCTGAGGCTTGGGTTCGCTCCCTGGCCCAGAAACTTCCATATGCTGTGGATGCGGCAAGAAAAAAATTGGTTAGAAAGTAAGTTATCGGAGTTGCCATTGTGGCCAGCGGGAACAATCCGACTAGGAAACATGAGGTTGTGGGTTGGATCTCTGGCCTTGCTCAGTGGGTTAAGGATCCAGCACTGCTGTGAGCTGTGGTGTAGGTTGCAGACGCAGCTGGGCTCTGGCGTAGGGCGGCGGCAACAGCGCCCATTAGACCCCTAGCCTGGGAACCTCCATATGCCGCAGGTGCGGCCCTAAAAAGACAAAAAAAAAAAAAAAAAGTTATCTATACTTAGAGTTAATTATGTGGGATCTCCCATTTGTTGGATTATAGATAATCTAAATTCTAATTTAGATATAAATTAGTTTGTCTAGGATAACAAGATCCAGGCATCAGTATTTTTGTAATCACTAGAATCACTGACTAGACTCACTGATCTAGTCCACCCTTTCTGTTTCAGTCACCCTTACCTCCCCAAACAGCCTCTGTTTCTATAGTTTTAGTGACAGAATATTTTCTCACTAGATAGCTCATTCTCTTTCAGAATAGTTCAGAATGGTTTAGAAATGTATCCTTGTATTGAATGAAAAGTTTAGCTTCCTGAAGTTTTCTTCATTTGGCCCCAGTTTTGCTCTTGAATCATACAGGATGTTTAAATCTCTTCCATAAGATAATTCCTCACATGTTTGAGGAGAGCTGTTGTGTTTCCCTCTAAATTACCTCTTCTAAAAAGAGTGTATTGGGGGAAATGGTTGTCTGACAATCTGGAAAAGAGCAAAGACTGTTCTTAGTTGAAGACACAGAAGTGAAGGTGAAAGCCTTGTGATAGAAAGTGGGCAGAAAATGATGAGCTAGCTACAAAAAGGGCCTGTTTCCTATTTCTGATCATGTGTGCCCTATATTTAAACCGTATGTTCCTATGAAGTTCTAGACTATCACACCTCCAAGCTGTAGCATTTATTTTGAGCCTCAGCTAAGATAATTGTTCTCTCCAGGTGTATAAACCAAGAGTGATTCTGGGTTTGGTTTTTTTTTTTTTTTTTTTTTTTTTGGTTTTTTTTTTTTTCTGGTTCTCCTTAAGTCCCTTAGTGCTAGTAATTTCCAGATTGCCTGGAGATAATAAGATGGTATTTGATCTGTAGCCCTAGTTTGAGGTAGCTAGGAGTAGTGCTTAACCTGTGTGAAAATTCAGACTCTTGGGCATTGAAGCAACCTTGTTGTTGTCTTGGCAACTTAGGAGTAGCCAATGTGAAGGCAATTTGATAACTATATGGATTTAGTAGGATGAAAGGATCTGGAGAAATGACTAAAAATGGCTGACAAGTAGAAATTACCACTTAGAGGTGTCGTTTGGATCTCAAGGGTGACATATAGTCAGCTGAGGTGTGGGCAAAGTGCCTTTTAGAGTGGGTTTCTTGGGGGAAGGAATGGAAATCTGTGACAGTGTCAAAATTATTATACTAAGCATCCGGACATTGGTTACTATGCTGGTGAGTTATATTAACTAAATAGTACATAGGTGTTCCTGTCATGGCTCAGTGGGTTACAAACTGGACTAGTATCCATGAGGATGCAGGTTCAATCCCTGGCCTCACTCAGTGGATTGAGGGTCCAGCGTTGTTGTGAGCTGTGGTGTAGGTCGCAGATGTGGCTTGGCTCCAGCATTGCTGTGGTGTAGACCTGCAGCTGCAGCTCCAATTCCACCCCTATCCTGGGAATTTCCATATGCTGCAAGTGCGGTCCTAAAAAGCAAGAAAATAAAAATAAAAATAAATAGTATGTAGTCAGTTCAAATGTTCCCTTTCTTCTCTTCTCCCTCTCCCCAGTCCCAACCCAGTCTAGGCAGAATTGTAATTTTGAAATACCTGGAGATAAATGTAATGTACAAGAGAAAATTATCTTGATTTTGATATATTTTATAAAATAGCTTTTCTCAAAAACATTGGCCCTTTTTTGGAGTGGAAGCTTAGAAAGCTATTTAAATTGGAGGCTAAATTGAACAGGTTGAGAATTTTTTCCCTTCCTCCACAGAACAATTATAGAGACTTGACATTTTGGACCCGGTAATTCTTCATTGCGAAGGACAATCTTGTACATTGTAGGATGTTTAGCAGCATCCCTGGCCTCTACCCATTAGATGCCGGTAACACTCATTTCTCCAGTTGTGACAGCCAAAAATGTCTCCACTTTGTCAGTGTCCCCTGGGGGTAAAGTGGCCCCTGGTTGAGAAAATTCTGCTAAATAAAATAAAAAAGGAGGTATGAATTCTATTCCCTGCTCTATTTAGTTGGAGATTCAAGATCAATATACTGTACCTAAAACAATTAGAGGACAACTAAGTGCCAAATTAAATGCTCTGGCAGTGGTTTCTGACTTTAAATTTTACAGTTGACCCTTGTTAAGGGCAGAGGTTAAGGGCACCAACCCTCTAAGCAGTCTAAAATTGTCCTGTAATCTATAGTTGGCCCTCCGTGTCTGTGGCTTCTCATTCGCCCGTTTAACAAACTGTGGATCAGTACTGTGGTATTTACTGATATAATGTAGCTATTAGATTTATCTATTTGTATGTGTTTGTGTATTGGGGTCATAATATATGTTTCTTAATGTAGATTTCAGTCAGGAAGTTTGAAAACTTTGCTCTGGAGAAAACTACCTCATCTCATTTCATGCTTGCAGGCTGCTCACATCTGAGAGCTGAGTAGGGCAAGAAGGCTGCTGGGGTTCTTAATATTAAGCATGTCAGTTTTTACATAATTCCCTATTTGCACTGTAGCACTCTTGCCTTTGACTGTGCTCGCCATCTCCCAATCTCAAGACCTCTGTCATGCTCTCTCCAAGTTCTTCTGCTGGAATGGTAGTGGGGGCACCATCTAGCTCCATAGCATGAGGTGAGGGATCTGGAAATCCGTTTCTTTTCTTTTTTTTTTGTCTTTTCTAGGACCGCACCCTTGGCATATGGAGGTTCCCAGGCTAGGGATCTAATTGGAGCTGTAGCCACCAGCGTACGCCAGAGCCACAGCAGCGCCAGATCTGTGACATCGGTGACCTACACCACAGCTCATGGCAATGCCGGATCCTTAACCCACTGAGCGAGGCCAGGGATCAAACCCACAACCTCATGGTTCCTAGTCGGATTCATTAACCACTGAGCCACAATGGTAACTCCTGGAAATCTGTTTCTTAAGTAAACATTGAACTAACCCTCTCCAGTTTAGCTATTCCATTTCTGTTTGCAGAGGTCCTTGTTGCCACCATTCCCTTTGTTGGGGATCCTCTGATGTAAATCAGGTTGTTTCTTGACTTTCTATACTATGGCTTAGGACTTGGGTTTCTCAGGTCGGCTAAGTAAATTATCACTAACCCATCCTCTTTCTTTAAAATCTCGTTGCCTTGTCCTTGCCCATTCTCTTTGTTGTAGTGGATTTATCCTACTCTGGCTTAAGGCCTTTAATCTTCTATTGTCAGGCTTGGGGAAGGAGTAGAGCTAAGGCATGTATTCAGGAGTAAGAGCACTTATTTTCCACATAAAATTCTTTGACACACTTCCTGTAGTTATGCATGTACCATTGATGAAGAAAACATACAGTAAAAAGCAGGTTTATACATTTAATAACACTTCCAAATAAAGACACAACCTTACACATTTGAAAAATAATACATATAAGACATGATCATTCAGCTGCAGACATATTAAGCATGTTATGCACAGTGATTCCTGAAATTCTTTGCAGTGCTTTACAGTAACAGCTTCTAGGTGTCTGATGCTCACACCCATAGTCATTGCTTTGTGGAACTAACTAAATGTAATGATTATTTAGGGGAGAGAGCACATAAAGTCATGGAAGGCTTTAGGATGATGGGTGAGATTTGGATAGGCATAGGTGCAAGGAGAGGGGATAAGATGAGATAAGAAAATGGGTTTGGCAATAGCTGAGGGTTTTTTGTTTTTTGGGGTTTTTTGTTTTTTGTCTTTTTAGGGCCCCACCTGCAGCATATGGAGGTTCCCAGGCTAGGGGTCAAATTGGAGCTGTAGCCGCTGGCCTATACCACAGCCATAGCAACTCCAGATCTGAGCTGAGTCTGCAGCCTACACCACAGCTCACGGCAACACCAGATCCTTAACCCACTGAGCGAGGCCAGGGATCGAACCCACATCTTCATGCATACCAGTCAGGTTTGTACTGCTTGAGCCACAACTGAAGCTCATACCTGAGGGGTTTTGTTGAAGAATAATAAATAATGAAGTTGAAAGAGAAAAGTAGGATTAGGTTTTTTTGTGTGTGTGTCTTTTTGCTATTTCTTGGGCCGCCCCTGCGGCATATGGAGGTTCCCAGGCTAGGGGTCGAATCGGAGCCATAGCCACTATAGCCACCGGCCTATGCCAGAGCCACAGCAACGTGGGATCCGAGCCGCATCTGCAACCTACACCACAGCTCACGGCAATGCCGGATCGTTAACCCACTGAGCAAGGGCAGGGACCGAACCCGCAACCTCATGGTTCCTAGTCGGATTCGTTAACCACTGCGCCATGACGGGAACTCCCAGGATTAGGTTTTAAGGACTCTGGAAGCTTACTTGGATTTTATGTTACAGGCTATGTAGGGAGATATTCTTCAGAGAAGGAGAAGTATAATGAAAAGAGCATTTTATTACATCAGTCAGGCTATAGCATGAAAGATACATGGGAAGAGAGACTGAAGATAGGGAGACTATAAGCAGAAGGTTGTTAAACTAATCTTGGTGTGTAATAAAAATAGCTAGCAATTGTTGCTGGTTTATTATGTGCTAGTTACCATTTTAAGCATTTTATGTGTTAGTGTTTTTAACCTTCTGGATGTGTGGGTATTATTATTCTTGTTGTCCCCATTATGTCTCAGGTAAGGAAACTGACATAGAGGGTTGGGTGACTAGGGTGGCGGCATGGAGATGAAGAGACGAAACCAAGCTCTATTATAGGTGGCTAGTGCCCCTGAAAGATTAAGTTAATATTTTTTGCTGTTGGTATTTGTTCTTCTTTTCTTTTCTTCTTTTCTCCCTCACTTCCTTCCTGGCCGAACCTGCGGCATATGGCAGTTCTTTGTTTCGTTCTTTCTTTCAGTAAATTACTTTTCTAGAGGTCACCTAGATTTGAGTGATATCACCTTTTGGGATAGATCAAGGTAGCAGAGGTAAAAAGATACCAGGTCCAGAAAAAAGCATTAGAGTTTTATTACTTTCGTGTCCACTATGTTTTAAACTTTAGAATCTGCCCCACTCCAAAAAATTGGCATCAGAGATGATCATTTTCCTAATGTTTTCAAGACCTCACTGAACTTCCCCTTTATAAGCACAAAATTCTGTAAATCGGTGCTCTTGCCTTTGACAGGCAGAGTACATCATTTATTAGGGTGCTCTGTATTCTCTCTGTGTACTAGATATGGCAGATTGAGGCTTCTGTCATGTGAAGAAACAGAGAGTCCTGGTGGGTATGTGAGTCTGTTCTTTGCCCTCTACATGATAACCATAAGCTGTTTCTCTTTAGCTTGGTTCTACAGCCATTGGGATCCAGACATCAGAGGGTGTGTGCCTAGCTGTGGAGAAGAGAATTACCTCTCCGCTCATGGAGCCCAGCAGCATTGAGAAGATTGTAGAGATTGATGCTCACATAGGTAAGGAGTAGGGGAAAGCTGTCCTGTAGGAACTGGCCTGGGTGAATTAGTCTTTGGTGTTCCAGGGGTGGGCGGTTCATCACATGCTATTTCCTTGTCAGCCATCGTTTTCCGTTTCCGGGTAGTTGGCCACTGTACATAACACAGGAGTGGGAAGCAGTTTTAGGACTCCCTCACAGAAGTTCCTTTCTCCCTCGAATTTAGACTTGGCAAATATGGTGGTTATTGAAATATGTAAAGGTTGAAGGCCAGGTCCCTAGGATGGGTAGTCTTCATTGCCGCATGACATTAGGGGGCCACCTGGAGCAGAGGATTGCGTGGGAAACTAAGGGTGTCCCCTAAGAAAAGAGAAATTAAGGCTCTTCAAAGTGACTGCGGTTCAGAGAGTGTACAGACAGTAGACTTTGACCAGATCAGTACTCCTCCTTTGTTTTCAGATTTCTCGGGTTGTATTCTTTATCTCCCTACCTTTCCTTTCTTCCTTGTTTTGGGTCTCTGTTAAATTCCCCTGCCTTAGCTTCTGGCATCATTGTAGCACGATGAGTAGTTCTGCTTTTTCATAGCATGACATTTTATGTCCACATTTTTTTCTTAACCTATCTAGTCATCTAGATAATGAAACATTGGTAAAATAATTAATTGCTTGAAGGCATCAGAACCAAATGCAGTGGTGATTCAGGGAGCATGACATTTTCTCTATCATAGATCTAGAAACTGAGATTTAGTATTTTAAGATTAGAACATTGTGTCTGCTTTATCTCAAGTCATGTATCTTTTGGAGGTAGGTCAGTGTCACTTCATTCAACAAACTGAGAACCTCCTGTGTGCCAGACTTTGTGCTAGATACCTGGGACACAGAAGAATGCGAAAGAGCCCTTGTTTTCCAGGAGCATACAGTTTAATTACAGAGGTAGACATGGAAATAAGTCAGTGCGATTAATTGATGTAGGTATTAAGGAAGAACGTATAGTGTATGGTCAGTAGGGGCGCAACGAAGGGAATAATTAGTGTTGCCTGTGGCCATGGTAGTGGCGTTGAGGTCATGTGATCAGATGAGGATTTAGAGAAACCATTCTAATAGTAGTGCTGAAGGTAGAGTGCAGGGGGCTAAGACTGGAGGCAGGAAGACCAGGTAAGAGATTTTTTAATAGTCCAAATAAAGAGATGATGAGGGCTTTAACAAAGGCAGTGGCCAGAAAATGGAGAGGTAAGGACTAATGCCGGACAGGCTAATCAGATCTTGATTGATAGAATTTGAGATTCAGTGTGTTATCATGGCCAGGGAAGAAGATGGGAGTCCAGAAGGGAAATGAGTTGAGTATGTGGTATATCCATGTGTGCATATTAAGGGAGTCATTTGACTTTATAGGTCTGAAACGTGAGAGTGAGACCTAGGCTGCAGTTTTAGATTTGAGTCATAATCTAACAGCCGTAATCTTGGCATCTTGAACCATCTCTAAAAGAACTAGTTTGTGTTTGGTCAGGAGGTGAAAAAAACTTGATTTTATTCTAGGGTCTTCCACTGTAGCGCATAGTGAGATGGTTATTTTTTTCCCTGATTTGTCCTGTTGGGGTGTCCATGTTTGCTTAGTTTGAAGGTGTATCATGGTCTATAAAGAGTGCTGAAGGAATGCTTGAGGATTAACATGCGGAAATTCATGTTTGATTAGCTGTTCTTCTCTGTCTCTTAATAGCTGGGTAGCTGGACTTCTGTGTCATTATGGATTTTTTTGTGTGTGATATAATTATACTTATGTTCAGTGCAGATAATTTCCCATCTCCTCTCTTGAGTATATTGCTGTGTGATTGCTGAATAGCTGTCATGGTTTCACTCTAGAATTTCAGTGTTTCCTGAGTGGATGAAAGTGTTGTACAACAATTTGGCTACTGGGTCACTGTTGCTTTTACATTGCAGGTTGTGCCATGAGTGGGCTAATTGCTGATGCTAAGACTTTAATTGATAAAGCCAGAGTGGAGACACAGGTAAAATTAGCATCATATCTCCCTTCTACCAGGATGCTCGTGTTCCTTGTTTAGTGATGATGATATAACTGCCTGAGCTGGACTATAGGTATCTATGTTAATATCCGATGTAGCTCTTGGGAGTGATTTGGGGTAGAATCCCTAGTTAGAACTTTCTGAGTTCTTGGAGTCTAGCCATCCAAGTATTGTAGCTTTAAGGAAGCCCTAGTAAGTAGTGCTGGCAATCTTTGCTTCTTTTTGATGTGCCTTATAATAAAGGAAGCATTGCATTCTGTTCCCTAATTGACTTTTTGTGGGAGCACCATAGCAGGAGGTAGAAATAGCTAAAGGAATTCTCCCCCCACCTGACACTGCCTTTGCTGGTAGGCTTGCAAGTAATGGTTCTCCTATGGTGAGTAATGATATGTACTAGGTGATAAATACTGGTTTGAAATACTGATTTTTTTTTTTTTTTTTTTTTAAACTGAGCTCCTGCTGCCTATAGAGTAGTAAGAAAAAAAATCTGATTGGGAAATTTTTTTGTACTTATTTGCAAGTTTGCTGTTGATACTTATGTAAGAATAAGTTATTTAATTTAAACACAGACTAATAAGATAGGGTTTTCGAGGGAAAGTGGCACTTAGCTGTTAACTTTTACTTTGTGAAAAGACAAAACTTGGTGCTTTGAGATGTTAAGGCTGTTTTTCAGGGGAGCAGTCCTCTAGTCCATCATTGCTTTGAGTCCTTTTGGTATAAATTTATTTCCAGAACAATTTCTCTTTCTCTTAGGCAGTCCCAAGCATCTGAGTTTAGTGTTATGGAAAACACACAGAGCTTGAGCCTTCAGGTTTTAACCACACTCCACAGGGATGTGTGTAGTGAGATGGGGGCTTGATGTCCTTATTAAAGGTAGACCATGCTTTGCTCTTCTTGTAGAACCATTGGTTCACCTACAATGAGACAATGACAGTAGAGAGTGTGACTCAGGCTGTGTCAAATCTGGCTCTCCAGTTTGGAGAAGAGGATGCAGATCCAGGTGCCATGGTGAGTGTGATGCGTGTGTCTTGATTTCTTGCTGTTCTGTGGAACTTAAGACGCTTGTCCCCAGGACATATCTTTTCCAGCCCTTCTCACCGCTCTACTTCATAGCCCTTTATCACATACCCCCTGCTTTTTGATTCTAGTCTCGTCCCTTCGGAGTAGCACTGTTATTTGGAGGAGTTGATGAAAAAGGACCCCAGCTGTAAGTACCATTATACTATTTTTTTCCTGCTTTCTTTTTGGGAGAATTATTTTCACTTGGGATGGGACTGGTTGTTTAAATCAACTGGGTAGATTATTGTAGAGTTGTAAAAATGAAGGGATTCTAAATCTAGAAAGTTCGGTGATTTTATGCTCTTTTTACAAAGACAGATTGGGGGATTTTATGAAGAAGTCTCCTATTGGAACCATGCTAATTTTAGAAAGAAATTAAAAGTAACTTTGTTACTGTGGTTGAGATGTGTTTTAGAGCTTTGCTTTGGATATTGATTGATCCCTGTCCTCAAATAGCATTTGGATAGACATAGATAAGTGCCAAATTTATATATGCTCTCTCTGTAAAGTATATTTATATATACTTCAAAATTCCTGAGGAAGTTATTATTCATTTTCTTCAACATTTCTTACAAGATCTGGCTTCTCCAGCCATGGACTGTCTTTAGGATCTTTACCTCGGTATTTCCTGGTTGGGGCCCAGGATTTATATTTTTTAGTGAGACATTTGTTACGTAAAATGCCACCATTCTTAAGCATTTTAATCCTTTTTTGGTGGTTTTGCAGGTTTCATATGGATCCATCTGGAACGTTTGTACAGTGTGATGCTCGAGCAATCGGCTCTGCTTCAGAGGGTGCCCAGAGCTCCTTGCAAGAAGTCTACCACAAGGTAATTAAGCATTCTCGCAACTTTTATTATCGTTTTATTATTATCTCTGTGTGCTGATGATGGATGCAGCCTTGTAACCACCACCTAAAACAAAATAAAGATTACTTTGGTCACTGCCTGCCCCCTGCCTCCACACCTCCCCACCACCGCCCCCCGCCAAATGCTTGCCTCCTCTCCAGTCAATCTCTCCCACCTTCTCAGCCACATTTGCCACTATAGAGTAGTTTTGTCTGTTCTTTTTCTAAATAGCATCATAGGGTTTGTATTTTTGTGTCTGCCTTTTTTTGTTCAACATACTGTTTTTGAGATCCACTCACATTATTGCACATATCAACAGTTTCTTTTTGGAGTTCCCGTTGTGGCGCAGCAGAAATGAACCTGACTAGGAACCATGAGGTTGCGGGTTTGAGCCCTGGTCTCGCTCAGTGGGTTGAGGATCTGGTGTTGCCGTGAGCTGTGGTGTAGGTTGCAGGATCCAGCTTGGATCCTGCGTTGCTGTGACTGTGGCGTAGGCTGGCAGCTGAGCTCTGACTGGACCCCTAGCCTGGGAATCTCCATATGCCGCGAGTTCGACCCTGAAAAAACAAAAGAGTTTCTTTTCATTGATGAGTGGTACACATGGCATAGATGTACCACACTTTGTTTATCCGCTATCTTCACAGCTTTATGTAGCAGTTTATATTTCCTAGTCTGGCCCGTGAACCAAGAGGGCATTTGGCACTTTTGATCTTTGTGGGATGGGAAGACTTGGTTGGGGGTAAGTCATTGTAGTGGCTGAAGGCTGCCCTACTTACCATTCAAATGGTTCACTCAGGATGCTTGCTTACATTAGCCCCTCACAGTATGTATTGCTTTTACATATTGAGGAAGTTAGATACAAAACCAGGTAAGAAAAAAGCGGATTTTTTTAAACCATTGGGCTGGCTGCCTTCTAGATCATTTTGGAATTATTATTCACAGGATATCACCAGTGTTATCTTGCTTCTAAATTAAAAGAAGATAACTTAGAGAAGTGTAACCCTTTCCCCTTCTTCATATTAAAGTTGACGGTTTTGTTGTGGTTCAAAATAAGACTTTTTTTCTCTCAATAAATGTACTCTACTTATTTACCATTTACTTGAATTCTGGAGATACTTGTAATGCACTGTACTTATTGAGATGTTTGATTTAATTAATATTTGCTAAATCATTTCTTCAGGGAGATAAAGGGGGAATCTTTGAAGAGGGATTATGTACAATTAATGGTTGTTCTTCTTACCGTCTTTGTTTCAAGTCTATGACACTGAAAGAAGCCATCAAATCTTCACTCATAATCCTCAAGCAAGTAATGGAGGAGAAACTGAATGCAACTAACATAGAGGTATTTTTCTGTTTTCTTCGTGTTTTATTCAGATATCATAGCTCTCTCTGCTGTAGATTAAATAGATCAAGATGATCACATTTTTGTATGCTCAGCTCTTAAGAAGTTGTTTTCCTTTGAATAAGCAACTTTGGTAAAGTGGTGAAGGCAGAAACTAGAATTTGATGAGCTAAAGAATAAAAGGGAATGTGAAGTGGACAAAAACAAGAGTATGCTGCTTTCTCAGGACGTAATTAGTGTCAGCAGCATCAGCATTAAAGACAAGGATTTTTGTCTTTTTGAAGATGGGGAAAGACTTGAAAAATACTTTTACAGTCTGAGAAGAAACTAGTGGATGGAAAAATGTTAAAAGAATTAAAAGCAGAAGCCAGATAGTGATGGAAAAGTTCTAGAAGGTAGAAGGATGGTACAAATGAAGGAGTTGGTTTAGAAAAGTAGAGTTTCATCAGAGATTCAGAACAGACACAGAAAATCCAGTTCCCATTTAAGTAGTAGGGTGTGTAGTATAGAGGACGTTCAGATAATAACACGGGTTGATACTTCCTTGAGAGTGGTAAGGATGGATTGACACCGGAACATATTATTTATACTGGGGCACTAGGAAAACATACTGGATCAGGTGGTGTTTGGAGAATGGTATTCCAGGAAGAGGAGACAGCAGTTCTAGAGTAACACTGTGCATGAAAGGGAACTTTGAGAGTTTTGTCTGAGTGTTGGGGCGTAAGATGTGTGTAGGGTCAGGAGATAATAAGAGCTGACACTGGAAAGATAGACTAGATCCTGAAGGCCCTTATGTAGGATGCTAAGAGTAGATGGGATAAAAGGAGGTAGTAATGAGTAAAGGTAGGTTCGGAGGTGATTGTTAGATCCTCTGCTGAGGTGGATGAATGCAGCAAAGAAATTAAGAAGATTGGGAAATATTTGGAAAAGTCATGGATAGGGAAAAGGGAAGATAGGATAAATGAAAGGGTTGCTAGGCCACATTAAAATGCTAGCTGAGGCTGGAGTCACAAAACAAGTTGTAAAAAGTCAGAATCATTGTTACTCTTGAAGGCATAGTGTGTATGTAAATTATATTTTAATTAAAAAAATTTTAAAGGCCAACTGAGCCTGTAATCACAAGTCAGTGATTAAACCATTCAGCACTTAATGGGATATTTTTTAGCTCTATTCAACATAGATTGAGAAATGTTATTTGGGAGTTTGCATTGTGGCTCAGTGGGTTAGGAACCCGACATAGTGTCCTTGAGGATGCAGGTTTGATCCCTGGCCTCGCTCCCGTGGGTTAAGGATCACGTCTTGCCACAAGGTGCTACGTAGGTCAGAGATGTGGCTCAGATCCTACGTTGCCGTGGCTGTGGCATAGGCTGGCAGCTACAGCTCCAATTCAACCCCTGGCCTGAGAACTCCCATATGCTGCAGGTGCAGCCTTAAAAAAAAAAAAAGAAAGAAAGAAAAGAGATAGAGAAAATGTTTATTTGGATTATTCTCTGGCAGAGGACTGGCTGATTATGGGCAGAAGAATGGAGAGGTACTAGAGCGTATTGTTGGTCAATCTCTCACCAGTAGAGCCAGGTTCCATAGGCTGCAATGAAAACGGCAAAATTGGATGCCAGACAAGGGGCTGGCCTAAAGGTGGCAAGATCTAAGAAGAGTTGGGGGTGTGGGGGCAGTTGGCTTGCTTCTTGAGCAGTAATGGAGAGAAGGGGAGGTTGGAATGGAAATGGAGAAACTTATCAGTATGTTATTTCTTCATCTTCTTAGCAAAGATTTGAAAATGCTACCCCTTCGTGCCACTCTCTGAGACGATGAGGCACAGCCAAGGCAGTGATACCCCAGCTTGACCCTTAGGAGGGATCTTGTCAGTTCCTTGGGTGCTTTTCTGTGGTGCTGAATGAGACAGAGTCTTGGCCTTTCCACGAAGCCTGTCTCAGAGTAATTCCCATGTAGCTCTTTTAATTTCACAGTGAAAGTTCTAAGGCCTGCTTGATTCAACTAAAACTGCAAGTATTTTGTAGCTCATTCAGTTTCAGTGCAGCTACAGTGTTGCTTTGAAGAGAGCATCCAGTGTGTCTCACCCATGCTCTGTCACTGACTGCATTAAGCCCTGACTAGAGTTTTCTTCGCTTTTAAAAGGGGGCGTTTCTGCTTGTCCAGACTCCATCTCGTGGTTTCCAAATCTGGCTGTCCATCAGGAATCCGTATTTTTGAAATCTCCTTGGGCAATTCTGATGGTCATTCTAAGAAGGTCAGGCACTGGGGAGCTGCTGCGCTTGAGCCCAGCCTCCTCAGTGTCTTCGAGGTCCCTGCTCCATCATTTGTCCCTTGGATCACCAGCCTCTCCTCTACAGCTGCCTTGCCCACAAAACGGGAGATTTTCTAAGTTGGATCTTTCTTTAGAAAAACAAACAAAAAGTTCCTGTGTGATGCAGTGGGTTAAGGATCTGGCATTGCTGCAGCTATGGTGAGGGTCGCAGCTGCAGCATGGGTTCAGTCCCTGGCCCAGGAACTTCCACATGCTGAGGATGTGGCCGAAAGGAAAAGAAAAATGAGGAGTTCCCTTTGTGGCTCAGCAGTAATGAACTTAACTAGTATTCATGAGAATTCGGGTTCGATCTCTGGCCTTGCTCAGTGGGTGAAGGAGGATCCGACATTGCTGTGAGCTGTGGTGTGAGTCCCACACCGTAGCTCGGATCTGGCATTGCCGTGGCTGTGGCATAGGCTCCAGCTGCAGTTCCAATTCAACCCCTAGCCTGGGAACTTCCATATGCCGCAGGTGTGGCCCTAAAAAGCAAAAAAGAAAGAAAGACCAAAGCCCACCTTCGTGAACCTCTCTTTCCAACTAGTATCTTTTTATGAGAGATCAGCTTTGTTGGGGTATGATTGTGTATACACTGTAATGTGCACGTATTTTTTACAGCTCAGTGAATTTTGAGACATGCATAACCCCTGTGTCTGCCACCACAGTAAAGACAGAGAACATGTCTGTCGTTGCTCAAAGTTTCTTCATGCCCTTTTCTAGTCACTTCCTTCCCACTGATCGGCTTTTTGTCACTATGGGTTTGTTCTGCATGTTCTAAATTTTTCTATAAATAGGTCCTAACTGCGTGTACTCTTTATGTCTCATGTCTTTCACTTAGCATGATGATTTTGAGATGCAGGAGCCTGTTGCAGTTTATTGTCTTTCCGTCCGTACTCTTTTTTTGAACCTTTATTACCAAGTCTCTTCCAGGCAGGATCCATATTCGTCGTCTTCACTTCCCCACCTTTCATATATTCCTCGATCATGGCCATTTGTTGTTGTTATTTCCCTGAGACTGCTCCATGCTAAGTTAACTCCTGTTTATCAGATTTCCTAGTCATTTCTAAGAGCTATTGTTTGAGCTCTTGTGAAGTAGCCACCTCAATTCTAAAACTAAACTCATTATCTTTCCTGAAAACCATTTCCTCTTCCCATATATCTAATCCTGGTCGATGACACCCCCAGAGTACCTGTCACTCACGGCAGAACCTGGAAGACTTTGACTTTCCTTTGCCTTCACGATTTGTGTCTTTGCCTCCTTATAAATAACTCTCATAACATCGCCTCCTCTTCATCCCTACTCCCCAGGGCCTTCTTTTTTGTTCAGGCCTTCATTTTTCTCCTGCCTTATGTATTTTCAGAGGCTTCCTAACTAGTCTTCCTGCCTCTTGCCTTGCCCTCCTCCTTTTCATTCCATTTCTCCTGCTGAAGTGGATTTTCCAAATTGCATATCTAATCTCAATCATTCTCTTTTAAAGGTCTTTTCTGACTCTGTCTACAAGATAAATTCCAAACTCCTTTCATGTTACAATAATTGGCTACTTAAGTCATACGTTTAGCCTGTTAGGTGCCTTGCTAAGCATTTTACATGCAATTTATCTTTTAATCTTCACAACAGCCCTATGAGATAGGTATTCCTGTTTCCATTTTACAGAGGACAAAACTGAGGCTTTGAGAGAGTAGGACCTTGCCCAGAATAACAGCACTGGTAAATGGTGGGGCTAGAATTTGAAACCAGGTCTGATTTGGGGTCCTATACTTCTAACCACTTTAATATTCTGTCTCTCTATGAGCTCTGAACTCCTGCTACCTCTCCATTTCATCTCATCCCATATGCAGCCTCTGCTCTAGGCATTCATAATTACTCGGCTCTGCAAATACATCATCTTGGTTTCATGCTTTTATGCATCTGCATATTCAGTCTGCTGTCTGCTCCTGGGCAGTTTGACCCATTCTTGCAGTGCTCTGAGACACAGCTCAAAGGTTGCTTCTCCTTGATGCCTTCCTGGATTCCCCATGGATTACTCCCTTGTGCCTTTACCTACCCTTGGCTCTATTACATCACTTACGTGGCTTTAAAAGCTTTTGGTCTCTAGCACACTGAGTAAATAAGAGAGACTTTCTTCATCTTTGGATCTCTAGTGCCTCGTACAACTATAACTAGTACACAGATGCTTAGAACCTAATTATCAATCAAATCAAAGAATGAAAATATCTGTTTTACCTCCTTCACAGAGGTTTTTGAAAGTAAAGATAAATAGAAAAGTATCTTTCATACTTATTATGTAAATAAATGTATCATTATGTAAATGCAAGAGGTTATTTCTATTCATCTGGTGATGAGTACCTTCCTGAAAGCAGAATTTGGTTTAAGTCCTATTAGCATTGATTTGCAGCCTGGTTCTATAGGACTGTTCTAATTCCGTTTGCCCAGTTTCTGGTTTTTAGCACCTGTAGTGATTTGGGAGGACTAGCTTGTGAGCCGCAGGCTGACTTGACAAGAAATTCTGTAGGTCCTCACTCCTCTCTGGTTTATTTACCTTGTATCTTTCTGTCCTCATATCCTTAAGAAAAGCAGTAGTAACATTTATGTATTTTAATTTCCTTGGAGTAGAACTCATGGTCTGTATGGATATCAGTAAATTATTTAACATTTACTTTACAAATATGTTTGGGGCTCTTCTGAAGTGGCACTTATTCCTCAGTATTGCCCCAAATTATGAGACTGTGTTGTCAGCAGAGATGATGGAAAACCTTGTAGTTTGGTTAAATTTGAAACTAACCATCTTCTGACTCTGGTCTCTTTCTGCTTAAATAGATTATCATCTGTACTGCTAGTTATTACTAATATCTTCAGTCACAACTGATTTCCTAATTATCAGTGTTAATGGGATCTTTTCATGGCCCGTCCTTCTTAAAAAAAGAAAAAGAAAAAAAACCTTTTTCTTGTTAAGCTACCAAATGGACAATTTTAGAGAAAATAATACCCAACAATAATAGTTAATTATGTGGTGCTTACTGCAGTGTTCTAGGCACCATTCTAAGGATGGATTGACACATTTAATCCTCACAGCTACCCTGTGAGGGTATTATCCCCATTTTACTGATGGAAATTGAGGCACAGGGTGGCTAGCTAACCCAAGGTCACACACACAAGCCTGACTTGCAAGTGGGTGAATGCGCTTTTAATATATCTCTAAAGGGATCTTTAACAGAAAAGAGTACGGACCCCAATTTGGTGCTTCTTTCGTGATCCTTGTTGAAATAACTTCAAGAAGTGACAATGACGCCAGGCATCTGGTTAACTATTACGTGGTGCACTAACCTCAAAATAGAAAGTCTGGTCAGTAAGAATTTTTATTGGAGAGTCAGAGAGCTATTTTAGGAAGCTGCTGCTGGAAAGGATATCCCTTCGACAGCAGATCCCTAAGTTCCTAGTGCCCAGCTGCCTCACCAACAGCATCTCCTGACTGTGCAAGGGCTGCTAGGGCTGCAAGCAGGGGCAGCGAGCCCAGCCTATTAACCCTTCTCTGTTTTCTTTCCAGCTAGCCACAGTGCAACCTGGCCAGAATTTCCACATGTTCACAAAGGAAGAACTCGAAGAGGTTATCAAGGACATTTAAGGAAGCGTGATCCTCAGAATTTCTTGGGGACAATTTCAGTTCTCCTAATTGCCCTTAACTTTTATTTCCAGCTCCAATTCTTTGGAAATCTCAAGTATATGTGCATTTTTTTATGATATCTGTACATAAAGACAGTTCTGAAATAAAGAAACATTTAAAATATTTGTTAATAGACGATTTGCTTCTAATGCAGCCTCTTGTATAAAATGCTTACGTTGGGGGCAAAAAGTTATGATTATGGTATTAATATCCCTATCCTATTAGAGCATCTATTCTGAAATTGTTTTAGTGGCTCTACAACAGAATCAACTATGTCATGAAGTGTCATGAAGTGTCCTTTGTGTTGACAGATGAACTCAAGCTAGTTTGGCTCCTCTTCATGTGGTATAGATATTAATACCACTGTAAACGCATTTCAGTTTTGTAGTTTCTCTTGAATGAATAGGTATTTTTGTGGCTTTCCTTATATGAAGGAGATGCTACTAATTGACCATGCTTTGAGATCCTCCCCAAAACACTAATGAGCTGGGATAAGCCAGCTACCATGTTGTACTAGTTCTGTGCTTTTGTAGACAGTTTAGAACAAGATTTTCTTTTTTCGTGAACTGTAGAAGAACTGTAGAAGAATCGAATTCATGATTTTGGCCTCACTGGCAATCAATTACAAATCAGTAAGGGAACTGGGTAATTCAGAAGTAGTTTACATTAGATTTTTGGAATATATGAACTTCCCCCATTAGAGCTGTCATATGACTGGTTGAGATTATTTAAAGAATCAAAAATGGCCATATGTAGTAGATACTGTTACTTACCATGTCATACTTAACAGATGAAGAATCTCCTGCTGTGTGAGCATGGACACAGAAAATTAAGCTGTTGGGACTTGAACATAGATTTTTCTGGTTTTAAGTCATCGACTCAATTTTTCCCCCCCTTTTTTCTTTTTAGGGCCGCACCTGCCACATGTGGAAGTTCCTGGGCTAGAGGTCAAATTGGAGCTGTAGCTGCCAGCAAATGCCACAGCTACAGCAATGCCAAATCCCAGCCACATCTGCGACTTACACCGTCGCTTAACCCACTGAGCAAACCCGCATCCTCATGGATACTAGTCAGGTTCTTAACCTGTTGAACCACAACAGGAACTACCTCTTGATTTCACAATGCCAAGTCTGAGAAGCCTAGCTACCTACTGAGTAATAGGGAAATCTCTTTGGGATTTAAATTGTACTATCCACACATGGCTAACTCATGTGGATAATGAAGAATTGATTGTGTGTTATCTTCATTAACATTTGTAGGAAGCTGTACTCTGATGTCAAATTCTGATTGAGTAGGCTGAATTCATATTCTTACTGTATTTCCAGCAAAAAAAATCCATGTATATATTTGAAAGAAAAGAACTTTGCTCTAGACACACACTAAGGAAAGTAGAAAACGAGCGTTATATTGTCACCAGTGTTCTGGACACTGTCCTAGTGACTTGAACCCTGTTATAAAATATACATGATCTTGAGATTAATTTCTCTTGTTCACCTCATCAAATCCTAATAGAAAAATGCCATCAAAAAATCCTATCTCAACTTCTATTTATTCAGATTTAATGAATTTGAGTACCTATGTACTATATGCCAGATAATGTACTGGGCACTGGGGCTAGAGCTATGGTAATACTAGGTGTGGTCTGTGCTACCAAGAAGCTTCTAGTGGGGAGAACTAGACAATAAACAATATCCCGTTTAACTCACTATAGGGTTAATGCAGAAATGGACAAAACGTGCTGCTTTAAGGAGAGGTGAAGTTGTGTCTCTGAATCATGTGTACTATGTAGAGAAAAATACTAAGGAATTAAATAGCTCTTAGTTTCAGCTTACACTGTACTGGTGAAACATTTCATATCCTCTATAATCCCAACTATAGAATTATTAAAGGAATAGAATTATAGCATTCTTGAAAGAGATAGAACTTTGGTTTTCTGTAGAATCAGAAAATTTTCTACAAGGTCTTGTGTCCATTTAAGCAGAATGAGAAAATCTGGAAAAAAGCAATAGTTTTGTGAAGTGTAACTGCTTTCTATTCATCTTTCTTCTATAGAATTTATCTTGGAGGAAAATATGGTTTTTAATAATAAGATAACTGTATATATTTTAGTTCTGTAAATTAAGTCTTAGGTGCAATATTTCACAAAGGAGATCTGATGATGCAACTTTTGTGTTTATTGCCTGTGTCATTTAGACAGAAGTGAAATACTAAAACAATTCATTCAAATATTTTCTCAGTACCATATGCCAGGTACCAGGTCCCTAGCAGCTGATACAGTTTGAGGAAGGAAATATATACTCTGTAAGCATATAATGATACCTAAAAGCAATGTATTAATAAGCAAAAGTACAGGTAATTCCAACAATTTGAGTTAGCGTTTACTTAGTCGTTTCTCCGAGAGATGGCACTGTTGAGTTGGCTTTTTTCTTTTCAGACAGACAATAGACATCTTTGTGTCACCCAAACAAAGAAATATTCCTGTATAGCCCCTAGTCTCCCCCCAGCTAATCACATGCTACTGGAACTGACTGTCTTGTGATCTACTCCACAGTTGGCACAGATTAAAAAATAGTGCTGTATTAAAAAATTATCTGACACATTGTAGTTAATGGAAAGGAACAAATTGTTCCCCAGTTTTCATGGAGCTTTGTCAGTTCAGTAGCTGAGAACTTGGAAGACTATTCTAGCAATTTTTACCATCCTGCTCAGATGCCATTTAAAAATACCTTTAACTTGTCACCTCTCGCTATGGTTGTTCTGACAAAATGTAAATTTATAAATGTAAAAAATGTAAGTCGTTGCAAATTAACACAACCAGAAGGATTTTAATGTAAGCCTTGGGTTGGGTGCCCTGCACCATTCATTTTGCTCTACAATGAATATATTCTCATTTGGATTTACCTCCAGTTTATAATTAAAAGTAGTTGTTAGCTGCTTTATTTAGGTGTAACATTTTGTATACTTCATATCTTCCTACTTATTACCTTTTCTACTGAGCAACTTCTAGCATTCCAAAGAGTCAATAAGGAGGATATCTAAAACTGGTTTTACTTCCACTGTGTGTTCCAGAATAATGTGCCTCTCCTTCCTGCGATAAACGGAACAGTGTAGGGGTTTTGTTTTATTTACTGGAGACAGGATGCTAATTTAAGGGACATCATATACCGAACACCAAACTTGTGCAATGCACTCACTGCAGGGTTAAAACACTTTGGTAAAGACAGATACGCATCTATACAATGATCATCTCTCAATTAGGCACTGGGCAATTCTGTCCCCCTTTTACCTGTCCCTTATGTCTAAGCTACTTTCTAACTCCAGGAAAACCAATAGGCAGTTCCTCCTTTGGTTAACTCCCTGCAGAAGAGGAAGATGAGTGAGGAGAGAATTTTCTTCGGGCTCGCATGAGTCACGGATGTCCTAATGTCTATCTGCCTCCGCGAGATTTAGCCCACACAGCTCTCACTCACTGTAGACAAATGGGGCACTCCAACCCTGCAAGGGTTAAAAGCCAGACGCACCGGTTAATGACAGAGCCCCCATTTCCAGCTAAGCGAGCTCAGGGATTCCCTGAGGAGATTTTCCAGGCGCTGCAGCAACCCAAGGAATTTTAAGGGTGTCTCTGGGGAAGAAGGGACCAATTCAGCCCCAACTTGAGGGTGCCAGAGGGAGGAGCTAGGGGTCGGGGCCCCACGGAGTTGGGGGCTTCTCGAGAAGGAGGGAAGCTCCCCATGCTAACTCTGGAAGCCCGGCCTGGGAGACGCCGGGCGATGGGGGGATGACCTCAGCGGTCTCTGCCACGTTCCAGCCAATCAGCCCCGCATCTTGGCATCCGAATCCAGGACCCCCTAAGCAGGAGGCGCCGCGAGCCAATCAGCAGTGGACCGGGGAAGAAAGACAGGCGGCCAGCCTATGGGCGGAGAGGTCTGGCTTGGCGTATCCAGGGAGCGCCGGCTCCAGCAAGGGGGGGGGAAGGTGGGCGGCGCCGGCGGGGGTGGGCGGGCGCGCCGGGCGGCAGGTGTCGACGGCGTCGGCATTCGGCGGCGATGGAGCGGCCCCGGGGAGCTGCGCAGGGCCTCTCGCGCTGGCCCCACGGCCTCGGCCTCCTTCTCCTCCTCCTCCTCCAGCTGCTGCCGCCGGCAAGCCTCGGCCAGGACCGGCTGGACGCGCCGCCGCCGCCCGCTGCGCCGCTGTCGCGCTGGTCCGGCCCCGTCGGGGTGAGCTGGGGGCTGCGCGCGGCCGCGCCTGGGGGCCCGGTTCCCCGCGGCGGCCGTTGGCGCCGCAGCGCGCTCGATGAGGACGAGGACTGCGGCGGGGTCCGGGACTTCGTCGCCAGGCTGGCCAACAACACACACCAGGTGAGCGGGCGCCGGGCCGGGGCACCGCCCGGACTGTGAGGTGCTGCCCCCGGGCCCCTGGCGGCCGCCCGCCCCGCCAGCGCAGCCCGGCCCTCTGTCTTGTCCGTGCGCCTCGCGTCCCCGCGGAGGAGACCCCGGCTGCTCGCCAGCCCCGCTGGCCCGCGCTCCCCCGGCCGCAGCCCCGAAACTGCGGCTGGCCGGCGGGCGGGCCGAGTTGGGCCCGGGGAGCTGCCCTCAGATGCCGCGGCCGAGCATGTTTCGTCACAGGGGAGGCAGGCTTTGACTTTCACGGGATTCTTTTTTTTTTTAATTTTTTTTTTTACTTTTATTTTTCTGTTTAATTGTCAAAATCTCTCGAGCGTCGTTGTTTTCCGTCTGTATAAATAATTAGGATCCAGTAACGCTATACCCCACCAGGAAGCTGGAGGAGTAATTACCTCTTAAGTGCTTGGAGAAGTTGGGCTACGCAGAAGCAAAGGTGTGTCTTCGCCGGGTCAGTACTTTCTGGGTGGGTAGGCGGGTGTTCAGTAATCCCAGAGCAGTTATTAGATTACTGTGTGTTTTAACGGCTAAAGGAACAAGCTTGGCAGTGGGGTTGATAGTACGTATATGATCTCTCTTACGCCTTCGATTTGACCTTCTGTCATGGCATTGGACTGTATCCCATTGTAACAAGATTTCCAACACTTAACACGTTGCAGATATTCTGCTTTGAGTTAGGTCCTCGTCGAAAACTTTAAAAATTATGGCAGTTCTGTCTCTGGGGATAAGCAGCTCAACCTTTGCATAGTACTACTGGTTGACAAAGCCAGTTGTTGGCTATGTCCTGGCTCCTTGCACCTTGGGCGTCTTCCTCATTTTTTTTTTTTTTTTTCTTCCTAGAACTAGCGATTTAATTGCTACCCACATTTGCGTAATATATTTACAATTGAATATATTTTCTCTCTTCTATCCATCCCTCCTTCCTTCCTCTTTCAAGGAGAGTTGCACATGGGGACAGAAGTGAGTGGTTAACTGCACTTGTCCTTTTAGAACCACATGCTGTAATAGCCAAATCCCCCCTTGAACTGTCTTTCTCCCTCTGCCTGGATTATACTTATTACCTGTGCAGAATTCTCTGGTCTGGGGACCCAGGGCAGTTGCAGTCAAAGCACAAGCTGTCAGGGATAACTCTTGCTAAATGCAGTCCAAGCAGCAGCTGCATAAAAGTGGCCAAGCTAGTGCTGACGTGTGGGACAGTTTGGGTGCACACAGAGTGGAATGAGAACTGAGAAGTCTTCCTGTTTGACAATAAAAAAAAAACTTACAGACTTCCATCTCAGTGGGGAGTTGAGAAAGGCTTTATAACACTAGCGCCTCATTTATAATGAGACCATTTCCTTCCTTGAGCCAGCTGGACACAGCATTCCTACTCCACATTTCAGATTCTTCTCTTGCTAGCTGACCTACCTTTAGGACCTGCTGCTACTCCTGGATTTATTCCTTTAGTCAGAGTCTTCCCTGTTTGGTTTGAATTGATATGTCATTTGTAATGCATTAATTTCTAGAAGTTGAAAAAAAAATGGCTCAAGTAGGTTCTTAGAACAAATCCACTCAAGAGCAGATCTGAATGAAACCTCATTCTTTGAAGTCCATATGTTAAAAAAAAAAAAAGTCTTCCCTCTTTTTCTTTCATTTTATTTAGCTGCTGTTTCCAGTGATTTTTTTTAAACTTATTTTTTTAGCCTTCTTTCAGTGACCTCATTTAAAAGAATTGCTTTTGCATTTCTTAATCATCCATGGTTTCCTCAGAGATTCCATCTTTTTTGTAGCATGTATATGTGGAAAAAGTGAAGCCACTATCAACAGTCTTCATCTTAGAAATGGTTGAATAAAGCAGTTCTTAGTGGTGCACCCCCTTAACCAAGAATTTTTATGTTGTAGTCGGTTCTGCTTTTCCACTCTATGTTTTTAGAAGCCGTAATAAATCATCCTGAACTCTATTGAAGAGATCCAGTGTTGGGGGATCCTTTATAAACTGTGAAATAAAAATATCAGCATGACTTTGTATTAGACATAGTGTATACTTTTGTAAGCTGGGAAAACGCCTTTTAGAGTAGTTTTTCATAAAATGACAGGATTCAATTCCCCAAAAAATGAAAAGTTCTTGCTTCTCTTCTTCTCTGTTAGAACTCGCTGTGCATGTCAAGCCACCTTACTTCATGTAGTCAGTGTACCTGGGTGCCCTCCAGATGTCCAAGATGTGCTAGATACTCGGGGTGCCAAGGTAGAAAGACGAGATAATTCAGACTGGAGAACGAAGAGCCTCAAAAGGCTTTAGCAAATCTAGACCTATTTCTGTGGCTTATGTGGCGTGTGAGAATATGTTGGTGTTTAACGAAACTTTTTTTTTTTTTTTGTCTTTTTGTCATTTCTTGGGCCGCTCCTGCGGCATATGGAGGTTCCCAGGCTAGGGGTCAAATCAGAGCTGTAGCTGCCGGCCTACACCAGAGCCACAGCAACTCGGGATCCGAGCCGAGTCTGCAACCTACACCACAGCTCATGGCAACGCCAGATCGTTAACCCACTGAGCAAGGGCAGGGACCGAACCCACAACCTCATGGTTCCTAGTCGGATTCGTTAACCACTGCGCCACAACGGGAACTCCTAACTAAACTTCTTAGGGAAGCAAAGTAGAACTAAAGCATGATACGGCTTTATAGTCTTGGGGTTTAGGAAACCTGTGCCTTAGTGACCCATAACTCGGGCTTCTTCACTCATGAAACCCAACAAGTATGTGTGTGCGTATTTATAAATGCTTCTTTCTTGGACTTGATAATAAGCTTCCTCTTGCCCTTAATCTCAAACAGTTTTTGTCCCACACTTTTAACAGATTCTTTCCTTTAAGTGCCTGGAGTGTTCATGGCATGTATAACCTTTATGCATGAGAGAAGTTGAGCAAGCCTAGAAGATTTTATTAATATTGGTTGCTAAGTTGGATTGCTTCAAAACATTCCTCCATATAAGCACCCCTTTGAGGTTAGGCATGAAACTCTGTCTTAAAGAAACAGACGAAATGCCTTGGCCAGAGTTGTGGTGGTGGCTGACATAATTTCCTTACTTCTCATTCCTGAGTTCAGACCATTTGACAATTTCCTTGAAACTTTTAAAACTCATGGTTCATAGAGCCAGGAACTGTTGTCCGTTCTCTGTCCTCCTTCTGTTCCTGTCATTAACCACTTCTTTACACATAGCTTCCCAGCTTCTACCCCAACATCAAAGGATCTGGTTCCTTAAACAAACAGGCCCTGTAGGGAGGCCGTGTTGTATGGGGTGTCAGCTCTGAGAAGAATGTGTGTGTTTGTTTGCTCGTGCTGGCAGGGCTCAGTCCAGGCTGACAGGACTGAATGTGCCTGTTGGAGGCTTCAAGGAGCTGCCCCGCTCAGCCTGTTGTGGATCTTTGTCACACCCAGAAATCTGAAGGTCAGTGCCTTTGATTACCCGGCACTTTCTAACCGCCTCTCTTAGTCCAGGACCCAGCCTGTCTTCATACTACCTTCTTCCAGCACTCCCACCCTCAGCCTCTAGTTAATTGTCCCTGGAGTCGTTTCAGCCGTTCATCTTGGGGCATCAAGGAATAGGAATTCTGCAGGCTCTCCTTCCGGGTCCTGGTTGAACAGAATGAGCAAAATCCTCATGAGGATTCTGCACCCATGCATGTGCTCAGGACACCTTTAACCCCTGCGGGATGGGAAGAGGACTCTGCATTGGGGTTTCCGTTAAAGGTAGCAGCAGAGTTGAGAAACTGTACTTGTTGGGGAACGTCTTCATGTGAGGTTCGGGTGAGGCGAGGCCGAGAGCTCTCCAGGTGGGCCAGACGCCTCGAAGAGACTGCAGTCCAACAGCGGGGTAAGCGCTCCGCTGACTCAGACACTTGGCTCTGCCCATGGTGAGTCTCCTGTCTGTGCAAATAATTGCAATAAGGCTTATGTTCCGGTCAGTTTCTAATGGCTCTTGCTGTAATGATGATAATAACAGGCTCTTCATTCTGCTGTTTTGATCTGATATTTTGTGTCAGGTTCACAGAAACTAACAACAACAGCTTCTTTTGCTCTCTGCCTATTTCCAGTCAGCTCTTGCCAGTAAACATCGAGTTCTTAGGGGATGACTGCAGAGACTGTGCCCCCAACTTTGTCCTACTTGGCCTCTTACCCTCGTGTGATCCTCACAGGAAGGGCAGTGCTTGACGCAGAGTTGTAGTGGTCAGCTCAGGAAAGACACCTTTTCTCTTTCTCTCTTCCTAACCATCCCTACCCCTCAAGTTCTGTCTTTACAGGGAGTAAACTCTGCTTTGAGACCTAGAGAAATGATGCTCAGATGTTTTATAAGATTAGAAGCTAGTAATAAGGTAGGCAAGACTATCAAATTCGACATATGATTGAAAATACAGCTGGAGTTCTTTTGTGGCACAGCAGGTTAAGGATTTGGCATTGTCACTGCAGTGGCCTGGGTCACTGCTGTGGTGCTGGTTTGATCCCTGGCCCAGGAACTTCTGCATGCCACAGGCTCAGCCAAAACAAACAAACAAAAAAGTGATTTCTAAAAATATAGCTTTTCAGATTTCCCCAGTAGTTTCCAGCATAACTTCTCTGGCATTGTCTCTGCAAAGCCTCTGGTTCCATCCCTGGTCCAGGAACTTCCATATGCCATGGGTGTGGCCATGTGCTTTTAAAAACAAAGACAAACAAACAAAAACAAAAAAACACAGCTTTTCTAGCAAAATTCTGTATGGCAGTGGCTCCAAAAATATTATGAAACAGATGCTGCATTTGTAAATTTCTTTAAAAAAATTTCAGTTATCGTTCTGTCTTTTTATAACCAGTGTTTCTACTGCATCTTTTATTCCTCTTTTTAAACATTTCATGAAAACTTGTTCTTCCCACTGTCCTTGTGACCTCCCTGATCTGTATGTAGGTGGCTTTGAAGAGTAATGGGGCTTGAGGGACAAGCTAATCAATTTCAGTCTGTTCTTAGATATTTTTTTTTTTTTTTTAACAGTCACTGTAATGGTGACTATTGGGTTAGGAATATGTGGCTTTGAGCTAGCTGGGTTGAATGAATCTTTGTGATAGACCTTTCATGCCTTTGGAGGTTGTTAGGTGAATGCTGGACATGTGGGTGGTTTTTTTTTTTTTTTTTTTTTTTAAGATTAAGGCTCTTTTTCTTTCTCTGTCCTCATCTTCATTTTCAGGAAACCACAGTGGGGGAAAAAAAGAATCTTCTATTTAGAGCCTGTGGTGTTTTGCTGAGAACCTTTTCTATGAATGCAGTTTATTTTCTGTTTTGCATTTCAGTATCTGGCCCTTAACTCCTCATCTACAGTATGAGAAGTTTCACCAGATTTAAAATGTCTAGAAAATTCTGATTTGTATGGAAGAAGAGGAGGCCAGAGATTGCGATCACAAATGTTTATTGGTTGATTCCAAATTTAGAAGCAAAATTGTGGCTGTTCTGCTTCCCAGTTGAACTTGAACATAGCCTGGATTTCACATCTGGGGGTAATTTGTTACCACCTCCAGAGCTTGCTTCAGTGAAATACGAGTGTTCTTAAAGATAACAGGAGTTGTTTGTTTTTTCTTTTTTTTTTTTTTTTCGAGTAATTATGAAAGACGTTTGACTCTTATTTTGGGGGAAATACTTTATTGTCCCTTGTTGGCTGAAAAAAATCTAAAGCTGATCAAAGCTGCTAGCTTGGATAGTCCAAAAGCAAGCCAAATAGCTATCTAGCAGTAAATATTTTTCCCTTCCCTACAGTACTCTGCCAGAACTGGGCTTTTTTTCTTGTTCTGGCTGCCTGTGTGTTTGAAAATAGATGGTCAGCTTACTATTAATATACTCAGCCCTATGCTAGTTAGAAACTTATATATGGTTAATTGGCCTAATTTATTTTCATTAGAAGAAAATGTATGTTTTTTTTTTTTCTTTCTAGGGCTTATGGGTAGTATTTCTCTTATATTTGCTTTTGTTGAGAGTTTTTTTCTTTTCTTCCTGTATGTTCTAAAACACTAAGCTGTAATATTGTAGTTGAGCCAGTTTGTAAACCTGGTTCAACAGGAAGATCACCCTGATGAACCAAGAGAAATTGAACTGGGAAGGAAATTTTTAATGAACTTTAGTACCTCACAGACACAAGATAGTTCAGATCAAATGTTGATCCCGTACCTGCTCTTTGTCAGAGGGATTCAAGTCACGAATATGCTGTATACGGAATTCACAAGAGATAATGTCCAGATTGGAGTCTTGGCTCTGTTGCTTCATAGCTACGTGGTGTGATCATGGATCGTCACTTAACTTTTCTGATCTTTATGGTTTTTTGTTTTTGGTTTTTAAAGTGGAGAATCAACTTTAAGATTATTTGGAGGGCAAATGAGAATTTTTATCAAAATGTTTTGGTAAATGTAAAGTATTGTGTAGATAGCATTCCCTGAAATGCTTTTAGAGTTCAGGCCTGTGCTTAAGAAAAGTTAAACATAAAAACATCTACTTTAGCTATTGAGAGACAGCTTGCTGAGAATTTGGAAGGATTTTGGAAGAGGGCCTGAGCACACTGCAGTGTGGTGGTCTGGGATGAAGAGAGAATCAAGGTGGAAGGGGATTCTTAGGGAGAGCTGTAAGGACCTGGAGGTAAGGAGGTCAGGGCAGGCTCGGGGAGTGGTCAGTGGAGACTTGCTGTTGGGGAGAAGTAGTTGATGAGGAGTGTGACTAAGGTGTCCAGGAAAGCGTAAAGAGAAGCCAGAGAAGACAGCTTTTTATTGCTTGTGATAGAACATGATGGAAGATAGCATGAGAAAAAGAATGTATATATATTATGTATGACTTGGTCACTATGTTGTAGAGCAGAAATTGACACAATCCTTTAAATCAGCTATACTCTAATAAAAATAAAAAATTTTAAAATAGCTCTTTGTGAATGGTGGAAAGAGAGGAGGTATGGGGAGGGAATCTGGTGTTAGGTCATACTGGGGAAAGTGTTTTCAAAGGTAGTGCTGGACATGGGACAGAGCTGGATAAGCCAGAGGTGGACATGGGGAGCCAAGCACAGTTTTCCTTGGAAAGAAAAGTAGAAGTTGACCACTACTGAGGTCTTGGAAGAGTATATCCAACAGGAGAGCAGAATAGAGGGCAGGGCAGACTATCTTTTATACCTGAAGTGCTCAACGTTCCAAAGAATATTCCCGGACTCCTGAACTTTATTGAAGGGGAAAGTGAGCCAAGGCATGAGAGACCCAAGAGCTGTAAGACAGTGAAGCCTAGAGTTCCTGTTGTGGCTCAGCAGATTAAGAACCCAACTGGTATCCGTGAGGATGTGGGTTTGAATCCTGGCCTCGCTCCGTGGGTTAAAATCTGGCATTGCCATGAGCTGTGGTGTGGGTGGCAGACGTGGATCAGATCCCATGTTGCTCTGGCTGTGGTGTAGGGCAGCAGCTGCAGCTCGGATCTGTCCCCCAGCCTGGAAACTTCCATGTGCTGCAGGTGCAGCCCTAAAAAGACAAAAAAAAAAAAAAAAAAAGAAAGAAAGAAAAGGACAGTGAAGCGGGGAAAACAGATTTTTCTGAACTTTTATGAACAAGAATAAGATTGAACTCTTGCTGATAATGTATTTAGCAGTTTAAATCTAGATTGTTAGGCTGATTAGCTAGTCAGATCTATTACCGATGAGGCTAAATGACTTGCTTATGGGTCAGAAGCTGGAAGTAGAATAGTTAGGTCCCAACACGGTGCTGCACTTTGAAGTGTTTCATAGAGACTTGTTTAAAGTCAGTGCATTTTCTGTAGGGATAAGGCAAGGTTATAGACTCCAGCTGTAAGTCATACAGTTGTGACTTCCTTTCTGCTCCTTAAGGTCATCGTTCCCTCAACAGAGCTAAGTTAGTCTTCCTAAGCCTCAGTTATCCCATCATTGTCATGAGACTCTGAAGAGAAAATGTTTTGAAAATCTTGGTACACCGAATATGTAGGATTTATGTCATTTCTTAATAAGCCTGTTGATCTGCTGCTGCGCCCACAGAGCCCAGTTGTCAGCCAAGTGATCTTGGTAAATACCAACTCCAGAGGAACGTGTGCATAAAAAAGGAGATGGATGATGCATCCATGTATTTGATGTTATCATTTGGCAGGTTGGGTGATAGGCTTGGGCGGGGGTAGCAAGAATGAGAGTGAGTCAAGATTGGCAGAAATGTAAGAAGCATATGTGTTCTTATTTTAACCTTCATGATTACATCAAAATTTTAACTTGTTAATATGAGTGATGCTACCATGTGGTATTAACTGGAGTTCTTTGAGGCAGTAGTTAGGGAAGGAACATGATTTCAGGTTAGATCTGGATTCAAACTTAAGTGGTGACCAGGGACAGATGAATCTGTAAGATGGGTATACTAATACCTACCTCTTAGAATCCTTATGGAGATAAAACGAGACAGGGTAGGACTTGGTGTGTATTTATCCTTTATTGAGGATATTTTATAATGATTACCTGCACAAAGCTTCTGATGCATTACCAGTTAGATGCTCAAATATCTGTGAGCACTTAAATTTTTTTTCCACAGCTGTAATATTCCTTGAGAATTAGTATGGGAACAAACCAAATGTGGGTTAAGAAATATGTACTACTTTTGTCCTTGGACTCAGAGTTTTTAAAAAGTTGGATAAAATGAGGGAGGCGAGACACCTGTCCAAAGTGTCTTTCTTGAAGCTATGAGATACGGAGGAGAAAATAACCCCACTATTATCAGACACCTGCTCATCTGGTTATAATAGTTTCAAGGATGTATAGTTATTTACTTATAGTCTTAAAGAACTTACAATTATTTTTAAAAGACTATTTATAATTCAATAACTATTTCAATACTCCTTGAAGCTTTAGTTTTTTTCAGTTAGTGACTGTGGTTTTAAGTTGCTGGCTTTAAAATAGCACTTGGCCCATTTCACCCTCATTCATTAACTGAGCAACCACTATTAGCTTTGTACTCTGTGGCCCTCTCTGAAGTTTTAAGAAATATTGGTGAGATGAGATAGGTACTTCTCAAGAACTTAGCTTGGAAATGTGACAGGCCAGAATGTCAGTGGAATTATTTTTTATCATGTGCATATCTCTTTAAGGTAATATTTCACCATTTCCTGGCCTACGTTAACTCTCTGCTCAAGTTGAAGTTACCTTCTCACCAGTCCCTTTAGCTTGCCATGTGCTCTGTGGCTTCTCCATCTTTGTTCTTCCGGCATTCCTCCAGTCTGAATGGCGTTCTAGCTCTGCTTGAGTTTTTTTCTTCTGTTCTTTACTATAACATTTAACCATACTATACAATGCAGCACTTCAGTATATGTTTTATAAACATTATATGCTTTATAAACATATATCTAGTATATGTTTTATTTTATTTTATTTATTTTTTAGGGCTGCACCTGAGGCATATGCAAGTTCTCAGGCTAGGGGTCAAATCAGAGCTATAGCTACTGGCCTACGCCACAGCCACAGCAACATGGGATCTGAGCCACATCTGTGACCTACACCACAGCTGATGGCAATGCCGGATCCTAAACCCACTGAGCAAGGCCAGGGATCGAACCCGAGTCTTCATGGATGCTAGTCGGGTTCGTTACCTCGGAGCCACAATGGGAACTCCTAGTATTCTGTTTTATATTCACTTTCATTTTTTCAGTTGGTACTATCAGGATTATAAACTCCTTAAAGGTAGTACAAGCATGGCCCCTTAATTCATCTTTTTGCCTTACATGATCCTGGAGAGAGAGTAGTCATTAAACGTATAGTGTGGAGTCAGACAGACATGAGGTTGTTTTTTGGGTTTTTGATTTGATTTGGGGTTTTTTTTTTGGTTTTGTTTTTTATTTTTTATTTTTTGTTTGCTTTTTAGGGCGTCACCTGCAGCATATGGAAGTTCCAAGGCTAGGGGTTAAATTGGAGCTGCAGCTGCAGCTCACGGCAATGCCATATCCATAACTCACTGAGCAAGGTGAAGGATCGAACCCATAGCCTCATGAATACCAGTCAGATTCATTTCCGCTGCACCCATAACAGGAACTCCAGACAGACATGAGTTTGAATCCTTGCTCTGCCACTTAACCAGCTGTGAACTTTGGGCAAAGTACTTAACCTCTCTGACCCTCCTTCATTTATAAAGTATCAGGGATCCTTTGTATATATGAATGCTCAGTAAAGGTCAGTATTATTATTGTTATTCTTTAATTCAACAATTGTTTATTGAGCGCCTACCATGTGCTAGGCTTTGTACTGGGTCCTGTGGATATGCAACACAACAGACAAGATCCCTGCCTTTGTGGACTAGTAAAGAAAATGGACATTAAACAAATATGTAATTATAAACATGTTAAGCGCCAAGAGGGGAAAAGCAACTAGAGAAGAATCATTGACAGAGGACCTTTTAGTGTGGGGCATTAGGAGGGACTTGCTGAGAAATCCTTTAAATTGGTGCTTGAAGATGAATAGACTGTTTCCAGTAGGAGCGTCCGAGTGTCAGCCGAGAGAAGAGCATGTTCAGAGGCATGGGACCAGAAAGAGCCTGGCGCCTCCAAAGATTTGGAAGAAGGCCAGTGTGGCTGGAGCTGAGGGCCTGAGGGGTAGTCCCTCACCCAGTGGGGAGCTCTGAGCTTTTACGGTCCAGTCAGTTGGCAGCCGGTATATATTCCTTCATCACTCTCTTGCAATGGGACTAAGATGTAAAAATTATATGCTAACAGTTTTGAAATTTAACTCACTTATTAGGTGTGATTAGAAAAGAATTATCCCATGAAAGTGAGTTTTTCAAAAACTAAACCCATTCTTTTAAGTGACAAAGTTTTGTTTTGTTTTTTAATGGATGTTTTTCTGAAATACTTCTCTGCCTTCTTGGTCAACAGTATGACCCTGGATTAAATTATGCTATACCACAACTCACATTATTTTTTTCAATTTAATTTTTATTTTATTTTGGAGTATACTTGATTTACAATGTTGTGTTAGTTTCAAGTGTACAGCAAAGTGATTCAGTTATATGTATATATGTACATAGCCCTTCTTTCTCAGATTCTTTTCCCATATAGGCTATTACAGAATATTGAGTAGAATTGCCTGTGCTATACAGAAGGTCCATGTTGATTATCTATTTTATTTTTATTATTTAAATAGTTATTTTTATTACTTAATGAATTGATCACACCTTGTAGTTGTACAATGATCATCACAATCCAATTTCACAGGATTTCCATCCCACAGCCCAAGCACATCCCCCCACCCCCCAAACTGTCTCCTCCGGAGACCATAAGTTTTTCAAAGTCTGTGAGGCAGCATCTGCTCTGCGAAGAAGTTCAGTTTGTCCTTTTTTCAGATTCCACGTGTCAGTGAAAGCATTTGATGTTGGTATCTCATTGTATGGCTGACTTCACTTAGCATGATAATTTCTAGGTCCATCTGTGTTGCTAAAAATGCTGGTATTTCATTCCTTTTAATGGCTGAGTGATATTCCATTGTGTATATGTACCACATCTTCTTGATCCACTCCTCTGTCAATGGACATTTAGGTTGTTTCCATGTCTTGGCTATTGAAAATACTGCTGCAATGAGCATTGGAGTACATGTGTCTTTTGGAGTCATGTTTTTCTCTGGATAGATATCCAGGAGTGGGATTGTCAGATCAAATGGTAGTTCTATTTTTAGTTTTCTGAGGAATCTCCATACTGTTTTCCACAGTGGTTGCACCAATTTACATTCCCACCAACAGTGTACTAGGGTTCCTTTTTCTCCACACTCTCTCCAGCACTTATTGTTTGCAGATTTTTTGATGATGGCCATTCTGGCTGGTGTAAGGCAGTACCTCATAGTGGTATTGGTTTGCATTTCTCTAATAATGAGTGATGTTGAACATCTTTTCATGTGTTTCTTGGCCATCTGTATGTCTTCTTTGGAGAACTGTCTGTTTAGATCTTCTCATTTTTTGATGGGGTTATTTGTTTTTTTGGTATGGAGCTGCAGAAGGTGTTTATAAATTTTGGAGATTAATCCCTTGTCAGTTGCTTCATTTGCAAAGATTTTCTCCCATTCTGTGGGTTGTCTTTTTGTTTTGTTTAGGGTTTCCTTTGCTGTGCAGAAACTTTTAAGTTTGATTAGGTCCCATTTATTTATTTTTGTTTTTACTGTCTTGACTCTAAGAGGTGAATCTGAGAAGGTGTTGCTGTCGTTTGTCAGAGAGTGTTTGGCCCGTGTTTTCCTCTTAGAGTTTTATAGTATCTAGGTCTTTAATCCATTTTGAGTTTATTTTTGTGTATGGTGTTAGGGAGTGTTCTAATTTCATTCTTTTCCATGTGGCTGTCCAATTTTCCCAGCACCACTTACTGAACAAGCTGTCTTTTCTCCATTGTATATTCTTGCCTTCTTTGTCATAGATTAGTTGGCTGTAGGTGCATGGGTTTAATTCTGGGCTTTCTATCCTGTTCCACTGATCTATATTTCTGTCTTTGTGCCAGTAACATACAGTTTTGATGATTGTTGCTTTGTAGTATAGTCTGAAGTCCGGGAGCCTGATTCCTCCAGCTCCGTTTTTCTTTTTCAGGATGTCTTCAGCTATTCTGGGTCTTTTGTGCTTCTAAAAAAAAAACTTTAAATTTTTTTTTTTTTGTCTTTTTGCCATTTCTTGGGCTGCTCCCGTGGCATATGGAGTTTCCCAGGCTAAGGGTCGAATTGGAGCTGTAGCTGCCAGCCTATGCCACAGCCACAGCAATGCAGGATCCAAGCCATGTCTGTGACCTACACCACAGCTCATGCCAACGCCGGATTGTTAACCCACTGTGCAAGGGCAGGGATCGAATCTGCAACCTCATGGGATTCGTTAACCACTGCACCATGACGGGAACTCCAAATTTTAAAATATTTTGTTCACGTTCTGTGAAACGTGTCCTTGGTAATTTGATAGGGATTGCATTGAATCTGTAGATTGCCTTAAGTAGTATAGTCATTTTTATAATATTAACTCTTCCAATCCAAGAGCCTGGTATGTCTTTCCATCTATTTGTGTCATCTTTGATTTCTTTCATGAGTAGTCTTATAGTTTTCAAAGTACAGGTCTTTTGTCTCTTTAGGTAGGTTTACTCCTAGGTATTTTATTCTTTTGGATGCACTGGTAAATGGGATTGCTTCCCTAATTTTTCTTTCTGCTCTTTCATTGTTAGTGTATAGAAATGCCGTCGATTTCTGTGTATTAATTTTGTATCCTGCGACTTTGCCAAATTAAAGGATGAGCTCTAACAGTTTTCTGGTAGAGTCTTTAGGATTCTCTAGGTATAGTATCATGTCATCCGCAAATAGTGATAGTTTTACTTCTTCGTTTCCAGTTTGGATTCCTTTTATTTCTTTTACTTCTCTGATTGCTGTGGCTAGGACTTCCAAAACTATGTTGAAGAGTAGTGGCGAGAGCGGACATCCTTGTCTTGATTATCTATTTTACATACAGTCATGTGTATATGTTAATCCCAAGCTACTCATTTATCCCTCACCTCCACCTTTCCCCTTTGGTAACCATAAATTTGTTTTCTAAGTCTGTGATGACTCACATTATTTTAATATAGTGTGGCATTAATGGGTCTGTTGAGTATGTGGGGCTATTTTCTCCCATTTCAGACAGCTCAGATTTATAAGTTCAGTGTCATTATCTCTTTGTCAAAGTTTATTCTCTTTTTCCTGCAGAAAAGATAGTCGTCTTGCAACATCCTGTTCCTTCTTGCTGCTGTCCCTGTCTCTAGAGGCACTATCCCCCAAATTTTATTTGTCTCTTCCGTAAGCTAAGCAAACAGATTCCTAATTGTAGGCAGTTCTAACAAGTTTAGCAAATTGATTTAGAGTGATGGTCTGTAAGTTTGTCTTAGTGGTCAAGTGCATGGATTTTTTTAATTGCTTGGACAGTGGCATCAGAGTTCTCTTTCCCTTGCTTCCTTTCAGTGAGTGTCCAGGTTATTGGGGTTTCTAGCATTTGGGGAGTTGTTGTTGTCCTTTTAACGCTAGAGTATTGTGGAGCAAGGCATTGATTGTTCTTCTTCTTCTTCTTCTTTTTTTTTTTTTTTTCAACCAAAGCAGAGCAGTGTAAAAGCAAACTGAGTTGTGAAATTATTGATGAGTCACAGAATTTTAAATCTTATAGGGACTAGAAATGTTGTCCTTCCAGCTTCCTCGCCCTGGTGGTGACGTTAGGCTGCACTGCTCAAGTTCACACACCTGTTGGCAGAGCCGAAATCAAATTCAGGTTGACCCAGTATTAGCCCAGTGCTCTCCTCTGTATTATCATGCCCCACAGGAAACCCTGAACAATTGAATAGGGTTGCAAACTTGTATAATGTTTTATGTTTAGCCTTTTTATTTCTAAGAATAGTCTCTGGGAGATCTGGAACATTTGTGATCTTATTTTTGGCTCATGTTTTATGATTCTAGCAGTCCTTATTTAAGAACAGAACTGTATTCTGTTAACATTTTGTTTCTGTCCACAAGAGTGTCACCCAGGTTTTGTTCTAGACTGCTCTTAACACATCACTGTGTCCTATCTATCCCTGTGTTCCCTCAGCGGGGTTTGGAAGCCTAAATCTTAAATTTCCAGCCGTTATGGGGTCACCAGTGCCTTTCCTTTGTATGCTGTTTCATTTGATTCTTATTATTCCAATGAGTGAAGGCGCATAATTCAGTTTTACTCCTGAGGAAATAGATTCCCAAGAGAGAAAATGATTTGTGCCTACTTTCCCAACCAGTTAGTGACTAGACCAGACTTTAACACCCCTTTGCAGTTTTATTTTCACAGTGACAGGCTGTCTTCGTCGGTTGAGCGTCTAGCATGTTTAGTCTTCATTTTTAGACTTCCGCAAGAAGTGTGTTATAGAGTGTAAGCTCTGTGAGCACTGAGTGTGTGTTTCCACTGCTTTTCCCCGTGCCCCAGAAAGGGTCCAGCACATGGCCAACAAGCAGATGTATTTGTTGAAAGAAGGAATGTGTGTGAAGGATGACATCATTGAATTTGCTCCTTGTTTTCTGGCCAGAGAGGTTGTTCCTGATGGCAAGACGGCTTTAAAAATGGCATTTAAACTGGGGCTGGGTGTGTGAAACTGCGCATGCTCAGTTGTGCTGGTGTCAGTTCTCTCAGTATTTTACTTTTGATCAGGTGTGTAACTAAAGATAGGCAGAAGGTTCTCATTACCAAGTTTGTTTTTGTTTTTTTTTTTTCCCCCCAAGCCAGAGTGACTCTTGCGACCAGCTTTAAGTTCTCCCAGCTATAGTAACAGTAGTTTGATTAGGCTTCTAGTTTAATAGATGTGAAGACAGTTATTTTTGTGAAGAATGTTGTGTTTTGTGGCCGTTCTCTTTCTCCAAATGCAACTAGAGATTAGCTAAATGACCACAGAAATGGACATTTGTGTTAATTCATGGTCTCTAAATGTGTGGACCTCAGACTTAAAAATGGGCAGTAAATGTGTGAATGAGTCTCACATCATCCTGGCTGGCAGTGTGGATGTGTCTCAGAGAAAGAAGGTAGTACAAGCTGTCACTTACTTGCTAACATGAGTCCCTGAAAACCAAGTTGGTTAAAAATGCCAGCCAGGAGTTCCTGTCGTGGCTCATTGGAAATGAATCTGACTAGCATCCATGAGGACTTGGGTTCGATTCCTGGCCTCGCTCAGTGGGTTAAGGATCTGGCCTTGCTGTGAGCGGTGGTGTAGGTCACAGATGGGGCTTGGATCCCGCTTTGCTGTGGCTGTGGAATAGGTCGGTGGCTACAGCTCTGATTTGACCCCTAGCCTGGGAACCTCCGTATGCTCCAGGTGCAGCCCTTAAAAGACAAAAAAAAAAAAAAAAAAAGCCAGCCAGTCCTCCTCTAGTGGAGGTCACTATGTGGCTCTCAGTGCCTCGTGGGACTCTAGAAACCACTGTTGTTCTACAGGTGATGGGGTGAGGAATAAGTCAGTCAATTTGGAAAAACTGTAAAGAGGAAACATCAGGAATTCCATGGTGGTTCAGTGGTTAAGAATTCCGTGTTGTCACTGAAGAAGCTCAGGTCACTGCTGTGGCTCAGGTTCGATTCCTGGCCCTGGAACTTCTGCATGCCGCAGGTGTGATTAAAAAAAAAAATCACCATAAATTCTACCTCTTAGAGACAGTTGCTGCTAATATTTGGAACCACAAACACACACAATTTTACATGCTATTCCTGTAAACCTGCTTTTTGCTTAAATGTTAGGAATGTTTTTCAATGTCAGTGAAAAAACATTTTCAGTAGCACCTGGTATATTGTTTTATTGCGTAACATACTTAACGAAGCTTCTGATCTTCGTCTAGAATACACAGATGTAATAATATGGGGTTGTTATGTGGATACATGATAATATGTGTAAGATGTTTAACACAGTAGATGGCCGGCAGGAAGCCCTCGGTAGTTGTTAGCTGCCGTAAACATCTTGGTGTGTAACATATTTTGTAAAGATGTGTAATTATCCCCTGGTGATAAATTCTTGAGTGGGCTTCCTTGGGTCATGTGGTATGGACATTTTCAGTTCTGATTCACATCACCAAATAGCTCTCCAGAAAAGTTACAATCAATTTATATATTCCCACCCACAGTGTAGGCAGGTGCTCTGGTTTCTACCCCTCACTGGATACATTGTGTCAAGCTTTTTCAAAAGGTGAAAAAATGTTGTCACATTTATTTTTCTGTGATTTTCTTTTGCTTACTGGTGAGATTGAATAGCTTTTCAAACATTATTGGTCATTTCTGTGTCCTTTTTGAGTTACTTGTTGGTGTCCTTTGCCTATTTTCTTTTGAGGTCTTTGCCTTTTTCTTACTGCTTTGAAAACATTCTATATTTACCCTTTGTCATGTTACAAATAATTTTGTCCAGTTTTTTTCAACTGTCTTTTCAGTATTTTGCTATTAAAAATTTTTTATGAAGTTCCCGTCATGGTGCAGTGGTTAACGAGTCCAACTAGGAACCACGAGGTTGCGGATTTGATCCCTACTCTTGCTCAGTGGGTTAACGATCCGGCATTGCCATGAGCTGTGGTGTAGGTTGCAGACTGGGCTTGGATCCTACGTTGCTGTGGCTGTGGCATAGGCCGGTGGCTACAGCTCCGATTAGCCTGGGAAACTCCGTATGCTGCGGGAGTGGCCCAAGAAATGGCAAAATAAATAAATAAATAAATAAAATTTTTTTATATAGTCAAAGTAACCCCTGTATTATATTACGGGTTCTGGGTTTTGTATCACTTTTTGTAATGGTCTTCTCATTGTAAGGTAAAGATGTTCACTCATACTTCTAGGATTTTTATGGCTTAACTTTTGGTATTTAAATCGTTGTGCTATGCAGAATTTACTTTGGAGTGGAGGGTAAGAAGGGAGTTAGATATCCAGCTTTGTATTTTTTCCAAATAGCTGGTTTTTCCAACACACTTTTTCCACTGATTTGAAATGCTTTATTATACACCACAAGAAAATTTGTCCAGTCTTGGGCTTTGTTTGTTTCATTGATCTGTCTTATCTGTTCCTGTGCCAGCCACTGTGCTGGGGGATTAATAAATCTTTCACCACAAGGGGAAGCTTCATACTCATCTACTCATGATAGAATCAAGCTGACATTTTACATATCTAGTCTTAAATTTCTTCGTTTCTGAGCTTCCTACGCTAGGGTATGATTAAATAGTCTGAATTACTGTGTTTACTCTGTGGCTCCTCTGAATGCTGGTTTTGGATTGCCAGTCACACCAACAGCGTGTTTACGTGGTTTCCCTTAATTTTGGCCTGTTTCTAGAATTTACATTTTGCTGACTGCTTAGCAATATATAGTGGCCAGATTATGTTCTCTTTATGCTAAATAATCTACCTCTTAGGTATCCTGTGTTGGAGAAACACAGCTCTTATTTACCAGAAATAAAGCAGGCTTCAACTCTTCCCCCTCCTTCTCCATTTCAGTTGTCATGTATACAGCTAATATGTAACATCTTTGTAACAATACTTGAGGTAGACAAGTATTGCTTCTGCTTCTGTTGGCTGGGCTCCTCAACTCCTCGATATTTTATATATTTGGTATTTTAGTATAGCAGTATGTTCACTGGAAATATCGTTTTGGAGGTTTGGAGTTTTCTCTTCCTAAAGGGCTTATTCTGCCTTTTTCTATCCACAGAGCTTTGTCCTCTGCTCTTATTTCTCTTATTCAGCTTACTTTGCCTTGATCAGAACAGTAGAGCCATGACTTATTAGTTGATTATGTTCAGCTGTATACACTGTTGGACCCCCCCCCCTTCCTTGTTTGAGTAAGTCATCCTGTGGCCTTGTCTCAGCTTTCTTTGGATATTTCAAGCAGAAGTATTTTTCACACACACATTTCCTTTTCTCTATTTTTATTTTTCTCCTATTCCCACCATAACTGTGTTCGTCCTGATTTTAAAATTCTTATTTTCAAGTACTTAACAGAATCTATTGTATGCTCAGCACTTTACTAGTTGGTGAAATTGATATATTTTATTTGTGATGCCCTTTGAAATTGTTCAGATACTTGTGTGTGTCTTCATGTTTGTTCTGCTGCACAACTCCCCTCTACCATATCTTACTGTTGTTTATATCTGCTGCTACCTCTGTAAGCCCTGGTTACATCTCAGTACAGACTTTATTTCTTCACACTCAGAAATTTAATTTCTCTTCTGTATGGTCTAGCCCTGGCCGTTGCCTCTAAACACTTTGATAGTTCAGGGGATCCTTACCAATTTTTGACTATGGAGTTGATGGTAACTACAATGGGAAGGAGAGGATTAAGGTCACTGTATTGAGAATACCCAAGAACACTTACTAGTGTTTAACAGAGTTTTGGCTGGCAGTAAGGCATAGGAAGAAATTCTATTTGGCCGTTATTTACTGAAATGGTGGTGACCATGGTAGAAGGGAGATTACACAGACCAATTTTGGTAGCAGGGATTTGTGAATAGACTTCTATGGAGATGTTCATGGAGCATTTAATATTTATAAGACTTTGTGCTAGGCCTGATGGGTAATAGCAGATCATACTGTCTGTCATCTAAGAATTCCTAGCATAATTTGAAAGGTAACCAAATATGTAAATAGTTGTATACAAGCAACATCCGCAAGAGCTGTGAGAATAATGCCTAGGAAGAGATCATTCACACTGCAGTAATTAGGCATTAGAATGGTTGGTTTTATGTGGAAAAATAGAATTTCGGCTGTCTTTCAGATCTTTTTGCACTGGTACAGTCCCCCTCTTGCTGTCGAAAAGAAACACCCACCATATAATGCTGAGGAGCAATGGACATGTTCAGAACAAAGACCTTCTTTTTTAAAACCTGCATCTTAAAAAGGTATTTTCGTTGGGTATAGAATTTTGTCTTTACAGGTTTTTCCCAGTCCTTTGAAGATGTTGATACAACACTGGCTTGCATTGTTTCTAAAGCAAAGTCTGCTATAATTCTGTGTTCCTCTGTCTTTATATAATGTCATTTTTTGCTTCTGGATGCTTTTAAGATTTTTATCTATCATCGATTTTAAACAATTTGAACAGGCTGTGCCCTAGTGTAGTTTTCATTGTGTTTCTTGAGCTTGAGGTTTGTGAGCTTCTTGGATCTCTGGGTTCATACTTTTAATTAAATGTGGGAACATTTTGGCTGTATCTCTTCAAAGTTTTTGTCCATTCCCACCCTCCACATCTTCTAGAGACTCCAGTTTTATATATATAGTGATGCTCTGTTAATTTTTTTTCTTTTTTTCCTGTGTTTCTCTTTAGATATTTTCCACTGGATATGTCTTCCAGTTTATTAATCTTCTCTTTCACAATATCTAATTTCCTGTTAAACCTATCCACAGTGATTTTCATCTTAGACATTGTAATTCTCATCTTTAAAAGTCCAATTTGAGTCTTTTTTTTAATCTTTTATATCTTTTTTTTTTCCTTTGGTCTTTTTGTCTTTTCCAGGGCCTCACCCACAGCATATGGAGGTTCCCAGGCTAGGGGTCTTATCAGAGCTTACGCCAGAGCCACAGCAACTTGGGATCTGAGCCTCGTCTGTGACCCACACCACAGCTCACGGCAACGCTGGATCCTTAACCCACTGAGCAAGGCCAGGGATTGAACTGGCACCTCATGATTCCTGGTCAGATTCACTAACCACTGAGCCATGACGGGAACTCCTGTATCTTTTATATCTTTATTTAATGCTCATCTTTGCTCAGTCTGTTCTTTAATTTCTTGAATGAATGTATGGAATATAATTGGGGTTTTTTTTGGTGGGTTTTTTTTTTTTTTTTTTTTTTTGGTCTTTTCTAGGGCTGCTCCCACAGCTTATGGAGGTTCCCAGTCGAATCGGAGCTGTAGCCACCAGCCTACGCCAGAACCACAGGAACGTGGGATCCGAGCTGTGTCAGATTCGCTAACCACTGAGCCATGACAGGAACTCCTGGAGTATAACTGTTTTAATATCCTTAATCTTATTATCTGTGTTGTTTCAGAGTCAGTTTGATTAATTTTTGTTCTTTATTATGGTCCTATTTTCTTGCTTCTTTGTATACCTGGTTATTTTTTATTGAATGCAGGACATGGTGAATTTTATCTATTTGGATTTGTAAATATTCCTATAAATATTCTTGAACTTTGTTCTGGGATTTCGGTTACTTGACAATAGTTTGATCCTTTATGGTCCTGTTTTTTAAGCTTTTTAGGCAAGACTAGAATATAGCATTTAGTCTAGGGTTAATTTTTCTTCATTACAAAGGAAAACTTACCTGAGTGTTCTCTCCAATTCCTTGTGAAATGTGAGGTTTTCTACTACGGTTTTTGGGAATAGGAATTGTTTCTGGTCCCGTGCGAGGCCCAGATTTGTTTCCTTCAGTTCTTTCAGGTGGATTTGTCCCTGGCCTCAGGTGGTTTCCTTGCATTCATGTGGTGATTGGTACTCAGCTGAAGACATGGCAGGGTGGTTGGGGAGTCCCCATCTGTGGACCTCCAGTGTTCTCTTTCTGCATGGCCCTCTCCTCCTAAGTGCTCTACACTATGAACTCCGGGCCTCCTTGGCCTCCCCAGACTATCAGCTCATCTCTTCAAGTGAGAAAGACCTCTGGGCTCTGCCTCCGTTCCCTTTTCCTACACCGTGTCCTGAAAATGGTCTCCAGACACTAAGCCAGGCAGAGGTAGGCCCTCGTTTGTTTCCTCACTCTCAGCATCATTGTCCTTCATTGCCTACAGTCCAATGTCTTGAACACTGTTGTTTTATATATTCTGTGGTTGGTTTTTTTAGTTGTTTCAGGTGGGAAGGTAAATCTGATCCATGTTACTCCATCTGGGCCAGAGGCAGAAGTCCTCTGAGAATAGAACTTTTGCATTTCTGATATGGGGAAATTAAGTGAATTTGGCTTTATCGTCTCATTTTATTAAACTCTTTTTCAGAGCTTTGCAAGTAGTGTTTGTTTGTTTGTTTGTTTGTTGCTTTTTAGGGCCACACCTGAAAGTTCCCTGGCTAGGGGTTAAATTGGAGCTACAGCTGCCAGCCTACACCACAACCACAGCAATGCAGAATCTGAGCCACATCTACAACCTACACCACAGCTCACAGCAACACCAGATATTTAATCTGCTGAGCGAGACCAGGGATTGAACTCTTATCCTCATGGATGCTAGCTGGGCTCGTTATTGCTGAGCCACAACAGGAACTTCCAAGTAATTCTTTTTTTTTGTCTGTTTTGTTTTAATATTATGGCCACATCCACAACATACGGAAGTTCCTGGGCCAGGGATTGAATCTGGGCCACAGCTGTGGCTGTGCCAGATCCTTTAACCCACTGCACTGGGCCAGTGGTTGAACCTACACTTTTGCAGTGACGTGAGCCTCTGTGGTCAGATTCTTAACCCACTGTGCCAGAGTGATGACTCCACAAGTAGTTCTTTTTTTTTTTTTTTTTTTTTTGTCTTTTTGGTATTTCTTGGGCCGCTTCTGCGGCATATGGAGGTTCCCAGGCTAGGGGTTGAATCAGAGCTGTAGCCACCGGCCTACGCCAGAGCCACAGCAACGCGGGATCCGAGCCACGTCTGCAACCTACACCACAGCTCACAGCAACGCCAGATCGTTAACCCACTGAGCAAGGGCAGGGACCGAATCCGCAACCCCATGGTTCCTAGTCGGATTCGTTAACCACTGCGCCACGACGGGAACTCCCCACAAGTAGTTCTTATAGGAAATTAATTTAGTATTTATTGTCTTCCATGTGCCATTCTGTATATTAGTTGCTACAGTATACGGGTTTGGTCCCTGTGCCAGATGGGCTTCAAGTCTAGTGAGAGAGGCAGTCAGACCTCTTGTTGCTATGATTAAAAGTAATACATGTTTTATTTCTCCAAAAAGACATATGGATAGCCAGTGTCTTTTTTTCAGATAGCACATGAAAAAATACTCATTGTCACTAATTATTAGAGAAATGAAAATCAAAACTACAATGAGGTACTACCTCACACCTGTCAGAATGGCCAGCATTAATAAGCCTACAGGTAACAAATGCTGGAGAGGATGTGGAAAAAGGGAACCCTGCTACAGTATTGGTGGGAATGTAAATTGGTACAACCACTGTGGAAAACAGTATGGAGGTTCCTCAGAAAACTAAGTATAGAACTGTCATATTATCTAGCAATCCCACTCCTGGGCATATATCTGGACAAAACCATAATTCAAAAAGATACATGCACCCCTATGTTTATAGCAGCACTCTTCACAATAGCCAAGACTTGGAAGCAGCTTAAATGTCCATCGATAGATGAATGGATTAAGAAGGTGAAAAAGAAAAAAAAAAAAAGATGTGGTACATATACACAATGGAATACTACTCAACCATATAAAAGAATGAAATAATGCCATTTGCAGCAACATGGATGCAAGTAGAGACTCTCATGCTAACTGAAGTGAGTCAGACACAGAAAGATTCTCTCCCATTCTGTGAGTTTTCTTTTCATGTTTTTCTTTTCCTTTCTTTCTTTTTTTTTTTGGCTTTTTAGGGCCGCACCCATGGCATATGGAAGTTCCCAAGCTAGGTGTCAAATCAGATTTGCAGCTGCTGGCCCATGCCACAGCCACAATAACACCAGATCCAAGCCTTATCTGCCACCTACACCACAGCTCATGGCAATGCTGGATCCTTAACCTACTGAGCAAGGCCAGGGATTGAGCCTGTGTCCTCATGGACAATAGTCAGATTCATTTCCACTGAGCAATGACGGGAACTCCCTTCTTTTCATTTTTTTAATGGTTTCCTTTGCTGTGCAAAACTTTTGAATTTGATTAGATGCCATCAGTTTGTGTCTTTATTGCTATTATTCTAGAAGGTGGATCAAAAAAAAGTAATACATGTTTTGAAATATCTAAGGTGCCACCATAATGTAGAGTGACCTGTACTTTGTATCAAATATGATAATCAAGCATTAGAATCAGTGGCCTTTTGGTGACATCTGTAAATTCTGTGCCATAACCATGACTAGGTTGTCCACCCGTGCCTGGACGTCTGTAATCCTCCCATTGAAGGGGTAGGATTATATCTGTGGCCTTGGCTCCTCAACTCTCCTGGATTTGTCTTCTTTCCATATGACCTTTTCTTTCTTACTTTTTTTTTCCTTTTTCTTTTTTTGCTTTTTAGGGCCACACCCTCGGCATATGGAGGTTCCCAGGCTAGGGATTAAATCGCAGCTGCAGATGCCAGTCTACGCCCAGCCACAGCAACACAGGATTCAAGCCAAGTCTGTGACCTACACCACAGGTCACAGCCACACCGGATCTTAACCCACTGAGCGAGGCCAGGGATCGAACCCACACCCTTGTGGATCCTAGTTGGGTTCATTAACCACTGAACACACAGCTTCGCTGAGCCATGAGCCCTGAACTCCATGACCTTTTCTTTCTGCCTGAGCTTTGGTCTGTAGTTAGATCTGATTTCATTTTTCTTTTTTATACTCAACAGTATTAAGAATGGTAAAGACCGAAATATGAAAACTTAGTTAATTTTCTATAGGTGGATGAGTTTTTTCAGTGAGTTTGTATATTTTCAAAAGCGAAATTTAATTGGTGGTTGGGAAGGGCAGGGTAGGTTAAGGACAGCAGAAGGCCACAATTACGGTTAATGAATCGCACCGGCATTTTTCCAAAGGCCCTCTGGATGATGAATGAGGTCAACTGTTGTTTGATTTGTTTGGGTTAAATCGAAGGTTGCTAGTGTCATTTAGTAATCCTCCTCTTCCCGTGACTTAGCGATAGGAAGATGTGAGTAGAGCATTGCCTGAAAAGTGAAAGCTTGATCAAGATTGCCAGTGCTCCAGTGATGGAGTTTTTCTTTTATCCTAGTCAGAACCTTTCTTGGAAAGTGAGCCTCTGTTTAGATATCTCTTAGCCCCTGTGATCTGTCTGGTGCTTGTGGAAGCGCTGGGTATATGTATTCCTGCTTCTCCGCAAGGAGCTCTTTGATGTAATTTCAGACACGTGTCCTCATTCAGGAGAACATGCTCTCTGGCTCTGTGTGCTGTCTTACAAGACACGCTGCTGTGTCTTAAGCTTCTGGTTCCAGATGTCTCTAGCAGACCTCCTTTTTCTCAGACGCTTGGCCAGCTTATATGTATGAATAGCCTTTCTGTCCTGCAGAGGCTGTGAGAAGTTCTGCCTAAGTGTTTGGGAGTTAACGAGCATTTATTGAGCAAGCTGTCTGTGAGGCACTGATTGTGCTATTTACAGGGATTGTATAGGAGATTCTCCTGACCTCAGAGGTGCTTGCAGTGCAGAGGGGAAATAGCATAGGTGAATTCAGTGGCCCATTTAGGAGGATCTCAGAAGAAAATTGGAAGATAAGCAAAACAGTGTGTGAGTTCTGTTTCTTCAGACTCCTCTGTTGGGTTTGGTGACTTGAGTGACCAAGCAGCTGGCATCCCACCATTATAGGCAGGTTCTATTTTGAGATCAAGTTTGTGGTTTGGGAAGGATGTATAATCATTTTCAACAAATGCTCATTGATTGTGCAGGCCCAGGGAATACCACAAATATAAAATTATATCCTCAGCTCCTAAAGGCACTGTTCATATTTGGAAAGGCAGGGCATATTTAAGATTTTTAAAATCTCAAGATCTAAGTCTTCATTAAGGGAGCAGCATAATTGTCAACACTGAGTAGAAATATATGCTAAACTCTTCACCCTCTGGGGAAGAGGAAGGATCTTCTCTTCTTACCACAACATTTCTACATGGTTGGAAATTTTTACCAAGTGCTAGGATTGCCCTCTTGGTATTGTTTCTTTATCAGTTAAAAAAGTGGTAGAGACTGGAATTCCCTGGTTGCCTAGCAGTTAAGGATCTGGTGTTGTCAGTGCTGTGGTGCAGGTTCAATCCCTAGCCCAGGAATTTCTGCATGTAATGGGCATGGCCCCCCAAAAAGTGACAGAGACTAGATGATTAGAGGCATGATGTTAACCTTGAATGTCTCTGTGGGATAAGATGGGGGAACTCCTGTGTTTTTTTTACTATATCCATTATTGTCTACACTTTCTATAATGGATATATATTATTTTATAAATAGAGAAGAAAGTATTTGAAAACCAAAATACAGAAGCACCTGCAATATTTATTAACCTGCATTTTAACATGCTTACCATTTTTTGGATAGAATATACCAGCATTTGCTTTTTTGTCTCCCCTCTCTCACCACAACTCTAGGAAGGTTGTTCTATTGTTATTATTGTTTTGTTGTTACTAAATTTATAAAGTGAAAAAAGAGCATTTACTCTTGCTTCTGTCCCTTGTCACTTTGAGTGAGTTAGCCTAGAAGCAAAAGGAATCGGCTATTAGCTATTCAGCTGTACTGTGAAGGCTGCTTAGAGAAATTTAAATTGTGCTGATCGGGTTACAATTATATCTGTCATTGTGGGCTGTGATCCCTTGTTTTAAAATATCCTAAGAATACTTTATATATATTTAGTTCTGTTGGAGACAGCAATTAGATTAACCCATCTCCCATCTGGTACAGTGAAGAAAACTCATCTGCTTGGCTTGCTTTGGATGAGAGAGAATTAAAATTTCTAAGTTATTTGTAATTCAGGTTAAGTAGTTAAATCCTGTCTCTTCCAAATTTTGTTCCAGGAATCCATGTCTCCTTATAGTTATAAACATAGATGACTTTGAAAGCAGTAGTGTTTGGAATTATTTAAAGAAGTCAAAGATTGAAGAGGAGATGTCATTTCTAAATGAATTTTTTTTCCCTTACAGCATGTGTTTGATGATCTCAGTGGCTCGGTGTCCTTGTCCTGGGTTGGGGATAGCACTGGGGTAAGTAATATTCGGAGTCTGTTCATGTGGCCCAGCAAGAAGCTGGTGAAGATTTGGCGAGCTTAAGCACTGGATGTTTTACTTTCTAAAAGTGTTTCTGCCTCAATCGGAGAAAATACATGTTCACAGGATAGACTTTCAGATAGCTATGGTTTCTTTAAAACTGGGAACATTTTTGGGACACCTTATTCCATAAGAGGAAGAGAGGCACCTTTTTAGCTCTTGGTGGCTGGTTGGCATCAAGAGGAGCAAGAGGAAGGAGAGAGTTCTCTGTGCGAGAAGGGGCCTTGCAGTGCCTGGGGAAGCCTCGGTGTGGAAGCAGAAAACTGCACCTTACACAGCTTGGCATTTTTCCTCCAACTGTATTGTCCCTGTGCCCTTTCCCACTGTTAGTGTTGAAGGACTGTGGTGGCCATGGCCTTCTCATTGTTCAGCTCCATATGTTGTCCCTTCCCCTACCACTAAGGAGCTACTGTCAGGATTGGGGGAATGGAACAAGGGTCAGTCAGCTCTTCCTTATCCCTCCTAGAAGGTAGCCCATCTCCCAGGAGGGGGATGCTGCAGATTCACTGGCCTCAGGGCTTGGCCTTACCTGGCTCTGTTATTATCCTGCTTGAGCAAGGCTAGGGGCCACAGTTCGTGCCCCTTTAGTATCCTGGTAATGTATGGATCATGTATGGATCATGAATGGATCATGGCGTTGAGGCACGCCATATCAGGAGTTGAAAGAAATGTAATTTTGGTGCTGAACATCAGGGTCATAAGTTAATTTTTAAGCTCCTGGTAGAATTTCTTTAAGCATGTCTCATTTTCTTCTCAAATTCGAGATGTTCCCTAATTTCCATGATTTATTAAGATAGTTGATATCTCCAAGATTTCTTATTATGTGGCTGTTTGAGACTCCCTAGCCTCTTGTTCTAATCTATCAGAATCTTATGCAATCTTTTTCTCTAGAAAAAATATTTTAAAAATTAATTTTGGAGTTCCCGTCGTGGCACAGTGGTTAATGAATCTTACTAGGAACCGTGAAGTTGCAGGTTCAATCCCTGGCTTTGCCCAGTAGGTTAAGGATCCAGTGTTGCCATGAGCTGTGGTGTAGGTTGCAGACGCGGCTTGGATCCCACGTTGCTGTGGCTCTGGCGTAGGCCGGCGGCTATAGCTCTGATTCGACCCCTAGTCTGGGAACCTCCATATGCTGCGGGAGTGGCCCTAGAAAAGGCAAAAAGACAAAAAAAAAAAAAAATTTGGTGTTCCCTTGAGACATAGTGGTTTAAGGAGCTGGCATTGTCACTGCGGCGGCTCAGACTATTGTGGTATAGGTTTAAGCCCTGATCTGGGAACTTCCACATGCTGCGGCCATGCCCCTCCCAAAAAAATTAATTTCATGCGGAACTAGCAGCAGGGAGAAGAGGAAAGGATAGATGTGATAGAGTGACCTCTGTTAGAGCACCCACACTCTTCTAGCCTCTGTAAGCAGAAAGAGAGATGATTCTTCCCTGAGAATATCTTACAACAATGTGAGTACAAGGTAGTTAAAACCTCCTGTTACTGTAATGTAGAGTCTGTTAGCTCTGTCTCACTGCTTCAAGTGTAGGTGATGGGACCGTCTCAGAATGAGTTGAGGTTTTGGATCATCGTAAGCCCTAATCACTTGGTCCTTCTTGGTTTTCAGATATATTGCAATATAGGCTGCTGTGAAGCAGGGCTGTTGGCAATCTCTCTGATGTTGGTTTAATCCTATTACATGCAAGCCTGTAATTGGACTATCTTTCTTATGGACCACATGCTTTTGTCTCTCCAGATCATCCTAGTCCTGACTACCTTCCATGTACCACTGGTAATTATGACTTTTGGACAGTCCAAGCTGTATCGAAGGTGAGATGCATAGTATATGGTTGGGGCATTTCAGTAACACAATGTGAATGTAATTTCTCTGCTTTTCTAGATATGATGGGGTCTGACAGTGATTTAAAAGATCTTCTAGGAGTTCCCATCATGGCTCAGTGGTTAACAAATCTGACTAGGAATCATGAGGCTGCAGGTTCAATCCCTGGCCTCGCTCAGTGTGTTAAGGGTCTGGCGTTGCTGTGAGCTGTGGTGTAGGTCGCAGACACAGCTCAGATCCCGAATTGCTATGGCTGTGGTGTAGGCCGGTGGCTATAGCTCCAATGCGACCCCTAGCCTGGGAACCTCCATACGCCGCGGGTGCGGCCCTAGAAAAAGGCAAAGAATAAAAGATTGTCTAGCCATCTTTAATTTTCACCAGACTGTCATGCTCAGCACACTTTTTAATATCTGCTCGGCAACCTGAAGAAATATGAAGAGGGATCTAGTTCCAAGGAGAATAGGTTGACCTGACTGAGTAACAAAACAGTAAAGGAGATGAAGGAAGAGTCTATATATTTAAATAAATATATTTATTTATTTTTATTATTATTATTTTTTTGTCTTTTGTCTTTTTAGGGCTGCACCCACGGCATATGGAGGTTCCCAGGCTAGGGGTCGCACTGGAGCTGTTGCCGCCGACCTATGCCAGAGCCGCAGCAAAGCCAGATCTGAGCCTCGTCTGAGACCTACACCACCGCTCATGGCAACGCTGGATCCTCAACCCACTGAGCGAGGCCAGGGATTTCACCTGCAACCTCATGGTTCCTAGTTGGCTTCGTTAACCGCTGTGGCAAGACGGGAACTGCAGGAGTGTGTGTGTATTTAAATGGATTTTTTTTTTTTTTTTAATCTTTTTGCCTTTTCTAGGGCCACTCCCGCAGCACATGGAGGTTCCCAGACTAGGGGTCCAATCAGAGCTGTAGCTGCTGGCTACACCAGGGCCACAGCAATGCGGGATCCGAGCCAAGCCTTCGACCTACACCACAGCTCATGGCAACGCCAGATCCTTAACCCACTGAGCAAGGCCAGGGATCAAACCCGCAACCTCATGGTTCCTAGTAAGATTCGTTAACCACTGTGCCACGACGGGAACTCCTTAAATGAGTATTTATTTGAGGGGAGGTAACATAGAGTTTAACCATCTTTCTGTTTATTATGAGCACAAAACAGTTTTTGTTCCCCTGGAGTAACAATTCATACTGTACCTTCCAAGTGAATATTATTTATCTAACATTTTGAGCCCCAAACAGATTATTTTTAGATCAGGAGGAAGGGTTCAAGATCAGACCTGCCAAAGTGCCTGGTGATAATGATGGTACAGTATGTTCTGGAACCATAGTCCATATTGTGACATTCACAAGTTTTAGAGTTGTCTTCTCAAAGGTACCCTTGGTTAAAGAGTAGGGTTTTTTCCTTTACTCTTAAGATTCTAAACCAGGTAAATCCAGGAAGTTGCTAATTGTCGTCTCAGTCATTTGTGTCATCCTGTTTTTCCCCTAGAGATCTAAAGAAATCTGACATCCCCGCAGATGACATAGAAATTAACCTCAGGGCCAAAGGATCGCCCAGGAGCCATCATACTTTCTCGGGGTTCTTTGTTTGAATATTGGCCACGGTGGGAGTGAACCCATGTTGAAACTGAGAGGGACCAGCCCAGCCTCCCTTCCTCAATAGGTGACCCTTGACTGCTACTCCTGAGCTTGGAGCTAGCGCTCTCTGCCCTTCAGTACACTGACATTGGCTTAAAAATAGGCCAAGAAAGGAGTTCCTGTCATGGCTTAGTGGTTAACGAATCCGACTAGGAACTGGGTTTGATCCCTGGCCTCGCTCAGTAGGTTAAGGATCCAGTGTTGCTGTGGTTGTGGTGCAGGCCAGAAGCTGCAGCTCTGATTCAACCCCTAGCCTGGGAACCTCCATATGCCTCAGGTGCAGCCCTAGAAAAGACACACACACACACACACAGAAAAAAAGGCCAAGAAGGAATTGCCATTATGGAATTGTTGTAGGCTCCATGAAGGCAAGGTTGTTAACTAACTGGGGTTCTTCAGCAGCTAGCCGAACAACCGATGCATAGCAGATGGGCAGTACTACATATTAATTGAATGAGTGCATACTTGGCATTTTCTAATAATTCTTAGACCAATATCATTTTTTATTTGTTTGATAAGGATTGACAATGTATTTTAGAACCCTAGTTCTAGAAGAGCTGTGATTTTAGGTGATTTTGTTCACTAAATTAAAACAGTAGTTGAATCATTTCAGACAGATGAAAAATATTCTGTCTTGGAAGGGGAAAATGCATTAAAAATTTTGTAAATTTAGTAAAAATTTTTAGTAAAAATTTTCCAGTTTTTAAAAAACTTTACTGTCATAGAATCTTTATGGTACAGTGTTTCTTACCAACTCATCTTTCTTTAGAAAAGCAATACAACCACATTATAAAACATTTGGAAGTTTTAAAAGAAAAAATTCACCCTAAAGTCAACTACACTTTAGAGGTTTTTTTGTTTGTTTGTTTTGGGGTTTTTTGTTTTGTTTTGTTTTTTACTGTTTTCGCAGCATATGGAAGTTCCCAGTCTAGGGGTTGAATCAGAGCCACAGCTGCCAGCCTATACCTCAGCCACAGCAGTGCAGGATCCGAGCCAAGTCTGTGACCTACAGCACAGCTCACAGCAGTGCCAGATCTTTAACCCACTGAGCAAAGCCAGGGATTGAACCCACATCCTCATGCATACTAGTTGGAATTGTTTCCACTGTGCCACAACGGGAACTCCCAATCTTTAGAGTTTATTATCTTAATTTTCCCCCTTGAATATTACACCATACGGCTCTATAGTCTTGGGAAGCAAAGTCGCTGAATTTTACTGGCATATAGGCCTGGGGTTGAATCTCAGCATTGTCATTTGTAAGCAGAATGAACTTGGGCAAGTCCTTTGACTTCCCTGGGTCTTTTTTTGTCATCTGTAAAAGGAGGATAATAATAACAGCTACATTAGAGCTCTCGCAAGTTACGCCTTGCGGTACCTGGCGTAGGGTAAGAACTTGGTGCTATTAGCTGTTGCCATGCCAATGGTCAGAGATGGCATGTGGTCAGTACATACTGGCACTGTGGTGCCAGCTTTTTAAAATGAATTTATGTAAACCAACTATAATGGAAAAAATAAAAATCATTGAAAAAAAAATGAAAACCTTCCATACCAGTTGATAAAAAGTGATTTTGCTTACCCCCATATGCCTCGGTGGCATCTACAAATGTACACACTACCTGCCCCTGCCAACCCGCAAGTCTTACTAATGCCTGGCATTATCAACCATAACCATTCTGAGTGGTCAGTGCTCATACCATGTATTTTTCATATTCTCTCTGCTAGTAACTTATCATTTTTGTTTGATTGATAGAAGTTATTATTCTCTTGGACACTTAAATTGTAGCTAATTTTTTTCAGTACTGTTAATACTGCTGTGATAAATATCTCATATGCCGTAGAGTATGCTAATAATACTATTTTTTGGTAGCAAATGAAAAACCTCCTCTCTGATTGATCCCTACATGGTTTTTGTTTGTTTGTTTTTTGCTTTTAAGGGCCTCACCCACATCATGTGGAGGTTCCCAGGCTAGGGGGTCGAATCAAGAGGTACAGCTGCGGACCTACACCACAGCTCACGGCAACGCCAGATCCTTAACCCACTGAGTGACCTCATGGCTCCTAGTCGGATTCGTTTCCTCTGCGCCACAACGGGAACTCCTGATCCCTATATATTTTGAAGCCTATTTACTAAACTCCTCCTTGTCCTGGTTGAATTGTCTTCTAAACCTGTTGCTTAAGCCACTTTGCTGTTTGCCTTCTGAATTCACTTTTTAGTCTTCATAGTGCTCTTTAATCATGTGGCTAGAACTGGACCTGACGGGTTCCTGAGTCGTCTCCATGGGGAGTGAAATGTATCTTCAGAACTTTGTTTCCGTATCCTTTTGCTTTTTGGTGTTGTGCCTACTTTGAAACAACCAAAACCAAAACAGAACGGTATCACTATGTTACTGTTTCATCATCTACCACCATCTGACTCAGCCCTTTTCCATCCTATGACGTCTTGTGAGAAACCACTAACATGGACTTGACCAGAGAGTAATCCATTTTTTTCTTTTTCTTTGTGTAGCATAGGATCATATTACTAAGGTTCTTTTTCTTCATATTGCCCAGCAGGGTTGTTTGGTTGTTTGGTTGTTTGGTTGGTTGGTTTTTAACCAAGGTCATTTTGAATATTAATTACTTCCTCTTGGCTATGAAGTGAAAACTCTTCCATAGTTTAAGTGAAAACTCTAAATATGCTTCGTCGTTTGCCTCTTCAGCTGGGCTGGCCTGGTCTGAAGTGACTCATGTTTGTTGGCTACACCAGCCTAGAGGCACGGGTTGCTTCAGAAACGGGAAAAGGGGGAGCAGTTTGATGGGAATGAGTCCTGAATATGCTGAGTTTCTCCAGCTGAGAAATAAAAGCCTGTTGAGTTGACTGTGAACACTCTTCTGTCTTTCACAGCTTTAATCATTGTATTATTTATTGGATTATCTTTCTCTACTAAATCTTATGTGTGGTCAGAGGTTCATTTGGGATTCAGATAGAATCGCATGCCATTAGCTGTTGTTCAGATAGCTAATCACATGCTACCTGCTGGAAGTTGTGCTGCACAGGGGTGCACGGGAGGAGCAGGAATTCATCTCTGTTGCCTGTGCACTACTCTGTGTTAGAGGGAGTATGACTCAGTCCTTAGGTGGTAAAAAGGGATGGTTGGAAGATTTGGGAAATAAAGTCCCTGGCCATTAATGATGGGGTAAAATTTAATAATACACAAATATCTTCAATTTAAATGAGTCATATTTGAATAGTATAAATTTTGATTCTCTGCTAAGGAATACTCATATAATAAAGTACATTTGCCTCATACTTGCAGATATGGAGTTAAAAAGGAAATAAACTAGTTATGGTTAAGATGATAATTTTATTATTGGCATCCAAAAGATGTTTGATACTTTTTGGCTTTGTGGCCTCTTGAGTCTAACTTTTCATTATAAGATTAACTTAGTGAAGCACATGTAAGCATTATTCTATGGCAGAATTCTGTACCAAATTACCATAAAACTACTGGGCTATTTTAGTAGTGATTTCTATTTCCTGCTGTTCAAATTTTGGAAATTAATAAAGAAATCACCAAGAATTTCACATTAAAGATTACTCCACAGTCAGTGTAAGTTTTTCATGATGTTACTTGAGATTTTTTTAAATGAATAACGTAAAGATATGCAACAAATACTAAAGCAGAATTTAGTAAACCAGCTTCTCCAAGGCATCTCCTATGACAGCCTTTTTAATGATTTGTTTGGTTCAGTTTTCACTACAGTAGATCGTTAACGTGACTATAGTAGATTATTAACAATGACCATTAACATATTTTAGTTACAAGAGTAGCGTAAATTGCATTAACATTTTTTAATTACAAGATTGGCATGAATTCCATTTACAAGATATATTTTTCTGCTTTTTATTTCTTAAATAAGAAGTTGATTGAAATGTGTGATGATGGCATTTTACTGCAGTTTCACTTTTACAAACTTAGGGCATATAAAAATCATAAAACTGGAGGTTTTCATCACTTAAGAAATAGTCTCATCAGAATACCTATTCTTAGAGTTGTCTTTTCAGTGAAAGCAAGATAAGGACCCCAAATACATATTCATATTCCTTCTGATAAAAAGTTGTGATTTTATTTATAATATTTTACCTTTATTTTCCCACCTGTATTTTATGTATAATTTTCCAATAAGGATAAAATACAATGAAATGTTAAATAAAAACACATAAGGTAACATTAGACAAGGTTTAAGAAAGAGACCAAGTATTGGGTGTTCAGTTTAATGTAAATTCCAATTCTGCAAGTTTTACCTGGCAGTGTTTTCAGGTCCATGATTCTTTGGGCACATTTTAATAAGCTACAGTCTTCCTATTGATCTTTTAACTGGAAATCTCAGTATAGTCAGTTCTTGTTATTCACAATAGTTGTATTCTGCAGAGTCTCCGTGAATACTGAACTAGTGAATACCGAACCATTACCCTTAGGGGAGAGAGAGAATCAGGTTCCTGCAAACCTCTGGTCACAGCATTCATTTTCATCAGTTGATCAGTACATAACCTTTATGTGTATTTCTGTTTAAAGATGCTTTATGTATACTGTCAATTCATTAACATTGAGCTTATAACCATGCCAGAAAGAAGCTTATCTAACTCACACATTTTCTCCAGAAACACTAAACAGCATCTCAACACTATGCTTGAGGGCTGTTTAAACAGCAAGGCACCAACAAAAGGCACAGAAATGCAAAATGCATGGTACTAAATAGACCATAAGATACTCATGTTTGGTATAAGAGCTGAAACAGGCAGAGTGTCCCCTTGTTGGACCTCAGCTGGGAACGTGCGTCCTGGGTGATTCAAATTTGTCACGACCTGTGCAGTTCTGCAAATGACTATAAAAGTGCCTTGAGTATTGATTTTGAGGTTACACATTTTAGTGAGTAGAAAGATTTGCAAATAGGGAATCTGCGAATAATGAGGATTAGCTGTATAAACTTTTCAGATTAGTAAAAACTATAATTTTTTTTTAGGGTTTGTTGTCATCCTTGTTGCTTTTATAATTTATAGTGACTTAATCATGGCAAAAATGAACTAAAGGAATAAAAAAAATGATTATGCCTGAAAGCCAACCAAACAAGGATTCTGTGCTTGTTTGATTGTTGAGAAAAGTGAAACATAATATTTTCTGAGCTTTTATAGGATTTTTACTGTTACTTTTCATTAAATGTCTGCAGGTCAGATCATATCACAAATTCCTCTATATTGTCAATGAAAAGTGCTCAAAAACAAGGGTGTGGAGTTCCCACTGTGGCTCAGTGGTAATGAACCCGACTAGTACCCATGAGGATGCAGGTTCAATCCCTGGCCTCGCTCAGTGGGTTGAGGATATGGTGTTGCTGTGAGCTGTGGTGCAGGTTGTAGACGCAGCTTGGATCCAGCATCTCAGTGGCTGTGGTGTAGGCTGGCAGCTGCAGCTCCAATTTGACCCCTAGCCTGGAAACTACCATATGCCGCAGGTTCAGCCCTAAAAAGCAAACAACACCAACAACAAACAAAAACAAAAAACAAGTCTATGATTCTTGGCTGTTGACCTTTGGGTTGCTGATCAGTCAACATGTATCTTCTGAAAAGAACATATATCTTCATGCCCTCCTGAGTCCTTCACCTTAGTAGGAATTTTCATGCTGTGTCTTACCAGAAGTCCGTGGGATGAGTACTTCTTTTTTCCCATTTATTTAAATAATGTCTAGATTTTCCATGTTCTTTGGGGTATTAGGCTCTATTCCAAAAATATGTGCATCTCAGCAGTTTTTTTTTTGTTATTAACATGCATATTCTAATACATATTTATACCACAGATATATGCAAAAGTGATCATTTATTTTGGGTAACCAGAAAGAACAAATATTAGGATTCATGTGTAGTATTATTATTTTTAAAATGACCTTGTTTCAGAACACAGCTCATAACTAAACACAGAGGAAGGATGGGTTTCAGGGTCGATTCAATCCAGTGTCGTAGTCTCTGCTTCTCCGGAATTGGCTCTGCAGTACTCTCTACTTAGGCTGGCTTCATCTGTCATTGTGTCAGAAGGCCTATAGCCTTTTTTTGTTTTACATTCACATTACTACAGCATGGGGGTTTCTCAGTCTTGGCACTGTAGACATTTGGGGCCAGATGACTCTGTTTGGGGGACTGTCTTGTGTATTGTAGGGTGTTTAGCAGCACCTCTGGCCTCACCTTCTTAGATGCCAGTAGCACCTCTGTGATAATCAAAAATGTCTGCAGATATTCCCAAATATTTGCTTGATGCGGTAGAGGAATGGGGCAAAAATATTCTGGTTAAGCATCACTGGTCTACGGAGTTCCTGTTGTATCTCAGTGGGTTACGAACCCAACTAGTACCCATGAGGATGTGGGTTCGATCCCTGGCCTCACTCGGTGGGTTAAGGATCTGGGGTTGCTGCGAGCTGTGGTGTAGGTCACAGATGTGGCTTGGATCTGGCATGGCTGTGGCTGGCAGCTGCAGCTCCAGTTCAACCCCTGGGAACTTCCATATGCGGTAGGTGTGGCCCTAAAGAGCAGGGGAAAAAAAAAAAAAAAAGAACCACTGGTCTAAAGGGAAACAGATCATTTCATTAGGTGGCTGTCTTAAATGTGTTCCCCGAGGGGCCCCACTTTCCCCCGTTGTCTGACTGGCTCAGCCAGGGTCACTCTCCCATTCCTGACCCCATCGCCCGTGAGGGCTTGGAACCTCCTTCCGCTAATCAGCCTGGCACTGGGGGGAAGGGTAGAATCAGCTCGCCTGAAGCTGGGACCTTTGGAGGAGGGCAAGTACTCCGTAAAGTTGGCGAGAGAGCAGTGGAAGCTGAGTAGGAACCCAGCAGTGTCCATGCCCACTCCATTCTAAATTTGTCTTTTTTTCCCCTTCCTCTCAGTGAGGACTATGGAAAGAACTTTAAGGATATTACAAATCTCATCAATAACACCTTCATTCGAACTGAATTTGGCATGGCTATCGGTCCTGAGAACTCTGGGAAGGTGAGTCATTTATACATGTACAACAGTCACAGGTTGATACTTGAATGGTCTGCTGATACACAACAATGTGTTTAGTTTACTTTTACTGTATTGTAAAATCGAACATAATTCCATGCTGATCACAGCAGAATGGAATTTAGCACACAGCTTCCTTTTTTTAGTCCCTGTCCAAGATGCACCATAATTATTTGGTGGTGGTTTAACATTACAAGGTGTACATCTTAAGACAACATTTTAGCCTTTTGGGAAACTAGCTAATCTCAAACTGACCTGACTCAGCCTCATAAATACAATGCACTACCCCAATTCAGGACAGTAGTTTTTGAAAAGACTTAACACTTGAGAAGTAGAGTGTATCAACTAATCTGTTTTTATAATCCTTCTTACTTTTGAAACTGGAATTGTCTTAACAGATGTCTGATAGAAATGGTGTGAGAACTTCCGGTACTTGTGCCGTGTTAGAGCCTGATTCTGAACTTCCTTCTCCCTGATCAGGTGATTTTAACAGCAGAGGTGTCGGGGGGAAGTCATGGAGGAAGAATCTTCAGATCATCAGATTTTGCAAAGAACTTCATTCAGACCAACCTCCCTTTTCACCCTCTGACTCAGATGATGTATAGCCCTCAGAATTCTGATCATCTGTTAGCCCTCAGCACCGAAGTAAGTCTAGTTGAAGAACTTGTCTTGGTTTTTGCATTTTTATGGTCTCAACATATACTGTCTTCAAAGGACCCTGTAGGTGATGCTTTTATGTTGGACTGTTTTCTGGTGACTTCATATGGCATGAAGTATGTATTTTTGGCATTTTTTTCCTGTGTGGTAAAGGGTACAATATTCATGTGCTATCTATTCCAGGTAAGTATGATGTCTAATGGCTAGTTGACATTACAGCTTTTAAAAAGTGAAGAGATATGTGCTGTGAGAGTAATGGACTGGGAAACAGTTTAATGTAATCTTTCTTGTGCTGCAAGGGACAGACATGAGTTGTCAAACTCCTAATGTTGTTATTGTTCCTTTCCTGTGGCCAACCCACATTTTCATAATTTTTTGCTTGGTAGGCCCTTAGTATGTAAAGCTTATTGCTTTCTGTCTTTGACACCCATGTATTAAATATCCAGAGCCTTAAACCCCTGTACCCTCTCCCACATTCCTATACTCTCCCCAGAAACCATTGTCTCTCCCTGTCCTTCCCACTTCCTTTCTGAAAGTTCCTGAGGAGCAGCTCAGCTTGTCCTTTCCTGAAGGACCAGCCGCCTTTTTGATGTTAAGGGCCCAGAGTGGCCGGGTTGCTAGACAATGATAGAGTCATAATTATACTTTATGTTTATATGGCTCTCTCACATCTTATTTCTTAGAGTGTGGTCTGCTGACGAGCAACATCAGATAGAAACCCTGGCAGGCTGGTTTAAGATGCAGATTCCTCAGCCCTGATCCAGATTTAGTTCATCGGTGACTTTTGGTTGCGAGGTGGCTCGTGTTTTTTACCCACTCCCCAGCTGAGCCAGCGCACTAAAATTTGAGAGCCATTGTTGTAATGACCATTCTGGGGACAGAAATAGGATGAGCAAATATGGACAGGTTGGTCTGAACACATGGAGGGCATAGGAAGGGGGAAGGGCACTTGAAAGAGAGGTCTGAGTTCTGGGTCTCCTGCAGGCAGATCTTTGGGGCGAGGTGAGGCTGGCGGGCTCAAGGAAGGTCAGAGTTGAGCTTAGCCAAAGGAGCCCAGAGGAAGGAAACTAGCCTGCTGGGGAGCCTTCAGATCTCCAGCGACAATTCCTGGAAGCTGGCCTTCGGCAGCTTGAGCTGAAGGCCCTTCAAGGGAATCAGAGGACCCCTGGAGGAATGGACAAAACCATCCTCATGCCTTTGACCACCCCACCGCCATTACCAAGTACCTGGAGCTTGTTGAGACAGACTATCCTCAGGAAGAGGCAGGCGCAACCTGCCTGAAATTTCTTCCAATTAAGGGTAAGTTTGGAGTGCAAATGATCAGCGTGGAGAAGGTGGACCAATTTGTAATAAAGTGCAAATAGGTGATATTAGGCCCCTCCCTGTTTGTAAGTAAAATCAGGTAAATGAGAGAAGCTGGGAGGCAGGCACTCCTAGAGGGGGAAGAAGAGTGGCGGGTGTGTGGGCAGGGGCGCTGCAGACCATTCTGCCCAGACCCGCGCTCCTCTGTCCCACCTCTGCTGGCTCGTGCTGCCAACATCACTGAAACTGTCGATCTTACCTTTGGAGGTCTCTGCTGCATTTGAAAGCACCAACCAGTCTCTCCTTTTGGGAATGCTACTTGGCTTGGCTTCTCTGTTGTCTTTCCTAACCACTGCATCTTGGTCTCTTAAACTTTTTCAACCTCCCCTTAAATCCCTATTATTCATTTTACTCTGAGCAGCCCCTTCCACACTTGCCATTTCACTAGCACTTGAACACATAAGATTCTCAAGCCCCTATTCCTGGTCCAGGCTTCTCCCCAGGGCTGCAGATTCCTCTCTTAGTTAAGCCCCATGGTATCTCTAGCCTGATGGCTCACAGGTCCCTCAAGCTCAGGCTGCTGCTGACTTCTTCTTTGCGCTTTCTCACACTTGTTCCTCCCTTCATCCTTGTGCTGCTTATCCCTCAACCAGGACCCCAGAGTGTTCAGCTCGCCCTCTCTCTCTCACTCCCCCCCATCCTCTCCCTCTCCCCTGCACTCCCACTCACATTCCCACCCTGCCCTAGAGGAAAAGCTCTCCAGTTTTACCAATCTAGTGTCTAAGTTCTTCCTCAGCCTATTCCTCACAGCCGTGGTTTCAGGCCTCACTAACTCTTAATGAATGAACGTGTCAGTTTGTCACAGCTTTTCCTGCTTCTGGTTTGAGCCCTCTGAAATCCATCTTTCCCATTTTCATCCAAGTATTCCTCTTAAAGAAGGAAAACTGATTGTGTCATTTACCTGCTTCAAGGCCCTCATGTAAAATAAAGAGCAGATTCCTCCGCCGGCCTTGAAGGAGGGCTCTCCCTGAGCAGCCCCACCGGCTCCCGCTTCGTCCCCTCCTTCCTCCACCTCGGAGTCTGTGCTCCTCTACGTCCCAAGGCGCTGGCTCCCTGCACACTCTGGGACGTGTTCACCACCTCTCTGCCTTTGCTTGTACGGGTCTCTCTTTGTGCAATGACATTTCATCTCCCATTTGCCGTCTTTTGGCTACACTGCTCATCATCTAAGACCCAGTTCAGCTGTCTTCTTCCCAAACCATCTGAGTCAACTCAGAGTCCCTCCTTTCCCTAACCTGACCCCAGAGACCGTGCTTCCATCACACTTACCACATGCATCAGCCTTTCTTATCTGCACCCTTGTTAAACTATGAGCTCCGTGAGAGCAGGAAGTGTGTCCTTTGTATCCCCTGTGTAATGTCTGGTATGGTGCCCAGCACATAGTAGGTACTTTATAAGACTTGTTATTCTGAATTTCCAAGACCCTGAAGGGGCCACCGTGTGTGTGTGTGTGTGTGTGTGTGTGTGTGTGTGTGTGTGTGTGTGTGTGTGTGTGGCTTAAGCAGCTTGGATGGAACTTCAGTGTGTGTTTTTACTGTCCTGAATGATTGGATATGAATCATTAAAGATCATACAAGCAGCTGCACAGCTTAAGCTGGAATTTTGATAAGTCATTTATAATCTTTCAGAATGGCCTGTGGGTGTCCAAGAATTTTGGGGGAAAATGGGAAGAAATCCACAAAGCAGTATGTTTGGCCAAATGGTGAGTAACAGAAGATTCCATCTGCGCAGAGCCCCAAACCTTTCCTGACAGTGCTGCCAGAAGTCACATGGATAAATATTAAGCACTTACTGGGTGCCAGGTACTCTTCAGGGTGCCATAAGGGCTACGAGAGCAGGGTAGGACACAGACCTTGACCTGGACAAGCTCCTCATTTTGTTGGAACGAAGGCCTTGTATCACTGAGTGTTAGAAGATAAAGTCTAAGACTAGGGCCAGTTGTCTGCAAAAGGTTTATTCTCTGTAAATGGTGACTTCAGTTGCAATAACATAAAATACAGCTTGATTTGGAGCCTTATAAACTTCTGCGCACCCAGATAGACACCCCCTCATCTAGCGATCCTTTCAGTGACATGCAGTGTAGTGAGGACTCAGGAGGAAAGCTCAAAGCGCTGGCAGACTGCCAGAGTCCCAGTGTTGCTGCCGCAAACTCATTCACTTCTCTTGGTGCCTCCCACCCCACCCACATCGGCTTAAAGACAGCACAGTGGAGGAGGCTCTTATTGGGAGTCCAGTCACCTTTATGCTCTCCTGGGTCTGCTGCTGTGCTAGTCGGTGGCTTAACCTCTCTGGGCTTTAGTTTGTTCCTTCTATGAAAAGAGATTTGTTTGGCAAGTTTGGGGCATGGTTGAGCAAGAATGAAGACCTTTCATACCTCAAAATTCTGATCAGGCTCAGACCCTTGTTTAGAGCCTCTTCTTTCTCTTTGATTTCAACCAATTTCTTGATCTGGTTTCCTGTTGATAGCAGGTCACTGCCAGAGGTGGGCATGTGTGTTGGAACAGTAAGCATGGGTCAGCTTGAGAGTCTGCTGCCTGGGGGCCATGGGGAGGCGGAGAACTCCAAGAGCAGGCAGAGACAGAGGAGGCAGCAAGATGAGGGGACTTAGTGCTGCGTCAGGAGAGCACACGGGACTGCTCGTGGGAACACTGTCTTGCAGTTTCACACAGCTGATGTTCCCCGCAGGGATCCATAATCCCAAGGAAGAGTCGATAGTTGATGTCCTCTACTTAGGGAGGTAGGGAGTGTGCAGTATAAAAACTGCCAAATGTGTCTACCAAAATTAAGTCCATGGTAACAAATGGTGCTTAAGTAAAGTGGCATTTTCTAGAATATGCTGGTTAAATGAGGTTTTTACAGCACCACATTGGTACACATGCCATATCTGCTTTTGTTTTGTGAATTTTAATTAATTGTATTTTTATCTTATATGGTGTTAACAGGAAGGAATTTATAAAGCAACTCAGTTAACAAATTGTTTCACTCCTGATGGATCTAAAATATGTAGGATGGGTTCAAATAAGAGCATAATAATTTTGACCATTAAAACTCACCTTTACATACGTATATCAAATACCACGGTGTACACTTTAAATATCTTATAATTTTAGTTATACCTCAATAAAGCTAAAAGAAATAAATAGAAAACTCATCTTTAAAACTGAAACGTTTTTGAATGGTATTTTATTTTCTGTCCTATACAGGATTTTTTACTTGTGTAACTTGTTTCTTTGAATAGTGTCGAAAACATAAGATAACTGGGCTGCTGCTAACTGTTTACTCACAGTTTAGATCTTTGGTTTCTTGGAATTTTACAATCTAAGGTTCTGAAGGCACATGCTCTGACTCAGCATCGGTTTTTTTGAGGTATAGTTGATTTACAATAGTGTATTAGTTTCAAGTGTATAACATAGTGATTCAAAATTTTTGTAGATTATACTCCATTTACAGTTATTCTAAAGTATCGGTTATGTTTCCTGTGCTGTACAAGATATCCTGGTCGCTTCCTTATTGTATACATAGTAGCTGTGCCTCTTAATCATCTACCTTTTTCTCGCCCCTCCCCTCCCCCTCTCCCCATTGGTAACCACTAGTTTGTTCTCTACATCTGATCTATAAGCACCATCAGAATCTGAATCTAGTTCCCTACAAACTCCCTTTCCAAGTTAGAATATTAATAATTCAGCCTCTGACATTGTTGTCCACTTGAGATAAAAGAACTAAATTATTTAGTTCATGCACAGCATTGAACTAGTTCTAAGGGGCAACAGCAAAGCGTCCAACTTAGAACGTGTCCTGAAGAACTCAGTGTCGTAGGAGAGATAAGCATGCAATTAAAATAGCCAGACAGGAGACAAAGGAGTGCCAAGTAGCTGACACAGAGCAGCATGGGCTCTGGAACAGGGTTTTTCAACCTCAGGGCAAAGGACGTTTGGACTGGACAATTCTTTGTCGTGAGGGCTGGCTGCAGGGTGTTTAGCAGCATCGTTGGCCTTTCCCACCCTGCTAGTCATACAACCCCCTTCCCCAGTTGTGACAACCAGAACTATTCCTTAGGGAGTAAGGTCACCCCTGGTCAAGAACCACTGTTCTAGAAGTTTGCAGCTCCAGTCAGAGTGGCAGAGATGGCTTCATGGAAGAGCTAGGTCGTGATCTAGAGGCTGAGGATTGTGAGGGTGAGATTTGGCTACATGAGAGAAAAGCGTTCTAAGACGGAAAACAGTACCAACAAATGCAAGAGGCAGGGTTGAGCAGCAGGCAGAGTTCAGGTAAAGAAGTAGCAGACTGTGGAAAATACCTGGGACCAGGTTTTGGGGACCTTGCCCACAAGGCTGTGAAAGAATTGAGTGGACAGCGTCTGAGAAGGCCAGTACCATGGGTGACGCCTCTTAGGCTGGCTTGAGCTAAGTGACTACGGTTGACCGTCTGCTGGCAGTCTTGAACCATGTCCTTCCCCTGTCTTTGCCTCATTATAGGGGATCAGACAGCACCATCTTCTTCACCACCTATGTGAATGGCTCCTGCAGTAAGTATATTTAGTCCCAGAAGAGCGTGTCCTGGTGTCCATTCATGATAGAATATTCTGGTAAGAGGTAGAAGCATCAAAGATCTTCCCATTCCCTCATAATTTTGACACCTAAGGAGAGTTGTTAATGATTTTTAAAATATTGAAAGAACAACAAAATACTATGCTGTGCCTAGATCAAAGAAAAAATACAAGCCGTACACGGAGATAGTGTACTTAATTTTAGCAGTGTATTTACATAAAGTAAGTATTAGGCTACAAGCAATAAGAAATTGAAATGCAGAGTGATTTCTGCCAAAGAACATGGATTGTGTTTGTGTTGGTGGAAGCCATTGGCTTTCCAATCAGTGGCACAGTTTCAAAGCAGAAAGCATAATCTTTCATTTGTTCATTCAGCAGATTCCTTTCATTCATTCATTCATTTGAGCATCTGCAGTAGTGTGCTAAACAGTACCTTAAGGATGAAGAGAACAAGACGCCCAAGGCCTGCTCTCATGGAGATTAAAGTCAAGTAGGGATATTGGATGATCAACAGGAAAATAGAAACTCAGACAAGTCAACTTAGAATAAGATAATTTCAAACTGTGTTATGAAGCAAGTAAAGCAGGATGCTATGGCTGTGGCATTTTTATGCAACATTGTATTGGAATTAAGTAAACTGTAGCTTTCTGTCCAGGATAAAACCTCACATGTATAAAGATAAAACCCAAATGGTAATTTTCTGTGTCTAATGCTGTGTCATTTTATATTGTTACTTGATTGACATGCGTAGGATTAAAATTTCTTTCACTGTAAAATTAAAAATAAGTCTGAAGCAGCTATTTTGAATGAGAGGCTCACCAGTAAGTGAAATTTTAATGGCTATTTTGTCTTGTTTAAGAAGCTGACCTTGGGGCCCTGGAATTACGGAGAACTTCAGACTTGGGGAAAAGCTTCAAAACCATTGGTGTGAAAATCTACTCATTTGGTCTTGGGGGACGTTTCCTTTTTGCCTCTGTGATGGCTGATAAGGTGGGTGTTTGCCTCTTCTCTTTCCGTTCCGATATTTCTGTAAATATGCCTCAAATAGATAGTAGCTTTTACTATGTGTACTGATGGAGTTTCTTGCCTTTTACAATATTTAATAACACTGTAAGCTCTGAGGGTGATCCTGTTTATAGAAGCTGATTGACTCTCTGGGCTCCTCTCTGCTTTGGCCTGGGTCACCACCTCAATTAGTACCCAGCGTGAGGTACTGTATGCAAACCAATTGTGCTCCTGGAGCTCCTGCATCTGAATTCTGGCATATTCAGGTAGGGAGAGAGACGCTAGACTAACAACATGATATGGTATCAGGTAATGAGGTTACTGAGTGAAGTAAGTCAGGAAGAGAAAGACAAATAACATATGATGTCACTTATATCTGGAATCTAATATACGGCACAAATGAACCTTTCCACAGAAAAGAAAATCATGGACTTAGAGAATAAACTTGTGGTTGCCAAGAGGGAGGGGGAGGGAGTGGGGTGGTTGGGGAGCTTGGGGTTAATAGATACAAACTATTGCCTTTGGAATGGATTAGCAATGAGCTCCTACTGTGTAGCACTGGGAACTGTCTAGCCACTTACGATGGAGCATGAGAATGTGCGAAAATAGAATGTGTACATGTATGTGTAACTGGTCAACATGCTGTACAGTAGAAAAAAAATTGTACTGGAGAAATGACAATTAAAAAATAAATAAACCAAAAAAAAAAAAAAAAAGTTCCCGTCGTGGCACAGTGGAAACAAATCCGACTAGGAACCATGAGGTTGTGGGTTTGATCCCTGGCCTCACTCAGTGGGCTAAGGATCCGGCATGGCCATGAGCTGTGGTGTAGGTCACAGACGTTGCTGCGTTGCTGTGGTTGTGGTGTAGGCTGGTGGCTATAGCTCTGAGTCCACCCCTACCCTGGGAATCTCCATATGCCGTGGGTGTGGCCCTAAAAATAATAATAATAATAACAGGTAATGAGGAAAGCTATGAAGAAACCTAACACAGAGTAAATACATCGAAAGAGGCAGGAATTGGGGCAGTGCTGTTCGTGATGGGGTGGCTTGGAGGGGCTCTCTGAGACGTAACTGAGGTGAGAGCATAGCCATGTGGATACCCAGGCTGGGGAGACAGTGTGGAGAGCAGAGGCTGGAGCCCGGGTGGAGCGCTGAAGAAGAGTGAGAAGAGCAGCACGGCTGAAAACCAGGGAGCCCCAGGGAGCACAGGGAGGGCTGGTTGTAATAGAGGGAGCCAGTGGCCAGATCACATGGGGGCCTTCGTAGGTCGTGATGAAGACTCGGCTCCCATTCATTCTTCACGTGTTGGGAAGCAGGGGAATGGTGTGATTTGCCTTCCCTTTTGATGGGCTAGGCCTGCGCAGAACAGCCTAATGGGGCAGGAATGGAAGCAGCAGAAACAGCAGCGAGAGAGACGGTCGGTTGGAGCCGGCTGTTAGCACTGGATGAGGGACGAGTGGTAGGATTATGGATGTATTTTTTAATGTATTGCCAGTAGTGTTTGGGATGGACTAGACATGGATTGTGAGAGCAGATGATTAACCAATGATGATTTTAGGGTCTTTGGCCTGAGCAACTAGGTGAATGGTGGTGCCGTTTACTGAGATGGCAAAGCCTGCAGGAGAAGCAAGTTTGGGGGAGGAAAATCAAGAATTCCGTTTTAGGGTTTCTTGGTGGTGCAGTGGGATTATCATCCAGCATTGTCACTGCTGTGGTTTGGGTTCAATCTCTGGGCTGAGAACATTTGCATGCCGCAGGTGTGGCCAAAAAAAAAAAAGATTTGCGTTTTGGATGCAAGATGCCTATTAGCTATCTAGGTGGAAATGTACAACAAGCATTTTGGTATGTGAGTCTCCCCAAATTATTATGGCATTTAAAGCCATGTAACTAGATGGGTATCTTACGGAGGAGTGAGTAGGTCAAGAAAAGGCTGGAGGGCTGAGCACCTGGTGCCCTGAAGCGGCCCAGCACAGAAAGGTGGGAAAGAGACTGGACAGGCCAGCGAAGAGGACTGAGCAGGAGGGCCGGTGAGGTGGGGAAATAGGACAGCATGATGTCATGAGAACCAAGTGAAAGAAACATTTCAAGGAGGAAATGGTCACCTGTATTAAGCTCAGCTGAACTGGAGTGAAATGAGTCCTCAGAATTATCCGTTGGAGTTGGCAAAATATAGGTTGTTGGTAACCTTGATGAAAGCCATTTCCTTGGAGGGAGGAGTGAGGTTAAAAAAGACCGACTGGAGTGGGTTCCGAGAGAATAGGAGATGGGGAAGTAGATACAGTAACTGCAAATCATTCCCTCGAGCAATTTTGTAATAACCCTCCCAACAACCCCGTAAGCTATGCTGGTATCTCGGTTTTTATTTGAGGAAATTGAGTAACTTGCCTAGGGTCACCCAGAGATGGAACCTGGGGAAATCAGACTGTCTGATTCCAGAGGTAGCTGCCTACACACTATACTGCTGCTGTCTACAAAATTAAAATTTTGCTTTGTGCTTTTAAACTCTAGTTTCTCCCTATAACAGAAAGTAAGATTCAAAGTAAACATCGGAAATGTAAGAAACGTAAATTAAATGTACTTGTCACTGGACTTTAAAAAGTATTTAGCATAAGGAGGCTCGGGGACTGATTCCCGTGCCCTGACTCAGCTGTGTCCAGTAGCTATTTTAAACTGTTTATCAGACAGTAGATGGTAATTGCTTCCTCACCAGACCCTCTCTACAGCTGAATACCCCTGATAAGCTTCCTTAGATGAATTTCTGACTCGCCTCCGCCTCTTCCCAGCCTGTGCACGTACCCTCCCTCTCGGCTGTCCTGAGAACCTTCCTTAAAGAAGAGATGTGTCTCAGGAGTTCCTGTTGTGGCGCAGTGGTTAATGAATCCGACTGGGAAACATGAGGTTGTGGGTTCAATCCCTGGCCTTGCTCAGTGGGTTAAGGATCTAGCGTTGCCATGAGCTGCGGTGTAGGTTGCAGACATGGCTCAGATCCCGTGTTGCTGTGGCTCTGGTGTAGGCCAGTGGCTACAGCTCCGATTCGACCCCTAGCCTGGGAACCTCCATATGCTGCAGGAGCGGCCCTAGAAAAGACAAAAAGACAAAAAAAAAAAAAAGAAGAAGAAGAGATGTGTCTCATCCTGACTTCCCTTATGGTCTCCAAATCCTGGGTTTCATCTCTGTTTTCTAGACCCATAATTATCTAGTTCTTTGGATTATGCCAGGACTATCTCACAGACTTCTATGAGCAACCCTTAGTTGAAGGATTATCTGAGCAAGCATATGCAAATGGCTATAGAGCCAAACTAATGATGGTCCCAACAAAGCCTTGGCTCTGTTGAAGGAAGGTGGGATGTCGGCAGCTGGCAAGATACTGTCTTCCATGGCCGCAGCAGAATGAAGAAGCCCAAGGTGAAGCCAAGATAGCCTTCCTTTCAATAGTGCCTGGATCTTTGTGAGAGGTTAGGAGTAGCTTTGGTAATTGGTACTAGAACCTTTCATGGATGACAGTTGTACCCAGTGAGGAAATGGATAATGATACACGTAATTGTTCATAATCATGTTCCCGTTGATGTCACTGCACATGGCATTGTGGTGGAAAATTAAAAAGATAGTATTGACATGTGTTCCAGGATACAACCAGAAGGATTCATGTATCAACAGATCAAGGGGACACATGGAGCATGGCCCAGCTCCCCTCTGTGGGGCAGGAGCAGTTCTACTCTATTCTAGCAGCTAACGATGACATGGTGTTCATGCACGTAGACGAGCCTGGAGGTAAGCGCCTCGCAGTGGCCCTCCCTCGAGTGCACGGAGATGTAACCTCTGAACCCTATTTTGAGCAGCTTTCCTTCTTACATGTCAGTTTTTCCTCTTACCCCTAGGAATTTATTAGTGACCTACTGCATACTCTGTCTTAGAGTTGATGTGGAGTTTCTGTTAAAAAGGTCACTTGCTTTGACACTCTAACATGGCTTGTAGGTATGTCCAGGTGTTCTCGAGCAACGCTGCTTGAAAAGTGGTTGGAGGACCAGTACTGACGTGCAGATTCTTTGTTACCAAATAAATACAGAAAGCAAGAGCAAGCTCCCTGTTGGCCTAGGGGTTAAGGATCCAGCATTGTCACCACTGTGGTGCAGGTTTGATTCCAGGCCTGGAAACTTCCATACACCACTGTCACAATCAAAGAGAAAAAAGAAATTCCTATAGCCATTTGGCAAAGTAATTTCATATCTGTAAATTTTAGTATTAAAATTGTTGTGGATCATATTTTGTCTTTCTTTTTCTAGTGACTAATTTTTGTTATATTTTCTAAAAGCATTGGTTTGTGACATAATTGAAAAATTTTAAATCCATCCTTCACAACAGAGTTTGAGAAGCGTTATTCTAAAGCATAAAGTTTTAAAGATGTACAAGATATGAAGCTAAATACAGTGCCTCTGCTACCAAAATATAACTGGGAGGAGCTTTTCTGTGACAGGTCATTCATTCATTCAGCAAAGCATCTGCTGTGTTTCAGGCACTAAGCTGGGTAGTAGAATTAGAGGTGGCCACAAAGATCTCTAGTATCAACCCTTGATTAGCTCTCAGCTCTGTGTCTATGTCATGAAGAGACAGTTGGCTCTGTGTGCAGTCAGTCGTGTATGGGTAGACTGTTGTGTGTTTCTCTCTGTTCCCTCCACAACTTCATAGTTTTGTTCCTTTGCCCAGATACCGGATTTGGCACCATATTTACCTCGGATGATCGAGGCATCGTCTATTCCAAGTCCTTGGACCGGCACCTCTACACCACCACAGGTGGCGAGACAGACTTTACCAACGTGACCTCCCTCCGCGGCGTCTACATGACAAGTGTGCTATCCGAAGGTGAGGCTCGGCACAGCCACCCTTCAGCCAAACCTATTGGGCGTGGATGCTTTTGGGGAGACTGGGCCAGTCCCCCAGTACTGTTGCTTGCCTAGCCAACAAGCCTGTCCACGTGAATTCTGGCTGGCTATTTTAAATAAGTTAGGGTGAACAGAACTAAGAACAAAGCAACAGCGGGCAGAAAGAAAGATTGGGGGGGAGTCAATGTTGTTTAGTTTATAAAATAAGCCTTGTATATTGGGAGGCTCACGCTGCTTTTCTCCTTGTAGAGGGCCTGATCCCTCCTGGGTTCTCAGTGGTTCTGCAGAGTTCACCCTTACTAAGGCCCAATTGTACAAAAAAAAATCACCTAAGAGATTCTTAAGGTTTTGTTTCTTTATTTTTTTATGTGTTGGTAGGAGGTGGAGGATGTTCTTATTTTGTAAAGACCTTGCAGTTGTCTACAACGTAAGAGTGGTGCTGGCCCCCTATCTCCACCCGGACCCCACCTTTGACCCTCCTCTCCTTTGCTCACTCTCCCGTGCTCACCCCAGCCTTCTCCAGTCCTTATACACATCAGGTCGCAGGTCTGTGGCTTAGAGATTGGCACTGGCTGTTCTCTCCTCCCCCAGATGTCTGCAAGGCTGACACCGTCTTCCTCCCAGTCTTTGGTCACATAACTTTCTCAGGAGACCTGCCCAGATTATCCTATTTTTAAATTTTAGTCTGCCTCTCCCCAGCCCACACTCATTCTTAGTCCCCCACTAGCTGTGCAGGTTGTTTCCATGGCACTCTTTTCTTTAATTTTCTTTACATTTTATTGAAGTATAGCTAATCTACAAGGCTATGATAATCTCTGCTGCACAGCAAAGTGACCCAGTCATACATATACACACACATCTGTTCTCTCTCAGATTCTTTTCCTACACAGGATACCGACTAGAGTTCTCTGTGCTCTACAGCAGGTCCCCGTTGGCCAATTGTGCCATATGCCTCAGTGTCCATGACACTTATTTTCTGATATACCATGTAATTTACCTACTTACAATATCTAGTATGGGTCTGTCTCACCCCTACTAGAATGTGTATTTCATAGAGTTTTTTCTCCTGTTTTGCTCACTGATGTATTCCCAAAGCCCTACAGCAGTTCTCACATAGTGGGCACGCAATAAACCTTTGTTTAATAAATGGCTTTTCCTTTATTTGCCTTTTTAAATTTTCCTTTAAAAAAAATCAAAGTACAGTATCTGAATTTAAACCTGCAACAGTTTATATCACTACAAATAGAGAAAGGGGAAGACACATGAAAAAAAAGAAAAGGTATAAGAGGGGAAGAAGGTGGAGAGGGGGAATTAACGGAGGCCTGTGCCAGGACATTCAGTCTTGACATTCACGGCCTTGCGAGAGTCAAGATTAGAATGCCTTCCCTCTGTAGGTGTTACTTCCAAGGCAAGCAGGCAAGCAAGATGACTAGGTGTCAGCCTGTTTGTACTAGTAAGGAAATAAAAGGTGTCTTTTTTCGGAGTTCCCGTCGTGGCTCAGTGGTTAACGAGTCTGACTAGTGAACCACGAGGTTGCAGGTTTGATCCCTGGCCTTGCTCAGTGTTGCCTCCATATGCCGCAGGAGCGGCCCAAGAAATGGCAAAAAAAGAAAAAAATAAGTGTCTTTTTTCGAGAGTATCAGACTGGATAGTTTCTGGGATCAGCTGTGTCCTGTTCACGTGGCAAGACCTCCTTCAAATATCATGCTTAGAGTGCTGCTGCCCCCAGCACTGAGCCGTCCCAGTGGATGTCACAAGCTTGTGGGACTTCAGGGGTCAGATGGTGTTACATAGTCTCCCTTAGGAGAGAGTTACACAATGATAAACTGAATTTAATAGGACGTCTCCAGTGCATCAGGCCTAATACCATCCTTTTCCCATTCAGATAATTCTATCCAGACTATGATCACTTTTGACCAAGGAGGAAGGTGGAAACACCTGAGGAAGCCTGAAAACAGTGAATGTGACGCTACCGCAAAAAATAAGAACGAGGTTTGTTTTACTCCAACTGTTATATGTTCTGCTCTTACTATTGCCAGGCTTTTGAATAAAGAAGTTTTGTACTTAACAAGGGTCCACAGCTTGAGATGGAAAGTTTGGAAAGCAGAGGTGACATTAACTAGGATGTAGGAAATAGGAACTGTGAAGAGAAGACAAAATAGTAGGGTTTATCTGTCTTTTAAAGAAGACCAAAACTAATAATTTGTGACAGCTGTGAGACTTCAGGAATTCCATAGAAAGCCCCAGACCAGCCGTTCACGAGCAGTGTGGAGCCCTGCCGGCCAGAAACAGATGGAGGAGAACGTGGCCTCTCTTCCCCTCTGCCAGGCCCCCATGTAGCCAGTATGGCATGTGGAGCAGGGGCTGAGCCCTCTGAAGAGAGACCGAGACTAGAAATACAAAGGCTCCAGGAGGTCCACAAGTGACAGGTCTTGACGGGCAAGAAGAAAAGCAAAGCAAGCTTTGTGCCTGACTCTTAGAGAATTTGAGATGAGCTTAGCAAAACCCTGGGAGTTTTCTCCAAAAGTGACAGTGTTGAGTTCCCATTGTGGCTCAGTGGTAATGAACCCAACTAGTATCTATGAGGATGTGGGTTCGATCCCTGGCCCCTCGCTCAGTGGGTTATAGGATCCTGCATTGCCGTGAGCTGTGGTGTAGGTCACAGATGCAGTTTGGATCCTGCATTGCTGTGGCAGTGGTGTAGGCCAGCAGCTGTAGCTCGGATTCGACCCCTAGCCTGGGAACCTCCATATGCCTCAGGTGCAGCCCTTAAAAAAAAAAAAAGAAAAGAAAAAAAGAAAAAAATGACAGTGTTGGTAGTTCCACGCTCTCTTCAGAGTACCTATGGCTGACATGCATTCTGTTGTCGAGGCTGGGCTTTGGGCTTTGTTTGAAGAGCCTCAGGTAGCGTGTGATAAGTGTACCTACACCACCCCCAGCACACTCTCTCCCTCTCTGTATTCGTGAGTGTTGTGGAGTCTCTCTGCCCCACCTGCTCCCCTTCTCCCATCCCCCTGGCCCGGCCGAGCCCTGCACCTGCTCTCCTACCTTAAGCCTAAGGCAGGCTCAGCGGCCTCTTGACTGACCCTGCCGCCACACACTGCCATGTCTGTCCCTCCCCAGCACCCTTTTTGGTTCCCCTTTTCCTGTGACCTGGTGCATAAAGGCCTGCTCCTCCCGTCAGGCTTTCTTCTGCCTTTTTATTGTCATTGCCCACTTTACCACACTTGTAACCTCCACTGCTCCCTGAACACTCTGCCTGTGCCTTTTGCCCATGTTATTCCTGAGGAGGTTGTATCTGTCTCCCCTGCCCCAGCTCATTGGGGTTAGCGGAAGTCCTAGCCAGCCTCAGTGTCCCCTTTCAGTTAGAGCTGATCATGCCTCTTCATTCCACTTCAAGTTTGCTTAAGGCTTTTTGTACTGCAGTAAAATATTCATGTCATAAATTGATATTTTAACCAATCTGAACCTCTTTTAAAGCACTAATTTTCAGAGTTCCCATTGTGGCTCAGCAGTAACAAACCTGACTAGTATCCATGAAGACACAGGTTCAGTCCCCGGCCTCACTCAGTGGATTAAGGATCTAGCATTGCTAGATGCTGTGTAGGTCACAGGTGCAGCTTGGATCCCTCATTGCTGTGGCTGTGGTGTAGGCCTGCAGCTGCAGCTCTGATTCAACCCCTAGCCTAGGAACTTCCATATGCTGTGGGTGTAGCCCTAAAAAAAAAAGAAAAACGAAGGCACTAATTTCATCCTGCTCTATACCTCTACTAGTGTCTGAGAAATGTTTTCTTTTTTCTTTTCTTTTCTTTTTTTTCTTTTTGGCTACACCTGTGGCATGTGGAAGATCCTAGGCCAGGGATCAAATCTGCAGCACAGTTGCAACCTATACCACAGCTACAGCAACACTGCATCCTTAACCTGCTGTGCCACAAGGGAACTTTGAGAAATGTTTCTTAAAGACAGAACTGGGTCTTATTTCAGATCACCACCACATCTTGTACAGTATCTGAAATATGTAGGCATTCATCAGGTTTGTGTGGAACCATACTTTAGATATTGATCAAAGGCTTTGGTGTAATGCACGAATAAAATAAACTAAGACAGATTATGCATGATAAAATAATTGCATAATTTTTCCCAAATATACTCATGCATATCAGAATCAAGATATCCACTGAGCCTATAACTCAACAACAAAAAACCAAATAACCCAAATTAAAAATGGGCAAAGGACTTGATAGCCATGTCTCTGAAGAAAATATTCAAATGGCAAATAAGCACATGAAAAGATGTTAGGTATCAGTAATTACTAGGGAAATTATTAGGGAAATGCAAATCAAAAAATTGATTTGTGGAGTTCCCCTCATGGCTTGGTGGTTAATGAACCTGACTAGTATTTATGGGGATGAGGGTTCTGTCCCTGGCCTTGTTCAGTGGGTTGACTATCTGGCGTTGCCCTGAGCTGCAATGTAGGTCGCAGACATGGCTTGGCTCCTGTGTGGCTGCGGCTCTGATTCAATCCCTAGCTTGGTAACCTCCATATGCCATAGGTGTGGCCCTAAAAAAAAAAATGATTTGTGAGAGATCACCACAGACCCACTAGGATGGCTACTATCCAAAAAACAAAAACACAAAATAACAAGTGTTGATGAGGATGTAGAGAAATTGGAACCCTTGTACACTGCTGGTGGGAATGAAAATTGTGCAGCCAGTATGGGAAACAGTATGATGGTTCCTCAAAAAATTAAACATGGAACTGCCATATGATCCAGCAAATCCACTTCTGGGTATATATCCCAAGGAATTGACAGCAGGGTCTCAAGAGATATTGGCACATGCATGTTCACAGCAGCATTATTTACCAGAGCTAGATCATGGAAGCAGTCCAGGTGTCCATCGATAGAGGAATGAACCAGCAAAATAAATACAATGGAATAAGATTCAGCCTTAAAAAGGCAGGAAATCCTGACAGATGCTACAGCATGGATGGGCTGTAAGGAAATTGTGCCAGGTGAACTGAGCCAGTCACGAAAGAATAAATACTGTGTGGTTTCACCTATGTGAGTTACCTAGAGTAGTCAAATTTATAAAGACAGAGTGGTGACTGCCAGAGTCTGGAGGAAGGCGGAGTGGGCATTTGTTATTAAATGGGCACAGAATTTCAGTTCTGCAGGATGAAGAAGTTCCAGAGATGGGTAATAGTGATGGTTGTGTAACAGTGTGAGTGTACTTAATACTACTGAACCGTACTTCAAAAGAGATAAGGTGGGGAGTTCCTGCTGTAGTGCAGTAGGTTAAGGACCAACATCATCTCCGTGCCTAGGAACTTCCATCTGCTGCGTATGCGGCCAAAAAAAGAAAGTGGTTAGGGTGGTAAATTTCATGGTATGTGACTTTTACCGCAATTTAAAAAAAAACGAAAAAACAAGAGTATCTCACTTAGGTCTGGGTTAGTAAGTTCAAAGCCTATTAGACTTTGAGAAATGAGTAAAAAAAAAAGTGCTTGGGTTTAATTTAAGCTTTGGTTTCTTTCCACAGTGCAGCCTTCATATTCACGCTTCCTACAGCATCTCCCAGAAACTAAATGTCCCAATGGCCCCACTCTCAGAGCCCAATGCTGTCGGCATAGTCATCGCCCACGGTGAGCAGCCTGTCTCTCCTGCCAGGGGAGGAGCAGTTGAGCACAGAGACTGTAAGAAAACCCTTCAGCGTGGCTGCTACCAGCCTTTGTAGAACTTCTTGCAAGACAGTGATTCTGTGGGTTTTTCGTAGACTTCCATCAGAGAGTGACAAGATTTCTCCCTTTACCAAATTGTCAGTGCCCTTTTTCCTGTCACAGGAGCATGATGGGAAATAAATGATGACATCGGTGACAGTAAATCCTGTTTCATTGCTGATGTGTGCTGATGAGATGGTGGATTGTGTTGCAGGTAGCGTGGGAGATGCCATCTCAGTGATGATCCCAGATGTGTACATCTCAGATGACGGGGGTTACTCCTGGCTGAAGATGCTGGAAGGACCCCACTATTACACCATCCTGGATTCCGGGGGCATCATTGTAGCCATCGAGCACAGCAGCCATCCTATCAATGTGATTAAGTATGCATGAGCTCTGCTCCACCCACACTGTCTGCAGACAGGGCACCTGTGGGATGTTTTCAGTTCGTTTGTGGGGATTACAGACCCTGATTCAGATTTGTGCCTTCTGTAGACTGTAGGGAAGGTTCTTGAAGGGATTGCATTCAGAGTAACTCAAATTAAATGGCTTTGTTTTTCCCTTGACTCCCTCTAGCCAACATTTTTCATCACATTAAAAAAAAAATTACCCTTCTCTCTCCGCACAAGAATATTATGGAAGGCTGTAAGCACTCTGGATGGAAAATGACTCCTTAAGTACAAATTCTTATTAAGGAGTTCCCTTCATGGCTCAGTGGTTAATGGAACCAACTAGCATCCATGAGGACTTGGGTTCCATCCCTGGCCTCGCTCAGTGGGTTAAGGATCTGACATTGTCGTGAGCTGTGGTGTAGGTCACAGACACAGCTTGGATCCCACGTTGCAGTGGCTGTGGGGTAGGTCGGTGGCTACAGCTCTGATTCCACCCCTAGCCTGGGATCCTCCGTATGCCGCCAGTACGGCCCTAAAAAGACAAAAACAAACAAACAAAAAACCCCACCAAATTCGTATTAAATAACTTCTGTGTGTTGACTCAGAAGCCCATTCTTACATGGGTCACTATCCTCTCTTTCCTTTGGGAGAATTTTTATAAAGACATTTTCTTCCATACTATTTGAGTGAATCCCTTTTCCCTGGTAACAACAGGCATTAAAGATTAATATAATTGTCAGTCAGTAAGTCATCATCTAAATATGAGCGTTTTTCTCTGATCTGAGATCAAACAGCCGGCCTGGTTTCCTGTCATTCTCCTAAATGTTGATCCTGTGTCGTGATCTTTCTCTCATTGTGGCTTCAGGTTCTCCACAGACGAAGGTCAGTGCTGGCAAACCTACGTGTTTAGCAGGGAGCCTATCTACTTCACTGGCCTGGCCTCCGAACCCGGAGCTCGGTCCATGAACATCAGCATCTGGGGTTTCACAGAGTCTTTCCTGACTCGCCAGTGGGTCTCCTACACCATCGACTTTAAAGATATCCTTGAAAGGAACTGTGAGTGTCTGCTTTGACCTCTTCTTCCAGAAACTTGTGAGCCCGTTTTCCTAAATAACCAAATCAGTTTAATTTCTTCTGGCTGGAGTAAGGCAGTCATGTCTATGAAAGAGGATTGAAGGATGTTCCATATGGGTGAGCAGGCAGTGGAACGGTATCTGAAGAGCACATCTCTCTGGATTAACTCTGTCCAAGAGAAATAAAACAGGGGCCCCATATATAATTTAAATTATTCTATCAGCTAGCTACATTGTGAAAGGAAAAGAAGTAAGATTCATATTAGTATAATTATTTCAGTATATCCAAAATATCATTTCAACATGTAAACAATATTTTAAATTATTAATGAAATATTTTGCATTATTTTTCTTCTAAGTTAAGTCCTCAAAATCCCGTGTATATTTTGCACTCAGCCTTATAGTAAATCTCAGTTCAGTCCAGCCATATGTGGACATATAGGAGAGTATTGCCTTGCACTGTTAGATCTCTTTGCCATTTTATCAGCATGGATAATGCATGTTTATGTTTGTCTAAAATTATTTCATTAAACTTCAGAGTTTTTTCACCTTGACTACAACAGAACTATGAAAAGGAAACTTCAGAAAAAAGTGTGTTGCAAAGAGTATCTGATTGATTGTGTCACTTATCAAAATGTTGAAGTGAGGAAGTTTTCATGCAGAGTTTGGCTTGAATGTCAGTCACAAGTGAGATTCTAGGCTGGTTACTGGGCAGCCATGATGCCCACACCAACCATTTCAGAATGCTGTGACTTCAAACTGGAGGGCATGTTAAAGGCCCAGAAAATAGCTTCAGAAGAGGAGTTAAAATACTCATTGCAAGAATCATATCCCAGGCCTCTAATGCCAAAGATGCTGACATTATACTGAAAATATGGAGGATTTAAAAAACAAAAACAAAAACAAAAAAAACCTGGGAGTACCCTGGTGGCTCGTGGGTGAAGGATCTGGCATTGTCACTACTCTGGCTCTAGCTACTGCTGTGGCACAGGTTTGATTCCTGGCCCAGGAGCATGCCATGCACATGCCTCCCCCCCCCAAAAAAAAAATGCAGCGCCTGTCACAGTGGGTTAAAGGATCCAGCGTTGCCACAGCTGCAGTGTAGGTTGCAAGCAGCTCAGATCTGATCCCTGGCCTGGGAACTCCATATGCTGTGGGGCGGCCAAAAAAAGGAAAAACTGGAGAAAAAGTGACAACAATGTATTAGGGGCCCATTTCCTCAGCATGTTAACTCAGTGACTTTTTTTTTTTTTTTTTTTTTGTCTTTTTGCCATTTCTTGGGCCGCTCCTGCGGCATATGGAGGTTCCCAGGCTAGGGGTCGAATCGGAGCTGTAGCTGCCAGCCTACACCATAGCCACAGCAACGCAGGATCCGAGCTGTGTCTGCAACCTACACCACAGCTCACGGCAACGCCGGAACTTTGACCCACTGAGCAAGGGCAGGGACCGAACTCGCAACCTCATGGTTCCTAGTCGGATTCGTTAACACTGAGCCATGACAGGAACTCCTCAGTGACTCTTGTAGGGAGCAGAAGCACTTGGTTTGGATCTGACTTTTCTATAAGATGTTTCAATATGACTTAAAACCAGAGAGTTTAAATTCATTAGACAGGCTGCAAAGAAACTGGCTTATGAGTTTCGCCCTCAGCAGGCAGCATTACAGTTATCCCTCAAGTTTAACATCATTAAAGGATTGGTTAAGCACCTGCTCTGTAACAGGCTCTGTGCTGGTCTTCATATCCTGAAGGATAAAAACCTAATCCACAGTCTTTAGGCCACAGCTTTTTGAGTCATTTTTCTGGGAGTGGATGATAGGATACACTAAGCCAGGTTACTGTCATCAACAGTCTTCATTTGAAAGCCTGTCAACAAGAGTTAATAAGTCTTCCCTTCTGTTTGAAGCAAACTAACCCTTAGTGAAATTAAACCTATGCTTTTGGCTAATCGGTACCTTGTCCTTAAGGTGAACATCTGGTTGCTTACCCCTGACACATGCTGCTGACCAGGGGCACAGGTACACAAGCCTTGAAGACAGCGCCTCTCAGTCTGAAAGGAACCATGGAGCTTCTCCCTCTACCTTCCCACTTCAAAACAAATAAGGTTCTTCCTAAAACTCAAGTGGGCAGTGAGATGCAAAGACTTCTCTGGCACAAGGAAAGGGCGCTTGCTCGCAGGCGCCTACGAATGTAACTTGCATTTGCAGTTCCAAAAGGAAGCAGTAGGTTGAAGCAGACACCCCGAGTTTCCCTTTCCTCGTTCTTCCTTAGCCTGGCAGGTGCCTCACGTGGGTGGGCTCTGTACCGTGCCGTCTCCTGAACAGCCTGTCTTTCATTTAGGTGAAGAGAAGGACTACACCGTATGGCTGGCTCACTCCACGGACCCTGGGGATTATGGAGATGGCTGCATTTTAGGCTATAAGGAACAGTACCTCCGGCTGCGCAAGTCGTCCGTCTGTCAGAATGGTCGGGACTATGTTGTGACCAAGCAGCCGTCCGTCTGTCCCTGTTCCCTGGAGGACTTCCTCTGGTATTGGCATCTCTCAGATCCCTGTCAGCCCCTCCCTGTACTGGAGGAGGCAAAAGATAGTTGAAAAACATTTAAATCCTTTTCTTCCCCTTCTTCCTCAAGAGTGGAGAACCGTTGCATCTCAGCATCTTATGAAGGAAATTGAGGACAGGAAAAGGGAACCACAGTTGTTAGTAATTGGGCAGATACTACTGTTGTATCAGATACTTAATTATTGGGCAGAGCCAGCCGCAACCCCCAGAAATCCTGCCTTCGCAATGGTGGGAAGCAGAGAGATATATAAGGAGACAGAGATTTAAAAAGGAGAGAGAGAGAAGATGATAGGACAGAAACACCAAGAAAAGTGGTTTTGGAGCTAAGAGGAAATTGGACTTTAGTGAACAGCTTGACGGCCTGGGTTTGGGGTCGTCTGCAAGACTCAAAGTTCTGTCCTGATGGAGGAGGTGACATTAGTACATATGGTCCGTATGTCCCATCAAGGCTTTGGAGGCCGTTGTAGTGAACACCCTAGAGGTTTGGACCGTCCAGGCTTAAAGGTTAGTTGCTTGGCTGGCATTGGGTAAGTTGATTATACAGGGGAAGGGAGTGCCTCAGTAGCCTAAGCAAGGTCACATGAGGCAAACAAGAGGAACTGCTTCACATGACAGGAAGTAATTCTATAGAACTCGTTACCTGGATACAAGACGTAAGAGTGCATCTGGAAACAAGGGAGGCAGATGGCAGGCATGTTCTCCTGAACCACAGGTGACAGAGAAGAGGGGACTGAGCAGACCCCAAGCTGACCCAGTGTGTTTCCTCCCATGTGGCTCGTATCTGTATGAGGGATGGCCACGGTCCCCTCTTGCCTATTTCCACTGGAAAAATACCACTCCGATCACTTCGACGGTACAGTGGGGCTAGAGCTTGCTGACCCTGTGAAACTCTGAAGGGCGGTCTCCCATCGTGAACTGCACGTAGGCTAGGCTCTTAATTACCTGAGCTTCTGCTGTCTTCCAGACAGGCTCTGCTTCCCCAGAGCTCATGCCACTGCACATGCTGCTGCTTTGGCCTGGAAGTCTTTCCACACTCCCTGCTTGAACCCCAAGCCTGGTGCAGTCCTATTTGGCCTTTAATACTTAGCTTAGATACCACCTCCTTAAAGCCTTCCCCAGTTTTTCCTCATCTAGGCTCCTGTAGTATGCCTGTTACAGCACTTACTATATTTTAATTATTGTGTCTGATTGGGTTCCACCATGAAACTCTAGGCTCCTTGAGTGCATATTGCATTTGATAATCATACAGTCCTAATGGCGCAGCTGACATGCTCGAGCACCACCTCGGTAGCAGGCACTGTCCTGAGCAGCCCTCTGAGACAGCCACAGTGGTTATTTCCATTTCACAAAGGGAGAAAGCGAAGGCACAGAGAGCTGTGAATAACTTGCCCAGTCATTTAGCAGGGAAGTGGCAGAGCTGAGATTGAACTTGGCAGTTCAGCCCCAGAGCCTGTACCCGGTACACCACATGCTTGAGAAATGTGTACTTGTGAGTGGAAGAGTATGGGCTCTGAAAGTTTGGCCTGAACACATGAAATTTTTGCCAGAAGTGTCTCCTTGCTATTGGAAGGGTGATGTCTTCTGTATCTTTTGTTCTCTCTACCGTCTCCCCTAAATATTTGTCAGAAGTACAAGCAGCATGTATAATTCATCAAATATTCACAAATACTATGCTATGCACAGGTTAGTGCAAAGTAATAATGGAATGTTTGTCATGGGCACTCCTGGTAAGATACACATAATTACGTCTGAAACAGGTGGTGTTTTGGAGATTTAGAGACGGGAGAGACTATTCCCTCCAGAGCTGAAAGGAGTTGGATCAGAGAAGGCTTTGTAGATGAGGTGGCATTTGAGCTGAGCCCTGACAAGCCGTAGGATTTGACCATGCACATCCGGGAAGCAGCAGGTCGTTAAAGCCAGCAGACTGATGTGAGCATAGACACCAGACAGCGTGATGAGGAAGGCCGTGCTGGAAGACAGGCCCCGAGGGGGGTCACAGAAGTCACAAGGAGGACGTGAGCAGGTCCAGATGAGGGACGCTCAGGCTGAGTTTCCAGCTTAGATGGTGGGAAGGAGGGTGTGTCGTGGACAAACCTAAGGAAATGACAGGAGAGGCTGCCACGGAGGAGGAAACATGATGTACTTTGAACATTTTACTTATTGGAGGTATATTTATTTGTTTATTATACCTCTCCAGCAGGTATTTGGAAATGTCGGATTAGGGCTCAAAAGAGGTAAAACCTACAAGTTTTAGTCACCAGTAAGGGGGAGGGGGATGGTGAAAGGAGAGGACAGGTGCAGGCAGAGGAGAAGCTGCCCGGTGAGTGGGACTGGTGGTCCGTGAAGCAAGCCTCCCCCACCCCCAGGCACCAGGGAGGGTGAGGCCGAGGCCGCTCATGTCAGGGTCAGCCTCAGAGAGGAGACAGTGTGTCATTCTTTGGGGAAGGCAGAGGGGGGAGCAGATGGGTGGCACTACGGAGAGAAGGGATGGACTGGAGGGCGAGCAAGAGTATTCACATTGGTGGCAGGGGCCATCTAAGAAGCTAAAAGGAACACAGAAGTGGGGAAGGCAGGAAAGACTTGACATGCACCCCATGGATAGAACATGAGTTATTTAGAGATAAAAGAATTGCCAAGTGTCCCAGATTTAGCTCTGTCGTGGATGCACTAGTTCCCTGTGTCTTTGTTGCGTGTGGCCCCACCTCTTGGAGGCACTCATTCCTTTCCCGGAGCCGGCACACTCTGTGCGGGCCTCCTAGCTCAAGGAGTTAGGAGGCCGTAAGCTATTCTTTCCTCCATTACGCCCTCCGCATATGTGTTTTTCCCTAAAACAGCTTCTTTATAGCTGTCACAGGCCTTCCTGAGCTGCTTTCTGGCAGCCTGAGCCTGGAATCATAAGCATCCACTGCCCCACATAGAGCCTTCCTTGCGAGTCACTTCCTGTCTTCCAGCAACTTTGAAAGATACCTTATTTGCTGATTCTTGCAGTGATTTTGGCTACTTCCGTCCAGAAAACGACTCCAAGTGTGTCGAACAGCCAGAACTGAAGGGCCATGACCTAGAGTTTTGTCTGTATGGGAGAGAAGAGCACCTGACGACAAATGGGTGAGCCGGCCGCTTCTCCTGTATCAGGCCCGTGTCTCTACGTGCAGAGTGAAGCTGCCCCTCCACACAGATCTGAGCAGAATTTTGGAGCACTCTAGAAAAATACTGCCTAACAGAACTTTCTCTGATGATGGAAATACTCTCTAACCTGCTGTGTCTGATACATAGCCACTAGCCCTGTGCGGCTATTGACACTCATGTGACTGAGGAACTGCAGTAATTGTAATTAATTTGAGTGCAGATAGCCGCCGGGGTACATGCTGCTCTGGAGGCACCTCACTGCCTCCCTCCCTCCTTTGTGTACCACGCAGCCCACCAGCCCATGCCGATGTGCTTTCCCAGGTCACAGTTTCTCTGGCACGGCCTCTTGTTTTGTTTTTTTTGTTTTTGCTTTTTGTCTTTTTTGCCTTTTCTAGAGCCGCTCCCGAGGCACATGGAGATTCCCAGGCTAGGGGTCTAATTGGAGCCCTAGCCGCTGGCCTACGCCGCAGCCACAGCAGTGCGGGATCCAAGCCACATCTGGGACCTACCCCACAGCTCACGGCAATGCCAGATCCTTAACCCACTGAGCAAGGCCAGGGATCGAACCCACAACCTCATGGTTCCTAGTTGGATTCGTCAACCACCGTGCCACGATGGGAACTCCTGGCACGGCCTCTTAAGGTAGACAGGCAGCATGCCCCTGCAGCAAGACAGGGGACACATGGTCTACCCAGGGGCCAGACTATGCAGAATATCCCCAGAGCCCCTGGCAAATCTCCCCATGACCTGAAAGATGGTGGGAGGAAGTAACTCGTTTTCAGGAAGTACGCAAGAATCCAGGAGATCTTGTGTTCTGTTAGCACATTTTCTCTGCCTCTCAGGTACCGGAAAATTCCAGGAGACAGATGCCAGGGTGGAGTGAATCCAGCTCGAGAAGTAAAAGACTTAAAAAAGAAATGCACGAGCAACTTTTTGAGTCCAGAAAAACAGGTATGTTAAAGTAGATCTGGTTTAGGTACAAGTAGGGTCTCATGCTCTGCCAGGAATAGTCAAAGCGAGAGCGTCAGGACTTGTACTGCCGAATACAAGTGGCCAGATTGCTTTTGTCAGGCTTCCCTTTGCACAGGACACTGTTAGGATGGGGGATGGTCACAGGACCCAGTGATAAGCTCATCTACTGAAAACCTTTTTGTCTGGGAAAGAAGTAGTATTTGGTAAAGTTTTCTCAAGTCTTAGACGCATAGGGTTAAGGACATTCATGAAGCACTGAGTCATTTAGACTCCAGAGGTTTGGCTGTAAAGGGCTGGAGTTCTGCACACGTGGACAGGAAGAGCACTGGGCCATAGCTGGGGGGGGTCTCTGTGCTGAGTCATGCCATGTGTGTTCAGGATGGACAACAACTGTGGTAAGAGTGGGCTGGTTTTGATTTAGGAGCAAGTTTCTAGCTGGGATATGGGAATATGATAAAGAGGAAACCTCTTGATAAAGAAGCACTGGACCAGCCGTGTGATGTGGGACAGCAAATTGTGGGCCCCAGGTTCCTAATCTGGAAATTGAGAAGTGGATAATCCACAGTCCGCGACGGCCTAACCTAAGGGTGAGGGCCTGACAAGGGGTGGGATTTAAAAGGCAGTGGGAGAAGAATGTGTGGGTGTGTGTACTTGTCAGGAGGCAAGCCCCTCCTGTGCATCCCCGCCCCGAACCCCGGGGGCTGTCCTCAGAGTGTTTGTGTGTGTGATTGCACAGGACTCCCGCCCACAGGGACACAACCTGTCCCAGAATCCAGCTCCGCCTCCTCTTGGATACACTGAAAACACACACTCCCTATCTCCCACCCAGAAGCAGGTAGGTCACACTCAAACAATGATATGAAAAAGCTTATTTGTAAAAACATACAAGAGATTCAGTAAAAAATCAGTCTTGGTGTCACAGGATGGCCTGCCTGACATAGCACTGTCACAGCTTCTTCCCAGGTATCAGCCCTGTTCTAGATTCCTTCAGCCCACTTATTATCACCGTCTCCCTTTCCTGCCCCAGCCTTATAAGCTCCAAGGTGTATAAACAGTGGTAGTGGGGACAGTCACAAGTACCATTTGATCTCGGTACGTGCCATAGCTTCCAGTGTTTCTTTGACATTGATGCCACTGAGTTTCCACCATTCTGACAGCTTCAAGGCAGTTGAAGTTCTGGCTACCCTGCCCGCTGTGATATTCTGGTAGCACTGAGGTGGTTCATCTTGGGGGCGGGGGTGTGTGGCAGAGTATCAGCATGAAGTGCCTAGAGACTGCAGATCATTCAACAGAGAAATTGGGGTATGAGCAGCCTCTTTGAATTCAGTCCTCGCATATGCACACCTGAAACTTTATGTTTCTGTTTTAATTTATCAAGAATTCCAAGTCAAGTTCTGTTCCCATTATCCTGGCCACTGTGGGACTGATGCTGGTCACAGTCGTAGCCGGAGTGCTCATTGTGAAGAAATACGTCTGTGGGGGAAGGTAAGGAACGTATAGGTCAGTCTGACCAGAAAGTCAGCCAAGGGCAGGTGGTTGGGTCTGCCCCTGGCATAGACTAGCTGGTTGAAGTGATGTTCCTGAAACATCAGGCCCCCATCTTCCCTGGCATTTTCCATATGCCAACTATGGGCTGTGCTTCCTGTGTGTGTGACTCACTCTGTGAGTGTTTACAACTCAGAAAATCCAGTCCTTTAAGAAATGCACACCTCCTCGGCACGTGAGGGATGACAGAGCTTTCTGCCCACAGGTTCCTGGTGCACCGATACTCTGTGCTCCAGCAGCACGCGGAGGCCAATGGGGTGGATGGCGTGGACGCCCTGGACACAGCCTCCCACACCACTAAAAGCGGTTATCACGATGACTCAGATGAGGTGAGACTACTTCTTGACGGATGGTCCAGAAATTTTTAAAAAGAGTGATATTTTTTTTCATTACAGTATAGTTCATTTACAGTGTTCTGTCAGATTCTACTGTATCCATATACATACCTTCTTTTTTTCTATTCTTCTCCATCATGGAAGAGTGATTTCCTTACTCATGATCAAGACATGATTGACACAAAGGAGGGTATGAGCTAGAAGCAGTAACTTAATGGCTGTAAGACTTGGGCGGCCTGGAACTAGGCAGTGGCTTTCAAAATGGGGTTTTTTTGGTCTATAAATAATATGGCCTATGTCTGTCTTTTCAGGACCTCCTGGAATAGCTCCTCAAAGGAGCTGGGACCAAGCATGGATGATGGAACCGCAGTACCTCCTACACTCCCTGTGGCTCCGACTTGGGGAAATAAATTCCCATTGCAAGGGACCCAGCTCTGTTTCTGCTGCTTCCATCAAAGCCAAAAGGACCTACACTAAAGAAATGGGGGCGGTGGGGGGCGCTAAACACTCTTAAAATTGGCTCTGAGAAGAGAGGGAAATTTTTTAATCCTTTAACTTTTCATTTTGAGTTCTGTCTTTTTGCAGGGCATGGGCCTTTTTGGTTTGGGTTTTGGTTTTGAAGGGAAATGAAATGGAAATGAAGGGAACTTTTCACTAACCCCACTGTTGCATGTTTTGCATGGCACCTGCCCCAGGGCCCCTGCCCGCTTCAGCATCGACTCTCACAAAGTACCTGGTGCTGTCTCTGGGCTGTGCTGGTGAGAGAGCACAGAGGCTGCGATGGCTGCCACAGCCTGGGCAGCCCCTCTCCATCTGGGGACAGCCCTGCTCCAAGAACACACATACCAGCTCCTCACACAGTTCCCTGCTCTTTGTTGTTTTGTTTTGTTTTTTCTTTCAGGGACCGTAGGCCACAGTGATTTTTCTTTTCCCCGGTTTAATTAGGCAGTACCCTTGTTAATTGCCCTTTGGCAACTAAGTTAACCATGTGCTTCCAAGACACTAAATCAGGAAAACCTAAAGGGCAATATTTTTCACTTGGGGCAGAAAGAAAGGAGCAGCAGAGGACTAGATTTAGCACCTCTTAAAGGAGAAATTCTTGCTTCTTCCGAAATCTTTCAAGCCATGCTTTGTGTGTGTGCCAGTGGACTTGCTCAAGGACAGGGTTCAGCTGGCCCGGGCTGTGTGCCCGGGCCGAGCCATCCCTTCACTAGAGCTGGTGGCTCGCATGGCGCAGCCCCCGAGGCGGGAACAGCACGAGCTTCCACGTCCCCTCTGCCTGCTCCGCTGGCTCCGGTGAATCATTAGAATGGTTGCTTGTTCGCTTCCTCTTAGGTCGCTCTTGTACATGGAGCCTCAACTAGACACTTTTTCAGATTTTATAGGCTTTTGTTTAAAAAAAAAAAAAAAAAAGGAATTTTATGACCAGGACTTCCTCAGCCCCTTTTCCCAGCTTTGCCAAGTAACTTCTTAAGAGTGAAAATTCTGGCTGAACCAACTGAAAAACACACTTCCAGTGGAGCTGATGTTTTGGGTGGTACATTAAGTTCATATGTTTTTTTAATTCAGTGAATTTTATTATTTATAGCTGTACAACCATCATCACAACCTAAGTTCATATTTTAAATTTTAAAAATCCATTTGACATTTAAAAAAAAATGAAATTAGAAAATGTGGCAAGGTGGATTTTGGGGTGGCCATATATAACATAGGGATGGAAAGCTGTAATCATTAGTTTTAATACAGCCTGCCTGCTCTGCAGGAATATAGCAGTGTATATTTTCAGTCGTAGCAGACCTCCTGTGCTGGTCACAACTTCTCGCAGTAATTATGACCGAGACATTCTTTGGTAACTGCCATTTTGCTGCTAGTTCATTTTATGGCTAGAAAGTCAGTTAAAAGTAAATGTGCCAAATTCACTTTTGTCAGAATGCAAGAGCAGATGGCCAAGTTCTCTCCTCACCAGAGTGGATCAACAGCAGCAGGGAAAGTGGGGGAGGGAGTGGAAGGAGAATTTTAGAGACTTTGAAACTGCAGTAAAATTAAATGAGTCAGGGAGCCTCAGTTAGAAAATAAAGTTAGGGCAGTTTTTGTGAAGAGAGTTAATATTTGTTTAGAGCAAGAAAGCACTAGTCTTTGAGGAGACGCACATTCATTTTGCAGGTTTTTTTCAATTAAAAATAATTCCAAAGATATACCAGCTCACCAACGATAAAGTATCGGCCTTGTCCCAGACGCCCTCACCTCCTGCCCGAAATAAATCTGATGCCCTGAAAAGGCCTACTTACACCACATGCTGTTTCTCCTGAGTATACCCCCTGGGTGTATGTATGGTCATTCTCTGATTAGTTTTAAGATGTAGAAAAGTTAATATTCTTCTCTAACCTATAAGATTAGGGCTCTTTGCCTGTAATGACAACTGGGATTTCTATAGAACTTAGCAATTTTCACAGCACTTTTTCACTTGCATTATATCATTTGAACCTCACAACATTCTCGTGAGATTTAAAAAAAAAAAAAAAAAAAAAAAAAAAAGGCAAGCCTTGTATTCCCATTAGAGATGGAGCTGAGGTACAAGATGGACTAGACTGTCAGGGGCCCTGTGTGTTAGGTGGTTGTCCTCGGTGCTCTTGCACGCTTTGATGTGTGCCAGTGCCAAACACCCGGAGCAGGGCTGCTTTCCTACAGGTGTTCTCCAGGCCAGGGATCGGTGGCATTTCTTTCAGAGCAGTATTTAGCACTTTTTTGCTACCTTGGTAAACAGATTTTATTCTCCTGTATTGCACGGCTGAAAACAAAAGTAACGGTCATTTTGCATGTGTGAGAGTCACTGTGAAGTGTGCGGGGGGTGGACTTCCCACTGATGAGGGACCCCTCTCCATTCTCTCTGCCGTCCACCCCAGCCGGCTAGCCAGCTAACAAGCCTGGCCAGTTAGTCTTCTGTGTCAGCCTCCTCACTCGCTGTGGATGCCATCTACCAGGGAGTCAAAGAGCCTAAAGCCATGATAGCTTCTAGGAAGGAAACATTTATAATTTGTCCTACTGATGTTAGGTTAGGAGAACTATCTTGGAAAGTAAAGTTGTGTAAAATCTCGGGCTTGATATCAGAGCGATGAATCAGCAATAGAAGTTAGCACTGGAAGATAAGGTTGGACGTATCAGACTGTCCAAAGTGATCTGAGCGCTGAAATCCAGGTGGAGACCTCCTCGTCCTTCCTGCTCTGTGGACAGGCGTCTTGGACTTCAGGGGCCTTGGGATTTTAGTGAGACCTGAGACCAGGGATGCGTACACCTAGGCTGTTGGTTGAGTGGGAGCACCACCTATAAGTAGGAACGTGTCTGGAGGCTGTGGCAGTTCTGGTCTGGGCTCCGGAGATTCAGTAGATTTGCTGTAACTGAAACTTAGGATTTGCTGTCTGCCTCTGAATACACTTTCCCGTGTGCATCTCTCTCACCCTTAGGTTTGCCTCTAGGCCTCTCCATGCCCAAGCTGGCCTTTCATCCCTGACAGTTAAGTAATGCACTGGCCCCCATTGGTTCTATGAACCATAGCTGGTTCTCCCACGGCCTTGATCACAGTACCTGGGGTGATTTCATTATTTTCTAGGCAAACGATCCAGGTAGAGAGATGATTTACACAATGCTAAAGAAAATAATGAAATGACTGAAGCCAGGCCAGTCCTGCCTCCTGGAGTGGATGTGGATGGCCCTGCACTCCTTTCCTCTCTCCAGGTACTGTGATCAAGGCCGTGGGAGACTTTTAGAAAAAGTCCAAGGAGCCCTGCTCCAGCATGCAGTGGCTTAGAGCTCGCCCTGCTCAGTGTTGGTATGGCCCATTTGCCCCACAGGAAGCCTGGATGTTCCAAACTGCTCAAAGAGGAAGAGATTCCGCTTTTCAACTTTGCTACTATCTTCCCTCAGGCAGAAAAATAAACATGGACTTACATGTCCTCTGAACGAAAACCAAAGTTTAAGATTTGCCACCTGACTTTTAGCACTGGCCCTCCACAGGTGCCAGACTCTCCTCTCTGTCCGCCATCGATTCGCCCAGCTCAGGCAGCTCTGCCAGTGCCGTCCTGCCCCAGCAGAGCCTGGGCCTCGCCCTCGTGGAGGATAACTGAGATAGTAGGAACATGCTGATTTCTGGGGTTACTTATAACAATGAGAATCAGAACATTAACTTGAAATTGTCTTCACCAACTTGCTGTATGCATTTTTCACACCAGTACATTCTTAAGCATCATTGTTTATATAGAATAACAAACTAATCTGTACCTTTCTATATATATGTGTACATATATACGTGTATAAACTGTAGAGTGTACATGTTACTGATTTATTGAGCTGTCCCAAATCTTTAACGCAGTTCTCATCCTTCGCATGCCCTCAGTCTGTGGTCAGATTACTTGAACATTCCCAATGATTCTGCCCACCTCCAGTGTTTGGACGTCTAAGGGAGGAGGGTTTGAAGGTGCCCTCCTAGCCTCATGCACAGAAATGCTCAGGGTCCCCGTGTGCCTGTAGCCCAGCCCTCTCTTGTCTCTTGTTCCCCATCTGAGCATGTGGTCCCTCCTTGTTCTATAACTTCTCTGCCCCCTCCCCAAGCTGTGGGACAGCTGCCTTCCTACTCAAGTGTAAAGCAGTATTAAGATCATTACTGCATGTGCGCTAAAACCCCAAGTTTTCTGTTCCTTTGAGACAGAAGATTGCATGTGAGGTGGGATAATCAAGTTTCAATGACCTCCGTCAGTTACACAACAAAGCCAGACCCTGGAATAAAATTCCACAAAATGGAAATGAAACTCAAATTTCTCTAGCATTGTGTAAATAAATCTGGATGTGTTTAACTTTGTACTGGTAATTCTCTGTATATTTGCAATATTTGGGTTAGAAATAAAACAGACTGGACTTTATTACCTGACCTACTGAAATGACTAAGTTACAGTTTGTTAATATGAAAGCTTTTCCAGTTTTCTAGCTTTAAAAATTGAACTCCAGGAGTTCCGGTCGTGGCTCAGTGGTTAACAAACCCGACTACCATCCATGAGGATGCAGGTTCGATCCCTGGCCTCTTTCAGTGGGTTAAGGATCCATCATTGCCGTGAGCTGTGGTGTAGGTCACAGATGCAGCTCGGATCCCACGTTGCTGTGGCTGTGGTGTAGACCAGCAGCTACAGCTCCAATTCAACCCCTAGCCTGGGAACCTCTACATGCCGTGTGTGCGGCCCTAAAGAGACAAAAAAAAAAAAAAAAAAAAAAAAAAGTCAAACTCCAGCAACCAGAGAATAAGTCAATTAAAAAGCCAGGACTATCCAATTATAGCACGAAAGATATTAGATAATTTATGGGAAAAACTCACTTTTTTCTTGTTCTTTATGCTCATGGAAATCTACCTCCCACGGGTATTGGTAAGAGCGGCTTCCTGGTTCTCACTCCCTGAACCGCCAGTTCCCCACCCCACACACCTTCTCGGTCTTGATTGCTACACTTCCTTCTGGGCACAGCAACCTATCATTACTCTCTTGAATTACATGTTCTCAGAGCAGGTTTGACAGATGACAACCTAAGACGTTCTCCTTCATTTGCTCCTCGTGTTGCTCCTGCCACTCTTACTCATAGTCCTTCCTGATCCACGTGGCTTAGGGTCCTTCAAAGAGCTGCAACTTTTCTCACCTCCAAAAGATTTCTTTTAGGAGAGGTTTCTGCCCACCCCGTTGAGCCTTTAGCCAAGCCTCGTAACTGCTGCTCAGCCTGCCATCTGGGGTGTTTCCACTGCATACTCACCGGGCGTCCTGGTCTGAAGACGACCAGGCGGAGACCTTGCTCTTCAGGAGCCCACTGTCCTCCTCCAGGGGATTTTATCCAAGGTGCTCTTATTGTCAGGAATCCTGTCTAACACAGTGTTCCAAGACTTCCTGTAAGAGAATCAGTAGGCTGCTTTTTAAAAATGCTGGAGTTCCTGTCATGGCTCAGTGGTTAATGAATCCGACTAGGAACCATGAGTTGCGGGTTTGATCCCTGGCCTCGCTCAGTAGGTTAAGGATCCAGCGTTGCTGTGAGCTGTGGTGTAGGTTGCAGACTCGCCTCAGATCCTGCATTGCTGTGGCTGTGGCGTAGGCCGGCAGCTTCAGCTCTGATAAGACCCCTAGCCTGGGAACCTCCATATGCTGTGGATACAGCCCTAGAAAAAGACCAAAAAAAGGCAATAAAATGCAGATCCCGGAGTCCCCAAGTCCTGCTCACTTTCTCCCAGCTCATCGGGGCTTCCTCTCACCGTCTTTCTACCTGGCCCACATCTAGGCGATCCCCGACTCCCTTCTTCATGGCATCGCTCTGTGCTATGGACCCAAGCTGGCCGCCTGCAGCATCACCTTTAGCGCCTGGGGAGTGATCGTATAATGATCAGAATCTTTTTCAATGTCTACTCTGCGGTGCTCATTGAGGACGTTCCTTTCACGGAGAAAGATTTTGAGAATGGTCCCCAGAACATACACAATCTTTACGAGCAAGTCAGCTGCAATTGTTTCACTGCCGCGGACCCTCACCTCCTCCTCCTCTCCTCAGAGGCTTCTCTTTCTGCGTAAGCGCTAGAGCCCCACTGCGCGTCCCCTGGCCAGCCCCCTCCTCTATTTAAAGATTCTCCCGACCCAGTCAACGCCGCCCCCCCCACCCCATTCTGGAGCCCTCTGCCACTGGCTTTCCCTGGCTAGACATGGAATCCCTTGTTCTCCAAGCTCGGGAGACTGCCCCCAGTGGAGGGAGGCTGGGGCTGGCGGTCCCCTATCCCTCTGGGCCCCTTGCCTTGTCTGGTTCCACAATAAAAGAGAAACTGCTCTCTTTAAAAAAAATAAAAATAGAATAGAATGCAGATCCCACCGAGACCTATTCAATTAACCTTTCCAGTGGACAAGACCCTAAGGGTGTGCATTTGTTATTTGACTCTTTCACACCTTCACTGCAACAGGGAGCTAAGACCGAAAGCCTGGGCCAATCGCTTCATCAGGGCATGGATTAAGTGGGGTATGAGAGGGGTGTGCTGTCTGGACACGTGAGGGCCAGGTTAGATGACAGAACTAGGTCAGAGGGCCTTTACACAAGACTGACATGACAGTGCAGCCTCTTACCAACCAGCCCCAGAGGTCAGGCTCCACAGTCACCCTCTCAGCCATCCTAGCTCCTGATAAACAGGCCCAAGTGTGTCTACAGGTCGTCCTGGTCCTCAGCCCCTCTACAAGTTGCAAAGGTGAGTTCTGGGCTTCTGTCCCACACCCCAAGCCAGGAACACAGTTTCCTGGGATCCTATTGACTGCCCCCAATCTGAGGGCTCAGCAGGAAAAAACGAGTAAGTTCAATCATCCAACCATACTCATTTGTTTCCATAAAGAAATGAAATAAAGGCAGGAAGGGAAGTGGGACTGTGGGAATCCTGTACTTTTGACCCAACCTTGCTGTGGAGCGAAAACTGCTCGGAAAAGCCTGCTTAATTTATTAGATGCGTTTTCACAGAGGGAATGCCAGCTTCGAAAGATGAGCAGGTGAGAGTATGACAGGAAGCCAGAGTGAAAGGATGGCGTGCACAGACGTGTAAATGATGGTTCCATGAGCCTAGAAGTCGGAGAGGACCTTTAATGTGTAATCAGCATCGCCTATGTTCTGGCCACTTTGATGTATTTTTACCATTTTCTCCTCAACACAATCATGCACCATCATCCCTTGTTTCATAGACTAGGGAGTTCAGGGTAAGTGATTTTTTCCCCAGGGTCACCCAGCCCAGAGGTTGTAGCAGAGCCCAGAGTCCCCCTCAAGCCCTCAGACCTGAGCCCCTGGCTCTCCTCCCTCCACCACTGCCGCCTCTCACTTTATTTGTACTTTATCTCACAGGCAACAGAGCTTTGAAAGGGGCAAGTGCTGGCCCCACCTAAAAATAGCTTACATTTATCCAGCACTTAGCTGCGTTCTGCTAAGCACTTTCCATAGATTCCCTCTTTGAATCCTCACAACAACCCTGTGGTCGTTATCATCTCAGTTTACAGATGAGGAAACAGACCGGAGAGAGACTGATGCGTTCAAGTCACACAGCCGTCTGGCTAGGAATGGCGCCAAAAGTGAACCCAAGGGTCTGGCTCCAGAGTACAGAGTCTGCCCTCCAGTGCCACCGGGTGAGTGGAGAGCATGCGGCCACCCACATGAAGGTGGCGTCGACAAGACCTTACAACTCAGTGAATGCAGGAGCAGAGGGAGAGACCAGTTAAAGGTGTGCCTGTGAACCAGTGAATCCTGGGGCCTTCTTTTGGACCTGGACACCCTTAGATGAGCTGGAGGTCAGGAGCAAGTGGTCACCCAACCCTCCCAACAGAAGCCAGAGGCCCCGTTTGGATGGTCTGGGGTGGCGGGGGAGGGGGGGATGCTGTCTGAAGCACACGCTCCCCCCTCCCTCCCTGCTGCTGTGTAAGAGGTTTCATCTCTTTCCCAAGATAACGGGGCCACCTGTCCCTCCTCCTGTGGCTATTCTGGGCTTTGGTCTGATCCCCCTCTTCCCCTAGCCCCTGCCTCAGCCCTTCTGGGTGGGACAAGGCCAACCCAGTTACATAACCCCATGGCTGGGACCCTGGGGAAGCCAGGCTGCAGAGCAGGTGCTCAGCCCCTCCCTCACCCCCAGCAGTGAAAATCTTCCTCTGGAGCCCAGCCTCGGGGTGGCCCAGCATGGAGGCAGCCACGGCTCTGGAGGTGGCCTCAGGATCCACACTGAAGGTGAAAGAAGCCAGCCCAGCCGATGCCGACCGACCCCAGGCTTCACCTCAGCAGGAGGCTGGCAGCCCCATTCCCCAGCTGCTACCCCCCATAGAAGGTGACCCATGGCGGTGGGGAGAGGGGAGGCTGGGCGTGGGAGTTGGAAGGACTTCCTGCTACCCTGACTGCACCTCGGTAGGTTTTACAGAGCTAAAGGGCTTCAGGGGGTCGGAACGTAGGATGCAGGAGCCCCTACTGGATCCCCTTCCTTGCTGGAGTCCTGCTTGCTGCTCAAGTGTCTGCTGGGTTTTCGCTTTTTACCTAAGAAGTCAGTGAATGGTGTTTGTGGCACTTTATAGTGACTGATAATGACAGGTTTCTATTTTTACCTATACAATATGCCTCGGGCAAGGAGGACCTGATGTACTAACGCCAGTCAGGAAGGAAACGAGGGGTGAGATGGTGTCCACCTGGATTAGGAGAAGGGGGACATGGAAGGCTGATAGCCACCAGGAGGCTAAGTGGTGAACTGTATGTAACATTCCGCCTCGCCCTCAGCAGAGCCATGGGTCCGTGACCTACCCGGACAGTGACTTCCACAGGAAACCTTGCATTCCTGGAGCCTGAGCTCCAACAGAGGCAGAGCCCTTCGGGAGGAGCAGTCGGTTCCCCCTTTGCGATCACTGTGAACCTCCCAGCAAAGAGGGAGTTTTGAGGCTTGAGGTGGGGGCCCTTCCAGTCCCAATTTCCCTGCCAGCAGCCCTGCTGCCCAACACTGCCCCTGGACAAGGCCTCTGTAGCCAACAGCTCTGACACTCACCGGGGGTCTCTCCCACTGCTCCTGGCTCAGCCGAGGGAACATGGGAGGCAGGAGCCCGGCTGTCCCCTCTCCTGCACGGTAGGAACCACGGGGGCTGCAGGAAACATTTGAGACAATTCCCTGCACAAAGCCCCACTTCTGGCCCCTTGAGGTCTTAAGTGAAGAGGATGCAAAGACCACGAATGAGATGCCGTGGAATCCCAGTGTAGGAAGGGGAGCAAGAGGAGCCAAGATCTAGACTTCGATTCCCAGGGCTGCCTCCAAGCACCGTGACCTTGGCCAAGTCAACAGAATGCTTAGCTTCAATTTCCTCTCTGTAAGATGGTGATTACCAGTAGCTACCTGGTACGGGGGTTCACAGGATTGCTGAGATAATCCAAGGTGCCTTGGAAGAGGTCAAACCAAGTTGCGAACAGATGATAAATTATTTCCAAGTCAGGAGTGAAGGAGTTCGGTCTGCAAACAGGGGTGTGAAGGGAAAGTTTGCTGCCCCTTATCCTAATGGACGATGCTGGCTCTTCAGAAGCTGTTTGAACGGCAGGGGCAGAGAGCTGGCTGAGTGCGCTCCATTGGAAAATAGGAGAGAGAGCACAGGTTATTGGGAACATATTAGGCTGAGATGGTCTTGAGGTAGAAACCAGTTTCTTCCCCAAAAGTCTCAGGGAGTAAGTCACAGGCAGAGGGAGAGAGAGCCAGGACTGCTGCCTCCCTGCCCCTGGTCTCCACAAAACCTCAGGGCAGGGTGCTCATCTCTCCCACATCCTCCCTCCAGCCACAGGGGGACGCTGTGGGCAGTCAGCTCCTGACAGCTGCGGCCTGGCACACAAGTGCGACCTAAAGAGCCCCATTCTCTGCACCGCAGGCCTCAGGGCCACCACCACCGCTGAGCTGCTCAACCCACTGGCATCCCAGAGGCTGCTGGCAGTAAGGACTCCCTGTGACCCTCTGCGCATGGGTTTGCATTTGGTATACAGTCAGGAAAAGAAGACAAGAGTTCACATCCTAGCTCTGTCCTTGACCCGAGCCAAGGCAATCCGCTTTCATTTTCTTGTCTGTAAATTGAGGGAGCAAATTAAATCAGGGTTCTTAATTCTTTGAAGGATATGGACCCCTAGGAAAATCTGATGAGAGCTGTGGATTATTGCCCCGAGATAAATACTCAACCAAGTTCAGAGAGTCCACAGAATCACTGAAGCCCAGCCAGAGGCCTTCAGGGCACCATGGCTCTGGACCAGATGGCCCTCAGCTTCCTGGTGAGTGTGAGGGCTTTGCCTTCCTCTGAACCCCTCTTCTCCCTTATGGGGAGCTCTACAGGACCTAGAGGGGTGCTGCGGGGAGCTCGTGCACACATTTGAAACAAAGGCATCAGAACATTTGCAGCACCAAAATAAGCAACCGCTGACCCTGTCTCCTAGTCGAGAAAGCCCGCTCCACATGTCTAAATAAGCAAAGGTCGGGGGTTGGCCCGGGGAAACCATCCTCTGACACCCTCAGCTCTGCACAGAGGCGCTGTGTTCTGGAGACAACACTGGGCAGGGGCCAGAGGAGAGCTTCTGCGACAGTGAGAGGCAGGCGACAGGCTGCACTCTGACGTGGAGATGATGAGACCCTTCGGCCCAGGGGCTGGGCCCGTCGGCTGAGCTCAGCACAACTGCTCCAACTGAGGGCGTGTCCTCTCAGTCTGGACTGTGATGTGACTTCAGCCTTGGAATGCTGAAACCCTAGCCTGGGAGAAACCATCCTTCCTTCTTTCCTCCCTTCTGGAGATATTTATTTTTTGTCTGTTATGTGCTAGGCACTATTACAAACATGAACAAAGTAAGCAAAAAACACTGCCCTCATGGAGATTACATTCTAGTGCAAGGAGTTCCCGTTGCAGCACAGCAGAAAAGAACCTGACTAGTATCCATGAGGATGCAGGTTCGATCCCTGGCCTTACTCAGTGGGTCGGGGATCCGGCGCAGCTGTAGTGTAGGCCAGCAGCTACAGCTCTGATTCAACCCCTAGACTGGGAATCTCCATATGCCATGGGTGCAGCCCTAAAAAAACAAAAAACAACAACATTCCAGTGCAAGGAGAAAAATAATAAATAAGCAAACAAAATACATACAATTTCAGATGATGCTAATTGCTATGCTGAAAAACAAAGCAGAGAAAGAAGATGAAAGGTGCTGGGGGAAGGATTCGTGCTTGCTGTTTTAAACAGAATAGGCAGTGAAGTCTCATTAATAGGTGATTTGAGCAGCAGCTCAAAGGAGACAAGAGCAATGCATGCAGATATTTGGGGGGAAGATCGTCCATGCAGAGAGAACAGTAAGTGCAAAGGCCCTGAGGCAGGAGTACACCCTATGGACTGGGGTCATGGTGGCTGTAGCAGAGTGAGGGAGAGAACAGCAGGTCTGGCGTCAGAGAGGTAGCAGGACCATTGTGGACACTGGTTCAACTCTGAGACAGGTGGAAGCCCTGGCAGGGTTTTAGATGAGAACTGACATGATCAGGTGTAGGTTTCAAGACTGAGTTAAGAACTGGCTATAGCAGGCCTTGGTCACTAGCAAGACTGTCAACTGAGAATGTGAGAGAAAGCGTAGAGGTTTCAGAAAGGGAGGCAAGCAGCCCTCACCTAGGAGCACAGGAGGTTGAGTGAACTAAGGAAGCCTGGCGGAAGTGCCAGGGTCTGCTAGAGGTAGTGGGCGTCAATTTAAAGTCAGCTCGGTTTTGTATTTTTCCCCAGGCATGTTTAGCTGTGTGGATGTCAGCACTGAGTGGGTGGAAAGTAGTTAATGGGGGCTGGATATTGCTAGGAGAGTGCGATGAAGCAGAATAGGATTAAGGGATTTGAGGGGGACATGCAAGGGAGCAAGTCTAATGATGACCATGGAATCTAAGATGGGTGGGAAAGAAAGGAATAACATGACAGGGGCAATAGAGAGCAAAAGGTGGGAAGGAAATGGATCAGAGGTTTCCATGGGCTGAAGAATTGCTGCTGCTGGAGCACTGGAAGAAAGGAGGGAGACAAGGGGATCAAGACTGCTTGGTTTGTTTGTTTCTTTCTCTCTCTCTCTTTTTTTTTAGGGCTGCACCCGCAGCACATGGAGGTTCCCAGGCTAGGGGTCAAATCGGAGCTACAGCTGCCAGCCTACACCACAGCCATAGCAGCACAGGATCTGAGCCGCATCTGTGACCTATACCACAGTTCACGGCAATGTCAGATCCTTTACCACTGAGCGAGGCCAGGGATTGAATCTGTGTCCTCATGGATACTAGTCAGGTTCTTTTCCACTGAGCCACAACAGGAACACTGGGAATCAAGACTGTTGATGAAACAAACAGGCCTCAAAATTTAAGACTCAACTACAACTGATGTTTATTTCTTAATAGCAAAACAACCAAAAGCAAGTGTTCCTACTCAGCAGACAGTTCTCCACACTCTAAGGGATCACAGGGCCATGCCTTGGGGCCCCACGATCATCTACATGCAGCTAGCAGACGGGAAATAAGAACTCACTTATTAAAAGCCTCGGCTCAGAAGTGATTCTCATCACTTCCCCTCACATTTTGCAGGTAAGAACTAGACTCCTCATCACACAGCAAGTGGAGCAGCTCTTACTCAGAGATAATTTACTATGAAAGAGAAAATATCTCTAAACTGCTGTGGGAGGTGGTGCCAAGAGAGTGAGATGCTTGAAATTCAGATTCTAGAGGGGCCACAGGTCTTGGTCTAGATAGTGACCAAAGGACCCAGAGCTGAGCAGGGGAGGACGAAAGATTGGAGGAGTAACAGGCAAGGCTGTGAGAGGCCCTGCAGGGACTGGAAGGCTGGGTGTTGAGATGGCCAGGAATCAGGGCTGGAGCAATGCTGGAGACAGTGACACTGAGCCAAGGCTACACTCATCAGCATGAGGGGGAGACAGCCACAAGGGGAGGGGGTGACGAAGTGTTCTCCTTGGAGAACCATTGTCCGTTTCTAAGTCCTTTTATTTTTTTCTGACTTTAGTTTCATGGCCCTTAAGGAGGGGGCACTCGGTTCTTCACAAGGTGCTTTTGAAGTCACCACACTTCTTTCCCATACACTCCTCCAGACAGGTCTCTGATAAGGTCAAGGCCACATCCTTCGCATCTACTAATGTTTCCCTAAGAAATACTGGTACTTTTTTGCACCCCTGAAAACCTCTGGGATTTTTTGGAAGCCACAGCTCACCTTATGCATTTGCCCTTTTCTGGTGACCATTCACTCATACGTGCATGTGCACGTGTGCGCACGCGCGCACACGCACTCACACACGTACACTCCTCCACTCTTGCAATGAATGTGTCCATCTTGTTCCTTCCCCTCCAGGCCATAATTAATACCATCAATCCGAACTACACAATCCTTAGGGGATCGCTGGGGAAAGTCTTTAGCCACGTGAAAAACCAAATTAGGAGAGAGCAAGGGTAGTTATTTCCCATAAGCAGAGAAGGAAATGGGCATAAACTGCAGCAGAAAGGAAATAGGGTAGAATTAGGAGAGATTTTCTAATGAAGAGAAGTCAAGATTTCTGGACTTTAAGTAGCTTCCCTCACCACTAATTTTTAAGATAGTACTTCTGTCTGAGAGAAATTCGGTGCTGAAGAGCAACACAGCTCAGAAGCCGAGGGCTCACATGGGACTTTTCAAAATGCCTTTTCCTAAGGCTCTATGAACGGAGAAAACCAGGGTTCTGCTTTAAGGCTTTAGTCTTTGGGTCACACCCCTCCTGGCATCTGAGGAGGAGAAAGACCTTGAGCGTCAGGGAGAGCCAGTTTCTCCAAGGTCAGTACAATTACCACCTCGCCTGACTGCGGATGTGTGAAAAGAGATGCCCCAGATGCGCCCTCCTATTAACTTTCTTAGCAAAGGGTCAGACTGCTTGTTTGCTGGGCAGACTGAAGGCTTGAGCTGAGCTGGGAAAGAGCTTGCTGCCACCCAGCACCCAGAGCTGTCACACTCTCTTCTGCCACCTCCCTGTACTGTGAGCGGCTTTAGCTTCAAGCCCATCCTCTGCCCTCCCACTGGGGGCTGGGAGACTACGGCGAGCAGAATCCTCAACTACTAGTCCTCAGAGTTGGGACTTTCTAGTAACTTAAATTTGTCCCTTATTAATTCATCATCTTGTCAGGGAATCCCACTTAGAAGCAAAGAACTGACCAAGGAGCCCTCCAGAAAGGGAGAGACCACCAGCCTGGCTTCAGCCTTTCTCCTCTGTCTCTCTCTCCCCCAACCCCTCGGCCTCCCCTCTGGATTTCAAGCCATTCTGCTAATCCTCCTTGAATTCCCCCATCTTAGCTTATGTTCCATATAAACTAATTTCTTTTCCTCCTTAGTTCAGGTCAAACAATGCTAACCATTTCCAAGGTATTTTCCCATTGTTTTTTGTTCTGTTTTTTTTTAGGGCCACACCCGTGGCATATGTAGGTTCCCAGGCTAGGGGTCAAATTGGAGCTATAGCTGCCAGCCTACACCACAACCACAGCAACGCGGGATCTGAGCCATGTCTGTGACCTACACCACAGCTCATGGCAACGCCAGATCCTCAACCCACTGAGCGAGGCCAGGGATCAAACCTGCATCCTCATGGATACTAGTCGGTTTTGTTAACCTCTGAGCCACAATGGGAACTCCTTTTCCAAGGTGTGTTTCTAAGAAATGCTAAGTGGGGACAAATACTACAGACATCAGCAGGCACCTACCTGTGGAAGCCCCCTTCCTACCTGAGGTAGAAGCAGAGCAGGGCTCCACTGGCACCTCTTCCGGGTGTGAGGGCCTGGGTTCCCTCCCTCACCTCAGCCTTTTCAACCCTTGAGTGTGTCTCCCTGCCTTCCCTTCCTGGGCTCCTCCCTCCAGCAGCCCTGACCCCGGTGCCCAGTCCCAGGGGGACGCCAGCAGGCAGGAAGTGCTCAGAGAATGGGTCCTTCAGACACACACTCTGGCTCTGGGAGGCCGAGTCCTGGTGGCAGCACTTCACAGCTGGCCATGAGACCTTCAGCAGATCTGTTTCTCTCTCCCAGGCCTTTCCTTCCAGTCTCCTCCTTGCTCTGGGTGCTCATCAAGGTTCTTCGAAGTTCGGGTGTTCTGGAGGCAGCGTCTCTCCAGCTATCTCCCCAGCGAGCGCAGAGCGTCACTCTCCCGGCAGCAGTTAGCTCCCAGCCCCCCAAGATGAGATTCTGACCCTCCTTTGCAACTGCCATCCTCTTTGTGCAGGAAACCCTGCAGTCCTACCTTCCTGCACTCAACTCCTTGGTCGCCTGCCAGGAAGGCCACAGGAGAGCAACTCGCCGCACAACACGTCTTCTGTTCTTCACACCCCGCCTCCTCCCAAACCGCCAACGAGGAGCAGAGGGCAGCCCAGGGGGGTCAGTCAGCTGCCGGGCTGCGCAGAGGCCTCAGGCCTGAGCTGTGAGCGGGACGGCGCCCAGGAGGCCCCACAGGGTAGCAGCGGGGCAAAGTCTAAGCAGCACCACCCAGGTTAAAACGTAAGCCATAAGGCAAAGGAGGGAAATGAGGTAAATAGAATGGAGAGTGTGCACGGAGTATTTCTCCTTGTTTTCCTCTGCGGAGGCCAGTGCTCTAGAGACGGTAACGGGGGCAGATTGTGGGCGCCAAGCTCCTGGTCTCTAAACAACAGTCTACGAACTGAGGTGTAGGAAGAGCTTCGTAGAACCTTCGTTTATTTTCTGCTTATGTTATTCTAAATGTCACCAAATTTCTGCATTACGTAATGTACACTTTAAACAGTTCAATAACGCCATGTTAAACGTGCATACAGTGGGGCAAGTGTTCGGGAATATATTTGCAGGAAAATGTATGTTATCAACAAGTCTGGAATCTGCTCTCAAGCCATTTTGTGCTGTTTGCCACAGCTGCGTACTGGGGTGGGGTTCCTCTGACGGCTAGGAGCAAGTGGTGGGGGAAGGTGGGGGGGTCCAAGGCGCTGTCACACTCTGTGTCCAACAGCGGCAGGGGACCAAGGAGGAGACAGGAGCCCCCAAGGGCTGGAAAATGGAGTAAGTCTCAGCCAGGCCCCCAAAGGAACCCAAGTGGGGTGCTGGTGCTTCCTCAGCCAAGGGCGCCCGAGGCCTCCCAAGAGGAAACTACAGCTGGTCATTCTCCAAACTTCCACTCAGCACTTTCCTGAGCATATCTTGTCTTCATCCTGGAAGCCAATAAATATAATCTAATCTCTTTTCTCACTAGAACATGCCTGGAAGATGAAGGAGAAGCGAGCAGTGGACCTAATCTTTCCCAGAATCTGACTATACAAAGTGATCCTCCACAAACTGGAAGACACTACACAGGCCCCTGAGCAGGGCGGCCCTGCAGAGAAAGGGACCCAGAGGCTAGCTCCCTCTGCAGCGACATCAGTGCTGTCCTCGTGGGCCAAGGGTGTTGACTCTGCCTGCAGAATGTACAGCCTTCTCCTTGGGGTCTGGCACCAAACTGGGAAGCAGGGCTGACACTCGGAGGTCAGGGTTAACTGTGAATGTGGCCTTGATAAAAGGAGCGTTGTTGAGGACAAATGTAGAAAAGGAGGAGTTCCCGCTGTGTCTCAGCAGTAAGGAACCCGACTGCTGGAGAGAGCGGGTTCAATCCCTGGCCTCACTCAATGGGTTAAGGACCCAGCTTTGCCGTGAGCTGTGTGTAAGTCGCAGACTCGGCTTGGATCCCGCGTTGCTGTGGTTGAGGTGTAGGCCGGCAGCTATTGCTCTGATTCTACCCCTAGCCTGAGAAATTGCACAGGCCGCATGGGTGCAGCCCTAAAAAGATACAAAAAAAAAAAAAAAGGAAAAGGAGTGGAAAGACAAACCACACAGACTGGACTAGTCTGTGCACAAACAGGAAAAAAAAATCTCATCTGATGAAAGGTCAGTGGTTGAGAATTACAAATTAAAAGTAGTAGGCGTCAGGCTTGTGCTTCGGTGCTCTGTCAGGACTTTAATGCTCTCTAGAGGATTCTTCAGCCAGTTGCTCATCCCCAAGTCCTGGCGAGACGATGGGAGCAGTCTTCCCAGCCGGAGAGAAGGCTGGATCTGCTGGGTGTTGCCTGGGTCACCTGCGCATGGAGCACAGCCGGATGCAGTATCTGCTTCCTCTAAGCTCTCCTCTTCCCCAACAGGAGGCTCACCACTGAATTTTCTCTCTTTCCTTCACTCAGAGCATCCCAAAATCTGGCTTCCTCGGGCCCTGAGGCAGACCTATATCCGGAAGGTTGGAGAAGCTGTGAACCTGCTAATCCCGTTCCAGGTGATCATGCCAGCCCCATGTTGAGTCTATGGCCAGGACCAGGCCACGGTTTGGATTTGGAAGCAGAAACCAAGAGTCCTGCGAGTGGGGCAGTCATCCTAGCCTTGAATGGAGGGGGCCAGTCACCAGAAGTCTGAGGCCAAAGGGGCCATCCATCAGCGCTCCTGAGCAGGGGTTGGGTCAGGTCAGGTGGGCCCCACATGATGACATGAGACCAATCCATGCCTTTCAGTTAGCAGAGGTCTGGAAGTTTGGAGGGCTCTCAGGGCTATGGGCAGTTTTGTCAGTCCCAGCTGCCTTTGCTGTTCATGACCTGGAGGCTCAGAGGGTGGCCATCCCCCTTTCCCACAATCCTGAAGCTGCTGCTAAGAGATGGAAGTCGTTTGCTGGCACAGCTCACCAGCCTCCCACTCAAGGAATTTGCAGCTGTGACTCAAGTCACCACATGGACCTGATAGTTCTGACCCCTAACAGACGGGAGGGGCAAGGGGCCTCTTGGGGCCACTCAGAGCCTTCTCCCCATTTCTCAGGGCAAACCCAGACCTCGAGCCATCTGGACACATGACGGCTGTGCCCTGGACACCAGTCGTGTGAGCGTGCGGCACGGGGAGCGGGACTCCATCCTCTTCATCCGAGAGGCCCAGCGTGCTGACTCAGGTCGCTACCAGCTCCATGTGCAGCTGGGCGGGCTGGAGGCCACCGCTGCCATCGACATCCTGGTGATTGGTACCATGCGGGGAGTGGGAGACAGGGTGGTCCTCAGGGGTTCCCTCTCCAGCCTGAAGAGGAGCCAGCACAGGGAGCTGGGGAAGCGGGGTGTGGGGGCTCAATGATGGGTTGGGGGAGGGGTGGCTCAGCAGAAAGGGAGGGGCCCCTCCTGGAATGACATCCTTGCGTGTGACGCGTGCCATGCCCGCCGCCATGCTTGGCCCTTTCAGAGAGGCCAGGCCCTCCTCAGAGTATCAAGCTGCTGGACGTCTGGGGCTCCAGCGCTACCCTGGAGTGGACACCTCCCCAAGACACGGGCAACGCGGCACTGCTGGGCTACACGGTGCAGAAGGCTGACATGAAGTCTGGGGTGAGGCTGGGCTGGGAGGGAGAGAGGAAGGAACAGCACATTCTGGAGTGGGGCTCTGGTAGCTCCGTGTGGTGGGCTGAGGTGCAATGAGTTCCCAAAGCGAGGGTCCCACGCCCACCATGTTCTGGGGCCCTGCAGCTGTGGTTCACGGTGCTGGAGCGCTACCACCACACCAGCTGCACCGTCTCCAACCTCATCGTTGGCAACTCCTATGCATTTCGAGTCTTTGCTGAGAACCAGTGTGGGCTCAGCGAGACAGCCCCCATCACTGCTGACCTGGCCCACATCCAGAAGGCAGGTGAGGCACAGAAAGCCTTCAGAGGCGGGAAGAGTTAAGGAGAGAGTTGAAGAGGGATGGGGCTCTCAGGCACTCTAGCAAGGCCCTTCTTGGTCCCCTCAGCTACCATTTACAAGACGGAGGGCTTTGCCCAGCGAGATTTCTCTGAAGCCCCAAAGTTCACCCAGCCTCTGGCAGACTGTACTACAGTCATTGGCTACGACACCCAGCTCTTCTGCTGTGTCCGCGCCTCCCCCAAGGTGAGCAGAGAGGCCTGTGGGTGGCTGTGCTGTGCGGCTCCCTGCTCCTGCTCTAACCTTAGCTGTGGCCAAGAACATTCTAACCAAAGCATCTGTTCCCATCACCAACGTCTGCTCCTTCCACAGCAAGGTATGAAGGAATGCCCAGGGTACTGGGTGTTGTGGATATGCTTCCGGTTTCCCTTTCAGTGTCTGTGCCTCGCACGGGAAGATGTCCCTTAATGTCCTGCTGGCAGCTGGGCATGAGCTGCAAAGTTGTTTCTCTGGCCCGGGTGATGGAGTCCTGCTGGTTTCTCCCTACCCTCCAAGCCTCATCCCATCAGGGCCACACACATGGAGTTGAACCACAACCCTGAGCAAGGCTCCCTGTATACTTACAGCCTGGTCACTGCACTCCACACTTGGCTTAGGACACCATGAACACCTTTTGTGTCCTGGGCCAGACCACGTGGAGATAACATCTCAGAGAGTATCAATAAGCCCACTCTACAACCTACTTGCTAACCAAATGGGACAGAAGCAACTCCCAAGCCAAAAGTGGGAATAGACTGTGAAAGATTCGACAGCGTATATATAGAAAAGAGGAGGTCCCGACGCCTAGTACTTCTGGTCCCTAAAGGGGCTGCCAAGCAGAAAGGAACGGAAGTGGCCCCTTTCTTCCAGTCAGGAATACCTGATGAATGAGGCGAGGTGTCAGCTGTTATTTTCGACCAAGAGAAGGAGCTAGGGAGGCTGCTGAGGTACTTGCAGGGGAACCCCTTCCCAAACATAAGGGACAGGGAGTTTTCCAGAAGGCCGTTATCTCATCCAGACCCCTGGACCATCTGTTCTTAAAGCACCCTGCTCCTCCTGCTCCTCTGGCCTGTGTGTCCCCAAGGCTTTAGACAAAGAGTCCAGAGACTGAGCACAGAAAGAACAATTAGTTCTTACCACCCCTTGCTGCCCCCTCATCTTTGTCTTCCAGCCAAAGATCATCTGGCTGAAGAACAAGATGGATATCCAAGGCAACCCCAAGTACAGAGCCCTCACTCACTTGGGAATCTGCTCCCTAGAGATCCGCAAGCCTGGTCCCTTTGATGGGGGCATCTACACTTGCAAGGCGGTTAATCCTCTGGGGGAGGCGTCCGTGGACTGTCGGGTGGACGTGAAAGGTAAGGGCAGAACTTGCACCTGAAGGGTGTGATCACCTCCTCTTTCCACAGGTGGAAAGGTCGAGGGCAGAGACACACACCTAGATGGAGAAGGGCTCATTTGGCTTCTCCTTCAGGCCTTCTCATCACTGTCACCACCAGGATGTATTTTTTTTATCCACTATCTCATGTCTCTCCATCATAATTCTGTAATATAGGAAGAATCGCCCTTTCCATTTTGCAAAAGAGAGACCTGAAGCATAGGAAGGGGATCAATCGGTTTGCCCAAGATTTTTACCACCGGTTAATTGAGGAGTTGGCGCTATGATGGAAGGAGGCCAAGTCTCCCAGACAGTACCTGGACTGTTTTTCTTTAAACTATACAATCTTCTTATTCAGTCCAGAAAAGCTATAGTTCTTTCTTGCGGTTTTAAGCAAACCAGAGGACTTTCATCTCCGGTGTGTCAAAAGGGAATATTGCACATCCTATTTTTTTTTTTTTTTTTTTTTTTTGTCTTTTTAGGGCTGCACTCACATATGAAAGTTCCTAGGCTAGTGGTCGAATTGGAGCTGCAGCTGCCGGCCTACACCACAGACACAGCGACACCAGATCTGAGCTGCATCTGCAACCCACACCACAGCTCACAGCAACGCTGGATCCTTAACCCGCTGAGCAAGGCCAGGGATTGAACCCACATCCTCATGGATACTAGTTGGGTTCGTTTCCACCGAGCCATGATGGGAACACCACTACCTCTCTTAAAAAGTATTCATTCATCCACCCATTCCTGTCACTTTGTTCAGATCTCCATCACTGCATTTAGAATACTGTTCTGTAATTATCTATTTAATATCTGTTTCCCCATAAACCATGAGCACTCTGAGAGCAGGGACCATCTTACTCACCTTTGTTCCCCAGCGTTGAGCCCAGTTTCTGACACAGCACAGGCACTCTCTAAGTGTGTGTGGCCCGAATTAGGAATAAATGGGCCATTACCTGGCCTAGTCTTCCCTCTGCTCAGACCCCTAGTTGGCACCATGGACCCCCCAGAAACCTGGAAGTATATCCCTTCTCAATGCAATGAAAGGTTTTCCAGGGATTTCTGAGATGTTAATACTGAGAAATGTCTGAATTCTTGCAGCTCCTAATTGAGGCGCCCTAACATGGACATGAGAAACTCCTGGGGAAGGTAAGGAAAGAGGGATGAGGGTCTGAGGGAGTCTTTCATGTTTACGGCTCGTGTTGTTGAGTCTGGGACAGACGTATGTTCCTAAGCCTTTCAACCACGCACTCACTGGCAGCCACTTTTCACCACGATTTTTAAGCTAATATTATCATCCCTATGGAGGAAATTTACCATAGATGAGGTCCACTTGGGCACATCCTCTAGCTATCTGTACTCCTCACGCCGATGATAGCAATTAAACCTGATGGTCTTCTGAAGGAGAGGGATAGTGTCTGCCTAATTGTAAGGGAGGTGCTGCAAGAAAAGGTGTCAAGGGAACAATGAGGACTGGAGGATGGCTGAGGGTCACCACCACCACGCGGCAGTAGTGAGGAAAAGCAGAGAGGAAAATGTCCTTGTCAACTAATTCTTTCTACCTCAGTCGGCATGGTGAAAAACAGATTTGTTTGCTTGCTTTTTACTCTGAAGGTTTCGGATTCCTTCCCTTGCCTTACAAGAGAGGAAAACCACCATTATCGTTACATGCCAATGATAATTGAATGTGTCCCAAGAAGCTCATTATTGGCAAAGAGCAACTCAGACCATCATTTAGAATTTGATAACTCCCTCAGACTCGCAATCACTCACAGCAGAAATGCTGTGTACAAACTGATGAGTGGGGTGAAAAGGAAGCTCATGAGAGAATTAAAGAGAACTGGTTCCCAGTGTCTCCTCTGACTTGTAGCTCCTGGCTGATGAATCCAGAGAATTAATTCCATTCCAGAAGCCACTTATTTAAGCCTCTCACTGATACAAAGCAAATGAAAACCCTGAGGGATGCATCAAAAGTACAGGCTTCTCAGGGGAGCTCTCTGTGCCAGTTGGCTTGTGCAGCCAGTTCTCTCGCCTTCGCTCAATTCCCCCTCTGTGTGAAGGTTAAGGTTATGGTTAATGTTATGCTGTGTTGGTGTTAGCCTTGGTAGTGTTAGTTGCCCTTTCCCGTCTCTTTCACACAGTGCCAGCAACGAAACAGAGTAAGTAGAGAACTCAGAACTTGGGACCCAGACACCGGGACGGGGTGCCTCGGTATCCCAGATGCGCTCTGGAGGTTTGCTGTTATGACCACGACATACCCTCTCTCTTTTGTGCCTCCAGGAAGACTGCGCTGCGACTGTTCTTAAGGAGCTCCAGCATACTCTATTTGGACTAGTCTAAATAAATGCATGCATCCTCAGTGCAAAAGTGTCCATCTGTTTGAGCTTTCTATATGGAAAACCATTGAGAACAGTGGAATCCTTTAGCCAGACTGTATGGAATCTGCAGACCCCCAGCCCCCTCTTTCCCTTCCCATATCCACATTTTCTTCCACAGAGGTTCCTAACACTGTCCTTTTCTTTAGAGAGTCTATGACAACCCCGCAGCACCAGGTGCTAAAAGAGATGCTCAAAATGATCTGCTTTCTTCCTCTCTGTGCTTTCTGGGTTGGAAAACCAGAATGCACATCTATCCCAGAGACACAGAAGGCAGGACACATAAATAGTCACACAGCTAATTAAAGACAAAGCACTAAGATGAGAGGGAGGGCTGGGAGATACTGAAGAAACAGGAGCAGAGTCTCATTAAGCCCCCGGGAAAGAATAAAGGTGAGGTGCACTTGCTTACATGTCTCCATTTCTATAACAAATAAGATACTGAAGGCATTCGGTGATGCAATCTGCCAGAGACAGCAACAACTCCTCCCATCCTGGTATGGGTATGGTGCTCTTCCCAGCAAAAACTGGAGTTTCTTTCTCCTCCCCTTGAATCTGGTTGACCATGGGACCCACTGTGACCAAAAGAATGTAGTGGAGGTGATGCTATGTCAGTTGGCCTAGACCTTAAGAGGTCTGGTAGTTTCTGCTTTTGCTTTTAGAAGTCAGCTCCCACATAAAGGATCTCAGGACAGATTACTGAATTTACCAGAGGCCACATGGAAGACAACCAAGCATCCTGGCTGACAGCCAGCACCACAGCCCTAGACGTGTGTGGCCACCTTAGACCCCTTGGCCTTGGTCAAGCGAAATCTACTCCTCATGTAGAGACAGTCTGTCCTTGCACTGCCCTGCCCAAATTGTAAAATCATGAGCAGATGAACAGTTGCTGTTGTTTCAAGTTGCTAAATATTGTGTGGTTGGTTACACAGTAATACAGGACTGAAACAGCCTTCTATGCATCAGGCACTGGACATCAGGTTTTCTCTTAATCTTCATTTTACAAATAAGTTAAAGTTTATAAATTGTTCCAAGTTATGTAGCTGGAAAGTAGAACATCTGGGATTTGAACCAGGTTTGTTTGACTTCAAGTCTTTCTTCCCTATTTCCTCCCCACTGTCTGGGCCTGCATTGGAATCGTGGGTTTAGGAAAGAAAAGATTTCTAGAAGGCAATAAACATTAGGCAAGGTTTTGAGGAGGAAGGGGATATGTTTTGGCTGAGTGTGAAGAACTTTTCTGTTTGGACCAAAGGCCTATTTTCAGTGGAGGCAAAGTATCTATTTCAGCCTCTGTCAATTGGAGTTTCCTGAGAATGAAGTCCCAGTGCCCCAAGACATTCATTGCAGGTCATAAATTAACTTCTTCCTATGCACTGAGAATGTTACTAGTTCTGTAGCATCCTTGGGAGAATTGAGAAAAAAGTTGCACAAATCATTTGCAGGGTCTAATGTACCTGGAGAATCCCTGCTGAGAGTGTTAGGAGGGACATTAGGCAGAAGGGGCCAGGGTCCAGAGCCAGCCAGTCCGGTACACAATGACCAAGAGGCCTCCCTGCAGCCAAAGCAGGGCCTAGGTCAGGAAGGAGTAAAATACCCCCAGCTATGATATCCTAAGGCTCAGTTAGACCTCTGGCCTCAGGCCACAGTCAGTCCCATGCCTCTGCTATTTGGTGAAGTACTCAAAGACCATCTCTTAAAGTTCGCATATTCTCAACCTTTATGGTGAATGAATAAAATCTTCACATTGGACAAGACCTCCAAACACAGATAATCTTTCTGCATTCAAGAACTGCACTGGAATCCTGAAGTTTTCTTTTTTCCTTTTTTTTTTTTTTTTAAGGGCTGCAGGTGTGGCATACAGAAGCTCCCAGGCTAGGGGTCTAATCAGAGCAACAGCTGCCGGTCTATGCCAGAGCCACGGCAACGCCACGTCTGAGCCGCATCTGTGACCTACACCACAGCTCATGGCAACCCTGGATCCTTAACCCACTGACCGAGGCCAGGGATCCAACCCGCAACCTCATGGTTCCTAGTCGGATTGGTTTCCACTGTGCCATGATGGGAACGCCTATTTATCCAAAATATTTTTAACACCTATTCACACATATCATTTTGGGGTTCAGCTGAGGGGGACATATATTTCCCAGGTGAATGGCCTTATGCTGAATGAAGAATTCTTGTGCCTGAAATCTACATTGTCATTCTGATGGAAGAAAGGAGATCCACTGCTTTTTTTTTTTTTTTTTTTTTTTGCAACAGCTTTCAAAATCATAATTTGGTGATAGAAAATTAGAGATGTGGAGTTCCCATGGTGGCACAGTGGTTAACGAATCCGACTAGAAACCATGAGGTTGCGGGTTCAGTCCCTGCCCTTGCTCAGTGGGTTAACGATCCAGCATTGCCGTGAGCTGTGGTGTAGGTTGCAGACGCGGCTCGGATCCTGAGTTGCTGTGGCTCTGGTGTAGGCTGGCGGCTACAGCACCAATTCAACCCCAAGCCTGGGAACCTCCATATGCCGCGGGAGCGGCCCAAGAAATAGCAAAAAGACCAAAAAAAAAAAAAAAAAATTAGAGATGAATTTCCTTAGGAGAGAGAAACTTTTGTTTGCTAAAACTGTCTCCTCCACTTACCTGAAGGTGGGTGAAGGATTTCCCTACTCCGGCTCGCTGCTCCTAGGGGAAAAAGGAATGCAGTTAATTAAGAGTTTCTTTCCCTCTGATCTCCACCTGCCACTACCTGCCAGGAGAGAAGGGGAGCTACTGGCACAGGTTTTCCCACCTCCAAACAGTCTGAGCCCTACAAGCAATTAAAATTCCACCTTCAGCAGAAAACCTATGGAAAAAGAGGCAAGCCTCTTCTCTGAGCTCTTCCTCACATCAACTTGCAACTTCTCAGCCTCCCCACCCTTTCCCTTATCAAGCCACTAAATTCCAAGGCTGCTCTGCTTCCTGTGGCATTTCTTACAGTAACACCTCACTCCTGCAAACCTCACCACCTGAACTTCACAACTAAAAACTAAGAGGTAAACAGAAAGCCTATAATGGTCATAAACTCTGGAGACTAAAAGCTCAGGCTCTTTGTTTTCGAGAAAGCTCTTCAACCACTCTTCCAGGGCCTTTTAACTTAAAATGTTTAGAACCTTTCTAAGAAGCTCTGTTAACTGGTAGCCCAGTCTATTCACAGGCAACCCTTGGAAACAATAAAGAAAATCCCTAATAAGGAGGCCTAAGCTTTTTTACAAACACAGCTTTTAATTTAGAGGAAGCAAGTCACCAACACTACCCTCAAAAGCCTCCGAGGCACAAGGTATAAAACACGGTGTGTTCATAATTATCCTCCTAACCATGTCCTACTGTGACGGCCACGATCCTCCTAGATAAGCGAGGGGTCAAATATAAACGCTGCCAGGTCAAATATGCTCCATATACTTGTCAACAGAGGAGCCACGGTTGCATCTGAAGCCAAACTTCCCTGTCTGAAAAGCCTGTTTTCTTCATACCTCAAGATGCCACAGGTTCCTAAAGTTCTTGCCTAAAAAGTCGATGGAAGATGTACTTCTTAGAGAACCTCAGTATACCTAAGGTATAAAAGTTTAGTTGCTTCCGTAAACTTGGAAAAAATCACAACTGAGGGCCCTGGCTACCACGGCGCTTCCGAAAAGAGCCCCCGGACGAACTTCCTCAGGCAGAGCGTTAGCTTTGGGGCCGACGGCCGTGAGGGGCGTCAGAACCCAGCCCCGCCCAGCACGAGGAGGGGGCGGAGAAGGGGGGGGGCCGGCCGGGAGCGAGGCTCTCACTCATTGGTCCGTTCCCTCGCGCGCCGCCGCGAAGTCCCGCCCCTCGCAGGCCCCGCTCCCGGAGGGTAGCCCAGAGAGGTCTTCCCCGCTCGCGCGCGCGCGCGCGCTCGCGGCCTCCCTGCTCCAGGCCTCCCGGCTTTACCTCTCCGGATGGAGCCTTTCTTGGAACGGCTCTTCGCCTGGTTCCCACCTGCAGACTTCCGGCCGGCGGCCCCCTCCGCCGCCCCGCCCCACGAGGGCGGGAGATGCTGGCCGCCACCAATCATAGAGTGCTCATGGTAGGAGAGGGTGGGGCCTGAGAGATTCGAAAGGAGCCCCGCCCCCTCGGAGCCGATTCCCGGGACTAGGTTGTGGAAGGAAAGCACCTTCCGCAGGAGGTGAGGCGGAACGGAAAGTAGAAATAGGGTGGGCTGCCGGCGTGGAAGGGATGTGGTGCCGCGGGGAGTAGAAAGGTGGCTTGGAGAGAGGAAGAACCAGAGAATGGTCGCGAAGAGGGAGATGGGGGGGCGTAGACCGCCCTGCGAGGAGAGGTCGGGTCGCAGGGGGCGGGGGCCGCCGTGCGCAGGGACATTGGAGTGTGGAGGTACGTGTCTGGACCTGTCCCGGAGATAACAGGGGTGGTTTACTGGAGCAAGTGCTGCTCTTGGGATGCTTGCTTAACCTCCAAGCACGACCCCTTGCAGCCTAGCTGGGCCTAGCTGGGAGGCCTTGGGCAGAATGGAGACCTGAGGGGAGGTATTTTTCTCTCCAGCTCAAGTCTAAGCTGATTCTTGCTTCTCTGGAACATGGAAGGTTTAGAAGAAGGTAAGGAAACCCTGGAGGGAAGAATGAGGCCCTGTGATTGAGAGCCGTGTTTGGGACCCAAGGCTGTATTTCTTCTTTCCTCCCCTACAGATGTAAAGTTTATAGTGGATGAGACCTTGGACTTTGGGGGGCTGTCACCATCTGACAGGTAGTAGACTCTTTATCCTACTTACTTTGCTTCGACAATGCTTGTCTTTAACTTCTTACTGGCCTCGGGTCTGGATTGGGAATTTAGCAAGATTGGGTGCACTGAGGATTCTGGGTAGCTGGTTGACTTGGGCCCCTTGTGACACGACTGGGGGAGGGGAGAAGGGATAAGCTGGAATGAGATTGCAGGGTGTTAAGTAGAAGGGTAAGTAGATTTGCCGCATCTTCATCCTGGCATAATTTCCAATGTCAGAAAATGCTGAAGGCCTCATAGAACCAGGTGTCTCATCAGGTAGATCTCACAGCCAGCAGGGACATCAGGGTTGGGGTTGTGGCTCTGACTCAGACGTGGGGGCTTTGCCCAGTCTCCTTCTCTCTAACGCGTGGGCATGGTGTACGGTTTGTTTTCTGCGTCAGTCGAGAGGAAGAAGATATAGCAGTGTTGGCGACTCCAGAGAAACCTGTCCGACGAGGCCTCTCTCATCGAAGTGACCCGAATGCTGTGGTCCCCGCCCCCCAGGGTCTGAGGCTCAGCTTAGGCCCCCTCAGCCCAGAGAAGCTGGAAGAAATCCTCGATGAGGCCAATCGGTTGGCAGCTCAGCTGGAGCAGTGTGCCCTGCAGGAGCGAGAGAACACGGGCGAGGGCCCAGTGCCTCGAAGAGTGAAGCCCAGCCCTCGGCGGGAGACCTTTGTGCTCAAGGACAGTCCTGTCCGAGACCTGCTGCCCACGGTCAGCTCTCTGGCTCGGAGCACTCCCTCCCCCAGCAGCCTGACACCCCGCCTCCGCAGCAGTGACAGGAAGGGGTCAGTCAGGGCTCTTCGGACGACATCTGGAAAGAGGCCCCCCAGCGTGAAGAGGGTGAGTTTAGAGAGTTTGGGTTGATGTGTGCCCCTGGCACTGTTCATGACTCAGTACAGGTGTAGAGCAGTTTTCTTGTCAGTAAAATGGAAGTCACATTCTACCTCATTAAATTGTTGGAATTAAACGGGGTACCATGAGCAAAGCGCAGCACAGCGTCTGCACAAGCTCTATAACGTCTCTAATAAGCTCTCGATAAATGACATCGGAGGCGATGATGACGGTGTTGGCAGCTAACTCTGCTCTTCCTTATTGGGATCTAGGTGACTCTCCACCTCGATCCCTTAATCAGCCAGCAGAACCGATTCTCTTTGCATCCTAGTGCCTTTTTTCCTCCCTCTCTTTGTGTTTCAGGAGTCGCCCACTTGCAGTCTGTTCCCTGCATCCAAAAGCCCAGCGTCTTCTCCTCTTGCCCGATCAACTCCTCCAGTCCGGGGGAAAGCTGGGCCCAGTGGGAGAGCAGTAGCAAGTGAGAAGACCTTGGCAGCAAAGCCGTGGGTGCGTGGGAGGAGGGAGGATGTGGAGCTAACCCTAAAATCCCTCACCTCCTCTCCACCAGGCCCCCCGACCCCCGTCAGACCAGTCCTAACCCCACAGCCTTCTACCAGCAATTCTCAGCGCCCATCTCGGCCACAGGGAGCCACGGCTAAACCTTCCAGTCGACTACCGGTTCCATCGGCCATTCCTCGGCCCTCCAGCAAGATGCCGCTCACTGGCCGGACTGTACCATCCAGCAAAGGTGCCCTTCCCCCAGACCCGCTGTCAGCTCGGAAAGGACTTCCAAGACCAGGTGCCACAGGGCACAAAGGTGAGGAAGGGTGGACAGAGGGTAAGAAATCAGGAGGAGGAACACCCACCCTTGCCCAGCCTGAACACGCCCTCCCGGAGCTGGTGACAGTGACTTTCGCTACCTTGGTCACAGCTCTGTTTGACCATGAGGAGACCGACTTAGGGAGAAAATGCGGGTCTGGGCAGAGTTTGAGCCTTAGGTTTTTTACCTTAGCTGGGAAGGGGCGCTAAATCCTGGACTTGTTCTGTCTTCATTCAGTATCTCTGAGAAGGTCACTTGAACCTTTTACTAATTCATGTCTTTTGTTAACCCCCATCAAGTTCCTGTTTCTCAGCGACCAAATCCTCCCATCACCAGTGTCGGCCGCAGCAATCTGCAGCCCCCCAGGAAGGTGACAGCCCCAGGACCTACCAGGTAAGACAGGCTGAGATGCTGTCTCTCTTCCCTCTGTCTTCTGGGCTTCTGAGCTGTTACGCTGTCAGCTCCGAATCCTGTGCAGCCAGATGGGGGTGAGGAGGGGAGCCTGGAGAGGTTGGGAGTCCTGTTTCCTTCTACCTGGAGGAACTTGAACTTAGCTGGTGACAAATGGGCTTGTGAAAGAAGGGCACTTTAAAGCAGTTCCCCCTCTGTCTCTTTAGGTAAAGAGATCAGGACAGCAAGCAAGAATTCAGTAGCAAACCACTACAGTCACTGCCTGGACTCCCCTCTGTGAGGCCTCCCAAGCCCTGTCTTTGGAGGCAGGCCTGACCCCAGCAGATTGTGGCCCAGGGAGAGAAGGAAGAGCCTCTACCACCCACCGCTGGTACCGCAGGAGCGGAGGCTGTGAGAGATGGGGTGGACAAGGCTTGAACTGAAGAGGAATGAAACTCTCTTGAGTTGAAACAAGATAGGAAAAGGAGGTTGCCTTAAACAGAAAATGAGAAATGCAGGAGGGTGCTTTGTCCTCCTCTACCCCAGCTCTCTGTCCAGCTCCTGAGAGTTTGAACTTCCTCCCGGGCTTTGGTTCCCTGGGCATTTGCATGTGAATGGCCTTGGTAGCTAACCTCCCTGCTCTCTGAGGAGCCTGAATCACCTCCTCTACTGGACTTGGGCCTGTTGGAAGGGACAGGCGGGCATCTGGTCTCCAGAATGTGTTTCCTGTGAATTCTCTGACTCCTAATAGGCCAGTTTATGATAAGCTTACTCCATTGGTCTGCATTTTTCTAAAATAAAATGAATATATTTTTATATTCTCTGTAAATGTGAAAGGAAATCCTGCTCCAGTTGCGAACACATTTCTAGTAAATGCCTTTGTAATTCCAATGAGGGAGCCAGAATGGGCTTCCCAAGAAGGGGTCTGAATAGGCCCCAGGGCCTTGAAATTCCAGCTAGACAGGCTATGACTAGCCCCCTTGTTGGCATTCAAGGGGAACAGGCTGCCTTTTTCCAGGCGTTTCCAGGATTCATAATGTTATTAGAAGATCCAGCTCAGCTTAAGTATAATTTAATTTACAGTGTATGAGCCTATCAAACCAGGGTCTTGGTAAATTACTATTTATATTCTAAACGTGGGTGTCCTTTCCTGGCAAGAGAATGGAGCCTCCTAGGAATTCAGCATCTTGTCTGCTGTACTTACCGGATGAAGGGGCCCTGGGGTGGGTACCCTGGTGTTCAGCTTTGCTGATTCAGAAGATGCCTGAACACCTGGTCATTGTCGTGTTCTGCCTTGTATCTTTAGGATTGTGGGTGTTCTCCTCTCTCCTCTACTAGACTTGAGGGCTGGCACCAGGATTTATAAACCTCGGCAGTGGCTAGTGTTGTGATGTGTACATAGCCGAAAATTTCATTCATTGAAAAAAATATTTCCATGCAAGATGGGAGTGTCTGTAAAATCAATGACAAAAGATTCATGTGACATTTCACTGAGGGTCTGCCTTTTCTCACAGCCTTTGATTCTTGCAACCCAGAACCAGCTCAATTCCTTAGGACTTTGGAAAGGACCACCTAACCCCCTCGGAGGCCAGGCTGTGACTTAAGGAGGCCAGCAAGCTGCTGGGCCAAGGGAGTGAGTTCCAGCTGGTGCCCCCCCCACCACCACATGGGCCCCCTGCTGCGGCACTGCAATGCCTCTCCCCTGTTCCCAGGCGGGGGGCGGGGGGGGCCTCCCCTGCTTTCTTCTTTTTATGGCTGATCTCAAGGTTCATTTAACACATTCACCTACCTCACTGTAACAGCTGCCTAGACATTCACCTTTCCCTGAGCCTCTTTCTTGCAGCAACTCCTGCAGCCTCTGGGATTGCAAGTGTTAAGTTAGGGGAGGGGGTGTGGAGACAGACACTGAGTTTTTGGCTCTGGCAGAGGCCAGGAAACCTCAGGTGTGGATCCCAGCTGCGTCCTGTGCTGGTGCAAGCAGGGCCTGTTGGTGACAGCCTACTCTAACAGAAGCAAAGCCCAGGCACACGCTTAGGTGTGGCCAGCAGATGGCACATTTGCCTGGCCTGGGTGTGGGGCAGGCCCCTGGGTCCTCAGACGCAAAACAAGCGGTGGACCTGTGCGCTGTTGCCACCTGGTGGCCGAGGAGCTAAAGGCCTGTTCCTTTCCCCCTCTCCCTGGAGGTCAGTCTGGAGTTCTGTTAACTGCCCCTCCAATCCCACTGCAAATCCGCTTCAGCCACGTTCTAGAGGCAATGCCAGCTGGGGAGGAGGCCTGCCTGGCGCATCTGCCCATCTTATTCACTACTTGCCTCCTTCTTTCCCTCTGGTCTGGCTTTCGGTGCTTTCTCTTTATGCATTCCGCCCCAACCCCCGCCCCGTAGCACCACGGAGGTTTATTGGTCTCCTGCTATGCCCTGTGAACTCTTCGAAGCACTTACATGTGGTAACTCACTTCATTCTCATAAAAGCACAATTAGGCGGATGCCGTTATCATCCTCATTTTGTAGGCAGAGAAACTAAGGCTCAGGGAGATTTGAGTCACTCAGTCTGGTCCCTGGGTTTGTGTTCTTAACAACTGCCTCTATTGCCCCCATGTGAACTCTATCTAGTTTGTTATACAGACCTTTGAAAAACACAAAACTTGGGAATAGGAGTAATGTGGCCAAACACAGAGCTGGCCAGGGGCATGAGTGGTGGCTTCATTTCTGATGGGGAAAAACACAAGAGGAGTCACGTGGGGAGGCAGCTAGTCCCTGAGCACCTTTCACTTCCACCAGCCTCTCAACTCAGCCCTCCCTGCTTCCTGAATTCTGCTTCCAGGACAGGATGCAGCCCCAAGGGGCTGGGCTGGAATCCTGCCCACTCTGCGCAGCCTCTCCAGCCACACAAGTCTCTCCTGTCCTGGTGAAAAGGACACTTTCCTGCCATCGGCCACATCTTCCTTGGAAATGCCAGGACACGGGCCATTCAGGGAATACTGTTGGGGTGTCGGTAGAGGGGCTGAGCTCATCAGCCACTTGGTATCCAAGTCCCCTGACTTGACCCTTCCAGGGCCCTACCTGCTCTTGTCGTCCAGACACCAGGCCTCCCGCCTCTGAAAAGATAGGGCCCCACACAGAAGCACACGGTGACAGGGCTCAGCCCGCACAGAACTAGTTTATTCACTAGTATGGGAAAATGAGAAAACAAAACACAAAACTCTATGTATTTACAGTAACAATCAAACTGTACAATCAAATGGTTAGCATCAAGTTAGCATCCAGCATCTTTGTATTTTTTTTAAGTCAAGTCATCAGTAGTAAAAACCAGTTACATTTTTAATCCTTTGCAGGAATTGCTGGGGGGAGAGGCCAGGCGAAGGATCCATGGCAGAAAAGCCAGAGGCCAGCCTTACAAATGAGACACGGGAACGTTTTTTCTGCTTGTAACCTCTTTTTCTAGCCACCTGCTCCAGAGGAAAGTCAGTGACAAGTCTGGTATCCATGCTTAGCTTAAATGGTGACTCAATGAATAGCGGTTGGCGAAAACGGGAGAGAGGGGGAGGTGGGGAGATACAGCCCGGGGCAAGGAGAAGGGCCGCAGGCCCCCTCGCCAGGACTGCTGGGTACATACCCAACCTGTGACGGCCACATCAGACCCCCGGGACTGGCCAGGAACCCATCCCAACGCAAAAAGCAAATAAATAAAAAATATATATTAACTCTCTCTTCGCCGGGAGCTGGGTGGCAAGGGGGACAAAGAACAGGACCTGGTCCTTTGAAGGAGAGAGCCAATTCCAAGAAGCGGTTCAAAGTGGAGCGCATCTCAGAGGCCACAGCAGGTCAGTGGGGTTTGTCTGGTCTCCGAGGTGGGGTGAGAAGACCCGGCAGCCCAGACTTAGGACCTGGGCTGGAGGCGGTGTCCTCTTCCTCCTGGTCCCACCCACATGAAGCAAAGAAGCGCAACGTAATACATGACTGGCCGTCCCCAGCGAGGGTCAGGCAGGGACATGAAGCACTTTCGGGTCAGCGAACTGAGCAAACACCCGGGCTGCAGCAACAGCCGGAGTCCGGGAAAGGAGAGGGGCTGGGGTGGCCCGGCCGCCGCCCAGGGGCACGGGTTCCCCTCAAAATGTGTTCATGCAGCATTTGGGGGTCTGGGGGCGCCGAGTCCTGCCGCCCCCTCTCCGGACAGGGCGTTTTCAGTTCCTGGGAGGGCGGCATGGCCAGGGGAGGCACGCCCTGGCCCCGCTGCCCTCGCCACACTGAGGCCTGCCCGGTGCAGCCCGCAGGGCTGGGTGCCCTGGGCGCGTGTGGCTTTGTCCTTCCTTTTGGTGATGGCAAATGAGGGGCAGGCCCCCAAGAGTCCCTCTCCTCCCAGAGGCACAGCAGATGGGAAACTGAGGAGAGGCGGGGAAAGCGTCCTGGGAGGTCCTATCCTCTTTGGGGAGGGAAAGGGGAGTCAGTTTCCAGCGTATAAAAAAAATTAATCCCTGAAGTCATGAAGAGTGGAGATCCTTTTTTAAATTCCTTTTTTTCCTCTTTTCTGAAAAACTTTGTCTTGGAGATGTTGGCCCCAGGGGTCCAAAGTGCAGTGAGGGGGGTGGTGGGGGAGGGAGTTGGCACTAGATGGCCTGGGGGGGGGGTCGGGGCCCCTCCCGGCAAGGCCCCGGGCTCCTCAGATGGACGTTTCGTCGCTGCTGCAGGCAGGTGGGGGAGCGGGGCAGGATAAAGCACAAGACAGTGGGGGCATGAGTGCAGCTGGGGAAGGTAAGGGAGCCTCAGAGTGTAGGAACCACCGGCCCAGGGTTAATGCAGGAAGTTAAAGAAGAGAAATCTGGAGAGGCAGGAAAGGAAAGTGACAGAAAAGGCAGACAGAGGGTTAGTGGGAGCAGAGGAGACAGAAGCTTTCACCAGAAGAAGGAAACAGAAGAGCAGCCCCAGCTCCCCACCCTCCCTCCCACGGCCTGATGCTGGCCAGGGGCCGACCCATGGGGCTCCGTGGTCGGGGGCCTGTGGCCTGAGGGGAGCTGGGCCACGCTCGGCCCTTCTGTCCTGACTGGCGACCAGCGCGGCCTGGGCCTCTGAGGGGCTGCACCCTGTCCCGCCCGCTCAGCCCCACTCACTCGGAGCCCGACGAGTCCTCGTCCACCGTGCCTGCCTTGATGCTCATGGCAATGGGCATGACCCCGTTCAGCTGCTCCTGGAGGCTCTGCCGGGGCGGGGGCCGTGGAGGGGGCCCGGCCCGGCTGCCCTCGCTGGCGGAGGAGCCCCGGGAGGACCCTGTGCCCTGCTCCAGGGGCAGTCGGAGGAGGCTGCTCTTCTCGCTGATGGTGGGCAGACACTTCTTCTTGAGGATGCCTGTGGGCCGGGGGGTGGGTGTCGTGAGGAGCATGGGGCCACCCTAGAAAGCTCCACCAGCCACAGGGCCAATGTGAGGTGTGAGGTGGCTGAGGGGGGAGCCGGCAGCTGAGCACACCCCACTCACCCTTGTGAGGCTGAGCAGAAGGGCCTGGAAGGGAGCCCAGGGACCCCTCTCGCCCCTGTGGGGCTGAGCAGAAGTGCCTGGGAGGGGGCCCAGGGACCCCACTCACCTTTGTGAGGCTGAGCAGCAGGGCCTGGAAGGGGGCCCAGGGAGCCCTCCCGAGGCAGGGCATCTCCATTCTCCCGCGGCCGCTCGTCAGAAGTCCCATTGCCACCACCCTCCTTTGCTGGGGTCCCAAAGTCTCCTGGCCAGGGGACCTTTCCGGGCCCCAGGCCCCCATCTGGTGGAGAAAGGAAGTCCGTGAGGCCCAGGGAAGGCTGACGGCCAGAGAGTCACCGCCCTAGTCTTACCTCCCGGGAGGGAGCCCCAGACCCTTGGCCCTCCCGTTGTCCCCAACCCTGCGCTGGCCCACCCTTGGGGGTGCTGTGCAGGGGCAGCCTCTCGGCCCCAGGCCCCAGCAGGCTATCCCAGCCTGGCTCTCCAGGGAAGGCGGCCTCCCGCTCCTCCTCCTCGCTGTCAGACGAGTGGGTAGAGGCATAGGAGCCACTCTGGTCATCTTCCAGGGACAGGTCACTGTCAGAGTCCGTGTCGGGATCTGGGAGGTGGGGAGAGTTCACAGGTGGCATCGCCAGAAGAAGCCAGGCACCCCCACCCCCATCTGCCTTCAGGGGGCTCCATCCTCACCATGCTGCTGGTCTTGACCTTCCAGGAACAGGCTCCCCGGGTCCCCCAGGCCAGGGGGCCCCTGACCAGGGTTCAGTGTGGACTCTTCCCTAAGAAGACAGACATGCGGGAGGTGTCAGCCTGGCCCCTCACCCACTGTCCTACTTTCTCCTCTCTCCCCATGGCCCTCACTGCTTCCAGGTCAAGTGTCAGCCGTGTGCCACTCAACTCCCAGCAGCCGCTGACCTGGGTCTAGCACGTGCGGTGCTCTTGGCCCCTTCCCAAGCCTCCCAGGGCCAGAGCTCACCGCAGCAAGAAGGGGATGTAGCTGGGCTGACTCTTGCCGGAGCGGCTGGCACTGTGCAGAGAGCCAGCTGAATCTCCGTAGGGCTGATACAGCCTTCCGTCCGCATAAGGGCTGGGGCAGTTGTAGGACTAGGCAGGGAACAGAGAGGTCAGTAAGTGGGGGAGCAGGATGGGTGGCTCCAAGCTGGGAAGTGGAAGGCCAAGGGAGCTCACCCTGAGATCTACCGCCCAGGACCGAAGAGATAGGCCCCACATCTCTGCTGCCCCGTCTCAGGGCCTAGAAATAGTTGCAGCTCTGCCATAGCTCTGCCACTTCTATGCACCCCAGGTACCCTGGACTCGGCTGTGTAAGGGCTTGGTGGCTAAAGATGGCACCAAGAATTGTCTCCTGAGGAGTTCCTGTTGTGGCTCAATGGTTAACAAATCCGACTAGGCTTCGCTCAGTGGGTTAAAGATCTGTGGTGTAAGTCGCAGATGTGGCTCAGATCCTGCGTTGCTATGGTTGTGGTGCAGGCCGTGTTGCTATGGTTGTGGTGTAGGCCGTCGGCTACAGCTGATTCAACCCCTAGCCTGGGAACCTCCATATGCTGCAGGAGCGGCCCTAGAAAAGGCAAAAAGACAAAAAAAAAAAAGAAAAAAAGAATTGTCTCCTGAGAGCATTCTGAGAGACACAGAAGACTTACCAGGAGGCACAAGGGATTCTCAGGTGTGGGCATTTTTTTTTTTTTTTTTTTTTTTGTCTTTTTGCGATTTCTTTGGGCCACCCCCGCGGCATATGGAGATTCCCAGGCTAGGGGTCGAATCGGAGCTGCAACCACTGGCCTACGCCAGAGCCACAGCAACTCGGGATCCAAGCCGCGTCTGCAACCTACACCACAGCCCACGGCAACGCCGGATCGTTAACCCACTGAGCAAGGGCAGGGACCGAACCCGCAACCTCATGGTTCCTAGTCGGATTCGTTAACCACTGCGCCACGACGGGAACTCCCAGGTGTCTTTTAATACATGCGAATTGCTTTTTTTTTTTTTTTTTTTTTTTTGTAGGTGTGGGCATTTCTGACCCGATTAACTGTCTGGGCCAATTCCTCACCTTACTTGCAAGCTTCACACCCATCTCAAGTCAAAATCCTCCTCCCCACCCCCACCACAGGTGCCCTTCTTCCCAGGCCGCACATCCCATTTCACCACCCCTCCCTCCTTCCAGGAAAGGACGTAAGGATGGAGAGAAAGTAGGGTGAAAAGCACACAGAACAGGCTCCTTGGGCCTGTAGCCTCTCCCCCCGCCCCCACCCGCACGACCCCGCCCCCCTCTCTGACCCCTGGCTCCCTCACCGAGGTCAGGGTGGACTTGGTCGTCAGAGCAGGGTCCGGGCTGGGCTTGCGGCTGCAGGTGAACTTGAGCGCCTTCCGGACCTCCTTGCTGAGCACCACGTAGGAGAGGAAGATGAAGGGGCCCTGACAGGCAAGAGGCAGCGACTGTCTGGAAGGGCTTGTGAAGGCACCTCACAGCCAAGCTTCCCCCTCCACCCACCCGTCTCCCCGCCGCCACCACATCTCTGCGGGGCTCCCACGGGGCACGGGCAGGGTACCTGGATGCAATTGCAAGCAGCAAAGAGGTAGTGGAAGAGGAGGGTGTCACTGTTGACAGAGAGCAGTGCCAGCAGCCACGCGGCGCTCAGCAGCAGGAGGACAGTGAAGGAGGGCCGCAGGCCCGAGCTGGGGAGGGGGTGGGCTGTGAGTCTGGCCGTGGGGCGTCCCACGCCGATGCCCGTCCACGGCCCAGGTACCCACCCCCCATACTCACACAGGGCCTTTCTTCTCAAAGCCCTGCCGCTGGGCAGCACAGGAGGCTCGGGCCGCCAGGATGTACAGGAAGACGCTCATCTGGCAGGGGAGGGGCAGTGTGAGGGCGTCAGCAGGGAACAGACAGCTTCCACCCACCCTCAGGGGGCCTCAGCCATTCCTAAAGGGGATCCTGAGGTCACATGCAACCTGCTCACCTCCAGCCACGCTCTAGCACTCACCGAGACGGCAAAGGCCACGGGGCCAGCGAAACTCCAGATGAGCGTATCGTAGACGGACAGCCAACAGAAGTCGGGGTTCCCATAGCCCTCGGGGTCCAGGCCCACGGCCAGACCTGGGAGTACGGGGACAGCAGCAGGCGAAGCGGGTGGTCAGGGACTTTAGAATCCATCAGGCAGTCAAGGGGGCTCCCAGGGCCAGGCACAGAGGGCAAAAGGGTCTGCCCCTGATCTGTCCCCCTTCCTAGCATGGGGGACCCTACGCCCAGTAGCGGGGGGGTCTCAGGAGCGGAGTCCAACCACAGGGATACGCATGGAGAACTTGGCCCCGGGGCACAGGGATGGGAGCGGGAGAACGGGGTGTGAAGGTGGACCTGGGGATGTGGAACCATAGGCCCGGGAGGGGGCGAGGGTACCTGTGATGAAGGCGGGCACGCCCCAGCCCAGCATGTAGTAGAAGCGCATGGGGCCGGCGTTGACGTCGCGCACCTCGGTGAGCGCCCGGTACAGGTGCAGGGCCTCCAGGAGAGCCCAGGAAAAGGCGCAGAGGTACAGGAAGTGCAGCAGGATGGCGATGACTGTGCAAGCGAACTGAGGGCCCGGGCAGTGCCCAGTCAGTGACTAGGCACAGCCAGAGCATGGGTGCTGCTCTCACCAGACTGGGGAGGAGGGCCTGGGGGTTGGGAGGTGCTTCAGAGGAAGCTGGGCCAGAGGAAGGTACCTCTAGGATGCTGGGGAAGTAAGGGGGTGCTAGAGAGGCGGAAACGATGGGCTCTTCATTAGTCCCTGCTGCAGGGACTGACAGCGGGGCGGTGGGGGGGCGGTGGCGCTCTGGGGACAAGCACAGGAGGCACATCTTACAGGGAGGTCAGCCTGGTTGATTCCCAGGAGGAAGACCAGCTGAGCCAGGCCCAGGGCGGCAGTCAGGTTCCGTCGGATGCCGTGCTGGTTGGAGCGCAGGGCACGCAGGATGGTGAGGAGGAGGAAGGTGAGCAGGAGGGCCGCCAAGGTGACCCCTAGGGCCACGTACGTCAGCGTCTTCAGTGGCAGGATCTCCCCATTCTGCAGGGTGGGTGGCAGGGCAGATTAGGAAGGGCAGGGCCTGAGCACCTAACCCAGTGCCCTGTGCTCCCACCCCCCACCCCGGCTCTGCGGCCTCCCCCCACTGGGTCCAACCTCCCGCCGGGACACGTCCATGAGCACAGCAAAGCTTGTCATGTGGTTGCACTGGCAGCTGACGTGGCTCTCGTTGCGGAAGACGACTTCGCAGCCTCGGGCTGACCAGCCACCTGTGCCGCTGACCCTGCATGAGAGGGGCAGGGTCAGGACACAAAGGGGCTGGGGTGCCCAGGGGCACAGCCCGGGGGGCAGGGCAGGGCAGGCTCACAGGATGGAATGGTTCCAGAAGACACAGATGGGCTTGGTCCGCTCCTCCGTCTCCAGCAGCCGGAACTGCACTGTGACGGGCTTGTCCAAAGCTCGGGGCAGAAGCTCCTCATCGTCATGGACACTGATGCTCACCACAGGCGTGTTGATGACAGGGCGTTTGGGAACTCTGACCGGGGACAGGCAGGCAGCGGTCACATGGGAGTCACGTGTCGGGGGGGAAGCCCCCTTCTCCCCCAAGATGCCCCCAACCCCTGGCCCCTCCTTAGGCCTCACCCGCCCGGACCCCCACCCGGTCCTCGTCTCTCCAGCCACTCACCTCAGGCTGCGCTTGTCCGGGTCGTAGTTGTGGGGCAGCAGCCCGGCCAGGGTGCGGTAGATGATGACGCTGGCCACAGCCTCACCCTGGCTCAGCTCTGGGTGCCGCCGCTGACGCCGTGCCAGCTCCTCCAGCTCCTGGGCCTCCCCGGGGCCCGCGGGCCTGACCACAGGGGGCGTTTCTGGGATCGGGACACTGTCCACTCAGCTGGGTCCTGCACAGACGCCCCGGCCTGGCCTGGACCCACCCCGTGGCCCCCACTGACCTCTGAAGACAGACTCAGGCAGAATGACCGTTGTCTCAAGGTCCGGGGGCCGCTCCCCCCGCAGCGCCTCGTAGCGGGGCAGCTTGGCCCCCGCGAAGTTCCCCTTGTCCAAGCGAACCACAGAGATGACTGCGGGGAGGTCACTGGTCAGACCCCGGGTGAAGTGGGCAGGCCCCGGGCATGGCTGCCCTCCCAGAGACTCATGAACCCCTCCCCGCCCCACCCGGCGCAGCAACCTCACCAATGTTGGGCGTGACGATGGTGAAGGGGCTGAGGTAGGTGTGCCGCATGTTCTGGGCCAGGGCGCTGGCGTAGGCCTCGTAGTGCTGCAGCAGCCAGGCAGTGCCCCCCTCCGTCTGCTGGATCAGCTCCCAGTGCCGCTTGTTGGCTGCATCCAGGAGGGCGCTGCCCACCCGCAGCAGATTCTGGAGGGTGGGCACAGTCATGGTGGGCCGTGCCCACAGCCTCACGCCTTCTGGTCCCCACTGCCAGGCCCCTCCCTGGAATCCTTCCTCCTCACGCTCTAACGACAGCTTCCCAGGCCCTGTGCCTGCGCCCACACAGAGGTATGAGGAGCCGATTCCTCCCTTCCCTGGCACAGTGGGCAGGGCCTCTGCTCCCGGAGCCTGGTCAGACCAGGCCCCTTGCTAGGAAAAGGGTGGGGAAATATACCCCTCTAGGTTACCCACGGGCCGGGCCATGGCTCAAGGGATCTCACAGAGGCCTCATGTCAGCTGGGAGCTCCCCAAAGGCAGGGGTGGGGAGTGCCCCCCCCTGCCCCCAGGTTGCCACTGGGACCCCCACCCACCCCACCAGCCCTGCCCCCGCCCAGCCTCACCTCAGTGAAGTGCACATCCTGCGTGGCGGACAGCCCGAAGCCCCGCTGGGCGCTCTCGTGGGCCAGTAGCCTTGTGGCCAGCTGGTAGGCCACCTTGACATCGCTGCCGAAGTAGCCAGCTGTGTGCTGGGTAGCGTTGCGCAGAAGCAGAGCCAGCTGCTGGGAGCGCCCCGAGTCCAGGCCTGACTCATTTCGCTGCAGCCGCTCAGCCTGGGCCAGGACAGGGAGGGACAGGGGTCAGCCCAGGAGGATGGCAATGAGGTACCCACAGGGAAGAACTAGAACTCTGAAGAAAAGGGGACAAGTGGCCTCCAGGGTAGGGGTGGGGGTTCCCGGAGACAAGGGCTGGAATTCCAGAGTCCCCTTTCCCGGAGCTGTCCTCCTGGGCAGGTGAGGGGTAGGGAGCGAGGAGACGAGAAGGTTCCCTTACAAAGCCCTTCAGCTCCGAGAAGGTGACGGACGTGCAGTTGAAGAGGTTTGGCGGGAGCCACCCTCGGTGCTCGTCACAGTGGCGCACAGCGGTCCCTGGGGGTGGGAAGCAGGAGGGCCGGGCCTCAGGGAGAGACACAGGGGGCTGCCGAGACCAGGCTGACGTCTGCTGGGGGCCCCTTGTGGACCAGAGACAGGAGACAAGCAAACGAGGGCCCTGCCACCCTGGACCCCACCCCAGGTGAGAACAGGAAGGTTGGCGCACTGAATACCAGAGCCCAAACCTCTGCAAGGTCGGCCGAAACCAGGGCCACAGGAGCCCAGGGCAAGTGGATCTCCTTGAGCCCAGACATGGTGCCCCCTCAAGCCACCACCTTGCACGCTCTGCCACTCACTCTGTGCTTTTGAACCCTGCTCATCACCAATCTGAGGGCCAGCGCCAGCCCCCACCCTGGGGCTGGGTCCCTGGAGACAGCACCCAGCAGCCTCTGCTCCCCAGACCGTCTTTCTAGTGGCATAACCCCTACTGGGTGGCAAGCTGAGGACCGGAAGCCTGCGTGACTCATCTCTGAAGCTCTAGTCCCCAGCCCTGTGCCACACTCATTGCACGGCTTTGAGCACTTTGGTTAGGAATCTTGGAATTCCCATCGTGGCTCAGCGGTTAACGAATCTGTCTAGGAACCATGAGGTTGCGGGTTCGATCCCTGGCCTTGCTCAGTGGGTTAAGGATCTGGCGTTGCCATGAGCTGTGGTGTAGGTTGCAGACACAGCTCGAATCTGGCATAGCTGTGGCTCTGGCGTAGGCTGGCGGCTACAGCTCCGATTCGACCCCTAGCCTGGGAACCTCCTTATGCCACAGGAGTGGCCCTAGAAAAGGCAAAAAGACAAAAAAAACTCAGAATCTCAGCTGTAGGCACCCTCCAGATAGGCAACCCTGTGAGCTGGGAAATGGGCCAAGGAAGTGTGGAACAGAGAGGCCTCCCAGGACCTGGAGGCCAGAAAGTGGACTCCTGGATTTACAGCCAGGCCTCCCTACCCTCACCCCACTGATGAGAGGCCAAATCCTCAATCCCAGGCCCCTAGTACGTACCAAAGGAGCCTTTGGGGCAGGGGGCAGCAGCAGGCAGCCCAAAGCGGGTACGGGGCCACCAGATTCCCGCCTCAATAGCTCGGGGGCAGCTGTCGTAATTCACTGCAGGGAAACACACACGGTCACAGGAGAAGCTGTCTGCCTACAGCTCCAAGCCAGGCTCCGTCTCCCTCCCTAAGCAGCCTCAGGCCTGCAACCAGCCCTTGCCCCTGGCCTCCCTGGCACACCAGGGCCTGGCCCACACTGGGAAGCCCCACCTTCACAGCCGTTGGTGGTAACCTCAGCAAAAGGGTTGTCACAGCGGTCACACTGACGCCCAATGACACCTGGCTTGCATGGACACTGGCCATCCTCGGGGTCACAGACTCGGGACAGAGAGCCCGTGGGGTAGCAGTCACATAGGAGGCAGGAGGGGCTGCCAGGGGGCCGGTAGTGGTTCTCCTGGGAGGGAGGAGGAAAGATGTGGTCACCGGCTCAGGCTCCCTTCCCTGGATCCTTGTGGGTCCTTTCACTGTGACCCCTCTGGGGAGAGGCTCCTTGACCACAGGTCCCCCCAAGAATGGTATATTCAAAATATTTAACATAATGATTAATGATTTGGAGTTTAACCCATCAATGAGCCAAACAATTAGAACAGGCTGCAGATGAGGACAGCTGGTTCAGAGTTCGCTGGCTGAGTCCCAGGCACCCCCACACCCCAGACACATGTGCACAAACAGCCACTGGTCCACCCCCTACGGAGCAAAGCCACACAGCCCTCAGATCTCTGTGGCAAGGCTTTCTTCACTGCCCCCCAAAAGGCCCAGGAGATAAAGAACAGAGGCCAAGGCCATCGTGGAGGCCTAGGTCAGGGCTGTCACCTTGCAGTGGCACTCGCCGCTCGTCTTGTTGCAGTCTGGATCAAAGCCTTTGCTGACGTCACAGTTGCATGGGCCGCAGGTGGGGTGTCCCCACCAGCCTCGGGGGCAAGGCTGGTCAATCCTGCAGAGAGGGGCCCAGGCAGGAGTGAGCTCCCTCCTCTGCCTCCTTCTGACCCTGACTGTGGTGCGGTTAGGCTCTCAATGCTCTGAGGGCCACAGCAGACATGGGCTGTGGCCACGGGGACCTGCTGCTGCATGCTCCTGGTCACTTACCTGGTCTCACAGTATGGCCCAAGGTAATTTTGGGGACACTCGCAGGTATAGCCATGGGGGGCACTGGGCTTTCGGGTACATATGGAGTGATGCTCACATGGGTTCAGGTCACACACGTTAGTGCAGTTGTCACCATAGTAACCTGGGACCAGAAGGACACAACAAGCTCAATCCCCACCCTCCCCTGGCACATTCTTCAAACCTGCCTTCAGCCACCTCCTACTCTGAGCGTTACACCAGCTGGCTATGACTTTGGCGTGTAGGAGGAGAGGCGCAGAGAGGTGATGTCACAGGCCCCAAGCCACTCAGCAGAGCCAGAATGAGACCCCGGCACTTGCTAATCTGCCCCTTTTCCCTGGACCCCTGACACACCTGGATCACAGCTGCAGGAATAGCTGTCCCAGTCATCACTGCAATAGCTGTTGGCAGGACACGGGTTCGAGTCACAGGGGTCTGGCAGGCTACAGCCTGGCTCCACATTGATGCTTTCCCCACGGCTGGGATCCAGACTGCTAACACCCTCAGCTGTCTCGCTTACCCGAACGCCCTGGGAGGGACGGGGTGCTGTTGGCCTTTTGCCGAGCAGGCCTCCAAGGGTTGCCGATGGAAAGGCAGGTGAGGGTGCTTACCTGCAAACAGCCCCGGAAGCCACGGGCCACGCCCCCGGCCGGCCCAGGCACTCCCCCAACCGTAATGTTGCTCAGGTGCAGCCCATGCAGCCGGGGGCCCAGGTTGCCCTCTGCCCGCTGCTGCCCATAGTCGAAGGACAGGATGGCGTGGCCGGGGCCTCCGCTGGCTCCCAGTGCCAGCTGTGCATGGTGCCAGTCCCCGTCATTGGCCCGGCCTGGCTCCAGCTGGAGAGATGAGGCCTGGAGCCCGGTGCCCTCCACACTCAGCACCACGTGGCCCTCCCGCAGCTGGCACCAGAAGAAAAGAGGGTCAGCGGCCTGCCTTAATCCACTCTCCTTCCAGCCCTCTGACCTTCCTGGGCCACCAAACCCATCCCGCAGCCCCGCGAAGGCCTGAGGGGAAAAGGCATCATGTCCCTTGGGCTCAACAGATGGCAGCAATGATCCACCAAAGGAACCCAGCCGCCTTTTTCTTTCCCGGGTAAAGGCCCCGCCCAGCTGTCTCCGGCCAGGCCCGGCCAGGGCCTGCCAGCCCCACGCCTCCCTGCATCACCTGCAGGGTGATAGTGCTGCGCCCCCTCGTGACAGCCTGCAGTAGGACGCCGTCGGCCTGGCGCGTACGGAACATGAGGCTGAGGTGCCAGGGCTGGGAGATGGGCAGTGAGAGGCCGTGCCAGGCCACCAGGCTGCTGCCCAGGAAGCGCTGCGGGTTGGCCATTTCTGGAGAGGCAGATAAAAGCGGACTCTGAGAGGTTAAGCAGCTGAGTGACCCAGGGCATAGGATGCTCAGCAGTGGTGGCTCCCAGGAAGGCAGGGCACCACTGCCTCTCCGAGTGCCCACTCTCCACGTCTGCCCCACCCTCCTGAGCGTGTACCTGCCCCGGGCCCGCCCCACACTGTGCCCAGGCCTGCCTCTGACTGGGCCCTTTGTCTCTCGTGCTGCCCTCTCGGGGCTCTGCCCTGACACGCTTTTCCACCCACAGCCCAGCTCAGCTGGGCCCTGCCCAGTGTCTGCCCCGACCCTGCCAGTGTGTTCCCAGCACTGCTGACAGCTCCTGGGCCCTGGCCCCGGATGGCTGCGCTCCTACCCTGGGCACAGCTCTTGCCCCCGAAGCCCAGAGGGCACTGGCAGCTGAACGCATCCCACTGGTTCACACAGGTGCCCCCATTGTGGCAGGTGTTGCTGTCGCACACATTCTTCTTGGCAGGGCAGCCTAGAGTGGAGAGAAGGGCACTCGGGCGGAGGCTGTGGCAATGGCTAGAGGGGGCTCTGAGGCCCACACCAGGCACAGCGCCTCCCCCCTGCACTGGGGCCCGGCCCAGCTCCCCTACCAGGCACGGTGCCATTGTTGGCAATGAAGTCGGCCATGTCGACGTGTCGGCTATCCACCTGCAGGTTCCTCATGCAGCCCACGAAGTGCCGCGTGCGGACAGGGAAGCTCTCGGGCAGGTCAGGGACCCCGCCCAGCAGCAGGGGCCCCGTCAGGTCCAGAGACCTGGGGGAACGAAAACGGCCACGAGCTGAGGGACAGTGGGGGGCTTCCGGCTCTTCTCCCCACGGCCTGCCACCAGGCCAGGAGATCCAGGGGCCCCGCAGAGCAGCCAGAAGAAGGCGGGCCCCAACCTGGAGCTGCTCCCTTGATACCCACCCCTCCTCAGGCTGCTGCACAAGGCCCGGCTCTAGTCCCCCAAGCTTGCCCGCTCCCACCCCTGACCCCAGCCCCCCGCAGAGGACTGAGAAGGGGCAAAGGGAAGCAAGCTGAAGGAAGGCCCCCAGCTGAACTGCTTCCCATGCCAGGGTCCCCAGAGGCCCCCCTTACAACCCTCCCTCCCGCCTGGCCTGTACCTCACCTTACCCCCCCTCGCCCCTGCTTACTTCTTGCTGCCACCCTGGGTGCCCTGGGCAGCACAGGAGTAGTTGCCCAGCACAGCTCCAAAGCGCAGGGCCACCCCTGTGTCACAGCCATCCACAGTCACCACGGCCACCTTCTGCTCAGATGGGCCCTGCGGGAGCCCTGTTTGGCCCAGCAGGGGCTGTGGACAGGGCAGGGATGGGATGGGAAAGAGTGGGTAGGAGCCACTCAGTGCACGGGCCAGGCATGAAGGCACTAGCACACACTGATCCCCTCCGTGTGCGCCTACACGTACACGTGTGTATAGACACACACACACATGCACACAGATGTGTGTGCATGTCTTAATGTGTTTACCTTCCTCAATGTCCACTCAAGTTTGTTCCTGTCTAAAGGAACAAGCAGCATCTACACCACCCGGGGAATGGGTTTGCCCAGCAAGGTGGCAAGTTCCACCTGCCCCCTTCCCCGCTTTCAGCCAGGAGTGCCACGACCAGCCCCGGGGGAGGCAGGGCCACCCGGGTCTGAGTGAGAGCCTGAGCCAAGGACAGAACCCGCCCACTCCTTGGCTGCCCCTCCCACACCCACCTTATTGTAGTACTTCAGCTGCACCGTGTGCCACTGGCCGTCACTGACCCCTCCGGGCACGAATGGGGACACAGTGGTGGTCGACTCCCCTGGGGAAAGGACCCAGGTGAGCTGGGACACCAGATGAGGGCTGGGAACGGGGAGGGTGTGCTCACGGTCGGGCTGGGCCCGGATTTGGCTGGGAGAGGGTGTGACTTGGGGTCAAGGGCCAAGAGACACGAGGCCTCTAGGAGATGGGCACGGGGCAACCGGGATCACCTGCAGAGAAGGTGAGCTGGACCTGCTCCTGGATCACCTCGAGGGCCACAAAGTCATGCTTCTCGTTGAAGCGCCCGTTGTACAGCAGCAGCCCGTCACGCTCCTTGGTGGCAAACCTTAGCAGGAGTGGGGGATGGGGGCAGGGGATGGAGCACCCGCCTGGATGCTGGATGCCACACCCCGGCCACCTAACTAACCCTGACCCTGCTCAGGACCCTCCAGAGGACTAACTCTTGGCCGAGGCTCTAGACCACGTGACTAGAATGGGGAAGATGAGCCCAACCCGGGACCAGAAGCAGAACCCGGGCTTCCAGGCTCCCACCCTTGAGTGTGGGGTGGGAGGAGTGTAGGTGGTCCTGCTGGTGCGGGAGGCCTGCTGGCCGAGGGCACACGCAGCTCCAAATGCTAACTGATCCTGCTCCACCAACAACCTGTTCTGAGCACTTCTGCTGCCTGACTTCCCACCTCATCCGGGTCCCCCCGCCCCCGCCCTCCCCAGCGCCAGGGCACTCACGAGAGGGCCAGGGTGAAGTGGAAGCGCTGGCGCAGGCCTCGGAAGGTGATGAAGGAGCGGGCGGGGAAGCTGCGTGTAGTCACCTGGCAGAAGGGCTTCTCAAAGTCTCCAGACGGGCAGTCGCACTTGAAGCCACCCACCAGCAGGTTGACACAGGTGCCTCCGTTCTTGCAGACACCTGGGGCACAACGGCCTGAGCGGGCACTCACCTCGCAGTGCTCACCTGGGCAAGAGGTAAGGCAGGTGAGCGCCAAATGCCTGAGGAGAAGGAGGGGAACTGGGGCTCCTTTGCTCCCAGTGTGACCCCCATAATCTCCCCAACTCTCCCCAGCATCCCCACTTCTCATGCGCTTGTCTTCTCTGAAGGCTGTGAAACCCCCGCCCTCCCAGTGCTGTGCGTGGCCCCCAGGGCCGAACTCGCCACAGACCCACATACTGCTCTCCGGCAAGTTCCTCGAAGCTCCCAGACCTGTCCATACCCCTGTTTGGGCCTCAAAAACACAGGCCCGAGAGACCCCTGATCACCAGGCCCCAGTCCTCACGGCCTCTGGTGTCAGGGCTACCAAGCAAGCTGGGAGTGTCCTGGCCCCTTCGGGGGTGAACGCATGGAGGGAAAAGCCTGCGGGTCAGCACAAGGCCTGGTGCCAACACCCCCGCCCTCCCCCTCACTGGTGCTTTTGTCCCTGTCAGGCGCCAAGATCAGTTTCCCTCCCTGGGGACGAGACCAGGCTTCTACTTGGATTTGTCAGAGTTTCAGAGTTATGGGGAGGTGTAGGCGGGGAGCTGGGGACTCTCCAGAACTGGGGCAGGGAACTCCCACCCTGCGCCGTGGAGTCCAGCTTGAGGACCTGGGTGCACTTGGGAGATGCTGAGAGAGTAGGGCCCCAAGCCTAGGAGCAGAGTAGGAGTCCAAGGAGGAGCTGAAAATTCCAGCAAGATCAGATGGAAAAATCCACCCCTTTCTCTCCCTCCCCATTCCCAGATTCTAGAGATAGGTTCTCAGCTCCAGTGCCTAGTGACTGGCTCTTGTTTCCATGGAAACTGTTGTTCGCCTACTCTAAGCACCCCCCAACCCCATCCTCCTGGACAAAGACTTCCCTCCCCTCCCCCCAGCCCCCCCTCCACCAGCAGCAGCTGAGAGGAGTCAAGTCTGGCAAGTTCTGGGCAGGAAGATGCAGCAGGGAAGGCAGTGGAGCCTGCCTACCACTGCTGGCAGAGCCAGTGGGCATGGCTCTGGGAGAGAGAGAACCAGGCCTAAGGCATCTGGGAAGGAAGGGCCCATGGAGGAGAGGAGGGGGTATCCGGAGGGCAATCAGGAACACAAAGCAGAGGCAAGGAGCATCCCAGGGAGAGGCTGGGAACAGGATGCGTAAATCAGGCCAAAAAAGGAAGGCCTCTTGGTCAGGACCCTGTTTCACAGACCTGGGTGGGGGTGGGGCTATTCTGCTCGGGTCACACAGGTGCAGGGATCTTCTGAAACACCCCTATGCCCACACCCAAACTCTCCAGTTTCCCCAGCTCTCCTGTGCCTTCCCCTCAACAGGCGGGAGAAAAGCACTTGCAGCAGCCCAGAAAGGTAATTCACTCAGCAGTGGGGAGAGAGCAGTATGAGGCCCAGCATCACCCCTAAACCAGCTGTGAGCAAGTCACCTGATCTCAGCCTGCCCTTAAATCACAGCCAACGCTTCCTCCAGGCCAGCTCTTTACACAGGTTAAGTTAATTAAGTTCATCTTCACAACCACCTTATGATGTAAGTAGATTCATTATCTCCATTTAAAAATACTAAGGCACAGAGAGGTTAGGTAACTTGCCCAAGGTCACACAGCAACTCCTGTCCAAGCTTGAGATACAAATGCAAGCAGGTTGGCTCGAAGGCTAGGGCTGACCTCAGTTACAGCCCCTGCGGTGGGGGCAGATAGGTGGCCGAGAAGGGCTCCCCCTTCTGCCTTCCCTAATAGGTGGCTGGTGTGAAAGAGCAAGTGGGACTGGTGGGCGCCCAGTGTACTCTGTACCTTCCTCCAGAAAGGAACACCGCCACTCTTGTCTTTAGCCCGATTGTGCTGGCACCACAGTGTCAGCCCCCTGGACCACCCCTGGGGGGCCCCCTCCCTCTTTGAAGGCTCACCCGTGTAGCCCTCTCGGCAGAGGCAGGTGTAGCCGCCCTCACGGCTGCGGCAGCGCCCGTGGGGGGCGCAGGGCCGCGAGTAGCAGAGGTCCACCTCCGTCTCGCAGTAGTCACCGGTGAAGCCTGGCGGGCAGCGGCAGCGCAGCCCCCCGACCGGGTGGATGGGCCGGAAGAGCACGGAGGAGGAGGAGATGAAGGGCGCCGAGGAGTCGAAGCGCAGGACCGACACGCAGCGCATGTAGTTCTCGCAGGGCTCGCGCAGGCAGATGTTGTCGTCGAAGGGCAGCACGCGCTGCGCGGAGATGGCCGTCAGCAGGCTGCGGTTGAGGTACAGGCGCTCCTGCAGGTCCTCCGAGGGCAGGAAGGGGGGCCCGCCCCCGGGCCCTGGCGGCTGGCCCACCGACAGGCTCACGTTGAGGATGTGGCCGCCGGGGGCGTCCGTGTCCCGCTGCACGTTGAAGACCACCACGTGGTCTGGGGGTGTGGCCAGCGTGGCGGCCACGGCCTGGATGAAAAGACCCAGAAGCGGCGACAGGAAGCGCTCGGGAGACATGTCCTCCAGGCGCAGCGTGATGCTGTGCGTGAGCATCTCGTCGGTGATGATGGTGACTCGCAGGGCGCACTGGGCGGTCACACTGTGCACGCCATCTGCGGAGAGGCCAGATGGTTAGGACCCGGGGAGGGCAGGGGTGCCAGAGACCCGGCCGAGGCAGGAGCACCCGGGGGAGGGAGAGCCTGTGGGCCGAAATCCCCCTGCAGGCTCCTGCACTGCCCAGTTGCCAAGAAGGCGTCCTGTTTTCTGACTGGCATAATGGTGTCCTAGGAGGTATGTGTATGTCAACCGTGGGACAGTCACTCCTTGAGGGCTCAGCCCCCATTCGCACTTAAGGGGGTTGATTGCAGAAGTTCTCATTGCATACTTTCCAGAAACCCTCTGCTGTGTAACATGGGCACATCTGGTTTTTTGTTTGTTCGTTTGTTTTTCATTTTTGGCCGCCCCTTGGCATGTGGAGTTCCCCAGCCAGGGCTCAGATCTGAGCTGCAGTCGTGACCTAAGCCAAAGCTGGCTGTGACGCAGGAACCTTAACCCACTGTGCCTGCCAGAGATGGAATGTGCTCCCAAGACGCCACCAATCTCCCGTTGTGCCACAGCGGGAACTTCTGGGCACATCTATTTTTTTTTGCATATGGAGGTTCCCAGGCTAGGGTTCCAGTCGGAGCTGTAGCTACCGGCCTTTGCTACAGTCACAGCAACACCACACTTCACGGCAATGCCAGATCCTTAACCCACCGACCAAGGTCAGGGATCGCACCTGCATCCTCATGGATGCTAGTCGGGTTTATTAACTGTTGAGCTATGATGGGAACTCCCTGGGCACATCTTTTAAGTCTATGCACCTTTTCCTGCCCAAGCCACAGGTTCTACTTCATTATACCATTCTTGGCAAATTTCCCTACACAAGAGTCCCATTTTGCCTGTTTCTTACCTCTCTGTAGGGGCCAGAGCATGAGAGATCCACAAACATAATCTTCCCGCTCCCTCAGCCTCTGTATCTCAGCTACCACAACCCTGACCCTGGCCGTGTTCCCCTTTCCCCCACTGCGGCAGAGTGGGGGGTGAACTGGGTCACTGGGCCACCCAGTCCTCCTCCCACTGAGTCCCATGGCTGCTTGGGCACAGGCCCGCTATCCCCATGGCAACGCCCCACACAAAGCATTCTTCCCGCCCAACTCTGGGCTGCTGAGGGTAGCCGGGGGGCCCCACCCCAGGAAATCCAGCTGAGCCACCTTACCGGTGGAAGCACCACCCACTGCCCTGCTGCTGCGGGGTCCGAGGGACCAGAGATGGAAGGGCCTGGGCAGCTCTCCATCCTGCTGCCCAGACAGAGCCCCACAGGGCTGACCCCTCCTCCAGCCCTAGGCCCTCCAGCTCCTCATCGCCCACTTGGCTCGCCAAATTACAGCCTGGCACACCCTCAGGCCACACACTCACTTATGAACAGCTAAGTATGCACTCGCCGGTGTCTCACTCCACCCACACACCCTAAGCCCAGAAATACCATGTACACCTGAATGCGCAAATACATGGCAATGGATTTTACTCAGCTGAAAATGAAAACTAGAGGCCAAGGGAAGAGGGAAAAGGCTCGGCAGGGCTACAAGGGACACTCATTTTTTATTTACTACAGTGTCCTACACATAGTAGGTTTTCAGTCAATACTAAGATGTTCATGAGAATCTGTTTGGTCTCCATAATGAAAAAATGAGCTTCACAAACAGCAGGAGGAGCCTAAGCAGCTATGAAAAAGAACACCCTGGCAGGAATGGGGCAGGAGTTGGTGTTTCTGGGGTGGGATGGGAGTAGGAGAGGGATCTAGGAATAGATTCTGCGTCTTTGTCACATCTCCTGGAGGCGTCGACGGCACTGGTGTCTCAGTTGAGCCTGGGAAAGCCGAAGCCCAACACCTGTCCCAGCCATGACCGCGGCCCACCGCGCACCTGCCCTCCAGCCTCATGGTCTGAGAACGCCGAGGCCCGCCTGCTCCCAGCAGCAAGCCTGTTTTGTCGTCACCCACTTCTGCTCCTCCTTCTCTCGACTTGCAGATACCCAGATACCGCACAGGCTGTTCCTTCCTACCTGGCCTCTCCAGACACCGGCCCATAGTCCTAGTTTTCTAACCTGCCCTAAACTCACCTTTTCCAGGAAGCCCCCCCAGATTGATGACCTCAGGCTCTCCTTTTCTCCCTTCTTCAGACCCCCCTTGCACTGAGGTATGGAGCTGGCACAGGACTCCTGTTTACCTGGTGCCCAGCCAATCCTGAGTGTGATAGTCCCTCCGGGTAGAAAGCGGCCTAAGCGTCCACACAGAGTACTCCTAACTGATTGGGGAGGGGAGGCGGCAGTCAAGGCCAACGAGCCACGGAAACCTCATCACCCCTCAGCCCTGGGAACAAGCACTCCTCCCCACGTCCCTCCTCTGCTGTCTCAGGCCCCGCCTATGCCCCTCGCCCAGTGTCTCTGTTGCTTCCCATCTGTCCACCATCTGTGGCCACCTGCCCCTCTGCTATTGTCCCCCCTCCCAGCAGTCAACTCACTGCCCTCTCCTGCCTCTTTGTTCCTCTCCCCTGCCTTGACCTGGGTCACCCCTCAGGTGCAAAGAAGATGGTGGGAACAGGGGTGGGGGGTGCATTGCGTGAGCCATCCTCCTGGACAGAAAAAAGGCTGGGGTGGGCCCTGACCCCAGGAAACACCGTCTGTGCCCAGAGCCCAGCCAGCCACACCTGGAAAAGTTCCACATCCCAGACTGTGGCAGAATCGGATTCCAAGCCTCCCTTCCCCTGGCAGATGTGCCAGTGGAAGTTGTAGGCCTGGAGGGGGTCTGCCACTCCCGGGGCTGACCATGCCATGGACAGGAGCTCCTGCGTGTCTTAGCAGAGGAAGAAAAGGCAGGGGGAACTCAGGCTTCAGGAGAGCCATGCAGCCCAGGCTGGGGCAGCTGCAGCCGCTGCAAACAAGAGAGGGGGAAATCAGAGAGGCATAAGCACAGAGACCAAACAGGGGAAGACAAAGGCCCAGGAAAAGAGCCAGCAGTGGAGAAAGTGGGAAAGGAGGAGAGAGTCACACAGGAGATGGGGAGAGGGCAGTGGAGGGGGCCCAGCAGAAGGGCCCCGGGGGCAGAGGCGGGAAAGAAAGAAGAGACAAAGAACAAGAGAAGGAAAACAAAGGGGCAGTGGGAGTCGATCCCTCTCACCCCAACCTCCCTGAACTTTGGGGTTGCCGTGGTGACTGCCTCCAAGGGTCAGGGCCGAGGGGAGAGGGTGGGGCTAGGGCCGGAGGGCCAGCCAAGGCTGCGCCCTCTATTCTGGGGGGCTGCGGTCTGGGGCTTTGCCCGGTAGAGACACGAAGGCGGGGGCAGGGGGGGCCTCCTCTGCCCCATCCCTCGGCATCCTGCGCACTCACTGAGTGGACTGGGGGGTGGACAGGAGGGAGAGGCCACGGCCCTCCACCGCTTCCCACTGGCTCCCAGCACAGAGAAGGACACGAGACAGGGGAGCTCCAGCTCCCACTTCCTCCTCCTGGAGGAGAACTGAAGCTTCCAGAGGCACAGAGCCTTCTCTGCGACCTCTAAACGCTCATGTGCCTTGGCTGTGATGGCCACCTGAGGAGTGCGGCAGGGGAGCATCAGTCCAGAAAGGGCCACAAGTAGGGGCGCTGAAGCCACGCCCTGTGTCCCGCCTGCCTCTCACTCCCGGCCTGGACTCCCTGCACTGGAAGTGAGGCCCGCCAGGCTCCTTTCCTTCCCCCTTCCCTGATGTGTCTGGAGTGGGGGTGCCCTGACCCGCCCATCCCCAGGGTGCAGCCAACAAGGAGCCCTCTGGAGGATCTCAGCAGTTCCCAGGTGTGGCGCAGGGGCTCAGGTGCCTGGGGCGGGCCCCCTCCTTGCTGGTGGCAGAAGAGACAGAACGTGGTCCCTGGCCCAACCCTCCTTCCCCAGCCCTCTGTCCTGGGAGTCTGCAGGCTGAGCGCTTGGCCAGGCAGCTGGAACGCCCGGCCTGGGTCCTGGCCAGGCTCCCACGCCCCAGGACTCTGTTCTCTCGCCACTGGATCCGGGGGCTCTGCCCTCAGAGGTCACCAGTTCCCAGGCACGTGGTGGTCCCCACGTCCCATCCTCTGAGCCCAGGCTCTCAGGGCCCACAGGGAAAGCCTGGCATCTAGAACAGTCCGTGGGGTGGCAAGGGGCCCAAGAGGCCTCAGCCTGCCCCTGGATCCCCTGCAGCCCCTCCCCCAGGCGGGACCCGAACCACAACCTCCGACAGTGGGGTCTGTTTGGACAGAGACAATGAGCTCCGGCCTCACTTCCTGTGGGAGCTCAGAAGAGGGAGCCAGGCCAGGCTCTTTCTGCCTGGAGGGAAAAGAATGTACTAGACAAAGTCCCCCTCAGCCAGTCTGCGGCTCAGCCGGGGACCAGAAGGGGCCCGACCGCAAGGTCCTGACCCCGCAGCAGCAACCCCGTGCCCCCAGAGCCTCGGCTCTGTGGGAGGCTGTGTGAGATCACAGGGATACCCTGGGGGGGTGGGGGGTGGGGGGCGCTGGGCGGCGGCTGGCCTCTCCCGGCCACAGTCCTCCATCCCTCCCCCAGCTTTCCTGAACCCCAGTCTTCCACGCGCCTCCCCCACCCCCCAAATTCTTGGCAGCAGCCATGGCCAGGGCAGCCTCACAGCGCTTCCCCCACCACGTCACAGGCTGGTAGGCAGGGGGCAGCCAACCGGAGCAGCCCAGGCGGCCTGGGGTGGCGAGCGAGGCCGGCCCCGCTGCCAGGATTCCGCAGGCTCCTTCCCAGGCTGCTTGCTTCTCGCCCCTCGACGGCTGGGCCAGTACCCAGTACTGGGCAGAGAGGCAGCTCAGCGGTTCCTCCTGGGACAGCTGCCCAGGCCCTCCCTCAAGGGCCACCCTCCCCCTCCGACCCCACTCCAGGGTCACCTGGGCCCTTCCTTACCTGAAACCAGCACGCTCATGATGGCCTCCAGAGGTCGGTTGTTGTCCAGGGCCCGGCTCAGCCTCAGCTCGCCAGTGGAGCCATTGAGTAGGACCAGGCTGAGTTCGTTCCCCCGCTCGAAGCTGTAAGTCAGGCTGTCCGAGATGTCAGGGTCGTGGGCAGGCACGCGGCCGATGGCACCCCCCGGGAAGCTGCTTGAGCGGTTGGTGACATAATTGTTGAAAAGGATCTCAAAGTTGCCCAGCACGGGGGGGTTGTCGTTGCGGTCCAGCAGGCGGACGTGCACCGTAGCCCGGCTCACCAGGGGCGCCGACGTGGCCTGGATGACCAGGATGTATTCCGGCCGGTCCTCGTAGTCCAAGTCTACCAGGGCGGTCAGCTCCCCAGAGAAGATGTCCAGCTGGAAGACCTCAGGGATGTTGCCCTCCACAATCTGGTACATGATCTGGGCGTTGGTGCCCTCGTCAGGGTCAGTGGCTGTGACCCGGGCCACAGCCAGCCCAATGGGACTGTTCTCTTCCACAAACACATCAAACTCATCCTGCTCAAAGACGGGCGGATTGTCATTCACATCCAACACAGTGACCGTCACCTCCATGGGCGTGCGGGCTGGAGGCATCCCCTTGTCCACTGCATACGCCCGCAGGATGTACTGGGCCACATTTTCACGATCCAGCCTCCGCAGCGTGCGCACGATGCCTGATGTGGACTCTACGATAAAGTCTCCATCTCCATCATCGCCACCTTGGAAGGTGTAGAAGACCCTGCCGTTAAGACCAGAGTCACGGTCAGTGGCTGAGATCTGCAGGACGCTGGTGAAGGGGGGCACATCCTCGTAGACGCTGCCCTGGTAGGAGTCCCGCAGGAACTGAGGAGCGTTGTCATTCACGTCGTTCACCAGGATCTCCAGGTAGGTGGTGTCAGACTTCTGGGGGATACCGTTGTCCCGGGCGGTGATGGCCAGGGTGTAGGACACCTGGTCCTCGTAGTCCAGCTCGGCTTGGGTGGTGACAGCCCCCGTGTCTGCATCGATGCGGAACTGGGGGATGCTGTCCTCCATAAAGTAGGTGATGCGGGCGTTCTCACCGGTGTCCTCGTCTGTGGCACTGATCAGCACCACTGTGGTGCCTGCTGGCCGGTCCTCGTTAACATTCACCGTGTAGTGGGAGCTCTGAAACACGGGACGATGCGTATTGGCGTCAGTGACATTCACCACCACTTGGGCGGTGTCCTGCCGTGTGCCATCAGAGGCAGTAACAGCCAGCACGTACTGCCGCTCAAGTTTGTAGTCCAGGGGCAGGGCAAGGGACACCAGCCCACCACCGCTCTGGCTGGTGATGGAGAAGCGGTTTCGGGTGTTGCCGCTGGTGATCTGGTAGGTGATGACACTGTGGGCATCACGGTCCACGGCTGACACCGTCACCACGCTGGTGCCCACGGCCGCATCCTCATTGAGCCGCACCGTGTACTCGGGTTGGGTAAAGGTCGGGTTGTTGTCGTTGACATCCAGGATGGTCACGCTGACACTGGCCGAGGCAGTGAGGGTAGGGGTGCCGTGGTCTCGGGCTTCAACTCCAAAGCTGTAGAAATCAACTTCTTCCCGGTCCAGCTCAGCAGCCACAGAGATCCAGCCTGTGCCATTGTTGATGGTGAAGGGGAAGTCGTGCCCGACCCCTGCCAGGCGGTATTCCAGGCGGGCATTGTCACCAGCATCAGCATCGATGGCCTGAACATGGAGAACCAAGTAGCCTAAGGGGACACTCTCCAGGACAGTAGCCTGGAAGGGGGTGCTGACAAAGATAGGGGCATTGTCATTGATATCCAGGACCTGCACTGTCACTAGGCCAGAGACGTTTGAGAGAGGGGGGCGGCCACCATCCTGTGCCCGAACCCGTAAGGTGTATTCCTTGGTTGTCTCATAGTCAAGAGGGCTCACCACATCCAGAGCGCCAGTCTGGGCATCTAAGTAAAACTGTCCCCGAGCATTGCCACTCATGATGCTGTAGTGCACCAGGGCATTGCTGCCCTTGTCTCTATCCGAGGCTGTGACCCGAAGTACCAGGGCTCCTGGGGTCACGTCCTCCCATACCTGGACCACATAGCGCTTCTCACTGAACTGGGGGGCATTGTCATTATCATCCTCCACAGACAGGAAAACAGCAGCTGTGGCACTCCGTGGACCAGGGTCCCGACCCTGGTCACTTGCTTCCACTGTCAACTGGTAGGATTCCACCTCTTCCCGATCCACTGGGCCTCGGGTTCGGATCACCCCAGAGCGAGGGTCAATCTCAAAGACTTCAGAGGGCCCGCCCCCAGGGCCCTCCAGCAAGCGGTACAGAATATTGGCATTGGGAGGGGCATCACCATCTGTGGCTCTGACAGTGAGAACCTCATAGCCAACCTCCAGGTTCTCCCTGAGGCTCTCCTTATACTCCAGCTGCTCAAAAACTGGGTCATGATCATTGGTGTCAGTCACCAGGATGGTGAGCGTGGCCAGGGCACTGCGTCGGGGCATGCCGTGATCCTGTGCCGTGACCCTGAAGACATGGGTGCTCTTGGTCTCACGATCCAGCTCCTCGACTGTGGTTACTGCACCGGTGACTGGGTCCAGGGAGAAGAAATGGTTGGAGCGGCTATCGAAGAGGGCATCCATAGTGTACTCAAGCCGACCTGCCTCACCCTCATCCGGGTCGATGGCCCGCAGAGATGCCACAGGAGTACCTGCTGGCTGATTCTCGGGCACTGTGGCCTGGTAGCTGGGGGGCTGGAACTGGGGGGCTGTATTCACATTCCTTTTCCGACGCCCACCCATGGACTCTTCTGCCGAGCTGTCCCCTGCCCTGAACCCTGGAGTCTGCACTAGCTTACAAGACTGGCATCTCAGCCGCGGGGCCTTTAAACACAGGTGCTCATGAGGCAGGGTGAGCTTGCCCTGTGAGGAAAGGTGGCCTCCAATGCCCAGAAGACGACAGCTCCAGGGGCAGCCTTCCCGGGCTGGCGGCAGGGGGATGTGGGCCCCAGATTCTGGACACCAGACCCTCAGGCCATCGTGGTGGGGCACCAGATGGCCAGTCAGTTCGGTCCCCGCATCCCTGCAGCGGCTGGTGTAGAGCCAGAGGTTCGAGGATGAGTCTGGACAGAGCCAGCCCACGGGGGCGCAAGCCCCCGAGGAGCCGCGTCCCCCGGGCCCCAGGGAACGACAGGGCCCCACTTGGTCTCCCAGCAGTGGCCGCAGCAGCAGCAGCAGCAGCAGTAGCAGCAGCGGCGGCAGCGGCGTTGGAAGGGGGGCGCGGGCCGCCGGGCTCCGCATCTCTCCCACTTCCCGGCCGGCCGGGTCAACGGCGGCGGCGGCTCCTCCTCCCGCTCCTGCCGGCCCCGCCGCGCCTCATGCCCAGGCCGGGGCGCCAGTCCCCGGGGTCCACTCGTGCGCCCCGCAGGGCCTGCTCCTTAATGCCTCAACAGGGCCTGGCGCTGCGCGCTCCCACGCGCCCCGGCTCCCACCGTTCCCCGAGCCGGGCCCGCGACCCGGGTCACCCCGACCACCACCGGCTGGCGCGGCGCCTCTACTTGCACACCCGGCTCTCTCCACCTGCGCCCGCGGGCCCCGCGCCCTTGGCCCTGCCGGTCCCCCGGTCCTTGGAGTGCCCCTCGCCCCCGCGGGATAGCCCACCTGCGCCCGCGGAGCTTTGCACCCGGACCCTGGCCGGGACCCGGCCGCCCCTGACGGCCCCGCGCCGCCCGCTCGTGCCCCGCGTCCCCGCCGGCGCTGCCGCTGCTGTCGCCGCGGCCCCGGGCCCAGCCCCACGCTCCCTCGCCTTCCAGGCTGGCGGGCGGGCGAGCTCTGCAGAGCGGTGGCGGCGGCGGCGGCGGCTCATTACCATAGACCTGCTCGCGCCGCCGCCGCCTTAAAGTGGCGATGCCAGCCGCACCAAAGGAGGTGGGCCCCGCCCAGCTTCCTCCTCCGCAAGAGTCTCTAGAATTCCCGCAGTCCAGACGCCCCTGCCCCTAACGAACCGCACCCCAGGCCTGCCCCTGGGCCGATGCCAGATCCCTACAATAGTCTAGAGAGAAATTAATCAGAAGCCAGACAGCAATGATAATAATGGTGGCAGTAACCCCTAAGTATGCTTAGGGGTTTTCAAAATATTTTGAAGGGCTCTCAGACCGTGTGTCCACCTCACACCGCTCAGAAAGGCTGGATGTTGCTAGCTGCTGAGAAGAGCCCTTGTGGCTGTCCCCTCCACAGCTCTCGGGTCAGACTGAGCTAAAATGGCCCTGCTCAATAGTATAAAGTCTCCCCCACCGCCCAGAGAAACACTCTGTTTCCCTGGGAACACACAGAAAGGTCCTGAGCCCCTCTCCCCAACCTCCACCCCTACCCTGACCCGGACCCCTACCCCTACCCCTACCCCTCGCCTTGGCAAAGCTGTGATCTAATCAGGCTGCCCCCCTTGGGGTCCAGCTGCAGAATGCAGTGCAGAATGATGACCCCAGCCTCAATTCCGAGGCCACCTGGGCTTTTCTGGGGGAGGTAAGCCAGGAGTGTCAGAGCCAAAGCCAGCTGGTATAAACACACTTAGCTGCTTCTGAGGCCTAGAGAGGGTGAAACTTGTACAGGTCATGAGGCTGTGCTAGGGGTGGAGCCAAGTTTTAACACAGGTTCCCCAGTCCTAGACTGCTCCATCAGGGCCTCTTGTCTGAATAGATGCCCTCTTGCCAGCTCCGTCCTTCCCCGGACGGACGGGGAACTGTGGGAGCCAACCATGGGAGCAGCACAAGGCTGAGGCTGGTGGTGAGAGGGCTGGCCTAGGGAGGAGGCCAGGGCTTTTCTCCTCCAAGCCCACCACCCTCTAGCTTTGGGACACCTTGGTCAAATGCTTGTGCCTCAGTTTCTTTTAGTAAAATGAGGGGATTGAAAAGCTCCAGAATTTCTTTTCTTCTTTTTTCTTTTTTTTTGTCTTTTTGCCTTTTCTAGGGCCACTCCCGTGGCATATGGAGGTTCCCAGGGCTAGGGGTTGAATTGGAGCTGTTGCTGCTGGCCTACACCACAGCCACAGCAACGCCAGATCCGAGCCACATCTGCGACCTACACCACAGCTCACGGCAATGCTGGATCCTTAACCCACTGAGCAAGGCCAGGGATAGAACTCACAACCTCATGATTCCTAGTAGGATTCATTTCCACTGCGCTAAGATGGGAACTCCCAGAATTTCAAAAACATATTTAGCAGTAGAATTCTTTATTTCAAGTGAAATCTAAAAAGAAGCCCAAGAGTTCCTGTTGTGGCTCAGTGGTAATGAACCCGACTAGTACCTGTGAGCACGAGGTTTCAATCTCTGGCCCTGCTCAGTGGGTTAAGGATCCAAGATCGCCATGAGCTGTGGTGTGGGTCGCAGACGTGGCTCAGGTCCTGAGTGGCTGTGGCTGTGGTGTAGGCCGGGAGCTACAGCTCGGATTTGACCCCTAGCCCAGGAACTTCCATGTGCCGAGGGTGCAGCACTTTAAAAAAATAAAATAAAATATAGTAGAAGCCTGGAATAAAAACCAGATAAAAGTGGTGCTGGGAGAAGGCAGAGCCAGGGTCTTGCCCACCCCCACTGCTCCCCAGCCAGGAAGGCTCTGGGCCACCCTGTGAAGCTTGGGGATCTGGAGGAGCCCAGTTTGAAAAGCATTGAACCAGATGCCGCCTTCCTACATGGCACTCTGGTTGCAGCAGTGTCACTCTCAATGAGTCACAGGAGAGGGGCTGTGACTCCCCTCTCAGGGACCCCAGGCCTAAGGAGCTCCCCTATGACCCCGTGGTGGAGACATCATCTTTCTTCTTTCTTCCCAGGGAAAAGGAAAGGAGATGGGCTTTGGGGACAGAAAGAAGGATTCAGATTAGGCTACACTCCTGGCAGTGGGAGGCAGAGCAGGAAGTGGGCAGAGGACCCATGGCTCAGGGAAGTGTCTTCTCCTCTGATGGAAGATGAACTTTCTTCCTCTGGACAAGGCCAAGGGCAGTTCCAGAGACAGAGGGGTGGCTTAGGTGGACTCTGAGGGGCTCTGCTTCTCTGAACTTTCTCTGATTCTCTGGTTTGGGAGGATCTAGGAGCTGTGTGGGCATTTTGCTCTCACGTAATAGCCATGTAGCTCAGAGAATGCTCAGAAATTATACCATCTGTTAATTATCCTTTGAATTGGAGTTGGGTAATGAGACTCTCATTTCGAATGAAGGCCCAAGCCAACACATGGAGAAACTGCAGCCCTCCATTCATCTCGCTCCCTTTGTGCTAAAATACGCTTGCTGGGGAGTTCCCGGGTGGCTCAGTGGGTTATGGATCTGGCATTGTCCCTGCTGTGGCCCTGGTTACAGCTGCATTGCAGGTTCGATCCCTGACCCAGGAACAACCACATGCCTTGGGTGCAACAAAATAAATAAATAAATAAACAAGCAAACAAAAATAAAGTAAAATAAAATAAGCTTGTGGAGAGTGTAGCTTAGGAGAGCGCAGCAGCCTTGGCTCAGGAATTGCCAAGATGGAGGCAGCACGGGTGCAGGAAGCTCCCTTCTAGCCACATGGCTTTTCTGCCCAGGGACCGGCCAGGATGGCAAGGAAAGCTTCCTTTCATCTCTAGGCAAATAGTCCTTAATCATCCCCCAATCCTGCCCCCAGGGGCAGAAGACAGAGCTGCCTAGAACATTTTCGTCTCCTTGGCTGCTTCCCCGCCTCCACAAAGCAGTCTCAAACTAGAGCTTGTCTTGGTGGTATTCTCATTGACCCTTAGGGGAAGGCCTGCATATTTCATGGAACTTTCCAAATTAAAGCACATTTATTTATTTATTTTCCTTTCATTTTAGGGCTGCACCTGTGGCATATGGAAGATGCCAGTCTAGGTGTCAAATCAGAGCTGCGGCTGTTGGCCTACACCACAGCCATAGCAACGTGTGGGATCCAAGTTGCATCTGTGACCTATGCTGCAGCTTGCAGCAATGCTGGATCCTTAACCTGTTGATCAGGGCCAGGGATCCAACTCACATCTTCATGGATACCAATCAGCCACAACGGGAACTCCTCAAGGAAACTTTATTTGTTTATTTATTTATTTTGCTTTTTAGGGCTGCACCCAAGGCACATGGAGGTTCCCAGGCCAGGGGTCCAATTGGAGCTATAGCCGCAGGCCCACACCACAACCACAGCAACGCCAGATCCGAGCCACTGAGCAAGGCCAGGGATCGAACCTACATCCTCATGGATCCAAGTCAGATACGTTAACTGATGAGCCACGATGGCAAGGCCATAAGGACACTTTAGCTGGCCCTCCTCCATTGGAGAAAACTAAAGTGCAGCGAGATCCTGGAGTCTGTTCTAAGGGAACTTATTGCTCTTCTAGGACAAACCTCCTGGCCAGGGAGAGTAACGTGTGGGGGGACAGCCGGGCTGTCCTCCAGCTCCCTTGGGACTTCCTCACCACGCTGCTTCCTGAGGGTGCCCCAGGCCTATGGAGAGTACATGCTTGCAGCAGACTGAGCCAGAGGAGTTCCCTGGTGATGCAGCAGGTTAAGGATCTGCGCTGTCACTGCAGAAGCTCGGGTCACTGCTGTGGTGTGGGTTCAATCCCTAGCCTGGGAATTTCTGCAGAGCCAAAAAAAAGGGGCAGAAAAGGCTAAAGGAATTCAGAGGAGGGAGCAGTGAGGGTTGAGAAATCTCAGCCTCTTGGAGGAGGTAGGACTTGGGTCGCCTCTTGAGGAATCAGGAACTGTGCTCCTGGCCAGAGGAATTCACCAGCGAACTCTAACCCACAGGTTAAGGGTCTTCTCCAAGGTTACGCAGTTAGTACATGGCTGGGATCGGAGCCCAGGCAGTCTGGCTCCAGCGTAAGCAGCATAAAGTATGAATGAATGAATGCAAAGTGAGTGTCACCTTGGCTGAAGCCAAGACGGGTGGGTGTGTTGTGGCCCAGCACCCTGGCGGGACAGACACGGCCGGATGGGGAAGAACCAGGTGACCTCTGTCGTGTCTTGTGGCCTGAAATTCTGCGACCAATGGCCTGCTTGGAAAGAGGGGAGTGGAGGGAGGCTATCAATAGCAGGGGTCAAAGTGACTTTTGGTGGGTGGGCAGGGCGGGCGCGTGAGATGAGGAGAGGCCAGGACAGCTGAGCTGGATGTTGTTTCTGGGCTCGGTGTTGCTTAACAAAGAGCATGGACAAGGGGAGGGGCGAGCCTGGCCCTGGGGAGCTCCCAGCAGGGCTGCTCCTGGACTGGGGGCGGGAGAATCAAGGGATCACAGGCCAGCAGGCCTGGATTGGGCGGGCCAGGACCTGCATGTTCTCCTGTCCACACTCAGGCTTCTTCACAGCCGGAGGGCGTGTGCCTTCAGGGTGGGCGGTTTCTCAGACCCCATGCCTGGCACAGAGGGGGCGCTCAACCAGAGCTGTGCGGATTCTTCCTGGGGTTGTCTTCCCCGCCAACCAGTCACCACGCAGCACCCTACGTAATCTTGAAACACTTTAAAATTAATAAACAGTTATTTATTTATTATTATTATTATTTTAGTGCCACACCTGTGGCATATGGAAGTTCTTGGCCTAGGGGTCGAATTGGAGCTGCAGCTGCCAGCCTACACCACAGCCACTGCAATGCCGGATCCGAGTCACATGTATGTGCTGTGGCAAAGCCAGGTCATTAACCCACTGAGCGAGGCTAGGAATCGAACCTGCATCCTCTAGGACACCAGATCAGTTTCTTAACCCACTGAGCCACAGCGAGGACTCAATAAACATTTTTTTAGATTTAAAAAATCTCCCCCAGTTGTTTATTTCGGAAAATGTCAAGTATTCCGAAAAATTGCCCAAATGGTACAATGCACTTCCTGGATACTCTCCACTTAGATTCAGTAATTGCTGACACTCTGCTTTGGCTCAGTTTTTGGAGAACAAAGTGAAAATGAAGTGCAAGCATCCTGGCACCTCGTCCCCTGCCCCTCAGCATGCAGGTTCCCAGCCAGAACCCTGCAGGGCCACACCCAGCACCTGAGTGATGATTCCAGTGTCATCGAAGTTCCAGTTAAACTGCTCGCTGTCTCTCAAAGGTCTTTGATGGCTGTGCTTTCAAACTGGAAGTTTATGCATTACATTTGCTCATATGATACGTTAGTTCCCTCCCTCCCGCTCTGCCTTCCTTTCTTCCTTCCTTTTCTTCTTTCTCTTTTTGTGATAGTGACTGTTTGAAAAAGCCAGGCTAGTTTTCTTGTTGCATGTGTCACATTCTGGATTTTTCTGATTAATGGAAGACCCCCTCACGGTGTCCTTTGCAGAGTAATCTTACTAAGTCAGGGTCTGAGCATGTTGCTCCCTCCCTAAAAACCTCACACTGGGCTTTTGGGTTTTGCCTTGAATAAAAGCCAACTTCCTCATGTGAGCCCACAAAGCCAGGGACGGAGGGGCCCAGCCTCTTCTCACTCCTCCCCCATCCTTCTGTTCTGGGAACCCTGGCTTCCTTCCAGCTGTTGAATATGGCAGTCCTAGACGGCCTCTCCTTGAAGACATGTATTGCCATTCAGAACTACATAAACCATTTGTTAACTTACTTGGTTAACGTCTGTCTTACCCACCAGCCATAAGCTCCAGGAGCAGGGAGAACATATTTGCCTTAAATACCACATTAGTACCTAGCACAGCACCTGATTCATAGCAGGCACCCAGTAAAAACTGGTCAAATGAATGAATGAATGAATGAATGGCATAGAGGGTAACCGGATGTCTCTTCATTCCTTAGCCACCATCTAGGGGCCAGTGGGGTCTCTAGGCTTTTCTTTGGCAGCATGGATTTCATTCATGTTAATCACAAAACTGTATTCCCAATTCCAGCTGCAGCCAGTAGTTGTTAAGCCTGATGTCCTAGCCAAGTTAAATAGATTCTCGCTGGGACTCAAAAGATGGCATTGGATGCCTTAAACCAGGGTTGTTTCAGCCCACCGTGCCAGCACTGCTTTACTGAGGGTGGCTCAATAGCCACGACACTGACCCACAGTCCACCTAAGATCCAGCTGAGATTCATTTTGACCCCTGAGCACAGAAGGGAAGAGATGGGGCCTGGGGCTGAGCTGTGAGCAGCAAATCCCAAAGCAACATCTGCAATAACTTCATTCAATTTATCAGAGCAGGCTGAGGAGAGAGCCCTGGCTGGTTGCAGCCGTGCTCCAGGCAGCAGGCTAGGCGTGAGAGGTACACAGATGAATAAGGAGCTCTGGCCTCAGGCGCAACCCATCCAGTGTGGACAGAGACAAATGCTGTTGCAGAATTTTTTTTTTTTTTTGTCTTTTTAGGGCAGCACCCTGGGCATATGGAAGTTCCCAGGCTAGGGGTTGACTAAGAGCTGCAGCTGCCAGCCACAGCCACAGCCACAGCCACTCCAGATCCTTAACCCACCGAGTGAAATCAGGGATCAAACCCATGTCCTCACGGATACTAGTCGTGTTCGTTACTGCTAAGCCATGATAGGATCTCTGAAACGTAGTCATTAATATCTCTGTATGAGGGTGGGAGAAGTTAGGGAAGGCTTTGTAAAGGAGGTGGCATTTAAACCACCTTGGGAGTTCCTGTTGTGGCTCAGTGGTTAACGAATCCGACTAGGAACCATGAGGTTGTGGATTCGATCCCTGGCCTCGCTCAGTGGGTTAAGGATCTGGCATTGCCGTGAGCTGTGGGGTAGGTCACAGATATGGCATAGACCCCACGTTGCTGTGGCTCTGGTGTAGACCGGGGGCTACAGCTCCAATTAGACCCCTAGCCTGGGAACCTCCATATGCTGAAGGAGTGGCCCTAGAAAAGGCAAAAAGACAAAAAAAAAAAAAAAAACCAAAAACCAAAAAACCCACCTTGAAGGGGAAGGAGGAATTCAGGGACAGGAAGGAGGAAAGGCATCTGGGCAGAGGGAACAGCATGAGCAGATAAGGAGGGTGCAAAGCGTGGTCAGTGCTGGGAGAGGTGAGTAGTCCCCTGGGGCTGGGGCAGGGCTCACAGTAAGGACGAGAGGAGCAGAAAGCCAGCTAATCTGAACTGTGGCCACAGTTTGATGAATCTGGATCTGGCCGAGAAGTCTGGACTTTGAGCAGTTGAGGGAACTCAACTGTCTGAAGTGTTTTGGCAGAGGGAGGGCATGCTATGGCTGTACCATCAGCTCTACCACTGGCCACAGCAGGGAGGCTATACCTGAAGGAGGCGCTGGGGTTGGCAGACCAGCAGGAGGTGGCTGTAGCCATCCAGAGGAGAGCCTGCGCTGTGGCCCTGTGGCTGAGGAATAGGCTGCCAAGGGGCAGATCTGAGTGATGAGCCTCAGCGGGAGTGTGGGAGGCCGGCTGCCGGGGAAGAGAACGGGTGGGTTCAGGGTGACTCCCGGGTATTTGTTTTGGATGCCTGAATACCCAAAGGAGGGTGTTGGGAAAAGGATCAGATAGGGAGTTAGACTTCGGACTTAAAAGTTTGGATCCTGGTGGAGACGTTGTGTGTGTTGGGGGAAGGTGGCCCAGAGCCAGAGATGCACAATGAGAGATGGTGGGTTTGGGAGGCAGAACAGAACTTTGAGGAATCCAGCATAGGGCCAAGCCCTGTCTCCTTATCCTGCCCACTTCTCTAGCCCAAACTCAACATCCCTCTCTCTTGGTGTTCCAGCTACTCGGGCCTTCTTCCTGCTCCGTCATGCTGTTCCCTCCGTCTGGAACATACCACCTTCCCTCTGAAGGGCGGGGACTAGGAGGGCCAGTAATGTTAAGGTAGCAGAAACTACAAGTGTCCATGTCTATTTTTCTTTGAGGGAGAGGAGCCAGGTGGGATTATAACTTGACAGCAGAGGCTGGAAGGAAGGCTGCCGTATGATGGGGAAGTGTAAGCAGGTTGGCACTTGAGGGGGACGGGTGGGGAGAGGGGGCACTGGAGAGGGAGGCTGAAGAGAGAGCTGCTGAAGAACAGGGTCTCAGGGCTTCGGAATGGCTGTGAGATCCAGGGCACAAGTGCACAAGGATTGGTTTTGCAGAAAGAGTAGAAACAAACAAATCAAAAAACCTAACACTTTTTTTTCTCTGAGACAAGATGGAAGGAGGGGAGGATGAATGCTATTTTAAATGGGAGCTCAATTCTTCCCTTTCTTTAGGGTTTAAAAAAAAAAAAAAAAAAGTCTCCCTGGAGGGTCACACCATCTTATTAGCAATTTACACCTCAGTGAAAATAATTGTCCAGACCGTTTCTGACAGCAGGTTTGCGTAGGGGGAGGAAAGCCCTGGTCCTGAGGAAGGACCCTACCGCTCTCCAAAACGCAGGGCGCTCCAGCCAACCGATGAGGACAGCGAACAAGAGCAACTTCCCCTCTAGAAAGAAAGGGTTTTCTCAGAATCAGAGGTCGCTGCCCACTTCGGCCCGCAGCTCCGGGGACTTAGAGGCTGAGAATTGGCAAGGTTGGCGTCCAGTCTCCTGCTTTCCGCAGACCAGGAGCCGCACTTGCTGGGGTTCTGCAACAGGAACCTGCCCGCCGCACCCCCGCCTCCGAGTGGTGTTGGTGGGGGGGGGCTCTTAAAAGGGCGATGTCAGAGGTTGCTGTGTCTGCAGCATCAGGTCCTCCCCAGTTGGAGATGCAGGATAGCGCCCCCTTTCGAGTGTATCTGGGAGGAGCTTTTGGGGAACCCCTTGCTGGGAGGTGACTGGGGGAGTGGAACAGGCCCCTCGTCCTGGCACAGGCTCTGACATGCAGTACATTTCTCTGGGGCCCTTCCCGCTCTGCCTGTCAGACTCATCCTGGGAGTGCAGCCAGGGCCGCCCCAGTGGGAGGTATGGGGGAGAAGCAGCATTCCCAGGACCCTGGGTAAACCGGAACCGCTTCAGGGAAGGAAAAGCATGATGGGTCACCAGTAAAGTGTCAGTTCCCAGGAGCCAGTTCACCATTGGAGGTGTTTGGCTGATAAACTGAACTCCCCAGGAGACTGTGAGCTCCCACAGGCCCCTTGGTCTCACATTGGGTCCCCACAGAGGCCTGGATGTCTGGAAACCTCTCTCTGGAAATCTGGCTTCCAGTTCTCTCTCTTGCTGTAGAGACAAAGTGGCTTCTTTCCCTTAACTGAAGCACCCAGACCTGCATTTTGGTCCCTAAATTCCCTGGGTGTGGGAACCAAGGGTTGGTAGGAGACCCAGGGCTCTGACTCACTCCCCTGCGCCTGTGGGGTTGTTTGCTGAGGTAACCTGGGTAGCTGAGGTTGGAGATGGGGCAGGTCAAGGTGCCAGGGATGAGGGCATCAGCTGTGGGTTGCAGAGGCAACTGCCGGGGTGGAGTCAAGGTTAGCTGGCCCCATTCCCAGCGCTCAGCTTCCAGGCTGGCTGGCCTACCCTAAACAAGGCTTACATCAGCCCCATCCCACTGCTCCAGGGAGGGAAGGAGCCTGGTTTTCAGCTCACTCTGGAGGAAGGCAAGCCACACCTTTCCCAGTGACTGGGAGTTCTGAGACAGCTGGGACTGTGTCCCATTCTTTCTGCAACCCCTGCTCCTAAGCGTGCTTCGCACAGGGCACGCACTTGGTAAATGAGGGTGTGTGCCTGTGTGCCTCCTGCTTGTGTGTTCTCCTGTATGACCTGCTCTTTCCTTTGCAGTTACAATTTCTCCCTCCTGCGGCTTCAGGAAGAAGTGGGTATAGCCTTTCAGCTAACAGACTGGCTGATCCACAGAGCAGCTTTTTCCAGGCCTCCACTCACTCCTTTTCACTAGGCAGGCTCCTAGCCGCAGGGCAGGTAGGGGAGCCTGGTCTGGGGAGCTGGGCTGCCAGCAGCACAAGGTAAGAGGCCCTCTGTAAAAATGTCACAATGTCCAGGTCCCAGGTGCAAACAGGTCTGGAAACTAGTCAGGTGAGAAGTAGGTAGGTCAGTGAGGAGGGGGTGGGAGGAGGGGGGCAGGAGCCAGGCTTGGGCCCTCAGGGACTCAGAGTCCTGGCTTCTGCCCTCCCAGTACTTTCAGGGCCCCAAGAAAAGCAGTGCCTCCTGGTGGAAGGGAGGCCATGGGGACCAGCAGCCAAGAGGGTAGGAGTGGGGAGCAGAAGAGGCAGCGGCAGTGACCTCTAGGGCTAGATGGGGCTGTTAGGGGTCACTGGAAAGTTCCTAACCCCAAAGCCCAATGGGCTTTTCAAACAGGAAAGGACAGTGTGTGGCGGTGACCAAAACCAGCCTCCTGCTCACTGTGTGAACTGCCCTTCTTCAGACCAAATAGTTGAGGCTACAGGAATGTGAACATCTCGTCCTTCTGGATAGATGGGAGCAGCTTGCTCTTTTGTTCTCTTGCCCTGGCTTTGTTATCCCAGAGCCGGGCCACTGGCTACAGTAGAGATGGGCTGGTGAGTCCGCCTGTGGCAAAAGAGCCACTGTGGGTTTCAGGTGCCCCGGTTTTGAACAAGGTTTCCAGTAGCAGGATTCATAGGATCAGCCCAAGCCCCCAGTGAAAAATGAAGCCCCTGGCCTCTTTTCTGGGTGCTGAGCCCCTGCTGGGGGAAGCTGCTGCTCAGGGACCAAAGAAGATGAAATAAAGCTCCTAAGTGACAGAGCAGTTCAGAGCCCTGTACTCATCCTCCCCAAGAAACGCAGCAAGCGTCAAGCCCTGCTGAGGAGTCAGGACTCCTGGCTTCCACTGGTCATGCTCTCTCATCTCCCTCAGCCACCTCGTACTGCCATCCCAATGATGGAAGAGGTTGAATCAGGTTCCCACCCTCCCGTCTGGGACTGTCACAAAAGATCAAAGAGATCACCTATAGGAAGTATTTTAGGTTCCTAGGGGAGAAGCACTAAACCAACAGAAGGTGTTATTAAAGTGATGTGTTTGTAGATTGCAGATGAAAGGCAGCAGGGAAATAAAGAGCCTAAACATCATTCTGCCCAGAGAAAGGGAGAACTGCCTATTAGGGCAACGGTGGATGCTCCACAGAAGGGATGAAACCCATCTTCCCACCACCCGCCCCCGCCGGGCTGCATCAATCCTTTGGAGTTGCAGCAACAAGCTGCCAAGCAGTTGGTCTCCCATCTGGGGATGACTAGAGAGAAGCAGCTGTGAATAAGGCCTGCCTCGTGCTCTAGAAATCTCGGGGCTCTTTTGGGTTAAATATAGTCTTCTGTGCCCTGATGTCTCATAGCCGCCCTCCCTCTCCACCGTGCACTTCCCAGGGGACAGAAGCGCTATGAACCTTTTTGCATCACTCGGGCCTCTCAGCTGGCCGCATCTCACTGTTTTACTAAAGCAGAAGCGAAGCTACGAAGGAGGATCCTGCCCCTGCCCTGCACGCCCGTGTGTCTGAGATGGAGAGTTTTCACCTCCCCCTTGAGCTTTTATTGAATCTACCGCTGCCTTCACCTACCTTCTCAAAGGCTCTTTGCTAAATGGAACCACCTCATATAGAAGGAAAAGCAGAGGTGCGTTTATGGTTCCAGGGAGAGCTGTGAGAGACAGGGTTCCGGCCCTGGGCAGAAGATTGAGGAGGAGTCCTGGACTCCCTCAGAGATGCTTTATTACATGGTTTCATCAGTCACCAGTGATTGGATCTCATGCCCAGGCGAGAAAAGAGGAACGCTGCACACTGTACGTGGCAGATGGTTCCCCTTTTAGCAATGTAGTCGGATGGGTGGGTGATGCGTGAGTGCTTGGCTTCCTGCCTGTGGGCAGGCGGAGATTCCAGCTGCTGGAAGTGAAAGCCTGGCAAGGTGGGACAGAGGAATGTTCAGGCATCAGTGACCTCCAGGCTCTGCAGCTGGCTTTCCAGGGCAACCTCTCTGGCTCCCCCTTTTTTTTTGCTGCCCTCATGCTGCTTCTTCTGCTTCTTAGATGGCTCCTGGTCAATAGGCGCAGGCTTCACAAAGGGGATCAGTTCTTGGAGACCTGGGAGGGAAGAGTCAGCCAAAGAACCCATCGTTTCTCAGGAGACAAAGCCCAGGGACCTCTGGGGGAAGTTCCACAAGACAAGAGTGGGCACTGCTTTCATTTCTTCTTTTTCCCCCAGTCTGAATTTTAGCTGCATGTAAACAGACATTCTATCTGTACTGGCTACTTTTCAACCTTGCCCCTTGCAATGCCCAGCACCAGAGGACAGATAGAGTCTGAATAAGAAAACTTGGTCCATTCTGAAAGGGACTCACTCTTTAGAAGAGTGTGAAGATAAGGAAGAGGAGGAAGGCAGACTGGCTGGGGGGCTCACCTGGCGGCATGAATTCCTTCAATTTCTCTGGCACGACGATGCCCTTCTCTGTCTGGTAGTTCTCCAGGATGGCACAGATGGTGCGGGTCGTGGCGCACATCGTGGCGTTAAGCATGTGGACAAACTCCACCTGTGAGGAGAGGGTCCCCAGAGGGAGCAGTTACACTCAACCTTGAGCTGGTCTCACCGATGCCCAGGAACCAGCCACTGCGCCAGAACCCCCAACTGCAACTATCCAAATCCAAAATCAAGCAAGAGTTTTACCCATTACCATTTTCTCTCTCTCTCTTTTTTGTTTTTTTTTTTTTTGCTTTTTAGGGCTGAATCTGTGGCATATGGACGTCCCCAGGCTAGGGGTCAAATTGGAGCTACAGCTGCCAGCCTAAGCCACGGCCACAGCCACAGTAACTCGGGATCTGAGCCACTTCTATGACCTACACCACAGCTCACGGCAATGCTGGATCCTTCACCCACTGAGGGAGGCCAGGGATCGAAACCGCATCCTCATGGATACTAGTCAGGTTCTTAACCCACTGAGCCACAACAAGAACTCCTATTGATCTTTAAAACTTGAATTGTTTGGTGTTTGTTGCCTATTAGGTAACTCCAGGAAGACTGCTCACATCTCAATGAGTGACTAGTGGTAGGTCTCAGCATTTTGAGGAGAGTTGGGCCCTTTGATTAACCCCTTTCAAGTCCCTGACCTGGAAAATATGAGAGCCTGAAAACTGGGTTTGAAGAGATAAGCTTACAATCCAGACCTTCTTGGGTGAGAAGAAGGAAGGCACTGCCTCCAACTTATTCTGTGTAGACATGGGGTTACTCTTTATCTGGAGTTGTGAAAAACACAGCCAAGAAGCAAAAAGCTAGCATGACTTTACAGAATAGAGCTAGACTCAGTTTTCTACCTTAAGAAACTCAGCCCTGACACAGTGAAGTCATCTTCAGATTCCCTTCTTGGTCTGGACTGAGAAGCTCTGATGTGCCCAAGATGCTGGGAGATACCCTCCTCCAAGGACCGAGCAACGAGTCGGATCTACTCCGAGCTGAAGGCCCTCCTCCCGCCGCCCGGGTGGGGGGGCACCTACCTTGTCCATCATCTTCTTGGTTTGCCCGTATCGGATTCGGAGCCGGCGAGCCTGATAGTCGGTGCAGTTAGAACAGGAGACTAACTCACGGAAGGCTCCCGAGCCCGGAAACCAGGCCTCCAGGTCAAGCTTCTTACTGGCAGCATGATTCAAAGAACCTGTAAGGAAAAACCCCCTAGGATTCATGGAGGAGGAATAGGATTTCAGAACTGACCTTCAGCAAAGCCAAAGAATGCTTTAATTCACATCCTATCCCCAGAGGTGAAATCACACCCAGATATTCTCATCGCTGGAAACTCCCAAGGGAGAAGAGTGTAATATTTTAATTAACATGGGCAATTAATTGGACTGGGAGCGATTTCTTTCGTGCGGCAGCTCCAGCGGGCGGGGTGGTGTTTGCCCGCTGCACGAAAGGGAGGCCGGTACCTGAGACGATATTCACGATGTGGTAGGGGATCCCCAGGGACTGGTAGAACTCCTCCGCGGTTCCGATCATCTCCTCAAACATCTCCCAGGACTTGTTGTCGTGTGGCGATGAGTAGACAAACTGTTCAATCTGCAAAGAGGAACCCAGGCAGACAGCGACCCCGGGGCAGGGTGAATAAACCGCAGGCTGCCCTGGAGATATCCGCGCTATGAACCTAAGACCTAGTCCTACACCGCGGCGAGTCAGGTGTGGCCCCCCCTTGCGAGAGGGATAGGCTGAGATGGACGGGCTGGGCCGCAGCAAGAACAAGGCTGAGAGCTGCCCACAGACGTGCCAGGTGCTGTGGATGCCCCGCATACGGTAACTAACTGAATCCTCAGAGTAGCCCACTGAGGTAGGTACTCCTATTAGGCTCCTTTCACAGAGGAGGAAAGAGCAGAGAGGCTGAGCCACCTGCTCAAGGCTATGCCGCGGGCAGGTGGTGGAGCGGCCTTGGGACTCAGACAGCCCGTTTCCAGTGTCCGTGCTCAGGGCCGCTCCGCCAAGGGCTTGTCAGGCTCCTCCCCAGAAACACGGCTGGAGGCAACGAGGGGAAAGGCCGGAGCAGGGTGGGGATGGGCACCTCCTGATCCCGCCTCGCGTCTCACCACCCTCGAGAGATGGCGGGAAGGGTCCCGTTCCTCACCTGGACCTATCAACTCACCTTCTCAAACTGATGGACTCGAAAGATGCCGCGGGTGTCGCGGCCGTGGGAGCCCACCTCCTGGCGAAAGCAGGTGGACAGGCCAGCATACTTGATTGGCAAGTCCTCCGGCCGAAGCCACTCGTCCCGGTGGAGGGCGGCAATGGGCTGCTCAGAGGTGGCAATCAGATACTTCTCCTCGTAGGAGTTGTCGTCAGACTTTTCGCTGCCTTTGCCAATCACCTGTAGGAGCAGGGTAATATTTACCAGTGAAGCGGGAGGGAGGAGGACCTCAGCTGAGCAAGTAACCACAATGACAGTCTGAGAGATGAGAGGAGCGATTTTCTTCCATCCCTGCCCCAGAGTGAGCAGGGGATGCTACAAAGAGGAGGGAAGGGATGGGTCACAGCCCCAAACAGGGTCGCTACTAGAGAGCAAAGAAACGCAAGAGGAGATTAAATATTTTGAGACTATTTTTACTAATAAATGAAATGCTTTCAAATGATGCATAATGACCAATGATGGCAGGTGTACAATAAAATCTGAGCTGATAGCAATATAAATGAATCCACTTGACACATGTTTGTAAGGCATTTAGTACAAGCCAAGTCCTTTTGGCCAATGCTGAGCGAAAGGAGACAGTTTCTGCTCTCTTGGTGCTCAGAGGTTAGTCTAGGGTTACAATCTTTGAAGAATTACTTTGGTATTCAGCTAAAAAGGTAACGCAAAAAAAAAAAAAAAAAAGGCTATAGACAGGACAAAGTTCATTGTATCTTTTTTTTTTTTTTACTTCTTTGTCTTTTTAGGGCCACACCCTTGGCATATGGAGATTCCCAGGCTAGGGGTCTAATCCGAGCTGTAGCTGCTAGCCTGCCATAGCATCGTGGGATCCAAGCCGCATCTGTGACCTACACCACAGCTCTCGGCAATGCCGGATCCTTAATCCACTGAAGGAGGCCAGGGATTGAACCTGTGTCCTCATGGATACTATTCAGACTCCTTTCTGCTGAGCCAGGCTTAATAATAATGTATGCGCTTCTTTTCTAAGCTCTTGGCACTAAATAAAGCATGTTCAATTTAGATGCATCACATTGATCATCTGGGGAAAGATAAAATAGGCTCTATTAGTCACCAGCCACAGGTGCTCGTTTATATTACAATGGATAAAAATTAAATTTTACTTCCTCAGTCACACTAGCCATATTTTAAATGCTCAGCAGCCATGATACACAACATTTCTTTCCATCAACACAGGCAGCTCTGCTGGACAGCACTGCCGTTGTCTCTGAAGGTGAACTTCATACCTTAAGGGGTCACTGTGCCATACCGCCCCAGGCTACTCACCTTATAAAGTTCTTCATCAAACTGGCTGAGCTGTGCCACTTCCTGCATGACCTCCTTCCTCATGAAGAAGGGCGTATAAATGGGAGTGTAGCCCCGACTTCCCAAAGTGCGAAGGGCATACTGGATGAGCGCCTGTTCCAGGAACACCAGGACCCCCTACAGGAGCAGAGACACAGCACTGGGTGACTGGGTTCTGCCGCCATCACATTCACCTGCTGGCATCATTTACACCCAGAGGCACCTGGGGGCACATAGGAAGCCACAAAGACCACAGATGCAAATAATTGACTGAAGAGACTCTTTCTTTCTGTTTTTTGGTTTTTTTTAGGATTGCACCCAAGGCACATGGAAGTTCCCAGGCCAGGGACTGAATCTGAGCTGCAGCTTTGACCTACACGGGGACAATGCCACATCCTTTTAACCCACTGCACCGAGAAGGGAATCAAACCTGTGCCTCTGCAGCTGCAGTTGGATTCTTTTATTTATTTATTTATTTATTTATTTATTTATTTATTTATTTTGCTTTTTAGGGCTGCACCTGTGGTATATGGAGGTTCCCAGGCTAGGGGTCGAATCTGCAGCTGCTAGCCCATGCCATAGCCACAGCCACATGCACTGCATCTGTGACCTACACGACAGCTCACGGCAATGCCAGAGCCGAGCGAGGCCAAGGATCGAACTCGCATCCTCATAGATACAAGTCAGGTTCTTTACTGCTGAACCACCTTGGGAACTCTGTGCAGATTCTTAACCCACTGTGCCATGGCAAGAACACAGAGAGACTCTTTCTTAACATCAGCTGAAGAGAATTCCCTTCTAGATACCAAGCCAAGGGGAAAGGATTATTCACCCAGGGAGAGTCTTGTGCTAATTCTTAAAACACTAGATTCATCTGTATCTGCAGAGCATGCCTATGTATGTGTATATTAAGGATGGCACTGCCAAAGTTACTTTACCATGTCCTTTTGGAAGTCTTGCCTGAATTCGTCTGCCCCCTGTCCCAGCTAATCCGGGCTTGCTGCCTCGGCCTACCCGCTCTCATGCACTCTGGGCTACTCACAGCACAGCACTGGTTCACAGTGGGTTTTTGATTTTTTGTTACTTGTCTGTCCAATCACACTGAGCTTCTTAAAGGCAGAGACTGTTCTAATTCAGTCAGCAAAACTTCTATTCATTATGGAGGATCACTCAGTGGCTTTTGTTCTAGAGAATCCTGATAAGCACTCGCCTGCCTTAGAAAGAGAACTGCATCAAATTGCCACTAAGGTTGCAGTGGAAAGGCGAGTACAAGTGGTGGATTTGCAGGCCTCTTTAAGTAGGTTATGTTTTCTGCATTTCTTTTTTTAATTTTGATTTTTTAATTTTTTTGGTCGTTTTAGGGCCGCATCCACAGCATATGGAGGTTCCTAGGCTAGGGGTCCAATCGGAGTTGAAGCCGCCGGCCACAGCCATAGCCACAGAGGAGCCGAGCCGCATCTGCGACCTACACCACAGCTCACGGCAATGCCGGATCCTTAACCTACTGAGTGAGGCATCCTCATGGATACTCGTCAAGTTTGTTAACCTCTGAGCCACATCGGGAACTCCTAGTTCTTTCTTTATAACCAATGCCACTGGTTGCCACCTCTTACCTTCAGGAAGTACCCTCGACTCCCAGCTACCACAGCCCCCTTTTCGCCTTCGAAGCCATCCACCATCACCACGAGGTCCACGTGAGAGTACTTCTTCCTGACCGAACAGTCACCCCAGATCCTCTCTACTTTGTTGTCGGCATCCTAAGGAAACAAGACCAGGACAGGAGGATGTGTGACCTCGGAATTTTGCATCCTCCATCTCTCCAAACTCTTCCAAGAAACACCTAGAGCTTCGTGAAGCCACCTCTTAATGCAAACACTAGGCTTTGGACCTCATGTGCAGAGACTAGAGAGGGAATCTGCTGGCGAATTTGTGCTCAACAGAGAAACAATTTATAAATTCCTAGAAGTGATTTGCCATGGAACTGAAGTCATGATTTTCCACACACAAAAAAATCTGTAGTATTCTCTTGTTTTCTTACCCTTTCAAATGACTCCTTGAAAATCCTGTACACAGAAAACCCTCCCCGGGACTATCCGCACTGCCTAGGGTACAGAGGAGAATGGAGATTTTTTTTTTCCAGGCTCTTATTGCCACATGAAGGCGGGCTGGGGGCCCTGACCTCTGGAGTCTGCCACCCCAGCCCTGGGTGGGTTTAATGTTCCTTCACCAGGGAATGAATGAAAGAGGCACAGATGGGCCCTGCCACGGCTGGGGTGTCAGGGAACAAAGGCTGGGCTCCAAGCAGCTTTGTGCCAGGGAAGCTCCCGCTCAGCAGGAAACTTTTATCATGCAGATTTCCCTTCAACCAGCAGCTTCTCAGCAGGGTGTGGGTGAGGGGTGAGGCTGATTTTGCAGATCCCTCTGACAACATTAGCTGCTACCAAGGGCAACACGCCACCGCCTCGGAGGACAGCAGCCCGATTTAGGAGAGGTCTCCATGCCAGCAGTCTCCACTTACCTGCTGGCTCTGATTCTCCCCAGTCAGGCAGGGATCTGACTCTTTCAATTCTCAATTGGTGGGCAGAGCTCATAGACAAAGAGCCTGCTTCTATTCTGCAGGGAGAGCCAGGCTTTCACTGTACCCCGCCCAGACCGCCACCTCCCTATGGAGAAAGGCGATGCTGCGGCTGCCTACTGGGTCACCCACGCCTACCTCATCATTGCTGATGGGCACAGAGGGGTGCAGAAGATTCCCGATCTCTCGAAGGTTCTCAAACCGCTCTGCTTCCAGCTTTATCCGCTCAGCATCACACTTTAGGATGGCCTCGTCAATGAGGAGTCGGACTTTTTTGATTTGCGCGACTTTGAGGTTCTGTAGGTGAAAAGGCCAAGTCCATCCGAGGCCACAGTGATAGCATTTTAAAAAACTGACATGGAAGCCTTTCAAAGAACAGTGATTTATTTCACAGAGGGATAGATACAGTCTTGCCCAACAAATTCATTGGCATTTTCTTTCAGGATGCCTAAGGCAGACACAGCCGCTCTTCTTGTTCCTATCTATCTCAGGAGTTTTATTTTTTTATTTAAATTAAAAAAATTTTTTTTGGCCGTGCCCATAGCATGCAGAAGTTCCTGGGCCAGGGATCGAACCCGCGCCATAGCAGTGATCTGGGCAGCTGCAGAGACAATGCCGAATTCTTAACCCACTGCGCCATGAGAGAACTCCAGGAGTTTTAACACCATAGCTCTCTTAAGATCTCTTTCCCTTAACTTGCACTTCCTGATACTCCCGATTAAACCAATTTAACACCCTAATATGTACTCCGTTTAACTGTGCTCTAGGACAATTACAAATTTATCAGGAGCAAGAGACTTTGTTTTAAGCTTAGTTTGTATTTCTTACTGCAGGTGTTTCAAATTGCACTGATTTCTTGCGGGGCGGGGGAGCCCTTACCAGGTAGGGGAGGACAGGAATAGCACCCCCAACCCGAGCCTTTCTAGAACAGCAACTGGGCTTTTTCGGGTTTATGCTCCTGCTATGCTTTTGTGTTGTGTTTTTTTGTTTGTTTTTTTCTTTTTGCCATTTCTTGGGCTGCTCCCGCAGCATATGAAGGTTCCCAGGCTAAGGGTCAAATCAGAGCTGTAGCTGCCGGCCTACGCCAAAGCCACAGCAACTCGGGATCCGAGCCGCATCTGCAACCTGCATCACAGCTCACGGCAACGCTGGATCCTTAACCCACGGAGCAAGGCCAGGGATCAAACCCGCAACCTCATGGTTCCTAGTTGGATTTGTTAACCACTGCGCCACGAAGGGAACTCCGCTGGGTTTTTTTTTTTAAACATGCGGCATATGGAAGTTCCTGGGCCAGGGATCAAACCAGGCAAGAGCTACTGCAGAGACAACGCTGAAAGTTTTGATGGGAAGTCCTGTGTTGCGGGTTTTAAGAAAGGGTTCGGTGACTTAAAAAGTTGAAAATTACTGCTCAAGGCGCATGGCAGTGAATACTTAGTGAATTACAATAAATCGAAAAATTCCTTGACTCTGTGGAAATGGAGTTATTATATGAACCAAACATAGTTTAAGTCCTTTTTTTTTTTTTTTTCTCGTCTTCCTACTCTGACTTTTCCACTCCACCTGTCTCCATCTGTGCTGTCTAATATTCAACTTTACAGATTAACAAGAGTGGGTAGGGACATTTCCCAGCTGCAGAAATTCAAGGATGCCACAGACTGTCAGTATTTGCTTGGAAGGAAATTAAGATAAAAGAACAGAAGGCCAACCTAGAAAAGGTCAATAACTTACAGTTAAAGTGTCTGCAGTAAGATCATCAAGATTTAATACATCTTCTGGAAGGGACTCATCATTTCCTACTGCCTCTTTCTTCTACAGAAAAAAACAAAAACAAATAACAACACATGAATTATAAAGGAAATTTTCTGATAAGAGTTTTAAAAAGTGCAGGCTCAACTAATATATATATAAACGAGTCAGAATTTTCTGCACAACTTAGTCTCTAAAAGATACAGCACATCTTTTGAAAAATTAATAAAATTTTAAAAAATTAGTAAATTGGGAGGAAAATTAGTAAGTTGGAAGCAAGAAATCAGTATCTCAAGTCCTTGTCCTGCCACGTTCTAGCTTTCTGATTCTGGACAGATTGATTTACCCATTGCAGGGGAGAGGGTTGATGCCACCAGGAATTCGAGAAGAAAAATGTCTGATGTGGACACAGAATAGTTATGCCCTGAGAACATGTGAAAATGCTCAGTGCTGGGCAGATGCTTGCATGTCAATTCGTGAATCCTCCTCTACCTGCTAAGAACAACCCTAGCTTTGAGGCCTGAGGCTGAAGAGAAAAAAATGGATGGGATGATAGAATATTAGGGAGCCAAAAAAACACATTTTTTTAAATTAAAAAAAAAAAAATAGCCCCACTTGTGGCATATGGCAGTTCCAGGGCTAGGGACTGAATCCAAGCTGCAGCTGTGCTGGATCCTTTAACTCGTTGAGCCAGGTGAGGCCAGGATTGAACCCATGCCTCTGCAGTAACCAGAGCCACCAACAGTCGGATTCTTTTTGTTTGTTTGTTTTTTCAGGGCCACACCAGAGGCATATGGATGTTCCCAGGCTAGGGGTCGAATCGGAGCTACAGTTGCCGACCTACACCACAGCTCACAGCAATGCTGGATCCTTAACCCACCGAGCGAGGCCAGGGATTGAACCCGCAACCTCACGGCTCCTAGTCGGATTCGTTTCGTTTCTGGTGTGCTACAACGGGAACTCCCCACAGTCAGATTCTTAACCCACTGCACCATAGTGGGAACTCTGAGAAACACAATTTTTGAGGAAAAGAGCTACAGAATTTGGAACTAAGTTTAAAGCAATCAAATGCAGCTTGACAAAAGAGCAGGGGTGTACCCAGGGCTAGATTTTTTTTCCCCTTTGTTTCTCTCCTTGAGAGTCTGCCAAGTCATCATTTCTAATCCTGTCCAGAGCCGTGGAGATGATACTTTCAAGAGTCAAATTCTTCCTAAACTAAAAGAGATAAAATTATCAAAGTCCATATTTCAAGCCACATAAGACCTCAGCAAAACACATATAAAAAAAATAAGCTGAGAAGCATTAGGGTCTGCTTCGCAAGCATAAGTAAAATAATATGCAGAAATCATGTTTAATGTCCTACAGCTTTACTAGCCATTTCATCCACCAAAGCGAGAAGTCAGGGTTCTGACCAAAACCCAACTCACACCCTTCAGTGAGTCAAATAAAAGCATTTTTAAAAGTTGGGAAAGTCGGAAAACATAAAGACGTTGCATTGGGTAGCCAAGACAGCCAAGGCCCTCCTGCTCTCTGATAATCCCTCAGGGCAGTGAATTCAAGTTCTGAGTTCAAGCTCTGGCTCTGCAACTAATTTCTTTCTTTCTTTCTTTCTTTTTTTTTTTTTTTTGTCTTTTTTCCCTTTTCTAGGGCCGCTTCCACAGTATATGGAAGTTCCTAGGCTAGGGGTCGAATCGGAGCTGTAGCTGCTGGCCTACACCAGGGCCACAGCAACGCAGGATCCGAGCTGCGTCTGCAACCTACACCACAGCTCACGGCAATGCCGGATCCTCAACCCACCGAGCAAGGCCAGGGATAGAACCCGCAACCTCATGGTTCCTAGTCAGATTCGTTAACCACTGCGCCACAACGGGAACTCCTGAAACTAATTTCTGGCGCAGTTTTAGACAAGCTCCTTAATTTCCTAAGCCTACCCTCTTGCCCTTTCCACAGGGCTGACAAATGTGCTACCTCCACTTCAGGTTTATAGCAAAGACCAAAACCAAAGCACTCCTTGCAAGGCCCACTTTAAAGGGAATCTAAGAATGTAAATGCAGGTGAAAACACCCCCATCCTTTTGCTAAAAAAAAAAAAATATTGAGCTGGCACTATCTGTACATATGCCCCAAAGAACACAAAGACAGGGGTCCATGTGGAAATTAACATCATTATGAGGCCTCTGACATGCAAATGACTTAGTGTTGAGAGTCCCATAGGAAGAAAACTGTATGATTATTGATATCAATTTCTATAGCCTGCCACATGCTGGAAGTGGAAGTGTAATGAAACAGTGTTAAAGAGAAGGATGCAGACTATCATGAAGGAGAAGGTGCTAAAATCCCAAGGGAATCTTTAGGCTACACTCTTCCCTGGTTCCGGTTCCAAAATTTCATAAATTTTTGCTTTAGTTTAGAGGCTTAAAACTTAAAAATGAGACAGACTGTAGAGTGCATTTAATATATATTTTTTAAACGATTAAGGGGCTTAAAGGGCGTTTTTGAAGAAAGATTAACAACATGAACTAATCTGGTTGACAAAGTAAGGCTGAGCTGAAACGTGTAACATTCTTCAAGGACAGGAAACACTTTCTGGATGAAGGTCAGTAACTACTTGCCAAGCATTGTTACTTGCAATTACTAACTAACTACAACATTCTAGGTATTATGCCAGGTTTTCTATATTTAAAAAGGGTAGTTCTCGCAATTCCAGTCCAAAAATTGGTGTCAAGTCATTTCAGGCCAAAAACCTGAGGCTCAGAAGTTAACTAGCCTAAAGTCATACAACCAACAGTCTAGGATTTGGACTCCATATTTGTGTACTTTCATTAAAGAGCACGACTACACTGGGGTGAAGAATCTGACATCTGCTATAAGGAAAGTTTTCTGGCACTGTGGGTTGAGCTCAGGAAATAACTGGAAAGGATTACTGGTGGAAATAATATTATACGAACAGAATAGACACTGAATGACTGTGTGGCAAGAATCTTATCTTGCAATTGACTAAAGATTTGTGCCTCCCCCCCACCCCAAATCCGTATGTTCACACCTAATCCCCAATGTGACAGTCTTTGGAGGTGGGGTTTTTCAGAGGTGAGAGGTCAGGGGGACAGAGTCCTCATGAGTGGGATTACTGCCCTTACAGAAGAGACCCCAGAGGGCTCCCTTGTTCCTTCCACCATATGAGAACCCAGCAAGAAGACTATGGACCAGGAAGTGGTCCCTCACCAATCTGCTGGCGCCTTGATTTTGGACTTCAGCCTCCAGAACTGGGAGAAGTAATTTCTGTTGTTTATAAGCCACCCAGTTTATGGGATTCTGTTCCAGCAGCCTGAACAGACTAAGACATACTTAGATCCTTGAAAGTGTGTCTTAGTTCCCTCCTGGCCTGCCTTCCTGCCTCTTTAAAATACTCTTCCTCCTATGGTAAGAAATTCCGTATCCCGTAGAATTAAACACTAAGTTAGAAATTATGTATTAACTAAGAATAAGGTTGACTATCTCTGCTCAAGCTCTCAAGGCTGTTCTCACTTCTCTTACCTTCATTTTCTCTCCAATTGTCCTGCTGCATAGGTTCTTCAGCTTGTTCAAATTGTCTGCCCGAAATCTGCCTGAAGAATAAAGAACCCGAGAATATACCAAAGATGAGCACATAATGAAGAGACCTCCGTTCCTAACCATGGCTCCTTAGGGTCGATCTTAGCTCTCCTTAGAGCTAAAGGATCTGCCTCACGAGGGTGTGAAATCTTACAGCTCTAGAGACCCAAATTTAGTTGACATAGACTGGTGACTACAATAGGATGTTGGTGACAATGAAAAGGCCATTCTGGGGTTGAAATTAAAAAGTATCATAACCTGGATGATACCACTGTAGAGTAACACATTGGAGAAATCTGGAAAACATTCCAGTAACTATGACCTGTTCAATTACCTTAAAATTCATTTAAAGAAACTATGTGGTATGCACCAGAATCCCGAACAAAGGCCATCGTGTTTCTATTTCCATCAACTTGGTCACTGCACCTCTTTGTTAAAAATGGTTAACATTGTTCCCTTTGCTTTGACACAATGCTTATCTGGCAGCCTTGAGAATCTTTCAGTTTCTTTGGGTTCTTTTGAGGAAGACAGTGCACTCATCAGCCTACAGAGCTATTCTGGCCCAAATGAACATCTTGGTATTCTGATTCATCAGTCTAACCTGATTAGCAAAAGTTGGACTTTTGGAATCTAAGCTTTAGCAACAATATGGTAAAAAATCAAGCTTTGAACAGGTAAAATGATGACTGGAGATGAGCTATTCTTTAAGGTTTTGTCAAACTTTAAGTAAGCTAGATTTGAACTAAACTTCACCATGAATCATACAACTACTTTCTCATTCACTTATTCACACTGATATTGGGATGGAGCGAAGACTAGTGGTTGGCAGAGATGAGATGTGGCAGGGAAAAGGGAGTGGCCTACAAAGGGACGCAGCAAGAGGGATTTCTGTGATGATGGAACAGGTGTGTATCTTGAGTGTAGCAGTGGTCACACAAATCTACACGTGACAAAATCACAGAGAACTACAGGCACACACAAAGGGGTACATGTAAAATTCATGACATCTGAATAAGGTGTGTGGATTGCAGCAATTTCAATTTCTTGGTTTTGACATTGTACCACTTATATTGGATGTTATCACTGGGGGAAATGGATGAAGGACCTCTTGTACAATTTTTTTTTTTTTTGTCTTTTTGCTATTTCTTGGGCCGCTCCCGCGGCATATGGAGTTTCCCAGGCTAGGGGTCTAATCGGAGCTGTAGCTGCCAGCCTATGCCAGAGCCACAGCAACTCGGGATTCGAGCCGCATCTGCAACCTACACCACAGCTCACGGCAACACCGGATCGTTAACCCACTGAGCAAGGGCAGGGATCGAACCCGCAACCTCATGGTTCCTAGTCGGATTCGTTAACCACTGTGCCACGACGGGAACTCCTCTTGTACAATTTTTATCACTTTCTATAAATCTGTATCTATCTATAAATTAAAAAAAAATTAAATTTAATCCTGCCTATTGGCAAGGCCCTGTGTTGGGAATATAATAGAAAACAACTTACTAGGGGCTGGGAAATAAATGAAAAATATAACAACTTAAAAACAATATTCTAACAATGTTGAATGTTTCAATCAATGAATATAGCATATCCCTTCATTATTTTTAATCTCTCCTAGCCATGTTCCATAGTTTTCAGTGTAAGAATCTTGAATGTCATTTATTAAATATATTTGTAGGTATCAGATTCTTTCTTTTTTTTTTTTTTTTTGGCTTTTTAGGGCTGCACCTGCAGCATATGGAAGTTCTCAGGCTAGGGGTCGAATCAGAGCTACAGCTGCTGGCCCACACCACAGCTCACAGAAACGATGGATCCTTAACCCACTGAGTGAGGCCAGGGATCGAACCCTCATCCTCATGGATCCTAGTTGGGTTCATTAACTGCTGAACCACAAAGGGAACTCCCTCAGATGCTTTGTAATTGTTACTTGTATGTAGAAATAGCATTGACTCTGTATATTGCATATAGTGATCTTGCTAAATTCACTATTAACAGTTCAGATTCTGCACATACAATCAAGTCATCTGCAAATAAAGACACTTTTTCTTCTGTTCCAATCTTTTATTTCTTTTTCTTGCCTTATTTCGTACTGTTTGGAACCTCCAACATGAAGTCGATTACAAGTGGTGATAGCAGACATCCTTCTCTTGTTCCCAACCTCAGGGGGAAAGCGTTCAATATTTCATCATTAAGAATAAGGTTAGCTATGGATTTTCGATAAATACTTACTCTCAGACTAAGGAAGTTCCTTTCCTTTCCTAGCTTGCTGTATTTCATCACAAGCAATTAGATTTCCACATTTAAAAATATGAACTTTGATACCTATCTCATATCATATACCAACACCAATGTAAGATAAATCATATACCTAAATGTGAAAGGTAAAATAATAAAACCTCTAGAAAAAAAAGTTGGAGAATCTTTTCAGTACCTTGGGAATGAAAAGATTTCCTAAACAGAACATAAGCACAAATTATAAAAGAAAAAGAAATCAATAAATTAGACATCAATAAAATCAAGAATTTCTATTCATTAAAAGATAGAACATAAAAAAGCAAATCGGACTGGGAGAAAATATCTGCAATATATGCAACTAGAGAAGATCTTGTCTACACAATAGATAAAAATTTCCTACGAAATGAGAAAAAAACATGCACATTGGTCAATGGGCTTGAATAGACCTCTCCCCAAACAGGCTGTCCAAATGCTAATACGTATTACATGAAAAGGTGCTCAATATGTCTGTAGTCATCAGGAAAATGCAAATTAAAACCACAATGAGATATCACTATATATCCATCCGAATGGCTAAAATTAAAAGGACTGCCAATATCAAGGGCAAGGATGCAGAGCAACTGAAACTCATATATTTCTGGTTGGAGTATCAGTTACTGCAACCACTTTGGAAAGCTATTTGGGGGAGTTCCCTTCGTGGCGAAGTGGTTAACGAATTCGACTAGGAACCATGAGGTTGCGGGTTCGGTCCCTGCCCTTGCTCAGTGGGTTAACGATCCGGCGTTGCCATGAGCCGTGGTGTAGGTCACAGACGCAGCTCGGATCCCTCGTTGCTGTGGCTCTGGCGTAGGATGGCAGCTACAGCTCCGATTACACCCCTAGCCTGGGAACCTCCATGTGCCACGGGAGCAGCCCAAGAAATGGCAAAAAAAAGACAAAAAAACAAACAAACAAAAAAGAAAGCTATTTGGTAATATCTACTAAATCTTAACAGGTGCCTACCCTATGACCTAGCAATTCCATTCCTGGGTAGGTACTCAACAGAAAGGGGTGCTTATGTCCACAAAAAGATACAATGTTCACAGCATCTGATTCCTATTACCCTTAAACTGGTAACAATCCAAATATCAGCAGAATTGGTTGGTATATTTCTATATCGAAGTACTATATAGCAACGAAAAAGAACCAATCACTAAACAACAAGGTCCTATGTAGAGCACAAGGAACTATATTCAATAGTCTATAATAAAACATAATGGAAAAGAACAAAAAGTGGAGTTCCCATTATGGCTCAGTGGATTAAGAACCCCATATAGTCTCTGTGACAAAGTGAAGTTCCTACTGACCCACAATGGGAACTTCAGTGGCTTTTCACATCAATTGCTTCTTCCTATGGAAAAGCAAAGTGCCCTGAGCACAGAAGATATTCATGAATTCAACAAACTTTTGTCAAGCCTACCATGTGCAATGCTAGGTTCTGGGATTATTTGTATACATGTGTATATTTATACCCCATATATGTATGTGTATACCCTGGGTACTGACATACAGATGACTAAAACACAACACTGTCCCTGAAGAATTCATCTCCTCACTACATAGCCAATCCTCAGGCAAAAGACAGAACTTCTCACAGACGTGTACACTATACACAAGAGACATTCAAAATCATTTAGTAGCTGGACAATGGCTAGACTGCTAGAAAAATTTGTTACTTCAGACTTCTGACTCAGTAAAACAGTGTCCAGTCTAGTTTTTTCCCCTTCCATTTAATTTAATTCCACTGCAACTCAAAACTTCAGATTCAGGTGGTGGGATCTCTCCACAAGGGACTTGACTGTGATACATAGAATCAGCAGACAATCTGAGCTGAACAAATATTCTCCTGGTACCCAATATCCTTATGTTCCAATTCTTCCTTCAGCTCTTTCCCTACCCGGGTGACACTTATAAATTTAGGGAAATCAACTTTCCTAATAGAAATCCATCACCTTTTGGGACAGTGACTGACTTTGCAGGGCGCCGTCATAAACCTGGGTTTCAGCGGGTTGCAGACCTATTGCATCAGACAAAATAAACCACGTGTTTGACAGCATCCGGCCAATTAGTGACTACTCCAACTAATCTAGGCAAAGATTGATAGGCAGAGGGTTCTATGGTTTTATTTAGCCTCACGAAAGATGTCCGGATCAGTTCCAGGTTGTAGCCCAACTCCATCAACGTCTATTCCGGAAAACTTCCACAAATCACAATTACACAGCCTCAGTAATTACGAGTTTTTTCTTGCTTCACCGCATCCCTCTGCCCACGTCTGATCTACCATGGAAGCCCATGGTCGGTTCTTAAAGGACTGCCCACAGTTCAGGGGGATTGCCTTCCCCAAAGCTCTGCGATCACTGCTTTTAGCCAGTAGCGGCCTCCAAAATCCCCAAATGCCTCCAATATGGGAGGAGTGAACCTACTGCGCTGCAGATGTGACTCAGACTGGAGCCTGTGAGTCTATCAAAATAGCGACCACTCTGGCTTTGCTGAAGATAAAAAGACCGGAGGCGACCAAACAGAGAAGTGTTAGGAAAGGGGAGCAATCTCCCCCATTACCCAACAAAATCTGCCCCGACTTTCTCTGGGTTACCCTTGAGGCCGGAAGGCTTGACAGCTCTTAACGCGCATGCGCCATGCTCTTTTCCCACAGACTCAGGAGCAGGGATCCGCGCCCCGCACGCCGGGAAGGGAGGTCTTACCGCCCCGGCGGAAGGGAAAGGTGGGGACCGTCCCGGCTCCCTGGGTGATAGGGAGAGCTTCCGAGCCACCGAAACCCAGGAGGGGGTCTGACAAGGGGTGGACGCTATGGCCTCAGGAGCAGTATCGAGATCCGAGAGATGTAGCTGGGGTTACGATCCGGGGATACTCCGCGAGTCTCTGTACTTACATCGTCGCCACTCGCTGTCTGCCTTCACCAGCTGATCCACTAGTCCTGGGTCCTTGAAGCGCTTCTCCTGCGACTCTCGGATGAGGGCTGGGTCCCCTCCTTTATCTACCCGAAACAAATCCAGATCCAGCACCATCTTTCCTCCTCCTGGACCAACACTAAGGGAAATGCACTTCGGGCCACAGCAGTCTGCGAGACCGACTCACTGCCCCGGCGCGCCGGCCCGCCCTTCCCGCGCAGGCGCAGCAGAGCGTGCGGACGCCCCGCCTCTCGCCGGAAGCTGCTGTGGGGGGGGCGGGGCCGCGGAGAGAAGGGCGGGGCCGCGGAGAGGAGGGCGGGGCCGCGGAGAGGGGGGCGGGGCCGCGGAGAGGAGGGCGGGGCCGCGGAGAGGTTGGCGGGATAGGTGGACGCGGGCCTCTCGAGCTGTGTCCAGGTCGGGTCCGCTTGTTGGAGGTGTTGTGCTTTCTCATCAATTGTCTTGCTCTGCAGGGGCTCTTGTTTGCCCTATGAAAGAAAAGTGAGTGCCTGTTTCCTCCTTATGTTAAAGGGCACACCTAAGGCGAGGCAGAGGCCTTTTAGTGTAATTACTGGCTTGGAAGCTGGCACCTCCGATAAATGCCTGTTTGGACTGTAGAAGTTTGGGTCCTAAGGTTGGACTCTCTCCCTGAACCTCTACTCTCTTCTCCATCTTGAGACTTGAGTGTGCCTACACATTTTAGTCCCCAGATTACCTCAGCTCAAGATTCCTCCTCTCCTGCCTGAGTTAGAATACTTTTCTTTTTCCTTTTTAAATTTGTTGTGGTGGCGGTGTTTTGTTTTGTTTTGTTTTTGTTTTTGTTTTTGTTTTTGTTTGGCCAGGACAGTGGCATGTGGAAGTTCCTGGGCCAGAGATCAAACCTGCACTACAGGAGCAACCCAAGCCACTGCAGTGACAATGCTGGATCTTGAACCCATAGTACCACAGAAGAACTCCAAAGATACCTTTATTAAGTTGCTTATTTGGTGAACTGGATTGTCCCTTTACCTACATTTAAGAACACAGGGTTGGAGTTCCCGTCGTGGCGCAGTGGTTAACGAATCCGACTGGGAACCATGAGGTTGCGGGTTCGGTCCCTGCCCTTGCTCAGTGGGTTAACGATCCAGCGTTGCCATGAGCTGTGGTGTAGGTTGTAGGCTCGGATCCCGCATTGCTGTGGCCCTGGCATAGGCCGGTGGCTACAGCTCCTATTCGACCCCTAGCCTGGGAACCTCCATATGCCGCGGGAGTGGCCCAAAGAAATAGCAAAAAGACAAAAACAAAAAAAAACCCACAGGGTTGGAGAAGCATGAATGATCTTTTAGAGGGACACATGAGGAGTTGTCTGGGTTTCCCCCCCTAGATTCTGCTTGCCTAGGTTGTTAGATTTAAAATCAGTGGAAAGAAAGTGTCAGGAGCTACAGTCTCTGAAGAAAGCATGTAAGAAGACTGTCCTCAAAGGGTCGGGTTCCTTGAAATCTTCTCAAAGTCTGTGGTGGGAGCTGACTGCTTCCATATCAGTGAAGGCATTGCCAGCATGTGTTGTTTGCTCAGTTTCAAAACAGTGATGGGTGCTGCTGGGGCTGCACAGTACTCATAGTGCCCACAGTGTCTAGGGGAGGAAGGCACTGGGCCAATCCTTTAAGAAGGTCATCAGCATAACTGGAAGGATGGCCTTAAAATCCTGACTGCTCCAAACTTCCTTAAGAATTTTCAACATTAGTCTTATCATGAGATTACAGACATCTTCCCTTACAATGTTCATGTTCCTGATAAGTATAACAGAATAATGTAATAGCGTATTTCATTTATCAGCTTAGAATCACAGGACTTTTAAAAAATTTTTTTTTTTTAGGGCTGCACCCACAGCGTATGAAAGTTCCCAGGCTAGGGGTCGCATCCGAGCTACAGCTGCTGGCCTTCGCCACAACCACAGCCACAGCAATGGATCTGAGCTGCATCTGCAACCTACGCCACAGCTCACTGCAACGCTGGATTCTTAACCCAAGGATCCTTAACCCAGGAATCAAACCCATGTCCTCATGCGTCCTAGTCGGGTTTGTTTCTGCTGTGACACAACGGGAACTCCAGAATCATAGGATTTTTAGAGCTGGTGACTCTTAACTACCTCCTAACCTAATAATTCCTAATCTTTTCATCACCTAGCCCCCCTCATATTTTGAAATACTTTTGGCTAACAAACATGATTTTAAAACAATAATTTATTTTCCCTTCTTACTAATCAGACATGCTTGCTGCCAGTGTGGATTTCTTATCAACAGGAAATAACCGTGGTACCGTGTTCAGTAATTCCTGCCACAAGCTAACACAGAAAAAAACCAACTTTAGTTATGGCGCCATACCACTTTCGGATGTGTGATTTCCATCAGGTTTCACTACTGAGGATAGTTCTCAAGTGCTGCATCTGAGGACCCAGGGGCTCAAGGACCCCCAACTGGAGAATAACTAGGCCAACTCCTTTATCTTTTATATGAGGAAACAGACCCAGGTCAGTTAAACAATGGAGCCCAAACCTGAACACTGGTGAGTATCTAAGATAGTCTAATATTTTGAATTGTCTCTTTGTTAACATTCCTTAGCAGAAAACAAGGTCTTGGAGTTCCCATTGTAGCTCAGTGGGTTAAGAACCTGACTCATATCCATGAGGGTGGGGGTTTGATCCCTGGCCTCGCTCAGTGGGTTAAGGGTCTGACGTTGCCACAAGCTATGTAGTAGGTTGGAGATGTGGCTCTGATCCTGCCATGGCTGTGGCATAGGCCTGTAGCTGCAGCTCCAATTCAACCCATAGCCTAGGAATTTCCATATGCTGCATGTGCAAACAGAAAAAAAGAAAGAAAGAAAGAGAGAAAACAAGGCCTTGAGGAACTTGGCAAAAAATGTAGTTTTATCTTACAGGGCAGAAATCATTGGATATTTGCATCCTTATCCCCGCAATACCTAGCACAGTGCCTTATACTTGGTGGGTCCTTATTGCATTTCTTTTGGTTCAGTGAGTTTCTGGGAGTAGGCTGAGGGTGTAGAGGCTTGTTGTGGGTTTAAGAAGCACAGTCCTAGGTGAGATACTGCCTTGGGAGTCCTGGGCAGCCTGTGGGTAGCTCAGAGCAGTGAGTAGGGAGGGAATAAGAAAAGAGGGCGGGGCATCCAGCCATGGTTGCCATCCTCATTTATCACCAGTTTAGAGCTGGCTAATGTGGGAGGGCTCTGTTGGGCCTCACTTTAGCACCTCCTTGCTCTTTTTGTTCCTCTTTTTTTTTCTTTTTAAGGTCACACCTGAGGCATATGGAAGTTCCCAGGCTAGGGTTCCAATCCGAGCTGCAGCTGCTGGCCTACACCTTAACCACAGCAATGCCAGATCTGAGCCGTGTCTGTGACCTACACCACAGGTCATGGCAATGCTGGGTCCTTAACCCACTGAGTAGGGCCGAGGATTGAACCCACATCTTCTTGGATACTAATCAGTTTCATTACTGCTGAGCCACAACAAGAATACCTGTTCCTCTTTTTGTCCTGGATTTGTAGCAGTATTTCTCAGGGGTTGATGAGCAAGCCCTGTCCTCCGTCTCCTCGTTGGAAGCCTTCAGTGGCTACCTATTGCCTTCAGGCGACTGTCCAAACATAGTTTGCGAAGCCCTTCGTGATTTGCCTCCTACCCTTCTCTAACTCTAACATCTTCTCTCTTGACCGAATGGCATTTCCCCCTCACAGTCTCCATCCTGAGCTCCTACTTCTGGCTCCCCTTCCTAACTTTGAGCTTTGGGCCAGCTCCTTCTCCCTGGATCTCCCTTTCCCCTGTTCCTCCAGACTGGCTCATTTCTCCTTCCTCCTGGCGGCTGATAACCTCGTCACCCCTCCCCCAGCTTAGTTCAGCACCCTTCTGGGTTCCCACAATACAGAAATATTTATTTTACCGTTTTTCAGGAAGAGCTGACAACGTGCCCTCCAGTTCTCACTGCCCACTCCCTCCTATAAGAGATGCAATCACAAAGGAAATTGATGTTGCTGTTCTTGGGCAAAGAGGAAGGAACTATTTAAAAACAGTGTGTGTCAGGGAGGGCTTCGGGGACCTGGGGGCCTTTGATCTTGCCTCTCCCTCTGTTCCAATTGGAATGAGGGATCAGTTCTCCTGCCACACTGTATTATGTGGGGAATTGCATTTTATTTTATTTGTTTGGGGTTTTTTTTTGGGGGGGGGAAGTGTTGACAGTGCTTGCGGCATGCAGAAGTTCTAGGGCCAGGGACTGGATCTGCACCACAGCAGTGACAATGCCAGAATCTTAATTGACTGAGCCACTAGGGAATTCCAGGAACTACATTTTATTACTAGTTATTAATAAACAATTTCGGCCCTAAAATAGAATTAGTTTATATTCCAAACTCTCCTTGAGTAGCTCTTCAATTGTCCATGATGTTTTGTATATGCAACCTTCTAGGGACGCTTCTGCGGCATATAGAGGTTCCCAGGTTAGGGGTCGAATCTGAGCTGTAGCCGCCGGCCTACACCAGAGCCACAGCAACTCGGGATCCGAGCCATGTCTGTGACCTACACCACAGCTCACGGCAACGCCGGATCCTTAACCCACTGAGCAAGGCCAGGGATCGAACCCACAACCCCATGGTTCCTAGTCGGATTCATTAACCACTGAGCCATGACAGGAACTCCAACATATATATATATTCTGTTTAACATTGTTTTCCATCATGGTCTCTCCCAGAAGATGGGAGATAGTTCACTGTGCTATACAGTAGGAACTTGTTGTTTATTCTTTCTAAATATAATAGTTTGTATTATATAACAAACTATTATATAGTTTGCTTTATAACTCCAAATCCCCAGTCCACCCCACTCCCTTCCCCCTCCACCTTGGCAACCACAGGTCTCTTCTCTACATCTGTGAGTCTATTTGTGTTTTGTAAATAGGTGACCTTGTGCCATTTTTTAGATTCCACATATAAGTGATATCATGTTGTATTTGTCTTTCTGATTTACTTCACTTAGTATGAGAATCTCTAGGTGCCTCCATGTTGCTGCAAATGGCATCATTTTGTGTGTTTTTTTAATGGCTGAGTAGTATTCCATTGCATACATGTACCACATCTTTTCAATCCATTCATCTGTTGATGGGCATTTAGGTTATTTCCATGTCTTGTCTATTGTGAGTAGTGCTGCTGTGAACATAGGGGTGCATATAATCTTTTTGAATCAAAGTTTTGTCCAGATAGATGCCCAGGAGTGGGATTGCTGGATCATATGGTGGTTCTATATTTAGTTTTCTGAGGAACTTTCATGTTGTTTTCCATAGTGGTTGCATCATGCCCTGTGGTTCTTAATCAATTAAATGTCTTCTTAAGTTTTAGACCAAGTCATTAGTATCTTCTTGCCTGGTTACCTGACAGTATGTTTCATTTTACACATTTCCCTCCCTGCCAGTTTCACACTTGGTGGTATCTGTTGCTTATTTGATGCACAGGGACCCTGCACGGTGTATGGCTGAATTCACCTCAGTTAACTGCAGCACTCCCATGTAATTGTTTCTTCGCTATTGAGGCAGGGAGGGTTTCACATTGGGGTGACTTTGAGCACTGGTTGGGGGGTCTTCTCAGGTGGAAAGAACGGGCAGGGGCAGAAGCAGATGCTGATGTCAAGGCAGGGAAGTGGGACAGAGCTTATGACTGCGGGACAGTCAGAAATTCAGTGTGGGAGTTCCCTTTGTAGTTCAGTGGGTTAAGGACCCAACTAGTATCTATGAAAATTCAGGTTCCATCCCTGGCCTCACTCAGTGGGTTAAGGATCTGGCCTGTCTGCAAGTTGCAGCGTAGGTCACAGATGAGGCTTGGTTCTGGCGTGGCTGTGGCTGTGGCTGTGGCAGAGGCCAGTGGCTGTAGCTCTGATTTAACCCCTAACCTGGAAACTTCCATATGCCTCAGGTGTGGCCCTGAAAAGAAAAAAAAAAAAATCAGTGTGGTTAGAGTATAAGGGTGTGGTGTTAGGGGCCGTGTAGACCACATTACTAAATCTGTTAGAGATGCAGTTTCCTCAACTGTTATCATGGGAATTGTCCCTGTCTCTAGACTGTTCTGAAAACCAAGAGGGCAATTCTATGAAGCACTTAGTCCAGGCTTGGCACATAGAAATGCCACATTAATGTGAGTTTCCTTTCTTAAGAGTTTAGACTTTATCTTGTAAGCAGGGGTGATGTCCAAAGTATTTAAGCACCCCTGAAACCTAGGTACCACTCAATCAAAACATGTAAATCACAGCCAACCGGCTGAGGGAATTCTTTTTCGGGAAGTAAGCATCCTCTACTGTTGTGAAGGAAAGCCCTGAAGCAGGAAAATCCAGCTGTCCTGGGAAATGGTGGGTCTTTTATTTCCTCTAGGATTTTATCTACATCGAGTCCATAATAATCCACATCATACCCAAATAAGCTAATTTCACCTGTCTTGGCAGGGTCATTATTATGTGGCTGGCCTCAGTGCCACCCAAGAAAAACCTGAACCGGGAGTTCCCGTTGTGGCACAGTGGTTAACGAATCCGACTAGGAACCATGAGGTTGCGGGTTCGGTCCCTGCCCTTGCTCAGTGGGTTAACGATCCGGCGTTGCCGTGAGCTGTGGTGTAGGTCGCAGACGTGGCTTGGATCCCGAGTTGCTGTGGCTCTGGTGTAGACTGGTGGCTACGGCTCCGTTGGACCCCTAGCCTGGGAACCTCCATATGCCGCAGGAGCAGCCCAAGAAATAGCAAAAAGACAAAAAAAAACAAAAAAACAAAAACAAAAAACCTGAACCAGAAGGGAATGGAACTGACATGCTAAGTGTTCTCTTTTGATCCTCACCCCATCTTGGGAGGTAAAGCATCATGAGATGTGTTTTGTTCCTGTGGAATCCGAGGCTTTGGTTGATGGGTGCTGGGTCTGCATTGCTCCTAAGCACGCTCTTCTCTCTGTCACTCTGGAGTGCCAGAATCCTTTTCCTCTTCAGTTTAAGCTTCAAGGACATTTACCACTTCTCACTCACCCATCCAGCCATCCAACTTATGTTAAAAAAAAAGAAAAGCTAGAAATTATGTTTTTATTTCACATACACACACAAATGTGACAGGAGATACCCATCCTGTAACAAACTACAAATTTATGGAATACAGAGCAAAAAGGAAATCCAGGCAGTCTTGAGGAGACCAAAATTGAGTTTCACAACGTTGAAAAATCCATTACAAAGTCTCTGTTGTATAAATATAGTCAGTCTTTAATATAGAGTGAGACTGAAAAAAAAAAAAAAAAAAGGTTTGTTAACATAAGAAATCCCCTGGTCCTTGAGTCACCATCTTCTTCATTTGTATTCCCAGCCACATACAGGTGACACCTGCATGAGGAGAGTTACATGTGTCTTCTTGGACTCTAGGTAACCAAATAGGATTGAGTATTTTATCTCCCGAGCCCACATTCCCTCTCCCAATTGCTTGTGCAAAACACTGTAGTTTTTTCCCCACGTAAAATGTCTGTTCTAAATTTGAGTGTGATAATGGGTGCACAGTTCTGTGAGTATGCTAAAATCTATCAAATTATACTTTATTTTTTTTTTTTTACAGCTGCACTTGCAGCAAATGGAAGTTCCCAGGCAGCTAGGGGTTGAATCAGAGCTGCAGCTGCTGGCCTACGCCACAGCCACAGCCACGCTAGATACTTAACCCACTGAGTGAGACCAGGGATCAAACCTGCACCTCATGGATACTAGTTGGTTCCTAACCCACTGAGCCACAAGGGGAACTCCCCAAATTGTACATTTTAAATGAGCGAATCGTATGGTATTTGAATTACATCTCAGCAGAGCTATTAAACAGTATCTAATGCGTCTAAGCTGTTTAGGGAGCATCAGGTGACCCCGACAGCATAGCTCATGAGTTCCTGGCAGGACACAGGGACGATCTGCTGAAGCATTATGACTAAATCAGTGGAGTTTGAGGTTGCTCTGGGGGAACTCACTTTCAAGATCAGAATAAAGAAGTCAGCAGGTATGTACTTTTTCCATCTGACTCTAGAATAATCTAAAGACCTTCTGTGGCTTTTGTCACAAAAGAAAGCTGTTCCCTGGAAAAGCAGATGCCTGGGGTATTGTTGATGCTACAGAAAACTTTAGGCTGGAGCTCAGAAGCTAGCTATCTGCATCCATCAGGAGAAATTCCAACACAGCCACAGGTTCTGAAAGCCTGAATCCTACAAGAGGAGGGAGGATTTAGATACCAAAGAAAAGCTTCTAGATTTATTGAACCAAAGGAACAGCCTGCCTTCAGTGGTGCTGTTGTTGGCCAGACATCGAAGCTGGGATCCAGTTCTCACTGTCTCTTTTATAAGACCATCTGCAGGGCAGCAGTGGCCAATCAGATCAGCAAAACATCATGTGACAGACAAACCACCGAGAAGTGCCATTTCTGTCCTTTACCTAACATCTGGTCAACAAATGGCCATTTGAGAAAGGGGACAGTCACAAACTATGGGCAATTGGACCCTTGACCAAGGACGGTCATTTTAGTCTGCTAGTGAGGGAAAGAGAATTGCCATTGGTAGGAAGAAAAAGAGAATTTAAACTCTTGCTCCAGTTTTACCATCCTAGATGCATAAAGGTCATTGCTTATACTTGGTGTGGAAGTGGAGAAAAGGGCCACAGAGGAGGTTCACTTTATTCACCTTTCAAAAGTGGGTGCTACCAAAACCCGGGGCCACAGGTCTCTTTAGTTTTTTAGCACATGAAGGAAATGAGAATGGGAAAAAGGGGAGGACAGGGAATTGAAAGTGGGAAGGGTCCCAGTTTGGTGAACACTTTGTCCATCTCCCCCAGGCTTTCCTACTTGAAGACTTGATTTGGATCTGGTGCTGGGGCAGGGACTGGAAGTCCATGCCTTTCTTGGGCAGCCTAGAGGTTGTTTATTCTGTGGCTGAGCAGATGAATTCAGGTTAGAAGCAGACATCATGGCCACCTCAGGCCCCTCCTGTTGTGGGCTGGCTCCCCCACATGGCCCCATTAAAACCTTCACCTCCGTGTGTTCTTTCAAAACATGATACACCCGTGCCCTAATATGGCCCAAGCCTCTAGGAACAGGGGCCTCAAGGATGAGGACTCTTACTCACTGGCAGTGTGCTTCCTCTCTGGGGTGGTGATGGAAGAATGGATCCATCAGGGCATTTTCTCAAGGAACTTTCTCTGTGACTCTGGTGAGAATATTTATAGCTTCCTTAAGAAAAGGGAATGATGTACCTAGTTTAAAAAACAAAAAACCTTCCGCCTTGCCTCTTTTTGTGCTTATCAAGTCTTTTCTCACCCAGGCCTTACTCCTCTGCCCTCCACCCATCCATTATACCCATTTGCGCTGGTGTCCAGGAGAGCTGAGTCCAGGCCACCACGAGGGGATGCCAGTACCTCCTGAGCCAGCCTCTCCTAAGTCATGGGCTGAGGGCAAGTGGTCAGGGAAACTCCCAGCTGCCTCTGCCCTTAAATAAGAGGCCAGAGGAAGTCATCTCTATACTTAAGAAGAGAGAAATAGTTTCATTCCGGAGCTCTAAGAAATATGAGCCGATGAAGCGATGGTTCCGAAGGCTGGACCATTTTGGGAAACAAGATGCAAGCAAGGGAGTAATATAAACAAAGTGTGGGTATATTTGGCAGGTTTGAGGCAAGCAGAAAGGAGGGTTCAGGGATTCTATTAAAAAACAAAACAAAGATCTGAAATTCAAACTTCTGATAAGGCCACAATGAAGAGGTTTCCAGCAGTGGGTGTGGCAGGAAGCTGGCACCCACATTGCCACAGGTTTAGAAGGTGCTGTGCCCGGCGAGGAGGCAGGTGCAGCAGGGCAGTGCCCCTCACAGGTCCATGTCTGGGCCTCCTGACGAGGTCTTCAGTGGCACCGAGTCAAATCCATCAGGAGTCCTCTGAAAGAGAGATGGTGACAGGAGCTGGCTGCTGCACGTGGACAAGTTTGGGGAACAAAGGAGAGAAATGGAAAAACAGGTGACAGAAGGAACCCTCAGGAAATTCCTGCTTGCAGTGCCTTTGTGGAAACATGAGCCATAAGATCTCTTCTCTTCTTCTTGTTCCCTTCAGTCAGAGGATAAGAAGCATCTCTAAAACCCTTGCTTCACATCTTTGCAGTTTCTAGAACTTCCAGAAACACCCAAGGATCCCAGGGTAAGTAGTTTTCCCATTAAAAAAAAAAAAAAAAAAAAGTCAAGGTCTCGGGGAGGCCGGGGGAGTCACCCTGGAAGGTCAGTACAAAGAAGTGAGATTCAGCAAAGCCAGTACCTACCTGCCTGCCTGCCTTTCCTCGCCATCCCTCCAGTCCCGTCCTTTCCCCTTCCCACCCAGTTTGGACGAACTGGTTCAGAGCAGTAGTGAGCTGTGGGTGCTGGCAGAGTAGGGCTGCAGAGGGCAGTGGCCCTGGAGCTGTTGCTGGAATCCTTTCTGCTTGCCTCACGCCCAGCAACAGTGTTGCCTATGTTACATGTATGAGCTTCCAACTCATGCACCTGCCCACATAGAGTCAACTCTCCCAGCTCAGAATTGCTCAGGGATGAAGAGCTTAAGACTTGGCCATGACTCAACCCCAAAAGGACTGCACCCTGATATCTGGATTACAGCACCCTCCACTGGCCAAAGGAGAGCCTCACTTTCACCAGAAGTTGATCCTAGAGATCACCACCCCCCCCCCAAAAAAAAAATGGGGCGGGGGAGAGGGAGGATTTTTACAACACGGATGGTCCAATACTCCTAGAAGTTAAAAGGCCCAAACAGTCCATCCCTGGGAGTGCGTACTGGGAGAGAAGGAAGCTTGTAAAGGGCCCCAGAAGAAAGCGTGGAAGCACAGAAAGCAGAAGCCAGGTGCAGAAGCACAGAAAGCAGGACAGTGGTCCCTAAATGGCATGGGGCCATTCGGTGTCCCAGGACTGGTGTCTTCTCCAGTGCTCCAGGCTGAGCTCAGTGCACTGGCCAGGGTCCCTACCTTGGAGGTAAACGATCTGATCTTGCCAAAAAGTGACTTCTTGCTGGTGAAGATAAGGTCGTCCTCCACGTCCTCGCCTTCCATGATGGCACAGCTGTCAGCTGCTGGCAGGTCACAGTCCTTGAGGGTAGCGTTCATCACCAGCTTGGAATACTTGTACTCCAGTCTAGGAAACAAGGGGATGGGAAAGATGGGACATCAAAGTATGGAATGCAGGGGGAAGAAGGAGAAAGGCTGGGCCATAAACAGATATTCCCATGCCGTGGGTAACAGAGCTGAAGCGTACCACAATGGCATTGGGCTGGCCATATAGCTAAGGAATCTTGTCTCCCAGATCAGTGATATTTTTTCCTTAAGTCTAGCTGTTTCTGTGACCTCAAAGCTTAATAGAAATAATGGAACTGTGAAGTCATTGTTTTCATTTTTAACAATAACAAAACTAAGAATTCTCTTTGCTTTTCTTTTGAGAATCTAACAGCCATTCATAGAATGCCATGTGATACCATCCCTGTTTAGGAGTCAGGATAACTAAGGAAAAGTGGCTCAACAAGTCTCTGGTTGAAGCCCCAGAGAGAAACCCCAGGAGTTCCCTGGTGGCCTAGCCGTTAAGGATCTGGTGTTGTCACTGCTGTGGCACGGGTTTAATCCCTGACCATGGGTGGTGGGCACGACCAGAAAGAAAGAAGGAAAGCAAGGAAGAAAGGAAGAAGCAAGGAAGGAAGGAAGCAAAGAAGGCCCCATCAGTTTGTGCTCTCTCTAGACGCTCTCCTCCCAGCTCAGTGATCCAACCCCAGCCATCCCCACACTCCAACATCCCACCACGTACTTTCGATTCTTTTTCCAGAAGTAACAGGTCAAGACGGTGAGCAGGATGGCAGTACAGGTGCCTGCAGAGATGCCCACTTTCAGCCAGAAGTCTATCGTTTTGCAGATGGTGACTCTCTGCTCAGGCAGGGAGATGCCACCCGAGCACAGCTTTGGTTCACGCCACACGTAAGTGGTCTTCTATTGGGGAGAAAAACAAGGAACTCAGACACCACCTTCCCGTCTCTCCTGGGAAGCCCCCACACAGCGAAACCTACCTGGATCCCGGCTGTGCAGCTACTGACGATGGTATGGTAGTCGGCAGCTGAGCAGAGCGGGCAAGCGGCCACGCTCTCCCACAGGAAGTGGAAGTTACAGCCGTCACAGGTCCCATCGGAGCACGTGCTGGCAGAGCAGAAAGGAGATGTGAGCACTCACTCGCTGGGCTGCTGGGAAGATCTGGCTGAAGTCCTCTCAGATAGAGCTTGCCTGATACATCCTCTCCTTGCCAAACTGTTGGCTCCACCAGGATCCTTCCAACTAGCCCTTAACCCAGGCTTTGCTCTCCGATTTCCCTGATGAGAAGAGGCCTTCCTGGCCTCCCCCAGGCTCCCGTCCTCTGCCCACTTTTGCTGCTGACCTCAGATGAGAGCTAACGTAAGCTGTCTGAGCTCTAGCGTGGCTGCCCAAATAAGCCCTCAGAGGCTCCGCTTCTCCCCGTGGACATGTGACATTTTCCAAGAGTCACTTTGATGCAGCTTCCCTGGTGGGGGAGGGTTCAGGAATGAACCTCAGGCTATGTGTCACATTCTTTACTGAGATGTTCGCCACAAGGACAGGATTCTCAGGGTGAGGGGATAGAAGGGTACGGAGGGTGGGGAGCAGGACAGTGTTTTGACACCACTGCTGAGTCAGAAGGTCTTGCTCGGCTCCCCGTCTCCCTGATCAGTGGTTGTCTATGAGCAGCATCTCCCAAACCACCTTCCTCAAGACACCAGTGCCCCTCAAGAGGTTAGTTGGTGTTATATGAAATAAAAGGGAGGTGGGGGGGGTCTATAATCAATCAAATTAGTGCACTCAGCTATTAAACTCAGACGTGGGTCTTTCAGTTGGGGGGAGATTCCTAGGATTTCCTAAACCTTTACTCATCCTCATGATAATATCAAGTCCTGCCAGACACCAGGGCAAGTCCTCAAACTTCATTGCCTCCTTTAACCCTCACAACGACCCCCTGAAGAAATGTATTACTATCCTCATTTTACAAGAAAGGAGGAAGAGCCCTAAAGAAGAACTGTATCCATAACAGAGCTAGTAAGTGGAGGAAGGGAATTGGATCTGGCTCTCAGCCGCAGCAGTTAGTCACTTTGCTGGGTTGCTGTCCCCATGGTGGTCAGGGAGAGCCAAGGTAGCTTTGACTCTTCCTTCTGCTCCCTTCTTGACATCTAAAGATCAAGGATTTAGAACCGTGACTGCATTCCCAAGAGCCCACGAATAGATCTCGGATGGTCTCCTCTTCTGATCTTTTTCAGTCATCTTTGGTTCCTGGGACCGAATGAGGCCAAGGAAGGGAGACTTTGTTACATGCCTTTACCTTGGCAGCAGCAGACTTCCAGGAGCAGGTTTCAGGGGACTGCATCTGAGGCGGATGGTGGTTGATCTCCCAGAACTGCAGGACTGGGTCACATCATTGGACCTGCAGAGAAAGCAGCCACCATGGGGGAGCGAGTCACTCATCTGTGCCATTGGAGAGCCACGAACTCAACATGGAACAGTTCCCTCGCTGGGGAAGTCAGGACTTGTGTCTAGCCTGACACACAGGAGAGAGTGGGGCTCAGGGAGATCTGGTTAAGGGGAAATGCACTGGTCTAGAAAGGCTGGCAAGTGCATGAGCCTTCCTAGGAGCCTCCTTAGGTGGGAAGGGTCGTCATCCAATACTCCTCCCCGCCGCCAGGGGCAGACCTGCCCCAGTAAGGCCCAAGAAGCTGGCGTGGGAAACTCCCAGCCTTTCGTGCTCATGGCTGGGCGGATCTGCTAGACCTTGGATGTGTTCTGGCTTGATAAGTAGTAGGTGGCGAGAGAGGGAGGGACGCCACAGAGATTGCAGAGGAGCCCTGGGTTGCACTGGCCTTTGCCTGGCCTCTCATTTTCACCTATAAAAGAAGATCACGTCCGGTATTCCCAAGGACTCCGGGTGGAAAAGTTCAGCTGGGGAGGTGATTCCATCCAGAGTCATAGCTGTTGTCACCCCTGCCAAATCAGAGCTCCTGTTTAGTTCTCACTAGTAGCATTTAGCTGGCACCCACTTCAGTTCTTTCCGTACCTGCCCACATCCCTCCTTCCTTCATCCCCTCCCATCCCTGGGTGGCTCATGAAAGAGGGGACCACAGGTTTGTCAGTGGCCCCGTGGGCACTTGGTCCCCCAGCATGGAAGAGAAACCAGGTCGGGAGGTTGGGTCCCTCCTCTGGGGCCTCTTCCCTCAGAGCCTGGCAGCCTCACTCCCTCTCCTACAGATGCACGCTCACACAGGCTAGAGCACCTGTGCTACTCACCAATGAGTCGATCGGCGAGGCTGACAGGCTGCGAGGACACTCCGGCCTTGTAGCCTGTCACCTCCGAGGGAATGATGACCACCTGGCAGATGTAGGCCGAGATGGATTTGGAGAAACCCGACTCGCCATCAGGAATCCGGAGGTCGGTGACATTGTCCGTGCACACAGACATCTTCTTACCCTGGGGACGTGGGGAAAAGTGTGGAGGGGTGAGTGGTACAGAGGAACTCCCACAAGCTCCCCAAAGGCAATAGGGAACAGTTTTCGCACATCTAAAATTTCAGCCTTCCAGGAGTATGTTGCAGTGGAATGATTCATCCCAGTTCTAATTGCAAGACAGATTTAAAGCTGAGAATAAGGCCCAGGTGTCCTAGTTTCTCACACTCTGGCTCAGAGATCCCCAGTCTTGTTTGCTTGGAGTCCCCAGGGAGCCCTGTGTGAGAAGGGTTGTGATGGTGGCAGCCCATGTGGGGATCCCACCTACCAGCCCACCTGTTAAGGGCCTTCTGTACCTAGATACTGAAATGTGTAACTGATCCCATGAGAATTACTTGAACACCTGGCCTGGTTCACATTCCTTCTCTGGGTCTTCCTCGGAGCTCATCTTGGAAGCTCTTTCCAGACAGAGTCTCCCAGGGGGTTAAAACAGACCCCATAGTCAGCCCTCTCTCTATCTCAAAGGAACACATCTTAGGACCAATTGGAACCTATTCCATTTAAAAGTATTTATCAATAGAAGATTGCTTTTCCTCCAGTCTTTAACAACCCAAACTGTACAGAACTCTAGAAGACGGTAGGATTGAGACGCCTTCCTCGAGATTTTGTAACAAAAGAAACATTGAGATATTGTTCCTTCTAAGGTCCTTAATTTTATAGAATATCAATATACAACTTGCTTGCTAATATGAAATCATTTGTTCAATATTTGAAATTTAAGTGGGCTAAGCATTTATTTTTAAAATTATTGTTATAGTTGATTTACAATATTCTGTTAATTTTTACTGTACAGCAAAGTGACCCAGATATATATACTTATATATAGGCAACCTTTTTTCACATTATCTTCCATCATGTTCCATCACAAGTGGTTAGATATAGTTCCCTGTGCTATACAGCAGGATCTCATTGCTTATCTACTCCAAAGGAAATAGTTTGCATCTACTAACCCCAAACTCCCAGTCCATCCCATTCCCTTCCCCTTGGCAACTACAAGTCTGTTCTCCATGTCCACGAGTTTGTTTCTTTTCTGTAGATAGATTCATTTTGTGCAGTATATTAGATTCCAGATATAAGTGATATCGCATGGTATTTGTCTTTCCCTTTCTGACTTATTTCACTTAGCACGAGAGTCTCTAGTTCTATCCTGGACTAAGCATTTAGAAGGTAGGAATTTCAATGTTATAAATTTTAGTACAAATAGAGCTAAGTTGCTAAATCTGTTATCTCAGTTTATTTTCAGAATTGTAAGAAGTAGATAAAGAACATGAGAATGGAAGGAAATCTTTACATTATATAAGAATTCCCGTTGTGGCTCAGCAGTAACAAACCCCACTGGTATCTATTAGAACATAGGTTCCACAGTAGGATAAGCATCCGGCCTTGCTGTGAACTGCGGTGTAGGTCAGAGACACAGCTCAGGAGTTCCAGTCGCGGCTCAGTGGTTAACGAATCTGACTAGGAACCATGAGGTTGTGGGTTTGATCTCTGGCCTTGCTCAGTGGGTTAAGGATCCAGCTTTGTGATGGGCTGTGGTGTAGGTCGCAGACGTGGCTCGGATCCCACGTTGCTGTGGCTGTGGTGTAGGCCCACAGCTACAGCTCCAATTAGATCCCTAGCCTGGGAATCTCCACGTGCCACAGGAGCGGCCCTAGAAAAGGCAAAAAGACCAAAAAAAAAAAAAAAAAAAAACCGAAAAAACAAAGATGCAGCTCAGATTTGGCTTTGTTGTGGTCGTGGTGTAGGCTGGCAGCTGCAGCTCAAATTGGACCCCTAGCCTGGGAACTTCCATATGCTGCAGATAGGGCCCTAAAAAAGACCAAAAAAAAAAAAAAAAAAAAAAATCTCCAAATTCCCATCTTCCCTCTCCCAACTCACTGAATGAACTTTTACTTCCTGGGGCTTGTTTTAATAAGTCTCAATTCCCAAGTTATCACTGTCACTTCTAAGGCTTTCTTCTAACTTCTTCAAAGACTTTCAAAAAACAAGGTAGAGACATCTGTGTCTAATCTTTCATAGATTAGTTTATTTTTTGGCATGTTCTCTCTATATACACAAATCAACTTCTTTTTTTCCTTTCCCTTTTTGGCTATGCCCACAGCATGCAGAAGCTCTGGAAGTTCCTAGGCCAGGGATCAAACTTATACCACAGCAGTAACCTGAGTGACAGCAGTGATAATACAGGATCCCTAATGCACTGTGCACCATGGAACTCCCAACAAATCAACTTCTTTGCATGCTGCTGTGGTGTAGAGGCCTTAGCTCCACCCAGAGTCACAGACTCAAGATGCTCTTGATTTCGTAATATTTGAAACTAACTTTCCAACCACTAAAGACTTGTTTGTAATTTAGTCAAGCACAGTCACGGTGTGATTTCCCTTTACATGTCTGCCTTTGAATTTTGGACCCACAATATTTGCAACAGTGTGAAATGCTGATGGTAACATGCACTATCAGCAAAGATACATATAGATGAACTAAGAATATTTTATCCAGCCTCTAGAAAACAAGTGACATGTGCCATGATTACTGAAGACTACTTTTTTTTTTTTTTGCTTTTTAGGGCTGCACCTACAGCATGTGGAGGTTCCCAGGCTAGGGAGAGGTTGAATCAGAGCTACGGCTGTCAGCCTACACTACAGACACAGCAACACAGGATCTGAGCCATGTCTGCGACCTACACCACAGCTCATGGCGAAGCCTGGATCCTTAACCCACTGAGTGAGGCCAGGGATTGAACCTGCATCCTCATGGATCCTAGTCACCTAGTCAGGTTGGTTAACCACTCAGCCACGAAGGAAACTCCTTGAAGACTACTTTCTTAAGGGGAAAAAAAATAAAAAGCTCTATCCTGGGTAGTTTTTTTTTTCTTTTAATTGAAGTAGAGTTGATGTACGTGCATAGTTTTTGTATAATCATTTTGAGGGAAAAAGGTCAGAGAAGAGTAAGTGTACACCTTATTTTAAATACTTTCATTTTCCTAAATGTTTATAATCCAAATGATTTGATTTTAGAGACAAAAGTCCCCAGGGAAAATAATAATTTTAAAACCTCTGTCTGCTCAGTGTTCTGCAGTAACCTATGTGGGAAGAAAGAACGGATATCTGTTTATATATAACTGATTCGCTTTACCATACACCTGAAACTAATACAACATTGTAAATCAACTGTACTCCACTCCAATACAAATATTTTGAAATATGTATATATATATATATATTTTTTTTAGGGTCACACGTGTGGCATATGGAGGTTCCTAGGCTAGGGGTTGAGTCGAAGCCACAGCTGCCAACCTACACCACAGCCACAGCCACTCTAGATCCAAGCCATGTCTGCAACTTATGCCACAGCTTGCAGCAACACTGGATCCCTAACCCATTGAGCAAGGCCAGGGATTAAACCCAGATCCTCATGCATCCTGTTGGGTTCTTAACTGGCTGAGCCATAATGGGAACTCCTAACATTTTTCATTATAAGAAAAAAAACAGGAGTTCCAGTCGTGGTGCAGTGGTTAACGAATCCGACCAGGAACCATGAGGTTTCGGGTTTGATCCCTGGCCTTGCTCAGTGGGTTAAGGATCCAGCGTTGCTATGGTGTAGGTCACAGACGCAGCTCGGATCTGGCATTGCTGTGGCTCTGGCGTAGGCAAGCAGCAACAGCTCCGATTAGACCCCTAGCCTGAGAACCTCCATATGTTGAGGGAGCGGCCTTAGAAAAGGCAAAAAGACAAACAAACAAACAAACAAAAAACAACCTTTGAATCTCCTCAATCCTCTGCTTGAATCTCCTGTGTCCTCTCTGGCCTCTGATCCACTGCCCCCACCCCTGTCCTCACACCATCAGCACCTGCGCACCTTACCTGGTTTCCGCAGAGACTGAGGGTAAAGTGGTGGAAATACTTCAACCCTTTGGAAGTGAAGCTCGGCCCTCCAGCCAGAGAGACAGTGTTTCCCAAAGCCAAGAAGTTGTAGTCAAAAGTCCGGGTCGTAGTGTTGACTGAGAAGGTACAATCATTGTAGCACAGAGAGTGGATCTGAGAGGAAAGGGGTGTGTTAGGCCTTGAGGGGGCTTGGCGGAGAGGGGCAGGACTCTCCCCAGCCTGGTCCAGCCCACAGAGGGGGGTGGGGTAAAAGAAGAGGAAGAACGGATTGGTGGGCAGTAAAAGATGTGAAACAGAGTGCCCTGGGGGTCTGGTGGTTGGGGGTTCAGTGCTTTCACTGCTGTGAGCCAGGTTCCATCCTTGGTCTGGGAACTGAGATCCCATATCAAGCTGCTGCGGGCTGCAGCCTACACAAATAAATAAATAAAAGAAAAAGAAAAGATCCGAAACAGAGGCTAGTGGGGTCTATGTACCTCTCGCCATTCAATCATTAGCATATATACAATGTACAAACCCAGACTTCTTTTTCAGTAGGTAGTTTGGTCACATTCTGGAGCCTTCTTCCTTTGCCTAGGTTATATCTCTGAAGACATGAACTAGCCCTTCTTACGTGCAAGCAGAAGACAACAGGGGGCTAACTGGAAGAAGGGTGTCTAGATGGCAGAAGAGCAGCTACAAGCCTGGTCCCCTCCCCCATTTAAAAATCACTGAGCCCCAGGCTCCTTTGCCCCAGGCTTTCTGCGAGAAACTGAACCATAAACCCCTTCCTTGCTTGTCTTAAGGTCCCCATGCAGGAGTGGCCTTACTGTCAGTCCCTCCCCGAGCAGCAGAGGGAGCCCTGGAGGAGGATGTTTGTGGCAAGTCCAAGGTGCCCCAGAGAGGCCGCCAGGGATCTGCAGGATTGATGCATTTACTGCACAGCTAAACTGAGCGATGTCTGCAGACTCTATAAACAATGTCTTACGCACAGGGATGTGTGTCCCTGTGGTTGTGATCAGTTTTAAACAAGTTTGTTTAAAAGCATTAATGAATCACTAAGAGCTTTTGGTCGCAGTATGTTCTTAGATTCAGACAGCGTGTTGGGGCAACAGCACTGCTGTTCCACTTTAGAAGAAACCCCTGAGAGAGGAGACAGCACTGCCAATTAATGGTATGTCCCAGCAAAGCTAGGCTACCTTCCCCCAGAAGAGGGGGCATGATAAGGGGCTGCATTGAAGTTGGCTGAATTTGAGCCACAGGTCCCATTACTCCTTCCCTTCAGGTCGCTGCACAGATGCCAGAGAACCCTCTGCACCAGGTCACAGATCTCCCATCCCCTGAAGAGGAGACTTGTCCATGACTGAGGCCCAGACCATGAAAACCAAGCTAAGAACTCTCCACCCGAGGTCAGAGCCTGGATGGGCATCCTCTAGGAGTGTACCAGGCGGGGGGAGTCCTTGGGTATCAGCCCCTCGAGAACCCCCACCCTCTGAGGTGGCCCATCCAGATGGCCAAGGGTAGCATGCACGGCCCACTGCTGGCACCTTGTTGCTCTTGGTCCCTGGACCACAGCGTATGCAGGCTTGGGCGCCGTAAGGCTGGTGGGCTTTCAGGATTGTGTTAGGCGGGCAGGAGTGGCAGGTTCCTGAATCCCGATCAATATAGTAGCCGGCAGGGCAAGAGGTGCAAGAGGAGCCCAGGTCAGAGGCCTCCAGGGCACAAGGACGGCAGTAGGAAGCCACCCCATCCATAACGTTGGTGACATTGATGGAGTAGATCTTGGCCACGTCATTGGTGTACTTTCTCCCCTGGAAATAAAGAGACAAGAGGAGAGTGGGCCAAGGCCTGAGCAGCAGCAGTTGAGTGCTCTGGACCTAGAGCATGAGCTAACCTATGATGCCTGAGAAAAATCTTTAGAAGCATTCGTGTCATTTTATCTATCTATCTATCTATCTATCTATCTGTCTATCTATCTATTTATATTGGCCACACCCACAGCATGTGGAAGTTCCCGGGCCAGGGATTGAACCTGAACCACAGCGGCAACCCAAATCTCTGCAGTGACAATGCTGGATCCTTAACTCATTGCACCACAAGAGAACTCCTACATTTGCGTCTTTTTTTTTTTTTTTTTTTTTTTTTGGTCTTTTTTTTAGGGGGCTGCACCCGCGGCATATGGAAGTTCCCAGGCTAGGGGTTGAATCAGAACTGCAGTTGCCGGCCTACACCACAGCCACGGCAACATGGGATCCAATCCATGTCTGTGACCCACACCACAGCTCACAGCAACGTGCCAGATCCTTAACCCACTGAGTGAGGCAAGGGATCAAAACTCATCCTCATGGATACTACTCAGATTCTTAACCCACGAAGCCACAAGGGGAACTCCCCATTTGTGTCATTTTAAAATGAGACTGAACAGTTTAAATGACATATAAAAATATTAAGTACCATGGGGATATATGCAGTAGATACTCATATTTTAAAAAAGCACTTTTTTCCTTATACAAGAAAAAAAGTATTTATGGAGAAATAAAGGCTAGGAGATACTCCATATGTTAACTGGGTTATCTCTGGGTAGTAGGATTGTGGGTGATTTTCTTCTTTTTTGCTCATGTCTTTAAAAAAATTTTTTGGTCTCACCCACGGCATGTGGAAGTTCCCATATCAGGGATCAAATGCATGCCACAGGAGCGACCTGAGCCTCTACAGTGGCAATGCTGGATCCTTAACCCTCTCTGCCACAAGGGAACTCCCTGTTTCTGTCTCCTAAGTTTTCTTGCAGTGAGACTGCATTACTCTGGGTTAAGAAGAGAAAACCGAGTTACTATTATTATTATAAACAAGAACAGGGCTGAATAGGGTATATCTGATCAGGCATCACACGTGGCCTCAGGGCAGGGTCTGCTCAGGAGGGAGAGGTAATTTTAGGAGTGTGCAGTGTCATCTTCCCCTGGAAGTTATTTGGACAAGGCGAGATGCTCCTTAGGGGGCCGGAAGAGGCAGTTCTCTGCTTGACTGCTTAGAGTCTTCTAATCCTTGGATTCTGAAGCTCAAGCTCATACTTAAGCTAATGCTAGGCACTCTCCCAGGTCAGAGGTCCCCGCTGGGAGCTGGGGGGGTCTGAGGCAGGGGAGGGTCTTACTGTCTCATGAGATGTGGTCCTCTGGAAGGCCCAGGTGAAGCTCATGGTTGTGTTCTCCTGGATGATGTAGGTATAGGACTGTTTGCCTTTGGAACCTTTCCAGGTCTCCACCGGACTGTTGGTCCTAGAATTCACACCCTGAACCCAAGACAGATGAGTGAAGAAGGCATCATAGCTGGGTGGCTGGAGGGGGAGAGGGTGCCCACACTGCTGCCATCCTGGGGGCCAGCAGTCAGTTAGACCCACGCTAAAGGGTGCAGCCCCTGACAGAGTCGGGCCCTTCCTCTGTGAAATCCCCATGAGCAAGGATGTCCGTTCTGTTGGTGCGCCAACGAGGCAGGGGGGCCAACCCTCCCAGTAGTCCCTGGAAGCACCAAAGCAGGCAAAGCCAGGACCACATACCACCATGAAGTAGAGCTCACAGTTCACGGAACAGTCGGTCTCAAAGACAAATGTGATCCTGGCCACCTCTTTATTCTCCGTGTCTGCCATCACCGACTGGGGACGTCTGCGGGGCAGAAATCCAAAGTCAGTCCCAGAGGCTAGATGGCAGCAAAGGGTCTGCTGGGGGATAGGACGAAGTTCCGAATATGTTGGAAAGAGCGCGGACTAAATCCAGTTCTGCCACACTAGCAGTGTGACCTTGACTTAGCCAAACTATAGTTTCCTCACCTGTAACACTAAAGTGATATCTTTCTTGTTTTCCTCCCATCATTGTGCTGAAATCCAAAGGCCCAGAAGATGTGGAAGTGCTTTGTAAAGCACTGCATGGTCTCGCTAGCAGGTGGTCTGCAGACCCACGGAATCAGGATCTATGCACTGCTGTGATTCCCAGGTGATTCATATGCACATTAAAGTTGCAATGTCAGGAGTTCCCATCGAGGCTCAGCGGAAATGAATCTGACTAACATCCCTGAGGACACAGGTGTGATCCCTGGCCTCACTCAGTGGGTTAAGGATCCAGCATTGCCGTGAACTGTGGTGTAGGTTGTAGATGTGGCTGGGATCCTGCATTGCTGTGGCATAGGCCGGCGGCTACAGCTCTGATTCAACCCCTAGCCTGGGAACCTCCATATGCCATGGGTGCAGCCTTTAAAAAAAAAAAAAAAAAGTTGCAATATCATAAGATGTCAATTATCTACAGTCACTGGGCAGCTCAACACCCCCACCCCAGCCCCAGGATAACAGGGGTTTTGCCTAGGTCGAATGAAAAAGTACTTCAACCTGTAATTTCCTTTATTTTTATTTTTTTGGCCACAATTGCGGAATCCAGAGATTCCTGGGACAGGGACTGAACCTGAGCCACAGTAGTGACAATGCCAAATCCTTAACCATTAGGCCACCAGGGAACTCCCAACTTGCAATTTCCTTAGCATAGTGTTCAGGCTGGTCCTTTTGGGAAAGAGAGAGCCTTGCCCAATGGGTAGGGTGGTGAGGTGGGTGGAGTGAGGAAGTGCTTTGGGGACTGTTATCCCTCAAAAGTCTAAGAAGTTTGAGGAGTTCCCTGGTGGCCTAGCAGTTAAGGATTTGGCATTGTCACTGCTGTGGCTCAGGTTTGATCCTTGGCCCTAGAACTTCCACATCACATGCCATGGGGTGGCCAAAAAAAATTTAATAATGTTTGCTCACCTCATAAACATGGGATATAGCTGTTCAGTTCTGAGTAATGTAAATTAAGGGAAGGGAAACGAATACCATTTTGTCCTTTTTTTTTTTTTTAGGGCCATGCCCAGGGCATATGGAAGTTTCCATGCTAGGGATCAAATCAGAGCTACAGCTACTGGCCTACACCACAGCCACAGCAATGCCAGATCCGAGTTGTGTCTGCAACCTACACCACAGTTTATGGCAATGCTGGATCCTTAATCCACTGAGCAAGGCCAAGGACTGAACCCAAGTCCTCAGGGATACTAGTAAGGTTTGTTACCACTGAGCCATGATGGGAACTCCCAGAAACTAATGCCTTTGGAGCAACTACCATAGGCTGAGCATTGTGCCAGGGATAGAAATAAGGGAGCTTGAAGGAGAGAATGGAGAAGCCACATTGGTAATAGGGAAGCCCATTCAGTGGGTCCCCTTCATCTTTTAAACACATACAGGCATAAGAGTTCACTTTGGTTTGAAAATACATTTATGGCTTTTCTTTTGGCTTTGACCGTTTGCTTGAATTCTGAGGACCTCCAGTTCCCAGCTCCTGTCTACATGGTGGTGCTGATGGACTGGAATAATGGTCTCAACCTGAGCTAGTCCAAAATCAGACTAACAGACAAAGAGCCTAAAGCCAATGGGGCACAGTGGCTTTCCCAAGTTCACAAAGCCAGTAAGTGGCAAAGTTCAAGTGCCCTGTCTTCTAGTTCAGTGTTCTTTCCACCATACCACACTGCCTGTAGTATTTTTTTAAATGGCAAACAAATTGCTTATTATCTTAGGTCTTCTTGGGATATGGGGATAAATATAACAGTAAGAACAATCTCTCCCAATCTTCTTTCCCCAAATAAAGATGAATTACCTATGGGCTCTTCTGGCCGTATTTTTTATAGATTTTAAAAAAATCTTATCTGATGCTTTGAGGAGGAAGAATTTGAATAGCATGAGGCCAAATGATGGGAGGAGCTAGATGGGATGAGAGAGCAGTAGGCGACCAGCCTGGGCAGCAACTACGAACGAGTGTTAGCACTCAGGAGAACTTTGTCAGACCGTTACCGCGGTCTCCTCTGCGCTGCGCTGACACTTCCACAAGCCAGAAGCCCTCTCCTCCCCAGCACTCCAAGCTCTCGGGGACTTGGATGTGGCCACAAGTGGCCTGGGCTTCCCCTTAGCTTTGTAATCCTCACCTAAATCCTGGCACCACCAGAGTGAGAATCATGAAGTCATTGTCTGAGGCTCCAACGGCTGTATAAATGTGGTCGCCAGCCACCTCCCAGCCTGGAAAAGGAGAGGGGGGATTAATGCCCAGGGGTCTCGGGTGCAGGACAAACCCACACCCCGGTGACACTCTGGTCAAAAGATAACACCAGCCTTTAAGGCAGCACTGAATATGAACCGTGTTATTTATTGTGCTGCTCTGGTCAAAGAGTCTAAACCCTGAGCCTGACCTTTGGAGTGAGTGTACATTGTTTCCAGTTCTGTTTCTGTGTCTAAAATTAAGGTTTGGCAGAATATATGTATATGTCCACAGGGAGTGGAGCTTCAAGGGAGAGCATTTTTCTCCTGACATCACTATTGGGAAGAAACGAGAGGTGGGAGGAGCGCCTGTGGCTGTGCAGGGAGTCGAGAGCTCAAGGTCAAGGAGGAGGCGCTTACCTGTCATGCCCTTGTACTCAAAGTTGATCCCACTGAGGACGGTCGTCTCCATGTTCGTGGGCAGCGTGTTCCACCATTTGTATTCAAACCCCACGGCGGGTTCAGTCCCTGCTGGGCAGTGGCTACAATCTGGGGGAGCCATAAGATCCATGCATTCAGAAGGAAGGCTGCAGCCACCCTGACTCTGCTGCCATCACACAGACACAACAGCAGAGGGCTGCCTGACAGGGTGGGGCGCAGTGCCACCGAGCTGACTCTGACAATGTATTTAATTAACAATGTATTTAATTAACAATGTATCTAGGAGTTCCCGTCTAACAAATCCAACTAGGAACCATGGGGTTGTGGGTTCGATCCCTGGCCTTGCTCAGTGGGTTAAGGATCTGGTGTTGCCATGAGCAGTGGTGTAGGTCGAAGACTCGGCATGGATCCCTCGTTGCTGTGGCTCTGGGGTAGGCCGGTGGCTACAGCTCCGATTAGACCCCTAGCCTGGGAACCTCCATATGCCGCAGGTGCGGCCCTAGAAAAGGCAGAAAGACAAACAAAACAGAACAAAAAAACCAACAACCAATGTATCTAACACTCCGACAATGTATTTAACCAACTCAGGGTGTAAATACTGACCCTTCATTCCAGTATTCCAGCCGGCCTACTTGTTGTCCATCAGATTGTCCATTTCAAGGCTGAAATGTCTCTTCTAGTCTGATACATAGAGTTCCCATTTTTTGTCACAGAATTATCAGCACATGCGTTTCATATCAGTAGCAACACAAATCCCCCACCTCCTTTTTGCAGAGTGGCTTACAAGTTCTGATTGTGTCAAGCTGGCCATCCCCACTCCCCAAACCTTCCTTTTAGCATTCCTGCTACATGCTGGAAGCTTCTGGGTTCTTGCTTTTGTTTTGTCTTTTTAAGCCCGTGCCCTGCGGCAATATGGAAGTTCCCAGGCTAGGGGTTGAGTCGGAGCTTCAGTGGCTGATTTACACCACAGCCGCAGCAAATGCCAGATCCAAGTCACATCTGCGATCTACCCTGCAGCTATGGCAATGCTGGATCCTTAACCCACTGAGTGAGGCCAGAGATCGAACCCGCGTCCTCATGGATACTAGTCGGGTTCTTAACATGCTGAGCCAGAATGGGAACTCCCTGCATGCTTCTGTTTTGAGGATCAGGTCCCTTCAGCCTGAGTCCCATTCAAGGTTGGAATGAAGAGGAAGGCAGATATTCTCAAGTGTGACTCAGGCCTATGGTCAGGGCCCACCCCAGCCTCTCCTCTCCTGAACTCAGTCCTCAGAGGTGGCCTGGCCTTTGCTGTGTCCCTTGGAAGGACGAGTCCAAGATCGGCTGCCCCCCAGAGTGTCCACGTGGGCCGCCCACAGGGGTGGTGTGGGAAGGGATGTGGGGGTGGAGTGGGGCAGGAGAGGGGTTACCGGAGCCGTTGGAGTAGGAGCCATAAGGGCAGGGCTCGCAGGTGCTGCTGTTGGTCTTGAAGAAGCCTGGGTTGCAGGGTGGGCAGTGGGTCTTCACACCAGAGGCGGGCAGCTTCACTGCCCCCTCCAGGTCCTCGCTGCAGATTTTCGGCTGGGCCCACTTGTACATGAGCTGCGTCTGCAGAAACAGGGACCGACTCAGCCTGCCTGCCTGTGTGGGATTAGCTCACCTTCAGGCATTTACCTTAAGGGTGGGGGATTCTGGGCTCTAACAAAAGCTCCACCAGAGTGGGAACTTTGCTTTGGCCACTGACACATCCCAGGCACCTGGCCCCCTGCCTGGCGTGTGGTCGTGCTCAATAAGTATCTGCTGAATGAATGTTTATTGGATGAATCGGGATAGGCTGAACGAAGACTCGTGTTTCAGAGGGAGTGGGGTGACCAGCTGTCTCCAGAGAAAGCTCTGACTCTAGAGTAGAATCTTCGTATTACCAGTGTCGCAGGAAAAGCAGCCAGCGAAAAAGCCCAGAACACAAAAAAGCATGGAGTGGAGATGGTTTCCTTAGCCCTTGGGGAAAGAGGGGGTGGCTGAGGTGTCCCAGTTTGACTTCCAAATGTTTTCTTTGCCTTTTCACTTCTTCCGTAGGCATTTATAGAAAGTCAAATACATCGACGTGCCCCAGAGATGAATGCGACATGAACCCTGCCCTGAAGGGGCTTACCATCTAGCAAGGGCCCCTGTCCTCGTGTGGGTACACACACTGCGTTCTCTGGGACATCAAGGCAAGAGGAATGAGGTTGATTAAAGAGTGAAAACTTCCAGTTATAAGATCCGTAAGTTCTGGGGCTCTCAGGTACAGCATGGTGATTAGAAATGAATAATACTGTATTACATACTAGATTGCTGCTAAGAGAGTAGATCTTAAACATTCTCTCCACCAAAAAGAAATGGTAGTTGTGTGGCCCCATGGATGGATGTGTGACCCAGCTCTACAGTGGTCACCACTTGGCACAATATAAATGTATCAAATCAACAGGTCATACACCATAAACTTACGCAATGTTATGTGTCAATAATATCTAAAAAAACTGGGGAGGGGGGAATGCCAGAGTAACAATCAGCCACCAGATCAGTGGACAAGAGAAGAATTGTGAGGAGTTCCCGTCGTGGCACAGTGGTTAACGAATCCAACTAGGAACCATGAGGTTGCGGGTTCGGTCCCTGCCCTTGCTCAGTGGGTTAACGATCCGGCGTTGCCGTGAGCTGTGGTGTAGGTTGCAGACGTGGCTCGGATCCCGCGTTGCTGTGGCTCTGGCGTAGGCCGGTGGCTACAGCTCCGATTCAACCCCTAGCCTGGGAACCTCCATATGCCGCGGGAGCGGCCCAAGAAATAGCAACAACAACAACAAAAGACAAAAAAAAAAAAAAAAAAAAAAAGAGAAGAATTGTGTCCGGCACTTACTAGCGCCACCCTAGTCTTGTGATGCATTGGCCTAGTCTTGGAGGCATTGGATAGAGCAGAGATGAACAGCAGGAGGTCCCTGGTGAATCAGGGCTGAGGCTGGGCAGCCCCAAGCTTCCTGTGTGGCCCTCAGGCAAGTCAGAGACAGGAGGATGGCCCTGAGGGCATGATGAAAATGCTCTGTGCAGCAAACTGTGCATGTGAAAAGGTGGGCGAATAAGGCATCGGTTGGTTTTATTCAGGGTAAGAAACAACAAGATGGGAAGTTCCCATGTGGCACAGCGGGTTAAGAATCTGGCCTTGCTGCAGCTGTGATGCAGGTCACAACTGTGGCGTGGCTTCACTTTCTTGGCTGGTAACTTCCACATGCTGCAGGCGTGGCCAAAAAATAAAAACAAAAATAAGAAATTTTAAAAAGAAATGACAAGATCTTAAAAGGGGCTCATGCTGCCTTCATTAAAGGTGAGTAGATAGACACCTGCTGCCCTGCCCAGATCAGCCTGCCTCCCTGTGAAGAGCAGCCAGTGGCCAGAGCCCTGGCCTGGGGCTCTAACCCTATTTACCTGCTTGTCTCCTGGAGTCTCATAGAGAGAAGGGTCTGGGGAGCCAGTAGACTGACTTGGGCCAGCTCTCGGAGGTGCACACTCAGCAACCCCAACAGATTGGCCTTCTGAGTCCCTGAGAAACCTCGGAGGCACAGCAAAGGCCACACAGGCAGTCATAGGAGTCGGCTTGAGATGTGTTTCTTTTCTTTTCTTTTTTTGTTTGCTTTTTAGGGCCGCATCCATGACATATGGAAGTTTCCAGGCTGAATCAGAGCTGTAGCTGCCAGCTTACAATGCAGCCACAGCAACTCGGGATCTGAGCCATGTCTGCGACCTACACCACAGCTCATGGCAACACTAAGATCCTTAACACACTGAGCGAGGCCAGGGATTGAACCTGAAACCTCATGGTTCCTAGTTGGATTCATTTCCACTGCGCCACGACAGTAACTCCAAGATGTTTCTTGATCTTAAAATACAGCTTAGGGAGTTCCCGTCGTGGCGCAGCAGTAATGAACCCAACTAGGAACCATAAGGTTGTGGGTTCGATCCCTGGCCCCGCTCAGTGGGTTAAGGATCTGGTGTCGCCGTGAGCTGTGGTGTAGGTCACAGACACAGCTCAGATCCCATGTTGCTGTGGCTGTGGCATAGGCCAGTAGCTATAGCTCCAATTTGACACCTAGCCTGGGAACTTCCGTATGCCACAGAGGTGGCCCTAAAAAGACAAAAAATAAATAAAATAAAACAATCTATAGCTTAGAAGACCACGTGAAATCATGAGACAGCAGAACCAGCGTGGGCCTGAGGCATGAGGCCTCTGTCAGGCCCTCCCAGGGAATGTAGGTTCCTGGGCACTGCTTACCCTGCCTGTTCCAGGGCTCCTCCCTGAGCAGCCCTTTGGCGGGACCACAGGGTGGGAGCACTGGATCTGGCCCCACCCAGCAGCTAAAGGCCCCCAGGTGGTCAGGAGAGGGCAGACCCCAGGCTTGCATGCATCAGAGCGCACCAGGGATCTAGCAGGCTTTGGTCTAAGTCAGGAGGGGAAAGAGTGGGGCAGAAGGGGCATCCCCTGGCAGCTCAGCCAGTTAAGGATCTGGGGTTGTCACTGCTGTGACTTGGGTCACTGCTATGGCGAGGGTTCAGTTTCTAGTCCCAGAACTTCCAAATGCTGCGGGCACAGGAAAAAAAGAGTGGGGCAGAAGGAAGCAAAGGCAACCATAACTAGCCACCGATTATGTCCTGGAGGGAGAAGAAGAACAGGATTGTCCTCGTGTAATTAGTGAGTCAGCTGAGGCTGAGAAAATGACCATTTTCACAAGGTCAAACAGAACATCAGACCCTGGAGAACTGCGTGCAACTGACACGGTATTTCACCCCACTTGGCTGCTTGGGAAGGGAGTTGGCTCAAAACAGGAGAGCTGGGCGAGGTGGGGCGGAAGGAGTAAGAGATGACTGTAAAAACAGTCCCCCTTAAGGACCAGACTTTCTCCCATGCTTCATTAGCAAAAAGAGAATTCAGCCACCTGTCCGGCCAGCAAACATTTATGCATCGTAAATAGCCGAGCGTATGCTTAGTGCTGAATGATGCAGAATTCCCAGCTCCTCTTTTCCTGAGAGGCTCTGGTTTAGGATGCAGATAATTCATCCAGAATGTCTAATCTAAGACCAATCTCTCCACTTGTGCCCTTGAGCCATCTCTGCTCTTACCACTCTTCCTCGGTATCACCAGACCCACGCCTGCCTCCTCCACACCTACGATGCCCTCTGTCTGGACTGCACTCTGGCTCCCTCTCACCCCACTCAGGTCTCTGCTCCGATGTTACCTCCTCAGAGAGGTTATCCTAACCCTCTCTAAAGCAGCTCCTTCATTCCCTATCTCTTATCTCTATCTCTTTTGTGTGTCTCTCTCTACCACTTATTACCGTCTGATATTATTATACACCCATTTGTCATTTATCTGTTGTCCCTTCCTCCACTCACTCCCTGACAATAATTAAGCTCCGCAAGAGTAGAGGTTCGCTTAGTTTTGGGAACTGCTGCATACCCAGTGCCCAGCACAGTGACTGGCTGTAGATGTGAACAAATGACCTCCTCTGAAGGGCCTTCCCTGGCCCCATACCTGGTCGCTCCTCTTCTGCGTCCCCCCAGTGCCCTGCATACCCTTCTCTCTTTTTTGGCCACGCCCATGCATGCGTTTGTTCCTGGGCCAGGGATGGAACCCGCACCACAGCAGTGACAACACCAGATCCTTAACCCGCTGAGCCACCAGGGAACTCCTGTACCCCCCTCTCATCACCTCAGTCTGGCCCATCTTTCTCCTCCCCACCCTCTCCCATGGGACCTGGAGGTCCCTGGGGGCAGAAGCCCTTCTTACTCGCTTTGATTCCCCAGCTGGAGCACAGGGCCCAGCACAGAGGCTGATACTAAAGAATGCCAGCTGAGTCGATGGCCAGGCAGACGACAAAGGAAAGTCTTTCTGAGGCAGACAGCCTAGGGGCAAGAGGAAACTGGAAGGGCCTGAACAGGTCAGGCCACTCTCCTGTGAGCCAGGAAGCAGGAATCCTCCCCTTTGCCCGCCCAGAAGGGCAGTGCCGAGGGGCCAAGTCTGATGAGTTCCGTGAAGAAGCAAGCATGCGTGGACGGGCAGTCATTGCCCAGGGGGGCGAAGCAAATGGGAGAAACCAAGCAAGAGAAAAGGAAAGCATTTTTTGAAATAGAGCATATGTGAATAATCAGCGGAACAAATGTGGCAAAGAGAGTTTCTGACCTGAAAGTGAATGAGGGCATCTGGCTTTGTCTCCCCACTGGCCCCGGCTCGCGGCTGGGGTCTGTAGGGGTCTCTCAGCTGCCAGCTTCCCTGATCGCTGGAGCTCCGAATCTGGCAAAGCCCAAGGAGCGGGCAAAGGGGCTCCGAGACTGTGCTACCCACCTCTCCGCTGGCATCACAGGCCGTGTGAGTGGAGAAGTAATCTTTGTCCGTGCAGGCTGGCCGCACTCTGCAGGTGGACGATCCTTTTTCTAAATGGCAGAAGCAAGGACAAACGTCTGGAGTTACACATTAGCAAGCAGAGCTCTTGACCACTTGATGCTCCAATGCCTGAAACCCCGGGGGTGCAGCACGACAGAGATATTGCAGAAAGGACAAAACCCTGCACACCCACCTTCCCTCTGCCTGCATGGCATCATTTCCAGTCCCTAAAGCCTGCTCAGATAGCCCCTTTGTGCTTCTCCTTGATGCTGATGAGAAGCCACCGGGCTTGCCCTGAGGAGCAGGGCACGGAGAGGTGGAACGGCCGAAGGACCGGCAAGGAGGGAGGGGCCGGAGGGAGCATCTTGCAGGTTTACCTACAACCCAGTTCCCTGAAACCCGCCAGCTTCCAGGTGCCTCAGAACCCTGATTGTGCAGGTGGTTTTTCTACTCCTGAAGGGTTGAAGCAAAACATAGGAGAGCTTAGGCCAGTGCCTTCGTCCTCTTATTCCGATTCTCTGGCTTTTCTCTTAGTATGTGCCCAGAAGAAGGGCCTTCCTCCTTTGCATTTCCCTGCTCCATGCAACCATCCTACCCAAGTAAGGTGATGGTTTCATCTAGTCCTTTCCACTTTCCCCACGCCCAGGCCTCATAGCACTATCCCTAACCCTTGACCTGGACTTAATGAAAAGTGCTATTAACCATCATTGTATTTATTTTACTCTCTGTATGTACTTCTTATACCTAGGTTAGTTCTGCTTTAACCCTATGATTAAAGGGGATGGCAAGAACTATTTCAGTGACTCACTCTTTAACACAATGGATTTCACCTTATTTTGAATTCACGGTATCATAATGAGATTGTTGATGATGTTTACAGACAATTCTATCAGCAATGAGAAGAAAAATAACATCAGGAATTCCTATCATGGCCCAGTGGTTAACGAATCCGACTAGGAACCCTGAGGTTGCGGGTTCAATCCCTGGCCTTGCTCAGTGGGTTAAGGATCCGGTGTTGCCATGAGCTGTGGTGTAGGTTGCAGACACAGCTCCGATCCTGCATTGCTGTGGCTGTGGTGTAGGCCGGCAGCTATAGCTCCAATTAGACCCCTAGCCTGGGAACCTCCATAGGTCGCAGGAGCAGCCCTAGAAAAGGCAAAAAAAGAAAAATAACATCAATCTCTTTTTTGTGTGGGTGTCTTTTTAGGGCTCCACTTGCACATATGGAGGTTCCCAGGCCAGGGGTGGAATAGGAACTGTAGACACCGGCCTACACCACAGCCACAGCAATGCCAGATCCTTAACCCACTGAGCGAGGCCAGGGATGGAAACTTCATCCTCATGAATGCTAATCAGATCTGTTTCCGATGAGCCATGATGGGAGCTTCCCTAACAATATCTAACTCTTCAAAACATAGTAGGAGTAAACAAGTATGAGTCACAAATGTTAGAGTGCTGGCATTTTACATATTTCTAAAAATATTTGTACATAACACGGAGTTTTCAGAGAACTGTTATGTTTTACTGGCCAACAAGCATATTTTTCCTTTTAGGTTTTTACTAAAATGTTGTTATTGCTATGCTAGTTCTAGAAAATTAATAAATTACAGTGAATAAGAAAAAAATTCTCTTTTGAGAATTTGGGAAAAGATCTGTTTCCTTACATCCTAAAAAATATACCTAGTTCATGCAAATAATGTTTTTTAATTTCCAGGGAATTTACTTTCTCCAGTATAAAAGCCATTGCTTTATAAAGTGCCAGTACAGTATTGCTACTTTTACTACTGTCACCACTATTTCTTTTGTTGTTGTTGTTGTTGTCCTTTTGCCATTTTCTTGGGCTGCTCCCACAGCATATGGAGGTTCCCAGGCTAGGGGTCGAATCGGAGCTGAAGCCACCAGCCTACGCCAGAGCCACATCTGCGACCTACGCCAGAGCCACATCTGCGACCTACACCACAGCCTATAGCAACGCCGGATCCTTAACCCACTGAGCAAGGCCAGGGATCAAACCTGCAACCTCATGGTTCCTAGTCGGATTCGTTAACCACTGAGCCATGACAGGAACTCCTTTCACCACTATTTCTAATATGACTATCGTGTCACCTGGGGAAGCAGGTGATAATGGTGAGACCTCCTCTCTCTGCATATTATCTGGCAGGTAGTTTCGTAGAGTGGATTGAGTTTTTTTTTTAGGGCTGCACCTGTGGCATATGGAAGTTCCCAGGCTAGGGTTCGAATTGAAGCTACAGCTGCTGGCCTACGCCAGAGCCACAGCAACATGGGGTTGGAGCCGCGTCTGCAACCTACACCACAGCTCACGGCAACGCCGGATCGTTAACCCACTGAGCAAGGGCAGGGACCGAACCTGCAACCTCATGGTTCCTAGTCGGATTCGTTAACCACTGCGCCACGACGGGAACTCCCTATGTCAGATTCTTAACCCACTGAGCCACAACAGGAACTCTTGGAATGAGACCTTTCAGCCAGATAGATCTGGGTTTGGATCTTGTTTAAGCATCAGTAGCTGTGTCACTTTAGGCAAGTTACTTAACCTCTCTGAGCCTTTGTGTGCTAATCTGTAGAATAGGAGTAACAACATCTACCTTGCTGGAGGCAACACATACTTGACACACTGTAAGTAGGAGCTTGCTAAATGCTGGTAACTGTTAGCACTTGGGTCTGTGGAATTATTTTGGTTTGGTAACTGTCATGGGATTTTTATTGAGGATTCAGAATCTCCTTTCTCTTCCAGTTCAGGCTTATTTCTCAGCTGGTCTCTTCTTCCTCCCAAGGCACCAAATGAGTTTCTACATCAGAGAATGTCCTAATTACCGTCCTGTTGGCCAGCACTGGGGATTTCCCTCAATCACACATTTCTCTCTTTTTTTTTTTTTTTCAGGGCTGCACCTGCAGCATATGGAGGTTCCCAGGCTAGGGGTCGAATCAGAGCTGTAGCTACTGGTCTACACTACAGCCAGAGCCATGCCAGATTTGAGCCGCATCTGCGACCTACACTATAGTTCACGGAAATGCCAAATCCTTAACCCACTGAGCGTAGGCCAGGGATCGAACCTGCATTCTCATGGATGCTAGTCAGGTTTGTTTCCACTGAGCCACGACAGGAACTCCATCAATCACCCATTTCTATGCCTCTTCTGTCGCTCTCTTATTAGCCTGGGCAAGAGCAAACTACTGCCTGGAAACAGCTGGGGTCCTCTCGGCTCATTTACTTGGTTAACAAGCCAAAGGCTTCTTTCAACATAGAGGGATCCAGGGATTCCTGGTTTTGACAGGCTTGGCCACAAGAAATTTGGGGTGAGAGCTGAAAACACACCAGTTCCCAAGACCTTGCATATTAGATCTAGCAAATTGCAAGTTACGTGTTAAAAAGTGCATTCCACACAGGGATCTTTCTCTGCTTGTCAAATATTTGTGCAGCCTGACACCCCAGCTCTCCAAGTTTCAGCATAAATTGTCCAGCTGTTTACACACTGACAACTGCTAAGATGGTTTTAAATAAATGATTAACCCCAATGCTAAGCCAGACCTCACTTTCCTAGCTCAGGTTTCATCAAGGTGTTGAAACTGGGGACCAGTTGAGTTGGGAATTTGGCTTAGATGTTTGGTGAGAGAATGCAAAGTGATTCCTGTAGGATTGGCCCTGGGCAAAAGTGCATGAAGATAAAGTTTATCTTGGGGACTCCAACTGCTCTTTTTCTTTTCTTTCTCTCTTTCTTTCTCTCTTTCTTTCTCTCTTTCTTTCTTTCTTTCTTTCTTTCTTTCTTTCTTTCTTTCTTTCTTTCTTTCTTTCTTTCGGCTTTTTAGGGCCGCACCTGTGGCATATGGAGGTTGCCAGGCTAGGGGTCAAATCGGAGCTATAGCTGCTGGCATACACCACAGCCGCAGCCATGCCAGATCTGAGCCATGTCTGTGGCCTACACCACAGCTCATGGCAATGCCAGATCCCCAACCCACTGAGCGAGGCCAGGGCTCAAACCCACATCCTTATGGATACTAGTTGAATTCGTTTCTGCTGTGCCACAACAGGAACTCCCACCCAGCTCTTAATTCTTTAATGGCTTCCACCGTTGATAGGCTCAAGTTCCAGTTCTGTAGCAATGGCACAGAAGGATTCACGCATAACCTGTTCCCTGCCCACCTCTTAGTCTTGGATGCTTATTCTCTCTAAATAAGCTCCAGCGATGCTGAGTCACTCCCAGATCTCCAAGCCTTCTGGCCTTGGCTTCTTCCAGAACATCCTGCCCTCATCAAATGATCAACTCATCTTTCAAGACTCAGCTTGTCTTTCAAGAGCCCAGCTAGTGAGGCCTTTCCTCCCTCCCCAGAGGGGACTGACCACTTCCCTTGTTTTGCTTCCTCTGCCCGTTTCCCTCAGCACTCCTATCCCCGCACCACCTGTACCAGGAGTTCTTACTTTTAGTGTGGCCACTTCTGATATAAGCTGGAGAGCAGGCACCAGCTCTAACCCGAGCATCAAGCCTGAGCCATGGCACCTGGTGGGCGCTCAGATTGTATTTGCCAAGAATGACTAAATGGTCACAGGGTCTCCTGTCCCTCCCTCCATGTACCTTCCATTACAGGCTCTCATCAGACCCTCTTTACATTTTCCCAGCCTCCCACTGACCCTGAATTCTGGAAGAGTCAAGTCCCCCCAAAGAAATATGTACCCCAAGCTGACCATATTCTTCATAGTAAAAACTCACTTTCCAGTCAAATGGGTGGATTGAGAGATCAATGGCAAAAGGAGAATAGACTCCAAGAATTTGAACTCCCAAACACTTTCTGAACAGCTCTTTGGATAAAAATCAGTTTACATAGCACTGATTAAAACACTCGCAGGCAGTTTTTCTAGAACTACCTTGCCATTCAAAGCCTGTACCGCAGCGGGGCTGGAAAGGGAGCTGGAGACGGAAACTAACAAAGGCTGCCATTGATAGGACCGGGAAGAGGAGTAAGAAATTCAAGTGGAAAAACAGGAATTTAGACTTAAGGATAAAAACTTCCCCCAAGTCCTAAACATTTCTGGTGTTGCTGCAAACCACTCATTTGGCAAGATCTGTGTAGATAAATAGGACTTTTGTTTTAGGAATAGTGTGGAAACAAGCAGTTCACAAGGTCAGTGGCTGGTCTTGGCTGAGCAAACACGCTCTGTAACACCTGTGTGAAGGGTGATGGGGCATCTGCTCGAGAGAGGGCCTTGAGCTGGGTTTGTGTCTATAGTTTTGCGTAAAAAGGAAAAAATGGAATAGTTATGGGCATTTGCAGGGGAAAGGACTCTTTCTCCCTCTCTGCTTGTTCATTTCAGAACCTGTCTTGGACATGGATCCTGGGCCAACCACTAGACCATCTGAGCAGAAGGCCCTCTGGGGTCATCACCCATCTTACACCAGAGCCCTGGTACCCCCAGGACCCCCTCAAATAACCAGGTCCCATCTCTCAAGTTGGGATGTTTTGGGACACTATCCGAGGGCTGCAGAAATAGGTTGCTTCCAGCTGTCTTAGTGTCCCTTAGAACGGTGGTTTTCAAACTGTGTTCCGGGGAACCCTGGATTTCCTGCTTTGAATTCAACGGATGCTTTGAATTCAACAGATATGAGATTGTAGCTTCTGTTTTTAGCCCTTGCTATCAACATGTTTTGCTCATAGATACAACTGCATGGCTCTTCTAAATTAACTTTGATAACAATTGTTACAAATTAAGTTATGTAAATATATACTTTTATTGCCTATATTTATAATTATAGTCTTATTTAAGGTTTCATTTATTTATTTATTTATTTTTGTCTTTTTGCCTTTTTCTAGGGCTGCTTCCTGCAGCATATAGAGATTCCCAGGCTAGGGGTCGAATCGGAGCTGTAGCCGCCGGCCTACACCACCACCACGGCAACATGGGATCCGAGCTGCATCTGCGACCTACACCACAACTCTCGGCAACACCGGATCCTTAACCCACTGAGCAAGGCCAGGGATCGAACCTGAAACCTCATGGTTCCTAGTCAGATTCATTAACCACTGAGCCATGATGGAACTCCTATTTAAGGTTTCATTAAAAAGCAAATGAACAAAAAGATTGCAACCCCTTTCCTAATCCTTCTATTCCTGAGCTGCTTTTTCTTTTTGCTATGCTACCTGCACTTTTTTGCTAACATAGTATAAAATTTATTCTTTATTGTATTTATCACTTATTGTCTGTCTTCTCCCTATCAGAATGTCAACTCCGTGAAGACAGGGACTCTTGTCTCCTTGTTCACTGATGTATTCCAAACACCGAGACGAGGGGCTGGCAGACAGTAGGGGCTTAATAAATACTTGAAGGAGTTCATTTCAAGAGTGATGAGTGGAGTGTGGTTGGGTAGGGCTCTTCCAGGACCCAAAAAGCAAGGGCTTCAGAATTACTGCCTTCAGTTTGGCCAAAAAGGATGGCTCCACTTCCTGTTTCTCCCTGTGGATGTGTTGGGTCCCCCACCAAACTCTCCCCATCCACAGAAACATCACCTGAATATTTGTCAGGGTCGCACTGGTGGCAAGAAGTTTCTCCCTTATTGGAATAAGTGTTGGCTGGGCAAAGTTTGCAGAAAGAGGAGCCCTGCTTGTCTGCATATGTGCCTGGTTTGCAGGGGAAGCATTCGGAAGTGTAGGCCACACCTAAGGAGGAAGAAAAACATAGAAAACAAAGATTGGAGTTCCTGTTGTAGCTCAGTGGCTAACGAACCCGACTAGTATCCATGAGGACGCAGGTTCAATCCCTGACCTTGCTCAGTGGGTTAAGGATCTGGCGTTGCTGTAAGCTGTGGTCTAGGTCACAGATGAGGCTCAGATCCTGCATTGCTATGGCTGTGGTGTAGGCCTGTGGCTACAGCTCCGATTCAACCCCTAGCCTGGGAACCTCTATATGCCGTGGGTGTGGCCCTAAAAAGACAAAAACAAACAAACAAAAACAAGGATTGAGCATGGGAACTGAAACCCCTGAAGACTGATCTCATCCCCTTTGCAGAGGTACAGGGTCAGGACGTCCACCCCAGACCCCTGACCCGACCCTACTCTGCCCTCCATACCTGTTATGGCGATGTTTCGCACCAGCACAGGCTTGGAAACTTTGGACCACACCGAGAAGGCGGTGGTTCTCCAATAGAGGACGTTATTGCCTCGATTTAGCTCCACCTAAAAACCACAAACGGGAAGACTTAGTTCAGCCACAGAGACAGGCATGGCTCATCCATCGCGTTAGCCTCCTGTTGTGAGCCTTCCTCTTGCAGTCTGCTTGGAAGTGCCTATTCTGTTCCTTTCTCTCAACTTCCTCAGCTTGGCCCGTCCTCCCATCTTGGCTTAGCTCGTCTCTCCTTCTAAGCCTCCTCTCGCAGCCCTCGCACACCCTCTCCTTCCACATTTCCCTCGGTCACGTACGCCAGGAGCATCTCCATGGTGAGACCCTGAAGGGACCTGAAGGTCCCTAACCACAGAATGACTGAAATTCCCTCACTCTTCTCCGGTTCTACTTATCCAGCCCCGGAAGACCGGGTCCCTTAAAGCCAGAGAGCTGCTGGTCCAGAGGGCCCTTCCAAGGGGTCAAGCCAGTGAATCCACACCCATATTAGGTCACCTCAAGAGGAGAGGAATTCCCACTGTGGCTCAGCAATGATGAAACCAACTAGTATCCATGCAGGTTGCAGGTTGGATCCCTGGCCTCACTCAGTGGGTTAAGGATCTGATGTTGCCTTGAGCTGTGGTGTCGCTGTGGCTATGGCATAGGCCAGCAGCTACAGCTCGGATTGGACCCCTAGCCTGGGAACCTCCCTGTACTGTGGGTGCGGCCCTAAAAAAAGAGAGAAACTGTATCATCTTCATCAGGTCTGACCCCTGGGGTCTAGGGAGAGAAGAGTGGAGGCCCAGACTGGGAAAAAGCACCCTTTGGAGGAAAGGCCCTTGGTCCCTTGTCTTGGACCTCCAGGGAGAAGGCCGCTGTGCTACTCACGCTGTGGAATTCCCATCCTTTCTCTGTGGTTTTCATCCACCTGGAGTCATCTGCATTGGGCTGGCACTGGTCATTCTGAACCTGGGGCAGCAGAAGTTTGAGATCTGAGTCCCAGCTTTCTAAGGAAATGAGTTCCTTACCCTAAGATGCACCAGCCTTCCAGAGGGCCCTTCTGATGGGAAAAGAGTTGCCAGTCTCCTTGAGGGACTGAGCTCAGAACACATGAGCCTTGAACGAGGGCCGGAGCTAGTTACACACACACAATGTCAGTGCACTGACACAAAAGAAATAATGTGTCGCTCAGAACTGTTACCTGCTGTTTTCATGTCTGAACCGGGCAAAACACCTGGGAATCTCCCCGACTCTACTCTTCCCTCCAGGGCCCTCTGCTTCTGCCTTTCTCTCCACCTCTTGAAGCCTCAGCTGTTTTTGCCCACGGTTCTCGCCAGGGGGAACTTCCCAAGCAGGACTGTGTGTGTGATTCCTGTAAATGAGCCTGATCCTGGGAAAGTCTTGACCTCCCACCTCCCCTTTGGCCAAGGGCTTACAAAAAACTCGAAGATGATGCTAGAATCTGGGTAGTAGTACTCAAAGTTAACGGTGCCAGACTGCTTCAGGTTGACGGCGTACATCAGCGTGGCCGTGCACTCATCCGTGTTGGAGGAGATGTAGTCGCCCAGAGGAACCCACTTGGACCTGTGGGGGGAACGGGAGCTAAGTTCACAGTCAGGAGCCCAGCCCACCAGGGATGGTGTGATATGCAGGTCTCACGTCCTGCTGAGTCTCTACGAAATTCCAGAGTTGTTGAGTCACAAGCGGAAGCTTAGACCTGAAAATGCTCAGTGAAAAATGACCTCCAGATCAAAGGTCTGACTAGCATCCGTGAGGACGTAGGTTCAATCCTTGGCATTGCCGTGAGTGGTGACGTAGGCCGGCAGCTGCAGCTCCAGTTCAACTCCTAGCCTGGGAATCTCCACATGCCGTGGGTGCGGCCCTAAAAAAAAAAGAAAAAGAGGAGGACAGGCGGGTGTGCCCCACGTTATGCAGATCTACCCAGAAGATAGATGGCAGGTAAGGTTGGGGGCAAAGGTAGATAACATTTACTGGTTGCTTACCATCTCTCACATAATCAACTCTGCGTTTTACCTCCATGATTTCTTTTTATCAGTAAGAGGCAGGGTAACTTGTTCCACCGCCACCACCCCATTTGATATAACTGAGGCTTCTGAGAGTTCACATTGTGGCTTAGCAGGTTAAGAACCCAACATAGTGTCTGTGAGGATGTGGGTTTGACCCTGGCCTCACTCAGTGGGCTAAGAATCCAGTATTACCACAAGCTATGGCGCAGATCCAGTGTTGCTGTGGCTGTGGTGTAGGCCGGCAGCTGTAGCTCTGATTTGACCCCTGGCCTGGGAACCTCCATATGCCCCAGGTGTGGCCCTAAAAAGACAAATAAAATAAAAAGGGAGAAAAAGAGCCTCTGCTGCTCCATATTCTCCCCACGTTTGCAATGATCAGACGTTAAAATTGTTGCCAATAGGATACAGTCGGAGATAGTGTCTTACTGGGCTTTAAAACTTAGTTCCTTGACTGTTAGTGGGGTGAAGCTTTCTTTCTTAGTTTGTTTGCAATTTGGTTTCCTCTTCTCATTGTACTTTAATTCTTCTTAAATTGCCTGTCTTCCTGGCAAACTTGACTTGCTCACTGCTGTATCCCCAGCACCAAGCCCTGGGCCTGGCACGTGGGGGCTGGGGCTCAGGGCATTAAACAGATGAGTGTAGGAAGTGAGTGATCAAACACAATCCCACTATTTCACTGTTTTGCCCAAGACCAGCCCAGGTATCCAATGATTAATAATGGCCAGTTAAGGGAGTTCCCATCGTTGTGGCTTGGCAGTCACGAACCTGACAAGTATCTATGAGGATGTGGGTTTGATCCCTGGCCTTGCTCAGTGGGTTAAGGATCTGGCATTGCTGTGAGAAGACGTGGCTCGGATCCTACGTTGCTATGGCTGTGGCGTAGGCCAGTGGCTGAAGCTCTGATTCCACCCTAGCCTGGGAACCTTTCATATGCTGCAGGCATGGCTCTAAAAAGACTAATAATAATAATAATAATGGCCAGTTAAGAGGACTTAAAATTGGCCCACCGGTTCCCCCGGTGTTTCTCAGAATACCATGCTACTTCCGGCTCTCCAGCTGTTAGTGTTCTTCTCAAATGGAAGCATATCCAAAATACCCAAGCTGAGCGCATCCAAGCCATCCAGCTAACGGTATTGATTTCTCTTTGTAAAAATAGACAGCACTCAAGGCAGAGGTGCTCCCCAGCATCTGCTATAAATAACTCCCGAAGGTGGATGAATAATTAAAAGGATGCCATAAGTGGGTTACCTTTGCAAAATGCATTACAATTCTGATTTTCGTCAGAGCTGTCCCTGGTGAAGATCATTTCACGTTCAATAATAGCAACATGTCCTGATTGATTTCTAAGGCCAGGCATTGCTCCAAATCTTTACAAGTATCATCTCATTTCATCCTCACCACAGCCTACAAGACGAGGGCTATCTCTTTTTTTGGCCACACCTACAGCATGCAGAAATTCCTGGGCCAGGGATTGAACCTACGCCACAGCAGCAGCCCAAGCGGGTGCCGTGAGAACACTGGATCCTTAACCCACTGCACCACCAGAACTCCTAGAAGGGCGCTATCTTCATCACTGGTTTTTAGGGTGAGGACACTGAGGCATGGGAGCGATAAGGGGAACCTGTCCTTGGTTGTTTAGCTGCTTTGTTTTGCGGTGGTCCTGGGAAAAGGGAAGTAGGTTTTCAAAGAGGAATTTTCACATGGGCACCACTCAGACACCGCGCCAAGCTCACGCTGCATGGTACTGCCTAAAACGTCAGGTTAGAAAGAAGAAACTGTACAGGAAAACGCAGATGTCCCAAAGTTTGAGACCCTCGATGATGCTTCCGTCTATCTTTCTCTCATTTTATTTCACCTTCGCAGTGTTTGCGCTATTTTTCCTCCTCCTCTAATGTACATCCTCCTCTCTATTCCTCCCTTTTCCCTTTTTGCTTATCCTGGTCTTGGATCGGAGGGCTCTTTCCAGCATCTTAATCCTGGGACCTTGACCCAGGAACCAAGGATGATCCCTTGAAGGCTCAGGATCCTGTCTTGGAAGCTCCATTCAGTTGGCCCGTTTTGTTCCCCCTTATTTATTGCGTGTCTGTTTTGTGCCAGATGTCAGACCCAGAAAAGCACGAGACCACCTGACCCCCTCCCTTCTGGAGCTTACATTCTGGTTCTAGTGGAGGAGACAGAATCTTATCACACCACTGATCCCGCGGTAATAGCTGTGATGAGTGTCCTAAGGAGAAACACAGGAGGAGGCACGTGTGTGTCACAGGGACCCTCCTTTGAGGAAGTCACCTCTGAGGGTGACATGGGAGTCAGCTGGGTGGAGAATTGGAGAAGAGCAAATTCAAAGGCCCCTGGAGGGAGGGGGCATGGTGGCCCTTGTGGCTGGAGCATGGAGCACAGTAAGCAAGAAGAGATGTCCCCCTGGAGAGAGGCTGGAAGAAGGGTAGAGGGCAGAGGCCAGCCCAGGCAGGGCCCTGCAGTCCGTGACAAGGTATCAGAGTTTCTTCTAAGAGCAATAGGAAGCCGTAGGACGCAGAGTTTAGTGCAGGAGAGCACTGTGATTGGGTTTGGGTTTAAGAAAATCAATCAGGCTGCAACCTGGAGGAGGCTGGGGGTGGAAGCCGAGACCAGGTGGGAGCTGCCAGAGACAGAACAGGCAGGAGGGGATGCTGGCTGGGCTCAGGATGGAGGCAGTGGGCTTGGATTCAGGTAAATACACAGCAGAGCAGGAAAGCCAGACACTTGGTGATGTGACAGCAGCTGTCATTGCCTTTCTGGGGGGTGATGAGGAAATCACACACCCTGTCTCGGCAGCTGTTTCCATTCCTCCTTTTCCCCTCCCAGCAGTGTCATGAGATGCCCGAAGATCCAGGCCCTGAAGCCATCTGAGTGGCGGGGACAACGAGTCGTCATTAACAGGCCCACATCCCGCCTCGCTGAGAGAGAATGATTCCTGCAGCCCCCAGAGAGTGAAAGCCTTCCTTGGTGCGGGTGGGAACAGAGTGAGCCAGGCTGCACCCGTCCAGAGTCGCTACGTTCTCTTTGAGGACCAAATTGGGGTTACTTGTCTAAACCCACATATTCCCTCTCCTTCCAGCTTGATCTCTGCTGCCAACATTGTCATGCTCCTGTTTTTGACTCATGATACTGAACTCTAAAATGACATTAAAGTTGAACTGTTAAAGGCCTGCCGCCTGGCTCGGACAGTGGTGTTTCTAGGAGATATAGGATACATATATATATGAATGGGAGACGTTGCTCCCACCTTTAGAAATCCAGGTGTAATAAAATTATTAACTCTTCTTTATCCTTTTGATTGCTTGGGTATAAGAGAGACTTTTGTGGGCTTTTCCCCTGTAATCATTGTCAATATTTAACAAAGAGCAGTGGAGAGCTGTCTTTTATTGCAATGCATCCCCCCACTTTTCCTCTCTGGGACCTGACATTGTCAGGCCTAACAACACTAAACGTCACTTGAAGGTGGCAGCATGGGGCAGTGGAAAGCTTGGTTCTGGGTGTGAATTCTAACCTCCCCAGGTGGAAGCTGGCTAACAAAGGACAAGTCGCTTGATCTCTCTGCGCCTCCAGTTCCTCATTCGAGTAATGGGAACAATGATGCCTATTTCGCCCTCACAAGAGTCCTTGTGAGGATTAGAGAAAATAATTTATGTAAAGCAACCAGAATGGTGCCTGAATTATAGACACATAGCTCATCAGTTCTCTAAGCACCCTGGGCTGAGCTTTTCTTTTTCTTTTCCCTCTTTTTAGGGCTGCACCTGTAGCATATGGAGGTTCCCAGGCTAAGGGTCGAATCAGAGACACAGCTGCCGGCCTTCACCACAGACACAGCAACCTGGGATCCCAGTCGCGCCTGTGACCTACACCACAGCTCATAGCAATGCTGGATCCTTAACCCACTGAGTGAAGCCAGGGATCGAACCTGCATCCTCATGGATACTAGTTGGGTTCGTTATTGCCGAGCTGCAGTGGGAACTCCCTGAGCTTTTCAATTACTGCAAAGATCGCCTTCTGAGTTGGAGAATTTTCTGGTCACTGGAGTCGCAGAGGATTTGGAAGATCTTCACCACCACTGACCAAAGCTCTGGTCTTACCTTATCCCTGCAAACCCGTAAACTCAGGTTTAGCTGATCAGTTTCAGAAGCTAACACCAAAGCCAGGAGGGTACCCAAAGCTTCACACATTGTGTTGCAATCAAGTAGAGGAAGTGTCTTGGCTGATCCTAAATTCCTTGGATTTTTTTTTTTTTTCTGGCTTTGCCCATGGCATGTAGAAGTTCCCAGGGCCAGGGATTGAACCCGTGCCATAACAGTGACCCAAACTGTTCTCATTGACCATGTCAGATCCTCAACCTCCTGTCCCATGAGAGAACTCCAACTGGATTTTGTTTTAAATGGACTGGGCCATTTAATTCTTGTCGATCTCATCCGCCTCTATTTCCCCATGTGTTTCACAGTCCCAAATGCCTGTCAGTCACTTAGGTCAGTGAGGTTGGGCTGAGGCAGATGTCGTGACCAACAGTCACAGAGGCCCTGCCCCTGCTGTCACCCCAGCAGTTCTGCCCCAAGGAGCAGGAGAGGAGGCAGTGCTCCCTGAAGCCCCTTCCCCAGCATGGGGAGCAGGGAGCTAAGGAGAGTGTCGGGCTAAGGGAGGAAGCAGGGCCCGGGGAGAGGGGAGACTCACGAAGTGCAGTTCCCGGTGGACCCAATGGTGCTGTCTTCAATCTCCATGTTGGTTGAGAAGCTGGCAAAGCCATGGGGCAGCTCATCCCATTCGTCGAACCGGATGCCTGTGCCAAGGGAGTAGCGGCCCTCAGCACACGGCTTACACGACTGGTCCTTCATGTCCAGAAACTCCCCGGCTTTGCAAGAGAAGGCTGGAACACAGAGCAGGGACAAGGGCTGGTGGTGAGGCTGCTGCCACCCTGGAGAAGTGGGCAGGTCGCGGGCATCCTGGGGCAGGGGGGTACAGAGGATGGGGCCCTAGGCGTTTGATCCACTAAGGTTTAGAGCCTGGGCACATCTTGTATGATTGCACTGCCAGGGTCAGACGAGGCAAATCCAGAAAGACAGAAAGGAGATTTGTGGCGCCAGGGACCTGGGGGAGGAGCATGGGGAGAGAGCGCTAATGGATATGATGCTTCCTGGGAGATGATGAAAATGTTCTGAGATTAGATAGTGGTGGTGATCATGCAACTCGGTGAACATTCTAAAAAACCACCGAATTTTGTAACTTACAGCAGGGAATCTGATGATGTGTAAATTATATCTCAATAAAGCTGTTATTAAAATGAAAAGATTGAGGGCCTTGTCGCAGGACTTTGGGCTTGTCCCCATCAGTCTCATCTCCTGGGAGGAGCCTCGGCCATTCTAGACCTCTCCAGTGAAGAGGGCACCCCGGTCTGTCACGCTGACCCTCCGAATGGTGCCTGGCCCTTCAGCCTTGACGCTCCCCCTTGAGTTTCTGGCCTCTGTCTTCTCCTTTCTCATCCCACAGCCCCCATGTAGGTGGGATTCTCACCACCTGTTATCTCTACCATCGCCATGGCCTCCTGACCAGTTCCGATTCTTGTTTTTCCTCATTCTGTGGTCAGAAGTATTTTTCTAAAACAGTGAAATATACTAGCATTCCTATTGTTTAAAAAATAATCTGGCACCCCCCACTTTTGGTTATAGAACTAAGCTCTCAGCCTGGCATTCAAAAGTTTCTGGCTTTCCCTCACCCTAACTTTCCAGCTCGATCTCCCATGATAGACTTTTCTCCACCCGACTCCCGCCCCGTCTCCTCCCGCTCTTGCCCTCCCCAGCCCACGTGCTCTTCCCTGAGTGTGTCTGGTGTTCTCCCACCTTCAAACTTTGTGTATGTGTGTGTGTGTCTTTTTAGGGCCGCACCCGGAGCATATGGAGGTTCTCAGGCTAGGGGTCCAATCGGAGCTGTTGTCACTGGCCTACACCACAGCCACAGCAACTCGGGATCTGAGCCACATCTGTGACTTACACCACAGCTCACAGCAAAGCCAGATCATTAACCCACTGAGCGAGGCCAGGGATCAAGCCTGCGTCCTCATGGATTCTAATCAGATTCCTTTCCGCTGAGCCATGGCAGGATCTCCCACTTCCAAACTTTTGCTCCAGTGGTTCTCCCAGCTGTTCCTGATCCCTAAGCATCCATAAGCCCCATTCTTTTTCACTTCATGTTAACACATGATACTGATACACGCCTCCCACCAGGTTCTGCTCTCCTCCAGAGACACACAGGCAGGCACAGACAGAGCAGCAGCTCTGTAAAGGTCTCCTGGAGACATGAATGGATGAAGGGATGTCTGCTCCCTCCACCAGACGATATGCTTCTGCAGGCAGAAACTGTGCCTAATTTATCTTTATGGTTCACATAGCAGGTGCACGTGGTGCGCAATAGCGTTGGCCAAATTTACTGAAGATACCTCATTTGTTTCCATTAGTCACAGCCCAGTTCTACTCAGATCTTAGCAATATCCATTCATTGATTTAACAAGTATTCATTTGCTCACCTACTGAAGCAGGCATTATGCTAATTTTAAATGCCCTCAACTTCCTCTCCAAATCTTCAAGTATGGCTTGACTCTAGTCCCTGATTTTTTTTATTGTTACCCCTGCCCCCACTTTGCATTTCTAAAAAGAACAGAGCAGGGGAAATAGCTGCCAACAGAAGAAAAGTTGTAGCTACAGCATCCCAGAGGTAGGGGTGGGAGCTGCAGGTCAGTCACTGCCTCTTCCGGTTGCACCATCAGCTTCACAGTCAGGGAAGGTTCTTGGTCCTTGAAGTGATGCCCAGTGCTTTTTAAACCATTTTTTTTTTTTTCTATTTCTTGGATGGCTTCCGGAGCATATGGAGATTCCCAGGCTACGGGTCTAATCGGAGCTGTAGCCACTGGCCTACACCAGAGCCACAGCAATGCGGGATCCGAGCAGCGTCTGCAACCTACACCATTGCTCACGGCAACGCCAGATCCTTAACCCACTGAGAAAGGGCAGGGATTGAACCCGAAACCTCATGGTTCCTAGTCGGATTCGTTAACCACTGTGCCACGACGGGAACTCCCCAGTGCGTTTTAAAGGTCTGTCTCTGCAGAAATTCATCTTCTCTGGCTTCCTTTCCAAGAATGACTGCAAATCACAATCTTTCCTAATGAGTGATTGTGGCTGGTGAGGGTAGATTGGAAAGGAATGCAACAGGCAAAAAAGAGAGAAAATGTATGCAAACAAAAAAATATCTAAGTGGCACACAGCTGCAGTTATTTTTGCTTTATACCCTGATGGGATTTAAATTTTAAAATAAAAGTAAATTGAGATCCCTAGTTTGTATCCACAAAATAACACTTCTGCACCAGATCTCAACAGGGCTCGGGATAGGGAGAGACTGGGGGAAGATCTGGTTCCTCATACGGCAGCCCCCAGCTTCAGCATGGGGTACATAAAGTTTTTTGGTACATAAAAAACTAACTTAGATGGATGGCAGGAGGCTGGAGGCAGAGGGGCAGGGCCGCTTACAGCACTCGGTGCCCTTGACTGGGTCAGGGAGGCTGGTGCACAGGCCTGGGGTGTGTGGCACGGCGACTCTCCACCTGGAACCCGTGCTGTCACACGCAGTGTATTCGTAGTGGTACTCAGACTGCAGGGGAGAGAAGAGTGGGCAAAAGGTGAGTTAGCAGTGGCCAAAGAGTAACAGCTTCCCACCCCCTTCCTGCCACACCCATCATCCTGACACCCACCATCACAGTAACCAGGCCCTGGGACCCCAATGGGGAGCCAGGCAGCATGGAGCCGAAATGACTGCAGTCAAGGACATGAGGAGCTACAGTTATTCGGATCATTCCTTTCCATCGGTCATGGTCTAGTTCCTAGAAATTTTTGACTCCCTTTGCTGTTGTGTATAAATAATGTCCTGATAGGCCAGAGGAAGGTGGGAAGGTAACTAAAGAACAGGCTAGTAACAGGTGGAATATCTCTTGCCCCAAATTTATGAGCAAGGACTGGTCCATAAACAGTTTATGGAGGATTGTCACAGAAGGTGTATTTTTATTTTCCTGATTTCCCTGTGTCCTTTCTTTCTTTCTTTCTTTCTTTCTTTTTTTTTTTTTTTTTTTTTTTTGCCACACCCATGGCTTGCAGAAGTTCCTGGGCCCGAGGTTGAACTCAAGCCACAGCAGCGACAATACCAGGTCCTTAACTGCTAGGCCACCAGGGAACTCCTTGCTGTGTTCTTTATGGGATTTTTTTTTTTTTTTTTGGCCCCAAAAAGTTATGAATTCCCAACTTGAATTTTGTGAAAATGTCATACTTAGCCCAGGCAGGCGATGGCTTCTCATCACATGAGCCTATCCACACCTAATTTCTCTGTGCAATGAAACCTCATAGTTCAGTTGCTTTATCTGAACGAAAGAAAAACTGAGTAGCAACAACAAAGCAACCAAATCAAGTGTGAAATAAAACAAGAGCCACAACAAAAACCATAGAGAACACTATTTGGGAAAAAGGAAACACACTAGATGTGCCAAATACCCTGAAACATTTCTTACTCTTTTAAATCCCATAATCAACAACAGACCACAGAATTAATGTGATTTGGGCTCTGTTTTACAATCGTCACTTACTGAAAACTATATTCAAACCCTAAAGTATTTTGTAGTACTATATCTGTAAGAAAAATAGAATTAGGAGTTCCTATACCCATATGAAGGATGATTGCATAACATGTATACATATATGGAGCTGAGATTAAAACTGAGACAGTTGAAAGTTGGCTCATCTAAGAAAGCATCAGAACCAAAAGGAGAAATCTATTTTTTTTTCCAAAGGGGTAAGTAGCTTGGATTTCATCTCTTCTAAGATACATACTTCTTCCGAATTTTGACACCTGCGAAATCAAGGTGTGGTTTCTAACGGACACAGGAAGCACTGTGTCATGTTTTAAGAGATGGAACTTTTCCTTTCTTTTTATTTATTTATTTATTTATTCATTTGTCTTTTGTCTTTTTGTTGTTGTTGTTGCTATTTCTTGGGCCGCTCCTGGGGCATATGGAGGTTCCCAGGCTAGGGGTCTAATCGGAGCTGTAGCCACCGGCCTACGCCAGAGCCACAGCAACGCGGGATCCGAGCCGCGTCTGCAACCTACACCACAGCTCACGGCAACGCCGGATCGTTAACCCACTGAGCAAGGGCAGGGACCGAACCCGCAACCTCATGGTTCCTAGTCGGATTCGTTAACCACTGCGCCACGACGGGAACTCCCTTTCTTTTTGATACATAAAAACAGGTGTGTCTTAGAAGCAGTGGTATCTCAGACTTGTGGAAATAGAGTAAACATGGTCTGTAGTTTCAGAAACGTAGGGTGATGAGAGAGCAATTTTAGAGCTCTGTTTTTATTATCCTCTCTTTATTAATATTTACCAAATACAATTGTCTGCCCAGCACTTAGAGATACAAGGTGCTGCCCAGTTTGGCTCAGGACAGCCCCTGGAGCCGGAGGGAGACGATGCCGAAGAGGAGGGGGATTGGGGGAATCGTGAGCCTGACTTTTGCCGAGCAGCTTCAGCTTTAGCTGAGATGTCGGAGTCCTCTAGGAAAGGAAGACCATCTGAGGGGCATTCTTTATGCCCGTGGGCTGCCGTCACTCTGGGTCTAGTTTTCCTCTTAATTCCGCTCTTTATCCTAGGGGACCCTGAGGATAAATAGAGCAACTACACATATAAAAACTCCAGGTCTAAAAATGACACTCTCCAAAGGGTTTTGCCATGAGAAAGGGGGGTAAAACCCACAGCATGTAAATTAAATGGAGAATTGAGTGAAGCAGGCAGAAAGGAGTCGACGTTCTGCAGGTGGATCTAATAATGCCTGTTGTTTGCCTAGTGCATTTATAGCGCCAAACATGATCTCATTTGATCATCAAACTCCCCAGAAGGCGAGCAGAAGCCTCCCCACGGGGTGAAATGGTTTGTCCCAGGTCGCACAGCTGGTAAGTCACTGAGCTAGAACCCAGGCCTTCCCACCAGGAATCCTCCACCCTCTTACATCCTATCAAACTCACACTGACCTGAATCTAACAGCCAAATCTAAAAATGAAATAAGACAGTGTTGGTTGTGGGCCGGCAGCCAGGCTCGCTTTTGAGGTCTGAGGCTGGATGTTAAAATATCCAAACTGAGCAGATCCCGGCAGTCTCCCTGTCTGCATTTGGCCTCTTGGAGACCCAGGGGCCGAGTCTGCTTCTTTGCATCGTCTTTCATTTGATGTCCCTTGGGTCCCGCCCAGGTGGGAGGTTTGCTGGGAAAACAGTGGTTTGAGCCTTAGGAAATTTCCCTTTGAATATGTGCAAATTTACTTGATGTCTCCTGGGGATCTTTACCCCATCCTATGTGGCTGGCTCTGCTGCCGCTATTTCAAATCTGAACTACCCTTCGCGATCTTACCATTCAAGACATAAACTTAGACGGACAATTAAATCCAAGACATCACTGGCAGAGCTCCGCAAGCACATTCAGAGTTCTGTGAACAAGGCACTTCCTCAGTTTACCCAGTCTGCCTTTGAAAGCCTATAGTCTGCAGAATATACAGATTCACAAAGAAGGCACACGAATACATTTAATACATATGTGCAGCTCTCCCCATGTGGCGACATGACACGTATTCAAATGGCAATTTTATTTATTTTTATGGCAGTATAGTTGATTTACAGTGTTGTGTTATCTGCTACACAGCAAAGTGAGTCAGTTACACATATAAACACTTTTCTTTTTAGGGCCGCACCTGCAGCTGGTGGGTGTCGAATCGGAGCTTCAGCTGCCCGCCTATGCCATAACCACGGCAGTGCCGGATCCGAGCTGCATCTGTGACCTACGCCACAGCTGGCAGCAATGCTGGATCTTTAGCCCACTGATTGAGGCCAGGGATTGAACCCACATCCCCATAGAGCCAATGTCAGCGGGCTGACCCACTGAGCCACAAGAGGAACCCCTACACTCTTCTTAAAAATATTTCTTTTCCACTATAGTTTATCATATGATATTGAATATAGTTCTTTGAACTATACAGTAAGAGCTTGCTGTTTATCCCTTCTGTGTGTATCAGCTGATATCTACAAACCCCAACCTCCCAGTCCATCCCTTCCCCATCCCTGCCCCCCACCAGCAACTACAAGTCTGTTCTCTGTGTCTATGAGTTGGTTTCTGTTTTGCAGATAGGTTCATTCATGCCATGTTTTAGATTCCACATAAAAACGATATCATTTGGTATTTGTCTTTCTCTGTCTGACTTACTTCACTTCAGTTTTTCATGCTAGGCAGCGTGCCCAGAACAGGGGTGCATTTTTCCCATGGATGGTAGGTAGGTGGTGAGCACAGACAGAATGATAGAGGTCTAGCACTTGGCATAGGAGGTTTTTCAATCTTCAAAACGTCTTAATGGAGTAGGCACTATTATGTTACCATTTCACAGGTGGGAAAACTGAGGCAGCAAGCGGTGATGTCACTTGCTCAAGGCCACATGCCCAGGAAATTGTCAAGCCGGGACTGGACCCAGGCAACTGAGTCTGGAGCTCATGTTCCAGGCTGCTGGTGTTTGAGGGCAGTCGGTGTGGCCTCCAACCACACAAAGTGTGTCTGAGGCCCAGCACTGGCTCTCCAGCTGCTGAAAACTTGACAAGGAAAGCCAAGGATATAAAAACCTTTGCAGGAGTTCCTGTCTTGGCTCAGCGGAAACGAATCTGACTAGCATCCATGAGGACGGAGGTTCAATCCCTGGCCTCGCTCAGTGGGTTAAGGATCTGGCGTTGCTGTGAATGGTATAGGTCTCAGACATGGCTTGGATCTGGCATTGCTGTAGCTGTGGTGTAGGCCGGCAGCTACAGCTCTGATTCGACCCCTAGCCTGGGAACTTCCATATGCCGCATGTGCAGCCCTAAAAAGACAAAAATAAAATAAAATAAAAATTTAAAAATAAATTAAAATCTTTGCAAAAAGGACCCAAAGGGGAGGAAGTCTGGAGCCGGGTGGAATGAGAAGGCTGAAAAGCACTTTACATCTGGTTGGAGGGCCTCCTGTCCCCCTGTCTTGGACATCTGTTATTTTTGCCTGCCCACCAACCTCAGCGCCCTCCTATGGCAGCAGGACCTCCTTAGGAGGACACATCTCTTTGTAGGGTTGTCAAATGAAGTGGCCAGTTGTCCTCTGCTGTGGCCCGGACACATGGCCCACACGGAGCAAATCAGATGCTCTCCCTGGGCAAGGACCCTTAGCCACGAGGAGGGACCCGAGGTGGGTAGGAACTCGGGGAAGGATGAGGGCAGAAGGTGGGGGGCTGGGGGTAAGCCCCTCCTCACCTCTCAGCTCTACCTTGGACTGGGGCTGAGGCTGGTGCCCCCTTCCAACCAAAATGCACAGTGGAAATAAAAATGAAAGTTACACCAAGTGAAATAAGCCAATCACAAATGGACAAATACTTCTGATTCCACTTACAGGAGGCGCCCAGAGAAGCCAAATTCACTGAGAGAGAAAAAGTAGAATAGCCGTTGCCACTGGTGGGGCCCCAAGTGCAGTGTTTCAGTTGAAAGATAAAAAGAAGTCTGCAGGTAGATGGTGATGACGGCAGCGCAGAAACGTGAAGGCGCTTAATGCCTGAACTATATACTTAAACGTGGTTAAGATGGTACATTGTGTGCCTTGTTTCTTTTGCCACATTTTTTTTTAAAGCTATGCTATAGGAACATGCCCAAGCTCTGACTTAATCCTATTAAGTCCCCCAGAGAGTAGAAGCCAGATCATCTGGTAGTCTAAATTTAAGAAAGATTCCCCACATAAGATTATATATGTCATCCGATTGAATGGCCAGATTCAAGAGGGAGGAGCGGAGGAAGGAGTGGACATCCTGACAGTCTCCCTGGAGATACCCACGGCGCTTCCTGATGCTTATGTTTTGCCATTGAAAAGTTTGAAAGGGAGTTCCCGTCATGGCTCAGCAGAAACAAATCTGACCAGCATCCATGAGGACACAGGTTTGATCCCTGGCCTTGCTCAGTGGGTTAAGGCTTCGGTGTGGCCATGAGCTGTAGTGTAGGTCACAGACACAGCTTGGATCTGACATTGCTGTGGCTGTGGTGTAGGCCAGCAGCTATAGCTCTGATTTGACCCCTAGCCTAGGAACCTTCATATGCCGCAGGTACAGCCCTAAAAAGACAAAAAAAAAAAAAGTTTGAAAGCACACTGCATTGCAGTTGTACACACAAGTATTAAGTACTAAAAATACTTTTTTTTTCAAACATTCTACTCCTTTGGAGTTAAAATGTTTAAACTCTGAAAATACATTGCATTGTAACATTTTATTATATTCTTTCCAAGTTCATTTTCTATACATGCATATGCATTTTCAAAAACAAAATGAAGATCATACAGAATGCAGTTTCTTATCCTGACTTGTTTTTATATTTTAGGTCACAAGCAACGCTCCTGTGTCTTTAAGTTTGCACCAGATTTCTTTAAACATTCTCCTATTGATGAACATTGCGTTTCGTCCAATTTTTCCTTATTTTAAATAGCACTACAATGAAGCTTTCTGTCTATCTCTGATTATTTTCTTTGGAGAGAGTCCCAGAAGTGAAATTATTAGGGTAAAGGGTATGAGTTTCTTTAAGATTTTTGGTTAGGGAGGGAGATTTCTAAGAGAAAACAAGACATTTCTAAGTCTTATTTCTTCACTTTTTTTTCTTTACTTTTTTATTATGGTAAATTTCAAATATCTATTTTATTTATTTATATTTTGGCCACACCCCCAGGCATGTGGAAGTTCTAACTCAAGCCATGCAATGACAATGCTGGATTCTTAACCAACTGAGCCACCAGGGAACTCCTCAAATATGTATTTAAAAAAGACAGACAAGGAGTTAAGGATCCAGCGTTGTCCCTGCTGTGGCTTGGGTCACTGCTCTGCCTAGGATCCATTCCCTGGCCCAGGAACTTCTGCATGCTGAAGGTGCAGCCAAAAATAAAAGTAAAGTTAAAAAAGATAAAGATATAGGGACCCCCAGGTACCCATCACCGGCTTCCATACACACCAGTTTCTGCCATTCTTGCTCATCTGCCTCTTCTACTCCCCTTGTACTTCTACCCACTCCTCCCCACTCGAAGTTGTTCTTTGCGTATTTTTTTTTTTTTTAGAGAATGCACATATATTGAAATGCACAAGTCTTAACCTGTTCATTTTGGATAAATGGATACCCTTGAAGAAAACATGGACAGGGCTAAGAATCAACGCCCAGAAGCTGCTGCAGGAAAGGGTAAGCTCTTGCCACTGCCCCCCTACAGACAAAACAAACAGAGCCAAGCAGAGTCTCATATCCTGAGTCTCAGAGTCACCCAGCAAGTGTTGCATAAAGTCACAGACACCAAGGAAGCAGGAGATCAACAACGAGGGTTTGTCTTGGCTGGAACAGGGCTTGTGTCAAGAAACAGGTTCTTAAGTAAACCCGGATGCCACCTAGAGGCCTCGGGGTCTGGAGGAGGCCCCTCTTGCTCTTCCCCCAGCTGCAGGTTCAGCCCTTCTCTCTCCATCCCTGAAAGGCAGATCCTTTGCGGGGAGTGTCAAGATGGGGGCCAGATGCGCCAAGCAAATGCCCGAACTGGTACAGTGGGGTCAATAGGTGTTTGTTGACTCAGTTGCGAATGCCTCTTTGCTTGGAAAGCATGTGGCCCAGATGGGAGCAGATCCCATTACACAATCCTGACTGTGACTCGAGACCAGCCCTTTGCTGGCAGGGAGGAGTGAGCGCCACTTAGCACAGAAACTGGAAAACCCCGGTGACATGTGAGAATTTGAACATCAAAGAGTGCCCCCCCTCCCTCCGCCGAGAGACTCTGTCTGCAGCCCCAGTTAGAGGATTTCCTAACCCCCCCGTTCTCTGTTCTTTTGGCTTTGGTGCCCCTCACTCAGGTTCGACATTCAGGGGCACAGTGACCTTGACTTTGCAGGATCTTTCCTATTGTTCGCCAGCCATCAAACTAGAGAGACTCCCTTTTTCTCCCCTTTTCTCCCTCCCTCCTCCCCACCCTCTTAAGACCTCGGACTCAACAGCAGTATCTCCCGGGCCCTAAGGGCCTAAACATACAGCCTTCAACCTCTGGTGCCTACGTCTTTTTTTTTTTTTTTTTTTTTTTTTAATTGCTCAAAAGAAAGCCTACCTCTGTCTGATCATCACAACTGCCTAGAGATCAGGTTGAAAATACAGATTCCTGGAGTTCTCTTGTGGTGCAGGGGTTAAGGATCTGGCATTGCCACTGTAGCAGCTTGGGTCCCTGCTGTGGCTGGGGTTTGATCCCTGGCCTGGGAACATTCACATGCCTCAGTCATGGCCCCCCCCAAACAAACAAAACAAAAAAAGACAAGATTCCTAGGCTCCACCCCCAAGATTCTGATACTTCTCTAGCTCTTTTTCTCCTTCCTCCCTCTTTCAAAACTCGGTCTTCTATGCTTTAAGACCTAAATATTAATCCCATTTGGAAGGAAATCAGAAAAATACATCTCACATAAGACAAGGGTCCTTAATGTAGGATCATGGACCACTTTCCCTATACAACCAATGCAGAATTCTAGAAATATGCATTTTTCTGGGCACAGTTTTCATCAGATTGTCTAAGGAGTCTGTTACCTATCCCCTCACATACAGTAAAATCATGAAAATCTGTAACAATGCATTTGTAATTTTTAAATGGCTTAATATTTTATCCCAGAACAGGAGGCTGCAATATTTTAAACCAGGGGCTTTCAAATCCTGCTCCAGAGTCTATGAGTTTCGAAAGCCAGCCCCTTCAAGGGGAGTCAGGATTCCCCACTATCACAGAGCAATGTTGTTTTTTGTTTGGTTGGTGGGTTTTTGTCTTTTTAGGGCCGAATTTGCAGCATGTGGAGGTTCCCAGGCCAGGGGTCGAATCGGAGCTGCAGCTGCCGGCCTACACCACAGCCACAGCAAAACAGGATCCGAATCGCATCTGCGACCTACATTCGTTACTGCTGAGCCACTGCAGGAACTCCACAATGTTGTTTTTTAAAATATTTTTAACATGGTTATTCTTCTCAGTCAAGGCTTTATTTGAATCAAAAGCTCTGCACTCAAAAAAAGTTTAACACCAATCTTTACTTGAAAAAGCAAATCACTAAAGGTGAAATTGCAGGCATGAGGCTGACTCACAGGGTCAAGGATGCCTTTTTGGCCTTCCTTTAACCAGTCGACGTGGTCAGTTGTTTCCTCTACCTGCAATCAGTGCTCCCTCTCTCCTGGACCAGGTACCACAGACAGACCCGAGCGGGCGGACCCCTGCTGGATGTCCTCAATCTGTGTGCTGTTGCCTAGCAACAGTGCCAGGAGCCCTGGGGCGCTCAGTGTGAGGGAGTATGGGGAAGCCCTGCCTTATACTGCCCCTTCTTTTAGCATTTTTTATTTTTTAATTTTGCTTTTTAGGGCTGCACCTGCAGCATATGAAATTTCCCAGGCTAGGGGTTGAATTCAAGCTGTCCGCCTACGCCACAGCCACAGCAACACGGGATCTGAGCTGCATCTGCGACCTGCACCACAGCTCACAGCAATGCTGGATCCTTAACCCACTGAGCGAGGCCAAGGATTGAACCCGCATCCTCATGGATATTAGTCAGGTTCATAACCCGCTGAGCCAGGATGCTCCCAGCAGTTTTTATTCTACTCTGGATTTCCTGATTCCATTTTTATCAAAAACAACAGAGATGGTGCTTGGTCTCCCCGGCAGGACCTGCCCTGCTGCTGTGGCCATGGATATATCAAGCAGAGCAGAGAGGGGCCCCCACACCCAGCTGGGGCAGTTGGTGGCACCACACTCTGGGCCAGACAGGCCCCTGACCTTGCTGTCTAACGTGTCTGTCACTTAGGCCGCTTGTCCAGGGTGGCCACAGTCTTGGCCGGAGATCTCTTGGGAGACAGGACTGGTACGGTGATAAGAGCCACCACTTGTGAGCACGTTTGAGCACCCATGTACGGGGCCCTGGACTGGGCACTTTACGTGCATCTTCCTTTAGTCCCTACGGGCCCCGCCCCCATTTATCCCTCCTGCCTGGACCTCCCTGTTTACATTGTAATCCACTCCCCTCAGTCCTGCTGAGCCTCAAGTCCCAAAGATGACTTTTTTTTTTTTTTTTTTGTCTTTTTGTTGTTGTTGTTGTTGTTGCTATTTCTTGGGCCGCTCCCGCGGCATATGGAGATTCCCAGGCTAGGGGTTGAATCAGAGCTGTAGCCACCAGCCTATGCCAGAGCCACAGCAACGCGGGATCCGAGCCGCGTCTGCAACATACACCCCAGCTCACGGCAACGCCAGATCGTTAACCTACTGAGCAAGGGCAGGGATCGAACCCGCAACCTCATGGTTCCTAGTCGGATTCGTTAACCACTGCGCCACGAAGGGAACTCCCAAAAGATGACTTTTTTTCCCCATGGCACGTATCACCTTCAAACATACTTTACAGCTTAGTGATGGAGTTCCCTGGTGGCCTAGTGGTTAAGACCTTGGTGTCATCACTGCTGTGGCTCATGTTCAACCCTTGGCCCAGACCTCTGCATGCCATGAGTGCGGCCAAAAATAAATAAAATATATAACCTCTTCATTGTGTTTATTATCTATTTCTCCCCTTGCCTTTACTCCAGATTAGATGTAAGCTCCAGAAGAACAGGGATCTTTGTTTTTGTTCACTGACTTAGCCAGAGAGCCCAGAAGAGGGCCAGCATACAGCTCAGTAAGCATTTGTTGAGTCATCGAACAGTGGGCAGAAGGCATGACTGGAGAGCCGGTGGGGAGCTGTGCAAGGCACTCTGGGTTACAGCCCAAAGACCCAGATGCTCATCTTGCTCTGCCACCCCCAGCTATGACTGTGAACCAGTATTAAAACCCCCATACCTTCCCGTTGTGGCTCATCGGAAACTGAATCTGACAGGCATCCATGAGGATGCAGGTTCGATCCCTGGCCTTGCTCAGTGGGTTAAGGATCCGGGGTTGCCATGAGCTGTGGTGTAGGTGGCAGATGCAGCTCGGATCCCACGTTGCTGTGGCTGTGGCATAGGCTGGCGGCTACAGCTCCGATTCTACCCCTAGCCTGGGAACCTCCATATGCCATGAGTGTGGCCCTAAAAAGATCCAAACAAAAACTCCCGTACTTTGGTTCCTTCCCCTATAGAACAAGGATGATAATACCTGCACCGTCATCCCACACTGAGTGACATCCAACTAACAGGACAATTAGGAGATTAGGTTCAGGACAGCTCTTTGTGAACTGGTTAAAAAAAAGCAGGAGCCGCCAGGTACTGCTGTGGCCCTGCCTGGAGAGGACACATGGGGGGTGCGCCCAGGCCCTTCTCTCCTCTTTCTGGCAATAGGGCAGGAGGAAGGAGCCTGGGGACATTTCTGGCCGAACAGCAATGGCGACAGCAGCAGTTAGATCCTCCTCGGTCCCCCTGATGTTTATCTCCTGCCCTGACTCACCCTCTTCTCTGATTCCAGTCCACTCATACATATGAAACAACATCTGTCCTGTCTCCACTTTGTTCCCCCAGTGCTAATCTCTCTAAGGGGAAGGCTGGCCCCTGACATTGAGGACACTTGGTAACCACGGCCAGTCCATCAGGGACAGAAGGCTTTTCATATTGCTTGTAAATACCCCTGGGATTGAAATGGCTTTGTAGCCAGGAGATGAAATGCCCCTTTATAAGTTCCAATCCCTTTCTGATAGGTGAGAGTTTGGTGCACACAGCTGTCTACAAGGCAGGGCTTTATGAGATTGTATTTCAAAGATGTGCCTTTCTTGGTTTTTAATGAGATCAAAATGTTCCATTACATGTTCTCACCTGAGATTTTAACTACACATGAAAGAAACAGGCCAACTAGGTCTTGGCCTGTGCAAAGCTCTCCAAGGGCGGCTTGACTTTTGGATGTGTTAGCTGTTTATGATGGAGAACTTGAACCTGGAGGAGAGACTTCTAGCCTAGAGAACCAGGGCAACAGACAAGGCTTCTGTAAACTCCAGTGGAACAAATATATATGAGCAGCTGCAACACCATGATATCCTAGTATGCTTTTTCTCAGACTGGATTTTTTTGTTTTTGTTTTTGTTTTTTGCTTTTTAGGGCTGAACCCATAGCATATGGAAGTTCCCAGGCTAAGGATCTAATCAGAGTTACAGTGGCCAGCCTACACCACAGCCACAGCCACACCAGATCTGAGCTTCGTCTGTGACCTACACCACAGCTCACGGCAATGCTGCCGGACCATTAACCCACTGAACAAGGCCAGGATCAGACCTGCATTCTCATGGATACTAGTCGGGTTCATTTCCACCGAGCCACAATGGACTTCCTGAGTCCTCGAATTCTTATTCATTCCCAGGCACTCACCATCTTCCCCACCCCCAGCTCCTGGCAACCACAGATTGTCTTTATGAACTGTCTGCCTTTATGAACTGATCTGTTCTGGACATTTCCTATCAAGGGGATCAGACACTCTGTGGCCTTTTCTATCAGGCTTCTTCTACTTAGCATAGGGTTCATCCATGTCTTAGGTTGTATCAGTATTTAATATTACGGCTCAGGAGTGTTCCATTGTATGGATGTACTGCATTTTACATATCCACTCATTAGCTGATGGACATTTGGGTTGTTTCTATTTTTCTGGCTATTATTAATAATGCTGTAATGAATATTCATGTACAAATTTGTGCGTGAATGTATGGTTTCGAGTCTCTTGGGAATGTACGTGGCAGTGCAAGTGCTGGGTCTCTGCCCAACTTTCGGATGAACTACCAAACTGTCTTCTGCCGTCATCGCACCATTTTACATTCCCACCAGCAGTGTGTGAGGGTCTCAATTTCCCCACATCCACGCCAGCACAGGTTATTATCTGTCTTTATGGCCGCACCCGTGGTTCACTTTTATCTCTTAAAAAGAGAATCCTCTGTTTCCATCAGGACCACATCCAGCTGTAGGCTAGAGTTCCCTTGTCTGAGATCACAAGAGCTGATTGTGCTTGTTTCTTCCCAGATCCTTGCTGGGCGACACTGACAGCTAGAAACTGGCTATGATGGGAGTAGCCACAATGTGGGAATCAGCAAACATAAAAGCAGGGCTCCCTTCACCTCCCTAGACAGCCAGTTGTTAAACATTTACCATCACACCAGTAACAGCATCCACTTACTCTCAACTCCATCGCTTTCTTCGGCTTGTAAATCCACCCTTCTACCTACACATGCTCTAGTTCAACTAAAATCCTAACCTTGGGGAGAGATAAATTAGGAGCTTGAGATTATCATATGCACACTCCTGTATAAAATAGACAATCAGCAAGGATCTACGGTATAGCACAAGGAACTCAACATCCTGTCATAACCTGTAAGGGAAAAGAATCTGATAAAGAATATCTGTATGTATAACTGAATCACTTTGCTCTGCAATTGAAACTAACACAACATTGTAAGTCAACCATACTACAATTAAAAAAAAGGAATACCCAGCCTTTTCCAAGGTTCACTTCAACTCTCTTACACAAAGCTATTTGCAGAGTTTCAATTGCCTTCGTGGACTGATGACTCCAAGTTTCTAACTTGAGCTCAGCCCTTATGCTTGAGCTCCCAATTTGTATCTGTAACTCCCTATGGGGGATTCCTCAGGCACATCAGATCTGCATTTAAAAATAGTTTTCATCATACAATATCACTTACATGCAGAGTCTTTAAAAAGGACACAAACGAACTTATTTGCACAGCAGCAACAGATCCACAGACTTTGAAAACAAACTTAGAGTTACCAAAGGGGACAGGTGGAGGGGAGGGATGGACTAGGGGGTTAGGGTTGGCATATGCACACTGTGGTATATGGAATGATTGGCCAATCGGGACCTGCTGTATAGCCCAGGGAACTCTATCCAATACTCTGAGATAAGCTATATGAGAAAAGAATCTGAAAAAAAATGGCCGTGTGTTTATGTATAACTAAATCCCTGTGGGGTACAGCAGAAATTAGCACAGCCCTGTAAATCGAGTATACTTTAAAAAAACTTTTAAAAATGAAAACAAATAAAAGTAAAAATAGTTCTCAACTTCTCTCCCCACTGGCATTCTGTATCCACCTGAATGGCACCATCATCCACTTTGCAGTGGCAATATTGGTCTTTGGGGGGGTTTGAATAGCACTTTCCTTTCATTCATTGTATCTGCTAACAGCGTCCATGTTTCCATTTTTATAAATGTGTATTTTACAGAAAGGACATTTGAACAGCTTAAATATTTAGTCTTGCTCATTTCTTTAAAATAGTTAATAAATTCTGAACACTTTGAAAAACAGAATATCACTCTCGGAGTTCCCGTCGTGGCTCAGAGGTAACAAACCTGTCTAGTATCCATGAGGACGCGGGGTCAATCCCTGGCCTCTCTCAGTGGGTTAAGGATCTGGCGTTGCCGTGAGCTGTGGTGTAGGTTGCAGACGTGGCTCAGATTCCGTGTTGCAGTGGCTGTGGTGTAGGCTGGCAGCTGTAGTTCTGAGTCGACCCCCTAGCCTGGGAACTTCCATATGCTGTGGGTGTGACAGTAAAAAGACAATAAAATAAAATAAAGATATCACTCTCCACATGGTCCTTTCTCCCCGATATTGACACTGCTCCATTCAGCACCTCTTCAAGCCAGAAACCATGTTTTGACACCTTTCTCTCTTAGGCCCTGTGTGCCATCTAATCAGAGACCTCTCTCTTTTCTACCTCCAAAATACCTCCTGAATCCGTCGCCCTCTCTCCATCTGCACTGCTACCGATAAACCAACACAGTGACTTCTTGCCTAGAAGAGCCTCTTCATTGGTCTCCCAGGCTTTCCTCCCTCCTCTCCTCCAAGCCACTCTCCAGGCTACAGCCACAGAGATCCATCTGAAGTGCAAACCAGATTGAATCACTGCCCCACTGCAGTCCTCAGAGTTGGCACCAGACTCCCTGCAAGATCTACAAGGGCCTGCAGTCCCTGGCCCATTTACCTCTCCAGTCTTCTCTCTTTATTCCCACTCTATGCCCCCAGCTATAACCCTGAGATGATGCCTACTTTACTTCAAAGTACCTCAAAGTAATTCAACAAGAAAGATTCACTAGGTATATGGTGAGGGCATACAAAAAATATCAAGGCAGTCCTGGCATATCCAGGGACCTCTGTGTACAGCTGAATAAGTTGTGCACTCACTGCACATTTCCAGGGAGTGCTATTCACATAGAAGTCCACAGGTACTATCGCAAAAAATACATACAACAAAATAAGCATACTATAAAAAAATATAGATACATAATATCAGGAAGAAAGTGACAATAAGAAATAAGCTTTAAGAATCTAAAAAAGGGAGTTCCCGTCGTGGCGCAGTGGTTAACGAATCCGTCTAGGAACCATGAGGTTGCGGGTTCGGTCCCTGCCCTTGCTCAGTGGGTTGACGATCTGGCGTTGCCACGAGCTGTAGTGTAGGTTGCAGACACGGCTCGGATCCCGCGTTGCTGTGGCTCTGGCGTAGGCCGGTGGCTACCGCTCCGATTGGACCCCTAGCCTGGGAACCTCCATATGCCGCGGAAGTGGCCCAAGAAATGGCAAAAAAAGACAAAAAAAAAAAAAAAAAAAAAAAAGAATCTAAAAAAGGAGTTCCCTAGTGGCTCAGCAGGTTAAGGATCTGGTGTTGTCATGGCTCTGGCATGGGTTTGTTCAATTCCTGGCCTGGGAATCCCCAAGCCCCACCCCAAATCTAAAAAAGAAGTGATTTCTGAGAGTTCTCTTATGGCATGGTGGGTTAAGGATCTTGCAGTGTCACTGCAGCAGCTTGGGTCACTGCTGTGGTACAGGTTTGATCCCTGGCTTGGGAACTTCTATATGCCGCAGGTGCAACTAAAAAATAAATAAATAAATAATAAAAATTTTCTTTTTATTTTTTGGCTGCTCATGACATATGGAATTCCTGGGGCCAAGTGTCAGATCCAGTCAGCTGAAGCCATGCCAGATCCTTTAACCCACTGCACTGGGCCAGGGATGGAATTTGTATCCTGGCATGACAGAGATACCTCCAGTCTCATTGTGCCACAGCGGGAACTCCAGAGGTAATTTCTTTAATGCCTCCTAGCTTTCTCTTGACCTCCAATCCATGTCTATAATCTCCTGGTTTATAGTATCTGGCATTCAGTCCCAATTTGAAACATTGCAATTAGTTTAAAGGCGCCCCTCAGAATTTGAATGTGATATTTTGATTTCATGACCAGTGTGTTGTTCCATGAGCATTCTCCTGCCTCTGGTTTTGTTCTCCCAGAGAGGGAAGCCTATGGTCAGGGTGCCATCATGTCTTCTGTGTGTCCCCAGTGCTGTGGGCTGCCCGGGAGTGCAAATTAACTTCACTAGTAAGTCTGAAGGCAGCAGGGATCGAGCCCAGCAGGAGAACTGGTGGCAGAGGACAGAGGTGGCAGGGACATTTACTTTTTATTCTGCACCCCTTTAAACCTTTTTTTTTTTAGGGCCGCACTGTGACATATGGATGTTCCCAGGCTAGCGGTAAAATCAGAGCTACAGCTGCCGGCCAACACCACAGCCACAGCCATGCAGGATCCAAGCCAAGTCTGCAACCTACACCACAGCTCATGACAATGCCGGATCCTTGACCCACTGAGTAAGGTCACTGAACCCGTGTCCTCATGGATAATAGTCAGGTTCATTACTAGTGAACCACAACAGGAGCTCCCCCACTGTATAGTTTAGAGCCTTGTTCTGCAATTGCCGTGCAACAAATATTTGTTGAATCAGTGAACTCTGTGGGGTAGCTACTATTTCCCCCATTTGAAGGATGATGAACCCAGGGCAGAGATGCTCAGGCAACAACCCAAAGCCACACAGCTGGTAAGGAAGCTGCAGGTTTGGGACTCAAGCCCAAGCCTACCTTTCTTCAAAACTCTTGTCATTTCCATTAAATTCAAGCAATGGTTCTTAAAGTGTGTTTGCAGGACCAGCAGCCTCAGCAGCACCTGGAAGTTTGTTAGAAAAGCAAACTCTAACAAGCTGAGTCAGAATCCACTGAGTCAGACTCTCTAGGGCAAGGCCAGCAATCAAGGTTTCAGCCAGCCCTCCACATGACCCCCCACAGCTTGGTAACCCCTGCACTAAACTAAGAAGCAGCTGGAAGAAGTTGAGAGTGAGTGTGGACTTAGAGATTGGCCTGATTTTTTTTTTTCTTGTCACCTATGCAATTCCAGGATTTCCAGAAACCTTGCCTTCTATTCCAACTATTATTTTTTGTTTTTGCTTTTATTTCCTTTTTTGGCTGCACCTGAGGCACATGGAAATTCCCAGGCTGGGGATCTAACGAACAAACGAACCCTTGCCGCCTCAGCAACAACGCTGGATCCTCAATCCACTGTGCCACAGCAGGAACTCAAACCCTTGTTACCTTTTGATCCTGAAAGATTACATTACCCTGCCATTTTCAAAAAGGAGGGAGTAGTGCCCAGAGGTGATTATTCAAATCTGAACTCTTCCAGTTTCTTTCCTCTACTGGAAATGAAGACACCCTAGGAGACTTTTCAGAGGAAAACACTACGGGAACTGTCAAGTTCAGCTTCAGCTTTTCCACCCAGAAAAGAGCACTGACAGTCCTCTGGAGGATAAAGTTGGCAAGATGCTTTGAAAGCTGCCAAAGGGCTTCCACGTTGAATGAAGTCATGATGAAGGGGGCATTGACTCAGCTCCGCAGAATTCCATCCACACGATCACGAAAGAAAAGAGCAGAGCAGCAGGTGCAGCAGAGGGCTGAGCAGATACATGTCTCTTATCAGTAAACCAACAGGAGGTGATCATAAAAGCCAGCTGTTCCCTGGACAGAGGGCCGGGACTCAGGAACCCTCTGTAAGAATGACCTGGTTCTCAAAGAAAGGCTCTATTTTTCCCAAGGGTCTTGATGGCAGAAGAGGGTGACAGTCAGATGCCAGCTGGAGGGGAGAGGCCCAGAGCCCAGTGAGGTGGAGCTGGCAAGGGGATCCGCCTGGAGAAGGTGATGAGGCTTTGCAGCTAAAATGAGAGGAGGGAACGGGGTGCTGACTCGACCCCAATGCTCTCCTTTGTGAAACTCTAATATTGTCCATCACGGAAAGGGGCAGTGCGGAGGGGGGAAGGGCAGCTGGGAGGAAAGACAGGAGCTAAAGCAGAATGCTCAGCTTCAAGCCGCTCGCCCAAGTTCACTTTCTGGGCTGGCATCTGCTACAAGATAGAAATGAAATGCTCCTTTATGGGCGTGAGTACCAGCCTTCCTCTTCCCCCTCCCACTGCCAGGCACAGGACAGCGCCAGAGGCTCTGGCAACTAATGCAGAGTCACTTTCAAAGTTTTCCCTGGACCAGCCCCGGGCATCATCACGGGGAACAGCGTGGCCCACATCACCCCCTCTTGCTTTGCCAAAGCAGAAACGGCCCGAGTCCGGGGGTGAAATTTGGTGGAAGAAATTAAGATAGGATGCCATTCTCCCTAATTTTCATGAAGGCCTCAGATGATCCTCCTGCTTTTTTAGCAGTCATAGGAGAAAATAGGACAAGTCTTCCTACTTCTTGATTTTTATACCTATTGATGAACAAAACATCTCATTTTTCTCGCCCAGTCTGAGCTCTGCTAACTTCTGTCATGGTTAATAGATAGTAATTAAACATCATGTTCCCTGCTATTTCAACTTGAGACTAAAGGAAATTACTCTGGCTTAAAAAAGTTTCGCATTCCTGATAGATAGATAGATAGATAGATAGATAGATAGATAGATAGATAGAACCATCGATCGGGATAGAGATATACAGATATGTAACAAAGAAATAATCACTGGTCCCATAATAGTCTTTGCAGATACTGGGAGATAATATCGGTAGAGCCTATAGAATGTCTCAGTAACTATATTAACTTATCAGTGAATCTTTCTGCAATGACTTCCTCTAAGGCCCCTAATTGTTTCCATTCTCATGCCACAGCCTGGCCATCAATAGATCTTTCTGTTGCATGTGCTTCAGAAAGATGATCTTCCCATGTGCTTCCTTCATGTGCTCTGAGCACTACACTGTAAATCAACTATACTTTAAAAAAAGTAACAATAGGAGTTCCCGTCGTGGCGCAGTGGTTAACGAATCCGACTAGGAACCATGAGGTTGCGGGTTCGGTCCCTGGCCTTGCTCAGTGTGTTAAGGAGCCGGCGTTGCCGTGAGCTGTGGTGTAGGTCGCAGACGCGGCGCAGATCCTGTGTTGCTGTGGCTCTAGCGTAGGCCAGTGGCTACCGCTCCGATTGGACCCCTAGCCTGGGAACCTCCATATGCCGCGAGAGTGGCCCAAGAAATGGCAAAAAGAAAAAAAAAAAAAAGTAACAATAAAGAGTTTAATAAATATAGGATGATAGCAATGACTTTGTAAAAGCCTTAGATTTTGAGGTTTTCTGCACATTAAAAGGATGTCTCCTCTTGCAGAGAAGCTCCTGAGAATCCATCTGCATCCTCCCTGTGGTACCACCTTCACCCGCTCATCCTCATTCATGTCCACGCCCTTTAGTGACTCATCCTCTGACTGAAATGAGAATGCACAAGCAAATCCTGCATTAAAGACAATCAAGGGCACTGGCCACTGTCACACATCTCTCAGAAATCATACATGAATCTGTCTCCATGTGGGAAATACTAGCTGGAAATATAAAAATCAGGAGTAGGCTTTTAGATAATCCAGGACTAAAAAGGCTATATATTCTTTTAAAAAATCTGATTCTGCCCCCCCCCAATAGTTTGTTGTTTTCTTCTGACATTCTGCTGTTATTTATTATATTTGGGCACAGCTCCTTTTTTTTTTTTTCAGATGGTTTACGCGACTGATTTAATATTTGTAAATGGAGGCTCTAGCCCTAATCTTTTAAACTTTCTTCACGTGGAAAATAAAAGTGCTCAGGTGAGCCCTTGGGAAAGGTCAGTGGGTCAAGCCCTGTGCCACACACAGACGAGATGCTCCATACATGCTGAGTTAATGGATCAACTTATTTTCCCCGTGAAGAGAGTTTAAAGGATTAGGGCTGAAGCCTCCATTTACAAAGAAGTTGATCCGTTAACTCAACATACATGGAGCATCTGGTCTGCGTGTGGCACAGGGCTTGAGAATCTGAACAAAATCAGATGAACAGATATAAATGATATTCTTTTTTTCTTTTGGTCTTTATAGGGCCGCATCTACGGCATATGGAGGTTCCCAGGCTAGGGGTGGAATAGGAGCCTGTAGCCACTGGCCTACACCATATCCACAACAAGGCCAGATCCGAGCCTCATCTGAGACCTACACCACAGCTCATGGCAACGCTGGATCCTTAACCCATTGAGTGAGGCCAGGGGTCAAGCCTATGTCCTCATGGATGCTAGTCAGATTTGTTTCCACTAAGCCATGATGGGAACTCCTAAATGAGGCTCTTTTTATCTTTTCTCTTGGGTGATTACTAGCCACCTTTTTATTTTCATATTATTGGAGTTGGAGGGTGAAGCAATCAATTTCAAGCAGAAAATTAGTCAATTTCAGTTTCCTTTCTAATTCAGACATAGCTTCCTTTATTATTTGGCATAGAGTAAGAAGAGGGATGCTCCAATTAGTGTGCAGGCTTATTATATTAAAGTCCACTTACTATTTTGCCTTTTATTTTATAGCATCAGTAAGAATCTGATTTTCAAAGTCACATTCTAAGCCTATTTATTTCTCTTGCTGCATAGATCTGGGATCTTTTTTTTTTTCTCTGGGGCCAAGCCCACTGCAGGTGGAAGTTCCAGGGCCAGGGATCAAAGGCTCTCTACAGCAGTGACAATGCTGGATCCTCAACCCACTGAGCCACCAGGTATCTCTCTGTAGGTCTCTAATTTTTAATGCCTTTAATAGTACATGACAGGAGTCCCATCGTGGCACGGTGGTTAACGAATCTGACTAGGAATCATGAGGTTGCGGGTTCGGTCCCCGGCCTTGCTCAGTGGGTAAAGGATCCGGCATTGCCGTGAGCTGTGGTGTAGGTCGCAGATGCAGCTCGGATCCCACGTTGCTGTGGCTCTGGCGTAGGCCGGCGACTACAGCTCCGATTGGACCCCTAGCCTGGGAACCTCCATATGCAAAAAGACAAAAAAAAATAGTACATGACAAATCAAAGAAGAAAAATAGATGATAACCTCATATTAGGCTTCTCAGACTTAAAGGAATGTGAAAAGTAGAGAGTCTGGGAACTATGAAAAATAAATTTTCTTTCAGACGCTATCAAAAACTAACTATAATGATTTGTTCTATGCTTTGTCCGCTGTGACATAGAAGGAGAGCTTAAGAAGAAATGTGACGAATGAAACAATTTTTATCACTTACAAGAGGGACAATACAGACTGAGAAAAAGTTATGAATTTGAGCCACTTATTTTCAGAAAATTTGGCAGAATTAGCACCAGGCCCAGCTCCCCTGACCGAGACCAGCTGGCAGCTTGGTAAGGCCCACAGGCTCTCCAAGAGGGTCTCTGTACTTCCCTGGGTGAGGACAAACTCTGGCTGCCACCCTCCCAGCCAAAGCCTCCCTCCTCCTCCGACTGGCTACAGATGGAGACTAATGCTGCCTTTGAAAATCCATGCTGCCATCTTGACACACACCCGTCACAATGTTAAACACTTAGACTCTTTGACCTACTCTTCCTATTTTTAAGAATTTGTCTACAAATGGACACATCAGTATGCCGCACGGAGGGGGGCTTCGCTGCAGCACTGTTAGCATATAAGCAACGGGAAGCAGCACATTCAGCAAGTTTCTGTTCCAATAAATCACTGTACGTACATATAATGGATCACAGTAGAGCTACTGTGATGAAAACAGTAAAATACAGGACAGGACAAAGAGTTTGATCCAGTTTGTACAGAAAGGGCAAAAGAACAGACAGACATGCTTGTATAGGCACAAAACATTTCAAGAAGAATATATTTAAGCAAGTGTTGACAGAGGTTAGCCTTTGGGGATTTGTAGGTGGGAGGGGAAACATGTACGCTTCAGCTTACACCCTTGTACAATTTGGATTGTTAGCATGAACCGGCAGAAAATATCACGGTTAAGAGCTCAGCTGCCTGAGTTCCTGCTCTTTTACCTGCCCTGTGAACTTGGGCAGGTTAAGCCTAATTTTCATCATCTATAAAATGGGGTTTCTGAGTTCCCTGGTGGCGCAGGTTAAGGATTCTGCTAGTTAAGGATCCAGCATGGTCATTGCTGTGGCTTGGGTCATTGCTGTGGTGTGGGTTCAACCCCTGGCCTGGGAACTTCCACATGTCTCAGGCACAGCCAAGAAGAAAAATGAGGTTTCATGCAGGAAACTTTTTTTTTTTTTTCTCTTTTGGCCATGCCTGCAGCATTCGGAGCTGCCACAGCATCAATGCCAGATCCCCAGCCCACTGCACCACCAGGGCACTCCCAGGAGAATTTTCAAGTACCTATTATATGGCAGGTACTGGAAATATAGAGACCAATAAAACATACAAGAATACCAGCCCTGGTGCTCCCGGCGTGGCTCCATGGTTAAGGAATCCGACTAGGAACCATGAGGTTGCGGGTTCGGTCCCTGCCCTTGCTCAGTGGGTTAAGGATCCAGCATTGGCCGTGAACTGTGGTGTAGGTTGCAGACAAGGCTCGGATCCCGCGTTGCTGTGGCTCTGGTGTAGGCCGGTGGCTACAGCTCCGATTCGACCCCTAGCCTGGGACCCTCCATATGCTGAAGGAGCAGCCCCAGAAAAGGCAAAAAGACAAAAACAAAGGGGAGTTCCCGTCGTGGCGCAGTGGTTAATGAATCCGACTAGGAACCATGAGGTTGCAGGTTCGGTCCCTGCCCTTGCTCAGTGGGTTAAACGATCCGGCGTTGCTGTGAGCTGTGGTGTAGGTCGCAGATGCGGCTCAGATCCTGCATTGCTGTGGCTCTGGCGTAGGCCGGTGGCTACAGCTCCGATTAGACCCCTAGCCTGGGAACCTCCATATGCCGCGGGAGCGGCCCAAGAAATAGCAACAACAACAACAACAACAACAACAACAAAAGACAAAAAGACAAAAAAAGACAAAAAAAAAAGAATACCAGCCTCATAGACTTGACATTCTTATCAGAAGAGATGGACAATTTAAATATATACATATATGTACACATATGTATGTATGTAAATATATGTCAGAAGGTAGAGAGTGCTATGGAGAAAAGTAAAGCAAGAAGGAGAAGAGAGGTAAAGGTGTGGGGTGGAGAAGGGCTGGGGTATTAATAGTACCTACACCTGGAATAGAAAAAATAAAAATCTTAAAAAACATAGTCGCTACCCCACAGAGTAACTGTAGAGACTAAATGAGTTAATATGCTCAGTCGATTAGAACACTCGATAAATGTGAGTTATTATTATTGTAAAGAGCATATATCACGTTAACATGTAAAAGTAAATAATAGCCTTTAGACAAACCCATGGCCCCAGGAACCTTTGATTAAAGTCTCACCTCTTTCTTTAATAGTTTTTGAAACTTAAAAATGGGGATATCCTTTGCATTTACAAGTGTAAAGTGATATGGTCCAGCCACACTGGCCGTCTCCCATGCCCTAAGCGCTGGACTCTCTCCTGATGGTCAGACTGTCCCCTCCTTTTTCACCCACCGAACTTCTGCACAGCCTCAGCTCGATGCTTAAACTCACTCCTCAGAGAGGCCTGCTCCAACCTACGTGATCTAAATCAGGTTTCCTCGTCATAACCTCTCAGCGTATCCTTCCCTTTTCTTTCATAGCACTTAACCAAATGTATAAGTTGGCTGGGGCGGTTATTTGTGAATATCTATTCTGTTTGTCAAGCCCCACAAACTCCTTCCCGAGGACCACATAGGCAGGGGTGTGTGAGCAAGAGCAGAGGGGAGGCTTGGCATAGTGTGATGGGCGAAGAGCAGAGCGTTTTCATGCCAGGTGAGGTGGAGGGGGAGGCAGCTGAGAAGGGATCCAGGACAAGAATGTAAATCTGCAGGGATTTTTACATTGTTTGCTGCAAAATGAGCAGTCTTCTCCCAGTCACAGTAAGAACCTCCTGAAACATTCTGAGGTCACTTTGGACCTAAAGACGGGGTCCTTCTTGAAACACACAGGGTCCGTCAGCTATAGGCCAAGCAAGAATGAAGGGGTGTGTGTGTGTGTGTGTGTGTGTGTGTGTGTGTGTGTGTGTGTGTGTTGTCTAGTGATGTGTCAAAGTTCAAAAGGAATGATAGCTTTGCCAAGGATATGAGAAACCATGAGGGTGTGCAAAGTTAATGGGAAGCAAAATCGATGCAATTTTTCCAATAAAGGAATTGGATACTATGGAACAATATAAAGTGTATGCGACTTTGGCTCAAGGATTCCCATTTCTTAGGAACATAATTTAAAGAGTTAACTGAATGATCTTACTCTCTCACCCAGCAATTCTATTTCTAGGAATTTATTCCAAGGGCGTAATGACATATGTGTTGAAAAGAATATGCAAAAGAGGCTCATTTTAGCATTAACTATAATAGCCAAAAGTTAGATAAACCTATATGTTCACCAACTGGGAGGACATATAGATGACATAAATAAAATGTCATCAGTGGAATATTATTCATCTATTACATTAATTTATTGAGGCCCCACAGTGTGCCAGATACTAATTTGAGCATTGGAGACAGCATGAAACACCACACAGAAAGCCCTGCCTTCACAGAGCTTCCGTGTTAGTGGGAAAAGACAGAACCAAGTAAAATAAATAAAATATGGAGTACATTAGAAAGTGCGAGGTGCCCTGGAGAAAATAAAGCAGAAGATAGGTGAGGGGAGACAAGTTAGGAGGTAGGGATTAACATACACAGGACGATGTATGAAATGGATGTGTAACAACGACCTCCTGTACAGCACAGGGAAATCTACTCAAGGCTCTGTAGTGACCTATATGGGAAAAGAATCTGGAAAGGAATGGATACATGTATGTATATGTACAACCGATTCACTTTGCTATACACCTGAAAGTAACACGACATTGTAAATCAACTATAGTCCAATAAAAATCTAAAGAATAAAATCAAAACCTGAAAAGTAAAGGAAAAATCAAATGTTACCATTACAGATGAAAAATAAAAACCTTTTTTGTGGAATTCCCATTGTGGCTCAGTGGTAACAAACCTGATGAGTATCCACAAGGACTCGGGTTCGATCCCTGACCTTGCTCAATGGGTTAAGGATCTCATGTTGCTATGGCTGTGGCCTAGCTTCTCCTCCTAAAGGCTTCCTGTCTCGAAGTAGAAAACTCCTTACACATACCTAATGGATGTTCAATGATAGTGCTGAGGAACTGCTAGATTTAGAACTCAAGGGAGTTCCTGCTGTGGCCCCAGGGGTTAAGGTTCTGGTGTTGCTGTAGCTGTGGCTTAGGTCTCACAGCTGCGGCTCAAATTGGATCCTTGGCCGGGAACTTCTATATGCTGCACGTGTGGCAAAACAACACCACCACCAAAAACCCTCAAGGACCCGAGGGAAAAATCAATCAAGAGAACAGAGGAGGAGCCCAAGGAGTACACAAAACTAAACCACCCAGAAGAGATGGTGCCCTGAAAGTCTTGAGCAGAAAGTGTTCCTGGTGGGTGAGAGTGATAACTGCTTTACCAGACGCTGGTGGATGAAGTGTAGTTGAGACTGAAGAGTTACCATTGATTGAGTAAGAGTAGTCTTGGTAGAGTTGTGGGGATGAGCGTCAGCTTGGAGTGGACTCAAGAGAGACGGGAAAGAGTGGATTTAGAGACAGTGATTTTAGACATTATAGGAATTCAAAGGGGAGTGGAAAAACAGGGTGGCCGCTGGAAGGGGAAGTGACCTTCAGGAGAAGTTAGGTTGTTTTTTTCTATTTTTTATGGTAGAAATAATAGCATGTTTGAAGATTGATAGGAACGATTCAGCAGATGGGAAAAATGGGTCACTCCAGAGGGAAGGAAGACTTACTGACCTACACTGAGTCAAGACGGGATGGGTCGTTGGGGTGGTCAAAGAGAACGGGTTGAGGGCAGTTCCCATCCTGGCACAGTGGAAACAAATCCGACTAGGAACCATGAGGTTGCCGGTTCGATCCCTGGCCTCTCTCAGTGGGTTAAGGATCTGGTGTTGCCGTGAACTGTGGTGCAGGTTGCAGACGTGGCTCAGATTCCTAGTTGCTGTGGCTGTGGCGTAGGCCAGCAGCTGCAGCACCAATTAAACCCCTAGCCTGGGAACCCCCATATGCTGCATGTGCAGCCCTAAAAAGACAAATAAAATAAAGGCTTCAGTATATTAAAAAAAAGAGAGAGAGAGAGAATGGGTTGGCATTAGAGATTAGCCAGGGTAGTTCATCCAGTTCCTCATTAAAATGACATCATGAAGACTATCTAATGATTTAGAATGATGTTCCTATGACATTTTATTTTACTTTATTTTTTATTTTATTACTTTTTTGGCCTCACCCATGGGCATATGGAAGTTCCCAAGCCAGGGATGGAACTGGCACCTCAGCAGCAACCTGAGCTGCTGCAGTGACAACACTGGATCCTTAACCCTTTGTGCCACAAGGGAATTGATAGATTTATTTATTTATCTAATTATTTATTTAATCTGGGGGGCTTCCCCCACAGCATATAGAAATTCCCAGGCTAGGGGTTGAATCAGAGTCACAACCGGTAGCCTCCAGCCACAGCCGCAGCCATGACAGATCCAAGCCGCATCTGTGACCTATGCCACAGCTTGCAGCAATGCTGGATATTTAACCTGCTGAGTGAGGCCAGGGATCAAACCCGCATCCTCACGGGTACTTGCTAGGGTCTTAACCTGCTGAGCTACAACAGGAACTCTGGAAGTTGATTCTTAAAAAGCAGATCAGGAAACAGTAAGAAGCACAGCATTTACTGAGCACTTACTATGTGCTCTGCATTTTGCAAAGCACCTTTCTGCATTATCTAGCTCTGGAGCTCCTGCTGTGGTGCAGAGGGTTAAGGATGTGATGTGGTCTCAGAGGTGGCAGTGGTTCAATCCACAGCCCAGCGCAGTGGGTTAAGGATTTGGCCTTGGGGAAGCTCTGGCATAGGTCGAAGCTGCAGCTCAGATTCAATCCCTGGCCTGGGAAATTCCATATACTGCAGTGGGGCTGAAAAGGGGGGGGAGCATTATCTTCCTCCTACCAATTCACCCACCCCCTTCAATCAGTTGTCACATCCTTTATCCTCTACCTTCAGCACGTTTTTCATATCCATGACTTTCTATTTGTCCCTCTGCCCCCATCCCAGCGCAGCCCCTCTGTTAACCTCCTCCTTGACCTCTGTGAGATCTCCTGAGCTGGTCTCCTTGCCCCCGTCTCGCTGCTCTCACCTTTCCGCCTACCTCACTCTTACTTACTTCATACGCTGCGCCCCTCTCTCTGCTGGAACTCCTTTAGCCACGCCCCACTTAGGTTCTCACTTTCCCTCCTTGAGTCCTTGTGTTCCTCTCACCTACCCCGCATTTCAGCCATGTGGTCTACTTGCAGTTCTCAGGATCTTTTTCTCGGGCTCCTCCCGCTCTCTGGAAAGCACTCTCCCTCCATCTCTGCCCGTTGAACTTCTACTGATTATTCCAGAAGCAGATTAGGTGCCAACTGTTCAAATATGTTTTCCTTTCCTATCAACTTCTCTATTGCCACTCCCGCGCTGCTTACCATATGTTAACCTTATGTTATCCTTAATACGTCCTTTTGGGGACTTAACTTTCTACTCTATACCCTACCAATATATTTCTACTATATACCCCTATATATTTCTACTACATACCTCTAAAATGCCTATGACATGTCAGGGGTATATAGTAGGTATTTTACATGCGTTATCCAATTTAATTTAATCCTCACAACAGCCTTGTGATTTAGGTGTTACCAACCCCATTTTACAGATCAGGAATCTGAGGCTGTCCGAAGTCAATTAACTTGCTCCAAGTAGCATCTTTACTAAGCGACAGAGTCACCGTTCATTCGCCAAATTGTATTCCAATCCATGCCTGCCAGATCCCTAAGCCCTATGGGCTTTTCAGAACAGACTGGGAAGTCCCTTTGGGGACTATTAGCGCTGGAGCCTCAAGACAAGACAGATCCATGAAAGGCAGTTGCCTGCTCCTCTCTCATTTGATGCAGATGCGTTATGCTGTAGGAAACGCTCCTTTGGCTCTCAGTCAGCACTTAGCCTGGGCTAGCACAGGGCTAAAGAAATGATTCATGAAGCCAAACATCACACAAGGATGTTTAGTTCCACTGGTGACCCTGATTATTGTAAAACCGTGAAAGGAACACCAAGCCCCGGCACACGTTCAGCAATCTAGAACTCCCAGCTCTCGGCCTCCTCCACTTAGGCCCTATCCTAAACCTCTCTGTTTTCTGATTTGATCCAGACGGACGCCGCAGACTTCAGAAACAAAGCGGGAAGAGCATCGCTGTCACTAGGGTCAGCCTTGGTCGAGAAGAATCCCGGCTGTTAATACCTAACATAGACGCACAAGAAATTCATATGAAGATTGACAACAGGAAAGGGTTGGTCTACTCCGAATTGGTTTTTTACCATGTAGGCTTGGAAGTCCCCCAAACTTGTCGGGTCAGTTCTTATTGCCAAACAAACATTATTACAATAATGGGTTTATTCACTTCCTTATTGTTTTGGAGTCGAAGATGTTCAGCAGCGGCCACTGTTTGCTCAAGGGGAGTGTAAACAGGACTTGCTGACGCCTGGGACCAATGAGCATGATTCCTAAGTGGCTTCTACTCCAGCATGGGGTGTGGATCTCATGGTAAAGATGCTGAAAGGGGAAGAGGGCCAGATAATTCTAATTTGTGTTTTATTTGAATTTTCTCTTTCAATCCTCAAAGCAGTCTTTCTTGAGGTAGGTGTTAATGAAATACCCATTCTACAGATGCAAAAACTGGGAGGTACATAACAAACAGGGACTGGAACCCTGGCATAATGAGTTCCACAGCTTTCCACTGCCTTCAGCTGCCACAAGGCCTTTTGCTTAGGCAGATGTTAATCAGTTTAAAAGGACTAAAGAGGAGTTCCCGTTGTGGCGCAGCGGAAACGAATCCAACTAGAAACCGTGGGGTCACGGGTTCGACCCCTGGTCTCACTCAGTGGGTTAAGGATCCGTTGCCATGAGCTGTGGTGTAGGTCAAAGATGCGGCTTGGATCTGGTGTTGCTGTGGCCATGGCATAGGCTGGCGGCTATAGCTCCAATTAGACCCCTAGCCTGGGAACCTCCATATGCCATGGGTGCAGCTCTGAAAAAGATAAAAAAAAAAAAAGGACTAAAGGTAAAATTTGTACACAAGTTAATGCTCTCAAGTATCAAAATTCTGCCCTCCTTCTAAAGCAAGATGGTACAAAGTTAATTGCTTAAATGTCTCATGTTTTCCATCGTCCACAAAGATCTCAACAAGAAGTGGTCATTGAACTCTAAGATTCTTACCTTCCATTCTGGGGACACCCATGTTGGATTCTTAGGCAAGTGAGTTTGCTTGTTGGAACTGGTTATCTCGGTTGGGTAGACCACAGGCCACCAAGGCCAGTAAGCCACAATCACTGACAAAATCATCCTGTCCTCAGTCAGCTTTAAAATAGGCCATAAAGTGGCTGTGTGGAAATGTGGCTGGCCCAGGGCAGGTCATCACTGGAGCTGATACAAGTTACCAAAATTCCCACTGACCGTAGTCACTCATACATATTCATGAATGAAGTCAAATCTCTTTATTTACACAAAAACTCTCTCCTCTCCCCTATCCTTTCACTTTGTAGTCCATAATTTTGTATGTAGAGTCAGAAAGCCTTCACAATAATGTATTGCCACAAGAGACAGGCTCATTGTTGCTAATCAGTAGCTAATAATGACTTATAAAAAATTTCAATCTCTCAAAACCTTAACCAAGTATGACATTTCAGATGAACTGTACTGGGCTAGACTCTTCATGTATTATGAGTTTTTTACATGCGACATAGATAACAGAACTTTTTTTGCTTTCTCCCCTGCAGTTCTTGTAAATATGCTGTTGCTGCCTCTACCATATGGTTTAAAAAAGTTACTCAGAGCAAACCAATTATTATTCCAACACCACAGAAACTGTTTTTTTGCTCTTTAATGCCTTTTTGTATCCCTCCAAAAGAATGTTCAAAAGGCAGTTTGGCTTGGGAAGACATTCAGTACTTATTCTCTGAATCATGTTAGCAAAACTTTAGAAACACCTTGAAAAAGGCTTACGACATATGTAAGCAAAAGTCCAGAGAAAGGAAGTAGGCATTGGCAGAATGTGAGATATTAGAGCTGAAAGTCTGGTCAAAGGTGGATCATACACTGTCAGGTACATTAAAGAAAGTGTGTATGGGGGGGGGGGGCGCAAACTATAAAAAAAGATCCACGTTTAGGAGCCAGCAAGGTAACAGGATGTTTCATACCCAGGGGAGAGAGGAGATGGGGTCCCTCTCAACGACCTCCCACCTTCATACTGCTTTTTTAAAGCCATGATCAAACCACAAGGACTCCCATGTCCATCCACTGTTTTCTGCCGGCCTTCCAAACTCGTCTTACCCCACTTCTCTCTTTTCCCACTTTCTATTTTGCCCCTCTATACATCATCTTTTTGTTTTCAATCACTTTAAAGGTAATGTCATTGCAGCTGGGAAAAGTCCATGTCTTCTTCCCTCATTTCCGAGTCCAGGGACTCAGTTCCCTCCTGAGCTCCTTGGAGCTGGGACCTTTCCCCTGAGCTCAGCAGCCCAAGCTGTGAGGATGATCTATTCTGTGAGTCCTCTAGTGGGTTGGCCTCTCCATGACGCCAGTCTGCTCCTCTTCCCCCCACCCCCGCGCCTTATCCCCAAAGAAACCTAAACTCCGTGGCCTCTGAAACTGTCCGTGCCCAGATCCCAACGTCTCCGCCAGGATCCAATATTTTGTCGACCCAAGTGGGGTCGGCCGGGGAGGACAGTACCTCTTTGCAGGCGTGAAGCTCCAGTCCCGCTCCCTGAGTCACCTGGAAGGCGGTCCCAACCCAGAGCAGCAGCCGCAGAAGCCGGAGTGTGCGCCGCTCAGTTCTTCCCCTGCCTCTGGCAGAGGGATGGAGGCTGTGCCCAGGCTCAGCCATAGTGTTGTTCTGAGCGAGCGGCAGCAGCGGCTCAGGTGCTGCGTCTGTAGCTACTGAAGGCGGAAAAAAAGGGGAGGGAGGTTCACAGGGGGAGGATGCAAGGGGCTGGGCTCGCTTCAGTCACCTCCCTGCGGCTACGCCAAGGCCGCCCATCCTTCCTCCTCCCTCCTTCCTCTTCTCCTCCTATCCACGTCGCCTTGGCAACCGCCTCCTCTTTGCCTCCGCGCGGGTGGGGCAGGGACCACGCGCTCCTCTGCCGCTCACCTGCCGGTCGCCATAGCAGCCGCCGCCGCTGGCGCGCGCGGCGTGGAAATGCACGCGCCCAGGATCTGCAACGGGCCCAACAGGCGCGCACAGGGCTCGTGTAAAGAACGCGGTGGAAACCACCTCCAAACCGTCGCCATCTAATTCATTATTTCGGGCCATCGACTACTTATGAGCATCTCTAATTTTGCAGACGTGGCACTTGATAAATCCTTATTAAGCACTTCTGTGCGAAGTGATAAATGATTGAGATGCCGCCTCTCCTCCAAAGGTTATAGCCTAAAAGAGTGACCCCGGTACCGCAACAGCCACTTCTAGAGATCTTCTTTCTTCTTTCTCTCTCTTTCTTTCCTTCTTTCCTCTCTTGTTTTGCCGCAGCGGCGGCTTGTGGAAGTTCCCGGGCCAGGGAACGAACCTGCGCCACAGAAGCGACCTGGACCCCTGCAGTGACAACGCCAGATCCTTAACCCACTGTGCCACAAGTGCACTCCTGGAGACCTTACTTTTATCCCGTCAAACCTATCCGTGCCTTGACAACAGGCTCTATGTGAAGCCCTGAGGCTCGCGTAGTTAAATAGAGTTAAAGCAAGGAAAGTTTGCTTTAGCTAGCAATTTTCCAAGCACAGCAACTGGATTCTTCTGTCTCTTGACATCCTCATTCTCTCATAGCTTTGAGAAATCCTTTTGTTAGATGCCAGAGAGAAGAACATTTCTGGGGCATCTTTTAGGAATTTTTTCCACAACTGAAATCTTTTGCAGAAGACCCGTACAATGGGACGTCGACGTTTTTCACCGAAGACTCAGGATTGCAAATCCAGCGCTCCTTGGCATACTCTGCGGTGCTTCACGCTGTATTCCTGATAGTTTCTTCCGAGGGGCCTCCCGCGTTGGACCGCCAGGTGGCGCCCTTCTCCGAGGAACTTCACCTCAGTCGCAGGGGGCGGGGCTGTTGCCTGGCAACTGAAATCGGGCGTTCCAAACAATTGGGACCCGCGATTCTCCGCGCGCGAAGGTGTGTGCGGCTGCGCGGGCCTCTCGTCCCTCTAAAGAGCGTCTCGCTCGGCATTTTACCATGCCTCTCACCCGAGACCCTTTCCAGCATTCCACGTTGGATAACGATGATTCCTACTTGGGAAAAATACGGGCTTCCAAGGTACTGAGGTTTCTTGCACATATTCCCCGCAGTGTCGACGGCATTCTTTTTTCTGTCAGCGTGACGGGAAGAGATAGTAACTTAACCGGGCTCTGGTGAGGACGGTGAGTGAGGGACCGGATAAGTCCGCCTTCTGCCTGCCTCCATGTTCCCATATTCAGGTCTGACAGCGTTTCAGAAGTGCTTTTGAGCAGAGAGAAGTAGAGCTTTAGTCCGGGAACCAGGGGCACTGGCAGCCCCTTGGTATAAGGGGACTTACACAAGCCACGCCCAGGTTCCGCCCAGCCACCCTTTACCCTCTTTGGAAGACTGTTCTCTGAAGAGGTAGGATCTGTGGAGTGGGAAAGAATCCTCTGAAAACCACAGGTCACGCTTTATACATGTCTTCTGATTCATGCTGGAATGTGTATATATAAGTGTGTTTAATGTTGGTGGCCAGTGATTTGGGAATTTAGGTGAATTTTTTTCCCTGGTAGAAGCATTTGAGATGTTTGAAGTGGTGCAAAATACAGATAATAACAAAATCAAAGAACTCCCTTTTGTTTGTTCAACATTTATTATGTACCATATGCCAGGCCCCCTACTAAACACGGAGGATGTATAGATAAATTAGATGTAGCTCCTGTTCCCAGGGAACTCTAGTAGAAAAGCCAGACGGGCAACAGCAACAGCAAAAGTGCTTGCACAACAGCACATGTGTTGTGACAGTCATATGTAATATGTCGTGGGAGACAGCAACTTTAAAGGAAAGCTTCCAGAGCAGGTGAGTTGTGACATCCAAATATGAGTTAGCTGGACCAGGGGAGCGAAGAGGTGGAATGTGAGTTAGGAAGAAGGAAACAGGAACCAGACATTCAAGGCAAAGGAAGCAGCAGCTGTATAGACATGGAGAGGCGAGTCTCTTAGAGGACAAAGAGTCCAGAGTGGCTGAAGTGTTAGTGTGAAATAGAGGAGCAGAGGGGCGGAAGCTGAAGTGACCCTGTTTGGAGTGAGTGTGCTGAGCATACCATGCTAGTGAACTAGGTTTTCGTCCTGGGGAACCCTTACATCCAGCACTGGAGTGACATGCTGGATGGGTGTGGTAGCAAGCACAAGTGGCAATGGATTGGATAGGATGTCAGTGGGACAAGAGGAATCAGCTCAGAGGCTGGTGCAGTGATCTCCAGAAGGAGTAATGGATCTAAAACAGTGATGCAGGAGTTTCCATGTGGCACAGTGGAAACGAATCCGACTAGTATCCATGAGGATGCAGGTTCCATCCCTGGACTCTCTCAGTGGGTTGGGGATCCAGTGTTGTCGTGAGCTGTGTGTAGGTCACAGACTCAGCTTGGATCCTGCATTGTTGTGGCTGTGGGGTAGGCCAGGGGCTACAGCTCCGATTCGACCCCTAGCCTGGGAATTTCCATATGCCTCAGGTGTGGCCCTTAAAAAAAGCAAAAAATAAAAATAAAAAATAAAAAAGTCGGAGTTCCCGTCGTGGCTCAGTGGTTAACGAATCCGACTAGGAACCATGAGGTTGCAGGTTCGATCCCTGGCCTTGCTCAGTGGGTTAAGGATCTGGCATTGCTGTGAGCTGTGGTGTAGGTCGCAGACGCGGCTCAGATCTGGCATTGCCGTGGCTCTGGCGTAGGCTGGTGGCAACAGCTTCGATTAGACCCCTAGCCTGGGAACCTCCATATGCCACGGGTGGGGCCCTAAAAAGACAGACAAAAAAAAAAAAAAAGTCATGCAAGTGATGCAGGGGGTGGCAAAGACACAAAGGACAGGACTGTTTGGGCTTTGTTGCTAAATAGATGTGGGCCCAAGAGAGGGTAGGGTAGCTCCTAGATTTCTGAGGACTTAGTTGATACCATTTACTGAGTAAGGTGTCCAGAGGAAGCAGGTTTGGGGAGAAAGGTGTTGAGATTGTGTAGCTGCTGCTTTTGGGGTGCGTGTGGGACAGCGATGAGTAGTTGGCAAATGGTTGAGAGCTGGGGGTTGAAGATATCTGGAAGCTGTGGTGTTCACATGGTAGTTGAAGCCATAGGAAGGAATAAGCTCATCCAGTGAATGAGAGTCAGGCTGAAACGAAACCCCTGGAGAATACCACGAAGGGCAGAGCCAGAAAGCAGAGCTGAGAAGGAAGCTGAGAATAGCCAGAGGCAGGAGGAAACCCAGGAGGAGCTGGACCCACATAGGATGGAGAGAACATTTCGTGGAATCAGAGTCGTGGTGCCAGAAACTGCAGAGGTCAAATAAGATCAGGTCTGGAAAGGATCCACCTGGCCTTGCCACAAAGGCCACTGGTTACCAGCAAGAGCAGTTTCAGGAGGTGCTCAAAGTAGAGGCCAGACTGCAGTGGGCTGAGGAGGGGATGGGACGGGAGGAAGTGGAGGTGGTAAGTCTCAGCTCAGGAGGGAAGGCCATAGAGTGGCAGCCGGATGGTGAAGGGATAAGAAGCTGGTGCCGGGGATGTGAGGAAAGGAGGAGGACACTGGAGCACCGGGAAGGACTGGGTTCAGGGGAGAAGCATTATTCTTGGGTAAAAGGGTCTTCCCTTGCTCTGAGATGGAAGGAAGGTGGATGTGGACGTGGCCCGCATGCTTGACAGGCTGGATTTTCTCCGTGAAAGACCATGTCACCCTTCTGCTGACAGAAATGAGCCTTATGTAGCCTTCGGGGAATGAAAGGAATGCTGCCTATGCTGGAATCATATGTATATTTGTAGTTTTCCCATTTCATTTTTCATCTTTCTTGGAGATAGCATAGTGCCTGGTGCATACCATTCAATTAATGCCTAATTGAGTGAAGTCACACAGCACTTCGTAATATACAAAGGGGAAGAGGAGGGTCCAGCATCAGATAGGTTGAATGAGGTTTTTTCCTAGGTTGTAGTTGTACTCACTAGAAGTCGGTCACTGATTCAATCCATATTTCATTGTATTTATTTATTTTTGCTTTTTTAGGGCCACACGTGCAGCATATGGAGGCTTCCCGGCTAGGGGTCGACGTAGAGCTGCAGCTGCAGGCACAGCAATGCAGGATCCAAGCTCTGTCTTCCACCTACACCTCCTGTCCATACCTCTACACCACTGTCTACACCACTGTCCACAGCTCCTGACAACGCCAGATCCTTTACCCACTGAGTGTCTTCCACCTACACCACAGCTCCTGACAACGCCAGATCCTTTACTACTGAGCAAGGCCAGGGATTGAACCCGCATCCTCATGGATACTAGCTGGGTTCTTAACCCACTGAGCCACAAGGGGAACTCCCCAGTGTTTCCTTTTAGAACACCACGTGCTAGGTTCTGGGGATGCAGTGGTGAACAACAGGGCACTTTACACGTGATGAAGACATCAGCTATGCGCTTTTCACACTCATACGTGTGGGGTTTCATTTGGAGGACGGACTGTCCAATGAACTTCCGACATTCCCACAGTCATAGAGACCCTTCCCTGCTTACTGAAACATTTTTCCTCACCTGCCTAGGCCCTGCACTCTCCTGATTCTGTCTCTGATTGCCCTCTGGTGTGTCCTCCACCTGCCCCAGCCCAGTTACAACCTCGTGCAGCCCTCAGGAACCATCTCTCCCTTTTTGAGCAGGCTCCTTTTTGCAGGCTGCAGCCACCAGGTCATGTGGATGACCCCCAGGTCCCCATGACTTGTTCTGAGCTCTCCCATTTCACACCTGTTAACTGCATCAGGATGTCTCACCTCTTCTTCAAACTCAGGACTTCTGAACCTGAGCTCATCCTCTTGCCCATCTGCTCCCCACCCTTCACCCCCTGTCCCACCTCACCCCTTTCCCTGTATTCCTGGCTCATTTCTCTCAGTTCTAAGATAGAAAACTTAGGAGGGTCACAAGCCTGGGAGTCTTGCCCCATATTGTTCTTCTTGTAGATGTTGGCGATTCAGTGCAAACAGGATGGAATAAGGGGATGGATGTCAAGGAAGCTACCGCATCACCAAGGCCTCCTGTAACCAGGTCCTGGGTGTGGTTTCTTTTGCAGAAACTGCCATATAAGAACCCAACTCACCTCGCTCAGCAACAGGAACCCTGGTGTCGGCTCAGCTCAACTGCCACAATCACCTCAATGAGGCGGGATGCTTGTTTTTTTGATCCTGAGGTACCTAGCATGGGAATGCTATTTCTCTTTATATCCACTTAGGATTAATTAATATCTTTTTGGAAAGGTGATCTGTCCCTGACTGCTTTAGCGTCTATGTCTTGTCCCCAATCCAAGATCCTATCAGATCTAAAACCAAATACCAACTTACCTGGCCTCTAGGAAGTCAGAAAGCTTGGGTTTTGCTCCAGTTGATTACCTGGAGCACATCATTCTCTCGTTATGCCTGTGAATGAGGTAAGGCCCATTAAGCTCAAGTCAAGGACATTTAGTGATTCCCTGGTCCCCAGGACAGCTCCCCACTCCTTGGACCAAACCAGGACAGTTCTGAACGATTAAGAATTACGGAGTCACCAGGTACGCTAATTTGGTGTGTAAGGAACTGGTGGATCTCAGGCCCAAAAGGGGTTCACCTGCTTTGGGGAAAGAGTAGAAGAACCCAATAGAAACCGACTAGCGCGGGTGCCAGGGTGGCAAGTTAACCCTGGGGGGTTGGCTTCCTCTGTAGATACCGAAGGATGACCTGGATTTCCGCTTGTCAGCCTTATACAACCACCACTCGGGGACATTCAAGAACAAGAGCGAGATACTGATACACCAGGAGACCATCCAGGATACGCATGGGTAAGTGGGTGGAGGCGGAGTCTCTCCCACTAAGGACAGTGCCATCCAATCGTGTAAGGTAGTGGCACCTGGGAAATTAACCATCAATTGGAACTTGTCTCTTTTTATTTATTTATTTTTAACAGCTGCTCGTGTGGCATATGAAAGTTTCTGGGCTGGGGGTCGAATCAGAGCTGCAGCTGCCTACCTATGCCTATGCCACACCGATCTGAGCTGTATTTGTGATCTATGCTGCACCTTGCTGGATCCTTAACCCATTGAGCAAGGCCAGGGATTGAACCCAAATCCTCATGGACACTATGTCAGGTTCTTAACCCACTGAGCCACCACGGGAACTCCCTGTAGTTTTTGTGTCTGCATCTGTAATACAACTTGTTTTTGTTTCCTAAAATGAACACACATCCTCCAAGATTGTGCTCATCTGCATAAACACAATTTTTGATTAATTCCACAGGGCCTTTGGCTGCTTTTCTTTATTTTTTGGCCACACCCACAGAATTTGATCCTGGGGCCGGGGATCAAATCGAGCCACAGCTGCAACCTACACCACAGTTGCAGCAATGTCAGAGCCTTGACCAGCTGCACCATAGTGGGAACTCTTGCTTTTTTTTTTTTTTTTTTTTTTGGGGGGGTCTTTTTAGGACCACACCTGCAGCATAGGGGTCCATTTGGTGCTTTGGCCACCGGCCTACACCACAGCCACAGCAACACAAGATTCAAGCCGTGTCTGCAACCTACACACCACAGCTCATGGCAATGCCAGGTCCTTAACCCACTGAGTGAAGCCAGGGATCGAACCCGTGTCCTTATGGATACTAGTTGGGTTTGTTAACCACTGAGCCACAATGGGAACTCCAGGCTGCTGTATTTTTGAGGTTGCATGCAATTCTTTTCCTCCTTACCTTCCTTCTCCGAACTGACTTCACTCTCCCCTGTTCTTCCCCATGTCATCTTCTAGAATCAAGATCCAGTTCCCTGGAGAATCTTTACCCCCTCCCCAGCCACCCCCCATCACTTCCCAAGCTAACATCAGACACTGGATCAACCCTAAGAAGGAGTCTATTCACAGCATCCAGGGATCCATAGGTAAGGGTGAGAAGACTGAAGGACCAAAGGCAGATGGGTGGTACAAGAGCTTTTCTAAAAGGATACGAGAGGAGTTCCTGTGGTAACGAACCTGACTCTCTGGGAGGACTCAGGTTCGATCCCTGGCCTCACTCAGTAGGTTAAGGATCTGGCCTTGGCCATGAGCTGCGGTGTAGGTCACAGATGAAGCTTGGATCCCTCGTTGCTGTGGCCAGCAGCTATAGCTGATTCGAGCCCTAGCCTGGGAACTTCCATGTGCCGCAAGTGCTGCCCTAAAAAGACCAAAAAAAAAAAAAAAAGAAAAAGAAAAAGAAAAAGAAAATCAGGGAGTTGAGGTGATTGGTTATTAGGAACATCAGGCGTAACTGAGAGTCTGGGAACAGCAGTGATTAAGATGGCACTTAATACCAGGGGACATGCTGACCAGAGAGCTAGAAGTAAATTCAGTTTTTCAGAGCCTCTTCATCAGCCTTACGTCTAGGAGGCAAAAATATTCAGCAAAAGACAAACCTGAGAGTGGAAGACCTATCGCTAACCTCCCATCAGCCCTCTCTGTGCCAGGTTCTGCCATGGTTAGAACCGTCTCCATAGTGCCCATAAACGTATGGGTGGTGACAGGTTCTCAGAAAAGGCAGAGCGTCTGAAATTCACAGCCCACTCCTTCTCTCTTCTCCACAGTGTCCCCCCACACTGCAGCTACCAACAGAGGTTATTCCCGGAAGAATGACGGTGGCTTTTTCTCCACCTAAGTGTTGACAGGCCCCAGACTAATTAATCGTGTGGGACATCCTTCGCCCGCCTACATTAAAGAGGTTTGTGTAAGACGAAGCCGTTGTGTGTTATCCACAGACTGCAAGGTGCCACTTGACTACTCTTGAAATATGGACATTTCTCAACTTCCAGAAACTAGTCCTGGTGGGCATATTTGCAACTCAGAAAGTGATCTTGCCAAAAAGATACAGATCTAGGACAAAACAGCACTGTTTTTGGCAGGAGACAGGGATTCACATTTTGTCAGCTGGAGTCAATCCAACCAACAGATATCACCCATTCGACATTTCTTGCAAACCTTTATGTGTCTGGCACTAAGTGTTGGGGAAACAATGAGCTTATAAACACTGTAATTTTAGTAGCACTAACATTCATGCTGAGGTCAGACTTAACTGATTTCAGACCTCCTGGATTTAGTCACCTGATGGATTCTACCTTCCCATGAGGACTCTATCTTCCTGGTGCTGGCTCCTTGCCATTGTTCATTCTCTTCCCTCTGCTACTTTTTGCCTGGGAGTCAATTCCCTTTTCTCTGCCTTGATTTGTGCTGTGATATATAGCCCCCTAGTCTTAGAAACAGGACTCAACAATCTGGTGCTGGGGTCTAAAGGTACCTAAAAACTGATGCATTAATGTGGCTTCTTAAATCACCAAGTAACTCACAGGAACCTGCTGTTAGAATGAGCAAGAAATGGCAGACCGGAGTTCTCGTCTTGGCTCAGTGGTTAACGAACCTGACTGGCATCCATGAGGACTCGGGTTTGGTCCCTGGCCTTGTTCAGTGGGTTAAGGTTCTGGCATTGCCGTGAGCTGTGGTGTAGGTTGTAGACTCAGCTCAGATCCTGAGTTGCTGTGGCTGTGGCGTAGGCCGGTGGCTACAGCTCTGATTTGACATGGGAACCTCCACATGTCACTGGTACAGCCCTAAAAGACAAAAAAGAAAGAAAAAAAGAAATGGCAGACCTTTTAGAATTATTGTACTAAGTTCCCATTTCTCTTCACCTCCCCTTTTTTTTGGCCACCTGGTGGCATGTGGAGTTCCCTGGGCCAGGGATCCGATTCCAGCCACAGTTGTAACCTAAGCCACAGGCAACAGGGGCCAGGGATCAAACCTTGGTCCCAAGGCTCCCAAGATGCTGCCAATCCCATTGTGCCATAGCAAGAACTCCAGGTTCCCATTTCTAAGCCTAGACAGCATACGCATTGCTGAATAATTCAGATATAAAAGGGCTTCTTCCTGGTACTCAGGTGCAGGGCCCTTAAATCACCAACCCATCACAGCCCCTCTTCCCCAGAGATACTCCAGTCTATTCAGTGGCAATATTGTTTCAGTTCTCATTATTTAGAATGGCTCTGGTTCATCACCTCACGTGGGTTGATAACATCAAATTTATTATTGCCATCCATGCATGGCAGCTTTTAAAAATACAGATTCCTAGACGTCCCTGATAATTCTAATTCAGTAAATCTGGTTGCGGGTCCCTGGAATCTGAGTTCTAATAAACTCTCCAAATTCTCTTAGGGATATACACACATCTAGACATGCATGTAAACCTCTATCCCTTTGCGGCAGGCACTGTAGAGTGCCTTTATACCCGGGGCACCAGTGTTGGCACCATACAAAAGAATCATCGTTGCAAGGCGGGCCTAAAGAAAAGGAGGCGGCTAGGGAAGAAAAAAAGCTGCAGCAGGAACAAGGCCTCCGTCGACGTTTAGCTTCCGCTCCCGCAGGCGGGGAGATGGCTCATTCAACCTCCACCAGCGGCCCGGGGCCGCCGACCGTTGACACGTTAGCCCCAACGCCGCGGGCTGCCGTGCACTGGAGCCGGGCTCAGATCAGAATCGCCTCGATAATCAGCGGCCCGGGACGAGCCCGGCCTCGTCTATCTGATCAATTCATCACGTCTGAGCGCCGGGCCCCGTAGGCTCGGCTCCGGGACCGCGGCGTTGCCACCGCCCATTGGGCCTCGCTGCACAGCGCCCCAAGAAAAGGGCTTCGCAGGAGGTGAGCCTTTCATTTCGGGTCGGCCCGGCGGGGCTGGAGTCACAACCCGATCAAATAAGATCAAGGTGTAGGCCGGGGGAGGGGCACGGGGGCGGGAGCACGCACTCGCCTTGCACGCACCACGCGCACTCACATTCACGCATCCACTCACACATTCGGCCCGCACGCGCCTTCCACGCAACTCCTCATCACAGCACACTGCAACCTCACCCCCGGCCGCTCTCCCTCCGGTTCCGGAGCGGAAGTCTGCACCCTGCTTTAAACCCTCTGCACGCCCTACCCCGCCCCGGAGGATTCTGAGAGGAACCATCCAGCACAGGCCTTCCCCGTGTGCGCACTTTGCTGCCCTCGCGTGGCTCGGAGGGGAACCCAGGGCCCAGGTAAAGGCGGAACAAGTTCCCACAAAACTGAATCGTGAATGCCTTTTGATCTTTGTGCAGCTACATATTTATAATCCATATCTATAGCTTTTCTTTGATCTTTGATCCAAGTACTGGATATAAGATGATTCAATCTCCGGAGGTCTCTAAGTGAATGATTCCTTTCCCAGGGAGAAGGCAATTCCTGGTCATTACCAACATCAACTTCCCAGGAGCTCCTCCAAAGGACGAAGGCAAACATCATTTTACCAAAGACAAAGGTGAGCACAGATTACTGAAATCCAAGGACTAAGTAGTCAGACTAGCCTTGAAATGAATAAAGATAGGAAGGCATATCCTTATCTTCAGAGAGCCCTCCTGCCATCTGGAACTTGCTTTGGTAGTCATATTGCTGAATCGTTTACTTTCAAAGTCATTAAAACATCTTTCAAATTCCAGAATGATTTCAAAAAAAAAAAAAAAAAAAGGAACAACTATGTAAGTAGAATTAGTTCCTTTCACACCAGAGAGCACACGTTATAATATGGCCTTGTGCCATTGCCACCCAGCAGGTGGAATAAACAAATAGGGAGAAAGTATCCATTGTATTTGCCAGAATCCCACTGGCTCAAGGATTTTCTAGGTATGTGGCTGGGTAACCTGATAATCTCGCTTGAATGAATAAATTTATGGCTGGTGGTGGCAGATGATAATTGTTTTTTTTTTTTTTTTTGTCTTTTGTTGTTGTTGTTGCTATTTCTTGGGCCGCTCCCGCGGCATATGGAGGTTCCCAGGCTAGGGGTCTAATCGGAGCTGTAGCCACCGGCCTACGCCAGAGCCACAACAATGTGGGATCTGAGCCGCGTCTACAACCTACACTACAGCTCACGGCAACGCCGGATCGTTAACCCACTGAGCAAGGGCAGGGACTGAACCCGCAACCTCATGGTTCCTAGTCGGATTCGTTAACCACTGCGCCACGACGGGAACTCCGGTAATTGTATTTTAATAGCAGTAGTAGGTGAAATGTATTGGGGGTGTGTTATTTGCATTATTTAATACGCCTCAATAATGTATTTATATATATATATACACATACATACACACGAATATATATATGTAAATATGTGTGTGTATAAATGATTACACATATATCAGTTCTCTCAAAGGAGAGAGCTATGCCCTCATAGATTCTGAACTCTATCATACATTCAGTGACCATCACAGGGGGTTCACAGAACTGATGGCATTCACTAATGCAGACTAAAAGGTATACTATGGGCAGAACCCAGGGGATGCTGAACAGTTCAATAATTCAGCATGGGGGAGTTCCCATAGTAGTTCAGTGGTTAACGAATTTGACTAGGAACCATGAGGTTGCAGGTTCGATCCCTGGCTTTGCTCAGTGGGTTAAGGATCCAGCGTTGCCGTGAGCTGTGGTGTAGGTTGCAGACACGGCTCGGATCCTGCATTGCTGTGGCTGTGGCATAGGCCTGTGGCTACAGCTCTGATTAAACCCCTAGCCTGGGAACCTCCATGTGCAGAGGGTGTGGCCCTAGAAAAGACAAAAAAATAAAAAATAAAAAAAAAAATCAGCATGTATTTGACAAATGGACAAAATGGTAGGGAAAGAAATTTTATTTTCAAGGATTTGTGCAGACAATGGTGAATAAAAAATTTTATTTCAACTATAAAAAGCTGATTTCATTCCACCCCAGCATACTGGGTTTATGGTGATGCCAGTTTGAATCTGAGGCAAAACTGCTAACCCCGTTCTTCTACCCCTAAATGGACTCCTTTAGAGAAACAACTTCCTACAATTTTCAGTCAAAAATAGATGACACACCAACCAAAGTGACAAATTAAGCAAGTTTCTGCTTATCTGCTTACATAAAGTCAAGACATGAAATAAACTGTGTGTTTGTTATTTGCTTTAAATTACCTTCACGCTGTGTACTTTTTGGTACATTCTGGTATGAAGACATCTCAAAGCATAACAGTTCAAGAGTTTAGGTCAAGATGACCCATCCAGGAGGCTGTAAAAACTGGTTTGAACAACTAGAGCTGTGAAATGGAACTAATTTAAAATATGAAGCGGCTCTAAGCACCAAGCTTAGAGATGTTAGCCCTATTAGAAAACAAAAGTCATTAAAGCTACAAAATAACAAGTGCAAAACATGCTGAACCTGTATTTCCAGGGAGTGACATTCCCATTGACCAGCAGGTTCCAAACTCACACCCACAAGGTGTAACTCTTCTTTCCGTTCCACTAGCTTTCCTTTGTCTTGTGTGAAAGACCCTCAGAAGCAACAATGGAAAATACATGAATCATTGAAATTTACCCTGTGGATCAATTGCTGAAGACATAACAGCCACAACTCCGAGATGATTAGAAATGTAGTGTTTACTTGATGACTTTCTATACTTCTAGGAACCCTTAAAAGCACCAAACTTCATATTTCAGAACCTGAACTTCCTAGCAGTTTTTGTTCTTTTTGGAATGAGACAAAAGACAGTTTACTGCCACAGTCAACTTGTCCAGTCAACTTGTCCACAGTCAAGTTTTACTGTAATGAACAATTCAACTGATAGACGTATGTCTATGCTTGCTCTTTACAATAATTTAATTTTAGATCAACTCTCTTTTTTAATAGAGAAGTTCTAGGTTTCATAAATGCAACAGCTGACCCTTTTGCAGGCATAAAGATGAGGGAATGGAGACGTTTTCCCTTCAAATGCAGTCACCTAAAATGATTTGCTCAGGAGTTGCCATACCCCATGGAAAAGCCCGTCAATCTCAACTGCAAACTTCTGTTTTCTTTTACTTCAGGAAACACCCCCATTTTATTCACAGATTCTGTGAACTGTCCAAACATGTCTATGAATGTCAGCAACTTCTCTCACTTATTCAAATTTCTCATGTTCTTCTAATTTCCAAGAGATAGCTAAAGAGTATTGCAATACGAAGAAAATTAAAGAGTGGGTTAAGAAACATGAGTAAAAAATAAAATAAAAAAAAAATAAAAAGAAACACGAGTAATCAACTAAAAATTGTCATGATAACTCAGATTTAAACAAAGACTAAGTCTGTATCTTGGATAACATGACGGAACTTCCACCTAACATCACAATAAATTCCAGATGACTTTACTAGTATATGAACTAATATACTAGATTTATTTATTTCTTCTACCCCACTGCAAATATATTAAACAATTATTTCTTCAATAGTTTCTCTTTCCCCTAGTGGTGGCATTTAAAACTGAGTGACAATATGGAGCACTCAGTAATATTAAAAGCTTTCGGAAATTAGCCACAGTTTCCATTTAGCATGTGCTGGGGGTAAAGTTTCCTTTTGAGAAAATTGGCGAATAGAACATTGTTTCCTTCTCACCTACTCCTTTCCCCTCTCATCACAGACAGGTCATTTCCAAGTCATAGGCAGGCCCAGATTCTCCGTGTAAAACTCAGAGTTGTGTCATCTGTTCTTTTGTGCAGTGAGGATCATGCCCTCTCCCTCATGTTCCCAGGTGCGTATATGAAAGGTAAATTTCCAAAGCCAAATTTTTTGTTTTGTATAACTCCTTTTTCCCACCCAGTCCCCCCACCCCCTGCAATTTGTCAAATCCAAATCAAACAGGAAAAAAAAAAAAGTCAAGTCTTGAAAATTATCCCTCCTTCCAAGAGGTTTGAGCACAGGTCTTCCTTAATGAGCCTCAGTTTGAAAAGATCCCGATGAGGGGCTGAAGAATAAAATCGGTGACAGGTTTTTAAGCAGGAGGTATGTAATCATATCACTGATGGATGTAATTTGTCTGGACATTATATACTCTCTGCTGAGGACTGATTTACACACAGGTCAAAGGAAGGTGGCTTCCTGGAGTCCCCTGAAGCATAAATAATGTTTGTAACCACGAGGAGTTTTCCCACCATACGGTAGGGGCAGATGCGGTGGTCTCATCCTGGGGGCTTGGATGATTTTAGCTGAACTCTCCTACACTGGGCCCAGGCCCCCAACATCTTCTTCACCCTTGTCCCCTTGGTTGGCGGCTGATGAAATGGATGCTTTGGAATTCATTTTATAAACAGGACGTAGAAGGCCATTACCACGCAGGCAATTGCCACAGCAGCATGTAGCCTGGTTCCAATCACAGCGGCTAGCAGGAAAAAATAAAAAGAGAAAGAAAAATCACACCTTGCCTTTCATATAAGTCCTCATTTTCAAGGTGATATTCTGAAATCTCTAGGCACAGATGAAGAGACCTAGCAAGGGTCTCAAGACCCCACCCAGGGATGAAATTAAATACGACCCTTAAGCCCTGAGTTCTAGGAGAATATACTGTTTGTTTACATTTTGCCCTATTTTGAAAAAAGATTTAGGTAAGTAGGATTCCAGATAAAGGTGCCCAAATAAGAAGTAAAAAAACATCCGAATGAATAAAATCAAAAAAAATTTTTTTGTCGTTTCTAGGGCCGCACCTGTGGCATATGGAGGTTCCCAGGCTAGGGGTCGAATCAGAGCTGCAGGTGCCGGCCTACGCCGCAGCCACTCGAGATCCGAGCCATGACTGCGACCTACGCCACAGCTCAAGGCAACGCTGGATCCTTAACCCACTGAGCGAGGCCAGGGATCAAACCTGCAACCTCATGGTTCCTAGTTGGATTCGTTAACCACTGAACCACAATGGGAACTCCTGAAATCAAAACTTAAAAGAGGCTCCAGTTCATTCTTTCTAGAAATTCAGAAAAATGTTTCATCAGGAAAATATTCCTAACAATGCCAGTTCAGTCTAAGCTTGTTTAATATACATACTTTTCTCCATAGAGATTACCAGATTATCTTGGGGCTTAAATAATTATGTCAAAGTGAAACCAAATAACGATCCCGCCCATCCCACCCCCACTGTGTAGCGCCTCACTGTCCCTCTCCTCCCCCTGACAGATATGATCTCACCTTTGTAAAACACACCCCAAACTCCCTTCTTCTCTGAGAGCAGCCAGGTTTTGAGGCGAGGTACCTTCTTGAAGTAGGCACAGGTACAAACAAAGAGCAAGCCGAACACCAGAATTCCATCCAGCGAGTACACTGTTAGAGAAAGAGGAGAAGACCTTTGGTGCTAATCTAGCTGGGGAGAGGGGAGCCCACAGAACAGAGTGCGACAGAATATCAAGATGATAACCTCGACTGCAGCGCCAGCCGGTGACATGAGGGAGCCATGGTCCTGGGACTCACAAGGTTACTTTATTGTTCCTCAAAATCACTTGTAGATATTTCCCCAACAAAAATCTCACTGCTCCCTTCCCTCCACTTTCAAGAACTATAAATTCTGAGAAGGGTGCTTTGCTTTATGTGGAATCAGCCTACTGGGAATGCTGACTGGCAATAGGTTGAGAGAGGCATAAGAACCCTTGGTGCCTGAACGGAGAGAATTAAACATGTTCTTATTATAAAGAACTCATGTGATAAAGGAAAGCTAGATATTTAGCCACATCTCTCAGGTCAGCATCCGCTGGTGAACAACACATAAGGCAAATGTAAAGCTTAATGGAGACTGCTAGAGTTCAAATCCATATGACTAAAATTTTCCAATGCTTATCTTACACTTCACATGTAAATTTTCCAATGCTTATCTTACACTTCACATGTACTCTACTTACAAACCAAATTTCTACCAGAATAACAGATTCTTGAAAAAAAAAAAAGTATCTGAGGCTTGGACATAGTGGGACGACGATTGTGGGGGAAAAAACCTTTGAACAATTAGTTCTATTTCTTACATATGTAAACCAAAACAGATCCTTTAACCTGCTGCAGCAGGCTGGGGATTGAACCTGCACCTACACAGTGACCTGAGCTGCTGCAATCGGGTTCTTAACCCATGCACCACAGTGGGAACTCCCCAAGCTGTTTCTTATTAACACAATGAATCACCTAAGTGCAAAAAAATAAATAAATAAAAAAATAAAAGGGAGATGGGTCATGAACATTTATTCAATAATTACTGTGTTCCAACTGCTCTCTTATTTCTCAGTTTAGACGATTTCTTCCTCTGGGTGATATCCCTTCCTGTACTGTGCCTAATAACCTCGGACCTCTGACTGCTCCCGAAACTCCAAAAGGATATTTTACAAAACCAGCATCTGCCAGTTCTGGGCCACCAGTGTATCTCCCTCTCTCCTTCCAGTAAAACTACCCCACAGCCAAATTAAAACAAGCGTCCAGTAAATTAAAACATACACTAAGTTTTTATGCTGAACAATATTTTACTTGCTAGTCTTTTTTCTACCATAAATTCTGACAGGTAAAGCCAAAAGCCACAAGGACGGGAAATGTGAACCCTCAGTACCAGGTTTATGGAGAAGATACTTTTGAGAGATGCTCTCCTATGCGCCTCAAATTATACTGCCTAAGAAGCCTTCTCATCTTTCTTGTTAAGGTTGATGCTAAAGACTGCAAAGGCTTTGTTTCTTGCCCTTCCCTGGAATTCGGTAATCATGTCCATAAAGTGTTTGAAGACACCTGAAAAATTAGGTCAGACAAACAGGGTAGCAACTGCCACATCATTTAGAAGAGGCAGTGTCTAAATGCAAACCCTGCAACACTAACCATGGTCTCCAGATGGGATCGTCCAGGCAGGACTTTAGAATCAAATAAGAGAAAACTTTAAAGCATTTTTGCAAAACAAGTAGAACTTTTTTTTGAGTCTACATTCACTGCCCCCCCAAATGTGGAGCCAAAAATCCTCTGATTTTTTTGTCCTCCCTAGGAGCTTACTATCCAAAAGTATGAGAACGCAGAGGGCTGTGAGAAGGATCTGTTTTTCACTGGTGCTAAAGCGACATTAAGGGCCAGAACGAACTTCTAGAAAGGGGACAAGGGAAAGCACAGGGTAGGGGCCAAGGACTCGGGGAGGGGGCACATGAAGCACTGAGGGTTCCAGATGGGCACAGGGCGGAGGAACCCGCAGAGGGGTTGAGGGAACAGGAGTTACGGCCCCAAGAGAACAAGGGGGGACTGGGCTGGGAGGGGGCGGGGAGAGCGGCCACGTCAGTCCCGGCTCCGCCCGCCACGTTTCCTCTCGCTCTGCTCTCTCCTCCGCCGCTCTGGGCATTGGTTCTCACCGTTCGTCATGGCGGCTGGGCCGGGGCCTGGGTATGGCGTCCCGGGATCGGCGGTGGTAGCGGCGAAGGCGGGGGAACCCCAGCTCCCGCTTGACACTTCCCGATCAGGGCCGCAGCGATCAGGGCAGGAGTCAGAGTACGCAGGCGCAAGGGCAGAGAGGGGAGCGCCGAAGGCAATCAGGGGTGGATAGTCGATTGCCGAGCTAGGGAACCTGCGTGGGAGGAATTGCGCTAATATGTGTGGTTTAGAAAAACGCTATCCCGCAGGGTTCCTCCGTGGCCATGGTAACCAAGTCTCTTCTGAGCGCCCCTGAAGAGTTAGTGTTGGGGCGTAACCTGTCCTGCTAGCGTCGTGGTTGAAAAAGGTAAAGGCTTGCAGTTTTGCCCTTTATTTTGCGCTTTGGTAGCTGCAGTGTCTGCGTGTGTGCGTTTGGTGTGTCTGTAAGCGGCTGCCCGCCTGCAACGGAGAGGTGCCGGTCTGCAACGGAGAGGTCTCCGTCTCAAGCTTCCATTTAAAAGAAGCCGCGCTTGCTGCGTCTCTCCTTACTCCTTAAACAAATCTGGAGAGTGAGGTTGCGTTTGGACTTTCAGTTAGGAACCTTATAACGCTAAAACTCTACATTGTTGGGAAACGTTTAGATAATTGCCTGTTTGCATCAATTTTTCTTTAAACTATCAGGATAGTCTCAATTATCTCTTGTATTTAGTTATGCAGGGGTCACCTCAACTTCTTTAACCGGGAAATGGAGATATTGGGACAGCTCTTCTCACAGCATTTTAACAACCTGACCAAATACACCGTCAGTTTAATGTTAGCGCGGGGTTGAGGAGACGAAGCCACAGGTCCCATTTTGAACAGCGAAATCCTTAATTACACACAACGCGACCTGCCTTTATTAGAGTCGGGGCGAAAGTGCGACTGAGTTGTTGGGAGCTGAAGGTTAGTTAAGGTTAGTAATCCGCAGATGTCTACATCCTAAAGGGATTCTTTGTCCTTCCTCCTGCAGAGCCACCTGCTGGCTGCGGCCTGCTTGGTTTTGAGGAAGAAAAGCTATCAAAGCCTCCTAGGAGTTGGAGTGGAAAAGCAAGCCAAAAAGTCTGATTAGGACAGACTCCTTATGAAAATACACATAAATGCAAATGAACTTATTTACAAAACAGAAATAGACCCACGGGCATAGAAAACATGGTTACCAAAGGGGAAAGAGAGGGAGGGATAAATTAGAATTTATAATTTGTAAATTATCTTTTAATCAGTTAACTCTTTTTCAAAATATCATTCCTCTTGCCCCCTTTTCCGTTCTACATCCATCACCTTTGTGATTTTGCCATTTCAGTCACTGTTTTTTCTTTTTTTTTTTTTTTTCTGGCCACACCTGCCTTGTCCTCCAAGGGTATGGAAGATCCCAGGCTAGAAGTTTTTAAGCATCAATTAAATCCTCACAGCAGTGAGAACGTGCATTTGTATAACATTTTGACATTTTCAAAGCAAACACACCTTGTCATCGTACCTGAAGTAATCGTCACAACTGCCTCATCACCTCTATTTTAGAGATAATCTAAGGTTTAGAGTAAGGACTATCCAGTATCGACAGTCTTCTGGTCTTCTGAACTCAGAACTAGAAAATTTTAGTCCACACCATGACTGCTATTTACTTTAACACAACCGCTGCCTGCTGAGTATATGTCTAACTCCTTGCCTGCTATACAAGGCCTTCCAGCAGCATTTTCTATTGTTCCTATATGTGGACTTCAAGCTTCAGCTCTGAAAAGACTGTTCTGCGTTCCTCAAATGTACTCTCTGCTCTCACATTTTGGCTCATGCCATCTACTCTTTTGGAGATAACTTTTATCTCCTCGTTTTTACTAGACGGAAGCCATTCCAGTTTTCTTTTTTCTTTCGTGCGCTGAAAGGTAAGTCTCTTCTCACCTGTCACTCTCAGAGTTTAAGAATTAAGTTTAAGGACAAAAAAAAATCACAATTGAAGAACTGGGAAGAGTGATTGTCTCCTTACTATTTCAAAGGACGGTAATGGACATAATACCTTACTGTTTCTCCTTGTGTCTGTCTTTCTTCTTCTTCCTATTCTTTCTTCTCACGCTTGTATTTATTTCCCTTCTTCCTCTCTCCACCATATTTTTTTTATTCCAGGTTCTAAGTAGTATTTTACCTTTTTTTTTTATTGAATAAAGTGAATTTCACCAGATTTCTATTTCAAAATTAGTTAGACTAAGAATTTTATATTTTCAAAAATTATATTCTGCTTTGTCTTTGTCAAATTGGGTTATAATGGTGGCTTCTTTCTAGGGTGGTTGAAGGAGTAAATGAGTAACTATTTACAGCAATACCAGGCGTGATGTCAGTGCACCATAAATGTTAGCTGTTACTGTTGTTCACTTGTTTAAAAAATATTTACCAGTGTCTGCTATGTGGTGGGCACTTTATTACATTTTGCAGGAATAGAGGCAAAAATGAGTCTCTGCCCTCAGGGAACAAACTATATTGGGAAAGACAGAGGAAGAAACACGTTTTAGTAGAGCACAGGCATTAGCTGTGTAAAGACGTTGTCTTTGATCTCCACTGTTTTGCAGAATGCTTTTTTTTTTTTTTCAGTGAGAAATCGGGCTCAGCGGAGGCACAGTGGTGAGACCACAGAGCTAGCGTGTTTGACTCCGGAGCTCCCTTCCCCTTGTTATCGCACTGTGTCAAATGAGGATGCTGGGCCCTGATCCTGATCTTTGAGGATTTTGTTCCAAGCATTAGTGTTTCTATCTTCCCGAAAAGACCCACAAGCCTCATGCCAAAGCTGGGTCACCGGCTCTTGCGGCCCAAATACAAGGAATCAATAGAGCCCCGCTGCCTGGGGACTCCATTCAGACAGTCCATCCTCAGTTCATTTCAGCCTCCGCCGGGAGGACGGGCAGTTGTTGCCAAACGCCTGTCAGTCAAGAACAGTGGCCTGTTTGTTAGGGCTGTTGCAGTCCCTGTGGCGAACACTCATCAGTCATGGGGACCCTGACGGTGGCATTCTGGTTTAACCAAAGAGTAAGTTCAGTCCCAAAGGCACAGCCTGCAACAATAGCTTCATTTGAATGACAACGTCTCTGAAAAGGGATGTCAAACCGGCCTTAATTTATGCTACAAGCATTTGTTCCGGGACTTGGAAGTCTAAGGAATGTGCTCGCCATTGGGAGCTCAAAAGGGAAGAAGAAAAAGACTGTGTTCTTAGTAAGTTTTAAGATTTAGTCTATAAACAAGCTGCGTGTCTAAAGAATCAGAAAATACAGTAGAAAGAAGTGTTGAAGGAAAGCGAAAATAAGTGCTGTGGGAGTGTTAGAAGGTGCCTTCAGCCGGAGGGCCTCGTGGACGAGCAGACCTCTTGGCTGGGCCTGAAACGCATGTAGCCTGTCAGTGGAAAAGAAAAGTATCCTAGTGGGAAAGTAGCTGTGTAATCAAAGGCTTGAAGATCAGCTCAGCTTGGGGCAGAGCACACACTTCCCTTCCTCCTTCACGACCTGACTCCATCCATCTCTCGGGCCGCAGCTCAAACCTTTTGCACGAGGGAGGCGTCTCTGCCCTTCCTGGGTCCCCTTCCTCCATCATAAGCTTCCAAAGCATACAATTTCTATTTCACTCATGGCCCCCTGCTGCATGGTAAGGTTCAGGAAGCCAGGACTGTGGGAACTGTGTATGTACATTGTCGTTTTATCCACAGTCCCACAGCAAGTGCTGAATGTTTTACAGGTGCTTGATACATACTGGTTGTATGAATGATTGAAAGTGGGCTTGTGGAACTGGGCTGTTGAGTTCATGAAGGTAATGCTGAAAAGTAACTTATCGTAGAAGGTATTTATTGGAAAAATAGTGTATATATTATATAAAATATAATGTATAATATAAGCAGATCTGTGCAGTTCAAACCTATGTTGTTTAGCGGTCAACTGTATATTCTTCTCCTCCTCTCTGCTCCTCTTCACTTTTCTTCTTTTATCTTTTGCTGTGTCTTGGACCATTTCTTGTCTCTTTGTCCCTTGATGTACTGTTTCTGAGGATCTGCCTGTTGCCTCTCTTCTCTCACTTTTGTTTCTGTGCAGTCTGAAAACTATTGCCCTTGTACTGATGTCTCCTGTGCCTTTTTTTTTCCTTCTTTTTATGGCCACATCTGCATCACATGGAGGTTCCCAGGCTAGGGGTGGAATCGGAGCTGTAGCTGCTGGCCTACACCACAGTCACAGCAACGCCAGATCTGAGCCGTGTCTGCAACCTGCACCACAGCTCACGGCAACGCCAGATACTTAACGCACTGAGCAAGGCCAGGGATTGAACTGGTGTCCTTATGGATACTAGTCGGGTTTGTTACCGCTGAACCACAATGAGAACTCCACTCCTCCCCACCCTGCTGTTTTTTTTTTTTTTTTTTTTTTTTGCAGTGCCACAGCATTGGAAATTTCCTGGGGCCAGGGATTGACAGGGATCAAGCCCTTGTCACAGCAGTGACACAAGCCACAGCAGTAACAGCACTGGTCTTTAACTAGTAGGCCACCTGGGAACTCCCCCCAAGCCAGTTTCTCTAGACTTGATTTCTCTGCAGATATCTAGACCTGCAGGTCTGTCTGCAGGACCTCTGCAGACTCTTAAACTCAGACTGAATTCATTTCCTTTCCAACGTAATTGCTTTTCCCTCTTACTTTCCAATTCATATTAATAGCATTCCATCTGGATATAAACCTCTCTCCAGAGTGCTCAGATTCATTCAGATACAAAGTCCTCTGAATTCTACTCCTAAAGTTCCTTTGTCTTAATTCAGGTTCTAATCATCACTCATCCTGGGTGGTTTCCCATCTGAAATGATCTTTTTCTTAAAGATGGGTCATGTGATTCTTCTGCTTAAAGACCTACCAGGAACTCTGCCTTTGAATGAAGTTCAGTCTCTGAACAAACCAACTTGATTCTGGCAACCCACTGGAAACATCCTGTTGAAGCACAAGTTTTATTTCTGCTCTGCTCACAAACTGCATTTTTCCCCCCGTTTATATCTGGATCTCAGGTTCAGAACGTTCAATTATTCACATTTCACTGTTCATGACATACTGTCGTAACTGACCCTTCTCAGGGCCTTCACTTGTTATGTATTTATGCATTCCCTTTATCCCTACTCTCATTTCTGCTACCTGCAACCTTACTAATGTATTTGATGTCTATGCTTTTTTATTTTTTTATTTTTATTTTTGGCCACACTTGAGGCATGCAGGATTTCCTGGACCAAGGTTCAAACCCATGCCACAGTAGTGACCCGAGCCACAGGAGATCCTTAACTGCTAGGCCACTGGGAAACTCCTATACTTTTTTATGTGTTCCTGTAAAATATGTGCTTTTTGTGTGTATGTGTGTTTAATATACATAAATGGTATTTTGTTATAGATCTCATTATGTTTCTCACTTTTTAAATGTAGCACTGTGGTTTTTTTTTTTTTGTCTTTTTGCCATTTCTTGGGCCACTCCCGCGGCATAAGGAGGTTCCCAGGCTAGGGGTCCAATCGGAGCTGTAGCCGACAGCCTCCACCAGAGCCACAGCAACGAGGTATCTGCGCCACGTCTGCAACCTATACCACAGCTCATGGCAACGCCAGATCCTTAACCCACTGAGCAAGGCCAGGGATCGAACCTGCATCCTCTTGGTTCCTAGTCAGATTCATTAACCACTGAGCCACGATGGGAACTCCAGCACTGTGTTTCTAAGCTCTACTTATGGTGCTAGTCTGTTGCTTCTTTTCAAAAATTTTTATTTTTTATTTTATTTTCTTAGGGCCGCACCCATGGCATATGGAAGTTCCCAGGCTAGGGGTCAAATCAGGGCTGCAGCTGCTGGCCTACCCCACAGCCACAGCAACACCAGATCCAAGCTGCAGCTGCAAACTTGTTTGCATCTCACAGCAACAAGGGATTCTCAACCCACTGAGCGAGGCTTGGGATCAAACCTGCATCCTCATGGATACTAGTGGGATTCGTTTCTACTGAGCCACAGTGGGAACTCCACCAGTCTGTTGCTTCTGATTGCTGCATAGTACTCCTTGGTGTGTATCCAGCAGTTTACCTATCCTTTCCCCTGATAATGGACGCCGTGGATATTTTATACAAGATCCCTTGGACAATTCCAGTGTTTCATCACTGCCTGATATAGCAGTTCTCAACCCTTTCAGACCCAACAGTCCTCCCTAAATAACAAATATAATATCTCCCTTATTATTCGGAATCGAAACTCACAATCTACACTACCATGAGAGGCAGCTTGTCAGGTAGCTTCCAGTGATGTGTGCCACCTAGTAATCTCATCCTTGTGTAACGACCTAGTCTTGAGTGTGGGCTGCACTTAGTGTCTTTTAGTGAATAGCACAGGGCGAAAGTGGTGGGGTGCTAGTTCCAACGGTAGGTTACAAAAAGACCTGTGGTCTTGGGTATGCTTCCTGGTTCTCCCCTTCATCTGCGCTGATAGAGGCCGTGCTGTCAGCTGCCCTATGAAGAGGACTGCGTGGCAAGGGGTGGAGGGAGGCTTCTGGCAATAGCCAGTGAAGAACTGAGGTCTTTAACAACCTGAAGTATTGGATCCTGCTGAAAACAGTGTGATTTTGGAAATGGATCCTCCCGCGTCAATTCTTCAGAGGAGACTGTGTGATAAGTGTTCATTGTTTTAAACCACTAAGTTTGGGGATAATTTGTTACACAGTAATAAATAACCGATAGACCTAAGTACCCACATAACTAAAAAGTATAATGTCCTAACTATAATATAAAGGTAAAATAAAGACAGTAAATTATAATAATATGCATTTTGATATATGAATATATATTAAATATATTTATAAATATATAAATATATTTATAAATATATATAAATGACTAGCTAGAGGGTATAATGATCTCAGATGCTTGCACGTATATGTAGAGTCCCCGTGAATGCAAGGAGCTACAAATGCAGACTGATTCCAGTGCATATTGGCTACCCAAATTATTACAAGTGATGTGGCTTTTCATGACATTATTTCCTGAGTAGTTCACAGCTCTTGGTGAGATGCAAACAAAACAAAGTACTATCTCTGTCCAATTTCAGGGTAGTTGCTGTTTTGGGGGGAAATTCCCAGTTCTTTCTTTTCTATGTATCTTTCTCCATTACTTTCACACAGAACACTTCCTTTCTGGTGACCAAATATGTGGCGTATCCCCCCCGACGCATACACACACACAGCAAACAATTGTGTGACCTCAGGTGGGTGTCCTGCAGTTTAACTCAATGCTGACACTGTTGAGCTGGAGAGAGTGTAAGATCCCACTGATGAAGGGCTTAGTCCCACTAGACTGCTCCCAATTTTAGATGCCAATCACAAGTAGTAAGCCCCCAGGTTACCCCCAACTTCTGTCTGACTGGACTACAAATCAGAGGGTCCCATGACCTCCTCCCCCCTTGGATTTGGTTATTTCGTAGAACAGCTCACAAAACTCGGGGAGACATGTTTACCAATTTAATTAAAGGATATGATAAAGGATACAGATAAAGAGACACACAGGGCGCTCTTTGGGAGGGTCCTGAGCACAGAACTTCTGCCTCCATGGAATTAAAGTGCATCAACCTCCAGGTAAGTGGATGTGTTCCCCAACCTGGAAGCTCTCTGAACCCCTTACCGTTGGAGTTGTTATGCCTTGAGTAGGCATGATCGATTACTAACTCCATTTCCAGTCCTCTCCTCTCTCTAGAGAATTGGGAGGGTAGTGGCAGGGAAGAGGCCTGAAAATTCCAAGGTTCTAATCAAGGTTTGGTCATTTTGGTGACTAGTCCCTATCTAAGAGCCGTCCAGGAGCCCACTCAGAGATGCCTTTTTAGAACAAAGTTGTGTTCTTATCACTTAGGAATTTACAGGGGTTTTAATAGCCCGGTGTGTGTGCATAGAGGAGGTGTGGGATGGATGTCAAAGACCAGATATTAGAACAGGAGATGCTCCTAGTGCTCTTATCACTTAACAAATTACAAGGGTTTTAGGAATTCTGTGACAAGAAAGGGAGTGCGGTTGAGACATATATATATATATATATATATATATGCATTCCTAGGAAATTCAGTGTGGGAGTTCCCTAGTGGCTCAGTAGGTTAAGGATCCAAACAAAGAGATACAGGGAGTTCCCTTTGTGGCTCAGCAGTTAATGAATCTGACTAGCATCCATGAGGACACAGGTTCAACCCCTGGCCTTGGTCAGTGGGCTAAGGATCTGGCGTTGCCGTGAGCTGTAGTGTAGGTTGCAGATGTGGCTCGGATCCTGTGTTGCTGTGGCTGTGGTGTAGGCCAGCAGCTAAAGCTCCAATTGGACCCCTAGCCTGGGAACCTCAATATGCTGCGAGTGAGAACCTAAAAAGCAAAAATAAATAACAAAAAAGCCCAAATGCAAACACAAAGCATTTTCCTGTGTTTTTAAGGTACATTGAATTTTCTTTCTTTTGTGGTGGGGTGGGCAGCAGTGACAAGGCTGGATCCTTAACTGCTAGGCCACTAAAATGCCAGTGTTTATATATTAACAGTTATGTTCTTGGCCCAGATAATTATGAACTGATTTTTCACTCACAGGAATGTTGAAGAACATTCAGAAATAATGTAGTTTGGGAGTTCCTGTTGTGGCCAAAACGAATCTGACTAGTAACCATGAGTATGCAGGGTTCCATCCCTGGCCTTCTCTGTGGGTTAAGCATCTGGTGTTGCTGTGAGCTTGGGTGTAGGTCACATAGCAGCTTGGATCTCAATTTGCTGTGGCTGTGGCATAGGCCTGCAGTTCTAGTCTGATTCAACTCCTAGCCTGGGAACTTCCATATGCCTCAAGTATGGCTCTAAAAAAAAAAAAAAAGAAAGAAAGAAAAAAAGAAATAGAGTATTGTGGGGTAATCTTTCCCTGTGTGGCCTTGCATTGCAGAACAGCTTAAACACCAAGCTTTATTTAGCCTTCTAAAATCCATGGTTTTCCCAAAGTTCTGATTAAACAAACAAACAAACAAAAACGCCCCACAAAAGTTAAGTCCCCAGTCTAAGGGATGATAACACCCCCTTGAGAACTGCTTTCAAAGTACATCCTCAGTAACCAATACAGACCTTAGTAATAAATAACAGTGGAACTCTGAGGGGCTGAAGATGTTTAAACGAACCCCTAGCTAGCCCCTCAACGATACATAGCTTCGCAGTCGAATCAGGAAGCAGAAATCCGACGTACGGAAGCAAGAGATACACGCCACCTTGCCCGAGATTTCCTTTTTCCTTGCTAATTTTTAATTTTTTCTTGACAAGACGTCATCCTCAACTAAGTGCCCTCTCGGTCCGGCCGCTAGATCGGACGAGCTGCTGTTCCCTGCGCAGGCGGGGTCGCGACTAGGCCCCGCCCCGGCTCTGCGCGTCACCGGAAGTGAGGTAGCGGAAGTGATAAAACCCGCTGGGTGGTAGGCAGGCGAGTCCGGGAGGCGGCTGGCTGGTGGGATGGCAGATGAGGAGGAAGACCCCACCGTGAGTGACCACTTGTGTTCCAGCCCACGTTTTTCTGCACTCTTTCGGGCACTTATAGCGGAGGCACAGTTTAGAACTGGAGCTTTTTTCCGTAGTGTTTTCAGAGGAGAGCATCAGAGACTTTGCTTCATACTAGCCTTTCCCTTCAGATTCATCTTTTTGGTACGCGGGGCGGGAAGAGTGGGAGCGTGGCTCCCTGCCTGCCCTTTGCTTTTGGTCCATGTTTGCCAGACACTCTCTGAAACATCTAGAGAATCATCAGAGGACAAAGCTAGTATGTTAGCGCTCATTATGAACCGTCAATTCAACTGCTAACAAAACTATATACTTATTGTAAAATAGTGGAAAAATAATGGACTCAGAGTCAGGGAACATGGATTTCAAAATCTCTTTTCTCTGTGAGCAGGTTATTTGAGCCTCGGTTTTCACATCACAAAATGGGATTAAGGCTTCCTTGAGGAACGTTCTTAGGGCTGTGTTAGCAGTGCTTAGTAACTTAGTTTTGCTTGCTTTAATTCAGTATCAACTCCTTTACTAGCAAAACTGTCTAGAAATAGGCCAGCTTAGTTGGTTTAAAAAAAAAGAACGGTGTGGGGAGTTCTTTGTGGGCAACAGGTTAAAGATCCAGCGTTGTCACTGCAGCGGCTTGCGGCGCTGCTGTGGCGCGGGTTGGATCCCTGACCAGGGAACTTCCACATGCCTTGGGCTCGGTAAAAAACAACAACAACAACAAAAATATGGTATTGGAACTTTTCCAGGAGAGACACTACGGTTATTATGGATATTGTAGAAGCCATTCCTGCATGAGTCTGAAGTTGGACTGATAGTTTTTAAGGCCTCTGAAATTCTAAGGTTTCATGGGGTTTTGCTGCCTGCTTTAGGCTTTCAGGCATGATATCATTGTTGAAGGTGGGGAAAAAATGTTAATTATTTAAAAGTCCAATGCAGTGCTTGACATCTCTATGTATACATTTTAACTTCTAGTTTGAGGAAGAAAGTGAAGAAATTGGAGGAGGTGCCGAAGGTGGACAGGGTAAAAGAAAGAGACTTTTTTCTAAAGAATGTAAGTAGTATTTGGCAATGATTTCGTTATAGATAAAAACCTTTGGAAATGTCTGTTCAAAGTAGACTTACTGTTCTGAATGTGTTTCCTTGTAGGGACAATATTGTCAGACTTAGCTGTAAATTTTGTTTAACCTGTGAACCATAGTAATGATTCTTACCCCAGTGTATGTATTTATATATGTATATGTATGTATATGACACACTTTTTTTTTTTTTTTTTTAAAAGAAATGTGGGAGTTCCTATCGTGGTGCAGGGGAAACAAATCCGACTAGGAACCACGAGGTTTTGGGTTCAATCTCTGGCCTTGCTCAGTGGGTTAAGGATCCAGCGTTGCCATGAGCTGTGGTGTAGGTCATAGACATGGCTCAGATCCTGTGTTGCTGTGGCTGTGGTATAGCCCAGCAGCCATAGCTCTGATTTGACCCCTAGCCTGGGAACTCCCATATGCCATGGGTGTGGCCTTAAAAAGCAAAAAAAAAAAAAAGAAAGAAAAAAAGAAAAAAGAAATATGATCAGTGTTTCAATTCAGTACCTCTGTTACTTTTTCTGTCCCTTACCTGTGCAGTAGTAGGAGCAGGGACTCCTTTGATTGTAAGCCAAAGGTTATGTTGGCTCCTGGAACAGGTGCTGAGAATAGGAATTAAGTTGGGGCTTTGGACTAAGGCAGTGGACAAGGAAAGTGAACAGTGTGAGGCAGTCCAGTGGCATAGAGATAATAAGGTTTTGGTTCTCTGTTCTACTCTCTGAGTAGAGAGCTTTACCCTTTTTGGCAGCAGCAAGGAGAGCAGCTGCTGCTGCTGCTGATCCAGGCCAGCCCTTGAAAGGCACCATGAGAATGTGCGGGCTCTCTATCTCCCAGTCCCAGTCCTTTTCATGTAACATGGCTGACCTGATGAGGCAGCGCCTGAATACTTTGTTTACTTATGCTGGTTTGCATGTAAGCAGTTCCTAAATGCTCTTGAAACTGCAGAGTCAGTATGTCTTTTTCTTCCTTAACCATTCAAATCCCTTGTTATATCAGTTTCTCATTGAAAGTGGACCACTCCTGGAGTTCCCATTGTGGCTTAGTGTAACAAACCTGCCTAGTATCCGTGAGGATGAAGGTTCGATCCCTGACCCCGCTCAGTGGGTTAGGATCCAGCGTTGCCATGAGCTGCAGTGTAGGTCGCAGCCAGGCTGAGCTGACGTTGCTGTGGCCGTGGCATAGGCTGGCAGCTGTAGCTCTGATTCTACCCCTAGCCTTCGAACTTAATATGCCACAGATGTGGCCCTAAAAAGCAAAAAAAGAGAAAGTGGATCACCTCTTATTCTATCTCTGATGTTGTTTACTCCATTTATATGTGGGTTTGCTTCTCTTTCTAAAAAAATTTTTTGGATTGCAGTCTCTTGTAGTTTCTGCTACACAGCAACGTGGCCGAGCCATACATCCGTATACATTCTTTTTTTTTTCACATTATCCTCAATCATGTTCCAACACAAGTGGTCAGATATGGTTCCCTGTGCTATACAGCAGAATCTCACTGTTTATCCACTCTAAATGCAATAGTTTACACCTACTGACCCCAACCTCCCTGTCCCTCCCCCTCCCTCTTATGGTTGGTTTTGCTTCTTATGTTTCCATAAGAAAGGGATTCCATATCAGAGTGTCCCATAGTGATGATTATATAGTCAGTTCTTACCAGAAGCCTTTGTTCCACTTGGATTGCTTTGTTTTGTGATGACAAGAGTTCAGAATCTTCGAAGCCTTTTCCTTGTCTTACCTGAATCTTCATATACCTTCCTGAACAAGATCTGTTCCTAAACCTTTTTTTAAAAACTTTTTTTTGCCAATATAACACAAAGTTTCAAAGCATTCACTGCTGGTTTTTATATCCTTACAGTCTCTATTTATTTATTTATTTATTGTCTTTTTAGGGCCGCAGCTGAAGCATATGGAGGTTCCCAGGCTAGGGGTTAAATCGGAGCTGCAGCTACTGGCCAACACCACAGCCACAGCAGCGCTGGAGTGCAGCTGCTGGCCTATGCCACAACCACAGCAATGCTGGATCCAAGCTGTGTCTGTGGCCTACACCACAGCTCACAGCAACACCGGATCCTTAACCCACTGAGCAAGGCCAGGGATCAAACTCATGCCCTCATAGATACTAGTAGGGTTCATTAACCACGGAGCCACAATGGGAACTCCTTTACAGACTCTTTAATCAAAACAGTTTACAAACTTCCCATCTAAGTTTTTCCTTTTCCAGTGAAGTGTATTTCCCTACTGATGAATTCTTCTCATCAAAATGTTAATGACAAGATATCTTCCTCAGAACATTTAAGGAAAAAATTACGTTTGCAGTGGAGAATCCTGGCATGCATTACTTTAGCAAGTCATCAAAGTTTACATTACAAGTAATGTATGTTGGCATTATGTACTCATGATATGAGGCATTAAGAGGTACATCATCTCGGTGCTACCCTTTCTAGTAATGCATAATCACAACCTAACCATGAGTGAACATCAGACAAACCCAAACTGAAGGACATTCTACAAGATAACTGACCAGTATTCTTCAGAAGCATCAAGGTTCTAAAAGACAAGGAAAGTCTGAGGAACTGTTGCGCAACAGAGGAAACCAAGGAGGCATGACAGCTGAATAGTGTGTGATCCTAGAACAGAAAAAGTACATGAGTGGAGAAACTGGTACTTGTACCACTGTTAATTTCTTAGTTTTGAGAAATATCTTTGGTTATATAAGATGTTAACATAAGGGGAAACTGATAGAGGCATTGGGGAACTTGGTACTACTTTTGCAACTCTTCTCTAAGTCTGAAATTACCTATTTAAAAAAGGTGGGGGCAATGTTCAGAATCCAGAAAAGAGAGGGGAGAAAATACTGGCTCCTGTGTTTGTTTTCTCCCTCCTGTATCTGGGCCTAGAGACTTTTGCCAGAATAAACCCTAGGGTACTTCTCTGTCCCAGGCTGGCTTCCAAAGTTACCCCTTTCTTTTCATCTGCAGGCCTTGTCTACTCTTTTCTCCTAAATAGGAATTGCTCTTAATGTACTCATTCCTGCTTTTAGAAGTGTTCTAGGAGTTCCTCTTTTTTTTTTTTTTTTTTTTTTTTGTCTTTTTGCCATTTCTAGGGCCACTCCTGCGGCATATGGAGGTTCCCAGGCTAGGGGTCTAATCGGAGCTGTAGCCACTGGCCTGCGCCAGAGCCACAGCAACTCGGGATCTGAGCCACATCTGCAACCTACACCACAGCTCACGGCAACGTTGGATCATTAACCCACTGAGCAAGAGCGGGGATCGAACCCACAACCTCATGGATCCTAGTCAGATTCGTTAACCACTGCGCCACGACGGGAACTCCTTTTTTTTTTTCTTTTTTTTTAATGTAAAACTTATATACAATAAATTGTACTAGTCTTGGAGTTCCTGCTGTGGCTCAGCCACTTACAAACCCGACTAGTATCCATGAAGACATGGGTTTGATCCCTTGCCTCGCTCAGTGGATTACAGATCCAGTGTTGCCGTGAGCTGTGGTGCAGGTCGAAGCTGCGGCTTGGATCCAGCCTTGCTGGAATAGGCAGGCAGCTGCAACTCTGATTTGACTCCTAGCCTAGGAATTTCCGTATGCCACGGTGTGGCCCTAAGAAGCATAGATAGATAGATAGATAGATAGATAGATAGACAGACAGATAGGACTAGTCTTCAGTGAATAGCTTGATGAATTTTACATATATATATATATATATATACATATATATATATATACACTTGTAACCACTAGTCAGATCAGGATATGAAACATTTCTAACATGTGACAGTTTCTTAGTATATACACCTTTGAGAATCTTATAAGAGTTGATTTTTCTTCCCAGAAAAACACACACACTCAAATAATGTTTAAAATTTTTTTGCATATAATTTCATTAGAGTCCCCTGACTTCTCAAAGCTTATCCATGAACTAACTGGGAGTTTATAGACTGTAGGATAAGAATCCATATGGCTCCCATCTTCCCTAAACTACCAAGAAGGGTAATCCTGTTGTGGGAAGGAGTATAGACTCTGGAGCCAGATCATCTGGATTCAAATTCAGTTTCCATCTCACTATCTTATGACCTTGGATAAATCATTTACCTATGTGCCTCAGTTTCCCCATCTATGTAGACTGGGGATAATAATAGTTTTTGCTTCAAAGAATTGTTGTGGCGATTAAATGAGTTTAGTCTTTTCTTTTTTTTTTTTTTTGTCCTTTTAGGGCCTCACCCTCGGCATATGGAGGTTCCCAAGCTGGGGGTCTAATTGGAGCTGTAGCTGCCAGCCTACACCACAGCTGCAGCAACACCAGATCCGAGCTGCATCTGTGACCTACACCACAGCTCCTGGAAACACTGGAACCTCAACCCACTGAGCAAGGCCAGGGATCGAACCCGCAACGTCATGGTTCTGCTGGACTATGACAGGAACTCCAAATGAATTTAAAATAACTCCTGGCATGTTAAGGGCTATATAATTTTTAGCTACTAGGAGTTATTTTTATCACTCTGTATTAGACTTTTCTTCTCTTTTGCATTTTCTGTGGTTCCTTCAGTTGAAACCTGAAGGCGCTTTGCTGGCAGTTGCTTTGATCCAGGGAATGAAATGTCAAGATTTTGTATAGTAAGCCCCTTGCTTTTTCCTTTTGATTACCTTGTTCTTCCTATAAAGAAGGTAATTGGAGCACTTTCTCTCATGTCCACTTCCTTATGGTAGTATCAGAAAGACTTTTACCTTTTTCCTACCTCCCCACTGCCACCCCCGACAACACACACAAAACAGTCCCAGTAAAGGGTAAACCAGTGCTACTTATCCTGTTCCTGCCATGGAGTGTCTTACTTACAGGTGTTCTGGGTTTGTTGGTGAGCAGTTCAGAGGGATGAGGGAAGGAATGTTGATGTGAGGGTTCAGTAACTGAGAGGGAAGGGAGTCCTACCTTGGGAAAGCTAGGTAGGAACAGCCAATTATAAGCTGGCAGTTCAAACCTTTTACACCAAAATCTGTACTTGGAGGCAACAAATACAATGTAAATGTGCTTGATGATGCAAGACATTGGGAATAAACTGGAGGCAAAGATGGATAATTTACAGGAAACACTGAGCAGAGAGATACAAGATATAGAACTTAAAACAAGAAGAGATGCAAAATAAAAAATTCATTAGAAGCAGCCAACAGCAGAATACAGGAGGCAGAAGAACGAATAAGCGAGGTGGAGGACAGATTAGAAGAAATGACGGATGCAGAACAGAAAAGAGAAAAAAGATTGAAAACAAATGAAGAGAGTCTCAGGGAACTCTGGGACAACATTAAATGCACCAACATCCGTATTGTAGGGGTGCCAGAAGGAGAAGAGAGAGAGAAGGGGACAGAAAAAACATTTGAAGAGATAATAGCTGAAAACTTCCCTAACATGGGAAAGGAACCACTCACTCAAATCCAGGAAGCACAATGAGTACCATATAAAATAAACCCAAAGAGGGACACCCCGAGACACTTATTAAATAATGTAAATATGCTTTTATACCAATACCTTCTATAACTTGGTTCAGTTCTATTTGAAAAAAAAAAAAAAACTTGTCAAATTTATTTAAATAAGCAAAAGCAATTGTTCTTTTACAGTACGGTGTATGATGTATGGGTTTGGGGATGACCAGAATCCTTATACTGAGTCGGTGGATATTCTTGAAGATCTTGTCATAGAGTTCATCACTGAGATGGTAAGGTTTTTTTTTTTCTAATTGGTCTTAGGTAATTGAGGAATAGATTTGAAATTCTAACTTTTAGATAGGACTACAGAACTATGGCATCCTTTAGAAATAAGCTATCCATTTGAGTGCCTGTTTTGTGGAAGTTATTGGTTACTATTTATCATTAAGGATGGAGATACACCCACACACACACACACACAATATATTCTACCCCCTTCTTTGAATTTTCTTTTTCTTTTTAGAGCTGCACTCACAGATTTTGGACGTTCCCAGGCTAGGGGTTGAATGGCAGCTAGAGCTGCTGGCCTACATTACAGCCACAGCAACGTGGGATCCGAGTCTCATCTGCGACCTACACCACAGCTCACAGCAATGCCAGATCCTTAACCCACTGAGTGAGGTCAGGGATTGAACCCAAGTCCTCGTGCATACTGGTCAGGTTGTTACTGCTGAGCCGCAATGGGAACTCCTAATTTTTATTTATAAGGAAATAATTATAAGATCCTTCAATAAAATTTAAAATATTATCTATAATCTCATCATCCAACATAAATTTCCTCCTTCCCAGACTTATGTTAAGGTATGTAATGTTTTCCATAGGGTTGATCAGAATAAGCATTCCTTTTTACTCAGAGTTTTATAGTGTATATTTCCTGTGTTCTAAACACTATTATTTTAGTAGCTATATAAAATTCATTCAAATTGTTTTCTAATATACTTAACCATTTCCCTATTGTTTAAATTATTTACATATTATTTTAACTGAATAAATAAATGTGAATGACTTTTGTCTTTTCTAGGCCACACCCTGGAGATTCCCAGGCTAGGGGTATAATCACAGCTGTAGCTGCTGGCCTACGCCACAGCCACAGCAGCGTGGGATCCGAGGTGCATCTGCGACCTACACCATAGCTCATGGCGGAGTTCCCGTTGTGGCGCAGTGGTTAACGAATCTGACTAGGAACCATGAGGTTGCGGGTTCGGTCCCTGCCCTTGCTCAGTGGGTTAACGATCCGGCGTTGCCGTGAGCTGTGGTGTAGGTTGCAGACGCGGCTCGGATCCCGAGTTGCTGTGGCTCTGGTGTAGGTAGGCCGGCGGCTACAGCTCCGATTAGACCCCTAGCCTGGGAACCTCCATATGCCGTGGGAGCAGCCCAAAGAAATAGCAAAAAGACAAAAAACAAAACAAAACATAGCTCATGGCAATGCCGGATCCTTAACCCACTGAGCAAGGCCAGGGATGGAACCTACAACCTCATGGTTCCTAGTCAGATTCTTTCATCATGAGCCACAATGGGAACTCCTGAGAATGAGCATATTCATGAGGTCTCCCCCCTCTTTGAATATGATCTCTGGGATGGGAATACTGAGTTTGGTTGTGTTCAGTTCTTACGAATTTTTATGCTGTATTTTGGATTGTTTCCTTTGTACAGAACAGTAGAAGTAAAATATGAAGAATATAGATTTAAAAAAAATTTATGCTTATAAAAGTAATAATGATTCAATTTAGAAGGTATTAAAAAGTGCAGGAGTTCATGTTGTGGCTCAGTGGGTTAAGAACCCAACTAGTGTCCTTAAGTATGTGGGTTCAAACCCTGGCTTTGCTGCAGTGTAGGTCACAGATGTGGCTCAGATCTCCCATTGCTGTGGCTGTTGTGTAGGCTGGCAGCTGCAGCTCCAGTTCATCCCCTAGCCTGAGAACTTCCGTATGCTGCAGGTATGGCCTAACGTGGGTTAGATCCCACACTCCTACAATAGGCTGTATTTTCTTATATCATTTTCTCCTCAAAAGAAACACAAACCAGGAAGTTCCTGTTGTGGTTCAGCAGTAACAAGCCTGTCTAGTATCCATGAGGATGTGGGTTTGATCCCTGGCCTCACTCGGTGGGTTAGGGATCCAGCATTGCCGTGAGCTGTGGTGTAGGTTGCAGACACGGCTTGGATCCAGCGTTGCTGTGGCTCTGGCGTAGGCTGGCTGAAGTTCCGATTCCACCCCTAGCCTGGGAACCTCCATATGCCATGGTTGCGGCCCTAAAAAGACAAAAAAAAAAACAACAAAAAGTGCAGGGAAGAAAATAAAAATCTGTACTCCATCTACCTACAGGTAATTAATGCTAAGATTTGTGCATATTCTTTTGTCTTTTTGCACACACTTTTAAACTTTACAAAATTGGAATCACATAGTATTTACAGTTGTGGAACCTGCATTTTCACTTAGTTAAGTCTATACCATTTTCTGTGTCATTGCATAATACTCAATATTTTTGATGGCTTCATAATATTGAATGACTAGATGTACTCAAATCTGTTCATGGCCTTATTAAATATTTAGTTTCCTTTTTTTAGTGACTAAAAATAATGCTATGATGAACCTTGGTTTTTGCATAAAATGAGTATATAATGATAGGGGCTGAGATTTAACCTTAAGGAAACCCACCAATATTCATCAGCTCCTGAGGTGGACACAGAGTTTAAATAAAGTGGTTACAAAGAAATTATAAATTTTTTTGTACAAAGGAAGACAGAAACTTCATATATCAAAACACAGAAAAGGAAACATCAGTGAAGTTGATAATTTTAATGTCGTTATTAAAAAATGTCTATAAAGCATTGAAACATTGCTCATAACAGTAGAAAGTGAGCAAAGGATGTTAATAGACAATTCACAGACGACTAGCTGTAATAATTAGAAGATAGTCCGCAAAGTCACCAGTATTACATGAATGTAAGTTAAATGACTATTAGACTTTTTAAAAACTAATTGAATTTAATATGTTTCTTTGCAATAGACTCACAAGGCAATGTCAATTGGAAGACAAGGTCGGGTACAAGTTGAAGATATCGTCTTTTTGATTCGAAAGGACCCAAGAAAGTTTGCTAGGGTTAAAGACTTGCTTACTATGAATGAAGAATTAAAACGAGCTAGAAAAGCATTTGATGAAGCAAACTATGGATCTTGACACCTTTTGTACTTTCTGAAGCTTCCTTATCTCCTGGGAAAATCATATTTAATAACCATATTTTCCATAATAAGGTCTTGATGCTTAGCCACGTGAATGAAAAATGGAGACACAGTTTTCTGTCTTTGTTTTCATGTCTTCAATTTTAGAGTGATATTTGAGTCTTTGACTGCTCTTATATTACCATACTTGGATTACTTAATTTGATTTTAGTGACCACGGTTAAGTCAAAGTACCTTGCAAACGTTTCAGTTCCTTCTAGCTTTTGATCATCTAAATGATGAAGGAGTATTTATATATTAGGTATATTTGTGCCACTGTAGGCTGTGCTATAACAGTTTAATATGTGAACTCTAAATGGCACCTTTGATTTTATGATAGCTAAGACATATCTTTCATGTATTCTAAAGATTTTAGACTACAGTAGTCTGAAAAGTTATTAAAAGATGGTGAACTGATTTGTATTTCTTTTTTGTTGTTGATTTTTAGGGCCACAGTATGGAAGTTCCCAGGCTAGGGGTCACATCGGAGCTGTAGCTGCTGGCCTACACCACAGCCACAGCAATGTGGGAGTGTGGGATCCTTAAACCACCAAGTGAGGCCGGGGATCGAACCCACATCCTCATGGATACTAGATGGGCTTGTTACTGCGGAGCCACAACAGGAACTTCCTGGTTTGTGTTTCTTTTAAGGAGAAAATGAGATATGAGAAAATACAGCCTTTTGTAAGAGTGTTTATTTGTCTGAAGATTTTTTAATACTTTTGTTTAGATAAGAGCGATTTTTTATTTTTATTTTTTGAGAAACTAAAAGTTTCATGTGAATGCATGTTGGAAGGCTTATTTGATTTAAAACTTTTTGGGCTTATAGTATACTATTTGTCAAGTTTTAAGAGAACTCATTTTCCTAGGTCAGATTATATCTTCTAAAAATAAATGCTTTCAGTAGCAGGAATGGCACTGCTGAAAAAGCTGATGGCAGGATAAGCATTTAGGGTAGTGTTTTATTAACATATTTGTTAGTACTTGTTCATTGTGAAAATGTGTACTTGACTAAAACCATATGTGGCTGTGGAAACCACTTCTGTAGTTCAGGATATACAGGTTTTGTGTGTATTTAGCCTATTATACTGCATTTAGCTTAAAGTAAGGATTAAAATTGCATTTAAAAGGATCATTGAATATTACTCTTTGTATAACTTAATGTTTTGTGTGCCACTTATAAAACATTATCTATGAATCAGTACTTAGGAAAATTTTACTTTCATAACCTATCAATATAAGGAATAAAGTATAAAACATTTAAAAGATTAATACTTGAATTTGACTATATGATTTATCAGCTTTTCTCCCCTATTACTGGCAATGAAATTGTAGCTGCTTAATCTCACTAAAAACTTTTCTCCCCACATTATTCTTGTAATGTTCCTGGATTGATAATGAGATTCCAGATAGATGGCCTGATCTTTTTGTTATTTAAAAAAGTAAAAATCAGTTAAAAAGCTACTTTAGTCTAAACTGACATAAGGAATGAAGAGTTGATCAGTACATCCCTATTTTTGCTCATCAAGCTCTACTTCACCCTGATGAAGGACCTGGTAGTATCTGGCACTATGGGACTTATTATACTGGATGCCAATATTAGCTTAGTCTGCCATAACAAAATGTCAGACTGGGCAGCTTAAACAACAGAAATGTATTTTCTCACAGTGCTGGAGGCTGAAAGTCTGAGATCAGGATGCCAGCATGGTCAGATTCTGGTAAGGACTCTTTGTGGATTGCAGGTACCTGCCTTTTCACTGGGTTTTCACATGGCTGAGAGGGACCTCTCTTGTTTCTCCCTTTTATAAGGCTGTCAGTTCTGTCGGATAAGGGTTATATCCTTATGACTTCTTTTAACCTTAATCACCTCTTTAAAAGCCCTTTCTCTAATATAGTCAGATGGGGGTTAGGGGGACAGTTCAGCTTATAATAGTACCATTAGTCTTGCTATTTTGTTAATGACCTTGGCATTAAGAACTTTTTTTTGTCCTTTTGCCTTTTCTAGGGCTGCACCAGCGGCATGTGGAAGCTCCCAGGCTAGGGGTCTAATCAGAGCGGTAGCTGCCAGCCTACACCAGAGCCACAGCAACGCGGGATCTGAGCCGCATCTGCAACCTACACCACAGCTCATAGCAACGCAGGGTTCTTAACCCACTGAGCAAGGCCAGGCATCAAACCTGAAACCTCATGGTTCCTAGTCAGATTCATTAACCACTAAGCCACAACAGGAACACCAAGAAGTTTTTTTTTAAGACTTTTAAGGTTGCAAGTGTTAGAACTTAACTCAAAAACACATAAGCCAAAAAAATAAATAAAATAAAAAATAAATTACTGGCTTATCCAACTGAAACAAGGGAAACAGAATGGAGTTGACGCCACATTTGACTTGAAAAAGAATCAAGTCTGTGCATCATCCTAATTTTGGTTTTACTCTTAGGAGCCTCAGTATGTCAAAGGAATATGTTGGCTAGCAGTTCTAAGGTTCCATCCATACCACTCCTGATCCAGAGAGCTACATCACTTCCTAATAAAGAAGATTCCCAGCAAGGAGTGTGATTGTCCTGACTCTGGTCATTATTCTTGGACCAGGAAGATGTTGTACTGTAGCCTGGATCTTATGCCCCACCTCTGAGGTGAAGAAGGGCTTGGAGGGGAGCTGGGAGCTGGGTTCTGCTGTTAGCAAGAAAGGAAAGGCTGGGCAGATAGAAACAACAGGTGTACACTGACTTGATCTATGAGCTTATTAACTGAATTCTAACAGTAAGGCAGCATGGCTCTCTTCCAATACCTAGAGCTGCACTGAGTAACATGATAGCCACTAACCACATGGAGCTATTTAAATTTAATCAATTAAAGTCAAGGAGTTCCTCTCTGTGATTCAGTGGGTTAAGGATCTGGTATTGCTGCAGCTGTAGGATAAGTCTCAGCTCCAGCTTGGATTTGTTTTTTTCTTTTTTTTTTTTTTTTTTTTGTCTTTTCGCTATTTCTTGGGCCGCTCCCGCGGCATATGGAGGTTCCCAGGCTAGGGGTCGAATCGGAGCTGTAGCCACCGGCCTATGCCAGAGCCACAGCAACGCGGGATCCGAGCCGCGTCTGCAACCTACACCACAGCTCACGGCAACGCCGGATCGTTAACCCACTGAGCAAGGGCAGGGATCGAACCCGCAACCTCATGGTTCCTAGTCGGATTCGTTAACCACTGCGCCACGACGGGAACTCCTCCAGCTTGGATTTGATCCCTAGCCTGGAAACTTCCATATGCCTTAGGGTCTGCAGAAAAAATAAAAAGTAAAATTGAAATTAAAATTCTTCAGTGGCATTAGCTATACATCGAGTGATTACTAACACCATGGCTAGGGGCTACTGCATTGAACTAGGCTAATACATTTCCATTATCACAGAAAATTCTTTTGGACAGTGTTGATCTGTAGTGTTCAGGTGCACTCTCCTTTTTTTAATTTATTATTTTTATTATTACTCAGTAATTTATTACATTTACAGTTGTACAATGATCATCACAATCCAATTTTATAGGATTTCCATCCCACACCCCCAGTGCATCCCCCCACCCCCCAAACTGTCACCTTTGGAAACCACAAATTTTTCAAAGTCTGTGAGTCAGTGTCTGTTCTGCAAAGAAATTCATTGTGTCCTTTTTTCAGATTCCACATGTCAGTGATAGCATTTGATGTTTGTGTCTTATTGTCTGACTGACTTCACTTAGCATGATAATTTCTAGGTCCATCCATGTTGCTAAAAATGCCAGTATTTCGTTCCTTTTAATGGCTGAGTAATATTCCATCGTGTATATGTACCACATCTTCTTGATCCACTCCTCTGTCAATGGACATTTAGGTAGGTATCTGTTAAAAATGTCCAAATACTATTATCATACCCTACCAAAAATTAACCTTAATTCCTCAATATTCCATCTAATACTCAACCCCTGTTTAAGTCTCCTGATTTGTCTCAAAATATCTGAGTTTGTGTATCTGTTTTCTAATGCTGCTATAACAAGTTACTGGAAATTTAATGACAACACAAATTCACTATCTTACCAGTTTTCTAGGTCAGAAGCTTGACACAGGCCTCACTGGACTAAAAATCAAGGTACCAATAGGGCTGCATTCCTTTCGGGATGTTCTAGAAGAGGATCTGTTTACTTGCCTTTTCCAGCTTCTAGAGGCTACAGTCTTTGGCCGGTGGTCCCCTTCCATCTTTAAAGTCGGTAATGTTCCATCTCTCTGACCCCTCTTCCTTAGTCATAGCTCCCTTTCACCCCCAGCTGGGGGAGGTTCTCTCATTTTAAGGACCCATGTCATTATATTGGGCCCACCTGGATAGCCCAGGCTACTCTCCCCATTTCAAGGTCCTTAACTTAATCACACCAGCAAAGCCTCTTAGACCATGTAAGGTAACGTTCACAAGTTCTGAGGATTAGGACACAGGCATCTTTTGGGAGTTATTATTCTAACACAGTTTGTTTGCAACAGGATCTAAACAAGGGGCTGCCCGTTGCACTTGGTTGGTATGTCTAAATTTTAATCTATAATAGTTCCTCTCCCCCACTTTGTTCTCAGTGAAGCTCTCTCTTTGACAATATTCACACCTTTTTTTTTTTTTTAACTAGCATGTTTATTAGTTGCTCAAGCAGAGTATCTAATAGATATCTGTGACTCACTTGAAGTGGTTGTTTTTACTGTGTTTAAACTGGTTGTTTTAAGTAAAGACTGTAGTATTTATTTATTTATTCTTTTTTGCCTTTCAGGGCTGCACCCGTGGCATATGGAAGTTCCCAGGCTAGGGGTCAAATCAGAGCTGCAGCTGCCAGCTTGCGCCACAGCAATGGAGGATCCGAGCCGCTTCTACAACCTGCACCACAGCTCACGGCCACACCAGATCCTTAACCCACTGTAATATTAATTGTAATTGTAGAAGTTTTAAGATGGGGAAATAGGCACTTGGCATCTCATCAGTGAAGAGAAGTGTTGTCTGGAGAGTCATTTGGCTGCTTCCCAAGAGGCCTCGGGAAGTTGCTTTACTGGGAGAATGTATTTTCCTGGGTCCAGAGTTTGATTTGCAGCATTGCAGGCTCAGAAACCTATTTTATTAGCAAATGAGAGCACATCCATCTCTTGGGGTGGACTCAAGTTCGTAAGATCAAGGTAAGAAAATGGATGCCGATTTATAGAGGTTACATCTCTGGCCAGAAAATTCTCACTGAAACATTAACTATGAGAATGAATCAGAATTGGAGTTCGATGAGTGCTTTGCCTAGAGCATCAGGTAAGATAAGTTTAGGGCTGATACAGAAACAGGAAAAAGGCTCCCCAGGGTGGGGAGCAGTGCAGAGGGCTGTGCAGCCTGGGAATCTGCCTTCAAGACTGCCTTGTTACTGATGCTAGAAACAGCTTGAGTTTCACTTCACTTCCATCGACAATACCCACCCAAGCATTGTCTGTCTGTCGGCTTTAAGGTGACTTTGCACAATTCAACCTGAATTCATATAAGTGTTGATCTTACAGGTAGTTCAAAAAGGGCAATTTTATTTCTAAGTTCTTCAGGGAAGCCTCATTGTTGCTCCTAAGAGCTGACAACACTGAGCATTGTGCCTGAAAATCGAGAACTTTTTAAGAGCTCTCCCTCTGCCCAAGAACATTTGCAGTTCTCTAGGCCCGACTTTCGTAGGTCCCTAGGCTTTTCTTCTTAGTGCAAATAGAGACTGAGGGGTGGGTGACCAGTGAGCAAGGTGTTAAGTGTGATGTTAAGGCTTCTGTTTTTTCCTGGGTTCTGGTAAATGGCTACATGATCTAGTCAGACTGTTTTGTTATGGGATAGAATCAGGGGAAAGGTTTTGATATATGAGACAAATATTTAAGCACCTATTGCACTTGACGCATGGCGCAGATAACATTTTGCTACAAAGTATCTGGATAAATCATATTCTAAGCTTATAAAATTAAAGTAAGGAGCATATTTTTTATATGTTACCAGTAGATGGATAAGAGTTTCAGTTTGAGCTTTTGTACAAATTCCCAATTCATATGTTATTTGTAGTGCTAAGACGTCTATGTATATGCTTCCTTTGTGGTTTTTTTTTTTTTTTTGCTTGTTGTCTTTTTAGGACCTCACCCACAGCATATGGAAGTTCCCAGGCTAGGGATCAAATCAGAGCTGTAGCTGCTGTCCTATGCCACAGCCAAAGCCATGCCTAATCCAAGCCGAGTCTGCGACCTACACCACAGCTCGTGGTAATGCTGGATCCTTAACCTGCTGAGCAAGATCAGGGATCGAACTGGCTCCCTCATGGATGCTAGTCAGATTCGTTTCCACTGAGCCACAAAGGAAACTCCCTAGGCCGATTACTTTTAAGAAACAAAAGACTCAGAAAGTCTTTCTTTTTACCTTTCCCTTAACTGCCTAAAAGAATTTAGATAAAGGGCCTGGTCCAGGAAGAGCACACTCATCAGAGAGATCTACACAGAATGGGGGCTGAATGTGGTCGGAGGAACTCTGCAGGGCCAGCAGACCAGTGTCCTCTCTGTGTCCCACTGTCTCCCTGGCTCAGCAAACATTTGTTTACCAAACATGTCCTATCCTCCTGTAAACTATTTTTCTTTCTTTTGAAGTCCCAAACCCGTACGCCTTTCTCCATCTCTCTCAGATGGACTATAAACTGCAATTGCCTAATTTGTTTTTGGGCCTCATAGTCTTAAGGAGCCCCCATATGTAGGTAATTAAATTTGGTTCTGCTCTTGTTAACCTGTCTTATGTCAATTTAATTATTGGACCAGCCAAAAGAACTCAAGAAGGGTGGGGGGAGATGTCCCCTCTCTAACAGCTCATGTAGTCTCGCCAGGATGATCTTCACTGGCTGGAAACGGCTTTCTTCCACAACTGCTGCCAGTGAAGAGAGCCTGGGCTTGCTGACAAAAGCCGGCAGAAGGGAGTTCCCGTTGTGGCTCAGTGGTAGTGAACCTGACTACTATCTATGAGGCCACGGGTTCCATCCCTGGCCTCACTCAGTGGGTTAAGGATCCAGTGTTGCCATGAGCCATGTGTAGGTTGCAGACACAACTCAGATCCGGTGTTGCTGTGGCTGTGGTGTAGGTCGGCAGCTCCATTTCGACCCCTGGCCAGGAAACCTCCATATGCCTCGGGTGCGGCTCTGAAAAAACAAAGAAAAAATAAAGCCAGCAGAAGGTAAAATTTCGTACCGTGTAAGCCTTCCAGATCTCTGTCTGCGGGGTCCAGTGAAATCAAAGGTGGTGAGAGCCCTTTTTCTCTCTTTCTATATTTAGATTAGCAGGAGCAAATATTTGTGGAATAAGGCCCTTGGGCACGGCAACTCTGGTAAAAATTCAGTAGATGAGTATTCTCTGTTTTTATTGATCCATTTCCTTCCACAGATGGTACCTATTTTTCTTCGTCTCAGCCCGTTGTGTCCTTTATCTTATTCTATGTCTTAAGAGCTTGGCTTTATGATCAGTGAGCATCCTCTCTCTGGTCTCCACCGTCAGGAAGGTGCATGTATGGTGAGCATTTGGCAGTCAGTCAGTCAAATGGACTGGGATTCTGAGCAGCTGGAGCCTATTGGTCAGTAGCACAGGTAACAAACAGCCTGAGTTTGCAACTGGCTTCTCTTTTTCCAACTGTGTCAGCTTACAGGGAATTTGTTATAAGGGGTCCCAGGCCATAAGGGGCCTTTGTCTTCTCAATCTTTCTTGTTTTGTTAGTGCTGCAAAAATCCAATTCCTGTAGCACCTGCTTGGTGTCACAGATTATTAGGTCTTTGGAGGCATTTCGTGTTCTCATGGGAAACTGGAGACATTGGAGTCCACCCTTCTTACCTCCTGTGACAACAAAGCTCCCTGCTTTCTTGATGAACTCTGGGAATGGAATTTCTGGGTCTTATGAGGGCTGCATTCTTTGCACCTCTTACATCTTTGGTTAAACCATAAAATGGCTTATTGGTTTGAGTTGCTGTTTGAGATTACTATAAGATCCTACTCATCAAAGGCCAGATGATGGATCCTTTGAATTGCCTATATTTAAAAGGAAAAATTTTAAAGAGCTCTCATCCAAAAAACAAATTAAAAAGTGCATTTAAAAATATATATATATAGGAGTTCCTGTGGTGGCTCAGTGGTTAATGAATCCGACTGAGAACCATGAGGTTGCAGGTTTGATCCCTGGCCTTGCTCAGTGGGTTAAGGATCCGGCGTTGCCATGAGCTGTGGTGTAGGCCACAGACACGGCTTGGATTTGGCATTGCCGTGGCTGCAGCATAGGCCGACAGCTGAAGCTCCGATTCAACGCCTAGCCTGGGAAACTTCATATGCCATGGGAGCGGCCCAAGAAATGGAAAAAAGACCAAAAAAAAAAAAATATATATATATATACATATATATGCACATATGGAGTTCCTGCTGTGGCACAGTGGGTTAGGGACGTGGCATTGTCTCTGAGGCCAAACGGGTTTGATCCCCAACCTGGTGCAGTGGGTTAAGGATCCAGCATTGCCACAGCTGCCGTGTAGGTCACAGCTGCAGCTTGGATTCAGTTTCTGGCCCAGGAACTTCCTTGTGCTGCCGGTGTGGCCAAAAAAATTTTATACACACACACATGCACACACACACACATAATGGCTACTTTTAGGGACTCTGTTAATAAGATAGAAAGAAAAAAATTAGAACAAAAATCAAAATCCACTCAGACCCCTTCCTATTTGTCCTCAGACATTTGCAGATATTATAAGAAAATTAGAAGTTCAATTGTCCTGTACTTAGGGAAAAAAAGAAAAGAAAAACTATTTGAAAATGGGGGGAGGGTCTTAAATGACTAAGAACTATGGTCCTGGAAGTTATAAATATCTACCAGAAAAATGGCTGGACAAGAATATGGGTTGCACCCCATTTGTAGCTGGACAGAAAATGCAGGTTACACTCCATTTGTGACAGGGGTCCTATCCAAACTGCTGCCAGCCCTCAGGGAAACTACAATGGCCATTATGAGGACTGTTCCAATTAGATAAGGTCATTTAAAAAGTGTACTTCAAAGCAAAGGCTTCCAAATCGAACAGAACTGGATACCCATTTTAACTGGTAGGCGGGCACTGCCAAAAGGCCTAAAAATTTCAAAATAGCTTCATTGAAAGACTTGTAAAAGGCAGAAAATAAGATGGGAAGCCACTGGTCTGAACACATGAGCCTATCTGATATTCAGAGCATAATAGGAAAATTTTTAGGCCTTCTCCCCGAAGCTTCATGTACCCAAATAGAAAGAAAAACATTCCACCATAAGTGGATGGGCATGTCATTCCTATGATAAGCAACTAACCTCACTGATTTATCCCAAAAGGTTTCCAAGCATTCCAGCCTTAGGAAATCAAACTCCTCAAGGAACTTGTATTCTTTCCCTATGCCTTTGAGATGTAAACGTTTTACAACTTTAAGAGAGGTCATCTTTAAAAATTGAAGTGTAGTTTATTTACGATGTTGTGTTTCTGGTGTTCAGCAAAGTGATTCAGTTTCTGTGTGCTGTACAGTCAGACCTTGTTGTTTACCTATTTTATATATAGTAGTTTGTATCTGCTAATCCCAGACTCCTAATTTATCCCTCCTCCACCCTCTTTTCCCTTTGGTCCCAATGTCTGTGAGTCTGTTTATTTTTTATTTTTTATTTTTGACATTTCTTGGGCTGCTTCCGTGGCATATGGAGGTTCCCAGGCTAGGGGTCTAATCAGAGCCGTAGCTGCTGGCCTACGCCAGAGCCACAGCAAAGTGGGATCCAAGCTGCGTCTGCAACCTGCACCACAGCTCAAGGCAACGCCAGATCCTTAACCCACAGAGAGAGGCCAGGGATCGAACCCGCAACCTCATGGTTCCTAGTCGGATTCCTTAACCACTGCGCCACGACAGGAACTCCAGAGTCTGTTTCTTTAAATAAGTTTATTTGTGTCAGTTTTCTAGCTTCTGCATATAAGTACTATGATATGCTATTTGCCTTTCTACTTTTGGTATTTTAAAGATCCTCCACCCTGTTTTCCATAGTTGCTATGCCAGTTTACCTTGCCACCATCAGTGGAGGAGGGTTATGAGATGTCATGCTTGCAAAATAACAAAAGGGGGAAAAGCTCATTTGAAAACATAAATGAATGAAAATTCCTGTCTTCTCCACTAGTATTAGAAAAAAATTTTTTTTTTTTTGTAGGACCACACCCTTGGCATATGGAAGTTCTTCAGCTAGAGGTCAAATATGGAAGGTCCCAGGCAGGGGTTGAATCAGAGCTGCAGCTACCAGTCTACACCATAGCCACAGCCATGCCAGATCCGAGCTATGTCTTCGACCTCCACCGCAGCTCGTGGCAATGCCAGATCTATAACCCACTGAACAGGGCCAGGGATCGAACCTATGTCCTCATGGATACTAGTCAGGATTCATTACTGATGACCCACAATGGAAACTCCAGTAAATGTCTTTAGGTTTACAAATAAACTTAACTTTTTCCAACTGCCAATACAAATGTTCTTCTATAAACTAGTAAGTTTTGTACCATTGTGCTTGTCTAATGACTAAAGTATTTTTTTTAATGAAAGCTGTAAGATTATTATTTGTGTCTATCTATAGGTTTTGTGTTTTTATCTATGTATGTTGTAGATGTGTGATTTTTTATATGGGTAGAACACTATTTAATTGGATTATACAAACAAGTGCTTATATAAAATTCTCAAAATTATAATAGAAACTCAACCAATTTTTTTTTAAATTCGCATAATCTAGGATTAATTTTTAGGGGGAGAAAAGTAAGTTTAAAGTTTTCGGGGAGTTCCCACCATGGTTTAACAGGATTGGCGATGTCTCTGGAGGGCTGGGACATGGCTAGGCACAGTGGGTTAAAAGATCCAGTGCTGCTGCAACAGGTTGCAAATGCGGCTTGGATCCCAGACCTCTGGCCTGGGAACTTCATATGCCACGAGGTGGCCAAAACCAGAAAAGATAAAAATTAAAACAAATTGAATCTGAAATTCCTTTTTTTTTAGGGCTGCACCCGCAGCATATGGAAGTTCCCAGGCTAGGGGTCGAATCAGAGCTACAGCTGCCAACCTACACCACAGCCACAGCAACGCCAGATGCGAGCTGTGTCTGCGACCTATACCACAGCTCATGGCAATGCCTGATACTTAACCCACTGAGCGAGGCCAGGGATCGAACCTGTATCCTATGAATGCTAGGCAGATTGATTTCCACTGAGCCACAATGGGAACTCCTAGCTACACCTGCTTTTTTTTTTTTTTTGCCTTTTTAGGGCCGCACCCAGGCATATGGAGTTTCCCAGGCTAGGAGTCCAATCAGAACTGCAGCTGCCTGCTTATACCACAGCCACAGTTCTGAGCCATGTCTGTGACCTACACCACAGCTCAGGGCAATGCCTGATCCTTTAACCCACTGAGTGAGGCCAGGGATCGAGCCCACAACCTCATGATTCCTAGTCAGATTCGTTTCAGCTGCGCCATGATGGGAACTCCCTAGCTACAACTCTTATTAATGTTTCTGATTTTTCCCATCTCTCTCTCTTTCTCTTTTTACAGCTGTATCCGCACCATGTGGAAATTCCTAGGCTGGAAGTCAAATTGGAGCTGCAGTCACATGCTGGATCCCCAACCCACTGAATGAGGTCAGGGATCAAACCTACATCCTCATGGAGACAATGTTGGATCCCTAACCCCCTGAGCCACAGTGAGAACTCCTAGTTTTTTCCATCCTCTTTGACTTGGAATTATTGAGAACTAAAACTACCCTTTTTCCTGAAGCCCTGCAGACAGAAACTAGGTCACTTGATAAAAACTTCAGAGAAATCACAATTTTTCAAGTTGAGATCATCTTTGTGTCTGTTGCTATGTGGGCCACTGAAAAAGTTTATCATTATACCTGATGACATCACCAAATACATGCAAATGACGAACGTGGAGAATCTGTCAAATTGTCACCACCTGTCCTACATCTGAAAATGCTTTGAGCTGGATATCTAGAATCTCTTCTAGCAGCCTTCAGAACTCAGGAACTGGGATGATAGTCTGCCCCAGTCATCAATCATTGTTTTTATTTTATCACCATAGAAATGCCTCTTATTATATACCCGATTGCTTCTACCACAGCTCTTATTTGGGGAGCCCACCTGCATCACTGCCTCCAGAAATGAGTTTAACTCAACTAATCCATTGTAAGGACTAAGAGACTGATTCAGTGAGATAAAGTGATCTTCCAAATCTACTTCTGGACTATGAAACTTCTTTTTTTTTTTTTTTTTTTTTTGTCTTTTTGCCTTTTCTAGGGCCCCTCCCGTGGCATATGGAGGTTCCCAGGCTAGGGGTCTAATCGGAGCTGTAGCTGCCGGCCTACACCAGAGCCGTAGCAATGCTGGGATCTGAGCTGCGTCTGCGACCTACACCACAGCTCAAGGCAACGCCGGATCCTTAACCCACTGAGCAAGGCCAGGGATCAAACCCACAACCTCATGGTCTCTAGTCGGATTCACTAACCACGTGCCACGACAGGAACTCCAAGACTATGAAACTTCTTGATGGAAGTTTTAAATGTAGGACTGCAGAGGAGCAAAATTTGCTACCCTAAAATGTTTCTCTTCGGCATCAGTATTAGTTTAGGCTGGTAATTTTTAAGAAACAAAAGACTGAGGAGTTTCCATTGTCGTGGTGCAAAGGAAACGAATCCGACTAGAAACCATGAGGTTTCGGGTTCGATCCCTGGCCTTGCTCAGTGGGTTAAGGATCAGGTGTTACCGTGAGCTGTGGAGTAGGTCATAGATGCAGCTCGGATCTGGCATTGCTGTGGCTGTGGCGTAGGCCAGCAGCTACAACTCCGATTAGACAGACCCCTAGCCTGGTAACCAACATATGCCACGGGAGGGGCCCAAGAAATGGCAAAAAGACCAAAAAAAAAAAAAAAAAAAAAAAAAGGGAAAGAAACAAAAGACTCAGAAAAAGTCTTTCTTTTTCTTTTTACCTCTCCCTTAACTGCCTAAAAGAATTTACATAAGGGCCTGGTCCAGGAAGAGCACTCTCACCAGAGAGATCTACACAGAATGGGGGCTGAATGTGGTAGGAGGAACTCTGCAGGGCCAGCAGACCAGTGTCCTCTCTGTGTCCCACTGTCTCTGCATGGCCCAGCAAACCTATGTTTACCAGACATGTCCCATCTTCCTGTAAACTATTTTTCTTTCCTTTGAAGTCCCAAACCCATAACTCCTTCTCTTCTCTCAGATGGCATATATGCCTCAGTTGCCTAATTTGTTTTTGGGCCTCATAGTCTCAAGGAGCCCCCATATGTAGGTAATTAAATTCATTTTTTTTCCTCCTGTTAACTTGTGTCAATTTAATTATTAAACCAGCCAAAAGAATTCAAGAAGGATGGAGGGAGATTTCCCCCATTCAACATATTATTAACATTTCCTAACACAGAGTTTCTACTTTAAAAAAAAAATTGAAATATTTCATTGACTTAATTAAAATGGGTTAAGTTTTTTCCAGAATAAATATTTTAATTTTCAATATAACATCTAGATTTTTAATATAAATAAAAGCTTGTCTTTTTTATGTTGAAACAAGAATTTTACTTGGTTCAACCATCCACATATAATTTAAGCTTTTATTTAGGGGCATAGATGGGAGTTCTGGTAGACCCAGTTTTCTGCCTTTACAATCCTTGAATCTGTTTGAAGGAAAAGCAGATGTGGTGGTAGTTCTTTTGGATCCAGGGCACTGCTGGCTCGAAGCACAAAGCTCTTTGATGTATGTATTTATGAACGTGCATTCTAATAGTGAGAGTGGAGCTTTTAAAACAAACTCCCTTATACCCACTGATTGTACCCAGAACAGCTTAAGGCAAGATTTCCTAAATTGGGTTTGTACTCAGATTCCTTTCTACTTCGAGGGGAAAGTCAAAAACTTTTACTCCCCCTTTTAGAAATGAGATTTGAGAATCAGATTAAATGGGGTCCACCTTAGCCTATAGGCTTACTTGAGTCACAAGGCACCATGAATCATTCTGTCAGGTTAGAACCTGCATTTTCAAATGATGCCTAACCTAGTTACTGATCCAGAGGAGGTACTTTGAATATCTGGTAAATGATTGAGGCAGTACCTCAGGACCTAAGGACAGTCCTTTATCTAAGAAAGCCCTGTCCTTTCTGAACAATTCACTCTTTGCAGCAACTAGAGTGAAAGACAAGAAGATCTAATCTTAACCAGTGTGGTTGAGTATAGCAGGAAAGGTGATACCTTAGGCTAATAGCTATTAAGGTTGTGGTATAAAACTTGGTGTTACTTTAGGAAGCCAGTGTACAGTCAATGCATTTATCAGTATAAAAGTGATAAGGTGTACCAGATGTCTTGTATTTCAGTGCCTGGTGATTTTCCTCCTCCCATCCCCTTTTTCTAGAAATACAATGTTTATGCATCTGCTTCCAGTAATTCTGATCACTGTTTTATTGAAATTTTGGATGCAAGTATGAAGAATATAAGCATGGATAAAACCTCTTATCCCTTCTGCCTTGTCAGAATAAAGTTTATTTTCTTCAAGCTACAATTTCCAGTGGTTACACAATGAAGTAGAGTAGACAAAGAAGGTTTTAAGATTCAGAATGGTTGAAATCTTGGCTCTGCTGCCTATCAGCTGTTTGGTCTTAGGTGAATTATTTCCCTTAATCTCTAAGATGGTAATAATTAACAGGCATTTTAAGGGAGATCGTAAGGCTTAAATGAGAACATAGGCCAAGCACTTCATTTTCTACTTAATACCAAAACAAATCTAGTACCAGAAGGTCAGGTTCTTCCTTTTCCATAGCACTTTGCCCCAATAGGTGGTCAGGTATTTTTCAGCTTGTCCCTGATGAGTAACTCTTTCTCCACTCAATTGAAGATTTAAACTGAAGATTTATTTAAATGGTGCTGTTTTTTGCAGCAGCTATTGTTTGAAAATCAAGACTGAGAAGCAGGTTCTCAGGTAAACTATACTGGTAAAATAATTGATAAGACTATTTATTTCTAGGGTATATGATATCTGCCCACGTTTTCTTTTCATACATTCCGTAAAGTTTCTGTTGTTGTTGCTGTTGTTTTTAATATCAAGACCTTGGGGAGTTCCCGTCGTGGCGCAGTGGTTAACGAATCCAACTAGGAACCATGAGGTTGCGGGTTCGGTCCCTGCCCTTGCTCAGTGGGTTAAGGATCCGGGGTTGCCGTGAGCTGTGGTGCAGGTCACAGACGCGGCTCGGATCCTGCGTTGCTGTGGCTCTGGCGTAGGCCGGTGGCTACAGCTCTGATTCGACCCCTAGCCTGGGAACCTCCATATGCCGCAGGAGCAGCCCAAAGAAATAGCAAAAAGACAAAAACAAACAAACAAACAAAAAAACAAAACAAAACAAAAAAAACCAAGACCTTGGGTAACATGTATTTACATTTATTTTTCTGTCCCATATCACTTCTTCTTAATGAAGACTTTCTTCCAGGAGTTAATCAGGACCAGGCAATTGAAGTTTTGCGGTGAAATTGATTTCGATTGATTTGTAAATATTTTTTAGAACCCTTTCCTTAATGTATCACTTTTTTTTTTTAATCTTGAACTGGGCCAAATTTTTCCTTTCCAGAAATGTTTTTGATGTTTATTACCAGACTCCTTTACCCAGTCCCTTCTCTTTGGGAAGCCCAGCTCATTCTTTGCTTTTAGCCTTTGTGAGGACAGTGTTCTTAGAGGTTTGGGTCCTGTGTTCTTTCCTTAGTTCTACATGATTATATCCTTGAATGCTTAATTTATCTGTGTTGAACATCATACGTATATTTGTGGAATACTACTGCACCGATAGGATTGGAAGTAGTGAGGTTTGCTGCCGAAGGGCTTACAACCATAACGGGTAGTGAAAAGCAGTAAACATGTTAAATAACAACACAAACAAAAAAAGCTTCAAGGCAGATCGGCATACAAAATGAGAAATCAAGAATGGAGCCATCAAACTGCTGGAGTTTTCAGGGAGGAAGTGGGGCCTGGAAAAGCAGAGAGAGGAGAAGGCGGCGAGGTTTACTTTAATATCCTTTATTCATAGAGCATCAGGGAGGAGTCTCGAGTCAATTCCAACGCGCAGACGACTCTCATTTCGGAGGTTACAATCCTTTCCAGTCTATTTCGGGACGCGGGGCGCAGGGATCTGCGACCGAACGACAGGTCTCTCACGCAATCGCCGTGCCGGCTTTTCTCCGAGTCCAGCTTCTCCTTGGAGCGCTAGCTGGAAGCCGGTCCGCTAGGCGGGTCTCCACCCCGCCCCGGGCTTGGCCCCGAGCAGCCGACTCTCCCTTCGGCGCAGGCACCTGCCTGGCCGCCTCGCTCGGCGGGGTCCTGAGGCGCCTCGGGGAAGCGCGGCGATTGGCTGAGGCTCGGGGCTGGTGCTGGGCTCCGGCGCCGCTTGACAACCGCAGTCGGCTAGAGGCTGAGCTGAGCGGTCGCGGGGCCGGGAGGGGCAGACGGGAGGAAGGACGCACTGACGAGCTGATGGATTGACGCGCGGGTGGCAGGAGGCAGGACTGACGCGGAGCCCAGACCGCCGCCCTCGCGCTCTCTCTCTAGCCCAGAGCCGGCCGCTTCGGGGCCCCGTCCTCTGGACTCCTCGCCGCTTTCTCCTCCGCCACTTCTCCGGGCTTGTCCCGGAGCCCTCAGGTGAGCTACTCCGGGAGGCCGAGACGGGGTCGGGCCGCGCAGCACACCTCGGGTTGCCATGGTCACCCGTCGCTACCTGTCACCACCTGACAGCGCTGCGACCCAAGGGGCGGCATTGGCAGCCCCCGTAGAAGGGTCTTGGATGGGCTGGGGTGCTGACTGGGTGGGGACGGGGGTCCTGGCTGAGGCCCGGGCACCGACGGATGGGGACTTAGGCGCTGTCGGGCCCCGAGTGGAAGCCGGGGCTCCTGGACCACACCTTCCCCTCGATGTCAGCTCGGCTCTGGGGGCCGAACGACGCCCTCGCCCTGGGACCGTCTCCCCCTGAGCAGTAAACCAGCGCAGGGTTGGTCCCCACCTCGCCGCCGCCACCGCCGCTGCTGCTGCTCCTGCTGCGGGGCGGGAGGCGGCTGACTGCGCTGATTTTTTTCTTCCCGGCCCCTCTGCCGAGCCCGGGCGACGAGCGACAGCGCGCTCGCGTCCCTTTCTGGGCACGCCTTGGCCGGGGGGCCAGGAGCGCGCTGCGGGCTGGGGCAACCCGGCGGGGCCCGGGTTTGGCCTTTCTGACGTCAGTGGTCAAGTGGCAGCAGGCTTTTGGGGGTCTGGGCGGGGTCGGGAAGAGGGGCAGCGCCCGGCTTTGGAACCCGAGTTGGACCGAGTCCCGGGGATGCCTGCGTACAGACCCGGGAAGTGGGGCTTGTAGAACTGAGCTGCTTTCTTATACTGGGGAGAAAGAGATTGCGGCTCCAGCTCTGGGGCGAGGCCTTGGATGAAAGGGGCGGGGGCAGGCAGGGGCGGCATTTGACCAGCATTTGATTTTTTTCTTCTCTGTACCCAGACTCGCAGTCTGAAACCACGCATGGTGTCTGAGCAGAGCATTTTTGGCAACTTGGTTCTCTCTGCATAATGAAGGGAGACGTCTTTGTTCCACCCAGATTCATAGGTTGTGATCCTAACACTTACTTCCCTCTTTTGTTGCGGACTTCAAAGAATGCTTCAAGAAGTTGATGGTACAGAGATTAACGTGTAGCCTTTAATATGCTGTAAATCTTTTTTTTTTCCCCACAGTAAATAGAGGTTTTTTCCCTTGTCTCTAGTGTTGGCATGTGTGTTGCATTGAAATTGTACTAGAAAAGAGAAATGTCTGAGAGCCCATTTTCCTTTATATAGCATATTCTTTGGTCTTGTTTAGGAGTAAAACATAATGAACAATTTTCCCCTAGATTTTTTGAAAAAAATTTTTTTAAGTATGGTTGATTTACAGTGTTGTGTTAATATCTGCACAGCAAAGTGCCTCAGTTACACATATGTATTCTTTTTCATATTTTTTTCCATTATGGTTTATCACAGGATATTGAATATAGTTTTTTTGTGCTGTGCAGTAGGACCTTGTTGCTTATGCTACCTTAGGTTTTAGGGGATAGGTTGCTTCCACACAGGAAAGAAAAATTATTACAGTGACCAGGCAGTTAAGCCATAACGGTATACTGTTGGGAGAAGCACACACACACACTTGAATTTTATGCCATTATAAATATGTAATTTTTTTGTGATGGACTTTTAACCTATTTTACTCCCACCCTCCCACTTCTTAATTCTTGTTTCTCTCTCTCTTTTTCTTTAAAGCCAGTACAGGAATCTGTCTTAAGAGAGCAGGGATACTATCCTGTGTTCTTAGTTACATAATTGTGTTCAGCCTCTTTTTCTGTTTGTATGATTAAGTCTGTCAGTTACTTATTGAATAAACAGTGTGTAATATGCTGGATATAAGCTGCAGCTTGAGAAACCCTTCAGTAAAGCAGAAGATGTAGCAGTAGCTCAGTAAACTGGAAATCAGATTGCCTGGATTTATGCTTTCTGTTGTTACCGATTGCAATCTTGGAAGAGCTCCTCACCCTCCTATTGACTAACTTCCAGGTGATAATACCTGCTGTTGTTTCAGTCTGGGAATGAGCTCTGAAGTTGAACAAAATTATGTATTTGAAAGCACTTAGGGAAAAAAAATTAAGGCATCTGTTGATTACTTTTTAATAGAATGGAGCATTGGCAAGGATAATGAAAAATTTCTGCATGATCTATTTTAGCATTTCTAGGTCCAGGACCTTATTTCTTATACTGACCTTAAAGGGCTCATGATGAAAGATGCTTCCTTACTCCCTGGCAGAGGTTCTTTATTACTGTGGTGTCATAGAGAAAAGGGTGTTTCCTCCCTATGCCTGGGTCAGGATTGCTTTCCTGCTTTCAGTAGGATGTTCTCATATTTTAGAAAATTAGTCTGTGGCCAATAATGCTGGACTTGAGTTTCAGTGTGCATCATTGGTTCTTTTTTTTTTTTTTTTTTTTTTTTTTGTCTTTTCGCCATTTCTTGGGCCACTCTTATGGCATATGGAGGTTCCCAGGCTAGGGGTCCAATCAGAGCTATAGCCACCGGCCTACACCAGAGCCAGAACAACGCCGGATCCGAGCCGCGTCTTTGATCTACACCACACCTCATGGCAACACCAGATCCTTAACCCACTAAGCAAGGCCAGGGATCGAACCTGCAACCTCATGGTTCCTAGTAGGATTCGTTAACCACTGTGCCGTGACGGGAACTTCACATCATTGGTTCTTGAATAATTAAGAAATAGCTTACTTTATCCCCTCTGACCCATGCTTTTCAAATAAGAGTATTAGCGATAAGCTGCAATGTACCAAGAGACAAATCTGTGGTCATCGAACATGGTGCACACTTAGGGAGTTGTCATCAATTTCACTTGAAGACTTGGATTAAAAAATATTGTTTTTCTATTAAACAAAAGATATATGAAGAATATAACACCCACACTAATTTCTAGGTAAAATTCAAAGACTTTAGGAGTTCCTGTCATGGCTCAGTGGTTAACGAATCTGACTAGGAACCATGAGGTTGCAGGTTTGATCCCTGGCCTCGCTCAGTGGGTTAAGGATCTGGTGTTTCCGTGAACTGTGGTGTAGGTCACAAATGTGGCTCAGATCTGGCGTTGCTGTGGCTCTGGCATAGGCCGTGGCTACAGCCCGGATTTGACCCCTGGCCTGGGAGCCTCCATATGCCGGGGGTGCAGGACTAGAAAAGACAGAAAGACAAAAAAACAAAAAACAAAGACTTAAAAGACATTTTATGCTTATAGGTTCTTAGTGGGTTCTGTTTCTTCTGTCCTTGTGGAGAAAAGTTTAAGAAGCATTGCCTTAGAGTTACTTAGCTAATGAATGACAAATCGCTGCATAGGACGGGAGATAAGTTGAATTCAGTTTTCTAAAACTTTGACATTAGGCTCAAGATTACTTGAATCCTGACTGTCTGCTCTTGTTTCACCCCTGTAAATGCCAGAATGTTGTAGTGGAAAGGTCGCAGGATTTTAGACCTCGTCGTCCCATTCTTGCTTTTGCCCTTTTTTTTTGCAGTGTGACCTTAGACAAATAACTAATATCTTAGAATATTAGTGTAATCATCTGTAAAATGAAATTAGAGAGTTGTGAGAATTATGCAGATGATGTGTGGGAGTGTGTAACACAGGGCCTGACATCATAGATGCACAGTAAGTGTTAGTACCTTTTCCCTTCCCATTTCTGCATATTAGGGTATTAACAATCATTCAGACCCATTCTTAGCAAGATACGTCATTATTCCTCTGAATTTCCCTGGCATTTTATTTGTAACTTTTTATTGTGCTCTTTATATTTTACAGGTTTGGTTTTTTTGTTTTTTTGTTTTTTTGTCTTTTTGCCACTTCTTGGGCCGCTCTTGCGGCATATGGAGGTTCCCAGGCTAGGGGTCAAATCGGAGCTGTAGCTGCCGGCCTATACCTGAGCCATGGCAACGAGGGATCCAAGCCACATCTGCAACCTACACCACAGCTCACAGCAACGCTGGATCGTTAACCCACTGAGCAAGAGCAGGGATGGAACCCGCAACCTCATGGTTCCTAGTCAGATTTGTTAACCACTGCGCCACGACGGGAACTCCTACAGTTTTTTTTTTTTTTTTTCCTACAGTTTTTTTTAAACAAATTTTTTGGGTTTTTTTTGGGTGCGTTGAACAGTAGCTCGATGAGGGATCTCAGTTCCCAGACTAGGGATTGAACCCTGACCCCAACAGAGAAAGCACTGAGTCCAAACCACTAGACCACCAGGGAACTCCCTGTATATTATTTTCATACAGAAGATTAGTATCCAGGTCTTTAGGTTATACAATCCAGTGCTGACCCATCTCTGAGAACACATTTTTTTTTTTTTGCCATTTAATTTTGAGACAGTTACGTTGTATAGCCAAAGCTCACATATTTCAGCTGATTTTTCTTCTTTTTTATTTTGAATTTATTTTTGTTTGAGTAAGAAGATAGCCTTGTAAAACACCACACCCTCCCTTATAAGCCCTTCTTTTGTGTTTTATCTTCTTGTTCACCGTAGTAACTCACTCCCAAGGATACAACATGGTGCTAGCACAGAGTAGACACAAGTAATTTTAAATGAATACTGACTTCAAACATGTATTATCACCAGTAGGAGTCTCTTCATGTGGTATCTTCAACATAAATGATCCAATCAGGAGTCTCAATATTTTTAAATTACACCTAAAAATTTTTTTTATAAACAAGGTAATTTTTCCTGAGTAAATTTTTATGCTTTATCCACAGCACAGCAGCTCTTCCATAACATGTTATTAGCAACCCTTTTGACACACTGTCCTTACTGAAGGTATGAGTTCTGAAGGGGAGAAATTTGTATTGCACCAGTCACATGCTTGCTACTCTGCTAGGAGCTTTATCCCATTTTATAAGTCAACACCCTATTTGATGGAGAAACAGTATGACATGAAAAAGGAACATAATATTTTAATACTATTTGTATAGTTGATACAATTGATTCAGGTAATGAGTTCTATGAAATGAATGAATTTCTATGATGAAGTACTATGTTTTGTGACTTTTGTTGATCTATTGAAAAAGTTACAATATGTCACCCTACAAAGATATTACATAGTTATGAGTGTATTCCCCAGAGTGTGCATTTCATACCCTTGACTCATTTATTTTGAAACTAGAAGTATATACCTCTTAATTTCCCTCACCTATTCCTGCCACCCCCCCAGTCCCTCACCTCTGGCAACTGTCTGTTTTCTGTATGTATAACTCTCTTTCTATTTTGTTAATTCTTTTTTTTTTTTTTTTGTCTTTTCTAGGGCCACTCCCATGGCATATAGAGGTTCCCAGGCTGGGGTCCAATCGGAGCTGTAGCCGCTGGCCTACGCCAGAGCCATAGCAACGCAGGATCCAAGCCGAGTCTGCAACCCACACCACAGCTCACGGCAACGCCGGATCCTTAACCCGCTGAGCAAGGCCAGGGATCGAACCCTCAACCTCATGGTTCCTAGTCGGATTCGCTAACCACTGAGCCACGACGGGAACTCCCGGTTTTTATTTTTATTTTTGCTTTTTAGGGCCACACCTGCGGCATATGGAAGGACCCAGGACTGGGGTTGAATCTGAGCTGCAGCTGCTGGCCTACACCACAGCTATACCGGATCTGAGCCGAATCTGTGACCTGTGCCACAGCTTTTGACAACACCGGATCCTTAATCCATTGAGAAGAGCAGGGATCAGACTCACATCCTCATGTGGGTTCATAACCCACTGAGCCACAACATGAACTTCTATTTTGTTTTTTAGATTCGCCATATAAGTGAAAACATATGGTATTTGCCTTTCTTTGACTTATTTCACTTGGCATAATAACCTCTCAGTCTATCCATGTCGTTGCCAGAGGCAAGATTTCATCTTTTTTGTGTGGCTGACTAATCCACTGTGTATATACATACCACATCTTCTTTATCCATTCATCTACTGATGGGCACTTAGTTTGCTTCCATGTTTTGGCTGTTGTAAATAATGCTGTAATGAACATAGGGGTGCCTCTATCGTTTCTAATTAGCTTCTTTGCTTTCTTCAGATAAATACCCAGGAGTAGAATTGCTGAGTCCTGTGGTAGTTCTAGTTCTAATTTTTTGAGGAATCTACACTATTTTCCATAGTGGTTGCACCAGTTCTCATCAACAGTTCATGAGGATTTTCTCCACATCCTTGTCAACCCTTGGTATTTGTTGTCTTTTTTGATAATATTCTGACATGTATGAGGTAGTAGCTCATTGTGGTTTTGATTTGTGTTTCTCTGATGATTAGTGTTGTTAAACATCTTTTCATGTGCCTGTTGGTATCTGTTTGTCTTTGGAAAAACGTCTATTCAGATTCTCTGCCCATATTTAACTGGGTTTCTTGTTTTTTTTTTTTTTTTTTTTTTTTTTTTTTGTCTTTTTGCCATTTCTAAGGCCACTCCCACAGCATATGGAGGTTCCCAGGCTAGGGGTCTAATTGGAGCTGTAGCTGCCGGCCTACACCAGAGCCACAGCAACTCGGGATCCAAGCCGCGTCTGCAACCTACACCACAGCTCCTGGCAACACTGGATTCTTAACCCACTTAGCAAGGGCAGGGATGGAACCCGCAACCTCATGGTTCCTAGTCGGATTTGTTAACCACCGAGCCACGACGGGAACTCCTCTTTCTTGTTTTTTGATGTTGAGTTGTGTGAGTTCTTTGCCTATTTTGGATGTTAACTCCTTATTGTGTATACTGTTTGTAAACTGCAAATTTTGCATTTTTTTATATTTTGAAAGCTTAGAATTGGGTCGGTTTTCTTTATAACTTTAGGGAAAGCTTTTGAAATTAAATTCTGGGAAGTGCAAAAAACAGTATCTCACAAATAGACGATCATGTAAAGCAACTGCAGGTGTATGTTTGTTGTAAAGTGCCCACATTGTGGGAATTGTTAATTTCATTGTTAACAGTTGTTGACCAAACCACACCTAGAGTATTGTGTTCTGCTTTAGATGCTTTCAAGAGGGAGAGTAACAAATGTTCGGAGGAGAATGACCAGAAGTGTAGGGAATCTGAAAGCTGTGTGAAGAATGGTTCAAGGAAGGAGGGGAATGGACATGATGATTTTCATCATCACATGCTTAAAGGGTTTTTGTTTGTTTGTTTGTTTGTTTGTTAGGGCTGCGCCTGTGGCATATGGAAGTTTCCAGGCTAGGGATTGAATCAGAACTGCAGCTGCCAGACTACGCCACAGCAGTGTCCTTGACCTATACCAGAGCTCACTGCAACGCTGGATCCTTAACCCACTGAGCAGGTCAAGGGATCTAAGCCGAGGCCTCATGTATACTAGTCGGGTTTGTTACTGATGAGCCACAGTGGGAACTCCACTACCATCTCTTTATGAATTGTGGAAGTGGAATCCCAACTCTTCCGCCATACACTTGGGTAGAAGTGAGTCTCTAAATCCAGCTTATACTCAAGGGCTGGGACGGCAAAAGAGTATAAAAACACTCGTAGCCTCATTGGTGACTGTCTTAGAGACAGTCTTTCACAGGTGCCTGCGGGGGGTGGTGGTGGGGTATAGACATTTTCTGTCATTGGAGGCATTTGTGTAGACGTTGGCAGACCATCTGCCAGAGATCAGTGTTCAGATATTCTGTACTAAGTAAAAGTGGACAAAGGTACCTTCCAACTGAGTTCTGTGATAAATTAATAAATACTAAGGAGTAGAAAAGCTAAGGATGGAAAACTTTAATGGGTAATTGTGTAGTATATATTCTGTTGTACTTCTTTCCGTAATGCTTGTATATTTTTTAAAGTACATTTCAAATTTTTGTGACTCTTGGTTCAGTACATTTTCTTCTGTTTCGGAATGTTTTGCTATACAGTAGATATAGTCCTCTACCTACTGACCATTTTTTATGTGGTTCAGATTTTGAAGCATACTCAAATATCTTTTTTCTTTTTTTGTCTTTTTGCTATTTCTTGGGCCGCTCCTGCAGCATATGGAGGTTCCCAGGCTAGGGGTCGAATCAGAGCTGTAGCTGCCAGCCTACGCCAGAGCCACAGCAATGCTGGATCCGAGCCGCGTCTGCAACCTACACCACAGCTCATGGCAATGCCGGATCATTAACCCACTGAGCAAGGGCAGGGCAGGGATGAACCCGCAACCTCATGGTTCCTAGTCTTGGATTCGTTAACCACTGCACCACCACGGGAACTCCTTTTTTTTTTTTTTTTTTTTGCTTTTTAGGGCCACACCTGTGGCATATGGAAGTTCCCAGGCTAGGGATCGAATCAGAGCTATAGCTGCTGGCCTACACCGCAGCCACAGAAATGAGGGATCCAAGCTGCGTCTGTGACCTACACCACAGCTCACAGCAGTGCCAGATCCCCAACCTACCGAACAAGGCTAGTGATCGAACCTGCATTCTTATTGATACTAGTCGGATTCGTTTCTGCTGCACCACAATGGGAACTCCCATTTTTAATTCTTTTTTTTTTTTTCCTTCAGATGTCTTAATTTCTGCTTTTCTCATTGAAAATAAAAAAAGTGTGGGAGTTAAAAAAAAAAAAAAAGAATAGGGGAGTTCCCTTCATGGTGCAGTAGAAATGGATCTGCCTAGGAACCATGAGGTTGCAGGTTTGATCCCTGGCCTTGCTCAGTGGGTTAAGGATCCGGTGTTGCCCTGAGCTGTGGTGTAGGTCACAGACATGGCACGGATCTGGTGTTGCTGTGGCTCTGGCGTAGCCAAACCTCCATGTGCCGCACGTGCGGCCCTAAAAGGACAAAAGACAAAAAAAGAATATAAAGGATAATTATAATCTATTTTACAAGACACTCCTTTGGTGTCTTGGCTTTAGGTGTGACAGAAAACTATACGAGAGATAATATCACATAATAAAAGGTGAAATTGTATTCTTGGATAAGCATTCCTTGTACCACAATAAGGTAAAAACAAATAAGAAATACAACATGAATTTATATGAATATCCACTTTGATCTTAGTTGATGTAGCATTTATGATTAGAGTTTAAAATTATTATTACAAATATTACTTAAAAATTCTACATTTCTTACGTGTGTTTTTATAGGTTGAAACTTTGCTTAATAAACCTCTGAATATTTACTATAAGCTGCTGTGATAATTTAAGGAATAAAATGTTTAAGAATACTTTTTTTTTGTCTTTTTTTTTTTTTTTTTATTTTCTAGGGCCGCATCTGCGGGGTATGGCGGTTCCCAGGCTAGGGGTCTAATTGGAGCTGCAGCTGCCAGCCTATGCCAGAGTCACAGCAACACCAGATCCGAGTCTCGTCTGCAACGTGCACCACAGCTCAAGGCAATGCTGGTGTATAGACATTGAGCAATGCCAGGGATCGAACCTGCAACCTCATGGTTCCTAGTTGGATTCATTTCTGCTGTGCCACCACGGGAACTCCAAGACTACTTTTAATTCTTTGTATGATTAATACTTAAAGCTCTTGGCTGGGAGTCAGGAGACCTTGAGTTCTTAGTTCTTAGCTCTGCCTAATGTCTAATAATAATTCTGTAATGAAGTGGTGGCATTGTTATTCACTAGTAAGTAGGATTCACATTTCAAATTGTTTTAAAGAAGGGGTTTACTTTTGTCTGTCCAGACTTAACCCACCAGGATTCTTTTGGGATCAGTGACAGAATTTGTGAGCTTTCTGACTGGAAAAGTATTTAGTCCAAGACTAGAGAATGCAGCAGCGTTCTGATAGGCCTCACATGTATCTACTGAACTGTGTTGTAAACAAGCAAGCTAAAAGAGTGTGTTATTTAAGAATGAAATTTTTCTGCATATTTTTCTTTTTAGATTTAAAATTCTTTTCTTTTTTTTTTTAAGGGCTACATTTGCGGCTTATGGAAATTCCCAGGCTAGGGGTCTAATCAGAGCTGCAGCCCATGGCAACACCAGATCCCTCTCCTCCTGAGCAAGGCCAGGGTTCGAACCTGCATCCTCATGGTTACGAGTCAGATACTTAACCCCCTGAGCCACAACGGGAACTCCTAGATCTAAAATTCTTACGCCTTAAATTAGTACCCCAATTTTGCTTTTTGTTGTGCTCCAAAATCTAAATATGCTCAGTAGTAAAGCACTGTATGACACAGTATTAAAATTTATCTAGATTCCTCCGTGTTTGGTTTGTTGTTTTTAATTTGATGGCCGCACCTGAGGCATATGGAAGTTCCTGGGCCAAGGATTGAATCTGAGCTACTCTGCAGCCTATGCTGCAGCTGTGGCAATGCCAAGTTCTTTAACGCACTGTGCTGGGCCAGGGATCGAATCCGCACCTCTGCAGTGACCTGAGCCACTTCAGTCAGGTTCTTAACCCACTGGGCTACAGTGGGAGCTCTGGTGGTGGTTTTTTAAAGATACTTTAAAATCTGAAGATCGTTTTAAACTTGAAAGTTAAACAGCTAGAGCTCTTAGATCCAAATATTTTTTTTTGAAGTTTCTTTCCTTTGTGTCAGCTTTAATACTGTTTATTTTTTGATGGCAGTATTCATTTTGATACCATAATTTAAAAATTAAGTGGGTTTTATCAATTCAAGTTTAGGAAGTGTATTTTATTAGACTTGGAGAGGTCTTTTAAAATAAAAAATTATCTTTAATTTCACTTGTTTTTTACACAGTTAAGCTGATACTGCTGTCTTTCTAGCTAAAAAGATGTTTAAAAGTGGTTAAAGTGTTATTGATGTAGACTTCTAGCTTATTTACCTACCCTGTTAACATTGTTGAATAGGAAAATAATGTGAAAATTCATAGAACTAGGGACCTCTGTTGGAATGATTTTAAAATGTTATTTTGGTACTGTGAAGGTTTTTCATTTTCCCATATTTAGATGACTCTGTATCCATTTTATGTCTTTTCCTTGTTTTTATAAGCATTTTATATTTTTCCTTGTTTTTATAGGCATTTTATATTTTTCCTTGTTTTTATAAAGTATCATTTCCCTTCCCATTCTTGGGAATCAGTGTGGTAACAGTAGAAAGTATTTTAGAATCTGACTTATGACTTATGGTTCCAGTCTTGTCCTAGGGTTGTAACCTTTGTCTACTGTATTTCCTTCTTTCTTCTCTCCCTTCCTATTTCTGTCTCTTTCTCTTTCTCTCTTTTTGCCTCTCCTTTCTCTCTCTGTATTTCTGTTCCTCTTTCACAATCACAAATTTTAATTTTCACTGTTAGAAATCTTAGGATATGGAGTTCCTATCGTGGCTCAGTGGTTAATGTATCCAACTAGGAACCATGAGGTTGCGGGTTTGATCCCTGCCCTTGCTCAGTGGTTAGGGATCTGGTGTTGCCGTGAGCTGTGGTGTAGGTCGCAGACGAGGCTAGGATCCCACGTTGCTGTGGCTGTGGTGTAGGCTGGCAGCTACAGCTCTGATTAGACCTCTAGCCTGGAAATCTCTGTATGCTGCGGGTGCGGCCCTGGAAAAGACAAAAAAAAAAAAAAAAAAGACAGCTTAGGATATGAATTGAGGAGGAGAAGACAACTTCTTCCCATCAATATTGCTGCCAACAACATCATTTCATTTCTATGGTAGAGCACTATTCCATTGTATCTATATCTTCATTATCCCTTTGCCTGTGGATGGATATTTAGCTTGCTTCCAAGTCTTGGCTGTTGTGACTAGTGCTGGGATGCCTGTCTCTGTTTGGAAGATGAGGAAGCCCAGATGTTTAAGAACTGGTGAAAAATTTATCTAAAAAATAATCTAAATATATATATTTGGGAGTCCCCCTTTGTGGCTCAGAGGTAATGAACCCAACTCATATCCATGAAGATGCAGGTTCAATCCTTGGCCTTGATCAATAGGTTAAGGATCTGGCATTGCTGTGGCTGTGGCATAAGCTGGCAGCTGTAGCTCCAGTTTGACTCCTAGCCTGGGAACTAACACATGCCACAGGCGTGGCCCTAAAAGGCAAAAAAAAATATTTGCCTTCTCTTTGCCCCTTTTTAAGTTTTTTTGTCTTTTGTCTTTTTAGGGCATGTGGAGGTTCCCAGGCTAGGGGTCTAATCAGAACTGTAGCCGCTGACCTACACCACAGCCACAGCAATGCCAGATCCAAGCCTCATCTGTAACCTACACCACAGCTCCCTGCAACTCCGGATCTTTAACCCACTGAGCGAGGCTAGGGATCGAACCCAAAACCTCATGGTTCCTAGTTGGATTCATTAACCAGAGCCACGATGGAAACTCCTAAGTTTTCATTTTTAAAAATTTTATTGGAGTATAGTTGACTCACAAAGTTTTGTTAGTTTCAGGTGTACGGCAAAGTAAATCAAGTATACATATGTATATATCCATTCCTTTTCAGATTCTTTTCCCATATAGGTTATGACACACTGTGGAGTAGATTACCCTGTACTACACAGTAGGTACTTGTCACCTCTCTTTTTTATATAGAAGTGTATATATGTCACTTCCAAGCTCCCAAGTTATTATTCCCACACACATTTCCCCTGTGGTAACCATAATTTTGGTTTTTAAAATCTTTGATTCCGTTTCTGTTTTGTAAGTTCTTTTGTTATCTTTTTTATTAGATGCCACATATATTGGTGATCTCTGTCTTTGGAGAAATGCCTGTTTAGAGCATCTGGTCATTTTTTGGTATAGAGCTGTATGAGATGTTTGTATATTTTGGAGATTAATCACTTGGTTGCTTCATTTGCAAAGATTTTATCCCATTCTGTGGGTTATCTTTTGTTTTATTTATGCTTTTCTTTGCTTGCAAAAGCTTTTAAGTTTAATTAGGTTCCATTTGTTTATTTTTGTTTTTATTATCATTATTCTAGGCAGTGGATCAAAAAAGATGTTGCTATGATTTATGTCAAAGAGTGTTCTGCCTGTGTTTTCCTCTGGAGTTTTATAGTATCTGGCCTTATATTTAAATCTTTAATCCATTTTGAGTTTATTTTTGTGTTAGGGAATGTTCTAATTTCAGTGTTTTACCTGTAGCTTTTCAGTTTTCCCAGTACCACTCATTTAAGAGGCTCTCTTGTCTCCATTGTATGTTCTTGCCTCCTTCTTATAGGTTGACCATCTGTGGGGGGATTTATTTCTGTCTTGCCCCTTTGTTTTGTTACACTGTTAAATAGGTTGCCTCAGGTACTTTTAAGAGGTTTCCTAGATAGCGTTGACATGGAGATTGATAGCAGGTTTTATGTCTTGACACACTTCTGAAAGAAGTATTCAGCTGGGAGTTCCCATCGTGGCACATTGGTTAAGGAATCAAACTAGGAACCTTGAGGTTGTGGGTTTGATCCCTGGCCTTGCTCAGTGGGTTACAGATTCGGCATTGCCCCAAGCTGTGGCTACATCACAGATGCAGCTCAGATACAGTATTGCTGTGGCTGCAGTGTGGGCTGGCAGCTGCAGCTCCAATTCACCCCTTGCCTGGGATCTTCCATATGCTGCAGGGCAGCCCTAAAAAGAAAAAAAGAAATAGACCTATTTATATTCATCCATTCAGCAAATATTTATTGATAGCTGTATTGTTCTGTGATGTGCCTTTTCTTTAAGATAACAATGGATCTGTATCACTGCAATAGTATTCTACAGTATGTATTTATCATAATTTAAAAATTCCATTGGAGTTCACATCGTGGCTCAGTGGTTAACAGTCTGACTAGGAACCATGAGGTTGCAGGTTCAATCCCTGGCCTTGCTCAGTGGGTTGGGGATCTGGCGTTGCCGTGAGCTATGGTGTACATGGTTGCAGACGCAGCTCGGATCCCACCTTGCTGTGGCTGTGGCATAGGCCGGCGGCTACAGCTCTGATTGGACCCCTAGCCTGGGAACCTCCATGTGCCGTGGGAGCGGCCCTAGAAAAGGCAAAAAGACTAAAATAAAATAAAATAAAAATAAATAACAATTCCATTAATGAGAGCTTAGTTTATTTCTGGTTTTTCTCTACTAGAAGCAAATCTTTTTTTTTTTTTTTTTTTGGTTTTTACGGCTGTACACACAGCATATAGAGGCTCCCAGGCTAGGGGTTGAATCAGAGCTACAGTTGCCAGCTTGCACCATAGCCGCAATAACGTCTGCGACCTACACCACAACTCATGACAATGACAGATCCTTAACCCACTGAGGAAGACCAGGGATTGAACCTGCATCCTCATGGATCCTAGTTGGGTTCATTAACTGCTGAGCCACGAGGGGAACTCCTAGAAGCAAATCTTAAGGAACATCTTTGTACATATGTCTTTTTATATTTGCAAGTATTTTTGCAGAAATAGGTTCCTGGAAATAGAATTGGAATTGGTGTGTCAAAAAATATATGTATTTAAATTTTTCATAGATAAGAATTTCATGCTGTCAAATTCTCTCTCAAAAATCAATCCCAATTTATATATGTAGATATTTTTTGGCTGTGCTCATGGCATGCAAAAGTCCCTGGGGCCAAGGATTGAACCTAAGCCATAGCAGTAACCAGAGCCACAACAGTGACAATGCCAAGTTCTTACTGCTAGGCCACCAGGGAATTTCCCAATTTATATTCCTTTTTTTTTTTTTCCAGTGGCCACACCCAAGGCATAAGGAAGTTCCCAGACCAGGGATTGAATCCAGGCCACAGCTGTGGCAACACTGGATCCTTTAACCTACTGTGCCAGGCTGGGGATCAAACCCATACCTCCACAGCCACCAGAGCCGCTACAGTAGAATTCTTAACCCATTGCACCACAGGGGAAACTCCCCCAATTTATATTCCTTTTTTTTTTGGTCTTTTTGTCTTTTTAGGGCCACACCCATGGCATATGGAGATTCCCAGGCTAGGGGTCTAATCTGAGCTGCAGCTGCTGGCCCACACCAGAGCCATAGCAACATGGGATCTGAGCCGCATCCGCGACCTACGCCACAGCTCACAGAAATGCTGGATTCTTAACCCACTGAGCAAGGCCAGGGATTGAACCTGCAACCTCATGCTTCCTAGTCGGATTCGTTTCTGCTGCGCCACCACAGGAACTCCCCAATTTATATTCTTAACTCAATGTATGAAAGGGCATTTTTTTTTTTTTTTTGGTCTTTTTTGCCATTTCTTGGGCCGCTCCTGCGGCATATGGAGGTTCCCAGGCTAGGGGTCTAATCGGAGCTGTTGACACCAGCCTACGCCAGAGCCACAGCAACTCGGGATCCGAGCCGCGTCTGCAACCTACACCACAGCTCACGGCAACGCCGGATCGTTAACCCACTGAGCAAGGGCAGGGACCGAACCCGCAACCTCATGGTTCCTAGTCGGATTCGTTAACCACTGCGCCACGACGGGAACTCCTGAAAGGGCATTTTTACCCACACTCTTGCCAACGCTTGATGTTACCAGGTCTTTTTAATTTTTGCAAAACTAGTAGGCCATAAATTGTATCTTCTTTTAATATCACTAATGATGTTGAACATCTTTTCATAAATTTATTGGTTATTTCTAGTTCTGTGAATTGTCTATTCTTTGCTTATTGTTCAACTGGAATTTTGGGGGGATGTTGATTTGAAGATGTTATTTTTATGTTCTAGATGGCGTCCATTTAACTGTTTTTGTGTGTTGTATTTGGTCCTAGTTTGTCCTTTGTCTTTTAACTTTGTTTATGGCAACTACTGTTAAATGGAAGATTAACATTTTACATTTTTAGTGCCAAATTTGGCAGTTTTTAAATTTACCTTTTCTGGAGTTTGTAGCCTGTGTCTGCTTATCTTAAAAATGTTTAGTACTTTAGTAATTAAATATGTTTAACAATATTTGTGGGTTTGAATATAAAAATAACACAAATACTTTAATTCAAAGATTGAAATAATATTTGCGTTGGATTTGAAGTCTCAGTTTATGAAAAAAATACAGATCATTGGAAAATGTTATTGCTTTATTATATATATAATGAATACATGATAGTCATTACATTTCTAATTCTTTCTAGTTATTTGCAATTGGAAATTCATTACTTACGTTTTATATTTATCATTTAAAATTTTGGAATAAGTTATTGTACATGTTACAAAATTGAAAAGGTGCAAAAGGATATATTGTGAAAAGTTTTCTTTATTCTTTATTATCCAGTTTTCCTTCTTGAAGACAACCATTTTTATCAGTTTCTTGTGTCTTTTTCCAAAGATATTTTAAGCATACACACAATATATTATATATATTAATTGATTTTTTTTTTTTGTAGCTGTATGAAGCTGCACCTGCTTTAAACATAATTTGTTCTTGAGGCCAAAAATCATTCACAGTGCCAGAAGCTAAATTAAAATAATTGCTGAATAGAGAACAGCTGTCAGCAGTAAGAAGGGACACATGCTGCACCCCTGTTAAAAACGTTAGCTGATTAGCAGACGAGCTTTGCATTTAAAAAGGCTTTTCTTTTGTATGTTTACTCAAGTGATCTAAAACAAATCTATTTTCTTTCCTCTTATTAAACTGACTTTAGGATCAGAAACTTCTGATTTTTTTCAGACTTGGTATTTCACCCTCAGAATATATACTTCCTGTTATGGAAATGTGATTTGAAAACAAATTATAAAACTTGAAGGGAAATCACAGAAATTAGCCAAATTAACTCTCTTATTTTATGTATGAAGAAATCAAGGCCCATAGAAATCAAGTGACTTGCAATGCCACCCTTATATTTCTGAAGGATTAGACATGTACAAATAAATGATCTGGCAGCAACATGAGTTTTTAGAATGCTATTAAAGAGAGAGCTAGCATTTTTTCTCCCTCTTTTTTTTTTTTAAAGGAAAAGATGCAATAGTCTTATGTTATAGTTTGATATTTTATTAAAAAGCTTCCTAGTACTTCATATCCTTACCTGCATTTTTGCCTGTAAACTGAAATGTGAAAACACTACTATTCAGCGTTAGGCATTTGTAATTCTTAGAATATTAAAGAGAGTGGTTTTTATTGTTTAGGATGGAATTGGGATTTAATGGAGCCTTTCTTAAGCACTTTTTTTCTTGACTGTAAAATTTATAATGGCTTTGCCCAAATTCCCTTAATCTTATGCTTCTGAAGCATTCTTAGCCTTGTACATTCTTCTTCTTCTCTAATTTGTATTATGAGTAAGTAAAAGAACCTCATTGCAAAAGAACATTTGAATATCTATTTGTATTTGGCTAGAAAGCTACCACTGATTTTTTTCATGAAACTTTTTCCATATCTATGTATGGAAATACACATTGAAGTCAATACATTTTTCTATCGCCTTTCTTTTTTTTTCTTATCTATTGTTAACATTTCACCTATAATCTTAGATTTATAAAAATAATTTATTTTTTGTCCCCTAATATATTCTTCTAATCTTAATTCACTAAGATAGTAATCAGTAGGAGTCCATATAGAGACCCCATCTGGAACTTAGTGTCTGTAGGTGTTAATTGTATCTTAGTTCTGAAATGCTAATCGCTTTCCAGCTGGTTTCCAGATAGGTTTTTTTTTTGTTTTTTTTTTTAAGAAAACTCTTGTTTCCTTACCTCACTTAGTCCAGATACTGGATAAAGGTAAACATTTATTTCTTAAAGGAAAAATTCAGAGTTCATGTTTTAATGATTTTTATTTAATAGTAAATCTGTCATTTAATATGAAAATACTGAAACATTCTGGACCCCTCTCCCCCCTCCCAAATTTTGTTTTCCATTTTCAGTGGAATACACTTTATTGTTGGTTCTATGTAAATTCTGCCCGGTAAGTAATTGTTCAAATGTACCATGGGCGGGTAGATCTCCCTTGGATGTTATCAAGGCTGACTGGCTAAGTAGTCAGATGGAAGGGCCAGAGCTTTATGCTTGCAAATGGATGCTTGCAAATGGCTTTTAGAACATTTGGAAACAAAATCATTTACTCTGTACTTTTTAAAAGACATTTCATCATTGATTTCTTTTTTGATCTTAAGTAAATTTAACTATTATGAATACTTACTATGTACTGTACACCTCATTTAAAATATAATTAGTAGTTCCTAAGCTAGTAGTTCCTAATCTTACTGTTTTATAGCCTCCCCTGACAGGAGTATATTTATTACTGAATTCTACCCCTCTGAATTAGAGAAAAATTCTAGCTTTATAGTGATTAGTAGTTTAGGGAGATTAAAAAATGTTTATAAATTATACTCTTATGTATTAAAAAATGTGTATCTAATTTCTAAATTATATGGGTGGGATTTTGGGAACATCTATAAATGTTTTAGAAACAACACACAGTGGGTTAGGAAGAAATAATTCTAAGATATAGTCATTAAGCATATGCCTGTGTTTTATGTTGTATCCAGCAATAGTAAAGTTTATACAAATTAAAATTCTGGGTTGGGCAATTAAAATACCATGCATTTGAATTCTGTAGTATAGAATTAAAACTTGTTTTTTTAAAATTAATTTTAAAAACTCTGAGTAATTTTCAGTTAAGCTACATTTTCTGTATCTATTCAGAATCTAAAGTCGGTGTAAAATACGTATTTGTAAGAAGAACCTATTTCTTCTTCTCTTAGGCTTTATTGATCAGAAATGATAGCAGCATGAAATTTATAGTTATGATTTAAGTGGGACTATTTCCATAGCTTCATAATAACTCCAGAGTTACTTAGTACTTGACTGAATGTTGAATAATATGAGGCCTATAAAATGTTTAATATCATTGGGTGTTTTGAACATTAGAAAATTATAGTCTCAATTCTGTACTAAGTTGTATGATTGGTATATGGTGATTTAAATGAAGTGCCTTCTAAGAACTTAGAGATTAGAGAGGGACTTACCGTTCTTTTTCTGAGAGTTAAATTAGTAAAAGCCGTTGTTTTGCTAGTGAGAATTATCTGAAGATTTGGGGAACGCTAAAGTCTGTAATCAATGTACTCTAAGAGTAATCAAGGGAGACAGTCCTGAAATAGCAGAATTTATGGAGTGAAAAGATCAGTAATTTTATTGTAAACTCCTTTGGACAAAGTCTGTGCACAGGAGGGTGGTCAGCTCAGAAGATAGCAAAGGAAACTCAAAGCATGAGGAGTTGGGCAGCTGCCTGTTGTGGGGAGAGAGATGTGTGATTTGTCTGTTTCCTGAGGTGGGTATGTTCTTATTGTGGAGACAGATATGTGAGATTTGCTTAGACTGATGTCATTAAATATTTGAGTCTTATAGTTATTTTCTCATGCTCTGTTCCCTGTCTACTCTACCACCTTCTCTACATAAGAGAAAAAATGTACTCCTCTGATGAGCATTCTAGTCTGCTAGACCTTTGCACTTCTCATTATGAAGAAATACATTGTCAAAATAGTAGACAAACTGAAAAAAAAAAAACTTGTGTGCCTACATGTATATGTTTATATTTCTGTGAATATGGTTAAAGATAATGGTCCTGTGAGAAAGACACTGTACTGTACTCAGGACACACTGGCTCTGTCCTTAAGAAGTTTACAGAGTGTAGCAGAAATGTAAAATATTGTTCCCTAATACTTTGGAACCAAACAGAAGAAGGCTGGTTAAAAGGTGCAACTGAAGAGACAAAGGGAAAAAAAAAAAAAAAAGAATGATTTGGTTTTTGTAAATATTACATTAATTTTACTTCAGATTAACTATACTAAATATTTCTCTAAGAAACCTGTTTTGTGTAGTTTCTAGACAGGTAATAACACTTGGAAATAAAGCAATAGAACTAATTTTTGTTTTTGTTTTGCTTTGTCTAATATTTAGGCTATCAGCATGACGGCTGAAGAAACAGTGAATGTGAAAGAGGTTGAAATCATAAAGCTAATTTTAGACTTCTTGAATTCGAAGAAGCTTCACATTAGTATGTTGGCCCTAGAGAAGGAAAGTGGAGTCATCAATGGCCTATTTTCAGATGATATGCTTTTCCTGAGGTATGATTTCATTAGTACTGTGAGGTGTTTATAACTCCTTCCAAGAAATGTTAAGTATTAATGAGGTAATAGATACAATAAAGGTAAGTCTTCAAAAATCATGAAAAGGCTAAGTGTAATTTTTAAAATGTTTGTTTTTGTACCAACATCAAATGCTATCACTTACATGTGGAATCTAAAAAAGGGATGCAATGAACTTCTTTGCAGAACATATACTGACTCACAGACTTTGAAAAACTTAGGGTTTCCAAATGAGACAGGTTGCGGGGTGGGAGGATGCACTGAGGGTTTGGGATGGAAATGCTGTAAAATTTGATTGTGATGATTGTTGTACACCTATAAATGTAGTAAAATTCATTAAGTAAAAAAAAAAGATTTATGAGTAGATGTGTCTGCCTTCATTAACTTGAATAAATTTTGGTTAATGAATAGAACAAAAAATAAATAAAAATAAAGTGTTTGTTTTTGTAGTGAACATTTACAAAATAAAGTTTTCTGTAGAATATTTTGAGGAGTAAGATCCAGAGATTCATTAAAAAAAAGAGTCCCAACTCATTGTGCTTGTGGCATCATAATAAAAGTTATTTGATTAAAAAATCAGAGACTCTGGAAAGTTAAAGTATTTCTGAAATTCCTTTTTGTTTAGCCATAGAAATAAAACATACTCATTATAGAAACATATTATTTGTAGAAAATGTAGAAAAGTAAAGAAAAAAAAATTACCCCACCATCAGATACACTGCTGATAATTTTCTGTGCATATTAAAAGAACATAGCAGTTCAGTTGCATTTATAATTTCATATCCTGCTTTGTACATTAAATCATAAGGATTCCCCGTGTGATTACAGATTTGTGCTTTGAAAGTTTTTATTTTTTTATTTATTTTTTTGTCTTTTTGCCTTTTCTTGAGCCACTTCCGCGGCATATGGAGGTTCCCGGGCTAGGGGTCTAATTGGAGTTGTAGCCACTAGCCTACACCAGAGCCACAGCAACGTGGGATTCGAGTCTTGTCTTTGACCTACACCACAGCTCACGGCAACACCAGATCCTTAACCCACTGAGCAAGGCTAGGGATCAAACCCGCAACCTGATGGTTCCTAGTCGGATTCGTTAACACTGTGCCATGACAGGAACTCCTGAAAGTTTTCAATTTATTTAACTTCCTAATGATTTTCCTATTTTTGGAAATTAATTCCAATGTTTCTTAAATGCTCTAATGACCATCTTTTATACATAAGACTTTTTCTGTATCTTGGATTATTTCCTTAGAACAAGATTCTTGGAATTACAGAGCAAAAGAGAATTAACATATTTGCCAAAATGGAAAGCTAAATTTATATCCTTACTTGAATTGGATGGAAAAAGAGAAAATCAAATTTCCAGACAAATGTATTCTATGCTTCTGTGGTACCAGATGCCCTTGACAGAGTATAGATTCTTGGATATATAGTGTTTTTTTAAAATAGGAAAGTCTTAAGAAATGAAGTGTTTCTAACTCATGAAGAAGAAACTTTTTAGAAAGCTTTATTGTTTTAGGAGAGTTGGTTTAAACTTGTTGGACTTCCCTGTATTTAGTATTATGAATATCATTTAGTCCCAGGGAGCTTAGTCAATGGTACAGTCAGAAACCAACTGAGGCAGTGTTCCTTGGCCCTGTCTTTTAAGCATTGCTACTCCTGGAGTGGCTAGCAGTGGCTGCTCCTAGCAGTGGCTCTCATATCCCCCTGCAGAAAGTTGTTGGTTTGTGATGAAGTTGTACTGCTCTGAAATGAAATGCAAAGAATTATAGAATAGTAAGTTTTTCATTAAATTAAATGTATTCATTTTAAAGGGCTGGCCTTTGAAATTTGTGTCCCTCCTGCTTTTTAAATATTAAATATCCCTTTATAAAAAGGGTATGATAGGAGTTTCTGCCATGGCTCAGTGGAAGTGAATCTGACTAGCATCTGTGAGGACACAGGTCCCATCCGTGGCCTTGCTCAGTGGGTTAAGGATCCAGCAGTGCCATGAGCTGTGGTGCAGGTCACAGATGAGGCTCAGATCCCGTGTTACTGTGGCTGTGGCGTAGGCCAGCAGCTGTAGCTCCGATTTGACCCCTAGCCTGGCAACCTCCATATTCTGTGGGTGTGGCCCTTAAAAAAAAAAAAGACAAAAAGAGATTATGATAAAGATTATGATTGCTTTTTATTAATATTCATTCTTTGTAGAATCAAAACTTGCCAGTCCAATGTAGATTCTCCTGGCTATTTATTCCTTTCTAAATTTTACTGTTTTTTAAAATGCATAAGTAGGAAAATTACTGTTATAAAAGAACAACAATATGAATGCCTTATACCTTTGGAAGTTCCCATAGACCACTTAAGTAGGATGAAATCTGATCTTACTCCTTACTGTTTCCATTCTCAGAGTATAAACTTTATTTTTTATTTTATTATTTTTAGGGCTGCACTCACGGCATTTGGAAGTTCCCAGGCTAGGGGTCAAATCAGAGCTATAGCTGCTGGCTTACACTACAGCCACAGCAATGCCCGATCCAAGCAGGGTCTGTGACCTACACCACAGCTCACAGCAATGTGGATCCTTAACCCACTGAGCAAGGCCAGGGATCAAACCTGCATCCTCATGGTTACCAGGATGGATACGAATTCGTTACCACTGAGCCACAACAGGAACTCCCTCAGAGTATAAATTTTAGTGTCAAATGCTGCAAAGATGATGAATTCACAATTTAGAGCAGGGTTTTTCAACCTTAGCACTATTAACATTTTGGGTCAGATAATTCTTTGTTATGTGTCAGGTTATCCTGTGCATTTTAAGATGTTTCCTGGCATTTCTGATCTATACCCAGTAGATGCCAGTAGCACCCCATTCGTGACAACCAAGAATGTCCCCAGATAGTGCCAGATGTCACTAGGAGGCAAAATTGCCCCCAGATGAGAACTGTAGATTTGATGAGAACTGTAGTTTTAATGAGACTGGAACATACCCACACTGGCCCCTAAATAGTACAAAATAACTTTAAACTGTAAAATTAATAGGGAAATAAACTTTTAGACTTAGTTCAATGTTTTTACATAGGTGAAAAAAGCACATATGTTTTAGAATGAGGAGTAGGTGCAGATTAAAAAGTTCTTCTCAAATAGCATAGGTTGTTACAAATAAGTTGTGAAAAAGTTTATTATAGTGGTTGAACTAAGTAAAATATTAATCTCATTAACTGCTTTGTGGTGTTCTAATGCCATCTCGTCATCTATTCTGCTATTAATTAGTGTAACACAAATTTCATAGCATGCATGTAATTTTCTCTATATAGGCAGCTAATCCTTGATGGTCAGTGGGATGAAGTTCTTCAGTTCATTCAGCCTCTAGAATGTATGGAAAAATTTGACAAAAAAAGGTAAGATTTCATCTGAAATTTTTAGTGTCTTATCATTGGTAGAAGCTTGGCAAAACAAAACAGTAAACAAAAATTTAAAAACAAGACCTTTGCTAGAAAATAGTACACCCAATCCTATTGAGTTGAAGGACAGATTGCATGTACTTCACTTAGTTGAAAATCTAATGTATAACGTACTTGGTTAACAGTGTCAATATATAAGAGATCACAGGGACCACGTCTGAAGCTGTTGTTTCTTCATAATGGTATGAAGATTTTAAAGATGTCATTCCATTGTTTCCCGGACTCTGTTATTTCTGATAGTTATCCTTACTTCTCTTGTATGTAACGTTTCTATTTCTTCTTCTTCTACCAACTGCCTTCAAGATTTTCTCCTTATCTTTGGTTTTCAGCAATTTGATTTTGATGTGTCTAAGTGTGGTTTATTTGTAGTTTTCCTGCTTGGGGTTTGCTGAGCTTTTGGATCTATAAGTTTATGTCTTTCATCAAATTTGGGAAATAGGAGTTCCCATTGTGGCTCAGTGGGTTAAGAATCTGACATAGTATCCATGAGGATGGGGTTTTTTCCCTGGCCTTGCTCAGTGGGCTAAGGATCTGGCATTGCTGCAAGCTGCAGCATAGGTCACAGATCTGGTGTAGCTGTGGCTATGGCATGGGCCAGCAGCTGCAGCTCTGATTTGACCCCTGGAACTTCCATATGCTGCATGTGCAGCTGTAAAAAAAAAAAAAAAAAAAAAAAAATTGGGAAGTTTTGGGTAGTATTTCTTCAAAACTTTTTTCTGCCCCTGTCTCTTTTTCTTCTAATAATATGGTATTAGACAGACTGATAGTGTGCCACAGTTCTGAGACTCTGTTCCTTTTTTTTTTTTTTTTTTTTTTTTTGCTATTTCTTGGGCCACTCCTGCCCAAGAAATAGAGGTTCCTGCCCAAGAAATGGAGGTTCCTAGGCTAGGGGTCAAATCAGAGCTGTAGCCACCGGCCTACGCCAGAGCCACAGCAACGTGGGATCCGAGCCAAGTCTGCAACCTACACCGCCGCTCACGGCAATGCCGGATCATTTAACCCACTGAGCAAGGGCAAGGATCGAACCCACAACCTCATGGTTCCTAGTTGGATTCGTTAACCACTGCGACATGACGGGAACTCCTCTGTTCCCTTTTTAAAAGCCATTTTTTTTCTGTATATTCTTCAGTCTGGATTATTTTTATTGATTTATTTTCAATGTTTATTGACACTTTCTTCAGTTGTTAGCAATCTGCTCAAAAACAATAATTTTTTTTCATTTCAGATACTATACTTTTTAGTTTCAGAATTTACTTCTTCTCTAATTTTTGGCTGAGATATTACAGTCTGGTCATTGGCTATATTTCCCAATAATCCTTTGAACATATTTTTAGTAATTGCCTGTTCACAATAGTCTTTGTTTGCTAATTCAAACTTTTACGTTCTGTCAGGCTCAGTTTCTATTGATAGCCTTTTCTCTTAACTATGACTGACTTTTTTTTTTTCTTAACCTGTCTAGTCACTTTTTAAATGTATTCTGCACATAGTGGATTCATTCTTGAAACTCTGGATTTCTGTTATCTTTGTTTTGAAAGATACTGATTCTTCTTCAGGCAGGGAGTTCACTTTGTTATACACAGAATACATACTCTGTCCCTCAGTTAGTGGACATCAGCTGAAATCTCTGCTCAGTTATTTAGCCTTCAGTCTGTTGCTTTCCCTGGTCTTTGGAGTCCTCTTTATATCTTCAGTTTCAGGGATGGCCAGGGATTTAGGCACAGTGTATACAGTAGATTTTGGTGTGTTGTTTCATTATGGTTTCTTTCTTTTTTTTGGATCTTCTAACCCTCCCACCACTTTTCAGCTGTTCTGACAGTACCAAACTTTTGGCTAACTTCTCAAAGCCTGAAAACTGTAGCTTTCTGCTTGAGTTTGGCTTACATTGTATGGAATGGGGAGTGTTCTCAGCTAGAAGGCCTTATTCACTTGAATCTTACCCCCAAAGTTCCCTTTTTTCAAGGATTATCTTCTCTTTAGTTGTGCTAGTTATGTTTTTCCTCAATGCTTTCAAATCTTTTTTTTTTTTTTTTTGTATTTTATCTAGGATTTAATTGTTATTTGTGGAAAGGTTATACCGATAGAAGTTACTCCACCATTATCATAAGTGGAACCTCGTATTATTTACTGATAACCATGCTATGTGATACCTCTTTGCTTTTGTACATTCTTCATTTATCTAGAACATTGTTTCTTTCATCATTCTCTGCCTTTGCATAGCACATTCTTTTTTTTTTTTTTTTTTTTTTTTTTTGCTTTTCAGGGCTGCACTCTTGGCATATGGAGGCTCCTAGGCTAGAGGTTGAATTGGAGCTATAGCTGCTGGCCTACACCACAGCCACAGCAATGCTGGATCCAAGCTGTGTCTGTGATCCACACCACAGCTCACGGCAATGCCAGATCCTCAATCCACTGAGTGAGGCCAGGGATCAAACCCGAAACCTCATGGTTCCTAGTTGGATTCGTTTCAACTGCGCCACGACAGACACTCCTGCATAGCACATTCTTGATCATCTTCCAAGAGTCAGTTCTTGTAAGACTCTCACCACTTCTGGTAGAATTGTTTTCACACTCCTTTTAAATCTTGCTGAACCCTATACAGATTTTACAAAATTTGTTAGATGACCCTCTTCTTTTTTTAATTGAAGTGCAGTTAATTTATAATATTGTGTTAGTTTCAAGCCTATAGTATAGTGATTGAGTAATTTGGCAGATTATATTCCATTATAGGCTATTACAAGATATTGGGTAAAATTCCCTGTGCTATACAGTTAATCCTTGCTGCTAATCTATTTCACATATAGTATTTGTTAATCTCATACCCATATTTTGTGCCTCCTCACCCCCGCTCCCACTTTGGTAACCAAAAATTTGTTTTCTGTGTCTGAGTCTGTTTCTGTTTTGTATATATATTCATTTATATTATTTTCAGATTCCGCATATAAATCATATCACATAGTATCTCTCTTGAACTTATTTCACTAAACTTAATATTTTCTAGGTCCACTGGTGTTTTTGCAAATGGAGTATTTCATTCTTTTTTATGGGTGTGTGTTTGTGTGTGTGTATACACACCTACGTATTTTATATATACACAAACACCACAACTTTTCATTCCAGTCATCTCTTGGTGGCCATTTGGGTTGCTTCCATTAGATGACTCTTCTTAAAGGCAGGGAATTTTTTTTTTGGACATGCGTTTGCTGTTACAACAGTGCTTGAAAGAATGACTGAAGGTTCATTATTATTTTCTTTCAGCCCTTAGTAACACTATTTCTTTTTTTTTATTCTTTTAATTTAGGGCCACATTGGAGGCATATGGGAGTTCTCAGTCTAGGGGTAGAATTAGAGCTGCCGGCCTGCACCAGATCCGTGCTGTGTCAGCAACCTACATTGCAGCTCATGGCAAGGCTGGATCCTTAACCCACCTAACAGGGCCAAGTATCAAACCCTCGTCCTCATGGATACTAGTCGGGTTTGTTAACTGCTGAGCCACAGCAGGAACTCCTTAAAGTCTCTTACAAAACAAATGATTAGTCCTATAAGACAAACTTGGCCTGTTTTTTTTTTGTGGGTGTGTGTTTTTTTAGGAACCCTCTCATTTCCAGTCTTTGACAATCTTGTAATTCAGTTTTTTTAATCATTTTAATGTCTCATATTTTATTTTTCACAGGTTTCGTTATATCATCCTGAAGCAGAAGTTTTTAGAAGCTTTATGTGTTAACAATGCAATGTCAGCAGAAGATGAACCCCAGCATGTAAGATTTTTATTCCTGAAGGTTTGCGCCATAGTCTTGTTTCAGTCATAAGTATTCTGTTCACCAAAACAAAAGATTCGTATCACAAGTTTTCGAAGTGTCTATGAGCAGGGTGGGGCAAGGTCTGCTCTTTTGCAGATGTAGTACTTCAGTCTGTAGTGCTCCTGAATTTGTTCTGTGATTTAGGCAAAGATGAATGTCTGTCTGGTTGGAGTGGTGTGCTCCCCTCTTGTTTAAGGTGATTTAGATAGAAAAAGAAAAGATATTTGAGGAATTCTTTTGTGGTGCAGCGGGTTAAGGATCCAGTGTTGTCACTGCAGGGGCTTGGGTCGCTGCCTTGCTGCAGGTTTGATCCTTGTCCCAGGAACCTCCGTAGGCTGTGGGAGTGGCCACAAGAAAAAAAGATGTTTGACTTGATGGCTCCACATCATTGCTTCTTTTCTTATCCCAGAAGTAGATTGTGTTTTCTTCCTCTTTCAGTTTTTTCAATATTTCATTTGATTCAGAAGTGGTTTTTTTAAATAAAATATTTATTTTTAATGACAATTACAAATTTTTTTTTGTCTTTTTTTTTTTTTTTTTTTTGCCTTTTCTAGAGCCGCACCCATGACATATGGAGGTTCCCAGGCCAGGGGTCTAATCAGAGCTACAGCGGCCGGCCTATGCCAGAGCCACAGCAGCTCGAGATCCAAGCCTCATCTGTGACCTACACCACAGCTTACGGCAACGCCGGATCATTAACCCACTGAGCAAGGCCAGGGATCGAACCCGAAACCTCATGGTTGCTAGTCGGATTCATTAACCAGTGCGCCAAGATGGGAACTCCGACAATTTAAATTTAATGATATTAAATTCTTTTTTTTTTTTTTTTTTTTTTTTGTCTTTTTGCTATTTCTTGGGCCGCTCCTGCGGCACATGAAGGTTCCCAGGCTAGGGGTTGAATCGGAGCTGTAGCCAACGGCCTACGCCAGAGCCACAGCAACGTGGGATCCGAGCCGCGTCTGCAACCTACACCACAGCTCACGGCAATGCTGGATCGTTAACCCACTGAGCAAGGGCAGGGACCGAACCCGCAACCTCATGGTTCCTAGTCGGATTTGTTAACCACTGCGCCACGATGGGAACTCCTAAATTCTTTTTGATTAGAGTTACTCTTAACATTTTAATATTAGTATTGTTACACCCCAAACCAAGGAAATTTTTATTAAGTGCCAGTGAGTGCACTGAAATAGGGAAATATTTGCCAGATACTGATGTTTAAAAGTGGAGACAAAAAAAAAAAAAAAGGAGTTCCCGTCTTGGCATGGCGGAAACGAATCCGACTAGGAACATGATGTCGTGGGTTCGATCTCTGGCCTCAGTGGGTTAAGGATCCAGCGTTGCTGTTAGCTGTGGTGTAGGTTGCAGACACGGCTTGGATCCTGCATGGCTGTGGCTCTGGTGTAGGCTGGCAGCAACAGCTCCGATTAGACCCCTAGCCTGGGAACCTCCACATGCCATGGCTTCGGCCCTAGAAAAGACAAAAAGACAAAAAAAGGTGGAAAGAATACTGGAGTAGGAATCAAAAGGAATAGTCTTCGTTCTTTGTCACTAACCACCTTAATTACTTTGGTTAAATCTATACCCTGACTTTTCCCAGATGTAAGATATAGACACTGTGCTACACCGGCTCTAAGGTTTTTTGCATTGTTAGGAGCTTATGATTCAAAGATAATATTCACTATACAAATTAATGTAATTTGTCTTTCAGCTAAGCTTCCTTTTGTTCTCTATTTGCACAGTTTTTTGGTAGAAATGAACTGTATATGCTACCTTTTTTCCCCAAGAAGCTAAAGATGTATTTTATTTTATTTATTTATTAAAAAGTTTTTATTATCATTGGTTTACAATGTTGTGCCAATTTCTGCTGTATAGCAAAGTGACTTAGTCATACGTATATATACATTTTTCAGTCTATTTTCCATCATGGTCTGTCCCAGGAGATTGGATATAGTTCGCTGTGCTATACACTAGGACCTCGTTGCTTATCCATTCTGAATGAAATAGTTTGCATCTACTAACCCCAAACTCCCAGTCCATCCCACTCTGTCCCCCTTCCCCTTGGCAACCACAAGTCTGTTTCCATGTCTGTGAGTCTTTTTCTCTTTTGTACATAGATTCATTTGTGCCGTATTTTAGATACCACATGTAAGTGATATCATATGGTATTTGTCTTTCTCTTTCTGACTTACTGTAGTTGGTGTGAGAGTCTCTAGTTTCATCCATGTTGCTGCAAATGGCGTTATTTTGTTCTTTTCGTGGCTGAGTAGTATTCCATTGTATATATGGACTATATCCTCTTAATCCATTCATCTGTCCATGGACATTTAGGTTGTTTCCATGTCTTGACTATTGTGAATAGTGCTGCAGTGAACATAGGGGTACATGTATCTTTTTGATTTATAGTTTTTGTCCAGATATATGCCCAAGAATGAGATTGCTGGATCACATGGTAGTTCTATATTTAGTTTTCTAAGAAACCTCCATACTCTTCCAAAGTGGTTGTATCAGTTTACATTTCCACCAGTAGTGTAGGCGGGTTCCCTTTTCTCCATACCCTCTCCAGCATTTGTTATTTGTAGACTTATTAATGATGACTATTCTGACTATTCTGACCATGTGAGGTGGTACCTCATTATAGTTTTGATTTGCATTTCTCTATTTTTTTTTTTTAACTGTATTCATTCTCTTGTCCTCATTCAGGGTCATGGCTTTATTTTATTTTATTTTTATTTTTATTTTATTTTTTTTCAGGGCTGCAAAGAAGTTCTAGGAAGTTCTATGGAAGTTCCTAGGCTAGGGATCAAATTGGAGCTGCAAATGCTGGCCTACACCACAGCCACAGCAATGGGGGATCTGAGCTGCATTTGCAACCTACACTACAGCTCATGGCAATGCCAGATCCTTAACCCACTGAGCAAGGCCGGGGATCCATGTCATCATGGATACTAGTTGAGTTCATTACTGCTGGTCCATAATGGGAACTATAGGGTTTTGTGTATATATAGTATGGGGTCATCTGCATATAGTGACAATTTTACCTCTTCTCTTCCAATTTGGATACATTTTATTTCATTTTTTTCTCTGATTGCTGTGGCTAGGACTTCCAATATAATGTTGGATAAAATTCATGAGAGTGGGCATCCTTGTCTTGTTCCAGATTTTAGTGGGAAAGCTTTTAGCTTTTCTCTATTGAGTATTATATTGACTGTAGGTTTGTCATAAATGGCTTTTATGATGTTGAGGTATGTTCCATGCATACCCACTTTGGTAAGAGTTTTTATCATGAATGGTCATTGAATTTTGTCAAATGCTTTTTCTGCATCTGTTGAGATGATCACATGGATTTTGGCTTTTGTTAATGGAGTGTCTGACATTGATTTGTGTATGTTGAACCATTCTTGTGAACTTGGGATGAATCTCACTTGGTTGTGGTATATGATCTTTTTTTTTTTAGACCTCTTTAGTAGTGCCTTTTACTTTTTTTTTTTTTTTTTTTGTCTTTTGTCTTTTCAGGGCTGCACCCAAGCGGCATATGGAAGTTCCCAGGCTAGGGGGTCTAATCAGAGCTACAGCTGGCCACAGCAACTCCAGTTCCAAGCCACACCTGCAACCTACACCACAGTTCACAGCAATGCCAGATCCTTAACCCACTGAGCGAGGCCAGGGATCGAACCTGCAACCTCATGGTTCCTAGTCGGATTCGTTTCCACTGTGCCATGACGGGAACTCCATGTATGACCTTTTTTATGTGTTGTTGGATTCAGTTGGCTTAAATTTTGTTGAGAATTTTTGCACCCGTGTTCATCAAAGACATTGGCCTAATTTTCTTTTTTGTTAGTGTCTTTGTCTAGTTTTGGTATTAGCGTGATGGTGGCTTCATAGAATGTCTTTGGGAGTGTTCCTTCTGTCTTTTACAAAAGTTTAAAAAGTTCAAGAGGGATGGGTGTAAGTTCTTTTTTGTATGTCTGGTAGAATTCACCTGTGAAACCAACTGGTCCTGGACTTTTGTTTGTAGGGAGTGTTTTTAGTACATATTGAGTTTCATTTCTAGTGACCAGTCTGTTCAATTGATCTGTTTCTTCTTGATTCACTTTTGGCAGGCTATATTGTCTAGAAAGTTGTCCGTTTCTTCTAGGTTGTCAAATTTGTTGGCGTATAATTGTTCATAGTATTCTCTTATTATTTTTTTTTATTTCTGCAGTAATCCATTGAGATTTCTTTTTCATTTCTTACTGTATTTATTTGAGTTCTTTCTGTCCTCTTCTTGATGGGTCTGGCCAGAGGTTTGTCAGTTTTGTTTACTCTTTCAAAGAACTAGCTCTATGGTTTTATTGATTTTTTTTCTGTTGTTTTTTGAATCTCTATTTTATTGACTTCCTCTCTGATCTTTAGGATTTCCTTTCTTCTGCTGACTATGGGGGTTTTTTGGTTCTTTTTCTGATGCTTTTAAGTGGTAGATTAGGTTGCTGATTTGAGATTTTTCTTCTTTTTTGAGGCAAGCTTGTATCTCCATGAACTTCCCTCTAAGAACTGATTTTGTGGCATCCCATAGATTTTGAATGGTTGTGTTTTCATTGTCATTTGTCTCAAGTAATTTTTTAAATTTTCCTTTTGATTTTCTCATTGACCCATAGGCTTTTTTTTTTTTTTTTTTTTTTTTTTGTCTTTTGTCTTTTTAGGGCCACACCCGTGGCATATGGAAATTCCCAGGCTAAGAGTTGAATCGGAGCTGCAGATACCAGCCTATACCACAGCCACAGCAACGTGGGATCTGAGTGGCATCTGTGACCTACACCATAGCTCATCTCAGTGCCAGAACCTTAACCCACTGAGCGAGGGGCTGTGATACAGATGGTCTGTGTGGCTCTCTCTCTGCTTTGCCCCTCCTCAGACTAGCTGCTGTGCTTCTCTCTCATGATCTGAGGCTCCCTGTTAATCCTGGGTGATCTTGCTGTCAGTTGGGTATCCTCAGCCAGGGTATGGATTCTTTTTTTTTCTTCTTCTCTCTCTCTTTATTTTCCTTTTGTTCTGTCCAGTTATGTGGAGGTTTTCTTGCCCTTTTTTGGAAGTCTGAGGTCTTCTACTGTCGTTCAGTAGATGTCCTGTATGAATCGTCCTACCTATACAATTTTTTTGGTCTTTTTTTTTTTTTTTTTTTTTTTTTCCTTTTCTTGAGCCACTCCAGCTGCATATGGAAGTTCCCAGGCTAGGGGTCTAATCGGAGCTGTAGCCGCCGGCCTATACCAGAGCCACAGCAATGCGGGATCCAAGGCGCGTCTGCAACCTACACCACTGCTCACGGCAACGCCAGATCCTTAACCCACTGAGCAAGGCAGGGATTGAACCCGCATGGTTCCTAGTCGGATTCGTTAACCACTGCGCCACGATGGGAACTCCTGTTTGTTTTGAATTTGTTTGTGGGAGAAGGTAAGCTCCACGTCCTACTCCTCCACCATCTTGATCCTGCCTCTAGATGTTGCCTTTCTTCGTTTGCTTTCTTGTCCCACACACATTTTTCCTAAGGTAGGTTTGACAATGGCTCTTCTGCTTTTTGAGTAAGTTGGAGTGATAGCAATCTGTATAAAGAATTGAATATTGGCATGGCTCAGTTTTCATTTCTAGAAAACTTAATTATTCTTACTCTTAAAAATTACACTTTTGAAAATGATAGTCTTAAGTTTCAAACACTTTTTTATAGATAAAAGTTTAATGTCCTAATAACCAAATTTTTAACTTTTTATTTTAGTGGTAAAAAACCTTTTGGTTCCTGACTTGAAAGTTGTTAAATAGCCCACAGTTATATGAGTATTCTATGACATCAGTTTATCCTTTTGCAATTGAACAGTTTGTCAAGTATCTTGTATTTGAGTAAAATACTCTTTGTCTTCCTATCTCATAGCATTTGTCTTTATAATAGCAATCACTTAGATTTTTCTTTCATCTCTAGTTAGTGTTAAATTTTTTATTGGAATTTATTCGATTTACAATATTGTATAGTTTCAGTCTACAGTGAAGTGAAGCAGTTATACATACACATATAGCCATTCTTTTTCAGATTCTCTTCCCATTTAGGCCATTACAGAGTATTGAGTAGATTTCCCTGTGCTATACAATAGTCCCCTGTTACTTACTAGTTTTGTATATAGTGGAGACCAATCCCTTATGTTTTTCTTCAGCTGGAATTTACCATGCAAGAGGCTGTGCAGTGTTTACATGCCCTAGAAGAGTACTGTCCTTCTAAAGATGATTACAGCAAGCTCTGTTTGCTTTTGACTTTGCCTCGTCTGACCAATCATGCTGAATTTAAGGACTGGAACCCCAGCACTGCACGAGTTCACTGTTTTGAAGAGGCTTGTGTAATGGTTGCAGAATTCATCCCTGCTGATAGGAAGCTAAGTGAGGCTGGTTTTAAAGCAAGTAACAATCGTTTATTTCAGCTTGTAATGAAGGGCCTACTCTATGAATGCTGTGTAGAATTTTGTCAAAGTAAAGCAACTGGAGAAGAAATTACAGAAAGTGAAGTACTCCTTGGCATTGACCTCTTATGTGGTAATGGTTGTGATGATTTGGATCTGAGTTTATTGTCATGGCTTCAGAATCTCCCATCTTCGGTCTTCTCTTGTGCTTTTGAACAGAAGATGCTTAATATTCATGTTGACAAACTTCTGAAACCCACAAAAGCTGCGTATGCTGATCTTTTGACTCCTCTTATCAGCAAACTTTCTCCCTATCCATCATCTCCAATGAGAAGGCCTCAATCAGCTGATGCCTACATGACCCGCTCTCTGAATCCTGCTTTAGATGGCCTCACTTGTGGACTAACCAGTCATGATAAGAGAATCTCAGACCTTGGGAACAAAACTTCTCCAATGTCACACTCCTTTGCTAACTTCCATTATCCAGGGGTACAAAACCTCAGTAGAAGTCTCATGCTTGAGAATACAGAATGTCACAGTATTTATGAAGAATCCCCTGAACGGTAAGTATTTGATAAAAATTGGGAAAGCTTCATAAGTATAAGATAATCTAATTGATGTGTATGCATGCCTTCTAAATGCTCAAGTCCTTTTAGTTGAGTGTTAGTCCCTAAAACTTTATTTATGAAGATTTAAAAAATGTTTGGTATGGAAATCTCTGGTGGTGCAGCGGGCTAAGGATCCCACATTGTCACTGCTGCAGCTTGGGTTGCTGCTTGTGGCACGGTTTGATCCCTGGTCCAGGTACTTCCATATGCCGTGGATGTGGCCAGAGAAAAATAAAAGGAGAAAAACAGTTGAAATGTGCGCGCTGTGGCTATTCAATATAGTAGTCTTAAAATTAAATGGCAGGAAAGAAATCTATTCTCAGACATGGGCCAGCATTGACATTTGAGTCTGAAGACCTGGATTCAAGTCCTAGATTCATTTGCTAACTATGCAGTTTTGGGAAAATGACTTTTTTGATTGTTTCCTCATCTGGGAAATGGGAGTTTTAACCTATTTTACAGGTTACTGTGTAAGTTAAATGAGGTAATGCATATGAAAGTACTGTATAATTGCCAAACTAAATCAAACGTTACTTTATAAAGACTGTTTTATTCTATTTCTATACAACCAATAACTCTTACAAATTATATTTTATGTATGTAAAATGGGGCTTCCTACAGTCATTAGAGGCTTACCGCACAGTCTGGTAGCTGAAAACGACTTCCTCTTTCCACTTTCTTCTCAGGGTGCATGAGTGTGTGCCTGTGTTTGGGTATTTAACTAATACTAGGCTCCTAATTAATAGTGCCTTTGTGAAGATGACTATCTAGCTCTGCTTCCTTAAAGTCTAGACCTCTGTTTCTGTACATCTTTTTTTTTTAATTTTTTTGGGCTACACCTGCAGCATATGGAGGTTCCCAAGCTAGAGGTCGAATAGGAGCTGCAGCCGCCGGCCTACACCACAGCCATATAGCAATGCAGAGACCAAGCTGCGACTGTGACCTACACCACAGCTCATGGCAATGCCAGATTCTTAACCCACTGATGGAGGCCAGGAATCAAACCTGCGTCTTCATGGATGCTGGTCACATTCGTTTCTGCTGAGCCACGAGCAGAACTCCTCTGTATGTCTTACATACTTCTGCCTGGAGAGGCCATTGTGAAGTCATCTTATAGTCAAATTTCTTGAAGATAAAAACGTTTTTACTTTTGTACTTGTACCCACGGTGCCTTTTACGAGTAAGTAATCTGTGTGAATGTGGTATTCATCATCTTTGGATAATAGTAGTTATTAAACATTTTGAACAGCATGATGATGAAAAGTAGAAATTGCTAGTGTTTTAGAGGACTGTTAGGCACAATCTGACATAGGATGTCAAGTTTATTAATTAGTATACATTAAAAATATTTGAAAGATGTATATTTAGCTTTTAAATATAAATAAATCAAAGAAAGCTCCCCTACCCCTTTTTTGAGCTGTGCCCATGGCATGGAGAAGTTCCCAGGCCAGGGATTGAACCCATACCACAGCAGTGACAATGCCAGATCCTTAACTGCTAGGCCACCAGGGAACTCCAAAAGAAAACTTTTTAATAAAATCTCAGTGATTCTTAAAATCTTATTGAAATATATTGGAGGAAAGAAAATTGATATTTGGACAGCAAAATAACAGATTAAATGTTCTTTAAGAGAATTTAGGCATTAGGTCATCCAACCTATTAATTTGTAGATGAAGGTGAGTCACAGAGAATATAAGTGATTTTCTCAAGGCCACACATTCTATTGTAAATGGTGTGCTACTCCCTTTGCTTAATAATCCAGTGTTCTTCCATTATAAGCATATTCTAGTTTTTTTTAAAAAATCCCTTACACAGTATACCTAAGAAAGTAAAATGAAAAATCTGTTTTTGTGCATTTGATAAACACTTAGACTAAGCAGTCATTGCTTTGAATGGAAAATTCTCTAACTACAATATATTTTTCTTAACTCCTACCTCTTTCTTTTTGTTTTTGTTTTTTTGCCCTGAAGTGATACACCTGTTGAGACACAGCGGCCTATCAGCAGTGAAATCCTGGGCCAGAGTTCAGTTTCAGAAAAAGAGCCTGCAAATGGAACACAGAATCCAGGACCAGTTAAGCAAGAAAAAAATGAGGTAATATTTACTACACCTAGCATTTTTAGAGTTATTTTCTTTGGAAATAATACTATTTGCTTGGATAGAATTTTCTGATGTTTGAGAGTAGGAGAGAGAATATCTAGATTTTCTTATTAATTAGCTCATTTTCTCCCCTCTCCTTTAATGATTTATAGTATTTTTGGTTATCATGTATTTTGGAGCTTTTTTTTTTTTTTTTGGCCACACCCATGGCATATGGAAGTTCCCAGGCAAGAAATCATACTTGCACCTCAGTAGTGGGGGATCTGAGCTGCATCTGTGGCCTACATCACAGCTCATGGCAACACCGGATCCCCAACCCACTGAATGAGGCCAGGGATTGAACTTTCGTCCTCATGAATACTAGTCAGTTTCCTTACCACTGAGCCACAATGGGAACTCCCGAAAAATTATTTTTAAAAGTACATATGGATATGCACCAAACAGTGGAATCCCAGAATATATGAAGCAAACATTGGCAGAGCTGGAGGAGGAGAAATAGATAGTTCTGCAATAAGAGTTGGAGACTTTGGTACTTGCAATAATAGCTAGAACAGCTAAACAGAAGATCAGTTTAGAGGACTTGAACAACATTATAAACCAATTAAACCTAAGAGACGTCTTCTGGACAGTCTTAACAATAGAATACACATTCTTCTGCAGTGCACATGCAACGTTCTTCAGGATATACCATATGTTAAGTCACAAAACAAATCTCAATAAATTTGAAATCATGTGTCTTCTCTGACCACAATGGAATAAAGCTAGAAATTAATTACAGAAGGAAAATTTCAAAATTGACAGATTTTTAAAAATTAATCAACATACTCTTAATGAATGGGTGAAGAAAGATATCACGAGGGAAATAAAAAAAATATTAAAGACTAATGAAAATGAGTATAGCATTCCAGAATATACAGCACACTTATAGAATGCAGCAAAATCAGTGCTTAGGGAGAAGTTTATAACTGCCAATGCCTACATTAAAAAGAAGAAATATCTGGAATGCCCATTGTGGCTCATTGGGTCAAGAACCCAACTAGTATTCCTGAGGATGCAGGTTCAATCCCTGGCCTTGCTTAGTGGGTTAAGGATCCTATGTTGCTGCAAGCTGTGGAGTGGGTGGCAGATGTGGCTTGGATCCCACATTGCTGTGGCTGTAGTGTAGGCTGGCACTCCAATTTGATCCCTAGCCCAGGAACTTCCATATGCTGCAAGTGCAGCCGTGAAAGGGAAAAAAAAAAAAAAAAAAAAAAAAAAAGAGTGCATCTGAAGAATACAGAACAGTCTTCACAACTGAAGCTTGCAGTCTGCGTATGGGAACAGTGGAAAATGCTGCTGGAAGCCTTGAATAGTGGATAAGGAGTTAGGCGTATGTATCTTTCCCTAAAAAGAAAAAAAAAAAAAGAAATATCTCAAATCAATAACTTATCTTTATGCCTTGAAGAGCTAGAAAAAAGAAGAGCAAGCTAGACCCAAAGCTCGCAGAACGAAGGAAATAATAAAGATTAGAGGACAGATAAATAAAATAGAGAAAAAGAAAACAAGAGAGAGAATGAACAGAACCAAAAGTTGATTCTTTGAAAACTGACAAGCCCTTAACTAGACTGACAAAGAAAAAGAGAACACAAATAACTAAAATCAGAAATAAAGCTATCAACCTTACAATAATAAGAAGAATTATAAGAGAATACTATGACTGGTTGTAGACCAACAAATTAGGTAACTTAAATGGAGAAATTCCTTAGAAACACACAGTTAGTAAACTGACTCAGAAAAAAAATAGAAAATCTCAACTGACATATTACTGATTTCTGAATCTAGGATCCAATGGCTTCACTAGTGAATTCTACAAATTTAGGAGGGGTTAACAACAATCCTCAAAAATCTTCAAAATAGAAGAGAGGCGTTCCCATCGTGGCGCAGTGGTTAACGAATCCGACTAAGAACCATGAGGTTGCCCTTGCTCAGTGGGTTAACGATCTGGCGTTGCCGTGAGCTGTGGTGTAGGTCACAGACGCGGCTCGGATCCTGCGTTGCTGTGGCTCTGGCATAGGCTGGCAGCTACAGCTCCGATTAGACCTCTAGCCTGGGAAACTCCATATGCTGTGGGAGCAGCCCAAGAAATGGTAAAAAGACAAAAAAAAAAAAAAAAAGAAGAGGAGGAAACACTTCTAATTCATTCTGTGAAGTCAGCATTATCCTGATACCAAAGCCAGATGAAGATACTACAGAAAGCTACAGACTAATTAACATCTCTTATGAACGTAGAAGCAAAAATCAACAAAATACTAGCACACAAAATCCATCAGCATGGTAAAAGGATTGTGTGCATCCTGACCAAATGGATTGATTCTAGGATGCAAGGGTAGTTCAACATAAAAAAAAATCAATTGATATGGAAAAGGCATTTGACAAAATCAAACACCCTTTGATGATAAAAACTCAGGAGACTGAGAATAGAAGGAAACTTCCTCAGCATGGTGAAGATCGCTTATGTAAAACCCAAGCTAACATCATACTCAGTGGTGAATGACTTTCTCCCTAATGAGATCAGGAACAAACACAGGGGTGCCTGCTTTCACCACTACTATTCAGCATTTATTAGAAGTTCTAGCCAGAGCAGTTAGATCAGAAAATGAAATAAATTGGAAAGGAAGAAGTAAAGCTATCTCTATTCGCAAATGGCATGAGTAAGATATGTATATAATCATGAAGAATTCACAAAATTACTAGGACTTTATAAAAAAGTTCAGCAAAGTTGCATGGTACAAGGTCACCACATAAAATTCAGTTGTTTTTGGGTACATCAGCAATGAACAATTAGAAAAGGAAATTAAGGAGTTCCCGTTGTGGCGCAGTGGTTAACAAATCCGACTAGGAACCATGAGGTTGCAGGTTCGGTCCCTGGCCTTGCTCTGTGGGTTAAGGATCTGGCGTTGCCGTGAGCTGTGGTGTAGGTCGCAGACCCGGCTCGGATCCCGCGTTGCTGTGGCTCTGGCCTGGGCCGGTGGCTACAGCTCCAATTGGACCCCTAGCCTGGGAACCTCCATATGCCGTGGGAACGGCCCAAGAAATAGCAAAAAGACAAAAAAAAAAAAAAAAAAAAAAAAGAAATTAAGAAAGCAATTTCACTTAAGATAGTGTATAAAAGGATAAATTACCTGGGAAGAAATTAAGGAGGTTAAAGACATATATTGAAATCTACAAAACATTGCTGAAAGAAATTAAAGATCTAAATAAATGGAAAGACATTCTTTGTTCATGGAGAGGAAGATTTAATACTGTTAAGATGTCAGTACTACCCAATATGATTTACAGATTTCATGTAATTCCTATAAATATTTCACAACCTCTTTTGCAATAATGGAAAAACCAATACTCAAATTCTTATAGAATTGCAGGGTTCTTTGAATAGCCAAAACAATCTTGAAAAAAGGAAGAAGAAAGTTGTAGGACTCACACTTCATAATTTCAAAACTTGCTACAAAACTACAAAAACTGAGAGTTCCCATTGTGGCTCAGTGGGTTGTGAGCCTGATTAGTATCCATGAGGATGTGGGCTTGATCCCTGGCCCCACTCAGCGGGTTAAGGATCCTGCGTTGCCATGAGCTGTGGTCTAGGCGGCAGCTGCAGCTCCAATTCAACCCCTAGCGTGGGAACTTCCATATGCCACAAGTCTGGCCCTGAAAAAAAAAAAAAAAAAAAAAAACCTACAGAAATCAAAACTGTGTGGTACATTTAGAAGAACAGGCGTATACACCAATGGAATAAATTTGAGAGACCAGAAGTAATACTGTTTATCAGTAGCCAAGTGATTTTGATTTTGATTTTATTATTTTTTTGCTTTTTAGAGCCACACTTGCTGCATATGGAGGTTCCTAGGCTAGGGGTTAAATCTGAGCTACAGCTGCTGGCCTGCACCACAGCCACAGCAATGCCAGATCTGAGCCACATCTTTGACCTACACTGCAGCTCACGGCAACGCCACATCCTTAACCCACTGAGCAATACCAGGGATCGAACCTGCAACCTGGTGGATCCTAGTTAGGTTCCTTAACTGCTGAGCCACGAAGGTAACTCCCGCCAGTTGATTTTTGACAAGGGTGTCGAGTGCATTCAGTGGGGAAACAAACTAAATGGATCATGCTAGGAGTTCCCATTGTGGCTCAGTGGGTTAAGAACACGACTAGTATTCCATGAGGATGCAGGGTTTGATCCCTGCCTCATTCATTGGGTTAAGGATCTGGCATTGCTGTGAGCTATGGTGGAGGTCAAAGACACAGCTTGGATCCCTTGTTGCTATGTCTGTGGTGTAGGCTCGTAGCTACAGCTCCCTTTGGACTCCTAGCCTGGCAACTTCCTTATGCTTGCAGGCACAGCCCTAAAAAGAAAAAAAAATAAATAAAAAAGAGTCATGCTAGATCAACTGGATTTCCACATGCAAAAGAATGAAGTTGGACCTCTACCTCACACCTAAAAGCATAAAACTGTTAGAAGAAACCATAGGGGTAAATTTTCACAACCTTGGATTTTGTAGTGTGTTCTTAGGTATGATACCAAAAGCTTAAACCACAAATGTAAAAACTGATAAATTAGACTTAAAAACTTTTGTGCATCAAAGGACATTTTTAAAAAAGTGAAAAGACAGCCTACAGAATGGAAAAAAATATTTGTACATTGTTTATCTGGTAAAGGTTTAATATCTAGAAATGTAAAGAACTACTACAACTCAACAACAACAAAAAATCCAATTTGAAAAAGGACTTGAGGGAGTTCCTGTTGTGGTGCAGCGGAAACCAATCCAACTGGTATCCATGGGAATGTGGGTTTGATCCCTGGCTTCGCTCAGTGTGTTGGGGATCCAACGTTGCTGTGAGCTGTGGTGTAGGTAGCAGAGGCGGCTCAGATTTCAAGTTGCTGTGGCTATGGTGTAGGCCAGCAGCTGTAGCTCTGATTTGACCCTTAGCCTGGGAACTTCATATGCCACAAGTGTGGTCCTAAAAAGCAAAAAAAAAAGGACTTGAGTAGCCATTTCTCCAGATTGGCCAAATGTCTACAAATAAGTTCAGGAAAAAGATGCTTAACATCACTTGTCATTTGGGAAATGCAAATCAAAACCACTATGAAGTATAACTTCACAACTACTAGAATGGCTAAAATCAAAGCAGTGGAAAATAACATGTGTTGGTGAGGAAATAGAGAACTTTAAGCCTTCGTGCATTGCTAGTTGGGATGGAAAATGGTGCAAAAAGCAAAACATGGAATTACTGTATGACCTAGTAATTTCATTTCTAGGTATATACCCAAAGGCATTGAAAGCAAGGACTCAAACAGATACCTGTACATTCATGTTCATTGCAGCATTATTCACAGTAGCCAAGGTAGAAATAAGCCATGTCTATCCACTGGTTAATGGATAAACAGAAGTGATATATTCATACAATGGAATATTACTCAGCCATAAAAAGGAATGAAGTCTGACATATGTTATAACATGGAAGAATGTTGAAAAAAACATAGTGTTAAGTGAAATAAGCCAGCATAAAAGAATAACTATTGTATGATTCCATTTATATGAAGTATCTAGGATAGGTGAATTCATAGAGACAGAAAGTAGAATAAAGGTTAGCAGGGGCTTGAGGAAGAGGGAAATGGGGAGTTACTGCTTTATGGTTAATAGAATTGCTGTTTGGGGTGATGAAAATTTTAGGAAATAGAAAATAGTGATAGTTGCACAACATGAACGTAATGCTACTGAATTGTACAATTAAAAATGGTTTAAAATGGAGTTCTGTCGTGGCACAGCGGAAATGAATCCAACTAGGAACTATGAGGTTGCGGGTTTGATCCCTGGCCTTGCTCAGTGGGTAAGGATCTGGTGTTGCCATGAGCTGTGGTGTATGTTGCAGACACAGCTCAGATCTGGCATTGCTGTGGCTCTGGCGTAGGCCGGCAGCAACAGCTCCAATTAGATCCCTGGCCTGGGAACCTCCATATGCTGCAGGTGCGGCCCTGAAAAGACAAAAGACAAAAAAAAAAAAAAAAACAGTTAAAATGACAATTTTTTTTTTTTTTTAATTTTTGTCTTTTTGCCATTTCTTGGGCCTCTCTCATGGCATATGGAGGTTCCAGGCTAGGTGTCTAATCAGAGCTGTAGCTGCCGGCCTACGCCACAGCTACAGCAACACCAGATCTGAGCCGTGTCTGCAACCTACACCACAGCTCACAGCAACACTGGATCCTTAACCCACTGAGCGAGGCCAGGGATCGAAACCACAACCTCATGGTTCCTAGTTGGATTCGTTAACCACTGCGCCATGACGGGAACTCCCTAAAATGACAATTTTTATATTTATTTTATCACAATGAAGATTTTTTTTAAAAAAGGACATGCAGATAATTTTATCTCAGTTATTGCTATAAGTTGTTGCTATAAGAAATAGAGGAGGATTGTTACTACTTTCTGGAAAATGGAGACAGTTTCAGCTTTAGTTAGTGATACAAGACTCTTGGTTAAGCTCATTGTCATTGCTGGCCAATTTTAAAGATGACTGATTTGTTCTCACATACCCATATAATGTGATTAGACTCCAGCTTGGAAGAAAGAGTCTTTCTTGGCCAATGTTGGAATTCACTAAAATATCTAAGTTGTATAAGTTGAGTGCTATGCAGTTATTTTAGAAGAGTGAAGTAGGAATTTTGGGACTGCTAGGTTTAACACCTTCTTGTGAAAGACCGTTTAAAAACTGAATTAAAGTATTGCTTTTGAGGGAAATTTTACATACATTTCCCTCCAGAATAACCTATTAAATCACTTACATTCTTTTTTTTTTTTTTTTTTTTTTTTGTCTTTTTACCATTTCTTGGGCCGCTTCTGCAGCATATGGAGGGTCCCAGGCTAGGGGTCGAATCGGAGCTGTAGCTGCCAGCCTATGCCAGAGCCACAGCAACACGGGATCCGAGCTACATCTGCAACCTACACTACAGCTCATGGCCAATGCCAGATCCTTAACCAGCACTGAGCATGGCCAGGGATCAAACCCGCAACCTCATGGTTCCTAGTCGGATTCGCTAACCACTGAGCCACGACGGGAACTCCACATTCTTTTTTTTTCTTTTTAGGGCCGCACGCATGGCATACGGAAGTTCCCAGGCTAAGGGTTGTATTGGAGCTACAGCTGCCGGCCCGCACCACAGCCACAGTAACTGGGGATCCAAGCCACATCTGCGAACCTACACCACAGCTCATGGCAACGCTGGATCCTTAATCCTCTGATCAAGGCCAGGGATTGAATCTGCATCCTCATGGATACTAGTTGGATTCATTACTGCTGAGTCACAATGGGAACTCCACGTCCTTAAGTGTGTTGGACAAGGTTAATATTGTGCGTATTAAATATTAATGCTCAGTAAGTATTTTTTTTCCAAAAAATAGACAGGTTTGTGTTAGGCTTTATCTGCATTTGTATTCTCTATCCATGTCTCCCATGTGACCACTATAATTTTTGTTTATTTGTTTGTTTGTTTTTTGGCTGTGCCCACAGCATGTTCCTGGGCCAGGGACTGAACCCGAGCCGCAGCAGCAATCTGAGCCATAGGAGTGACTAAGTCAGATCCTTAGTCTGCAGCCCCCCAAGTGATTTGTATTTATTTGGTGTTAGGGATCCAGGATGACCATCCATTCTGGCCAGTCTCTTGCTGTGGAATAGAGCAAGTCAGCTGATCTACTGACTTAACAGTCAGCTGTTAAGATTCAGGATACAATGTTATTTTTCAGAGCCAATGTATTACATATTTTCTGATTGTTAATTATTGCTGTCTGTATGTTTTATTCAGCACTTGTGGAAGTTGCTGTTGAGTGGTGACATATTCGATCATAGTCTGCTCAAATATATTATTTTTCTAATTTTTTTAAGCTTCGAGATTCAACAGAACAATTTCAAGAGTATTATAGGCAGAGATTACGCTACCAGCAGCATCTAGAACAGAAGGAGCAACAGCGACAGATATACCAACAGATGCTGCTTGAAGGAGGTGTGAATCAGGAGGATGGGCCTGATCAGCAGCAAAACCTTACTGAACAATTCCTTAATCGGTCAGTCTTTCAGTCACTTTTTCACATATAAGGAATTATTTAAAAGCTATTACGAGCATGCAGTAACTGCTACTTTTCATGTATCATTTGAAATTTTCAAGCTTTTTAAGTGTTTCAAGTAGTGTGAAGTGACAACTCCTACTTACAGTGTTCTCAGGGCTCATCTAGTTTTGTTCTTCCCTTCAAATGGCCTTTCACATCTAAGCCATGGGAGCAGAGTGTGTGGGAGTTTCAGCACAGCCGGCTGGAAGCAGGCTGCTTCTGGATCCAGCCCTGTCCCTGGGTGGCTGAGGACCCAGGGGAAGTTCCTTACCTTCCATTTGCTTGTTTCCTGTCTGCTTCACATGATTGCATGAGGATTGAATGAGCTCATCTCTGTGACGTGCTTAGAATAGCACCTGGCCTGTAGTGAGCACTCTACTGAGTGTCAGCTGTTATTTTTATTGTTATTTTGAAAGCCTAAACTTTCAGATTCTGTTGAATTTAGTATATTAAAATGATTCTTTCTTATAATCTCTGACAAGACAGTATGAACTGATTTTTAATTATAGGAAGTAAATACATGGTAAAGTGTTTTTATTTTTTAGAAATCAACAAACTGGAATAGGTGTATTTAAATGAGCAAGGGTTGTTGGAAGATTGAGTTGATATATATAAACAGTTACTCAGAATAATTTCTGCCATGTGGGAGATATGCTGTAAATGTTGGCTTTCATCCTGATTCTAATCAGGCAGTGCAGTGGTGACTGTCTTTACTTGGAGCAGTAATATTGGAAGTAATTTGCTTGACACTGTGGGTTGTGCAAGTCAGTGAGCCTGAAACTGATGCTGTCTTCAAACCTTCACACAGGGAATGTTTATATTGTCATCTAGAGTCCAGGTAATCCTCTGAACATTCAATTTGAGGGTCTTTTTCTTACCACCTCTGATCAAGTTGGTGGCTTATCATAATTGTCCCAATTTGATGAATTGCTACTTCTGGTTCTTGGAAGTCATGTTCTGTATAGCAGGATGTCCTACTGTACAGCACAGGGAACTACATCCAGTCTCCTGGGGATAGACCATAATAGACAATAATACTTAAAAAAAAAGAATACATATATTTATGACTGAGTCATAATGAAAGTCATGGTTGCGATTTGACTTTCTGATCATTTTATTTTTTTTAATTTTTTGTCTTTTTTGTCCTTTTTTAGGGCTGCACCCGTGGCATATGGAGGCTCCCAGGCTAGGGGTCTAATCAGAGCTACAGCTGCTGGCCTACACCACAGCCACGGCAACGCGGGATCCGAGCTGTGTCTGCAACCTACACCATAGCTCACGGCAACGCTGGATCGTTAACCCACTGAGCAAGGGTAGTGATCGAACCTGCATCTTCATGGATGCTAGTTGGGTTTGTTAACCACTGAGACACTACAGGAACTCCTGATCTCAATTTCTTTAGAGATTAGAATTTAAAATTACATTAAAGGTAAGTATGTTACAAAAATCCATAGGATAACAGGGTTTGTTATAAATGTAAATAGTTGTTTATCCATAAGACAACCAGGTCTACTATAAATATGAATGAATGTTATCCTAGGCCTTTGTAAATTAGTTTTATGAATTATGTTTTTCTCATCTATTGTGTTTTCTAATTCTTTAATATAATACTTTTATTCAATCCTTTTTTTCTAGATCCTCAGTTTTATGTGTCTGAGCCTGTACCAGGACATTAAAGTACCTGACTGATATGAAGGATGAATTGAATAGATAGAATCTATAAATTAAAACATACTCCCCCCCTTAATGTTTTAGTCTTCCAAATCATTCTAGCAGTAGAGCTTAGTTTCCAGATTTAAATTTTACTTCTTAGAATAAGGCAAAGAAAGAGGAGGAGAAATAAAGAGTCCTGTTATATAGCAGATCTTATTGAAAAAAATCAACTAAAGCATGATAGGATTATTAACGGTACTGTATCACTACTTTATACCTCTTGATATTTTGTTTGTTATTAATAATTGGCACTTATTATAGGCATATTCCGCCCCTTCCCTATGCTTCCCACTTCTGGAGTCAAAATGATATTAGCATTTCCCAAATTTATTTGACCTCAGGCTGTTTTTTTTTTTTTTTTTTAAATGGGAAGCATTTCACTGTATTAGTTTCACAGAAACTTAGAAATGCTGCCTAGTTAAAATTTTTAACTGATATTTAGTAATGGATGGCAGTTCTTTTAATATTGAACTGCTCTGTTAGTCTTTTTAAAGCCCTGAACACACACGTGCCTACACACATACAGGAACACCAATTTGTAAAAAATATTTTATTGGAGTATAGTTAATTTACACCACAGTGTTAGTTTCAGGTGTACAGCAAAGTGATTCAGTTATACATAAATCCATTCTTTTTCAGATTATTTTCCCATATAGCTTATTTCAGAATATTGAGTAATGTTCCCCGTGCTATAAGTAGGTCCTGGTTGGTTATCTATTTTATATAGTAGTGTGTATATGTTAATCCCAAACTCCTAATTTATCCCTCCTCCCTCCTCTAACATTTCCTCTTTGGTAACCATAAGTTTGTTTTTGAAATCTGTGAGTCTGTTTCTGTGTTTTTTGGTTTTTTTTTTTTCTTTTTGCTATTTCTTTGGGCCGCTCCCGCGGCATATGGAGGTTCCCAGGCTAGGGGTCGAATCAGAGCTGTAGCCCCCGGCCTACGCCAGAGCCACAGCAACGCAGGATCCGAGCCACGTCTGCAACCTATACCACTTGTCATGGCAACGCCCGATGTTAACCCACTGAGCAAGAGCAGGGACCAAACCCTCAACCTCATGGTTCCTAGTTGGGATTCGTTAACCACTGCGCCACGATGGGAACTCCTGTTTCTGTTTTATAAAGAAGTTTGTTTGTATCATTTAAAAAATTTGATTCCATATTTATATCATACAATATTTGTCTTTCTTTTTCTGACTTAGTTCGCTTATTATGATAACCTCTAGTTGCATCTGTGTTTTTGCAAATAGTATTATTTCGTTCTTTTTTATGGCTGAGTAATATAATTCCATTGTATATATGTACCACATTTTTTTTTTTTTTTGTCTTTCTGCCTTTTCTAGAGCCCCACCTGCAGCATATGGAGGTTCCCAGGCTAGGGGGTCAAATTGGAGCTGTAGCCACCGGCCTACGCCAGAGCCACAGCAACATGGGATCCGAGCCATGCCTGCGACCTACACCACAGCTCATGGCAATGCCAGATCCTTAATCCACTGAGCGGTACCAGGGATCGAACTGGCAACCTCATGGTTCCTAGTCAGATTCGTTAACCACTGAGCCATGAAGAGAACTCCAATGTACCACATTTTATTTATCCTTTCCTCTGTTGATGGACTTTTAGGTTGCTTCCATGTTTTGGCTATTGTAAATAGTACTGCAGTGAACATTGCGGTGTGCGTGTATCTTTTTTTTTTGTCTTTTTGCCATTTCTTGGGCAGCTCTCGCGGCGTATGTCTTTTTGCCATTTCTCGCAGCTCTCCCAGGCTAGGGGTCTAATCGGAGCTGTAGCCACCGGCCTACGCCAGAGCCACAGCAACGTGGGATCCGAGCCGCGTCTGCAACCTACACCACAGCTCACGGCAACGACGGATCTTTAACCCACTGAGCAAGAGCGGGGATCGAACCCGCAACCTCATGGTTCCTAGTTGGATTCGTTAACCACTGCGCCACGACGGGAACTCCCTGCATGTATCTTTTTGAATTATAGTTTTGTCTGGATATATGCCCAGGAGTGGGATTGCTGGATCCTACGGTAGTTCTAGTTTTAGTTTTTTAAGAAATCTCCATACTGTTCTCCATAATGGTTGTATTAATTTACATTCCCACCAACAGTGCAGGGGGTTCCCTTTTCTCCACACCCTCTCCAGCATTTTTTGTAGACTTTTTGATGATGGCTGTTCTGATCAGTTTGAGATGACACCTCATTGTAGTTTTCATTGCATTTTTCTAAACAACAAACACTAATGTTTAATGCAGGAAAGTTAGAAAATACAATGAGTCACGAACACCTCTTAGTAATCACATCTGTTGTGTAGTCCTCTGTCATATTAAGTCTAGGTTGGAGAAAGGGATACCGAGGCCAGTTCTAGTCTAAATCTTAAGAGAGTCTGACAACTTCCTCTGTGCCCTTTGGAGCCCTGAGTCTCCCATAGGGCATAAGGCTACCGTGATATAGGGAGACTGGCAGTGAGGGAAAGGCCCTGAGGCTGACTTGTTTTGCTCCCTGTTTTAGCTCCCTAGTGCCTAGATTAGAGCCTGACAAATAGTCTTTATAGAATGAATAAATGAATGAATGAATGTGTGAATAATAGGGTTGCCACTTGCCTTTGTTCTAACATGGACTGCTTTAGTTGTCCATTTCCTAATTGATAAGATATTACTAGACAGATGAAATAAAAATGCTTGTTTTGTTGGTGAGAAACTTGGTAGTGGTTATTTTTATTGATTATTTTGGGAAATTATTTCAAGTTGAAAATTGAACCAAAGTTACACTAGAGAAGAAACAGATTTTTTTTTTTCTGTTTTTATGGTAAAAGGTGCTTTTAGGAGTTTCCGTCTGGCTCAGTGGTTAACGAATCCGACTAAGAACCATGAGGTTGCGGGTTCATCCCTGCCCTTGCTCAGTGGGTTAAGGATCCGGTGTTGCCGTGAGCTGTGGTGTAGATTGCAGACATGGCTCAGATCCCATGTTGCTGTGGCTGTGGTGTAGGCCAGCGGCTACAGCTCCGATTCGACCCCTAGCCTTAGAACCTCCATATGCTGTGGGAGTGGCCCTAGAAAAGGCAAAAAGACCAAAAGAAGACCCCCCCCCCAAAAAGGTGCTTTTAAAAAGTCAGTGATACCCATTATGTTTATCTCCTTTACAGTGGTTTTACTGTAGGAAGATTTTGATCTTCTTTCAGTTTCTTGGTTATGTCTTAAGCTGATGATGGTAATTTTTGGTACTAAACTTGTCATATATTATATGTGCATGTATTTAGCATATTTTATATGTTAGGAAAATGATTACATTTTTATTTTAATATAATTGCGTTGTTTTATGTTGTAGGTCCATTCAGAAGCTTGGTGAATTAAATATTGGAATGGATAGTCTGGGTAATGAGGTACCAGCACTCAGCCAGCAATGTAATGGGAACAAAGGCGATGGATCTAATAATTCTTCTATAACTAGTTTCTCTACACCACCCCAAGATTCTGGTCAGAGAGTAACACATGATCCTTCAAATATTCACACAAGCACGCCTCGAAATCCTGGATCAACAAATCACATACCTTTTCTTGAGGAATCACCTTGTGGAAACCAAATGTAAGTGCTTTACGTGTAAAACCTGGAAGTGTTAACTTTATACTAATCAAAAGAAACATAGAAAGCTGAACTTCTCTTTGGAGCCTTACAAATGGAAGTTTTTACAGTTCATTACATAGATTTTTTTTCCCAGTGTGCCCTCATTTATCTATATTCACTTCTACTAACTTCTGAATCTCTTAATAGTCTTTATTCTCCTATTTTCCTTTTTGCTTTCCTACCACCATCGAGACAATTCTGGTGTTTTTATGAGCCATTTTACTCAGAGATCATGTAGTTTTAGGGTTTATCCTCTCCCCAGTTTTTTTTTTCCTTGTCATTGGTATCTTTCAACAAATAATCTTTTAATTCACAGACCTCTGGGCACAAGAAGATGTCTTAGGACATGGCGGAATGAACACAGCAAGACAGTCTTGGCAACTCTAGCAGTTATAGCAATTGAGCCTACTTGCATATTTATGTTTTCGCTAGTCAGAGAAAATTTCATCATGCTCTCATTAGTAAACAATTGTTAATTTATGCAATGGGAATACTTGAGCATTTTCTTCATCTATTATAATATTAAAACATCATTTTATCTTCTTTTTTTTATTTTTATTTTTTTGTCTTTTCCAGGGCTACACCCGTGGCATATGGAGGTTCCCAGGCTAGGGGTCGAATCAGAGCCACAGCCACAGCAACGTGGGATCCAAGCTACATCTGTGACCTACACCATAGCTCATGGCAATGCTGGATCCTTAACCCACTGAGCAAGAGCAGGGATGAACCCGCAACCTCATGGTTCCTAGTTGGATTCGTTAACCACTGAGCCATGACGGGAACTCCATTTTTTTCACATTTTTAATATTTTTGGTAAGATTCTTATTTTTTCAAAACTTTTTGTTTTTCATGGTGAGAATAATTGCCTTATTTTTGGTGTGGGTGTGTATGTGTGCAGATGCTTAGTTTTCTTGCTACCTATCACTAAACTATCTGCAGATGCAGTGACAGACTGTAAGATCACTAAACTCCTCATTACAGTTAAAAAAAAAAATCAAGTTTTGGGAGTTCCCATTGTGGCTCAGTGGTTAGCGAATCCGACTAGGAACCATGAGGTTGCGGGTTCGATCCCTGGCCTTGTTCAGTGGGTTAAGGATCTGGCATTGCCGTGAGCTGTGGTGTAGGTTGCAGACGTGGTTCGGATCTGGCCTTGCTGTGGTTGTGGTGTAGACCAGCAGCTACAGCTCCGATCAGACCCCTAGCCTGGGAACCTCCATATGCCTCGGGTGCGGCCCTGGAAAAGACAAAATAAATAAATAAATAAATCAAGTATTTTCTCTCTCATTTTTCACCCCTGGTTCATTATTCCTCCTGATTCATTTTATTTTTTCCCCCCATTTAAACATAATTTATGTACATTTATGGCTTTATACAGTAATAGCAGAGATTGGTCTTGTGTCTGTAAGTAGTACATCAGTGACATCAGGCACTTCGCAGTATCGGAATTCGAGTGTGGAATCTGCACTGTTCCTAAACATGAGCAATGAAATGTGGGAGGGTGTGACTACGTCCTCACGGGACTGACCTGGTCACACCTGGCCCCACTGCCAGGCCGTGCACCCTGCTTAAGGAAGAGGCCGAGAGTAATGCTAGGCTGCTCGTTTGCCTAAACCACCATGCATCTTTTACTGAATGATTCCTTCTAAATTGAAACCACAAGAGAAACTTGTTGTTTAAAAGTCAGCTATAAATTAAGAACTCTTAGGAGCTGAGTGTAGCAATTTCCAGTTGGGGTTTAAGGGTTGGGGATGAGGAGTGTCCTGTTTCATTTTATATTCATTGCTTCTGGACCAGTTTATTCAGGCCTGGAGAGTCCTGGGACTTCCCTTCACCATTCTCCTGGGAATTTCCTATGCCTCTTCCCTGTATTAAATCCCTTGATTTCAGGATCTCATGTAGTTTCCTTAAAAAGGGGTACCTCAGGGGTGAAGTTTCTGAGACCTTGCCTGTCTAAATAAATATTCCACATTTGACTTGTTAGTATAGCTGAGTATAGAATTCAAGGATGGCAATTATTCCTCAGAGTTTCAAAGACATTCCTGCACATTTCAGTGTTTTTATTGAGAAGTCTGATGCTCTTGTGACCTGATCCTTTTGTGTGAGGACTGCAGCTTTTTCCACTCTGGAATTTTTTAGAACTTTGTCTTCCTTGATGTTCTAAAACTCCATGATGCTATTCATCAGAGGAGATCTATTTTCCCCCTTCTCTCCTTCTTTCCTCCCTCCCTCCCTCCCTCCCTCCTTCCTTCCCTTCCTTCCTTCCTTTGCCTTGCCCATGGCATGCAGAAGTTCTGGGGCCAGGGATCAAACCTGTGCCACAGCTATGACACCTGAGCCCTAGCAGTGAAAATGCCCATCCTTAACCTGCTGGGCCACCAGGGAACTCTTATTTTCCTTCATTTTGCTGGATAATTTGTGGGCTCTTTTAAGATGGAGACTTAAATTCTGGATTTTTTTTTTTTTTAAGGCCACACCCTTGGCATATGGAAGTTCCTAGGCTAGGGATCGAGTCACAAGCCATGGCCACCAGCCCACACCGCAGCAACACCAGATTTGAGCCGCATCTGCGACCTATGCTGCAGCTTGTGGCAATGGTAGATCCTTAACCCACTGAGCAAGGCCAGGGATTGAACCCCAATCCCCATAGATACTATCTGGTTTTGTTCTTAACCCACTGAGCCATAATGGGAACTCTCAAGTTCTGGAATATTGAAAACATATTTATGTAGCAGTTTCTTCATCTCTGTTTATTATTGATTACTTTTTTCTGCTATCATTTTTACTCTTTTAGCTCTTTCTTATTCTCTGAATATCTATTTAAAAAAAAAAATTCCTTTGGCCACACCCATGGCATGTGGAAGTTCCGGGCTGGGGAATGAATCAGAGCCATAGAGGTGACCTGAGCCACAGCAGTGACAATGCCAGATCCTTAACCTGCTGAGCCACCTGGGAATTCCATTTTTTTTTTTTTTAATGGCTGCACCTGCAGCATATGGAAGTTCCTGGGCCATATGGGATTGAATTTGAGCTGCAGCTGTGACCTACGCTGCAGCTGTGGCAACGCCAGATCTTTTTAACCCTTTGCGTTGGGCTGTGGATTGAACCACAGCGACCAGGGCTGCTGCAGTCGGATTCCTAACCCAGTGCACCACAGCAGAACTACCTTGGAAACAATTTTTAATAGATATTTTTCTTGTTTCCTAGATTCATTATTTTCTCTTATATTTCTAAAGATTTTAATTTTGTTTTTGTAGCTTTTGTTTCCTGAATTGCCTCCCTTCTTCCACCTTCCTTTTCTTGTTTGTTTTAGGCTCTGGTTTTTATTTAGGAAGCTTTCTTCAAGCATTGGGCTATTTGTAAAAGTGAAGCATTAAAAAAATACCAATTGAAGGATGGGATGCATTTATGGATGCATCTGTTTACCTGTTGGCCTCACAAAAGCATTAAGTAAAAACATGGTTTTATTGTGGGACCCTCAACTGTCAAGTTTCTGTTAGTCTTTTCTCTTGGGCCAGATTATTTTTCTGAAGAACAGTCCAGGTTCTTGCCTGGGGTGGAATTTAAGCCAGCGACCAGGATTCTGGAACTCAGCAGAGGAAAGGTACTCTACATCTCACTATAAAATTTGTGATCTTTGACTTAATCTCTTTTCCCGAAAGGCCTCTCATTGCTTCCTTACAACCAGCTATGCTTTGTGTGATAAAGTCTAGAGCCTCTTAACAAATGGTTCCATAAAGTCACTTAGACTGGGATCAGTGAGGTTCATTTGTCCCCCTGCAATATTAGTGATTGAAGGGATAAATTAATTAAGTTTCTGTTTTTGTTTTGTTTTTGTCTTTTTTTGGTCTTTTTAGGGCTACACCCTAGGCATATGGAGGTTCCCTGGTAGGGGTCCAATCCAAGCTGTAGCTGCCGGCCTGCGCCAGAGCCACAGCAATGCCAGACCTGAGCCATGTCTTTGAACTATAACACAGCTCACGGCACACCAGAGCCTTAACCTGCTGAGCGAGGCCAGGGATTGAACCCGCATCCTCATGGATGCTAGTCGTGTTCGTTAACTGCTGAACCACGACAGGAAATCCAATTTAGTTTCTGTTTTGATATTCAGAGTAAACTCTGCTTGAATTTCTGTTCTAACAGCTCATCATCTGAACATTCAGTCATTAAGCCAACTCTTGGAGATTCTTCAGGGAGTCTATCAAGATCAAGAGGGGAAGAGGTAATACTTTGGGGAAAAAGGTTTCATTGTTTTTATATTTACTTGCAACTCTTGTCAAGAAATGCTCAATTTAAAAAACCATTTTTAGAAGTAGTCCTTATTAATAACTAGTATTAGTAATAATACTGCTAGTTATCTCAAGATAGTAGAGCTTTCACTGAGTGAAGTGGAGGCATTGCCTGAGAAATCACGTTTGAGAGTATTCGTATTAATGGTCCAATGGTGATCAGGGCACATAAGTTAGGGCTGTGCCACTCCTCTCCGAACCCTGTGATTAACCAGTTAAGATATTATTTTGGGTTTCTCACCAGTGCATTTGTTTTTCGTGTTGAAACCAGATATCCTTCCCTAACTAGTATACGCCTTCACTGTATCTTATTTTCTCTAATTCAAAGCTTAACCTCATAAACAAAATTATTATTTCAAGTTCTTGTGGGGCCAGACTGGTAACATAAAGGAGTAAAGTTGACTATTTTTGTGATAAACATCTAGGAATATTTATACCTTTCACAAAGAAATATGCTGGCCTAGTGTTTCCAGCTAGAAAGTTAGATTTTTATATGAAACCTATTTTTTAAATGACAACAAATTAGAAAATTAAATACACTGGAGAATAGCAATAAGTTAATTGCGGCTTTGCTGATTCTGCTTTAAAGCAACCCTTAGTAATTATTATTAATGTGCTGTTGGCCATTTAAGCCGTTAGTCTTTCTCCCTTTTTGTCCTCCCTACCCAGGCTATTCATTTGATAGTGACCTTTCTCATATATGGATTAATGGAAAATGTAGTATTTCTAGTCAAATAAATTCATAGGAGTAATATAAGAATTCAATTTGGTTCCGTAGGGCAAACACAGTGTGATATATGGGGTTTGTCTCCTGTTCCCTCGTGAGGAGGTGCTGCATGAGTACATGACAGTTTGGGCTGGGAGATGCACAATCTTTTCACTGATGTAATCACTCTGGGTTTGAGAGCTCTTAGCGTACAGCCAGAGCTCTAGTGATTTGCCTTTTGGGTTTGAATGTCAGGGTTATACCCAAAGACAGGGTAGGTTAGGCACCACATCCAGCCTGCAGGGCCCCGTTCCAGGTCCAGGGTCCAGTCTTGGTCAGGGTAGCTGGATGGTTTCAGATGATGCCAACAGGAGGAGTCCCCAGAGCTTTTATGCAGAGCTTCTTCAGAGTCCCTTCCTCAGAAGAGGGCTGTGAACAGGTTGACAGTGTAAAATAAAAATGAGGCTGAAACTAAATATTCTGATTAAAATCATTTTTACAGTTTTAAAGGTTTTTTGGTTTTTGTTTGTTTGTTTGTTTGTTTTTTTAGGGCTGTACATGTGGCATATGGAAGTTCCCAGGCTAGGGGTCGAATCACAGCTGCAGCTGCTGGCCTTTACCACAGCAATGCGGGATCCAATCCTTGTCTGCGATCTACACCACAGCTGATGGAAACACCAGATCCTTAACCTACTGAGCGAGGCCAGGGATCAAAGCTGCGTCCTTATGGATACTAGTCAGATTCGTTTCCACTGAGCCACGACGAGAACGACATTTTTACAATTTTAAAACGGTATTTTATGGACGTCTCCTGTGGCACAGCAGGTTAAAAATCCGATGTTATCACTGCAGTGGCCCAGGTCACTGCTGCTGCTCGGTTTGATCCCTGGCCCGAGTGTGTCCATATACCACAGGTGTGACCAAAAAAAGAAAGGGTATTTTACGATTTTAGTTAGGAATATTAAAGTGTTTGTTGCTGGAAAGAATGGCAACCTTTTTCTTTTACCCTAAATGGATTAAATAATATTGTTTTATATTTCCTACATTTAGAAATATGAATGATATTCTTTTGTTTTGTGAGAACTGTATATGTGGGCTTTTTTCCTTGACAGTTATAGAGACTTTAATATGGGAATGCATATTCTTATATTTTATTTTAGTAAGTGAAGAAAAACTTAATGTCTGTGAGCTATTTGAGCTTAGTTTAGCAATGTGTAGCAAAAATTTTAAAATTGGGCTTAATTTGGATTTGCCATTCAAAAGAATGTGTGATAGTAGGAAGTGAACATAATATTGTAAAGTGAATACTGCAGTTCAAATGAGTTTAAAATGGGAAGAAGATGAATTCTTTCAAATTAAATTTTTTTAAAGGTTGACTTTCATATTCATTCTTTCCATAGGATGACAAATCAAAAAAGCAGTTTGTTTGTATTAATACCCTAGAAGACACACAAGCTGTCAGAGCAGTGGCATTTCATCCAGGTGGTGGTTTATATGCTGTTGGTTCAAATTCAAAAACTCTGAGAGTTTGTGCCTATCCAGACGTAATTGATCCAAGGTAAGGATACTGCCATTCTTGCTTTAGTTTTTTAATTTAGCTCTCTGACTTTTTTAAGAATTACCATTCAGTAGTGTTTAACTTTTATTTCCTTTTATTTTATTTATTTTTTAAAATCTTTTTAGGGCCGTACCCGCAGCATATGGAAGCTCCCAGACGAGGGTTCGAATTGGAGCTGTAGCTGCCAGCCTACGCCTCAGCCACAGCCATGTCAGATCTGAGCCTTGTCTTTGACCTACACCACAGCTCACAGCAACACCAGATCCTTAACCCACTGAGCGAGGCCAGGGATCGAACCCGCTTCCTCTTGGACACCAATTGGGTTTGTTATTGCTGAGCCACAATGGGAACTCCTCCTTTCCTTTTGTTAAGCTTTTACATTTTTATTTTCAATACTTAGGAAATATACATACAAATCATCAATTAACTTTATAAGTTGTCTTTTATAAAATGTTTTTGATTAGGCCATTGTTTACTCGGTAGTCTAGTTTTCTATATTTCTATGTTTTTTGTTAATATTCTCTTAATCTGAAAGATCTTTATAAACTAGTTAAATTACAAAATAATGCTATTTATAGACTTGGAGAACATTAAAAATGTTTTAATCTAATAGCTTCAAAGAAATGCTATGTTACACTAAGTGAAATTGCTCATATTTGACCATTTTGACCTCGAAAGATCCAGTTTTCATTTGGTGAACTAAACTATGATTTTATATTCTTGTTTTAACAGATTATGGGATTCGAAAATAAGGGATATATCTTTAAAGGCATTTGTTATCAGAAAGGGGCATATGATCGTCTCTACTAAGTGTAATTCTTTAAAGTTAACAAGAAAGCAAATACCACAGCTATAACTTCACAGAGAACTGAATTTGAACGCTTTACTCTTTGATTAGATACTCTTTTTGTCCATTTATTTTTTTTAAATTTTATTTTTTAAGGTTTTTTTTTTTTTTTTGGTCTTTTCTAGGGCCACGCCGGTGGCATATGGAAGTTCTCCGGCTAGGGGTCTAATTGGAGCTGTAGCCTCTGGCCTACACCAGAGCCACAGCAATGGGGGATCCGAGCCACATCTGTGACCTACTCCACAGCTCATGGCAACACCGGATCCTTAACCCTCTGAGCGAGGCCAGGGATCAAACCTGAAACCTCATGGTTCCTAGCCGGATTCTTTAACCTCTGAGCCACGATGGGAACTCCTATTTTTTAAATTTTTTAGAGTTGATTTATAATGTTGTGCCAATTTCTGCCGTACAGTAAAGTGACCCAGTCCTACAGATATGTGCATTCCCTTTCTTGTATTATCTTCCATCGTGGTCTATCCCAGCAGACTGGGTATAAGTTCCCTGTGCTATACAGTAGGACCTCATTGCTTACCCATTCTTTTTTTTTAAGATTTTTATTTTTCCTATTATAGTTGATTTCTGAGACCAGCTCAGCAGGTGAGGGCTTGAAGAACAGGTGCTATGAAACTTAAGAAAAAAGTTAACATAAAACAAGACACAGAGACATTTATCTTCATTAAAGGTGGGAAGGGGGGGCTCAAGGTCTCAGGGACCAAGAGCACTGCCTCAAGCAACCACACTGCTTTTATTGTGCTCTTTAGGATTATATCAAGTGTGGAGGGGGTTGTATGTGCAGGATATAATTCTTTTATTATTTTAATAAGTTCTTTTATTATTGTAAACGTCACATAGCTGGTAGATGGTTAAGCTTTTATTCTGACCTTTAGGCATTTAACAGTCATTAGCATTGAGGAAGCTTAGCGTTAGCTGTCTATGCATAGCATCTAGAGGATCATCTTTGTGCTTCTGCAAAGGGCATGCCTATCTGAGACAACACGTTGTGCCTAGGTTTGCACCTCGTTCTCCTTGCTGATGCATATTCTGCTAACAACCGCTCATAAACCTCCTGGGGGCCATGAGGTTCCTCTTTCTTTTATTTTAACTGGACGTATCAAGCTATGCAAACAGTGTGCCAATCTGTACAGGTCCCCTGCTTATCTTTTTGACTTTTCTAGGGCCACTCCTGTGGCATATGGAGGTTCCCAGGCTAGGGGTCTAATCGGAGCTGTAGCCACAGCCTACACCAGAGCCACAGCAACGCAGGATCCGAACCGGTCTGCTACCTACACCACAGCTCACGGCAACGTCAGATCGTTAACCCACTGAGCGAAGCGAGGGATCGAACCCGCAACCTCATGGTTCCTAGTCAGATTCGTTAACCACTGCGCCACGATGGGAACTCCAGGTCTTTGTTTTTAAGCTTAAGTCATTTACCCACACTGCAGCTGGACCACTGCTTCTCTGCTGCAGCCCCACAGACTCTTCCATGCTGCATGCTGCCTGGTACTCTCCCTCCTGTATATATATATATATTTTGTCTTTTCCAGGGCTGCACCCTCAGCATATGGAGGTTCCCAGGCTAGGAGTCCAATCAGAGCTATAGCCACAAGCCTATGCCAGAGCCACAGCAACTCGGGATCCGAGCCATGTCTGTGACCTACACCACAGCTCACTGCAACGCCAGATCCTTAACCCACTGATTGAGGCCAGGGATCGAACCCGCAACCTCATGGTTCCTAGTCAGATTCGTTAAGCACTGAGCCACGACGGAAACTCCTCTCCCTACTGTATTTTATCTTCGCTGAAGCAGTTCTCTTGCCTTCATCTTTTTCTGTAATAGTTCTCCCTGTCCCTTACAGCCTAGTACTTAATTCTGGACTAGACCAGAGCGTTTATACATGCTTTACTGTATGTGCGTAGACGTGAAACATCTACCTCTGCCAGATGCTAATTCAACTCACTGGACAGAGTGCTTGATGCTTTTATTTTTTGTCTATTCTTTGGCTTCACCTGGCTCCAGGCAGTTGCTCATGTTATATGTTTGATAAACGTTTATTGAACATTTTGAGATTTTTCTTGTTTCCTGAGGTAAGACTGTGTTGCTATAAACTTCCCTCTTAAAACTGCTTTTGCTGAGTCCTGTTGGTTTTGGATCATCGTGTTTTCATTTTCATTTTTCTCTAGGAATTTTCAGAAATTTCCTCTGATTTCTTCAGTGATTCATTGGGAACATATTGTTTAGCCTCTATGTATGAACCTTTTGAATTTGGAAGCATTCTTAGCTCTTTTAAAAATTCTTTTGTGTTTCCGAGTTAAGATCCGTGAAAAATATATGAAATGAAGACTTTTAAAAAATATCTTGTTCCTGGAGTTCCCATTGTGGCGCAGCAGAAACTAATCAGACTAGCATCCATGAGGACACAGGTTCGCTCCCTGACCTCGCTCAGTGGGTTAAGGATCCAGCTTTGCCATGAGCTGTGGTGTAGGTCACAGATGTGGCTCGGATCTGGCATTGCTGTGGCTGTGGTGTAGGCTGGCAGCAACAGCTCCTATTCGACCCCTAGCCTAGGAATCTCCATGTGCTGCTAGTGCAGCCCTAAAGAGCAAAAAAAAAAAAAAAATCCTGTGCCCAATGTGGTCTATAGTAAGAGTTAAGATTAATATAACAGTGGTTAACAATTTGACTTTTGGATTTTAAATAGGCTTTAAATGTATTCCTTCTAAGATATGGACTATTGTTATTAACATGTTGTCTGATACTCCTTTTGTTCCCTCCCTCAAGAGCAACCAACCATAATATAGAACATCACATTAATTACCTTTAGTAAGCAAGAAATTGAAATATTTCTTACAATTTTTCTTCTTAGTGCACACGACATCCCTAAGCAACCAGTGGTACGTTTTAAAAGGAATAAACATCACAAAGGATCCATCTACTGTGTGGCCTGGAGTCCTTGTGGACAGTTACTAGCGACAGGATCAAATGACAAATACGTCAAAGTGCTGCCTTTCAATGCAGAGACTTGTAATGCAACAGGTAGGGGCCGAGTATGGAAGCAGTAGCTTGCCAGTGTGTTCTTTGTTTCCCAGTGTGTGTATCTCTGATACAGCTCTGTATTGTTTTTAGTAAAATCCAAGAATATAGCTCTAAGAACTTTTTTTTTACAAATTGCTTGCTTGCATTCGTGAGGCATTGTTCTTTTTTATTAAGTGCTTACAAGTGGTCAGGTGGTGTCTAATCCTCAGAAAATTATGGTTATCAGAAGACTTAACTTTTAGCTTCCACAGTTGTATTAGTGAATCTTTTCCAAGGAGTACCTGTTTTCTCTTTCATTTTCTTTTGGGGTAAAAGCCAAGAATGTTTCAGTGCTGATGATAACTGAGTCAGTATTTTGATTTCTTGAAAGTTTTTATTCAGTAAAATGAAATTGCTTGTTCTGTCAACCCCAAAATGAAAATATAAACCATACCTTTCTACCATTACTCTTGGTCAGTTTTGGAGGCAGTTTAGCAATCTCAAGTTAGCACAGTAAGTTGAGCAGCGTCTTTTTTTAAAATTCTTATTGCTGTTTCAGGACCAGATCTGGAATTTAGTATGCATGATGGGACGATTAGAGACTTGGCATTTATGGAAGGCCCAGAAAGTGGTGGAGCTATTCTGATAAGTGCCGGAGCAGGGGACTGTAACATTTATACAACTGACTGTCAAAGAGGACAGGGCCTTCACGCTCTGAGTGGACATACCGGTATGTGCGATCAGTCTCAGGTGCTGCCCTTCTTTTTGGTCATCCTGTGCTTTCCCCAGCTCTGCATTTTCATACTTGCATCAAAAAGGATTTCTTTAGGACAGGAAATTTTTATTTCAAAAATCTAAATTGTGAACTTTGGATAACAGCACAGTGATGATAGCTAACAATTTCCTATGTGCTGATAAATCCTTTACTTCTACACCTAATTCCTTAATTTAATCCTCACAACAACCTTTTGAGGCCATAAATTCTATTCTCCATCTTATACATGAAAAAAAGCAAAGCCTGAAAAGGCCAAATGACTAGCCCATTACCTTACTGCTAAACATCCGGAACTGATGTATGACTCTAAGTCTCTCCTTCTCAAAGCTGGTGATCTGATCCCATAGTCCTGTCCTTCCTCTGTGGAAGATTTGCTATAATTTTCCAATGATGATATTTTCAGTATTACGATGTCCTAAAATATTGACTTGCCAAAAAGATTGTTTGTATAGTGTAGTTTTGATGTTCGTTCTACTGAACTTTAATTTTTTTTAAATTGCCAGTATATTTGATATATGTGGAAAATCTCTACCACACAATATTTGAATAACTAGATTAAACATGCCCAACAATAAGGAGTACTTAGGAGTTCCTGTCGTAGCTCAGCAGTAATGAACCCAACTGGTATCCATGAGGACACGGGTTCAATCCCTGGCCTTGCTCAGTGGGTTAAGGATCCTGCATTGCTGTGGCTGTGGTGTAGCCGGCAGCTGTAGCTCTGATTTGACCCCTATCCTGGGAAATTTCATATGTCACAGGTGCTGCCCTAAAAAGACCAAAAAAAAAAAAAAAAAAAAAGAAAGAGGACTTAGCTTTGAATGTGTTACAGAAAAATACTTTTCACAGTAATAACTGAGCATATGATCTTTTATAGGGCATATTTTAGCACTTTATACTTGGAGTGGCTGGATGATTGCATCTGGTTCCCAAGATAAGACTGTTAGGTTCTGGGATCTTCGAGTACCAAGCTGTGTTCGTGTTGTTGGCACAACATTCCATGGAACTGGTAGGTTTTTCTGGAATCTAAATAAATTTTTATGAGCAAGAAACTTTATAAATTGCACCTGCTGCTTCACCCCTACAATACATGTTAAAAAAAATAGACACTGTAATTCAACTATAATGGAAAAAATAAAAATCATAAAAAAGCAAAAAACAAAAAAATTAGAAACAATGTAAAACAAATTTTATTGATTACTTTAAATCTTACAAAATGCTTTCATCTGCTGCTTTATTTTTAAAAATAATACTCAATTGGAGTTCCCATTGTGGCTCAGCAGGACCCAGTGTTGTTCCCTGTGAGGGTATGAGTTCAATCCCTGGCCTTGCTCAGCAGGTTAAGGATCCAGTGTTACCACACGCTGTAGCGCAGGTCATGGATGCAGCTCTAATCCAGTGTTGCTATGGCTCTGGTGTAGGCTGGCAGCTGCAGCTCTGATTTGATCCCTGGCCCAAGAAGAAGAAAAATATTCGGCTGAGGAAACTGAGGCCCAGGGAGATGAAGTGTGATGTACTAATTATTCTGTTAGCAGTGTCATCTTAGAACTCAGACCTTTAAAAAACATTTTTTAAAATGCATGCTTAAGGCCAAAATTGAGGTTGAGCAAAAGGGTGTAAACCATTTTCTTTCCAGTCTGTTTCCTGGTGTCTTTCCCCAAGGAACCAGTTTTTAATTTATTCTTCTAGAAATATTCTATAAGTATGTATAGTTTGCTAGTTTTCGTTTGCTTAGTTTCTATACACTTAGCATGAATTTATCTCCAAACTCTCCCCTAGTTGTCTAAATTATTTTCAGCCTCTTTCTCTCCCTTTCACAGACTTCAGTTTTTAGTTCTCTCTCTCTTGCAACATTAATGTCTCCTCCTCTAGTGAATCTCTTTCTGTAACATATATTTACAAAAATTTTACAGAATTGGCCACATCTCAAACTTCCTGTTAACCTCCTTATTCCCCTTCCCCACTCTCACCCTAATTTCTTGCTCCCTTTCTTACCCAGATAACTAAAAAGCCTTGCCCACCTATGCTGTTGCCCATTTCCTCACCCCTAGTCTTGAACTATTCCTTCATCCCAGGGATCCAACCTGCTTCTCCTGCCGTGACCACTCTCCCAAGAGCTGCCTTTTACAGGATCACCAGCAGTCTTCAGGTTGTCACATCGCTTCTGAATCCTCAGTTCCCTTGAGATCCTGGTGGCATGCAAGTCAACCTCTTCGTCTTTTCTTTTGAACTTTCAACTCCTCTTTTTCCTTTTTGGATAACTATTCCTTTGCTGGCTCTTCCTCTTCCACTCAACCTCTAAATTTTGGCATTCCCTGGAGCACAAGATTTTGTTTCCTTTCTTTCTCTAGAGGAGTACTGGCTTTGAGTATAACTCATATGCTGACAGACCTTCAGTTTTTTTCTGTAGCCCATTCCTCTTCTGTGTGCCAGGCTCATATTTCTTTTTCTTTTTTCTTTTGGCCATGCCCACAGCATGCAGAAGTTCCAGGGCCTGGAATTGAACCCACACCACAGCAGTGACCTGAGCCACAGCATTGACAACGCCAGATCCTAACCTGCTGAGCTACCAGAGAACTCCCCCAGGCTCTTGTGTCTGACTCACCTACTTGACCTCTGCTTTTGGAGATCTTACAGAATATCTTCAACTTAACATGTCTTTAATAAGTTGCTGGAGTTCCCGTCGTAGCGCAATGGTTGACGAATCCGACTAGGAACCATGAGGTTTCGGGTTTGGTCCCTGCCCTTGCTCAGTGGGTTAACGATCTGGCGTTGCCGTGAGCTGTGGTGTAGGTTGCAGATGTGGCTCGGATCCCGCGTTGCTGTGGCTCTGGCGTAGGCCAGTAGCTACAGCTCCGATTAGACCCCTAGCCTGGGAACCTCCATATGCCGCGGGAGCGGCCCAAAGAAATAGCAAAAAAAGACAAAAAAATAAAAATAAAAATAAGTTGTTGAATCATGACCTCTTCCATCAAACAAAACTGCCCCAGATCTCTTCACCTAAGTGGTGCCACTTACCCACTGTTCATGCCGGAAACCCTAAGTCTCCCTGGATCCTTCTCTCCTTTCTTCCATACACAATCTACATGAAAATCCTATTGTTTTAGCCCTCAGAATCTGTCTAAAATCCAGTTACTACTTTTTGTCTATTATGACCACTCTAGGATAAACCACCACCCCCTCTCAACCCAGCCACTCAAGAGCTTTCTACTCTATCTGCACTTCCACTTTGCCCCCTCAGTCTGTGGTCACACGGTAGCCAGTGAACATTACACCTTGCTTACAGCACTTGGTGACTCCTCATTGCTCTCAGGTTAAAGTGCACACTCTGCACCAGGGCCTGTGAGGGCCTGCAGTCTGGCCTCGTGTGCCCTTCCAGTCTCAATTCAGATCATTCGCTTCTTTCCTTTCAGTGGCCGGAATGTGCCAAACTCTTCCCACTTCCAGTGAATTCATGTTACTTCTTTGACCTGAACTGTTCTTCCACTTGTCTTCTCCTGGTCAGATCCTTCTGATGTTTAGGTCTTAGCTACTAGCACCTTGCCAGAAAGGTCTTCTTGGCTTTCATTGGGACCTTACCACTATTTTCTGTCTTTGAACTCCATTTATTTCCTTCACACCTCTCATCACTATTTAAAATTATATATTTTTTGATTTTTGGTTTCCAGTAGATTTTTAAGTTTCACAAAGGCAGCAGTCATATCTTTTATTTCTCAGAGTAGATTTGGCACCTACCATAGTGTCTAGCCCAAGGAAGTAGTGATTTAATAACTTTGTTGAATAAATGAACCTGGGTTTCTGCTGGCACCATAAACTTTGCACTTATAAAGCTAACTCATTGTATTTCCCTTGAAAAACAGCTCTTCCCATTTCTCTGTTTTTAATAATGGTCCTCTCATTTCCTCATGTACCTAGATTTGAAATCTAAGACTCATATTTTTACTTTTTTTTGCCCCTATCCAGGCAGTTAATTGCCAAGACTATAGAATCTTTATTCAGTTTTGTAACCTGAAATCTGCCTATGTGTCATCATTTAGGCCCTTATTCTCTCATTATTCTTTTATTCTGTCTTGTCTTCCAGTGGTTTCCCTTCTGTTATCTGTCCAATTAATTTTTTTTTCTTTTTATGGCCGCGCTTGTGTCACATGGAAGTTCCTATGCCAGGGGTCGAGCCGGATCCGAGCCACAATCTGTGACCTACACTGCAGCTTTCGGCAGCACTAGATCCTCGCCCACTGAGTGAACACCATGTTGGGTTTTTAACCTGCTGAGCCACAACGGGAACTCCAAGAACTCCTCATCTTAATTTGACACACATTTCACATAGAATAATCTTCCCAAAGTACTCCTTGGGTCATGTAATTCTCTTGCTTGGAACCTGCAGTGATGTTGCACTGTGTACAAGAACAAGCTCGTATGCTGAGTTTGGCTCTCAAAATGCTTGGTGGTTTGGCCCTAATCAGCCTTGTCTCAGCTACAAGCTTCTTTTTATGTTGACTTGTTAAATCAAGTAACTCCAGGCCAGACTAAGCTATTTATCCTTAGACATTTTTATCCTTTTCCTTTAAACATGTTCTTGTGTTAATTCTTCCTGATAGCCCTCTTCGTTTCTCTTATCAAAAATTCAAGCAAAGATTATATTCAGTTACATCGTGTGTAATACATATAAACACATGAAATTCTCTTTTACTTATGCTGTTTACTGTCTTTCAGGATCTAACTTGTGTCCCTTTTTTCTTTGAGGTCTTCCCAGACCACTTTGGTCTAGAGCAGTCTTCTTCAACCATATTTTCATTATTACTTCTCCTAAGATAAAAACAAAATTAATTTTTTTCCTAACAAGAAAAATTATATACTAAGGAATAAGATGTTTGTTGGGTAGGGCTGAGCTTTGAAGGGTTATAAACCATTGTTAATGTTGAGGATTTTTTTGTCCCCTGATAACCATTTTTCAACCCTTTGGAGGCATTATTTCATGGCCTAGAGTTAAGGGTCCAGCCTATGGACTCGGCTTAATAATAAGTCTGTTCATTTCCTGTTGGCAGTTAATCATTGTTGCTTGGAGACGTTTCCTACACTGTGCACTAAAACATATTTTGTTATTTAATTTTTTGTTCCCCCAGCTAGACTCAGGGCTTGGTGTGGGAGAATTTCTGGACACTTACCCAGCAGTGAAAAGCTGCATTAGGAAAAAATGGCTTATCCATTGCACTATAGATTATGCTGCTCCAGTGGCTTCTCTCAAATCACTGAAAAAAAAAAAAGCTTTCTCATTCTACAGAATTTTGCTTCATCTCCTGCCTAGATGCAGATATTTATAGGTTGACTGTTAATTTGAATTTTCCATAATTGAACGGTATTGATAAGTTGAAATCTTCAGTGTATGGTTCAGAGAACATAATTAGCTATTGCATTTTAGTTCTGTTGGTTTTTCCGTATTGAAATGTTCATTCCTCCTGCTATACAGGCAGTGCAGTGGCATCTGTCGCTGTAGATCCCAGTGGCCGTCTCTTAGCCACAGGACAGGAAGATTCTAGCTGCATGTTGTATGACATAAGAGGAGGAAGAATGGTACAGAGTTACCACCCTCATTCCAGTGATGTTCGCTCTGTTCGATTCTCTCCCGGAGCTCACTACCTGCTAACAGGATCCTATGATATGAAAATAAAGGTGACAGACCTACAAGGTGATGGAAATTGACCTCTTTCCTTTTTTTTTTCAGTCTCTCCTCTTCTGTTTGGGATCTTTCTTTTATGTTAATCTGGTGGGATGGACTATATAACATTTTCAGCTTTTAGTTTTACAGTATTTACTGAGCAAATTGCTGGTAATGTATTGAGATAAATTGTAGCAAATTATTAAAATGAGTGAGTTGCCTCATTTTTATTGTTAAAAAGTTTTTAAAATATTTTCAAGAATCAACATTTATTATACTGCATCATTCTGAGTTCAATGATGGTAAATGTTTATGTATGTACATATTCCTATATGCTCCTGCTGGAATACTTAGTGTATAGTCTGTATATCTTCGCTGTCTAGCTTTGTTTTTAAACGGTTATTAAGCAGATATTTATTGTGTACCAACTAGGAACAGAGATGAATGACAAGTAACTTTCTTTCTGAAGGAGCATACATTTTAAAGGTCAATAAAAAGCAAACCAGTAAACAAGGTAGTTTTAGGTATTGGCAAGTGCTGTTAAAAAACATTAACAAGGTAGGAGAAAGTGACGGGATGGGAAGGGAAGGCTGTGCTAGATGGGCTAGAGCACGTCTCACCTGGGACCTGCACAGAGACCTGAATGATGAGAACAACAAGCCGTGCCAGGAGCCTAGGAGTGGACCGCAGTAAGGGTCAAGGTGCTGAGGCAGGAATGGGTTTGGCTTGCTCATGAAACTGCAGGAAGCCAGAGTGGCTGGGACTTAGTGAACCAAGGGAGAGAGAGACAGGAGAACAAATCAGAAGCAGGGTTTTGTAAGCATTTTATTTTATTTATGTATTTATTTATTTTATAAATCATTTTTTTTAATTTGGTCATATAGAATCATAGGTCACTGTGGATAATACTTTTTTCTTTTTTTGGTCTTTTCTAGGGCCACACCCGCGGCCTATGGAGGCTCCCAGGCTAGGGGTCCAATCAGAGCTGTAGCTGCCAGCCTACATCACAGCCACAGCAACTTGGGATCTGAGTCGCGTCTGCAGCCTACACCACAGCTCACGGCAACGCCAGATCCTGACCCACTGAGCAAGGCCAGGGATCGAACCTGCAACCTTATGGTTCCTAGTCGGGTTCGTTAACCACTGCGCCACGATGGGAACTCCTGTAGGCATTTTAAAAAAAGCATACCTTCAAGAGATTTAAAGTGGAGTGATATGGGCTGAAATTAAAAAAAATAATTTTGAGTTATAGGGAGCATGCATTATAAGTATAAATAGTGAGGAGGCAGTTAGACCAATTCAGGTGAGAGATGATGGTAGCTTAGACTGGAGTTGTAGAGGAGGAGGTGTAAGAAGTGACTAAGCTAGGGATGTATTTTAATTTGCTGGATTAAATTCGGGGAGTGAAGGAAAAAAGAATCAGTGCTGATACCTAGGTTTTTGGCACGAGGTAGCAGACGGTGCCATTAATTGAGATGAAGGTAGGTAGGAAGAGAAAGAGTTTCAGGCAAGACAATCAAGTTGGTAGCCAACTTGTTCAACTGGTTTTGTCAACTGGTTATCTTCAACTGTCAGATAGCTATTTGTAAACTAGTCTGGAGCTCAGGTGAGTAGTCAAGGTTGGGGATGAAATGTGTGTGACTCCTAAGTAAATGCATGGCTTCAGGGACGTGGCACTAGGAAGTAAAGTATAACAGGAACTAGAAATGTGAAGGGGTGACAAAACTTGAAGTCAGGAAGAGGAGGGCCACCTGCAAAGGAGGCTGAGGTGTAGTTGTGCTGAAGTCACGGAGAATCCGGGGAGAGCTTCAAGCAGAGAACGGCAGCTGTGTCGAATGTTGCTGTGTTAGGTGTTACCAGATACTGCTGACATAATTAGGTCTTCATTAATTTAAAGTCGTAACTTTTAAATTTACTGTATTAATGTAGTTGAGGCTTTTTTATACTGTCATGTCCTAAAGTAAGGAAAGCTGTGCATATTTCCTGTTGTAAATCAGTATGTCTCTTCTTTACTTCAGGAGACCTCACTAAACAGCTTCCCATCATGGTGGTGGGGGAGCACAAGGACAAAGTGATTCAGTGCAGATGGCACACCCAGGATCTTTCCTTCCTGTCCTCCTCTGCAGACAGAACTGTAACCCTCTGGACTTACAATGGATAGAGTACAGCCAATGTCAGTCTAGGCAGTGAAAGCACAGAGACTTAACACTCCTGAGTTGTGACCATAACGAATTTGAGGACTGACCTGGAACGTGGCTTAGCACGAGGAGGCCCCTTGTTACCATGTACCCTTTGCATAGGAGCTGTTGGGTGGTGGTATTCTGCAGTGCTTTCAGTCTTCCACGTGAGCTCGTGCTGCTGTGACTTGCTGTGTGTAGTCTTGTTGCCAGAGTCTGGGGAAGAGCTCTCGTTGTCATTGTGCCCTCTAAGTCAAGGTGGACGTGCTCTTCACGGTTTAGTATTAAATGCATTCCTTGGTCTTTGCCTAAGTAACAGTTTTATATACACATGGAAACTGAAGTATACTTTAAGCATATTATTACATGTAACACAACCAAGTTCTACACAGATTAAACATAGGTATTCAGAAATTACTTTTGTTTTTCTCACGATCCCATGATATTGCATCACTTGTCAGCTAGAGGTCAGAATTTTATGTCTCTCCAGAGTGACACTGTTGTTTTAACTAAGGATCATTATGGAGTTTAAAATGGATGGAAAACTGCTTCTTAGTTCATTAGGTGGTTATAGGCCTTTTTTTTTTTTTTCCCCTTAAACCCAGGGATATAATTACTATTTTGTCACATGGTTTTATTTCATGCTTAAAAGGTAAATGTGTTTGCTTCAGAAACTTGTTAATTTCAATTTTTTGAATGCAACAAGATACCTCCCTTCTAAACTGTACTGTAGGCAGAACAGCAGCGTTATGTGATGCAACACCTGATGGTACAGTAAATTTACCGGCTAGCATTCTTTTCCTCTTAAAAATTAAAAACTTTGCCATAGACTATAGCATGGCTTGAAATGCTATGTCTGCATGATAATTTAAAATGGGAAATTTAAACTTTGCACTCCAAAAGCTTATTTGGATTTTTTTCTTGCACTGTTTTGTGTAATGCAAAAGAATGATTTTACTTCTATGGCATTGTAGATCCTAACATTTATGTATCTTTATTTTCATATTGTACAGTAATTTTACTTTAAATTATTAAATAGGCTATTTTATTTATTTCAAATGCAGTTGAGTTGGTTAATTATTGAACTGTCTGTGCACTGTATGTAACATTTTTAATCTATTGTATACAAGTGGAAAGGGTGTTAGAAGTGTATCTGTGCTCTTATCTCAATAAAGACCTCTTGACACCTAAAACTGTTCCTGTTCCTTGGTGTTTGTGGTTTCCAGTTTAGAAAGTTGTTTTTTCCTTGCTTCTTTGGCAGTAGTATGGTCCAGTGGTAAACCCCACAATCAGTTTCTTAAGTTTCTTTTTTATTATTCTTTTTTTTTTGCTGCACTTGTGGCAGGTGGGAGTTCCTGGGCCAGGGATCAGATCCAAGCCGCAGCAGGGACAATACTGGATTCTTAACCCACTGAGTCACCAGGGAACTCCCTCCTAAGTTTCTTTGTAAATTTCTTCTAACTTACATTTTAACCCTTGGCAACTGTATTTGTGTAAATTAAGTATCTAGAGAATTATTATTATTCAATATCTAGAGAATTATCATTCAATATCTAGAGAATTTTCTGTTCTGATTACATTGTGAAAGTTGATTAATAAAAGCCCAGCAAGAGTTCCTATTGTGGTGCAGCAGAAACTAATTCAATTAGTATCCATGAGGATGTGGGTTTGATCCCTGGCCTCCATCAGTGAGTCGGGGATCTTGCATTGCCACGAGCTATGGTGTAGGTCACAGGCACAGCTCAGATCCTGAGTTGCTGTGGCTGTGGTATAGGCTGGCAGCTGTAGCTCCAATTCAAACCCTAGCCTGGGAACTTCCATATGCCATGGGTGTGGCCTTAAGAAGCAAAAAAACAAAGACAAAACAAAACAAAAAACCCTGCAAAATGTATAAATCCTAACACTACAAAGATGATGAATACTTCAGAAATAAATGAAATCTGATTAGCTTGTGCATATTCTGTAGTACAGTTTTTCTACCTCTCAGGCATGCAGAAGGGAATTCTGCTGAAAACAGGCCACACACAGTCTCTTTAATTTACTTTCAGACTGAGTTTTACACATTTTAGGTATTATAACTGATCATTAGTGTTCAGTTTTTATATTTTTTTACTTTTTGGCCATACCTGAATCATGTGGAAGTTCCCAGGTCAGGGATCAAACCTGAGTCACAGCAGCAACCCCAGCCACTGCAGTAACAACACTGAATCCTTAACGCACTGCCCCATAAGAGAACTCCATGTTAAGTTTAAAACCAGAAGAAAAAAAAAGAAAAAGCAGTTTCTTGATGTAGACCAGATCAACTTTATGATGAAAAGGTATTCATAAAAAAATTATATATTCTACCTCCATCACTGCCAGGGAGAAAATGTTAAGATCCTCCTATATATTTATTGGGTATTGATTTTCACTTTGCAGGGCATTAGGTAATAAGCACTAGAAATTATCTTATTTCCTAACCATCTGGTTACATATGTTCTTCTGCATGGAGGTGAAGAGATTCCTAGAGGTTCACATATATGAGAAAACAAGAAAACTGAAGTATCTACATTCTCTGAATCCTCAGTTGGGAGTTCCAGGAAGGAAAGTGGGGATGGGAGGGTGGTACAGAAGTTCTTGACTTCCTGGTGGATGATCAGTGGTGTGATTCAAGTTTCATTAATTTTTTTTTAAATTATAATAAGCCAAAGGACCTAACAGTGAAGAGGCAACCCATGAAATCAGAGAAAATACTTGCAAATCATGTCTGATAAAGGGTTAATATACAGACTATATAAATAACTCCTACAGCTCAACAACCACCAAAAAAAAAAACTAAAAAAATGGGCAGACGGTGTTCCTGCTGTCGAGCAACCAGATCCACGGTGCCTCTGCAGCGCCAGGACGCAGGTTAGATTCCTGGCCTGGTAAAGTGGGTTAAAGGATCCAGCACTTAAAAAAAAAAAAAAAAAAAAAAAGAGGGAATTCCCGTCGTGGGGCAGTGGTTGACAAATCCGACTAGGAACCATGAGGTTGCGGGTTCGGTCCCTGCCCTTGCTCAGTGGGTTAAGGATCCGGCGTTGCCGTGAGCTGTGGTGTAGGAGGTTGCAGACGCGGCTCGGATCCCGCGTTGCTGTGGCTCTGGCGTAGGCTGGCGGCTACAGCTCCGACTGGACCCCTAGCCTGGGAATCTCCATAAGCCGCGGAAGCAGCCCAAGAAATAGGAAAAAAAAAAAAAAAAAAGGATCCAGCATTACTGCAGCTGCGGCAAAGGCTGCAACTCGGATCTGATCCCTGGCTGGGGAACTCCATATGCTGCAGGGCAGCCAAGAAAGAAAAAAAAAAATGGGCAAAGGACTTCAATCGTCATAGCTCCCAAGAAGAGAGACAGGTGGTCAATAAGCACTTGAAAAATGCTCAGTATCACTAATCATTAGGGAAATACAATTAAAAACCACAAAGAGAGATATCACCTCACATTCAATAGGATGGCTGCTGTCAAAAAAAAAGTGTTGGCAAGGATGCGGAGAAATTGGAACTTCTATGTACTGTTGGTTGGAATATCACATAGTACAGCCATTGCGGAAAACAGTATGGTGATCCCTTAAAAAACCAAAAATGGAATTACATTTGACCCAGCAATCCCACTTTTAGGTACATATGCTCAAAATAATTGAAATCAGGGTCTCAAAGAGTATTTGTACACTGATGTTCACAGCAGCCTTATAATAGCCAAAAGGTACAAGCAACTGGAGTCCAACAGACAAACTGATAAACCGTGGTGTATAATACAATGGAGCATCATTCAGCCTTTAAAAAGGAAGGAAATTTTGATATGTGTTACAACATGGATGATCCTTAAGGATATTATGCTAAATGAAATGTCAGTCACAAAAAAGACCAATTTTGTATGATTCCACTTACATGAGTTACCTAGAGTAGACAAATTCATAGAGATACAAAGCGTCTATGGCCGTTGCCAGTGGCTGGGGGCAGAAAGGAAATGATGAATTATTTAAGGTACATAGAGTTTCAGTTTTGCAGGATGAAAAGATTCATGGAGATGCATAGTGGTGATGATTGCACAACGATATTAATATACTTAATGAACTCTACACTGAAAACGGTAAGATGGTAAATTTTATGTCAGGTGTATTTTCTTTTTTCTTTTCTTTTTTTTTTTTTTTTTTTTTTTTTTTCGCTTTTTAGGGCCGCACTCACGGCATAGGGAGGTTCCCAGGCTAGGGGTCTAATCGGAGCTACAGATGGCAGCCACAGCCACAGCCACAACAACGTAGGATCCGAGCCGCGTCTGCGACCTACACCACAACTCACTAAAACGTCGGATCCTTAACTCACTGAGCGAGGCCAGGGACTGAACCTGCAACCTCATGGTTCCTTGTCGGATTCGTTTCCGCTGGGCCACGACGGGAACTCCTTGTATTTTAATTTTTAAAAACTGTAATAAGCAACATGCACACTCAAGTGCACTGCTTTATATACTTTTAAATTTGATTCCAGTAACTTTTGCGTACACCTTTTATTTTCTCCTAGTGTGTAAAACTCATTTCCTCTTTGGAGAATTTTCTAAGCTTGCAAGGCCAGTACGTAAAGATAAAAATCAAAAGGAAACTTACTACTTCCAACGACCACGCAGTGTGCGCTCCTCCGCCCCCCCCAGTACTCAATACTATAGGATACCATTATCACTCAACCCCATTTAAAAAATTCTCCAAAAAATACTCCAAATAGATTTCTGGGCTTTTTTTTTTTTGCAAATGTTACACATTCGAAAACTTATAAAATAAACTGATACTAAGAAAATACGTTTCGTACTCCTTTTATGTGTTTGTCTTCCCTGTAAGATTTCACCTGCAGAGTTCAGCTGATGAGGATACAGAAAACAAGCCAGCCGGCCCCGCCCCCCTCGGCGGGCCAATCAGCCGCGCGCCCGGGAGGGACACACAGCTGCCGGCCGAGCGAGTCGATGAGGACGCGCTAGAGGCCCGGCGCCCGCAGAAGCGCTCTGCTTTGCTGGGGGCTGCTCGCTGCCTTTTGCGACGTGGGCACGTGTCTGTCTCCTTGGAGAGGCAGGCAGGCGACCTGGGACGTGAGTCGGGTGTGTTTGAGCGGCGGGCAGGTTGGAGTTCGGCCCCGGCGGGTCTCGCGGGCGGCGGCGCAGGGGAGGCCGAGGGTGTTGCCCCGGGCTGGGGCCGCGCTCGCCCCGGCCTGCGGGAGACCTCGGAGCACGGCGTCGACGGGGATGGCCGAGCGCCCGGTCTTATCTCCCCGGCCAGTCAGAGGTCTTATCTTTAGCGGTTCAAAGAGAGGCCTAGGGAAAGGGGCAAGGAGCGCAAAGCGAGACGCGGGCGAACGTTGAATTTTGTTGGCTTCAGTTATCTCTGAAAACTTTAAGCACAGTTTGAACAAATAGCGTCAGTAGAATGGCTTGGGTTTGGTTGTACCTAAGTTTTAAAAACTTAATTTGGATGTTAAAAGTTAGAGATGAATATTTATGAGTGGGCGGTGAAAAACAAGGACGATTTTCTCTGCGCTCGTGGTTATGGAGGTGCGGTCCCCAGACTAGCTTGACCGTCGTCATCGTCATCTAGGAACCGTTAGAAACGCACGTTCTTAAGTTTGCTCCAGGAAACTAGACAAAGGGACGCGAACAAAATTGCAAACTGCTGACTTATGCCGTGTTTCTGGGTTCAGGCAAAAGTTGACTCTATTCTCCAAATTAGTCTTGTTTTTCTCGTTTCACGTGTACGTTCATTGAAACCAGATACTTCTCATTTGTGCTGATTTCCACTCAGTGGCCAGCAGCCTCCTCGGAGATCTCTTTGTTGATAGCGGTCAAGCCTAGGAGCTGCTGTTAACTCACTCTTGGTGTTTCCCGCTTTGCAAGTGGGGCTCCCGTAGTTCCCCCTCTCCATCCTCTCAGAATAGCCCCTCAGGAGTTCCCGTCGTGGCGCAGTGGTTAACGAATCCGACTAGGAACCATGAGGTTGCGTGTTCGATCCCTGGCCTCGCTGGGTGGGTTAAGGATCCGGCGTTGCTGTGAGCTGTGGTGTAGGTCACAGACGCGGCTCGGGTCTGGCGTTGCTGTGGCTCTGGCAGCTGTAGCCCCAACTGGACCCCTAGCCTAGGAACCTCCATATGCCGCCAGTGCGGCCCTAAAAAGACAAAAAAAAAAAAAAAAAAAAAAAGAATAGCCCCTCAGGGCCTCTTGCCCTGGAAAGGCAGTTTAGGTAGCGCCAGTCCGGGTTTGACTACCTGCTAGCTGAGCGACTTTGGGCAAATTACTTCTTTTTCTAATCTGTAAAGTGAAGATAGCAAGAGTACTGCTTCCAAGAGTTCTTGGATTAAATGAATGCATGTAACAGCATTTGGCACAAAGTAATCAAATACCAGCTATTATTATGGTATAGTAATTGTGATAGTGTCAAAGCTGCAGACATGAGAAAAATGATGAAAAAATAGAACTAGGGGAGAGAGACTAATTATTGACTAGTAGAATCACAGGTGCCACCGCTGAACTAAACTATTATAGGATGATTGCTTTAATACTTGACTACTCACAGTGCTCTGTAGGCCAACATCTCTGCCACCACTAGGAGCTTGTTCGAAATGCAGAATCTCAGGCCCACCTCAGACTTAATCAGAGTCTTTTTTTTTCTTTTTTTAAGCAAGATATCTACCAGGTTTAGATGCAGCTTTGTTTGAAGGAAGTATGAGATCTTTAAAGATTTTTCAAGGAGGTCCAGCCCTGAATCAGTGACCCTGGGGGGTGGGCAGGAGGGCTTGACTTTCTCTGCAGCTGATTCTGCTCTTCTGCCTCACCTCCTCATCTCCCATCACTTCTGCATTGTTACTCCCTCAGATTTGAAAATTTTGATTTTTTTTTTTTGTGCTGCTTTATCCTCTGAACCCTTTAAATTCCTGGCCGAGACTGATCGTTTGCATTGGCTGCCTAACAAACATTTACTGAATGTCTTTCACCTGCCAGCCACTGGGCTGGGTGTCAGGCTTAGAGAGGTGGAGGGGGCACGATGGAGAGGGTATTTGGGAAGGGGAATGAAGACTTGAGTAAGATGTTACCCTCCCTGGAAAGTTCACATTGTAGGACAAGGCTCTTCCACCGTCATTGTGTGATTGTACCCACTGGGGAGCTTTAAACTTCCCAGTGCCTGGGTCTCTCCCCTGGGGATTCTGACTTAAATGCCTTGGGATGTGGATGGAAGATGGGAAGTTTTAGAAGCTTCCCCGGCCTGAGAGCTACTGTGTTCAGGGATGAGACTGACCAGTCAGTAAGTGGTGGATTTCAGTGTGTGTTAACACCTGGAGAAGAAACAGCACACCTGGAGTGGGGAAAGAGTGTTTTCGTTTAGCTCGGACTTAATTTTATTCCTACAGCTAGACTGTTAAGCATTTATGGGTAGGGCCCAGGGCGTTCTCCTCGTGGAGCGCCCTTACCTGATTCTGATTCATAGTAGGTTTAAGAGAGGCCATTCAACAGAACATTCTGTATCTGCAGTGTCCCAACTTGGTAGCCGCCAGCCACGTGTGGCACTTTAGTATTTAAAACACAGCTAGTGAGAATGAGGAACTGATTTTTAATTTAGTTTAATTTTAATTAAATTTAAATAGCCTTGTGTGGCTACTGGCCACAGTATTGGACAGGGTTGAATGGAGATATGTGCTGAAGTGGTTTGACAGGGTTTATGCACGGGCTTAGATGAAGAAAGCTATTTCTCTGATTGAGAGTTCAGTCACCTTATTTGAATCATAATTCTGCACCTTTTAAACTTCCCATTTGTGGAGTTCCTGTTGTGGCTCAGCAGTAATGAACCTGACTATCCTTGAGGACGCAGTGTCCATCCTTGGTCTTGCTCAGTGAGTTAAGGATCCAGTGTTGCTGTGAGCTGTGGTGTAGGTCACAGATGTGGCTCAGATCTGGTGTTGCTGTGGCTGTGGTGTAGCCCAGCAGCTGCAGCTCCAATTTGACCCCTAGCCTGGGAACTTCCATATGCTGTGGGTGCAGCCATAAAAAAAAAAGAGAGAGAGAGAAAGAAAATAAGAAACCCTGTACCATTTAACTACCAACCCCCTGTCCCTTATTTTATCCTCAGTCCTAGGCACCTACCAGTTTGCTTTCTGTCTCCATAATTTGTCTATTCTGGGCATTGCATGTCAATGGAATCATAATATACGGTCTTTGGTCGCTGGGTTCTTTGGTGTAGCATACTGTTTTCAGGGTTCATCTGTGTAGCAGCATGAATCAATACTTCATTGCTTTTTATGACCTAATAATGTTCCACTCTATGGATATACCACAGTTTATTTATTCAGTCACCAGTTGGTAGATATTTGGGTTGTTTCTACTCCCCCACCCGACCCCCGCTCAAGGCAAGCAGAAGCTCCCAAGCCAGGGATCCAACCTGTGCCACAGCAGTGACAATGCTGGATGCTTAACCCACAGTGCCACCAGGGAACTTCATGTTTCTACTGTTTGCTAATTATGAATAATGTGCAAGTTTTTGTGCAGGTATGTGTATTTTCATTTCTCTGGGGTACATACATAGGAATGGAATTTCCAAATCATTTGGTAAATCCCTGGGTTTTTTTTTTTTTTTTTTTTTTTAAATCTCAGAATACATGTGTTTCTAGGCAAATACCGCTTTACTGAATATTTTTATTTCAGTGACTATTAAGAAAGCCTTATCTTAGCACTAAGAGAAAGTAGTTTTTTTAATTACAAAACAAGTTTCTTCTAAAAGTAATCACACTTGAATAAATATTAATTTTTTTAGCCTTCATGCAGGATGCTGTGTTCGATGCTGCTTTGTGAATGTCTGTGGCTGATAGTGGCTTTTGCTCATGATGATGATTGGATTGACCCCACAGACATGCTTAACTATGATGCTGCTTCAGGAACAATGAGAAAGTCTCAGGTATTTAAAAGTGCATGTGTGTGTAACAGCTTATCTCTTCTGTGATGGAAAGAGTCTACATCTGTAACTGCTTTCTGCAGAGCTGTGAGAGTCCTGTATCAATGCAGAATAGCTTCCTGCCTCTTAGTCTAAGATGATTTCCACGCCATCGTGTTAGCTCTGTTTCGAATGTAAATGTAAAGCCCATCAAGAAGCGGACTCATTTGAGAGTTCCCATTGTGGCGAAGCAGAAATGAATCTGACTGGTATCTATGAGGATGCGGGTTCAATCCCTGGCCTCCCTCAGTGGGTTAGGGATCCCGAGTTGCTGTGAGCTGTGGTGTAGGCCAGCAGCTGTAGCTCCGGTTCAACCCCCAGCCTGGAAACCTCCATATGCCTCTGGTATGGCCCTAAAAAGCAAAAAAAAAAAACCCCGAAAAACAAACAAATCTCATTTGATTTCAGTTCTTAGCTAGTGTGTAAATCTGAGACTCTTAACCTTTTTGGTGGCTTAATACAGCTGAAGAATAGAATGAGCAAAGTCAAAAATGATGAAGTCAGAATTTTTGTCTTCCTTAACTGTAGGTTATTTTCACAGTTGAACTATAAAGAAATAAAATTTCTCTCTGCTTTGCTTTAGGTGAAATACGGTATATCAGAAACTAAAGAGGTCAGTCCTGACTTGCATGCTGATGAGTTGTCAGAATGTTACAGCAGACTTGACTCTTTAACTTATAAGGTGAGATTTTTTAATTCATAATTTTTATATTATTTATAGAATGTTAAATTGCTGTTTTTCCTCTCTCTGCTAACATTTGCTTTTGTATCTAAAATATAATTTACGTATATACATGACTTTTTTCTTGAGTTACTCTAGCCTTGGTTTCTCTTTAGTTGCTCTGGCCCGGGATTTTTAAAATAGTACTTTTATTTTCCTGTAATAACATTTATCTCAGTATTTCTTTACCAGACGGAAACGTTCTTGGGGAGTTCCCATTGTAGCTCAGCAGTAACGAACTGACTAGCATCCATGAGGATGCGGGTTCGATTCCTGGCCTTGCTCAGTGGGTTAACTATCTGCTGTTGTTGCGAGTTGTTTTTTTGGGTTTTTTTATGGGGTAGTGAGCTGCATAATAGGAAATGCAGAATGCCTTTTTACAGAAGTTTTTCATTCCATTGTTTATGACTTTGGTTCAAACGTTGTAAAAATATGGTTGGTAAAATGGAGGCTTGAGTCCTTCTTTTAAAAATAAAGAATTATTTCTCTTGAAATTTAAGGAGTTCCCGTCGTGGCCCAGTGGTTAACAAATCCGACTAGGAACCATGAGGTTGCGGGTTCGGTCCCTGCCCTTGCTCAGGGGGTTAAGGATCCGGTGTTGCCGTGAGCTGTGGTGCAGGTCGCAGACACGGCTCAGATCCCTTGTTGCTGTGGCTCTGGTGTAGGCCGGCGGCTACAGCTCCGATTGGACCCCTAGCCTGGGAATCTCCATATGCCCTGGGAACGGCTCAAGAAAAGGCAAAAAGACAAAAAAAAAAAAAAAAAGAAATTTAAGAGTTCCCATCGTGGCTCAGTGGTTAACGAATCTGACTAGGAACCATGAGGTTGCAGATTTGATCCCCGGCCTTGGTCAGTGGGTTAAGGATCCGGCGTTGCCGTGAGCTGTGGTGTAGGCCGGCAGCTACAACTCCAATTTGACCCCTACCCTGCGATCTTCCATATGCTGTGGGTGGGGCCCTAGAAAAAGGCAAAAAGACAAAAATAAATAAATAATAAAAATAAAAAGACATTTAAACTTTTTTTGAGGTTTGTAAACCTTGCCTGAAAGCTGAGGGGACTGTGCTGTGACTTGTTGGATGTCTTCTGGTCCTGAGTCTGAGCTGCTCCAGTACCATCATGTTTTATCACCCGAAGCCCCATTCTGTGCTCCTCTCAGTGTATGGTCCACACTCAAGTAAAAAGTGGAAGCTGCTGAAATATCTCTAAGATGTGCCCTGCCCTCACTCAGAGACCTGGCTGCTGTGGTCTTTGAAGAGCAAGTCTGGAGAATTTATGTTCTAAGGAAGGATTCTGTCCTGAGGGGGTGCCCTGTGTAGGACGCTCTGGAGAATCCATGGTTCCTGCCGAATGGTCGGGGATGATCAGATGCTGGCAAGAAAAATTAATAAAAGGCCAAGAGCGGCCAAGAGCAATGTGCACAGTCAGGATCGTCTTTGCTGTGGCCTTCATTTCATCTGGCTTCATCCTGTTTCTTTCTCTCTCCTCTTTTTTTTTTTTCCTCCCTTTTACTTTGCATTCCTTTGTTTGCTAAATCATGACTTGGAATCAGGAAGAGGCAGATGGGCCCAGATGTTCTGCTTATCTATGTCTCTGCCTCCTTGGCTTCCTCATCTCCAGCTTAAAATTGCTGAAAGTCAGCAAGAAAACTGCCAGTCAGGGTGTGATAAGAGACATGTGTTCCTCGTTTTGTGGCCTCCTTGCCTCTTGCAAAGAGGACAGAAAGCAAGCGAGATCCACATTTTAATATTTAAAAAAATTTTTTTTTTCTTTTTTGGCCACACCACAGCCTGTGGGTGTTGGGCCAGCCATCAAAGCTGTGCCACAGCAGTGACAATGTCGATCCTTAACCTGCTGTGCCATCAGGGAACGCCAAGATCTACATTTTATTTATTTATTTATTTTTGTCTTTTTTGTCTTTTTAGGGCCACATCCAAGGCATATGGAAGTTCCCAGGCTAGGGGTCGAATCTGAGCTGTAACCACCAGCCTACGCCAGAGCCACAGCAACGTGGGATCTGAGCCGCGTCTGCAACCTACACCACAGCTCATGGCAATGCGGGATCCTTAACCCACTGAGCAAGGCCAGGGCTCGAACCCCCAACCTCATGGTTCCTAGTCGGATTCGTTAACCACCAAGTCATGACGGGAACTCCAAGATCTACATTTTAATGCAAGCTTGATTAAAAATAACCAGCTCCTTACTTTGATGTTGATGGGGCCAGTAAGCTAGAAACTTGACCCTTACATTAAACTTTGATGCTAACTAATGTTGTGTTTATTTTGTGGTTGCAGATCGATGAATGTGAAAAGCAAAAGAGGAAAGACTATGAAAGTCAAAGCAATCCTGTTTTTAGGAGATACTTAAATAAGATTTTAATTGAAACCAGGAAGCTTGGACTTGTGAGTATTTGGTGGTGTGATACTAATCAGTATAGTGGATATTTTCATTACTTATTAATTTCACATTATATCAAGCAGTGAAAAGGCGTCGTTGTACTCCTGCAGACAATGCCAGACTCACCCTTTTACCAAAACCTGTTTGTGCAGGATTGAAGGTAGCAGCCTGCTTTGCAGTGGTTTGTGGGAGGCAAGCAAACAGGGCAGATCCCTCCCCTTTTTCTTACAGTTCGTGGGGATTTACCTACTCAGCCTGTCGCTGCCATGCCACCTAATTGAGTTGAGGGGATGGTGTTTTAAATTTACTCTTTGAACTTTACTGAACAGTTGGACGCTTAATAAACACATGGCTTGGTAAGGAAATTCTATCCTAGTCCTTCCTTATTTTCTGCCACTTCCACACTTTCTTACTGGGCTGGCACCATATTTATTCTGAAAAAGAGAAATGTGTTTTCAGTAGTTTCCCCCCTACCTGTTTACTGTGGCAAGGGCCGCTTTATAGAATGACATGCTCTGCACATATTGTTCGTGGTTAATGTTAAGTTTCCATCTTTCAGAGTCACCGTTTTCACTTTACACGTCGAGACATTAAGAAAAAGGGGCTGTGAGATGACTAATCTCACCTTATTTTGGAATTGTAAAAGCAGATGTGTTCATGTGTACCCTTCAATTTAAGTCTTTTAACTGAGTACAGAGTGGAACAAAGACTAGTTATAGATGAGGAAACAGATGGAGCCAGAAAATATTCAAGATGGAAATACTTAGAGTATTGATTTAGTTCCTGGGTTTTCAAATCTGTTCGTCAGTGACTGCTTTTGTATACTTATTGATGATTCGTGATATTACATGACAATTTGGTTTTTCTTATATTTATTTTTTTCTTTTTATATTGTTCTTTTTTTCTTTTTAGGGCTGCACCTTGGGGCAAAGCCTATTTGACCCCTAGTTCCCAGGCTAGGGGTCGAATTGGAGGCACAGCTGCAGGCCTGCGCCACAGCCACAGCATTGCCAGATCCAAGCCACTTCTGCAACCTACACCACTGCTGTGACAATGCAGGATCCTTAACCCACTGAGTGAGGCCAGGGGTTGAACCTGCATCCTCATGGATACTAGTCAGGTTATTAACCTGCCAAGCTACAACAGGAGCTCCCTATATTTACCTTTTAATATCTGTGTTTACTAGTAGAAAAGAAAATTTTGTCTTTTTTTTTAAAATGGCTACACCCATGGCTTAGGGAAGTTCCTGGGCCAGGAATGGAATCCGAGTCCCAGCTGCAACCTACACCACAGCTGCGGCAACACAGGATTTTTTAACCTGGGTGGGGATCAAACCTGTGCCTCCACAGTGACTCAAGCTGCTGCAGTTGGAATCTTAACCCGCTGCACCATAGCAGAAACCCCTGGACTCTTTTTTTTTTTTTGGTTTTTTTAGGGCCGCACCTGCAGCATATGGAAGTTCCCAGGCTAGGGACTGAATCAGAGCTACAGCTGCCAACCTATACCACAGCTACAGCAACGCCAGATCTGAGCCGTGTCTGTGACCTACACCGCAGCTCATGACAATGCCAGATCCTTAACCCACTGAGCAAGGCCAGGGATTGAACCCACGTCCTCATGGATCCTAGTGGGGTTTGTTACCCACTGAACCACGATGGGAACTCCCCATATTACTCTTATTTTGTACCTATGAAATATTGTGAACTAATTATGTATTTAGTTCCAAATTAGCTTTGTCTCAAATTGTTTCTTGTTCTTTTTTTTTTTTTTTTTTTCTCCCGCCTTTTGTGGCCATACCCGCAGCATATAGAGGTTCCCAGGCTAGAGGTCTAATCAGAGCTGCAGCTGCCGGCCTGTGCCACAGCCATGCTCAAAGTGTTTCATTGAGTGATAGAATGGTAAAATTCTCCTCTCTCTCTCTTTTTTTTTTTTTTTCTTTCCCTTTTGGCAAATTTAATCTAGCCTGATGACAACAAAGGCGATATGCATTATGATGCTGAGATTATCCTCAAAAGACAAACCTTGTTAGAAATACAGAAGTTTCTCAGTGGAGAGGATTGGAAGCCAGGAGCCTTGGATGATGCACTGAGTGATATTTTAATTAATTTTAAGTTTCATGATTTTGAAACATGGAAGTGGCGATTTGAAGATTCCTTTGGAGTGGATCCATATGATGTGTTGATGGTAAGATGGGATGAGGGGGACATAATTAACAGTTGGTTTTTAAAAATGCTTTAAAGAGTCCACCGTAATTATGTCAGGAACTCGCACTGAGTCACTGATGCTAGGTTGCTGCACATGCAGCAACGTGGTACAAATGATTTTGTGTTAAGTCCAATTCTTTTGTTTCTGCTGACAACTAGCATTTTTTGGTGGGGAGGATGGCTTGGCGGTGACCCTTCTTTCTTGTTTTTGAGGTGCTTCTGTGTCTGCTCTGCATCGTGATGTTAGTGGCTACTGAGCTGTGGACGTATGTTCGTTGGTACACCCAGTTGAGACGTGTTTTATTCATCAGTTTTCTCGTCAGTTTGGGATGGAATTGGATATATTTATATAAGGTATTAAATAGGTAGAAGGTTTTTGAAACTAAAAATGTTATTTCATATAAAAGACTGTAATCCATTTAGGACTGAAGTATAATCTCGCCTCCGATGAGGGTGGGAGGCAGCGATGGGCAGTGGTGTGGGTGAGGAAATGGGCGCCTTCTCAGGTGTCTTTGTGCAGTTACTGGGGAAAAGTGTGCAGTCCTGATTTTCAAAACCCAGTTGCTGATGATGGGTGGCATCTGGATAGCTACTAAATCAGAATAGACCTAGGTAGGGAGTTCCTGTCGTGGCGCAACGGAAACAAATCTGATTGGTATTCATGAGAACGCAGGTTCCATCCCTGGCCTTGCTCAGTGGGGTAAAGATCCAGCATTGTGAGCTGTGGTGTAGGTCACAGACGTGGCTCAGATCTGGCTAGGCTGTGGTGTAGGCTGGATGCTACACCTCCCAATTGGACCCCTTGCCTGGGAACCTCCATATGCTGCCAGCATGATCGGAAAAACCAAAAAAAAAAAAAAAAAGAGTTGACCTAGGTAGACATATTTGAAAAAGTTTATATAGGTAATTTAGAGTATGTCCTTTCGTTCTTGGCTAGAAAAATGTTACCAAGATATCATTAATTCTTAAAAGTTAGGCTCTTTTCTGAATTTAAAGAATATATTTAAAGAATATATTCATGGTAGAGAATATAGGAAAGATAGAAAGGTACAGAGAAATTCACTTTTTAAAGATAGCCTATAATTTTATCACCTAGAGATAATCACTTGATATTTTGAAGTATTGCTTGCTAAATATTTTTCAGAATTTTAATTCTTTCAAAATTGAGATCATGCCACATATAGAAACTCAAAGGAAGCATTATTGTTCCTGTCAAAATAGCGTAATTATTGAAGGAAAATTTTAGACCTTTTTTGCAGAGCAAGTCAGGTAGCCAACTATTTTCATCTGGTTAAATTATCGTGATAGTTCCTTAACCTTTTGCTCTAAGTTCTTTAGCTTCCAGATCTAATTATCCACACATTAGAGGAAAGAAGGTTGTTTGCTTGAACATTGTTATCTCAATGATTTCTCCCAGGGCTTTGATTTATAAAACATACATTGGTCATTTGTGCTAAAAAAATCATCCAAAGCAAAATACCATTTTGTCCTGAATTGTGGAAGATACTGAGTAGTCATTCAGTATGTATGGGTAGATTTGGGGGCATGATATGAACCATGTTTGAGCCAACTTTTAAACAGTCAGGTCTGGATGAGCGGTGGAGACACTCTCTCCGCTGAGGTTTCTAGGATGAAGAGACGTGACCTGCCTTGTCAGCACCTTTCACGGTTCCCCTTTGCTGTTGGTCAGCTGGCCTTCGCCCAGCATCAGGCTGAAGTTGCCAAGATGGAGCCACTGGACAATGTGTGTGCGGAGAAGATGGACTGGACTGGAAGTCTCTGGGGTAAGGTGTGGGTTCCCTTGGCCTTATTTTGAGTAGAATTTCTTTTCCTTTTTTTTTTTCCTCCTCATTTTTTAAAGTTTCATTGAAGTACAGCTGATTTGCAGTGTTGTGATAATGTCTGCTATATGACAGCGTGGTTCCGTTTGTACATATACACACGTCCAGTCTTCATTTTGAGTAGAATTTCTGAGAATGAGAAAAAGTATTAACAATGACAAAGAAATGATAAAATACGAGAAGGAGGTTTTCCATGACTGAATCTTTAGAATCAGAACAGAGAAGAGTCTTAGGTTTCAGCCGAGTGACTCTTGTGTTCATGTAATGTCACAGGAAAAGGAGAGAAATGGTGTCTATGCCAGGTCTGCTGTTGTCTGTCTCCCTGCGTTAGGCTCACTGTGGTTCATCTGGTCCTTAGCACAATGTCTAGCACATTCTGGGTTCTCAGCAGAAGTTTATCAGAGAAGTGAATCAATGTGAATCTGAATTCATTTCCATCTTCAATTTATTCTCCTTATATTGACTTATGAAATCTTATACTGTAGCCTTACCATACTCTTTCTTTTTTTTTTTTTTTTTTTATTTTATTTTCCCACTGTACAGCAAGGGGGTCAGGTTATCCTTAGATGTATACATTGCAATTACAGTTTTTTCCCCCACCCTTTCTTCTTTTGCAACATGAGTATCTAGACATAGTTCTCAATGCTATTCAGCAGGATCTCCTTGTAAATCTATTCTAGGTTGTGTCTGATACATACTCTTTCTTAATTAAGGGTATCTTTACTCTACTTTTTAATTAAGGGGGAAATTATTTTACTTATAGATTTGGTGACTGCCTTTAGTTACGTGTATCTAACAGTGGGAATGGTTTAATGATCAGAGGCTGTTTGTGTGGAGTTCCTGTTGTGGCACAGCGGAAACAAATCTGACTAGAAACCATGAGGTGGCGGGTTCGATCCCTGGCCTCGCTCAGTGGGTTAAGGATCCGGTGTTGCCGTGAGCTGTGGTGTAGGTCGAAGACATGCCACGGATCCCGAGTTGCTGTGGCTGTGGTGTAGGCCGGTGGCTACAGCTCTGATTAAACCTCCATATGCCACAGGTGCAGCCCTAAAAAGGCCCACAAAAATAAATAAACAAATACATAAAAATGACCAAAGGCTATTTGTAAATGCAAATCCATAATGACTGATCCAGAATAGAATCTCGGCAGCAAATCAGAGTATCCAAAAGTTTAATTTTCTTGAAAAGTTATGGGAACTAAACCAGTGCAGCCTTGCCTCCTGCTTTAAGGAACAACTAAACATCTTCTGTAGCTCGTGCTAGTACGTGATGTATGTAAGTCTGATTTAGAAAAGTGAGAGAATTAATGTTCTGCTTTATTTTGTAAAATAAGAATTTTTAAATTGAAATTTTGGGATAGTTGTGGATTCATGGGTAGTTGTAAGAAATAAAACAGCTCCTGTGTACCCTTTACACATTCCCCTCACTGGTTGGTAACGTCATGCATAATGACAGATAGTGCAGTACCAAAGCCAGCATATCAACTTTTTTTTTTTTTTTGGCTTTTTAGGGCTACACCTGTGGCACATGGAAGTTCCCAGGCTAGGGGTCCAGTCAGAGCTGCAGCTGCTGGTCTATACCACAGCCATGGCTATGCGGGATCCAATCTGCATCTGTGACCTACATCATAGCTCACGGCAGTGCTGGATCCTTAACCCACTGAGCGAGGCCAGGGGTTGAACTCACATCCTTATGGTTTGCTAGTTGGGTTCTTAACTTGCTGAGCCGTAAGGGGAACTCCAAGATACTGACTGTGATACAAGCCATCAGTCTTATTCGGATTTTCCCAGTTGTATCTTCATAAAGTAAAATACTTTATAAGACTTGTACAATTTGAATAGATTTTTATTGTATTTATTTTTCTTTTTTTAGGGCTGCACCCACAGCATATGGAGGTTCCCAGGTTAGGGGTCGAATCGGAGCTGTAGCTCTCGGCCTACACCACAGCCCAGAGCAATGCCAGATCCAAGCTGTATCTTTTGCCTACACCACAGCTCACGGCAACACCAGATCCTTAACCCACTGAGTGAGGCCAGGGATCGAACCTGCGCCCTCATGGATACTAGTCAACTAGATTCCTTTCTGCTGAGCCACGATAGGAACTCCTGAATAGATTTTTAAAATAAACATTTTGGGAGTTCCCGTCATGGTTCAGTGGTTAACAAATCCAACTAGGAACCATGAGGTTGCAGGTTTGATCCCTGGCCTTGCTCAGTGGGTTAAGGATCTGGCGTTGCTGTGGTGTAGGTTGCAGATGCGTCTCGGATCCCCTGTTGCTGTGGCTCTGGCGTAGGCAGTAGGCTACAGCTCCGATTAGACCCCTAGCCTGGGAACCTCCATATGCCGTGGGAGTGGCCCTAGAAAAGACAAAAAAAAAAAAATTGGGGGGCATAGATGAAATTTTTAAAAATCACTATTACTAGGGACCTATTTATAAAGCAATTTAAAATTGACTTGAGGTTGTGGGGGTAGGGAGAAGTAAAACCAAAATATTGTCTTATTTGGGAAGGAAATGTGACCCTTTTTTTAATGACTGTTTTTGTCTGTTTCTCTCAATAGAATGGCTTAGAAGTTCATGGACCTATAAGGACGACCCATGCCAAAAATACTATGAGCTCTTATTAGTCAACCCTATTTGGTTGGTCCCACCAACAAAGGTTAGAATATATTTCGTAAAATTTACTTTTACAAGGCAAGTAAGAAGTCTCTTATTCAGTGTTTTTTAGTCACTTTGCTAATAATTAAACCTTTGTTCTGGAAAAAATACTCCCCATTCATTACACAGTGATTTTTCATATTAAAAGCATATGATAGCATTTAAGTTTATGGAATTTGATAATTTCAGCCTCAGTGCACAGTGAAGTTTGGCTCATTCCGTGTGCCAAAATGGAATCCTTCGAGGGAGAAAATTAAGTTGCTTTTATCTTTTGTTTTAGGCACTAGCAGTGACATTCACCAATTTTGTCACGGAGCCCCTGAAGCATGTTGGGAAAGGAACTGGCGAATTTATTAAAGCGCTCATGAAGGAGATTCCGGTGTTACTGCAGGTGCCAGTGCTGATCATTATGGCATTAGCCATCCTGGTTAGTGTGGAGCACTGTTTGTATTATGTTCAGTCAGGCTAAATCATGCCTCATGGATGAAGAGACGATTTTTAAGTGAGAGGTATTTATTCATGAGTGTGCATTCCTCTAGGTGAGGAAGTGGTTCTCACTTTCCATGGTGGGTGTCAAAGCAGTGATTTAGAATAATGCCCTCTTTTAAAATTTGTTCTTCAGCTTTGTGAATTCATACACATGCAGTCAGTTATTTATGCCCTCCTGGAGAAAGGGGGTCTCATCTCAGCCTGAGTTTTTGCCACACTGAGAACAGAAGAACATCGGATTTAACATAGACTCAGAAAGGGATGTAGGATTTCCCGCTGTGGCACAGTGGGTTAAGGATCTGGCATTGCCCCAGCTGTGGTGTAGGTTGCACCTGTGGCTCAGATTTGATCCCTGGCCCAGAAACTTCCATATGCCTTGGCCATGGCCATTAAAAAAAAAAAAGAGAGATGCAGAAGGAGGTGCATGTCCTGAGAAACAGCTTGGGGGTCCAGGAGCAGACATTTATTAAGTAATATTAATAATATCAGCATCCATGGTGTCTTCAGCCTTTTTTGGTGGATTTTCAGCCCTTGCCCTAATAAGACAGTTACTCCATAAAACAAAATGCTATGAGAAATTATTAAAAAGTTGTTTTCCCTAAGGATACTCTATTCACTTCAAAATTCTTTTTTCTTATTTTTTGGCTTGTGGTTAGGTTTCAGTGGTTTAGGGGTTTGGTTTTGTTAGGAGACGTTAGTTATATAGCAATAGTGTAGTTCCTGAAACTGAAATTATAAACAAACCCCCCTCATCTCTGCTTGCTTCATCTACCGCCTTAAAAAAAAAAGGCCCTTTGCTGCTTCGTCTTCAAGTGGTAGTATCTCTAGTGCAGTGGTTTTCAAAACTTTTTATTCTCAGGACCTTTTTATATTCTTTTGGGGTTTTGTTTTGTTTCTTTTTACAGCCCCACCCGTGGCACATGGAAGTTCCCGGGCTAGGGTCCGAATCAGAGTTGCAACTGCTGGCCTACACTGCAATCACAGCAACACCAGGTCTTTAACCCACTGAGCAAGGCCAGGCATCAAACCTGCATCCTTATGGACACCGTGTCGGGTTCTTAACCCGATGAGCCACAATGGAAACTCCTTTTTGTTTTGTTTTGTTTACCCTTTTGCACCAAGAATTGAAGACCACAAAAGGCACTTGTTTGTGGGGGTTTTATTTATTGATGTTGACCAGAAATTCTTAAAATTCAGGTATATACAGTACATGAGCCGTGAGAGGGAGGTCAGTCTAGCCCCGCAGGACTCTGCTGTCCACTCACAGGAGGAGAGTGAGCAGTAAGGTCTTTGCATTATGAAAAGTCCTGACCTCCCAGATCCTGCGAGAGCCTCAGGGATCTCCCCAGGGGTCCCAGCGTGATACTTTGAGAACTGCTGCAAGTTATTCCCTTGGAATGTGACTCAAAACCTGTTGAATTTTAGCTGCAGCTAAAGCAAGTTTGGATTTGTAAGCAAACCAAAACCCTATGGAGATTTACACCATGACGTACAATTTAATTTTCGGCACTTACCATATATGATGAGGGTGAATATAGGCAACATAAGTACCTTTTAATTTAAAATTGTAGGCTTTAGCCTAACTGCTGTCCCCAATTCCATCAAAATGTGCGCAGCTGCTTGAAACATCTACTTAATCCTTAGCAATTTCTCAGATTGTATTGGCTACTCTGGCTCTGTATTAACCCAGAGAAGGGATCTCTAAACCCAGTGAAAATTAACATGTCTATGTCTATAAATGCCACAAGTTAAATTATGTAGTTTTGTTGGTACTGAGGAAAGCACCTCAAAAATTCATTGTAATTCAGCCATTAAGTACTCAGGAATATGTATTTCTTTTCCTTCTAGATTTTCTGCTATGGTGCTGGAAAATCAGTTCCTATGCTGAGACATGTGGGTGGTCCTGAAAGAGAACCACCCCGGGCACTTGAGCCAGGTGGGGAAAGAAGAAGGCTCCAGGAGATTGATGCTAGACCCCATGGGGGAGCAGGTGATGCAGATTTCTATTATAGGGGCCCCGTTGGCCCCATTGAGCCAAGCCCTTATGACAAAACATATGAGGGTAAAAAAGATGTTTTGAGAGAGAGAGATGTTGACTTGAGATTTCAGACTGGCCACAAGAGCCCTGAAGTGCTTCGGGCATTTGATTTACCAGACGCAGAGGCGAGAGAGCATCCCAAGGTGGTACCCAGTGTAAGTCAGCAACTGTTTATTTTGCCGTCCCTTCGTGCTAGGCTTAAGTGCTTCCTATAGAGCTTTTGGTTAAGTGTTTTTACTCTTTTACCTATATCATTAATGATATAATTATTCACTCCCCCTTTTCTGGTCAGAAGTTAGTCTAGTCTCCTCAGAAGAAATGAGATTTAATTTTTATGTTAAACACTATTTAACAGTAATTTGTTAGGACAGATAGTGACTCATGAAATGTCATAGGAAAGCAACAGGGAGCAGCATGACTGAAGGCCTGGAGCCTTGGAGCCCGCAGGACAGCCCTGAAGCCTTAGCTGGGCGGAAGGGTGAGCTGGGGATGGACCCAAACGTGGCTTTCCCAGACCTTTTCCTTCAGTGGCTGGCTAGACTACGCTTTTACCTGTGGAATCATGAGGCCTCTTTTCCACCATTATTGGCCAAAGGGGCAGTTCCATTTCTGTTTGAGAACTGAATCTGGCCATTTGTCAAGTTTAATTTGTAAGTGTAACAGTTGTAGTAACAGTAACGAGCACAGTAGAATCTAAGATAGTGTAGAATCCCTTTCTCCGGAGTTCCTTAGAAGATGAAACACATCTGCAAGCATCTAGACAATTGAGCTCTTAGTTTCAGCTTCAATAGTTCGTGGTTACCTGTCTCAGAAATCCTCCTGACTCACTCGGAGGGAAAGCCCAAGACAGCAAGGCGGCCCAGGGCTTCCCGGCTCTGTTGCGGCGCTGAGGTCTCCTCTTCCTGCGCCTCCTCCACGCTCGTTCTGCCTCAGCCAGGGGGCCCTCCTGCCTGTCGCTTGAACTCAGCCTTTGTACTTGCTGTTCATGCTCTCAAATGCTGTTCCCCATGTATTCCTGTGGTTCATTTCTTCAAGCCTTTGCTCATAGCACCTTTTCCAACCGCCCCGATTTAAATAGGAGTCCAGCTCCCCCACCCCCAGCCTGCTGCTTTGTTAATTTATTGCCTCATTCTCTCCCCACCCACAGGTAAATTCCAGGGAGGGCAGGGGTGTCTGTCTGTCTGTTACATCCCCAGCACCTAGAACTTAGTGTGTGCTCAGTAAATATTCGTTCAAGGGATTCTTCTCAGTAGGCAGGAGGCGGTGGCCGTACTGGTCACAGTCACTCGACCACCTAGCATGTCCTGGGTGTCCCACTCTTCCACAGACGGTTCTGTGTCGCTCAGTAACATGTATGTCATTACAACCCAGCATTGGAAGCAGGACTTGAGAGTTCGGAATTTGCTGTAACAGATGGGGGCGGGAACTTAGAACGTGTTTATTACAAACCTTCATATGATGTTAATGAAACAGTCAGAACACTGTCATTCTCTCCTTTATAGCCTAAAGTACCTATTGTGGATACAAAACCCAAAGAGCTGGGTGGGACCCCAGGAGAAAGGACACCGACAGAAAGCAGCACCGAGAACCGCCAGTCGGCTCAGCCCGTCTCCGGACCGAAGAGAGCAGAGGAGAGCGCGGCAGGCTCCCCTGTGCGGGAGGAAGCGCGGCCCAGCACGGATGCCATGGGCGGCCGGGCAGGCGCAGCTGCAGCCACAGGGGGGACACGTGGAAAGGATGCGGACGAGGCCCCTGCGGCTAGAGGAACACAGACGGGGCCGCAGCCCTGAGGTCGTCTTTGGGTTTTGTAAAGTATACTCTTCACAGCTGTTTCCTCTTCTCTGCAAGTACGCTGGTGTTGACTGCACAGGTGCCAACTCCAACATGGGTGTTTGTACTGACAGAATTAAGGAGTGCACATGTATCTCCATTTAATTTCATCTTTCTTTGACACTAAGATGCATCCCATAAAGTTTTAAAGTGTTAATTTTGGAACAGGATCTCATAGATGATCATATGGCAGGCATTAGTGATTTTGAATAATTAAAGAGGCGAGTTTGAATCAGGGAACGTTGAGAAAGTCCTATTGTTTACAGGCATATATGGGAACCAAAATGTGTGTTGCCAGGTGGAAGTCCTGCTTGAGTTAATAGGATGCTCTGTCAATTGTGCCCTGGACTCAGCATGTTTCTAAGAGTGGTAGGTAGCTACTCAACATCAGTGTTTAAGGAGAGTCGCTGTGGTCAGGTTGACCCTCTTCATGGACCTGAGCATCACTGCAGCCACGGAGGCCGCATCACCAGCGCCGTGTAGGCCGCCCACAGACCAGCCTTCATCTCTTAACTCCTAGCGCCGTCACCGGGTCTGCTTCCTTATCGCCGTGTTTACTTTATCCTTAGCTAAGACAGAACCGAAGACTGTCAGGAGAGTTTTGATCACATAGCTTGTTAAATCAGTAACCTCAGTTTTACATGCCTGGAGAATGGCTTTATTCTTTCCCCACCAGATGACGTGCACAGGTTTGATAAGACCTGTTTTCTCTGCCACTCAGAATCACAGTAGTTGAGATTGTCTTATTTACGTTACAGTAAACCATACTGTCCAAGCCATGTGAAGTTCTAATTTTTATTTTTTATTAAAAAGAATTTTTTTATGGCTGCACTCATGGCATATGGAAGTTCCCAGGCTAGAGACTGAATCTGAGCTGCGGCTGCAACAGCTTTGGCAATGCTGGACCTTTAACCCGCTGCACTGGGCTGGGGATCGAAGTGCAGCTTCATCTGCTTTCACAGTGACCTGAGCTCCTGCAGTTGGATTCTTAACCCATTGTGCCACAGCGGGAACTCCTGAAGTTCTCATTTTTAGAGATCTATACAAAACGAAGAATGAATACCAAAATAAGGAAAACAGAGTAGGGGAGTTTTTTTTTTAATCCTAGACATGTGATATAATCAATATTTAACATTACTTTGATTTTTCTTAAACTAGAACTCATTTTAAACTTCTTAAAAGAGTAACTGACAAATTTTGCACAAGACCTTACTAGGAAGCACATATTACACATTTTTGGGTATCCTTTGTTTGAACCTTCACACTACAGGTTATGTTCAGCTACTTAACTCAAAATGATACCGGTCAGGAATAGTTTTAAACTTTTCATGCAGACATTTCTTTCAGGGGGGGAAAAAAAAAAAAAAAGACTTGAAAGCACTGGGTTTTTGATGCATTTTTAACCTAACCCCTTTTTGGATCCCAGAACATCACTTGAATGCCTGTAACATTTTATATGCCAACACTATTTTCTAGCTTAATGTTGCAAACATCTTTAGTATTTCATCAGAAAGGAAGTTTTTTTTTTTTTCCAAGAAATGCAAAATGATTTTATGTTAAGCTTTATAACACCCTGGGCGTGTGGGGATGCCCAGCTTTGGGATAGATGTATGAACCTCGATGCCCACAAATTAGTCCTCTGGGGGCCAGGCCTGTTCACACCAGTGGTGACTGTGCTCCCAAGGGGCTAGTTCCGCTCTGAGCTGTGGAATGAACACCCCAGTTGATAGACAATGACTGTGAGAGTAGTTAATGTCGTTTTGCACTTCTGACTGCTTTTTATCAATCCAAAAACTAACCTTTAAAAGAAAATTTAAGTAAAAGTTCACCTTTGTATTCTTTCATTACAGATAACCATGAAATGAAAGGGGATGAAATCTACTTGGGACAGCTAGCAAGGCACCAAGCTACTGCTGTTGAAAGATGACAGCAATTCAGGGAAGACCTATTAAAGCAAATTGAACATATCAAGGCCAATTTAAACTAGAAGAAATAGGCTTGTTTGTTGTCTAGCCAATATTTATCATTAAAATCAAGAATTATAGTAACAAGCTTTTAGGAAAATCAGAGTGGGGTAGACTTTTTCAAAGCAATTTTTAAGTGGAATAGTTAATGTTGAATGTTTACAGGGTTTAAGAACTACCGTATACGCAAAATAAACACTTATTTTTACATTGTTGTGGTTTGGTATGCTGTCTTTGCTCAGTAAATATGCTCGTAAGAAAAAGTCCCATGGAGTTCCCGTTATGGTGTAGTGGCTAACGAGTCTGACTAGGAACCAGGAGGTTGCAGGTTCGATCCCTGGCCTTGCTCAGTGGGTTAAGGATCTGGCATTGCCGTGAGCTATGGTGTAGGTTGCAGACACGGCTCACATCCCGCATTGCTGTGGCTGTGGTGTAAGCCGGTGGTTACAGCTCCGATTAGACCCCTAGCCTGGGAACCTCCATATGCCGCGGAAGCAGCCCTAGAAAAGGCAAAAAGACAAAAAAAAAAAAAAAAAAAAAAAAAAAAAAAAAAAATCCCATGCAATTTAAGCGCAGGTTTTAAAAGGATGCTAATATCCTATATATAATACCCTATATATAATACATAGAACATAATACAGTCCAGGAGTTAACTGAGTACTTTTGACAAAAATTTGTCTCATCTTGGAAACCAAGAGTAATCTTTATTTTCTCCCCTGAGCCCTTAATGTTATTCTAGATTGTGTTAACTATCTGTTAATTTCTTTTTAATTTTTAGTTTTTGGTCATGCCCTCACCATGTGGAAGTTCCTGGGCCAGGGACTGAACCTGAACCCGTACTGCAGCAGCAACCTGAGCCCTGGCAGTGACAACGCTGGATCCTTGGCCACAGCGCCAAAAGAGAACTCCTTCTTCTCGTTTTTTAAAACATTCACCATTTGGAGAAGTGGTTCTCACTGCCCATCAAAGTCACCTGAAGGACTGTTAGGACAGAGGCCCAGATCCCAAGACTCCATCCCAGCTGTGCAGAATCAGAAGCAACCAGAGGTGAAGGAGTTGCCAGCCTGTTCTAGGCGTGGGCATTTATATTATGCAATTCAGCCTTAGGCCAGGCCCGGCTCAGTCCCATCCCTGTTGAGTCGCTTTTGCTAAACTTAGGTCATATCCCATTATGTACTCTTGAAAACTACCTTCAGTTTCTGGCAAGAGGAGGGTGAGGCTTCATGATAACTGAGGGTGTAACCTACATCTCTGATACTTAGTTTTTGTGACCTGGGTTCTTGACATAGCCACATGAGGTTTTTTGGTTTTTATTTTAGGTTTATTTATTTTTGGCCTTACCTGTGGCATGTGGAAGTTCCTAGGCCAGGAACTGAACCTGTGCCGCAATTGCGGCCTGTGCCACAAACATTGGATCCTTATGACCTGTGCCACCAAGGAACTTTTTTTTTTTGGACATGAGGTCCTAAAAAATTTTACAGCAGTATTTGACAACGGAAGATAAAAATTTATACACACACACACACACACACACACACACACACACACACACACACATATGTATCGATCTACATATCTATATATAAAAAATAGATTTTGTTTCTTAAAATTACACAAAGAGCCGAAAGCACACTAAAAGAAGTTTATTCTTAAGAGTTTCTTTTATAATGCCTTTGGCCGAAAAATATGTTGAAAATAGAGATTTTTTTAGTGGGAAAAATACCTAACTTTTTTAATAGTCTATATAATTTTTTACACATTGGTCAAGTACATTATTTTCTGAAACTAATTTCTCACTACATCCATGGTTAAGTGTAAAAAAAATGCCATGGTCAGTTAAGAGTAAAAAATATTAGCTCAGCAAGAGGATTAAATTCTGGTCTAGATTCATTTAGCTTCCTACTTTACAAATACCAGGTCAAGGAACATAACAAGCTGCCAACGAACAGAATCCCAAGCAGTAATCACGGAAAGTTGATGAAGCACCTTTTAAGACACCCACACCCTGAAACAAGCGAGTGTCCAGAGGAATGTTAATTAATACAGTACTAATAAAGGTTAAATATTTACATCACGCTAAAAACATTTTAAACTGGAGCACAGTGCTATAATTTCTCCTTTTAAGGAAAAAAGGATTGGATTCCCCTGCAGTATTCTGAAAGGAAATAAGGTCGTTTTAAAAAACTATATTCATAGTGATTAGTGGTTGGCTTATTTTTTTCCTGAATTTTTAAGTTCCAACAAAGCATTACTCTGCAAAAGGTCCTTTAGCCCAAGTTCAGTGTCTCTGTTTTGATCTTTTTGTAGAAGAACTCTCTGTTCATCCATTCTTTTTGCCTGAGACCGTAAAATAAGGCTGAAAAAGTCGTCATCCGGTACTGTTGGTCCCTTTGTGGCAGCAGGTGGTGGTGCACATCTTTGATCATCTAATCGGGACCCCTGCAAATGTACAAGGACGAGATTAAGAGACAAATACTGCAGGGAAGGAGAGCACCAGGTATGTCAGTCTGGCCTTTACAACAGGGAAGTGGAGCTTTAAACCTCGATTGCCGCTTAGAAATTTTTACTTCCCAGTCTTTAGACCTGAAACCTAGTAGGCTCTTTTCTTTGAAATAACTTCTATAACCAGAATAGAAGTATTACGTAGATGTAGAGCCACAGATTGATGACTTGGGTAAGGTGAGTTAAGACACAAAGGCACCTGTGTACAAGATTAGCCCAAAAGGTGTCAAATACAATTTACCAGCTCCTTAGGAATATAATGCGAGGTACAAACCCCCTAGATCACTACCTTATAAGTGCTGTCTTCAGCCAAGCATCAGCAACTGTAACCTGCTGCCCAATGGTTTTGTTAATAGTGTGTCATTTTCATTTCAACACCATGCTCATTTGTTTACGAACTGTGTGTGGCTCTTTGACCACGACAGTGGCAGAGTTGAGCAGTTGCAACAAAGGCCATGGGGCCTCAAAAGCCTAAAATAATTTTCTCTCCGGCCCTTACAGAAAAAAGTCTGCCTACCCCTGTCTTAGGCATTTTAAATCTGTTAAGGAGATAGCCCAGAATTTTTCCTTCAAGTTCTAACTTATTTTAGAAGTGCGTTAGAGATGTTTATGATCAAATGAAAGATAAAAGCACTTAAAAGTTACGGTGTAGACACAGTATAGTGGCTGGTATTCTAGCTCACAGCACTCGGTGTAGCCGAGCGCTCGCTGAGACGCTAGGTGCCGAGCACTGACGTGCCTCCACACACACCCGTGGTTCACTCATCACCTCTGCTGACTCGATTCTTAGTCATTTCACTGTCCTCTGATTTCATCCAACAGCAGGCACTTCAGTCCCTAGCCCTCCTCTCCTCCGGTGTTCTCTTCCTTACCCTCTGCCGCATCCATTAGCTCTCAGTCAGAGGCCAGACAGCCACTCTCAGTACTGGCACCATCTTTGAAATCGTGACTTGAAATATCCCACGCTGACCACTGACTTGTATGCTCCCTAGTACTCGCCTCCAGTAAATCATTTTTTTTTAAACTAAGGTAAAATAAACATACAATTGACCACTTTAACCACGAGTAAGTGTACACTTCAATATCAAGTACATTCAAGGTGTTGTGGAGTCATCACCACCATCCGCCTCCAGAGCTTTCTTCACCTTGCAAGACGGCAACTTTAACTCCCACCCCCCACCTCCAATCTCTGCAACCCCCATTCTACTTAATTTGACCACTGTAAGTAACTTATGAATGGAATCATACGGTGTTTGTCCTCTTGTGACTGTTTATTTCTCAGCATAACGTCTTTAAGGTTCATTCACGTTGTAACATGGTGTTTTTAAGGCTGAAAATATTCTACTGTCTATGCACACCACATCGTGTTTATCCATTCATCTTTCTGCGGACATTTGGGTTGCTTCCACCTTTTGGCTGCTGTGAATAATGCTACTAGCATGTGGGTGTACAATATCTGTTCGTGTTTCTGCTTTCCGTCACACCGAGAAATGGAACTGCTGAATCATATGATGAGTCTATTTCTAATTTTTTGAGGAAGTGTAACACTGTTTTCCATAGGAGCTGCACCATTTTATATTCTCACTGCTGTGCACAAGGGTTCCAGTTTCTCCATATCCACACCAACATTTGCTATTTTCTGTGTTTTGTTTGTTTCGATAGAAGCTATTCTGATGGGTGTGAAGTGGTCTCTCATTGTGGGTTTTGATTTGCGTTTCTCTAGTAATGTGTGGTGTCAAGCATCTTTTCCTGTGCTTATTGGCCATTTGAATATCCTCTTTGAAGAAGTATCTATTTGGTATTTTTTGTTTGTTTGTTTGTTTGTTTTTGGTTTTTTTTGCTATTTCTAGGGCCGCATATGGAGGTTCCCAGGCTAGGGGTCGAATTGGAGCTGTAGCCGCCGGCCTACGCCAGAGCCACAGCAACGCGGGATCCGAGCCACGTCTGCAGCCTACACCACAGTTCACGGCAATGCCAGATCCTTAACCCACTGAGCAAGGCTAGGGATCGAACCCACAACCTCATGGTTTCTAGTCGGATTCGCTAACCACTGAGCCACAACGGGAACTCCCTATTTGGGTTCTTTAACTATTTCTGAATCAGGTTTTTTGTTGTTGTTGAGCTGTTGGAGCTCTCTATATTATGGATTCATCTTTATCAGTTAAATGATTTGTAAGTATTTTGGAAAAATACTTTGTTGATAGTGTCCTTTGATGCACAAAAGTCTTAAATTTTCATGAAGTCCAATTTGTCTTTTGTTGCCTGTGCCTTTGTCATAACCAAGAAATCATGGCCAAATTCAAAGTCATGAAGTTTTTCCCGTAAGTTTTCTTCCAAGAGTTAAATAGTGTTTTAGCTCCCATATTTAGATCCACTTTGTTATTTTTGGTACATGGTACTAGGTAAAGGTCCAACTTCATTCTCCGGTGTGTGGATATCCAGTTTTCCCAGCATAAACTATTGATGACTTCCTTCCACGATGAATGGACTTGGTGCCCACTGAAAACTGACCACATATGAGAGTGTTTATTTCTGGGCTGTCTATTCAATTCCATCTGTCATTTATGTTTCATTATGCTGATATCACACAGTTTTGATACTGTAGATTAGTAGTAAATTTGAAATCAGGAAGTGTGAGTCCTCCAACTTTGTTCTTCTTGCTCAGTATTGTTTTGGCTCTTCGGGTTTTCTTCAGATTCCACATGAATCTGAGGATGGATTTTTTTTTTTTTTTTCCTGTAAAAAAGCTTCATTGAAATTTTGATAGGGATTGCACTGAATGTGTATATCACACTTGGTGGTACTGACTTTTTAAACAATATTAAGTCTTCTAATCTATGAACATGGGATTTATGTCATCTTAAATTTCTTTCAGAAATATTTTGTAGTTTTCATTGCACAACTCTTTTACCTTCTTGGTTAATTCCTAAGTATTTTTATTCTCTTTGATGCTTTTGTAAGTGGAATTGGTTTTTTAATTTCCTTTTTGGACTGTTATTATTAGTGTATAGAAACACAACTGATTTTGGACGTTGGTTTTCTAAATGCTGATTTTTCTTAGTTGTGTGTGTGTGTGTGTGAGAGAGAGAGAGAGAGAGAAATCTTTAGGATTTTATACATATAAGACCCTGTCGTCTCTAAAAGATAATTTTACTTCTTTTTTTTCCAATTTGGATGCCTTTTGTTTCTTTTTCTTGCCTAATTGGCTGCAACTTCCAGGACTATGTTGAATATAAATGGCCAAGTGAGGCATCCATATCTTGTTCCTGATCTTAAAGAAAGCTTTTGGTCTTTCACCACTGTGTATGATGACAGCTGTGGGTATATTTCATAAATGATTTTTATTATGTCATGGTGGTTTCCTACTTTACTACTTTGTTTTCTTTTTAAATCATGAAAATGTACTGAATTTTGTTGAATGCTTTTTCTTTATTAATTAAGATGTGTGTATCCAGCTTGTTAGCATACAGTCATTCATAGCCTTCTAGAATTTTTTATTTCTGTAGAATTAGCAGTTTCTAATTTTAGTAATTTCATTTCTAATTTTAGTAATTTGAGCCTTCTCTTTTTCTTAGTATAGCTAAAAGTTTGTCAATTTTAGGGATCTTTTAAAAAAATGAACATGTGGGAGTTCCCGTCGTGGCGCAGTGGTTGGTGAATCCGACTAGGAACCATGAGGTTGCGGGTTCGGTCCCTGCCCTTGCTCAGTGGGTTGAGGATCTGGCGTTGCCATGATGTAGGTCGCAGACGCAGCTCGGATCCCGTGTTGCTGTGGCTCTGGCGTAGGCTGGCGGCTACAGCTCCGATTGGACCCCTAGCCTGGGAACCTCCATATGCTGCGGGAGCAGCCCTAGAAAAGGCAAAAAGACAAAAAAAATTGGAAGGAAATTAAGGTTAACTATTAAACTGGCCTTCTTCACACATTTGCCTTCAATAATTCTGAAAAAAAAAAATGAACATGTGAATTTGATCACTTCCTCTGTTTTTCTGTTCTCTATTTTATGTCTCTACTCTTTATTATTTCCTTCCTTCTGCTAGTTTTAGGTTCAGTCTGTCGTTCTTTTTCTACTTCCTTAAGTTGTAAAGTTAGGCTGTTGATTTGCATGCTTGATTCTTTTATAATATAAGCGTTTATAGCCATAGAGTTCCTGAACACTGCCTTCACTGCATCCTGTAAACTGTGTAATTGTGCGTTTAGTAAATTGTGTTCTCATTTCCATTAGTTTCTAGGTATTTTCTAATTTCCCTTTTGATTTCTTCTTTGACCCATTGGTTGTTTAACTTCCACAAATTTGTGAATTTTCTAGTTTTCCTTTTGTTGCTTCTAACTTGATCCCCTTGTAGTTGGAGAAGATACTCTGTATGATATCTACCATTTAAAATCTGTTGAGACTTAATTTGTGGCCTAACAAATGGTCATCTTGGAGAATGTCCCATAAACACTTAAGAATATGTATTCTGTTATTGTTGTGTATGTTCTAATCTGTTAGATCTAGTTGGTGTATTGGGTTGTTGAAATCCTCTCTTCTTTCTTCTGTCTGGGTGTCCTATCCATTACAGAGCATGGGGCTTGAAGTCTCCAACTATTATTGTAAAAACTTCATTTGCCTTGTATATGTTGATGGTGTCTAAGTATCTTCAGTGTCTCTTGAACCCACTGAGACCACTGCACTTTTCACTTTCACACTTTTCCTTACTTCCCTTCTTATATACAGCCTAGGTTCCAAAGTCTGTTATGAAAATCACTCCCTGGCAGTTTTCTCCTGCTCTATCCTATTCTCCTGGCAATACCAACCTTGATTAAATTTTTCTATCTGCCTCCTTAAGCAGCTGGTTATGACTGGAGAAATAGATAACTGCACTGACCAGCCTTAGTTCCGTGACCATGAGCTATAAAGTGAGTCCACAAGCACAACTCAGCAAGCCTGTTTTCTCTGGTCAGTAAGCTTTTGGTTTCTCGTAAGTTGACTATTTCACTTTTTTTCCATAATTATAATGCTCTAATCCTAATCTCGGCTAAATGCCTCTACTTGTTTTTTGTTTTGTTTTGTCTTTTTAGGGCTGTACCCGAGGCATATGGAGGTTCCCAGGCTTAGGGGTCTAAATGGAGCTACAGCTGCTGGCACAGCCACAGCAACACCCAGATCCTAAACCCACTGGGCGAGGCCAGGGATTGAACCCGAAACCTCATGGTTCCTAGTCAGATTCGTTTCCACTGCTCCACGATGGGAACTCCTCACTTGTTTTTTTTAACCTTTTTTAAAAAATTGAAGTATAGTTGATTTACAATGTGTTAAGTTTCTAGTGTACAACAAAGTGATTCAGTTACACATACATATTCTTTTTCCTGTTCTTTTCCATTATGGTTTATTACAAGATATGAACATAGTTCCCTGTGCTATACGGTAGGACCTTGTTGTTTATCTATTTTATAAGCAGTACTTGGTGTCTGCTAATCCTAAACTCCTAGTTTACCCCTCCCCCACCCTTGCCCCTTTGGTAACCATACCTTTGTTTTCTGTGTCTGTGAGTCTGTTTTCTGTTTTGTAAGTTCATTTGTGTCATATTTTAGATTTTACAAATAAGTGATATCAAATGATATTTGCCTTTCACTGGTTTGATAATCACTTAGTATGATAATCTCTAGGTCCATCCATGTTGCTACAGATGGAATCATTTCCTTCTTTTTTATGGCTGAATAGGACACACACACTCACAGCACATCTTCGTTATCCATTCATCTGTTGACAGACATTTAGCTTGATTCCATGTCTTCCACTACTACTGTAAATAGTGCTGCTATGAACACTGGGGCGTATGTATCTTATGAATTAATGGTTTTCTCTGGATAGATGTCCAGGAATAGTTTTGCTGGAACATATGGTAACTCATTTTTCGCTTTTTTAAGGAAGCTCCATACTGTTTTCCATAGTGGCTGCACCAGTTTACATTTCCACCAACAGTGTAAGAGGGCTCCCTTTCTCCATGTCTTCTCCAGCATTTACTATTTGTAGGCTTTTTAATGATGGCCATTCTGACTGGTGGGAAGTGATACCTCATTGCAGTTTAAAAAAATTTTTTTTAAATTATAGTTGATTTACAATGCTCTGTCAATGTCTGCTGTACAGCAAAGTGACCCAGTGATACATACATAGACATACTCTTTTTCCCATATTATCCTCCATCATGTTCTATCCCAAGTGATTGGATACAGTTCCCTGTGTTCTACAGCAGAACCTCAGTGTTTATCCATTCTAAACGTAAGAGTTTGCATCTGCTAACCCCAAACTCCCAGTCCCTCCTCCTCTCCCTCCCCCTTGGCAACCACAAGTCTGCTCTCCATGTCTGTGAGTCTGTTTCTCTTTGGTAGAGAGGTTCATCTGTGCCGTATTTTAGATTCCACACGTAAGTGCTATCATACGGTATTTGTCCTTCTCTTTCTGACTTAACTTCACTTAGTATGAGACTCTCCAGTTCCATCCATATTGCTACAAATGACATTATTTTGTTCTTTTTTTTATAGCTGAGTAGTAGTCCATTTGTGTACATGTACCACATCTTCTTAATCCAATCATCTGTTGATGGACATTTAGTTTGTCTCCGTATCTTGGCTATTGTGAATAGTGCTGCACTGAACACGGGGTACATGGTATCTTTTTGAATAACAGTTTTGTCTGGATATATGTCCAGGAGTGGGATGCTGGATGGATCATTCTATATGTAGTTTTCTGAGGACCCTCCCTACTGTTTTCCATAGTGGCTGTACCAACGTACATTCCCACCAACAGTGTAGGAGGGTACTCTTTTCTCCATACCCTCGCCAGCATTTGTTATTTATGGTCTTATTAATGATGGCCATTCCAATCCGTGTGTGTAGTTTTGATTTGCATTTCTATAATAATTAGCAATCTTGAGCATTTTTTCATGTGCCTGTTGCCCATCCTTCTGTCTTTGGAGAAATGCCTAGGTCTTCTGCCCATTTTTCAATTGCATTGTTTTTTTGCTGTTGAGTTTGTATGCATTGTTTGCTTAATTTGGAGACTAAGCCCTTGTTGGTTGCATAATTTCTAACTATTTCCTACCATTCCATGGGTTATCTTTTCATTTTTTTTTATGGTTTCCTTTGCTGTGCCACTGCTTGTAAGTTTGATTAGGTCCCACTGGTTTTTTTGTTTGTTTTGTTTTTATTTCCTTGGGTGACTGACCTGAGAAAACATTTGTAAAGCTGGTGTCAGAAAATGTTTTTTGCCTATGTACTCTTCTAGGAGTTTTATGGTGTCTTTTTCTTTCTTTTTGATCCTTTGTGGCATATGGAAGTTCCCAGGCTAGGGGTCAAACTGGAGCTGCAGCTGCCAGCCTTCACCACAGCCATAGCAACATGGGAGCCAAGCCGTGTCTGCAATCTATACCACAGCTCACAGCAACCCCGGATCCTTAATCCACTCAGCCAGGCCAGGGACCAAACCCGCATCCTCATGGTTACTAGTCAGGTTCGTAACCCACCGAGCCACAACTAGAACTGCCAATGGTGTCTTGTCTTATGTTTAAGTCTTTAAGCCATTTTGAGTTTATTTGTGTGCATGGTGTGATGGCCTGTTCTAGTCTGATTGATGTACATGCAGCTGTCCAGTTTTCCCAACACTGCTTGCTGAAGAGACCTTTTTTTCTGTTTTATATTCTTGCCTCCCTTTTTTTTTTTTTTTTTAAAAGAATCTTTGACTGTAGGTATCTGGGTTTATTTCTGGCGTCTCTGTTCTGTTCCATTGAGTTATAGGTCTGTTTTTGTACCAGTACCCACTGTCTTGATTACTGTAAAGTCTGGGAGAGTTATGCCTCCTGCTTTTTTTTTTTCCCTCAGGACTGCCTTGGCAATTCTGGGTCTTTTATGGTTCCATATAAATTTTTAGTTTGTCCTAGTTCTGTGAAAAACGTCATGGGTAATTGATAGGGATCTATAGATTGTTTTGGGTACTATGGCTGTTTTAACAATATTAATTTTTCCAATCCAGGAGCATGGGCTATTTTTCCAATTCTTTAAATCCTCTTTAATTTCCTTGATTAATGTTTCATCATTTGCAGCATATAAGTCTTTTCAAGTAGTTTTTGTGTGGCCTTCTTAGGGTTTTCTATATGTAGTACATGTCATCTGCATGGAGTGACAATTTTACCTCTTCTCTTCCGATTTGGATACATTTTATTATTTTTTTTCCTCTTACTGCCATGGCTAGGACTTCCAATACGATGCTGAATAAAAATGATGAGAGTGGGCATCCCTGTTCCAGATTTTAGTGGGAAGACTTTCAGCTTTTTTCCGTTGAGTATTATATTGACTGTGGGTTTGTCATAAATGGCTTTTATGGTGTTGGTATGTTCCCTTCATACCCACTTTGGTACAAGTTTTTTTTAAATCATGAATGGATGTTGAATTTTGTCAGATGCTTTTTCTGCATCTATTGAGATAATCATGTGGATTCTGACTTTTCTTTTGTTAATGGGGTATATGACATCAATTGAACCATCCTTGTGAACTTGGGATGAATCCTACTTGGTTGTGGTGTATGATCTTTTTTATGTGTTGTTGGATTCAGTTGGATAAAATTTTGTTGAGAATGTTTATGTCTATATTCATTAAAGATACTGGCCTATAATTTTCTTTTTTGGTAGTATCTTTGTCTGGTTTTGGTATTAGGGTGATGGTGGCTTCACAGAATGTCTTTGGGAGTGTTCCTTCTTCAATCTTTTGGAAAAGTTTAAGAAGAATGGGTATAAGTTCCTTGTATGTTAGATAGAATTTGCATGTGAAGCTATCTGGAATAAAACACCTAGGAATCAAACTACCTAAGGAGGGAAAAGACCTGTACTTCAAAAACTATAAGACGCTGATAAAAAAAAACTGAAGAGGACACAGACAGAACGAAAACCATGTTCTTGGATTGGAGGAATCAATATTGTTAAAATGACTATACTACACAAGGCAATCTACACATTCAGTGCAATCCCTATCAAATTACCAGTAGCATTTTTCACAGACTTAGAACAAAACATTTTTAAAATTTGTATGGAAACACAAAAGACTCCAAATAGCCAAAGCAATCTTGAGAAAGAAAAACGAAGCTGGAGAAATTAGGGTACCTGCCTTCAGACTATGCTACAAAGCTATAGTAATCAAAACAGTATGGTACTAGCACAAAAGTTGACATACAGATCAATGGAACAGGATAGAAAGTCCTTATCTATTCTTTAGTTTCTTCCCAGGGCTTTAATACCAGATAAAAGCTCTTGACTCTTATAGTTACTTCTCTGTTAGGCTCTAGATTTTTCTTTTATTTTTGCTTTTTAGGGCTGCCCCTATGGCATATGGAAGTTCCCAGGCTAAGGGCTGAATCAGAACTATAGCTGTCAGGCTACAGCACAGCAATGCAGGATCTGAGCCACATCTGTCGGACTTTTGATTACTGTAGCTTTGTAGCACAGTTCATGGCAACACCGGATACCTGACCCACCGAGTGAGGCCAGGGATCAAACTCGCATCCTCATGGATACTAGCTGGATTTGTTTCTGATGCACCACAACAGGAACTCCCCGATTTTTATTTTAACAGCGCCCATTCCACTTGAAATGTCTAAGTACCCCAAATTTCCCCTAGTCTTCTCCATTTCAGTAAATGACATTATCCATTTACTCAGTTATTCAAGTCAAAAAGATAGGAATCACCCTTGATTCTCCCCTCCATCCAGTTTACTATTAACTCTTGCCAACCAACCATAATTTCAAAGTATATCCCTCTTCTGACCACTTCTTATCTATCACCACTCACAGCACACTAGTCCAAGTACCAGTATTTTTCGCCTGGTTACCACGTTAGCTGTTTTTCCTACTAGCACCCTGTGCCACTCCATCCTCTCAACAGTCACCAGGATGATCTCCCAGAACCCTCCAATGTCTTGCTATCAACACCTGGAACTCAAGACCTCATCATGACCTACAGGCGCCTATGTGCTTTAGGCCCTGACAGCTTGACCATCCTGTCCCCCTTCCTCTACCCTTTACTCACTCTACACCTGTCACCCTGGCCACCATGCCATTCCTTTGAACCTGCTAAAAACTCCATATCTGCTGTGTCTGCAGGGACTGCTCTTTCAGGAAATATTCACATAGCTGACCAGGTTACCTCATTCTGGCCTCTGTTCAAGTGTCAATCCAGAAAGGTCTTCTCTGACCACCACGTCTAAAACAGACACTCCTTTAGCCACAACCATTACCATTACCTGGTTATCCATTACCTCTTTATCTTGCCTTTTTTTTTTTTTTTTTTTTTTTTTTTGCCTTTTCTTGAGCTACTCCTGCAGCATATGGAGGTTCCCAGGCTAGGCGTCTAATGGGAGCTGTAGCCACCGGCCTATACCACAGCCACAGCAATGCGGGATCTGAGCCACGTCTGCGACCCACACCATAGCTCATGACATCACCATGTCCTTAACCCGCTGAGCAAGGCCAGGGATCAAACCTGCAACCTCACAGTTCCTAGTTGGAGCTGTTACCACTGCGCCATGATGGGTACTCCCTCTTTATCTTGCTTTAATTTTCCTTATCGCAGGTATCAGTACCTGACACATACTACCTACCTACCTGTGTATCTATAAACACTATCTTATCACATACATGCTCTTACTCATTGTCTCTCCCATTGAAGTGTAGTCCTTGAAAAAGCAGTGTATCCCCAAGGTCTAGAATAGTGTGTGGAACATAACAGGTGTTCATAATTTTTTTGTTGAATGAATGAGAGGAAGGTAGTAGCTATCACCATCTCATTTTTGTATAAATGAGAAAACTGAGACATAATAGGGTCAGGCACAGGAAATGTCTCCTTTTAGTGAAAATAAGCATTTTTCTCGTGGCCCTGTCCAAGCCATTTGAGACATTCCTTACCCACTGTGGCTAATAATTATTAAAACAGCTAAAATATGAGAGCTATGTCGATACATACATTCCTCCCAAATGGTAAGTGTCTGGACAGGGCCCCAGGGGGACTTGCTACAAATGAATCACAGGTTCCTCCTGATGCTAACCTGAAATTCAGAAAAGAGGGGCTCTTTCCTACTAGCCACCTGAACACCACAGCTCAGAGGGAGATCTCAGCTCACTAGCCGGAAGGAACACAAAGAAGCTTCCACAAGGGAGCTACAGTGTCCCCCAGATCCCTGAATAATCAACTGATTGCCTCCCTAATAACAAATGAACCTTTCCCAAGTTAGAATCCTGCCAAAATACTGATGTATAACACAGATACAGGATACTGCCAAAGCTCTCAACAACATCCGAGCCACATACGGAATGACAAAAATAGGGAGACATACCTGACATTTTACAAGGATGTCAAAGAAATCTTCGTCAGGCTCTTTGCTGTCCTTAGTCATCAGGTGGCCAAGTAGTGACTGATTGTTGTTTTGTGTCAGACGAAGTCCTGGCAAGTTACTGAAACTGGCCCTCTGGTCATCCAGACGGCGGCTCTGTGAGCTGGCGAGAAGGTCTAAAAACTCATCTGTGTTGGGGGACACCACGGAAGCAGAGGGCGCTAGGAATGGAGAAAAAATCCAAACATCACAAACAATTTATTGTATTCATGTAATTCCCTTCTGCCTTGTTCAGTCCCCACACCCTCCCTGCCTTCCTGCTTTAGCTCTGTCACTGAGAGTCACTGCTAGGCTGGGGCCAGACTGGATGGGTGGGGAGGGAAGAACGAATCGTGGCTTCAGATGGTCCTGCAGTCATTTTTTGACTGTATTTCCCTTTATCTAATGCCACTCATTATCTATCTCTCCAAGATATGGGGCTGGAATTCAGAGGGTAAATAGTTTTTCTTACATAATTTCTTCAACCACGATGAACAGGATAGTAGTTTTAGTCCATGCCCTAGATAGGACATTTAGCTAACTAAATTTAGAGTTAAGTGCTGCTGGCAAGTCTTGGTGGACAGCAGAGGAAGTCTTCAGGTACCTCTAAAAAAAAGAAAAATTGAAGTAGCCCATTTTAGATCTTTCTAAGGCTCAGGCAAGCCTTAGCTTCAGCCAAAGCCATGGGTTTCTCTTCAGTCCCTCTTGGCTTTTCTTTTTTCTGTTTTTTCCCTTTTCGGGGCCACACCTGCAGCAGATGGAAGTTCCCAGGCTAAGGGTCGAATCAGAGCTAGAGCTGTCCGCCTACACCACAGCCACAGCAATGCCAGATACGACCTGTGTCTGTGATCTATACCACAGCTCACACAATGCTGGACCTTTAACCCACTGACCTAGGGTCAGGGATCAAACCCACATCCTCATGGGCACTAGTTGGGTTCATAACTTGCTGAGCCCCAACAGGAACAACTCAGCTTTTCTTTTTTAATCCTCATATGAAGCATATGCATTTTATATGTAATCATAAGGTTTGCAGAATGGTAATTTTTTTTCATTTTTATTTTTTAAAGTTAGATTTTTTTTTCCCAACCCCCTAGGAAACTTGGGGGACAATATGATATAGTTATTTGAAAGTGCACTGGGCTAGAAATACAGGCGAATTTAGGGCAAATGAAACAAAACCTGTTTTAAACTGTACAAATACCAGCATTTCAGCTATACCTGGATTCAGGTTCATTTACTGTACCTCCTATGATAAGAAGTAAATTCCCAGAAACAAATCACAAGAATATCAAAGGGAATGTTAAAATGTGCGAAAGGCACAGATAACTTACTTTTTAGCATCATTCTGGGGGGAGTGGAAGAACCTGCTGTAGAAGCTGATCCAGAGTTCTTTTCTTGTAAGCAGCACCTCTGATCATCCATCCGATTGCTTTGAAATCGGCTTAACAGGTCAAAGAACCCTTCATCTCCAATAGTATCTGCACTGATCTAAAATATTGAGATGAAAATCTAAATATTCCAGCATTATCCTTAGATTATCAAACAGTATCATATATACCTCAAATGCAAATGGTAAAGAATGAAGATTAAAAATTGACATTTTCTTTACACAAGATGGTGATCACTTAGAAATAAAAAGTTATCTCAATCCAACTAGTAAAAAGCATTTCTCAATGAAACTAGAACACACCCTCACATCATGCACAAAAATAAACTCAAAATGGCTTAATGACTTAAACATAAGACACCATAAAACTCCTTTAAGAGAACATAGTAAATAGCTGATTCTCTGACATCAACCGTACAAATGTTTTCTTAGGCCAGTTGTCCATGGCAATAGGAATAAAAACAAAAATAAACCAATGGGACCTAATCACACTTACAAGCTTTGGCACAGCAAAGGAAACCATAAAAAAGAAAAGACAACTTATGGAATGGGAGAAAACCATTGCAAATGATTCAACCAACAAGGGCTTAATTTCCAAGTTAAACAAACAACTTATACAACTCTTCAGCAAAAAAACAAATAACTCAATTGAAAAATGGGCAGAAGACCTAAATAGATATTTATCTAAAGATGACATATGGATGGCCGGTCAACAGGCACATGAAAAAATGCTCAACAAATCAAAACTAAAATGAGGTACCATCCCACACTGATTAGAATGGCCATCATTAGTAAGTCTACAAATAACCAATGCTAGAGAGGGTGTGGAGAAAAGACAACCTTCCTACATTGTTGGTGGGAATGTAAACTGGTGCAACCACTATGGAAAACAGTATGGAGGTTGCTCAGAAAACTAAATACAGAACTACTGGAGTTCTGGTTATGGTGCAGGGGAAACAAATCTGACTAGTATCCATGAGGAATCGGGTTCAATCCCTAGCCTCACTCAGTGGGTTGGGGATGGAGCATTACCATGAGCTGTGGTGTAGGTCACAGATGTGGCTTGGATCCCATGTGGCTGTGTCTGTGGTGTAGGCTGGCAGCTGCAACTCCAATTCAGTCTCTTCTAGCCTGGGAACTTCCATGTGCCACAGGTACAGCCCTTAAAAGAGAAAGAAAAAAAAAAAAAAAAAAAAAGAACTACCATATGATCCAGCAATCCCACTCCTGGGCATATATCCAGACAAAACTACCATTCAAAAAGATACCATGTACCCCTGTGTTCATTGCAGGACTATTCACAATAGCCAAGACATGGAAACAACCTAAATGTCCATCAACAGATGATTGGATTAAGAAGATAGTAAACACAGTAAACAGCTGATTCTCTGACATCAACCGTACAAATATACACAATGGAATACTACTCAGCTGTAAAAAAGAACAACATAATGCCATTTGTAGCAACATGGATGGAACTAGAGATTCTTATGCTAAGTAAAGTAAGTCAGAAAGAGAAATGCAAATACTGCATGATATCACTTATATGTGGAATCTAAAATATGGTACAAAGGAATTCCCGTTGTGGCTCAGCAGTAATGAACTTGACTAGTATCCATGAAGATGCAGGTTCAATCCCTGGCCTTGCTCAGTGAGTGGGTTGAGGATCCGGCATTGCTGTGAGCTGTGGTGTAGGTCACAGATGTGGCTCAGATCCCACATTGCTGTGGCTGTGGCATCAGCTGGCAGCTGAAGCTCCAATTTGATCCTCAGCTTGGGAACCTCCATATGCTGCAGGTGTGGCCCTAAAAATTAAAAAAAAAAAAAAAAAAAAAAAAAAAAAGGCACAAATGAACCTATAGAAAAAAGAAGCAAACTCACAGACATGGACAGCAGACTTGACCTTGCCAAGGGGGGTGGGGGGAGTGGGATGTACTGAGTTCAGGGTTAACAGATGCAAACTGTTATATTTAGAATGGATAGACAATGAGATCCTACTGTATAGCACAAGGAACTCTGTCCAATCACTTGTGATGGAACATGATGAAAGATAATGAGAAAGGGAGTGTAGATGTATGTGTGACTGGGTCATTTGCTGTATGGAAGAAACTGACAGAACAATAAAAATCAACTATAATACAAAAAAAAAAAAAAAAGATAATGGGTATGCAAAATATAAACCACACAAAAAACATGGATGATTTCTAGTCATCATTTATAACTCCTGGGAGACACTAAAAGAAGAGGTGAGGTGGAGACGCAAAAATCTTACTAGGTGGGACAGATGAGAGAAGCAAGAAGAAAACATTCAGGCAAGAGCTATATTTAGGCAATCATATTGCACCTAACTTCGTAAGGTGACAGATGGTAACTAAACTTATTGTGACCATTTCATAATGTATACAAATGTTGAACTGCTATGTTGTACACCTGAAACTAATATTGTATGTCCATTATATCTCAATAAGAAAAAATTTTAACTTAAAAACAAAAAAATAGCATTTCTAAGAATTTCCTTGTGGCTCAAGGGTTAAGGATCTGGTGTTGTCACTGCCATGGCTTGGGTTGCTGCGTGGCATGGGTTTGACCCATGGCTTGGGAACTTATGCATGCCATGGGCATGGCCAAAACTAAGCACATATTTCTAGTTATTTTTTAATTTTTGTATATTAAAAATTCTTTTTTAGCCATCCTGCAGCATGTGGAGTTCCTGGGCCAGGCATTAGATCTGAGCCGAAGTCGTGACCTAAGGTGCAGCTACAGCAATGCCAGATCCTCAACCCCCTGTGGGGGCCGGGATGGAACCTGCGTCCCAGCGCTCCTGAGACACTTCCGATCCCACTGCACCACAGTAGGAACTCCAAATCCTTGTATTTCTTAAGCTAAATAAATGTACCTCAGATTCAGGGGAATTGCTACAGATACTGAATGAATTATGTAAATATTAGTGATACAGGCATGTACCCCAGGGTTAAAGTTCAGTTCTAAGATTCTACAACAGAATTTAATCTAAGAACTGATAAACCAAGTAAGAAAGCATGTATTTTTTTCTTAGCATAGTAATTTCTAAGGTCTTTTATAATATTTAAAGATTTGAAGGTCCAAAAAAAATATAAACTTCAAATAAATATTTGAGACAGAGGTGTACATATTATACCTTATTTGGAAAGCTTCAAAATGAAAATCACAAATTCAATTTTTATTTTTTTTCTTTTTAGGGCTGTACCTGTGGCATATAGAAGTTCCCAGGATAGGGGTTGAATCAGAGCTATAACTGCCAGCCTACACTACAGCCACAGCAAAGCCAGATCCTTAACCCACTGAGCAAGGCCAGGGATCTAACCCGCATCCTGATGGGTACTAATCGGGTTCATTACTGCTGGCCATGACGGAACTCCCCAAATGTAATGTTTAATAAAAGTAATTATTTTATTTTTCATAATGACAGTATTATAATAGAAGTACATATATACAAAATGGTGGGAGCCTTGGGAGAATGGCGTAATTCTTTGGCGAAATAGCAGCACCTTATGTGACATTTGAGTCAGTTCCTGGAAACTGAATAAATATCTGCAGGGTAAGGATGCTTCCTACTGATTAACACGCAGTTCCAGAGGTTTGCAGGTCAGGAGATAGTGAACTGAAGGGTAGGCAGGGGTGGTGAAGAGGAGGGGGAAAAGCCAAAACAAGGCATCTGTGTGACAAGCCAACAAGTTAAGACTTCTCCTTTGTGAAATGAGAGGAGCACTGGTCACAGTCAGTTTTAAGCAGTTTTATACAGAAATAGAACTAGCCCTTCCAGTGAGTTGGAGGAGTTAATACTGCAGGAAGAGAGATCAGGTGCCTGGTCCAGAAACCTGGGTAAGAGATGAAGCAGTATATTGAGAACTAAGACACAGTAGCAGAAATTTTCTTTTTTAAAAGGGAGAGGTGGCGGTTGGGGCAGATCTGAGGGCTAGAGGGATTAACTAGATGTGGTCGTAGGAGAGGGAGTCTGAAACGACACCCGGGTTCTAGCTTGAATGACCGTGTAGTGTACAGGGCATCCCTCTAACTGAAATAAGGAAACAGGAGGGCTTGAGAGTGTGCAAATTTTTTTTTTTTTTTTTTTTTTTTTTTGGTCTTTTTGCCATTTCTTGGGCTGTACCACGGCATATGGAGGTTCCCAGGCTAGGGGTCGAATCAGGGCTGTAGCCACCGGCCTACACCAGAGCCACAGCAACATGGGATCTGAGCCACGTCTGCAACCTGCACCACAGCTCACAGCAATGCCGGATCCTTAACCCGCTGAGCAAGGCCAGGGATCGAACCCACAACCTCATGGTTCCTAGTCGGATTCGTTAACCACTGTGCCACGACAGGAACTCCAAGAGTGTGCAGTTTTTTTAACTTGTTGAGCTTGAGGTTTGGGAATGATAAGTATGTACATAAACTATAGTCAAGTACATTAATCACTAACAAAAAACCTTTTTTTCCACAGGGGCAAAAAAACCTCTAATTCAAAATTATGAACATCAAAATCACATTAAGCCTCCAAATACACGAACGTTTTCAGTTGGGCTGAGTGGGCTTAGTTAAGACCCTAAGCCTTGAACAAAGGTTTGCCTTCCAGTTCTGCTCTAAATCTACAAAAATATTCCCTGGGCCATTGTTATGTACCCTGTAATTTAGTGTTTCCTTTGTTAGTCATACATGTGTAAGAACAGTTTAAAAAAAGGATAAAAATTAAGGCAAAGGACACTCACTACAAGGGTGTGGGTGGAAATGGAATGCTGAAAAGAGGACCTCAGAAATCTGTTCAAAAAATAAAAGAAAAACAATTTTTCCAAAAGTTCTCACTGCTTGAAAAATGGACTTGATAATTTTAAGTATCTGTAATTTATTTTGACCTTTTTAGCAGAGTGTGGGGTAGCTAGACTAGCATTATCCCTGGTCCTTACCAGTAACCACATGGTATTTTTCAACTTCTACCTGTTTTGTTATATTTAATAACCTGATTCTTATGCCCACCTTTCATCAAAATCATTTTTAACTCTTATTATAATTTTAATAATATAAATAAATAGAAGTTGATGCTTGCAGACACTCTTCATTTAAATTAGCATTTAAAAATCCTTGACCATCTGAATTTAATTTGTTCTGACTTCTAAGCTGAATGGAGGACAATTTCACTGGGAGACACTGCGGTGAAATAAAAAGTAGTATTTTTGCAAAAAACAGTGACCTAAAACAAAGAAATGATTCCTGTCAAAAGTAGTAGAGCAACTTATCTATGAAGAGAATAATTATAGTCTCTAGCTTTGAAGAATATAAAATAGGAAAATCCAAAAGACTTCTTTGAATACAAAGCTATTTTATATTGAATCTCTAATAATTATAAAAATCCAGTGTGAATATTAAAAAAAAAAACTAACATGGAAATATGCGAAATGCAACACTCAAACACTTATTTTAAACATACCCTTTGAGAATTTGGAATTCGGTGGTCAATGGAATTACTGGCATCTTGGAGAACTTTAGTGGAGGAATTCGTTTTGTATTTTTTCCCTTTCAATCTGTTGACAAAGAGGAGCTTTGCAGAAGGTTTGGCAATAAGAGGTTTTTGTTTAGCAAGAATTTCACTGTTCCAGTTTTGTACCTACAAAATTATAAGTGGAAAGGAGGACATGAAAAAAAGAATACCAAGGCTACAACCTGCCACAATGTAGTAATGGGGAGAGGGATGGCTTAGATCTCTTAATAATTTCCTTTTTTGCCAGTATATCTCACTATTTTCAACAGCTTGTACCAAATGTATACTGTTGACTGCTCATTATCAAAATATTAAAATAGAGGCTTTAAAAACCTACAAACAAGAAAAAAGAAAACAAAGTTTGTGAAAAGCCTGTAAAAATAAACTCTGGTCAGAGAAGGAGCTGAAGTTTTATTCCTGATGTGAGTTACTTAAAAATCTGTTACAACTAGAAGTTTGGGATGTATGTAGAATTTTTAACTCTTAAAAAAAAATCTAAAACTATTAAAACTTTCTGATGATAAAACTATACTGAACTCTTCGACCTGATTATGAAGAAAAAAATCATCACAAAGAAGTAATTCCACTTAAACATATTTTAAATTAGAGATAAAGCTTTATCATCATTTGGCTGTTGGAAAATTATAGAGTCGAATCTGGTCAGCTTCTCATGGAATTTACTGTTAGTACCACTACAGATGTACCAAATTCATTTTGTTGCTTATCTCTAAGTTCCTACCCACTCGAAGAAGGAAAGAGACCTAAATTGACTTAAAAGATTTTTGTGTTCTGTTTTATTTTATTAAATAATCTATAGATTTAATGGATTTGAGAACCACTCAAAAGATAAGAGGTAAATATTTCAGGGACATCACAAGTCCTTCCGAAGATTAAAAAAAAAAAAAACACAAAAAACTCTGTAAGAGTTCTCTGGTGGCTCAGTGAGTTAAGGATCCAGTGTTGTCCATGGGAACTTCTACATGCCATGGGTGCAGCCCAAAAATATAAAAAAGCATTTTTTAAAAAAATTTAAAAAAACTCTGTTTGGAATGAAAAAATGTTGGATATAAGTTTAAATCAGTCAGATACTGGTCTTATGAAGAGTATTTACACAAAAAATGTCAATATTCAAAAATAAGACTAATGACATGGAAAGATGCTGATATATTACTATGTATTATAAAACAGTAACTATAATGTGGTTGATGTATTAAGAAGAATGTATTCTTTTAAGAAGAAGAATTTTCCACATCAACATCCTGCATATGAAAATGCGAGATGAATAAATACCAAAATAGTGATTTTAGTTACTAGTGGGAAGTAGGATTACTGATAATTTGATTTTCCCTTTTGGAATTTTCCAAAGTTGTTATAATGAACATATTCTATAAAAAGTGTTTTAAAAGAATACACCATAAAAGAATAAGAGCATACTTTAACAATGTAAAACCAAGATAACAGGACCTGGAAAAAAGCAGCCTAGATTTGTTCTTCAATAACCTTTTTCCAATTATAAAGTCCCTTCTCTGCTACTTAAAAAAGGGGGGGGGGGGCTTAGAGAAGACGCATCTTGAAAAGTTATTTGCTAGTTTTAAAAAATGATTTTCAAAAAAAGAAGCTAGAAAAGCTAGTTTGAATAACTATCATTACTCTTGCCAATAAAGTTGCTGTTATTTAGTTGGAAAAAAGAAAAGCTTCCTAATTCTTTTTAGATTTTCCTATCTTAATTAAAAATACAAAGCAGTGCATGTACATAGTAATATATTCAAACAGTTCAAAATGGTATAAAGTATCTGTCTCCTAACCCAGACGCCAACTCTTTTCCCAGAGGTAATCCCTGTTAGCAAGTGTCTTACATATTCTTCCAGAAATGTCTTATGCATCAACAAAGGATATATATACACCAATGGCAGCACACTGTACACGTTCTTTTCGCACGGTACTTTTTTTCTAATTTTGCTTAAAGGAAAATGTTCAAGGGATACCCATATAGGACAAGACATTTAAATTATTTCATTTAAGTTAAAAGCTACTTAGATTTTTATTATAACAGTTCAAAAAATTTAAAACGTAAAACTGCCAACCTTTTCTGGTGTTAACTTCATAAGTTCCATGTTTTCCATACTGTGTCGGCGTCCAAACTTGGGGCGTGCACCTTTGAAAAAAGTTAATTCAAATAAGCCAGGGAGCCCTTGAGACTGCAAATTCAGTATTACTATGTTAATCAAATGTGAAGTCGGCTACACCCATAGAGAAAGGGGAAACATGTATGAATGTATATTCTTTCAGGAAGAATAATTTTCCACATCAACGACATCAAAATAGAATACACATTCCCTCTAAAATGTCCTGATGTAGGAAGTTAACATTTTGGTTGGAAGCTAACTTTGGTTACTAACAGTACCCCTCAATTTAGAACAGCCATTTGGTAATAACTGGTTTTATATGATACCGTCTTCTAAAAACAACTCAAACAAACTGTAGAGTGGTTTAAGTAAAAACACACGGAAAGCATAAGGCCTTCAATTTTGAGGTAAGAATCAAAGTAACATCCCCGATACTCTATCGTCACACTTTTCTGAGTTATCCATTTCCATTTTAAGATCTCATTAGATGACAGATTTACTGCCGGTCAGGAAAAAGACGCAAAAAGATCCTCAAAAGTTTTTTTTAAAAAGCTATCATTAAACATGGAGAATTTTCATATCCATTCAATCTTTAATATTTTAAAAGGCATAAAAAACACATAACTAATACCCAGCTTAAGAAATAAACCACAATCTACATATTAACTCCCTTTGTGTAACTCTCCCCATAACTTCCCTCTTCCTCCAGAAACTTTATATTTTCATTACGTATGTATGTGTCTCTAACATTGTATAAATGGTCTCATACTATATACCCTAACTTGCTTCCTTTGAGCAATCTCATGTTTGTGAGGTTCTTCCAAGCTGATATGAGTAGTTTAATTTTCATTGTGATTTTAGGACTAGGAAATTATTTATCCACTCTATTGGTGACAGATATTTAGGCTGCTTCTGATTTTTTGTCATCATGAGGGATATCACTTCGGAAATTATGGGAAATAATCTCTTTGTGCACATGACAAACCTTTCTTTGTTCCAGTCTGGGTATGAGGCATGTGTAGAGGGATTGCGGGATCACATGTCTTCAACTCTAGAACGTTGTCAGACTGCCTTTCAAGTACGCCAATTTCCACTCCCACCCACACTGCCTAAGAGTTTCTACTACCTATATCGTTTCAATACTGGTATTATCAGGCCTAATTTTCACTTTCCTCTACCTCATCCGCCAGTATTACCTCACTATGGTTTTCCTTGATTAAATGAGTTAAATGCTTTCCTGTTTATGGGCTCTTTGTGTTTCTTCTGTTCATTGCTTTTGTGCATTTTTCAGTTGGATTATTTGTCCTGTTTCTGACTCATTGTTACACACTGAGGATACAAATCTTTTACGTAGGTGTGCCAAATATCCTCTCAGTCTGTGTTTTATCTCTTTATGGTTTTCTTTAATGAAGTGAATTCTTGATTTCAATGTCAATCTTCTCGTCAATGGTTTTGCTTTTGTGTTTGGAGAAACCCTTGCCTTCTCTGATACCACAAGGATATCCTCCTTTCTTTTCTGAGGTCGTACAGCATACGATTGAACAGACCAGCCACTCACTTGTGACATGAGCTTGGGCAGTTAGCTCTCTGGGATCCTGTCTTCTCATCTGTAAAGAGCAACAACACCCAGCTCCTATCTCTGGGTGATGACAAACGCATCATCATCTGCAACGGGCCCCACACAATGCTGGGTAGGCAGTAAGCATGCTGCAAGGGTTAGGCTGGCGGACCATCAGCGTTACTGCTTTAAATGTATCTTTCATATTTAAATCCTTAATCCTTCAGGAATGTACTTTTGTGTGAGATATTATAATTTCCATATATGCAATGAATATAAATACAGGTTTTGTGTTCCATTCCGCTGGTCTATTCGTCTCTATGCCAGTAACACACTGTCTAAAGTACTACAGCTTTTCAGTCTTTCTATCTGTAGAAAAAGTGCTTCTCATTTCTTGTTTTTCATCAGGAATGGTTTGGCTTTGAGTTCTTAGCCCTTTTTTCTTTCATACACATTCACAAATGATCTCTTCAAGTGCCATACACACACACACACAAAGTAATGATTTGCATGGCAGCACACTGAATTTATATCAGTTTGGGAAGAACTGACAAGCTTTATAATATTTAGTTGTTTTATAGGAGCAATTACTGAGAAAAATGTGTTTAAATTTCCCCTTATGAGTCTGGATTTTCCCATTTTTCCTTTTAGTTTGGTCAGTTTTGTTTTCTGTACATTGAAGCTTTTTTTTTTTTTTTTTTTTTGCCATTTCTTGGGCCACTCTCACGGCATATGGAGGTTCCCAGGCTAGGGGTTGAATCAGAGCTGTAGCTGCCAGCCTACGCCAGAGCCACAGCAATGCAGGATCCGAGCCGTGTCTGCGACCTACACCACAGCTCATGGCAACGCCGGATCCTTAACCCACTGAGCAGGGGCAGGGATCGAACCCGCAACCTCATGGTTCCTAGTCAGATTTGTTAACCACTGCGCCACAACGGGAACTCCTGAAGCTTTGTTATTAGGCTTACTAGACACATGGAAAGTTAAGGCTTTTATCTTCCTGGTGAATTGAACTGTTAACTACTGTGAAGAGACCTTCATTTCCAACAAGGTCTTTCGCCTTAAAATACATTTTATCTGATAATAATACAGAAATTCAGCTTTTTTTTAAATTAGTTTTCCCATGATACGTCTTTTTCTATCCTTTTATTTTCAGGCTTTCTATATCCTTACACTTAGTTGGATTTTATTCTTTTACCTGTATCATACTCCTGTCCTTTAAATGGAACACTTACATTTGATAGAATTACTGATGTATTGTTGGACATCTGAGCTGTTTTCGCCTTTACTATGTTTACTGGTTTATTACATTACTTGATTTCCTAATACTAAATCCACCTGGAATTCCTACTTTTTGGACATTTTTTTTTTTTCTTTTTTGGCCACCCTGTGGCATATGCAGTTCCCGGGCCAGGGATCAGATCTGAGCCGCTGTTGCAACCTAAACTGTAGCTGTGGAAACGTGAGATCCTTAACCCACTGTGCTGGGCTGGGGATCAAACCTGCATCCCAGTGCTGGAGAGACACTGCTGCTCCCATTTCACCACAGCAGGAACTCTGAATTCCTAATTTCTTTTAAATACATGGAGATCACGTTTGCTAATATTTTGTTTAGAATTTCTGTATCTATGTTCATGGAGTAAAGACTTGCCTGTAACTTTCCTTTTCTGTACAACTGTTCTTGTCTAGTTTGGATATCGAGGTTATACTGTTCTCAGGAAGACTGATGAAGTGTCCCCATTTTTCCAGTTACCTATAAAATGTTGTAGAAGGCTGGAATCAGTTTTCTTAAATGTGATTTCACTTGTAAAATCACCTTGGTTAGGTATGTTCTCAGTGGAAAGATTTTAAATGACTCATCAAATTTCTTTATGGTTTTAGGCACAGTGATGTCATCTGTTCACCTTGCATTCTACCATTAGATTTCTCTAGATTCAATTCTGGTAAGCTGTTTTTTGAGAAATTGTTCATTTCTCCTAAGTTTTCCAATAAAATTCTTCAGGATAAATGTCTGCTGCATCTATATTACGTCCCCTTCTCTCTTTTCTTCAATAATCTTGCTGTAGATTTGTTAGTTTTTTTAAAGAACCATATCTGGGCTTTTAAAAATTCTATTGAGTCTTTGTTTTAATTTTTTTCTTGCTGATTTCTCACTTAACTGCACTACGCTCAGGGCGTGAAATCTACATGACACAGATTCTTTCAAATTTGGTGGTTTGGCATGTGGTCAAATTTTTGAAAATGTTTCATGAATGCTTTAAAATAATGTGAATTGGGAGTTCCCATTATGGCTCAAGGTAATGAACCCAACTAGTATCCATGAGGACACAGGTTTGATCCCCGGCCTCACCCAGTGGGTTAAGGATCTGGAGCTGCTATGAGCTGCAGTTGTAGGCTGAAGATGCAGCTTCCTTCTGGAGTTGCTGTGGCTGTGGTGTAGGCCGGCAGCTATAGCTCTGATTCAACCCCTAGCCTGAGAACTTCCATATGCCATGGGTGCTGCCCTTAAAAAAAAAAAAAAAAGTGAATTGATTAGCTGCTTCATACAGTATTCTATATTGCCATTAAATCTATGTGACCCATAGTTTTAATTATGACCCATACTAAGAAATATATTTTAATTATGACCCATACTAAGAAATATATTTGGAGTCTAAAAAGTAAAAGTAATGCATATAACAAAACAGAAACAGATTCACAGATACAGAAAACAAACTAATGGTTATCATCAAGGAGAGAGAAGAGGGGAGAGGCAGGCGAGATGGGGTATGGAATTAAGGGGTACAAACTACTATGCATGAAACAAGATACAAGGATATACTATACAGCACAGAGAATATAGCTGATACTTTATAACTATTTTATTTTTTGTCTTTTTGCCTTTTCTAGGGCCGCTCCCCCAGTATACAGAGGTTCCCAGGCTAGGGGTCGAATTGGAGCTGTAGCTGCCGGACTATGCCACAGCCATAGCAGTGCCAGATCCGAGCCACGTCTGTGAAGTACACCACAGCTCACAGCAACACTGGATCCTTAACCCACTGAGCAAGGCCAGGGACTGAACCCACAACCTCATGGTTCCTAGTCAGATTCGTTAACCTCTGAGCCACGACAGGAACTCCTATAATAATTTTATATGGAATGTAATCTATAAAAATTTTAAATCACTGTTGTCATATACCTGAAACTAATATTGTAGCTCAACTATAATTTTAAAAGATACATCATTTTTGTGGAGTTTCTACGGTGGTGCAGCAGTAACAAACTCAGCTAGTATCCATGAGGACTTGAGTTTGATCCCCCCAGCCTTGCTCAATGGGTTAAGAATCCATTGCTGCTATGAGTTATAGTGTAGGTTGCTGTGAGCTGTGGTGTAGGTCCCAGATGCAGCTCGGCTCCCATGTTGCTGTGGCATAGGTTAGCAGCTGCAGCTCTGATTCAACCCCTATCCTGGGAACTTCTATATGCTGCATTTGCAGCCCTAAAAAGCAAGGAAAAAAGGAAAAAGATATAAATGTCAGATAAGACATACACCCTGAGCCAGAATGACTAGGTTTAACTTCCCATAGGTAACCCTGGGAAATGTACTTAACCTCTCCTGCCTCCATTTCCCCATCTGTAATTAAGGGTAACAGAAACTAACCTCCTAAAGTTGTTAGGATTAAGGTAGTTAAAACAAGTAAAGCACTTAAATCACTGCCTGGGTACACAGTAAGCACCCAATAATTGTTAACTATTGTTATATTTTTCAGATCTGCCTGATCATTTTTGTTACTCCTTTGTTTCAATTCTATTATTCCTGTGAACATTTAATCATAGTTATTGTAATATTTTTTTTGGTCTTTTTTCTTTTTAGGGCCACTCCTGTGGTATAAGGAGGTTCCCAAGCTAGGAGTCAAATTGGGGCTGTAGCTGCCAGCCTACACCACAGTCACAGCAACATGGGATCTGAGCCGAGTCTGTGGCCTACACCACAGGTCACAGCAACTCTGGATCCTTAACCCACTGAGCGAGGTCAGGGATCAAACCTGTGTCCTCATGGATACTAGTCGGGTTTGTTAACCACTGCACCACAACGGGGACTACTAAATTCTATTTTTGATAATTCTAATGCTTGAAATCTTGGTGATATAACTTTGCTTTTATTTTCTTAGTCATGTTGACTTATTTCTTTAGGTGTTTGATAATTCTGTTGTTGTTTTGAGCTTTTATAGACCGGAATCAAGGATGGCTCTTCTCCAGAAAACATCTGATCTTCCACTAGGAGCATTTTTAACCAAAAAACACTTTAATGAATTGGGCTTTCTTACTGTACATGCATAATAAATCAAATTCTAAACCAGTATGTAGACAGGCATATGAACTCAGGTTCTTATGGGAGATGTCTTTTCTCTGCCCCCAGCCAACACCAGAAATACCTAAGTTTTCTTGCAGTTCCTTTGGCCATAGGCTTTTCCTGGCCGTGGGGATACAGCAGTGAACATATGAGAACAAAACCACCTGTCTTTATGGAGCCAAACTGGGCATGGGGCCAGCGGTAGGACATGGTGTTGAAGTAGCCTGGGTGCAGATGACGCGGGGCCATTTAACCTTGGCGAGGACTGAGGATTTGGTTCTGGGTACGATGGGAAGTTACTGGAGGGTTTTGAGGAGAGAAATGACATGACATGATTTACATTTGAAAAGAGCACTCTGGCTGCTCTGTGAGGGATCAAGAGTGAGAAACAGTTGGAGGCTTGTGCTCTCCTGGGAGATGCTGACAGCTTGTATGAAGATTGTTGCAGTGGACACTGAAGAGAGATTAGGGATCTATTCTGAAGAGAGGATTTCTGAAAGGTTGGATTTAGGAGTGAGTAGAGGAAAGGGAACCTTGAGGTTTTTGGCCTAAACACTCGTGTGAGTGGTGGTATCATTTCTTGAGACAGGGCAGACTGGATGATGAACGTGTTTAGGGAGAAAAAACAAGAGGTCCACTGTGGACATGTTCAGGTTTAGAGGCCGATTAGATATTCAAATGGAAATGTTAAATATATGAATCTCTGACTCCAGACAGAAATTATGATTGGAAATATGAATGTGAAAACCAACCAACTGAATGAAATCATCTAGTTGTGCTGTCTGAAACAGTAGCTACTAGCCACATGTGGCTTTTAAAACTTTAACTAATTAAAGTTAAACAATATTTAAAAATTCACCTCTTTTGCACTAGCCACATTTCAAATGCTCAACAGCCACATATGACTAGAGGCCATTATACTGGATAACAGATAGAAAAGATTTCCATCCTCACAGAAAGTTCTACTAGAAACATGATCTCTAGAGTGTAGGATAAGAGAAAAAAGGATAAAATCAGAAGGGAATGAAGGATACGGATGGACAGAAAATAGAGAAAGAGAGAAGGAAGGAAGAAGCGACCAGTAACTGAACCCCGGCCCTGCAAATGTCAAGAAGGGAAAGATGAGGATGAGAGAGGAATGAAGACGGAGTGGCTAGAGGTGGAGGCAAACCAGAAAAAGAGGACAAATCCTGTAGGCCAAGCGAGCAAATTTTGAGGAGGGAGTGACCAGCTGTAAGATACACGGCTAAGAAACCAAATAAGCTGCCATCTAAAACTGTGACCAATGTGGAGTTCCCATCGTGGCTCAGTGGAAACGAATCTGACTAGCATCCATGAGGACACAGGTTCGATCCCTGGCCTTGCTCAGCAGGTTAAGGATCCAGTGTTGCCATAAGCTGTGGTGTAGGTCACAGACGCAACTTGGATCTGGCATTGTTGTGGCTGTGGCGTATGTGGAGCTGTAGCTCCTACTGGACCCCTAGCCTGGGAACCGCCATATGCCGCAGGTGTGGCCCTAAAAAGACAAAAATTAAAAAATTAAAAAAAACAACAACTGATCAATGGTAGAATGAAGTTCTCTGGTGACCTTGTAAAGGTTTTAGTGTCATGATGGGGTAAGAGCCAGAGTCCAGTGGGTTGAACACAGAATGGGAGGTGAGGCAGTAAGGAAAATGAACGGTGATTTTATTTTCAAATTTTCCTATAAAAAGGAACAAAGGAATAGGGCTATAGCCAGAGTGGTCCATGAAGACAAGTGATAATTTGTTAAAAATACAAGAGCTATCACAGCACAACCTATTTGAAAACTGAACACAGGAAAACATTTTAGCCCATTATTCAATTACAAAGCATACAGTCCAGTTTATTACCCTGTTTATATTAAAGTGTCATTTTTCAGCTAAATACTCTTTCAAAGTCTTAATGAGATACTAGCCACTAATTTGTTTTCCTTCTTTTGTCTGTATGGGTTTAGAGAAGGAAATTGGAAAGAAAAAAGCTAAATTTTTCACTGACTTGCAAGTTCAAAACATCTGTCTGTGTCAGTAATTTTTTTTCACAGAGAATTTGTTTTTAAATATAGGTATTTTTTTTTTCTTTTTTGGCTGCCCTGCAGCATACAGAGTTCCTAGGCCAGGGATCATGTCTGATCCCCAGTCTCTATAAAAGCTGTACCTGCGGAAATGTCAAATCCTTAACCCACTGTGCTGGGCCAGGGATCGAACCTGCATCCCAGTGCTCCCAAGAGGCCACCAATCCCATTGTGCCACAGCGGGAACTCCTAGTTTTTTTTGTTTTTTTTTTAAGTATAGTTGATTTAATGTTGTGTCAATCTCTGCTGTACAGCAAAGTGACCCAGTCATACATATATATACATTCCCTTTCTAACATTATCTCCATCATGGTCTATCCCAAGAGGCTGGATGTAGATCTCTGTGCTGTACGGTAGAATGAGAATTTTTTCCTAGACTCCCAGCAGAATGAGATTTTTTTTTTTTTTTTTTTTGTCTTTTTAGGGCCGTACCCTTGGCATATGGAGGTTCCCAGGCTAGGGTCTAATTGGAGCTGTAACTGCCAGCCTATGCCAGAGCCACAGCAACGCGGGATCCAAGTGGTGTCTGCGACCTACACCACAGCTCATGGCAACACCGATCGTTAACCCACTGAGCAAGGGCAGGGATCGAACCCACAACCTCATGGTTCCTAGTTGGATTCATTAACCATTGCACCACTACGGGAACTCCAGAATGAGAATTTTCTAAGCCTAGGCTAGATCTTTAAAATGGGTCTCACAGAGAGCTATATATAGATGGTATTCAAAAATGTGTTCCTTTTTTTTTTTTTCTTTTTAGGGCCGCACCTGCAGCATATGGAAGTTACTGGGCTAGGGGTCGAATGGGAGCTGCAGCTGCCAGCCACAGCCACAGCATTGCCAAACCTGAGCTGCATCTGTGACCTATGCCACAGATTGCAGCAACGCCAGATCCTTAACCCACTGAGTGAGACCAGGGTTCAAACCCACATCCTCATGGATATTAGTCAGGTTCTTAACTCACTGAGCCACAATAAAAATTCTCACTTTTTTTCTTTTTTAGGGATTTTTTTTTTTCCCAGTTAGAGACATGCAAATCTTGAGAATAAAGAAATGGAGTTTTGAAGACCTAATACTCACCATGCAAACTGTTATCAATTTCAATATTTTCAGACATTACTGAATTGTTTGTGCTGTAGCTCAAACCAAGAACCATTTGAAGATCTGAGAGATTCAGTCGTGCTGTTAGTTCACCACTTTTATCTCCAACCTACAACCACAGGCATTTATATTTTAAAATAGTATTTAAAGAATGGTGAAGATTAGTTGAAAATGTTGTGATATTAAAACTGGAAGAAGATACTGAGAAATGAAAATAGTCATTTTAGGATTATAATCCTACAAATGGAGTGGTTTTTCATTCATACTATTTTAAAGAAGAAAGAAAAGGAAAGTTTCTAAAATATGGCAGTACGACAGATAATTATATTCTATCAATTCTGCACTTCTCTAAATATTATATTGCTCTGTGATCACATTAAATAATAATGTAGGTTATTCTGTGACACATTAACTTGGCATCACATGAATAAAACTTCCTTAGAATACTGTATTTCCATACTGTAGTAACAGTATTTATTAAGCCAGCACCAGACATTTACTTTCCCATACGTTTACCCTAGTAGGGACTTTTATATACTTTAATCCTTACAACAATTTGCAAAGCAGATATTATTATTTGCATTTTACAAATGAGATAAATGAGGCTCAGAAAAGATTTCCAGGTTCAAATAGCCAGCAAGTGGCAGAAGCATACCAGGGACCAGTCCTTGATTCCAAAAGCCATGTTCTGCCTTTCAGACCACCTGCTTCTGCACGGAGAGATGGGGGGACAGCGCAGGCACACAACCGTCATCCTCCCATTTCTCCACACTCAGTCTTACCTGCCCGTCTGCCTACAGCAAGGCCAGTGCTAACACCTCTGGCCTGTATCTCCAAATGCTCTGTGCAGTTCTTATGCCAAGAGAACAATATCTAATTAAATGTATTACTTAGCCATAGAGGAGCATTCTAGAGAAATAAAAGGGCTGCAGATTTGTGAATCATTAATAGCACAGGTTACAAGTTTTTAGCTTTGTACCTCTCTTGAAATTTCCAAGTGCTTTTCTGCAAAATGCATTGCTTGATCATGATTTCCTAGAGCTGTGTATGCATTTCCTAAGCTCCAACATGCTCTTCCTTCACCAATTCTACAAAATAATTCAAGTTAACATGCAGTTATTTGAAAGGAGGTCTGTGTAAAGAATAAAATCTATCTAGTAATAATTAAAGAATTAAAGGTATAAACAACACTTTGGATTTATTTGGTCTTTTTTTTTTTTTGTCTTTTGAGGACTGCACCTAAGGTATATGGAAGTTCCCAGGCTAGGGGTTGAATCCGAGCTGGGGCTGGGGCTGCCGGCCCACACCAGAGCAACAGCAATGTGGGATCTGAGGTACATGCGTGTGGGATACCACAGCTTACAGCAACACTGGATGCTTAACCCACTGAGCGAGGCCAGGGATCAAACCCGTGTCTCCATGGATACTAATCAGGTCCATTACCAATAGGCCACAATGGGAACTCCAGAAAACATCCTTTTTAAACATGCAGTGTATTATAAATAAAGTTTCAGGGATAGGTCTTGCAGTTCAACTACCTCATTTTCTTTCTAGGACAGCCTTAGCAAGTAATCCTGCAGTCTGTGTTTGAATACCATGAGAAGGGAGACCTCAATACCACCTGAGGTAGCACACTTCATTTTGAGTAACTGCATAGACAAGTTCTTCATACTGAGATAAGAACCTCCCCTACTGAAGCAAACATCACAGACTAAAGTCCTCCACAGATATTCTGTTTTTTTCACACAGTTTAAAAAAAAAAAAAAAAAAAAAAAAAAACCTAACCATTAATATTTAAAAATTAGAAGATTATATAAGAAAAACTCAGCTCAGAACTTCCAGCTTCTCTTGAAAAAAGGAGGCTTTGGACATAACGGGATCCTCATTCCTGCCAGCAACACTTAGCTGGAGTTGAATAGCTTAACGCTGGGCCTAATATCTAATTTCAGCACCATTTCTACACTGACCTAATGAGGAGGACCTCTGCAGGCAACTGAGTTGGTGACCTATTTACTGATCCTGGTTCAAGGTTATATGAACCAGTCTAATCCTCTAATATGCAAGCCCTTCAAACAATAACATACAGAAGAGGTCCCTGGAAGAGATTCTTTAAAAAGGAATTAAAAAGAACACAAAGGGAACAAACAAAACAAAGAAAAAGGCAAAGGAAAAATTACAGAGACTCAAAAATACATCTATATTTCATCATGTCTACAGTAAAAAGGTGTATAACTTACCTATCATTTAGCTCCTGGGCGATTACCAAGTGCTTCAGATGATAGTCAATGGCCTTTTCATAGTCCTGAAGTAAAGTATGTGTGTTCCCAAGACTATAACAAGCCTGTGCTTCTACAGCTCTGTCTTTGAGCTGTCGAGCCAACAGTAGTGTCTTTCTGAAAGAAGAAATTGATTCTTATACAATGATCATTTTTATTTTTGGCTATAATAATCATAAAATAAAACTCACTTTTCCTCCTGCCTTTAAAGTAATTCTGTTTTACAGCCTAATATCCCACACTTCCTCCATTACTTCAGGATAAAATGAAAAGATGTCCTGGAAACTCAAAAAGCAAATCCAGACTTTTAAAATAAATGAGACCAATTAATTCCCCAGAGAAAAGAAGACTGATTGTGAGATCAAGTGCTTCTAAAGAGTAACATAGTTTTTTGTTGTTGTTGTTGTTTTGTCTTTTTAGGGCCGCATTTGTGGCATCTGGAGGTTCCCAGGCTAGCGGTCTAATTGGAGCTATAGCTGCCAGCCTACGCCACAGCCACAGCAAAGCCAGATCCGAGCCGCGTCTTTGACTTACACCACAGCTCACGGCAACACCGGATCCTTAACCCACTGAGCAAGGCTAGGGATTGAACCTGCAACCTCATGGTTCCTAGTCAGATTCATTTCTGCTGCGCCACAACAGGCACTCCTAACATAGTATTTTTAACATTAAAAAAAAGCTTTCCTTGTTGTAGTATAACATAAAGTGACCTTTTCCCACATAACCTCTCTTTTCTAACTATTGTCTTTATATTTTGTCAAAATTGAAAATACTTAGTTAAAATTTTTACACATAGTTACTGATTCATGAAGGATATTAAATACCACATTTAAAGAGTAACCAAATTCCACCTCAATGGACTCATCAATGAGAAGCTAGTGTGGCAGTTAACGGCATGGACCCTCGAGCTAGACTATCAGCGTTCAAATCCCAACTTTGTTGGTCACGAGCTCTGCGAGTGGGGCAAGTCACTCAACCCCTCTATGCACTAGAAATTGGGAAAACACCTCACAGTGTTTTGTGAGGATTAAAAGAATGAGCATATATAATGTACTTAGAATAGCATCTTGCTCACAGGAGATGCTAGTAAATGTTAATATGTTTTGTTACTATTATTACCTTCAGAATTTAAATCTACAGATGCTTTTGGATCCTATAATTTAAACAACTCTTTCTGATAATTTCTGCTAAGTATTTCATAGCATTTATAACTATATGAAAAAGTAAGCATGTAAGAATGTGACAGTTTTTTTAAGGCAAACAATCCTGAAGTTATATATTTAATGATGATACCTTCAAAGCTGTCACCTTGGGAGGCCACACACTTACTCTAACATTGTCTGTCCTCTCAAACATTTTTGGAAGACTTTTGGGACTGCTTCAGATCCTGTTCTGGCACACCATTATTCTTTTTTTTTTTTAATCTTTAAAAAAATTATAGCTCATTTGCAATGTTATGTCAATTTCTGCCGTACCATTATTCTCTGAGTAGAGTTAATCTCTAAATCGTCAGAAGTCTTTCTAGAACCAAATTCAGTTACTAAAGTAGGTTTACCAAACTACTGTTTTCTATCCTAAAGGATACAGATCTATAATGTAACAGAGTCTTCTTGCGTGGCCCTTAAAACAATTCCAAAGAAGAGTTCCAAAATATCTTTAACCAGCATTTTTGGAATACGTGTAAAGTTCTGGGGCCTGTCTTGCCTGTGGGTGTGTGGGGCAGGCGTAAGTAAGGTTCCTTACTTTATACTCATGCTTCTTTAGCCAAACAGCCACCATGCACTCTATCAGAGAACTTTTCAGTATTTAATACATCATTTATTTCTGTTCTATGTCTTTTGGTTTTTATTTTTAAAATTATATACTCTTTGTACAGTGATGTATTTTATTTAAAAGGATACTTCACATCTAACTAGCCAACCAACGAGTATCAACCATTAGTTGAAGGATGGGATGACATTCTAGTTAGACGGACCTAAAGCAATTTTACCTTTGTTTAGATGATAAACTTTTCAGAACTCTCTCACATTGGATTTTTTTAAACCACAAAATATAAATCAGTCACTGTGTCTTTGGTTCAGTCAAACTGGCTTTTGTCTAAGGTCTGTAAAAGCCTTCAATTCCTGGTAATTAGGGAAAACTGAACAACCTAGAAAGCACAGAGCAGGCAATATGAAGCAGTCTCAACTTGGCTATCATGTACTTTTCCCATCTACTGACAGGTTAGAAAGACCCTGCCTGCCAAGAAGCTGGGAGTGCTAACTCAGCTTGTTGCAAGGAGCAAACATGGGCAGAGAAGGTGGCAGAAGAACTCGATATGATGGTAGGATGATGGGGAAAATTCAGTGATCACTGGTGGAAACTTTCTTACCCAAACTATAATTGGAGGGGGGTTGGATATAAATACACACAGCACATATGCTAAACAAGTTTATAAAACTTTAAAAGTTTAGAATCTCATTTTAAAACAATTAAAGATAAAAATTAATTAAAACGTAAAGAGGCCATACCGCTGCTATTAAATTTTAGGTACAGCAATATGTACTAAGCACTGTGTACCAGGTACTATGCTAAATAAGTGCTTAATATATTCTTTCATCCAACCCTCACAACAATCCCCAAAGTGAAGTATGGGTATCTTCTGTTACAGCTGAGAAAACCAGGACTCAGAAAGTCCAAGGTCCTGCTGCTCATATGCAGCAAGAAGGCTTTAAACCTAAAGCCTATGATTTGCCGGGTGGATTGCATAACTAGTCATTTTACATTTATCTACAGAAATGTTTGACTAACTTGTAGTATTCAGAGGCAGTTTCAAATTCACCAAGAAATATATACGCATTTCCAAGGTTGCTATAGGCTCTTCTTTCAGCTGCTTTATCTCCAAATTCTTTTGCAATAAGGAGACGCTGAAACAGAAAATTTTAATTAGATATAACTATTAAGAAAATACACAAAAAACTAAAGAATAATCTAATCATGGTTCAAAATTCTTTTTTTTTTTTTTTTGTCTTTTTTGCTATTTCTTGGGCCGCTCCCGCGGCATATGGAGGTTCCCAGGCTAGGGGTTGAATCGGAGCTGTAGCCTCCGGCCTACGCCAGAGCCTCAGCAACGCAGGATCCGAGCCGCGTCTGCAACCTACACCACAGCTCACGGCAACGCCGGATCGTTAACCCACTGAGCAAGGGCAGGGACCGAACCCGCAACCTCATGGTTCCTAGTCGGATTCGTTAACCACTGCACCACGACGGGAACTCCAAAATTCTGATGGAGAAAATGACCTGGCTCCAAAGCCCTGTACTGTACCTGCTCATGAGCTATAACTGCATCCCGGAAGTTGCCAAGGAGGTAATGTGTGTTTCCAAGATTTCCAAAGGCACGTCCTTGGGCTGCTCGGTCACCCAAAGCAGTCACCAGTGATAGGTTTTCCCTACATGATAACAAAGTGAGAAAAAATACATTTGAGAAAAACACTGATTGATCTTACTTACAAATATAAAACTTTTGTTTTTCCTGCTTTGGCTGCATCTGCAGCATGTGGAAGTTCCCAGGTCAGGTTGCCAAAATCTACATCACAGGTGCAGCAACACCGGATCCTTAACCCACAGAGACAAGTTGGATCATGAACCCACTGTGCCACAGCAGGAACTCCCAAATCTAACACTTTGTATCAGGAAAAAAAAATTTAAATAAGCTTACAGCCATAATGTACCATGTTTTAAAGATACAGCTGATTTACAATGTTATGTCAATTTCTGTTGCACCTTTATTCTTTGGGTAGAGTTCATCTGTAAATGGTCAGAAGTCTTTCTGGAACTAAATTCAGTTACTAAAGTGGAATAATTGTGGAATTCCCGTCATGGCTCAGCAAAAACAAATCTAACTAGCATCCATGAAAACACAGGTTCGATCCCTGACCTCGCTCAGAGGGTTAAGGATCCGGCATTGTTGTGAGCTGTGGCATAGGTCGCAGATGCAGCTTGGATCTGACATTGCTGTGGCTCTGGCGTAGGCTAGCGGCTACAGCTCCAATTAGACCCCTAGCCTGGGAATCTCCATATGTTGCAGATGCAGCCCTAAAAAGACAAAAAAAAAAAAAAAGAAAAGAAAAAGAAAGAAAATATATGTGCATATGTGTAGGTTTCTGCCCAGAGTCCAGGACAGTGTTAATGTCATTAGACCCCTATAGCTAAGAAGTCTTACGAAATTGTATAGATAAAAGATGAAACTTAGTCTTAATTAACTGAGACTAACCAGTGATATTTCTCATTTGTACCACTAAGTGGCGCTGGTCTGCAGTTTAAAGTTTTCCTGCAGAAGAAGGGGTTTGCTACTAATATAACATTGTAACATTTTGAAAACATTTTGATGGTTTACTTGCTAGTCCATACTTTACAGCCCTTGCCAGACTTAAAAACTTAACTACTGGCTTGGGTGGACCACATGGCTGCATCAGTGCTACTCACTCATAATAATCCACCGCCGCCTGCAGAGCGTTTCTGACTTCTTCTGGAAAGTCTCCTACGTCCTGAGGACCAGGGCAGCCAAAGCTTTTCCCTTTGGCATGATACACATTTCCAAGATTGTAAAGTGCTCTTGCTTCTCCTACCTAGATGAAGATATGAGTAGTTTACATTTTGAACCCAGAGGCCAGGTATTATAATGCTTATCACATATATTTATTTATAATATCCTTGATTTGACGGTCAAGAGAAAGAAATGTTTACATTAGCCATCCATACGACCTGTGAAAGGACTTGTCACTATTTCCTTTTTCTCATCTCAAAAAATTTTTATTACATCTCTTTTTCTTCCATTTTTCTACAAATACTTTCTTTCTGGCATTAACTTTTAGATAAACTACAGAATGATTAAATGGGACTGAAACGCAAAGCAATTTCAATGAAACTTTCTGGCCTACCATCTAATGCTGCCTCATTACCTTGTCATTTAGCTCTCTGGAAATATCTAAGTGTCTCTGACAACAAACCACCGCTTCATCAAAATTCCCAAGAACCTTTAAGGTGTTTCCCAGATTGCCACTAGCTTTGGCTTCCCCCAACCGGTCTCCAATAGTCCTGAGGAAAAGAAGAAAAGAAAACAGTGTGTGAAGATATTAACCAGCCAGAATCCAGTTTTCCCTAGAGAACAAATGACATGCTAAAAGTAAGAGAGACCCATTAGCCTTGAAACCTACTTTAAACAAAAATTTTAAACTTACATTTCTATATTTAAATTTAATTTGCATTCATTTAATTAAACTTTAGGGTCATTTCACTAGTGATCTGCTTTTAATTAAACTGTTCAGCCCAAAGATTAGTTTTATAATGCAATGCCAATGAATCAGAACTCACAAAATGCATTGTTAGCTTTTTTTTTTTTTTAATTGAATGAAAGTGTCTTTTAAAGTGACAGTTAATTTAGGGAGAAAGAGTATGAAAAAGCTGACATTAATTACCTCGCAAGAGTTAAATCATGATGATGGTATTCTAATGCTTTGGCATAATCATGCAAATAGAAATAAGCATTGCCCAGCTGGCTGTAAATAGCACTAAGGGTTTTTAGGTCTTCAGTTCCAACTTGAACTGCAGCTTCAAAGAATGACACACCAGCACGGCAGTCTCCTGATTTGCACAGACGCTCCCCTTCCAAGGCCAGTTCTAGGCAAGAAGCTTCCATTCTATAAAATTATATAAGACAAACATTTATAACATTGCAACTGCACCACAGTGTTCTTAACTTCCAGAAAATAATTTAAATGTGAACTATGGCTACTCTTGCTTAGAATAGCTGCCTCTATAATTGAAGTATATATATATATATTATTGATAAAAACTACTATTTACAGCAAAAGCTAATTTGCGTCATCAAATGCCTCTGAACCAAAAAGGTCTTTTGTACAGGATAGCTAAATATCTCTATATGGAGCTAATGAAATAAAATTTATTTTATGGCAAGATAGGAAAAATTTAAAGGGCCTCCTTCCGCCCCTTTAGCATGTTGGGTATCTGAGTTAACCAGACCTCCTTAGGAGACAACGTTCCTTCTTTTTTTTTTTTTTTTTTATTATTATTTTCCCACTGTACAGCAAGGGGGTCAGGTCATCCTTAGATGTATACATTGCAGTTACCAACATTCCTTCTTAATGTCACCAAGGGTCACAACTCCTTAGGAGAGAACTTTCCTTCTTAATCCTGTGCTATTTGCTCTGCATGTGTAGGGATGGATTGTGTCAGATGTCACTCTTATGTCACCTAATGGATGGCCCTCTGTTTCAAAAACTTCTATAACTGTGCTTTGACCTCAAGTGGTCAGAACAATTCCCAGAGCTTTCTGAGAGCAGTTCCTGGGTTAGAACACTCGGTTGGGCTTGAATAAAATTTTCCATTTCTTTCTTAGATCCACTGATTAATTTTTCATCAAGAGAGCTCATTTTAATTGGCCCAACCAGAGCAACCTACTTTACCAATGAGAGAACCTAAAGCAGTGTTTCCTAAATGATTCTTTGTCATGGCAGACTTACTGACCTCCTGAGAATTGGGGAGAATAGGGACCTGTGGTAGGTGAAGTCCCATAACTAATACTCTTCTCTATCCAGGTATCCAGGTGATCTATGCAACCAGTACATCAACCCCTCCTACCACACATCTCTATCTCAGACTCTTGTGTCTGTACATGCGCACACACTCAGTCTTCTAACACACACACATACATAACACACACACCTTCCTCTTCTTACCACCACAGGATCACCTATATTTTAGAAAGACAGAGGAAAAAAATATTCTGATGCACAAGGCACACTTCTTTGAGACCCCCAAGTGTCAAGAAACTTCATGTTAGCAAGCAATGATTTGAAGATTTACAGAAATTGTAATTCTCATAGTGCTCAAAGTTTGAACCTTAAGAGCCAGAAAAATTATTTTACTATAAATATATCTAGGAGAAAAAGCACCAATACTTTGGTTTCTAATCCTAAGCTGTAGTAGGTATCCTTTGCCAAAGTTGCTGTTGTGCTTCTTCAACATTTTCATGATTTCTGCCATGTCTATGTACTATATAATCACTCATTTAAATGTCTCTATAGTTTGGTGAATTCTTTTAAATTCGCACATGCTATTAAAAAAACCTAGCTTCATCTGAAGCAGTATTCATGAAATGTCAGTTTGATGTGATACTTATGTTTATTTTATAATGTACTTAAAATAAAAATGTAACTAATAAAATTAAAAAGCTAGTAAAATTACCTTATCTACTACCACCGTTGGTAATCCATCATCCTTTAGAAGGCTGAGTTAACTCAGCAAGCATTTTAATTTTTGGAGTAGCACTAAATGACTCCTTACTAGACAGAATTAGCTTTGAGCAACTCTACCAGAGTGGTAGCTCTTGATGCTGGTTGCACAATAGCAGAGCTCACACAGAGCAATTTTTAAAACTCTCAATGCTGAGTCCCACTCCCGTGGATATGAGGTCTGCCCTCAGCATTGTTTAAAAGCCCCCAGGTAATTCCGGTGTACAAGCCACGGTTTTAATTCATAGGCAATATGAATTAAACCACCACTCACTCTAAACTCTTCAAAGATGATTATACTTTTGTATTTTTCTTTCTTTCTTTCTTTCTTTTAGGGCTGCACCCAAGGCATACGGAGGTTCCCAGGCTAGAGGATGAGTCGGAGCTGCAGCTGCCAGCCTACACCACAGCTGCAGCAACTCGGGATCGAGCTATGTCTGCGACCTACTCCACTGCTCACAGCAACAATGGACCCTTAACCCACTGAGCAAAACCAGGGATCGAACCTGCATCCTCTTGGATACCAGTCAGGTTTGTTTCCACTGAGCCGCAATAGGACCCTCCCCCCACCCCCCGCTTATTTTTAAGCAGCAGGTCAATTAATAAACTTGTTCAGGTGCTGTCTTTTAGCCTCTAAAACTTCAAGGTTCCTTGGAGTAACAAATTAAAATAGAAAGTGGTTGCCAAGGGGGAGGGGGAGGGAGTGGGATGGATTGGCAGTTTGGGGTTAATAGATGCAAACTATTGCCTCTGGAATGGATAAGCAATGAAAGCCTGCTGTACAGCACTGGGAACTATATCTAGTCACTTATGATGGGGCATGATAATGTGAGAAAAAGAATGTAAACATGTATGTGTGCCTGGGGTCACCTTGCTGTACAACAGAAAACTGACAGAACACTAAACCAACTAATCAGCTATAATGGAAAAAATAAAAATTATTAAGAAAAAAAGAGGCAGAGAAACCTAAAAAAAAAAAAAAAAAAGGAATTGTAAAACTGCAAAATAAATCAGATGAAGCTAAAAGAAAAGTCTGGACTAAGATTAACAGACACGATTACAAAGATTCAAAACAGACTTCTGGTGCAGAATAAGCAGATATGAGTAGTCATCTCTGACAGGCAATTTTTAAGTTTACGTTGAAGTATCTTTTTTTTTTTTTTTTAAACAATTCAAGTGATTTAGCCAAAGGCTACTGTTTGTTCGCAGACTAGTCACTTTCCCCTTACTTTATGGATACAGGTAAAATAAGCAAGTTAACCTCTTTTTAACATTTTGCTTCAACATAAGACCAAGTCAATGAGATGCTGGGGGGGATCTAAAGCATATGGAAAAATAAATCAGTTTATCAGATACCTTAAATTTGTTTTTTGTTATAGGTCATTTCAAATTAATAAAGCTCCCCCTCTTTTTTTCTGTCACGCCTATGGCATGAGGAAGTTCCTGGGCCAGGGATCAAATCTGAGCCACAGCAGCGACCAAAGCTGCTGCAGTGACAACATGGCATCCTTAACCCAGGGCACCACAAGGGAACTCCTAATAAGGCCTATTTTTGTCTTTCATAAGTGAAAACTGTCCTTTAGAACTGTATTTTTGAATATGAGATATTTCATAAAAGAAAAAGATTGTTTTTGCTTAAGGTTTCATGAGGTTACTGGTGTATTCCATGTGTGAAGACAAATGAGTCAGCAAAAGCTTAATATGTAAAAATGTGGTTTTATTAAAGGGTTCTTTGGCTAGAAAAGGTACCTGAACTTGTTGTCTTTATTTGTCTAAATACTGAAGCTACTGAACTTCTAAGAATTACCACAGGGAAAAAAAATTGGAAAAGATATTTTTACATATAAAATACAGTACTTTTTTAATTAACAAATTTCTAATTTAAGCATGATACCAATTGTGTAAATATATATATATATATATATAGAGAGAGAGAGAGAGAGAGAGAGAGAGAGCGCGAGCAATTTCATGGCTAGGAATTTATCTTAAAGCTATATACACACAGGGAGTTCCCGTCGTGGCTCAGTGGTTAACGAACAGGACCAGGAATCATGAGATTGCAGGTGTGATCCCTGGCCTTGCTCAGTGGGTTAAGGATCCGGCATTGCCGTGAGCTGTGGTGTAGGTTGCAGACACGGCTCGGATCCTGAGTTGCTGTGGCTCTGGTGTAGGCCGGCAGCTACAGCTCTGATTCGACCCCTAGCCTGGGAACCTCCATGTGCTGCGGGAGCGGCTCAAGAAATGGCAAAAAGACAAAAAAAAAAAAAAAAAAAAACCATATATACACAAATCCAAAAGGATATATATAAAAGGATGTTCACAGCAACAAAAAACTACAACTTAAATGCCCATCGACAGAGTATTGGTTAAAAAAAGTACACACCACCATACAATGGACACTGACAACAGCATATGACTTCACTGAGGAGAGGGAGAGAGACACTCACACAAAGAACCATCAGTTCAGGACGATTAGGCTGCTGGCCAGGAAAATAGAGATAAGGCTATTAAGAAAAAAAAAAATTTAAGGCAGAACCCCCCCAAAATTAACATAAAATCTTCTTTGCCATTTGAGCTACTACCCCTTTAGTGTGCACTGTGCATGTGGATTCTACATTAACTAGATCCTCTTAGAAGACACAGGAATGCCTCCTTGCCCTCCCCCCCAAAAGGCAATTCCTCCTGGAGCCAGCAAGGTAGCTCCTTGGGAGCTAACATTCCCTTCTCAATCCTGGAAGCTGTCACAATAATCCACTTGTTGGACTATGCAAACTGTCAGTATGTCAATTGAGCATATAATTCTTTGTCTTAAAACCTTATATGCCTTGACTCAACTGTCTAACAGGCAAACAGTCCTCAGAGCTTTCTGAAAAACTGTTTCCCAGGTTATAATCCTCAGGTTTGTGCAGATAAAATGTACCCTTTCTTTCAAAGACTGACTACTGATTAATTTTTTTTGTGGGCAATGTAAGACATTAAAAACTGGAAGTTACATGTAACACAGAGAAGCATCTTCTTCAAATAAATATCTTCGCCACAGATATCTGACCTGGATTTAAACTTACACAACCTTGTAACGGAACCATCAATCCAAATGACGTCGTCGCATCTAACAAGATTTAGCCGTAAGGCTGAATGGAATCATAAGCAATACAGATTTTTTTTTAAAGGTATTTAACATAATTCTCATTGGAAACAGCCAACTAGAATCCTGCTGAAATCCTTGAAGTGTATGGGATGAGACTGCCCTATAGGAGAATCTACCTCAGAAGAGTCATTTCTGTAACAATTGCCCCCAAATAAACCTCAAAACAATCTAGTTAAAAAAAAAACAAAAACAACCAAAAACCCCTCTAGTTTATGAGTTTCTTTTGACATATATTATGGCTCTGGTATATTTTATTGAAAAAGTCAATATTCTGACAAAATCTCCAACACTTCAAATATATTTAACTGCAAAATAGTCAAGGCAGGTTGGTTTATAAATTTTTTAGAAGATCATTAAATAGTAACAGAGAAAGTAATTTCATATCCTCTTTGTCTCTATGAGAGACTAGAATTACTTCATTTGTTTACCAGTTGGGTTGAAAACAAAGAACATACCCAGAGTAGAAGACAAACCAGGAAAATATCTTTCCATTAAAGTATATCCCACATACAAAGTTTCTCTTATTCTTCCTAATGGCCTATTTAATCATACAATCAAAAAAGTACATTGTTAATAACTATAAATAAACATAGTACTACTATCCTTGACTGAAATGTTTTCATGTCTGTTAACAGATTGAACATCAGAGTCTTACTTCCACATCTTCTGTACAAACTCACATCATTTCAATTTATTTTAATTTTACATTATTTTTTATTTTTCTTCTACACTTGATTTTTTACTCTACCTCCTTATTTTTTATTTCTTGTGTTTACAGTGTATCAATGAAAGCAAAATAGGATTAAAATCTTGACTCTACATCATTTAAAAAAATGTAATAACCAATTCTGTTCAAACCTGTCTCTCCCTTCCAAGGGCTTACATATTGGAGTTCCTGTTGTGGCGCAATGGAAATGAATCCAACTAGGAACCATGAGGTTTTGGGTTCGATCCCTGGCCTCACTCGGTGGGCTAGGGATCCGGCGTTGCTGTGAGCTGTGGTGTAGGTCGCAGACATGGCTCAGATCTGCTGTGGCTGTGGCATAGGTTGGGCGCTGTAGCTCTGATCACACCCCTAGCCTCCTGGGAACCTTCATATGCTGCAAGTGTGGCCGTGAAAAGTGCAAAAAAGGGGGCGGGGCTTACATATTAAAAAAGAATAAATGATGGGGATTCAGGACTTAAGATCAAAGCAAGAGTGCCCTGCACCTTCTCCACTGGGCTCTATCCTGTGGCTCTCTCACTACATACCTTAGCCCCACCTTCTATGTGTTCTAACTGGGTGTGGCTCTTTTCCATAAACATAGTCCCCATAAACAACGTTCATCCATCCAATTTACTACATATATCTAGTTATGCCAGTTTACTTGGTAAAAGGGAAAGTGCAAAACTATCTTGATTTAAAATTAAATTCTGATCGGTAACTTAGTTTTAAAAGTGATTCTACTATATATTATATCAAATTTAATTCTCAAAACAACCCCCTGAGCTGTGTCTTTTATAGAAGGGGAAATGATGCCCAGCGGTGTGCTTAAGATCAGAGGATGGCAAAACTGAGAGGTGAAATCTTGTCTCTGTCTCCAAATCCAGTGCCCTTTCCACCCGTCCACAATACCTCAAGTAATTCTTTGGAAAGAATATTGTTAACAACTATATTTACCTAGCAAAACTGAAGAATTCAACACTGAAATTGTATTTCTTTTTTCTTTTCTTTTTTTGCTTTTTAGGGCCGCAGGTGGGGCATATGGAGGTTCCCAGGCTAGGGGCTTAATCGGAGCTGTAGCTGACAGCCTACACCAGAGCCACAGCCAGATCCAAGCCTACACCAGAGCCACAGCCAGATCCAAGCCGCACCTGCGACCTACAGCACAGCTCATGGCAGCACCAGATCCCCAACCCACTGAGCAAGGACAGGGATCGAATCTGCATCCCCATGAATACTAGTCAGGTTTTTTTCTGCTGAGCCACAATGGGAACTCCTGAAATTGTATTTACAACTTACGTGCAATAATCTAATTTTCACATTAAAGGACTGAAATGTTTATTATTCACAGTAACAAGTATGAACAAGGACATTTCTCAAAGAAACAGAAAATGAGAGAAACTAGTACGATGAACTCGATACGTCCATCTTTCAACATCAATAATTACCAACACAGGGTATACTATCAATATTTCATTCCCTCTCACTCTCCAACTTCAAATTCTTTTGAAGTATATTCCAGAAAGCATACAATTTCATTTGCAAACATTTTCAAATGTATCTCTAAAAGATAAGGAGTCATTTAAAAAATATATATATACATATATATATAATCACAACACTATTATCATTACCTAAAAAATTGACAATAATGACTTAAAATCCACTGTCCACTTGTTAAAAGTTTAGAAACAAATCTCAATTTACTATTAGTCTCCATTTCTCTCTACCTTCACAAATACAAGATTTTTCATAAAGTATTGAGATATCTCTCAGGAGGTTTTTTAGCGTCTGAAGAATTATTCCATTTCAAAATCACAACTCATTGTGCCACAGAAACTTCTCCAAGGATAGAAGAGCATCTCCTCAATGGAAGATCCAGATGGATAAAACATTATATGCTAAGTGTTTACAGAACAGAAAAATATCCTATACTAGGCCATGACTCCTAATATAAGGGATGCAAACTATTACCTGCAATTATAGAATAATCTAACCAGGACATAGAATATAGATTTTACAGCACTGATGCAACCAGAGATTTGTCTGATATAGTCTTACTGAAAATAATTTTCAATTTCTTTTTTCTTTTTTTTTTGCTTTTTAGGACCACACCCACAGCATATGGAGGTTCCCAGGCTAGGGATCTAATCAGAGCTACATCTGCCAGCCTACACCACAGCCACAGCAACACAGGATCTGAATTGCATCTGCAACCTACACCACAGCTCACAGCAACACCAGATCCTTAACCCACTGAGCAAAGTCAGGGATTGAACCTGCAACCTCATGGTTCCTAGTTGGATTCATTTCCGCTGTGCCATGACAGGAACTCCTCAATTTCTTTTGATGAAAAGAAAATTCCTATATAAATGTATAGCTGTGTTTGCCCTATGCTATATGATGGAAAAAGGATGAATCTAAGACCTTCCTATCAGCAGAGGAACAACTCCTCCTTATCTATTGCTCTTACAGTATTAAGAAGTAAAGTAGTCTTAAAAACATTTAGCAAGACAGGTAAACCTCTTACTAGGTTCATCTGAGGTTTCCCGTCCAATGAAGTGCAACAGACATTCCATCAAATGTGGACTCTGAGCCATGCTAGGCCTTGTGGCTGCCCTAAGGGAGCTAATGGTCCAAAAAGGGAGTGGCAAGGGAGGAGGACACAAATGCAGAAACAGATACACCGAATTTTAATCCAGTTGGTGCAAAAAAAGAGATATGCACAGGATATGTGAGCACAGAGAGGACACACAGCCAAACTATACAATTGAGAAATAGTTTCCAAGAAGAGACTATTTCTGAGCTGAATCTTAAGATATTGAGTAGAATTAGCTAAACCAAGACAGAGGGAAGGGCATTTAAGTCACACGGTGTAGCAGGAGCAAAGGCACTGAGACGTGTTCAGGGAACCAGAGGTCACAGTGCAACGTAAGGACTGGAAGGAAGTAAGGATGCAGAAAGAGGCAGGCGAGACAGTGGAAGACCTTGGGTACTACATTAAGCTGGGCTCAGCCCCTTAGGTGACTTGGAGCCACCAGAGGGATTGAGCAGGTTTAATGTGTGTTTTTAGACTGAGTCCTCTAGAGGCAAACTTAAAAGACAGATTCCAAGAGGATGGAGTAGAGAATGGAGGGAAGATGGTGGGGGCCTGAACCACAGCGGCGTAAAGAAGATCCAGATGGGTAGATCAATCTGAGCAACATTTAGAAGGTAAAACTGGCAAGACTTCACACTGGGTACACAAAGAGAGAAGGGAAGAAAGTATGTAAGCTCACTTCCAGTTTATGGAACTACGCCCCAGAGGGAAGAGTGAGAGCATTTCTATTAAAAACGCCTTTTAATTTTGTTGAATGTCTTCCATTTTCTTTTATTTGAAACTTTTAAATTTTTAATAGAAATGCCCTCAGCTTACCCATATAAACTTCCTTGGCACCATGCCGTAACACAAGCCATCTCCAAAGCAAAGGACAATATACATCTCCTCACTGCCTCCTGAACGTGTGTTAAGACATCTAGAGTTTGGTAGCAAACATCATCACTCATTAGGGTTTTGAATACTATTCAAAGCTGTAAGTTCTGATGTTTATTTAATATTAACTTATAACAGTTTTAATAAGGAATCTAGTAATATCTAATTACCTTACTAATAATTGTGTCTTCCACTGTAATATTTGTTTTGTGTTTATTTTACAGTTTAGTACAATGACCGGAACTTAGCAAATTAATGTTAAATAATGATGATGCAGATTATTCTTGCTTTGTTCCTAAATGTATCAGAAATGTCATTAATATTTTACCGCTAAGTATTAAAACTATTAGTTTACCATGTTTAGAAAGTATCCACTCGGACATTACTACCCATTTTTTAAAAAGCTCATTTTTTTTTTTTTTTTTTTAAGGGCCTCACCCATGGCATACGGAAGTTCCCAGGTTAGGGGTCGAATCGGGGCTGCAGGTGCCGGCCTACGCCATAGCCACAGCCACGTAGGATCCAAGCTGCGCCTGCAAACTATACCATAGCTCACGGCAATGCCGGATCCTTAACCCATTGAATGAGGCCACAGATCGAACCCTCATCCTCATGGATACTAATCGGGTTCGTTACTGCCGAGCCACAACAGGAACTCCCTAAAAACTCATTTGTAAAAGATCACCATTAAATTATTACACAAAAACTAAGTCATTCAACCCACCGCACTAAAAATCTATCTTCTACCATCAAAAATGTAGAAATATATTTCATTTTTGTATTGGCATTATATAAAGAATTGCAAAAAGAAAACATTTTTTTTGTTTGTTTGTGCTAAAGTTCCCAGGCCCAGGATCAAACCTGTATCACAGCAGTAACCCAAGGTACAACAGTGACAATGCCAGATCCTTAACCCACTGAGCCACCAGGGAACTCCAAGAGTAACAAAATTTAAAGTAACTATTCATAAACTCTTCCACAGAATATTAATAAAGAACTGTAGTATCTACTACCATTTTCCTATAGAACAGATATAAAAACAACCACCACAACAAAAAGAAAAGACTGCTTAAAGGAGATATTAACTATGGCTAGTATGTTTAAATATTTTCTACTTTAAATCTGAAATGATATGAGTTAAATATGTTTAAATATTAAAAATTACCCGCTAAGAAAACAGTATAGTCTTACCTGTAACGAACATGAAAAGAATGGTCTTCCCTCATGCTTATCAAATTTTCCTCCATCGAGTCATATTATAAGCTGGGTATAATATGAAATTATTTCATTTTATGCCAATGCAGTTCTACAATGTAGAATTGTTGCAGAATATTGTCCGGTTAGTATACTAATGAGTTGGCGTTAATACATCCTAAGCTCCTGCTTCTTCTTTATTAATAATGAAAGGAGGTCAATGTCAGACAGCTTAAAGGTTCAAAACGTGTCCCAAATCCTTGCATCTCTGGCCCTTTCAGCAGCACTTCAGCAACATTTCTGCAAAAGGAATACAAGATGTTTTGCTTGAAGTCCTATGTTCAAAGAATAACTTAAAAGGAATTCCAAGCTGTACATAATTACACAGCTAACTCCACAGACTGCTGTCATGCCAATTATGGGAGAAAAACAGAAGAGGGCTTAACTGTCAAGAGGATTTCTAAATAAGAATGTGAATACATGATATCTACTTGAGAACCGTACTTTAATTTCTAATTGATTTGAAATATAACAACTTTACTAATTTTTTCTACTATAAACAAATATGAAAGAATATGCATGGTACTAATTAAAATCAAGATTATGATACTTCAAGCTTTTTGAAACTGCTAGTAACAAGTAAAATGAAAATTCAGCAATTCATTTGAACAAGTCAATTCTAAACTCTGCAAATGTTTTTCTTCAAAGAAGGTATTTGTGCTGATAATTAGATTATAATTGGATTCATTTGCTCTCAATGTCCAGTCTAACCTTGTCAAGGTTTTTAAAGTGTTTTCACTGAATAAGTACACAAGAAATTTAGGAAATATGTGTGTGGTAGAAAGATAAAACAAACGGTTCTATACCACTCATCACTTTATGATAAAGAACATGATCCCTGCCTCTGAAGGCTCCTGGGTGCCTCAACCTAACCCACCCCGTTCCTTTCCCCTCTAAGGTGATCCCTGGACTGGGTTGTATTCATTATTCCCTTGATGTCTTCGTAACTTTGCCACAAATGTCTGCAGAGGTTTAAATAATGTGTTACTTAGTTCTGTATGGTTTTGCTCAACACTGTGTTTCTGAGATTTTCATCTCACTTGTTGCACAACTTGTAGATTTTATTGCTGTTACCACATTCCATTGTATACCAAATTCATTCTCTCACTCTGCTGTTTTCTTGGGGATTTTTTGGCCATTCTTACAGCATGCAGAAGTTCCCATCATTCTGCTGATGATCAGCAACTTGGATCACATTTTTAAAAAAATTTTCTTGTGGCTACTACTTTTTTTTTTTTTTTCCTTTTAGGGCCACACCCATGGCATATGAAAGTTCCCAGGCTAGGGGGTCGGATCAGAGCTACAGCTGCCAGGCCTACACCATAGCCACAGCAACTCGGGATTCCCCAACCCACTGAGCAAGGGCAGGGATTGAACCTGCATCCTCAGGGATACTAGTCAGATTCGTTTCTGCTGCATCACAATGGGAACTCCATGGCCACTATTCAAAGTACTGCTATGAACACTAAAACTAATAACTCAATGTCCTGGTTAAACAGAAGAGTAGATAAACTAAAGAGAGAATGAGTGGAACAGAAGAATATCTGAAGTTTACTCAGACATAAATAAATAGATAAAGAGGTGAAACATACTGAAGACCAGTTCAGTCAACTAATCTACGACAAAGGAGGGAAGAATATACCATGGAAAAAAGACAGTTTCTTCAACAAGTGGTGCTGGGAAAACTGGACAACTACATATGAAAGAATGAAATTAGAACATTCTCTAACACTGTGCACAAAAATAAACTCAAAATGAACTGAAGACCTAAACATAAGGATGGATACTATAAAACTCCTAGAGGAAAACACAGGCAGAACATTCTCTGACATAAACTGCAGCAGTATCTTTTCTCGATCCACCTCCTAGAGTATTGAAAATAAAAAGAAAAATAAACAAATGGGACCTAATTAAACTAAAAAGCTTCTGCAAAAAAAAACCATTTAAAAAAAGAAAAAACAGCCCACAGCTGGGAGAAAATATTTGCAAATGAAGCAACTGACAAGGGATTAATCTCCAAATATACAAACATCTCAAGAATATTTATATATATAAAAAAAATCCCAATGAAAAAATGGTCAGAAGATCTGAATAGACATTTCTCCAAAGAAGACACACAGATGGACAAAAGGTCCATGAAATGGTGCTCAACATCCCTATTATTAGAGAAAGCAAACCTAAACTGCAACAAGGTATCACCTCACACCAGTCAGATTGGCAATAAATGCTGGAGAGAGTGTAGAGAAAGGGGAACTCTCCCACACTGGTGAGGGGAATGTAAACTTGTACAACCACAATAGAGAACAGTATGGAGGTTCCTTAAAACACTAAATATAGAACTACCACATGACCCAGCAATTCCACTCCTAAGCATCTATCCAGAGAAAACCATAATTCAAAAAGATACATGCATTCCAATGTCCACTGCAGCATTGTTTACAATAGCTCAGGCATGGAAACAATCTAAATGTCCATCAACAGAAGAATGGATAAGGAAAAAGTGGCATTTATGTACAATGGAATATTACTAAGCCATAAAAAACAAAATAATGCCATTTGCAGCAACACAGATGGACCTAGAGATTATTATATTAAGTGAAGCAAGACAAAGATAAGTATCATATGATATTACTTATACAAGGACTCTAATAAAAGTGATACAAAAGAACTTATTTATAAAACAGAAAGGAACTCACAGATTTCAGGGGACAAAAAGGGGGAAACTGGAAGGAGGAGGGATAAACTGGGAGGATGGATTAACACAAACAGACTACTGTATATAAAACAGTGACAAGGACCTACTGTATAGCACAGGGAGGCCTGCTCAATGTTCTGTAATAGTTTATATGGAAAAAAGAATGGATATATGTATAACTGACTCACTTTGCTGTAAACCTGAAGCTAATACAACATTGTAAACCAACTATATCCCAATAAAGTTTTTTTTAGGAAGTACTTGGGAGATAGATGTTGAATTTTCCCATCACCTATTATATCTAGTGTTAGTAGTTTTTGTCTTAGGGGCATTTGCCTACATGTGTACCAAGGAGAGGTAACACTATGACATGTGTTTTAACTTTTAATTTTTTTTTTTTTTTTTAGGGCCACACCTGTAGCATGTGAAGGTTCCCAGGCCAGGGGTCAAACCAGAGCTTCAGTGTCAGCCTACATCACAGCCACAGCAACGCCAGATCTGAGCCACATCTGCGACCTATGCCTCAGCTCATAGGAACACTGGATCCTTAACCAGCATCCTCAGGAATACTAGTTGGATCCTTAACCCAGGGAACTCCGATGTGTGTTTTAATTTTAACATTAATGTTATAAACTTTAAATTCAACCTAGGTTTTTTCGGTAAAAGTTAGTTTCCTTTAAGATTTAGTGCTCGCTTAGCTTATAAATTTGACAAATTCTTTTAAATATGTAACACCATTACAAACTTTATCTCCTGCATTAAAGCCTGTCATACACTGAAAAAAAAAAAAGCACTTCAGAGAAAAGGAAGACAAAATAAGAAGTTCTGATAAGGTCTAACTAATGTACCAGAAAGAAAAACAGAAAAAGGAGGAAAGGCAAAATCTTCATTGATAAACAGAGAATTTTGAGAGTTGCAGACAGACATTAATTAACAGATTGAAGAAGCACACCAAGTCCTAAGTAGGATAAATAAAAATGAATCTATATCCAGATATATCACAGAAAGACTATAGGCCATCATATATAAACTATAATCTTTAAGGTAACAACTGAGAGAAACAAATGAGGTAAGATTAAGACTGATGTGTGTATTTAAGTTTTATATATATGTTAAGATACGTTTGTATATAAGTTTTATATATGTTTACATATGCGTATAAATACTTATATACTTGCATATAACATATGTAATAAAACATACATGTGTGCATATACACACACTCACAAAGTCCTAGAATCCAGTGTTACAAACAACTCCATGGGTAAGTTAGTCCAAAATATTACTACAGCATTCCCAGAAAGATCACAAGGCAGCCAATCCTAATTTTGAGTAGTCCTTTTAGAAAGTTGTTTCACACTTTGAGCAACCTTTCCATTTCTACCCATTTCTCCCTTTGCTACCATCCAACAGAGCCTAATTCTTCTTCCACATAACATCCCTTTAAGTATTTCAGCTATAACATAAACTAGACTCTAAAGAACACACACCTGGGAGTTCCCGTCGTGGCGCAGTGGTTAACGAATCCGACTAGGAACCATGAGGTTGCGGGTTCGGTCCCTGCCCTTGCTCAGTGGGTTAACGATCCGGCGTTGCCGTGAGCTGTGGTGTAGGTTGCAGACGCAGCTCGGATCCCCTGTTGCTGTGGCTCTGGCGTAGGCCAGGGGCTACAGCTCCGATTCGACCCCTAGCCTGGGAACCTCAATATGCCGCGGGTGCGGCCCAAGAAATAGCAACAACAACAACAAAAAGACAAAAAGGCAAAAAAAAAAAAAAAAAAAAGAACACACACCCACTGCTTTGTTAATTAAGTACAGTTAGAGAGAGGTTAGTAGCAAACAGCAATTATGAGGAGGAAGGTAGATGGAAGATGCAGAGGATCAGCCTTGGGAACACTGCCAAGCTACAAACTTCCTAGAAGAAATGAGGTTTTCGTATTAAAAACCAGCTTGGCATATAAGAAACACAAAATGTTATTCCTCTTATCCCCCTCTCTAGGCCAACAAAGGAAGCAGTATCTTAAGAAACGATGAAAAGATAGGTAGCAGTTATTAATCAAACAGAAGTTCAATTTTCCTTTTGGTCAGAATTCCATCGTACCTCTTCTTTCCTTAACAAAAAACACGAAGAGAATGAGTGTAGATATTCACAGCAATAGCTCCAAAGTGCATCTCAATTATACAACAGCTGAAGTGTCAACTAAACTGTCTTCCACTACCACTTTGAGGTTAGGTTGTTATTTACAATATGGGACAGAAGATGAGGTAACAGAATTAACTTAGAATTAAGTTAAACTTTAGTTGAAATATTTTTTCAGTCATGAAATTGTAATGAAATCCCCAAGTTCACCAAGCATTAAAAAATTAGGTTAAGGAGTTCTCGTCATGACTCAGTGGTTAACGAACCTGACTAGCATCCATGAGGACCCGGGTTCCAACCCTGGCCTCGCTCAGTGGGTTAAGGATCCAGTGTTGCTGTGAGCTATGGTGTAGGTCACAGATGCAGCGTGGATCCCACATTGCTGTGGCTGTGGTGTAGGTTGATGGCTACAGCTCTGATTGGACCCCTAGCCTGGGAACTTCCATATGACGTGGGTGCAGCCCTAAAAAGACAAAATAATAATAAAAAAAAGACCAAAAAAAATGAGGTTAACTTTGTGTTTATTAAAATGCAAGCATGTAATTAAATTAACAAATGTATATAAATGGAGTGGCAAAATACCCTACCTCATAAGAACTGCACACAGAACCATTAAAATATTTTTAAACAAGAGGTTGTTCCCGCTGTGGCACAGTGGGTTAAGGATCCATGTTGCCATAGCTGTGGCTCGGATTTGATCCCTGGCTGAGGAAGTTCCACGTGCTGCAGATGTGGGCCCCCCCCCACCAAAAAAAAAAAAAAGGTATTTACTATTTTACCAAGGACAATTTATAATAATAAAGTTTTACTACTTTCAAAAGAAGAATATCCCCCACAAGAGTCATTCTTAAATTTCAATCTCCATGACAATTAAGTATAATTTCTTATGTTACAATTATTCACTGAGGAGTTCCCGTCGTGGCGCAGTGGTTAACGAATCCGACTAGGAACCATGAGGTTGCGGGTTCGGTCCCTGCCCTTGCTCAGTGGGTTAACGATCCGGCGTTGCCGTGAGCTGTGGTGTAGGTTGCAGACGCGGCTCGGATCCCGCGTTGCTGTGGCCCTGGCGTAGGCCGGTGGCTACAGCTCCGATTCAACCCCTAGCCTGGGAACCTCCATATGCCGCGGGAGCGGCCCAAGAAATAGCAACAACAACAAAAAAGACAAAAAAAAAAAAAAAAACAATTATTCACTGAAAAAAAAAAGCAATTCCTGATTCAATGATTCAGGTTGCAAAGACTCTCTAACCAATTCAACAACAATGTGTTCGTTCATGCTCCACATGGAGTTAACAAATCTACTTCATATTTTTTTTTGCTTTTTTTGTCTTTTTTCTAGGGCCACGCCAGCAGCATATGGAGGTTCCCAGGCTAGGGGTCGAATTGGAGCTACAGCTGCTGGCCTGCACCACAGCCACAGCAACACCGTGTCTGCGACCTACACCACAACTCAGGGAACCACCAGATCCTTAATCCACTGAGCAAGGCCAGGAATCAAACCCATGTCCTCATGGATACTAGTCGGGTTCATTAATGGGAACTCCTATTTCATATTTAACATATAGTTTATATATTACTAGTACACCACTAATAAAATTTATAATCGATGTTAAATTATAAATTGTCCATTAAGATAAGAAAACTTAATGACAGGACCAGGAAATGGAATGGAAATTATAGGTTTGAAAGAATATTAAGAAGTCATCGACTTTAACTCCAACTTCCATTAAGACATATAACTAATGGAGTTCCTGCTGTGGTGCAATGGGATCGGCAGGGTTGTGGGAGTGCTAGGATGCAGGTTTGATCCCCAGCTGGCACAGTGGGTTAAAGATCTTGCATTGCTGCAGCTGCGGCTTAGGTTGGGAATGTGGCTTGGATCTCATCCCTGGCCCAGGAACTTCATATATTACAGGGCAGCCAAAAATGAAAAAAAAGATTTATAACTAATAATTTGCGAGGGACACATCTGCTCGTAAGAGCATCTCCCAGGTTTTAACAAACAATGCTCCGAAAACCTCACTGCTAACAAAATTGCTACCTCACAGCATCTTCTGGTCTGGCCATAAAGAGAAAGCAATAATTATTTTCCCTATCTTTTTTTTTTTTTTTTTTGTCTTTTTGCCATTTCTTGGGCCACTCCCATGGCATGTGGAGGTTCCCAGGCTAGGGGTCAAATCGGAGCTATAGCTGTCAAGTCTACGCCAGAGCCACAACAACGCGGGATCCAAGCCACGTCTGCAACCTGCACCACAGCTCACGGCAATGCCAGATCCTTAACCCGCTGAGCAAGGGCAGGGATTGAACCCGCAACCTCATGGTTCCTAGTCGGATTCGTTAACCACTGCGCCACGACGGGAACTCCTATTTTCCCTATCTTAGAAACTGATAGAAGCATACAGAAAAATCAGCTGGTACAAAACCCTGATTGCCTCGTGCCTAATTACCTGATTGGGAAGTCAAAACTGGCAGACTCCCATTACAAACCTCAGTGGATTTCTAGACACTGTCCAAGGTGTGCAATCAGAGTGAACAATAAATCCCAGCCCTGCTTCACTCCATTGGAAGTAAAGTATCTTCTTCAATCTAGGCGACTGGGAAAAATAGGGCACAGGTAGTTACAATTACAGCTCACTCCCGTATGGGTCTGAACTCCACAGATCGACTTATAAAGGGAATTTGTTCAATAAATAGATACTACAGTAAGTACTACATGATCTGCATGCTGGTTGAAGGTGCAGATGCAAAACTGTGGATATTGGGGGCCAGCTGTAAAATTATGTGTGGATTTTCAGCTCCCCTAATCCCCACATCATTCAAGGGTCAACTGTATAGCTTTTGTCCTTCTTTCAATTTATCTAAACTATCTACTCTTTGTGTGTGTGTGTGTGTGTGTGTGTCTTTTTGCCATTTCTTGGGCCACTCCCGTGGCATATGGAGGTTCCCAGGCTAGGGGTCTAATTGGAGCTGTAGCCTCTGGCCTACACCAGAGCCACAGCAACGTCGGATCCAAGCCATGTCTGCAACCCTCACCACAGCTCACGGCAACGCCGGATCCTTAACCCACTGAGCAAGGCCAGGGATCGAACACGCAACCTCATGGTTCCTAGTCAGATTCGTTAACCACTGAGCCACAGTGGGAACTCCTAAACTATCTACTCCTGACTGCAACTTCAATGCTAATAACTTTTGGTCTGATTCTTTCATTTATGTATCTCTATAAACTGGTAATACCCATTAGATAATATATATAACTTTCTTTTCTTGCCTCCAGGATAATCTAAATTCTTTAAATTCTCTTATCCTAATAATTCCCTCTAAGGTACTATACTCAAATTCTCCAAATCCCTTTCAGTTGTAATGTTTCAAATCAGACACAGTAGCTCTTTATCAAACAGACCTGGGATAAATATTGAAGAAGAATCAAGAATGCATTTAAAATAAAGTTCTCTCACATTAGAATTCAGGGTACAGGTTATAGTAACAAATATACGCCACAGTACTAACAGGGATAGTACCATTATGATGCCAAAACATCCACTTCTAAAATACACTCAAGTAACTACCTGAGGTAAACTGGTTATTTTTTTTTTTTTTGTCAAATTATGTAAGTAGACACTAATGTATTTGTAGATGGTCTAAAAAATAGCTTGTCACCTAATCCAAACATCTATTTCTAATTATTTTTTTTGGTGCTCTCTGAAAGATACAGTAGAAACAAGATGGCAAGTATAAGGAACAATACATGTAAAATCAAGAGTAGGAAAGTAGAAGCAGGAAGTTTACATAGAAGAATATATGAGTGTAAGAAAAAGCAAATGGTGTAATAAGCAAAGTCCAACAGAGAGTTCGGAGCTTGGTTTTAGGGTGGCAGGTGTCAAGGAGCCAATCAAAGGCAGGAAAATCATTTTGATATTAGAATATAAGACTGATGTGGGAAATTCTTGCCTAAGGCAAGGGAAGTCAGGACCAAGACTGGCTGTGTACTTAAGTAACCTGGCTGAGCACCTACAGAAAAATGAAAATAATGCCCACGGGCTAGATGTGAGAGGCAAAGGTCAAGCAGTGAAAGGGACAGGCAGACCAGTAGCAACGTGCAGTGACGGAAAAATTGACTTACGAGAATAATACCTGGGAGAGGAAAAAAACGGAATATTTATATTAAACCTGTACTTGGTAAAGTGCTATGATCACAAATTTAGCCGAAAGAAACAAAGATATCAAGCTTGAGATAATTTAAAATAAAAAATTGATAAATGTGAAGGTGGGGGCAGGGGGGCAATAGAATGAGTGACTAACATGTCTTAATTTTGCACATCTTTAAAGCCAAAAAACCGTGATAAGCTAGTGACAAAATTAAAGAGAAATTTCAATGGGACAAAAAAATAAAGCAATGCATAAAAGATCAATTCTTTGAACATAATCTCTATACCAATAATATAATCAAACCATCACGTAATATTGTGAACTATGTATAACTCAAGATTACATCTGTGTGTATCTAATCTATCTATAGTGTTGTACACAGTGTCAGTGTCAACTGATAATTGCTATATATATATATCAAGTGTAAATTACACAATCCCAAATTAATAAAATAAACCATCACAGTGCACAGTAAAGCAGACTATTCCATTCTTTATCATGTTGGAGAAATAAGAATTTACTACAGAGTATGCTGTAAAAGGGGTATCGATGGTTTTCCTTTAGCAAAGATATAATAACCCTGAGGTAGGTACCACAGTAAGGTTACATCTTAATTTACTGCTAACCTTCAAGTTTGCAAACAATTGATATGTCTTTAAAATGTTAGGCCAAAAAATATATATATTCGACCAAATTAGGTTAGAAAATAAGTGTAACAGTGTAACTGCTCACTAACTACATAGTTTGGCATGAAAACTTTCTAATAAGCTGTTTGTTAGTACTGATCAGCTAAATAAATAGAATACAAAGGACAGATTAGAATAATGGTTCTAGATCCCAGGTAAATCTGTATCTTAAAGATGCACTACCAGTCAGAAGGGTTCCCATGTATATTTGAAATTAATCCTCGTGGGTCATTTTGAAAAATAGCAAAGACATGCAAAGTAAAGGCACCACTAATTTTAAACTCTCATATTTATTCTTGGCAGATTAGAAAAAAAAGGAATTTAGGCCCAGAACTGTTTAAAAGGTAAAACAATGAAACCAACTGTTTCGGAGTAATGAATCCAAAAACAATTTTAGTAATATAAAATAAGAATTCCTGTTTATGTTTAGGTGTTTTACACCTAAAAGCTCACTATTCTAAACAACTAAATTATATATAAATTTTCTTTTTTGGTTAAGAGCATTTACATCTTTATCCATCACATAAAGCTGAAAGGACTTTAATGAATATGCTCCCTGGACAACCAGAATACTAATAAAAGCTATATATGAAATTTCAAATTAGATAAATACTAAAAACATAATACAGAAGAAAGCACTTTTAGATTATTAAAACTGCTGTTTTGAAATTACAGTCCTTGGTGATTACAATAATTCAATAGAGGATGAAGCAGTTGCTTAAAATTTTCAAGGACAGAAGGAAGATTAATTTTACACATCTCTAATCCTGGTTACCTTTTTTCCCTGCAAAACAGTTAATAAATCAAAAGTCCTGTTGCAACAAGATTACTTATTTATATTTAATAGAAATATGTCCAACTAAAGGGGAAAAGTCTTAAATATATTCATTAGGATAAAATTAGTATTTTTCTCCCTATTACTTGGTTTTATTTCTCCTCAAACTGAAGCCCAGAGTTTACAAATAATGTTAATTTTTCCTCCTATAAAACAATTTAAAACAGGTTGCCCTTTTAACCCATTAGTAACATTAATAACCTTTTGGAAGGGTTTCTATTAGACACATAAGAAAAGTAATTTTTAATTATTATAAAGACCTAAAATTGGATACATAGCAGTGTCTTAATATCAAGGTTATAGAAGACACAAAGATACATTTTTTAACCTTAAATTTAAGTCAATCCCAATTATATTTTCAGTACATCCCAAATGACTATTCAGGTTATAAGATCAGGAAATCACAAGAAAATGTCTATAATCCACAAACACTGATGATTCACATAAACCCTGATTCTAAAAGAAAAAAAAAAAATCCAAAAACCTAAATATATACATTAGTCCTGCCTTTTCCAATCTGTAACCTTTTGTTAATAAGTAAAAAAATCATTGGACAAACAGGAGCTCAAAGAGGTAAATTCAAAATAAACATCATCTCATGAAGACATTACTATGTCAGGAGAAAAAAAAAAAGAGAAATACTTATTAGTAAATAATAGGGAGAACAAAATTTTAAGAAAAACTGGTCACCAAGTCACCAGAATTTATGTCCCACAGCCATTTATTACTACCAAAGTAGTTCAGCCATCAGCTTAAATCAATTCATATATGTACTAAAAACTCAACAATGAAGGGAAAAAAGAAGTGGTCCTTTCTACTGAGCATTGTTCTTCAGTTAGTAAATGACAATAAATCAGTCATCATCCCGTCTTCGGTGTCCCCACCACCACCACCACCCACACCTTCAGCAAGTTCCCCGGCCAAGGATGAATCAGAGCCAGAGCTATGACCTATGCCACAGCTGCAGCAACACTGGATCCTTAACCCACTGTGACAGGCTGGGAATTGAACCAGTGCCTCCACAGAAATAAGCCGGATCATTAATCCACTGAGCCACAGTGGGAACTCCAACAAATCGGTTCTCTTAACCGAAGAACTTTGAAATGGCAAAACTGGTTTCAAGTACATTTTTAAGGAGAAATAAATCTCAAATGCAAAAGGGTTACAAATGCTTAAAAAGAATCCCTAGAGAGTTTGAATTCAGAATTCTTCATAAGAAAATATAACTTTTCTCCTTCTGAAAGTTATCATCATTCCGTGGAGAAATGTTTCTGTTCAATTCAATAATGTTATGAAATGATACAGGCAGAGTAATTCTAAGTAAAAAGGACGAGGGAAAGCTTTTTGGAAGCAAGGAAATCTGTATTGCACCTCGAAGGATGGGTAAACCTTATTAGGCAAATTGAGAAAAGGCATTCCAGCCGTGGAAAATGGCTCAAGCACAAACAAGGAGGTGGGAATGCAGAGAATGAGCACTGGGTTAGGAGAAGCCAAAGAGAAGTCAAAGAAGGTACTAAATTGTGAGGGACTCTGAATATGTATGTGGCTGAGGAATACTTGGCCTTCACTTTATACGATAAGGAACCTTGTAATTTTTTCAACAGAGAAATAGAAAAGTTGGATCTGTGTTAGGAAGATAAACTGACAGCAACATATAGAGCAGGGCAGAAAAAAGTTACTGCAAAAACCCCAGACACCACTTTGGAAAAGGAGCTCTTCTCTCCTCATCCCATAACACCAAGCAAATTGCTTTGCACATAATCGACATCCAACAAACTATTTTGATTTCTTGCCTAGGAAGAAGAACTATGAAGCAGCAAAGAATCCTATGATAGCCAGAAAACCAGACTTTTCATAATTTTTGTTTCGCGGTAAACAGTATATTCATATTCACACAAATAACTCAGCCAAGTCTTACTCTTAATTTTGTATTGTTTTTGATGATTAAAGGATATTATAATGTTACATGATTTATAAAATACTGAAAGGAAGTTAGCTAGGCTAAAAGAAGAGCTAAACTGTTTCTCCATAGTTCACAGCAAAGCATAGCACAATAGGCATCTTAAAAGTAGAATTATGGAGTTCTTGCTGTGGCACAGTGGGTTCAGGATCTAGCATTGCCGCAGCTATGGTTTAGGTCGAAGCTGTGGCTCAAATTCGATCTCCGGCCCCAGAACTTTCATATGCCACAGGTGCAGCCAGGGGGGAAAAAAAGGTAGGATTATGTCTACAAATGGAATCCAGAATCCAGAGACCTGGAGGAGATTTAAGCAAACACAGAAGCAACAAAGCATGTGCTTTAGGACCAGGAGGTGGTCTGAATCTCAGTACAATGACTTATTAGTTATACGATCTTGAGCTATTTAAACTCTCAGTGTTGATTTGGGCATAATGATACTTATTCAACATCTGTCATGATGATTAGAGATCTGATTTATAAAAAGCACCTAAACGCCTGGCTCTGGTACTTAACAAAAGTATTCAATGTAGTAGTAATAATAATCATTGCCATTGTTATTAGAAAAAGTAACATGTCTCTTAGAATAGATTTAGAATACTAGTCTCTATGTCAGGTGTTAGGTTTTAAAATTCCACAGAACTAGTTATGAAATTTCTGTCTTTTAGGTAAATCTAAGAACAAGGCCATTTTAACAACTACAATATCCTATCTTTGTTTTAATTAGTCTAGTACCAAGTTTAAGATTTCTATCAAAATATAATATTTTTAACACTGCATGCCTGATTTCATAAAAAGCAATATAACTAAACTACTTATCTAGCCAAAGAGGATCTGAAGGGAATGCCTCTACAACAGTAACACCCAACTTTTTATTTTGTATCTGCTCCACTCCCTATATTATAAATAATGGCCTGAAAAAGAGCTTGCCAGGAGGAAGGTAGGTATGAGACCGTCCCTTCCTCTCCAGAGCACCCACTCTCCGCGCGGGCGCGCGCGCACACACACATACACACACACACACACACACACACACGCCAACCCACAGCAATCTTCGCTTTTTTAACGTTGCTCACTGACTTTCAAACAATCAACCAAAGCTGCTTCTTGAATAATGACAAGCCAAGCAAAAGCGATATTTATCAGAGGTAATCACATTGGTGGTTATCAGGCCGGAAATCTTCCGCGCACCCTTCTAAAGTGGCAGCTTGAAAATTCAGCGTCTCCCACACACGCCACCCGAGACACCAACACTAGCCGACTGAAAGCCAAGAATCCACTCCGTTTAATTCCACGGGAGGGTTAAATTATGCATTAAGGCAAAATTTCCATCTCTACTCGTTTTAAGAGTTCAAATAACACCAGTTAAAATAAGCCAACTGGTTACCATATAAATACAACGAAATTATAGCTTTTCCACTTTCCACTACTCGAAGATATTCCACAGATTTTTAGGAAAGGGTTTTCTTAATATTCTACCCTTACTAAAACTTTTTGCAGCAACCACGAATTTCTCTGGTAAATCAACAGGTTGGTGCCCCCAAATTCACGAATTTCAATATGGTAAACGCAGGTGTCTGACAAAGACTGTCCTCTTTAGACGGCAAACTCACGACTACAAGCGAACGCGATCTGCCTCGGATTTAATTCCACAGGGTTTCAGATTTTTAATCTGGTTGTTATTTACACGCAGGACATGTGAGAAGTTGTTGTAACCTATTACACTTTTACTTAAAAAACAAAAAACTGGAGAACGAAGCTCTTAAGAATTCTCCCATTGTTAATTCCCCAACCTGAAAGCAACTGAGGCTCGAAGGGCAGCGGGGTGCTCCTGACCCGAGTTTCTAGTTTCTCGACGCCGGTCCCCGAGACCACCCCGGCCCACTCCCCAACCCCGAACAAAGGAGGTCGCCCCTCACTCTCTCTCTCACACTCACACACACACACACACACACACACGCCCCTGCTTGTCTCCTCCTCCGCCGGGAGCCCACAAACACCCCTCCGAACTCACCTCCCTGGGGCGGGAGAGCCTGCGGAGCACCGCCGACAAGGCGAAGCTGCAGCAGCGGCCGCCTCGGCGACGGGCGGGTGGCCGAGGCCCCTCCCCACGGCGAGTTCCCTCCCCTCGGCGAGTCCTCAGGCAGAGGCCCCGCAGGCCAGCGCCCCCACCGCCGCAGGTCACGTGGGCCAGAACTCCGGGGCTCTCCTCTCCTAGTCAGCCGCCACGCAGGGGTCCCGCGGCGCCGCCAGCCCGCTCCCCCTGCCCTCCTCTGCGCTTGCGCCCCAGCTCCCAGGCGCTCCCATTCAAACAGACAACGCCCCGCGTCTTTCGGACCCACCAATGGCCGGAGCGGGAGGCGGGGCGGGGGCGGGGCCATCTGCGCACCGCCTCCCGGGTCCAGGCGGGCGGGGGACGCGAGTGGGATTAAGCGACCCTAGGGGCGCCTGGTCCTCCACTGCCCCCGGGCTCTGTCCTCAACCACCGAACTAAAGTCGCTTTCTTTCCCTCCTGTTTCTTTTCCAGACACTGAGGGTGGGGCAATAAATATCGTCCAGAAAAAGTCCGTCGGACTGTCCCAGACCCTTTTAAAAGGTGGGAATCCCAAACAAGTGCCTCTTGCCCTGACGGCTTGGTCCCTGCCAGGAGAATGAGTCTCCCAAGGGCACTTGCGGGGATGTTTAAGAAAAAGAGGGCTCTGTGAAAGGAACAGAGGGACCCGTGTGAAAGTCTGAACAAGGCAGCCTCAGTTCTTGAGGTTAGGTCACAATTCTGGCGTCCCCAGCTGTTAAAAAAGCAAACTTGTGTTGACTGCGGAATCACTGATTCCCAGGAAAATTGGGTGGTAGCTTTGCTTACTTTCAAGCAGCTGTGTTCCAAATACACTGGGACGAATAATTTTTATTTCCATTCACTTCCTCTCTATATCAAGTCCCCCCTCCCCCGAAAAACAGGTCTGTTTGTTCTTCACAAAAATATTAAGGCTGCAGTCTTTCTCCACTAAATAACCTGACGAATTTTATCAGATTATTTCTCAAATAGATATTTCTCCACTGAAATGAAATGTTTCTACAGGTTGAAGGATATGTTAAAGAAAACCCCAGTTTCAGTATCTCTCTGAGTGATACTGAAACCAGTGATCCAAGTAGCATTTCTCTTACTGGGAAAGCGTTATGTTTGGCAAACTGGTTAAAATAAGAGCTTTGGCATCAGACTAGACCTAGGTTTGAGTTCCACCTCTGCCACTTACTGGCCGATTGACCTTGAACAAGTTACTTATTTTTTTTTAGCCCTAGTTTCCTCAACTATAAAACACAACTGTAAATCTTTTAATAAGATGGTGGTTGTGATGCTTCAGTGAGGCAAGTTTTGTTAAGTAGTTAACATCGTGCTCAACTGCTTAGTAAATGTTTCTTATTATCATTATTATCAACAACTACCTTTACTATCAGGTGCTTGTAAACAACAGCTGAATTAGCTCACTGTATTATTTCAGAGGTAGGTATTATAATCCCTACTTAGTCATAAATTCTTTTTTGGGTGTTGATAGAAAAGCCACAAAGAGAGTACAATATATCAAATTCATCCTCTCTGAATGAATAATTATTTCCCCTTTACAAATCTTCACTTACACATGTGACTTTCTATCACTCATATTAGTTATCTTCATCTTGCTCAAATTGAATTATCTTTTATTTATATATATATTTTTGGCTGCCCCATGGCATATGGAGCTCCCCAAGCCAAGGATCAGATCCGAGCCGCAGCTGCGATCTAAGCCACAGCTGTGGCAATGGCAGCTCCTTAACCCACTGTGTTGGGCCAGGGATCGAAACCGTGTCCCAGCGCTCCCAAGATACTGCCAATCCTGCTGCGCCACAGCAGGAGCTCATGAATTAGCTTTTAAATTATCTTTTAAAAGGTATAAATCAGAATATGTCATTCTCCTACTTGAAAACCTTATTGACTTCTCATTTGATTTAAAGTAAAATCTAAATTCCCCCTACTGTGGCCCACTAAGCCCTAAACCACCTTGCCCTTCCTGTATTTTTCCCTCCAAATACACTGACATTCTGCAGACCTTAGAACTAAGCCTCAGGGTTCTCTCAGGGCCTTCTCCCTGGCTGTTCCTTCTGCAAGATTTTCCCCCCAGGCTCTTTAGATGGCTGGCTTCTTTTCACCTTTCAGCTTATTCATCACAGTATTCAGCAAGAATTTCTTCAGTTTTAGCTCTGTCAGGAACTGTTCTAGGTGCTGGGAATGTAGTAATGAACAAGACAAAACACAGCCCACCCTCCTGGAAATCAATTAAAACAAATAACAAGAAATATGCCAAGCTGTGATGGGTACCGGGCAGAGAATTCAGCGTAGGATGATGTGAGAGGAAGTGACCGAAGGACTGCTTTACACTGAGGGTCAGTGTAAGAGTGGCCAGCCTGAGAGGATGGTATTCAAACTGAGATTTTTAATTTCCAGAAGGAGCCAACTTTCCAGCAAAAGCTCAGGGAGGAACGCATTCGGCAAAGGGAATAGTGAGTGCAAGGACTAAAGCTAAAGCCTGTGGGACAAGCTTCGTGGGTTTGAGAACCCGGAAAGAGGCCACTACAGCTTAAGTGCACTGAAGGAGAGAGGAGCACACAGTTTGTGTGGGTCTTTGTAAACAGGGTAATGTGTTTGGACTTTATGGTCCAAATGTTATGGAAGCCAGGGGGAGATTTTGAACATGAGAATAATTTCATCTGTTTATATTTTTAAAAGAGCACGACGAAACAAAGCCAGAATTTGAGACATTCTACAAGACGGCTAGTCTGGACTCTTCAGAGACATCATTGTCATGAAAAACATCCAAAAATGTACATGAATCTTAATGAACTTCTAAATCAGAGAGAGAGGAGAAAAAGAAGAAGAGGAGGAAGAAGAAGGAGAAGAAGAAGAAGGGGAAGAAGAAGGAGAAGAAGGGGAAGGGAAGGGGAGGGGGAGGGGAAGGAAGGGGGGGGAGGAAGAGGATGAAGGGAAGAAGGGGACTATAAATGACATTTAAGAAACAACTGGGGGAGTTCCCGTCATGGTGCAGTGGTTCATGAATCCGACTAGGAACCATGAGGTGGTGGGTTTGACCCCTGGCCTTGCTCAGTGGGTTAAGGATCCGGTGTTGCTGTGAGCTGTGGTGTAGGTCGCAGACACAGCTCAGATCTGGCATTGCTGTGGCTCTGGAGTAGGCCGGAGGCTAGAGCTCAGATTAGACCCCCCAGCCTGGGAACCTCCATATGCTGCAGGAGTGGCTCTAGAAAAGGCAAAAAGACAAAAAAAAAAAAAAAAAAAAAGAAAGAAAGAAAGAAACAACTGGGGGAGTCCTGCTATGGTGCAGTAGATTAAGGCTCCAGCATGGCCACTGCTGTGGTGTAGGTCGAAGCTGCAGCTCAAATTTGATCCCAGGCCTGGGAACTTCCATATGCCTTGGGTGCAGCCAAAAAAGAAAGAAACAGTTGGGGAAATTTGAATATAGACTGCATATTAGATGATATTAAGGAATTACTGTTCATTTTATTAGGTATGCCATGGAGTTATCTTCATATAGATTTTCTTTTATTTTTAGAAGATGCAAGCTGAAATATCTAAGCGTAAAGAGCCATGAGTTCTGAAACTTATATTCAAGTGGCTCAGCAAAATGCATAAAAAGAGAGAAATACAAAAAAGATTAACAAATAGATCTAGGTGAGGATATATGGGGAGACATATATTCTTATACTGCACTGTTCATGTGCTATTATTTTACCTTTTCTGGAAATCTGGAATTTTTCAGATTAAAAAGTAGAGGATAAAATCACTCTGTAGAGTTCCACTTCTGACAGTAATGAAATAGATACTTTGTCCAACTCTTACACGGAGAATAACTGAAAATGCTTCCGAATATTAAAACAACAGAAACTTTATCAATGACACAGCATGAAAGTAAAGATCACTCAAAAGCTAAGAACTAGTAAAAGAGGTAAGGAGAACACCGAAGTCAAGTTTGTCTTCGCCAAACCAGGTGAACTTGAGTTTTGGTTGTCATGGTCTCATGAGGCCTGGTAAGAAAAGACAAAGTCAGATTCCTGTCAAGATGACAACTCTCATAAGACTCCACACATAAAATCAGGATTTCCCCCTTGAGGGCTCTTCAGCCTCTTTCTAGAAGACTACAAAAGAACATTGCCTATAATCAGCTTTAACAAAGGATGGAGGGGGAAATACGTCCTCTCTGATTTTTTTTTTTTTTTTTAACCAAAGTCAATAATCTATTCTACTTGCATTGTCCAGAAAACAAACAGAAAATTTACTAAGTGGTTTCAGCAAGTGGTGCTGGGAAAACTGGACAGCCACATATAAGTCAATGAAACTGGAACACACTGTCACACCATGCACAAAAATAAACTCAAAATGGCTTATGGACGCAAATGTAAGACAAGGCACCATCAAACTCCTAGAAGAGAACATAGGCAAAACATTCTCTGATATCAACCTTACAAATGTTTTTGCAGTTCAGTCTCCCAAAACAACAGAAATAAAAGCAAAAATAAACCAATGGGACCTAATGAAACTGACAAGCTTTTGCACAGCAAAGGAAACCATAAAAAACCCAAAAAGACAACTTACAGAATGGGATAAAATAGTTTCAAATGATGCAACTGACAAGGGCTTAATCTCTAAAATATACGAACAACTTATACAATTCAACAGCAAAAAAGCCAACAACCCAATGGAAAAAATGGGCAGAAGACCTGAATAGACATTTCTCCAAAGAAGATATAAAGATGGCCAACAGACACATGAAAACATGCTCAACATCACTAATTATTAGAGAAATGCAAATCAAAACTACTACAAGGTACCATCTCACACCAGTCAGAATGGCCATCATTAAAAAATCCACAAATAAATGCTGCAGAGGGTGTAGAGAAAAGGGAACCCTCTTGCACTGTTTGTGGGAATGTAAATTGGTACAACCACCATGGAAAACAGTATGGAGGTAACTCAGAAAACTGTATAAAAGAACTACCATATGACCCAGCAATCCCACTCTTGGGCATGTATCTGGACAAAACTTTCCTTGAAAAAGTCACATGCATCCACATGTTCATTGCAGCACTATTCACAATAGTCAAGACATGGAAACAACCTAAATGTCTATTGACATATGATTGGATTAAGAAGATGTGGTGTACACATACACAATGGAATACTACTTAGCCATAAAAAAGAACAAAATAATGCCATTTGCAGCAACATGGATGGAACTAGAGATTCTCATACTAAGTGAGGTAAGTCAGAAAGAGAAAGACACATACCATATGATATCACTTATATCTGGAATCTAATATAATGCACAAATGAACCTTTCCACAGAAAAGAAAATCATGGACATGGAGAACAGGTTGCCAAGAGGGAGGAGGAGGGAGTGGGAGAGACTGGGAATTTGGGGTTAATAGATGCAGAATATTGCCTTTGGAATGTATTAGCAATGGGATCCTGCTGCATAGCACAGGGAACTATGTCTGGTCACTTGTGATGAAGCATGATCATGTGAGAAAAAAGAATGGATACATGTATGTGTCACTGGGTCACCTTGCTATACAGTAAAAAATTGACACAACGCTGTAGATCAGCTATAATGGAAAAAATAAAAATCACTATGGAGTGGTTTCAGGTTAGTGGTACCCCCAGGCAACTAGCAAAGGTAAACCAAGTCACCTTTAGAGAAACCCAAATGCCATAAACTGAATGTTTATGTTGTTCCCCAAACTCCTGTGTTTAAACCTAATTCCCAGTGTGACAGTATTTGGAGATAAGGCCTTTGGATGGAGATTAGGTCATGAGGGTGGAGCTCTCATGAATGAGATTAGTGTCCTTATGAAGTAAACCTGGAGAGCAACCTCATCTGTTCCACCAGAGAACACAGTGAGGTGATGACCCTTTATGAACCAGGCAATAGACCCTCGCCAGACACTGAATCTGCCAGCACCTTGATATTGGGTTTCCAGGCTCCAGAACTGTGAAGAATAGATACTTTGTATAAGCCATCATGTTTATGATATTTTGTCAACCCAAGCTGACTATGACACCAACTTAACTCAGATTCAAACATTTCCACAGAAGAATTTCCAAGAGGGGGTTCCCTTCATGGTGCAGTGGAAACGAATCCGACTAGTATCCATGAGGACGCAGGTTCAGTCCCTGGCCTCGCTCAGTAGGTTAAGGATCCAGTGTTCCCATGAGCCTTGGTATAGGTCACAAATGCAGCTCAGATCTGTCGTTTTTGTGGCTGTGGCGCAGGCCAGCAGCTACAGCTCTGATTTGACTGGGAACTTCCACATGCCACAAGTGCAGCCCTAAAAAGTCATTAAAAAATTAATAATAATAAAAAATAAAAAAATTCCAAGAAATGTGAACTTGCAATCAAACCATAAAGAAACAAAGCATCTTATACAAGAAATAGCAGGAAAAACAAACAAACAAAAAAAACCCCCAAAAAACCCAGATAAAAGAATCAAACACATCAAGACTTTAAAACTGAAATAGATTATAGTTATAGATTACAAATAGTCATAGATTATAAATAAGTATATTTAATTAATATGATTAAAGAAATAAAATATTGAAAGTATAAACAGAGAACAAAGTTCTGCAAGAATGAACAGCCAGGTTAAAAAAAGAACCCAACAAAATTTCTAAACTTAAAAAAATACAATGGACACATCTAACAACTAATTAGATACCCTGAAGAGAGAATTAGCAAAGTGAAAGGTAGAACTGAACTAATTTTTTTCATATAAGAAATAATCATAGAGGATAGTTTGAGAAGATCTAACATGTGTCCAGTTGAAATTCTAAGATAAAAAGAGAAATACATAACATTTTCAACAGCAATTTTTCTTTTTTTTGTCTTTTTAGGGCCACACCTGTGGCACATGGAAGTTCCCAGGCTAGGGGTCAAATCAGAGCTGTAGCTGCCTGCCTACACCACAGCCACAGCAACACTGCATCCGAGCCACATCTGCGACCTACACTACAGCTCACAGCAACGCCGGATCCCTAACCCACGGAAGAGGACAGGGATTGAATCTGTGTCCTCATGGATGCTAGTCAGATTCGCTTCTGCTGAGCCACGAAGGGAAGTCCTCAACAGGATTTTTAAAAAGAAGAAAAGAAAAAAAGAAACGTACACCTAGACATGAGATAATGAAAATGCTTAGCACTTAAAACAATGAAATAACCTTAAAACCACAGAGAAAGGGTTGATTACCTCTACTGGAACAACAATTAGGCAGACAGGTGACTTTACAACTGCAAAAATGGAAGCCATAAGAAGAATATTTTTGATATTATGATCAGAGGAAATGATTCTCTCTACCTAGAATAATTTAACCAGTGGAAATATCTTTCAAAAATGAGAATGAAGGAGTTCCCGCTGTAACACAATAATATTGGTGGTATCTCTGGAGCATTAAGACACAGGTGTGATCCCCAGCCTGGCACTGCCCCAGCTGCATCGGAGGTCGCAACTGTAGCTTGGATCTGATCTCTGGCCCAGGAATTCCATGTGCCTTGGGGCCGCCAAAAAAGAAAAAAAAAAAAAAAAAAAGAATGAAATAAAGGCATTTTCGGGTAAACACAAAGTGATTTTGCCACCAGAGACCCTCACTAACTGAAGCTATATAGGTTTTCCTTCAAGAAGGAAAATGGGAGTTCCCGTCTTGGTGCAGTTGTTAATGAATCCGACTGGGAACCATCAGGTTTCGGGTTCGATCCCTGCCCTTGCTCAGTGGGTTAAGGATCCGGCGTTGCCGTGAGCTGTGGTGTAGGTTGCAGACTCGGCTCGGATCCTGCTGTGCCTCTGGCATAGGCCGGCGGCTACAGCTCCGATTCGACCCCTAGCCTGGGAACCTCCATATGCCACGGGAGCGGCCCAAGAAATAGCAAAAAGACCAAAAAAAAAAAAAGAAGAAGAAGGAAAATGATCTTGGATGTTGGTAAATAGGCAGAAAGGAAACGGTGACCATATTAAGTGGTAAATAGATAAATACTATTAACTGATGTCTGTTCTTTCTTGCCTTGTAAGTTCATTCACTCATCTATGCAATAACACATATGTTGAAATGCCTTTTATGTTGAAACACTATGCTGGGTGCTAGGGACATAGCAGTGGGTTTTTTTTTTTTTTTTTTTTTTTTTTTTTTTTGTCTTTTTGCTGTTTCTTTGGCCGCTCCTGCGGCATATGGAGGTTCCCAGGCTAGGGGTCGAATCGGAGCTGTAGCTGCCGGCCTACACCAGAGCCGCAGCAACGTGGGATCCGAGCCGCGTCTGCAACCTACACCACAGCTCACGGCAACGCCGGATCGTTAACCCACTGAGCAAGGGCAGGGACCGAACCCGCAACCTCATGGTTCCTAGTCGGATTCGTTAACCACTGCGCCACGATGGGAACTCCGCAGTGGGGTTTTTAACTGCACCATTTCCACATTACTTGATCAAACCTGTGTCCTGGTACTGACACTGCTGAGAGGCTTCCTCGACCATTTCGCAGTGCCTCAAAGAAGCGAGGGAGCAATGAGTGTGAATAACCCTAAACCTGCAAGGTTGCCAGGATAGAGCAAGCTTCATGGTTTTTGTTGTTGTTGTTGTTTAAAGATGAACCCAGATGGTTGGATTGTTCTCTGGTTATAAACGATACCATTGAGTCAACGCACCAGGTGGAGAGCAATTGTTGCTTTCTTTTCCGACACATCTATCAGAGGGGAACAGTGCTCCCTTGATTGAAGAAAAGTCAGAATATTGGGTATGGAGTTTCCTCAGCAAGAATGTGGACTTGGAATAAAAGAGGGGAAAAATTAGAGGGGAAGAAGCTTTCCAAAGGAATATCTAAGGAAAGGGGCCTGAGAAGGAGACCTCAAAATGTAGGGAAACAATCTCTTAACTGGCTTAATCTTTGATTTGAAATGTAGACTGAAGCAATCAATAATAATAGCTAAGATTAATTGGTGTAACGTGTTCTAAGCACTTTACATGTTTAATGATTATACCTGGTCCCTGCCTGATGTAAGAACTAAATGAATTAATACATATAAATTGCATAGGACAATGCCTAGTACATAAGCAGTAGATAAGTTTACTATTCTTATTATTTTAACTAATACTTCATCTTCTCAACAGCCCTGTGAAGTAAGTACTCATTTCACAGAATCTTATTGACTTCCCTAGAAGTAGACCCTGAGTCAGGGCTTTAGATCCACATAGTTTACTGATGGAGGGCTAAACAGGAGGAACCTGTAAGGAAAGGAGTGAAACAGGATAGGGAAGAGAATAGAGCTGAGCATGAGTAACTCCAAGGAAATTTTAGCCTTGGCCTGATTCATAGAGAGAGGGCTCTAGAGAATAAACCTCACCCTAGAATGAGGCCCCACTCTAGAGGTGGGTGCTGGCTTTTTGTTCCTCTGTATCAGGATAGGATGGGATGTAACTTCCCCAGGTGTGTGGCTGTTCCCTCTAAGGCAAACTCTACAGAGAAGGGGCAACTGGAATCCTTAGTCGTTGACCTCACAACAGCTGGGAGATGAGTGTTCTATTCAGTAAAACCCCTCTGACCTGGGCATCTAAACAGCATCCACCACAGCTGGTAAATAGCAGCGCCAGTGTGACTCTCCCTACACTGCCTCTTGGGAAGTCAAAAGAAAGATGATAAATGGAGACATATGTGACTGACAAAGGGAGAGTGTTAATAGTAAGTATTTAAAGAGTTCTTATATGCAAACCATTGCCTTTGGAATGGATAAGCAATGAGATCCTGCTGTATAGCACCGGGAACTATATCTAGTCACTTATAACAGGGCATGATAATGTGAGAAAAAAGAATGTATACATGTATGTGTGACTGGGTCACCTTGCTGCACAGTAGAAAATTGATAGAACATTGTAAACCAGCTGTAACGGAAAAAAAATCATTATAAATTTTTTTTTAAAATAAAGAGCTCTCACAATGAAACAACCCAACAGAGAAAAGGAAAAAAGGAGATAGAAAGAAAAAACACAGGGACCAACACTTTATAATGGAACTTCGACGGACCACAATGAGCCCATCCATGAAATTCAGCTTCACTAATGTTCCAATAAATGCAAATTAAAACAACAGAACACCTGTTTTGCCTATCAAATTGCAGATTTTAAAGAACGATAATGTTGGCGAGGATATGATGAAATCTGTCCTTTCACAGGCTGCTGTTGGAACTGAAAATTGGCATAACCATTGTGGAGGGAGACTTTATAATATATATCAAAAATTTCAGTACTTCTTGATGAAAAAATTCCATATTTTGTACTTTGCCTACGTAAATGGTTGGACAAGTGTGCAAAATAAATGAGCCATTCACATCACATCACATTTATCACACAATCATTCACCATGCAATTGTTTTTAATATGGAAACATAAGATAAAACTTACATGCCCAGAGGATCAGTGAAAACAGTTCTTGCTCATTCATACAATGGAATATTATGCATCCATTAAAAATGATGGTTTATATTCTTTTCCATTATGGTTTATCACAGGACATTGAATATAGCTCTCTGTGCTCTGCAGTAGGACCTTGTTGTTTATTCCCTCCATGTATAACAGTTTTATATCTGCTAGTCCCTACCTCCCACTCCACCCCTTCCCTAACCCCCTCCCCCTTGGCAACCACAAGTCTGTTCTTCTGGTCCATGAGTCTGTTTCTGTATCAAAATATTCTTTAGGAAAAAAATGATGACTTAGGTATACACTGGTTGACATAGAAAGATATTCTCAGTGTTCTGGATTGAGTTCTTTAAGGAGAAGTTAATTAAACTTTATATATATATATTAACATGTAACACATTTTACAATGTGTTCATTACTTTTTGATTACTTTTTGTAATTTAAAAAACTAGTCATATTGTGGATAATAGATAAGTGAAAAAAGGTCCGAGGTAATTCACAGATGAAGAAATAAAAATGGCTAATAAACATATGAAAAATGTCCAACCATACCAGTTATCAAAGTACTTCATATTAAAACAACATTGAAATAACTTTTTGATTGACAAAGATTTTTTTAAATGTTATTGTTCAGTGTTGCAGAAAGAGTATATATATCATATAAAGCTCCCAGATTGCTACTGGGACTACATGCTTACATAGATTTTGGTGAAGTCAATTTGGTATATGTATTAAGAGCGTTAAAATATTTTTACTTTGTTCTAACACTTTCCCACCTAAGAATCTATCCAGAGGAAATAATTTAAAATATAAGCAAGAGTGTTTATGATTATGCTACTATAACACATTGAAAAATTGGATACAGTCTAAATGCCTGTCATTAGGGGAATGATTAACTACAGTACAGACATAGAGTGGATATAACTTTTTCTTTTTATGGCCACACGTGTGGCATATGGAACTTCCCAGGCCAGGGGTCAAATCAGACCTATAGCTGCTGGCCTAGGCCACAACCACAGCAATGCCAGATTAGAGCCACATCTGTGACTTATACCACAGCTCGCTGTCAACGCTGGATCCTTAACCCACTGAGCGAGGCCAGGGATCGAACCCACATCCTCATGGATACTAGTAGGGTTTGTGACCCCCCTGAGCTACGACAGGAGCTCCAGATATAAATATTTTTAAAAGATATTTATTTCAAAGTTTTTAATAATGGGAATGCATTCTTGATGTTAAGTGAAAGAAAGCAAATTGCAAAACTGTTTATAAACCGTGACCCAAACTATGTAACGCATGTTTAATTAACACTAGAAAGAATTATGCTGAAGCATTTGGACTCTTTACACTTTTCTCTGTTTTTCACATTTTCTATAATAAACAGAAAAACATAAAGGAATTTTTTAAAAGTTTAAAAACTAAGAGCAATATTGTGAATTTGTATATTTTCCACCCCACCCCCACAAGTATGCCTCTCTGTCATCTCCTTCTGGTGGTTTCTATAAAAAATACTTGGATATGAAGCAGGATTAAATATTTAGGAATAAGTCTCGCAGGGGAGAGAGGATCTGTCTTATGCTGGGCTGACCAACCATTCCTGGACGGAGGGGGTCCCAGATGCAAGACTCTGTCTTAAACCCAGGACAGGAGTTGGTAAAGGCAGATGAGCATGACAACATTTAGGGCTTGTGATGCAAAGAAGGTAGGTGTAAAAAGCCTGTCTGAGAAAAAGAGAGCAGTGAGAGCTTAAACCAGGAAACGAGCCTGCGTTCTTTCATAGGGTTAACCTCTGGGGTCCTCAAAAGTCGAGGTGGTCAGAACCATAGCTTAACAGAAGGTCTGAGGGCTGCCTGTTAGCAAAAATTCAAGGGCTCTTATTCACATGGTGTCATGTTTGAAAGAAGTTGCACAATGAAATGTATTTACTACCCTATTATTCCAAAGATCACTTAGGAGGATGGATTGCTTAGAAAGGAAGCGAGACTGTCTTATGACTACCCTAGCAATCTTCTCTGCGTCCGACTTCTAAGAGTCTGTTTGCCTCTGGGATAGTGTGGGTACTCAGATGTTCTCCTCTGAAGATGATACCCACTGTTTTATGATGCTATTATCAGTTTTAATTATGGGATTGCACATGTGCCTAGAGGTTTCCTTTGATGAGGAAATTATGCAAATCTCCCTCTTTTTTTTTTTTTTTTTTTTTCATGGCCACAACTGCAGCATATGGAAGTTCCTGGGCCAGGGATGGAATCTGAACTGCAATGCTGGATCCTTGACCCACTGAGCCACAGAGGGAACTGCAGGAAGCATGCAAATCTTAACTGTATCCATTTGGAATTCTTTATACTTTAGTAGCAAGACTCCACCTGAGACAGGTGTCACTGACCCTTCCCAAGCTCTCCTTCTGTTTTACATCAATAGGGCCTCAGGAGGACCAGGAATTCAGACACAAAGGGCTAAGTCACTTTTTCGGAGGTGCCTCACTTCCCTCCCGGTTAGCTCAAATGCCTCCCAAAAAGCCAGGGGTAGTCATCCTATAGTCACTCGCTAGCTAGCTTGCTGGAGGGATTGTGTCAAAAAGAGTAGATCTTTTAAGACTATTGAGCAACACGACCGCGCCAGCAACTATGAATTCACCTCATTGGTTCTACTCGCAGTTAATGATAACTGCTCACCCGCAGACCACAGGCTTCCCTTAAGACACTCATGCTTTCTCAGACCCCCTTAACCCCATTCAGAAGGCACATACATGTCTCCTCTCCGTCAAGCTAGGTATAAAGCCTTTTTTAAGTCCAATTTTCTCAATTAAAATTTCTACACTTCTATGTGTCTTTCCCTGGGGGATGGGGAAGAAGATTGGACATGGACCGAGGACTCCCACGTGTCAGACAGGGAGCAAGGCACTCTAGGTACTTATCTCAGTTAATCCCCGCAAATACCCTTTATCTCCATTTTGTGGATGAGGAAACCAAGGTTCAAATCACTAAGATGCGTTAATCAAGGTCTTCATCAAGGAGCAGAGCTAGGAGTCCCGGTGTTGTTTTGCTTTGTTTTGTTTTGTTTTTAGAGCTGTACCTGGGGCCTATGGAAGTTCCTAGTCTAGGGCTCCAACTGGAACTGCAGCTGCCCACCTACACCACAGCCACAGCAACGCAGGATCCACAGCTCACGGCAACGCTGGATCTTAACCCACTGAGGGAGACTAGGGATTGAGCCTGTGTCCTCGTGGATACTAGTCGGATTCTTAACCTGCTGAGCCACAATGAGAACTCCCAAGAGTCTGGTTTTTTGAAATGGGTGCTCTTCCCCGCTCCTCAAGCAGCCAAAGAGTCCTCCCTCCCTCCCTCCCTGGTGGGTTGTTGGTCTTTCCCTCGAATCCTCCCTCTCTCCCTCCCTCCCTCTTCCTCCCTCCCTCCCTTCCTATCCCTCTTCCCCATCTATCCTTCTCTCCTCTCCACCAGCACTTCACGGTTGTGATAAATGCCATTAAAAATATACACAGGAGTTCCCATCGTGGCACCGTGGTTAATGAATCCGATTAACCACGAGGAACCATGAGGTTTTGGGTTCGATCCCTGGCCTTTCTCAGTGGGTTAAGGATCCGGCGTTGCCATGAGCTGTGGTGTAGGTTGCAGATGCGGCTCGGATCCCGCGTTGCAGTGGCTCTGGCCTAGGCCGGTGGCTACAGCTCCGGTTAGACCTCTCGCCTGGGAACCTCCATATGCCACGTGAAGCAGCCCTAGAAAAGGCAAAATAAATAAATAAGTAAATAAATAAAAATATACACAGAGTGCTCCGAAGGCTTCTTTCTACCACAGGAGGACCCAGAACCAGGACAGGAGATGAGGGCTCTGGAGGAAGAGGCGGGCTAGGCGATGGGTGAGAAATGGCAGGTAGAGAGAAGGAAGCTGGGACTGGCATTTCAGGCAGAGTGAAGAGCCTGAAGCGGAGGCCCAAGGTGGACAGGGGATGGGGTTTCAGGAACAAAGGCAATGAAGTCCCAAGAGTAAGAGGCAGCGTGAAACTCAGCAGCCAGGGGCCCAGGAGAGTGAGTGCTCATAGCTGGGGAGGGGGCTCTGGTCCTTCACGGAACCACTGAATGCACCTCTCACTCACCAGAAGCACCACGGAAGAGGACTATTTTCTTTTTTTTTTTTTTTCCTTCTTTTTTGCTTTTTAGGGCCACCCCTGCAGGATAGTTCCCGAGCTAGGGGCCAAATCGGAGCTGCAGCTGCCAGCCTACACCACAGCCGCAGCAGCGCCGCATCCAATCTGCACCTGCGACCTACACCACAGCTCATGGCAACACTGAATCCTTAACCCACGGAGCGAGGCCAGCGATCAAACTTGCATCCTCATGGATATGAGGATATTAGCATCCCTGGATATTAAACCACAGTTGGAACTCCCGGAAGAGGAGTATTTTCAGTCTTTACCAGGAAGACGCTTTTTATCTTTAGTGTTTCTTAATGAAGGCCCTACTGGCACTGGATGCAATTAATCTTGTTTTTACAGGACAGCTCTATACCTTGCTTCCAGGCTGGTCTCCAGGTAATAAATGCCAGCAGCAACTTCCCACCCCACCCCACCCACCCCCTGGCCCAGTCCAGGCACTGTGATGACCCCAAGTATCCCCCCCATCTCTGAAACCCTCCGGAGTGGCCCTGCCTCCTCCTGAGAACCATCGCTCTAGTTTGGGCTGCGGGAGTCGCTGGTACCAACTTCATGACCCTGTTTTATCCTTTTGTCTCTCCACATCCAAAGACCTCTTTTGCTGGGTGTCCTTGCTACAGACACCCTAACGGCTCTGACGTTTGTCTCTATGACATACTGGGAGCATTTTAATTCTGTGCAGTAACTGCTGAGTCTGCTATATGCAGAGGGTGGGAGTACACATAGGCTAAGTGACAGAGACAGATGTGAAACAATTACCTCGAAGTGGGGAAAGTGCCACTCAGGAAGCTTGCACAGGGGGTGGAGGTGGCGGAGGAGGAAGTGATGACCACCAACGAGGCCAGGGAGGAAGGGCATTTTACAGGTGGAGAGCAGGTTTTATGGAGACGTAAAACAGCCGGTGAGCTTGGCAGCCATGCAGAGCCTGGCATTGTTGAAGCATGAATTTCAGGTCAAGGTGTGGTAGGAAGGCAGCCACAGTTCACAAAGGGCCTCACAGACCAGGCTAAGGAACTGAGATAATGTGCAAATTAAGCTCTCAAATGTGTTACACTTGCAAATCTTCAATTGTCCTGAAATGCTAACATCTGAATGAGGCATGTAAGAATTTTCTGAAGAGCTAGCTATGTAGATAAAGTCACTGCAGAATGCGGCAGTTTCTCTCTGGCTCTGTCAGCTCATTTATGAAGTTCCTGTGTGCCTAGGAAGATGGGGAAATTTCCTTTCTTTTTTTTTTGTTTTTTTTTTTTTTGGTCTCTTTGTCTTTTAGGGCTTCACCTGCAGCATATGGAGGTTCCCAGGCTAGGGGGCCAATCAGAACTGTAGCCACTGGCCTACACCACAGCCACAGCAACTCAGGATCTGAGCCTCGTCTGTGACCTACACCACAGCTCATGGCAATGCCGGATCCTTAACCCACTGAGTGAGGCCAGGGATGGCACTCATGTCCTCATGGATGCTAGTCGGGTTTGCTAACCACTGAGCCACGACGGAAACTCCTTTTCATGGATTTTTTAAAAAACGGCTTTGTTGAGCTATAACTGACAAATAATAAACGGCACATACTTGAAGGGCATAATTTGTTAAGTTTGATGTTTCTATGACTTAAATAAAGCTGTTCACAGCCATCACATCCATCCATAAAAATTTCCTCATACTTCTTGGTCCTCCAAGCTCCATCCCAATCCCAGGCAACCACTGATCTGCTTTCTGTCACCATATATTAGTTTTCTTTGTGTATAATTTCATATATACTTTTTTTGGGGGGGTCTGGGTTTTTTTCAAATAGCATAATTATTTTGAGAATCATCCATATAGTTGCATGTATTAATAATTATCATTTTTCATTAAAAAAAACCCTTTCCATGTATGCCCTCCTACAGTATTTACTGCATCTCAACAAATTTGCTCCATGCTAACAAAGCTCCATATTAGGAGGGGCTTTGGGCTAAGAGTCCCCTCTGGAGTTGAAAGAGATCCTGCTTTGGGAAGAAATGAGGATGCATAAATCCTAGTTTTCTAAGATAGAAGAGTACTGTGATGAGCAGAATGGTGGTACCCACAGATGCCCACATCCTCATCCCTGGAGCCTGTGAAATGATCACTTTACACGTCCACAGGGACCTGATAAATGTGATTAAGTTAGGGATCCTGAGAAGAGGAGGTTCTCCTGGATGATCTAGGTCGGGACCACTTTTGTAATCACAGGGGTCCTATAGGGACAGGAGGGGCAGAGTCAAAAAGAGATTTAAAGATGTTGTGATGATGGCTTTGAAGATGGAGGAAGGAGTCACAGGCCAAGGAAGACCGATAGTCTTTAGAAGCTGGGAAAGGCAGGGGAATGGACTCCCCCCACCTCCCCACCCCTCACCCCCCACCTCCTCACCTGCACCCCCACCTCCTCACCCACACCCCCAATCTACCCCCACCCCCTAACGCCCCACTCCTTCACCCCTACTCCTGCCTCCTCACACACACACCCTGGGGGCAGGGGGCTTTAGAAGAAATGCAGCCTGCTGATACCTTGATTTTAGCCCAGAGAAACCTATTTTTGGACCTCTAACCTCCAGAACCGAATAAGAAATTTGTGTTTTTGGTTCTTTTTTTTTTTTTTTTTTTTGGCTTTTTAGGGCCACAGGTGCGGCATGTGGAAGTTCCCAGGTTAGGGGTCGAATCTAAGCTGTAGCTGCTGGCCCGTACCACAACCACAGCAATGCGGATCTGAGCCGCATCTGTGACCAACACTACAGCTCACGGCAATGCCGGATCCTTAACCCACTGAGCGAGGCCAGGGATCGAACCCATGTCCTCATGGATACTAGCCGGGATTGTTATTGCTGAGTCACGACGGGAACTCCAGGAAATTTGTGTTGTTTGAAGCCACTGAGTTTGTAAACATTTTTTATAGTAATAATATGAAACTGATACAATTACCGACTCTATTTTTAAAAAAGTGAGTCTGACCACTTCTCTTTCCTCTTCCATTTGGTGACATGTGGTCTGATAGGAGAGGAAGCAAGCTGGCTTTGGAATCAGACTGGCCTCCCCTAGCTGCTCCCCTGAGCTCATTCCCTCACCCGAAAGGAAGGATGACACAGTATTTACCTTGGGGGACCCTTGAGAGGGCCGAGGAGCTTTATACATAGAGGGCCCAGCACAGAGTAGGCCCTCAATAAACACTTGATTTCTTTTTGCTTTTTTTCAGGGTCGCACCCATGGCATATGGAGGTTCCCAGGCTAGGGGTTGAATCAGAGCTACAGCTGCCAGCCTACACCACAGCCACAGCAACGCCAGATCCGAGCCGAGTCTGCCACCTACACCACAGCTCACAGCAATGCTGGATCCTTAACTCACTGGAGCAAGGTCAGGGATCGAACCCGCAACCTCATGGTTCCTAGTCAGATTTGTTAACCACTGCGCTACGACGGGAACTCCAACACTTGCTTTCATACTTGTCATCTAACACTTGAAGCCAAGGAACTAAATCCTTATTGCTAGTGAGCTATGGTGTAATTTTGGCCACGCTGCTTCCTCTCCTTCAATCTGTACCCTGAGGTTGAAGGGAGATACTTACTATTGAGAGTGTTTTTATTAAGGGAGGTACTTACTCTGAGTGTTTTCATTAAGCCTCTGAGTGTGTTTATTTAGTCTCTCAGAGTCTGTAATGTGGCTGGATGGTCTTAGTCAAAAAGTGTTATTTAGATGCAAAGTGCTGCAATCTTTTGACCAGGTAATTACTTCCTGACCTAAATGGTTCAGCAGGGCACCGAGGTTCCATCTCTGAGATGATGCTATTGCTTGAGAGGGTGAAGAAATACCTCTCCTCAGTGCTGTGAGTTGTAATTAATTAATGTTTATTAAGCCTGCACAGGCCTATTATAAAAGGCTAAATGTCGAGTATTATTTATTTTATATGGTTGTCACTTTCAGTGTTTTAATATAGCAACTAAAACTGCCCAATAAAAGTTGGCATTTCAGCACTGGATTTATGTAACGTCTACTTCATAATCATGTTGGGGGGGAGTCTAATTGACTACTATGTAAAGAGCTCTGTGCTTTTTATTAAAAAAAAAAAGGGTTAGAGATAGCATGCCATTATGTTTCTACAAGGATTTCCTTTTTAACAGATTTAGGCATCAAACCCTCATCTCATATAAAACAATAGAGATGGGTTACAAAAGCTAAATTTTTGAAGTACTGAAAGATAATTTGGGTAATAGCTAAGAGTAATTTTTTAAAGCTATCATTTTCTGGGTGTTATGTGCGCCATATGGTTCTGAGCCCTACACGTGCATTAAAGCTAAAATAAGGATGATCCGAACCCAACACATGGTGTCAGGAGAGCATTACGATCTGCATGGATCCCCAGATGTAGAACTGGGGCTGACTGGGATGAGGGCGGATGGAGGAGAATTTCTCCAGAGTAAGGGCTTTGGTACCACAGTAATGGCCACCCTTCGTTGGACATACTCCATGCAGACATTGGGCTAAGTAACTGCGTTATCTTTTTATTCTTACGTTAGCCCTTTGAGGTAGCGTAGACATCACCGCTTTACAAAGGAGGAAAATAGGACTTTTTAAGTGAATTGTCCCAAATTGTGAATCTAAAAAGTAGCTGAACTTGGATTCGAACACGTCCTGCTGTCCCCAGAGCACAAAGTGCCCTCGTGAAGTGTAGACAACTACGGTAAGTGGTTTAAGTGCTCAGTCAATGTTAGTTGACTGCAAGTATGTTTAAACTGTGGCTGTGGTGTAGGCTGGCGGCTACAGCTCTGATTAGACCCCTAGCCTGGGAACCTCCATATGCCACGGGTGCGGCCCTAGAAAAGGCAAAAAGACAAATAAAATAAAATACTTGGAAATACAAGACAGCATGACGAAGGAGTCATGATTAATTCCTCCCTCATCCTCACCTACGTGCATGGTGCCAGGATCTGTTGATTTTTCCTCCAAAATACGTCTCTGTCTCGAAACTACCCATCTCTTTCATCTCCACAGTCACCACCCATACCAGCTCCTTTCAGCTTCCCCAAAACACAAAATTCTTTTTCTTTTCTTTTTTTTTGTCCTTTTAGGGCCGCACCCGCGGCCTATGGATGTTCCCAGGCTAGGGGTCTAATTGGAGCTGTAGCTGCTGGCCTACACCACAGCCACAGCAATGCCAGATCCGAGCCATGTCTGCGACTTACACCACAGCGCACGGCAGCGCTGGATCCTTAATCCACTGAGTGAGGCCAGGGATCGAACCCAAAATCTCATGGTTCCTAGTCGGATTCGTTTCTGCTGTGCCACAATGGGAACTCCCCAAATTCTTTTTCATCTTCCAGTCTTTGTGTACACGTGCCCTACGGTTAGAATGCTCTGCCCCAGCTCTTTGCATGGCTGCTTTTGCATCTTTCAGGATTCAGCGTGAGAAGCATGTCCTCAGAGAGCTCTTCCCTATCTTATCTCAGCAAAGTTTCTCTTCCTTTCTTACCTTCTTTTCCTACATCTCATAGCACTTATCACCCTATGTTATACACAATATTATAAATCATTTGCCTGCAATTAATGAATTAATATTTGTAAAGTGCTTAGAACAGTGTAAGGCACATAGCAAGTACTACATAGGTGATTTTTTTTTTTTTTTTTTTTTTTTTTTTTTTTTTTTTTTTTGGTGCTTTTAGGGCCACACAGGAGGCATATCGAAGGTCCCAGGCTAGGGGTTAAATTAGAGGTGCAGCTGCCAGCCAAAGCCACAGCCAAAGCCACAGCCACAGCAACATGGGATCTGAGTCGCTTCTGTGACCTACACTACAGCTCACGGCAATGCCGGATCCCTAACGCACTGAGCGAGGCCAGGGATCGAAGCTGCATCCTCATGGATACTAGCAAGGTTTATTACTGCTGAGCCACAATGGAAACTCCTCATAGATGATGATTTTAAGAAGCAATTCCTGTGATCCTCACCATCCTATCTGTGCTACTAATGCCACTGTTTTATAGATGGAAAAACTGAGAAACAGAGAACTTAAGCAAATTGTCCACGGTTGCACAGCTAATAAGCAGAATTAGCTACAAGCTCCTTAGCTACAAAGTCCACACATCTCCTTTCTATATTTCCTTCTCAATGACCTAGCACAGGGCCTGGCACCTACTAGGTATGTTTCATAAATGAAGGAACAGCTCTAATAAGACAATAAAATTTGGCTATAATTCTACCACTTAAGATATTTGGGAATTTATCCTTTAGCTTTTTTTGTTTTCTAATGCAGGGTTAGACTTTTTGTCAAAGTCATAACTTTCAGAAATTATTTCGAGGCGCATAGATTAGGCGTCAGTGTACAGTATGTTTGGTATTCTTCTTTAAAACCTACTTATAATTTTAAGTCAATGTTCTTTCTTTACACAGGGGATGGAAGGTGGGGGAAAGAAGGATAAGTCTTTAAAAAAAGAGAAAGAATTTTCCTAAAATACTCTGGCCCTTCTTTAGGCAGTGGTTTCCAAACTCGAGCTGAAAAGTTTAGGGAAAGAATGAGGTTTTTTTTTTTTTTTTTTATTATACTTTTAAAAATCAAGTGTTTTGGGAGTTTCCATTGTTGCTCAGTGGCAATGAACCAGACTAGCATTCTTGCAGGTTGGATCCCTGGCTCTGCTCAGTGGGTTAAGGATCTGGCATTGCCATGAGATGTGGTGTAGGGCGCAGACGAGGCTTGGATCCAAGTTGCTGTGGCTGTGGTGTAGGCCGGCAGCTATAGCTGTGATTCAACCCCTAGCCTGGGAACCTCCATGTGATGCAAGTACAGCTCTAAAAAGCAATGCAAAAAGAAAAAAGAAAAAAAGATCAAGTGTGTTTTAAAATTTGTCAGGAGAATTATTAGAAAATCAATTGGCAAGCGTTTTCTCAATATTCCCAAAAGGGCAGCAAAGTTCCATTGTTTATGATACAAATCAGACAATCTAGGATGATCACACAGCTATTCGATGGGAAAATTGGATAAAAAGACAGCGCTGGCCCCCAAAGGGCAAGAAAAACAAGCCAACGATGCTGGTAAAACACCAAGAGGAAACTCCACATACCGGTTTGCTCATAGCTTCGAAGGATTTTTTGTTCTTTTAAAATAGTTTCAGGATAAATAATTTGTAGCAGCTGGTCATCAGATTCACACACATTCCTGGAAGGCCTGTGACGCTAAGACGGACAATGAATAATACATCAGCTCTCGAGGGAGGATTGGATTGGTTGGTTTCTCCTTCCTTCTGCCACTCAACAATAGCAGATGAAGTTGGACGGAGGTCCTCAGTGGTGTGTGGTTACAGCCACCGACACTGCAGTTGTGGGCACCGCACATTTCTGAGATAGAGTTAGCTGATAGAATTACCAGAGCGTAATCAAACACAGTCATTGCAGAAGGAGCCTTGGATCACATTACCTTTGAAAATATTTTAATCTAAAAGCACCCTACACTGGACGCAAAATCTGTGACTACCTGGCTTCTGGGCGTGGCCTAGGACACACCACGCTGAGCCATCTCCTCTTTGCTTTCATAGCTACATAGAAATCTGGAGTTAGGAATAGAAGGAGAGGATTTGAAAATTAAAACAGAGTCAAAGTAAGTATTATTATTATTATTTTGGTCTTTTTTTGCCTTTTCTAGGGCTGCTCCTGAAGCATATGCAGGTTCCCAGGCTAGGGGTCTAATCGGAGCTGCAGCTGCCGGCCTACACCACAGCCACAGCAACGTGGGATCTGAGCCGCGTCTGTGACCTACACCACGGCTCACGGCAACATTGGATCCTCAACCCACTGAGGATCCTTAACCCACTGAGCGAGGCCAGGGATCGAACCCACGACCTCATGGTTTCTAGTTGGATTCGTTAACCACTGAGCTCCCAGAAAACTGTAGAGTTCTTAGTGGAAGGAACCCAGAAGAAGCAGGCACATCATGATTTTGAAGCTCAGCTTTTGTTCTATTATTCAACTCTCGCCAACCTCCAGCTATTGATAAAAAAAAAAAAAAAAAAAAAAAAAAAAAAAGGTGATTTAGAATGAGAGGATTGCTCCTCTGTATTGCAAGGTCCTTCAGCGGATTTGTCCGGAGACCCCGAGATGGAGGTGAGTTTCTATGGCTCCTTGTAGCTTTATCTCCTCTGTTGACTGCATCGTGTGTTGCTTGAAGACTTAAGAGCATATCGTTTTATGGTACAAAATATCATTGGATCATGTTCTTAAAGATCCCAACTGGGGAGTTCCCGTCATGAACTAGCGTGTGGTAAGCATTCAGACATCTTTTTTTCTTTCTTTCTTTTCTTTCTTTTTTCTTTTTGCTTTGCTTTTTAGAGCTGTACTTGCATCACATGGAGGCTCCCAGGCTAGGGGTTGAATCACAGCTATAGCTGCCGGCCTACACCACAGCCACAGCAACTTGGATCCAAGCCTCGTCTGCGCCCTACACCACATCTCATGGCAATGCCAGATCCTTAACCCACTGAGCAGAGCCAGGGATCCAACCTGCATGGATGCTAGTCCGGTTCGTTGCCACTGAGCCACAGTGAAAACTCCCAAAACACACTTGATTTTTAAAAGTATAGTATTTAAAAAAAAAAAAAAAAAAAAAAAAACACATTCTTTCCCTAAACTTTTTGGCTTGAGTTTGTCCTCTCTGAGGACAAGGTTTCGATCCTTGGCCTTGCTCAGGGGATTAAGGATCCGGCATTGCCCTGAACTATGGTATAGGTCGCAGATGAGTCCTGGATCCTGTGTCGCTGTGGCTGCAGCATAGGCCAGCCGCTGCAGCTCTATGGGACCCCTAGCCTGGGAACTTCCAGATGCCGAGGTGCAGCCTTAAAAAGGCAAAAAAGAAAAGAAACTCTCAACTATAATCTAGTCACATTCTTAATGACACACACATATAAAGAAGTAACAAGAATTTGGATTGTTGAATCATTGCCTCTAACCCTCAGCTCCTGTTTTCTTTACAGTCAGTAGGGCTGATCTTGGCAGTGTGGGGCTCTGAACGTGAGTGTATTAGGTCCTTCAAGGGAGGGAAGCAGGGAAGTGTTGGTCGAGTTTTCTCTTCTGCCTCTGGGCCAGGCACACCCTGTCTAGAGGCCAGCAGAGCTCTCGACGACGTTTTGCAGAACAGAGTAATTTGGGGACAGGGCTAAGAGGCTGTCCTAGGCCCACAGCCCCAGACAGTTCCTCGAGGCGTAAACAGTCCTCTGATAACAGAACATGGTCTGTACCACTGGTGCCACCACGAGATGGCCTGATGCAGAGTGCAAACATCACCTGCCAACCAGAAACACTGATTCACCGACCATCTGTGGCCTCTAACCGCTAAGGAGTTTTGGGTTTTCCCAGCGAGAGACATTCTTAACTGATTCCACCCGATTCTCAGCCATCGCAGCCATGGTTGTCTTCTGTTAAACTGGGAGTTGTAGGGACATTGGGCCAGCCCTTCAGCACCAGATTCAAACTTCATAATAAAGCAGAAACACACAGGGACTAGCCGTCAGCATGGTGAGCACCCTGTTTTGCCTCCCTGTTCGGGGCCTGCGCTGAACTGGTTCCATGGGGCTAGGTCACTATGAGGGGTGGGCCCTGTTTGCTCCAAGGGTCCACCTCCGGATGATTTGTGAGCTATTGCTGAGCACACAATGCTCCGTATAGCCCCATAAGCAGTCAAGGCCCCAAATATACTCACCTGAACTCAGTACGTCAAATTGGGTTCTGTAGAAAGTTTCTGTTGGGTTCCAATTGGAATCTCTGCATGTGCCTTTGGATTCCAAGACTGGGCTGAGTATTGATGTGGGAAGATGTTCCAGTTCCTTCCAGCTACCTGTAAGGGGCCCATTACAATTCTAAGGATGTCGCTTGTCCTTGAACAAAAAAAATCCTTGCTATCCCACAAAAATAACAATAATAATAATAATAACAGAAGTGATGAGAGAGTTCCTCAGGCTTCTAGCTTGTCTTGGTGGTGGTTCTTTTTTTCCTTTTTCTTAAGAGGCATGGCAAAAATTACATTTTGTCAGTTTAAATGGAATGATATTTTAGGAACTAGAATCTGGCTAATGAAGGGTCTTTTCTTCCATAGCAAGAAGGCCTTGGAGCTCAGCAGTGAGCACCTCAAGCTACAAAAAAGGCATGAGGATGAGTTTGGGGCTGTCGTTTGGGTCATTAAAAGTCCTGCAAGTCTCGAATTCATCTTTCTTTTTTTTTTTTTTTTTTTATCTTTTTGCTATTTCTTGGGCCGCTCCCTTGGCATATGGAGGTTCCCAGGCTAGGGGTCCAATCGGAGCTGTAGCCACCGGCCTACGCCAGAGCCACAGCAACGCAGGATCCGAGCCGCGTCTGCAACCTACACCACAGCTCACGGCAACGCCGGATCGTTAACCCACTGAGCAAGGGCAGGGACCGAACCCGCAACCTCATGGTTCCTAGTCGGATTCGTTAACCACTGCGCCACGACGGGAACTCCCAATATGCTCCTTTGATACATTTTTATATTATACTGTGATTACCATTGTATATCAATGATAATTAGCCCTCTATCCTGTTACATAATTATCATTTTTTAGTGGTTGGAATAATGAAGTTGCAGTCTCTTAGAAAGTTTAATGATTCTAGTACAATAATGTTGTCTATATTCTTTACACTGTACATTGGATCCCTAGGGTTTTATTGCCTCATTGCAAGTTTGTATCTTTAAACATATATTTTACCCCCCCCCCCCACTCCCACTCCATCCCCTGGTAACCATCATTCTATTCTCTTTTTATGAGTTTGGCTTCTTTATTTTTTATCTATTTATGGCTGCTCCTGCAGCATATGGAAGATTTCAGGCCAAGAATCAAATCGGAGCTGCAGCTGCTGGTCTATGCCGCAGCCACAGCAACACAGTATCTGAGCCACATCTGCAACCTACTCTTGTAGCTTGCAGCAATGCCAGATCCTTAACCCACTGAGCAAAGCCAAGGATCAAACCCACATCCTCACAGAGACAACATTGGAGCCTTAACCTGCTAAGCTGCGACGGGAACTCTGAGTTTGACTTTATTAGCTTCCACATATTAGTTATGTCATACGCTACTTGTCTTTGTCTTATTTCACTTAGCACAGTGTGTTCAAGGTCTATTAATGTTATTATAAATGGCAGGATACCCAAATGGCAGGATTAGGTGGTATCTATAGCTTGGCTATTGTGAGTAAATAACCCTGCAATAACACGGGAATGCAGGCATCTCATGGATATCCTGTTTTCATCTCCTTTGGGTATATACCCAGAAGTGGAACTGCTGGGTCATACGGTAAACCTATTTTTAATTTTCTGGGGAAGCTTCATATTGTTTTCCATAGTGGCCGAGCCAATTTGCATTTCCACCAACAGTGTGCAAAGGTTCCCTCTCCTCCACATCCTCACCAACATTTGTTATCTCTTTTCTTGGAGATAGCCATTCTAACAGGTGTGAGGTGACAGCCCACTGTGCTTTGGGCATCTCCCTGATGCTTTAGCAATGTTGAGTATCTTTTCATGTCTCATGGGCCATTTGGATATCTTAGACAATATTTTATCTAAGATGATTTAGTGATAGTTTTCACCATCAAACAATATATTCACTTACAGGTAGATTTTTTTCAAAAAAACCCCAGACTCCCCGTTCATCCCACTCCCTCCCCCTACCCCCCGGCAACCACAAGTCTGTTCTCCAAGTCCATGCCTTTCTTTTCTGTGGAAAGATTCGTCTGTGCTGCATATTAGATTCCAGATATAAGTGATATCATATGGTATTTGTCTTTCTCTTTCTGACTGACCACACTTAGCATGAGAGTCTCTAGTTCCATCCATGTTGCTGCAAATGGCATTATTTTGGTTTTTTTTTTTTTAGGGCTGAGTCATATATATATAACTGTTATTATATTATATATATACATCTTCTTAATCCATTCATCTGTTGATGGGCATTTAGGTTGTTTCTATGTCTTGGCTATTGCGAATAGTGCTGCAATGAATATACAGGGGCATGTATCTTTTTTAAGGAAATTTTTGTCAGGATATATACCCAAGAGTGGGATTGCTGGGTCATATGGTAGTTATATATATTTAGTTATCTGAGGTACCTCCATACTGTTTTCCATGGTGGTTGTACCAATTTACATTCCCACCAAGAGTGTAGGAGTGTTCTCTTTTCTCCACACCCCTTCCAGCATTTGTTATTTGTTGACTTGTTAATGATGGCCATTCCGACAGGTGTGAGGCGGTACCTCATAATGGTTTTGATTTGCATTTCTCTAATAATTAGTGATGTTGAGCATTTTTTCATGTGTCTGTTGGCCATCTCTCTATCTTTGGAGAAATGTCTATTCAGGTCTTCTGCCCATTTTTCCATTGGGTTGTTGGCTTTTTTGCTGTTGAGTTGTATAAGTTGTTTGTACATTTTAGAGATTAAGCCCTTGTCAGTTGCATCATTTGAAACTATTTTCTCCCATTCTGTAAGTTGTCTTTTTGGGTTTTTTTTTTTAACGGTTTCCTTTGCTGTACAAAAGCTTGATTAGGTCCAATCGGAGCTGTAGCCACCGGCCTACGCCAGAGCCACAGCAACGCGGGATCCGAGCCGCCTCTGCAACCTACACCACAGCTCACGGCAACGCCGGATCGTTAACCCACTGAGCAAGGGCAGGGATCGAACCTGCCACCTCATGGTTCCTAGTCGGATTCGTTAACCACCGCGCCACGACGGGAACTCCCTGTTTTTCATTTCTTAACTACCCTTATTGACGCTCACTCTGTGCTAAGCACTATGCCAAGAGCTCTGTATACTTAATCTCATATTCATCTAGCAATCCTATGCACTAGGTATTACTAGTCTTCTTTTTCAGAAGAAGAAACTAAGAGTCAGAAAAGTTAGGTAACTTGCCCAAAGGCATAAGCTGATGAGTGGAGAAGCAGGAATTCAAACCCAGGTCTCCCAACCCCTGCTTCCCGCTGTGCTTTTGACTTGCCTGGGAACTATTTCCCTTGTTCTTCAACTCGGTTGGAGTAGCCCGAAATTCCATTCATCCACCTCACTTTACAGTCAATATCAGATGCTTAAAGTAATCCTGCCTTGATGATTCTTCTCCTCCTCCTCTTCCTTCTTCTTCCTCCTCAACAAAACATTTTTGAGTTCTCGAACATTGACACATATCTATCCATTCAAATTTTTTGTGCAATGTTTTATAGATGTCTTATTAACCACATTTAGTCTTTTTTACTTCTTTTTATTTTCTTCTTGGAGAATTTAGCTCCTTTTTTATTTTGGTCACATATTACTTTAGCTTTTTAGGTTATATAATAAATCACAAGTTCATAGACTCATAAACATGTAGATGGGAGAGAGGATCTCAGAGGTCTGTTCACCCAACCCCATCATTACAAGGGAGGCCGGCCAGTGGTTGAGTCAGAGCTTTATAGTTATTCCACCTAAAACTGGAGGTAATTTTACTTCAGTTGTCCTGAAAGTTTGTAAATCAAGATGAGATAGCTAAATGAGTATTTTCAAATTTATTTCAAAGAATAAAAGATGGATACCGAACAGCAGCTGACTTTGCTCTGACCATTTTCAGGAGTGACCCCAGGACAGGCTGCTACCACCAGACTGTGGCTGCTTGACAGGACTGCTGAGAGCCAGGCGGCCTCTTGCAGAAGAGGGACGCTTGGTGGCAGACTGGCCTCCAGGTGTTCAAAAGGCCTTTTTGTTCGTTCCTTGCTCCTATTTCTGTCCTTCTCTGCTCTTCTCCAACATATAAGGGAAAATTAGGAGATGGGGAATGTCTGAGGGGGGACAGATGAAAAAGCGCCAGAATGGAGAAGATTGATGTTTATGATTGAACTGAGCCAGCTCATGCCACCCAACTTAAAGGTCCATCAGGGATGTGTGGACAAGTGATGGCCATGGTACTTTAAAAAAATCAGTCCTTGGAGTTCCCGTTGTAGCTCAGTGAAAATGAAGCTGATCAGGATCCAAGAGGATGCAGGTTCAATCCCTGGCCTTGTTCAGTGGGTTAAGGATCCAGCGTTGCCATGAGCTGTGGTGTAGGTCACAGACGCAGCTCGGATCTGGCACTGCTGTGGCTGTGGCCATAGGCCAGCAGCTGTAGCTCAGATTCTACTCATAGCCTGGGAACCTCCATATGCCTCGGGTGTGGCCCTAAAAAGACCAAAAAAAAAAAAAAATCATTCCTTTACTTGCATCCTATTTTGGAGGGATAAATTTCAAACAGTATTTCTTCTAATAGCTGTTAAGAAATATCTGGCCATTAACTAGAGACCAGTGTCTCTCTCAAATTTTAATGAATAAAAAATTTAGCCTGCCTCCTTTTTACTCCTTGCTTGTATACCATTGATTATATAAAGATAGTATTTAGGATGAGTCGATCTCAGCTGAGCTTCCTGCTTTCACGTCTTATAACTGCATTTCTTGGGAGTTCCCATCATGGCACAGTGGTTAATGAATCCAACTAGGAACCACGAGGTTGCGGGTTCGATCCCTGGCCTTGCTCAGTGGGCTAAGGATCCAGTGGTGCCATGAGCTGTGGTGTAGGTCGCAGACGCGGCTCAGATCCCTTGTTGCTATGGCTGTGGCATAGGCCTGTGGCTACAGCTCTGATGAGAACCCTAGCCTAGAAACCTCCATATGCCACGGGAGCTGCCCTAGAAAAGGCAAAAAAAAAAAAAGGACAAAAAAAAAAAAACAAACCATAAAACCAAAACTGAATTTCTCTAAATGAAAAGGATCCAATTTGTTCTGACATAGATACCAGGATAAACACAATTTCACACAGGACATTCTTAAACAATGAGGCTCTTTTCCTTTTGCAAAGACTAGGACACAATGAAGACAATCAAGGAAAACCAGAAGATCTATTGTTACAATTAAGAACATCAAGACCAGGCAGCAACCAACAAAGAAGGTCATGGATGAAGCCAACTTCTTGGAAGATACAACTTCTAAGCAACAGAAGGATTTGCCTTATGATGGAGATTTATCCCAAATTAAGCTATACAATGAGTACACTTTGACCTCAAAATATGACCTTCTTGATATCTCAAATCAAGTGAATTTAACAGTAGATGACCCTCAAGAAAAGGCTACACATAGAGAAACTTGCAAAAAGGCAGATATGGCCACGACCGTTGAGAAAACAACTGAAAATGCTGTTAACAAAAAATATGATAAACAATGTACTATAAATCCGCATATTCCAGCTAACCAAGGAGACACTTCAAAGTCAAATGTTTCTGATATTTCACTCAGTCATCTTTGCAAAGAGGAATTCCCAAAAGGTCAAGGCATTAACAGTGAAACTCTCCCAGAGATCTCAAATGCTGACGGTTTTGATAAAGCTGTTATTAAAAATATTATTTTGCAGCATGTGAAGAATTCTTGGCTGACAGAACAAACCGCAGAACTCCCTGACCAACTCAACCCCCAAAGGGATGGTGAGAACAGCCATAAGCCCAGTTATTCTCCAGCAATACCAGAAGAAAACACTTCTGGTTCAGAAGAATCAGTGGCTGCTGGAGAAAGCAGCCATCAAGAAAATTCAAATTTTCTTACTAACATCAAGAGTCCATGTGATAAACAAAAAAGTTGCCAAGGACAGATACTCCAGAAACAGCGGGATGAAAAATCAAGTTCTGACAACAGGTGTAAATATGGCCAAGGTCAAGTTCATTGCTGGTTCTCTGATTTCTCTACAGTGGCTCCCAAAGTAAAAATTTCTAAAAATAACATAATCGATAAGCCACTTACAACAGATAAACAAGCCAGTTTTTCTCCTAAATTGAGAGATGAGTCAGCTATTGTGCAAGATATTTCAGAAAGTTTGTCTAGATCAAAATATGCTGAAAAGCAAGAGCAGAAGTGGAAAACTACTGAACCTTCTCAACAGACAGAGGTAAGTGAAAGTAGTCTTCAGGAAACACATTATCAGGGCCCCCACTCATGGATATCAGTGTGGGTCTTTGGAAGGTGCATAGAATTGAGTGGTAGGTCTGAGTTTCTGGGTTCTAGTTCTGGCTTAATACCTTGACCTCTCAGAGGCTCAGTGGGTATCCTCATGAGAAGAATTAGGGGCTGAACTAACAGCACATAATAGAATAAAATCCAAATTCTTCAACCTGGAATTTGGGTTTCCCCATTTTTTTATGTTATCCTACCCTTCTAAACTCAGCTCCCCACTTCCCCCCAACCCCTTGGCCCCCAGGAGTCATCCTCGCTTACCGGGCTGGCCTTGCCCTCTTTAAGCTCCTGCCTTAAGTGGAACATCCCATCTCTGCTTCCCAAAGACCTGCCCATTTTCATGGCCTCCTTCAATCCCCCACTGGCCATAGAACTTTCCAGAAGCTCCCCACCACAGTCTTTCCCATCCTGGTTTGTATAGTACTCTGTCAGAGCAATTATCTCAGCCTGCTTTGGATCATGATTGGAAATACCTGTGTCTTCCACTAGATTTGAAGACTCTGGAGGCACCTGCCTCGGCTTCATCTTTCTATTGTCCAAGGTCCCCCAGAGGCCCAGCCCTTTGTTTGCACAGGAGAATTTGAGCAGAACCTACCCCCACCTCCCTGACACACACACCAACACACGCACACACACACCCGGAGCCAACGGCCCTCCTGGCCTTCACTGGGATGCCTCTCTTGGAGAAATCTGCAGCACTGTGACACTGGAAAGTCTCTGTTCCTTATTCAGGCTTGTAGGAGATTGCCCTCCTCCCGCTGGGCACAGTTCTCAGTGCCCCGTGTTTAGGAGGGGTAGAATGGATAGCCAGTTCGTCCGTCTGGCAATAGGAGTCTTAAGTTGGGTATCTCATTTTCTTTGGTCCTGTCCATTTAGGTTGGAGAACTAGACTCTCTAGGTTCCAAATCCATCATATAACTGAGATTTTCATGATCACCACAGTCTAGTTTGACCACTACAGTAGCTCTCTGGCACCAGCGTGTTTGTGAGCCACGTGTATTGGGAACAATAGGGAGACCCTTCAGGTAGGCGTCTTACTCTAGAGTTTGAACTCTTGTCCAGTCAGCCTGTGGTGAGTAGAAAAGGGCATACCCTGTGTGAAGAGTCACTATCTTGACACATTTGGGGACTTAATGCACGCTGTTATTATTTTCTGGAGTGTGGCTTTGGTGTTAAAGACCAGCACAGAGCTGGTGAGGAGACCAACAATAGCCCCTGCCCTCCTGGAGCTTATGGTCCAGGTGTAGGAAGGATGTGTGAGTACCCCCCATAATAGTAGCAAACAAGATAGTAGCCACAGCTAAGATGTCTGCTTACCACACACCAGATATTAGGGTCACATTTAATTCTCTTCACAACACTATGAGGCAGGTTCTCTTACTATTACCATTTTACTGCTGAGGAATTTGAGGTTTACAGTGATGAAGAAATTGCTTTGGGTCACCCAGCAGACAAGTGTCAGAGGGGACCTCAATGTTGGCATCAAGCTCCAGCTCTTGACACAACACTGGGTTGCCTCCATGATAACCAGAAGACGTCAGGTCATCCTGAAAAATGGCGATCTTGATTGTGATTCACAGTAATGTTTTCTTACCCTTTAATTGTGCAGATGGCGCCCACAAGACACATCTACCAAGAACATCTCACAGGTACTAGCATCTTTAAACCTCTTTCATTTGAGGGCAAGGGCTTGAGGGCCCGTGCCAGCGTCAGGCAGCGGGTGCCCGGGTTGTGGGTGGGGTCGGGACAGGATAAGCAGCTTGCGCATGCGTGAGGCCCTCTGCTCCTGCAATAAACTCATTACAAGGAAAAAAATACATATGTATATATTTAATATATATACATATATCTTTTTGGAAAAGGTATACATTTTGAAAAAAAGTACTGATAGCAAACAGTGGTGATTGCCACAGACTTCTCTTTTCAGTACTGAATAAAACTAATGAGGTTGACATGAATGGTAGCCCAAATTTATTCTTTCTTATATAGGAATAAAATCTGAGACAAGTCTGTCTAAGTCGCCATCAACTTCTCAGAAAAACCCTTCCTCAAGTTCTTGCATATTTCAAAAGATAGCCCAAGGGAAACAGATGTGTCAGAAGTTAAAAGAACAGACTGATCAACTGAAGACCAAAGTAACACTTTAAAGCTTATTTTGAAAAATAGAACCAAGTTCAACCATAAGACATCATGCCATTAATGGAATATTGCTTTTTATTTTTTCACTGCAGGTAAAAGAATTTTCCAAAAGCATAGCACAGGACTCTCCCTATCATTTGCAAGACAAGAGAGTGGTAATGGATTTTGTCCAGTTTTAAAAATCTTTACTAGGGAATTTGATATGGGAAAACACAAATGGCCTTAAAGCATCATGTTTTCTCTACACTGGTAGGAGTGGAAATGCTTTGGTAAGAAATGCTTTGCTGAAGATTAAACTATCTTTGTGTTACGGAAACTAAAAGAGCTTAGGATTCTATTTCTACACGTATTTAGTCCTATCTTCTTCCCAGGAGATCTACTGCTTAAGGCTGTTATTCTTCACCACTCATCCCACAATAAATCTGGGACCATGGTCAAGTTCAAGAGAATAACATGTCAGCTGATATAGAGGGCAAGCACATCCAGATTTGAGGGTCCTGAGGGATAGAGGCTATAAGAATTGCGAGCATCTAGAAACTCAATATATAAAACTTCGAAAACTTAAAATCAATTTTGAAGATAAGCTTTTCAGATCAAACTCTTTGACTTTCACATCTTTGCCTGTTGTTGCATTTAATGAAATCACTGGATTTAGGTTGTAACCACAGCCTTGTTCATCAGTGCCAGGGTTGTGGGAAGTAGGGGTGAAGCGGTGAGGCAAAAAGTCGAAGCAGAACAGGGATATGTGAAGTTGAAGATTAGTTTGGGCCACGGGGTCAGCAGGAAGACAGGTGGCCAGAAGCCCTGACATAAAGGACATGAGCACAGCTCAGGGGAGGCTATGCTTCAGAAACCGGACAGCACAGACCAAAACTAGGAGGACTTACATGTTAAGAGGTACAATTCGTTCTTCTTTCATCATATTAATTACATAACTCAGACATTCATTCAATAACACTTATGGGGTAATTCCTATGACTCAGACACTGTATCAGCCACTAGGAATTTAAAGATGAGGAAACAATTTCTTTTCCAAGCAGCTTATAGTCTCCTAGGAACAAGAGACCAGTAAATAGATAAGTAACATGCAGCTTAAGGAAGGTTACACGTGATGCTAAACGCAGCGCTGAAGAGCTCACCCTTGCCAGTTAGAGGGCCCTTGGGAAGCCTTCCTGGAAGTGACCTCTGAGCTGGGCATTGTAGGAAGAATACAGGTGAGCTTGGCAGAGTAGGCGCAAAGGCGCGCCAGGAAAAGGAACCAGCAGGTGCCATGGCACAGGGGCAAGAAAGTGTGAGAGTTCGAGGAACTATATGACCCTGTAATTGACCAGATGGAGCTCGGGGGAGAAGGGAGGAGCCCGGAGAGGTAGATAAGGACTACGTCATGAAAATCCTTTACACCACACAAAGGAGATTAGATTAATTTCTTCCGGAGGTGGAGTGTTGGGGCAGCACTGCAGGATTTAAAGCTGAGAATGGGCGAGCACAGTGGGGGCAAGACTGTAGGGACAGAGATTGGCTAGAAAGCCTCCAGGTAACAAGTTATGGAGATTATGGAGTCCTAAACTAAGGCTGCCCATGAGGATGGAGGTGGGGGATAAATCCAAGAGTTTAAGGAAGTGACAGCAGATCGAACAGGGTAAATAAAGGAAGAGAGGAGGCTTGGATGCATTCCAGAGTTGTAGCTCGGGTAACCAAAGGTCAGGAATCAAAGTGGAGGATCCAGTTCAGAACCGGTGTGGGAGGCAAGATGTCAAGTTCGGTCTGGGACATTTTGAGGGGCTTGTAGGACATCCAGTTGGAGAGGTCCAGTAGACAATTCAGTTCAGAGCAGTGGATCTGAACCTTGAGTTGTTTGGGTGAGAAATGTACATTTGACTATAGCTGTAGGTGGAAGCTGTAGGGTATAGGAGATTTCTCAGGCAAATGTGAGAGTAAGCAGTGAAGGATCCCAAGGATAAAATCATGGGGCACAGCCACCAGGGGCAGCTGTAGGAGTAGCTGACACGTTCTGCAGCTTTTGGTAGTGACACAGCCAATCCATGATGAAACAAGCAGGAGGAAATCAGGGAAATAAAGACCCTTACCTCATCCTAGGCTTCGGTTCCTCTCTGCTGCTGTTCTCTTCTATCAGTTGAAACCAACCAAAGCCAGGGCTAGGGGAAACTGTGATAGAGTCCCCTGAAGGCCAGCCACCTGGCTGGGGTGGATCTGGGGGGGGGGAGTGGAAACCACTTACCAAACTTACCATTCCTTATAACCCTATAGCCAATATGCTTCTACATATGTTTAATTATTTTTAATAACAGTAAGAATAACAGTAATGATGATAGTTACCACCTACTGAGTACGTACTATGATCCTGGCACTGTGCATTATCTCATCTAACTTTCACAACATGAGAGCTATTACATCAGATGAATGTATAAAATCATACAATTAGTAGGTGAGAGTCTGAACTTGAACCCTGTGTGTCTGATCCTAGAACCCCATAATGTGATATTCTTGCCCTTGGCAACATCTCTCCAATTCATCTTTTCCTCTCCATTTGCATGGATACTGTCTGGTCCAAGCCCTCGTGAGCATCTTTAAGCCTGGCTTAAGTCTGGCTTCTTCCTTGAGCCATGGCAAAGTGTTCTGCTGCATGGTCTCTTTTCCCAACTGGAGTGAAATTCCTGAGACCAGGGGCTTGATAGAACTTTTGTATCCTCGCACTTTTGGCCCAGGACCAAACATGGGCAGTGCTCAGGGAGTGTTCAGCAATTAGGGCTGTGGGGTTGCAGCTTCCATATATATCAAGACAAGACCCTGACCTGTACAGTTGAAACGTTCATCTGCATGAGGCTCCATCTGGGAGACCCATTCAAAGCTTTTGGCTAAATGTCCTGATATTCCTTCCCCATCGCACCCTCCAAGTGCCATAGATTCAACTCCAGGCCCTCTAACTTCAGCTCTTTTTAAAGATCTATGTAGCTTCTGACACACTTTTTTAGAGCTCCAGTTTCCTCCTCTATAAAACTGGGACAATAAAATCTACATTGCCGCATTTACAACATTGATGTGTGGGCTAAAGAAGATAATACATGGGAACATGCTTTATAAGGTAAAAATCACCCTGCAAATATGTAGGATTATTAGTGCCCCATTAATGAAGTTAAGAGGCCCCTAAGTGGGCTCTAGGAGAGAAACCAGAAGTTAACTGTGATGTGCCATGTAGGCATCATCAATGTTGAGATGGTTCTTAGCTGTTCTGTATTTGAGATGTCAGGCTCTGAAACAAAACAATTGCCAAGGTAAGGATGATGGCTTCATTTTGATATTACTGTAGGGTACACTCTCCTTGTGTTTTGGAGAATAACAACTGCACACACAGGCTTCCATGTGAATGATTCCAGTGATTTCACTGCTACAGGTCCTGGAGAAACTGCAGGGACATCTTGAAGCACTGGAGCAGGAGTTTCTGGCCAACAAGGAGAAGCATCTGACTTTGCAGGGGCAAGTCCACCGGCCTGAATCCCCAGCTGTCGATGACTTTGATCCAGAAAGGTCAGGCTTAAACCGTGTGAGGTGGAAGGGTCAGAGGTGACCTCCTTCAGAGGAGAGTCTGACGCCGGCTTGGTGCTGGGAGAGCCACTGGTCTCAGGTCATAAAAAAACTGTGCCACCACTGCAGAAGTGCCACCCCATGCAACCAGGAGTAAGGAATTCCTCCTAAGCATAAGGTTCTGTGCTGGGCAGTGACCCAGATGGAGTGCCCAAAATGAACAATTGTTTCCTGAAGAAGAGACAGTGTGCCACCATCTTGTATTTTGTTGGATGTCATTATAATTGGTTCTGAGACTCAGGGGAGCACAAGAAAACCCTAGAAAGGCTGACAGGCTAACCCCAGAGGGCTTCCCCTCTCCAGGCTCCTCCTGTCCTGTCCACTCCTGCCTTCATTTGCCCTTCCTAGTTCTTCTCTTCTGTCCTTTTTTCTCCATCCACAGACAATTCCAAAGGGGCAGCAGGCAGGAAAGGATCATTGGATTGGTTAATGGTGGGGTGAGGGACCCACAAATCCTGATAAAGGCAAAATGTTAAAGCTTGAAGCCAAATGATTGCTGAGTTAATTGGCAAGGAACTTGGGAGCACGTTCATATTGAAGATTCTAACTGGCCGCTTGGATGGCACAGTGCTGGTCTCTCTCCAATCCAAATCATTTTAAGATGTGGTCTGGGACTCAAGGCTGGGATAGTTTCCATATAATTTCCTGGTATGAAATTAAAGAACTCACTTAGGAGTTCCCGCTGTGGTACAGAGGAAACGAACCTGACTAGTAGCCACAAGGATGAGGGTTTGATCCCTGGCCTCACTGAGTGGGTTCAGGATCCGGCATTGCCATAAACTGTGGTGTAGGTCGCAGACAAAGCTCGGATCCTACATTGCTGTGGCTGTGGTGTAGGCCGGCAGCTGTAGCTCCGATTTGACCCCTGGCCTGGGAACTTATATATGTTGCTAGTGCGGCCCTCAGAAAGAGAAAAAAAAAAAAAAAGCAAAAATAAAAAATAAAGAACCCTTTCAGTAGACTTAATATTTGTACATTCAGCTCCTTCTATTCATAGCACTTTAACACGAATTCATTCTTGATGCCCAAATATTTTAATGGTTTATATTTTGGCCTGAGTGTCCTGAGCTATTTTCCCCAAAGCACAATTTTCTTTCTTCAAAATGAATGAAACCTCTGTCTATTGTTATTTCAGTGCTGAGTAATTAGACAGCAAGGATGTGAAGGATGTGGTTTTAATGTTGATTTTTTTCCACCCAAAGTTTTTTTTTGTCTTGGGAAAAAAAAAAATCTCTCCACATGCTTTCACTATTTGTTTAAAAACTATTAGAGTAAGGATATTCATTTTTCCAAGAAATCCCACTTGTTCTGGCAGTCATTCTACAGACAGGCCTCTGTGCACACGAAGACCAGAGTCATGCAATCCTGTATTTATAGCCTAGTTACACCCACACCGTGCCTGGCCCCAATATAAATAAAGGAGTTTCAGCTGCAATTATATTCCACATACAGGAGAGGCTTTCAACACTGGGGCCAGCGAAGGCCTCGGCCTCTCCCCAAACTCCCCTCAGAGCCAGCAAAGGGTGCTCAGCCCTTCTTCTCCTCAAATGGGCTAAATGGGGCAATGAGCAGAACCCAGCACAACCCTTGAGGTCTTGGTGTGTCGAGAAGCTTCTAAATGAAGAGTCTAAAGGCCATTGTTGTTGGCTTCCGGGAAGGGAAAGAATTCTGCAAATTAATTGACTAACGGCTTAAGCCAGCTCTTGTGCTCTTATTAAATCTTATTATTGTCTCTGAAGGTAATATTCAAAAGTATTTGTTTGGATTTCATGCATCTTGATTGTCAGAATGTGGTCCCATGGTCATTGGATTCCTTCCCACACTAACACCAGAGGCCAAGGAATCAAGAAATGGAGTTCTACCTCCAGCCAGACCTTCTCCCTGATACTGTTGGCATAAAATCTTGCCTTCTATTTTACAGATCACAGAGCCCCTCAAAAATGTCTTTTCTCCACCTCTGTATCTGCATGGTTTCACCTCCTCTTTCTTCCTTCACTCGCCTTCCAGCCTCTCCAGCCTTGATCCTCGAGCCCGTCTCTTTCTGTTACCTTGAGACCTAGCTCTGTCATTCTACCTCCTTTAAAATTTCAATCTCTCCTGTTGAATTCTCTTCTGGTTCCTACATTAGAATGTATTTTCCTACATTTTCTCCAGTTTTGTTTAGATCTTTGTCCCACCATTCACTGAATAGGGCAGTGTCTCTCCTCTGACTCAAAAGCCGCTTTCATCATATACAAGCCCCCTGTGTATGTAGGATTGGTTTTATTCTCCCCATCGATCTATGCTTCCATTGCTACATTAACCACATAGTTCTAAGTTACTCTAGGTTAGTGTATATTTTTCTTTTTCTCTTTCCATGGCCACATGTGTGGCATTTGAAATTTCCCAGGCTAGGGGTTGAATCGGAGCTGCAGCTGCCAGTCTACACCACAGCCCCAGCAAAGCCAGATCCAAGCCACGTTTGCAACCTATGCTGCAGCTTATGGCAATGCTGGATCCTTAACCCACTGAGCGAGGCCAGGGATCGAACCTGCATCCTCATGGATCCTAGTTGGGTTCTTAACCCACTGAGCCCAGTCAACTCCAGCATATATTTTTAAATGTTTCTTCTTCTTTATACTTTCTTTAGCTATTCTTACCTCCGCTTCTTACTAATAAGCTTTACAATTAGCTCACCAAATTTTCAAAATAGAATTCCATTGGAATTTTGTTTAGGATTGTGTTGAATTTACAGATTAGTTTGGGAAGAGTTAAGATCTTGGGCACTGAGTATTCCACCCTATTCCTATGAAAATGTCCCCAGAATGTTTTCTTCATGTAGAATTTGCATGTTTTGTTAAATTTGTTCTCAGCTTTTTCTATAATTTTTTTCCTTTTTTCTTTTTGTCTTTTTTAGGGCCACACCTGCGGCATATGGAGGTTCCCAGGCTAGGGGTCGAATCAGAGCTGTAGCTGCCAGCCTACATCACAACCACAGCAATGCGGGTTCCAAGCCACATCTGTGACCTACAGCTCAGGGCAATGCCGGATCCCTGACCCACTGAGTGAGGCCAGGGATCCAACCTGCACCCTCATAGATACTAGCCGGGTTCCTTAACCACTGAGCCACGGCGGGACTCCTGTGCATTATTAATAGATGTTTTCCCTGATGCATATACAGGAAATAGAATTACATGTTTAACTTGTGCAAGGCTACCTTACACAATTCTGTTTTTAGTGTTTTGTTGACTTCCAGTTGATTGTCTTAATTTTTATGTATGAGAATCATAGAATCTGAAAATAATGACAGGTCCCTTCAACTTCCCCTTCCCCCCTAAATATTTGTACTTTATATCTTTTCTTCCCTCTGACTCTTAGATATCACATTCTTTTTATTGCTTTAGTTCATTGGCTAGGTTTTCCAAAACAATATTGAATAGTACTAGTGAAAGCAATCATTCCTGTCATGTTCCTAATGGTTATAGGAACTCTTCCAAGTACCATCATTACTATGCAGGTTCAAGTAGATCAGCTTTATCAAGAAAACTTCTATTCCTGGCTTACTAGGATTAGATTTTTTAATTTAGGAAAAAGTTCAATCAAATGGGATTCAAAAATCTATTTAATCTCCTTTAATCTATTAATAGAATGAAATATATTAATAAATATCCTAATGTTTATCTATAGAATGAGTTGGGGAATTTTCCCTTTTCATTTGAGGTTCCAGAAGAGTTACTTAGAGTCTTTGTTGAACTCACACATAATCCTACTTGGATTTGGTGCCTTTTGTGGGGAAAAACTATAAAACCCCTAGAAGGTAACAGAAGAGAAAATACAGGTGACTTTGGTTTTGGTGATGTTTTTTGAGCTCTAGCTCCAAAGACACCACCCATGAAAGAAGGAATTGGTAAGCTAGATTTCATGCAAGGTAAAAACTTCTACTCTGTGAAAGACAATATAAAGAGAATAAGACAAGACACTGGGAGAAAATACTGGCAAAACACACTTCTGCTAAAAGACCGCTATCCAAAATATACAAAGAATTCTTAAAACTCAACAGTAAGAAAACAAACAACCCAATTTAAAAATGTGCTAAATATTTTAACAGCTACCTCCCCGAAGAAAATATACAGATGGAAAATAAGCATATGAAAAGATGCTCCACATCATACATCATCAGGTAAATGCAAATTGAAACAACAATGAGATACCACTACATACTATTAGAATGCCCCAAATCTGGAATGCTAAAAACACCAAATGCTAGCAAAGATGTACAGCAATAGGAAAGCGTCTTTACTCTGATGAGAATGCAAAGTGCTACAGCCACTTTGGAAGACAGTTTGGTGGTGTCTTTCAAAACTAAACATGCTCTTACCATACAATCCCAGCAATCATGCTCCTTGTATTTACCTGAAGGTGTTGAAAACTTATACCCACACAAAAACATGCACACGGATGTTTCAAGCAGCTATATTCAGAACTGTCAAAACTTGGAAACAACCAAGATACCCTTCAGTAAATGAATTGATAAATCAACTGTGGTATATCCAGACAATGGATATTATTTGTGTTAAAAAAAAATGAGCTATCAGGTCATGAAAAGATGTGGAGGAAACTTAAATACATATTACTAAGAAAGATGCCAATCTGAAAAGGCTACATATTGCATAATTATGTGACATTCTGGAAAAGGCAAAACTATGGCAACAATAAAAAGATCAGAGGGTGCTAGGGTTTGGGGTGAGGGGAGGGTTGAACAGGTAGAGTACGAAGGACTTTCAGTACAGTAAAAATACTGGGTATGACATCATAAAATGGATACATGTCATTATACATTTGTTCAAATCTATAGAATGAACAATACCAAGAGTGTCTCCCAAAGTAAACTATACAGGTTGGGTGATTACTGTGTGTTAACGTAGATTCATCAATTGTAGCAAAGTCACCATGCTGGTGGGGATGTTGATAATGGGAGAGGCTATGCATGTATGGAGGCAGGGGATATAAGGGAAATCTCTGTATCTTCTGCTTAGTTTTGCTGAGAGGCTAAAACTGCTCTAAAAAAGGTATTGAAAAATTATTGGGAGCTCCCATTGTGGCTCAGAAGGTTGATGACCTGACCTAGTAACCATGAGGATGGGAGTTCGAGCCCTGGCCTTGCTCAGTGGGTTAAGAATCCAGTGTTGCCACAAGCCACATAGCAGGTCACAGATGCAGCTTGGATGGGGTGGTGTTGTGGCTGTGGTGTAGGCCTGCAGCTGTAGCTCTGATTAGACCCCTCGCTAGGAAACTTCCATACTCTGCAGGTACAGCCATAAAAAGAAAAATATATATATATTGGAGTTCCCTTATAGTTCAGTAGGATAAAGATCTGGCATTGTTACTGCTGTGGCTCTGGTTATAGCTGTGGCACGGATTTGATCCCTGGCCCAGGAAATTCCACGTGCTGTGGGTGTGGCCAAAAAAATTATGCCATTCACATTCTCTGATAACTGGAGATTAATTACAAAAAGCTAGCAAAAAATCTAATGGGAAAACTTTAATACTCATCTAAATTCTTGCATGAGAGAGGAAATAAAAATGGAGATTAGAAATAATCTACAAGTCAATAATAAATGAGAAAACAACATGTGAGAACAAATGTAACATAGCTAAAGCAGTACTCTGCAGAAAATTTATAGTCGTCTTAAAATGCATTTATGGGGGGAGTTCAAAATCAATAAACTAAGAATTTGAAACAGGAAAGAAAAAAAGAACAATAATATAAATCCCCAAAAGGAAAAGATTCATAAGAGGAAGGAGAAATAAATGAAATTTAAAAGAATTTGATCAATAAAATACTTTCTTTGACAATATTTATAAAATAAACCATTATAAAGTCTGAGAAGCATAAATAACATTAAGAATAAGAAAGGAGTTCCCGTCGTGGCACAGTGGTTAACGAATCTGACTAGGAACCATGAGGTCGCAGGTTCAATCCCTGGCCTTGCTCAGTGGGTTAGGGATCTGGCGTTGCCGTGAGCTGTGGTGTAGGTTGCAAACGTGGCTCAGATCCCACGTTGCTATGGCTGTGGTGTAGGCTGGTGGCTACAGCTCCAATTTGACCCCTACCTGGGGAACCTCCATATGCCACAGGAGAGGCCCAAGAAATGGCAAAAAGACGAAAAAAGAAAAAAAGAATAAGAAAGGAAAAATGCCAGAGGAAACACTTCAAATTAAATGGGATTGAACAACTTCATATCAACACACGTTAAAATCTAGATGAAATGGACAAGTCTCTAGGAAAATATAAATTATTAAAATCTGCCCCAAAAGAGGTAGGGGACCTGAAAAGACTAACAAATAGGGAAGAACAGAAAATATTCCAAAAAATCAACCCCTCAAAAGGCATCAAATCCAAGCGGGATTATGGGTGAGCTCAAACAAGACTTTTAAGTAAATCTTCCAGAACATAAAAAGAAAAGGGAAAATTTCTCAACTCACTCTATACTTAAACAAGATCCTACTATGCCCAGTCTATAAGCCATTCTGAGTTGATTTTCATGGACAGCATAAGGTCTGTCTCTCGATTCATTTTTTTCCATGTGGATTTCCAGTTATTCCACCACCATTTGTTGAAAAGATTATCTTTGCCCCATTGTATCTGCCTTTGCACCTTCGTCATCAGTTGACTATATTTATGTGGGTCTATTCCTGAGCTCTCTATTCTGTCTCATGTTCTAGTTTTTGTCTTTCATCAATACCACACTGCCTCAATTATGGCAGCTTTATAGTAAGTCTTGAAGTTGGGTAGTGTCAATCCTCCAACTTCGTTCTTATCCTTCAATATTTTGTTGGCTATTCTGGGTCTTTTTTTCTCTCCATATAAACTTTAGAATCAGTTTGTGAATATCCACGAAAGAACTTTCTGGAATTTTGACTGGGATTGCATTGCATCCATAGATCAAATTGGGAAGAACAGACATCTTGACAGTGTTGAGACTTCCTACACATGAACATGGGCTAGCTCTCCATTTCTTTAGTTCTTTGAGTTTACTCTTCAGAGTTTTGTACTTTTCTTCATATAGATCTTGTGCATATTTTCTTAGATTTAGATCTAAGTATTTAAATTTTTTGGATCTTAATGTAAACGGTACTCTATTTTTAACTTCAAATTCTGCTTGTTAAAGGAGTATAAGAAAATGATTGACTTTCATATATTAATCTTGTACCCTGTAACCTTACTGTAATTACTTATTAACTCCAGGAGTTTTTTGGCTGATTTTTTTAGATTTTTGATTCAAAGTTGGTCATGTTATCTGTAGACAGTTTTATTTCTTCCTTTCCAATGTGTATACCTTTTTATCTTATTGTGTTAGCTAGGACTTTGCAAAGTTGAATAGGTATGATGAAAAGGAACATCCTTGTCTTGCTCCTGATCTTAGCAGGAAAGTATAAATTTTTTTTTTTTTTTTTTTTGTCTATTTAGGGCTGCACCTGGGCACATGGAGGTTCCCAGGCTAGGAGTCGAAGTGGAGCTAGAGCTGCCAGCCTACGCCACAGCCATAGCAATGCGGAATCCGAGCTACGTCTGCGATCTGCACTGCAGCTCACAGCAACACCAGATCCTTAATCCACTGAGTGAGGCCAGGGATCAAACCCGAGTCCTCATGAATACCAGTCAGGTTCATTAACTACCAAGCCATGATAGGAAATCCAGAAAGTATAATTTTTAATGTTTTGGAATTTGTTGAGATTTTTCTTTGTGGAATAATATGAGATAAATGTTTATAAATTTAATGAATTTGGGGAAAATTAATTCTTGGGGCAAAATATATACTTATATACACGTGTACATATATACATATACTTTTATACAAATATGTACATATACTTATGGATCAAGCTTGTTAAATTATTCAGATTTTTTATATCCTTTTTCTTTTTCAATTGACATAAATCACTATTTCCATTGAATCATAGCTCTTAAAACTATAAGGGACCTCAAAATAATCAGATCCAGATAAGCGAAGCATTATTCCATGTTGTAGGTGAGACACGTGTACTACAGAAAGATTGACTTGCACAAGGAGCCACACTTAATGAATAATAAAAGGAGATTAGATACATACAACCTGATAAATATAATTAACACTGGTGTATGTTACACATGAAAGTTGTTAGAGGAAATCCAAAGGGGATCTCATCATAAGGAAAAATATTTTTTCCTATTTCTTTACTGCTGGATCTCTATGAGATGTTGGATGTTTACTAAACTTACGAAGGTAATCATTTCATGATGCATGTAAGTCAAATCATTATGCTGTACACCTTCAAATTAGACAGTGCTGCATGTCAGTTATAGCTCAATAAAACTAGTTGGAAGGCAGGGGGGATGAGAATTAGAGCCCAGGCCTCTGGAATGAAACTCTCAAGAGGATGCCTCTCAGGGCAGGGGTCCATTATCCTTCCTAACCCAAGACAGACCACGTTAATGATGTCATCAAAGCTAGATTCAAAACCTGTTGTGACTAATTAGAATGTTGACTGCACACCCAGTACAATGCCTATGTGTTGATATTTACCTAGAAAACTGGAAGGTGAAATCTTCAAGTTGGAGATGCTACTTGAAGATTTTAAAGAGAAGATTAATAAAGGCGAATATACTTCATCTGTCTCTCTTCCTGCGAGTCTGCCAATCAACCGGGATGACCTGCCAGACTCATCATCTCCACCCTCAAATGAGGTAACAGAGCAGCCTACGGCCTCCCCTCAAGCCAGGAAAAATGGTTTTCATGTATTTACAGAATCCAAATTCATGGAATCACTGAATTCTATCTGAGCTTTTTATGAAAATTTGATTTTCCAAAGGCCAAGGAGTCATATTATTTTAGGTGGAACCAGGTTTTAAAAATGAGAGGCTATTTCAGATGTTGGTTTTGGAAATGCCTTATTGGTTTAGGATGCCACAATGCAGTTTAACTTGATGAACTGTGAAAGAGCTATTCCTTCTGGATGAATAGTAACATTTTTGTCCATCGTGTGGGCCTGGAAGAAGTACTTTTTCTTCTTAATGGCTTTGTCATCCTTCTGCTACATAAAGAATAACACACTCAGTGAAAGAACTATTTCCCATGACTCCACTTCTGTGTTTTCTTTCTCTCAGTTAAATTCTTCTGGATCCTCTAACAGATGCAAGACGAGGAAAGCAAATCAATCACAACTGTCTTTCAACTATCAGAACATTTCAGATTAAAATTCTGACAAATGGAATCGAATGGATAATTGCCTTAAATTCACTGTTTTGTTTCAGACAGCATTTGAAGACACGGCTTGTGGCTGTTATTCCAAATTTGAATAGGTTTTTGTCAGAGTTAAGGACGAGATGGTGAAGATTCTATAAACATCAGCCTTTCCAAAGGCAAATGCTTGCCTCCCCAAAACGCTTACCCTCCTCTTCATTCAAGGTCCACCTTCACAGTTAGTCCATTTATATAACCTTGATGCACAGCCCACCCCTCCCCCACCCCCCAGGCAGAATTCTTGGCCCCAGTCTCTGTGTCCCCACAACGCTGCATCTCATTTATCCTTGTGCCTCTGTATCCATCTTTGCATCTTGAACATGTGACCGAATGCCTCATATGATAGGAATGCTCAGTAGAGTAAACGCTGAGCCATTGTGGATTTAACAAATGATCTCTGACATTTATGGCATGTTATCCCTCTAGTCCTGAACTGGAATTAACTCCAAGGTGGTGTGAGGGAGCCTAGTGAGGCAGCCTAGCGTCCTGCCCGCACACTCTCAGGACTGGGTTTGCTCTCCTTTAATTGGTCCCAAGTTTGGTCCCAGCAACAGTTGTGAAATGATGAGACCTCTATAACTTTTTGATTTACAGCCGTGAAAGAAGAGTCTACTGCTAGGATTATCCATCATTCAGCAAATATTCATTGCTAAGCACGAGACACTTTTCTAGGTGTTGGGGATACGACATAAACAAGGCAGACGACTCAGTTGCCCTCAAGATGCTTACATTTCTGTGAGGGACGCCAACAGTGAACAATGAACATGGAATTACAGAAGGTTGAAAGTGCTATGTAGGTGCAATAATAATACATTCCTTATGACTCTGAAGCCAGACTGCCTGGGTCCAAGCATTGTCAACTAATCAGCTTTGTGACCTTAAGAAAGTTAGGTGACCTCTCTGTGCCTGAGCAAAGTGAGGACAATAATACTGGCTTAGGCTTCCAACTCCTCTTTAGCAAAAATCTTTGCAAACCATGAAGGTCTGAACCAACAGAACCATTACTGTTTTCTGTTTATTATAATTTTGTCATTATCATTTTAGACCCAGGGTTTTGTGTGTGTGTGTGTGTGTGTGTGTGTGTTTAGGGCTGCATGTGGGGCATATGGATGTTCCCAGGCTAGGGGTCAAAATTAGAGCTACAGCTGCTGGCCTATGCCTCAGCTGTAGCCACACCAGATCTGAGCCATGTCTGCCACCTACACCACAGCTTACCACACGCCAGATCCTTAAGCCAGATCCTTAACCCACTGAGCGGGGCCAGGGATCAAACCCATGTCCTCATGGATACTAGTTGGGATTGTTACCCCTGAGCCACAATGGGAACTCTGAGCCAGGCTTGGTTTTCTTTTTTGTTTTTTGTTTTTTGTTTTTTTTGTTTGTTTGTTTGTTTTGTCTTTTTAGGGCCAATCCTGCGGCATATGGAGGCTCCCAGGCTAGGGGTCGAATCACAGCTGTAGCCAGCCGCCTACGCCACAGCCACAGCGACGCCAGATCCTTAACCCACTGAGGGAGGCTAGGAATTGAACCTGCATCCTCATGGATCCTAGTCAGGTTTGTTAACCACTGAGCCAGGAAGGGAACTCCCCAATCCAGGGAATTTTAACTCCAGCATTTCCAGTTCATTTATAATGAAATTATCTCAGTGTGTGGTCCCTAGACCAGCAGCAATGGCTGCACCTGGCTGCTTCTTAGAAATTGTAATGATATTGTTAGGATGTTTAAATGAATTACTATACATACTTATAACAGAGCCTGGCTCATAGCGAACCCATCACCTGGGAAGGAGGCAGGGGGGTGAGAAGGGACTCCAGGCAGGAGGTGATGCTGCCTCAGGGGTGGCATGGGGATGCGGAACCGCTCCTGAGTCACCTTCCATGGGTCTGCAAGTCCCTCCCTGTGGCTCCCCAGTTTCCTAAGGAGTGACCCCAGCCATCCTGCAGGGTGAGGGGACAGGGCACTCCTGCAGGGCGGAGGTCCCCTCTTCCCAGGAGCTGGACAACCTGGCCCCGTGGCCCCAGAAAAGAGAGGCGTGACAGACCGTTCCCCCCACCCCACCCCCAGCCCCCGAGCATCAGAGAAGCGGCCCGGGACCTGGGGTCCCCCACCCCTCCCCACCCCCGCAGCCTGGCTTCTTCTCCAGAGGCCCCTCTGCAGGGGAGGGAGGGTGAGAAAAGGACAAATGGTCCCTTGATGTCCTCACCACACTCTATCTCAGGTCACTCCTTCCCATCACCCCAGAAGTGCTGAAATTCCCGTGACTCTCTACTGGATTAAACCAAAGCCAGTAATCCCCCCAAGTGGGGCCTCCCAGGTAGCTCAAGCACTGACTTTAAAATTCAAACTGCTTTAAAAAACAAAATAAAACAAAACAAAAAACCCAGACCAACCGGATCAAATGGCAGTGACTTTGTCTTTTGCTTCCAGGGTAATGTCTGCCGCCCAGCCCTGGCCCCGTTTAGTTCCTCACCTTGGCTCCTTAACCATCACCAGTGCGGCTGAAGGTGATGCTGAGACTGGCATAATTAAGATCATTTGGTTCTTATACTCCTGGGCATCCTGGGCGTTGTGCTGGTCAGAGCTGCCTGTATTGCTAGCGCTCCCCGCCCTTGCAGCGCTCAGGAGAAATCTGCCTGCCGTAGCTGGCCGAGGTCAGGGCTTCTCCACCCTCAGCCTGCCGAGGACTCGCCTTCGATCTTCTGGAAACGCTGGCTTTGATTCCGGAGGCCTGGGGCGAGCCTGCAGTTCTAACAAGCTCCCAGTGGATGCTGATGCTGCTGGTCTGGGGGCTGCACTTGGAGATTATTCCATTACGAAGGGATGGAAAATACTGGGATTAAAAACCCCTGGGTTGGAGGTCCCGTTCTTGCGCACTGGAAACGAATCTGACTGGTATCCATGAGGATGAGGGTTCAATCCCTGGCCTCCATCAGAGGGTTAAGGATTCAACATTGCTGCGAGCTGTGATGTAGGTCACAGATGCAGCTCAGATCTGGCTGAGGCGTAGGCCGGCAGCTGCAGCTCCGATTCAACCCCTAGCCTGAGAACTTCCATATGCTGCAGGTGTGGCCCTAAAAACAAAGTAAAAAAAAAAAAAAAAAAAAAATCCCCAAATCAAAAAAACCCCAAACCTGGTCTACAATAATAATGACACAATTATAATAAGCTGTAAACAATAATAATCTGGTTGGTTCAGAGCTTCACTGTTTGCAAAGACTTTTTTTGCAGAAGAAAAGCTGGAAGGTCAGAAAGGAGAAGAGATTTGCGCAGGGCAAATGACAAGACACTGGATCCCAGGTCTCAGCTCAGACAGGGAGGTGGGGGGAGCCCCACTTCCTGCTGCTGATGTAAATCTGCCTTAAATGTCAAATGCAGAGATATCCCCTCTAGGCCTAGAAGCGATAAAACACAGAGGAAAGAATGGAGGGGGCAAAAAAAACCATTATTTTTTTTAAATTATAAAAGTGATATGAAGTTATTGCAAAAAATTAGGAAACAGAAAAAATTATAAAGAGGAACATTTCATTGAGAGAAAAGTCATTGCTAATATCTGGTCTATTTTTCTCTGATTTACATACACACTGTTGCAAAAATGGGATCCTACATGCTTTATGATATGGTTTTTTCATTTAATATTACATTGTGGGCCTCTCAACCATCATAGGAAAAACCTCCAGCTTCCTTCTTAAGGACTGCCTTCTATTTCATTTTAGGGGTGCACCCTGATTTATTTAACCCTTATTGAGGACATTTAGTTTTTTCCAGTTCTTTGATGTCATGAACATCAGCAAAATCATTTTATAGGCAAAACTTTGGCCACAGTTGATTATTTCTTTTCTTTTCTTTTTTAAGATATTTATTTATTTTGTCTTTTTAGGGAGGTTCTTGGCATATGGAGCTTCCCAGACTAGGGGTCTGATCGGAGCTATAGTTGCCGGTCTACACCACAGCCACAGCAATGCGGGATCCAAGCCCCATCTGTGACCTACACCACAGCTCACGGCAATGCCGGATCCTTAGCCCACTGAGCAAGGCCAGGGATCGAACCCGCATCCTCATGGATACTAGCCGAGGTTCGTTAACCACTGCGCCGCAATGGGAACTCCTGATTATTTCTTTTGAATAAAACCCTAGGATTGAAGGTGATGGTTCAAAAGGTAGAAATTTGGAGAAAATGGCCTTGAGTGGGGTGGCGCGGTGCCCCTTCACACACCCACAGCAGCGCCTGGGAGTGGAGGTGCCTTTGACCTGAGTCAAGTCTGGGTGTCTGTTTTCCTTTTCTTTCCAACCTTTGCTACACTGAAACGTGAAAACTGCTATCTCAGTGTTTTAATTTGTAGTTCTTAGACTATGTGTGAAAGTTACCCATTTTTGTGTGTTTTTTGGCTATTTGACACCACCTCTTTGACAACGTCAACAATTTAATGTTTGCGAAAGTGAAACCACGGTCCATTTTTTTTTTTTTAAGAAAGGCAGACAACTTGGAAAATATTAAGAGCAAATCATGTTTACTATTGAGATTTTTATCATAGAAAATTGCTGTGACAAATATACCAAGTAGAACTGTGGTTAAGAACACACACATATAAATATGTATAAATGAATCACTGTGCTGTACACCTGAAACTAACATGACATTATAAATCAATAATATACTTCTAATTTAAAAAGTTGGTGGCTCTAATAAGGAGGGAAAAAAAAAGCCCTAAGAAGAAAAAAAATTATGTCCCCGTCCCTAAAAAAAAGAACACAAGCGTACAGGTAAAGGCTCAAATGCCAGCTCTGCCACTCTCTCTGTGTGATCTTGCGGAGCTGCTTACATTCTCTGAGCCTCAGATTATTCATCACTAAAATGGGGACAAGGTGCCAGGATGGTAGGACAGGACAAAGGAGGTGGTATGAGAGTCACCTGGCCCCAGGAGCAATCAACAAATGGTTGTTATGAATAAGAAAACACTGAAACCCTCCAAAAAGTTAATGGACCGAAGACAAGAACTCAAAGTCACAAGTAGGAAATACAACCAATAAATAAACATACCAGAAATGTTTATCTCCTTTAATAACAGAGGAACTGCTAATAACTCAGAGGCCACACCTACTCTCTAAACTAACAAGCATATTTGCAAGGGATAATTCCTGATGCAGAGGGGGTGTGGCTGAGCAAGCCGCCCACGTCCTACAGCTTTGGTGGAAAGCAATTTGGCCACATGCATCATCCCACAAACACACTGGCCACCTTTGACCCAGACATTTCCTAAGGAAGTAATTCAAAATATGGAAAAAGCTCTCTGTGCAGTGATGCTTATACTAGCACTGCTTATAAGGGTGGGAAAAGTACCTTTATTTCCTGTTTACAGAAAGGGTAAAACCATACATAGTAAGAGGGGTGCCAGTCGTTTCAGTTCAGTAGTGTGGTTTTTTGTGTTCAACAGGGACAAATTAATAACAATTTAGGTCTCTAGATAGCCTCTAAATCTTGTTTTAATTCCTTGTTGAATACACTGCTTTGGAAAAGCTTTTAGAATGCTGCTAACCAATGGTCAGATCGATAGATTTAAAAATTGTCCTGGGAGTTCCTTGGTGCTTCAGTGGGTTAAGGATCCGTCTTTGTCACTGCTGTGGCTTGGATTCCATCCCTGGCCTGGGGACTTCTGCATGCCATGGGTACCGCCAAAAAAAAAAAAAAAAAAAATCCTAAATCTGTTCATCCTCTGGTGGAACTTGGGGAAATTTGAAACTAAAGGAAGAGAAAAGGGTTGTGGGGGGAGTAGTCTCTCATCTGTAAACTGGATTTTTAAGTGTCTGGAGAAGGAAAGAAGTGGAGGCAGGCTGGAAGCGTTCTTTCCCTAAGCCGGGGTCTTGCAGCGAGAAATCAGAGGGCAGAAGCCTCGACATGGGGGGTCGGAGCGAGTCTGCTCGGCTCGCTGGGCTGTGCTTCGGAGCAGCCAAGGGATGAGTCACTTCCTCGGTCACATTCATGTGTGTGTGTGCTTTGTGCTGCAGGAGGACCTCGACCGAGCCTCGGGAAGGCAGGACGGCGCAGGGACCCTCAGCGCAAGCTGTGCCTTCTGCCACCGGGTCCTGGAATGGTGAGGGCACCTTGCTGCTCGGTTCCTGGGGGAGGGGGGGGTGGGAACCTGTCCTGGGCTGATGACTCCGGGGAGGGTGGACATTGGCTAAGTGAACAGCCACCAGTGGAGTTAGAGAGTCACGACCTCAGGGCTGGACATGTAGCCCCACCTCCCTCCCAGATGACAAGATCCTCCAGCAGCAGGTCTCAACTGGGGAGTGCATCAGCCTTACCCGGGCCTTGAAATAAAGCGCATGCCTCAGCCCACTGACCCTATCAGCCTTGCGGGGTGGAGTCCTGGTTTTGGAAAATTTCTTTTCAAACCCCTAGATGATTTTGATGGGCCCCTTGGTTAAGACTCATCACTACAGCATAGGGAGAGTGGTTTGGCCTGTAGGCTCCCTCTGACCATTGCCCACATGGGAGATTATCATACACCACTGTATACCAGTTCCCACCGTCACTATCCTCTCCTCATGATGAGTGATAATCTTCCCTGGTGGGTCCCACCATTGCCCCCCAGTCCCCACCAGACACAGGCCTGATCCCACATCTCAGGGTTTACTTCACTTTAGCAAGAAATCTTCCAGCGGTGACAAGCTGTAAAGCAGGTACAAGCTGCAGATGTGAACTCCTAAGGAGAAACCCTTAATGGTTTTGAAACTCTCTTGGGCGGTCAACTGCGACACGTGGGTTCCGGATCACATGTTTGAAGCTTCTATCCATCAGCGAAAGGTGCCTCCTTGGAGCTGAGGAGGCACGTGGACCAGGGCCAAAGCTTGGCTCGTTTACCTTAGGAGGCCGGGAGTCAAGGAGGGAGCAGCCATTGAGTCATCACCATTATGGGCGCATAATGGACTCTTCTAATAGAGGCAGATGGCAAGGTCTGAAAGACTGAAGTTTCCTGGTGGAAAGAATTCCAGCCCGGGGGGATGGGCTCTTGTCGGAAGGGTTCTGGGAAGTTTCTGCCCCCTAGAAAAAAGCAGCAGCATGGTTTTCTGGTAAAAATTCCCCTGTGTCCTCTGGTGGGGACCATGACTTTAACCCAACATGAGAGTCATCAGCTTAGACTCTCCTTTCAGTGCACGGGCCACTGAGGATGCCTACCCTCTGAGCCATCCCCGACCCACTATTTTTATTTACAGAATTAAAATCTAGGTTTGGAATTGTGTTCAGCTTGGAGTAAGGATAGTGAAAATAGTTTGACATTTAAAACACATGTTGATTGAGCGTTCAAGGGACTAAATATTTCCCTAGCCTGGACCCCCCAGAACCCCTTAAGGACCCAGACCAGGGTTCCCCAGACCACACCTTCTCTTTTAGAAGGAACGAGGTGGAAGAAAAAACACGACCAAGTGAGAAATCAGATCTAACAGTAAATCTACTGCTGGGGCATGATGTGGAGAGACACGATTTACACACGGAAATCTTGGCAAAGTACATCACCCCTGAGGAATTAATTGAACAGAGGGCTATACATTACTCTTTTAGAAGATTAGATTTCTCCCAGATGGGATGTATTCTTTATTTAGCTTACTGATGTACATTCTGTTTGAAGGATATATATATATATTTGTTTTTGTTTGTTTGTTTTTAGGGCCACACCCATGGCATATGGAAGTTCCCAGGCTAGGGATCAAATTGGAGCTACAGCTGCCGGCTTATACCTACACTACAGCAACACAGGATCTGAGCCACGTCTGGGACCTACGCCACAGCTCCTGGCAATGCCGGATCCTTATCCCACCGAGCAAGGCCTGGGATCGAACCCGCAACCTCGTGGTTCCTAGTCGGATTGGTTAACTACTGAGCCAGGACGGGAACTCCTGAAGGATATTTTTATATATGCAGATAAATAACATATATGCCGCATGTATAAGGCTTATCCCTTTATGTCTGATGCAGAATTTTTTTTTAATGATTTTTTTTCCCACTATAGCTGGTTTACAGTGTTCTATCAATTTTCTACTCTACAGCAAAGTGACCCAGTCACACATACACAGATACATTTTTTTTTCTCACATTATCCTCCATCGTGCTCCATCATAAGGGACTAGATATAGTTGCCAATGCTGTACAGCAGGATCTCATTTGATGCAGAATTTTGGATTTAAGAGTCCACCTCAGCTGCTTGTCTCATGGACAAACTGCCTTTTCAAGTAGCATTGCGTGTAGCTGTTTGGCAGGAAGCTTCCAGTGCGCAAAGCGGTTTAAAAGAGGCCGAAAAAGAAAGTCATGTGCTGGACTGAATTCACTTGAGTACAATCCAAGTTTTCCACTTTGGAGAGCAGATGTTCAAATGCCCCAGAGGAGCAGGGTGGAGACAGAAAACGAGGTGTGAGAAAAATGCATGACTCAGGACCAGGGCGTGTTTTTCCCAGAAGAGGGAAAGGGCCCGGCTTCTCAGCCCCCACACCCCCGGCTCCTAGCGCGGTGCCAGCCTCCTCTCTCCATCGCCAGCAGGCTCGCTGGACATGCCTGCATCTGCAAGCAAGGCCTCGGGCTGGTGCCCCAGCCCTGGGAATCTCTTCCTGACTCCCAGGCTGGGTCCAGGATGTTTGGGCATGGTGCCCTTCGTGCTGAGAATGGCAACTTTCCCCAGGCGCTACTACGGGATCCCAGGGCTGAGCTAGAGCTTTGTTAAGAATTGTTATCAACTAGAATTCCTTTGGAGGAATTAGGGTTTCTGCGAAGGAGGGAGACCCAAGCTACCCACAGGTCGGAGGGAGCCGTCCTGTAAAGGACCACTTCAGGGCGTCTTTCTGACGCCCCCTGGTGGCCTTGTGCGGCTAAAATGCTCTCATAGCCTTTAGCCTCATAGACGCTGGACAAAATCCATCTTGCTGGGCTTTTTGGATCCCTCAGATGGTACTTATGGAGCCAAAGCCACATGATCTGGGGCTGACATGTAGCACAGCTCCTTCCCCTGCTAAGAAGGGATTTTATGACATGAATATGAGGAAAACTTCAAATTTTATGATACCATACCTCAGACTTGTATCTTGTGTATGTGTGTGTGTTAGGGTTAGATATTATCCCCAGGGAAGCAAAGCAGATTTACTCGTAATGTTTGGTATAGATGATCTCAGGCTAAGTTAAGCTGGAGGCATAACCTCCTAAGTTCTCAGAGGGAAGCTCTCAAACAGGCAGGCAGAGGGGATCTCCGTGTTGAGAATGACAGGCTCTGACGTAAGAAATTTTACCTCGGTTTTACCAGTGCTCTCATTATCTCCATGAGCAATGTACTAAAAGCTTACGGAATCGTATGCACCTTTTTTAGGAAGCAAAACATGGAGAAAAAAGGCTGCAGAGGCATCAACTGTGGAAGGTTTCCCATTGCTATGCAAGACAAGGCACTGCACCCAGACTCTGTTCTCGGTAAGCTGAGGGGTCTGGGACCAGTCTTCATGGTCCACTGGTCCTTGGGGTCAGACCACCTGCCACGCTAGAGAGCATTACCTAGACTAGGCTGTGGCACACTGGTTATTATTATTTTTTTTTGCAAAATTAATAATGAATTGAGGAGCTCCCATTGTGGCTCCATGGTAACGAATCCAACTAGTATCCATGAGGATGCAGGTTCTATCCCTGGCCTCGCTCAGTGCGTTAAGGATACAGCATTACCCTGAGCTGTGGTGTAGGTCACAGATGCAGCTCAGATCCTGCATGTCTGTGGCTGTGGCTGTGGTGTAGGTCGGCAGCTGCAGCTCTGATTGAACCCCTAGCCTGGGAACTTCCATAGGCCATGGGTGTGGCCCTAAAGAGACAAAAAATAATAGTGGTGATAATGGATTGATACAAAGGAGCTGTGGTCAAGTAGGGGGAAAGTGCCCACACCCTCTGGCTGCAGTCGCAGGGCCCACGACTCAGGCATGGGACGGCCTCGGTCCTGCGTGTCAGCCCTGCAGCATCACCCGTGAGCCGCATCTGGGAGGGGTCCTGTCCATCACATCTCAGAGAGGCCAAGGAGGAGTTGGGGGTGGTGGGGACCAGAGAGCACCAGTGCATGGAATTCAATGATTTTTCAGTCGTAAGAGCCTTTCTCCAAAGCTACTTTAAGCAGAAAACACCCCTGGCAGGACTGCCCTGGGTGAGGAAGAGGTGCCTGCTTAGGCAGCTCCTGAGCACGGAAATCAGTGCCTAAGCCGAATCTACCCAGTTCACACAGGAGGAAACCGGGGGCCAGAGAGCTAAGCAGGCTTGTTTACGTTCACACAGCCTGTTGGCCACGAGCCTTTCCTTCAACTCAGTGGTCTTCCTGTTACATCCCACTGAGTTCCATTTCTTCTCTGCAGGTGGCACATTTTCTAATAATAATAATAGCTTTCACGGATTGAACCCTTTCTATATATATAGCAGATATCGTAATAGAGAAGAGATTTTCAAAGTGTGGTCAGAGGGGCCCTGGGGGTCCCTGAGTCCCTTTGAGGGGGGGGGCGGTGTAAGGTCCTCTCTTTTCCATGCAAGAACAATATTGCAATAGGTTGAGTAGAGATCCAGGTGTGGGATCCAGCTGCCTTCTCTCAGGAAGTCTAGATACTCGCCGAAACATAAAACGCTGCCCACACTTCCAATTTTTAAAAATTTTCAAAAATAGCTATTTTTTTGTTAAAAATGTTATCTTGCAAACATGAAAGGGCTTATGAGTGTTTTAAATGACAATGTTTTTCAAATGCCTCAGTTTAAAATACTGAAAAAAAAAAAAAAAAAAGCCTTGGGACTGTTCATTCAGTCTTAGGAAAATCTGCATGATTCTCCCAGCGAAACTGACTTGAAATTTATAAATAAATAGCTCTCTACCAATCCACATTCAGCTGACTGAATATCATATGACACCTCTTCTCCAGTGCAAGGTGAGGAGTGGATTTTAACCACAGGTATGAAAAACGCCATATATTATGTGGTAAAAAACAATAAGCAAAAGCTTTTTACAGTCCTCGATTATAAGGGTGTAAGGGAGTTCCGAAATAAAACCTTTGAGACGTATTGACATGGAGCATATATCATTTAACCACCCCAATACCCCTGTAACGTAGGAGTTCGTATCTTTATTTTATAGAGAAGTGGAGGCTTGGAGAAATTAAGTGACTGGCTAGGGTCAAAGAGCTGGTGTATCATCTATTACTGTTTAATGAGGTATCCGCAACCTTAATGGCTCGAAACAGCAAACAGTTGTTGTCCTATAGTTTCTGTGGGTCAGAAATTAGGGAGTCAGTAGTTGGGTGGTTCAGGCTCAAAGTCTCTCAAGAGGCTGCTGTCAAGATGTTGGCCAATTCTGCCATCATCTGAAGCCTGGACTGGGGCTCGAGAATCTGCTTCCAAGATCGTTCACTGGCATGGCCATGGGCAGGAGTTCCTCACCGCACGGGCCACCCCGATAGGCTGCTTGAGTGTCATTAAGACGTGGCAGCCAGCGTCCCCCAGGCAAGTGATCCAAGAGGAAGACCGAGGTGGAAACTTCAGTGTCTCTTAGGACTTGTGATACACCAGCATTTTACTTTATTCTACTTGTTAGAAGCAAGTCATTCAGTCCAGTGCGCAATCAAGGAGAGAGGAGGTCGGCTCCCTCCTCTGGAGGAATTTGTGGGCATGTTGTCAACCATTGCAGCTCATAAGCAGCAGAGCCAGGCTGCACACTCAGGCCCATCTGAACCCCCGCCCTGTCCCTTGCACAACGCAACCTTCCCTCCTTCTTCCTCTAGTTGTAATTTCCTCGGGTTCTGGGTTAAGAAGGCATCCAGGGACTTGGCTGAGTGAGATCTGGGAAAGAAAAAAAAACAAAAAACCCTTCCTAGAGCTCATTTGCATCTGTGATCTGCACTTGGGAAGACAACGTGACTGATGAGTGAATCAGGAGTCAGGAGGGACAAGGCAGGTGGCTTTGCCCCCCAGCCTTGTCTTTCCTGGGGCTTAGACGCTGCTTGACTAGCGGGAAGGGCTCACCTGCCAGGCGCAGGCTCCCCCTCTGGCCTTCCCTGGAGAAGTCCACTGCCCACAGGCTGCCAGATAAGACCCAGACCTGCACTGGACGCACGTGGGCTCTCCTGCCAGTCTCTCTGTGGTACTGATGAGGGCAAAGCTATGATACAGGTTCCCACATGGACTTAGGAATGGGATATAGAGGAAAACCATCTTCCCAGTTGCCTGGATGACAAAACCAAAGCTCTTGGTCGCTGCAGGGTCTGCGAAGACAATGTGGAAGTCTCAGGGCAAATCTGGAAAAATAACTACAAGTGCAAGATTGTCTGATAATTCAATGGGCCACATTCTCACAGAGCCATCCCTCCAGAAAAGCTTGACCAAACACCTATGTGTGCTGGGCAAATCCTGAGACTTTCCTGTGGGGACTGTTATCTGTCAAAACATCTCTCAGTTGTCATAACCGGGTCCCAAATGTCCCCCTGAGGCTGGCAACCCCCTTGGTAAATTTCCCCCAGGAAAGTGAACACCGGGGGCCTAATGCACACCTGCCAGGGCCAGAGTTCTACTTCCAGAGCACATTTTATGGCTATAATCCAAAAACTCAGGAGTTCCTGTCGTGGCTCAGCGGTAACGAACCCGACTAGTATCCATGCGTACACTGGTTCGATCCCTGGCCTCACTCACTGGGTCAAGGATCCAGTGTTGCCGGGAGCTGTGGTGTAGGTCGAGGATGCAGCTCAGATCCTGTGTTGCTGTGGCTGTGGTGCAAGTGGGCAGCTGCAGCTCGGATTCAACTCCTAGCCTGGGAACATCCATATGCCACAGATGTGGCCCTAAAAAGACAAAACAACACCAACACCAACAAAACCCACACATCCTTTGTGTAACTTCGGCTCTTTCAGGTTCTGATACAGGGCACAGCTGCTATTCTGCTTCTGGGGCTGGAGTGCCGAGTAATCAATGTGAGAAGTGTGGCACCAAGATTCATAACTCCCGGAGGATCCGTGGGAAAGACCCAGCTAAGGGTGAGCATGACTGGGCTGTCGTAGAAAATACAGGATTAAGTGGGGACAGCTGTTGCTCCCAGGCAGTGAGTCGTAGTTTTCATCTTTTCTCTTTAGAATTTCATTATAGATACGACACCCCAAGACAGAACTACTTTAATCATAGGGAAAGAAGGTCCTTTGCCCAACTCCGCTTTTTACATGAAAATAGAAACTCTTCACCTTGTAAGTACATCTCCTGCCTGATCCCATCTTTGTCAACAAGCTGGTCCCCCTGCGTGGGAGACCCCGTCCTACTGGCCACTGGTAATGCAGGGTGGGGGGCTGCTGCCAGGTCTCCAGCCCCACCTAACACCTCCACATCCAGCCCTACACCTGGATGGCAGGAGGCTGGGCTGGGGCTCAGAGACGCTGGCAGGAAAGGGCTTTGAAGGGTACTAAGGGCTACACCAGCGTTGGTCAGTAGCACATCATGAATATTGGTGGAACAAATAGCCGACTGAATAATTGCCACTATTATTATGATTCATCAGGAATGGCAAAAGCTTTAAGGATATCCCCACTAAAAGTCAGCATGTAGACAAACAGACTATTTTTACACTCCTAAAATATCAAATTGCTCATTTCAGTGCCAAACATTCATTGATAAAGATGAATAAAACACGGCTCCTTCCTCCCACAGATTATAACCTATTGAGAGAAAGGAACACGTACCCAAATAAGGGACGCTCATGGCAAAATGTGCCACGTGCTAGAAGCACGGGGGTGGTTCGCTAAGGGCACCAGAGGAGGGAAAGGGACACTCTTGTTTTGCTTCTGAACGAGGACGTTCTGGTTCTCTGACACCCTTTCCTCATGAGCAAGTTCGAACCTTCAGAGCTTTCTCTCCATCGCTGGGGCCGGGGTGCCAGAGAGAATGTTTCTTATCTTTCATAACTGCAGGTGTCCAAGACTAAAGAACAGCCTTCACCCGAAGGACCTCAGCTGCGTCCCCCCCCCTCAGCTGCCAGATCCTCCAGTTGGGCGTGTTCTCTCAAGGGGATGGTCCCCAAGACTCTGCAAAAGCAACAGGCAGAGTTCTTTATTACCGCCTTGGTTTTGGGGTCTACAACCCTTGAGACCTCATTCCAGTATGTGAATGAGGAAAGCAGTGGAGTCATGACAGGGAAAGAGAAGCCAGAGAAGCCAGAAGGAGGAAGGGGGCCGGGGAGGGGGGGAAGGGAGCCTCAGTGACCTGAAGGCGAATTTGTGTTCCATGGTGACTTTGCTGTGCTTATCTTCTCCTCTGTTTGGTCTCTATTTTCCAGAACTGTCTCAGTAACATAATTTAGTTCTGACTCCTAGAAGTCTTGGTCCCAAAGTGAGGAGGCCTTCAGAAATTGATTCAGTCCATGCTCTTGGAAAATATTCTCCCTCCATTTGCCACATGAAGAGGCTGAGCCTGCAGACACGCTCAGGTCACAGAGCTCACACCCAGAGAACCCAGACTCCTGGTCTCCTGTCTGCCAATAAAGCTCCTTTTACATACTGAATTTCTTTTCTTGAATACATAATACTTGATGGCTATTTCCCATGTCCCCAAGTTTTCTTTATTTCCCCAAATTTTATGAACTATTTCATTCATACAGAAAAGTTCAGGAAATGATACCCATTTATCGTTTGGGGATCATTTGGGGCTCCTTTTTGATGTTCCAAATTTAATCTTAGCTAACATTTTCCAGCTCATTCACAACCAAAATGGATCTGTTCCCAAAGAGCAAATTCAAAATCCTCACTTGATGCGTGCGATCTCATACCAGGAAAGTAAGTATTATTAACACAATGACTACCCCTCGCTTGGATGCATGCAACGTGCTTAGAGCATTCCGTTACCTGCCCTCGATCTCCTGGATCAGCAGCTGTACAGCCAGGATTCAAATGTAGGTCTGGCTAATACTTCAGTCATTCAGTGATTCATTCAACAAATACTTGAGTGTCGATAGCAGGACACTGGGACTAAGTCACCTGCCGTTCCTGCCCTCAGAGAGCTCACTTTTATTGGTAGAGGAAAAGGGGGCATACCGAGTGCTATTACCTTGTTTGGGGGTTCAGGGAAACTGAGTTCTAAAGGGTGAGTATGAATGAACTAGCAAGGGGATGGAGGTGTAAGTGGGAAGAAGGTGCCAGTCTAGGAGGGCGTCCTGGTGTGGGAAGGCCCTTGGCAAGTCCAGGAACGATGCAGCTGGAGCCTGGAAGATGGAGAAGCAGTGGGCAAGATGAGGCTGGTGAGGGAAGGCCAGTGGGATGGGCAGGGCCAGACCGTGCAGGGGCTTGTCAGCTGCAAGATTTCAGAGGCTTAGGTATAATGGGAAGCCAAAGAGGTGGGGCTTTTTTTTTAACCTGAGTGTTTTTTTAACATTTTCTTGTGTTTTAAAAGATCACTCTAACTAAGGGAGAGGGAAGTGATTAGAGGAGTCAAGGATTGCAGCACAGAGGCCAAATAGGAGGCTAGTGCAATAATCCAGGTGGCGTGATGGCAGCTTGGCCAAGGGTGGTAGAAGAAAGAGAGAAGTCTCGGATTAAAGAGCTATTTGGGAGGCAGGACAGTGTAGCAGTGTGGTCAGAGTTCAGGCCATGCGGTCACATTCAAGTCTGAACCCCACCACCCACTCTCAGAGTGCAGTGCAGTGTTTATGGATGTGGCCCCTGGGGAGTTCTTGGGTTTGCATCCTGGTTGTGTGTCCTTGGGCAGGGGTGCACCAGCTCCTTGCCCCAACACACACACACACGGCCATTACCTAACCACAGAGCTGGATGGCACTCAGGTGCCTTTGCGTTTTTTACAGTTCAGACCTGGCTACATGCTCACCCCCTTCCCAGTCCTGCAGGATTTCTGGAAGCACATCCTTAACCAACTTTCGTGGTGTTGAGGAGATGGAATCTGAGGTGAGGAGTTAGAAAAAAATTCTAGAATCCTTGCAGCTTGTAAGTTTGGTCTGGATGACCACAAAACTGATGGCCTTTAAATTATTACAGTACGGAGCATCAGAAAAAGCTTTGCTAAAGCAACGAGTGGCCACGTGGTTTGTATTATTCCTAAATTGGGTCCAAGGCAAACTTCCTGGAGAAAGTGTTCTATGGGTGGTGCCTTGGCACAGATTCTCCTGGCCCTGGCATGAGGGCACCCCACTCACAAGTCTGTCCAGTGACACTGGGGTGACAGCTGCCAGCAGTCTCCCATTTATTTTCAGGCCACTTTCCAACACTGCCCCATGCATGCACTTGCACCCCGGGTGCCCTCTCGGTGGTTATGGCCCGGGATCCCCTGCATTGTGCCCCCCACCCCAGGAGCTTCTCTCCTCACACATCTCTTTTTCCACAGCAGAAAACAGCCCGGCAGGTTGCTGACCTCACCCTCTGATTCATGCTCATCAGTCACGTGTTGGCCTTTTTTCTGTCCCTTTTTTCTAAAAAAACATATTCCACCCAGACTGGTTTCCTAGGAAACAAACCCTCAAAACAGAAATAGACCGGGTGGAAAAGAGAGTACTCCAAAAATTCCACTTAGCGGTGTTGAATAATGCGAACCCAATTAAGAGAAGCAGTCGTAAATTTAAGTGACGAAAACGTGTGGACTCTTTCTCTGTAGATTTTAAACTCATCTTTGGATCATGCCCTAAGGACAGCAACCGTTTTGAAACAAACTACTGATCAAATGATTAGAACTATTGCAGAAGATCTGGCCAAAGCGCAGAGATGGAGGAACCGACTGAAATACTAGTTTGACTCAAAGGCACCAAGGATTTTTTTTTTTTTTTTTTGAATGCAGGGAAAGCTTGATTAGGCAACTTATGAAGATGAGTTTCCAGAGAAAAACTCCTTTGTGAGGGACACAAAGTGCTTAAATGAAGAAAATGGACCCGTGATTCTTAAAGATCGAAATCAACATGTATTTGTTTAAAAATAAACCTGTCATTCCTACCTCATAATAAGATAAATCAAAGCAATAAAATATACTTTTACCTACGAGTATGGCAAATACTCAAGTTTGAAAATCCCTGGCAGTGCCAGTGAGGATTGGGGAGACAGGAACTCTCGGACTGCTGCTGGAAGTACAAATTAGCGCCACCTTGTGACAAGGCACCTCGGTAACTGCCATCAAATGCTATGAATTCCAAGCGGCAATTCCACTGCTAGGACTTTGCTTTTAAGTAACTCATGCGACAGGAAGCAGTATGCAGGTGAGGACGGCCCCCAAGTGGAGCTAATCTAACACCCTATGTGATGATACACAAGCAACAGCGGTCATACTCTGCAGCCACGGAAAAGAATGAGGTGTATAATCTGTAAGACTGTGAAAAAAAGCAAGATGCCCAATAATGTATATAGTGTGACCTCATCTGTTTTTCAAAGAGTCTACGTACTTTCCGGAAAGATACACAAAACTATTCAGTGGACCCCCAGGAAGTGGAATTGGGAGTTTTGTGGGGAAGAGGGGGTCTTGACTTTTCATTTACTTTCTGGACTGTATGAAATTTTTACGATACACGTATACATTATTTAAAGATCTTCTGAAGTCAGAAATACGGAAAAACAGTAGTCTTAATGAAATTGGGACCCAAGTGAAGACAATTCGTTAAAACTGTGTGTATTAAGTGCATTAGCATTTCGTGGAGAACATAGGAACATGCTTCTGATAGGCTGGCTTAGGACTGCTGTGTGACCTCAACAACAGAGCAGCTGGTTGGTTACTGGCCCTGGTCCCTCTTTCCCGGGCCTCCATTCACTCCTGTTCCAACAGAAGCTTCCCAAGCCCCAGAGCTCTGCTTAGCGGTAAGGGGAGTTGAATCCATTTCTGCTTTGAAGATTTCTTTGGTGACCAAGGCAGCTGCGATTTGTCTAGCTGGCTGGAGAGTGAGTTATTTTTAACTTTGGGGCTTGGAAACTGGTTTAGGGTGCCTGGGAAGACATAAAGCAGGGGCCATTCAGAGGATACCTCGGACTGCGTGGCAAATTGTACTTTTAAGTTGTTGCTTTATGAGGAAGATAGTGAGGACTGGTAGCAGGTTTTTTTTTTTCTTTTTTTTGTCATTTTAGGGCCACACCTGCAGCATATGTAGGTTCCCAGGCTAGGGGTTGAATCAGAGCTGCAGCCACCGGCCTACACCAGAGCCACAGCAATGCCAGATTCGAGCCGCATCTATGACCTACACCACAGCTCACGGCCACACCGGATCCTTAACCCAGAGTGAGGCCAGGGATCCCAGGGATCGAACCCTCATCCTCATGGATCCTACTTGGGTTCATAACCTGCTGAGCCACAATGGGAACTTCTGGTAGCATCGTTTTAAGAGAAAAAAGAAAGTCAACTATGCTTCAATAAAAGTAAGAGGAAAATGGAAGCCTAAATTCTATGTGCTAAGAGACCCAGATTCATCACAGATATAACTTTAATCACCAGCTGTTTTGGGGGCCATGCAGCACTATCCCGTGCCCAAGTTTAAAATCACACACTTCTCTGGCTTGAAGTGCTCTCAAATGACTCGTTAGTTCCTAACCTCTTTTGTGTTCAAACCTTTATGAGAATCTGATGAAAGTTACGGAGTCTCCCACCTCCCCCACACTCCCCTCTCCCATGGAAAGGTGACAGATGAACACGTACAATTTTGCACACAATTTTTAAAAGTTCATGGACACTTGAAGCAAATCCATGGAACCCAAGTTAGAAAGGACTACCATTAAATGAATGGTCCTAGTCCCACATTTATTAACCATCATAGGAACTTACCATTGTAAGCATTCATGATTTAAAAACTTGGCCCATCTCTGCTTTCCTAAACCATATTCTAAATGTAATTTTACACTTCCTTGATGATTGAAGATCCTTATGAACAACTACTGCAACACGTCTAAACAAAGAAATAGAAATAGGACCATGTCCTTAAGGAATTCTAGGAAAGTGCTAGGCTCTGATTTACACGGAAACTTTTATATTTACTGTTTCTGTAGCCTTGGCTGTCTCCCCCCCCATGCCACTTTGTGTCAACTCTGCCACAACTTTCTTCTAATTCTGCTGGAATAATAAGTCAGAAGAACAGGCCTGTTAGGTAAAAGCCACTGTGTCTCTAATGCTGAGTCCAGGAGCTCAGCACTGAGGAGGGCTTTCGTGCTGAAAGGAAACACTCGCAGTTTCCCCTGTGCAGAGGCCTCTCCTGTAGCTGTGCTCTGGCTGCTGGAGGTGCCGAGCAGGACAGCAGGATGAGGTGGCACTGTTGGTGGGAGGCGTTTAGCATCTTGGCTTACTATTGCGTTTTACACATGAAAGTTCATCTTTCTGTCATTTCCTTCAATTGTCACCTTATTGTCAAATGAATTATTTAAACAGACTAATCTATACCAATTATATTTCTATTTAATACCCAAAATGTTGTTTTGGTAGAACTTTCATTGGAAGACATTTCTTGCACATTTCAACAGGGGGAGAAAATGTGCATTGGATATAGTGAATAAATGATTTCAGTTAATTGCAACAACAAAAAAGTCTTTTTCATGGTCTTGATATCAGAATCTGCAATTTCTCTCTCTAGCAGGGATGGGAGTGCAGAATCAGTTTATACTAGGAATTTATGTAAGATGACCTCTTACATCTTCAAATCCAGTAAGAAATTTCAGAAACAAAGGGTCTCTCCAATTCTAAGCCTAAAATAAGTGAAATGTAGCCTCAAAGGATCCCCTATCAGTATGGGATGTGGAGCAACTAAATGGGTGGTCCAGTGTTGCCGTCCTCACACTTTCAGATCCACTTGTCAGAGGGTCTTAGATTGGTATGTATCTCTGTTCCACGCACGTACTAACCCTGGACAGACAGTTACCATGGCATATAAGGATCTGATAACACATAGACATCAAAAAAATTAACCCTCTCACTGGCAATGTACCGTTCTTATGCCCAGTATTTATTTGTCTTTTTAGGGCTGAACCTACAGAATGTGGAAGTTCCCAGGCTAGGGGTCGAATTGGAGCTGCAGATACACCACAGCCACAGCCACAGCAGATCTTAAACCCACTGAGCAGGGCCAGGGATTGAACCTGCATCCTCATGGATACTAGTCGGGTTCGTTACCATTGAGCCACAAGGGGAATTCCTCAGAGGGCTGTTTATTAACGTCAAGCCTTTCCTCTCCACATATACATGTCATCCAGGTTAAATTATAAAACGTCTTTGTGCCTTAGTTTCCTCAGCTTTAGAATGGAGATAATAGTTCCTAACCTTCACGGGATTAAATGAGGAGACTGAATGAGGTAATACAAGCATTTGAAAATAGTGCCTCACTTAGATATAAAGCACTAAGTAAGCATCTGCACATTATTATTTTATTATCACTACTTAGTAAAATAGCAAGTTCAAAATAATAACTTTTTTATCTATAAAAAACCTGAAAAGCCTAATAAAAGATCCAATTCACATGAACCATGAACTATATTATGGCAATATGCAGTACCCATATGAAAAAAAAATTCTTAAGGTCATACCTTCCCTGAAATAACCTATGAATTTACTGTAAACCTAATGAAAATACCAAAATAACTTTTGGTATTAACAGAATGGCACTAAAGTTCATTTTTAAAAATGTAATAGAAAATTTCCGAAAAAAAAATAACAGTAATTTAGGTATGGGTGGAATAGAAATTACATCCATCGTCGGTTAAAACATAACATTACAGCAGATAAAAAGAAATACAAACTATAAGTCAATAAAACAGTCTAGAAATAGACCAAAATACAAATATAAACTTAGTCTATGATAAAGGCAGTATTTCAGATTAGTTGGGGAAAGAGGGACCACCCAGTAAAATCTGGTTATAGTATCTGACCATTTAGAAGAAAGAAAGATGGATTCCTGTTAAATTCCCTATCAATCAGGATTCACTGAAAGAACAGAAACTCCTCTGGATATTTCAAGCAGAAAGTGTTTTAATATAGAGAATTGAGTCCTTAAAAATCATGGGAAAAGCTGAGGGCAGAAGCTAGGGGCCATACTTTTGGACTTGAGGTCATATCGCCATCTGATCCAGGGAACAGGAAGCTAGTGCTACAGCTGCCACCAGCACTTCCTTAGACCTGTAAGGCAGTTGACAGACACTAAAATGTAGAGTCTCGTTGCTACAAAGAATTCCTGTGGGAAGAAACTTGCTTGTTCTAAACTGTGACTAAAAACAAACTGTTGGCAGAATCTAACCTGTTCAGGTAACCTAGTTACCTTTAGAGTCTGCAAAGCCTCCTTTTTAGCCTTTCATCCCCTGTGGTACGGGGTGGGGAGGCATGGGACAGAATGTCAATAAGAGACAATAGCTAGCATGCCTTCTCACACTAACATCAATTCCAGATGAAAGACACACCTGTAAAAAATAAAGTGAACCTATCAAAATGTTCTAGACGATCAATGAGTGAATGTACAATCTTGAGTGCAAAGATATTTCCAAGTACAACATGAATTTGGAAGCCATAAAGCAAAACTGATAGATTTATGTACATAAAAATCAAAAAATGGTGATATCCACCCATATTTTAAATGCACAAATACTGTGACAGCTATATCACTGCTGGAAACATACAGAAATATCTGTGTAAGTTTGCAAAGCTATGTACCCCAATAATGCAGCCTTATTTGTAAGAACAAAACTCTAAAGCTGAGTGATACATAAAATTATGGTCCATGACATGACAGAACACAATGCGGCCAGGTAAAGGAGAGATCTGAAACGAAGACCTTGCCTTCTATTACCCAATCTTACACAAAGATTACTTTTTTTTCTTTTTTTAAGTCAAAAGGTATGTTATCTTGGTAGGAAGATTATGGTAGACTCTTTTTTTGTAATTCTCTGATTTAGAACTTTAAAACTTCCCAACTTCCCCTTCCCCCACACAAAACAAAGATAATTTTTGTAACCATATATTTATTTTCTCTTAGAATGTTCATGATTATTTTGTTTTCTAATTTAAACATAATTTCAAAATTATATATATAAAGCTGTATTCTTTAGAAGTATCTAGCAAGACTGTATACACTGTGAAATTATTCTATTTCTACTGACTAAATTATTTTACATATAAAAGAAATTATGAATTTCAGTTGAAAGAAAATCTGCACTTATGGGAAATTACTCCATCATACACACTTACAGTTTTTACTTTTATAATTTTTTCATTTAAAATCATTTTTCCCCCAAAACTATATGTCAGCACATGATAGAGAAGTATGTAACAAGTAATTAGTATGTACATAGGTGGCTGTGAAAAATTACCCACAACTCTAATATATTCTGTTCCAAAGCTAAAAATATTTCCTTTTAGAAAGCAGTTTAACATTTCTTCTCATTATCTACGAAGCAGCAATAATACTTAAAAATGGCAAATCTGGGAGTTCCCCTTGCAGTTCAGCAGTAACGAACCCTACTAGTATCTTTGAGGATGGAGGTTCAATCCCTGCCCTTGCTCAATGGGTTAAGGATCCGGCATTGCCATGAGCTGTGGTGTAGGTCGCAGACTCGGCCCAGATCCTGCGTAGCTGTGGCTGTGGCGCAGTTCGGCAGCTATAGATCTGATTCGAACTCTAGCTTGGGAACCTCCATATGCCACAGGCACATATGGAAGACAAAAAAGACAAAAAAAAAAAAAAAAAAAAAAGGCAAATCTAGAAGTTCCTTGGTGGCACAGCAGGTTAAGGATCCAGGCTTGTCACTGTTGTGGCTCGGGTTTGATCCCTGGCCCCAGAACTTCCTCATGCTGTAGGTGTGGCCGGGAAAAAAAAAAAAAAAAAAAAAAAAAAGAGGCAAAACCAATGATATTTAATCATAAACAACCTTTTAAGAAATACATCTGAAAAGTCATTATACCTTAAAATATTTACATTGTTTAAATTACATGATAGCAACAATGTCTCAATCTATTTTAGGTGAACATGTCATTTTAGTTGAACAAGTAATAAGGATCTCCAATTCTTCCCCTGCATGGATTATTCTCCATCTTTAATAAAGGAGACTTTATCCTTGGGTTTATTCAGCATCTTTATATCATCCAACAGCTTTTTGGGTGTTAAAATATGTGTGGAACCTGGTAGAGGAAAAGATATATTTTCAGAAGCCAGCAGTTAAAGCAATTTTCCTTGGCTATGTTGTCCTGTCCTTCAAACAGGCAAAGTGTAGTAGCTTCAGGCAGCGTAACAAAATTTCTACCAGACACCTTCCTGAAATCTGCCTACACTACAGCACTCCCACCCATCCTCTTCACTGGGCACACTCACCTGCCCTTCACAAACACCGCACACTCCCGGTGCTTGGTTTGCTTTGTGCTACATGTTAATACACGAAGAGGGAAACTGGAGGTTAGTCTATCCTCCTGACAGAACGGCTACAGTCACTGTGCGTTCAGTTACAACCAGTGAGCGGCGCTGCACGTCGAGGTTTGGTGTGCAAATGCTGCACCTCCATGGGCCAGGAGAGTTTAGGTATCAGTGGCTTTGACTGAAATTCTTAAAACTAAATTCTACACAGGCCTTGCCAATGTCAGGTCCACAGCCATCAAAAATTTCAGAATATGTCTGTAGTAGAAATGTATTTATGCTTCAAAAATTATTTAATAATGGGAGCCAAAAAGGATAAAATGTAATATTTTAATGGATATATTTAACAATATTTAAAGAAGATAATATTTCTGAAGCTCATTCTCTCAAAATCAGTATTTAATTAAAAAAAAAAAGGTCAACCCAGGAAAAAGCCCTGGTACATCAGATAAAACACTGTAACTTGAAAAAGGTTTTTTTGCACTCAACAATTTTGTTCTAAATGTAAATTACAAGATAAAGTTCTGCATATATATTTTTGCATTTAGAGTTTAAAAAAAAACAGAGAAGAGGAAAACACAAGCCTTACCAATAATAACTTCACAGGATTTATGTGCCTGAGAAACTTCATAAGCACAACGCATTTCAGAGTATGTAATTCCTCCAATTACAAAAACAATCAGCTTAGACCCATTTTTTCGATCCTCTAAATAATTAGCTCTGGGTTTCTGCCGAGCACTAAAAAATAAACGCAAACACATTAAAAACATTTCCAAAGCCATACTACTTGTAGTCTTTTAAAAGAGCCTAACTCAGGCAATCCCAAATTTGGCACCAACTGCAAAATGAACCGACAACTATGGTATGACTGGAGCACCAAGTTAGGCAGGACAGCCCCACTTCAAGTTCAATTCTGACCTGACAGAGAGTGTGGACAAATCATTCATAGTCTAGCCCAGCACTTCGACCTGTAATATAGAGCTAACGCCCTGCCTTGTCTATTTCAGATAAAGACACAATACACCTCAGAAGTCTATGATTTTCTGAAGTTAAAAAAGGCATGGCAACTATAGGGTTTTAAAGACACAGGGAAGGCACAAACTGGAGCTGATGAGGTACTGAGGCAATCCTTGCTGGAACTCAGTAAATATAGGACATAGCATACTTTATTGAACACATCTGCGTTCCCATGTTCACTGCAGTATTAGTCACAGTAGTCAAGACATGAAAACAGGAGTTCCTGTTGTGGCTCAGTGGGTTAAAAACTCCATTAGTATCCATGAAGATGCAGGTTCAATCCCTGGCCTAGCTCAATGTGTTAAGGATTTGGCATTGCTACAAGTCACAGTATAGGTCGCAGATGCAGCTTGGATCCTGTGTTGCTGTGGCTGTGGTGCAGGCCAGCAGCTACAGCTCTGATTTGACCCCTAGCCTGGAAACTTCCATATGCTGCAGGTATGGCTGTAAAAAGAAAAAAAAGATGGAAACAACGTAAATGTCCATCAGTGAACAAATGGATAAACTTATAAGCTTTTGCGCAGCAAATGAAAAGACAACCTACAGAATGAGGGAAAATATTTGTAAACGATAAAACCAACAGGGGGATTAATCTCCAAAATATACAAACAGTTCACAAAGCTCAATACCCCCAAACCCCAACCCAATCAAAAAATGGGCAGATCCTGCTGTGTAGCACTGGAAGCTATGTCTAGTCACTTATGATAGAGCATGATAACGTGAAAAAAAAGAATGTATACGTATGTGTAACTGGGTCACCTTGCTGTATAGTAGAAAATTGACAGAACACTGTAAACCAGCAATAATGGGAAAAAAAATCATTATATATAAAAAAAGGGCAGAAAATATAAACAGATATTTATCCAAAGATAACATACAGATGGGCAAAAGGCACATGAAAAATGTTCAGTATTGCTAATTATTAGAGAAATGCAAATCAAAATTATAATGAGGTATCACCTCACACAAGTCAAAATGGCCATCATCAAAAAGTCTACAAATAGGAGCCCTCACTGTGGTCCGGTGGGTTAAGAATCCGATTGCAGTGACTCAGGTCACTGCAGAGAGGGACAGGTTTGATCCTTGGCCTGGGATAGTGGGTTAAAGGATCTGGCAGCTGCAGCTTGGATTTAATTCCTGTCCTGGGAACCTCCATATGCTGTGGGTGCAGTCATAAAAATAATTAATTAATTAATTAGATAAAAATCTGTTTTTTTACTATTGATAGCAAGAAGAAACTTTTAAAACGTCTGCCAATAATAAATGCTAGAAAGAGTGTAGAGAAAAGGGAACCCTCCTACACTGTTGGTGAGAATATAAATTGGTACAGCCACTATGAAGAAAGTGACAGTCTAACAGTTCCTTAAAAAACTAAAAATAGAGCTATCATATGGTTCAGCAAATCCATTCCTGGACATATATCTGGAGAAAACTATAATTCGAACTTGCACTCCAATGTTCACTGCAGCACTATTTACAATAGCTAAGACATAGAGGCAACCTAAATATCCATTGACAGATGAATGGATAAAAAAGATGTTGCATATATGTACAATGGAATACCACTCACCCATAAAAAAGAATGAAATAATGCCATTTGCAGCAACATGGGTGGACCTACAGATTATCACACTAAGTGAAATAAGAGAGAGGAAGACAAATGCCATATAAAATTACTAATATGTGGAATCTAAAATATGATAAAATGAACTTATTTACAAAACAAAAACAGACTCACAGACATAGAAAACAAACTAATGGTTACCAAAGGGGAAAGTTAGGGGGGAGGGATAACTTAGGAATTTGGGGGTAACATATACACACTATTATATATAAAATAAACAACAAAACACAGGAAACTAGATAACTATACTGACTAATAACCTATATGGGAAAGGAATGTGGAAAAGAAGATGTATATATCAATTTGCTGAATCAATTGGCTATACATCAGAAATTAACACAACATTGTAAATCAACTCTACTTCGATTAAAAAAAAGAAGGAAGGGGAGTTCCCATCGTGGCTCAGTGGTTAACGAATCTGACTAGGAACCATGAGGTTGCGGGTTTGATCCCTGCCCTTGCTCAGTGGGTTAAGGATCCGGCGTTGCCGTGAGCTGTGGTGTAGGTCGCAGACACGGCTCAGATCCCACATTGCTGTGGCTCTGGCGTAGGCTGGAAGCTACACCTCTGATTCGACCCCTAACCTGGGAACCTCCATATGCCACGGGAGCGGCCCAAGAAATGGCAAAAAGACAAAAAGACAAAAAAAAAAAAAAGAAGGAAGAAAGGAAAGAAGGAAAAAAATGGTGTATATATACAATGGAATATTATTCAGCCTTAAAAGAGGTGATTTTTCCATTTGCAACATGAATGAACATGGAGGACATTATGCTCAGTGAAATGAGGCAGACTCAGACAAATACTGCATGATCTCACTTCCATGTGGAATCACAAAAAGCAGAGAACACAATGTTGGTTGCCAGGGGGTGGGGGGTGAAGAAAAGGCAATGTTGGTCAAAGGACACAAGGTTTCAACTACGCAAGATGAGTAAGTTTTGGAGCTCTAATGTAGAGCATGGTGAGTACATTAACAAAACTGTACTGTATATTTAAAATTTGCTACGAGGGTAGATCTTTTTTATATGATTTTTAGTTGGTTTAGTGTACTGTCAATTTTCTACTGTACAGCAAAGTGATCCAGTCTCACACACACACATGCACACATTCTTTTTCTCACATTATCCTCTATCATGTTCCATCATAAGTGACTAGATCTTTATTTAAGTCTTCTTGCCACAAATACACACACACAAAAAAAGAAAACGAAGAAGCTATGTAAGTATGTATGTGGAAGTGATGGATATATTAACTAGTTCGTGGTGATCATTTCACAAGGTATATGTATCAAAACATCAAGTTGTAGCCCTTACACATAAACAATGTTATAAAGTCAATTACATGCTGAAAGACAGAGACAGACAGAGGGAGAAACAAGTGGGTTTCAACTCTGACTCTAATTCTGCATGATTTTCAACAAGTTACTTAACCTCTCTCTAAACCTCAGGGGTTGTTTTCATGATTAAATGAAGTAATGTACACAATACGCTAAGGATGGCATCTGGTATCAGGAAAGCACTGGATAAATAGAATCTATTACTTCTACCATTTCCTCCCTTAGATTGCTCGAGATGTGCACGGTCTAAGGCAGTAGCCACTAGCCATATGAGGCTATGTAAATTAACTAAAATTAAATATTCAACTTCTCAGTCACACTACCACATATCAAATGTTCACCAGTCACATGCGGCTAGTGGTTGTCATACAGGACAGTGTAGATACAGGACATTTCCACTGTTGCAGGAAAGTTCTGTGGGTGGCACTGCTCTATATCACAGAAATCACTATTTTTGGTCCCATACCACCTGGGTAAAAATTCTGAGCTTTTATTTGAAAAGTAAATATTTTAAACATTTATAACATCTATTAAAAAAAAATATATATGGGTACTAGTATATACTAATAAAGCTTATTTTTCCCTTTTCTAGTGTAAAAATAATACCAAATAGATCATCTTATTACCTATTTTGGAAGCCATATTATAGATGACGTTTAAGACTCTGCAATGTAGGATATCATGGTAATTTTTTTGGGGGGGGGGCACACCTGTGGCATATGGAAGTTCCTGGACTAGGGGTCATTCTGGAGCTGCAGTGCTGGCCTATGTCACAACCACGGCAATGCCAGATCTGAGCCACATCTGCAGCCACGGCTCACAGCAATGCCAGATCCCCAACCCACTGAGTGAGGCCAGGGATTGAACCCGCATCTTCATGGACACTAGTTGGGCTCTTAATCTGGTGAGCCACAACAGAAAGTCCCTATCATGGTAAACTTTCGATAATGTTCTCGGTCTAGCCTTTTGGATGGTAACTTCCAACTACCACCTTGACAAAGCAGTAAACATAAAAAGTAAAGAGATTAACTGGTTTTGAAAGATGAAACAGGAACAAGAAACCTTCTTGGTTTCCATACACAATAAACCAAGGACAAACTAAAAGTGCAACTTTGGTTTAAAAACTTTCAAAAGGGAGCAAAATAAAGGAAGAAAGCAAGAGGAAAGGAAATATTACTACTAAAAACAATTAAGTAATTCTAACAATTTTTAAACTTCTAAATAGCAATTTTAGAAAAATGGGAGTACATTTAATTTGTTTCACATACATGTGTAAGATACTATGCTAGTGTTTTATACTCTGAAATATACATAAATAATGACTAAGTCCCCACATCTTGAAAACATCACTCTAGAAAGCACCTAGACGCACTGGTTAAAATAAAACAAATATCTTTTTAAAAGCACAGCTGAGGAGTTCCCGTCATGGCACAGTGGTTAACGAATCCGACTAGGAACCATGAGGTTGCAGGTTCGGTTCCTGCCCTTGCTCAGTGGGTTAACGATCCGGTGTTGCCGTGAGCTGTGGTGTAGGTTGCAGACACGGCTTGGATCCCGCGTTGCTGTGGCTCTGGCGTAGGCCGGTGGCTACAGCTCCGATTCAACCCCTAGCCTGGGAACCTCCATATGCCGCGGAAGCGGCCCAAAGAAATAGCAAAAAGACAAAAAAAAAAAAAAAAAACCAAAAAAACAAAAAAACAAAAAAAACAAAAAAATAAAAGCACAGCTGAAAAAAAAAGTAAGAGCAATCTCCAAGGGTCAGTAGCAATAAAAAGGAAACTAAAAGACTTGGTCTGTCTTATGAAGAGTTTGTCTAATTTTAGCAAATAAGGGGCCTGAGTGTTTTCCTGTTAAACGGACAAAGGAGACAAAGCCTTAGGTGTAGTGCAAGGTAGGGATGGGGAAATGACACCCTTGCATAAGGTCGGGACACCCTCAAAAGCAAGGGGAGATGACAAAGAAGCTTCTTGCCTGACAATTCAACACAGATCTTCATAGTATGGAAAACCCCAACTGAGAAATTAATACACAGAAGAAAAAAGTCTCTAATTCTGACAGAAGCAAATGCAAAACCTCTCTGAAGGTACCCACTTTCAACCCTGGCTACCGAAATAAGTTCCAAATCCAAAATTATGAAGCATATGAGGAAACAAGTAACCCCAAGTATCTGCAGAAATGAAAAGCAGTAAAATTAGACCCCAAAGAATGTCAAACATTGAATTTATTAAAACATAGACTAAAATTAAGTATGTTTAAAATGATAAAGCTCAGTGGGTTGTCACTGCTGTGGTTCAGGTCACTGCTGTGGCATGAGTTCAATCCCTAGCCTGGGAACTTTCACATGCTGCAGGTATGGGGTGGGGGGGGGGGAGATAAAATAAAGTGGAACAGAAAGCATGACAAAATAAGAACAAAGAAGTCCAAGTATATTTGAAAAAGAAATAAGGAGTACTTCTAAAATAAAGGAAAAGTAAAGTCAATGAATACTGAAACTAGAAAAAAAAAAAAAATAGCTTACCTAGCCTATTAAGCACAAATCTAACAAGAACTAAAGAACTGAAAACTAAATCCAAAGAAAAATTTCTAGAACAAAACACAAAAAGTAAAAGAAATGTTAAAACTTGAGAGATTATGAGGCATGAAGATAAAATGAGATGTTCTAATAAAACGAAGACTACAACAGTGGCCAAACTTGAAGAATTTATGAAAGATTTCTCAGATGTTAGGAAACACACTGAATCCCAAAGAAAGAAAAATAAATCCTCAGGTAGACGCAGCATAGGGAATGTATAGAATACCAAAACCAAAAAGCAACAAGAGAGAAACAGCAAATTATCTACAAAAACATGGCAAAACGACAGAAACCACCCCACCCCATAGACACAGCTTCCCGAGAGCTCAAATAGAAACCAAGAAATAGCAGAATAACACCTCAAAAGTGTTGAGCAAAAATTACCATGAGCCTAGAAATTCAAAGCCATCATGTAAGGACAGAGACATAATGTAGATGTTTATAGAGAGACAAAACCATAAAGACCTTATCATCAACAGACGCACACTGAAGAAATTTCTAAGGATATATTTCGGAAAAGAAAACTGAGCCCCTAAAATGGGATGCAAACAGAAGTGGTGTGCACACTGGTCAACTGCACATGCAACTAAAAATAATGATAATGTTTATCACCGATACGGAAAATTAAAAAAAGATGTAAGGTGAAAACAATAAAGAATTAAAATAATATTAAGGGGTGTGTGGTTTGAATTAAGTTGTTCTAAGGTTCTGCATTGTTATGCAGAGGGCAAAGATACTAATTAATCTTAGACTTTGCTGAGTCAGAGAAGCATACTAAAATTCTAAGGTTAAATACTACAAAAGTACAAACAGGCTGTATAACCACCAAGCCAGGAGAAAAGAGAAAAATAGGAATTCCTGCTGTGGCACAGCGGGTTAAGGATCCAGTGTTGCCACAGCTAAGGCGTAGGTTGCAGCTGTGGCTTGGATTTATTTGATCCTTGCCCTGGGAACTTCCATATGCCAGGGATGCAGCCAAAACACAAACAACAAACAAAAACGAAAGAAAAAGTCCTCAGTCCAAGAGACGCACCCTGAGAAATACTTAAACCTATGGAAATGTACAAGAATGTCCACTGCATAATGCTAATAATGGTGCCAGTTTTGACACAGCCTAAATCTTGTGTGGAAAATACAGGAATAAATTGTGATACTCATATAAGAAAATACCAACCAGCAGTGAAAATCTATACATGTATCACGCTGGAATATATTTCACATACATAACGTTGAGGGAAATTTAAAAAGCAAGTTTCAGGAGGACATATACAACATGACACTATTTAAATTAAAATTAAAATCATGATCATAGAGAACTTGTATTCATGGTGGAATAAGACAGTCAGAAGATTCCCCTCCAAGTGATTAGGTACAAACCTGGATGAAACTGTGGGGAAGACGCCATTTCAGATCACTTGGAAATCAACCAAGAGCAAACAACAAATTGAGAAGTATTTACTCTTAAATATATGCAGCATATGGGTAAGAAAGGTGGTGGTGACTATGTGACTTTATGGCCTGAGGCTGCGGAAGACTTGATCTGAGGTAGGGAGCAGAGGGGGTGCGAAATCCTGCAGCTTCACTGGTGAAAGATGGCGGACCTGGTTTAGAGCAAGATGACCCGCAGCTCTGGGAGCACAACATCCGAGTCTCAGTGTGGGACAGACTGCACATGGGCCAGAAACTTAGGGGGGAAATCCTGAAAGTAAGAAAGCCAAAGAAGACAAAGACAAGTTCTCCCCACATCCTTAGCTGACTGCCCAATTATGCATGTGCCAGGGCAAGCCAGAGAAAGCCCAGGGGGAAAAACAGGGGGAAAAAAAGGAGAGGAGATAGGGGAGATTCAAGAACTGACTGTGATCTGCAATACATTTATTAACCAAGTTCCTGGTGTGGCTCAGTAGGTTAAGGACCCGATGCTGTCTCCGTAAGGATTTGGGTTCAATCTCTGGCCTTGCTCAGTGGAATTAAGTATCCAGTGTTGCTGCAAGCTGTGGCATAGGTGTGCAGCTATAGCTCCGATCTGACTGCTAGCCCAGGAACTTTCATATGTCACAGGTGTACCCATAAAAAACAAACAAAACAAAACAAAACACACACACTCAGCTTGATCAGCGGAGGATGGAAGGCTTGGGGTGTCTAAGCACAACCCCTGCCCAGCTGGGTGGCTGACTTCTAAACTACACAGACACAGGTCAACCACTAGGACCCAAGCTAAAACATTAAAATTAAAATTAAAAATCTCTGCAATGACATCAGTGGCTATACTGTAGGGGAGAATGATGACACAGCTTAAGTCCATACAAGTTATTAAGACAAAAAAACAATTTAGAGTTGCTACAATACAGAATCTAAAAGATCCAATTTTCAACTAAAAATTAGTATATATGTAAGAAAACGGTGAATCACACTTGGAAAAAAGTGTGACTCACCCTCAGAAAAAGGCAGTTAATAGAAACTAACCTTGAGTGAATCCAGATGTGGATTTAGCAGACTTCAAAGAAGCTATTCCAAATATGATTAAATAAAGAAAACTATGCTAATGATAAGTTAACCAAGCAAGAATCTACAAAGGATATGGAAACTAAAAAAGAACCAGATGGAAATTCAAAATGTGAAAAGTATAATAACTGAAATGAAAAATTCACAAGATGGGCTCAATAACAGATTTGAGATGTCAGAAGCAAATATTAAAAAAAAAAAAATGAAGATGAAAAAAACCCTGAAGATGGATCAATAGGTAACATGAGGAACAGAAAGAAAAAAGGTGGAAAAAGGAAACAGAGTCTCAGTGATTCACAAGACAATGTCAAACCTTTCAATATATATGTAAGGGTGTTTTAAAAGGAGAAGGGGAGAGAGAGAAATGGACAGAAAAAAATTTGGAGAAAGAACAATGGAAAACTTCCCAAATTTGATGAAAAATATTTCACTAACTTGTAGATCTAATTAACTCAACTAAGCCCAGATAAAATAAACACAAAAATAACTCCACCTAAGGCACATCAGAGTGAAACTGCTAAAAGCAGAGATCAAGAGAAAAATCCTAAAAAACACAACTCTATATATTGTTTTGTTCTGTTTTCTTTCTTTTTGGCTATGCCCACAACATGTAGAATTTCCCAGTCCAGGGATCAATCCTGTACCACTGTAGCAATCTGAGGCACAGCAGTGACAACAGATCCTTAATCTGCTGTGCCACCAGGGAAGTCCTCTATACATTATTTAGAATACAAAAACATGTAGAAAATATATAAAGATATACAGGTGAATGATAAACACCAAATTCAGGATAGTGAAGAGAGAGAATAATAAAAATCAGACAGTGATACCTAGGAAGCTTCAACTGTACTTACAAGGAATGATTCATCTGTTAAGCGGGGCAATGAGTATAGGCTATACATAATAATACTCTCTAAAGCTTTCTGAATGTGTCAAATATTTTGTTTTTTTACTTATTTATTTATTTTAGCATTTTAGGGCCACACCCAAAGCATATGGAGGTTCCCAGGCTAGGGATCTAATTGGAGCTGTAGCCACAAGCCTACACCATAGCCACAGCAACACGGGATCTGAGCCACGTCTGTGACTTATACCACAGCTCAAAGAAATGCCAGATACTTAACCCACTGAGCAAGGACAGGAATCAAACAACCTCATGGGTACTAGTTGGATTCGTCTCCACTGAGCCACACTGGGAACTCCCTGAATGTGTCAAATATTTTTATCACTGAAAAATCATCAAAAAGCATTATATCCTCTGCTTACGTGAGGGGAAAAAAAAAAAAAACAGATGATGGGAGAAACTCTTCTCTAGTTTCACGAAAATATTTTTTATAATAATGTACATTTTCATATTGTCTATCTGGACTCATTTAAAACAGGTTACAGTTAAACTGCTTTTTAAGTGACTCTATGCTTCAAGGAGATTTACCGATACAGATACCTGTGTACCATTTCAATTATTAGTCTGCATTATCGTGCTGAAGAGTTCACTGACTTGGGTTTATAGGCTTTACCTTACAGCTCCGGAGCCATTCCATACTGCTGGACACTGGGAACAATATGGCCATTCTTTTGAATCTAATCTATTCTCAATGGCATCCTAGGGAAGAGTGAAAATCATCAATAAAATATTGTAAATTCCAAGAGTTTTTTTGTTTTACATAAAACTCAAAAGTTCTGTTTGCGATAAGGAACATAAGGATGAATAACCTATTTTCAATAAAAAAGGTTATCCCTCTCTTTGAAACTCACAAATCATACTTGCTATGAAAATTAATGCAAATATATACTTATTAAACCAATATTTACTGCATGCCCACATTTCTTCAGTTGAAGAGTGCCCGTATTGATGTGAAAATTCCAGGTACCTGATCAGAACCTTTACCTCTGGAGTGCTAGCAGTTGCTTAGTCCTGACCTACCTCTTAGGCTACCAGAGTCCAGGCTCTGCCCCTCATAGCAGTGGCTCTAAAACGGACTGTGCTTCCTGGACAATCCGACGGGATGAGAGAAGTTTTCTTCTCCATTTTAAAAATTGTCTTTCTTTTTAGGGTTAACATTTTATGACATATTTCTGTGAATGTACACATTTTATACATAATGTTTTTATCGGTATAGCATTTACATAGTTTATAAATAGTCATATACTGTAGGCTCATGTTCATATTTATTGTGGTTAAGTGTACATGATCCAAAAAGTGTGGAGACCACTGCTTTTCAGCGTGGTAGTACAAATGGTATCAGTAAGTAGGAATGGGCACAAGGTAGCCAGCAGTCCTAGAATATTTCAATAAGACTGCAAGATGCAAAGAAACCCAGTTTCAGGAGAAACCCCAAAGGCCTTGGATTGCCACTGAGCTAAAATAAAAGCAGATTTTCTGAATTTAGCATACAAATCTTTTTCTTAAAAAGCTTGAGAAGGCCAATTTTGTGTGTGTGTGTGTGTGTTTTTTTTTTTTTTTTTTTTTTTTGGTGTTTTCTTGGGCTGCACCTGCAGCGTGGAAGTTCTCAGGCTAGGGGTCAAGTCAGAGCTGCAGCTGCCGGCCTATGACAAGTCACAGCAACACCAGATCTTTAACCCACTGAGCAGGGCTAGGGCTTGAACCCACACTCACAGATACTAGTCGTGTTCGTTACCACTGAGCCACAATGGGAACTTCGAGAAGGCCAATTCTTATTTTAAAAATACTAGCAAAGAAAACCTACTTAGTCGTATGTCCTTGGAATGGGTAAGGAAAAAAAATCTTACGTTGCAGGAAAAAGTCTAAATTTTTTAAGCTGTTCATCTATATTAAGCATGTGTGAATGATGTAACATTAGTCAAGCAGAACAACAACAACAACAAAATCACAGGAATAAACTGTATACAACCAGTTTCCAAAGGAAACCAGAAATTACAGTTTAAGTCAAAGGAAAATGAGAACAAATAGAACAACCTGATTCTGACTGAAGATTCAGTGTCATGACTGTAATGAGCTCATAATGTGATTTTCATTAGTTCATTTTCTAATTTCCTAGAACTGAATATTATTTTCTGAAGGCAGACAATACTAAAGGCATCAGCCATCTGTTGACTATCAAAGCAACCTATAGTGAGGTTTACATTTTAACCACAAATACATTTCCAAAAACGCTGGAGTCTAACACTTTCTAATGGTAGTCATAAACAAATGTAATTTTGTTGGAAGTTCATTCAATTAAATTATATTTCTGCTGCATATAGTTATTTCAGACAAAAGCAGCTTTTTTCATAAAGCATATGTGTACTTATTTTAAAAATTTATTTTGAGGCAGTCACTGGTGTGAATTTGCAGTCTTTATGGAAAGAATCTTCAAGAATTTCCTCTCCTCCCCTGACACCAGACACAGCTTTCTTTAATGAACCCTCCCAGGACTGCAGATAATTCTTGACCCATAGATATGTTCATACTGACAGATAAACACACAAAGAGTAAAAAATACTCTACAGAAGAGCACTGAGGGTACAAGTAAAATTTAACAAATTTTACCTCCAAAATATCTTTGATAAAGGGTGTCCATCGAGAGAGTTGAAAAGTTTCTTCTGCAGACCGATCCTTTCTTAATGGTTTGCCTTGTTGAGACTAATATTATTAGAGAAAAAAATAAAAATCAGTAATTTTATTTAGTGATAGTCATTAAATTTTCTAATAAGATGTTTAATTTACAAGTACTATGTTGCATTTGACTTAAAACTATAATGGAAATGCCTACTCAAAAAATCTGAATAGGACCAACTACAACAACAACAAAAAAAACTGAATAAGCATGGTCACATAATTTCACGGTATTTCATGCATTAATGATAAAATTTGACAGTATCAGAAAATAAGTTTACTCCAAAGTGCTTATATAAAACTTGATGGGAATGAGTGAGCTTCTACATAGAGTTCTTTTTTTTTCTTTTTAGAGCCGTATCTGCAGCATATGGAAGTTCCCAGGCTAGGGGTCAAATGGGAGCTGCAGCTGCCAGCCTACACCACAGCCACCACAACACCAGATCTGAGTCACGCCTGTGACCTACACTACAAAGCTCACGGCAATGCTGGATCCTTAACCCACTGAGTGAGGCCAGGGATCAAACCCATGTCCTCATGGATACCAGTCGGGTTTGTTTACACTAAGACACAAGGGGAACTCCCCATAGAGTTCTTTCAAATTTTGCTATAAATAAATCTTAAAAAGAAAAGCGTAATTAGCAAATTACAACAGAAGCTATAAGTTCACTAGAAAAGGGTATTTGTTCAAAGTACTCATATATGCAAAAGAAATTTTTAATATTTTATTTACCAAATCTATAGAGTAAAATTAAGAAGGCTGTCCACATGGATACTCACATAAGAAAACATATTTAATGCAAACAACCACACATGTATGCATATAAGTATATACAGAATGTAAGATTTCTTACTGGAGGGACAATGGGAACACCCAGGTAACTCCAGTTTCGAATCATGTCACTCTCATTTTCTATCTTTACATTCTGGATCAATCTGTCCAGGTTTTCTTCTGTAGTTCCTTAGATAAGTAAAAATACGAGTGTATGGTCACATAACTGCTAACACAATCAGTTCTAGGTTTCAGGAAGTACCCAAGAAAAACTTTTTTTTAAAAAAAGGAAGATTTAAATTATACAACCTTCGGTCTGCTCTCAATTTCAGACTTTTCCATTTACTTATCATAACCAAGTTCAGCCAATTTTCTCTTGGCTGCACTCACAGCATGCATGAGTTACTGGGCCAGGAAGTGAACCTGTGCCACAGCAGCAACCAGAGCCACAGCAATGACATAAGATACTTAACCCGCAGAACCACCTAGGAACTCTTAGCCATTACTTTTGAATGTTCTAAGATTCTGTTATGATAAATAGAAAACCATTATTGTAAAATGATTTTAGAGCTGGATATTTTAATATATCCATGAAAATAAAGTCTTCATTACCGTTAATACTGAAGATATAAAGTAGGATTGCTCTTATTTTATCGTAAGTATCATGATTTTTGTTGAGTAAAACTGGAAGGAGTACTCGCATAGAATCTTTGACTTTCTGTCCTTCTGCATCAGTTCCAAGCGCCAGGTCCTTAATGAACATGAAATACAGTCAATGGTTTATATTTCAGTTAAAAATATCTACTACTAAATCTTGCCAATCTTTTTTTTTTTTTTTTTTTTGCTTTTTAGGGCCGCACCAAGGCATAGGGAAGCTCCCAGGCTAGGGGTGGAATTGGAGCTACAGCTGCTGGCCTATGTCACAGCCACCACAGAAACTCTGGATCCAAGTTGAGTCTGTGACCTACACCACAGCTCATGGCAGTGCAGGATCCTTAACCCACTGAACAAGGCCAGGGATCGAAGCCACATCCTCATGGATACCAGTCAGATTCGTTTCCACTGTGCTGTAACGGGAACTCCCTCTTCCAAATTTTACTGGAACACTGATGATGTTTCACAGGAAAATATGAGCATCACTGTAAATTATTATTGTACAAACTGGAAAAAGTCAAAAAATAATTCAGAGAACAAAATCATTTATCTAAACCTATGCTAATAGGGTAGACATGTGGCTACTGAGCATGTGAAATGTTATCTAGTCTGAATTAAGATATGCCATGAATTACAATACCTGATTTTGAGGACTTATATATGAAAAAAAGAATAAAATATTTCAATAATTTGTATATCGATTACATTAGAAGTGGCAAAAAAGACAAAAAAAATTAACTTCATTTCTTTTTACTTTTTGTTTTTTGTTTTTTTAGGGCCACACCCATGGCATATGGAAGTTCCCAGACTCAGGGTCAAATCGGAGCTACAGCTGCTGGCCTATGCCACAGTCACAGTAGCGCAGGACCCGGGCCGCATCTGTGACTAACCCACAGCTCATGGCAATGCCGGATCCTTAACCCACTGAGCAAGGCCAGGGATCAAACCTGCATCTTCATGGATGTTAGTCAGATTTGTTTCCGCTGAGCCACGACGGGAACTCCCTCTTTTCACTTTTTTCAAGTGACTTACATTCTGTTTCTTTTAGACAGCACTGATCTGAACAGTTTTGGCGTTACAGAGGAGCCTCTAGTTAAATGTGCCTAAATAGGATGTTATCTTATATGCTGCACCCATTGAAATAAGTCTGCCAAGAATGCTACCCTGAAACAATGCTCCAAACGCTTAAATCATCCATTCAACCAACAACCTACTGACTAGGAAGGACCTACTACGATACTGTACAGCAACTTGTTAGTGTTGGTAGGGAATGATGCATTAAATACCAAGTAAGTAAGTTTCCTAAGAGATTCTGTGATTCAGTGCACTGTACTGAGCAAAAGGTTAGGTTTTACCCTACAAAGTTCATTCTGGAACTCTATCATGAAAATTTTTATTAGAGTATTTCTAACTACACATACCTGTTCAGTTTTGCAGAGCTTTTCTATATTAGGCTTGAACTTATTCATGCAATCTTCTGCTAAATTAAGATGAACAACTTGCTGAAAAACAGAAGAAATCAGGGACTTAAAGCACTTCCATTTATTTCTATGCAACTGATAACATCAAACTTTTGAGAGAGGCCTGAAGGAAAGCATGGGATTAGGTGGGAAGGAGAGAATATGTAAATCAAGGGAAACAGCTCAGTAAAGGGAAAACATGCAAATTATCATGATCTACAGGGGTTAATCAACAGACCACAAAACATAGAATGAAAGGGTTGAATTTGTTTTGGGCTTAGGAGTAGTGAACAGTAAGGTGAGAAAAAAAAATAGTGAAATCCTTAAAGTCAAGCAGAAGTTTGATTTTATATTACTGATTCTTGATTGGGGCAAAATAATAAAAAAAAATCTGCAAATATTATTCCAATAATGACTTGTAAGGACGACTGGAACAGCAAAAAAAATAAAATAATCTAGTTTACCTGCCCACATGGCTGTAATTGCTCTTAAATCTATTAATATGTAACCATTAATTCAAAGAACCAAGTAGAATAACAACCACCGGTCAATTCAATGTTGAACTTTCTTATTAAGTTGATAAATACTACACTTTCTGTTTGGCTATTCAAGATAAAGACATACAAGTTCAATCTGGAATCGAATAAATCTAGAGTATATACAGAGAACATTACTGGGAAGCTTAGATATACTGGAGGTATTTCTCAGACCTCAAGTAAGGTTTTAGAGGACAACAAACACCATGTATTCCATGGCACCCACTGCTAAACCTGGCTACAGAACTAGATGGACTAATAAATTAAAAATGGCAAGATACCTTATACACGATATTGCTTACCTTAGTAATCTGCTTACGGAAATGGGGCATCTTTTTCATCAGTTGGGCAAGAGCACTAAGTGATGTCTAGGAAAAATAAAACATTTTAAAAGCAAACTTAACGATTTAGTTATCTGACATAACTTTAAAATTCCTCTCATCTTAAATATTTGTTAATTTTCTAAATATTTGGCAATTGTTTTTAAAGAAAACAAATTTAAGAGGTTTCCAGACTCAGTCACAAAAAAACAGCTGATGTGAAAATTAGCTGCCCTCCAAAAACAAAGAAAAATTGGACAAAATAAAAAAGACAATAGCCTTCACACAATGCATTAAAAAAAAGTAGCTCAAAGCTAGGTTACTTGAGCAAAGGAAGGCACAGAAGGTGATCCCTGTACTCACCTGGGCTTTTTTTCTCTGAAATATTTTCCAAAATACAGTGAAAAGAAGTAGGGTACAAATAAAAAGCAAGGGAGTTCCTGCCATGGCTCAGTGGGTTAAGAACCCAACTGCTGGCAAGGGTTCAATCCCTGGCACAATACAGTAGGTTAAAGGATCTGCCATTGCCCACGACTGCGGCATAGGTCACAGCTGCAGCTTGGATTCAATCCCTGGCCTGGGAACTTCCACATGCTATGGGTGTGGACCTTAAGGAAAAAAGAAAAGAAAAGAAAGCAAGTTTCTCTGGGCAGAGGGAAAAGTGATCAAAGTTTAAGGGTCATGGTAGTAGAGAGAAAAGAACCAGTCAAAAAACTCAAAGATGTGTAGAGGGGTTGTTGTCTCAGGATCCCTGGCCAAATACTATGCTGCACACGCAAAGGCCTAGCAGAGAACACTTGCAAGAAGGCTAAATGCCAGACAGAGATTTCAGGGGCCTTAATACTAGCACAATACTGGCATTCTCTGACACAGATAAAGTAGAAAGTCTTAAGCGAACATCCCAGGCATTCAGTCCTGGAAGGACGATATCTTTGGACTAAATGCAAAAATGAAATACACTCAATATAACAAAAGCCTGACATGAGGTCTCAACAGAATCAAGGTGACTCATCAAGAAATTAACTGCCTGCTGGAACAGAACTCAGTACTCTTTGTAGAGAGAATATCAACAAGATCCTCTATAATATTGCATCCATAACGCCGAACGTACAATATATTGTTGGACATGAAAAACAGGAAAAAAGATTGATACTTTTTTCGTGATAAGAGTCAACAGAAGTAGACCCAAGATAATCCAGCTGTTGGAGTAAGCAGACAAGAACTTCAAAAGATGGAGTATTTCAATAAACAATTACACCCATTTTTAAAAAATTCAGAGTTCCCAATGTGGCTCAGCGAAAATGAACCTGACTAGTATCTATGAGGACATGGGTTCGATCTTGGGCCCTGCTCAGTGGATTAAGGATCTGGCATTGCTGTGAACTGTGGTGTAGGTCACAGATGAGGCTTGGATCCTGTGTTGCTGTGGCTGTGGTGTAGGCCAGCACCTGCAGCTCTGATTTGACCCCTAGCCTAGGAACTTCCATATGCCACAGGTGTGGTCCTAAAAAGAAAAAAAAAAAAAAACCTCAACGGATGTCCTGGAACTAAATGCAATCTCTGAAATTAAAGAACACAATAAATGACTTATACATTGTTGCTGAGACTGGAAAATCATACAACAATTTAGGAAAACAGTTTGAAAGTTTCTTAAAGCATTAAATATACATCTACCACATAACCCAGCAATCTCATTCTTATTCATCCAAGTCAATGAGAATATATGTTCACATAAAAAACTTGAACGTTCATAGTGGTTTTATTCATAATTGCCAAAAACTTGGAAAAAATCTAAATGTTCTACAACTTGTGTGAACAGATAAAATGTACTACCATCCATTCAGTGGAATACTACTCAGCAATAAAAAGTGAAGATACTGTTATATGTCACATGGATGAATGTCAAGTACACTATGTTAAATGAAAAACTCATACTGTGTTATTCTATTTAGATGTCATTCTGGAAAAAGCAAAACTATAGGAACTGAAAACAGATGGTTCTCGGGGATAAGAGCTGGGTGGAAAGGTTGTCTACAAGGTGGCACAAGGAAATTTGTGGGTGGGTGTTGATGGAACAGTTCTATACCTTGGTTGTGTTTATACAAGAGTATACATTTGTCAAAACTCATACAATTATATACTACAAAGGGGGAAACAACTCAGTTTAAAAAATAATATATTGAATGGATTTAACAGCAGATTGGACACAACAGATAGAAGCAGGGGACTCAAAGTCAGGTTAATAGAAAATATTTAATTAAAGCTCACAGAGAGAAAATAATGGGGAAAAAGGAACAGAATAGAAGAAATGTAGGATCGGTCAAAAAAAAATCTAAAACACAAGTGAATGGAATTCAAGAACAGGAGAGACAGACTAGGACAAAATCAAGATGTAAGGAAACAGTGGCCAAGAATTTTACAAATATGATGAAAATTACCAATCCAGTGATTCAAGAAGTTCAATAAATCCAAGGAAGATAAATACCAAAAATAACACATCAAAGTAAGACATATTGTGGTCACTTTGCTAAAAATCAAAGATACAGAGAAAAATCTTTAAAAAGATATTTTATCTTCAGGAAATTAACAACAACCTGACAGCTGAGTTCTTTAACAGAAATTATGGTCTATGCCACAGCCACAGTGACACCAGATCTGAGCCGTGACTTCGACCTACACCATAGCTCACAGCAATGCCGGATCCTTAACCCACTGAGTGAAGCCAGGGATAGAACCCGCATCTGCATAGATACTAGTCAGATTCATTTCTGCTGCACCACAACGGGAACTTCCAGGGATACATTTTATAATATCCAACATGATGACCATAAGGAGGATACGAAAAGGTTAAAAAAAAGGTTATATTGGAGATAAGATGGAATAGTTAAAAAAAAGAATGATAGGAGTTCCTGCTGTGGTGCAGTAGAAATGAACCCAACTAATATCCATGAGGATGCGGGTTCGATCCCTGGCCTTGCTTAGTGGATCAAGGATCTGGCACTGCAGTGAGCTGTGGTAGATCACAGATGTGGCTTGGATCCCAAGTGGCTGTGGTGTAGGCTGGCGGCTACAGCTCTAATTTGACCCCTAGCCTGGGACTTCCATATGCTATGGGAATGATATATAAGGAAGGCAGAAAGTAAAAGGATAACACAAAATGAGATGGTAACAAACTTAACTGTATCAATAATTACATGAAATAAAGATGGACCTAAACATTCTAATTAAAAGATAAAGACTGTCAGATTGAACAAACATAAACCTCAATTATAAGCTCTTAAGAAGCACATTTTAAACATAAAGGCACAAACTGTTGACAATAAAGGGTGAGAAAAGATACACCATGTAAACACTAACCAAAATAAAGCAGGTATGGCTATATTAATATCAAAGTATATATATATTTTTTGTCTTTTTTGTTGTTGTTGTTGTTGTTATTGTTGTTGTTGCTATTTCTTGGGCCGCTCCTGCGGCATATGGAGGTTCCCAGACTAGGGGTCCAATCGGAGCTGTAGCCACCGGCCTACGCCAGAGCCACAGCAACGCGGGATCTGAGCCGCCTCTGCAACCTACACCACAGCTCACGGCAACGCCGGATCGTTAACCCACTGAGCAAGGGCAGGGACCGAACCCGCAACCTCATGGTTCCTAGTCGGATTCGTTAACCACTGCGCCACGACGGGAACTCCTCAAAGTATATTTTAAGGCAAGAAATACTACAAATGAAAAAAATGACATTTTACAATGATAAAAGATAAATTCAGAGTTCCCGTTACGGCTCAGGGGTTAATGAACCTGACCAGTATCCGTGAGGACCCAGGTTCAATCCCTGGCCTCGCTCAGTGGGTTAAGTATCTGATGTTGCTGGAAGCTGTGGTGCAGGTCACAGACACGCTCAGATCCAGCCTTGCTGTGACTGTGGCACAGGCTGGCAGCTACCGCTCTGATTGGATCCCTAGCCTGGGAACCTCTATATGCCATGGGTGCAGCCCTAAAAAAAAAGACAAAAAAAGAAAAGAAAAGATAAATTCACCAGAAAGACACTATCTTAAATTTATAAAGACTAATCAACATGGCTTTATCAGTTGATACAGCTTTGAAAGTTGACAAGATTATTTAAAATACACTAATTCACAGTCATAATTGATACCATTTCTAGCAACTAACATAATAGCAGATAAAAAAAAATCAGTAAAGAAACAGAACATTTGAGTAACATGATTAACCAACTTGATCTGACACATGAAGAATTTGTTGTATTCTTTTCAAGTACACATAGGGTATTTACCACAACTGATCATATGCTAGGTCACAAATCAAGTCTGAACAAATTTCAAGGGTCTGAAAACATACAGTGCACATTCTCTGACCACTATATAATTAAATTACAACTCGATAACACAAAGATAAGTAGAAAATTCCCAAACCACTTGAAATAAAAAGAAAAACCATATTTCCATATAACACGAGTCAAAGAAGAAATCACAATGTCTTAGAAAATATTTTGAGTTGAATCGAAATAAAAATAGGTATTCCAAAACTTGGGGGATGCAGCTACAACAATATTAAGAAGGAAATAACTAAATATATATAATAGGAGGGAAAAAGGGTTGGAAATAAATGTCATAAACATCCAACTCCAAAAGCTGGAAAAAGAAAAACAAATTAAGCCAAAGAGAGTTGAAGGCAGGAAATAAAAACGAGTAGAAATCAACTCAATATAAAACTAACATACAATAGAAAAATCAACAAAGCCGAAAGTTGACTCTTTGAAACTCTAATAACATACACAAGGGATATTAATAGTATGTAGGCTAAAACACAAATTAACAGTATTAGGATTAAATAAACAGAACACAACCACCAAAACCTGGTAAGAATATTACCAAAAAAAATTATTACAAGGAAATATTATTGTGCATAAATCTTGTTAGAAGCAAACATTCCAAGCACAATATTAGCAAATAGATATAGAAAAAGGATAATGTATCATAACCAAGTGGAGCTAATTCTAAGAATGCATAGGTTTTTTTTTAAATTTTTTTTAATTTAAAAAAATTTCTGTATATGATTTTTATTTTTTTCCATTATAGCTGGTTTACTAAGAATGAATAATTGACTTAATACTAAAGAATCGATGAATGTAATTCATCACATTAACAGAATAAAAGAGGAAAAAATTTTTCAATAGGTGCTTAGAAAGCATTTGATAAAATCTAACACCCACTGCTGATTTAAAAAATGAAAACAAACCTGTTGGCAAATATGGAATCAAAGGGAACTTCTTAATTTGATAAAGGATGTATCTAAAATAATCTAAAACTTGTTGGTTATCTATATTCTATATTGAAGTGTGTATACTTAAGCAAAAAATAAATAATCTAAAACTACTCAATGATGAAAAACCAAAAACGTTTCTCTTAAGGTTGGAAATGAGACAAAGATATCCTCTATGACCAATTGTAGTCTACATTACATAGCTAAGAGGTACTAACTGCTAAGAAAACTAGTTTATAATGTATAAAGATTTGAAAGGATCAGGCTAAATTTTCTTACTCATAGGTATCATTGTGTAACTTTCTGAAATGATAGAACTCCTGTATATTGTTTTAGGTGGTTCTTCTTGGTGGGTGTGTGTGTGTATACATATATATGTATGTAAAAAGTTATTCAATATACACTTAAGATTTGTGTACTTTACTTAGGCAAATTATACCTCAACAGAAAAAAACCTAACAAGAATGTATTAATGCAATTGGCTAAATGGCCTTTTAAAAATAAACTTTAATGAAGCAAGACAGGAGTTCCCGTTGTGGTGCAGTGGTTAACAAATCCGACTAGGAGCCATGAGGTTGCGGGTTCGATCCCTGGCCTTGCTCAGTGGGTCTGGCGTTGCCATGGGCTGTGGTGTAGGTCACAGATGTCGCTTGAATCTTGAGTTGCTGTGGCTCTGGCGTAGGCCGGTGGCTACAGCTCTGATAGACCCCTAGCCTGGGAACCTCCACGTGCTGCAGGAGTGGCCCTAGAAAAGGCAAAAAGACAAAACAAACAAACAAAAAAAAGCAAGACAAGAAACGCTGCTAACTTTTGAGGCTAGGTAATGGGAAAGTTTATTTTCTCTACTTCTGTGTATGTTATATATTTATCAAAATGGAAAGTTAAATAGATAAAATAAAAATTTTAAACAAACCTTAAAATTCACCTTCATCATTATCTTGAAAGTTAAATAACACTCTTACCTTTCCTTCTGTTGCTTTCTTCGTTGATGAAATTTCCTTCATAAGCTTGGGAATTTCCCTGTCAAATTGTGAGAGAGTTCTTTAAATTTCTAAAGTGTAATTCTTTACTAAAACATTTTAAGATTACAAAATGTACCGTCATGTATTTAGTGTTTAAAAATATGGAATAAAAATTGGTGTGAGTTCACATACTCTAACACAACTGCAATATGCCGATGTCGAATTCTGACCCACAGGTCATCGTCTTCTTCAAGGATTGCCTCCTTTTCTTTCCCATCGGTTTTATATCTACAAGTAGACAGAAATATTAGACTTTTGGATTATTTTACCCCCAAAAAGTGAAAGAAACATTTTTATAAACTAATTTTAAGACTCAAGAAACTGAAGAGTATATATATTCCATCTATTAGTTTAGGGGAATACTGAGTACCTACTCAAAAACTATAGCATATTCCTTTACAGACAATAAAATCAATGTCCTATGCCTACCAAGACCTTTTTATTTTCAAATATTAGGTTTAGCTGGCATTATTATAAAGTTTTAACTCAGCAAAATGGTATCTCAGAAAGAAAAATTCAACATTCCACCATCAACTTTAAGAACAAGAACGAATACACTAACAATTTGTATTCTACTGGCTCAAAACTATTTTGATGTACTAATAACCATCGACACAACTATCATACATCCATTAAAGAAAGAAATGTCACCCCCTAATGTAGCCTCTTAAGTACTGAAGGGGTTTCAGAACTAGCACAAAATTCAAGCATATATCATTTATTTCTATATTCTTCCTTAACCCTATAACTACATCTCCTTTAAAGAACAAGAAAGGGGTTCCCATTGTAGCTCAGCAGTAACAAACCCAACTTGTATCCATGAGGACACAGGTTTGATTCCTGGCCTCACTCAGTGGGTTAAGGATCCAACACTGCCATGAGCCGTGGTGTAGGTTGCAAACATGGCTTGGATCTGGTGTGGCTGTGGCTGTGGCATAGCTCCAATTCAACCCCTAGTCTGGGAACTTCCATATGCCGAGGCTGTGGCCCTAAAAAGAAGAGGGGGAAAAAAAAAAAAAGGATGGGAAAGGAAATGAGAAAAAAACTAATGTAGCCATAAAAAACTACAATTGCTTTAATCAGTTCTACTGAAGTGAGTAGTAATTCAAAAGGTTCATGAAGGAGTTCCCATCGTGGCTCAGTGGTTAACGAATCTGACTAGGAACCATGAGGTTGTGGGTTCGATCCGTGGCCTTGCTCAGTGGGTTAAGGATCAGGCATTGCCATGAGCTGTGGTGGAAGTCGCCGACACGGCTAAGATCCCTTGTTGCTGTAGCTCTGGCATAGGCCAGCGGCTACAGCTCCTATTAGACCCCTAGCCTGGAAGCCCCCATAAGCCGCGGGTGCGGCCCCAGAAAAGGCAAAAAAAAAAAAAAAAAAGGTTCATGAAATTATTCAAAATGGGCTCCCGGTCTGCTTCCCCAAATGTAGTTTCTCATTTCTCTTTTTATACAGATAGTCTCCTTAAATTTGTGGAGCTGGAAGATTCAATTATCCTTGGGACTATCAACTTCCTGAACTAACCACAAATGCAGATTTCTGCAGTATGAATATATTCATTTCCACGGCCTCCTAAATTTCAGGTCCCACCTATAAAAACCTATCTACCTATGTGGTCTTAATCACAGATTCCCAAAGGGAGAATGACTGTGCTTAATCACAAGACTGCTGTAAGGACAAAGGCTCTTTTGTCATTTAAAATGCCACTTTGTACTTATACCTTTAACCTCTGATTTATAAACAAAGATTAAGGTAGTAAGCCTGATAATATGAAAAGATGACAACCCCATTTTAAGAGTACATTTAAAGAGGTCACCAAGATGAAAAACACAATCTGGATACTCAGAAATTGTGACGGGACGGAGTTCCTGTCGTGGCGCAGTGGAAATGAATCCAACTAGGAACCATGAGGTTGTGGGTTTGATCCCTGGCCTCACTCAGTAGGTTAAGGACCCAACGTTGCCGTGAGCTGTGGCGTAGGTCACAGACGCAGGGCAGATCCAGCACTGCCAGCAGGCCAGCAGTTGTAGCTCTGATTGGACCCCTTGCCTGGGAACCTCCATATACTGCAGGCGTGGCCCTAAAAAGCGAACTAAATAAATAAAATTAAAAATCATTGCAATTCTCACTTAAAAAAAAAACTTGTGATTGGAGGAGTTCCTGCTGTGGCACAACGAGACTGGAGGCATCTTGGGAGCACTGGGACATGGGTTTGATCCCCGGCCTGGCACAGTGGGCTAGGGATCCAGTGTTGCTGCAGCTTGGATCTGATCCCTGGCCCAGGAACTCTATATGCTGTGGGGCAACCAAAAAAGAAAAAAGAAAAAAAAAAAAGATTGTGATAGGAATTCCCATGTGGTCCAATGGGTTAATATCTGGCATTGTCACTGCTGTGGCACAGGTTTTTTTTTTTTTTTTTTTTTTTTTTGTCTTTTTGCTATTTCTTGGGCCGCTCCCGCAGCATATGGAGGTTCCCAGCCTAGGGGTCGAATCGGAGCTGTAGCCACCGGCCTACGCCAGAGCCACAGCAACGCAGGATCTGAGCCGCATCTGCGACCTACACCACAGCTCACGGCAACGCCGGATCCTTAACCCACTGAGCAAGGGCAGGGACCGAACCCGCAACCTCATGGTTCCTAGTCAGATTCGTTAACCACTGAGCCACGACGGGAACTCCCTGTGGCACAGGTTTGATCCCTGGTCCAGGAACTTCTACAGGCCATGGGTTGGGCAAAAAATAAATAAAAATTTGAAAAATTATAATGGAGGAATTCTCTCATGGCTCAGAGGGTTAAGGATCCAGCACTGTCACTGCTGAGGCTCTGGCTGCAGCTGTGGTGCAGGTTTGATCCCTGGCCTGGGAACTTATGCATGCTGCAGGCATGGCCAAAAAAAGAAAATTATGGCAGAGCAAAAACCACAAGGAATTCATGTTTTCATCTATTCTTATCTTTGGGCTTTTTGATACATAAAAAAAGCCATATCTCTTAATTTTTTGTTTTCATTTTTAAGTAAGTCTCTCCATTTCTCTTAAAAAATTAAACCTTGCTTTGCTTGCTAGCAAACCTAGGGAGGTAAATATTTAACTACTAGGTTAAAAATATCTGAATTTATGTCTATAGTCTGGAACCAAATCCTTTAGTGTCCATCAGGTTAAATCTTTTCTAAATCTCTTGAGCAATGCAGGTTTAGGGGCCTAAAAGATAAGGGAAGTAAATAATATCCTTCCTGAAAACTCTGAATAAACTGCTTGAAAGTACTTTTATATTAGAAAAATAGCTATGTTGATTTTTCTATGTCATCTAATATTAATACAAGTAACAAAAACTCAGAAGCCAGGATTTGACCAGAATGCAGACAAAATACAATAGAAAATACAAAATTAATTTAACAATATTTTGGTTTAAGAAAAAAATAAAGTATTACAATTAGCACAAGTTTTTAGATTTTAATCGATTAAAATTACTAAATTAATTTAAACATACAATTTCAGAAAGCTAATTCTCATTTTTATTGCTATGCTAATGTAGTAAATCTTAGCTGAAAGACACTAATTTGGATTTAGAGATTATATCAAATAACATGTAATATATATGTGTGTGTCTGTCTCTCTCCACATATATATACACACACTCATAAATGATACACAAAAGGTACAATAAAATGGTTCCTTGACAGAAGAGCCATTTCATTTATTTAGCTTTCTACTTGATATTATTAAAGTTAATATGCTTATATCAGAGTTAAATCAATAAGAGGTGCCAAATTGGTATAACTGTGTCTATTCTCAATAGCCATCCTATTAAGTTTTATAGTTATCAAAACTTTATATTGATAAGACATGTATATAGATACTTTTGGATATGTGATTCATAATGATTTCAGCCTAACCAATTTGAATGTGGTTTCCAATTCAGTGAGTATAGCAGTGAGTCTGGTATTTACTGAAAAGTACAAATTCCAGCTGTTTAAAATATATCTTTGTTATAGACATAGTTAAGGAAGCAAATACACTAAAAAAGCTTCAAAGCAGCTAAATTACCCATTAACTAACAAGGTCGAGATATTTTAAATAGATTATGATTACAGAGGTAAGAGAAAGATAAAGTCTCTGAATAAAAAAGGTTACAGAGGCTTTGGATTTCTGTGGCCTACACAAATAATTAAATGCTATTATCCTATCCTGTTTGTATATGTCCTACATATTCTCTTCGAGTTATACTTGCTTGTATGTATCATTCTCAATCGGCAGTAGATCATATGCCATTGCCTGAAAGGTCAGTTCATGCAGGACAGTGGACACAGGATCAAAGCCACGATCAATTATTATGAGCTGGGAATGAGTTTTACCCTGGAATAACAAGATAAAATTATCTTAAGAAACTTCAATTTCTTTGTGTGAACACATTTTTAATATCTTAGAAAGCAAAAACAGACTTTCCTAAGTTCCTCCACATTCTTATGAATGTGAAATTGTATTAAAACAGAAAAATCTGAGTGGCACAATAGGAGGAAAAATAAGATTATAAAACCAAAAGCTTTTACAATTAGATTAAGAGGCTATACCTAATGATACAATATTGTGAAAATCCCTTTCAAAAAATCAATATTTGGCTTGCACTAAATCTATTTCCTTAGGAATTCACCTCCATAAACACTGAAACTAACATAAATTATGAACAATAGCTATTAACTTGAGCTCTTTACGCTACACATTGCACTAAGAAATATCCATAATATTTAATTCTTATAGCAATCCTGTGAGATAGGGATTATTAACTCCATTTGACAATGGGAGCATTAAGGCTTACAATTAAGTAACTTTCCCAAATCACATGGCTAGCATGTGGTAGACTGGAGATTCAAACCCAGGTTAGCTTCACTCCATGGCTTGTATTCTTAACCACTATGCTATTTAAAAAGATTATATTGGAGTTTTCTTGTGGCACAGCGGTTAAGAGGATGTGGCTTGTTACTGCAGTGGCTTGAGTTGCTGCTAAGGCGTGGTTTTGATCCCTGGCCCAGGAACTTCCATGCCTCAGTTGTGGTCCAAAAAAAAAGACATGTACAGAAAGATTATATTTATGCCAGCTAAGATGATAAAATCACAAGGAAAGCTTTATCATTAATTCACAAAAAACACTAATCATTAAACAGTGAATAACAGCGCTATGAAATATCATTGTTAACATCAGTATCTTTCACACTTCATTTTAAAAAGTAATCAATTCTTTGGACTATTTATTATTTGGAGCAGGAAGATAACTACAATTCATTAGACAAACGTTTCCTACTTATTAAAACAAAGGTAAACTACATAGGATAGATCTTTAAAGTTTTTAAAATAAGTATTCACTAATTTAAAGAAACCTTGAGACAGTATGGCATAGTGGTTAAGAGCACAGCCTCTGCAATGAAGTAGATCCGGGTTTGTGTCCAGCCTTGACCATTTTCTTGTCATAAAACTCTGGACAAATAGCTTAACTTGTTAATATATCAGTAGTCTCATTTTAAAATGAGTAGTCACATATTTAATCAGAACCTCTGCCCTATAAGATTACTGTAAAGATTAAATGTAATACCATGAAATACCTAGCAGAGTGCCTGGAACTCAGTAGGCTCTCAATAGAGGTAAGTTATGAGTCTTCAGAAATATGAACAGGAAAAATACAGTGCAATATAAGTGCTAAATCAGAGCTCGGGGTTATGAAAGTATGTGAGAGGAAGAATCGCTTGACCTGAAGAGTGAGGAAAGACTTCAAAAAGGGGGTGACACTTTCTCAGGTCCTTGAAAGAAGAAAAGGTATCAAGCATATAAAGGATATCTAATTTCCAAGGCAGAAAGAATAAAAAGGACACGTTTGTTTTTTGTGAATTTTGCCTTTTTAACTCGTTGAAATCAGGAAAGTCTAAAGGGATATTTAGCAAGATAGTGATTGCTTATCTTTCCTCATTCAACAAACATTTACTGACTACCTACTATGCCATGTATACTGAGCCATTATCTTCATAACAGCTTTCAAAGTTCTCCAAAAACTATTAACTTTCAAAGTTCTAAACTAACATTATATCTAAGCTTATATCCATCCTCCACTCTAGCCAAGTTGTTTGACTGCAAATTTTGTGTTTTTCTCTATGCCGCTGCTCAAAGAGTCCTGTTATCCAAGCAAAAAATTCCCTCTTCTTTCATGTTATACTCACTCTTTAAGCTCTGACTCTTCCAGGATGCCTTCTAAGACTCCAGGCAGAGGAAGGCTAAACTCCAGCCTATGTTACCACTACATCCTATGCAGTCTTATCTCACTCCACTTTACTACCTACCACTGTAGTTGGTGGTTTCCTTGCCCACCTGCTCTTCTAAACTATGCAGAGTTCCTTCTTTTCATTCTTCAATTATTGTTTGGCTTCCTAGTCCTCAAGCACCATCTCTGTGAGTCTGCTCAGCCTCTTCATTCTCCAACCCAAGCTCAAATGCTGGAATTCCCCAGGTTCCAATCTTAGTCATTGATTACTTTACATTATCTTGCTAAGATAGCAACAGCTGTCATTTATTAAACTCATACATATGCCAAATACATGCTAATTTGCCTAGTCTTCAAACCAACCAAGCAAGGTACATATCATCTGATCCATTTTATAGATGAAAAGAGTAAATAATATGTCGAAAGACAAACAGCTGGTGATAATAGGAATAACTATATTTATTAAATGTTTACTCCGTGGCAAGCATTATTCTAAAAACTTTTAATGTATTAATTCATTTAACCCTCTCACTCTTTCATAAAATTGGATATTCTCTCACACCCATTTTACAGATAAGAAAACCTGGGCCCAGAGAGGTTACATAATTTGCTAATTGACTTATCTATGAAATAAATGGCAGAGCCAAGATTTAGACAAAGTACTTACTTCAAAATCCTTACCTTGCCCACTAAACTACACTGTCTATTAAGATTTCCATTAACATCTATATTAATGATTCCTAAAATAAAACTGGGGATCTGTGTCTCATTGATTAGCAAATCAATACTGGACTAGGAATGAACAACAGTATACTTGGTTTATAAAGAAATGAGACAGACTTTACGCTTAACCACTACTTATCTTTTATATATTACCTTTATTAGGCTCTTTTCGTCAATCTTGTAGTAGTTTTCAAGTTTTTTTTCAACAAGCTGAGCAAGCTTACTGGCATTATCCAGAGGTTTACTAGAAACGGAAAAAATGTTCAAACAATTATCTTTCCATCAAGACATATTTTACAATATCATCAAGTTGAATTCTAAAATTAAACCATGAAATTATTAATTTAAAAGACTTTATAAACACGGAGAAGCTCAGATAGTAATATGTCAAATATTATGCTATATCAATTTTCCTGGGTTTTATTAATGTAAACTTTATCATATGTGTATCAGATTTTTTCATACAAAGGAAATTATTATAAGACTGCAGTTTTCTTTATTCCCTTCCCAACTGCTGGTCTTCTCCCCTACCCCAGCCACCCCTTCCTCAAGGCAACTATTGTCATGAATTTGATGTGTATCCTTCCAGTCATTATAATTATACATATATGTACTGTTTTATATGTGCTTAACAGTATATTTTTTACAGTTATATGTATGTTTGAGATCTATGTTGACACATATATCAAATTTAATCATTTTAGTTCTATTTAGTATTCCATCACATGATTATACTGGATTCTACAGATTCATTCCCCACAAGATGGACATTTAAGTCATTCTCAATTTTATACAACTGCAAACAACATTGAAACAAGTATCTTTGTACATATATCTCCATGTACATGTTTCTCTAGACATATTATTTCCAAAGTATAATTGCTGCATCATACAGTATGAACATTTTCAACTTCTCTAGATATTACCATATCACTCTGCAAATTACTTGACCAATTACCTCTCCCACTAGCAGTATGAGATTTCCCCACATGCTCCCTTACATTTCGTCAACTTTCCAATACAATCTTTTGCATAAAATCTTATATATCGGAGTTCCCGTCGTGGCGCAGTGGTTAACGAATCCGACTAGGAACCATGAGGTTGCGGGTTCGGTCCCTGCCCTTGCTCAGTGGGTTAACGATCCGGCGTTGCCGTGAGCTGTGGTGTAGGTCGCAGACGCGGCTCGGATCCCGCGTTGCTGTGGCTCTGGCGTAGGCCGGTGGCTACAGCTCCGATTCAACCCCTAGCCTGGGAACCTCCATATGCCGTGGGAGCAGCCCAAGAAATAGCAACAACAGCAACAACAACAACAACAGACAAAAAGATAAAAGACAAAAAAAAAAAAAAAAAAACTTATGTATCACTCCCTTCTAAAATGATAGAGTCATTCTCTAAATTGTAACTTCATGAGCAGTGATTTCGGTATAACTTCTGAGTTTATATAAGAAAAATGTTGGAAAAGGCTCTTCACTTAGCACACCAACCTCAAAAATGGAAGATCTCCTTGTAAAGGCTTCAAAGTATTAAAGGGGCTTTATGTCTTATACCTCAAAAGTAAATGAAGCAGGACCTATAAAGAATAATTTACTACACATTTTCTTTAAAATACTTTCAAAAGAAAATCATCTTATGTTAGAATTATACTGGAAAAGTCCTTAAGGCATAAAGCAATACTTTGTGAAAGAACAGGTAGGATTTTAAAAGCCTGGATGGATGATTATTTAACTATTACAATAACTCAAAACAGGTCCATAGGTGAGCAATTAAATTATAAATTGGTTACAGCTGTCCTTCAGTATCCATACGGGATTGGTTCCAGGACCACTTGGGATATCGAAACCCAGGGATGCTCAAGTGCCTTATGTAAAATGATGCAGTATTTGCACAGAACCTATGCACAGCCCCCATATGCTTGAAACCATCTCTAGATTACTTATAACACTAATACACTGTAAATGTTATGTGATAGCTGTCTGCATGTAGCAAATTCAAGTTTTGCTTTTTGGAATTCCCTGGAACTTCGTTTTTTTATTTTTGATCCACAATTGGTTGAATCTGAGGATGCCAAATCCAAGGATACAGATAGCCAACTGTATTACTCATTTCCTAAAGAGAGCTAAACATCCAGAGCAGAAGCTTGAGCAGAGACTGAACTCTAGCATAACATCAACACTTAGTTCCGAATGTGATTAGCATATCACCCATAAGAAAAAGAATGTTTCTAGAGATGAGACGGGATTAAGATGGCGAGAATAGAAAGACTAGAGCTCAACTTCTCTCCTAAAAACAACAAAATTCACAACTAAAGACTGAGCAATCTCCACCCAAATGGACTGGAAACCCATACCCTACTCCAGAAGAAAAAGAGGAGGCCACATCCACAGGTAGGAGGGGTGATTTTGTGATATAAACAACCCCATACCTCCCGGGTGGGAAGCTCCACAGACTGAAAACTAACTGGCTCACAGAGACTCACCTACAGGAGTGAGAGTTCTGAGCCCCACATCAAACCCTCACGTGTGGGGATCTGGCATTGGGAGAAAGAGCCCCTGGAGCATCTGGCATTGAAGGCCAGCGGGGCTTGTGCGCAGGAGCTCCACAGGACTGGGGGAAACGGAGACCCCATTCTTAAAAGGCACACACAGACTTTCACGCGCACTAGGTCCCAAGGCAGAGCGAGGTCTCCACAGGAACCTAGGTCAAACCTGACTGCAGTTCTTGGAGGACATCCTGGGAAAACAGGGGTGAATGTGGCTTGTTGTGAGGGAAGGACATTGAGGGCAAAGCTCTCGGGAATATTCAGCAGCTGCCTTTCTCTGGAGGTGGCCATTTTGGGAAAATCTGGCCCCACCTGTCAGTCAGTGCTGAGAAGCCCCAGGGCAAATAACAATCTAGGTGGGATCACAGCCCCACCCCTCAGTAAAACTGGCTACCTAAAGAGCCTCAGGCACACAGCAACCTCTAATCCCATCCAGAGACTAGGCCCTACCCACCAGAGGGATTAGAAGCCGCTCCACCTACCAGTGGGCAGGCATCAGCCCCTCCCATCAGGAAGCCTACAGCAAGCCCCCATACCAACTTCAGCCACAAGGGGGGCAGACACCAGAAGTAAGAGAGGTTACAACTCTGTTATCTGTAAAAAGGTCACCACACCAAAAATCTATAAAAATGAAAAGACAGAGAACTATAACTCAGATGAGGGAGAAAGGAAAAACCCCAGAAAATCAGCTAAGCAATGAGGAGATTCTCAGCCTCCAGAAAAAAGACTTTAGACTGTTGATGCTGAAGATGATGCAAGACATTGGAAATAAACTGGAGGCAAAGATGGATAACTTACAGGAAACACTAACCAAAGAGATACAAGATATAAAGCTTAAACAAGAAGAGATGCAAAATACAATAACTGAAATAAAAAATTCATTAGAAGCAGCTAACAGAAGAATACAGGAGGCAGAAGAACGAATAAACGAGGTGGAGGACAGATTAGAAGAAATTATGGACGCAGAACAGAAAAGAGAAAAAAGATTGAAAACAAACGAAGAGAGTCTCAGGGAATTCTGGGACAATGCTAAACGCAGCAATATCCGTATTATAGAGGTGCCAGCAAGAGAAGAGAGAGAGAAGGGGACAGAAAAAATATTCCAAGATTCAGCAAGCATTGCTGGGAAACCTGGACAGCTGCATGCAAAGCAATGAGACTAGAACACACCCTCACACCATGCACAAAAATAAACTCCAAATGGCTGAAAGACTTAAATATACGACAGGACACCATCAAACTCCTAGAAGAAAACATAGGCAAAACACTCTCTGACATCAACATCATGAATATTTTCTCAGGTCAGTCTCCCAAAGCAATAGAAATTAGAGCAAAAATAAACCCATGGGACCTCATCAAACTGAAAAGCTTTTGCACAGCAAAGGAAACCCAAAAGAAAACAAAAAGACAACTTACAGAATGGGAGAAAATAGTTTCAAATGATGCAACTGACAAGGGCTTAATCTCTAGAATATATAAGCAACTTATACAACTCAACAGCAAAAAAACCAATCAATCAATGGAAAAATGGGCAAAAGACCTGAATAGACTGTTCTCCAAAGAAGATATACAGATGGCCAACAAACACATGAAAAAATGCTCAACATCGCTGATTATAAGAGAAATGCAAATCAAAACTACCATGAGATACCACCTCACACCAGTCAGAATGGCCATCATTAATAAATCCACAAATAACAAGTGCTGGAGGGGCTGTGGAGAAAAGGGAACCCTCCTGCACTGTTGGTGGGAATGTCAACTGGTACAGCCACTATGGAGAACAATTTGGAGATACCTTAGAAATCTATACATAGAACTTCCATATGACCCTGCAATCCCACTCTTGGGCATCTATCCGGACAAAGCTCTACTTAAAAGAGACACATGCACCCGCATGTTCATTGCAGCACTATTCACAATAGCCAGGACATGGAAACAATCCAAATGTCCATCGACAGAGGATTGGATTCGGAAGATGTGGTATATATACACGATGGAATACTACTCAGCCATAAAAAAGGATGACATCATGCCATTTGCAGCAACATGGATGGAACTAGAGAATCTCATCCTGAGTGAAATGAGCCAGAAAGACAAAGACAAATACCATATGATATCACTTATAACTGGAATCTAATATCCAGCACAAATGAACATCTCCTCAGAAAAGAAAATCATGGACTTGGAGAAGAGACTTGTGGTTGCCTGATGGGAGGGGGAGGGAGTGGGAGGGATCGGGAGCTTGGGCTTATCAGTCACAACCTAGAATAGATTTACAAGGAGATCCCGCTGAATAGCATTGAGACCTATGTCTAGATACTCATGTTGCAACAGAAGAAAGGGTGGGGGAAAAACTGTAATTGTAATGTATACATGTAAGGATAACCTGACCCCCTTGCTGTACAGTGGGAAAATAAAATTAAAAAAAAAAATATTCCAAGAGATAATAGCCGAAAATTTCCCTAACATGGGAAAGGAACCACTTACTCAAATCCAGGAGGCACAACGAGTACCATATAAAATAAACCCAAGGAGGAACACACCGAGACACATAATAATCAAACTGACCAAAATTAAAGACAAAGAGAAAATCTTGAAAGCAACTAGGGAAAAGAAACAAGTAACATACAAGGGAATCCCAATAAGGTTATCAGCAGATTTTTCAGCTGAAACTCTGCAGTCCAGAAGGGAGTGGCATGACATACTTAATGTGATGAAAGGAAAAAACCTCCAACCAAGAATACTCTACCCAGCAAGGCTCTCATTCAGATTTGAAGGAGAAATAAAAACCTTCTCAGATAAGCAAAAGCTGAGAGAATTCAGCAACACTAAACCAGCCTTAAAACAAATACTAAAGGAACTTCTCTAGGCAGGAAAGAAAAGATCAGCAACAGGAAACAAAAATTCCGCAAATGACAAGGCTCACCAGTAAAGGTATATATACAGTAAAGATACGAAATCATCCATGCACAATTATACCATCAAAATCAGAAATCATGAGAAGAGGCGGGTACAAATGCGGGACACCAGAAATGAACTTGCAATTAAGAAAACAACAACTTAAAACAATCTCATATACATATAGACTCCTACATCAAAACTTCAGAATAAGTGCAAACCAAAAATCTACAATTGATACACAAACAAGGAATCTCTGGAGAAGAAATATATCTCATAGTAACTAAGTGCATAATCCACCATGAAGGGGGTCATTTGACATCATTCTTGGAATGCTGAAGTCTTCTTAGATCTGATTCTGATTTCCTCTCCATCAAAGAACTTATGATAATTATAATTAAATAATGACACTGTACAATTAAATAATACAGTTTTACAATTGTATTATTAATAACCATTTCTCTCCATGGTACAATGGAAAGTCTATAATGTCTTGTTTATCACATCACCTAGAATGGTGTAATGCCTTTATTGAAGAATCAATGAGGAGTTCCCGTCGTGGCGCAGTGGTTAATGAATCCGACTAGGAACCATGAGGTTGCAGGTTCGGTCCCTGCCCTTGCTCAGTGGGTTAACGATCCGGCGTTGCCGTGAGCTGTGGTGTAGGTTGCAGATGCGGCTCGGATCCCACGTTGCTGTGGCTCTGGTGTAGGCCGGTGGCTACAGCTCCGATTGGACCCCTAGCCTGGGAACCTCCATATGCCGCGGGAGCAGCCCAAGAAATAGCAAAAAAAGACAAAAAAAAAAAAAAAAAAAGAATCAATGAGATGGAACAAATTGTGAGGACATATTTATATAGTTACAGTTTTTTAACCAACTTATGCATTTTATATTTTACTTCTTTTCAGAGGGTATATTATTTTTGTTATGCTTACCAGTTGTTATTCTTTTTACTATGCTATATAAAATATTTAATGGTATATAAGGCTTTCTTCTTTATAAATTTTAGTTGCATAATATAACAATTTAATATAATGCTAATTTTTAAAGAAAAATTGAAATGTAATAGATAAAACTAAGTAGTAAAGATGAAAGCCATAAAATTGGGATAAAGTATAGAATAAATTTCCTATTTGTCTCAGCATATTTTCCATTCCACTTCTCCAGTGGGAGTCACTTAATCTGTTTAAGATCCATGCTATAATAATCTGTGTGAATGTAACTGTGTGTAAATGTATGTATTTTATTCTGTAAAAAAAAAAAAGAAAAGAAAAAAAAGAAAAGAAAAAGAATGTTTCTAATACTTGCGGTATGAATAAAGAGCTTGTTTCGTAACATCTGAATTAAGAAGATTTACTATATTTTTTAAGTAATTAAAATTAGATTTTTTAAATGGTTAAGAATAATGTAACAAGTATAAACCAGTACATGAATCTTAAAAGTAAACAATTTAGCCAACTAACTTGACAAATGTCAGTGTTTAAAGAACCTTTTCGAAGAGAAATGTGTGATAATACTTAGTAGTAGTACAGTATATTTACTTCTACCATTAGTGCCATGCACTATTTTGAGTGCTTTACGTATATTAACTCAATTCTAAAAACACCTTATAAGGTGCATACTATTCCCTTTTCATAGATAAGAAAACTGAAGGCAGAAGGACCACGCAGTGAGCAAGTCGCAGAGATTACAACCCAAGCTGTCTGTCTATACAGGACAACATGGATGTCTCTCAGACCATAATGTTGAACAAAGCCAGAAATAAAAAAAGTCATGATTTCATGTATACCAAGTTCAAAATGAGGCAAAACTAAAATAAGTGTTAGAAGTTAGGACAGGAGTTCCTGCCACGACACAGTGAGTTAAGAATCTGACCATGGTGACTTGTTGCTGCAGAGCCACAGGTTTGATCCCTGGCCTGGCACAGTGGGTTAAAGGATCCAGCGCCACTGCAGCTGCAGCACAGATCGCACTTGTGGCTCATATTCAATCCCTAGCCCGGGAACTTCCATATGCCCTGGTACAGCCATTAAAAAAAAAAAAAAAAAAAGGTTAGCAATCAGGATAGTAGTTACCTGTGGGTAAGAGACAAAGGGTGCTGACTAGAAAGGATCATGAGGGGGCCTCTAAGATGCTGTTAATGTTCTGTTTCTTGACCTTGGTGAAATTAGATAGGTTATATTCACTTTGGAATGATTTAGTAAGTCATATAAACACAATTTATGCACTTTACAGTCAAATTCACCTTTAAAAAGAAGCAAATAAATAAAGGTACATAGTACTAAAGTCAAATTTTAACTTTTAAAAAACTCCAAAAATCTAGATTAAATGGCCACTGGGCTTAGATACCATCGATAGAGATGCTATAACCAGTATCCAGATCACATGGCCATTTAAAAACTTGCAAAAATTTAAAAAAACATGAAGTGTAAGACAGTATTCCCCATATGACAATGACACTCCTCTAAGCATCCCTTAAACTCATGAAAAATACACCTGTAAATCATACCATTTGACATACATTAAAATTTTAACCCTTTGGAGAATAACCTAGAAATTTTGAAATTCAGAGCTTAACAGAGGCTTAACAGTTACTCTGAAATTTAAGCCTTAAAATTTAAATCTTCTATATGCAGAGCACAATTTTATAGGGAAATCAAATTCTGCAAACCAAAAAGAAGAGACGTTACTTACGTCTACACCAAAAAGCAAATAGCATAACTTATAAAGACACTATTGAGTGTCTCACCTTTTATATCTCACTCCGGGATTCTCGTCCAGGGTAGCACATACCGTGACTATCTGATCAGCCATCGCCTCCATGATGGCATCTTTTCCATTTGCATTACTAGGGTCTGGACTGTAACAGTAGTAGAAAGCATCTGGTACATCAAGAGTATATACCTAAGTTAGGCCAAAAAAGAGACACTGTCAATGTAGAAACGTGATTTAAAAAAAAAAAAAACATACCAACATGTCAAGAAAAACACAGCTATTCCCTGAGATACTAAAAACAAACAAAAAAACTTGCACTAACCATGCTGTTTCCTGAAACAACCATGTCTTTACCTTAATCAAATCTCATTTTCTCTATCATCTTGATTTCATCCTTTCTTTTCTCACTCTCCTGCTTAGTCTACCTCTCTTCTTCAATTCTTGTTTCATATAAGATTGTACAGTTTTCTTTTCTCTACCTGTGCAGCACATGAAGGAATCTGAGAGAGTCAAACTAAAATAAAAATCTAATACCTGGCACAAAGAAATACAACAAAGACAAAACTGATCTATACATTTGACATACATTAAAATTTTAACCCTTTGGAGAATAACCTAGACATTTTGCAAAGTTTAAACATAAATATCTTCACTTCTCTAGCTTATAGTCATGTCTTAAAATACAGATATACGTCCTCAAAAGGCACAGCATTGTGCCAGACAAGTACTGATCTTATGATACATACAGTGAAACCTCACAGACATTTTTCACCTAACAAATGCATTCACTTACATACAAGGAACTGGATTAGAGATTTACTGTGTTATTCAAAGAATACAAAAGCAGCAGCTCTCTAATCGGACTTGAGGGTTGCCCATTAAACTAATTTTAACCTTGCCTTTTTTTTTTTTTTAAAAAAAAACAATGATATCCCCCTTAGCCTAGGCATTGAGTGTAGAAGTAGGTAATTAACATTATAGGTTAACTACTGAATTATGAATAAACTTGACTGTATTTCCTTGAATACAAAGTAATTTATTTCTCTGAACATAACCCATCACCAACAGCAATAGCCTAAACATGGACCAAGACTTAGTTGAAGTTAATCCACTTAATGTCTGTGCAGCTCAAACGCTTGGCAAGTACCCTACAGCTGGACTGGGGCTTTCTCCTAGCACACTATCCCACTGCAGTAGATAGTATCTGTTCAAAAGCATTTACTGACCCTCCTCTAGGGCCTCTCCCTATGAGACTATACTTTCCACTCGCTGCTATCAGGCTTTCTGTGGTCACTGGAATGTAAGTAGAAGGGATGTGTGCCACTTGCCCACGGAAGCTGTAAAAGCCATCACGTGGCTCCACCATTTCTCTTTTCCCTCTATGTCCCAGAATGAAGAGGATGTAGAAAAAAAGCGCCTGTCAAATCACAATGGAAATAATATGAATGAGAAATAAACTTTGTTGTTGTAATGCACTGAGATTTGAGGAGTTGTTATCACAGTTTAAATTATTCTAAGCTATTATCTAATATTCCAATGAACCATATAGAATTTACAAGCCGGTTTTCATTCTATATTCGTATTTCTTCCTTTTCCCTCTTTCACGTCCTCCTCTCCTGACTTTCCTTTTTTTTGTTTTTTTTTTGGTCTTTTTGCCACTTCTTGGGCTGCTCCGGCAGCATATGGAGGTTCCCAGGCTAGGGGTCCAATCGGAGCTGTAGCTGCCAGCCTATGCCACAGTCATAGCAATGAAGGATCCACGCCACATCTGCAACCTACACCACAGCTCATGGCAACGCCGGATCCTTAACCCACTGAGTGAAGCCAGGGATCGAACCTGAAACCTCATGGTTCCCAGTCAGATCTGTTTCCTCTGCACCACAATGGAAACTCCAAAAGTTTTTATTTCTTTGGAGGTATCTAACAAAGCACATACATAATCCTGATAGGGCTGTAAACCTTGACACACACAGGACTTAGTGGCAGATGTGAAATTTAAGCTCTACTTTCATTACTAATGACATGTTCCAATTTAGTACTCATATTCCTCCTTTCATCTGAAGAAATGTTTATTTGTAGATTTAAAATTCACCAAATACGTAACATATAAAACATCTCTAGAATACAAAACAAATAAACTCATAAAAATTCATCATGAACTAAAATTAAATGAAGTTTGGGTCTTCTGAGCATAAGCTGCCCATTCTCCTTGCTTGACCCTTGTAATAAACCTTTCTCTGCTCAAAAAAAAATTTTTTTAATAATAAGTAAATTAAAAAAAGAAAAATATAAAGTACCTGAGATTCAAGAGGAAGGAAGGAAATATTTATTTCTTTACATCTTCTTATTGACTTGGAGCAAGAAGCCTTAATTTTGTTAAAGAGACTATCAGGGCAAACTGAGAGGGAAAAAAAAATTAAAGCATGTAACTCCATCTAAATTTTCATTCTTTTGAATAAATCATTCCAACGTCCAAGAATATTTTTAATACATAATTATGGAGTTTCACAAAGGAGTTTACTATGAGGACACAAATGATATGTAGATATTGTTTCTCACTTTACAGAGCAAATGCATTCTAATCACAAGTCTGTAATAGAAATTCCACTGTCCCCATTCACATCCACCATAACCTGAGATATATTTCTTTAGCTGTCAACACAACAAACTTTAACTGTTAGGAGGGAAAATCAAGTTCAAACTGAGGACTTAATAAACTTTCATAGGACTTTGAAAACTTAAGAATTTATACTATTTTTCTAAATCTGCCACTATGTGTAGCCACTCCACACAAATTTTAAATTTTTCTTTGAATTACAGGAACTTCTCCACTGTCAGGAATTCTAAGCCTCTAAACTAATAAGTTCTGGACCACAGGGCCCATGTTGCCCCCCTTTTACCTAACTGCTTAGTTTCAATAGATCCAGGTTGGAGTCTCAATCCCTGACTCCACTGTCTTTTAATGTGATGTTCTTTAGTCTTGAGATTGCTAAAATTAGGAGGCTTCATATTCATTAAATTTTATCTATTCCACAAACATGAATTTCTAAATAATGTTACTTAAATGACAAATACTTCTGATATGCCATTTTTTAAAACTGCAAACTACTACCAACATGAGATAAATAATTTACAGGAGAAATAATATCCTACTTAAAATGATGGTTCTCACAACTTAGAGACCAAAACTTAAATAAATGACATTTTTATTGCTGCAGAATAAGATAAAACCTAAAACAGAATTGTATCTGTCTCTGGACTTCTCTGATTGTTTACCTGCTTTGTATTTGAATGTATTGCAGAGAAAAAGAAATATGATAGGTTTTTCCCTTATTTGCATAGATGGCAGCTTCTTTAGTGCTATTCCCAAAGGGTCTCATTTTTTTTTTTTATAATCAAATCCCAAGTTGAAACTTTGATATAAAGAAGAATTCCAGAGTTCCCATTGTGGCTCAGCAGGTTAAGAACCCAACTAATATCCACTAGGATGAGGGTTCAATCCCTGGCCTCACTCAGTGGGTTAAGCATCCAGCATTGCCACAAACTGCAGCATAGGTCACAGATGTGGTTTGGATCTGGTGTTACTGTGGCTGTAGTGTAAACCAGCAATTGCAGCTCTGATTCAACCCCTAGCCCAGGAACTTCCATTTGCTTCAGGTGCAGTCCTAAAAAGAAAAAAGAAAAAAAGAATTCTCCCTGTCATTGGCACAGAATCTGACGGACAGCCCTCTCCATCAACCCCTTCACCTGGTATACCAGCAAAAATGGCTCTTCTGAATCTAGTTTAGAATGATTTGATTTTCTATCTCATCAACATGAATTAGATAGATAGCATCTTATATTTTTAGATTCTTTCTAACCTAATTAGAGCAAACAATAAATAGAAAGTCACTAGTATTGAAAAAATATCATAAAATACTTCATGATTCATAGAATCTCAAACAATGAAGCCATAAACTTTTACTATGCTACTTACAGTCAGTGAAGTATATATACGCTGCTTTATATTTGTTCTCCGATTTGCTTCCAAAATCACGTAAAAAGCAGTCTACAGACTTAAAAAGGTTAGATGTTAATATACATTTTATCAATTTGTAATTTAAATATGCTAGCCTTTGAAATAACTAATAATATTTTACCTTGATCATCAAATAAAACCTTAACTGTCAAAATTTTAATTTATAAACTAGTTTTTTGAGATGCTATGTGGTCTAGTCAATTATAGCTAGAAACATAGTAAATAATAAGGTAAAACGTATGAACAGAGTGCTGTTTCGGTGGTGAGGAGATTAAGGAAAGAAAGGTCAAGAGAAGCTAAAGCAACACAGAAGACAAGACCACTGGAAGATAACAGACCAAGGAATTGAGAAGTCAACGAATGTGGAGTTCCCCTCGTGGCACAGCGGAAACGCATCCAACTAGGAAGCATGAGGGTGCAGGTTAGATCCTTGGCCTTGTTCAGTGGGTTAAGGATCTGGTGTTCCTGTGGTTGTGGTGTAGGCTGGCAGCTACAGCTCTGACTCGACCCCTAGCCTCGGAACCTCCATGTGCTGAGTGCGGCCCTAAAAAGAAAAAAAAAGGAAAAAGAAAAAGACAAGTCAATGTGTACTGGAAGTATTACCTCTACAGACAATAAAACCATTGAGACAATGACTGGACAAGTGTCAGAGCTCCTGACTGAGCAAGGAGCTAAAGCTGTCAAGGGGGATTAGAATGAAAGACCCACAAAGGTTAGAAGGCTGCAAGGAGGAGGAACAGCACATAGTAACGTCTTAGTAGTATTTGCCTCATACCACAGTCTGAAAGCAAAAATGAAGAAAAAAGAATTTCACTCTCCCTCCTCCATCTGTTTCTTTTTCTCCTCCTAGAACTAGTGTACTCCTGTTAGAGCTCATGAATCTATCCTGCAAGTCTCTTATCTTTCCTGCCATGATTTCCATGACTGTTTTTTGCTTTGAGATACTCCATTTTGATCTCACTATCAATTCAAATTTGCATAGCAATTATCCTCTTCTTCAATTAACTATTTAACTGAGAAAATACACTTCTGGGCTTTACAAAGTTTTTTATATGCCATACCAGACTCTTGAGTGTACTATTTTTCTGTTCAGGTTATCATCCTTCCCTCCAAGCCCCTATATCTTGCTAGACATGCGTTTTCTTCATTCTTACTAAACCTCTCTCTGGCCATATGACCCATTTAGACATGTGGTTGCTTTTCTCTGTCAGCTCACCTGAGGTTTAGGTTTAGCTGTTGGAGTAGCCTAAACAGAGGCAGTACCATAAGAGGAGGAAGGTAAAGAGGTTTCTCCTCCTGAGGGCTGTAGGTACAAAAGCAAACAAACCACCCAGCTGACCTTTCCCCTAGGTTCAGAGATGTCTTACAGCCAAACCCTTCCTAAAATCTGTCATTTTATGATCCTTGCCTGGGAACTCTCTCGGATGCTGGTCTCCAGGTACTCACCCAGCCCCTAAGGGAGGAAATCTCACACCAAGTTTCTCTATAAGCACGCAAGCAACCCCAGGCCTCACTTACACCTACAGGCCTAGAGGACCCAAGAGGTAATGGGACAGGAACAGAAACTGAAGTTGATTACAGGAGAAAAAGGAGTCACAGTCAGGTACCATTTTCTCTGAATCCGTTACTGATACACAATTTTGCATGCTGCTTTTGTCACAACATTAAAAATAAACATTTCCATAGAGCATTAAATTTTTCTAGATTTTCTAGATTTTCAGTGGCCACATGGTCTTTCATAGTATTTTTTGTTAATGTTAAGAACTTATTTTGATTTCTTTTAAATTTATGCCATATAGCAAAGTAATTCAGTTACGTGTGTATACACATTCTTATAATCTTTCCCACTATGGTTTATCACAGGATATTGAATATAGTTTCCTGAACTATACATAAGGACCTTGTTTATCCATTCTATATATAATAGTTCGCACCTGCTAATTCCAAACTCCCAATCCATCTCTCCCTCACCCTGCCTCCACCTTGGCAACCACAAGTCTGCTCTCTATGTCTGTGAGTCTGTTTGTTTTGTAGATAAGTTCATTTGTGTCATATTTTAGATTCCACATATTATCTAGGAATTTAGTTTTATCATTTATTTGATTATTTCTTTACAATAAACTCCAATATACAGAACTTTTAAAGGTTTTTGATATGGCAAAGTATTTTCCAAAAAGGCTATATTAATCTATACTCCCAATAGCAGTATATAGTAGTTTCTGCTCCATTACCCATTGACAATGGATGTTGATGCTAGAATATGATAATATGGATAAAATAAATATATAAATACACACATACTTCTTTTAATCCCTCTGCCAATTTAGTAGGTGAAAATGTTGCTTTTTTAATTTTATTTTTTCTGATCATGAATTTTATTTTATGGAATTATACTATGGGTAAGATACGTCATTAAAATTCACCAGCAGCCAATATGTAGAGACTACACAGTAAATGTCTGAGTTGTTCCCTACTGTCTGCTAGAGCTAGAAGAAATGAATTGCAAAGTTAACATTTCTAGGTAAGAATCAGCTAAAGGATGCATTCAAAAGCACATTCTCAGGAATTACAGAGAATAAAAGTGTCTCAGATTTAATAGGGCTCTAAAAGTTTGGGTTTTAAATATGAATTAAATCGTGGTTAGATCATAAACTAAAGAAATTCCTTTGCCATAAAAATAAACATATATGCATATATACATACATACATGTGTGAGTACACATACATATATGTACACTCCAGGGAAGTTACTAAATAAATGAAAGATTAATCCAAGACTATTTCTTCTACATACATGTCCATCCTCCTAAAAATTATGGTTGAATAGAAACTGCACAAGCAACAAATTATTGAAAGAAACTATTACTTATATAATTAAATTCTGCTTTCATAGAATTTAAAGAAAGGAATCTTTTCACTTACATATTCTCTCTGAGAAGAATGCAAATGAAACCATTTTCTAACACAGAAAGAATTCCCTAAGCAAATAGCTTTCTTAGTTTTATTTTTCTAATAAAGGACATTTTATTACTTTGCATTTTCTAAGAGCAAATCATGTCAATGGTAAAAATACTGAAGAATGTATTTTTTACATACAGATGGCCAACAGGCACATGAAAAGATGCTCAGCACTGCTAATTATTAGAGAAATGAAAATCAAAACTACAATGAGGCCCTATCTCACACCAGTCAGAACAGCCATCATTAAAAAATCCACAAATAACAAATGTTGGAGAGTGTATGGAAAAAAAGGAAACCCTCCTACATTGTTGGTGGTAATGTAAACTGGTGCAGCCACTATGGAAAACAGAACGGAGAGTCCTTAAAAAACTAAAAATAGAATTGCCATATGATCCAGCAATCCCACTCCTGGGCCTATATCCAGACAAAACTATAATTCAAAAAGATATGTGCACCCCTATGTTCACAGCAGCACTATTCACAACAGCCAAGACATGGAAACAACCCAAATGTCAGTCAACAGTTGAATCGATAAAGAAGATTTGGAACATATATGTGATGGGATATTACTCAGTCATAAAAAAGAGTGAAAAAGGAGTTCCCGTCATGGCGCAGTGGTTAACGAATCCGACTAGGAACCATGAGGTTGCGGGTTTGGTCCCTGCCCTTGCTCAGTGGGTTAACGATCCGGTGTTGCCGTGAGCTGTGGTGTAGGTTGCAGACGCGGCTCGGATCCCACGTTGCTGTGGCTCTGGCGTAGGCGGGTGGCTACAGCTCCGATTGGACCCCTAGCCTGGGAACCTCCATATGCCATGGGAGCGGCCCAAGAAATAGCAAAAAGACAAAAAAAAAAAAAAAAAAAAAAGTGAAATAATGGCATTTGCAACAACATGGATGGACCTAGAGATTACCATACTAAGCAACCTAAGTTAGAGAAAGAAAGATAGAAACCATATGACATCACTTATATGTAGAATTGAAAATAAGACACGAATGAACTCTTTATGAAACAGAAACAGATTCACAGACATAGAGAACAGACTTGTAGTTGCCAAGCAGAAAGGTGTCAGGGAGGGGTGGACTGGGAGTTTGGGATTAGCAGATGCAAATGGCTAAACAAAAAGGTCCTAGTGTATAGCACAGGGAACTATATTCAACATCCTGTGGGAAACCATAATGGAAAAGAATATGAAAATGAATGCATATATTTATATATATAAATAACTGAATCACTCTGCTCTACAGCAGAAATGAACACACTGTAAGTCAAGTCTTCTTAATAAAATAAATTTTTAAAAACAAAAAAGAATGTACTTCAAAAAATTCAAAATACTCACCTTTGATGTTGGAGTGATAAAATAAAGAGCTTTCATTTGTCTGACAGGTTCTCGATTCTTGTAAATATTTTCCACAACTAATAACAGAAAAAGTCATTTTATATAACCACTTGAAATAATTTTTAAATGAACTTTACTATAATTCTTATTTATAAGAAGAGGAAAACATAATTATATATCCTGGGTTTAACATTTTGTTTTCATTTGAAAAATTAATCCTTAAAATGTGTCTTCCCTAAACTCTGGGCTAAGTGGTTATCATGAGAAAAAAAATAAAGCAATTATTTGATAGTTAGATCTACAAACATAAGCAATCAACATGCCATGAAGAAATGAAGAAAAAGTAGGAGTTCCCATCATGGTGCAGCAGAAAAGAATCCGACTAGGAACCATGAGGTTGCAGGTTCAATCCCTGGCCTCGCTCAGTGGGTAAAGGATCCAGCATTGCCATGAGCTGTGGTGTACATCACAGACAGGGCTCGGACCTGGCATTGCTGTGGCTGTGACATAGGCCAGCAACTGTAGCTCTGATTAGATCCCTAGCCTGGGAACCTCCATATGCCACAGGTGCAGCCCTAAAAACCAAAAAAAAAAAAAAAAAGTATTTAAAATGTGTATTTCTTTTAAAAATATTCTACTATAATAAATAGAAAATAGGGTATCAGAAATCAGGGTAGGAGTTCCCTTTGTGGCTCAGTGGTTTAGGACCCAACATAGTCTCACGATCCCTGGCCTCACTCAGTGGGTTAAGTAATGTGGTGGTGCCACAAGCTGCTGTAGGTCACAGATGCAGCTCCAATTTGAGCCCTAGTCCGAAACTTTCACATGCTGCGAGTGTGGTCAAAAAAGGGAAAGAAAAAAAAAAAAAAGAAAGAAAGAAATCAGGGTAACCATCTGTTAAACTTCATAACAACTCTACATGTATTTTACAAAGGAGGAAACTGAGGCTTAAAAAAATTAGGTAACTTATCCAAGTTACACAGTAAGAAAGAGACAGAATTCCAACCCACATCTGTCCATCTCCAGAATCTTAAGTTTTTTAACTGCTATATTATTCTTTAAATAAACTGCCAGAGTTCCCGTCGTGGCTCAGCAGTAATGAACCCAACCAGTATCCATAAGGATGCGGGTTTGATCCCTGGCCTTGTTCAGCGGGTAAGGATCTGGCTTTGCCGTGAGCTGTGGTGCAGTTCTCAGATGTGGCTCAGATCCCACGTTGCTGTGGCTGTGGTAGGCCAGCAGCTGTAACTCTGATTCATCTCCTAGCCCAGGAACTTCCATGTGCTGAGGGTGCAACCCTAAAAGACAAAATAAATAAATAAACTGCCAATTAACTTTTTCTTTTAAAACCACAAATTAATATTTATAAAGCATTTTTCAACAATGAAATATCACCATAATTTACTCAATTATATTTTTATTGTTGAAAGTTTATAAAATACCTAATATAAAACAGTGAATTTAAAACTGCTGAATTCTAAATTGTCAAATTAATTATTAAGACTGTGTTAAACTAATTCTAAGTATCATTCTACAAATCAAGAGAACTATCTTAAGATTCATGCTGGCAAAGAGCCTACAAAGAATTAAAAACACTAATCTGACATGCAAGGAAGGCTACTGCTGGACTTCTCCTTTATTTATTTATTTTTTGCTTTTTAGGGCCGCACTCTCCGCAGCATACGGAAGTCCCCAGGCTAGGGGCTGAATCAGAGCTACAGCTGACCTACACCATAGCTCATAGCAAGGCTGGATCCCTGACGACTGAGTAAGGCCAGGGATTGAACCTGCATTTGTTTCCACTAGGCCAAAACGGGAACTCTGTAGACTTCTCTTTTAAATACGATGATTTATTCTCTCATTCATAAATTTATACTAGTAAAGGCTAAGTTCACCATAGCTTCTGTTAGATAGGGTACCTTATAAGATTTCCAAAGAAGTATTTAATTTTATTTTTATCTCCACTCCCAACAATTGTAATTTTACCTTTAAATGATTGTAGTGAAATCTGTGTTAACTTACTTTTATTGCTTAATGTCCCCAAAAAAGTGTCTCACAGTCTTCTTATGCCATACATATTTTATGTGAATAATGTATATGTTAAAATATGGTAATGTGGAGTTCCTGTTGTGGCTCAGTGGGTTACAAACCTGACCAGTATCCATGAGGATGTGAGTTCGATCCCTGGCCTCGTTCAATGGATTAAGGATCTCAGTGTTACCACAAGCTGCAGTGTAGGTCACAGATGCAGCTCGGATCCTGCACTGTGGCTGTGGTATAGGCCAAAAGCTGTAGCTTTGATCTGACCCCTAGCCTAGGAACTTCCATATGCCGCAGCTGCTGTGGTAAAGGAAAAAGCAAAAAAAGCAAAAGAAAATATTGTAATATGATTTAGAAAACAGACTTTTAATTATTTTGAAATGTTGGCGTTCCCGTCGTGGCGCAGTGGTTAACGAATCCGACTAGGAACCATGAGGTTGCGGGTTCGGGCCCTGCCCTTGCTCAGTGGGTTAACAATCCGGCGTTGCCGTGAGCTGTGGTGTAGGTTGCAGAAGCGGCTCGGATCCCGCGTTGCTGTGGCTCTGGCGTAGGCCGGTGGCTACAGCTCCGATTGGACCCCTAGCCTGGGAACCTCCATATGCCGCAGGGGCGGCCCAAGAAATAGCAACAACAACAACAACAACAAAACAAGACAAAAGACAAAAAAAAAAAAAAAACAAAAAACAAAACAAATTGGGGCTTTAACATCTGTCTTTGAAGTGTTGTTATAAAGATCAAATTTAAATAAATGAGTTAAAGGATGATGAGTTATGGATGATAATGTGATTATGAATGTCACAAGACACTGGTATTCCCCCTCACAATGAAGAGAAATTAAAATCTCATTAACACAATCCTTGGGAGTTCCTGTTGTGGCACAGCAGAAATGAATCTGACTAGGATCCATGAGAACACAGGTTCGATTCCTGGCTTCGCTCAGTGGGTTAAGCATCTAGCGTTGCCTTGAGCTGTGTGGTGTAGGCCAGCGTCTACAGCTCTGACTTGACCCCTGGCCTGGGAACCTCCACATGCGACAGGTGTGGCCCTAAGAAAGCAAAAACAACAACAACAAAAAAGCAACAATTGCCTAGTGGAAGACAACAACTTGTGGCAGTGTGATTTTTTTTTTCATAATCCCACACTAAAGCTGATTTAAATTTACAGTTAACTGCCTCATTTCTAGATAGTAAAGAGAAATGTAAAAGTCAGTATTATATACTTATAAATATGTACAAAAGTTGATTTTATGATATAAATCTTACTATCTATTTAAAAACAATATACGAAAACCACAAACAATCAAAATATCAAGGTAAATCTAGTGCAAAGTACAAAACTCTGACAAACACCTAAGAGTAAAAAATATCAAGAACCGGAGTTCCCGTCGTGGCGCAGTGGTTAACGAATCCGACTAGGAATCATGAGGTTGCGGGTTCGGGCCCTGCCCTTGCTCAGTGGGTTAACGATCCGGCGTTGCCGTGAGCTGTGGTGTAGGTTGCAGATGCGGCTCGGATCCCGCGTTGCTGTGGCTCTGGCGTAGGCTGGTGGCTACAGCTCCGATTGGACCCCTAGCCTGGGAACCTCCATATGCCGCAGGAGCGGCCCAAGAAATAGCAAAAAGACAAAAAAAAAAAAAAAAAAAAAAGAACCAACTCAACAAGGCAACTGACTTAGTGTTGGTTGGGGTGCTTACTTATATATGGGTCAGCTGAGGGAAAAAAAAGCCCTGACTTACAGAGGTTATACTGAAGATTCACAGAGAAAAGACTACCCAGTGTAATTATTATGCCTAGAGTTACTAAAAAAAATAAATAAATTTAAACATAACCTTGTGAGAAACACAACTACTAACTAAAATTTACTACTATTTCAAACTCTCTCAATCATTATAAAAAGAGTTTTTCATGATAAGTATTTATAACACTTACCAGTTATACCCTCTGCTAGAAGATCTGTCATTTTGCAACATGATGCCAAAAGCTTAGTGGTAAATTCATCCAGAAGCATTATCTTAAAATGAACATAAATCAACAGTATAAGCATTTGACTGCCAAGAATTCACAAGACAGAATTTAATCCCTCAAACCTATTCAAACTTAATAACTTTTTATAACATAAAATTAAAATGTAACCACAGTAAGCAAAATTATCTCAACTCATCAATTAACTTGCATGACTCAGAAACTTACTTTGTCAATATATGTACATATAAATTATACATAAGTGAGCAAATGGAAATTTTTTTTTTTTCCACGCCGTGAGCCACGCCTGCGAACTACGCCACAGCTCACGGTAATGCCGGATCGTTAACCCACTGAGCAAGGGCAGGGATCGAACCTGCAACCTCATGGTTCCTAGTCAGATTCGTTAACCACTGCGCCACGACGGGAACTCCAAATATTTTCATTTTGAAGCAGAAAATTTGTTCAATTTAAATGTACCTTATGGAGTTCCTGTCATGGCTCAGTGGTTAACAAACCCAACTAGTATCCATGAGGACACGGTTTTGATCTCTGGCCTCTTTCAGTGGGTTAAGGATCCAGCCGTGAGCTGTGGTGTAGGTCGCAAATGTGGCTCGGATCCTGAGTTGCTATGGCTGTGATGTAGGCTGGCAGCTACAGCTCCGATTCGACCCCTAGCCTGGGTATCTCCGTATGCCACGGGTACGGCCCTAAAAAGACACACAAACAAACAAACAAACAAATAAATAAATGTACCTTACATCAAACATCAAATTTTCTTAAAATTAGAAAATGCCACTTGTAGAATAATAATTGTTCTAGGCGCTATTTTAAGTATTTTACATGGATTATTAATTCATTTAATATTTATAATTACTCTGAGACCCCCGCTTTGCAGACAAGGAAACAGCACAAAGACAGCAAGTAAGTTACCGAGAAGCCATGCTAAGAGATGGTGAGGCTAGGATTTAAATGCAAACAGTATGATTCTAGACCCTATACTCTTACAGAAGTATAATTAAAATATATATGCTTTAGCCTTAGGTAAATTCTATGCAAATAAACAAATTATACCTTCCATTCGTCTTCTTTCTTACAGTCATCAAACACTGTTGCCTTTATCTCTGCAAAGAAAAAGAGAATTATTTAGGAATCTTATTCAACAGAATAACTACTGAAAAGATCCAAGATGGCTAGGGAACTATCAACTGGAATTGCTCAGCTACATAAAAAGCACATACACTTGTTAAACTCTAAGTAAAAACCCACTTCTCTTATGGTACCTTTAAACTAATATATTTTTTAACTTTTGAGAATAAAAATATAAGTAAGGTTAATATATTTAAGTATATAAACACATCTTGAGAAGATTTCTGAAAGTATTATCTGACTCGGTTTTTCCTATTCTACTTAAATCCTAAGTAAACAAGATGAAAACAAAAACCCATAGGAAAATCCCTAACTACTCCATTGATAAATTACATCTGACAATCAAAACTAGATAAGTAATTTTCTTCCTGATTGACTACATTATAATTTTCAAAAATGTGTCACAGCATTAGGATACAAATATTCATAATTTATTTATAATCAATAAATATTATTAATATGTTCCTTGCAATGACCTTCAAAATTAATCTAAATTAAATATTTTAAGTTAGTAAATAAAATACACAAAGGCAAGTCTCACAAATACCTGTTATTCTACTTTGGAACATGAAAATTTCCCACATTTAATGTTTTATTAATTTGCAATTAATTTTGAAAACTGCAGTAATATATGTAATACATAAAATACAACTAAATATAAATTACAGTAATTCTTCTGTCTCATTAATTCTTGATAGTGAGATTTTTTATAATTTCTTTAAACTATTTCTATTTCTTCTTTTATATTTGTTTAAGTTAACACTTTTGGAAATATACCATCAGATTTTTGGTATCATGTTAAGAAAAGACATGTCCAAGCAGAGGGTATATTTAATAAGGATTAATGATACTCATCATAAGAATGGTGATCTGAAAGGTTTTACTGTGATGAGAAGATATCAAAGTGTTAATTAAGATATATTAGTTAATGGGCTTATATATATCTGCTGGGAAGATTAGAATGTTATATGAGATTTATGGCAAAAGCCTGAAGTATTTAACCATAATTTAGGCCTAAAGCAGTGGTTTCTGGTATTCCACAGGCACAGGAAGGATTTTCCTCAAGTAGTGCTGAGGCACTGAAACATTATGGGATGTCCCTTTCTAAGTTTGCTTTATTTCTGCACACCTAAAACAAGCTGAAAATTAAAGACATTTCACTTGACTTTGCCAAATTTGTGTCTTTCTCTTTTTAACACCTTAGAAATTGCACTGTCCTATAGGGCAGACACTAGTCATGTGTGGCTGAAATGCAGCTAGCCAGAAGTGGATGTCCTACAAATACAAAATACATACCAGGAGTTCCTGTCCTGGCGCAGTGGTTGAGGAATCCGACTAGGAACCATGAGGTTGCGGGTTCGGTCCCTGCCCTTGCTCAGTGGGTTAACGATCCGGCGTTGCCGTGAGCTGTGGTGTAGGTTGCAGAAGCGGCTCGGATCCCGCGTTGCTGTGGCTCTGGTGTAGGCCGGTGGCTACAGCTCCGATTCGACCCCTAGCCTGGGAACCTCCATATGCCGCGGGAGCGGCCCAAGAAATAGCAACAACAACAACAACAAAAAGACAAAAAAAAAAAGAAAAACAAAATACATACCAGATTTCAAAGACTTGGTACAAAAAGAGAAATTTAAAATTCATTTTTTATGTTGATTACCTGTTTAAATGATAACATTTTGGATATACTGGGTTAAACAAAATATATATTTAAAAATTAATTTCATCTCTTTTTACTTTATTTAAAAAAAAATGTGGCTACCAGAAAATTTTAAGTTACATACATGGCTTATATTTTATTTCTACGAGATAGCACTGCCTTAGAATCTGAGGATACCAAGTCAGTCAGTGTTAGCATCTCAAAAATAAATGATAAAGAGATAACTAGTTTTGTGGATAGAGATTAGTGGTTATAGGTAAAACATGTTTGGAGGGGAATCAAAGGAAATCATAACAACTAATATTATAGAACTAAAAAGGTATTTCCTTTAACTATTAATGAAAATTATTTGACCTTATAATATCCACTTCTCTAGCATCCTATAGATATATCCCAAAACTCAATTCTCTTACTTTTGCTCTGCTTGCTCTATCCTCTTCCTCAGAGACCACATTCATCATCCAAGTTTCATCTATCAGTACAATCCTTCAATTTTCCAACTTCACTGAGATATAACTGACATATAACACGCTTTAACTCTAAAGTATATGTGTTGATCTGATACACATATTATTGCAATACAATCACCACTGTACTGTTAGTGAACACTTCCATCAACTCACATAAATAACTACTTCTTTTCTGGAGTAAGAACATTTAAGATCTACTCTCTTAGCACCTTTTTTTTGGGGGGGGGGTCGTTTTAGGGCCGCACCTGCGACACATGGAAATTCCCAGGCTAGGAGTTGAATGGGAGCTGCAGCTGCCAGCCTATGCCACAGACACAGCCACATGGGATCCGAGCTGCATCTGTGATCTATACCACAGCCTACAGCAACAATGGATCCTCAACTCACTGAGAGAGGCCAGGGATCGAACCCACAATCCTCGTGGACACCAGTAGGGTTCTTAACCCGCTGAGCCATGACGGGAACTCCCACAACTTTGAATTATACAGTACAGTGCTACTATCCGTAATCGCGACGCTGTGCATGAGATGCCCAGAACCTGCCCATCTTCTAACGGGAAGTCTGTCCTCTTTAACCAACTTCCCCCATTTCCCCTAACCCCTAGCAGTGCTTCAATGTCCAAAAATCCTCTTCTCTCCTAGGACTTCATTCAATCACACAATACAGGTTTAAGCACCAATGTGTCTCAAATTGAGATTAAATACCCTAAGAACTGCTCTAGACTTCTCCATTTCTATGAGTTCTACTGTTGTTTTCTTAGTCATAGTCTTTGGCTATTTCCTCCCTCTCCCATTTCCTATCATTGGGCAGCACTGATTGCTCTACCTGGTGACCGCACTGTCACCAGCACTGCCTTGATTTACCTATCCCTGAACTACTGCAACAGTCTCCTACCTGGATTTCCTGCTCTCCACCTCCAATCCCTTCACCTTTTCCAATCCATTGTTTGCACTGCTGTCAGAGTCATCCATTTGTTCTATCAATATCCACCTCAAAACTCTCTCAAATGCTTACTGTTACCTATAGAATAAAACCTAGACTCTACCATCCGATATCCTTCATCAACTGGCCTCTACCTAATCTCTAAATTAGTCCTGCATCAGTCCAAACGCTACCTGATTAATGACCTACTAATACCAATCACCCTCTCTTTGCTCCTTCTGTTTCTCCAATACATAAAAGGAAATGTGTTTAAAACTGTAATGCCGGAGTTCCCGTGGTGGCGCAGTGGTTAACGAATTCGACTAGGAATCATGAGGTTGCGGGTTCGGTCCCTGCCCTTGCTCAGTGGGTTAACGATCCGGCGTTGCCGTGAGCTGTGGTGTAGGTTGCAGAAGCGGCTCGGATCCCGCGTTGCTGTGGCTCTGGCATAGGCCAGTGGCTACAGCTCCGATTCGACCCCTAGCCTGGGAACCTCCATATGCCGTGGGAGCGGCCCAAGAAATAGCAACAACAACAACAACAAAAAAAAAAGACAAAAAGACAAAAAAAAAAAAGAAAGAGTAAAACTGTAATGCCAAAGAGGATATGAAAACAGTGAAGGGGAAAATGAAAGGAGAACCAACAAAGAAGGATGCAGCAGCATCAAGGCTGAAATGTACTTGCACAACTATCTTAAATCAGAGAGAAGCTATTAAGAAACCTAATAATGACAATGCAGGAAAAACTCATTTGTATGGAAAATAGGAAAGGAATGGGTAAGAATCTTTATAAACGTAATCCCAGAGGTCTGGGGTAGAGGCAAAAGTAATACCTATTACTAGTTGAGTAAAAACAGACTGAATTGTGCCTGGGAAATACCACTTAAGGCTTTCAAAGTTCACTGTTTAAAAACTGGATAAGGAGTTCCCCTGTGACAGAGAAGGTTAAGGATCCGGCTCATAGTGCAGGTTCACTTCCTGGCCTGAGAAGTTCCACTTGCCACAGGTTTGGCCAAAAAAAAAAAAAATTTACAAAAGTACAACATACAAAAACAGGACTATGTGTTGCCATTGTGGCTCAGAAGATTAAAGACCTGATGTTGTCTCTATAAGGATGCGGGCTCGAACCCTGGCCTTGCTCAGTAGGTTAAGGATCCAGTGTTGTTGTGGCTGTGGCTCTGATTCCACCCCTAGCCTGGAAACTTCCATATGCCACAGGTGTGGCCATAAAAAGAAGGAAAGAAAAAAAAAAAAAAAAAAAAAAAAACGAAAAACAAAACTGAGGACTACTATAAGACCACGTGAACATATACCAAGGCAAATGGTAAATTATTCCTAGGTAGAAATCTAACAAGTTCTATATCTATTCTTCAGGAAAATACAATTTAAGAGTCTGAAGGGTTCCTCTCTTAAACACAAGGATGTAAAGACAAAAAGCCACCACTGTAAAACTGCCTGATGGCAACATTAAGTCAAATAGTAGTTCTTCTGGGGGAGAGGGTGGAATTTGGCCTGGCAGAGGTTATGGGGTGCTTGGGAACGTTCCATACCTCAATCTACGTGATAGTTACATGGGTAAAAATTCACCCAGCTGTACACTTAGCGTTAGTGCACTTTACCGTTATACTTACTGAAATCGAAAACTTTAGGATCAAGAAAATGACTTCCTTTCAGCACTGTTCTAATACAGACCCCAAACTGCTGAGGATGACTATTTGAGGAAGGAAAAAAATATTTCATCTTTAATGGTTTCCGACTGCTTGAGAATGTCTAAACAATTAAGCTCCAACCTACCTATTAGTCTTTGTCCCTCTATTTCTTGCAGCAAGTATTCTGTACTCAGAAAAGGGAATTATCCCCTCTTCCATAAATATCATATATTTTCATACCTTCGAGTTTTGGCTCAGATTTCCCCATCTGGTAAAATCCTCCTACCTTTCAATGTTACCTCCTCTTTTGAATCCTCCCTGATTTACTCCCAGAGAGGAAATAATTACTTTTTCTTCCTTCTCCCATGAAACTTCTTTTTTTTTCCTTCCTCTTCTTAGGGCTGCAACTGTGGCATATGAAGGTTCCCAGACTAGGGGTCAAATTGGAGCTGCAGCTGCCAGCCTACACCACAGCCACAGCAAAATGGGATGCAAACTGTGTATGGACCTATGCCACAGCTCAGAGCAATACTGGATCCTTTAACCCACTGAGCAAGGCCAGGGATCGAACTCAAATCATCATGGATCCTAGTTGGATTCTTCTTCTTTCGTCTTTTTAGGGCCACATTCGAGGCATCTGGAAGTTCCCAGGCTAGGAGTCTAATTGGAGCTACAACTGTCAGCCTACACCACAGCTCACGGCAACACCAGATCCTTAACCCATTGATCGAGGCCAGAGTTCAAACCCACAACCTCATGGTTCCTAGTCGGATTCACTTCCACTGCACCACGATGGGAACTCCCTAGTTGGATTCTTTTTTTTTTTTTTTTTTTTTTTTGTCTTTTTGCCATTTCTTGGGCCGCTCCCGCGGCATATGGAGGTTCCCAGGCTAGGGGTCGAATTGGAGCTGTAGCTGCCGGCCTACACCACAGCTGCAGCAACATGGGATCTGAGCCACGTCTGCAACCTACACCACAGCTCACGGCAACGCCAGATCCTTAACCCACTGAGCAAGGGCAGGGATCGAACCCGAAACCTCATGGTTCCTAGTCGGATTCGTTAACCACTGCGCCACGATGGGAACTCCCCTAGTTGGATTCTTAACCCACTGAACCACAATGGGAACTCCTCTATCAGGTTTTTAAAAGTAGCTTTATAATTTACATACCATATAATCCATCCAAAGTGTACAATTAAATGGCTTTCAGTATATTCAGAGTTGTGCACTCTTCACCATATTCAATTTTAGGACATTTTCATTACTTCAAAGGAAACCTTAGCCATCATTCCCCACATCTCTCCATCCCCGCAGATGTAGGCAACCACTAATCTACTTTCTACTAATCTCTATAGATTTGCCTATTCTGGACATTTAATATAAATGGAGTAATATAACACATGGTTCTTTATGACTGACTTCTCATTTGGCATAATTTTTCCAAGGATCATCAAAACTATAGCATGTATCAGTACTTCATTTTTTTTTTTTTTTTTTGTCTTTTTGTCTTTTTTGTCTTTTTGTTGTTGTTGTTGTTGTTGTTGCTATTTCTTGGGCCGCTTCCGCGGCATATGGAGGTTCCCAGGCTAGAGGTCCAATCGGAGCTGTAGCCACTGGCCTACGCCAGAGCCACAGCAACTCGGGATCCAAGCCGAGTCTGCAACCTACACCACAGCTCACGGCAACGCCGGATCCTTAACCCGCTGAGCAAGGGCAGGGACCGAACCCGCAACCTCATGGTTCCTAGTCGGATTCGTTAACCACTGCGCCACGACGGGAATTCCACTTCATTATTTTTTATTGCCTAGTAATATTCCATTGTATGTACCAATGGTATTTATCCACTCACCAGTCCATGGACATCTGGGTTGTTTTGGCTTTTTGGCTGTTAAGAATAAGGCAGCTATACAGGGAAAACTATTTTACAGCTCACAAATAATCTTGTGAACAGTAAAAGCCTGCTTTACTCCAAAGAATTTGAGTTTACAAGAAAAGTAGTGGAAAATTATTCCCCTACACCCTTGCTTTATGATTGATTCCACTTGTAAAAGCTTAAGGGTAAAGTCTAATTAAAGGTGAGCCAATGATTTAAAAAAAAAAAAAAAAACAGAAGAATGCAGCAATAATAAGAGTTTTAACATCTGTCAAATAGAGGTAATAAATTCTCAAGTTTTAATATATGTAAAGAATTGTGCCTGGCATAGAGTAATTGTTCAAGAAACATTAGTTCCCTTTTCCCTACTTTGTAGGTAAACCGAACGGCTTTGGGGGGGGGGGGCTTTTTTATCTTTTCAGGGCCACACCCGAGGCATACGGAGGTTCCCAGGCTAGGGGTCTAATCGGAGCTATAGGCGCTAGCCTACACCACAGCCACAGCAACACCAGGGATGGAGCCCGCTGCCTCACGGTTGCTAGTTGGATTCGTCTCCGCTGTGCCGCAAGGGGAAGTCCTTTTTTTTTTTTAAAAAAACAAAAAACAAAAAAAAAAACTGAAAGCTACTTAGCTTTCTACCCAGACCTAACTATACTACCTATATAGTTAGCAGAACCTTTTCCCAGTCAAATGTGTGATTCTCCTACCTCTGAGAAGATGCCTTCATTTCTTTCAGACTGTCATCTTCTGCTGACAGAACTGAGAGGCTCCCCACTTCTCTTTTCTCTCCACTTACTTACTAAATGTGGAATGAACATCACCTGTCTTTTAGCTATGTTCCTACTTACACAAAAGTTCTAATAACTAATTTTTTTTTTAAACTTTTTTTTTTTTTTTTTTTGTCTTTTTGCTATTCTTGGGCCGCTCCCACGGCATATGGAGGTTCCCAGGCTATGGGTCTAATTGGAGCTGTAGCCACTGGCCTACGCCAGAGCCACAGCAACTCGGGATCCGAGCCGCATCTGCAACCTACACCACAGCTCACGGCAACGCCAGATCGTCAACCCACTGAGCAAGGGCAGGGACCGAACCCGCAACCTCATGGTTCCTAGTCGGATTCGTTAACCACTGCGCCACGACGGGAACTCCTAATAACTAATTTTTTAATCCTCATAACACCTTCCTTCCATTCAGTGTCCCATCTTCTTTATCTTACACGCCATCTGGATATCCTGGTGCCACCTCAGGTTCACAGCCCACGACGGAAAATTGTTATCTTTAAACGCTCCCTCTTGCCTAGTTTCCATGCCATCAACACCAACATTACTGCCATTAACCTTTTTCCTTTGCTAATAAATGCTGACCATAAGGACCATCTTGGAAATTACTTATAAAATACAATTCATTACCCATTTCCAACATATATTTACAATGTAATTCCCATTTACAATATAAATGTATTTAAATACCACTGTGATTTTAAAACATTACCAAATTTTAAAAGTAACCCATGCAAATTTTGAAAAACAAATTTCTAACTTTACAATTATCCAATTAAAAGAAATAGTTTCAAGGAGTTCCCATCGTGGCTCAGCAGTTAGTGAACCCGACTAGTATCCATAAGGACTCGGTTTCGATCCTTGGCCTCACTCAGCGGGTTAAGGATCAGGCGTAGCCCTGATCTGTGGTGTAGGTCGCAGATGCGGCTCGGATCCCAAGTTGCTGTGCTGTGGTGTAGGCCGGCGGCTACAGCTCCAATTAGACCCCTAGCCTGGGAACCTCCATATGCTGCGGGTGAGGCCCTAAAAAGACAAAAAGACCAAAAAAAAAAAAAAAAGGTAAAAAGAAAAAAGTAAAAAAAATATTTTCATAACTTTTTTCCCTCTTTTATTTATACACTTGTTTTTAGTATCTGATGTGCTAATCACTATGCCAGTCACCAATTTGGAGTTTTAATTTTATACAAGGAATTCTGTAACTCCCAGAAGTTTGTTAACTCAGGTGCTATTTCTGTTCCTTCTTCAAAGCTGGAGTCAGAAATACTAATTGGATGTTACTCCCTTTCCACCACTAGACCATAATTACTTTGAACGCAGCAATGCCAAACAATGATAGTTCTTCCTGTTTGGCAGTATTATTCCTTCTCTAACCTGACCGGTCTAGGTTTGGTGTGATATTTATGAAAGTCGTGGATGATATGGCAGAATATGAGTAACCAATAAGTAGTACAGTCCTAGCAAAACGGAGTGACTCGGAGAGTAGAAAGGAAAAGGTGGATGAAGGTGCAGCTTTGCCCCGAGATTTAATCATTCCAGCGGTCCCTTCTCTTTAGAAAGTGGGCTCTTCTAGAAGGGAAGAGGGGTCTGTTTAACAGTGAGGTTTTGTTTTTGTCTTCTTAAAGGACAGATAAAGTACGGTTATAAAACCCTCCCTGATACTAAGACCAATAAGCAAGAATAAGCACTTTTCGGAAACCCAAGTGCGGGGAGAGTGGGAGGGACGAGAGAGAAAAACAGTGCTTAGATTGTCTCCGGTGGAGAGACATCGCCGACTGGTGGGGCCTCGACGCGGGCGCGGCGGAGGACCGGCGCCGGGGCCCCGGGCGGAAAAGGCCGGCCGGGGGCCGCTCACCCAGGGCGGGGCTTCGGGGCCAGGGCCCCGCCGAGCGGAGAGGGTGCCAGACGCCAGGGCCGCGTCCTCCCGCACCCCGCCCATCCCTGGTCCTGCCAGAACTGCGCTGGGAAGGAAAGCAGGAAGAAGTCCTAACAGGGACGTGGGCGCCAAAGCAACAAGTGGCCGCCGCGGCTCCCCAAGGGACTGCTGGTCTGGGGCAGGAACGCAAGGCCCGGCGCCACGGCCTCCTTGGCCTTCCCTCTCTCAGCCCCTGCCCCATCGCACTCACTCTGCCACACGACGCTCTTCAGCCCCCGTTCCGTCACCGGCGGCGCCATCTTTCCAAACACTGCGGAGCAGCAGCCGGCACCTCCCACTCGCAACCTACTTGAGCTGAGAGAAAGGGGTCGGGCGGGCCCCGCCTCTAGCTGCGGGGCAGGCCCCGCCCACGCCCACGGTCCGCGCCCTCCGGTGACGTCACGGGCTCTGTAGGGGCTTCCCGCCCATCCCTAGACTGAGGCTGCGCAGTGCGGATGGACGCTCCTTGAGCAGTTGCGCGCCCCCTAGCGGGAGGCTGTCAGATGAATTTCGACGACCTGTGACGTCAGAAAACGAAACCGTGCCAACGGATTGGGAGCTAACAGCATCTGAGAAATTCCGGATTACACGTAGGGTACATGAAAACGGGAGGGAGTTCTGCACTTTGTGAAGCGATTTGTAATGGACTTCATTCAGTCGCCTACCGAATAGAAAATTTATCCTTCAAAAAGTTTATTCATCGTTCAAGGAGGCAATAATTGGGCAGAAATGTGAGGTGCCATCCAGTGTGCCCAGAACTGTTCAAGACTTTCAGGAACGTCAAATAAATGAGACCAGATTCTGAAGAATTAAAAATCTAATTAGCTCAATTCTTGATATGCTGCAGGTAGTCAAAAGTTGGTTAAGGAGTTCCTCCTCGTGGCACAGTGGATAACGAATCCGACTAGGAGCCATGAGGTTGCGTGTTCAATCCCTGGCCTTGCTTAGTGGGTTTAGGATCCAGCGTTGCGGTGAGCTGTGGTGTAGGTTGCAGACGTGGCTCCGATCTGGCGTTGCTGCAAAAAGACAAAAAGACAAAAAGACAAAAAAAAAAAAAAAAAAAAAAAAAAAAAGTTGGTTAAAAAGTAAATGCCCTTGTGATGATAGTATACCTGTATGAACCAATAAAATAATTATCTATTCAACAAACAAATTCAGGTGGGAGAGGCTATCAATGCTTTAGCATTTAAAAGAAGGGAATTATTGCTGATTCAACAAAGGAGACAATTTAAGCTCAAACATAGCAAGTGTAGGTAGAGAGATCTATTTCCTGAGACTTGCAATCAAACTAATCACTCATGAATTGAATGAGTTTAGTTGCTGAGCCCCCCAAACTGTGACATAACCATCATAGACATTAACACAAAGTATGCTTTCTCACAGGGATTTGCAAAGAACCAATTTTACGTTATTTTTTTCTTTTTATGGCCGCACCTGTAAGTTCCCAAGCTTGTGGTCAAATCTGAGCAGCAGCTGCTCGCCTACATCACACTCAGGACACCACCAGATCTGAGCCACATCTTCAACCTACATCGCAGCCTGTGGCAACACCAGATCCTTAACCCACTGAGCGAGGCCAGGGATCAAACTTGTGTCCTCACAGAGACAGTGTAGGGTCCTTAACCTGCTAAGCCATAATGGGAACTCCCAATTTTCTTAATTCAACTTGGTCACATAGAGAAGTGTAAATGGTACTTACTATTAGTAATTATAATAGCTAACATTTACTAAAGCAGGCACCGTGCTAAGTGGACTATCTCATTGATCCTCAAAGCAACCCTTACAGACAAGGAAACAGGCTTAGTGAAGTCAAGTAGCTTGCCAAGGATGCACAGCTAGTGGTGGAGTGGGAAGAAGGATTAGCCTTGAGCTACGCAGAAAGCAAGGGAGCAGACTATGGGATAACCTCAGTTTTTGCTCTTTAGGAGAGAGAAAGCTAATGAAAAATAAAAACAGCCATAGGAGTTCCCACTGTGGTGCAGCATGTTAAGGATCTGGCATTCCTGATGCTGGGGCACAGGTCACAGCTACGGCTCAGATTCGATTACCTGGCTGGGAACTTCTGTATGCCATGTGTGTGTGTCTGGGGGCACAAAAAAAACCCAAAACCAAACAAACAAACAAAACCTGAAAAAAAAAAACAACAATGACCAAAAAAAAAAAAAAAGATTATAAACAGCCACAAAATGGCTTTAAGCAAAACCTATGGCATGAATAGCTTTTCCACTTAAGGTTTATATAGGCTAAGGTGGAGCTCTGGCCTCTTTAAAAACTTTTTTTTTTTTTTTTTTTTTTTTTTGGGCTGCACCCTTGGCATTTGGAAGCTACCAGGCTAGGAGTTGAACCAGAGCTATAGCTGCCGGCCTGCACCACAGCCACAGCAATGTGGGATCCGAGCCGCATCAATGACCTACACCACAGCTCATGGCAATGCCAGATCCTTAGCCCACTGATTGAGGCCAGGGATCAAACTTGTGTGCTTATGGATGCTAGTCAGATTCATTTCTGCTGAGCCACAATGGGAACTTCTCAAACTTATTTTAAATGGGTTTATCTGCTTAGAATTTTAAACAAAGACACACATTACATTCGTCTTCCTTTTCAATTTTAAATCAGGAGTTCCTGTCATGGCGCAGTGGAAATAAATCCGACTAGGAACCATGAAGTTGCGGGTTCAATCCCTGGCCTCACTCAATGGGTTAAGGATCTGGCGTTGCCGTGAGCTGTGGTGTAGGTTGCAGATGGGGCTTGGATCCCTCGGTGCTGTGGCTTTGGTGTAGGCTGGCAGCTGTAGCTCTGATTGGAGCCCTAGCCTGGGAACCTCCATATGCCACAAGCGTGGCCTTAAAAAGCAAAAAAAAAAAATAATTACATCAGCTTCTGCTTAGTATAGCAGAATGGAAACCCCAGCCATAAGAAAAAGTGGACTGACCTTCTGAAATGGAGCTCCTGGCTCTAGAGGCTCAAACCGAGATGGAGGAGTATGATGAGTCAAAGTGCCTCCATCCCTTACCCTTGAGGAGAATAACCAGGTGCCAGGGAGTGATACAGAAAGGCCCTGCTGGGTTGCAGGTTTGACTTGGGTCACAGGGGGTGTAGCTGTAACTCATGCCCCTGAAGGCCAGATTCCAAGGTAGCCCTGGGAGTAGTGGAGTTCGTGTTGGCTTTGGCAGCACATAGACATGGGTCTACATCTACCACACCTACAAACTCTGATTCTGCCTGGTTTTTTTGTTTGTTTGTTGGTTTTTTTTTTGTTTTGTTTTGTTTTTTTTTGCCACTGCTCCTCTGCCTCTCTTAGTAGTGGGACTTGAAACACTTCAGTTTTATTGCATTTGTGTGTTGAACATGAGTGTAACATCTCAAACCTCACAGCCAGCTAACCAGATGATAATGTTTATTGCCATTTTACAGATGTGAAAACTGAGATTCAGAGAAGTGAAATCACGGAAGACTTCAAGATGCCTCTAAGAACCTGCGTCCTCATGTGATACTGGTCAGATTGTTTCCGCTGAGTCACGCCCTTACCTTTGTACTGCACTGCCTGCCCTCCCTCCCCTAGTTTCACATAACTTCCCTGAGCTGTCTCTCTAGTCTCCTCTAGTTTGTTTGGCTAAACAAACTGAACAAGGAATCTGAATTCCCTGAAAACAGCAGAATGGAAGATAAAATCCACCAACACTGGTCAGAGATAAAAATTTAATTTGTAGAGCAGATAAACAGCCAAAATAACCAAGGGGTGAATGTAAAAGTTCTTGGATTAGGACAGATCACTCACTCACCACCCTATTCCTAAGTCTACTTCACTAATAATTTATCACTTGATCATGATAACCCATAGGAATATGGTCTATATATACCACGGATTGGAGTTCCCGTCATGGCGCAGTGGTTAATGAATCTGACTAGGAACCATGAGGTTGCAGGTTCGATCCCTGGCCTTGCTCAGTGGGTTAGGGATCCAGCATTGCCGTGAGCTGTGGTGTAGTTCGCAGACGTGACTCAGATCCCACATTGCTGTGGCTCTGGTGTAGGCCGGCAGCTACAGCTCCAATTGGACCCCTAGCTTGGGAACCTCCATATGCTGTGGGTTCGGCCCTAGAAAAGACAAAAAAAAAAAAAAAAAAAAAAAAAAATCACGGATTAGCAGGTGTAATGAATGCTGCATACTTACTTGGCTGCCTGGGAATTTGTGTTCCAACTGGTTAGCTGTGTGAACATGGATGAGTTCCTTGACCTTTCCAGGTCTCTTTTTCCTTATCTGTATAAAGGAATAATATTATTATCTAGTTCACAGGGTTATGATGAGAATGAAGTGAGTTTGTTGAAACATGTAGTATGTGCTGCATCCATGTTTTGGTTTCATGTCCACCCAACGTGGACCACATTACCTTCTGTGGAATTTTGACCAAAGCAACCCAGACATAGATGCCTAGATAAGTAGATGGCCACTTCATTTTATGTGTCCTCATATGTATTTATAAGGTGTGACATGTACCCGTTCCAGGCCTGCACTGTCCTAGGATCCTGGCCTTCCATCTGACCTTTGTCCTTGGCTCTTTGGCTAGTCCAGGCAGCCCTAGACACAACTCTATTCAGCAGGCATTACCCTGTCAGGAAGCGGGCTCAGCTGAACCAGAGCCTGGAATGCTGCTCCAGTCCTGAACCCTCCAGATCTTCTCTCCAAACTTCCCTCACTTGCCCTCTGTCTTCTGTTAAATTAATTAAATAAGGAGGCCATTAGCCTGGGGTGGTTCTAGTCCCTTAGCAGCCTTTGTAAGCAAGCCAAAACCTAAGCCTGTACGTGTCTCAAGTTTAAGAAACCAAAATCTAAGGACAACCAGTCATGACCAGCCAACTAGGGTTCCCCAAATAAGCCAACCCCTTAAACTATACCTCATCAAATAATATCTTTGCTTTGCTGCCACCTCATTTCTATAAACACCTCTCCCTACCCCCACCCCAACCCCCATCACCCCCAGCTGCTGTCAATGGAATGCACCTAACCATTTCTGTTTTGGTGCTGCTGAATTCAAATCAACTTCTGCTCAAATAAGCTCTTAAAATTTGTGATATGCTGTAGTTTATCTTTTAACACTTCTCAGCTTCCCATCACTGCAATTTTGCTTCAAGGAAGAATTCACCAAGCAAGTCTTTTAAGATTCCCAAACCTGACCACATGCCAGAATCACTTGGTGTGTTTGTTGCAAGTATAGATTCCCAGACTGGTCCCAACCCTGCTGAGTTAGAGTCTCCAGAGGTGGTACCAGGAAATCTATATTAGTGAGTTCCCCAGTGGATATGGATGCACCTAGCCTCACTCCTGTTCATTCACTTGTACTTAGGAATGAATGTGAACTAAACTCGGCCCTCCTCTGTGTGTGCTCTGTGATCCAACAAATTCCACTCTTCAAGATCTATGTCTTTGGCTTATTTCCTTTTCAAGTGTGGATGGTCTAAGGAGTATCTCTTATCAGGGACACCATCTTTCACAGAAGGAAAAGCAGCCACAGAAAAGGAAGTTCGCTGCTCCCTCCCAGGGTACCTCAAGCCGAATTCCATGCTCCAGTTCCCTCTGGGCAGAGTTTTATCCTTGTTCCCAGCTACAGACATTCTTGGCTCCACAGCTATGTTCTGGGGAGAAAACAGTTATGTGTGTGTTACACAAACCCCATTCGTACTATCTTTTAATAAAGTTACTGGCACTCAAAGGGCAAACTTTTTTGCATATCACAGATTTATATTATATATCATTGCCTTATCTGTCCAAGAAGCAGCAGCAGCAGAAGCTGTTAGTGTGAATAATTACAGTGTGAACAGGGGCTACAGCCAACAAGAGTTAGATCATCCTCCCCCTAAAAGATGCATGTGTGTCCATCTGCCATAATTTGAGGCTCTGGCCCTGGTTGTCCCTCCATCTGAAGCCTTTGCTCATTCAAAAGAATGACCGCCACCCTTCCAGCAAAAGGCCAGCAGCTCTGCTTTCCCAAACGCTCACACACAAGTCTCATGACTCGATGCTCTGGCTTGGTGGAGTCTGCAAGCGGCTCAGCTTCCTCTTAACTTGAGATGACGGTGTTTGTTACTGCAGGTGGCGCTGGCAGCTGCTGCTAACCAACCTGGGCAGAAGTCCTGGTGGAGGTTTGCCTTGGTTGAGCACTGTCTCTGTGCGGTGGCTTGATTTCAACTTGTCCGGGAGTGGACGTTTTCAGCTCTTGAATGTCTGGAGGGCTCCCTGGCAAGTACTGGGGTTGATAAAACACTTATGAAGTGGGTGTGCTGAAGTGTGTGTAAACGCCGAAAGAATTTCTGATAAGTAGAAACTTAACATTTCCAGAGTGCTGGCTCACTCTGACAGCCTTCCAGAGGACTTTCCTGGATTCATTTCTCTACCGAGTGCTCTCTGCAGCAGATCTTGAGTTCCTATACAGGTGAGGACACACTTGACCTTGCCCTCAAGACGTGGAGTCAGAGTGGTTCTTCTGAAGGCCAAAGCATGTCCCATCCTAGAGGCGTTTGGTATTCTAATAGCTTTTTCCCATCTCTAATCACACTAACAATTGAAAAACCTTTGCAAAAATGTGGGAAGAATTTTTTCAAAGCAAAGAAAAAAAATTGCCTTTGAACCATACAATTTCCATTGAAACTACTCACTAGTCAAGTCTTTGTTTTTATCCGTGGTTCACTATGTCATTCTGCATTTCTCTTCCCTCTGTAAATCACTGAAAAGGCAAGGATGGGAAGAAGACACAAAATCCATTAAATATGCAGACACTTTCTTAAATTAAAAAGCCCTCAAACGTCTCTGAGATGTAAATTAGCATTTTTGTTTGAAATGCCATTTACTAGCGCTTTGCAGCAAGTAACCAGAACGTTAAGACAATGTGAACTGTTAAAGGCCAAGAAGAAATTGACCAAGGTTCTAACTGATCAGGGTTGTCTCTCTCCTGCTTCATGAGATGAATCCTCCCAAGAATCTCTTTGAGCTCAGACTACTGACCCAGGACAGAGAATGGGCCTCTCCATCCCCAGGCCTTTTATTCATTGAGCTGACTGTGGGCCTGTCATTGTCAACAATTTTATCTCCCTTAATCTTCAAAACATCTTATGAGGGGTTGTTCCAATGTACAGATGAGGAAACCAATGCTTAGATCGAATTGCAGCAACTTGCCTAAGGGTAAGAAATGCAGCAGGATTTAAACCCAGACCTGTCCCTCAAAAAAATCCACTTGTGCTTCTGAAAAGCTTCAGGATAATCCAAGAGTCAAGCAAGACAAAAAGTCTTAGACCAACAAGATTCCCAAGGCTTCTCTTAACAGATCTGGAGGCTCCATGTCAGCCAGGGACCTACTCTGATGAGTCCTATGTACAGAGAGGAGAAATGCTGATGCTGGACAGCAATTTAGAATCTCTCCCTTAATATGGTGAATGCCATATGCCATAGGGGACCTCAAATACTCTTTTTGAGAGTTTTGCATGATTTCTACAAGGATCAATTTTTTTTTTTTTTCTTTTTAGAACCACACCTGTGGCATATGGAAGTTCTCCAGCTACCGGTCAAGTCAGAGCTGAGCTGCTGGCCTACACCACAGCCACAGCAACACCAGATAAGAGCCGCATCTGCAACCTACACCACAGCTCACGGCAATGCCGGATCCTTAACCCACTAAGCAAGGCCAGGGATTGAACCCACATCCTCATGGTCACTAGTCAGGTTTACTCCTGCTGAACCACAATGGGAACTCCAAGGATCTGCTTAAAGAGAGGGTCAGATCTCAGGTTGATGACTGAAGCTTGCTAATGAAGGGAGACGCAACCGAGACAACCCAGAGGGACAGAGGAAGTGGAGAACAGTGACCTCGAGCAGTGCTTCTCAGACTTGGAGAGTAAGAATCACCTGGAAACTGATAGAAATACGGAGGCCCAGGTCTTACCCATTTCCACAGGCCTCGACCTCGACATCCTTTATTAGCTTCCAAGGAATTCTGATACACACCAAAGTTTGAGAACTACCACCTAAGCAGATATCCCCAAAGTTGCATATGCATGGGAATTACCTGGGATTCAGTAAATCCCGGTGGGGCCCGAGATTGTGCATTTTGAACAAGCTTTCTGGTGATGGTGATGAGTAGCAGGCACCACCAGAAACATTTTTTAAAACACATTTTAAACATTTTTAAAATGTTTTCAGGAGTTCCCGTCGTGGCGCAGTGGTTAACGAATCCGACTAGGAACCATGAGGTTGCGGGTTCGGTCCCTGCCCTTGCTCAGTGGGTTAAGGATCCGGCGTTGTCATGAGCTGTGGTGTAGGTCGCAGACGCGGCTCGGATCCTGCATTGCTGTGGCTCTGGCGTAGGCTGGCAGCTATAGCTCCGATTCGACCCCTAGCCTGGGAACCTCCATATGCCGTGAGAGCGGCCCACGAAATAGCAAAAAGACCAAAAAAAAATAATAATAATAAAATAAAATAAAATGTTTTCAACAAATTTTTAAGAAGCACTGCAAGAGTTCCTGCTGTGGTGGAGTGGGTTAAATATCTGGCCTGCCACCGCCGCCGTGGCTGAGATTCAATCCCTGGCCCAGGAACTTCCATATGCCACAGATGAGGCCAATAAAAATAAAATTAAAATTAAAAAGCATTGCAACTTTTTTGTTGTTGTTGTTTTTTGTTTGTTTGTTTGTTTTTTTAGGGCTACACCCATGGCACATGGAAGTTCCCAGGCTAGGAGTCAAATCGGAGCTACAGCTGCTGGCCTACACCACAGCTCACAGCAATGCCAGATCCTTAACTCACGGAGCAAGGCCAGGGATTGAACCCACAACCTTATGGTAACTAGTCAGATTTGTTTCCGCTGTGCCATGACAGGAGCTCTGCAACTTTTTCTTTAACAAAATCTTAAGGAAGGCTGGTATATAACCCACCTCTCCTCATCTCCTAAGGCCCCTACTATCACTCCTCTGTGGCTCAGGGAAAACACTGATTAAAAAGGGCTGTCTTTTTATTTTTAATTAATTTTTATTTTATACTGGAGTATAACTGATTTACAGTGTTATAAGAAAACAATTAGTAATTTTAAAACTATCCACAGAGAAACCTCAGGCACAGATTGCTTTACTGGTGCATTCTACTGATATTTAAAGAAGAAATAATACCAATGATTCACAAACTCTTTCCAAAAAATAGAAAAAAGGAAAACTTCCCAACTGATTTTATGAAGCCAGTATGACCCTGAAACAAAACCCAGAAAACTCTGCAAAAGCTTTTGTTATACAGATGGATATTTTGACTTACTTAAAACATCTGCTAAATTCCAAATTTCTGTAAAATCTATTGTGCCTATGATAAACTTTCCTATATCACTCCTTGTCATTTTTAATTATTTTTTATTTTGTATTTATTGTCTTTTTAGGCCACACCTGAGGCATATGGAGGTTCCCAGGCTAGGAGATGAATCAGAGCTGTAGCCGCTGGCCTTCCCCACAGCCACAGCAATGTGGGACCAGAGCCACGTCTGCAACCCACACCACAGCTCACGGCAACGCCGGATCCCCAACCCAATGAGCAAGGCCAGGGATCGAATCCGCATCCTCATGGTTCTAGTCGGGTTCATTAACCACTGAACCACAATGGGAACTCCTCCCTCCTTGTCATTTTTATGGATTCTATTAATGAAAGGAAAAGGCATGTAGAATAAAGGCAGAAATGGTTGTGACAATGCCAAAAAAAAAAAAAAAAAAAAAAAAAAACCCAACCAAACAAACAAAAAAACAAACAGCCATAATACTGGAAATTCTTGACTTCACAAATGCACACTCAGGTACATTCATGTAAATGACCAGGACTTGTGGTCATTAGTACACTGAGGTTTTTTAAAAGTAATTTATTTGTAATTTATAAGTTTCCCCACAGTCTGTTTTTAATAAGCCAGGTCTGTTTCCCTGAAGTCACGGAAAATAAACTCTTTAAAATTTAATAGGGATGATTCTTATTTCAGACCTGCAGGTGGGGCAAGAATTAGAAAGCCTGTGTCCTGCTGTACTCCCAGAAGCAATGGACTGGGAGAGGACATAGAGACCAGGCAGTGAAGAGACCCCAGACCGAGCCCCTGCCAGTGAAAGGAGGTGCTGGAGGGGAGCTGGCCAGGCTGGGAGGCTGGAGGGGTTGACTGGTAGGAAGGCTTCATTTCCACTCACACCCTCTGTGGTCAGACACGTCTGACTGTGTGTGTGTGGGGCGGGGGGGGGGGGTGGGTGGGTGTGTGTGTGTCCTGCCTGTACTTTGAGGTTGATGATATACCCTGGGGGTTCTCCCAAGGCCGCAGATTAAGCAGGCCTCCTGGAAGAGTGTGACAAAGATTCCCCATGAAGCAGCATATGTTACTTACTGGGTCAGCAGCTCCGTGTGATCAACTCTGCAGCCTGTAACGCCACCGGGCGCCAAGAACAGTCTAGATGGGATCAGCCCTGAGCACCCCTGAGCGGCAGTGAGGGTTGTCTTTATTCCAGCTGCCCGTTCTGTACCCTTTTCCTCTGTGGGCCACATCCACCCATGCAGACTGGAAGCAGACATCCTAGCTCTCTGCAGATTCCAACACCCGACTCCTTCAAGTGTGGTCAGACCAGCAGCATCAGTGTCATCTGGACCTTGTTAGAAGTACAAAGTCTCAGACCTTTCCTACACCCACCAGCTTAGAATCTGGTTTTAACAAGGCCTCAGGTGATCTGTAGGCACAATAAGGTTCAGGAAGATCTGCTCTAAAGCAGCAGTGCTGGTGACACTTTAGAATAACCTAAAGAGCATCGAAGAAAAAAAAAAAATCTTCATCCCCAGACTTTCCAGCCCAACTAAATCAGACTATCTGGGGGTAGAGCCCAGCCATCAATTACTTCTAGGCTCTCAAAGTGACTCAATGTACAGAGGGCTGGGAACCACTCTCAAAGGAAGAATGAAGCAGCTGCCTCTCTGAAAAATATTTACATTTCCCTGTGGGACCCTGGAAGACCGAAAAGATTTCAGAATCCAAAGGAATTCATCTCCGCTGGTGGAGTCTGAGGGGAGACATTCTAACAGGGGAGAAAATGCTGTAGGAGAGGAGAGCATGCACCCCTCGCATCACAGACAGAAACCATTTGCCTTTCTAATTAACTGAAGAGTCAGCTTTGATCTCAACTTCATTAAGTCACCCTAGAGAACAACAACGAAAATTCCTTTCTATTGAATCCATGAGAAAAATGGCTTACCCATTCCAAGTGTACTTCCAGAGCAGGTTACTGTAATAAATAAAAACACAAGCATTAAAATATATTAAAATATATAGCTCCCGTCGTGGCTCAGTGGTAAGAAACCCGACTAGTGTCCAAGAGGACTTGGGATTGATCCCTGGCCCTGCTCAGTGGGTTAAGGATCTGGCATTGCTGTGAACTGCAGGGTAGTTTGCACACATAGCTCGGATCTGATGTTGCTGTGAACTGTAGTGTAGGTCACAGAAGTGGCTTGGATCTGGTGTGGCTGTGGCTGTGGTGTAGGCTGGCAGCTGCAGCTCTGCTTCGACCCCTAGCCTGGGAACTTCCATATGCCATGGATGCGGCCCTAAAAAGACAAAAAATATGTGTATATATTGATGTGTCTGATATGGTGAAGATACAATTTAAGAAAGAACAATAGGAAAGTAAGCCAAAGAATGATTAAGCTTGGGTGATAAGAGAAGGAAATACCTGCTAACAGTATGAACTTGGATAAGTCACTTTAGTTTTCTGACCTTCGGTTTAACTGTAAAGGAGTAAGAATGAGAATGGCAACCTCAGGGAGTTGTTATAAAGATCAACTGGATTAATGCATGTAAAGCCCTTAGCATAATGTCTGGGACAGAACACTCAACAAATGCTAGTAATTATTATCATCTATAGTATCGCCCTAATTATAAGATCAAGGCATTACTGATATGGGGGGGGACACCAAAGCACACACACACCAAAAAACCCCCTAAACTTCCCCCAAATGTATGGTTTTCACCAGGGAGACAAAGTAAATGTAAATTCCCTAACTTGAGTCTAGACACCCAACCTTTACTAAAGTGAGATGGCTACAGGCTTGAGAGGGCATTCCCCCCTGCCTCAAACGGTATTAAAGTTCCAACTAAGAAATCATCAGAGGAATGACTCTCTAAGGGTTGAATTGTGAATATGAAGGAGAAAGAACTTCCATCACTCACTTGCTGTATGATTATAGACAAACACATAAACTCTTTTATTTTAAAAAATATATAATTATATACTTATAGATTTTAATAAGTATATATTTATATCTTTAATATATAATTTTATGACATAATTTTTAAAAATATGAGACCACAGTTATACGCAAGGTACTGAGAGGCTAAGTGACTACCATTTAGCAGAAATAACACATTCAACTCACAGGAACATGATGTGGTAAAGGCAAGGGTGATGTAGAGTCACAACCGAGGGAGAGAGAAGATAAGCTCAGCCTAGGAGAACAGGAGAAGACTTCACAGAGGGGAACCTGGGGCTGGTGGAGTTCCCTCGGTTGCCGCAGGGTGGAATTCCAGGCAAAGAAAGGCATGCTGCCTTACTCAGAAGCATGTGGTCTGGCATGTGTGGCTAGGGCAGCTGTGTGTGAAGGATTCCATGTGACTAGACTGGAAAGGGGTCTTCTCAAGAGGGATATCGTGGAACGAGCCTAGACTCTCACTTTTTTTTTTTTTTGTCCTTTGTCTTTATAGGGCCATACCCTTGGGATATGAAGGGTCCCAGGCTAAGGGGTCTAATAGGAGCTGTTGCTGCTGGCCTGTGCCAGAGCCACAGCAACGCCAGATCTGAGTTGCGTCTGCAACCTATGCCACAGCTCATGGCAACGCTGGATTCTTAACCCACTGAGCGAAGCCAGGGATCGAACCTACAACCTCATGGTTCCTAGTCAGATTCGTTTCCGCCATGCCATGACAGGAACTCCGACTTGTACTTTCCAATACAGTAGCTACTCTCCACATGAAGCTATGAGCATTCCAAATGTGGCTAGTCCGAACTGAGATGCTCTGTGTTAAATAAATGCACACTAGGAGTTCCCGGTCATGGCACATTGGAAACAAATCTGACTAGGAACCATGAGGACGCAGGTTCAATCCCTGGACTCAGTGGGTTAAGGATCCAGTGTTGCTGTGAGCTGTGGTGTAGGTTGCAGATGTGGCTCAGATCTGGCATTGCTGTGGCTGTGGTGTAGGCCACAGCTATAGCTCCTATTCGACCCCTAGCCTGGGAACCTCCATATGCTGCAGGTGCGGCCCTAAAAAGACAAAAAATTTAAAAAAAATCTTTCTAGATTTTGAAGACGTAGTGTGGAAAAAAAATTTTTTTTATATTGATTACAAGTAGAATATTTTGGCTCTATTGAATTAACTAAAATATGCTACTCAATTAATTTTACCTATTTTTTTATCCTTTTTAACATGGCTACTAGAACATTTAAAATTTTCAGACTTGCATGAGATTTTCATCGGATAGTGCAGGTGTAGGAAGACAGACTGGGAACAGACTGTAAGGGACTTTAAATGTCACACTCAGAGGATTGAGGTTTATCCTATGGGATAGTAGAAAACTTTTGAGGATTTTGTCATTGACCCAAAGACAACCGGGTCAACGTCCTGGAATGACAACTCTGGCAATAGTATGAAGACTGGCAAGAGGGCAGGAAGCCAGGACGGGTGTAGTAGTAGAGGGGAGAAGTAGTGAGACCATGAACTACTCAAGAAGCTAAAGAAATAAAGAGAAGAAGTTGGATTTACACACCATGATGGAGTGAGTAGGACAGGGCTTGGAGTCTAAGGAGACTCCTTAGATATGGAGGGTGAGGGAGAGGGAAGTTGACTCCAGGGTTTTCAGCTTGCACACTTGGAAACAAGGATGATGGGAGGTCAGACATTGCAGAGGGTCAGAACTTCCTTTTGGTGCTGAGGAGTTGAAATGCCTGGGGCATATCTCCAAGTAGATAGAACAATGTTTGAATATGGATTTAGATGTTAGAAGAGAATGATTATGGGTAGAGATTTGGGGAACCTCTTTCTCCTTTACAAATCGGTGATAAGAAAATCTGTTGAACTTACTGCATAGAGTTATTTTGAGTATTCAGTGAAATAGTGAATGTGAAAACACTCGGTAAATTTCGAAACCTTATGCAAATATAATGATGCATTGTTATTGAGTGGCAGGCTCTTCTTCCAAGAGCTTGTTCTCACCCAACCACCCATTCCCATCCTTTCCTGTCCTGTTCCTATGCTTTGGGCCAGCTTGTCCTCTGGACGTGATAATGAAAAAGCAAGGAATCAGAGCATGACATCCAAGCACAGCGAGAACACCCCCGGAAGAGGAACTGGCCTGGTTCTCTCACCAGGAGCCATCTTGAACCTGCTTGTCACCTCCACATAACTGGAAATTTTAGATTCTGGGTATTAGGAAAGGTTTCTGAGCCAATATTGATTCCCCTTTCTGTGTTCACCTGCAGAGTCCTAGGGCTTCATCATCATCTCTCTCTCTTTTTTTTTTTTAGAAATATATGAAAAATACATGACTATGCCCTGGGCAAGGTAGCAGAAGGTGCTGGAATACAGAGCAGGAGAATTGCTGATGTTTCTCTGCCAGCTCTGGTGAGATGGCAGGTGCTGACAGTCGTGTTTTGTGATCAGAGACTGTCTGCCTACTCGTATTTCCAAACCAAGCTTATGATTTACAAATTTGTTTTTTTCTCATTTTCCCCTTCGCCCTCAGTCATAAATCCGAATCTGTGCAAATAAAGGTTTGTGTCTCTTAATTCAAACATCCCAGGCTGTCATTATTTCTCATACCATGTTAAAAACCTATCCTGAAATCTCAAAGCAGAAAATCATTTTAAATCCGCTTTACTGTTTAAACAGCAAGCACTGGGTCCTTTTTCTGAAGGAGAAGAGCAGGAGAGGGATGGCAGGAGTGTCTTTGAATCAAATAATAATAAAGTATTACAATTCCAAAGAAGCTTGGGGTCCCTGGCAGCCCATATTTCTCCATGCCGGCAGGATGTCATGCCATCTCTGACCTTCCTACATGGCAAATATGTGTCACTGCTCCGAGTCTCAATTCACAGATTGAGTTGAGGGCTAGCTTGAAATAAAGAGTTATAACTTGCTCTACCTGAATATATTTTTTTGGGACAGAAAGTAAGCTTCAGTCCTGTCTCAGCAACTGGTGAGACCATCACGGTATAGACATCCCCGCAGGGGATCTCGGCGACATCACAGAAACTGAGGCCAGCACTTGGGGCACACGTGAAAATGCCTTTGGAGCCATAGAGGTCAGTGCTGTAATTGGCAGAGCCCCTGGCAGCCTGCCAGTAGATCCGGATGCCATTAGGACCCAGCCTGTATAATTTCACCCCCAAAGGGCAGCAGGCACCTGAAGGATAAAACAAGCAAACACATCACTTTTCCACCGTCACACAAACCTGGCCTTTGTTACTATGAGGAAACAATATAAGTAGCCTACTCTAAATAATAAATGATGAGAGCTGGATGTGAGGAGGTATTTAAGATCTTTCTGTGGTTTCTGTGATTAGAAATCCATGTGCGAGGCTGACATGGGGCAGGAGTTTGTTGCTTTTTCTTTTTCTTTTTTTCTTTTTTACAGCCTCCCTTGGGGCATATAGAAGTTTCCAGGCTAGGGGTGGAATCGGAGTTACAGCGGCCGACCTACACCACAGCCACAGCAGATTGGACCTGCCACCTCATGGATACTAGTTGGGTTTGTAACCCACTGAGCCATGGTGGGACCTCCCAGAGCAGGCGTTTTTAGTTAAGAACCCTAGTGAGTCCAGAGGTCTGTCTTTAGCAGGTATATATGGTCTATGACTCAAATTTTATGAGACAAATGCACAGAATCTTTGTCAAGATCCGTCGTAATGCCCTATTTCATATGATTTTAGTAGGATTTAATTTCAATATAATTAACTGCATTCAGCTTGCATGAAGAGACCTATTTTGCTGAGCTGAGCAGCATGATGCCCGCTGCTGGTCCACACTTCATCCGTGCCAGCTGATTAGGTACTTTTCCTTTTGCCTTTTCTGAAAACCTTGAGCAGGCCACACCTTGGGTGTCCAATGGTGGATTCCTCAGTAACTAAAATAAAGATGCTATCATATAATAATTTAAAAAATTCAGTTATAGGCATTCTCTTGTAGCTCAGTGGGTTTAAGGATCTGGTGTTGCCACTGCTGTGGCTGGGGTTGCTGCTGTGGCGTGATTCCATCCCTGGACCGGGAACTTTCTGATACCACGAGTATGGCCACACACACACACACACACACACACACACACACACACACATTCAGTTATAGACAATCAGCCTCCTTTGATTTATTCCTTTAAAAAAAAGGAGTTCCCGGATGGCTCAACAGATTAAAGATCTGGCATCGTCCCTGCTGTGGCTCTGGTTACTGTTGTGGTACGTGTTCTAGGAAGTCCTGCATGCGGCAGGTACAGCACCCTCCCCCCAAAAAAAGGTTATTTTGGGTGTAAAGATAAGCAATGGGCCATATTTCCAGAACTGGACATCAAGGTGAGAACTCAGCAAGTTCTAGTGGAAGACAATGGGCCAAAAGAAAGTATAAACCAGCTTACGTATGGGTCGCACATTCTGAATGCTTTCCCATTGTGGCTATTCCTATTTCTCTGACCAACGAGGAAACAGAACCAGGGAAGATAAGGCAACACAGCTTAGGAAGCCATGTCTTTAGACTCCTAGTTGAAGGTTCACTCTACCATACCGGGGATACCAAAATTATGTTTCAACTCTTCCATCCCATGCCCCGGGGGCAGATACAACTAATTCTTTCCCATTAAGCCTGAGAGACATTCTCAGGAGTTTTGTTTTGTTTTGTTTTGTTTTGTGGGGGAACAGTGCTCCAAGCAGCCACTTTAATGGACTAGAATCACACCAGAGATGGGCCAATCCCGTCCCACTGCCTACCTACCCCCTGTATTCCCTAATGGTTTGGTCTTTGTGAAGAACAAGATGGAATACTTTCCATAGACAGTGCTCTTTTAGCCTGTTGAAATAAGAAACCATAGAAGGGGCTGGAGTGGTTTAGAAGAGAGAGCTGGTAGCATAATAATGAGAAAAAGAAAAAAAAAAAAAACCTCAGGCCAATTAGAATGTGTGATCTAAATGCTTTCTGAAAACTCTGCCGGCCTGAGTTACTCGGAGCTGCCAGTAGCTGCGTCATATAAACACCTATCCTTCTTTCAGAAAAAATATCCCTGAACCTTGTTACTAAGGGAGTTAATTCACCAACTACCAACACTGGCTTCGGGAACTAGGAGGTTCTCAGTTGAGGAAAACTATAAACATTTTAGAAAGGCAGCTGAAGTTACCATGCAATACTTGGTGAGAAGCAAAACATTTGTCAATGAGATATGGAAGCACTGGTGCCTGGATCTGTAATAGTCAACGTCCTTATCATGACTTTAGAGCTAGAGTTTAGAATTCACTCACCAGAGGAGTAACTTTGGTAGGTGCAGTCTGCAGTCAACCCAGTGGCACTAATTGCTTTTAATGCCACTGTGTAATTGATGCCACATGTGATGCATCCCAGGAGGCAGTGGTTTTGATGGGTGTGACACTTAGACTGCCCGGTGTGTGACTCCAAAACCGTCACATAGGTTTGGGCCCCAGTCCCAATGGTCCAGCTCACGTTGATTACTGATTGGGTGACCTGAGTGACAGTCAGACTGGCTGGACAGCATGGCACTTAAATGTGGAAAGAGAAAAAATGGGGGATTTATTTCCATTGAGGGTTATATGTGAGAAATAAACAAGTATGGTATTTTGCCTGTGTTTCATTCAATACCCTAAATTTCTCAAATTTTCAACTGTTCTTCATAACAATAAATGGAATAGAACCTTTAAAATTGTGAATCACTATATTGCAACTTATACAACATTGTACATTAACTAAGCTTCAATAAAAAAATAAATCCAGGGAGTTCCTGTTGTGGCTCAGTGGGTTAAGAACCCAACTAGTATCCATGAAGATGCAGGTTTGATCCCTGGTCTCACTCAGTGTGTTAAGGATCTGGCATAGGTCACAGACATGGCTCGTATCTGGTGTTGTTATGGCTGTGCTGCAGCTGCAGCTCTGATCAACCCCTAGCCTGGAACTTCTATATGCCATGGGTGCAGCCCTAAAAAGAAAAAAAGAAGAGAAAAAACAAAACAACCCCCCAAAGAAAACAATAAATAAATAAATACATTTTAAAAAATTTTTAATTTCTTTTTGAGGAGTCACCCTTGTGACTCCATAGATCTGGTGTTGCCATGACCTGTTGTGTAGGTTGCAGATGCAGCTCGGATCCTGCGTTGCTGTGGCTGTGGTATAGGTTGGCGGCTACAGCTCCAGTTGGACCCCTAGCCTTGGAGCCTCCATATGCCGTGGGTGCTGCCCTAAAAACCAAAAAGACAAAAAAATACATACATATTCCAGTTGCAAATTTCAAAGCAATAGTTGCCTTCACATCTTCTCCCAATACATTTTATCGCATTTGTAATGAGATGTATTTTGCCTTTCTCATGCATTTCATAGTACATAGTCAATATAAAAGCTCAGAATACTCCTAGCCACCTAAGAGTATCACAACCAATTATCCAGGGACCCATTAGACAGGATATAGACGATCTGGATTCTTCCTGCATATTTGGCATTGTCTCTGCCTGCCGCTTTAGATGTTCCCACTTATCTAGCCCAAAGGGCCATCTATCACTGTATAGAAAAGAAAATAATGTCCAAGGCTTTAAGTAATTTGCTAAATATCATTCATACACAATGCTCTGAAGCAATAACCGTTTTCTCTATCAAGCTCTTCTCTGCACCAGGCGCAAAGCTAAATGCTTTGCAGCATTAATAACTTACTATTCACAACCACCCAATGAAGCCATTATCCCCTTCTACCAATTGGAAGACTGAAACTTAGAAAGAACTTTTTTCAGGAGGGAAATATTTGAAAGGGCAGAACCAAAGAAATAAATATTGAACTAGCTCATTTGGTCACTGGTTATTCGTTTTGGTGGACTGTGTCATGGGGGATGACGAATTCAAATAAATGCTTTTGCAGAGCCAATGCATTCTTCCTTTGAGGCTGGTGTATGAATATATTAGAGCCTTCAGATGATATTTTTACAGAACCTGCATTGAAAAATTTCTTTTAAGGAGTTCCCGTTGTGGCTCAGCGGTAACAAACCCCACTAGTATCCATGAGGATGCGGGTTCGATCTCTGGCCTTGCTCAGTGGGTTAAGGATCCCACGTTGCTGTGAGCTGTGGTGTAGGTTGCAGACGCAGCTTGGATCCAGCATTGCTCTGGCTGTGCTGTGGGTGGCAGCTGCAGCTCTGATTTGACCCCTAGCCTGGGAACTTCCATATGATGCAGGCTGAGCCCTAAAAGAAAAAAAAAAAAACAAAATAAAAGTTTTTTCTTTCAAGACTGGGGCTCTCTGAAAGCCCTCTGAGTTTAAAGTATTTCTCTCACACTTGGGGTAAATCAAATAAGAAAGTTCATGTCCTACAGACCCCACTGAGGCTGAGGGTCAGGCTGTGGCTGCTACCTACCTGTTTCTAGCGGCACAGTGTAGCTGGGCAGGCTCCGTCCAGCCCGTGTTTCAGCCACAGCGGTGACGGAGAACACGGAGCCGCAGGGCAAGCCCCCGAGGGCACAGGACTCCCTGGAGCTGCTGCACTGGTACTGCCCTTTCTCTCCCTGGGCCGTTACCGTGTAGGTGGCGTCGTCATTAGTGGGTCGCCAGCGCACATGAATCATGGAGAAGGCATCCTTCGAAATGTTTGTGATTTCAGGACTGCAAGGAGCTAAGAGATTTTAGATTACGAACTGAAACAGAGAGAACAATAGCGCACACGCCACGTGGTCTAAAACTGATTTTTCCTCCCATTCTTTCCTGATTGATCGTCACCCCTCAGCATGCAGAAGTTCCTGAGCCAATGATCAAACCCAAGCCATGGCAATGACAACGCCATGTCCTTAACGGCTAGGCCACCAGGGAACTCCAAGGTAATTACTTTCTACCGAACCATGCATCTAGACTAAACTCATAGAGCCTCTGCGGGGAGACCGTGCCGGCCTTGACATACGGTTATCATGCTCCCATAGAGTCAGACGAGGTGGAAAATGTTAGGGAGCCTTTTGAACTTCAAAAGTAAAAGTAATTAAGTCAAATATTTGTGGTTTTAACTTTCATGGTATGCACACAGGCAGGCAAGGTAGGAGGATGAGAACAGCTGAAACAATCACTGGCAAAACCTTCCACCCTCCCCGTGGTCTCCCCTTCTGCTTCGTTTTTGCCCTCTTTCCCTCGCCCGCCTTCTCTTCTGCTTCCCCTCAGTAAGACTCAGGGTCCCCACCAACTCAGGTTGGTGGCGGTTAGCCTTTTCACCATTCTTGCAAATGTCCCTCCCGAAGGACAGAGGTGGGGTGAGCCTTCCGGTCATCAGTGAATGAAATCATCTCTGTGTGGTACCTGTGGTTATAAATCGGGAAGCACACGACGTATTGCTGCCCCGGACCTCGCTGAAGGAGTACACTGTGATGTTGTACTTGGTGTCACACTCCAGAGCAGAAAGCGTGCAAGCCGGAGCAGTGTCATTGCACTCAACCACGCTGAACCCATCGACAGCCTTGGTTTCGTAGAGTTCAGCCCCACGGACAGGAGACCAGACGATCTCTACTCTGTCGCTGGACACCAGCACCGGGTTAATGTCACTAGGACAACAGGGAGCTGACAGCAGGAGCAGAGAGAATGGAGGTCAGTACAGGAGCTGGGCGTTTGAGTCCTGATGTCCCGGTGCCCAGAGCCTCTGGGCAACCCTCCTGGTCCCTGCAAGGATCTCCTCTAGGTCCGTCCAACTCCAATCTTGGCCACATGGATAGAGGGTGACTTCTCTGTGCATGGCATTCAAGGTTATCACAAGCTGTTCAGTCGACACGTTCGGCTGCCTGTCCCCCCACCCCCTGCCACACCACATCCCTCAATTCCCCACACCCCATGCACCTTTATTTCCCTGTGCCTCAAAGACTCTGTCCCCTCTGCTGGAATGCCGCTCCCTTCTTCTGCCTGTCTAACTGCTACATCCCATCCATCTTCCCAGACGCTAAACTAGATAAAACTAGGGGGCTGCAGGACGGGAGGAAGCACTGTAGGAGATTTTAGATGGGGCCCTACATTGTCTCACGAACAAATTCTGACAAATGCCTAACTCACGAGGGGTATCTCTGGAAGGCTCTTGCCCCACCTGCATTCCATCCATCCTTAAAGGTCCTGTTCAAGGCCACTCCCTCTGGACGGCCCTCCTCTGCTCTTGAGACCTTATTGCTAGCCTCTTACTCCAAATTCCAAAGGCACCCGTGGTTTGATTCCCTCATCCTGGTAAAAAGGTATTGTAATCCAGCTAACATTGTTATTTATATAATTATAGTATTCTTGTTTGTAAATAGAGTTAATTTTAAGTCACTCACTCCTTTCCTTCTTAAAAAAAGGGAGGGTCTCCCATAAGCCAGTCATACTATGATGAGCTTCAGGATAAAGAGATAAATAAAACACAACCCCTGCCCTGTAGAAGACCCAAGCCCAGTGCAGGAGAATAATTGTGCCAGTAATAAGGATGCTAAAAATAAAACTATGGGCGTGGCGCTTTTCTCACACCCAAAGACCTTTTCATATTCATGTTCTTAATTATTCTTTGTCCCAGTTTGCAGTGGAGAATACGAAGGAACTTAGCCAGGGAGACATCAACATGCCCATTTTACAAATGAGTTGCGGTCAAGTTAGGACTTGAACCCAGGCATCTTACGCCAAAGCCCTCTATACCCTGTAGCACCTCTGCCGTGGTAGCTCGGTTTTCTGGGCTTGGGGAAAGCGGGAACTCTGAGACGTAAGGATTGCATCTCCTTCAGCATCCAGCACAGGGCCCGACACGGACTACGTCTTGGGGGAGGGTTTGATTTTTCAGAGCAGCGTTGATCAACATTATTTCTCCTCTTTTCACTCCTCAGCCTTGCATTCTTATTAAGCTCGAGTCCATGAAACCCAAATGCCCCAGTCTGGAAAGATGTGAAAGCAGAGATTCACGTTCCATCCCTGGCCTGTGGATGGCTCCCAGGTGGTCTGTGGAGGCATCAGGTGCAACTCACCTGTGGTATAGTTGAACACATCGCCCAAAGGACTCTGCCCTGCCTTGTTATAGGCAAACACACTAATAAAATAAGTGAAGCCACACTCAGATAAGAAATTGCACTGGGTGAGGGAGGTGTTGCAGTGTACTTCCAAGCCATCATCACTCTTCACAAAGGCCACATAGTAATCACCCAGAACCACGGTGGACCAAGCCACAGACAGGTGGCCAGGGGGATCTTCTTGGATAGTCACTCGTCCGGGTGCACAAGCAACTAGGAAATGATAAAGAAGACACAGCTGAGTTCCGCAAGAGATTTTTTTCTTCTCTGCATCTTTGCACAGTAGCTCTTCATTAAACATTAGTTCTCCTCCCCAGACACAGATATTTCTAAATTGAGGTCTAAAACTCCACATATGTGCATTTTATCTCTTTGATAAGAATGAAGGTTGGAAGCTATCTAAACACATAATTCTTTTTTTTTTTTTTTTTTTTTTTTGTCTTTTTGTCTTTTTGCCATTTCTTAGGTCGCTCCTGCGGCATATGGAGGTTCCCAGGCTAGGGGTCCAATCGGAGCTGTAGCTGCCGGCCTACACCAGAGCCACAGCAACGCGGGATCTGAGCTGTGTCTGCGACCTACACCACAGCTCACGGCAACGCTGGATCCTTAACCCACTGAGCAAGGCCAGGGATGGAACCCACAACCTCATGGTTCCTAGTCGGATTCGTTAACCACCGAGCCACAATGGGAACTCCTAAACACATATTCTAAGCTATAGACAGTTCATCTCTATCTTTTTAAAAAAGTAGCTCCCACCAAGCCTAGGTCTGTGAAACACGACATAAATAAGAGGCCACTATCTGTACTGCATGGCTAGAGCTATAACTCAAAGTAGATATTAGTATATTTACAACTTTACCAATGAAAAAGAAAATAAATTAGTGAAGTATCTGAAATAGGAACCAGGCCTCCTAATTTTCAAAGAAGTATTTTTTTTCAACGCATAAGATCTAATCTCACTATCAACATCATTCAAACTCGTCAGAATGTCCAGATCAATGCTTTTAGATGAGGTTTTCATTCTCACTTCTTCTAGAGTGTTCTGGAACACTGCATCTGCATTATTTGTTTCCCTAATGGCAGTCACTTTGGCTTACCAACCCCGCGATGATCTCACTCTTGTTTACTTACCAGTTTTCAGTGTCACTGCTGAAGTTGATTTGCTAGACCCAGCATCATTACTTGCTAGAACTGAAATCAGGTACTCAGTTCCACAGTGGAGGGAGGAGATGGTGCAGGAACTGAAAGTTGTACTACAGCTCAGCTTGGAAGAGTCACTTAAAGCCACCACAGTATAGTTGAAAGCTCCCTCTGTCGGTGCCCATGAAACAGATGCCTTCAGAGCCCCACTATCAAAAGAGACTTGAATGTTGGCAGGAGCACGAGGACCTACATTTTGGAGAAACAATTAAGATTTTACAGTAGCTTCTGGAGTTCCCATTGGGGCTCAGCAGAAATGAACCCGACTAGAAGCCACGAGAATGTGGGTTTGATCCCTGGCCTAGCTCAGTGGGTTAGGGATCCGGCATTGCCGTTAGCTGTGGTATAGTTTTCAGAAGCAGCTCAGATCCCGTGGTGCTGTGGCTGTGGTAGGCAGCTGCAACTCCAATTCGACCCCTAGCCTGGGAACTCCCATACGCTCCAAGTGCGGCCCTAAAAAAAAGAAAAGAAAATAAAAGAAAAAAATTGCAGTAACCTCGAGAACCCAAGAAAGATTTGGCCTAACAAGACTGCAGAACTTGGAGGATCAGGCACTCTGATAAATGGGATAATTACAAGTGTACCACACATAAAATTGGGTTTAAGGTATCTGAGAACTGGTAACACATCTGCCACTAACTATGCAAACTCATAACTAGTTATATGACGTTGGCCATGTTATTTAATCTTTTTGTTATTTATTTTTTTTCTCATCTATAAAATAGATCTAATAAGGTCAGTCCCTAGCCCATATAGGTGGCACACATATTTTATTTTTTTATTTTATTTTATTTTTTGGTCTTTTAAGGGCCATGGCATACGGAGGTTCCCAGGCCAGGGGTCGAATTGGAGCTACAGCTGCCAGCCAACACCACAGCCACAGCAATGCAGGATCCGAGCCACGTCTCTAACCTACACCACAGTTCACGGCAATGCCAGATCCTTAACCCACTGAGCGAGGCCAGGGATCGAACCTGCAACCTCATTGTTCCCAGATGGATTCCTTAACCATTGAGCCACCATGTGAACTCCATATTTTAAATGAATGAATGCGTGAATGCACAATTTGATAAGTGATTGAAATAATTAAATGAGATTATGAAAGTGAAGGGCTAAAAGGGCCATGTAGGTATGTTATTAAGTGGTAGGGCACATATTCTATAAAGTTAAACAGATGAGCTTCAACAGCATCCATTCTTTACTTTTGACACACGCTAAGACTTGTAAGAGCTTTTAGTCACAGTCGTTTCTAGAAAAGCAGACTTTCTTTCCATTCTAACTCAAAGGGAAGGAAGGAGAGTATCAAGTGTGATGCTCATACAGGAAGATAGTCTTTTCAGTGTCTCCAAAACAAGTTTCTCTACATTCTTAGGACTATGCCTTCCTTTCCTCAGGGTTATCCTCTTGAAGAAGCTTGAGGAGTGTTCTCGTGGGCCGAGAAGGAGAGAGGTTGGCCTCAGTTCTCTGGAAACTGTGCTGTAATAAGGACTACCTCACAGGCATTAGAGAACTTTAAGACAACCTGTGAGCAGAGACCAGCACCTTCTGGACAACAGGGGCTCAACTCATCTTCTGCAAGGCACACACCTGCCATGTTTCTCCTGCAGGCCATCTCGACAGGCCCCTTCCTATGCTGCACAGCCAACTTATCTGCAGAGGCAGGTATGCTCTGGGGTAAAGCTGGGCCCAAGGATGGTAGGGTGGTATGCAGTGTTTTAGAACAACCTCATTTTCCCACACGGGGCATGGAAGAATTAGGAAAAGTGAGTAGAGTAGTGTGAGGTTGTTATAGGTTGAACTGAGTCCCCTCACAAAATTCATATGCCAAAGTCCTAACCCTCAGTGGTCCAGAATATGTTCTCATTTGGAAATAGGATCATAGCAGATAGTTAGTTAAGATGAAATCATGAGGGTGGGTCCTAAGACAATATGACTGATATCCCTATAAGAAGAGAAAATGTAGACACAGACATACACATATAGGGAGAATGCCATGTGAATATGAAGACTGGTATCGACAAGCCAAGGAGAGAGGCCTGGAACAGATCCTGCCTTCACAGCCCTCAGAAGGAACCAAGCCTGCCAACATCTTGATCTCAGACTTCCAGCCTCCAGGACTGTGTGCCAATAGACTTCTGTTGTTTAAGGCAGCTAGTTTGTGGTACATTGTTGTGGTAGCCCTAGCAAGCTAATATAGAGGCTAAATCCAATATCTCTACAACTTTTTAAACAAAGAGAAACAAATGAAGACGAAGGCTTTAAAACAAAAAACAAAAAAAAATGACCCAGTCACCTCTAGGAGATGGCTCTCCCTGTTCCTCAGCTTGACAGAGATGCTCCTCTCAGTGCCACCCTGTGCCCGCACATCCTTCATTAATGCACTTGTGACATGGAACTATGACCATTGATTTATGCGTCAGCTTCTCCTGGGACCAGTCAATTCTTTGAGTGTAGGAATCCTTATTTGATTTTGTATCTCCATCAGCTAACTATGTCCAGCATATAGTAGGCCTTCAATAACTGTTTGTGGAATGAAAGAATGAGGCCCAGGGAGACTGGCTTGTCACAGACATCCTGACTCACAAGGCCCGTCACTGATCACTTTAGAGCCACTTTGCTATCATTTCTTCCTAGAGAAACATCAGGAAAGGCAAACCCTTCTCTCTCCCCTACATTTCTGCCTTGGTCTGTAGACAATGGGGCTTCCACCCCCCTTCAAACTGAGGGGCGGATGGAGAGAACATCTCTTGTTTCCTTCCACCCTTTCCTTGGTCCTTCCCTAGAGATGACACAGCTAATCTGGTTGATGAGCCCAACATCCATAGGCTTTACTGCCTCAAGAGAAGGAAAAAACAATCTCCTTCTCTTTCTCCCCCATCTCATTGTTTTGGCTCACTGCAGCAGCTGGGTTTGGGCTTCCAGCTATCTTGCAGCAGGATGCCCTGGTCAGGTACCCCTGTGATGGGAATGGTGGGAGCATGGAGCACACCATGCTCCAGCTTCTTAGCCTGCAGCTGGAGGAGAGGCAATGGGAAGGCCCATGCTGACCTCACGCCTAAGTTGAGGCCTTTGGGAAACATATCTGGAATACTGATTCCCACCACCGCATAAAAAGTCCCTAACAGGAACTTTGTTTTCTCTGCTGCTGCTGTGTCTCTAGAACAATACCAGCTCAAAGTTGGTAAATACTCATTAAACGGCTGCTGAATAAATTCTTGTTTTTGTCTATACTCTTGGTCTGACCCTAGGAAGGGATAAGAGGGGACTGATAACCCTAATAAGAATTATCTCCTGCTATGGGCTATTGAACATGTATGTTGAAAATAAGCTGGGTATCAGAGGAGAGGTGCCACGCTCTGTGTACTTTGAGCAGCATTTCTCCATACAAGCAGTAAGCATTTAAACTACTGAGGAAGAGAGTTCCCATCGTGATGCAGTGGTTAACAAATCTGACTAGGAACCATGAGGTTTCGGGTTCAGTCCTTGGCCTCGCTCAGTGGGTTAAGGATCTGGCGCTGCCGTGAGCTGTGGTGTAGGTCGCAGATGCGGCTTGGATCCTGTGTTGCTGTCCTGTGTAGGCCAGTGACTACGGCTCTGATTAGACCCCTAGCCTGGGAATCTCCATATGCCGCGGGAGCGGGCCTAGAAAAGGCAAAAAGACTAATAATAATAATAATAATAATAAACCACCAAGGAGGAATTGTCAAATCCCTATAAATAGGCTCATAATAAATTTATTTATTTATTTATTTATTTATTTTTTCATAATAAATTTAAATAGCTGCTGCCAGCCGCTCTGTACTTATCACTTAACACGGCTCTCGCTGGCGGCGATGCACAGCCCTCACTGATCAAAAAGGAGAATGGTCGGGGCTGGGCTGAGAAGTCCTTACTTGTTCTCTGATTGCAGGTGGAGTCATCCCCAGGGGTCCCGTTGGCGTTCCACGCATAGGCCTTTATGGTGTAGAGCGTCCCGGCGTCTAAGCTAGTGAACGTCAAGGAGGTGTTGGTAGTGTTCTCTTTCCAGACTCTTCCCAAACCATTAGCTCGCATGATGGACACAGAGAACCCCATCGCCATGTACACGGCCTCCCACTGCACAAGGATAGAGTCTGGACTTGGAGAGCTGACTTCTAGAATTGGTGCAGCCAGTACTACAAAGACAAAAGGATGTGCATTCACGTTAGGAAAGTGCCTTAGGGGATAATTCAAATTTAGGAACAGGTAATTGGAGGTTGATTATCCACAACCTATGGCGTTGCAATAGGATTCATGGCAGAGTTTCATTAAGTAATTGCTAATTAAATATGTATTGGGAATTCCCCTGTGGCAGCACGTTATGGATCCAATGTTGTCACTGCAGCGGCTCAGGTCACTGCTGCGATGTGGGTTGATTCCTGGCCCAGGAACTTCCACATGCTGTAGGCATAGCCCGCCCCCACCCCCAAAAAAAGAGTAGTCAGTACATCAGAAATTATCACAGCACTGTAAGTCAACTATACTTCAATAAAACTTAAAAAAGATGAATGAGAATGAAAAAATCTGTATTAGTTACAGATGATTCAGCAGAGGAATGGGAAACAGAGAAATTCTAATAGTAAGACATTCCTTCAGCTGGAGTTTGGTAAGAATGTCGATAAAACCTCCTTGTCATCATAATATAAGTCAATGGGGGAATGACAGTTTATACTATACTATTTTAATGTGCACACCATCTTTCAGAAACATGCCCAGGCACAATTTTATCAAATCAGTTTAAGCCGCACTGATGACAAACTTTAAATGGTTTTATTTCAAACAAGTCAAAGTGCAGCAAAATCACTTCTAAGTGTTCTTTATTCCGCATGGTCTTTAGAGGTAACTGAAGCTAAAAACAGAAATCCCTTTTTCAGAGATTTAAAAGCAGGGATGCTTTTAAAGATACCCAGAAATGAGTTTTATTTTCTAAGTCATCTTTTTTTTTTTTTTTTTTGTCTTTTTAGGGCCATGCCTGGGGCATATGGAAGTTCCCAAGCTAGGGGTAGAATCAGAGCTGCAGCCACCAGCCTACACCACAGCCACAGCAACGCAGGATCTGAGCCTATACCACAGCTCATGGCAAGGCCGGATCTTTAACTCACTGAATGAGGCCAGGGATCGAACCTGCGTCCTCATGGATACTAGTCAGATTCGTTTCCACTAAGCCATGACGGGAACTGCATATCTGAAATTTAAATACCACCTCCTCGACAGATATTTGAATTAAAAAAAAAAAATGTCACTTGGTGGCTTTCACTCCTGGGCCTTGAACCATAGGCACTCACGTGACACAAGTTTACATCATGCATTTGCTTCCTCAGTACAATTGATCCGGGTCACAAGCAATTGCTCAACAGAGGAGGAGCACAGAGCTACCTGTCTTTGCCTGTTTCGGAGGTGATGGCTGGCTTCTCCCAGCAGCACTGACGGATCTGACCGTGATTTGGTACAAGGTCGCAGCCTTCAGGCCTGTCACCGTGCCTGGGGAACCGGCCACCATGGTTTCAATGACAGTGTTCCCGTCTTCGGCCGTAAGGAGGTAACTGGTGGCACCTGGCACTGTAGCCCATTCCACGGTGATACTGTTGCTGATTTTTGAATAGGCCTGATCAATAGAGGGTATTTCAGGAGCTGCAAGAGATTTTGAAGGTGTACTTTAGCTAGAGTACCTGCAAGAATTACCTCTTGCATCATTTTACTTTTCCAACTCAATTCGCCTCATGCCATCCTTCAGACATAAACTTTGCCCTTCTTTTCCAGGTCCAGAAAAAAACAGAGAAAAGGAAAGACAAAAGCTGCTCTCCCAGAGAGAGCCAGAAAGCTCAAACCTCCCATTCACGAATGGGATTTCGAAGAGGTTTTCCCCAGCCGGCTCTGGGACAATGTGTGCTGTTCGTACTCTTAAAAGAATTAAACAAGAGTGGGGAGTGATTTGGGGACAGAACTCTCAGAGGAGGGCCAGAGTACATGAGGGGCTTCCTTGCAGAGGATTCGACTCCAGTTTGCGGATTCTGTGAATCCCCCAGCCACGTGGCCACCCATCTCCCGGCCCTGGCCCACCACCCTGTTCCACTGCCTGCAGCCTGCCCGTCCAGCCCCCACCTCTGCTGGGGCTGTGATTTCCATTCGTGCAATTCGCACACTTCCCAAGTTGGCATTTTTTTTTTTTTAATCTTTCTTTCTTTTTTTTTTAAGGGCCACATTTTTGGCATATGGAAGTCTCCCAAATGAGAAATGCAGCTGCTGGCCTACACCACAGCCACAGCAATGCCAGATCTGAGCAGCGTCTGCAAACTACACCAGAACTCAGAGCAACAGTGAATCCTTAACCCACTGAGCGAGACCAGGGATCCCGAACCTGCACCCTCATGGATACGAGGTGGGTTCTTAACCCGCTGAGCCACAGCGGGAACTCCCCAAGAGGCATTTGATCCAATGGAGGAAGAGGGAGAACAGAGTTCTTTGTTTTATAATTGTTCCAACCTACCGTTTTTAATATTATCAGAGTGCAACGATTTTAAGATTCTTCTCTATAAAGTAAAAAGAAATTTTATTCTTTCCTTCTCTATCAGAACATCTGCCCCAGCATAAGAACGAGATGCAGTGGTCCCTTCTCGCCTGGACCTGGCCATGGTTTTCCAGGAGGCGATGAATGCTTATGTCATGGGTTTACCTAAGGCATTCCTACACATTGGCCATGAGGTGAGAGAGAGCGTGGAAATCAGATTTACTGCTTTGCAAAACTCTGCAGCACAAAAATGCCCTGGGTATAAGAGGTCCCCATGGAAAAAAGGATCGAACAAAAATAGCTGAGGTTTAGGTGTGAAACCCACTCTTGGCCTTTTATGTTTAATGTACTGCATTTGCTGGGTAAAATCACTACACGCCAAGTTCAAAACTAAAAGGCAAAAACAAAAACAAAAACAAAAAACCCTCGAGAGTGAATGAAGAGAAGGAATAAATACAGTCCAAACGTGTGATTTGCCAGCATCAACTCCCTCCATCTGGCAGACCCTCACCTTCCAAATCCCTTGTGCAGGACACAGACAACCTTTTCTTTCTGTCCCCAGAGCCCAGTGAGTCCGCTTTGGCAGCACCTCAGAAATAACCACGCTGCAGGAATGAACAAAGCGTCCACTGTGCCCCGGCCGGACATTCCTTGAACATCAACCAGGACAGTCTCCGCTGCCATCGAAAGAAAACTAGGCTGGTAGGATACACTGGGGCAAAGCTGCCTGGGCTCATCTGAGCCATTTGCCAGCAGAAGGGGACTCGGCAGGGAGCACCCGTGTCCCCTCCCGGTTGCAGGATAGAAAGGCCCCCTTGGGGGCTCTTACACGCACCCGCCCACATGCTCCTCCCTTCTCTGCTCCCCCAGCTCGGTGGTGTCTCTCAACTCCTACTGCTTCCTTTGTCCCCATTGTTCGTCTTATCTCCTGTGATCCAGTCCTGCTGCTAGAACGGACTGACTTCCTGGACAGATGACAACCAACCCAGACAGTGGCATGACAGTGCCTTCCTGGGGTGTTTGAAAGGCATAGAAAAGGCTAGCGTGACACAGACTGTGTCTCCACAGGGCTGTCAAGGGGCCTGAGGACTCCACTGAACTGAGCTGGGGGGGTCACATTTGCCTAGAATAGTAACACACGAAGCCAGTATCAGCAGGAAGAAACAGGGCTGTGCGGTGGGAAAAAAGCAAAGGATGTGGATTTTGGAACACTGGGTTTGAGCCATTTATTTCTGTTTACAAGTGATTTCACCTCTTCCGGTCTCGGTTTTCTCCCTCGAGTATATAGAACATTAACAATTCCTATAGGGAGTTCCCGACTTGGTGTAGCGAAAACGAATCTGACTAGGAAGCATGAAGTTGCAGGTTCGATCCCTGGCCTCACTCAGTGGGTTAAGGATCCATGAGCTGTGGTGTATGTCACAGATGTGGCTCAGATCCCGTGTTGCTGTGGCTGTGGAGTAGGCCGGCAGCTGTAGCTCGATTGGACTCCTAGCCTGGGAACCTCCATATGACGAGAGTGTGCCCCAAAAAACCCAAATAATAATAATAATAATAATAATTCCTACGTCTTTAGGTTTACTTTGAAATGTAAAATATCTACATTTTAGGATTATTATTGTTACTATTATTTGCTTTTTAGGGCCGCACCCACGGCATATGTAAGTTCCCAGGCTAGGGGTCCAATTGGAGCTACAGTTGCTGGCCTACACCACAGCCATAGCAACTCGGGATCCGAGCCACGTCTGTGACCTACACCACAGCTCATGGCAACACTGGATCCTTAACCCACTGAGGATCCTTAACCCACTGATCGAGGCCAGGGATCGAACCCGCATCCTCATGGATCCTAATCAGGTTCATTAACAGCTGAGCCACGAAGGGAACTCCCTGGGATTATTGTAAAGAATAAGTGAAATAGTACATGTAAGAGCATGTCCAAAGGCAGAAAGGATGTGTGTGTGTGTGTGTGTGTGTGTTTACCAGGATGAGCAAATTTTGGGTGTGGAAAAGCCAGGACACATGCACTGCCATGGAAGGGATGCTGCTATGGAAGGTGGGATTCTGGAGAGTCTGAGGTGAGAACGGGCTGGAAAGATAGACTGCTTGTTTTTTGTTTTTTGTTTTGTCTTTTTGCCTTTTCCAGGGCCTCACCCATGGCATATGAAGGTTCCCAGGCTAGGGGTCTAATCAGAGCTGTAGCCACTGGCCTATGCCACAGCCACAGCAACACCAGATCCAAGCCACATTTGCAACCTACACCACAGCTCATGGCAACACTGGATCCTTAACCCACTGAGCGAGGCCAGGGATTGAACCTATAACCTCAACGTTCCTAGTCGGATTTGTTAACCGCTGAGCCACAACGGGAACTCCAGATGGCTTGTTTACACATCCTTCTGGAGCAGGATCTAACCAGCAACAGCCGTGAAAAAAGAGCAACACCTTTATGCTGTTTCCCTTCGAGAGATGAGAAGATTGAGTAGGATGTGTAAAGCCTCCACAGATTAGCAGCGGTTCTTCACTCTGACTTAGTTCTATATTTGGCCCACTTACTGCATTGATGAAAGAGAAAAATGCATTCCCTAGATTTGCAAGCAGGCACTCTGACTAGTCAAGAGTGAAACCCTTTGATTCTCAGCATCTGCGCTTTGTGCCAACTCAGAGATCTTAAGTAGCCTCTGTGGCCCCAGTGGCCAGACACAGATAAACAGCTGAGGCCAGGGACCAGAGGGCATCAAAATACACACACCCAAAATGCACAGCCCTCCCAGAAAGTGTCAATAAAACACACTGCATCTATTAAAAAGACAGGATGACTCCATGACTATCAGCATCAGCATCTCAGCCTGCCCCATTCTTGACCCCAAATAGTGTGGATCGTGTGGGACTCAAACGGGGTCAGTGTGTCCTGGCACTTTCTAAGGGACAGCAGAACTAGATTTTGCCCAATTCGAAGGCCACATATTTTTAAAAATCACTTTGCATGTGGGAAACAGTCCTTCTCATAGCTTCCTGGCCAAGTGAGGAAGAACGAAGCATGAAATGATAATTTTTAAAAACTTACTGTAATTGAGAACTTTGTCTAGATACTCATGTTGCAACAGAACAAAGGGTGGGGGAAAAATGTAATTGTAATATACACATGTAAGGATAACCTGACCCCCTTGCTGTACAGTGGGAAAATTAAAAAATTTAAAAAAAAAACTTACTGTATATGCACAGATTGTATGGCTCCGCCATAGATCTATAACAAACATTTTAAGTGCCTTATTTACATTCTCTTTGCTGTGGCATAAACAAAATAATACATACAAATTGCTAAGAGAGTTTATTGGTGATGTTATTGATATTATTTCCTTTCAATAATCTAAATCCCTTTGAACATAAACTTCCATTCGAGCACTTACATTTCTGGAATATATGAGCCAGGAGAGACCTCGAAAGAAATTATCCTTGCCTTCAGTTATTTATTCAAGAAAAAAATGGTGATAAAATCTTTTAAAAAGAAGCCCTTTTCCAGGTCTGGGTTATCCCAGTCTATATTTCAAAGATGTAATATGAGAAGGATAAAATCTTTTTTGCTAAAGTAGACAGTTTTCTCCCTTAATTCCTCAGAAGACAAATAAGAAAAGCTACATAATTTAGGTCTCCACTATTTTATAGCTAAACATTCGTGTCTTTGACTGCAATGATGATCACAGATATTCTACTATGGCTAACTGTATTTGAGAAAAACCTATGACTCCATGCCTCTATACATCTCAGTACTCGAGAAGAATATCTTATGAGGATCTATCTTCAAATTTGGATCCATGTATCTGTCTTACCAGTGACACTCACAGGTTTAGCGCTTTGAAAATGTCACATATTTTTCTTGGTGTAGTCTTTGTATGCCAAAGTAGCCCAAGAATTAACAATGGAAATCAACATCAAAGAAGGGGAGGGTAAACTTGCATTTCAAAGAATTTTACCTGTTTTTGCTGAAGCCACCTGAAAAGGAAAGTTTAGAAAATTAGAATCACAAAGAAAAGCGCCATTTGGGGAAAGGTACAGTCTAAAGTAGAGCAGTAGTATACTCAGCACAACATGCTTACGCATAATGGGAGCAATTTTCCAATCCACACACAATATTTATTTGCACAAATTATTTGCCAACACTCAAATCTACCACAAAGCCATCCCAAACAGAATTGAGAGGCTGGAGACAGATCGTATGACTATTTCATTTTTTCTCCCTGAATCTGCCTATTGAACTAAGTCAGTAGCTGCTGACAGATTTTTCAGAAATCTTTGTTCTTAAAACATAATGGTATTCTTGTTTTCCTTCTCTGGTAAATGGCATTAAATTTCAAACACACAAACATATACAATTTTGGTATGTTTCCAAAGTATTTTGATGTCTACCTCCCCAGCCTTGAGGCTTTCAAAAGAAAGAGAAAGATGTGGTATGTGGGTCCCCCCCCCAAATAGTTGCAGGTAGGTTGGAAGAGTGAACTCACCATTTTAAGATAGATAAGACTGAATCCAATCACAGACACACATTCCATCGATCCAGCAGCCATCCTGTTGGACTGAGCACTCACATGGCACACAAACAAGTGGGCAGGGTCCTCTTTGGTCTCCAGGTGGGCAGCACTGTTGGTCGATGGGACTTGGAGCTGTGATGCTGGGAACAGACCCTGGATGTAGCTCCTCCCCTTTCGTGAGGAGCTGACCTGTAACGAGGGGCACTTGGAGGCTGGCAGCTACAGGTATTGCAAAGACTGAAAAAAAGAAGAGTGGAAGAAAGGCATGAGTGGAAGAAAGCCATGTTGAGCAGGCCAAAAGGCGACTGTCACCTGGGCTTTCCAGGTAAGGTGTAGAAAGCTGTCCTTTTCTGCTGAAATCTTTTTCTAAACGTAATTTTACAAAGCTGTATAGAAATTATTAACACAGTGGAATGATCATTTTAAACTTGGGAATCCTGACCAGTTTCATTTATTCTTTTTCACTTTTATGTGTTGTTATTGTTGTTGTTGCAGCCCACAGTGATCAGTCCTGCTGTCGGCTGGGGGGAGGAGGGGATAGGGCAGATGGTGTTTAAAGGTAAAAACTTACAACTAGTAGATAAATAAGTTCTGGGGATCTAATGCACCACATAACGATGACAGTGAACAGTATCATGTTATAAACTTCAAAGTCGCTAAGAGACTAAATCGTAACTTCTCAACACAGAAAAGAAATAATTATGTGATGTAATAGAGGTGTGAGCCAATGCTACTCTAGTAATCATATTGCAAGAGATACTGTATCGCATTAACACTTAATGCAAATTAAAACCACAATGAGATACCACTGCACACTATTAGACGTATTTAGACGTCTAAATTAGAAAGACAGATGACACCAAATGTTGGCAAGGATAGAGAGCAAAAAGAAATCTCATTCCTGGTCGGAACATAAAATGGTGCAACCACAGAAAACTTTGGCTATTTCGTAAGAAGTTAAACATACCCCTATTATATGACCTGGTCCCTCTATTTCTAGGTGTTTACCCAAGAGAAATGAAAGCATATGTCCATATAAAAACATGTACACAAATATTCCTAGTGGCCTTTTTAAAACAGCCCCAAACTATAAGCACATTAAATGTCCAACAACCAAACTGAACAATAAAGAAATAGAAAACTGCTCAGTAATAAAAGAAATGAACTATTGATACACACAACATGGATGAACTTGAAAATAATAAAGCCAGACCAAGAAGAAGGAGGGGAGGAGGAGGAGAAAAGGGAGAATACAGGTTGTTTGATCCAATTATATAAAATTCTAGGAAATGCAAAATACTCTGAAAGCAGGAGTTCCTCTTGTGGCACGGTGGAAATGAATTTGGCTAGTATCCTTGAGGATGTGGGTTCAATCCCTCGCCTCGCTCAGTGGGTTAAGGATCCAGTGTTTCAGCAAGCTACAGCCTAGGTCGCAGACAGGGCTTGGTTCCCAGATTGCTGTGGCTGTGGATAGGCTGGCAGCTGTAGCCCTGATTTGACACTGAGCCTGGGAACTTCCACATCATATGCCAAAGTGTAGCCATAAAAAAAGCAAAAAAAAAAAAAAAAAAAAAAAAAAAAAAAAAAAAACCACACACAAAAAAACCAACTCTGAAAGCAGAAAGCAAGTCAATAAATCAATGGTTGCCTGGGAATGGGGAGAAGGGATTATAAAAATACAATATATAAATATATCAAGCTAACATTTGTACACCTCAAACTTGTCAATGTTCTATATCAATTACATTCAATGAAAGAAAAGAAAAAAAAAAAAGGCAGGAGCATTCCCTGTGCTGAGACAGTTGGAGGTCCTTAATGAGCACCTTAAAGTCATCCAGCCCCAGTACTACCCCACCATTTACCAAAGGGATTGCAAAAGTGAGGAGGAAGCGTATGTTTCGTATCTGAATTATGGGGATGGTTTCTTGTGTGTATACATATGTCAAAGCATTGAGTTTATATTATAAATGTGGGTAATTTGTGCTATGTCAGTTATATCCCACCAAAGTAGTTTTTTAAAAAAATCAGTCCACCTGCGCACTCTAAGATGCTTCCACTAAACCACTCTGTCTTCTATGAGTTGACCATTATGATTTCAAGGCATCTTCATTTGTGCATATAACAAGTATATACGGAGTAGCTACTGTATACCAAGGGCTGTCCTAGACATGGGGTATATAAACATAAGCCAATGAGGGCTCTGTGCTCAAGGAGCAAACAATTCAGTGGAGGAAGGCCAAAATCAGGAGCTCAGGTAAGAAATATCTAACGGGAGTTCCCGTCGTGGCGCAGTGGTTAACGAATCCGACTAGGAACCATGAGGTGGCGGGTTCGGTCCCTGCCCTTGCTCAGTGGGTTAACGATCCGGCGTTGCCGTGAGCTGTGGTGTAGGTTGCAGACGCGGCTCGGATCCCGCGTTGCTGTGGCTCTGGCGTAGGCCGGTGGCTACAGCTCCGATTCAACCCCTAGCCTGGGAACCTCCATATGCCGCGGGAGCGGCCCAAAGAAATAGCAAAAAGACAAATAAATAAATAAAAATAAAATGCTGCCCCCCGACCCCATGATCCTCATTTAAAAAGAAAAAGAAAAAAGAAAAAAGAAATATCTAACGCCAGGTGCCTCTAAAGGTTATGCAGAAAAATAAAGCAGAATAACAGGTAAAAATATTGAGGTACAGAGTTTAGTTTACATACCACGGTCAGGGAGGACTTCTCCAGTGATGATGTGCTTGAGCGAGGGCATGAGGGAAGCGCGGATGAGGCCTTCGGGACCCTAGGAAACGTCAGGCAGAGGGAAGAGGAAAGCCCAGGGCCCTGAGGAGCAAGAAGGTTGGCCAGAGCGCCGTGAGCACTTACGCCCCCTCGCGGTGGGAGTGTGGGTAGCTGACAGCTCTAGCTGAGTCTCAGACTCGCCCTTAGACAAGAGCTGCCTTGCTCAAAGTCACACCCTCTTCCCTGAGCAGCCAAATCCAAAGACTGGTAGGTAAATATAAGTTCCACTTGCCGATTTCAGGAGGGGGGCCTGCATGGTGAACCACGGCATCCTCTAGGGTCATTTGAGGGTGAGGCTAGAGAGGCACCTAGGGAGCAAAATTTAAGAGGGCACTCACTTTCAGGTTCTCACAAGCCCAGGGTTTCAGAGGTTTTACCGTCATGAATTTAAAGAGAGGCCAGTTGGCATGACTGTATATTTTTTTTCTGGTCGTGTGCAGACACAGAGTAGACTGAGAGTTGTATTTAACTAGAATGAGGGTATTACTAGACCAGTATAAAGGAGGGCAACTGCAGTAAGGGAATTGAGAAGTGATTTATAATATCGGACTGTGGAAACGAAGCTGGGTGGGCAAGGAAGTGAGTCTTGCAAAGCCTTCCTACCACTGAGGCTGAGAGGACTGCAGTGGAGACTGATAGGCTGGCAGGAACAATAGATGGGAGGCCCTGGTGGAGTTAATGAATGAAAGGATGTTAGAAGTAAGCTGAAGGGAGTTCCCGCCGTGGCGCAGTGGTTAATGAATCCGACTAGGAACCATGAGGTTGCGGGTTCGATCCCTGCCCTTGCTCAGTGGGTTGATGATCCGGCGTTGCCGGGAGCTGTGGTGCAGGTTGCAGACACGGCTCGGATCCAGCATTGCTGTGGCTCTGGTGTAGGCCAGTGGCTACAGCTCTGATTAGACCCCTAGCCTGGGAACCTCCATATGCCGCGGGAGCGGCCCAAGAAATAGCAAAAAGACAAAAAAAAAGAAGTAAGCTGAAGATAGAGGAGTTGGTGCGGAGAGAATGGGGTGTTTGAAGTGGAAACTGGAGAACTTTCAGTGATTGGTGATGGGCTGGTTCTAGGATATAACCATGGGAAATGGCAGCTGAGGTCATGTGGAAGGGAAAAAAAAGATCATTGGAAGTCAGGAGATCAAAAAATTGAGAGGCCTCGAGAACTGGAAAGACTGTTCAATGGGTATTGGAATCACTAAGAATTCTGGCCATAGTCAGGAAATAGGGGTTACGATATTTGTAAAACTCTAAGCATTAAACATTCTTAGTGACTAATAGGGTAATACTAGGAAAATTGAAGTTACCCGATAATCCGAAGACCAGGAGAGGGGCTGAAAATAAAAGATACAGACAAGGGGCTAGAAAGAAAGAGGGAGAAAATGTTAGGATGCTGCATAACAAAAGTCATCTTCTCTCTAGCCCGCAATGCCTGTGTCCGTGTTTCCTGACCTCCAACCTCCTTCACTAAGCTGATGCTAAATTAGGTTTGGTTGCTTGGTATACAAGTCCGGATTTCTGTAATGCTAGACTCTTTTTGCTGAGAGTGACAGAAAACCTTTAAAGAAAGTGGCCTACGTGGAGCCCCTTGGTGCTCATGGCCTGATGCTGGGTGATGGCCAACCCCCACCCCCCACCAGGGCAATGCAGCCTTTGTTCATGCAATCTCTCTCTCTGCACTGAGGCAAAGTCCAGATCCCTGGGGGACAAGCCTGACTGATGGCTGCAGGCCGATCGTGCACACGCGTGTCCTCCTGGGTGTCAGCCTTGCCCCTCCTGGGTCACTGGCCTCTTGGAGGTTTCCATCAGTTGTTTGGCCTGCAAACTCAGTTCTCTGAGGGGCTCATTCATTTGAAGCATTTCTAGCTTTTTATCTTTTGAAGGTGAGAGTAACACAATTCCCTCTCTGAATTGTTCCTGGGAAATATTTATTAATATTTCTTTTTTAAATATTATGTAAAAATACTATCCCAATCTATTTTTCATCTTTAGAAATTTTATCATGTTTTTGTCATAAAGAGATTTACCTCTTTTATTTAGTAAGATTTTTTCTTTATGAAGATATTGTGCTTCAGAAAAACTTACTATGTATTTCTGTATTTTCTGATTATAGCTCTAATTTTCTATTCAGTGAATTTGTCCACCTTGAAATTTACTCTTCATGTGGCACGACATAAACATAAAATTAATTTTTTTCTAAAGAAAAGAGAGATAGTGGCCTAAACAGAAGTTTCTTTCCAATATCAAATATCAGAGCAGAACATCCAGAAGTGGTACGACAGTTCTATTCCACGGGGTCCTCAGAGACCCAGGCTTCTTTCAATTTTTTTAGTCTGCATCGGGAGGATAAGACCCTCTTTTTATTGGTCCAAGATAAAGCACCAGCAAACATATCAAAGTTCTGGGCAGAATTCAGTAAGGGGGGAGGGGAAAAGAAAAGATTAACTACATGCTAGTAAGCTCTAAGGAAATGTTCCTGCTGCCACTCACATCCTGTTGGTTAGAAGTTGGTCTCATGGCTATGCCAATGGAGCTGAAAGGAGAAAAAAACGTTTACACAGTCCAAAAAAAGTCTATTGCTATGGAAGAAGAGAAGAATGGATAATGAACAGTGGGCAGTCTCTGCCACATAAATGAATGACTAAGGTATAAGCATAAGCATAAGATTAGGGCAGAATTTGCAACATCCAGCAGAAGGCTAAAGAGAGAGAGGTAAGGAGAGAAATGGGACAGATGTGACAGCAGTTAATCTTAAATGCAGTTAATCTCAAAGTTTAAGGAACAGAAAGCAGCAAGAACAGGGACTTTTTACTTGATAGTCTCTGTACATGAAGTGAGAATGTGTATGAAGGCGGGAGACCTAGATTAGTGAAGACTTAAAGGAACCATGAGGTTGCGGGTTCGATCCCTGGCCTCGCTCAGTGGGTTAAGGATCTGGCGTTGCCGTGAGCTGTGGTGTAGGTTGCTGACTCAGCTTGGATCCTGAGTTGCTGTGGCTGTGGTGTAGGCCAGCAGCTACAGCTCCAAATAGACTCCTAGCCTGGGAACCTCCACATGCCACGGAAGCGGCCCTAGAAAAGGCAAAAAGAACAACAACAACAACAAAAAAAATATATATATATATATATATATATATATATATATATGAAATAAAAAGAATTGTTTAGCCAAGTAGAAGGAATATGGAGGAGAACTGATTGTCCCGGACACTATGAGATGTATGGCTGTCCTCACTCCTACTGCCTTCTTCCACCATACCTGTACCTGCTCTCCCCTCCCCCCGCCAGATCATTTCTACTAGTCCCAGGAATTGTACCTGGAACTTCTTTGTCAGGTCCAATCAAGTAGATGACGTTTTCTTCCTGGTGCCAAGCACAGACAGATAAGAGTTATATGTCAAGGAAATGTCAGGAAGACTTCTTCACTGATCAGGGCTCCCTCGTGGTTACCATAAAATAAACCAGAGTGAGGCTTCCTTGGGTTCCAAGGAAGAGGCCCTCAGCCCTTCTAATGGAAAACAGAGAAACTGCAAGGATACCCACAGTCCCCATGAAGGAAAACAATCAAACAAACCACAAACCTAAAACAAAAACCCCAAACCATAAAGTGAGCAAAAAGTGAGGCAGATTTGTGATAGTTATTTATCATGGTATCTTTGACATGAGCAGCCTCATGCGACAACTACATATGCCTTGTCCATTCTTCTGAGGCCTGGATCATTCTTAGTTCTCAGTCAAATTTCTAGAAGGAGCCAGTCTGATTCACTTACATAATTCTCAACAAATATATTGGGTTGAGTCCTTTATACCAGCCTACATCAGGAGTTATCAACCAACCTAATCATCAGCACCCTTATGTTTGGTATCTTAATCCACTATAGCAGTCAGGGTCTAGTCAGAAGACTAGGGGAAGTTTACTATAAAGAATTACTATCCAGACTAGCCGGGAAACTGGCAGGGGCACCGTGGACTTAGGAAACACCCTCCTGTGAGGTGCTGCTGGGTGTCCTATATGCCACTAGCCCCTACACACTGCAGAGGCAAGAAAAACAAAAGCAACAAAAACCCCCACCAGAACCAGGGAGAGAAGCTCCTTTCTTCTGCAACATCCTTCCAGCTTCCTCCACTAACAAGTTTAATACCGTGCCAGCAGGCAAAAGAGAAATGTCTAAAGGGCTCAGCTCCTGTATCACAAAGCGGAGCAATGAAGGGCAGACTTAGGAGTTAAGAAATTGATAACTGGCGAGGGGTGGTCCCTAGACAAGGCTAAGGATAACTCAGTTCCCCAGGGCAGGGGTCAGAGATAGAGCACTTCCCTCAAGAAGAAGCGTTCATTGAACCAGTACCTGGATTGGCTGGAGGAGTCCAGCATCTAGGAAATTTCCTCTTTGGGTACTGTTGAGTATCTAGGACACTGGTGACTTCAGAATTTCTTTTTTTTTTTTTTTTTTTTTTTTGTCTTTTTGCTATTTCTTGGGCCGCTCCCGCAGCATATGGAGGTTCCCAGGCTAGGGGTCTAATCGGAGCTGTAGCTGCCAGCCTACGCCAGAGCCACAGCAACGCGGGATCCGAGCCGCGTCTGCAACCTACACCACAGCTCACGGCAACGCCGGATCGTTAACCCACTGAACAAGGGCAGGGACCGAACCCGCAACCTCATGGTTCCTAGTCGGATTCGTTAACCACTGCGCCACGACGGGAACTCCAGAATTTCTAAAAAGGAGTGAAAGAGAGAAGGCAAGAGGACTTCTCTTGCTTCAGCTCAGCAGGTACGATTTTTTGTTTTCAGTTTACTCAAGATGTTAGGAATTTGTGGGTGGCAGCTAAATCCACTGACTCATTAGAGAAAGAATTCATCATCGGAATGGCTAGAAAAAATACTGACCAAAGAGCACCAGCTTTATTGCTGGATTTACATGTCTGCAGATCTGGAAAGCTTAAGTGAGACCTTCTTTACAATAGTTTTTCTTTTCCTGATTCTCATGATAAAAGGTCCTGGCTTTTATGTTCTATGAATTGCAAAAACATTCAGCTGTTCAACTTAAACAAGTATAACTTGTTTTTCCAATAGCCTGAAAAGATTTGCCACCAACCCGAACATTTTGCTTATGCAAAACATTATGGATCATGATTATGTAAAAGAAATTCAACTATCAACACTCTGAGAAACAGAATGGATTGTTTTTACGGCCACAACTGCTGCATATGGAAGTTCCTAGGCTAGAGGGGTTGAATGAAAGCTGCAGCTGCCGGCCTATGCCACAGCCACGCCAGATCTGAGCTGCATCTGTATCCTACACCACAGCTCGTGGCAATGCTGGGTCCCCAACCCACTGAGCAAGGACAGCTATCAAACCTGCATCCTCAGGGACAGCTCTACTTGAGATGCCATAATTGGATTAGCCATTCAAGGCTGAATCCAACATTAATAAGAATCAGATCAGGATCAGAATCAACCAGTTGGCCAGTATAACCAGTGAGAACTAGTCAGCATTCACAACCGATGCTGCACATTGGAAATCAGATGAAAAACTTACACACTGTCAGTGTCTGGGCCTCATCACTAATTGTCCAAACCAAAAACTACTGGAGTTCCCGTCGTGGCGCAGTGGTTAACGAATCCGACTAGGAACCATGAGGTTTCGGGTTCGATCCCTGCCCTTGCTCAGTGGGTTAACGATCCGGCGTTGCCGTGAGCTGTGGTGTAGGTTGCAGACGCGGCTCGGATCCCGCATTGCTGTGGCTCTGGCATAGGCCGGTGGCTACAGCTCCGATTGGACCCCTAGCCTGGGAATCTCCATATGCCGCGGGAGCGGCCCAAGAAATAGCAAAAAGACCAAAAAAAAACCCAAAAACAAAACAAAAAAAAACAAACCAAAAACTACTTATAAAGAATAACTTCCAGGGGGTAAGAGAATTAAGTGAATGCCATTAACTTTTTTTACTCCCCTTCATATTTTTTTACTTGTATTTTTGTCTGTGCCTGTGGCATGCACAAGTTCCTGGGTGATTCCACCATTTCATCTTTTAAAGTAAAAAAGAGACACACACACACACACAAACCAACTAAGTTCCCATGGTAACGAACCTGACTGGGATCCATGAGGATGTGGGTTTGATCCCTGGCCTCACTCAGTGGGTTAAGGACCCAGCATTGCCCTGAGCTGTGGTGTAGCTGCAGATGCAGCTTGGCTAGTGTTCCTGTGGCTGTGGTGTAGGTCAGCAGCTGCAGCTCCAACTGGACCTCTAGCCCGGGAACTTTCACATGCCTCAGGCATGGCCATAGAAAACAAACAAAAAAACCCCAAATGAAAACCCAAAGGCTACTGCCTTTGTGACATTCAAGTTCCAAATTGGCTATTTGTTCCCAACTACTTAACACCTAATCACAGCTTTTTAAAAAAATCAGGGAGTGCCCTCATGGCCTAGTGTTAAGCATATGGCATTGTCACTGCTGTGGTACAGGTTTAATCCCTGGCCTAGGAACAGGGACAGGCCATGGACACAGTCCATTAGAGAAAAAATCAGTAAGGACACTGCACAGAAGCCCTGGGGCAGTTTAACTCTTTTGAAGTCACATTTTAGACATTTTTCTAGACATCATTTATAGCTTTCATTTAGATTTCTAAAGAGGGGGCTGCAACTCAAAGGTTTAAGAACCACTGCCTCAGAGGAACTAAACCCAACTAAACAGATTATAAATTGGGGAGTATTAAAATGGAAATTTTGTATTAAAATATCACAGTTGATAATATACCAGATCATGTACATTTAGGATTTAATTGCAAACTGAACATTAGAAAACAGAAGATACTAATACCTGGCAAGGTGAAATCACTAAGTTGAGACAAGTGGATGGAGGCTGCCTTGTTATATTAAGCTTTATTTTATCTAAAGCTTTTCAAATTTTCTCCCATTGCAAGAAACAAGTCTGAGATGCCTTTCAGAGCCATTTGTTTTCCCAGTCTTGTAGAAAGCTACTCTCCAAGTTAAGTCATGCATGTATCTGGCATTAACTAGTATTATCTACATGTTCTCCTATATCAAAATGCTCCTCAAAAGCAAACTTAAATCAAATGCAGTTTGTTATTTTCACTCCCATTTGAAATAATTCCACATTTTACCAAGAACATTACCACTGAATTAACTATCAGGGGGAACTATATTCAAAAGAGTAGCACCATCCATTTAGATATGTTAAAAGTATTTTCAATGTAAGATAAATCTATTGGCTTTCATTGCTTAGGAAGTTTTCTAACTTCTGCAAGTGGGTTAATTCACTTGACGCTCAATTGAAGTTAATTGATTTCTACTCTTAAAAGAAAAAGCATAGCATCTTCATAGAGGAATTCCTTCATTTAATGAGGTTTTTTTGGAGTTAGGTACAAATGTAAGCCCACATATGAAGTACTTTACCAAACGTACTCCTTTGTTTCCCTTAACCCTTCTTGCGAGGTGGTTTTGGGGTGCCCATCAGTTGGCCAATATGAACAAGTGAGATAAAACAAATGTCAATATGATATACACAGTCAGTAACACTCAATTTTTGTCCTGGCAATGACTTTATAAACCACGTGTGACCTGTTTCTCTGTTCTAGAAAGAACTGATTATCTTTTAAAAGTTCCTTGAAGTCCAAATTTTAAATGATTCTAATATATAACCCAAGGGCAAAGTCTCACAATAAGGACCTCTGATATGAAATGGAGTTATCACCCAATGTGAAGAAGCACCTGATGACACAAGCAACGCCCAACGACAAAGGGAACTGCCATTATAAAGAACTCTAGGGAGGATTACTGGCTATCACATACCTCCAATTCGGTCTGTAAGTCTGTAATTCACTTGTCATCTGAGCACTGAGATAATGCCTCCACACAAAGTGTAACTCTACTATGGACATTGTTATCTGTTTCCACAATTATAAATACTCTGTAAAAAAATGTTAACAAGTGGGGGGAAAAGGCAACACCCAGGATCAAGGATTTAATCCAGTATTTATTCCACACTCATGATCCTTCTCTGTAATCAGAATACAAGTCATAAGAACAATCTATCAAATAATTTGCTGATAATCTTAAATAATGCAGCATAGCATTACTTTTAATACTTCTCTGTTCTAGATTAAGTTTAAAAACTCAAACAGCAATCTTCATTATCAATAAAAAAAGTTTTGAATTTAAAAAAAGGACACTATATCAAGCTGTTTCATAATTTAAGTATTTTCCATTTATAAAAACGCTTTGGAAGCTTGAGGCTTGCAACTATTTCTCTACTCATCTGCCCCACCCTCTCCCAATTTCATGTTAGTACAGGGTTGCTGCAAGAATGCTAGGCTTAGACATGAATTTTTCCTTTAATATAGTACTTTAAAATCTGAAAAATTCAAGAAAAAGATTACATGTCATGTATTTTTTCAAATAAAAAAGGAAAACTAAGTGAATAAACTTTAGGCAGACTAACAGTGTCCCTTTGAGGTAGAATGCTAAAAGGACTTTTGATCAAATCACAGCCTAATTTAAACCTCTGCATCAGAAACTAACTTCTCATAAATTCTCTCTAAAGTTACCTGTGGAGAATATTAAGTTTAACATATTAACAAGAGCCGTCCAAGATAAATACAGTGGACAAGAATGTTAATCCTACAACTGTTGCCTTCATGTACATTGAAAGCATGTAATTCTCCTATAATAGACATCCAAGATCCATTTTCAAAGTCTTTAGCATTCTATTACGAAAAGCACAGCCATGCTAACTTCAGTACACAAACCATAATCCCACACCTACAAAACAAAAATAGAATTAGTGGCAGTTTATTGCCTTATACAAATTTAACCAACATGGCAACCATGCCAAAGGAATTAAAACATTTTCAGGACATATGTACAGACTGTACATCTCAAAAACAAACAATAAAATGCAAGAACAATCTGTGCATCATGTATCGAACTCAACAATTGGGTGAAAACATCAATGCAATAAATGGGATTACAAAGGCACTTCCCTACACAAAAGAGGAAATGAAAATGCAGCCTACAGGGAGCTTGAAGAGTGCGTTAACTACTGCACAATCTCAACTCGGGAGGAAAAAAAAGCAGATTTAATCCAACATTTATAGGATTCAATGTGATCCACTTTTACAAAAAAAATTTTCACACAGTCTCCTCTTTGTTTTTATGTTGTTTTTCTTGGCTCTCTGGTTCTATACTTTGGCTCCTTCGGCGGTCATGTTTGTCAGACTGGTCCTTACCATCGCTGTGATCTCGTTTGTGGGAACGTTCTTTGCTTCTGCTGCGCTTCCTAGATTTTTCTTTGCTGGGGCTATGTTCCCGTTTTCTTGATTTTTCAACACTGTCAGTTCTTCCTTGACTGCCACTTCTACTCCGTTTATTTGATTTTTCTTTACTTTCATTTTTATGTTTACTTGCTTTCTCTTTGCTCCTGCTCCTACTCCGTTTCCCAGCATTTCTACTTCTACTCCTACTCCTATGTTTTCTTTCTCTGCTTCTACTTCTACTGTGCTTCTTCTCTCTCTTGGGATCTTTTTTGTCATCTCTGTGCCGCCTCTCATCTTTGTCTTCTTTATGCTTCTTCTCTTCCACCTCCCCTCTACTTCGCCGTTCCTTGGACCGTTCTCTCGACCGCTCCTTTTCTCGGTCATTACCTCTTTCCTTGTCATAGTCTCGATCTCGTCTTCTACCCCTCTCATTTTCTTTCTCTCTTTCCCGATCCCTGTCCCTTCTGTCTCCTTTCCTATCACGACTTCGACTACGGCTTCTATGTCTTTCCCTACTCCTGCTATGCCTGCGTTCTAGCCCCCGATCAATACTTCGGGATCTTCGCCTTTCTTTCTCTCTTTCTTTGGCTTCACGCTCTAGTCGCTGGCGTTCTTTCTCTCTTTCTAGTTCTCGGTCAAAACTAGAGGACCCATGGCCCTCCCGATGATGGCTTCTACTTCTGGATCTTCTTGGGGACCTCCGTGGACTCAGTGATCTCCTTGGAGATCTAAAATTTAAGAAAGCGGGAGGGAAGAAAACATGTGAATGAATAAAATATTGTAAACAATACAACTTTCATCAGTGGTACAGGTCAAGAATAATTAAAAAGCAAAAAATTTGCCTGTTCTTATTTATAGATTCGTAATTTTGATGAAAGTACCCTAAAAGGCAGAGGATGGGGAAAGGTGACAAACTAATAAACGATATAAACAGAATTTCCCAAGAACTTGACACTGATTTCCAAAAACCTCTGTGTAAAGCATATTTTATTTAAATATAAGTGTAATTCTAAAGTCACATTACCTCGAACGTCTGCGTTCAACATGTCTGTCTATTTCCTCAGCACCTTCCTTCCCATCTTTCTTGATTTTTCTTGGCCGGGTTTTAATCTGTTGATCGATATTCTTCTGAACTGGAACTGGAATTCTTGGGAACAAAGTAGAAAACCACTCCAGTTTTGTGAGGAAAGACCGAAGCATTTCTCCAATGGTCATTACACAGCCTCCACCAGCCTTCACATCCAGGTCCTACAGAAACACAAAAGATACCCTGGCCGTCAAAAAAATTTATCTCAACAAACAAGAATACTATAAAAATATAACCATTTTTGGAATCTCAAATACAAAAAAATTCTAACAGAAAAATTTCAATTTGTGTACCTTTCTAATCTGATAATGAATGATAAAGAGAAATATCTGGGCTTAGTGTGTGCATGCAGGTGAGAACAAACCCTGCAGCCTCATGACAGAAAGAGACGTGACCTCACTTAGTTAACAAGAATACGAAACATCCACTTACATCACTAAGTGATTTGGAACAATCAATTTAAATTTACATTCCACATACCTACTAAGTATGTATTTTATTTCTGTGGGCAAGTCTGCACACATCATTCCTAGCAGTGTAACCTGGCTACATATGAACTACTTCAGACAGTTCCTAACTATTCTTTTAACAATTCTCTTAACAGCTCTAATATAAAATGAAGCCCTAATAAAACTGGAAGCAATAGCAAACCAACTGCCATGAAGCAGTGAGGTTTCTAATTTAGAGTTATGTAGAAAATAAATAAATGAACAAATAATTGGAAACGCATAATCCATGATGACCATTGTCTCTGAAAAGGGTCATTACCGCATGAAGGCCTTCTTGCTATGCCCTCTCACAGCTCAGGACATGTTAGTCAGCTATTGTCAGTCCCAAACCTATAGTGCAAGCACACAAGGAAAGTGAGATTTGTTATCTAAACAGGAAAACAAGAGCTAAAGGTAAAACTGCTTGCACTCACACACATTTAAGTGTTCAGATATACAGTATTTCCAAATATAATCGCTGCAGATATCTAAGGAAGAAAACAATAAGTTAGCTTAAATAGAGAGTTTTAGATTTGTAAACACAATAAACAGATTAAATAGAAGCATTCAGAAACAAACCTAATACCAATTATGAAGCAGGACATGCTTTTTAAATAGAGAAGAGAGAAGTGCCTCAGTCTGAAAAATCTCATCTAAAAAGAAAAACACCTTAAAGATTGTGATTTATTACCTAACATTCTTTTTGGCTTCTTCCAAGATACTAAGCAGCTCATAAATAGGCTAAAAAATGCAGAGAAAAATTCTCTATATCTACATGAGTGAGTTTTTTTTTTAGCTGTGCATATAATAAAAAAACACACTAAAAAGAGTTCCATTAGAACTATCTTTTAATTCAACAAATTCTTTGGATAAACGTTTTAAATAGGACTACTTTTTAAATAGGACTATACACTGCTCAGGTTCCTTTATATGAACTATAAAACATAAAGTAGTGATGGGGATAAATATATGAACAACACTGCTCATTATTAAGATCCTTTTGAGATTTTGGATTTCAATACTCATTTATGATTTAAATCTGACAAAGTAACGTTTCCCAAAATAACTTTTCTGAACATATGCAACAAGCTCAACCTTGCTAAAAGCTTGAATGGTAAGCTAGATTTTTAGTTTTTTTTAAAAAAAATCTAAACTAATTAGTTTAAAGAGGTTTCCTTCTAACTTTATAAATATGTGTAACAGGTGTCAGAAAATTAGAACTGAAATATTTTAATCACTGAGAAGAAGTCATCTAAACCCTTAGCTTATTAAAGTTCCACCTGGCTCTTTAATTCTGCACTTCTATGCAAGTGGGAATATTATTTCAAAGAAGTTAACAGGTAAAAAACTGAAATGTTCCAGGGGGAGAAAAGCTATAAATATTTCTATGCACATGTCTTACCACCTCAATCTTGAGCATGGCTCATTTTAAAAAGTCACCATCAACTATACAAGTCAAGATCAACACAATACACAGAACAGAATTAGGAAGAGAAAATTTTCAATGGTTATCAAAATACATCTAAATAATTTAAAAACGTGAAAATAAAACTTTAAAAAATTTAACATAGGATATATAAAGTCTACTCCATGGCTTAGTAATAGGATATTAATTCCAAAAGTACTTGAGTGAAATAAATTTAAGTACAGAAAATTCTGGAAGATGTTAAACCACTAATATATGAAAGATACTAAAAAATGAGAGTAATCAGAAGAAAACTAATTATTACCCTTTTTGACATACCTCTTCATCATCAAGGAAGGATTCAAACCAGTCCCATAGATCTGTGGGGGGCTGTGTGTACCTAGAATTATAAAATTCTGATTAGGATTATGTCAATTAAGATGAGATATTTACTGGTGATGTAGAGAAACATATGCTCACCTTATATACATAAATCCAAGAGCTCTAATATATGGAGAATCTGTGTGTGTTATGAGACCCATCACTTGCTTGCGAGTTAACTTCAGAGTAAATAATTTGTACAATAGGCAAAAAGCTGTAGAAACAATTCCTCCTGTTCCAACACCTCGAACCTTCAAAGGAAAGAATTATGAAAGAATGGTGAAATAATTAACAGAGATACTTAACCCAATTGAATACCTGTTAGGTATTATAACAGGTATAACAAAAAACTGAGAATGGAGCATAAACAAATGCTTTTCTAAACCCATTCACAGAACACTTGAATTTAGATTTTTAAAAAACACAACTAATTGTAAATTAGTGAGTAACTGACAGACTTTTAGTTTTCTAAACAGACTTTAATTATTAGACACAGAAAAACTGAAAAATGCACGTACTTCTACTTACCCCTCCGCACATCCCTGTTTGGCCAGCTGTTTTCCTGCTTCCTTTCTCCCATGGCTCAACATGCGTGACCTGAAAATAGAAAAGAGGAACACAACAAACATTCATGCTTCGAATTTTTTTTTAAAGTACTGATTCAAGTAAACTCCAATTCATAACAGAGCAGCTCTTCCAAAAGTTTGGAAGCTGGATATTTTGACATGATGTATATATTCTGTTTACACACATTAAGGTATGTAAACCATCTTTGAAAACTGCTTAGATATTTAAATCCCATTACAGTAACTTTGTAGAGAGCTGATACATGTGGAGATGGGGAAATTTCTAATCTCATACACTTGTCAATAAAAATTCTCACTTAAAAATGGATTTAAAGCTCCAATTTAAAGCAAAAAAAGTATTAACAAAGTTCTATTTCAAAAAAATCTTTAAAATACCCTTAATATCTCAGTTTTACGGTGTCTTAAAATTCCACACTATAAAACAAGGAAAAATGACTTTAAGAAAGTATGCTAAAACAGTAACAGAAGTTACTTCTGTTGTAAAATTATGCAACTATATTCATATATATTTTTTAACCATGATCAGGCATATGTTCATTCCTGACTGAAGACGAAATTACAAAGGCCACACCCACACAGATCATTCTTGTTAATGTATGATTTATCTTCAGCCTAACTGTGAACCAATTCAATTTTTCCCCCAGAATAGAAACTGTGTCAAAAACTAAGTGTGGTTTGTCATGTTAATATACTCAAAGATACAGATCTATGCTAAGATGGGGCACCCTATAAAAACCACATTACTTCCCCTAAAAATAGCAGAGAATGTTCGCTCTACAACAGATATAACTCAAAAGAAGGTCTTTTAGAAAGATCTTAAACTTGAAACAAAAAGTTAAATCCTGTTCATTCACTTCATATTTCTAAAACCTTACTTCCACCCACCCATGGTTACATGTCATAGTCTTTTTCAATGGCTTTAGACGGAAAAGCATGCATTTAAATGTAAGCACTACACTATTTTGCTCAGTAGACTGCTGCATTGCTTCACTGTTTCATTTCCTTCCCCCAGCTAGCTGTATAAATGATGTTTCAATTCCTTAAAGCCTAACCAAAGGGGCCATACAAAATCGACTTATAAAACTACAAGCCTATATATTTCAATGATTATTTTATTTGGATATCTAGATAACAAAACCTGATAACTAAGTTTAAGTAATTCGTAGTAGTTGTTTCAAAACACAGTACGTGAAATTTGAAAACAAGCTTTTCCCTATGGCATTAACATCTGCCTACAAAACAGAACCTGCCACAAAAAGAGAAGGAAACTAATTTTCAACTGATTGAAGTTTGCCACATAACTAAATCTAAGGGTTAGATATTCGCCACACTGTATCCCTGCTGAAAAGCATCTTACCTTAAAAACAAACAAAAACAAGTTCATAGTATTACAATTACTTACAATAATCTTTTAAGAGGATACCAAAATTTCAGTGTACTTTATATACCCAAAGTTGAACTGTATTCTCAAAACAATAATCAAAAGTAACAAATATTACAAAATCCTTCAAAAAAACCCCACTTAATTGGGGAAAAGGTGGACAAAACATAACTTAAAAGCAAATAAAGAAAATTTCCTTCTCTTAACACCTCTACAGAAGTGTTCAGGTCACAGAAAATACTTTGTGATCTGTCAAATGTTTTAAGAATCAATACAGACAAAACGGATTGTATCATATTAGATGTTCTAGCTAATAGCTAATGATCATTGATTAATATTCTTTAAAATATAAATTAACCTTAGGAGGCCTGGAAGGTATTTTTAAAACTACATAATTTGCAGGTAAGTGGAGAACGCCTATCAAATTGGTGAGGAAAAGACCAAAACTAATGGCCAAAAAAAAAAAAATCTAATTAGCCGTTCATTTAACCAGGGAAATGCATTTATGGCGATTGAGCATGATTAATAATGCATACCTCTACCTGCGACCCTGGGCTGCTCCGAGCCTCGCTGCAAGACTGAGTCAATCCTGCTAACGAAACAAGAACTGAGACAAGAGTGCAGTGAGGAGGCGCCAGGTGAGCTCCCCAGCACAGCCAAGCCAGCACCGACCCTGCCGCAGAAGCCCAGGGCCCAGATAATTCTAAATAAGCCCAATGCACAGGTGACTGAGACCACTTACTCCTGACTTCCTGCTGCGAAAATTTCCAGGCCTTCGGTACATCTCTTCCACTTGCACCTCTCCACCCTCAACCCTCCCACCCCACCCGACGCACACTGACCACTTCCCTGTCTTAATCGGACAGTGAACACCGACTACACGAGGCCAACATTGAAGTCAATACACGCCCTGGCCCGGGGTGAGCAGGAGAAGCGCCAACAAGTTGGCGCTGAGTAGATCCACGTGAAAAGAAAGAAATTTAAAGCTGTAAACTGGAGAGGCTTCAGTCTCGTTTCTCCTCTCCCCCACCTCTCCCGTCCAACTCCCCCCAGGGACCGGCAGGAGGTGGGGGGAGGCGAGCGAGATCAATGGCGGCGGGCTCTCCGGGCCCTAAAAATCTGAAAAGGAAATGAGAGGGCGGCCCCAGTTTGACCCCTCCCTGGCGGACTACTGACCACCACAACCCCTCCGCCCGCCGCCCCCCCACCCACCACCAAATCCTCAGTCCTCCGGGGCCGCCTCCGCCCGTTTCCTCTATACCCCCTCCTCCGAACTTAACCCCCACCCCCCCAGGTCTAGACGTTTCGTACCTTAAAGTAGATCTCGTCCACCACCTCGTGGTAGGTTTTGAGCTCGTAGAGCTGCACTTTGAAGTAAGGCGACGACAGGATATTGGTCAAGATCATGGGGTTGAGGTTCATAGTCTTTTCGTTGCCCCACAGCGGCAGCACATTGCCCTGCTTGCCCGAGACTGCCGGCTTGGTGGCGCCACCGCCGCCGCCGCCGCCGCACTGCTGCTGCTGCTGAGCCGCGGCCGCGGCTGCCTGGTGCTGCGGCTGCGAGTTGCCTGTCAGCGCGGGGCTGTTGTTAGCCATGTTGCGGCGGAAGGAAGGAGGGAGGGAGAAGGGAGGGGGAGGGGGCCAAGCTCGATCTCGCTCTTCGGGACAACGGTCCGGGACCCTACTCCATGGAACGCCGTCGGAAGAGGGGGCCGCGTAGCTGTGCCCCAGCCAGCTGAAGGAGGGCAACTAGGACGCCGACAAATGGACCCCGAGTGGAGAGCAGACGCCAAGACGCGGGCCGCGAGAACTCCAAGCAGAAAGCGAGCCGGCGGCCCGAGAGCGCGATCTCTTCCGCCAACTGCCCCTGGGAACAAGATGGCGGCCCCGGCGGATGTGACGCCACACGCCCCAGAGTTCCAAGCTTAGCCGGCGGCCAATCAGAGTTGCCCAGGTGGGCCGGAGAGTCTTCTTCCTTGTTCCGCGCGTTCGGAGCGCGCTGCGGTGGCGTTGGTGCCCTCTGCTCCCCGACTCTTAGGCGATTTACACTGGAAATTGGGGGTCAGGGGAGGAAGATTGTAGGTCTAATTGGTATGTTTTAATATTTGGACTGCGGGCCCCGGTTTCATCTTTCGAAAGCGGAGCGGGCAGGCGTTCTCAAGGCTGTATACTTGCAAATCCATGACTGACTACTGCGGAGTAACCGAACCTCCTGAATTCAGTTTTAAGATTCTTTGGAAGGGATGATAGTACCGCACTCCTTCGTGTGATTCCAGTGCAGTCTTTCTGCCCTCTGTCCGGCTAGAGATCTTATTATTTGAGCCTAAATTTATTCAACCGTAAGGTCAAGATAAACATCTTGCTGGGCTAAATTTTTTTTTTTTTTTTTTCGCATTTAAGAGCTACTGTATCTGTAGTGCCATTCGTTACCTGATTGCTTTCTTCCTACTGGAGTTCTTCCATTCTGCGGTGCATTCCGAGTGATAGCCTTGGGCGAGGCATTGAAGGGAGGTAGAGGGAAGAAGGTGGTGGGTGCGCGAATGAGTCAGAACCCGTGTCATCTTTCAAAAGCTACTGTTCACCTAGAGAAGAAGCATGGTGAATTTGGGAGTCAAGAGAAGACAACAAAAGCTACTGAAGTTTCTGCAGGTTCATGGACTTGGCAGTTTTACCGACAGAGAACAGCCTGAGTATATATAGAAGCAGGGAAGATCAAGTCTGTTAGAGGGTAAATCTAGTTGACAGGAGCCAGGAGATATGCTTATGGAGGAGTAATGACTAGATAGGAATTGGGCTATTTAAGTGCCTGGAATGCCAAGATGAAACATAAGGAATTTGATGACATTTAAGCCTAAGGGTTACATAATTTCGTCTATGACCCCAAAGTTACCTTAAGATGCTAATGTTTGGAATATTCTCTGGCTCCAATTCGTTCTTCACAGGGCGTTGCTAGAGTCATCCTTCCAAAAGTGCAGCACTCCCTGCTCAAAACCTGTGATGACTCATGTGGTGATACCCTAATTGCCAAAATCCAGTGACCTTTTTCATTCTCCATGCTATTTGATTTCTCATTGTGGCACTTTTTATCATTTACGCTTTCCTAGAAACTGTTGAAGTAGGAAGTTTGAAGGCAAGATTAATTTCAGTGGCTTAAACACAGAGGGGAAAGGGATGAGACAGAAATCTTGGGGAACATCTACAGCTGGATGAAGTTGAACCAGCAGGAGAGAGGACAAGCAGAGAAGTAGAAGGTAAATGGAGACATAGTGTAAGGAAAGATAAATGAGAAGTAAATGAATGATTGGAGTGATTAATATTTAGAATGGACAATATATAAGTGATCATTCTGTTTAGTTCCTTTATTTTATGTTGGAGGGCTAAAGCTTTTGGAAGTGGTTTAAACTTAGTAGATTTTTTTTTTTTTTTAGGGCCGGCTGCACCTGTGGCATACAGAAGTTCTCAGGCTAGGGGTGGAATCAGAGCTGCAGCTGCTGGCCTACCACACAGCAATGCCAGATCCCAGCCATCTGCATGCTATATGGCATCTCAAGGAAATGCCCAATCCTTAAACCATGGAGTAAGGCCCGGGGTCGAACCCATGTCCTTATGGATACTTGTCAGGTTCGTTAACTGAACCATAATGGGAACTCCAGATCTTGTTTTTCCGTACATTAGTTTATACAAACTTACTTCCCAAGGGAAATAGATGATCCCACTCTCTAAAGACTCACCAAGTTTAAAATAAAATGAAAAAAAACTTGAACTCATTTTTTCCTTTATGTGTTTTTTGCCTTGATGAAAAGTTTATTGAGTTTACCCAGTGACACTAATTGCCAAATCCTAATTGCCTAAATCTTTTAAAATTCATTTATCCCTAGACTCTGAGTAAAGAGCTTAGTAGAGAGGTTGAAGTTTGATAATAAAAGTTTCAGTGGCATCAAATGAAGTATCAAACCAGGTATTGGGATAAAGTGCTTGGCATATTCGGTGAATCCCTAAAGCAATCTGAATATATAAGTATTATCCCCATTTAAAAAGTTATATTTAGGAGTTCCCTGGTGGCTCGGCAGGTTGAGGATCTGGTGTTGTCACTGCCCTGGCGAGTTTAATACCTGGCCCAGGAACGTCCATATGCTGCAGGTGTAGCTTAAGTTATATTTAACCTGGGTATACTGCACTGTACATAGGATAAAACTGAGAAGTTTGGTTTGTTTTAGTACACATATCTCATTGTTTTAGTCTTTTGGGGCTGTAGCAAAATACCACAGACTGGGTAGCTGATTAACAAAATAAATTTATTTTTCACAGTTCTAGTGTTCTGTAGAGTCCAAGACCAAGGGACAGTCCTCCTCCTGCTTCATGGATGGCCCCACGTTGCTGAGTAATCACAACGTTAGAAGGATGAGGAAGCTCTGTGAGGTCTCTTTTGTGAAAGCACCAACCCCATTCATGAGAGCTCTACCCTCATGACTTAAGTACCTCCCAAAGGCCTCACCTCCTAATACCATCACCTTTGGGGATAGAATTTTGAGGGAGACTTCTAGACCTCAGTACTGATTAAACTGTCACCACAAGCAAGATAACAGTCATATGTCACCCCAGTTCTCCTGTCCCCTTTTGCAATCCAGTCTCTCTCCACCTCCATCCCCAGCAACCACTTTCTGTCAATATAGATTAGTTTGCATTTTCTCGAATTACAATAAATAAATGCGATCATATGCAGGTTCCCTTTTCACCTGGCTTCTTTGACTCAGAATAATACTGATATTCAGTCTTGTTGCTGGTACCAACAGGTTGTATGTGTTGTTTTCTTTTTCTTTTTTCTTTTTTTTTAATCATACTGCTGACTTTATATTTATTTATTTTTTTGTCTTTTCTAGGGCCGCTCCCATGGCATATGGAGGTTCCCAGTCTGGGGTCTAATCGGAGCTGTAGCCGCCAGCCTACACCAGAGCCACAGCAACGCAGGATCCGAGCTGTGTCTGCAACCTACACCACAGCTCAGATCCTTAACCCACTGAGCCAGGCTGGGATCGAACCCGCCACCTCTTGGTTCCTAGTCAGATTCCTTAACCACTGTGCCATGACGGGAACTCCTCTTTTTTTTTTTTTTTTTTTTCACAGCCACACCTATGGCATATGTAAGTTCCCAGGCTAGGGGTTAAATCCAAGCTGTACCTAAGGCTTAGGCCACAGCCATGGCAATACTGGGTATCTGAGTCGCATCTGTTATCTAAGCTGCAGCTTGCAGCAACACAGGATCCTTAACCCACCGATTGTATTTGTTTATCCAGTTGTCTGTCGTTAGGCATTTAGATTTCTAATTTTTGGGCTATTACAAATAAAGTAGCTATGATAATACATTTATTGAGTTTTTGTGCAGACATTTTTGTTTCGCTTGGCTAAATACCTAGACATCAAGTGACTAGGTCATATGATAGGTATATGTTTAACTTTTAAAGAAACAGACAAACTGTTTTCCAAGGTGACTTTACTATTTTACATTTCCATCATCAATGGGTGAGTGTTCCAGTTGTTCCTTGTCCTCGTCAACACTTGATATGATGGATTTAAAAAAAAATTTCAGGAGTTCCCGTCGTGGCGCAGTGGTTAACGAATCCGACTAGGAACCATGAGGTTTCGGGTTGGACCCCTGCCCTTGCTCAGTGGGTTAACGATCGATCTGGTGTTGCCATGAGCTGTGGTGTAGGTCACAGACGCGGCTTAGATCCTGCATTGCTGTGGCTCTGGCGTAGGCTGGCAGCTACAGCTCCAATTTGACCCCTAGCCTGGGAACCTCCATATGCCGTGGGAGCGGCTCAAGAAATGGCAAAATAAATAAATAAATAAATAAATTTCAGTCATTCTAAAGTGTGCATGGTGGTACCTCATTGTGGCTTTAATTTACATTTCCCTTATGACTAATGATGCTGAACATCATTTCAGGAGCTTATTGGCATTCATGTATCTTCTGTTGTAAAATAACTTCATCCCTTTTGCCCATTTCCTTATGTGGTTGTTTTATTATTTGTTGAGATGGAAAACTTTTTTACATGATCTGGGTAAAGTCCTTTGATACATGTGTTGCAAGGATTTATCACACAATATGTGCCTTGCCTTTTAATTTTATTAATGGTGTTTTTCAAATAGCAGTTTTTTTTAACTTTAATGAAGTCTCAATTATCACATTTTTGTTTTATGATTTGTGCTTTTTTGCCCTAAGCACTGCCAGTCTTAAGGTTGCAATGATATCCTCTTGCATTTTCTGAAAGTTTTATATCGTTCAGGGTTTATGGTGGCCCCTCAGTATTCATGGGAGATTTGCTCCAGGACCCCCTGCAGATACCAAAATCCATGGACGTTCAGGTCCCTTTTACAAAATGGCATAATATTTGCATATAGTCTCTGCACATATTCCTTTATTTTATTTTTTTTGTCTTTTTGCCATTTCTTGGGCCGCTCCCACGGCATGTGGAGGTTCCCAGGCTAGGGGTCGAATCAGAGCTATAGCTGCCGGCCTATGCCAGAACCACAGCAACTCGGGATCCAAGCCCTGTCAGCAAACTACACCACAGCTCACAGCAACGCAGGATCCTTAACCCATTGAACGAGGCCAGGGGGCGAACCCACAACCTCATGATTCCTAGTTGGATTCGTTAACCACTGAGCCACCACGGGAACTCCTTCCTTTATATTTTAAATCATCTCTAGACTACTTACAATACCTAATACTATGTAAATACTATGTAAAGAGTTATAAATACAATGCTATGTAAGTGTTATGTAAGTAGAGGCTGGTGTGGTGAATTGAAGTTTTGCTTTTTTGTTTTCTGGAAATTTTCTGGAATTCTTTAAATAATATTTTTGATCCATGGTTGGAAGGCCGACTATCCATTTCTCATCCATCCAAATCTTATAATAGTGCATTGCCCTGGGATATAAAAACCTTAGAGTGCCTAACAAAGTGCCTTTCTCAATAATGATGTTGGCATTAGGGTTCAGAAAATGAATGATTCTAAGACCAGATTAAAAATTCCTTTTGCAAGTTAAGTGGTTTCCAATATACTGCTTTCAACAAATAGGAGGAGGACTTAATCAAATTGTCTACTTAGAGATCATTACAAATAATTTTTGATGAAAAATCACCAAGTCTATTTGGCCTAACTTGGAAGAAGTTCAAGGAATCAAGTTACAAAGTTACAATGCTATAACAAAACTCCTATCAGACTGATCCATTCATTTATACAAATAAGGTTTGTCAGCACATATATATGTATAAAAATGAAAAAATAAGGGTAGTATTGATGTGATACTGTGTCTTAAAAATCAGTAATATTCTTAAACAGCTATATGTACTGATTGTTTAAAAAGGCTTATCTCATTAAAAGATATATTTCCAATAAAATGTTACTTTTGTATTTAATAATCACATTAATATTTATAATATATGCTATTTTGATCAGTTGTGCATTAATAGTAACTGTTAAAACAGTCATATAGGAGAAAAAAGTTGTGTTTTTTCCCCACTGCTCCACAGCATATGGAGTTCCCTGGCCAGGAATTAGATCTGAGCCGCAGTTGCAACCTACTCTGCGGCTGTGGCAACGTTGGATCCTTTCAACCTACTGTGCCAGTCTGGGGATCAAATCTGCATCCTGCTGCTGCAGAGATTTCACTGATTCTAACGTGCTACAGCAGGAACTGCAAATGTTTCAATTCTTAGAGCTTTATAATCCTAGGAAATGTTTTAAAAGCTTTTTTATTTCTTCTTCTTTTTTTTTTTTTTTTTTTCTTTTTTTCTGGGGGGGCTGCACATGTGGCACATGGAGGTTCCCAGCCTAGGGGTCTAACTGGGGCCGGGGCCACAGTTGCTGGCCTACACCACAGCCACAGCAACGTGGGATCCAAGCCTCTTCTGCAGCCTACACCACAGCTCAAGGCAACGCCGGATCTTTAACTCACTGAGCAAGGCCAGGGATCAAACCTCATGGTTCCTAGTCGGATTGTTTCTGCTGTGGCGGTGACGGGAACTCCAGCTTTTTTCTTTAACATGCATAGTTCTGTTTAGAGAGACGTGTGATGTTAAAACAGCACAACTCACACTGGGACTTGAACAAAATTGTCTTTTAATTAAAATCAAACACATCAGATATTAGCATTTAACTGAAATGCAGGTTTTTAATGTCTCAGCGTAGAAGGAATTCAGTGAGAGGCAAAGGGAGTAGGTAAGAAGTAGACTTACTGAAGAGAGACAGAGACTGTGGGCCATCTTAAACTAGAGAGGCCTGGAAGACACATTCCATAGACAGAGTGCAGTCTAGCTTAAAAGGCAAAAGGGTGGCTTGAAATCTGGGGTGGTTAGTTTTTATGGCCGGGTAATTTCATAGGCTAATGAGTGGGAAGATTATTCGGACTATTTTGAGGGGGAGGGGAGAAAGGGGCAGGGATTTCCAGGAATTGGGCCCCTGATCACTTTTTGGCCATTTACAGTCGCTTCAGAACCGTCCAGGCGCCTGTGGGTGTGTCATTTAGCTAATGTCTTACAATGAGCACATAATGAGCCTCAAGGTCCCCTGGGAGTTGAATCTTCTGCCATCCTGGACCCAACTTATGTTGCATCTTCAACGGCTCTGTCACTCTTTCAGAGTTGCCCCCTTCCCTCCTGTTTCAGTGTGATCACTAGAAAACGTGTGAGCATAAAAATATGACATTTGGAAAAAAATTTGTAAGTGGAATGGAAATGCTAGATAAAGGAAGAAAGGATGATATAACATTTCTCACTTCAAAAGGAGCTTTTTCATGTCTTTTTAAAAATGGTTAGTGGTATCAGCTGTAGTATTAAGTTTCATTGAACACCATTAAAAGAATGGTATAAGTATTATTTTCAAGTGTCAACAACACATAGAAAATTATATCCAAGGAGTTCCCTTGTGGTGCAGTGGGTTAAGGAGCCAGCATTCTCACTGCAGCAGCTTGGGTCGCTGCTGTGATGCAGGTTTGATCCCTGGCCTGGGAACTTCTGCATGCCCTGGGCATGGCCAAAATAATAAAATACATATTAAAAAAAAGAAAATTACTGCTGAGACCAGCTCAGCAGGATGGGGCTGAAGAATGGGTGCTGTGAAACTTAAGGAAAAAAGTTAACATAAAACAAGACACAGAGACATTTATCTTAAGTAAGGGTGGGAACTGGGGGACTCAAGGTCTCAGGGACCAAGAGCTCTGCCTCAAGAAACCACACTGCTTTTATTATGCTCTTTAGGATTATGTCAAGTGAGGAGGGGGCTATAGGCGGAGGACATAGGGTTTTTTTAATTATTATTTTATAAGTTCTTTTATTATTTTAAAAGTCACATAGCTGGTAGATGATTAAGCTTTTACTCTGACCTTTAGGCATTTAACAGTCATTAGCATTTGAGGAAGCTTGGCCTTAGCTATCTATGCATAGCATTTCTGAGAATCCTCACTGTGCTTTGCAAAGGGCACACCTATCTGCAACAACCCGAAGGCCTAGGTTTGGACCTTGACTCTCTTCTGCTCAAGACCGCTTATAAACCACTTAGGGCCATGAGGTTCCTCTTATTCTTTAGAGGACATATCATGCTGTGCAAACAGCTTGCCAGTCTTCACAGGTCCGGCATGCTTAGACCAATGCATTAGGTCCTCATTCAGCTGACCCTATGAATAACTTATGCCTTTAGGTCTTTGTGCTTAAGCTTAAGTCATTCACCAGCACTGCGACTGTTTTTCAAGCAGGAAGATGGGGGAAAGTAAAGCAGGACAAGATGGAGTTTTCAGCAGAGAGGCAAAGAAAATATTGTAGAAACATGTCTCGTGACAAATTACATCTATTACAACCGTTTAAGCATTTGATGAAAATTTTGATATCAATTAAAAATGCGTGGGGAGTTCCCCAGTGGTCTAATGTTTAGGAATTGGCACTTTCACCACTGTGGCCTGGTTTCAATCCCTGGTCTGGGAACTGAGATCCCACATTAAGCCGCTACACCCTACAGCCCCCCGCCCCCCCAAAAAAAGTCAGATCAAGCGAGTTGCTGTCATGGCTCAGCAGGTTAAGAACCTGACTAGAATCCATGAGGATGCAGGTTCAAGCCAGATGGCTCAGATCTGGCGCTGCTGTGGCTGTGGCACAGGCTGGCAGCTGTAGCTTAGATTTGACCCCTAGCCTGGGAATTTACATATGCCATGGGTGCAGCCCTTAAGAAAAAAAAAAAATCAGGAGAGCAAGAAGCCAAGCCACAAACTTGGAAGAAATATCAGACACAGCTGATAAAGGACTATTATCCAAACTATACGAAGAACCAACAACTCAGCAAGAAAATGAACAATCTAATTAAAAAAGGAGCAAAAGACTTGAACAGACGCCTCACCAAAGAAGATATACAGGTGGCAAGTAAGCATATGAACAGATGTTCAACATCATGTCTTTAGAGGACTACAAATTTAAAAAATGAAATACCACTATACATCTATTAGAACGGCCTATACCGAGAACACCGACACCACCAAATGTTGATGGGGATGAGAAGCAGCAAGAACTCGCATTCATTGCTGGTGGAAATGCAAAATGCTGTACTCACGGTGGAGGACAGCTTGACAATTTCTTACAAAGCTAAACATACTTAAGGATTCTGATCACAATTACAATGCGTCTCGGGGGAGGTATTTCTCCACACCATCAAGCAATGTTCCAGACACAAACTTGGGTGTCTTACAATTTAAGTCAATGTGACACTCTGTACCTGGAGATAATATAAGATCCCACAGGTTAAGAGATCTGTTCTATAAGACTGCCCACCCCCAGCCCTCAGTAAGACACTGGTCACCCGTCTAAGCTGTCACCTGTATTTGTGAGCAACTAGCTATACAGAGTATAGATTCCAATGACCCCCTCCTCACATGTATTAATTTGTCACAGTGGCTCACGACTCAGAGAAACATTTTACTTACTAGGTTACCAGTTCATTAGGAAAGACTAGAACTCAGGAACAGCCAGGTGGGACGGACACACAGAGCAAGGTCTGGCTAAGCAGTGCGGAGGTTCCATGCCTTCTCATAGCTCGTCAAACCCCCTCGTGTGCACCAACCCAGTAGCTCTCTGAAACTCGCCTTTTTTATTTTTTATGGAAGCTTCATTATGTAAGTATGTTGACTAAATCATCGGGCCATTGGAGATCCATGTACCTTTCACCCCTTTTCCCCTCTCTGAGCGATGGGGTAGAGGGGGGAGGACTGAAAGTTAAACCCTCTAATCCTGTCAACCAGCACCTACCCTTAGGTGCTTTACAAAAATCACCTCATTAACATAAACCCAGCTTCTGGGAAGAGGGCGTGTGATGAAGAACAAAACATACAATTCACACTTATGGCTCTAAAGGGTTTTCAGGAACAGAGGTCAAGAGACCAAATACTTTGTGAGATGCTCCCACTGCTCAGGAAATTCCAAGTGTTTTGGGAACTGTGAGCCAGGAACCTGGGACAAAAACCAAATATGTAAGCAGATAAAACCAGCCAGTTTTTTTGGCCTAAACCATTTTGGGATCTAAGTCTGGCCAATGCGTGCCCTTGAACAGGTCTCAGTAATTAATTAGTGATCTTAAGGGAAGTAAAGAATGTAGGAACAGAGGGAAAGCAATTGAGAAATGATAGTTCAGCATTAAAACAAAGTTCTAGTTCCTCCTCAATGTTATTCAGAACAGTCTGATACGGTCTTTGAGTTCTGCAGGAATCTAGGCCCACATCCAGGTAGGGAACGCAATGATGAGTTGACCCTTCCAACTTCAATCAACTAAATCCTGGAATCTGTCCAGCTTTGTTCCAATTCTATGCTGAATTCTCCTCTGCTCAAGTCCCTTCCTGAATATGCATACATTCTTAGCTTAAAAGTTTCCCAGCTTTGCTGTTTGAGGAGTCACTGCTTTCTGAAAGATCTTTGGTGTTCTCCTTACATGATGAAAGTAATAATAAATCTTTCCATCTTAAGCTCTTTGGCTTGGTTGTGTCTTTTGGCTCAACATCCAGCAAGAAACAAGCCCAGTTTTCAAGTAGCAAATATATAAGAAATATATTTTGGTTATCTGAAGTACTAAATATTTCTTTCTTTTTTTTGCCTTTTTTCTTTTTTAGGGCCACACCCAGGGCACATGGAGGTTCTCAGGCTAGGGGTCTAATTGGAGCCGTAGCTGCCAGCCTACACAGCAACATATGGATCAGAGCCACATCTGCAACCTACACCACAGCTCAAGGCAACACCTGATCCTTAACCCACTGAGTGAAGCCAGGGATCAAACATGCATCCTTGTGGATACTAGTCAGGTTCTTAACCTGCTAAGCCACAATGGGAACTCCACAACATCTTAATACTTTTTTAATTGAGATATAATTGAAAGAAATCATTGTTTTATTATTTACAGTATTTTTCTTTTTAAAGAAATACTGGCATTTATCTCATGTCCTGGAAACAGGACTCCAAGGGTAAGAGTGCATTCCAAAGAGACATGAAGGAAAGTAGTATGGTTGGGGTCCCCATGGCACCCCCGCCCCAGGATAACTCACTAGAAGCACTAGCTGGGCTCAGCCTGTGGTGGTGCTCATGTTAACCCACCTTTATTACAGGGAATCTCAGCCAAGAACTCAGAAAGGTGGAGGAAACATCATTTTTTCCTCCCCTTTAGTATGATTCTATTTATACAGGATACCTAGAATAGTTAAATTTATAGAGATGGAAAGTAGAAGGGTGGTTGCCAGGAGCTGGAGGAGGGAGCTGGAAGTTACTGTTGAGTGGATACAGATTTTCAATTGAGCGGATGGAAAAGTTCTATAGGTGAATGGTGGGGATGGCTGCACAACAATGTACTTAAGGCCATGCACTGTCCACTTAAAAATGGTATGTTTTGTGTGTATTTTACCACAATTTTAAAGATCTAAAGAGGGAGTTCCTGTCATGGTTCAGCAGAAACGAATCTGATTAGGAACCATGAGATTGTGGGTTCGATCCCTGGCCTCGCTCAGTAGGTTAAGGATCCAGTGTTGCCGTGAGCTGTGGTGTAGGTCGCAGACATGGCTTGGATCTGGCGTTGCTGTGGCTCTGGCATAGGCCTGCAGCTATAGCAATTTGACCCCTAGCCTGGGAACCTCCATATGCCATGGGTGCGGCCCTAAAATACAAAAGACAAAGAAAGAAAGAAAAAACTTTAGGAGTTAATAAATGATCTGTAAGATTCCTGGATTTAGAGGTTTTGCTTTGCCTGCTGGTTGACTCATTTATGAAATTGAAGTCTCATGTCCTGCTCCAACTCGCTCTCCAAATTTGCCCGTTTCATCTTTCTCCTGGTCTCCTGCTCTCTCCAAGCCTGAACATCATCCTTGGCTCTATCCATGTCCACCCTCCAGACATTTGGACAGTCACCAAACCTGGACCTCTGCAAGCTGTCTGTTGCACCTGTTCCTTCCCACGGCCAATATAGCAACTGACCCTTTGTCATCTCCTTTTCTCTTCATACCTAATTTTACCTTCCTCCACCAGATTCTAAGTGCCACAGAGATACAGGCACTTAGATAGACACATCTCTTAGATAAATATCTGTTTTCAAAATGAGTTTTAAGTCAAATAGACTTTAAATCCTGATCGACTATTACTCTCTAATCTTTGGAAATCTACTTACCTTCTCTGTCAACTTTTTCAGTTGAAAAATGAGAAATAAATAAGATTATCTATTCACTAAGTATGTATGGTGTACCTATTATGGACCAAGTGCTGGCTTGAGTGAGAAAGACAGAGAAAGGTTTTCTCTTACAGCTCTTCTGTTCCAGCAAGTATAAATGTCTGACATGAAATAAGTGACCAGAAGTTATCCCAGATGCCGCTTTGAGCCTGATGTTCAAAATAGTATGAAATATTTGAAGGGGGCCTAAAAGAGGGTGATTGTATTTTGAATGTAAAAGGAATGCCCACAGTTCATGGTTAAGAGGAAGGTTAAGGTGCACAAAATCTTTGACCCACCTATGGAGAAGGAAGTTCTATTCTCTTTTTGAATCTGGTTGGATTTGGTGTTTTCACCAATGACTGGAATACTAAAATGTTTCAGGCCTGGACGTTAAGTAACTGGCAGCTTCTGGTACAGAGAGGGAGACACTCTTCCAAATGGAGATTTCCTTTAAAAATGTAAACTTCCATTTTAAAAGGGTTGACTTCTATTGTGTTTTCTGAGATTCTCCTGTGTCTGCTGTTTCTTTAAACAATTAGCTCGAAACAGTATTTATCCCAAAGAAACATATTTTGGGGTGCCATATTCTGCTCCCCTTTGTTGACTGAAAAAAATATGCAAAATGTAAACACGGAGAGTAAGTTTTATTGGTGGCAAAATGAGACTATAGCCTGGGAGGCAGCATTTCAGAAAAGTCTGAGAAACCAAAGAGGTGGGGGGGGGGGGAATGTTAGCACAGATGTGATTTTGGTGAAGCTGGGGAGGTACCTGCAACCAAGCAAACATTTTTACAAAAAGGAGCAGACATCACCATGAAGGATTTTAGTGCTTTTCTGGATAGCAGGAGATGCAAGAATTGGGCTCATAAAATCTTCTGAAAATATCTAACTGAAGCCCTGTTCTGCCACTTTTCCCAGAGCAGAGTGCCTCACCCCTGATCCCACCCTGAGCTCCTTTCAGGGAGTGTGGAGGGTCGGGCAGCTGCGGCAGCTCAGGAGTCAATCTGTGCAGAGGCAGATGGAAGTGCCAGTCTCAGTTCAAACCTTCATTCCTGAAACTTCCCCAGAAGTTGAGTTGGTAGGTTGTTCTGATGCTGGGTAGCTGTAGGGTGGTCATGGCCTGCAGTGGCTTGCAGTAGGAACTCAGCTCCCCGACCAGGGACTGAACCCTGGCTGCAGCTGTAACAGCACTGACTCCTAACCTCTAGACCACTGGAGACTAGGTGCTGGGAGCAGGGCCTTGACTTTTGTTCTGCTTTGAAGAAAGAATTTGGTAAAGAGATAAAAAGTAGTAAGGCAAGTAAAGTGCTTCTTAGGAGGGAAGACACAGGCAGAGAAAGAAGAGGCAGGCAGAAAGAGAGCGAGCGAGCAATGGGCACTTTTGGAGCAGTTGAAATCAATTATACCTTTGAGGTTCCAGGTCTCTGTGAAGTTTGACAAAACATACACGATCCTTTTTGTGCATGCATAGTTTGTGGTGTGTGTGGGGGTGTCTTCTTGACCTCAAGAAATTGGGTCTATTTACAAAACGGAAATTATGGTCTGTTTGTTTTTTATCCATTCTTGCTTGCCATTATTATTTTTTTATTTTTTTGCTGGCTTACACCACAGCCAAGCCACATCTGTGACCTATGCTGCAGCTGTGGCAATGCTGGATCCTTAACTCACTGAGCAAGGTCATGGGTTGAACCTACATCCTCAAGGATACTAGTCAGGTTCTTAACTTGCTGAGCTACAATGGGACAAAAGGAACTCCCATTTTTTTTTTTTTTTTTTTTCCTTTTGTGGCTTGAGGTATGTGTAAATTCCTGGGCTAGGGATCAAACCGACACCACAGCAGCAACCCAGGCTGCTGCAGTGACAATGCCAGATCTTTAACCTGCTACACTACAAGAGAAATCCATCTTTATCTTAAAGTATCTGTCCATAGGGGACAGGTTCCAGCTGCTCAACCTGGGGTTCATTCATCTCTTGCCTCAGTTCCATATCTCATTGAACTAGTCTCTTCATTATGAGAATAGGTTAGTTAAATTTAACACTTTTATTTCATTTCCAGGGGCAGTGATTCAGGTGGGCTCCCAAAGTCAGGTGTATATAGTGCAAGTAATCGGGTCTCTGATAAGAGGCATCTCTATGGAAACAAAAGAAAAACAAAGTTAATGGTTAGAGCAGACATTAACTCAGGTTTTGAGTCTGGGGGTCAGTTAGTTGTGAAGATTTCTAGGTGTTGGGCTTGAAGCATCTTCAGTTAAGAGGAGGCAGTGGCAATCTGATAGACTTTCTGGTTTTGCAGTTGTTAATACCTTTGGTGACGTCATGAGGTGTTCCAGTGAACTTTCTGAGTGGCCCAAACAGCAAAACACAAAAGTTTTGCCTGTACGTGAGCTTTTGTGGGGATTTCTCTGAAGTTTATATCAAGCCAGCCAGCTTTAATTAGCTTTTAGGGCTTTGAGAAGAGGGCAGTTTTTATTCTCAGGGATTCCAAGTCAGAAAGACGGGAGAAATGTGGAAAATGTTAGCTTAGTAACTCAGATGTTGGTGAAAACTAGAAGAATTCAGGATCCAGTCCAGTTTGCAGGTAGGTATAACACACCCTCAAAGGCAATGAATAGGACTAGAACCCAGTATCCACAAAAATGCTCTACTGCTAATTACTTTTCCTTCACCAACCACCATACATTATTTGCCCTTTTGTGACTAGCTTATTGCACTTGGCATAATGCATTCAAGATTTATCTGTGTTGAGGCGTGTCAGAATGATTCCTTTTAAAAGCTGAATAATATTACATTGTATGTATATGCCTCTTTTGTTTATTTATTTGTTGATGGGTATTGAGGTTGTTTCTTTTACTATTGTGAATAAAGCTACTGTGAACATTGGTGTACAAATATTTGTTCCAGACTCTGCTTTCAATTCTTTTGGATATATGGACAAATTGAGGCATACTGGAATTTTTAAGAATTTAAGGAAACAAACAAATGAAGAATTTGAGGAGCTCCCGCTGTGGCGCAATGGGATCAGCAGCGTCTTGGGGCGCTGGGATGAGGATTCCACCCCCAGCTAAGCACAGTGTGTTAAGGATTTGCCATTGCCGAGGTTGCAGCTTAGTTTGAGGCTGTGGCTCGGATCTGAGCCCCAGGGTGCTCTGTGTGCCACGAGCAGCAAAAAAAAAAAAAAAAAAAAAAAAGATTATGAGCAAACATCAATTCAAATCCGGTAATCTGGTTAGCTCCTAATCACTGCCAGGAACTAGATGAAAGACTTGTAGGGAGGATGCCAAAGTGAAGCAAGGAAATTACTCGATTGGCTATAGCTTGCTGACGAAGAAATGCAGAAACCTGCAAATAAGTAGTGTATTTGGAGTCTCAGGAATTGCAACTCAGGAGACACAGCTTTGTGTAAAAAACCGTGTTTGGGGAAAGAGGTGGTCAGGGGCTTATGAAGGCAAAAGCACAAGGTTGTTAGAGCTGTTTGGCAAGAATTATGATTGGACACAAGAATGAAATATTTGTCCTTAAGGGCTACCCTGTCAGGAGTTACTTTAGGGTGGGAGTTCAGAAAGTGCCCATGTTTCTGGAACAATGAGCAGATGTTCTGGATGCCTGTGTTAAAAGACAATAAGTAGTCTAAGGTCAGATTGCACCCAAGCTGAGATGTGCATTTCACACTTTCTCCATGACCCCAGGCTGCATTTTAGAGAGCTCTTTAAGCAATGCCCACTCCATCTTGGTTTTTTTCCTTTCACAGCTTAAGCTGGTGCCTTACCTGGGAAATCTACTTGGTTATGATTGGTTGTAGTTGGGTTTCCATTTCTTAACATTGAGGCACTTGCAGGTTTTGGTTTTAGTTTGCTTATTTACGCTGTTCAGGGCCTTAGAGCCACCTCAGTCTAATGGCCCCCTTATTGAACTAATTTAAAAACAGAGGAGTTCCCGTTGTGGCTCAGTGGTTCACCAATCCAATTAGGAACCATGAGGTTGCGGGTTCGATGCCTGGCCTCGCTCAGTGGGTTAAGGATCTGGTGTTGCCCTGAGCTGTCGTGTAGGTGAGCTGTGGTGCAGGTCGTGGATGTGGTTCGGATCCCGCATTGCTGTGGCTGTGGTGTAGGCTGTCAGCTACAGCTCTGATTAGACCCTGTTGGGGACATAGCTCCGATCGTCAGTGTTGAAAAATGAGACACATGACCACAGGGAGATCTCAACAAGGCTCTTTACTTCTGCAGAAGGGCACAGATACTCCAAAAAGTGCGCAGGCCGAACAAAGGACCCTCCTCTCTTTATTCCTAACGCAGGTGATTTACCTCTCCCCTTCCCATTGGTCAGGTCAGGGCCCACATTCTTCCCGGTTGGCTAATTTAAAACAAACTGTTACTGGGGGAGAAGAGGGGAAGGGGAGGGGTGGGGGTCGCAGGAAGGTGAAACCAGAGCAAAATGGAGTAGCCAAGATTTTCTTTGATAGAAAAGACATTATGTTACTTTCCACAACCCCTAGCCTGGGAACCTCCATATGCTGTGGGTGCGGCCCTAGAAAAGACAAAAAGACAAAAAGAAATAAATAAAAATACAGAGAAGTGGAATTAATTTACTAACATTTAAAGGTTCTGTTTATTATATATTCTGTGATAAGAAAAATTTGCCTTCGAGGAAGTCTGTTGGTTAAAACTTTTGTGTTCCAAGGCCAACAGGAACCTCTCAAACATTGAAGTTTATCTTAAGTTACATACTTTTTTCTATGAGACTAGATTCCTCAAAATGTCAAAACCAAAACTCGTGCAGTACATCTTTATGATACCCCGAAGGCATCGCATACAGTTAAGTGTTTGAAAATATATTGTTTCCCCAATATATTGTCTATGGTATATTAAGCGTTATTAATTCATTAGTAAAACATGATTGTCTTTTAAAAGAGGACTAAGTCTCTTTCCACCCCCCCCCCACCCCCCGCCAAAAGGCAGCTTCACTTCTCTCTTCTTCCTTAAACTCTAGCCTCATACAAGAAAGAAGTAACTTACTTGTGAAGTGTTAGGTTGAATCTCTGCAGCGGAAGGGGTCTTGATACAGTAACTTTTCTCAGCGAGCAAATAGTTGCCTCATCAGTGGGCGGTAGTCACCAGCTGGAGGTTTGCCCGCTGAAAAGTTTGAAGGTTTTTCTGGGTTCAGATGTTACAGGACCAACTGTAGCCAGCCCAGGGTCCCCCTTAAGGCCCTGTGGATTGTGGGTGGGAGTGTTGGCTGGTTCGGACACGAGCCGCGGCCCAGCTCGCGCTCAGCCCGGTCGCTCCCCCTGCCACCTTCCATTGGTCGGGACCGTTTTCAGCTCTTTGCTGCGCACGGGGAGAGTCACGAAGCCAACAGCCACGGGAGCCCGACGCCCTGCGCTCGACCGTGGATATCGTGAGCGAGGCGCTGCCTCGGGCCAACAGTCGCGGCTCCTGGCCGATTGGACGGGGTCGGAACCGCTCGCGAGGGGGGATGCTGCAGGGACCGTGGTCCCCCGCCAAGGTGGGGAGGAAGACTTAGATATGGCTTGGGGCGTGCGCCACAGCGGCCGTTAAGAGACACAAAACCGACATCTGGGAACGGGGAGCCTAGAGGAATGGGGCTGGACTCCAGGCTGGGCTTGGGATGCCTGGGGTGGAGGAGGAGGTGCCCCCCGGGGCCAATCCCGCAGCGCAGGTGTGGGCGGCGCAGGCGTGGCAGCGGGTGGGGAGCATCACGTGATGAGGACCTGGGTGCGCCAGTGTCAAGGGCGGGGCCTGGAGTTAAAAGCGACTGCGGGCTTCGCGGAATCCACAGGTTCCAGCTTCGTGCGCAGATTGCTCCCGCGGCTTGCTTTTCCATTTGGAGGTGCTTCTTACTCAAAGGTAATAGTTGCGTCGATTTATGCTCTGTGACTGCCTCAATGTTGGCTCGCTTGAGGGTTTCGGAGTTTCAGTAGAGAGTAACTCAAAAAGTTAGGAGATTGACATTACTACCCTTTAGAATTGTAGTTGATAGAGACAGCTGTGCAATAGAGAGCTAAAATTTAAATTCAAGGCCAATAGTGAATTGGAGGTACGCTGGAGCAGCTTTAGTTTATCAGTTGTTTAGGATACTTTTAAAATTTCATTTCCGGAGTTTCTGTTGTGGCGCAGTGGTTAACGGATCTGACTGGGAACCGTGAGGTTGCAGGTTCGATCCCTGGCCTTGCTCAGTGGGTTAAGGATTCGGCGTTGCCATGCGCTGTGGTGTAGGTCACTGACGCGGCTCGGATCCCATGTTGCTGTGGCTCTGGTGTAGGCCGGCGGCTACAGCTGCGATTAGACCCCTAGCCTGGGAACCTAGGGCGGAGCGGCCCTAGAAAAGGAAAAAAAGGACAAAAATAAAATAAAATAAAATAAAATAAAATTTCCACCATGTGTGAAAGAGTAGTTGAAAGTGATTTGAGTTAGGTGGAGGGCTTTAATGAAATAGTCACAACTGAAATAATTGTTCAGTTTATATCAAACATGATAAAAGGAAAACATGGGTCTTACTGCCTGAAAGTTACTTATGCTTTCTGAGCCTCTTTGTTCTTGTCTGAAATAGTACTTGGATAATTCTGTGGATTAAATGTGAAGCTCACTCTTTTCTTTCCCAATGATCTAGGCAGCTGTTTAGTCCAGGCCCTGCCTCTACAAAAACTGACATGTTGTATTTACAGCCTAGTCATCGCTGATTTGGAAGAATTGAAGTAGACATCTGCATTTTTGTCCCAACGAAACTTGGAAACAAAATGGCAGAAGACAAAGAGGTAAGGCTTCCCTTCAAGATCTAAGGTATGACTCTGTGAGGTGGAGCCCTCCCTCGGTGTTCAGTGGTGTTAATTGGTTCTGGGACACCCTGGTGCTCTTAGTAATGCGGAAGTTCCCTGGCAAAGGACTGAACTTGCACCACAGCAGTGACAAGGCCAGATCCTTAACCACTGGGCAACCAGGAAACTATCTCAAGTCCTTTTTATGAAACAGTTACACTGCACGTGGTTATTGACTACTTGAGATGTGGCTTGAACAACTGAAGAATGGAACTTCATTTGAGGTGTTTTTTTTTTTTTGAACAGTGCTGCAGTGAACATCGGGGTGCATGTATCTTTCTCAATGAAAGTTTTGTCTTTCATTTGAGTTTAAAATTAGTTTAAAAAGTCTTTCATTATTGGAAAAAAACTTGAGTATGTTTTGGAATAACTTGAGTATGTATCTCTTTTTGCCAACTACAGTTTATTTTTTATTTTTTTATTTTTATTTTTTGTCTTTTTTTGTCTTTGTTGTTGTTATTGTTACTATTTCTTGGGCCGCTCCCGCGGCATATGGAGGTTCCCAGGTTAGGGGTTGAATCGGAGCTGTAGCCACAGGCCTACGCCAGAGCCACAGCAACGCGGGATCCGAGCCGCGTCTGCAACCTACACCACAGCTCACGGCAACGCCGGATCGTTAACCCAGTGAGCAAGGGCAGGGACCGAACCCGCAACCTCATGGTTCCTAGTCGGATTCGTTAACCACTGTGCCACGCCGGGAACTCCTGTTTTCTTGTTGTTGAGTTGTTTGTTTGTATACCTTGGAGATTAAGCCCTTGTCAGTTGCATCATTTGCAACTATTTTCTTCCATTCTGTAGGTTGTCTGTCTTTTTTTTTTTTTTTTTTTTTGGCTTTTTGGCTTTTTGGCTTTTGCTATTTCTTGGGCCGCTCCCGCGGCATATGGAGGTTCCCAGGCTAGGGGTCTAACTGGAGCTGTAGCCACCAGCCTACACCACAGCTCACAGCAACGCCGGATCGTTAACCCATTGAGCAAGGGCAGGGACCAAACTGGCAACCTCATGGTTCCTAGTTGGATTCGTTAATCACTGCACCACGACGAGAACTCCTTTTTTTTTTTTTTTTTTAATGGTTTTTTTTTTTTTTTTATGGTTTTCTTTGCTGTGCAAAAGCTTGCAAATTTGAGTAGCTCCCATTTGTTTATTTTTGGTTTTATTTCTATTGCTTTGGGAGACTGACCTAAGAAAACCGTTTGTACAGTTTATGTTAGCGTATGTGTTGCTTACGTTCTCTTCTAGGAGTTTGATGGTGTCTTATTTTTAAGTCTTTCAGCCATTTTGAGTTTAGTTTTGTGCTTGCCGTGAGGGTGTGTTTTAGTTTCATTGATTTACATGCGGCTGTTCAGTTTTGCCAGCACCACTTGGTGAAGGGACTGTCTTTTCCCATTTTATATTCTTGTCTCCTTTGTCAAGATTAGCTGACTCTAAGCTAAAGGAGTCATTAAGGCCAGATACTCACTTAAAAGACTTGAGAGGTTTAAATGAGGTTTAATCTTAGGACCTGAGGTGGTTTATGGGCTTACGTTCTAAGATGTGGTTGGGGGAAGTAAAGCTTTTTTTCTTAATTCCTGAAGGCATGCATGATTAGAACACCTCCCTTTTATTGTTTGTTTATAAACTTTCAGTGCCATAGCGTGGTTGAAGAGGTTCCCAGCAAAAGGATAATTAAGTTTAATCCTCCGTTATACAAACAACGTTACCAGTTTGTTAAAAATTTAGTGGAGCAACATCAGCCTCAAAAGGTAGGTATTTCTTTCCAAACCTTTAATTTTTAAGAATGCCTTATAATGCTTTATCAAATAAAATCTTAATAAGGAATTAGTAAGCAAGCAGAGACTATACAAAAAGACTTTGCAGGGAGGGAAAGGGCTTGCAATAGGGAGAGCCCCTGTCTTAATCCATTCATCTGTTGATAGAGGTTTAGGTCATTGTCATGTCTTTTTTTTTTTTTTTTTTGGTCTTTTTGCCATTTCTTGGGCTGCTTCCTTGTCATATGGAGGTTCCCAGGCTAGGGGTCGAATCAGAGCTGCAGCCACCAGCCTATGCCAGAGCCACAGCAATGTGGGATCCGAGCCGCGTCTGTGACCTACACCACAGCTCATGGCAATGCTGGATCCTTAACCCACTGAGCAAGGCCAGGGATGGAACCTGCAATCTCGTGGTTCCTAGTTGGATTCATTAACCACTGAGCCATGACGGGAACTCCTGATTCCTTGTCTTGGTTGTTGTAATAGTGCTGCAATGAACATATGGCTGCATGTATCTTTTTCAAGGAAACTTTTATCCAGATATATGCCCAAGAGTGGGATTGCTGGGTCATATGGTAGTTCTATATTTAGTTTTCTGAGGTCCCTCCATACTGTTTTCCATGGTGGTTGTACCAATTTACATTCCCACCAAGAATGTAGGAGGGTTCCCCTTTCTCCACAACCTCTCCAGCATTTGTTATTTGTGGACTTATTAATGGTGGCCGTTCTGACTGGTGTGAGGTGGTACCTCACAATAGTTTTGGTTTGAATTTCTCTAATAATCAGTGATCTTGAGCGTTTTTTCATGTGCCTATTTAGCCATCAGGATTTTTCTTTTATAGAGAGGAGACTGAGCAGAAGAAGGATATAAAAGGGTGATGTGCTTGGTTAGTGGCACGTGTGAACGCTGAAACCAGCCTGTTTTCTGGGAGGGACACTTAGCTAAATGCAGTCTGATGTTTAGGGGCCTTGAGGAAGGAGAGAATCTGGGGACAAGTAGTCGAGGTAATTAATCACTCAAGGCAAAGAATGGGAACATCAGGCTGCATCTTTGAATATGGGCTTTACCTTCTGGAAGCCCTTTCTGGAGCTACAAAGCCTAAGTGGCTACCATTAAACCTGTTTACTGGGAGCACAGAGCTGAGCTCACATTCAGCACTGCCAGTTTTAGATGTAAAGAAAATCTGGGCATTTTACCGTTGGGTGTGATCGTTGGGTATTTTATGTTTCTAGAGCATTTAGTCCCAACCTCAAGCAGACTAGTCTTAACGTAGATACTCTGGTTCTTTTTAACTAATAATGGTGGGGGAAAGGCAAGGAGCCCTTGGCATCTATCCACCTTCCTCTGTAGCAGAGGTTCATGATCAGGGCTGGCACTAGATTCTGTCTGGGTAACACCTCGCTTCTCTGTCAGTGTTTGGACTTCACAGGCCCTAGGGAGCTGGCTTCCCCAGTGAACATTGGGGGTCTGTAGGGTCAGTTATAGGCTAAGGAATGGAGGACCCCTTAAGAAAATAGTGGTTTCTAATGAGTTAAATGCTATAGACCTCTTTTTGCTAGGTGGTTTGCAGATATTGATGGGACTCATGTCCTTGGCATTGTTTCAGCTCAATTCCTGTTTGGAAGAAAATTGGGTATACTGTTTAAAAGTTAGTGCAGCACAGTGCTTCCTCTGATTAGCTCTCTGGAACTAGATTTTCATTTTTCAATTCTGTGTTCTCCTTCGCCCACCAGCCCATACATGTGCCTGCCTCAAAGGGGAAAATGACTGAATAACCATGAATGCAACTTAGATTGCATCCTTTTTGGGTGGGGGTACTTTCAAGTGTTTCTCATTTGCCCTTTTTTACCTAACATGGGGTTCAGAAATACAGGGAACTCATCTGTCGTTAGCAAAGACTATTGTGTGATTAAGAAAAATTAGATCTAATAAAAATCTTTAAGATTGTGTGTGAATATATATTAAGGGGATTTGATGAACAAGATCGGGCTATGCCTAGGTACATTTGCTCAGCACTCTTTAAATCTTGAAGCTTCTCAGAGGCACAGATTCTGCTTGGAGTACTTGTCTCTCATGTGTGCTGTTCCTATGCCAGGCCCCTAAGATATACTTGATACCTGAATTAGTTTATTGTTCACTCTAGAAGGTCATGGGAAGTTAACAGGACTTACTTACACCCCCCCCCCAGGTTTACAGTATATCAGGTTAATTTCCTTTTTGTGTCCAAAAAGATACTGTATACCTTTTCTGATACCCACTCCTAATGGGAAAAAAAAAAAAAAAACACCCCAATGACAAAACATGTTTGATCATATGAGACTTCTGGCTATGTTTTTTTGTTTGTTTGTTTTGGGCTACGTCCATAGCTTATGAAAGTTCCTGGGCCAGGGATCAAACCTGCACCACAGTAGTCCTTAACCCACTGTGCCACAAGGGAACTTGTTGACTATAATGTCTTGTTTTATTTATTTATTTATTTTATCATTTATTTGTACATATGTATTTTTCTTATAATGTCTTTGACATAACATTCTATCTCATCTACAGGTTGCAGACCTAGGGTGTGGTGATCTTTCGCTCCTATCGATATTAAAATACCTAAAGTGTGTCACAGAGCTTGTCGGAGTAGACATCAATGAAGGCAGACTTAAATGGAATGGGTAATACTGAGTTTCTAAAAGAATTACGCATTAATCTAAAACTAGTGGTACTATTAACTATACTTAGGGGAAGCGTTTTTTATATGAGTTTGTGTAGCTGGTTTAAAAGGAGGCACATGAGAGGTGCAGGCTCACCGAGTGAACCTTTACCATGACACTGACTGGCTGATTGTTGCAAATACCTAGACATTTTGCTTCTACTTATGTGGAAGGTATAGCCTCAAGCAGTTAGAGCAATCAAGGGACTGAAAACGCAATTTCAAATGGCCAAATCTGATGCTGAATAGCATGGTAACTTACAGCCGAGGGTTTAAGTTGACACAGCACTGGGGCTTGAACAAGTAGCTCTCTCCTATTTGACTTTCACAGATTGTCTTAAGAATGTTTCTTCTAAAGAACAAAACAAAGAGAAGGAAAATCACTGATCTGCAGTGAGGTGAGAGAACTAGAAGTGAGGGCAGAATATCCAATACTAAAGATCTTGTTCTCATTGGCCATTTAATGCCCTACGGCAGAGGAAGTTACCCTGTGACCTTGTGTTTAATACAGCAAGTCATGGAAAACAGGCCATGTCAGACTCAGCAATGTAGGCAGATCATTTACCAGTGGGTCAGAGTTTCTGTAGTTGGTAAGATCTTCTGATAATGCTTTTGCAGGTCTCGGCTGTCCCCATGTGTGGGGGACCATCTGGATCCCCGAGAGCTGGATTTAGTCATTACCTTGTATCATGGCTCTGTTTTGGAGAAAGACTGTCGTTTGTTCGGATTTGACTTGGTAACATGTATTGAACTGTGAGTATTAAACTGGTTCTTACTGTATACATTCACTTGAAAAATCTGAATGAATTAGTCTCCGTAAATGTAGTGTCCTAAATATTTGTCATAACCTGAGTTATTTGTAAAGGAAATTACTTATCTGTTGAGACTGGCTTTTTACTGGCCTTTTCCAACTTTTTTTTTTTTTTAATTTTTTTTCCCCCAATGTACAGCAAGGGGATCAGGTTATCCTTACATGTATACATTGCAGTTACAGTTTTTTCCCCCACCCTTTCTTCTGTTGCGACATGAGTATCTAGACAAAGTTCTCAATGCTATTCAGCAGGATCTCCTTGTAAATCTATTCTAAGTTGTGTCTGATAAGCCCAAGCTCCTGATCCCTCCCTCTCCCTCCCCCTCCCATCAGGCAGCCACAAGTCTCTTCTCCAAGTCCATGATTTTCTTTTCTGAGGAGATGTTCATTTGTGCTGGATATTAGATTCCAGTTATAAGTGATATCATATGGTATTTGTCTCTGTCTTTTGGCTCATTTCACTCAGTATGAGATTCTCTAGTTCCATCCATGTTGCTGCAAATGGCATTATGTCATCCTTTTTTATGGCTGAGTAGTATTCCATTGTGTATATATACCACATCTTCCGAATCCAGTCATCTGTCGATGGACATTTGGGTTGTTTCCATGTCCTGGCTATTGTGAATAGGGCTGCAATGAACATGCGGGTGCACGTGTCTCTTTTAAGTAGAGTTTTGTCCGGATAGATGCCCAAGAGTGGGATTGCGGGGTCATATGGAAGTTCTATGTATAGATTTCTAAGGTATCTCCAAACTGTTCTCCATAGTGGCTGTACAAGTTTACATTCCCACCAGCAGTGCAGGAGGGTTCCCTTTTCTCCACAGACCCTCCAGCACTTGTTATTTGTGGATTTATTAATGATGGCCATTCTGACTGGTATGAGGTGATATCTCATGGTAGTTTTGATTTGCATTTCTCTAATAATCAGTGATGTTGAGCATGTTTTTCATGTGTTTGCTGGCCATCTGTATATCTTCTTTGGAGAAATGTCTATTCAGGTCTTTTGCCCATTTTTCCATTGATTGATTGGCTTTTTTGCTGTTGGGTTGTATAAGTTGCTTATATATTCTAGAGATTAAGCCCTTGTCAGTTGCATCATTTGAAACTGTTTTCTCCCATTCTGAAAGTTGTCTTTTTGTTTTCTTTTTGGTTTCTTTTGCTGTGCAAAAGCTTTTCAGTTTGATGAGGTCCCATGGGTTTATTTTTGTTCTGATTTCTATTGCTTTGGGAGACTGACCTGAGAAAATATTCATGATGTTGATGTCAGAGTGTTCTGCCTATGTTTTCTTCTAGGAGTTTGATGGTGTCCTGTCGTATATTTAAGTCTTTCAGCCATTTTGAGTTTATTTTTGCGCATGGTGTGAGGGTGTGTTCTAGTTTCATTGCTTTGCATGCAGCTGTCCAGGTTTCCCAGCAATGCTTGCTGAATAGACTTTCTTTTTCCCATTTTATGTTCTTGCCTCCCTTGTCAAAGATTAATTGACCATAGGTGTCAGGGTTTATTCCCGGGTTCTCTGTACTGTTCCATTGGTCTGTCTGTCTGTTTTGGTACCAGTACCACACCGTTTTGATGACTGTGGCTTTGTAGTATTTCTTGAAGTCTGGGAGAGTTATGCCTCCTGCTTGGTTTTTGTTTCTCAGGATTGCTTTGGCGATTCTGGGTCTTTTGTGGTTCCATATAAATGTTTGGATTGTTCTAGTTCTGTGAAAAATGTCATGGGTAATTTGATAGGGATTGCATTGAATCTATAGATTGCTTTGGGTAGTATGGCCATTTTTACAATATTGATTTTCCCAATCCAGGAACATGGAATATCTTTCCATTTCTTTACATCTTCTTTGATTTCTTTGATTAAAGTTTTATAGTTCTCGGCATGTAGGTCCTTTACCTCCTTGGTCAGGTGTATTCCCAGGTATTTGATTTTGTGAGGTGCAATTTTAAAAGGTATTATATTTTTGTATTCCTTTTCTAATATTTCATTGCTGGTATACAGAAATGCAACTGACTTCTGAATGTTAATCTTATATCCTGCCACTTTGCTGAATTTATTAATCAGTTCAAGTAGTTTTGGGGTTGAGTCCTTAGGGTTTTCTATGTATAGTATCATGTCATCTGCATACAGTGACAGTTTGATCTCTTCTCTTCCTATATGGATGCCTTTGATTTCTTTTGTTTGTCAAATTGCTGTGGCTAGGACTTCCAAAACTATGTTGAAGAGCAGTGGTGAGAGTGGGCATCCCTGTCTTGTTCCAGATTTGAGTGAGAAGGCTTTCAGTTTTTCCCCATTGAGTATTATATTTGCTGTGGGTTTATCATAAATGGCTTTGATTATATTCAGGAATGTTCCCTCTATACCCACTTTGGCGAGGGTCTTGATCATGAATGGATGTTGGACTTTGTCAAATGCTTTTTTCTGCGTCTATTGAGATGATATTTTTGACTTTTTTTTTTGTTAATGTGGTGTATGATGCTGATTGATTTGTGTATGTTGAACCATCCTTGTGAACCTGGGATGAACCCAACCTGGTCATGGTGTATAATTTTTTTGATATGTTGTTGGATTCGGTTGGCTAAGATTTTGTTGAGAATTTTTGCATCTATATTCATCAATGATATTGGGCGATAGTTTTCTTTTTTGGTGGTATCTCTGCCTGGTTTTGGAATGAGGGTGATGGTGGCCTCATAGAATGTCTTTGGGTGTATTCCTTCTTCTTCTACCTTTTGAAAGAGTTTAAGGAGGATGGGCACCAATTCCTCTTTTGTTAGAATTCACCTGTGAAGCCATCTGGTCCTGGACTTTTATTTGTAGGGAGTGATTTTATGACCTCTTCAATTTCATTTCTAGTGATCGGTCTGTTCAGTTGGTCTGTTTCTTTTTGATTCAGTTTTGGCAGGCTGTAAGATTCTAGAAAATCTTCCAGATTGTCAAACTTGTTGCCGTATAGCTGTTCATAGTATTCTCTTATGGTTTTTTGTATTTCTGCTGTATCCGTTGTGATTTCTCCTTTTTCATTTATAATTTTGGTTATTTGGGTTCTTTCTCTCCTCTTTTTAGTGAGTCTGGCCAGGGGTTTGTCAACTTTGTTTACCTTTTCAAAGAACCAGTTCTTGGTTTTATTAATTTTCTCTATTGTTTTTTGAGTCTCTATTTTATTGATTTCTTCTTTGATCTTTATAATTTCCTTCCTTCTGCTGACTTTAGGCCTTTTTTGTTCTTTCTCTAATTCATTTAGGTGGAGGGTTAAGTTGTCAATTTGGGATCTTTCTTTTTTGAGAAAGGCCTGTATTGCTATAAATTTCCCTCTGAGCACCGCTTTCGCAGCATCCCATAGATTTTGAGAGGTTGTGTCTTCATTATCATTTGTTTCAAGGTAGTTTTTAATTTCCTTCTTGATTTCCTCATTGACCCATTGGTTTTTTTAGTAGCATGTTGTTTAGTCTCCATGTAGTAGGTTTTTTCTCTTTCCTTTTCCCATGGTTGATTTCTAATTTCATGGCATTGTGGTCAGAGAAGATACTTGAGATAATTTCTATGCTCCTAAATTTATTGAGGTTAGCTTTGTGTCCCAATATGTGGTCGATTCTTGAGAATGTTCCATGAGCATTTGAGAAGAATGTGTATTCTGATTTTTTTGGATGTAGTGTCCTGAAGATATCAATGAAGTCTAGCTTTTCTATTGTTTCCTTTAGGATCTCTGTTGCTTTATTGTTTTTTTGTCTAGAGGATCTGTCCATTGATGTGAGGGGGGTATTAAGGTCTCCTACTATGATTGTATTCTCATTAATATCTCCCTTTATGTCTGTTAATATTTGTTGTATGTATCTGGGTGCTCCTATATTTGGGGCATATATGTTGATGATAGTAACATCCTCTCCTTGGATGGATCCCTTAATCATTAAGTAGTGTCCTTCTTTTTCTTTATGTCTTTTGTTTTAAAGTCTATTTTGTCTGATGAGTGTTGCGACTCCTGCTTGACTCCTGCTTTTCTGTCATGTCTATTGGCGTGAAATATTTTTCCCCACCCTTTCACTTTCAATCTATATATATCCTTTGTCCTAAGGTGAGTTTCCTGTAGGCAGCATATTGAAGGTTTTTGCCTTTTTATCCACTCAGCCACTCTGTCTTTTGATTGGGGCATTCAGTCCATTGACATTTAAGGTGATAATTGATAGATGATTATTGCCATTTTGAACCTCGTGTTCCAGTTGATTCTATGGTTCTCCATTCTTTTTTTTTTGGTTGGATGATCTCCTGTTATTATCTGCTTGAGTGTTTTTTTTTTTTTTTCTTTTTTTCAAATTTTGCAAATGCAATATTTGGTTTTGGCTTGTGGTTGCCCTGTTTTTTAAGTATGCTAACCCCTTCCTATAATTGTGTGTTTTAGCCTGATGGTCCTGTAAGTTCAAACACTTCATTACTATATTAAAATTAAGAGGAGAAACATACAAACAATAAAAAGGGTTGTTTATTTCCTAACATCCGTTGCCCACATTTTATGGTTTTGATGACTCTTTCTTTTTTTCTTTTTAATTTTATTTTGTTTGAAGCATGTTCATGATTAAATCTGTATGCTGGCTTATTTGAGTGACTGCTCTCTGATTGCGGTTTCCTCAGTCCTAGTTCTTCCTCTTTTCCAACTTTTTATTTGGAAATGATTTCAAGTTTACAGATGCAAAATATACCTAGTGAAAGGGGCACCCATATCTTTTATCCTGAGTCACAGATGAACATTTTCCTTATTTTTTATTTATTTTTTAGTGCAAATGATTTTCTTTCTTTTTTTTTTAAATCTCTGGAAGATAATTTTCTAGCAATAGGTACATTTTTTTAAACATTTTCCTTATTTTCTTTATCTTTTGTATCTGTGCCCACCTGCCGATTCCCTCAGTCTCCCCCTCCCTCCGCACATTTTTTTTGAACCATTGAAATGTAGGATTTACCCTTTGCCCCTAATACATTCAGTATTAAATAACCATTCCCCTTTATTTTTAATAAGACTATCTTCCGTTTGGGCTCTCATAAGTGATTAGATTCAGGCTGTGCATTCCTGGAGTACAGTAGAGCACTGAAGATGTTATTTGAGCCCTTCTCAGGTTATCCTATCTGGAGGCACCAATGTCCATTTGTCCTTGGATGTTAATTTTGATCTCCCCAGTAAAGGTGTGGTTGCTCACCTGTATAATTACCACTTTCTTCTCCCCACCCTGCAACCGATAAGCAGTCTAGAGACTGGAAAAGATGCACATAGCTTGTTACTCATCCATATTCCCCCCTGCAATTTCCCTTTATTATATGGTGGCAAATGTTTATTGCAATTTCAGCTCTTCTCTATATTAGTCAAAAGCCCTCCCAACTCAGTTACTTATTATCAATATCAACTCATGAATTTATAATTTTTTAAAAGAGATTGTAACTTACTGTATTTTCTTGCTCAGATTGTCCCAAGGTTTGTCAGTGGGCGTCTGCTCAAACTAGGTCCTGTGTTCTGTGACATGTCTGTCCTATTGAGCACCTAATTTCTGGCATAACAAGAGGTACCAGGCTGGTTGTCTACTTTTCCTTCCAATCTGCCATTTCTGGTTCCTTTTTTTTTTTCAGTCACCCCCTTGACATGGGCACTTCTCTGGCCAGGGATTGAACCTATGCCAGAGCAGCCACCTGAGCCACTGCAGTGACAGTGCCAGATCCTTAACCTGCTGCGCCACAGGAGAACTCCCATTTCTGGTTCCTTTTAATGGGAAATGGTATTCAGAAACCAAGAGTGTCTCAATGAATTTTAATAGTAGTTAAAGGTCTTATTCTGGGGTCAATTTGCCCAGTATTGTGTTCAGATTTCCAGTTTTTAGTAATGTGTTCTCTAGAGCAGAGCGTTTTTATTTCTTTTGTATTTCCAATTGCCTGGCACATAGGTACCTAGTGTTTGAAATTACTCATGAGGAGTATTGGAATATTGATTGAAGAGCCAAGGAGCAATGATCAGTGTCAAACATGTGTAGCCTGGGTCTGAATTTCCTTTTTAAGGCTAAATATTCCATTGCCTGTATCATAGTTTGCTTATCCATTCATATGTTTATAGCCACCTTTTGGCTGCTATGAGTGATGTTGAATGATTTCTCCCATCTGGTCTGAGAGCTCCATGGCTAGAAGTTGTTTAAAAAATTAAACTACTTGCGAGTAAAGCTGTTTAATTGTATCTTTCTTACCACTTTAGAATAGAACATTTTGATTCAGAAGATCTGGCCAGGTTTCCCGAAGTTGTTTTTGGGTACATGTCTCCAGCCATGATTGTCATCAGCACACCGAACTCTGATTTCAATTCCCTGTTTCCGCTCTCAGTCTTCAGAGATTCAGATCACAAATTTGAGTGGAGTAGAGTGCAGTTTCAGACCTGGTGAGTTCCTAAGTGTTTTTGGTATTTGGCGGGACTGCACTGGAGTTTAAACCCATGAAGTAAATCTTAGTATCCACAATTACCACACACAAGTTATTTCTTACTTTATTCCAATACACTTGGTTCCCAAAGTGCGACTTAGCCTATCATTAAGGAACCACCACATTTGGGTGTTCGTTTTCTCTGTCAGGTCCCACTGGCAGGCAAGTGTGGAAAGGGTGTGTGGGCACCAGGTGCCTTTCATGCGCAGGTGTCAGGAGGGTGGGGTGATCCGGAAATAACAAGGGGAAGGTGTGGGCTGTGCAGGTGATCAGGGATATCTCCCAGGAGCATGACAGATGGTCATGTTCTGGCATAACTGCAAACCCAAACAGGCGGTGGGATTATAGCCCTGATTCTCTGGTCCATCCCTGCACATGGCTCCATATTCTTGTGGTTTGTAATTTTCATAGTCTTTTCTATTAAATAGAATAATATGATTCTATTATTAAAATTTTATTATTAGAATTCTTTTAATAGAATAATATTTATTAGGACTATTTTCTAATAATAGCTTAGAAAAATGATTTTTCTCTTTGTTTTGCCTTTAGGGCTTTAGATGTGGCAAATCGCTATAGCTACTCAGTGGAGTTCACCGGTGTAGGGGAACCGCCGGCAGAAGCTGAGGATGTTGGATATTGTACCCAGATAGGGGTCTTCCGGAAGAAAGAAAAGACAACTGAATCTGATGTTTTGGAGCACCCTGGCGAACGTGTTTATGAAGTTGTGAGTATTTGTAGCTCTCAGAGCAAGTTCATTTATTGGGATGGGGAAAGGAGTCCCCACTTTAAAGAGAAGTGTAAGTTTTGAGAGAATCTTGTGCCCCACAATGTCTCAAAGCAGGTTAGAGAGAATGATATGCTGGTGTCTCAAATACTACTAGGCTGTTTGCTGCTCACTCCAGCAACCCTACAGGAAATGTTTAACAAAGAGTGAGAATATTTAAAGAACAAGCAAACTAAGATGAATAACAGTATCAGAAATGAAGAATAAACTAGAAGGAATCAATTACAGGAAGAAGAACAAATAAGTGAGGTAGAAGACAGAGTGGTGGTTATCACTGCCACAGAATAAATAAAGAAAAAAGAATGAAGAATTGAGCATGTAAGAGACTTCTGGGACAACATTAAACATACCAACATTAGCATCATAGCAGTTCCAGAAAGAGAAGAGAGAGAAAGGGTCAGGGAAAATATTTGAAGAGATTATGGCCCAAATCTTCCTTAATATGGGAAAGGAACACTCACTCAAATGGAGGAAGCACAGAGAATCCCATACAGGATAAACCTCAAGAGAAACAGTGTGACACATACTAATCAAACTGACAAAAATTAAATAGAAAAATACTAAAAGCCCCAAGGAAAAAGCAGCAAGGGAATCCTCATAAGGATAAAAGCTGATTTTTTCTCCAGAAACTCTGCAAGCTAGAGGGAGTGGCAAGGTATTTTTAAGGTGATGAAGGGGAGGAACCTTGAACCCAGAATACTTTACCCAGCAATGCTCTCATTCAGATTTGATGGAGAGATCAAAAGCTTTTCGGACAAGCAAAAGCTTAAGAGAATAGAGCATCTCCAAACCAGCTTTACAACTACTACTAAAGGAACTTCTCTAAGCAGAGAAGGAAAGGTCACAATTACAGACAAAATTGCAAATGAGAGAGATCACTGGTAAAGGCAAAGATAATATAAAAGTGGGAAATAACCCATTGACAAATAGGATATCAAAACTAGGAAGCATGAGAAGAGGACAGGACAAATACAGGACATTGAAAATACACTGAAAATTAAGAGATCAACAACCAGAACCAATTCTGTAGATATATAGATGGTTATACCAAAGTGTAAGGGAAGTACAAACCAAATTCAATGGATACACATATAAAAAAGAAATAGCAAACCAAACACAACACTAAAGATAGCCAGCAAATCACAAGAGAACAAAAGAAGGGAAGAAAAAAGACCTAAAACAACAAATCCAAAACAGTAAAATTGCAATAAGTACATAATTATACATAATTACATTGACTATAAATGGATTAAATGCTCCAATCAAAAGACACAGACTGAATGAACACAGAAACAAGACCCATATATATGCTGTTTACAAGAGACCTGCTTCTGATCTAAGGACACATACAGACTGAAAGGGAGGGGATGGAAGAAAGTATTACATGTGAATGGAAATCAAAGGAAAGCAGGAGTAGCCATTCTTATATCAGACAAAATAGACTTTTTTTTTTTTTTTGTCTTTTTGCCTTTTCGAGGGCCACTTCCTGTGGCATATGGAGGTTCCCAGGCTAGGGGTCGAATCGGAGCTGTGGTCACCGGCCTACGCCAGAGCCACAGCAACTTGGGATCCAAGAGCCGTGTCTGCAACCTACACCACAGCTAATGGTAACATTGGATCCTTAACCCACTGAGCAAGGCCAGGGATTGAACCCGCAACCTCATGGTTCCACAAAATAGACTTTAAAGAGGTCTATTTAAAGGTCACAAGGAACAAAGTAGGACACTATGTAATGATCAAAGGATCAATCCAAGAAGAAGATACAGCAATTGTAAATATATTTATGCACCCAGCATTCTACATGTAAGTGATATCATATGGTATTTGTCTTTCTTTTTCTGACTTCACTACAGACCATACTACAAAGCTACAGTAATCAAAACAGTATGGTACTGGCACAAAAACAGAAATAAAGAGCAATGATATAGGATAGAAAGCCAAGGAATAAACCCAAGCACCTATGGTCAACTAATCTGACAGAGGAAGCAGGAACATACAGAAGCAGGAAAATACAGCCTCTTTAGTAAGTGGTGCTGTGGAAACTGGATGGCTACCTGTAACAGAATGAAATGAGAACGTTTTCTAACACCATACATACAAATAAACTCAGAATGGATTAAAAACCTAAATGTAAGGCCAGATAATATAAAACTCCTAGAGAAGAACATAGGAAGAATGCTCTTTGACATAAATCACAGCAATATCTTGTTTGATCCATCTCCTAATGACAATAAAAACAAAAATAAACTAATGGGACCTAATTTTAACTCAAAAACTTTTGTATTGCAAAGGAAACCATAAAACCCCAAACAGCCCAATTGAAAAATGGGTAGAAGACCTAAATTGACATTTCCCCAAAGAAGACGTATGGGTAGCCAATGGGGACATGAAAAAATACTCAACATCATTAATTATTAGAGAACTGCAAATCAAAACTGCAACGAGATACCACCCATACCTGTCAGAATGGCTGTTAAGTCTACAGAGTAAGTGCTAGAGAAAAGGGAAACCTCCTACACTGTTGGTGGAAAAGTAAATTGTACAAGCATTGTGGAAAACAGTAGGAGGTTCCTCAGAAAACTAAACAGAACTACCATATGACCCAGCAGTCCCACTCCCGGGCATCTATCCAGACAAAGCTTTCATTCAAAGAGATAACATGCACCGCTATGTTCATAGCAGCAGTACTCAACAGTAGCCAAGACATGAAAACAACATAAATGTCCATCGACAGATGAATGGATTAAGAAGATGTGGTGCATATACACAGAATAAGGCTCAGCCATAAAAAAAAGTAATGCCATTTGGAGCAACATGGATGGAACTAGAGACTCTCATACTGAGTGAAGTAAGTCAGAAAGACAAATATCGTATGATATCACCTAAGTGTGGAATCTAAAATATGGCACAAACGAATCTATCTACAACACAGAAACAGACTCACAGACAGAACAGACAGTTATGAAGGGGGAGGGGGAGATGCAGAGTGATGGACTGGGAGTTTGGGGTTAGTAGAGGCACACTATTGCATTTAGAATGGATAAGCAGTGAGGTCCTGCTGTATAGCACAGGGAACTATATTCAGTCTCTTGGGATAGATCATGATGGAAGATAATAGAAGCAAAAGAATGTGTATGTGTGTATACGGGTCACTGTGCTATGCAGCAGAGATTTGGCACAACTTCTAAATCAACTGTACTTCAAGAAGAAGAAATGTACAAAAAGGAAAAGAGGAAAACCAGCAGCAGTTTCTCTGTAGCTTGGTTCAGGAAATGATTTGAAATTGAGCCTCCGGACTTGGCAGACCCTTTTGGTTTAAGGAGGTACAGTGAAAAAGATACAGTTTGACTCCCATTATAACTGTGGCATTCACAAGAGGTAGGGTTTGCCGTGTACACATGCTTAGTCTGTACATACAGCTGTTTCTAATGTGGTGAAGTGAGTGGTGGTTTTGAAAATTTTCTTCTATTCCAAGTCTTTTTTTTTTTGTCCCCCCTTCAGGTTTATACGACCTCATACCCAAGTTTACAGCAAATAAATTACCGTAGACGTGTTGTGGTTTATCTGGTATACCGAGAAGTGAACAAAATGAGACTGAGATACCAAGTGAGTCTGAGGCGGCACGAACTGGAACCTGAGTCCACAGACCCTGACGACCCCAGAAGAAAATTCATCTCAGGCCTTCCAGTTCATACACCCACAGAAGCTGACAAAGCCATGGCGATGACTCCCCAACCTTTCTGTATTGGAGATAAGTTTTACGTACCCCTGAAAAGAATCATTGCTTATCCCAGGCTGGGGTACTTATGTGGTAATGTGCAGGAGCTGAGAGAGCTCCTCGCGGACTCAATAGAACTGAACTGTGACGCGTCTGCGGTGAAGGTTGACTTGTATCACTGTAGTGACTACTGCTGACCAGCCTTAGTTCCTGAAATTCAGGGTCTTAGCAATAGTTGGGCTCATTTAAAATGTAAACTTGGGCCCATGATAATTCAGGTAGCTTCATTTTAAAATCACCTAATGTTATTGTGTGTGTGTGTGTTGAATGTGACATTAAAGAGTTTTTAAAGAAAACGTAATTATCCAGTAATGTTTAAGAGTAGCTTTAAAATCTCTATCCCCTTTGGGCAGAATTCTAACCTGTAATAATAATTAGCCTAAACCACCCACAAAACAGGAATGCAGGTATTCGAAGGGAACAAACTGCTGGGAGTTTTGCTCTTTGGCTGGAATTGGGGTGGTAGCAGCAGTAGGAGAGAGGGACATACAGGTTCTTAGAGTGGGAAAAACCATGGTCCACCTGAAGCATTTCTTTGCAACGCACAGGAATGCAGAGGTTAGCGACCAGGTATGGTAGCTGTACCACCACAGCGCCCCCTATGGACCCACATGAACACCTTGCCCTTCCACTGTACTTGCTGTGCTGTCCGCCTGGAGTACAAAGATGGATGTTTGAGCTCTAGCTCCCACTTGTAGGTTCCAAACCAGTGGAAAAGAAGAGGGGAGGGACAGTCGGCATGCGCCAGCTGTCTGGTTTGTTGTGCTGTTCCTGCCTCTTGGCCCGATGGACGCCTCATGGCCACACTTCATAGCCAGGGATGCTGGGAAGTGCAGTCTTTTTTTCTGGGAGGCCAGGTGCCCACTCGGTGGGCTTCTGCCAAGCAACAAGGGGGGGGAAAGGACACTGACAATTCACCAGAACTGGAATGTCCTGAAACAGCCTGAAGCTGGGCAGAGTGGGCACCTGGGAGGGGCCTCCTTGGGGCTGTAATTCTCAAGCTGAGTGTTGAAGGGCTAATAATTAAGTAGATGGAAAGTGGGATTTGCCATGGGGTGGGGGGAGAAGAATAGAAAAAGGGATTCTGGAAGGAAGCAGTATTAATCACAGGCTTCTCCATCAGATCCCCTCTCCCCCTGCCATGTTCTTACACTGATCTTACTCCTGAATGCACACAATCTGGAGTTTGCTCCCCACCCCCACCTGCCCAAAGGGCCCTCTGTCCTCCTCACCTTTCTAGGCCTGTGCAACTTTCAAGGGTTTCCTTCTCATTACTTTTCTCTTAGAGCCAAGATTTTCTAGCCACAGCTCCAAAAATTATCCAACTTGGTTCATGCTTAAATCACCTCCCACATTTAAATATTCAGTAAGGAAGTTCCTGTTGTGGCTCAGTGTAAATTAAATCTGACTAGCGTCCATGAGGACACAGGTTGGATCCCTGGCCTTGCTCAGTGGGTTAAGGATCCAGTGTTGCTGTGAGCTGTGGTGCAGGTCACAGATGTGGCTTGGATCCTGAGTTGCTGTGGCTGTGGTGTAGGCCGGCAGCTACAGCTCCGATTCAACCCTGGCCTGGGAACTTATGCTGTGGATGTGGCCCTAAAAAGCAAAAAAAAAAAAAAAAAAAAAAAAAAAATTCAGTGTAAAGCATTTAAATATTCATGACTGCCATGAGAGATGGGGTGTTGCTTATGTGACTCCTGTACCCATATTCTTCTTAATCTTGCTTTACCTCCCTATCTTGATATAGGCCTTTAATTGCATGTCGCATGGTTCTAAGCTGGGGGTCAGCAAAGGCTCCTCTGGGGACAGAGCACCTTTGAAGTTTGCAACTCTTCAACTCCGTGTGAGTTGGATGGAAAAGTGGCTGTGGCTGTGTCTCACTACAGTTATTTACTAAAGAGCAGCTGCCAGATTTTTGCCCTTGGTTTGTAGATCCTTGTTCTAAACCCTTCAGCAGCACAGAAATCTTTCTAAAGGGAAAAAAGGTAAAGCAGACAATTTGTTAATGCAACAAATGTCAAAGTCAGGTTTGCTAAGGGAATTATGTATATGTTGGGGGCAATATTCTCACCATGGAATTCTTGGTGCTAGACTACAGGGCCTGGCCCATCTGAGATAGCTGATTTAAGAAAACAGGTGGGCAACCCTACCCACATCTGTATACGGAATGAGTTGTATAGGTCCTCTCCAGATTTCAGGTGTCTCACAGATACCCACAGAATGTGGGGACCTGTTGAAGTGCAGCAGAATCCGGCAGCCACTGGCTCTGTTAGTTACATTTGCCTCCTGCTCCCTTTACTGCCACTTTGAGAGCATCCCCAGCTCCCTGGAAACCAGCTCCCCAGGGTGCAGTGCTGCACGGCCTATGGCTTTTCATTACTACTGCGTTTGACAATAACTTGTCAGGAAGTTCCTGAGAAAAAGGACAATCTTAAATTTCACAATCACATGCCTTGCTCGGAGTTGCTCCCCCCTGCCCCCCAACCCGACCCCAGTTTGGTGGGCTGCATATTAGAAAGCCCTTTGTATCTGGGGAAATGTTTTATATAATAGTCTTTTCTTGTTGGACTCCTACTGGTTATATGTTGCACCTAACACATTGGGTAAAGTGTATTTGCTGCTGTCATAAGACCCCTATGAAGCACTGCTTTAAGTTCATTTAGTTTGAGGAGTTCCTGCTGTGGCACAGTGGGTTAAGGATCCAGCATAGCTGTAGCTCTGGAGTAGGTCGCAGCTGTGGCTTGAATTTCATCCTTGGCCCCGGGAACTTCTATATGCTGCGGGTGCGGCCAAAACAAAACAAAAAAAAATTATTTTGTTTGAGAAGTCTTTGGTTGCAGGGGGAGCAGAAGCCCATAGTATCTTCAACTTAGGCTCTGGCTGAAGCTTGACCTTAAGTTGTCTGAACCTTGATTTGAAAGGTGGCTGCTACTTTTTCCCCAGCCCCCCTCAAACAAAACAACCCCCACCAATTAAACTGCAAATTGTTTTCTATAATCTAAGAACTTTAACAAAAAGTAATGTAAAAATTAAGGCAATTCATTAATGGTATTTTATTGTTATTTTTTTTTTTTTTTGCTTTTTAGGGCCATACCCACAGCATATGGAGGCTCCCAGGCTAGGGGTCAAATCGGAGCTGCAGCTGCCGGCCTATACCACAGCCACAGCAACGCAGGATCTGAGCTACGTCTGCCGCCTACACCACAGCTCACAGCAGTGCTGGATCCTTAACCCACTGAGTGAGGCCAGGGATCAAACCTACAACCTTGTGGTTCCTAGTCGGATTCATTTCTGCTGTACCACAACGGGAGCTCCCATTAATGGTATTTTAAAGTAAGCTTTGTAGACTTGAAACTTTCCTTAATACCTTCCACTGGGAACTCCTTGACCTTCAAATTCACTGCTTTTCTTAGGGCTCACTATTTCTCATAGAATTCTACTGGATAAAATGTCTATTTTCTGATACTAATTATTTCACGTAAGTGGTATTATATACATTTTGATACAGCTTTGTTATTGATAATATATTTTATAAATTAACATATTTGTACTCTATTCCTTTTAACGATACGTACTTTTTAATGAAACATTAATAGTAATCCAAGTTCATGCTAAAAAACCCAGTTGCTCAATAGGATGTAAAGAATAACCCTCAACAGGTTGCCCACAACCCTTTCACTTAATTCCCTAGAAAACAATTAAAGTTTTGTTTCTTCCCAATTAGGTAAATTCCAGTTTTGCAAGAACTAGTGGCCTCTTTTGGGGGGTGGGGAGGGTGTAGATTGTTCCTTTGTATAGGAAAACCAATTGAATGGGCCACAGTTTTTTAACTATAGAAGGCTTAGGAATAGCAAACTTTGCTTCACTCCAAGGAATGAAGCTGCACTGCATGGTGATGAAAAATGGGCTTCTGTAAGAGGCAGAGTTTTATCAGCAGATTTTTCATGGAATGTTATCACCCCTGCCACCACCATGGCCACCCATCAGAGCAGGCTGTAATTGCTGTTACCGGGTATTAGTTGGAATTCCCTGGCCCTTGAGTAAAGTTTGCCTGTAATTCCTATTTTCATGGTCTGGGCAACTCCAAAACCCTTTGAAGGATTGCTGAGATTTCTGCAAGTGGCACATGGAAGTTCCCAGGCTAGGGACCAAGTCGGAGCTACAGCTGCCAGCCACAGCCACAGCAACTTGGGATCCGAGCTGTGTCTTCGACCTATGCTGTAGCTTGCCGAAACGCTGGATCCTTAACCCACTGAGTGAGGCCAGGGATCGAACCCACAACCTGATGGGTACTAGTTGGGTTTGTTACTGCTGAGCCACAACAGGAACTCCTCACAGAGCTCCTTTCCTGTGCAGTTGCCACACAATGGAGATGTGACACTCCGCCCCTCCCGTGTCCCCACAAGACTCACACAGTGCATCACCCAGCAGCCCATCTCAGCATCCTTCCCTTAGTTCTCCCCGCCCCTTTCCTTCCAACCTTCTGGTCAGCAGTTCAGCTCTCTTTCAAATATTGCTCTCAGCCCCTGGGGCTCTCATTTCTGTCAGGAAATTATTTCAAATGGAAGTAATTCCCTCAGAGTTTGGGTGCCAACAAAATCACCTCATGCCAGCTGGTCCCGTGGAGACTGAGCTGAGCAGCTGGAGAGGGGAGGTCAGGGCTGAGCAGCACCATCACCAGCAGCGCCACGGCGGCGTCTTGATCATACCTTTGTGGAGGATTTGGGGGTCAGCTGTGGCCCACATGGTTGATCAACGGATATGACTCACATCTTTGGGGATACCCCCAAAGTAGGGAACACTCAGGGGTATTAGTGAGATCTAGCAAACCAGCTGGTAGGAGCTGGAACGTCACATCTGTACAGTAGATGTTAATTTCACCTCTTTCACAACTAGTTTTTGAAGCCAGTGGCAGGCCAGTGATACACCTGTCTTTTGCTTTTTTTTTTTTTTTTTTTTTTTTTTAATTTCTTGGGCTGCTCCTGCGGCATATGGAGGTTCCCAGGCTAGGGGTCTAATTGGAGCTGTAGTCACTGGCCTATGCCAGAGCCGCAGCAACACAGGATCCAAGCTGCGTCTGCAAACTACACCATAACTCATGGCAACGCCGGATCCTTAACCCACTGAGTAGGCCAGGGATCAAACCCGCAACCTCATGGTTCCTAGTCGGATTCATTAACCACTGAGCCACGACGGGAACTCCATATACACCTGTCTTTTGAAAGTTAACTGTCAATGGCCTCTGCCAATTTATCTGCTGGTTATTGCTGCCTGTTCCATTTCATCCTGTATCCTGTGACCCTATCTGGGACTAGTCATATTAAACTCTCATCATCCCACTCTTTCCCAGAAATGCTACATTGCTGCCTATCCTCACACTTCATCCTTCATCCTTGACTCAAACACTGTGCTTTCATTTGATAGGCTTTGTTTTCCTACTGCTACGTCTTTGTCCAGCTTTGTCCCTCTGTCTGGAATCCCTCTATTATGCTGACCATCTGGTCTTTTCTAGGAGGAGTCGTCATGTCACTGAACTTACAGAATCTTTTGTTAGTCTCGTACTCAAGGAAAAATCGTGCCTTATTTAAGCACGGTATGTAATGCTTTAAAATCTTTTCAAGTATTTCAAATTTTTAAAATTCACTACTGAAAAAGTATGAAGTGTGTTTTTCTTTTGGTCTTAAGGCCATAGAATACGGGGGAAAGAAGAGCCAGTCTCAGGATCATGTGGGAGAGGCAGATTTGAACGGAATCATTCAAGTTCAATACCAGAAGGTGGCACACTTTTCTCACTGAAAGTAAATGTATTCTTGCTTTGAGGACCCTGTAATATGTGATATTAGATAGATGGAAAAAAATCTTAGTTATGCCCCATTTTCTTTTTGTCTTTTCTAGGGCTGTACCCTGCAGCATATGGAGGTTCCCAGGCTAGGGATCTAATTGGAGCTGTAGCCGCCGGCCTATGCTACAGGCACAGCAATGCTAGATCCGAAGCACATCTGCAACCAACACCACATCTCACAGCAACGCCGGATCCATAACCCACTGAGCAAGGCCAGGGATTGAACCTGCACCCTCATGGTTCCTAGTTGGATTCGTTAACCACTGATCCATGATGGGAACTCCTAGTTATGCCCTTTTTTTAGAGCATAACTGTTGAAACTTTTTGCAATACATACTCAGGAAACTCACTGCTGCAAAGGTTTAAAGATCTAGCGGTGGTGTCAATTTCTTAAGAGAAATGGTTGAAGAGACACCTTAACCTAGCGGAGCTCTAACTGCATAGGAGTGGGGTCTGGAGTTCCCGTCGTGGCTCAGTGGTTAACAAATCCGACTAGGAGCCATGAGGTTGTGGGTTCAATCCCTGGCCTTGCCCTCAGTGGCTTAAGGATCCAGTGTTGCCATGAGCTGTAGTGTAGGTCGCGGACATGGCTTGGATCCCATGTTGCTGTGGCTGTGGCATAGGCCAGCAGCTACAGCTCTGATTTGACCCCTAGCTTGGGAACCTCCATATGCCTTGGGTGTGGCCCTCAAAAGACTGAAGACAAAAACAAACAAACAAACCCAAAAATGGGAGTTCCCATCGTGGCACAGCAAAAACGAATCCAACTGGGAAGCATGAAATCGTGGGTTCTATCCCTGGCCTCGCTGCTCAGTGGGTTAAGGAGCTGGTATTGTTGTGAGCTGTGGTGTAGGTCACAGATGTGGCTCAGATCCTGCATTGTTGTGTCTGTGGTTTAGCCTGGCAGCTGTAGCTCCAATTCGACCCCCAATCTGGAAACCTTTATATGCTGCAGGTGTGGCCCTAAAAAGCAACAAAACAAAATAAAACAAAAAAACCCCCAAAGAACAAAAAAACCAAAAACCAACAAAACAAACAACCTGGTAGTTCCTGTTGTGGCTCAGTGGGTGAAGGACCCAACTAGTACCCATGAGGATACAGGTTCGATCCCTGGCCTTGCTTAGTGGGTTAAGGATCTGGCATTGCTGCAACCTGTGGCATGGGTTGCAGATGTGGCTCAGATCTGGCATTGCTGTGGCTGTGGTGCAGGCCAGTGGCTGCCACTCCATTGCTGTGGCTGTTATCCTGGGAACTTCCATATGCCTCAGGTGCGGTCCTAAAATGAAAAACAAAACAAAACAAAAAAACCCAAACAACCTGATTAAATAATGAGCAAAAGACCTGAAGAGATATTTTTCTGGAAGACATACAGGTAGCCAACAGCCACAGGAAAAGATGCTCAACATTGTTAATCCTCAGAGAAATGCGTATGAAACCACAATGAGATACCACCCCACTCCTGCCAGAATGGGTATCATAAAAAATAACAAAAATGTTGGCAAGGATGTAGAGAAAAGGGAACCCTCATACACTGGAGGGAATGTAAATTGGTGCAGCCATTGTGGGAAACAGTATGGCAGTTTCTCAAAAAACTGAAAATAGCTACCATATGACCCAGCAATTCCACTCTTTGGTATACATCTGAAAAAAATGAAAACACTAACTTGAAAGGATACATGTACCCCAGTGTTCATAGCGGTTTTACAGGTGCCAAGACACAGAAGTCATTTAACATCTGTCCATCAGCAGGTGAATGAATAAAGATGATGTGGTAAATATATAATGGAATATTACTCAGTCATCAAAAAGAATGAAATCTTGCCATTTGCAACAACATAGATGGACTTGGAGGGTATTATGCTAAGTGAAGTAAATTAGAGGAAGACAAATACTGTATCACTTCCACGTGGAATCTAAAAAATACATTAGTGAATGTAATGAAAAAGAAATACACTTACAGAGAACAAATCAGTGGTTATCTAGGGGAGGGGCAACACAGGGGTAGGAGATAAAAATGTATAGACTATTATGTATAAAATAAACAAGCTATAAGGATATATTGTACACCACAGGGAATACAGCTGATATTTTATTATAACTATACTATTGTGCATCAACTACTTGGAAAGAAAGTCTGAGGGGACAGATCAGAGGGTCCTGCCAAGTTCTGCTGTGATCTGGCACAGAGTTATCTGGCATGATCCTGTATGAGCCTGTGCATTGGGAGCAGGGGTTAAGGGTTTCCCCGAAAGTGCCCATACCCCACCCCCACTTCTGCCAGCAGGCAGGGTGCTTTTCCTTAACACACATAATCTTTCATCATCTGCACTGTCCAGGGAAGCCGTGACGATCTACATAGAAAGATCTGGGTTCAAACTCATAGGGAACCGCAGTTCTTTATTACCTTTAAACTGCTGTTACAATTTGAATATCAGCAGAGGGAATGTGTTGGCACTGTTTTGTGTCTGGGACGGCATTCTAGTCAAAAGGAAGAACAGTCCGTACAAGGGTGTGGTGACCCTGAGTGTCACTTCAGTCATGACCTTAACCTCTAACAAGGCCACATTTATTGACCATCTTCTGTGTCATACATACCATAGAATTAAGGTATGTATGCAGATGCTACTTAAAGACAAATTTTGGCTTGATCAAACTCTGAGTGCCTGCTAAGTGGCATATTCTTTTTTTTTCTTTTTTCTTTTTATGGCCTCACCTTTGGAGCTGCAGCTGCCAGCCTACACCACAGTCACATCAACATCGGCTCTGAGCCGCATCTGTGACCCACGCTGCAGCCTGTGGCAATGCTGGATCCTTAACCTCAGTGGCGGGGCCAGGGATCGAACCCTCATCCTCACAGACGCTATGTTAGGTTCTTAACCCACTGAGCCACAACGGGAACTCCTAAGTGGCATAATCTTAACATTAGCGCATGTGTTCTTCATCACTGCCCCAAAGAGGTGGTGGTCACATCTCCGTCCTAGACGAGAAAAACAGGTCCGGGGGGAGGTGGAATTCAGACTCAGGCCTGTCTCACTCCCAAGTCCGTGACCACAGGACTGCAGAGAACCGTCCTTTGCTGGAGGCGTTCAGGTCTGCACCCTTGCTTTAGTACCTGGTCATAAATAAAGGGAAGCCCTCAGGGAGAAGTCGTACACTGGTCCTTTCCCCTCGGTTTTCTTTCCTGGGAAGAAGCTGACAGATTTCTGCTGGGATCTTATCTGAAATTTTAAAGAATAGACAACATTCTAAATTTTAGGATAGGATTTTTATTGAACATGTCTTAAGATTCACCTTTACATTACTCAAATATTTTATAATAAAAAATTAATTTTGGTAAAAAAGAAAAGGAAAATGTTCTCCTGGACTCATAGTTGGACAGTTAAAACAAAGAAATATATAAACATGAAGGTCATTTTCCCAGTATTAGAGATGAGAATACTAATGGAATCACTTCAATAACAAATTTTCCATAAACATTTACATGATGACGCACAATTGTATCCACTGCCAGGGGACCCAATAGAGGTGTCAGAGGAAGGTGATCTGCCAAATAAGATGCACTTCCCAAAAAAACCCAAACCGAACATACCCTAAATGTCTTCCTATATATGAGATTTGGCCAATGAATATTAGCAAGAGAATTCTTTGTTATACACGTGAGCTGAGCCTAAACATGAGCACGTGTGGAGTATGTTGTCCAAGTAAACAGAAAATGTTACCAGTTCTGTCGCATGGAGAGTGGCTCGAGACCACCCACACAGCTACTTAAAATACACTGTGTATATATATTATCTTCTGACAAGTCACATATATATATAAGGGAATAAGGCCTTTATATCCAAAGCAGTCTTAATGCAGGTTAAGGTAGGCATAGTTCATCCTTTCTGTTTGCAGACTTCTTTTTTTTTTTTTTTTTTTTTTTTTTTTTTTTTGGCCGTGCCCCGCGGCATACAGTTTCTGGGCCAGGGATGGAGCCCACGCCACAGCAGTGACCTGAGCCACTGCAGCGACAATGTGGGCTCCTTAACCCACTGTGCCGCCAGAGAACTCCAAGACGTCACACACTTTAACATCTCAGCTCTTAAGACCATGTACAGTACCTAAGCCAATACATGGGTAACAGCATAACAGTTTCAGCTACAGTACTAGGTTATATGAACATGACGTACCATCTAGGAGAAGGGACGAGTAAAACTCCTGAACTGCCCCAGTGAAAGAGCTGTTAAAATAAAATGCAACCCCATCATACAAACCCAGTCTCTTTCCAAGCATTATCACACAGAATGGAAGCCTCATGCCTCTGAGAGCTTCAGTGACGTATTTAATAACTATCAGCTTGAACTTGCAAAGTGGTCTATAGCATGGAAATCTTAAATTCTAAATATACTTCTGGACGTTCTGGTTTATTAGAACTCACGATACCAGAATATGTTTTGACTGGAGGCTGGGAGGAGATTTCTTTTCTCTCTTCTAACAACAAATGGCCCAAGTGGTGGACCCCTGTAGTTCATGGTTTTCATTCACGAAACAGAAAAGCACATACAGAAGAACCTAGTTTGGACATCATTACCCTGGTAACATTTTGCTGGAATGGGATGGTGGACCTGAGGACTCTTGGTCAAGACTTTCTCATACTGTTAAGTACCAATCCGAATTCGCTCTCTGCATACGGAAGGCTTCACCACCACCATCGCACAGGGGAGTCGACCCTCAGAGCATAAAGTAATGGCCCCAGGCGTTCTCTGCCTTTGCCACCCCTCACGGCAAATTCCTTCAAACAAGGTATTTAAAACACTCATTACCGGATCACAGATACGTAACTTGAAAATACCACAAATCTTTTCTCTTGGATAAGATTAGAACATGTTACACACCTTGGATAAGATTAGAACATGTTACACACCTGCAAATTCTGTAAGACTGGGTGATTTAAAATTCAACTTGAGCATGCTGCGGGTGTGGCCCCCCAAATTCAACTTTAATATGAAAAATATTTAATATTTAAAAGTTGAACATTTATTAGGATTTAATTTTTCAAATTTGATTTTCTAAACTCAAAGTGAAATCAAAATCGGACTTTGAATTTCATATGCAGATTGTTTTCAATCGCTGCCTGGTTAAGATGTTAATAGCGCCTACTCCTTTCAACGACTACAGAGACCCTGTCATCTTTTTTCTTCCTACGGTTTCTACTTACTAAAATATCTGCTATATTTACTACTCCATTAATCAAGATGTATCTGGTGGCTGCTCGAATTATAGAGGCACGATTTTTATGCTTTTCAAACTCTCTCCACACTTTATTTTTTAAAAATAATTCTATGTCACCTGAAATACCAAGAGCCAGTCCTGAATAAAGGTATTGGGCCAAGGGCGGCCAAGAATGAGTAAGATGGGGGCAGTGCTAATCACAGCATCTTTTACATATCATTGAACCTAACTTACAATCTAGTTTTTATTACCACTTTCCAAACTGCAAAATCATTTGCAGAAGTGCCAATAAAACATATGGCCTAGAAACAATACTTTGAAAATAGAAAAATATGTTTTTAAGACATGTCATAATAAATATCTCTCTAAACAATATTTTCATATCTCCATTAAAAACTTTCTTTGATTTTTTTCTTCCCATAATATATAATGAATGGATCAATTCTCCTTGCAGACAGCAAGCTTTGACCACTTAAGCTAATACCTTCCTTGGTTAGACTAAAATGTTCAGGTCAATATTTTTCAAAACCGATCTTAAAAAGTAAGGAAGTAGAATTAACGACTCAGAAAATTAAATCTCTCAACACTCAAAATATTCTAAAATGGGGTGTTATCTATTTAAAAAACCTTAGAATCTATAAAAGTAGTATCGAACTATTTTGGAATACCCAATGCTTGAAATATTTAAAAAAAATCCTAACACGAACTATGAAAACATTTTTAAACCTCTAAATTTGGATATTAAAATAAATTTTCTTAAAAAAATAGTATTTCCCCCCTTATTTTGCCAACATGGAAATACTAGAGCAAAGTAATTCTATTCTAACATACTGCATTTCTTGGACCTGACTTTGAAAGTAATTTACAGAAGCAACGTTCTTCTTCCGTGACTAAGTGACTCCAGGAAAACTGAGATCTTTCCCCACAGAAACTGTCAGGTAAGACCAGAAAAATGCCTAAGGTTTCTCTGCTCTGCTGGATCCAGATCAGATATTCCTATTTCAAAAGCTCAGTCTGATGTGTGTTACATTCTTTTCTTGCAATAATTTCTGACGCAATGAAGAAGACAACATATATCTGATCTGGGGGGGGTGTGTGTGTGTGCAAAATAGAAAACCAGGATCCATGTCAGTGATATCAAGCAGCTGTCCCCTGTCTTTTATCCATTGCCTCCTTGGAATAATTTTCAGCTTCAGATAAGCCTGAACTTAAAGAAAAGGTGGCTCTGTTTCTGATCATATCACAGTTTTCCTCCTGCTGTTCTAAATTCTGACTCCTGAAACCGGAAGATATTATGCTGCTAGTTAACAGAGCTCTTATGTTAGGGCATCTTATGAAAGCCTAACATACTGAGTCTTAAACTTCTCTTCAATCTCTTACCTCGTGCTAGCGGGGGTTTTGCAGCTCATCGAACAGGAACAAGCAAAGACACATACTGCATATTAATGGCATTAGACCCATTCACGTATCTCAGACTTAAATAACTCACACTTGTTATTCAATTTATGACTGATACGTTTAGAATCAAGCATTTTACATGTTTAAATTGTAGCATAACACTTTCCCAAAGCACGAACACCCACATTTTATACCAATTATTGCATCAAAAAGAGTGAATGAGCTTAGCACAATGCTGTAGGTAGCATAACACGAAAGACTTCCTTCACAGAAATGATCACTATTCTTGGCAGAGTTTATAGGGCTTACGTTAGTTTCACTTACTGTCTCTCAAATACAAAATTAAATACTTAGAGCTTGAATCTGTCGAGTACATCTATCACAGGTTTTACATTTCAACACTAAAACGATACTCAGATGTGTAGCACTGTTTTTCCCACTGGCTGTTCTGAAGGAAAAAGCAGGCTTTTCCTGATTCTGTGCAGTGACCACAGACGCCGTGACCTACGAGCACACAGCACACCGCCCCGATGCTACCCTTCCCCGATGCTACCCTTCCCGACCGTCCCTGTCGGTGGGTGAGAAAGGAGAACGGCAGGCACCTTCAGATAAGAAAGCAGTGTTGGCTTTCCTCTTGATAGATGAACAGGCTTCATTTTTAAAATAGGTTCTTTTTCTCATAAGAGCTTGAATAAAGTGCCTTGACGGCTCAACGGCCCACCTCTTCCACCCTCAGGGAAGCGTCAGTTCAGCAGCGTGACTTCTAGCGTTTGATCACAACTTGTTCGTAAGCTCCAGATCCCACCCTAAAAGTAGGAGGGGGGAACAGAAAAAACAAACTTCAACCTTGTGAGCTGCAGTGTTTGAAACGGTTCTAGTTAACCTTGTCCCCAAAGAGACAGTGCATTCTTTTCTACCTGATTTAAAGATATCACAGAGGGCAAGTACTTGGATTATTAAATGTTTATAACTGATACACTGGGATTAGTCTAGGCCCAGATCACTTCATACTTACTCCACAATAACCTAGTCATGTTTCCAAATTCTTACCCTACCAGTGCACTGCGGCAAACCTGTTTGTATATAAACACATTGATGGTTCAGGTACCGCACTGAGTTAATGGATGATAATTTCACTTGCATCATCAGTAGGGCGGCATCTTGACACACTTTACCAGAAAGTGCAAACATTATTTTAGTCCATAGGCAAATGCCTTTGTGAGCGGTCAGTATGGCAGTTATATCCATGTTAACACAGATTAAAAGGGAAAAATGATCTAGAAGAGCAGTTTATTTCCTCACAAGCCTGGTTTGTTAGCCTGCTGGCTGTTCCCCCAAATCCAGTCTCCCCTTTTGCATGGTTTTAGCCAGGTACAGGCTGCTTGCTAGAGACCACATTTGCTGAACTCCTTTGTATCTACGGGTGTGGCCTTGTGACTAAGGTTCCCCCGGGGGAACCTGAACGGAGACAGGCCAACTTCTGCCTCACTTGCTTAAAGGAAAGTGCCTGCCTTGGACTGGCAGCAATTTGGACAACACAGGCCAGGAGGAGGGTAGCGGACAGAGTGGAGGTACCTGCACCCATGAATCATTTTTGCGGCAAAGCCATCTCTCCGTGTTATTTTTGGGCCTCTCGTTATTATATATTTGGGTCTCTCTACAGTACATATTAGCTTTTGCCAGGTACTAACTGACCTCTATTAATGAAATAGGAAGAATACTAAAAAACTTGAAATTTGCAACATTTGTGAATAAAGTACTTAGAAGTTTCTAAATTAAGTAATGGCCTCATCAATAGAAGGTTTTTTGGTTCTGGTTTTTGCTATTGTTGATGCACCTAGTACCTTGGTGTTGTGTTATCATGGAATGAACACCCATGTTCTCTCTATTGGTGTTTGGTCTGAGAGGATGAAGGTGAGTTGGTGTTTTGTTTGTGTGGGTGAAGGAAAGAAAGTGCGGTTTATTGCAGGGCTCAAGAAAGGAGTCCAGGGCAGCCAGGGCTCCAAACACCGAACTCCCTGATAAAGGTTTTCTCCACGCCTGTAAATACAGTGTCTCGCTGCTGGAGCTCGATTTATTTTTGGATGAGGCTCATTTTGTCCGTTCCTTGATCCTTCCCGAGTGACCAAGAGGGAAGCTAAAGCGGTGCTGCACGGAGGGAGGGTATTACTGCCCCAAGCTATCACCAGGTACCTATCGCCTCACCCATCAGATGTCAGGGGCTACCACCTGACGTTTCACTGAGTAGCCAGAAGCAACCATCATGACTGGTCTCTGCCCTTAATGGAAATTTTAAGAGGAAAGTCTGAAAAAATAGAAGTATAGTAGTGGTTACTAGTCCCCTGTGGATGGAACTGGAGTTTTCAGCTGACTCTCAGAGACTTCTGTTCTTACAGATTCATTCTAAAGAAGAAACAGGGGAGTTCCCGTCGTGGCGCAGTGGTTAACGAATCCGACCAGGAACCATGAGGTTGCGGGTTCGGTCCCTGCCCTTGCTCAGTGGGTTAATGATCCGGCGTTGCCGTGAGCTGTGGTGTAGGTTGCAGAAGCGGCTCGGATCCCGCGTTGCTGTGGCTCTGGTGTAGGCTGGTGGCTGCAGCTCCGATTTGACCCCTAGCCTGGGAACCTCCATATGCCGCGAGAGCGGCCCAAGAAATGGCAAAAAGACAAAAAAAAAAAAAGAAGAAACAGGAACATCCTCAACAGAAGGCCAATGAACACCCTTTGACAGCTGCAGGGAGTCAGAATTTGAAGCAATCTTGGGGAGCACCACTGCATGTTGGCCTTGAGACGCCCTAAAATGATTCTGGCTTGTGGCAGTTGATGGCATAAACCAGACTTTTGCTCCTGCTTTAAGTAACTAGAAAACTGGAGGGAATATATGAAACAACACTTTTTACAACAGGCAGCATGGGCTGGTCCTGAGCGAAGGGAAATACATGAAGAAAGCCAGACAAACTGCCCCAGCCTGCTGCCTGAAGCCATGTCCTTCCGTATCCTCGCAGCCTGTAGTGCAGAGATGGAACCCAAATGCAGCTCGGGGGTCCCTCTGAGTGGAGGAGTCAGGTCAGAGCTCAGGGATGCTGGGGGCGTGAATTTCTAAGTCCAGGATGTCAGAAGGATAATGGCTGGAGACCTTCCCCTTTTGATGAAAATCATAAACCTACAGATTCAAGGGGAAGTTCAATGAACCCCAAGCAGAATAAACACAAAGAAGAATACACCGTGGTACACCATAACCAAACTGCGAAAAACCAGGGATAAAGAGAAGAGCTTAAAAGCAGATGAAAGAGATGAAAAGACACACACAAATAAAAACAGCAACGAAAGCAGACGTCTTGTCAGAAATTAAATGTCCCACAGACAAGCTGGGAAGGGCACGCAGGGTTCTGCAAGCAGGGCTGAGCTGGCCAGGCTGTCTGTGCTGGACTCAGACGCATTCCTGCAGATATTCCTCCCCGTGTCGCTATCACTTGTCGCTCTGTTCTCTTCAATCACGTGGGTTCCCTTTCTGAACTGTGGGTCTTGTGCCTCTTCTGTGTCCTAAGTAAAATGATTCTGCTTTCATTCTGGGTTACTGGTTTATCCTACATGATGGATCTAACACTAACACGTTAGCTTCTTTGACGAATATCCACTATTTATGGAGAGCCTACACGTGTGTAGGTACTTGCTGGACCATTCAAACAGATGCCGTAATAGCTCTGAAAGACAGCCCTTTCATTGGTGCATATAAAATACTTGAGTGTTTACCGCACGCCAGATTTTGTCCGAAGCATTTACATGTCTTACCTCACTTAATTTAAACGGTGTAAGTCTTATGAGGTGGGACCTATTATCATCACTATTTTACAGGTGAGGAGGAAACGAAGGCAGAGAGAAGCCAAGGAATTTACATACAGCTACTAAGTGGTGGAGCTTGGGACTGAACTCAGGCAGCCCACTCCAGAGGCTATGTTGTTCTCCAAGAGATGCAGTTGTCTTTCTGTAGCAAGTGAGAGATGCAGTGTGTCAAAGATCATGGCTAAGCCAGGAACAGAACCCCTGTCTGCCTCCGTGGCTCATCCTCCTTCCATCATGACACATTGTCTCGGACGGTCTTCAGCACGTGATACTAATCATTTACTTCAACAACGAAGTGTCCCTCTAGGTTTTCACGTACTGGGTGATGATTCTAACATTCATTTGGAAGAAGGATGGGAGCCAGAGTTCTTAACTACATACATGCCTTTATATTCTAGGTTCTAGATTCTTTCCCAATTAGAAACCATCCTTCTCTGAGTAACAACACAAAGAGCTAGCTTAATATTGAGAGCTTTCTATGTGCCATACACAGTGGAAAATAACTTTATATAAACTAACTTAACCCTCACAAGAATCGTGAGTTAGGTAGCTTTTTGATCATTTCCATTTTACAAGCGAGAATAATGAGGCTTATAGAGGGTTCCTAATACTGGGAAGTCAACAGTAGAAGAGCTATGACTGGACCCTGAACAGTCTACGGAGACAGTCCATGCTTTTGAGCATTTATTATTTTGGTTCCTTTTGGCTGGAACTGTATCTTTTGCTGTTCTTCCACCTAAAATAATCATACCTAAGTCTTACTGAGTGTATCAGGTCATTTATCCTTTAAAACAACTCCATGAAGTAGGCATGCGAGCCACATTTTTCAGTCAAGTTCAACTAAAGTGGAATGATTTACTCCCAAAGCGGTCTGGTTAGAATGTGAACCCATCTCTTTAACTCAGAAACACATTCTCTCTATGATACATACATCACTGTCCTTATAAATGCTATTCTTCTATTTGTTCCCTGCTACTAGCCTCTCCCTGCTCCAATCTACTCTCAGAATTATGGCCAATTATTTTTCTTTCTTTCTTTTCTTTTTTTTTGGTCTTTTTGGGGCCACACCTGAGGTATATGGAAGTTCCCAGGCTGGGGGTCGAGTCGGAGCAGCAACGCCAGATCTGAGCCAAATCTGTGACCTACACCACAGCCCATGGCAACGCTGGATCCTTAAGCCTCTGAGTAAGGCCACGGTTCCGATCTGAGTCCTCATGGATACTAGTCGGGTTTCTTACCATTGAGCCACAATGGGAACTCTGCCAATTACTTTTCTAAAACGCCCATCGGATAGATCGATTCTCTGCCAAAGAATGACCAATGGCTCATGGTGTACACAAGAAGGGTACACATTCTGTTGGCGACAGAGGCGCTTTACAACCTGGCCTCAAGATACTGTCTAGCCTTGTGGAGATACTCTCCAGCCTTGTGTCCCAAGACCCCATTTCACATGTCCCACCTCCTTGGAAAAACCTGTTTATTGGCAATTCTCTACGGAGGTTACATTATTCGTAAGCCCGCAGGGTAAAATGGTTAAGTACAATGAATGGGCTTTATGGGTTTGAATCGTGGTTTTACCACTTATGAGCTTTAAGGCCTTCTTTGGGTAAATTACCTTAACCTCTTTTTCCCTTTGTTTCCTCTTAAAAAACTAAAAATAGTATTTTTTTGAGTACTGAAAGAAATAATATAAGAATTGAATGAAACATACATACGGTGCTTGGCATATAACTAATAGATGCTCAATGAGTGTTGTCTATAATTATGTATTCATTATTACATAATGTATTACACCTGTAAGTTCCTTCTATTTGTTCCTACTACGAAGAATATTTGTCCTCCGCCTGGTAATCTCTCACTTATCTTTTATTCTCCCAAAGACTCTCTTCAAGTGTCAACTCCTCTGAGAGGTCCTCCCTCTGTTCTCTCAGAGTTCCCTCTACTTCCATATTAAATTATAGAACTTATTATACTATTGTCAAATTTGTCTATTTCACCTGCTAGAAAGGGTCAGAGAATAAATGTCTTGGGCTTGGTGGGCTACACAGTCTGTTACACTGCTCAGTGCTCCTACTATAGCACAAAGTAGCTACAGACAATGCCTAAACAGGTGAGTTGCTTCCAATAAAACTTGATTCACAAAAACAGGCAGTAAGCCAACAGGGCCCACGGGCTGTAGTCTTCCAAATGCATGTCCTAGACTTTCTGCCCCTTTACTCATGAGTTGGCCCAATAAATTGCTACTGAATTAATAAGCGGATAAGTCAATGAAAGTTACAAAAGGAGTACACTGTATTAGTCCTCTAAACACCTCTTTTCACACGAACTACTCCCCCGCAGCATCTTTCAATTCCCTCTTGCCACCTATCATATCTGACTGTAGTTTGCTGTTGATGTAGGTGTTTAATCCTTTGCATCCTTTGGGCCCTGCCATGTGCTGGACACGCAGGAGGTACTCACTAACAATGAGTGTTGGCAGAAGAAATGAATTCAGCATTCTTTCAGGTTCTGAGCATTAGACAAGAGAATAACTGTCTTGAACCAAGAGGGCTCCCTCCCCCTGTAACTCTGATTCATTCTGCAGTTGTGCTGGAACGTGCCAGAAACATCACATGGAAGTACTGATACCGGGTGCACAGGGATCAGGCTGTGGGGAAGCAGTGGCATGATCAGAATTTCTACGGTGTCCTTGGTATCTTCAGCCACTATCATTTGCTGCAGTGCTGGGAACCGGAATAGTTGTTTGTCAGGTGCCTTTTCTTCATCTGAATAACTACCAGAATGAAGACTGGTTTTCTGAACTTATTTTCTTAATATATATGTTAGATTCTGGTGGGGTGGAGAAAAGGCAGCACAGAAAAGAATACCTTCAGGGTCTGCTGCTGAGTGGCTGTGTAACTGCTCATGACAGACAGACCACCGACTGAAAACAGAATTTTGCCTTTGGCTCCAAGATGGCAGACGGAGAGCTCATTTCTAAATGTCCTTTTTAGAGTGCATCTTGCCCAATGTTCTACACTTCTCTAGTAACACAGCCTAAAAATACATCTAAGGAATTCAACAAATAAACGTATAAAATACAATTTCAAACATACTCAGCATAACGACAACTAAGCTACACTAAGAGCTGTAACTCCTCTCATGGAACTACTAACATTGTGTGGGGTTTTTTGTTTGTTTTTTGCTTTTTAGGACCGCACCTGCAGCATATGGAAGTTCCCAGCAAGTTCCCACACCACTGCTACAGCAAATCCAGATCCGAGCCATGTCTGTGTCCTACACCAGAGCTCACGGCAACACTGGACCCTTGACTGACTGAGTGAGGCCAGGGATCGAACCTGCATCCTCATGGATACTGTCGGGTTCATAACCTGCTGAGCCACAACAGGAACTCCACTAATATTGTGTTGTCTAGCCTCAATATAAAACAAACTTTGTAACCTTTATATTCCACTCATGAACATTTAAAAGAAAAAGTCAGTCTGTTCTTTATTTTTGGAAAGATACTACTTGGACTACGTACCTGTTTGGAAGATGACGGCTGCCAAAAGTTGTACTTCCTCCAGGACCCACAAATAACCTCAGTCCTTCTTCTGCAATACATGTTTACGATACTTGTTATAGGTGCAATCATTAGATTATTGTCAAATAATATTCATAATAAATTCACATGTTGCATTTCAGGTTTATTACAGAAATAAAAAACTTAAAAAACAGCTACATCCATGTTTTAAAACAGGCAGTTTAAAAGATATCCTAACAGTTACTTCTCATTAACTCTCTTAAAGCTCTTTTTCTTAAAGCTGAGTAAAGAAGAGGACAGCTGTTCCTACAAATTTCCTCAAGTAGGGCTTAATTATTTCTCTTTACAACCAGTTACATAATGAAACGAAGTCCTTTGCTAACTGCTCTTTATTCACACCAGCATGAATAATTATACCTTTCAAATTGGCGGCATGTAAATTTTCAGTTTCAGTGAAAATGCTACGGAGGGAATGGGGGATTCTGTTACTCACTATCATTGTAAGATCACCACCCAACCTTCCAAACTACAACAGTGGCTTGAGGTACTCACGCCCAGTGACGACAAAGCGGATGCAGATATCTACCGTAAGGCAAAGAAACATGGCAGGCACTGGTGTTTGGTTAAAACATAAAATAAAAGCTTTCCTTAGAGTTCCCCTTGTGGCTCACTGGTTAACGAATTCGACTAGGAACCATGAGGTTGCGGGTTCGGTCCCTGCCCTTGCTCACTGGGTTAAGGATCCGGCGTTGCCGTGAGCTGTGGTGTAGGCTGCAGACACGGCTTGGATCCCGAGTTGCTGTGGCTCTGGCGTAGGCCAGCAGCTACAGCTCCAATAGACCCCTAGCCTGGGAACCTCCATATGCCGCAGGTGCGGCCCTAGAAGAGGCAAAAAGACAAACAAAAAAACCCCCAAAAGGCAAAATGTCTTAAAGATGCTTAAAAAAAAAAAAAAAAGCTTTCCTTAAAATTGGTATTTTTAAAGTTCTTTTCCATATTTAATATCCACTAACAAATGAGCTATAAAGTTATCCTCAGATTTTTATGGGCGAGAAATTTACAACTATGCAACAGTCGGTATCACGGGGTACTGCCTCTTTGCTGCAGACCGCGTGGATTATACACACCTAGGTCACATACATCTATGTACACTTAATGGTTGTCGACATACCTTCTGCACTGGAATCTAGGCTGAAGTCTTGACTTTGTAATATTTTCTCCACAATATCGTCTGCATCCACTCTGGTGTCATCCACTCGCTTCAGCTGAGATTCTACAGAATCTTGTTTCACTGGGCATCTTTGAAAAGAATTTTAAAAAGTGTCCTCCTCTTTAATTACGATATGAAAACAAAGTGTTTTTTTTTTTTTTTCTTCCCATGTATTTATTTATTTATTTAGTCTTTTTACCATTTCTTGGGCCGCTCCCGCGGCATATGGAGGTTCCCAGGCTAGGGGTCGAATTGGAGCTGTAGCCACTGGCCTACGCCAGAGCCACAGCAACGCGGGATCCGAGCCGCATCTGCGACCTGCACCACAGCTCACGGCAACGCCGGATCATTAACCCACTGAGAGAGGCCAGGGATCAAACCCGCAACCTCATGGTTCCTAGTCAGATTCGTTAACCACTGTGCCACGATGGGAACTCCTTTCCTTCCCATTTAAACTGAGACCAAAATGATACCTGTTGAGTGTTTCTGAGGCTGTATCTTCTTTATCAGCCGGATCAAGATTTGGCTCAGCTATCTTTTGCTCAAGTTCATCACAGGGCTCTAGAATACTTTCAATTCCTGTTGATGTACTTCCCACCGAGGTATTTCTTCTGTGGCAGAGCTCAGAGAAACTGGATGACCGGGAGTGGCAGGAGCTATACCCTGTAAGGGAAAATCACTCTGGATGTAAAATTAATATGGAACACACTGCAACCATCCTTCCCTGCGCCAGAGCAATTGCAAGCCCCTTTAGAGCGATTCCGCTTCACTTTGAGCCCCTACCTGATACTTTCGACTGCTGGCTTGCATAGCTTGATGTTCTAGAGTGTCCACAGGCACCAAGTTCATCAGGAACAGAGGCACTCTTTGCTGAGAGATCTGCAATGTGTCATAACATAATGTTACTACGACTGTCCACAAGTCGACGGTCAACTTGGATTCTAATCTATGGATTTCATAAATGGCTAAGTTCATTATCAAGTTTCAGAGTAAAAAAAAAAAAATCCCTTTAAATCCATACAGTGTGAGAACTGTTGTAAGAAATACAAAGAATTTAAGTATTTCAGTTTCCTGAAGAACTATAGTACTTTTCATGATACTTAATAGCACTCTACCTTCAAAACATTTTCGCCATCATGTTCAGCATTTCTCTAATAAAAATTAGTCAGATGTATTCTTATAAATTCTCACAAAATTGCCCAGTTTTGGAGGAAATCTTGCTCCCTCCAATCCATCCCAGCAGGAGGCTAAAGAGCACTTTGTTACTTTTTCGTGTTAGTGACGCCAGTGCTAGGCTGTAATTTGGGCAAATGTCTGTGGTTTAAATCAGCACAGCATGTGAGGTAGCACTGAGAATAAAGTTCTTGAGAAACTGATGATAGTATTCAGTTTCAGAGTAAATGTACACAAAAGCAGGGTCAAAGCCCTTTCTGCTATTTCCCTGATCACGTGCATATTCCAGACGCCAATGATGTACTTCCAGAGCCAGGTTTCCTCCACAGAACATAGACCCGTGACCATTTGCATTAGGGTGAAATATTTGGAAACTAAAAGTGTTTTCTACTTAAGAGGCAAAAGAGAACCAACTGAGTAATGGCAATTATAGCAGCAGTTCTATAAATGATACTGAGCACAGATCAGCCAAAAAATGCTGCCAAATAAGCAAGCTACTGGAGTGACCTGGCTCTTCTGCAAAGGGTTTCTCCTTTCTAGACACATTGCAAGATACAAGTCCAAACCATCATTGCTCGTCCTGCTTGACAGTGGTCCCAAACCCTAAGGTTGAGCTACAGCGAATTCCGAACTAAAAAAGTTGGTTCATATCAAGAATTATTTCCTTTACTCCTAGGATTGGGTCAGATTATTAAATAATTAATTAATCAATTAATATTTTAATTTTTTTGGCTGTACCTGCAGCATGCCTAAGTTCCCAGGCCAGGGACTGAACCCATGCCACAGTAGTGACAACACCAGATCTTTAATTTGCTGAGCCACCAGCGAACTTCAGCTCAGATCTTAATTCATCCATCTATTAACGGGTTTTCTAAATTTATTCATTCAATAAGTGTTTATTAAGCTCTTATCAGATCAGGTGCCCAATACTGTATAAGATATAGGGGTATGAAATCAGTAAAACAAAATACATACTTCACAATTTGGAGTAGAGGCAATTATAATACAATGTAGCAAGTACCAAAATAACACCTACCAAAAAAAAAAAAAAAAAAAAAAGCTATCAAGAGCTCCAAAGGACAAGTGCATCAAACACTACCAGGTAATGCAAAGACCTCACAGAGGAGGTTAACTCCAGCTAACAATGCGTAGGAATTCCTCAGCTAGATCAGGTGGGTCTAGCCTTGCCTTGTCTGTGGAAAAGCAAAGTTTGGTAAAGTTGGCACACAGGGCAGTGGTGTAGACGATTGAAGGAAAGAGAGATGAGCGGGTGCCTACTAATGAAGGACCTTCCATGAGTTTAAGGAGGGAAATAATCTGGTAGCTTTTTTTTTTTTTTTGCCTTTTTTCCAGGGCCGCTCCCGCGGCATATGGAGGTTCCCAGGCTAGGGGTCTAATTGGAGCTGTAGCTGCCAGCCTACGCCAGAGCCACAGCAACGCAGGATCCGAGCCGCGTCTGCAATCTACACCACAGCTCACAGCAACGCCGGATCCTTAACCCACTGAGCAAGGCCAGGGACTGAACCCACAACCTCATGGTTCCTAGTTGGATTCATTAACCACTGTGCCATGACGGGAACTCCAGGACTTCTATAATAATCCAGCTGGGAGATGGTTAGCAGACACAAATGACAGTACTTAATTACTAACTAGAAGTGTGTGTCAGGAATATTGAGCTAGAAAACACAGGAGGATGAGTTAGGAAGATGTGCTGGGTATGTGGAACTCGAAACACCTTAGGATGTCCAGTCCCTAGTCGCTGAATTTCTACTGTGTCCCTGGCCATTCTGCTATGGACACAAAGACATATTAAGACCTGAACATGAAGCACTTAGAGGCTAGCTGAGGCAAAAAGATAAACAGACGGATGCCAGTCTCATATGATATCAAGTGAACCTTTCCAAAGGCGTCTGGAAACATGTGCTGGAGTTCAAGACAGATCTGGAGGCAGCACACATTTGTAAATGGAACATATTAACTCATATTTACACGATAGCATTTACAGGTACATGAGAGTTACACCCCAGGACAGACGACACGGACCAGGGATAGTGAGCGGAGGGAGCCGAGCCCTGCAGAGCACCCACCTTTTAAGAGGAAGGTTGAAGAAAAGAAGCCTCCGAGAAGCTAAAAAAGGAACAGTCAGAGAGGTGGAAGCCAGGGGAGAGAAAGCTTCAAGAAAGAATAAAGAGCCAATTTATTCAGATGAGAGCAGAAAACTGCCCACAGGGGACAAGAGAGGGCAGAGCGGAGAAGCCAGGCTGCACGTGTGCTTAGAGGTAAATGGGCAGAATATTCTTCCTAGAAGTTTCACTATAAAACGTGTGAGAGAAAGCGGGTGGGGGAAGGAGAGTGTGAGCCCACGGAGGAGCAGCAGACAGAAGGATGCAGGGCTAATGAGGAAACATGTGGTTTCCAATAAGAGCATGAGTTCAGAATATTCAACTAGTGAACGGAAGGAGCTACTGGAAGAGTTAAAAGTACACAAAGTTCCCATGTCAGGAAATTCCATTATCTTCATTATGTATAAAACACCTCATCCTTCTAATGCGAAAAGTGGTGAACATGATAATTTCTTTTCATTCTTTTGAATAAAAACCTTGGTCCCATGGCCTGGGAGAAAAAAAGGGAGCTTGTGAGTGCTTTTCTCTCAGTCACTTTGACATTCCCCTGCCTGCTTTTAACTTGGGGAGCAGACTGTCTACGGCCAGGAGGGCACCTGGAGAAGGGGCTCTCAGGGTGTGGCCAGGGGGCGAGCAGCAGGAGCAGCAGCATCTGGGAGATGAGTCATTCAGTTCTTGGGCCCCAACCCAGAAGGACTTCATCAACCACTCTGGCTGCAGTGTCTGTTATGGTTTCACAAGCCCACCAGGGAATTCTGATGTGCACTGGTGTTCAGAAACCACTGACAAAGAGGGTGTGTGATTCCCCGAAGAGAAGCAGCGCCTGGGAGGTGGCCGGCAGGGCTGCCCGGCGTGGGGGATGGGCCAAGTCCCGTGGGGTCCCGTGTCCTGCGGGGAGCGGAAGCATACAGTGCTGGTCACCGCGACATTTAGCTCTTAGTCGGTCAGACCATAACACACCCATGAGACAACATGAAGTGCTGGCTTAAACAAAAACTGAATAATTAAAACTCTGCTGATACTTAACTGGCCCCTTTCTAGTTGTATATGCCCAGAGAATTTTAAATCTGGGAGCAACTTTGAATCTTTTAGGTTATCAAGTAGTAGTACCACTTCTTATAAACTGAAAAACCAGTAGGCGACACAGCCATACCTGCTATCCCAAGATGAATTTTGAGAGTCTCTCCACCTTTTCTATCTTCTTCCAGAGATTCAGATTCACCAGCAATCGGTATAGACATTGATGTAGAAGGAGGCCTGTAAACAAATATTTCCAAGGATCAGTACTGAATTTATGGTACATCTGAAGGTTTGAAAACATTGTTAGAGACTGTTGTATAGGCAGTACACAGCCTTAGCAAGGTGCCTGGTGATGCTGCTGCCTCTTTGAGGATGAAAATGACAAAAATCAACAAATAATGTATGAACAGCCTCAAGGTTTGAATAAAGTTCACGGAGGGAAAATAGGGATTTTTACACAACAAAAAAAGTGAGATCAGAAAGGCCTCCCATCTCCACGGAGTCGGGAAAAGAGACGTGTGTGTCTGGCAGTGTTGGTGGAGGGGCTCCAGCTGCCAGCTCGACTCCCAGGCCTCAGGCTGGGTGGGGGTGTACCTGTGAGGTGGAGGCGGAGGCACAGACCCCTCTGCAGCTGAGGCTGGAGGGGCTACCTCATGCCTCCTGCTCCAGCGCCCAAGACCGATTGTTGGCTCCATTTACCTAAATTATCCATGCTTTTATCTTCTACCTTCTCTGTAGACACTGCACCTGCCCCAGGGAGAGTCTACAAAGAGCCCCGGTACAGATTTGCTTTTGGGGGCTGGATTCTCTGGGAGTAGGTGGTGGATATACTTTCACTGGCTCATTCAAGACTCCTCTCTCCACGTAGAAGCTGTGCAACAGGGAGGGGCCAGACTGAGGTCTAACCTTTTTTTTTTTTTAAGAAAACATCCCTTATCTTTTGCGGTTGATATCTAGAGGAAAATCACATCTTCCTAGAAACTATTCCTTGGTCACTTGAAATAAAATAGGGGATCATGAAGCTGACCTTAAAATCTTACTGTATGAGTTCCAATGGGATCCTCAGGCTATTCAGGTCCTTGGGATAGAGACATTTAAGACTGCCATCAAATCTAGTTAATTGATAGATTACTCCTATCCCAGGGTCTCCTAAATTGCAAAACAGTATATCCTATTGGGATATTTAAGTATTTACCCTACAAGTTTTTGTCCAACTTAACTCATATTCTTCCCCCAAATCTTTCTTCTTATATTCCCTTCCTCTGTGAATCCCATCACAATCTAAAAGTCACCAACTAGAATCCTTGAATACTGACTCTGCAGCTACACAAAAACTATGAGAACGAATGAATGAATCCAACAAGGCAACAAGATACAAAATTACTGTACAGAAATCAACTGCCTTTCTTTACACTAACAATGGAATAGAAAAAAGTTAAAAAGTCCCAATTAAAATGAGTAAAAAAATAAAACCTAGGAATAAACTTAAAGAGGTGAAAAAACATATACACTGAAAAGTATAAAATACTGATAAAGGAAACTGAAGCTAATTCGAAGAAATGGAAAGATATCCCACGCTCTTGGATTGGAAGACTACTGTTGATGTGGCCATACCACCCAGAGCAATCCCTATCAAGACAGCCACGACATCTTCCACAAAACTAGAACAAATAATCCCCAAATCTGAAGTTCCCATATAGCTCAGTGGGTTAAGGATCTAGTATTGTCACTGCAGTGGCTTGGGTTGCTGCTGTGGCTTGGGTTTGATCCCTGGCCTGGGAACTTCTACAGGCCACAGGTGCGGCCAAAAGAAAAAAAAAATCCTAAAATTAAATGGAATCACAAACACTGAGCTGCTGCTGCTGCTTTTTTTTTTTTTTTTTTTTTTTTTTGGTTTAGGGGTGGGGTGGAGTTGGGGGTTATAGAAGATCTTAGGCCAGGGATTAATCCAAGCTGCAGCTACAAACTATGCTGCAGCTGTGGCAATGCTGGATCATTTAACCCAGTGTGCCAGGCCAGGGATTGAACCCATGCCTCCACAGTGACCCGAGCTGCTGCAGTTAGATTCTTAACCCATGGTGCCATAGCAGGAACTGCACAAAGACCCAGAACTGCCAAAGCAATCCTGAGGAAAAAGAACAAAAGTGGGGGCATAACCCTTTTAGACTTCAGACTACTCTACAAAGCTACAGTAATCAAAACAATGTTGTATTGGTACAAAAACCAAAATCCAGATTAATGGCGCAGAACAGAATGCCCAGAAATAAACCTACACACCTATGGTCAATTAACCCAGGATAAAGAAGGCAAAAATACATGATGGAGAAAAAACAGTCTCTTCAGCAAGTGGTGTTAGGAAAGCTGGACAGCTACATGTCAATCAATGAAATTAGAACACTCCCTCATACCATATATAAAAATAAACTCAAAATGGTTTAAAGACCTAAATATAATATAGGGCACCATAAAACTCCTAGAAGAGAGTACAGGTAAAAATGCTGACATAGTAAGCACCCCAATCTATGCTCACAGCAGCACTATTTACAATAGCCAAGACATGGAATCAACTCAAGAGCCCATCAACAGATGACTGACTTAAGAAAATGTGGCATATATATACACACTGGAATACTACTCAGCCATTAAAAAGAATGAAATAAATTGTCATTTGCAGCAACACGGATGGACTTGGAGAATATTACACTTAGTAATATTACACTTTAGTAGACAGAAAAAGACAAATATATCACTTATATGTGGCGTCTTTAACACAAATGAGTCTATATACAAAACAGAAACAGACTTACTGACAAATTTATGATTACGAAAGGGGAAAGGGAGGAATACATTAGGAGTATGGGATTAACAGATACAAACTATCATACATAAAATAGATAAGCAATAAGGATTTGTTGTATAACACAGCGAATAACCTTCAATATCTTATAATAACCTATAATGGAAAATAATATGAAAAATACACATAACTGAATCATTCTGCTGTACACCTGAAACTAACACAATATTGTAAATCAATTATATTCCGCTAAAAATAAGAGAAAAATGTTAATAAAACTAGAATTCTAGACACTGCCTTTGTCTCCTTCCTATTCATTTTTTTCCCCATATCCAATCAATTTCCAAACCCCACAGATGCTCTCTCACTAGTTTTCCTTCTTCTCCGCCTGCACTAATTACTTGACCTTGGCTTTCACACCTTTTCCTAGATGATTGCGTGAGTCTCCTCGCTAGTCTGCCTACTTCTACTTCGGGCTCCTTGCTCTCAGTGTGGTTCTTTAACAGCTATTACAGACAAATAGTCAAGTCACTCAACTGCTTTGTGCCTTAGGGTCCCCACCTGTAAGAAGAGACCCTGGATTATACCAACACAGGTAAAACTGGCTTCATGAGGTTCCCATAGGGACTTGAGGGGGTAGGAGGATACTACACTTTTTGTCCCCTCGATAGAAAAATGTTATATATGGGAGTCATAATTTGCGCAAAGGATTTGTGTGGCTAAATATTCTAGAAAAAAAAAAATCACTGGACCAGACAACTTTCCAACACTCTTTTTGGCTCTTAAGCATTGTGATTTTACATATTTGATATATACGGCAACACAACCTGGTAACAAGAATTTACTTTCCACATCAGCAGTTCAAACATTTTTCTATTCGAGTTACACCCAGTGTGCGGAAGTGCATGCATATGGTGGAGCTGCCCCTTTTCCACTAACACTTGCACAATTTCAGATGCTCAAAGAAAAGATTAAATCAAATATTGGGGGTTTGATTCTCCTGAGAAATACTTTTATGTTCCTTGGGATTAGGTAAAATTTGTTTATTTTAACCAGTTATAAAAAGTCTTTCTTGGAGTTCCCATTGTGGCTCAGTGGTTAACAAACCAGACTAGTACCCATGAGGACTCGGGTTTGACCCCTTGCCTTGCTCAGTGGGTTAAGGATCCAGCGTTGCCGTGACCTGTGGTGTAGGTCGCAGAAGTGGCTCTTCCCACGTGGCTGTGGTGTTAGGCCGGTGGCTATAGCTCCAATTAGACCCCTAGCCTGGGAACCTCCATATGCTGCAGGTGCGGCCCTAAAAAGCCAAAAAAAAAGGTCTTTCTCCATAAATATAAATTCTACGTTATCAGAATTATATTTGTGGAGCTAATATAGAACATAAGATGATCTATTTTTGAGCTTCTCAGTATGTGAGTTTCACAAATAGAGACACACAATGGCAGAGAAAGGGCCAGAAAGGGAACACTTATAAAGACCTCCTAAGAAGGGAGGATAAATACATTTTCTTCTTCTAAATTTTGCTGCTCGTTTTCTCATTTAACCTAAATGGATTCCACTAGGAAAACATATTGTTACCTAAGAAACCAAAAATTGTTTAGTCCCAAAATAGCAGGAAATGAAGAAAGAAGCTAGGAGATTATCATTTGAGAGAAAACATCACAGGATGCATAAATTACAGGAAAATACATAATTTTAATCAAGAATTGATTTGTGTTAAATATATATTTTTTCATCTTTATAAAACTGTATGTAAGTAAGAGGAGGCTGCTAGTTGAGAACATCCAGTTGATGCACAGGGAAGTAACTGTTTACTTTTCAAAATATATTTTTGCTCAGATATTGAAATGATATCTTATTAACTTTCGTTTTTAATGAGTAAGTGTCTCAAGATCCCTGACGGGCATTCTGCTGCCTATTTCCATGCAGCTCACTCTCTCATTCTCTGAAAACCACACAGTTTTCTCCTCTTTCGTCACATCCACCTCCACCTTCCCTGTCCCTGCTTGTCAATGACTAGCTTATTTCCTACGTCACTAAGGCATCAGGAGCAATTTGAAAATAATGCATATACTTTCCACGTCGCCTGTATCTGCATCTGTAGCCATAGTCCCTGCCCTCTTTCCTCTTGACAATCCAAGGACACTGTTCTGGCACTTGTCCCTTTTCTCCTCTGCACCACGTTTTTGTCTACCGGACCACTGACATCAGGAGACAAGTATGCTGTGCTGTCTCCCGTCTTAGAAAGAACAAAACAAAACACCAAAACAAAGAGCTGTCCTTAACCCCACATCCTCTTTTGACGTATGACCTCGTTTTTCTGTTTCTTTTTTGCAACAAAACTCCTCCTAAGAATTGTTTATACTCACTATCTCCGATTTTTCTCCACCAAGACTCCCCTTAACCCACTCCAGTACGGCTATGGTTTCAAAGCATCCCACCAGCGCTTGTCAGAGTTGCCAGTGGTTTCTACGTGGAAAAGCCCGAAAGTCAATTTTCAGCCCTCATCGTCCGTGTCCTTCTGCGGTAGAGTGACACAGTCTCGTGATCACGCCCTCCTTTTGGAATCACACTCTTCGCCCGGTTTCAGGACAGTCCTCTCCTTTGGTTCCTTCCTCCTGTCTCCCTGGTTGCTCCTTTGCGGGTCCTTCCTTACCTCCCTAACCCCTAACACGCCCGAGTGTCCCACGCCTCACTCCGTCGTGGTCCATTCCTTTATTTATACTCCTTCCCTCTAGATCATTTCATCAAAGCTCTTGGCTTTAACTAGTCTGTGTGCTGATGATGTCGTGATTTCTAGATTTATGCCTCCAGTCTGGGCTTCCCCCTGAACCCTGGAGTGAGGTACCCAACTACCTACCCAATACCTGGCTGGATGTTAAATAGGGACCTCAAACGTAACACGCCCAGCATCTAAGCTCCCGACCTGTTCCTCTTGCAGGCTCTGTCATTTCAATAAATTTACAGCATTTTTCTAGTCACCCAGGCCTCAACCGTGGATGACTGAAACAGCCTTCGTCTACCTATATCTGCCCTTGGCCCCTTAGTTGCTCCCACAGATTGTCTATTCTCTATCCAGTCGCCCTAAGTCTGCTGATTTTCCTCCTCTGTTTTTTTTTTTTTTTTTTTTTGGTCTTTTTGTTATTTCTTTGGGCCGCTCCCGCGGCATATGGAGGTTCCCAGGCTAGGGGTCGAATCGGAGCTGTAGCCACCGGCCTACGCCAGAGCCACAGCAACGCGGGATCCGAGCCACGTCTGCAACCTACACCACAGGTCACGGCAACGCCGGATCGTTAACCCACTGAGCAAGGGCAGGGACCGAACCCGCAACCTCATGGTTCCTAGTCGGATTTGTTAACCACTGCGCCACGACGGGAACTCCCCTCCTCTGTTTTTCAAACCCTCCAGGAGCTTTTTATCTCACCCAGCTTACAAGCGGCCCAGGAGACAATTACGGTGATGGTCTACAGGACTCCGTCTCACCTCCGCCCACCCTCCTCCTCCTCACTCTCTTCTAGACTTACTGGTCTCCTGGTAGATACCTGAACACACCACACACGCTCCTCTCGCAAGGCCTCTGTCCTCGTTACCTCTGCCTCAGACGCTCTTTCCCCAAATACCTGCAGGGCTTGCTTCCCACCTCCCTCAGGTCTCCGCCCAAATACCACCTTTTCCAGGAAGAACTTCCCTGACTACATAAAAGAGCAATACTTCTCTGCGCCATGGTCCTCCTACTCCACTTTATTTTTCCCCAAGGCATTCGTCACCACCTTTATACTATGTATTTACTCGTTAGTCTGCTGTTTGTTTGCCTCTGAGAAGATAAGCTCCAAGATGTCAGGGACTTGATCTGCTTTTTTTTCTCTGCTGTTCCTTGAGTGTCTAAATTCGGGCCTAGCACATGGCACTTTACAGGCATTTGGTGACGACATGAATAAGTCCACAGAGGTCAAATTAAAAATTTTAACTTGTATAATTTTACCCAAAGCCTGAAGATGACAAAAGACTCATAACTTAAATAATTTAGAGTGTGGAGAGTTTGTTTGGGAATAAGTAATGATAACTTCTGTGAAGGTCAGGTCAGTGTCTGAGGAGAGGAACTAGGCCTTGACTGGAATTAGCCTACGAGCATGACAAAATACGAATGTGAACACTGAAACAAACAAAGCACTATCACACCTTCAGATAACTGACTCATTTGCTGAGCATCGACTTACGTTTTAAAACATGGGTCACCAGACATCAGTTGCATGCTGATCAAAACCTAAACACAACAAGAAGAAAGACTGTAATTATAAAAGGTCTCAAGAGGAGAAGCCATGTTCTGATAATCTGTGCACCTCCACAGTCCGGTGTTACCTATTTAGAAAGTATTAAATAAAATGACTGCTGAGTTGGGTTACATCCCATGCTGAATTGCTGCTTTATAAAGAGAGAGGTTAAAAATAATTTTTAACACTCAAAACTTTTTTTTTTTGTCCTTTTTTTTTTTTTTTTTTTTTTGCTATTTCTTGGACCGCTTCTGCTGCATATGGAGGTTCCCAGGCTAGGGGTCCAATCGGAGCTGTAGCCACCGGCCTACGCCAGAGCCACAGCAACGTGGGATCCGAGGCACATCTGCAACCTACACCACAGCTCATGGCAACGCCGGATCGTTAACCCACTGAGCGAGGGCAGGGACCGAACCCGCAACCTCATGGTTCCTAGTTGGATTCGTTAACCACTGCGCCACAACGGGAACTCCAACACTCAAAACTTTTTATTTTTTTTTATTTTTTTATTTTTTATTTATTTTTTTTTTTTTGCTATTTCTTGGACCGCTTCTGCTGCATATGGAGGTTCCCAGGCTAGGGGTCCAATCGGAGCTGTAGCCACCGGCCTACACCAGAGCCACAGCAACGTGGGATCCGAGCCGCGTCTGCAACCTACACCACAGCTCACGGCATCGCCGGATCGTTAACCCACTGAGCAAGGGCAGGGACCGAACCCGCAACCTCATGGTTCCTAGTCGGATTCGTTAACCACTGCGCCACGACGGGAACTCCCCAAAACTTTTTAAACTGCACAAATAAGAGTGGAAAAGATGGAAACATAAAGCAAGGGCTTCACAAGGGACAATCCTGTGGGTGTTTGCTCTTCTGGTCCATTTTATCTGCCATCCCTCCCGGAGGCCTGTAGTGTTCAAGAGCCTGAAATGATCTCCTCCCGTGTGTTTGTCACGATGATGTTTGCGGGTGTGCCTGTTGCTGGCCTCCAAGAGCAGAATGTTTCTGGCCTTTGGTTTAACATTAGACCAGAAAGCATGAATAAATATATGTATCACTCATGATTTTATTCATTCAGGCAACAATTATTTTGTAAACCTTGTAATATGCCAGGCTTAGAAACATCTGATCTTCCTGACACCCCAAACTATTTAATAACCAGAAGGCCTTTCACCCACAGTAACAGGCATTTCCTCCAGAGGATCTCTATATGTGATTATCATAAAGACTTAAATGCTTAATGCAAGTCTCCACCTGCCTATTAGCAGCATCTGAAATACCTATTCTAAGAAGCTAAAGAATAAAAGTACTCAATATGTGGAGAAATCTGAACCCTCATAGACCCTGCTAATGGGAATGTGAAATGGTTCAGCCACTTTGAAAAACAGGTGGTTCTGCAAAAAAAGGTTAAATGCAGAGTTACCATGTGACCCAAGAATTCCGCTCCAAGAGTACATACTTTTGGATATATGCCCAAGAGAAATGAAAACATATGCCCATACTAAGACTCATATATGAATGGTCATCATAGTATTGTTCATAACAGCTAAAAAGTACAAACAACCCAAATGACCACTAACTGATGAATAAGTAAAATGTGATATAACCACGCAATGGAAAGCTATTTAGCCATGAAAAGGAATGAAGTACTGATACATGTTACAACATGGATGAACCTTGAAAACATTATGCTAAGTAAAAGAAGCCAGACATAAAACACTACATATTCTAGAATCCCATTTATATGAAAAGTTCAGAATAGGTAAATCCATAGACAGCAAGCAGATTAGTGGTTACCTAGGGCTGGGGGGCAGGAACAGAGTTGGGGGAAAGTGGGAAGTGATTGTGACTGGACACATATGAGGTTTCTTTTCTTTCTTTCTTCTTTTTTTTTTTTTTTTTTGCTCTTTTAGGGCCGCACTGGTGGCATATGGAGGTTCCCAGGCTAGGGGGTCCAAGTGGAGCTACAGCTGCCGGCTTATGCCACAGCCACAGCAACATGGGATCTGAGCCACATCTGCGACCTACACCACAGCTCATGGCAATGCCAGATCCTTAACCCACTGAGCGAGGGCAGCAATTGAATCTGCATCCTCATGGATACTAGCTGGATTCTTAACTCGCTGAGCCACCAGAGTACCTCCCACATGTGAGGTTTCTTTTGGGGGACATGAAGATGTCCTAAAACTGATTCTGGCAATAGTTGAACACACCTAGGGAAGATACTAAAAACCATTCAACTGTATACTTTAACTGGTGAATTGGATGGTCAGTAAATTGTGCATCATAGCTCAATAAAACTTAGAAGTGCTCTATGTCCCTCTTTATCTACCAGAGGATCAGCCTGTCTCTCAAGGTGCTATGTGACTTTAACGAATGTTCTCGCCACCTCTGGGAAGGAAGAGTTAGCATCTGAAGCACATCCACTCTGCCCTAGAGTAGACATATGTTTTTGTGTTCTGTGCGTATACTACTACAGACACATTTTGGGAAACCTACCAGGTCAAGACTTTTTGGAGAAAGTCTCTAAGAACAGCTTCCCTCTGCCTCCTAGATGCTGCTGGCATCACAGCAAGCCAACGCCACTTAGCAGCTGAAGTTCTAGGGAGGGCAGGGAAGCTGTGAGCAAGCATAGGACGCTGGTCCACAGACAAAATGATAATGCGGAGAGTCAAGAACAGTCCCCAAAAGACCTAGAAAGCTCCTTCAGTTCCTGAGAGTTCAGGTCTGGTTGCAGCTTCCCATCCTCGGGCTCTGGGAGATGTCCTTGTGTTTGAACTAAAGTTCTATTTCATATGAGCCAACCTGAGGGATTCCTATTCCGTACAACTAAAGCGTGCTGACAAAACTGCATGTGGTAGCTCCTTCGGCTCCAAGAACCGCCTGCTGGGGCAGGTACTGAGATCCCCCTTTTACAGAGGAGGAAATAGCGGGGCAGAGGTGAAGGTCTCACACAGGGCTCCAGAGAGCTAAGAACAAACACAGAGCCCCGATGCCACGCTCCATGGCCCTTAAGCTCGAGAAGCCTATGGCTACTCAAAAAACTCTGGTTGAATGTTGAATGAATGAATGAACAAACAGCTAGATTACTCTTATTTGGAAATGGTGTTCTTTGTTGGACCAGAATTTAAAGTTTTGCTAACGCTTTCTGAAATGCTGCTATTCTCCAACTGCTGACTGCCTTTTAAGAATCAGCCATAGGATCTTACTACGTTCTTCCGGGAATAATAATGATAATGGCAATAACAACAACGCTAACAGCAGTCATGATTGGAGACTCTATTAAGTGCCGGGCACAAGTCAAATGAGTTTGAAAACTGTTAGGTATAGGGTAATTGTTTGTTCACGAACTTCCGACCACTCAGTTTTCATTCAGAAGTATTTTCCTTTCTTATCATTAGATAACTCACCCTGACACGGTAACCTGACTGAAACACAGCAAAAGGTCTATCCAGTGAGTTTTGCTAGGTGCAAGCTACTTGACGTTTTCTCTACTGGTCTCCCTTAACACTCCCACCAGTTCTCTGAAGTGTGTTCCCTCTGGGTTCCCCAGAATATGTGATCTTGAAGGTGCCTGGAAATAGGAGGGCAAATGCCCAATGTGAGTTGCGCCTGCCGCTTCACTTGCTGCGAGAGAACCTGGTGACTTCTATGTATCCACCACAGCTGCGGGGGAAATCACTCCTGGGAGCTATAACCATTGTAAGGTATTCACTTATGATGCTCCTTCCGCTCCATGAGCCCTTAGGCTGCAGTGGTTGTGTGGATTCTTCCCTGAATGCTCACAGCACCACAGAGAAATACCTTAGGAACATCTGTTACTTCTCAGTGCTTCCGTGACTTGGGTAGTTTTTTCTCCCAGGTGGCGAGTGTTTCGGTGGCGTGGTCAGCTTATGCATCTCAGTATTGATTCCCGCCTTGCCCCTGACACTATACGCTTATGCTTATTTAAAGGCAGAGAATCTCATTTGTTGACATGTAAATCTGGAAACGTGCTTACTTTAAGAATGGAATTATCCTGTCTTGTATTTTTGGTATCGTAGCCTTCCAGTAAACAGCGACGAGTGGTATTTCCTGATCCAGCAAACTCTGCCAGGTTGAGATCTGCAAAGCCCAGCTATGAAAAGAAAGAGAATTATATTAATAGAATATCTGCTAGGCTTCTATCATATTCTCTTTAAAATAAACATTCAACCTATGCTCTAGCCAAGTTGTCTCAAATTTCAGTTGTTTGCAATTTTCGCCAACTGAAGAACACCTGTTCTATTCTTTGCTTAACAGGTCTTAAAAATTGGCTCACTTTTTGCAAAAATGTATTACCTGTTCTACGCCTGTCTTAAGTAATGTGGTCTTTGAAACTATAGCTTTGATTGCTAAATACATTGTTCTGTACCCATTAAAATATATAACTGTTAATGTAAAATAATGCATATTACATAACTGAAATCAGTGCAAGTAGCAGTGACGCCCACACTGCACTGCGGGAAATACTAGTAGGTCGATCACGGCCACGTGCACACGCAGGAAACGGATTCGACGCCCCTTTCCCTGCTCTGGTCTGTTCCCAGTTAACCACTGGTGACTGCAGACAGTCATAGGTTGTCAAGTTCTCAGTCTCCACCCCACAACGAAATGATGTAAGTATTTCACACACTTTGTTTGGCACAGGTTCCTCCACCTTAAGCTGAGTTGCTCTTTAGGAAGTCGTCTTCCCCCCCTTCCCCACACCAACCTTCTCTGCTGTTACCCAGAAGCTCAGCTCAAACCCACTCCTTCCTCTCACTACTACACAGGTTTGGTCCCCATTTTCTTTTTTTTTCTTTTTTTTTTGTCTTTTTGCCTTTTCTAGGGCCGCTTCCGCGGCATATGGAGATTCCCAGGCTTGGGGTTTTAATCGGAGCCGTAGCCACCGGCCTATACCAGAGCCACAGCAACGCAGGATCCGAGCCGCGTCTGCGACCTACACCACAGCTCACGGCAACGCCGGATGGTCAACCCACTGAGCGAGGCCAGGGATCGAACCTGCAACCTCATGGTTCCTAGTCGGATTCGTTAACCACTGCGCCACGACGGGAACTCCATGGTCCCCATTTTCTGATGCTACCAAAGATTCCTTCCTTTGATGTTGCTCAACCCTATTTCTCATTTCCAAGTGGTACAAAAACCCATCCTCCTGCTTACTATTATTTTTTGCTTTTTAGGGCCACACCCACAGTATGTGGAAGCTTCCAGGCTAGGGGTCAAACTGGAGCTAGAGCTGCCGGCCTACACCACAGCCACAGCAATGCAGGAACCCAACCCACTGAGCAAGGCCAGGAATGGAACCCGCATCCGCATGGATACTAGTTGGATTTGTTTCCACTGTACCACAATAGGAACTCCCATTATTTTTGGAACAATGGAGTCTATTTTTCATGACTAATTAAAAGTCATGTAAAAGTTTTTTGGTTTTACCCATGGCATGTGGAAGTTCCTGGACCAGGGATGGAACCTGCACCACAGCAGCAACCTCAGCGACAGTAGTGACAACGCCAGATTCTTAACTCACTGAGGCACCAGGGAACTCTGTATACAGTCTTTTAATTACAAAAAATGTTTTGAGCTTGCAATTAATTAAGCACTTCTCCCTGAATATATAATAAAAAGTATCATACACTTCAAACCCTGCTGTGATTTTAAGTTGCCTGCTTTAATGCTTTAAAACCTGCAGTGGGCATATACGAATGGCATTCAAGAGGAGGATTTTAATCGTAGGCTGGAGCATTATTTTAGCGGTTTTTAATTGGTACACAGAGAATGAAGAAGAAGAACTGAGGAGACCAGTTGAAGGGCCATGAGCGCCAAAGGCAGGAGGTCAGGAACACAGCAAACTACAGGTAACAGCTACCTCTTCTCTGCATGGCTGCTCCAGTCTTACTGCCTCTTAGGGGCCCAAGAAATCAGCAGAAAAGCCTGGACACGCCCCGGGCAAAGCCATGTTCAAATGAACCTGTGAAGACTCCTGTGGCTCTGTGATCAGGCATCATCCACACGCCCTATTTCATACCTTATCCTTTCTCTCGGAACCTCCAACATCTTTTCCATCCGCACTCTTTGCTGAAGCTCTGCTTCCTATGACACTTGGAAATAAAAGCAATCCAAAGAGCACTCAACTTCCACAAGCCCTCACAGCCAGCCACGTGCACTCACCTGCCTGCATCTGTGGTCCCGCATTCACCTTCCCACTTACTGTCAGTGAGCTGGCTGTGCCCGCGTCTGGGGCCAAGTGCTCTCCTCTCACCTATTCAAGTTCACTGCTTCAGGAATTCGCCCCTCTCTACTGCACCACTCCCATCAGCGCGCACACGTACTGGACTTTCTCCCATCTTAATGGACAAAAGAAAACAAACCTCACCCTGCATCCCTCTCCAGCTTACTGTACCATTTCTTCTGCTCCTCTTTGGAGCAAAACTCCTTGAGCGACTTGTCTCTGTTTGACAGTCTCTGGCGCCTCTGCCCATGGCTACCTCGGCAGCTTCATGTCCCCCTTTTCTCCTTATTTACTCTTCCAGCCACAAAGTTGCTTTCCTTGCTGATGCCAAGACCAGCTTGAGGCCTTCAGCACTTCCTGTTCTTCTGCCGGAGACATTCTCTCTCAGATCTTCTTCGGCTTCTTCCTCACTCCACTCAGATCTATGTGCACATGTCATCTCCCTGACCATTCTAAAACATGCCTGCCTCCTCCCTCCCCTTCCCTCTGGCTGTCACCCTCTACCCCTTATCTGCTTTCTTTTTCTTTTTTTGATTTTTAGAGCTGCACCCATGGCATATGGAGGTTCCCAGGCTAGAGGTCGAATTGGAGCTACGGCTGTCAGCCTACACCACAGCCACAGCAACGCGGGATCCTTAACCCACTGGGTGAGGCCAGAGATCGAACCCACCACCTCATGGTTCCTAGTTGGAGTTGTTTCCATTGTGCCACGAAGGGAACTCCCGCTTTATTTTTCTTTGTAGTTTCCACCACATCATGTACATCCCCTTTCATATTTATTTGTTTATGGTCTGTCTCCCTCCTTCAACCCGCCATTAGAATGTGTGCCCCGGAAAGGTACAGATTTTTGAAGATTTTGTTCACTGCCGTATCACTAGTACTTAGAATAGTGTCAGGAACAATGTTTGGCACACGGCAGGCAATTAATGCACATGTTTTTGAATAAGAAATAGCCCTTTGGCTTATCATCCACTGTTGGAATGTTACTGTTACAGTGTTAACTAAACAAAACACAAGTTTAAAGAAAAAGAATCTGGTCATTAAGAAAGCATTAAGGTCATTTACTGGGTAACTTTTATGTGCCAGACCCTATTCTAGATACTGGAAACCAGTGATGAACAGGACAGAGGAGAACTGTCTTGAAAGAGTTTACATTCCACCGTGGTATGAGAGAGTCCATATTTCTTTATGATTTTCTCTTTGGCGTCACTGAGATAACTGTCTCATTAAAATGGCACATATACATACACATTCTAGGTATCTCTGTGGTGGGTCTTCCTTCAGCTGGCAATTCATTTTGAGCATCTTCATTCCAGATAATGTTAGGCACTAGGAATATAACTCATTCCTATTCTCGGGGAGCTCATAGTTCCTCTTTTTTTTTTTTTTTTTTCTCTGCACCTGTGGCATGAGGAAGTTCCTGGGCCAGGGATCAAAGCCATGCTGCAGCAGCGACCCAAGCCACTGCCGTGACAATGCTGGACCCTTAACCTGCTGCACCACAAGGGAACTCTGGGGAACTCAAGGGAAGACAGAAAAGGAAACATATTCCTATGAAAAAGAATAAGGGCTGTAATGGAGGAAGGCACAATTACAAGAAAGAGAGGAAAAGAAAATTTCTCAGTGAGGAGGGATGACTAAGCTGAGGTTTTCATGATTCATAAGAAGCACACACATGGCAGAAAATATCAAGTCACAAGGCAACGAGACTAAACAGCACGACACACTCGAGGAAGTTTCTGAGACAGTATGTCCGAAGCACAAGGCTGAGTGTGTGCATGTGTGTGCAGGTGCAGATATGATTTACCCACCAAGATGGTCTAATATGCTAGGTCAAGGACTTCTCATTTCATTTTCCTTTACAGGCAATAGAGAGCAGCTGAAGGGCTAAAAGTAGGGAAAGCATAGGATTATTTCTGAATTTTAGAACGATCACCCTGGCAATAACACAGGGAATGAACTGGAAGGAGACAATAGAGGCAGAGAACAAGATAGGAGGCCAATGCAGATTTTATGGTTTCAAAGCTTTTTAGAAAGGAGAAATCAAGATGTGTCAATCACAGCAGACCCTGTTTTTTTGCCTACCCACCATTCAAAGCCCCGATATTCCTTGCTAGCAAGTCCTGATTTTATTCAAGTGTCCAGTCTTAGCTCATCCAGGTGCACAAGGAAAGTAAGCCAAGCTTTTGCTGACTGTTAAACTGTAATTAGTCTAAGTTAACTGTGGCAATCCATTCCTACCGCCCACGACTAGTTTAGGAGTAGGTGTATGACCCAGTTGTGGCCAGTCAAAGGTACTGGGAAATCCTCTAGGGGGCATCTAGGAAAAGTTTTCTCACTCAAAAAAAAGTCACACATGGAGAATCAGCTGGGTTTTGTCATATGTTAACACTTGAGCAGCCAGTCACCCAGAGACTAAAGACCAAACCATCACAGAAAGAATGTAAGAAGACAAAGAGAAAAGTGACATGGGTTCTTGATGATGTTTTTAGTCAGTGGATTAACCAGTCCTGGAGTAGCTCTATCTCATATTTTTAGCTCTATCTCATATCTACTTGCTTTACGAGATGGAAAAAAAATCTCTTAGGTGAGGAGAGTTTCCTGTGACTTGTAGCAAAGAGCATCCTAACTGACATTGCGAGCAACTAGTTTATGGAGTTAGGTAGATTTGATGGTTGAAACCAGGGCCCTGGTTCTCGGCTTAGATGACTGGATTGATGGAAAGACCATCACAGAGACTGGAAATAAAACAGGGTATGTGGGTATCAGGTGGTATTAACTACTGGTTCCTTCTATACAGCAAAAAAGTGAGCACACTTACTGGTAATTCCACATAGCTAGTAAAAGTATAAAGGACAGTGTTGATCATGTCTATACAGAGTGCTAAGGGAGCCCAGAGGGGGGTCCCGCTCCACTGGGGGTTGGGGGGACTGAAATACGTCCCAAGGGAGACTGAATCTACAGCCACTATTGTTTAATGCAAACCAGAGATCATCTCCCAGTAAGGAAGCTGAAACTTGGGAATAACATCCCATAATCAGCATTTAGAAAGAATGGGCCTATAATTAATTGTATTCAACAATTCACTCTCCAAGTTGTTATATTTAAAAACAGCCAAACTTGAACAGCAACTAGAAAAGCAAACCATTTCATTTTTAAGCTTATAAATAGCAATGAGTGATATTACAAAGTCCAAAAGAGTTAAAGAAAACAGACTTACCTTTGCATAAGCTTTTCCACCTTTTAATTCCTGCCAAAGATAGAAAACACTATAAGGCTATCACACAGTTAAAGATTTAAAATTATATATATGCCAAATAATTCTGAAGTAGACATTTACATGCTGGCAAATATAGACTAATATTCTGATGATCTCACATCCAACTATTTGGATGCCCCCTCTCCAGCAAATGACCAGAATTTTTAAAATTATTATTAGCATCTCAAAAATGGTGAGAAGATAAGCTAATATTTAATCCATTTGCTGAGGAATAAATTGCCAAAAAGTATCCTGGACAAATTGCAAGAACCTGAATCACCAAAGAAAGGTTAAATTACTTAGTTAAGCACATTAATAATCCATTGTACAAAGATTTCAACAAGAGTGGAAACCCTCATCCTATAGAGAATCACTGCTATCAATTTTTAGGAATTGTCCAAAAGATGTGTATATATGTACATGTATGTACATACACATATATAACATGCATGCATGTGTACACACACACACACACACACACACACACACACACTCTCCCCCTTTACTCGAATGATAGCACACTATACATACTATTCTCTATCTTACTTTTTTCCACTTAACATACATAGCCTTGTTCCGTGGTAGTGGAGTAGAAACTCTCGCATTGCTTACCTAATATGAGTAAGACTGGCAAAAGTGAAAAAATAAGAAAAAATACTATTTCTTAACATTTTACTTTAAAATATATAACTACATTAATGTGCTAAATCTCTGGATTTAGGACATCACAAAGATGCGAGAATTAAGTGTAAAACACTTAGAATATGGACTAGCACACTGTATATGTACTTTGTATTGTGTGCCATGAAAATAAGGGCCAAATTTTCCTCTCCTCACTCACTTTTAAAACTGTGTTTGCTGAAGGGAGTTGTCTCATCTTTCATAAACCAGATATGTAATGCATTACCTACCATTTTCATCTTTAAAGAGGTGAATTTAAATAAGTTGAGACATAATCCATTGTTCATGAGTATTTGCTGTCCCTGCCCCATTGGTCAGGCTGTGGCCATGCTGCCAGATCTACCCTGTTACGAATGACCAAATTTTCCCTCTTTATTAGGTCATTGTTACATCCTTTTTTTTTTTTTTTTTTTCTTTTTTTGGTCGCACCCATGGCACATGGAAGTTCCTGGGTCAGGGATTGAATCTGAGCTGCAGCTGAGGCCAATGCCAGACCCTAACCCAAGACGCCGATCCTTAACCCACTGCACCACAGCGGGGACTCCCACTGTTATATCCTTAATAGCATCTTTCATTAAACAAAGCAGAACAAACCTTTCTCCAGATGACCCCTGTCTCTACTAACTCTTTTCTTTGCTCCCCTCTACAGCCAAACACTTCAGAAGACTTATCAAAATTTGCTGTAACCCACTCTCTAGTCAATCTACTCTAATTGGGCTTTTGCCCTCATTTTCCCTCTGCAGTGGCTCCTAGGATTACCCACCATCTCCACTGTCATCAAAGCCAAGGGCTTTGTATTCATCTTACTTAATTTCACAGCAGGATTTGACAGGCCTAGCCGCTCTGCTTCCTTTCTCATACCATTTTTTTTTTGTCTCTAAACTTCCATCGTGTCATAGTTGCCTAGTTTTAGTTCTAGTTCACTGGCTGCTCCTCTGTCTTGCAGGGCCCACTCCTTTACTCAACCTCTGTGGGAAGAATGGGCGGTGTACCCCAACCATCCACACTGCCCCCCTCCATAAGAGAATCCTCTATTTTTAGTCAGGTGTTGGCTACCCCAAATAAAGTAACTGACTACATTTTCCACTTTCTTTTTGTACTATGATAGTGTGACTAAGAGCTGGCCAAAAGTCATTGTCACTGCTGTGGGTTTGGTCACGGCTGTGGTGTGGGTTTGATCCCTGGCCGTGGAAGCTCTGCATGCTTCGGGTATGCACACACACAAAAAAGTCTGGCCAAAAGTATATATAAGAAGTGATATATATGAATTCTTGCTCCTTTCCTGTACCTGCTAGGTAATTCTATACCATCTCCAAGGGTTTGGTCTAGAGCCTCTTTGTCGTTTCTGGCTATATTTTCTCCCTGGCTTATCCCGTTTGAGTCTACGGTTTTAAATAAATATTGTATACTGATGACTCTCAAATCTTTATCTCTAGTCTGAACTTCTTCCCTAAGTTCCAGATTAGTATTTTAAATGCCTAAATAACATGTCCACCTGAGGTTTCATAGACACCTCAAATTTAATATGGCCAAAACAGGCCTACTGATCTCTAATTATCTACCTCTGAAACTATTCTACTTTGAGTCTTAAAGAGCACAACCACCTTCCTATATGTGCAGGCAAAAGGTCTAAGAGTTATTCTCAATTCCTTTTTCTTCATTCGCCATATGAAATCCATTAGTTGGGGGGGGGGGGTCTGCCTTCAAAACACACCCTGAATCATACTGCCTCTACTGTTAGAACTCCATGCCAAAATATAACGATTCCTCACCTGAAGTATCCCAACCCAAGTGGTCTCTGCAATTCATCCTCCACATAGGAGCAAAAGTGATCTTATAAGATCATTAAAATCTTCAAACTGATTCCAAATAATATTGCAATAAAATCTAAACTCCTATAAGGACCTACCTGCTCCAATGTTTCTAAGAACTTCCCTATGTTTTCCATGTTCCACCCAGGAGGGTCTTCTATCTTAAAACATGCCAGATTTGGAGTTACCCTGCAGTGCAGTGGGTTAAGAATCAGATTGCAGCAGCTCAGGAAGTGCAAGTTCAATCCCCGGGCCCAGTGCAGTGGGTTAAGGCATCTGGCATTGCCACAGCTGCAGCTTGGATTCAACCCCTGCCCTGGGAACTTTCGTATACTGCTTGTGCAGCCGTAAACAACAACGATAGCAACGACAACAAAAACATTCCAGATTTGCTGTTTATCCTGCATAAGATTCATAGCACTTTTGAATCTGTGGCTCAGTATCTTTCATCAGTTTTAGAAGATTCTCAGCTACAATCTCTCATCTCTCCTTCTAGGGCCCAATTACATATACGTCGGCCTTTTACACTGCTTCCCACGCCTACACTCTGTTTTGTGTATTCCACCCTTTTCCTCTCTGTGATTTTAGTCTGGATATTTTCTTCTGTCTTATTTCTCAAAGCTTTCTTCAGTTGTGACAAACTGCTATTAAATACATCTGCTGAGATTCAGTTTCATCTACTCAGCTTTTAGTTATATTGTATTTATCAGTTCTAAAATTCTAGCTGATCTTTTAAATAGTTTCTAGTTCTCTAATTTCCCATATTGTTCACTAATTACAATTATTGTAAAAAGTTTGTCTTAGACCTTCTCCAAACCTGAGTGTTCCATGAGTCTGTTTTGTTTTTGGCTGTACCTGCTGCACGTGAAAGTTCCTGGGCCAGCGATCAAACCCACACCACAGCAGTGACCCAAGCTACTGCAGTGACAATACCTTAACCCACTGTGCCACAAGAGAATGCCCACGAGTCTGTTTTTAGTACATATTTTTCCTTTTGATTATGTAGACATGTCTTTCAGTATGCTTTGTAAATTTTGTGCATGATCAATTGAAGAAATAATTTTAGGCTCAGAATAATGTTCTCCTCCTCCAGAAAAGATATACATTTGCCTCTGGTAAGTAGTAAGGTCAGGTGATTGAGCTGATTGGAGGCTGAGTTTCAGTCCTTGTAAGGGTCAATCTATAGCCACTATACTTCTCCTTCTATGCTGAAACTCTTAGGGAATTCCAACAAAAAGCCTGAGGTATTTACCAAGGCTCCTTCTTCAGGTGGGCCCTAGACTCCATTTTTGTCCCTTTAGTCCTGCAAAACTGCCAGAATCTCAGCTCAGCTTCTATCTCTTCATCCCTGCTTCGGGCTCAGCTCCTTAGCAACTGCTTACAATTTAGCCAATGCTTTGAGGGTAAAAGCAATGCCAAATGTCAGGCTCATCTCTTTACGCTTCCCTTGTCTATGATTCTAAGCCTCTTCCTATTGCCTTGGCAGCTTCTGATGCCTTGAAGCAGCTATTTTTAATATTTTCCCTAGCTTTTCCGGTTGTTGTCAGAGGGAAGTATCGTCTGTAACAAGCTGGTCCATTAGTTTCAGAAGCATAAAATCCTAGGTTTATTATAATCTCAGGGCCTGTTATGAATTGTGCTGCTTCAAAAGATATGTTGAAATCTTAACCTGTAGTACTTCAGAATATGACCCTATTTGTAAAGAGAGTCTTTACATAGACAATCAAGTTAAAATGAAGTCTTACTCCAATATGATTAGCGTCTTTAAAAAAAGGGAAATTTGAATACAGACAGACATGCACAAAGAGAAGATGATACAAAGACACAAAGGGAGAAGACAGTATGTAACTGGAATGATATGTATCTACAAGTCAAGGAAGGCTTTAGGCTGGTAGGAAACTAGGAGAAAGGCATGGAACAGTTTCTCCCCTAGCTCCTGCAGAGGGAGCATGGCCCTGCTGTCATCTTGATTTTGGACTTCTGGCCTCCAGTGTAAGACAATACATTTCTGTTGTCTTAAGCCAGTCAGCTTGTGGTGCTTTGTTACAGCAGCCCTAGCAAACTAACAAAGGGCCTTTTTACTTTCAGGTTTGTGATGGTTAATTTTATGAGTCAACTTGACTGGGCCATGGGGTATCCAGATAATTTGGTTAAACATTATTTCTCAGTGTGTCTGTGAGGGTGTTTCTTGATGAGATGGACACTTGAATTGGTTGACCGAGTAAAGCAGACTGCCCTCCCCATGTGGGTGGGCATCACCTCATCTGCTGAGGACATGAATATCAGAAACAGACAGAGAAAGGCTGAATTCTCCGTTTGAGCCAAGACATGGTCTTCTTCTGCCCTCACACTAGGCCTTGGGCCTTTGAACTTGGACTGGGACTTATACCATTGGTTCTTCTAGTTCTTAAGGCTTTGGACTCCAGACTACACCACCAGTTTTCCAGGGTCCCCAACTTGCAGATGACAAATTGTGGCAATTCCCAGCCTCCATAATTGTGTAATCAATTTCTTATAGTAAATTTTATATATAATTCTATTGAATATACTATATTGAATATACTATAAAGCAGAGATTATATATTTGATATTCATATATATGAATATATATATATATATTCCATTTCTCTGCATTGCTGACTAATGCAATGACCCGCTCCTTTAGAATAGCCTTTCCCTAGATCTTTAACATGGGTGCCTCCCCTTCATTTATTTATTTTTTGTCTTTTGTCTAGTTAGGATTGTACCGGTGGCACATGGAGGTTCCCAGGCTAGGGGTCCAATCGGAGCTGTAGCCACCGGCCTACACCTTAATGCACTAAGCAAGGTCAGGGATCGAACCTACGTCCTCATGGATACTAGCTGAGTTCATTAACCACTGAGCCATGATGGGAACTCCTGGGTGCCTCCCCTTTAAATGTTACCTTTCACAAAAGTCATCACTGATGCTTCCTCCAATTTTCTAGAACAATCTCTCTTCCTAAGTTATTTTCTATCTCTTCAGTGTATTTTATAACGTAACACTTATCACTATCTAAATAATCTTATTTGTTTACATGCTAACTCTCTGCATTCCTACCACTCTCTGCTCATTTGCAACCAGTTCCTGTCCTTGGCAGCAGGAACTCCCTCCAGGTCACCACTGTCTTTTCAGGGCCTTAGATAGTACCTGGCACATTATAGGCATTCACATACTTATATACTTATTCACTGGTAACAGATGGCTTCCCTATGTCCTAAGCAACAGAGTACATTATCAAACTTTTTTTTTTTTTTTTTTTTTTTTGTCTTTTTAGGGCTGCACCAGTGGCATACGGAGGTTCCCAGGTTAGGGTCAAATCGGAGCTGTAGCCGCTGGCCTACACCACAGCCACAGCAACTCCAGATCTGAGCCGTGTCTGTGACCTACGCCACAGCTCATGGCAATGCCAGACCCTTAACCCACTGATCGAGGCCAGGGATTGAACCTGCATTCTCATGGATACTACTCAGATTTGTTTCTGCCAAGCCACAGTGGGAACTCCCACATTATCAAACTTTTTAATCTTTGTCAAACTTATAGGTAAAAAAGGGAATCTTATTTGTAATTTTAACATATATGAGACTAACTTATATGTTTAAAAGCTATGTACATTTTCCTTTTTGTGAAATGTATATTCTGTCCCTTGCCTATTTTTTTTAAAAGAGATCTTCATCTTTTTCTTATTTATTTATTTGAAGATATTCTTTCTATACTAAGGAAATTAGTCCTCTGACACGATTTGCAGATATTTCCCAATTAATAACTTTGCTTAAGGTATTTTTTTGCAATGCAGAAACTGTTTACACAGCTGAGTTTTTTAATGGCTGGGGGTCCATATATAGTTGAGTTTTATGATTTTTCTTTATGGGTTCTTTCTTTTATGTAATAGTTAGACAGGATAAGGTAGAGTAAGCTCAGTAAATACTTCCATTTACCAAGCATGGCAAGAGAATGCTACGTTCATATACATCTACTCTTTCCTTCTTTAATGTTGGAATCTGATAGCCACTCTTCCAGTTTGGTGTGGCCAGGTAACTAAGTTATAACCAGTGCGACATGAGCAAAAGCTATGGCCATCACTTTTGAGTCACGCCCTAAAAAGGAATGCATTTGTTTTCTGTGGCTTTTTCTATTTTCTCGTGGGTAGAGAGACAACGGTACTATAGCAACTTACTTGGATCTAAAAATGGGCACCATATGGGGAAGATGGCAGAGCTGCTCTACCAGCCAGGGACCCCTGGGCAATTACTCAAGAGAGACATACATTTCTGTTTTGTTTAAGTCACTGCATATTTGAGTCTCTGTTTCAGCAGCTTATCATATATGCCTTAACAAATATACCAAACCACTATTGTCTGAGGAACTGGTTTAACTCAGATGGACAGGCCTACCTTAAACAGCAGGAAAAAAAAGATTGTGAGTTGTGTTTTACTATAACTTGGTTTCATATTTTCTTTTTCTTAAAATCCAAAGACTGATAGATCATGTTTCAAAAAATCATGATTTAAAATCCACTTAGAAAAAGTTTCAATGTAAAAGCCACAGCAGGAATTGAGGTAGGAAGGGAAGAAAGTAGGCTAATTTACTTTTATCTTAGTGAATCCTAATAACTCCATGTGGAAGTTATTATATCCTTATTTGGAAAAGGAAACTGATTTTTTTAAAAGTTAGGGGAATTGCCTAGGGCTTCGCAGTTAAGAAACAGCAAATTCGGGATTCAAACCCGGTCAACATGATGCCATAAACACGATCACTGCACCATACTTCCCTCAAGGAAGGCTCCTTTCCATTATTGCTGCTCCAAATGACTGTTTTAGACATCTATTTTTATTAAAGCCTATAAAATGTACACATGTACTTGAGTAATATTTTAACTGAGCAGATTAAGCAATATAAGAGAAGTTAAAATATAGCTACAGATATCAGAGCGCTATCAGTTCACTCAAAAAGCAGAAGAAAAAAGCTAAAAATACAACTTTTTACCGGATACAGAAGGATGCCAAAGAAAAAGCATGAGGCAAGGGATTCTTGCTTTTCATTCTAAATACTTCTCTACTTAATTTTACAACATGTATGGGTATTACTTTGGTAATTTAAAAAATGTTTATAAAATAAAACATAAAGTTTACATTTTAAGGCCAGGAGTTTAATTCACCAGCAGTAGTTTCCTAATGATTTTCTCTTTCTCACCCAAAAAAGGCAGGATCATAGACTCATTAAGCTGAACCAATCTGAGACGGCTATTTTTGTAGATAATTGGTATTATGCCTCAACCTGATATATGAAAAGGAAATCTATAAAAACAAAAAAAAGAAAACAAGTCCTTAGAAAAATGTGAGCCTGAATTCTTACTTTGCTGTTTATTAGCTCTGTGACTTTGCACAAGTAACAACCTCTCTGAGCCTGTTTTCCTGAAAATGGAAAAAACAACACCATTTTCAGGGTTGTTTTTAGACACAAAATAGGTAAAAGTCCCTAAAAACAATGCATAACAAATACAAATTGAATGGCAGGATACAGACATATATAGCCCCCAAACTAATACAATCAGATTAATACTTATATGTATAGCGAGGATGAGATGAAGGTTCTTGTTATGTTTTAATTTGTAACTTCATATTCTTCACATTTGTCACCGTAATTTAAATTACTGCGACAAGTATGAAGTGAAATCGTGTATAAGCTCTAACAATAAAGTAGAGCTAAATAAAGTGAGTCAGTGATTATGGAACTAATTATGGTTTCTGAAAGGGGAGAAGTAATGGGCTATTTTTATACCTTCCTCACAGATACTCTGTAGATACAAGGATCCAGGATGCCTGTGGCGGCACTTGCACTCATTTTGCACATAAATGAGAACTTCTTTTTCCAGTGAACACAGTTTGCTTGCACCACCTCCCTGAAGGGGAAACAAAAACAAAACAAAACAAAAACAACGGTTAATATCTATTATTGACAACATGTTAAAAAGCACATTCTTTCACTCAGGTCTGTAATGCAAACATGATATATTAAAAGCCAGGGTCTGGAAACAGTGAGACATGGAGAAAACAAAGTCCTAACAATGTGATATGAAAATCTTTAGAAGGTTTTAATTAGCCATGGGAAACTGAAAAAAAGTGAGTTTACTTACCTACCAATTTAGTCAATACAAATGACACTTCATTCACTCAACACACGTTTGTTTACATACACTAGGAGTGATAAGTATGTGCTGGGTGATTAAAATGTGAAGATGAGAATGATAGTATTTCTAACCTTGTGGGGCTTATAGTTTATAGTTAGTGTAAGAGACAAAACATAAAAAATACTCATTCTAAAATGAACTACGGTCACGATTTCACTCCTATTCCAGTCATAAGAGCAATGGCAGCTACCACTTATGGAGTGTTTATCACACGCTACTTTTTAAAAAATTTTACTGGAGTACAGTTGACTTACAATGTTGTGTTAGCTTAAGGTATACATCAAAGTGAATCAGTTACACACACACATATATCCATTACTTTTCAGATTCTTTTCCTATATAAGTTATTACAGAATATTGACTAGATTTCCCTGTGCTATACAGTTGGTCCTTGTTAGTTACATATTTTATATACAGTAGTGTGTATATGTTAATCCCAAACTCCTGATTAATCCTTCCTCCCAATGTTTCCCCTTTGGTAACCATAAATTTGATTTTGAAATCTGTGAGTCTATTTGTAAATCAGTTCTTCTGTGTCATTTTTAAATTAGATTCCACATATAAGTGATACCGTATGATATCTTTCTCTGACTTACTTCACTTAGTATGATAATCTCTAGATCCATCCATGTTGCTGCAAATGGCATTTCGTTCTACCACATGCTACTTAATCTCACAACTACCCTAGGAAGTAGCTGGCATTATTCTCACTTTATAGGTAAAGACAATGAAGCACAAGAAGAGATGCTAACTCAAGGTCATTTAGGTAGGAAGTAGCACAACTAGCATTCAAGCCAGGCTTGTTTAACACAAAGGCCCATTTGCCTATTTCTTCCAACAATGCTGTTCTTTCAAGTTTTCAGGCCTTTGCACATGCTATTCCCTTTACTATTCTCTTAGAAAAGAAAGGTAATTATTTCTCTAACAGGGGAAGAAGAGAAAGCCAGGGGGCAAAAATAAAGATAAAGCTGCAGAAAGCAAAAGGGAAAGGCAAGAGAGCTCGGGTTAAAGAGTTTTCATTTTCTTAGGAAAGGAACAGGTGAGGTTACTACTGTAGGATGACAGCAAATGCTGGACGGGCTCTAAGTTCAGATGAAGGTTGAAGAGAGTGGATGTGACAGGGAGCCAACTTGTAGCTGCCTCAGTGAATAAAATGAATTTGTATCGGGACCAATCAGGTTTTTTTTTTACAGATTTCTCCATCAACGCACAGAAATCCTAGAACAAGAAGTACAAAGACAAATATAATGTAAAAAACCAAGTATGTGTTTGCATGTGCATGTTTGTTTACGTATAAACAGACACACAGAATGGAGGGCGTGTATTTATTATAGGTTTAACTGTGATAACTAGTTCTTTTTTTTTCTCATTGGGAATCTTTAGGTGACTTAAGGAATTAGGATATGAAGAGAATGTATATGTGTTCCTGGAGCAGTTTCTAGAAATCCAGGAGGGGTGCTATTTATTTATTTATTTATTATTATTTTTTTTTGTCTTTTTGTCTTTTGTCGCTGTTGTTCTGTTGTTGTTGTTGTTGCTATCTCTTGGGCCGCTCCTGCGGCATATGGAGGTTCCCAGGCTAGGGGTCTTATCGGAGCTGTAGCCACCGGCCTACGCCAGAGCCACAGCAACGCGGGATCCGAGCCGCGTCTGCAACCTACACCACAGCTCACGGCAACGCCGGATCGTTAACCCACTGAGCAAGGGCAGGGACCGAACCCGCAACCTCATGGTTCCTAGTCGGATTCGTTAACCACTGCGCCACGACGGGAACTCCGGTGCAATTTCTATATATGGTCACAACATAGGCAGAAGGAGAGCTGTTTGGCAAAGGATGGGTCTGAAGGTGTTTGTCAGGTAACCTCAGACATCCCCAGTAAGATAAGCAGTAGTTTACCTGTACACTCAAAAATAAGTGAATTTTAAAAAATCAGTAAATAATGAGAATAACAAGCAAGAAAAAATAAAACAATAAAATTTTTTAAATTGTTGCTTCCTTCTCAACAATTCTTGGCCTCACAAGGTGTCAGCTGTGGCCTCTGCAGCTTTCCAAAAAAAAAAAAGGATGCAGATATACTAATGTGCCAGTATGTCTGGACCCTTCAGGTATATGCTGAGCTTCAGGGCACCTGAATGTTCCTGTCCCTGAGACCACTGATATATGATCAAGAATCAGAAACAACATTTTAAAAAAAACCTGTTATTTTACTTTTCTGATAAAATTACATAAAAACTTCTGATTAAGGATGGCAGGTACGTACCTATATTAGCCTCTGCTCCCCCCGAAACCTTCTAAGTTAAAAAAAATTTCTTTTTTTTCTTTTTCAGCTGTACCTGCAGCATATGGAAGTTCCTGGGCCAGGGATCTGACCCACAGCTGTGACCTATGCCACAAGTGCAGCAATGCTGGATCCTCAACCCATTGCATCAGACCAGGAATTGAACTGGCACCGCCACAGAGACAACGCTGGATCATTAACCTGCTGTACCGCAGCGGGAACTCCAAAAAAAATTTTTAAGTCACCATTTCACAAGGACAAAGAGAACCAGACAGTAGACAAAAACAAAGAACACCCCTCGCCCCCCCAAAAAGAACCCCAATAGTGTCCAGGGACAGACAAGTGATAAGGATTAAGCAAACTGAAGAAAGCTAAACCTTAAGTTGGTAACAGTGAAAGCCAAGAGCTGGAATCTAAAACTGATGTTGAAGTAGGTTGGAGGAAGGACAAAAGGCAGAAGGCTTGATTGAAAACTGTTTTAGAAACAGAACCTCAGATCCCCTCTCTTGACACTTGCAGAAGGCTGAGATCACTGCCCTCTCACGGTAAAACAAAGGGACCTCAGAAATACCTGAGTTGAGGGCAGGTATTAAAAATGGCATGATGCCATCACCATATTGGGGGAGGAGGGTGAAAGAAAGGTGCTTTCCTGAGTGCCAAGACCTCCAACCTTCTTCTCTTAACCTGGCTACTCAGAAGGCTGGAGCCAGAGGTATATTCCTCAAAATGTGGAAAGAATATTCCCTGGGGAATCCAACCAGCCCCAAAGAAAATGAGATGGAAGTTGAGGTTCTCAACAAAACAATGTGTAAAATGTGTAAAAACCGGAGTCAGTGAGCACCCTCCATGTGCACAAAGCTTCTAATCAAACTTTAGTGCTTAACAGCACTAATACGGCACCAATACAAGCAGACACTTAAGGAACGTCTCTTAATATGAAAGAATAGCAAAAAAAGCAACTCGAACTAAACAATGACTGTGCTGGAAGAAAAACAGATTCTCAGAGAAAGTACACTGAATTTATAGGAATAGGCTGCTGTTAAAAGAAAAAAAAAAGGAACCTACAGGAAACTAAAAAGTATTCATGGAAATCAAAACTATGGGCTTGACTCTCTCTTTGTCATTCTAGATACCCTCTACCCTTCTCTGAGGCCCAGGAGGCTGGTTGCTATGGGCTGGATCAACCAGGCCCTCCTGCCCTCGGCCTCTGAACGTGCTAAGGGGACAAACAATGGAAAGGTAGCGGGCAGGATCGAGGAGCTGGTGTATTTATTCTCTCGGCTCCTTCCCTATCAGGTCATGTGACAAATAGGCGGCTGGGGACTGCAGTTCTCCGTAATATGCCTTGTAGAACTTGGACTCTAAACTATAAGGACTTGTAACTTTGTTAAAATTAAAATGTAATTAACAAATGAACACTGTTAAGAACTGAATAATCTGAAAACCGGAACAAAATTACATAAACATCGCAGGCCATTTTTTTCTAGTTGTGTTTTAAAAAACAAAAACAAAAACCCTTAGAACTTTCTTTTTTTTGTTTTGCTTTGTTTTGTCTTGTCTTTTTGTCCTTTTTAGGGCTGCACCTGCAGCACATGGAAGTTCCCAGGCTAGGGGTCAAATCAGAACTATAGCTGCCGGCCCACACCACAGCCACAGCCATGCCAGATCCAAGCCGCATCTGCAACCCACACCACAGCTCATAGCAATGCTGGATTTTTAACCCACTGAGCGAGGCCAGGGATCGAACCCGTAACCTCATGGTTCCTAGTTGGATTCATTTCCACTGAGCCATGACAGGAACTGCCTAAGAACCTTCTTTATTGACTAATACATGAAAATTAAATGGTATCTTAAAGTGCTATTCAGCCAAATTACTCTAGGAATTATGTCATAAGTACAAAAACCCTAATACTACTCAGTATTAATAAACTGTAATACTCAGTGCAAAACCCTAAAACTTTGCTTTATATTCTGTTACACTTCACTCATTTGTGACACAATACCCCAGCAATACTAATTACAGAAATACATCTTTCGATTTTTATCTAGTTTAAAACACCCTTGTAACACAGCAGCCTTTACATACCAAATGGTATATGCTACCACAAATGGAGGGCAGCTTTGGTCTGAATACTAAAGATAAAAGAAATCAAGCAAACTTCATATGTGGGTGTTCCTATTAAAAACACCCAAGTAGGAGAGGCGTATTTACAGAAACATTGGTCTAGTTTGGCTCGAGAGCGGAGGAAGACAACATTAAGTCTGCTGGACTTGGGAAGAAAAAAAGACTTAAAAACCTTAGCATTATAAATACAGGTAGATAATTGATTTTACAGTGTAGAAGAGCAGTGAAGAGTATTTCCATAAAGGATCTGACATTACATCTTAAGGGAAAAGAATACCCTTCTATAACCCTATGTTCCCATCTACTTAGCACCATTATCTTCCTCTTCAGATCCAATCTCTGTGAGGATGACAAAATGACAGCATTTACTGAGTGCTTATCATACACAAGACACTGTTGTAAATACTTTACATGTAGCATCTCATTTACTCCTCAAAGAAACTTTATGAGGAAGGTACTGTTAGCTCCATTTTACAGATAAAAGGGGAAAGTATGTCACTTGTTTGGAACCAGGATCTGAAGAACCGTCTACAGTGTAGACATTTTCCTTCCATTTCCTTATCTCTCGGTGACTTTTCCATCCCCTGATCAGGCTGCTCACCTGTGATCTACTAACTGCCAAATCCAATGAGTTCTTCTTCTTCTTCTTTTTTTTAAAATCATAGTTGACTCCTCTTACATCTTCTTGAAATACTCTAGTCCCTTTCTTCTTCTGTGACTAGTTCTTCGCAGCTTCTGTCCCCTTAAAATATTGGTGTCCACCGTGTAAAGTGTTGATGTCTCTAACTTTTTCTGTTTACCTGTACGATCTCAACTACCACATGTGTGCTGAGAACATACAAATCTAAAGTCTTCTACTTTAGTCACTGGATTAAGCTATCCACCAATTGACTAGCCATCTCCATCTAGGACTCCTAGTCTCTAGGAAAGGCTTCAGGCCTCTGACCTCTGTCCATCATGACACTCACTAGCAGGTTAACCAGTTTAGGTAAGCTAAACTAGTCCAATGGTTTTCCCAGGTGCATATGTGACAGAGATTGCCAATTGCTTATCCAATATCCAGTCTTGTCTCTTCTTTGAAAACAGAACTCTGATTTTATTCAGAATGGCAATGCATCCAGTTAAAAAAACTGCATTTTCTCACTCTTCCTTGCAGCTTGGGGTCACCAAGGGACTGAGTACAAGCCAGTGATCTAAATGGAAGTTATTTGGTGTGGCTGCTGGAGAGGCACAAGAAAAAAAAATAGTTGAGATACATGCTTTTACCTTTCCTCTTTATTCATTCCTCTGCCTAGAAAATTGTAATGACAACAGTTAGAGTGTCATTAGCCATCTTCCACCTTAACGCGAGGAAAAGCTCTGGGGTGATGGTTCACAGAGACAGAAGATGGGTTCCAGTCATCATGTAGCCCTGGCTCCCTCGAAACTTAAACTGCATGATTTAAAATGCTTATTGGGGGTCTTGTTATATGCAGCTGAACCAAATCCTAAGTGATATAGCCTAGGACTGATCATTCCCAAAGAAAGGAATCTACAGAGTTCAAATGTTATTTGCATTACGGTAGGTGCTCCAGAAGCTCCAGAGTCCTGTTCCCCTAATTATTGTACGGCACCAGATAGAGCAAGAAGTCCTGAGCCCTCGCCCCCTTGCAAAAACAGCTATTTGACAGATAGCCACAAACAAAACTGGCTTTTCGGGGGCCTTAAGTTCCAGGTAGGAGGCTGCAACACCATGGTGGAGCCCAAAAACTAAGGAGGGCCTCTTGAGAAGGCAGGCCTGAGCCTCAGTTGGTAGCAGAGTTTTATTAATTTCCTTTGGTGATATCATGTTTACCTGATTCTTCATGATCTGTGTATCCTTGTATGGTTTGTGCGTTTGAAAGAGGAGATTCTTCCAGTCTTTACAGACTGGTCTTGGCAGGTAAAGATCTTCTCCTGCCAGGAGACTTCATAATTCCATCACTACAATGGATAGATCCTCCAGACAGAAAATCAGAAAGGACACATAGAATTAAACAATGCTATGGACCTAAGAGACATATACAGAACTTTCCATCAGCAGCAGAACACACATGTTTCTCACATGCACACAGAACATTCTTCAGGATCAATCATGAGGTAGGTCACAGAAGAGATAAACAAATTTAATTAGAACTAAATCAGTCCAAGTATCTTTTCCAGTTACAATGAAGTGAAACTAGATATCAATAACGGTAAGAAGATGGAAAAAAGTAATACGTATGTGAAAACTAAACAACATCCTCGAACAACTATTGATTCAAAGAGGAAATCAAAATGGAATTTTAAAACTATCTCAAGGCAGATGAAAACAGAACCACAGCATACCAAAACTTATGGACTGTGTGTAGTAAAAACATTCTAAGTTTACACCAACAAACACTTTCATTAAAAAAGAAAGATCTCAAACTTAACTTTATACCTCAAAACTAGAAAAAGAAGAAACTAAGCTCAAAGTTAGGAGAGTGGAGGAAATAATAAAGATTATAGAGGACATGAATCAAATAGGAGATAGAAAGACAACAGAAAAAAAATCAGCAAAAATAAGAGTCGATGGAATTCCCTGGTGGCTCAGTAGGTTAAGGATCTGGCACTGTTACTGCTATTGTGTGGGCTCGATCCCTGGCCTGGGAACTTCTGCACTGCAGCTAAAACAAACAGCAAAACAACAAACAAAAAAGAGTTAGCTATTTAAAAAGTAAACAAAATCAACAAACCCTTGGTTAGACAAATTTAAAACAGAGAAGACTCAAATAAAATCAGAAATGGAAGTGGAGCTATTACAACAGATATTTCAGAAATAAAAGGGCCTGAAGGGATTATTAGGAATAATTACATGTCAACAAATTAGATGATCCAGAAGAAACTGATAAATTCCTAGAACCATATAATTTACCGAAACAATCAAGAAGAAAAAGAAAACCTGAAAAGACCAGTAACAAATAAGGACACTTAATCAGTAATCTAAAACTTTCTAATGACAATGAAAAAAGCCCAGGACCAGCAAGCTGGGTGAATTTAACCAAAAAGTCAAAGAGGAATACCAATCCTTCTTAAACACTTCCCAAAGACAGAAAAGAGGGAACACTTTGAAACTTATTTTTTGAGGTGAGCATCATCTGATACCGAAACCAGACAAAAACATCACAGGAAAAGAAAACTATAGGCCAATAACACTGATATATATGCAAAAATTATCAATAAAATACTAGCAAACTGAATTTAACAACATGGTAAAAGGATCAACATATGCAAAATCAATGTGATATATAAACTACAGTAACAGAATGAAAGATGAAAACCACATGGTCACCTCAAATAGATGCAGAAAAAGCATTTAAAAAAATTCAACATCCATTCGTGATAAAGACTCTCAGCAAAATAGGCAGAGCAGGAACTTAATGTGAACACGGTAAGGACCACATATGAGAAGCTCACAGCTAGTATCATAATCACTGGGGAAAAACTGAAAGCTTTTCCTCTAAGATCTAGTACAAGGCAAGAACACAGACTCTCACCATTTCTATTCAACATAGTACTAGAAATCCTAGTCGGAGCACATATATAAGAAAAAGAAATAAAAGGTAACCAAATTAGAAAGAAGTAGGAAGTCCCCTGGTGGTTTAGTGGTTAGGATTTGGTGCTTTCATCACTGTGGCCAGGATTCAATCCCTGTTCAGGGAACTGAGATCCCACATGAAGCCACTGCATGCTACAACTGAAAAAAAAGAAGACAAGAAAAGACAAAAAGTTTTAAAAAGAAGTAATATTAAAATGATCTTTATGTGCAGGTGATATGATCATATATGCAGAAAATGCTAAAGAACAACAAAAAAGATTAGAATAAATGGATTCAGTGAAGTTGTAGGATACAAAATCAACATTCAAAAAAAGGAGACTACACAAAATATGAACTACCCAAAAATGAAATTAAGGAAACCTACTCACAATAGCAACAAAAAGAATACACTACTTAGAAATAAACTTAACAACAACAACAACAACAAAAAAACAAACCTGTAAAACCTGAAAATTACAGAACATTGATAAAGAAAACTAAAGAAGATACACATAAATGGAAAGATATCCTGTGTTAACAGAGTGGAAAAATTAATATTTTTAAAATAAAAATCATTTAAAAATATTTTTAAAATGTCTGTACTTCTGAAGATGATCTACAGATTTACTGCAATCTACAAAAATCCCAATGGTATTCCTTACAGAAAAAGGAAAAAACCCCTAAAATTCACATGTAACCACAAAAGTCCCTGAAGAGTTAAAGCAATCTTGAGGAAGTACAAAGCTGGAGGCATTACATTTCCTGGTTTCAAAATGTATTATAAAGCCACAGTAATCAAAGCAGTATGGTATTGACATACAAACAAATATTGACCAAGAGAACAAAATAGACAACCCAGAAATACATCCACCTATGTACACTCAACTGATTTTTTTTTTTTTTTTTTTTTTTTTTTTTTGCTTTTTAGGGCCACACCTGCAGCATGTAGAAATTCCCAGTCTAGGGGTTGAATCAGAGCTATAGCTGCCAGCCTACGGCACAGCCACAGCAAAGAGGGATCCAAACTGCGTCTGTGACCTACGCTGCAGATCATGGCAATGCTGGATCCTTAACTCACTGAGTGAGGCCAGGGATCAAACCTGCAGTCAGGTTCGTAACCAGTCAGGTTCGTAACCTGCTGAGCCACACAGGAACTCCCACTCAACTGATTTTTGACAAGGTTACCAAGACACACAGTGGAGAATGGTGCTGGCCAAAGTGGTTATCCAAATGCAGAAGAATGAAATTGGACCTGTAATTACCTCCCACCATAAAAAAAAAAATTACCTCAAAATGGATTAAAGACTTAAACATTGGACCTGCAACAGTAAAGCTATTAGAAGAAAACATAGAAGAAAAGCTTTTTAACATTGGTCTGGGCAATGATTATTTTGATATGATACCAAAAGCACAGGCAACAAAAGCAAAAATACACGGAGTTCCTGTCGTGGCTCAGTGGTTAATGAACCTGACTATGAACCATGAGGTTGCAGGTTCAATCCCTGGCCTCGCTCATTGGGGTAAGGATCTGGTGTTGCTGTGAGCTGTGGTGTAGGTCGCAGACTCAGCTCTGAGCCCGAGTTGCTGTGACTCTGGTATAGGCTTGAGGCTACAGCTCCGATTCGACCCCTAGCCTGGGAACCTCCATATGCCGCGAGACCGGCCCAAGAAATGGCAAAAAAAAAAAAAAGATAACAAATGTTGGCAAGAACATGGAGAAAAGGAAACCCTTGTACACTGTTGGTAGAAATATAAATTGGCAAAGCCATTATAAAAAATGGTATAGAGGTTCCTAAAAAATTAAGAATCGAATTATCATATGATCCAGCAATCTCACTTCCGGGTATATGCGCAAAGGAAATGAAATCAGTATCTTGAATAGACATCTGCATTTTCATGTTCAGCATTATTCACAACAGCTGAGATAAAGAAAGGACCTAAGTTCAAAGGATGAATGGATAAAGGAAATATGATACATACACACACATATTATATATATATGAATATTATTCCACCACCAAAAAGAAGGAAATGTGATAACATGATGAACCTGGAGGGCATTATACAAAGTGAAATAAGCCAGACATAGAAAGACAAATACTGCACGACCTCATTTACATGTGGAATCTAAAACAGCTGAACTCACAGGAGCACAGAGTAGAATGGTGGTTGCCAGGGTTGGGAAGTAGGGGAAATGGGGAAACGCTGGTTAAAGCACACACAATTCAGTGGGGCAAGAAACATAAGTTCTGGAGAGCGAATGCACAGCATGATCACTAAAGTTATCAATACGGTATTGTATGCTTGAAATCCGCTAATGAGAGTAGATCTTAAGTGTTCTCAATAGAAAAAAGAAAAGGTAACTGAGGTGATGGATATGTTAATTAGCTTGATTGTGATGGTCATTCTGCGATGTAGATGTGTATCAAAACATCATTGTACACCTTAAACATAAACAATTTCAATTCGTCAATTAGACCGCAATAAAGCAAAAAAGTTACAGTTTGAATGAAATGCTGTGGAACCTATCGTTTGTATTTTTTCATGACCTGTAGAGCCTCATCCAATGAAGTCACAATTAAACTCCCGTCCATTTGCTGGGGATTCAGGCACTATCCAGACACACGAATACTGCCTCCCAAGTGGCAGACTGACATATGCACCAAGACTTTGGAACAGGTTCGTATGTGAGAGTAAGAAAGTCTAAAGAGCCAAGAGATCAGGTTGGGATGAAGTAGGGCTATGAAAAGTGTGCTCATCTATTAATTATCTCATGATGTGGTACAATAAAGCATCCTTATTGGAGGAGAAACCCCAAAATGATAAAGGCAGAAAATAAGAACCCAGTATAACCCCCTGGACACACACGGCCAAAGCCAGTCAACATACAATAAATCCTTGCTGGCCCAGTGCATAAATGTCACACATGGACCACAACTGAATGGTCCCAGCTAACAATTCCTGCCTATATCACCTCACAACTATTCCCCAATCAACCCCTTTCTTGGGTTAGCCCCACTACCCTAACTCAGTCCCTCAACAGCTCTTCCCCAAAATATAGCAAGTTTCCCAAATGCCCCCCACTCACATCTACTTTCCTCACTGCTACCAGAGAGCGCCTTCTGAAGTACAAATGTGGTAATGCCATTCCTCTGTGTAAAGCCTTCACTGCGTCCCCACATCTCAGATGAGGTCCAATCTCCTAAACACAGCATCGCCACGACTAGGCCCTGGCCCACCTTTACTCTCACCGCTTGACCCTTCCTGTCTCGTACCAATCGTCCTTCCCTATTTACACTATTTCTCAATGGTATGCTTTTGCTCATGATGTGCTCTTTCCCTCCTATACGATCTACTCACCCTTTCAACTGCCGCATCTACCAGTTTCATTCTAACTCATTTTGATTAGTCATTAACCCCTCTAGGAATCTTGCTCCAACGCAGCCTTCGGGTGAAAGCCTGGGGTCCTGTATGACCTGGCCTGCCTCAGTCCCCTGAGCGCCTCAGCATCCCTGTTCTGTGTCCTAGAGGACTGCCACCCAGGGGAGGGGCTGGCCGGGACAGGCTGTTGGCCTCCTCCATCACCCCATTCAGTCCTATGCCCCAGGATGAGGTCCGAATTTCCTTTATCCTGGCCTTGTTCTGGCAGATTCCTGAACCAATATTAAAAATGAATTTTTTACATTTATAAACCAAAAATAGTCCTATGTCCTTTCTTAATAGGAACTCAAGTAGAAATAGATACGTTAATTTAAATAATCTTTTAGACTTGGTATTATGAAAATTATAGCCCTGAGTATGAAACAATTTCTCCGAATTAAAAAAAAAAAATTGTGCGCCTAAGGCAATTACTCAGAAGTTTTTTTATGTGTGTGTGGTAATCTTTGATGCATACACACACACACACACACACACACACACACACACACACACACACACACTCACAACTGTCAGAAAGCTGTCCAAACTACACAAACAAACAAAAAACGTGGCCAAGTTAGTTCGTGACAGTTTGTTATACTGACGGGTTACCATGGAAACAAACTCAGACTACTTGGCAACTGAGACAAAAGTCACATTAGTAAATGCTTTCCATTATGTGACTCATTAATTTCCTATGAGTCTTATACAGTTGCTTAACCACTTTTAAGAAACAAAGCAACAGAACATGAGTCATGATTTGTGTTGATACTGTAGAAAGCCAACTATTTGTAAGATAAAATGATAAGGTTGCTGATTGTGAAATATATAAGCAGGAGACCTAACAGAAGATAAACGTTGCTATGGCTACTGTTTATACTTCAAAAGAGTCAAAGAAAATCTAAAAAGTCTTAAAAATTCATATAAAATGAAATAAAAATTAGGGATCCATTTTTATGACTATTTAGTTACTGTATCAGCAAACTGCATGACTTAATATTCTAAGAATAACTTGCACATGTATATTCTAGGCACATATTAAAACTATACCATATCTTGGCAACTGAAAGCATTTTTAACTTGCTAAAAACAGTGATTAAAAAAAAAACTGCTACGAAGAATGCAAGCTGTTTTGCCAGACGGCATTACTGCATGGACGATAGGAGCTTGTAACCAGAGCCAGTCTGCCTGGGTTCAAATCCTGCCTCTGCTACTTGCCAGCTGTCACTTGGACACAGTCCTTAAACTCTCTGCCTTTCCATTTCCTCTGCTGTGAAACAGGGATTGTAAGAGTACCTATACCTCATGGGAGTTCTGGGAAACCAAGTGAATTATAACGCTTGGTGTTTGTAACAACGCCTAGCTTAGCCAAGTACCTCAATAATAAATATTAGAAACTGTCACTATCAAGGATATAAGTAGTTCTAAGTCCACTTACATCTGCCCTCCAGAGAGAAGTAATGGTTAAATTTATCGGAGTTCCCGTCGTGGCGCAGTGGTTAACAAATCCGACTAGGAACCATGAGGTTGCGGGTTCGATCCCTGCCCTTGCTCAGTGGGTTAACGATCCGGCGTTGCCGTGAGCTGTGGTGTAGGTCGCAGATGCAGCTTGGATCCCACGTTGCTGTGGCTCTGGCATAGGCTGGTGTCACAGCTCCGATTCGACCCCTAGCCTGGGAACCTCCATATACCGCAGGAGCGGCCCAACAAATGGCAAAAGACAAAAAAAAAAAAAAAAAAAAAAAAAAAAAAAAAATTTATAAGCAGAGAATTTTCTTCAACATTAATGGAGATTTCTATTTTATAAAAGATACAGAATGAACCTTTGGGAACTGAGGCAAAAATAATATTTTGAGACTCCAAGAATAAATTAGATCTATAAAGCTGTGACTTTAAAATGCAACACTAAGGGAGTTTCCTGGTAGCCTAGCAGTTAAAGACTCAGCGTTGTCACTGCTGTGACTTGGGTTTGATCCTTGGCTTAGGAACTTCTGCATGCCAAGGGTACAGATAAAGTAAAGGAAAGTAAAATAAAGTAAAGTAAAGTAAAATAAAATAAAATAAAATAAAATAAAAGTAAAATACAACGCTAAGGATCAATGAATCTCTCAGACCTAGAGGTATTTTTGGCTTGAGTATCTGGGTGGGCAGTACTCTCATTCAACGGAAAAAAACAACACAAGATTTTCTTTGTACTCATTCAATCACTCAATCACACATTCATTCATTCTGCTGGTAGTGTTAGACCGTGAGGGAAATGATAATCCAGTCTGGGACACTGTGGAGCTGAGCAGCCTGAGAGTTCCTGTGAAATTGTAACTTAACAGAAATATGTATTTGTTCACTCAAATGACCAAAATATATTTCTCATATATATTTGGTTTTCATTCACTGTTCCTGGCTCACAGCTCCCCAAACCCTTGGAATTTCCTGTCATTATTGATAAAGGTGTCCTTTTTTTTTTTTAAATGTGAAGTAACGTTTGGATCCTGCCCTAGGTTGGGGGCTAGTAGCCAGGAGAACCAACCATGTGATTAGAGATTGGAACTTTTGGTCCCCCTCCCTGATTTCTGTGGAAGGGAGAGGGGGCTTTAAGGTTGAATCAACAGCTGTGGACCAATGATTTAGACCACCTGGACTACGTAACCCACTAGGATAGCCTTTTGGTCCTTTTGCTGAGAGCTTCCACCCTGGGGAACCAGAATGTTTCCATATGCCATTGTGCTAGACTGCAAGTCTAAAGAACGCCGACCCCTAAGACATAGGAGAAGAAAGGGGCAGGCAAAGGAGACTAAAGTGTTAACACAGGGAAATAAAGGAGATCATGTGATCACCCAAGCCAAGGGAAAGATCTTTAAAAAGCAATTGCCCAACAGTATCGGTGCAATGGACAGGTCAAGTAAGATAAATAAAAAAGAAGCCACAAGGAAGTCACTGATAACACTGACAATTGCAGTTTCGGTTAAAAGGTGGAGGTGGAAGGCAGACTGCTGAGGGAACTAGAGACAAGGAATATGGGCAACTGATTTCAAATATTTGAGTAAAAAGGTGGAAAAAATCAGGGTGGCAGCTAGATTGGGATACAGGGTAGAGGGGGGATTTCATTTTAACATGCTTTAGTGCTACAGTAGAGAACCAGAGACAAAGGCGAAGATGTGAGAGCAGAATGAGGGTGCCAGAGGGGACCCATTCTGAGAATGTCAGAGGGGATGGGATCTGGGCGGACCGTCCTAGGAAAGAAGGGACGCCTCTTCCATCATGAGGAGAAGGAGAGAAAGGACCAAGTCTGTCAACAGATCACTGTTCACTGCCCAGTGCTGTTCTAAAGAGAAATTTCCTATAAAAAACCCAGTACTATTTGGTATATGGAAGGTCCTCAAATGAATGTTTGCTGAATACTTGCTTGTTAATAATCTGCCATACATATTATAAAACATATTTGAAGCCTCATACAAGAAAGACTGCCATTCAGTAACTTGGCAGATGTTCTAATGAGGAGCTTCACTTTAAGAAAGTATGCAAAATTATGGACGTTTTAACAGCATGAGAGTTGACTAGTTAATAATTGTGTTTATGTGTAAAGATGTTTAAACTCAAAATAGGAATTTACGTTTATCTAAAGAGACTTGTATCTTTCAGTTCCCTCATGTATACTCACAGATCATTCTTTCTATATACTTTTGGATCACAGTTGTAAACATTTAATACAAACAATCAGAACAACATAAAAAAGGAAGACTAGTACCCAGGTCACCTGTCAGTTAACATAGAGTTTTCTATTCATAACTTTTCTGCTAAACAGCCAGTCAAAAGAGAAGCATAATGGAAACAGCAAACGATGGAGAATCAAGATGTTTTCTTTTATAAACTATACATAACTTTGGACAAGTCATTTAACCTGTTGGGGCCTCAATTTCCTCATCCAGTAAAAAGTGCTGAACGAGGGGCTATGTAGCATAAAAATAAATATTCTGACAAAGATTTACCACGTATGAGAATTTAGTTTGCTCGAACAATACACATTCTACATAGCATCACTTCTTTACTTCCTAGAAAAGGCAGTACAGATGAAGATGGCACAATAAAAAATGAAGTAATAGAAAAGAAATCTTAACCTAAGACCTCATACTAAAAATTTAAGCATGCACACTGTAGTCTAGCAAATAAGACTATTCAAAACTTCCCAATTTTCATAAGATAAAAATCCTTCAAGATATCAAAAATTAAAATCAGGTTATCAAAAAAAATCAGGTTATAAAATAAAATGAAACTATGTTCTCTACAACCCTTAAAAACACAGGAAAGGGACAGACTTAACAGAGCTCAGAAGCTGATATGAACTACCGGTTCCATATCTAGCCAAACAACATACTGCGGATGAAGGAAAAAGAAAGATGCTCTCTCAGATATCCAAGATCTAACCTGAACAAAACAAGGCAAAAAACTCTCACCTCGGTGCCTTTTCTAAATAGGATACTTGAAGAATTGTGCAAGCACAAGACAAATGAATAAAAAGTTAGATCTTAAGAATGAAAACAAACAAAAAAAAACCAAGAAACCATTTCAGTAAGTTACCTCCTCTCTAAAAAATATTTTACTTTGAACAAGAGGACTTTTTGTCCTTTTTGAATTGTCTAAAAACATGTGTGAAAATAACAGCTGTAAACAGTTTCTTCAATCATTTACTCAATCAGCCAGTTTCCAGATCAAGAAATGAATAGCTTTTTGTCTGTACACTAAAAGTCAAATTCTTCAACTTCATAGTCACCCCTCCAAGGTCTGCCCTCACCCTCTGAAATCTGATCCCCCCTGATTTACCTTTGTTGACTTTGTCAAACTGAATTATTCACTATTCCCCACCCAGGCTCCATGCCACTGCACGCCTGCTGCATGCTCTTCTCTCCCTTTGGGATGCCCTCCTAAATGCCTCCTACCCCTTTTCTTCCCATCTAATCTCAAGCACATGGTATAATGGAAAGGGAACAAATCTTAGACCCAGAGGACCTGGGGACAAGTTTAATTTCAACACTAAAGGACATCATAAAAATTACCTTCCTCTACGTAAGTTTCCTTTTTAATGAAATGCTTTGAATTCAACTAAGCATATTAATATAAATTATATACTTATATACCATATAAATTGGTAAATGTATTGCCCTAAACTTAGAAAATGATATAAACTTACTTCAAAGGGTAATTTGAAAATTAAATCATCCATATATAGACATACATACATATATATATATTTACTGTGTAAACTACAAAGTGTTATGAATCGAGACTTCAATCAAAAGCTTTTTCTATGGTACATTTCCTGAGTCCCTGGGCAAGATCATTCTCTTGTTCCTGTAAACTTCTGGGACATTTATGCACATCTGGAGCTGCTCTGAAAAATGAGAAACGAAAAATACTGAGAGGAGGAGAAATAGGACTTTAATGAAGTTTTGCTGTGTGTTAAAAAAAGTATTCCTTTGGTATTTTCACAAACATAACTATTGTAAGGGAATTCTGTAGCATCAGAGGCGGCTTTCTGGTACTGGGATATTAAAGAGTGAATTCCAACGAGCATGCATGGGCCAGCAAGACCTATTTGGAGATACAGATAAGAAGAAGACTGCAGGATGTTTACGTTCTTGAGATTCAGAGTGAAATAAGCCTGTGACACAACTGGAATGTGACTCCAAAAGCACAAAACAGTATAAAAATGTACCATGAAGGCTCTACTCTGGCCTTCTTGGTTAGCCTCAAAATAACGATAGTGATACAAAACTCATGCAAGTGAAGTAAATTAAAATCGAAGGCACAGCAACACAGTCTAGTTAGCTCTACTCTGAAGGGAGGTCTGGGGATAGATTGGAAGAGACCTGTGACGTGACAAAAAGAGGGGATGACACGGGGGTTGTATATAAAAGGATTATACTGAGACTACTTGTTGGGATATTTCTTGAGGGGCACAGGCCTGCTGAGGTATCTCCTGTGGCCTTTGATCACTGTCAGGGCAAACTCATGTTTTTGCAGCACACTGCATCACTGCACATGTCAGATACCATCCCTCGCACGGATGGAAACCCAGTGGGAACAGAGTAGGTGAGTTAGAGAAACTGCAATAAATATTTAACGTAGCTGCTCAATTATTTTGTGTTCTGGTTTTAAAGAGTTACCTTAGCAGATTCTTTCTGACTTACTGTCGATTGGTGCTAATTTATAGTTGCTCAAATTAGGAATCAGCCAGTGCTAATATTACAGTTACTGTTCAGTTCCTGGCTGCTTCAAGAAGGCTTACACTTTACGAATATATCGAGAGTTTCCAGCTCTCAACTGCCTATGATTACAAATGCATCGTATCTGTATTACTAACAATGATCATTTATTTTGCCATTAGCAGAAATGCATTAACAGAAATTATGAAGGTGGCTGATGGTTGCTTATATAACGTTCTTTACTGATTCAGCCTACAAGCAAAATTTTGGAATCTTCTTTTGCAAGGACGATGAACAATCTTTTCAAACTACCTTCCTGGGGCTGTTATTTCTAAAACTGTTTCTGCCTTGTACACAGGGTAAATAATGATGTTTACAAGACAGTCCAAGTAAGATATTCATTTGAGCTTTCTGGAAGTCATTCCTTAACTGTAAGGAGTGACTAACATGGGGAGACCTTCACATCCAAATGGTACCCAGAGGTAATACTTAAAAAAAAACCTTAAGGGATTCTAAATAGAAGGTAAAATGTTAGTAATTTTATGTTTAGGCACCAGCACTAGAGAACCCCCAGAAATTGCTATTGAAGTGTGGCTTCAGTCTATGAAAAAGTAAATATATAAAACTGTAACCAGAGAGAAAATGTCACTAAGTGAATTCACTCTAATGCTATGTGAGTGATGACTCACTACAACGAAATGAAGCAAACACATAAAGTCCAAAATCAATAAATACTATGGGCAGTTCCTCATTTCGTTAAGATAAAATAAGTTTGGGTGTAAGTTAGTTTCTAGGCCAGTGCTTAGAAATAGCATCTGATTAGGAAAAGCCTAAGAATTTCTTCTGAAAGAGTAAATAGGTCTCAGAATAAAAAAAAAAAAAAAAAAGATTTTTAAGACAAAAAAAAAAAAAAAAGACTTTCAGTCATGGGTTTATTTTTAATGTTTGTATTCCTGATTCTCTTTTTTTTTTTTTTTGTCTTTTGTCTTTTTGTCTGTTGTTGTTGTTGCTATTTCTTGGGCCGCTCCCGCGGCATATGGAGGTTCCCAGGCTAGGGGTCCAATCGGAGCTGTAGCCACCGGCCTACGCCAGAGCCACAGCAACGCAGGATCCGAGCCGCGTCTGCAACCTACACCACAGCTCATGGCAACGCCGGATCGTTAACCCACTGAGCAAGGGCAGGGACCGAACCCGCAACCTCATGGTTCCTAGTCGGATTCGTTAACCACTACGTCACGACGGGAACTCCTATTCCTGATTCTCTTAACATTATTACTCGCCCCAACCTGTAACCATGTTCAAATCTCTATCCTAAAAATAAAAACATAGAATTGTTCCTATTTTCCCCCTTTTACCTAATTCCACTTTTCTCCTTCCTTTCATTAACAAACTTCTCAGAAGAACAACTACACTCAATGCTTCTGCTCTTTCACCACTTGTTTACTCCCTGATCCCTCGAACCCTGGTTTCTGCGCCTATGACGTTGATGAGACTACTCTCTCAAGTTCATGACTGAACAGCAAAAGAATGAAACTGGACCACTATCTTACACACACACAAAATTTAACTCAAATTGGATTAAAATGAATGTAAGAAAGCATAAAAGTTCTTGAGGAAAACACAGGTGGTAAGCTTCTCATCATTGGTCTTGCTCATGACTTTTTGGATTTAACACCAAAAGCAAAGGCAACAAAGACAAAAAAAAGCAAGTGCGACTACATCAAACTAAAAAGCTTAGGCACAGCAAAGGAAACCATCGGCAAAATGAAAAGGCAACCTACTGAATGGGAGAGAATATTTGCAAATCATATATATGATAAAGTGTTAATATCCAAAATACATAAAGAACACACATAACTCAATAGAAAAAACGATCTAATTAAAAAATGGGCAGAGGATCTGAACAGACATTTTCCCAAAGACATACATGGCCAATAGGCACATGAAAAGATGCTCAACACCACTAACCCACAGGGAAACGCAAATCAAACCACAATGAGATATCACCTTATACCTGTTATAATGGTGATCATCAAAAAGACAAGAAATAACAAGTGCTGGTGAGGATGTGGAGAAAGAGAACCCTTGTCCACTGTTGGTGAGAATGTAAACTGGTACAGCCACTACGGGAAACTGTAAGGAGCTTCTTCAAAAACTCAAAAATAGAACTACCTTACGATCAAGCAATTCCACTTCTGGGTAAAGATCTGGGGGAGGGGGAGGGAAACACTAACTCTACAAGACGTCTGCACCCCACCCCCATGTTCACTGCAGCATTATTTACAACAGCCAAGATACGGACACAACCTATGTGTCCATCGATGGATAATGGACAAAGAAAGTGTGAGACAAACACACACTGGAATATTATTCGGCCATAAAGGAGAAGGAAATAACGACATTTTCAACAACAGGGATGGACCTTGAGGGCATTATGCTACATGAAATAAGTCAGACAGAGACATATGGACAAACAGTGTATGATCTCACTGATATGTGGATGAGTGAAATGGGTGAAGTGGGTTAAAAGGTACAAACTTCCAGTCGTAAAATAAGTAAGGCATGAGGTCATGGTGACTACAGTTAATAATATATTGCATATGTGAAAGCTACTAAGAGAGTAGATCTTAAAAGTTTGCATCACAGGAGTTCCCGTCGTGGCGCAGTGGTTAACGAATCCGACTAGGAACCATGAGGTTGCAGGTTTGATCCCTGCCCTTGCTCAGTGGGTTAAGGATCCGGCGTTGCCATGAGCTGTGGTGTAGGTTGCAGACGCGGCTCGGATCCTGCATTGCTGTGCCTCTGGCGTAGGCCGGTGGCTACAGCTCCGATTGGACCCCTAGCCTGGGAACCTCCATATGCCGCAGGAGCGGCCCAAGGAATGGCAAAAAGACAAAAAAAAAAAGTTTGCATCACATACACAAAAAAATTTCTATACCTGTATAGTGACAGATGTGAATTAGACTTGTGGTGGTGATCATTTTGCAACATACACAAATATCAAGTTGCTACGTTGTACATCTAAAACTAATATAACATCGTATGTCAATTACACCTCAATAATTTAAAAAGAAAGCTTACCAAAGACCTGCTGCTTGTCATATAAAGAGGGCAGCACTCAACTCTCCACACTCTGGCAGGGCTGAACAGCCTCTCCTCAAGCTTTTTTTCTCATGCAGCGTCTGTGATACCACATCTTCCCCAGTGTTTTGGTCTCACTTTTCTTGCTGCCTACCGTGCAACATCACGGACCTTGCTTGCACCTCACAGTCACATGTTCATAGACAAGAGCTCAGTATTGGCAAGAGAAGGAATAAATTCGGGGAAAAAAATAGGAATATCCAAAGCAGAAGAACTGTGACTTAATTTATAGTCCATACATGAAAGAATATCAGGGATGGCACTATTAAAATAATGTGCTAGTGTTTAATAACACAGAAAATATTTTTATTATAATGTTCAATAAAAAAGGGAGGACAAAAAATTGTGTATGTAATTTGGCTCCAACCTTGTGAAAATGAACATTTTGTTTGCTTGGTTCTTTTGGCTGTGCCTGCAGAAGTCCCTGGGCCAGGGATCAAACCTGAGCCACAGCAGTGACAATGCCGCATCCCTAACGCCAGATCCTCACTAGGCCACCAGGGAACACCAAAAGATAGTTTTTAAGAATAAAAACAAGTCAAAATAGTACTAGCGCTAAAAGGTCTGACATTTTCACCCCTACTCCCCCCTCCTGGTTAAATCCCACTAATGGTTCAAAGCTCAGCTCACATGCCTCCTCTTCTAGGGAGTCTTCCCTATTTTCTCCGTCAGAATTAACAGCTCCCTTCCTCCTCTGAACTGTCATATAATTTCATTTTTACATTTACTGTAGCCTTTGTCACTCTGCCATTTTCTGTATTTAACAACATATGAGTCAGTAGATCCCACTATACTATAGGCTCCTAGATGGTGAAAATTATATTTTATACCTATATTTACGGTAATGAATATTATGAAGAATACATCGTTTGAGATGAGAAAAGCTCACGACAAAGAAGAAAGTAAGCATCACACAGTATTTGCACAGAATAACCTTCTACCGCAAGGTAATATATTCATTTTTTTCTTTTTAGGGCCACACCAACGGCATATGGAAGTTCCCAAGCTAGGGACTGAATTGGAGCTGCAGCTGCCAGCTTACACCACAGCCACAGCAACACCAGATCTGAGCCACATCTGCGACCTACGCTGCAGCTTGTGGTAACGTCGGATCCTTAACCCACTGAGGGAGGCCAGGGATCAAATGGCATCCGTTGGGTCCTTAACCTGCTGAGCCACAGCAGGAACTCCTTCTTTATGCATTTTTTTTTAATTGTGGGAAAATATAACAAAATTTAATAACATAACCATTTTAACGTAGTTTTAAAGTACATTTAGTAGTTCAGTAGTTTTAAGAACATTCACAGTGGTGTGCACCAAATCTCCAAGAACTCTTTTATTTTGTAAAACTAAAACTATACCCATTAAACAACAACTCCCCACTCCTCCCTCCCCTGAGCCCTTGGCAACCATCATTTAACTTCCTGTCTCTACAAATCTCACCACTCTAGGTACCCCATATAAGTGGCATCACACAGTGAATGGTAGGTGAGTGGGTAAATAAACTGTGGTACATCCAGATAATAGGATAGCATCCAGTGTGAAAAAGAAATGAGCTATCAAGCCGCGAAGACACGGAAGAACCTTAAACATTGGTTTCGAAGCGAAAGACGCTCTCCTACTGAATCTGAACGTGGCCACCCACTATATGATTCCAACTTACGACATTCTGGAAAAGGCAAAACTATGGAAACAGTCAAAAGAATGGTGGTTGCCTGGGGTTAGGGGAGGGAGGGATGGATAAGCTGCACCCAGATTTTTTTTTTGTCGTTTTGCCTTTTTCTAGGGCCACACCCGTGGCATGGCATGTGGAGGTTCCCAGGCTAGGGGTCTAATCGGAACTATAGCCACCGGCCTATACCAGAGCCATAGCAACGTGTGATCCGAGCCGTGTCTGTGACCTGCGCCACAGCTCACAGAAATGCCGGATTCTTAACCCACTGAGCGAGGCCAGGGATCAAACCCACAACCTTATGGTTCCTAGTTGGATTCGTTAACCACTGTGCCACGATGGGAACTCCAACCCAGAAGATTTTTAAGGGCACCGAAACTATTCCGCATGATACTATAATGGTGGGTACATGTCAATATACACATAGGATATACAAGACCAAGAGTGAACCCTAATGTAAACCCCAGACTTTCAGTGATAATGACATGTCAACATAGGGTCAACAACTGCAGCAAATGTATCACTCTGGTGTGGGATGTTAATAGTGGGGAGGCTGTGTGTGTGTGAGCACACACATGTGCAGGCACACGCAGGGGGTACATGGGAACACTGAACTTCCATTCAACTGTGCTGCAAATCAATACCGCTCTAAAAATAAAGTTTATTTAAAAAAAAAAAAAAGAGGGTAAGTAGAAGTGCCCTTAGAGAATTCAGTGAAGGAATCGGGGAAATGGGAGGTTACAGTAGAGAAAAAGGTACTTAGAAACCAAAATAGTCAAGTTTCAAGAAACAGGTATTCACAGAATTCTGAATAAAGCACAAAGGCACAATTGAGAAAATAATGACTAGACATTAAGAGATGTTTGATGATACTAGCAAGGACAATTTCCATTGAGTGGTGGAATGGAAGTCAGAGTATGGGGTTGAGGGGAGAGGAGAAATGCCTAAGAGACAGCAAATTCGGATTATTCTTTCATGACCAGAACTAGAGAGAGGGAAGTTAGATGGAGATGGGTTGGCACCGAACATAAGATTATTGTGTGAGGATGAAGATTAAATTGTAGGTGGAGAGTGTGAGACAGTGAGAAAGACAGCGACACAGACAATAAAAGGAGGCGAGGACTCCTAGGAAGCGAAAGGCACGACCCAACATGACCTCACTCCTGTACCCCTAGAAGCAGCTGCTAGAGAACCTGGACCTTGGATATGACACTAAATTATTTCATATCCATAGTGGACATCCTAATGCCACGCAGCTCTCTGCAGACCTGGCATCCCTGTCACCCGCAGGAAACGACTACAGTGCAAGTCCGGGTCACCTGTTCTCCCTAAATCTCCAGACTGCTCTATCCTTCCTCACCCTGATTCATTCGCCCATCACTGCTCTCTCTCCAACTCCTCCTGCTCTACCACCTGAAACCCTGGCTCCAGGGTTAAACAAACTCTTACATTCTCAGCCTCTTCACTAAACCATCCACACACTGCCCAACTGAAGCCTGGCCATGCCCTGAGCACATCCCTTGTGCTGAAGTCCTGCAGGGTAGATGAGGTTCCTTCTCCACCCCCATCTTCAGCAGGCATTTTCCTAACTCCTCGGTGCCACTGACAGGTTGTAATTCTTCTACTTCTAAGCCTGAGACACATGACATCCGGCTATGTCACATTCTTCCTCTCCTGGTTAATGATACATCTTTCTCTCCCTCTCTCCATTCCAACACCTGCAATCATACTGGCTATTTTAACATCATGCAAACAACCTAACACCGTAGACTCAGAGGTCTTTGCCCTACGCCTCGCCTCACACCACTTGGTGACACCTACGCCCTGGACCTTGCCAACTCTCTAGACTTTCTCAAGAGAAAGATGCATGAACACGCACACTGCCACCACTAAAATTCATGTTCTAACTTTCAGATGGCCGTCATCTTTCGTCAGCTTCTCCTCTGATTTCTTACAGAAGTTTTTCTCATCTTTTATCATTATCCTCATATCTCTTACTTCATCCTTTTTAGTTGCTACTGAGAAATTCTCATCAGATGAGAATTCTCTTAAATACCAGCCTTAAGCTGACCTACTAACTCTGCCTAAGTCACTCCTCTGTCTTGGTTCCCTAGACCCTACAGTATCAAAGCCAGCCCAGATTTCTTGCAATGACCACTCTCCCTCCCGCTCTTTCTGTGGCAGCAGTTAATACACCCCCATAACCACGGTGATTCTAGCACACACCACGCTGCTGTTCCGTGTCCACTGCTCCTTCCACCATCCATTTCCTTCTCCAGCTAGACTTCTTCAAAACCTTGCTAAGGAATTCTCTTCCATGACACTTCCTTTGACCCCTTCCCACCTGCCTCCCCACCCCAAACCCCAGTTAAACATGTCTTACTACCTCTTCTTTCTTTCTTTTTTGGCCGTGCCTGCAGCATTAGAAGTTTCTGGGCCAGGGATTGAACCCGTGCTACAGCAGTGACCTGAGCCATAGCAGTTAGAAATGCACACAACCTTGGCTGCTGTAAACTGACCGGTCTTGGCTAAAATGGGAGGGTTAGGGAGAACAGTATTAGGAAATAAAATCAAAACCTTAATTACAGAAACCCTAGAGTTAGAAAGGACCTTAAGAATCACCTAGATCACCCATCCTTCTAATGAAGGATAACATTCCCGACAAACGGATGTAGTGAGGTAGCCTATTCACTTTTGTTTTTTTCTATTATATTGTCAAAACGGGTTTTCTTTAATATTTCCCCACGGGTCCCAGTTCTTTCCTATGATGTACCCGTAAGTCTGTTCCCTCTTTATGAGACAGGTTTTCAAATGCCTTTCGTTTAACTGACATGTACTCTTCAACAAATGACACGGCTTTTCTGAGGGCCAACTTTTTCTCTAAAAGAGAGGAGTGGCAGAGGCTAAGTGTCCCCTGATAACTGTATTCCTCTTGTCCTCATTGGAACTGCATCTTTTCTGGGCACATGGACACCCAGCAAAGGTGACCCCTCTCCATCTTCCTTGGGGTTGGATGTGTCCTTGGGCTCGAGTTCTGGTCAACACGTTGTGAGCAAAAAGGCCCTCCCTCTCCCCTTTCCTCCTTCCCAGTGGCTGGAATTCGGATGTGGGGTGAGCCAACTTCATCCCTGCGGATGAGAACAATACCCGAGCATGACAGAACAAGATAAAAAGAGTCAGGGCCCCTGATAGATGGACAGAGCAGAGCTACTGTATCAGCTTGGCCTTTTCATATGAGAGAGAAATAAACTTCTCTCTCTGGTTTAAGTCACTTGCTCTTTTTCAAATGTATGTGTTACCACACGATCTATATCCTGACTCAAAAGGATGTCACACCTCTACAAAAGGGCTTTTGTCACAAATAAAATTAGGAATATCAAACATACATATATACAAGTTTGTTTTTTAGGATTTGAACACTATCGTCTTCTCTTGAGAGCCACCCCATTCTCCTGTATTAACGCACCTCAGGATTCCTCAGAATCTTAATACAGTTCCCTGGATCTCCACTTGGCGCTGTCCCTCAAGGCTGACACTCCAAATGGAACATTAACTCTTCATAAGCTCTGTGCATGGAACAGCATACACTTCCCCATATATTTAATTTGGGGGATCTCTCTGGATTTCTCATCCTAAGCAAAGCTACAACAGACCCTTTCTCCAACTATCTGCATTCTTTCAATAAGTATTTATAAACTGCCCACTGTGCAAAGCTTAGTGACATAAGACATCGGTATACACACAAGTGCATATTAACTTACTGGTGTAAAATGGCCTTAATAGTAGTTTTACAAGGTGCAACTACCCAGGCATGAAACGCTTTTGAGGACTTAGTACTGGAAAATCACACCTTGTGAAAAAGTGTATGCATGAGTACTGTGTTTCTTTCTTTCTTTCTTTATTTTTTTGTCTTTTTGCCATTTCTTGGGCCACTCCCGCGGCACATGGAGGTTCCCAGGCTAGGGGTCCAATCGGAGCTGTAGCCACCGGCCTACACTAGAGCCACAGCAACGCGGGATCCGAGCTGCGTCTGCAACCTACACCACAGCTCACGGCAACGCCGGATCGTTAACCCACTGAGCAAGGACAGAGACTGAACCCGCAACCTCATGGTTCCTAGTCGGATTCGTTAACCACTGCGCCACGACGGGAACTCCTCTTTCTTTCTTTTTAGGCAAGAAATAGATTTATTAAGATGGGATGATGCAAGCGGGCAGGCAAGGAGGCCTGTTTCTTATCGTTCATATACAATGCCCTTGGACACATCTCAAGGGGCCAGGTTTACTGATCTGTTTAGTGGTATCACACTGCAACCAGTTTTCTGAGACAGCATTCAGAAAAAGTCATAGTGTATATATTTATCCAGTGTTTTGTTAAAACATAAAAATGAGCAAACTATATGACATAAAATTTGAGAGGCAGCAGATTTAATGGTTAAGAGCATACTCTGGAGCCGGTTTACCTCTTGGCTCTGGCACTTACCAGCTGTGTAACTTTCAGCACCTCTTTGTGCTTCTGATTCTGCAGGTATAAAATGAGAGTATAATAGTAGTAATAACAGTAATAATATTCTAATAGTACCATCTTCCTAGGATTATTTTGAGGATATATAGGCTTAGAAAAGTTCCTGGCATGTGGGCAAAGTGCTCAATTAAGTGCCAGCTACCGTTATTACAGCTAGTATAATAATGCGATAGATGACCCCATTTCTGGTCAGAGGATAAATAATTTTATGCTATATGGTCAAACAGCATTTTCTAATACTGGTTATATTTTATGTTTCCTACTTATTAGTAATTTTTTTCATCTTAAAAAAGTCAATTTAATGTACCAATGGGCAAGTTGATAATATACATATATCAAAAGCCTTAAAAATGCCCTTTGACTCGGTAGTTTCATTTCTAAGTGTTTAAAAATTCTAAAAAAATAACAGTGGATGTGGACGAAATTTGACTTTAAGGAGGCTCACTGGTATATTTATAAAAGTACTAATAAAAAAGAAAGCAAAGAAGAAAGACTTTTCAAAGGGGCTTTGTTCAGCAAACCACGGAAATTCTTACAATGGGATGGTACGTACCTATTAAAAAATAACTCTGCGATTGAGTACTTGATAACATAAGAAGATACAGTCAATGAAAAAATGTAAGTACAGTATGACCCCACTTTGGTTTTTAAAAAGCATGTGATAAGTGTGTGTGGAGGATGTGTGTACGGATCAATAAAGGCTCCTAGGTTACACTAAAAATAGTGATTATCTCTAGCTGGTTCATTTATATGCAGCTTTTGTGCTTTTCTATTTTCTAAGTTTTCCATATGACTACATATTATTTTTGCAATACAGGAAAAAAGTTACTAAAAAGCTCACACCAATGAACTTATTTACAAAACAGATGCAGACTCACAGATCTCAAAATCAAACTTAGGGCTACCAAAGGGGAAATACGGGGTGGGGGGAATAAATTAGGAGGCTGGGATTAACATATATATAAACACACTGCTACATATAAAATAGACAACAAGGACTTACTGTATAGCACAGGAAATTCTACTCAATATTCCATAACAACCTACATGGGAAAAGAATCTGAAAAAGAATGTATGTGTCTGTGTAACTGGTTCATTTTATTGTACACCTGAAATGAACACACTAACGCAATACTATAAATCAACCATACTTCCATAAAATTTTTAAAAACAAGTACACAATGTGCAGTGAACTAAAATGTTGAAAACATGAAGATATTCTCTGGCCAATGAGAAGAAATCTTTTCAGCTTGTTTACAAAGTAAAAGATCCAATACACAGATGTGCTCATTAGCTTCCTGGACACTCCCTGAATTCACATGGTTTTCTGCCACAAGCTCATGTGAATTTAGAAAACTATTAAGTTATGAGCACAAAAAAAAAAAAAAAAAAAAAAAAGGGGAAAAAAGCAAACTTAGAAATCCTAAAAAATACAGGAAAATGTTCTTATTATATTTCTTTATTAAAGCAGTCCACAAATCAAACCTGTTCCAATTGTCTTAGTAACCTTGAAAGCGTCGTAAACCTCAAAAGCGATTTGAATATTTTAACAGAGGAAGAGTGCTCTGAAAAGATGTTAATATAATATGGGCTGTGGAAAGGCCTTCAAAATATTTTACTAGGCAATAATTTGGCTTCAGTTTATTAGATTACTATAATCGTACAGTGTATTTATTGTGAATGTTTCATTAACTATGGTATTAAAAATCTGACCATTTAAATTACATTTATTACAAATAAATATCTTTCAGTCTTTATATTTTTTCTAGGTGTAGCCTCTTCACCGGCTACACCTTCCCAGGAGAAACTGGATCCTTCTAAAATTAATTTTCACTAATAATCTTTAAAAGGGCAAAATGCTGCAAAGAAATTCTAGATGAAAAAAAATCAGTAAGCAGGCTTACAGACCAGAATCTAAAAAAATCCTCCATAAATGTCTCCAACTGCTTATCAGGCTGTCACTCAATGTAGTATGTTAAACCTACAATGGACCTCCTTGTATCCTCTCCGGATACACATATTCCCCTCAACAAAACAAAACAAAACAAAGATTCCTTGTGCCTTCTTTTTTCAGGGCTTGCACCCGCAGCATATGGAAGTTCCCAGGCTAGGGGTCTAATCAGGGCTACAGCTGCTGGCCTGTACCACAGCCACAGCAATGCTGGATCCTTAACCCACTGAGCCAGGCAGGGATTGAACCCGCAACCTCACGGTTCCTAGTGGGATTCGTTTCTGCTGTGCCACGGCGGGAACTCCCCTCCTGACTGCTTTACACCATCATATCATCAAGGCAACTGTCATAGCATTATTATTTCATCACTTACATGAGAACCTTCCAAGTTCTTTTTTTGCTTCTGCCTGGTTATCTTAATAGGCTCCTACTCTGTCTCCTCATTTCTAACCTATTCCCATTTGAATTCAAAGAGCAGTAGCCTACCAGCCAGTTGAAACACCACTTTATAATCACATTACAAGCTGGTGTAAGAATCTTAGATTGACTTTGATCCTATGAGCAGTGGGAAGTAAATTCTTTATAATGGCATTCAAAAGTCTCCATCTTCCACTAGAAGCTTCATGTGAACGCTCTCTGCAAGCAGGCTGTTCCACCACCAACTCCTGGTGATGATTTGCTCAAGCTGTCCTCCCACCCTCAGCTCCTCATCAAGGCAAAGCCATCCTCCCAGCAAGCACAACTGAAAAGCTGATGTGGTTTTTAGCAACCATTACAATTGCAAATAAACTCTTTACCTTCAGAATTTCAACAGCACTCACACACTGTCTAACCCATTGATTAGGCACTAAATCATACTGTTTCTTACTGTCAAGCAATTATACATGAATGATGTAATTTCATCAAGTAGAAGCATCTGCCTTTATATTTTTGTACTTTCAAAAAAAAATTCAAGTACAGTTGAGTTACAGTGTTTGCCAATTTCTGCCGTAATATTTTTTGTCCTTTTCACAGCCCCCTGACAGACAATGGGAAACTTGGTAAACACTAAATTAGTATTTGGTAAACAATGAATGATACGCATCTTTCGGTTTTACGCACAACCAAATATATTTATCATTTGCTATGTACTTCTAAGGCTTCTCTTTAACAAGATGAATTATTATTTCATGTAGGTTCATGCATCAGGGGTCCTCAAGACTCTCAGGTTCAGTGACCCTCTAGGAGGACTCACAGGACTCAGCACAGGGTCATGTTCACGTTAAAGATGTAGAACAGGGAAAAGAGATAAAGCAGAATTAGCAAAGGAGAAAGGAGCACAGAACAAAGTCTGAAGAAACAAAGTGCAAGCTTTCCAGAGCCCTCTCCCAGGGGAGTCACCCGAATGCAGTTTCTCCAGCATCAAACTGTGACAACATGTGTCCTTTACCAAGGAAGCTCATGCAGAACCTAAGGCTTTTTTTTTTTTTTTTTTTTTTTCTAAAGGGCTGATGATGTAGGCACCCTCTGCCTAGCACAGGCCCAAATTCCAGACTCCTAGAAAGTACGCAGCACCAATCACACTGTTTGGATTGAGGCACGATGAGCCACTAGAAAGTTTTACGTCAGTGAAGTCGACTGTTGAACGTTCAATTCCCAGATGCCAGCAAAAACACTGTAAAGCAGGCCTTTCTAAGGAAAGCAGTCTTGGGCCTGCTGAGTTCACCCCTTACTATGTAGTGCATTTCATATGTTTAAGGGAGAAGTAGTAAGTGTTAACTGTATTTGGTTTAGGAGAAGCAGAAGGTAACTTTTTTAAAAAATGAAAATCCAGCATTTATTTAGAGATGCACTGCCTAGACTGGCACCCGAGAATGAAACACTATGCAATTTTCAAATCATTCACATCCTTTAGGGATTTTTTTTCCTTCTAAAATAGATTTTTCAAATTAATATTTCCATAGTTTTCAGGAGAAAAGAATTAAGTATAACATGTAAAGTAAACTAACTCTCAGATGAACTCCCTGTCTCCTCTTTAAATGTCAGCTAGGTGCCAGAGCACTGTGGTAGCTGTTTTTAGAGACATCATTCTGCTAAATCTCCACAACACCCCCATAAGCCAGCGATGGTTTCTGTTTTACATATGGAAGACTTGAGAGGCTAAGTAACCCACCCAGGTTTTCCAGCGTGGAGGGAAGATTTAGGTTCAGATCCGCCTCATTTCAAACTCCTCCTCTTGATACCAACGACTCTCCCTAACAAGGCACAGGCTCCTTATAATGAATCACTTCCCTCCAAACCATAGGGATGTTGTTTGGTTGGTCACACAGAGCACAACTCTTTAACCTACGTGACTTTGATTAAAGTCACATTTATTTGGCAGAGAACAGGATACATTTAATACAGAATACTCTGCTTTTTCCTTTCCAGTCTTGTACATTCCAAATCCAGTTACACCCCTCGCTTGGTGAAACCATTAGGAAGTCCCCTATTCAAACACAGCAGTCTGCTTTTATCTGACAGCAGTCTGCTTGAAATTCGATAGACCTGTTTTTGAATTTTGGCATTTCACGTATCAGACGTGGGGACCTTGGAAAGTGAGTTAGGCTGAATCTCAGTTTATTCATCTACAAAATGGGGATCCCTACCTTACAGGCTTGCTGTGAGAATGAAATAGGTTGATCTATTTAAAGGGTTTAGCCTATACATATTTGCTGAATAAAACACTGCCTGCAGCACCAGAATACCTGACTTTTAAGAAGCCAGACCAATAATCTGAGGGAGAAAGGAGGCAGTAGGGAAGTACCCTGACCACCAGGTGTCACCACTGACCCAGAAGAGTTGGTCTAACTGCCAGAAGTAGGGGGTGGGAACCCTGCGGCATTGCAGGGTAAGACTGTCATTTGCACCTACAGAACATTCAAGAATTGCCTTAGGCTTTCTACACCTTAAGAGCTAGCGAAGTATTTGTTGCACCATTCTGAGTAACACCGCTTTCTTCCCAGTGTGTTAAAAATGACTCTGGTGTAATTAATTAGCTGAACAGCCACAGATTTGTCATCATACTTTAATTTTAAAAACTATGCTCAGCTGACCGTTATTTAAGTCTGAGAATCAATACTGCCTCCTCTCTCCTTTGCTTTGGCCAACTAGATATTAACATTCTCTGGCTTCCATGGGCTTCAATATTGCCACCATAGACAATTTTCTGGTCCCAATTCCACAACCCACGGACATTATTCTTCCTTTACATTATTAATAGGGAATGACAGGTAAAAGGAAAGCAGAATACTTATTAGGGTAAAAATAAAGCCCGTGAGCAGAATATGGAGGCAAAATAAACATTAGCTCTGAGTCTTATTCCTTGATCGCAAAAATTTAAAAGTTCATTTTAAAAAATTCTACAAATTCACTCTTTTCTTAAGGAACACTTACCCTCGGGTAGATCTGTCAACCTACAAATGGCCCTAAAAAGACTCAAGGAATGCCACCCCTCCTGACTTCACTCTATAACCTACCAATGACCCTCCCTGTGAGCGCCTAGGGGCTCACTTCAAAAAGAGGGGCGGGCTTGGGTTCTTCTGGTTCTAAGTCCTCCACGCTGAGAGCCACTGGCGGCCACTGCGAGAAGGGTTATTCAGAGAGTGTTAGGGCGTAACTGGACACGCAGCTCTGAGATGAGGCACAGACTGCTGTCTGCCAGGGAACACTTGACTCAAGTCAAGCCTGATCAGGCCTACCCTAGTCGCATCCTGGGCTCCCGAGCCCTCCAGTAACCAACAAGGAGAAGGGGAAAGGCTGAGGCACCGGCTTCTGTTGAGAGCGGGCGCTCCTGGAACTCGAGCTGTTTGGGTTATTTTTGTTTTAACAGCAGCTCAAGTTCCACTCTGCATCTCACAAATATAGAAAGGTCTGAAGAGAAACCACAAGCATCCTCGCCCTTCTGACCATCGTTCCCATTCCTAGAGAATTTAGGAGGGAAGTGCAAATACCAGGAACCATCTGGAATCAGGAGCGCAGGTGGCAACTCCAGCCGAGAAGAACCCACTTGCGAAGCACTTTAGCAGATCGATAGACTGCCGACCGATCTCAGACTGATCCCTAGAGAAAGAAGAGCTCACGAGGCTGGCCGCCCTCCTGGAGCTTAGTAGCCACGGAAAGAGATGCTGCCCAGCCTACAAGCCCCTGCTGGGCAGGCGAGGGCGCAGCTGAACGGGGATCGCGGGCGGCGGGCGGGCGTGTTACCTGGGGGACTCGGCGGTGAAGCTGCCGCCGTCCAGCAGCCGCATCTTGCAGAAGAGGACCCCGTTGACGAAGGGCACCGAGGAGAGCTCCTCGAGCCCGAAGTCCACCTTAAACTTAAACTTCTTCTTCTTCATCATCATGAGAGCCAGACGCCGGCGAGCGGGGTGCGGGGGTGGCCCCAAGGGGCGCGCGGGCCGGCGCCGCCGCTTCAACTCGGCCGAGCCCCGGGCCCGCCCAGCCCCATGGCCGGGGCCGCGAGCTGCGCGCGGGGGCGCGGCTGGGGGGCGCCGCGGGCCGGCCGGGGCCGGGGCCGCCGCCTCCTCTCGCGGCAGCCGGGGCCGGAGCGCGGCGGCGGCGGCGGCGGCCGCGGCGCGGACCCCGCCCGCCCGCGGGGAGCGGTCGTGCTGCAGCTCGCCTGAGCGGTGGGCGCCCTCTCGGTGTGCAACTCGCCGCCGCCGCCGCCCGTCTGGGAGGAGGAGACGTGAAGCTGGGAGAACCGCCGCCGCCGCTGCCTTGGCGCTACGGGGCCCGCGGCGCCCCTAGCGGCGGCGGCGAGCAGTGCACCGCCGGGCGGAAGCGGGAGGGCGGGCGAGGAAATTCGCGGCGGGCGGGCGCTTCGCCGGGAAACGGACCCGCGACGGCAGTTGGGGCGTCACGCCTCGCTGGGGTTAAAAAAAGACAAATCCGACCGAAAAGGAACTTCCTTCTACAGCTTCCTCTCGGCCTTTCTTTCAGTTTTTGCCCCGCCTCCTTTCTCTCTCTCCCCCCTTCTCCCCCTCCCCCTCCAGAGATATATTTTTTTTCCCTCTTGGGTTTGAGAGTCACGGGTTAATAGGGTTAATCAGAATCTCCACGACGTCGTTTTCATCAGATTGAAATCCGAAAACTCAGATTTCTTTTAGGTACTCTGAATTCACGAGCCTTCTAATATAAAGCAAGGAGGAGGCAGGGAAGAGGAAGGGATTAGAACGTGTGCAGAACCCAGGCACTGTGCTGCTACAGGCGTTTTCTCCGGTTTATACTTTAATTCCTGTCAGCCAGGATAAAAGAGTACAGAAGGCATTAAAATAATACCTTCCCTTCTAAAATGTGGCCGTCCATACGGAAAACTGAAAAGCCAAAAAAATAAGAAGTCTCCTTAGATGCATGTTTAAGAATGTGTACGTTACACATTGTTACATTATACATTATGTTACTACCTGGTTACGTAATATTCATATTTTCAGCCTGAGTTATAACCCGAAAGATTCCCTCGCAGTAATCTTTGAAAGGCTGCAATTGAAGAGATTCTCGTTCCCAGTTCACTCATTGATGGATGCATTCATCCGTACAAAAATATGTTTAATCACCGAAAATGTCAGTTATTGTCCAGACCCGGTGATTGATTTAAAACACACACACACACACAAACCACAAAAAGTCTGACCTCAATAATTTTACGATCTAGTGAGAAAGATATACCTAAATCAGTCATCAAAAAACAAAACCTAGGCGTTCCTGTGGTGGGTGACTCAGCAGAAACAAATCTGACTAGTATCAATGAGGACACAGGTTTGATCCCTGGCCTCCCTCAGTGGGTTAAGGATCCTGCGTTGCTGTAAGCCGTGGTGGAGGTCGCAGATGCGGCTGGGATCTGGTGTTGCTGTGTCTGTGGCATAGGCCAGCAGCTACAGAGCCTAGTCCACCCCTAGCATGGAAGCAGCCCTAAAAAGACCAAAACAAAACAAAAAAAGCCCCACAAAAAAACCCACCAAGAAACAAAACCTAGCATGTGTGTTTCCTTAGAATGAAGAAGCAAGTTGTCTGGAACTCAGAAGAGGAAGGAATTAATTGAAGTTAATCAGTGTTCTGAATTTCAAAGAATGAATGGGATTTGGAACAGAGTCAGGGGTTGGTGGAGGGAAGGTGCTCCAGGTGGGAGAAATGAAGGGAAAGACCCAGGGGCAGAGTTTAGGAGTTTGGGGTTCTCGGGTTTGGTAGTGGAGAAAACTGGTTCGCCCTCAGGACAAGGGGATAAGGCAGTGGACAGGGTTACAGGGGACTCGGGGGTTTGTTACTTGGACAGCAAGATGGATGTTAATTCTGTTGACTGCCTTGGAAGCAGGAGGAGGGTAGGTTGGGAATGGAGGAGATAATGAGACTTTATTTGAACTCTGAGACATCCAGGAGAATAAGGAGAATCAGGGAAAAGAGTAACTTGCCTTTGGGAATTAGAGTATTCCCTGATGGCTAAAGCCCCAGGAGTGGATAAAAATTAATTACTCTGAAGAATATCTAATGAGTAGATGAGGAAGAGAAGCTTGTGAAGGCACTTTAGAACAAACAGAGAGACGAGATCAAGGAAGATAAATGCTCTGGAAGTCAAGAAAGAGGGTTTTGTTTTTTTGTTTGTATGTATGTATGTATTTACTGCACTGCACCTGCAGCATATGGAAGTTCCTGGGCCAGGAATGGAACCCTTGCCACAGCAGCAATCCCCTGCAGCGAGAATGCCAAATCCTCCACCTGCTGCACCACAAGGGAATTCCAAAAAAGAGTTTTTATCATTTAACATTCATACTTAAGACCTACTGTGTGCCAGGCACTGCACTGGGGACCAGAGATACTAATGAGCAAGACATACAGGGGCTTATAATATATCTGCAGACAGATCAATTAGAGAGAAAGAGGGAGTGGGGAGGAGAGTGGAGGAGGGGAGTCTGCATTGTTGCAGAGAAATCCTGGAGGATTTGGACTGAAAAGAAGCTCTTAAATTGACGTTCTAGAAGGTTATCGGTAGTTTTGGCAAGAGAAGCCTCCACAAAAGATGGTGGCAAAGTAAGATCAAAATGGTTATGTAAGCAAATAGGGAGTGTGTGTAGGGGGTGTCCCTGGAGAAAGAGAGCCAGGCATGTTTTTTTTCTGACATAAGAGAAGCCATTTTTGGCCTAAGCAATTTTGGGATCTAAATGTTGGCTACAGTGCTTGCCTTTGAATAGGTCTCAGTAATGAATGATCTTAAGGGAAGTGAGGGATGTAGAACAGAGAAAAAGCAGGCAGGAAACAATAGTTCAGCAATAAAGCAGAGTCTTGGTTCCTCCTCAAGGAATACATAGTGCAATCTGATGCACGTCTTTGATTTCTACAGGAACTAAGGCACCCCGCCCCCAGGCGGAGGATGGAATGATGAGTTGACCCTGCTGACTTCAACTAAAGCCTGGACTCTGTCCACCTCTGCCCCCATTCTATGCTGAATTCTACCTTGTTCAAAACCCTTCACGAATATGCATATACCCTTAGCTTAAAACTTCCCCAACTTTGCTGTTCAGGGAGACTTTGCTTTGGGAGAGATCCCTGGTGTTCTTACTTGCTGCAAGTTACACATCCTTCCTTCTCCCGCTCTTTGGCTTGTTTGTGTCTTTTGGCTCAGCGCCTAACCAGAGGGGACTCAGTTTTCAGGTAACAGTCTGAGAAGTGAATGGAAGTTAGTAACGAGGAATGGGTGACTAAAAATAATTTTTTCAGATTATTGTCAGTAAATGAAGAGAGAGGACAGTTGCTAAAGGAGGCGGGTTCAAGCTTTTTCCAGTGACACTCAGGAACTATCTGAGATTTATCCAGAGCCTAGAATGTGCCACGGGCCATCCCAGGCCCTAGAGATCTGAGATGCAATCTCTCTTCTGTATCTTATGATCTGTTGGAGGACACAATAAGTAAGCAGGAAGTCCTGGTACAATGTAACACTGAAGTCTATCTATATATGATGGTGGGTGAATAGAGGCTGCTGTGCGAATACAGTACATCCAACTAGCATAAGTAGGGCTGTGGAAGACTTTCTGGGGTAAGTGACATTTGAGCTGTGTTTGAATGGTGAGTGTGGGGGTGGGCAGCAGTTTCCAGGAAGAAGGTTCTGCATCTGCAAAGGCTCAGAGGAAGAGTGACCGTGTCGTGGGAGGAACTGAAAGTGGTTCAGTCTGGCTGCAGCTTAGAGTGGGGGTGGTGACAGAGATGTAATAGGGAGCCACTGAAGTTCTAAAACAGAGGCATGATATACTCAGATTTGAAGTGCATAAAGGCTTCCAGCTTCAGTAAAACCGAAGGAAGGGAGAGAGTCTAGTATTCCTTTTTAGACTTCTGTTTGATTATTAAACACCATGTATGAATCAAAGTCCAGGCAAGAAACAGACGTCATACTCAAAGTGTTTAAATGAGGAAATTTTAATGAAAGGACTCTTGACAGAACTGAGGGCAAAGGAAGGAACCCACAGTCTGGTGGGGAGTTGAAAGGAGGTGGAACAAATATCCTGACCTCTCTCACCTCCTGCTTTTTGATCTCCTGTTGGTACCTCCCATGATCCCAGTACCAGAGGAAGTCAGAGGGCAAAGGTACCTGGAAGATGCAGGTCATAGAGGATGGACTCTTGGGGCACAGAGTAAGGCACAGAAGGGTAGAGAGCAGATGGAGCTTAGGAGGCAGGAAGCTACCAGCACACCTCTGGTTCAGGCAAGATTCACTGTAGGAACCTGAGGCAAAGGGTTATCAGTCAGGACATCCAGTGCTACTGAAATCCTGGGAAGAGCTGGTAGAGCAGAAGTCAACAGACTGTTGAATTCAAGACATCATCTGTGATAAACATGACCAGATGCTGGTAATATCTGGTCCTTATCTGGTCCTTCTTTACTTCTCTGGCATATGGGAGTTTGCATTACTGATCCCCTTGCAGTTCAACAGGGCCATGTGACTAGCTCTAGCCAATAAAATGTGAGAAGAGGTAATATATCATTTCCAGGATAAGACACTGACAAGCCCTCGAGGAGTTCTCTAGACTTTCTCTTCCCTGCTGCAAGCGTCGTGGAGGGCACCTTGTCTTAAGTTGTAGTAGCCACAAGATTGAGGCAGTCCAACTCACTGAGTCAACATCTGGAGAATAACTGCTCACATCTACAATAAATGTTTCCTCCAAGTTTTACTGAGATATAATGGATATACAGCATTGTATTAGTCCAAGATGTATGACAATGATTTGAAATGGGTATACATTGTGAAATGATTACCATGATAAGTTTTGTTAACATCAATCACATAGTTACAAATTGTGTGTGTGTGATGAGAAATTTTAGGATCTGCTTTCTTAGCGATTTTCAAATATACAATACAGTATTATTAACTGTAGTTACCATATTGTACAATACATCCTAGAACTTATTTATCGTTTAAGTGGAAGTTTGTACCTTTCGAGCGTCCATTTTACCCATTCTTCTATCCCCCGCCTCTGTCAACTATCAATTTATTCTATTTATTTATGAGGTTTTTTTTTTTTAGGTTCCACATATAAATGAGATCATACAGTATTTGTCTTTGTCTGATTTATTTCACTTAGCATAACGCCCTCAATGTCTGTCCATGTTGTTGTAAATGGTAAAATGTTATTCTTGCGTGTGCGTGTGCGTGTGCGTGTGCGTGTGTGTGTGTGTGTGTGTGTATGGCAGAGTTACTTCCTCATTCCCCCACCCCCTAACCAGGGACATTTACATTGAACTGTCATGTGACCAAGAAATAAACTTTTACTGTGACCTTTTGAGGGAGGTCTGCCACAACACCCAGCTATACCTTAATTCAGAAATGGTTACAGAAGTAAGATGCTATCTCATAGAAATCAAAAACTAGTCAGGTAGGCAGTGGACGACTATTGTTAGGAGCTGGAAAATGGAAACCCAATGCAAGACATTTGCTGAAAGAGTTGTCTGTGATAATTCAGAAGGCAAATAAGATGCCTACAAAGCCCATGGCGCTCGAAGACATTGGAAAACGGAAGGTTCATAAGTTATGTGTAGTGGCTGCCTTTAGCAAGATATTAGAAAAGTGGAGCGAGCTCATGCAATAATAAGCAGGTTTGCAAGCATAACTGAAGAGGAGTATAGAGAGTATAGCAATTTGGAGACTCAAGGGATTGGAAAAACCGATTGCTCTATACTTCAAGAATAGGAAATAAGATTGAAAAAGCTTTTGAGCAACAAGGGCCCATTAAAACTCAGCCACGCAGCAAAGATTAGATTTAGGGTGTGGCCTTCACATTGAAGTATGATAGCTTTTTTTTTAAATCGCTAAATAAGTATGATAGCTTTTTGAACTGAGAGGAAGAGAAGCACGGGGTGAAAAAGCAAAGACATAAATTAGGATCAAGAATTCTCTCCAGGGGGAGGGAGCGCAGGACGTGCGCGCCCCCTCCCTCCTCCATCGCTGCCGCCTCCTTCTGCTGCTGCTCCTGGTCCTGCTGCTGCAGGTGTGCTCCTTCAGTGCGGACCTGGTACCTCTTTTGTGAAGCGGCAGCGGAGGAGACTCCGACGAAAAGCCCAAGGAAGGAGTCAAGACTGAGAACACCAATCATATTAGTGTGAAGGTGGGGGGGGGGGGGGCAGGATGGTCCTGCGGTGCGGTTGAAGATTAAGAGGCATACACGCCTCAGTAAACGAAAGAAAGCCTATTGTGAACCGCAGGGTTTGTCAATGAGGCAGATCAGATTCCGATTTGACGGGCAGCCCATCAATGAAACAGACACACCTGTGCAGTTGGACAGGGAGGACGAAGACACAATTGCTGTGTTCCAGCAGCAGACAGGAGGTGTCTACGAAAGGGGAACCTGCTTCTGGACTCCAGAATCCTGTTGCTCCAGACCAAGAAGACATTCTCAATGAGAAAACCGCAATTTGGTTCTACCCCATCCTGACGACCACAGCGTAGTTTTCTCTATTCTTTCATTTCCCCCTTCCCCATTCCTTTACTGCACATAAAGTAACTGGTGTACGTGCACAAGCATATTGCATTTTTTTTTAAACTAAATGGAGATGGGGTGGGGAAAAATACTGGTTCTGTGAAAATCCGCCCTTTCTCCATGAGTGGCATGCTCATTCATTTCTTATCTTTATATTCCAGCAAGTAATTTTGCTGTCACTGTTTAAAAAAAAAAAAGAAAAAAGAACAACATAAAAATCCTTGCATATCTTGTTCAATTGGAGAATTTTAATGTTCTTCATTTATCGTTGTAAAACCAAGGACAATTTGATAACTTTTTTGGTACATAGCTGTTACATGTAGGGCAATCTATCTTTAAGTAGGGATAATTTAATCTAAAAGAAATGAATCCTAGATCGTTTTCTCTTCAAGGCAAGCGTCTTGTTGTTTAAATAAACTCCTTGATTAAAAAAAAAAAAAGAATTATCTGTAAGAGGGAACTTGAGTGTTGCTGGCGCATGGAGCTGACTGGAGGCAAATAGATGAGGAGACTTTTGGGTTGTAAGGGACAAAATTGTGAAAGAAATCATGACTTGCCAAGGAAGCTGACTTGCCAAGGAAGTCATGACCCCCTACAGCCACGTCATATGTGGGCTTAGAGGAAAAACGTCCAGATGGTGGAGTCAGTGACCACAGAAGACGACGCACAAGAAAAAGGTTCCTTGTAGAAAGGAGAAATGGGGTCTAGCCTAGGAACTTCCTCCATCGCTAGTTCAGGGCCATCACAACGCCTCCGTGAAGAATTTCATCTTTTCAGGGGCCCGTGTCTCCCTTCGTCCCTTTTCCCATCTGGAAGTGTTTATTGCAAGATGTTTGTTCTGTCATTCTCTACCAGGTATGTGTGCGGAAGGTAAGCCATTCGTCCATAGGTCACTGTGAGTTTTCCATCCTTGGCCCTTATTGACATGTTGGACCAGACAATTTTTTGAGGTGGAGGGTGGGGCTGTCCTATGCATTGAATAATCCCTGGCCTTTACCCACTCGATGCCAGTAGCATCTTCCTCCTGCCCTGTTGTCACAATCAAAAATGTCTCCAGACCTTGCTCTGGGGTTCCCTGGTGGCCGAGTGCTTAGGTACTTTCACCACTGTGGCCTGGGTTCAATCCGAGATCTGGGACCTGAGATCCGACATCAAACTACCATATGCTGCAGCCAAAAAATAAAAATAAAAATAAAAATAAAAATAAAAATAAAAAATGTCTTCAGACCTTACCTAATGTTTCCTGGGGGACAAAAATCACCCTTGGTTGAGAATCACTAGGTCCCAAGATGTTGTGGAGTTATATCCAGCCCTGATGGAGGAGCCTGTGCAGCTACCAGGGGACCCTGTACTTTGAACTTGATGAAGTTACCAGGTGAGATTTTAAATGATCTCTCTTGGGGAGGGAGGGAGTGTATTATTTGGGGAAGAAGGTGAAATGGATATTTTATGACCACATGGCAGGACTATGGCATAGAGTGCTAGTTATCATCAAACCCATTTTCTCTTCTTCCTGAGTACACAGAGTAAATTTTCCAGGCTCCCTGGCAATTAAATGCTACTGCAAGACTGAGTTCCAGCCAATGAAATGCATGCATCTTCCAGGCCTGGTCCATAAAAACCTCTTGTGTGTGGCGCTTTCATTCTTCTCCCACCTGATGGCTGGATATTGATGTTAAGATGGCCTTGGAAGCAGGTGTTGACAATGAGAAAGCCTCCACCAGCCTGGGTCTTTATATTAGCAGCTTATAGCAGAGTCCTTACTCTTCCAAACCCACTGATCAGGATATTGGTCTGTGATGTGAGTGGGAAATTAGCATTTAATTTTTTGTATGTGATTTTTAAAGAAAATATTTTAAAAAATTGTGGTAAAATACATATAACATAGCATTTAATCTCTCTCTCTTTTTTTTTTTCTTGGTCTTACTGTGGCATATGGAAGTTCCCAGGCCAGGGATCAAATCTGAGCTGCAGCTGTGACTTATACTACAGCAGCAGCAATGCTGGATCCTTAGCCCACCGTCCACAGTGGGAACTCCACGTTTACCATCTTAGCCATTTTTAAGTGTGTAGTTCAGTGATACGAAGTACATTCACACTGTTGTACAACCATCACCACCACTCATCTACAGAACTTTTCCATTGTTCCAAACTGAAACTCTTTACCCAATTAAACAATATCTTCCCAAGCCCCCATCCTTCCAGCCTCTCCCTGGCCACCACCATTCAACTCTCTGTGAATTTGATTATTCTTGGTAGTTAAAAAATTTTTTTTTAATTTATTTTTATTTATTTAATATTTTTGGTCTTTTGTCATTTTAGGGCTGCACCCACAGCATATGGAGGTTCCCAGGCTAGGGGTCAAATCAGAACTACAGCTGCCGGCCTACACCACAGCCACAGCAACACCAGATCCAAGCCACATTTGCAACCTACACCACAGCTCATGGCAACACCAGATCCTTAACCCACTGAGCGAGGCCAGGGATCGAACCCACAACCTCACGATTCCTAGTTGGATTCATTTCCTCTGTGCCACAGTGGGAACTCCTACTCTAGGTACTTTTTATATGAATGGACTCAGACAGTATTTGTCCTTTAGTGAGTGGCTTATTTCACTTAAGCATTTAACTTTTAAAACCACTGAAATTTAGGGTGTGTTTATTGTACCAGCTGGTATTACATACTCTGTGCCTGGAACAGAGTAGATCCTCAAATAAATGTTTGCTAAATGAATGAATACTTTACTAAATTGTCGTTAATTTGAAACATTTGTTTAGGATATCATGAGGCATTTAATTTGTAAATTTATATTGTTGTGTAGTTATATTAAAGCTGTAAGATTGGAGTGTCCATCGTGGTGTAGTGGAAATGAATCCGACTAGGAATCATGAGGTTGTGGGTTTGATCCCTGATCTCGCTCAGTGGGTTAGGGATCTGGCATTGCCATGAGCTGTGGTGTAGGTTGCAGATGTGGCCCAGATCTGGCATTGCTGTAGCTGTGACACAGGACAGCAACTGTAGCTCTGATTAGATCCCTAGCCTGGAAACTTCCATATGCTCTGGGTGTGGCCCTAAAAAGCATATAAAATAAAATAAAATAAAATAATAAAGCTATAAGATCTAATTTTATGCTTAATATACATATATGAAACCTTGTAATTATAATAATTCAAATAAACATTTGGAATCCATGACTTTTTCTATATGTTATTCATTTTGGGAATGCACTACTACACAGAATTGCTGGATAAAGCATATATTCTAAGAGTGGTAAATATTTGCCTTAGGGAGTTCCCATCGTGGCGCAGTGGTTAACGAATCCGACTAGGAACCATGAGGTTGCGGGTTCGGTCCCTGCCGTTGATCAGTGGGTTAACGATCCGGCGTTACCGTGAGCTGTGGTGTAGGTTGCAGACGCGGCTCGGATCCCCCGTTGCTGTGGCTTTGGCGTAGGCCGGTGGCTACAGCTCCGATTCAACCCCTAGCCTGGGAACCTCTATATGCCGCGGGAGCGGCCCAAGAAATAGCAACAACAACAACAACAAAAGACAAAAAAAAAAAAATTTGCCTTAATTTTCCATTGCCTAAAACCATATTATACTGGCATCGCTGAGGAATGACTATAGGAGAATGACACAGGAGTTTGAACAATAACATTCCCAGCCAAGCAAAATCTTTTTAAATTTTACATCAAAGGAAACGTGGCAATAAAAACACACATTTTTCTTTTTTGGTTCTGTGATTAAATAAGGATGTTACTGATACCTAAGTACTGACATGTAATTGTCTTGAGTATTAGTCTGCCTGATGGAAAGATAAACACTTTCAATGAGGGAACCAGATTACTTTCTGAGGTGCGTCCTTTAATTCTAAAATGATCTCATCACTACTTCTTTTTATCTTTTGTCAAATTTCTATGGAAAGAAAGCAAATTGTGATTCTAAAAAAAAAAAGCTAGATCGTACATTTTTCTATCAAAAACCACAGCGTTTACCTAACAACTCCTTTCCAGCCAGGTCATCACTAGCGTGGATTAGGAAGGGTTGTTTCACCGATCAAGTGTGTTAGCCTAGGCGCCCTAGACTGTTAGCATTTGGGGGATCCTTCAATTCTGATTTGGTCCTTCCTTTCCTTGTCTCCTTCAGAGTCTAATGATAGGGTGGCCATGGTCTGATTACTTCCGCACCGCTTTATAGTTATTCCATCAGGCAGTACTGGATTTCTCCTTCCATAGAATACTGATTTCATAAACACATGTGTCATGAAAGTTTTAGAAAATAAGGCTCATTCTCTAAGAGCATATTCGAAATTATGGATGCTCTCAAAAACAGATGAGAAAATCTTTTCAGTATTCAAACCAAATCAGCCTTAAATCCCAAATCTGCCCAAAGTTTATTAATTGTTGATTTGGATCCAAATAATGTTTATAAATCAGTAAACCAAAGAGGAATGCTTTCAAGAAACCAAACCAAAAAACAACCATTAAACCAGAACCTATTCTATATGTTTTCTGGTTAAACTGGCCCAAGACTAGAATACTATAATATTTTGTTTAGCTAGGCACCTGGAAAGCATTTTTATTTATTTATTTATTTATTTACTTTTGCCATTTCTTGAGCCACTCCCGCGGCATATGGAGCTTCCCAGGCTAGGGGTTGAATCGGAGCTGTAGCCCCTGGCCTACGCCAGAACCACAGCAATGCAGGATCCGAGCCACGTCTGCAACCTACACCACAGCTCACGGCAACGCCGGATCGTTAACCCACTGAACAAGGGCAGGGATCGAACCCACAACCTCATGGTTCCTAGTCGGATTCGTTAACCACTGTGCCACGATGGGAACTCCGGAAAGCATTTTTAAAATAATGCTATTTTCTCCTTTTACACCAGAGCTATGGAACTTCTATACATTTTTGTCTATAAAACATGCAAATTGATCAATTAACAATGCAACAATTAAATAGCTTTTGTGGTAATCAAATGATAAAGACCACGCTCCCACAATATCACTCATCCTAAGTTAGGGCTATGTAAAATTGGACTTCTGAAATGAACCAGATTTATGACTTAACAACAATGAACACTAATTTAGGAGTTCCAGGTTTTAGTCCCAGTTCTGCTTCTCATGGTTTAATTTTGAGCAGGGCTCATTTTGTTCTGCCAAATGAGGGAACTAGTCTAGACCAGCACAGTCCAATAGAACTTTCTGCAATGATGAAAATATTCTCTGCTCTGTTCAGTATGGTAGTCACTTGCTACATGTGAATACTTGACATACGGCCAGTATGATTAAGGAATTTACTTAAATTTTCTTTAACACTAAATAACTTAAACAGCTACATGTGGCTGATGGCTGCCATATTGGATGACATAGGTCTAGACTCTCACTCACTCAGGAGGCATTTGAGTGCCTACAATCCCTCACACATCAGGCTACCTGGCCAAGGTGAGTCATCACAATGTCTTTGCCTCTAAGGAGTTAACATGGAGAAAAGCTAAAGGATAGTTGCTAATACATGTGCTTCAGTAAACATATGCAAAAAGCACCATGTGAACATGGAGGAAAGAGCAATTACGAGAAGGCAAATCATCTCTAAAATCTCCAGCTCTAAAATTATATTAACTAAACTCAAAAAATATAAGCATTTAGGAGTTCCCGTCGTGGCGCAGTGGTTAACGAATCCAACTAGGAACCATGAGGTTGCAGGTTTGGTCCCTGCCCTTGCTCAGTGGGTTAACGATCCAGCATTACCGTGAGCTGTGGTGTAGGTTGCAGACGTGGCTCGGATCCCGCGTTGCTGTGGCTCTGGTGTAGGCCAGTGGCTACAGCTCCAACTCAACCCCTAGCCTGGGAACCTCCATATGCCGCGGGAGCAGCCCAAAGAAATAGCAAACACACACACACACACACACACACACACACACACACACAAAATATATATATAAGCATTTATTTTCTGTCTGGCTCATCATTATTGGCTTGATTTCTGAGTACAAGCATTACCACTCAGAGGTACTAGTCGACAAATACTGGCAGCAATCTTATTTTGTAGATTCACTCACTCAACATTTAGTATTTCTTGGAGTTCCCATTGTGGCTCAATGGAAGTGAATCAGACTAGTATCCATGAGGATGAGGGTTCAATCCCTGGCCTCCCTCAGTAGGTCAGGGATCTGGTGTTGCTGTGAGCTGTGGTGTAGGTTGCAGACACAGCTTGGATCCCCTGTTGGTGTGGCTGTAGTGTAAGCAGGCAGCCATAGCTCTGATTCGACCCCTACCCTGGGAACCTCCATATGTGGTGGTGGGGGGGGACTAATTAAAAAAAAATTACTATATATCTCTATATACTAAGTTCTTTTCTGGCCACGTGTGAAAAAAATGAATTAGATGATGTTTTAAAAGTTATCTAAAAAATTTAGAGTAAAATAACAGACTTAGACTTTGTTTTTCAGGAAGTAAATTACCAGGTGATGGGCTTGCTTATATTTAGACTGATAGTGCTTCAATTCAATTCAATTTTAATTTATTGGTATAAATATGAATTGTTGGCGTTTCAAATGTTATTTCAACTACCTAGAACCAAATCAGCAGCAATGGCTAGTATTGATAATAAAGAAAGTAGAGGAGTTCCCGTTGTGGCGCAGTGGTTAACGAATCCGACTAGGAACCATGAGGTTGCGGGTTCGGTCCCTGCCCTTGCTCAGTGGGTTAACGATCCGGCGTTGCCGTGAGCTGTGGTGTAGGTTGCAGATGCGGCTCAGATCCCGCGTTGCTGTGGCTCTGGCGTAGGCCAGTGGCTACAGCTCTGATTCGACCCCTAGCCTGGGAACCTCCATATGCCGCGGGAGCGGCCCAAAGAAATAGCAATAAGACAAAAAAATATATATATATATATAAAAAAAGAAAGTAGAAATGAAAGGATTAGGCATGTTTGTCCATTAAAAACTGCGCATGAGTTTTGCAATAGAATGTATCCATTAGAATAAATACTTTGAGGAGATATTTCTTAGCAAAGATTATTTTATGCTATTACCTAAGTATAAATATTCCTTTCCAATGTTCTTTTTTTTTCTTTTTTTATAGCTGTCTAGCTATAATAACTGTCCAGTATTTTTCTGAGCATTAGATCACATCTTTTACATGAAACTCTTATTTGCCCTAAATATCTCTTGTTTATTGGATATAGACATAATTATTTCTTCAACTCTTGCTTGTTAAATTGACCAGTATGCAACTCTCCAGTTGAGGGCACAAGAGCAATAAGAGCTCGGTCTTCTCAAGGAGTTGAGAGTAGGGAAAATGAAATAGAAGAAAGTCGAGAAGGAGGCATTTACATAACTACCGGAGTACCTCAGAGGAAGCAATTACTTCCAGTTGAGACATTAAGAGAAGGCTTTGTGGAGGATGTGGCATCAAGCTAGACCTCGAGCCTTGAAGGAAGCGAAGGGTCTGCAAATGCAGAGGAGGAAGGAAGGGCATTTCCGACTTGGGCCAAGGGAGAGAGGCAGGAAAGCATGAAGTTAGGGAGAAGAAGAGTCTGAGTCATAACAAAGGAAAAAGTAGCTATGAAAAGGAGTAGAAGAAAACCAGTTTGGAAATACAGATTGTGGCCGGAACCTGGCTTTAAATGCTAGACTGGGTAGCCTAAACTTTATTTCGTAGATTGCAACGGATTTGAGCAAGGGAATGAAAAATCAGAGGTGTTCACTGGGAACGTTAATAGGACGTGTGTTTAAGATAGACGGGGCTGGGGTGAGGCTAGTGCGAGGGTCACTTAGAAGGCTGTTTGTTACAGCAGTGCAGACAATAGGTTAGGAAGCTCTGAATTAGGATATTAGCAGAGCCATTAGAGAAGGGAAGACGCATGAGAGGTTATTGTAAAACTAGAATCAATTGGCTCTGGCAACTTATTGCATATTGTGATGGAATAAGGGAAGACGTACGAAAAGACTCCAATATTATAAACCTCCATGACAGAGAGGCTGGTGGTATTTCAAGCAACTTTAGGGAATGAAGGATTAAGATTGATATTGAAAATAAGCTCTTATAAGGAAGGAATATATTTATACTATATTCTGGAAATTTGTATGTTCAGTTCACTCGAATTGATGCCAGTGATGAAAGTGTGAGTACATTAGGGGACATCCTGAATTTGACACTATGAGAATAATGAGGGTCCAGGTGACTTATATTCAATGTTGCTCCTTTGTTACTTAAGTATATTTATGTTCTCAGACTGATGAGTTGGAGAAATGCCTTTTGTAACCTTAATCTGACCTTGGTAGTTAGCCAAGTGTCTGAGGTATATAGATTTTTCACTGCGTTCAAAATCTTTCACCAAGGAGAGTCTTAAAATAGCACAAAAGATCTTTAACAACAAAAAAAGCACCCATCCATGGATGGACTTGATTTAAGCTTTGAGCATACATATTCTTTGAACACTTAAACTCAGGGGCTTTCTAGATTAAATCTGATATGGCTAATATAATTCAAATAAATAGCCCATAGACAATTACTGTCATTATCATGATTAACGCAATCAAATATATAATTTCCCAATTGGAAAGTGTAACTCTTATTTGTAGAATCTTTCTAAGGAGGAATATTCAAATGTCAGTTGAATTTGTGAAGTTTTTTTTGGTTGAAGTCAGTTCCAAAGTCTTTCTTTTGTTTATTTTTTTATAATGATTTTTATTTTTTCCATTATAGCTGGTTTACATGGTTCTGTCAGAACTTAAGTTTTTTAAAAAGTTTCTTTTTTAAAGGGTTTAACAGTTGTTTTGCTAGAGAACTTTCTAAATAAGTGAATAGAGGAGATCTGTTATGAAAAGTGACTCCCTTTATAACACAAATTGTTCTAAGCATTACCTTATTCCAAATGTATGCTTTTTTACTTTTGGTCTGAAAGGATTGCAGTAGGAATATGCAGTGGGGCTATTTAGTCTGATATTTTAATGCTATATTTACCTTTACGTATTTTCAATTTTCCCTTAAATACTGAGAGCTATCTTTACAAAAATGTCTTTTCTTAAATTTTAAAATATTTTCTCTGGAGAGTCTTTCTCCAAGACTTCAGGAGGTTGAGATACCCAGTGTCTTTTCCTTTCTTTGGCATCTTAAAGGGACGAAACCCTTGGTAGGAAGACACGCCTGGGGTCACTGAAAAAGGATCACGTCCAAGAAGCCTTCTGCTTAAACCAGGCAACCTTAGCAGAAACAGGGTGGAGATGTGCCATCAGATTCAGAGGCTGAAGGTGAGGCTAGGGGTGGGGTGGGGGTGTCAGTGTCCAGCCTAGGTAGAGGCCTTGCCTGCTTCAAGGAAGCTATGGACAGAGGAACCTTCAGGGTATATCCAAGGTGCTCATAAAAACAACCCTGAGAGCAAAGTCATCTTGAAAAACCTGTCCTAGCCGGAATACACTAGTGCTAGATTACATCTGGGCCTTTCAAACAGGAACTTTGCTTATCTCTTTTCCTTCTCTGATTTCTCCACCCCTGCCAGGCTGGGGATTGCACGGGCATCTATCTCTGCAGAGACCTGAGCTGCTGCAGTCAGATCTTTAACCTACTGTGCGAATACTGGACACTCTCTGCATTTTTATTATTGAAATGGACTGCTTTGTGACTAAAAAAAAGGATTTTTATTAAGTGAGAGTACCAAAAATGTCAAAGGGCTTCTCCTAGGTCCTAGGAAAGAACCTGTCTGGCAGAGCTGGTTTGATCAGGTTTTGGAGAAGAAAAGAATAAAGCTGTTTTTTTTTTTTTTTTTTCTTTTCTTTTTAGAGCGGCACCTGTGGCAAATGGAAGTTCCCAGGCTAGGGGTCAAATAGAAGCTGCAGCTGAAGGCCTACACCACAGCCACAGCAACGCAGGATCCAAGCTGCATCTGCAACCTATGCTGCAGCTTGTGGATCCTTAACCCACTGAGCAAGGCCAGGGATCGAACATGCATCCTCATGAACACTATGTTGGGTCTTAACCTGCTGAGCCACAGTGGGAACTCCTAAACTGTTTTCTCTTTTCACCTTTGTGGTTCTGGTGAAAGCTGAGGGTTTTCAATAATCACACTGGCTGCTGAGTGGACATTAGGTCTGAGGGTGGCGGGTGTGGGGGCCCAGCAGGAGTTAGTTAGGAGGTGACTGCTGGCTTCTCTGCCTCCTAGATGTGTTTCTTCGGGCAAGTCGCTTAACTTCTCTGTGCATGTTTCCTCATCCTCCAGAGGTGATGGATGTACTAGAACACCTTATAGGGTTGTGGGAGGAATAAATGAGCTAATATATATAAAGCGCTTAGAGAAGCACCCGACCCATAGTAAGCCTTATCAAGTGTTTGTTACTATTTTCATTTTAAAAATTATTATTGCAGGAGTTCCTGTTATGGCTCAGTGGTTAATGAACCCGACTAGTATCCATGAGGACATGGACTTGATCCCTGGCCCCGCTCGGTGGGTTAAGCGTCTGGCGTTGCCATAACACAGCTCAGATCCTCAGTTGCTGTGGCTGTGGTGTAGGCCGGCAGCTACAGCTCTGATTCGACCCCTCGTCTGGGGACTTCCATATGCCGCAGATGTGGTCCTAAAAACACCAAAAAAAAAAAAAAAGGTTTTTTTTAAAAATTATTATTTTTTTATTTTTATTTTCTTGCTTTTTTTAGGGCTGCACCTGCGGCATATGGAGGTTCCCAGGCTGGGGGTCAAATCAGAACTACAGCTGCCGGCCTACACCACAGCCACAGCAACACCAGATCCAAGCTGCATCTGCGACCTACACCACAGCTCACGGCAACGCTGGATCCTTAACCCACGGAGCGAGGCCAGGGATCAAAGCTGCAACCTATGGTTCCTAGTCGGATGCACTTCCACTGCGCCACGATGGGAACATCCCCCCCAAAATTATTATTGCGGCAGCCCAACTGAAATAGTGACGATGAGGAATGTGTTTAACTAGGGAGCATGGAAAGGTGCACAATGTCTTTTTAGAGTTATAGTCAAGGGCTTTGTAGGGGATGGTTGATATGCTGAGAAAGGTAGCGGGAGGAGGCAAGAACTGCCCCCAGGGTTCTGGCTGGGTCGCTTAGACGGAACTGAGATTACTGAAATTGAGGACAGGAACTGCATATAGGCTTAGTAGACATTCCTGCTTCCTGATGTTTTCAAAGTCTCCATTTTATTTTTTTATTTTTGGCTGCGCCCATGACGTGGAAGTTCCTGGGCCAGGTATCGAACCTGCACCATAGAAGCCACCTGAGCCACTGCAGGGACAATGCCGGATCCCTAACCCACTGCGCCACCAGAGAACTCCAAAAGTCTACATTTTGACAGCATTGAAAGATGTGGGCATCACAGGAATTTGTTTTCCCCTGAAACTTAAAGTGTTCTAAAGCAGAGTCATCTTCTGTCCTTTTGTCCCACTGTTTTAGAAAATGAAAGTGGGTAGATGAGGAATTATATGATAAGCTGGTTTTTCTTTCAAGAATCAAGAGTGATCTCAACAGGCAATCAATCTTTGCTGTAGTAAGTTGATCTTTAACCAGAGTAACCGCAAGACTCCCATCCTGAAGATCAGCTGTGGTGAAAAAGGAACCCTCTGTTCTGGGGGTTACCTCCTTGCCTTCTTCCCCTGCCCTCTGGTGACACAATCAGTACTGGGAACCAGAATTTCTTTTTTGTCTGAGGTCTTGCTGGGAGCTCTCTTTATCACCCCTCCAGGCTTGCTAGGGATTGGGAGAACATTGGTATCAGATACTAGGGCTGGCTAATGAATAAGGGCCATTTTTAGTTCTAGCCCTTGAGTTTTGCAGAAAGCTGTGTGGATGTGCATATCCCCTCCTCATGAGAACCTTCTTCCCAGTTCTCCTTCTTGGCAGCCCTCCAGGAGAGGCTGTGTCCTTCAGGGCTCTGTGAGCGTGGGCGGAAGCAGCTTGTTTCCAAAAACCTTGGTATCTAAGATTACACCGTTCACCGGAGCTGGGCCTCATCTTGGTTTAATGATTACAGTATTTCTGCTGCAACAAACATTCTTTCAGGTAAAAGTAATAAACCTCCTTCCGTTTAGTGACAGATGTTTGGTTTGGCGTGTTACTCTTGCTTTCGGCAAACTCATCAAGGGGCCAAGCCAAGCCACATGATCCAGAAAGGAGACAATAAGGTCAAATGCTAAAGTATTGGACTCATTCTCTCGCAGCTGACAGGTGGATGGAAGACCCGGCCTTTGCTTTCAAATAGAGACTATTTGAGATAATAGAGGAACGTTTTGTCATCCCCACGTATGCGTCAGGAAGTTAAAGTGCTTAAAACCAAATATTTAATGTTATTTCATCTCATTTTATTTTACTTTATTTATTTCTTTTGGCCGCACCCACAAATGCAGAAGTTCCTGGGCCAGGGATCGAAACTGTACCATAGCTGTAACCAGAGCCGTAGCAGGGACAGTGCCAGATCCTTAACCCGCTGAGCCACGAGGGAACCCCTCACTCATCTCATTTTATTTTTGATAGCCATGGTGATCAATTGGTAACACCCCACTTCAAAAATTTCCAAGGCCAGTGTGATCTTGGCCTTGATGGTATGGTGCTCTGGGAAATCTCTTGGGTATTTGTTTACATGCGAGGGTGAACCTAGAACAGTTTATTCTTTCCTTCTTTTAAAAACTTATTTCCTCTTTCAATTTTCTCATAGTAATACATGCACATGGTAAAAATAAAATATTACAGAAGAATTTATACTGAAAAGCGATAGCTTTCTGCCCTGCCTTTCAGTCCCTCTTCCCAGAGGCAAGCAACCCTCCTTTGCTAAGTAAAAGGATTAAAAGATTTTAAATAATTATTGATTTTTACCCTTTTAGTCCTTTAAACCGTTTCCTGAGAAGCTACAATAGCAAGAGAGCTGATAGGTATCCTTCACGTCTTTGTTTCTATGCTTGTAACAAACATATAGAGACACAGGAGGTCCCTGCCACTCGTTACTAATTTTTTAGTATTACAGTAATTATCTCCAAGATTTCAATTATATGCTGTTGCCACTTTTTTTTTTTTTTTTTTTTTTTTTGGTCTTTTAGGGCCACACCTGTGGCATATGGAGGTTCCCAGGCTAGAAGAGGTCAAATCCGAGCTGTAGCTGCTGGCCTACACCACAGCCACAGCAATGCCAAATCCGAACCGCTTCTGTGACCTACACCACACTTCACAGCAATGCTAGATCCTTAACCCCCTGAACGAGGCCAAGGATCAAACCTGCGTCCTCATGGACACTAGTTAGGTTCATTTTCTGCTGAGCCACAATGGGAACTCCCTGTTATGCCATTTCTTAATTTCTCAAACTGAAAGTCATCTATTCCCTGCATGTAATAAAAACAAGATTTCACTATCCTTTCTGGATGTTGAAACTGACTAGATTTATTTTTAGTGGCTTTTGTATTTCTAAATAATGTAGTTAAACTTTTAGGTTTTGTCCCATCAGCCTAATATAATAAATACCTCGTGACTTCTAAGTGATATTTCTTCATTTAATGACTATGTATTCAATACCTACTATGGAGACAGGCACTATGCTAAGCGCTCAGGGAACAAGACAAAGATCCCAGATAATTGGCCCTTACATTCTAGGAGGAGGAGGGATGCTGCGACAAGGCAAATTATTCTGTAGATGTTGATAAGTTTAACGAGGCAAGAGGGATCAGGAGTCAGGGAGGTGGGAGGGACAATTTAAACCAGGTGGTCGGATCTGGCCTCATTGAGAGGTGACATCTGAGCAAATATGTAAAGGCAGGAAGGGGGTTATCCACGTGAATCCCTTAGGGAAGAGAGTTCCAGGCAAAGGAATCAGCAAAAGCCCCAAGACAGGAGTGTGCCTGGCGCATTCAAGGATTCGCACGGAGGCTGGTATGACTAGAATGGAGTGAGCAAACGGCCACGTGTTGGTTGATGGGATCTGAGAGATAAGAGAGATGATGGAGGGCCATACCGATCAATACAAGGATTTTTTTTTTTTTTTTGGTCTTTATTTTGCTATTTCTTGGGCCGCTCCCGCGGCATATGGAGGTTCCCAGGCTAGGGGTCCAATCGGAGCTGTAGCCACCAGCCAGAGCCACAGCAACGCGGGATCCGAGCCGCGTCTGCAACCTACACCACAGCTCACAGCAACACCGGATCATTAACCCACTGAGCAAGGGCAGGGACCGAACCCGCAACCTCATGGTTCCTAGTCGGATTCGTTAACCACTGTGCCACGACGGGAACTCCCAATACAAGGATTTTTACTGTTCTCTGGGTACAGTGCGAAGCCATTGCCAGGTTTTGAGCAGGAAAGTAACGGGGTCTGACATATTTAGAAGGATTTGTATAGCTTCCAAGTTGAGAATAAGTGTAGGGAGGCATTGGTGGAAGCTGGAGGCTACTGCAATGACTGAGACATGATGGGATTTCTGGAGTTGGTGAGAAGCAGTCACATTCTGGGGATCCTTGGATGAGGCTAGTAGCTCCTTTTTTCCACCTTCTGCTCTTCTACCTACCATATTCTGTCAGCGATCCTTCTGGTTTTATGTTTTCAAGGTTAATGCTAAGTTCATTCTTTACTATAACCCACCTTTCATGTATTATTTTTAGGTTGATTCTGAAAGTTAAAATTCAACCTTTCCCCCAATTTATATTATTATGATTATGTAATTATTGTTCATTAATAACCAAATAATGTACACAAATTTTTTCTTCTTTTGAGAGGTCCGAGGTTAATGACCTCTGGGCTTCTTGAAGAAGAAAGTTCTATAGTGTCCAAATTAAATACATTCTTTCATAATTTCAGAAATTGCTTAACATTATGCCACATTTTAGCTGACTTCATATATACAGCGTGAGTTTTTAGAAATGCAATTCTTTTTTCTCGCTTTTGGAATTTCCAGTTGAAAAAAATCCCCGTGTTTTCTTTACTTTATTCACCTCTATAGTCATTCAATCTTTTGCAAAGACTACGTTTCATTTTTCCTTTTGAAGATATTGTACTTGAGGCCCACTGACTTCTTCTTCTGATTTAGATTGTTTTGTGACTCTGTGCACAGCCTCACCCTGGAACTGCTTTTCATGAGACTCCTGAGTTAATTCCACTCTTTCTTACATTCCCTGGCTTCCTCTTTGTTGGTTTGCACCTCATTTCTCTGGAATATATTTTTCAACATCTTCATCATAGAAGACAGATGGGAGATGAAATTGCTGAGTACTCGTAAGTCTGAAAATGTCTTTAGTATGCCTTTATATTGATTTATAGTTTGGCAAAGTGTGGAATTCTATATTCAAATATTTTTTCCCCCTTCAGGACTGCACAGGTATTGGTCCACTATCTTCTAGCACAGAGAACTACTGATAAGAAGTTAGATGTTAGTTTATTATTGTTCCTTGTTTAGTGACCTTTTTTCCCTTCCTCTTTAAAGGCTTTAAAAAAACCCTTAACAACAAGGTCCTACTGCATAGCACAGGGACTATATTCAATATCCTGAGAAAAATCATAATGGAAAAGAATATAAGAAAGAATGTATATGGACGTATAACTGAATCACTCTGCTGTACAGCAGAAATTGACACATTATAAATCAACCAGAGGTCAATAAAAAAATCTCTTTTCATGTTCATTGCAGCCTTATTGATAACAGCCAAGATGTAGAAAGAACCTAAATGTCCATTGATGCATTAATGGATTAAAAAATTACAATGGAATATTATTCGGCCATAAAAGAAGGAAATCCTGCCATATGTAACAATATGAATGAACCCTGAGGACATTATGCTAAGGGAAATAAGCCCGTCACAAAAGGACAAATGTTGCATGATTCCACTTGTATTAGCTGTCTAAAATAGTCAAAATTCAGTGGGAATGTAAACTGGTACAGCCACTATGGAGAACAGTTTGGAGATACCTTAGAAATCTATACATAGAACTTCCATATGACCCTGCAATCCCACTCTTGGGCATCTATCCGGACAAAGCTCTACTTAAAAGAGACACTTGCACCCGCATGTTCATTGCAGCACTATTCACAATAGCCAGGACATGGAAACAATCCAAATGTCCATTGACAGATGATTGGATTCGGAAGATGTGGTATATATACACAATGGAATACTACTCAGCCATAAAAAAGGATGACATAATGCCATTTGCAGCAACATGGATGGAACTAGAGAATCTCATACTGAGTGAAATGAGCCAGAAAGACAAAGACAAATACCATATGATATCACTTATAACTGGAATCTAATATCCAGCACAAATGAACATCTCCTCAGAAAAGAAACTCATGGACTCGGAGAAGAGACTTGTGGCTGCCTGATGGGAGGGGGAGGGAGTGGGAGGGATCGGGAGCTTGGGCTTATCAGACACAACCTAGAATAGATTTACAAGGAGATCCCGCTGAATAGCATTGAGAACTTTGTCTAGATACTCATGTTGCAACAGAAGAAAGGGTGGGGGAAAAACTGTAATTGCAATGTATACATGTAAGGATAACCTGACCCCCTTGCTGTACAGTGGGAAAATTAAAAAAAAAATAAATAAAATTATAAAATGTGAAAAAAATAAAATAAAATAGTCAAAATTCATAGAAACAGAGAGTAGGATGGTGGTTACCAGGGGCTGGAGGGAGGGGAGAATGGGGAGTTGCTGTTCAGCAGGTATAAAGTTTTGGTTATGCAAGATGGATAAATACTAGAGCTCTCAACATCACTGATTGTTAGAGAAATGCAAATCAAAACTACCATGAGATACCACCTCACACCAGTCAGAATAACCATCATTAATAAGTTCACAAATAACAAATGCTGGAGGGGGTGTGGAGAAAAGGGAGCCCTCCTGCACCGTTGGTGGGAATTGTAAGCTGGTACAACCACTATGGAGATCAGTATGGAGATAACTTAGAAATCTATACAAAGAACTACCATATGACCTAGCAATCCCACTCTTGGGCATCTATCTGGACAAAACTTTCCTTAAAAAAGACACATACACCTGCATATTCATTGCAGCTCTATTCACAATAGCCAGGACATGGAAACAACCCAAATGACCATCGACAGACGATTGGATTAGGAAGATGTGGTATATATACACAATGGAATACTACTCACCCATAAAAAAGAGTGAAATAACGCCATTTGCAGCAACATGGATGGAACTAGAGACTCTTGTACTGAGTGAAGTAAGTCAGAAAGAGAAAGACAAATACCACATGATATCACTTATAGCTGGAATCTAATATAAGGCACAAATGAACCTTTCCACAGAAAAGAAAATCATGGACTTGCAGAATAGACGTGTGGTTGCCAAGAGGGAGGGGGAGGGAGTGGGGTGGTTGGGGAGCTTGGTGTTAATAGATACAAACTCTTGCCTTTGGAATGGATTAGCAATGAGATCCTGCTGTGTAGCACTGGGAAGTGTCTAGCCACTTACGATGGAGCATGAGAATGTGTGAAAATAGAATGTGTACATGTATGTGTAATTGGGTCAACATGCTGTACCCCAGAAAAAAAATTGGATTGGGGAAATAACTGTTAAAAAAAAATTCTAGAACTCTGCTCTACAGCCGTGTGCCTATGGTTAACAATTTGCTGAGGTGGTAGATCTGGTGTTAGTTGTTCTTACCACAATAAAAACAATTGATTAATTTAAAAAATCTTAATATTTGATGTCCTAAAATTTCATAATGTTGTATCTAGATAGTCTTTTTTCATTCAGTTTGCTTGGCACTTATTTATCTCCTTTACGAGGAATACTTATGATTTTCTTTAACGCTGGAGGATATGGAAGCAAAACTTTAATTTTATACAATATACGCTATGAAGAGCTAAGAAAATTTAAGTACTACTTGTTTTCTATTATTTTTGTCCTCAAGAAAATGGGAATTCACTGTGTTGAAGATTTGGTATTATACGATTATCTAAATATTTTTAAAAATAAATTGGAATGAAATCTAGTGTGATCATGGCAATGGAATGGATGTGTGGGGAAAGTTATTTTTTATTTGTATTTCTTAATAATCATAAACTTGACTGGTTTCTTCAATTTTTCATTATGTTGTTTTGTTCCCAGCTGTAACATGTGCGACCCATAGATAATTACATTAACATCACAAATTCCACATGCATTTTATTTCTGAGAGAATTGTATAACTTCATATTTGTTGAGGATTGTATATTAAATCAATGTTACATCCTTATACCACTTCTTGAGAGGGAAATTCTGATTTGAAATTGTATCATTTCCTTTAAATGAAGGGCAGTTCTTAGTTAAAGACTGATGACCTCTTTTAAACAATTTCCTTGTCACTAGGTCTTATTAAAATAAAATCTGGGAGTTCCCGTTGTGGCTCAGTGGTTAACGAATCCAACCAGGAACCATGAGGTTGCAGGTTCTATCCCTAGCCTCACTCAGTGAGTTAAGGATCTGCGTTGCCATGAGCTGTAGTGTAGGTTGCAGACTCAGCTGGGATCCTGAGTTGTGGCTCTGGTGTAGGCCGGCGGCTACAGCTCCGATTAGACCCCCTAGCCTGGGAACCTCCATATGCCACGGGCACAGCCCTGGAAAAGACAAAACAAAACAAACCCAAAAAACTAAGTCCCCCCACTGTTTTTGGTCCATACCCGAGGCATGTGGAAGTTTCAAGGCCAGGGATTGAACCTGTGCCACAGCAGCGACAACAGCTGATCTTTAATGCACTGTGCCACCAGGAACTCCTTTTAAGTCCTTTTGTCTTTTTTTTTTTTGCCATTTCTTGGGCTGCTCCCGCGGCATATGGAGGTTTCCAGGCTAGGGGTCTAATCGAAGCTGTAGCTGTCAGCCTACGCCAGAGCCACCGCAATGCAGGATCCGAGCCGTGTCTGCGACCTACACCACAGCTCACGGCAACGCCCGATCTTAACCCACTGAGCAGGGGCAAGGACCGAACCCGCAACCTCATGGTTCCTAGTCGGATTTGTTAACCACTGTGCCACGATGGGAACTCCGTTTTAAGTCCTTTTGAAAAACACTGTGAGGGGTTCCAGTAAACCATATATTGAAGTTAACTGAATTCATATATTTTTTCTACTTTTGCATTTTTATCTGACATTTTGGATCCAAATCCAAGCTACTCAGCCTGACTGCAATTTTTCTGAGAATATTAATATGCATTATCTTACTTTGCTCAGTACATATTTTAATGAGTTCATTTAGTGACTAAAAGCCCTCCCTGCATTTACTGTGTGAGAATTAATCACCCATTGCCTCAAGGCTATTAAATAAATTCTTCTTTTTTTTTTTTTTAGAAGTTCTAGGGGAGGTCTTAGACTTTGTTTTTCAACTCTTCTGCTGGTTTTTAAAATTTCGGCAATCATAAGCTTAATTTTCAAGAAGTCTTTCTCCTTTTGGATTTTATTTTGGTGTGTGAGGGGAGGTCGGGGTGAGAGGTAGGCGCATCGGAGCCTAACTTTGTGGAAGCAATATCTTTTCAGATTTCTCTATAATACTAATTTAAAAAATTTAAAGTTTCTTTTTCTACTCCGTAGATACTTGTGCTTCTCCTCTAAGATCAGTGCTATTTACATAGGTCTATCTCTTTTAATGTTGCTTGTTTTCTTTCTTGCGATCTTTCGTGGCCCATCATATTTACAAATGGGACTGTTCTAGACAGCATTCAGGAGTTTCTCATTGTTGTATACATAGATCTGTCTTCCTGTGGGATAAATCTGTGCATGTGGGAGTTCCCATGGTGGTGCAGTGGAAATGAATCTGACTAGTATCCATGAGGACGCAGCTTCAATCCCTGGCCTTGCTCTGTGGGTTGGGGATCCAGCATCGCCGTGAGCTGTAGTGTAGGTCACAGACGCGGCTTGGATCCCGAATTGCTGTGGCTGTTGTGTAGGCCAGCGGCTACAGTTCCGATTCGACCATTAGACTGGGAACCTCCACATGCCACAGGTGCGGCACCCCCCCCCCAAATCTGTGGGTATGGAAGGGATAATTGATGACTGGAATGCTTGTTACCCAAGCAAACCTCCAGATTTTGGTGGCTCTATGCAATAGAGATTTGTTGCTCATCTGTTACAGTCCAAAGCAAGTTTTTCTGATTGGCAAGTGGCTTTTTTGCATGGGGTGATTCAGAGTCTCAGGTTCCTTCCACTGGTGCTGCCAACATCACCTTGGGTCTTGGTGCCTTCTGCTTCCTCTTGCCAGCAGATTAAACAAGAAACTGTAAAGCCACAACTGCTTTCTCAAAAGCCCTGGCCTGCAAGTGACACATCACTTTGACCCACATCCACTAGTTAGGTGACTACACCTGGGTGCAAGAGAGGCTGAAAAATGGAGTCCCTGGCTGGGCAGCCACTTCCCAGAAGAAGCATCACACTAAGGAATGAGGAACACAAATTCTTGGTAGACAGCCAGCTGCTGCCTCTATAAATAGGCTTATCCACTGGTTGCCTTCATTTTAGGGTAAGAATGCTAGGGCCTTTTCATTTTTTTGGGGGGGCGAGATTTAACACTCCAAAATGCAAGAATGGGGAAAGCTTTCCTTGTGCCGCTGGCATCCAGCCTTAGCATTCCTAATTCTCTGCAGTCACTTTATTCCATTTTTCAAGACAAGAAACCTTTTTTTTTTTTTTTTTTTTGGCCGGAAGTCAAAGGCTAGTTGGTATTCCATGCATTTAGGAATGCGAGAAGAAGGTAGGGTGTAGGCAGGTGTCTGGTGCAGTCATGTGCTGTGTACTGGACAGTTTCAAACAACCTCTCTGGTTTAGCCTCCCCTCTGCCTCCCACCCCTGAGGTACCTGCCAGGTCGGCCTGAAGTTCCTGTAGGTTTCTGCCCTGGAGACTGATTCTCTCTTCCACTGAAATTCCCTGCCTGCCTGTTCTGGGCTGCTGGTCCTTTCTTATCTAACCACAGGTTTCTAGTCTTTTTTCCGTCTTCCACGTATTTGTTTTAATTCCTCAACCGCCGGCAACTTTTCCTGTTCCCCTTATCTTTCTGGGTTTGTTCCTGTGTTATCCTGAGGTCTCAGATGTTAGGGAGGTGGGGAAAAGACAGGTTTTTGTTAGCTTTACTGTACTGAACTTGAAGCCCCCAGAACTGTTTCTTCAGGAAAATTCTGAGTTTTCCTGGCAGGAACCACTGGAGTATTTGTTCTATTTTCTATTTAGAGTTTTTAATTTTCTTAAAAAAGTGTAACTTTGCTATCTGCTCACTTGTTTTTAAAATGCGTATAGATCTAGTTGCTCGGAATATTAGCTTTCCCGAGTCTCATCAGTGAGCAGAAGCTGGGAGAGTCTGCCATCTCGTACCTACCTAAGGGCCATGGGAGGGTGATATTTGGGGAGGCGTGTTTGAAGGATACTTGTTTCCGTTTTTCTTCCAGTCACTTTAACATCTCTTTCTGGAATAATCTGGAACAACCATCCACTGCGGTTATCTTAGCCTTTCCACAACTGCCTCCGCTGAGGGGTGTTGTAGTGTTTTAACCTCCACTTTAATAACAAAAAACGATGGACAAGAAGTAGACTTTCCTGTTACTGCAGTTACTTTAGGAATTTTTGAAGGACATTATCTTCTCTCCTCATTTACTCAGCGAAACATTTTAAAAAACAACTCATTGCGACAAAAAACTTGGGTTCTTCAGAGAAGCTGATGTGTTTTCTCCTTTCTGATAATGAGAATGGTGTGAGGGACATGTTTTCCTTTATGATGTTTTAGCATTATTTGATCTTGACTTTTCTATCTTAAAAATGTGATCATGTCTCCGAGATCATGTGGCTTCAGAGGGAACGCAGTTGGCAATTGGTTCCCATTGTCCGCTTGGCTGCAACTTCAACCAGGGATCAGGTAAAAGCAGTATCTTCAGCAGGACAATGGATCCAAAAAACGACCACTTTGTGGTTATATGGGGCTTACTCAGTTCAGTGCATGGTGCACATTTTCTGATAATTGGTTTATTTCTTACATATCCCATAAATGAAAATAAATAAATTAAAACACACGGTAACTGGAAAACAAATTGAAAAAGCATATTTTCTTTAACACTGCAATAATGTGACCATTAATTTTATATATGATGAAACTTTTTGGATTCTACTTATAGAGAAGGTTTCTCTAGATCTTTATTACTAAATCTCTAATTCTACTGGGTCTCAGTAAAAAATGTACACTGTTTATTAATTATTATTTATTAATCATTATTAATGGAGCGCTACATCTTCTATGTTGTGCACATCACCATCTAAATGGTTTTTTTTTGTTGTTTTTTTTTTTGTCTTTTTGCGTTTCCCAGGGCTGCACCCGCCGCATATGGAGTTTCCCAGGCTAGGGGTCTAATCGGAGCTGTAGCTGCCAGCCTACGCCACAGCCACAGCAACACGGGGTCCGAGCCCCGTCTGCAACCTACAACACAGCTCATGGCAACGCCGGATCCTTAACCCACTGAGCGAGGCCAGGGATCAAACCTGCAACCTCATGGTTCCTAATGAGATTCGTTTCCACTGCACCAAGAGGGGAATACCCGGATATGTCTATTTTGAATACAATATATACAGTTTTCATATTATTTCCAAAAAAGAAAGCCAGATTTTTTTTCTCTTTTAAAATTTGAAGACATACAAAATAGCTTTATTATTTGTATTAGGTTGAATAGTGTCTCCTCCTCAATTTATGTGTGCTCAAAACCTCGGAATGTGATCTTATTGGAAACAGGGTCTTTGCAAATGGAATTATTTAAGATGAGGTCATCTTTGATTAGGGTGGGCCCTAAATCCAATGACTGGCATCATTATAAGAAGGCTGTGTGAAGATACAGAGAGACACATGGAGAAGGTCACCTGAAGATGGAGGCAGACATTGGAGCAACAAGCCAAGGATGGCTGGTGACCTCCAGAAACTAGGAGAAAGGCCAGGAAAAGCGATTCCTTCAGAGCCTCCGGAAGAAACCAAACTTGTTTACACTTCGATTCAGACTTCTGGCCTCCTGAATTGTGAGGCAGTGAGACACCCAGTTTGCAGTAGTTTGTTAATTTATTACAGCACATAAATTGAGCAGCTAATGGATGCTCCATAAATGCCAACTGATCTCCTTCAAAAGGGAGAAAAAAATTCTATAATAAGCTAAACAAGAGAGGCACTTTCACAATAATTTTAAACAAAACACATTCTGATGAAGAAAAGCTATTTTTTTTTTTTTTTTTGCTTTGGTAGAAAATACATGGGTTTAATATATGCATTACTATAGTTGTGTTTTGAAAATTTTTGACCTCATTAATATTATATATATGAATTATAGCTAAGGAAACTGACTTGAATGAGGAGAATCAAATTTCATACTTTAAAATTATACTTCTCACAGGTCATATAAAGATTTTATCACTTACCTGGTGTCAGCAGCCACCGCTGGCTCAGTGCCCCCATTGCATTACATCGGGTTTCATTCACTTGACCATTCTTGGAAAGATACTAAGACAGATAAACTGTATTTGCAACACTTATGAGAAAAAAAGGCTGATGCAGTGCATTTCTTCAGGTGAGAATCTTTCACGATATTGTAGGACATAGAAGAATAAACTGTAGAAAAGAAAGATAAATAAAACATGAATGAGTGAAAATTGTTATTTATTTCACTGTGTTTTTTCCAAATAATAAATGCGTTTTATTCAGAATGAATTTAAATGCTTTGTATGTTCATTGCTAAGCTGTTAGTGAGTCTGGGGTAACGAATGAATTGAATAAAATGTGGAAACCTGTCTACAACATGGTCCACGAAGGCATTGTTAAGCGGTCCGTCTGATGTTCTGTCGCCCTCTACTGATCAGTGAGCCAAATTACATTTAGCCTTTTCCCCGACAAAGGGGATCTCTTCTTTAAAGACAAAAAAAATTTTATTGCTGAGTTTACAAAATACGTTCATGAATTAAAAAAAGCCCACAGATAAAAAATAAGTATATCAAGTGCCACATCTTTTTATGTCTATCATCGGTCTGTGAGCTCCTCAAGGGAAGCCAGAGATTCTTTCATTTATCTTCATATTCCTGGTGGCTAGCATACTGCTTAACACGGTATGTGCACTCCGTAAATGTTAGATAAATGATATGTTGAAGCAATGTGTGCAGCTGTAGAAATCTTCATTTATCATTATTTTATCAAGTTGTTTCATAAATATCATTATACATGGATTTACATAAAATTAGTAAAACTTTTTCCCAATACATTGATTTCATTTAAAATGCTAAAGTTATTTTCACTTCAATATATTTTAACAGTTTTAAAACTATATTCACTGTCATTTCGACTGTGATTTAACCTGGGCATTTTTCTGGTTAACTGTTATTTTGATTAGCCGTGTGTTTTTAATGGAGGATTTTTATTGGTTCGATTTAAGATCAGCTGTGGTGGTAGAAGGCCTGAAATGATGGCGGCTAAAGGCCCGAGTTTATTTCTGTTTCACATAAAAATATAGACAGTCTAGGGCTGACATAAAGGCCCCAAGATCCTGGCTCCTTCTGTCTCACTGCTCCACCATGTATAAGCATGCATAAGCTGTGTAGGCTGAGCGGAATAAATAGGTGCAGAGCCTTTGGGCGAGTGGACTAGAATAAACTCCACGCCATGTGGAGGAACAGAGGTTGGCATGTTAGTAGTTTTGACCAAAAGTGCTGTGATGTAATGGACTGAGTCCACTACAACTGTCATGAGATGAGTGTGCCCAGTTCTGTCTTACATGATAGGCACAGTACGTTTCACAAAGGATATTCCATACATTCATGACCACAGATTGCAACTCAAAGTTCCCCCAAATCTTACCCAGTTTCTCTTGTGACATAGCCTTCCCAATCTCTACAATAATTATGCTATCCCTTCTTGCATCTCTTCAAATTTCCAGCTCTCACATCCTCTTTTTCTGATGCTCTCTCCTTCGCATCCTCACTTTCACCATTTCTTCATTCATTTATTGAAGAAATAGAAGCCATTATTCCAAAGGCCTGGGCCCCCTTCATCTTCCCACCACTACAAACTATCATCAGGACTTGCACCTGTCTTTTGGCTGCACTGAAGGAAGGGCATCCACAGCTGTAGGCAGCCATAGACAAGGGCTGAAGCTGCAAAGAACAAGGAGATTTGAATTTACCTAAGGTTATGGTTTTGCCAAATGAATAAGGAAAAGAAAGAGGGACCAAAATGTAAAGGGATATGAAAGGTATTGATTAAGATGATGTATTATGGAATCTAAGTGGAAGTAAAAAGAGAAATGAGATAATGAGATGAGGGCACTGTTAGGGTGAAAACATTAATAGGTTGTAGGTCCCCATAACATCCCTGTTCATAGTATTTGCCCACTTATTAGGTTTTTCTCTTTTTCTTATTGATTTACAGGATTCCTTACATATTCTGAATACTACTTTTTGTTGTTCGTAAGCTTGTATTTTCTTTCTGTGACTCATCTTTTTCACCTTTTAAATGATGTATTTTGATGCACAGATGTTTTCAGTTTTACCAAAATTGTGCTTTAAGGTTTGTGCTTTTCTTTTTTTCTTTTTTCATCTTTAAAATTTTATTGGCAAATTGTTGACTTACAAAGTTGGGTTAATTTCAGGCGAAGAGCCCAAAACTTTTCCCATACAGTTCATTATACACTACTGAGTAAATTTCCCAGCGCTAGACAGTAGGTCCCTGTTACCCATCTATTGCATATATAGTATGATAATGGTGTGTATATATCAACCCCAACCCCCTAATTTCTCCCCTACCCCACGTTTCCCCTTTGGTTAACATAAGTTTGGTTTTGAAATCTTTAAGTCTGTTTCTGTTTTGTAAGTTCTGGTTTATGCTTTTTCTGTCTTGTTTTGGAACTCCTTTTCTACACTGAGATCGCAAAGATATTCTTCCAAATTTTCTTCATAACATTTTAAGGTTTCACATTTTACTTTTATATCTACTTCAGTGGGAATTTATTTCTGTGCACAGTATGACGTAGGGATGCATCTCGTCTTTAACTCTCCCTAATTTGGTTTGTGCTCCACCAATTCACTAAAAATGCTGATGCCTTTCTTGCCAAATCCAAAAGACACTTTTCAGTTCTAGCTTTTAATTTTACTCAATTTTTCAGTAGCATTTGACACTTTTGGCAGCTCTCTTTTTCTAAAAACAGCCTCTTCTTATGGTTTAAAACTTTCCTGTTTTCTCCTACTTTTCTGAAGGCTCTTGTTCAGTCTCCCTCAGAGAAATAATGACTATAATTCCCCAGACACCTATGGTCAATTAATCTTTGACCAACAAAGGCAAGAATATAAAATGGGAAAAAGTCAGTCTCTTCAGCAAGTGGTGCCGGGAAAACTGGACAGCTGTGTACAAATCAATGAAACTAGAATACAGCCTCACACTATGCACAAAAATAAACTCAAAATGGCTTAAAGACTTAAGTCTAAGACAAGACACCCTCAAACTCCTGGGAGAGAACATAGGCAAAATATTCTCTGAGAAATGTTTTCTTAGGTCAGTCTCCTAAGGCAATAGAAATAAAAGCAAAAATAAACCAATGGGACCTAATCAAACTAACAAGCCTTTGCACAGCAAAGGAAACCATAAAACAAACAAACAAACAACCAAAAAAACAAAACCAACAATGAAAAGACAACCTCCTTCGGAATGGGACCTACGCCACAGCTTGTGATAAGGCTGGATCCTTAACGCTGAGTGAGGCCAGGGATCGAACCGGCACTCTCACAGCAACTAGTCAGGTTCTTAACCTGCTGAGCCACAATGGGAACTCCTTAATCTCTACATTAGACTGTTGAGACAGAACTGGTACTGATGAGGAAACAGAGGCTCAGAGAAATGATGTAATTTGCTCCAGAAGATTCAAATGCAGGCAGCTCGAATCTGAGCCTGACTCTTTACCACTATGCCAGGCTAGCTCTGTTGCCTACTCCTGACACCTACATTTTAGAGTTTTCCAGAGCTTGGCCTAGGGACTTCTTCTTACTCCATGCTTTCATTTTTTTCTTTTTTGTCTTTCATCTTTTCCGTGGCCGCACCTGTGGCATATGGGGGTTTCCAGGCTAGGGTCTAATCTGAGCTGTAGCCACCGGCCTACGCCACAGCCACAGCAACACAGGATCAGAGCTGCATCTGCAACCTACACCTCAGCTCACACAACACTGGATCCTTAACCCGCTGAGCGAGGCCAGAGATTGAACCCGAAACTTCATGGTTCCTAATCGGAATCGTTAACCACTGAGCCACAACGGGAACTCCTTACTCCATGCTTTCTAAGTGATGGACCTCTCTCCTATAGCTTTAAAATCTATCTGTATGCCAATGACTAGCAAATTTATAGTTCTAGCCTGGACCTCTTTTCTGAACTGGGCATGCAGTTTTGCCACTTGCTTGACTCCCAGTCATCTTATCCGCAGTCAATCTCTTCCACTTCTGGGACTGGCAGTTCCATTGACATGGTGTTTCATGCTGGAAACCTAAAAGTGATTTTTGATACCATCTCAGGCCAGGAGCGCTGCTATAACAATACCATAATAATAGTGTCTTATAAACCATAGCAATTTATTTCTCACAGTCTGGAGGCTGGGAAGTTTAAGATCAAGGCCCTGGTAGATTCCGTGTCTGGTGAGGGCCCACTTTCTGGGTCATAGATGCTATCTTCTTGCTGTGTCCTCTCAAGGAGGAAGGACTGAAGATGCTCTTTGGAATCTTTTTTACAAGGACACGGATCCTCTTCATGACCTCATCCCCTAAAAACCCCCGTCCTAACACCATTACTTTGGGGGTTAGAATTTTAACATACCAAATGTGGGGGGACACAAACATTCAGTCTATAGCAGGATCATTCTCTCCTTCATCCACTCATTCGCAACGTTCTTACAGTTCTAGCTTTAAAATATATCATGATCTGTCTGCTTCTCTCCTTTTCCACTGTCACCACCTTAGTTTAAGCTGACAGCCCCAAGACTCTCATGACTGATCTCACTCCGCTGACGCTTCCCTTTTTTCTTATTCTCCACGTGGCAGCTAGAAGGATAGTGTACATTGTGAATTAAATCATATTTATTCTGCTTCCAGATGCTTAAATAGTTTCTGGTTAGACGGTAGTATTGTTCATCAATGTTCAGCATCCTCCCCAGCAGGAGGATGTAAAGCCAGGAGAGCATGTCACTTGCTTTGGCCAATGAAATGAACACTGAAATTGAATATGTCATCTATAAGCAGAAGAAGCTTAAGAGCCACAGCAGGCTTCTCCCTTTTTCTCTTTTCTTCGCCGTGGCTACCAATGACATTCCAGATAGTGGCTGCCTGGGTCCCAGAGTAAGGAAAGGGACATCCCAGGAGCAGAGACCACAGCTGACTTATGATAGGTGTATTTACAAATGTATTTGCCCCGTGGGTCCCTGAGATTCTGGAGTTGCTTGTTATCCCAGCATAACCTAATTTATCCTGATTATAGAGCTCGAGATTGTTCTTGGGATAACAACTAGGAGTTTTAACACTAGTGTTTTTAAATTTTGTTTTAATGGCCACACCTGAGACATATGCGAGTTCCCAGGCGAGGGATTGGATGTGAGCCACAGCTTTGACCTACATTGCTGGTGTGGCAACACTGGATCCTTTAACGAACTGTGCCTGGCCAGGACTGAATCCGTGCCTCTGCAAGTGACCACAGCTGCTGCAGTCAGAATCCTGACCCACTACCCAACAGCAGGAACTACAACTTGAGGGTTTTTTAAATTTAATTTAATTTAAATTTTTTTTTTTTTTTTATATTTAGGGCTGCACCTGGGGCATATGGAAGTTCCCAAGCTAGGGCTCAGATTGGAGCTGCAGCCACTGGCCTACACCAAGCCACAGCAACTTGAGATCTGAGTCACATCTGTGACCTATATCACAGCTCATAGCTATGATGGATCCTAAACCCACTGAGCAAGGACAGGGATCAAACCTGCGTCCTCATGGATACTAGTTGGGTTCATTTTCTGCTGAGCCACAAAGGGAATTTAATCTCATTTTATGCCACTCTTTCTATTGTTCCTTATTCTCCAGTAACAGTAGCCTTCCTTTAGTTCTTTGAACTTTTCAAGTTCTTTTTCTTAGAAATGTTAAAAGTTCAGGGAATGCTGTTTTCCTCAATTGTCATTGGCCAGCTTCTGCTTATCTTTCAGGTCTTAGATTAAATATCACCTAAACTTCAGCATGCCTTCCCTCATTCCCTGATATGTGTGTGTGTGTATGGGCCTCTGTTGTGTTTTCATAGAATAATTACAAACCGAGATGAGTGTAATAAAGAGAATTACACTCACGTTGGTTTGTAATTATTCCATGAGTTATGATTTTTCTATAAGTTATGATACGTGCAGCTGTGACAGAACAAACGAAAAATGGCTTAAATGCCCAACAAAAAGTGGCTTCAATAACAGAGGCTTAGTTTGTCTCCTGTCCAAAGAGTGGAAGCTGGTTTCAGAAGTGGCTCACCGAGAATGTGGGCTCTTTCCTTCCTCTAAGGTCATCCTGAGGTGCTGGCTCTCACCTTGAGTCTTGTGGCCCAATGTGGGTAGAGACCATGAAGAAACAGTTCGCATAGAGAGGATTTCAAAGCATGAGTCCAGAATAATAATAATGGGACGAAGCCTCCTAAATCTCAGCTCATAATAAACTCAGGTATGTCCAGAAAGAAAATGTACTTTATTTGCCTAAACCGGTCTTTCTCCTGAGCCTCACCTGTTAGAGAAAGGGAAAAAAAGTTAACCAAACATTTAATTTGTTTTAAAGCTTAGACCGTCTGGTAACTGAGTGAGCTCCTTTAAATAGCGTTTACTTCCTTTTGGATAACAAGTGTTCACTAATTCTCTCCCTAAGAGAGCGTCTTGGGGGCTGGTGTCTGAGGGAGGCATGTGGCTTACCTGCGACTTCTGTGGTATTAGGGCTAAGTGACAAACTGCCTGTGTAAATTCTTTTTCTTTTTCTTTTTTGTCTTTTCTAGGGCTGCATCCAGGGCACATGGAGATTCCCAAGATAGGGGTCGAATCTGAGCTGTAGCCGCCGGCCTATGCCACAGCCACAGCAATGCTGGATCCTTAACCCAGTGAGCAAGGCCAGGGATTGAACCCTCAACCTCATGGTTCCTAGTCGGATTCATTAACCTCTGAGCTGCTACAGGAACTCCGTGCATAGATTCTTGAAGCATGCAGGTTGGCATCAGCTGGTCTCTTGTCTGTGTTCAGTGCTGGTCTCCATTGCTTTGCAGGTGTGACTGGTCTGTTCTTTTTGTTTGAGCAGTGCTTCTGATGGCTTTCCTTGGCTGCTGCTGATTTTATCACCAAATCTTTCATCTAGCCCACTGACCAGGTGATTATCTCTGATACCTGTGAGCAAATTTCCCTGTTCATCTGTTCTCAATTTGGGTACAGTTATTTAAATATTGGATATCCGTGTGATTGTTAATTCACATAAAGTATTAGAAAGCTTATTTTTTCCCCCTTACTTTTATAAATATAAAAAGAAGTCCTAATACTTTTTCCTTTGGTTACAAAGGAGTTTGAATTTCAACAACCCCAGGGAAGCGGGGAGAGCAGGGAGAGGGAGAACTGGTCCAGGGAGGCTTCATGGAAGTTGGTCTACATCAACCTTGGCTCTGAGCACAAAATCGAAGAAAAATTTGTAACTAAAAATTTGGAACATATCAGAATGACGCTTGAATTAAGACTGTGCTGTCTGGGACCGTACAGCCAAACATTAACCTGAAAAAAAAAAAAAAAGAAAGAAAGAAAGAAAGAAAGAAAGAAAGAAAGAAAGAAAGAAAGAAAGAAAGAAAGAAAGAGAAGAAAAAAGAAAAAAAGTTGGTCCCAAGCAGCTAAGCCCCCAGCCACCGCTGGCAGAAGCAGATCCGGAACCAGAGTTGCTGCCCCACCAGGGGCACGTTCTTCACTCCGAACCCAGACGCATGGGACGCGCGTTCCAGGGGCCGTTGCTACGCGGCGGGTAGCAGCCCCTCGCTCGCTCGGAGGCCCCCTGTCGGTGGGGCTTTTCCACTTTTCCGGGTCCCTTTGTGCGGCGTGACCAGGCGGATGCGGGTAGTGGGCTTCTGCTGCCCGCCGTGGCTGGCCCGGTAAACGAATCCATGAGCCGCGGTGAGGAGCTCGTCCAGAAGCCGGACCACCGCGGGGACGGCATGGTGAACATCGTGCAACCGCGGAAGGGCCTGCAAGCCCTGGGCATCCCTGTGGCCCAGGACGAGGAGGTGGGTCGTGGTGCGTGCAGGCCGCGGGGAGATCTCGGGGCTGGAGACCCTGCTGGGGAGACCTGGAGTTGGGGGCGGAGGAGACCCCCCGTCCCCGCAGCCCTTCCGAGCTCCCCCTGGGGCTCAGAGGTTCTTTGCATGTGAGCTGCTTCACTCAGCTGCCCCGCTGTTGGAACTTTCGGCGTGTTTGTGTCCTGTAAGTGAGCTGCTACCGAGAAACATGTACAAGACTTAACATCTCGCCTAAGCGGGGCCCAAACCATCCAAACAGAGAAAAGGCCGGGTTAGCGTTACTGTCACGTTAACGAACCCCCCCCCCCCGCAGTGAGCCCACCGCTTAGGCCTGGGCCCAAATTGGCTCTTGGAGCTCCTCCTGAGCTCTCCCCTGGGGCCTCCCGCGGCTCCATAAATGCGCTTTGTGGGTGCGCCCGCGGAGCTGCAGCCGCTCCCAGGCGTTGCTGCGTGTGCACCTGCTGCTCCGGAGGCAGGGAGAGGGAGGTGCTCTGATACTAACGCACTAATGACAACCCACAGCTTAGTTTAACCTAACACTGTAGCCATCTCTCTACTACCCTGTAACATTATGCCCTACACTATAGTGTAGACTTATCCTTAAGCTTAACAAGCTGCAGTATCCATACTCACTGCTATTTTCAGAGGGTTGTACATTCAACCAGTTGATCCAGTAGAGTAAAAAAAAAAAAAAAAAGAAAGGAAAAAAAACACAAAAAAAACTTTGCTTTCTTAAAGCTTCAGTAGGAGGCTGTCAGGTTCAGCCACGGCTTGGGAACGTGTGCATGTGTGTTTGAAAAGGGGACCGGACACTGGGTTTTGTAGAAATCTTTTCCTTGTGAGTCTGCCGAATTAGATTCAGCTGAGAGAAAACATTTTCTAAGTTTCCTTCTGGTCGGCTTGAACTGAGTGGTGGATGTGAGGACACAGAACACTGAACCCAGAAAAACCGTAAAGTCAGCACAGTAACATTTTGTATTGTCTGTATTTCTTAGGATTATAAAGTGTATGTCAGAGAGATGGGGGGAGGGATAATCCTATCTCGCCTTCATCACATGGAAACTGATTATTTGTTCCCTGAGGCCTACCCAACCACAGATGGTGGTCCTCATTATATACGGAAGGTATTGATTTCATATGTAATGAAATATATACGTGTGTCCAAGGCTTTTTGTTGCATTTATTTTGCATCGTGCAGAATCAGAAAGGCAAGTGGTGAGATGATGCTTTCCTTCAGCATGCAGCCTCAGAATCTTGTTTTCTATCTCTCTTCTCAGTAAAGAGCTGGGTCTTCTGCTTGATCAGCCTGTCAGGTTTATCTTCCATCCATTTATCCCAGTGGTTGTCAATCAGGGGTGATTTTGTCCCTCTGAGACATTTGACATTTTTGACATTTTTTTTTTTTGATGATCGTGACAGGGGGATGTGTGTACAGGATGTACTGAGTAAAGGTCAGGGGTGATGCTGAAGATTCTGCAGTGCCCAGGACAGCAGAGAATTACTTGGTTTCAAATGTCCATAGTGTTCGGGTGGAGAAACCGTCCTTATTCCAGGCACAAGTTCCTTGCTCCTGCCTCCCAGCTGCCAAGCTTACCCTTTACTTCACCCAGTAAATAGAGGGGAACTGGCATGAGCGCCCTCCAGAGTTCTGGCCTCTCACACAGTGTTCTAAGCTGTGAAATAGGGATAATATGAGTGCCCGGCTCAGAGGATGGTTATCATGACGAATAAATAAAAATGCTTTTATTTCAAATAAATGAAAAATGCTTCAAATGGTTTTACTGAGCTTAAAGCAGTGAAGCTCCATAGGTAAGCCGCAATAAGTTTAATACATCAGCTATAATCTTACTGTTATTTATACTTGAGTTCACTTTTCTTCCTTCCAGTCTCAAGGAGAGAGGTGTTTTATTGTTTGTTTGTTTTTTGGTCTTTTTCCAAGTTGGGGTTTTCCACTTACAGTTCTGATTTTGTGTTCTTCTATCTCCTTTAAAGTAGGAGAAGTACACCTTAACCTGTTCCCCGTCTTTGTCCTGTATTTTCAAGCTTTTCTTCTCAAATGACAACCATCCTCCTGTGGGCGCCCCCTGCCCCCTGCCCCCTGCCCCATCTGGATATTGCTCTATCATTCTCCTCCCTGAGCAGTCAAGGTCTTTGATGGAGGCAAGTCTATGCTTTCTGTCTTGACTTTTCTCACTCGTCTGTTGTCTGTCTGATGTGAGGTTTCTGTCTCCATTCTTCTCCTCTCTAAAAGGTCACTAAAAACTTCTGTTGCTGCACCCAGTGGCCTCTTTCCAGTTATTTCTTTGGCCTTTCTGCAGCATGGAGCACTGATGAAAACCTCCACCTTTTCTCCTTCGGCTCCTGATCTCTGCTCTCCCACTGCTGCTTTTCAGATCCCTTTACTGACTCTTTTTTCGGCTCAGTTCTCAAATGTGGGTGAGCTCCAAGATGACTTTTCAAGGCTCCAACTATCACCTAAATGGGTGACTCACACATTGATAATTTCCCCCAGCTTCTGCGTCTCTCTGCCTTCCTCTGTGATAGTAGTCTTGATTAAGTGTTCCACCACCAAGTCATTCTAGAGGCCTCCTTTTCCCTACCCCAACATCCAGTAATCACAGGGCCTGGGTAGTTCCTTAATATATCTCGTAACCAGTTCCCTTCCCTTCGTAACCATTGCTTCTGGTAAGCCCTAGCCTCTACCATCTCTCACCTAAGTTACCGTAGCACTCTCATAGTCAATCTTCCTGCCCTTACCTCTCACCATTTCTTCCTCCGCACTGCCACCATAGGGCACTACGAAAAGTACATCTGATCATTTCATAACCCTGCTTAAAGTTCTTCGGCAACTGACAGTGTTGGTGGGAAAATTTCAAGCCACTTAGCATGGTAGTGAAGGCTCTTCATGATATCTGGTGGGTGTAGGGTTGGTGAGGCAGTTCTCAGGGATCCGGTTCTTTCTGTCTTGCGGCTCTGTCTTTCTCAAGCATTTTGTCATGGTCTTCATTCAGCGGGGGAAAGTAGAATGAGCATGAAGGAATATAAGTGAGGTGATTTTATTAGCGAGGTCTAGAAGTGGCATACATTAGCACCCCTAGTATTTTGTTGGAGAGATCTTGGTCACATGACCATGCTTAACTGCAAGGGAGGCTGGGAAGCGTAGGCCACTGTGTGTCCAAAGAAGGTGATGGGGAATTGGTGGACGTTAGAGGTCTCTGCTACGTTTCTCGCACCCTTGTTTCTTCATTTGCGCACTTTTTTGCTATCTTTTAAAAAATACTCAAGTTAAGTCACTTCTGTGAAGATTTCCTTCATCCTCGTCCCTCCTTTAGAGCAGTCACATCTTTTTGCCCACTGATCCTTGAACATTTTCTATCACAGTGGTTTTGGTGTTTTTTCTTTTAGCCTGTAAACTTCTCAAGGGCAAGGACTATAGCTGATTCATTTCTGGTTCTCTCTCTCTCTTTTTTTTTTGTTGTTGGCCGCACCTGGGTCCAGGGATTGAACCCACGCTACAGCAGTGACCAAAGCCACTGCAGTGATGCCCCATCCTTAATCCCTGAGCCACAAGGGAACTCCTGTTTCTCAAGTATTTGGAAGAGTTTCTTACATATTCGTTGAGTGAATGAATAAATGCATGACTCTTGAGTAGAAAAGACGAATCAATTGCTAAAATTTTTAAAGTTCGAATACTCAGATATTCTGTTTTTAGTGTTAGAAATTTTACTCTTAAGCTAAGGCACTGTTAGTTTATGGCAGACTAATTTACATATGATAATGTACAAATGTTGAAGCACTATAATTTGTAATCCATCTTGTCTGAATCTGTGTCTTCTCTAATGTCATTTTTTTCCTCTCTTATAGATAATTTTATTTTTATTTTATTTATTTTTTTTTTTGTCTTTTGTCTTTTTGTTGTTGTTGTTGTTGTTGCTATTTCTTGGGCCGATCTATAGATAATTTTAAAATCCGTTGATGTTAACAAGCATAATCTATGGAACCTTGGCACATTAATGCAATACCTTAAAGATAATGAGGTAAAAATGAAGTTGACTTTTAAGAGTTTGGATACAAATAATGATGGATCGTTTTTATTGAGTTAGCAGTTTTATCCAAGAATTAACTACATTTTAGTTAGGGTTTATTATTTGGTGTTTGGCTTCCCAGAAATGTTATTAAAAACTCATTTATTTAATTCCATCTTTTGTTCTATTGTTATTACTTCTAAGGAATATTTTAAAATGATATGAATTTTATTCATATACTATCTTTCAAAAATAAAACCATCAATGAGAAGGTTATACTCTTCCAATAATATGCTTTTTAGCTAAGGGTCTGAGAAATATTTACTACATTTTGATAAGGTTTTTACACGAAGCTCCATGTGGCAGCCACGGTTAAGTTGAATCTGGAAAGATCAGTAAAATTAGCTAAGTGAAAGGAGGGGAACAGTGTCCCTGACAGAGGAAATAGCTCGTTGGGAGGCAGGGGTCACCTTAAGGGAGCTGGTCTCATCTGAGGAACTAGAGGAAGACCAGCGAGGCTGAAGCTGGGAGCCAGGGGAGGTACCTACGATAAGGCTGGGATGCTGGCACAGGCGGGTCATGGAGGGCATTGGGGCCTGTGACGTTTTCTGGACTTGATTCTAAAGGGCCATGAAGGGTTTTCAGTAGGGAAGTGATAACACCCTCATATTTGTGTGGAGATGGGGATAAATGACTTGGAGATATTGAGGCATAGAACGGACCACATTTGGTGGTTGAAGGTGCAGGGTGAGGGAAAAGAAAGAGGCAAGAATGACCGATTTGAGCAATACTGGAGGGTGGAGGGTCAATTATTTATTGACATAGGAAATATCATATGGGCTTTCCAGTGTCATCTTTTATCTTGGCAGGTAGAAGAAATAATTGGGAGGTGGGTGTTTTATTTTATGGAATATGTAATAATGTGTGAAATGCTACTTGACTGCTTAATGTCAGCATCTTTTCAAACCTTCCAGTTGATGCTTATTTCTTTATTCCTTTAAAGGAGTGACTGAGACTTCAGAAATCATCAATATTTTCAACATAATAGGTATCCATATTTCTGAGGAAGAGGCATTGAAGATTATTGAAAGGCCAGCTCTTAATATGTATATGTATTTACATATATACACACACACATTTATGCAATGTGACAACTATGGAAACTTTAAGGAAACATGAATTATTTAACCTTTTTCATTATGCAAGTGACAACTATGGAAACTTTAAGGAAACATGAATAATTGCTTATAATCATTTGTTTGCTAGCATTGTTGTAAGTACTTGACACGCATTATCTCCTTTAATTCTCACAAGACTTTAGAAACAAAACTTATTATTTTCCTAATTTTGCAGATGAGGAAATTGTTGACTAGTGAGGTTAAGTCACTCACCCAAGGTCACCATAATCCACCACCCCAAAATTAACCCAAGGAGATAATTTTTTATCTTTTATATTCATGCATAGACCTGGTTTTTTTTGTAAGATCACATTCTTTATATTACTAGTCAACTAGTCAATCCATCAATCATCCAGTCAATCAAAGCAGTCTATCAATCAGATCAATCAGATGTTTATTGATGCCTTTTTTTTTTTTTTTTTGCTTTTCAGGGCTGCACCTGAGGCATATGGAAGTTTCCAGGCTAGGGGTCAAACTGGAGCTGCAGCTGCCAGCCTACACCACAGCCACAGCAACATGGGATCTGAGCCTCCTCTGTGACCTACACCACAGCTCATGGCTGTGCTGGATCCTTAACCCACTGAGTGAGGCCAGGCATCAAACCTGCATCCTCATGGATACTCTTCGGGTTCGTGACTGCTGAACCACAATGGGAACTCCTGATTGATGCTTGTCAGCAGGCAGGTGGTAGCCAGTGAGGATTCAGTGGTGAACAGGGTGGCGCTGGTGCCTCCCTTGCAGAACCAGCAGTCTGTGGGGGTGGGGCAGGGAATGCAGTTGCAATGTAAGAATTATAACAGGAGTGTATAGGAAAACTATGAAGAAACATATCTTTTATGAGGCAAGAGAGCTGAATTTTTTCAAACTATACTGCTTTTTTTCATTTGACCTATTTATATAATGTGTTATAGTAGTAGATTTTAAACACTAAACACTCCTGGGATCAAGCTAACTTGTTATGAACATTTCATTCAAGAAAACATACAAACCTTTTTCTCATACCATCTTCCATTATGTTCTACCCCCAAGAGATGGGACATAGTTCCAAAGAGAAAAAGAATGTATATATGTGTATGACTGGGTCACTATGCTGTATAGCAGAAATTGACACAACACAGTAAATCAACTATACTCAAATTAAAAAAAAAACATATAGATCAATAAAGAGAATAAAAGGACAAACAACCATCCCATCACTGGGGTTGTCATATTTAACATTTTGTCCTATTTGGTTCAGATTTTTTCAAATAGGTAAAATATTACCCACAGCTGAAGTGTCAGTGTATTCTTTTAACCCATTTCCTTCTCTGCTGCCAGAAGTAACTACTATCCTGAATTTATCATTCTCATACAGATTTTATCTCTGTGTGTATTTTTACTATAGACATATTATTAAATATGATATTGTTTCCATATTTTAAGATGTTAAATGGTGGCATACTGCATAGTTTTAAAAATTACTTTTTCTCTAGGAGTTCCCTGGTGGTTCTGGGGATTAAGGATCTGGCATTCTCACTGCTATGGCTTGGGTCACTGCTGTGGTGTGGGTTTGATCCCAGGCCTGGGAACTTCCAAATGCCATGGGCACAGGCCCCCCCCCCCCCAAAAAAAACGAAAAAAACAAAAAAACCAAAACATTTTCTAAACCTTCTATTTTTGAGATTTGTCTATGTTGATACATATAGCTCTACTTCAACCATTTTAGTGAGTGTATAGTTCTACTTAATGAATGTAATTTAATTTACTTGTGAATACTCCTGATGATGGTCATTTAGATTTTTTAAAAAGTTTTGTTAGTACAAAACCACGCTGGAATGAATATTCTCGTCTACATCTCCTTGTAAATTACTTGCAGTGGAGTGCTTGACTGTAGGATATGCAGACATTTAACTTTAATTACTATCCCAAATTGTTCACCAAAGCGGTTGTACCAATTTAGTATTCTACTAGAAATGTAATTCTTTCCCAGTACTTGATAGTGAAGTCTTCTAGTATTTAAATACTTTCCAAACTTGTGGGTCAGGACCCATGGGTCCTTGTTTTAATATGATTTTACTTAATTTACCTAAATTCCTCATTACTAGTAAGTCTGAATATCTTTTCATATATTTGTTGGCCATTTAGATATTACTGTCCTATGAATTACCTAAGTCATGTCTTTTGCCTATTTTTTAGCTGGATTGGTCATCTTTTTCATAATGGGCTTTTTGATGGTCTTTCTAAATTCTAGATGTTAATTCTATATTGGTTATATGTGCTGCACATGTCTTTTTCCAGCTTGCTGCTTATTCTAAAATTCATTTTTAGTTTTTTTTTTTGCCATCGTGCAGAAATTTTAAGTTTTAATGTAGTCATATTTGTCCATCTTTTTCTTTTATGGATGTGCTTTTTTTTTTTTTTTTTTTTTTTTTTTTTTTTTTTTTTTTTGTCTTTTGGTCTTTTGTTGTTGTTGTTGCTATTTCTTGGGCCGCTCCCGCGGCATATGGAGGTTCCCAGGCTAGGGGTTGAATCGGAGCTGCAGCCGCCGGCCTACGCCAGAGCCACAGCAACGCAGGATCCGAGCCACGTCTGCAACCTACACCACAGCTCACGGCAACGCCGGATTGTTAACCCACTGAGCAAGAGCAGGGAGCGAACCCGCAACCTCATGGTTCCTAGTCGGATTCGTTAACCACTGCGCCACGACGGGAACTCCCGGATGTGCTTTTAAATCTTGAGAAGTTCTTCCTTCCTTATTCCTGGACGTAAAGATATTAATCTATATCTTATTTTTAAAGATTTGTACTTTTACATTTAGTTATTTAATTCATCTATAAATAGGTGAATATAAATTCATCTATGTACATGTTCTGAAATAGGTGTTATTTTTTCTGTGTAGTCAGTCATTCCCAAACTCCCAGTCCATCCCACTCCTCCCACAACTTGGCAACCACAGTCTGTTTTCCATGTCCATGAGTTTGTTTCTTTTCTGTAGATAGGTTCATTTGTGCCATATATTAGATTCCAGATATAAGTGATATCATATGGTATTTGCATTTCTCTTTCTGACTTACTTCACTTAGTATGAGAATCTCTGATTCCATCCATGTTGCTCCAAATGGCATTGTTTTGTTCTTTTTTTTATGGCTGAATAGTATTCCATTGTGTATATGCACCACAGCTTCTTAATCCATTCATCTGTCGATGGACGTTTAGGTTGTTTCCATGTCTTGGCTATTGTGAATAGTGCTGCAGTGAACATAGGGGTTTCTTTTTGAATGAAAGTTTTGTATGGATATATGCCCAGGAGTGGGGTTGCTGGATCATTTGGTAGTTCTATATTTAGTTTTCTGAGGAACCTCCATACTGTTTTCCATATTGTTGTACCAATTTACATTCCCACCAATAGTGTAGGAGGGTTGCCTTTTCTCCACACTTTCTCCAGCATTTGTTATTTGTAGACTTGTTAATAATAGTAGAATACATCTTGATATCTGGTTTTACTTTCCTAATCTTCAGTAGTGTCAATGTTATTCTTGGCCCTTTGCTCTCTCTTCTACATTAATTTTATTTATTTTTGGCCATGCCCACAACATGCGGAGGTTCCCCGGCCAAGGGTCGAACCCATGCCACAGCAGTGACCCGAGCAGCTGCAGTGACAATACTGGATCCCTAACTTGCTGTGCTGCAAGGGAACTCAGATTTTAGAATCAGCTTATTTGGTTATATACACAAATATTCACATGTGCATATACACACTCATATACCCCTTTTGGAATTTTGTTTGCAATTGCATTGAATTCATAGATTAATTTGGGGGAAACTGATATATTTATGATGTTAAATTTTCTTTTTCATGAAAACATCATACATCATTTTTTAGATCCTCTTTAATGTTATTTAATAAGTTTTATATAGTCTCTATAAAGGTCTTCAGTAACTGTTCTTGGGTTTATTAATAGAAACATGGCTTTTGTTGCACTTCTGAGTATACAGATAAATTTGATTTGCTGTCACTTCATTTAGAATTTTCATATCCGTACTAGTAATTGATGCTATCTCAAGGGTTAAGATGAAACCTGACTCCTTTCCATGGTCTATAGGACTGTGCATGGACTGGTTCCCACCTATGTCTCTAGCCTCATCATATTGCCAATTCTTATTCCACTCTTTGCTCCAGGCTGGCTGAGCTTCTTTCAGTCTTTTAAAATAACCATGGTGTCTCTTTCCTCCAATCCTTGTATAAACTGTTCTGTCTAGGAGACCCATCCCAGGGCCTTCACTTGAATATCTCCTACTTATTCTTTAGGTCTTAGTTTAGATATGACTCTAACCTATGAAACTTTGACCTTGCTGGTATTTGCTTTTACAACAGCTTTATGGAGGGCCATTTGTTGTGCTCTCTGTTCCCACTAGAGCTAAGCTTCATGAAGACAGGAACCAAAGTACATTATCCATCATTTTATTACCAGTGCCCGGCACAGTGTCTGGAACATACTAGTAGATCAATTCATGTTTTGTGACTGATTCGATGTCACAAAAGCCCGGAGTGGAGAGTGTCAAATTTAACAGGAAGGACCAGCAACATAAATATTGAAAAAATCATGTTGGATCTGCTCATTTGGGTGGTTCCTGGGGATCTCAGTGAAAGCAGTTCTTAGTGGTATACTAAAGGGTTAAGTCAGATTGCATAGGGCTGTTGAAAGGATGGGAAGTGAGGGTGTGGGTACTAGGAACATGATTTACTGATTTGGGGAGTGTAGATAAGGAGGTGGAGACAACTAAACGAGTCTTTTAAAACTGTGTTCTTCTTTTGCTAAGGATAAGAGAGATTCGTAGAGAACTAGCCGTGGGGGGTGGGGGAGAGACAGGGAGGGAGAGAGAGAGAGAGAGAGAGAGTTGTAGAGAAAGGAGATTCTCAGATTTGAGAGGAAACAGCTCAAGAGATAGAGAGGGTCCTTGAATAAGAGTCAAAATTTCATTCTCTGAAACTGGAACACACGAGGTAAGGACAAGTAGGTAGGAAGAAATTTATTCATTCACTTAACAAATATTTATCAAGTGCCTGACATTCATCTAGGAGCTAGGGAGGCAGCAATGAAGGAACTAGGCAAAAATTTCTGCTCTGTGGAACTCACTGTAAACAAATAAGCTCCATAAATAAGTTATGTTAGATGGTGAGAGGCAGAAAGAGAAGGCAGAGGAGGAAAACAGTATGGGTGTGTGGGTGGCAGGGAGGCTGCAGTGTTAGATGTGGTGAGTTGGGAAGGTCTTGAAGGTGACATTTGAGTAGAGACCTGAAGGAGGCGAGGAAGGATCTCTTCTGGTGAAGAGCTTTCTAGGTAATGGAAATAGCAAGAACAAAGTCCCAAGGAAGGCAGGGGTCCTGAAAGGGCTAGGATGTCAAGAGGAGGCCAGTGTATTTGGAATACAGTGAAGAAGAGTGAAGAACAGGGTGGTAGGAAATGAGCCCTAAGAGGTAACAGGAGTCAGACCACATATGATCATGCAGGAAATGTTAAGGACTTTGGCTTTTCCTTTGGTATTCATTGGATGATGTTAAACAGAGGTGTGACATGGGCTCAGGTGTTAGCAGTCTCATTCTAGCTGATGTGTTGAGAACAGTTTGGAGGGGCCAAGGGTGCAAGCAGGGAGGACAGTTAATGCATTTGACAGGTACATGTGAAGGTGGCTTGTACCAGGATGGAGGAGGTAAGTGGTGATTGGATTCTGGATGTATTTCAAAATGCTGGCAGGATACTTCTGGATCATGAATGGAGTGTAAAATAAAGACAGTAATCAAGGATAATGCCAAGATTTTTTGTGCTGGGCATCTAGAAGAATGGAGTTGCCTTATATCTAGAAGGGTAGAACTGTGAGAAAAGCAGGTTTGGGTTGGGGTGGATATCAGAGTTCAGGTTGTTTTTATTAAGTTTCAGGTGTTAATCAGACACCTAGGTAGAGATGACAAGTGGGCAACTTGAAATAGGAATTGAGAGTTCAGCGGAGCATTCAGGTGAGAGATTTGGGAGTCATGGGCTTCTAGATGAATTTTAAGCCATGATACTGAAAGAGATAACCAAGGAGAGAGTATAGTACACTAAGTCCTGGTATTCTGTAATGTTTAGAGGCAGGGGAGAGGAGGGAAACCAGTAAAGGAGACTGAGAAGGAGCAAACAGAGAGGAAGGAGGAGAGCTGGGAGAACACTCTGTTCTGGAAGGCAAACGAAGAAATGTTTCAAGGAGGAGACAACTATCTTTGTCAAATGCTACTGATTGGCTAAAGAAGAGGAGGATAGAAAATGGACCACTGTTTTATTGCTATGGAGACCATTGGTGGAGTAATGGTGCTGAGAGCCTGATGGGAGTGGGATCCAGAGAGAATGAGAAGGAGAAACTGGAGACAGAAGGTAGACAAGTCTTTAAAGTGATACTGCAAAGGCTAAGAGAGATGAGGGGAGATAGTGGGGAAGGTGGGGTGAAGAGATTTTATTTTAAGATGAGAGCTCTTGAACACTTGTGTTTTGGGGAGAAATGGAGGACAATATGGCCCGAGGGTGAGTGCCAAAAGGTGATTCAGTGCTTTGAGTAGATTTATATGAAAATTAGCAATAGTCACTGAGGAAAATGAGAAAGGGAGCTAAATTGAGACAGGTGACTTCAAATTTTGGGAAGCTCACATTTCACAGCATTTCATTATCTTTATTCAAATTAATTTCATTCAAGGATTTGAGAAATCCCCTGAGGCGAATTCCTTTTTTTGGCCATGCCTGTGGTATGCGGAAGTTTCTGGATCAGGGATTGAACCCACACCACAGCAGCGACCTGAACCCCTGTAGTGACAATGCTGTAAACTTCACCCACTGTGCCACTAGGAGAACTCCAAGAATTCTTAAAATTGTTTTAAAAAATTTAATTGTATTAGCATATCCTTAATTTACAATGTTGTATTAGTTTCAGGTGTACCCCATAAATTTTTTTTTTTTTGCCTAGTATAAGTTTATTTCTTAAAATTATTCAATGAATTTATTACATTTATAGTTGTACAATGATCATCACAATCCAATTTTATAGGATTTCCATCCCACAACCCCAGCACATCTCCCTACCCCGCACACTGTCTCCTTTGGGAACCATAAGTTTTTCACAGCCTGTGAGTCAGTATCTGTGCTGCAAAGAAGTTCAGTCTGTCCTTTTTTCAGATTCCACATGTCAGTGAAAGCATTTGATGTTGGTGTCTCATTGTATGACTGACTTCACTTAGCATGATAATTTCTAGGTCCATCCATGTTGCTAAAAATGCTGGTATTTGATTGCTTTTAATGGCTGAGTAATATTCCATTGTGTATATGTACCACATCTTCTTTATCCACTCCTCTGTCGATGGACATTTAGGTTGTTTTCATGTCTTGGCTATTGTAAATAGTGCTGCAATGAACATCGGAGTACCTGTGTCTTTTTTTTTTTTTTAATAAGGTAATTTATTTATTTATTTAATTACTCAAATGAATTTATCACATCTGTAGTTGTATAATGATCATAACAATCTGATTTCACAGGATTTCCATCCCACAGCCCAAGTACATCCTCCCACCCCCAAACTCTCTCCTCTGGAGACCATAAGTTTTTCAATGTCTGTGAGTCAGCATCTGTTCTGCAAAGAAGTTCAGTCTGTCCTTTTTTCAGATTCCACATGTCAGTGAAAGCATTTGATGTTAGTGTCTCATTGTATGGCTGACTTCACTTAGCATGATAATTTCTAGGTCCAACTGTGTTGCAAAAATGCTGGTATATCATTCCTTTTAATGGCTGAGTGATATTCCATTGTGTATATGCACCACATCTTCCTTATCCACCTCTCTGTTGGACATTTAGGTTGTTTCCATGTCTTAGCTATTGAAAAGAATGCTGTAATGAACATCGCAGTACATGTGTCTATCTTTGTGAGTCGTGGTTTTCTCTGGATAGATGCCCAGGAGTGGGATTGCCAGATCAAATGGTAGTTCTATGTTTAGTTTTCTGAGGCATCTCCATACTGTTTTCCACAGTGGCTGCACCAATTTACAATCCCACCAACAGTGTACTAGGGTTCCTTTTTCTCCACACCCTCTCCAGCACTTATGTTCGTAGACTTTTGGATGATGGCCATTCTGGCTGGTGTAAGGTGGTACCTCATAGTGATTTTGATTTGCATTTCTCTAATGATGAGTGATGTTGAACGTCTTTTCACATGGTTTATGGCCATCTGTATGTCTTCTTTGGAGTACTCTCTGTTTAGATCTTCTGTCCATTTTTTGATGGGGTTGTTTGCTTTTTTGGTATGGAGCTGCAGAAGGTGTTTATAAATTTTGGAGATTAATCCCTTGTCAGTTGCTTCATTTGCAAAGATTTTCTCCCATTCTGTGGGTTGTCTTTTCGTGTTGTTTAGGGTTTCCTTTGCTATGCAGAAACTTTTAAGTTTAATGAAGTTCCATTTGTTTTTTTTTTTTGTTTGTTTGTTTGTTTTGCTGTCATTACTCTAAGAGGTGGATCTGAGAAGATGTTGCTGTCGTTTATGTCAGAGAGTGTTTGGCCTGTGTTTTCCTCTAAGCGTTTGATAGTGTCTGGTCTTATATCTAGGTCTTTAATCTATTTGGAGTTTATTTTTGTGTATGGTGTTAGGGAGTGTTCTAATTTCATTCTTTTCCATGTGGCTGTCCAGTTTTCCCAGCACCACTTATTGAACAAGCTGTCTTTTCTCCATTGTATATTCTTGCCTCCTTCATCATAGATGAGTTGGCTGTAGGTGCATGGGTTTAATTCTGGGCTTTCTATCCTGTTCCACTGATCTATATTTCTGGCTTCGTGCCAGTACCATACAGTTTTGATGATTGTGGCTTTGTAGTATAGTCTGAAGTCAGGGATCCTGATTCCTCCAGCTCCATTTTTCTTTTTCAGGATGTCTTTGGCTATTCTGGGTCTTTTGTGCTTCCAAACAAACTTTAAGATATTTTGTTTGAGTTCTGTGAAAAATGTTCTTGGTAATTTGATAGGGATTGCATTGAATCTGTAGATTGCCTTGGGTAGTATAGTCATTTTGATAATATTGACTCTTCCAATCCAAGAGCATGGGATGTCTTTCCATCTATTTGTGTCATCTTTGATTTATTTCATCAGTGTCTTATAGTTTTCAGAGTACAACCTCTTTAGGTAGGTTTACTCCTAGGTATTTTATTCTTACTCCTAGGTATTTTATTCTTTTGGATGCGGTGGTAAATGGGATTGCTTCCCTAATCTCTCTTTCTGATCTTTCATTGTTAGTATATAGAAGTGCTGTCAATTTCTGTGTATTAATTTTGTATCCTGTGACTTTGCCAAATTCATGGATGAGCTCTAACAGTTTTCTGGTAGAGTCTTTAGGATTCTCTAGGTATAGTACCATGTCATCTGCAAATAGTGATAGTTTTACTTCTTCCTTTCCAATGTGGATTCCTTCTATCTCTTTTACTTCTCTGATTTCTGTGGCTAGGACTTCCAAAACTATGTTGAAGAGTAGTGGCGAGAGTGGGCATCCTTGTCTTGTTCCTGATCTCAAAGGGAATTCTTTCAGCTTTTCACCATTGAGAATGATGTTACCTGTGGGTTTGTCATATATGGCCTTTATTATGTTGTGGTAGATTCACTCTATGCCTACTTTCTGGAGGGTTTTTATCAGAAATGGGTGTTGGATTTTTGTCAAAGGCTTTTCTGCATCTATTGAGAGGATCATATGGTTTTTAGTCTTCAGTTTATTAATGTGGTGTATCACACTGATGGATTTGCAGATATTGAAGAACCCTTGCATCCCTGGGATAAATCCCACTTGATCATGATGTACAATCCTTTTAATGTATTGTTGGATGCGGTTTGCTAGTATTTTTGCGTCTATGTTCATCAGTGAGGTTGCCCGTAGTTTTCTTTTTTTGTGGTATCTTTGTCTGGTTTTGGTGTCATGGTGATGGTGGCCTCATAGAATGAGTTTGGCCTCATAGAATTTTTTGGAATAGTTTCAGAAGGATAGCTATTAGCTCTTCTCTAAATGTTTGATAGAATTTGCCTGTGAAGCCATCTGGTCCTGGACTTTTGTTTGTTGGAAGTTTTTAAATCACAGTTTCACAGTACTTGTGATGGGTCCATTCATCTTTTCTATTTCATCTTGGTTTAGTCTTGGAAGATTGTACTTTTCTAAGAATTTGTCCATTTCTTCTAGGTTTTCCATTTTATTGGTGTATAGTTGCATATAGTAGTCTCTTGTGATCTTTCGTATTTCTGTGATGTTCGTTGTTACTTCTCCTTTTTCATTTATAATTTTATTGATTTGAATCCTCTCTCTTTTTTTCTTGATAAGTCTGGCTAAGGGTTTATCAGTTTTGTTGATCTTTTCAGAGAACCAGCTTTTCGTTTCATTGATCTTTTCTTGGTTTTCTTTGTTTCTATTTCATTGATTTCTGCTCTGATCTTTATGATTTCTTTCCTTCTACTTACTTTAGGTCTTGCTGCTTCTCCCTCTAGCTGCTTTAGACGTAAAGTTAGCTTGTTTATTTGAGCTTGTTCTTGTTTCCCGAGGTGGGCTTGTATTGCTATAAACTTTCCTCTTAGAACAGCTTTTGCTGCATCCCATAGGTTTGGAGTGTGGTATCTTTGTTGTCATTTTCTTCTAGGGATTTTTTAATTTCCTCTTTCATTTCTTCAGTGATCCATTGGTTGTTTAGTAGCATGTTGTTTAGTCTCCATGTGTTTGTGTTTTTTGCAGTTTTTTTCTTGTTGTTGATTTCCAGTCGTATAGCATTGTAGTCGGAAAAGATGCTTGATATGATTTCAATTTTCTTAAAGTTACTGAGGCTGGATTTGTAGCCCAGGATATGATCAATCTTAAGAGAATGTTCCATGTGTACTTCAGAAGAATGTGTATTCTGTTGCTTTTGGATGGAATGTCCTACAAATATCTATTAGGTCCGTCTGGTCTAATGCTTCATTCAGGGCCTGTGTTTCCTTATTGATTTTCTGTCTGGTTGATCTGTCCATTGCTGTAAGTGGGGTGTTAAAGTCCTCCACTATGATTGTGTTATCATTGATTTCTCCTTTTAAGGTTGTTAGCAGTTGCCTTATATATTGTGGTGAACCTGTGTTGGGTGTGTAGATATTTAAAATTGCTATATCTTCTTCTTGGATTGGTCCTTTGATCATTAGGTAGTGACCTTCCTTGTCTCTTAAAATATTCTTCATTTTAAAGTCTATTTTATCTATTATGAGTATTGCTACTTCAGCTTTCTTTTGATTCCCATTTGTGTGGTCTGTTCTCTTCCATCCTCTCATTTTCAATTTGTATGTGTCCCTAGAAGTGAAGTGGGTCTCTTGAAGACAGCATATGTATGGATCTTGCTTCTGTATCCATTCAGCCAGTCTATGTCTTTTGGTTGGGGCATTTAGTCCATTAACATTTAAGGTAATTATTGATATGTATGTTCTTATTGCTACTTTATTAATTGTTTTGAATTTTTTTTGTTGCTCTTTTTTCTTCCCTTCTCTTGTTCTCTCCTCTTGTAGTTTGATGACTGTCTTTAGTGTTGTACTTGAGTTGATTTTTCTTTTTTTTCTTTTTGTCTTTTTGCTATTTCTTTGGGCCACTCCCACGGCATATGGAGGTTCCCAGGCTAGGGGTTGAATTGGAGCTGTAGCCACTGGCCTACGCCAGAGCCACAGAAACGCAGGATCTGAGCCGCATCTGTGACCTACACCACAGCTCACGGCAACACCAGATCGTTAACCCACTGAGCAAGGGCAGGGACCGAACCTGCAACCTCAAGGTTCCTAGTCGGATTCGTTAACCACTGCACCACGACAGGAACTCCTGAGTTGATTTTTCTTATTTGTTTGTGTATCAGTTGTAGATTTTTGGTTTGCACTTACTCTGAAGTTTTGATATGAGTCTATGTATATATATGAGATTGTTTTAAGTCGTTGGTCTCTTAATTGCAATTGCATCTCCAGTGTCCTGCATTTATACCTACCTCTTCTCACGATTTCTGATTTTGGTGGCATAATTGTGCTTGGATGATTTTGTATCTTTACTGTCTATATACCTTTACTGGTGAGCCTTGTCATTTGTGGGGGTTTTTTTTGTTTGTTTGTTTGTTTCTGGTTGTGGCCTTTTCTTTTCTGCCTAGAGAAGTTCCTTTAGTATTTGTTTTAAAGGTGGTTTAGTGTTGCTGAATTCTCTTAGCTTTTATCTGTGAAGGTTTTGATTTCTCCTTCAAATGTGAATGAGAGCCTTGCTGGGTAAAGTAATCTTGGTTGGAGGTTTTTTCCTTTCATTATGTTAAGTATATCATGCCACTCTCTTCTGGCTTGCAGAGTGTCTGCTGAAAAACCTTATCAGGGTTCCCTTGTATGTTATTTGTTTCTTTTCCCTAGCTACTTTCAAGATTTTCCCTTTATCTTTAATTTTGGTCAGTTTGATTCATATGTGTCTCGGTGTATTCCTTTTTGTGTTTATTTTATATGGTACTCGTTGCACTTCCTGGATTTGAGTGAGTGCTTCCTTTCCCATGTTAGGGAATTTTTTGGCTATTATCTCTTCGAATATTTTTTCTGTCCCCTTCTCTCTCTCTTCTCCTTCTGGTACCTCTATAATACGGATGTTGCTGCATTTAATGTTGTCCCAGAGTTCTCTGAGACTCTCTTCATTTGTTTTCAATCTTTTTTCTCTTTTCTGTTCCGTATCCGTGATTTCCACTAATCTGTCCTCCACCTCTCTTATTCGTTCTTCTGCCTCCTGTATTCTGCTGTTGGCTGCTTCTAATGAATTTTTAATTTCAGTTATTGTATTTTGCATCACTTCTTGCTTAAGTTTTATATCTTGTATTTCTTTGGTTAGTGTTTCCTGTAAATTATCCATCTTTGCCTCCAGTTTATCTCCAGTGTCTTGCATCATCTTCAGCATCAATGGTCTAAAATCTTTTTCCTGGAGGCTGAGAATCTCCTGATCACTTAGCTTTTTTTCCTGGGTTTTTTTTTTTTTCTCCCTTATCTGAGTTATAGTTCTCTGTCTTTTCATTTTCATAGGTTTTTGGTGTGGGGACCTTTTTACAGATAACAGAGTTGTGGCCTCTCTTACTTCTGGTGTCTGCCCCCCTTGTGGCTGAAGTTGGTACGGGCTTGCTGTAGGCTTCCTGATGGGAGGGACTGATGCCTGCACACTGGTAGGTGGAGCTGATTCCTATTCCTCTGGTGGGTAGGACTTTGTCTCTGGGTGAGATTAGAGGCTTCTGTGCACCTAGGAGGGTCTTTAGGTAGCTTGTTTACTGATGGGTGGAGCTGTGATCCCACCTGGATTGTTGTTTGCCCTGGGGCTTCTCAGCGCTGATGGGTGGGGCCAGATTTTCCCAAAATGGGAAAGGCATGCTGATTAATATTCCCAAGAGCTTTGCTTCCAATGTCCTTCCCCCACAACAAGCCACATTCACCCCTGTTTTCCCAGGAAGTCCTCCAGGTCCTGCAGTCAGGTCTGACCCAGATTCCTATGGAGACTTTGCTTCTCCCTGGGACTCAGTGCATGGAAAGTCTATGTGTGCCTTTTAAGAATGGGGTCTCCACTTCCCCCAGTCCCATGCAGCTCCTGTGCACAAGCCTCACTGGCCTTCAATGCCAGATGCTCCAGGGCCTCTTTCTCCCATTGCCAGATCCCCACATATGGGGGTTTGATGTGAGGCTCAGAACTATCACTCCTCTAGGTGAGTCTCTGTGATACAGTTACTTTCCAGTCTGTGGGGCTTACCACCTGGGAGGTATGGGGGTGCTTATATCACATAATTGCCCCTCCTACCTCTTGATATGGACTCTTCATTGTCTTCTGGAGTAGGAGTTTCCGGTCCATTTAGTTGAAGATTGCTCAGCATTTGGCTGTAACTTTTTAGGAGAGAAGTTGAGCTCCAGTCCCTCTGTTCTGCCATCTTTTTTTTTTTTTTTTTTTTTTTTTGTTGTTGTTGTTGTTGCTGTTGCTATTTCTTGGGCCGCTCCCGCGGCATATGGAGGTTCCCAGGCTAGGGGTTGAATCGGAGCTGTAGCCACCGGCCTACGCCAGGGCCACAGCAACGCAGGATCCGAGCCGCGTCTGCAACCTACACCACAGCTCACGGCAACGCCAGATCATTAACCCACTGAGCAAGGGCAGGGACCGAACCCGCAACCTCATGGTTCCTAGTCGGATTCGTTAACCACTGCGCCATGACGGGAACTCCTGTTCTGCCATCTTAATCCCATCTCTCTTAACTGTTTTTTGATGGTTTGTCATTCCTCTGTTCCTTTATTTCTCTCTAGCTGTCTTCTTTTTTGATTTCATGAGTTTCTTTAGTGATTGCTTTTATCTCTGTCTCTTTTTCTTTTGCCTATCTCTTATAGCTTTTTGCTTTGTGATTACCATGAAGCTTACATAAAACATAAAGTATTTTAAACTGAATACAACTTATTTTTAATACTTTTTGTCTTTTATACTTTATGCTGCAGTTAAGTGACTTACGTACTACCATTGTAATATTAGAGTATTTTGAATTTGACTTATCTCTGTCAGTGAGTGTTATTTTTTCAAGTTTTTATGTTATTCATTAGTGTCCTTCCATTTCTGCTTGAGGAATTCCTCTTAGTTTTTTATAAGGCAGTTTTGGAGGTGATAAATTCCTTCAGCTTTCCTTTGTCTTGGAAAGTCTTTATCTCTTTTTCATTTCTGAAGAACAACCTTGCTGATTGTATTCTTGGTTGTTGTTTTCCTTCAATGCTTTGAATATATCATCCCACTTTCTCCCAGATTGCAAGATATCTGCTAAGGAATCTGATGGTAGCCTTATGGAGTTTCCATTGTATGAGGCGAGTATTTTTCTCTTGATGCTTTCAAAATTCTCTCTCTCTTTGATAATTAATGTCTCTGATTTTTGACAGTTTTAATGTAATGTGTCTTGATGAAGCCCTCATTAGGTTGAATCTGTATGGGAACCTCTGGGCTTCAAGTACCTGGATATTTATTATCTTTCCCCAGATTTGGGAAGTTTTCAGCCATTATTTTTTAAAGATGCTTTCTGCCCTTTCTTCAAACTCTTTTCCTTCTGAGCCCCCCATAATGTGAATATTTTTTTTCTTGATGGGGTCCATAATTCATGTAGATGTTCTTCATTCTTTTCTTTTCTCTGACTGGATAATTTTGAATGACCTGTGTTTGAGTTCACAGATTATTTTATTGTGCTTGATTAAATTTTCTGTTGATACTTTATTGCATTTTTCATTTTATTCATTGTATTCTTCAGCTCAAGAGTTTCTCTTTGATTCTTTTTTAATGATTTCTATCTCTCTGTTGATCTTCTTATCTTGTCCATGTATTTCTTTCCTGATTTCATTGACTTGTCTATCTGTGCTCTCTTATAGCTTACCTAACTTCCTTAAAACAATTTTTTTGAATTTCTTGCTTGGTAATTTGTAGCTCTCCATTTCTTTGAAATCAATTACTGGAAAATTATTGTATTCCTTTGGCGGTGTCATGTTTTCTTGATTTTTCATGTTTCTTGTAGCCTTGCACTGATGTCTGCATATTTTTTTAGACTTTTCAGAGTGGTTTTGTTGAGGAAAGTCATTCACTTTTGTGTAGGTACAAGGGTGCCAGCTGATTGGGATGTGGTAGTTCTGGCTCTGCAAAAAGCTCTAAGCAGACATTTCTCCAGAGAAGACATGCAGATGGCTAGTAGGCACATGGGAAAAATGCTCAACATCACTTAGTATTAGAAAAATGCAAATTAAAACTACAGTGAGGTACCACTTCACACTACGCAGAATTTCCATCATTAATAAGTCTACAAATAACAAACGCTGGAGAGGGTGTGGTGGAAAGGGAATGCTTCTACACTGTTGGTGGGAATGTAAATTGGTACACCCACTGTAAGATCTACCATGTGCTCCAGTAACCCTGGTCCTGGGCATATATCCCAATAAAATTATAATTAAAAAAGATACATGCCCCTGTATTTTCATTGCAGCACTATTCACAAAGCCAAGACATAGAAATGGCCTAAATGTCTATCTACAAATGAATGGATTAAGAAGATGTGGTACATGTACACAATGGACTACTACTCAGCCATAAAAAGAGTGGTTTATTGCCACTTGCAGTAACATGGATGCAATTAGAGGTTCTCATCCTTAGTGAAGTAAGTCAGAAAGAGAAAAACAAATACCATATTATATCAATTATATGTGTAATCTCAAATATGGCACAAGTGAACCTAGCCACAAAACAGAAACAGTCTCAGACAGGGAACAGATTTGTGGATACCAAGGGAAAGAAGGGAGGGAGTGGGATGGACTGGGAGTTGGGGTGAGTAGATGCAAACTATTGCATTTAGAATGGATAAGCAATGATACCCTACTGTATAGCACAGAGTTCTACATCCAGTCTCTTGGGATAGAACATGATGGAAGATAAAAGAATGTATCTATGTATATGGAGTTCCCGTTGTGGCTCAGTGGTTAATGAATCCGACTAGGAACCATGAGGTTCGATCCCTGGACTTGCTCAGTGGGTTAAGGATCTGGCGTTGCCGTGAGCTGTGGTGTAGGTCCCAGATGCGGCTTGGATCTCGCGTTGCTGTGGCTCTGGCGTAGGCCGGTGGCTACAGCTCCGATTCGACCCCTAGCCTGGGAACTTCCATGTGCTGCGGGAGCAGCCCAAGAAATGGCAAAAAGCCAAAAAAAAAAAAAAAGTGTATCTATGTGTATACCTGGGCCACTTTGCTGTACAGCAGAAATTGGCACAACACTGTAAATCAACTATACTTCAATTAAAAAAACCTGAGGAGCTGAAGTATGAACTTTAGTTATTAATAATGTATCAATATTGGTTTACTAATTGTAACAAATGTACCATAATAATGTGAGATGTTACCATTAGGGGAAATGGGGTGTGTGGATAGATGGAGAACTCTCAGTAATATCTTAATAGATTTAATAGATTGTACAATGAATCCCCATAAATATTCTCAAAGATTTTTCTGAAAATCTAAAACTATTTTGAAAAATAGTCTATTGGAGTTCCCATCGTGGCTCAGAGGTTAACGAACCTGACTAGTATCCATGAGGATGTGGGTTTGATCCCTGGCCTTGCTCAGTGGGTTAAGGATCTGGCATTTCTGTGAGCTGTGGTGGAAGTCACAGACATGGCTCGGATCCTTAGTTGCTGTGGCTGTGGAGTAGGCCGGCAGCTACAGCTCTAATTTGACTCCTAGCCTGGGAACTTCCATGTGCCACAGGTACAGCCCTAAAAATACAAAAAGACAAAAAAAAAAAATAGTCTATTAAAGATATTTAATATACAGCAATATTTATGAAGCCCAAAGGAGCGACTTCTATGATAAATATGTAAGAGGACTTTAATTAATTTTTATAAAGGTGCTATGTTATAAATGATTTTTAAATTTCAGCATCGATAGTGATGGGACAATGACAGTACACTGGAATGAATGGAAGTGCTACTTTCTGCTTCATCCTGCAACAAATATTGATGAAATTGCTCATTTCTGGAAGTGTTCTACTTAGATTACTTTGTATTTCACTCTTTTTATTTTGCCATAAATGTCATAGCTGTTAATATGATCATATAATCCCTCTAATACTTCCAGCCTCAGCAGCTAAAGGAACAGTAATCTCTCCTAAGAGTGTTCTACTAATTTAGCCAGGAGTATTAGTGTTATATGTACAAACACAGCAACCACAATTTCTTTATTTGCTAAAACCTAGAACTTAAACTAGTTATCCATCTACTGAAAGGGCCTACTTTGTGTTGAGAATAAATTACTCTGCTATAGTTAACTGTCCTAGAAAAGTGGGAAAATAATATCTTTTCTTTTTTCAGATATAACGTACTCAGTTTGGCCTTCCATCATAGGAAATGTAGTCAAAGATTAAGATAAAATTTTACAATCAGAAAGGATCAAATATATAATCTATCAGCTTTTTTATATAAGCACTTGAATAAGAATAATTTTTTTTTCTTTCTTTAGATCTCGGGTACAGGGGGTTAAGTCAGTCATTTTCATGGCTTGCTATTCTCATCCATTCTTGTGACTTTTTGCCTTCTCTTCATATACAATATTGGGGAAGACTAAGAGCCTAGGCTTTGGAGGCAGACTGCCTAGATTTAAATCCCCCATCTGCCACCACTAGCTATATAATCCCTCTGTGCTTCAGTTTCCTCATTTATATACTGGGGATAATGGTAAAAGTTTTGAGAATTAAATTAGTACATTAGCATATTTAGAAAAGGGTTGATCGGGTAATAAACATGTTTAAAAATGTTACTTATTGGGATAGACACTTTTTTGATTTGTATTCTTGAATATGTATATATTCTTAGGAATCATGTAGTATTTTTGTGTGTTTTTAATTTATATAGATAGTATTATGTTAAAGGCCACATCTTAGCTCTTATTTTATTTATTCAACAGTATGATTTTAAGATTTGTTCTTGTTATGCATTCACCTAGTTTATTGCTTCTGAGTACTATATAATACAAATTTAACACATCTTCCTTATCCACTTCACTAGTGATAGACGTATAGGTTTTCTCTAACTCCTCACACACTTAAAGTGGTTGTCTCTTATGTATCTTAAAGAATTTCACCCGTATTTCTGAGTCAAAAGGAATAACACATTTGTAAAATATCCTAGGCTATCCAGTTTTAATTTTATAGCTATGGTTATTTCTTAAAATGACGTGCTGTGCCCGCTTACATTCTTGCTGAGACCAGCTCAGCAGGATGGGGCTGAAGAACGGGTGCTGTGGAACTTAAGGGAAAAAAGTTAACATAAAACAAGACACAGAGACATTTATCTTAAGTAAAAGTGGGAAAGGGGGGGGACCTCAAGGTCTCAGGGACCAAGAGCCCTGCCTCAAGAAACCACACTGCTTTTATTGTGCTCTTGAGGATTACATCAAGTGAAAAGGGGGTTGTAGGTGCAGGATATAGGTTTTTTAAATTATTTTATAAGTTCTTTTATTATTTTAAAAGTCACTTAGCTGGTAGATGGTTAAATTTTTACTCTAAACTTTAGGCGTTTAAGAATCATTAGCATTTGAGTTAGCTATCTATGCATAGCATTTCAGACAATCCTCCCTGTGCTTCTGCAAAAGGCATGCTGATTTGCCGCAACCCTGTGTGCCTAGGTTTGCAACTTGGTTCTCTTTGCTAATGCACATTCTGCTAACGATCACTCATAAACCACTTGGCCATGAGGTTCCTCTTTCTCTTATTCTTTAGAGGACATATCATGCTTGTGCAAATGGCGTTCCAATCTGCACAGGTCCAGCGCGCCTAGACCAATGTATTACGTCCTCATTCAGCTGACCCCGTAAATAACCCATGCCTTTAGGTCTTTGTTCTTAAGCTCAAGTCATTTACCATCACCGTGACTGTTTCTCACGCAGGAAGACGGGACAAAGTAAGGAAGGACAAGATGGAGTTTTCAGCAAAGAGGCTAAGAAAATATTATAAAAACATGTCTCGCAACACATTCCCACCAGCAATACATGACGGTTTATTTCTCTACTTATGCTGTTGCTTGGCATCATCTAGTTTTCTAGTATTTGTCATTTTGTTAGGTGTAAAGTGGTATCTTATTGTTATAATGTGCATTTCTTTCATTCCTACTGCATTTTAGGCATCTTAGAAATCTTAGATAATCACGTGCTCTTTTCTATGATCTGTCTGTTATATCTTTGTCTATTTTTTCCAGATTTATTGAGATATAACTGACATATAACATTTTGTAAGTTAATGTGTGCAATACTGGACCCGCATTCTCGTGAGTACTAGTCAGGTTCATTACTGCTGAGCCACAATGGGAACTCCCATATTCATCTTATAACTGGAGGCTTATACCCTTTGACAAACATCTCCCCATTTCCCAGCCCCTGGGACCCACCGTTCTACTCTGTTTCTACAAATTTGGTTTTTAAAATTCCACGTGTAAGTGATATCATACAGTATTTGTCTTTATCTGTCTGACTCGTTTCACTTTGCATAACACCCTTGAGGCCATCTATGTTGAAGCAAATGGCAGGGTTTCCTTCTTTCTCGTGGCCGAATAATAATCCATGGTATGTTTATACCACATGTTCTTTATTCATTCATTCGTAGCTGGACATTTAGATTGTTTCCGTATCTTGGCTGTTGTGAATAATGCTGCAGTGAACAGGAAGGTGCAGATATCTCTTTGAGATCCTGATTTCATATCCTTGGCTATATACCAAAAAGTGGAATTCCTGGATCCTGTGGTACTTCTATTTTTAATATTTGAGGAACCTTATTTCCATAGCGGCGGCACCAATTTAAATTCCCACCAACAGTGTATATAAGGGCTCCCTTTTCTTCATATCCTTGCCAACACTCATCATTGCTTGTTTTTTTTTTTAGGTAATAACAGCCATTCTAACAAGTGTGAGGTGGTTTTGATTTTCATTTCCCCGATGATTAGAGATATGGACTGTCTTTTCATAATATATGTTGATGATTTGTATGTCTTCTTTTAAAAATGTCTATTTAGTTCTTTTGCCAATTTTTTTCATTAGATTTTTTTCTTTTGATCTTAGTTTTATTTATTTTTTATTTTTTATTTATTTTTTGTCTTTTTGCCATTTCTTGGGCCGCTCTTGCGGCATATGGAGGTTCCCAGGCTAGGGGTCTAATCGGAGCTGTAGCTGCCAGCCTATGCCAGAGCCACAGCAACACGGGATCCTAGCCGCATCTGCGACCTACACCACAGCTCACGGCAATGCCGGATCGTTAACCCACTGAGCAAGGGCAGGGATCGAACCCAAAACCTCATGGTTCCTAGTCGGATTCATTAACCACTGTGCCATGACGGGAACTCCTGATCTTAGTTTTATTTAATATGTTGGATATCTGGATCTATTGATATCTATTTTTTATTTATTTTATTTTTTCCATCATAGCTGGTTTACAGTGTTCTGTCAATTTTCTACTGTACAGCAAGGCGGCCCAGTCACACCTACATATTTACATTCTTCTTCTCACATTACTATGCTCCATCATAGGTAATAGTGCTCATTAGATTGTTTTGTTATTGAATTGTATGAATTTCTTGTATACAATGTATATTTCTTGGCTCTTGACTCTGTTCCATGGATTTATGTGTCTATTTTTATGCTAGGAGTTTCCTGGTGGCTCAGCAGATTAAGGAACTGGTGTCGTCACTGCTGTGGCTCGGATAGCAGCTGTGGCGTGGGTTTGCTCCCTGGCCTTAGAGCATCCACATGCCATGGGTACCACCAAAAAAGTTTGCACAATATTTTTAAGCTAGTACTGTATGTTTTTCTTGTTATAGTTTTGTTGTATAGCTTGAAATCCTGGAGTGTGGTACCTCCAGCTTTGTTCTTCTGACTCAAGATTGCTTTGGCTATTTGAGATCTTTTGTGGTTCCATACACATTTCAGGATTGTTTTTTCTATTTTTGTGAAAAATGCCATTGAAATTTTTATAGGGATTGCATTGAATCTATAGATGGCTTTAGTTCTTATGGACATCTTAACATTATTAATTCTTCTAGTCCATGAACATGGCATATTTTTCCATTTAACTATGTCTTCTTCAATTTCTTACATCAGTGTCTTATAGTTTGCAATATACAGAACTTTTACTTCTTTGGCCAACTCTATTTGTAAGTATTTTATTGATGCCCTTAGGAGTGAGATTGTTTACTATATTTTTTTCATATATTTCATTGTTAGTCAATAAAAATTCAGCTGATTTTTGAATGTTGTTTTTGTATCCTAAAACTTTATGTATTTCATTGATTAGTTCTAACAGCTTTTCTGGTGGAGTCTTTGAGGTTTTTTTATGTATAAAATCATTTAATTTGCAAACAGACAATTTTACTTCTTTTTCATTTTGGAAGCCTTTTATTTCTTTTTCTTGCTTAGTTGCTGTAGCTGGAGATTTCACTGCTGTGTTGAATAGGAGTGGGGAGAGTGGTCACCATCATCTTCCTTCTGATTTTAAAGAAAAAGCTTTTAGCCTTTCACCATTGAGTGTGACTGATGTTAACTGTATGTTTATCATAAATGGCTTTTATTCTATTGAAGTACATTAATTCTGTGTCTAATTTTTGAATTTTGTATCATGAAAGTATATTTAATTTTGTCAAATGCTTTTTATGCAGCTATTAAGATGATTGTATGATTTTTATCCTTGATTTTATTAATGTGTTGTGCCACATTTATTGATTTCTATGTGTTGAAACATCCTTACATCACAGGGGTAAATCCTATTTAATCATGGTATGTGATATTTTTAATGTGCTGTTGAATTCTGTTGGCCCTGTAATAATAAAAAACTATGTGTGTTTACTTAGAATAACCCCTCCACAAAACCTCTGCTTTAGCAGATAGGCAACCGAGGTTTTAGGGGTTCAGGGCCCAGTCATCTCTCCAGCTTCTCCAAAAATACATGACTTATCAGGTTTCTCACTAGTTAATACAGTAAATTAATTAACAGCTCACTAATTTATAATAACCCCTTGACAAAATGAGGACTTGACACCTAAAATGTATTATTATTGTATTACTATAATACCATTACCTTAATGTATTACAAATTATACAACTGGATGAAAAGTTAACTACTTAACTGTATCTATTTATTCATAATATCTTGGGCAAGGAGATGCTTTCTGCAATTTCCTGGATGCCTCAAAATTACAAGTTATAACACTGCTACATGCCTGTGAAGTAGAGTGCGTTATTTGTTCTAAATATTGTTTATCCCTCTTCTTTTGACCCATCCACATAGGGTTCCTCCCTGACAACCCCTCTGTAGCATAAATATTCTTCCTACCTCACTGATGTCATATTTATGGTGTGGTGTATTTGATAAACTTCCTATGTCAAGCTCCTTACCTGGACATTGAATTAGATTTCTCTCATCTTCTCGTTTACTCTGCTCCTGCTACTGTCCACTCCCTTCTGCATCATTAGTGCCTAAGATAGGAAACTATAGCAATTGCATCCCAAAAGACAGAGACTTGAATGAGATAGAAACCTATTTCTCGTTCATGTAATAGTAAGGCTCGCTTGAGGTGGCAGGATACCTCTGTTGCATGAATGTCTTGAGAAATCTAATGGTTCTTTCCATTCCCCAGGATGTTGTCCTTATATGCATAGTTAAAGCTGGGATATGAAGTGGAAGTTTTACATATTAATTCAGCTCATAACTAACTAGCCAAAATCTAGACTCATGTCTACTCCAAGCTCCCAGGGAAGTTTGGAAATTTTGTTTTTTTCTTTATAATTTTAGCACCTAAGTATTATATATTACTAATATATTTTTTGATTTTGCCTATTTTTGAATTATATGTTGTTTTTAAAACATTCTCTTTATTTAGATTCAACTATGTTAATGTATGTAACTGTATTTTAATCCATTTCCCCTCACATAGTATACCAATGTGCAAATATATATATATTCATATATATGTATATATATATATATAGTTTATCAATTTCACACCTATTGAACATTTGTGTTGTTTCTAGATTTTTGGCGTCATAGGTGATGATACCATGTGCTTTCTTAGTCATGTCTCCTGTTGTACATGAATAAGACTTTTTCTAGGAATATAGAGAATATACCCAGGAATGGAATTGCTCTTTTGTAGAGTGTTTGTTTACTTTCACTAGGTAACATCAAAGCCTTTTCCAAAATTTTTGTTGTACCATTTGTTTGTTTCCACCATCAATGGATTAAAATTACCCTTGTTCTGTATCCTTGCCAATAGTTGGTATTGTCTGACTAAAGTTTTGGACAATTTTGTGAATATTAAAGAGAATATCATTGTAATTTTAATTTGAATGATTTTGAAAATCTTTTAATAGACCCTATTCTGTATTGAAACTTCACAGGCTTTCTTTTCAGTGACTTTTGAAGTATTGACCTCCGTATTCCCAACTTCAATAGTCCATTCTCACATCTCAACTTACTTGATATCTTAGTTACATTTATTTGGTTGATCACTCCATTCTTGAAATATCTGATTTACCTTGCTTCTAGGACACTGCATTCTGTTGGTTCCTGCTGGCACTCTGTCCTTTCCTGTTCAGTGTCCTTTGCCCTTCCTCTTTCATGTGATGCTGTGGATGGATTGAATTGTGTACTTTTGCAAAAAAGATACTTCAAAATTCTAACCCCCAGTACCTCAGAACATGATCTTATTTGGAAATAGGGTAGTTGCAGATGTAATGAGTTAAGATGAGATCATACTGGAGTAGGATGGGTCCTTAATCCAGTGTGACCAATGTCCTAAATGATAACCATATAAAGACAAAGACACATAGGGAGAACACCATCTGAAGATGTAGGCAGAAATTGGAGTTATGCAGCTGCAAGCCGAGGAACACTAACAATTGCTAACAGACCAACAGAAGCTAGAAAGATGTAAGGAAAGACTTCTCCACTGGTTCAGAGGGAACATGGCCATGCCAATACTTCAGTTTTGGACTTTTAGTCTCCAGAACCGTGAGACAATAAATTTCTGCTATTTAAAGCAACACAGTTTGTGGTACTTTGTTATAACAACCCTGGCAAATGAATGCACCTGACTTCTAACTGTGTTGGCATTCCAGGGCAGTCCTTGGACGTTTTTGGTTCTCTAGCTGCACTCTTTTTCTAGGCGATATCTTGCAGTAAATATATGGTGGAGTTTGAGAGAATTTGAAATACAGTAGGGAAAATTTGTTAAGCGTTTACTCCTTACCTACTGTGTGGCAGACACTGTGGTGTGTGACTAGGACATCATCCCTGCCCTGAGAGTTTACATTTGTTATGGAAGAGATCAGACCAATAGTTTGAGATTCCTTAAATAGAGAATTTAAAACTAAAAACCCCAATTTGGTGGGAGCTGATTTTACATTAAATCTGTATGTGAATGTGGTGTTAAAAATCATTTACAGGAGTTCCCGTCATGACGCAGTGGTTAACAAATCCGACTAGGAACCATGAGGTTGCTGGTTCGATCCCTGGCCTTGCTCAGTGGGTCAAGGATCCGGCGTTGCCATGAGCTGTGGTGTAGGTCGCAGACTCGGCTCAGATCCCACATTGCTGTGGCTCTGGCGTAGACCAGTGGCTACCTCCAATTAGACCCCTAGCCTGGGAACTCCATATGCTGTGGGAGCGGCCCTAGAAAAGGTAAAAAGACAAAAAAAAAAAAAAAAAAAGGTGGATGTACTTTTCATCCATTTCAGTGCATTTTTCAGTGCACTCTTTAATAATCTTATAACGTTTTAACAGCAAAAGTTCTTCTTTTGTATGAAAAAATTTTCTGGAAACTAGGTTAAACCCATTTTATTCTTTTCTTTGATTTGTGAAATTAAAGTATGTATTGGTGGACAATAAATTAATATTTCATCTTTATATGCCTCTAAAAATTTTCTGGAAACTAGGTTAAACCCATTTTATTCTTTTCTTTGATTTGTGAAATTAAAGTATGTATTGGTGGACAATAAATTAATATTTCATCTTTATATGCCTCTAAAGGAGAATGAAAATGGTATTCAAGGTCATAAATTTACACATATATGTACCATTATTTTATTATCAATAACATTAATGCCATATTATCAGCCAAACAAATTTTAAAATAGATGAATTTGCTGTTTTTTCCTAGGTTCACAGTTTAAAGTCAGGGAAAATGAAATTGATAGGTGGGTTTGAGCAGATGGTAGAAGGAGGAGTAATTTGTTCTCTTTGGTGAGGAAATGGTGTAAATGTTTTAAAAATTGCACCTGAGACGGCACTCAGGGTCTCGGTCTATGAACAGGTAAAAGTCACTGTGTATGTAATTTTATAATAAAGACAGATTTTAAATTTAATGTAAAAAACTTTAGACCTTTATGAGATAAAAAACTGGAGTGTGCACAAGCAGTAGCTATCAAAGTAAACATAAGTGACTTTGTTTATTCTTATTTATTTTTGTTATTTTTGTATTTGTTTGCAAGAGCTGTTCCATGGATCACATTATAGCTATTATATAACCTATTGCATTGCTTAATAGCAGTTCTTTTAATTTCTCTCTCTCTTTTTTTTTTTTGTCTTTTCAGGGCTGCACCCACGTTATATGGAGGTTCCCAGGCTGAGGGGTCTAATCGGAGCTGTTGCTGCTGGCCTGCGCCAGAGCCACATCAATGCCATATCCAAGCTGCATCTGTGACCTACACCACAGCTCATGGCAACACTGGATCCTTAACCTACTGGGTGAGGCCAGGGATCGAACCCGTCACCTCATGGTTCCTAGTTGGATTCGTTTCCACTGTGCCTTGACGGGAACTCCAGTAGTTCTTTTAATTTCAATGTCGCAGTGTAAGAGGCCCTCATAGAACATCTCAATATTGTTTTTCCTTTGAACAGTTTGAACGTTTGATTTAAAATTTGTTAATCTGATTTAAGATTTTACTTTTGCTTAAATGATTGGCTTTGAGATGAGCTCTATGTATTTTCAAATAATATGCTATTAGCATCACATAAGAGTCTGAGTACTCTGTGTGCATCTCAAGTTTTCCATTTTCACTGTAAATCTTGTAGTAATTATTTTTTTCTTTAAACATTTTTATAGCATATAGCATAAAATTTCTTCTTTTGTAGAACCTTAGTTTACAAGGGCAAAAGACTTCAAAATTTTAAGAAAATATAAAAGATAAATAATATCCTTTCTCAACCCAAATCATTGAAAAGCAGATGCTCAAATAAAAGGGACACTAGACTTACTTGTAATGCACATCTTAAAAACATACATATCTTTCTTAAATAGGGATTTGCTTACTCATTGAACAAATATTTCTTTCATCACTAATTGTTTCTTGAGCACTTAATGTGTTTTAAACATTATTTTAGGTGCTGGGAGATATAACAGCAATCAAAAAAATAAAAGAGAAATTCTACTTGTCTTTGAAGAATTTATATTAGCATATAGGTTGGAGGAGACAATGAACAAGAAAGACATATGGTCTATCAGATGTTGATAATGCTATGGAGAAAAGAGAGGATAAAAATTGGAGATACTAAGAACTGGCAACTCTTTCTAGGCGTTTTCCTATGAAGAAGAGAGGGAAATTGAGTGGTAACTGAAGGCGCATGTGGATAGAGAAAGAGTTTTCTAAAAAAGGAAGAAGCCACAGCATGTTTGTATACTTAGGAGAATGATTCAACAGAGAGGGGACTGCTGATGACAAGAGAGAGAGGAGAGTAGAGCAAGGAGATTATGCTTGAGTCTAGGAGAGGAGAGAAGATGGGAGCTTGTGCTCATGGACACCATTGCGTGAGGCCAGGGATCAAACCCGCCACCTCATGGTTCCTAGTCAGATTCATTTCCGCTGGAGGGGTTTGGCCTTGGCGAGGCACTTCATCCATAGTTAGAGGAGAAGCTCGAAGTGGGTCCAGACGCTTTCTTCCTGCAATTTCTTTAGTGATATGGGAAGTAAGGACATGCTGGAGATGTGAGGAGAGAGGAGAAGGTATAAAACAGCATTTTAGGAGTGTGGACAAGCAAATGGATAGAGGAAATTAAATAATACGGCTGGCAGCAGGGGGTCTGGGTCAAATTCTTTTTCGTCTGATTCGACAAATTAAACAATACTCTAGTTTGTATTTATGTACTGCTTGAGTCTAGTCCATGCCCCTAGGAAGTCCATGAGTAATTAGTCATCAAATTATACTTGGAGTTCCTGTTGTGGCTCTGGGGAAACACATCTGACTAGCATCCATGAGGATGCAGGTTTGATCCCTGGCCTTGCTAGGCGGGTTAAGGATCCAGCATTGCCATAAACTGTGGTGTAGGTTGTAGACACGGCTCGGATCCCGTGTTGCTGTGGTGTAGGCCAGCAGCTACAGCTCTGATTGGACCCCAAGGCTGGGAACCTCCATATGCTGTGGCTGCAGCCCTAAAAAAACAACAAAAAAATTATCCTTGTGGGTCAGGGTACCCTGGTTACAAGTCTGGTCTTATTATCTCTTAAGGTAATTATATTCATCTTGCATCTGATGATTAAGTACCACCATTTGGCCTCTGCTATTCTGGAATTTTCCATTCCCATTGATATTAGTGAAACCGGTTACACGGCAACATCTTCTGCTGTCAGCCCTGAGAACAGTTGTCATTGGGCCTTTCAACAAGGACTCCCCTCTCATCCTAGAAACATGGTCAATGAGTAGGTTCTCCAGTCCCATGATAAAATTCATTCTAACATTTCCACCTTCCTGAGTCTACTGATCCTTTTTCCTCAACACTCTTCTAAGACTTTGGCGTTGCTGCTTCATTCACTGTCAGCCATAATTGTCTCCAGGCTTTACAGATCCATCCCAGCAGCATATTAGGACAGGTTTCAGGTGTCCTGTGTCATGGGAGGGTGTTCAGCATGAATAAAGTCCCCCCTGTCCAGCATTACGTTCCACCCCTGAGACCCCCGCCCTGTCCCTGTCCAACACTCTTACAATCCGCTGCATGTTCCACTGGTTCCCTGCAGTCCATATTAGTCAGGTCCTGCAGCAGTCTGCTCAGAGGCTGTCTGTTCCTAGAATGTGGGCTGTGTTGGCCTAGGCCAGACCGTATAAAGATTATTGGTGGGGAGTCAATAAGAGGAGGTGGGGGGGCATATTGTGAGGAAGACAAAGATCATCTTGTTAGGCATCTGCCTCCTCGAGGCCTTTGCATGACCTCTGGACAAGGAGCGGCTGCTCTGCTCTAGCAGTGGCAAGGGGACAACTTGCTGCTGGAGAGTCTGGGAGTTCGGGGTTGTCAGGCATGCATACCCAGACGCCCCCATCCCTTCTATCAGGATGCCACGCCTTTCCAATGAAGGTCCTCATTTTAGCATAGAAGACCTTTCGAAGCTGTGCTTTCAGTTTTCTTTGCAGCTCTGGTACCCTGGCCTTTATATTCCTGGGGCTGATTTTCAGCAGTCTGTTCTCCACCTGCAGGAGATTAGGGTCTCTTTAAATGCTGCCATGAAGGCTTTTTCGTGTTCATAATATGCTTTAAGGTGATAGTTGGCTGACCTAACCTTGACATTATCCCTCTTCAGAGTTTCTAAGGCAGTGAATAAGAGCTAGCCACCTCCACAGTCTTTATCCTGTACTGTTCAAGTATTAGAAAAACTGCATAATGGAATGCTTTCCTTTCTAGCAGTACTTCATCCCAAGCCTCTGTGACTAAAAATCTTGATAATTGTAATGCCACAGAATACCATAGGTTATCATCAGCCCAGATACCCCTGGTAATGGAGGCTTCGTTGCCAAGTGACTGGTGAGTGATTCAGTTCCAACAACATCAGCAGGCTTACCTCCCAGGACCACATTTCAAAAAAATTACTTTTGGAGTTCCTGTCGTGGTGCAGTGGAAACGAATCCGACTAGGAACCATGAGGTGGTGGGTTCGATCCCTGGCCTTGCTCAGTGGGTTAAGGATCCGGCGTTGCTGTGAGCTATGGTGTAGGTCTCAGAGGTGGCTCGGATCCTGCGTTGCTGTGGCTGTGGTGTAGGCCAGTAGCTACAGCTCCGATTGGACCCCTAGCCTGGGAACTTCCATTTGCTGCAGGTGCAGCCCTGAAAAGACAAAAGAAAGATAAAAAAAAAAAAAAAACCTGCAAAAAAACCTAACTTTTGATTTTTGTTGATTTTATCTGTTGATTTCCTATTTTCAATTTCATTGACTTCTGCTCTAATTATTATTATTGCTTTTATTCTGCTTACCCTGGGTTTAATTTTCTCTTCTTTTCCTATTTTCCTAAGGTGGAAACTTAGATGATTTATTTTTGTATCTTTCTTCTTTTCTAGTATATGCATTCAGTGCTATAAATTTCCCTTTAAGTACTGCTTCGCACTAATTTTGACAAATCATGTTTCCATTTTCATTTAGTTAGAAATATTTTAAAATTTCTCTTGAGACTTCTTCTTTGACCAGTGTGTTACCTGGAGTTGTGTTGTTTAATCTCTACATATTTTGGTATTTTTCAATTATCTTTCTGTAATTGATTTCTAGTTTAGTTCTATTGTGGTCCAGGAGAAGACCGGGATTTCAACTCTTTTAAATTTGTTAAGGTGTGTTTTATGGCCCAGAATGTGGTCTATCTTGGTGAATGTGCCATGTGAGCTTGAAAAGAATGTGTGTTCCGTTGTTGTTTGATGACATAAGTCTATAGATGTCAGTTGTATCCAGTAGAGTGATGGTGTTGTTTAGTTCAGATTTATTACTGATTTTCTGCCCACTGGAGCTGTCTGCTTCTTTTTTATCTTTTATTTTATTTTATATGTATTTTAAAAGTTTTATTAAAGTATAGTTGATTTATAATGTTGTGATAATTTCTACCGTACAACAAAGTGATTCAGTTATATATACATCCATTCTTTTGCAGATTCTTTTCCCGTAGAGATTAGCACAGAATGTGCAGGTCCCCGGTGGCCAACCATTCTGTATACCACAGTGTACATATACCAGTCCCAAACCCTCAATCCGTCCCTTCCCCAGCCTGTCCTCTCTGGTAACCATAAGTTTGTTTTCAAAGTTTTTGAGTCTGTTTCTGCTCTGCAGATAAGTTCTTTCGTACCCCTTTTTTAGATTTCACATATAAGTGATGTCATATGATGTTTGCCTTTGTCTGACTTCACTTAGTAGGATAATTTCCTGGTCCATCCATGTTGCTGCAAATGGCATTATTTCATTCTTTTTTGTGACTAATATTCCATTGTATATATGTGTCACAGCTTATCTACTACCCATTCCTCTATCAGTGGACATTTAGGTTGCTTTCATGTCTTGACTGTTGTAAGCAGTACTGCAATGAACATTGGGTTGCATGATGTATCTTTTTGAATTATGGTTTTCTCTGGATATATACCCAGGAGTGGGATTGCTGGATCATATGGTAGTTCTATATTTAGTTTTTTGAGGAACCTCCACACTGTTTTCCATGGTGGTTGTACCAGTTTACATTCCTACCAACAGTGTAGGAAGGTTCCCTTTTCTCCACTCCCAGTTTTTATTTGTGGGCTTATTAACAATGGCCAATGTGAGGTTATACATAATTGTAGTTTTGATTTACATTTCTCTAATAATTAGCAATTTTGAACATCTTTTCATGTGTTTCTTGGCCATTTGTATGTCTTCCTTGGAGAAATGTCTGTTCAGATCTTCTGCCCATTTTTTGATTGAGTTGTTTGTTTTTTGGTATTGAGCTGCATGATGTGTTTGTATATTTTGAGGTTAATCCCTTGTTGGTTTCTTCATTCAAAGATTTTCTCCCATTCTATGGGTTGTCTTTTCATTTTGTTTGTGGTTTCCTTTGCCATGCAAAAGCTTTCAAGTTTAATTAGGTCCCATTTGTTTATTTTTGTTTTTATTTTCATTACTCTAAGAGATGGATCTGAAAAGGTATTATTGTGGATTATGTCAGAGAGTGTTTGGCCTATGTTTTCCTCTAAGAGTTTTATAGCATCTGGTCATAAAATTTAATCCATTCTGAGTTTATTTTTGTGTATGGTATTAGAGAGTGTTCTAATTTCATTCTTTTACATGGAGCTGCCATTTTTCCTGGCACCACTTACTGAAGAGACTGTCTTTTCTCCACTGTATATTCTTGCCTCCTTTGTTGCAGATTAATTGACCATATGTGTGTGGGTTTATTTCTGGGCTTTCTATCCTGTTCCATTGATCTATATCCAGTATGTATATGCCTATATACTGTTTTGATGATTATAGCTTTGAGGTATAGACTGAAGTCAGGGACCCTGATTCCTCTAGCTCTCTTTTCCTCAGGATTGCTTTGGTGGATCTGTCCATTTCTTTCTTTCTTCCTTTCTTTCTTTTTTGCTTTTTAGGGATGCACCACGGCGTATGGAGGTTCTCAGGCTAGAGGTCTAATCGGAGCCAGCCTACACCACAGCCATGGCAACGCCAGATCCTTAACCTACTAAGCGAGGCTAGGGATTGAACCCACAAGCTCATGGTTCCTAGTTGGTTTCATTTCTGCTGCGCCATGACAGGAACTCCAGAGCTGTCCATTTCTAATAGAAGGTGTTAAAGTCTCCAACTATGATTAGTGGATTTATCTGTTTCTCTTTGTAGCTCTATCAGGATTGTTACTTAAGAATTATTATGTCTTTTTGGAGAATTGAGTCCTTTATCTTCATTCCTGATAACTTCCCTTGCTCTTAGGTCAGTTTTGCCTCAAATTAATATAGCTGCTCCCCCTTTCTCTTGATTACTATTTGCGTGGTATATATTTCTCGATTCAGTTACATTTAATCTATGTGTCTTTATACTTTTGATTTCTTGTAGGCAACATACATTTGGATCTTGGTTTTTGATCCACTTTGGCTGTGTTTTAATTGGTACATACGACCACTTTTAAGTGATACCAACTGTTTTGGTTTGGATTCCCCCAAAGCAGTCTGGTTGCAGCTAGTTTATTTGGGTAGAAGCAGGAGTGAGGAAGCAGGGACAGTGAGACACAGAACTAAGAAAAGCCAATATAGGGGTACATAAATGAGGTTTCAGCTATAGGCAGTAGGAACTTGATTCTGCTGAAACTTCTAAGAAGTGTACAGAATAGTTCCCAGAATTGTCTGTTTGAGAAAGGGAGCTGAGACATCTATCTACCAGTTATTTGAGAAATGCTCTTAGGACTTTAATAACTTTCCCAGACTGCTAGGTTATACAGGCCCCATAGCTTTGCAGAAGGCCCTAAGGCAGAAAAGCAGAAATGAAAGACTTTTGCTTTAGATGCGGTTCTGCTGGTGTGAGTCATCACAGAGCTGTCCTGAAGTGATGCAGGGCTGGAGGTATCTGCTGTGGCCAGCTATCTGCCTGCTTAGGTTTGGGAGGCTTCAGGGTTGCTTTAACAATGGATAAAATATAGGATTTTGTAGGCTATGCTCATGGATTTTTCAAGCAATACAATTCTTTCAAAAACTTCCTGTACTTCTTTCTGCTTCCAGTCAATACCATGTGAAGTAACCATATCCAAAAAACATCTCTCTTGATGTTTTATTTTCCAGCGCCTGTGCTCATTCCTTTGCTTTCTCATGTTTATGGTAGGCTATGTTGATATCAACCGAACCTGTAGCCTAACAGATGACATCCTTAGTCTGACTATTGCAAACCCTTTAGGACAAACATTTCTTTCTCTTGGAGCACAAAAGCAGGTGGGTTTTCTAACTTGGAAGCTCCACATTTCTTGACTATAAAGCCAGGCAAAAGATACTCCTTTGTAGAGCTCTATTCCTTTCCACTGCTGCTTGCAAACTGGCTTTGGAGAAGGCCCGAAGGCTGACAAGCAGAGAGATGCTTTAGTTCATGTCTCAGAAATCTCGCTAAAAGAAGCAAGGAGCAGGCAGTATACTCTGGAATTCTGAGGTTTTACAGTCAATTTTCCTATAACTTCAGGCTCAAAAAGCACAGGGTCTTCCTTCGAAGTTATCACAGGAGGCAGTTTTATCAAACATTTCCACACAGCATCACCTTCTTAGACCGTATATTTGTGTCCTAATAATAAAGCCAGTGCCACATATTTTACGTTTTCGTTATGGCATCACGCTCCACCTAGTAACCAATTTCTGTACTTGTTAGGGTTCTTTCTAAGCTGTTGTAACAAAGAGAGTTCAAAATACAGTCGGTTAAATAAGATAGAGCCAATGGTCCAGGGCTAGCTTTTCAGCTCTGCCATTTTCAATATATATGTTCCAAGGATGCATCCGTCTTTACCATTTTCCAGGGGTTTAGGATAGTTTAGTTTAAGGAGACATCTCAGAAATTGTGCGTTCAACTTGTCACATTGTATTGGTCAAAATTAGCCATTTAGCTACATAACCCAGCTGTAAGGAAGAAGAGGAAAGTATAGTTTGTAGCTGAGTCAGCTGTGTTTCTAAAAGGAAGAAAAAGATAAACGGCACTGGGCATGGATAGCAGTCTCTGAGGTATTAACTGAACTCATCACACTTTTTTGATGGAAAGTTACTGATTTGAGAACCAGAGAGTTAGTTCATAGAGAGTGGCTGAAGCATATTGATGAAAGACCACCAGAAAAGGCAAATGGAAAAACATTTTGCCGGGGAAGTGGCAAGATAGTCTGTTTGCTGAGGCTCTCTCTCTTGGATCCCAAATGAGTTTCCAGTTTCAATCTCCATGAAACTTGACTTCGTTTAGTTCCTGTGAAGCCTGACCTTGAGGCTGATATTTCTCATTTCCTGATTTTCACATGCGTCATTCTATAACCTCCCAGTTACTGAGCTAACTACAGGAAACTGTCATTCCTTGTAACAAAGAGAGCCTCTCACATTAAGTTACTATTCCTGATTAACCAGTAACCAAGCAATATTAAGTTCCTCCCATGTATATGGTGTGGGGCTCAAGAGAGAGAAAATACAATCCCTACTTGCATTGTGTCATTTGCATGCCTTTTATGAAATGCTATATTCATCAATAGTTTAAATGATTTACTGTTGCTAACTTATTCTGCAGGGGAAAAAAAAGGAGGATAAATGGGCAAATGGGAGGTCTTATTATCTTAGACAATTAGTTGCATAAAAACTAAAATCAAATATTTTGCTAGATGCTGATTTTGGGTATCTGGAATACTTTTTCAAATGATTTTTATTACTAATTAATGTTATAAACTTAGAAACAATATTTTCCCTTTCAGTAATTTTAGACATTTCAATATTTTTATTTATACAGTATAAAAAATGGCTTAGTTTTGATGATGCTAAAGTAGAACTTATTGAAAGATTTATATCTCCTTCATTGGCTGGTGCAACTGCCCAGACCCGTATTTACTCTATGGAGGTATATATTATTATAAAAACTTACCTAAAGTAATACTCATAATGCAAATTATAATTTTAAAAAATAAATGAATCCTAGATCAGGATTTTTTTTTTTTACTGTGAACAGCATTATAGCTCCAAAATTTGTCTCATACTAGGTGTCGGTTGGCCCTAGTAGTTTTTTTTTTTTTTTTTTTTTTTTTTTTGGTTTAGGGTAAAGGTAGATTGTCCATGTACAAGGAAGAGAGATAATTTCATTCATTGAGTCTTTAATTGATAGAATCAATTATTAATCAAATCAAATTTGTATTGCACACCCATAGAGTTTAAGGTACTTCTTTCGACCCAGAGATGAGTCAGGCATTTTGGTCATGGAGTTTATAGTCCAGAAGGGGAAATAATATGTGTGCATCAGTAGCAAAGATCCGAATATAGGGAGTTCCTGTCGTGGTGCAGTGGAAACGAATCCTACTAGGAACCATGAGGTTTCGGGTTCAATCCCTGGCCTCGCTCAGTGGGTTAAGGATCTGGTGTTGCCATGAGCTGTGGTGTAGGTTGCAGATGTGGCTCAGATCCTATGTTGCTGTGGTGTAGGCTGGCAGCTATGGCTCTGATTTGACCCCTACCCTGGGAACTTCTATTTGCCATGGGTGCAGCCCTAAAAAGACCAAAAAAAAAAAAAAAAAAAAGTAGCCTTAAAGACTTTGGAGCTTAAAATATAATCCTGGTAAAGTTTTTTAGAGCAGGAGAGACTAGAGAAATGAGATGATTTCATACAAGATGTTGCTGTCATTCACGGAAGTGATAACAGGGGCTTGAAAGATGACATTGACTGGGGGAAACTGACTCACATTAGCGCTGTCTTGAGAACTGACCTCTTGAGATGTGGAAAACAGGAGGGAAAGGAAGATGGCAAAGCTCTGTGGGTGCTGTGCCTGGGTGTTTAGGGGAGTCACGCCTGAGTCAAGCCTCTAACAGCGGTGGAGAATGGAGGAGGTGATCCGGATTCTGCGAGACATGAGTTCAGGTTTGCGTTTTTTTTTTTTTTTTGTCTTTTTGTCTTTTTTATTGTTGTTGCTGTTGTTGCTATCTCTTGGGCCGCTTCCACGGCACATGGAGGTTCCCAGGCTAGGGGTTGAATCGGAGCTGTAGCCACCAGCCTACACCAGAGCCACAGCAACGCGGGATCCGAGCCGCGTCTGCAACCTACACCACAGCTCACGGCAACGCTGGATCGTTAACCCACTGAGCAAGGGTAGGGATCGAACCCGCAACCTCATGGTTCCTAATCGGATTCGTTAACCACTGCGCCACGACGGGAACTCCAGGTTTGCCTTTTTAATTTGAGTTGTTGGTGGACACCTCAGTTATGATTTCCTGCAGTTGTAAATGTAATACTGAGACTTGAGAGATTTCATATCTTTATGTGTCATCTGCAAAGAAGTGTGAGTTAAAGCCTTGAGATTGCTTAGAAAAAACTCTTTTTTTTTAAACTTCTGAGAATACATTAATTTAGGAATTGAGAGGGAAAGCAATGGCAGTGAAGCAGACAGAAAAGATTTTCTTGGGTAAGAAGCGTGTGCACTGCCCTGGAGAGGGCATAGGGTTTTAAGAATGGGATCACAGGAAGTATTGGGTTCTATAGACAAGTTCATAAAACAGAGGACTTCCTGCTGAACTACTCTAATAGGGCACACAGTTTGCCCACTCAAAACAGTTTGTGCTTTCTTATCTTTGATTATTTTAAGGAGCGATTTCTCCTAGTGTAGACAGATTTCCCTTAAATCAGATAAATGGAATTTAAAAGGACAAGGAGTGAAGTTCTATCAGGAGAGCTACATTGAGCATAGGCAGTGATCACAGACAGTCTCTAGAGCCTATATTGTCCCCATAGCTCCTGTTATTACTTTATGAGCACAAAGGAAACCCAGGTTATACTAAATTATAGTTAAATTATAGGCCTTGCTATTATAGTAGTTCCCAGAGTATGTATTTTAAGCGTATATAAAACGTTTTTTCCGTATTGGTTCTTCACTTTACCATGATTATATCTTTTTTTTTAAGCTTGGATTTGGCTATAGTTGTTTCATTTTAAAGCAGTAATATTATCTCAAGTGATTTGTTTTAGATATGTTGCTTTATAGCTCATTAAAGTAATTTGAGTGGGTGTATCAACCAAAGTCGCAAATGATTAATTATATTTTCCTGTTTAAACAACTTTTTAAAACCTCTGTGCTGTATCAGTTGTTCATAATTAAGAGTCAGTGAAAGGTTAAAATTGTGCTTAAGACTTAAGATTGTTTTCTTTTTTGTTTCTGTGATAATTAGCAAACATTGTGATAGAATACAGTTTACCGGGTTGCTAGGTGAATTGAGTGAATCTGGTCAATATATTTTTATTATATTCTTTCACATTTAGGTTCTAAAGACCAGGCTGGCTCTAGGTAGAACTGGAGAATATTCAGGGATTATTGACTGTGGCAAGAAGCTTCTGAACAGGGTGTTAGAACCTTTTTTTTTTTTTTTTTTTTTGGGCTGCACCTGCGGCATGTGGAGGTTACCAGGCTAGGGGTCGAATCAGAGCTACACCACAGCCACAGCAACACCAGATCCTTAACACACCGAGTGAGGCCAGGGATTGAACCTGTAACCTCATGGTTCCTAGTTGGATTTGTTTCCGCTGTGCCATGATGGGAACTCCATTATAACCTTTTGCAAAGATTATATTCCTGACTTGCTAGGCATTATACCTCATGCAGGCATAGATCGTGCTGTTTATGAGGTGAGTTTATTCTCATAATACGACATTATGTGTTAGATTTGAAAATTTGGTTCAGTAGTAGTTTTTATTCTAAAAATCTGGTGATAAAGGACTTTTCATGAAATATAGTTTCTAACCAAGTAGTGAATTTCATTGTTTTATTTGGCTTTTCTTTTTATATGCTAGTTGTCTGCTATCATAATAATAATGTTTTGTTTAGTGTTCTCTTTTGTGAATTGGTTGTTGGTAATAATATTGAAAGACTTTTTATGAAGCCACTATCACCCTGATACCAAAAACAAAGACACTACAAAAAAGAAAATTACAGGCCAGTATCTTTGAAGAATATAGATGCAAAATCCTCAACAAAATATTAGCAAACTGAGTCCAACAATACTTTGAAAGGATCATAACCGTAATCAAGTTGGATTCATTCCAGGGTCACAGGGATAGTTCAACATATGCAAATCAGTCAATGTGATACATCACATCAACACAAGAAAAGACAAAAAACACATAATCATATCAGTAGGTGCAGAAATAGCATCTATTGATCAGTTTCAACACCCATTCATGATAAAAACTTTTACCAAGTGGGTATGGAGGAAACATATTTCAGCATATTAAAAACTGTTTGTGACAAACCCACAGCCAATATAATACTCGATAGTGAAAAGCTAAAAAAGTCTTCCTGCTAAGTTCTGGAACAAAACAAGGATGCCTACTCTCATTACTTCTCTTCAACATAGTACTAGAAGTCCTAGCCATAGCAATCAGATTTTAAAAAAGACGTAAAAGGTATCCGAATTGGAAGGGAGGAGGTAAAATTGTCACTATGTACAGATGACACGGTATTATATATAGAAAACTCCAAAGACTCCACCAAAAAGAAAAAAAAAACCTATTAGAACTAAAGTGAATTCAGCAAGGGAGCAGGATACAAGATTAACCTGTAGAAACAGGTCACATGTCTTTACACTAACAATGAAATGTCAGAGAAAGTAAAAAAAAAAAAAGAATCCTGTTTAAAATTACATCAAGGGAGTTCCTGTTGTGGCTCAGTGAGTTAAGAACCTAGCTAGTATCCATGAGGATGTGATCCTTAACCCACCGATTGATCCCTGGCCTTGCTTATTGGGTTAAGGATCTGGTGTTTCTGTGAGCTGTGGTGTAGGTTGCAGATGCAGCTTGGATCTGATGTTGCCGTGGCTGCAGCATAGGCAGGCAGCTACAGCTCCAAATCAACGCCTCGACTGGGAACTTCCATCTGCTGCAGGTGTGGCCCTAAAAAGACAAAAGCAAAGCAAGACAAAACTGGTAATAAAACTAACCAAGGAGGTGAAAGACCTATTTGCTGAGAACTAGAAATATTGATAAGCGAAACTAAAGATGATTCAAAGGAACGGAAAGGTAGCCCGTGCTTTTGGATTGGAAGAATTAATATTGTTGAAATGGCCATACTACCCAAAGCTATCTACAGATTTAGTGCAATCCCTATCAAATTACCCATGACATTTTTCACTGAACTGGAACAAATGACCCTAAAATTTATGTGAAACTACAGAAGACCCAGAATTTTTCTGAGGAAAAAGAACAAAGCTGGAGGCATAACCCTCCCAGACCTCAGAGAGTGCTACAAAGCTGCAGCAATCAAAAAGCATGATGTTGGCACAAAAAGAAATATATGGATCAATGGAACATAATAGAGAGTCCAGAAATAAACCCACAACTATAGGCAATTAATTTTTGACAAAAGAGGTAAAAATATACAATGGAGAAAAGACATTCTTTTCAGCAAGTGGTGTTGGGAAAGCTTCAGCCTCATATAAATCATTGAAGTTGAAACACTCCCTCACACCATACACAAAAATAAATTCAAAATAGCTTAAAGCCTTAAATATAAGACATGACACCATAAAATGCCTAGAAGAGAACATAGGCAAAACATTCTTGGACATCAGTGGTAGAAATATATATATATATATATATATTTTTTTTTTTTTTGTCTTTTTGCCATTTCTTGGGCCACTCCCACGGCATATAGAGGTTCCCAGGCTAGGGGTCTAATCAGAGCTGTAGCCGCCGGCCTACACCACAGCCACAGCAACTCGTGGTCTGAGCTGCATCTGCAACCTACACCACAGCTCATGGCAACGCCGGATCCTTAACCCACTGAGCAAGGCGAGAGATCAAACCTGCAACCTCATGGTTCCTAGTCGGATTCGTTAACCCCTGAGCCACAATGGGAACTCCAGAAATATTTTCTTAGATCAGTCTCTCAAGGCAAAAGAAATAAAATAAAAATAAACAAATGGGACTTAAACATGTTTTTGTATAGCAAAGAAAACCACAAACAAAATGAAAAGACAACCTATGAACCTATGTACTAGGAAAAATATTTGCAAATGATACAGCCAACAAGGGCGTAATTTCCAAAACCACAAACAGTTCAAACAGCTCAATATATTAAAAAACAAAAACAAAAACAACTCCCCCCAAAACGAAACAAGAGTTCCTTGGTAGCGCAGCAGGTTAAGGATCTGGCACTGTCAGTACCGTAGCTCAGGTCACTGCTATGGTGCAGGTTCATTCCCTGGCCCAGGAATTTCCATATGTCGTGGGCACAGCCCAAAACAAAAAACAAAAACCAAACAAACAAAACCAAAAAAATCCAATCAAAGAATGGGCAAAAGACCTAAATAGGCATTTCTCTAAAGAAGACGTACAGATGGCCAACAGGCATTTGACAAAATGCTCAACATCTCTAATTATTAGAGAAATGCAAATCAAAACTACAATGAGGTGTTACCTCACATGGGTCAGAATGCAACATCAAAAAGTCTACAAATAGGATTTCCCAATGTGGTGCAGTGGGTTAACAATCTGACTTCAGTGGCTGAGGTTGCCGCGGAGGCGTGGGTTTGATCCTCAACCCAGCAACTTCCAAGTGCCGCAGGTGCAGCCATTAAAAAAAAAAAAAAAAAAAAAAAAAAAAGTCTACAAATAATAAATGATGGAGGGGGTATGGAGAAAAGGGAACCCTCCTGCAGTGTTGGTGGGGATGTAAATTGATGCAGCCACTGTGGAAAACAGCATGGAGTTTCCTTAAAAAAAAAAAAAACTACAAATAAAGTTACCATATGATCCAGCAGTCCCACTCCTGACATATATTCAGAAAAGATGAAAACTTTTAATTCAAAAAATACCTGCATCCCAGTGTTCATAGCAACACTATTTACAATGGCCAAGACATGGAAGCCATCTAAGCAACCCAAGTGTCGATCAACAGATAAATGGATAAAGAAGGTGTGGGGGTGTGTGTGTGTGTGGGTGTGGGTGTGTATTACTCAGCCATAGGAAAGCATGAAACATTGCCATTTGTAGCAACATGAATGGACCTGGAGATTATCATCCTAAGTGAAGTAAATCAGACAAAGACAAATACATGATATCACTAGTTTGTAGAATCTAAAAAAATAATACAAATGAACTTATTTAAAAAGCAGAAACAGACTCACAGCAATAGAAAACAAATTTACGGTTTTCAAAGGGGGAAGGGAGGGATGAATTAGGAGTTTGAGATTAACAGGTACACACTACAATATATAAAATAACAAGGATTTACTGCATAGCACAAGGAACTATATTCAATATCTGATATAATAGAGAAGAATCTTGAAAAAAATGCAACTCCATTGTAAGCCTGAAACTAACATAATATTATAAATCAACTATATTTTAATTTAAAAACGGAAAAAAAGCCAAGTTGAGCTGAACATACTCCAGAGCTATTTGTGACAATTACTCAAATTCTAAACATTTCATTCCAAACTTTTCATTTTTTATTTTTTTTTATTTTTATTTTTTGTCTTTTTGCCATTTCTTGGGCCGCTCCCATGGCATATGGAGGTTCCCAGGCTAGGGGTTGAATCGGAACTGTAGCTGCCAGCCTATGCCAGAGCCACAGCAACTCGGGATCCAAGCCGCGTCTGCAACCTACACCACAGCTCACGGCAACGCCAGATCGTTAGCCCACTGAACAAGGGCAGGGACCGAACCCGCAACCTCATGGTTCCTAGTCGGATTCGTTAACCACTGCGCCACGACGGGAACTCCCACTTCATTTTTTAATTAAGAATTTACTCTTTATGTTTGTCTCCCAGTTTTTTATTCCATCAATGACTTGAAAACCCCCCATAAAGAAGAATTAAGACAATATCTGATATTTATTGTGAATTACAAGCAACAGTAGGAGTTCCTGTTGTGGCTCAGTGGTAATGAATCCGGCTAGTGTCCATAAGGACTTGGGTTTGATCCCTGGCCTCACTCAATGGGTTAAGGATCTGGCGTTGCCATGGCTGTGGCATAGGCTAGCAGCTACAGCTCCTATTCAACCCCCTAGCCTGGGAACCTCCATATGCTGCAGGCACAGCCCTAAAAAGATGGGGGGGGGGGAAAGCAACAGTAAAAGCTACAGAAATAGAGGGTGTAGTTACAGAGCACATGGGGGTGGGGTCTGAAAAAACTAAAGAACTTGATGCTGATGAAATAGTGGTTCTTAACTCTGGATGCATATCAGAATCACTAGCATGTGGATTTTTTTTTTTTTTTTTTTTTTTTTTTGTCTTTTTGCCATTTCTTGGGCCGCTCCTGTGGCATGTGGAGGTTCCCAGTCTGGGGGTCAAATCAGAGCCATAGCCACTGGCCTACACCACAGCCTACACCACATGCGGGATCCAAGCCGCGTCTGCAACCTACACCACAGCTCACGGCAATTCCAGGTCCTTAACCCACTGAGCAAGGCCAGGGATCGAACTTGCAACCTCATGGTTCCTAGTCGGATTCATTAACCACTGCGCCACGATGGAAACTCCTGCATGTGGATTTTTAAAAAATAAAATTCCTGGGCTATACCCCAGGATATCTCATTTAATAATTCTTGGAAGAGTCGGGGGATTCAGGGTTTTTAGCTCCCTAGATGAATCGGATGTATAGTTAAGATTGAGTGAACTGAGATGTTAATTGCACTGTTGTGAAAATGAGAGTTGAGGAGAGAAGTGACTGGGGAGTACGAGGTGAGGGTGGGGTAACAAGAAAAGGGCCAAGTGCCTTCTAGTGTCTCAGCCAGTCACTTCACTTTTACGACCCCCTGTGTGGTAGACCTTCTTAACAATATATAACCTTTGGTCATAAGGGCGTTGAGACTATATGACTAGTTAATGTGACTAGATTAACTTAAACTCATTCTCAATATAGGAAGAATATCGCTCTAGGCACAAGCCCAGTGGTATTTTTTGGCAAGTGGTACCGCCATTATGTGAACGATAACCAATTTCATTTAGCCCTTAAAGAAATTTGCTTACATTTTTGTTGAAATTTAAAGTAGCGAATATTATAGTATATATTTTCCTTTTTGTTTTGTTGCTTCCATGATCCTATTAAAATAAATTCATTGCTCCTGTATGGGTTGGGCTCCTTCTTATTTTTATGGTTAAATTTTTTTTGACATAACATCGTGGCATTACATATTTCTCTATTGTTGCATGATTGTAATAAATGCACACTGAGTAAGGACATTGCAAAATTTATTTTTTCCAAAAGCATCAGATTTTACATTTCATAGTAATTGCCCCAGTATATAATGGTGGAGTCGTATCCTTTGATAAATGAGTAGTTGTAGAAGCACCTTTTCAACCCATTATTTCTACATAATTTCTTCTAGCCACTTTTATTCAAGGAAAGGTGTATTTGAAAAGATGAAACTTTCTTAAAATTTGAGAATATATGGTTTTTTTAACCTAGAGTGGATTATGTCGTCTTCTCTGCAATGTTCTGTTAATCCCTCTGAGAATCTCCAGAATTGTGCTTGGGTCTTTGAATTATCATTACAAACCAAAACAATCAAGCCAAACAAGATAAACAAAATATGCACAGAAACAAACATAGAATTCAAATTGCGATTGTATGAATACGATGAAAACTTGAAAACATCTGTGCCCCTATGCCTGTAAGAACAGCAGAGATCACCCCCTCTGTACATGGAGGAGTAGGAACAACCTTTTGGTAAAATTTGGAAAAGAACGGTTATTAAAATTAAGTGACCAAGCTTGATTTCCCCTTATCAGCTCTGTGACCTGATAGCGTAGTCTCCTCATTTATGAAATTTATAAAACAGAAGTGACAACATTGACCTGTCAAATTTCTGTAGGGATTAAATGAGATAGCCTCTATGAAAATGCTCTCTATAATTCTTGAATCAGGAAAGTACTCAGGGAGTTCCCACTGTGGCTCAGCAGTAGCAGACCTGACTAGTAGGCAGGTTTGATCCCTGGCCTGGCTCAGTGGGTTCAGGATCCAGGGTTGCTGTGACCTGTGGTGGAGTCTGGCAACTGTAGCTCCTGACTGCCACAGAAGAAAATAACTGGACAGTATTATAGTATCTGCGGGGTCAAAAACTGAATACGACGCTGAGGCACCCTTTGGCACAGTTTTTCAGATACCATTAGAGCTTAAAGATCAGCCCCTTTGTGGGTTACCTTGCAGAACTGTTATACAAATTAGTGAAATTCTGTTTTGTGGTCTCTGGAGGGTTAGTAGCATGTTGTAGGATTTAACTAAAATTATTGGATAGGTGAAGGAGTGAGTTACAGAGAAGACTTGGCAAATAGGAATTAAAGATGAGAAAGGACTGTAGCAGAAGTGATGAGCTGGAGATGCTTGGGATTAAGTGCCTGTTGAAATTTTTGACTCTCTAGACAACCACAGAGGCCTTTCAGGAATTTACTTGCTGTTCCCTGGAAGAAAACAGGAAAGTCCTCAGATTTCCAGCCTCCTCGAGCAGAGCACCAGCTTCTCTAGTTTTGTGCAAAGCCTGTGTTCCAAAGGCACTGAGAACTTTGTATTCTCACTCTGCTCAGACTGCATATTAAAAAGCTAGTGTATTATTCCATTCACTTTGGAGAGAGTAATTGAGAAAATTGCAGCACATGCTGGGAAAGGTGGTTATATACCCTTGCAAAACCCAAAAGCATCCACAGATTCTCAAGGTCTGTAAACACTTCAGGAAACAGATGATTTTTGTTCCCCTCATTTCTAGGCTAGGGTCTGATTTTGTCAGTGATCCAGTTTTAGATATTAGTAAATCTCTTGTAGGTATGTGTAAAAAGTCTTAAATAAAGAACTTTTCAAGTTCTTGGTAATTTTACAGGGAGTTAATCAATGCACAGCTTTCTACCTCCATTTTTCATTAGGATTGGTTATCCTTAGGGATGGTGGTGGTGGCCTGATGAGTAAAACGAGAGCAGTGGACTTCCCCTGAAGCTGTTCAGAGTGTCCATCTCTGCCTTGTCCTAGTCCCACCTTGGGTGGTCTCAGTGGGCAGCAGCTGTATATAAACAGCCTCACTGTGGCCCAGGGAGCCTGACTCTGCATCTGCAGATCCAGCCCTTTGAGATTTACAGCTTTAGGCACAAGTCTCAGTTCTAACCCTTCACCTCATCCAGACTCACGGTCTCATGTCTTTCCACCTTGTGGCCATTCGCCTGCTCATGAAGGGCTCAAGGAGGTAATGAGTATGAAAGTATTTTGAAAACTACAAGCCTTATGTAGGAGTATTATCATTTTTAAGGGAAATAGTGTATTGTGTTGAAGTAGGTAGTAAAGATATTTTGATCTAGGAAGACCCAAGTTCAGTCCTGTCTCTTTCATTACCTTTGGTATCTGGAGACTCAGTTAAACACTGGGTCTCAGATTCCAATTTTTTTAAGTGGGGGCAATAATATTACCTTTTATAAATCTTATCTATAGGATGATTTTGAGAACCAAATGAGATAAGGAAGATGAAGCCGATTCATAATATATATAAGGCCATACAAGCCTTAGTTTATTAAGCTGTTCAGTATGGAGAGAATACATGTGGAGTTTGAAAGACACACTTAGACTTCAAAAACAGACAACTGTTATGCTGTTTATGATCTAAATCATTTTTGCAATGTACAGAAGTGGTCTCCCCTGGCAAGCCATCATCTAGCAAGGAAAGAACCAGGTAGTACCTGGCAGGCACAGGGGAGAACTGCCTGGTGTTGGAGCGCTTTGAGGGTCCCAGCTTCCGAATGACTGTTCTGCAGGCAGAGTATTTAAGCCTGACATCTCTTTCACCTTCAAGGTTCTTTCCATCTGAGGTCTAAGACACAGACTTCGGGGTACCATTTTTTTTTTTTTTGGTATCTGTTTAATTTTATTTTTTGTACATAGTTTATTTTATTTTTTTTATGACTGCACCCACAGCATATGGAAGTTCTCAGCCAGGGATTGAATCTGAGCCACAGCTGAGATCTACACCACAGCTGTGGCAACACCAAATTAGGGGAACTGTTTATCTCCTGTTTCTTTTCATGTTAGAGAGACAACAGTCAGTGTGGTCAGAGGGCCTAAAATGTGCCAAAGACAGAGGGAAATAAATTGTTAGTCTGAGCTCAGTTACCACTGCGTAAAGTGAACCTGCTTCTGTATAATCTGTATAATTCTTTATAATCATGTGTAAAAGGTAATTGCAATCTATTGCTAGCACCACTAGGTTTTTAACATATTCTGTCTCATTTAATACCCTCAAAATTTCTATAAAATAGATCACCACTATTTTACAAATAAGACAGCCTCAGAGATAAATAATTTATCCAAGGTGACACAGTAATCTGAATTCAGTTCTGTTGATACAAAACTAATGCTCTTTCTATATCCTTATTATATACAATAATATAATGACCTTACAGAAGTCCTGGGGAACTGTTTCAGCCTCTTGTAACAATACTACACTGAGACAGAATGAGGCTAGGTAGCTTATTGTTTGCTATGCTTCACCCAGGACAAATTTTTGTCTATAAAAATTCTAGTCTGGGAGTTCCCGTCATGGCTCCGTGGAAACAAACCTGACCAGTATCCATGAGGTCGCAGGTTCAATCCCTGGCCTTGCTCAGTGGGTTAAGGATCCGGCATTGCCGTGAGCTGTGGTGTAGGCCACAGACGTGGCTCAGATCTGGTGTTGCTATGGCTGTGGTGTAGGCTGGCAGCTATAGCTCCGATTTGACCCCTTGCCTGGGAACCTCCATATGCTGTGAATGCGGCCCTAAAAAGCAAACAGAAAAGAAGAAAGAAAAGGAAGAGATCTCTCTCTCTTTCTCTACCACATGAGGGCACAGTAAGCAGGTGGATGTCTCCAAGCCGGGAAAATTGTCCTCATTGGGAACTGAATGAGACAGCACCTTGATCGCGGACTTCCCAGCCTCTAGAACTGTGAGGAAATTAATTTCTGTTGTTAAAGCAACCCAGTGAATGCTATTTGCTATGTCAGCCTGAGCTAATACAAGTAAGAACAGAAGAGGAGAGCAGGCAGCATTGGCAGAGATCTTCATAATGCCCTTCAGCTCCTGGAGTAGGGAAACGGAGCTGAGAAGTCAGGACAGAGGCTTTGATTATTAAACCCCCAAGCTGATCTTTTTCTTTTGTTTCTTTCTTGAGGTATGTCAGTTCCCACTTCACATTTTCATGTTATCATAACCTCCTGTTGCTTGACCATCTGTTTCCCTTTTTTCTATGTCTGTTTTTAAGTCTTTCTGCACAATTGCAATTACTTCAATATACTTTTTCTTTTTAAAAATATATGTATGAATGTTGCCTCGAATTAGCAGATTGGTTCTTGAGGCTTAAGGAAAGAACCCAATCCCCATAAGGCGAAAGTACAGGGCGAAGCCCCAGTGTTGACGTAGAAGCTGCAGCGAGTCATCCAGAAGATCTGGCTCATACAGTTATGAAAGTGGCTACACTAACAGAAGATTTTCAGTGTGATGAAACCATCCTTGTATTGGAGGAAGATGCCATCTAGGATTTTCATAGCTAGAGAACAGAAGTCAATGCCTGGCTTTAAAGCTTCAAAGGACAAGCTGACTCTTTAGTTTTAGGGGCCAGTGCAGCTGGTGACTTGACATTGAAGCCAATGCTCACTTACCATTTGGAAAGTTGTAGGGTCTTTAAGAATTATGCTAAATTGGCTCTGTCTATGCTCTATAAGTGGCACAACAAAGCCTAGGTGATAGCACATCTGTTTGCCACTTGGTATACTGACCATTTTAAGCCCGCTGTTGAGACCTATTGCTCAGAGGGAAAAAAAAAAAGATTCCTTTCAAAATACTACTGCTCATTGTCAATGCACCTGGTCCCCCAAGAGTTCAGATGGAGAGGTTCATGTTTTTATGCCTGCTTACACAACAGCCATTCTGCAGCCCATGGAGCAAGGGGTAGTTTCAACTTTCAAGTTTTATTTTTTAAGAAATACACTTTGTAAGGCTATAGCTATCATAGATTATGATTCCTCTGATGGATCTGGGCAAAATATATTGAAAACCTTATGGAAAGGATTCACCATTGTAGATGCCATTAAGAAAATTTGTGGGAGTTCCCGTGGTGGCGCAGTGGTTAACTAATTTGACTAGGAACCATGAGGTTGCAGGTTCCATCCGTGGCCTTGCTCAGTGGGTTAAGGATCCGGCGTTGCCGTGAGCTGTGGTGTAGGTTGCAGACGAGGCTTGGATCCCATGTTGCTGTGGCTCTGGTGTAGGCTGGTGGCTGCAGCTCCGATTCGACCCCTAGCCTGGGAACCTCCATATGCCACGGGAAGCGGCTCTAGAAAAGGCAGAAAGACAAAAAAAAAAAAAAAAAAAAAAAAAAAAAAAAATTTGTGATTTATGAAAATATCACCCTTAACAGGAGTTTGGAAGAAGTTGATTCCAGCCCTCATGGATGACTTTGAGAGGTTCAGGGATGTCGGTGAAAGAAGTAACTGCAGATGTGGCGGAAATAGCAAGAGAACAAGAATTAGAAATGGAGCCTGGAGATGTGACTGAATCGTTGCTATCTCATGATACAACTTGAATGGAAGAGGAATTGCTTCTTATGGGTGAGTAAAGAAAGTGGCTTCTTGAGATAGAATCTGCCCCTGATGAAAACTCTATGAAGGTCATTGAAATGACAACAAAGGATTTAGAAAATTACATAAACTTAGTTGATAAAGTGGCAACAGGATTGAGAGGATTGACTCCAACATTTTTTTTTTTTTTCTTTTTAGGGCCGTACCCACGGTGTATGGAGGTTCCTAGGCTAGGGGTTGAATCAGAGCTACAGCTGCCGGCCTACACCACAGCCACAGCAACACCAGATCTGAGCTGCATCTGCAACCTACACCACAGCTCATGGCAATGCCAGATCCCTGACCCACTGAGTGAAGCCGGGGATCAAACCCACATCCTCATGGACACTAGTCGGATTTATTTCCCCTGCACCACGACGGGAACTCCTATAACTCCATTGAAAGAAGTCCTGTTGTGGGTAAAATTCTGTCAAACAGTCTTGCATACTACAGAGAAATCGTTCATGAAAGGAAGAGTCATTCTATGTGACAGATTTCACTGTTGTCTTATTTTAAGAAATTGCCACGGCCAGGCAGCAACCTCCACCCTGATCGGTCAGCACCATCAGAAGCAAGATTGCTCACCAGCAAAGCTTATGACTTGCCGAAGGCTCAGGTGATGGTTAGCACTTGTTTTTTTTTTTTTTTTTTTTTTTTTAAGCAATTCAGCATTTTAAATTAAGATATGTGCATTTAAAGACATTATGCTATTGCATACTTAATAGACTACAGGATAGTGTAACTTTTATGTGCACTGGGAAAACCAAAAAAAAAAATTCTGTTACTTGCTTTATTTCAATACGTGCTTTGCCATGGCGGGCTGGAACTGAACTCATGCAGTATCTCCAAGGCGTGCCTGTAATGCCTCAGTCTGCATGTGGAGCATATTCAGTTTTGTTAATCATAGTTGAATGCGATGGAAATTTCTGGATTAGAATTAGAAGTCCCAGTGGGGTTGGCAGGGGAAGTCAGGGTAGCTTTCTCAGCTTCATAGCTCAGGGACCAACATACAATAGCTGCCTTTGTATCATCACATCTCCTCTTGCTCTCAGAACCCAGCCTAGTTTAGGATGCCTGGGCTTCCACACATTCTTTATTCCTTGTTTCCATCACCAAGGAAAACAGAAATCACCTTCCCAGACGCTGCGCTCACTTTTAGAAGTGCTCGTGTGTGGGAACTGTGGGAAATCTGCCCCTTCAGAGCCCCAGCCCACCAGCATTTTCTGTGTTTTTCTCTTTGCCTCTTCCCTGGTGTCCTGTCCAGTTTCAGTCTTGCTCACACTGGTTTCTTCTCCACGTAGGGCCCTCTCCTAGGACACAGCATTCTGTGGAGGGGACTGAGATCTCCTGCCGCTGGGTCCTCTGTCCTTCCCTAGGACACCTGTTACGAACTCCTATGCCAACCTCTTGGGGACCCTACCTTTGGCAGCGCTCATGCTCAATTTTGAGTTTTCAGATTCTCCCTGTCTTCTGTTTTCACTGAAATGTCATTTGAGGGATTTTCTTTTCTTTTCCTTTTCCTCGGGTTTCTAGGGCAAGTAGGATAATTCAAAACTTAGCATCTACTCCCTTTCAATGGAACCCAAGGAAGACAAAATATATTCTTTTTGTTGTTGTTGTTTTTTTTGTTTGTTTGTTTGTGTTTTTTTTGCTATTTCTTGGGCCACTCCCACGGCATATGGAGGTTCCCAGGCTAGGGGTCGAATCAGAGCTGTAGCTGCCAGCCTACGCCAGAGCCACAGCAACGCAGGATCCGAGCAGCGTCTGCAACCTACACCACAGCTCATGGCAATGCCGGATCGTTAACCTACTGAGCAAGGGCAGGGACCGAACCCGCAACCTCATGGTTCCTAGTCGGATTCGTTAACCACTGCGCCACGACGGGAACTCCGGAAGACAAAATATATTCTATGATATTTAGACACTGCATTTGACATTTTGAAATAAAGGATAAATAAGCATATTTGTATTTATACATAGAATTACTACAAATGTGACAACAGTGCCCAGCAACAAAATGCAGGGTAACACAGAGAGGTTACTTTGGAAGCTCAAATACCACAAGCGGTGCTACCCTCAGTGACATCATTTTCCAAAATGGTAGACATTGGTTGGTGACATTCTGAACAAAAGAAGTATAATTTCCCCTTGATTTACATAATAGTTACATTCTTGAAACGTTTAATGAAAACAAACAGTGCAAAAATAGGTAATAAATAGGTTTTACTTGCATAAATGGTCTGAAGGATACTTAAAGGTCACAGAGGCAATATTTTGTCCAGAATTGTGCATCACATTTCAGGACATTTAGCATTCTTGAGCCCTTCCTCCTAAATGTCAGAGCTATTATTATGATAATCAAAAGTACCCACACAAATCTGTAAGACTAAAGGCAAAGGGAACTACCCCCTGAACACTAGAATCTGGTTAATAAAAGTTGCTTCCCACAAGGGTACAAGTTAACAATTCTGAAACCACTCTACATGTTAACTGTTGAGTAAATGAGAGCAGGTGGTGGGAGCCACATTTCTCACTGTTGGAGCCAGAGGTTGCAGATAAACAAGGGCAGGAGGCCTTGTTCTATGTGGTAAGGAGAGATGTCAGCAAGAATTCATGTTTCTCTTAGTATAGATACAGATGGTTACATATAAGGTACATTTGTAGTGAGCTGTGTTTACATGGGTCATGATACACACATCTGTTTCTTTGCACTGTCAGCTGAAATGGCCTAAAGGAAACAGCACCCCTGTGTCTATGACCCACCTTATGGTTTCTAGTATCATTCTCCAATCAAGGAAGCAGGACTTGGGTAAATAACTGATGCTAGGACTGGGGACGTAAATATCTATGATGAGAATGAAGCATCTTGAAGGGCCAGAAAGTGCAGAAGTGCTTGCAAAACCAAATCAAACAAAAAACCAAAACCACACACAGGCGCACAGTGAAGAGATGTGTCAAAGAGGCGCCGGAGCCCATAGAACAAGTTCTGAATCACCAAAGCTGGAAAAATTTGAGCAACAAAATTAATGAAGTAGTATTGGATTACAACCCAACATATAAAGAAATATGCATGAATCCATACTAATATAAATAAATAATTGAATAAATAAATAAAGGCGAGAGAAAAGACAAATCTCTTTTGCAGATGAATTCCAAATAATTTATGTAGAGACTTCTCCTTCAACTCTCCACTCATGAAGTGTGGGCTATGCATGGTGACTCTTCCAAAGATTATAAGCGGGAAAGGGGGAAAAGCTTACTCAACTTTATTGGACAAATCTGGCAAACATTGCCTCATCCAGGTCATCAAAGTCAATATCAACCCAGTTATATTGGTGACATGTACTATTGATATCATATGAGGAGAATGGCATTTACCTCTGTGGTTTTCCTTCCAAAAACCTCATAACCGTGAGAAAAACATCAGAGGAATTCCCACTGAGAGACAGATTACAAAATTCTTGGCTAGTACTCCACAAAACTGTCAAGGTCATCCAAAACAAGGAAAATCTGAGAAACCTTCAGAGCCAAGCCAAGAGGAGGTTAAGGAGACATGATGATTGAATGTAACGTGGTCTCTTGGGTGGGATTCTGGAACAATGAAAGGGCAGTAGTTTAAAAATGAAGAAGCGCTAAATAAAATATGAGTTTTACTTCATAATAATTTATCAGTATTTCTTCTTTAATTATGAAAACTGTACTCTACTAATTAAAATGTTAATAATGGGGGGAACTGGGCATGGAGTACCTGGGAATTCTCTGTATTATCTTCCCAACTTTCCTGTAAATCTAAAACTATTCTAAGGTTAATTTTTTTATTTAAAATAATTTAAAAAAATTTCTCTACTGATTTCCAAGTTGCTCCCTAGGAGGAGGTGTTACTCTTACTCAGCATCTCCTGAGCTAGTCCCATACACTAAGCTCTAATAGCTTCCCTTTCCTTGCTCACTTGGAAAAATTTAAGGTAAGGTAGAAAATACACACATTTGTTTTTAGGAATAGCTAAAGACACGGTTTCATGTGCCATGATGTTTGTGTGAAACATTTTCCCTAGATAATTTAATTTTCTGTCCAGTACATAATTGTAAAGATGATGATGATATTAATTTTATTAATAATATTGATGATGGAATATTAATAATAAACTTGAGAGGAAGGTAGGGAGCAACTCGTGAATAGTTGAGAGAAGTATACTTGGGTTGGGATTCTCAGACCTATTTCTGGAAAGAAGAGAAAACTGTCATTGGTGTGCTTTTCCTGTAAAAAATTAGTGTCGTTGACTTTCTTTGCTCTCTAGAGTAGAAAGCGAGCTTTAAGTAATATTATTCTGTTAAAATATGCATCGATGTTAGCCCCAGTAGAATTTTTCTTAGAAAATGTAGTTGATCTATAATCTGGGAGGAAAAGCCTTAAGAAGAAGGAATATAATAATGATAACCACTGAAAAAAATCAGAAAGAGGATATTAAAAGCCCCCTTTTCTATAAAAGCTATGGGTTCTGTAAAGGACTAAAAGAAGACTCTAGTTAAGGAAGACACAGAGCTGTCTGAAAATATCAAATTTCACTTTATCATTATTTGTCAGACCAGTAGAACACTGTGCCATAAGAAAGTAAAAGATTAGATCAAGGGAAGGGCTGCATGAGCAGAATAACCTCATGGTTCAGTAGCCACGCCAGGGCAGGATAGAGTAAGCATCCCAAGCATCCTAAGAAGTGATGGTGCAGCCCACACCTGTGAAACAGAAGGGAATATGAAAGACTTAGGCGAAACAGCTCATACAGGTGAACCTAGAAGGAAAATCCTACCCTAAATTTTGTGGGTCTCCAAAAAGTTTTTAAGGCATTGAAGTTCTTTAGGTTGCTGTAATTTTTTTTTCCCAAAAAGATATATTGCTTAATGCTTAAAAAAAAAATTCCTACAAATTTTTTTGCTTATAAATTGAAGAATCAATTCCAGAATATTGAGCTATCCAGAGGAAATATTGTCCTCAGTTTTCTTCATAGTACTGAGTTAGAGATATCTAGGTGTCCCCCAAATATTTCATCTCCCCTTCTTCCTTGGAATTCACCTAAACACTTCTCAGTATCCCCTGTCGTTAGGGTGGGCATGTGACTAAGTTCTTTCCAACGGAGTGTCAGTGGAAGTGATGGGTCTAATTTCTCTGAAATTGCACGGAAGAGAGCTACCTGTGACCCAGAACACCTGCATAGTACTGTTATATGAGTGAGAAATAATTACTTTAAAATATGGCAGTTACAGTTTGGGGCCCATTTGTTAAAGCAATGTAGGCTATCAATACAAATTTCTTATTGAGTATTTAGTGAATTAATGAAAGAAAAATCATTTATTACACTAATACCCTGTTAAGATGTGGGGCATTTTATGTAGGAACTATTCATTAAATGCAAACTAAAACAGTAAAGGGACAGGGGAACAAAATGGGCACCAGACACCTGAAAAACAAAAGTAAAGTGGCAGGTATAAGTCCAGCTATAAAAATAATAACATTGAATGCAAATTAATTAAACAAAGACATGGGTTGGAGTTCCCATCGTGGCGCAGCAGAAACGAATCTGACTAGGAACCATGAGGTTGCAGGTTTGATCCCTGGCCTCCTCACTCAGTGGGTTAAGGATCCGGCATTGCTGTGGCTGTGGTGTAGACCAGGAGCTGTAGCTCCGGTTGGATCCCTAGCCTGGGAACTTCCATATGCCACAGGTGTGGCCCTTAAAAAAAAAAAAAAAAAAAAGACATAGGTTATTAGACTGAATTAATTAATTAATTAATTGTCTTTTTTAGGGCTGCGCCTGTGGCATATGGGCATTCCTGGGCTGAGGGTAGAATCGGAGCTGTAGGCGCTGGCCTATGCCACAGCCACAAAAATGCCAGACCCGAGCCACGTCTGCGACCTGCACCCCAGCTCATGGCAACCCTGGGTCCCCGACCCACTGATCGAGGTCAGGGATCGAACCTGCATCCTTATGGATTCTAGTTGGATTCGTTTTCTCTGTGCCACAATGGGAATGCCCAGAAATTTCTAATTTCACTCCATTGTGAATATCTTAGACTATCCTAAACAATTTTGAAGAACAAAGTTTGAGGATTCATACTAACTGATTTTAAAATTACTTTAAAACTATAGTACAATACAGGTGGTATTGGCATAAGGATAGGTACCCAGATTAAAGAAACAAATTAGAGATTTTAGGAATAACACATATATAATTAATTGACTTTTAATGAAGTACGAAGGTAATTCAATGGGGAAAAGATAGTCTCTTCAACAAATGTGTGTAGAAGAATTGGATAGCCACATGGAACATGAACTTCAATGCTCCTACCTTACATGATACGTGAAAAGTTAACTGTAGTAGATCATTGCTTAATGCAAAAGCTAAGAAAATACTATTCAAAATATTGTGGATTAAAGACAGTTTTCACTTTTTTAATTGAGGAAGTTTATAATATTCTAATACCCAGTACTTGAGGTTTTTAATTAAATAAAGTGTTCTCATACACTGTCTGTGGAAATGAAAATTAGTCCAGACTTACTGGAGGGCAATTTGATAATACTTAGCAAAAGCAGAAAAAGCTGTAACTGAGCAATTTCATTTCTAGAAATTTATCCTAAGAAAACGATCATGGATATTACAAAAGATTTATACTTTTGAGTGTTTATATACTTCATTGCTATAGTAGCAAAGAACTGTAATAATGAATATGTTTAACAAAATATTTGTTTAACAGTGTAGCATTAAGCAGTTCTTTGAAATGATGATACAGGAGAATGTTAATGACATGGGAAAATGCCTATACTATATTAACCAGGCAAAGCAGTATTCAAAATAGTATATATAATCTGAGATTACTTTAATCAAAAAAGGAATATGCAACAAAGCAGTTCCAGAAAAAAGAGAGGCGAGAGAGAAACGGAAAGATTCACATCTAAATTAAATCTCTGGATAATAAGATCATGCATATTTTTTCTTCTGTGATTTTCTATATTTTCCATATAATAAACATGTATCATTTTGTAATCAGAAGTGCAATTATATAGGTCATTTAAAAATAGCAAAAGAAATCCGTATAAAGGAGAAAATTTTAAGATGGCTGCAAAAATTCTAGTATAACACAGGTCGCTAATGAAGCCTCTTTTTTTTAATTTTTTTTTTTTTTTTTTGTCTTTTTGCCTTTTCTAGGGCTGCTCCCACAGCATATGGAGGTTCCCAGGCTAGGGGTCGAATCGGAGCTGTAGCCACCAGCCTACGCCAGAGCCACAGCAACGCAGGATCCGAGTCGCGTCTGCAACCTACACCACAGCTCACAGCAATGCCAGATCCTTAACCCACTGAGCAAGGCTAGGGATCAAACCTGCAACCTCATGGTTCCCAGTCAGATTTGTTAACCACTGAGCCGTGTCGGGAACTCCGAAGCCTCGTTTTTAAGATGAAACATCTTAAACAGAATTTAAACAGAATAAAAAATGTAAGACTAAAATAGGCATATTTAATACATGTTTAAAAACTTAGTAATTTTATAAAAGTTGAATTTCTTAGTCATCCTCTCTCTCTTACAAATAATCTTTGTTTTCCTAGAGAGAGGATGGGGGTCATGCCTTAATGCAGGTTGCAGTGTTGTGTGTTAAGTTGTTTAGTTTCTCACCTTGTGAGATCACAAAAGGCTGCCAAGAAGTCTGTGCAGGACGTTGTGGGGGCAACGGGAAGTTCTTCTGAGTTGTAACAAGTTTGGCCAAAGAAAATTCAACAGGTGCACATCATAGCCAGCCTTACTCCACTTCATTCATGTGCAATCTGGACTACTTCAGCCAAGATAATTAGATTGGTAATGACTTGTATAATCCAAATACATTTTGGATTCAGTGATACAAATGAAAAGCAATGGTCTCCATCCTCGACTTTTGTTTTTATTGGTAGCTGTGTTATGTTTTTAGACCAATACACTTATATTTAAAGCAAGCATTTCCATTTTGAAATTTGTCTCAGGGAAGATATAATGGCTTTTAGGATAATGTATCTCAAGCAATTTATGACTATGATGTATGATCCACCCCCCAAATATGACTACTTCCAATACAGTCCTGTCTGCAGAAGAAGGAACAATAAGGTTTTGTTCCGCTCCTCCTTACGGTGTATTATCTCATGATTCTTCCAATGTCCCTTGGAGAAAGGGAGAGCAGGCATTTATAATCCAGTCTTGTCCACAAAGAAATTAGAGCTCAGAGATTTTAGGTACATTTTCTGGAAGTTAAAGACATCTGAGAGAGGGAAATAGGAACTAAAGTGATGCTTACAAAGGTCATGTTTGTTGGAATCAGATAAATATGAATCATGACTCTGTTACTCAGCCTGTGAGTAACTCTAAAGTTACTCAGTCTTCTTGATAGCCAGGATTCACGTATGTAAAAAAGGGGGGGAGGTATTAATTCCTATTTTGAAGGGTTGTTATGAGACTTAAATGAGAATAATACATGTGAAGTATCTATAATTTAGGATGTTTCTCTAACAACTACCTCCATCCATTTTGAAACCAAGCAGGACCCTTCAGGTCCCTCTTAGGTACAAAAGCCCCTCCACCCCCCTGCCTTTTGTTTACAGAAAAAACCTGTAGTCTCCCAGGCTTCCTCTGAGTCACAAATAATAGGTTCAAACAGTTAATGATTAGGGCAATAGAGTCACAGAATCTTTAGTTCTTTCCTGAAGGACATAGATAACAGTGTTTGATGCACATTTAGTTTTGCAGTTACTCTCACTGCCACCAGAAAAAGCTAACTGCTCGATGACCAGACCTTAGCCATGATATTAACTAGTCCATCATGCATAATTCTAATACGTAATTTTAAGAACTGGTCTCACGAAAGTGGGAACAAACCAACTCTGGAATTGAAGATTAACTATGCTTTAAACAATCAAGATGACGTTGATTAGACCACTGCATGACCAATTTCAAGATGACCGTCTGAGCTGACTGCTGTTTTGCACATAGCCCCCTGCCTCACCTGGGCACCCCTGAAACTCTCCTTTAAAAGCTCCTGCCCCTGGTCAGTAGTTGGGACTCAGTTCCTTGCAACATGAGTCTACCTTCTTCCCAGGATTGCCAGCTTTCTCAATAAAGTTATCTTTCCTTTTATCCAAAATATTTGTCTCTCAGTTTTGGATCCCCCCCCCCTTTTTTTTTTGCTTTTTAGGGCCGTACCTGTGGCATATGGGAATTCCCAGGCTTAACCATTGAATTGAAGCTGTAGCTGCTGGCCTACGCCACAGCCACAGCAACACAGGATCTGAGCCAGGTCTGTGATCTACACCACAGCTCACTGTGGCGCCAGATCCTTAACCCACAGAGTGAGGCCAGGGATTGAACCCGCATCCTCATGGATTCTAGTCGGGTTTGTTACCAATGAGCCACGATGGGGACTCCTCAGCATTGGATTCTTGAATGATGAGCAGCTGAACCTGAGTTTGGTAACAATTCCTCATTCTTTAAGATAGTTGCAGCTGAGTATTTTTTAAATTTATTTTTATTGAGGTTACATTAGTTTATAACATTGTATAGGTTTCATGTCTACAACATTCTATTTCTACTTCTGTTTGCACTATAGTGTGTGCACCACCAAAATTTAATTTCCATCCATCACTGTATAGTTGATCCCCTTACCCATTTTATCCTTCTCCCTCCACCCACGTTCCCTCTGGTAACCATTACTCTCTTCTCTATATCTATGTATTTGTTTTTGTTTGGTTTGTTCATTTCCTTTGTTTTTGTTTTTTTGTTTTTTATGTTCCACATATGAGTGAAATCTTTTGGTATTTGTCTGTGTCTGTCTGGCTTATTTCACTTGCATAATATATCCATGTTGTTGCAATTGTCTGGAGTTCATCTTTTTTAATGGCTGAACAGTATTCTGTCGCATACATGTACCACATCTTCTTTATCTGTTTGTCTATTGATAGGCATTCAGGTTGTTTGCATATCCTGGCTATTGTAAATAATGCTGTGATGAACATAGGGGTGCATATATCTTTTTGGATTAGTGTTTTTATATTCTTTGGATAAGTACCCAGAAATGGGATAACTGGGTCATATGGTAGTTCTATTCTTAATTTTTTTTGAGGAATTGCCATACTGTTTTCTGTAGTGGCTAATTTACATTCCTACTAATAGTGCATGAGGGTACCCTTTTCCCCACATCTTCACCAGCACTTGTTATTCTTGCTTTTTTGATAATACTCATTCTAACAGGTGTGAGGTGATACTGCAGCTAAGTATCTTGAGAATGGAAATAAGCATAACTTGTGGGATACAATTACTAGGCTTTTGTAACTGTTTCCCACCCAGAGTTACTTTGTTGGGTTAGTTCTTCCTTTGCTGTAGATGTAATTTAGGTCAAGTCCCACAACTTTCTTATCACTTTCAGTTAATAAAAAATTCTTCAAGGAAGTACTTAATACATTTGGCTCAGTGTAGTCATCAAAACTTCAATCTTGATTCAAAGCTAAAATTTCAGGCCTGCTGCAGACGAAAGGTCTGTAAGAGAAGAGAAAAGGGCTTGGCCGCTCCTCTTTTTTCCTTTTCTAGGATTCATTTTCTCTAACTTGCTAACCCCATCAGAGTCACAGTAGAAGAGAAAGGAGAGCAAAGAAAGACCAGCGGGCCAGTTCTTAACCTAATACTGTTGTGAGCAGCATCGAGTTCTCTGCTCTGAGGCCTTGTGAAACTCTTTCTTTATCAGCTCTTTTGTGGGTTCTTTGGAGACCCACCCAGTTACTCGGAAACTCTCTCCTGTGTTTTCGTGTTGGATATCATGCACTCTCTCTGGCTGGTCGCTTATATGTCTCCCTCTTCAGTCTCTGGACATTGGGTGGTGCCTCCACCTTTTTTTTTTTTTTTTTTTTTCTTCTTTCCTGCTGAAGTTTGTTTATCTCTCCAGACAGCCCTTTAGCTCTTTTAGACAGGATCTAAGACCATTCCAACTTGGCTCTCTTTTTACAGCCCACAGCTGGTACAGGAGAGAGATTCACATATTCTCTCTTTCAGCAAACTCTGTGAGTGGAACTTGCCTAAGGCAGCAGCTTCTCTCTCTTTCCCTTTATTGTGAGAATGGTTAGCACATTTCTCAAGCATGAATCAGACACCAGTCCACTGTTTCCTCAAAACCCGGAGACATATGTCAAGCTTTTCAGCTTTTCAGCTCTCTGTTGTTCCTTGCCCTGGGCTGCAGGTGAGGGGCAGGTACCCTTCCCCTGGGCTGGAGCTGGGGTGAGTGAAAGGGGGCACTTAGCATAGCTGTAGCTCTCTCTAAAAATCCTCTTCTAATCCAACTCCTTTACTCCCAGTGTGGGTGAGGGTTTAAGGGCCACAAAACTGACTTTCTACTGCTACTTCCTTTGAACATTCTGCTTTACGGCCTTGCATCTCATTTTGTAACAGAACATATGCTCTCTTGGTATCTTAATTAAACCTCTATTTAACAGTCTGTTAATTCTGCATTACTTTATATATATAAAATTTATCTTTCTACAAAGGTGCTTATTAATTTGTTTTTTATCAGTTAAGTTCCGTTTTGCTTTTTTTTTTTTTTTTTGGCTTTTTAGGGCTGCACCTACGGCATATGGAAATTCCCAGGCTAGGGGTTGAATTGGAGCTACAGCTGCCGGCCTACACCACAGCTCACAGCAACACCAGATCCAGATCCCCAACCCACTGATGCAGGCCAGGGATGGAACCCACATCCTCATAAATCCTAGTCTGGTTTGTTAATCACTGAGCCACGAAGGGAACTCCCCCATTTTGCTATTGATTTAAGTAAGTCAGTTTCAGAGATACTTTATTGTTTTTTTTTTTTTTTTTCTGATTTGTTTTGAAGTAGAACTGACATTTGAATATTTGTCAACTTACATATAATCTGATATACTGACACCCGAGTCAATTAGATTTTATAAGAAAAATCTATTTGTACATCTCTAGCCTTTCTAGAAAATGCATTTCTCTCCTTTCTTATTTGGATTCACTAGGAACTGCAATGCATTGACATAATCCTCGGCTCATGGACTCTGTTCATTGCTCCAGTGGTGAGCACGTCACCTAGCCTAAGTCAAGGAGTCGCCTGTGAGGATTTGGAGAACTTAGTACCAGGAAAAGCATTGCAAAAGCTGCCTCTGGTGCCTGAGTTGGAAGATAGAAAACTGGGTGATGTTACATCCATGCTTCCCACACTATGAATAAAACTGATCTGCACCATGGGAGAAGGCAGAAGCAGGAGCAGAGAGGGGAGCAGAGACACAAGACACAGAATCTTGAGGCTTTTTCAGTTCATGTACTTGTTTTACCTGAGTTCTAGCCTCAGTCCTTCTCTTCTTGCATAAGTTGGCTCAGAGTGGGTTTCTGGCAGTTGGACTCTCCAAATGCTATCTCCTTAGAGCTTACTAAGTTTCTTAAAACATTTTTTTGAAAATAGAAAATACAAAATGAGGGTATGAGTATACATTTATGGTATATACACCCATCTAATACAATGCCTTGTCCAGAGTCAACATCTAGAAGACATTTGAAGACATTACAAGGGAGCCTTAATTAAAATCAACAATAAAGAAGAATCAACACTCTAACAACTCTAAAAACTGGTACATTTAGCATTTCCCATACTGGCTCAGCAGAAATGAATCTTACGAGCATCCATGAGGACACAGGTGTGATCCCTGGCTTTGCTCATTAGGTTAAGGATCTGGTGTTGCCATGAGCTGTGGTGTAGGTGACAGACACGGCTCCAGATCCTGTGTTGCTGTGGCTCTGGTGTAGGCCAGCAGCTGTAGCTCCGAATCGACCCCTAGCCTGGGAACATCCATATGCTGCGGGTACAGCCCCAAAAAGACAAAAAAAAAAAAAAAAAAAAAAAAAAAGGTATATTTTGACAACAGAACGTCTCAAGGATTGCAAAATGAACTTTCAACATCACTTGCTCCCTCCCCGCCCTTTTTTTTGTAGCCTTGAGGACAAAATTACATGATATACTTCAGGGCTTAAATAGATGACTGAGTCACCGAGGAGTCATTCACAGGGACTATAAAGTTTCTGACTTCACGTGAAACTCTTTTGTTATCCATGTAAGGATACTGATGTGATAGATGATTTTTGTAATATATAAAATAATTTTAAATAGTAAATATATTGCATTTTTTTCTGTTGCTTTAGTTTTACTGGAGTGCAGAGTGAACGAATATGGATAGAGAATATTTTCTAAAAAAGAAGAAATATGTTATTATACCCAGGTTTTAAATAATGTTTTAACTCTATATCTTTTGTTAGTGCGTTTTAGGGATCCGTAATATATTAATGACTGAAAAAATAAAGACCCACTAATCTTTCTTTCCTTGGATCTTCTCTTGCCTGCATTCCCCTCTCTGCTTTTACTATTTAGTCCAAAGCTATTCTTCATCTTTAAGTTACAGCGCCCTCTACTGAGTTGGTAGTAACATTACATTTTGACCATTTTTCCCATAGTGGCTGCTTTTCCTTCAAAAGGAAAATAACACTTTGAAAATCAACTAAAAAGATGAACTTTCTGCAAATTTTATTGCTCTCAAACTATTTGAAACTTATTACAAAGATACAAGAAGTCACATTACAACAAAGAAACAAACGATCATGGGTTTGAAGGTATCATGAGGATACAAGCCCTCAATGTAAGACATTTACTTTTCGAGTATATATAGCAAAAAGATATAAAAGAAATTAAAAAAGCAAAAACCCCCCACATTTTAAATATGAATGATGAAAATTTTAAAATGAAAAAAAAATGTGCATTTAAAATTTGTCTCTGCATAGCGAAACTGCTAAGATGAATGCTAGAAGAGCAAATTTTTATTGTTTTGCAGATTTTCAGTTTTATTTTTATCTACATGACCCTAATTTTTTCCAGTTATGGTATGCTGGAGGTATGATTAAGTTATTTTCTTTTCCTCCTAACTAAATAGTATGCTCCATTAGTACAGAGACCCCTTTATGGTTCTGATTCTAAAAATATTTAAAACTATAAATTCACACCAATACTACTAATTCAAATCCAACACTATAAGGTTCATTCTAGCTTTCCTCTTTGCGTATTTGTAACTCATTTCTCTGACAGCAAGAAGCCTAGCATTCCTTATCCTCAGTATATTTATTTATTTTCTTGGTTCCCTGATATGTAACCGATCTCTCAACCACCAGGCTGCTCCCCTGCCCAGCTACCTTCTTCCCTTGGGCTTTGACCCATACTTGGGCAGCTTTCTCAAGTCTGCCTGATGACTTAGCCAGTGATCCCAGAAAGAAGGGAGGAAAGGAGGGAGGGAGGGAGGGAGGGAGATGGAGACTTTACATACAAAAATATAAGTACAGAATATTGAGACAATTTCCGTGATTACTGATTCTTCAGTAGATGTACAGTTTTTTTTCTGCATTTTAAATCTATTGGTCTTCAGAAACTGAAGATGGCCTGAACAGTAGTACTTTCAGAGAGATGAGGTGTGCCGTTTTGAATCCAGTTTGAATTTGACACAACTGGTTTGAAATGGGAATTAATTACATGCTTTAATAATAATGGCAATTTATCAGTAATTAAGTGCCATGTTTTTGTGATGTCTGCATTTACCTTTTTCAGGGGTTGGGAATAGTGGATAGGCTGAGCAAGAGACAGGATTCATCTTCTTATCTGGAATTCTGTCTCCTAAATGACTTGGAAAACCTGGGGAGACTATCCATTGATCTTAATGTGATAAATGAGTCCAAACTTAAAATAATTGTCATTTCCCTAAAGACTATTGGAACATTCAAAATGAAAACTCATTGTATGATAAAACTGTCTTTCCAGTGATGTGATGGTTTTACACCGAGCCAATCAAACTCAGATAGGCCACTTTGTGCTTACTTAAATTTGAGACAGCAGTGACCAGGATTTTTTAAAAGGACCAGGTGCTTGTGGATTTTGGTCTTATTACAACTAAGTACTCCAGTAGTTAAAAAGGTAAACTTGTTTCCCAACTAAAATTTTGAAAATCTAGAATGATTATTCAAGCAGATCCCCCTAGTGATATGGTATTCACGTAAGTGTTGAAAAGAGGTCTTCGAAGACCAAAATAGATGAAATGGATTAAACTTTGAAGGTTGCTTCGATAGAGGACAGTAGTACCAGAGAAAGCTAGATGTTGGGAAAAAGAGAAGCAAGCTGAATTAGGGTGAACCCCCCAGACTTCTGTCCTGATCAAGAAAATGAATTGGGTTAAGGAAATGAATGAGGTCAGGGTCTCTGCTCTTGGTCTTTGTAGACCCACTGGTCTTCGGGAATTACCAACATGCAATAGGCAGGGATGCCCTCTTTCATGCAGGTGTTTAAATGTCTATGTAACATTTTCTTTTCTCATGCAGGATGTTGCTGTTGTTAATTATACCTTTATTTGGTGTGTTAACAGTTTTAATTATTGCAAACACTTTTATTTTAAAAAAAGTAACAATGCATTATTAGAAAGTTGAAATAAAAAAGAAGTCTTGAGTTTTTACGAGATTCCACAAATGGGAAATTATCAAACTACTGTAACGTTTCTATATGCTTCCTCTTAAACCCCGACTTACTTTGTTATGAACAGGTAACAGCTTGCAGTCTGGCCCCAGTATGCAAATTATACTTTGAGTGGTATTATTTTATACTAGAAGAGCTTCTCAACCCTTAGCATATAAAAGACCACTTGGTGCTCTTGTGTAAGTGTGGTTTTTATTTAGTGGGCCTGGGGTGGGCCTGAGAGTTTGTATTCCTAACAAACTCCAGAAGTAGCCAACGAAAGAGGATAATTTTTAACAAAACTAGAAATTGGAAGTAAAATAAGCAAATAAATTGATTTCAAGATCATTTTTACTAAGTAGGCAGTCCTCATTTTACGACCTCTGGATTTGTATATGTCACAAATATATAAAATAGTATGAAGAGAGGTAAATTCAAGATCTGGGGGGCCTGGATTTTTTTTTGGAACTAGTCTTTGTTTAGTAACTCAGATGTGGGGAGATCTTTATTTACAGGTGGAGTTGTACCTCCTGCAGATAATAGGATACAGTGATAGTTTCTATGGGCAGCTCTGGATGGACAGAGAATGATCACAATTAATATCTCATCTGATTGATGTTGGAGAGTGTTAAAATCTTTCACATACAGTATACAACCTTGCTATTATGAGGCAGATACTCATACTCATTTTACTGATGAGAGGCTACCCAGGGAGGTTATGCCTCATCTCCAAGTTTACACAGCTGAAGGCTCTGAAGTCCAGGGTTCCTTCGCTTAGTGCATGTTATGCAGTAAGAAGTTCTGTCTTACCCGGGCAATAAACCACACTTTTGTAACTGTGTCTATCCTGAGAAGGAGTAGGCCTGAGGTTTTTCTGATAAGTGCTGATGAGCAGATATGCCCTGAGATTTATCAGGGGCAGATCACACTAACTAAGCTGTAGAGCAAAGTACGGCTGCCCACCTGGATGGATGTTGATTTTTTCTCCAAAAGACCCTTGAGTCCCCCTCCCCCACTCCTCCCCACCCCTCCCCCAGTTTTATTAACACAAACACTGTATTAATTTTAGGTGTTCCTTTTTTTTTTTTAAATTGCTTTCAGATTTAACTCCTTTCCTTCTTAAAGCTTAATTCCCATCCCAGGTATGCAACCACCCAACCAACCCTCTCTGTCGTGTGTGTGTGTGTGTGTGTGTGTGTGTGTGTGAGATACTTATTTTTTTTAGAGGATAATTGATTTGCAGTGTTGTGTCAATTTCTGTTGTACAGCGTAGTGACCCAGTCATACATTCTTTTTCTCATACCATCTTCCAGCATATTCCACCCCAAGACCCGACATAGTTCCCTGCCCGTGCTGTACCACAGGACCCCATTGCTTATCCATTCCGAATGTCAGAGCTTGCATCTACCAACCCCAAACTCCCATCCATCCCACTTCTTTCCCCCTCCCTCATTTTTGTGACTAGAAAGCAGACCTAGAGATGTGTGGGGTCTGTGGAGTTAAGTTACACGAAAACGCAAGGGAGCTGTGTGAGACAGAGCCGGACAAGGCCCCAAATTCCGTGCAGAAAGAACTATTTCTGGGCAGTTCGCCAGGGCTCCCAGCCCGAAAGGAGCGGGGCTTGAAATGCAGAAACCTGAGCTTCAAAGCGTCCCCCTCCCCAACCTTCCTTCGCAGATGCGGAAACCCACAGGCAGGCATCGCCTCCCCGACGGCTCCTCCACTCGGGAGACCGAGCAGAACTCACTCCCCAGGTCCCTCGGCCCCTCCCGGCCCCACCCCGCAGCCCTTTCACTTCCTGCCCGCGCGGGGCAGCGCCAGGCCCGTCCCCCGACCTCTCCCGGAGGCCGGCTTGGGGCGAGCTCCTCCCCGAGCAGCGCCGGGAGCGGCCACTCCCTGTGCGCGGAGCCGGGTGGGGCCTCGACTCCTCAGCCTGCAGCGCCTGCGGCGCCGCGAGTCCCTGGCCTTCAGGCCTCGCGCGCGGGCAGCCCTCGGCCCCCCGGACCTCCCTCGGCTGGGCCGGCCCGTGCCTCCGGGACCATGCTGCGCTGGCTGCGGGGCTTCGTGCTGCCCGCGGCGGCCTGCCAGGACGCCGAGCCGCCGACGCGCTACGAGACCCTCTTCCAGAAGCTGGACCGCAACGGGGACGGCGTGGTGGACATCCGCGAGCTGCAGGAGGGGCTCAAGAGCCTGGGCATCCCCCTGGGCCAGGACGCCGAGGAGGTGGGTCGCTGCCCGGCGGGCGCCGCGCGGGGGCCGGGAGGGCGGCGGCCCGCGGCTCTGCAGGAAGAAGCTGGAACTGTGGCTTCCAGCCCGCGCGACGCGGTTCAGAGGCTCGGGAGCGGGACTGCGGCCGGGTACCCGGAACGGATGCGAGGCAGGATCTGAAAGGCTACCGGTGTTTTTCCAAAAAAAAAAAAAAAAAAGGTGCAGTAGACACAGTCGCTTACAGTTTGAAATCCCATACTGAATACTTTTGTCTGAACGCATCCCCAGGCCTTTTTACGCCTTTGCAAAAAATTTAACCCTCCCCATCCCCAGCCTTTGCAAATATTTAATCAAGTTTCTTAGCTCTCGCTCTTTAGTGGGTCCCACGTTCTGTGAAAAGGCTCACACTCTAGCTCTTCGAAATTGCTTTACTGCTCCAGATAGTTTTGTGTTGTTTCAGAACTGTTTGAAAAGCAAAGGTGTGTTTCTCCCAACTTCCTGTTGAAGAGATGTAGCATTGCCTTGTTGAAGACACTCTTAATGCCCAAACTGCGTAAAGCTGAAGGGTTGGCCGATCGATGAGCAATTTCAGCTCCTCTGAGTCATTTTAATTGTGTCTCTGAGGTCCAGCCCCTATCGGGGGTGGAGATCCTTGGAACCTCTCCAACCCACTGAAACATAAGAGGACACTCTAGCCTTCTCTGTCCCAAGAGGGAAAGTGATTAAGCTGCAAGAGCCAACAACTGTTTTATGGTAGTTATATTTTAAGCTACTCACTTCAGTGGTTACAGGGCTCTTACTATTTCTTCGTGAGTCACATTTAGTAAGTTACAACTTTTAGGAAACAGCCCATTTTGTCCAAGGCTCATAATACTCATTTCTCATTTTGAGTTCTCACTGTACCTGTAGTTATGGTCTCTGCTTTATTCCTGTTATCTCTCGACGCCTTCAATCTTGCAAATCTTTTTTCTTGTCAATCACTTTCCCCCCTTCAGTCTTTGTCTACTTTATTCATACATTGAAAGTATCAACTTTCAGTACTTTTTGCTGATTGTTTCTCATTATTATTATTTTTTAAATGAGAGATGCAACATTTATTTCAGGTTCTCTCTCTTTCTTTTTCTTTTTTGCCACACCCATAGCATGTGGAAATTCCCAGGCCAAGGATGGAACCTGTGCCACAGCAGAGAAAATGCTGGAGCCTTAGCCCCTTAGGCCATCAGAGAAACTCCCCGTTTCTGTTTTTTAAAATTTCTTTCATTAACTTCTGTTTATTTCCTTCTACTTTCTCTGTGTTTACTCATTTGCCTGTTTTTTCATTTCTTGAGTTGAACACTTGATCCATTAATTTTGAGCTACAGTAGCCTTTTAATCACTTCTTTAGCTGCATCCCATATGTTTGTGTTTTTGTTGTAATACTTTGCTCCATGGATTTTCTAATTTTCAATATGATTTACTCTTTGACCCAGGAATTACTTAAATATGTGCTTTAAATTTGCAAATATTTGTTTCTTTGATTAGTTTTTTTTTGAAAATGAGAATAGAAAAACCTCTGGCAAGATTAAGAAAAACAGAGAACTCAAAATTGTAAATAAAACATGTTTTTAGTTTTCCAAAAGTTTGATAAGAACAAATATAAAATTAGTTTTATATAACTGTGTGTATGCAAAAATGTAGAACAGAATAGCATATATTTATCATTGTATGTGTGCATTTATACATATACATAAAATGTATTTTATATATGAATACACATACATGTCACTCTACGCTCATAGCAGATATTATTAACTATTCCAAACACTCTTTTTTGACTGATTCATTCTTCAATAAAAAGTTAATATGGTTACTTCTGGATGGTAGGATTAAGTTAACTTTTTACTTTTTTCTTGACAATTTTTATTTCATTTCAGTTTTTTTTTTTAGTTGATCACATTATTATTTTTATGATTCGGAAAAATAGGGCTTATTTATTTATTTTTTAATAAATATCACCTCCTCTGGAGTGAGCTCTTCTGGTCTGCCCTCTGTAGACGAGTTGATCACACTCTACTCTGTATAAGAACCTTGTCTCACATATCACGATGGCCAGAATTTTCAGAAGGTATTATTTTTATCTATTGGCTGTGCCTGCCACTAAGACCAAACGTCTTAGGATGAGGATCATGTCTCCAAGTACAGTGACATAAAAAAGATTGAAGACTGTGATTGGAAATGCCCTAAACGAGGCAGTAGCTCATTTGAAATAATCAAAGAAAAAAGGGGAAAAAATTGAAAGCGGTTGTTAGTCCTTTTATATCTAGCACGTGTAGGACAAAAAACCCAAAAATTATTGTGTTGCAAGATGGTCTTTTTTAAGAGCAGTTTTTGGTTTACAGCCAAATCGGGAGGAAGGTACAGAGGTTTGCCCATATCCCTGCCCAGACACGTCACATACATAGCCTTCCTCATTGGGAACATCATTCACCGGAATGGTACTTTTTTGTTTGAACCAAGGATGAACATATATTGACCTTAGGGTTCACTGTTGACCTTAGGGTTGTATTTTCTGTGGGTTTAGACAGATGTATAATGACATGCATCTATAATTTTTTTTTGGCTGTACCCACAGCATATGGAAGTTCCTGGGTCAGGGATCAAATCCAAGCTGCTGCTGTGACCTATACCATATAGCAATGTTAGATCCTTACCCCACTGCATTGGGCTGGGGGTTGAACCCTTGCCTCCCCAGTGACCTGAGCCATTGCCAGGTCCTTAACCTGCTGTACCGTAGTGGGAACTCTGACATGTATCTATACTCTTAATATCAGACAGAGTATTTTTACTGCCCCAAGACTCCTCTGTGCTCTATCTATTCACTCCCACTCCCCAGTCACTTATCTTTTTATGTTTCCATAGTTTTGCCAAATAAACATCTATTTACATGCTTAATGAACTTGTAAGGAAATAAGAAAAAATCTAGTCAAACCGCTTGAGTTTAAATCATGGTTCTGCCTCTTAAAATTTTGGGCAGTTTTAAGAATCTAGCTTCAGTTTCCTCATCTGTAGCAGAGGTAATATTGGTACTTATAGGGTTATTGTGAGGAATAAATGAGTTAAAATATGTGAAGTTCTTAGAAATAATGCCTTGTGCCTAATGAACAATCAGTGGACTACTAGTCTTGAAATTATCTAATACTGTTACTACAGTCATTTCTGAAAGAGAAGTGTTAAAATCTCCTTTATGATTGTAGATTTACTAACGTTTCTTTATAGTTCTGTCAATTTTTCCCTTTTGTATTTTAAAAAAAGACTATATAGTAGACTGTACTATTGGTGTGTTCAAATTTAGCAAATTTATCTTCCTAGTGAACTGTTCCTTTTGTCTTTTTCTTGCCTATCCTTATAGCCTGGTTCCCCCCCCCCCAATATTTTCTGAATGCCTGAGTCATTGCACTAGCCGTGGTGTTCCCCTCAAACAGGTCATTTTCCCAAGTCACCCTGGGAAATCTTCAGCATCTAGGCTCCTGCTTTGGAAAGGCACCATCCTTACCCCATGTTCTACTCAGGGCTCTTTGCCTGCTGGGTGGTGAGCGAGCCAGTTCCCAAAGCCTATTTTCCTGCCTCCTGCCTCGGACCACTCCTGGTGCTAACTGTGTCATTTCTGGTCCTCCTAGGAACAGAAATCCAGATGGGGAGTTCCCACTGTGGTGTAATGGGTTAATGATCTGGCTTGTCTCTGTGGCATTGCTGGTTGGTTTGATCCCGGCCCGGTGCAGTGCGTTAAGGGTTGACAGCTGTGGTGTAGGTTGCAGATGAGGCTCAGATTTGATCCCTGGCCCCGGGAACTTCCATATGCCAGGGGTGCAGCTGAAAAAGGAAAAAAAAATAAAAAGAAAAATCCATATGATATTGGGTGTGCAAAAGAAGGATGAGGGAGAGGAAAAGGAGTGAGCTGAGGGAGTCTTCAGACCATGATACACATCTAACCCCTGTTAGAAGAGTGCAAGAAAGGAGACCTAGGAAGAACTTCAGGCCAAAGTATAGTTCTCAGAAGGTCTCCACTAGGCTGATGGGGAGTGGCCGAGGGAGGGCTGTTAGGGGAGTCCTGCGGTGGCTGCCCAGTGCTGCTGCCCTGCTCTGCTAGTCATTGGTTGGAACAGCCCAGCCCATTGGCTGTTCACATGCTCGGTGTGAGTGCTGCAGCGGGTTCAGAGGTCCAAAGGTGTGGCAGTTTGTGTCACCTCTGCTCCCACAGTAGGTACCCTTGTGGGTTGGCCTGACCCTCCACTCGTGGCCCAAAGATCTGGGAAGTGGTCCCTCGGTGTTCAGAGCCTCTCTCCCTCAGGGAGGTCAGTGGGACAAACCACTGTCCCCATTGCTTCCCTTCCCCACTGGTACTCATTTCCCTTCTTGATCGTCTAGTTTAAATTCCACTCACACTCAGCTGGAATCTCTGTAGGTCTCTGTGGCTTGCCTGGTGGTGGGACCCAAGTCTTCCTTCCTGTGGGGGCTGAGCTTCCAGGCCAGTGTTGCTGCATGTGCCTCTTTGCGGTTATAACCGGTCAGGGGGGCATCAGATGGCATCCCTGGTGTCCATATAGATCCCCTGAATTCCATAAACATTCTCCGTGGTGCAGAAGCAGCCCAGCCTCCTGCTGATCAGGGCCAATTTACACCTATGAAGAGCGTGACTGCTTTTTTTGCCTGTTGGCCCCTGGGCTCAAGGAGTTCCAAATGTTCAGGTGGCAGTTATAGCTTGTGGTTCAGTGGAACTTTTAATGTGTCTCCTGGCAAGAGCATGTCCTGTTCGGAGACCAGAAATGAACCATGCAGAGCCCAGAGTTATGGGACAGAAAGCACAAGTCCCCAGTGAGTCCTTGGGAGTGCTGGTAAGTGGGGATGCGCCACCTCTTGGCTCTTGGACTCATGTACTCTTCCTTTTGGGGCACAGAGCCACGTGGTAGAGGTCTCGGATATCATGTATGTCCTGCATCTGGAGGGGTGGCAACCATCGTGGCCGAATATTGTTTCCTGGGTGTGCTTGCTGTGCTTGCAGCAGGCCATTCCTGCATTCTGTGAGGCTGGCTGCTTCTGGCTGGTGTGGTATTAGGGGGCCAGTGGATCCCTTGGTCTCCAGACCACGTCATACCTCTTCTACTGTGAAAGGGATCCCCCGGTCAGATGCTTCGTTATGTGGGGATTTCATGCCTGTGGATCAAGCATTCTGTAAGCCCCCAGAAGGTGGTGCTGTCTGAGCCTTTGAGGGCAGGAAGGGGAAACCACTACCTTCCTTTGAGAAAGAGCCAGTACCTCTTCCATGACAGGAGTGCCCAATATAACTGACTTTCTTTTGAGGAACCAGTTGGTCTTCTTGAGGAATAGGGCCGTCAGGGCCAGATCATGAAAGGCATGGCAACCAGCAGGTTGAATTTTTTTTTTTTTTGCCACACCTGTGGTGTATGGAAGTTCCCTGATCAGGGATTGAATCCGAGTCTCAGCTGTGACCTACGCCAGATTGAATTTTTCTTATATGAGTGATGGGAGTACTTGGGGGTTTTAAGCAAGAGGGGCCACAGGCAGACTTAGGATGTAGGAGGATCCTGGTGGCTGTGTGGAAAACAGATGGAGGGAGAGAGGGAGTGGAGGCAAGCCTGGGAAACAGTAGCCAGTGAAGTACTTGGAATTAGGATCACCTGGTTAGTCTTTCCAGGGAAAATTCAGAGCCATAGGTCAAGGGTTTACATAATGTCGAGGACTGGGGAGATTATCCCAATACTAGCGTTTCTAGAAGTGAGAACTATAGGTGACACTTCAAGGGAAGCTTTCAAGATCATTTACGTCTAAAACAAATACTCAGTGTGAACTCTATAGATTTCCATCTGACTTGATCTCCTGTCCATGATGCCAAGATTTTCTAATGAATTCAGCATTTAGAAGAGAGGAAATTTCTGTTTAAGTTCCTAAAGGCCTTAGATGGAAAGAATGTGGAGTATAAATGAGACTAGACTGTAGAAAATAGGCATAAGGAATGTAATAATTTAGGAATATGATAAGGAATACAATAACTAATCAAGCCGAAGTGTTCCACAATTATCCAGGGGAGGGAAGAGACTTGAAGGCAAATCCTGAGACAAAGTTAAGAACTGGCTGGACATGACCTTGCTTTGGTTTCTTCTGAGTGGTTCCAACTTCTTTCATATGAATGACCTCTCTTTTCCATGTGCTTCCAGATCTCCTCATTATGAAATTAGTGTTTTAGAAGAGACAAAATTCCCTCAAAGTTCTCCCCTGGGACTCAGGAATTGAGAATATGGAATTAAGAGTAGAAGGTAATTTAAGGAACAAGGAGATAGAATAGCTATCACAAATTCTCCCATAACAATCTAGTAATCCTATTTGCTGTTTAGAGTATTTTCCATTTTTTCTCTTCTTCATTCCCCTCTTCCTCCTCCCCCTTGTTTGTCTGTTTATCAGAGTCCACGTTAGAATATTCTAGAAGACAGTCCCAGGGTTTGGATGTCATTTGAGGTACTCTGAGGAAAAAAAGTTCAGGACATCAAAGAGTAGAAGAAATAACCTGAATTTTAATTTACTGAAATGGAAGTCAGAAAAATAAACTGATAGTGAAGAGTCAGCAGTTTTAGCTGTAAGTATGCTTATTTTGGTTCAATTTAGGCTTGGAAAATTCTGGAATAGTGAGGACTAAAAAAAAAAAAATCTGGATTTAGAATTAAGGCAAGGAAATGAAAAAAGGGCATCTTGACCAACAGGATTTTTTTTTTTTTTTATTCCTCTGAAATCTTGAAATCATTTAGTGGCAACTCTTTTATTAATATGTGGAGGAAAAAGGGGACAGACTGTAGAGTCTGAGGGTATTCTTGTACCCGAATTTACACCTAGCTGACCTAATAGACGGGTGTTCCGTTAGCCTGGGGACTCATAGGCAATTTAAATGTTGTCTACAACTTTGAAATGGGGGAAAAAAAAAAAAATTAGAGTCCCTTCAGTGGACTACTAGGTGTTACATAGCGCCCCCTTCTGGATTGTCTGCTCTTCTTGGGGTTTACCTCTTTCATTGTCTTTGAACTTGTACCGTCTTAGCATTCCTGACTGCCTGTATTTGTCTGTCTGTGCTTGATCCTCCTTTGAATTTATTGCAGTATCTTATTAGTTACCTCAGTAAGCAATAAGTTACATAAAAATTGTCATGTAGACGATTAAAAAAAGACAAGTTGTTTGCTGTATAGTCACAGGCGCAAAGCCTGACTGTAATTTTCTTGAGAGAGACTAGGACTCGTAGAGCTGAAAGGATGACCCAGGAGCCAGAAGGGAGGCAGCATGCTCAAGAGTTCCATACCTGGCGTGAAGTGACCACGTGACCTTGGTCAAGTCATTTAATCCCTTGCTTTGCTTTACTTAGTCTTAAAATACAAATCTTTCACACCTCCCGGACAGAGGTTTTGTAGATCACATGTGACTAGATAGGAACGTTCATATAGGAACCTTTACCATTTGGCATCGCATGTACTAGATGGTGAATTCCTTGATGACCTTGTGTCCCATTGGGTATATTGAATGTACGCCGAAGGACTAGGTAGTGTTGGAGGATTAGTTGGACTGGGTAATCCGATTTAAAGGCTCTTCTAACTTGTATATTCTATGATTTTTTTTTTCATTCTGTCTTTAGATTCATAACTACAGATGAAATACGGCCACATACAAAAATAGTAGCTTAGCAAATGCTTATTGCTTTGAATGGAATTTCTTTTTGGGGTTTCCATCCCTAAGAGGATTTCTCTGTTAAGAATGAGGATTGATTCCATTAGCATTTCAGGTGTCAGAAACTTCATTATTAAAGGAAATACAATCTAAGTCATAGAGGTTCATTTTAAGGCATCCTAACAGACAGATTACGGTGTAAGAAAATCAGTGGAATTCCAACTACATTCATGCCCAGTGCTCTAAAATATGTGACATCTAGGAGTTCCCTTCGTGGCTCAGCGGTTAATGAACCCAACTAGGATCCATGAGGATGCAGGTTTGATTCCTGGCCTTGCTCAGTGGGTTAAGGATCCCGAGTTGCCGTGAGCTGTGGTGTAGGTTGCAGGTTCGGCTCAGACCCTACATTGCTGTGGCTGTGGTGTAGGCTGGCGGCTATAGCTCCTATTAGACCCCTAGCCTGGGAACCTCCGTATGTTGCCAGTGTGGCCTTGAAAAGCAAAAATAAAAATAAAAAATAAAAAATAAATGTAACATCTGTATCTTTTGTGTTTTCTCCTGACTTATGTTAATGCAAGAAGTCCTTACTAAATAAACCCCCCTTTCCATCTTGGCAGCAGTCTACCTTTTTAGTCTCCTTTCCAAACCGCCAGCATTCTGTGTCCCTGACCAGGCCACAGCCATGTGCATTTATCCCTGTATTTTCTTCTGCTTGGCATTCTCCCTTCTCCTTTTCTGCCTGGTAAATTATTACCCATCATTTGAGGCGTCAGCTTACATTTATAATTTTACTCTAGCTTAGTCAGAATTATTGCCCTTATCAGGACTCCAGTAAAGCCATTTGACAATAAATAAGCTTCTCCAAGACAATATTCGGTAAGTGTGCTGCTCACCTCCTTTTGACCACTCTGAGTTCCAAAATCTTATCTTTTTAAGGGTCACATGGGGGCCCCTAAGATGTCTATACTTGACATGATCTGTGAGAACAACAGAAGGATTTGTCGAGAAAGTTTGAAGACTCACTCTGAAAGGTGCACCACTGTATCTGCTACATTAACTGGTTTAGTTTGTGTAGTGGTTATTATGGTCTGTGGAGTCAGTTAGACCAGGGTTCAAATGTTTTCACCATTTTGCCACCCTTGTGACCTTGTGTAAACCATTTAATGCCTGGAAACCTCAAATGTAAACTAGAAATGGTGAGAGCTACCCAATAGCCAGCACGTATGTTAAATTCATTCAGTTAGTGTTTTTTTTTTTCTTTTTTTTGTTTTGTTTTGTTTTTTGGCTTTTTTTGCTATTTCTTTGGGCCGCTCCCGCGGCATATGGAGGTTCCCAGGCTAGGGGTCTAATTGGATCTGTAGCCACTGGCCTACGCCAGAGCCACAGCAACGCAGGATCCGAGCCACATCTGCAACCTACACCACAGCTCACGGCAACGCCAGATCCTTAACCCACTGAGCAAGGGCAGGGACCGAACCCGCAACCTCATGGTTCCTAGTCGGATTCGTTAACCACTGCGCCACGACAGGAACTCCCGAGTTAGTGTTTTTGAATAGTGCCAGACACTGTTCAATGAACTGGGGCTGTGGTGGTGAACAAGATAGACAGGGCCCCTCAACTATGTTTTCAAAACTTTCCCTAGAAGAGGGAAAGTGTCTGATGGGTGAGTGAGGAATAACTAATAAGCAAATAATGAATGTTTTTAAAAAGTAGAAGGAGCTTTATCAGAAATAGTTGCCTTTTAGCTAGAGGAGATGCTCAGCTCTGACTTGCTCTGTCCTGTTGGGTCCATAAAATGCTGTCAGTCTATTTTCCATATTCCGAAGTCTGGCCGTGACTTCTCTCTTTTCTACTTGGTTCTGTAGACTCTTGTGCCTGCCTGGTGTCTGTCTTCTATGACTCTTTGTGACTGCTTGCATTCTTTGCAGTGCCCGCAGAAGCACCATGCCCGTAGACTGTAAAATTCTCTCCGGTGGGAGAATTCCTTGTTGATTGGGCCACTGCATGTCTTGTGAAACAGCATTAGCTGTTGCCTCTGCTCAACAGCTCTGGAGGGAAATGTTTATTGCGAAGCCTGCAGTAGTATTGTGGCTGACCATGACACAACCTCCTCCTGGCAAACCCATGGGTAGTTCAAGGACATGGGATGGTCCTCCTTGTGTTGTTGGTACTTGACATGATGAGTGAATAGAGCAAGAGCTGGAAGATAATGGTTTGATTAGAGTTTTTTTATGAACTAAGTTTTTTGGGGAGCAGTTTTAGGTTCACAGCAAAATTAAGAGGAAGGTAGAGAGATTTCCCATATCGCCCCTGCCACCGCACATGCACAGCCTTCTCCATGATCAACATCTGGCACCCAGTGGTACATTTGCTACCACTGATGGGCCTTCATTGACATGTCACCCCAAGTGCATAGTATACTTTAGGGTTCACTCTCGGTGTTGTATATTCTCTGCATTTGGACAAATGTATAATGATGTGTATTCATTTTTATAGTATCATACTGGTTCACTGCCCTAAAAACCCTCTCTGCTCTGCCTTGTCACTCTTCCACTCATTTCCCTAACCCCCCTGACGCCTTTATTGTCTCTATAGTTCTGCCTTTTCCAGAAAGTGACATAGCTGCAATCGTACAGTATGTAGCCTTTCCAGACTGGCTTCTTTCATTTAGTAATGCATTAAGATTCCTCCATATCTTTCAATGGCTTGATAGTTCATTTCTTTCTAGAACTGAATAATGTTCCATTACCTGGATGTACCACAGTTTAGGAACCCATTCACCAAGGAATGAAGGACATCTTGTTTGTTTCCAATTTTGGCAATGACAAACAAAGCTGCTACAAACATTTGCGTGCAGGTTTTCATGTGGACATACAGTTTCATCTCCTTTGGGTAGAGGGGCATGAGTGAGGGATTCTGCAGTAAAAGTGTGTTTAGCTTTGTAAGAAATTGCCAAACTGTCTTCCAAAGTGTGCCATTTTGCGTTCCCACCAGCATGAGAGTTCTCGTTACTCTATAAGGATTTTAATATTCAACTTTTTAAAGAATACTCCATGTTTAGAAAAATATGTAAAAAGTGGAGTTTTAACTGTGAAAGGGCACATCCACGTTTCCAGTGGAGCTGCGTGTGGGACCACAGGTGTGTGTATAGAGAATCCAGAACTCTCTGTGGTTCTGGAAGACGGTGATTAAGAAGCCCTCACAGACTTCGTGCGTGAGTATCTCCTGACTTTTCCTTGGACCCCAGTTGACCTAACTTCTGCCTGCTTTGCGATGAACCTCCTAAGGCTGCTGCCAATCTGCAGGGATGGAGCTGGGACACTTTCTGTTGAGAGCCTTGCCCTGGAGCCACCTCTGATGCTGGGAGAAAATAAGGAACAGGAAGGAGGAGGGGGTCACAGAAGGAGAGGCTCAGGGGGGCAGATCTTCATTCGGGTCCCAGATTTCATTACAGCAATTCCCAAGTGGCTCCACTTTAGAAGAATTCTTTGAAAGGTGTAAGCAAACAACTTGAAAAGAGGGTGTTGCCCCCCCAGTCATTATGACCCCCAGTCCATGTCTCAATACTCCCCTACCCACTTTTCTCTAGAGACAGACTTGTGTCCTTCAGGAAGCTTCTGAAAGGCTCTCCCTGGAGTGAAGTGGGAATCAGGGGGTCTGATCGGCTGACCTGGGAGTGAGGCTGGAACCCCAGGGCCTCCTACTCCAGGCCTGGCCCCCAGCACCGCCTGCACCCAGGGTTCCCAGCGCTCCATGTGCCTCTGTGCTGGAGCCCTTGCGAGGTGCGGTGCCCTTCCTGATCCATACCCAGTGGAGGGGCTTTGTTTGGCTTGGGTAGCACAGAGGGGACTGCTCTTTGGTCTCTTCCACCTCGTCCTGCAGTGGGCAGGGATCCCCGTCCTCCCTCTTCCACCTCTGAGAGACTCACCAGGGTCACAGCGTGGACCATCCGCATCGCTCTTGCCGCTGGGGACGCCCTCTATGAAGAACTGTTGATACCTGGACCATGATAAAGCTGGGACCCTGGACATCCTTGAGCTTGAGGAAGGCCTGCACAATGTAGGGGTCATTCAGGATGAAGGGAAGGTGGGCCTCAGTGGGGCTGTGCTGGGAGAGGTGTTAGGTCTGGGAAGCAGAGACGGGTAAGGCCAGATGTACACATTTCCCAGCCTGACCTGGGCCCCGCTATAGTTTTCAGGTCAATTACCGACATTACTGTATTAAGAACAACTAATATTTCTCTCGAGCATTTTCCTCATTTTCTCCCTAGCTGTAATAAAACTTGCAAAGTCATACTGCCCTCAAGATGTTGACGGCAACCTTGCTTTTTTGGAGTCACTTGTTCAGCATTCTCATCTGTTATTAGCAGCCTAGATGGGCATCTAGGCCAGAGAGGACTGGCAGAATCACTGTGTGTTTTGGGAGTTGTGTGGTAGTTGGAAGTTCTCTGATAGTGTATATTTTCTTTTCTGCTCCTGGAAGGAGGGCAGTCCATCTGAGTGGCTTCTACTCTGGGGGTTTCACCCGTGCTGACATTTCCTCATAGCAGCTTTAATGATCTGACTTTTAAGGAATGAGCTTGGGGATTGTTTCCTTTGCACATCTTTCTTCTTCCCAGCAACCTGGATTACAGGCTCCTTCTCAGCATGCAGTGCCTCATGCATATTTCTATCAGTGTATTCCCAAGTTATTTTCTGTTCAGAAATTATTACGGCAGGTAACTGTCACTTTGCAATTATATTTGCTCTTTGGACGTCTAGCTCCACAGACCGGGAGATCCATGAGGGTTAAGGACTGGCAAATTCATTTCAGATTATTGGCACTTCATGCTCAAAAAACTGTCAGTTGAGTTCTGTCATGTTAAGAGTCAGTAAACTCTTCCTATTAACTGTGTAAAGTTTGGGAATCTTTATTTTAATCATTCACTCAGTCATGGATCAGTTGTATTTGGAGAACATTCCATACGCCAAGCACTGCGTCATGGGCTCCTCGTTTATAACATCAGAAGCTTGGATGGGATGTTGTCTGTGGACCAGGCTAGTCCAAAATATTACCTCTGTAAAGTTCACTTGGTTTTTAAAATTGCACTTTTACTTTGAAAGCTAAATGTCCTTCATGCTTTTTCGTAAAGGCACTCTTGTACTTAGGTTTTTAAAGTGTAACTTTCATTCGTTTGGTACAAATTAACCTTTCATAAGAAATTCTGGATTATGCCCCAAACAATTTCAGTCCTTTAAAACACATTTCTTCTTTATCAAAACAAAATTTTTTGCAAATCTGTCTTCCGTTTCCTGTGAGAGATCGTGTAAGTGGTATGAGGCTCTACGTGACTGATGAGCACTCACTTTTCCAAATGCTGGTGGGCTCTGTACCAACCATATAGAGCCTTATATTTCAGGGACCGCTGATGTGGCTTGTCCTCAGGTAATGGTGACATCTCTAGGACTTTTTTTTTTTTTAATGATTTTTATTTTTTTCCATTACAGCTGGTTTACAGTCTTCTGTCAATTTTCTACTGTACAGCAAAGTGACCCAGTCACATATACATATATACTTTCTTTTTTCTCACATTATCAGGCTCCATCATAAGTGACTAGATATAGTTCTCAGTGCTATACAGCAGGATCTCATTGCTTATCCATTCCGAAGGCAATAGTTTGCATCTCTTCACCCCAAATTCCCAGTCCCTCCCACTCCTTCCCCCTCCAGCCCTTGGCAACCACAAGTCTGTTCTCCATGTCCATAATTTTCTTTTCTGCAGAAAGGTTCATTTGTGCATTATATTAGATTCCAGATATAAGTGATATCATATGAGAGTCTCTAATTCCATCCATGTTGCTGCAAATGGCATTATTTTGTTCTTTTTTATGGCTGAGTAGTATTCCATTGGGTATATATACCACATCTTCTTAATGCATTCATCTGTCGCTGGACATTTATGTTGTTCCCATGTCTTTGCTATTGTGAATTGTGCTGCAGTGAACATAGGGGTGTATGCGTCTTTTTCAAGGAAAGTTTTGTCCAGATATATGCCCAAGAGTAGGATTGCTGGGTCATATGGTAGTTCTATGTATAGTTTTCCAATTTACATTCCCACCAACAGTGCAGTAGGGTTCCCTTTTCTCTATACCCTCTCCAGCATTTATTTGTGGACTTATTAATGATGGCCATTCTGACTGGTGTGAGGTGGTACCTCGTAGCAGTTTTGATTTGTATTTCTCTAATAATCAGTGATATTGAGCATTTTTTCATGTGCTTGTTGGCCATCTGTATATCTTCTTTGGAGAAAGGTCTATTCAGGTCTTTTGCCCATTTTTCAATTGGGTTGTTGTCTTTTTTGCTGTTGAGTTGTATAAGTTGTTTGTATATTTTAGAGATTAAGCCCTTGTCAGTTGCACATTTGAAACTATTTTCTCCCATTCTGTAAGTTGTCTTTTTGTTTTCTTTTTGGTTTCCTTTGCTGTGCAAAAGCTTGTCAGTTTGATTAAGTCCCACTGGTTTTTACTTCTGTTGCCTTGGGAGACTGACCTGAGAAAATGTTTGTAAGGTTGATGTCAGAGGATTCTTTTACCTATGTTCTCTTTTAGGAGTTTGATGGTGTCTTGTCTTGTGTTTAAGTCTTTCAGCCATTTTGAGTTTATTTTTGTGCATGGCATGAGGGTGTGTTCCAGTTTCATTGATTTACCTGTCCAGTTTTCCCAGCACCACTTGCTGAAAAGACTGTCTTTTTCCCATTTTATAGTCTTGCCTCCTTTGTCAAAGATGAATTGACCGTAGGTGTTTTGATATGAGTTTTCTCCCATGTCTTCAGCTTCCCTAGTGGAAAAATTATTTCTATATTTTGAGAATTCAATTGATTTTTTAAAATATGGACTCTGTATTTGTGTAGTACTAAGAAAGAAAAGATATATCTTTTTATTTTGATGACAGATTTTTTGAATGATATTTGCTTTGGTTTTTTGTTTTTTTTGTTTTTTTTTTACTGTGAAAGGTGAGAGACTTAATATGCAAATGAACAATGGTTGGACCATATTTGTAAGTGAACTCTGAATTTCATTAGGTATGCAAATGTCAAATCACTGTGTAGTACCCCTGAAACTAACATAATACTGTATGTCAACCAAATTTCAATTTGAAAAAATTTGAACTTTGACCCAGAACCCCACCCAGGAAACCACCCCCTGTCTATAATAAACCACCTGGGATGCCAACCTGCTGTAGTCATACTTACTGGAAGCCAGAATGCTGTCTCTAGAGACAACCCAGGAAGCTAGACAATAACTTCAGTAACCATCAGCTCCAAATGGCCAGGAATTGACAGCTTCCCTAATTTTTGTTCCTGCTTCCAACTTAAGACCCACCACAGAAAGCCAGATATGCCACCCTAACCAGTCACTCTGGCTGCTCCACTTCTGGTTAGCCCACCTGCAGTTTTTCCAGGCCAATAATCTCTGATTAGGGCACATTCAAAAACTCCCTTTTCTCTACTGTAAAGCTTTCCCACTCTTCTGCCTACCTTTGAGCTGAAACACAAGTGACAGTGGCTGACTTCTTTGCTAGAGTCAGCTCAGATTAAATAGCCTTTGCTTTTCTCTTTTGATTGGACTTTATGTCCACAGACGAAATCACAAGAAAATTTAAAAGGGAAATCCCACTCTTTCATATTATTGTAACTCAGAGTCGATAGGCAATTGGAACTTTGGGAGTCTGTATTTACCACAAGAAAGACTAATGAAATAGAGATTAAAAAAAATCACGTTGTTCAAAGATAGGGTCAGAAATGTCCTTTAATGTGTAATTTTCAAATGATAGTTGTTCAGTGATATTTTCATTGACTAAAATGTAAACTTTCTAGATGAAACTCCAGTATATAAACGGAGCCCCTGAATGCTCTGACATTTTCTCTTGGATTATGTAAATCTCAGTATATGTGTTGAGAAATCAGAACGTAATTTCCAGATGAAAATCATCCTCAATCTAATTTGTAGAAGTGAACTGCAGTAATTATTTTTCAGTGACAATACAAATGTATTTGCTTTTAAAACTGTAAGCAATAATTGACAGGATTTGAATCCAGGCCATTTAGGTTGCAGATAATAGAATCCTACTCATACTAGTTTACATGAAAAAGGCTAGAATTCTTGGTAGATACCCTTTATCAGTTTGAGGAAGCACCAGGCTACTCCTGGTTTGCTCAGTTTTTAATCATAAATGATACTGAATCCATCAGATATTTTTCTGCATTTATTAAGGCTATCATGACTTTTTTATTCTGTTACTGTGGTAAAGTACAAGAATAAAAATATCTCTTTTTTTTTTCAAACATATAAAAATATCTCTTAACTTGGCATTACTGGAGTACATTTATCTTGTATATATGTATTTGTATTTATATCATATTATGTATATAAGTATTATGTACATGTAATATATAGTATAGGTATACATATGTGTACATATAATATATAATATGTATCCATTTTATGTATTATTTTATCTATATGTATATATATTATATGCATGTATATATGTATATTATGTGTATGGATTAATATATTATTTATTTCTCAAAAGGAATTTTTTTAAAATAGAGACAGTTTGATATGATAGCTTTTCATAGGGATCGTTTTTAGGAAAGATTATTTAATTTCGGAAGTCAAAGGGAAAAATATTGAACATTTAAATTTAGGTAAAGAGTTTGTCTTCTTTCTTGGGATTCATAAAATACATATCTTAATAGGAAAAGAGTCAATCTGCTTGAAGTACGAATAATTTAGTATTTTTAACCCATATAAAATATCTTTAATTTTTTTCTTTCTTGTAGAAAATTTTTACTACTGGTGATGTCAACAAAGATGGGAAGCTGGATTTTGAAGAATTCATGAAGTACCTTAAAGACCATGAGAAAAAAATGAAATTGGCATTTAAGAGTTTGGACAAAAATAATGATGGTGTGTCTTTTCTATTTATCATCAGCTATGAAGAAGTGCTTCTCATGCTTCCAAGAGTCTAAAACAGTGTATATTTAGTCTTTTTTTAAGATGTTAATACTTGTGTTAATGCTTGTTTTTCTTAGTAATGTGATTTTTATATAGAATGTTCTTGAAGTGAAGAAAATTAATATATAGCTTTGTCCACTGAATTATATACTGTGAGTAGGGCTTTTTATAAAATATCAGTTATGGAACTTTATACTGATTTGACTTAAAGCTATGGGTTAAAAACAATAATTATGTTTTCTTTCTGAGCAATAGAGATTTATTTTTGTTCATACTAAGTGTATTATATAGTCTAAAATTTAAACAATTTTCAGATTATCTTTTATTTGGTAGCCTTTTTGAAAGAATTACATGTGATCAGCAAAGATACTGATTCTGAAAGCTGGGGAAAAAAAATAGCAGATAGCCATTTAAATATGTACCTTCCGGGAGTTCCCATTGTGGCTCATTGGGTTAAGAGCCCAACGTGATCTCCGTGAGGATGTGGGTTCGATCCCTTGCCTCGTTTGAAAGGTTAATTATCTGGTGTTGCGCAAGCTGCAGTGTAGGTTACAGACGCAGCTTGGATCCAGTGTGGCCGTGGCTATGGTGTAGGCCTGCAGCTACAGCTCCGATTGAGCCCTAGCCTGGGAACTTCCATATGTGATGAGTGTGGCTGTTAAAAGACCAAAAAAAAGTATATATACCTTCTGAGTGGGATTATGGTTTTTCTATTTAGATGAATAGCTTGGAATTAAGAGTCCCAGTTGCTTAGCACAAAAAGTAGGGCCATGGAAGAAAGGGAACGGCTGTAAAACTCTTACCCCTAGAGGCAACCTTTGATATGAAGAGGGAATTTATTTGTCTTTTTTTTTTTTTTTTTTTTTTGCCTTTTCTAGGGCCGCTCCCACGGCATATGGAGGTTCCCAGGCTAGGGGTCTAATCAGAGCTGTAGCCGCAGGCCTACGCCAGAGCCACAGCACCGCAGGATCCGAGCCGTGTCTGCGACCTACCATAGCTCACGGCAATGCCAGATCCTTAACCCACTGAGCAGGGCCAGGGATCGAACCCGCAACCTCATGGTTCCTAGTCGGATTCGCTAACCACTGATCCACGACGGGAACTCCTGATATGATGAGGGAATTTATTTTAAAAATGTATAATGTAGCCTCAGACCTCTCCCTATGACCTCTCCCATGAGTGGTCAAAGCTGTTCCACTCAGATTCAAGAAACAAATTAAATAAGGAAATTGAGAGAAAATATGGTTCCTACCAGGTGTTGGTTGGCAAACTTTATTATTATAAAAGACCAGGTGGCTGTGAGGGCTCAGTTGCAGGTATTCATCTCTGCTGTCCTAGTGCAGAAACAGCCATAGATAATATGTAAATGAGCGGGCATGTCTGGGTTCCAGTAAAACTTTATTTGCAAAAGCAGGCAACTGGCCTTATTTGGCCAGAGGGTTCTAGTTTGCTGGTCTTTGGTTTATACTGAACATCAGCTTCAGTTAGATTCAAGGCTAATTCCTTCAAAGAAACAACTAAATACTTGGAATGGTTTTGATGATCCTGCAAGTCTGTGACTCTCAGCCAGGAGGAGCTGAGTTTGTGGCAGAAAGTAGTAGTGTTGCACATTCGTTCCTGCCCATAAACCTTACATTATATGCCCAGTCTTCCTTAGTCCAAGCTTATACAAAATTCAGTCCTTCAAGTAAATGTTACTTCTTCCCACAAACTTTCATCCAGCCCCAAACCCTCTACAGTTCAACCGCAGAGACGGGCCTGTCTCTATAGTGTTAGGGCGGGTGGATGCTGGAAGGTGGAGCTCCCTCAGGATCCATGCCAGCTAAGTAGAGGCCAGTTACCCCAGCATGTAAAATGTGCACCTATCACCTACCAATGGTCCATTTCAGAAAGTTCTAAATGAGTCAGAAGGAATAATTAAAGGCGAAATCTTCTGATACATTTGTAGTAAATGCTAGTGAATGCAGAGTTTCCCTTTCATTTATCTTGTTTATGTATTTAAAAAACGCTTTCTCATTATAGGTTCATTTTTGTTTGTTAGACTTCCTTAAAGCAAAGCATGTAGTTTATCCTCATTATTTGTGAATTCTGTATTTGAGAATTTGTCTACATGCTAGAATTTAACTCCACAAGCCCCCCCCCCCCCATCAGTACTCACAATGCTTTTGCAATCATTCAGGACATGCACAGAGCAGTGACAAATTTCATTTGCTTATTGAGTATGTTTGTAGCTGAGCTAGAACAAGTTGATACTTTGCTTTCTTGTTTTAGTTCTTGTACTGTAAACGAGTCCTTCTGCAGTCTATTTGGGGCCATGTTTTTTGCATTTTTGTGCTTTTTCTTGGTGATTTAACTGTTTAAAGTGACTCCCAAGAACAGCACTGAAATGCTGTTCCAAATTGCAGGAAGGCCATGACGTGCCTTAGGATGAAAATACAGGTGTCATAAAAACTCCATTCAGGTAGGGTTTATAGTGCTGTGACCATGAGTTCAATGTTAACGAGTCAACAATACATATTAAATGAGGTGTCTTTAAACAGAAGTCCACAGATAATTAGGTTTTGTGTTGATTGGTTGATGAGAATTTTGTGACCAGAGGCTCATAGGAATCTAACCTTTTATTTCCTTTAGGAACAATGGTTTAGTTTTCCTTAATTCAGTGTTCACAGTGACTTTATAGAAAGTAACTACCAGGAACAATGAGAATCATCTGTATTTCTTTGAGAGTGCAGTTGCAAAGGAGAATATTCAGTGGTGTTTGAAGAATTTGATTGCTAACAGGGCAGTGCCTCTAACTGCTCTGACACTCTCCGGATTCTCATGTGGCTCCTTTCCTCTTCCTGGAATTCTCTCCAAATCCTCTTCAAACTCTTTCCCTTGAATGGAATGTTTCCTTTCACCACTAACAGTAATTTCTATCTTCCTCTTTTCCTGGAGAACTTTGCTGTTAATACTGGTTTGGCATCAGACCCTCTTACATTGTTTTGTTTGCCTGTTCCATGCATATTAAGTCTTAGCATCTTTGGGAGTCTGTGAGCTACTTAAGGGAAATGCAGTCTTATATTTATTCAATTTTTTACTTTTCTCTCTTCTAACTCCTCTTTTACAAGCATGCTCTGGTCACTCTAATAATAATAATTTTCCCTGCTCCATAATCCTATTATCTTTATTTTTATTACTGGATTTCGCAAAAGAATATTCCACACTCTGGCTTCTTTTAGTCATTTTCTACGTGCTTTTAACTCAGTGCAGTACATCTTTAGGCATAGTAAGTTCCCAGCCATTTATTAAAATGTAGAAATGCATACTTTAAAATTCATAGATCCTAGTTTAATTGAATTTACCTCAAAGTCAGGCTATCTTGATTTAAATCCCAGTCTTGCTGCTGCTTCTTGTTATTTCTTGGGAAGATCACATAAAGTCCTCAGTGTCTTCTCTTTGAGATGGAATATCATTATTTTCCTACAAGGTGGTTGTGATTTCTGGATGAAATAATGTGTGTATACCTGTTTATGTCTTTGTCAGATTTTGAGTTTGTGTTGCCATATGCATTTAAGAAAATTTATAGTTTATTTAAATTCATAATTTTACCATAATCAGTTCAAGGCTCTCCCTTAAAAAATGAGGGATTTGAAAGTCATGATTTCTAAAGCCTTTGTCAGTTCTGAGTTCATGATTTTTATTTTTTTAAAGGAAAAATTGAGGCTTCTGAAATTGTCCAGTCTCTCCAGATACTAGGTTTAACTATTTCAGAACAACAAGCAGAGTTGATTCTCCGAAGGTAAGTTCTTTATCTATTTGACAGCTGTTTTGTTTTGTTTTGTTTGCTTTTACGGGCTGTACCTGAGACATGGAAGTTCCCAGGCTAGGGGTCGAATCTGAACTTCATCTGCCTGCCTACACTGTAGCCACAGCACTGCTGTATCTGAGCCACGAACTCAGTATCTGAGCCGCATCCTGTGACCTACACCATAGCTCAAGGCAGCACCGGATCCTTAACCTACTGAATGAGGCCAGGGATTGAACCCACATCCTCATGGATTCTAGTCGGGTTTATTACTGCTGAGCCACAATGGGAACTACTGATAATTGTTTTTTTTTTTTTAACCTCATTTTTAATATCCTGCATTAGAGATGTGTGTTTGTAAGGGTGGCTTAAAACAACTCCCTGCACCTAACCATTCCTCACTATGTACTTTCCATATCTTTCTTCCATTCCTTCTTTTCATTTTGTATGTATACATACATATATAGGGGTGGGAACTATAAATTCAGACAGGACGTTTTCAAGGCCCCCTGGGGTGGTGAAATGGCAGGAAGACATTAAATCTATGGAGATGGGGCCTAAAAGTTTTAGCCTCTTTCCCATGTGGTTTCTAATATGATAGTAGGACTCAGTTTCAAGATAGTGAGTCTAGCAGATTATCACATGATTTAACCTGTAAATAACTGGATGAGAAGGACATTACAAAACACTCCTAGTTGACTGACAGAGAAACACTGATTAAAAAAAAAAATCCAATTTAAAAAATGGGCAGAAGACCTAAATAGACATTTTCCCAAAGAAGATATACAGATGGCCAGTAGGCACATGAAAAGATGTGCAACATCACTAATCATCGGAGAAATGGAAATCAGAGCTACAGTGAGATAGTCCACCCCACACCTGTCAGAATGGCTATCATCAAAACAAACAAACAAACAAACAAAAAAAAACCCCAAATAACAAATGTTGGCCAGAACGTAGAGAAAAGGGAACCCGTGTCCATTGTTGATGGGAATGTAATTTGATGCAGCCACTATGAAAAATAGTATGGAGCTTCTTCCAAAAAACTGAAAATGCAGTTATCTTATGATTCAGCAGTTCCACTCTTGGATATATGTCCAAAGAAAATGAAAACACTATTTTGAAAAGATACATGCACCCTAATGTTCATAGCAGCACTATATGTACCCTAGCCAAGATATGGAAGCAACCTCAGTGTCCATCAACGGACGAGTGGATAAAGATGTGGCGTATATATACATTACAATGAAATACTACTCAGCCACAGAAAAGGATGAAGTTTTACCATCTGTAACAACATGGGTGGACCGAGGAGGGCATTATGCTTAGTGAAGTAAGTCAGACAGAGGAAGACAATACTGTATGATATCACGTGTGGAATCTAAAAAATATAACTAGTGAATGTAACGAAAAAAGAAACAAACGCACAGAACAAACTAGTGGTTACCAATGGGGAGATGAAAGGGAGAAGAGGGCACGATTGGGCTAGTGGATTAAGAGGTACAAACTGCCGGGTATGAAATAAGCTGCAGAGATGTGTTGTACAGCACAGGGAAGCAAGAGGATATTCTATAATAACTATAAATGGAATATGATCTATAAAATTGTGAATCACAATGTTGATACTTAAATATAATAATTGTAAATCAACTATACCTCATGAGAAAAATATGAGAAAATATACATGCACGCACACCCATATCCACCCAAAGAAACACTTACTTAAACTTTCAGAAAACAGAGGTGCCAGTTGGAACAACATTGCCCAGGGCGGTCAGTTAAACTATTTAGTAAGTCAGACCTTTACAGACTTAATGTTTTACTTCACAGGAGAGAGTGATAATCTCTGAAGTCTTAAGTGTCCTTGAAGACTCTTTTGTTACACAGGGACCGATTTTTTGAGAAAAAGGTAACAGAAAAGGATGGTTCATTATATTAATATTCTCGTGAATGTTTTGTCTTCAGCATCATCTAAAACGTGTCTCCCAAATGGCTTTATTGTCAAGTTTATCTCCTTTTATATCTACACCGGTAGCATTTCCCTCTTTTTGTCTGTTCAGAAGTTCCTTTGTAAGCAGCTGCTTCATAGGAAGGCCCCAAGTCTCAGAGCCGTGTGTGGCATCACTTGTGTTAACACTGGGCGAGAAAGGCTTTGCTGAGGAAATGTAGGGCTAAACAGGAAAAGGAGGTAAAGAGCATTTTGACAGTCGGATATGAGGGTGCATAATATTCTGCTCCTGAAGCCGCATTTCTCCAGGAAAGTGAGAGTTTTTCTCTGCTTCCCAGGCCAGAAATCATATTCCTGTATTCCTTTTCATAGCTTCTAAAACAATGCAAATTCCAAGCAGCAAGCTGCAGAATAAATCACAGGTAATGCAGAGGGTGGGTGTTTAAAAGGTGCCATAGAATTCACTATACACACATTTTATGACAGATCTTTGATATGTAATTCACATACAATAAAATTTCTTTAAAAATGTACGAGTCAGTGGTTCACAGTATATTCAGAGAGCTATGCAACCATCACTATTATCTAAATTTGGAACATTTTCATCAGCCCCCAAAAATAACCCTGTACCCATTAGCCGTCATTCCATCCTCCTGCCCTGCCAGCCCCCAGAACCACCAGTCTACTCTCTGTCTGGATTTGTCTATTCTGGACGTTCATCAAAAATGGGGTCATGCAGTATGTGGTCTTTGTGTCTGACTGCTTTCACTTAGCATGTTTTAAGGTTCATCCGTGTTGTGGCATGGATCACTACTCTGTTCCCTTTTTTAGACCAAGTTATATTCCGTTGTATGTGTATATCACATCTTGTTTATGCACCATTCATCAGTCGGTGGACATTTGGGTCGTGTCCACTTTTTGGCTGTTCTGAATATTGCCGCGATGACTATTCGTGTGCAAGTTTCTATGTGGATGTATGTTTTCATTCTCTTGGGCATATGCCTAGAGTGGAATTGCTGGGTCATATGGTAACTCTGTGTTGAACTTGGTGAGGAGCTACCAGATTGAAACCGTGGAGGGGAGGGAGGAATAATCGGGAGGACGGGAGTGACATATACACACCACTGTCTAAAACAGATGATTGACAGGAACCTACTGTATGGCTCAGGGAAGTACTCAATAGTTTGTAATAACCTATATGGGAGAAAAGAATGGAGGTATATATAAATGATTCACTTTGCTGTGCATGTGAAACTAATACAACATTGTAAGTCAACTACTCCAGTACAATTTAAATACGTGAATGAATAAATAAATACAATTTTTGAACCACACACACAAAAAAACCCAACCAAAAAAAAAAAAGTGGCTGTGCCATTTTACAACCTTAGTAGCAGTGTATAGAAGGCTTAAATTTCTTCACCTCCACCCCAGCATTTTTATTTCTTGATTTTAATCATCTCAGTGGGTATGAAGGGGTATCTGTAGTTGTGTTGATTTGTATTTTCCTGATGGTTAATGAATTGAATATTCTTTTGCATTGTTGGGCTGTCATCGTTTCTGGCATTTATAGTTGTTCAGTGAAAATACTAAAATATGTTTGCATTAGAAAGACCTCATCTCCCCCCACACACACACTTTTTTTTTTCTTTTTACAGCCGCACCTGCTGCATATGGAAGTTCCCAGGCTAGGGGTTGAATTGGAGCTGCAGCTGCTGGTCTATACCACAGCTACAGCAATGTGGGATCCCTGAACCGCATCTGCAGCTTACACTACAGCTGACAGTAACACTGGATCCTTAACCCACTGAGTAAGGCCAGGGGTTGAACCTGCATCTTCATGGATACTAGTCAGGTTCTGAACCTGCTGAGCCACTCTGGGAACTCCGGTTTTCCTATTTATGTGTCTCCTTTACTGCTCACACGAAACACTTCATTTCTGGAACTTCTGGTCACCAAATCTGTGGAGTTTTTTTTGTTTCCCTACAACAAGCAATTCTCCCCAGCACCAGCCGGGTGTCCTACAATTTAACTCAAATCTAACGGTGTCTGCCAGGAGGTGGTGTCAGATCCACAGGTTAAGGACTCAGTTTCACAAGACCGCTCTCCACTTGAGATGCCAACCACCAGTAGTAGGTCCCCACATTACCCACATCTTCTTCTGACTTGGTGACAAATTAGGTGTTCCCATGACCTCCCCCCCCTTGGTTTGATTATTTGCTAGAGCAACTCATGGAACTCAGGGAAACATTTACTTAGGTTTACTAGTTTGTTCAAAGATAGGGTAAAGAATATAGGCAAACAGCTGGATGAAAGGATACATAAGGGGAGGTCTGAGAGCGTCCTCAGGACAGGTGCCTCTGTCCTTGTGGAGCTGGGGTGCATCATCCTCCCAGTGTGTGGATGTTTGCCAATAGGAAGCCCCCCCAAACCCGTGCTTTTGGAATTTTTATGGAGGCGTCCTCCTGCAAGCATGATCCGTTACTCACCCCATTTCTAGCCCCTGTGTCCTCTTTGGAGACGTGGAGAATGGGGCTCAAAATTCCAAGTTTCTAATCATGGCTTGGTCTTTCTTTCCGGTGACCAGCTGCCATTCATGAGCCATCCAGAGTTGCCTCATTGGGACAAAAGATGCTCCTAGTGCTCTTATCACTTAGGAATTTACAAGGGTTTTAGGAGCCCTGTGTCAGGGTTGGGGTCAAAGATGAAATATTACAAGAGGTGCCCCAGTGCTCTTATCACCTAGGAATTTACAAGAGCTTTAGGGGCTCTGTGCCAGGAGCAGGGACCTGAGACCAACATCAAATTTCTGTTATCTCACAATGTTTTAAAGGGCAGCATCTGATTGTGCTTTCAGTGGTGGAAATCATAGACCCTCCCTGGAGTGGTCAGTCAGCAGTACAACTCACCTCCAAATGTCAGCTGCTTTTCTGCCATTGCACTGTCTCTCAGTGTCCCCCAAAACAAATTCGAGGAAGAGAAATCAAAATGGCTGTGGCTCAGTCGTTCAAGTAGGAGATAGGAATCACGTGGTTGCAAAACAGCCTCCTCGTTCTACTTTATTATCAGTAGATGTGGTGGAGGAGCTGAAACAGGCAGTCTCTCCCACATATGTGGGCTTTATCTTTTGCACTCAAGGACAGTCTGTTTTTCTTCTAGGCTTTTATTATCTCCATCCCTCTTTCCTGTCCTTGTCACTACCTCCCCCTCCACATTTATGGAGGATCTTGATGCTTGTCAAATGGGCATTTTTGCTTTTCCTGGAGTCCTAGGAAACTTCAGGTTTTGAGCTGAAAACCTGACTCCTCTTTCTCCTTAGCTTTAGTGTTTCTTGCCTTTCTCAACACCTGGGACTTTCATTCCATTTTGCTTGGGCAAGCCCACTCCCTCTCAGGATTGTATCATATCTAGAAACTCCTCCTCCTCTGAGGTCTTAAACTGTCTGACCCTTCTTTCAGATTTTACACCGTCTCGCTCCTGCTTCCTTGCTTTTCGGCTTACAGACCTCTGGCCCCTTCCTTTCCACCAGTCCATCAATCTCCTCCTGATTGATTCCTTCTCCCACTCCTACTTGCTTCCCCGCCCCATCCTGAACCATCCTGTTAGTTGTTCTCTTTGCCCCAGCATTTGGGCTATTAAACATTTCTAGGGAAAAATGAAACCACATAGGCCCAAGAATAACCAAGACATTCTTGGACCAGAGAGAGCCAGGGCCCTGCCCTATCAGATATCAAGAGTTGTTATTAAGCTACGATTAAGACTTAGTGGTATTGCTACAGAGATAGACGAGTTGACAGATGGAACATACTATCCCAGAAACAAACGCATCCATGTTTGGGATTTGACACGTGAGAGAAGGAGCTTTGCAAATCAGTGGGAAAAGGAGGGACTATGCAGTAAATGATGCCGGTGCACCTGGTTGTCCATGCAGACAGAGATGGAGCTGCCTACCTACCTCACACCATGCACAAAACACAGAAAACAAACTTAGAGTTACCAGAGGGGAAAGGGGAAGGGAAGGGATAGATTAGGAGTATGGGATTGACAGATACAAACTATTGTACATTAAATAGATAAGCAACAAGGATTTACTGATAGCATAGGGAACTATATTCAATGTCTTATAATAACCTATCATGGAAAATAACCCCCAAATTATATATAACTGAATCACTTTGCTGTGCACCTGAAACTAAAAAACAATATTGTAAATCAACTTCAATTAAAAAAAAAATAACCTAAATGTTAAAGTTACACTGCAAGCAAAACCTTTAAGGGAAAAAGAAGAAAATACGTCTGTATCTCACTGTAGGCAAGAATTTATTTTAAAAAATATGAACGTTAGTAAGCACAAATGAAACAGTTGATCAGTTCAGCCATATTAAAATTAAGAGCATCTATTCATAGACATCATAAAGTGAAAAGACGAAGGGTATTTGCTAATTTGTAACTTGAAGGATTAGAAGCAACTATATAAAGAACTATACATATTTAAGAAAAAGACATAACCCATTAGAAAAATGGGCAAAAGGTATGAACAGGCATTTCACACAGGGAAAACATGAGTAGCAAATGAATATATTAAGAGATGCTCAACTTGGTTAGTAATTTGAAGAAATATACAATTTAAGCCCACCGCGAGTGTACCTAATTTAAGTAGTTTGTCTGCAGTAAGTGTTTTGTGGCTTTAACCTATGGAGTTTGGAATTCACATATTCATTCAATAAATACTTGGTCTGTGCCAGGCACTGTTCTAGACACTTTGATCATATCCATGAATAAAATCAACAAAAAATCATTTCCTTGTGGAGAATACTTGCACATGTATTGTATGTGTTGGAGGTTGTAGGGTTGGGACATATGATAAACAATTGCATTAAAATGGAAAATTGTCATACAAATAGAGCTATAAATATCAGAATCCAGAAGAATAGTCTTAAAAACATCAGTAGTAACGATGACACTTTTGCAAATATGGAATATTAACGTCTGTATTCTGGGCCAAATGAAAGTTTAAGTGTAATTTCACATATGCAGGTCAATGTTAAAAGTAGCACTGGAAAATACAATAAATGTCTGAAAATCCCATTTTATTTGACTGTTGTCTTTATGCATCACTATCATAGAATAAATATAGAATTTGGAAGAGACACCAAAACTTTTTCAGAGATATTCATTAATTCAGCATCTTTGTGCCAACTGCATTAGGTGCTGGGTCTGCAGTAGTGAACAGAATAGTCACAATCCTGGGTAATGTAGAGTTCAAATGACATTATTGCTAAGAAACTTCTAAAACAAGCAGAAAGTTAATGAGTATCCAAGGCTACAATATATTATTATTATGTTTTTAGGGCCACATAGGCATATAGAAGTTCCCAGGCTAGGGGTCGAATCAGAGCCACAGCTGCTGGCTTATGGCACAGCCACAGCAATGTGGGATCCAAGCCAAGTCTGTGACCTATACCACAGCTCAAGGCAACACCGGGTCATTAACCCACTAGGTGAGGCCAGGGATCGAACCCGCATCCTCATGGATACTGGTCAGATTCATTTCCGCTGAGCCATAAGGGGAACTCCCCAAGGTATTAATTTTAAATGTTGAAGATAAGGTACCAAGATTTCTTAAGATTTGAAAGGCTCAATCACAAAGTTTGATTTTTTTTTTTTACATCATTGCTGATTTTCGTAGCTTAGAGAAAGTTAGAGAAGGAAATTGATAGCATATTTTGAGTATATTCCAAAGTCAGATCCAAATGTTAGAACATTAAGAACTATCTCCCTGAGCCAGTATAAGAAAAAAATGGATCACAAATCCATGCGTTACTGCTTCCCAATTTTATCTTCTAGCTTTAGTATTTGATAGCTCATGGACTTGGAGTTTGACAGAGCACCAAAAGTAGCGTTTAGAGAAATCTGTTATTTTAGAGTCCATTTTAATTTAAATGATTCAGACTAACAGATCATCCAATGCTTGTTGCCATTTCCAAAAATCTTCTAAGAATATTGAGTTGGATGAGAAACTATCATTCTGCAACCTGGCCAATAATGTCCGTTTTCTTGGTAAATTTTGTTCTTTAATCAGTTTCTTTTTATTTTCAGCATTGATGCTGATGGGACAATGACAGTGGACTGGAATGAGTGGAGGGACTACTTCTTATTTAATCCCGTTACAGACATTGAGGAAATTATCCGTTTCTGGAAACATTCTACCGTGAGTATGCTTCATGTATTAACTTATACGAATTTGGAGCTGTAAGCCATTGGTGTAGTTATCCAAGAGCACTCTAACACTGGTGGCCAGGGTACCCAAGTCCCAGAAGCTCCTCAACTTATAGAATTCTATTAGTCTCTTAGGTGTATATTTAAAGTGTCTTAAAAAAAAAAAAAGCAAAACAAACAAGACTGTATAAACTTTGCAGATGTAGTTCCTGTTTTTACCATTCTCAAAATTTGGAAGAGGTACTGCCTTCCAAAAATCTTATGCAGATTCAGCTTTTGTTGTCATTTGAGTGTTCTGCCATAGGGAAGTGTCACAGTTACAGGCATAAGTTACTTTTTATGATGATATAATAATAAATAAATAATAAAGAATCTCAGTATCTTGTGGTTGCTAAGGATCTGTTTCTTTGGCTATTGATAATGGTTAGAGAGTCCCTTCTGAAACTTACTTGTTCAGTCAACTGTGTAGTTGACATAAGGCACCTATAATACTAGTCATGGATGGTTAAGAAAACCTATGGCTCATCTGCTCAGCATTGCTTACCCATCTCTATATTCCTCAAAACTTTCAAATTTCAATTCATTAATATTTTGCTGAAATAACCTGGTGTAAATGAATTTCATTTTATTGTGCAATCTGTTCCTGAAAATAGTGGGAGCTCCTCGAGAGAGTTTTTATTTTTCTCCTGGGTTTGACTACTATACTTATTCCTGGGATTTCAGAAAACTTCATGTGCACTAAATGAAGCCTAGAGTTCACATTGCTCATAGTAAAAAAATGCCTAAACTTACCTAGAGCATTGTAGAATTATTGGTGATTAATACCTTTTCAACTGTGAATATAGAATAATACTATATTAGTAGTTTAGTTGCCTTGATAACCTTTATATTTATCTGAGGTCATTTATATAATCAAATCATGACTGGGTCTTTGGAGATAGTTGATAACATTAGAGGCTGTAATCATGTATCTATTTTATTGGTAGTAAAATGAAGAAACCGAGAGCTACTATACTGTAGCATAGCTCCTTACCCTGACACACTCTAACTATAAAATCTTTGACACTAGAACCATTTAAACAATAAAATTGTAAAAATATCATTATAGAATTTTGTTGCTGTCAAGCTATATATGTAAACTATAGTGATGTTTAGAGTAGATTGGAAGGTGGATCATTTTAAACAATACCTTCCTGTTAGCTACATTTTATATAGAATCTATTGTATGGTTTAAATGACAAGTCAGATTTATAAAATATATATGTAGACAGTCTGTATAGGAAATGAGCTGAGGGGTATTCATATTACAGTTTTTATTTAATTTTTATCTATGTATTTAAAGCACATATGATGGTATAAATTATAAGATGGATATAATTTTGAGGTCAAGGGCATATCTTCGAAGAACTGACAGATTAATTTCTTTCTGTAGCTAATAAGGCTTCACTCTATCTGATAAAAGGCTGCCCTTTCATTCTGACTTAGAGCCAGAAGACAAAAGTTACTCTGAATCTACTAAGAAAAAAAGTTGTAATTGTTGATTTTGTAAATTTGAGATTAGTGTTAATTTTGTTTTTTGTGAACTGATCTTGCACTTCATTTAGCATCAATAGCCTACTTATAATTGCCTCCGTGCTCGAATTGGTTCAGTATAGTACTGAGGAATGAAGTTGATCTTAATGATAAGACATGATTCTTCTCTAAAACAAACCTTCTGGATGATGTATTTTTAATTGAAGGAGCCTCAGGGTCTTTTTTCCATTTTAACAGGGTATTGACATAGGAGACAGTTTAACTATTCCGGATGAGTTCACGGAAGATGAAAAAAAGTCAGGACAGTGGTGGAGGCAGCTCTTGGCAGGAGGTGTTGCCGGCGCCGTCTCTCGAACAAGCACTGCCCCTTTGGATCGTCTGAAAGTCATGATGCAGGTGTGCCTTTGGATCCTGTGTCTAAGTTTGTCCTAAATAACCTGAAACAATGAGAAATACAGTGCTTTGAAAAAAGTTGAAAAATTTCTTAGTAATAGTCATACCTTTAAAAATAAATCTCTCAATTTTATTGCTGTTAATCCCAAATTCAGTCCATATATGTATTTCTGTCTGAACAAACCTTAAATTGTTGGTACCTGTGTGTGATGAACTTTTAATCTTGGCAGTCTGTGACTACTCCAAGTGTTTAATTAGAAAAGAAAATCTGGAACTCCCATCATGGTTCAGTGGTAATAAATCCTGCTAGTATCCATGCAGATGCACGTTGGATCCCTGGCCTCACTCATGGGTTAAGGATCTGGTTTTGCCACGAGTTGTGGAATAGGTTGCAGATGTAGCTCGGATCTGGTGTTCCTGTGGCTGTGGTGTAGACCAGTAGCTGCAGCTCCTATTTGATCCCAGTCCTGGGAATGTCCGTATGCCACAGGTGTGGGCCTAAAAAGACAAAAAACAACAACAGCAAAAAAAACCAACAAAACAACAACAACAAAAAAAATCCCCAGCAATTATTATAGGGTTCTCCTTAAATTATGTATATTTTCCTTCTACTTTATATGCTTTCTCAAAAGAGGTTTTTGTTTGTTTGTTTGTTTCCTAAAATCTGGAATCTTGGAGCAGGGATGTAATTTTTAAAATTATTCTGAAGATGAATTTGGCAGAAAAAGACCTAGGTTTATAGACTGACTTTACTCTTCACTAGCAGTGTAGCCTTAGTTGGTTAGAATGGAAAGAAAAGAGGAAAAGGAAAGTATTGTTATTTATTTGGTGCTCATTGTAATAACCCATTGACTCCTCTAGTAAACCTGCAAGAGAGGATTTTATCCTCATATTATCTCTGGGGAACACGAGGCTCAGAGAATTAAATAATTTTTCCTTTACAATAAATTAGATGAGGAATGGAGTATTTTTGGCCCCAAAGTGCATGGTTCTCACATTGAATGGAATCCCTGAGAACTCATTTTCCTTAATTCTGGAATGGGAATAAGAATACCTGACAAAGGTGGTTGTTAGAATTAACCAGGGTAAGGTATGTGAAAATGCCTGATACATGAGAACACCCTGCTGGAATATAGTAATTGCTTAAAGAAAGGTTTTTAAAGGTTGTATTATTATTCTTATGGTCAGCACATCTCAAAAATATATTTTAGGGTAAAGATACTGACTTTTAAAAAACAGGAGTGAGAACTGGTGTGTATTTTTCTTTCTTTTTTTTTTTTTTTTAATTGTCTTTTTGCCTTTTCTAGGTCCACTCCTGTGGCACATGGAGATTCCCAGGCTAGGGGTCTAATCAGAACTGTAGACACTGGCCTACACCAGAGCCACAGCAATGCGGGATCTGAGCTGCATCTGCGACCTACACCACAGCTCCTGGCAATGCCGGATCCTTAATCCACTGAGCAAGGCCAGGGATCGAACCCACAACCCCATGGTTCCTAGTCAGATTCGTTAACCACTGAGCCACGATGGGAACTCCTGTATTTTTCTTTAGGAACAAAAGAAAATTGAGAGCTTGAATAAATATTCATCTCTTCCTTAGGCATATTTTATTGTGAAATTTATGTAAAATAAAATGGATATATCTGGATGTTAGTTCCTACAATTTTGCTTGGGGTTGGGGGGGGTGGCATTCTCTAAACTACCTTCAGATTCAGTAGTTCACAGAACTCACTGGAAGCTTTTATACTCATGGTTATGGTTTATTACAGAGAAAGATACACATTAAAATCAGCTAAGGAAAGAGGAGCATAGGGCTCTACTCAGGGAAGTACCAAATGCAGTTTCTGTTGTCCTCTGCCCAGAGAGTCACACTGTGGGATTTCCTGGCATCAGTGTGTGACAATATGCACAGAGTTTTTATTGTGTCTAGACCTTTGGTCTTCAGCCCCTTCCATCTTTTTTTTTCTTTTTTCTTAATAGTAGTTATTCTTTTTTTCTTTTTCTTTTTTATGGCTCCACCTGTGGCATATGGAAGTTCCTGGGCTAGGGATTGAACTGGTGCTGCAGCTGCAGGCCTACACCACAGCCACAGCAACACCAGATCGGAGCTATAATTTTTATTTTTGTTGTTAGGCTGTGTGCATTCCAGTGTCTAGGGCTCTGCTAAAAACATAATATCCACATTGTTTTCAGACACATTTGTATTTCTGTGAGTATTATTTCTTGCAGGGAGGGATAATGTGTTACTTCCAGAGTATTTTTCTCATTTTTCTCAACAATGAACTTGCTCATGTTCCAAAAGGTATTCCATAGCCTAACAAAGAATAATTTGATTTATATTATCTTTTGAATGTTTTCCTAATTTTAATTTTGGTCCTGTCCTCTCTGCCTGCTTTCCTCCACTGAGGATATTGATTTTTCTATGCTTTAGATTCAGAGTCAGGCCTCTAAACTGGTGGTAATAATTCTTTGCATCCTATGTTCTGTTTTCAAGTGCATTAATAAATAGTATTGAAGAAAAGAGAGTGGTTTCTATGACTACTTTGGAAGTAGTAATTAACATGCCACCAGTATTTTATAACATGCTGCTTTAATTTGTAGGTCCATGGTTCAAAATCAGAGAAAATGAACATATATGGTGGCTTTCGACAGATGGTGAAAGAAGGAGGGATCCGCTCCCTTTGGAGAGGAAATGGTACAAATGTCATTAAAATTGCGCCTGAGACAGCTGTTAAGTTCTGGGCATATGAACAGGTAATTGTTATCATCCATGGAATTTATTAACAAAGAGGAGTTAATCAGCTGATGGAATAACAGTTAACATGCAGCGCTTTTTAGATTATTGTTTTAGCTCATGAGACTTTTCTGCATATGCTCCATGAGGAATTTCTCTTACAGAAGATCAGGCTAGATACACTCAGAGACTCCTCTTGACTAAATTCTGGAATTCTGAATTTCTGACCTTTGTGTTCTTTCCTAAGTAGCTCATAAAGGCAATGGAGAATTATAGCTTATTCATTTTGCATTCAGAGGAGACGCTGCACATTAACATAAGTCTTTATGAACGTATCCCATCCAACATCTGGAAGGAGAACTTTTTAAGTTGAAGTTCTCTGTGCAATTTGACATTGCTGTAAAACTGAGTTGAATTTAGAGTGAAAGCTCCATGAAGGCAGGGGGCTTGGCTTTTTCTCCATGTACTCCAGCGCTTAGAGCCTGGCACGTGGTAAGTGCTGAGTAAGTGTTTGTTGAATGAGTGAGTGAAGGAATAAATGAAGGAGTGCATTTACCTCTGAATCAACTTCCCTATTGACTTAGATTATGTAGGATACTTAGATGTTAGGATACTGCTTCAGCATGACATGGTATTAAGAGGAAATACAGTAGTGGGTTTTAGAATTTGGTTTCTCTTTATGGTCATTAACAAAATTATCTAGTTAAGGCATGCGTAAAATTGTTCTTTCCATTTTTTCTTCCATCATGGTTAATCATAGAGAATAAGAACTTTGAAACTTAATTCCAACTTATAATTTTTATTATTTCAAATAGATTTTTGATTGTTTTGTAGCGTGTTTTTTCTTGAGCAACAGAATACTGTTAAGAAGATTACAAAGTCTAGTGGTGTCTTGACTTAGGAAATAGAGAAGCAAAGAAAAAATTCAATAAAATCTAGGCTCCATGGCTGTAATTAGAGCCTGTCTTTGGGAAGGATATTTTCCTTCAGTGAATGTTTAAGGAAGCAAATCACGACTACTAAGAGGTAGCGTTTCAGGTACCTGTAGGTGAGTCTGACCACCTACTTGGATTTTATGAAGGAAAGCCAGAGCCTAAAATAAATAAGTGTTCAAGTATAAAACCATTATTCCATGTGTGGAAGTCAGTATTTTTGAAAGTCCACGTTATTGCAAAAGCAAACGTGCATATTGCACTTTGCGACTTGCCTGGCTGATTCTTCTCTTGGACCCTGTCAACAGGTATCCTTTGCTTCCATCCAGCCAGACTTCATTCTGAGCTCTTGTCACCATATTCTAACTTCTGCATGCTAACTTTCTTTAGAGATCAAAAGAAAGCTCTCTGCACAGTGTGGCATAGTGTTCTTGTGGTCCCTGGGCCCTATTTTGCATGTCTACTTTCTGTCCCCTGCTGAAGGTCCACTTATCCCTCAGGGCTCTCCCAAGGCCAGCTTCCTATGAGAAGCATTTCCTAAGCATCCCACCCAAAACCAATGCCTCCCCTGCCCAGCTTCCTAAGAGCACTGGATTATAGAATGTTCAGTCTTCCACCCATTGTTATTCCCAGTGAGTTGTAAACCACTTTGGGAATAAATATTATGCCATATGTATTCTCAAATTTCCTAGTGTATGTAGCTAGCTCACTTCTGGATTCAGGTAGGTCTTGTTTACTGAATAACTAAAAGCTTAGAAAATGAAGAAAAGGATATTTTCAGCCTGGTATGTAGCCCTTTTAAACATACGAATTTAAAGCTGTGGTCCGTTTCGGTTGTCATTACCGTGGCAGTGCAGTTGTGTCAGTGACAGGGTGGCAGGTGTGGTGTAATATTGTCATGGTTTCAGCTGCCATCTGTGTGCTGACTGCCTTCCATTCTAACCTTTCCCTCCTCATCTCCACCTGCACGTCCACCCATGCCCTGCACATCCATGCGTCTCCACTTACATCTCCCAGGGGTACCTCAGACTTGGCGTGTCCACAGTGCAGCAGTCACCTCTCCACCACCGCTTGCTCCAGTGACACACACACACTCACACACACACACACACCCACACGTTTCACTCCTCTACTTATAGGTCATATGGTGGTGAACATTCTTCCAGACTTTCCTGGAGTTATTTCCTCCAGGAAACCTTCCCTTTATTTCCCTCTGTTAGCACTTTGACACTGAATTCTGATTATCTCAGTACTTAACCTCTCTTCTTATTGAGACTGTGAGCTTCCTTAGACGGTGTTTGATGGGTATTTTGAGCGGAAGCAGCAATCTGTGGACAGAAATGTAGGCACAGGAGAGCATCAGTCATGAAGAAAGCTGCAGGTGGTTCACAGGTTCATGTGTAATCAAGTATATTTCTGGGAAGATAACAATGAAAGGGTGGACAGGTAGGTGGAGCCAAATGCAAAAGCAAGTCTAGATTTTATTCTCAAAATGGTGAGGGGGATATTGAAGCCTCTTATGTCGGGGAGTGAAATGAGTGTGTTTACATTTAAGAAAGCTCAACCTGGAAAAAGATTAGAGATGTATTGGAAGAGATTGAGGCTGTACTAGACGTAGGAAGATTATTTAAGGAAATATTTCAGGAATTCACATAAGAAATGATGAGTACCAGTATAGGGTGATGGCTCTAGTGCTTAGAGAAAAACTGAAATGAGCTGAAAAATAGTTGGGGACATAGAAACAACAGAACTCATTGCGTGGATATGGAGGTGAGAAAGAGGACTCAAGGATGATTCTCTGGTTTCTAACTTGAGCAACTAAATACATGGATAAGATGATAAGAGGACTAGATTTTGAGGTAGAACAACAGGTGGCATTGTGAGCCTGCTGGATTTGAGCTATGTCTGTGACACATGCAGGAGTAGTTCTGGAGAAGCTTTGTTCTTCAGTAGAGAGGGCGTGATTGAGGCGAAGCCTTTGGTGTGGATCACTTGGAAGGCTTACAGAATGAGAAGAGTTTTAGACATATACCCGGGGAGAAGTAGAAGGAGAAAGCTGCAAATACCTAGAAACTGTGAACCCTTTATTAACCTTGTGTGTTCTTTGCATCTTGGGAAGAATGCTATGACTCTGCTTTTAGCAAAGGAGCTACTGCGTCCCCTCTGTGGACCATCTGTGTTTTGTGGAATTCTGACTTGAAAATCGCTGTCCAGTAATTTTCAGTATTAATTCCAGTAAGGCTAATACATTAGCCTTCAAGCCTGGCTTTTCTGTTAGATATTATTACTGTAGTGGATGCATTTTGAGACACATCACATTGTCAATCAATTGATTTCTAGAATCTGATGTGTATTTAGTATTGTCTAAGCTTGGGGCTGCCATAGCAAAATCCTGTACACTGGGTGCTTGAAACAACAGAAGTATATTCTCATAGTTCTGGAGCTGGAAAGTCTGTCATCAAGCTGCTGACCAGTTAGGCTTCTGGTGAGGGCCCTCTTGCTGGCTTGCAGATGGCCACCTTCTCACCGTGTGCTCACAGGGCCTTTCCTTGGTGCATACATATTGGGGGAGGCTGGCGGTGGAAGAGAGGATGAGAGTAAGCATGTGTATGAAAGAAAGGAAAAAAAAGGTAAAGAACTCTCTGGTGTCTCTTGTCATAAAGACTCATCCTTATAAGACCCGATCAAACCATAGTTACCTCCCCAAGGTCTCATATCCACATACCATCGCAGTGGGGGTTACAGTTTCAACATATGAATTTGTAGCAGCAGAGAGCAGGGGGTAGGGGAGAAAACAATATAATTCATCCTATAGCAGGTATTAATATACATTTAAAACTTTATTTACACAGTACAAGAAATTGCTTACTGAGGAAGGACAAAAAGTAGGAACTTTTGAGAGATTTATTTCTGGTTCCATGGCTGGAGCAACTGCACAAACTTTTATTTATCCTATGGAGGTGAGTACCATTGTGAAGTCTGATTGCATTGATGGTGGTTGTATTGTTATCTAGTGTAACAAATTATCCCAAAATTAACAGTTTAAAGCAACAGGTATTTATCACCTCTCAGTTTCTGTGGGTCAGGAATCTGGGCGTAGCGTAGCTGGGTCCCTGTCTCAGGGTTTGTCACAGCCTATAGTCAAGTGTCAGCCAGGGCTGCAGTCACTGCAAGGTTCAGCTGGGGGTGGGTCTGTTTTCAAGCTTACTCACGTGTGTGTTTTCAGCTCTCCCTAGCTGTTGGTTGGAGACAGTAGTTCCTTATCACGTGAGCCTCTCCATAGGATGCTTGACTGTCCTCACAACATGGTAGCTGGTTTCTCCAAACCTGTAATCAAAGAGGCCACCCAAGACGGAAGCCACCATCTTGGGACACACCTGTACTCTGTTGGTTACCCAGACTTCCCCGGGTAGAGTGTGGAAGGGGGCAGCCCAGGGTGTGAATACCAGAGGCAGGGAGCGTTGGGGGCTGTCTTGGAGGCTGGCTGCCACAGTGTTGCTAAGAATTATAACACCCATTCTTCTCCAAAGAGTTTTGGAACCTTAGAATTTGATTAGGTGATGGTCATTCTAACTGGACATCCTTCCATTAGAGCATAGGTTAGCGAACCATGGACCTGTGCACTGTTTCGCACAGTTCTTGAGCTAGGAACAGTTTTCACATTTTACTTTTTAAAAAACGGTTTCAACGACAACAGCAACAGCAAAACAAAATGAAAGAATGTGCAACAGAGACCTGGTATTTTAGTCCTGCCAAGACTGAAGTATTTACTTGGTAGAAAACGTTTGCCAACTTCTGCATTAGAGCAAAAATAATATTGTGGATGTGGATATTTTTATCGATATGACAGAGGGCTTCAACAACTGATAACACCTAAGTGTGAAATGCACTTAATTTTCCCCTTCATGGTATTCATATTAATAGCTTTCCTTGCAGGCCTCTTAATATGATTGTTCATATTCCTCTACACACCCCTCAAAAAATATCCTAACTTCATACCTCATTTCCCTTTTTTTTTTTTTTTTTTGTCTTTTGTCTTTTTGTTGTTGTTGTTGTTGTTGTTGTTGCTATTTCTTGGGCCGCTCCTGCGGCATATGGAGGTTCCCAGGCTAGGGGTTGAATCCGAACTGTAGCCACCGGCCTACGCCAGAGCCACAGCAATGCGGGATCCGAGCCGCGTCTGCAACCTACACCACAGCTTACGGCAACGCCGGATCGTTAACCCACTGAGCAAGGGCAGGGACCGAACCCTAAACCTCATGGTTCCTAGTCGGATTCGTTAACCACTGCACCACGACGGGAACTCCCATCATTTCCCTTTTAATAGCATCACTTCCCAGCCCCCTGCTGGCCTCATCCTGAGTTCCAAGCTAGAAAAACAGGAATCATCCTTTACCCTACCATTTCCACCATGCTCCATAGCTAATTGATCACAGTCAGTTTTTTAAAGACATCAGTAGATTGTCTTCTTTTTCCTCCGCCGCTGCCCTAATTCGGATCCTCTTTGCAATAAATGGGTCTTCTTGGCTCTGGTCTTGGACCCTCAACAGACATGATATATGAGAGCAAACACATCGGTGGATTGGACAGACATTTCGGTGACAGTGTATGCTGGGTATTTGTTTTCTGTAAAAGTACTTCTTTTGCATTCCATGATGATAGCATTAATATGAATAATACTATTTGTCATACTCTTTCATAACCAGGTTCTGAAAACCAGGCTGGCTGTAGGCAAAACTGGACAATACTCTGGGATATTTGATTGTGCCAAGAAGATTTTGAAACATGAAGGCATGGGAGCTTTTTACAAAGGTTATGTTCCCAATTTATTAGGCATCATACCTTATGCAGGTATAGATCTTGCTGTGTATGAGGTGAGTTTGTAGCAATCTTTTGAATCTGAAAATGTAGTTAAATCGTTCTCATTGTTAGAATTTGACTTTCTATAGACAGGTACATATATACCAGGAAACAGTTTGGGACCAAAAATAGATTCAAGGGTGTGCTCTTTGATCTTTCTTTTCAAGTTCCTTGCATATGCGACCCCATACCCCTGTAGTCACTTTTGTATTAGATGTCGCCGCGAATTATTTTTATTAATGGAGGAGAATAGACTCACATTAAGATATAGTTGTTCACATCTCTAACATGATCTACCAAAAAAAATTAAATGGATTAAAGACTTCAATGTAAGATGGGAAACTATAAACTTCTAGAGGAAAACACAGAACACTCTTTGATATAAATTGCAGAAATAATTTTTTTGGATCTGTCCCCTAGAGTAATGGAAATGAAAACAAAAATAAACAAATGGGACCTAATTAAATTTAACAACTTTTCCACAGCAAGTGAATCTATAAACAAAACAAAACAGACCAAAAAGACAGTCTTTGGACTGAGAGAATATATTTGCGAACAGTTCTAATAAGGTACTAATTTCCAAAATACACAGATTTCTCATGCAGCTTAATATAAAAAAAAACAACTCAATCAAAAATGTAGAAGGGAGTTCCTGCCATGGCTCAGTGGATTAAGAATCTGACTGCAGTGGCTCAAACTGCTCCAGAGTGAAGGTTCGATCCTTGACCTGGCAGAGTAGGTTAAAGGGTCTGACATTGCTGCAGGTGCAGTGTAGGTCACAGCTATGGCTTGGATTCATTCCCTGGCCCAGGAACTTCCATACACAGTGGGTACAGCCATAAAATTTTTTAAAAAGTGGGCAGAAGACCTAAATAGACATTTGTCTAAAGAAGATATACAGATGGCCAACAGGAACATGAAAAGATGCTCGACATCACTAATTATTAGAGAAATGCAAAGCAAAACTGCAGTGAGAGATACCTCACTCTTCAATTAGAATGGCCGTATTAAAAACTCTACAGGGAGTTCCTGTCGTGCAGCAGTAATGAACCCCACTAGTGTATATGAGGATGTGAGTTTGATCCCTGGCCTTCCTCAGTAAGTTAAGGATCTTGTGTTGCTGTGAGCTGTGGTGTAGTTGCAGACACAGCTTGGATCCCGCGTTGCTGTGGCTGTGGTGTAGGCTGGCAGCTGTATCTGTGATTTGACCCCTAGCCTGGGAACTTCATATGCCCTGGATGTGGCCCTCAAAACAAAACAACAAAAACCTCTACAAATAAAAATTGCTGGAGAAAGTGTCGAGAAAAGCAAACTCTATTATTGGTGGGAATGTAAATTAGTGCAGCCACTCTGGAAAACAGTGTGGAAGTTCCTTTAAAAACTAAAAATAGAGTTACTGGAGTTCCTGTCATGGCTCAGTGGTTAATGAACCTGACTGGTATCCATGAGGGCTCGGGTTTGATCCCTGGATCTGGTGTTGCTGTGGTATAGGCTGGTGGCTACAGCTTAGATTCTACCCCTAGCCTGGGAACCTCCATATGCCTTGGGTGAGGCCCTGAAATAAATAGGTAGATAGATAGAGTTACTATGTGATCCTGCAATCCCACTCCTGGGTGTGCATCTGGAGAAAAATCTAATTCAAAAAGATAATGCACCCCAATGCTCATAGCAACACTCTTTACAGTAGCCAAGACATGGAAGCAACCTAAATGTCTGTCAGCATAGGAATGGATAAAGAAGATATATTACATATACACAGTGGAATACTACTCAGTCATGAAAAAGAATGAAATAATGCCATTTGCAGCAACATGGATGGACCTAGAGATTATTATAATATGTATATAACCTGAGGCTAATACAACATTATAAATAAACTATAATTTAAAAATGGTTATTACAGATATAGTTTAGCTTAGAAGATAGTATTAGGAATTTTTTTTTTTTTGAGGAGAAAGAAAGCAAAAATGGCACATTTTCTTTGATTTATTAAAATTGATAAAGCCAAGAGACTGATGTGGGTACCACAGAATCATTCCTTGAACTTGTCAACCTGAAGAAACCCAGGAGGTGTAATCAAATACAAAGCGTTTATTTGGGGTTGAGGAATTGTGGTTTGGTCCACACAGATTTGGCTCGCAGCCTAAACAGTGTCAGCTAGGGAGTAAAAGTCTAGGTTTTTAGTGGCAAAGAAGGGAAGTTTGCATTACAAAGAATTTTAATTTGCATTGAAGGCAGAACCTCATTGGTTAAACATGATTGATTGCTAAGGCTAACACCTAGGAGGAGGTAGGAGTTTGTTACTGTGACAAATTGCAGGTGTTCTTTGCAGTGTCCTTGGACTACCTGTGATGTGGCGCAGTTCATAAGTTCATGGTTCCACCTGGTGAGATGTACATAAGGTCCAGCTTTTGAATGAATGCGCTTCTGACTTCATTTAAAAGCCCCTTGACATAAGCGACTCCATTTCATTTCACATTTCCCCCTTTTGATTAAGATCATTCTCTAAATGCATTGCATTTAGATTTGCTTTGTCTCACATCACTGGTATTGGACCTATCCAGAAAATCACATTTCATGTGTAGGGGGTAAGTTTTTATTCTCCAATGGATTTTTCAAAGAATCAGTGTCACAAAGGGGTAGACCACATTTGAGGAACAGAGAGGCATTCAGGCAAGTTTGGTGGTTCATAAAGCAGTTGTCCTCGTGGCCTGATTAGCTAAGTTATTTCCTTTAGTTTGGATGCACAGGTACCCTAATGGTGGTTAGGACAGATGGAAGTTGGATCAATTCCAACAATTTATTGACCTAACTTTTATTCTTCATTTGGTTGCCTCCCGAGGTTAAGAATCCTCTGTTTCTAGAGCATGCCAAAGTCATGAACTACCCTAAAGGCAAAGCAACTCTCTGGATAGATATTCACAGTTTAACCTTCTGCTACGGTGAAATCTCTAGTTAAAGCACTGAGTTCTGCCTGCTGGGCTGGAGTAACGGTCAGCAGTGGAGCTGCTTCAGTTACTTCAGAGGAGCGTATAAGCGCATACGCATCCCAATATTTTCCTTTGCTGCTCTCCAGCAAGAGCCATCAGTAAACCATGACATCTCAGTGTTAGCAAGAGGGGTTTATCGTAAGTCAGCTCTAGCGGATAATAACTGCCCAGTCAGGGTAGACAGTCTTGAGAAGTTTTGTCATTAAGTAAACAGAGAAGGGTTGCAGCCTTGAGGTTTTTGTAATGAGAAAGTCATGCGAGAAGTTAGTAACCATATTTCATATGGGGTAAGAGGGCTTGCAGAAAGGTGTTGAGTATGATGCGAATTGAGCAAATCTCTTTTTGCACGGGAGAACAAATAATGAGTGGAGAGCCCCAAACTATTTCTTCAGTTGATGTTGTGAGGGCTGCTGCTCCTGAAGCAGCTCTCATGTACTGGGGAGATGTCTGGCTACAGGTCCGATTGTTCAGTGTAATAGTCAGCGGGTCAGTATTGACCTCTGTGCCTTTGAGTCAGCACTGCTAAGGCCTTTGCCTTCTTTAATAAATGAAGTGGAAGAGGGAAAGCTGCTAATGAGTATATCTTAAAGTAGGGGACTGAGAAAGCCACAAAGAAGTTTTCTTCCCACTCTGAAGGATCTGGTCTTTCAGCTCTGAACAATGAATAAAGAGGCTGGGCTATTGAAAAACTAAGTATCCAATTTTTAAAGTATCTGGTCAGACCCACATATCTTTAAAGTTGTCTTTTGGTCTGTGACTAGGGGAAATTTAATACCTTTGAATCTTCCTAGGATCTAAAAGGAGTCCTTGATCTGAGATCAGGTGCCCTAGGTATTTGATCTACATGTGAACAAATTGTAATTCCTTTAGAGTCCTTATGACCTTAGCTCAAGGAGATGGATGCTGTCTTGCTCACTTGATTCCTCGGAAGAGGAACAGAGAAGAAAGCAACCAGCATATTGAAGAGGGTGGAAACGTATAGAAAAATGATATCTATTAAATGTGCTTCTCGGATCTGTAGTAAGTAAGAAGGGCTTTCGGTCTAGACTTATGGCCTGACAGTCCAGTATTGCCCTTTCCACATGAAAGAAAATAAAATTGGACTTTCTCAACCCATAGGGATGCTGAGAAAGTTGCTACAGAGGTCAGTTATGGTGAAAAATTTATTCTCTGTAGGTATTGACTTTAAGAAGGTATGAGGGTTAGGGGCACCTGGTTGACAGTTGATGACAATGTTAATAGCCCTCAAATCTTGCACAAATTTCCCTTCTCTTCTGTGGAGTTTCTTAATAGGGAGAGTGGGTGAATTACAGGGCCTAGTGCAGAGGACTATGAGGTCTTGGGTCCTACATTCCTCTATGAATGATGTAGTTCCTGTTAAGACCTCAGGATTTAAAAGATCTTGTTAAGCATTAAGAAGCGGTTTACCACAGTCAATTTAAGTTTAAACTGGGGGAGCGAAGTGAATCTGCCCAATATTGGCTGTGGATTTTGCCGATTCTCTTGAGGGCTTTCTTTAAGTGTATGTTATCTTCCAACCTTGTTTTAAGGGCAAAAACTGCTGATAGGCTTGAGGAGCTTGGAATGCTGGAGGTGCTGAGGGGTTGAATTAATTTCAAGGATACTTTCTTTTCCCTTTTGAAAAAAAAGAAAAGGGATAGAGCTGTCTCCTCAAGTCTATGCTTTGAGTTTTTTTGGAAGTATACCTTCTGGTAGAATTACTGGGTCATATGGGAATTCTTTGTTAAGCTTTTTGAGGACCAAGCTGTTTTCCATAGAATCTGTACCCTTTTCATTTCTACTAAGGGTACACAAGAATTCTGATTTTTCTACATCCTTGCTAATATTTGTTAGTTTCTAGCTTTTTTTTTTTGAGTACTTATCCTAACAGGTGTGAAGCAACATCTCATTGTGCTTTTGATTTGCATTTCTCTCACAATAAGTGATGTTGAGTGTCTTTCATATGGCTGTTGTCAATTTGTGTATCTTTTTGGAAGAAATGTCTATTCAAGCCCTTTGCCCATTTTTTAATCAGGTTATTTTAAATATTGTTGTTTAGTTGTAGGAGTTCTTTATATACTTTGGATATTCACCTCTTATCAGATATATGGTTTGCAAACATATTCTCCCATTCCGTAGGTTGCCCTTTCACTCTGTTGATTGTTTCCTTTGCTGTACAGAAGTTTTTAAGGTGTCAAAATCCATTTATCCATTTTTACTTTTCTCGCCTGTACTTTCGGTATCATATCCAAGAAATTGTTGCCAAGTCCAGTGTCCTAAAGCTTTTATCCTATGTTTTCTCCTAGGAATTTTATGTTATTAGGTCTTATGGGCAGGCATTTAATCTATTTTGAGTTAGTCTTTTGTATGTGTTGTAAGGTAAGGGTCCAAATTTATCCTCTTGCTTGTAGACATCCAGTTTTCCCAGCACCATTTGTTGAGGATACTGTCTTTTTCCCCAGGTGGAGTCTTGGCATCCTTGTTGAAGATCATGTGCCCATGTATTCAAGAGTTTATTTCTGGGCTCTCTCTTTTGTTCCGTGGAACAAACTGTGCATCTGTCTTTCTGCCAGTACTGATGTCTTGATTACTGTTGCTTTGCAGTATTTGTTGAAAGTGTGAAGGCCTCAGAAGTGTGAGGCTGCCAACTTTGTTCTTTTTTTTAAGGTTATTTTGGCTTGTTAGGGTCCCTTGAGATTCCACTTGAATTTTAGAATATATTTTTTTCTATTTCTTCAAAAAATGTCATTGAAATTTGAATAGGGAGTGCATTGCATATATAGACTGCTTTGGGTTGTGTATTACTATGTTTGGGCTACCATAACAAAATACCATAGACCATACCATATACCAAAATACCATAGGTGGGTTAAACAGTATAAATGTATTTCTTTACAGTTTTAGGGGCTAGAAGTCTGAGATCAAGGTTCCAACTGATTTGGTTTGTGGTGAGGCTCCCTCTTCCTGGTTTGCAGACAGCTGCCTTCTTGCTATGTTCCCAAGAGGAGAGGGAGAGAGTGAGTGAGTGAATTCTCTGGAGTTTTTTTCTTATAAAGACACTAATCCTATTGAGTCAGGACCCCACTGTTATGACCTTGATGTTGCCAAAGAACCTTCATAACGTGATAGAATTTTGAGAATACCTGTAAATATCGTACAAGCCAATGAAGAGGGGGAGACAAAAACAAAAATAAAAAAGTAAAAAAAAAAAGAGAGAGAACCCTGAGAGGCAAGAAATGATAATGATCCTAGGATGTAGAAGAAAATGGATTATGAAATACACAGAAAGGACTTAGAAGATTTTGTATATTTTAGGAGTTCCCTTGTGGCACAGCAGGTTGAGTAAATGGCATTGTCACTGCAGCAGTTCTGGTCACTGCTGTGGCACAGGTTTGATCTCTGGCCCAGGAACTTCCACATGCCTTGGGCATGGCAAAAAATACCGAAAAAAAGATCATGTATATCTTTTATAGAATTTTAAATTAATTATTTTAAGAGTGCATTTTTCTATCTTTTTTTCCTCCCTGTTCTGGTTTTAATAGTGTAAAGAATTGATTTGTTTCTAGTGAATCACTGCTGTTTTCTCATTTCCATAGTTCAGACTATGGAATGATTGTCATTAGCCTTTGTGACTTTATTTATTGTCATGTTATTACAGTACTAAATGAACACTAAATAAGGCACTTAAATACACTTTTTGCTTTCAAATCTATAGAGCTATTCTTGTTATATAATTGTAAGGTTGAAGTATACTGTTAAATTTTTCATTAAATAATTTAAACTAGTATATAATTTGTCCCACATATTACCATGTATTTTTATACTTATGATGTTTTAGGAATTCCCCTTGTGGCACAGCAGAAACAAATCTGACTAGTATCCATGAGGATGTGGGTTTGATTGCTGGCCTTGCTCAGTGGGTCAGGGATCCGGCATTGCTGTGAGCTGTGGTGTAGGTTGCAGATATGGGGCTTGGATCCTGTGTTGCTGTGGCTCTGGTGTAGGCTGGCAGCTGTAGCTCTGATTCGACCCCTAGCCTGGGAACTTCCATGTGCTGCAGGTGCAGCCCTAAAAAGAAAAAAAAAAAAAGGGAGATTTTATATTCAAAATGTATATTAGCATATGTATTTTATTCAGTTTCTCTCAATTATTGCCTTCTCATGGAAATACAGGGACCTAGGGATCATAGGGAAATGGCATGGCCGGGATCAGTACACTCTTCTGTACCCTTGTTTAAAAAATCCCCACCGAGACTAATTTTCCTCGTTTCTAAAATCAGAAGAAAAGCTCTACCTCAGAGCTTTTATAAAAGGCCTAAATGAAGTCATGTTTGTGTAAAGTACACAATTAGATGTGAGTAGTAGTATAGTGTTTTTATTTAAACTCACTGTAGGGGGAGTTCCCGTCGTGGCACAGTGGTTAACGAATCCAACTAGGAACCACGAGGTTGTGGGTTCGATCCCTGGCCTTGCTCATTGGGTTAAGGATCCAGCATTGCCATGAGCTGTGGTGTGGGTTGCAGACCCGGCTCGGATCCTGCATTGCTGTGGCTGTGGTATAAGCCAGCATCTATAGCTCTGATTTGACCGCTAGCCTGGGAACCTCCATATGCCGCGGGAGAGGCCCAAGAAATGGCAAAAAGACAAAAAAAAAAAAAAAAAAAAGCCAAAAAACAAAAACCAAAACTCACTGCAGGAAATGTACTTTAGATCCCACATTTGCTGTGCTCTTGATCTTCATATGTATTTGGAAGATGAGCAGCCTGTGAAGACCCGTCACGTGCGAAGGTCCTGTGGCCTCCCCTGTTCTCTGCAGTGGCTGCCGCTCCTGGAAATGTGCCGCCTGGCCTTGCAGAAATGTGGCCTGTCTGTCATCAGGATGAGAGTGGCTGTGAGAACGTTCGTGTTGAGTGGAAGCAATTGTAAAATTAGTTGTTTTATTATTTCTCTTCTTTCCTGTTTCTCTGGCAGCTCCTAAAGTCCCATTGGCTTGATAATTTTGCCAAAGACTCTGTAAACCCAGGAGTCATGGTGTTGCTGGGATGCGGAGCCTTATCCAGCACCTGTGGTCAGCTGGCCAGCTACCCTTTGGCCTTGGTGAGAACACGAATGCAGGCTCAAGGTGAGTTTAGGATGAAAGGATGACCCTGACAAAAGTACTGCATCAGTAACATGCTTTTGGAGCTTCAAGTTCTCCTGGGACAGCAGGGTGTGGTTTTAAGATAGTAGTTTTCAAACTTTTTCCTGAAGGGGGCTTTTTAGAATTTTTTTCCCTAATCAGTTCTTCTTCATGAAATTTTAATACCATGGATACACTGCTCATAAACTGTATGCATATTTGTGGTTTATGCATAACAAGAATAAGGTTTTTTTGCATGTGTTGCGAATGTGTGTTTTAAGAGTGCAGGTATCCCTGGGTTCTGGTTCTGCATCTATGGATTCAACCAACTGTGGATCAGAAATATTCAGGAAAGAGTTCCTGTTGTGGAGCAGCAGAAACGAATCCAGCTAGTATCCATGAGGATGTGGGTTCCCTGGCCTCAGTCAGGGGCCAGGGTTCTGTTGTTGCCATGAGCTGTGGTATAGTTTGGAGACTCGGCTTGGATCCCATGTGGCTATAGCTATGGTGTAGGCCGGCAGCTGTAGCTCCCATTTGAGCCCTAGTCTGGGAACTTCCATGTGCTGCAGGTGTGGCCCTAAAAAAGGAAAAAAAAAAAAAAATTCAGGAAACTCCCCCCCAAACTCCAGAAAGTTCCAGGAAGCAAAACTATTTATATAGCCTTACATTGTATTTACACATATTTAATAGCATCTCCACTGGAAGTGTTGGTTAATTAATGATTGACTGCTCATTGCAGGGTTGGGGATAGAGCTGCAGATGCTCAGGGTGTGCTATTTTAAAAAAATGAGAGTTGAGGTGAGATTGACCAGGAATAAAGAAAGCAAAAGAGACAAGAAAGGCACAGCATGCATACATTTTAATATAGCAGTAAAAGGCAGCCAATCGTAAGAAAGGGGAATAACTGATCGATGGCAGGAGAGCCGGGAGGGCAGATGTGGTCAAAGTGGAGGGGGAGTCAGTGTCACTGTGGGGAGGAATCACAGTTCAAAAGGTGTAGGTCATGGTAGTGAACAAGTCCAGCCACCATTTATCAAGAATGTGACAAATGCCAAGTGCATTACATACGTTGTTGCTAATTCTTACAACACTGCACAGTTTTCATTCCATTTACAGAGGAGAAAATTCCATTTACCATCAGCTCTCAGCTCTCCCACTTGCTAGCTAAGTGTGTTAGGACACGTTTCTCTCTCTCTGTCTAAGCCTCCAGTCCCTTATTTATGAAATGGGTATAATAACACTTTCCTAGGAGGATTAGTATCTACAGTAACTAGCCCAACATCTAGCACATAGTAAACATTGAGTAAATAACTGTTAGTCCCATCGTTGTAATCAGGATGGTCACTGCTAGGCACCATACAGGGAGAATTATATAAAGGGGTACTTTCTTGGGTGCCTTGGAATACATTTGATCCTTTCATTGTATTCTCGAATATCATTCTGAATCATAATTGCAGATGGTAGTAATAGCACATGCTTGAATATTAAATTAATGTGGTTTCTTTTTTTGTTTTCTAGCCATGGTAGAAGGAGCCCCACAGCTGAACATGGTTGGGCTTTTTCGACGAATAATTTCTAAAGAAGGAATACCTGGACTTTACAGAGGCATCACCCCAAACTTTATGAAGGTGCTCCCTGCTGTAGGCATCAGTTATGTGGTTTATGAAAATATGAAACAAACTTTAGGAGTAACTCAGAAATGACATGTTGAATTTTTTTGCTTTAATGTGATTATGGAAACTTTCAGTCATCTCTAGATTGACCTTTTTTTTTTTTTCCTGGAATTGCAACATGTCTGTAGCAAAAGAAGCTGTATTTTTTTCACAAAAGGGAAGAGCGTATCAATGATAACATCAAACGTTTGGACTCAATTTTATACATTCAGAAATGTTAAAAATCATAGTTTTGATAAGATCATACAATTTTGAAAAGGCCACAAAACTGTATTTTATCTTTTCTTATTCGTCCTATTTACAAATCTGTGCCCTGAATCCTAAATCTGAAAAAAAAGTACTTGCTTGAACTAAGTTTGTTTGTGTGATAGAATTATAAATCTTTAATCTTTATTTTGGTTGGTTCAAGTTCCTGCCAGTTCCTTTATCCTTAAATATCTTTTCCTTGAAAACAAAATGATCATGAAACCTCAAAACTTAAATTGTTTATATATTTTGTGTGTCTTTATAAACTTCTTAAAATTTCCCTGTAGAATGGAGAATCATTGCATGAAAACATACCTTACAGCAGCCAAATAGGTATAGCGTTTATATTCTTTCTTAAAGCTGAATAAGAATGAATGTTAAGTGGCAGAATTTCAAGGCGTGCAAATAGCCCAGCCCATTCATATTATTTTTGTGTAAGGGGGAGTGCTCAAATATTTATTTCTGTGGGCACGTCCCTGTTTTTCTTGCACTGTTATTTGATCCCAGAATGGCACACTGATTGTCAGTATGTTACTGTTAAATTATCAACACACGGCAACTTATTTGAAAGATGCTTTTTATTGTCATTGGTTTGAAAAGCACCAGGAAACAAAACCCTTTGGCCTGTAATCAACTTTTGAAGAACATCTTTCTTTGCTTTGTGCTTTGTTTCCTACTTGAGTCTGACTTCCATTTTAATCAGGAAGGCTTCTTGGTTATCTGAAATCTCTTAATTACACAAAGTAGGTTGATCATGCGTGAAGGGCATTCTCATTTCCCCTCACTATTTAATTTCTTTGACCCTGCAGTTCTCTAATTGGGCAGCATATATACGAGGAGAATAGTGCATATTAATCGTACTATATGTTAACTTTATAATTTGGTGTCTGTATTTAAATGAGAGGCCCAATTTATAGACATGTACATTCATATTCTTTCTTGCTCCCAGTCTAAGGAACATGTTATGATATAGAAACTTACTTTATAATATTGATAACATGCTTTTATTTTACTGAAGCCATTTTTGCAATCAGCTGTCTTTTCTAATTTGTGTGATTAAGACTTAGAAAAATATTTATTAATTGAAGTTATTCTTATCACTTTAATTTAGTTCGAGTTTGATTTCTAGTAATTTCTGTTATAAATTGCCGACATGTTCATGAAAATCTAGTGACATAACAGACATTTCCTTTATTTGAACCTACCTCTCATATTTTCTGAACCAAAAAGAAATGTTGGATTTGTGTTTGTGAAACATATACTAAAATTTAGTTTTCATTATATTAGTTACGTCTGATAAATGTCTCAGTATTTTTATGATACATATGATGCATATGTATGGGACTCTGTCTTCGGGATGTTTGTACTTTTTAAATACATAAATGACAATATTAAGGTGCATGGTATATGATTAGCTCTTTTTTTCACATGAAATTATGGAATGAGTAAAACTGCAAACTACTGAAAAAGATTCATTGTTCATTATGAATTTAAATTGCTTGCTATTTATCATTTGTAAGGTATGAGTGTGATCTATCTGTGTATCTTGTATCTTTTGGAAAGAGCCCAGAGTTGAAAATAGTTTATTTCCGGCACTATTGCATATTTACTTTCCATTTATATTAAAAACATAAATATATATTTGTTTTGAAATGACTTGTTTCCTCATTTAAAAAAAAAGAGTAATTACGTATATGATGGGTAAAGAAGGAGGTTCTACTGTCCAGAAAGCAACATAACATTGTATATCAACTATACTTCAATAAAAATGTTTTAAAAATAGTATAACTAAGGCAAAAAAATGGGTGTGTCATGAAGCTTATATCACTGGCAGCAGTGCAAATAATATATATATAGCATTATTGAATAAGACTCATTGTAGTCTTTCCAAATGCTTTGGCCTTTGCTGAGCAGCCATAGCAGTTATTGTGTCTCTCATACATTTTGGTCTAAGGTAACATTTCTCGTGATGTCCAAATCCCGCATTTACCAATTAGGGTTGTACCTTCGGTGGTCACAGTACTGAGGAAAAGCCAAAGTCCCAGGGTTTCTTGCCACATCGTGGTGCAGCATCAGTTTGTCCTGAGGTTGCGGGAAACAAGAGCTAAGTAAGTTGACCGGTAAGTAATTAAAACAATTTTATAGTGCAGATTATACAATTATGAAGGTCGTAAAATTTGATATTAAACGATAAAATGCATGACTGTAGAGAAATTCTGCATTCCCATTTGAATGCTCCCTGGATTCCAGGAAAAATATGCTAGCCCACCTTGGCTCTCAGGGACCCTTCATTAGAAAAATGCTGCCAATTTGTTTCTTACCTATTTGTCTTATATACCCATCAAGAGAGTAAGCTTCATGTGAACAGGCATTGTATTTTTAGTTTTGTTCAAGCTTTCTGTAAGTTTATATAAAAGTATGGCATGGTTTCCTTACTCTCAAATTAGAATTTTGCAAAATCCTCTGTTGTCATGGAATTTTTTTTTCTTTTTGTTTTATTTTTTGTCTTTTCTAGGGCTGTTCCTGCGGCATATGGAGGTTCCCAGGCGAGGGGTCCAATTGGAGCTGATGCTGCCTACCTACGCCACAGCCACAGCCATGAGGGATCCGAGCTGTGTCTGCGACCTATACCACAGCCCACAGCAACCCTGGATCCTTAGCCCACTGAGCAAGGACAGGGATCAAACCCGCAAACTCACGGTTCAGAGTTGGACTCGTTAACCACTGCACCATGACGGGAACTCCATCTCATGGGATTTTTTTCCTTTTTCTTTTTCTTTTCCCTCCCCTCCCCTTGCTCCCAAAGGAGTAGCATGAGTAGAGGGGAGCAACCAGCAACCCTCTCTCCCTCCTTTGCTGTCTTCCCTCCTTGGGAGAAGTGCAGAGCAGATTGAACTTGCTGAGACCGCCCTCCAGGAGCAAACACTTTGTAAAGTTCCATCTGCCCTCTGGCTGCTGTGCAGGACAGAGTTATTCCGAAGTCCAAGCTGCCTGGGCCTGGATCCACTGCTGCCCTCTGACCACAGTGCAGTTAAAGACACCTGTTCACTGCCTTCTGGTTTTTCTGCTTTTTGCTTGGTTTGTTTTTTTGTAAATTTGCATGTTCTCTGGTTATAACTGGGCCCCACAGCCCTACACTCCGATGCTCGGCCACAGCCGCTGCAGCGCTCTTTCCTGTGAAAGCAGAAGTGCCCCGAGCTTGGGCCATGTGGCATTTATTCCATAAATATTCACTTGCTTATTGGTTCTTTCAGTGAGTATTTATTTAACACCGACTGTGTGCCAGACACTTTCAGGGGATGAGGACACAGCACTGAACAAGACTCCACACCTTTCCTCGTGGAGATTATCTCGTGGAGCCAGACAACAAAGGAAGTAAAATACGTCACATGTCAGATGGTGGTAAGTGTAGAAGGCAGCACTGGGGCCAAAGGTGCAATTTTAGGTGAAGACTTTGCTGGAAAGGTGCTGTTTGAATAAAGGCCCAAAGGGCAAATGGGACTGGGCCATGCTGATCTCTGGAAAGGGCGTCCAGGCAAAGGGGAAGCAGGTAGGGGATGCAGATGGAGAGACATCAAGGCAGCCAGTGTGGCTGGAGCGGGGTGAGCAAAAGGGAGGCTTTAGTCAGGGATGAAGCCAGGGAGGGCTGTCAGCCCACAGTTCCAGGACTGCAATAGCCGCAGTTACATGGTGATGTTTCCTAACCAAAATTCAGATGTCTGTCCTCTGGGGCAGGAGTTTCATCATTGGAAACATCGTTGGGAAACACCTGCAGTTTCTGTAACCATCATGCCCATCACGACAGGACAGCCTTCCCTGGAACTGCTGTCCCAACAGAGTGGCTCCTTCCCCGGATGGCAGGTCTTTTGGCTTCTCTATGCCTTTCCCTCTCCAGGGAGAGTTTTAATTGTTAAAAAGAGAAATTAGGGAGTTTCAGCTGGTTACAAACCTGACTCCTATTCATGAGGCTGTGGGTTCGATCCCTGGCCTTGCTCATTGGGTTAAGGATCCTGCGTTGCTCTGGCTGTGGTGTAGGCTGGCAGCTGCAGCTCCATGTCAACCCCTAGCCTGGAAACTTCCACAGATGCAGCCCTAAAACAAACAAACAAACAAACGAAACAAAACACCAGAGAAATTCACTTAGAGAACTTAAAATCTTTCTAAGAGTTCCCGTTGTGGCTCAGCAGGTTAGGAATCTGACATACTGTCCATGAAGATGCAGGTTCAATCCCTGGCCTTGGTGGGTTAAGGATCCAGTGTTGCCGTAAGCTGCAGTGTAGGTCACAGATGTGGCTCAGCTCCTGCGTGGCCATGGCTGTGGCCTAGGCCTGCAGCTGTATGTAGCTCTGATTCAGCGCCTAGCCTTGGAATTTCCATACGCACAAGCGCAGCTGTAAAAAGAAAAAAAAAAAATCTTTCTAGATGGTTTCCTAAGAATTAGCAGACTTGAATCTTAGGAAACCAGCAAGACTGTCATTGTCCTCACTTCCCTCTCTGACCGACCACCTTGTATCTGCCCAGGATTTGTTTGTTTATAATTTATACACGTTGTACCATATTGAAAACGACCTCTTTATTTTTCATTAGTTGATATTGTCCTGCTTTGAATTTACTTCTGCAAAGTCCATATAATAGTAACCAAGGAAGTGATGTGTATTTTGTACTCTTAAAAGAGGTACCATTCTGGCCAGGGATGTTTTTCTGTCTTTTTTATGGCCATGCCCACAGCATATGGAGGTTCCCAGGCTAGGGGTCGAATCAAAGCTGCAGGTGCCAGCCACAGCCACGCCAGATCCGAGTTGTGTCTGACCTACACCACAGCTCACAGCAACACCAGATCCTTAACCCACTGAGCAAGGCCAGGGATCAAACCTGTGTCCTCATGGATGCTAGTCAGATTTGTTTCTGCTAAGCCCTGATGGGAACTCCCTGGCCAGGGATTTTAACATGTTCTAAAGTACTTCTTCAAACAGAAACTTACTGTGATCCTTGGTGTTAACTAATCACATGTGTCTTCCAAGAATTTACACTCACCCCTTTATATACCAGTCTACTACCCAGTCACAACCATGGGTTCAGGGTGAATTAGCTTAAATTCCAGCACCTGTTATCAGTGTTGGCTGCAGATGTGCATGCCTCTGCCCCCACAGGAGGTCCCCACGTGAGTCTTAGTGTGCCAACTGGAATGTGCAAAATATGCCATGTTTCTGAATTTTCTGCAAATTAGCTTAAATCCAGGTACAAGCTCCTATACCATTCAGTGTTGTGCCGGTGACCTGGGGTCTTGGCCCTCTTGACACTGGTCATGGTCCACCCGTGGCAGCTCACATGGTCCCTTAGATCTGGTGGTGGTGCCATGCTTGGTATGGGAGTAGCTGGTAAGACATGGGGCATCTGTACCTGGGGTCTGGCCTTTCCATTCTGGAAGGGTGAGGAGCCGATTGTGACTCTCTCCTTATCTTGGGACCCACCAACTTTTGTCTCCTTCCCAGTCCCTGGATTTGTTCCTTTTTCTCTTTGCTCTTGAAGGTGCCCACCTGCTCATTCCCTGGGACCCCTGGCATGCTCTCTGCCAGTAGCTTAGATGCTTGCAAAAGACAGAAGAGCCTCTTAATTGGAAGTGACTGCTATTTTCCACTTTGAAAAATCACCGAAGAAAGGTTATTCCTGGAGCCCTGGCTCCTTGTCTGAAACGAGATGAAAGGGAACATCTAGGAGGAGTAAATATGAATTAGTCTTTCACTCCGTTACTTTGCTGTAGGCTTTCAAACCACCTCCTGCACCTTGTACTCTGTGTCTTAGGGATGAACCCTATTGTGCCACTGAGGGTGGGCTCTGCTTACAAGACACAGCACATCATTCCACCTGTTGAATCTCTAAGTCCCCAGAACAGTACTGATACATGGCAATGTAGCTTCATGGCCACATGGTTCTGTAAACGGTGTCCTGAATGAAAAGTCTACAGTATAATCGAGAGCTGACACTTTCCAAGGGCTTAGGAGGAGATGGAACGTAGAGGGTAAAAGCAATTGTAAAGTGGGGGAGGAGGATGAGATTCTTCGGGGTTAGAACTCTTTCTGAATCTGTTTAGTTGGGGATGATTTAGGGAATCCAGATGGAAGCCCCCAGAAGACAGGCTTGATGAGATGCAAGGGGAGGCCTACAAGGAACGCTAGTGACTCAGGTGCTGGAGGCTCTGACAGTAAAAGAATCTGCAAGAAAACGAAGGGTTAAAGTCCCCCCATTTGTGATCTTTGTCCCTCCTCTGATTTTGTTCCCGTCCCTCTTTACTCTTCATAAAGATGTCCCTTCTGGAGAAATACGAGAGACTCTTCCATAAGGTGATAAACCTGTATGTCACTAGAAAGGAAAAGCCGATAAACAATTGAGGAATTTTGCCATCACTTGAAAATTTTGCTATTTTGTATAGTTGTTTTCTTTGGTAACACGTGGGGCTACGGTTTTAGGGAATTCTGACCAGCTTATGGAAGATGCTTCTCTCTTTACCAAACCTTCATGATTCACTTATTGGTCTTGTGAGGCGATGAGCAAAAAGATTCAGAACAGGATGGGATATAGAGAGGTCAAGAGGGCTATTTAGCAAGATTACAATTTTTTATGACACTATTAACTAATAATCAGAAGGTGACTCCTGGTGCGTTAGTTCCCTCCTCTTTTTAGAATTCTCAGCAGTGGTGTTTGCCTGGGTCAAGACAGGTCGGTTCGGTACCGCTCTGTGGACATGCCTTTAAGGTGAGAAGTGAACTGAAAGGCTTTTTATCACTGTGATAATTGCTTATGATGTTATTCAGTGATAGATCTGCCCATTTGGGGCACCAAGGGCCATAAATGTGGTCCTCTAGTCACTTAATACTGGTGTTCCAAGTATCAAGTGTGCCTGGTTTCGGAGAGGGCAGGAGAGGAGAGGAGTGGGAATTTATGGATGAGTTTGCGGTCCGTTTCATGCCTTTCCTTGTTGAGTTTGTACAAATGATCTCTTTGAAAGCAAATAGTACCAGCTTCGGGAACACTCATACAAAGAAGCTTATCTTTTCCCAGATGGATGGCTAATCATGTAGCAAGTGGCCAGAAACCTCGGCCCAAAGGTGTGTTATTTTCCAAGGATTTCTTGCCATGTCCTTTTTTTTTCTTTTCTTTTCTTTTTCTTTTCTTTTTTTTTTTTTTTTTGTCTTACTGACTGGGGACAGAGGAGTTATAAACCTATTTAAGTAGACCCTTACATTGGTCTGTCATCCAATGCAAAGTGAAATGGGAAGGCTGGTGTTTACCTGCGTGGCAACAGCACAGGCTCAGTAAAACCGTGACCCCTGGCCCCCAGAGCAAGGCTTCGAAGGTGCTTGTCATGGGCCCTTTCCACACAGCAGCCCAGTGACCACCACTCCAGCAGTGTAAACTCTTAGTGCCCAGTTATTCTTTTAATTCTATCACCGGTGGCCTAGCTCGTATTAGCTTTTCTCTTAGTGCCAGATGCAATCGTTTGGTTTCAGAGGATTCAAATTAAGATGATCTCTGCACTGAGGTAGGGCCAAGTTTTTACCTTAGCCTGTTGAGTACAAAGTTTACACTCTCGACTGTTATAAATTGTAATCCAAATACTATATGCTCCTTCTCAGGGGCATGGTTTTCCTCCAGGCAATAGAATGGTGTGTGTAATTGGCGCGGGGGTGGGAAGGAGGGTCTCTGTATCCTTGCTGATTGCCGGCCTCCCAAGGATGCGGACAGCTTTGATTGAGTAAATTGATGGACGTGTGTACATAATTGCCAATTTCATGTTAGCATGAGCTGTCCAGGCTTTTCTCTACACCAGAGGAGTCATCCACTGCAGTGTATGTTTCCACTTAGAGCAAAGACAGGTGTTTTCATGGAACCACCAGGACTTCTAAACCAAGTCCATAATTACGTATACACCATGCTAATTGCATATATAATACAAACAAAGCAGGACGGATTAAGGAGGAAGTTACAAATGTAATACAATTGCTTAGTAGAACAAAAGTAATTTGTAAGGATCACTTTGTAACTTCTCCAGCAGATCTTCTTAGACACAGTCAAGTCTTGGCGATCTTTTTAGACACAGTTGAGTCTTTGCAAGTAGCATCTTTTACACAGCCTTGGTAACATATAATTGACATAGGATAAACTACAAATATTTAAAGTGTATAATTTAATAAGTGTTGACATATGTATATACCCATAAACACAATCAAGATAATGAATATACCATCACCCTTAAAAGTTTCCTATGGCACCAGGAAACAACTTATCCACTTTCTTATTATCACTATAGGTTAGCTTGTTTTTAATAGAATTTCATATAACTGTCTGGCTTCTTCGACTCCACCTTCTGATTCCTTTATGCTGTTGCAGGTGTCAATAGTCCATTCCTTTTTATTGCTGAGTGGTGTTCCATTGTAAGCATAGTCTATGATTTGCTTTGACAATGACTTGTCGATGAGCATTAGAATTGTTTCCAGTTTGGGGCTGTTACAAACAAGCTGCTATGAACATTTGTGTATACGCTTTGAATGGATGTATATTTTTATTTCTCTTGGGTAAATACCTAGGAGAGGCATGACTGTCCAAATTGCTCCACATCTTTGTCTTGTGGCTGTTTGTTAATGTCAGCCACTCTCATAGGAGTATTGATGTCTGATTGTGGTTTTAATGTATATTTCCCTAACGACATGTAATTTTTTTCGTCACCAGGTTTGGTGTTTATGAGTGTGTGTGTGTGTGTGTGTGTGTGTGTGTGTGTATGTCACAGCTTATCAGATTATAAGTTTCATCATGGTTAAGTGTCTTTTCAGATACTCTGACCATTTGGGTTTTTTTTTTTGCTTATTATGGGCCAGTGAGAGTTCATTATGTATATTATGTATAAAAGTCCTTTATCAAGTATATACTTTGCAAACATTTTCTCCCAACCTGGTCCTTGTCTCACCACCCTCTAATCTATATTTTAGAAGAGCAGTTTTTAATTTTAATGTACTCCAATTTATCAATTTGTGCTTTATGAATCATAGTATTATATCTAAGACAACTTTCTTAGATTTTAAGATTTTCTTAAAAATTTAAGAATATTTTCTCCTATGTTTTCTTCTAGAAATTTTGTAGTTTAAAGTCTTTGGATTTAGGTCTATGATCTGTTTTTTTATATGGTGCAAGTGTGGATTGAAGTTCAAGCTTGTGTATATGAATATTCAAAAGAATATTCAATGCTTCTGGTACCATTTGTTAAAAGGACTATTCTTTCTCTACTGAATCACCTTTGTACCTTTATCAAAAATCACTTGTCCTTATATATATATATGGGTCTGTTGCTGGACTCTATTCTGTTCTGTTGATCTATTTGTGTATTTTTTGGAGGGGGGGGCTTTTTGTCTTTTTAGGGCCACATTCGAGGCACATGGAGATTCCCAGGCTAGGGGTCCAATCGGAGCTATAGCTGCCGGCCTATACCACAGCCACAGCAACAGGGGATCTGAGCCGTGTCTGGGACCTCCACCACAGCTCACGGCAGTGCTGGATCCTTAATCCACTGAGCAAGGTCAGAGATTGAATCTGCGTCCTCATGGATGCTAGTCAGGTTGGCTAACTGCTGAGCCATGATGGGAACTCCTATTGGTGTATTTTAATGTCACACTGTCTTCACTGCTGCATCTTCAGAAGTCTTGAAATCAAGTCTGTACTGTCATCTAGCTTTGTTCTTTGGGTGTTCTAGGTCCTTTGCATTTCTATATGAATTTTGGAATCAGCTTGTCAATGGCTGCAATAAAGCCTGTGGCAATTTGGGATTACACTGAATCTATGGATTAATTTGGAGAGAAATGACATCTTTTTGACCCATAAAGTAGGTATCCCTCCACTTATTAATTAAAATTTTTTCTTGGTAGTGTTTTTTAGTTTTATAGCAATTTGTGTGAATCTATCAAAACCATAATACTGAACACAAAATGAAAGTTTCAAAAAGACCCAGACTTGCTAAAGCAATCCTGAGGAACAAAAACCAAGCAGGAGACATAATCTCCCAGACTTCAGACAATATTACAAAGCTACAGTAATCAACACAGTGTGGTACTGGTACAAAACCAGACATACAGACCAATGGAACAGAATAGAGAAGCCAGAAATAAACCCAGACACCTATGGTCAATTAATCTTCAACAAAGGAGGCAATAATATAAAATGGGAAAAAAAAAAAAACAGTCTCTTCAGCAAATGGTGCTGGGAGAACTCTTCAGCTGCATATAAGTCAATGAAACTAGAACAGACCCTCACACCATGTGCAAAAATAAACTCAAAATGGCTTACAGACTTAAACATAAGACCAGACAGTATAAAACTCCTAGAAGAGAACATAAGGCAAAACATTCTCTGACACCAACTGTACAAGTGCTTTCTTAGGTCAGTCTTCTAAGGCAATAGAAATAAAAACAAAAATAAACTTAAAAGATTTTGCACAGCAAAGGCACACATACACAAAAGGCACCTTATGGAATGGGAGAAAATGGTTTCAAACAATGCAACTGACAAGGGCTTAATCTTCAAAATATACAAACAACTTAGACAACTCTCAACAGCAAAAAAACAAACAACCCAATTGAAAAATGGCCAGAAGACCTGAATAGACCTTTCCCCAAAGAAGATATACTGATGGCCAACAGGCATATGAACAAATGCTCAACTTCACTAATTATTAGAGAAATGCAAATCAAAACTACCATGAGGTACCACCTCACACCAGTCAGAATGGCATCATTAATAGGTCCACAAATAACAAATGCTGGAGGCGGTGTGGAGAAAAGGGAACCCTCCTGCACTGTTGGTGGGAATGTAAATTGGTACAACCACTATGGAGATCAGTATGGAGGTACCTCAGAAAACTATACATAGAACCACCATATGACCCAGCAATCCCACTCTTGGGCGTATATCCAGACAAAACTTTCCTTGAAAAAGACACATGCACCCCTATGTTCATTGCAGCACTATTCAAAATAGCCAAGACATGGAGACAACCTAAATGTCCATCAACAGATGAATGGATTAAGAAGATGTGGTACATATACACAATGGAATACTACTCAGCCATAAAAAAGAACAAAATAATGCCATTTGCAGCAACATGGATGGAACTAGAGACTCTCATACTAAGTGAAGTAAGTCAGAAAGAGAAAGACAAATACCATATGATATCACTTATATCAGGAATCTAATATATGGCACAAATGAACCTATCTACAGAAAAGAAACAAACTCATGGACATGGAGAACTGACTTGTGGTTGCCAAGGGCTGGAGAGAGAGGGGGTGGGATGGACTGGGAGTTTGGGGTTAATAGAAGTAAACTATTGCATTTGGAGTGGATAAGCAATGAGATCCTGCTGTATAGCACTGGGAACTATTCTAATCGCTTGTGATGGAACATGATGCAGGATAATGTAAGAAAAAAATATGTATTTGTATAACTGGGTAATCTTGCTATACAGTATAAAACTGACAGAACATTGTAAATCAACTACAATAGAAATTCAGGAAGGGCCATTTTTTTTTATTACTCAAATGAATTTATCACATCTGTAGTTGTATAATGATCATAACAATCTGATTTCACAGGATTTCCATTCCACAGCCCAGGCACATCCCCCCACCCCCCAAACTGTCTCCTCTGGAGACCATAAGTTTTTCAATGTCTGTGAGTCAGCATCTGTTCTGCAAAGAAATTCCGTCTGTCCTTTTTTCAGATTCCACAAAGCATTTGATGTTGGTGTCTCATTGTATGGCTGACTTCACTTAGCATGATAGTTTCTAGGTCCATCCATGTTGCAAAAAATGCTGGTATTTCGTTCTTTTTAATGGCTGAGTAATATTCCATTGTGTATATGTACCACATCTTCTGGATCCACTCCTCTGTCGATGGACATTTAGGTTGTTTCCGTGTCTCAGCTATTGTAAATAGTGCTGCAATGAACATTCGAGTACATGTGTCTTTGTGAGTCGTGGTTTTCTCTGGGTAGACGCCCAGGAGTGGGATTGCTGGATCAAATGGTAGTTCTATGTTTAGTTTTCTGAGGAATCTCCATACTGCTTTCCACAGTGGTTGCACCAATTTACAATCCCACCAACAGTGTACTAATGTTCCTTTTTCTCCACACCCTCTCCAGCACTTCTTGTTTGTAGACTTTTGGATGATGGCCCTTCTGGCTGGTGTAAGGTGGTACCTCAGAGTGGTTTTGATTTGCATCTCTCTAATAATGAATGATGTTGAACATCTTTTCATGTGTTTCTTAGTATGTATGTCAGGAAGGGCCATTTTGTGTCTTGGTTTGAATATTGCTTCGTGTTGCTGGGTATTCTCCTGATAGTACAGTGTGTTGAATGGAAGACCTGGCCCCAGACTCATGCGGCAAAAGTCCTAGCACCAACCAACCAGGACAAGTAACTGTCATGGCCTCCATCTTCCACTGGGTGGCAGACTTCTCACAGCTCTACAGACTGCAGGTAACAGGGAGGGGATACAGAGCTTTTTCGCTTTCTCTCTGCTTCCATCAGGAAAATCACTGGGTTGCCTCCGGCCAGATTTGAATTTCCTGCACAAACCATCATTACCTTGTTTAGAGGAGGGAAGGTAGGATCGGCCTGTTACCACTCCAGCAGAGAAAGTGACAAAGAAGGTCCTTCATGCACTGAAGAGAAAGGCTTGTTCTTATTTTCGGGACAACTTTTCAAATATAGAAAAATTCCATGTTTTTACAAGTTAAATTAGACATGATTAAAAAAAAAGCCTTACTGTTCATACACAGAGTTATATTTAAATGTTCAGATAATAAAATTGTGACCATGGAAGATATTTTGGGATATTTGTTTTCATAGCATAATGAATATTTTTTCATGTGCTTAAAATATTTTGAGAGGTGTACATAATTGAAGCTTGAAATACAAGCTTAAAATAAATGTAAAAATAAAATAAAACAAACAAGTAAAATTCACCACAAAATTGAGTTTACTCCGTTTCCTTCTGCAATTTTTTTTTTTTTAAAACAAGAAGTTGTTTTCATTGATTGCACTTTGGTTGGCATGTTTTAAAAGAAATGCAGTTTAGGCCTCAGATTCTGGTTATTCATGGAATAATAGTTCTGGTTATTCATAGAATAATCAGTGTTATGGGAAAATTTAATGTTACTATTAGGCAACTCGACTTGTATTTTTTGATTAATCTGAAGTATCCTTCAATTCTAGTAAACAGGGTTTTTTTTAAAAAAAATTGCTCAATGAATTTATTACATTTATAGTTGTGCAATGATCATCACAACCCAATTTTATAGCATTTTCATCCCAAACCCCCAGTGCATCCCCCCAGCCCCCAACCTGTCTCCTTTGGAAACCATAAGTTTTTCCAAGTCTAAGCAGGAGTTTTAATGCTATAATTTTATTTCAATGTTGTGCAGCTGTGTAAGTATAACTATCACTTCAGTAAACAATGTTTATGACATCCACAGGGAGTCTCTTTAGAGAAAATAAGATTGCAAACACTTTAGTGCATAGATTCTAACAAGCTTAAGTTTTGATCAGAGAAAAATAGAAATTAGGATGGAGAGGAGAACAGGTAGATTCTGATGTGATGATGGTGCTGCCCTCACAGGGTCCATCAGCTGCTCACAACTCCCTGGCATGGCAGGAGCTGAGAAAAGCCGGCCCCCGGCCCCTTTGCCTCTTCCTGTCTTCTTCCTCTCACCCACCACACTCTGAGCTCTTTTTACCGCTCCTTTTTAAACGTCTCCACTGCCTCTTTCCCCTTGTTTGTTAATGTCTCGCTCAAAAGCAGCAAACTGGTGACTCCACAGCCTGATGCCTTTGGAGGAAAAATCCTCAAGAATTGAAAAAAGAAAATCAAGGTAATAGAACTGGCCTTGTTAAATCATTAGCTGTTCTTCAACCTGCCCGAGATGGAGATGAGCTTTTCAGCTCATTTCCTGCAAAATTTGGAATAATGTTGGTACTTGAAAAGACAACACAGGAGCCAGAGCTGAGATCTGGTGATGTTCTGGCCGATTTTTTAGCCAGTGGTAAAATTTTCTCATCTAATGATCAATCTATAAAATAAAAAGATTCTTATAAAAATGAGAAAGAAAAGATTATAAAAGTAATGAAATTATAAGGCTCGTTCACAAAGAATAGAGCATATTGATAGAGCTTTCCAGTTATAATTATTGTTTATTTCAGTTTGAGGGATATTGTTTTTAGTGTTTGATACTGATTTTGAAATCTGCTTGACATTCAAACACTGATTAATACTAATGATTTTCACTGGTCCTCCCCTCCCCCCCCCCTTAAGCCCTAATGCAGTGGCCGTAAACTTGGCTGCATATTAGAAACACCTTGGTGGGGGGCGGCATTTAAAAATCTCAGGTCAGCCCCAGACCAATTAAATGAGATTCCCTGCAGGTGGGAAGTAGGTGCCAGGATTTTTCAAAGCCTCCCCCGCACCCTGCCCCGTGATTCCACTTGGCAGCTAAGGGGGAGAATAGTTGCAAACTGGTTTCCTTCTGACCACTGCATATAAATAATTTTATTAATGGTTGAGATGAAAGCACTATAAACAAAGGGCAGTGTTCTCCAGCCTCCTACCTGGAGGAGAGCAGGACAGAGAACCCACAGGATTTGATGACAGATTAGATAGAGGGTTAAAAGAAATGGAGTCAAGGATGACTCAGTCTTTGACCCAAGAAAGATAGAATACAGCCAAAGGATAAAGTTGTCTTTTATTGAGATGGAAAGACCATGTAAATACCAAAAAAGGTGGGGCTTTGGGATGGGAAAGAGACGAATTGGGTTTGGAGCATATGAAATTCGAGATGCCTATGAGCCATCCAAGGTGAAAATTCAAGAGGGCATTTCTGGAATTCAGGGGCGAGGTAGACACAGGTGTTTGGGAGTCAGCAGCATCCCGGTGGTATTTAAAGCCCGGAGAGCAGATAATTGTGGGGGAAGTGTATACAGACAAGGAGGAGAAGGCAAGGCATGAAGCGTGAAGCCTGAAGCGGGCGCCCCCCTCCAGGGAGGAAACAGTGGAGGTGATGAGAAGGCGCAGCGGTGAGAAGGAGGGAAGCGTGAAGCCTGGGCTGCGTGGGCAGCCCGGAGGTGAGGACTGAGAAGGCATGGGGAGCTCTCAGCCCAGGGTGGTCTCCTGGGCAAGGAGAGTGTTGTGCAGTTTCTCAAGACCAGGCAGGTTCAACCTGGATTCGGGCAACGGAAAGAAGAGCCAATGCCCTGCGGGTAGGTGTGACATCCCTTTTATTGGCCTCATGAGCAGCGGTGGTGGAGGGGGCGGCGCGAAAAGGGCCGCCTGCCATTTACACTAGTATAGAACAGGGCCGGCGATTTGCCCAGATGTTACCCAAGAGTGGTCGTTATCCTCTTCCACTGCGCGCGCACATGGATGGCTGTCACTATGTAATAGGTGCTGCATCCTTCCTCACGGGAACAGCCTAGGCAGAAAGCGCCTGAGTGACTTCCTTGGCCCCAGAGAGGAAGGGAAAGTCTGCCCCCATCCATCATTTTCTCCAGCAGGGTTTACTTCCCCGACGTAAGCACTGAGGCAGCACATAGCTTGATTCACCAGCTAGGGTTTCACTGGGCAGGTGCTGCGAAAGCCCAGAGGAAAGGAAATTGGGAATGCTGGACAGGGGATGGTTGGGGTCAGGGCCATGGCTCTGAAGCAGAGTAAGGGGCAAGGAGGAAACAGGTGCAGAGGGAAGTGTGTGCGTTGGTGGACCAGAGACCCTAATGCATTTGAAAACAAAGTGGTAGGAAATGCTTGATACATAACACTGCGAGGAGAGAGGGTGCATCAGACAGAGACTTTGAGAAACCGTTTGGGAAGTTGATGATTTTCCATGACCCAGCTACCTGAAGTCTTTAATGCGTGAGAGCCAGCGACCAGGAAATTTGGGAAAAAATGTTGAGGGCAAGGGGGCTAAGTGGTCAGAGGGCAGCACCTTCCGTGGGATGCAGTTGAGCCAAAGTGCATGGAGGGAGGGGGGGCCCAGAAGTTGAAGTGGAAAGGGAGGGGCACACATATGCCACCTCCCACCCTGTGGAGGGCAAGGGGCACCCTCATGGGGGGGGGGAGGTGGGGCGAGGGTGGGGCTGGGGGTGGAGCGGAGAGCTCTATGAAGCTAAGGTGGGCTGGCAGCTGAGGAGGGGGAGAGTTTTAAAAGTGTGGAGACAGGACTGTGAACAGAGGAGACACCTGTCAGTCTCCTTCCTCTGCTATGTGTGTTGGGTGGAGAGGGGGGAAGGTGCTCCTTGAAGCTTATGCTGGCAAGCGTGGCCAGAGGCAGGGCACTGCTTTCTGGCTGTGATGAGGGAGGGACGGCTGGTCCAGACACAACCTGATTCACATTGCTAGGAAAACAGGGGGCCAAGGTACAAACCCCAAATATGCGAGTGTGGGGGAACCTGGCAACCGGATGGGAGAAATAATGGGATGGACGAGTGTGGGGGGTGGGGGTGGCAGGAGCATCCTGGAGGCAGAGCAATGACCTGCTTTTTTGTGTAGTGACTTTTTAATTCAATCCCAGTGACGTCGAGGGTGGGTGGGTGTGGTTCATTTACAAGGGCAGGAAAAGGATGAGCGGAAGGCTTGGTTTTCAAAGAGGGATGTGTAGCCATTGCAACACAATGACAATAGTAGAAAGAACGAAAGGAAATTACACACTGTACACTACAGAGGCTGTGCCTTTTCAATCAAGAAGAGCCAATTAAGCTGTGCTGTTGTGTAACATCTCATTCATTTGTCATTGAATTACCTCTGGCTGTATGTACTGTTTCCGCGAGGTTAATTTTTATTCCATTATGAAGGAATAAATCAAATCCAGTGAAAGGAAATCTGTCCTCACTGCTATCTACAGGAGGAGGGGCTTGAACCAAAAGTCCTTTTGTGGTTTCGTATTTTTGGTTTCAATTTAATAAAGAAGAGGGGCCTGAGGGATGAGCAAAGAGGCCAGGTTTTGCCTTTTCCCCTTGAAGCCCATAAATAGAATGAAAAGAAGTAGTGAGATGAGACAACGGTGAAGAACCAGAGCACATGAAATGTTGACGGGAAGCACAAGCACCGAGGAGTTGTGGCACCACCGAAAATACAGTGATTAATTCAACACGGTTTTTTTTTTTTTTTTTTTTGATGTTTACATTCAGAACTGTCTCCCCGGGACTTTGCTGGGCATTAGGCATGTGTGAAAATAAATAATATGTAGTTTTTGTTCTCAGAGTCATTGAGAAGGCTGACATGAAACAAGTTTCAATTTAAAGTGATACGTGTCGCAGTGACTTTGTTCGGTGTACAGTGGTAACGACGAAGGCGGTGTTGACAAGGCGCCGTTGGGAAGGTGATGTTTTTGCCTGGGCTTTGAAGGATGAAGAGAATTTAACCACCCTAAGAAGATACGTCAGGGTGGCCTGGAGAGAGGGGACAGCACACGTGAAGGCAAAGAGTCACGAGAGGCTGTGTGTGTTTGGGGAAATGGTATGTTCTGGGTGTGACCGGGGTGTTCCTTGGGGAGAATGGCTAGACACATGGATTAAACCCGAGCTCTGTGCCATGCTAAGGACTTGGGTGGAAAAAGAAACCCATGGGAGGAGTTTCAGAAGGGAGGGACAGGACCTGCCAGATCTTTCCAGAAGAAGGATGGGTTGGAGGGGCGTGACTTGGAGGCAGGTGCACACTGAAGGGAGAGAGATTGCACACTCACCTTTCATCGCTGGGGCCCCAGGGTGTGGTACACGGTTTGGCATATGGTTGGTTCTCAACAAGTGTTGAATACATGCAGGAAGGAAAGACAGGATTACCGAGCTGCGTGGTGCAGGCAGGAGACGGGGAGGAGCACGTGTGGGGATGGCTGTGCCTCTCTTCTGCCCCCGGCCCATCCACACCTCCACGCCTCACAGCCCTGCTGACTCAGAGAAGCAGCGTGCCCGCTAGGGAGACGGAAGAGGAGGGAGCCCTGGAGAGCTGGCATCCTGGAGCCTGGGATGAGAGGGTTTTAAAAAGGAAGGACTGGCCAATGCCATCACAGGCAGCAGAGACAGATCTGCAGGTGTTGCCAGGTCTGAGACCCTGAGCGACTGCAGGGAGGAGAGTTCCCTGGCGTGGCAGCCACAGGCTTCCAGGGCAGTGGGCTGAGGGGTGTGCTGGTGGAAGGAAGAAGAGGGTGTGTGGGTGGACCTTCGCTCAGAAAGTTGTGCTCTGAAGGGAGGGGCCAGCGAGTTTGAGGCAGAGGCAGGATCAAAGGGAAGCTGTTTTATTTTTTTGGTTTTTTGGTTTTTTGGTTTTTTTTTTTTTAAGGATGGTAAGTTTCTGAACTTTAGAAAAAGCAGCCGAGAGCAGAGATTAAAGCCAGTGGGTGGAGACAGAAGAAGGGACATGGGTTTGGCTAATAGGGGTAATTAAAATTTTTTAGTTTTAAAATTGAAACCTGCATTTAAACAAATGAATAGAGTTGCCTATTATGGCTCAGCTGGTTAAGGACCCAACAGTCTTCATGAGGATGCTGGTTTGATCCCCGGCCTTGCTTAGTGGGTGAAGGATCCGGCATTGCTGTGGCTGTGGTGTAGGCCAGCAGCTTCAACTCCAATTTGACCCCTAGCCCAGGAACTCCATGTGCCACAGGTATGGCCTTAAACAAACAAACAAAAAAAAAAATAGAAAAATAAATATAAAAGAATGCATAGAGGTCAGTAAGGGAAATAGGATGGAGCGGAGGAAAGAAGGCTGGGTGGACGAGAGAAAACCAGGGCTCCCGTCCTCGCTTTGCTTCTGTGTGAGCTTTGCCAAGCTCTGGCTCTGCTCTGAGCCTTTGATCCACCTTTAAAACAGGTGACTCTCTGTCCAATGATCTCTTTCAGCCATAAAACTCTATGATTCAAAGTGGTATAAGTTTGCTAATATATACCTGTAAAAAATAAGGCTTTTCCCAAGATACAGTTTGCCTTAAGGACAACTTAGATATTTTGTTTTTGGAATTTTTGCTTTATATTATCTTTAAGAATAAATAAGATAGCGTGTGAGAAGGAACTTTGGAGACCTAAGAAGTATCACAGCTAAATTTCTATTCATTAATAATCATGCTAATATTCTTGACCCAGAGACTGCTCACATGTTTCTCTCCTTTTTTTTTTTTTTTTTTTTTTTTTGTATATATTACCCCAGAGTATGAAATCTTAGCAGAAGGGGAACTAAAATTAAATTAGGTCCTTATCTAAAGATTTAGATGCCCTGGTACGAACCTCTCAAGAATAATAAACTAGTAATTTCCCTGTGGATGGTGAAATTAGGGTTTGGATAATTATTTCCTCATGATTTAATTGAAAATATTAGCGATTAAGTACACAGATACCAGGAACTCTAGTCCAGGATAACACATGTCCATTTTTCATCTTCCGTCTCTGCATCACCGGCAGCCTGTGAGGTTTAAATGAAAACAGAAATGTTCGTGAAAGATGGCAGAGTGGTGGACCACTCTGGGGCATATTTAAGCCTTGGTCACAGGCGTGAGGGGGTGGGGGGTGCCCCCTCCAGGGCTCTGTGAGAGCAGAGGCCAGCAGTTGCCTTGTCCAGAGTCTCACTATGGGATCTGGCAATGCCTCCCAGACATTCGGACCCTCAGCCCTGGCAACACAGGAATTGGCTGGCTTGTCGTGACCTCAAACTTCGAATCAGTCAAACATCAAATAGACACACTGCCCTGCTCTCTCCTCCACCTCCTCAGCTCTGTAGTGAGAGTGCCACCAGTCTTGCAGGCTGGCGACCCATGGCCATCCTCAGCTCTTCCTTGTCCCTCTCCCCCCGTGTCTAATGCATCCATTACGTGGGATTTTTGTCACCTACATGGCTTCTCTTCTGGGGCCCTTTTGCTCTAATTTCAGCAAGCGCTCCCTCTCGTTCCTCCTGCTTCCCAGATTCCTCCCTTCATATCCACTCCACACGCAGCCGGATCTTAAAGACGGTGTGCAAGCCCTTCCCGGGGGGACCTCATGTCTCTGGTGAGTCCTACCTCCCACCCCTCCTGCTACTTTCATGTCTAGATTCCAGCAAACAGGGGTGGTTCCCTGCGTCATCTCTTGGCACACGCCTTCTGCTCACCTGTACTGCCCTTGTCCTGACCTTTTCTGCCTCTGAAACATCTATTCGTGTTTATCATCCCCTTCTCTTTGAACACCCTCCAACCAACGATAGAAGTCTCCAACAGTCTCTCCAGCCAACTTCAGAAGGCACGGCCAATTGCATTGTCCATCTCTTCTTGTTGGGTAGATTGGAGGTGCTACCTTGTCTTTCCAGGTTAATTTCATCAGTCTCCACAATCAGACTCTGAGCCTCTAACGGACAGGAAACCAGGTCTTAGTCATCTTGGTGACTTAGTGTCTAGCACATAATAGGTGCTTAATACATGCACAGTAACTGGAACTAAATTCTGTTTCTTTCTTTGCCAGCTATACATGCCTTTCACTTTTATTGTCACAAGTGTTTCTATTAAAATAGAGAGCTCTTTCTTTTCACACGCATGCTACTAATAATAATGGCGTCTGTTTACTGAAAGCTTTGCAAATGACAGGCATCATTCTAAGAATTTTATAGACTTTATCTCCTTTATTCCTCACAACAGCCAGGTGAGGGAATTATTGTCCATATTTTGTGCAGGAAGTAACTTAGCCTCAGAATGGAAACAACTTGACCAAGCTCTAGCAACAGACTTCGGAACCTGCCTGCAGACGTGAGTCTCCTAAGAGCAAGGGGTGTGCTCTCGGTTATCTCATGCTTGCCTCTGACCAACTATCGTTAGCATTTATTGAATAGCCTTTAGCAACATAATCTTGGCCAGTTATTTTATTTTATATTATTTTTTGTCTTTTTAGGGCTGCACTTGTGGCATATGGAGGTTCTCAGGCTAGGGGTCTAATTGGAGCTGTAGCCGCCAGCCACAGCCACAGCTACACGGGATCCGAGCTGTGTCTGTGACCTACACCACAGCTCACAGCAATGCTGGATCCTTAACCCCCTGAGTGAGGCCCGAGATCGAACCTGCGTCCTCATGGATACTGATCAGATTTGTTTCCACTGAGCCACGACAGGAACTCCAGGCAGTCATTTTAAAAAGATGTTTTTAAATATTCTCACTGTGCAAATACCTTCTCACTTAAGAGACAAACATCCCAGAGTTCCTTGACCACTGATCCCAAGCCCATCCCCTAATCCAGAGGAAACCACTATGAGTTCTGTGTGTAGTCTTCCAGATCTTTCTCTGGGATTTTACATACATTGCAAACACCTACATTGTATACTTGACCCTTGAACAACATGGGTTTGAACTGCACGGGTCCACTTATACGTGGATTCTTTTCACTGAGTGTTTACTGCAGAATATGTAAATATGCACATGACTCTTTCATGTGGATATGAGGTCCTGCAAGGGGGTTGGCACCCTTAACCCCCATGTTGCTCAAGGGTCCACTGTGTTAGTTGGGATAAAAGAGCCCCCCCCTGTATCCCATACAGCCGATTAAGGAAAGTAGGCATTTGTGTTGGCCCACATAATAGTTATAAGGTGAACAGTTCAGGTAGAAAGATAGCTTTGTCCACATGGCCAATCATGCACCTTCCTTCTCTTTTTGCCGTGTCTGCAAGGTCAAAGTCAAGTCACAGGTGGCTCCAAATCTCAGATGCCTAGAGGAGCTCACGCTCAGTACAATTACATTGACAATATTCTTAAGATTTTGTGTTTTTGTGCCTTGTTTAAGAAAGCCTTTCCTACCTCCAAATAATAGAGCTATGCTCTTTTATTTTCCTCTAGTACTTTGATGGATTTTTGGAAAATGCTTCAATCTTCACTGCCCTGGAAATGCATCTTGTGTAAACGAGAGCTGGGGGTCTGTGGCACAGCCACTGTACATGCCGTCTCGGACCTGCCGAGCCTGCCTCCATTCTGGCCACCTGCCCTGTTTCCTGGCCAGAGTGGTGACCCTGGCAATGGCTCACGTGGCTCTCATGGTCATAAAGCCGTGGCCATTGCCGCCGTAGACTGAAAAGCTCTTGTGTGGCACCAACTGACCTGCACCCTGGTTAGATGGGGCCTGGGGAGGCTGGGGCTTGGAGGGACCCAGAGCTAGGGAGGTGAGGGAGTCAGAGCCCCAGTGGGTGGACTTGTAGCAAGACAGAGAAGAGAGAAAGGGGAAGGCCCGCCTTTAGCTTGCTTGCTCATCCTCTCCATGGAGTCCCAGGATGCATGGCTTCCTATGGCCTTTTGGGAGAGGTCCTGTGAGACTGAGCGATGAGTTGGGTTGTTGCAAAGCTGTGCTTGAGGAACTCACCCCCGTGCACCTGCTCTCTCGCCTTCCCACAGCGCAAGGTCAGCACGTAGGAGTCCTCCAGGCCTGTCCAAAGTTAGAATTCCACCGTAACATTTACTTCATATGGGTAGCTGATTTCCTTAACAGGTTTTATCAAATTCTCCCCCCCCCTTTTTTTTTTCCATCCTGAGGATTTTTTTGGGGGCGGGAGCAAATAACAAAAATTGCAACTAAAAGTAGCAAAATATTGGAACTTGAAATGAAGCCAGGGGAGTTCCCGTTGTGGCTCAGCAGTTAATGTACCCGGCTAGTATCCATGAGGACGCGGGTTCCACCCCTGGCCTCACTCAGTGGGTTAAGGCTCCAGTGTTGCCGTGAGCTGTGGTGTAGGTCGCAGATGTGGCTTGGATCCTGCCTTGCTGGGGCTGTGGTGTAGGCCGGCAGCTGAATCTCCGATTAGATGCCTCACCTGGGACTCTCCATCTACTGCAGGTACGGCCCTAAAAAGACAAAAATAAATAAATAAATGAAGCCAGAATTGGAGCCTGCATTTGCTCCACTTACACGCTTCCCCCTCACCCTGGGGGAATTTAGGAATGAGTAATGTAGTAATAAGAAATTACTGTATTACATGACAAGAAATCTCTAGGAAGAAAGGGCAGGCTCCAGGCACATTATAAGCATCAGCTCAATTACGTCATCAAGGACCCAGGTTCCTTCCTTCCTTCTTTCTTACCGTCTTCAGTATCAGCTTCAGCCCAAGGCTGGTGTCCCATGGGATGGCACCTTGCTGTAACGTCCCAGGAATTACATGCAGAGGTGATCACGTGCAGAGACAACGCCAGGACACACGTGTGCGTGACATTCTATTAAGTTGTGTTTGGTACAAACAGAGGAGCCTTTGTGTGAATTACCTCCATGATAGATTTTCTGCCTAATATCGTTCCTGAGGGAGATTTGGGTTGGGGGGTGGGAATCACGGGAGACGTGGAGACTTCATTCTGTGATTGTGGGGACACTTTAGGGAGGGCAGGTCTGGGTGGGCTCTGGGAAGCCAGAGGAGGTAGGAGAAATGGCTGAGGATGGACCGCTGTGGAGTGTGTAGGATCTGTCTGCTCCCTCCTCACCCTTCAGGACCCTGGATAAGGGGCCCATTGCTGGACAAGCCTGAGCTGTCCTTTGACCTTCAGCCTCTGGCCACTCTCACACCAGCTCTAGTGAACAGCTCCACTGACATTTACATGGGAACTTGGAGACATCTCCCGGGCTGGCTGGACAGGGCCCTAGGAGCTGTGTGGTATAGTGTATATGTGAGTGTGTGCACACATCCTCGCCTGAGCCTTCCTGTCTCTGATGCACTGCAGAGGCCATCGGCCTGGTTCACAACGTGAAAACCTCACCCTTCCCGTCTCCTGATGAGGCAGCTCAGGCCGGGTCTGCAGGCCCCTCTCTTGGTCACCTGTCACATTGAGCTGGGCTGGCCCTTTGCAGGCTCAGCATTATGATCTGAGTCTGGGGCTCACCAGACTCTCAGTGAACTGACTGCTGATCCGAGGGAGGTGGGTCTTTCCAGGATGAAATGATGCCTCCGGCTTCGTTCTTAATCCATCGCTCAGCTCCTTCTTCTTCAAGTGTGAGGAATGGAGGAAACAACTCATTGGAGTGACTTTGGAAGGACCTGAACTTGTGTGGCTCAGCCAGCCCCCTGCATTTTCACTGTCTTTTGGAGCTGCCTGTCCGTGGAACAGGCTTACTTTGAGCTGATTTCTGCCATATACTGTGTGGTCTGACCGGTCAGGGAGGCCTCTGATTGTCCAGCTGTGGATGAGGGGGTGCATGCTGGTAAGTCTCTTCAGTCTGGGGGCATTAGGGAGTCCATTATAATTACCCATCCAGGAGCTCCCGTCATGGCTCAGGGGTTAATGAACCCGACTAAGATCCATGAGGACGCAGGTTCGATCCCTGGCCTCGCCCAGTGGGTGTTGCTGTGGGCTGTGGTGTAGGTCACAGATGTGGCTCGGATCTGGCGTTGATGTAGGCTGGCAGCTGTAGCTCCGATTCAACCCCTAGCCTGGAATCCTCCGAATGCTGTGCGTGCGGCCCTAAAGAGACAAAAGACAAAAGACAAAAAAAAAAAAAAAAAAAAAAATTAGCCATCCAGGCCACATGCTTCAATCCAATTACATCAGGAATAAAGCTATCTGAGTCCTCACCTCAGTGGTTCTGAACTATGGGCCCCTAAAATCCTAACCCAACAATGGAATTTATTCCAAAGGAAAGAGGGTCATAAAGAATTTTCTTCCACAGGAAATTCAACAGATACTTATTAAGTGTACCCTCGGTGGACAGCATGGTGCCAGTGACTAGACATGTTGCAGTGACCAAATTCAGCATCACGGAGGTGATGTCTGGTGTGCGTGTGTTTTGGGGAGAAACAAACAAGAGAAGCCCTAGATTCGTTTATGAGAAATTGAAGGAAAAGGGTTCTAAGAGTCACCGTTGCTCTCAGCCAGTTCAGCCTGCCCTCAAAGAGCCTCAGAGACACCCTCCCCACACCCCACTTCTCCCCAGGCACAAAGGTGCTGTGCAAAGTGAGTCCTGGAAACACCTGTATGGACCCTTATCTCTACCCTGGGTAAATATGCACGTTACCCTCATACTCTTTCTGGGTTGCAGGAGTATCTTTAATTAGAGATGTTAAATTGCCTAATTAAGAGAAAGGAGAACAACTGCTCGAAAGAAAAAAGTTGAAAAAAAAATCATCGCTTTGAGGAAATCAACGCTTAATAACCTCATGCTCTTCTACACTTTTAAGAATATGAACAGAAATACTCTTTTTGGTTTCTGAGGGTTTGGAACAGGCATCAGGCTCCTCTTAAAAGTCAGAAGCAGTTCTTAAGCTGTGCTCCAAAGCAGGTGGGTGTGGACAGAAGGCCCCGAGGGTCAGGGAGAGCTTCCCCTTCCAAAGGGTCTTTCCAGTCTTTCCGCTCATTAGAAATTTTTCTTGGTTCGTGAATAACTGGTTCTAAGGGTTACATTGGTTCATAATCCATTTTTTTTGGTCTAAATTAAAACAATCTGCATTAGGATTACTAGCAATGTGAGTCAAGGGGTTGAAGAAGTAATAATAAGGACTCGTTTGCTGAACAACCGACTGAGTGCCATGAATTATCTGATGAGGGTTTTTGGAGGTTGGTACATTATTCCAGTGGGTTTCAAGAAGGTTTGTGATGGGCTGAAGGTTGTCCTTCTGTCAGTTGGCAGAGTTCTGATGGGAACCCCGACATTCAGACTGGGAGTCGGATGCTTGAGACTCTCGAGTATTTCTGGGAAGTGGGGGGGATCTCTGGGAGGCCAGAAGGCAGAGCGAGAGGGAGACGGAATAATAATGACACTCTTAGGATGGGTAGCTGCAGGTTTTTGGGTACGTGCTCTGTGCAAACCATCTAATAGATGTCATAGCATTTATCCTCTCAGCGACCCCAGAAGTGGGGGAGGGGGTTGTGTGTGACCTTCATTTACAGATGAGCAAAGGGAGGTCGAGAGAGGCTGCAGGATGTGCTCAGGGCCCTGAAGGCAGCTCGGATTGCCAGGCAAAAATGATACCCCTCAATTCTGTCCCCAGGGCCATCAACTGCCAGTGCTGTTTCGAGAAGGACATGCTGCCAGAGGCAGGAAGTGGGCTCAACTTCATGATTCTGGGCATAAACTCCCTTGGGAGGCCATTGAGACCTGAAAACTAGAATTTTGTTAAATTTATTTTCCTACTTTTTTGTTGTATTTGCATATCTAGTTAGCCCAGCATCACGTTTCGAGTTCAATCTGCTTGTCTTCCCTGAGGCATCTGGGGCCCATCGTGGGAACTCAGTTACATCTGTAGTCCTGGACCCCAAGGGGAGGTGGGGAGGAGCAGGAGGAGGAGCCTCTCATTGAGTCAGGTTCGCCGTGGCTGCCTGAGAGTGCACTAGTCTGGATGGGTGTCAGCTTTGCCTCACCTTACCCAGACACCCACTTTCTCCCCCCCGCCCCCACCGCCTGAGTTGCTTGGTGTTATTGTCAAGGTCATCAGACGCCCCATTCTAGAGCCACTCACGAGCGTGAGCCCCTGGGAAGTATGGAGGGTACCATCAGTCTCATTCTAAAAATGCAGTCACCTCCTGGGGAGGCACAATCCGTGCTATGGCCACTTTTCGAGGGGACTGAGCCCAGACCCGCCAATCAAGGTGGGCTTGGGAGTTTGTTGCCAGGGGCTGGAGCAGATGGGCTCCTGTGGCGCTTGCTACTGAGGGCTGAGCCCAGTCTTCTCTGGTGCTCCAGCTGCTGCCTCCATTTCTTCTTCGTGGGCTTCCCAGAAAGCCCCCTCTTGCCATGCTACTCAAGTCCCAGGAAAGGGGTTGGATTCCCCAATTTCCCTTGATGTATAAATGCAAACCAAATGTGATTTCAGGCCACACTCACAGATTTGGTAGGTTAATTAACTGTGTTTGGGGAAAGTAGAATTAGGCATGCTAACAAAACCTTAAGTGAAACACTATCCAGGCTGTCTGATGAAAAAGGTCCTTGCTGACAACTTCATTAAACATATATGAGGAAGTGAGTCAAGCATTTCAGCAGAGGAAATTCAGTAGACCGTGGGCAGGAAATAATAGGAACACCAGCAGGGCTTAGAGGAATGTGAACCTGAAGCGTATTTCTTAGGATGAGAATAACTGGCTTTGGTAGGGATGCATGCCATTACAAAGAGTTAATGGGGCTTTGTTTATTCACATGTTAAAAATATTTATGGAGCTATGTTTTCAACCAAGTTACTGTACTAGATAGACAAGGATAAAGGTATGAGGAACAAGATTTAGGGCCAACCCTCTTGGTACTTACTGAGTCTAATGGATTCACATTATGAGGAATTTTTTAGCGAACTCTAGGCCAGTGGACAATTTGGACAAATTATTTACTAATATTCTTATTTTTTTGAACTTGGAAATGTACAAAGTGTATAAGATGCAAATGTACAGTTTAATAAAAATAAAACAAACATCTACATAGCTATGTCCCAGTTTAAGGAACCAAACATTACTAAAACCTCAGAAGCCTCCAGTGAACACCTTCGCAACTTACTTCTCTCTCAGCAACACCCAAAGGTAGCTACCCTGAAATTTGTGTTAACTATTCTCTTCATAGTTGGTTTTTATTTTGATTTTTTTTGTGTGATTTTTAGGGGTGCACCTGCAGCACATGGAAGTTCCTAGGCTAGGGATTAAATTGGAGCTGCAGCTGCCAGCCCATGGCACAGTCACAGCAACACCAGATCCAAACCATGTCTGCAACCTATACCACAGCTCACAGCAATGCTGGATCAGATCCTTAACCCACTGAGCAGGGCCAGGGATTGAACACACATCCTCATGGATACTAGCCGTGTTCCTTACCACTGAGTCACAATGGGAACTCCTTTTCCTACTTGTTTTACTTTTGCATGTTTCCCCAAATAATAGTTTGGGAATCTCCAAAGTGTAAATCACTTTGGCAAGAATTGTTCTGAGTATGATATTAAATCTTTCTACCCAAGCATAGGGTGTGTCTCTCCATTTGTTTAGGTCTTTCACAGTCTTGCAATAAGTTTTACATTTTCTTCTGTGAAAGGATGTACATTTTTGTTAATTTTTCCCCTAGCTAAATGACACTTTTTAAATAAAAAAAGTGTCTTAAAATATATCTTAAAAAATATGATTTCTTCTGACTGGTGGTTGAGGGTGTAGAACAATGCAACTGACATTTTCATGTGGACTTTATCAACAGCAACTGCTCAGCTCTGCTACTAGTTCTAATGATTTGTAGCAGTTTTGGGATTTATATGTAGACAGTCATAGGATATACCAATAATGACATATTTATTGCTTTTACATTTTTTTTTGTCTTTTTGTCCTTTTTTTTAGGGCCACACCCACAGCATATGGAGGTTCCCAGGCTAGGAGTCTAATCAGAGCTACAGTTGCTGACCTACACCACAGCCACACCAGGTCTGAGCCGCATCTGCAACCTACACCACAGATTACGGCAATGCTGGATCTTTAACCCACTGAGCGAGGCCAAGGATTGAACCCACAACCTCATGGATCCTAGTCTGATTCATTTCGGCTGCACCATGACAGGAACTCCTTAAATTCTTTTTTTTTTTTTTTAATATTTTTCTTGTCATACTGTATAGGCTAAGATCTCTAGTACAATGTTAAATAGAAACAGTGATAAATAGGCATCCATGTCTTACACTAGGCAGTGACTGACAGTGAAATGCTGAAAGCATGATATTTTAAAATTTTATTTTCATTTATGTTCTTATTTTTTTATTGAGGTATAATTGACTTACAGTATTAGTTTCAGGTGTGCAGCACAGTGATTTGATATTTTTATATATTACAAAATGATTGCTATGATAAGTTTAGTTACCATCTATCAGCATAGAAATTATTACAATATTATTGACTATATTCCCTGTGCTATACATTATGTCCCCAAGATTTATTTTTTAATCTTTTTGTCTTAAAGTACAGTTGATTTACAATGTTGTGTCAATTTCTACTGTACAGCAAAGTGACCCAATCACACATCATATATATACATTCCCTTTCTTATATTATTTTCCAGGAAAGTGGACTCTTTTTTTTTTTTTTTTTTCTTTTTTGGCCTCACCCACGACATTGGAAGTTCCCAGGCCAGATCAAACCAGTAGCACGACAGAGACAAGCCAGATCATTAAAGCAATGAGGCACAGTGCAAACTCCTCCCATGATTTATTTTATAACTTATATTTTATAACTTAGAAGTTTGTACCTCTAACTCTCCTTCACCTATTTCACCCAGTCCCCCCACCCACCTCCCCTCTGTATCAGTGAGTCTATTCCTGTTTTATTATGTTTGTTGGTTCATTTGTTTTCTTCTTTAGATTCCATATATAAGGGAAATCATACAGTATTTGTCCTGTAAGCACTGAATTAAGTATGGTTTGCTACTGGTTAATTTTAGATACCCTTTGATAAATTAGAGACTTTCTGTTTCTAGTTTCTTATGGATTAAAAAAAAATAGATGTTGAATTTTATTAATTTTCTTATATCTATTAAAATACTCGTTTAGATTAACGGATATTTAATTTTAGGTCAAACTTGTATTCCTGACAAGGAAAATGAACTTGATCATATTGTTATTTTATACCTTTTGGAATTCAGGGTTATATTTTCCTTAGGATATTTCCATTTGTGTTCATGAGTGGATCCTGATTTGGTGATCAGTTTCCTTTCTGGTACTCTTCACCTGGGTTAGGTATGGAATTATGGTCTTTGTCTGGGTTAGGTATGGAATTATGGTTTTTGTCTGGGTTAGGTATGGAATTATGGTAGCCTGAAAACATGAGTTGGGGAATGTTTCTTCTTTTTATGTTCTCTGATAGAATTAATGTAAAAAAAAAAAAAAAAAAAAAAAAAAAAGGAGTTCCCGTTGTGGCACAGTGGTTAATGAATCTGACTAGGAACCATGAGGTTGCGGGTTCGGTCCCTGCCCTTGCTCAGTGGGTTAACGATCCAGCGTTGCCGTGAGCTGTGGTGTAGATTGCAGACGCGGCTCGGATCCTGAGTTGCTGTGGCTCTGGGGTAGGCCGGTGGCTGCAGCTCCGATTCGACCCCTAGCCTGGGAACCTCCATATGCCGCGGGAGCGGCCCAAAGAAATAGCAAAAAGACAAAAAAAAAAAAAAAAGAATTAATGTAAGATTAGTGTTACTATTTACTAAAATGTTTGGTAGAATTTCCTATGAAGCTCTCTGGGTCTAGTTTTCTTTGTGGGAAGGTTTTAAAATATTGATTACATTTATTTAATGATTGTAGAAATAGTCTATTTCTTCAGTTATTATTGGTAAGGACTTTTCCCCACTAGGGATTGACGTGTTTCATCTGGTTTTAAAATTTACCAAAAAAGCTATTTATCATAAACTATTTTTAGCATCTGTGTTTAAAAAACAACCCCAAATCGCAGATAGACACATTATCTTTTCCCTGAGCATTTTTCCAATGAAAGGACTTATTGGTTATTATACTGCTAATTCAACCTCTGCTCCCAGTCACCGTTATAATTTTGAAGGCATGGATCACTGATTCAAATGTCCATGCCTTGACCAGATATTTGCCCCAAAGCTGCGTTTTAATTGGCCTTTGCTGTACCCAAACCTCCTTTTTTTTTTTTTTCCGCTATTTCTTGGGCCGCTCCTGCGGCATATGGAGGTTCCCAGGCTAGGGGTCTAATCGGAGCTGTAGCCACCAGCCTACGCCAGAGCCACAGCAACGTGGGATCCGAGCCACGTCTGCAATCTACACCACAGCTCACAGCAACGCTGGATCGTTAACCCACTGAGCAAGGGCAGGGATGGAACCCGCAACCTCATGGTTCCTAGTTGGATTCGCTAACCACTGTGCCACGACGGGAACTCCTCAAACCTTCTTTTTGTTATCTTTCACTGTTTGGGGTTGAGAGGCGGTTTACCTTCTGCACAGTTCCAGTACCTCAGTTTATGAACTCTCTTTCTCACCCCTCTCGCACACCAGCCAAATCTTCTGTGAGTTCTTGTCCTCCCCGTGGCACCTTGTTGAATGCAGCCAATTGTAACTAAAACATAGAACTAACATTTTGTTTTCTGAACTCTTCCCCTGGGGTTATAAATTCACTAGATGCATGGTCTGCCTTCTGGGTCACTGTAGTGACAGTTCTACCAAACACTTCCCACTCTATAAAACCGATTACCCTTCCAGCTTCTGATTAATTTCCTTGCTGCTCACCAATGTCACCTATTGAGGGTATTTTTGTTATTAGTGGAGTCCTCCTTCTAATGGGTTAAGATATCAATTTCCGTGTCTGCAAAGTAAGCCTAGGTTGTGCCGCAGTCATTTGCTTGTTTGCTCGTGGGCTTATTCCTCGGCCCTCCCCTGCTTTGCTCTGTCATGTAGGAAGCTGACACCTAAGGCCTTGTTTCAAGGGTCCCCTTGTCAGCTGGATGGGTTTGTCAATGGGAGACACTGGTGGGAAATTACTGGGTATCTGAGATTCTGAAAGGCAGAGACTACTGTGACGCCATGGGTCCTCTCTTGTCCCCATGTGTTGTTTTTGCACCGAGACTTGGAGCCTGTGAGGGCTCCTCTCAGGTGCACCTGCTTCCCAGGTTTCCACTTGAGTGCCGTCTCTTTTTGGTGGTATTTGCCAGCGTCTTCAGGTTATTCAATTTGGCTTCAGGATGACATTTGGAGAGATTCAATAACTTCCCGCTGCTACCATCATTCTTTTTCAGGAAGTCCCCTGGAGCCACTTCAAATATTCTGTTTGAATTTTTGGACCGCAGAATTGGTGTGAACTTAGACTGTGAACCCATGAGAGAAAGCCCTCTGATTATGAGATCTTAGGGGAATATTCTCCCCCTTGCACCAGGCACCCAAGTGAGGGCGGACTGCCTCCTTCATCGCAGAAGAATCTGTTTTCTGATACTTTTGTTCTGAGGGTGTAGCCCTTTGGGATCTTCCCACGGGGGCTTTCAATTTGATGCCCTGGCTTGGCTGTTATCTGGGATTTAGCTTTTCCCCATGCATTCTGCAGTCTTACCAAATGCATTCCCAGGATTTAGGGCAAACCCTCCATGCAGAGTTCCTTACTTGCTTACCATTCAGAGTTCCTGCTCTCATTTCATTTTTGAATTCTATAGATTCCTTTGTGCCAGCTCAGTGATGCATTCGAAATATTTTAAGAAACATTTTATCCTGCATTTTAGTTGGTTCCATTGTGATGGTTGTTCAGAGTATCTAATCTGTCCATAATGCTAAAAAAAGGAAGCCTGCTTCTAGTCTTATTATTCTTTCTGCTGCACAGAAAGCAAAAGTCCCTAGGACAACAGTCCGCATCTTTAAGGACCATGACCACACTGAAAAGACATGGGAAATTGATTACCAACCAGTAACAAGGTAAATTGATATGTTTACATTATTAGTCACTCTGATGTAGGCTGGTGGCTACAGCTCTGATTAGACCCCTAGCCTGGGAATCTCCATGTGCCGCAGGTGTGGCCCTAGAAAAGGCAAAAAAAAAAAAAAAAAAAAAAAAAAAAAAGAAAAGAAATATATTGTAGGTATTCATGATTTGGAAGTTGATGTCAGGTTTATGTGATGTTGCACTAGAGCCCAGCAAGCAATTTAAAACAGAATTATTAGGGGAGTTCCCATTGTGGCTCAGCAGTAATGAACCCAACTAGTACCCATGAGGATGCGAGTTTGATCCCTGGCCTCGCTCAGTGAGTTAAGCATCCAGCTTTGCTGTGAGCTGTGGTGTAGGTTGCAGAGGTGGCTCAGATCCTTCATTGCTGTGGCTGTGGCATAGGCCAGCAGCTACAACTCCAATTCAATCCCTAGCCTCAGAGCTTCCATATGTCACAGGTCTAGCCCTAAAAAGCAAAAAAAAAAAAAAAAAAAAAAAAAAAAAAAGTGGAATTCCCTTGTTGGCACAGTGGGTTAAGGATCAGATAAAAGGATCAGATATTATTGCTGCAGTGGCTTGGGTTGCTGCTGTGACATGGTTTCAATCCCTGACCCAGGAATTTCCACATGCTGGAAGCATGGCAAAACAAAACGAAAAAAAATAGTGTTTGCCATTCCTGTTCTTCAAGATTAACAGCTATACCCACAACCTTGAACTTCTGCACAGCCATCTGTTCCCTGGTCTCCTGTTACTATACCTGCCTTCTCTCTCTTCATGACGAAAGAAAAATCAAAATGGAATTGGTATTGCTAATTGCTAAGCTCTCTTAAAATAGAATCAGGAGGCCATAGAGGACGTGTGAGTTATGCACATTTCAGCCTGGATGGAATCTGACTTTTCACTTGATAAAATCATCCAGAACATTCTACCAGAAACTCAAGGTGCTTAACAGACCCCTACCCTAAAATAACTTGTGACAGTCTATGTACTTATTGGACCCCATCCTAAAACAACTTGTGATTCCATAGGATAAATATTTTATTTCTTTTTTTAATTGAAGTGTAGTTGATTTACAATATTGTGTTAGTTTCAGGTACACAGCAAAGTGATTCAATTATATATATATATATTTTTCAGGTTATTTTCCATTATAGGTTATTACAAGATATTGGATATAGTTTCCTGTGCTATACAGTAAATTCTTGTTGTTCAGCTATATTATGTATACTGATGTGTATCTATTAATCCCATATGCCTCACCTACCCACCTTCTCCTTCCGCTTTGGTAACCGTAAGTTTATTTTCTATGTCTGTGAGTCTATATCTATTTTATATGTAGATTCATGTGGACTGTTTTTTATTCTATTTAAAAAAAATTTTAGGGCCACACCTGTGCCATATGGAAGTTCCCAGGCTAGGGGTTGAATTGAAGCTGCAGCTGCCAGCCTACACCACAGCCATAGCAACATAGGATCCGAGGCACATCTGTGACCTACACCACAGCTCATGGCAATGCCGGATCCTTAACCAACTGAGTGGGACCAGGGATTGAACCTGCTTCCTCATGGATACTAGTTGGGTTGGTTTTCCCTGAGCCACAAAGGAAACTCCTGGATTTTTTTTTAGATTATACATATAAGCAATGTCATATTATGTCTATCTTTCTCTGACATTTTACTTAGTATAACATTCTCTAGATCCATCCATGTTTCTGCAAATGACAGTATTTCCTTTTTAAAAAATAATTTTATTAAAGTACAGTTGATTTACAGTGTTGTGCCTATTTCTTCTGGACAGCAAAGCAACCCCGTCAAACATTTATTTACATTCTCTTTCTTATGTTACCTTCCATCATGGTCTATCCCAAGAGAGCATAGTTCCCTGTGCTATATGGTAGCTTATCCATTCTAAATGTAATACTTTGCATCTATGAACCCCAAACTCCCAGTCCATCCCGCTCCCTTCCCCTCCCCCTTGGCAACCATAAGCCTGTTCTCCATGTCGGTGAATCTGTTTCTGTTTTGTGCTCTATTTTAGATTCCACATATAAGTGATATCATGTGGTATTTGTCTTTCTCTTTCTGACTTACTTCACTTAGTATGAAAATCTCTAGTTGCATTCATGTCGCTGCAAATGGCATTATTTCATTCTTTTTTATGGCTGAGTAGTATTCCATTATATATGTACACCACATCTTTTTAATCCATTTATCTATTGATGGACGTTTAGGCCATTTCCATGTCTTGGCTATTTGAGTAGTGCTGCTATGAGCATGCAGGTGCATGTATCTTTTTGCATGAAAATTTTGTCCAGACATATGCCCAGAAGTGGGAGTCCTAGATCATATGATATTTCTATATTTAGTTTTCTGAGGAACCTCCATACCGTTTTCCATAGTGGTTGAACAAATTTACATTCCTACCAACAATGAAAGAGGATTCCCTTTATTCCACATCTTCTCCAGCATTTGTTATTTGCAGACTTGTTGATGGCCATTCTGACCTGTGTGAGGTGGTACTTCATTGTAGTTTTGATTTGCATTTCCCTAATAATTAGTGATGTTGAACATTTTTTCATGTGCCTATTGGCCATCTGTATGTCTTTTTTGGAGAAATTCCCTCTCTCTCTCTCTCTTCTTCTTCTTTTTTTTTTTTCTTCCTTTTTTGGCTCCACTGCTATATGTATGGAAGTTCCTGGGCCAGGGGTAGAATCTGAGCCCCATCTGTGACCTATGCCACAGCTGTGGCAACGCCAGATCCTTGACCCATTGTGCCACAGCATGAACTCCCACAAATGACAATATTTCATTATTTTTTAATGGCTGTGTTATATTCCATTGTATATGTTTACTGCATCGTCTTAAGCCACTTATCTGTTGATGGGCACTTAGCTTGTTTCCATGTCCTGGATATTGCAAATGGCATAACTATGATCATTGGGGTGCATGTATATTTTCCAGTTAGAGTTTTTGTCTTTCCTACATACACCTAAAAATGGGTCGAGTAGTAGCTCTATTTTTAGTTTTTAAGGGAACCTCCATACTGTTTCACACAGTGGCAGCATCAATACACATCCCCATCGACCGTGTGGGAGGGTTCCCTTTTCCCCACATACTCTCCAGCATTTATTACTTGTAGACTTTTTGATGATGGCCATTCTGACCAGTGTGAAGTAATACCTCATTATCGATTTGCATTTCTCTCTTACTAGTGATTTTGAGCGTCTTTTCATATGCTAACTATTTGTATGTCTTCTTGGGAAATATGTATATTTTGGTCTTCTGCCCACTTTTTGATTGAGTTGTTTATTTTTTTACAATTTTTTTTCTGCCGCTTCTGCAGCATGCCTAAGTTCCTAGGCCAGAAATCAAACCTGGGCCACATCAGGGACCTGAGCCACGGCAGTGACAATGCCAGAACTTTAACCCACTGTGCCAGAAGGGAACTCCTTGACACAATCTTCTTTTATCTCCTCCCTCAGTTTCTACCTTGTTCTAAGAAACTGAGGGGGTTCTAAGAGGAACTAGGAGGTTGCAAGACCTTCCAGAAACTTCTTTCTTATTATATAGAGCAATTGATTTCTCTTTTCTTCACTCTTCACCGATCCTGCACCCATCTTAAGGGATATCCTTCTACAACCAAAGGACAATCGAGATGTTATAAATAAAAGATATTTTTATCTTAGAAGGATTCTGCCACCTAGTTTTTAAAGCCAATATCTTTTCTGCCCCCCCTTCCCCCTCCATGTTCTTTAGTATTTACAGATGTGAGCATAAAAGAAGAGAGAGGAAAGAAAAATCCTTAATGGAAGTATTAAAACTAAGCTATGTTGAAAGAAGCCAGGAACACCAGGAGTTGTAAATTTTAGTTTTTTTGGTAGAAAAATTATTCAAAGGCATTTATAGCATTGGTGGATCCAGCAGACATAGTCACAATTTGTAAAAACTGGTACCAAAGTAGTGATTACAAATATAATATATAACAAATTATACAGTTGCTTTTCATGTTGTGAAGATTTATGGTTCAAATGGCATGTTTTCATAATATCATATGGTTAAAACATTTTTACTCACAATTCTTTTTAGTTATAGCATCAAAACGCACACACACAAACCTACATACTCTAGTACTTATTATTACCAGTAAGTTATATTTGTTTTTTAAGACTATCAAAATGATGAAGTTGAATATACTAACTTCCTCCATAAATAGCACCGAGTAATGGAAGCAAATTGGTGTCTTTATATGAAAATGATTGCTGTTGCATGCCTCTGCTATAATGGCGAGTACCTTGCTGAGAGCAAATAGCGCTACTCCAAGCACATATGGCCCTTATCTTGGTCACTTCAGCATTACCACCACTCTTGCTACAGACCTACATCCTGGCTTAAAGTTCCAAGGGTACCAGCAGATTTCATGCTCGCCTCAATGCGCTTGGGGTCAACTGTGCACTTCTGTGCGGAATCCACTTTGTTTTATTGAGGCCCTATCCACGTCATACGAAAGTTCTGGGGCTAGGGATGGAATCTGAGCTGCAGTTGCGACCTACCCTGCAGCTGCAGCAACATCGGATCCTTTAACCCACTGTGCCAGGCCAGGGATTGAACTCATGCCTCCATAGCAATCCGAGCTCCTGGAGTCAGGTTCTTAACCCACTGCACCACAGTGGGAACTCCTGGAATCTACATTCTTAATTGACAAGGGCCACTGTCTCACATAGTAGGGCAGAATCTTTCAAGATTGTAGGTGATGAAAATTAGGGATGATACTCAATTTTATTACTCGCTAACAATAATCCTTGATGAGGACCCGTGGTAGGTTGCATTTTTGTACCCCATTCTTTGTTGGTCCTTGCTTCTGCACCCTTGTTGTGGCCTTACTGTGGCTGAAAGATGTTTTCCTATCCTTGACTTTTGGGCTCAGTGTGGTGATTTGTTCTTGCTAATGGCATGTGCACAGAAGTGACAGTGTGTCAATTTCAAACCATAGCTCCTCTTGTACCTTTGACATCGCCATGAGAAGAGCGTGCCTGCACTGGCCCACTGGTCCAAGGAGGATAAGGACATGGGGGCAGAGCTGCCCCAGCCATGCCTTATCTAGATCAGGCAACATGAAGATGCAGTAACAATAATAAATAAGTGTTGATTTAAACCACTGAACTTGGGGGAGTCTTTTGTTTTCAAATCATTTTTGTGGCAATATATAATAGACCAGAAGTTTCCTAAATTTTTTAGAGTAAAATGTATTAAAGATCGAATGAGGAAGTTCCTGCTGTGGTGCAGTGGGTTAATGATCCAGCTTGTCTCTGTGGAGGCACCAGTTTGATCCTGGTTTTGTGCAGTGGGTTAAGGATTGTTGCTGCTCACTATTCACAATAGCCAGGACATGGAAACAACCCAAATGTCCATCGACAGATGATTGGATTTGGAAGATGTGGTATATATACACAATGGAATACTACTCAGCCATAAAAAAGAATGACATAATGCCATTTGCAGCAACATGGATGGAACTAGAGAATTTCATCCTGAGTGAAATGAGCCAGAAAGACAAAGACAAATACCATATGATATCACTTATAACTGGAATCTAATATCCAGCACAAATGAACATCTTCTCAGAAAAGAAAATCATGGACTTGGAGAAGAGACTTGTGGTTGCCTGATGGGAGGGGGAGGGAGTGGGAGGGATCGGGAGCTTGGGCTTATCAGTCACAACCTAGAATAGATTTACAAGGAGATCCCACTGAATAGCATTGAGAACTATGTCTAGATACTCATGTTGCAACAGAAGAAAGGGTGGGGGGAAAAATGTAATTGTAATGTATACATGTAAGGATAACCTGACCCCCTTGCTGTACAGTGGGAAAATAAAATAAAAAAAAATATTTAAAAAAAAAAAAAAAGGATTGGTGCTGCTGCGGCTGTGGTATAGGTCATAACTCCAGCTTGGATTTGATCCTTGGCTTGGGAACTTCCATATGCTGTGGGTGTAGCCAAAAAAGAAAAAAATTGAATGAAGGTGACAATTTCCAACTTACCTGTTATTTCTGATTGATGTTATCAGCTACCTGATGCATTGTTCTGAAAAGGAATTTGAGGTTGAATCTAGGTTTAGCATAAAAACGATGTGATTGATTATTAATGTCTGCCACAGGAATGAGAAGGGAAAGTGGAAGATTGTATGCTATACATCTTCCATCCTTACTTAGACTCAAGTGTGGCTGGCTATTAATGACTGGTAGGGTCAGTGGATGGCCAGGAGCTTCCTGAAGTAGATTATAGCTTGTCATTGACCCTCACTTAATTCATTCTATTTTGTACTTTGTTTTTTCAAAAATATCTACTTTCTCTAAGTATTGTATCTAGGCATGTGTGGCAGACACTGTGGTTTCTTTGGCCTTCTGTGCATTCATTGGAATGTCCTTCTAGTATGTCTTCCTGTACAGGAGAGGCTAGAAAGCTCAAAAATCACATTTTAAAGACTCCCCTGAGGTTATGGTTGTAATTTAGCTTTTGCCAATCAGGTGTACTTGTAGAACTTAGAACTTAGTTGAGTGGGAGCAGAGTCAGGGTCATCCATCAGGCTGACAGGGGTTGTGACAGACTAGCAGGTTCTTTGGTCAGCAAAGGAATGCTTTTTCTTCCTTAATTTCTTCCTGCCTCCGCACCCCCTTCTTTGATTCTAAATGATTCCAATCCACATAGCCCTCTGGTTATTCCAGCGACAATAGGCATGTCCTCCTAGTGTGCCCTTAGACAGTGACTGGCTTTGTCCCTACCTAGCCCTCCTTACATTATTGATAATAGCATTCTTTTGAGACAGTAAAGTATTTGATTTTTGTTTTCCTTGGAAAAAATCAGAAGTAGCTTAGGTTATCTAAGTCTTATAGATGCATGTCTGAAAGGAAGCCACAAAATTGGCTATAGTATTGGAGCGGGGCAGCTCCCGGGGGTGGGACGGGGCAAGGCTTGGGTTTCTTGCCTAAGAAAACGCTTGCAGTCTGATCCCAGGAGTGAATGACCTTATGCAGGTTGAGGGGAACAAAATTCAAGCGTCATGACTCAGTTACATTTACCATTTAATTCATGGGGGACACTTCCTATACTTACAAAAAATCAATGATGAAATGAAATATTGGAGGTGGAGCAAATCAAATTTCATTCATGAGGAAAGCATCCATGGCCACAGAGTAATGGCATGTGGCGTGAAAATGATTTAAGAAATAGACTGACGTCCCACTCGATAGAGAATTTTCATCTTACATCGTCTTTAACAGGGCTCACCGCTCACAAAACAGGCCAGCAAATCAGAAATTTCTGAGTCAGCTAAACGTTTCTCAAAATGTGTTGTATTTTGGGAAGTGATAATTTTCAGGGAAACGTTCTGGGATCAAATACTTTAGGGAAACGCTTTACAAAATTTCCCCCTCTTGGAGAGTCATATATAAATTAGCATTATAAGAGCTTGGCAAACATCAGAAGGGGGGAAATTTTCTATTTTGTTTAATCCAGAATTTTCCAGACATTGGGCCATGGAACACCCCTCACCCCTTCTTCTCAGAAGTGATCTGAGGTCGTATTTGGGAAAATACTGCCATAATTATAAAGCTCTTTCTGGAGAGACAATTTTTGTTTTTGTATTTTCTCTCAAACACCAATTTGACTTTTTTTTTTTTTTTTTCAGTCATGCCTACAGCATGGGGAAGTTCCCAGGCCAAGGATCAGACCTGAGCTAGAGCAGTGATGACACCAGGTCCTTTAACTGCTAGGTCGCCAGGGAACTCCCAACACCAATTTGTCTTAATTGTAACCTGAAGCCACAGAGAAAAATGAGTAACCTCCTTCCCACCTAAAAACCTGATGTATGTGAGTGAAGGATGAAAGGTGTGGGTGGAAAGAAAGGGCATGATGAGGGATAGGGAAAAAAAGAAAAAAAGCCAGTCTATCACTTTGTCTTTCTGTCCAGCTGTGACACACATATTCTGCCCCAAGTCCTGCTTCACTTTGCCCCATTGAGTGACCTTTCTAATCTGACCTTGTTATTCCCTTCAAAAATTAGCGCTTTCCATCACGGAATGAATAAATTTCAACTTGCTTTGCAAGACACGCAAGGTGCTGTAGGATCTGGCCCTTGCTTCTTGCTCTTGCTTTCTTTTATTTTAGGTTCTCATTTTCTCTCCTCACTCCACTCACTCTTCCAAGTTAGCTGTTGTGAGCTACTGCAGTTCTTGGAACCAAAAGCCATGTCCCACCGGCTGGGGTTTGCCCAGCCGGGTCCCCGTGCCTGAATATCCTCTCAGTCCTCATCCCCACGTTGTCCAATGGCCTTCACGTGGCCATCGTCCATGCCCGCAAATGAACGTCACCGTATCTGTGACGTTTTACCTGAATTCTCTGCAACCTGAATCCCAGTAGAGTAACATCTACTAGGTACCACCCTTGGACGGTGCATAGAATTTTATTTTTTTGGCCTTATCATTCCATGGTATAAATACATGTTTATATGTCTGTCTCTTAATAGATATGGATTTCTGAAGCTAGGGACTGGGTTTGTCTGTTAGGGCTGCAGGAATAGAATTCGACAAGCTGGGTGGCTTGAAAACAACAGAAATGTATTATCTGGGAGGTTGGCAGTCTGCAGTCAGGCTGCTGGCTGAGCTGTGCTCCCTCGGAAATCTGCGGCGGAATCTTTGCTTCTTGCTGGCTTCCGCAGGGGCTGTCACTTCTTGGTGTTCTTTGGTTTGCAGCTGCATCGCTCTAGTCTCTGCCTCTCTGGTTACATGGCCTTCTCTCTGTGCCTCTCTCCTCTGTTTGTAAGGACACCAGTCATGTCAAATAAGGCACCCAGTCTAACCCAGTATGACCTAACTAATTACAGCTGCAACCACCCTAGTTCTAAATAAGGTCACATGCAAAGGTACTGGGGTTTAGGACTTCAACATATTTTGGGGGAGGATACAATGCAACCCATAACAGAGACTCTATCTCATTTATCTATTACTGCTGAGTAGGTGCTTTCACAAATGGTTGCTTGGTTTAGACTCTTGTTTCATGTTAGACATTTTGGTTGTCCCTGGTTACCTGCACTTTTCCCCTCTATTGTTTAAAATATTTTTGTGAACATCTTTGTATGCCCATGTTTTCTTTGCCTTTGCTGAATTAGGTCAGTGACACAAATTCCTGAAAGTCAAGTTCAGGAACGAGCATTGTTTTGGGCCCACTAGAGAGATGACTGCAGAAATATAGTCAGGTGGGCAGTTGATTCATTCATCATTCATTGCTCATTCATCAATGTACCTACTATCTCCGAGATGCCGGGTTAGTGAAAATGATGCTGTGACCCATGCCTTCCCGGAGTTTATAATCTAAGAGCCTAAACACTGCATAAATTATTGGGAATTAGAAAGCCTAGGATCCCTATCCTCAAGGCGCTCCCAGTCTAGTGGGGGGGACATGGACACACTAGGTGATAATTCTATACGATCTTGAGTATAACATGAAGGAGTATGTGCTGTGATGGCTTTGGTGAGGGTGACCTAAGCCAGCCAGAGTGGAGACTGGGCATCTCGGGGGTGTCTGGAGATGGAGACAGCTCAGCTGAATATGAAGTGATGAATAAGCTGGGTATGTGTTTGTGTCAGAGGCTTTCGTGGCTCAGGGGATGGGAGGCTGTGCATCCAAAAAAGGCAAGAATTCAGGAAACAAGTAGTATATAATTGCGTGCTGCTAGAGCATACATTGAAGTAAAGACGATTGGAGAGTTAGAGAGTTTCCAGATCAGGAAGGGTTTTGTAAGCCATGCCATTTGTTTTTTTTTCTCTGATTGCAAATATAATACACAGGCAATACTCAGACATTAGTAAAATAAAATGTCAAGTCAAGTCCTACCAAATCCAACCCCAGAAATAACCATGGTCAACGTTTCCCCAATTATTTTCTGTAGGTATTATCATTTCATCAAAATGGGATTATGCTACGTACACGTTTTTCTGCCGTTTGCTTTTTAAGTTAGGTGATACTTCTTGGGCATCTTTCTACATTAGACCACATGGCTCGTGGCGTAGATGTACTCATTTGTATTTAGCTGTTTTCATACTGATGAATATTAGCGTCGCTTCCAAGTTTCGCATTTACAAGTAGTATTGTAAAGATGTAAAAATGTATGATTTAGGATAGTTGTGGTAGTATTTACTTATCTGAGAGATAAATTCATATGAGTAAAATATGAATATTTTAAAAGGAAAATTAACTTTCTCTCCAAAAATGGTTATCAATTTGCTTTCCAACCAATAATGAATGAACAGTAATTTCTCCAGCATATTAGTAATCTTTAAAAATATTTGCTGATTTAAGGGTAAAAAAAAAAATCACATTTGGTTATAATGTTGCATCCTTAGTAAGAATGAGTATTTTTTGAATATTTATTGGCCACCATTATTTAGCTATAAACTTTACTTTTCTATACTATGTATATTTTTCTATCCATTTTTTTCTTAATAGTTTACAGGAGTGCTTGTATATTATAGATATTAAACCTTTGTCTATAAACATGTTCCAAATCTTTACTTCCAGGCTGTCATGGCTATAGTAACTTTGCTTACAGTGTATTTGTTGCATAGAATTTGTGTGTGTGTGTGTGGCATGGGGAGATTCCCAGGCTAGGGGTTGAATTGGAGCTGCGGCTGCTGGCCTGCACCACAGCCACAGCCACACCAGATCCGAGCCACATCTACAGCCTACACCACAGCTCATAGCAATGCTGGATCCTTATCCACTGAGCAAGGCCAAGGATCGAACCTGTGTCCTCATGGATACTAGTCAGATTCATTTCTGCTGAGCCATGCTGGGAACTCCGTAGAGAATTTTAAAACTTACATAGTAAGATCTATTTGTCTTTTTTATGATGTCTGAGTTTCGTGTTTTATTGAAAGGGTCCTTCTCCATCTCACAGTTTAAAATATTCTTCTATATCTCTTACAGTCATGTATTTTTACACTTAGTTTTCTTCATAAAAATCCATCTGTAGTAAATCTTGTGTATGATGTGAGGTAAGGATTTGATGACATTTATTTATTTATTAATTTTCCCATTGGATTGATTATTTTTTCCTCCCTCAGTGTTTGGAAATGTTTGTTGTAGAGTAAGTCCTCATATGTGCATAGGTGTGTTTCCTGGCTCTAAAATCTGTTCCATTGAGCTTTATTCTATTCCTGTGCCAGTGTCACTCTGTTTAGTTCCTAGAGCTCTGGAGCATATCTGAGATGCTAAGTCTTCTTTCATTCACTTTGTCAAACATTTCCCAGCTTGTGCCTGTGCATTCTTTCACCTTGTGCATGCTGCTCATTAGGACGAGATTCAAGCTAAAAACCCGAGGCCGACTGTCTTTTAGACTCTTAAACACTTAAATAAAATTGAAACAAAATTGGAGCAAGGACACGATGCTGGGTCCATGATTAATAGAACACCCGTATATTTTATCCTGTTGTTTCACCATCTTCAATGTTTGCCTGCTACCACATGGCCTAAAAGGGATGCTTAAGCTCCAGCCATAACATCTGGAGGAAGAAGTGGGGGTGAAGAAGCAAAGGGACCATGCCAGCCGCTTCTTAGGAGGGGTTTCCTAGTAGCTGCCACACAATATTTATAGTTACACCTTATTGGCAAAACATGGCCCCTTGGTTTATCTAACTGCCGTGAAGCCTAAAAAGAGATTTTTTTGTTTATATGTCCAGGTGCCCAGCCTAAATTTTGAATCTTTATTACTGAGGAAGAAAGCTTAGAGAACATATATTGCAGTAGAAAACTAGCAGTCTCTGCAACACTTCCTTTTATCCTGTTGGGATTTTGATGTAATTACATTACAATTTATAGATGAATTTAGGGGTAATTGCTATTGTTATGATATCATAGCTCTCTCACCAGGGGCATGGCTTGAATCTCCATGTATTTGGGTCTTCTTGTATATTTTTTGACAAGATAAAACAAGTTCCATGGAAATGATACATCTATCTTTTTTAAAAAAAGTATTTTAAAAGATTTTTCAGACTGCCTTCATCCAGAGTCCCCTCTTTCCACCACCCCCCTTGCCTATGGCAACCACAAATCTGATCTCTTTTTCTATGTGTTTGTTTTTGAAGAGTATAATTGACCTAGAACTCTGTTAGTTCCCATTGTACAACATAGTGATTTGTTATTTTTATGCATTTCAAAATGACGACTATAAATCTAGTTATTTCATCATACGGAGATTTTTCATTGTTATTGACTATATTTCCCATACTGTACATTTCATACCCATGACTCATGTATTTTGCAACTGGAAGTTTGTACCTCTTAATCTCCCTCACCTATTTCTTTCCTCCTTACACACCCTTACCCTCGGGCAACTGCCTGTTTGTTCTCTATAATTCTGTTTCTGTTTTGTTATATTTGTCCATTTGTTTCATTTTTTAGATTCCACACATAAGTAAAATCACGTAGTATTTATCTTTCTCTGATTGACTTATTTCACTTAGTCTAATACCTTCTAGGTCCACTCATGTTGTCTCAAGTGGCCAGATTTCAATCTTTTTTTTTTTTGTCTTTTTGTCTTTTCTAGGGCTGCACCCATGGAACATGGAGGTTCCCAGGTTAGGGGTCTAATCGGAGCTGTAGCCACCGGCCAACGCCAAAGCCACAGCAACGTGGGATCAGAGCCTTGTCTGCAACCTACACCATAGCTCACAGCAACGCCAGATCCTTAACCCACTGAGCAAGGCCAGGGACCAAACTGGCAACCTCATGGTTCCTAGATGGATTCGTTAACCACTGAGCCACAATGGGAACTCCTTTTTCTTTCTTTTTTTTTTTTTTTTGTCTTTTTCAGATTTCAACATTTATCATGGCTGAGTTATAGTCCAATATATATAAATCACATCTTCTTTATCAATTCATCTATTGATGGGCACTTGAGTTGTTTCTCTATCTTGACTACTGTAAATAATGCTATAATAAACATAGGGATGCATGTATCTTTTCCAATTAGTGTTTTGGTTTTCTTCAGATGAATACCCAGGAGTGGGATAGCTGGATCATATGATAATTCTCTTTTTTTAAATTTTAAAAAATAATTTTTAGGAGTTCCTGTCATGGTGCAGTGGTTGACGAATCCGACTAGGAACCATGAGGTTGCGGGTTCGATCCCTGGCCTTGCTCAGTGGGTTAACGATCCGGCGTTGCCGTGAGCTGTGGTGTAGGTTGCAGATGTGGCTCGGATCCCACGTTGCTGTGGCTGTGGTGTAGGCCGATGGCTACAGCTCCGATTCGACCCCTAGCCTGGGAACCTCCATATGCCGCGGGAGCGGCCCTTAAAAAGGCAAAAAGACAAAAATAAATAAATAAATAAAAGTAATAATTTTTAATTAAAAAGTATCTATTTTGCTTGTGTGAATGGTGCCTCCTTTCCATTATTATTCCTCTTTTCCCTTTGGTTATTATTAGTATGTAAGAAAGCAGTTAATTTCTGCCCTTTAACTGGTCACAGCTGTGACTTATTAGTTATCATAATCCTTCAGTTGATTCTGTTTTCTTGATAGACAAGGATAACATCTGAAAGTAATAACCTTTTCCTGCTATTGCTTATGCTTTCAGTTCTTTTCCTCATCTGGGTGCAAGGCTCAGGCTCCATAGCCCACCACTGACATGGTCAGAGGTATCATTCGGATGGCTCTTCTCATGGTTCACTGGAGAACGGATTTGAGGGGAGAAGTGGAGGTGGGAGCCAAGTTAGGAGATTATTAAAATATTGATGGTGAATAGATAATGAGGTCTTAAATCGATTTTATGGAAGTAGCAATCGTAAGTAAGGAAAATGTTCAAGAAATATTTGGGAGATAAAGTCAGCAGGCTGTTGGTGGCTGATGAAACTGTGTTAGTGAGAGGAAGAGTGAGTGGTTATTTATGTCGTTCAAGGGAAGTGAGATTGTTGTTGAAGCCATGAGTCAACTCTTTGACTCTTTGAATGATTGTTCTGATCACTTATATATCCTACTTGGTTCCTGGACAAAAGACAGAACAGGGATGGGCTAGGAGAATCCACTCTGTTTTGGCTAGAGCGGCAGGATCCAATGTTTGTTTCGAGTAACCTTATTTTTCAGAGTGAGTTATTGAAGTGGCAGGTGAACGAAGTTGGTAACCATCAACGATAGCAATAAGTTTTGAGTCTGAAGAGTTGAATGGATGAGCACATGGAGGTTAAAGTTATTCATGGAGATAACAAGATTCCGAAGGCCTCGGTATAAGATGGGGCTTGCTACTCCTGGTCCTGAGTAAAGAACAGCAAGGTGGATGTGGAAAATGTGGTGCAGCTGGCATGTGTGTCCCAGGAGAAAAAGCTGGAGGAAGATGGCAGAGGGAAAATAGTATGAATGGTTCAGTGGAGAGCTAGAAATTCTACTCCCTTTGAGGAGTCTTCCCCTATTTCCCAAGAGCAAGTTTAGGCATTCCCTTCTGCTATGCCTCCACCCTAGTTTGTATGTATCTCCAGAAAGCAGCCATTAATTGTATTGTAATTGCAATTTGCCTATCTGCCTTCTAATGTAAGCTTCTTTTTTTTTTTTTTTTTGGCTTTTTGCTATTTCTTGGGCCAAGGCATATGGAGGTTCCCAGACTAGGGGTCAGCCTACCCCAGGGCTACAGCAACCTACACCACAGCTCACGGCAGCGCCAGATCGTCAACCCACTGAGCAAGGGCAGGGACCGAACCCACAACCTCTTGGTTCCTAGTCGGATTTGTTAACCACTGCGCCACGACGGGAACTCCTAATGTAAGCTTCTTGAGGCCAGCGATTCTATCTTTTTCATGATTGTACTTCTGAGATCGAGCACCGTGCCCCACGTTTAGAACATGCTTTAAAATAGTTTTGAATAAATGAGTGAAGCACTTATTAGAATTTCTGGCACCTAGGAGGTGTACAATCAAGGTTAAGTCTTAATTTTCTTCCACTGTCCCTTTTTGTGTTGGTAGATCTATCATGCTGGAGGTGTGGGGGGTGGGAAGAAGAGATAATTCAGATAGGCCATTTAGGTTAATTTTTACATGAACATAAAAATATTTTTGTTCTCCTATTCTTTTTTTTTTTAATTTTTATTTTATTTTATTTTTTTGTCTTTTTGGCATTTCTTGGGCCGCTCCCTCGGCATATGGAGGTTCCCAGGCTAGGGGTCCAATCGGAGCTGTAGCCACCAGCCTATGCCAGAGCCACAGCAACGTAGAATCCGAGCCGCGTCTGCTCACGGCAACGCCGGATCGTTAACCCACTGAGCAAGGGCAGGGATCGAACCCGCAACCTCATGGTTCCTAGTTGGATTCATTAACCACTGCGCCACGACGGGAACTCCTGTTCTCCTATTCTTCTAACTGCCTCCCTGGGTCACTGCTCACCTAGGTGATGATAGGAGGGTGACCCCACCCCCCCTTCCCTATAAATAGCTTCGATTACGCTCCAATCTTGTATTCTCTTCCTAGGAATGCTCTTTTATTTCCCTGAGATCAAATGTTTATGGCAGGCATCAAACACAATAAAATCTGTTGCATCTATCTGTTGGTTTATTAGGTCTTAAATTTTTGATTTAGGGAAACGTGAATCTGATATTCAAACAGATGCAGAGGAACCCAGACTCTTAGAGAAAGAGCATGACATTCTATCTGGCAAGAAAATCGGGACTCATGCTGGTTTCCATCCTAGACTTCCAAGTGCAACATCCTGCTGATGGTTCGTTGTCTTCAGGATCTGACCTTGCACTGATGTAAAACATTTCCTTGGAGTCCTATTTGTTGACCCAACCTCTGGCCTTTCTCTTTGCTAAGTGAGAAGTGGTGTAAGTTGTTTCTCCTAAGGTCCCAATATTACAAACAGATATATTTCTGAGGTTTTTCTGCCAGCTCACCCTCTCTAGAGAATTTCTATACATCTAAGAACACTGATATCCAGGGAATTCCTGTTGGAGCTCAGTGGTTAATGAATCTGACCAGGAACCATGAGGTTGCGGGTTCAATCCCTGGCCTTGCTCAGTGGGTTAAGGATCCGGCGTTGCCTTGAGCTGTGGTGTAGGTTGCAGATGCGGCTCGGATCCCTTGGTGCTGTGGCCCTGGTGTAGGCTGGCGGCTACAGCTCCAATTCGACTCCTAGCCTGGGAACCTCCATATGCCTTGGGAGTGGCCCAAGAAATGGCAAAAAGACAAAAAAAAAAGGATAGAGGTTTTAGCTGTCCTGCGAAGCAGCACAGGGGTTTGGAATGGTGCTGGGCTAGGAGATGGGAGACCAGAGTTATAACTGGTTATAACTAGTTTTGCCCTTTTGTTTATTTATTTAATTATTTTATTTTTTTTGTCTTTTTGCCTTTTCTAGGGCTGCTCCCGCGGCATATGGAGGTTCCCAGGCTAGGGGTCTAATTGGAGCTGTAGCCGCTGGCCTACACCACAGCCACAGCAACGCAGGATCCGAGCCCCATCTGCCCTTTTGTTTAACGATCAATGTTCTCTGAGTCACATTTTTCCCCAAGGATTTTTTTTTTATTAGCATATAGTTGATTTCCAGTGTGGTGTCAATTTCTGCTATACAGCATAGTGAACCCGTCTTACGTGTACATGCATTCTTTTTCTCATATTGTCTTCATCATGTTCTACCCCAAGGAACTGGATATAGTTCAAGTCCATTTCTAGATAAAACTTTCCTAACTGTCAGTATTGCACTGATGTCACTCAAAGAAAAAGCCTTCTTTTCCTTTAAGAACCATTGCTTCTCACTCAGATGCACTTCTTATTTCCTAACACATGAGAAGCTACCATCCAGCATTTAAAGAGGAAGGGCTGGGGACACTCCCTGAGATTGATTAGTTTATAATCAATTGCCACCTCTGACATTTTTATGGAGAAAGTATTCTTTCTAAAGATGTGGTATTTGTCAACTGCTTTGAAGAACGATTTCTGAATAAAACCTGTTCTGAAATACCAGTGATTAAAAATCATTGTGACCGGAAACACATGAAGACAACAAATTTTGGTGTTAAATATCAGATGTCTCTAGGTTTTAAAAATAATCCTGGGGGAAAAAATGTAATTGTAATGTATACATGTAAGGATAACCTCCCCCTTGCTGTACAGTGGGAAAATAAAAAAAAAAAAAAAAATCAAAAAAAAAATCCTTTCTTTCTCTGTATCTTTCCTTTTAGTTTGTGTCCTTATGCTTGCATATTTTTAGATCGTTGTATTAAGAGTGTGCATCCTGCTTTGTATTCCGCCTTTGTTTTGGCAATAGGGGATAAAATAACAAGTAAGCAAAACAGAGTTCTTTTTTTAATATATCTGTAACTAAAACATCCTTCATAAAAATCACACGAGTAGGAGGAAAAAGAGTGTCTTATTTTGTAGAACTTGTATTAACCAAGCCGCATCAGAACAATAGTTACAAGTTTACCTCTTTTGCTCTTTCTGAATTTCCACTGTTTGAAAGATGCTTAGGTCTGTTTACAGAGCCCTTGGAATGTCTCATAGGTGTTTGGAACCCAGCAAGCTCAAGGGCCTTGTTCCCTGTCTCCGTCCATTTGGACCACTGTAACAACACACCACATACTGGGTGGCTTGTAAATAACAGAAATTTTTTTTCTCACGGGCTGCAAAGTCCAAGATCAAGGTGCTGGCAGATTTAGTGTCTGGTGAGGGCCCGCTGCCTGGTTCATAGATGGCTGTCTTTTCACCATGTCCTGACATGGCAGAAGGGACAAGAGAGCTTTGGCTCTCTCTCTCTCTCTTTTTTTTTTTTAGGGCCACTCCTACAGCCTATGGAAGTTCCCAGGCTAGAGGTCAAATCAGAGCTACAGCTGCCAGACTATGCCACAGCCACAGTAGCTCAGGATCCAAACCATGTCTGCGACCTACACCACAGCTCATGGCAATGCCGGATCCTTAACCCACTGAATGAGGCCAGGGACCAGACTGCATCCTAGTTGAGTTTATTAACCACTGAGCCACATGGGAACTCCTGTGGGATCTCTTTTATAAGGGCATTAATCCCAGACATGAGGGCTCCACCCTCATGACCTAATCACCTCCCAAAGACCCCACCCCCTAGTGCCATAACTTTGGGGGTTAGGTTTCAACACAGGAATTTAGAGAGGACACTGCTCTTGTCTATGATACCCCCTCTGCCATTTTCTTCTGCTGCTCTGAACATAACTTCCCAGGCTCGGTTGACCAGCAAGCCCTGGGGAGGTCCTGCCCGGCCGCTGTCCTTCTGTCTCCTGCGGCCATAGGTCTGTCTCCCTTTGACCATGTTTGTTGCGCTGAGGTCATTCCTGTGTCTTTGATGAGGCAACAGTTTATCTACCTAATGTGAAGCAGAAAGAACCTCTTCCTTGGCTGTGGCGTCATCCGTTCTTAGCAGAGACTTAAGCAGCTTTCGGATTCTGCCTTCCTTTGGGTTTGTGGGAACAGCGTTCTGCCGCTTTCCAGGGATATCTTGTTTGACACTGGGAGTAAGTCCAGACGTTAGGGGCTTGTTATCACTCCGTATCCAGAGAAGCTCAGACTCTCAGCTGTGCTTGGACTTCGATACTGGGAACATGAATGGATGACGATAAGCATGTGCTGAGTTTCGATCTTAGACTAGTTGGCAAAAACTTTGAGCTTCTTCTTCGATGTATCTAAACCAAGCACAGCTCCCAACCCTCAGAGACAGTGTGAGAGTGTAAAATAAAAGATTTAGGGGAGGCTGTGGCAGCAAATGCCAGCTCATGAACTCAGAGTTAGAAGCTGGTTGAGGCTTGAATGCATATGCACACGTGCTCCCCCACGGTGCTCCCAGGAGGGCTGGGGCAATAGGGTCCCCTCGAAACTCCTGTCCTTGGCTGTCCCTTTTGTCTGCCTTTCCACCACAGTGCCACCCTCATGACCTGATTGCTTCCGCTCAGGCCCCTGAGCTTGAAGATTGTTGATTCTCTCTCATCGATGGGCCTGGGGTGATAGAGGCGGCAGAGTTATTTCCACCACTGCTGCAATTCTATTATTTTGTACACTTTTTTTAAACTAAGGACCTAGCAGGGCTAGTGTTTGTCCTCTTGTAACTATAAACTCGTATCTCCCAGATGGAGAGCAATTATGTTCATGAACCTCCAAGGTCTTGCCAAATAAAATTAGGTCATATAAACACACTTTTCTATAATTTATGTCATTAATCATTTTACCATCAATTTCTAGAAAAGAGCAGTAACTCCAAGATCGCTTGGGCCATCCTTTTATTTATTTTATTTTATTTTTTTAAATTTTTTTTGTCTTTTTGCTATTTCTTGGGCCGCTCCCTCGGCATATGGAGGTTCCCAGGCTAGGGGTCCAATCGGAGCTATAGCCACCGGCCTACGCCAGAGCCACAGCAACGCGGGATCCGAGCCGCGTCTGCGACCTATATCACAGCTCACGGCAACGCCGGATCTTTAACCCCTGAGCAAGGGACCGAACCCGCAACCTCATGGTTCCCAGTCGGATTCGTTAACCACTGCGCCACTACGGGAACTCCTGGGCCATCCTTTTAAATTGGACCCTTATGAGCTGAAGACTATCTTTTCTTGATCCTGGTAATTACTATGCATTTGATAACGCCACTTTTAAAACCAGATCTTGAAAACAACTGCCTTCCGAGCATTTACTCTGGAGTGTCCTAGACTTACGGCTTTGCCATACAGATCTATTTTGGTGCTTCTACTCCGAATGCAGTAGTGTGTATTACCTTTAAAATTTGCTTTGATTTTCTACAAGCACCCAATAGAAACATATGGACTATAAGACTTAGAAATAATTAGGCGACCACACATTCTTATTGATCTAAGACAGTCCTGGTACTTTGCCTTGGATGTCAGTATTAACAGGGTCTCGTTTTCATGCTCAAGTTATCCTGATTTGGACAATGAAGTACATGAGCGCCCTTGAAATGATGTCATTAATCATTGGCTCTAATCAGAGGTTGACTCGAGGCAGAACACTCTTCTTAGAGTGTTATTTTCAGGGTCAGGATTCTTCCATCTCTGTTTTATGCTGTTTCCCTGAACACTGATTCTATGACGTTCAGGAAGGACATAACCTTATGCCTTGCCTGTGTCTTCCTGTGACTCTTCCTCCATTTCTCTGGGGATTGAAGAGTCTTTAAATCAGAACTTTTAAAGAATTCAATAGGGTGCCCCAGTTGTGAAAGCTTCAGGTGAGGAAGTTGTTTCTGTCTTTCGGCAGAATCTGCGCTCAAGGCGATTGGCGAGTATTTCAGATGGGCCAGGCTGCCCTCCGTCGGTGAATCACCCCTTGCGCAGCCATCCCCAGCCCTGGCATGCGGTTGCTGCTGTAGCCATACCCTCATTATCCCCACCCCTCGTCCAGAAGATTCCACCCTCAGGTACCTGAAGAAGAGGGAAGCATTGGAACGTGGGTGTGGAATCCCAATCCATATGATGCTTGCAAAGGGAGGGGCTTAGATGACCTTGATGGAAGATAATATAAGAAAAATTATATATATATATATATATATATGTATATATATATATATGACTGGGTCACTTCATTGTATAATAGAAATTGACACAATGTTGTTAATCAACCATAATTTAATAAAAGATTAAAAAAAACCCAACAACCAAAACTTTGGTCATTTGCCCCAATTAAGACTTTCAGAATACCAGATCCCTTGTATGTTTCTAACTGGCTTAATTTGCTTCCTTGCTTTCTCTTGAACCTACCTCTTATAAGTAAACATTTGAAAGCCAGCTATACTATTCCTTTAGTTTCGTTTTCATTCACCTCTGAGAGTCCATACTTTTTTTCTTCTCTGTACACTGAAATTTCAGACCGTTGTTCCAAACATCACACAGTTCTGGTTCTACCTGGAGGAAATAGCCTGGGGGGCAAGTGTATCCTGGACAAAGATCCATCATCATTCAGGACAATGTCATTCTGCTCTGCCCGGATCCTCCTTACACTGAAACCTCAACGGAGGACCCCCAGGTGCAATTAACCATACTAACAGAAGTCCAGCTTTTCCCAGCCTCTTTCTTCCCTGGTATTTCTGGAATGACTGCAGTGGTTAGTGGCACTGACCCTCTGCACAACTGAATATCCGTGTATTATTTATAGTTGGCCCTGTGACTAGGTACTTCCTTGGTATCTGGAGCTCTGCACCTGCAGATTGAACCAAACCAAGAATCGCATGGTGCTGTAGTATTTACTATTGAAAAAAAAAAATCTGTGTATAAGAGGGCCCCTGTAATTTATGCCTGTGTTATTCAAGAGTTAACTGTACTCGCAGGCAGTTGAAGAACTCACATGCCCCTGTGTGGCTACCACTGGCCGCGGGGACAGCCTCCTGAGAGTTTACCATCAACTGTGAATAGCTTGCTCTGAATTTGGCAGAACGGGAACACGCCAGAGATCCAAATTTCACTCCCAGGGCTAGTTTCTTCTGTGATAGGCTTGAGGAAATGAGGTCTGGGTGGTGGCGGAGGGAATCTCCTAAGCAAGATTGTACCCCAGTGATTCTATAGGGAAGTGGCTCTTGTCCCTACCTCTAGGACAAGCTGGGTGGCCACTGCCAGCTCTGTGGAGGCCTGGCAGCCTTGCAGGGATCTGGCTAGCTGGACCCCCACTCCTGCCAGCCCCATTTCCCTGCTCTGTCACCCACCCCCACAGGGACAGATGACAGAGGCAGTACCCCTGGGAAGAGGGACTTCTGGTCTTCTCTCTGCCTTACCTTTTGTGCCCCACAGAAATATATCCTGGGCTCCAAGGGTTCTAAGTCCACCTTCAGGGTACCTGAGCTGGGAGGAGTTCTGAGACAGAGGCTACTAACCTGGTCCTCAGCCCTTGATGCCAAGGCCAGTCCGCTGCTTTTGGTTCCTTCCACCTACACAGCAAGGTCGTTTCAGGATTCTCACTTCTCCTTCCTAAATTCAAACTCAGACTCTTCACTCCCAATCCATCAGACAATTTGCAAAAACGTTGACCGTCAGGAGGGATTTACGGTCTTTCAGAGGTCTTTCCTGGATCTTTCTTTCTTCCTTTCTCTCTCTCTTTATCTCTTCCTTCCTTCCTTCCTTTCTTTTCTGGGCTACACACACAGCATATGGATGTTCTCAGGTTAGGAGCAGTGGCCTCTGGCCTACACCACAGCCACAGCAACGCCAGATCTGAGCCGCATCTGAGATCTATGTTGCAGCTTGTGGCAATGCCATGTTCTTAACCCACTAAGTGAGGCCAGGGATCGAACCCGTATCCTCATGGATACTAGTCAGGTTCTTAACCCACTGAGCCATGATGGGAACTACACTCGCTCTTTCTTAATTTATAGGTACATTAAGATTGTGGTCAGATACTCAAGAATTCTCAAGCTTTAACACAGATGGTCATGTTGGGTTGGGGACAAAGCCAATCTGCCATCTTTCTAAGTCTGGGCCAGCTCTCACCCAGCCAAAGCATCTTGTAATATATGATCACACTAAATATTCTTTTTTTAAAATAATATTTATATTTTTACTTAACTTCATGAACATCTTTGCATGACAATGTTTTTCTATAGTGTCATTTCTATGGCTGGAATATTTTGCTCATCTTCTATTATGAAACATTTATTTCCTTTTTTTTCACTATGATGAACAGTACTGCGATATAGATCCTTTTATAAACATCTTTACTTAAGATGATTTCCTAGAAGTAGAATTTGCTACACCAAACTAACAGCTTATGGGGTTTCACAAAGGGCTGTCAGTAGTCACCTAAAATAATTCAGGAGACATTCTCCTGTGACTTTTCTTTCAAATGGTCCATAAAACAATGCAATCAAGGCTTAGAATTGTTCTCTCTCTCTCTCTTTCTCCCTCTCTCACACACATTCTACTGCCTAATCTCTGAATAACAAATTAGGATGGTATAGTTGAGTTAACTGATTTCTCTCAAAATATCTTTTATTGAATATATTTTTAATATGGGCTTTTCAGCAAAATATAATGACAGCTGTAATACTAATAATTGCCAGGACTATTTTCCCTAATTATCTGAGTACTTATGTGTCAAAGGAAGAGACTTTATATCCTTTCAAAAGAACAGCAAATACGGTGGGATTGAGAGTGGGGACCAAGCTGCATCTGAAAGGCCTCTGTTTTGTTGGGGACATGCCCTATAGAGGCTGGGAAGGGAAGGAAACTGCGGGGAGTAAGGCTGGCTATCCCCCCATCAGATTGTACGAAGTCTTAAGAATACTGTGTCTTCATGATGAGTGATGTTTGTCATTTTGGCTTTGAGTTCATCTCCTGGCACCCTCTTCTAACCTTCTTATACATCCTATAGTATTTTGGCTCTAGACTTGTGACATTTTGTCTTTTTCCCTGAAGGCGCAGGGGGAGTGAGGAACCATCTGCACTTGTCCTCAATACTGTGTTTAAGAGATAAAGAAGCAATTACTTCTCTCCTCAGGCAGGCTTTTTCCATCCAGCCTCTGCCTTGATCTCTCTTTCGTAAACAGTAAAAGCGAGGCAGCAATGCTGCTGCCAGAGCAGCCTGTGGCTGGCAGCTTCCCCTAGCTACGCAAGCCTAAAGGCTGTGTTAATAGAAATGCAGCAAATAAAATACCAATCCCTTTGTGTTTGGCAAGTCTTTGTTCTGCAAACATTTCCTACACATTAGGCGTGGGACGCTGGGCCTGATGTTGAGATTCAGGGCTAAAATGACTGCACCACATTTAAGGAACTCAGACAAGGGAGGCAGATGTGGCAACAAACGATTGTCATGTGATGATATAATTGTTTTAATGAGTGTTTGCTCCAAGGGCAGGAGGTGGTCAAAGAGATGGAACACTTGGACAAATGGTCAGTGAGGTCTTGGAGGATCAGTGGGGGTTTGCCCAGGAGCTAGTGGATGAGGGAATTGCAGGCAAGGGAACATGTACGGAGCCATGAAACTCTACTCATGCACAGTAGAGTTTCATGTTGGGTGACACCTCAAGTGTTCAAGTTTTGCTATTAAAATATGAGGAGTGGGAGTTCCCACTGTGGCTCAGTAGAAACGAATCTGTCTAGGATCCATGTGGATGCCGATTCGATCCCTGGCCTTGCTCGGTGAGTTAAGAATCTGGCGTTGCTGTGAGCTGTGGTGTAGGCCGGCAGCTGTAGCTCCAATTTGACCCCTAGCCTGGGAACCTCCATACCCGCGGGTGTAGCCCTAAAAAGACAAATATATATATACATATGTATATATATATATGTGTATATATATATGTATATATATATGTATATATATATATATATTTGGAGATGAGGAATGGATGGGCAGGAGTGGTTAGAGGAGTGGACAGGAACCGGTGATGAGGAGATCTTATTTGTCACATATGGGAGAAACTAATTGTCCCCCAATATTTGTTTTCTCCCTTCTTCAGTTAGTAATAGACATTTTTACTAGGCATATAACTGCTTAGATTAAGGACTCTATTTCTTAAACTCTCTTAAAGACAGTTGTGGCTGGTAACTAAATTCTGTAAACAGAGTGTCACCTGGCTCCAGGGGTTCTGCCCCTAGGCCCTTAAAGACAGTGGAGCATGAGTGCATCCTTTTTGTTGGTTTGTTTCGTCTTTGTCCCTTTCCCCATCCGAAGTCTAGAAAGCAAATAATGTCAACCACAAAGAACAAGACAGAAAGCCTGGCCCCTGATGCCATGGAAAACCTTCCAACCCCAGACCACCTACCCAGATTTCTATCTGAAAGAGAAATGAATTTCGACTTTGTTTAAACAATTATTTTGTGTTTTCTCTCTCTTGCAAACATAGCAGATCCTAATTAATACATTATGCAAATGAATTTAGATTTCATCTGTTGCTGATGGGGAGTCACTGAGGAATTTGAGTGGGAAATTGGTGGTAGTTGAGTTCGCAACGTGGTTGGAGTTGCATGTGGCAACATCTCTGAAGACCCCGTGGTGGATGGATCAGGATGGCACAGATGAGCGGTGGGTGGAGCCACATGTTTATTTAGTGGGTTTTGCCCTGGGTCAGCTTGGTTAAACTGGAATTGACTTCCCCAAATCCCCTTTCCTGTGTGTTCTCGGGATTGGCCTCAAGAGAAAGATTTGGAAGAGGAAAGTGAAGCAGCAGCCATGTTTACATGAAAAGTGAACATAGGTCGGGCACTGCTGCTGCTGCCAGTTCCCCTTCTTGGCACAGGGTCAGCGACTATTCAACTATTGCCGATTTCCTTGTTCAGCTCCTCTGAGTTCTGGGCCAGCTATGGATTGGATTCTGGATAAAGGGTGAAGGCTCGGAGGTGATGGGAAACTGACGAGCCTCCCAGTTTTCCTCTTAGGTTCCAACCTAGCCTTGGATTCCATTTTGTCCTTGCTCTCCCACTTCCTGTCCCTCTTTCCTTCCCAACTACCTGCCCTGTTGACTTCAAATCAGCACCAAATGAAGAAGCAACAACTGTACATAAACTCTTTAATCAGTTCCCCAAGTTGCATATGGTCAAATCCCTATAACAAGTCTCTTATCACGCTGAGTGGTTCTGCTTTTCTGATTGAACCCTGGCTGATGTTAAGTGTGAAGATGGTGAGGGTAAGGCTGTGAATTTATTTACCACGGTGTCCTGAGCATCTAAAAGAGTGCCTAGAAGATAATAGATGCTCAGTGGCTATTTTTGCATGAAAACACTGAAGAGGATACATGTGAGAGAGCTTGGGGAGGCAGAATTAATAGGACTTAGTTATTGCTTGGATGAGGAACTGAGAGAGAAGGGTGAAACCAGCAGAATCCTCATGGTTGTTGCTTTTGGCAACTAGGTGAAGATGATGCTGTATGCTAAGATAGGGAACCCCGGGAGGGAGAGTGGTGTGGGGTGACTTTTCCAAAAGGGCTCTTCCTAGGATGATAGAGTTGAATGCACAATGGGGTAGCTCTTATGCGCAAATGCTTGTATTCATAGAGAATCCTTGCAGTTGTAGGACTGGAGATTGAATCAGGCAGACTCTGCAGTTCGTTTTGGCCTTAGAATCCTGTGATAGTGGGGAGAAGATAATGACTGCTGCTTTGTATATACTGAGTTTGAGAAGACGGGGCTATTGCTTTTGGAGATATGTAGCAAACTGAAATTCAATTCATACCTCAGGAGAGGGATCTAGGCTGGGGATTTAGTCTGGAGAATCTCATTTGTGTCACAGCAGTAGTTGAAGCAATGGGCATGATTCAAACAGTTTAAAGGTGGTTAAGAGACCAGACTGGAGCCTTAGGGACCAGCAACACAAAGAGTTGGCAGGAGAAGAGGAGCCTGCCAAGGACACTTTAGAGTCGTCAGTGATGTAGCCGGTGAGCCAGAGAGCAAGGTTCAAGAGACTGAGGGAGGAGATGGCATTAAAGGAGAAGCACCAAATGCTGAGAAGCATTACTAGGCACCAAATAACGTAAGTGGATGAGGCTTAGAAGTATTTCTAGAAAGTGTCCTTTCTGTGACGCCCTGGGGTGAGAAGCCAGAGTCAAGTGAGTTGGGGAGTGGATGGATGTTGGAAACTATGCTTTTTTTGAAGCTTGGCTGTGAATGAAAAAAGAGGTTTGGGTTAGGAGTGAAAAAGCATATGAGAACCGGACAGAGAATTGTTGGAAGAGGACAGTGGGGTTTAAAATTTCAGAGTGGGAGCTGTTCTGAATGACGACTGGGTCTGCATGTGAACTTGGAAGTGGGCGGCTGAGGGGGAGTAGAGATGAAGTCCCTTGAGTTGAGATCAAGGAAGCGGAGGCCAAGATGTAGAAACCCAGTTAATGTGGGCATTGGTGCTCTAGACAGGGAGGACAAGACGGTGAGAAAAAACGATAACCCCACGTTCAGGACAAACATGAGGGAGTTGACCAGAGAGTGGCATATTGCAGGAAAGAAGAAGTAGTTGTCTTTCTCGGAGGGTGTGGGTTTCAAAGGACCATGAGGTTATTTGTTCATTCACCCCTCAATAGTAAGTGCCTACCCCAGTGACCTGGCAGCACTGGTGGAGCACGACTAGGGGAACCACCTATGGAGTGATAAGTGGGGTGCAGGAGATAAAACATCTTCCAGTAGGAAGGACTGAGTCTGCAGAAGGAATCAGGATTTCCTCAGTGATTTTTAACCCTGACTTCACATTAGAATTCTCTGGGGAGCTTTTAAAACACACCTAGGTCCCATGCCAGGGCAACTCTATCGGAATCTCTGCCAGCATCGCCAGTGAAACAGCAGCAGCAGCCGTAATTTTCAACGCCCCTGGGGATTGCCATTGCACAGTCAGGTGAATCACTGATGAGCAGGAAGTTCTTGGGAATAAAGAGGCTGATGGGGGCCTCCAGGAGCCCCAGGAGCCAGAGGTGCAGGGTGGGGGTGGGGGTGAGGTGCTGAGTGGCACCTGCCCTGGGGACCAAGGGGGCAGGCTGGATAGTGGGGCTCCTGGATCCGGGGAGCTCTGATTGTTGGCGCTGGAGCCTTTGGCTGGTGGGCAGGAAGCTGCGTGGGGCCCAGCTACCGAGCATCTTCTCGTGGCCTGTAGCTGGGCGCCGGGCCAGGAAGGGAGGTGGGCCCCAGCCTTATTGCCCCTGGGAGGCTACTTCTAGTACATTCTATCCTCAGGCCTCAGTACCACATTTGAAAAGTGCCATGAGAAACTGGGGCCTGTCTTGCGAGGGCAGACAGGAAGGAGGCAGTTCAGGAAATCATGTCACATGAGGAATGAAAGCAGAAACCGGGAAACAGCAGAAGAAAAACCCTTGAGTGCCTCCGACAACGGTCATGAGGGAGTTGAGAGGCTGTCCTGCAGAAGGGGGATTCGACGGACTGGGTTGAGCTCCAGAAGACAGGCTGGAGAGGAGGAATTTCAAGGGAAGAAGAGTGCATCTCGGTTTAAAAGAAGACATTCCTAACAACTAGCTTCCACCGCATTTGAAAGCATCACCGTACGAAGTGGAGCATTTTTCTAGAGTTTACCGACGGGCTGGAAGGCCAGATCATTAAATCGTTTCAGAACATCATAGCCGTACTCTGGGTCGGAGGCTGGAGAGCATATTCTTGACGGGCTCTCCCTAGTCCTAGATTCTTGAAAATCCCTCCATATGAACATGAAAGACACATTTTTAAAAAACCGAAGAAAAAATCCTTGGTGTGTGTGGGCCATTGTCTCGGGAAAACAGCGTTAGATTCTTCTTTTACGTCTTGCATTGCATTTGGGAAATACAGGTGACAATGTTAAACTATTCAAGGTGGCAGGGTTTTTTTTTCTTTCAATTAAAAAGCAAGGGCTTCCTTCATTATATATATTTATAGCTTAGCACCTTAATAGCAATGGTTATGGGCGCTGACATTTTCAGAACAATCTATTAGTTAATGCTAACCGTGTTTCTGTTTAAGTAGGTCAGTGTTTTGACAGGAGAAACTTGGAAAAGAGAGAAATCTATGTGATTTGAGGAAGGTCATAGCTTAAGTCAGCAATTCAGCCCCAAATAACCAATTGCCGTCATTTGACAGGTGTACGTCTGCAACAGCGAGCCCAGCTGAATACATAATACAGAGCATCTGGATAAATATAGTTCCCATTCAGATGGATTTCCACATAAACCAAGGCAGATGACAGTGAATAAGAAAGGAGATGACCTGAGTTCTTTAGGGAGAGGGGGTGGCTGTAACCTCGTTTTCCATTGCTGGGTTCTTTAAGATCTTGTGAAGAAACAACATTACAACTTTTTTAAAAAAATGGCTCTACTGTAAACGTGTTTGAAACTTTGGATTAAAAAAAGGCTTTCAAGGAATAAGTTGTCAAAAGCTGGAATGAAATGACAACATAGGAATGGCTTGAGGAGGAGGTAGAAGGGGTGATTATGAGATGATTTTAAGGAATTAGATGCAGAAACTCTCATAGCTGCCCAGAGCTGCAAACCATACAGGATGGGAGCTGGAAGGGTAGCAACTTGGCTACAGGTTGTATGATGGCAATTACATGTCATCCTAGAATGGGGAGAACTGTCGAGACAGTAAATAAGTGGTTGCCAGGGGCTTGGGGGCGGGGAGAAATGACACATAGGTGGAGCTCACGGAATGTTTAGGGTGATGAAACTATTCTGTGTGATGCTGGGATGAGTTATACATGATACCGTGCATTTGTCAATGCCTGTTACAGCTTTCCAGCTCCACATGTGATCTTTAATATATGCAAATAAAAAAATTCTCTAGGAGGTCAGGGGATCGTAGGAAAGATAACAGATGGTGACAAGAGAATCTGACTGTATTACAAGCCTATGAAACACTCTCATTGAAGGAAGGTGGGAAGTGTGCTGACTTAGCACCTTTGGAAATGAGGGGCGTCTGTGAGACCAAAGGCAGAAGGGCGTGCACGTATGTCCGGAACTCAAGTCAGAAAAGTTGTGTCTCATGGAGGTAAGTGTAAACAGTTCTGATGGTGCTGTACCCGTGTGTCGGAATCCAGCCATTAAGAAAACGCATGGGGAGTTCCCATTGTGGCGCAGTGGTTAACGAAATCGACTAGGAACCGTGAGGTTGCGGGTTCGGTCCCTGCCCTTGCTCAGTGGGTTAACGATCTGGCGTTGCCGTGAGCTGTGGTGTAGGTTGCAGACGCGGCTCGGATCCTGCGTTGCTGTGGCTCTGGTGTAGACCAGTGGCTACAGCTCCGATTCCACCCCTAGCCTGGGAACTTCCATATGCCGCGGGAACGGCCCAAAGAAATAGCAAAAAGACAAAAAAAAAAAAAAAAAAAAAAAAAGATAAAAGAAAAAAGAAAACACATGGTGCACATGGTGGGAACCATGTTTCTTCCTGTTGGAGTGGGAGAGTTCAGGAAAGGGAGATTTCAAATGGTAATGGATCAGGATTGGAGGCTTTGGGCAAAAACTCAGGTTAGCTTTGATACAGATGGTTCATATAGAAATAGGTATAGATTTGTACACACACACCCACTAAAGGGGTATGTCAAGTGTGCACAGAAGCCACCTGAAAGAGCTTCCCAATGGCCAAGCTTGAACATTTTAGCAACAAAATAAAGTGCCTTGAGGTTATAACCCAAAGCATAACATAAATTAAAATAAATATTCATGGATCCATACAGATATAAATAAACTCTTGAATAAATTAATAAATGGGGAGAGAGACAAATTTCCCATCCAGACAAACTCCAAATAAACGATGAGATCCTCCATCCTAAGGGAGGGAGAGCATCAGCTCCTCTCCTTATTTCTGGACGTCCTTCCAAAGCATGCAACATGGAAAGAGGGGGTAAGGTAACCTTTCCCTGGAGCAACCTCACGGACACTCTCTAGGCTGGATGATCAAGGTCAACGGAAGTCATAAATCGTGTTGATCGGATGCACCCTTCATAGGCTGGGGTGAAAAGGGAACTTTACTTCTGTGCGCCTCCTCCCCCAAACACATAATCCACAATCTAATGAGGCAAACATCGGACATCTTCCAATAGAGGGCCTCCCTGCAAAATACAAGGCTAGGATGCCTCAAAATTGTCAAGGGCAGCAAAAACAAGTCTGAGGAGCTATCACAGCTAAGAGGGGCCTAAGGACACATGACAACTACATGCATGATGTGATATCCTGGACTAGAATAAGGGCATTCGGGAAAAACAAAGGAAATCTGAAGAAACTACAGATCCTCATTCGTAATGTATTAATATGGGTTCCGTAATTGTACCACAGGCACCAAACTAGTGTCAGATGTTAACGGGGGAGACTGCATGTGGGGAGCACACGTGTATAGTAGTTCTCCGTATTTTATCACCTTAATTTTCTGTAAATCCAGAACTGCTCTAAAAAATAAAATCTATTAATAAATCGATAAGAAAAATTCCCAGCTCCCACTCCCCAGGTGATTCTGATACACATCAAAGTATGAAAACTTCTTATCTCAAAAACGCTCCAAAGCCAAGAGTAGCCTTACGTTCTAGACCTATTCATGGGTCAGTATTTTTTTTTTAATATGCTAAAAAAGCAAACATAAGATCTTTGTGAATTTTGCATATATGGTTTTTCTGACAGCTGTCTCCTCACTGGATGGATCAGGTGCAACAAAAAGCTGTACGATGCTGCCATGGGAGGCAGGTTCCAGGTCATGGCAATGGTAACATGAGGCGTCATGGTTCCCGGGACTCCTTTTGTCCGTTTGGAATATATTTAAAATTTATCGACCAACTAGATTCCTTTATAATATAGTTGTCAAGGTGTTTATCAGGGTTAAATGTAATTACGTATTGAGATTTTTAGGTAAGTGCCATTACATCAGTGATAAAATCATTGCGGAGTTTAGGAGCAGCTGCAAATGGCTTGAGAGAACTGCTGGGTTACAGCCGAGTTTGAGTTATGGTTCGTGTGTGTGTGTTTATGTGTGTGTGTTTGGGGGGGGGCATGCACTCTCAGCAAGCAGACAACAACAACAGCTGTTTGGTTACAGGATGAGGCAGGCCAATTGGGAATTACAGAATTATTATTTCTTTGCCCAGATCTTACTCAGAACTTCCTGGCTTCAGCAAGACTGGCCTGTGACATGAGTGAAGAGAAATGGATGAGACGCTCCCTGATAGAAACAAGGCTCTCTGGACACGGTCTCTCCAGTTGGACTGAGCCACACGGGGTTTTGAGTATGCTTTTTATCTCACCATGAAAGATGTTTGAGAAATGCTGAGCAAGGCTGGCCATTGCATTTGCAGCATATCAGGAGCTGGTTACGACAGACGCTGGGTAGGAGAAAGATATGCGGACCTGGACACCATCAGTGATCCTCTCTAGCCTGCAGGTAACTAAAACCTGGGTGATCTGGAGCAAATCAATGACCCCGAGTCCCAGAGCCCAGCTGGGACCCAGCAATGAGGTTCCCTGGTTGCGGGACTCCAGCATCAGTCACTTTTTTGAAGCATCCAGGTGATTCTTTTTTTTTTTTTTTTAAATAGCTCCTTTTTTTCATTGTTAAATGTTTTATTGAAATATAGTTGATTTACAAGGTTGTGACAATTTCTGCCGCACAACAAAGTGATCTAGTCATACATAGACCTGAGTTTCGGCAGATGATCAACCGTCAGCTGTCCCAGCTCCTTCCCCTTTTGCTGACGTTTTTCCTTAAAATTTTTTCCTCTAAGTATGATCATTGTCCTGCATCAACAGACATCTGCAGTCTTAAGTCCAGGATCTGGAATGATACATCCAGCCCAGGGCTGGCACTTCCCACCTCCCAGGTCTAGTTAGAACCATGTGTCCGTCCCTTACTGCTCTTGCCTTATCATTGTAATGAACTGCTTGCTGTTGAAAAATATGTGTTGGCGGTTTGCCTTCTCTAGGCCCCTTTGTTCATTGCTAACAGCTGGGTATCACTCTAATTAGAATGAGTGTTGACTTTCTTTTCAGTCCTGTAATTTAGGGTGCAGAAGCTGCCAAGTTGAGGTCAGTTTTGTGTGCAGGATCTGAACCTTACCAAAGTGACCTTGCCAGCTACAACTGTGTGTAGGTTCCCATTTCTGTTCTATTAAAGGATATTTTTACCATATTAAGGGAAATTTCTACCACATTAAAGGGTATTTTTTCCTTTTACTTAGGTTATCAAATACAACCAGATATGGTCAAAGCTAAAAATATTCTCCAGAATAAGTTAATGAATGCATGAAAACACAGCTCCCTTGGAAATATTATTTCATGTATGCATATGATGATGATTTCATATCATCCAGGGCAGAGAATTATGGACCCTTAGGAGGGGGATTATAGGGTCATCAACTTCCAATGAAATAAAGAAGTCCCTTCTCTGACATTGCTGATGAGCACACATCCATGTTCCAGACCATTCTAAAGACTGTGATTTGTTACTATATCGTAGTATATAGAATGATTCGTTTCTTCTAATCCTTTATTTAAACTTTGACATTTCAAGTACCTGTGCTAAATTCAAAGACTGCACAGATTTGGGGGCAGGGGGACTCAGGGCTTATGTCCCCACACCTTAGTGCAGGAAGCAGACAAGATACCAACAATAGCAGTACATTGAGACAAGTACTCTTACAGATCTGGACTTTTCCCTGGGAGCTCCCAAACTGGGAAGTAATTAATTTTGCTTGGGCCTGGGAGGAGGGGAAAAGATGGTGAAAGTTTTGCAGAGGAGATGGTCTATCAGTTAGATCTTAAAGAATGAGTAGACTTTCAGGCAAAAAATGTAGAGTCAAAAGGGGTAACGATGGTGCAATAGAACCTCTCATGATTAAAACCTCATTTTATCCTTGGCGTCCCTCTAATTATTTCTCTCTCTCTCCCTTTCCCTAAGACAAGGAACAGAACACTATTTTACTACTCGAAGTATGTCCATGGACCAGGAGCTGGAAGAAGTGTAGACTCTCAGACCCCACCCTGGATCTGCTGAAGCAGCTTTTGCCCTTTTGACACAATTCCCAGGTACGTGTGTGTGTGTGTGTGTGTGTGTGTGTATCAAAGTTTGAGACGCTCTGGGCTACAACTTGTGTCTCCATTTCCTTTTCTCCCATTCAGTCTCTTAAGAAGAGTTATTGTATTTTAGAACCAATTAATGCATGTTCATGTATGGTTTTAACAATCCAATAACTTTACAAGGTTCTTAACAAAAAATGGCAGGCTCCTGTTCTATCCCTCCCCCTCGCCACTAATCACATCCAAGAATCAACCACTTTTACATCTTTTAGCTATTTCTTCTAATATTTACCTCCAACTCTAAAATTAACATGATCGCATTACTATCAATCAGTTTATCCATTTTAGAACCAATCTATACTTATTACAGAAAGTAAGAATTTAACTTTTTTACACAATCACTTTGAGTTTCCTTCCTTCCTCTCCTTCCGCCATAATTGCATATACAATTTTGACTATACTAATATGTAATGTTTATAGTGTCATAAACATTGTTCATTAAAACAAGTAGTGTGCTTTACCATTTTTTCCTGGAGTTCGTTATGGCCTTGATTTTATTTCTTTAGGTTTTTATGTACCTATATTTAAACCTACTTCTTCCTTATCTTTCTAACAGAACTGTAAAAATCTTCTGAATATAGTCAAACTATTCTCTCATTCCTGTTTGTTTTCCTTGGAGTTCTTTCTTAAATTCCTGTATCCTTCTATTCTAATCTGGGCTGGCTGCTCTCTAGCTAGCCAACACAGCTGTCATCCTAGAACTTCCTGTTCCCATTATCTTGGAATTCTTTTTCCTCTCTCCTGTCCTGAATTCTCAGTTTCCAGGATATCGTGATGTCCTCCTTTTGGGGTTAATCTTCCCGTTTGGTGGAGCACATCCTCCAAAAGCTTCTGCAAAGAGGTGTGTGCCTGGTATATGTCTGTTGCCTTCAGGACCATGCACGGTCTCCCCCTGTATGATGGAAGCTAGAATCCTGGGAACTACATTTCCCAGAATTCTTTGCCAGCAGTGTTCTTGTTTAAAGTAGGCTAATGAGAGGTACTCCTATGAGATTTGGCAGGAGGACGTGAGATAGGGTTTATTCTTCTTCCAACAGAAATAGTGACAGATTAACATGAGCTTCTGCAAGTGGCTTTCTCACATTCCCTTTTCGACCTCTAGCAGCTGTAGCTTTACCAGCAGATTTATGTGGTTTCCTGAGAGATGGGCTGCTCCTACCCACCTCTCTAGACCATTCGACAATATGAGATCACTATATTAGGTCATTTCCTGCTTTGACTACCTATAATAGATTTTTTTTTCCTGCCTAAACACTTACCAAGAGTGGCTCCAAGAAAAAGACCTTCAAAACTAGGAATTTAGGCTTTGTTATTGGAGTTGCTCTATTGGAAGTAGTGATGACTGACTCGGTAGTGCTATTATTAATTAATGACAAAATATTACATAAATCATTACCTCTATTGTATAGAATAAAGTGCCTAATATTAAAGTACAGTCTGGGGAGACCACGTGGCTGCTGCAATATGTGAATGTCATTGGCGTGAGACCTGCAGGGACTGTGGGGTCGGTTAGACGTTTCTGAGGGCACTGGAGAGATTACAGGAAGAAATGAGGCCCTCAGGGTTTTAACATGTCTGCTTAAGACATTCCCAGCAAACCAGAGTGTTTCTGTGACTATCCCCAAATCAAATGTTTTCCTTTAGAATTATAGCACCAATGTGATAAAAAAGCAGACCCGAAGTTTGCACTTTTATACACCGAAGAATTGCAAGACAAGTGAATTCACTACTTTATGAGGTCTACCGTGTGAAAGTGAAGACATGTTAGGAAAGAGTGTGTTATGGACTGGGTTGTGTCACCCCCACATTCCTATGTTGAATTCAGAGACAGGGACTTTAAAGAGGCAATCAAGGTTAAAAGGAGTGAAGCCACAGGGGTGGGGCCCTCGCACAATGTGACTGATGTTCTTTAAGAAGAGGAAGAAACGTCGGGAAAGCATGGGCACAGAGCAAGGGCCCCGTGAGGACACAGGGAGAAGGCAGCCATCTCAAGCCCCGGGGAGCGGTCACAGGAGAAACCAAATCTGCCAGCGACTTGACCTTGGATTTTCAGTTTCCAGAACCATGAGAAATAAATTTCTGTTAAGTCACCACATCTGTGGTATTTTGTTATGACAACCCTAACAAAACAATACATCTTCGCAGAGGATGCTGCCTTTATCAAGACTTGGGGAAAGACACTTGCCAATAGGAGCGCGGCTTTCTTGGAAAGCACGCTGCTGGTGATCCTCAGAGCCTGGTCCTGGCCGCTGAAGATGCTGCCATAGAAATGGGCGCTTTGCTTCCAGCGTGGCTGATGGATCTCAGAGTGACAGGCCGAGCTGATGCTGCCAAGTCAAGATGAGGCTCAACAGCGATCATTCGAACAGATTAACTACAGACATTTTCGAGTATGGCCAAGGGATCACGGTATCCCTAAGACTGAAATAGATGGACAGCGTTCCTTTTATGTGACAAGATTTTACTTCCTTATAAAACATAACTTCTGGGTTTGTGCGTAGAGGCGTCATTGTAATCACAATGGCTTGCTCTTCATGCTGTTTATCCTATTTCCAGACCTGAGCCAGTTCACAGATCTGGAACCCCTTGAGTAGAAGGAAAGACCTATCTCCTGGAGGAAGAATCCTGTGACAGTGCTACAACTGTGTATTGTACGTCTTCTACAGAGAGGTCCCCGGACCTTTGGGGGATTACTGCATGCTGCCTCTAGGCTGACACTGCTCCCTGGGGTTCCAAAATGCCGCAGTGACCCACCAGTGAGGGTGGAAGTCCATGCAGTTCAGATGATGTAGTAGATTTTATTACGATTTGCCAAATACTCTGTCTTTAACTCCATGCAGCGCCTTCAAAATGGCAGAATTATAGCCTGTTGAACTCCAGGATAGCGTGTGATTTGCTTTGACTATGAAATGCAGGCAGGAGTGACATATGTCACTCCGGGCAAAAGCTTTAAGACACAGACACATTTTTAAAATGTGTGGCCATGCTTCTTCCCCTTCTCTCACAAGATAGGCAATGCTCCAGATAGCAGCTGCTACCCTGGGTCCTGGAGTGAACACGCTGTGGGGAGAGCCAAGCCTAATCAGTGATGATCCGTAAAGTGAATAAGAAATTATGCTTTGTTGTTGTAAGGCACCCGTATTTGTGGCTATTTGGTATTGTTGCATAACATAGACCATTGTGAATAAATGTAGGTTTTAAATGGAGTCTCCATCACAGTGGGCCCACTGGGTCCACAGATCTGTCCCGTGGTTATTTCCCGAGGACCTGGGTGGATTGCTGGAAGAGGCATGATAAGAAATGAGCAAGCTATTCACTCTCATGTGTAGTTTAAGGTTTATTATACTAGGAAGAACCCATCTGTAAACCCAAAGCAATATTGAGTCCCTATGAGAATGGCAGAGAATTATGCTGCCATCTAAGGTGCGTGGGTGGTGATTCCTTAGAGAGGTTGCAGGTTTGGCTCCACCACGGCAATAAAGTGAGTCACACGAGTTTTTTAGTTTCCCAGGGCATGTAAATATACTGTAGTCTATTACGTGTGCAATAGCACTGTGTTTAAAAATGTGTGTACCTTGGAGTTCCCATCATGGCACAGCGGAAGTGAATCTGGCCAGGAACCGTGGGGTTGCAGGTTTGATCCCTGGCCTCCTTAGTGGGTTAGGGATCCAGTGTTGCTGTGAGCTGTGGTGTAAGTCACAGACGAGGCTCGGATCTGGCATTGCTGTGGCTGTGGTGGAGACCGGCGGCTGTAGCTCCGATTTGACCCCTAGCCTGGGAACCTCCATATGCTGTGGGTGCTGCCCTAAAAAACAAAAAACAAAAAAGTACATACCTTAATTTAAAAACACTTTATTGCTACCAAATGCGAATCATCTGAGCCTTTAGTGAGCTGTAATAGTAACATCAGAGATCCCTGTTCATAGATGACTATAGCAAGTAGAAAAATCCTTAAAATTTTGAAATATTGCAAGAAATACCAAAATGTGACAGAGAGACACGAAGTGAACAAGTGTTGTTGGAAAAATGGTGCCGATAGATTTGCTTGATGCAGGGTTGCCACTAACCTTTAATGTGTTAAAAACAAACAAACAAACAAACAAAAAAACAGTATCTGTGACACATAGTAAAGCGAAATGCAGTGAGTGAGCTACGCCCGTGTTACTTCATGTGTCTTGCCTGTCTGGCCTGTAGAGCAGACAGATGTATCGTGGATCAGGAGAGTAGATTATTTAAACCTAATTAGGCAGTGAGGTTAAGTTCCTGTATTGTTTCTGGTATTTTCACTTTGGTGGAGTCAAAATAGCGCTTCTCACACCTGGTACACAGCTCTCGGTCTGGAAGAGAGTGTGTTTCTCTAAACCGAGTGGCAAAGCCCAGCAGAGTCCCTGCTTCTACCTGACAGGGACTGTCCTGCCTCCCCCTGTCTTCTCCCCGGATTGCACCCCAGATCCAACGCTGCATTCTCCACCTGCCTGCCCTGAGCGGGGCCTCACTTGGTTCTGTAAGGACGAACGGCGCTGCTGCTCCTCCTGCTGCCTCGGCCTTCGAGGCCTCCGGGGGTTTGGTGTGTTCCTGAGCTTTTTTCCCCCCAGCTCTCCTTGTCCGTATGACTCGAATCACGTTCCCTCAAAAAGCTGTCAGAAACACTTGTCTGATGCCGCTTTGTCTTACTTCATCACAGCTACAGACGTATTCTGTTTCGGGTCATGAGGATTTTGTCCATCAGCAGTTTTTTTTTTTTTTTTTGGTCTTTTTGCCATTTCTTGGGCTGTTCCCTCAGCATATGGAGGTTCCCAGGCTAGGGGTCTAATTAGAGCTGTAACTACCAGCTTACGCCAGAGCCACAGCAACGCGGGATCTGAGCCGCATCTGCAACCTATACCACAGCTCACGGCAACGCCGGATCCTTAACCCACTGAGCAAGGGCAGGGATCGAACCTGCAACCTCATGGTTCCTAGTCGGATTCGCTAACCACTGAGCCACGACGGGAACTCCCATCAACAGTTTTCGATAAATATTTGAAAATGGGTGAGTGTGAGAAAATGATGCTTCCTGGGGAGCGTCACACCTTCTCTTCTTTGAGAGACAAAGTGGAGCGATGCTAGATCTTCCGGACATGCTTAAGGTCAGAGGGAAGAACTGACATTCTAGCTGCTACTCATGGTGGCGAGACAAGTACCTGCGAGGGTAGGTGTGTGGGAACATTCACAGACGCACATGCAGGGGTGGGGAAGAGAGAGAGAGGAGAAGAAAAAGCAGAAGGAGGGGGAGGATGGGAGGAGGAGGAGAAGGGGAAGAGGAAGAGGAGAAGGAGGTGGGGAGAAGCAGCAGACTTTTGGAAAACTGAGGCCGTTAAGGCCAGATGCTGTAGGTGAAGCTAGATGCGAGAGGTGATTAAGGAAGGGGATGTAACAGATGGGGGCTGTTTATGGAGAGTGCCTTCTCCTCTACCTTCCTCAAAGGGCAAGATTTTTTTCTTTGAACAAGAAACTACATTGAGGCAGTTGTTTATGTCCCAGGCACCTATTTGGGTTACGTTTATGTGTCTTTCGTCTATTTCAGTGGGATCTAGGGCAGAGGCGGTCAAACATGTGCCCAGGCTGTCCTTTGGAACTGCTTTTGAATTAAATATATTGAAAAACATTTACTTGAAGCACCATTCCCCTTTTTACAATATTTAACGTGTAAATATTTGCAGATCATTCTTTATGCTGGAAATTACAGAAGCAAAAGGGGAGGGGTCTTCTCTCTACCATCTATTGAGATTACATATATGCCAAACCACCCACACGTGCATTGCGCTTAGGGTTTGTGGACTACTTATGGAGGTTTTTAGATTTCTGACATAATTTTTACAGACACTGAAGTAGGAAAAGAGGTACCATCTCTACCCTTGTCTATACATGTAGGTATTTCTTCCGGCTTTGATGTGTCTATGTCTATCATTTTTTCCTTTAAATATCCAGTTTTGTCTTGAGCTAATCAGAGAGCTTTTATAGAATCTCATTAATGTCTTTCACTGTCTCTCTACTTTCCCCCAACAAAGTACAGGGTATTTAGGACAACATAAAATATCTGAACCCTCTTGTGCCAAATTTCTCTTTAAGACCTCTGCCAGTCCATCTTTTCTCTAAAATAATCAAAAATTTTATTTTCTCAAGCCCAAGGCTCATGTCTAATAAAGCTGTTTGATGACTTTCTTTTCCTTTCCTATTAAAGACTCCAAAGTGGCATGGTTACATTCTGTCATATCCAATCACCAACCCATTTCCCTTTTTTTCTCAGAATTAGGTCTAAAAAATCAGCGCCCCTTGTGTCTTGCTGTGTCTTCCAAGGGATGAAATTACCAGCGGGGCGAGTAAAGCCTGACTCTGATACTTGATTTCCAGCAAAAAGGGTCTTTCAGAAGGTGTTGATGTCATTAGCACAGTTACACTCTACTTTGAGGTTTTAACCTCTTTTTAAAAAAAGCGGTGATAGAGTTCCCCTCGTGACTCAGTGGGTTGCGAACCTGACATGGTTTTTATGAGGATGCAAGTTCCATCCCTGGCCTGCCTCAGTGCGTTAAGGATCCAGCGTTGCCATGAGTTGCAGTGTGGGTTGCAGATGCAGCTGTGGCTCAGATCTGGTGTTGCTGGGGCTGTAGCACAGGCTGGCGGCTGCAGCTCTGATTCAACCCCTGGCCTGGAAACTTCCATATGCAGGCAGGTACAGCCATAAAAAGAAATAAACAAACAAAAAACAAACAAGAAAGAAAAGCAGTGACTTTCATCTAGTGTGGTACTCTCTGGACCATGCCTATAGCCGTTTAATGTGTGTTCTTTCTATTTTTTACCCCTAATGAAATACTCTTTAATTTGCGTGTATTATCAGAATCCTGGATTCTCAGACAGGGCTTTACTGGCTTACTCCGGAGTGTTGCCATTTCTCTGCCTCCTTTCTTGGGTTATTGGCTTTTTATTAATAAGCCCTTCCAATCTTGGGCTACGAGTTCCATCTTTACGAGTCTCAGACTGCGTTCATTGCACTCCATGAAAATTCCCTCTTTCCTTTGCCTGGTTCCTGTTCTTTGTGCTCTGAAATATAGCACCCCCTCCACGTTTTTTGGTTAAAATATTAGATTTCGAAGTTACATAATCATAGTATGTACGATAGGAAATACGAGTTGCTGGGTCAAACCAACCACCATATCTCAGTAGCTTCATATAATACAGATTGAATCTTTGCCCCCCCAAAGTCCAAAGCAGATGTGTCTACTTAGTGGGCAGGCTTCCGTGGGGTTGTTTGGAGACCTAGTCACCTTAGTCTTGTGGCACATTCTTAGAATCCTGTCCATTCAGCCGGTAGATAAGGAGAGACAGAGAGAGCAGAGAATCCCGCAGGCTGTCTTTCTGGGTTGGATCTGGAAGTGGAGTAAATTACTTTTGCCCTCATTACATGGGCCAGAGCTCAGTCACGTGGCTGCATCCAGCTGCAAAGGAGTCTGGGAGATGTACACTAGCTGTGGGCTGGGCCCAGGAGGAACGAGAAACAGAATTAGTAAACAACCCACCAGTCCCCGCTTCAATTGTTTTGTATTTATATAGTTGTATAAAAAGTGAGATTTGTTGAGAGTTCTGCATTTTTCTTTAAAGTAATTTTCTAGTGGCTTTTTGTGTTTCCCCTTCATGCCTGCATTTTGGTGGCAACAACACAATGGCCTTGCTGCTTATGGTTCACGCTTCTGCCAAGACACCCTGAAAAGCCTTGGTAGTTGCATGTGTTTATTTTTTTAATTTTTGTAAAAATTTTTTTTTGTCTTTTTGTTTTTTGAGGGCTGCACCCGCGGCCTATGGAGGTTCCCAGGCTAGGGGTCTAATTGGAGCCGTAGCCCCCAACCTAGGCCAGAGACACAGCAACGTGGGATCTAAGCCGCATCTGCTATCTATACCACAGCTCATGGCAATGCTGGATCCTTAACCCACTGAGCAAGGCCAGGGATCGAACCCGCAACCTCATGATTCCTAGTTGGATTTGTTTCTGCTGCGCTACGATGGGAACTCCAATTTTTTAAATTAAAAATTTTTTTCTTTTTAGGGCTCCACCCATGGCATATGGAAGTTCCCAGGCTAGGGGTCAAATCGGAGCTGCAGCTACTGGCCTACACCACAGCTCACGGCAACACCAGATCCTTAACCCATTGAGTAAGGCCAGGGATCGAATCCATGTCCTCATGGTTCCTAGTTGGATTCGTTTCCACTGCCACCACAGGGGAAACTCCTAGATGTATGTTTTTAAAATACTATTTTTGGGAGTTCACATTGTGGCTCAGTGGTTAACAAACCTGACTAGCAACCATGAGGACATAGGTTCAATCCCTGGCCTTGCTCAGTGGGTTAAGTATCTGGCATTGCCATGAGCTGTGGCATAGGTTGCAGACATGGCTCAGATATGACACTGCTGTGGCTGTGGTGTAGGCCAGTAGCTGCAGCTCTCATTTGACCCCTAACCTGGGAACCTCTATATGCTGTGGGTGCAGCCCTAAAAAGACCAAAAAAAAAAAAAAATGCAAAAAAAACCTGTTTTTTTAATCATGTCCTTCTCCTGTCTTTCCTTAATGATTAACCCTTCATAATTTCTCCATAATTTGCCTCCATTTTATTTAGCCAATCTTATCTCTGATTAATCCCTACTCATCGTTGTAAGTTTATGGGGAGAGTGGTAGAGTGGTGGCCTGGGATCCAAACACCTGCATCCTCTTCCTCAACCCCAGAGTATGATCTACAGTCCAACGCCAGGGAAATGACACTCTTTAATGTTAGGGGCCTCAGCTAGTTTTCGCTACATAAAAATGGGCTTGAGAATGGCACCAAGGTAGGAAGTCGAATAATGTACTGGAGACCAGTGAGGATGCTCTTCGCTCTCACCCGCTTCGATGTTTACTTCCACCTGAGTTGGTGACGCGCTGTCTCGTTTGGAACGCCATCTCGGCTTCTGCAACTATGCAAAATGCATAGGTCCTTTCTTTCAGATACTCTCCGTCTTCATTACTATCAGAATCGTCCTTTTGTTTGGGGCATTAAGTTACAATGCCAGCTTTCTTTGGGCCCAAGAATAGTTAGGTGACATAGTTCTGGCATATGTACCAGAGAGTTCCAGGAAATTTTTGCATTCCTGATACAGGTACTGCTTTTTCCTCGTTGTTCCTTTTTTCTTCCTGTCTGGGATGAAGTGGTTAGGGGAGCTGCAGCAGCCATCTTGTGGCTATGAGGCACCCATAAGGCTAAAAGCCAAATGGTATTGATGGAGAAACCAAAAGTTAAAAGACTTGACATCATAGATTCACTGTCATCAATTTGGCCTGCTTACTTTCAGACACTCGGTGGTGTGAAAAGAGTAAGTGGCTCTATTTGTTTACATCAGTTCAATAGATTTCTATTACATGCAAAGACAATCTTCTACTGACAGAGCTTTCAAAGCCTTTCACATATCTTATCTCCCCGAAGAAGCCCTCTTAATACGTATTGATCGCTCTTCCTCCTGACCATTGCAGCACCCTCATTTATCATGCGGTGTATTCGTTTATTATTGCTGCTATAACAAATTACCAAGCACTTAGTGACTTAAAACATCAAAAATCTGTTATTTTACAATTTGGGAAGAAATCTAAAATGAGCTGGAACGTCTGTGTTCTTTATAGAGACTCTAGGAAAGAATCCGTTTCTTTGCCTTTACTAGTTTTTACAGGCTGCAAGATTCTTTGGCTTGTCACCCCACATCCCTCCAACCTCTGCTTCTTTTGCCACTTCTCTGACTCTCCTTCTGTCCTCTTCGAACTTTTGTGATCACAGCAGGCCCACCAGAATAATTCAGGGTGGTCTCTTCCTCTCAAAATGCTGAATTTAATCATGCCTACAAAGTCTCTTTCTTTTGCCGTGGAAGATAACATGTTCCCGGGTTCTGGGGATTCAGACCTGGTCATTTTCGGGGAACCATCATTCTGCCTACCAGATATGCCTGATCTGTGTGTGTCTGTAATACATTTTAATCCACAATGGCATTTAATTGAGCTCTGTGATTTATGTCACTTCTAATTATTTTGTATGGAAGTCTCATTTTCTTGTCCAAGGATAAATCCCCTAGCGGCATTTATCCTCTGCAGAGCGAGGCACATACCTGTTAGTTTTAGAATTTCATCCTATTTGTTGACAAATACTATTCTCTTTGATGTTCATACAAACACTGCAGCACCTTTGTTTTAATTGACTACAATGACATTTTATTTACTTATTTCCCAGAGGTCTCAATTCTCATGATGTAATAAAAATATATAAACTCTTATGATATGACTAAGATGGAAAGTAGTTTTTATTAGTGCCTTTTAACCAAGTTTTAGGAAGAGTCATAGCGGCATTCGGTTCTTTTTGGCATGAGTAAGCGGAGTATTTGAATGATTTTGCTTTTGTAGTTTTATTTTCAAATGCTTTTTGTTTGGTTAACTGATTTTTAGACTTTTCTCATCAAAAATTTCAATGCACAGAAAAGTAGAAATAATTGTTCAGTAAAAACCCATATACCCACAGCTTAGATTAAGCAACATACGCATAAATATATGGGTTTTTTGGGCTGACCCATTTGAAGATAGAATACAAATAATTAATTTTATTCAGTGCCTTAAAAAAGTGATGATTTATGTACATTTCCTCTGTTTCTCAAAACTCATTCAATTGTGGTTGGAGTTGGTGGACACTTTGTTAGATCATAGTTTTTCCTTCCTTCCTTTTTTTTCCCCCCCATATCTGATGTGCTTCAGGTTGTTACAGGCTTCAAGTCCCTTTTAAGGAGATTAAACCCCAAAGCCTCTGGCCAGGTCTCACTGTAATGCCCCTTCCCCCACCTCGACCAGTCTGGGCTGCTCACTCCCTGCTAGACAAGGAATGTCACCCATTCCTCACCCAGCCACCATCTAACCAACCAGTTCCCCAAGCTAATAAGGTATCCTGCCCAAGAGCCATCAGAAGATCCAACTGCGTCTCCACTCAGGCCCCATGGTGGGGTATAAAGACTACGGCAGAGTGAGTCAGGCCTCTTTTTTTTTTTTTTTTTTGTCTTTTTGCCATTTCTTGGGCCGCTCCTGCAGCATATGGAGGTTCCTAGGCTAGGCGTCGAATCGGAGCTGTAGCCACCAGCCTACGCCAGAGCCACATCAACTCAGGATCCAAGCCTCGTCTGCGACCTACACCACAGCTCACGGCAATGTCAGATCCTTAACCCACTGAGCAAGGCCAGGGATCGAACCCGCAACCTCATGGTTCCTAGTCGGATTCGTTAACCACTGTGCCATGACGGGAACTCTTTTTTTTTTTTTTTTGAGGCCCTCTTTTGTTAACCTGCACGCACGTGAGTCCTCTCGCCCTCTCTGAAAATGCCCATTCACTTCAATAAGTGTATAAAACGTCGCCATTCCAATGCTCTGCTGTGGTGAGCCAGGGACCGAGGACACTGTGACAGTAACAAGGTCACCATAGACTATGCCCTTTTCCTCACCCACGAGAACATCTACAAACAATTGCTTCTCTCTTTTATTTTTTTTTTTAATTGTTGCCTTTTTAGGGATGCTCCCCCGGCATATGGAGGTTCCCAGGCTAGGGGTCGAATCGGAGCTACAGCTGCCAGCCTACACCATAGCCACAGCGATGCCCAATCTGAGCCGCGTTTGTGACCTACACCACGGCCCGTGGCAACACTGGATCCTTAACCCACTGAGAAAGGCCAGGGATGGAACCTGTGACCTTATGGTTCCTAGTCAGATCCATTTCCGCTGCGCCACGAGGAGAACGCCTGCTTTTCTCTTTTAAACACATGATTGACTTTGACTAAATTTCATTTTAATAACCATAGCCTCCACATTCCTCTTAATATCTTAACTAGTTTCCTGGAAGAAGAACTACTTAATTCCCATTTAACTTGGGGTCAAATCTCATTCCAACTTGCTCCAGCAGTGCTAGGAGACATGCACTTCTTGCATGCTAGGAGACTAAAGGAGTAATTGCTTTGGTCTTGATGTTCTCTCGTCTGTCATAGTTATACTACATGTGTACCAATTTTTTGGCTGCTTCGTTTCTTTCTCAGAAAAAAGAATTTGGACAGAATTTAATTTAATATGCACTTATGCAATTCCTTTGCTCTTGCTTCTGCAGAGGGAGTTATGGCTACTCTTCTTGACTTTCTTGAAATCTTTTTGGCATTGGTAGAACCATCCAATGTCAGTCTTAAGAATAAAGTACCAAAACCACAAAGGAAGGAGTTCCTGCTATGGCACAAGGGGATTGGCAGTGTCTCTGCAGCACCAGGACACAGGTTCAATATCCAGCCTGGCCCAGTGGGTTAAAGGATCCAGTGTTGCCACAGCTGTGGGGTAGGTCACCATTGCAGCTTGGATCTGATCCCTGGCCAGAGAACTCCATGTGCCTCCGGGTGGCCCAAAAAGAAGAACAAACAAACAAGCCAACATTTCACAAGGAACACTACCTCACACCTCTTAGAATGGCTATCATTAAAAAGACAACACATAACAAGTGCTGGCAAGGATGGGGGAGAAAAGGAACACTTGTACACTGTTGGTAGGATTGTAAATTGATGGAGCCACGATGGAAAACTCTATTGCGGTTCCTTGAAAAATTAAAAATGGAATCACCATATGATCCAGCAATTTCACTTCTGGGTATTTGCCTAAAGAAAACAAAAACACTGGAGTTCCCATCGTGGCGCAGTGGTTATCGAACCCAACTAGGAACCATGAGGTTGCAGGTTCGATCCCTGCCCTTGCTCAGTGGGTTAACGATCTGGCGTTGCCATGAGCTGTGGTGTAGGTCACAGACTCGGCTCGGATCCCTCGTTGCTGTGGCTCTGGCGTAGGCTGGTGGCTACAGCTCTGATTAGACCCCTAGCCTGGGAACCTCCATATGCCACGAGAGTGGCCCAAGAAAATGGCAAAAAGACAAAAACAAAAACAAAAACACTAATTTGAGAAAATATATGCATGCTAATATTTATTACAGCATTGTTTACAATAACCAAGATATGGAAACAACCCAAGTGCCCATCAATAGACAAATATTGATAAAGAAGATACGCGTGTATGTATGTGTATATATGTATGTATATGTATATATATAAACATATGTATGCATATATATACATATAAAACAGAATATTGCTCAGCCATAGAAAAATGAAATCTTGCCATTTGCCATGACATGATGGACCGAGAGGATATTATACTAAATGAAGTAAGCCAGAGATAGACAAATAAATAATCTCATTTATACATGAAATCTGAAAAACAAAACAAAAGCAGACTCACACATACAGAGAAAAAACACGTGGATGCCAGAGGGGAAGGGGAGAGGAGATTAGGGAAGCAGGTAAAAGGGGTTATGAAGTACGAACCTCCAGTTATACAATAAACAAGTCACGAGGATGGAACAGCAGAAAGAATAAGGTCAGTAATATTGTAATAACCTTGTATGAAGACAGATGATTGCTCGACTTATCGTGGTGATCATGTCATAATGTATACAGATGATAAATCCTTAGAGAGTACATCTGAAACTAACATAATATTGTGCAGCTAGTAGTTCCTGTTGCGCACGGCAGAAACGAGTCCGACTAGTGTCCATGAAGTTGCGGGTTTGATCCCTGGCCTCACTCAGTGGGTTGGGGGTCCGGTGTTGCCATAAACTGTGGTGTAGGTGACAGACGTGGCTCAGATCCTGCGTTGCTGTGGCTGTGGCATAGGCTGGCAGCTGTAGCTCTGATTAGACCCCTAGCCTGGGAACTTCCATATGCCATGGATGCTGCCCTAAAAAGACAAAAAAGAAAAAATTGTATAACTATATTTCAATTTAAAATTATGAAAGTATAGTTTTCAAGTCAAGAAAGCATTGAATTTTTTGCTCTAACTCTCCCATTTCAAATAGCAACAGATTATCTCCCAAACACACATCTTTCATTTAAAAATTTAAATTCAGCAAAAATCTCCAAGTTAGAGACTTTAGCTATGAGTAAGTCAGACTGCTGCTGTTACCAGAAATTTGGGTTGTCTGGATAAGCCCAGCATGTTGCTTAAAAAAGTCTTTAGGACATAATGGTTGGTATTCTTCTCTCTTCCTGTTTTTCTCCACTTCTAGTTAGAATAAAGATTCACAGAGTGGCTTCAGCATATGCCTAGGTGAACTCTCATGGTCATTACTCTAATTAAATGGTTTGTCTTGCTAAACATCAATCCTTTTTTATGCTTTATCAGAGACATTCTCAAACTCTATTCCTTCTTTCCCTCTCAACTTTAAACTTCCGTTTAACCAATGATTACAGGAAAAATCTACCGGCATTGTCATTTTATGTATTTTACAAATTAATCTAGATCTTTTATTGTCTCAGGTAATCCCTCATCTTTTTAGCATAATATCTGGCTTGAATTAGTCTAAAAACCCTCACCCTCATCTTATTTTATCTTTTTTTTTTTTTTTTTCCTCTTGCTTTTTTAGGGCCTTGCATTTGGCATATGAAAGTTCCCAGGCTAGGAGTTGAGTCAGAGCTGTAGCCCAGGGCCTGCACCACAGCCACAGCCACTTGGGATCTGAGCCAGGTCTGCAACCTGCACCTCAGCTCAGGGCAACATCGGATCCTTAACCCACTGAGTGAGGCCTGGAGTTTAACCTGTGTCCTCATGGATACTAGTCAGATTTTTTCTGCTGTGCCACAATGGGAACTCCCTATTTTATCTTTAGAAAGTCAACAATAAATATGAGAATTTGAATTTATTGTTTCCCACCATGAGTTTTGGTCACAAGTATGCCTAATCTAGGAAAAAAAGATCTAAGTACCATCACGAGATGTTAGGTACTATCGTGTGATATTTTTATCCAAGAGGTACATGTCATAAGACCCTTTCCCCATGATATTACAAAACAGTAAATATTATTTCTAGTCATATTGAACCATTTGAGTTTGAAGAATTCTTAAAATAATCCAGAACTGGCATTTTATTTTTCAGCATTTGATTTCACTTGCAACCACAAAAGTCATCTAGTCAGCGGCATTTAATAAAACTCAGATTTACTTTGTAAAATGTCTTAAGAACCTTAAATAATTGTAGAGGAATGTTCCTTCTAAGAAAGGAATGCTTTACACCTGGAACAACCGAAAAAAAAAAAAAAAAATGCGTTGGGCCAAGAATTCCAACAGCAGAGTTCTCAGAAGGCCATTACTCTTCTGACACCAGTTTTCTGGCCCACACCAAATGTCCTGCAATTCAATTTCATTCTGACACTAATATCCAGGGTTAGCTTCGACCCCACAGGTTCAAGGGCTCAGTGCTCTAGAGGGCTGCACTCACTTCAGACTCCAGCCACAAGATGTGCAGGCCACCTACCACCCACCCCGCTTCTGAAGACCAGTCAAAAGTTTTGGGGTTCCCATGACCCCCTCAGGCTCAATAATTGCTAGAAGGACTCACTGACCTCACTAAATGCATTATAGTCACCACTGTAGTTTTGTTACAGAGGATGCAGACCAGGAGCAGGCAATGCAAGGCACACACGGGCAAGGCCTGCTGAAGGGGACACAGAGCTTCTCTCCGTCCTCTGCTCGTGGACGCCCAGCCCACTAGCCACCCAGTACATCAACCTGTTCCCCCACCAGGAAGCTCCTCCAAGCATGAGTCTGGAGTTATTACTGGGGGTTTCTTTCCTGGACATGGTTGATTAAATCATTGGCCACATAATTGACTGAACTCAATCTCTGCACCCCACCTCCCCAGAGGTCCACCTGCCCAAAGTTCCGACCCTCTAATCATGTGATTGTTCTTTCTTTTTCTTTTTCTTTTTCTTTTTTTTCAGAGCTGCACCTGTAGCATATGGAGGTTCCCAGGCTAGGGGTCCAATCAGAACTACAGCTGCTGGTCTACACCACAGCTGCAGCAACATGGGATCCAAGCTGTGTCTGCGACCTACACCACAGTTCACGCCAATATCGGATCCTTAACCCACCGTGCAAGGCCAGGGATCGAACCTGCGTCCTCATGGATGCTAGTCAGATTCGTTTCTGCTGAGCCATGGTGGGAATTCCGTGATTATTCTTTCTGAGGGCCAGCCTGGATCCTGAGTTATCAGGCACCCACCAGGAGTCACCTCAGTACAAAGACACTTGCTTCACTCTATTAATGTGCCAGGGCTGCTGTAACAAAGAACCACAGACTGGGTGGTTGAAACAAAAGAAATGTAGTGTCTCCCAGTTCTGGAGGTTAGAAATCCAAGATCAAGGTGTTGGCAAGGCTAATTTCTTCTGAGAGGCTTCTCTCCTTGTCTTTTTTTTTCACGGTACACCTGCAGTCTGTGGAAGTTCCTGGGCTAAGGGTTGAATCAGAGCTGCAGCTGCCAGCCTATGCCACAGCCACAGCAACACCAGATTTGAGCTGCAACTGCAACCAGTGCCAGATCCTTAACCCACTGAGTGAGACCAGGTATCAAACCCCTATCCTCACAGAGACAATGACAGGTCCTTCACCCGCTGAGCCACAATGGGAACGCCTCCTCTTGTCTTATAGGTTGCTGTATCTTCTCCTGGTTTTCCCTCTGGGGTGTCTGTGTCCTTCTCCTCTCATAAGGACACCAGTCCTACTGGATTAGGGCCCCACCTTATGACCTCATTTAACCGAATTATCACTTTAAAGACCTTCTCTCCAAATACAGCCACATTCTGCAGTAAATGATGGTTAGGACTTCAGCCTAAGAAGCTGGGGGGTGACACCGTTCAGCCCATCACACTCAGGAAATTCCGAGGGTTTTTGAAGCTCTGTGCTAGGAACCAGGGACAAAGCAGAGACAGGCTTTATTATACCTCAATCATCACTTTCCATTGCTCATTCCTTTCAGAGAAGCACCTCTAAGTTTTGACTAATGACTATGGGCTAGAAATAAACTCAAACAAGTGGTTTTGCTTTGCTGCCTAGAGATTGGTGGGGCAGCCCAGCTTTGGGAGGGAATGCATTGTCTGCTCCTGCGACTCATGCTCTGAAGCCCCTCAGGATCATCAGGTTTAGTTCTGTGCACAGGACAAAAAATTGGGGGGGGAGGATGGCCGAAGGGAGAATTCCTTTATTTCAGATTCATTTTCTGCTGCTTATTTCTTCCCTTCTTGGCATCAACACATCCTTTCTCTGAACTCAGGCTAGCTTTCTCTGCACCAGCCACACAAGTTCAGGAATAATTTTGTCCATATTTGATCTGAGAATGCCCTTAAATCAGCATGTTACCTGTCCCTAAGATATTTGCCCTCAAGTCTAATTTTCTCACATCCTTGTATTTATTCTTAAAATGACCCCAGGGTGGTGGCTTCCTGACCATAACTTTGGTGCTCACTACAAGGTGAGTGATACGTGCAGGTTTTATTTATTTATGTTTCCTTTATAATTCCCTTGGTACTAAGCTTAACAAACGTAGGATTGTAAAATATCTCTAATGCATTTCACATTTTTTAGTAGGTATGGTCCTTGCCAAAGGACAAATGCTATTATTTTGATAGCCACTTTATCCCTATTGCTTGTTACAGCTCTGAAAACCTTTATTAGGTCTTTCCTTCCCTTTGGCTGTTGAAACATGACTCCTGGGGGCCGGTGGGAAAAAGAGTTGAAGGTGGGACTGTCCTCTCATTAGCTGTCCAGGAGGTGAGTGGCGATTTATATTTGGTAACATAGATGTTGGGAGACAACATTCTTTCTTCTTTCTTTTTCTTTTTTGCCTTTTATCTTTTTAGGGCCGCACCCTCAGCATATGGAGGTTCTCCAGGCTAGGGGTCTAATCAGAGCTACAGCTGCCGGTCTACACCACAGCCACAGCAACGCAGGATCTGAGCTGTGTCTGTGACCTACACCACAGCTCACAGCAGCGCCGGATCCTTAACCTGCTGAGCAAGGCCAGGGGTCGAACCTGCGTCCTTATGGATACCAGTGGGGTTTATTAACCACTGAGCTATGATGGGAACTCCCTGGAAGACAACATTCTAGGTTAACAAGCATATGCTCCTATGTTTGTGAGATACTAGAGGGAAAGGAGTAAGCAAGTGAGAATTTACCTAACTCCTGCTGGTTTAATTAGGTGAAGGAATATCTCTCATGATTTCTTTTTTCTTTTTTTTTTTTTGTCTTTTTGCCTTTTCTAGGGCCACGACTCTAGCATATGGAAGTTCTCAGGCTAGGGGTCCAATCAGAACTACAGCCGCTGGCCTATGCCAGAGCCACAGCAACGCCAGGTCCGAGCCACATCTTCTACCTACACCACAGCTCATGGCAACGCTGGCTCCTTAACCCACTGAGCAAGGCCAGGGGTCGAACCTGCAACCTCATGGTTCCTAGTCAGATTTGTTAACCACTGCACCACGACGGGAACTCCTCTGTCATGATGTCTATACTCCAGAAGAATAAGTTTCAGACATAAGTGATGCTTATAGGATAGAATTCTTTTCCAGCTGAAAGACGTAGTTACTGTAAGGCACATGAACCTGGTTTTTCAGTATGCACTGGGCGCTATGACACTGAGATTTCTATACAGAGGCTGGTCAGAGTTACTTTTTCTTAACATATCAAGATGTTTTTGGCCATCTCCACAAGCTATGGAGGGCCTGGTCTAAGGAAGGCTTTCTTCCTCAGATAACTCTTGCACCTGCCATGAAACCAGAAATAGAGAAATACTCCTGTTACTTAAGTCTTGTTCTCTGTCTGACCCCTTAGGATGAATAAAAAAATAGAAGTTCCTGGCTTTTCCACTGAGTCAGCAAGAATGCTTTTGATTGTAAGTAGCAGAAGACCCAACTTAAAGTGACTTAACCAGTAATTTAATTTTCTCACATAGTATTAGAATTGGTTAATTGGGCTCCAGGTCCTCTTTTTCATACCTCTTGGCTTTTCCCTCATGGGCACAAAATGGCTGCAGCAGCAACAAGCATCGTGTCATCACATGAAAATGTCCAAAGGCAGAAAGGATAGTTCCTTTCCATAAGCCTCTTTTTATTAGGAAGGAACCGTTTCTCTGGGGTCTCCAGCAGATTTCCTCCTATAGGCTAGTTCTGTGTTACATCCCTGAGCCTGTGGCTGCTCAGGGATGTAAGCAGCATTTGCCATCCTGTCAGCAAAGGAGAGGGTGGTGGGAGTGCACTGAGGAGGCAGTCATTGTCTGCCTCATCTTTTCTGGCCAACCGACTTGACAAAGATCTGATTGGAAAGGAAGATACGGATGGTATTTTGTTCACCTGTGTATATGTAGGGAGTGCTCCCTCTTCATGATTATAATCCATTACCCTTGATTTCCAAGGGCCTTTGGAAGGGATAACGACTGGTAAAGGTGAAGTTGAGCCTGTGGATTGTGTGGTGTAAGAGCAAGGGGCTGAGGCCCACGCAGAGAGAGCAGATGGGGGAGGACCAGGTGGAGGCTGGGAGTGAGGCTGAGGCTAACGGGAGGATAAGGGCTGCAGGCTGGGCAGGTAGTGGTAGGTGGGACTTCTGGCCCAAGATGCTCTGATATATGGTGTGCTGGACCCTTGGTGAGCATCAGGGCAATTTGTGATACATTCCGGTGATAGCTTGCAGCTCCAGTGACATTTTAGATATCTGTAGGATGTTGCATCTCAGAGAATTAACCAGAAGGTATGTAATTCTCTTTATTCTCGGACTTACTGCCTAGGGGTGGATGGTCCAGGTACCAATAATAAGCTCCTGACTTCTGAAGTTGGATTTGCTCTCTTGGGATTAAGGATCAGTAGAATGGATGTCATTTTATTTTATAAACCTCTTTTGGTAGCCCTGTAACATGCAACTAATTTGCTCATGTAATTTGCTCAAGTTTAGTCAAGTTTTGGAGTCGATGTCCTTATATGGGTTAATGGGTAAGTGCTTTAATGAGAGCCCAAGCATTTAGGAATGAAGGGTTGGAAGAATTCAATGAGATGTGCAGGCAAGGCTGCCTAGCATATTTCCTGGCATACAATGGGCACTCAATAAATATTGCCTTCCTTCCCTCGTCTGGCTTCCTTCCTAATTACTATTTCCCCCAATTCTCAGTAAAACCATCTCACCATCATTTTCGGAGCATTTCCCAGCCTTACCCCAACAACAGGAAGAGTAGAACCAGTATTCCAAAATAAAGTCACGAGAGATGGAAAGAAGGGAATGATTTTTTATCATGCACTGAACATCTGCAATACATACGCTAGGGATTCTAAGGTAAGTTAAGACGTATATTCCGATATGAAGGCGCTCACAGTCCAGGAAGAGAGACAGAAATAATGTGAGGTTTGAAGAGGAAAGACAGAGACTCGCATGGGGTGCAGATGTGCCCTTAGAAGGGGCACTTAACTTACACTGGAGGGGATGTCGAGGGGGAGACTGGGGAGTCTTCCCTGGGAAAAAGGCGCCTAGTGGTGGGCTTACCCCTCATACTTCTGCTGGGCCATAGCTCTTAGGACCTTGCTCACCCAAGAGAGAAATTGAAGGGAGTTCCCTCTGTAGGTGCAATAGGTTAAGAATCTGAGAAAGTTCCTATTGTGGCTCAGCGGTAACAAGCCAAACTAGTATCCATGAGGATGCAGATTTGATCCCTGGCCTCACTCAGTTGGTTAAGGATCTGGTTTTGCCATGAGCTGCGGTGTAGTCTGCAGATGTGGCTTGGATCTAGCATTGCTGTGGCTGTGGCGTAAGCATGGCTGTGGCATAAGCCAGCAGCTGTAGCTCTGATTTGACCCCTAGCCAGGGAACGTCCATATGCTACAGATGCAGCCCTAATGAGAAAAAAAAAAGAAAAAAAAGACTCCAACCGCAGCAGCAGCTTGGGTTGGTGCAGAGGTGCGGGTCTGATCCCCAGCCTGAGGCAGTGGATAAAGTATCCAGCATGGCTGCAGCTGTAGCATATGTCACTGCTATGGCTTGGATTCAGTCCCTGGCCCAGGAATTTCCATATGCTATGGATGCAGCCATGAGAGAGAGAGAGATTGAAGTAGAAGATAACGATTTTGGGGAGTTCCCTTTGGGGCTCAGAGGTTAATGAACCCGCCTAGGATTGATGAGGATGTGGATTCAGTGGGTTAAGGATCCAGTGTTGCTGTGAGCTGTGGTGTAGGTCACAGATGAGGCTCGGATCCCGCCTTACTGTGGCTATGGTATAGGCTAGCAGCTACAGCTCTGATTCGATGCTTAGCCTGGGAACTTCCAAATGCCTCAGGTGCAGCCCTAAAAAGCAAAAAAGCAAAAAAAGAGAAGATAATGATTTTTCCATAAGCTGGAGAGAGCCGAAGAGCAGCCATCACTCATGTACTTGTAGGGCTTGGGGCTATAACATGTGTGTCAGGAGCCTTCTCGGTGGCCCCCCCCTTCCTGGGCACACACTGAATTCTGGTGCTTATTTTAGGAAAATGTATGAAATGTCCACATGCCTAAGTCATAACCCTTGGGTTGTGCCTCAGTGGACCTGGAGTGGGATCTGCTGAATCTGGCTCTGGGGTGGAGCCAGGGGAGGTGAACAGCCAAAATAGGACGAGAAGAGTTTGGGGGAGAAGAAGCACTACCTGCTACTTCCTTTCTCTTGTGCAACTTAAATTAATCTTCGAATTTTCATGAGGGAGAGACTAAGTAACTATTTTGTAGAGGAGGAGACTAAACGTAGTGGAGGTAAATGAACTGCCTGAAGTCACCCAGCTGGTGTCTGGCAAGACCAGCCTGGAAGTCAGCTCTCCTCAGCCCAAGTGTCATGGTGCAGCAATTAACTTAAAGCATTGCATTGTGTCATCTCTTCCAAAAAGGCATAGGCATGCATGCAAGTGTGTGCATGTGGATGCACAATAATATATTGCAAATAGGAAATGACGAGCATGGATTGCAAGAGTAACAAATACAAAATGAACTTCTGCTTGGACATCTGATTTTTCTCTGAATACCCTGGTGTCCAGAGCAAAATGAGAAACCATCTAACTAGAAGTTCTTACTGTTGCAAACAAGGAAACATTCCAGAGGAAATATATCCTCTGTAGAGGAGGATTCCTGTGCTCTGAGGTTTTTCTGATGGTGAAGGAAGAAGATTAGTTCCCTACAAAAGTTACAGATTTGGGGGGTTTATTTCTAACAATGCTCAGTGGGATCTTGCAAGGAAAGTTGGAACCGTACAATGAACAATGTTATCCACTGGGATTTGCTAACAAATACATAAGTGCTATTACTTGACTTGGGCTTTTTTTGTTGTTGTTAAATGCACCCAAATACAATAGCCCCAATGCAGTCATTTGATGCAGTCGGAGATAGAACACTTAAGAATTTCCTTCAATTCTTCTTCAAGTGTTTACTGAGCCCTTGATAGACGCCAAGATTACCTTAATAATTACTATGTGAGCTTTATTAGGAAAATTGGTAATTTAAGGGGTCAATTATATAGATCTATATCTTAGAAAAGCAGAAAAAAATCTTGCCAGCATCTAGCTCCGTGGTATCCTCTGTTATCCTGTTTGGTCGGTCATATCTTCCCAGTTTCGTTTAGGTTGACTGATAACGGGCCTAGAGAGGGAGAAGATCCAGAATGCTTGGAGAAGGATTAGCCCTACAGATTCAACTTCGGAATTCCCAGGATATACACAGAGCTCACTGGAACATCTGACTAGTGCGGAGGTGAAAATTAAGGGCATCACGCTGATGTCAGGCGACGGGAGGCAGGTGAAGGACAGCCGGACGGGAAGGGCTGCAGAGACTTGGGCGAGCGAGCCTCCCTCAGCAGGTCAGCGACAGACCTGCTCGCCAAAGGTCTGTTTGGAACCACAAGCCCAATTAATTTCCTGCTTCTCATCCCTGGCAGACCTGGCCACCGCCCAAAACGCGAGCCCTCTGGACAGACACGCTTCCTTGCTTGTCCTCATTCCCATGCTGTTTTGTGCATTTTTCGCCCCTGATCCATCCTCCCACTGTGGTGCCTTCTGCCAGCCCTGCCAGCCTGCCCTCTGCCAGCCCCGTCCAGCGGTACACGCCCCGCCCCCTCTCACACTTGTTTGTCACGGAATGTTCCCTCCCGCTTCCTCACCTTAACTGAAGCCCAGCTCTGGCCCAAGGACAGGGGTTTCCCAGAGAGCAGGTTCTTTCTCCCCCAAAGACCAAAGAGTTGCTGGGGAGACCCCCCCCCCCCCCGCCCGCTTTGCTTTGAGGCTCTTGCAGCCTGGCTTCCCCCCCTCCTCCTGAACTGCTCAGGTGCCTATCAAACTCTTGAAATGTTCTATAAGTGTAAGGGTTTCTCAGTCTGGGTAAAAAAGAATACACAATGTTTCAATATTTTCACATGGATTACATATTGCAATGGGATAGCACTTGGGGTATATTGGGTACAACGAATTATCAGCATTAATTTCACCACTTTTTGTTTCTTCAGTGTGGCTACTGGAAAATTCTAAAGGCCACAGATGTCTCCTATTTGTTGTATCTCCTACTTCTCTATTCCTATTGACTAGCACTGCTCTGTGACCATCAAGACCTGTGTGGATCTCAGACTCTGGGCTCTAAATCTTCTTTCAGCTCCGATACAGGCTCAGGCTGCTTTTTAATTAAAAATACTTAAACTGCTTTTTTTTACATATTACAAAGTAAAACATTTCCATTATAAAATATTAGAAAATGCACGTTATAAAACATGAACAAAAAAGAACAGAAGCCCATACATATGTATAAAAGGACATATTACTTTTTGGTAATTTTTTTACACTTTCCAGATGTGTTATAAACATCTCCCCGTGTCCTTACATATTCTTCTATGAGAATTTTAAAAAAATGGTTGCCTAGTATTTTCTTGTAAGGGTATACCATAAATTATTTTGCCAGTGTTTGTTGATTGAGCAGTATTTTTGAACTTTTCTATTGTAAATGTAGCAGAATGACTGTTAAGAGGGAACTTAAAGTGGTTTTGGGGAGAGTCACCCTTTTTTCTAGCTTCAAAGGAGCAAGTCAGTCACAGAGGAGCCCACCCGCTTATTTCTCATCACGCAATTGTCACATAATTTTTAGACATAGAATATTCTGGGACAACCCAGAAGCGAGTGCTGTAAACCAAAGGAAACTGTTTCAGACTCAGGGTAAGTACTTCTAAATTGGATAACTACTATCTCCTTTGGAGATGGACTTTCAGGGGGTGAGAGTCTGGGTCTTTTCGTAGTGAGGTCAGCCCCTCTGCGCCCCCCGTGGATCACTGCTGGGAGCCCAGCCCCCCTCCATGGGCTTGAAGTCCTGGTGGCTGAGGAGGGAGACAGGTCTCAGCTCAGGGAGCCGGATGAGGGAGAGAGCAGATGTCCAGCCGACAGATGTCCAGCAGGGATTGTGGAGCGTGTGTACTGTCCTTAGAGAACCCCAGGGACACTTGGGGGCCACTCCAAAGCAGGCACTGTGGTCCTGCTGCTACCCAGAGAGAGACAGTCACCACTGACTCTCTGGACTAAAAATGGCTGAGATTTCAGCAGTGCTCGTCTGCTCCCATCAGAGGGTGAAGTCAAGTCACTCGGGGAAACTCTCAAAGCTAAAGCTATTCCTAAGCAGAAAGGGTGTCAATGATTTAACTATACACGTATCCATGAAGACACATAATGTAACCACAATTAAATCAGAATTTCCAGAGTCCGTAATTTCCAATTCCAGGACTGTGTAAGAAGGGGTGTGCCTGGTTGTCTTCATTGGAGACTTTCTAGGGTTCACAGTGTTTACTGCTGAAGTTCCAAGGCAGGTGAAAGCAGGAGTCAGACTGCCTGGGTTTGAATCCAGATCCACTGCTGGTGACTGTGGACATGTTACTTAATCTCTCTTAACTTCTTCCTGTGTTCATCGTTGCCTTGTCGCGTTTGTACTCGTGGGGCCCCCACCTGGAACGCTCTCCATCTCCACGTGGCTGACTCCACATCATCCGTGTCTCAGCTCAATGGCACCTCTTCAAGCAGCCTCCTCTGAAGACCCAATCTCTTCAGCTCGCCTGGCATTTCGAATTGCATCCTCTTGTTTTATTTTCTCTGCAGTTCATTTATTTGATTTCACATCATGGTCTGTCTCCCTGTGCTGGGGTGTAATCTCCCGAGGGCCGGCAGCTTTCGTGTCTTGTTCAACACCAACCCTCCATGTCCAGAACTGAACCTGACACACGCTAGGGACTCAAGAAGTATTGGTAGGATCAGTGAAAGAAAGATGGAGCGAATGGTCTTGATAATGACCATATTCAAAGAAAGATCAAGGCCCACCCAGAGTTAAAAAGTGCCTTGATGGAAGAAAGCACTTTGGTTTGAGCAACGAACAATGGAATTTGGAATCAACAGGCTCTGAGGGCCTGCCCATCTCTGAGTCAATTTTCTTTATCCTGAAAGATCCTGGTTTGAAGGGCATTTTCCCCGGATGTATGGAGTCCTAAAAAACTCAAAGGGGGTGACAGTTCGAGGAACATAAAAGAACAATGATGAGCTTAGACGAGCAAGGCAAGGGCAGACTGTGGCGAAAACAATTACTGATGCGCCCTGTACAGCACATGGAGGAAAAGGTTGCTACTCCTTCCTCCGCCTGTGTCTGAAGCCATGTACCTTGTGAGTCACTTGTGAAACGCTGCTCTCTCTCAGGAGCTTCCAGTCCTCTGCCTCCTGATGCAGTCAGGCCTTTCCCTCTGAAATTCAATTAAATCAGCCCTAATGAGTGGCTAGGCAGAAAGGGAGCTCTTGTTTACAGAACACAAGGAATAATAACGAGCCAACATCAATTAGGACTGTGACTGCAAATCCGAAACATTGATTCTGCACCTCAACAGTGAGCAAATTTCTGCTTTCAGACACCAAGTCTCGCAGGCTTGAGAAAGACAGAGCCTCGTGGGCTGTCTCTACGGCCGTGATGTTCCAGAGAAATCCCACTAAAATTTTCCTTTGTCCTCCTGGCCTGTGGCAGTTCTGCCCATCCCCCTTGACTGTTTTTCTGGCTGTTGCTCCTATTGAGTTTTCTGAATAAACACAGGCCACCAAGTTTTAACCGCAATGATAAAATACTTAGCAAAAAAAAAAAAAAAAAAAAAAAATTCTGTAGGCAAAGGGCCACAGCAGTAGGAGGGTTTGACATACGGATCGTGTTTAGCCTTTGATCACCTGTCATTTTGTTAGAAGAAAGCCTATGCCATCCTTTGCTCTGTTTTTAAAATAGATTCAGAGGAAGTGAAGAATTAATCTTAACCTTAAACACATTGAGCCCAGTATTTCCTATCCGACTGTAGAATGTGCTATCTAGTTTCCTACACCTCGCCCTTGCTAAGTTTAGGCTCTTTGGGCCAGCTGTCAAGAAAGGAAAAGGAGGGGGAAGGGGGCATTGCTTTAGAGGGATAAGGCATTGCGCTGTCCCTTATCAATCCGGGCTTATTTCCTCGCCGCTCCATTCCCCACAGCTACGGAACCAAGCATGACCAGAGCGAATGACCCTTGTGATTTTTTTCAGACTTTTGTTCCAACATGGAATTGGCATGAATCTCTCGCTCACTGTGTTCCACTCTGCAGTCCTGTGCCATGAACACTGAAAATGAGTCAGCCTATCACTCCTGCCTGTCTCATCCCTCTTGGTGCTCTCTAGAAAAGCAGAGTTTTGCCTTGCTTTTGCGAAAGTGGTGCTAAGAAAGGAAGCTCAGATGTCATCGGCTCACCTGCCCTGCCTGCGGTTGGAGGTGGTGCGGAGTGGCAACATTTGCAGAGCTGTCTCTTTAAGATTTTTTTCCTCTTAGGTTACCACTGCAAAGATGACGGACTTTGCAGACAATTGGGTCCACTCTCTTCACCTCTGCAAGACAACAGAGCTCTAGCTATTGCAGGTGGCAGCCCTGCTTCGTAGCAATAGACTCCGCGCTCAGCGCCCAGACCTGCCTCCTGATGGGCGTTCAATGAATGCCTTGTGAGTTGAACTTGAGTTAGTATCCAAGCATCCCGTGCAGTGCTGGGGACCCTCCGGTCCATGTGAGCGGGTCCCAGAGTGCGGACCTTCCCAGTGCATTTCAGTGGAGGTGTTGCTTCTGTCTGTTTTCTTCAGTTCCCTCAGTCTGCTGCCCACTCATTTCCCATGACCCGTGCCCGGGCACCACCCTTCCTCTGCCAGAGCAGGCTTCTGCTTTCCACACAAGCACAGAGAGAATCAGAGCGGGCTTAGCAACATCTGCAGTGCCTCTGAGTCCCGTGACTTAGCCACATGGTAAAGCTTGGTGAAAATTTTTATGAAATGAGCCGTGTGAGGGAAGAATAACTATGAAAAATCTTCAGCATCCAAGGACACGAACACTGCCTTTTTCCTCTTTTTTTTTTTAAATGCAAACTTTAAAACACAAAGACTAAGCAAAAACGAATACAGTGAACACTTGTGTACCTATCCTGTGGCTTCAGCAATCATCAGTTTTCTGCTGGTTTCATCTAAATCTTCCAATTGCGTGTGCATGTCTGTGTGTGTGAGGGAAACCAGTGAAACGTGGCCTTTACATAGGCCGACTCCTACCTGTTTCCATATCATTTAGGCAAAAATAAAATTTCCTCAATGAAAACAGCACCGTTGAGTCTTTTCCTTGCAATGCCCTAAATTTAGGTCCTGGAACTGGCGGTTCCAGAATGTTTCAATTAAATGCTAGTAATGTAGAAAACAGCTTTTTGCAAGGCCTCATGTCCCCTCCATCAGTGGCTTTCAGCCACTTCCTTCTGTCTGATTGAATTCTTAAACCTGTCCCTGGTGGGCTGCTGGTGGAGCTTGTGTTGCTTTGTCAGTCTGTCTGCTGCTGGCACCCACACCCTGCAAGTACAAGCTTCCTTTGGGCATTTGAGACCATTGGAGCTCAAACTTTTCCTAATTGCTGTATTTGCAGTGAATGTCCTTTTGTCACAGTGCAATGACCCATTTTTTTTTTTTTTTTTTTTCCCCAACCACAGAGCTGATGGAGATGGGCTGCCAAGTCACATCGGGCGAATGACTCAGAGAAGGGAGTGGGGGGGCAGCAGCCTGCGCACATGATAACCTGGGCCGTGCTGGATTTTGCGGCTTACTTGCTTTGCCTAGATTATACTCTGTTACCGGAGCCATTGAGAAAGATAGGGTAATGTCATCTGTTTTGATTTACATGCTAATAAAACAAGAAAAATCAAATGGAGTCCATAGAATTACCAGACCATCTCATGAAAGTTGCTCCTTGGCCAGATGTTGTTCCTTGGTTCTAATAATTAATGATGAATTTGAATAAATCAAGAGAGAATGAGCCTTGTTTTTATTATATACACGTTCCTCTGGGGGCAAAGTTTTTAATATGCCAGTCATTGCCCCACATAGATTAGAACAAACTCAGCAGGATGATTTATTTCCATAGAATTTTTAAAAGAGATTCAGAAAAATGAGTTTCACATGTCTGTTACAGCACGCGCTGCTCGCAGGGGCCGCAAGGCGATTGCAATCACCCTTGGCTGTTCCCAGAGGGATCCTCTCCTGTCCTCGCCTTGCAGGCTGTGTTTCCCTGGCTCCTTCTCTTGGCTTCCTGTTGGGCTCAGCTAGTGGGAGGGCTGGAGTGTGGGGAGCAGGGCCAAGCCCAGCGTATTCAGTTTCCCATTGCTGCTGTAGGAGGTTACCACGCACTTAGTGACTTAACACACATTTGTTATTTTACAGATCAGAGGTTTGAAATACACCTTATGAGATTAAAATCAAGGTGTCAGAGGGCTGTCTGCCTTCCTTCTGGAGGCTCTAAGGGAGAGCCTGTTTCCTTTCCAAAGTGACTGCCATGTTCCCTGATGTGCGGCCACATCACTCGGACCTCTGCTTCTTGACTCTGACCCTCCCACCTCCCGCTTGAAGGATCCTTGCGATGACACTGGGTCCACCTAAGGAATCCAGCACAGCCTCTCCACCTGAAGGTCCTTAGTTGAGTCACATCTTCTAAGACCCTTTTTCCCGACAGCTAACCATTTTGTTTCTGGGGATTTGAACATAGGCATCTTTGGTGGGGGGGGGGGGCATTATCCTCGCCCCCACCCCTGGGTATTCCTTCCCGTCCAGCCTCAGGGTGACCCAGCCCCTGCCCTCTGGTAAGGCTCCTGCTCCCCTAGTCCCTATGGCCGGGGGGCGGGGTTGGGGTGGGGTGGCAATGGCTTCCTGCTGTTGCTAAACTCTGGGTGCTGCCCTGTCCCCAGGCTGACTAGTCAATCAACCTCTTTGGTCACCTAAAAAATTCCCTGCATCACACTCCCGGTGTTTGAAATACCGCAAGTTGTTTTCTGCTTTCCGGGTTTGAGTCTGCCTAAATGAGGGGAACTGGTGACGCCTGGGCGGGCACTATGGGCTGCACTGCAGCCTGGGGCGGGGCCACCCGGGGAGCCTCAGCGATTGGACGATTAGGTCCGGATGAGCAGAGGCCCCGCCCTCCATTCGGTCAGAGTTTCCCCCCACCTCTCTCAGGGCCAGAGTGTGCAAGCACGGTGGAGCTCTTGGAAGGATCGATGGACCGCCGTGACTTGAGGTACACGGGCTTCTGATTTAGAGCAGTTCAGCCTCTCAGTGCAGCTACGAAGAGCTCCCTAACCAAAGAGTCGGAACGCTGGAAAAGTTTTCCTTCCGAGAAGCTATCCAAAGTATCTGCGGGAAGAGGCATTTCTTCTGGTCTGATTGGATTTAAGTTTTTCCGTTTATTCTCTGCATGGTCTTGTACAAAGCACCTAGTGTCTCAGCCTTAGTGTCCGCATCTGTTAAAATGGGAGAATCATACGTAACTTCAGAGCTCTGCGTGAGGGCTAAAGGAGGTGCTGTATGGGAAATACTGAGTAAATAGAAGCCCTTTTCATTGGTTAATTCTAAAAAGTTACCGAGCGCCTACCGTAGCCTGGTTACTGTCCTAAGTCCTTGTTGTTGTGGAATTGTCAGTGTATTGGGGAGATAGACCTTATTCAAAGAATCGCACAAATGTACGTCTGATTACAAGCACAGCTTTGAAGGAAAGGTACATGGTTCTTTGAGAACATAGGACAAAGAAGCCTGACTTTAGCCAGAGGTTCAAGAAAGCACCTGGGCTATAATCGGAAGGCTATATGGGTATTAATTAGGTAAGGAGAAGGAGGAAACAGCAAGTGCAAAGGCCCTGGGGTTGAAGAGCATATGCTGTGTTCAAGGATCGGAAAGAAGCCCAAAGAGCAAGAAGAAAGTACAAGACAAAGCCAGGCAGGTACTCAGGGCCAGACTAGGCAAGGCCTTATAAGGATGTTGGTTTTTATGCTAAGAGCAAAGGGGAGATGCTGAAGGATCTGGAGCAGTGCTGAGTGTGTGATGAGAGCAGCTTTGTGATTTAGTGGGAGATCTCTCTGACTCCTGCGTGGAGACCAGACTGCAGAGGGTCAAGAGAGCATGAGGAGAGTCCAGGTGGGAGGGGCTGGCATGGCCTCCATGGCATCCAGGAAGATGCCTGGCACTTGGGCGGTGGTGTGGAGGCTGAGGGAAAGGCAGGGGTCTTGACTCGCACTCAGGGATGAATCGTGGTGCCCTTCTCCAGGCTGAGCCCAGCAGAGAACCCTGATTCGGTGGGGGATGATCTTGAGCTTGGTTTTGCACATGCTGAGTTTGAGGAGCCGTGGAGACCCCGGAGAGCAGACATTCCATTAGCCTGGACTCAGGAGCTGTCTGCTCTGGTCTTAGAATTTGAGGCCTCATGGGCGTCTAAGCCGTAACTCCTTGGGCATAGATGAAATCGTCTTCCGGACCAGCTACCATGTATTGAGGGCTTAGTCAGTGCCAGGCACAATTCTAAGCACTTGTGTTAACTCACTTAATTTCCATAACTGCCTTTTGAGATATTTCCCCCTTTTTATAGATGAGGAAACTATACAGACAACAGAGAGCCTCCATAGCTTGCTCAAGGGAAAACAATTAGTGAGGCTTGGAGTCGGGATCTGGCTCCCATTCTGGTGTTATTAGTCCCTTCGCCACACGACCCCTTCTCTGTCAGGCCTGATTGGGAGGACATGGCCTCCTTAAATACATGGACGTTGCTGTGAAAGCTGTGCCACTGGCTTTCAGCGGGTGCAGGAGGTGTTGGTGTTTCGGGTTGCCATGGTTTGCATGATATACATTCCTCACCTGCTGGAAGCCTGCTGCCCTGAGGAACAGCTGCCAGGAACGAACATGTGCCTCCAGCAAAGCAAAGCACATGGAGAAGAGGGTGAGAATGGGAGGGGCAGGCGGCAATTATCCTTTCAAGCAAAAACATGTTTGAGATGCCTTCCTTCCCAGAGGCCTCTGCGACTTTCCCAGATGGAGGCTGACCCCGCCAACAAGGTAACCACTGTTTCTAGTCAAACCGGGCTCATTAGCATTTACAAACTGGGAGACCGTGGCTTTAAAGTTATTACCCTGCGCTGTCTGCATTTCACCTGGAGCAGGTTGCATTGCCCAGGGATAAAGATTCACCAACTTTTATAAAAATCTGACCATGCTTGAGCACAGCAAAGCAGTTGCCTCCAGGCGAGTGGGGGTAAGTCCACACCCGCCCGGGGAGGAGAGGGAGGATGAGCCTCCGATTGACTGTGGAAGCTCTTGATCCGAGCTCCGTATAGACAGGCTCTGTTAGTGAAACGTGCTTTATGGGACGAGGGGATCGTCGTGTCCTTTCCTGGAGTGCTCTTGCAGCTGGCAACCGGTCCAGCCAAAGGCAGCTTAATGCCCCATAAAATGATTAGCTAAGGATGAAGGCAGATCATAGTTGTGGGTCCTGCCGCACAGCTGAAGAGCATTAACTCCGGCACCTGGTGTGCAGGCCGAGGCAGGAAAGCGCTCCGTTGCCTGGCCTGCCAAGGATGCGCTGAGAGGGTCCAGCAGCCCAGGGAGCAGAGGGTATCACTGTTTTCTTGTCTGTCACACGGCCTTTGTCCCTGTGGTTAGGATGGTCCCACTGCCCTGGGTGGGCTAAGCTACTTGCTTAAAGAATTGCAGGGTCCAGCAGGCAAACGGAACAGAGAGGTCTCAGTTCAGTGCAACAACAAAATGAGCAGCTACTGTGTGCTCGTTGCATAAGGAGCTTCATGGGAGTGAGGCAGATCTGCCTCCAGGGGCCTGGAGTCTGGTGGGGATGATTGTTTGTGGTAAGCCTAAGGCAGACCGTGGTACTGGACGCGTGTCCAGAAAAACTGGTGGAATTGGGAAAGGTGCTGCCACAGAGGGTGCATATTCCAGGTATCGAAAAAACCCAGCTGGTAATTGCAGGTTTCTGCTGAATGTATGAAGGGCCTTCGTGGTAACCTGAGCTGTCCACACCCGGGGTGGGTTGCCTCATGAGCGAGGGAGCTCGTGGTGGCATTTAGGTAAAGAATAGAGGGCCACACGTTGCGGGGCGGGGGGGCGGTTCTTGCTTTGGGGTTTGGATTTTACATCCCACCGAGTTCCCTCCTATTCCAAGTTTTCTCCTTTTCAAGCTTCTCCAAATGATCCTGCCCCCCTCCACTGCCGCCAGAACTTTTTAGCTTACTAAGCAGATTGTTGAATAAAAATATCCCCAGAGATAATTTGAGTCCAAAAGTTTTCTGTATTGAGAGACGAAGTGGATACTTAGCGGTATCTAAATACAGCATTCTCTGAACGTTGGCACTTTTTTCACAGGAATAACTTAAATAGAATTGAGTGATAGGATAGTTAAAATGATCTTTAAATATTTGTTCCAAAAAGACGGAACAAACTGCATGGTTCCTATGGACAGATTTTAAAAAATATGTTAAACTTAAAAAAAAAAAAAAACAGGCTATACAGGCACACCTTAAATAATTCAAACATACCAAGCACATCTGCCTCCTATTCCGTCCTCTAATTCCCTAGAAACCCATCCGCTAGGCAATCACTGTGAACAGCTTATGTATTCTTCCAGAAAAAGATACACCTAAACAAGCATGCATGTGTGCAGCATGCTCTATACATTGTTCTAGTAACTATATTTTGAAAATTTCTCTGGATCCTTGCTTAATTATAGTTAACAGCTTTATAGTATTTTCTGTATATTACATGTCTATAGTTTGCTACTGCTATGTATCTCCATATATTATATATTTGATGTATCTATATTTAGAGATATACTATGTGATCAATATGTATTATATGTGATGTAGCTTAATGCCAGTGTATATTATAATATAGTGCATCATAGCACATGGTACAGTGTACTGTATCCTATGGAATAGACTATACTCTGCACAGCAGTCTCCCTTATCCATGTTCCAGTATTCATATAACCCAGGACTGGTCTAATTTTGGTACCACCATCATCTCCCCCCTTTCCTGTTAGAATATAAAATTCTGTAACCCAGAGCACTTAGAACAATGGCTGGAATATAGCAGGTGTTCAAAAAATCTTGGTTGAGTGAGTAAGTTGCAGGAAAAAATTTGTCCAAATTTACCTAAAACTTTTAAATTTATAACCAAATATCCTCACTATGAACATTTCGGGAAAAAAAAATCGGGAAAATAGAGAAGACTCCTAGTTTGGTTGCTCAGAGACCACCACGGTGAACCTTTTGATCTTTCCTTTCAACCTTTCCCCCTGATGCATTTTAATGTAGTTATGATTTTCTTTCTTTCATAACTTTTTATCCTGCATACTTTCCAAGAACATTCGAATGCATGCATTTTTCTATGTCGTTAGAAACTTCATCAGCCTATTTTTAAATGGTTACTCTAAAATGAAGATACGGTTTTCAATTATTAACGTTCTTTTCTCCTTGTCCTCCTGAGTACTTGCCTGTATCTTTCCATCTTGGCCAGGATTTCTGCTTGGCATGGGAGTCATGTCAGGAATAAGACAAGTGACAGTTTCTGGCATGCAAATAAGATCGTGTTACAGGAGAAAGGGTTTGCTATCCCTTTGGCTGATGTCCCCTGTTGCACAGTGCAACCAAACGTATATGACCCGGGTTATACAGTCTTCCTGTGGTGTGAAGAAGATGCTCAATAGCAAAGCAGGAAGCATGTTGCTTTACTGGTGCAGGGCTGTGTTTAAGATGGAAGGAAGCAAAATAGAAGTTCACTTTCTGTCCCAGAGGAAGGGGGCGCAGAGAGGAAATGGGAAGGGAAGAAAGTGAAAGAATTAAATGTGGATCCTAATTTATTATTTAGATCCTATGTATTATTGTGTGCATTTTATTTAACGAATTATTTTAATTTGAATCTTTTAAAATTGAATTGTATGGAAGTATAGTTGATGTACAACGTAGTGTTCATTTCTGCTGTACGGCCAAGTGCTTCAGCCATACGTATACATACTGTGCGTTTTATAACTGGAGGGAGCAAAGAGGCTCTGGGGAGCTCCCTCTGCACCCTCACCCCCATATATATTTGGGATCTTGTGGGGAGATGTATGCATGTAGCAGGGTAGCTCTGGCTGATTGCAAAGCAGAGAAGTGTGACCAGAATAGCCAGAAAAGGGTCCAATTGGTACTTTCTGAAATACCCCTCCATTCCCAGTGAGCCCGTCGTGTTGAAAGCACTGAGCCCGTGGTGGTTTCTTGTGGTGGAACAAGGCAACCCAGCAGCAAAGCCTGGAGGTGGCTTGCGGGCCAGGGGCTGGGTGGAGCCCTGTGACAACTGCTTGAAGGGTATTCAGCCCTCAGAAGCTGAGGCAAGGCCTAATCAGCCCAGGAGCACACAGGGACTTGGCCAAGGCCAGAGGTGAGATTGAGCTCAATGAACAGCCTCTGCCTCTGGGAATGTCAGCAAGACGCAGAGCAAGTTCCTGAGACCAGAGGAGGGAGCCAGCACTGCGCTGGAGGGCACCTCGTTTTTGCTGCCAAAAGAACATATAGGATGCCCCCCTTTCTCCAGAGGCCCTGAGAGAAGCAAGGGAAGTGAAACGATGGGAGAGATTTAATACTTTTATCCGAGGAGAATGAATACTGCTTAAATGGTCAACCCAGATTAAGCTTTAAGTCAGATTGGAAAATGAGTTACCCCCCCCCCCCCAATTCAATGGAGCAAAACCAGGGAAACTAGAGGTTAAAAAATCAATGAGAGTTTTTTGGACATAAGAGTTATAATGGGAGTGAAATTTTGTGATCCCTGCTGAACATACGACCTCGCTAAATAACAAACTCATAATGAGTTTGCCCATTCTCTTCTGCTTGGAATTTAAGGTTTTCCAGTTTTGCATTATTAGAGATGTTATGTGAACATCATCACGCATTTAAACTTGTGGCACATGGGAGACACGAAATAAATCGTTCTTCCATACATTTTGGAAGGACATTTTCACTGGAAATGTAGAGTAGCTTATGCATGTGATCTAAGCTTACTTCTTGTAGGAGTTCTCTTGTGGTGCAATGATTTAGGGATCGGGCATCATCACTGCAGTGCCTTGGGTCACTGCTATGGTGCGGGTTCTGTCCTTGGCCTGGGAACTTCCAGAAACCATGGATGGGTGTAGCCAGAAAAAAACAGAAAAGAAAAGAAACCAGCTAAGTTTGCTTCTTGTAGTAGAAGATGAGCCTTCTAATAAGATGAATTGGTAAGAGCCAGAGTGACAAAGAGATAGCTGACCTTCCTGCATTTGAATGAATAGAATGTTCTGAGTATGGAATTGTGGGAGAGAAGAGGGTGAAGTCATGTGATTGAAGGCTGGAGTCCAAGACTGAGAAGTGACCAAGAGACTTTTAGGAATGGAGATACCAATCAAGGGGAGTTCCTGTCACGGCTCAGTGGTTAACGAACCTGACTAGTATCCATGAGGACACGGGTTTGATCCCTGGCCTCGCTCAGTGGGTTGAGTCCAGCTTTGCCGACATACCTTGGATCCTGCGTTGCTATGGCTCTGGCGTAGGCTGGTGGCTGCAGCTCTGATTCGACCCCTAGCCTGGGAACCTCCATATGCTGCGGGTGTGGCTCTAAAAATTCAAAAAAAAAAAAAAAAAAAAGCCAATCAAGGAATTTTTTAAATTGAAGTATAATTGATTTACCATGTTGTGTTAGGTTCAGGTGTGCAGCAAAGTGATTCAGCTTTGGGTATATATTTCTTTTAATTGGCACATCTGTTGAGACTATCCTGCCACTGTCCCAACCTATGACAGAGTCTTCCGTTCTCCCAAATACCTCTGGGATGGTTTTATTTATATTGTTGATTTTGTTGGTTTGTTGATTGGGGGTGATGAAAATTAAGGAAGAGGGGTAAATTCAATATCTGAGTCAATATGACAAGGACTTGGGAGCACAGATGATCTACGATGATCCCTAAAGTGAACATTGCAGTGGAAGTGGGAGCTCGGAGCTGGAAGTGACCACAAAGGGGTCAACTCTCTCCTGGCCTCCCGACCCCCACCCCCAGGAATTGAGAAAGGTTGCAGAGGCCATGGAAACTTCCCAATTAATGGCATGGGAATTGAATCTAGCTTGTCTAGCTATTAGAATCTGGGGAATACCAGTGGCCAAGTGGTACTTATGTATATCTTTGCTGTCACCACCCAGTGGAAAGAGGGGCTTCTCCTTACATGTTTTAGAGACCCCCTACTCATCAGTGTCCTCTGTGACAGAATACATTCATCCTTAGAAGATTAAAGGGTAAATACAGTGGCGGGGTGGAGAGAGCTCACGCGAGAATCTACATGTAGGTGTATAATTCCAGTATCTGACATTATTATTGTTTTTATTATTATTATTATTATTAGGGCCACAGTTGCAGCATAGGGAGGTTCCCAGGCTAGGGGTCGAATCAGAGCTACAGCTGCCAGCCTACACCACAGCCACAGCAACGCCAGATCTGAACCACGTCTGTGACCTACACTGTAGCTCATGGCAACACTGGATCCTTAACCCACTGAGTGAGACCAGGGATTGAACCCACATCCTCATGAATGCTAGTTGGGTTCGTTTCCGCTGAGCCACAGTGGGAACTCCAGTATCTGACATTATTTATTTTAGGCCAACTGGCTCTTCCAAGACCATTTCTCTCTATTCCTCTACCTACTTGGAGCTATTTTCACTCTTTCTTCACAGGAAAGATGCATACATTTTGTAGGGGTCTTGAGCCTACTGCCTGGTTCCAGGTTGAAACCTATCTCATGGATATTCAAAGGTCAGCAAATTTCCTGGACTCTCCCTCCATCTAGAAATTTCTCTTAACAAGTTATTCCCAGAGTTCCTGTGATGGTAATGAACCCAACTAATATTCATGAGGATGTGGGTTCGATCCCTGGCCTTGCTCAGTGGGTTAAGGATCCACTGTTGCCATGGGCTGTGGTGTAGGTCAAAGACATGGCTCGGCTCCTGTGTGGCTGTGGCTGTGATGTAGGCTGGTGGCTACAGCTCTGATTGGACCCCCTAGCCTGGAACCTCCATATGCCAAGGGTGCAGCCCTAAAAAGACAAAAAACAAAAACAAAAAACCTCCCCAAACCGAGTTATTCCCTTTCTTCAGCATTCACCCCTTACTTAAGAGAACAGCCATATGTGTTCTCTATCTGTGCCCATGCGCCCTTCCTAGAGGTCTTGCTTTGGTCACTGAATACCCCCTTTTTATGGTGGCCTCAGGAATTGCCTCCACACCCCTCCCTCCCACTCCCCTTCCAGTTTTCTCCTTTTGCTTCATTTTCTCTCAGTTTTGTTCAGGCTGTTTGCTCACCATCCTTATTGCAGGAGGTCGAGGCTGCCTGGCCCCTGGCTGTGTTCACTGTCCCCACAGTAAAGCCATAGTTGATCTTACAACCCTCTTTAGAGTACAGATGGCTTACGGAGTACAGCAGGTGTTTGGGGAGAAAGACTTTCCTCCAAGCAACCTCAGCATTGAAAAGTAGGAAAGTCATCACATCCTATGATTAACAGTCTGAGCAGGGCTGTCAAAATAGGCTGAAAGTATTTCCAAAGATAGGAGCTGACAGCCTAGCATGCCCCAAAAGCAGTCGATTTAATTTTAAAATGGCTACATTTTATACACTGCTGACATCCCTTAAACAGAATTTGCAGGGCCAGAGTAGTCAGTTTCAAATTCCTTTACTCTTGCCTTAAGGATCAGCTGTACTTGGCAGAGCCGGCTGAGAGTTAAAGACCCTGCCTGGTCCTGCCAGATGCCTTATATCTGCCAAAAAGCAAGAAGTCCAAAGCAGCCTGATAACCTGACTGCAGGCAGTCTGAAACTCAGCATAATTGTGTAACAGGAGGCTCTTGGGAGAATGACGATAAGCCTAATTGGCAGGCTGCCCCTGCCTTCCCAGAGGTGGAGAATGCGAACAGAAGGGAGGTGGGGAAGGGAAACCACAAATGGAAGCCCTTCAGAAATCAGAGGTCGGAGGCTCTTTGATGCGCAGGGGCAGAGAGATGGGTAGCAAACAAAAAACAAACAACACAAACAACGAAAACCAACCGAGAACGTGGTTAGGCTGTAGGACAAACATCCACGGGAGGTTTCCCCAGCTTGAGACACCTCTGCAAGGTTACGGACGAAGCAGCGCTTTTTCAGCTTTTTTCCTTGCCCTCCTCCTCTTATCCCAGTGCTCCCTGTTTAGTGGCTGATTGAAGTTTTCCTACTCGATGTGCTTTAATGTTTCAGTTAATGTTGTGACACTTAATAAGGAAATCAAACCGCATGTGGCTGGAACTTGATAATCATATCTTTCACAACCGGCAGTCACTCACATCATCACGACAACCAGGGAGGGGAAGGAGGCAGGTATTATTCTAGCCCCTTCGACACACGAGGAAACGGAGACCCAGGGACTCATTTGTTGCAGGTTAAACCACTGCAAGAAATGAAATCCAAACCCATGTTTTCTCTTTTGGAAACACTTGCTTTTCCTTCTGTTAAATTCCGTTCACACAGACGTTCAGCTCCATGTAAGGAGGATTTAATCAGGCACTCTGACCTTGACCTTGGTTGTGTCTGTCCTAGGGTAGCATATATAAATGTTGGGATTTTCCTTCTGCGACTGGGATACTAGCCTCAGGGCAATTATTTAAGAAACATGTCAAACATCTGATGAGGTCAGGTTCTGGGAGGGCAGAGACCAAGAAGATGCAGCCTTTGCTCTCGAACTGCTCACCTGGGCACAGGGGGCCTGGAGCAGGGAAATGTGATCTGGAATAGGAGGCCCGCTTGCAGAGGTCTTTGTAGACCATGCTAAGGAAAATGTATTTTATTATGTAGGCAGGAGGGACCACTGGACGGTTTTAAGCAGATAAGCCAACATATAGAGGAAGATTCAACAAACTGGGTATATTGACATTAACCTTTTGAAATTCAGTGTAACTCGTTTAAAACTAAAACTTTAGGAGTTCCCGTCGTGGCGCAGTGGTTAACGAATCTGACTAGGAACCATGAGGTTGCAGGTTCGATCCCTGGCCTTCCTCAGTGGGTTAAGGATCTGGCGTTGCCGTGAGCTGTGGTGTAGGTTGCAGAAGCGGCTCGGATCCTGCATTACTGTGGCTCTGGCGTAGGCTGGCAGCTACAGCTCCGATTAGACCCCTAGCCTGGGAACCTCCATATGCCGAAGGAGCAGCCCAAGAAATAGCAAAAACACACAAAAAAATAAATAAAAATAAAACTTCAGGAGAGTTTCCATTGTGGCTCAGCGGGTTACGAACCCCACTAATATCCATGAGTCTGTGGGTTTGATCCCTGGCCTCGCTCACTGGGTGAAGGATCCAGTGTTGCGGAAATCTCTGGTATAGGTTGCAGGCGAGGTTTGGATCCCATGTTGCTGTTGCCCTAAAAAAGGAAATTAATTAATTAATTTTCAGGCATTCCCATTGTGGCTCAATGGGTTAAGGACCAGTCATAGTCCCTGTGAGGCTTCGGGTTCAATCCCTGGCCTCATTCAGTGGGTTAAGGATCCAGTGTTGCCCTGAGCTGTGGTGTAGGTCACAGACACGGCTCGGATCCTGTGTTGCTGTGTCGTAGGCTGGCAGCTGCAGCTCTGATTCGACCCCTGGCCATATGCCACAGGTGTGGCCTTAAAAAAGGAAATAAATAAATAAATTTTCAGGCATTCCCATTGTGGCTCAGTAGGTTAAGGACCAGACGTAGTCTCTGTGAGGATGCGGGTTCAATCCCTGGCTTCACTCAATGGGTTAAGGATCCAGCGTTGCCTCGAGCTGAGGCCAAGGTCATAGATGCGGCTCGGGTCTGGTGTTGCCATGGCTGTGGCATAGGCCAGCAGCTGCAGCTCTGATTCAAAACCCTAGCCTGGGAACTGCCATATGCCACAGGTGTGGCTGCAAAAAGAAAAAAATAATTTTCATACATCTAGAGAAGTGGTTCTCAAGCTGCTGCACATACCAGAATTATTCAGAGGGCTCATTAACACATGCGATGCTAGATCGTGTCCCCAGGATTTCTGGTCCAGTAGGGTGGGGTCAGAGAATTTGCATGTATAACAAGTTCCCACGTGATGCTGGTGTGACTAGTACAGGGTCCCATTTTGAGAACTATTGCTTTTGGGAATGGTTCATTGTCTAAACAGGACCTGGAAAAAATGGCTCTAGCTTATTAATAAAGCAAAATTGAGGAGTTCCTGTGGTGGCGCAGTGGTTAACGAATCTGACTGGGAACCATGAGGTTGCAGGTTCGATCCCTGCCCTTGCTCAGTGGGTTAACGATCCGGCGTTGCCGTGAGCTGTGGTGTAGGTTGCAGATGCGGCTCGGATCCAGCGCTGCTGTGGTTCTGGTGTAGGCTGGTGGCTGCAGCTTCGATTCGACCTCTAGCCTGGGAACCTCCATATGCCGCAGGAGCGGCCCAAGAAAAGGCAAAAAAAGACAAAAAAAAAAAAAAAAATAAAGCAAAATTGAAACGAGGTATAAATTAAAGCATAGATATAATGAGATCTATGATTGAGATATAATAAAGGCTTTTTTTTTTTTTTTTTTTAAATAAAGGGGCCTCTGGTCGCCCTTATCTCTACTCCATTTTTGTTAGATGAATTGTTTTCAACTGCTGTGCCCAGATGCCCAGGTAAACTTGAACCTATTACAGGTATAAAAATAATCCGAACCAAGAGTTGCAATCATCATCAAATAAAATGGAAAATAGAAGTATGCATGAGGCCCTATGCTAAATGTTTACCAGGAAAGCTAACTGGCCATGGCTTGCTCCTGGGAGTTTGTGATGAGGCGTGGGGGACGGCTGGGACAGATAACTCCCTCGTCTTCCGTTTACCTCAACAAGCAAAAACCCCAAAACCTTAGAAAACAGAACTATAGCTGAAATAGAAGTTGTCATAAATTTTGAGATCTTCACCAACGTTATTCTGCCCCATTGGTGACATTTGGGGGTGGAGGGAGGAAGTGTGTAGCAATCACAGACCATCTTATCATGTGACAAAATTATCTTATGGTTCAGAATCATCTGACCATTAATCAGTGGAAATCGGAAAAGCCAGGAACTGGGTAATAACAGGAACACCCTTCGGAGTGGGGAAGTGGATCCTGAAACGAATGTGAGACACTGCAGGGCTTTTGGTTCGTTTCTAAAATAGATGTCTCTCTAGAATTCTTTCTTTAAACCTCTGCTCTCAAATGTAGCGTCCTTGTCTCGATTATTAACAGCCGCCGAACGTGACACGCGTGGGTTTCAGACGAGCCTCCCCACGTCTGCAGGGACTCACCCTCTCTGACCTTCAGTCTGCAATCTCATGCCAGGGAGTCTGTGTCATGCAATATTGATAGAGGAGATTACTTCAGAGCAATGCATCCAGAATGAGTGATGTTTCTTTGATGTGTTAAGCCATCTTCCTGCCTTAAAGATTGTGAGGCAAAAAATAGCCATTGAGAGAAACCGTTCTCAGAAGGGCTCCTCGATTGATTGACACGCGCACTTAAATATGCACGACAGATTTCAGGCCTCTCTCCTCCTAAGGACCACCACTAACCCAGCACTCTCAGTGTAACAGCCTGAAGCAGCGATGGCTCTACAGGAAGACAGCATTGTCACCGGGCTGGCTGCAATAGCTACTCATAGCTGATTTATCTGCCTCTGTCTCTACTTTTTTTTTAGTGGTTTTCAACTGTGTGGCCCAGACACCCAGGTGAACTTAAACCTATTGCAACTGCAACTGCAAGGAATTGTGGCTACAATTAAGTACAACAACAGCAGCAGCAACACCAACTAACATGTACATTACTAGGTGCTGGGCACGGCTGTAAGCCCTTGATGCGTATTAATTGACATACTCCTCATGAAAGACCTAAAGAAGTGCATTCTGCTGTTAATTCCTCTTTCACATGAGGAGACTGGGGCATAAAGGGGTCAAATAAATTGCCTAAGTTTCCACCAATAGTGATTGACAGAGCTGGGTATCAGAAGCACTGTTTGAATGAAGCAAATATTCTTCCCTCTAGATTGTCCCCAAGGGAATTGCTGCTCACCCTTCAAGATTTGGCTCAGCCGTCCTCTTCCTTGCAGCTCTCCTTGCTTCCTTCCCAGAAACTGCTGCTTTATCTGTGCTCCAGGAACCCCTCCCCTCATACAGAACTGGATAACAATGCTTATCCCACCATTGCCGATGCGCCATTAATCATCCTGCTGCTCTGAGAGCCCCAGGCCTGTGACTTATTCATGCCTATGGTCTTCCAGCTCCTGCAAGGTCTAAAGGGCTGCAGATCTTCAGGAATTCCTGTGGTTGACTCGAACGTGTGAAAATGATACCATTTTATTTATACTTATTTTTATTTTTTTCATTTTAGGGCTGCACCCGCAGCATATGGCGGTTCCCAGACTAGGGGCGAATCAGAGCTACAGCTCCCAACCTACACCACAGCCACAGCAATGCTGGATCCTTAACCCACTGAGCGAGGCCAGGGATCGAACCCCCAGCCTCATGGTTACTAGTTAGATTCGTTTCCATGGCACCTCAAAGGGAAGTGAAATTATACTATTTTATATATAACTTTCAGAAGGAAGTTGCATCTCCTTTCAAATATATTTCAAAAGCTGATCATGTGTGTCCTGAATTCTCTTTTATGCAGTTATGCAAACAACGTGAAGAGAATGGCTAGGGAGTTCCTGTTGTGGCTCAGTGGTAAGGAACCCAACTAGTATCCATGAGGATGCAGGTTTGATCCCTGGCCTCACTCAGTGGATTAAGTATCTGGCGTTGCCACGAGCTGTGGTGTCAGTCACAGACATGGCATGGATCCTGTGTTGCTGTGGCTGTGGTGTAGGCTGGCAGGTGCCGCTCTGATTGGACCCCTAGCCTGGGAACCTCCATATGCTGCATAAGTGGCTCTAAAGGTGGGGGGGCCGGGGGAAGGGAGCGAGAAAGAGAATGGATATTACTTGGGCATAAGTGTTAGGTCGGAGGCTACAGCTGTGAGCAAGGCAGACATGGTGCCAGCATCGTGAACTGTGGAGACTAGAGTAGGAGGCAAATTACCTAATTAAGGAGGTGAGTACTGCACATAGCAATGAGGTAGAGCAGAGAGACTAACCTGGCCTGGGGGAGGGGAGGTTTCCTTGAGATAAGGACACCGAGACCTACAGGAGAGTAAGAGTTAATCAGGTGAGGAGGGGGGAGAATTGTGTTCTCTGCGCTGACTTGCCTAAAAAATGGCAACATTCTCACCCACTCTCTAGAACTTTCCATTCGTCCAAGACTCAGATAAAATCTTGCTTTCTCCAGGAACTTCCTCTGATAATTTCAACTTCATGACTTATGTCCTCTGAAATCCTGTATTCATAATATTTTAAAATGTGAACCCCACGTAAGTATCCCATATTGGGGACACTGGGTTATTTCACTTGACCTTCAAAACAACTTGCATGTTAGATATCTTTTTTTCCTTTTTCAGATGAGACAGGATGGGCGAGGTTGGGCGATTTTTCTAAAATCTCATAGAGCAGAGGGAAGAGTTGGATTTCAAATTTAGGTGAGTTTGGTAATTTTTGCACTAATTCTATTAAATGGTATTGTTATTTCCATTTTACAGATAGAGAAACTGAGAATACATTCATCCTCAGACGATTAAAGGGTAAACACAAGCCAGGCACTCTTGTGGCTCCAGAAAACTAGACGCTTGCTATTACAGGGTGGCCATCCAACCCACCAGCACCCAGGTGTTAATTAGCAAAACAGAACCCCAGGTCGCATCCTAGATCTGTTAAATCCAAATCTGTATGGTAACAAGATGCCCAGAAGCTCTCATCAAAGTTGGTGACAGTCTCATGGAAGCTGTGCCTTAGAATTGTCCTTGCACTTATAGACTGTGGAGTGTTGGCTTTCCTGGTCCAAGGACAGGTCCGTTCTGAGACTCTAGACTTTCAGGGAGAGTCCTGGGTCTTTGGACCAAGCTGGACTTTCTTATTGACTCCCAGGAGGTCCTGGCAACCTGTGGAGATTTGAGTCCAAAAGAATTTTTAAACAAGTGTCTGATATATAAAGGGTTCCTCAAGGGTTGCTGAGCTGTGAGCTGGATTTTTAGCTTGTGGAAGTTTTAATAGAGATGGAAAATTTAAAACCACACCAATACATGATGAATTAGAATAGCCTTGTGAAGAAGAAAGAGATAAATATCTTGCTCACATTATAATAAGACTTGCAAGAGCCAAATAACATTTCCCATAAAACCCTGCAAATTTGTGGCAGGTCTGTCATTATAATTCTGTTCAGGTGGCTTCCTTGTCTGTGTTCCAGCCAATAAAGGACGGTAATAATACTATTGAGTTTTAATGAAATCTGTCATCTTTATATTTATGGTTGACTCTTTGTGCTCATGTGTTTATTCATTCATTCATGAACACTTACTGAATGCCAGGCACTACCCTTTGCTGAGAAAACTGTATTTTTTAATTGATCAATATAGAAAAGACCCTAAAAGCCTGAACAATTGCTATATGAGGTGATAACTAGATGATTGAACTTCTTTTTTAAAATCCTCAGCTGGAAGGAAAGAACTTCCAAAATAGGGCTGTTCATGTATGTGTTTGTCCTTCTTGCTGGCTAAAAGCAAGTACTGCGAAAGCATAAGAAATAAACAGGTATTAACCTCAAATTCCCAGTCCACCCCACCCCCCCCTTGGCGACCACAAGCCCGTTCTCCATGTCAATGAGTTTCTTTTCTGTAGATAGGTTCATTTGTGCTGTATATTAGATTCCAGATATAAGTGATAACATATGGTATTTGTCTTTTTCTTTCTGACTTAATTCAGTCAGGATGAGAGTCTCTAGTTTCATCCATGTTGCTGAAAATGGCATTATTTTGTTCTTTTTAATGGCTGAGTAGTATTCCATTGTGTATATATACCACATCTTCTTAATCCAATCATCTGTTGATGGATTAGGAATTTGGGATTAATAGATGCACATTATTGCCTTTGGAATGGATCAGCAATGAGAGCCTGCTGTATAGCACTGGAAACTATGTCTGGTCACTTATGATGGAGCATGATAATGGGAGAAAAAAGAATGTATACATGTATGTGTAAATGAGTCACCTTCCTGTACAGTAGAAAATGGACAGAACACAGTAATCCAGCTATAATGGAAAAAATAAAAATCATTATAAATGGGGGGGAAAGCCTTTTTATCCATCAAAAAAAGAAAAAGAAAGAAAGAAACATGGGAGTTTCTGTTGTGGCACAGTGGAAACGAATCGTGTCGGGGAACTGGCGTTGCCATGAGCTGTGGTGTAGGTTACAGACATGGCTTGGATCCTGCATTGTTGTGGTTCTGGCAAAGGCCAACAGCTACAGCTCCAATTTGACCCCTTGCCTGGGAACCTCCATATGCCTCGGGTATGGGTATAAACACACACACACACACACACACACACACACAAAGAAAAAAAAAGAAAAAAACATGATGTTGGGAGTGGCAAAGTCCTGGAGACTGAGTGTCACTTGTTCTGCTTAGGGATCATGTTGTGGCGTGTGTGTCTGTGTGTGTGAGTGTGTCTGTGTGTGAAAGAGAGAGCGAGAGAGAGGCAGGGAAGGAGAGAGAGAGGCAGGGAAGGAGAGAGCGAGGGAGAGAGAGACAATGTATATAAGCGGAAATAAAGGCCAGGACTGAGTGGTTTGCTTTTCTTTCTGTGTCTTGTAGGAAAGAGACTCCTTCCAGCTCTGAGGGCCAGAGCTGACAGAGATATTTCGGCTTCCTTTTTTTCTCTCCGAAGTTTAGTCTGTGAGCTGAAAACTGCGTGTAACATTAAACAGTCGAAGCACGCTATCTCTGGGCCAAGTCCTCTGGCAGAAGGGCTTTTCCTGTGCACACCCAGAAGGCGTGGGCTGCAGGAGGCCTCTCCTTCTCTTTCAAAATTAGGTCATGACAATTTAGGAGTCTGTCACTGTGGGGGACTGCCAGCATTCCACGTGGGCATGACGGATGGCTCTAAAAAGACAGTGGCTTCAAGAACGCCCGTGTCCCCTCTCCGCAAGGTGTTTGCGGAGAGAGCCAGCAAATGTGGAAATAGTGGACCGGCGTGCAGCTTGAGTGTGTGCTGAGTTGGTTTGGGATTTTGCAAGCGTGTGGGTGCTGTTTGGCATAGAGGCCTGTGTTCAGAATCCATAGATAGTTCACAATTAGAAGGTGACCCCCGGCCCCACACAGGGGCACAGTGTCCTGTGTGGACAGAAGGCCCTGATCCAATCCCAGGCAAAGCCCACCGCCCAGGGGGAGCCCAGGAACAGGAAAATCTCTGCTTCTGTCTTCCCATGGCTCTTCTAGTTTCTTCCTTTCGCTCCTGCGACCATTCAAAATAGGAGCATCGCTTGTCAAGCAGAGGAAGTCTGGGTCATATCCTGTGTGCAGGAGCCAGCAGACGCTGGTTCTCGTTTTTTCCCTCATCTCAGACTGTGCTGCCACCTCACCTCATTGTTTTTATAACTCCCTCATTTAATCATTCTAGAAGCATCTGCCAGGTTTGTGTGGACCCGGCGCCGTGAGAGATGCTGGTGATGGGAGACAGGTGAGACGTCTTTCCTTTCTTCAAGAAGCTCCCAGTTCCATTACGGAGACAGGCAGGAAGACTCTAACCGCACGGGGTTAAAAAAACCCGCCAAACCTCCTTATAGAGACGTACAGACATGTGGACAGAGGCGGGACAGTCGGCTTGGTGTTAGAGGACTGGGCAGGGCGCCCCCTCTGGTGGAGGGGCCCTTTGAGCCGAATGTGGAGGGATGAGCTGAAGTTGCCAGACCAGAGAAAAATCCTTTCCTAGGAGGTGACTTGGCTGTGAAGCAATCACGACACGTTGGTACATCATTTACGGTGCTTGCTTTTGGTCTTAGCCAGACATCTCTGCTGCCCGTTAGAGGGATCCTGGGCTGAGTAAGTTCAGAGCGGCAGGAGAGTGGAGCAAATGAGCCGTGGAAAGCACAGGTTTTGAGTGAGAATGACTGGGAATCATAGCTCTGCCCCTGGGAGCTCCCAACTTCAGGAAATTTGCTTAGCCCCATCAGAACCTCTCTTTCTCTCTCAGTAAGATGGCATAATAACACAGTCTCATAGGATTGGTGCGAGGCTTTTGTGAGATAATGAATGGAAGGGATTTAACCCACCGCCTGGCATCTAGAAAGCCCTCCATAAATGCTGCTATTATTATTTTTCAGATACAAACTTTTTTTTTTTTTACCTCCTCTCTACCTGCTTCTTCAATTACCAGGTAGTCACCTAAGGACCTTCTTTTCTTTTATTTTATTCTATTTTTATTTTTAGGGCTGCACTTATGGCATATGGAAGTTCCCAGGCTAGGGGTCAAATCGGAAGTGCAGCTGCCAGCCTACACCACAGCCACAACAACGCAGAATCCAAGCCGCATCCACAACCTATGCTGCACCTTTTGGCAACACCGGATCCTTCACCCACTGAGCAAGGCCAGGGATTGAACCTACATTCTCATGGATACTAGTCAGGTTTGTTACCACAGAGCCACAACAGGAACTCCAAGACCTGCTGCTGAAACAGTCCATTCTTGCTTAGGCTGTAGCCTCTTGATGGTTGAAAGGATACATCTGGAGACAGTGGTTTCTAATTTCAATGTCTAGTTAGGGATTTAAACTTTAGAATTTTAACAAATTGGATTATTTCACAATAATTCAATTTATGCATCATGGACAAAATTGTAAATAAATTTACCGAGCAATCAAAACAAATATATATAGCTCATTATACTCTTATATTACCATAAACAGGGTCCATAAATGTAAGATGAGATTTCACCAATCCCTTCTTACTTTGGAGTTAGTAACTGATGGCCAAGGATAATATGTCTATGTTTCAGTCCATTTCTTTGGCCTCTTGGCCTTTGGTCAGCTTCTTTTTTGTGTACCATTTCTTTCACAGAATCAACCATCATCTCATGAGGGCATTTGTATTTATATTTGCAGGTTACTATGGCAACAGAGACTCTCTCCCTATTGCACAATCCTCATGAACAGCTCCATCCATCCGTCCATTCATCCATTATCCATTCATTCATTCAGTCAACCACTAGTTAGATATTGAATATACAGGAAATATTTACTATTGGGGCACAGATGATTCCTTGTCTTAAAGAGCTCACAGTTTGGTGGAAAAACAGAAAATCTACCCAGTAGTTACCATGCAGTGTGGGGGTGGCTCTAATAGAGGTTAGCAAAATGTACAGGTGGGGAGAGGAGAAGCACTGACACAGCCCAAGAAGTCAGGAAAGCGGCCCAAGCAGAGTACTGAAGGAAGGAGGAGTAAGAATCAGAAAACAAGGGGAGAGGGAGGGCCTTCCAGGCAGCAGGAACAGCATCAGTAGAGTCGAAGCATCAGTGGACTCCCCCTGAGTCAAAGGAATGATGACTTGTGTGGCGGGCGAGGAAGCTGGTGTGGCTGGCCCATGGGACACGTGCAGGAGGCATGAGTGACAGGAAAATGACCAGGGAGGTCAGGACAAGCCCCAGCCAGGCTAAGAAATCTTAACTTCACATAAAAGATGATGAGACCCTTTGGAAAGGTGAGAGAAAGGGTCAGTTTTCTGCTTTGGAACATTCTTTCTGGTGACCCTGTGAGGGCTGCTGTGGTTGGGGACATAGCTGGAAGGCAGGGGGGAAGTTGCAGTTGTTCAGATAAGAAATGATGAGGACCTGACCTGAGGTGAGGACAGGAGGGCAAGAGGGGAGTGGGGAGGGAGAGAGAGAGAGCTTGGGGAGAGGGCCGGGTGAGCCCGACCGCTGAAGAAGAGCAGCTACGGGGAGCGGGTTTGGGGTGGGGAGAGAGAGAAAAGAAAGTATCTTCCCTGCTTTCTGTTTTCACAGTGCTGTTGTCGTTTGCTTTTCTTTTTCTCTTATGCTTCTTTCTCTTTCTTACATCATCTTTGTTTTCCAGCCTCTGTATATAAGAAATTTCTGTGATACACAGAACAGGGGCTTTGGATCGAGATTGGTTGGGATTACAATGTTAACTTTGCGACCCTTGGCTCTGTAATCCTGGGTAAATTATTTAATGTTCTCATCCTTCCTTTCTCCTTCTGGAAGCTAGTAACAGCCATGCTTTAGGGGGAGAGGGCAGCGCTGCAAGGGAGGTGCCATTGTCAGAGAGGTCAGGAAAATAGAAATCGCTGTGGGCATCATAAGTGGTAGAGAGTTTAGCACAGGAGACTGGATGCTTAGGAACCATTTAGAGGAGTTCCCGTCATGGCGCAGTGGTTAACGATTCTGACTAGGAACCATGAGGTTGTGGGTTCGGTCCCTGCCTTGCTCAGTGGGTTAATGATCCGGCGTTGCCATGAGCTGTGGTGTAGGTTGCAGATGCGGCTGGGATCCCGCGTTGCTGTGGCTCTGGTGTAGGCCTGTGGGTACAGCTCCGATTGGACCCCTAGCCTGGGAACCTCCATATGCCACGGGAGCGGCCCAAGAAATAGCAAAAAGACAAAAAAAAAAAAAAAAAAAAAAAAAAGGAACCATTTAGAAAGGTCAGAGGAGGAAAGTTCCCTCTTTGAAACTCTGGGACCTGCACTTTGGTACCCAGTCTGGGTGTTGTTTTTATCATTGTTATTGTTGCTGCTCCTGTTATTGCGCTTGTTTTTGGTTTTGATTTGGCACCTGGCATCCAACTCCACACCTTTCTATGTTCTCCCAGAGTAACGGGGGCTATCAGTCTGGCCACTTCTGGCATCCCTTCGCCTGGAGAGTTCTGCCCTCAAGTCCTGCCGGTGAGAGGTACTGTGTGAGATTGGAAAGGCAGAAATGAAACAGGTTATGTTTCCTCCAACCATGGCAGACACGTGGGAGGTGTGTAGCAGCCTCCAAGCTTCTCTTGCAAATCACCTCCATGCAGCAGATAGATGTGACTGTCTCAAGAGTTTTGGCAATTTCTTGCCATTTCCTAATTTTCTGAAAGATAGCAGTGAATCTGAGAGCAGTGTTCCTTGCTCGCCCTACTCCCCCTCCCCCCTTCTTTTTTTTGTATTTTTAGGGCTGTACCCTCGACATATGGAGGTTCCCAGGCTAGGGGGCAAATCAGAGCTATAGCTGCTGGCCACAGCCACAGCAACACCAGATCTGAGAAGCTTCTTCGACCTATATACCACGGCTCACAGCAACACTAGATCTTTAACCCACTGAATAAGGCCAGGGATAGAACCTGCGTCCTCATGGATGCCAGTCAGATTTGCTTCCACTGAGCCACGATGGGAACACTAATGCCCTACTTTCCAGTAGGTTTGTGGGCCTGCGACTTCCTGTATCTATACCTTCCTATTTACAATTTCTAAGTTGACGTCTGTTTTCTGGAATTAACACCAATCGAAACCTTTCTGGCATCTACTTTTCTGTACCCTTTGCCACCCTTCCCGGCCACTAAAACTCAGAGACTCTCAGGGCTTCATCTGAGACCCTTTTCAAGCTGAACCGAACTGAGTCAGTCCTACATTTTTCATTTACGGGCATACCTTGGTGATACTGAGGGTTCCGTTCCAGATCACCACAATGAAGCAACTACCACAATAAAGTCACAGCAACTTCTAGTCGCCTGATGCCTGCAACAGTTATGTTTATGCTATAGTCTGTTAAGTGTGCAGTAGCATTATGTCTTTGAAAAAGTTCCTACCTTAATTTCAACATGCTTTATTGCTAAAAAATGCTAACCATTATCTGATAACACAGGGTTGCCACAAAACTTCGATTTGTAAAAAATGCAGTATCTACAAAGCACAATAAAGCAAAGTGCAGTAAAACGAGGTAGGTCTGTATTTCTTGTGGTCCAGCAACTCCCCCCATTCTATCTCCAGCCCAGACTCTCCTTTGAGATACAAACCCACACACCCACCTTTGGTGGCCGTGTGTCCACTTGCCCGTTTCCCAGGCCCCTCAAACTCAGCTTGTAGGAAACTGAATTCGTGGTCTTCCCCTCTCCTTCCATCCCTAGCCTTCTCCTCCCGCTTTCTCTTTCTAAGAAAATGACCTCATCCTTCGCCCTGAGGTTTCAGCTAGAAATTGGAGAGTCATTCTTTTTTTTTTTTTTTAAATGTGTGGTCTCTCTTTTATTTTATTTTATTTTATTTTTTAATTTATTTATTTTTTTTATTTTCCCACTGTACAGCAAGGGGATCAAGTTATCCTTACATGTATACATTACAATTACATTTTTTCCCTACCCTTTGTTCTGTTGCAGCATGAGTGTCTGGACATAGTTCTCAATGCTATTCAGCAGGATCTCTTTGTAAATCTATTCTAAGTTGTGTCTGATCATTCTTGACTCATCCCTCCCCTTCAGCCCCCACACGCATCAGGCAATCAGTAACTGATCCTTATCTGTCTGCCTGGGGTCTGACAGCCCCTCCCCAGCCTTGCTTCTCCCCCCCCCCCTTTTCTGATCCCCCAAGCTCCAGAGAGGAGCCGCCCTCCCAATTTCCCTGCTCCACACGCGCCCACCACCGGCTTCCGTTCATTCTCTACACCAGGACCCGATGAGCCTTTGACGACGTAAAAGTGACCTTCTTGATGCGGTGCTTGCTTTGCTGCAACACTTTGATGACCTCCGGAGAAGTTGTGCATCCTTACCCTGAGCCTAGTTCCCGCCTCTCCCCGCCCCTCCTCCTGCCCCGCCCCCCTTCCCTCTGCGGGTTCTCCCAGTTCTCCCGTTCTTCCTCCGCCTAATTCCTCGCCATCCTGCAGTCTTACGCAGGTAGCTCTTCCTCAACTCGCTGAGTTCAGTAAGGTCACTCACTAGTCACTAAAACAGTGCCAGACCTCCACTTCTCCAGCGCTTCTCACAAGGGTAGGGACTTGTTCAAAGTCTTTTACCCCTTTTTAGAGGGTAAACTGCATGAAAGCAGAAAAATTCTGTCTCGTTCCTTGTTGCAGCTTCAGTTCCTGGCACAAAGGAGGCATTTATTAAATATTTATTCAATGAATTAATAGTGCTTGATAACTGTTCATTCTTTCTCCTCATCCCTACCTTATCCTTCCCTCCTCTTCTTTCCTCTCCCCTCCCTTTCCCTTCAAAGGTTAGTGCCACTCAGAGCTTTGCCTCCCTTTCCCCTCCTCCCTCCTCTCCTTCCCTCCCTCCCTCCCTTTTGGCCTCGGGCTGTCATTGTTCATTCTGACAGCTGTGGATTAGGTAGCTCAGGTTCTATCTGTCTTTCTAGGGCTCTTCTGCCTTTGAGTTTCTCTCAGCGCACCCCATAGTTGAGACTGGGAGAGACAGATCTCCAGGAGAGCTCCAGAAAGGGCTCCCAGAAATAAAATAACCTCTATCTCCTATTGCCCTGCCTTTGTTCTTAAAGCAGCTATTTCAACTCCAGGAGCTGGTCTTCAAACAAATCTTGTTACTCACCCTCATTCTAGAACAAAGGACATAGGCAGAGATAGGACATAATTCACTTGTACCCAGCCTCCTTTTCCAAATTATAGAAAGGGACATTATAAGGTTCATAAGACAGGAAGAATTATTGAGATCCTTCAAAAGAGAAGGAAGCAAATATACTGAACCTGAGAGCTAAAGTACTTAGTTGACTCTGGGCTTCCTGGCAGCCAAGGTAAAAGGGGAAACTACATAAATAATAATTCTTACCATCAGAAAAGAGCAAATATCCAATTCACTGGAGGAATCATTTAAGAAAACCACCTTGAACTTTTGTTCTTTACTGTATACTGATTATTCCATGTGCTCAATTCAGTTTCACAAACATCCATTAGCAGCTACCATGGGTCAGGCCCTCTACTTGATACTAAGGGTTTGAGGACAAACAGGACATCATACTGCTCTTACAAATGTAATCTGAATGACTTAAAATCCAAGTACCCCATGGCTTTGTCTTGTTTTGCAATCACTTTATGAATATCATAATATATTTGCTCCAAAAGCACATAGAATTGAAGTTACACATGGTCTAAATTTCTTCACCTCTTGTTGATCCCCAAATTCCTCCATAGCAGAACCAGGGTAATCATTTGAAAATGTAAATGTGGTCATGTCTTGACTGCTTAAATCTCTTTGATGCCTCCCGTTGTTTTGATTTTGGCTTTGACTTTGTCAATGGCTTTCGATGGAATAGAACATTTAGGGTTATCACTTGACTTCTTTTTTTTTTTTTTTAATTTATTTTTGGCTGTACACAGAGCATGCAGAATTTCCTCGGCCAGGGACTGAACCCACCTCACACCAGTGACAACGCCAGGTCCTTTAAATGCTAGGCCACTGGGGAACTCCTGTAGAATTTTAAATGATGACCATTCTGACTGGTGTGAGATGGTATCTCGCTACAGGTATTTTTAAAAATATTTTTTGTTGGAGTATAGGTGATTTATTGTGTTAGTTTCAGGTGTTCCATAAAGTGAATCAGCCATATATATGTCCCTTCTTTTTCAGATTCTTTCCCCATTTAGGCTACCACAAAGTATATAGATTTCCCCATGCTATGTAGTAAGTCCTTGTTACTGATCAATTTTGTATATACTAGTATGTCAATCCCAAACTCCCAGTCCATCCCTCCCCCCTCAGTGTTTCCCCTTTGGTAACCATAAGTTTGGTTTTGAAATCTTTGAGTCTGTTTCTGTTTTGTGAAGATCTTTGTATCATTTTTATTAGATTCCACATATTAGTGAGCTTAGATATCTGTCTTTCTCTGAGTTATTTCACTTAATATGATAATTTCTAGGTCCTTCCATGATGCTGCAAATGGCAATATCCCATTCTTTTTTATGGGCAAGTAATATTCCATTGTATATATGAACTACATCTTCTTTAGTCCTCTGAAGATGGACATTTAGGTTGCTTCCATATCCTGGCTATTGTAAATAGTGCTTCTATGAACATTGGGGTGCATGTATCCTTTCAAAATATGTTTTTTCAAGGGATATGCCTAGGAGTGGGATTGCTGGATCATATGGTACTTCTATATTTAGTTTTTTTAAGAAATTTTCACACTGCTGTCCATAGTAATTGCACCAACCTGCAAGGAGGGTTCCCTTTTCTTTGCACCGTGCTTAGCATTTATTGTTTGTAGACTTTTAATTTTTTTGGCTGTGCCCACAGCGTGTGTAAGTTCCCAGGCCAGAAACTGAACCTGAGCCAGAGGAGTGACCTGAGGCACAGCAGTGGCAATGCTGGATCCTTAACCAAATGCATCGCAAGGGAATTCCCTTTGTAGACTTTTTGATGATGGCCATTCTGACTGGGATGAGGTGATACCTCACTGTAGTTTTGATGTGAACTTATCTAGTAATCAGTGATGCTGAACATCTGTTCGTGTGTTTTTTGGCCATTTGTCTATCGTCCTTGGAGAAAGGTCTTCTGACTATTTTTTGATTAGGTTGTTTGTTTTTTTGATATAAAGCTGTATGAGCTGTTTGTATATTTTTAGAGCTTAATCCCTTTTCAGTTGCTTGCCTTACATTTTCTCGCATTCTGTGGGTTGTCTTTTCACTTTTTAAAAAAATGGTTTCCTTTGCTGTGCCAAAGCTTTTCAATTTAATTAGGTCCCATGTGTTTATTTTTGTTTTTATTTTAATTACTCTGGGAGGTAGATCCAAAAAGATACTGCTGCAATTTATGTCAAACTGTGTTCTGCCTATATTTTTCTCCGAGAGTTTTATAGTATCTGGCCTTACATTTAGGTCTTTAATCCATTTTGAATTTATTTTTGTGCATGGTGTAAGAGAATGTTCTAATTTCATTCTTGTGCATGTAGCTGTCCAGTCTTCCCAGCACCACTTACTGAAGAGACTGTCTTTTCTCCATTGTATGTTCTTGCTTCCTTTGTTGTAGATGAGTTGACCATAGCTGCATGGATTTATTTTATGCTTTCTATCCTGTTCTATTGATCTATATTTTTGTTTTTATGCTGGTATCATACTGTTTTGATGACTGTAGCTTTGTAGTAAAGTCTGAGGTTGGGGAGCCTGATCCCTTCAGCATTGTTTTTCTTTTTCAAGATTTCTTTGGCTATTCAGGGTCTTTTGTGTTTCCATACAACTTAAAATTTTTTTTTTGTTCTAGTTCTGAAAAATGTGGGGTAATTTAATAGGGATTGCACTGAATCTATAAATTACTTTGGGTAGTATAGTCATTTTGATGATATTGATTCTTCCAATTCAAGAACATGGTAAATCTTTCCATCTGTGTCATCTTGAACTTCCTTCATTAGTGTCTTATAGTTTTCAGAGTACAGGTCTTTTGCCTCTTTAGGTAGGTTTATTTTTAGGCGTTTTATTCTTTTTGGTAGAAATGCTTTCATCTTTCTACCATTAGGAATGGTATTAGCTGTGAGTTTGTCATAAATGGCTTTTATTATGTTGAGGTAGTTTCTCTCTATTCCCACTTTGTGGAGAGTTTTTTTTTTTTAATCAGAAATGGGTGTTGTATTTTGTCAAAAGTTTTTTCTACATCTATTGAGATGATCATATGGTTTTTATTCTTCAGTTTGTTGATGTAGTATGTCATACTGATTAATTTTCAGATATTGAAGAATCCTTCATCCCTAGGATAAATCCCACTTGATCATGGCGTGTGATTATTTTAATGTATTGTTATATTTGGTTTGCTAATATTTTCTTGAGTATTTTTGCATCTATATTCATTAAATTACAATGATAATCTATAATCTTTTTTTGTAGTGTCTTTGTCTGGTTTTGGTATCAGGATAATGATGACCTCACAGAATGAGCTTGGGAGTGTTCCTGCCTCTTCAATTTTTTGGAAGAGTTTCAAAAGAATAGCTAGTAACTTTTTTTTAACTGTTTGATAGAATTCACCTGTAAAGCTGTCTGGTCCTGGACTTAGGCTTTTTGGAAGTTTATAAGTCAGTTTCATTTTCAGTATTTATGATTGATCTCTTCATATTCTCTATTTCTCCCTGATTCAGTCTTGGAAGATTGTACCTTTCTAAAAATGTGTCCATTTCTTCTAGGATGTCCATTTTATTGGCATAAAGTGCTTATAGTACTCTCTTTTGATCCTTTGTATTTCTGTGGTGTCGTTGTAGTTTCTCCTCTTTCATTTCTAATTTTATTGATTTGGGCCCTCTCCCTTTTTTCTTGATGAGTCTGACTAAAGCTTTATCATTTCACAAAAGGTATTTGAATGCGTGAGTAGGGAGAAAAATTTTGCTCAATTGCCCTGGTTCACTCTCCTCCTCTTAACCACTATTTGTCACCATTCTTAGTAACTGCAACATCTATGTTGTGATGGTTCGGATTATTGTTCAGCAAATACTCACTCTGTTTCCTGAACTCTTGGCATTGGGTTTGGCATCATTTGATTTGCTTGGGCTGGTGTGATGTTAGAAGGCATGATGAACATTCACACGCTTGCAGGGTTTGGCTCGGCTCTTTCTGTGGTGGTCTGCACGACATGAACACACCCCAAGTCACTAGTGCCCCTTTATCCTGGACCCTAGAATAAATATATTTGCAGCAGACCTGAACCAAACACAACACACTAGCCAGCTGGGGCCATTCCAGATCCGCCAGCTGGTCCGCAGTCTTGTGAACATGATGCCAAGTGCTTAGGGGCAGAGCACATCATTGAGAATAGAGGTGATTTGTTGTACAGTACTGTTGCAGTGATAGCTTTCTAACTCGTATGTAGATACACACCAGGGCCTCTGAGCCACCAAGCTTCTTGCCTATCATGATCGTTTCTTCCCTGTCACCTCAACCACCCATTTCCATGGTTATATTCTAGACTGCTCCCAGCATGAACTATACCACCTTGAAATACTGAGTCTAAGAATCTCACTCTTTAACCACCTCCAGCTCCCTTGCTCTGTGACTCATACCTCAATATCTTATGTGATCTTCAATCCACTGGCTCACAATTTTTTCACTTTCTAACATCTCTGTCATGTCCTCAATTCCCACCTAACCTAGCTTAAGTTTTGTGGCCCATCATGGCAATTACTCCCTTACAAAAGAATAGTAGCTAGTCCTGATGCTAGGATTAACATATGCCAGACACTGTGCTAAGCACAGTGGTCTTGACTTGGGTTCCTCCAAAGCTGAGCTGAGCCAAAGACTTGTATCTAGGTAGATTATTTGGGAAATGATCCCAGGGAGTAGGAGTAAGGGACAAAAGCTAATGAAATACAGAGGGAGGGAACATCAATATAAGGATACCTTATTAAGTAGATAACCTCCATGGCTCACTCTGCAGGAAGCCTTATAAAATGCTTTTCAAAACTGTTTGCCCAAGGAAAGGAGTGGCCTTTCTCCACGATTCCTATCCCCCTCAGATCAAGGGTGGGCTTCGCCTTCTAGACTGTACACATACCAGTTCACAGTGGATTCCCCTGGATGTTCTCTGCTGGGGCACCAGAGAGGCTCTGGGGGAGGAAGCTGTAGGTATGCAAGGAGATCTGGGAGGGAGGTGCTGTCAGGATGCTCCTAGGTGAAGCTGGTCAAGACTGAAGGGAATTGGTTGCTGGAGAGGTAGTGGGAGCAGAGGGAGGGCCCACAAGGAGGTTCAGTGGTGCCCAAAGGTGGTGGAGACACATGTAGATTCAATCCCTTCCTAACAGCAATCCCATTTTTCAAGTGAGAAAAGTGAGGCAGAGAGGTGTTAAATTACCCGCCCAAGGTCATATAACCAGTAAAGGGCAAAGCTGGATCTACACCCAGGCAGCCAGTTGCCGAGGTCTGTGCTCCCAACCACCGCTCCACATGCCTCTTGACCGTACACACCACTAACTTCTTTGCCCTTTTAACTTGTTGGTAAAACAACCTCATATGGTTTAATAGAGTCAGACAAAGCCATTTGAGGCTTCCAAAATTCAGGGGAATATCATTTTAAATATTGATAAGGGTTGTATCATCAAAAGAACATGAAAGATGGCAAGATTCTATTAAATTAGAAGAGAGGAGTTCTCGTCGTAGCTCAGTGGTTAACGAATCCGACTGGGAACCATGAGGTTGCGGGTTCGGTCCCTGCCGTTGCTCAGTGGGTTAAGGATCCGGCATTGCCATAAGCTGTGGTGTAGGTTGCAGATGCGGCTCGAATCCTGCGTTGCTGTGGCTCTGGTGTAGGCCAGTGGCTACAGCTCCGATTAGACCCCTAGCCTGGGAACCTCCATATACCGAGGGAGCGGCCCAAGAAAATGGCAAAAAGAAAAAAAAAAAAAAAAAGAAGAGAGTATATTTACAGAGCTTGAGGCTCCTTTCAAATTTAAAACCCCTTAGAGTTAAAAGGAAAATAAGTGTATGTACCTCGTGATCCAAACTAAATGATCAACAAGGCAGGGTTATAGGCCTCTGGGGAGACATGAAACTGTGTCATGGCATCTACAGAACTGCTCTCCCAAAGGCCCAATTTCTAAATACCACCTTATTAAGAATTAGGGTTTCCATGTGGATTGGGGGCGGGGGGTGACACAAACATTCAGTCTGTAGCAGAAAACAGTGGGTGACCAAAACCCAACTCATGAGCTGACTGGAATATTTTCAGGCTGAGATCTTTCCAGAACGTGTACTCTACACTTCTGCTCACCCATCAGAGTCTAAGGGATTATTTGACAGACTCTGCCTCTCCTCACTTATCTCACTGAAATTAGAGCTGCCAGTGACCAGGGACCTTGTCTCGCATTCAGCACTGTCTCCTCAGGACCTAGAGCATTGCAGGCACATGCTTTCTTGGGTAGAGTGAGAGAGTGAAGAAAGTGAGTGGTACAGGCTAGAAAGGGCAGCTTCGAGCATTGAGGGCTGTTCTGTGGGTGCTCAAAGACCACAGACAACTCTGGAGACGTCTCCTAGCTCTGGATGATAAAGAAGATGTGAAATGAAATTGTGATTCATTTTATTTTTCTCAGCAGTTGATTTTTAGAGTAATGGAAACAACTTGAATGATCAGAAATTCATTTATTTAAAAAAAAAAAAAAACAAACTTCCCAGAATATATTTTTAGACCGCTAGAATGATCTGTATTTTACATACATGCATTTCACATTCATGCATTTAAAGTATACATTTCAAGGAGTTCCCTGGTGGCTCAATGGCTTAAGGATCTGGTGTTGTCCCTCTTGTGGCTCTGGTTACTGCTGTGGTGCCAGTACGATCCCTGGCCCTGGAACTTCCACAAGGCGTGGGTGCAGCCAAAAATAAATAAATACATAAATAAATAGTACAAGTCAGTGTTTTTTAATATATTCACAACCATCACCACAATCTAATGTTTATCATCTAATTGCAGAATACTTTCATCAACCCCCTTAAAGAAACCCATTCTCAATAGCAGTCACTCAACATTTCCCCCTCCCCGCCAGGCCCTGGAAACCACTAATTACATTCTTTTTCTATGAATTTGCTTATTCTGGCTACTTCCTATAGATCATACAACATGTGCTTCTTTGTGACTGGCTGCTTTCACTCAGCCTGATGTTTCTTTGGGTCATCCATGCCAGGGTATGCTTGAAGGTATGTTATGTCCTTCTTTAAAAAAATTTTTTTATGGCCACACCCATGGCATATAGAAGTTCCCAACCAGGGATTGAATCCTAGCCACAGCTTCAGCCTGTGCCTGTTACAGTAATGCCAGATCCTTTAACCCACCCTTTAAGCCAGGCTAGGGATTGAACCCATGCCTCTGCAGTGACTCAAGCCACTGCAGTTGGATGCTCAACCACGGTACCACAACGGGAACCCCTGTCCTTACTTCTTCTGGCTACTCTCCTTCCTTCCCTCAATCGCATCTTGAGTGATATCAGTCTCTATTTAATTTTCCAAAGCATATAAAATATTTATTGCTCATCTAATACTCATTTGCTGTGTAATTTTATTCACTGTCTTCATCTCTCCCTACCGCGTTGCAATTCTGGGTACCCTGTATTTGTGTGACCACCATAGCACAGGACTTTATCCATAGTGGGGCTCAGTGACCAATGTGCAGTGGTCTCTGGCCTTCGTGATGATTTCTCTGCAGCATCACAAGATTCAGCAGCCTCCAGAGAGATTCAGAGCTCTCAGAAGCTGGGCGCGGAGTGCACTCCAAGTTTGAAACTTGACAGGTGCTGAAATGCCAGATGGAAGAAGCTAAGTGGAACATTCGTGGTGTGAGAAAAAAAAATGAGAGGCATTCCCAGGATGACACTTGGGTTTGTCTCTGTAGCAGGATGCTTATCTCTCTGCAGTGGTGATTCACTCACCATAATTGACAGCTGGAACAATTGTGGGTAGGAGGGAGAGGCTTGGCCTCCCAGCCAGAGACTAAACAGCTGGAGGTACATTATCTTCAGGCATTGTGTGGGTTGGGTGAGTTCTTATCATCACCTTCTACTAACCTTTTCTTCTGAACGGCTTCTCTATCCCAGGGCTGGGATGATGAAGCCAGCAGCTAAGCTGGTTGTTAATTATTGGCCATCACGTTGGTCACAGCAGGAAGAAGAACCATTTTCTGCGGGGATGACCCCTCTACTTTTAGCAGAGACCCAGGTGGATGTTCCTGCAGGAGTGATTTTTTTTAGCTCCAGGCACTACTTGTTTGGGGCATGGTTTCTCAACATTGAGGGCTCCAGACCTCCAGGATGTGGTGTTTCAGCCTGATAAAGCAGAGACTGGGGACATGACATATTCCTTCACATACCACTTTTTGGGGGACTCTCCCTTAAATCATCTCAGGTCCCTCTCCTGGTGATGGATACCTAAAGCTGACCAACCATTGTCACCAATGGATTACAGATATTTAAATACAAAGGTATTTACATATCCACCATACACTGTATTGAACACACATATAATATCCACAGCTCTTATCTTTGCAGAAGTAGTTGCAGATTTTTTTTTTTTCCCTCCCAGAGAGAGGAGATAGATGAAGAAAATGAGAACTGGGACAGAACCTGTTTGCAAACCAGGCACTGGGTTTGAAGGACTGGTCCAAGAGCCCCGCTACCTGCAATTTTTCCTCCTCCCGGCCCTGCACAGTGGCTGCCATTCTTGTATCACTCTGCGTCTTAAAGAGAATCTTTATTAAAATGAAAATAATATTAGTATGGGTAGCACCCTGATTCATTTTTCAACCCTAAGTATTCTAGAAAAAAAACAAGCTTGTCAAAGACTTGACAGGCAAATTTGTTCAATGCCATGAACCAAGGGGGATTGAGATACTGGAGGTTTGGGTCTTCTTCTTGGGTGGACTGGGCTCGGGTGAGATGAGATGAAACTGGAAAGGGAGGATCTGGACGCCTACGGCTGTGAAGCCCTGGTCACAGGAGATGTCATCATGGACATCTGTCACTTTTGCCTGCCAGGATCTGTTTGGGTTTGAGCCCTCTGATTTTGCTTTGGGAGAAGCACTGCCTCTCATTGGCTTTGGTCGACCACAGTCCATCAAGGTGCCTGCCTTTTCCTGCCTAAGGCCAGGCCAATCGCACATGCCTTTAGATTTCAATCCTGGGAGATGAAAAGAAACAGCTGGATCTTATCATCCCCAGGGCAACCCCTCCAGAGACTCATCATTCGGAGCTGTCACCGAGATTCGCAGAGATGCTCTGGTTCCTGTCTCTTCTGACGTCCTGGTCTCCCACTCTTCTTCAGTTATGTGAATTAACCCATATCCTTCTAGGTTTGTCTTTGCTCTATTTTGCCTAAGTAAGCCTGAGTTGGCTTCTGCCAGTGGAGCAATACAGTACTCCTTCTGACACCAGAAGGCCTCTGTAGGAGGGCTTGTATAGGTAGGAGGCAGTGGACTGGCCTGGCGACTAGGGGCTCAGGGTGAGTCACCCTGTGAGGGGGATAAAGGGCACCGAGAGAAGAGGGGGCATCCATGGCACCCTGGTCCTTCAGAAGTTTGCTTCTGGGACACAATCTCATTTACCCTTAAGAGCCTCCTCCTTGTCAATCAAGGTGCTTCTTTCTTTCTACCTGGCCTAGAAGTGCCACTGCGAAACCCAATTAGTGAGACAACAAAACATGGGTTTTTGCTAAATTCGTTTACTCCATAAATATTTACCCAGGCTTGACTGATGGTCTGACTCTCTCTCGTCTAAGTACCAAGGGTTCCAAGGTTAATAAAACACAGCCCACATACTTAAGAAACATGAGGTCTAGACCTGCATAGACCAGTATGGCAACCACTAGCCATATGTAGCTATTTACAGTGAATTAATTTAATTCAAATAAATTAAAATGTATTTACTCAGCCTTCCTGGCCACATTTCAATTGTCCCAATAGCCATACGTGGCTAGTGGCTACCATTTTGGACAGTGCAGATATAGAAAGTTTCCGTCACTGCGGAAACTTCCCTTGGACAGGGTTGGTCTAGGCAGGTAAATGGCAGGTGCAGCAGAGAGTAATGAATGCTGTAAAATGGATAAAATGGGTGCTAGGGCCCAGGCCTAAGGAATCAGGCAGGCTCACAGAAGGTAATCACATCTGAGACCTGGAGGCAAAATTGGAGTGTCTAGGCTGGGGGAAGGGAAAACAGTCCAGACAGAGGGAACGGCACGTAGGGGGGCCCTGAGCGGACCATGCTGAAATGCACTCTAATAACTGAATGGGAAGAGAAGCCCTCTGCATCTTCTGTGGCTTCATGCGTGGCTTTGTAAATTAACCTGCTCTTAGGCTGGGTCCTAAGGGGATGGGCAGGGGACCCATCCACTTAGATATGCTCAAGTGAGGGTCTGTGTGCCCAAATTTTGGAGCATGGGGGCCATAGGAAAGGGATTTGCTAGATGAGAAGCCAATGGCTTTGGGCAGAAACATCGGCAAATAGGAATAAGGTCTGATTCAGAGCTTTGAAGGCTGACCTCAGGGACCCCAGCCAAACCATCTCTCGCCTTAGTCTTTTTACACCTCAAACCAGTTCATTTTTCTGATCAGCACTCAGGGAAGCCAAGAAATTTGTTTGATGAATGGTGGCTTTCTTTTCCCAGTTGATGGTACATTTGTTGAGCCTAAAGGTGCTCACGTCAGACACAACTGGTCAACTCTGGGCTAATTTAACTGTCACGAATTATGTTTAGAGGGTAGTGCTCGTTTACGTGGAAATGGCAGATGAAAATGAGGGGCTCAGAAACTTCTAGCTTTTGATGAAATTGTGCTGTCGGTAGGAAAGACTGCAGAAGGAGACCCCCTCAGCCTCCAAATGAGGGTCCTTTTCCAGGAAAGGAAGAAACTGCCACTTGCCAGGCACCTCCAGGTTTCCCAAGGGCCTCATCAATTTTCTTTCTGATCTCCTCCCAATCTCCCAGGAAGAGGAGAAGGGGCAGAGCGGAGAGCCCACTTCTTCCACTCCCTGTTAATCTCACAGCTCTGCAGGGACCCCACTGCACCTGATTCAAAGTCCCTGCTCTGCCTGAAGTGTAAGGGGAGCCACTGCTTTTGGAGTGGGAGCATCTCTGTGTGTAAGTGACAATGAACAGGAGATAGAGGTCAACCTGGATTTGCAGATAATCCCCAGAAGCAATTAGAGCCTCAAACTGACAGAGTCCCAGTGGAAGAAAATGCTTCCTTAAATTTTCGGACTTTTCAACATCCCAGGTACCTTAAGTGAGAAAAAGGCAAAAGTCTCTCCTTACAGGAGAAAAGGGGAGATAAAAGGTAACATATATTTCATAAAGTATATATCTGGTTCATAGAATTTTAGAGCTGGAAGGAGTTTAGAGGGAATCTAAATCTCTCTCTTTTTTTTGACCCAAGACGTAAGAGGCAATAAAAGAAATTACCCAACATACTTTGTCAGTTTTAGAACTAACAAACCTAGATCTATGACTTTCTAATGCAGTACTCTAGAAAGAATAGAAAAGGACCTTTTCTAAATTTTTTTGTTTACTATTTCTTTAGATTGGTTCTTTGACTCATGCATATCAATGTGTTACTTAAAGGGTAATATTAGAAAATTGGATTATTTCATTTCTAGATCAAACCAGGAAGCCTTGAGAGCTGTTCTCAGATATCTACACTCAACCAGGCAGACAGGTTCATCCAGGGTCAGAACTGCAGACAGAACACCTGGAAAGAAATAAACATGAAAATCTTGGCGTATCCTTTGTGGCTCAGCAGGTTAAGACCTGATGAGTATCCATGAGGATGTGGGTTTGATCACTGGCCTCCCTCAGTGGGTTAAGGATCCAGTGTTGATTGGTGTTGCTGGGCCTGTAGTGTAGGCTGGTGTCTGCAGCTCCAATTTGACCCCTAGCCCAGGAATTTCCATAGGCCATGGGCGCAACCCTAAAAGAACAAAACAAAACAACAAAAAAAACCCGTGTCAAAGGCAACCCACCCCCCAGTGAACTTGCATATTAAAGAGACTGCAGGAATTCCCATCGTGGCTCAGTGGTTAACAAATCCGACTAGGAACCATGAGGTTGCAGGTTCGACCCCTGGCCTTGCTCAGTGGGTTGAGGATCCAGGGTTGCCGTGAGCTGTGGTGTAGGTCGCAGACGTGGCTCGGATCCCCAGTTGCTGTGGCTCTGGCGTAGGATGGTGGCTACAGCTCCGATTCGAGCCCTAGCCTGGGAACCTCCATATGCCGAGGGAGCAGCCCAAGAAGTGGCAAAAAGACAAAAAAAAAAAGAGAGAGAGAGAGAGAGACTGCACTGTTAAGGAGGAAAAAAAAGAGCAGAAGATTTGAAAAAAATGCCTGGTCTAAATGCTCTCAATTAGTTTTGTGATTTAGGTAAGTTATTTAATTTTTCTGTATCTCAGTTTCCACATTAGTAAGATACAAAAAAACATGCTCATTTGTATTCTTCAGAGATGGGTCTTCAAGGTCAGAGAGTCACTGTGTGACTAGAAAGGGAATCCCCCTTAAATCTGAGCTGAGCTTACTTCTGAAATCCCAACCGTGGCACCTGGAAGATACACAGCATTTGTTGAATGACTCAAAGATTGATGGGTGCCGAAAGGCTCACTAGCTGGAAGGGTCCAGTGGGTGGAGGAGGTGAAGCTGTTGAGAAAAGAAGAAACCAGAGAAGGGGCATCCAGCTTCCCTCCTTTGAGTATGGTCTGAACATGGGAGTGTGTCTCTTTCTTGTTCCTCATTTAAAAGGATACAAACAGGAGGAAAAAATAGACATGCAAGTCATGAAATGGAATCCAGCAAATAGAGTAAATATAAGAATGGTAATAAACATGCTGCTAAATGGTTGAATGTCTTGTCAAGAACCAATCGCATCTGTTTACTGTGATGAGGATGTTGGAAACCTGCCTGCAACGACCTGCTCAACCGGGGTGGCAGTGCTGGAGCTCTGGAGAAGGCTTATTTCTGAACGTGGAGAACCAGTTCGGAGAGAGGGCTCAGTCTGGGAATTTGAGGGCAGGATGTCCGGGGCTGCGGCTGAGGTGGGTCTGTGGCGGAGGGACCCTCGGAGCCACCACGGGGGAAGGTCATGATCCACTGATTTCGCCATCCCCCTTCCCTTCCCCCCACGTTCTCTCTGACGTCCACCCCCACCCCCAGACCCTCCGCGGCAGGAGCCACTTCACAGCCCTGAACAAACCCAACCTTCCGTCACCTGGCATTCTCCCGCATTGCTGCCTCCACCTTCCCGCAGGGATGTGGGGAGAGGGAGGCATTTAGAAGTCGGAGAAACTGCTCCTTTATCAAGGTGGTGGCGCTCATTTTCTGCTGTTGACTGGAGTGAAAGGGAGGAAATTTAAAAGCCTCAGTCATAAAGCTGGGACAGTTGATCTGGAAGGGATGTTACCATGATGGGTGGCCTCCACGGACGTAGCCCAAGCGGAGCCGGACACCCAGAGTGTGGCCAGCCAGAAAGCACAGATCAAGGGCCGGCCGGGGGGCGACATGGGGGCATGATTGTCGGCCTGGGTAATGGACAAGGCAGGATGGGAGGACAAGGCTGGTAACTGTGGTGAACGGTGGCAACCCTAGTTTTTGTCCAGCAAGCTTTGCTGTCTCCTTCTCCTTGCTTTGGTGAACGTCTCCTCCACTCCACACAGTCTGAGCGAAGCTGTGAATCAGAAAGTTTCCCGTGCTGCCCCATGGCCCCTATTCCAGACCCAAAGGTTGGGAAAATTCACTGGTTCAGAAGTAGACATACACCTAAATCAGGCCAGTGTTCTCCTTGGAAGATCTTTGTGGAAGCTGACAGGGAAGCCTGGGAGAGCATAAAGGATAAAGAACTGGAGATGCATGTGGAGGAAAGGGGGCTGGGGTGGGGGCAGGAGAGAGAGGGGAGAAGAGTTAGAGCTGTGGAGTTCCCTTCTTGGCTCAGGGGTAATGAATCGGGTTAGTATCCATGAGCCGGCAGGTTCAGTCCCTGGCCTCCCTCAGTGGGTTAAGGATCTGGCCTTGCCGTGAGCTGTGGTGTGGGTCATAGATGAGGCTTGGGTCCCATGTTGCTGTCACTGTGGTGTAGGCCAGCAGCTATAGCTCCAATTTGACCTCTAGCCTGGGAACTTCCATATGCTGAAAGTGCAGCCCTAAAAAAAAAAAAAAAAAAAAAAAAAAGGATCCAGCCATGCTAGATATACTTCTTGACTTCCCAGTTGAGCCAATATCTTTGTCCTTTAATAAAATAGAGTTTAGTTTCTTTTACTTGCAACCAAAGGAATCTTGACGAATTTCATTGCCTAGGTGGGCCAGAGGGCAAATGAAGCCAGACTGGATGGTTTAGGAAGTCAGGCATCGAATGCTGGGCATGTTTAGGGGTTCTTTATATTAACCACAGATAACACATCAAAGGCATTCCCCTTTCTCAGACGGACACAGAGTTAATAAGACCCAACACTATGCTCAGGGAAAAACCACATTGATTTTTCAAAGCTCACGCATTATTCCAATAGCTTAGGCTATCTGTAGCAACTGTGCATGCTCTATGCAAATTACAATAACCATATGATATTGTTTTCATTTATGACACTGGAAAAGCCCCAGTGAAAAACATCCGGTACTGGTAAGGGTGTGTTGGTGAAATGGGTATTCATGCATTGAAATTCATTGATGCTAGAAGGGTAAATTGACTCAGACTTTCTAAAAGGACATTTTGTACTCTGTATTAAAAACCTGAAAATGGGGAGTTCCTGTCGTGGCTCAGCAGTTAGCAAACCCAGCTAAGATCCATGAGGATGCAATTCGATTCCTGGCCTCGCTCAGTGGGTTAAGGATTCGGCGTTGCCGTGAACTGCGGTGTAGGTCACAGACGTGGCTCGGATCCCAGGTTGCCGTGGTTGTGGTGTAGGCCAGCAGCAACAGCTCCGATTAGACCCCTAGCCTGGGAACCTCCATATGCCTTGGGTGCGGCTCTAAAAGACCAAAAAATAAATAAATAAATAAATAAAATAAAACCCCAAAAAACCCCTGAAAATGTACTTATTTTTGACTCAGTAATTCTGATGTTTCATGTGCAGTAGCAGCTCTCACTTTCCTAGGAGGGACTCTGGGAAAAAAAATTCCAGGATAAAAAGACCCATTTATATAATGTTCAGAAGGAAACCTAAGTTCATACCATCGTTGGCACAATTCTGCTCCCATGCTGAAGGATCTGGCAAGCACTGATAGTTTGTTTTGTTTTTTGTTTTTTTAGGTCTGTTCCTGAGGCATATGGAAGTTCCCAGGCTAGAGGTCAAATTGGAGCTACAGTTGCCGGCCTACTCCACAGCCACAGCCATGCAGGATCCGAGTCATGTCTGTGACCTACACCACAGCTCTTGACAATGTTGGGTCCTTAACCCACTGAGTGAGGCTGGGGATCGAACTTGCATCCTCATGGATACTAGTCGGGCTCATAACCCGCTGAGCCACAGCCGGAACTCCATAGTTTTTGTGTTTTTGACTTGCATTCTAGTAGTAAATACCTTCAGAAAACGTATACGCTGCAGTCCATTGAATAAACAACACCCACCACACCCCTCAGAATATGTTTTGTGAGGGCTAGGATTTGTGTCTCTTTTGTTTACTATTTTGTTTCTACTAACTCCAATAGTACCTGGCTTAATAAATACATGCTGAGTGAATAAATAAATGAGTCCTTCTAGAAAGTGACTTGGAAAAATAGAAAGCCACATGGGATTCCTTTTCCTGTGCATTTTATGACTATAAAGTATTACAAAGACCACTGCTTTATACTTCTTAACTCAGAATTATGAATTGTGAATTAGTCATGTAAGAAGTGGAAGGCTGGAATTTTTGAACCTGAAGACAGTGCTTCTGGGGTGTTTACAGATACCTGTATGTTTCCATTTATTGGGGAGAAAATGAGATTCTTCCTCTTGTGGACACATTTCTAGAAACATTATGGGTATTCTGGTGGGTCGGTAGCTATGACATATAGCCCTTGATCATAACTGGGGTGCATGATTCCACCTCTTGTGCAGGTGCTGGGCGATCCGCAGAGGCTAGACAGCTGGCTCGTTAGGAACGCGCATTTGCGGGGAGCCGCTGACGTTTCATAGAAGACTAAGAATCCAGTTTTCGATGTTGTGGATACCTCAGCCTGTTAGTTAAAGAAATATTCCTTTCACAGCAGGCTTTTAGGTGGTCTAACTCCAAGTCTTGGCAGAAAGCCCTGTGAAATGTTGAATGCCTACATTTATTTAATTTTGGTCTCAATTTTGCTGGGGCACAGAAAGAGACTGTGTGGCTCTTTAAGGCCCCTTCCACCCTAGTTCTCTGTATACAATGAGCTTTTAGTAAAGCTGAGGCGCTGATTTAACTTTGAAGCTTTATGTTATAACAGTTTTCTTCACTGCCCAGAAAGGTCTTAATATTAGCTGTAACCATATATCCTCTGAGTCAATCATCAATAAGGTTGACGTCCATCACTTCTAAAATCCAGTTTGTGCCTGGTGGGGGTGACAGTGGGGGTGGGTGTAGCATGTCCTGGGGTAGTCCCACCCCAAGAATCTGTTGTCCTGGCTCAGCACTATCTGTGCATCGGGAAATCTAAGGCAAGGCATTTCCTGGAACTTGACCCAGGATGCCCGTTGCTTCCCAGGCATAAGAAACTTGAAAAAGGAGTTCCTGTTGTGGCGCAGTGGAAACAAATCCAACTCGTATCCATGAGGATGCAGGTTCCATCCCTGGCCTCACTCAGTGCGTCGGGGATCGAGCGTTGCTGTGAGCTGCGGTGTAGGTCACAGACATGACTCGGATTCCCTAGCCTTCGAGTTTACCCCTAAAAAGCGAAAAGAAAGAAAGAAAGAAACTTGAAAAATCTTGCCATAAGGAGAAGAAAGGAATGCTAGATGCTAAAAATGGCCCTATAAAGGGGAAATCAACTATCTAATTCAGAAGAGCATCTGTATGCTATTGCTCCAAGGATTAAACTCCTGGAAGCATAGTACCACAAACCTCCTAAAACATCCTCAGGAGAAACAAGCTACCCACCTCCTCCTCCACCTCCTGAATGTGAAGTGTGTCAAAGATGCATTTTAAAAGGGTATGGTATAGAAAGAACTTAAAAGTGGTGGGAAAAATAATCAATTCAATCTGTGGGGCTGAAGAAAGCATTCGGCTGTGATTCTTACAGATATTTTCCTTTCTGCCTTTCTTTCAAAAGACTGAGCAAAACACAGGTTAACCACTCCTTTCTGGCTGACTCCAAAGTCAACTGTTGGAAGCTTATTTGGGGTAATTTAGCAGGAGAAATAAGCTGATTTCCCCCATCTGTTAGGCAATTGAACCTGAGGGATCCATAACTGTCCTGGCACCAGGCACTCAAAGATAGCACTGCAATAGCATTCAAAAAATTATTCTATTGATTAAAAAGAAGCCAGTCTGTAGCCCCTCTGTCAGCACACCCCATTCATGAGTGCCCCAAGTGTGTGCTTGAGCCTGGAACCTCATGGAACCTGTTCTGTGCATCTAATTCAGACTATTTGTTTATTTTATGGGGCTCCTGGCTTGATTCATTCTGATCCTGAGCTGTGCTGATTTACTTGGCTGCACTAGAAGCCTTGATGATATGGTGGTATCGATAATTCTCTCTCTCTTTGCTCAGTAGAAACTTCAAGCTTTTTATTTAAAGCCTGCTTTCTATATCTGTCAGAAACCACCTGCAATATTAGATGTCTTTTTTTTTTTTTTTTTTGTCTTAACCAGTATCATTCTTCAAACAGCTGCAGATTCAGACTTAGCCCCATACAGACCCTAATACTTGCCCTTACAGGAAATAGTATATTAGGAGCTGCTAGCCCAGATGCCCTTTGCTCTGGCGTCAGGTGGTTCTTGAACAGTGGTCCTATATCTGTCTTTAATATTTCACTTCCTGGATTCAAACTCCTCACCTGTTCCTAACTCAGATAGCTTGTGTTCCCTTGGCTACCTAGAATCCCAAGCTGTTTGGCTTCTTGCTTGATCTTCAGATCATATAAACTCATATAGATTATAAAACAAATTTATAGTCACAGAGACTATAAATTTGTTTACCATCTTTGTGTGCATTTATTTGTGCATATTTTATATTTTAAAAACAACAGAGGGATTTTTTTGTCACTTCATTAAAAATTATCCATAATATTTAAATTAGTTTCATTGATATTTATCTTATGAGCATTTAGGTGACTTCTTTCTAGTCTTTTCCTAACTATAGAGTGTGAATATAAATTTAATTGTGTGAAGATTTGTGGTGTTAGTAAATGTTTCCTAGAACATGGCTTTTATTTTATTTTTTTTCTTTGTTTTTTGTTTTTATTACTCAATGAATTTATCACATCTGTAGTAGAACATGGCTTTTAATACTTGCAGCATACGGGTGTGACTTAACTAATTTCTGGTGGTTGATATTTAGCTTATTTCCAATTTTTCATTATCATAAATAATGCTATATGTTGTATCCTTAGACATAAATTTTGCCTGAATTTCAAGTTATTTTTTTAAGATAAACTCAGATTAGGAATTATTAGGCCAAATTATAAAAACATTTTTAAGATTCTTCATACTATACTGCCAAATTTCTTCCGGATAAATTATACACACTTTCATTAGTGTTGTATGCAGCTTCTGGTTCATTGTTGTCTTATCAGAATTAATACTATTTTGATAGTTTGATAAGTTAAAACAAAATCTTATTAATGTTTAAATTTTTACTTCTGTGAGATTAATTTTTCATTTATTTGATACACATTAAAATTTCTCTTTGGTTAATTGCCTATATTCTTTCTTCACCTTCTCTAGTGGTTTTATAGTTTTTATTTTCAATTTGGATGCAGTGTTTAATGTAAAAATATTTTCCCTTTAGCTACTATTTTGCCATATATGTTTTCAGCTTGTTCTTTTTGCATCATTTATTTTGCAATAATCTTTGATTTGCTAACATTTTGAATTTTTAAAATTGAAGTATCATTGATTTACAATATTATGTGAGTTTCATGTATACAGCATAGTGATTCAGTATTTTTACAGATTATACTCCATCGTTATTACAAAATAATGACTATAACTATCTATGCTTTGCAACATATCTGTATTGATTATCTATTTTATAATAGTGGTTTGTATCTCTTAATCCCATAGTCCTAACTTGCCCCTCCTCTCCCATAGCCACTAGTTTATTTTCTATATCTGTGAGTCTCTTTCTCTTTTCATATACATTTGTTTGTATTATTTTTGAGATTCCACATATAAGTGATATCCCACAGTATTTGTCTTTCTCCATCTGACTTATTTCACTAAGCATAATATTGTCTAGGTCCATTCACATTGTTGCAAATGGAAGTTTTCTTTCTGTTTTATGGCAAAAGAATATGTTGTGTGTGTGTGTTTACACAATGAAATATTACTCAGTCATTTTGAATTTTTGCTTGTTAAATCTGTCACCCTCCTTCTATTATTTCTTTTATTGTTTTTTGCACTTGGATAGTTATTCTTTTTTCAGATATCAGGTAACATCCATAAGAGCCACCTTATAAGAGATGCTAAAGGGAATTCTTCAAGTTGAAGTGAAAAAACACTAACAATATGAAAACAATATGAAACCACAAAACTCACTATAAAGGTAAAAATATTGTCATATTTAGGCTAATTAGTATAATGGTAGTGCATAAATTCCTTTTAACTCTAATGGAAAAAGTTAAAAGACAAAATTATTTAAATAACTATAGTTACAATGATTTGTTAATGGATATAAAATATATAAAAGAAATGAGTTGTGACATCAATAACATATATCTAGGGGCAGCAGAAGTTAAAGTGTAGCCCTTTTGTGTTCAATCAAAGTTAAGTTATTATCAGCTTAAAATATACTGTTACAACTGTGAGATGTCTTATGTAAACCTCATGGTAATTACAAAGGAAAACCTGTAGAAAATACACAAAAGATAAGGAGAAAGTGATCAAAGCATATCACTACCCAAAACCATCAAATCACAAAAGAAGACAGCAAGAGAGGAAGAAAGGAACAACAGAACTACAAAAGTCAGAAAACAATTAAGAAAAAGGCAGTAGTAGATACTTCTCTATCAATAATCACTTTAAATGTAAGTGTATTAAAGATTTCAGTCAAAGGACATAGAGTAGCTGAATGGATTAAACAAAACAGGATCTAACATGTTTTTCAAGAGACTCTCTTTCGCTTTAAAGATACATATAAAAGGAGAGATGGAAAAACATATTCCAAGAGAACAAGAATGCCTATACTTAGATGAAAAAGAGAACAAGAATGCCTATACTTAGATAAAATAGACTTAAGTCAAAAACTGTCAAGAGACAAATAAGGTCATTATATAATGACAAAAGGGTTTATTCATCAAGAGGATGTAACAAATGTAAATATATATGCACCCAACATTGGAGCACTTAAAAATATAAAGCAAATATTAACAGAACTAAAGGGTGAAATAAAGAGTAATACAATAATAGTAGACAACTTCAGTACCTCATTTTCAACAATGGATAGATTATCCAGAGAGAAAATCAGTAAGGAAACAATGGACTTGAACAAGACCATAGACCACATGGAGGTAGCAGACATACACAGAATAGCCATCCAATTGCAGCAGAATACACAATGTTTTTACATACACATGGAACATTCTTCATGATAGATTATAAGTTAGGCCATAAAACAAGTCTTACCAAATTTAAGGAGATTGATACCATATCAAGTATGTTTTCTGACTACAATGGTATGAAACTAAAAATAACAAGAGGAAAATTGGAAAATGCTCAAATATAGGAATTAAACAATTCATTCCAGAACAACTAATTGGTAAAAGAATAAATCAAAATGGGAATTAAAAAGTACCTTGAGGATTTCCCATTGTGGCACAGCAGAAACCAGCCTGACTAGTAATGAGGACACAGGCTTGACCCCTGACCTTTCGCAGCGGGTTAAGGATCTGGAGTTGCTGTGAGCTGTGGTGTAGGTTGCAGATGTGGCTTGGAACCCACGTTGCTCTGTAGGGCAGCTGTAGCTCCAATTCAACCCTTAGCCTGGGAATGTCCATATGCTGCAAGTGCGGCCTTAAAAAGCAAAGAAAAAAGAACCTTGAGACAAAAGAAAATGTAAACACAACACTCCAAAACTTGTGAGATACAGCAAAAGCAGTTATAAGAGGGAAATATAGAGTAATAAACCCCTACATTAAGAAAAAAAGAAAGATCTCTGGAGTTTCTGTCGTGGCTCAGTGGTTAACAAATCCAATTAGGAACCATGAGGTTGCGGGTTCGATCCCTGGCCTTGCTCAGTGGGTTAAGGATCCGGCGTTGCTGTGAGCTGTGGGGTAGGCTGCAGACACAGCTCAGATCCCGAGTTGCTGTGGCTCTGGCATAGGCCGGTGGCTACAGCTCCGATTGGACCCCTAGCCTGGGAACCTCCATATGCCGTGGGAGTGGCCCAAGAAATGGCAAAAAGCCAATAAAAAAAAAGAAAGATCTCAAATAAATAAGCTAACTTTATACCTCAACTAGAAATGACAATAATCGAAGCACAAAATTAACAAAAGAAAGAAGCTAGTAAAGATCAGAGCAGAAAAATAAGTAGAGACCATAAAATCAGTAGAAAAGATGAACAAACCTAGAGACTAGATTTTGAAAAGTTAAAATTGAGAAAACTCTAGCCAGACTAAGAATAAAAAAGAAAATACAAATAAATAAAGTTATAAATGAAAGAGGAGATATTACAGTTGATACTCAGAAATATATAGGATCAAAAGATAGTACTACAGACAAATATCAACCAATTTGACAACCTGAAGGAAATAAATTCCTAGAAACATACAACCTACCAAAACTGAATAATGAAGAAATTAAAAAATCTGAACAGATCAATAACAAAGAGGTTGAATCATTAATTAAAAGCTTTCCAACCAAGAAAGTCCTAGAATGATGGCTTCACCAGTGCATTCTACCAAACATTTAAAGAATTAATACCCTTTTTTCTTAAACTCCTCCAAAAAAATAGAAAAAGAGGGAATATTTCCAAACATTTTATGAGGCCACCATTACCCTAACACCAAAGCCACATGAGGACACTATAAGGAAAGAAAGTTACAGGCCAGTGTCCTTGATGAATAATTAATGTAAAAATCCTCAATAAAATACTAGCAAACTGAATTCAACAACACATTAAAAGGATTGTACACCATGACCAAATGGGTATTATTTCTGGCATGCAAGGAGAATTCAACAAATGCAAATCAATAAATTTGATCTATCACATTAACAGAATGAAGGATAAAAATTAAATCATCATCTTGGAGTTCCCCAGTGGCTCAGTGGATTAAGGACCTGGCATTGTCACTGCTGTGGCTCAGGTCACTGCTATGGCATGGGTTCAATCCCTGGCCTGGGAACTTCTGCAAACTGTGGGTGTGACTTAAAATTAAATAGAAATTGATTCATCATCTCAATAGATGCAGAAAAAACATTTGACAAAATTCAATATCAATCTACGATTTAAAAAATAACTCTAGAGTTCCCGTCATGGTTCAGTGGTTAATGAACCTGACTAGTATCCATGAGGGACATGGGTTCTATCTCTGGCCTTGCTCAGTGGATTAAGGATCCTGCATCACTGTGAGCTGTGGTGTAGATGGCAGATGCGGCTTGGATCCTGCGTTGCTATGGCTGTGGTATAGGCTGGCAGCTATAGCTCCTATTCAACCCCTAACCTGGAAATCTTCATATGCCATGAGGGTGGCCCTAAAAAGACAAAAACCAAAAAACAAAAACAAAAACAAAAAAAAACTCAACAATTAGGTGTAGAAAGAAGACACCTCGGCATAATAAAGGCCACATGTGACAAACCCATAGGGGAGTTCCCACTGTGGCACAGTGGAAATGAATCCATCTAGGAACCATGAGATTGCGGGTTCAATCCCTGGCCTCGCTCAGTGGGTTAAGGATCCAGTGTTGCCTTGGAATGTGGTGTAGGTCACAGACACAGCTTGGATCTGGCGTGGCTATGTCTGTGGCGTAGAACAGAAGCTGTAGTTCTAATTAGACCCCTAGCCTGGGAGCCTTCATGTCCCATGGGTATGGCTCTAAAAAGGAAAAAAAAAAAAAGACAAGGCCACAGGAAACATCATGTTCAATGGTGATAAGATGAAAGACTTTTCTCTAAAACCAGGAATAAGACAACGATGCCCACTCTCATCACTTCTATTAAATAAAGTACTGGAAGTCCTAGCCTAAGCAACCAGGCAAGAAAAAAGCATACAATTTAGAAAAGAATAATTAAAATTATCTGTTTGCTGATAATGTGATATTATGTATTTAAAAAAAAAAACCCTAAAACTCTACCAAAAAACCCGGTTAGGACCAACAAATTCAGTAAATTCACAGGATACAAAATCAACGTACAATAATCAGTTGTATTTCTATATATTAACAATAAGCTATCCAAGGAGTTCCGTTAATGGCTCAGTGGTTAACAAATCCAAATAGGAACCATGAGGTTGTGGGTTCGATCCCTGGCCTTGCTGAGTGGGTTAAGGATCCGGTGTTGTCATGAGCTGTGGTGTAGGTTGCAGATGCGGCTCGGATCCTGCACTGCTGTGGCTGTGGGGTAGGCCGGCGGAGGGCTACAGCTCTGATTTGACCCCTAGCCTGGGAACCTTCATATGCTGCAGGAGCAGCCCTAAAAAAGGCAAAAAGATTTAAAAAAAAAAAAAAAAAAGCTATCCAAAAAAGAAGTTAAGAAAACAATCCCATTCATCACAGCATCAAAAACAATAAAATATTTAGGAATAAATTTAATCAAGGAGGTGAAAGATCTGCATACTAATGATCAGGGAAATGCAAATCAAAACCATATGAGATGTCACCTCATACCTGTATGAATGACTAGTATCAAAAAGACAGGAAAAGGGAGTTCCTATTGTGGTTCAGTGGGTTATGAACCTGACTAGTATCCATGAGGATTTGGGCTCAATCCCTGGCCTTGCTCAGTGGATTAAGGATCCAGTGTTGCCATGAGCTGTGGTGTAGGTTGCAGACTCAGCTTGGATCTGATGTTGTGTGGCTATGGTGGCCAGCAGCTGCAGCCAATTCGACCCCTAGCCCAGGAACATCCATGTGCCTCAGGTTTGGCCCTAACAACAATCCCATTTCTGGGTATGTGTTTGAAGAAAGTGAAATCAATATCTCAGATATTATGGCATTATCCACAACAGTCAGATATAGAATTAGTTTAAATGTAAAAGGCTGAATGCATGGATAAAGAAAATGTGGTGAATATGTACGATGGAAAATTCAGCAATGAAAAAGAAAGAAAGCCTGTCATTTGCAACAACAGGAATGAACTTGAAGGACATGAGAAGGATATAAGCCAGACACAGAAAGGCAAATTTTGTATGATTTCACTTATACTGGGAATCTGCAAGAATCAAACTTTTAGAAGCAACAAGTAAAATAGTGGTTACCAGGGCCTGGCTGGAGGGTGGGGAAAATAGAAACTTTCAGTTATGTAGGATGGATAAGTTCTGGAGAGCTAATGTACAGCATGGTGGCTATATTGATTCCATATTGCATACATGAAATTTGCTAAGTGAGTAGGCCTTAAATGTTTTCAACGCTCACGTACACACAAGATAACTATTTGAAATGACGGATAAGTTAGCTTTATTATGGTAATCATTTCACAGTGTATACATATATCAAAGCATTGCATTGTATACTGTAAATATATATAATTTTTATTTGTCAATTATACCTCAATAAAATTGGAAAAAAATACACTGGAATTCAGTTTGTTAGTATTTTGTATAAGAGCCATACATTTAGATTCATGAGTGAGATTGTTCTGTAGTTTTCTTTCCTATACTGTTATTTTCAAGTTGTTGTGTTTCATCCGATGATTTAGTAGCTTTTCATATATTTCCATGTTGTGGAATAATTTACCCATTAAGAAATTTTCTGTACCTTGTGTTTGAACCCTAGATCATGCATATATTAGCTTTACAAGCTCTCTCTAAGCCTTACTTGTTCCTTCTTCTCCTTCTCCTCCTCCTCCTCCTTTTTCTTCTTTTTTGGTACAACTTGGAAAACAATTCCTATCATAAATTTGTTTTGAGGATTAAAGAGATAAGACATGTACAACAGTAATTTGAAAAGATACATGCACCCCTATGGTCATTGCAGTGATATTTGCAATACCCAAGACATGGAAGCAATGTAAATGTCCATCAACAGATGAATGGATAAAGAAGATGACGTACATATATACAATGGAATATTACTCAGCCATAAAAAAGAACGAAATAATGCCATTTGCAGCAACATGGATTGTCCTAGAAATTATAACTAAATGAAGTCAAAGAAAGAGAAATACCACAGGAGATCACAAATATGTGGAATCTAACAAAAAATGATACAAAATAACTTACAAAATGGAAACAGATTCATTTTGAAACCAAATTCATGGTTACTAAAGGAGAAATGGGGGATGAGAGGGATAGATAGGGGGTTGGGATTGACACTTATACAATACTATACTTAAAGTAGTTACGTATCAAGGACCCACTATATAGCACAGGATAATCTACTCAATACTGTGTAATAACCCATATGGGAAAAGAATCTGAAAAAGAACAGTTATATGTAAATGACTTACTTTGTTGAACACCTGAAACTAATACAACTTTCTAAGTCAACTATACTCCAATAAAATTTATTTGAACAAAATAAAAAATGAAAAAGAAGAGATAAGGTATGTAAGTCACTTAGTGGAATCTCAAGCAGATAGTGAGTGCCTATAAATATAACTATTAAATGTAATCCTAATAATAACTCATTGATATGGTCCTTGAACCTGTTTGAAAGATAAAATCTTGGAAATGTTCTCTTTATTTCTTGATTATGGACTAAGAATAAAGAACTTTTTCTTAAGTCTATTCATTGGATTCATAAATTTGGGTCTCTTTTGATTTTTTTTCCAGGAAATCATCCATTTCATGAAGGTTTCCAAAATTTTCGTATTACATTTTGCCTAATATTTATTTGTGTGTTTTCTTTTAAAATAGCTTTAAAATTTGTTAAGTCCATGTTTTTTTTTTTAATTCTCTTAAATTATCCAGAGGTATTGTATTCACTTTTTGTTTCCAAAGCATTCTCTTTTAGAATTTATTTATCAATTCTGACATCAGCTGCATTTAAGTGTCAGTGTCGACAGCACATCCTACTTATCAGAGCAAATAGAACACAGCATACACACTGTTAGAAGCCACATTAGTTTCCCTTGACATCTTCCACCCTCTTTTATCCAGCCTTTGCTTATACTCTTTATTTTTTATTGAAATTTTTTTTACTCGTACCCTTTTAAATTGAAATATAGTTGATTTACAATGTCTTAATTTCTGCTGTACAGCAAAGTGATTCAATTATATGTATATATTTTAGATATTCCATTAAGGTTTAATCTCAGAATATTGAATGTAGTTCCCTGTTCTATAGAGTAGGATCTTGTTTATTCATTCTATACATAACAGTTTGTATTTGCTAAACCCAAGCTCCCAATCTACCCTTCCCCCACTGCTTCCATTCCCCCCACCCCCACCCCGGGCAACGACAAGTGTGTTCTCTACGTCTGAGTCCATGTCTGTTTCGTAGATAACTTCATTGTAGACTCTTTAAACTGAATATCTAAGGAGTAATCGAATAGATCAGACTTGAGTATTTTGAACTTTTACATTTTTTAAAAGAATTTAAAACAAATCTTTTATTATTCTAGAACTTCAGGGGAGCACAAACACATTCAGAATAAGGTAGTATTATGAGCATTACAAATAAATGAGTTGGTTACTAGTGTTCCTTTGTAAAATGTGTGAGTGTGAGTGTGTCTGTGTATTTTCCCCACATCTCAGGCTTCAAAATCTGTTAAGTTTGGCACCAAATGAACCATTGAAACCTACGTATGCCTGAATTGTTTCAGCAGAGACTTGGCTAGGGTTGTGTTACGAATATTGGGAGTGGATACTAAGCAAGTGTGCCTGGGTGGGTTGCAGTTGCCTGCAGTGTAGAGTGCAACCAGCTCATAGATGGAGCCGGTGATGGTGCTGTGAGACCGTGGAAACTCTTCATCTTTGCTGAGATTCCTGATAGACTCTTGTCAAGGACATGCTGCTGATCCTATTTATAACCCTGGAATCTCTGCTGCCAAGTTCTCCAGACAGTGAGAAATGTATTTGAGATGACTTTTTTTGGGTGCTTTCATTTAGAATAATGTCTCCATCTACATTTAAAGAAGTTTTCCAGAAACCTGACAGATGGAGTGAATATCCACTGCCAGATTACAGTGCGTCTGTCTAATGGAGGCCACCACCCAACTGGGTTCCAAACACATGGACAGAGAAGGTATTGTTTTTTATGTATGTATTTCTCTCTTTTTTCTTTTTCTTTCTTCTGTTTCTCTCTTTCTCTCTTTCTGTCTTTTTCTCTTTCTTTCTTTCTTTCTTTCCTTCTTTTTCTTTCCTTCTTTCTTTTTCTTTCCTTCCTTCCTTCCTTCTTTCTTTCTTTCTTTCCTTTTTGGGGCCACACCTACAGCACATGGAAGTTCCCAGGCTAGGGGTCAAATTAGAGATATAGCTGCTGGCCTACACCACAGCCACAGGAACACGGATCTGAGCCGCATCTGCAACCTACACCACAGCTCATGGCAACGCCAGATCTCGACCGACTGAGCAAGGCCAGGGATCGAACACGCAGCCTCATGGATACTAGTTGGATTGTTTCTCTCTGCCCCAAGGGGAACTCCTAGTATTTGTTTCTCTAATTCCTCTTGCTGCTCAGTACGGTTCCTTTGATTGTTTTAATAATAACATTACATACTGGGGAATGTATGCACTGTTGTTTCTCAAACGTACTTATTCCTGTTTTGCCTTTTTACTTTAATTTTGGGTTCTCAATTTAAACATACAGGGAGAAAAAAATGCCAGCACAATTGTTGGACATTTCCCTTCTCGTAGTGTAGCCTATCAAGCAGGATGCTAACATTCTCATGTCGCCTATTTCGTTTATCAAATCCAAACCTAAATTGGAAAGCTTCAGAGTCTCTAAGACTGTACCAGTTACTCTCCAGGACAGTGGAGCATTGCGGCTAAGGAAGTGATACTCAAGATGCCTCTTCACTGTATGAGCCGCATGAAGCTGTAGAGTAAAATTCATATGCTTAGCTTTTCTTATTTTATCTCTCACCATCTAGTTTCTGAGAAATAAAAGCAAAGGACTAATTTAAAAATAAATAAGCCCATGGGGGTGAGGAAGTGGGATGGGGGTGGGGGCTAAGAAAAGGGAAGAAATATTTGAAACTCAGAAGCAAAGGCATCTTTTTGCTATTTGCAGTATTTTACTGCCTCAAGCATTTTACAAGCGATTTCAGGAACAGAACTTTAGCCTATTGCTATTCATAACCAGAATTCAAAAGGAGAATGTAATACATATAATTTCCCTAAATATGTGTTTCCTGAACCATGCGTGTTGGTACTTCAGCACAGAGCTAGCTTTATTCAAATTGGGAAGTGGGGACCATTTTTTATTTGTATGTAATCTATGCATTGATTTTCAAATCCTGGAGAGTGAATTTAATATATTTCCCTTGCCCTGAATCCCCTTAAAGCTTTAGAGCCTCAAATCCTTACCATTTATATAAACTTCATTGTCCGACAGCACAAGCCACTAGCCACATGCGGCTATTTAATTATAATTGAAATTTATTTCCTCAGTCTCTTTTGCTACATTTCAAATGATCAAAAGCCACATGTGGCTAGTGACTGCCATATTGCACAATGCAGGCATGGGTCACCACGACCAGCACAGAAAGTTCTATTGGACAGAATTTGGGCGTATTAGGTGTTCAGTGATGTTTATTCATTATCCTCCTTATGCCTCATTCCTCTAGGGCATGGTTCACCGAAACTAGAAAGATAACAATTCTGAATTAATTTCAGATTCACTAATTGAGCTTATTTGCACCCTCAAGATTCATTTTCAACACCATCTGGACTTAATCCATCTACCTTTGTTACCTACTGAAAAGTCTGGAGTTTCAGGCCAGGATAAGGAGATGCTGATTTACCCTGTAACAAGCTAATACAGGAGATGTGGGGACAGGGGGGAAGGATCGGTTTCACAGGGTGCCCTTAAGAGTCATCATTGTCTAATTTCATGGGCAATTTAGCACAGTGGCAAATTCACTCACGCTGCAACTGCAAAGTAAATATATTTTCTTTCTTTTGTCTATACCTGATCTAGCCTTCCTGGTGGTCTCTACTCTCTGTGGAGCAAGGAGGAAATAGTTCTCAATTCTTTTAAACTTGACCTGAACCGATAATGTGAGCAGCCCTTTAGATAATTGTCGGTCCTCCTCGGTCCTCCTCCATGCAAGAATTGCTTACTCAGTTGTATTTTCACTTCTGAATCCCCTTTGAAGGTGGGTAAGTGCAAGAGAGATGGCACGTGGGTATATGTGAAGGTGTGGGTTGGTTTGTGTAAACTTAGGGTATCAGAGAGGGTAGCTGGGGTGCCCTGGGGGTTGGCTGACTTGGTCCTCTCCTGGCATCTGGTGTAGATGTTTGAGCCCAGAGAACTCGCAGAGACTCCTGCTCACCTCTGCCAGGGTCCCCCTACTCAGTTCCCGCTGGTTGCCCTCACCCCAGGCCTTGAGGTCCACTCTCTGCGTTTCTTCCATATCCTCCATCAGGCCCCCCAGCTAAGGTGGTTCTTTCTGCAAATGGGACCATCACCATCATAGCAGAACAGAGCTTCACCTTGTATTCAGATTGGAAATTGGGGAGTTCCCACTGTGGCTCAGCGGAAATGAATCTGACTAGGAACCATGAGGTTGTGGGTTCGATCCCTGGTCTTGCTCAGAGGGTCAAGGATCCGGTGTTGCCGTGAGCTGTGGTGTAGGTTACAGATGCAGCTTGGATCTGGCATGGCTGTGGCTGTGGCGTAGGTCGGTAGCTGTAGCTCTGATTAGACCCCTAGCTTGGGAGCCTCCATATGCCATGGGTGCAGCCCTACAAAGCAAAAAAAAAAAAAAAAAAAAAAAAATTGGAAACATCTAGAGGCAGCATTTATTCATTCAATCTGCAAAGGAAAAATTAGACTAGGGCATCTGGAGTTCTCTCATTTATGGAAAAATCTACACAGTTTGCATAATGGTATGTCAGTTGACATAAGCTGGTGATTATATTTTCAGTTTAAATGAACAACTTCTGTTCCTACAATGAGCATCTAAATGCAATATGCTTTACGAACTTTGTGGTTATCACATGCTTTGCAATAGAGGCTTTGTTTATTCCTGGAGGATTGAACAAAAGGCCTCTTGCTTCTCTACAAACATAACAGGTGATGGGATTTGCTCAATATACACTGTTTCCTCACCTGCCTAATCTCTTAAAAGGGCTCTTTGTTCCTTCTGCTCCAGCACAGGGTGCAAGTATTGCTTAGTATTCTGTGTGTTTGAAAATACAATTAGCACACTACCTTGAGAATTTAAAATGCAAGTGACAAAAGGTTATTTCCTCCTCCGTCTTCTTAAATATCACTCTTATCTGCAGTCTTTTGATTTTAACACAGACCGAATCAAAGAATATACGTTTTATTGTTTTTTCCACATTGTCCAAGTCTATAACTACCTTTTCTCATCTGACCATAATGCCGTAATCATCAGAAGAGAAGAGCTTCTCTTTTTCTTCTTCTACTCCGTGGCCTCCTTTCGCCCAGTTGCAGCTTTTCGGCTAAGCTTTAGTGGAGAAGTATCCTAAATAAGATCTAAGACCTGTGTCTTCCAGGTTTGGGTCTTGTTATTTTAGAGAAATTAAAAACATCTGAAAAAGTCCTGTGGCTTTGCTTGGGCATAGAGAAGGTGTCTAAATTCCTTTAGCATGCCTGCTTTATTCTGCGTGGTGTCTTTGGTGACTTGATGTCAAAAGTGGAAGAATAAAGTGAAATGTTTGGGGAGGAGGTAGAATTTATCAGAGTAATATTTGCTAAAATATCATTCTTATTGCAATAATAAGTCCTAGAGGGATTCAATCCTGAAGACAAATACCGTTTCTTAATCCCTCCCAATAACTGCCTGGATTTCCGGTGGAACTGTGTGTGCCAAGAAAGGTTGTGCATCTGATGCTGATGGACCTTTTGCCCTCATAGTGTTACTATCCTAGGGCAGCTCGGAAGAAGGAAACATCGCTCAAGAGATGAGGGAGAGTCCCAAGTTCCTTTTACAGATGGGTGAACATTTTTGGTACCCTGAAGATGCTTTTATCCTCAGCTTCTTTGAAATGTCAGATCCCAGAGTGATTTCTTTTTTTTTTTTCTTTTCTTTGTAGGGCTGCACCTGTGGCATAGGGAAGTTCCTGGGATGGGGTCTAATTGGAGTTGCAGCTGCGACCTACACCACAGCCATAGCAACAATGGATCCTAGCCGAATCTGTGAACTACTCTGCAGCTTGCAGCAACACTGGATCCTTAACCCACTGACTGAGGCCAGGGATCGAACCCAGATTCCTTGACACTTGCCGAGTCTCTGTTCATGTATTCCTTTCCCTCATTTGGTTTTCTAACTTCATCTGTTCTTCTATCCATCCATTCGCTCTTGGGTTCTTTGTAGTGAATCCTGACCATAAATGATTTTATGTCCTGTACTTAATTATTGGTAAACTGAGTGTGAGTTTGCAAAACATTTCTACAGCCTTGCACTGGGGGACGCTTCCAACTCAATAAATACCAGCAAAAGGACATTCTTACGTTAAAGTATGAATGTAGGAGTTCCCACTGTGGCTCAGTGGGTTAAGAACCCAACATAGTATCCATTGAGAATGTGAGTTGGATCCTTGGCCTCACTCAATGGGTTAAGGAAGTGGCGTTACTGTGAGCTGTGGTGTAGGTCGGAGAAGTGGCTCAGATCTGGTGTTGCTGTAGTTGCTGGTGTTGTAGCCTGGCAGCTGTAGTTCCAATTTGACCCCTGGAAGGAACCTCCCTATGCCACAGGTGGGGCCCTAAAAAAAAAAAAAAGGTATAGATGTAAATTGCTGAACTCTTTACCCTAGAGATGCAGCAAAAAGGTGCTTGCATAATGTCTGGCCTCTTTTGAAGCCCAAGAAATTGTCCCCGTCATTCTGCTCAGTCATGAGGCCAATGGGCCAGCCCTTCCTGAATGTCGCCTGACCTGAAGGGCATTGTGACTCAACGCTGGCTGACCTCGGCTCCTCCAGAGGTGATTCCCTGCTTAGGACAAAGCAGAGGGGGCAGGGCAGCTTCAAAGCCTCTCTTGGCCTGTGGAAAAGCACAGTCTGGAGTGGGGCTGCTGCCAAGTCCACCACATGAATGTTCATTTTGCTTGGCTCGTGGTCAAGCCGCAGCAGAAAACCAGGTTAAGAGTGAGTAATGGGTTAGCCTGGCTCTTGGAGTTTGTCTGTAGACAGAGAGGGCTCGGGTCTGGACATCTTTAGGGGAGGCTGCGGGGTTGGCCATTGTGGGCTATTTTTCAGGGCAGTCTGGGACCAGGCAGGGATGCTTTATTGATTCCCATCTGGAATAGATCGAAGGGAAGAGTTTTAAACAGGCCCTTGATTCTTTCCTTTGTGCCATTGAAAGATCACTTAATTATCATTCAACTGCAGTGTCGCAGGCTGGCCTTCTCTCCTATGGGCTCAGATGGATGGAAATTTGAGATGGCTGAAGAGGCCAGGATGGTATTATTAATTTTATTACTGATAGCGGTAGCCGCAGTGATAGTTGCAAAGAAACATAAAGCAGTTCAAAATGAAGGCTGCCGGGGAAGACGCTCCATCTAGAAATGTCCAAACCCACACAAGCTATGTATTTTCAGTTGCTGCAGCCCAGGTGGGTACTCAGCTGGCTTTGTTTTTTGCTACCTCTTTAAGGAAACCTGGCCTGGTATTAACTCTGCGCTGCCCATTTTCTCATCTTCTCCCTCACTATGCAAATCTAAACTTATCCAGGGTAATAAAAACGTTCCTCCTAGAATCCGTGTGGTTTAAGTAGTACCCGCGGCATGGCTGAGACAGGGTAATGAACATATAAAAACGGGTTTTGAGGCGTTCCCGTCGTGGCTCAGTGGTTAGCGAAACCGACTAGGAACCTTGAGGATCCCTGGCCTCGCTCAGTGGGTTAAGGATCCGGTGTTGCCGTGAGCTGTGGTGTAGGTCGCAGACACGGCTCAGATCTCTTGCTGCTGAGGCTCTGGTGTAGGCCGGCGGCTACAGCTCCGATTGGACCCCTAGCCTGGGAACCTCCATCTGCTGCGGGAGCAGCCCAAGAAATGGCAAAAAGACAAAAAAAAAAAAAAAAAGGGGGTTTTGAGTGAGAATCCTGTACTAACCCTTGTGCTAGGACAGTGAGGCCTGGAGAGGTCTATTCCAAGGGGGAGGGAGTTCGAAGCTCCCAGCGGTTGACTCTGGAGAATGACTGAGGACACACCCTTCATATGCTTGGAGGAAACAGTGAGGTCAAGAGGGAGTGAATCAATGCAAAGGAAGGAGCAGGAATGGAATGAGGGAGAGAAAAGTGGCTTCTCAATTTCCCGAGTGCCCAGGAAAGAGGAGTTTTTCCAGAGATTTTTGTGATTAGGGTTTAAGTACAGAAAAACCAAAACTCAGCATAGACTTGGGGCCCAGATAGAAAGACTTTGTTTCTAGAGTGGCCAGTGGGGCATTCCCATTGTGGCTCAGCAGTAACCAACCTGACCGTATCCATGAGGACGCGGGTTCGATCCCTGGCCTCGCTCAGTGGGTTAAGGATCTGGCGTTGCTGTGGCTGGGGTGTAGGCCGGGCAGCTGCAGCTCTCATTCGACCCCTGGCTTGGGAACTTCCATATGCCATGGGTGTGGCCCTAAAACGACAAAAGAAAAAAAAAAAAAAAAAAAAAGAAGAGTGGCTGGTGGTAAAATGAAATGGCTCTGTCATCAGCTTGGAAAGAACAGTAAAGGGGGACAGGCAAGGCGGGCCTGTCCTGCCTGCCTCTCTCTTCCCTTGGCTCCACGTCCTCCTTTATAGCCTAAAGCGTCCTTTGTGTAACTCAGCTAGTAGAATATCCCACTTTAGTCGTAAAGTATGGTATCAGGAGCTCAAGTCCAGAACCTCATGGCCTGGGCTCACATTCCAGCTGTGACTCTTACATGTTGATTTCTGAAGACCATTGCCTGTTAAAGGCAGCCAGATGTCTCAGAGAAATGGCTGACTCCAGGGGTGGGGCATGAAACTATGCTCCTCGAATACATTCTTGTGACAAAATGCAGGGGAGGTTGGCTGTGACAAAAAAAATAAAAAAAAATAATAATAAAATTTTTTCAAATCTTTTAGTTAAAAAAAAAAAAAAAGGCAGAGAAAGTTGGGAGTTTTCGTTGTGGCTCAGTGGGTTAAGAACTTGAAATAGTGCCTGTGAGGCTGCTGGTTTGATCCCTAGCCTCGCTCAGTGGGTTAAGGACTCGTTGTTGCCACCAGCTGTGGCATTGGTCACAGATGCGGCTCTGATTCAACCCCTAGCCCTGTGAACTTCTATTTGCCATGGGTGTGGCCATAAAAAGAAAAATAAATAAATAAGGCAAGGAAGGTTCTCCAAGACTCATGAGGACGTGACTGAAGGATAAGGAACTGCCTTGGGGTCCCTCTGGGAAGCCCAGTTTGGGAAACATTTGCACAGTGAAAAATAATTATGGAAGAAATTCTGATATTAAATGATAATATATTGATTTTTAAGAAGAATCAGCCGTTCCATAGCAATGTTCCAAAGAGTGTGCAAGCGGTCGAAAGAGAAAGCTATGTTTCTGTGCAAGCATGACAGCTGAAGGTGTAGAAGAAATTATTGAATTGGAAAAATCTCTATTTTGCAGTCAACAAAATCATAAATTACTCAGACAAGTGTTATCAGTGGAGAGGGAAACCATTGGATAAAAATTTCTGGAGAACATCACATAGCATTTGAACATAACATCGTCCTTCACTTCAGAATTACGGTGAGAAAAGTGTGCTTTTGCAATGGAGATATCTACCAGACATGAATTTAACCAAGGCATAAAAATTAGCATGTCCAAAACTGGGCCAAAGTGATATTATTAGGTACCTGATGTGATATAAAATGAAATATGCAACATTATCTATGTAAAATTCTCACCAAAATAAGAAAATAATCAGCCAGATCCAAAACGTGGGGCATTCTCCTTAACGACTGGCCTGGACTGCATAAAAATGTCAATGTCATGAAAGATTAAAGACAAAAAAAACAAGCAAACAAGGGGACTATTCTAGATTAAAGGAAACAAACTAAAGAAACAAATCAAAGCACGGTCATTGATTGAAACATAATTTGGAGGAAGAACCCTTCAGCTAGCTAGGATTTTTATGAACCAGTGGGAATTATGAGACATATTAGTGTATCGATAAGAAGTTTCTTGAAAAATAGAGCTACCATATGATCCAGCAATCCCACTCCTGGGCATGTAATTAGAGAAAATTCTAATTGGAAAAGATGCAGGCACTCCTATGTTCATAGCACTATTTACAATAGCCAAGACATGGAAGCCACCTAAATGCCTGTCAACAGATGAATGGATAAAAGAGATGTAGGCGTTCCCTTGTAGCACAGTTGGTTAAGGATCCGGTGTTGTCACCACTACAGTGGCTAGGGTCACTGCTGTGGTGTGGGCTCAGTCCCTGGCCTGGGAACTTACACATGCTGCGGGCACAAGCAAAAAAGAAGAAGAAGAAGAAGAGGAAGAAGAAGAAGTGGTAAATATAAACAATGGAATATTACGCAGCCATAAAAAAGAATGAAATAATGCTATTTGCAGCAACATGGATGGACCTAGAGATTATCATTCTAAGTGAAGTAAATTAGAGAAATACAAATATCCTATGATATCACTATATATGGAATCTAAAAAAATATATAGGTTTCATAAATACATAAATTATTTACAAAACAGAAATAGACTCACAAATATAGTAAACAAACCTATATTTACCAAAGGGGACAGCAGGGGAGGAGAAGGAGAGATAAATTAGGAGTCTGGAATTGACATACACTCATTACTATGTATGAAATATGAAAAAACAAGGACCTACTCTGTAACACAGGGAACTATACCCAATATGTTGTAATAACGTGTAGTGGAAAAGGTTCTGAAAAACTTATTTATATATATGAATCACTTTGCTGTACACTTGAAACTAATAGATCGTTGTAAATTCATTATATTTCAATTTAAAAAAGAAACATATTTCTAAAATAAGAGAAAAAATAGTAAGTTTTTTGGATGTGATATGACGGTGTGCTTATGATGTCTTAGAAGATTCATGAGTGTATGTTTAGAAGTGAAATATTGACAGTTGGTGAATCTAAGTGAAGGCTCTCATCACTGTCATATTCTTCCAACTTTTCTATATGTTAGAAAAGTTTCAAAGTAAAATGCAATACAGATATTTCCCAACTTTGGGCAAGTTTGTTAACCTAGGATTATCTCCTTTCCTCAACTGACAGGAGAAACCTCATTGTATTGGTTTACTTAGTATCTCATTTGCAAAGAACACATAGTAAGTGCTTAATAAATATTGGTTGCGTAGTTCTCCTCCCTGTCTTCTGGATTACCAGTGGAGTGTGAGTTGACAAGGACAGAGACTATGTCTTGTTCATCTGAGTCCTCCAGTGCTTGGCTCATGGTGTGCCTCGAGTCTGGAGTTAGTAGATGCAAACTACTACATTTAGGATGGATGAGCAACGAGGTCCTGCTCTATAGCACAGGGAACTATATCCCATCTCTTGGGATAGATCATGATGGAAGATAATATGAGAAAAAGAATGTGTATATATATGTATATGACTGGGTCACTTCCATATAGCAGAAATTGGCACATCATTGTAAATTAATTATACTTCAATAAAAAAAGATTAGCAGATGCAATCTATATAGAATGGATAAATAACAAGGTCCTATTATACAGCACTGGGAATTACATTCAATCTCCTGTAGTAAACAAGCATGAAACAGAATGTATAGATTATACCTGAATCACTTTGCTGTACAGCAGAAATCAGCAGAACATTGTAAATCAACTATACTTCAATAAAATAAATTTTTAAAAAGAAATGAAATGAAACTATGAATGAAATCGTATTGAAATGTTTGGTTTAAATGGAGGACACCACAATAACACTTGAAGAACCACACCGGAATAATGCTCTTGCTATATGACTTGAACCACCAGACTGTTCCACCACTACGATAGTGTCTTCTATTCCCAAATGGCTGACTGTGCATTTCTATGCTGTAAGGCAGAGCTTCTCAACTTTGGCATCCATAAGAATCAGTGTGTGTGCGGTGTGGGGGGTAGCTTGTGAAAACACGGGTGTCTGGGCCTCACCCCCCATAGTTTCTGACTCCCTAGATCTGGAGTGAGGTCTGAGATATTGCATTTCTAACAAGCTCTCAGGTGATGCAGGCTCAGAAACTGCAGTTTGAGAATCACCACTGATGAGCAGCTCATGGAGCAGGAGGAGATCAGGAAACACAGAGAAATGTTGTAGCTCCCTAAGCAGATGTTTTGCAAAAGACCCCCCCTTGATGTACATGAATAGTGGTTTTTGAAAAGTAACCCAAGAAGTGAAAGGGAGCTGGTTCCTATCATCCCTGAAGCAAAATGATCTTTCATCAGCATCTAGTCAACAACATTGCATAGAGGGAGCATGAGGTTTAAAGATCTGCCAGATGATTATGTATGATATATATCAATCCATGCATTATATGTATATATATGATAATGATATATATGATCATCACATATGATACACCTTATGTATGATTTGTAAATATATGCAAAAAATCTAACACCTTCTTCGTTTGAGCCTTTATGAATCGAAGCAGCAGAGAGGAGTTCCCGTCATGGCTCATGGGAAACAAATCCCATTAGTATCTGTAAGGATGTGGGTTTGATCCCTGGCCCCGCTCAGTGGGTTAAGGATCCGGTGTTGCCATAAGCTGTGGTGTAGGTTGCAAGTGCAACTCGGATCCCACGTTGCTGTGGTGTAGGCCAGCAGCTGTAGCTTGGATTCAACCCGTAGCCTGGGAACCTCCATATGCTGCAAGTTCTGCCCTAAAAAAATCAAAACAAAACAAAACAAAAGTAGCAGAGAGAGAGAGAGAATGGTTCCTGGCTACTTCAGTTAGGGTTATCCCCTGCCTTAATGTACAATTCCACAGAGACAGAAAATCAGGCCCAGAGAAATCAGTAAACAATGTGGCTGGGATCCAACTGGTCTAAGAATGCCAGGTGTTTGGGTCTATAACTAGGTTCTACCGCCTCGTTGCTGTTCCTGGAGGGTGATGCCCTTTGCCTTCTTGTCCAGACCTGCTTCGGCACGTGGGATAGAAGTGCTGTCCTACTTATTTTTTCTTCGACCTGCAGAACTTTGAGAAGAGTGCATACTGCAAACGTACAGAATCTAGAAATTCAATTCTTGTTGAAAATGCAAGGATGAGAGACATGAGATTTTGATTCAGAATGTTCTAAAGGAATAACCTTTATGAATTATCCATACCTGCTTTTCTTCTCCCTCTAGAAAGGGATAATCACATTTTTGGAGTCTTCCAAGACAATTCTAGCTTTAACTTCTCTTTTCTTGCTGTTTGTAACAGTGACTTTTCTTCTTACGGTTGTCACCTGTGAGTCATAGAACAGAGGAAGAAAGAGTAGTCTTTATAATTAAAATACTCAGTCTCTAGCACCCCTTGAGCCTGTTGCTCCTGATTCTCCTAAGTGGAATATGTCGTTGGCATCTCTTAAAGGAATCGTGTGTGCCAATCTGGCCATGGTACATTCTTTTCTATGAGCCATAATCTTTATTTTCCAATACACTCATATTTTCTAAGAAAATATAACAAAAATCATGAAAGAATGAACAAGAAAGAGGACAGTCCTTTCATATTGAAGCAAGTGCCTACCCGGACTGTTTTTGTTTTTGTTTTTTTTTTGTCTTTTTGCCACTTCTTGGGCCGCTCCTGCGGCATATGGAGGTTCCCAGGTTAGGGGTCGAATTGGACCTGTATCCACCGGCCTACACCAGAGCCACAGCAACGCGGGATCCGAGCCGCATCTGTAACCTACACCACAGCTCACGGCAATGCCGGATTCTTAACCCACTGAGCAAGGGCAGGGACCGAACCCGCAACCTCATGGTTCCTAGTCGGATTCGTTAACCACTGCGCCACGATGGGAACTCCAACCCAGACTGTTTTAACAAAAGGAAATGTCACCTCCAAATCCTGGGAGTTCCTGAGAATGTGAACCATCCTCCCTGGTATGTCTTTGGAATCTGAACAAGCTGAGAGTCTATCATTAATAGTTATGTGGATTAAGTATATAGCCCTCTAAACTCTACCACACAACTATGAACACAAACTCCTTTTTCTCTTCCTTAATCTAGCCATTGCACCATAAGGATAACATATACAGAGACCACGTAGCTCACATGCTAATTTCATTACCTTCTGTGGCTCCTCATTGTATACTGAATAGCAAACATTCATACGGCCACACTAAGTGCCAGGCAGTCTTCAGCACTTCCACGTGTTAAGTCATTTGACACTTGCTACAGAACAGAAAGGCTCCATCCCTTGCCTAAGGTCACATAGAATCAGGCTTCAGGAGGTCTCAGGAAGTCTGGCTCTTGATCTCATGCGCTTACTTGCTACTCAACACTGGGAGAGGGGGGAGCCCTGTGGATTTGGTGCTCTGTTTCTAACCTTGACTTCCACTAAGTCCCTCAAGCACCCAATGCTGCAGTCCTATGGATGTACTTATTCTGGCCCACATGAATCTTGGCACAGATATGCTGCCACTTGAAAAAAAGACGCCTCCTTGCTTCCATACACATACCCGCGTACATGTCACTCTGACAAAGTCCTCTTTCTTGAGAGCTCAGATACAGGACTATCTTTTCTGAGACGTCTTCCTAGATTCTTCAAGCAACATTAAATCTCTTCCTTTTTTGTTTTTGTTTTGTTTTCGATGCACCAATGGCATGAAGCAGTTCCTGGGCCAGGGATTGAACACACACCACAGCAGTGATCTGAGCCACTGCAGTGACAACACCGGATCCCTAACCCACTGCCTAAATCTCTCCTTCTGACCATCCAGAAATACCACTGTTAGTGCCACTGTCATTTTCCTATTGGAATTGTTTACGTTTTTGTCTTCCTGAGTAGATGGTGAGGTCCTAGGGGACAGGACCTCTTCTACCTCTGTCACCCTCTGAGCACCAGCATTTGACAGGCATTTACTAGAACACAGAGTTGAAGACAAATGCAGTGTGTGAGTATTCAGTATGTAATTGTTCACATTTCCCTGCAAATAATCTCTATGTGCTTGCAGCCATTTGCCTTCGATTGCATTTAGTTATTGTTCTGGTATATGTCCTTTTCACAATGAAGGGGAAATGCAGAGGAACTAGCAAATACAATCGCATGTCCAATGTGGAGGCTAAGGGGTCCTCCATAGACCATCACTTTTGTCTTAGCGTAGCTGCTAAAACACTGGAAGAGATTTAAATAATTCTTGGGCCATCCTGTAGTGCTCCCTCCCCGTACCAACTGTTAGTGATTTCCTTAGGTTACCTTCTGCAGTTGTATGTATGTCATGGTCCCCTTGTGAGCTCCTGGGAACAGACTCATTGATTTCTTTGTATTCGTTATACCTAATATGGCAGGTGCCTGAAATAGAAGTGGGTAATGTCGATGGTAGTAATAACGTCAAGATGGCATCATCAAACACTGGAACATTCTGTTTATGAAAATACTTACATTTATTGCATGAAGGAATGCATACCCCTAGATGGGGACTTAGAGATTATCTTATTCTAATTCATTATTTCATTGACCGGGACTCTGATAACCCAACAATTAAGGAGTTGCTAGTGGTCCAAAGGCTGACTAGTGGTGGAGCTGGGATTCGAAACTGGGCATTTTGCCTCATCACCCAGTGACACTTGTTCTCAACTACATGGTAAAATTTGGGCCTTTGGAAGGAAATGAGGGTTTCTTTTAAAATGTGTTTAATTACATAGACTAACTACATGGTCAAGGAACTCTGTAATAGAATTTTCTAGGTAGCCCCTCTGGCCCCCCAAATTGCTTTTCTTTCCACTTGTTACCAAAAAGCTTTGGGAAACTCATAAACCCATGTCACTGCCTACGTAGCATATTCAGAACTTAGCAGAACCTTTCTTTAATAATTTAGAAGCTCACAATGCCTTGTGCTCATATCAGCAATCCTTGCACAGCAATGTAATGAAATAAGTTTAAGAAGTTGGGCTAAATATTATCTTACCTCATGGCAGACCTTAAGGACTAAAAACAATCATGGGTCCTAGTTGTTTTGTCACTATTTGGTTATTGTTTCTACACACTGAGAATATGATGGTGGCAGAGGATGGGGGATGGGGGAGAGGAGGAATCATGTAATTCAAAATTCTAATTAACTGGGTTCCAGCTTGTTTAAATTTTGTAATTTTCCTATAACTTATGTACTGCAGAGTAATCTAAGATATAGACACACACAAGTAAAATAAATATATGCGAAATTTTACAGTGGGAAGAACAGAGGTTTTGGAGTCTAACAGTGGCTTTGAATCCCATGTCTACACACTGTCTGCAAGATGGAGGTCTGGCGACTTAACATCTATGAATCTCATTTTTTTTCATATACAATGGAGAAAATAATACATTTCTCATAGAGTCATGTACATTAAATAAAGGGAAATAAATTGCTAGGCATGCTACGTATTTTGGTTCCTGCCCCTAATTTTCCATCCCTTGTTTTTGAAGCAAAAGAGAAGATAGATTTATAATGTAATGCCATACACGTTAAGAATAGTAAAGACGGAACATTGGTTTTGTCTATAGCTAGTGGCTCAACTAGAGTGCTAATTAGATTAACATTGCTTGGTGAAAAAATCTGTAAGGTAATGAGGAAGACTTAGACATTTGTAGAGATAAGATGAAATGTTAAAGGGATATTTTTTGGGCACCATTAATACTATCATTCTTTTGTTTTGTGTCTTTTTGGGTTTTTGTAGGTCCCAGGCTAGGGGCCTACACCACAGACACAGCAAGGAGGGATCCGAAGCCACATTTGCAACCTACACCACAGCAACGTTAGATCCTTAACCCACTGAGTGAGGCCAGGGATTGAAGCTGCAACCTCATGGCTCCTAGTCGGGTTCATTAACCACTGAGCCACGACGGGAACTCCATCATTCTTGACTACACACGCAGAATCTTACAAAATATTGAACAAAGGTGATTCCACTTAAATTTTCCTTAGCTGACTTGAGACACTCCCCTTGGGGGAAGTTGGGAGCTGCCAGCTCAAGTTCCAAAACAATGAGATGAAATGAAGAGCAAAGTATATTTTTTTGCGAACAGGCACGGCTCCCCCCCCCCCCCCGCCTTGTTTCTGGGGAGATGTTGAAGGGGCAGGATTCCAGCTTGGGCGAGAAGGGGAGTCCTTGGCAGCAAGCGGCTCTGTCCTGGACCAGCTGAGTGGATTCCTCTGCAGGAGAGAGGAGTCCGTTTCTATGACGATCCACAGCTGCTCTGCCAAGACCGCCAGCCGGGATGCCTGGCAGTGCTAATTTCTATGCGGACATCCGTTCATTAGACTTTGACCTAGAATTACCATCATCTTTCACAAGATAGGCAATGAATCATTGTTTTTGGCCCTTCCTTTGTCTCCTTCAGCCTAGGTTTGATTTGGATCAGAAATGCAATCTTTGTAGGTCATTATCCAGCTCAGCCAGGAAGGTTCCTGAAGGGTCACTTTCATAACAGGCTAAGGTTTTATTGGAAACAGAGTATAAGTGAACAGTCTAAGAGCTCAGAGGAAACTGATCATAACCCAGCTCTGCCACTCAGTGGCTCTGTGATCTTGGGGTACCGCTCGGCTCCTGTCAACCAGTTATCGCATCTGTCCAATGGGGCTAACAAGATTTCCATGCTCACAGAATTGCCATGAGGTGTGGGCAGGGGTGAGGTGGAGAGAATCTCTAACGCCCATGTTTGCATCTGGAATGAGAAAATGCAGCTACGTGAAGGGATACCTAGGTGTCTGGCACTTGAGTTTCACTGACTTGGGGTCCATCTAGACCATCTGGCTCTTCCCGTTAAGGTTGCATCCTTTGTAATTCAATTTATTTCCCTTCATCCTTTATCCTCCTTGACTTTGAGGATACTGAAAAGCTGTGAAGCAATCTATAACAACAAGATAGCAATGCAAATCCAAATTCCTTCTCTCAAAATTAATCAAAAAGTTCATTTTATATTTTTGTATAACTCCCATTTTATAATTTAATCTTACTTCTAGCATTCTAGAGAGAGAACGACAGATGTTAAGTGCTTTCTTTGGTTAGCTTGAAATGGAATATATTAGCAGGAGACAAAGTTCAACTGTATCCTAACAGAATTAAAACCAATGACTAAGAATAAAGAGTTATGGAGTGTCTGTTGTGGCTCAGCAGGTAAAGAACCCAACATAGTGTCCATGAGGATGCAGGTTCAATCCCTGGTTTTGATCAGTGGGTTAAGGATCTGGTGTTGCTGCAAGCTGTGGCATAGGTCTCAGAGGTGGTTCAGATCCAGTGTTGCTATGGCTGTGGTGTAGACTGGCAGTTGCAGCTCTGATTCGACCCCTAGCCCGGGAACATCCATATGCCACAGATACATCTGCAAAAGGGGGAAAAAAAAGATTTATCGAGCACCAAGTGTCTACCAGCTCCGGTGGACATAGAGACAGAAATATAAAACCTGGAGCTGTGAAACATGTCCTAATTCTATCAAGGTCACACAACAATTGCAAAGAACTAGGACAGACTTGAGTCCCTCCACTCTGCAGTGTTATCTCTGAGCCTCCTCTTTGTAATTGCAAAATGAGTTCATGCCTGTAATGCTCAGCACAGGATTTGGGAACCCTGGTAAATAACAGAACATTGTTATTGGAGTTCAGATATGAAGCCACTAGAAATGAGAGCTAAAGTTCCTCCAGGGAACATTTTAGAGTGAAACAGGAATTTAGTACCATTAATTTCCCATGGACCATTTCTAAAGGGACAGTGTGGTGACAGAATAATTTCCAAGTGGGATTTTACTAATGGACAAAGAAGCAGGCATGAACCTAGGAAAAAAAAAATCTTTGGGAGTGTCTATATTTAAAAAAAAATGTAATGCAAATACCCAAATAAAGTTAAGGTCCACCCCTTGCCATGGTTATAGTGTGACTTTGAACAAAACCAATTAAGTTGCACTGTGTCCAGCATAAACCCATCGGCTTAGCAATGCTGGAACCAACACTGTCCCAACCATGACTCACTGGAGCAGTTGTACAAGTGGAAGGAGTTTGTCTTTCTGCATTGTTAGTTGTTGCAAACTTTTGGTTTTTCTCTGTGAACATGGGTCCTCATCTCCTCAATGGGCACTTTCTCTTGTCCCAAGACGCAAACTACCTAAATGTCAAATATATCTACGTGTTTGTCGTATATATATATATATATATATATACACACACATGACGATTCCTCCCCTAGCTCCCATTTCATCTGCTGTTTTTCTCTGTCTCTCACACAGAGGACCAGAGCACAGCTTCTAAGAGTGCTGGGCAGGCAGCGGAGTCTTGACAAGTTCCTGGTGTGGGAGGGGATTCTGGGAGCGCGTTGGCTGCCACATCTGGGGGAGGCCCGGGTGATGAAAGATGGCAGCTGTGATGATGAGAGAGGAGCCAGTTTCCGGGAGGCAGGGGCAGGCTCCTCTCTTATTCCTTCCACCTCAATCCAAATACCATTTGTGTGAATCAGCTGCCACTTGGCCTCAAGGGACTTTGCTGCCAGATGCTCCCTTCCCCCACCCTTTAAAGTAAGAGCCAACCCCCCTCTTGACCCCTCCACCTGCAGTGAAGTCTTCTAGGGCTGCTTGGTGGCCAGGAGAAGGCAGGAGCCAGCGGCAGGCTTTTTTTTTTTTTTTTTCTTTTTTTCTTTTTTCTTATGTAGAATTGTGTAGGAACAACTTGAAAGGAACAGTGAAGGAGCTGGAGCTGCTCCTGGTTGTGTCAGTGAGTGTCTTTGCTGGCACTTTCCCTGGCATTGTTGAGCACTTGCTGTGTGTGGGTCTCCGTGCTCCATGCATGATATCCACCACCTCATTTATTCTTAGAACAAGCCTAGGAGACGGTCGTTATGTTTCTCTGGACTGCACAGCCAAGGCAGGATTTACATCTAGGCCCTCCATGCTGTATTGCTCTCCTTTACGGTCCAAGACTCTAGAATGTGAGGTACTGGGAGATCCTGCTCCTTGTACATCTGAACAAGCAAACTGTAGAAGAACCTGGAAGCGTCCTGAGGGTGGGGTATCTCTGGAGCCACCAGAGGGCAACAGCAGTGGTCTAGAAGAGCCTCAGAGGCACCTGCATTGCCCTCAGAACTCTTAAATTTTCTGGAAGAAGTGCCAATGGGGACATGAAGTCAGAAAGAGGTCTCCCGCCATGGCTGAGCAAACAATCCTCAGCTTTTGCAGCTGCTGCAGCAAATACAGTGTGCCTTTCCAGGGTGCTCTGGCTGGCTGCTCTGGCTGGCTCTGCCTCCTCCACCTGCTACTGCTCTGAATAATGCCCTGACGCCATGGTGGATAAACCCCACCTTCTTGCTCTGCCCTTGCCTTAGGGTCGGTGGTGACTCAACTGGTCCCTGGTACTGCCCTCACTCATGTGACTGCCGTTCCCAGGATGCCTCTCAGAACCTGGATTGTACCCGAGAGAGCTTCTGTTGGCACACGCTGGCAGAATTTTCCATTCTACACCCAATCATTTGTCACCTGCCTCCTCCTCTCTCACTGCTTTGCGGCAACTTGGAAATTCTAGTGAACTTGGTATAAAGCCGTAAACCCAGTGTCCAAGTTTCCCTTGTCTCTCTTTCCCTTGTGGTTGCCTTTCTGATCATTAAATTAGATTCACAATATTACTGAGATGTGTGGACTGCAATATATTCTTTAGGCTTCTGTGGTTGCACATAAGAGACCGAGTCTGGCTAATTTAGCACATTGAAAATGAGGGAGAGACGGAGTTCCTTTGTGGCTCAGTGGGTTAACATCCCGACTAGTATCCATGAGGATGTGGGTTCAATCCCTGGCCTTTCTCAGTGGGTCAGGGATCCGGCGTTGCCTTGAGCTGTGGTATAGGTCGCAGACGTGGCTCAGATCCCACGTTGCTGTGGCTGAGGTGTAGGCCAGCGGCTGTAGATCCATCTCAACTTATAACCTGGAAACTTCCATATGCCACAGGTGCGGCCCTAAAAAGAAAAAAAAAAACTGAAAAAATAAAATAAAATGAGGGAGTGAGTCAGAGACTCTCTAGAAAAAGAGGGGGGTGGAGAGGGGAAGAGGAGAGAGAGGGCAAAGGGCAAACCTCCAACCATTTCTTGTTCTTCTGTTACTCTACTCAATGGTTCCTTTCAGGAAGGAGACCAGTCTAGCTGGACCCACGTGCCCTTGGTGGGACACCTTTGTTGACCATCTACCACGACCACGTGCCATGGAGAACAGGATGCGCCCTAAAGGAGCTGTTAGGAGGACGGAAGGCACAAATAGCAAATGTCCACCAAAGGGAAGTGGAGGTAGCTTCACTGGCTTCTGCAGCATCTCTAGACATTACAATGAAAGCTTCTCTTAGCTTTAGTGTCCTTAGAGCCTAGAGTTCAATGTGAGCAGTAAAACATAATTTTCTCTAGAGGGGAAAGTTGCCAATGAGTTACCATTTTTACTCAGACTTTCATATTTGAATATTTGAAGCCTGCTGGTGGAACCGGACCGTGGTACCCGGGTTCCACTATGTGTGAAACAGAGCAGGGACCTGTGAGCACCTGTGCACTCCAAGGCTGCAGGCAGAGGGTTTTTGCATCCTGTTCGTTTGGGCAGATTTCAGAGGTTTAGATGGACATACTTAAGGCTGAGCTTCTGCACCTCTCATGAGCTCCCACGCACATTCTCACTGCTTGCGCTAGTAATTTTGCCCTTGGGTAAATAAGGCCTTATGCCAAAAACTACGACGAGGCAACTGCTCTTCCTGAAGTCTCTCCCAGGATCCTGGTGGCAGGCCTCTCCATCTCTGTTATCACGCGGTCCCCTGTGTCCCCAGGTCAGTTGTACAAAGATCTTTGTAACAGTTTGGCGTGTTCAGCTTTCTTTCTCTGAGAAGCCAGGCACAGTTTAGGGGTCTTAGAATAATCTGCAGGCTGTTAGCCCCTCTGAGATGGCTCTGGAATCAGGTTCTAACACAGTTCCTTGGACAATAAAATTCCGCCTAAGCTTTGAATTCTGCTAAGGGGTCTCATTGGCAAGGTGTCTAAGGAATCTCACTGTAAGGTGGTGTCACCTATCAGGCGTGGGCTTTGAGGACAGCCTCCTTGTGAGGCTCGGAGTTCCTCTGCAGACTTTCACAGTCTGGCCCTGTCCATCTTCACCTCCTGTCCTCGCCTCCAACCATTAACTTTGAGCAAACCTTTCCTCTCACTTCATATGTGTAATATGTCGGCCCTTCCACATATTGGCTGGCCTCTTGAGTGTTTTTTGGGCTGTTTTATTCTACAATGCCCATCCACCTGTTACCAGCCTGGGGTTCTTGGACTCCTTAATCAAAAGAAATTGATACAAAACCAGACAAGAAATTCAGGCGAAGCTTTACTGGGACTGGTGCTACAGCACAAGGGAGTGAAACAAGTAACAGGTTCCCTGGCTCGCTCCCTGATGGGGCTGAGCTGGTCCCTCACATGGGGTGAGGATTGGTGGGTCCGGCCGGAGAGGTGGCCGGGGTGGCCACCCACCTCCCTTGGTGGTGCTGGGTGCAGGGATCATATGCAGTACCCCGCTTTTTGCTCCTGACTCCCTAAGGAGTAGCAGTTGGGTTTTTGGTCTTTTCCCATCTTATTGGTCATGATTTACCCCAATTGTGCAGGTGTGTAGTCATTTTTAGTCCCTTAGAATCTCCTTGTATTTTGTTGCTCAAAGAGACGTTTATCCAGGTATAAGCACTGCAGCAAAGGGCCCCAGGTCCCCGTCCCAGCCTGTCTCTCACACACTTTTCCACCACCGCTCCCCCCACCGCTCCCCCCACCCCGAGCAGCTGGTCCCTCCCTCCCGGGGCTTCTGTCGCCATTGGCTTTACCTCAACCCTGGTGCTCCTGGGCTGTCTCCCCCACCAGACAGTGAGCCTTGGCACAGAGCAGAGGCTCAATGAATATAAATTATCATAGTGGGAGGTAGTTTGGGCAAGGTATAGTGAACATAAATTTATAGTGGTCATAAAGGTTCCAAAATAATTGTCAGAACCAAAAACTGCTGGCAAGAGTACTTGACTTGAGAAGGTCTTGACTGGGAAAGGTTTGATCTTTCCCACATTTTTTCTTTTGGTGATAAGTAGTGTCTATTACTCAAGGAGGAGCTGTGGTTGTAGGCTCTGAAATGAAAGGGGACAGGCCCCAGCCATCAATGCCATAGACGTCAGATCTGTTATAGTTAAAATCACAATGTATGTTAAAGGAAGTGATTAATGCATCGTGCTTCCCACTGGGCTGCGTGGAGCTAACCCGTCTATCTATGGTTTACTTCTCTGCTCTGGGAAAGGACAGAGTGCCCTGAAACCTCATTAGACCCAGATAGTCGCTGCGTGGGAATGTAGATGGTTTTATATAGGCATTAAATCTTGGAAACTGCTTCCCAAAGTTTATTTGGAAACTTCAGCCTCCAGTGACAAAATTTTGGTACCCTAAAGGTGGAAAGGGAGTGTGTGTTTGGGATTTTGTGTAGTGCAGGGGAATTGAGAGCTGCGCTCCTCTCTAATTCTGACATTTCTACCTCTCGGCTTATAGAAATATGTTTATTTTGTCACCCTCGTTTTTCAAATGTAATCACTTTGAAAGCACTAAACCATTCCATTAAAAAGTAATCACGGAATGATTATATTTGCAAAGTAAAAAGCACTTCTACTTTATTTACTGCAATGCAGATTTTCATATAGATGTTACCAAGATGTCCCCTGGCATGGCTCTGTCCCTCACTAAGTTAAACCATATCAACTTGGCCTTCTCCCTCTCATGGCCCTTTTTGGTGGTCTTCGCGAGTTCAGGATTTCTTCAGGATGTTTTAAAGTGCCAGAGAGCTTATTTCCTCTTGGTCTCGTCTGTCTAAGTCGATCTAATATAACCCTAAGTCAACTAGGTTCAGACTTTTTCCTGGGTTTCCATTTTGGTGCAAGAATTCCCATTACCAACGAGTTTCATGAACAACAGAAAGTGTTGTTATTTATCATCTATTCACATGGGCTCTGCCCTCAGACTTTGAATCATTCTCCCTCGTTCAGTTCTTCTCTCCCCAAATTTTGCCCTTTAGTGTCTTAACATCTACTTCAAAAGAGCTTGTCAACAAATCTTCTCATGGGAGTTCCCACTGTGGCTCAATTATGAACCCAACTAGTATCCATAAGGATTCAGGTTCTATCCCTGGCCTCACTCAGTGGGTTAAGGATCTGGCGTTGCTGTGAGCTGTGGCTCGGTTGCAGATGTGGCTTGGATGCCACGTTACAGTGGCTGTGGTGTAGGCCAGCTATATCTCTGATTTGACCCCTAGCCTGGGAATTTCCATATGCCACAGGTGCAGCCCTAAAGAGCAAAAACAAAAACAACCAGCCTCAAAAACAATGGGCTTACTATGGAGAACAGTTTGAAGATACCTTAGAAATCTATACATAGAACTTCCATATGACCCCGTAGTCCCACTCTTGGGCATATATCTGGACAAAGCTCTATTTAAAAGAGACACATGCACCCACATGTTCATTGCAGCACTATTCACAATAGCCAGGACATGAAAACAACCCAAATGTCCATCGACAGATGATTGGATTCGGAAGATGTGGTACACATACACAATGGAATACTACTCCACCATAAAAAAGGATGACATAATGCCATTTGCAGCAACATGGATGGAACTAGAGACTCTCATACTGAGTGAAATGAGCCAGAAAGACAAAGACAAATACCATCTGATATCACTTATAACTGGAATATAATATCCAGCACAAATGAACATCTCCACAGAAGAGAAAATCATGGACTTGGAGAATAGACTTGTGGCTGCCTGATGGGAGGGGGAGGGAGTGAGAGGGATCGGGAGCTTGGGCTTATCAGACACAACTTGGAATAGATTTACAAGGAGATCCTGCTGAGTAGCATTGAGAACTTTGTCTAGACACTCATGTTGCAACAGAACAAAGGGTGGGGGAAAAAAATGTAATTGTAATGTATACATGTAAGGATAATTTGATCCCCTTGCTGTACAGTGGGAAAATAAAAAAAACAAAAAATAAACAACAACAACAACAACAAAACAATGGGCTTGCCTTGGGCCCTGTTCTTTAGAAGGCCTGCCCTAGGTCTGCACTGCTCACCCCATCCCCCCAGCACATATACATCAAGAGCAGGAAGACAAGGGCCAGGGGATGTGCCCCCTGGAAATCTGTACCCCCTTCTTTTATACTGCACTTCTGGTACCTAAGATTGCCCCAATTCCCTGCAGGAAATACATCCTTCCCACTTGCTTCCAAAGGCCTGCACAGGTCTCTTCCCCTCACCCCTCCTCTCTTCTCTGGGCTGATGTGCTCCTGGAGTGCACTCACCCAGGCCTGATGGACGGCTAAGGGGCAGAGGTTGTGAGCAGAGGTGTAGACAGAACGTGCATGAGAATGAGTGCCCTGCGGGAAGGGACAGAGCTGGGGCTGCAAGGAGGAGGAGCCAGGGCTGCAAGGAGGAGGAGCCAGGGATGCAAGGAGGAGGAGCCAGGGATGCAAGGAGGAGGAGCCAGGGATGCAAGGAGGAGCCAGGGATGCAAGGAGGAGGAGGAGAGGAACATGGCTCTGGGCCATGGACAGGATCCAAGCTGTCTCCCTGTGCCTCCGTGTTTTCTCTGAGAGGTCTTACTTCTAACTTTCAGATCCTCATGAAAGTACATTTGTCAAGGTAGAAGTTAGAACATGTTTTTTTCAACAGTTTATTAGCTTGAGTTAAGACTTTTAAATATTTAGATGTATGATGGGTGGCTTCCCTTTGTACTCTTGTTCCAGGCTGGCCTGCTCTCCCTAAAAAGTATTTTCCTTCTATGGCTCGGATCCCGCGTTGCTGTGGCTCTGGCGTTGGCCGGCAGCTACAGCTCCGATTTGACCCCTAGCCTGAGAACCTCCATATGCCACGGGTGCGGCCCAAGAGATGGAAAAAAAAAAAAAAAGACAAAAAGTATTTTCCTTCTACTTCACTATACAGTTATTTTGCCATCTCATGATATGTGGGTTTGCTTAAAGCAGGATACCCTTGGATCTAAGTGTAAGATGGAGTGGTTATCCATAACCAGAGTATCTTGAGGCTGGTAAGCTCATTGTGTTTCCTAGTAACTTATTGACTTATTCCCATACATTAAAAATATAATAGCTAAAAAAAAGACAAAAAAAAAATCTTTGGCGTTGCCGTTGTGGCGCAGTGGTTAACGAATCCGACTAGGAACCATGAGGTTGCGGGTTCGGTCCCTGCCCTTGCTCAGTGGGTTAAGGATCCGGCGTTGCCGTGAGCTGTGGTGTATGTTGCAGACGCGGCTCGGATCCCGCGTTGCTGTGGCTCTGGCGTAGGCCGGTGGCTACAGCTCCGATTCGACCCCTAGCCTGAGAACCTCCATATGCCGCAGGAGCGGCCCAAGAAATAGCTAAAAAAAAGACAAAAAAATATATATATATATAAACTACATGGAGTTCCTGTCATGGCTCAGTGGTTAACGAACCCAACTAGCACCTATGAGGACAAAGGTTCAATCCCAGGACTTGCTCAGTGGGTTAAGGCTCTGGTGTTGCCATGAACTGTGGTATACAGGTCGCAGATGCAGCTTGGATCCCACGTTGCTGTGGCTGTGGTGTAGGCCGGTGGCTACAGCTCCGATTCAACCCCTGGCCTGGGAATGTCCATATGCCATGGGTGCGGCCCTAAAAAGACAAAAGAAACAACAACAACAAAATACAGCTATTGGTGTATATCATATCAAATGAATCAAGGGAGTTTATAAAATAGATTCTAATAAATAGGAGAAAACTTTACTAGAGTGCTAAATGAAAAAAAGTTCTAAAATATTGTATGCAGTAAGCTGGCACTTTAATTTTTTTAAAAATACATATCATTAGAAAAAAATGGAAAGAATGCATACCAAAATGATAAAGGTCTTTTGGAGATGAAATTCTTGGATTGATTATATTCATATGTATATATTATGTATTATATATTCTCTGGATTGATTATATATTATTTTTGTAAAACAAGACAAATAGGAGTTCCCGTCGTGGCGCAGTGGTTAATGAATCCAACTAGGAACCATGAGGTTGCGGGTTCGATCCCTGCCCTTGCTCAGTGGGTTAAGGATCCGGCATTGCCGTGAGCTGTGGTGTAGGTCACAGATGCAGCTCGGATCCCGCGTTGCTGTGGCTCTGGCGTAGGCTGGCAGCTACAGCTCCGATTAGACCCCTAGCCTGGGAACCTCCATATGCCACAGGAGCGGCCCAAGAAATGGCAAAAAGACAAATAATTATACAGGAGAAAAAATACTTGAAAGCTAGTGTAGTAAAAGACATTGCTGGGTTTCTTTTCACTCTTGATTATATGCCAATAAAGTGGTTATAATTTGTTTTATGTTCTACTCCAAGAAAATCTTTTAACAGGGTCTCAACTGTAGTGCCTGGTAGGTTTCTGCTGAGTTCATATGGTGTATCTTCAATTTAATTTCACTTTTAAGGAAGGTCAAAGGGTCACATCAACATATATTGGTGGACTAAAAGAAGCTTTTCATTTTATCTGAACCTCCTAAATTAGCATGTTTCCTTTCTTCTTTTATAAAGACATTGGTAGACTCAGAGCAAATTTTGCATATCATAAAGAGTATCAGGATTTCTACTCTATCGTATTCATTTTGTGGTCATTAAGTAAAATAATGGAACATTTTCAGATGGGCAATCTTCTGTAACTGTTACATAGATTTTCCTGAAACTTGGGCACAGAGTTATAAAGATTTGATTTACTGAGAGAGTTCTGTAGTTCACAGTCCCACTAGCCTTTGCATGAGTGGTTAGCATAAACAGGTTAGCAGGTTAGCATAAACAGTCTGTTCATCAATTTTCTTTTGTTTGTGTTAAAGGGATTAAAATGTTGGTCTTTAAATTTCGTGATTAATATCTCTATCAACCCCTAGTAGAGTTGATGTGGTTTTAGAAGTTGGTGAGAGTTTCAGCCACTGTATTTTATTGGCTAAGGAATTTTTTTACAACTTGAACTTTCTATGAACACAAAAGCTCTGGTTCCAAAAAACCACCCAAAAAATTGTCAATCCAGATGCTTTCCTGGCAGAGAGACCTTAATCTAGCTCACACTTGGCAAAGACAATTAACTAATTCATTAATGTTGTTCATTCAGAGAAAAAGAGTTTCCAACTTCTTGAATTATTGCAGAATTTAAAAGGCTCCATATTTTCTTTTGAAGCAGCAGCAAGCTGTCTGTGGATATTTCTTCTGTGCCTATTGCTATGGGAGGCTGGAGACACTGGAAGGCATAGTGGGCATAAGGCAGCAGGAATTATAAGGAGAAACAGAAGTGATGCCATGTGCCCTGGGCTGATCTCAGGCTTTGGCGTTAGACAGAGTTGGGTTTGAATTCTGGTTCTGCTACTTATCGGCCGGGCTCTGCGACAATGGGCAGTCATCACAGGCATCAATAGAAAGCTCAGGCACATCTACCTTCTCGAGCAGCCATGGGCATAATGCATATGAGTGTCTGAAGCATGGTTGAGAGAAGCCAGGGCAGAGGAACAGAATGAGACACAACAGGAACACGGTCATGGGGAGGGCAAGGAAGGAAGAAATATATGCGAGTGGAAAATGGACAGTAATTCCCAGTGGGGTTTCAAGGGCCCTTTATCTTCTAAAGACCTTTATTTAAATAAGGTTTAACTTTCCTTTTGGGGGATGACTAGTCCTTGCTCTTTAGTCCTTCCCTGTAATCATCACTGTCCAACCCTTTAATCAGCCTTATGGTTTCCCCTGTAGCTCTATCCTTCTCTTCGGTTGTGGGTACTGGAAGCTTGAACAGTACTGTGTGCTCCTGGAGAGAGCTGGCATCACTCGCTCTCCTCCTTGTAGTTAGGAGAGAAGAGAAGTGAGCACCAGATGACAGGTTAAACATGCACACCTAAATATCTGTTCCTGACCAAGCATGCTGCAGGATCTGTTGTCACAGAGATTGAAACACTTTTAGGACATGTATCGTGTGCCTGGCACCGATCCAGGTGTTTTACACATATTCACTTGTTAACCTCACTGCCACTCAGCCCAGTAGGTCTTAACGTACCCCATAGTATGGACCAAAGTATAGGGAGCTTGTATAACCTCCCCAAAGTCACAGGACTGGCAAGTGGCAGTTGAATCTAGGACATCTCACTTCAGCAAAGGCACTTGTACCTGCTTGGCAACGCTGCCTCACACTAGTTGAAGGAAGTAGGACTTGGGTACTAGAATAACAAATTTTGAAAATATGTAGGCATGTATTTGACAGGCTAGGTTTGGGAGCAGGAATCAAGTAGTTTCTAGATGAGAGACTATGGCAACTAAAAGGCTAGAGGTGAGATGAGCCAGTGGTTTCTGCTGTACTGGAGAATAAGATTGGATTGAGGAGTTGGAGCTGAATTATTTCTCAAAATGTATCATATTATAGATTTTTACGAAGAATATCTAATAGGATAGGATACAGGGAACCCCTGAAGATTCAGAGTTAGGAAAGATACTGAGAGGTAGATGCATACCATGGGAAGAATGAATTAACAGGACGATGGCGCATACCTAAGACGATATGCAAAATAAAAAATCAGGAGTTCTGGTGTAGGTCGGCGGCTACAGCTCCGATTCGACCCCTAGCCTGGGAACCTCCACATGTCTCGGGAGCGGCCCAAAGAAATAGCAAAAAGACAAAAAAAAATTTGTATAGCAATTGTTATATCTTACTTCGTTTTCTGTTTTCTGTTCTCTTCTCTTTCATGAATTTTGTACGATGAGGAAATAATTCCTCTGTTTAAAAAACATTTTTAACAAAAGAGAGAGATGTTATCAACTGGAAGAGGAGGTGATCAAATCAAAGATTTAATGTCAATTCAGAAGGAGAGTTTTCCTCAATGGTCAATCAAAAAGTATACATTTTAAAACACATAATCGATTTTGTCGTTCTCATGGCTTTACAACAATTAAGCTCCCATCAATAAACATCTTTTAATGGGAATTTTATTTTATTTTATTCTTTTTATAGCACACCTGTCGCACATCAAAAGTCCCGGGCCGGGATTCGAATCAGAGTTGCCGCTGCCAGCCACAGCCGCAGTCACGGCAACACCAGATCCAAGCTCATCGGCGACCTGTGCAGCAGCTTGTGGCAACACTGCATCCTCAACCCACTGAGCGAGGCCAGGGATGGAATCCGCATCCTCACCAACACCGTGTCAGGTTCTTAACCTGCCGAGCCACAGTGGGAACTCCTCATGTGAGACTTCCTCAAGTTCACAGATAGAAAAGGTTTTTCGCTTCCCCCTGAAAGAAAAAACAGCCCAAATTCCCACCAACACACGCTGAAAGAAAATGTTCATGTCAACATGGTTTAGCTTATCTTGATTTATTTTAGACACAGAACTGGTAACTTCAATTAGAGAAGGAATACATGTTCGATTATGAAGTGTTTTAAACCCCGAGGCTTTCCTTTGTGGAGGGAAAGCAATAAATTAATCCCGGAGAATCGTATTACACATTGCTCTCCTCTAACTGATTACCTCAGAAGATAAAATGTATCAGAAACACCACAGAGGGTTATAATGAATTATCAGGTTTGATATGCTCTCCACATAAAAGTAAGTTTTGTGCATTTTCTAGGTGAACAATGATCAATTCCTATTAAAATAAATATCACTTCTCAATAAAACTGCAGGTATACTATTTAAACTTCTGAATCTCCGGAAATGAAAAGAGAAATGGTCTTGCTTCAAAATAAACTAGTTTCAATCAATATTCATCCAAATCTGCTAACCTCCAGGAACAAACTTGGTGGACATTCTTTTTCTACATTCAGGAAATTGTAAGCTCAAAATCATCATTTGCACCCCACTTCTGTGTTTCCCATCAAGAAATGATCTAGCAGGGAGTTCCTGTCCTGGCTCAGCGCAAATGAAACTGACTACTATTCATGAGGACGCAGGTTCGATCCCTGGCCTTGCTCAGTGGGTTAAGGATCTGGCATTGCCGTGAGCTGCGGTGTAGGTCGCAGACGTGGCTTGGATCTGGCGTTGCTGTGGCTGTGGTGTAGGTCGGCAGCTGCAACTCTGATTTGACCCCCAGCCTGGGGAGCTCCATAGGCTGCAAGTGCAGCCCTAAAAGCAAAAAGAAAAGGAAAATAAAAAAAGAAAGAAAGAAAGAAAGAAAAAGAAATGATCTAGCAAATTTCTCCCCAAATGACTCCTTCTCAGTTTCCTGTTTCAGTCACACAGCTGCTCAGGACTGCGGGAACTATGGTCCGAAAGCCTCGTGTGCCAAACACACACACCATCCTCAGGGCACCCATTTACTAGAGCAATGTTACAAATCCTAGGGAGTGTCAGCCAATCTATAGAAGATCCGTGTCATGGCACCACTGTAGACCAAGGGCAGAGAACCTGGGTTCTGGCCCTAACTCCCCTACATCTGCCCTTACGACCTGGAACAATTTCCTGGATCTTGGTTTCCTCGACCTACAGATGAAGTGAAATGGATGAGATTACTTCTAATTCCCAACTCAAAATGCTGATTCTAAATGTACTCACATGCTCTCCTAGTCCACCAGACTCAAAACTATGAGATGTAAGTACTTTGATTTCATCTAAACTATCAAGCATCTTTTGTTTGTTTGTTTGTTTGTTTTTGTCTTTTTTTTTTGCTATTTCTTGGGCCGCTCCCTCGGCATATGGAGGTTCCCAGGCTAGGGGTTGAATCGGAGCTGCAGTCACCGACCTACGCCAGAGCCACAGGAACGCAGGATCCGAGCCGCGTCTGCAACCTACACCACAGCTCATGGCAACACCGGATCGTTAACCCACTGAGCAAGGGCAGGGACCGAACCCGCAACCTCATGGTTCCTAGTCGGATTAGCCACTGCACCACGATGGGAACTCCACTATATAAATTTTTAATAAAAGATTTTAAGTGTCCAAACCGCCTCAAAAGTTAGTAAAAGAACAAAGCTTCAAAGGTAAAACAGTATTTTCAATATTGAACTTCATGTCTATGGACAATCCTTTTCTCTTGGGAGCCACAGTGAAGAAAACCACTTACTTTTCATGGGCGTGTCTTTGAAAGGAAATAATGTCCCATTCGGGAATTACTCAACTTGGATTTTAGTCCTTTTATTTCTGTAGTATAAAATGATATTTTTTTCAGAAATATTTTTGGGGTTGATTTAATTTACCATTTGCTAATTAGAAAGATTCTTTATAGTTTCATAATCAATGTTGTTGAGAAGAAAATAAAAGATGTCTAGACAGCTTAACCAGGGAAGCTTCCCTGAATGAGTGGTGAAGATATTAGCTAATATGTTATTAAGAAAAAATAGAAATTCTTGTTCCTAAAAGGATATGATTAAAACTGTATTCTCACAAAAGTGAAACATTCTCTTTTAATGTATCAGGCTGGGTAGCTATCCTTTTTAAAAACTACTTTTTATTGAAGTATAAGTGATTTACAATGCTGTGCTAGTAAATATATTCTTATATAATCTATAGTCTATATATATATTCTTTTCCATTATAATTTATTACGAGATGTTGACTATAGTTCCCTGTGCTTTATGGTAGGTCCTTGTTGTTTATCTTTTTTTTTTTTTCTTTCCTTTTTTTGCCTCCCTCTGCTCAGTTTATGGAAGTGTCTGGGCCAGGGATTGAATCTAAACTGCAGCTGCAGCAACACTGGATCATTAACCCACTGAGCCAGCCTGGGTGGGGCGGAGGGGGTGGAATCAAACTGGTGCCTCCACAGAGACAAGCCGGATCATTAACCCACTGCACCACAGCAGGAGCGCCTATCTATTTTATATATATAGTAGTTTGCATCTGCTAAGTAGATATCCTTTTAAGTACCGCATTTTTCTTGAAAAAAAAAATAATTTTCCTGGGTAAACACAATCCAGTAAATTAAAAGTGACAAAACTGGGTTTCCTTAACCTATAAAGTGATTTGCTCTAGCTTCGTAGGTGAGAGAGTGTGGGACAGCACCAGAGACCTGCTAAAATAGCACCCAGTTCTCTGAGTCTGTCACCCCACTCTTCTTGAAATTCTCTCCTATCCTGATTTCTGAGATACAGTGCACCTTGGCTATTCGAGGAAACAAATTAAGTGTTCTTTTTGTGTGTGTGCTGCTTGTAGTCAGAAACATTGATTTTAAATTCTCTTCTATGAGCTTACGGAGTTCCCGTCGTAGCTCAGTGGTTCACGAATCCGACTAGGAACCATGAGGTCGCAGGTTTGATCCCTGGCCTCGCTCAGTGGGTTAAGGACCTGGCGTTGCCGCGACCTGTGGTGTAGGCTGGCAGTAATAGCTCTGATTAGACCCTAGCCTGGGAACCTCCATATGCCTCAGATGCGGCCCTAGAAAAGACATAAAAAAAAAAAAAACCCACAAAATAAATACATAAATAAATTCTCTTCTATGAGCTTAGAATTTGGAAAAGGTTTCAAGAGGTACAAATGGGTAGGGTGGGGTGGGGGAGTGGCTCTTTCTTGGTGGCAGGTGGCAGTCTTCCTAGCAGCAATGTCCTGAGGCCTCAGAGGGTGAGACTGTTCCAGCAGGTGACAGCAGGAGAACAACCACAGGGGTCGGGGGAACTTGGGAAGGAGGACCGAACACTGAGGTGTCCTAGCAACGAGGGATCAGAGCATAGTGGGTGACTTCAGTATTAGCAGGAATAGAGGCTCTTCGGGGCACTGGGGCTGTGATGCCTCTGACCTTGTGGCAATTTAACTGAATGTGGATGCCCTAGAAATCAGTGGGTCTGATGCTGTTCTCTGCAGGTAGAGGAGAAAGTACAGTTTTGAATTCAAATGTGAAATCATCGTTCAAACGCGCACGTAGCCGAAAGACAAAAGCAGGGGGAGAAACGCAACTGATACAGTGAAGAACAGTCCGGCTTTGTCTGCGGTGTGCACGCTCCTAAGTCATTAGTCATTGAGCAAAGTCAGAGGGAGACTGTAAACTCCAGGAAGATAAAGATTTCTGTCTTATTTACCACTGAATCTCTAGCGTTAGAAGGATGACCAATGAACACTTAGTTAATAAAGGAGTTAATTGTCACAGGCCAAGCTGGACTCCTAGAAGGGGTACACAGTGGTGAGTAAAAGTGACCCCTAAAGCTGAACTGAGACCTGCCTCTAGCCGCCTCTGTTGTCACTCTCCTAAGCCCTAAGAGGAGTACAGCTCAACAAAACCGCACCTAGAGGACACCTATGAAATAGACCTAAATGTATATTTTATGACGCATGTGTATGTTACCATTGAGCTGCTGTGGTTATGTTTCACTCATTCCTTTTATCCTCCCCAGTCCGAATGTTAAGGCATTTTTAATGCTCTGTAAGTCAGATATTGAGTGAGGACTGGCTCTTACTGATTATCTGGAAATCACTACAGAAGCTATATAGGGCTTTCTCTGCCCTTAGCACCAGTCAGGGTGGTTGTATACAGGCCATCCTCGTAGGGACTGATGTTGAAATGGTCCTCTGGTGGGCATGGGCCCAGATTCGGGTAATTCAGTGACAGTGGCACAGGGACGTGGGGATGTCCATTGCACCACTAACCACGTCTTCTCTGCCTCCTCTCTTCCTCTCATTGCTTCACTGTGAGCTGTCCCTGGATCTCGTTACCAGTTCCCAATGAGCCTTTCCCTTGGTCTCATATCCATCACTGTTTCAATGGCTCCCTGTGCTGATGACTCTCAACCCCCACTCTGATTCTCACCCAAACACAAATCTCCTATCTTCTGCTGTCTTCAGTAAAACTCACCGTGATAGTCCTTTGTTCTTCTAACTACCCAGTTAACAAAACCTCAGAGTCATTCTTAACACTTCCCTCCACGTGGTTCTCACCGAGTTCCACTGACTCTATAAAATGCTCCCCGGGCCATCTCTCAAGTCTTGATCCTTTTCATTTTACCCCTAATTCAGGGCAATAACTTCTTGTCTGGTCACCCAGATTCCAAATTTATCTTTTCCAAACATTCTGCGGCCAGAGCTTTCTTCCTAAATTCCCATTTTGACCCTGTTTCTCTCCTATTCAGAAATTCTCAGTGGCTTCTTGTGATCCCCCATTCTGTCTTCACTTTAAGACCTTGCATGATCTGGCCCCTTAGAAAATCCAATACTGCCTCCTGATCTGATCCCTCTGGTCCAGCCAGTCTGCTGTTTATTCCCTAATTCTCCAAAAATAATTTGTTCGGAATGCTGTGTTTCTGCTCATGTTGCTCTTTACTTGTAAAGTCTTCTCTGGTTAAAGGTCCGGGTCAAGCCTTAACCTCTTCTATGAAGACTTTTAAAGTGGTATCATTCTTCTCTGATCTTCCACTTTTTAATAAATTTATACACTTACAATCTACATCACTCTGTCACAGAACATTTTGAAATATAATTTAACTGTTAAATATGTCTACTTCATCTTCTCCATTATACATATTTTTCAAATAATAATAAGTATTTATTCGTACATGTTTTCATCCTCAATCTGGTGCTACATGAATATAAAGAAGCTCAATAAATATTTATGGACTTCATGAATACAGCTCTGGTTTAATGGGAAGCAAATCCTATTTGGAATTGCATATTTGGATTTGCTTCGCAGCTCTGCTGCTCCCCAGCTAAGTGACAATGAGAAGGTCATGAAACCCTACTGGTTCTCAAATTTTATTATTTTAAAGAACCACCTGAATATCTTTTTTTTTTTTTTTTTTTTTTAGGGCCACACCCACAGCATATGGAAGTTTCCAGGCTAGGGATTCAATCGGAGCTGTAGTCACCAGCCTACACCACAGCCACAGCACAGCCAAAGCAATGCTGGATCCAAGCCACATCTGCTACCTATACATGCTGGATCCTTAACCCACTGAGTGAGGCTGGGGATCCAACTCACAACCTCATCTATCCTAGTTGAGTTTGTTAACCACTGAGCCATGAAGGGAAGTCCCAAGGACCACCTGAATATCTGATTCAGCAGACGTAGAATTTACAGCATCACAGGGCAAAGCCTAGACAATTGTAATGGGTGGGGGTGATACCCATCCCTTTGGCTGGTGACTGTTGAAAATGGGTGACGGGTACCTGAGAGTTTAGTAATAGTTCCTTCTACTTCTGTAAAGGTTTGAAAATGTCCATAATAAAAGGCACTCATCATCATCATTACCCTCAAGCCCTAGTAAAAATTGCAGAAATTCTGATTTAATAGGTTCCTAGATATGCCCCATACATTCTGATGTAGTGGTTTGGGGGAAGTTTCAGGAATCTTGATTCTTAGGGTCAGGCTGTTATAAACATGGCTCTATGTCTCTCTGAACTGTTTTCCTAACGTAGAAAATTGGGACACAGCATCTTCTCCATGGGCCTACCATAAGGGAAATAAGATGCGTAGAAGCATGTGGTTCAGTTCCTGGCTCCATATCTGAAGCTCAGTTTTAGATATGTTTAAATAAAATATATATGTATGTTTAAGATAAAAAAAAGAACCCTGCGCCCTTCAAGAAGGGCTCCTGCTCTGATAAACGGCCGTGGCCATTTATAACCCTGAAGACGAATTTAGGCAGCCAAGGCCAAGAATGAAAAAGAATTTAAAAAGTGGAAGAATTTGATTAGAGTAGTACTGACATGTCCTTTCTTTTTCATGCTCTGCTAAGTGATTTGACCCCTTCTCGGAATGAACTGCCACCATATTTAATTTAAAGAGCTTGGAGATAACAAATTGCCAATAACCAAGGTATTTCATGGATGGTCTCACCAGCTTAGTTGGCAGCTAAGCTAGTTTTCAACAGCTGGAAGGGCTTATCTCTTTCACACAAATCGTGTATAGTTCAGACATCCTGAAAATCACTTTGAAAAACAAACTATACTTTCTAGAGTGAAGTATGATTTAGGCTTTTGAAACAGAATTCTGAGGCTTCTATCAAACATAGTTTTTATTTCAATGATTTTTTTCATTTATAGTAATGGCTTATTAATAACTAAATAGATAACATTTAACACCACAATTGCACTGGCTATTTTATCTTTTTTTTTTTTTTTTCCTTTTCCTTTTAGGGCCGCACCTGTGGCATATGGACGTTCCCAGGCTATGGGTCAAATCAGGTGCAGCTGGCAGCCTATGCCACAGCCACAGCAATGCCAGATCTGAGCCATGTCTGGGACCTACACCACAGCTCATGGCAATGCCAGATCCTTAACTCACTGAGCGAGGCCAGAGACTGAACCTGTATCCTCAAGGAGAGTAGTCAGATTTGGTATTGTTGAGCCACAATGGTAACCTCGATAATCTTATCTCCTTTAGCACTTTGGGGATAATTTTGTTTTTTAATTGGATGGATCACACCATTTCTTTTCTTCTTTTCTTTTTTCCTTTTTTGTCTTTTCAAGGGCTGCACCTGAGGCATATGGATGTTCCCAGGCTAGGGGTCTAATCGGAGCTGTAGCTGCCAGCCTACGCCAGAGCCACAGCAGTGCCAGATCCGCGTCTGCGACCTACATCACAGCTCACGGCAATGCTGGATCCTTAACCCACTGAGCGAGGCCAGGGATCAAACCTGCAACCTCATGGTTCCTAGTCAGATTCATTAACCACTGAGCCACAATGGGAACTCCATACCATTTCCGAGTTATATTTGTCCCTTGTCGTCAGCCACCACTACCCTCTAAACCTTCACGTTGCTCTTTCTAGAGTGCTTCGTACACTCTTCTCCAAACTTCTTAGAGAAAACTGTTTCAATGATGTAAAATCTAGGCAGAGGTTTATATGTGCACAAGAATGCTGGAAATATTATGAACACTTTGTAGTTCAGACGAGAGGTAGTGTTGTCTATGGCAGTAGGTTGAGACCACTCATTCATTTGTTCATTCATTCAACAACTACGTAGTGAGCTTCTGGGAATTCCCAGATGACCTGGACACTGTCTTTCCTTAAGGACTCCTCCTAAGACCAATAAAAATAATTATCAGACAAGGTAGACGTGGCACCGTGGGGATGGGGGAGTGATGGGGAGGGAAGGATGAGGTTGTCCTTCTCATCAGGGAGGGACTTCCTGAGGAAGGCAGCCTTTATCTGAGCTTGCAAGAGCCTGATGTGGGCAGAGGCAGAGCCCTCCCACCCACTCACCGTGTGTATCCGCTACAGATCTGGCTCAGGCTAGAGCCACATTTTGTGGCAGTGAAGTATAGACAAGCCTCCATGGCTGATGGAGGAACCAAGCCCACCGGCAACCCTTATTTTAACAGCTGCTCTCGTTTGCCACTGTGCCTAACTGGGGTGAGATGCCAGTTTAGTTTTTAATCCTCTCTGCAGATTGACCATTTCTTAGCTCATTCCTAAAAGTCCCTTTGAAAAGTCAAATTCAAGGCTTGGTTTTTCTCTAGATTGTCTGCAGAGTCGGAAAATACTGTGGAGAACTTTTGGGTAGAAAAATCGGGAAAGACCAGACCTAGATAATATCTTTAAACCCGTATCTCCTTTGAATCTGTTTTTCCAAACAGCAAAACATTACCTCTTTCTTTAAATGCAGAGCCATGAAAAAGGGTCGTGAAAGCGGACCTCCAAAGTAATTAGATTATTATGTAAAAGATCTATGAGTCTTTTCTCACTGAAGCTAGTTGCTGGCTCTTTAGAGATGGGAAATGCTTTTTAATCTATAAAGAAACTATCGCCACTTTCATGTACACTCTAAAAGGCCTTTCTAAAGAACTTTTAATCTCTGAATGTGAGAGATGTAACAAGAATGACAAAGCAATTATTAGGCAGATATTTGCCATAAAATGTCTGGACCAGGTGGGGTAGTGATGAAAGGCGTTCCTGTTCACCCCATTCTAGTGACCCCCTGGCTTTGGATCCGCAGAATCGGTCTCCTCTTCCTTTTCTGAAAAATTGAGCTGCTGGCTTCCGTGGAAATGAGAGGCCACGGTTATCCACCATCCGCCCACAGATCACAGCAAGCAGCTATAAAGGGAAATTTCAGCCATCGGCCGCAGCTTCCCAGCCACTTTCAAATAAGAGAGAGATCAGAATGAAAGGCGCTGATAGACAGCCAGCGGCACAAACTCATCCACTTTGATTCAAGTAACTCAATTCTCCATCAGTGTGATGGAGGGAGGCTGGGAGACCACAGCCCTTGGGCTGGTATCGATCCCTCATCTTCCCCAGCACCCCGCAGCACCCCTGCTCCCACTGTATTGTGAGAAATTGAAACTTTTCGTGCAGGGTAGCCTGGGGGATGAGTGAAGAAGGCCGGGGGGCGGGGGGGGGGGGAGTGTTGTTGGGAATTACCTTGATTAGTCAGGGTTTCCAACACCTCAGTGTTATTTTATTTTAGTTTAGGACTGCACCTATGGCATATGGAGGTTACCAGGCTAGGGGGCGAATCAGAGCTACAGCTGCCAATCTACACCACAGCCATGGCAACACCAGATCTGAGCCGCACCTGTGACCTACACCACAGCTCAAGGCAACACCAGATCCTTAACCCACATCCTCCTGGATACTAGTTGGGTTTATTACCACTGAGCCACAACGTGAACTTGCCCCAGAGTTTTTAAATTAATGCCTTCAACTCTTTTTCACTTCACTGAATGGTCTCTGTGTGAATATTTGGGGGCCTAGGGGCACCCCAGAAATTATTCCTGGCTCCTGACACTTAAAGTGATTAAGTAGACAGAAGAAAAGGGACAGGAAGGTGGAGATATTGGGATTCTAGCAGATAATGGACTTCATTCAGCTGGCCACTCTTCTAGGTCAACTGCAGGGCCCAAGTCAAAAGTATTCCATGTTTGGTTTATCAAGCAATTCTTCTACTGGGCGCCTGTTCATACGTTTACCCTAGTTTCAACTACAATGGGCAGTTAACATTAAACATAAAACCAGCACCACACAGGAAGCTCTGGGGTCTTTGTGCCATCTTTCGTATCCTTGCTTTGCCGTGTTAGCTAGATGTTCACAGAGATTTTGTAGGGAGCCCTATGTCACATTTCTTCTGTAAGCCCACATAAAATTCAAAAGAGTGCTTTTGTGCTTAGAAAGTGCTACTATGCAGTAGGTAAATCAGATTTGATATATTGGCAGGGGTTGGTTTTTTTTTGTTTGTTTTGTTTTTTAGCCATGGATCATAATCCCCCCTATTTTTGGGAAATGATTATTCTTCCTATAATTGTAATGACATTTAAAATATACAAAAAATGGAGTTCCCTGATGGCTCAGTGGCTTAAAGATCTGGCCTTGCCACTGCTGCGGCTCAGGTCATTGCTGTGGCTCAGGTGTCATCCTTGGCCCGTGAACTTGCACAGGCTGTGGGCAGAGCCATGAATAGATAAATAAATAAGTAAAAATAAAATATGCAAGTAATTATCCTATTTTCTTGAGATTTCATCCTCTCCTCTAAGATAACTCGAAGTATTATTGTTCTCTCAGAGCCATTGTCTGTAAACTTACCTCTTTCTAACACCCTAATGCTACACCCTGATCTGAAACAGCCCTGAATTTTCATTTCAGAAATGTGTCCGTGAGGGGAGAAAACAAAGCCAGCTGAACACATGAGCTATTTCCTACATCTAAGCAATTTCTGTGAGAACAACTTAAAAGTTACAGCCGGCCACGCACCAAAACGTTTGAAATGGAAATAATTATTGTGTTTTCCTTGTGACCAGACAAGGCATTCTTTGAGTGTCGCCAGTGGGTCTCCTTTGTGTGTGCGTGCCCAATAAAAACCAGTTCAGGATTTTATAGGTAACCCAATGCCAGGACTACAGAGTGGAACCTACGCGGTCTACAAAAATACATGAATGTGAGACTGTCTGTCTGTGTGTGCACATGTGTGAGGTTAATAAGGCACATTAGGTTTCTGTTTTGGTGCTTTTTAGCATTTTCACGTCAGTTCCCAGAAAAGCTGGTTAACTTATTTATCTTTTGTCTTTTTAAAGCCTCGCCCACGGCACACGGAGGTTCCCAGGCTAGGGGTCCAATTGGAGCTGAAGCCACTGAGCTACGCCACAGCCACAGCAACGCTGGATCTGAGCCGCATCTGCAACCTACACCACAGCTCATGGCCACGCCAGATCCGTAACCCGCTGAGCGAGGCTAGGGATTGAACCCGGGTCCTCATGGATACTAGTCGGGTTTGTTAACCTCTGAGCCATGACAGGAACTCCTAACTTTTTAATTTTAAACTACTCCTGTGTTGTCATCATGCGTCTGATGATCAAAAAAAGTACCCACAAGTTTTCTAAAGCACAGCATTTCAAAACCGAATGTCACTATGAAACAGAACAAAACACAACAAACTGAAACAAAATGTTATGTCAGAAAAGACTTCAGACACAACCTAGAATAGATTTATAAGGAGATCCTGCTGAATAGCATTGAGAACTATGTCTAGATACTCATGTCGCAACAGAAGAAAGGGTGGGGGAAAAAAACTGTAACTGCAATGTATACATCTAAGGATGACCTGACCCCCTTGCTGTACAGTGGGAAAATAATAATAAAAAAAAAAAAGAAAAGACTAAGTGAGGAGTTCCCATTGTGGCTCAGTGAGTGAAGAACCTGACTCAGTGTCCATGAAGATTCTGGTTCGATCCCTGGTCTTGCTCAGTGGGTTAAGGATCCAGCATTGCTGCAAGCTGTGGCGTAGGTCTCAGATGTGGCTTGGATCTGGCGTTGCTGTGGCTGTAGTCCAGGCCGGCAGCTGCAGCTCTGATTTGAGCCCTAGCCTGGGAACCTCCATATGCCTTAGGTGTGGTGGTTAACAAAGGGGGGAAAAATGATAAATGGAATGCTTAAAATTTAAAAAAAATTAAATGCAATATTTAAGAATAAACATAAAGAATTAAAACATTGCTTTACCAAACAGATTTTGATTCTTTTCGTGATAGTTGAATAGCACTAGGGAGGAATTTCATTCATGTTAGTATTAAAAATGTGCTTTTATTTGCGAGTTTGCACAGGAGTGGAACACTTAAAATTGGTTATGTATAAAGCCATCTCCTTGCAGACTGCTCTTGGGAGACTCTATATAAACCTCCTGGGAGGCAGAATGGCATCACATGTGGACATTGTGTGGGTCTTGGCATTAGGACGCTTGGACTTCAGTGCTGGTTTTGCCACTTACCGGCTGCTTGCATTTAGGAAAGATAAATAAATGAGCTTTCTTTCTTTTTCTTTTTTTTCTTCTTTTTAGGGTTGCACCTGAAGCATATGGAAGTTCCCAGGCTAGGGGTCAAATTGAATTGGAGCTACAGCTGCTGGCCTATGCTACAGCCACAGCAGCAAGGGATCTGAGCTGCGTCTGCAACCTGCACCACAGCTCATGGCAACACTGATCCTTAACCCACTGAGGGAGGCCAGGTATCGAACCCAAGTCCTCATGGATACTTCTCGGGTTACTGCTGAGCCACAATAGGAACTGCTAGTTGAGCTTTCTTAGCCTCAGTTTCCTTATCTATAAAATGAGGTAAACAATTGTGCTTGCCCCAGAGAGGTTTTGAGAGTCAAATAAAATGATGCACGGAAAGTTCAATAGCTAGCTGGCAGTGCTTGCAATAAAATCTCAATAAATGATGACTCTTGCTGTGGTTATCTGATCTCGGGCATGAAGTATGAATTTGACCAAATCTCTGCTGTTTTTCAGGGAGTTTCTAGTTGTGTGATAATGGGTTTCAACTGTTAAAGAAAATTTAACCAGAAATCAAGGGGCTTTTTAATAGTCCTGTATTCTCTTCACATGGGTAAAGCCAACTGGTCCTGCAGAACTGCTTTATTTTCCCCAGGCTATTGTTGGTGGCAGGATTAAATCTGGGTGAAATGTAGAAATCGAAATGGGAGCTTTAGCTTTGCTGCTCTCCTCTGCCAGCATTATTATGTCCATATGGTTTGTATCCTCTTCATCCCATTTATCCATCCGTCCATCCCTCCCTCCATCCATCCCCTTCTAGGTGCTAGGCCTGGGTGACGTAACATGAATTAGATACAATCCCTGTTCCCAAGATGCTCACAGGAGGGTCATGATGGGGGTACAGGGAAGATGGTGGTCATTGTGGTGTCCGATGAGAGATAAGTATTTTACAAAAAACTGAGTATAATGATTGCAACAGGCATAGACTTTTGTGGAAATGGACGCACCAAGGACTTCCCACGAAAGTTTCCTTACATTGGATTTTAATATTCACCACCGCTCTCTCTTTGACAATTTGTTTACACCAACATGCAAATGAAATGAAATGGTTCACAAATTAGATTAAGGCCCTTAGTTGCTCACAGGAATACATAGCTATTTAGACTTTCCCTGTAAGTTTGACCTTCTCCGTCACCTTTATTTATTTTATTTATTTTTTTGGTCTTTTTGCCATTTCTTGGGCCGCTCCTGTGGCATATGGAGGTTCCCAGGCTAGGGGTTGAATTGGAGCTGTAGCCACCGGCCTACGCCAGAGCCACAGCAACGCGGGATCCAAGCCGCGTCTGCGACCTACACCAAAGCTCACGGCAATGCCGGATCGTTAACCCACTGAGCAAGGGCAGGGATGGAACCTGCAGCCTCATGGTTCCTAGTCAGATTCGTTAACCACTGCGCCACAACGGGAACTCCTCCGTCATCTTTAAAACATAATGTGTACATGAGTGACAGCTGATGTTTGACAGTGGATGAACGTCTCAGTAGGGCTTCAGGGGTACAGCCTGTTTAATGTGAACCAGATTCTGAGAAGACCCAGCTGAGGTGCAGTTAACTTGGTGAACTACATCTTTCGAGCCTTAGTGTGTGCGTGTGCGTGTGTGTGTGTGTGTGTGTGTCTGTCTATGCCTGTGTGTCTCCCCCACAGAGAAAGGGGGAACAACTGTATTTTCATTTATTTGCACATTAGTTAGCTAATTAGTCTGTCCCCTGTAACACAAAGACTTAGAGTTGTTTTCTTATGCTCCTTTTTAAGCTGCTGCTTTGGAAGATATTTGTGTCATAAATTATTTCTGATGAATTTGTTAGAGGCTAAGTGACATTTTGAAAAAGCGCCATTATTGTCATCATTGTTGCTCTTATTATTATCAGGACTTAAACATGTCAGAAGAGGAAAAAAAAAAAAAATCCTGAGATCCTAACAAGATTCTACTCAGTTATACCTAAAAATCTTTAAATCCGAATCAAGTTGGGAATATTTATTTATTTATTTATTTATTTATTTATTTATTTTTTGCCACAATCACAGCAAATGAAAGTTCCCAGACCAGAGATTGAACCTGTGCCACAGCAGCAACTGGAGCAATAAAAATACCAGATCCTCAACCCATGGCACCAGGTCGGAGAGTAAACCCTCGCTGCCACAGAGACGATGCTGGATCTTAACATACTGAGCCACAGCGGGAACTCTGGGCACATTTATTAAAAGGATGATTGTTACAGAAATCCAGCTCTACCCCCATCCTATCTTCATGATGGCTTCCTGGCATTTATTTTTAAAATGGTATCAAATTACTAGAAACTTAGAGCCTGCATACCTAATGTTTATGTGAAACCAACCAACATTTGACTGAAGCTGAAGAAAATTAAACTGACAGGCTGAATTTTAATTTGCAGTATACAATATTTACATTTTCTTTCCTAAGCAGATTTAGCTTCAATATGCTTCAAATTGATATACTTCTTTTTGTGTCCTAAAATAAGAAATAAATAAGGAATAAGAAAATTTGCATTTCTGAATTTCTTGGTAGTAGATAGATCTTAGTGCTTTTCTTTTTTTTTTTTTTTTTTGTCTTTTTTTGTTGTTGTTGTTGTTGCTATTTCTTGGGCTGCTCCTGCGGCATATGGAGGTTCCCAGGCTAGGGGTCGAATCGGAGCTGTAGCCACCGGCCTACGCCAGAGCCACAGCAACGCGGGATCCGAGCCGCGTCTGCAACCTACACCACAGCTCACGGCAACGCCGGATCCTTAACCCACTGAGCAAGGGCAGGGACCGAACCCGCAACCTCATGGTTCCTAGTCGGATTCGTTGACCACTGCGCCACGACGGGAACTCCCTTTTTTTTTTTTTTTTTTTGTCTCTTAGTGCTTTTCTAAAGTTAGGAGTTGAAAGAAGAAGAAGAAAACAATGGTAAGGCTTGAGCAACAACACAGATTCTAGCAAGCAGTGGATTTGCAAGGCTCTCACCTGGTTTGGCATGTTAGGACTAAGGCATAACCTCGTGAATTCTCTAGTCCTTTTATTTTTCTGATTATGGTGTAATTTGGAACATGGAAAGAGACCTAGAATATGAGATCCATCATTCATTGTCTCGTCTTTCCTGCAGCTCAGGATAGCAGCCATCCTGTTTCCCATTTGAGCAGAGCACGGGGCTGAGGCAAAATCCGAATTGTGGAGCCGTGCAGGAGAGAAGCAGAGGGTGCCTGCTGTGCTGGAGGCTGAGAAAGGCTAATGGGACACACAGGAAGGAGCAGTCCTTCCCTTTTTGTGGCCCTGATACATGGTGAAACGAACATCTGTGTCAATACTTCCTGATCCTTTCGCACTATCAGGAAGAGAAAGCTGGGAAGGTAAAAAGGGGCAACGCAGCTCATTCATTCATTTACTCACTTACTCAGCTAATATTTATTGAGTGCTATGAACACCAAGCACCAAGGTTGGTTCTGGGAATTCGAAGGTAAGTTGTCACTCCTGGCTTCCAGGTGTTTCAGCCTAGCGGGGAGAAAGACATTTAAACCAGGAATGAAACTCACTACGGTAATTATTACAGTGGGGAGCAGTTTGAACAGAAACAGCAGAGATGTGGAGGCCAATCAAACTCAGGCTCTTACTGAGCTTTGTAACCAGGAGCAAGGTTGCTCTTGGTTCTTCCTCTGTGGTCACTGGGGGTAGGGGGGATTTCCTCTAACTTGCAGATCATATACATAGAGTGCCCAACAGAGGGCTTGGCACTCAGTGGATGGTAGAGTGAGGACCTGCCTCAGAGGCAGACGCAGGCCTGCAGGGCAGTGGGATCACTGGGTCTTGAGTCTGAGGTCACATGTGTAAGAATGGCCTTCCCTGGAACACGGGGGCCCAGAACTGACAAGGAGGTGCCACGGACAGAATTTAGTCCCCTGTCACTTAACTCATCATTGTCATTAGGCAGGGAGGTTTTAAAGGAGAAAACTGCAGCTGCCAGCCAATAAAAGCCCATGGCCATTCTTGTTCTCACCCCAATTCCTGATACTAAAGTCTTCCACAGGTCTCTCCTTTTGTCCCCGAACTCCTTGTTTACCTGAAGAACCCGGCACTGCTACAAGCCTCCTTCTCGTCTACGTCTTTCATTTATTTTCCTCCTGCCTTCTCTTCATTCTCTGGTTTACTGTATTTGAGAGGTATTCATGTATACATATGTATTATGTATATATGTAATATATATATGAACTGTAAAAGGTGAAATAGAATTTATTTGGTCATTGTTGCCTTTTGCGAACTGAAAGCTATTGGTTAACGTTGATTGAATTCTTAGTACATATTAGGCATCACACATGGTAGGCAGGATGTCAGTGCATTTCAGACTTTAATGTAAATCTAAGTCACCTGGGATCTTGTTAAACTGTAGGTTCCATTTCATTCTGTCAGGGATGGGGCCACATTAAAGAATCCACATTGCTAACAAGCTGCTGCTGATCCACAGACTGTGTCTTGAATGGCAAGACATTCTAGGACAACACTATGAGGTGAATATTGTTTTCCCCATTTTATATGTGTGGAAACTGGAGGTGAGAGGAATTAGATCATTTTCAAGGTCATGTTGCTAGAAACTAGCTGCGTCTGGACTCTAAGCCCTGGTCTGCCTCCTGATACAGTACATATTATCTGGGCTTTGGAAGGATCCTACAACACCCAAAGGTGATCGAATGCTACCTGAAACAATATTTATATTTTTGTTAACTATTTCTTCCTTTTTTTTTTTTTTTTTTTTTTTTTTATCTTTTTGCCTTTTCTAGGGCTGCTCCCACGGCATATGGAGGTTTCCAGGCTAGGGGTCTAATTGGAGCTGTAACCATCGGCCTACGCCAGAGCCACAGCAACGCAGGATCTGAGCCTCGTCTGCAACCCACACCACAGCTCACGGCAATGCCGGATCCTTAACCCACTCAGCGAGGCCAGGGACTGAACCCGCAACCTCATAATTCCTGGTCGGATTCGTTAACCGCTGCACCACAACGGGAACTCCAACTATTTCATCCTTTTTAATGAAACTTCTTTTCCAGTTTTTGTTTGTTTGTCTTTTGGCACACCCACGGCATGTGGAAGTTCCCCAGTCAGGGATTGAACCCACACTGCAGCAGTGACCCCAGCCATTGCAGTGACAACGCTGGATCCTTAACCCACTGCATCACAAGGAAACTCCGTGAAACTTCTTTTCTTTTTAAATTTCTCTTTATGCAGGACCTTGTACTGCACGGGTGATTCACATGTGTTGGATTTTGTTTCTAAAGATGATAAGTTTAGGAGGATATATTTGCCAAAATTACAGGTTAGGAAACATTGTACCATTGATGCAATCTAGTTTGAACACAAGAGGAAGTGGCTGGGGAAGGATGCCCGTGAGGAAAGGAAATCCTCAGGCTGAGTTATTGTTTAACATTCACCATGTGCTGCTCTTGTCACAGGCTAGTGGAAAGGCATGCAGTCCCTGTCCTTATCAGAAATACTTTTAAACATAATATTTTGCCCTGCTTATCAAATTAATGTGATTCATAATAGAAAGTTTGAACTACGGAAACGTAAAATTAAAAAATGATGTAAAAGCCCAGATTTCATATTTCATTTTTATTTTCAAAATGTAAAAGAATACCTCTCGAAACAGTGACCCAGAATCACATTTACACAGAACGGCAAGAGCTGGATGTGGTAATACCTTGAGAAAAAGAATTCAAACACTATTTTTGGTTTTGAGGGACAGTGGGAGTAAAAGGGGCCAGCGTTGGGCAACCCCCAAAGATTTAAGAAATGCACAGGCGCTGCTCAGCCAGCACTAGAGTTCTGGGGTCCTGTTCCAACTTTCACTACGCGTCCCCCAGCTTAGCCCTACCCGTGCCGCTGAGGACTGCTGTTAACTGCTCTCAAACCCCGGCCCGGGGCGCCCACGCATGCGCAGTGTGGCCGCCGGGAACTCCTGGGCGTTTCACAGGCCTATTTCTCTCCCGCAGGTTTTTTGTGCGGTCAGCAAAAGGGCCGGGCCTGCGGCGCCCAACAGTTCCGAACCTGCGACGGGAGAGGGACACCATCTCTAAGTGAAAAATATCTCTTGTTGAAATAGGCTCGGGGGTGGGGGGCGGGTTTCTGCAGGCGTCTCCAAACACACGCTTTTAAGGTGCCCAAACAGCTTTAAGAGCAACTAACTTGGAGGAACTGGAATTATCTGCAGGAAGAGAATTTAGCGGGTGGAAGGGTTGCGGGGGCAACGATCTCTAAAACTTTCAGCCTTGCGTTCTCAGGATGCTCTGTGCCCTCCCCCCGGGGAGTCCCGATGCCCCAATTAATCCTTCCCTCCTCTCAGATCCTTTAAAAATTGTGCTCGCGGTTTAGGGGGTCCTAACAGGAACCCCCGCAGAATTACAGTGTTCAGATACTCTCTCCCCAAACCGGGAAGGCGTCCCGGTAGAAGATCTTCAGACGCTTGGGGCTGTGTGAGCCTCGCCAACCTGGGGGGGCGGTGGGCGGGAGCGCCGGGATCCCCTCGGCCATCCCCGCCCCCGCCTCCTCCCCTCCGCGCTCCTCCCCTCCGCGCCCGGGCCGCCGACCCCAGGCCAGGGCGGCGCGCGCTCTCCCACCCGCGCCTCTGGGGACTCGCAGACGGCAGCGAGACCGGCCGGCGCGCTGGGCATGCTCAGTTGCCCGGCGCCGGGCTCGCGAGTCGGAAGCCTGTGCGCGGCGGTCGCCGCCGAGCCGGCCGGAGCGCACGGAGAGAGCGCTGGACGCGCTGCAGCGGCGGCCGGGCGGCGGCGGACCTCGGCCGGGACCGGAGCCGAACCCCGCGCAAAGCCCCGGATCCACCCGCCCGGGCGCCGGCTCCCTCGCACCGTCGCACCCTCGTTGGGAAGGGGCCCGCCGCGGCTGGCGTTGGCGTCGGCGGGGCGGAGGAACCGCGGCGGCGGCCGCCGCATCCTCGCCGCCTGCCCCGGGCCGGCAGCGTCCCGGAGCCGTCGGGCATGGAGCCGTGGAAGCAGTGCGCGCAGTGGCTCATCCACTGCAAGGTGCTGCCCGCCAACCACCGGGTGACCTGGGACTCGGCGCAGGTGTTCGACCTGGCTCAGACCCTCCGCGATGGAGTCCTGCTCTGCCAGCTGCTCAACAACCTCCGGGCGCACTCTATTAACCTGAAGGAGATCAACCTGAGGCCTCAGATGTCCCAGGTAAGGAGGCCGGCGCGGGCGCCTCCGCCTCCAGCCGGCGTCTCCCATTAATCAGCCGGCTAATTTCTTTGTGTAAATGCAAACATCTAGGTGCGCTCAGCGTGCCCTGCCTCGCAGTCTTCTGCTTTGCGGACCACTTCTTGGACCTTGACTTGAGATGGTTTATTAGCTCTTTAGCTGAATGCTAGAGCCCTGCGTCCTGAGATGGTAGGAGGATTTCGTAAGGGCTTTCTGTGAGGCGGGAAAGAACAAGCTGTCTTGGGTGCCCTTCACCTACGTGGGGTGTGTGTGTGTGTGTGTGTGTGTCGGTGAACAACAAAAGGAATTTGAACCTGCTCTTTTATGGGGACGATGGAGGGGGATGAAGGGCGCTGATGGGGGGTACTTTTGCCTTTAGTCTCTTCTTTTGCTTTGCGTTTCGTCCCCATGTTTTCTTGAAAGAGGAACCATGACATAAATGAGGACTCTAGGAAGTGGAGGGCGTTCTCACACCGTTATCTGTGCGGAATGACACTGGTCAAAAGGAGGAAAAGGGAGCACAGCACAGCGGCTGCCCCCGAAAGCCCCCAGAGCTTGTGGCCAGCTGGCAGGCTACATGGTTATGTTTATAGCTCGACTTAAGCCATGTGGGAAGGAGCGAGTCCAACCTCTCTCAACAGCTACAGGAAACGAGAAGTTTCGCTCCAGATTCCGCTTTCTTTCATTCAGCGCGCTTGCTCAGGTGGTATGGTGTATGGTTGGCTTCTGTGGCTGGAGCCTTTCCTGGAGGTGACTCTTCCAGGGGTTAAAGAAGATTGCAGCTCTGGAAGGCTCTGTGCACTCTTGAGTGCGCCCCAAAGTCACATCGCAGTGGAATGGTAGTTTCTTGGTCCCATCAGAAACTTTTCATGCAGAAAGCTGTTAAACACAATTCAGCAAATCTGTTTGCTCTTTCAGAATGTAAAATACCACTTTCAGCTTAAAAGGGAGAGGAAACAGTTCCCTCTACGACACATTTTAGCACTAATCCTGAGTGATATAGAGCCTCAGCTACTGAGCAACCAGAACGGTGCCTTTTGCAGGGGAACTGACTTCATATGATGTAATAAGTATGTATTTAAAGGTAGAGCACACAGGAGTTCCCACTGTGGCTCAGCGGGCGGGGGGGCGGGGGGGGGGAGAAGAATCTGACTAGTATCTATGAGGATGCGGTTTCGATCCCTGACCTCACTCAGTGGGTTAAGGATCCGGCCTTGCAGACGTGGCTCTTATCTGGTGGTGCTGTAGCTGTGGTATTGGCCGGCAGCGGCAGCTCCGATTTGACCTCTAGCTGGGAAACTTCCATATGCCGCAGGTGTGGCCCTAAGAAACAAAAAACAGAAACCAAAACGTGAAGTTAGAGCATACACATTCTTGATGTCAGTATTCATCAAGGCCCCTCTACCCCTCAAATTCTGCATCCCTTGCCTGTCTGCCTTCAGCCTGCTGGATAGCAGTCCCCATGAAAGAAAAGACTTGGAAGTAGTGAGAGCCATACGGTTTCAGAAGTTAGATAATTTATTTCGTACTCTCCTATAATGCTGGGTGGTGAAGGCTAACTCCGTTGGACCCCTTAAGAGTTGTTGCGACTCAGGGTGTCCCGTCGAAGGGTTTGGCATTTCCATCAAGCTGGGAGCTGCTGCTCTGAGCAGCGTTCTGTAGGGAGCTGCAGCTGGCTCTCCATTCTGCAGATCCCCGTTTTCCACCTGGTCTGTGGCCTCAGGCGGCCTTGGCCACCAGCAGGGAGGATGGTGCTGTGTGCATGTCCTGCAACTAGAGTGGCCTGGAACCCTTGGGGATTGTTCAGTACGTTGTTCTCAATAATCAAGTTTTCTGGACAGCTGAGGACCTCCCCGTTTCAACCTTCTAGCCAAGCTTTACTTGAAGGTGGACCATGGATGAAAATCCTTTCAAATGCGTTTTTGCTCTTCCTTCTCCTTGTAGAATATAGTAGATGTAATTTAATCATCTTGATGAGTAAGGATTGTCCTTATAAGCATCATTCATGAAAACTGAGTGCCTACGCTGCTCTAAGAACTCTGTTCCCTCCTGGGGGTACTGCAGTGAACGCCTCAGGATCCTTGCCCTAAAGAAATGATGGCACAGTTCTGTCCTATAAGCCGCCAGGTTTTAGTGAGCTCAACAGCTGAGTGATCTTCCTTAGGTTGCTGTGCTTTTGGGTTCTTCTTAAGCATGGGCTTTCTGGTCCCCAAAGTGCAGTTTCCCTTTAACTTTCTACGAGTGTGGGCTTCTCCCCAAAGTGCATGCTGGAAGGCTGGTACCTGAGTTATGGTGATGTCTGTTTTTGCTAGCCTTCTTGATCTTGACCACACTGCAGAGAGCTAAGGTTGCTGAACAGCTGAGTGCTGGCCAGCTGAGTTTGTATTATATAGGTTGTCCTTAAATCCTTAAACGAAACTTAGTAAATGGTTTCATTAAATAATTCATGGACACTTTTAACATGCCTACAGTGCCCAGCAGAGATGATGTGCTTCACAGATATTCAGCGTTAGCAAAATGACTTAAAACATTTTTTTCCCTACTATTGTCACATTACAAGTAATGTTACCCTCAAATTTTTGAAGCAGTTGCAAGATCTACAACTTCCTTTGGACTGATAACTTTAATTCTGCCTCTAACTACTCATCTTTCTGGGTGAGGGTTCCAGCTGCTTCTGGTTGTAAGGCTCCTGGGCCATCAGCTCTGTTCATACTGAATAGTGAATAACCTGATAACCTGGTGAAACTCTGACATATGTCCCTGCAGACTTTGCTCTTCTGAATTTAGAGCTGTCGTTACTGGTACCTGTGGCTTTTGCCATGTCGAAGCGTCGTTCTGTCCACTCAGCTTAGATTCTGCTGAAGATATTAATTTGAAATAAACTATTTCATTATAGCACCTGATGTTTTAAGCCAGGAAATAACTGGAGGCTCTCACTTCTGAGTTTTGTGGTATTTAGGACTGTTACGAACAGATGTCGATGAAAGAAATTTTCCTATATTGATGTGTTAACTTATTATTTTTAATTTTTCAGAAAGTCTATAAAATGAGTAGCCTCTATTAATGAGTGTTTATCTCCTATGAGTAGAATTTTTTTTCCATTCTTTAGCCTTCTGCCTTGTTTGTGTTTAAAAAATAATAACCCTGCAAATAATTAAGCAGTTGTAGGTTTGAATCTTGGAGTCTTAATTAATTAATTGTTCTTCAAAAGAAAGTTATAAAGGGGATCCCACTTCTCTTACGTAGCAAATGTTCTTTTTGCCTCTGGGCCTCTGTCTTTTTTGGGGTCTTGCTAGTTGGTATTTTCAGTTGAAAATAGGTCCTTCCTTCCTTCCTTCGTCCCTTTCTTTTCATGGCTGCACTTGCAGCATATGGAAGTTCCTGGGCCAGGGACTGAATCTGTGCCACAGCTGTGACCTGAGCCACTACAGTTGGATTCTTAACCCACTGTGCCACAGTGGGAACTCCTTTTTTTTTTTTTTTTTTTAAACCCTGATTTAGATTTGTTTTTATTAGTTAGGATAGTAAACGTTAATCACCTTTAGGTACATATTTAATATGTTCCTTTTAGTATAAAGAATAAAAGTTAAATCCAGATGATCCATGGAAGTCCACGCAGTCCATGAAATCTAGTCTATGTATATACTAGACAGATTTATTTTTCATCCAAGACAGTCTTTAGCTTGGTATCTAGCTAGGATGCCAAGCCCACACATAGTTCTGGGAGAGAAGAGCCTTTCTGTGGCAGTTGTACCGGGGGTACAACTTTGTGGTACAGTCTTTGTGGAAGACTGTGGGTCATGGGCTTGCTGTCGCTCTTGGTGGTGAAGTAGGTCTCCATAAATGGCTGTACCCACGTGCATGTATCGTTGATGAATTCATCTTAATCTTCCTATTTTGTCATTTAAAATTTTGCTCTCGATTATGTCTGAGGATGGGACTAATACATTTGATGAATTTGCTGATGATTATGTACAGTGCAGGTAAACTTTGAATTTTCTTCTTTTTTTTTTTTTGTTTTTTGTCTTTTGTTGTTGTTGTTGTTGTTGTTCTTGCTATTTCTTGGGCCGCTCCCGTGGCATATGGAGGTTCCCAGGCTAGGGGCCGAATCAGAGCTGTAGCCACCAGCCTACGCCAGAGCCACAGCAACGCGGGATCCGAGCCGCGTCTGCAACCTACACCACAGCTCACGGCAACGCCGGATCGTTAACCCACTGAGCAAGGGCAGGGACCAAACCCGCAACCTCATGGTTCCTAGTCGGATTCGTTAACCACTGCGCCACGACGGGAACTCCTGAATTTTCTTAAAATGTATTATTCAGGTTTTTAGGGTTCCTTCAACGAATATTTGTGGCTACCATGTGCCAGGCACTGTTTTAGACAACGGCTTAGGGCGGTAAACCAAACACAACAAAGATCCCTGCCCTAAAAGGACTTATATTTTAGTGGGGGGACAAAACATAAGTAAATGGCTGTATAGTATGATGTGCTGTGAAGAGATAGGAACCTGGATAAGGGGTTAGAGGGAACAGAGATTCGATTTTATGAAAGGCAGTCAGGAAGGACTTCTCTGAGGAGACGGCAATTGAATAGGACCTGGAAGGAGCGAGAGAAGGTGGAGATGTGGATATTTGAAAGAAGAGTATTCCTGGCACAGAGCATACCATGTGCCAGGGTCCTGAGGTGATTCAATGGTGGGTGAACTGGAGGGGCAGCGAGAAGGCCAGTGGGCTCAGGAGAGTGAGTGTATGCAGGAGTGGTCGGGATGAGTCAGATAACATGGGAGCCCGATTTTTAGGACTGGTGGGCCACGTAAGGACTTTGACTCTTGCCCTGAGTGAAAGAGGCATCACATGGCTTAACTTACCTTTTCAGCAGATCCCTCTGGCTGATGTGTTGAGGATAGGGAAGGAGAGCCAGGCTGAGGCAGCCACTGGAGCAAGTGATGATGACCAGAGTGATAGCAGAGCAGGTGGTGGGAAGAATCCAACCCCGGGTATATCCTGAAGGCAGAGCCAGCAGAAGTTTACTGATGGAGCCAGACTAGGGGGATAGGAGGAAGAGAGGATCCAAGAATGAGTCCAGGGTTACCTGGAGTGATGGAGTTACCATCTACTGAAATGGAGGAGACTGGAGGAGGAAGAGCCTTGGGAATGTGTGTGTGTGTGTGTGTGTGTGTGTGTGTTTTGGGGGTCTGGAGCTCATTGTGTATCACATGCCCAGCAGGCCTCTAGATGTCGAGCAGGCAGCTAAAGAAGCTGGAGCGGTAAAGTTTGCAGTCATCGGGGTTTAGGTGGTACTTACCATCACGACGCTGGGTGCTGGCACGTGGAGAGTAGTGTAGAGAGACAGGGTCAGAGGCGTGAGCCACGGGACCTGCCCAGGTGTCGAGTGCAGAGAGATGAGAACTGGTACTGGGCCACGGGGTAGGAGGGAAGCTGGCAGAATGTGGTTCTAGCAAACCAGACAACTGATATATTTCTAGAAGGAGTGATCAGACATGCCAAATGCTGCTCTTCAGATGAAACAAGGATTGCAGATAGAATACTATATTAAGCAATGTAAAGTTTTTTGATGACCTTGGCAAAAACAGATTTGGTGTGCGAGAGGCCAACACTCCACCGCAGAGGTCGGGTGACTCGGAGAGGATCTAGACCACAAGCATAGACCTCTGTTGGGGGGTAATTTTGCTGTAGAGAGAGCTGATAAACCAGGTCGTGGCTAGTAGGGGAAAAGAGATCAGGAGGGTTATTTTCTTATCATACAGAATTTTTATTTAATAGCGATTATACGAGCTTTTTTAGATTTGGACAGATTTTGTCAGACGGCGCACTCGTCTATGTGTGTGTGCGTGAAAAAAGTATACACATGCATAAGAAAATATAAGTGAAACATATTTAACATGTTCCTAGAAATTCTTTTCATTCCGAAAGCTGCCCTGCTGAATACCATTTCAATTCTGTCATTGATTTCCATGTTTTTTTTTTCCCCCTCATGTAATATTTTCCGCTGAGCACCAAGTGTTGGTGATGAAGCATTTGTAAACGAATACACCACTTTTGTCCCCAGGATTTCCTTCTGAGCTACTAACAAGCCTTTTTTTTTTTAAACCCTTACTCCTTCTTCAAGTTAAAGAGAACATTGTTTCTGCTACATATAACAATGCATTGTTTTAAAACTAATTATATTAGTTGTAGCATTCAAGTGTGCTTTCCAAATACATGTCTGCATTTCCTTACCAACCCCTTTCCACCCTCCACCCCAAGGTGGTGCTGTATAAAAATTGCTGGGGTATCCTGAGGAGAGAAAAAACAGCTATTGACCCAAAAGAGTGGTGTGCAGTTGTATATTTAGCCAGTCCGTTCAGAATAATGCCATTATTTAGTCTTTCAGGAGTCAGTAACCTCTCTGCCATTTGTTGGAGTGTTCTCCTGGCCAGCGTAATTTTAAACTTGACACCCATCAAGATCTTTTCATGGGAAGTAGCTCAGGCATCTTAAGCACTTGTTCTGTCTGCATACTTGATGGCTTAACCTGGGCTCTCTAGGAACCAGAGCCCGGGATAAACAACTGCAGTGCTGAAACTTTATTGGTGAGGTACAGTCCTATAGCTGTCAGCGGGAAGAAAATGAAACAGTGCCTTTTTTTTTTTTTTTTTAAGAGGGGGAGAATTATATCCAGTTTGTAATGCCAACAGGGTGGATCCGGTATAGATCACCATGGATTTCCTAGTTTTCAAACACAGACCTTTGAAAATTATTTCCCTGGAATTTCGAGCGGCAATGCACATCACTGACTTTTCCTCTCCTCCTGAAACCCTTCACTCCCACTGCACTACCCTCTCCTGGTTCTCTTGTACCTTTGATATTCCTTCTCTGCCTGCCTCCTTTGCTGGCTTCTCTTTGTCTGAACATTCCTGAAGGATTTTAGAGTGTTCCCTTTGATTGCCTTTTTTCGTATCCTCTTCCTGTATCATCTCATGACACTGGCGTTACCTCCTTCTCATGCCCTGGTGGACCACACATCCTTAGAGACAGCCTCCACCTGCCCCCAGCTGGGTGGTCACTGTCACTTCATGGGTGGGGTGGCGATCACAAGGTCAGAGTTGACTGTGGGAGGCTCACCCACGGCAGAGTGAAGGGTGGACTGGAGGGGGCAGAGCCGGGCACGAGAAAGGCTTGCTGAAGTTCAGTCAAGAGAGGAAGAGGCCGGTGGATGCAGGACCAGAGAAGAGGTGGGAGTGGAGGGCCAGGGAGGGTCAAGAAAGATGAGAGAGGACGAGGAGGTATAATGGACAAGACTTTGGCACCTCTCGGATGCAGCGAGAGTGGAAAGTATCTAGGTTGAGTCTCAGGTTTCAGGCCCGGGTGACTAGGGGGACATAGAGGAGGTACCGGTTTCAGAGGGAACGGGAGCCCAGTCGGTTTTGGATGTTGAGTTTGAAGTTGTTACCAGTTACCTTCCGTATTCTGTTTCAAGCATCCTACTCTCTTGCTAAGCCTTCCTTTCTGGATTATTCTAGTAATACCTAAAATTCAGCAATCTTTTGAACTCTTGGTCCCACCACCTCTTCACTGCCTTCAGATCTTCATCTCCTTCCTACTCAGCTTAAATGCCATAGCCATTATGGGTACTTCCTTAGCGTCTCTTGGTTGGTGATTCTCATCTGGGTGAAGTACAGTCCTGGTTAAATCCTGCCTGCATCTCAGCTGCTGAGCCTGGTGGAGGAAAAACTATACCAGCTGACGGCCATCACCTTAAATTCGTGATCCTTAACCTCAGGTGGGCACCTCAGGCTACCCAGCCATCTGATTACATTTCGCTAAACCAGGTGACCAAGTGTTTATTTTTTATTTTTGCTTCTTAGGCCCACACTTAGAACGTATGGAAGTTCCCAGGCTACAGGTTGAATCGAGGCTGCAGCTGCCGGCCTACGCCATAGCTCACGGCAGTGCTGGATCCTTAACCCATTGAGCCAGGCCAGGGATCGAACCTGCATCCTCATGGATACTGGTCAGATTCATTTCCACAATGGGAATTCCATAAACAAGATGTTCTTAAAGTATGACCTGGGGACTTCTGATAGTCCCTAAAATGCTTTTAGGGGTTCCTTAAGTTCAGACACTCTTTTTATAATGATATTCAGACACTGTTTGCCTTTTCCACTCTCATTTTCTCGCAAGTGGGTTGTGGAGTTTTCCGAAGGCTGCATGAATGACACTGCCGATGTCACTGCTGTGACTATGTGCTAGTGTATGTTTTAAAGACGTCTCAGTTTACAACTCCAGTATGTAAAGTGTTGATAGATAGAACCTCCATAAACAAAAGCTGCTGAGGATTCGAAATTACTTTTTTAAGAGTGTAAAGGGTTACTGAGACCGGTTAGTTTGCAGACTGCCCCAGCCCGTTCAGTTTCTGACTCTCTCAGATGCCTCTCTGGTATCGTTTCTTCTTGAACTTCCATCACTTCCATCTCCATTCTTCCCTTCAACGGGTGATCTTGCTTCCTAGTCGCTGAGAAAACAGACGTGGTCAGAGGAGAGCTCCCTCAGGCTCCAGCTTTCCTGCATCTTGCCTGTAGATGATTGCCGCGAGGCTTTCAAGTCCGTGGGTGAGTTATTCGTGCTCCTGCAAAGGCCAGGTCTTCCTCCACTCCCTCTCTGTGCTTTCTTGCATCAGCTGCTTCTCTCCTGGATCTTCCCGTTTGCACACTCGTCTGCTGCTATTTCCTTCATTTGATTCAGGATACATTTTCAGAGCCTCGCTGATGAACATTGGCTGTGATGGGGGGTGACCAAGGACTCCCAACATTTGACCCGAACGACTGGGGCGGGTCAGTCTGACCTTATAACTGTTCAGTGGTACCCCTGGTGGGCCACAGGATAAAATCTAAGCTCCTTAGTAAGCCTGCAGGGGTCCACAGGCCGGTCCTGCTTCATATCGCAAAGCTTTTATCCCTCTGTGCTCCTGACCTTTTTATGGCTTCTCACATGAACCGTGCTGGTAGGTTCTCTCTGCTATTGCATATGCCCATTTCTCTACTTGAAACACCCTTTTTCATGGTCTGAAGGAGGAAGATTCTGTCACCTTTGCCGAGAGGACGGCCCAGCTCCTCCTGCAGGTGTGGCTGATTACACGCTGCTGGGTGGGTGCTGCTGGGTGGGTGTACGTGGTTGGGGGGCAGCATTCCTTGCACTGTTTTGCTATCTTTTCCTTATCTGTCTCCCTTCCAGGCTGTGACCTGCTTAAGGCTGGGACCTATTGAAGCTACCATAGGCTTTTTTTTTTTTTTTTGTCTTTTTAAGGCCGCACCCACGGCATATGGCTAGGGGTCGAATCAGAGCTACAGCTGCTGGCCACAGCCACAGCCTCAGCAACACAGGATCTGAGCCACGCCTGTGACCTACCCCACAGCTCACGACCATGCCAGGTCCTTAACCTACTGAGGAGGCCAGGGATCGAACCTGCAACCTCAGGGTTCCTCGTCAGATTTGTTTCCCCTGCACCGTGATGGGAACTCCTACCAAAGGCTTTTTAATTTATGTACATCTCTAGAATTTGACTCAGGGACTCGTAGGTAACACGTATACCTAAATAGGCATTCATCAAATTGATTGATGGCTTGAAAAATAACTCTTTGTTTACTACCTTGGCAAACACACCTACATAAAATTTAGCATGTCGTGCCAAGCTCTTTGTCATTAAAAAGCAAAAGCATCGGTTCCTGAAGTGGCATGGCTAATAATAGCAGATACCATGACTGCCCTGCTCTCCACCTGAGTGCCTTTCGGAACCCTGCCTGTTCTTCGACTTCCTCATCTCAAGCATAGGCGGGATGGAAAGAACCTACCCTCTGGGGTAGCTGTGAGGACTAAATGAATTAATTGGCCTTGTGATTGGCACGTAGCAAATGCTCAGTCAATGTGACCGCGATTGCTGCTGCTGCCTCTGTGAAGCAGGCGAGACTGCCCGCTAACTAACGCCTTCCTTATCTCGTCCAGTCACTGGATGCCCCTGACTCTCTCCAGGGCTAAGAGGAAGTCGTAACTTGTACTGACAAGCGCTTCGTGGTAGAGGCAAGGTGTGCATTCAGATATTTAAAGGGAACCGAGTTGTCCTCAGCAGGGCTGTTGGCACAGCTGGACATCAACCTGGAGGAGGTCTCGTTTTCACTGTGTTTTGCTCTCGTGGCCTTCCTCTGGAGGCGTGTTCACACGGGCTCTGTGGTTACTGACGATAGCACCTCCCTCTCACCTTGGATGGTGAGTAATAATTTTAGTCTAGGGTGTGGACTATATCAGCTGGATGGTTTTATGCACATCCCACAAGTCCGTGTAAAATGGGAGACAGGCTTTGGACAAGTATACAGTGGAGAAAGGGAATGAAAGCAGATAGAAAAAAGGTGGAACGCTAACGAGAGAAAAGTGAGTGTAGCTGGCCCTTTTTGGCCTTGGAACTCTGTGCCTCGAGACAGCTGGTCTCAAGCGCGTGGTTCGGTGCCCTGACACTTGAGCAGGTCAGGACCGCTTGCATGTATTTCCCTGGGTCGTACGAACAGCACTGTTTTAATGGCAGGTTTTCAAATGATTATCTCTGCCCACCCCCCACCCTGTGTAATGGTTCTTCTTGTTAATGCACAGACCTCCACTGTTAGCTGTTATTGGGAATATTGTATTCCAGGGTTTTTTTTTTTTTTTTTCCCTCTTAAACACACATTCTGCATGGTATGAAGGACAGTCACAAGGTTATATTCAGCCTGTCCCCAGTCTTGAGCATTTATTTAATGGACAGAAACACGGGAACAGCCAACAAGGAGCTCTTTCTCATTTTCATGGAAAACCCTTTTAGATTGGTATCTTGTGCCCCCATCCGAACGTGCTTTCAACATATGTGTTGCAAGAAGTGTAGTCAGTTTTTAAGTGGTTTGCTTAACAGGAAGCCGGCGGCATATGCGCCTCACATGGGCATTTTCTAAAGGGTCAATTAATATGGAATATTTAATGAAACACTTGATACTCACCTTCCATGAGTTTCAAAGTGCTTGTCTTAAAATAGATCGGTAACAGCTGGTCTGAATAAACAGGCACCATGCCTCTATGCCCACGGAGGTCGGGAGCCTTTTCCTGGGGGGTGTGGGGCAGCATGGATTCATAAAGAGACTTCAGGCCAGGAGTCAGGAGACCCCGGTTCTAGTCCCAGCTCTGTCTCTGACCTGTGACCTTAGCAAATACTTGCTCCTCTCTGCCTCTGCCTTGCACATTCACAGCAAGGAGTGTAAATACTTACACGTGCGGTCATATGCTAAAGAGCAGCTGAATTTTTTTAACACATACTTAGAGCTCACTTAGGAGGCATTACCTTTCAGGAGGGGAGCTTCCGGACAAGCCAGAAGTGTTTGAATGTCAGGCCCGGCCCTTTACTTTCCCAGGGTCATAGATTGTTGGTTTTTGCATGTTGAGTCTCAGTTTCTTCCCATCATAGGTGAGAAATAGTAAAACCTACCCTGCAAGATTGTGGTGAGAATCCAGTAATAGATGTAAAACGCCTGGCCGTGGTGGGTCGTCAAGATTTTATTCCCTCCTCCCCCCACCTCCTTGATCCTCAGAAGTCTGAGAAGCAGGAAGAACAAGATCTTATCTCTGCTCCGCAGAGAAGGAAATTGAGATGTGCACTGGCTAAAGGACTTTTCTCAAGGTCACACAGTCAGGAAGTGGTAACGACGGGACTTGAGTCCAATTGTCCTAATTGTAAATTCAGTGAAGTTTCCCATTCCTGCTCCCAAGCTCTGCTGATAGATGATGAACTGCATGAGCGAGTGCCTGGGGAAATGCTTGGAAAAAGGAAGACCTGTAATGAAAATGTAAAAAGACATGAGAATTTTACCCTGAAATTTGCTGTGTTTAAAATAGAAGCCTCTAAAGTAATGATATCAGTTTTTAGTTATTTCAGAGTCTGATTAGTTTGTGGGTTATTCGTTTTTTGGTAATTTCGTGGCTCTTCTGCTTTCTGTGTGATGCTGTTTTCAGGGAAATTTGTGCCTTTGCCTTGATTGATTAATCCCATTAGCCACTTGTCTGCTACATGTTGGGCTTTGTAGTAGATGCTGAGAACTCAAAGGCAAATAAAACTCAGCCCCTGACTTTGGGTTGCTTTAGTTTACACAGCATGAATTGTCCCTTATGGATGCCCTTATAAAACAGGGGATGGGAAGGGAGGCTTGCGTGTTGGGTATGGCAAACGTTTGGTAGGGGAGGTGATAGTTTTCTGGATACACTGTTAGTTTTGCCGATGCACAAGGTATGGCACTAATGGAGCGTGTGCGTGCCCGGCTCAAGGTATTTCTCTCCTTTCTGTAGACATTTGTCTAGTGCCTCCTGTGTGCAGAGCATCGAAGGCATAAAGGTAAATCATAGGAAGTTTCTGCTTTGGGGAAGGGAGGCTAGGAAAAAGCAGGCTTGACCTTGGAGTGGGGCTTTTGCAAGAATTCAGAAAGGAAGTCCTTGGATGCTGCACTTTGATGGTGCCAAAGCGCACGCAGCTGGGTGAGAGAGACGAGACCAGGAAGAGGACAGACATGAGTGGTTACTGGAGAGGAAGAAGGTTTGTGAGCGCAAGCTGGGTGGGGAGAGTGTGTGTGAGACGGAGAATGGGCAGCGGCCTTCAGACCTCAGTGATGTCCCCAACAGCACGGTTATTCTGGGCCCCTGATGATGTGCCCACGGGCATAGGGCTGTACCATTGCCTTTGGCAGTGAAGATGTTCCATTCCAGCTCTCTGGTGTGTGGCCTGGAGCAACAGAGGACGGCCTAGTCTCTTGAATATCTTAAGAGGTGAGGGGACCGGGGGTGGTAAAGAGAGAGACCGGTGATGGGCATCTAAGGTAAAGCACTTAGAGCTGGAGGCCTGCACCATCTCCTCCTAACCCCCTGGCTTGCCACCTGTCCTGCCCGCACACCTGTCTGAACCCTCCAGCGTCCTCTCTGTGCTCTTTCATTGACTGACATCTCCTCGTGCTCTGGGCCACTGCTCCTTGGCTGTGTACTCCTCGTCTGGACCTAGGGTCACCTGTTCCACCGTCACCTCCGATACCCCTCACCTTCTGTGACTGTAGGTGGGCCAGCCTGGAGCACCCTTCTTTCTCCATAGGCTTTCCTATTCTCCCGGGCGAGCCAAAGAGGGCTGTTGAGGTCGGCACCCCGGTCTGTTTTTACTGTCCAGCTTCACTGCAGCCTGACGCTGCTGCTTTTTTCACCTCTTTGCAGTGTCTCCTATCTCTTGACTTCCTCTCCATTCCTCACTCAGATTCCAACCCTCTAAAGCCAGACACCCTGAGTCCCCGCTTCTCACCTAGTCCCTTCAAGGTCCCTTGGCCCTGCTCATTACCAGCCGGCGCTCCTGAGTTTGGACTTGGCCTCTGTCCATCTCATCTGCACGCCCCGTGATGATGGCCATTGCTACTGCTATGAAGACTGAACGCTCCAAACTTTACAAGTTAACATTGGCACATTATTTTCTCTTCTAATTCCCAAGGGAGAGTATTGGGCCTTTTTTTTTTTTTTTTTTTTTTTTAACACACATGCATTTTTTTTTTATTGTTATTATAGTTGATTTACAATGCTGTGCCAACTTGTGCTGTACAGCAAAGTGACCCAGTCATACATATCCATACATTAGAAGTTTGGGGTCTTGAAGCGAATATTTAATCAGTGAAAAATCCCAGAGGGGGCCAGGTGTCATGCAGACTTCAATTCTAAGAAGTTCAATACCATGTACCAGCAGTAACTTCTTTAGGTTTGTGGTCCGCAGAGCCCAGAGGTGTGCTTGAGTGAACAGCCACCGACAGACCAGAAGCTCTCAAATCATTTTGGTCAGTTCCCAGCAGGACTGAGGCTGCCTGCTACTCCCCTGTTTCCCTTGCAATCACAATCAGCTCTCAATGTCTGCTTATTTTAGCAAAACTATTTTTTTTTTAATGTTATTGTTCAGTTAGTGCAACTTTCACTTAATCATATATTTAGTGCCTTACAAGGGAAAGTAGATCTGGAATAATTCATCACTTACTGCTCCTCCAAAGTATGGATTCAGCAGCAGATTATTAAATTCCTTGGTATTTGACCTTCAAAAGGGAGAAAGCATTTGTTGGCTAAAGAAAAGTTAGTAAGCTTAGTTCACAGTCAGCTACACAAGAAAGGCTTGACTTCAGATTATTTATGACAGAGTACTTGGAAATAGAATCTTGCATTTGCCCATAAACCGTGCTCAGGGATTCTGTAGCATATCGCCATTCATTTGCAGTGATGGGAGAAGGAGGAACTGAGATTTCTGCCGCTCAGAATGAGCACTGGAGTTCCTCTTGTGGCTCAGTGGGTTAAGAACCTGACGTAGTGTCTGGAAGGATGCGGGTTCAATCCCTGGCCTGGCTCAGTGGGTTAAGGATCTGTTGTTGCCGCAGGCTGTGGTGTACATTGCAGATGTGGCTTGGATCTGGTGTGGCTGTGGCTGTGGCCTAGGCCGGCAGCTGCAGTTCTGATTAGACCTCTAGCCCAGGAACTTCTATGTGCTACAGGTACGGCCCTAAAAAAGAAAAGAAAAGAAAAAAAAAAAAAAAAAAAAGGAGTATTGACATGAAAGATTTGGGTGCTTCCAGAGATGCTGTTTAAGGAAAGAATGTGACATAATTTCTCTTTATCAGTTTCATCCCAGCAGATTCTGGACTGTCGAGTGTATTTATGCAGCGGCCCTGATAGTTAAATCCTTATTGAGTTCTCAGTCTTTTCAAATATATAGTTATTACCTTTAGTTAAGAGAAAGTAATGAGATTTGGTAAAGGATTTAATTTTTTCCCTTCAGTGTTTAATAAGTGATTCACCAGGACGTACCTTTCCAATGACACAGAAATTAATTTCTTATCTAGCTAGCACTAAGCTTTTTGGCATCCTTGCCTACTTGATAACTACCTAAAGTCCTCCTGGGTTTTTATAAAAAATGAGCCAAGTAAAAAAGTGCATTTAAAAATAAATAATAATAAAGTAATAATTAAAAAACCCTTACCTCCTCTACAGAAGGAGAGAGAAAATAAATTTCTTAAACTCCATGTAATTCCAATAAATAACTTCAACTTAATTTCGGTAACTGCTAGAGGGTCCTTAGGTTCTGACTTCAACCCTGAGGAGTTTTACTTTATTGTCTCTTCTAATTCACAGCGTCATGTGGTAGAAGGCACGGGGGCCGTGGGTACTTCAACCTGGCTTTGAATCCCAGCTATGCCACATATGTTCTTGGGCAGCTTAACAACTCTGATCTTGGGTTTCCAAATTTACTAAATAGAGATAATATCTATTTGAAGTATCGTAAGGATCAAATCAATTGAAGTAATGCATATTTTATTTGGCACTTGGAAGGTACTCAATAAATGAAGGTTCCATTCCTTTTCATTAAGCTTTTTTTTTTTTTTTTTTGTCTCTTTAGGGCCACACCTGCGGCATGTGGCGGTTCCCAGGCTAAGGCTCCAATCGGAGCTGTAGTCGCCGGCCTACACCACAGCCACAGCAATGTGGGATCCAAGCCACGTCTGCAATCTCCATCACAGCTCACGGCAATGCCGGATCCTTAACCCACTGAGCGAGACCAGGGATCAAAGCTGCATCCTCTTGGATGGATGCTAGTTGGATTCATTAACCACTGAGCCACAATGGGAACACCAAGCCTTTTTTTCTTTTTCTTTTCTTTTTTTTTTTAAGTTCAAGGAGATTACATGTTGCAAGTTAAAATGAGAAAGAGGGAGAGCTGAAAATTAAGTTGGCAGTAGTAAAAAATTGTAAATCATGGACTCTGGAACTCAAGAACCATGCTAATCTTGGAGACTATGGAGAAGGCAGCCAAACTAATTCACATGCTACGCAAGGCTTTAAGGAAGGATAATTCTGTTTGAATGAACCATTATAGTCACTGATTTTTCTTGTTCAAAGAGTTGTACAATTATAGAGCTAGAAGGTGCTCAGAGATGGTTCTGGCTTAGCTCCTTTGTTTCAAGAAGAAGCAGTCTGAGGCCCCTAATATGTACAAGGTAACGTGGTTTCTTGAATCATAGCACATCGTTTTTATCATAAGAGAATGCTCATAATGACCCAGGGCCTCAAGAGAAGTTTGAATCGTGTTGTTCCTTACAAACAGCAACAGCAACAACAACAAAAACCCAAAACCGACAATGACAACAAAAAACTCTTTGAGGAAGATTGGAAAGTGCTTAAGTTGAGAATTTCTTATGTGAAGTACGTATTATAAATAAGACCTTATTCTCTTCCTTCCATCCATCCATCCATTCATCCATTTATCCGTCCATCCATCCATCCATCCACTGGATATAATAATACAGAAGACTCAGTGGGAATGGGGACTACAAAATCTCAGACATGGGATCTCAGAATGTCCTGGGAGAATTGACAGAGCATTGAGAAATGATGAAATAATAGAGATTGTGAAATAAAAGATCTGATGCTTAAAAGAGTAAATTCTCAACTATTCAGAAACTTAGCCATCCAGAATCACTTAGTTCCCAAGAGAACTGAGGTTTTGCCATTTCAAACCAGATAACACAAATTTGTGCCCCAAATTCCAAGCATATGGATATTCAGTAATGGTGGCACCAAAATATGTTATCTGCTAGATTGTGAGTTCCATGACATTTGGGGTCATTTGTTGAACTTTATGTTCCTGGCTCATACCTGGCACTGGGTGAGTGATCCTACGTGTGGCCATTGAGTGATTATTTAATGAATCCCTCACATTAGCCTTAATATTGGTTGGACAAGAATTCCAGATATTATTGTGTCCTTCATCTTACTCACAGGATGCAGAAAATATTCTGTCAGTTGTATTATAGCGGGAGGCAGCATGTACTGAGAAAGTATGGACCTTAGCATCAGACAGGCCTGGGTTCCTGTCCTATGCCACTGGCTCAATGACTGTGGACAAATCCTTTTATCTCTCACCATATTAGTTTTCTTGCTTGAGAGATGGAATTCTTCCTGCAGGGTGATGTGAAGAGCGAGTGAACTCTGATGGGCAAAATTGGAAATCCAGCACAGCGCTAGGGACCTAGTAGGTATCTAGTAGGCACTTAGGAGTCACTTCGTTTTCCACTTGAACTAATCTTTCCATGATATGGGGCTTTCCCCACAGTTCTTTTGGGGTAGTAATCTTTTGTTGTCTTTGGCAGATTTTTCTTTTCTGTAGTCTTCTATCTTTGGGCAGATGTTTTATTTAAGTGAATTGGATCTAAGCTTTGGAATATTGTAGCTTTAAAATGATTTCATTAGTTGTATCTGTCTTAGGTGACAACTGTGATAGATCAAAGGAAAAAAATAGTACTTTACCTGGAATTGGGAGACCTGCATTCAAATTCCAGTTTTTATCACTGATTGGTTTTTTAATCTCTTATGAGCACAAGGTGGCCCTGTATAGTGAAAAGAACACGGGCTTTAGAGTTCAGATTTTGGATGTGCTACTAATTAGCTGTATGATCAAGGGCAGGCTTTTTCCTCTTTGCTCCCTCAGCTGCCTATTGAGAACAGCACTGTCTTCCCTGTAAGTTGTCATTAGATGGCAGGTTCCCATCTTAGAGCTTTGCACATTGTAGACTCTTAACCAGAGAGAGGCAATAACAATCCTTTCCCTAAATACTATGATGGTTAGTATTATTAATGCCAGTTGCCCTAGATGGTTGAGAGATTCATTAAGAGAACTTAATCATTACAGCTGAAGAACTTGAGAAAAGACTGAATAATTTTCTCAGGATGGCATAGGAAGTGAGAATGGAGTAGTATACAGCTGTGAAAATGATCACGGGTCCACCTTACTAATATGCTCCCTGTTTGTATACTTAGTCACTTGTATACTTGTGATTCTACTCTCTTATAGACAGCATGGTTATAAAGGTCTTTGTACAGATTTTTCTACTCCCCCCACCCCCAAGGTTATTTCCTTCAGCTTTATTTTCCAAAGAGAAGTTTCCAGTTTTGCAGCTCTTGTTAACATACTGCCAGATAGTTCATAGGGAAATATTTCTTTTTTTGTTGTTGTTGTTGTTGTTGTTGTTGTTGCTATTTCTTGGGCCACTCCCGCGGCATATGGAGGTTCCCAGGCTAGGGGTCCAGTCGGAGCTGTAGCCACCGGCCTACGCCAGAGCCACAGCAACGCGGGATCCGAGCCGTGTCTGCAGCCTACACCACAGCTCACGGCAACGCTGGATCGTTAACCCACTGAGCAAGGGCAGGGACCGAACCCGCAACCTCATGGTTCCTAGTCGGATTCGTTAACCACTGCGCCACGACGGGAACTCCGGGAAATATTTCTAATTGTCACAAAAGGGCAAAGTTCCAAAGTTTTGGTTAAAGGCAAGGACTTTGGCGTTTTGATTCCGATTTGCTGAATGCGTGAGTCACTTGCCAGATCTGTTTTCTCATCTGCAAAATGGGTTATAGGGAGCTAGCTACCTCCTGCTAACTGTCAAGTACAGATGGCGCCCAGCCTACACTGTCTGTCTCAAGTCCATTTGAGCTCCTCCCCAGCTCCCATCATCTCTCACGTGGATGTCTGCCTCCTGACTGGACTATACTGTGGTAGTCAGCCTCATGCCAATGCCTTCTCCCAACAGCATCTCCAATTAAAAGGCAACACAGATCTGATCGTGCAGAACTCTTAGACTGCTTCCCGTGCTCAGAGGGTGAAGTCCAGAGTTCTGAATACGGCCCTCTGGGCCGTGACGTGGCCGTCCTCTCTAGCCGCAGGCTCCCTCTCTCTTGCTCATTCTGCCACAGCCATGTGGGGAATTTTTCCATTACCAGATTTTGTCACCCTGTCTTTTTCGTCTAGACTTGGAACTTGCCATTTTGTCTGATTTCTTGGTTTTTAAATTCTCCTCTGTACAGCTCATTGTTGCTAGAGATATGTGCTTTAGGACTGATTTTCCTGCTTGTCCTAAGCCTCATGATGGCAAGGCCCACTTAGATTTTATTCACCGTTGAATCCCTGGGGACCAGCACAGTACCCAGTATGCTGTACGCAATAAATCTTTAGGAATGTATAAATAATGAAACACACAATAACTGTTATCATTATTAGGAATAAACACAGGGGAGAAGAATTTTAGGAATAATTTGTGAAAAGCGTTTATGATTTCAAATTTCTCTGTGAAATTAAGTATCTCGGTTTTCCAAGGACCACTTAAAAATCCAAATGCATCTTATAATTAAGATCTTGCCAGCTTTTTTCTTAATCTTTCATGTTAGTGAGGGCAAATCTGAAAAGAAGGCCAATTCTCATGTCAAGCATAGTTTAGCATCAAGCTGTCTTGCATCTTTGCCAGCACCCTTCGTCCAAGACCTGTAATAACATGACCTGGAACATCCGGGAGGCCAGGCACAGAACCTTCTTGGACCAAAGCGCAGAAAGACTTGATGATGAAGACAAGCATTCCTAGGAGATTAGGTTATATACTCATTTCCTTGCACTTGAGGCCTCCAACCGTTTTGGTTTGCTTTTCCCAGAAGTGCAAGCTATTTTCTATGATGCTGTTAATATACAGTCTTATATAATATATATACACTATGAGAATATACTTCAGGTTCACAACTGCATTCTGTTCATTCAGCAGTAGAGTTCATGCTTTCAATTTATTGGACTCCTCCTATAATCAGCACTCCGATTAGGCACTGAAGCTATGACAGAGAGCTCAAGGTATCAGCAGGTCTGTGTTTTGGTCTGCACAGGCAGTTTGGAAGAAGAATTTCCGGTATGGTGAAAAGAAAGAGAGAGATAAGATGACTTCCTGATAATCAGGGCGAGCAGACCTTGGGTGTGCGGTCCTGTCTGTTTTTCTAGCCCAGGAAGAGAAGCGGTCTCAGCATACACCGCAGACCCACCGTTTGGCTGGGGAAAGAAGGGTCTTCAGATACACTTGCTGGTTGGTTGAGGGCGTGTAATGCCACCGCCTCGGGGCTGGGCGAGGGGTGGGCTACATACCTTTCCTAGGAGGGGGCAGGAAGGAGCCGGACAGGTTGCTCAAAGCAGCGGGGCGGGGGCCTTGCAAGGAGACAGGTGGGGCGATGATAAGGGTCCGGTAATTCTTATCTTGGCCACAGGCTTTGAGTTCTGTCTCCATGAAGCGACCTTGAAGTCCAGCAGTCTATTTTCGAGGATAAACTCTCGCCTCGTCCTGAGTTTCCCTGTGGAAGAAGGTCTGTTCGGGTGTTAGAGTAATACCTGAGTATCTGTGATCTGACTTCTTCTGGTTTCTTTGAGACCTACTTACTTGCAAGGAGGGTGGCGCTTTTCTGGTGAACGCTCCTTGCTGAGGTAGGCTAAGCGGACCAGGTTCTGTCTTTAGGGGAGAGGCTTACAGTACTGCATCCCTAAACCACATTTTCAGTATATATTAGCTTTTATCAATAAGTTCACATTTTCTTATTTCTGTATCCGACGTATCTATTGCTCATTAAGTCATTGGTAGGAAGGGGGAGCATTTATTGCTTTGACCTTGGGGGACTGTGACACTTAACCATGGCCTAGCCCACAGGCAAGTGGCTTCCGCAGACACAGCTGTTGAGATGGGGCTGTAGGCCTTAGCAAGTGCAGAATGCACGGATCCCCGATGAGCTCTGTGGGTGGGCTGAGCCACTTGTAGGTACTTTGGGTTTTGTGGGTTCGGCTTGGATTTTTGTTGTCGGTGAGGCAGAGGAAGCGGTTGGATCTTTTCAAGCTATTTGGTGTGGAAAAACATTTGCTGCCTGTGCTGTGTTCCGGTCAAAGCTGCAGGTCCGGACTGCAGACTGCAAAAGTGATAAAGTTTCAAGGATGTGACTGCGTGAGGTTCCTCTAAATTGTGAGAATGAGGCCAAGGTAGGAAGTAATAAATTGGCCCCACCACATTCAGTTAATTTCATTCCAGGCCGAACAGAGGAAGGCCCTGGAGGGACTAATCTTATGTAATTTTGGAGTTTGAGATCTTACTAGACCCGCGTATCATAGGACCCACCCCAGCTAACCCACCTGCCCTCCAGGAAAGCGCTGTCTCTGCAGCGGGGCAGGCCTGGAGGCAGCTGAGGCCCCCAGTGCCTGGGGGGTGGGGGTGGGGGTGGGGGGTTGGGAGATGGGAGGCCTGCGGGGTGGGAACGGAGGCAGTGCTCTAGACACTCAAACCAGTTCCTCCACCCTTCGAAACACCTTTTAGGTTTGCTCTGGCTTTGTTATTTAAATACGTTCTCACCCCTGGGTCTTAGAGCTATGGCTTCACCTATGGAAAAGTTGTAGATTTTCTTAATAAGTAAGTTAAAAAGGAAGGGGAACCTCCTTAAAACGTGGGTGCTGCATTCTTGGGTTTAGATAGACAAATGGGTCGGTGAAATGACTGCAAACCCAAATGTCAGGACGAGGATTACAAAGGCCTGTGTCTGCAACACCCAGATTCTAGAGATGGGGTTTTCTTAGGAAATCGAGGAGGAGCTAGAGTGGTTTGAAAAATATGCTTTGGTCTTATCAGAAAAGGAGCAGTGGTAGATTGAAAGGACTAATTAAGCCAGGAGAAAGGTTCATATCTTCTGAGTGATATAAAGGGAAAAATGAGATCTTAAACCAGGATAGGCAGATAGAGAAGGAAAGGAGACTCACCCTAACAGCATTAATTAGACAAGGTCACGAGCCTTTAGAAATAGTTAAGAAAGAAAGAAATGAAAAAAATCTCTGAAAGGTTTTCATAAAGATCCAGGAAATACTGCTAAGTATCTCTTGAAAGATTTCGCTAGAGTCTGGAGTAGGAACAGCTGGAAACTTGATTTTCATAACTCCTAGCTGGGTGTGGTTTTACGTTTTGTGCCCTGCATAAAGATTTTTGCTAGTAGAGGTTGAAATGAAACTGACTTTATTTTCACTGTGGAACCTGAGCCCGTTTTACTTGTGCTCTGAGGGGGCACCTTCTTCTGATGGGTGCAAAGCATTCTCTCCCCCCTGGCTTGTGCTGGCTCTGAGGTGGTCAAATCCAGTGGTTACAGAAAATTTGCATTGGAGAGGGAAGCCCTGAGATAGCTCCACAAAGTACTGAAGAGTTGATTTTCAGGATGAGGGAGTTGGTTAAATCAGGCCAGCAAGTATTACCTGTGCCCCCCAGGCTCCTGCTCAGGTTCTTCTTGGAGCTGGGATTCTTCGAAGGTGCGGGAGAGCGTTGTAGGGGAGCCAGCCCAGGCCTGGCTAGAGGGGCCTGAGGGGAGTAACCCCTGGCTGGGATTATCTGTTTTGGGGTGTAAACCGTTCATTTCTACAGTAAGAGAGAAGGCGAGGGAGGAGCCTCTGAATCTCAAAGGAAAATGGACTCAGCAGAGATGAATTAAGTATGAGGAATAAGCCCTACTTCTGGCAAAAGGAAGAGAAAGAAAGAAAGAAAAAAGGGAGGGAGGGAGAAAGGAAAGAGAAAGAAAGAAAAAAGGTACTGAGGACCTGGTCAGTAAAATGTGCGGGACTCTAGTGTCTCAGGATGCGCATACAAGGATGTAGGTCCTGGCAGGCCTCTGGGGACGTGGGCTTCGAAACAGTGGACACGGCACTGGAATCCGCTGCAGCTGAAGTTGTAAGAAACATGGGACAGAGAGGATCTTCCTTAGGAAGCACGAGTCCAGCCCACAGCAGTTACACAGAAAAGGCAGTTGCAACAGACGCCGTGGCCCAAGACGGAACATTCCCGCTTGTGAAAGACCCTGGGGATGCTGCGGGTCCTCGGTGCAGCCGCATTCAGTTCAGTACCTGAGCGCCAGGAGCACGGGGCTCAGAGAGCAGCTGCGGCCACGAAGTCTTGAACACGCAGGGTGGGAAAGAAAAGTTCCACGGTCAGGCCCGAGGGACCTGGGGCTGCCACCATGGCACCTTTCTAAGTTTTTGGGGAGCTCCTGTCATGGTGCAGAGGAAGTGAATCTGACTAGCATCCATGAGGCTGTGGGTTCGATCCCTGGCCTCGCTCAGTGGGTTACAGATCCGGCGTTGCTGTGAGCTGTGGTGTCAGTCGCAGATGGTGGCTTCAGATCTGGTGTGGCTGTGGCTGTGGTGTAGGCTGGCAGCTACAGTGCTGATTTGACTCCCAGCCTGGGAACTTCCATGTGCCACGGGTGCTTAAAAAGCAGAAATAAATAAAATTTTAAAGAAGGCAGTGACACCTCCATGCCGCCCTCTGACAGAGAAGACTGCATGGCTGGATTTTCCTTTCAGTGTCCAGATGCCTTGGGTGAAAATGAACTGGGAGACGTCTAGTTAATTTTTTAAGGAGCTTTTTTAAAGGATTGTAAAATAACCTGACATAAAATTTACCTTTTAAACCGTATTTGATGGGACTGCTGTCTGGCGTTACATCCATGCACGTTGTTGTGCAGCCATCGCCATGGTCCGTCTCTAGGACTTTTTCATCTTTCCCAGTTGAAACCTCTGTCCTCCTGCAACAGTACCTCCCCGCTCCCAGCCTCTGGCAACTGTCATTATGAATTTGGCTACTCTAGCTTCCTCATATAAGTGGCATCGTATAGTCTTTGTCCTTTTGTGGCTGTCCTATTTCTGTTAGCTTAAAAAGTCTCCAGGTTCATCCTCGTAGTAGCAGGTATCAGAGTTCCCTTCCTTTCGACGGCTAGGTGATGATCCGCTGCATGTAGAGCCCATGTTTTGCTGATCCGTTTATCCTTTGGTGGATACTTGTCCCCTAACTGAGGGTTAAGCTCTGGAACATTGGCCTAGTATCACAGGCATCTTGGCAAAAATCATGCTCTTCTTTGTGGTCCTTCCGTCTCTCAGACGCCCTGAATTTTCCACCGTTTTCTTTGGAAGCTGTTGAGTGGGTCTGGATGATACTCAGTGCTGGGTTCTGGGGACCCGCTCGCATGGGAAAGCTGCTCTGAGGGTTGAGGGCTTTTAAGATGGGATGGGTGTGGGGCTTTTTAAAAGGAGGTGCCACTTGAGATGATAATACATAATACTGTTTTTAAGAATAAAAAGCTAACCTTTTTTGTCTCTGTCTCTGACTCAGGGGTTTATCTTGCATTTAGTTTTAAATTCGAATGGAGACAGAGTGTTAACGGCTGAATGTCCTAGGATCTCAACATTTGAGCACTTGAAACGGAAGGCCGTTCTTGTGGTGTCGCTGTGGAAGGGACATTTAAGCCAAATTTGAAATTATAAAAACAAAGGTGATCGTCGTCTGGGGAAGAAAGGCCTTTAGGAAGAATGGAAGTGCCCCTGTGGAATTAAAATCGATAGGTGCTGCAGTAGAGGGGGGTGTAAAAACAGTAAAGGGAGCCCAGAGTATCCACGCCTCCTCCCCCACCGATGTTTGTTTTTATTCTTTTCTTTTCTTTTCCTTTCTTTTCTTTTCTTTTCCTTTCCTTTCTTTTCTTTTCTTTTCTTTTCTTCTCTTTTCTTCTTTCTCTTTCTTCTCTTCTCTTTTCTTTCTTTTTTTAAGAGGGAGACGATTAACATGGTAATCAGCTTATTTTATTTTGACTGCTTAGTGATAAAATATGCAAGTTCACTTGCAGGATGACTGAGAGCATCCTGAAGGAACATCACGTCTTCCTTTTTCATTGTTGTGTGTTGTTGGATAAGTACGTCTTAAGTGCACGGTACATTGTGGCCTTCGAGGTGATCAAAGCTACCTGTCTACTTGGAGACATGAAGGCATTTGTGTTACGGGTTCAGGGCTATGAGGTCATAGCACACAGGTGCTCTGGGCTTATCCAGAAAGGGAGCATGAAGGAAAAGGACAGCCAGTTTATTGTGGCCATGCCTGTGGCAAGAGGAAGTCCCTAGGCCAGGGGACTGAACCTGCACCACAGCAGCAGCCAGAGCCCCACCAGTGACAATGCCACATCCTTTTTTTGTTTGTTTTGTTTTGTCTTTTTGGGGTCACACCCATGGCATATGCAAGTTCCCAGTCTAAGGGTTGAATCAGAGCTGCCACTGCTGGCCACAGCCACCGCTACAGCAACACCAGATCCGAGCCGCCTCTGTTACTCACACCACAGCTCGTGGCAACGCCGGATCCTTGACCCACTGATCATGACCAGGGGATTGAACCCTAGTCTTCATGGATACTAGTTAGGCTCATTGCTCCTGAGCCACAGTGGGGACTCCACACCGCTACTTCCTTAACCTGCTAGGCCACCAGGAAATGCCTCGGTTTCTTTCTTTTGACATGATGCCTTCTGGCTACTGGCCTAAGAGCTTGACCACCTTAACCTTATTTATTTGTGACAATATATTCTGAATTCTAAGGACTAGAATTTTTAATGGACTACGTTGAAAAGTTTTAGTTAAATGGAAGCTTGCCTATAATATACAGGTGTTAATGTAATACCTGTGTTGTATTCATCACTGGGATTACAATCCTCAACCCGGGTCTCTTAGCATTGGAAGATACTGGATTGGCTTCTGAAAACTTTATGGTGATCTTTAAGAGGTTTTTGGCTATAATGCTTGTAAGTAGGATAATTATATATTTTCTTTTAGCATTGTGTTAACATGGCATTTGGGAGGTAAGCAGTTTGTAGGTTTTTCATTTCACATTTGACATGCATATTTTGAATGCATTTTGCTTAACTCAGATGGGAGAGATTGCCGGCAGTGTTCGTTTAAGAATGACATGGTCCTTATTCTTGAGAACTGTCAAGTCCAGCAGGAAGGAAATGACATTTTAGTGTCTGACAAGCAGAAATGGAAGTGGGAAGAAAAACTCGTGCTGATGTGTACAGCTGCTGCAGTCACTCAGCAGCACACTCGCTGGAGCCTTCCTGAGTCAGCAAGAACGGAACTGGTCAGTCATGAGCTGGTTTCATCCGTGCCTCTATAAGGAGTCACCCCGGCACAGTGGGGGTGTTTTTGTTTTCTGTGGGTAATCAGGTGTATTTCATGGTATCTATTTTTCAGATCTCCAGATACTGTGAGCTGATGGGTCACGTGTATATTATTTATTAAAACAGAATTATAGTGTGAATGATGGAGATATTTTTTGGGAAGGAGGAGCGGGTGCAGAGACTCTGTGTCGCCCTTGCTGGGCATCCTGTCTGTAGGGTGTGGTAGCCTGAGGAGTCACTGTGGTACTCCCATGTCACACAGTGTCCACAAGTCTGATTGGCAGCATTCAGAAGGCAGTGTCAGGGATGCACCCAGGGGTCCCTTCCCTTTAACCCTTGACAGTGGGTGACGTCACAAGGTCAGCTGGGAGAGGAGTGGACTGGATGCAGGTGTCTCGTTTCTGTGGTAAGGAGAGCGGTATAAGCCCCAGGGTTCTAATCTGGAGAGGATGTGCTGGGCAGCCTGCTCTCAAGATGTCCTCATTCTCCCAATAATTTCTTTGGCATCCTCGGCAGCTCTTGGCTTTCTTTCACCCAACATTCTTCTTCAACTTGAAATTCAGGCTTGGTGCAGTGAGCCCCAGACAGGCTGTGGCTGCTCCAGGAGGTGAGCTGTGACTCATCTGTGACTCACTCGGCCAGTTTTGGTTTTCTTACAGTCAATTAAGCAAATGAATGAAACAGCCAAAAGCGCAAGTTGCAAAGTAACGCTAATGAATGGAGGATAGCAGTTTGCATAGAGTGTCACTATTTCTCCAGATTGTCCTATTTTAAAAACTTCTCTAAGGAAACTTGTTAACAACGCTGGAATCCAGATCTCTTGGGAGTTCCCTTGTGGTGCAGCAGGTTAAGTATCTGGCGTTGTCTCTGCTGTGTGGCACAGGTTCGATCCCTGGCCCAGGGACTTCTTGCACGTGCTGTGGGCAGGGCCAAAAAAAAAAAAAAAAAAAAAAGGACTCTAGATATCTTGTTTATAGTCTAAAAATCAGATTTGGAATCTGATTGATTTACCTTTTGGTTCTAATCTAATCCTATTCTAATTCGAACCCCATGTATAACTAACTCATACACTAAGTACAGAATTTTTCTTTGGCCAGATATAGTTTCCTCAAATTTAAGTCCTAGGGCTTTTCCAGTCTTATTCATAAGTGTAAACTGCATTAAGGCATTAGCTGATTATTTAGATTCTTTTCCAATTTATTTTCCAAGTATTTTAAAAAAAATTATGAGCATACGTTCAGGATATTTTATTTAGCAATTCCCCTTAAACAGTCTTCTACTCTAGGAACTTTAATTATGTCCTTCACGTCATTTCCCCCCACCACATCATCGAAGTACAGTAAAGTTATTAAAAGGACATAAATGTGCCTTCAGCTCTCACATAACTAAAAAAACCCCAAACTCTCCTTCATCTGTCAACTCGCTTCAGATTTGGCAACAACAGAGTTCAGATAGTTTCTTCTTTTTGATGTCTCTTTTCCTCCGATGTTGCTGTAGTTCAGAGACTTATTTATTTTTTTCATGTGGTCTTCCTGCTTCTCGGTTCTCTACCCTCTGGCTACAGTGACTTTTCTTTAAAACATTTATGTGTTTTTTGATACTGCTTGATGGAAACATTTCCATATCCTCAGGGTAACATCCCAAATCGTTGAACTCGACAAAGCCCTGCCCACACGACTGGCTTCTTCACTCACTTCCCTCCCCTCCACCTGCCCCTCCCACCAGACCTTGGCCTGAATAGGCCCTGTTAGCCCTTCAGCTCCTTGTCACTGTGTGTGCCACTCATAGGAAAGGAACATTGTCCCCTGCAGATCTGCCGGCTGACTCCACGTGCCTTCATCACTCATGCGGGTGCTGGCCTTGGTGGATGCCATACTGTTTGTTTGTTTTTTTTTTTTGTCTTTTTGCTATTTCTTGGGCCGCTCCCGCCACATATGGAGATTCCCAGGCTAGCGGTCCAGTTGGAGCTATAGCCACCGGCCTACGCTAGAGCCACAGCAACGAGGGATCCGAGCCGCGTCTGCAACGTACACCACAGCTCACGGCAACGCCGGATCGTTAACCCACTGAGCAAGGGCAGGGACTGAACCCGCAACCTCATGGTTCCTAGTCGGATTTGTTAACCACTGCGCCACGACGGGAACTCCCCATGCCGTTTTGAATGCCTCTTCTCTCTGTTTCCCTCCAATACCTTCTTTGTCACAGCACTTACATATCTTACTGTCCCCTGTCTGTCCACAGCCGGACGGTGAACTTCTTCAGGGCACAGACGAATCCCTTCCTTCCTTCTTCCCTTCCTTCTTTCCTCCCTCCCTTCCTTCCTTCCTCAATTCGAGCCCTGAGCTGTAGCTGTGGCAATGCTGGATCCTTAACCTGCTGTGCTGCAGCGGGAACTCCTGGGCACAGATGGTTTTTTACTCATTTCTCTAACTGCAGTGAGTGAGATGGAATGTTTATCCTCGTTCTTATGATGAGGAAGGTATTCCTAACTTCTCTGCCTGAGGACCAACTTATTTTGTCAGACCCCCGCTTCTCTTGTTCCTTCGCCCCGGGATATGTTACTGCCCCCAAATGACTGTGCTCTCTGCACAGTGGATGCTGCTGCTGCTCTTTACTCCTGTAGAATTGGGCTTCCCTCCTTGCTAAACCTCATCACTTTGCATGTTGCTGCTTGACAGGTAAGCGCTTTGTTTTTCTGGGGTTTTTAATCTTAGAAGGAACTCAGTGCTTGACTTGAATGGAATCAGATCACATTTGATATAAATGCTTTAAAATGCATGAATGTGGTGTAGGCTGGTGGCTACAGCTCCGATTCCACCCCTAGCCTGGGAACCTCCATATGCTTCCAGTGTGGCCCTAAAAAGACAAAATAAAAATAAAAATAAGTAAAAAAAAAAAAAAATAACATGAATGAATGGATTACCACCACCTGCTTTGGTGTGGGGAGCTGTAGGAAGCTTGAATTGTGCAGGTGTTATGGCCCAGGGAGAAAACCTCAGAGATTTATCTTGAAAGTTGTCTCCTTCCAACATTCTCATTGACAAATGAGCTGATTCACATATTTGCCAACTGTAACCTGGCTCCATCAATTAGCTAAATCTATGAGAGGTGAGTATATTGTAAGGAGGAAAGGGATTGGAGGAAATTTAGAAGCTGTTATCACTTATGTGATGTGCTCTTAGACAGAAGGGTCCTGGAACATTTTCACCCACCTGTGATCTCTTCAAAGGTATAGCTTTCTTTGTAGTTTTTTAAAGGAGTTTCTTGCAGTGTTTCTCCTGTCGTATGCCTTGGTGCAAAGCTATGTTCTGTTTATCACCTGGCTTTGTCTTAATGACAACCCAGTGGTTTATAAAATTCCCCAAAGAGCATGTATTCTGAAATTTCCTGAATGTAATATTTGGAAATTCTAAATACAGCGTGTAATTTAAGTGGTTGGGTTTTCCATCACAGTTTGGGGGATGCAGAAATTTCTTTGATGTGTAGGATGGCTGTAGTTTTTAACAGAGCTTCCTGTTTTTGACTTTTGGGCCAGAACTGTAATATTCTTCAGCCATTCCTCCTGGGGACTCCTCTTTGCCTGAAATAATTAGAAATTCTTAAGTAATTATTACTATGACTCAGTAGTAATGGCTCAGATAAATAATTCCACATATGTAAGATATAGCATCTGTTTAGTTCTGCTTACGGTTTTATAGGGAAAGAAAGAAAGAATGGCAAACTATTCTGCTCTGTTCTCAGGAGCAGATCAACATGTTCCAGGATTTTTTTTTCCTATCACTTCAAAGAATTTATGATTGTAGGCTAAGTAGGAGTATATCTGTTTCTGTCCCAGGGAGGACACGTAGGAAAGTCTGGAGTTTTGCAGTGTTTGTACGTAGCCCTTTCACAGAACAACTTCAGAGAGTTTCTTCTTCCTACTTTAAAAGAGTACCATTATTTTAAAAATGAAATAAACCATAGCGTTCTTAATGTCCCAAGAGAACATCTAAGTCCCCCTTTGAAATTTCCTTGAGTAAATCCACATTTCTTGAATTGGAATTAGGAAATAGAGCCTTCTGAGTGTGGGCATGATGATAATGTCAAAACCCCTTTTGTGCTTACTGTTCACAGGCACCCCTGAGGCCAGCAGTGGTGCTGTGATATTTTAATCCCATCACTGTTGTGAGCCAGGCTTCTGCTAAGGGCCAAAGAAGAAAATGCCACGTAGGCACTCCTCTTACTGAGGACTGCAGGACCATTGCTTTATGTATTGATCTGATGCCCTGTTTTTCCCCCCACATTTTTCAAGTAATCAAGAGATTCAAGTTTTATGTATCAAATAAAATGTAAAGTGTTTGCAAATTGGACTGCAGGAAATGCGTAGATGAACCTTCATTTCCTCCCTCCATCTTAAACTTTAAATTTGGAAGTGGGCTAATTAATGTGACCCGGATTGAGGGCATTTGTATTCAGAGTTTGAAATGAGCAGATTTTGTTGTTTGTTTGTTTGTTTTGCCTGTTTAGGGCCCCACCGGTGGCATATGGAAGTCAGGCTAGGGATCAAATTGGAGTTGCAGCTGCCAGCCTATGCCAGAGCCCCAGCAACACCAGATCCAAGCCACGTCTATGACCTACACCACATCTCACGACAATGCTGGATCCTTAACCCACTGAGTGAGGCCAGGGATCGAACCCACATCCTCATGGATACTAGGCAGGTTCATGACCAGCTGAGCCACAGCGTGAACTCCTCCCCCCTTAGTTTTTATTTACAGCTTTAGCCATGTAACAGATTTTAAAGAACCATGGGTCCAAAATACCCTTTGCATCCAGGAGCTCCAAATAGATTCTGGACAAAGACTGTCCTTTAGTGAAATACCACCACCGTATCACCTACCAACACAACAGACCACTTAGGCTCTCTCACATGTGAGTAGTGTAAGCAAATTAAGACAGCAATCAAAACACATAGCCCCACCCCAGATAAACACTTTGATTTTACCTTCACCTAAGTCTCCAAATATGTGTAAATATATTAATATACTTTTCCTTATTTTGTTATAAATTTCTTTTATACAGTTGCATTCTGTTTGTTGTGGGGAGATCGGTCTCATCATTGGTGTATGTATGAGTCTCCTGTTGCTGCTGTAACAAATTACTGCAAACCTGGCCACTTAACCCATTTTTCCTCTTACAGTTCTGGGGGCCAGAAGTCTGGAATCAGTGTCACTGAGCTAAAGACAAGATATCAGGGCTAGTTCCTTCTAGAGGCGCCAAGGGCAGAATCCATTTCCTCACCTTTTTCAGGTGCCAGGGGCCACCTGTATTCATTGCCCTGTGGCTCCCTCCTCCACCTTCAGAGCACATCGTCACTTCAGCCTCTGTTTCCATCATCCTGTCGCCTTCTCCTCTCTGTGGTCAGGGTATCCCTTTGTCTCTTTTATAAGGACACTTGGGATTACATTTAGGACCCATCTAGATGATTTCTGCAACTCAGGATTCTTAGTTTATTCACGTGTACAAAATTCCCTTTTGCCATAAGATCGTGTTCCTAGATTCTGGAGGTTAGGCTGTGGGTGTCTTGGAGGCCATCATTCACCCCCAGCAGGGTGCTTTACGAGGTCTTCACAGCATCGTCCTTGCAGAGCTGAGTTTCCCGAATCATACCTCATGGTTACTGTTTTGTTTCCTTTCACATCTCCTCAGGTCTGACATGTGTTTGCAGAATCTTTTTCAGGTTCTGTCTATACAAATTACCATTGGTCCTACCTTCCTCCCTCCCAGGCAGAGGGCTTCTGCCAGTCTCTGCATAATGCTACGCAGCTCACCAAATCAGTCTCTTCAGTTTCCCCCTCCTCCTTGCCATTTGCTTTGAACTCCTAAAAAGTTGTATCTTAATTTTGGCACTTGTGGGGCATTTCTAGTACTAGAATTTGCATGCCTTTTCTTAGTTCTTTTTTTTTTTTTTTTTTTTTTTTGTCTTTTTGTCTTTTTAGGGCCACACCCGTGACATATAGAAGTTTCCAGACTAGGGTTCCAATCAGAGCTATTGCTGCCAGCCTATACCACAGTCCACAGCCACACCAGATATGAGCTGTGTCTGTGACCTACACCACAGCTCACGGCAACGCTGGATCCTTAACCCACTGAGCGAGGCCAGGGATCAAACCCACAACCTCTTGGTTCCTACTTGGATTCGTTTCCACTGGGCCACGATGGGAACTCCACCTTTTCTTAGTTCTTATATGATGAGTTAAAATTGTCACCAGCACATAAAATAATGGCAGGTAGAGTAAATAAACCAATTGGCATAGGTCGCTGAAACTGAGAAAGGCCCCATACGCATGTCATGCAGGCTCTTGTGGCCTGAGTGAGCAGCACAGCCCTCCCTGTGCTGTACTCGTTGGCTGTGAGAAAAAGACTTAAGCATGTGATGGATTTATATGTGAATGTATAAGCAGAAATATAGAACTGTTTTCCAGAGGGGTTACATGCGGGCGGTGCTTAACGTTCAGAGGTACAAACTTGAAATAAAATAGTATGAGAGTTAAACTGCTCAGAATTGGGCCATTTTTCCCCTTTACCAAACCCCCAAGTCTGAGGCATGGAATTATGGCTTCCATGGTGTAATGTCAATTGTTGATGTGTTGTTGGCTTCATGGAGAGTGGCGAGGTTTCCAGCCGACCTGTTCAGCTCGCTGAGCTTCAGTTTCCTTATTTATATGATGAAGGAGTATCTGACCACAATTCTTTTTTTCTCTCTCCCGTGTTTCTTTCTCTGCACCTGCGGCATATGGCGGTTCCTAGGCCAGGGGTCGAACCGGAGCTGCGGCTGCCTGTCTACGCCACAGCGACGCGGGATCCCAGCCGCATCTGTGACCTGTGCCACACCCATGGCAATGCTGGATCCTTAACCCACTGAGCAAAGCCAGGGTTCAAACCTGCCTCCTCTGGGAAGCTACTCAGATTTGCTTCTGCTGGGCCACAATGGGAACTCCCAGTGTTTTATTTTTTAAATAAATACTTTAAATTTTGGTTTTAATATCCATGGGCAATCTGAAGTATGTATAAGCATAGTCTGTATCAATTGAATAATCCAAAATTATTTATAATGAAAAATTTGAAACCTATGCCGAGAGAGAATGTGAGCTCCCATAGCACCTCACCTGGATTCTGCCCTTACCAAGGTTACCGCATGTGCTCCAGTGACACACCTGCCCCCCACCCCAAGTCATACCATTTTAGTCATTATATGGTGCGCTATATGTCTTAAAACATTTGAACGTTTTCTTAGTGGTCAGAATGCTACCATCCCATCTAGAAAAATGAACAACGTCTTGGTGTAATCTAATGTACGGTATATGTTCAAATTTCTTGCAGTGTTTCAAAAATTATTAATTTTTTTACATTTAGTCTGTTCAACTCAGGATTCAAATAAAATCCACTTTGTGTTTGGGTTTTACATGTCCTACGTCTCTTACTCTTGACCCGTCCTTTGCTCTAAGCAGGTGACTTGATGAATAAACCTGGTCACTTGCAGAATATCCTGCCTCCTGGTTTTGCTGTTTTGCCTCTTGGTGATGTCATGAAGTTGTCTCTCGTTTCACTCTGATTCCTTTAAACTGAATATTGCCTCCAAAGGTTTGAATAGATTCGGGTTCCACCGTTTTTGCAAAGGGGCATCAAGGGGGGTGCCTGACACTTCATGTTGAATCTCCTCAGAGACAAGTAGTGTCTCATTGCCCCACTTAGACCCTTTGAGATTGACCAGTGGGGTCAGGTGGTGGCAGCCTCACCCCTTCAAGGTGAAGAAGTTTCCTATCACCTTTTCATCAATTGTGTCACTGTCTCATTTATTACTTTTTTTAATTTTTTTTTCATCTTTTTGCCTTTTCTAGGGCTGCTCTCGCAGCATGTGGAGGTTCCCAGGCTAGGGGTCAAATCGGAGCTGTAGCTGCCGGCCTACACCACAGCCACAGCAACTCGGGATCCGAGCTGAGTTTGCAACCTACACCACAGCTCACGGCAACGTGCGGATCCTTAACCCACTGAGCGAGGCCAGGGATCAAACTCACAACCTCATGGTTCCTAGTCGGATTCGTTATCCACTGAGCCACGACGGGAACTCCGGCTCATTCATTATTAATCCATGCTTAAAACAGTTACTTTATTGACTGGCAAAGCTGTGTTTTTAAAAAGTCGTTGTTATTTCTTCCACATTTTTTGACTGGCCTATTTAACTAAAGAAAGAAGAGCCTTCTTTCATTAACTTCGGTATTTGGGAGCTCTGAAGTGTAATTTATACGGGGAGGGCACTTTACTGTTACTGATTTTGGCCTTACAAATGCTGCTGTGAACATCCTGTTCACATAATTTGGTGGACTTGTGTACATCTTCCCTTGGGTGTGGAATCAGGACGGGCTCTGTCCTGTAACTCTGGATGTATTACTGTCCCACACAACATTTGCCAGGATTTCTCCTGCTCTTCTCAGTTTCCTTCCATTCTTCAATACTATTTAATATTTAATACAACAAGTATTCTTAAGGAACATATGGTCCTATTCCCCCCGCCCTCATGGAATCTATAAAGAAACAGGATAAGGGGTTTCATCAGAGCCTCAACTTTCCAAATAGATATGAAGCCACTGTTTATAGCTGCTGTGGATAAAATGTGGTCATATATGCAGCTTTTATAGCTGCTTAAATTTTCTCAGGGTGTACTGTATGCATGATCAGAAATTCGAATGCTGTAGATAGTTTTGATGATAATAGGCTAAGAGGTTGGCCAAAACTGAGCGGTAGGCAGGCAACTTTTTTTAAAATTAAAGTATAGTTGATTTAAAATGTTGTGCCAGTTTCTGCTGTACAGCAGTTCCCTTTCCTATATTATCTTCCATTATGTTCAAGAGACTAGATGTGTTCCCTGAGCTGTACCATAGGACCTCATTGCTTATCCATTCTAAATGTAACAGTTTGCATTTGCTAATCCCAAACTCCCCGTCCATCCCACTCCCTCCTCCCTCCCCCTTGGTAACCACAAGTATGTTCTCTATGTCTGTGAGTCTGTTTCTGGTTTGTAGATAGGTTCATTTGTGTGATAAGGCAGCTTTCATGCCTTTAGAGGGTCTGTTAGCCATCCAGAGAATCAGAAAGCATTTAAAAAATGTCTTGTTAGTTAATAGTTTTTGTCATAATATTGACTACTAGAAAGTAAAAATGGCTATCAAGCTGACATTTATCATTTAGTAACAGTCACAATTCTTTATGTGCTCAGTAATAAGTAAGCTTAAAATAGGAATGATATGACATTTTTTCTTGATATTCTTAAAAATTAACATGATTGTGCTGCTTAGAAAAATCACTGTTTTCTAGGCTCTATTGTAAGAACAAAAAATTAGGCTAAGGTGTACACATAAGTGGAACTCGTTTTGGTATCCATATAATTCTTTAAAAGGTGAAAGACACAACACAAATCTCACAGTGTGCTCAGTACATTGTGATTTCTGTTAGATAATATACTTTCAGTTTTTAGTTTGGTAAATAAAAATTTGCCTCAACATATCCCTTGATGTCCTCCTTGGGCAAATTGAGCTATTTTTCTCCCCTAGATTCTGAGATATAAAGAAAATGAGACATTCATTCCCACCCCCAAGGAGGTTTGGTTTGCTTGTTTGGGGATATATGTTATATGTTACCACGTAACATATAATTATGTGTTACAATACAGCTTGGACACTTGAGGCGTATGAGAGGCAGAGTGATTGCCCAGCGGAAGGAATGGTCAACCCTCTGGCTGGAAGGGGTCACAGTGATGTGATATAAGAAGACATGGTCCTTTTCCCAAATATGATTTTGGCAAGTCAAGACGATAATGTAATCCGTGCATTTCATAAGCCCTGAAATTTCCTCGAGAAGAACTTAGTTTTTTATTCTCTGCATTGTGTTTGTGAGGGAGGTGGAAGGCTGGTTTATACCCCAAAAGCTAAGGCATTAAATAGCTTAGGTTATGCTTTAATTAGTATTGTAGCAACGAGCAGCACTAATATTTCTAATTTTTTAAACTTTTAATACCTATTTTTTGCAGATTTAAAAAAAAAATCAAAACCAAAACTGTGAGTCCCTCCTATTTGCAAATTCTTCTAGAATGTTAACGTAGATAATTTTATTTTAGAAGTGAAATATTTGGAAAATTTAAAAAATATTTTATGTGTTAACAGAGCATCTGCCACCATAATTTCATTTATATCCCCCCCCCCCCCCGCCCTGGGTGCTTTGTTGAAATTAGGAAATGAATCCCAAAGGGATGACTAGTTATAACGTTGTGGTTCAGTTGTCAAGCAGCTCCCAAGTTTGAGTAGGATAAACTCTCCTACCTTCTAGGACATTGTTGGTGCCAGGGCTTATGCTTAGTTCTGGGACTTAGGCAGTCATTCTTGCAGGTGGTTTCTAGCTTTTTATCACCTAATGGCCTTCTTACAACTTGGAGAAAAAAAGCCGTATTTACCCTTCCCAGTTCCCTGCCTTGGGCAATATCAGACATGCTGCAGGACAGGCACAAGCCAAGTAGAAGGCAGTGTGTTTGAGGCAAGTGCGTGATGAACTTTGGAGATTGGAGTTGAGTGTTGATAGGCAGGAATGTGTCTGGTGGACCAGGACAAGAGAGCAAAGGCTTAGAGGAAAGATGCATGCTTCCTAAAGCCAGGCTGTGGTTCATCTGCAGCAGTGATAAGAGAGGCTTGTAATAGCTGTATATGACATGTGTGTGAACTTGGTCTTTGGGGAAATAGGATGCCACTGAAGCATTTTAAGTAGGAGAATAACATCAGAGTTTTGTATTAGAAAAATCCTTTGAAGGTAAACTGCAGTGGAGATGGAAGCCTGTTAAAAAGTTCTGTGATGGTTATCTGTACAAAATGCAGTGTTAATTAAAAGACACAAGCATTTTATGCTGTTTATGTGTGGGTACAGTACAGTGTAAGATACTGTGTGGAGAAGAAAATGTAGATAAGGCTCTTGTCTGTTCTCAGCTAATTTAAAAGCTGGAAGGGAAATAAGGCGCACCCATGAACATACACACAATCGTACAGGGAACATATGACCATCCCTGTGAGAGGCGTAAACAGCTTGCTGGGAAATTCCGTAAAAGGAGGATCCCTCTGGTTAGAGGATGTTTGCATTTTCTTTGCATTCACTTTAAATTGTTACTAATGCATTTCTTTAAGGAAATTACATAAAATAATTTTACAGCAAAACATAAAGGGTCGGGGGGGGAGTTTCTTAAATAGTTTGGAGAGTTTAAACTAGTTGGGCAGATTTTTTTTTTTTCTGGTTTAAAAGTAGATTATCCAGGAGTTCCTGCTGTGGCAAAATGGGATGGCAGGGGTGGCGGGTGGGGGGTCGGGGGTCTTGAGAGCGGCGGCACACAGGTTTGATGCTGGACCGGCACAGTGGGTTAAGTTATCTGGTGTTGGAGTTGCCATAGCTGTGACTTGGGTCACTGCTGTGGCTGGAATTTGATCTCTGGCCTGGGAACTATGTATGCCATAGGGCAGCCAAAAAAGAAAAAAAAGTAGATTATCCAGAGATACATCAGTTTTTATTTTATTTAATTTTAATTTTTGCTTTTTAGGGCCACACCCTTGCCATATGGAAGTTCCCAGGCTAGGGGTCGAATTGGAGCTGCAGCTGCTGGCCTAACACCACAGCCACAGCCATGCCAGATCCGAGCTGCGTCTGTGACCTACACCATAGCTCACAGCGATGCTGATCCCAGACCCACTGAGTGAGACCAGGGATCGAACCTGCATCCTCAGGGATACTAGTTGGATTCTTTTCCATTGTGCCACAACAGGAACTTCCTACATCAGTTTTTATAGATCACCATTTCATAGCTTTTTTATTTATTTAGTCTTTTTGCCATTTCTTGGGGCGCTCCTGTGGCATGTGGAGGTTCCCAGGCTAGGGGTCTAATCGGAGCTGTAGCTGCCGGCCTACGCCAGAGCCACAGCAACGCAGGATCCAAGCCACGTCTGCGACCTACACCACAGCTCACGGCAACGCCAGATCTTTAAACCACTGAGCAAGGCCAGGGATTGAACCCGCAACCTCATGGTTCCTAGTCGGATTCGTTAACCACTGCGCCACTCCCTCATAGCTTTTTTAGATGAGCAAAATGCTTTCTCTTGCAACAAGGCAATAGTAGTTCGTGTTTCCTCCCTTTACATGAAATCAAGGAAATGTTACCTTATAACTGACAGTTCTGCCAGGTATGGCTTTTTTTTTTCTTTTTTCTTTTTTTTTGTCTTTTAATTGGTCTTTTTAAACTCATCATTTAGTGGAAAAGAGTTTTGTCCCAAAGTTTTCATAGCGGATGGCCATGTGTATATCTTTGTCATTAGTGGTAGCTGTGACTGCCTGTGCCTTTTATCTAGGGTTGCAGCTGTTAAACGAACCTCAGTTGAATGAATCCCTTAAATGCTCACATTGTGGTTTTTTTTTTTTTTTTTGGCTTTTTGCCATTTCTTGGGCCGCTCTCACGGCATGTGGAGGTTCCCAGGCTAGGGGTCGTCAAATCGGAGCTGTAGCTGCCAGCCTATGCCAAAGCCACAGCAACGCAGGATCTGAGCCGCGTCTGCAACCTACACCACAGCTCACGGCAATGCCAGATCCTTAACCCACTGAGAGAGGCCAGGGATCGAACCCTCAACCTCATGGTTCCTAGTCGGATTTGTTAACCACTGCGCCACGACGGGAACTTCTAAATGCTCACATTGTAGCAGCACTCTTCTTCCACATGCCTGAGCCTACCTTACAGAGCATCCCCTGTCCCTTAGTGATAGAGCTTGAAGTTTTCACACAAAGCGTTTTGAAAAGAAAGCATGGTGGTTTCTGGTCTGGTTTAAAGACAAACTGAAAGCCTTACCACTGTTTCTGCAATGTGCAGATAGGATCATACGTTATTAAAGAAAAGATTATCACTGATTCCCCCCCCCAGTCAAGTCATTTTGAGGAATTATTTCATAAATAAGCCATCTTAACTGATTAAAACCAGTTTCTGTTTTCTCCCCCTCACTATTTTTTTAGCCTTTTTAGTTTACCCTTACTATATATCAAATATTTATGTTTTCTGTTTCAGGGACATTGATTTTGCTTCTCTTAATTTTATGTCTGTTCTTGTTAAGGTATCATGTGGTTTAATGTGGTTTCTTAAGATGATTTAAAGTTTAATAAACTGTTTAACATATTTATGGAAATAAGCATTCTATATATCTGTATAAATATGTTAATAATGTTTATAGGTGTAACGTATAAATAGGCGTGTATAGTATGCCATAATATTTAGAGAAAATACATGCATACTGTATATCTTCCTCTTTCCTTCCTTCCATTTATTCACCCATCTACCCAAAATCAGGCTTGTTAACTTGGGAAAACCATTTAACCTCTCCTGGTCTTGGAATCTCATCTTTAACACAGTGGGGTTAGAAGAGATAATTTCTGAGCCATTTTGCATCTTAAGATGTCTGAGTTACCCAGGATTATAGCCACATTCCCAGTTTATGTCGAGAGTAGGCTAAAAGATAAACTCAGAATTGATCAGCTGCGTGGAAATTTCATTAAAATAAATTCATTGGAGCCATGTAATAGAATTAGTCTAGATTCGATATGTTTTATATTTCTTTCCTCTAGGAATGAAATTGTATGTTTAAATTGATGAGTAGTAGTACGATAATAATTCCGTAGTGAATTTGATCTAAGCAATAGTTACATTAAATTTTCTTTACAAAAATACATTACTGTTCAGTAAAAATTGAATATATCGTCAGCTAAAGGTAAATGTAACTTTCATTTTTAGGACAAATATAGAGTTTATTTCAAGTCAGTGATTGGTTTTTCCTTAAATATAAACATATAGCAGCTAATAACTAATGTTTTTATTATTTCTATAAATTGTAACTAAAGCATAAACTGGAGAATAACTCAAGTGAAACTATCCAGTTAACTAATAGATATGGAAAATTTGACATTTTTGATATAATGTTTCTTCATATGGCACACATAACAGTGGAAATACATTTAAAAATATGTTTTAGGAGTTCCCGTCGTGGTGCAACAGAAACAAATCCGACTAGGAACCATGAGGTTGCGGGTTCGATCCCTGGCCTTGCTCAGTGGTTTAGGATCTGGCATTGCTGTGAGCTGTGGTGTAGGTCGAAGATGCAGCTTGGATCCTGCGTTGCTGTGGCTGTGGAATAGCCCGGCAGCAACAGCTCCAGTTGGGCCCCTAGCCTGGGAACCTCCATAAGCTGTGGGTGTGGCCCTAAAAGGACAAAAGAAAAAAAAGAAAAGGTCTGAAAAGAACTTTTTACTTTATGGTTGGTTTTCACGGAGTAGTTTCTTTTTTTCTATCAAAAACTCCATTTACGGAGTTCCCATTGTGGCACAGTGGAAACAAATCCGACTGGGAACCATGAGGTTGAGGGTTTGATCCCTGGCCTCTCTCAGTGGGCTAAGGATTTGGCATTGCTGTGAGCTGTGGTGTAGGTCGCAGATGCAGCTTGGATCCTGCGTTGCTGTGGCTGTGAAGTAGGCTGGCAGTTGTAGCTCTGATTAGACCCCTAGTCTGGGAACCTCTGTATGCCTCAGGTGTGGCCCTAAAAAGCAAAAAAAAAAAAAAAAAAAAAAAAAGTATCTATCTATCTCCATTTACTTTGGGATTTTCCACTGTGGCTCAGCAGTAACAAACCCAACTAGTATCCATGAAGATCCCTACCCCACTCAGTGGGCGAAGGATCTGGCATTGCTGTGAGCTGCAGTGTAGATTGCAGATGTGGCTTGGATCTGGTGTTGCTGTGGCTGTGGTGTAGGCTGGCAGCTGTAGCTCTAATTCAACCCCTAGCTTGGGAATTTCCATATATCTAGGGGTGAGGCCCTAAAAAAAAAAAATGCATTTATTTTAATTCAAATACATTGAGAGAAGATATTTCTGAAATGGGATGCACCAAAATATACGTTGTTTCTTCTGCAATTTGTATCTTTTTTTTCTTAACTTCTTCTTTACTTTGGTTTCTAACAATCGAGGATTACATTTTGGAAACATTACATTCTCATAGAAAGCTATGGATTTTTCTGCCTCCACTCAGACTTATAGAGACCTTCTGAGTTGCATAGTCCCATTTGCCAGGTTTTCTGTTAGTCACTGTCACTATCAAAATCACTGTCACCTGCACTATGACTTCTCTTTCTGCTGCTTTGTTGAAATCATGGGATCGGGTTTTTCTTTTCTTTTTTTTTTTAATTTTATTTTTTCCTGCTGTACAGCATGGGGATCAAGTTATTCCTACATGTATACATTTTCCCCCCCACCCTTTGTTCTGTTGCAATATGAGTATCTAGACATAGTTCTCAATGCTACTCAGGATCTCCTTGTAAATCTATTCCAAGTTGTATCTGATAACCCCAAGCTCCCGATCCCTCCCACTCCCTCCCTCTCCCGTGGGCCAGCCACAAGTCTCTTCTCCAAGTCCATGATTTTCTCTTCTGTGGAGATGTTCATTTGTGCTGGATATTAGATTCCAGTTATAAGTGATATCATATGGTATTTGTCTTTGTCTTTCTGGCTCATTTCACTCAGTATGAGATTCTCTAGTTCCATCCATGTTGCTGCAAATGGCATGTCATTCTTTTTTATGGCTGAGTAGTATTCCATTGTGTATATATACCACCTCTTCCGAATCCAATCATCTGTGGATGGACATTTGGGTTGTTTCCATGTCCTGGCTATTGTGAATAGTGCTGCAATGAACATGCGGGTGCATGTGTCTCTTTTAAGTAGAGTTTTGTCCGGATATATGCCCAAGAGTGGGATTGCGGGGTCATATGGAAGTTCTATGTATAGATTTCTAAGGTATCTCCAAACTGTTCTCCATAGTGGCTGTACCAGTTTACATTGCCACCAACAGTGCAGGAGGGTTCCCTCAGGGATCAGGTTTTTCATCTCGCTCCGTACCGTTTTACTTTCCCGTCTGGTGTCCTCATCTTCCTATGCTGTCTTCCCCATCCCTACATGTAGCTGTTCCCCAAAGGTGCTTTCCACTCTGTGTATTCAGATCTCTTTCACTCCCTTCTTTTAGCCATTTAAGCTGCATGAGAGCAGACCCTTGCAGTTTTCTGTACCTCCCAACGTTAGCCTTGTACTTGGTGTAGGGAAGTTGTTCACAAACTTTGTTGACTAGATAATTGAATGCTCTTCCATGATTGCCTTTTAAAAGTGAATTCTGTTGTCTATACATTCCAACCCTAACACATATTCCACCTTTGATCTTGGACTTCCTTAATTCCCAACTGCCTGCTGGACAATTCTTCTTAGCTAACTCCAAGCATGATATGTCTGAATCTGAGTGTCTTTCTTGGGTCCCCTGTTTTTATTGATGATAGCATCTTTCTTCTAGTCACCTGGATTTAAAAATTCTGCATAGACCTCAGAGCTCAAAAATATCTCTGGTACCCCTTCCTAACTCAGAGCTTAGTGGTTCAGACCACAGCTAGTTAAATAGTTAGTTAATTATATAACTCCTCACAGTTATTTAATTTCTTTGAGCCGTTGTTTCCTTACAAAATTCCTATCACCTTGGCATTGTTTTTGAGAATTATGTCAGCTATGCATGAAAGTGCTTGGTGTGGTACATACGGCACATGGTACATGCTGAATACGTTGTCTGCCTACAGTTGCAATTTCCAGTGAGTCACGGAGAATTGCTAGCATTTTTGAGCTTTCCCATTGTTTCCAGCCAGGCAGTTCCCACCCCGCCTCGTCCAGGTTTTCAGCGTGCTTGGATGGTTGCAGCAGTACCATCCACTCCTGCTCCTGCAGGGCTCCAGCAGTCGGCAGATGGTGGTCCCAAGAGTCTTCTCTCAAGGAACTGTGATGACTTTCTTAGCTGAGCTGGTCAAGTCCGGACCCTTCAGTCTGACATTGAAATTTTTGGACAGTCTGATCCTCACCAACGTTTCTAGCCTTATTGTGGACTCTTACTGTCCTGCATGAATTCCTAGGCACTGTCTCTTCACACTTTCCATCTCCTCAACTTGTCGTAGTGTGGACTCTCTTCTCTCTCTCCTTTTCCTTCTATCTCGAATCCCTATCAATTAAGACCCCCTGGTTCTTGTTTTCCATGAACATTTTCCTGGACCCTTTCTTGTGACATTGCTCTATCGGATTAATCCGTGAATTTCCCTCCCTCACTCACTGCCTGCTGTGACACTAAGCCATGATGGCAATGCCAATGCTTCTTTAATTGGTATTTAAATACTGCCCAAAGTTTCCAGATTTTTTTTTTTTAATAACTTAAATCTCAAAATAATGCTGGAAGGTGGCATTCCTGTCTTGGCCCAGTGGTTAACGAATCCGACTGGGAACCATGAGGTTTCGGGTTCAGTCCCTGGCCTTGCTCAGTGGGTTAAAGATCCAGAAGTTGCCATGAGCTGTTGCTGTAGGCAGATGGCAGTTCGGATCCCGTGTGGCTGTGGCTGTGGTGTAGGCTGGTGGCTATAGCTCTGATCGGACCCCCAGCCTGGGAACCTCCAAAAAAAAAAAAAAAAAAAATGCTGGAAGGTGTACAGTGTCTTCTTTAGATGAAGGAACTGAGGAATGGAGATCCAGTAATTTCTTCGGGGTCACATATGATTGGAACCTGCCTCTGTCTGCTCTCCAGATGCTTCTCTTGAAATCTGTACCCCCCTCCCCCCGCCCCCGCCCCGACCCCGCCGGCTTCCCAAGCCTGGTGTGAGCCACGTGATGGCGATGAGTCCACCTTAACGTCTCTTCTGGCTTATCGGAAATGACATCTCTTTTTTTCCCACTCGGGCCTTTGCGGATTTGTGGGTAAAAAACAGGGCAAGGAATTTAGATTTGGAAATGAGCCTGTTGCTGACTGAGGTTTTTTTGCATTTCTTAAAACTTTCCCAATCAGCCTCAGCCTCTTTGCCTTTGCGACTGTTACCGTGGGCAAAATTTCCTGTGACCTTTAGATCCATGTTAGTCTTCATTTCAGGCCCACTAGATTCAGTTTAAAATTTTTCCTTGGTTCCCCATAGTCTAAAGAATTTCTGCTCTTTTACCACTTGCTGAAGACAATCCCTAATCAGACCCACAGATAATTCCTGCCTTGATACCTGTCTTTATCCTCTTTCTCCCAGCTGAATGCCACCTTTAAACTTTCTGTCCATTAAAAGTAAGAACATTTCCCTTTCTTTAAGGTTTTGAAGTAAGTCCCACTTAAAAAGTTTAGCCCCTTGGTCATGTGCTGGCATCTATGCCTTGTTACTGTTTCACGGGCCTGGTTTTGCTTCCTTAGTGAAACCTTGTTTTTAAATGGCTGCACCTGTGGCATATGGATGTTTCCAGGCTAGGGGGTGGAAGCAGGGCTGCAGCTGCCGGCCTACACCACAGCCACAGCCGATCTGAGCTGCGTCTGCGACCTACACAACAGCTCATGGCAACACCAGATCCTTAGTCTTTTGAGTGAAGCCGGGGATCAAACCCACATCCTCATGGATACTCGTTGGGTTTGTTACCACTGAGCCACAAGGGGAAACTCCTGAAGGTTTTTATTTATGGAGCCACAGGACCAAATCCTGATGTTTGGGTTTTTGTTTTTCTGTTTCCTACAATGTCCAGTGCAGTGCCGGGCCTGTAGCTGTGCCTGCCGAGTGCTCACATGTTGGTTGAAGTCACTTTCATTACAGTTTGTGCTTCCTCCTTGTATCAGAATGCCTCAGTGCTCTGTAAACATTCTGGCACCCTGGAGATGGGTGGCTGGAGGAGGGTCTTCTCTGTGAAAATAGAGACATGTCCCATCTGCTCTGTGCAGCACAGGTCACCCAGGGCTCTCGTGTGCGATGAGCTCACTTGCTCCTCACAGTGATACGGAGGGAGAGAGATTATTTAATCCTCATTGGAGGCTGATGGCTCTAGGGCTCAAGTAATTTGCCTTTCCAGCCGAAGACTGGAGCTGGGACCCAAAGACGGCTCACGTGAGTCTACTGCACACAGGAGGGACTGGAGCGACAAGACAACACGCTCCATTGGGCAGGGCATAGGAATGCTGGTTGCACACTCCTGTTGCAACATAAAAGCGAGCTTCTTGTGTCAGCTGCCCTTTGAATCCTTGTATTTCTGATCTGCCTGGCTCTGTTGGCACAATCAACTTTGTCTCCTAGTGCTAGAATTTCACTACCAACTAGCTCAATGCTAATCATAAAATTACCAGTATTTATGGTAATTATAAAAATTACCCGTATTTGCTTTTTTTGTTTGTTTTTAGGGCCGCACCTGTGGCATATGGAGGTTCCCAGGCTAGGGGGCACACTGGAGCTAGAGCTGCCGGCCTACCTGACAACCACAGCCATGTAGGATCTGAGCCACATCTGCAACCTACTCCACAGCTCAAGGCAACGCCGTATCCTTAACTCACTGAGCATGGCCAGGGATCGAACCCACGTCCTCAAGGATACTAGTCAGGTTTGTTACCACTATGGAACTCTGCCGCTATCCGTGTTTATCTTTTTTCTTTTTTTTCTTGATCTTCATCGTCGTCATCGTCATCTCTTTGTGTGTATAGATATTGACATTTATAGTTATTACGTATAAAACAATCTGAAGTCTTAAAAGTTAAATGGAAAAACATCTCATTGTGACAGTTACGAACTTTTCTGTTAGTGCTTCCTTAAGTATCTGCTTTACCTAGGTTGAGAGTTATTGTGGAAGTTTAATGGCTAACCATGCTGACAGCTTTGGGCTGGAGAATTCATAGAGTATTATCTTGAGACAGAGAGGTCCTTTCATGCTCTCATATATTTCACTAGGGATGAAAAAAAAAAAAACCCCGATCATCTTTGGGATCTAGCCTTGGATATTTACAAATACTTTTAAGGTCCAGTGTATTTCCTTCTTTGTATCTCATGAATTGAGTTTTCGCTGCAGGATAGGAAGACATTTTTCTAGTTATCTGATTAAAATTTGTAGCATTAAAAGTTTCTGTTGCTCAAAAGAAAAAAAAAAAAAAAAAGGAGTTCCCATGTGGCTCAGCAGATTAAGGACCCAGCCTTGTCCCTGCAGCAGCTCAGGTCACTGCTGTGGCACAGTTTCAACCCCTGGCTCAGGAATCTGTACATTCCAAGGTGTGACCAAAAATAAAAGTATAAATGAATAAATAATTGTTGCTATTTCTGTGAGTGGTTAGCAGTGTAATTTCATTTTTATACCCTTGGATTTTTACACATCCTAGACACAAGGAAATGCCAAAAGACTAACAAACTGGGTAGCTCACACCGAAGCCGACCTGTGGTCTTCTGACATCTCTCTGTGAATATAGCTCATAAAATTCATCTTAAACATTTCCTTTGCTTCTGGTTTGTGCAGTCAGATGCCAAAATCATTTTTTAAAATGATTAAAATTTTAAACTATTAAAAATAGGAGTTCCCATCGTGGCTCAGCTGGAAACGACTCTGACCAGCATCCATGAAGACGCACGTTCTACCCCTGGCCTTGCTCATTGGGTTAAGGATCTGGCATTGCCATGAGCTGCGGTGTAGGTTGCAGATGGCGGCTGGGATCTGGTGTTGCTATGGCTGTGGTGTAGGCTGGTGGCTATGGCTCCCATTAGACCCCTAGCCTGGGGACCTCCAGATGCTGTGGGTGTGGCTCTAAAAAGACAAAGATTAAAAGTAGGCATGGATTTCTGTAGACAGTATGAACTCTGCAAAGAAGAGACAGTCTTATGTTTGTGTTCTTGAGAGAATGTAATCTATTTGTAGTTTTTAACAAACCTGCAGAAGGAATTTGTAATAGGTTAGCTTAGAGGTGGTTAAACGTGAGATTGGAGTCTTAAGAAATAGGCATGCGGAGTTGATTCTAAGCATAATGCCCCCGTACCAAGTGGTTTTGATGCTGTGGCAAGGGTGGCTGAGGTTTTTCCATCCCACTAGAGCTGAGGCGTTGAGACCATCTTTTCACGGAGTTTGCTAGAGAGACGGTCAGGTTTACGACAGCCCAGTAGGTGCCTGGGGCTGTGGGAGGGACCCCGTGTATCAGTTTCTGTGTAGGTGCTGGTATCTCGTTCCTGCCCTGGAGGCCTGGATATTTGGGGAAGATAACATTTTAAGGAAATAATAAGGAAGCTTAGATCTAAGGTCTTTGGTGCTGCATATTAGAGAAGTGAGAGATACGACAAGGGAGGTGGAAGAGGCAGAAAGTTTGGTTGGGTAACAGCCTCAGTGGGAGCATTTTTTATTTTTTTCTCTGTAGTTTTTCCAAGCAGGTCAGAGTCCTGAGGTCCTGCTCACACTCAGCACATGTTTTCTAATAGTCTTGGGATTTTATTTTCCAAGCCTTTTTAAAAAACCAGAGGATGATCCCTTAAACTTCAAGTATAGAGTTGGTTTTGGGGGAAAAAAAATTCAATCATACAAATATTCGATATTAGTACTATCTGCCCTTGGTGATATCTCCTTACATATTTTTAAAACCAGAGGTCCCTTACCAAGAATTAGAAAGCCCCCAAAATGGATCGCTTTACTTTTTTTTAATTGATGGTTTGATTCTCTTGAAAATATCTGTCTGTTCTTGAAGTTGTTTTTTTCTGTATCAGAAAAAGGTTTTTATGAAATGTTTGCTTTTTAGAACATGATTGTTTTACTGGTCTCAGTGTGTTCCACAGATTTCACAAAGCTTTCATTCTTCATAAAAAAATAATGGGCAACAAAATAAAATCAAACTTCTCCTTTTAAACTCCTACATTGTTTAGTCCCAGTGAAGCTGCTCTGTCTCATTACCATATCGTAGCACTCATACCTCGTTCACCACATTTCTGTCTACCTGAGTGCCGTTTGCAGTAAATATGTAGCATTTGCTTCTAGATAAGATAATTGAAGAACAGAGGAATCTGAAGGGCCCATCCAGTTGTCCGTGCTGAGTTTGTGGGTTGAAGAGTGTTTAAATGCAGGCTGATAGGAGGTTTTCTTTTATTCCCTTCTTGATATTCTATCTCTGTGTTGACTATTGATAACAGAACAGGTTCATTCTCTCTTGACCAGTCAGCTAACAGTTAATTCTCACATGGCTGATAAGAATGTCGTTTTTTTGTGCTACAGCAGCAATCTCTGTGGTGGCCTATTTTTCCGGGACTCACGAGAGAACATTTTCTCTTTAAAATATAATGCAGAAACCAAGTGTACATTTAAATTATTATATATATGTTTTATGTATTTATCTTAACTTTGAGGATTAAAAATTTTGCAAGCAGTTTTCAGAGAGCCTTCAGAGTCTGTTTTCCTGCAGGGGCGTTCTGGGAGGCACAGCATTTTTATCCCATTAGAAATTTCTACCTGGGTGATCCACTCTAGTCTTGAATTCAGCTTTTTATTTTTTTGCAAGTTATCTTTAATAAGCTTATTTTTTACATATAGCTAATAAAAGAACAATAAAACTGAAAAATGTCATATACAGGTGTAGATGTGAACGTTAATAAGCTCATAGGTAATTTTTCCTTTCTAATTTCCACTTTGTATTTCCCAACTTTTGTATGCTGGGCTCATATTCCTTTTATAATCAGAAAAATATGTTAAACACTTTGTAACTGATTATGATGAATTATATTTTTATGTGCTGCTGTTGCATTGTAGATGTTGGGAGAAGAAGAGAATCTGCTTTATTTTGGGGACAATAAGCAATTCAGTAACATATGTGTTGGTGTTAAGTCACCAGAGATTCTGCCTGAATAAGTCGCATGTGTCTCAATTGAGCCTACCCTTCAAAAGCCTAAATTTAAACATTTCTAACTTGAAATAAAAACTTTTTATTAGTATTGCATATGTTTAAATCTATTGTGATTTAAAGACTGAATTGAGTTAGATTGTTTTCTGGAATCAGGGTCAATACTGTGACCTTCAATTACTGTACTTCTGACTTTTCCCTTGTTGTCAGCTGTCACTGTATTAGTGCTAATCTGGGGCTTCTAGTCATGTAGTTTAGAGACAATGAATAGCATATAACACTTTATGGGGATTGATTTATGAAATTCTGAAAGGTCAGATGAAAACTTTCTTGCCTTCCTCAGTATCTGGGAGTGGGGGCTTTGTGACTTATGTTCCGCTAAGTGTTTTAGTAGCTGACGACCCAGGGAGGATGTTTGTTTTCCTTTTTTCTTAACCTTACATGGAAAGATTTTGATTGGCTATTGTAAGGCTTTGGGATTAGATCAGTGGATGAATTCCACTGACCGACTTAATAGCTGTGTGATCTTGAGCATTCCATTTGAACGTGTCCAAGTTCATTTCCTCATTTGTAAAATGAGCATAATCCTGCTTTCATCATGGAGTTGTGAGGAGTAAATGAAAGAATTCATGTAATGGGCTTAGCACATTGTCTGTACATAGTAATTGCTCAATGAATGCTAACAGTAATGATAATCTGGTTTGATTCTTAGGTTGGCTATAAATTTAACTTTTATACAATTGGCTCTAATTCTCTAAAATTATTATGTGTATTTGGGAATTCTTTTCCAGTAAGAAGACTTTTAACTCTTTCAAAACCAACTTTGGTGAATGTGAATTGAGCAGTTGTTATATCCTGTGACATTTATGACATTTAAGGTAAACACCTGTTAACTTCAGTTTGGAAATTTTCTTTTAATAATTTTGAGACGTAACACTTTTTCCCCCCTCAGCCTCAGATATTTTCAATAGGCCCATGAACAGGTCACTGGCCCTGGGCCCTGCATTCACGCTTCCTCACAGCATAGTCCTCTGAGCATTTCAAGGGCAGAGACAGGGAGTATGTACGGTGGTTATGAGCAAAATTAAATGGAAAAGTGCCGTGAGGTTACATACGATTTTTGATAGTTTTAAAGTGTTGGTAATGTGTTTTAAGCAACAACAGAAATGAAACTGCATATGAAATCAGATTGTGAAGTTTCAAATCTCAGCCTTGTTCTGAACTATGCGATCTTGGGTCAGTTGCTTCATTCTCTAAGCTTTGGTTTCCTTATTTGTTAAATGGCGGAAATACCATCTTCCTCATTAAAGTTACTGCGAGTATCTACTTCGGGAATCTGACTTAAGGCACAGGGGAAGCTCTCAACAAATGCCAACTAAGTAGTAATGGATGTGGTTGCTGACTCATCTTGGTGCTCACTGCCTTCATTGGGGGGATGCTATGACTTGCATTGTGCTAGACCAAGGAAGTAGGTCTGGTTTTGCTCTTTCTGCCCCAGAGATATTGGGATGGACAGGGGCTCCTGGGATGGCATAGCTTGTGTGGAAGTCTCTATTCGGTTGAGGTGATAATGACAGCTTTCCCTTTTTTTGGATTATATTTGAAGTCTGAATTCACAAAAGTGTTTTTACCAATCTTAATGACAGTGAAATCCAGTGTTTTCTAATTGTGAATTTCCTTGACTTCCTAAGAACTACATTGATGATTTTACTGCATGACTTTAGTTAAACGATGCAGTCCCGAATGTGTGTGTGAGTGTGAAATAAGAGGGTGTTGATACCAACATGGCCTGTTATTTGCCAATTTGAATACTAAGAAAGGACAATCGTATGGTTTAAGTAACAGAGCAGAAGACCTTTTAGGTAAGGAAAGAAATCACAAATTTTTTTTTTTATTACTCAAATGAATTTATCACATCTGTATTTGTATAAAGATCATAACAATCTGATTTCACAGGATTTCCATCCCACAGCCCAAGCACATCCCCCCACCCCCCAAATTGTCTCCTCCGGAGACCATAAGTTTTTCATTGTCTGTGAGTCAGCATCTGTTCAGCAAAGAAGTTCCGTCTGTCCTTTTTTCAGATTCCACATGTCAGTGAAAGCATTTGATGTTGGTGTCTCATTGTATGGCTGGCTTCACTTAGCATGATAGTTTCTAGGTCCATTCATGTTGCTAAAAATGCTGGTATTTCGTTCTTTTTGATGGCTGAGTAATATTCCATGGTGTATATGTACCACATCTTCTGGATCCACTCCTCTGTCGATGGACATTTAGGTTGTTTCCATGTCTTGGCTATTGTAAATAGTGCTGCAATGAACATTGGAGTACATGTGTCTTTGCGAGTCGTGGTTTTCTCTGGATAGATGCCCAGGAGTGGGATTGCTGGGTCAAATGGTAGTTCTATGTTTAGTTTTCTGAGGAATCTCCATACTGTTTTCCACAGGGGTTGCACCAATTTACAACCCCACCAACAGTGTACTAGGGTTCCTTTTTCTCCACACCCTCTCCAGCACTTCTTGTTTGTAGACTTTTGGATGATGGCCATTCTGGCTGGTGTAAGGTGGTACCTCAGAGTGGTTTTGATTTGCATCTCTCTAATAATGAGTGATGTTGAACATTTTTTCATGTGTTTCTTGGCCATCTGTATGTCTTCTTTGGAGAACTGTCTGTTTAGATCTTCTGCCCATTTTTTGATGGGGTTGTTTGTTTTTTTGGTATGGAGCTGCAGAAGGTGTTTATAAATTTTGGAAATTAATCCCTTGTCAGTCGGGAATCACATAATTTTTAAGAATCTTAAAGCTCTTGGGCTTATCAGACACAACTTAGAATAGATTTACAAGGAGATCCTGCTGAATAGCATTGAGAACTGTCTAGATACTCATGTTGCAACAGAACAAAGGGTGGGGGAAAAATGTAATTGTAATGTATACATGTAAGGATAACCTGACCCCCTTGCTGTACAGTGGGAAAATAAAAAAAAAAAAAAAAGAATCTTAAAGCTTAATACCCATACAAAAATTAATAGTGCTTCTCTGTCACATCAATAGAACAAGAAATTATTTTTAACTGTAGCAAAATTGATTTAGGTTTTAAAGTGGGAAATTGTTAGAGTTGAACAGTTAGGAGTGAGCTCAAATCATTCAGATAATATTTTGTCTAAATAGCATTAACCACAAAATAAGCACTGGTTAGTTTTGAATAGAGGTAGAGGCCTGCCCAGAGGTAGAGGGCAATGTTGATAGTTTCCTTTAGTTTTGTTTCTTTTTTTTAATTATTATTTTTTTTTAGGGTCATTTAGAAGGAATGGGGCCTCTGGCTTGTCAGTTGCTTTGATAAATATCAGATTTTGCATAAATTGAGAAACCCTAAGTGCGTGTCTTGTGTGTTTTCCACAAGTGGTATGTAGGATGTTTGCTATTTAAACAGCAGTTTAAAATTCTGATCGCAATAATTCCTACTATCGTAACCACTGAGACTCTTCTCAGGAATGTAATGAGAAGTGCTTCTAGGAAATTCCCGTTGTGGCTCAGTGGTCAGCGAATCCAACTAGGAACCATGAGGTTGCGGGTTCGATCCCTGGCCTTGCTCAGTGCGTTGCGGATCCAGCGTTGCCATGAACGGTGGTGTATGTCGCAGATGCGGCTCGGATCCTGTGTGGCTGTGGCTGTGGCTGTGGCATAGGCCGGCATCTACAGCTCCGATTGGACGCCTAGCCTGGGAACCTCCATATGCTGTGAGTGCAGCCCTAGAAAAATACAGGGGGGAGAAAAGAAAGTGCTTCTAAGCAGTTCACCTAGACGGTAGACACCATGTCAGGTATTTCAGTTTTTCTGTCCGTCTGTGTGTGTCTTCCTCTCTCCCTCCCTCCCTCCTTTTGGAGTCATTTAAAACAAGTGAAATGCATTTATTAAGGGTCCTGAGCCAGGTGCTGAGTATTTAAATGTAACCTCAGTCATTTTAGACAAGACTTCCCCGTTGTAGAGCTGACTTTGGCATGTGTTTCCTGCTGGCCATTTCCAGCAGCAAGAAAGGAGGCCTCGGGCAGCCATCCTGTGGTTAAGAAGTCTTGGCTTAGTGTGACTTCTGGCCTCAGGTGCAATCCCTCCACATTTCTGGAAGTGGCTCTGATGGGCAGGTGTTGATGGAAAGTCTCCTTTGCAGCCTTTCTGGGGGGTCATCACTGGATCGACTGGGAAGAAGCTCTTCACCATTAGTGCCAAGACCTTAGGTGATAATGATCAGATTCTGATGTAAGAGATTTTCTTTTATGATGTATAGAAACAATATCATAAAGTTGTATCATAAAATTGAGTTGGAATCTCAACATTCTGGTGGAACCCTGGTCTTCCGTAGATTCTTCATTTGTGTTTAAAAATCAACTCTACAATAGTAGTTTTTTTTTGTTGTTTGTTTGTTTGTTTGTTTGCTCTTTAGGGCCACAGGTGTAGCATATGGAAGTTCCCAGGCTAGGGGTTTAATCGGAGCTACAATTGCTGGCCTACACCACAGCTACAGCAGTGCGGGATCCGAGCTTCGTTGGTGACCTAAACCACAGCTCATAGCAATACTTGATCCTTAACCCACTGAGCGAGGCCAGGGAGAGAACCTGCATCCTCATGGATACTAGTAGGATTTGTTTCCACTGAGCCACAGCGGGAACTCCTTTCTTTCTTTCTTTTCTTTTTTTTTTTTTTTTGTATTTTTTGTCATTTTAGGGCCACACCAGAGGCATATGGAGGTTCCCAGGCTAGGGGTCCAATCAGAGCTGTAACTGCTGGCCTACTCCATAGCCACAGCAACTTGGGATCCAAGCTGTGTCTGCGACCTACACCACAGGTCACAGCAATGCCAGATCCTTAACCCACTGAGCGAGGCCAGGGATTGAACCTGCAACCTCATGGTTCCTAGTCAGATTCGTTTCTGGTGCTCCATGACGGGAACTCCTCTTTTTTTTTTTTTTTTTAAAGGTTTAATTTTATTAGGAAGATTAAATATCTTAGAACGGCAGCATTAAAGCCATTTGTTATCTGAAATGAAATATGAATTAAGTTATTTTATAAATCAATAAAATGGAATCAACTGAAAAACATCAATGTGTTTTATAAATATGCCTTTTAAAGTATTTTCTTTACTATTGTGGTAAGTCTCTTGGCTCAGTGGAATGCTGTCTGGGTGTCAGTATAAAGTTTTACTTATTGGAAAGTGTTCTGGAATTTTATTTTTAAATGTCAGAGGCCTTTGGCATCTCAACAAATAGCTATTATGAGCCTACTCTATGTAAGGCACTTTGGTAGGTATTGCTGTAGAGCAGTTTCCAGTCTAGTCAGATAAATAACCAAGGCTGTATCTAGAAAGAAACAACATATAAATACATGGTAGCATATGCCAGGGTTTAACTATGTGCAAACAGGAGTTAAGAGACTTTGGTGGTGGCCATGATGTGGGGTAGGAACGCTTCATTGAAAAAGTGGTATATGAAGTGAGGCTTGTCCTGAAACAGGTGGAGGAGAGGAGGGATTCTAGGTAAGGCTAACGTATCGGGCTGTGTAATGCACAAGGCACTCCATCCCCAGGGGCTCCTTCCAGCTTTATGTGTCTTTTATGACAGTTTTCAGGTGATGGACTGTCTGCTGCACCTGCCCTGGTTCCTTGATGTTCCTTGAATATACCAAGCAGTTTCCTGCCCTGAAGCTTTTGCTCTGGCTCTTCCTGCTGCGTGGACTGCTCATTCCCCAGATATCCATGTGGTCAGCTCCCTCTCCTATTTGAAGCCTTTGCACAAATGTTATCTTTATGATGAGGCTACTCTGGGCACCCAGTGTAAAGTACCAGTTTCCCTTACCCCCTGTTACCATGTATAACATTATCTATAAATAATGAGTATGATGAATTAGTATACATTTAATTAGTAAGTGTATTGTTGTCTGCTTCTCTGCTTGATCCCCCTAATACATTTCACGGCGATGGAGAGATTTTTCTGCTCTCTACTTTTTGTTCACTGATACATCCAGCGTGCCCGAAGCATCACCTTATTATACACAGTGCACACTCAGATATTTCTGGAACGAATGAATGAATGACTGCAGAATGAAATTGAAGTGTCTCTGATCTTTCTGGCTTAGGAGATATCAAAAATAGTGACTCCGTTAACTAAGGTTATGAGGAGACGTTTCTCTTTTTTCTTTCTCTTTTTGTGGTGGTGGGGATATTGTATCTCTGATTTTAAAGACAGATTTGAGTTTGGGCTGTATTAGAGGGAAATTTTAGTGGTATCAGTAGGGAATTTTGGATGGGACATCTGGGCTTATTTGGGAGCCACTGCAGTCCTGACTGAGATTGTACGTGTGATAACAAGAAATGGCAAGGATGGAACCCCGAGGTGTGACATTGACACGGCAGAAAGGGCAGAAGACAGTAAGTGAAACTGGGACACAGTTGTCAGAGGGGGAGGAAGAAATCCAGGAGAAAACGTTGACCTTGGACTAGGGAAAATGACAGTGATCAAAAGGCCGAATCATAGCAGTCAAATAAGAAAAGAAATAAAAATTCAGCCGCCAGAGAGAGCACTGGGGATGTCATTAGCGATTTTTTTGTTTCAGGTGGACAGTGTAGATCACAAGTTGGGGGGTTGGTACTAGAAAAGAACCAAGGAGGCGAAGATGCCACCCTTGTATATGATTGTGCATGATGGGTGCCCCACCCGCTTCTCATCCTTCAGTCACATGGCACTTGAGCACCTAGAGAGCAGCATCTCGGCGTACAGCCGTGATATGGCATTCTTGATTGAAATCAGGACTTGAGCTAATTTTCTAGCAGGTGGAAAGAAAGTATCATAGGAAGGAATGGTGCCTCTTCTGATTCACACAAAGGGGCCATGTGGGTGGGCAGTGTCCATTCAGTGGCCCCAAGTGGAGACAGTTCTCACTGGGACTTTTTTTTTTTTTTTTTTTGTCTTTTTAGGGCTGAACCCGGGGCACATGGAGGTTCCCAGGCTAGGGGTCTAATCAGAGCTGTAGCTGCCGGCCTACACCAGAGCCACAGCAACTCAGAATCCGAGCCACATCTGCGACTTACACCGCAGCTCACGGCAACACCGGGTCCTTAACCCACAGAGTGAAGCCAGGGATCGAACCCACAACCTCATGGTTCCTCATTGGATGCGTTTCTCCTGTGCCACGACGGGAACTCCTCGGGACTGATTTTTGATGTAGAAGAAAGAGGCAAGTATAGTGTGACAGAAAGCTCTAAGAAAACCATGTTACCTACGGTTCTGGTTAAGGAAGGTCGGCTGAGAAGAAGGTACAAGCAGAGGCTAGTGGTGGAAAGATGAGCCTATCAGCTGCAGGGTGATGAGGGCCTGGGGAGGAAAGCAGAGGAGTAGCTACGTGAGGCAGATGCAGAGGCTCCAGAGGATCTGGTGATGGCTTGGGTGTGACAGACAGAACAAGGCAGTCAAGAATGATCTCGTGGTCATAAGGGGGGAAGGGTGAGGCAAACGATGTGCTTAAATTGTTTTAAACACCAGTGGAGGTGTTGGTTCGCAGGAAATGCAAGTTCCGTTTTAGCTGTGCCTGGTTTGAGATGGCAGGGGGCTGTTAAGACAGAAATTTCTGATAGAGTTTTTGAACACACTTAAATCAGTTTTGTCAGTTTCTAGTTGAAGCTTAGGAGACAGACAGAGACGCACGCAGGCAGGCTCAGCTTTAGCCTCGGTGGAGACTGTCCTTTTCACACTGCCCGATGAGATGGGAATTGGTGTCATTTGCATTCGAGGTTCAGGAGATGTTATCATACGCCTGGCATCGCGCAATTTATCCATAACGGAGCTGGAGGTCATTCTGGGGCCTTTCTTCCTTCAGAGCGCTCATCGTGAACCCCTGTTTCTCTCTGCTCTCATCCCTGGTTGTCACCTTGGGGGCTGATGAGGGCATCTTTGGGTGAATCATGCATCCCTGGCAACGATGGTATTTGTCACAGACTCTGTTTTACATTAATTTCACACATCATTTGGTCCACTTTGGTCAAAGCTTTGATACCGTACAGACATTTCCTGCTGTCAGAAGCATCTTTTTGGAGATGCAGGTTTTCTTCTGAAAGATCTATGGCACTTTTTCGTATAGACTGGCTGTATAGATATTTTTAAAACCAAATATCCTGCTACCTGACTTTTTATCTCAACAGCCCGTTTCCACATCTACTTTTGATTTATCTTTCCTTTTTTCTGTACCTTCTGACCTTGCTGAGAAGAGGGGCCATCACCTCAAGCTCTGTCTGGTCAGTGAAAACTGTTGCACACCAGTAGATGATTTCGGTTCAGTTCTGCTTTAACAGTTTTAACCTAAGACTAGTTTAACAAGGCAGATATGTTAGCCGTTAGGATTTATCCTTTAGTATAATAATATCATGGGAGTTTCCATTGTGGTACAGCAGAAGCGAACCCAACTAGGAACCATGAGGTTGCAGGTTCGATCCCTGGCCTCTCTCAGTGGGTTAAGGATCCGGCGTTGCCATGAGCTGTGGTGTTGGTTGCAGATGCAGCTTGGATCAGGCGTTGCTGTGGCTGTGGCGTGGGCTGGTGTTTGCATACGGTTGTAGAAGGAATGGATGGTTCTTGGGAACCTGCTCTATAGCACAGGGAACTCTACTCAATTTTCTGTGATATCCTATGTAGGAAAAGAATCTGAAAAGGAATAGATATGTGTACATGTGTTACTGAATCACTTTGCTCTACAGTAGAAATTAATACAATGTTTACCTTTATGTCAATAAAATGTTAAGATTCAAGAGAAAAAAAGTCCTGGGAACCATGGATCAATAATCTTATAGCTAGTGGATCATGGGAGAGTGACCAGAAATTACTTGTCTCCAAGTGCTGTGTAACAACATAGGTCAATTGTCAGATGCACTACGTGGGTGCCCAGCCAATGTAAATTATCTTCCCCTTGTCGTGTCATCCGTTTTTATAGCTGTATTTTCCCCTGCTGGTCTGACTTACACGTATTGACAGTCTAGTAATCTTCACTGAGTTCAGCATCGCGTATTTTATTGGCACTTGTTTGAGTTTATGTGTAAGTGGGTGACACAGTTATTACCGAGTCTCTGCTGTAAAGCAGATGGCTTTATTGAAACTGTATTTGCATCAAACACACAAGGCAGGAAAAATGTTTATTTATAACATAATAAGATTGAGTGAATAGAGAACTTGTGGACTGTTTTGCTGGGTGTTTAATCACACAACAGCCACACAAATAGTTTTGTGTTAAGATGTTAAGTCTGCTAAGTTCACAGAGGCCAAGAAGTCCCTCCTGAGGTGCGGTCACCTCTGCTGAGTGATGGATCGGTTCTTCATGCCGTGGGGAGGATGGCTATTTCGGAAGATCATTTATGGGGCCACTTAGAAAAATACAGGGTCCATCATAAACGTGCTTATTTTGACACTCTTCAATTGTGGTTTCGAGGCAGTGGTCATTCTGTAACAAGGCTGTACTCAACACCTCTTAACGCTCTCACAGGTTAGAGACTTGTCTTGGCAACAGATTGGTTGTGGGTCTGATGCAATGTGGTCCTCTCAACAACTAGACTCTAGGAGGTGTGACATTTCATTGTTTTGTGTGGAAAAGAAAACTTCTCATCTCAACCTGAATGGTGAAGACCTGAAAACTATTTCTAGTACTGCATTGTTGATTTCCAGGAGAGAGATGTTCCAGGAAAATGTAGGAAAAATATTAAATTTGCAGGTAGTAGTTGGCTTCTAACTATTAGCACAGCCATTTTTTGGAAGACTATAGGGAAAATATCGCATTTGCGTGCCGTGGTGGGGGCATTCACATAACTGGTGTGCACAGCTTTTACCTAGTGTCACTTTGTGTCCTGGATCATGTTTTCACTTTATATATCCTGTTAATTTTTAGCAAGTGGCCTAGGTACTATAGCTTATATACCATATTTGTTATATGTAACAAACAGATGCCTATCCATGTATAACTGTTTCAAATGATTGGAACTATCAAGAGTTGAGTTTTACTTTGCAGTGTGTCTGGAGCAGGTTTGAGTTTCTTGAAAAATGGAGAGAGTAGGGGTCATTTTGGTGAGTTACACATGCCTGACGATATATAATACATATGCTGTGGAGTTCCCGTCGTGGATCAGTGGTTAACGAATCCAACTAGGAACCATGAGGTTGCAGGTTCGATCCCTGGCCTCGCTCAGTGGGTTAACGATCCAGCGTTGCCATGAGCTGTGGTGTAGGTCGCAGACACAGCTTGGATCCCGCGTTGCTGTGGCTCTGGCGTAGGCTGGCAGCTACAGCTCCAATTAGACCCCTAGCCTGGGAACCTCCATGTGCCACAGGAGCGGCCCAAGAAAAGGCAGAAAGACAAAATAAATAAATAAATAAATAAATATGCTGAAAATGTGTGAACCTGTAGAAGAAATAGAAACTTGATGGAGAAAGATCCGTTGAAAGACCTAAAGGAGATGCCGAAGAGATCAGGTTGAAACCAATCAAGATACGGATCAGCGTCAGCCTTACGCTTTTTTGCTTTCCTGTCTGGGAAAGGCCAAAGGAGCCAAGGAAGACTTGTGATCTGCTTTCGTAACCCAGCTTCACTTGATATTTTCGGTTTGGCTTTGGACAAATTCCTTGTCTAACCACATGCACCTCACCTAGAACACGGGAACAATACCTAGTTCACGGACGGAGCTAGAGAACAGATGAAGTAACACCACGGAGGACCTCGCTCAGCCCCAGGGACATACGTGCTGTGCTTCGGGAAGTCCACTGAGCCCTGTCCTGTTGCTCAGAGCTCCCACGTGGCTCCTGGTTTCTTCACCCTTTTGTAACCATCGTCTGTTGTGTCCTCATAGCTGGGACCACACCTCTGCCATTAGCAAAGTGTGTTGTCCCAATCCGTTGGTGTGTCCCTCCTCCAGGGGGGCCGTGCAGTTCTCGGGGAGGGAACCATGTCCGATTTCGTACCTTCACCGAACTTAAGGGCTCACAGATGATGTGGAGTGACTGACGTGACCAGGTGGCTGCCTCTCTGTCAGCTCACCTCTGGGCTCTTGGGGTTAATAAGTCTGTGTGACTGTGCCCTTGTCGCTCTATCTTTCTAAATAGATGCCTTCATAATTCATTGGTAGGAAATCATAATTGCATTGAAAAAGTTCTCCAGGAAGCTTCTCCAACCCCACTCTTCCAGGTAGAATAACCCGTCTCTTCTTTGTGCCCTTAGAGAACCAGGTACAGATGTCCATCATATAACTTGAATCATCTTATTGGACTTGTGTTTGTTTGTGTGCTTGTTGCCCTGATGGATAATAAGCTCCTGGAGGGTAGCCTTTGCCTCTCGTTCACCTCCGCCTCCTCAGTACTTTCAGAGGGTGTTTGTTGACAGATCGCCTGAGGGTATCTCTTTCTCAGCCTGAAATGTTGATTTGTTAATTTTTTGTTAATTTTTTGTTAGGGTGACAAGTCTTCCCATTACTCAAGGCTGTTTTTAACTTTATCTACACTGTATAAAATAGTTTAAAAGGTGTCTCGTGCTGGTTTCCTCATTATAGGACAGATCCAAATTCAACGTTCAGTTATTTATATTCATATATAACCTGGCACTCACATTTGATTTAGATATTTTATGGGAGATGTATTTTACACGAGATGTATTTTAAATGCCAGCAAAACTCTCAGTGCTGTGAAGTATCTGCGTTATTAAGTGTAGTAAAACATATTACAATAAGCCAGGAATCTGCTGACTGTTTCCTCTTGCCCTGCAGGGACCCTAGAGGTTGATAGCTTTATTTTCGGAAAATCATTGCTACATTACTAGTTTAAACTGATGTATTAAATGCACTTAGAAAGAGATGTCTGTCTACCAGCCAGAGTGTAGGGGAGAAAAATCATGCTTTCACTCAGAAGGCCACTGGCCATGGTGGAAACACTGTTTCTTCATGGGGTTGATGATAAATATTATTTTCTCATGTTATTTTTTCTCACATATTTATTTTTCCAAAGTTAAAACAACTTTATTTTTTATATTTGTAGATGAAGAATGCATCTGTTTATAAAACTAATTTCTATTTTTTAATCGGTCAATGAATTTTATTACATTTATGGTTGTACAATGATCATCACAACCAAATTTTATAGGCTTTCCATCCCAAACCCTCAAACTAATTTCTGTTTATGCGGAAAGTGGAGGTAAGATGAAATATCACTACCCAGAGGTATCCAAGTTATTGCGTTTGCTTACACACAAGTATGCATGTGTATGTGCATGTGTTATGTACACGTGTGTTTACGTGCTCACACCTGCTCACGCATATTTTACAAGGTGAGGTTGTACTACAGGCATCAAGCTTTTTACTTGCTTTCTTGCTTTTTTAAACTTAATAGTGTCAGTGATTTTTTTAAATATATTTTTTCAAACTACTAAAATTCCTACTTTTTTTTTTTTTCCTTTTTTTGCTTTTTAGGGCGCACCCACAACATATGGAAATTTGAAGGCTAGGGACTGAATCGGAGCTGCAGCCACTGGCCTACACCACAGACACAGCAATGAGGGATCTGAGCCGCATCTGTGACCCACACCACAGCTCATGGCAACATCGAATCCATAACCCACTGAACGAGGCCAGGGATCAAACCCACGTCCTCATGGATACTAGTCATTTGTTACCACTGAGCCACAACAGAAACTCCCAAGAATGTTTTATTCTCCAGTGATTTTAGATAAAAGAGGTTTTATTCTTATGAGTAAAAAATTTCAAAGAGTTCCTGTTGTGGCGCAGAGGAAAAAAAACTAATATTCGTGAGGATGAGGGTTTGATCCCTGGCCTCGCTCAGTGGGTTAAGGATCTGGCGTTGCCTTGAGCTGTGGTGTAGGTCGCAGATGCAGCTCAGATCCTGAGTTGCTGTGGCTGTGGTGTGGCCAGCAGCTGCAACTCTGATTCAGTCCCTTGCCTGGGAAATTCCATATGTTGAGGGTGTGGCCTTAAAAAACAACAACAACAAAAAAACAAAAACAAAAGGGTGCAACTCCTATTTCTGGACTTCCAACATCTTAAAAAAAAAATTCTTCCTACTTGTTTCCAAGTTTGGTAAGAACTTGGTTACTCCTATTTTTAACTTTCTTTAATGAAAAAAATTCTAAAATGTGGGTACAAAAATGGTTCTGAGACTTGGGATTTTATTGACCTGTGTGAGGAAAAGACCGGGGGACCAGTGCAGCCAAGTCGAACGGTCATAAAATCACATAAAATGCCTCGTGTTTGATAGCACCTTCACTTCAGAAAAGCAAGGATGGATTCTGACCCATCAGGTGTGCGAAGGGCAGCTCTCAGAAGGCCGAAGGACCACCGGGAGGGCTCAGATGAGCCTTCTGAGGAAGCACCTCGGTTTGCGCTTACCCAGCTCTTGTGCAAGACGCAGGATATGTGCACATGAGGTGTTGCAGGAGGCCAAATGCTGTGACCTGCTCTCCAGTAGGACAAAGGCCTCGGGACTTGGCTGGGACTGTGGGAGCCTCTCACCTCCTCCTTTCCTCCTGGTGTGGCTTTCTCAGCTTTCCTCAGGCCCCCTGCCACCACGGTGCAGCCACTCCCTCCCCTGTTGCTTCTCTCATCTGCCTCTCTTTGTCTTTTCTCTGCTTTTCCAATTCTTTTGGTTTCCCCTGCAGAGAAAAGATGATCTTTTTTTTTTTTTTTTTGGTCTTTTTAGGGCGGCACCTGCAGCATATGGAGGTTCCCAGGCTAGGGGTCGAGTCAGAGCTGTAGCCACTGGCCTGCACCACAGCCACAGCAATGCCAGATCCAAGCCATGACTGGCAACTGTGACCTACGCTACAGTTCATGGCAACACCGGATCCTTAACCTACTGAGCAAGGCCAGGGATCGAACCTGCATCCTCATGGATATCAGTCAGATTCATTTCCACTGAGCCACCATGGGAACTCTGTGAAAAGGTGGTCTTTTAAGACACAGTCCTCTTTTCCCAGGTCATCGGTGAAGTACTCAAAGGCATTTATTAATTCACTTGTTTATTCAGCACAGATTTGTCACTGTGTCTCTCTAGAGACGCAAAGACAACTCCGGCCTCTGCTTTGGGCGTTCTCAGTGCCACAGGGGTGGCTTTGTGTCTTCAACTTTCTGGGAAGTTGTCATGGCTGCTCCCTGTTCCTTGCGCTTTGGGCTTCTATGTGCTGGTTTCAGTCTTACAATATATTTTAGATTTCTTTGGGTCAGTCCATTTTTTTTCCCTTTTGTGTCTGTTGAGTGTAGGACAGTGTCTTGTACAGAATAAGTTTCTTTCCCTGTTCTGGGCAGGGGCCTTTTGAGGATCTGATCAATGTGCAGAGTCAAAGTCTAAAATCAAACTGTTTAGTCTCATGTGAGGCCTAAGTTGTAGACTAAGTTGCAAATGCATCAGATTTCCTCTCTCATGCATGGTAAGAACTGGGTTATGGGTCCGGAAGAGGTGTTATACATAGAATTTCACATTCTTATAAACATTTTTTTTTTTTTTTTTTTCCTTTTGGCCATGCCTGAGACATGTGGAAGTTCTGGAATGAGGGATTAAACGCGGGCCACCACAGGAACAATGCTGGATCCTTAACCCACTGCACTAGGGAACTCCCACTTAACCAGGGAACTCCTAAACATAACTTTTTCGAGGTTGTATCCCTGACTAATAACTGAATGCCAGCCTTTTTAAAGATGAGATCGCCAGCACCACATAGAAGCACGTAACCCCAATACCACACCCTACTCCCCCATTCTCATATGTTAGGTTTGAGTTCCTAGGTTTCTTTGCAATAGAAGATACTGTATTTGAGGAACTAAAGGACTTTATAGTAAACATAGATTGAAGGGGAGCAAATTTGTGAGTAAGTAGCTTAAAGTTTTATATGTATTTTCTTCATTAACTAACATCGAACAATGAAAGCAGTACACTCAATGAAGAGAATATACCTGGCATTTCAGATAGCAAATTGGTGTCCTGGCTGCTGTGCACTTAATCTGATGAATGAAAACAGTGGGATCTTGATGATATTGGAAGAGGGACAGTTCTTGCGTGAAGGCAAGTTTGGGGGTGCTTTGCATGCTTGTCTTCTTCCAAAGACCAGGCCTGAAGGACCTGCTCAGGTAAAGTCTACGTTTCTAAGTGGAGACGGAGCTTTCACAATTGATTCCTTTTTCACACATGATTTATATCTGGTATTTCTGCCAAATGCAGCTTGCCTTGCCATCGTTGATAGAACTGTGTCTGTGGTTCTGCAGTTGTCTGGCTCCCTGAACTGAACCTTCTGTGTCTCGGTTGTCCTGGTGGCATCAGGGTCCTGAGTGAGCTGTGGCCGTGGGGGGAGGGAGGGTGAAGCGCCTCTTCTGGGGGGGGAGTCACTTCCTACCAACTTTAGAAAAAATCATCTTAAATGATTTTTAAATCTCTCGAGTCGCGCATACAAGCGAAATCTAAAATAAAATTACAGTGCAAAAATGGAAAATGTTCAGCAATAGAATGACCGATAGTATGAACATCTGACTCATGAGCGTTATTTTCTTGGTAGGGTGACACTTGAGCTTTTAGCAACTTGACCAAGTTTTTTACTACTATAAATACATTTTAAAAAATGTGCACTTCCTGGTTTTGGTTGAACTATTGTAAGTTTCCGTCCAGAATCGTCTGGAAGGCCCATTTTAGTAGCCATAGATGAGAGGCCTTTGAGCAGTTAGTCTAGTCCTGAATCCCGTCCTGGCAGGTACATGGAAAAGAGGCAAGTAAAGCTAATAGTGAAATACTAAGGCTGACACTGAAAGTGGGTATAGGATAAAAGAAGAAATGGGAATTGTGTGATGGAAGTGATAGCTAATGGTATGGTGGTGGTATTATTTTGCAGTATGTTAAGTGTATCAAGTGGACATACTGTGCATGTTAGATTTAACTAAAGTTATATCAATTATATCAGAATAAATCTGGGAAAATAAAATGGGTAAAGGAATGGGAGAAACACTAGGCCAAGAAAAGATTATCTTTGTCTTCTTTGAGAGCATGAGGTAAGACAAGAACAAGCCTTACTTTGTGTGCAGAAATTTCGAGAAAAGAATTTATTCACAAAAGAATTTTATGGGATTCTTTTAATTTTTAAGGAATGCCTATTAATTCAGGGCATTTATTGCAGTCTTTATAGTTATGTATTCACTTCTGATTTTAAAACTTACTTTTTGTCCTTTTTAATGTCCAAGGTAAGCAATATTTATTTATTTATTTATTTATTGCTTTTTAGGGCTACACCTGTAGCATATGGAAGTTCCCAGGCTAGGGGTCCAATCAGAGCTGCAGCTGCCAGCCTACACCACAGCCACAGCCACAGCAATGCCAGATCTGAGCCCCATCTGCGACCTATACCACAACTCACATCAACACCGGATCCTTAACCCACTGAGCAAGGCCAGGGATTGAACCCATGTCCTCTTGGATACTAGTTGGGTTCATCACTGCTGAGCCACCATGGGAACTCCAAGGTAAGCAATACTTTAAGTTAGATTCATGTTGCTGTGGCTGTGGCATAGGCCAGTGGCTACAGCTCCGATTCAACCCCTAGACTGGGAACCTCCATATGCTGCAGGTGCAGCCCTAAAAAGACAAATAAATAAATAAATTCAGATATCAGAAGAAGTTAGTTGAAGGAAAAAAAAAAAAAAAAAGAGCAAGGGAGAAACCAGAAACAACAGGGAGGAGTTCCCATTGTGGCTTGGTGGGTTAAGAACCCAAAATAATGTCCGTGAGAATGTGGGTTCAATCCCTGGCCTCGCTTAGTGGGTTAAGGATCCGGTGTTGCTGCTAGATGTGGTGTAGGTCTCAGATATTGTTCGGATCTGGTGTTGCTTTGTTTGTGGTATAGGCCAGTAGCTGCAGCTCCTGTTCAACCCCTAGCCTGGGAACTTCCACATGCTGCAGGTGTAGCCATAAAAAGAGAAACAAAACAAACAAAAAACAACAGAGAAAGGAAGTTTATAGGTAACAATGCTTGCATTTCTACAACTCCTTAAGGTTAAGGGCTAATTCTTAGACTGTGAACACCCTGGGAGAAGGGGCTTGTCTGTTTTCTCTTCTGTTTTTGGCATTTGGCCTTGTATCAGCCTTGTGTCTTTGGCATTGACCTGTTCCTAGTGGTGCCTCGCACTTAATGGGCATTCATCCAGTGCTTAATGAATGAAATGAATTTATGAACCTAGATTTCTTTTAGATTACCTTTTCTAATACAACAGACCTGTAGGAAAGCATGACTTTCCCCATTTTATAAATAGACAAACCAAGACTCACATAGGTTGAGTGATTGCCTAAAACTTCTGCTGATGGTGGTTTTCCATAATGATGTGAATTGTATAAAATTAGGGATATATTTTATTTCATTGTCATAGCACCTTATTATAAAAAGCATTAGGCAGTATTTATGAATCCTTACTAAAATTATGCTCGGCCTGTAATTTCACTAAACTAAGTACTGTCCTATGAGGAAACTAGAATTTGTCTGCATTTTAAATTCTGGAACTTAGAGAAGTCAAGTATGTTTCCTAAATTCACCAGGCCAGTGGGCGGGTCACTTGAATGCAGGCCTTTCTGACCCTTGAACCCTTTCTTAATTACTACACTAAATAACTTCCTTACAGCCACACAATTCCTCTCGACAGAGCCAGCATTTGCACCCAGTTCTCTTGTTTCTAGTTCCTAAGCCCTTGGTAGCCAGTGTGTATTGTTTGTGTATATTGTGTGTGTGTATGTGTGTGTATATGAAGGTACATGTTCCAGTGTGTGTGTGTGTGTGTGTGTGTGTGTGTATGTATGGTGCTTGCCATGTTAGTCTGTGTTAGGGCCACATGGCAAGCAATTAATCAAATTTTGGAGTTCCCATTGTGGCTCAGCTGAAACAAATCTGACTAGTATCCATGAGGACACAGGTTCGATCCCTGCCCTTGCTCATTGGGTTAAGGATCTGGTGTTTCCATGAGCTGTGGTGTAGGTTGCAGATGGAGCTCAGATCTGGCGTGACTGTGGCGCAGGTCTGTCGCTGCAGCGCTAATCAGATCTGTAGCCCAGGAACTTCCATATGCCGCGGGGGCAGCCCTAAAAAGACAAAAATAAAATACATAAAAAATCAAATTTTGTTACTCTACAATTTGGCACATTTTATAAAAGATACGTGATTAGTGTGATGTAACAAGAGGAGAGAATGAGCAGCCTTACCTGGGGTTGCCAGGGAAGCCTCAACACATGAGTGTGATTTGCTCTGGTGTTGTGAAGGGGATGAATGTTCTCGCAAGAGGAAGAAGAATATTTATGTGATTTATTGTACAAACAAGAATTTGTAAAACATCAATCATCGCAGCAGGACAGTAGGGCTTCAAGATCAGCCGTGGTAACTCAGGACACTGGTTTTCCTATGGAAATGCCATTCTAGGCAGAAGGAACTGCAGCTACCAATGACTGTTCAAAAATCAGAGAATATAGCATTTCAGTTGTTAGCGTAAACAACGACAAAAACAAAAGCCCAAACCAAACCCGTCCACACTGCCTTTTAGGATTTGGATGACAATAGGTAACTCCTGCTGAAGAGACAACCTATAAACCTCTGCTTAGGGAGAAGACAGTTCTAGGATGATAAGCATCCAGTCTGCTTAAATTGCGTAATCTGAAAGTATTTTTAATACTTTGGTGAAGAAGAGGCTGAGTTGGGAGCAGATTTGAGACTGCAGAAGTTAAAGTATTTACTCGAGTTGGGGATAGAGAAGGATACAACATTTAATTCATTTAATTACATGAAATTCATTCAACATTTAATTTGGAATTAAGTTCACTGGGAGATTTGACTCAAAGAAGGAAGACAAAAGGTATCTGGCCGTGGGCGTTAACCACATGGGTTAATACATCCGTTTATTTTATTTTTTTTTTCTATTTGGATTTTTCTATTGCTCTGGAAGTAAAACACTGTTTATTTGGTATTGGGCTCTCGATAGACATGGTGATAACATGATGAGAGGTATTGGTGATTGTTTGATTAACGGGTTTTCTAAACCGAGTGCAAATCTCCAGGATTTAGGGAGGACAGACAGAGCTTTCTGGAAGGATGAGGAAATGGTAGGAAAAAGGAAATACCAAGGAGCATTTTTTTCTACTTAATTAAGATGTATTTCTACTTGGTTAAGTATTCTACTTGGTTAAATTTCAGGAAGGAAATATTATATAGAAGTAATGGATGTATTGAAAAAAATCATGTGTGTGCATATGTGTGTATAAACATACAGATAACATACATGATACTGGTCAGATAAAAGTCTGACTTTGAATTCAGTTCTTGGTAAAAATAGTGATTTTAGTGCAAATTCTATGTACTCTTATGTAACTTAGAAAAGTCCACACCTTTTTTTTTATTTTATCTATCTATCTATCTATCTATCTATCTATCTATCTATCTATCTATCTATCTATTTTTTGTCTTTTCTTGGGCTGCTCCCGTGGCATATGGAGGTTCCCAGGCTAGGGGTTGAATCAGAGCTGCAGCCACCAGCCTATGCCAGAGCCACAGCAACGCGGGATCCGAGCTGCGCCTGTGACCTACACCACAGCTCACAGCAACGCTGGATCCTTAACCCACTGAGCGAGGCCAGGGATGGAACCTGCAACCTCATGGTTCCTAGTCGGATTCGCTCACCATTGCGCCACGATGGGAACTCCCCACATCTTTATTTTAATAAAATAAATTGTGAAATAGTGAGTAGAACTAAAACCTGGAGCCTGAATCATACAGCAATCTCTCTGTCAGGTGATAAAATCAAAAGTGATAAGGACAATTTGCATGAAATTTGAAGGTGATGCTAAATTGGGAGCAGTGTGGGTGAAGATAGAATAACAATTCGAGAGGTTACACATGTGGGTGGAAAATAGAATGTAATTTGGCACAAAATACCCTGGTGATCTATATGGGAATAATTTCATTCCAGAGTTATTCAGGTTTGCTCAAAGGTGTTCAGTGGGCAGAAGAAGCCTACTGAAAGGCACTAAGGAAAAAGAAAGCGGTGCTATCTTTTGGAGCGAGGGAAGGAGACAGGCGAGGTAGGTGGCTTAGTCCAGGGCTGAATATTCAGTTGATCTGAATGGCGGTTTAAACATTTTTGGAATTAATTTTAGGGAAACGTCTTTTTCCCTAAATTGCCTCTCTTTTCTGAAGTTGAAATTACTTGGGGAAAGGTGTCTCACTTCATTTTCAGCTGCATTGCAGATGACTTCTTTACCCCATTGATATTGCAGGATATGGTTACTAGCAGTGTTCCCTGTATTATTTCATTATGCTAGTAGGTATAATAATGTTGCTAAGGTTATAAAGCAGGCATTAATCATTTCCTTTTACCTACAGGAATTATATGTACTTTATATGCAGGAATTAACACAGTATTCCTAAGTATACTCCTTAGGATGTTTTTACCAAAACAGCCTCCAAAAATATTCAGATTAACAGACTGGCTTAGAGCCCCGGTAATGTATTTTTATCAAGTTAATAATTACTTCGAATTTAATGATGTGACTTTCCCACTTCATGGTAACACAAAGAAATGAATGACAAAGCAGCAAATGAGCTGAAAAAATTAACGTGTGCCCCCAAAATAAAAATGTATATCATTCTGGGGAGGAGGTCAAACAGAGTGGGGATCACGCGGCATCACAGAGCCCAGGATCTGAGCTGTGGGTGATTCGGTGTCAGCCCTGGGGATCTTGTGGCCGAGACTTTACGTGAACAGCAACCAAGGGTTTTGAATTGAAAATTAAGACATGAGGCTGACAAAATATTCAGAGATTTTCTGTGTGAAAGGCAATAGGAGAGATGCCTTTTGGATATTCAAATATGGGGGTTTGAGAGGCATTTATTGTGGAGGTGGAAGGACAAAATGTTAGCATGTGTTTTTACAGCTAAATGTATTTGTGAAGAGGGTACTTGACAATGCTGTTTGAACAACGATCACTTGGTCATACAGAGGAAAAAAAAAAAAAAGAGCAGGTGGACCCTGAACAATTTGGGGGTTTGGGCACCGACTTCCTTGCAGTCAAAAATCCATATACAACTTAGAGTCGGCCCTCCTTGTCCGGGGTCCTCTGTGTGGGAGTTTCCTCCACACCCCCATTCAGCCAGCTACCCACAGTGTAGTATGGTAGTATTTACTATCGGAAAAAAAATTTGTGCTTGGGTGGATCTGCGTGGTTCAAACTCAGGTTGTTCAAGGATCAACTGCAGTAAATTCAACCCCTAATCCAAGCGTTTCCCTTTGCATACAGCCCTTTTCTTTTATTTATTTATTTTTATTTTATTTTATTTTATTTTTTTTTGTCTTTTTAGGGCTACATCCAAGCCATACGGATGTTCCCAAGCTAGGGGCTAGGGAATAAGAGCTGCAGTAACTGGCCTGCACCACAGCCACAGCCACGCCAGATCCAAGCCGCATCCATGAACGATGCTGCAGTTTGTGGCAACACCAGATCCTTAACCCACTGAGCAAGGCCAGGCATAGAACCCGCAACCTCATGGTTCCTAGTTGGATTCATTAACCACTTAGCCATGACGGGAACTCCGCCCTTTTCTTTTAGAGCAGACTCAACACTAATCTTGGTTTCCATTCTCTGGATCGATGGATTTCTAAGGCTCATCTCTAAAAGCCAAGTAAATGTGTGTCACCACAAGATTTTTCCTTATTCTGAGTGCTGTTTCCACTGAAGAGCCACCACAGTTGCCTGCCTTGGGGTAACCCCAGTCAACGGTGGCTCTCGCTCCCTGCCTCCCAGGGCTTGGCTGTCTTGGCTGTGCCTCTGATTCCATCCCTGCTGCTCCCTCCACCACCCTGACTTCACTGCGGTTGCTGTGACTGCTTCCACCCATCTCTAGATCCTGATCTCCAGCGACTGCGTTCGACTGTCCCATAATGGCCTATGCAGAAAGAAATGACTATTTTTCTGTACCCATGATAGGGAGCCTTGCAAGCCAGGCTTCTCTGGAACATGGATTGAGCCATTTTTAGTGTGCTGCAGGGGAGCTGTGTTCCAGGTAATGATATGACCAAGTGATACTTTTTCTCATTAAAGGCTACCATGTATGGCTTTCATTAACAGCTTAAGGAATATAGTAAAATAGGTGCTTCAGGCTAATTTTGATCTCTACACTTCCCAGGGATTTAGTTTTCTAGTGCACATACTAGAAATACATAAGGAGGATTAAAGATGCCATGTATTAGCTTTTTTTTTTTTTTCTCCCCCGGGTCCAAGAGCTAATGCCGGGGTTGACAGAAAAGCCTTTAAAACTGAACTAAGTTCCTGCCGAAGAAGAGAGGTTCAGTGCTCCTTATGAAGACAAGCTGTAGAACGCAGCAGAGGGCTTGTGTGTATGTGTGATGGTGACAGCTGGCCAGGGACCCTGAAATTCACCACTGAACACACACCATCATCTGGGTTGGCAACCCAGCTGATGCTAACGAGCAAAACTGCTTAATAATTTAAAGTCTTTATTTTATTTGTAATTATTAACATCACCAACTTCTAAAAAGGCTTTTGAGGTGATTTCGTAATGAAGATATACTGATATATTAGCATGTAAGTAAGCGAATACAGTAACAGTTTAATGTAAAAATTTAATACGTTTGCTGGCTAACAGGGAAGGATTACTGTTTATTTTTCTATGTGATAAACTGCATCACCATTCATTCATCAATTTATGCAAACATTTGTCTGTTTTAAAAGCTCTGGGGATACAGAGATGAAATAATTGTAGTCTCCACCGTCAAAAATATTTATTTCATGTAGGAACAGTTGGGCAAACAGATATAGTCAAGCTAGATATTATCACAGGTATGAGCCTGGTCCTATAGAGTAGATAGGATACACGTTGGGGAAGTTGTTTGTTTTTTTTAATTACTCAAATGAATTTATCACATCTATAGTTGTATGATCATAACAATCTGATTTCATAGGACTTCCATCCCACAGCCCAAGCACATTCCCCCACCCCCGTTTTTTTAATTAAAAAAATTTAAAAAAATTAATGTATATTTGATTTACAATGTTGTCCAAATTTCTGTAATACACACATACACACACATATATAGATATGCACATTATTTTTTATATTCTTTTCATCATGGTCTATCCCAGGGGATACATGTGTTTTTACAACTTAGCCCTACGGGTATGAGCTTAATCATTTCAGTAGTTACATATAACCCACAAGAATACTTCATCATTGAAGACAAGGGAAAAACCCTCTAACTTTTTTTTAATTTAATTTTTTTAAAGGCTGCACTTGTGGCATCTGGAAGTTCCAGGCCAGGGTTGGAATCCAAGCCACAGCTGCAACCTCTACCATAGATGCAGTAATGCTGGATCTTTTAACCCACCTCACCAGCCCTGGGTTGGAACCTGTACCTCCAACAGAGACCTGACCTGTTGCAGTAGGATCCTAACCCACTGTGCCAGGGTGGGAACTCCAAAGCCCTGTAACTTTAAGTGTTATTAAATCATTATTATTATTATTATTTTCTTTCTATGGCCAGCTGCACCTGTGGCATATGGAAGTTCTCGGGCTAGCGGTTGAATCAGAGTTGCAGCTGCCAGCCTGCACCACAGCCACAGCAACACTGGATCTGAGCCACATCTGCGACCCATACCACAGGTTGTGGCAATGCCGGATCTTTAACCCACTGAGCAAGGCCAGGGATCGAGCCTGCATCCTCATGGACACTGTGTCAGGTTCTTCACCTGCTGAACCACAATGGGAATCCCTGAATTATTATTACATTTTGGATGAAGTAATTAAATTTTTATCCTCTAAAAATGAATTGCAGCCTAGACAATAATCAAAGTGGAAATACTGGCTTTCAGTTTACTGAAAATATAAGGGAGTTGTAGTTTAGTTATTTGAGCACAAAATTGGAGTTGAGAAGCGGTCCTCCTGCATTTCTGGCTTTCTTCCTTGAGTGCTCTTTAGGGTCTTTTTTTTTTTTTTTTTTTGCTTTTAACTCAGTGAATGTTATTATATTTATAGTTGTGCAATGGTCATCACAACTCAATTTTAGAGCATTTCCATCCCAAACCCCCAGCCCATCCCTCCCCACCCCAACCTTTCTCCTTGGGAAACCACACGGTTTTTACAGTCTGAGTCAGTATCTGTACTGCAGAGAAGTTCATTGTATCCTTTTTTTAGATTCCACCTATAAGTAGGGTCTTAATTTATTTATAATAACAGGATCAGAAAAACTGAAGGTATTATGTAGTCCTGAACGGATGCTATGCACGTAACTATTTCAGAATTATTCAGGCAGCATCTGTAGAGGGGATTCTTCATAGAACAATGGTGACGATGCCCTTTCTGTTGGGACCCACCGACTCTCCAGCGATAGGGACAAATGAGGTCCCCATACAAATACAAATTCTTCTTTTCCATCTTTTAAAAAGAAAGTTTTCCAAAAGAGGTAAGATTTAGTTGGCCTAATTTTGCAAGACAGAGGTAGAGAGACACGGGACAGTCTGGTGAATGGGCCAGACACAGAAAACCAAGGTAAGGGCGAAACTTGATTTATTAATATTTCCCTTCCATAGCTGCCTCCCTGCCTACTAGTTCTACAAGGCATGATGGTAGCCTTTGGAGAGGGGAGAGGAGGATTTAGAATGCCAGGGGTGCTGGGGAGAGGTTGGCTTAAGTCTCAGCTAAGAAGGAAGACTTCTTGGACCTTAATATTTGTAGATGGGCTTCATCACGGTCTCTTTTGTGCCTTTCAACACCGTCAATCAGCTTGTAATGGCCACACTTATAATTCAAATTATGCCAGACGCTTAAATTCAGAGACTTGCCTTCAAATGGGATAACGAGTATCCCATCAAGAAGCCAAGAAATGAGCCTGGCTCTTGGTGGCTCCTGCGAAAATTGGAGTAAGTCAGCACATCCACGTGGTTGTGAAGCTGTATTAGAAATTGTCCACCTTCCCACAAGATACCCTGTCTCAGATGAGATTGAAATAACTCGTTTCACAACAAGCCGCAGAGGTTTTTCTGTTACGTAGCCTCAGTTAACACCAGTCCATGATTGCTGACAGTTTTAGAGAAGTACAAGAACAAGAAAGGGGAAGCGATCCTATTTGCATTCATAGCATTGAGAAAAGGCAAAATGGTTTCTGCACACTTAGAGGAAAAAGGAAGCCATATGCTTAATAAAAGGAGTAGAGGGAAAAGAGAGTCTTGAAGGGTTTTATGGTGAACTTTTTAGCAGCCTGACCTTTAAATGTTTCCTTTCTGTAACATTGATCTCACTAGCCTTCAAGTGGGAACGATGAAGAGGCTGCACCATGAAAAAAGCCACTTGGCCTTGTCTGTTGTGATAGCTACCTGGTTATGAAACATCTTCTAACCTAGAGAGCTCTGGCCTGACGTGTAACTTTCAGGTTGTCTTAGACCTTGACAGTGTTAAGCTTTCTTCTTTTGAAAGTTTTCTGCATCTTTCCTGAGTGTTTTTCTCCACCTTGTAATAAATAAGCCAGCTGTTTATGTATTTCTGAAGGGGCAGAGGGGGTGAGCATGGTGGTTGAAGACTGCTGGCTGCGTCATCAGGATGTGTCACTTGTCACTGGATATACCCTAGAGAGAAGCTCTGCAGTATCTGTCCTCATTGGGCCTTTCCATATGAAGTCAAGAATTCATTGACTCAGGAGTTCCCGTCGTGGTGCAGCAGAAACAAATCCGACTAGGAACCATGAGGTTTCGGGTTCGATCCCTGGCCTTGCCCAGTGAGGATCCGGCGTTGCCATGAGCTGTGGTGTAAGTCGCAGACGCGGCTTGGATCCCGCATTGCTGTGGTTGTGGTGTAGGCCCGCGGCTATAGCTCCAATTAGACCCCTAACCTGAGGACCTCCGTATGCTGAGGAAGTGGCCCTAAAAGGACAAAGAGACAAAAAAAAAAAAAAACAAAAAACATTGACTCAGTAGGTGTCCCCTTTTCACATACCCTGTTCCCTAACTTGCTAAGTGACCATTTTCAGGGAATACCCACCACTGCCTGTGCAGTGCCCAGGGCAGAGCAGTGGGTATAATTCTCAACCCTTCTTTTCTCCCTCACGCCACTCCCTCCACCCCACTCATATTCAATCAGTGCCAGGCATTTCTTTTCCATATTTCCTGCCAGAATTCGTTCCCTTGCTCCTTCGACCCTCCTAGTCCAAATCACCCAGTAACTTTTTCATTAAATGACTATGACAGCTTTCTGTCCTCTTCCTTAGCTACCCTCCTCCTAATCTCCCCTGTAAAGAGAAAAGAAGAACAGTTAATTTTGCACACTGCAAAATGGAGCTAGTGTAACACAGCGGTTAAGGATGTAGACTCTGTAGCCAGACGGTGTGGATTTGAATTATGACTCCATTACTTTGGCAAATGCAGTTATGTAAGCTTGGGTGAACATCTAAGCCTCAATATACATGACAGAAAGAAAAAAAAAATGCTTTCCTGATTGAGTTGTTGTGAGGATTAAAAGACATAAACATTTAGCATAGATCGTGGTATATAGCACACACTCAGAATTACTCTAATAGCCCTAAAACCCTGAACTGAGTCTTCTATTCCCTCTTTCAAACCTCAGTGTTTGTTTCTGCTAGGATGAAGCCCCCATCCCTCTGGGCTTGCCCTGCGGGTCCCAGCCCCGCCCCGCGGCACTGCTCTTGCTGCTCCCCGCAGTGTCGTGTTGATTCTGAACCACCTCCACGACTGCCCCCCTGCCCCCGACCCTGCTCCATTTCTTCGTCTTGTCTCATTCGCATCCTGTGCCCTTGACCTGGGACACCCTTGCACCGGAGGCTGGCGATTCCCTTCCCCCTCCTTGAACATCAACCGCTCCTTCTACCTTTGTGGCTGACGCGGGTTCACCCTGCAGGGGCTCCTCTTCCACTTACTCCAGAAGGCTCTCTCTGATACTCTAGGACTCACAAGGAACCTTTGAAGGGCCTTCTTCACAGCACTCGCCCTGTCATTGTGCATTCCTGTGTCTGTGCCCTGCCTGACTAGATTGTCTCTTTGGAGGGCAGAATTTGGGTCATATTTTCTTTTTTTTTTTTAAATCCAGTTGTTGGCAGTTTCATTCAATTAATACGTATTTAATAAGTTAATAAATCAGTGCCCAATTGGGATGTTTTGTGAAGTTTTATGATGCTTACTACCTAAAAGGCACCGCGTTAATATTTGTTAAATGAGGAAAGACTGTGTAGACCTTGCATGTATCCTTGATTTTGGTAGCTGTCATGTGTGGATATATTTAATACTTAAAGCATCCTGCAGTTATTTAATTCTGATACTTAAAATTGCAATCCTAAATTCTAAAAAAATCTAAATCTAAAAATTCTAAAATAAGTGATCTAACAACATTTTATCATTTTTGGCCAAGCATAAGGTGTGGTTACGAAGTGAAATAATGAGATGCATTTGTCTGCGTGCGTCATCAACCAGGTCTCAAGGCAGAATGTTTTCAGCTGCTGCCAGGGATACAGAGCACTGTTAGTGGGTCAAAACACCAGTGACCTCTCTAGGCCTAAACATACTCAGTGAAAGGGTTTTCTCTCTCTCAACAGTGTGAGATAAGTAGTTGGCTTCTGGGACACTCCACAAAGAAAAACGACAGGATTTGGAGAGGTACTTCGGAGATAACTCACACCATTCTTATTTACATTAACTCTTTCTGTTGCAAGCGATGGATTGCTTAAGCAAAGGGTGGAGTTACGGGTTCATTGGATATAATTGCCTCATGTAATTTGGGAGCAGCCTGATGCTCAGACTCTGGTTTCTAAATAATGTTTCCTGTGTACATTGAAACAGAACTGTTTGGAGAAATGGCTGATTACAGAGCTTGAGCAGGGAGAACCATGAGGTGGGCTCAGGACAGCTTCATCTAAGAAAATAAAGGCGAATGGAGTCAAGTCAAAAGGACACAGGGACCAGCTTGAAGAGACCCCAAGTGGCCAAATTTGGGACTCTGTGAATGTCAAAAGGAATAATGATGGCAATTAATTATTACACAAGCAAAAGCTTAAAAAAAAAAAAAAAAAGAGGGAGGACAGGGGAAGTTTGTCTTTTGGCAAGAATACCAGCTAATACATGTGGAAGGCATGATTGAATTTTGCAGTCCCAGATGCAATATTTGAAGCAAAGCTTATCAGTGGATGCTAAATGCATGGTGAAAAATTGTTGGGAAATAGGACAGCCACAGATGAACCCCGCCTCCCCCCCAGGCTTTACTGATATAAAGGGGAACCCATACCTTTACAGTAAAGAGATGTGGCAATAACCACCTTAACCAGGTGATCAAGCCTCAAATCCACAATCATGGGGTAGCCTAACATTTGGTGTCTTCTGGTGTGAAGAAGTATGAAGTTCACAGCATAAAATTTTTTTTTTCCCTAAACTGTTTAACTTGTATCTTGACTTACCTTTGGTTCATAGGAAATATAAGTGATGGGGGAATGCGTTTAATGATACCAGGAGGAAGTAAACAGACAAAGCAGACTGTGGAACATTGTGTAAGACACCTGGGTCTGGATTCTTCCAAATCAGTATCATTATTAAAAAAAAAAAAAAAAAAGTATCTTTTTTAGCTTAAAAGATACTGCAAAGATAAAGCAACCAAAAGTAGTGGGTAAAATTGAACAGGATCCTAGAGAGTGTGGGGTGGGAGGGGATGGGGGGGGGGGCTCGTGTAAAAAGGCCTTGGGTGGGCAATGGGTGAAATTTGAATATGGAATGGATACGAGATGATATGGAATTATTGTTAATTTTCTCAGGTGTGATAATGGCCTTGTGAATATTTAGGAAAACAACTTTATTCCTGGGTGATGCCTGTTGAGTTTTTGAGGAGTGACGCGCCTGGATGTCTAAACTTACTTTCGCATACTTTAGCAACGATTTTGTAAATAAATAAGAGAAATGATTGACGCACAAAACCCCACATGGCAGGACGTTACAGTTGTTGCGTAAATGGAGTGTTCCTTGTTCTGTTCTTTCAACGTTTCTTTTGATTTGAAATTAAATAAACTGGGAAAAGAAAAAGTGCAATGGAAGGAACACCAAGCAAAAGTCTGGGGACTGACAGGCAGGCTGGCAGGCCCCACTCTGTCCAGGGCTTCTGGAATGGCACTAAGGCCACTTCCTTTGTCCCTCAACACATCCTGTACTTGCACTGAGCCCTGGGGGGAAGTGGGATCTCAGAGTTATTAGCCGATTGTTGAGTGACTATGAAAAGCTCCAGCTACGGTTAACAGAGACTCTTGTCTTAACTCGTTTTTCTCGCATTTCCCATGTTTTGAACTTGTAGGCATTCCAAAACAGTTGACTAAAAAAATACCTAAATAGAAAGGTGACCAAACCTGATGACTGCCTGGAAATGTGAATGCGCACCTGTGAGATTTTTCAAATCCAGTAAATATTTGTGGAACTTAATAGAATTGAATTAATAAGGGTCAAATAAGGTTAAGAGTGGTTCCAGAGATAAGGGGAAGTTCTGCTTTTAAATCTTCTCTTCTATGCATGCGATGAGGACTACATTTCTTTCTTTCTTTCTTTCTTTTTTTTTTTTTTTTTGACTTTCAATCATAATATTTTTCTGAATTAGTGATCAAAGCACTTGAATGGAGATCTACTGTGGTTTTTCCTACATGGGGGAAAATTTGAGTTTGGTGTGAAATCTTCAGAGGGTAGCATGTGCAATTATGCTTTGTTCCTTGGTGAGCTATGAGTTGGGCACTTAATTATGTAAAAAATATTGCAAGAGAACCATTGCATAATCCCAAGAGAGTAATTATTGTCTATCTTGGCAGAATGCAAGGCTTTTAATCTGTAAATAAGCAATTCTATGTGGAAGAGCTACATGCAGAGTGATTCTATGTCCTAAAGGTCTCTTATGAATTTTTTAAAGTGAAAGCAGTAACGGTGTGTGCTGATTGGGCTGCTGCCTTTGCTTCAAAGGGTTTATGATGCTCCCCCTGTGGTTTTAACCCCTCCTGAAATATTGAAGCCTCAAGAAAGATTCCTGTGAAGGGTAAAACTGCGTCGGAGTTAAGCCCATGAAAAATCTGAATATTTCCAAGGTAGAGAAGTAAAATATGGCTTTCTGCAAATCAAAAAACAAACCAAAATGGAAAACAGAGCAACAAAATAAAATGTTGACAATATTGTAAAAAAAAAAAAAAAGCAAGAGTTCCCGCTGTGGCACAGTGGGTTGAGAATCTGACTGCAGCAGCTCAGGTCTCTGCAGAGGTATGGGTTCGATCCCGGCTGGCACAGTGTGTTAGTGCGTTAAGGGATCCAGCATTGCTGCAGGAGCTACATAGGTTGTTGCATCTGTGGCTCAGCTTCAATCCCTGGCCCAGAAACTTTCTTAGGCCGTGGGCTTGGCCATTACAAGAGAGGGCGAGGGGGAGAAAGAGAGGAAGGAAGGGAAGGAAAGACGCAATAATTAGCTAAAATTTTTCTCACTTATTGGAGGTTAATAATTTTGTGTGTGCCATTGCAGCTACTATTTCTGAAATTCAGGATGTGTGTGTATTTTGAGTAGGTGAATCGGCCTTTTAGATACTGCCAGTAAATTCTGTTGGTTGTTTAAGCTGTGATAGCGGCTGCCTTCCCTCTTGTCCCTTGCAGTGTCCTCGAGCCGGGCGTGTTCTTCCCCAAGATGAGCTTCTCCGCTTGAGCACCAGACCTTTTCCCCAGGGACTTCATTTGTGGGACTGTCCCTCTCCCTGCGTGACCATCTTTCCCCCTCTCAGCTTCTTCCCATCAAAATAGGAACATGTTGTAACAGCTTCCATGGTTCAAAAGCCCTTCCCGGACCTCTCTCTCTGACTAGACCGCCTCAAGCCTCTGCTCCCCTTTGCAGCAAAGCTCCTAGATATCTATATCGGGTCTTCGCTTGCTCTCTTCCCATTGTCTCTTGAAGCCGCACCATGCAGCTCCCCCCTTTACCCGCCTCACCCCCCCACTTTTGTCAAGGTGTACCCATGACCTTCAACAGCCAGATTCCATGGACAGTGCTTGGTCAAAATCTTATGTGAGTAGTGGCAGCAGCTGGCAGCTTATCACTCACGCCTTCTTCCTAGAAACACCTTCTTTTCTTAGCTTCCGGGGAAACCTGTTCACCCTCTTTCTCAGTCCCTGTGTGGGCTCCCCCTCTTTTCCTGATCTAAGATGACCTGGTCCCGTGGGTCCTCCTTCTCTCGTCTTTCTCCAAAAGTCCATGGTTAAAAATGTTGTGCAGGAGTTCCCATCATGGCGCAGTGGTTAACGAATCCGACTAGGAACCATGAGGTTGCGGGTTCGGTCCCTGCCCTTGCTCAGTGGGTTAACGATCCGGCGTTGCTGTGAGCTGTGGTGTAGGTCGCAGACGTGGCTCGGATCCCGAGTTGCTGTGGCTCTGGCGTAGGCCGGTGGCTACAGCTCCGATTTGACCCCTAGCCTGGGAACCTCCATATGCCGCGGGAGCGGCCCAAGAAATAGCAAAAAGACAAACAAACAAACAAACAAACAAAGAAATGTTGTGCATGCTCTAAAGACCCTCAGATTTATGGCTGGAGTATGCACCTGTGCCCCACACTCCAGATGTGTACCTCCAGTTGTCTGCCGCCCCGTTTCCCGGGGGATGACTAATAGGCATCTCCGACTGAAGAGTCAAAATGGAACACCTGTCTCTCACCCAGATTATTGTGGTAGCTTCCCAACTGGTTTTCCCATCTCCATCCTTCTCCAGCCCTTTTCGTTCTGTATTCAAAACTTTTAAAACATCACTTCCAACCCCGACTCTGTTCTCGGGCCTCCAGTGACTTCCCATCTCAGGAATCGTAAAAGCTTGTCCATCAAAGCCTTTTGTCATCTGGCCTCATTGCCTTTCCAGCTCACCTCCTGCATTTCTCCTGTCGCACACTCGGCTCCAGCCACCTTGAACCTCTTCCTCAGTAATATCCCCCCACATTTCTGCCTCAGGGCCGTGGCGTGGGATGCTACTCGAGGCCGCACACGCTGTCCTGTAATTCTGCGTGGCTGCTCCTTCCCCGTCTTCAGATCTACTTATATGTCCTCTTCTCATCGGCACCTTCTCCAGCCATCTCACTGAAGCCCCCCTGCCCCTGCCCCGGCACTCCTGATCCCTCGCCCAGCTTTAATTTCTTTTTCTCTGTTGCACTCATCACCATAGGAAAAGAAAAACGCTCATGCTTTTGTTTTTGTTGCCGAGTTTGTTCTTGTCTGTGTCCTCGTATTAGAATGAAGGGGCCGGCTTCCGTCTGCCTTGTTTGCACTTGGGTCCTCAGTGCCAGGAGAGAGCGGGCATCAGTGGGTGCTGCTGGGGGAGGGACCGAGAACAGCCCCCAAAGAGGGCACATCCTTCCTCGTCATTTGGCAGCCTTCTGGGTGGGACGGAGGGTAGGTGGCCTTCGGAATGATTCACTGCGTACTGACGGCTGTTTCCTGTTCCTCAGTTTCTCTGCTTGAAGAACATAAGGACGTTCCTCACGGCCTGTTGCGAGACATTTGGAATGAGAAAGAGTGAACTGTTCGAGGCCTTTGACCTGTTTGATGTCCGTGACTTCGGAAAGGTAATTGTTTTTTCTTTTTTTTGTTTTTATTTTTATTGGAGACCGTTTCCTCAAATACTCTTGTTTCTTATCTTGAAATAGGACACGTGGCTGCATGATCTCAGTATCGCTTTTACGCATAGGTGGTTTAGCCAAAAACCCCATAGCAGCAACAACTGACCAAATGAGATGAGGGTGGGTAATTTTTCTGTTAAAAAGAGTATTAGGGGAATCTTTAACCAGAGGCGATGTCTCCTTTCGGTTGTCTTGGAGCACAGGATTCCTATTTTCTGTGTTTTAGAGCTTGTGGGGCTCTCAGGCCTGAGGACTGAACTCTAGGTTTCTCCACACCTAAAAGTCACCCGATCTTGGGGAGTTGAGGATACTTTGTTGGCTCTCTTGCTGCTTGGGTAGGTGGCCTGGCAGAAGACAGGACTGGCCGAAACGTTTGAGGTTGTTCAGTTACCCCTATTGGTTGTATTTCAGTGGATACGTGTTAGGTTGTTGGATTTCAATAATTGTCACATGTAAGTTGTCCTCATGTTTATCTACTCTCATTGCATGGATGTACAGCAAACACCCGTGTGTCATAGGGGACAGAAATCATTCTTGGAAAAATTATGTTCATTTATTTTGAAGTGATTGGGCATAAAGTTAAACTTCTTGTGTCTAAGAAGCCAGAAAAGAGTCAGGTTAGTTAGGTGACCTTATTTGAACCCCTGCTGACATAATTGCATTGTGAAAATAAGCACATAAGAAGGGAAAAATTTAAAGATATTGAGGTGTTTGCTCTTAGGCTTCTCATTCAGGTGTTAGTATTTCCTCAAAAGGCTGTTTGATCAAATAAAGACTTCTTTACTTACTCTCTAAGATGTAATATTTTGATTATAAAATAAAAACTGAGCAGTGGATTGGTTTGCTTGGCAATGGGAATGAATAGCACAAACTTGAAGTAGAGACCTAAGGAATCGGGTGCTGAAATGCAGCACGTATGGGGCAGCCATCCTGTCCCCGGGAGGGAGAAGGCATGGTGGCTTCTCTCTTGGTTACTTTGTGGTCTTCTGGACATCAGCAGTCTCTGCGTCATCAAATACCTGCCCACTTGGAAGTCTGTACAAAGGGAAATGGGTATAAGAACATGGTGTATAAAATTCCTCTTTTCTCTGGCAAGCTGTGATTTTAACTGTCTTGAGGTCCAAAAAAGTGATGGAAGATAATGTGTGATGCGAATTACCAGGAACTGAAAACCAAGCCTCCTCATAAAGAGGCAGTGGCACGTTTGTCTGTGGCCGTGAACTGAAGCAATGAAGACAGAGAGGAATCGGATAGAATTCCAGGTGAAGTGGCCAGTCCTCTAAGCTGCTGGCTGGGAAAATGCCTCCGCAACTTTGAAGGATTTTTTGCTACTCTTTGACCTTTCCTCCTAGTTTTTAAAAAATGTTCATTGGTTGTTCTTTCTCCCCCCCCCCTCTCTTTTGGGGAAATGGAAAATGAAAATGAATTGGGGAAATGAAAAATGAAAGAAGAGTCTTGACTTTTTAAAGCTCTTCATTTTTCAGCTGAATTTGCACGAAATAGTGTTGACAGAGACGGAGTAGTCATAAAAATTGTGTAGAAATACATGGCTTTGTTCAGTGGAACAGCATTGCATGCGAGATTGATTAGACAAAGGTAGCATTGTAGGTGAGTTGAGGTTATACAGAGAATGTAAAGGAATAAACTGTATACTTCTTAAGGGTAATTGTATTTCTGGCTTTTTAAAAGTTTTGATAGTGGGAAGTCTGAAACAAACTTGGGATTGCAGATGAGAACTTGATTCTGTATATACCACTTCCTGTTGTGGCTCAGCAGCTGACAAACCTGACTAGTGTTCCTGAGGATGCTGGTTCGATCCCTGGCCTTGCTCATTGGGTTAAGAATCCGACGTTGCCATAAGCTGTGGTGTCAGTCACAGACGTGGCTCAGATCCTGCGTTGCTGTGGCTTTGGTGTAGGCCAGAAGCTGTATCTCCGATTCGACCCCTAGCCTGGGAACCTCCATATGCTTTGGGTGCTGCCCTAAAAAGACTAAATAAACAAACAAACAAACAAACAAATAAATAAAATCACGTACATTTTTGCTACTTCCAGGATTGATGCTGTTCTCTATCTACTTGCAACTGTATTTGGCCAAAATAAACCAGCAAAAAATAAGACGTTAAGGTGCTTTTTTCATAATTTATTTACCAAGTTTACCAGTATTATTATTATTAAACATTATTACCCTAAGCAAAGCCACCAATAATGCCACCACTTACTGTGTACTTTTAAGGTGGCAGATATCTTCAGTGTGGAGATAGCTATCTGTCTATATTTTTTTTACCGAATAAATTGTATTACATTCATAGGTGTGCAACAGTCATCACAACCGAATTTATAGCATTTCCATTCCAAACCCTGGAAATAGATTTTTTTAATCGTCAGAACAGCCCTATGAGGTATACTTTTGTTTCCCTCGTGATAGAGATGAGCACACCTGCACCTGCAATCATGTGTCTAGTAGAAATTGCAACAGTGGTCTGACCCCCAGATTGGACTGTTGCTCCGCAGCAGCACAACAGAGCAAGCATTCACGCAGTGGTGGCTGTGTGCCCGTGTGCTCCTAAGTGCTTTGCAAGTATTGACTCAATTCTCATATCAGCTCCACCACGTACATCTTATTATTGCCCCTGTTTACAGATCCTAGATTGTTAAGTGATGGAACTTGGACAATTCATGCAGTTAAAAAATTTTAAGGTAAAAAAGTGAGTTCCCGTTGTGGCTCAGTGGAAACGAATCTGGCTAGTATCCATGAGGATGCAGATTCGATCCCTGGCTTCACTCAGTGGGTTGAGGATCTGGCATTGCTGCAAGCTGTGGTGTAGGTCACAGGTGCAACTCGGATCCCGCGTTGCTGTGGCTGTGGTGTAGGCTGGTGGTTACAGCTCTGATTTGACCTCTAGCCTGGGAACCTCCATGTGCCGTGAGTGCAGCCCTAAAAAGACAAAAGACAAAAACAATAAAATAAAAAAAAAAATAAGGTTAAATAAAAGGGGGAGTAGAACATTAATTTGGAGAAATAGTAATTCCTGGTGTGGTGAATATAAATTTTAACAGGATATAGGTTTAATTAAATTTTCAATCAACTTAAAATGAAAAATCTCTCTCTGTGTGTGCTCCCTGTCTGCCTTAGTTCATAAATAGTGAATTTCCGATCCATGTTTTCTTGGCACCTTTTCATATAGGGATAGTAATACATATTGTAATCAATGTAATCATTGTATTCCAATGTTTTATGGAATTTTGAACCTCCGAGAGTGCTTCAGCTCACTGACCTCATTTGATTTGCATAACAGTCTTGTGAAGGAGGGAGCAATTTCCCTGATTATCAGATGAGGAAATCTGGGAGGGGGGGAGGTTAAAAGGTACTCCAAGGTCTCCTTAGTTGGGGACGGAGCAGGATCTGGAGCTCAGGGCTTCTGACTTGCCAGCGCTCTGCTTTCCTTGTCTGCTGCGTGTTTGGGGTCCCGCTGCTGAGTGGATGTGCAGGAAAAAAGGATGAACTCATGGGAGAAAAACCAAAGGAATATACAAAGTTACAAAGCACAAGTGATCTGTCACTTGGAATCTAATTACACTGTGTTTATCTTTTGAAAGAGGAAAGGTATAGGACACGGAATGAGTTAGGCTATCAACACGAATGAATGGTTTTTCTTTTAATGTATGAGATGGCGAAAAGCACACATTTTGGGAACTCTAGAAGGATTTATAATTTTGCCTTTCAGGGTTCCCTTGAGCTTCTAGTATCAAACTCTTTCCCCACTGTTCATAGGGTATTGATTTCAATTCGAACTATGTCAACAAAAATTAGAATTGTCCCGAGCACTTTCTACACTTTGATGGAAAAACAGATCACACGGGGATGGCAACTGGGTTTCGTAACTTGAATTCGTTCAGGAGTCAGGAGAGAGAGACCTTGAGGTTGACTGCAATGCTGGCTCTCAGGATGGTTACATGGAGTTGGCCCTTGAACAACCAGGGTTTGAACTGTGTGGGTCCACTTGGAGCGGATTTCTTCTTCAGTTAAGTGTTACACGATCCGTGATTCCCGGTTGGTTGGTTGCGCAGATGCAGAACCTCAGATACAGAGGAAACGTGTGTACGGGGGGCTGGCTGTTCAGATACACAGATTTTTCAGCTGCAGGGAGGCCCCCCACCCCCAACCCCGTTGTTCAAGGGTCAACTATCCTGAACAAAGTTCCTGATGGAGGTGGAGTCCTGGCTTGAACCTGCTCGGTCTTCTCCCTGCTCTGAGGTGGGAGAAGCTTGGGCGCCCTTTTAAGAACCATCACCACTTCTCTCTGCCTTTGGGCTTATGTTTGTGTGTCATTCTGAAAAATCACCTGCTTCCCTGCTTTTCAAAAAGATAGATCCTTTTCTGGTTTTCTGGTAACAATGAACAAAAAGTCAAATCTTGTTAGTTGACTTCTTTGCTTAAGAAATGTCATTTAAAAAAAAAACTCTTCCCTCTCAGGGATGTTAAAATGATTAATTCTATTCCTTTTTTCGCATTGCAGCAGGATCTGTCCATTTGCTCACTTCCATCCTGCATATAAAGGCTTTTCAGTTCCTCTGTTCAGATTGTCATTTTCTGTTGAACGCCTTTGCTGTTTGGAAACATTTCCTACTGAGCTGTCTGTTGGCACCTTTGCAGTGCAGAAACACATGGGATTTTTCTGGAATGAGACCATTTCTAGTGAGTAACAGAAATCAGGCTGCTGCCGTCCCGATGAGTGATGCAGTCCGTTTCTTCCCTTGGCAGCACCGAGTGGGTATGAAGGCCTGCTTCCTGCTACCCACGGATGTCACGGCTGTTGTTTCAAGTGTTGTAAAGCACCTGGCAAATGTGAGGTGATATGTTTTCGTTTCTATTTTTTTATATATCATGATTTTTATTTTTTTCCATTATAACTGGTTTACAGTGCTCTGTCAGTTTTCCGCGGTACAGTGTGGTGACCCAGTTACACATAGATGTACACATTTTTTCCCTCACATTATCATGCACCATTGCAAGTGACCGGACCTAGTTCCCAGTGCTACACAGCAGGATCTCATTGCTAATCCATTCCAAAGGCAATAGTCGGCATCTATTAAACCCAAGCATGCCATCCATCCTACTCCCTTTCCCTCCCTCCCCCAGCAACCACAAGTCTATTCTGCAAGTCCGTGATTTTCTTTTCTGTAGAAAGGTTCATTTGTGCTGTATATATTAGATTCCAGATCTAAGTGATATCATATGGTATTTGTCTTTCTCTTTCTCTTTCTGACTTCACTCAGTACGAGAGTCTCTAGTTCCATCCACATTGCTGCAAATGGCATTATTTTGTTCTTTTTTATGGCTGAGTAGTATTCCATCCAAATCATTTGACGATGGACATTTGGGTTGTTTCCACTTCTTGGCTATTGTGAATAGTGCTGCAATGAACATGCGGCTGCATGTGTCTTTTTCAAGGAAAGTTTTGTCCGGATATATGCCCAAGAGTGGGATTGCTGGGTCATATGGTAGATCTATGTATAGATTTCTAAGGTATCTCCATACTGTTCTCCATAGTGGTTGTACCAATTTACATTCCCACCAACAGTGTGGGAGGGTTCCCTTTTCTCCACACTGCCTCCAGCATTTGTTATTTGTGGATTTATTAATGATGGCCATTCTGACTGGTGTGAGGTGGTATCTCGTGGTAGTTTTGATTTGCATTTCTCTAATAATCAGTGATGTTGAGCATTTTTTCATGTGCTTGTTGGCCATCTGAATATCTTTCTTGGAGAAATGTCTATTCAGATCTTTTGCCCATTTTTCCATTGGGTTGTTGGTTTTTTTTGCTGTTGAGTTGTATAAGTTGCTTATATATTCTAGAGATTAAGCCCTTGTCAGCTGCATCATTTGAAACTATTTTATCCCATTCTGTAAGTTGTCTTTTTGGTTTCTTTTTGGTTTCCTTTGCTGTGTGCAAAAGCTTGTCAGTTTGATGAGGTCCCATTGGTTTATGTTTGCTTTTATTTCTGTTGCTTTGGGAGACTGACCTGAGAAAACATTTGTACGGTTGATGTCAGAGAATGTTTTGCCTATGTTCTCTTCCAGGAGTTTGCTGGTGTCTTGTCTTATATTTAAGTCTTCAAGCCATTTTGAGTTTATTTTGAATCAAAGAGCATCACAGCTAGCTGAAGGTTGTTCCAGCTGATTTCAGTAGCAAGAGGGTAGTTGCTATGTGTTAAGGTTCAGGACAGACACTGTCTAAAGGAATTTAAAACATTGGTTTAGAGCTGGGTCATTGAATCTGGTGAGAACTGTATTGAGAAGCAGTAGTGTGGTGTTTTGGATAAGGACATGGTTTCTGAGTTGCATCTCAGGTTGAATTCCTCCTTAAAAGTATGTGATCTTGGGCAAGCTATTTAACCTCTTTGAGCTTCAGTTTCCTCATCTAGAAATCGAGGTTAGGTGAGAAATGAAGTGCCTAAAAGAGTATCTAGGTCCAAAGTGTGCAGTCCTTGGTTAATATTAGAGGTTGTTACTCTGATTTTAAATATGACGACAGCCATCATTACTAGTGTGAATGGGTTGCAGATTCAGTGGTAAATATAGCAATTGAATTTTAATTGAGTGCAAGAGCTAATGATTGGAGGAGCAAATTTAGGAAATAAACCTTGTTCTTTCTGGTGTGGTGTAGCATTAATTGATTTTATCCTGCACAGCTGTCCTTCTCCCTCTTCCTGTGGCCTTAAAGACCCCTTGAGAAACCACCTTTTCTCCTTTTCCCTTTTCCAGTCATCTGGTTTGGAGGGTTGAGTCACTCAGACTCTCCCATCCCTTTGGCCATAGTGGTGAGTTCCCAATGGGGCAAGTCCCTCGGGACCTGGATGATGTGTTGGGACATTTGTAGGGGCAGTTTTGTTTGCTCTCCTCCTGCTGTGGACATGTGTGGATATGAAGCTTGGAAGGGCTCCAGCCACCTGGGAACCACGTGGGGTTTCAAAACAGACCCAGTTGGGAGGGAGTAGAGCTGAGGAGGATCCTGGTGGCATCAGGTGAGGCTGGAATCAAACTGTTCCCAGAGCCTCATACATGTATCTGGGGATGTTGCTGTAACATGAGCCAAGACCAACTTCCTTTGTTTCTTCCTCAAGCCAGTTTTCCTTAGTTCTTTCCACCAGAAGTAAGAGAATTCTAAGTGATTCTCCCGGTTTTGTCCATCACATGATTTCAGTTGTGTAGACAGGTTAGCCTTTCTTCTGTTACCAAAGTTCCATGCACGTTGGGGACCACTAGTGTCTCTACCTTTGGTCGCATACAGAAGAGGAGACATGCAGAGTGCTGGAACATCTCGCTTTTGCAGCGTGGAATTACATAGAGGGACAGTCCCAGCTTCGTGGTGAGTGCTTTCTCTTTCTTACCATTGACTCAAGGAGTATCATAGCTACGCTTCTGGTTTGGAAGAGGCTCTGAGTCATCAGGCATCCTTCCCATGTTTGTCTGTGCTCTACAGGGTCCAGGAAGTGGGCTTGCATATGCCGCTGCAGACTGAGAAGGCCCTTCCTTCTCAGGCCCCCCCGCCCGGTCTCTGTATTTGGACCATACAGAATGATTGTAGATGACTTTAAAAAAAACTTCAGGGTAAAAAAGACAAAGAGATCTCTGACTCTTTCACCTGGAAATGATTAGGGCTTAGAGGTGATTGATTTGAAAGAAACTGGCCCAGGAAGTCAGATCCTGTAGAATTCTGTGTGACCACCGGGTTGTCACCTGATCCCTCTAATCCTCAGTTTCCTCGTCTATAAGGGGGGTAGTATCTACCACACAGAACTGTTGTGAAAATAGGGTTATATGAATGACCGTTATTTATTATTTTTTACTTCGTGCATATATTTTCTTAAGTACTCTACAGCTAGGCATTACAATTCCTTTCACACAGTGACCTCTCTGAGCCCCATTATACATTTGGCTAATGTTGTTTGTATATAATTTAAGCTTTTCTGAAGAGACTTTTCAACCAAAGTAGCAAGGTAAAGGAATGATTATGTGTGTACTGATCAACATGTATTTGCCATGCTTTTAATCCTGAAGGAATATCCTGCATTGCAGGTGATATAAGTAATTAAACATTATTACAGAGTGATGTGCTAAATGCGGTAATTGACAAAAGGTTCTGGGGAGGAACATCCCTTGAGAAAGGGATCGGCTCATCCTCAGTGTGGTTAAGAAAGATGCCTCAGAGTTTATCCTTATGCTTAATCCAGGCCTCCCCCCCCCCAAAAAAAAAACTAGGAAGGAGCACTGCTTCTGGCTGTTATCTTTGAGGCCCCCACCAGTGCCATGTCTTTATGTTGCCACTTTCTCTGTCCTCACAGGAACCCTGTGATGTTGGTATTCATCTCCATTTTACGGCCAAAGAAACTGAGGCCCAGAAATAGAAACATGTAGCTTGTAGGTGATGGAGCATGGGCCTGAGACAACGTCTAGCTTCAAAGGCCACGTTCTTAATGATTGTACTGCACTGCTTCCAAGCAGAAGTGGGAAGGCACCTTCTAGATAGAGGGCGGTCAGGTTGGAAGATATGGAAGGGGGTATCCCCTTGGAGTGTTGGGGATTCTGCAGAGAGTCCTCATAGCTTCAGTTAGGATGCAGCTGGGGTGAGCTGCATCTCAAGGTTCCCCAGAGACTGGGGCCGGGATAGGAGGGCTCTGGAATCTTGCAGAGTCTGCATTGAGAAAGGCCAGTGAGTGGTTTTTAGCAGAGAGACAGAAATGCCCACTGTGCATTTGGGCCAGGCACTCTGTCAGTCGGGCGAGGGGGCTGTACAGGTGGGTATAATGGCAGTGGTTGCACGAGAAAGTGTGAGATCGAAGCAGCGTGGTTGAGATCTACACAGACCTTTTCTAGAGCAACAGCAAGAGGGACCCAGAGTTTGAGAGCTTTTGGGTGTTTAGGAATTGATGTGACCCATGAAAGGGTAAGGTAGAGAAGAGAGAACACGGACTCCCGAGCTGCCCCTGGATGACCGGAAGGGAGATAGAGATCATTGCAAGGGAGAAATAATGGAGCAGGTGCAACTTACTCTGCGTGTGTGTCAAATGCAAGAGAATTCTGATGACATGTTTAACTAACTTTCTGTAGATATATTTTGCAGCCTGGTAGATATTTTGTCTGTTCTACTTTTCAGAAGTTGTTTTTAAAAACAATATTGGACTATTCTTAATTGTCGCCGTATTTCACTTGTGCTATTTCTTTGCACTCGCTGATTATCTGATAGAGGCTTAGTCTCTGGTAGATTACTTCACAACCTTTTTCTGACTTCATGATTTCTTTTAAAAATAGGTTTTTTTTTTTCTTTTGATAGTAGGAAGCTTTCTAGGAATAGCATCTGTATTTCCAAGGCTGTGGCAAATAACATGCTAATTTCTATTCACATTCTTATTCCTCGCTTATTTGCTCTCATGCCGTATCCCATCTCAACTGTGTTCAGAGATTCTTAACGCTGTCACATTCAAGGTCAGGTAGAGTTTTTCCAAGTTACGTATTGAGTTCAATGAGTCTAACTTGTTTTCATTGCGTTGTGAATATCATCATTGAGAAATCCACAAGGAGAATTGGTTAACCCCAGTGCATGATATTATGGTGGCCGAATTATTTGTCTACACAGGCAGGTGTGATGCCAAACTCACGCCCTTGAGTCCAGAACGGTTGTGCCTGTGTATTCCCTATCAACAGGATCCTCTAGAAAAGGGGAATGGCATGTTCCATCTTTACTCTCCCTGTGCTTTCCATGGTTTATGCTCATCTGGAGGAGTAAAGGAGGGCTGGCATCTGCTTTCCCTGCTTGGTGGGTGGAGAATGAGGGGGTGGAGCTGGAGGTAAGCGCTCATCAGCAGGCACAGGATTAGCAGAGGAAGTGTGCCTCGGGAGCTTTATGAACACCTGAAACTGTAGGAAAAAATACTTGGCAGTCTTCGTGGCTCTGTGGAGTCTGGCCATGCAAACTGGCTCTCGGTAGTTTAATTTCAGAGTCACTTGTTTTCCACCTCAAGCACCTGTGTTTTGGAGCGCTTCAGCAGAGAACTGTTAATTGATAATGGGCCTTTCTACGGTTTGCTTTAGGGCCAGTTACCATGCTCTTTGGGTGTGAAAAGTCGTGCCGCATCAACATGGTGTCTGAGAACTAATAGTGTCAGGACAAGCCAGTGTAGAGAGCAGACAGCAATCATCCGGCCAGGATGAATGAAAAGCATTGAAATCTTCCAGGCTACTCCCCCTGGAACTGTGTGTGCATGTGTGCACTCAGTCAGTTTCACACTTAATTGTGCTTGGTGACCTTCGGTAGGCTTTTTCTTGCGACTTTCATCCTGTGTTTCTATGTCAAGGGATGCCGCTTGCTGCTTTAAGTTGTCTTTTTAAAGTAGCTGCCTACTCATAATTCATCTTAGACAGTGATCACCTCACAGTGGTTGTATTATGATGTAGGAGGATAAAGTGTGCCACTTTTATTGGTCAGTCTAGGTCAAGTTTTGATGATGATTGATAGCGTTGGCATTAGGTTGGGTGATGCAATTTTGAACATGCATAGAAAGCCACTTTCAGGTTAGAATTAAATCTCTGCTCCTTATGTCTATAAAATTTAACATTGCTTTAACAGAATCACTGCTTATGTTTTTCTAATAACTCATTAGGTTTTGGGGGGAAGAAACAACAGAAGAACCTGAATTTATCACTGCCAGATGATGAAGTACATTTTCTTAAGGAGCCAGTAATTGAAACTTTCCAGGCATTTTAGTGAAACTACTATATAGTAAAAGGGAGATGGCATTAATTAATCAATCAGTTTCACACTTATTTGTTTTCCAAAAAATTGCTGAGGGTTTTTCACATTTGTTGTAATTTAGATTTTGGTCAGCAGACTGCCCCTGAGATTTTCATAAGTAAATAGCTATTTAGGTAGATAAATAGGCAATCAAATACTTTTTAATTTTTTTTTTTTTAATATTTTTTCCTATACTGTTTTGGGCCCATAGTTTTACTTTCTTCTGTAGTATTTGGAAAGTTCCTAGGGATGGCACAGAGCTTTCCTGAGTAACAAAGTTCTAGTTATGGATAATGAATTATCTAGAAAATCTTGCTAATGATAAATCATAATCTGTCTTCCTGAATTTTCCACTCATTGATCCTGGAGCAGCATAGAATTAATTTGGAAATATTCTATAGAAAAATCTTTTAAAATATGAAGATTATTTTCATGTTCCTCTAAGTGTTTTCTTCTAAAAATGAAATAAACGTAATATCCTCAAGTCTTTCCTTTTTGTTTATAACCTGCTCACTTTTAAGAATAATTTGAGATGTCTTATCATGACAACACATAAAATACAGAGCAAAGATTAAACTATTGAAAATGGAAAGACACTAGAAGCTATTTAGAGGAAGGGACACTATTGTCATAGCAGCTAGTTTGAGGATTACATTTATCTCTCAGCTATCCTGAAGTCAAGAAAAAAACCTGATTAACTCAGAAAGGGGGAGTTTCTCATTGTGGTGAAGTGGAAACGAATCTGACTAGAAACCATGAGGTTGCGGGTTCGATCCCTGGCCTCGCTCAGTGAGTTAAGGATCTGGCATTGCTGTGGCTGTGGTGTAGGCCAGTGATTGCAGTTCTGATTCGACCCCTAGCCTGGGAACCTCCATATGCCACAAGTGTGGCCCTAAAAAAAAAAAAAAAAAAAAAATTCAGAAAGGGAACTTTTTGAATTAGTCTTAAAGCTTTTATGCCTGGCAGGATTTGGAAAAAAAAAAAAATAGAAACAAAATAAGCCCATGAATTAAAGAAATTACAGAAATAATCATACATACAGAATGTAGAAGGGTGATGATAGTGTCCACACATATATTCTCTATTCAAAAGTTGTTAACATGTGGCCATATTTGCCTTATCTACTGTTATTATATATATACCATTTGCTATTTTACTGAACCATTTCAAAGGGAATTATAGGTAAGTATCGTGCATTCGTGTCCTCAGTACTTCAAAGTTTATAACTACCTAAATAAGGCTATTTTCCTATACAGCCATCATATCTTTATCACATATGAGTAATACTTCCCTAATAGCCTTAGACCATATCTCATATTCTACCTAGACCCTACTCAGATGTCAGCACTTAGCCCTAACATATCTGTGAGCGCTAGTTCCTTTGAACCTGGATTGAATTTATATTATATTTGCTGCCATCTCTTAAAGACACACTTTTTTCTTCACCTTTATGCACGTTTTGTTTTGTGTTTCCCTGTATGATAACCTCCTAAAGGTGATGATGATCATTTCTGATGGGTTTTTATTGGACTTAAATGACTGATCTCTGAGGTTAGAGTAAAGCGAGTGTTCCTGGGGCCTAGGGCACTTTTAAAAGCCTTGGCGGCATTCACGAAAGGAGGGGCTCGGTAAATGTTTTATAAGCATCAAATAACTGAAGTCCAAGAGTGTTAAACAGCTTGTACGTATTTTAGGGCTGTTCTGTACCAAGCTCTGAAACAGCCGTTCAAAATTATTCAGTATGTTTTTATGTAGAGTTTGTGTATGTGAATATACTCCTGTAGACAACTAGATGGGTTGGTTAAACATGCTCTTCTGTCAAGAAATTCAAGAATCCTTGAGAGAGTCATAGGTACTTGAGTTCTAAGTCTTTTTCATCTGGCTCAAAAAATATTATCTAGAAAACATTTATGCTATTTAGACCTTGTTGAAAATGTCAGCGTCCTGATACAGTCCTGGATGAAAAAACCCTATAATTTCAAGAACACTTAGAGAGTTAGGTGTCATAATTCTGCTCATGGGATTTTATTTCCATGGAGAGTTTACCAAATATTATTAGTATGACTCACATTTCCGGTATATTCTGACCTAGAGGTTTCTCTGTCTTTTTTGTTCCCTTTTGCATGGTATTATATTTAAATTTTTCTTAGATTTAAAAGAAAATTTCTTTTCTATGTGGCTGCACCTGAGGCATATGGAAGTTCCTAGGCTAGGGGTCGAATTAGAGCCGCAGCTGCTGGCCTATACTGTAGCCATAGCAGTGTCAGATCCAAGCCACATCTGTGACCTATGCCACAGCTTGGGGCAATGCTGGATTCTTTACCCACTGACCGAGGCCAGGGATTGAACCCACATTCTCATGGATCCTCGTCAGCCCCACTGGAAACTCAAAGTTTTTCTTAGATTTTGGCTTTAAGGAATGTATTAGTTAAAATTTCAAAAGCAAAAAACGTTGTGGGGACTAGATTCAAGGAGAATAGAGTAGTTTTTAGAAAGATTCTCTATTTCAGTGGTGCCATATGTCAATCAAAATAAAGATCATGTAGTGGTCTTATCCCCTTAGTGGCAAAGAATTAGGGAAGAAACAAGGGGATTTTCTTATAATTGGGTGGATTTTCCTCCTTTAAGTTTTTTTTATTGCTGTATCTTTAGTATGAAGAGTGAGATACTACATTGACAAGAATTCCCAAAATTCAAAAATCGTAATTTTTTTTTTTTTTTTTTTTGCTTTTTTTGGAGCCGCACCCACGGCCTGGGGAGGTTCCCAGGCTAGGGGTTGAATCAGAGCTACAGCTGCCGGCCTACCCCACAGCCACAGCCACAGCCACGCCAGATCCGAGCTGCATCTGTGACCTACACCACAGCTCACAGCAACGGGGGAATCCTTAACCCACTGAGCGAGGCCAGGGATCAAACCCACAACTTCGTGGTTACTAGTCAGGTTCCTTAACCACCGAGCCATGAAGGGAACTCCCCAAAATCATAATTTTTTAAGCATATTTTTTTCGTTATAGGGACAGCATGTTTGTAGTTTGTTCAGGATCGTCTTTCTCTTCCTGTGTTGTTGCTACATATCATTTGTTAAACACATAAAACCTGTCGCTCATTTGGGTCTTGTCAATAATGTAACGTAATAGTGTTATCTTTTTCTTTTCCATGAAAAAATTCCCATGTGATCCATACAACCATACTTCCCTTGCTTTCTCTCTCTAGCATCACCCGATCTAAAAGGCATCTGGACAGCAGTCCTTATCCCCTCTTCCGGAAGTCCAGTATAGCCTTTGGTAAAGACTTTTTCTGAGACAAGAATCAGGCACAGCCCATCAGTAATTTCCCTTCTTTCATTCTGCATTCATTCTGAATATTTCATGAAAAAAGCTTTTAGTTTTGTTGTAGGAAAAAGAATTACAATGCCCAGATTTGCAAAAAAAAAAAAAAAAGAAAACCTCACAAAATACCCACAAGAATGTTTACAGCAATAAAACAGCCATTGAAAAAGTACCCAAATATAATCTTTTATACACTTAATATCTTCTACTCTCCCTAAACCTACACTATTCATTGTGATGGACAATACATTACTTTTCTGTCTTTCGTCTTTTTAGGGCCATACCCATGGCGTAAGGAAGTTCCCAAGCTGGGGGTCGAATCGAGCTGCAGCTGCCAACCTATACCACAGCCATAGCAATACCAGATCCAAGCCACGTCTGTGATCTACACTACAGTTCACGGCAATGCTGGATCCTTAACCCACTGAGCAAAGCCAGGGATTGAACTCGCAACCTCATGGATACTAGTTGGGGTTAATTACGGCTGAGCCACAACGGGAACTCCCATATGTTACTAACTTTTAAAAGATTCAACAAAATTCAAAATCCCTAGTTTGTTTATTTAGAATTTCTAATAAGAATAGTAAAACAGTAGGAACGAATTTGTTATTACATACCAGAGGAGGTGGGCTCTTTTGGGGGATGTGAAAAGAATAAAAATATAACACATTAGCAATGTAATAATAATAATACAATCTGTACCTTCATATATAGCTTTTCTTTAGTGCATTTATTTATAGCTGTGAAAGTTTATTAACTTTTAAAATTTGATGTAAATGAACATAGCCATATAAGGTGATAAAAATCTGAAGGCGAGCAGGATTTTGGCAATATCAGCTAATTAACCAGAAAACCCCTATTTATCTACTTTGTACAGTTTCTGAGAGGATTAAGACAGATAATGTTGTATGTAAGGTCTTCACTGTAAGGCCTAGCACATGAATGTGTGCTGGAAAAATATTAGCTGATAAAATATATGTTTACATACGATTTATCGGACAGAGGCTGTTCTCTTTATATGTTTACATACTGTTCTTCTTTCCCTAAATGAAACTTCTCTTTTCACTACAGTTTGTCTTTGCATTGATTTAAGGTCACAGTTACACATCGAATCTCTCTGAGGAACCCAATGAGCGAGCCATGAAAACAGATAAAAACAGGGTGCATCAAATATTTACTATGATTGTTCAGAAGTCATCAGTAACCATGTTATAAACTCATGACCCGTCTCGAACTCTATTGCATGTAGGCTGAACCATATGAAATTACTCATGTTTGACAAAAATTGCAGTTTTGTATGGTGTAACACAATATTTTGGCTCTAGATGGCATGTGAAAAAAAGATGATTATTTTAAAATGAGAGCAGTCAGGGTAGATGTTCGCTCTCTGTCCATAGGGTTCATATTTTCTACATGGCCTCTTTTTTTGTTTGTTTTGTAAAACTAGAAACACATGAGTATATGTTTTAGGGAGGATGGTTGTCCCTTAAACTAAAGGGGAACTTGCAAACAGTAATAGTACTGTTTCTCTTTCTGTAATAGAAAAAAAAAAAAAATTCTTGAGATTAGTCAGGAGACCTGGGTTTTGCAATAGAAATTTCTCCAGTTCTATCTCTCATGATTGCCTGACTTCTCCTTTGTTGAATTATTTCTTGGCTAGTCAACTGAAATTTAGCGTTGATTCTTTATTTCAAAATCCAAATTATCATGAATTAGGCTTGCTTTTAGGTAGCTAAGTGTGTTAATAGAAGATCTGTACTCATCTCCTTGATTCTTTGTGAAAATGTATTTCTGTGTTGATAAATGTATACATTAGTAATTACGGCTTAAGATCATGTCTGCCCTACCAAATGTTAATTTGCTCAAAAATAGTGATCTGTGGTGTCAACAGAGTTAATTTTTTTTTCTAGACTTTTTTTTTTTTTCCTTTCTGGAAATGAAAAAATATTCTGTTATAGGAATTTAGGAGAAGAATTTTGGAAAACATGTTTTGCTATTCCCCGTGTTCACCAGTGGTAACACCCAAGGTAGTCCATCTCTGGCACTGTTTTTAATAGACATTTCATTTTACAAGATTCTAAACATTACTCTATCTCAAAGGGTGGTAGTAAGACAGATAAACCCTGAAAGTCAATAAAGTGTGTTTAGGTCTTTGAAATCTTATGAAAATATATCAAAATCACATGCAGATGAGTTTATAGCTTTCTGTTCCATGTAATTGTGCTGTGGTCTTTGAGCAGAGCTACTAAGAGCAGATCTCGTGATGATTTATTACTCTTTGAAGATAAACTTCACGGCCGTAGGGGAAGGTAATGATGTAAGTTCATAGACGGGTATTCCCTGTATTTAATTCTATTTCCCTTGATCATGTGAAAAATTTGAAAGTGGTAGTTGTTTCCTGTTAAGCATTTTCAACATCAGCGAGGTTCTGTCTTGTTCAGAGTATTGAATATTTTGGTTAGTAGTCCTATCACCTTAGCATGTTTTTTTTTTTTTATAAAGGTAATTCTGAGACTGTTGGTTGATTACCAAAACATGGGAAAAAATTTATGGCCATTCCCATAGTTGATTACAAGATTTTCTGTTGTCTTCAGAATGTGTGTTATTTTTGAAAAAAGTTCTTGCATTTTTGCCTTTATACTTAGAAATGGCTTGAATCATTAGATTTTTTTCCAGTGATAACTAAACATCTATTTTCATTACTAGTTTCGGCCAACTTTTGAGGTTCAAGTTAGTTCATAAGAATAAAACTCAAGAATGAGTCAAAGTCTTGTCTACTAGTTATGATAAGCTTGATTGATCATTTAAATTAACTATTAAAATTGTAATTTTGATTTTTAGAATCCCTGTCTTGGGAGGAAGTGCCATATGTCTTCTGATTAGCAGATCAGTATGTTGGACAGAAATTTCAGTTACTCACCAAATATTTTTTATTCCTGTCTTGATTTTGACTCTACCCAGAAGGTTGAGGTGTAAAAATTCATAAAATGATACAGCACCCTCTGCTCAATAGCTCTCAGCCATTCCAAATAGTGTAAATATAACCTTGGTTTCGGAGAACATAGTGATGTTGAATGTGCTCAGTGGAGTGACAGAAACCATCATAAATCATATTTGTGTGGCTTTCACCCTCCCTACATGTCTCACCTTGTTCTCTTTCCGTGTCCCACATCTCAGGTCAGGTCTTGAGTCAGTTACCAGGGGGATGGATATCTGTCATCTGGCTCCTTCCCTGCTCCACATGGCATCATCATTGTCATCTGGGAGCTTCCTTGTGAGTGTGCACAGGATAAACTGATGCTCCAGACGACGGCCCAGGCTCTTCTTCCATTGCTTCCTTGGTGCCTCTGTGGCCTCTGTTGGGAAAGGCTGATGGAGACCACCAGTGAAGCCCCTGAGGTTCTCAGGACAGCAGAGAGAACACTGTGTTCTGGGCAGAAGTGGAAGGACCCTGCCTTTCTCAGCATTCTTAGCACTTTTTCCTCCTCTTATATTGTGTCTGTCTCTGGGCCCAGCAGGTGTCCCTAGGGTAGAGATGGAGGGACAAGTGAGCAGCTATGCTATTGTGGGACCTCCTCCCTCTGCATGTGGCCGACTTGCTCTAGAATCCTCCTTTTTTTCTTTCTGGTTGTGTTATCATTAGGATGAATTCTTTTTCTTTAAGATCCTCAGTCCTTCATACAGTTAGATTTACAGTGGATCACCTACCAGTCATAACAAGGAAGTTAGCCCTGCTTGAAACACAGAAGATCTGGTGTTGGTTCTAGTGATAATTCCTGCTCTTGCTTTTAAGAAATTTACCCTATAAATGGAGTTTAAAAATACCGTAGATTTCATGAAGAACCTTATCTGTGACAGATACTATCATGCTAGGCACCAAACCCATTTTTTTTTTTTCTTTTGGACCAAACCCATTTTCTTTTTTTCTTTTGGGCACATACCTAGATTGTGCATGTCCCAGCCTCCCTTGCACTTTAGTGTGGCCGGGTGACTTACATGTATGTGTGTAGAAGTAACACGTTTATCATTTTCAGGCCTGGCCGATAAAAACCTCCCAACTGCTAACCTCCGTGTGTGTTTTTTTTCCCCATCCACCAACTAAATACAGAAGTCCTTGAGGCCTTAGAGAATGGGGAAGCCAGAGAATAGATGGATACAGGGTCCTGAGTCACCATGTAGGGAAAATTGCTTGCTGACTAGGAAGACTGTTGTTGGATTATTATATGAACAAAAATAAACTTTTATGCACGATATTGCACTTAGCCTGGATACACGTGAGGCCCTCTTATACAGCATAGGCAACTATATCCAGTTTCATGGGATAGACCATGATTAAAGACAATATAAGAAAAATTATGTATGTATATCTATATACATACACATATATGTATGTGTGTATGTATGTTTGACTGGGTCACTTTGCAGAATAGCAGAAATTGACACAACATTGCAAATCACCTCGACGTTAATTAAAAAATAAATAAATGTAAAAGTGGACTCTTTTAGCATTAAAACATTGCTATGGGGGGTGGTTTGTTACAGAAATTAGTGTTCCTCTTTCACATCATTTTTCAGTAGTTCTCAATCTTTTTTCACCCTCATACGTGAGAGATGAGACACATCAGTATTCATGATTCACTATGACAGGGAGAAGATATATTCAAGGTGGGCAGAGAAGTCACTGTAATCACATGTTGTAGGAAAATTGCAGATAAATGTCGTTAGATTTAGCAGCAACTACTGTTAGAAAAGTTTCAGTAGAGTAGAGGTGTCAGGAGACACAATTGCAGAAGGGTGAAAGGGAGTAGTAGATAAGCTCCTAGAGACCTTGAGTGAATTTGTTGACTCTGATAGATTCGAGCAAAACAACCATAGGATTGTAAAATTCATGGAAAACAGAGGAATTGTTTATTGTTGGAGCCATTTGTTAAACGATCTAAAGGTGAGGCTCTTCATTGACATGGTTGTAGGTAATTGTATGTTTGCCTTGGATGAACTTGATTTATACCCATTGAACAAGCATAGTTATTAATAATGCCCTTTCACTCTTAGCAGTGGGGTAGTTTGGATAAATATATTATACAGTTACCCCTACACTTCACCACCTCATCTGAGTACAAGAGTAGCTGTTAAACATAGAAATTTATTTCTTCAATAAGTTACTATTGCATCTATTGGATTGTTTTTTAGTTACCTTTTATGAGGAAGTTGAAAGAGTGTGTTTCTTCTCTTTAATTACATTGTAGAGTTAACCCTAATAGAGGATTATATTTAGGAACAAGAATGTTATTGCTCCTGATTATCCTTTAGTTAGTTTATTATTTTTTCTCTGGCTATTCTGTTGGATAGCTTTTTTGATGTATGTTTTTTATGTCATAAAGAATAACTGTGATTTAAAAAAAATGGTGTTAAAAGAAGGAGCCACATTATAGATTATACCCTCCCCCACACCTGCCACTGCATGCAGGGGTGGTAAAGATCTTTCTAACTTTAACTGTTTCAGCTTAAAGAGCTCCCTTTCAGGCTTCTTCTAAGGTTGATCTAGCAGTAATAAAGTACTTTAACCTTTTTTTTGGGGGGGGGGGTCTAGGATTCTATCTCTCCTTCAATTTTGAAGGACAGCTTTGCTGGGTAGAATATTGTTAGTTGGCAGATTTTCTCCCCAGAACTTTGAATATATCATACTTTCCGGCTTGAAAAGTTTCTCCTAAAAAAATCTGTTCATGGTCTTATTGGTGTTGCCTTGTTCATAACAATTTTCCTTTTTCTTTAACTTTGGACACTTTAATTATAAAGGGTCTTGGTTTGAGTCTCTTTGAGTTCATTGTCTTTGGAACTGTCTGGGCCTCTTCAATCTGGATGTTTCCTTCTCCAGGTTAGAGATGTTTTCAATCATTATTTCTTTGAGTAAGTTGTTTTTTTTTTTTTTTTTTTTTGCCACTTTCTCTTTCTTCTTCTGGGTCCCAGAAGTTCAAGTTCACTGATCTTTTCTGCTGTTTCACCTAGTCTGTTGTTGAACTGCTCTTTTCTATTTTTCAGTTCAGTTATTGTATTCTTCAGCTCTGTGATCTCTGCTTGGTACTTTAAAATATTTTCTGTCTCTTTCTTGAAGTCTCATTTTGTTCATATATTGGTGTCTTTACCTCTTTGAGCACTTTTATGACTCTTATTTTGAAATCTTTATTAGATAAATCACTTCTCTCTCTCTCTCTTTTTTTTTTTTTTTTGTCTTTTTGCTATTTCTTGGGCCGCTTCTGCGGCACATGGAGGTTCCCAGGCTAGGGGTCAAATTGGAGCTGTAGCCACCAGCCTACGCCACAGCCACAGCAACCCGGGATCCGAGCCTCGTCTGCAACCTACACACAGCTCACGGCAACGCTGGAATCGTCAACCCACTGAGCAAGGGCAGGGACCGAACCTGCAACCTCATGGTTCCTAGTCGGATTCGTTAACCACTGAGCCACGACGGGAACTCCACTTCTCTCTTTTTTATTAAGATGAATTTCTTGACATTTATCTTGTTATTTTGTTTGGAACATAGTCCCTTGTTTATTTTTCTTGAATCTCTCTGTTGGCTTCTACACATTAGATAAAACAGCCTCCTCTCCTATGCTTGATAGAGTGGTTTTATACAGGAGCTAAAACTCATCAATCATCATGACTAAAGCTTTTGATTGCCTCTCAAACCTTTGTGATTGTCCAAGTCACTGTCTTTGTTCTTAGGTGCCTCACAGTAGTTGAGGGTGATATAAGATCTGTCATTGTCCCAAAGGGGAGGATCACAGTCAGCACCTAAATGCAGGCTGATTAGAAGCTGGATCCTCAGGCTGCATTTGGAAAGAATGTAATCAAATATCTTTCAAGGAGAAATTAGGAGAAGGGCATTTTTATCTGCCTCTGACCTGAGCCAGCGTATATAGCCAGGGTGATTCTTTTTATGTGTTTTACCAATGGCTGCTTTGAGTGCTCTAGTTCTATAGGACTTGCGATTGTAAGCCCTGTTGGCCTTCAGACCTGGGTGATTTGGGGGCCTGTATTTTGGGTGGCAGCTGTAAAATTTGGGGTGGTAAATGTGTAGACAAGCTTTCACGGAGGCGCTGATGACTCGGTTTGAATGTTGGAGTAGACTGGAGGGAGAACATAGGGGAGGTGTCTATCACCTCTTTTGGGCTCTAACAAGGATGACACCTAGGCTAATTAGAAGCTGGACCCTGAGGCAGCTGCTTGTAAAGGGTGCAGTTAGACTCCTTTCAGGGAAAGTCTAGGAGATGGGTCTTTTAGCCTGCTCTCTCTGTGCTGAGTCCTGAGAAGATGGCCATGACACATGCTGGAGCACTCATTAATGACAGCTCTTTTTATTTGTTCTGGTTCTATGGGACTCATGAACACAAGCCTTTTTGGCTTTCAGAGCTAGGTAATTTACGAGCATCCCTTAAAAATTGGTGTGCTCGATGTGAGATCCAAGCCCTTACTCCTCAGGGAGAATGGAGTAGGGGTTTCCTTCTGATTGCATGGTGCTATGTCAGGGTGGGGTTTATAGTGGGAGTGTGTCTCACCCTTTCCTTTTCTGTATGCTTCTACTTTCTCAGCCACCCAGTGTATAGGAACCACTGAATTCTTTTCTGAATTTCTGTCAGAGGGTGTTGTTCCACATATAGCTGTGTATTTGGTCCATCTGTGGGAGGAGGGAAATTCTGAAGACTCCTTTGTCGCCATCTTGTCCTGTCACCATCTTGTCCTTTGGAGCCAAAAATCTTCTTTTTTTCCTATCACTCATGGTATATATAAAATGTTAAAATTGTCTGACTTAATAGCTATACTTTTATTAATTTAAGAAATACATATTCATAAAGTCTCACATACTTAGGGACTAGTTGATAGTTGTAGAATTAGTTTAATTATTTGTTATAAAAAATGGAAGCAACTCAACTAGCCATTCTATAGAAGAACATTTGTTAAATGAGTTTTCCAAAGTATATACAGTGGAGTACTTTGAGACCTTGTAATATATTGGTAGAATAATAGAATTATATTTTTAAAGATCCCTCACAGTATTTTTTTAAAATGTGGGTTATAGAACAGCATGTAGACTGTAATCTCAGTTTTACTGAGAGCATATGTGCATACCTGGAAGGAAGTTTACCAAAATTAAACTGTGTTTATTTTTTTATTTTTTCATTAAAGTGTATTTTGTTTACAACGTTGTGCCAATTTCTGCTCTACAGCAAAGTATGTGTTTATTTTTAAGTGGTTAGATTACAGATGCTTTTTTCTACATTCTGTAAGTTGTATACAATGAATATATCTTCCTTTTTTAATAAGAAAGAAATTTTATTTTAAAAACATAAGATTTTGAAGGGTCTTTTAGAAAAATAACTGTGAATTTAAAATATTTTTTGGAAGGTTCTGTATTCTTAGAAAGGAATAAAAAACAAGAGAGAAAAAAATTAGGAATTTCACTATCCTTATGGGGGAGAAACACTTCCTGTAACTCCTATTAAACATTTGTATTAAAGATATAGGTGCAATCTCAGCTTCATTTTAATAAATAGCTCTCACCTCTGGCAGCCGTTCCTCTGGAATTGGTATATTAGCACCAGAATCCCTGGTTGGAGATATAATAATTCATTTGTGCCCCTCAGGTGTGGCCTTTCCAGCTGACTGCTCCACCTCACTGAGAGTTTAGATTTTTAAAAAAAATCACTGTAGTGTGATCGAATATCATATTTCTGTTTTGTTGTAAAACCTGAAATTATTGAAAAAAATTTTTTTTAAAAAACAGCAATTGAGTAAAATGGAAGCAACTTCTCTGTTTCTCAAAATATTATATGAAAGTCCTATATTGATTTGATTACACATTCTGTGAGTCAGTAGATTCATGTATTGAAAAACACTTTAGGTGATGTCACCTAATGGTGACATTAGATACATTTAAAAATCACTCATCTATTATTTGTCTAGTTCCAGCAACATCCTGATTTGGGAGGAATTATTTTTCGGAGCCTGCTCGCTTTGGTTGGGGACAGCATCCTGTGGGGGGACTTCTGTTTCCTTTGGACTTCCTGTTTATTTAAAGAACTCTTAACAAGTGTAGGGTGTATTGTGACTTTTTTTTTCCTCTTGCACGTAAAGATGGAAATATCTTCCCCTGAGCCTAAATTTAAAATGAATAAAATGCTTTTCAAGTTAATGGGCAAGAACATTTAAAATTAAAGGCAAAATAAAAATTCACTATGGAAACATAACATTTGCATTTTTCCCCCCCTTGGTGTTTTTATGGTTAAGGTGGGCCAGCTGTTATAATTGAATTAAAAGGGAGTGGGAGGGATTGGGAGTTTGGGGTTAACGGATGCAAACTATTGCTTTCGGAATGGATTAACAATGAGATCCTGCTGTGTAGCACTGAGAACTATGTCTAGATAGTGACAATGCAGCACGACAGTGGGAGAAAAAATTTATGTATACATGTATGTGTAACTGGGTTCCCATGCTGTTCAGTGGAGGAAAAAAAAATGTGTTGGGGGAAATAACAATAAAAAATAAATTTAAAAAAAGTGACTAGATATTGGAGTGATCATTTTAGAACGCATCTATTCAAGGCCGAATGATACCAATGATTGCAAGTGCATGGAAGCCAAAAGTCAGCCCTCCCCCTTTGTCTTCTTGCTCTGGTCTCCATCCTCTAACTTGAGGCATAAGGGTCCCTTCAGCTTCCATGTGGCAGCTGCTTCTCTACTTCATCCAGCTCTGCCTTGTTCCCGGCTGGCGGCATGTTGGGTGCTTTCTGCTTTTGCTGCTGGGTCTGCACCTAGAATTCTGGGGACTCTCCTCCAAGCTCTGCTGCTGTGTAGGGTGATGCCAAGGGCATGTCTACTTTGATTTTAGCTTAGTCTCTTACCATGCAGCTGTTCAAAAGAAAATACGTGTGTGATAGACTTTGTCAGCTGTCTGCAGGTAAGAGGGAGGAATTGTAGTTAGGAAGAAATATCTTAAGGGTTGATCAAGCTGATAATACTCTAAATTCACAAAAAGAAAACTTGAATAAAGATTCAAACCTTTCGAAAGCAAGTCTCATCACAAATACTCCGCAGATCCCAGACCATTCCTTTATTGAAGTTCTCTCTCTCCTCCCTCTTTGGGAAAGAATCCTCTTCCTCCAGCCTCCACGGTGTCCGTCTCCTCTCTCGGTAGGGATGTGTTTCATCCTAGGATTATTTACTGCAATTCACAGGACACAAGACTCCTCTAGTAATGGGTTGCACAGGGTCTGCATGTATCGATTCAGAGAAACACCATGTGGAGAGAGAGGGGTGAAGAAATTTGGTGCAGACAGAATGAGATGAGGCTTGGCTCTCTTTATCCCAGTGCTTTCTGCGTCTCCCTGCCAGTGTGGAGGTTTGAATATGCTTCTTCATTCTTCTAGCTGACTGCTAATTCATTGAACCACTTTCCCCCAGAACATGCATATACCAATTTTTCGTTTTCCCACACCAAAAATAATTCTGAGAGACAGTCGTCTAAATCTGTATTGGATCAGTGAGAACTCTGAGTTGTAAATAATAGAAATCTGAGCTACCTCTATATGCAGTTGTGTCATAAGGGCTTCACATATATTATCTAGTCAGATTCCAGTAACAGCTTTATTAGGTAGGTACTTTCATTGTCCCCATTTTATGTTTGAGAAAACCGAGGCACAAAGAGTTAAAGGCAGCTTTCTCAGGCTAACAAGTGTTAGAGCCAGGATTTGAATCGAAGGAGTCTGATTCCAGAGCTGTTAGCTGTATTGCTGACTTCAGAACATTGTGTATGCCCTAGGATGGGCATAACGTGGAGGACTTACTGATTCACAGGTCCTCCATAAATTACAGCAGCCCAACCATTGGGAAACACAGAGTAGAGGTGGGTTCCAGGAACAACTGGAAGTGGGCATTCAAATGCCATTATCTCACTGTGTTTTTTGTGTGCTCTTCCACAGTGGTTTTAGCTCTCACATAGGCTGGATTCCTTAACGTGGTCAAAAACATGGTAGATCTTGACCTTAGCATTTCACACCTTCTTCCACTGGAAGACTCCTTCTCAGCTGCAGTTATAAAAACACAGTGGGGAGTTTCTGTCGTGGCTCAGTGGAAAGGAATCCCGACTAGCATCCATGAAGACGCAGGTTCAGTCCCTGGCCACGCTCAGTGGGTTAAGGATCCAGCGTTGCCATGAGCTGTGGTGTAGGTTGCAGATGAGGCTTGGATCCTGTGTTGCTGTGGCATAGGCTGGTGGCTACAGCTCCAATTCCCCTCCTAGCCTGGGAACCTCCAAATGCTGTGGGTGCAGCCCTAAAAAGACTAAAATTAAAATAAAATAAAAACACAGGGAAAAACTTCCAGGTAGACAGATAATGCCAGCTGCCTAAATCTGTGCCCTCCCCTGATATGTCCTCCAAACAATGCAGAACACCAAGAAGACAAAAACACGAGGATCGATAACACCCACATTTCAAATTAATTGTAAATGAAAGAAAATAACCACCTAAATCTCATTAAGCTATCTCTTGTTCTCTTGCCTCAAACCTTTGCTATGAACACGGATGGCTTAAAAAAATAAAAATGGGAGTTCCCGTCGTGGCGCAGTGGTTAACGAATCCGACTAGGAACCATGAGGTTGCGGGTTCGGTCCCTGCGCTTGCTCAGTGGGTTAACGATCTGGCGTTGCCGTGAGCTGTGGTGTAGGTTGCAGACATGGCTCAGATACTGCGTTGCTGTGGCTCTGGCGTAGGCCGGGGGCTGCAGCTCCGATTAGACCCCTAGCCTGGGAACCTCCATATGCCGTGGAAGCGGCCCAAAGAAATAGCAAAAAGACAAAAAAAATAAAATAAAAATAAAAATGCAAGAGAGAAAATTGGTCTTGAGATGAATGTGAAGCTACTGGCGAAGAGATTGTCTACTTTAGATAAAAATACTAAAAATATTTCCAATTTGACTGTCAAGAAAAGACCCAAATGTATGCTGTATGCAACAGACACACCTAAAACTGAATGATTCAGGAAGACTAAAAATCAGTGGGAAAGAGTCACCGACCCACCTTGGGTCAGCTGTCTACCCAGACCACCCAACTGTGGCCAAGAGTGCAGGGTGCTTTGGTTCAGCCATCCCATTCCCAGTCCCTTGGCCACACTCCCCTATGTCCCAGGGCACGGAGTCATTTAGAATGTGGTAGCATCCTCTCAGTTGCTGTATCACTGAATCTTAGAACAGTCCCTGGCATATAACAGGTGCCTAGTGTTTCCTGAGCTTCCTCAGGGTTAATGCTTATAACAGTGTCTGAAAGAAGAGGTTCTGTTTTTAGAAGAGGGAGGTATTGCGTAGACATATTGATTGTCATTCACATATTAAGAAAACGAAACATTTTCTGGAAATGGTTTTTTGGTGCTCTCTGATTTTCATATTCTTGCAAAAATAATGTTTGTTTTTAAGTGATTTGCTGTCTGAGCAACAAATAGAGTATAGAAAAGTTGATTAATAAGTAATGAAACCGTCTGGAACAGTGCTATCCAACAGAAACATGAACCACAAATACAAGCCATCCGTGCATGTAATTTTAAGTTTAAAATTTTCTAGTCGTATTTAAAAAGTAAATAAATGCATAAAATTCTTTTATTAATATATTTTATTTAATTCAGTTCATCCGAAATATTATTTCAGCATGTAATCACATATGTATATATAGAATATATCAATAAGATATTTACGTTATTTTTTTCCTGATTTGGTTTGCATTTGTACTTACAGCATTTCTCAGTTCAGCCCAGCCTTGTTTCAGATGTTCAGAGATATTGGACAGTGCAGATCTAGGGAAGGGACAGTCATCTGGTCATTTTAATGTAATGGAAGAAAATAATATTTGACACCTAAAATGTACTTGTATATGCGGCAATGTATTTGTACCTCTTGGCCCGGGTAAAATGTGCCCCATTTAACGCTTTTATTTTGTGTTTTTATATGTTAATGATACCTCTTTTAAATGGGAGCGTAATTACAGTTCTGTAGCCAGAGATTATTGCTGTTTTTCTTTCACCTTTGAAAGAAAATGATCACGGTAGGAATGGAGTGGAAACGGGTTGTTTCCTCACTTCCTGTAAGTCTCTTGAAATGACCTCATTCCAGATGCCTCCTCGGAACACTTGAAGCAAAATGGCAACCTCTCCATCTCCCCCCTGCCTCTCTGGCAGTTCCTTTACTCTTTACATTGTTAGAGTTTGCTCCACACATCGCCAGACCCTTCCCCCCAACACACACACACACACACACACACACACACACACACACACACACACACGCATACATTAGCTGTTTTATGGCAAGAACTTTGTTGTAGTCACTGCTAAATCACTACATCTTAGAACAGTCCTGGTATATGGAAGGCGCCTAGTATTTCCTGATGGCTTGAATAAAAGATGGAAGACACATGAAATCCACTGCTGCTCTTCCCCTGGATCCTCCCAGCATCATCACCACGCCGTCCCATCTTCCTTTGGTACCCACACTCTTCCCCCTCACACTGTCATCAGTCAGTTTAGCCTTCGGTGCTCACGGTCAAGAGCATTATGTATGGTAGGCTTGTCATCATTTCTTTGCCTCCAGCCTTTCTCTTCTGAGCTATTGGACACGTGACTGCCACATGAATGGTAAAAAGCATCTCTGAATACGTTAGTCCCTTGCTTGGAATTTTCAGTCCCTTCCAGTGGTTTGTATTTCTTCATTGTGGCTTTTAGGGAGATCTGTAATATACTATATTCGTATCTTGTGCTCTTGTCAACTAGATGGTTTGATTTTTTAAAAAAATACATTCAGCGCTTTCTTATCTGTTTTTTTGTACATATTATTCTCCATTCCTTGCTGCCTCTTCCTGTTCTGCCCTGACCAAAGTCCCTTGACCTAATTTTTGCTCCTTCTTTACCTGTCCTTGGGACAGGTCATAAAGAATTCTAACTTAGGAGCACTTCCCAGAGGGATTATAGAAATCCTATGAAACATGAATGGACAAGGAAACGTCATCAAAGGAAGGCAGTTGGCATATGTGCCAATGTCCCAGTACTCTGGAATGCAGCAGCATTTATGGTCAAGAGCAAAAGGAGTATCTGTCGAGATAAAGGAACTGCAGAGGAAAAGGGCACGGTGTTAGCACTCTTTGCTAGTTTAGTCTCTCAGTACCTTCTATCTCGAGAGTGCTGCCAATCAAAAAAGGTCCTTGTACAACTTCCTTAAAATGCACAGTTTCATGGGAAGCAAAAAGTGCCCTGGAGTAGCAGCTCGTCCTGGGCTGAATTTAGAGCAGTCCCCTTACTTCCTTAACAGCACAACATTTACATCTGTCTGCAGGACACTTTAGGAAGTGTTCTCTCTGCTTGTATTACGTGGAAGGCGTGGCGGAAAATTGGTATCATTTCTTTCTTTGTTTTTTTTTTTTTTTTTTTGTCTTTTTGCCTTTTCTAGGGCCCCCCTGCGGCATATTGGGGTTCCCAGGCTAGGGGTCTAATTGGAGCTGTAGCCACTGGCCTACACCACAGCCACAGCAACGCGGGATCCAAGCCACATCTGCAACAGCACCACTGGATCCAGCTCCCAGCACCACTGGATCCTTAACCCACTGTGTGAGGCCAGGGATCAAACCCACAACCTCATGGTTCCTAGTCAGATTCGTTAACTACTGAGTCACAACGGGAACTCCATTTCTTTCTTAAATTGGTAAAATTCATTGGTAAAACTGTCTCATCCTGGTGTTATCTTTTTGGAAGACAACTCTGAATATTTGCCGTTGCTCCTTGTTTCAGTTTTGCCATTTATGTTTCTTAAGGACTTGGTACATTTCATCAAAGTTATCAGATCTGAGGGCCTGCAGTGGTTCATGGTCTTCCTTTATTATCCTCTAAATGTTTATCAGACCCGTAATAATGGCCTTGCTTTCATTTCTGATATTGGTAATTTATGTCATCTCTCTTTTTTCTTGGTTAGCCTATAGCTAGAGGGTTATCACTTGCATTGAGCTTTTCCAAGAACCAGCTTTTGGTTTTGATTTTCTCTGTTGATTTTCTGTTTTCCCTTTCATTGATGTCTGCTCTAATTTTTATTATTTTTATTCTTCTACTTGCTCAGGCTTGAATTGCTCTTCTTTCCCTACTTCCTAAGGTGAAAGCTTAGGTGACTGATTTTAGATTTTTCTTCTGTTCTAACATATGCATTCCATGGTATAAATTTCCCTCTAAGCATTACATTTGCTACATCCCACACGTTTTGATAAGTTGTAGTTTCATTTTTATGTAGTTGAAATATATTCAGCTTCACTTGAGATGATGTCTTTGACTCTTGGGTTACTTAGAAATGTGTTGGCTAATTTCCCAATATCTGGGAGTTGTCCGGCTCTGTTTCTGTTATTGATATCTAGTATAATTACCATGGTACCATTACCATCGGAGAACATCATTCATACACGTTCTTTTTTTTTAAATTCGTTGAAGTCTGTTTCATGGCTCAAAGTGTGGTCTGTTAGGATGACTATTCCACGTGAGCTGAAGAAGAATGTATATTCTGCTGTTGTTGGATGGAGTATTCTATAAAGGTCAATTAAAAGTTATTTGGTAGTACTGTGACCTTGCTGATAAAACACTTTAAAAATTGCATCTTTAGAGCATTGCATAGGACCCAGGGGTTTAAAAGTATGAGAGCTATTGCATAAAGGGGCTAATGTTGGACTTGAGAACGTCAGAGTCATTCTATACTAAGGGCATTTCTTTTCCTTTCTTTTCTTTCTTTCTTTTTTAATGGGTGCACCTACAGCATATGGACATTCCCAGGCTAGGCATCCAATTGCAGCTGTACCTGCTGGTCTATGACATGGTCTACAGCACAGCCATGGAAACGCTAGATCCAAGGCTCATCTGTGACTTACATGCAGCTCATTGGATCTTGAACCTGCTGAGCGGGGCCAGGGATCAAACCTGCATCCTCATGGATGCTAGTTGGGTTCGTTACCACTGAGCCACAATGGGAACTCCATCCACCAAGGACATTTATGATGAGAATATGCAGTGTTTGAATCATTGATGGGTATGACATGCATTTATTTCCCTTTAAATAAATGCTTGTTTTGAGTGTGTATGTAATAATCCCATTTTTAAATTGGTGTGTACATGCCCGAACACAAATGCATAGTGAAAAGACAAGAATTCGATTGTAATTATAACCCCTAGGCCATGGTATTACAGGTGTTTTTGAATTGTTCTTCATTACCTTTCCCTATAGTTGTTAAATATCCACACTGAAAATATTTTACTTTTGAAAAAGTACTAGGAGTTCCCGTTGTGGCTCAGCAGAATCAAACCCGACTAGTATCCACGAGGATGCGGGTTCAATCCCTGGCCCCACTCAATGGCTTAAGCTTCTAGTGTTGCTATGAACTGTGGTGTGGGCTGCAGACATGGCTCGGATCCTGTGTGGCTGTGGCTACGGTGTAGGCTGGCAGCTGTAGCTCTGATTCAACCCTTATCTTGGGAACGTCCATGTGCCACAGGTACAGACCTAAAAAAAAAAAAAAAGAAAGAAAAAGTACTACAAGTTCATTATTGTTTGTTGCCATTTGCTACTGTCTCATGTGTGAAGTGAACCTAAGGTGTAGAAATGATAAATAAAGTTGCTTATGATTAAGCATCATCATTATTCATAGCAATCAGAGAAGAGCTGGATGGGGCAATTCAAATCCACTGATAATTCCAGCACCCTTGTTTGAAGCCATTATTGTCATCTGAGTGGCTCATCAGACCTTTGGTAGTTTCAAAATAACAGACATTGGAATGACTTAAATTTCCCAATGGCTCAGTGGGACTGCTTGTTGCCCAGGGATAAAATGAACCTGACTATACGTAATAAACACATCCTGTAATTGATTCCTGAATATGCAGGACTTTATTTATTTTGCATAAGACTGTGAGCTTTTGGAATGAATCAATCTAGAGTATTGGTAGGTAAGTATTAACCATAGTAAAACTTAAAAAATTCCTGGTTTCAGTTCTAAGTGAGAAAGGGTCAGAAAAGGTATAGGCAAATGCATAGTAATATTTTCGTTCTGAAAGAGTTAATCTAACTCCAGTGTTTAAATTTATCCCCACTATCTGGCATGTACTATGTATATGTAGTAAGTTCCATACTTATTGAATGTTAAACTTTATAGGTTCCATTTGCTGTTTGAAAAATCCTTGGGCGTCTACACGTTGTATGTCTTTAACAAACCAGGAAATTTTGTCATACTTTGCAGGATTTCCTTATCTGATTTTGTATTAGGTCAAACCCTTAGAACAGTCAGGAATTTCAGCTAAATAAGTGAACTCATAGAAATTAGCCTCTTCATTATTTTCCCTTAGTGTTTGTTAAGAGACTTCCGTATGAGCGACTTGTTTGCTAATTACAGATTTTATTGTGAAATTAATTTCATGCATCCTAGAATATACCCAGAAGTCCTACTGTTGAATATACTAGGTTCTGGGTTAACTTTTTTTTTTCCTTTTTGGGCCACACCCGCGGTATATGGAGTTCTTGGGCCAGGGATCAGATCTGAGCAGCAGTTGCAATCTACACCACAGGTGTGGCAACCCCTGATCCGGATCCTTAACCCACTGTGCTGGGCCGAGGATCAAACCTGTGTCTCAGCGCTCCAGAGACACTGCCAATCCTGTTGCACCACAGTGGGAACTCCCTGCGTTAACGTTTAACGCATGTGATTGTCAGTGAGAGGAGAACAAGAGAGTCTCAATAAATAATAAATCTGAAATGGTAGACTGATTTAAGGCATTGTAGGTTCAGTGTTTTACATATCAGGAGTCAGTTGACCTAGGCTGGCAGGAATGTTTCTAGAATGACGTATTTGATCTTCATTTACTTAGAAAAGTTAACACAGTTTTAGATTATTAGAGTGGCACCTATTATATTCTAAAAACTTAAAAAAGAAAAGCACTAAGCAGAGGGGTGTCACTTTCCCTCACCTTCTCCTCCTCCCCCAAAGTAACTACTTTTAATTATCTATGCCTTTTGGTATTTACTGTTGTTATCTTTAAATAATATATTTGTACTGGTATTTTAAATTTATTAATTTAAAAAGGCTTTAGGAGTTCCCGTTATGGCACAGTGGTTAATGAATCCGCAACCATGAGGTTGCAGGTTCGATCGCTGGCCTTGCTCAGTGGGTTAAGGATCCGGCGTTGCCGTGAGCTGTGGTGTAGGTTGCAGACGAGGCTCGGATCCTGCGTTGCTGTGGCTTTGCCATAGGCCGGCGGCTACAGCTCCGATTCGACCCCTAGCCTGGGAACCTCCACATGCCGCAGGAGAGGCCCAAGAAATGGCAAAAAGACAAATAAAAAATAAAATAAAAAGGCTTTATTGATTCATAGATTTACCTTTCTTAATATTTTTCATGTTCTCTATCTCTTTCCCATGTAGCTTTATTGCCACTTAAAATTAAAGTGATAGTGTTTTTATACTCTTGTGACTGTGTGAATGGCGATACTGTATAATGTTAAATGTTTTATAATGGATAATATTTGCATAGTGATTCTAGCACCCAAGTAGTATCACAGTGATTAAAAGCCCTATCTATTATTTCAACATTTACTGAGTACCCCCTAGTCCTAAGTTCAGTGTCAGACATTGGCACTATATATTTTTATACGTGTGTGTGTGTATCTATATATATGAAATGAAGAATCAGTTTCTGTTCTCAAGGAGCTCAAGATCTTTTGTATGAAAGAGAAGATGCAAACATGACAATAGAGGTTCATAAAATGCTAAGGAATCCAAAAGGAAGCAGGGCTTACTTTGTCTGGCAGGCAAGGGATTCCCAGGATAGTTAATGCTGGAAATGAGCCCTAAAGGAAGTCGGGATGTTTCAGGTAAGCAAAACTGGGGAGCACTTTAATGACACTGGGGTTGGTGGAAAGAAAGAACCTTACCTTGTTGCCTTTGTATTCTGCATGTTGACAGAATTAGACATGCTATATGTAGATTTACACAGCAGATGTTTTGAACTTAACCTAGTCACACTCTCTTAGAGGAAACTGCACCCTTATCTTGATTTCACAGCAGTAAAATGTTCGTAAATTATCATTTCAAATAGAAATACTGTGCTGTCTGTGCATTATGTATACAGACCCACAAGCAGGTCAAACTTAAATCACGTCACTGGAAGATCCAGCCAAAGTCCAACCTGGACCCAGATATGAACATCATTAGCCACAAACTCTAGTTCCTCCATTGTCTTAAATTCATCTTTGAGCCTAATATGGGGATGTGTGTGTGTGGATTAATTTGATAGAAGAAAGTGCTGTTTGGGTCTGAGTTTAGTTTTTGATGCAGAGGAGTTTATAATGTCTAGCAGTAAAATAAAGAGTAAGTATAAGAAATTGGGGGAGTTCCCATCGTGGCGCAGTGGTTAACGAATCCGACTAGGAACCATGAGGTTGCGGGTTCGGTCCCTGCCCTTGCTCAGTGGGTTAACGATCCGGCGTTGCCGTGAGCTGTGGTGTAGGTTGCAGACGCGGCTCGGATCCCGCGTTGCTGTGGCCCTGGTGTAGGCTGGTGGCTACAGCTCCGATTCAGCCCCTAGCCTGGGAACCTCCATATGCCGCGGGAGCGGCCCAAGAAATAGCAACAACAACAACAACAACAACAAAAAAAAAAAAAAAAGACAAAAAGACAAAAAAAAAAAAAAAAATAAAATTAGGCAGAAGAGAAAAAAAAAAAAAAAAAGAAATTGGAACTTTCTTATAATTCAAAAAGTTGAATCCCAAATGTGTTTTTATATCAGCAAAAGACAAGACCACTGTTACAGGTTTTGCATTTCTGTCTGTTTTTACTAGGGATTATTTCGCCTTTTGTCAGATATGTTCCAACTATTAAGCACATTACATCTTAGATTATTCAAGGACAAAAGGTGCTGCTCTTTTGCCCTTGAATAATTTTGGAATGCTTCTGTTTTGAATCATTATTTGAGAGTTTTTCTGTCCTGTGTACATTAATCAAATGACAATTTATGGTATCAGAAACCCGACTGGCCGTTGGAATTGTATTTTATTTCTGTTAATGACAACAAACTAATTTTGATTATATTCTAGTTCTTTGCCCACAAACTATCATTGGTTTTCACAGAAAATAAGCCAGTTTGGATGTCTCTTTGATAATTAAAATAAATTTAATTAATATGAAGGATCTTTGTCTAATCTTTGGCCACCTGTGGTGTGCAGAAATTCCTGGGCCAGAGATCAAACCTGCACCATAGCAGCAACCCAAGCCACAGCAGGGACAACGCTGGATCCTTAACCTGTTGCTCCACCAGGGAATTTCAGAATCATAACATTTTAGATTTAGAAAAGGTTCCTTTGGTATTTGTTTCATTTTTAATAAGATATCACACATGAGGCCCTCTTATCAAGACTGATATGTTTAGTACTTATATAATTAAAAAAAACAATTTCTGTGGGTGCTGAAAGTAGTCAGTATACCTGCTACAAACCACAGTCCTTTTTCTGACATAGAGTGCATTTAAATAACTTAGTTACGTTACGTTCTCAGTGTAACTTCGGGGGCATGTATTTTCTATCATTTTTTAAAATTGCTGTGACTTAAATATGAACATTGAAGCATAAAACACCTAGAAAAACATAAATTAGTTGGAAGATAGAGACACAAGAAGCTATTTCTAGCAAGGTGTTAAAGACACCTGCTGTGTTACATCCTGTAGATGGGTCAGTTGAAAAAGTTCATTCAAAATATTTAAGTTAGTTAAGGTTTGCTTTGTAAATTCTTGTATGTCAACATTCCAATAAAAATGAAAAATTTTAAATTTGAAAATGCTGCCATGATAAAAAGGGGACTCTTGGTGGGCTTGCCTCTCAGATCGTCCTAGGCTTACTAGTTAATTTTCAGAGATTGTTACTGACCGGCTCTGTGGCTCTGGTCACCTTTGAAGGTGCTTCTCTTTTAAAATCGCCACAGCTCTGCTGATGCTCTGGTGGCACTCTGGGTGCCAGCATGTTCACCGTGAGCCTCTCTGCCTCCCCAGGCATTGGATTTAGAAGCTGAGGGAGACCTGACACGTCCTGAATGCTGATGTGATTTTCCAGAGGAGGGACCTGTCCAGAGAGAGCTAGTAACTTCCCCTACACTCTTGTTTTGCTCTTTCTGAGTTGTTTTCACCCTTAGCCCTTAAGACATCAGGTGCACTCTTGGCACCATCTGGGTGTTGTTCAGTTCAGTCCCCTCCTAACACTAACTACCCAGAGTTAGCCCAGACCCCAAAGGTAAAGGGCTAGGACCCCATAGGTTAAGGACTGTGCCCACTTCAGATGCCAGAGTCAAGAATTGGATGCTCACACTTCTGTCCAGTGTGGCTACAACACTGAGGATTTCCACAACCTCCTTCTCAAGTTTAATCATTTTCTAGATACGGAATTCAGGGGAACTCTTTATTTACTATTGCTATCCTTATTTACTATAAGGCTGTTATAAAGGTTACAAAGGAATAGCCAGATGAAGAATTACGTAGGGCAGGGTCTGGGTGGGGGGTCCTCAGCACATGAGCTTTTCTGTTCGTGTGGATTGAGGGGGGTCGCCTTCCTCCTGACATGCGCCTGTGTTCACGAGTCCAGAAGCTCTTTGAGCCCCGAACCCCATCCTTCAGGCTCTTTAATGGAGGTCTCATCACGTAGGCATGCTTGATTAATAACTCAATCTCCAGCCCTCTGCCCTTCCTTGAGGCTGAGGATGGAGCTGAAAGTTCCAAGCTTCTAATCAAAACTGGATCTTTCTAGCAACCAGCCAGCAGTCTGAAACTATCTAGGGGCCCAGCAAGGGTTACCTCGTTAGCCCAGAAGGTGGTCCCGTCACCTGTGAAATTCCAAGGGATTAAGAAGGATCAGGGGTCAAGGATCAAAACTGTGACCGAAGATGTTCCTTTCATGCCTTTCACTAAGAAAATTATAAGGGTTTGAAGAGCTCTGTGCCAGGAGCTGGGAATGAAGGCCAAATACCTATTTATTATTATATATGTTGTGTTATACTATAATATATTATATCTATTATATACAAACAGAATCACACATTCACACCCAGATTCAGTTGGCACAGTTGCCACCCTTGTCAGGCCTTCACCTCTGCTTTCAAGCTAACTCAGACCTATCTTACTTCATACCTGGATGACTGTGCCTTTACCTGCAGCCTCATCTGGTTGTTTGAAATCGGTCCTGTGATCCGATTCAGTAAGCTCTCCAGGACTGAAAAGATGCCGTAGGCAAGGCTCTGGTGTAGGTCTCTCACATCAGTGATCGGTCAAGGTTTCTCCAGAAGCTTTTCCAGCCAGGGGGGGGATTTTACTCAACTCAGCAGAACTGCCCACTGAGTTGTGGATAAAATTTTGGTCATTGCTGGTGCTACAAGAAAGTATTTCCTAAAACCAATCTAAAGCTCTTTAGCGTGTATTAGGGCCTAGTATCCGGTGTGATATTGAGAGCCAGAATACCCTAAAAAATAGAGATTTAACGTATAAGAGCTTCTCTGAACAAGTTTATGTTCTCATTGTGGATGAAACATGCTTGTAAATGTGTCAGGAAAAATATATCCAAGTCCCCAAATGAATAGCATGACCCAAAGGGCTGAAAATAAAGGAGAAAGGGGAGTGAACTCGGTTAAGAGTTTAAAGGTGGAGTAAAGCTTGAGATGAGCTGTTCAGATCAGATATGATTTGGGATGGGGAGGGGAAAGACCAGTCTAGAATGAAAATACTGGGAGTAAACTTTGTAATAACTGTGGAAAGATAATATCAAATTACTGATGTTTATTTGCCTGTGAGCTCTGTTTATCTTTGTTCATGTCACATTTCAATTTTTTAGCTATCCCTTTTCTCATAAATGATACTAAAAGTCTCAATTCATTCAATTCCATTCATCTCAAATTAGTCTTATTGTACTGAGATGGAGTTCATATATAATTTTCAAAACATGATTTTCCATATATTGTTTTTGACCTATTGTTCATGAGAACAGTTTAACAAACGATGTACTGAAAAGTCCTAGTATTCTTTAAATAAAAAATACTGCGTTTTTTTCTACCATCTACCCTTCTATTTTAGCAAGTTCTTGTTAGAAACATTTGTGGTCAGTGCCTACATCTGAGCTTTGCTTCTGTTGAGTAAAAGATTCTAAGTGAAAGTTGCTGCCACTAGTTTTGAGATGAACTAGTTTTGAATTAAAGATAGAATCTTGCATGCAAAGGAAGCCTTCCTTACTTGGATCTGCAGTTTTCTTAGACTGCTGAAAGGTGTGTTTATTTAATGTGATGTTATTTGCAAAACAACCGACGGTCTCCTGTGCAGAACTCCTGGATTCTGGAGCTCCTCCTTGTCAGCGCTTTCCGACCACAGCATAGATCCACCACTGCGTTTTAAAATCTGAAAGGAACAAGCCCCATGAATCTCGCTTATTGAAGAAAGGGCATTTTAATACTAAATTTAACCCAGTGACCAGTGAGGTTTGAAATTCAGGATAAGATAGGGGAACCCCCCTTTCACCCCCAGCCTCTCATCATTCATTGTTTCTTTCAAATTCTAGATGTTTTCTCCATCTCACTTACGGAAGAAACTCTTCCTAAGTATAATCTCAGCCTTATTGTTTTGGTACTCATGTCCCTTCCTTCTCTTGATAGTTTGGTACAGCTTTTGTTTTTTCTTCCCCTTTACGTTTAAAAATCTGTCACACATTATCTGATGAGCTATTTTCGGGTCGATACCTGAAACTTTAAGTATATTTGCCTGTATTTTTAAGTTTATCTCTGTGGCTATTTCAGCCACCATACAAATGAGTCTATAGAGTAAAATGTAGAAGGTGCTGAGAAACCCACCGTGAATGTGCCCGTTGTTCATTTAGACCATGAGGGCTGGACTGGCTGTGCGTTCCTGTCCTGTAGTGACCTTCCTCCTGAAGCTGCAGCCACGGTCAAGGTCAATAGAAACGTCTCCTGGAAGGCGGCTGTCGTCTTGGGTGAAGCAGTTACAAGCAGTTTTGCTCCACTAATAAAGAGGGTGTTTCTATATAGTTTCACTTAAATTTCAGTTCTTTGAATGAAATAAAACATATACAGGGTGTGCGGAATAGCAGATCTCTTAAGACACTTGAAATCTTATTAAAAACGGCCACGTGAAAGGCCTCTCTCTCTCTCTCTTTTTTTTCTAATTAAGCAATACAGAGCAAAACCATCCTCTGTTTAAACCTTAAACACATTCCATAATTATAATGAGGCAAAATGGTAAACCATACTTTGGCATTATAAAGGGTTTTTTTTTTACTCTTTTTTGTAAGGTTTAAAAATCATGGTTTGGCACCTTTTAATTTTGTTCTTATAGGTGCAGTCAACATTTTGAGTCGTTTTTTAGGCTCCAGTACGTAGAGAAAACTTTGGTAGGTTACTTGCAGCCTCAGCTGCCAGATGTCCTCACTTTCAGAAGAAAAAAATGATGTGGTTATTTTACAGGAAATACTGTATAGGACTGTGGTTTCTGTAAAGGAAATGCCCACCAAGAAACTAAAATACTGTTCATACTTAATGGTGTACTTTGCGCTTGAGGTAGGAATGAGTTGGTATAAATGAGCCTTACTTCTAGATCTTATGTTCAGAATCACTCCTAAAACACTTTTAATGTAAAGCATGGCCGTGACTTTGTATTTTTATGCGGCTTGCTAACACAGTGCAGCCAGGGGAGCAGACCACATAAAGGCTCTGAAAATAACGAGAACAGATGGCTGAGGGGACAATGCTGTGACTTTGACCGTGTCACGCAAGGAGTCACCCCAGAATTAAAACCCACCAGTGCTGTGGTCGGCAGCAGCCTCACCCTCTTTCACTGGCTCTGGAGGCCAGCAGTGGGTTTATAATGGTCCTATTGTCAGTCTTTTCACAAATCATTTAGTCTCTTTTACTAACTTTTCTCTGTGTCACTGGCTCCTCCTGGCTGCCTGATGGCAGCTGGAAGAGCAGAGGGTGCCTGCCGCTGCCCTGGCCTCTCTGGTTGGTGATGTGAGAAGCTGCTTGTTAGAATTCTTCCTGTGGACACGCCTGTAGAAAACGGGGCTGAGAGGAGCTCTCTCATTCTGCAGGCCTCCCCCTGAGAGCTGGACTTCTGTTTTCAAGGTTGCTGAGCGTGGTAAGCAGAAAGAACAGCCTCCCAAAGAGGTCCATGTTCTAATTTCTGGGAAACCCAATGTGTGACCTTCTATGGTGAAAGGGACCTGCAGATGTGACTAAGCTGAGGACCTAGAGAGGAGGAGATATTTTGCCTTATTTGGGTGGGCCTGGTATAATCACATGGGTCCTTATAAGCAAAGGGCCTTTCCCCTCTGGTCAGAGAGAGATGCTCCAGTGCTGGCTTTGAGGAGGCAGGAAGAAGGCCATGAGCCACGAGCAGCTGGAAGGGACAAGGAAATGGATTCTTCACTAGAGCCTGGAGCCCGGGCCTCTGCCCTGCCAACACCTTCAACTCGGTCTTGAGACCCGTGTTGAGTTCTGACCTACAGAAGTCCAAGATAATAAACCTGGGTGGTTGTAAGTCACTAAATCTGTGGTAATTTGTTGTAACAGCCATAGAAAATGAATCTGCTCACCATGTGAGGGAGGAAGCCGGGTGTGGACCCCAGACCTTCTGCCTCACAGCCTAGGTCTTTACTCAGATGCTCACTTTATCACTGACTCGTGGGGACCCTGAAAGGCAGAACCCACTCTGCTCTTGTTCCCCAAGACGTCACCCAGAACTGGAGGAGTGGCAGCCCCTCAGAAAGTGCTTGAGGACTAATGTCTAAGCACCAGATGTTCCAGAGAGAAATTAAATGGCAGAACTGATCTTGCTGCACTGTTGAGTTCTTCAGACTTAGCAAAACCATTTTGATTCAGGAGTATCTGAGACTCTGCCCAGAAGTTTGTGGCTGCCTGCCTTGGGTGTGTCCAGTCTGGTCCTTATCCCAGATAATCTGTGGATGGATATTCAGTTCACAGGCACCTCTTTGAATCTGTTGAATGCCCCCTGTTAGTCTAGAACAGGGATTCATGTAAAATAATGGATAAATGTAAAATAAATTCGAAATATTCACAATTTTTTTTGACTTTTAAAAAAATTTGATGCTGACTTCTCATTGGGTCCTTAATTTTTTTTTTTTAAGTCTTCACATAAATAATGACGGTACCAATGAAATCAGTGATTAAGAAATCTGAGGTTGGATGAGGGCAAGGACATATCCCTCAGGAAATCTAATCCATGGACTGCAGCTATGTTTCATCTCATCTTCCAAACATGATCTGTTGGTAAGAGCTCTCTGGAACACTGCAGAAGAGGATTCTGTGGCCATGATCTTCCTCATGTAGGGAGAGTTCTTAGATCTTGAGTGCTTTGAGCAGCTAGGGCCGTGCTCATCTAATTCCTAGAGATTTCTCTCCAGATATCATTCAGTTCTTTTTTTTTTCCTTTTTCTTCTTTTTTAATTGTTATTTCCCCAATACAATTCTTTTTCTACTGTACAGCATGGTGACCCATACATGTATACATTCTACTTTTTCACATTCTCATGTGCCATCATAAGTGACTAGACAGAGTTCCCAGTGCTACACAGCAGGATCTCATTGCTAATCCATTCCAGAGGCAACAGTCTGCATCTAATAACCCCAAGCTCCAATCCACCCCACTTCCCTCTGGCAACCACAAGCCTATTCTCCAAGTCCATGATTTTCTTTTCTGTGGAAAGGTTCATTTGTGCCGTATGCTATCATTCAGTTCTTGAATCATGATTCCTTAAGTGTGATTTTTTTTGGCCAGTTATAAATACAACTCAGTGAACTGGAGCCCACTCACATTTCTTCATTGGGTTGGAATGATTGGTGTGATGACGGATAATGGGAAGTGCAGCGAGTGCTAACTTCTATAGGTTAGTTCTGTAAACTCACACCTGGAGACCTGAAAGAGAGCTTGAAAGCAAGGCAAGGATGTGTCAGATGGTGGTTTTCTTTCCATTCCTACTCGTGGCGAGCAGTTCTTTCATTTCACCTCTGGCTTAGTCACAGCAAATGTTACTTTGCTTAGAAAAAGAATGCCATCATGAATCAGAATAGGGAAAAAACTAGATACAATTAAAAATATACGTGTATATTTTTAAATTTTGCTTTTTAGGGCGGCACCCATGACATATGGAAGTTCCCAGGCTAGGGGTTGAATTGGAGCTGCAGTTGCTGGCTGACATGTCAGTGACACGTGGGATCCGAGCTGCATCTGCGACCTATACCACAGCTCATGGCAACGCCAGATCCTTAACCCACTGAGCAAGGCCAGGGATCGAACTTGCATCCTCATGGATACTAGTGGGATTCATTTCCGCTGCACCACAATAGGCACTCCCCCCCAAAAAATATACTTATATTAAAATATTGGAGCGAAGACAGATAGTACATGAGAAGTTATAGTATATTAAGTTTTAGGTCACTAAAACTAGTATATATTAGTTTTAATTTGGACTAAAGATTTTTATAAGATTTGTAGCATAAATGATAGTTATCATGAAAACGTTACACTTTTAATATAAAAAACTGGAAAAATGTAATGCTTTGTGTTCAGACACTGTTCTATACTTAAAAAATACAGACTCGGGCTAGCATCCTGCTCTTCATTTTCCATTTGTTCCTGTTTTGTGTTAATACTGGGTTCAGATCTTATCAGGAAAATCAGTTTGATTAATGTAGACGCCATTGCAAAGACTTCACCTTCAGAGCCTTTGTAACAAGGTCTTTTTTTTTTTTTAATCGTTTCTTTGTCTATATATTTTTTCTACGGTACAGCATGAGAGAGCTCTTTGGCTGTAATGATCAGTTGACCTGTCTGTTGAGTATCATAAAGCTTAAGTGCCCGGAACAGCCCTTGATTTCTCACTAAGATTGGAATGAGATTCTTCCTGAGAAGCATCGACATAACATCAATCAGCGGGTTGTTTGCAGAGTCGCAGCACCCTAGAACAGTAATGAAAAAAAACGTCCTTACATCTTCTGTGGCATTTTTCAGCTTTTCGGAACACTCAAATGATGGTGTTGAGCCCCACTGTGAACTCTTAGCCAGGAGGGCTCACATTCTTATTATCTCTGGTTACGCGTAAACTGAGAAGAGTTGGTGACTCTCCTAGGCTGGTGAGCAATGGTGTAAAGAGAAGGAAATACTTAGCTGTACACATGGGCATCACAATTGCATTTGAAAATACTTAACATTTCATACCAATGAAACGCAAGTTAAACTGACTCACCTTAAGGCAATAACGAGGTACATATTTATGGCTAGAGATTGTGTTACCATTAACCTCAAATTTTATTAAGAAGGTATGTGCCTTTAGGCATTTTATTGATTGTTGCTGTAGGGATGGAAAGATGATAAGAAATGATTCCTTTCCTCTAGCTTGCTTGTTATAACCTGGTTGTGTGGGTATGGGCCACATTTACAACATTATAAAGCAATGTTTGACGAGGGCCCTGAGAAAGACAGAAATGGTGTCAGACCCAGAAGGGAAAATCAGCCTTGGCCAAGGGCAGGGAGACAGATTCAGGGAGCAGGTGACATGTCAGTGAGCTTTGAAAGGTGACTGAGGTTTGGACTGGAAGAGCTTTTGAGAAGACCTCTTTTATTTGGATGGAGAATCAGAGAATTCTCCTTGGGCAAAGGCATTGAAATAGGAAGAATCAAAGTGTTCGTGTGTAGGACAGTGGCCCAGTTTGATAGAGTGGGAAGATTTCTGTAGGAGAGTAGTTACCATTATTCATATGGGAATGAAAAAGTGCTGCATTTTTCTCTATCATGAGTCTTCCTACATTTTCTTCTTCCTTGATCTGCGAAGGAGGAATAGGCGGTAGAAATTTATTTCCGCTAGGGTATTGTCTTTGGAATTTGTCATCATATTTGGCAAAGGGTAATTATGGATTCTCATTTTTATCTGTTATTTCATTGCTGTTCCTCCCCACTTTCATCATTTAACTTTAGATACCATTAAAATTTATAGACAGGTCACATGAAGATGCAGTAAATACCCATTATTGGTGATAACTTGGTGCTTGACGCTGCTCTCCGTGCAGCCTTTTGAGACGGTCTGATCTCTATGTGGTGGTGCTGCCCCTTTGCAAATGATCCAGATCAAGGATCAGCAAACTTTCTCTGCAAAGGATAAGATAGTAAATATTTTAGGCTTCTGGGGACACATAGTCTGTTGGAGTTACTTGGATCTACCATAAATAGTGTATAATTGCGATATCGTGGCTTTGTTCGGATAAAACTTTATTTACAGAAACAGGTGGTGGGGGAGTGGGGGCTCTCTGGTGTCTCTTCTCCCCAGGATACTAATCCTGTGCTATCAGAGCCTCGCCACTTCATTTAGCCTCAGACACTGACTTCCAGGCCTAATCTCCATATACAGCCACACACAGCCGTGCTCGGGGGTTAGGGCTTCACAGTATGAGTTTTGGGGGAACACCAGCACTCAGTCCATACCAGCTATTCTCTTGGCCTTCCTTCTACCTCCCACCCCCGTCACTCCTCTGCCTCTTTTCTTGGCTTCTCGTCCACTACGTGAGCTCTGAAATGTATAGTGCCGCAGGCCTATCCTAAGCCCTGCCCTGCTTTCCTGCTCTGCAGCCCACCTGGGCTGTTTTGTCCATTCCATGGCTTCACTGCCGTCTCTGTAAAGATTCTCCCAGATTTCAGCTTCTGGCCAAGGCCTCTTCTCGAAGCTCCAGACTCACATCCAGTGTAGATTTCATATGGTCTCAAAGTTAGTGTGTCTAAAATAAAACCCTTGATTCTAAAAGTCTCATGGATACGTTCCCCTCAAGGTTTCAGTTTAGAACATGGCACCATTATTGGCCGTTTCTAAAATCATAGTCCTGGGCGTTATTCTGATTCCTTCATTTCTCTCACCACTCATGTCAGCGAGTGTGGCTGGTTCTAGCTCCAGGATTCATCTTGAATTTCTTCCACCTGTTGAAGGAAAAAAAAAAAAAAAAAGTACAACCTAAAAGCTGTGAGCTAAGCTTGTTTTGTTTTGTTTTGTTTGTCTTTTGTCTTTTTAGGGCCCTACTAAAGGCATGTGGAGGTTCCCAGGCCAGGGATTGAATCGGAGCCGTAGCCACAGTAATGCCAGATTCGAGCTGCCTCTGTGACCTACACCACGGCTCATGGCAACGCTGGATCCTTAACCCACTGATTGAAGTGAGGCCAGGAATCAAGCCTGTTCCCTCATGGATGCTAGTCAGATTTGTTTCCACTGAGTCACGATGGAACCTCCACGTGAGATAAATTTTATTTGGGGACCTTACTGAGGATTACATAGCCTGGGAGACAGCCTCTCAGATACCTCTGGGGAACTGCTCTGAAGAGGTAAGGAGGAGCCAGAATGTGTAGGAGGTTAGTTTTGTGGGGGATTTTTGCTTGGAAAAAAAATGTAGTTGAACATGGAAAGATGGCTGCTAATCACAAAAGCAGACATCTCAAGTTAATGCTTTTAGAGCTTTTCTGTGTGTGGAGAAGATGCAAGACTCTGGACTCATTGCAATTATCCCTTAGATAAGCATCTTAACTATGCAGGGCCAGTAACCAGAGCACATCGTGCTGCCTGATTTCTCCATCCTGATTTCCCCTCTGGGCGCACCGTGCGAGGGGTGGGGAGTGCTGCAGAGACTGAGGGTGTGATCCTTGTTCCCCAGGATAGCTGGCAGTGCCCCTTGTCCACGCATCTTTCTCCAACTCCTTTGTCCTCCTAAACACTTTCTCATCAATATGATTTCAGTAAAAGATTACCTTTCTTGACTTTCCAGGCTAAGTAGTCTTCATAGCATCTTACCATCTAAAATTTTGTGGTTTCTTTGTTTACTTTTTTTTCTTCTTTGAGAATGTTATCTGAACAAGAACAAGGATCCTGTTAGCCTGGCTCCTCCCAATGTCTCCACCTCCTAGAATAGTGCCTGCTACATACACGCTAGGTGTTCAGCAAGTACTCATGGTAGGAGGATTGAGTCTCTTACTACCTCCTGAGTCCAAACCAATGTCATCTCCTGCCTGGATCATTGCAGTAGCCTCGTAACTTTCCATCTCCCACTTCTGCTCATGGTTTCCTCCAGTCTGTTTCCATGAGGCAGCCAATGTGATCTTCAAAAAATAGGTCTTAGGCTGTGTCCTCTCAGGCTTCTCCGTGAATGAACTGGCCCCTGCCTATCCCTTCAGCCTCATCTTAACTTCCTCTCATCCATTCCCTGGACATGTATGTCGGTTGTCTGCTGTCTCCTAGAATACACCATTTAGAGTCTTCCAACTCCAGGTCTTTTCACTTGCTGGTCTTCTTCTCGGAACATTCCTCTCTGATTTTGGCAGACCCCTTCTCTTTGAAACTTAGGTCACACTTCAAATGTCATCTCTTCAGAGCCCTGTCTATCTGAGCTGGCCTTTCCGTTCCTGACTGACCCAGCACCAAGAAAAGTTTCTTTGTAGCACTCATCTATCATTGGTTTATATTTTTCTTGATTACCATTCCTTCCCCTGTTGGACTCATGAGGATGAGACATTGTCTTTCTCATTCTCAGTCATATTTTAATCTTATCATGCTTGCTGGCAATTTATGCTTATTTGCCAAATCTTTGAATACACATGCCACAACATTTGTATTTCTCCTTAGGTGGCTGAAAGCACTTTGGCTTCAGAACTTTGTGTTCTAAGGATGGAATAACAGTCATTATTATTATTTTTTAATTGAAGTATTGTTGATCTACAGGGTCATGTTAATTTCAGGTGTGCAGCAGCGTGATTCAGGTACACACACACATATATGCTTTTTCATATTTTTTCCATCATAAGTTATTACAAGATACTGAGTGTAGTTCCTTGTGCTATACAGTATGTCCTCATTGTTGATCTATTTTCTATATAGCAGTATGTTTCTGTTAATCCCAAGTTTCTCACTTATCCCCCTACCCTTTCCCCTTTGGTAACCATGAGTTTATTTTCTATGTCTGTGAGACAGTTTCTGTTTTGTAAATAAGTTCATCTGTATCATTTTTTTTTTAGATTCTATATACAAATGCTATCATATGATATTTGTCTTTGTCTGGATTACTTCATATGATAATCTCCAGGTCCATCCATATTGCTGCAAATGACATGATTTCATTCGTTTTTATGGCTAATCGTCCCTTTGTAAATATGTAGCACATCTTCTTTATCCATTCCTCTATTGGTGGACGTTTAGGTTGCTTCCATGTCTTGACTACTATAAATCGTGCTGCTATGAACATAGGAGTGCATGTATCTTTTCAAATTAGAGTTTGGGTCTTTCCCAGATATATGCCCAGGAGTGAGACTGCTGGATCATATGGTAATTCTAATTTTAGTTTTTTAAGCACCCTCCCTACTGTTTTCCATTGTGGTTGCACCGATTTACATTCCCACCACCAGTGTGGGAGGTTCCCTTTCTCCACACCCTGTCCAGCATTTTTTGTTTGTAGACTCCTAGACGATGGTCAGGCCATTAACTCAGGCCATTAACGTGGTTCAGCCATTAACGAACCCGCCAAGGATCCATGAAAATGCAGGTACAATCCCTGGCCCCGCTCAGTGAGTTAAGGATTTGGTGTTGCCGTGAGCCGTGGTGTAGGTTGCAGATGCAACTTGGATCCTGTGTTGCTGTGGCTGTTGCGTAGGCCAGTAGCTGTAGCTCCAGTTCAGTCCCTAGCCTGGGAATGTCCATGTGCCAAGGGTGTGGCCCTAAAAAGCGGGGTGGTGGTGGGGGAAATAGATGATGGCCATTCTGACTGGTGTGAAGTGATATCTCATTACAGTTTTGATTTGCATCAGAAATGATTATTTTAGGAAACATGAATGCTCTGCTTAATAAGACTTCTGTTAGATCTTGATCCATAGTAAGTCTAAAGTAGAAGATTGTTCCTTTTTAAACATTTTTTATTATAGTTAGTTTACAGTGTTCTGTCAATTTCTGCTCTACAGCAGAGTGACCAAGTTATACACATATAGAAGATGATTTGCTTATGTTGTATCTCTCCAGAGACAGCTTCAAGAGTCAAAGAGGTACCTCCCACTGCCTGACTTATTCAAGGTGGTGAATTTATACTAATCGCTTTTTTGTACTTTGTATCACTAAGTCACTGGGAACTTTGCATTGTTTTCCTTCTGCTCATAGGTCTTAAAGCACATTTGTTCCTCATTGTAAATTTAAAATGTGCTCAACTACTCTTCCGTCTTCTAATTATATTGGGTTGGGAAGATTTTTAAAAATTGGTTTTCAGAGAAGTGAGGGTCATATGTGTTTATGTTGCATCCCCAGACTTGAGAAAAGGACCAGGCAGTTGTGGTAACTACTGTCATGGAGTTTAATCCTACACTCGCCATGCTTCTATGATGAAAATAGTTAGGAGGAAGTGCTTGGGCAGTATATATATTTTAAAGACACTCAAAAAAGCTACTTAGCAAATTCCCCCACCCTCATATTTTTCCACTTAAAACTTAAAAATGATATATTTCCTTTCCTCTGAAAAGTACAGTTTGAGGCATCCATATTCTCATCACCAAGAATTAAAAAATATTAATATTTTGTTGTATTTGTTTCATATCATTTATTGTTTGTATAAAAGTATGTTAGATATGCAGCTAAAGTTTTCACACTACCTGCGATTTTTCTTCTCTCTCCCCGGATTTGACTATTATATGTATTATATAATATTATAATTGTAAAATTATTATATAATATTATATGTTATATTTGAGCATTATATGTATACACACACACATGAGCTGTGTGATACCAAGAGAAATAGTCCCTGTTGTAAGAAGTTGATAGTAATACATTTGGAAGGAGAAAGAAAGTTAAATTGTTGAAGACAGGCTATTTAGTTTTTTTTGATGAAGTATGTTTTGCTCTTTCATCAAAGACTCCGAAAAGTTCACAGCCTGTTTTGTTTCCCCTCCAAACTTGAGTTACAAACAGAGCTCACTCAGCTCTATTGTGCAGCACAGGGAAATAGAGCCATGATTTTTTTATAACTTTAAATGGAGTATAACGTATGAAAATATTGAGTCACTAGGCTGTACACTTGAAAGTAATATATTGTAAATCATACTTCAATAAAAATCACTCATACTTAATATAACAAAAAATCTACAGTCATAAGTGATTTTTAAAAAACAATTCTTAGGTCATCAGCTTCATTGGACAGAACTCATATATATTTTGACTAAAAGAATCAAACTTCTCAGAGGAGCCAGGCACTGGAGTGGAGGCCCGTGGAGTAAACTCCTTTTTAACTTTTCCTAATGAGGAGAGTGAAAAGGCCAGAGTAAGGCATCAGGAGGAAGACGCTGCTGAGAGTCTTGGCTTCATGGGAAGGTCCTCCACCTTCACCCATGCAATATTATTTTGTATTTTTATTACTTATGTGTATGTCCATAAATGCTTTTTCTGATAGTTGTGTGTTTTACATATACATAGCATTGACATAAATGACACAATTCAGCTTTTTTTATAAAAAAAATGTTTTTGAGATGCATCTCTGGTGGTGTGTACATAGTTCCAGTGCATTATCTTAAACTATTCCAGAACCAGTATAGGATACATCTTCATTTGTTTATCTGGTCTTTTTTCCGTCCTTCAAAAGAAGCAAACGTGTGTCGGTGTGATTCCTGAGTAATTACTGAAAGCACGATCAGCATTTTATGGTAAAAACTGCTCTGGGTGCATTTCCACACCACTTAACTGAGAACATGTCAGAATGCAGCCACGTTCTGGATGGATCCTGATTGATTGGTGCTGGGCCTGTGGAGACGGTGAGATTAAACAGGCGGGCAGATTTTCTTTCCTTTGGGAGACCTGCCTTTGGATGTTTCCATGATCCTGTTAGATTGTTGTGGCTTTCGCAGCAACTCTGGGAGAAGGTTGCTTCTCCTCCCACAAGGTCCAGGTGAGCCTGCCCCACTCCCCTCACCCTCTAAAACCTGGCCCGGGTGGCAGCCTCATCAGAGCAATAGGCCTGGTCGAGAGTCCCCCTGTGCCATTTCATGGCAAGCCTGTTCCCGGTTCTCCTTGCTGAATTAACTGCCTCTGTGTGTGGTGTCTAGAGCTTGTGGGGGTGGCTCTTGGAGATCTGATCTCCTAAGTCATTAGGTGAAATTGTGAAGTCGAGTCCCGACAGTGAACTCAGGGCCGTCACTTGTATTTTTCTTCTCTAAAAGCCATCTGCCAATCTATGAGGTTTTTGCCTTTTCTTTTTTCCCTTTCTCTTCTTTAGTGTGGGGCCTGGGCACAGCTGGAGGTCTGTGGTGGCTGAGAGAGAGACTGCCTGTCCTGTGGTCAGCTCCCCCTTGGGTTCCACCAGCCACTGGAGGCGCGCTCTCCTTTCCACCTCCTTCACCTTGGCCTCTGGAAGGGCGTCCTCCCCTGTTCCCTGGGCCACTGCAGTGGTCATTTCCCTGGCCTGCCTTCATTCCCCCTGTCGCCTCTCCAGTTTTGAAACTCAGCTCTGATCTTGCCTCTCCTTTGCTTAGTGTCTCCTGCTGCGACAGAGGAGAAGGCTCCCGGTTCCTAAAGCAGCCTTGAAGGGTCTTCATAGCCTGGCCCCGGCCAGCTCGGCCACGTCCATGTCTTGTCGTTTCTGCCACGTGGGCCTTCCTCTGGCTGATGGTTCACCGTCTGCCGCACCGGCTGGCAGGCCTCGGGCCTTGGGTTGTGCTGCTGTGCCTGCGTCAAATGCCCTTTTCTGCCCTGGGAACTCCTACTCTCTTCAGGATTTGGCAGCTGTTATTGAAGGGAGATGGCCAGGGCGGCTTGATGGGACGCAGGTTCTCAGCCTCTGGACGTGGCGTGGAGCGTGCACTGCACTAGAGTCAGGAAAGCCAGCTGAAGACCGGGCTCTGGCCCTGTTCCCTGATGCCGCCACCTCTAGATGCTCAGCACTGGTTTGTCATGTATGCCATGAAGATCCTTGTAAACTTGGAACCATCCTCGATCCTCTCTGTGCTTTAGTTTGCTCGTTTCAAAAATAAGAGGGTTTGAATCGTCATTCTATTAGGTTTCTTCCACATCTAAAAGTTTCATGATGTTTCCCCTTCTGTGCACTGTTCTATGCTTCCCAGTTATCAGAAATGAGAACATATTACTTTAAAAACTTGAGCTGCCAGGTTGATGTTCTTAGGACTCCAAGCAGGCCAAAGGACATAAGACAAAAGAAAAAGCATTAGGCCTAAAGGTCAACGAGTCCCTGCAGGCAGGCCCATGCGGCACCGGAGTGGAGGTTCTAAGTGAGTATCGTTGCACTGCTGGGAGGTGTGCAGAAGGAGGGGCACAGACGAGACTGTATAACCCAGGTCAGCACAGGATGTGAAACCAAAAGACTGCAGGTGGCCGGCATCACCGAGTTAAGAGACTGACATTGATTGAATTGAGTACCGCTCTACGCCTGGCACCAGATGAGGGCTTTTGCATCCTCTTATCTCATTTCATCCCAGCAACCACTTTGCAGAATTGACGTGGTTATTTCAACTTGATAGGTGAGAAAACAGGCTCGGAGAAGTAAAGTGACTTGCCCAAAGTCACTCAGTGACTAACTCTTCAAGGTGTTATTTGAGCATAGGTTCATCAGATTCTGAAGCCTGTGTTCTTTTGGTGAGTACCTCACGTTGCCTTTCTGTCAGACGGTGCAAGAAGTGCCCACGCGTGCCCATGCAAGGGGCCAGGGTTTGGGAGGTCTCTGGATCTTAAGCCAATAGTGTTCTGATTGTTGGCAGACAGCGCTGGAATTTCCTTCCAGATACCCCATCTTCTTAAAAGAAGAACTTTCCTGCTCTTTCACAAGCTGTCTCATTAGCATCGCTGTCAATCAGGATTCCTCGCCATAAGCACAGAAGCAGAAAGTCACTTCGGGTGCATTGAGTGCTTATCAGAATCTCTGGGAGGGCCTTAGAAGCAGGCAGCCTGGACCCATGCCCCACATCATCAAACTTGTCTGGTGATGAGGCGGCCAAGGGCACTGTCTTTGCGACTTGATGCTTGTCCCGGACTCCAGCCACTGCTGCTGGAACCTTGATTTAGGTGCTGCCACCAGTTGCCATGCCTTGCTTTTTTATTTTTCTAAACTTCTTAGAGTCTGGGGCTGGTGTATCTGACTGGCAGAAAGTAGGTCACGAGCCCAGGCCGTAACTGCAGTCAGGCTGAGGTGTGACTGTTGGATATTTTTATTCATAAGTTTGTTTCTAGAGTAGGAGGTGGGTTTTGCCTCCTATGACAGGCAGGCATGCTTCCAACATGGGAAGGCGACAGATACACAGGAGCCAAAGAGAATGACAGATAGACACTGTAGCATCTAATAGTGTTTAGATAATAATTACCATATAGAGTAGGTTTTCTCCTTTTTTTTTTTTTTTATATTTTATGGCTGCACGTGTGGCATATGGACGTTCCCAGGCCAGGGATTGAATCTGAGCCGCAGCTGTGACCTGAGCTATAGCTGAGCTACAGCTGTGGCAACAACTTTCCTTGAACTCATTTCTCTGGGCTGGAGATTGAACCCATTCCCCTGCAGGGACTTGAGACGCTGCAGTTGGATTCTCAACCCACTGCACCACAGCAGGAACTCCTCTCCTTATTTTTATAATAAGAACACTGCGTTGGAAGTTTTCATTCTCTTGCGGTAGAAACTTGGGCATTCTCTCTCATTTATCGTCTGGAATCACTTGTCACCAAGTTCTCCTGATGCTTCAAATCAGATTCAGGTCTCTCACTTCCTCTCTGTTTACTAGGGAATAACCCTAGACTGGGTCCTTAAGACATCGAAGTTGGATTTTCTTGAAAATATCTTTCCCTGGTCTCAGCAATACCAGTTTCTTTCTCTTGCATCCAGCCTGCAAATTCCTGCCAGAATACATAGTGCCATTTTCATCATACCTCATTGCTTGCAGTTATTACAGTTAACCATTTGCTGATTCAGGAGTCAGTGACACGTCAATTGGCATCGTTTCTGATTTGAATCTGTTAGTGGCTGACGAAAGGGAATTTCAGCAAGGAACTTTGTCTCCTGTCTCCTTTTCTTTCAAATATCTAAATTCTACCTTTTCTTAAGTACAGTTTGTCTCTCTTTTTCTGTGAAGTCCCTGTATCATTCCAGACTTTCATATTCATCTTTCTTTATTTGCTGCTTATGTATTTATAATCTATTTCATAATTTATTAGTGGCATTTTCTAATTTTATCCAGTGTTTTGAATTCTCATATTCTTTTTTTTTTTTTTTTTAATGCTTTTTAGGGCCATACTTGTGGCATATGGAAGTTCCCAAGCTAGGGGTCAGATTGGAGCTGTGGCTGCCACTTAAGCCACAGCCACAGCAACACAGGATCTGAGCCACGTCTGCAGCCTACACCACAGCTCAGTGGCAACGCTGGATCCCTGACCCACTGAGTGAGGCCAGGTATCAAACCCGTATCCTCATGGATACTAATGAGATTCGTTTCCACTGAGCCACCATGGGAACTCCCTAATTCTCACATTCTTATACCCTCCCTGCACCCCCAACCCAAGTCCTTAAGGGGAAGCACCATGATGTCTGTTTGTTCTGTTCTTGGTGTTAGACCCATAGCAGAGTCTTGATTATTGGTGAAGTGAATGGGAAATCTATAAGCTTGGATGTCTATTCTCGTTAGTGTTGTAGTTTTTTTTTTGTTTTGTTTTGTTTTGTTTTGTTTTTGTCTTTTTGTCTTTTTGTCTTTTGTCTTTTGTTGTTGTTGCTACTTCTTGGGCCGCTCCCACGGCATATGGAGGTTCCCAGGCTAGCGGTTGAATCGGAGCTGTAGCCACTGGCCTACGCCAGAGCCACAGCAACGCGGGATCCGAGCCGCGTCTGCAACCTACACCACAGCTCACGGCAACGCCGGATCGTTAACCCACTGAGCAAGGGCAGGGACCGAACCCGCAACCTCATGGTTCTTAGTCGGATTCGTTAACCACTGCGCCACGACGGGAACTCCTCGTTAGTGTTGTAGTTTTTAAGGATACCGGAGGAAGGGAACCTGATGGAGCAGTTCTGGATCCATCATTGCGTGGACTGCTGAGCTGTGTGTGTGTTGTTCTTCATGTGGCGGTAACGCTGACTATGTTAAAATAGTGCTGTATGTATAACCGGAACCACAACTGTTCACAGCCAAAATGGACCCGCTATGTACAATTAACGTCCCCTCTTCCTACTCTTTGGAGGTCTGTCTGAGAAATAATAAAGAAAAGGAGCCGTTCTCAGGGTATTTTAGGTCATAGAAGACATGTCACGCACAGAGGAGTTGACAGGTCCTTTTCCCTGGTGCCTGTGATAGCATTTTTCCACTTTCTGTGTTTCTTCGAGGTATCCTTACATTGGGATTGTTACTGTGCACAGGTCCTAGCTGTACACAAGAGTGTTGTCTTGCCAGCAGCACTCGATAAAACTGTCTTTTGGTGTATTCCGCTGTTGTGCTAGGTAACTTTCTGCAAACCAGAACTTCTTGAGCTGTGCCTACCTCTAAACTTTTGAGAATGATATCATTTTTAATATTTCTTTTGAAACCTAATATACTAAGAATATGTGATTTTTAAAAATTTTGTGCCTGCCATCATTAATTCGGGGTTGGCTCCCCGAGGAGCAAGCAAGCATTTTGATGCGAAAACAAAGCGCGATGGACTTGTGCATTCATCGATGGTGTGAACGCATGCCATCTTGAAAAACCTTAAAACGAAATAAAAACCTCGGTCCGTGTTACCTCATCTGTGACTATTCTTGTTTTCCTAGAACTCTCTTTTAAAAGTCAAAGATGTTTCTCAGAGGAGCCCTGATTTCATAGCATGGTAACAGACATCATGTGTCTTCTCCTTGGATTTGCTCTTCTCCAGGTTCCTTTGTGGTTGTGAATAGTTTTCATACTGATCTGTAAGAGCTGTTTGGATAGTAGAAACATTAACTCCTTGTCTTGGATATGTTGGATAGGTTTGATTTTGTTATTATTTTGCCGTGGACTAGATTTACATTTTCATGAATTCTCTGTTGAAATGTTCCATTATGATTTCTAAGTCTCTAATGACCTAGAATTTCTTGGTATTCGGTGAGAAGATAGTTGATTGAAAAAAAAAAAAAAATGAGACCATCTTCAGCCAGTGCTCTCTTATGTAGTATTTATGCTTGTCCAGAGTTTTCTCAACTTTGCTTCCTATAAGAGACTTTCCCAAAATGCTATCCTATTTTTAAACAAAATGTCAGCATACCTCTTCTTCGGTGCAGGTGAATAATTGTGCCCAGTGTCACGTCCTGTGTGGGTCTCCCAGGCTTCTTGGTCCTTTGTCCATGAATGGGAGGCAGAGAACATGCCTCCGGGGCATCACTCCAAGGCCTTTGTTCACCTTTCAACAGCTTTCGAATGATGAAAACCTTGTTTCTTGCACATGAAATGAGATTTAAAAAGGAAAAAAAGACACACAAGAATAACCCAGATTTTGTCAATTTTATGTCTTTCATCTTCTTTATGTCAGTGTCTGTCTTAGAAGAAAATCAAATTGTCTGTTAATTCAGAACACATTCACGAGTCAGGAAAGGACTTTTAAGAACTCTGCCCATGTTCCTGAAAGGAAAAACCCTTTTGGAGAATCCTTGTTTTTAATCTCTTATTTCCTGTTTCTTAAAATTAGTTTAGGGCTCCCTTTACACATTTTCCTTTTTTTTTTTTTTTCTTTGCATTTGCTTTTGTGTTTGGTGGCTCTCACGCTGCTGGTCCCGAATCGTCCGTCTTCCTTCCCTGACGTCGGATCCTCTTGCCTAATGTTCCTGTTTTTCACCCATTTTCCTGCTGTCTTCTGTCTGCTCATTGTGGGATGATCTCAGGACATCCGGATGGATGGAAAAAACGTGTTTGCGAGCTTCCCGTGGAACATGATCAGCTTATTTGGTGACAGAAAGATAAAACTGTCCAGCTGAAATACTCAGGAAAAGAAAAGAAAACAAAACGAACTAGCCCATAGCTTTATTAACTAAAAGAGCCCAAATGGTAAGAAAACATATTTCAGTCTCATCACAGAAATTTTAATGATGAAAGCAAGATTCCACTGAGATGCCGTTTCATGAATTTTCACAAAATAGTAGCATTTCTGTGGCTTATACCAATTGACCAAACCACCGTCATTTCTTTGGAGATGGATGAAAATAGAGTCTGTGCGTTTGAAAGGATGATCGGAAAGTCTGACTAGCTCGGTTCCCTGGGCGAGAGTGTCGTTCTCTTCTGGTCTGGGGAGGAAAACGTGCCCCTGCCTCTCCTTTCTGTGTGTTTCTCTTCTCCTGCGGCTGTAAGGGTGTAGGAAGCTGATGGAGAGGTACGAGCTCCCCTCTAAGAGCAGGACCACCTAAGACAACCGGAACCACTACAGCAGCTGCTCCCAAGTTCCCAAAGGCTGGCGCTTAGGTGGGGGGCTGCTGCTGTTGGAACCTCCAGAGTTTGTCTTGTCAGCAGCAACTTATCTGCAGAACTTTTATCATCTTTTTCTTATGGGACAAAATGTTTGTTACAAGGGGAGAGATTATTTCAGGAAGGGCAGTCTTGATAAAAATACAAGTTTCTCAAGACATCTCGTAATTGAAAAGGGGTTGTTTTTACCAGAACATGTCATTTGCTAGGAACAATAAATTATGCTGTCACTTGAGGGCTCTTAAAACCTTTCTAGCCGTGTTTCTGTAGGAAATTCAAATCATGGACTACTCTGCCAATGCTTTTCTTTGCTCTCCTGTGTAACAATAAAAAATTGTTTTGTAAATTTTTTTCCCCTCACTCTCAGTTTCATAATGTTGGGGTTATTTGGGAATGAAGTGGAACCTGATTGCAAATTTGGTATTTAAGGTATAAAATAAAATGAGATGTGTCCACAAAACCAAGATTTTAACCTACAGGCATTGCACAGATTAGAGCCTGTGCTTATTGACTTTGTTATTGTTTTAGTGCATTTTGGATGTATTTTTCTGGGCCCCTACCCTACCTTGTAAGCACCTTGGCTTATAGATAATTTTGTTTCCTTGATAATATTTAAAAACAGGATCTTGCGTATTGTAAATGCTCATAAAATAGGTGATTCGACTAGTCTATAAATTAGAGATGCTTTAAAGGATCCAAGAATCCAGATTCCTAGGCCGTGGTACCATCCAGGTACTAAAAATCTCGTGCTGACACAGTCATCCTCTTCCTTGCCTAGAAATGTGATCTCCTTTGTTGAATGTATTAAATATTTCATCCATGTTCTTCTCATTGGAAGTTAGGCAGTGTTGCTTTCCCAGACTCAGGTTGTTGTCTGATTATAGTAATGACTCCACCACAAAACCTTGCTGAACTGACAGTGGACAAAGGAAACCTTGAAGAAATGGTTCTAAGAAAGAGACTGTGTGGTTTGCTTATTCTTCACTTGCCAAGAATAACACAAGAACGGCTTTAAGGGGGCGAAAAATCACAGGAGCACCTCAGAATACTTTCGGATCAAAGGCACAGGTGGATGATACAACAATGCCTTTCCCTTTGGTCAAGTTCCCTTTAGCCTCGGGAGCAGTGTGGAATAGCTTATTTGTAGGGAAGTTATTAAAAAAAAAAACCCCTCCGTGGTTTAATGGTATATACCCGGAACTTTAAAAATGTGCGTACCCTTTAGTCTAGAAACTTCACTTCTAGGAATTGTTATCAGGGAATAATTAGATACAAGGTCAGATATTCATGTACAATAATATTCTTTTTTTTTTTTGTCTTTTTTTTTTTTTTTTTTTTTTTCCAGGGCCGCACCCAAGACATGGAGGTTACCAGGCTAAGGGTCGAATCAGGAGCTGTAGCCATCAGCCTATGCCCCAGCCACAGCAATGCCAGACCTGAGCTGCATCTGCGAGCTACACCACAGCTCACGGCAACGCTGGATCCTTAACCCACTGAGCCAGGGATTGAACCCACATCCTCATGGATGCTGCTCAGATTCATTTCCGAGGAGCCACGATGGGAACTCTGATAATATTCTTATCATTGTGATAGGTTGGAAGACCTCATGTGTTGATCAATAGGTATTGATGAAATGCATTGTAATCTCTTACTCTCTGCAGATTCTGGGTAACCCTTAAACAATCATTTCATATATTTAAAAAAAGAGTTATGTTCCCTGGGCCACTGAGGCAACGCTTGAAACAGGAACAGATCTAGAGTTTCCCGTGCCCTGTGTCCCAGTGCTTTGGAACTGCGGATGGTGTGGGGGCAGCTGATCATTCATGGGGATTTAGATGACGGAGTGCCCTCTCTGTGAGGGGTGAGAGCCAGGGCCAAAAGTTTCCTTCAGTTGAATTAAAGTGACAGACTCTTTCTTAGTTTTAACACTTCGTAGAGTCTCCTTTTTCTAAGAGTCTTGAAAAAAATCTGTCAACAAAAATATTATACTCTAAGAAAATGTTTAGAGTTTTTGTTTGTTTGTTTGTTTTTGCTTTTTAGGGCTGCACCTGTGGCATAGGGAGGTTCCCAGGCTAGGGGTCCAGTTGGAGCTACAGCTGAGGCCTACGCCACAGCCTCTGCAACACAGGATCCTTAACCCACTGGGTGAGGCCGGGGATCGAACCTACAACCGCATGATTACGAGTTGGATTTGTTTCTGCTGTGTCACAACAGGAGCTCCAGAAAATGTGTATAGAGTTTTAAAAGCACTTGGAATTGCTGTTTGGGGAGTTTGCTGTTTTATGTGGCTGTTTGGAGTTTGCTGTTTATATAAATGTTTATTCACTGCTTTTGTCTCTCCTAGTCCCTTTTCATTAAAAGCACTTTCTTTCCTTGGAGGCCTAGTGTGCGGGTCTTCAAAGTCGTTCGTGTTTTGATTCCTGTGTTCGGTAAAAAAGGCCCTGGTTCATGAGCGTTGGGAGCAGTGGCATTGCTTAGCCCATATGTGTCCCATATTTCTGCTAAAGATGGACACTTGAGCATCAAAACTTTCAGAAATCCTGTGTCAGCTAAGCCTCCCAGGACACTGTGTAAATTATCTCTATTTTGAGACCTAATTAAATATGTATGTTGAGAGCATTTTTCTAAACAAGCATTTGGGCTCTGAAATCAATCATCACCGTTCAAGTGTGTGAAAATAGCCAAAATTGTGTCTTGCCTGGTCATCTGAGCACTACATTTCTATTAATTATTAAATCCCTATGCTTGCTCCTTGTTTGTCAAAGTATAAGGTTGTTGGTTTTTTTTTGGGGGGGGGATAATAACATTGCTCAGTTTCTGTTCCCCTTGGATCTTGGACCTGGCCACCAAAATGTATTGCCACATTCCCTATAAAAGAGAAGAAAGAAAAATCCAACAAGCTTTGTTTATTGCCTTTAAAGAAAATGTTTCTTGGAGTGCTTTGGTGGCTTAGCGGGTTACGGATCCTGCATTGTCACTGCTGTGGCTCTGGTTACTGCTGTGGTGCCAGTGTGATCCCTGGCCCCGGGGACTTCCACATGCCATGGGCACGGGGAAAAAAAAAATGTCTTTAAAGTTAAATTATGTTTAATGATTTTTCATGCCCAAGGCAAAAAGCCAAGGATGCACATGGATCGCCTGCATTGGTCTCGGGTTTTGGCAGAACTGAGACAGGCAGGGAGTGAGAGCGGGTGTGAAGAGCAGTGTGGGGCGAGGCTGTCAGGGCAGTTGTGCATTGTTCAACGCTAGGGGGTGCCCTTCACGGTGGCTGTGCCCTGTGTACTTTACTACTGTGTCCAAGGCCGTGCGCAGTGGCTTCCGGCACCAGGACCCTGCCCTCCTTCTGGCTTGTCCCCTGGAGGAGCAGGAGTAGTGTGTGGAGTCAGATCTCAAGTGATTCTCCTTAAAAGCTACGTTTCAATATATAAGCGCAAAAGATAGATCAGGTTGTCTTTTAGGAGAAGGATTAGTAACAGTCTCCACCATAAGGAGAGAAGAAGCAGAGTTAAGTTCTAAACATTGCTGGAACTGTAATGGAAAGAAAGTTACTGTCGTTTCTAGGCCCTGCCCCCCCCCCCCCCCTTCAAATATCTATTTGACAAAGGATGGAAAAGAAAACATGAGCATTTACACTGAAATCATGTTTCTTGGGAAAGTGATCTGATTTGAAGGGATCATTTTGACACCTAGAAACCCAGAGTTTCAGTGGCTTTAAAGTAGTTCTTTTTTTTGTGTGTGTGTGTGCCTTTTCTAGGGCCACTCCTGCGGCATATGGAGGTTCCCAGGCCAGGGGTCAAATCGGAGCTGTAGCTGCCGGCCTACACCACAGCCACAGCAACACGGGATCCAAGCCGCATCTGTGACCTACACCATAGCTCGGGGCAACGCCAGATCCTTAACCCACTGAGCAAGGCCAGGGATCAAACCAGCCACCTCACGGTTCCTAGTCGGATTCGTTAACCACTGCGCCACGATGGGAACTCCTAAAGTAGTTCTTTTCTGAGTGAAGCTGCTCAGTAGAAAAAACTGCTCTGTGCTTGATCACATTTGTGGTTACATCAGGTTAGCTCTGCAGCGTTACAGTGGGTAAAACCTCATGTGGAGAAAGATGATAATGGTAATTAGAATTGTTTGCTGTGCTTCATCATATAGGATTCAAATTAGAAATATTAGTATTTTTGCAGCAAGGAAAATCGTCACACATATTCTCGACTACATTCCTACCTTCCTTGGCTGAAAACAGTCGGAGGTCATTATTAGTGGATAGTAAGTACCTAATATTAATTTACGTATTAGTCTATATTTATGCCAGACCATCTTCCCCCACCTGTGTGTGTGTGTGTGTGTGTGTGTGTGTGTGTGTGAGAGAGAGTGAGAGAGAGACTTGGTTCACATTTAGTTCAGTTACCGTTCTAACAAATTTGGATCTAGAAAATTAAATGGAGAACCATGAACGTTACTACAGTTTTAGATTTTTAGTGTTATTACAGTTTTGGACTTTTTTCAATCTGCAGCATCTGACGTCTTTGCTTTCTTTTTGATGAGTGGTCACCAGAAACAGAGAGGGCAAATAAGGAAACAGACTTTGAATAGGAAATTTTGCACGATTAATTCATTTATCAACATGTGTCAGTAGATTGTATAGGGTAGAAATATGATAGAGCTTAAAGTAAAAGCTGGGTCTTGCATAGCCGAGTGAAAAGTACTCTTTCAAAGTCCTATAATTATCTCAAGAAACAGCAAGGTAGTTGTTTGTCAAATCATTTTCAGGTCTCTCATCTCTAGAGTATGACTTTTTCCAGACCAGCTCTGTTTTCATCAGTTTTAAGTTTTGGACTTGTGATAAATATTTTGTTTGAACCAAAGGCTGGCACCACAGAGCAGTAAGAAAAATTTGAGAACTGTTTTTCTTTGCAGGTCCAATTCTGAAAGTATCTTTGCATTAAATTTTTTTTTTCCTCCTTGGAATAAAAGCCTATGTGCACTATTAGTAAACCTTCAAACAGTGTAGACATATTAAAAAATAAAAACAAAAGTGAAATGCATAGCATTTCCACTTCTTAGTTAGCCACTGCCCTTAGCAGTGCACCGAATGTCTTTGCATGTCCTGTTTACAGGACGCATAGGCAGCCTGTGGCTGGGGTTGGGTGGGAGGCGTGGGAGAAGAGGCCACCTGCCTGGCTACAGCAGCCAGGGCTGAGAGGACCCCTCCTATTTCTGCCCAGGCCTCTTACTCCTGATAGAGCAGTGGGAAGGCACAAGCCCTTCTCACACGACCTCACTTTGAGCAAGTAGAATTGCATTCAGTGCTAAAAAAATGCATCCCCTATTCCTTTGTTGGGTTGTGTTCCTTCTGCAAGACTGTTTACATCAAATAGACCTGAACATAGTTTCTTTTCCTTTTTTTAAATCAAGACTTTATCTAGATTAACAATGAGGGGAAAGCAGAGGGCTAAAGGGAATAACTTTAAAAAACTATGATCTTGCATTAATCGCTCCATGACCGAATCTCTCTATATCCGTGGTTCATAAAGGGTGGTCCTTCGTCTGACAATCCCTGGCGTCCTCCAACTTGTTAGAAATGCAAACCCTCAGGCCTACTGAATTGGAAACTCTGGCGGTGAAGCCCAGCATCTGTGGTCCAACAAGTCCTCTGGGTGGTACGAACCCACGATAAGGTTTGGGAACTGTGCTCTGTATAAAGGCAAAAGATTGAAGGTTCTTTTTCTTTTGGTTTCTCCCTTCTCATCTCCTTGCACTTTAACCACCCCACCCCTGCCCCCGCCACCCCCGCAACAGTGCTGTTCCTGAGGCATGACATTTTCCCAGGGGCTGAGCTCTTTTCTGTCTCTGCCGTTTTTCTGCCTTGAACGTCATTGTCCACCACTGTCCGCGTAGGAAATCATTTTTTAAAGCGCTATTCCAGTTGTAACTCGCTGCAATGCCTCCCCTCCTCTGACGTGCAGATCCAGATGGTCTTGACTCTTGTGCCCTTTGGAGCCTGAGGACCTTGTTCACAGCACTTAGCATTTGATGGTCATGCCTGGTTTATAGGATTCTCTTTTCCACATTGTTGGGATGTCCTGGAGGAAAAGCATGCATCACCTGCCACTTTTTATCTCTGACACCTACTGGAATTTCTGGCATGGGCAGATGCTCAGCCGATGTATGGTAACTGAGGGATGAAGTGCAAACTAACAAAACAGGGACTTCTCCAAGCTTTAGAATTACTTTAGGGCCAACTGGTGTTACAGGAAAGCTAAAGTGGCTGGGCGTGGATGCCACTAATTGTTAGATAGCATATGTAATTTCTCTGACACTGTGTTTCCTACTGTGTAAAATTGTCATAACTCCCACCTCATAGGTTTTTGTAGAGGTCCTGGCACACCGATAGCTCTGAAAAATGGTAGCCAGTAATAATCGTAATAAAATTAGTACCTTCTTGCACATTTCAGTAATTTTAAGACTTTTGTCATCCTACCTTGAAGTCGTACTCTGTATTTTTTTCACTTTTGAAGTTATTTTACTCATTAGAACCGAAAAGCAGATACACGTGATTGAATCAAACTATTTAATATTTTGTGGAGTTAAATATATTGGTGGCAAAATTTTTGATCAGTATCAGTATGCATTACTGTTATATGGCAATAATATAGTCATATTATAAAAGTTCATAGACTTTTTTTTTTTGCTTTTTAGGTCTGCACCCATGGCACATGGAGATTCCCAGGATAGGGGTCGAATCAGAGCTACAGCTGCTGGCCTACACCACAGCCTCAGCAACGCAGGATCCAAGCCGTGTCTGCAGCCTACACCACAGCTCATGGCAATGTCAGATCCTTACCCACTGAGCGAGGCCAGAGATTGAACCCACAACCTCATGGTTCCTACTCAGATTCGTTTCCACTGTGCCATGATGGGAACTCCAAAAGTTTGTAGACTTTTATATTTTCCATATAAAAGGTTGCTATATGGCAAATTTGTGTACATATACTTTAAAGAACAAAACAAAACAGGAGTTCTCTTGTGGTGCAGTGGGTTAAGGATCTGAAATTTTCACTGCAGTGGCTTGTATTGCTCCTGTGGTGCAGATTTGATCCCTGGCCTGGGAACTTCTACATGCTGTGGCCACAGCCAAAAGCACCCAAAAATAAAAACAAACAGTAATACATGTTTATTTTTTAACCCTCACTTGTCAGACAATACAAAAATTATTGACATTGCCATGTTTCCCAGGCATTTATTTTGTGGAAAAAAAAAATTTTTTTTTTTTGGTCTTTTTGCCTTTTCTAGGGCTGCTCCTGCGGCATATGGAGGTTCCCAGGCTAGGGGCCCAATTGGAGCTACAGCTGCCAGCCTATACCAGAGCCACAGCAACACGGGATCTGAGCCACGTCTGTGACCTACACCACAGCTCACAGCAATGCCAGATCCTTAACCCACTGAGTGAGGCCAAAGATCTAACCCTTGACCTCATGGTTCCTAGTCGGATTTCTTAACCACTGAGCCACGACGGGAACTCCATTATTTTGTGAAATATTTTTTATATTCACTTATACAACATAATGTGCTCTCTTATAAACCTTATAAGATCTTTATTCAGGCCAAAACCAGGTTCATATGTTCTTTAAACACGTCAAGAATCCAAAACATTAATAAGTATATATTTAGTAGAAGAAAAGTACAGAGCCTTCCACTGAATTGTTTGCATCAAATTATAGAACATGTATGGACAGTCAGGTACCCTGGCACCAGTATACATGTCTCATGTCTAAGAGCACTGATCTGTAAAAATATAAGTTCCACCAGGCAAAAAAAAACAAACTTCTGGTTTCCAAAGGGAAAAGAGAGATGGGGAGGGACAAATCATGAATATGGGATTAACAGATACACACACGGCTATATGTAAAATAGATAAGCAACAGGGATTTACTGTATAGCACAAGAACCATATTCCATGGCTTGTAATAACCCACAATAGAAAATAATCTGTGATATGTACATATCATTTTGAATCACCTTGCCTGAAACTAACACAATTTTGTACATCTATATACTTCAAAAGAAAAAAGCAGCAATGTCATACCACTCTCGGTTCACTGCTAGGACTCGGGGGTGTGGCAGCTTAGTGGGTGGAGTTGCGGTTCGAGAGTCGGCAGCCCATGGTTTTAGAGATGAAGTCCTGGGGCTGAGAGAAGCCACACAGTCTGTCCATTTCACACCAGTCGTGGCCAGAACCAGAATCGGAATTTCTGTGCCCTCCCATTCTGGTAGCATCATTGCTTTGAGACAATCATATGCATGAAGCCATTGTGTAACAGCTACTTTGATAGAACATTTAATGCCAAGGACTTTTTGATGTGGCCCGAAAAAAAAAAATAACGAAGCCTTACTCTTTGGTTTTGTTTGTTCATTCATGTGACCAATTACTCCATTCTCGAACTATCATGCTGTCTTCAATTCTAAGAGTTAGAATTTTTTTTAAAAAATTCAATGAATTATATTTATTGTTGTACAACAACCATCACAACCTAATTTTACAACATTTCCAACCCCACACCCCAGCCCATCCCTCCCTCCCCACCCTGTCTCCTTTGGTAACCGTAAGTTTTTAAATGTCTGTGAGTCAGTTTCTGTTCTGCAAATAAGTTCATTGTATTCTTTTTTTTTTTTTAGATTCCACATATAAGTGATAGCATATGATTTTGTGTCTCACTGTCTCTAACTTCACTTAGCACAATAATTTCTAAGTCCATCCATGGTGCTGCAAATGCCCTTATTTCATTCCTTTTTTATGGCTGAGTAGTATTCTATTATGTATATGTGGCACATCATCTTTATCCACTCCTCTGTTGATGGATATTTAGGTTGCTTCCATGTCTTGGCTGTTGCATATATTGCTGCAATGAATATTGGGATACATGTATCTTTTGGAGTCATGGTTTTCTCTGGATAGATGTCCAGGAGTGGGATTCCTGGATCATATGGTAATTCTATTTTTAGTTGTTGTTGTTGTTTTTTTTTTGGTCTTTTGTCTTTTTAGGGCTGCACTTGTGGCATAGGGAGGTTCCCAGGCTAGGGGTCTGATTGGAGCTGTAGCTCTGCCGGCCTACACCGCAGCCATAGCAACACAAGATCTGAGCCATGTCTACGACCTGTGCCACAGCTCAAGGCAGTGCCAGATCCTTAACCCACTGAGCGAGGTCAGGGATCGAACCTGTGTCCTCATGGATGCTGGTCAGGTTGGTTAACCGCTGATCCATGACGGGAACTCCTATTTTTAGTTTTTTGAGGAATCTTCATACTGTTTTCCATAGTGGTTGCACCAGTTTACATTCCCACCAACAGTGTAAGAGGGTTCCCTTTTCTCCACATCCTCTCCAGCGTACATTGTTTGACGATGGCCATTCTGGCTGATTTAAGGTGGTACCTCATAGTAGTTTTGATTTGCGTTTCTCTAATAGTTAGTGACATTGAATGTCTTTTCATGTGATTTCTGTCCATCTGTATGTCTTCTTTGGAGAATTCTGTGTTTAGATCTTCTGCCCGTATTTTGATGGGGTTATTTGTGTTTTTTTTTTTTTTTTTTGGTATTAAGCTGAAGGAGGTGTTTATGTATTTTGGAGATTAATCTCTTGTCAGTTGCTTCATTTGCAAATATTTTCTCCCATTCTTTGGGTTGTCTTTTCATTTTTTTAAGAGTATCCTTTGCTGTGCAAAAACTTTTGCGTTTAACTAGGTCCCATTTGTTTATTTTTGTTTTTACTGTCATGACTCTAGGAGGTGGATCTGAGAAGCTATTGCTGTGTGTGTCAGAGAGTGTTCTGCGAAGAGTTAGGATTTGAAGGGAGGGGAGTTAGGAATAAAGTGAGGATCGGTGTGGGGATCAGGGATTTGATGGGATCAGGAATATCTTTTGGTTCATTACTTCCTAATAAGTGCTGCTCTTTTGACCTGGCCTGGTCAAAGCAGCTACTTGAAACATCCAATTCAGAGTGTCCCTTTGGACAGAGCATAAGGAACTGAATGTGCTACTTCATCGAGGGCTCTTTTCATTAGCCACGGTTTCTCTCTCTCTGTAGTCTTGAAAGACCCATGACTTCTGCACATTTTTATGCCTTGATATATATTTGAGTCTGGGCTGCCACCATAGCATCTTATCCTCTTAACTCAGGCTGCTCTCAAGTATTCTCTGGGGGAAATAACCTAACATCATCCAGATTTTCACACCTCTTAAATATGGCACATTTTGACAGGATCATCATTTGCGGGTGTTTAAGACAGAAGATGATAAAAAGAAAAAGACAACAGTATTAAAAGAGAAACATCCTATTATTAGAGTACAGTCTACCATTCATTGCATAGAAGCCGATACAGGGTAGACCCAGCATGCTTCCCTCCAAAGGGTTTTTTTTTTTTTTTATTTTTTGTCTTTTTGCTATTTCTTGGGCCGCTCCCGCGGCATATGGAGGTTCCCAGGCTAGGGGTCGAATCGGAGCTGTAGCCACCGGCCTACGCCAGAGCCACAGCAACACAGGATCCAAGCCGCGTCTGCAACGTACACCACAGCTCACGGCAACGCCGGATCGTTAACCCACTGAGCAAGGGCAGGGACCGAACCCGCAACCTCATGGTTCTTAGTCGGATTCGTTAACCACTGCACCACGACGGGAACTCCCCTCCAAAGGGTTTTGTTGGTGTGGCCTAGGGATTCTGATGCTGCACAATGGCCATCTGAAGGACACCAACCTGACAAGGGTTTAAAGGAAGTAATTTGTCCAGGTATTCAGACATGAGCTATCTAGTTTCATCTGTAGACAAATATTTTCTCCTTCGGGAGTTTTTGTCCCTTCCTGGGCACTGTTGGGAGGCAGTTGGGCTCGGCAGGTGAAACCAAGCCCCATCTAGCTGCTGGGCCACGCGTGTCCGGTGCAATCTGTGTGTCAGTCTGTTTTCAAAGGTTGGTCAGAAAGAGTCTGAGAAACAGCTTTGGAAGTGAGGGTTGATGACTCTCCAAGTAACTCTAATCAAAGAGTTGTGAACTTCATTGACTCTTTTTTCCCTTTCTTTTTTGGTCCTGTGAATAAACTGTACCCGTTTTTCCAGGTGAAATACTTCACCTGAGGTTAAGCAGAAACCAAGTGACAAATGCAAAAGTGCCTCAGGAGAAAAGCTGAGTCCAGGACCCCCCGCGTGAACCCTCTCTGCTCCCGTCAGGGCTGAGCTGCACTTCTACAGCCTTTGAGAGGATTATTTTCTCTGTGCCGGTTCTTGGTAAATACTCAGACTCTGAGGGAAATTCAGATTAATTCCACATACACACAGAGCAGCTAATGACTAAAAAGTCCTCCTTGCTCATTGCAGAATAGGCACGTTCCAGAAAGAGAAGTCTTCCAGGACTCTTAAGGTAAAAATCCCTTTCAGGATTTAAAGACCTCAGGTAACAGAGTTCTAAAGCAGCAGATATTGTGGCACCACTTCAAAAATAGCTATTTAAGTCCTCCAGCTAAAATTACTCCTAAACGGGACATTGCAGCAAACACCTGGAGTGAAAGAGAGGTGGTATCTCAAAGGGAAATTAAAGAATAAAATGCACGTTAATCTTCGGGTTTTTTTCTTAAATCATAATGCAAGTGAATTTTAAAAAGCTGAGTAAATCCAGTGGAATGTAGGTGGGAAGGAAAACTTAAGGTACCATGATTGCTCATGATCCTCAGCAAAGGCTGAAAAGGACAAGTAAGATGAAGAGGGGGAAAAAAAAAAAAACCCACCCCCAAAACAGAACTATGACTCAAATGTATTTCCATAAAAACAAATAGTTGCAAATCCCTCAGTAGGAGTCAGGCTCCTTCTGGGCCAGCCCCCGATTTGAGATCCCAGCCTGACACAGGTTCAGCCTTGATGGGAGGGGTCCTGGTCACAGATTCACTGCAGTTCTGGGTCAGCTATTTCAACCTTGGTCAGCCAGAGCTATCTCTGGCTCCCACTGGAACAAAATCATATGTCTAAAAAAAAAAGTCTGGATTTAATCCTCTCTCTGGTGCATCTTCCACACCGTAATGAACTAGAATCAGATCGGATTTCTAAAGTTTGCTCAGACTGGACCTGCCTCTCTGGGCTTCGGTGTATCCAGTGGTGTGTGAGTTGGGTTGATCCCTTTTTCATTACACTTGTCATGTCCATTTCCTCTACCATCTCCCACGCTTACTCTGTCATCAGTTCAGAGCCAGGCTGGTGTCCTAGGCTCAGGCTCCTTCTTCTGAGCTGTCTTGTGCAGCCACTAGATGAGTCTTCTTAACATACTGCTTTTTGACGGTTCATTCTCCAGCTCAGAAATCCTTTCTTAGCTCCCCATAAATAAACAATAAAGGTTGGCCTCTCTAGCCTAGCGTATGAAACTATCTGCCTCCAACGAGCCTCTTTAGCCTCTTAACAGCCCCCCCTCGTGACTCCAGGGTCCTTTGTAGGGGCCCTGCAGTCGTTGCTTGCTCCAGTGTGGTTATTGAGCATCTCTGAGCTCTGTGGTTTCTAGGTGCTGTGATACTGCAGCAAAGCCTGACACAGCCCCAGCTCTCATGGAGCTTATTCTCTAGTTCAGGGGGACAGGTAATAAATACATCATATTTCAAATGTGAGACTTTATGACGAATATGAAAAGGGTGGTGAGTTGTAGCACAGGCACCTTCTCTTTGAAATCCAGTAGCCCTAGCTGGTTCTATGCTTTATCTAGCAGTCCTCACGAGCTGTCTTGATTTTCATGGTTTTAGTTTCCAGCCTATGGATCGAAGCAGGCATGGGTATGCTTGGTTTCGCCGGGTAAGGGCTCTTGTGCCTGGACCACAAGGACCATATCTTTCATCTCTTTGTAGCTCCCAAACCGTGTGGCATCAGTGCTTTCATGTGGGGAGAGAGCATGTGTAGTGGTTAGGCGAGCGTGCTCTCTGGGTCAGATCATCTGTGTGCAGGTGCTGGCTTTACTGCCCGCTGCCTCTCGGCTGTGGCCTCTTGTGCCTCTCCCTTCCTCAGTTGAGCTGCCTCTAAAATGAAAAGGATGACGTTCTCGTCTTCATAAGGTTGTCATGCGTATTTCATAACATGCTCAGTGCACGGACGGGAGTGTATGGGTGTGTATGTGGGCTCACAAATGTGTATGGTATCGAATAACACTGAGTTGTTTACTGCTGTCATTTTTGTTTGGGTGAGGTTAACTTTAAATCTGTATAAATATTCACACGTCTAAACAGAAATAACCCTTAAAGAAATGAGGATGCTATGTTTCCTTACAGTCTACTTAATTACCAACCAGATGGAGGAACATAAGCCAATGGGCTCTGGCTTCTCAGCGGGTTCTGTTGTGTTCATTGCTTCTCTTGTATTCACTTTCACCGTACAAGAAGATTTTACATATAAATTATTTCTCAGCGAAACACTGTGTCTGGAGTTGAAGATAAATAAGATGTGGAAGTCAGATGTAATTATGCCCAGATCCATTTTCTTGGGCATTTTGTTGTATATGAATTTGTACCCAAATGCTATAGACTAAACATATACAAATAAAGTTTCAAAAGCAGTTAGCATGACTGCATAATGAGGCAGTCCTGGTTTAGTGAATATCGATACCTTTGTTACTTGTAATTTACATGGACTCTTATAGGTGGTTACTTTAATAGGACGTGTTTCCTGTTGATTGGTCGGACAAAACGATGCAGGAAGTTACTGGTAGGAATTGTTTATATTTTCATGTGAATTTGAACGACACTAGTAAAGGAATTGTTTTAAGCTATGAATAGATAGAATTTATATTTCCATAATACTTAGTGTATTACAACCCTGAAAAAAAGGTTTCCTGTAAAAACACAGTCCAAGTTTCTATGCTGGTAAAATAGAGGAAGGTCCCTCACACTTGCTTCATCAGTATGACGATGAATTTGGTAGCAGATGCGTGTCAATGCTTTGTTTTTTTCTCCCTGGTGTTAGACATAGCTGAGGGTTCAGGGGTGCACATGGAGCACAGTTTAGCTTTAGAGGTGGTTACCCTCCTTAGGGATCAAGATACCTGAGAATTAAGGAACACTGCAAGTCAAATGGCAGCTAAAGTTCCAACTCTAAAAGTACTCACAGCATCCTCTGCTTTGGGCAGGTCTGAGTACTCAGAACTGGATTCGAATCTAGATTCAGCCATTGGCTTGTCATGTTCCCAGAAGCATTCCACCTCTAACCCCTGTTTTATTAAAATTAGAATATCATATATCATAAGTTTTATGAGCGCAAATAAAGCTAAGTACTTAGTGCCTAACTGTCTTAAGCACTCAATACTTATTTGCCAAATAAAAGGCTGGGGGAGAAAAAAACTCCTACTGTTTCTGTTTGACTTTAGGCCTTCAGAAAGCTGTTCTAGTATCTAAGCCAGTGGTTTTCAACCCTGGTTATATATTAAAATCACCTGGGAAGCTTTTTAAATGTCCTGATGCTGTGTGAGTCATAATTGATGAAAGTAAGGTCTGGATAGAGGTGTTTGGAAAGCTCCCCACGTGTTTCTGACTTTGAGACCGTGTTGAGAACCATGGATCTTAGCCATCTGAGAACCCCGCTGGTGTCGCCTTCTTCCTTTACGTGAATTGATTCTGAGATGCTCTTGCACGTGTCCCCTTCTCTACATCACAGTGCCCTGGGCCAGGCCGGGTGCTTCGTTACCTGAACTTTGAGTTGTCCCTCTTCTGGTCTCCATTCCAGCAGTCTGTTTCTCCTCTGGTTCCTCTGTTGAAGAGCCAGCCCAGTGATCCTAGGAAACAAATTGGAGCCCTCCTGGCACACCTTGCCCAACTCCATGGCCTATCCAGGGAAGGCCTAAGGCCTCCATGGCCTGCGGGAGTCTGGCTCTCAGCCCCTGCGATGCCTGGGCAGTTGTACCGTAGCTCCTCTAGTCTGATAAATGCAGCCACGTCCCCGGGGAGGAGCCCTGGTGGAGGCAGACACTTATTTGGGGTTCCATTCGTGTCCCAGTGTGATCGGTGGATGTACGCATCCCTTCCCCATTTGGGAGAAAGAACACGAAGAAATAGAGTTTGAAATAAAGAGAAAGAAGGAATCATGCCAGGCCTTTTTGCAGTCCGTTGGGCTGCTGTGACAAAATAGCCCAGACAGGGTGCTGTGAATGACAGAAATGTATTTGTCACAGTCTGGAGGCTGGGAGGCCAAGGTCAAGGCACCAGCAGATTCAGTGCCTGGTGAGCCCTGCTTCCTGGGTCGCAGACGTCTTTGCACTGTGTCTTCCTGCAGCGGAAGAGGCCTGTGAGCTCTCTGGGGTCTCTTCTAAGGGCCCTAGACCCATTCATCAGGGTTCCGCCCTCCTGAGCCAATCACCTCCCCAAGACCCTGTGGCCTAGTACCATCACATGGGGGTTAGGTTTCAAACTATTAATTTTGAGGGCATGCAAACATTCAGGCTATAGCACACACTAAAAACATCAACACTTTTGTGTGGAAAGTGCTGGAGTGGGAATTCCCATCATGGCTCAGTGGTAACGAACCTGACTTGTATCCATAAGGATGCAGGTTCGATCCCTGGCCTCGCTGCGTGGGTTAAGAATCCAGCGTTGCCATGAGCAGTGGTGTAGGTCACAGACACGGCTCAGATAATGGTGTTGCTGTGGCTGTGGTGGAGGCACAGTGGGAACTCTGGTTCTGTTTCAATGACATTGAGCCGGGGAGCCTTGGGGGCCATGCTCCTCTTAGCCACCACCTGCATTTGTAAAATGAAAGGTTTTTGGCCCAATCTTCTCTTCACTGTGGATTTGTGTCCCTTCCTGCTATGCTCTGAGCACTCAGAAGGGTTGTCTGGTCTTGTGCCCTCTCCTCTGTAGTCATTAATCACATATGTGTCTTGAGCACTCAAACATGCTTAGTCTGAATTTAGATGTGCTGTGCCTGTAAGATACACACCAGCCTTTGAAGATTTAGAATGAAAGAAACGATACGATTAAAATTAATTTCACCTTTCTGTGTCTTTTTTTTTCCTAATGTAGCTTCTGAGAATTTTAAAATTGTGTGTGTGGTTCATATATTCCTATTGGTCAGTTCTGGTCTAGAAACTCTGTTTCTTACTTAAAGGAATTTTTTACCTGCTTTTTCATTGTTCAAGTGCATATGAAGAAGAACACGTCCAAGCAGTATGAAATGACCAGTGGTTCCCCAACCAGCCAGAACGAAGAGCCATTTTAAGGGCTTTGTTTTCCTAGTGCTGTAGGCCAAGGTACAGTTTCTGTTAGGTGATTTGAAATAGAGCATAACTTCTCGGGCACTTCTGCTCTGTGAGCAATGCTAGGGCTGGGACTAAAGGTCGGGCATCTCCAGGCTGGCAAGAAAGGGCATGGTCTACGCCTCCATCCTCCGTTGGGTCTGCCATCCTGGCATTGCCTCTTTGTTCTGCCCTCCACACACTTTCATCTTTTAAGGGGGAATAGTCATGTGGGCCGCATGCAGGAAGCAGAGATCTTTGCATGACTTTGAAAGTGAGCTAGGTTTGGAAAATATGTTAACATTGACCCAGCTCAATGATTTGTGGGCAGCTTTGAAAATTCATTATAGTTTCCAAGTCCCTGAAGTCACATAGAACTCTCCCGGTCTATTTCTGATCACATAAACAAGCTCTCCTGACACGTAACAAGCCTGACACGTAACACATAGGATGTGTCTGTTTAAAGTGAGTTGTGTGAAAGCCACAGCGGGGTCGCAGTGAGCTGGTAATGCCACAACCTCCAGCGTTGTTACTATACTTGTACACTGAGTAATCAGTGTTTACCTCTGGGGTTCACAGTTAAATTCCCTTTCTTGGTATGGAACATATTAAAATTGCCTCATAATCTTTGTAGATTGTGTCTGTACTCTCTGCATAAAGTTAGGGGATGATTTGCGACTATGATTATGTTTTCAAAACTGTTTTCTTTTATTGTTGTGTACACATAACTGAGTTCTTTATGATTTGCACCCTCAGTTCAATACATCCCACCAGATCGGTGTAATTTGGAGAAACCATGTTGATGCTTGTCTTGAATTCTCACTGGAGAGGTGCCCTTATAGACAGCTGACTCTGCACTGATGGTTTTCAGGTTTCAGCCACATTGGTCATTGGACCTGGGGGATGCGTAGAACAGTGTGTAAGAAAATTCGAACTCCTTTTTAGTTGGTGTGAGAAAATTGGCATTGCTGGTACCAGTTTGCCTTTTTCTGTCTGCTCTTTAGTCTGAAAGCATTTGTTTTGAGGCCTTCTCTGTGGATTGTAGTGAAGTGAATTTTACGATCTGCTAGAATTTATATGTGCGGTTCTGGAATCTTTCTGGAGCACAGTAGACAAGGTGATTGGGGAGGGCCAGACAGGAGAAACGTGGGGAGAGAAGGCACAGTGAGGCTGGAAGGGGACGGGGAGCAGATCCCATCACGTGAAGGCTCCTGAATGTGCTGCCTTGGTCTTTGCAGGAGGGCTACATTTAAGAATTATAAGGGGGCCCTGGAGGTGATGGTGGGGCCCTCAGACTGACCGTTCTGAAATGTCATACACCCTCGGTGGTAGCCAAGTGGAAGGTGGATTTGAAGGGAGTAAAACTGAAGGCATGGAGACAAACGAGAAGGCTGTTCGGATAACTGACTCAAAAGAGAGAGTGGGCCCGGACTAAGGCAGAAGGACGGGAGGAGAAGTTGGACCCGAGAGAAATTTAAAAGGGTGCATTGATGGGATGGAGTGTCAAGAAGTACCAGTCTCGAAAGTTCCCTGGATGCCTGGGCAGGTGAGGGAGAGGAGTGGCATTGTGGACAGGTTCGGGAGGGCTGCTCTCTTAGGGGTCCTCCGCGGCAGGGTGCGGAGGTGGCCACTGCCGAGACAGCAAGCCCGCATCCGTGTGGAGACGCCTCCTGAGACAGATGCAGATCTGCTTGGTTCACGAAGAGATGTGCTGAATGATCTTGGCTCTCAGAACCTGAAATGATGCACTGTTCAACCAAATAAGGAAAATAGCACTCAGGAAATGGCAACTACAAAGAGCTTGTGAGAGAGCAAGGGGCCAGCGGAGGGCTCGGAGTCTGCAAGCCTTCTCATTGGAGCGTCTTGAGGCAGGGGGCGGGGCCGGGGGCGGAGTCTCACCCACCGGCAGCCTCTACCCTGCGGGCAGGCTGGGAAGTTCCCTGGTGCCCTTCAAGATGCCTCCCAGCGTGCCCTTTTCTGTAGCGTCTTTGGAGCCTTCCTTGCCTTGTCCTTCAGGCTGAGGGGGAAGGCTGGCCTCGCTCGCTCCTCTGCGCTGCGGATGTGCTTTGTAATCCTGGGTCTGTGTTTTCGCTTACCGTCCTGTCCCCGGGGTTCTTCCCCCTAGACGGTGGGGTTTGGGCGAGAGGGAATTGTATAATCTCCATTCCGTTAGCCTCCAGGTACGGAGTCTGTCAGGTGTCTGGAGCCCCTGGGGAGGGTGCGGTAGATGTTCTCCGAGTAAACGCAGGAGGTTCTTAGACGGGATGGTGAACTGCGAAGAGCAGTAACCTGGGCAGAGAAGAAGGGACCTGGGTTCTGGTGCCGGTTCTGCTGCTCGTGGTTCTTTGTCCTTGGACAGGCTAATTTTTCTGGGCCTTGGTTTTCTTATAGGCAAAGGAGGAAATTGAATGAGAATCTAGAAAATCCATGATGGTTTTCAAGAGGTCCCTAGATTTCTTGAGATGAAGTGCAGAATTGGGTATTCTTGTGTTCGTGTGTGTGTGTGTGTGTGTGTGTGTGTATACAGTTTTTTTTCCCCCTGAGGGAAGGGCCAAGAGCTTTCCTCATACTCTCAAAGAGGTGTGTAATTAAGAATCACTGAATAAAATGTGATGGCCTTAGAATTTCTGTATAGGATGGAGTTGGGAGGGATTGCTGTATTTTGTGGGTGGGGAATGAACTAAAGGACTTGTCCTGAAATGGTGATCAAGTGACAACACACTCTAGTTACTAGGTTTTTGTATTTATTTGAGACAATGAGGTGTGAAAGTGATGGAGATTGTGGGGAGACGTGTGCTGAGGCTTCTCTGAGCCCACTCCTTGTACTGTCACTTCATAAAGATTTTTTTTTTTTTTTTTTTTTTGCTTTTTAGGGCCGCACCTGTGGCATATGGACGTTCCCAGGCTAGAGGTCAAATCAGAACTACCACTGCCGGCACAGACACAGCAGGTCCGAGCCACGTCCGCAACCTGCACTACAGCTCATGGCAATGCCAGATCCCCAACCCACTGAGCGAGGCCAGGGATCAAACCCCGCATCCTCATGGATTCTGGCCAGATCCGTTTCCGCTGTGCCACAGCAGAATTCCCAAGATCTTTTAATTCTACGTGAACTGTGTTATTCTGGTTCTTATTAGTGTTATCTTAATGAGCTGTCTAGGCATGGAACATTTGTTCCTTTTTACTAAAATTCACCTTAGCAGGGTCAAATGCAAGTTTTTTGAGGCTCTAAGAAATACTTTTGTTTAACAGTGTATATTTTTATTTCGATTAAACATTAATGACATAGAAGCAGAAAATGAATACTAAATAAGAATGTTTACCACTTACTGTCCTCATTTTTTAAAAAACATGTTATAATTAGACAAGCTTAGCAACTATCGTAGCTATTAACAAACACTGGCCATCATATACTCAAATATATAACCTAATTTATTACATACATTCCCAGCTGATGGAAAGCTTTCTTCTGTATCCTGTGATACCTTGAGGTGGACATCACATTTTTATTTTCTAAAATGCTTTTCAAAGACCAGATCTTACTTTACCAATGATGATGGTGGCAGCAGTGGCTTTAGGACACAGCAGCAAAAGTATGGGACTTTGTTCCATGGTCACCCAGCCAGGGAGAGGTGGAGCTAGGATTTGAACCCAGGAAATCTGAGGCTTAAGCTTGCACTCTTAGCCAGTCTAGGCTATGACCCTCCCAAATAGAGGTTCTTTTTCTCTATAGAGCTTTACTTTTGAAGTTTCAAAATAGCGCAGATAGAATAATTCTTACATTTATGATCAGTTTCAAGGCCTGCACAAACTGCAGTTGGGACCCGCTTAAACCCATAGAGATACTCTACTCTTTTGAACAATGGAAAGTTTATTTCCCATAGTTCATCATCTTTTTGATACAGAAATCTTTTGTTCATCTTACCTGGTTGTAGTGCTTTGCTTTACCCATAGAAGAAGGGCTAGAGATGGTTTTCAACAGCATTCTACAGTATTGAAAGCAACAGCTAGGTATTTTAGGAAAGACCTAAACATGTTGCTAGAAATGACACTAAGCTGTAGTGTATCCTCATGGGGTAATTTACTGTGTGAGGTTAGAATTGCCAAGAAAATTAAGATAATGGGCTCTGTTGATTTCCTTGGAGAGTTAAGGTGAGATATATTGTTAGTCTGAAACATCCCATCTAGATGGGTTTGAAGTTAGACTTCATTGTCAGAGAATTGGGTACCTGAGTAATACACTCAGAGGAGTGGCCTGCCTCTGTTTACATCTGATCTAGTCCGCAGGCCCATCCTGTCTGACTGACTCAGCCCAGCACACCAGGCTCACACTCCAAGGTATGTCCTGAGGCCTGACTTTCTCCTCCGTGGCCCTAGGGCACTCGCTCCAAGCCTGCAGGGACCACAACAGACCATCCTGGCCCCAGATCCAGCTGCCAGCTGGTAACTGGCTGCCGTGGGGCTGCGATGCTGCAGACACCCCTGAACTGCTAAGCTTGTCTGGTGCTTGCGCTCAAGCCTGCAGCCACCCAATGGCCCAGGAACTCCTGTTGAATCTAGCTCCCTGTTCAGGAATCTTAATAGCCTTCCCACTGGGTCTGGGAGAGGGTTAAGAGATAAAACTTCAGACCAGAGAGCCCAAGGAGATCAACCCATAATTAATTAGTGCAGCTTGGCAGACCTGTGAGCTGGTCCCCACAGCTCCCTGTAGTTCTTCTCCATGGCCCTGGCTTCCTTCCCTCGGGGACCATGGGGGGAGTTCCAACAAACTGCTTCTGCACGGATGACTTGTTTTTCTCCGATTACAGTGTCATCAGCACTAAGGTGCTAGATAAGCAGAGGGTGAGAATTAGCCAGAAGGTCTCAAGAAGAGAATGGTTAAAATGGGTAGCTTTATTAGTGTACATGGTTGCCATTCTGTTTTTGCAAACTGTTTTCATTGCTTTTTCTTTTTTTTTTTTCTTTTTCTTTTTAAATGGCTGCACCTGCTGCATGTGGAAGTTACAGGGCCAGGGATAGAATCCGAGCCTCAGCTGTGTTGCTGGATCTTTTAACCCACTGCACAGGGCGGGGGATCAAACCCGAGTCTTCTCAGCGACCCCAGGCACTGCAGTTGGATTCGTAACCTGTGGCGCCACAGTGGGAACTCCGTCATTTCATGGCTTCTAAACTAATGGAGATGGAAAAAATAAAGTACTCAAATGAAATAATCATCATTTGGGAAATTTTTAATGGTTGATAGGATGGAGGGGGTGCCCCTATGTATGTTGTCCCTAGATTTGAGGAGATAAGCAACTCTTGCTCATACTTAATATTTGATTTTCATAATGGGCTTCTTCTTTAATTATTCATTCATTCATTCCTCACTTGTAGCAGGCCAAGCTCTTTGTGTCTTTACACATATTATCCCTTATCCTTACAACAGTTTTGTAAGGTAAGTAGTAGTCATTCATTTGTTTGAGCAACCAGATATTTTTGTGTTAAGTGGTTGTTAGGAGCTTGGCTGTGAGCTCGGTGATGGAATAGACAAGCGAAGGAGCAATTTCCCTGCTCTAAGTTATTTTCCACTGTTAGCTGGTAAAGACAGATAAACATGTCATTAGCGTGCCTCATTGTGTTCTTAGACACCCTTCAGAGGTTATATGAATTTGTGCAGATTTTTTGAAGAGCAGTGGTTGTGCTGTTTCTTTTTTTGGGGGGGAAGCACTCGCAGCATATGGAGGTTCCCAGGCTAGGGGTCGAATCAGAGCTCTAGCCACTGGCCTACACCACAGCCACAGCAACACAGGATCCAAGCTGTGTCCACAACTACACCACAGCTCACGGCAATGCCAGATCGTTAACCCCCTGAGCGAGGCCAGGGATGGAACCTGCATCCTCATGGATACTAGTCAAGATTCATTCCCGCTGAGCCATGATGGGAACTCCAGTTTATGTGGGAACTTAAAATTTTTTTTTCTTTGTCTTTTTAGAGCTGTACCCGTGGCATATGGAGGTTCTCAGGCTAGGGGTCAAATTGGAGCTGTAGCTGCTGGCCTACACCACAACCACAGCAACACTGGATCCTTAACCCACTGAGCAAGGCCAGGGATCGAACCTGCGTCCTCGCAGATGCTAGTCAGATTCGCTGTCGCTGAGCCATGACGGGAACTCCTGGTTGTACTGTTTGCCCTAGCTATCCCATGTAGGAATCCTGCCTGTAGAAATACCTGCACACAATTGAAAAGATGTTTGGTAAGGATGGTGATTACAACAGTATTGCAGCAGATACAGAGAAAGCTCACTCTCAGGGGGATGGTTAAATTGTTATGTTATCCACAGACACTGGAATAGCATTAAAAAGGAGATCTGTATGTGTTGACATAATATTTGTGATATATTGTTAACTGACAAAACTATGTTGACAAAAAGTCTGTATAACAGAGACACATTACCTAAAATAATAATTGTAAAGGAAAAGGAAAAAAAAAATTTTCTGCAAGAGTCATAACCAGATTCTTAGCTCCTGTATAGGCAGATGGGGAGACAGGTGTGGACAGACGACTTTTATGTGTTACTATTTTGTTTCAATTGACAAAACTTGGGGCCTTTCCAAATATTTTAGACAGCAAATACATTTCTAAAAATAGGTGATAGATGCTAGGTCAGAGTTATGTCCAGAGTCCTGTGGGGACACAAAGAACCCAGACTGGAGGTGGGAGAAGGTGAGAGAAGGTCTGGATGGGGACCAGCCTGGCCAAGCTCATGATGTACATGGTCAGGCACATGCAGGGAACAGAGAACAAGAGCTTCCTGCTCTCAGCATTCTGGAGCTTTCCAGGTGGCGGCAGTGGAGTTGGCCCTTCACGATGTTAATAGCTGCCCAGGTCATCCTGAGCTCTTTCTCCTCCCTCAGCCTCCCCGGTGCATCAGCTACTGAGAAATACTTCGCATCTGTCCACCTCTTCTCTAGCTCTGCTGCTGCTTGGTTCAGACCTCTCACTTCTTCCCTGGATAATGGAGAAACCTCTCCTAGTGGCTCTCCTGGCCCCTGTCTGTATGCCACCTCCTCCTACCCTAGTCTCTCCTGCACTTTGCTGAGATCTTCTAAAAAGGCAGGTTTGACCCCGCTGTCTTTCTTCAACTTGCCCCTTGATCCCTCACAGATTCTGGGATCTCACGCTCATAAAGCAGCCTGCCTGCCCATGCCACCCCCCTTCCTCCCACGGCAACTCTTAGGCATTGTTATCTGGAATTTTTTTCTTACAGATGCCACTCTTCTTATCAAACAAAGGATGGATGATGATGTAGAGAAGGAAAAATCCCTGCTGGGGATTTAGTAGTTGATTGTCAGCCTGTTACTTTGCAAATAATCTAACTCGCTGCTCCTCTTTCTGAGAGTAAATGTCCGTATTCCATATTATTTGAGGTGAAATTTTCGAAATTAAGGCATTTCAAGGCAAATAGTCTTTTCTTCTTCTTCTTTTTTTTTTTTTTTTTTTTTTTTACTGCCCTTGGGGATATTTCCTTTTATAAATATTCCTGATGGATATTTCTAACAGTAGATTGGTCTCCACACAGAGGACTTAAGAATCTGGCATTAATTTGTGTACTTGTCTATTTCAAATCCGGATGCACTCTACCTTAATAGAATACACACTGTTCTAAAAATGCTGCATTGACCAAACAGCCTTTATTTGCTTTGGCTAAACTTGGAGTTAATGGATGGACTTGATGTACCGTAAGATAGAAATAACCCTGAGCGATAGACCTGAGAGATTCACTTTAGGACATACTACATACTATCCTCCCGTCTCTTCCACTGATTTATATTTTTATGGTATTTTTCTATCATAGAGTAGTAATCAGTAATCCCTTTGAGTTAATAAGAGGCGATGGTTTCAGCTTGTTTATTTTCAGAAATGTTTGTACGGTACACGCATTGCAGAAGCGAATATACTGTCATCTGGCTCCCTCTGGTGGGCAGTTATATGAAAAAATCAAACTACATAAGAGTCTTGTGGGGAGGGCACAGCTTGTGAATAGTTCTGGTGTTTTAGTATTTGTGTTAAAGTAAATGAGAGCAACAGCACATGTGTAGCCATGCTAATACTGCTGCTATTTATCTTTTTATAAATAGTGACACTGCTGGGACCACAGTGAAAAAAAAAAATTAGAGGCTGACTCCACCCTGTAACTTTAAAACAGTGCCAAGTCAGGACAAGGCTCATACTAAAATTCAACAATGCGGTTAATTCATGAGCCCAAATATTACTCCACAGATTATTCTGGAGTCCTCCAGTAGCTGGACTCTTCACTCAATAATGCATATTTTCAGAACTTTAGCAAATGATTATTTTTATCCTGAATCAGTTTATTTTGATAAATTTAGTATTTGTTCATACATCATCTCCTGAATTTACACACTCACTAAAGATGTGCTGTCTTTATTATGGAAATGAATTGATATCAGGTGTTATCTTGGTGGTGGTTTCTCGCTCTTCAACAAGATTAAACCAGGAAGAAGTTGCATGAAGGCTTCCAATTAAATTTCATTTGTATATAATCATTGTATTTTATATGCTAATAAAAGTTTACATTTATTATGTCCATCAACAGAGGAATGGATAAAGAAGTGAAAAAATGATACAAATGAACTTATTTACAAAACAGAAACGTACTCGCAGACTTTGAAAACAAATTTATGCTTTCCAACGGGGAAGGGTGGAGGGGAGAGGGAAGTACTGGGGGGGGGGAGGCTGGCACTGACACATGCACACTTTTGTGTATGGGATGGGTGATCCACAGGAACCTGCTGTGTAGCACACAGAAATCTACAGAGTGTTCTGTGACGACCTCTATGGGAACGGATGTGTGTGTATGTGTGGCTGAATCACCTTGCTGTGCAGCATAAATTAGCCCAACATGGTAAATCAACTCTACTGCGATGGGATTCTTTTTTAAAGTTCACGTCTATTGAGTTAAGCATTTGTTGATGGGCGTTATCGCATTTACTTTTCCCAGTAACTCCGAGAGGCAGGTGAGTGGTTGTTACCATCCATAAGGCCGGTAAGGGGTGGCCTCGCTCAGCCAGGTGTCCTTACCTCAGAGCTCGGAGTCTGTCACCCCAGTGATAAGCTGCCTCCTCCAGTAGGTGATAAATAAGCATATGTGTGGGTAATCACCGAGTGAGACCCCCTGCACAGCCCCGGAACCTTGGCGGTTCCGTCTTTGAACTAAGGAATTCAAAGATTACCTTAACCCAGAGAGAGATGTTTACCTTTTTTTTCCTTTTCTTTGCTTTTTTTTCTTCTCATTTTGAATAGGCCTTGTAGTAGAACCTCTTTCCATTTTCTTTAATTAGGACAACTTATATCTATTATCATAGCAACGAGTTGCGTGAGAAAAATACATTTTAGCTCATTGACTTCCTCACCCAGGACTTGGAAAGAGATGGTGTGAGGTCTACGTGTGGAAGGAAGGGTAGAGTTACGGGGCACTGATGCCGAAGGTCCAGCAGGGCACGTGGGCGTTAGGTATGGGAATCTTCATGAAGAGGTTTTGAAACAGATACAGATTATCTACGGTAATTTAGGAAGTTTCTTTTTCTGAAAATACCCAGAAAATGTATTTTCGTAAGGTTGGCGGTTATAAAGAGTAGCTACCATTTAAATACTTTACGTGTATTGTCTTTTAACGTGTTATAATAATCTAGTGAGTATGACTAATCCAACGTTATTATAGGCAGTATCCAGACGAAAAAACTAAAACCCAAAGAAGGGGTTTGCCTGAGGTTATATGGCTCATAAATGATAAAGTTAGGAGCAGAACTCACATGGTCTGACTTGAGAGCCCACCCTTAAAATCACTTCACTACATTGCAGTGCTGTCCAGTAGATCCTTCCATGACGGTGGCGGTGTCTGCTCTCCATGTGGTCCAGTGCACTGGCTACTCGCCGCATGGGCCGCTGAGCACCTGCAGTGTGGCAAGTACGACTAAGAAACTTAATGTTTTGTTTTCTTTTCTTTTTAGGGCCGCACCTGCAGCATAGGGAAGTTCCTGGGCTAGGGGTCAAATCAGAGCAGCAGCTTCAGGCCGCCTCCACAGCCACAGCCACGCCAGCTCTGAGCCCCATCTGCAGCCTACACCATAGCTCATTCGGGAACGCCAGGTCTTAAGCCACCGAGTGAAGCCAGGGGTCAAACTCGCATCCTCATGATCACCGCGGAGCCACAGTGGGAAAGCAGGAACTTAATTTTTTTTTTCAGATTTTTAATTAATTTAAGTTTAAATAGCCTCTGTGTGGCTAGTGGTTATTACTTTGGACAGCACAGACTTAACAGGGCCTTTCAGATTATGTAGACATGGAGACATGATGGCCTTTTAGGATTGCCCTAACTCCTTGCTTTTTACTGTTAAAGAAATTGCCAGCCAGTGTAGCAGTTTGCTTAGAGCCATGAAGTGAGAGAAAGGGACCCAATTATCAGGCAGGTGTTTACACTTCCCAGCGCTCTTCCTATTCTGCGCTTAGCGGCATTTGCAACATTGCATTTCTGCCGCCGTTGGTAATATGAGATCGTAAACCTCCTATTTTAGAAAAATGTTTTCCTTTGTGAAATACATATCCAATTAACCCTTTCCTCTTTTTTTCAGGTGATAGAAACATTATCACGACTTTCCCGCACACCGATAGCGTTGGCCACGGGAATCAGGTACGCTCGTTGCTCTGTGGTTCGGGTGTCCTGGTCAGTTCGGTGAAATGATTACGTATCGAATGGTTACTATTGTGAAGAACTTTGCCAAGTCCTTTGCACAGGGGACCACATCTCATGCATGCCAAGTGCCTCGTTTATAAGTGCCCAATACGTATTCGAGACGGATTGAGCAAATTAGAACTTACAGAATTGAGTAAGACGCATTGGCTGATCGTCGTTCTCCATTCAGTGGTGACTGTCATGGAAATGGTTCTTTTTCTTTTTTCTTTTTTTTTTTTTTTTTTTAGTGTCCTCTAACATTTCTATACATGGGATTCATCAAAACAAACAGAAACGCCTAATTAAAGAAACACTGCCAAAGATGTTAGTTCATGTAGAGCCAGTCATCCATAGCAATACAAGCATGTATGTGGAAGGTCTGGGGCTAAACGAAAAACTGGGAAGTACCGTTGGCTCTTGAACAGCCATGGGGTTGGGGCATCACCCCTCCACACGGTGGAAAATTCGAGTACGACAGAGCTGCTGGCCCTCTGCATCCTTGGTTCCTCTGCATCCGTGGCTCCAACCAACTGTGGATTGTGTAGTATTGTCGTATTTACTATTGAAAAAAAAATTTGTAAGTGGCGCCGTGCAGTTCAAACCCTGTTGTTCAAGGGTCAACTGTAAATTGGTTAAATTATACCTTCTCCATGCAGCGAGGCATTATGCAGTCAGTTACCATGGAAATGGAAAGGCATATGTTGTGTTGGGCCTTTTCTGTTTAAAATACTGCATATCAAGTTAGGTTAATCAGAAAGTTGTATTATTCGTCACGTTAGAAGCACAGAAAAACAGTCTCATTCGCTCCCGGACGTGGGAATGGAATGGATCTCTTTGACCTGGTTTCCTCAGGGCTGTGTAATTCAGTCTCGAGCGTTATGAGGCTCTGTGACCCTGGGCCTCTTCTGTTGCTTCTGTTTGTCTATGACTTGTTCATGTTCAGATTCTAAGAGAGAATCCTTCAGGTCCGATCAGGAGTGGCCCGGGCAGCCCAGTCCCTGGTGCAGGGCACAGTGAACTTAAGGAGGAACCCCCCCCACACACACACCAGACCCTTGGAAATGGGCCCTGATTTTGGCAGCTTTTGACAGAAGTAGTCTAAAGGCTGGATAGATGGTCTATACCTTGTAATCTTCTCTTATGGAAGAAATGATTCTCTTTCCATGTCAACATCTATTTTCTGTTATATGCAAAAATATAAGATTTTGAAATAGCATGATTCTATTTTTTTTTTAGTTTTTATATATTAATTCTAAAAGGATATACATTAAAAGAGGGTTTTTTCCCCTTTTTAATTATTCATATTTGTATTTTCATTTCTTTTCTACAGTGGACTTGTATGTAAGAGCATAAAAAAAATGTGTCAAAACTTATTTATAAAAAAGAGTTTGAGGACTTTCCTGGTAGCTTAGTGGGTTAAGGATCTGGCATTGGCACTGCTGTGGCTCGGGTTTGATCACTGACCTGGAAACTTCTCTTCTGCATGCCATGCTGCAGCCAAAAAAAAAAAAAAGGATTTTGAAAGTAGCATTTTTCACACATTTTAATATATTTGAAAAGATGTAGGTTCTTCAGATGTCTTAAGGATTAAGTTAATCCATAAACCAATGTGAAAATATTTTCAACATACTAACTATAATTATTTAGTGCTCATTTGTTATGTTGATGTATCCTCTTGTTTTTTTTATGAAACATATGCCATGTTGGCTGCAAGTAAATGAAGGGAAAAACTTTTGGAACTATAGTGTAATTACTGTGATTTTTGTTAGATGTAAATTTAAGGCACTGTTGAGGTTATGAATAAAGTTTATAGCATGAGGCAAACAAGGACACTAATGCCAGGAATTAGGGGATAAACCGAAGTGATTTTCTTTTTCTTTCTTTTTTTTTCTTTTTTTCTTTTTAGGGCTGCACCTGTGGCATATGGAAGTTCCCAGGCTAGGGGTTGAATCAGAGCTGCGGCAGCCAGCGCCACAGCCACAGCAACATGGGCCCCTTAACCCGCTGAGCAAGGCCAGGAATCGAACCCCTATCTTCACTGACACTATGTCATGTTCCTAACCCACTGAGCCACAACAGAAACTCCTGAAGTGACTTTCTTTGTCTGGGTTATCTAAAGGCAACACTGTACTCTCCCGGAGGGCCTGCTTGATTCATTTGTCCAATAGATGAAAGTAAAAAAATTCAACTTACAAGCTTATAGTTTGAGAAGAAAAGTATATCAGAGTTGATGATCATATGCAAAAGGCAAGGCATTTTTATCTCGTAATTCTCATCTATACTAGTGAACCGAGTTAGGCCAGGATGATCGTTTCCCAATTATTTGACAGGCCAGATTTCTTAAGTAGGAAGATTCGGTGCCCCAGTTCAGGGCCCTGGGGCTGCTTGGTCTCTGGGGAGCTGCCATGGGCACTGAGGTGAGCCTGCAGCTGGTGTAGCTGGTGGGAGTTCACACGGGCACCTTAGCACGTCCACAACTGCTGACATCACTGCGGTGACCAGAGGTGTTGCTGCAGGTGATTTGGGGTGGCAGGTACCATAGCCTCCCGGGGGCCCCAGCCACAGCCCCAGCCCCAGCCACAGCCACAGGCTTTTTGGAGAAGTCCTGGCTGGCGTGGTAACCATGCTGACTGATCTGACCGCTTTGGCAGCCACTGAACTTCTGCGTTTCGTGAGCGGTGAATGTCCAGCCTGGGTGTTGCTCACTCACTCTGTTTTCTGTTTTCCCTCCCTCCTAGGCCCTTCCCGACAGAAGAAAGCGTTAATGATGATGACATCTACAAAGGCCTGCCTGATTTAATAGAGTATGTGGAGTGTTTTCAGCAAAATATACCACTGCTAATTTTTGCATCCCTTGTGGATTTTAACCACGGTTGTTAAAATAGCTCGCCCAAGGGGAAAAGTAAGCTTGGCTTGGTAATTAGGACCTGTAAGACTTAACCTCAAACTCATGATGGAGAGCTTCACAAGAAAATATGTGTCGACTGCCTTTCAGTTCCTGTCGTGTATCCTGCATTGTGCGCGTCTCTAAGGAGCGTAAAGAAACAGAGGCAATGAAGTCACATTTGGAAGTTTCTCAGAGGCATAGTCGAGGTAGTTGATAAACCCAGAATCAGACACATAAGGAGGAGTTAAAGACAGAAGTAGAACCTACCACTGGACTTAGAGGAGGACTAGCGCGTGCTCTGCAAGTTCAAGGGCGGGCGAGATTAGTGTGGGTTGGAGTGATTCAGGGTGGTGTTGATTCTGGACAGAGAATCCTTTGGGGCTTTATTATTTAATAGTCAGGAGAGGCTAAAGGTCTTGTAGCTGATTATCTTCTGCTGACTGATCAACTCGTGTAGATGACAAATAAAAATAAAACATGATCCTCAGCCCTCAAGGAGCTGATGCCAAGATCAGGTATGTTTGCAAAGAATTAGAATGAGACTTAGATGATGGTCCAGGCGAGATTCAGATCCTGTAGAAATTCATCAGTTATCCATCCTAAAACCCCAGCCCATGGAGCTTGTTTTTGCTCTAGAACTTTTACACTTGCTGTTCAACCTGCCCGGGTGGTTGGCCCCTCACCGTTCAAGTCTGCTCAGATGTTTCTGCCAGTGAAGCCTTCCTGACCACCCCACCTAAAACTGCCACTACCCTTACTTTGCTCCGTGTTTTTATGGCACTTGCCTCTGCCCGAATTTTCCTTCCTTTAGTGCTTTGGTTTGTTCCATTTATTGTCCATCTCCTCATCAGAAGGTCAAGTTCCTGAAGTCAGGGGGCTTTACCTTGTTCATGGCTCTCTTCCTAGCACTTCACACCATGTCTAGTGTCTCTAGTGGGTCCTCAGTAAGCATCTCTTTTCTGATGGAAGAGGCCAAAGCTGCACTGAGCATTTAGTTTTTAGGGAAGATGCTGCCTCTCATGAGACACCTGTCAGTCCACAGGAGCTCACTGAGTGCACGTTTCTCCACCAACCCTGTTACCCACACTCTCTCATGTGACACCACGTTATGAGGTTGTCACTAGTATCACCACAATTTACAAATGGGAAAACTGAGCCTTGAAAAGCTAAGTAACTTGCCAAGGATTGGAGCCCTAGTAAGCAGCAGTCTTTGGATTTGAACCCAGGCAGTGGTTCTTCTAGAGCAGAGGTTCTTACTCACTGCCTTGACTCCCAGAGGCACCCTGCCATGCCCTCTAAGACCTTTCAGGAGGACGGCATTGTGCCAGCACCACAGGGATGGCTGGCAGCTCGTCCCACAGCAGCCTGCATTTCAGTGGGCCTCAGAGTCTTATATTTTAAACGTGTATTAAGAATGGTTTTTTAATCTCTTCTTAAAAACTCCCAAGAACTCATTGATCTTAAGGTAGTTGCTGATTGTCTCACTGAATTGGCTACGATCTTCCTAATGTGAGTGTAAGATTACTGGCCATGTAATCAAGTTCCTTGAGGTCTTTGAAAGAATATATTGTTTCCAGTGTTATGATGATCTTCTTTCTTAAGCCCCAGCAACCATCACGCTTACCTGCTCCTTTTTATGGTCTTCTCTCATCCTATTTTGTTGACATCAGGATAAGTCCTGTGAGCCTGCAGGTTTGGAGAAAACTTGGGTCCCCAAACTGGCTGCCGTGAGGTGCCAGCTCATGCTCTTTGGAGTTGCATTCGTCTTCCTCTTTCCACCTGGTTGTCAGAGGTCCAAATGTCATGTGTTTCCTGCAAATGCTTGCTTTGGGGCTTGCTAGACGGCTTGATTTTCAATCTTGGCTTCCTTATGCTCTCTATGAGCTAAGCTATGGGGGCGAAGGGCCTGATGGGAAGCTCCTGGAACAAACACTGCTCTGCTGCCTGCTGCAGAGGGAATTATCCTCCGCTCAATTGGAGAGAAACAGACCCAGGACAGCATGGAGAGTGTGAGACGGCCACATCCTCCCGGGTCCATGCTCCTCCCCCAACCTTTCTGATCAGAGTGTCAGGCTTGACCACTCACGTAGGCAGCGGGACATTGGAAAGCTCATAGAGACCGCTGGTGATTTGTTGACCTTTTGAAGAATCACAGCTCCTTTTTTCCCTCTCCCTTCTTCATTTTATGCAAATTAGAAATTATTGACCTATCGGTTAGCAGGAAAAACAGCTTTAGTACAGGATTAAATAACAAAACCCAAACTGTTCCAGCCCAGTCTTAATGTGAGTGTGTGCATGTGTGTCACTCCTACAATTCTTAGAGAAAAATCTGTGAGTTTGTACATATGTATCTCTGCCCTCATGACAAAGAGTCAGAAAAGCAAAAATTAATCAAGATGATGGCTTAGTGTATTTTTTTTGGGGGGGGCAGGGAGACTCAGAAGGGCAGGGGCAGGAGAGCTGGGGTTAGAAATTCCATAGAAATGGATTCCAGGAGTTCCCGTCGTGGCGCAGTGGTTAACGAATCCGACTAGGAACCATGAGGTTGCGGGTTCGGTCCCTGCCCTTGCTCAGTGGGTTAAGGATCCGGCGTTGCCGTGAGCTGTGGTGTAGGTTGCAGACGCGGCTCGGATCCCGCGTTGCTGTGGCTCTGGCGTAGGCCGGGGGCTACAGCTCCGATTCGACCCCTAGCCTGGGAACCTCCATATGCTTCGGGAGCGGCCCAAGAACCAAGAAATAGCAACAACAACAACAACAAAAAGACAAAAGACAAAAAAAAAAAAAAAAAGAAATGGATTCCACAGCCGATCTTTCCCCAGGACAGGAGGATCCCTTTTGACATTGAACCTGTTCTTTCATCCTTTTTCATCTCAGCTCCTTCATGGACTCATCAGACCTCTCCTTTGATAAATTATAGAAAGTGCTTGAACCAGCATCACTGCTTCACTCAGGCAGACTGCCTGCCGGAGCCCCTCGGTATGGAAATCCTAGAACTGCCAATAGGACTCACCATCTCCCCCAGTTTCCAAAATGGAAAACTCAGAAGCATCCTTCACTCTCCCTGACTCTGACTGGTCCCCATGCCCAGGGGGCTATGCCTGACAGTCTCCTAGGTCTGTGTCTCTCCTCTGCCTTTTACCCGAGTTATAGCCCTCGTGACCCCTCGCCCACAGGACTTCCCTTGGGGGCTCCCCGACCCCCCTGCTTGTCTTCTTGACCCACCACATAACCCCTCTCTTGACCCCTCTGTGGTTCCCCGATGCCAGTCAGGTGGAGCTCACAGAGGTCAAGGCCCTCGTTTGGTTCACCCCTTCCATCGGGGCCGGGTCACACACCTGGTCACACCGGATGGGACGCCTCCCCTCGCGGGACTCTGCCTGCCTCTCTGCCTTCGCACAGGTTGCTTTATTCACATGCTCGTCCCCTCTTCTCATTCAGTGTGTCCCCCCTGGGGGGCAGAAACCGTGATGCCTCATCTGCCATCTGTCTCCTGGAGCATAGTATTTATTCAGTAAATACCTATTGAGTAGGTTAACTACATTCAAGATGCAGTTCAGACATAATATCTTCTGTGAAGCCTTCCCCGACTTCCTTAGTTGGAGTTATTCTCACTCTGTTCTCTGCATGCAGAGAATTTTGGGCTCACGTGCTGTGGTCCACACCACACCACACCACGGGAGAGCCCCTGGATCTCTGGGTCCCCACGCTCCCAGCGATGGCCAGGCTGGTGTCCAGTTGGTTCTTAGGAAAAATCAGGCAGGTGGGCGGAGGGCAGACAGGTGATTGTGGAATGCATTCTGCTTGGAGCAGACGTCTCTGAAACTTCTCTTACCACCAGATGCTTCTCCCTGAAGCACCTTCCTTTCTTCTGGGTATTTGACATTTCATTTCTGTCATAAGCCTCCAAATAATTCTTCATGACAAACACAGACAACCTTGTGATTGCACCTGCTTTGAAAAATGCTCCAAGTTGCAGAGTGACATTTACAGTTCCAGTGTCTTTATTTTTGTACATATCAATTTATAATGTCCTATCTGCACAGGCCCGAGAGAAATGCTGAGGGCTGGCAGATTTGAAGGAGCGGAATTTCTTTTCGGAGAGATGTTAATGCTTCTTGCTAACATATCGAAACTTATTAATCTCAGTTCTTTGGCATTATTAGTTAATAGAAGCTATTTATAGAACTCTGAGAGGAAAAGCTGAAGGAGCACCACCAGAGTGGGTGATGGGCAGAAGCAGCTGTTTCTGCTTTGACTGAATAGGTTTACAACCTCACATGAAGGGTTTAGGAAAGATGCGTCCATCAGTCATTGTGTAAGTGTTCGCAGACGCTTTAAAAGTAGGGATTATTTTTCACTGCTGGGAGACCAGCAGAAGAATTTAAATGGCTTTTAAACATGTCTTGTGGCCTTGGGACCTTTTCTTTAAACAAAATACAAATAAAACAGATAAAAGCAGAATCTGGCTGAAGAGGGACCTGGTGGGTACCCTCTGAGTGGCCTTGAAGGAACAAGGTTTGAAAACCACTGCATTAGACATTGACAGTTATATAACCCCGCAGAAACCGATGCTTTTAAAAGACTGCATCCTTCCCAATTCCCCTGTCGTCTCTACATTATACCCTTTAATACAGAGGATGGAGCTGAGCCCTTCGGATATGAAAAATGGGAGGCAGGATGCTCAAGTGGTTAGAAGCCTCAGAAGGTAAGGCAGACTGGGTTCTAAATCCTGGCTCTGCCATTTAACTAGCGTGGTATCCCTGGGCAAGTCTAAGAACGTTTTGTTCTCTCTGAGTCCTTATCACTATCATTGATCAAATGATGCCTGCCTGATAGCACAATTAATGCTGGGCCTGGACCAACGAGGGAATACAGAATGCCCAGTGGACGTTAGGTCCCTGCATCGGGGTCGGATTCTGTGGTGGTTGTCGTTTGTCATTCTCCTTCTTCGGAGGCACAGAGCTGTAATACAAGCCTTTGGCATGTTTGATGTCCTCTCTCGATTTTCTCTCAACATCCAGTCTGCTCTTTCTAATGACTGCATTTACTGCACGACAGACAGTGACGTTTGTCTTGTCCCCTTTCGTTCCAGTGAAACCCACGTGGAGGATGAGGAGGGTCTGTACGACTGTGTTTATGGGGAAGACGAAGGCGGCGAAGTGTACGAGGACTTAATGAAGGCAGAGGAAGCACATCCTCCTGTAGGACTTTGACTTGCCTGGGTTTTTGTTATTTTTAATTTTTCCGTCTTTTTAGGGCCGCACCCGTGGCACATGGAGGTTCCCAGGCTAGGGGTCCAATCGGAGCTGTAGCCGCCGGCCTACACCACAGCCACAGCAACCCGGGATCCAAGCCAAGTCTGCAACCGACACCACAGCTCACAGCAACACCAGCTGCCTAACCCACTGAGTGAGGCCAGGGAACGAACCCACGTCCCCATGGATGCTAGTTGGGTTTGTTAACCGCTAAGCCACGACGGGAACTCCTGACTTGCCTGTTTTTTATGTTACTCTGTGTATTTTCCTAGGAAAGCAATTGTTTGAAGGACTTATTAATATAGTTATTTATGTAACGTCTGGGGTCATTTTTTGTTTGTTTTCTTTTTTTATCTTGTTTATAACTAATTACCACATCTTGTTATTCTGAGTATTTTATTAGGAAAGTGATTCTTTGAAGGAGTATTCATATAATAATTATAAGTGATAAAATATTTAATTTATATGATAAAATAGTAACATCATAACTGCAGAACTATGACTTGTTTTTGCATCTGGAGTCATATAAACGTAGCATTTTATACCTTGGAATAATCCTAGGACATCTCTGGTCTAATCCTTTCGTCTTCCTCGTAAGAAGGTCCGAGAAGTAAATGACCCTCCACCCAGCTAAATAATGGCTAAGTGGTGATAGAACACAATTTCAGGGAGTTCCCGTCGTGGCGCAGTGGTTAACGAATCCGACTAGGAACCATGAGGTTGCGGGTTCGGTCCCTGCCCTTGCTCAGTAGGTTAACGATCCGGAGTTGCCGTGAGCTGTGGTGTAGGTTGCAGACGCGGCTCGGATCCCGCGTTGCTGTGGCTCTGGCGTAGGCCGGTGGCTACAGCTCCGATTCAACCCCTAGCCTGGGAACCTCCATATGCCGCGGGAGCGGCCCAAGAAATAGCAACAACAACAATAATGCCGCGGGAGTGGCCCAAGAAATAGCAACAACAATAACAACAACAACAACAACAACAAAAAAAAGACAAAAAAAAAAAAAAAAGAACACAATTTCAGGGAATCATGACATTACATTGTCATAAGAGGAAATCCTCTCTTATAAAGCAAGCAAAACTAATCTTTGATGTGGTGTAAACTATTTGTTAAGGATATTTCTTCCTATTCATTAAAAGTTGATGGGATGTATTTTTTCTTTTGTTTCATAATACGTCTCCTAGCATTTTTACTATTTTACAAACTTAGTTTCAGGTAGGGCCATGGTCAATATAAGCCTACAAAGTTTTATCTGCCATTAAAATATCTAAAACATGCAGAATTACTTTGAATGATTTTCTCATCTATAATTCGAAATTAAAAAAAGGTTGCGTAAGCTTTTATTAACATTGTCTCTTTGAATACAAAAGGCGTTTTCCATCAGTTGGGGGTAGCTTAGGTTTCTTCAATGCTTCGATGAATTCTCTCGGCTCTCTTCTTCCTCTTGCCTTTAACAGAAGGCTGGCGGCTTGTCCGGTGCCCAGATAGGGAGCAGTAGCTTCGGTGGGATGGGAACAAGGCAGCTGGCCTGTGTTTGGTGAATGTCACCAATGTGTGCGCAGAGCGAGCCGACAGGATGCCTGGGGCAGCATTTTAAGAGTGTTTGAGGTGACGGAGTGTCATCTGCATCCCCTTTAATTATTAACTGCTTGGGGCACCAGCACATTCTTCATTGTCTTCCCCAAGGACAGTCTTTACTTAGCTGCGGGTGCTGGGCTGCTCTTACGGCACAGGGGTAACAGTGATAATAATTGAATGCACGGGGGCTTTCCTGGGAGCTCCTCAGGGTGTTCAGTGCTGCACATGGTTTGTCCCGTTGACAGCCCCTTGGGCTGGGTGCTGTAATTCTGTTTCACCGATGAGAAGACTGAGACACTTAACGATGTTTGCATTTACTTCTGTCACACTTGTAAAGTACACTGTACATGAAGAAGATTATGTGACATCATGCATGATGTGTTTAGATTCAGTTACATTTATAACGAAAGATGTTTCAATTTGAAGAGCGTATCTATACTCACAGTTAGTAATCGAAAAATAGTTACCTATTCTTCATTTACATTTTTCAAATTTTTTAAAAAAAGCAAAGGTCCTTCACAAATGCAGTTAAATACATCTTTTGGCTAAGTGCTTTGTTAGACTGGAATGCTTAAAAAAAATCAGTACTTTCGGTTTCTGTCTTTTACCAGCGTGATTAGTACATGCATTCGATTAAAAAATTTTAAGTTGAAAATTCTTATTGCAGAAATGTCCAGAAAATGACATACGAAGTTGCTGCCTAGCAGAAATTAAGCAGACAGAAGAAAAATATACAGAAACACTGGAGTCAATAGAAAAAGTAAGTCATCAAGTCATTCTAGATGCTCAAAAGCTGCCTTAATATAGGCTCAGAGTTGCTGTGGTGTCTGTGTATTCTGATTTTCAGTGGAACTTTGGGTATAAAGATCTCCAAGCAGATTTATTCATCCCACAACAATTTATTGATTCCCTAGCACCTGAATGACACCCTGTTCCGGGGCCTGAGGATAGAGCAGTCAGCATGGCACAACTCTGGTTCTCATGACACTTTCTCTCAAGGGAGGGTTTACAATTTAAGTAAAAGCATATGTCAGATAAGGCAGAGGAAGGGGGTGGCGAGTGATGGGAGGCTGGTTCATGGGGTGGGAGTGGAAGGCTCCATGGTCACATGATAAGCAGACGGTCTTAAGTCTAGAGCAAGTGAGTGTCTCAGTGAATTGAGGGAGCAAGCCGTGTGGGTAGCCCAGAGCTGACAGGTCCAGGGAGAAGGGCCCTCACGCGGGCAGCGGGCAGTGTACCGTGAGGGGCAGCCGCAGTCCAGGTGGCTGGAGCAGAACAGTGAGGGGGCAGTGAGGTCAGAGCAGCAGTGAAGCCCCCATCATGTGGGAGTGTGGAGGAGCAGCTGGCTTCAGCAGGAGCATTTTGGTTGGAAGAAGTGATGTGATCTAACGTAAGAAGCTTTTGACAGCTCCTCTGACTCTGGTCGGGTAAGGGTGGAAACTGGGAAGAAGTAGGATGTTGTGGTAGTTAAGTCAACAGGAAATGGGGTTGGTAGAGGTGGTGAGGAAGGGTCAGGTTCCAGATGAATTTGGAAAGTAGAGCCAAGTGGATTTGATGATGAATTGGGTAGGATGCATGGGAAAGAGCCATCAAGAAGGCTTGGTTTACAGCACCGTAACTAACTGTCTGAATGGTGAAGGTGGTGACCGAGATGGGCAAGGACCAGTGTGGGAATCACAGGTCTGTGGGGACCAACTAAATTTGCGATACCTATTAGCTTCCAAGGTGTGTTGGGGAGGCGTTAGATGTATGAGTCTGACATTAAGGGGAAAGGTTGAATTGCTGTAGAGATTGGGCTGTTACCATGAGGCGATGGTGTTTGAGCCCGCGGCGCTAGGTGACATTCCCCAGGGAATGATGCAGATAGAGACGTCATCTGAGGTCACCTCTGGTGACTTCCACATTTGGAGGTTAGGAGAATGAGAACCAGGAGAAAGTTTTGGAAGCTAAAAAGAGAGCGAGAGAGAGATGAAGGTGTCAAAGAGTTATCTAGGAGAACGAGAGAGTATATGTGCTGAGGCTATGTGGCATTAGCGGCTCTGTTGGGTTTTGTGATTATATTTTGCATTAGCTGTCACGATAGTTCCTGTTTAACTTCCTAGGCACAGGCACAAAATATATGGATCTTCCTTCTTCCAGAAAAGCGCACTGGAAGAAGAGAGGGTAAGTGTGTGTGCAGGCCAGCGAGTCTGATGTTGGTTCATGGAGCGTAAACTGGGTAAGAAGGAGAGAGGGGACGTGAGGGATATGGGATGGTCCGTGGATGAGCAGAAGCACTGGGTTCGAGAGGTCCTTGAAGGAGTGAGCTGTAAAGGTGGGAGGGTAGAGGTCAGAGAGTGGCTTGCTTCACATTAATGCTGTGGAGCATATGCGGTTGTTGGTAATGACAAGGTCTTGGGGTATGACCCCAAGGGTAGCTGAGTTAGGATGAGACCCAGGTTATTGGAGTTCAAGGGCCAGGAGGCCAGGCTATTGGAAGGATCATCTGCCCAGTGACTGAGGTGGCCAAACATGAAGTCGGGAGTAGTCATGGGTGGAGATAGGGTAGGCAAGGCACTAAAATTCTCAAGGAATGAAGGGAAAATGATCCATGAGTCACATAAGCAGACCCTTGATCTCTGCAAAGCACTTGAGGGGTTTTTTTTGTATTAGTCCTCAAATATATCTCTAGCATGTTGCCTTTTTTTTTTTTTTTTTTTTTTTGCCACATTGGCCAAAGGTGTTCTTTTTTTTCCCCTTGCTTTCAGAGGCAGATATAGCTCAGGTCTTTTGTTTTGTACTTTAAATGTATCACCTTGTGTTTATGTCTTGAGATCCCTGTTCAAAGTCTTTACAATAGAGAAAATAGTTTCTGTTTTTTTTTTCTTGGTATTCATCATACTGATAAACAGGTAACTTTTGGTAAAATATTTATTGCTCGTTGATGAAAAACTATTATGTCAATTATGATAAGTTGTGCTTAATGAGTACATCTCTCTTCTCTCCTGATAGTATTTCATGGCACCATTAAAAAGATTTCTGACAGCCACAGAATTTGATTCTGTATTTATCAACATTCCCGTAAGTAAAAATACAGTAGCTAAAATGGTGGCCCGTGTCCCTAAAATCCCCATCTTCTTACTTTTAACATTCTATTGTATTCTTTAGGAATTTTAACCCAGTTATTTGCCTCTTGAGTTATTATGGTCTTGTTTTCTGGAAATAACTGACATGTTCTGTTGTCAGCTAAAAGCCAGGCAGAAGGTGTGCTGAACACAAACGGATAAGATTCATGCCTTATCCTTAGCAGCTTGTCATGGCCGGGTCACCTCGGTTAATCTCCGTGTTACTGTCTGTGTCTTGTGGGGTCCCCTTCTGCTCCATTCCCTGTTGTGTGGCTCCTCCAGCCCCTCAACCCTGTCTTCTGGCTCCATCCTTCTCCTCTGCTTCCCGCCCTTTCTTCCTGCCCTGGGCCTCTGCTTTCTGGTGGTTGCTGGTCCTAGTTATATCAGCCTAAATCCCCTTTTCTAAAATTCACCCCTTGTGATGTAACAGTCTATTTTAATGGTAAGATGTGAGAATCTTTCCCTCACATTTAGGTAAGCATTTCAGATTCCAGGATACCTTAGCATCACCTTGCAATCCTAAAAGAATATTTACCCAGAAGCAGGGAAGCGAGCCAAGTGCAATGCCGCGTAAGGACGTGTTAGACAAGGTTAAGTTCTTGGACCTCTAGAACCGGTCTCAGTTTTAATGTATGGCTTTTACATACTGTATATAAACTTTTATGTACAGGCTTGCTTGTATCACCTGCAAAGTCTTTAATATTTTGATTCTTTTAATTTTAGTGTTGTGGTATCCCCATTGGTTAGCTGTGGCATGTTGACCTTGTCTCTGATTTTTGGCCCAATGAAGACTTTTTTTTTATTGAGTTTAACATGGAGGGAAAACATCACAGTATCAAATGAACATTTAGCATCAAACAAACCACACATTCTAGGAGTTCCCGTCGTGGCGCAGTGGTTAACGAATCCGACTAGGAACCATGAGGTTGCGGGTTCGGTCCCTGCCCTTGCTCAGTGGGTTAATGATCCGGCGTTGCCATGAGCTGTGGTGTAGGTTGCAGACGCGGCTCGGATCCCGCGTTGCTGTGGCTCTGGCGTAGGCCGGTGGCTACAGCTCCGATTCGACCCCTAGCCTGGGAACCTCCATTTGCCGAGGGAGCGGCCCAAAGAAATAGAAAAAAGACAAAAAAAAAAACCCCACACATTCTAGAAAGATGAGGATCTTGAACTATTGAACTACCTGAAAACACTCCCTGTAACTTAGGACCCATTTGACAGTCTTGTTTTGTTTTTGGTTTTTTTTTTTTTGGCTGCACTTGTGGCACATTGACATTCCTGGACCAGGAATCGAATCCGAGCTGCAGCTGCACCTGCAGCTTACACCACAGCTGCAGCAACACCTACTCCTTAGCCCCTGGTGCTGGGCTGGGGATTGAACCTGCACCTCAGCACTGACCTAAGCCACTGCAGAGACAGTGCCCGATCCTTAAGCTGCTGCACCACTGTGGGAACTCCTGAGAGTCTATTTTGATGGTTTTTCCATGCTCCTCTGAAAAGCGACAGGGCCAACGTATTCATGTTTCACCTGCTAAGGAAAGGCATGCCCGGCAGTCAGTTTGTGCTCTGCTACAGGGACAGATGATGGGAGGATTGGTACCTTGACTTGAATCTTCTCATTTCCCGGCTGTAACGTGTATTTACTGTCTGACTGAACATTACTTGCCGATCGGGGACAATGTAGAATTCTGATTTTTGAGGTGCCCTCGTCAACTTCCTGCTGCCATTGATCTGCTGCTTATTTATGCCATTCGTTGTCTGGTTTCAAGTAATTTAGTCTGATTATTGTTAGCCTAGCTCCAGGACACCGCTAATTGACCAAAGTACCAATCTACATTTTTATGTCCCAGGGCATGAATCATTACTTTATCCTGTCAATAAAACATTAGGCACTTGGATAGTTTTATTTAAAACTTTAAAGTGATTATAAAATGAAAACGAACTGTACATATTTTTATACAAGGAATAAATTACCCTTTAATAACTAGTGAGATAATTTCCTTTTCCACAGGACACTGACATTTCAAGTCAGATCTGCTATTTCCCGTGCACGTGGCTTGTCTCTGCCTTCACCTCTCTTCTCCTCTCTGACTTCACCTCCCTTACCCTCCTCTCTTCAGTGATGGTATCAGGTTTCTATGTTGAGGGCATTTAGCATATCTTTGCCTGGCAAGCCTGGCAACAATAGGGATGCTGGTTTGGGCTGAGTTTTTTTGCTTCTGATTTCTAATTTCCTTTGCCATTGTTTTCTTTCCTAAGGAACTTGTAAAAGTTCATCGGAACCTAATGCAAGAGATTCATGATTCCATTGTAAATAAAAATGACCAGAACTTGTATCAAGTTTTCATTAACTACAAGGAAAGGTAACTTGTGGATTTTAAATGTTGTGGCTATTAGTTTGTAATGAGGGTTAGCATTAAATTTGCTCATAAAGAGCTATTACTACTGTTCATTAAGATACTTCCCGGGCAGTGATTAGAACCTGGGATAGTTCATCTCTGGATGGTAGTTGAGCAATATAAGCATATCAGAAAAAAAGAAAAGAGAAAAAGGAAAAGGATCTAGACTTTTGCCTTGACAACCAGAAGATGCAGGTCCACGCACAGACCCTGTCACTCTCGAGTCCTGTAGACTTCAGGAAGTCATTTGAACTCTCTGAGCCTCCCTTTCTCTACCTGTAAATGTTAGGGGTAGATGAGATTAGCTGGTACGTAGTGCTTTTTCCAACTCCAATGTCTTATAATTCTTTATTTTGGAGTATTAGATTCACAGCCAAAATCAGTTTCCTTTTCTGAGTTTACAATAAATAAATAAATAAATAAAATTGGTGTTCCTGTTGTGGCTCAGCAGTAAGGAACCCAACTGGTATCCATGAGGATGCAGGTTCAATCCCTGGCCTCACTCAGTGGGTTAAGGATCCAGCATTGCCGTGAGCTGTGGTGTAGGCCGGCGGCTACAGCTACACTGCATCCCCTAGCCTGGGAACTTTCATGTGCCTTGGGTGCTGCCCTAAAGAAAGCAAAAAAAAAAAAAACTTCTGAACAGTTCACAGGAATTAGAAGTACTAAGAAATTTTGCTTAGAATATAGTTCTCTCTGTTGAAATCAAACACTATAATTCTTAGTCCTGACTAAGGTGTGGGTAATTAATTGCTCTGCATCAACAGTAGATAAATATTAATGTAGTAGTAGTTCCCCCACCCCATTGGAGAATTAAAGGAAACAATAAATTAACCATTGCTTTTTGCAGAACTCGGTTTCTTCCAAGAGATAACCTTCCCAAAGCAGGCTCTGACCCCGTGTCATATGAGCAGTCTACCCAGCACATCTCAGACGTCTCTGTTCCCCTTTTCAGATAATGTATTTTTCTTAATTAAAAAGTAGGAAGGAGTATGGGGTTTATTAATGAGTGGAATTATAAGTAGTGATTACAGTGAAATTGTGGTAGAAAAGAAAGCTGTTCCTGAGTGAGAGTAAACAGTGAACAAGTTGATCTCCAACAGAACCTTAAACAGAAATTTTTTATTTTGTTTTTGATGTATATGCGTCCCAAGCAATATTGATAGTCATTAAGCCAGTTTGTAAATTCCACCTGCTATAAAAGTGTACAAGGAATCCACCCCATTCAAATTTGGAAATTAAAAATATCTTTTTGTTTTGTTTTGTTTTTTGGGGGGCTGCTCTTGCAACATGTGGAAGTCCCCAGGCTAGGGGTCAAATTGGAGCTGTAGCTGCCAGCCCCTATACCACAGCCATGGCAACGCTGGATCCTTAACCCATAAGTGAGGCCAGGGGTCGAACCCTCATCCTCTTGGATCCTAGTTGGGTTCATTACCACTGAGCCACAGTGGGAACTTCCAAAATAGTTATTTTTAACTATATGGTATCATCAGGATGAGCGATCCTCATTCTATAACTGTGTGTGTGGCAGGTGGTAAAAAATGAGTTCCCATGTGGCTCATTGGAAACAAATCTTACTAGTATCCGTGAAGACCTGGGTTCGATCCCTGGCCTCACTCAGTGGGTCAGAGATCTGGCTTTGCTGTGGACTGGGGTATAGGTCGCAGATGAGGGTTGAATCTGGTACTGCTATGGCTGTGGTGTAGGTCGGCAGCTGTAGCTATGATTTAACCCCTAGCCTGGAAACTTCCTTTGGTCCCCTCCTACAAAAAAAAAAAAAAAAAAACCAAGAAGAAACGAGAAAGCTGAGGCTCAGAGAAATTATGAGTCATCTTCCCAGGATTACCTAGAAAGTAACAGAGGCAGGATGAGTGAGATTGCTTTGATTATTCTCAACTCTGGCTTTAAATAGATGGAAATTCTGCCTCTTTCCTTTTCTACTTTATTTTTGCCGTTTTGTCCTACAGGTTTCTTTTCACTCTCTTTTTTCCTTTCAGGTTGGTTATTTATGGGCAGTACTGCAGTGGAGTGGAGTTGGCCATCTCAAGTTTAGACTACATTTCTAAGACAAAAGAAGATGTCAAACTGAAATTAGAGGTGCCTGTTTATTTTTTTTGTATGTGACAGAGAGTAAAATAAACAGAACAACACATTTCTTTTCATGATCAATGCAACAACAAATTTCCCATGTATTCTACGTATAATTTCGAAAAATATTTTAATAGATAGCTCTATAAAATAATACTATGGCAGTGATAATAACAGCAGTAAAATATCAGATTTATGGCATTTTTTACATGCGTTATCTCATTAGAGCCTTGTGACTTGGTTAGATACATAATTAATTTTCTTCTCTTTTGGATAAGAAAGTCAAGGTTCAGAGAGATGATGAGTCAATTTACCCAGAGGAGTAAAAGGTACAGGATGAAAAAGATTAGATTTAAATTGTTTATTAAAAATAGAAGACATTTAGGGGACAGGCATATGAAAAGGGCATGGATGGATATTGCCCATAAGAAGAAGACAAGATAGACACTCATGAGAGTGAGAGTAAGTAGCCTGTGATGAGCCCTCGGCCAGGGCTCCGTGAATAAGATTGAGGGATTCCCTCAGAATAGTTGGGCTGGGGAAGATTTATCTGAAGAGGAAGTATTTGAGTTAGGATCGATGAAGAAAGGGGTGAGTCTTGACGGATGAGATTCCCTGTGGGGCATTCTGGAAGAATTGGCACATCTGGAGCAGAAGAGTTGGGAGAGTTTGAGAAGTGGGGAGTAGACCAGTATGCACAGAGCCCATGGTACCCGTGGAAAACACATCTGGAAACTGTATTAAGTCATTTTTTTTGGTGTGTGGGGGGGTACATCTCCCCCCCCCCCCCCGGAAGAGTTTGCACTTTCAAAAAACTTTTGGAAATGATTATTTATACGTTATATGAGTTACCTCAAATACATTATCCATATGTTCGGATTTTTCTTAAATTTCAGGGAGGGATGTATGATCCACTCTCTGTGTGGGCTGTCGGTGCGTATCTGGAATCATCATAACTCATGATTCCCACAGAGGGGAACTTTGGTTAGAAAGTTTGCATGTTAATAGGCAGTCGAGTGACTCTACCAACTGTGTATCGTGGATCCTTCTTTCTTACCTCTGCAGTCCCTTGACGATGTGGACCCTATGTCAGGAAATGGATTGAGTCACCACTAAGTGACATCCTTCTTTAGCCTCAAGGGCCCCTGCTCCTCTTTGGAGAATAGAGCCTCCTAAGTGTAGATCTATAAGCCACCTTGACTCAAATTAAGATGTGCTGCTAAGACAAGACTTTACAACTTTCACAACTACGTCCTAACAGAGCTACCTTTAAGGCAGGGTTTCTCGTTTTGGGTTTTTGTCTTTTAGGGCTGCACCTGCAGCATATGGAGGTTCCCAGGCTAGGGGTCCAATCAGAGCTGTAGCCGCAGGCCTAGGCCAGAGCCACAGTAACAGGGAATCTGAGCTGTGTCCGCACCCTACGTCACAGCTCTCAGCAATGCCAGACCCTTAACCCACTGAGCGAGGCCAGGGATCAAACTCAAGTCCTCATAGATGCTAGTCAGGTTCGTTAACCCCTGAGCCACGATGGGAACTTCAGGTTTTTTTTGTTGTTGTTGTTGTTTTTTAATAAAGGTATATAATCCTGGTTCAAGAGCGGAGTCAGCAAGTGGTCTTTTAGCATCATTTGAATGTTACTCTCCCTTTTTACAGAATCACTGTCAAAACCCGACCAGCGCGCATGCTGTGGAACTCCAGAGGCGTAGTTTCTGTCGTCACTGAGAGTGTTAGGGAAAGAGAGGACTCCAGGCTGAGCTTGAAAGGCTCCCTCCATTCTTTCCTTCCTTCTCCCTCCCTCTCTCCCTCCCTTCCTTCCGTCCCTTCCAGCTGCACCTACAGCATGGGGAAGTTCCTGGGCCAGGGATCGAACGTGCACCACAGCAGCAACTTGAGCTGGTGCCGTGACCACACCAGATCCTAATATACTGCACCACAGAGGGCACTCTGAAAAGCCCCGATTTCTAAGCATGGGCCTGATTTGGAAGTGTTTCATCAAATAATTACCATAACCCCTCAACAAACAGTCTTTTTTGGAACTGTCTTTTGCAAGTCCTAGCATGATGGAGGGAAAGCTGCCTGATACTTGGTTTCGCTCTGCCTCCTGCTGTTTTGAGGTTATTTTTACTCTGGTTCGTTTTTGTCTTTTTTTCCTCCCTCTAGTTAGGAACCAAGAAGACATGGGGCGAAGGGTCATAGAGTCTCTTTACCTTGCCCTGTAAGCTGGCTCATCCCTGTTTCACTTTATTTTCTTCTCTTTTGGAAGAATCATTTCTCCCCATTATTTGCTTGCAATGCCAATAAGCATTTTACACTTCACTCGCAGCCTCCCCAGTTGTAGCTAATACCAGTTCGTTTCTTTACGTCCTGACCCTGTGACTTAGAACTGGAACTAGTTTTTTTTTTCCCCCAGCAGTTTTAAACTGACTTCCATAACATAACAAAGTGAATTTTAAATGTATAACATTTCTGTTCTTAACACTATGTTAAGACGGCTTAACGTAAGAAATGTTAAGATACAGCCTCAATTCCAAGGAACTTAAAATGCAGCTGGGAAGATGCATTGCAATAGTATTATTAGCAGTTTGACCTCCTATTCGAGACCCATGATCCAGAACTCTCTACAATCTGTGGAAGCAAGAAATCAGTTGAAATAGTTATCTGTCCAGTGAACCGCAGCAGTTGACAAGCTGTGAGCTAACGTGGCAGGTTGTGTCCTCAGTTCTTGTTTAAGAGCTGTAGTCAAGCACTCATTAACTCAATACTGTCATTAGAGCGAGCGGTGTTTTGTTTTTCTAGCTCCTGATGATCTTACCCTTCCATGTGTCAGAAAAGCTAAGTGTAGGCAAAAAAGAAAAAAGAATATTTTCTGCAACACAACTCCTTCCAAGAACTGGAAGCTTCCTTGGTCTTGGTTATATAACTGAGAATTTTGGTCCTAAAAGGTTGCTCATGAATAAAAATATTTTATGGCACTTTATTTTGAACTATACTACAAATATGTGAGAAACAATAAAATCAGAAAAGCAACTTGCTCAAGGTCACACAGCCGAGGGGTGCCAGACTTGATTTAAATTCAAGCTTTGACGCTTCAAAGTACTTTCCTCAAAGTCATAGTTAATGTCAGAAGAGGGAAGCAGTCAATATGATTTTTCAGTCAACTTTTAGGAAAGGAGAGTGTGAGACTGAAAAAATAAAACCTGAGGCTTTAAACACTTTGAATCCAGGCGTGGGCTTATACTTTAGCAAATTTTTAGAGTCAGTCATTCCATTTCATTCATTGCAACACATGTTTATTGAGCAAATAGTAGATTCTTAGAGGTAGAAAAGACAGAATATATTGGGGAAGATACTACCTACAGTAATAATGAAAAGACTCAGAAGGCGCAGAGAGACAGCACAACTTTGATTGGGATCATTATTAACAGCCTAGAAGGATATTTCTTCAGGAGGATGATGAATTTTTCTGGAAACTAGACAAAGCACATGGGACCTGGAGAGAACCGAATAAACTAAGACCTGAGGGCGAGCAAGGCCCATAGTGGGTTTGATGAGTAGGGCTTGTTCTTGATGCCTGGTCCACGGTCCTGCTTGGGGAGACTGGTGAAAGGTTAAGTGGTACAAATGGGGGAAGACACTGGAGGACCACTAGAGAAAATAATTTTCATACATAAAATAGTTCTACATATTTTCTTATCTAGAGTTGAAATGCTGCAACTTTTGTTTCTTTGGTTTTTTTTTTTTTTTTGTCTTTTGTCTTTTTTGTTGTTGTTTTGTTGTTGTTGTTGCTATTTCTTGGGCCGCTCCCGCGGCATATGGAGGTTCCCAGGCTAGGGGTTGAATCGGAGCTGTAGCCACCAGCCTACGCCAGAGCCACAGCAACGCGGGATCCGAGCCGCGTCTGCAACCTACACCACAGCTCACGGCAATGCCGGATCATTAACCCACTGAGCAAGGGCAGGGACCGAACCCGCAACCTCATGGTTCCTAGTCAGATTCGTTAACCACTGCGCCACGATGGGAACTCCTCTTTTGGTTTTCAATTGATGATGCTTCCTACTCTTTTCAGCAAGAAGGATTGCTAGGAAAGAAAACAACAAAATATTTATTGTATAGTAAATATATAGAGCCGTTTTGCTCGTCAAGGCTTTTGCATCTTCTAATGTTTGTATTATGATTCCCTTTGGTTAACAAAGTTCAATTAAAAAAATTTTTTTTTTCATTAGGAATGTTCCAAAAGAGCAAATAATGGGAAATTTACTCTTCGAGATTTGCTTGTGGTTCCTATGCAGCGTGTTTTAAAGTATCACCTTCTCCTCCAGGTATGTAACTAAAGTCCAATCGTTTATTTGTTCATTCATTCATTCAACAAAATATCAGTGAAGCATCAACTACGTTATGCTTGGAGCCCCATCCCCTTTTTATAATTTTCAATTATCAGAGTAGCTAAGTGGGAAATCACAGAACAGCTGGATTTTTTTTTTTCTTCCTTTTAGCGAAGATAATTCTGTTATCTTTCACAAAGTCACAATTTGTGTCCTTCAAACAGAACTGGCTCAAAACTTTTTTTTTCAACATTTAAGAACAAGGCAAAGCAAATACAACTATCCCATCAACCCAGTCTTCGGGCATCAGCAGTAATCATTTATGAGAACCTCAGTGTTGCGATACACTTGAATTTTGGAGGGTTAATTGTGTTAGAAATTGTACCTTATAACCATAAACGAAAGAGAATTCTGTCACATTCTCTGCTGCTTTCTGCTAAACTAAATTACAATATGACTACATTTATTTTGAAGTGATTCTTGTTATAACCCCTAGCTTATGGTTTCCATGGTTAGTCTTCTAATGAGGGTGGAGAGTCTTGTAAATTTAATTTGATAGCTGTACCAGGAGACTCATTAGTTCTGCTCCAAAGAAATGTCTTACTGTATTAGTCTGTCAGCTCTGCTGATGCTTGTGAAATGTCATTTTAAAAAGATCTACTACCTGTATGTGAAATATAATTTTGAATTTGCTGTGCTTTGTACATCTTATATATTAAATTTCTTGAACTGTAGCTGCAAAATTATTAGTTATTTCTATTTTTGTTCTACTGCAAAATCAGAAAAATTCAAACCCTGATTATTCCTTAAAAATGCATTAAAACATTTCTGAAACCTAAACTCAAAGCAACTTAATCAAATTGCATTTTATGAAAAAATAATAAGATTTAGGCAGTCAGTTTCTGAGATATCATGAAACTAAAACCATGTCCAAAAGATCATAATTTATTTTATAACTTTGATATAGTCAAATATCGATTGAAGAATTTAAGAGGTGGTTTTCAAGAAATATATATTTTGCTCACTTAAAAGATTTTAGACAGACGTATAAAAGTATAAAATATGACTACTTTCTTGAAATTCAGCAAACTTTTTTCTCCTAATTTTTCTTGGGCTCTTTTATATTTTAAATTTCAAAAGTATATTTAGTTCTATGATGATTTTTTTAAAATAGGGAAAGTTTTATCTGGGACACCACCCTTAGATAAAAATTCTAGAAATGTTTTTTCCATTTTGAAATCGTGTCCGGTAGAATTAATTTGTCTTCTGTTTAGAAACGTGTTGAATAAATGTGGTATAAATTTGAACATTTTCTACTTACTGTTGTATTTTCACGGGGAAATCAAATTTGGAAATGGCTTTGACTTGAATTCACAGTTGCAAATATGTATAGTGGGGGTTTGAAACTTTGAGAATAATTTACTGTTATTATTTAATAAAGGAAAAGTCAAAATGGATACCAAAGAATATACCTTTGGCAAGTTTATTATCTTTAACAGATTGGATGTCTGTAGGTTCTGTTTACCACTAGAAACACTACTGGTATTGAATTCAACGAGGATTTTTGAATGGCTTCCATGTTCCACGTACAGTGTTAGGCATTTGACAGTATGAAACAGCCTCCCTCATGCTGAGGAAACTCACTCTTTAGGTGGGGAAAATGAAATAGAGTCTGTCAAGTACAATATGGTATGATAGGTATGCAGAAGGTCCAGAGGTTGGCACAAAGAGAGATCTAGTAAATTGTGGCATGAGTAGAGACCGCTGCCATAGAAAGCTTCACAGAGGAGTGATTCTCGAGTTGGACTTTGAAGGAAGAATAACAGTTTGACAGGTGGGTCAGAGAGAAAGGGCTTTCTAAAGGGAGAAAAAACTGTGCCCAATGGGCTCAGAAATTAGGATGTATTTTGAGAAGCACCGGTCATTTAGTAGAACTAGGGCATAGGCTGTTGAGGTAGCAGCGGAGAGAGAAGTTGGGAGAGGTCTGCAGAATTCAGATGTTGAAGTGTCTATGAGGTATGGATGCCAACCTGAAGTTTTTGTGGATTTCCCGGAAGTCTAAATAACAGGTGCTGACTTGCATTTAGAGAGTCAACTCTGGTGTCAGCAGAGTGAATAGATTAGAGTGGGGAAAAATTGTGACTCAGAAGATCAGTCAGAAGCCTGTTAGAGTGACCCATTTGAAAAGAGCAGGAACTTGAACCAGGGTAATGGCAGGGGGGTGATTTCAAGGAGAAGGATCAAAGTTAACACAAACAGAACAAAGTGAGGGAGTGGGAAGTGTCGGCACCTTTTCGGTGTTGGCTTACATGATGGAGGGGCCGTCACTCAGTAAAACATAAACAGGAATATGAATAAGAGCAGGGCTATGAGTGAAGGTGCATTAAGCTTGGACATGCTGGAACCTATGGAATAACTGGACATAGGAGTTGAGTTCTGAATTGAGTGCGTTCATTTGGGAGGGACTGTCACGCCGGGTGATAGGTGATGCTATGGCAGTGGGTATGATAGAATTTGTAGCGAGTGCAAAGTAAGAATAACAGAAGACTACAGTGAGAATCTAGGGAACAATAACTAATTTCAAAGGTGCAGATAAGGAAAAAAAAAAAGTACAAAGGACCCATGAGTCAACATTTAAGATGGACCAACAGCCACACCATCAACAAACAGAAGAGCCTGATGTCCCTGAAGCCAAAGGAGAGCTGTAGTCACATCAGAATCCAAAGAGAGAAGCCAGGTTCGGGAACAGGTAGAGTAGAAAGTATCAATTCAGTTGGCAAAGAGGGGATCTTTCATAATATCTGGGAAGAGTGTCAGTGATGGGCAGGAGAATTCAGGTTCAGCTTGGAAAGGAAAGTGTTTCCAGCCATTGTCTCACATTCTTTTGATGTCTAATTGGTCTTCTTAGCAATTTGAAATTTTTGATGAAAATAGAGCCCGGTTGCATCAGATTTATCACGCGATGGCGTGAGTAACCATAAAAACGGGATTTTTTAAAAAAAATGTCTTCTTATGTTTTGGTTTTCATTTGATGAAAGGAGTCCTAAACTGTATCTTCCAAATAGGAGCTGGTCAAACATACCACTGACCCTATGGAGAAGGCCAATCTAAAACTGGCTCTTGATGCAATGAAGGTAAGACAAATGCATCATGAACTTGTCTGTATTTCTCATTCTGGCCTAAAACCAATAGACTGTAAGCTGCAAATACATATGCATTATATGCTAATCTTGAAATTACAATATCTATAAGTATGTGTATAGTTCTGCTTTCGGTGGGGGAGAACTCAGTATTTTTAACTGAAATCGATGTCCTTGCATTGATTTGATTGCAAAAACATAGACCCAAGAAGCGTATTAAAATAGCTTGTTATTTATGAACGTATGGCAACTCCATAACCACCAGGAATGATTTAAGAGAGTGGTTTTATGTCACATTCTCTTTATGGTGACTAATAGCAAACTGTTGGCTTGTGCAACCAGCAGGCTATCTGATGACTTCAGAGCACTGGCGCGACTTATTTTCTTCAAGTGAGGATGTCTGCCAGGTTTACCTTTGTGGACGCTGTGCCTCAGTGCAGGGCTAGTGGATCAGTTTGGGTTTCTCTTTCAGGTAAATCTGAAAATCAAGAACCACAAAGAGATGAAGGCAGACTTTTTGAATGTATCAGGGAATCTGTAGAACTCCAGCTCCCCTGCTCTGCTGGACTTTGAAAGACATAAGATATGCCACCTAACTTAGAACATAAGCAAATATTTCTTCTCAAAACCAAATGCTGGTGTGACTCTGCTCAGAGCAACGCACAGTTACTTATCCGTGTCCCTGTGCCAGTTTGAGTGTGAGCTCTGCTGTTTAGCTGACTTTTGTACCCTGTCAGGAAACATCGCACAATTATTTATTACTGTCAGACAAAACCATACCTAGCTCCCCATTTTGAAAAGAAATCCTTTATCAGTGTATCCTATGGCAAGACTTTCATTTAGAACAAAGTTGGGAACTGCCTTTTGTCCGCGTTCCGTTCCTACTGTTGCAGATGAATATAAGAGGGTAGAGAGAAAAGAAAAAGAACCCAGAAAATGGGACAAGTCTGGAGCACGTGTAGTAAAAATAGCGAGTTACAGTATGGAAAGATTAGCTAATGTTTCCTCAAATAGGAGAAGACGTTTTAAAAATAGGTGAAGGCACGTGGAGAAACAGGGCCAGCGTTGTTTGTGCACCTTGGTTCATTTTCATGCTCTCAGGTTCCTCTGTCTCCTTTACTTCCCCTTTATTAACTTTTTGAAATTGACCTGGCTCCTGAGTGAACGTTCTCAGGAACTAAGATGCTAACTGGATGCAGACCACAGCCCTGCCAGATTCATTGTCTGACTTTTAGTTACTTTGTTCTCCCACTAATCCTGCCTGATTGCCCTCATTCCATCTCAGGGATGAGTGCGATTCTCTCAAGGTCAGCTATTGTGTGTTTGGAATTTATAAACTTCCCGGCTACCCGGTTTCCTTTTTGTTGGTCTACATGGCAGCATATTTTGTTTGTTTTTGTGTTTGATCTTTCCTTTTCTCCGGGGTGTGGTAAATGACAAGGCTTCATTCTTCCCAGCTGTACGCCAGACAGTTTTAAATTGCTTTTGAGATGCAGCTTTGATTGACTGGGCGTTCATTTTATTGTCACGGAAATGTTATGGTGGTAACTTTTACCACTAATGAAATTAATGATGTGTTTTCTTTCAAACAGTGCAGTGCTCATCTCTTGTCTAATCTCATCCTGCTTTCTTTTTCTACCCTTCTCTGTATTCTTTAGGACTTGGCGCAATATGTGAATGAAGTGAAAAGAGATAATGAGACCCTTCGTGAAATTAAACAGTTTCAGCTATCTATAGAAAATTTGGTATGTAATTATCATTCCATCAGGCTTCCAAAATTCACGAACTGGAGGACATCCTAGGAGTTGTCTTTGAAGGAAAGATGGTTTACCTGCAAGTTCCTGTTGTTTTAAGTGTTTTGCAACTTCTGTTGGAATGTCTGGTGGCACCTGTAATACATCATTGTCCAGGGATTTTCTGTCAGTACCTGTCCCTCTCACCTTAACACACTATGTTGCCTCTCCCCCAGGAGTCCAAATTCCAACCACTGGAGTCTGTTTTTTTGTTTTTGCTTTTCTTTTCTCTTCCCCACCCCCATATATTCTCATGCAGAGTCCTGTTGATGTGTTCTTTTTATGTATATTTACTGGATAACTGCTGCGTGCCAGATGCTTTGCCTGGGGCCGGGGCTATAACTATGAACCACATGGTCTGATGGTTGGAGAGACAGTAAAAAGAGAGTTTAAAAGTGCTGTGTTGAGCTCAGTGCTATGCATGGGTTGCTACAGCAGAGGGTAGTGAGGGGTGTCCTAGTTTAGCTAAGGTGGTCTGAAAGACTTTTTCTGACTCATTTGACTCATTTGTCACTTGAGCCTGAAGGATGAGAAGAAGCCAGTGGCACAAAGGTCTGTGGAGAGAGAGCATTTCAGGCAGAAGCCATAGCAAGTGAAGTGCCCAGAGACAGGTGAGAGTCAGGGGCGTTCAAGAAGCTGTAAGGCAAGAGAGGCTGGAAATTGAGAGTGAGAGGAAGAAGGGAGCAGGGGGGACTCCACGCCACAGCCTTGCAGGCGAGGTGCTGAGTTGGGGTTTTGTAGTGATTGCAGTAGGAAGCCAGTGAAAAGTTTTTACCTGAGGGTTTCACAGTCTGATTTATGGGTCAAAAAAACTCTATCAGCAGGCAGAGCAGTCAGCACGTTGTTGAGGTGGTTTCAAGAGAGAGGTGATGGGAGTTCCCTAGTGGCCTGGCTATAGCTCAGGTCACTGCTGCGGCGTGGGTTCAATCCTTGGCCCGGGAACTTTCACAAGCCATGGGCACAGCCACAAAAAGAAAGCGAACGAGAGAGAGATTGATGATAGAGGCTTGGATAAAGCTGTGAGTAGAGAGGACAGACAGATGAATGGATTTACGATACTTATCTTGGTAGAGCCATTTTATTGCTTCTTTCTCTGAAACACCTTTGGTCTATGTCTGTCTTTCCACACGTACAACCATGCCCCCTTTTCAGGACCTCATCTGCCATCTTTCCATCCACAGTCGCCTCTAATTGCCTCTTCACGTAGTTGCATTTCCAAAATATGGATTTTTCAATTCACTCTCTTTCTCAAACTTGTCAGAATTGTCTATCAGCTTCAGGATTCAGTCAACATTCCATAGCCTGGTGTATAAGGCCCTCAGTGATTTGGCCTTAAGCTATTTTCCTCAACTTATCCAGCTAATAGCTGCCCACATTCTTTACAGTGCTCCGGCTGTGGTGTAAGGTCTCTGATGTGCCATACATTTTTATGGTTCTGCTTTTGATCATAATATTGTCAAAGCCGAGAGTGTCTTTGTTCGTTTTTTCCTACCCAATTTCTTCAAGGTCCACCGAAAATACATTCTTTCCCTACTCTCCCATCTCCTTTTCTCCTCATAATTCTATAGCATATTGCCTGGACAGCTGTTTTTTTCATTGTGGATATGTATATATATCACATCGCATCTTGTGCACCCATCACCACTGTCCATCTTCAGAACTCTTTCTATCTTGCAAAACAAGCTCTGCATATGAAACAGCAGCTCTTCATTCTCCCTTCCACTAGCCCCTAGCAATCACCGTTCTACTTTCTGTCTTTATGAATTATGGGGTATCAATACTTCTCACACTTTGGTCTGCAAATATTTTCCCCCATTCTGTGTGTTGCCTTTTCACTCTGCATGTTTGATCCATGTTGAGTTCGTTTTTGGATACAGTGTAAGGTAACTGTCCAACTTCATTCTCTTGGCCGTGCATGTCCAGGTTCCCCGGCACAGCTTGTTGAAAAGGCTCTCCTGTGCACACCGAATGGTCTTGGCACTCTTGTCAAAAATCATTCCGTCATATATGTGAGGGCTTATTTCTGCACATTCTGTTTTGTTCCATTGGTTTAGAAACCTCTGTTTATGCCAGTTCCACACTGTTTAGATTACCATAGCTTTGTAATAAGTTTTTTTTTTTTTTTTGTCTTTTGTTGTCTTTTTTGTTGTTGTTGTTGTTGTTGTTGTTGCTATTTCTTGGGCTGCTCCCGCGGCATATGGAGGTTCCCAGGCGAGGAGTCGAATCGGAGCTGTAGCCACCGGCCTACGCCAGAGCCACAGCAACGCGGGATCCGAGCCGCGTCTGCAGCCTACACCACAGCTCACGGCAACGCCGGATCGTTAACCCACTGAGCAAGGGCAGGGACCGAACCCGCAACCTCATGGTTCCTAGTCGGATTCGTTAACCACTGCGCCACGACGGGAACTCCTGTAATAAGTTTTTAAATTAGGAAGCATGGGACCCCAACTTTGTTCTTTTTAAAGAAATTTGTTTTATTTGGTGTTAGTAGATGCAAACTATTCCTCCTTTTGGAGGGGATAAGCACTGAGGTCCTACTGTATTGCAAAGGGAACTACATCCAATCATTTGTGATGAAACGTGATGGAAGATAATATGAGAAAAAGAATGTGTGTGTGTATATATATATGTGTGTGTGTGTATGTATGTATACATATATAGGTAGGTATATGTATGGCTGGGGCACTTTGCTGTACAGCAGAAATTGACAGAACACTGCAGATTAATTACAATAAAACTTTTTTTTAAAAAGATTGTTTTACCTATTAAAGGCTCCTTGTAGTTCCAATGAATTTTAGGGTGGAGTTTCTGTTTCTGCACAAGATATCACTGGAATTTTGATAGGAAACATTTATTTTTATATTACAGTACCATTAATTACACATCTATCTTTTTTTTATTACTATGTAATCTAGCCCGTAGTGTTATCTTCAGTTAATTCTTTTTTCCTTTAGCACCTTGTAGGTGCTCATACATACTTAAAACTTTTTATTGTCTTCCTCTGGGGCAATGGCTCATTATTTTTAATCATTAAATCAGAACTTTTCATTCTTGAGATCTTAGCTCAAGGAAGTTATCCTTGACTCCCTAGAACATATTAGATCCCCAGCCGTTCATGCTTCCTTCACAGCAGTTGCACGTTTGTAACTATATACGTCTGTGAATATTTGTCCCCCCACCTCCCCCAGGAGTCTGCTCCATGAGGGCAGGGTCTCTGTCATTCTACCTGGTACCTATTACAGTGGCTGGCACACAGCACATGCTCAGTAAATATTAGCTGCTATAACTTCATTGTGATTTGAATTTTTCCAATTAAGTCTCTCTTTTGCTAGCTAACTTCTCCATTAGGGTTTGAGTAAAATTAATTACTGTCTTAAGTATGCCTCCTGGGATGACCGAGGACAGAATGTTTTTGAAAGTGTATCATATAGACCTGAGCTTTTTTAGAGTAAGTGTGTTAAAAATGTAGTGATAAAACTTGTAATGTCCTTAGGTAGTTGTGCCTGGCAAATATCCTCGTTAATATTTCTTTCTGTTTTTTATGTGATTATGAAAAACTGAGACATGTACATTTTCTGTTTTAGAACCAACCAGTTTTGCTTTTTGGGCGACCTCAGGGAGATGGTGAAATTCGAATAACCACGCTTGACAAGCATACAAAGCAAGAAAGGTGAGAAGGATCGGTGCTTCTTTTCAGAACAAGTTCCTAGTAGCAGGAGATTGAGAAAGTCTCAAAAACAGTTCCTCCAGGACAAGGGAGGGAAACCAAGGAAGACAAACAAGGGGACAGGCCAATCTATAGGTTTTTAATTTCTCATGTAGGTATGTTAGCTATTTCCCTCTTTGTTCTGGTATCTGTTGATTTGCCTAGGTTTGAGCTCTTAAGAAGGAAATGACAAACCTAGAATATCAGCTAGAGTAAAAAAGTACACATTAAAATGCGAGTAGCGATAAAGAAATGATAGGTAACTACCATAAAACACAGTTGTTTAATTTTTTCTTTGATAAATGCATTTGAAAATCACTAAAAAATAATGCAAAATGTCCTAAGACGGAAGTTAAAGTGAGAACCATTTAGTGAGATTTTTTGAGGGAACTTTGTAGGTAGAATTCCTAAAGATGAGTGAGCTTGGGCCGATGTCCCTCATTGTGTGTGTGTATATATACATATACACATATATATCATGTATATATGATCCTCAAACTGATTCATTTGATTGACATAGCCATTTTCTGGCACCTTTGGAGCCTAGAAAGTCAGCCAGTAGGGGGCAGCATCAGCTCTTGCTTCCACCTTGGTACCCAGACTCTTAAGGTCGCTCCCAGGAAACACACATCCTTTTCTCCTCTCCAGAAAAATAGGCTTTGAAAGTGATGCAAGTAACAGAGCTGTGTGACTGTATCACTCTCATTGTTTCTATGTATGTGTGAACCACTGGCTGAGAGTTTTCAGAAAGATGCAGGTATTAGTATTGGATGATAAGGTTTGTTTTCTTCCCTCATTACATTGTTTTCATCAAGAGAGAAGAGAAACAGCAACATGTAAATTGCACCGTAATTTCTCTAGCTTACAACTGGGTCATGCACCCCTCAGCCGTGTTTCAGGTGGTCCATTCAATCAGGAGGAACAACATGCAGGGTCAAAGTGCGGGTTCCATGACTAGACCCAAGAGTGACCCTGCCCTGCACCCACTGGCAGTGCGCCCTTGAGAACATTCCCTGACTTCTCTGAGCCTCAACTTCCTCCTCAATAAAATGAAGATCATAGTAAGACCCACCTCAGAACATGGTCCTGGGATTTAAATTCCATCTTTGTGGAAGGGATGAATGCCTCTCGAGGCATTCTGGCTGACTGCTAGTGACATCAGGAGAAGTTCACTGCTATTGTTGTCATTAATATTTTTCCATAAGTGTTAAGCTTTAAAACTAGAAAAAGAGGTGCTAGCTCAAGAACAATGCTGCATGGCTTAATTGTTCTTGACAATTATTCCTGACAATGCACTTGGCATTGTGCGTGTTGTTCTCATTCTAATGTTGCCTGTTTTTAAATGCGGAAACCAAGGCCCAGCAAGGGCATTCATTTAGTAGAGGGCAGTGCCAGGGTACTCCAAACCATTCTTTCCAATATGCAACACTGCCTTTTTCTTTAACGCATGGGAAAAATTAAATGCTACTTAGGGAGAATTAACACACATGCTTCCAAACCATTTAAATCAATCAATCTCCGTTTTTTTTTTCTCTCTCTCTTTCTCTCAGGCATATCTTCTTATTTGATTTGGCAGTGATCGTATGTAAAAGGAAAGGTGATAACTATGAAATGAAGGAAATAATAGATCTTCAGCAGTACAAAATAGCCAACAATCCAACAACCGATAAAGAAAATAAAAAGGTGAATTCTTGGAAATGAATAACCATAATTTACTCATAGTTTTGACTCTTCAAGGAGGGTGTGCCAGTCCATTAATGTGAGAGGCAGCTTATCGATCCAGGTGTTTTTGTTGCTAGAGATTAATTAGAAGCAAGTCTCTGTGAGAAATAACTGGACCGCTCCACAGCTGATATGATCATCTCTAATGCCTTAATGATCAAAGCAGCAAAATGCACTTGGCATAGCAGTTGTTCTGCATGTGACGTTGGCCGAGATGATCTCGATGGTTCACGGCTTGTGTGAAGATAAGGTTATGAGAGGTTTGTGGGTGATGACAGTGGTGTTTCCTTAGTGAATTGGGAAACGTAATGTTGGTGACAAATGATGCCTGTTAACCTCAGGGATGTTCATTTTAACAGTGGTCTTACGGCTTCTACCTCATCCATATCCAAGGACAAAATGGGTTAGAATTTTATTGCAAAACAAAAGATTTAAAGAAGAAGTGGCTGGAACAGTTCGAAATGGCTTTGTGAGTATTTCTCTTTTAACAAGTGCTTTTTCCTACTGCCTAAGTCTCTTATGAACGGTGAACTACCAATAAATGTCCTCTAGTTTCATGGCATGTGTACAGAGGCTATGAAAATACTCTGCTCCAAGCATGAGTGCTATTTGCAACTTTGCTCTCCTAGGAGAGATCTTTTGGTGAACTTCTTCAAGAAAAAGAAAGAGGGAGCTCTAACATTCCATTTGACTTCCTTCTCTTGGGCGTATTTTAATTCTTCGGTTTTCTGCAGCCCCTGGAAAATATCAGTTATTCTAATGATAAACTGGTAATGTACTTACCATGTTTTATATATGTCTTTAAATTTTTTCATTTTTAAAATTTTTATTGACGTGTCGTTGATTTACAGTGTTGTGGTCATTTCTACTCTACAACAAAGTGGTTCAGGTATATGTATGCCTGTCTTTAAGTAGAAATATACCTCCAAACACACACACGCACACATATCTTATTTTTAATAAAAAGATTAATTTTTTCTTCTCCAGTTGGTTTTTAACTCATTTATTTGAATTCTGGGTAAATTGCTTGATGTAGTTAATGACTGCTTTAAGGGCTTGCTTTCTTTCAGTGTTCTTTCCTTTTATTAAAGTGGAAGCTCAACAAAGAGGTGGGATACAAATCAGACCTGGTTCAAAAGGAATGGCATAAAGAGATGTAATTGCACAAGAACCTGTCATTATAGGGCTTTCTTTTCAGATTTGAGGTTCCTGGATTAAAAGGTGCATAATAACCCTTGTTATGGAAACATATAAGTCACCCTGAAATTGAAACTGTTAGCGGAAAGTTAAATTAAGAAAAAACATTTTTATGATTTGCTTCCTTTGTATTCTAGTATTATTTACCTTTTGTAGACAAATTCTATCGGTTTTTTGTTTGTTTGTTTGTTTGAGTTGTCTTTGTTTTTGGAAATGCTCATAAATACAAAAGGGAGATAGGACCAGAATATTTTATTGTAGTTCTGAAGTGAGAAAAGTAGAAATTTTCTTTAGATTACTTTCTCTAACATTTTGAGAGCTATGATTGTACAGCTAAAATATCTTTAAGCTTATAGACAATTCTGAGTTGAGCAATAATTACTACCATGAACTGGCTGCATAGTCTCAACCCATTGATATTACATCTCAGAGCCTCAGTTTCCTCCTCTGTAAAATAGGGACAATAATATTTTGAGTTCCAGAGAACATACGTCAAGCAGAGTGGTGACCAAAGAGTACAAGAGCAGTGATATGGTTTGAAGAGTGATATCCGTTGTTATCACTATTATTTAGTAGTATTTTGTATTTAGGATCCTAGTACACTGATACGGACTTATAAAATCAGAAAACATGGAGTTCCTGTCGTGGCTCAGTGGTTAACGAACCTGACTAGTATCCATGGAGGCACAGGTTTGATCCCTGGCCTTGCTCAGTGGGTTAAGGATCTGGCATTGCCGTGAGCTGTGGTGTGGGTTGCAGATCCTTTGTTGCTGTGGCTGTGATATAGGCTGGCAGCTATAGCTCTGATTCAACCCCTGGCCTGGGGCCCTCCATGTGCCATGGGTACGGCCCTAAAAAGGCAAAAGAAAAAGAATAAATAAAATCAGAAAACATTTTCTAGTATACTATTATAGTTCTTAAAACTTATTGATTGGAATAATTAAACAAAAGAGCCTAGTCATCGTGTGCATCAAAAAAATGGTTCTTCTCTGGTCTGGGGCACAGATGAAGTGGTAACCTCCACCCAGCCTCTGATGGACAGTGGGCTACATCATAAGCTTTGTGTGCCATTTGAGTGAGGTTGCAAGTGATAGGCAGCACTTGGACTTGAGCAGTTGGGCCTGGAGTGACTGGGGTTGTTGACAATGTACAAAGACAGAGCTCATCTCACACCTTTGTTCTTGTGGGGAGGATGCTAGGCTGGTATTTTCTTATGGGTTCTGTTCGGCTCTAGAGTCTTTCCATGAGTGAAGGAATTTCTGCAGAGATGGGAAGTTACATTTGCTGTCCAGAGCAGGCAGGCTCCTTGCACTGGATGATACACACATCACTTAATAGTTTATTCATCTGCCATAAATCAAACGGCCAAACTCTGGATACAGGAAACTCAACAAGAGCAGTGCGTATTCTTTTTCATGGAAAAGAACTGGGGGTAGCTGGCCAGGGGTGGCAGGGTGGCTCTCCAGGATATTGTTGGAAACCCAGGCTCAGGTTTTCCTGCTCTGCCATTGTCAGCATTTGGCTTCTGTCCTCAAGATTGGTCACCTTGTCATCCAAGACAGCTGCTGGAGCTCCAGCTATGAAGGTGATCCATACCTTTAAGGGTCCTTTGCAGAAATGCCACAAACTTGTGTTACATAGTACTGACCAGAACTCAGTCGTGTGGCCCCGTCTGCCAAGGGAGCCCTGGAAATAGAGTCTTCATTCTGGGCAGGATTATGCTCGGCAGAGTCAAGGAGAGGTGGGTAGTTGCAGGCAACCACCAGTCGCGGCCTTTCTGGTATATACATACAGGAAGAGTAGGGGTAGATTTCAGTTGTTCCACCCCAAGAAAGATGGCTGTACCCCCCCCCCACCAGAAAGTGGCGATTCTAACGCTTTGAGCATTTTCTGTTCAAATAACCTGCACAATAAAACGAAAATCCATAGAAGTGTCTCTTTGCTCTTTGTGTTTCAGAGTTCCATGGAGTGCCCATGCTCAAAGTCAAAGCTGAGGGTTTCTTTAAGCAGGGATTATGCCATGTATGGCAAAGTAAAATTAGGGTTCTAGTCAAGCATTGGAATCTTCCATTATTTTATTTCCTCCCCTCTTTTCTGAAGCCTGTTTTGCAGGAAAGCCCTTCTCCCAGCTTTGTGAGATAGATCTTGCTTGTCTTGTGCTCAGGAAAGTAGAATAATCTAGGTAAGTCCGGAAGCTTAAGACTTCACCTAGGGCTCGAATTTTGCTCTTTTATCCATTATCTAAAGTTCTGGTACTCTTATTCCATAAGCCATGGAGAAAACTAAGAAATCCTGCAGCATTCATGACAGTACATGAAAAACAGTCCGCCTTGTGTATCTCCACAGGCCAGCTGCTTCTCGTCTCTCTGACATTAGCAGGGGTCCCATAAGTTCCCCTAGAGCATCCTGGAGTGTTGCTTTAAGGAACTTTGAAAAGGCAAGGGAGGTATTGATGGGAAGGTGGCGGGAAATCAAGGGAGGTGATATTTTAAGACTGATGAGATGCTTGCCAGTTCTATTTACAGAAGATGGCAATTCTGCTGTTTATAGGATAATGGGATCATTTTTATTAAAAAAATTGCAAATCACCTTTAAGGCGTTGAAACTGCTGCTCTTAATTTAGAATATTATAAAGGACCTTGGAAAAGCACGGATGCTGACAAACACTAAGTATCCAGTAAACGCCAATCATCTCCCCAGAGGCGACCTAAACCTCAGCCTCTGTCTTTCCTGGACACCCACCCCCCCACCCCATCCCTGCTCAGTAGCCGTGTTTGCTGCCCTTCTTTGGCCATAGCCCCTTCCAGCCTTTAAAATATGCAGCGGATCATGTCAGACCTTGGCAAACCTCTGGAAGAAAGGCTTCCCGGAGAGAAGCAGCAGTGACCCACTTGGATGGGACAGGAAGAAGGCTGTCCCCTTTTCTCTTTTTTTCCTGTGAGAAGAAGTGGTAGCAGGACTACTAGCTCTTGAGGTGGTTGGAACAGTCATTGAGCCGAATAATGTTCAAGCAGTATTGTTCTGGGCATCCCATTCTAAAGAATATGTTTAGATCTTTAAAAGCCTGATTGATACACGTTGTTTGTGCTTCTGTGCTTCCAAAAGGGCTTTTTGTCCCTTTCAAACCACCATTCCGTTCAGTTATCTATGAAACAGGGTGGCAGATATTTTTCAGCAGCTTAAGCTAGTTTTCATAACGATGTCAGAAAAGCCTGGAGGCGGGGTGGATGTGAGTGTCCAGAGCCACGTTCAGAATGTTGGCAGGAGGCTATAGATAGGTTTTCCCCAAATGCCTTAAATCCGGGGTTCTTATGATTTCTCCTGTGAGATTTAAATTAATAGGCCTTGTCATACCCATTTTATAGCTCAGGAAACGAGCAATTGCAGGAGTGTTTCAGCACATTTGTGCAAGTTCAGTGCCCTGTCATTTACAGTAGGGTTCATGATCTCCGTTCACAGCGTCGTCTTTATCCACAGAGGTGCTAAAATAAGCACCTGGGCCCAAGTCCTGTTATCTAAAACTGGAGTCTGGTTTCTTTTTTTCTCGTGTCTCTTTTCCTCACTGTGACTAGGCTCTGGAGGATCAGACGGGGTCCTTCAATGTTCCAGAAATAAGTCAAAGTTGGGTAAAATATGAACTAAAGGAATTGAATAATAGACTGAAAAGACTTTTTAAAGGAAAAGTTTGAGAAAGAAAAAAGCGGAACAGGAGAAAAAAAAGAAAGCATTGCCTATGCTATAGAAAGCGGTAGGTTCTCACCACCCAGCCTCTGTAGTATTTATCTACGGGAACTGAAAGGCCCTCTGGCCTAGAATTTCTTCTGCCTGCCGTGACCCAGTTTGCAGAACTCTGGCAAGTTAGGTTTACTCCCTTGATTAAAGAGAGCCGCCTTGAAGACGCATATACCACGGTTACCACACCATCGAAGATTTCTTCACTGTGTGCCATCTGCCAGGCCCAATGCCACATGGTTTACCTTAATGTCTGCTAAAACATCAGCCTGGGGTACACACCCGTTAACTGCTGAGACTTACGGGGGTGGAGAGAAGAGGAGGAGGAGGGGGGATGGAAATTCTAGAGCTGGGGAGGGGCTCTGGCAGCAGGCTGCATTCCTTGTCATCTGGAGGGGCAGCCCCTGAGCTGCTTCCCCCAGGGTGAGCCCCTGAAAGGCAGGGGTGGGGGGTGGGGGGCAGGGCAGGAATCCAGCCATTAAACTCCACGAATCACGTTTACTCTGAGTCACGGCGTTTCTTTCTAATTTATTCCCCATTTACTTCCAGAAGGAATTGGAGGTCACTCACCATAAAAAGCACACATGCCACAGAATTAAAAAGAAAAATTTAAATAATCAGAGGTCAAACAGAACAGTGTTGCAAAGCATTTTCCTCAAACGCAGCCTCCCCTAGACAAGAACATTTTCTGGAAATGCACCTTCTGTAGTTTGAATATAAAAGCTGTGAGTATGTTTTTCACATTTGAAATCTAAAATTATATTTTATCAAATATAATTTGTTTTAATCTAAAGATATTGCTCAGATAGTCTGCATACCAGAGGGGTAATTACCAGAGGAAATTGCATTCATTCTGAATATTTATCGAGCACTTGCGTTATTGCCAGACGCTGTTGGAAGCCCTGGCCGTATAACTCTGAGGGAACTACTGCAATTGAATTTAAATGCCGTGACTTCTAAATATAATAATGTTCAGTTAATATTTAATGGATTGAATTTCAAGACTGAACTCTTGCTCTGTCTGTCCAAATCATCTCCCTCCCAGTCCCATCTATTCAAGTGGAAGTGGTTGGAGGGCCAGGAGGTGCCTTTGTCCCTTCACGTGCAATCAATTTCTCACCAGTCTCCTGCAGAGTAAATCTGATCGCTTGCCTGCAATCTCCCCCCTCACTGCCCTGGTTTAAGCCTCCAATTAGCCTCAGCCTTCCCGGCTCCTCCCTCACCAGTCCATTCTTCAGGAAGCATCCAGCATGATCTTGCCTACTTAAAACCTTTGCTTGGCTATTTCTTGCGCTCTGCATGGTATCAAACTTCTTACCGGGACCTCACAAGTCCCTGCATGGCTTTTCCTGCCCATCTTGCCAACCACCTCTCACACCCGATAGCTTTTGTTAGACTGAGTGCATTTCCGTCTGGGGCAAATATGCGCAGGCCTCGGGCATTCAGCCACGAGGTTCTAGCCTGGGAAGGTCTTCCCTCTTGCTCCTTGGGTAGCTGATGCTTTATCCTAAGGATCTTGGCTTGAAATGTCACTTTGTGGGAGAGATCGCTACTGACCACTGTGCTAAGTGAGGAAGCTCACCTCCCCAGTGTCCTCTCACAGGTGTATAGACAGAAATTATCTAAGGGCAGGTTTGTAGCCTTCCCTCCATCCCACAGTCCCCTCCTTGTGAGAGATGATCTGTTACTTGCCTGTTTTATTTTACCGTCATTTCTTCTCCTAAAGGGTAAGGATTCTTTCTTGCTTCTTAGGAGAGAAGCTAAATTGAACTACATGGATAATCCTGGGGAAAAGGGAAGAAGAAAGCTTCACGGGTCTGGGAGTGGGGAGAACGTTTTGGGTTTTGGCCTGAGTTTGGGGTTTTAGGTGGAGATAGGCTTTGGGAGAGCTGCGGGGTCTGAGGGACTTGGAAAGGGGAAAGGGACTATTGAAAAACATATCTGTGGTCTCGAATTATATTCTTTTGGATGGTCTTTGAAATGTTGAGTGAAGAATGAAGTTGCCTTTTGATTATTTTGGGTGCCCTGTGTACTTTTAATGTTCCACGGCTGAACTGTCTGGGCCCTTGGGTTGACGACATTACCGCGAGATCTTACTGTCTATTTCATGGCTGTTCTCCCAGTGGACTAAATACACCAAGAGGGTAGGGCTCTGTCAGTGCCATTCACACTGTGATCAATCCTAGCACTGCGCCTGGCACACAGTGGATAACCGTCTTTTTATTGGAAATCTGAAATTCTATTCTTAAAGTATTCTGACAACTAGGAATTCCTGTTATGGCTCAGTGGTAGCGAACCCAACTAGTATCCGTAAGGATGGGGGTTCAATCCCTGGCCTCGCTCAGTGGGTTAAGGATCCAGCCTTAGGTCGCAGACCTGTGGTGTAGGTCACAGACACGGCTCGGAGCTGGTGTTGCTGTGGCTGTGGTGTCAGCCAGCAGCTACAGCTCCAATTTGACCCCTAGCCTGGGAACTTCCATATGCCACAGGTGCAGCCCTAAAATAAAAAAAAAAAAAAAAAGATCTGACAACAAAGACAATAAAAAAAGACGATGAATTAGGAAATTCTTACTGTCCGACAAAATATCACAATAGCCCTCGAGGAGAAGGAACTTTTACTTTATAAAGTGCATCCTCAGGGAAGAGACACTGAAAAACATATGTTGTCTACCAGCTATATTGGCTTTTTTGAAGTTCTAGAAATTGATGTTATATATCATTTATTTTTATTTCTTTTTTTAAAAAATTTACCTGCTTATTTCGGCCATACCTATGACATGCAGAAGTTCCCAGGCCAGTGATTGGACCTGCACCTCAGCAGTGACAACACTGGATCTTTAACCAGTAGGCCACCCGGGAACTCCTATCATTATTTTTTTTAGGATTAGTCTTCAAAAATGGGATTGCAGGTTTTTGAAGGCATTTTTGTCAACACCTGACCTGATGCTTCCCGATTATGCTTCTCCTCCTCCTCCTCCTAGGTATGTTTCTTTTTGGCAAGTCTGACTCAGTGCTTGGATGGAACTTAAAGAACCAAGCAGGATGGGTAATTTTCACCTTACCTAGATTCGTTCGGGTGATATTGCTCTAATCTGTACTTCTGCTAAAAACTGCGGAACAGTATGGCCCTCATATGCTGTTGGGGGCCTCCTCGACTCTAGAGGTGGGGAGGATATAGGACTTAGACCAGTTCTCAGGGCTCAGGTGCTCAGAGCCACCCACTTCCTCCGTCCACACTCCTGATTCTTTGGGGCCCGCTTGATTGTTTCCACCTGTCAGACGCAGCGGGGAGGCGCTATTCCTTCTCCACTTTGTACGTGAAATCCAATCACTGTCTACATTTTGCGATACTGATGGTCAAGGGACACTCATTCCATGGGCCCGCCATTTCCTGGGTCCCCTCGACACCCTCAGTGGCACTGGAGTGTGACTTTCCCCACCGGGGGCCACTCCCTGCAGTGGACCAGGGCGCCTGGCTCTGCTTGTCTTGTCGGGAGTGGCTCTTCGGGTCAGAAAGAGAGCACCTCCCCAGCCATCCCGGGTTTTACAGGAATAAAGCTGCGTCATGTTCCCCGTCAGTTCAGGATTAAGAAATCTGATGAGTGTGGTTTTGCTGTTGATTGATGAGACATGCACGTTTGTGACTTCACAGCATGCATGGTTTAACATTCTCTTGTGCACCTTTACAGGCTGCCTTTGTTTATATTTTTGCCCAGATGGGTATCCCCCAGTATCTGCAGGAAGCTATAGGTCAGAGAATTCCGTAGCAAGCCCCAGGTACTGCTGCCGGGCTGCTACTTCTGCCGCTGCTAGAATAATAGGACTTCCGCCTCTCCCTCCTCTTCTTTGTTTTCTTGGTCGGGAGGTCTGTCGGGATCTTTTCAAATATATAAATAAGGAGTAATACCACAGCCATAGATAATATGTAAGCGAATGAGTGTGGTGTGTTTCCAGAAAATCGGTGGTGTCGTTAGCAAAGCCTGTCTTCCGGCACCAGGATGATGGTTTCTGCACAGGGACTGTACCGAGTATGTATAGCCACTAACAGATCCCAGCTGTCCAGGTGCCACCTTGTGGCTTTGGGCACAGGTATGGATTTCCTAGCAGCCCTCATTCCTGTTTCAGTCATCAGGAGGATTTGGCTGCAAAATGGTCTCCTTCACCAAAACCAGAACAAAAACACCTGGGTGAATTTGATGTAGTTGGCATTATTCGGTACTGCCCCACCGAATATCAGAAATAGTCTGCTCAGATAACAGACTGGAGCTACTCAGGGTTCACTAAGTTTTCTTGTGGTTTATTGGGAACGACGAGACCCCAAGAATCCAGGCAGTGGCAGCTAGACGGTTAGCTTGTGGTTTGACTCAGTAGTCAAACCACATCAGCAAGAATAGTTTTTGAATCAGTGATGGCTCTTTGTGCTCTTAAAATGTTTTCTCCCCACCAGTATTGACATCTATGCCCGTTATTTATTCTGAAATTCCCATGTTGGGGAGCACCCCAAGAGAGAGTAGAAGGGGTTGAAATAGGACCATGCTGGTATCAAGAGTCAGCCCCAGGGTGAGCCTTCCTGGACCAGCTGCATGTGCTGGTGTCATTTGACTGTGACGACACCTGCTTTGGCATTTTCTGAGTGTTCAAAGCCCATCAGTGTCTATTTGGAAACCGGTAACGTTGCAGGCACAACTACCAAAATACCAGTCCATCAAGCATCTCTGTATTTGCCTCCCCACATGTGTGCTTTATTGGTTTTGGGGAGAAATTATTTACTCTGAAGACAACCTTTTATTCTTTCTCCTTAAAAAGCTCTCATGACCAGTTTTTAATATGAAGAATTTGTTTATGGACACGAAATCTATGCCAACACGATCCACAGCCCCCAGGCTGTGCTGAGCCTCGTGCTCCTGACCTATTCACATTAATCTCCCAAGTTGAAGCAGTGCAGCTCTCCCCGAATCTAATGTATTGTCTATAACCTTTCAAAATTGGCAGTTAAGTCCGTATAGGATATGATACTGCAGTTTCCTGGCAGCAATAAAAGGAAGTAGGACACGGGACAGTGCTCAGAAAAATCACAGCTGTCATAAAATGGAGTCTTTCAGGAGCCTGTTTGATCCAGAGACATGCAAAAGCATTTCATGCATGACAAAGCATTCGTAAATATTAAATAGTATTCTTGTTCTGTTATTGCCTGGCGGAGATCAACCTCTCTCCTTTTTCGCTGCTGGTATTTAATACTTATTTGACATATTTTTGGCATTCCTGAGCTTGCTTATAAGGGAGGAGAAGCCATAGGCAGAAGGAAGAATGAAAGATAGATATCAAAATTTCCATCAACAAATAAATATTACTCTGGTTACAACTAAATGCAAATAAAATTAAGCTGAATCAGTGTTAGTTTCCCTGACATTTTCTAGCAGTGCCTTTGATCTACTATGTGTTGGGGGGTGTGGGGGGGCAATGACAGAGATTTTAAAAAACCGTAATGTTTCATAACCCCATAAACACTCAGGAAAGATGTTTAAAACGCCTCTATTCCAGCCATTCAGCACTTGAGCCTTTTTACAACTTCTTTCCAGCTCTGTGCTTGAATGCCTCTTGTGATAAGGAACTCACTACCTCTGGAAGGATTTGTTCCGACTTGGCTTAGCTTTGACTGTAGAGAATTCTTCCTTATAATGAATTGAAACCTGTCTGTTCAAGTCTCTCTCCCTAATGTCCCTTCTTGGACTCAAACAGAACATGTGTCTTTCCCCTATATGGTAATCTTTCAGATTTTTGAAACATTCCAAGTCCATGTTTTAAACATTCTTTTCCTTTGAATAAATGAAAAGAAACTTAATTTGGGAAAATTCTTTCTTTAAGTAGTTTAGTAGAATGCTAATCTGATCAGATAAAGGTGTGGGTGCATTGAGTCTTTCATTTCAATCCAATATTAAGGGCAGGGTTTGATGCTAGCTGCTGTCATCCCCACAAAAAAGGAAAATGAGACAGTTGTAATATTCAGGGTGTTTAGAAATCAATTTGGAGACTTCTGATTGAATTTTAGGTGGCATTTTTTTTTCATTTTTTTTATTACTCAAATGAATTTATCACATCTGTAGTTGTATAATGATCATAACAATCTGATTTCACAGGATTTTCATCCCACAGCCCAAGCACATCCCCCCACCCCCCAAACTGTCTCCTCCAGAGACCATAAGTTTTTCAATGTCTGTGAGTCAGCCTCTGTTCTGCAAAGTTCTCTCTGTCCTTTTTTCAGATTCCACATGTCAGTGAAAGCATTGGATGTTGGTGTCTCATTGTATGGCTGACTTCACTTAGCATGATAGTTTCTAGGTCCATCCATGTTGCTAAAAATGCTGGTATTTCGTTCTTTTTGATGGCTGAGTAATATTCCATTGTGTATATGTACCACATCTTCTGGATCCACTCCTCTGTCGATGGACATTTAGGTTGTTTCCATGTCTTGGCTATTGTAAATAGTGCTGCAATGAACATTGGAGTACATGTGTCTTTGCGAGTCGTGGTTTTCTCTGGATAGATGCCCAGGAGTAGGATTGCTGGGTCAAATGGTAGTTCTATGTTTAGTTTTCTGAGGAATCTCCATACTGCTTTCCACAGTGGTTGCACCAATTTACAATCCCACCAACAGTGTACTAGGGTTCCTTTTTCTCCACACCCTCTCCAGCACTTCTTGTTTGTAGACTTTTGGATGATGGCCATTCTGGCTGGTGTAAGGTGGTATCTCATTGTGGTTTTGATTTGCGTTTCTCTAATAATGAGTGATGCTGAACATCTTTTCAAGTGTTTCTCGGCCATCTGTATGTCTTCTTTGGAGAACTGTCTGTTTAAATCTTCCGCCCATGTTTTTGATGGGGTTGTTTGTTTTTTTGGTATGGAGCTGCAGAAGGTGTTTATAAATTTTGGAGATGAATCCCTTGTCAGTTGCTTCATTTACAAAGATTTTTTCCCATTCTGTGGGTTGCCTTTTTGTGTTGTTTAGGGTTTCCTTTGCTGTGCAGAAACTTTGAAGTTTGAGTAGGTCCCATTTGTTTATTTTTCTTTTTATTGTCAATACTCTGATAGGTGGATCTGAGAAGATGTTGCTGTCATTTTTTTTTTTTCCTGATTCGAGTGTTATAAGGAAGATTGCAGATTTTAATTCCTTCATGTCAGAGTATTTAGAGTTGGTGGCATATAGAGATAATTCTTGTCTCTTACATGGTGCTTTATGGTTTCCAAAGTGTTTTTGTATCATTGCACATTTAATTCTTAAGGTGTTTTGTAAGGTAGCCAGGAAGGTATTAACTTTAAAATAGAGTCAAAAAATAGAGAAAAGATTAAGTATTTCGAGTGTCTTTTTTCCCAGTTAGTAAGTGGCAGAGACTGGCCTTGAATCTCAGTCCAGGGCTCTTCCCCTGCACCACACGGTCTCATTGACAGCAAGAATACCTACCATTGTTCTCCATAGATAAAAGTTTCCTTTCGTTTGTTGTATAAGCAAGGTATTCTTGTGCAGTGTGTTCACACCCTTGATGAAAAATGTGATTTAGAATTTACTTTCTACTTATCTTTTAGTGATGCCATTGGGTAAGATTTGGATATCTTTACTGACTTAAATGATAAACAACATTGTGTATTATTATCAGTTTGTTAGGCCCATTTGGGCTTCAGAGAAGTTCCTTAGAGTAAAATAAATTACCTTAATTTACAAGTTAATTTATAGCAAGATTTTTGGTCACCTTCTCATAGGATGGAACTAATATGATTTATGCAAAGTTTTGATTTCATTTTATTTGGTGGTATTTAGGTAATGTGATTTGAGTCTCAGGGTTTGAATTCCCTTTGTAGAGGTGAAGGCCTTGCGAAGGAGAAGGCTCAGGGTCTGAAATTAAGCCCTAGCCAGTTATCAGGGTGGATTGAATTGAGTTCTAAATCAGTGTGTGTGTGTGTGTGTGTGTGTATCCAGTACTTAGGTAACAGTGGATATGTTTTACATAAGTCACTGGAGGTATGAACACAGTGTGGAAACACTGTCAGTTTTCTCCTTCAGGATACAAAGGAGACTGACGCTGGCTTCTTCTTCCTGGGGAGAGCCAGATTTGAAGGTATCTGAACCATGTGTTTGACCCGTCCGTCACTTATTAGAATAGCGGGCTTTCTTCTAAACATCTTTCTTCAAGAAAACACTGAAACTTGGGTGCTCAGATGACCTGCGTCAGAAGTGATTAGTGTATTTATGGTCAGGGGTTTCATTTAATTGTTGAGTCCTAGCCACATCTTTATACCTGCACAGTCCCTGTCTACACAAAGCAGCCAGCCCTTACAAAGAGGAAGGTAATTTCAAAAGTCACAAATGTCCTAAACTGATGTGCTTTGTAGATTTAAAAACTTATAAAAATAATACTGTTTTATTTTATAAGGTCTGTTATAGGGAGCAAACAAACAAATCTTTTTTGTTGTTTGTTTTGTTTTTTTTTAGCAGTGCAGGTGCAGCATATGGAAGTTCCCAGGCTAGGGGTTGAATCAGAGCTGAAGCTGCTAGCCACAGCCACACTGGATCTAAGCCATGTCTGCAACCTATGCCACAGCTCAGGGCAATGGTGGATCCTTAACCCACTGAGCAAGGCTGGGAATCAAACCTGAATCCCCATAGATAATAGTTGAGTTCATAATCCGCCGAGCCACAGTGGGAATTCCCTAATCTCCTGTATTTATTATTTTTTCAGTCTCTCCTCTCATCAGTCCTGTAGGAGAATTAACATTCACTGACATTAGCATTCTATTCTAGGAGTTCCTGTCGTGGCTCAATGGTTAACAAGATTCTGACTCGGAACCACGAGGTTGAGAGTTTCATCCCTGGCCTTGCTCAGTGGGTTAAGGATCTGGCATTGCCCTGTGCTGTGGTGTAGGTTGCAGCCGAGGCTCAGATTCCGAGTTGCTGTGGCTGTGGCCCAGGCGGGCAGTTGTAGCTCTGATTTGACCCCTAGCCTGGGAACCTCCATATGCTGCGAGTGTAGCCCTAAAAAGCAAAAAAAAAAAAAAAAAAAAAAATTCTATTCCAAACACAGTTCTGATATGTCTCGTAAATCTTCATAAAGCTTATGAGGAGGGTAGTTATCTTTGTTTGTACAAATAAGAAAACTAAGGAGCAGAGATACAAGAAACCTGCCTGAGCCACAGAGCCCGTGATGGAGCTAAGATTCCCCCCAGGCTCCTTTCAGCCCACCAGGTCCTAGGACAGCCTTTCCCAAGTCTTTTCACCAAAGAGTTGCTTATCCAATGGCTAGTGAGGGGTAAACCTGATTTTTTTTTTTTTTTTCTGGCCATACCTGCAACATGTGGAAGTTCCCAGGCCAGGGAGCAAACCCATGTCACAGTAGCAACCCGAGCTGCTGCAGTGACAACATCAGATCCTTAACCCACTGCACTACCCGAGAACTCAAACCTGATGTTTTACTAAACCCAGTTTTTCTATCTCCCAACCTGAAACTGCAGAATTCCTATCTTTTTTCCTGGTTTCTTTTCTCCCTGGTTAACAAGGCCAATCAGAAATAAAAATTTCTCATCTCTTCTCACATACCAAGTGTGCTCTCTGTAGTCTTTGACTAATGACTCATTGGTCAGAATCAGCTCAGGGATCTGTTCTCTGATAGCGCATTCATAATATATATGCATTAAAGCGCCTTCTCAGAGAATATTTGAGCTTTGACATATCGAACCCTGGCATTTTAAATTAAAGCTGTTGCTGTCAGTGCATTTTAAAAACTAGATAGCTTGGAATAGTGTTTCATACATAACAAAATAGACCTGAGGTCATCGCCTAGTTTACTAAGGCAGAACTATGTCTGGCCTGTTTAATTGTGGTAGGGGTTTGAATTGCACTCTCCAATTATCACGGCCTAAACAGCCTTCAGACTGAGAAAAAACTAAGCTGTTTTTGCAGGGCTTTGATTTACTAGAAGAAACACCATAGAGCCACCTAATAGATTTTCCACACATCATAGAGACCGGGAATAATGAATTAGAAACTATTCTGAATCCTTCAAGATAGGAAGTATCAAGATTAAAACGATGCTGGGTGACAATGATGATGCTACATTGAACCCTAGGCTTGCCTGAGTATCTCTTGTCTTGCAAACACTTTCTTATCTGGTTATATTGCTAAGCAGTCTTTTTGCTTGAGATATCAGACTTGTGCGAGTGAATAAGTAGTTCTGTGCTAAGCCTTTTCCTCAGTATAGCTGATTTGGGGACATTTTGTGTTTTACTCCTATGCACATTTCTATATGTATTTAGGTACAACACAAAATACATAATACAAGAGACTCTCCTTGTGAAAGTTATTCTTTGGGGCCGTATCATAGAGCCGTTATGTTTGGAATCACAGTGGCAGGATCCATACCCACCCCCTTCTCACCTCTGCAGTTTTACAGATAGAGCAGTTGACAGATTGTGGGTTTTTTCCCTTAAAGGTCTATGTACTGGATGACTTCAGGCTTTGTAGAGGAACTAGACTAGCTCCCAGGTCCTTTAATTCCTAGTGATTCCTCTCCTTTTGAGGTTAACCTTTTATCATTGGGTTCCTTTTTCATAGAATGAAAAGGCCTATCTCTTTACCTAATGCCCTTGTCATGAAAAGCTGCCCATTCTCTGTCCAGGGCCCTGTGGACTTGGGGTAGAGGAGGAAAATCCCACCAGCCTCCAATGGAAGTTAGCAATGGGACCCATCATCCCAGCATCTGTTTGGCATTAATACATTGCTCACCACTGACACTGCAGATTTATTTTCAGCGGGGCACTCCTGACTCCTGAACACTTGATACCAGCATGAAACCTTATAATTGCAGCACAGAGTGCAACCCAAAGTGAATTAGAAATTTAATTAAAATTCTTGCTTGTTTAATTGTTTAATGTGTTGAGCAGTCCAACTTGCAATTCCATATTCAATTATAATAGAACTCCCCTTAGATTGAGTTTATTTGGGGTTTGAAAAAATGACTTGTATTGATGCTTTAAGAGAATCCTTGGTTTTGTGAGACTTCAGCAGAAGAGATTGAGTGTCTTCGTATCAGGTTTGTATTGACTCTTGATATTGACACAAGTCTAAATGTGCAAAGCCCACAAAGGCTAAATCCCGTGGACTTACGTTTAATTGAAAATATAGCTAGCTGACCATTTTGAATATACTAGATAGGCTGACAATCTGAGTTTCTGACTGGTTGGGGAAATTGTCAAATATCAATTTTAAATGTTTATTAGAGACTATTTGCAATTGGTTTTTAAATTCATTTGGAAAGTGAGAATTCACATTTATGTAAAATTGCCAATAAACCCGATTTCATAAAGGTGTTTAGAGGTTAAATGCCTAATGATTAATTTATGCTTTAGTAATATTTTTAATAATTTGGAGGAAAGGTAAGGCAGCTGAGGGTAAAATTGATGATGAATAGTAATGAAGGCTTTAAAGATTCTGAGAATTAATTTGGAGATCATATTCATTATCTTAAAAACAGAATAGGGAATCAAATGAAGAAGACATTTTTGTGTGATTCAGAGGGTGCTGGACCAAGAGAAAATGGGTAAGGCAGCACCCGAGTCCTACCCCTGACTCAGCCAAGGGACCCAGGCAAGCCTTTTTCCTTCTCTGGGACTTAATTCATTCACCAGTTAAGGTGAGGGGGGGAGGTGGAAAAATATTGTGACTTTTTTTTTTTTTTTTTACTGCCTCATTTGAAAATTTGCTCTTACATATGACTTTGTGCAGGCTCTTTGTTGAACCGGTTGAAGGCTTGGGAACGACAAGAGAAGCTGGGGGGGAGTGTGGAAGGCCAATGTAATAACAAAAACCATAGTGGAGTCTCATCCTCTTATTTCTACACAATGGTTATGATGTTTTTCTCTTGTGCTTGTTCTCTTTAGTGTCTCAAAATTACATCCAATCGTTATTACCGTGTGTGTGTGAGTGTGTGTGTGTTTGTAAGAGCACGCGTGTGTGTCGATACTGGACAATGATATTGTGGTCTCTGGGAAGGTTGGTGTTTTATGCCCTAAAAGTAATGATATGCTTTCGATTCTGTGCCCTGATCCTGCAAACCCTTAGGAAAACTCACCAAGTGGGCCTTATTCCATCTGTGGAATTAGAACGATGCTAAAGTAATACTCAAAAGTACTGTAATTAGTCTGATTATCAATGAAGGCATTGCTGACACTCCACAGCTCAGCAAAGAAAGAAGGTTGAGAGTCGGCGCTGATTCAGGAGAACACGTCATCTTGCAAAGCCAAAGAAATTCACCGTGAACCCTTGATGCAGAAGCACAGATAGCATGTGATCTAGGAAACTTGATTACTGCTAGTTTTTAGTGAGGAAGGCTTTTTGATATTAAAAGCGCAAGGAAACCAGAGCATTATTACCTGGAGAATTGATTGATTGCTTTAATCAATGACTTCTTCTCGGGCAGTTCTGAGACCCGCCTGGGAAAACTGAAGTGAGCCAGCCCCCCCTTAGTGGTCAGCACTGCTCTGTGGGGAGGCAAGTGTGTGTGTGTGTGTGTGTGTGTGTGTGTGTGTGTGTGTGTGTCCTTGCAGCCAGAGCTCTTCCTGGGAGAACTGGGAGAACTTGAGAGGTGGGTGGGTATCGTGCGAGGATCTGCTCTAAGTAGAGTTTAATAAAATTTTGCTTTGGAGTGATTTGTTTATCTTCTGTGAGAAATTTTTTTTTTTAAATAGATTGATTTATTTATCTGTTGGCGTAGTCCTCTCCTGCTTTTTCTCCTCGGAACCAAAAGCACTCTGCAAATATCAGAGCTCAAATTTTAAAAAGAGCATTGATTTTTTTTTTTTTTTCCAGCCGCCCTGAAGGTAGGCAGTCACACATCATCATTTATTTCTTAGAGAGTGATATTGATAGCAAAATATTAAGATCTTTCATTAGAGAATTTTTTTTCTTTTGGTTCGGCAATAACCTAAATTCAAAGGAGTTTTGGGTTTGCCTTCATCTATCAGAACTGCTGTTTAGGAGTTCCTGTTGTGGCTCAGTGGAAACAAATCTGGCCAGTATCCATGAAGATGCAGGTTTGATCCCTGGTCTCGCTCAGTGGGTTATGGATCCTGCATCTCTGTGAGCTGTGGTGTAGGTCACAGATGCAGCTGGGATCCAGAGTTGCTGTGGCTGTGATGTAACTCCGATTCGATGCCTAGCCTGGGAACCTTCAATATGCTGAGGGTGCGGCCCTAAAAAGCAAAAAAAAAAAAAAAAAAAGAAGAAGAAGAAGAAGAAGAAGAATTGCTGTCCAAAAGTATGTATTTCCCAGGACAGTATGGTTATCTTGTTGCTATAAGGAAAGGGAGTGGTGTGTTGATAAAAATTATCATTGACAGAAAACATTCCTGTGTAATAACCAAATAGTTGAAAGAGGCTCTGATTAGCTTGTGACATCTGCCCAGTATGACCAGAGTTTTTATTTTTTTATTCTTATTTTTTAATTATTATTATTATTTTTTTTTCGGCTGCACCCATGGCATATGGAAGTTCCTGGGTCAGAGATCAAATCCGAGCCACAGCCGGATCCTTTAACCCACTGTGCCAGGTAGCAATTGAACCGGTGCCCACGCAGAGACAAGCCGGATCATTAACCCTCTGTGCCACAGCGAGAACTCTCGACCAGCATTTTTAAAGTTAGGTCTGAAGTCAGTAAACCCTGAGTATCTTATCATTCTTGTCCGGTGCACCCCTGCCTTTTTTCCCTGGATGTCCTGTATTTCTCTTGACTTTTCACCACCTTTAAGAAAATCTCAGTCTAGGTGTCAGCAGACTTTGATGCAAAAGGACCATTTGTGGGGTTAAGGCCCTGCCCAGTGATGAGTCCAGTCATCCACTTGAAATCAAGAGGAGGGAAAGATGGAAAAGTTACTGTCGTTTCCTTTTAGGCTCCTGTTGGTTTCGTAACTGGTCTCTCGGCTGTCAGTATAGTCACCTGCAAGCTCCCAACAGACTTTGCAAAGGTGACCGTTCTCAATTACCCACCTCCAATATGGCCTGCCTCTCTCTTGATGGATTTATCTTTCGTTTTGACTCCTGTTTTCATTCCCAATGTCCCTGTCTTGACTTAGATCTTCGGATTCTTCTACCTGGCCCATTGCAGTGGTCTCTGAAGCTGTCTTCCCATCCGTGGTCTCACCTCCCCCCACCCACAACGTGGCTGCCAGAGCTTGCTTGCTTGCTTTCTTCCTTTCTTTCTTCCTTCCTTCCTTCATTCCTACCTTTCTTTCTTTTTTCTTTTTAGAGCCTCACTGCAGCCTATGGAAGTTCCAAGGCTAAGGGTTGAATCCAAGCTACAGCTGCCAGCCTATGCCACAGTCACAGCAAATTAGGATCCAAGCTGCATCTGTGATCTACGCCACAGCTCACAGCAACGCTGGATCCCCAGCCCACTGAGGGAGGCCAGGGCTCGAAGCCACATCCTCATGGATGCTAGTCAGGTTCGTTTCCACTGTGCCACAATGGGAACTCCTAGAGTTTTCTTTCTAACATGCAAACTTATTCTGGTTATCTGTGTATGGTCCTTTGGTGGTCACTCCTTGTCCACACAGTGAGATCAGATTCCTGGAGAGGGTACAAACGGCATCTACCGTCTGGCCCATACCTGGCTCCAGCCTCATTTTTGACCTTATCCAGTGCCGCAAACAGCCTGAATTCCTGGGAGCTGCCAGAACATGCTCTGCTCCTTTACTCCTCTGGGCGCTTGATCAGAGTGTTCTTTACTGGCCTGGGACCTGTTCTCTGCCAGGAAGCACCTTTTCCTCTTTCAAGACTCAGATCTAAGCAGCTGCTCTCTTTTCATGCCCTTCTGCCCTCTCCCACCCCAACCTGTACCATAGGATTGAGTAATCTCTTCTTTATTCTCCACTGTAGCTTGTAATGTTGGGGAACACCTTATGAGATTTACTTCTTCGTATGTCTTTATCTTCATCCTAGATTGAAAAGACCTTAAGGCCAGGAGTCATGTACTTTTTTTTTTTTTTTTCCCTCAGCAGAGTGCTGAGTATACATTAAGCATTCAATAAATAGTTGTTGATTAAGAGAATGACTGGAGGGAGTTCCTGTAGTGGCACGGCAGAAATCTGACGAGTATCCATGAGGACACAGGTTCGATCCCTGGCCTCGCTCAGTGGGTTAAGGATTTGGGGTTGCCATGAGCTGTAGTGTAGGTCACAGACACGGCTCGGGTCTGGCATTGCTGTGGCTGTGGCATAGGCCAGCAGCTGCAGCTCCTATGCAACCCATAGCCTGGGAACCTCTATATGCCACAGATGTGGTCCTAAAAAGACCAAAAAAACAAAACAAAACCATTAAAAAAAAAAAAAAGAAGAGAATGACTGGAGTATCTGAGTAATGATAAAAGAGTAAGTGCCGCGTGACTTTAGGGAAAGGGCAGATCATGTGGGCTGCAATGATCCAGGAAGTTCTCAAAGAAAAGGTGCGGAGCTGCACTACAGGAATAGACAGGATTTGGAGCAGAGGAAAGATGGAAAAATATTCAGGACCAGGAGAAGTGAGACAAACGAGGCTCCTCTGAGCTTATGATGGGAGACCACCCCTGGACATGTCATTTTCCTCCCGAAAGGGTCCTAGTTGCTCTTCATGACGACATGGTAATTTGGAAACCCCTCAGTGTCAGGCAGTCCTACATACTCAAAGCAGAGCTCGGCCCCTTAAAAGCTTCCTGCGTTGGTCCAGTTGTTTAACGTTCCTGAACCTCAACTAGGAAATTGCAAAATGGAGACTTCATATCTATGTCACAGTGTGTGTCCTAGCGTGTAGATAAAATAACGGTATTTACCACGTCATCTATGTTTATTGTGTGTCAGGCACAGGGGAGGGCCCTTTATATGTGTCAACTCTCTTATCCTTTACATCAGCTCTGAGTTGATTAGATACGGTTTTTATTCTTACTTTATAGTGCTGGAAACATGGTGACACCACACAGAAATGGGGAAAAGTGGAAGGCACGACCCCAAATTCTTTTGGGGGTTGGAAAGGAATAAGCATCCCCATAGAGAGTGGCTGACAGCCACGTTTAATTGTACCAGTGCGCCTTCAGGTTCAAGGGAGCACGGGGCCTGCTAAATCGTGGGCTGAGCCTCTAAGCTGCTTGGTGCCCTGGGGTCTAACCTAGCTTCAGCTCGCAAACGGTACACATTCCCCGGAAGCCGCTTGTGATACTGAGTGCCCCTTTCTGGGAATTGGCACAGAGCAGGGATAAGATGGTAAGAACGAAGACATCCCATGTTTGGAGCTCTGAGCTCAGTGGGCTTGGTGTGACCACAGCTTACTGAGGGCCATGCCCCACTGTGGAACATTCTCATGGGCCAACACTGCTCTTCTGATCGTTATACCGGGAGTGGGTCAGGTGAAAATTCCCAGAAACCAAGACCTCTCAAATGTCTCTTTTGTATAAGACGCCGCAAATAAAACAGACGTTGGAAGCATTCATCTTGGAAATCAGTTGACAGCATTTGAATCATGACACTAAGATTTTCTAGCTCGGTGACCCTCAACAAATTATGCAAGCTCTCTGAGCCTCAGTTTCATAATCTACAGATGGAGTTAATAATGCTCGTTTCATAGAGTAGTTGTGATGTTAAATGAGAAAACAGATCAAAAGCAGCTTCCATGGTGCTCCAGATCCTGAGCGTTTAGAGGCTGCCCAGGCTGGTGGTTTTCGTTTGCCCTCCAGATGGACGCAAGCCCAGAGTTCTGGCCGGAGGTGGCAGATGGTAGCCGGGAGTCTGATCGGTCATTTCCCACAGGCTTTCATGCATGAGGCCCCAAGGCAATCTCTGGGAATAAAAAGGAATCAGACCAAGTTAACCACCTCCCTGAGCTGGCTGTCTGCGAAGGCGCCAGGCCCAGGGAGAGAATCCAGGTGTGAACGGACACGAGCCAGAGGCCTTGATGGAGGAGGGTGGCAGGCGATGGAGAACCAAGCTGGGAGCCGCAGCGTGTTATGGAGTGTTCACCTCTACCTGTCTCTGTGGGCAGACACCCTGGAGGGCAGAGGCACAGATGGGGGCCTGAGCCGGAGGTGCTGGCAGTAACGTGGGCATGTGATGCAGTGGCTGGCAGCAGAGGCAGGGCCCAGTGGGGGACTCGTGACTCCACTCCTGATCCTCCCCTGACCCTGACACTGGGGCTTGGAGGGCTCCATTAGCTCAGGCAGGTGCTCTTTGACCCACAGAACAGCCGTTCAAGGTCAGGGAATGAACTTCATTTTTAATACATGTTATCCAGAGCCTCATAGCCCCAAAATGTTTTTGGAAATGAGTCCATTTTGTATTTTTTGAGCGGGGTGGTATTTTTTCTTTTTTCTTTTTTTCGAGATAGCCTGGCACCGCACACCTCTCTTTCCAGCCAGCGAGACTGTTCGGATTTTTGTTTGGGGAATACCACTTGAGTTTTACGGTTCTGTAAGCTTTGGGCCTCATTCAGGAGTTTAAATTATTTCCAAATGGATAGAGACGGTGGGCTAGAGAATTCCCAAATCACAGGACAATTTGAAGTTCATTGATAAGGATGGTGAGAAGAGTGTGCTTTGTGGGATATTTTACTCTGCGTTTTTCTAACGTCATTACTTTTGAAGGAAAGAAAGAAAACAACCTGGCATTCAGCAGAAAGGCAGCAATCGAGGCTCAGATACTTCACAGGGGAGTGTGAGGTTAGGTTCAGGCTGCTTGGCCTATTCTGAAATTGAACAGTTTAGTTTCAGCACAACTGAAAGTGAACAGGCTGTCTCAGAGCCCTCTTTTGCTGTCACTTCTTTTGGACACCAAGATAGTAATCTCAGGTTCAGATTCAGTTTCTTCAGAAACATTTGGGAAATAGCATTATCCAGCTATTTGGTGACATTAAGCCACAGGTCGAGTCCGCAGTGGCCCTCAGCTGCCCTGTGGCTGGACGAAGCTGGACGTTACCTTGAGTGAGGATCCTGCTTTATTATTTCTACTTTTTATTGATTTCATGTTTCTGGCCACACCCACAGCATGTGGAAGTTCCTGGGCCAGGGACTGAACTCACACCACAGCAGTGACTTGAGCTGCTGCTGCAGCGACAGTGCTGGATCCTTAACCTGCTGAGCCACAAGAGAATGCCACTGAGGTTCCTGCTTTAGTCTGTGTAGTTTGATGCCAGGGCATCATCCAGTTTTTGTTTTGTTTTGTTTCTTTTTTTTTTAGGCTCAGGAACAGACTTTAGAAGCATCGGGTTTTTCCTTCCTCTAAGGTGGCTTTGGTGCCCTTAGGGGCGTTGTGTTTTCCCGTGGGGGGAGAGGGCCACCTGTGTTTGTCTCTACCCATTGTGCTGTCCGAGAAAGCACAGCTTGCATCACTTTTCTTTCTCTCCTTGAGAGTCATGCGAGTTTGCTGCCCCCTGAAGCATCTGTGAGCCTTACCTCTCCAGCCTCCCACCCCCACACCCCAACGTCAGTGTGAGTTCTAAACACTGGAAGGCCTTGCTTTCTCAGTGCGATTTCTCCATTCTTTCCAGCTCCAATGCCGAAAGCTTCCCAGAGGTCCTGGACCTGGGTAAAGGTCATTGGCCACGTGGTTCTCACCTGTCAGCCTTCGGCAGCTCCTCACGTGTTCTGGAAAATTCTTTAATCTTAGGATAGACATGCAGTAGTAGCAGCCTGTACCTTGGGATTAGTCATCTTGCTCGAATTGTTCTGCTGACTGCACACTCCACCCCTCCATCCAGATCTATTTGACTCCTGTTACCTTCCTGGTGTTTTGTTTGTTTGTGTGTGTGTGTGTGTGCCCTGATTCAAAAATGTGCCTTAAACTTGACCTTTGAAGCATGAAGCTATGAGTGGTTCTCTTGTCCACCTTAGACCTCTGGACATCAGCTCTCAAGCTGGTCACCTGAACGAGTCTCTGCTTTGCCCAGTTTATATTTGAATACAAATTTGAATACAAATTCCTTCTCCTCTACTTTGATAAGTTGTCGTCACAGTTTTGGTTTGGGGAGAGGGGAATCTCTTAGCCACCTGTCCTCTCAGACTCTTATCTCTTCTGGTCTCTAGTTCTTGTATTTAGTTTTGTGACTGCTTTGCCACATGGCTTTCCAAGTCCTGCCCAAGTTCTTAGCTTCTTCACAAATTATCCACATGTTTGAGTCTTGTCTCTATAACTGTATGGCAAGCTTGTAGAGGACAGGTATCTTTGTAACCTGTAAGTCCCACAAGGCCTAGAATATTACCAAGCCACTTTAAAAAAATCTGTATTAGTTGTCCTTATGTCACAGTAGTGTTAATGATAAATAGGCCTTTTCGTTTCCGAAGTATATTTAACATGTCAATGTCCTTCCTTTTGTTTTGAAGAGTGACTTTTGATTTTGGTAAATGATAGTAGCCTAAATTCATGCCAAATTTATACTGAAATCCTGCTTCTATATATAGTGAACCTCTGTACATGGAGTTTAGTGTGAAATAGACTTTATATAAGGTAAAGGTAGAATGTTGATTAAAAACCTTGGTTTTTTTTTATATGTAATCAACACGGAATTTGAAGGGGAAGTCCTTGTGAGGCTTGTCAGATCACCTTTCAGATTTCCTTCTATCGTTTTTGAAGCGTACTTAGCAGAATCATCTCCACCCCATATGCTTCTAAAACACATTAATTCAGCAGCAAACTTCATATGATCAGACTTAATTTAAAATGTGCTACCGGAACTTAAATTTATTGTGCCTGCTCAGCTTTCCTAATCCATGTTATCTTGAATGTTTTTATTATGGTACAGATTTATTGGACCAGAGGATGAGAAAATCCAAATTCTCTAGAACCTATCCCTTACGTGGGATGGCTAACACAGTGGGAGATGCCTGGCTGTTCTCTCTGTGTGTCTCCATCTCCATCAATCTCTCTCTCTCTCTCTCTCTCTCTCTCTCTCTCTCGCTCGCTCACTTGCTCGCTCGAAGATAAACGTCTATTTTAATGGAACAATCAAAGTAAAGCAAGATAATGCAAATTAACTAGAGATCCATGATGGTTGGGGCTAGATAAATTCACTGTTGTGTTCCCAGTGTTAGAACGTGACTGGCACATCAGAGACCCTCAGTTAATTTGTTAAATATATCAGCAAATAAATGAAGTTTTGATATGCTTATTAAACGTCTCATACAAGAAGAGCTTTATTCCCATTGAATCAGGATATGGTTCTACCTTTATGAGGCCTCTGGGTTTCCCACTATATCTTTGTCACTTACTACAACACTGACCATAATAGCAGATGTAGTATCTAGCATATGTATAATGCTTTTCACCATTTAATAAATAAAATTTAATGAGATGCACATAGATGTGTTTTCACTGTATCTTCCGAACAAATCTGAGTGGTGGATAGAACAGGATCCAGCAAATGCTGACCCTTCCTCCTTCCCTGGCTCCTGAACCATGGCCATCAAAGCAAGGATGACCCGTAGAGTTCTTGGATTGGTGAGGAGTCCAAACACACAAAGTTAGGTGCCAAAAGCCACACATCGCATTTATAACAAAGACTCAAATTATTTGTAGTATCTATGTTTTTCCCACTTTATTATGGATTTCACTGACTTGACATCTCACTCAATAATTTCCATGGAATGTCACAGAAATTCAGCTATGCATGGATTCTTTAAATTATTATAAAGTAAACATTAAGAATGAAAGAAATCCTATGTATAGTAAGAAAATACTGTTCTTCTGAGACAAGGTTTATCTTATTTTTATTGGTATTTTGAAAGAATGTATTCATTTCCCCAGACGAAAGACTGTACGTGATTTGGAATACAAGGAATAGGATCTGGACGTGATTTATAAATCACATTTTTTGTTTTCATTCCTTTTATGAATCTTTAGGAAAAGGTGAAGATGTCCCTTCTGAACTCTGTTTTCTTAACTTGGCTTTTGAAGGACCTACTTGTTTTTCTTTTCTTTCTTTTTTGCCCTTTCAAATAGACAGCAGTGTAATTAGTATGCTGTGGTGTTTGAGGACAAATTGTGAAAAAATAGGTAAGGATTTGGGATATTTACTGAACGATTATATGAATAAAAGTCTTTTGTATTTATCCATTACATATTCAGTAGATTCAATTTGACAACATTAGATGTTTTAAAAATAAATATTTGGATTTTATTCTGGAATTTTTCATGTTAATAGAGGAAGGAGAAAACATAATTTACTAGACAAAGTTGTATCTTATAGGAAAGCCTAAATTTGAGGTAAAAAATGATCTTATTTTGATTTTTGGCTAAGACTTTACTTGGTTGAAGTATGCTTATTCAGGACTAGAGACCTCAGAAAGTGCTTGAGACCTGACAAAAACAACCTGAAAACGCTATTGTGACATTCTTGAATGTTGAGTTGGTAATTCTAAGAGTATAGAGGATACTTTACTAAGTGAGATCCTTTGTCCAGGTGACGCTGTGATCTGTCCTGCATGTTGGGGACAGGTGGGGAATGATGTCTCTATGGCAAACGATGTGAGGTCTTTTTTGAGCTCTCAGGTTTGTGTGTTCATCTGACCTGTCTTCGGTCCTTGTGGAGAAATGATTTATATAAGCCAATGTCAACTAAGATAACAGCCTTTTATCTGTTTTATAAATGTCTTCTAAATTTTAAGGACTACTACCTGTAGATCTAGGATGTGAAGATTTGGCACAAATGTTTTGGTAATTTTCATGTTTGGAATTATTAATTCTTAAATATGAAAGATAGTCATCTAGCCAAACTTGGTATCTGACTTTAGGGGAGATGATGCTTTTTCAGTGATAATCTGTAGATGGAAGACCTGCTGAAAGGACCATAGAATTGCTTTTGCTGAGCAATACTTCTGCATTATGTCCTGGACTCATATCTAGAAGGGCTGCGTATACAACTGTATTTATAAGGATGTTGTGTTGAAGACGTTGGCTATATATCACACATATCACAATCAGTGTCCCTTTTATAAAATCCTAACAGAGCAATTTTTCTTACACTTTAGCACCAGGAAAATTTATGCAGTTATCTCTGAAGTGATCTTGTTTTCCTCTTCGCTTGGCTTGCTAGGAAGTACAGCAAAAATGTGTAACATGTTTAACAGTGAATTATGTTTTGGGATACATTTTGTATGCTAACTTCTACTCATATGTTTAATCTCCTTTTGATATTCCATTAACACATGTGTTTCTGTTAGGTACTGTGAATGATGCTAAAGATAGAGGACAAGCACGATCTGACATGCCCCAAACTCACAGAGCTTAATTTCCTTAGGGGGAAAAGAAGTATTAATCAAATAATCATACAAAGAAATGTAAAAGAAGAAATTGTTGTAAATACACTGGAGGAATATTACATGATGTTATGAGACTCTAGGATGGTTCTAATTCCTGTTTCTCTGTGTGTTCTAGCCTTTTTTTATGGTAACATATATCCAGAGATACACACACACATACACATACATACATGTATATTGTCCATGTATGTTATACATTTAAATTTGTATTTTCTTGTGAAAACTCTTCCTCAGTATGATTAAATGGCTGATTATATTTTCCATTATATGGAAGTGGCACAGTATATTTGGCCAATACCTTATCATTGCAACAGCTTATTAACATCCACTGTTGTTAAAAACTATACTGTTTTAATTTACATTTTTTTTGAAAACTAAGTTTTTCTAGCGGGTTTTATATTAGCAAGGGAAAAAAGAAAATCCCACCCCTCACACTCAGCAGGAACAAACATACCACAGCCAACTAGCTTTCCTTGGGCTGCTGTCAGTCTCTTCGTCTGTATAGGGCAGCACCCTGCCTATTCCAGAAAACTCGATTCATGCCATAGCACTGCACTTGCATGTTGAAGCACTCACCATCTGTGTGCTTCCATTCATTAAGTATTTACAAATGATGAGCTCCGTTGTGTCTGAGCCTAACTGCAGTGTCACAAAGACCACACCCCTGAGAGGGGCGAGGAGGGAGAAGCAAAGCAGTCAGGAATGATGGTTTCCAAATGGTGTGTCTGCTGCAGCCTTCCCCTGTTCTAGAACGCCCATGTCCCTACGTGTACTAATGAGGCCGAGTGATTTATTACAGGCTTGTCAGTGAGTTGTTTTACTTTGTGAATTCCTTGTTCATATCCTTTGCCAAGTTTTTTTGTGGGTCAGTTTAATTGTTGTATTAATTTGTAATGGCTTCTTTTATATCAAGAATATTTTCACATAGGCTGCAAACATTTAATTCCGTTTGTTGCCTTTTTTTTTTTTTTTTTTTTTTTTGTCTTTTTGCCTTTTCTGGGGCCGCTCCCTCGACTTATGGAGGTTCCCAGGCTAGGGGTCTAATTGGAACCGTAGCTGCCGGCCTACACCACAGCAACGCGGGATCGGAGCCTCGTCTGTGACCTACACCACAACTCATGGCAACGCCGGATCTTAACCCACTGAGCGAGGCCAGGGATCAAACCCACAATCTCATCGTTCCTAGTCGGATTCGTCAACCACTGAGCCACGACGGGAACTCCTTTTTTTTTTTTTTGGCTACACCCAAGGCATGTGGAAGGTCCCAGTCCAGGGTTCGAAACTGTGCCATGGCAGCAATTTGAGCCACTGCAATGACAGTGCTGGATCCTTAACCCCCTGCGCCACAAGGCAACTCCAGTTTGTCTTTGCTTTTTAATTGCTTTGTGATATTTTTTTAGCTTAGTGATTAAATGCACAGGCTTTGAGACAAATTTTTGACTCAGATCATGTTCCGTGACATATTACCTGTGTATTTTAACCTTATGTATTGTTGTGGTTGTGTTCGTTCTTTTTGTCTCTGAAAAGAGTAGATGTGTAAGAAATAAACAATGTATGTTCGCTGTAATAACTTTGGAAGACACAAATAATTCTAAAAAATTAAAAATCATTCATCATTCGTAATGCCTCTACCTATTCCCATTTTCACATATGTGGTTAGCCAGCAGTTATGTCTTAAGCTAATCGTGATTATGGATGTGGTTTGGAATCAAGTTGTTCTCCTTTAATATATTGCAAATATCTTTCTTGGTTAATACATATGTTCATGTTACTGGTTATCGTTGTGTAGTATTCCATCTGCCTAGTTCTTTATTTTTAATTAGATCAATTTCAGTTTTAATTATTTAAATACGTTGTAGTGAGCCCTTCATGAATACTTCTAATAAGTACAATTTTATGTCAAAGGGTTAATGACTCTTTAAGGTTTGGCTATTACTATAGCTTCACCTGTACTAGGTATCATCTTTTTCCTTTTTTTTTTTTGCCAGTTTGATATGTAAAATGATATTTAAATTGGCATTTCTTTCAGTTACTAGTAACTTAAAGATGTTTTATGTGTTTATTGATTGTTTTTATTTCTTTTTAAATAAATTTCCCTGTTAATTTCTTTGCTCATTTTGCAGTTGGGGTATTCAGTTTTTTCTTAAAAATTTTCAAGAGCACATATATATTGCAAGAGAGTTAATAACCTTTTATCATACACATTACAGATATTTTCCTGCTTTCTCTTCTAATTTTTATTGTTTTTGGTTAAATAAAAATTGGGGGTTTTACAAATAAATAAATATAGCCATATTTATTTTTACCTTTAAAGATTATATAAGTAGTCATCAGTATTTTCTTCAAGTAATTTTATGTTTTTGTATTTTACTTAAAACAAATTTAAGGTTTCTGTATACATTTTTACATTTAAATATAGATTTATAGATAAATTTGATATTTAAATAAACTCCATGAGGGCAACAATTTTGTCCACCTTATTATTCCTTATTGCTGGCTACATTCATGGAGCATCATAGGTCTGTAATACATACTTATCAAATAAATAATATAAATCTTGAATTACCTAAACTTTATAATGGTATAAAGTAGGTAATAGAAATGTCGCTTCCTTAGGATTTTCAAAAAACTGGATTGTATTTTCTAAAATATATTGTAACCTGTTAGTTTTCGTCTGTCTGGAACATTCTTCTTTTTCCTTTCCATCTCCTGAATTCTCTTTAAATGTCAGCTCAAGTATTGCTTTTGTCGGAAAGCCTTCTGTGATAATCCTTTGACAAGGTTACATTTCAAACTGTGAGTTTTCTTAACACGCTCTTTGTTTACGGTACTGGTCACTCCTGTAGTTTCATAATTATTTATAGAATTATTTAGACACATAACTTTTTTTCCTAATTTGCTTATTGACGTAGAGTGGATTTACAATGTTATGCCAATTTCTGTTGCACGGCAAAGTAACCCTGTCACTATTCTTTTTTATGTTCTCTTCCATCGTGGTCTGTCCCCAGAGGTTGGATATAGTTCCCTGTGCTGAGCAGTAGAATCGTCTTGTTTATCCATTCTCAATGTAATGGTTCGCATCTACTCACCCCAAACTCCCAGTCCTTCCTGCTCCCTCCCCCCTTAAAGAATCATGTAGATATGTTTTCCCCACGAGCATCACACAGGCAGGAACTTTACTTGTTTTGCTCGTCATTGTATCCCATTACCCCGTTGCCTGATATTAGATACTAAGGGTTTGGTTTTTGTTTTTTTTTTTTTTTTTTTAATGGACAAATAAATGAACAAACTGCCACAAAAACTGCATACTGAGGCCTTCTCATTGTGGTGCAATGGAAACGAATCTGACTAGGAACCATGAGGTTGTGGGTTCAATCCCTGGCCTCGTTCAGGGGGTTGAGGATCTGGCAGTGCCATGAGCTGTGGTGCAGGTCACAGACATGGCTTGAATCTGGCATTGCTGTGGTTGTGGCGTAGGCCAGCAGCTGTAGTTCCGATTGGACCCCTAGCCTGGGAACCTCTATATGCCACAGGTGTGGCCCTAAAAGGCAAACAAACAAACAAACAAAAAAACAACCAAAAGAAAAAACCACCCAAACATCCCCAAAACACCAAAAAAACTGCATACTGAATTTTTGCACATGCTAGTTCCCCTTGAAGACTTTATTATTGATCTCTCTGTTTTGTTGTCAGTCCCAGATTTAATAATGATAGCTTGAAAAAACATTTTAATATCTCTTAAGTTACATGGCTTCGCTCATGCCCCCTATAATAGCTCATCTTAGTTGTAAAATTTGCCCAACTATTCTCATACAATCATTCTTCTAATTGAATTTTATAATCACTTGTCAAGTTCAAAAAACTGTCACTGTATATTTGTGTTTGTGTGTGTCTGTGTGTTGGTTTGAGAGGAAGGCATTGTTTTAAATGGATAACTTGAGAAAAGATAGCATATTTGTAGTAAAATATGCAAGCTTCTTATTTAGGAATTTGGTATGTAGCTTTTAATTACTTGAGTGTTTTTTATTTCCCTAAGTTAATTTTAAAATTTTATTTATCCAGAACCTGAACATTTCATGCTATGATTTTTCTTAGACATTTTTGTTCAGGAAAGAGTTACATGGCAGGCTTGAATTTTCTATCTTTATTTATTTTTTAATGTTATAATTCACCATGAAGAATTTATTCACCAAATAACTCAGCAACACATTTACAAAGCAAAAATCATAGGACATGCAAAGAAACATGGATATAAATATGTTAGTATCAGGAAACTTTTTTTTTTTTTTGGCCAGCACTAGGTAAACTTTATTGTAGATATTTCTATAAGGCTGCATATAGGGAGAAAAGATATAAATTGTTTATATCTTTAATATGACCTCAGTCATATTAAACACATTAAATTTTTTAATCACTTAATTTTTATTTTGTTTTTTTAAATTATAGAGTACAGTTGATTTACAATGTTATGTCAATTTCTGCTGTATAGCACAGTGACCCAGTCATATATATATATATATACTCATTTTCTCATATTATCTTTCATCATGATCTATCTCAAGAGACTGTATATAATTCCCTGTACTATGAAAAAGAAAAAATAGAACTGGAGGAATAATGCTCCCTGGCTTCAGACTATCCTATAAAGCTACAGTCATCAAAATGATATGGCGTTGGCACAAAAACAGGAATATAGATCGATGGAAAAGGATAGAAAGCTTAGAAATAAACCTAAGCACCTATGGTCAACTATTCTATGACTATAAGTGGTGCTGTGGAAACTGGATAGCTACATGTAAAAGAGTGAAATTAGAACATTCTCTAACACCATACAGAAAAATAAACTCAAAATGGATTAAAGACCTAAATGTAAGGCCAGATACTATAAAACTCCTAGAGGAAAACATAGGAAGAATGCTCTTTGACATAAATCACAGCAACATCTTGTTTGATCCACTCCTAGAGTAATGAAAATAAAAGCAGAAATAAACCAGTGGAACCTAATAAAACTTAAAAGCGTTTGCAAAGCAAAAGAAACCATTTAAAAAACAAAAATACAACGCATAGAATTGGAGAAAAGCTTTGCAAATGGTGCAACTGACAAGGGCCTGATCTCCAAAATATACAAACAACTCATACAAGTCAACAACAACAACAAAGCAAACAAACAACCCACTCGAAAAATGGGCAGAAAACCTAAACAGACATTTTCCCCAAGTATGATGAATTAAAATAATTCGTGTCTTAGACAATTGTCACAATGCCTGTCGTAATGATGTTTGAATGTTGGTAATACTGACAGAGTATGAGATAGTGTGATAGCATAAATTGATTCTCATCTTCCTTTTTAATTAGTTGTGATCATTATAGATTATTTCATTTTGCTAATATTTGCTTCCCATGTCCTAAAACTTCATTACTAAAAGATATCAGGGTTTAAAGTTTATAGTTAAAATTGAGAACATGTTAATTTTAAATAGGTAAGTTTTTAAAAGAATAACCGACTATATTACTAGCTCCACTATCATACTTACTGCTGAAATATATTTATATCTATGAGTTGCATTATATTCTTGTAAAAAGATTAAATATTATTTTCACACAAGGAAGAGAGGATGGATGTAGGTAAATAAACATGAATTATAACTTTTAATTGAAATGCAGTTTATCATTATGTTTTTCTTCAGTTCTTTTATATGGGAGATAAAATTTTTTGGCATAGTAAAAATGCCTTTCTGTCTCTTGTACTCCTTCCAAATTTCCATCTGATAATGTGGCAGAGGCAGCTTTTCTGAAAATGAGTAAAGTCAGTGCTATAGTCAAGCATATTTTTCTGATTTCCATCAACCACAAATATCTAGCAGCTCATTTTCCTAAGAGTACGTTTGATAACCATAAAGGTGAGATGAGTCAAAAAGAGACATACTCCCTGCTAGCAGGGAGGTGGACCTGCAAACAGCGCCATTAATGCTGTGTAGTGATTTCTTTTAGGGTTTGTAGGGAGTTAGTAAAAGCCTGGGTGATTCAGATGAAACTGACATCGGGGTGTTGAGAAATATGTTCTGAAGGCTTGACAAACTTGAACTTAAACATTGCTCCTGCCTGCTTCTCTGGTAACTGGCCCCATTAAAACAAAAATACTATTATTTTCTAGTATTTCTGTATTAGTCAGGTTTCTTCAGAGAATCAGAACAGTGTGTGTGTGTGTGTGTGTGTGTGTGTGCGTGCGTGCGTGCACTTGTGTATATGTATGTGTGCATGCATGCACATGTGTGTATATGTGCGTGTACATGCATGCATGTGCGAGCATGTGGCGGGAGGTACATCATAAAGAATTGGCTCATGCACTTAGGTTGGAAAGCCCTAAGGTCTTCAGGTGGGTCGGCAAGCTGGAGACGCAGGAGAGCCAAAGGTGTGGTTGGGTTTGAGTTCAAAGGCCTGGGAACCAGGAAAGCTGATGGTGCAGTTCTGACCTAAGAACTGAAGACGTGAGACCCGGCAAAGCCATTGTTTCAATTTGTGTCTGAAGGCAAAAAAAAAAAAAATTAAAAAAAAGTCTTTGTCCTGGTTTGAGAGTTGTCAGGCAGAAAGAATTCTTTCTCGCTTGGGGCGGGGTCAGCCTTTTTTTTTTATTCAGACTTTCAGCTGATTGGATGAGGCCCATTCCCATTAAGGAGGGTGATCGATCCGCTTTTCTCAGACTGTGGATTTAAATGTTAATTTCATCTAAAAATACCTTCGCAGAAACACCCAGGATGATGTTTGACAAAAGATTTGGGCAACCCATGGGCCAGTCAAGTTGACACATACAATTAACCATCACAGTGTCACAGGCGATGCCCTGGTCTGTCCATTATCCTGTCAACACTTGATACTCAATTTGTGAACTTTTACTCATTCTCCCCTCGAACTCGTAGCACTTTCCCCCTTTATCTTCTAAACATCACTTTCTCCAACTAATGTAGCCACTAATTGGTCTCCCTTTTTTATTTCTTTGGTCCTTAATTATAAACATTTCGCAGACGTGAGCTTTTGTTTCTTTAACTCAGTGGAAAACTTTCTGAGGGTGTGATGACTAGGCTTTTTCTTTCTTTACTCCTTTCCCCTTTAAGTAGCAGAATACTTAATATATACATAGGGATATTTATTAGTTAATTTATACAATAATATCAACTTTATATACACTAGAAATTAGACACTGAGCTAGCCCCTGATAGTAGAAACATAAATAGCGTAGAACTAGCTTTCTGTTGGTGGGAAGCAGATAGTAAGTGGTTATAATGCCATGTAATATTATACTAGAAGGCTGAAAAAGTACTTTGGGAATCCAGATGATATGATAATCACCATCTTTATCATACAGACCTAATGAGGATATTATCAAAGCAGTCACAGTTGTTTAATCTGGTCCTAGATGAGTAACCTGATAAAGGAGCAGTTGTTAATTGGAGGAAGCATTTAGAGTGAATGGACTACAAAACCCAGAGTTACGGACTAGAAGCATGTGCTTGGGAAATGTGAGAAGGTGTGGTGTGTGTGTCTGTAATGTGTGGGTGGTTGGTGTTTGGGAACAGAGAGGCATGTGAGAGGCAGCTAAAGCTAGAGCTTAACACATTTTGCCACACTACTGCTACAAGTGTTAACTTTATCCCTCTAGGCAATGGAGGTGTTCAAGTCAGGGAGTGACATATCATATTTTCATTTTTAAAAGTAATTCTGGAAATAGCATGGAAGAGAGTCTTAAAAAGGGAGAGAAAGCAGGAGATGGAATAATTAAGAAGGTCATGGTCATAATTTAGTTCAGAGAGACTGAGGCCTTGCATTAGTGAGACGAGAGAGTGGAACCTGCATTTTTGAGGAAGTATGTTTAAGGTTAAATCAACAGAGATTGGTCACAGTGTCAGGGAAGGAGAAACTGGAGATGAGAGGTTAAGAGCAGGTGAGTGTGTAGAGGGCATCAGGGAGAGGGAACACGTCATTGTGACTTTTGAGTTTCTTGGCTGGAAGATGAAGTGAGTGGTGATGGATTGAAATCAGAATTGGATTAGAATCAGGTATGTTAGATCATACAGCAGCTCCATTGCTATGGGAAAAATCAGCCCTTGACACGAGGTTTGTATTTTTTAAAAAAAGAATCAGGGATGTTAAGAAAGGTATGAAAAGTTATGGAGGAATTCCCATTATGGCCTAGGGGTGATGAACCTAACTAGGAACTATGAGGATACCGGTTCGATTCCTGGTCCCACTCAGTGGGTTAAGGATCTGGTGTTGCTGTGAGCTGTCCTGTAGGTTGCAGATATGGCCCAGATCGTGCATGGCTGTGGCTGTGGCATAGGCTGGCAGCGGCAGCTCTGATTTAACCCCTAGCCTGGGAACTTCCATATGCTGTGGGTGCAGTCTTAAAAAAAAGAAAGAAGAAAAAAAGAAAAGTCATGGAGTTGAGTTTTGTTAGGCTAAATTTGAGATGCTTGAGGGATGGTTGGAATGGATCTGCGGGATGGAGAGGACGCCCAGGCTAGGCAGAGGCCTGTGGTCCTCAGCTTGGCTTCCACATGGAGCCAGGTGGCAAGACGGGGGCAGTGGGAGGAGAGCATGTAAAGTGCTAAGGAGCCCTAAGAGCATCAACAGGCCTTGCTCTATAACTATTTGATTGACTGATTGATTATGTTAATCATAGGCCATAAAGCAAAAGAAGTGGGGTCTATGAGATTCCATCCAAGTTCTCGTAAGTAAACTCTAACATATCACAGCAGGCTTCTGATTCAGAATGTGTTATGTATAACTATGTGACCAAGTAAGTGAGCTCACCTCAATCGGATCCTCAGGTCTCACCTGTAAGCAACCCAGCCCTATGATTGTCTTGCTATATCCACTCTTGCTTCACTGCAAGGAATTCTCTACATAGTAGCCCAGAAGTTTTTTGTTGGCTGGTTGGTTTTTTTGCCAGTTAAATGTGGTGTAGTCTCTGTATAAGATCTCCCCTTTTTCTGGCTCTGCCAGCCTCTCTTACCTCATCTCTTTCATCTCTTCTTTTTCTGCTTCAGGGCCTATGTATATGCTAGGTGCTCGATAAATATGAAGTGACTGAATGACTTATACTTTTTAGGTTTATTGTGAGAAGTAAATACGAAAAAATATGTATATATAAAGAGTCAATTAATGTGCCTGGTACATTAGAGGTATACAATAGAAGCTATCTTGGATCATTTTTGTGCCGGCTTTACCAACTCTTTAAACCTGATGTTTCTGTATGCTCCTCTGCTTTAGTCTGCCTTTCCAACTCTTCCCATCCAGCCAACATACTGTCTTTGGTTTTTTTATCTCCTCATGTGTGCTGATGTCTCTTTTCTCTTTAGTTGGTCTGTGATATGACTGTAATTACCTGGGATATTTCCATGCATATCCTCTCCTGAGTAACCCCATTTCTTATTGTGGTTAAGTCATTATATTGGATATATTCTATGAAGTCACATTATTATATGGATTCCTGGTCCCAAGGACCCTGAGTATGTAACATCCTTCCAGCAATGAAATTCCCAGGAGAATGGGAATCCTCTAGTGTTTCAGTCCCAAGACAAACAAGGGACTCGTGAGTCATAAAGTATTGTCCTGATCACATTAGTATTATGTGAAATTGGAATCAGCAATTTCTAAGTTAGAGCCAAGACTTACTGAACACCAACTCTGGGCCGTGCCATGTCCTAAGCACTTCACATAAATTTCCTTACTTTACAGGTTTGATGTTATTTTAGTATTCCTGTTTTCTGCTTACGAACTTGCCCAGGGTCACCCTGCTAGTGATTTGCAAGTTAGGATATAAGCCCAGGTGGTCTAAGTTCAGACTCGTGCCCTCAGCTATGCTTTTACATCCTATAGTGCCTCAGTAGCAGTCCCAGGGCCGGAGAGTTAACTTTTATTGTTTAGAGTTTGATTTTAAGATTTTAAAATAATATTTAGCTTTAGTTAAAAAAAGAAACCCAAACTTCCAGAAGCTCCTTTTGATCATTCCACCCTACTACTTCAAGTCTCATTTAACTTGAGACAATTACTGTTCACAGTTATTTCTGAGATTTTTTTCTTTATGTAGGATTTTCCTTTTTACCCTCTTAGTGTCATCTTCCTCTTAGCTTTCGTCTTCTGAAAAGTCAGCTTATTCCTAGTTAGTTGGTGAAAGTGTTAAATACAAATGGCACACCACACACACACACACACACACACACACACACACACACACACACACACACACACACCCTCCTTGGGTTGACCCTAAGAGAAAGGTATTCCACCTATGTTCCGGGCAGACTTCTACAATTAATTAAATCCTTGCCTCTTCGGAATCTATTTACTTGCCTTTCCGCCTGAAGGAGACCTACTTTTATTCTAAAACTCCAGGCTGATGCATTCTTCAAGTTCCGGGGACTGGAGCTGCTATGTGACACTTCGTTTCTGACTGTATCACCTTGATGCTCAGAGAGAAGGAACAGTGGCCCTTCCTGGCTGAGCAAAGGCGTTTCAGTGCTCTCATCAATGCCTGGCTGTATGGACTCAAGAATCAACTTTTTCTAAACAGTGTGCAGAGAGTTTTGTTTCTAGATCGTTATCTTTTCTCAACTTCTCCTTTCCCGAAGAAGAACTCTCTAATTTTTAATCAGCGACACAAAAAAATGCCCCTATGGACACGACTGTGCTTTTTAGCATGCAGTGGAACGATTTTCCCAAAAAGTGAGGTCACCAGAAGCACGGAGCAGAGAAATCCCAGATGGCACTAATATTTGATTTCATTTTTAGCATGCTCATATTCAGCAGATGGATTGGAAGGCTGACCTCGCTGACACTTCTGCATCACTGCCTGCTACTGCAATTGCCTTTGTGAATGTTTTTTCATAAGGCTTCTCCTGGTACCTCAGAGATTGATGCCTGGTCGCCCGCCTGCGTTATGCTTCATTACGCCAAGGCTCTGTGTGGTTGAGAGTCGCTGTGTGCTATAAAAGGGGAAATCCTAGCTCATCAGTATCTCGAACTTTTCCTGCAATCACTCAAATTGCTTGTAACATCTCAGAGAGCATCGTCTTAGCTTTCTAGGTGTACCTCTGCTTTGTATTCATTCTTGTCCTTTCCTGATTTTTCTGCTTTGTTCTATGACAAGGACAAAGTAAGATTAATATTTTAAAAGGTCCTCTGGAAATGGCTAAACATTACCTTTCCAACATACCTATTAGATGCAAAAATCTAATTATATTAAGGTGAATCTTGTTGGATTCCTCCTTGCTCTATAGCTTTGGTGGCTAAGAACACAGACCTGGTTTGGAGTTCCCGGCTCTGCCATTTCCTTCTGGCATACAGAAGTTCCCGGGCCAGGGATCGGACCCAAGCCGAGCCGCAGCAGTGATAATGCTGGATCTTGATAATGATGGCCACTGAGTCATCAGGGAACTCCTCATTGCCTTTATTTTAGACGGAGCCTGTTTCCATGTTCGTAAACTAGTGATATTGTCACTGCCTAGCAGTTAGGATTGGTGTGAAGGGTAAGTGAGGTGTGATGAACACATCATGTTTTTATCACAGTGTCGGCACAGAGGAAATGCACAGTGGGTGTCAGTTTGCAGTCTGCCTAAGAGTTGTTTGCAAGAATGTACAATACAAATAAAATATAAGTGATAAAATAATGCTATTTGGTTTTCATTCGGATTGCAAGGAAAGTGGATTGTTTGTTAAGCAGGAAGTGTTTAATGATCAGATGGATGCTTTGTTTCAAAACTTTTTATGGAATTGTATTCCCTTTTATAGATTCTTACGTAATCCACACACCTATTTAGATGGGGGCTCACACTCTTCCCCTCCCTCCCACCACTGTGGGCTAGCTTCTATTTCAGTGATGTGGTTAGAGAAAAGAAACTATCGCACTGTGTGAATTCCGGCAGGTTTTATGATTTTTTTTTTTTCCCCTGGCAGCTTGACCTTTGTGGCCATTCTGTCAAGTTCCCTGGGAACACTCAGCTCTGAGGAGGATTAAGTTGCTTAAACCTTTACCTATTGCTAGCTCTCATACAAGCAGATTTCGGTGCTTTTTTTTTTTTTTTTTTCTTTTAAGAGCTGCACCTGCTGCATATGGAAGTTATAGTTCCCAGGCTAGGGGTCAAATCAGAGCTGCAGCTGCAACCTGCACCACAGCTCATGGCCACAGTGGATCCTTAACCCACTGAGTGAGGCATCTTCATGGATATTCGTCTGCTTCTTAACCCACTGAGCCACAACAGGAACTCCACTGATGCCTATTTTAATGTAGAGCATACTTTGGCATAGTAACCACTGCATATTTAATAGCCTGTCTGCCTGGATCTGCTCCCTTCCCAACGTCATGATGAATTTAGGTGCCGCGTTGTTGTGAGACTCCCTTCAGGATGTTATTTTCTCCCTTTGCGTAGATCCAACATAAGGCCCGACTACGCAGACTCCAATTTTCACGAGTTCAAGATGCACACCTTCAGCCGGGTTACCTCCTGCAAAGTCTGCCAGATGCTCCTGAGGTAAGGGTGTGTGGCCCTGGGGTGCCACTGAAACGTTGCCAAACATTTCAGACTTTTCTGAGATCCCAGCCAACACGTTCTCAAGTGATGATGCTGCCTGCCCAGTTTGGACCCAACAGAGCGTCCCTTGACCCTAAGCCTGGGCCATCCCTTCAGAACCCGGGAAGGCCCCTCGCCCAGGTGAAGGGGGCTCTGGGTAGCCCTTGCTCCTGGCTTTCCCTTCTGGCCCTGCTGCTTTCCTGTAGACTGAGCTCCTTGTGACCTGTCCCCCTCTCACTTTACCTCGCAGGGGGACCTTCTTCCAAGGCTATCAATGTGCTAAGTGTGGCGCGAGGGCCCACAAAGAGTGTCTGGGCAGAGCAGAGAGTTGCGGCCGCGTTAATTCCGCTGGTAAGTCATGCTTATTGTTGTGGTTCTGCTTTTAACAAGAACATAAAACCTGCTAAACATCATGAAGGCCTCATTCACTCTTACGAGGTGTTTCCTATAACCTGCCAGCTTCTGAAACGATCGTGTGTAAGCACAATTAGAAAATTGTTTGACATTCTTGTGACTTTTATACCTACCTAGGAGGCCGAGGGCTTCACGAGGGGCGTGGAAGGTCCCGTGTCACCTGTTTCACTTACCCCCGGCCCTCATCTCACCAGCATAGTCCAAGAACGGCCAAAACACACCCATGGAGTCACAGAAACAAAACGGAAAAAAGAAAAGTTCTTCACTTCTGTCTTGGGTTCTGGAATTTCTCCCTTTTCCTCTTAAATACTCATCTTGGACATGCTCCTGCTGCCAGGAGTAAACATCGCACAGACGAATTTCCTGAATTAATGAATTGAATACATTGTCATTTTCCAGCGTTTAACAAAGGGGACATATCTTTTGGATTTTGTGTAAGTGTTTTCCCCTTGGTTTTTAAAAATAATGCCCCATGGCGATGACCTGAGCCAGGTTCTGCCTGTTGGCAGTTATGCATTCCGAAGCCTTTCGCCTCTCTGCTCCTCGCGGGCTCTCTTCCTTCTCTTTCTTTTCTGGCCTCTTTATTCTTTCGCTTTCTTCTTCTTTCTCTTTGTCCTTTTCCCCCGAGTTTCTCTGTGTTTTATCAATAAGACCTTTCAAAATCAGTAAAACTTTTTGAACAGAAGAAAGGGATCTTTAGCAGCTTGAGTTCAAAAGGCAGCCGTGTCAACCTTTGATTTTCCCAAAGGGAGAAGGTGGACATTGAATTATTTTGGGTAATGTGAAGAGGAGAGAAACAGAGAATAATAGCTCGTTTCAGAGCCCGGTTCTGAAAATCGGCAGTCATACCAAAGGTGTGAGTCCTATTAGAGCACTAGATCACAGCGCCTTCCTCTCACTCGGCTCCTTTGGGTGACATATCTTCGGGGCCCCATGAGCCATTCTTGATGCCAGGCATGGGCAGTGTGAGGGGGAAGAGCCCAGCCTTAGCTGAGCATCTGCTCTGTGCCTGCCCTTCCTGCAGGGATGCATTCAGTCCTCAGAAGAGCCCTGGCCAGTTTCTGAAGGGAGTCATGGTGCTTTTGTACCTTATCAAGCTCTGTGAGGTAGAGGAGACAAGATTAGCACCTACGAATGTTTCTGAAGGTCTTAAGCAGTTTACAGAGGTTGAAGGCAGCAATTTTTTTTTTTTTAGAGCCACACCTGCAGCCTATAGAAGTTCCCAAGCTAGGGTTCGAATCAGAGTCTCCACTGCCAGCCTGTGCCACGCCCACAGCAACAGCAACGCCAGATCCGATGGTGGGACCTACACCATCGCTCATGGCAACGCCAGAACCTTAACCCACTGAGGGGGGCCAGGGGTCGAACCCCCATCCTCATGGGTACTAGTCAGGTTCTTAACCCACTGAGCCACTGCGGGAACTCCTACAAGCTTTACAATATAAAATAAATATATGGATTTATTATTATTATTTAATTGCCTACCAGATACCATTTATCACTTACATTTCCTGTGGTTCCATCTCTAGGTGTTCTGTCCTGTAATCTCTGGGGACCATTAACGGGTTATTTGCTCACAGTAGGCAAACGGATTTTTATAAACCCCTTAGCCCTGTCTTGGGAGTTTGGGTCTGTGAGGGTATGAAGTGGTCCCCCAGTGGGCAGGGTACTGGCTTGCAAACGAGAACAGTGTGGGAGAGCGTTCGGGAGTCAAGCAGAGATGACGGAAAAATCTAGCTCTGCTGTTCGCAAAGCTGCAGGAGCTTGGAGAGGGTTCTTAAACAGTTCCTTTATTCCTCTGTAAAAAGGAAATGAGAGGATTAGTGTGAGGATCACATGAAATAATGTCGAGGCATAGCCAAGTGCCCGGACCCAAGAAAAACTCGGGATTTTAATCCAGGGTGTTAGGACGAGAAGCCGGTTTTCGCGAAAGAAATGTGTTGAATCTGCATCTCGTTCATGTTTATGATGCAGAGCACGTGCGTAGAGAGAAATTAGTGAGCACCAGACTTTGAAGGGATAGGCAAGAATGACATTAAAAGACTTCACATTTTTAACTTTGGATTAAAAACAGGTCAGTAGGAGACGGTTGGGAAATCCTGGTGTGGCCAGATACAAGGGTGATGTATTCCCAGTCCCTGTTCTAGGTCGTGGTGTCCTTGTCCTTTTCCAAAGCATGAGCTGCTCTGTGCCTGGAGACAGCGTGACAGGCCACTAAAGCCTGTCACCTCTGGACTCTCGGTCTGCTTGGGATGCAGTTCCATAGTTGACTTGCTGGGCAACTCTGGTCCCTACTTACGAACCTTTTTAAGTCTTAGTTTCTCCTCATATGCAATAGGGATAATAATAGCACCTAGCCTTTAAAAGCTTTTCTGTTTTCTTTCTTTCTTTATTTTTTTAAATAAATACTTCTCTAGTGTCAGGTACTGCTCCGAGTCCTTTGCCACTCATTTAGCTCATTTATTCCTATAACATTTTTGTCAACTTGGCACTATTGCTATTCTTCCAGATGAGAAACTGAGGCACAGAGAAATAAGCAGTGTGTCTACATTGCTTAACCACTGGGCTGGCAACCCATCCTGTGATTTAGCTGTGCTGATACAAGCCGGATGCATCAAACCTAACTGGAGTACCGTAATCAAGTGCTTGGATTTCTCTGTGAATGGGAGAAATTTTCTATTCTGTTTTTTTTTTTTTTTTTTTTTTAAATAAGCAAAAAACCCTTTAAATTCAATTGAGTTAGTAACTACCAGTGTCTTTAGGTTTAAATGTTCTGAAGTGCTACAAGAAACTCGGATATCTCTGGGGACCATACCTGCTCTTTCCCCATAGAGTGTCTCAGAGCCGGAAGAAATTTAGAGCCCTTCAGCTCTAGGGCCTCTTATTTTAAGAGGAGGAAACTGTGTCATTAAAAAAAACATGAAAATAACAAAGAATAACAGTGCCTTGCAGATCATAGAGAATGCTTACTGATACTCATTCATTAAAAGGTTGCGTTGTTCTCTAAACTTGCTTATTCATTATAAAGCGGGAAAAAGTTTTTTTAAACCTCTAGCTAAATTTGCTTCTTGGAGTTTTGAACATAATTCCCCCTTGCTCTCTTGATTCTTCCTCTCTTTTGCATCGTTAAGTTGCCCTCCATTCTCCTTTCGTTTTGCACGTCTGTGTCCTTATTCCTACCCTCTCTCCTCTTTCCGTGCTTTCCTGCTCAAAATTTTTAAGAGACGGATGGCAGTGAATGCTCTTAGCCAGTTAACTCGTGGTACGAAGGAGGTTTCCCTTTCCTGCCTTCAGATTAGGTTCTGCTGGCTGGTCCTTAGGAATAAAGGGGTCCGTCCTGAGAATGAAGAGGAATGTGTTAGCTCTATCAGCAGCCTTCTCTTCCTCACTCCCAAACAGATACCCTCTGAAAGTTGGAAGTCGTGACATCCTCTCTTCCAGCCTCCTGCCTTCCTGCTCTGGTGCAGGTCGTAATCATGGGGTCGAGAGTGCCTTTGAGCTTGGCAGGTCTGTTACGAGTGTGGTGAGATAGGTAGTATTTTGAGGACATAGCCACACTAGACTTTGTGGGCTGTCTCCCAGCCTCTAAACAATCCCAGCCCCAATATTGGTTTAAGTTTTGCAGCATCCTTTGTTTTGATCTCTGGGAGTAATTGCTTATAATAATCCAGCAAGATAATTTTCCATGAATGGTATGATTGGAGAAAAAGCAGGTATAAGGGAGGAGGGCAGGAGGCAGGAGGCAGGACAAGATATACCAGAGGCTGGTGATACAGTTTACTTGAAGGGGGCTTTTGTATGGAGCAGAGAACTTGACTTTGGGAGATACCATGCCAACAGCCAAACTCAAAGCAAGTGAATAGTACTGATTCAAGGCAAACTTAAATTCTGACAGGATCCAGGTTTCCCCCAAAAATTAAATCATAAGTGATTTGAGATGATTGACCCCAACTTCATAGAGCTTTTGGGGCCATTGGTTAACACAGTCTCAAGAGATAAAAAGAGATTCCGCTTGGCTCAGTGTGAGTCAGGAGTCCACCTATGGTCCAGAAAGCCATGGCTGGTAGGAATGGCTCAGCTATTGTAAATGTCAGATAGTTGGGGTGGAAGACAAGGCCAAAAAGTGGAGCATTTTCATTCAGCCTTGGCCGTATTTCTAGATAAGGGATGGTCACTTGGAGAAGAGGTACTAGTGCAAAATGACAAGTGAGCCAGGGGACTGATGAGGGCTAAAGAATCGTCCACTCCACCTTCTACTGGACATCACATTGCAGGCCTTACCCTGCTCGACCATTTTCTATGACTTGGCACCGTTCACCCTTCTCACTCTCCTTCACATCCCACCCCACCCCCGCATGTCATCCATTGGGTCTCTGATTAATTGTTCTGTCATTAGCTATACACCTCCGGCAGCTAAGGCTCCATTTCCACTAAAGACATTTCTCCTAAACTTTGGATTCAGAATTTCCATCTTCTCACATACCCCTTCCCAGGTGTTCTCACATTTCACATATCTAAAACCAACCTCATTAGTCGTCATCATCACCTTCCTCCTAGTCCTTGTCTTCAAGATCCACCATCTATACATCTACCCAAACCCGGTTGTTAGCCTTGACTTACTCCCTCTCCTTCATCTTCATTCACTTACCTATTCTTCTTAGTTCTCTTCTGAAGTCTCTCTAGAATCCGCTAATACGGCATTGCTATAGATTGAAAAAAAATCTCATTCTCTCTTTTTTGGACAGCTACAAAAGTCTCCTCCCTGCTGTTAATTTGACTTCCAATATACAATTTGCAGCATGATCTTTATTAAAATGCAAGTCTGATGTGTCACTCATCTGCTCACCATACCTTTCATTCCTCAGAACACCGTACAAACTTCAGATAGATAGTGAGCCTCTCACGGATAAGATCCATGCTTAATTGATGTTCTGACCTCTGGGAAGCCATGATGGACAGATGAGTGGAGAGACCAACAAATAGATGGACAGATTAATGACTAGAACTGTAGGGCACCAGGATTTCTGGACCCTGGAAATCACCATAGTTTTAGAAGCGGAAGCAGGAGGCTGTGGGAGATTGAACAGGTTCTGATTCTACCCTTGTAGAGATTATAGTTTGAATGGTTTTGGGATAAGGGGAATAAAAACCTGATCTGAATCCCCGGCTGGTACTTTAAGAATGAAAGATGGAAAACTGTGTAGACCTTTTGCATTCCTTTCTAGCATGTATTCAAGTTAAGATTCATGCCTGGAGCATCAATCATAGGGCCTTTGACAAGGGACACTTGGGTTAGGTTAATAAGTAGCAAGAAAACGAACCAGCTCATGAAACACCTAATGACAAAAATACCTCTATTTCTGGAGAACTCTACTGCCTGTTCCAGTCAATCCCATTTAAAATCTTTGCTGGCTCTTAGGGTTTCCTCTCCCTGAAATATGCTCCCTGAAGTATGTAGGGAGCTACAATTCCAAGATCCACCCTTCTTTTACTTCTCCATACCAATCATTTAAATTCACCCTGACCACCCAATAGTAGTGTGCATTAAATTCTCAGTTTGAGTGTAGGTATTTGCCAAGGTTAGACTGTGCTGTAACTAAAAACCCCCAAATCCCAGTAGCTTTAACGCCTAAAAGTTTATTTGCACATCCACTGTTTGCTCTGGGTCCCTCCCTGCTAAGTAATGGCCTCAGGATTCAAGCTGGTTTCATCATGTGACTCTGTCAATGCAACACTTGGCTTCTGAGGTTGCTGCTCTTAAGACCCATGGACTGGAAGTGAGTAATTTCTTTTCTTTTTTTTTTTTTTTTGTCTTTTTGCTATTTCTTTGGGCCGCTCCCACGGCATATGGAGGTTCCCAGGCTAGGGGTTGAATCGGAGCTGTAGCCACTAGCCTACGCCAGAGCCACAGCAACGCGGGATCCGAGCCGCGTCTGCGACCTACACCACAGCTCACCGCAACGCCGGATTGTTAACCCACTAAGCAAAGGCAGGGACCGAACCCGCAACCTCACGGTTCCTAGTCGGATTCGCTAACCACTGCGCCACGACGGGAACTCCTAATTTCATTTTTTAACCTCAAAAGTCCATTGGTTAAAACTGATCACCTGGCCTCAACTTAATTACACGGGGAGCTGGACAAGCAGTGGAACATGTGGACTGTGTGGGTAGCACTTTTAATTTCCTTTAGGAGCATAGATGCTTCCTCACCACAGGGAAAGTGTTTGCATCTTTTGTATCAATCCCTTGGTACCAAGTCCAAGGTCGAGGTGCTTCATATCAGGTCATTATTCCTTTTTTCCAAATAGGAATATTTTAACTCGAATACAATTCTTGATAGTGTTGGATGTGGCTAACTACTAACCATTAAACTTTGGAAATCACTCTTAAGCACTTCTTTTTGTTAAAGTTAAGTGTTCTTTGGACGTTGTCTTCCTTGGGTTCAAAAGCCTTTTGTATTACATGCTCTATAGCCCTTAAATTTATCTAGTCTTCATTCACCCTCAAAATAATAATTACTTGGCAAAAATGCAGTGCATTTCTCCATGAAGTAATTCATTCCTATTAATATTTGACTATGACAGATTATTAACTCAAGTACATTTCAAGTATTAAAAAAAGATCCTTTAAAGTTTTTTTTTTAAATATTTATATGACAAACTATGCAACTTGGAAATAAATTTGAAGGTTGGGTGATTAGTTTGTGTCTTAACATTTGAGGATTTGCATGGATAAAGAGCAGGCAGTTCCACTCTCTTTTTTTGCTGAACCCGAGTTGACTCCTTCACAGTCACCATGGCAACCTTGGTGATCAACACAGATACACGGACTCAGAAGTGTGCTGCCAAAATTTTCCAACCTTAATAATGAATAGGTATGAACTCTATTATGTGGGACTTTCTCAACAAGTCACTGCAAAGCTGATGTAATTCTAGAGAGGCATTTCTTTCTCCCAGTACATGAAGATCTAGGCCTAGACTGCAACTTTTGGTGGGGGGGCATTTGTGTTTTTCCCCTACGATAATATATAGCTAAGCCCCTTCTTACCTTGCCATTGATCAATATAGCTTGCTTTGCATCCTCTTGTTTTAAACAAAGAAAGTAACATTGGAAGGCAAATACTGCTGGAGCAGACGGCTTTGGTTTAATGCATTTTTTCCTTTAGTGGGATTGCAAGCCTCAGCCGCTCTAGTATTTAACTGAAGCAGATCCCCATTTGCTTATCTGTTTAATCGCTCTTTTATCTAGGCCAACTGCTGCTCTGCTGCTGCTGTAGCCACTGCTACATGGAAGGAAGTGGCCTTGGTATCCTAATGGTTTAAACCACGGGATTGCTACCTAGAACCTGCACCCCAAACTGACATCTGAAATAGCTCTTTTACAAATATTATTGAGATATCTTATCATAAGAGATAAACTTTGAGTCTAACTTTATTTCATCCTTCTACCACTAGACATTTTATCATGTTACTTTTGTATAAACTGAAGCTTGATCCTTGATTGCTTAACCAGAAAATGACTTTGGCTCTATTTAAAATTATTTAAAACCTCTTATATAAATTAGGAGTTTTTTTTTTTAATTAATCAAGGCAATTTTATACTCAAGGGTAGTTATTATTCCTTCTGTTGAATTATTTGGGTCAGTTTAATATGTTCATAATTATTAAAAAGAACTAAAAACTATTGTATGGTTGGATTCCTATTAGAGCACCTGAAAAGACTTGAAATCAGGAGTCCCTGCTGTGGCACAGTGGGTTATGAATCCGACTACAGTGGCTCAGGTCTCTGCAGAGGCACAGATTCGATCCTGGCACAGTGGGTTAAAGACAGGGTCCCGCGGCCACTGTGGCTCGGATTCTGTCCCTGGCCTAGGAACTTCCGTGTGCCATGCGTGCAGCCATAAAGGAAAAAAATAAAACAAAACAAAACTTGAAGTCAAAGCCTCTCTCAAGTATTAGTTATAGTCTTCCCCCTACCCCAGAATCTTGCTGTGGATCTGAGTGGTGAATGTAGTAGCATTTGTGAAACTTCCTCCAAAAGTAGATCATTCCACCCGTCTTTTAGATTGAATGTCTCATAAAAAAGAGCATGTTAGCCATGAGGACAACACTACTGGTAATTTCTTTTCTGTGGCCCCTTTGGAGACAAATGACCTAAATGGACATGGATTTGTTTAGTCTCCAAAAGAAGAACTTTAGACAAGAGGCAAAGCAGATTGTGTAATAATGTATGCATTGAGAAGCCACCTGTACTGGAAAACAAATATAATAGGACTGAATTTTATGTTTAAACAAATGAATTATATGAGGCTAAAGTCTCAGTGAAAATCATTTCTCTTACACAAATATGTACACTGAGCCCTGTGCTGGCACTGAAGACGGTTCTGCTAAAGCGCCAAGCACCTTGGTAACAGGACCTCTCTGAATTACAGTAAACCAGTTGGGACATGATGAAAGAATGCAAAAGGTATAAAACCCTTGAGGCCTCTGCGTCACCATCTAGAAAGGTTCCCAAAGGGTAAGAACATTTTATAGTTTGATCCATCGGAGCCTTAGAAATCAGCTGCAGGGTAAAGACCAGCTGAGGATTAAAAATTTTTGGCAACTTGAGGAACTGAATTACTTTCCTAAGGAAGTTCCCAGGAGAAAAAGAGAGAGACCTTTTCAGCAGATCTCAACCAGCAACCTTTCTATTTGGTCAGAATTCAGCCCAAGTCCATTGGGTGGCTGTCAGCCCTTATTAGGCCTAGTTCAGACACAGGTTCTTTTGGAGATCCGAGTGCCCGCCAACATAGTTTTGGGCACATATCAAGAGGAAATGAAGGGTGGTGTTGGAGACGTCACAATCAGAGCAACTTTTGCATGGAATGCTTCATCAGAAGAGGTCGTTATTCTTTTTCCAGCCAGAGCAGACTTTTGCTTGGAAAGTGTAGGAGGCCGTGTTGCAGTTGAGTTTCCCTGTCTCTCATCACGGTTACTTTGGTGTAAGTTCTGCTATTACACCAATATGGTTGTCAGAATTTAGATTGTTTTCGTAAAGGGGCCGATCGGCTTGATGGTAGGGCCACTGGAGCAAGTACAAAGTATAAACAGAGGAGCCTGGGTAAGAATTTCTGAACTCAGAACAGATTCTCAGAGTTATTTCTAGCGCTTTGGCTTTTGCCCTTTCCTCAGAATATTTATAGAACCCTGCCATGAAATATGACTAAATAAAAGTTCTGGACTTGCAAGAGCCACTATTTATGTGCTCTGCCCAGCACGAGCAAGATCACAGTGTGAACTGCCCTAGGCTGAGTCCATGGAAGAAATGGGCCTCTTTCCTGGATGGTGGGGGAGAGAGGAGGCGGTGGTGGGCGGGGTGGGGGGTGGGCAAAGAAAGGGCGAGCCCCAGTCAAGGACTCACATCCTCAGAGCTGGCGTTGCATCCAGCACAAAGCCCCCTTTCCACTTTCCTATCTGGCTTACAGTGAAGAGGCTTTGTGAAGAGCAGGTGCATCCAATGAGAACCTTGAGGAGGAGTTCCCGTCGTGGCTCAGTGGTTGACGAATCCGACTAGGAACCATGAGGTTGCAGGTTCGCTCCCTGGTCTTGCTCAGTGGCTTGAGGCTCCGGTGTTGCCGTGAGCCGTGATGTAGGTTGCAGATGCGGCTCTGATCCCACGTTGCTGTGGCTGTGGTGTAGGCCGGTGGCTGCAGCTCCAATTTGACTCCTAGCCTGGGAACCTCCATGTGCCACAGGAGCAGCCCAAGAAATGGCAAAAAGACAAAAAAAAAGAAAAGAAAAAGAACCTTGAGGAACGCTGAGTTGCTTGATAAGATGCAAAGAGGGGAGAAATGAAGGCAGGATTGTAGGGTAAGGTAGCCAGTGGGGTCTAGTTTGTTTCCTCACTTTGCCAGTTCCATTCATGCCTCCCCTGAACCTTACAGCCTCTTACGTTCTGTGGTCACTTCTCACTCGTGCCAGGAGCTGGCTGGCTTGCCCTGCGCAGCAAGATGGGAAGGACCTGTAAATGAGGGGCTTCTGTTCCCAGATGTGCTTTCTGGGAAACGAGGTGTACATACCTGCACGGCTAGGTCATCACCTTCGATACCATCGTCCCCTCTTCCTGAGCAAAGCCAGAGCACTCCTGGGTCGTGGTGTGCCAGCCACTGCCACGTGGGCTGTCATAGGTTTCATGCCAAAATAAAATACAGCTAAAGCATAGTATAACAGATCTATAACAGGACATAGAAAACACTTCTATGCAAAGAGTCAGGAAGAAAAATTTGATACTTCTGAAATGCAAGTTAATTTTTACCTTGAAAAGTCTAAAGTTTTCCCATTTTAGAGGTCACCTAGAAATATTAAAGCTGGAGTTCCCTTGTGGTGCAGCAGGTCAGGGATCTGGCATTGTCACCGTAGCAGCTTGGGTTGCTACTGTGGCTTGGGTTTGATCCCTGGCCAGGAAACTTCCACATGCTGTGGGTGCAGGCACACAAATAGACATATACATAAAAGTTTTCCTCAGTTTCCTTGGATGGAAAACTTACACTCCGCTCATGTTTGGTGCTTCATGCAGTTTGTGATTCCAGTTCAGGGTCTTTCTCTAACTCTGAAGAAAGTAGTTTAGGGCTCTTCTGGCATATAAGGTCAAACCAGTGAAACAGGTATCACAACTGGTCTATTAGGCACCCAAGTTCACTTACCCCAGGTTCGAAGTCTGGACACAGTATCCAACCAAATGGTCCTTTCACAGACCCTTTCCCCAAGCCAGTTCTCAGTCTTTCCTATAAAACTTTGCATATTTCTGGCAGAGAGGCAAAGAGAAATAGCTTTCTGTCCTCTGCGAAGGCCAACTTCAGACCTGGCAACAAACGTTCAGAAGCTAAGGGGATAAGGTTTGAAACTGACAAAGGAATGCAGACTTTGCCTTTCTCCAGAAAGGTGACTTTTTGCCCATGCATCTTCCGTTCCATTAATCAGGAGGAGTCCTTTGAAAAGCAAAACAAAAGAAACCCCCCCAAACCTCCTGTTCCAAGCCCCAGGCAGTCTTCCTGTGTAAAGCCGACTGTGACAGCCAGTCAGGTGTTCTGGTATCTTTCCTCTTAAACTCTGGTTGTGGGGCTTCTTGGAACCGCTAGACGAGATTGATTTAGGCTGACAGAGCCCCTTTTAGACCTGCCTTTTCTCTCCTGATGTTTCCATCACGTGTCATCTTCTCATCCCAGATCCTTTTTCAGAGGACCATTTTGTTGGAAAAAGTATAGGCTTAGGCTCAAAATGATGAAGGGTTCTCCTTCACAGTCTGGAGAAGTAACGTGTGTAGGTGCTTGCGGATGTGGGGAAACGAAGCGAAAATGTCACCCACTAGCTTTGCCACGTGCAGTGCGTGCCTTTTCTCTCAGACAGAGCCGTGTTCCTTGCTTGAAGATCTCAGGGCCCTTCGTACCTGTTAGTCATTTTCAGGAACTGAAATGCCAGCAGATTGTTGTTTCTATTTATAGACGGGTAAACTGTGAGGAAAGGAAAATTGACATGGCGATCAAATCCGGTCAGTTTTTAATTTCCATCTTTACATCAAACTGTATCCGCCCCTCCATGAAAATGAAAGGCTATAGCCCCTTACTGAAGAAAAATTCATAATGCAAACCGTATGTGTCAGATTTGCATTCGGTATAGTCCATGCAATACATTTACAGTGTTTAGATTCTTAAAACTGAGTGTGTTGAAAGAAAGGTTCCCACTTAGCTTGCTCTTATGCACATAAATTTAGTGCAAGTCCCTGTTTTAAGGAGCTTTATGCGGTTGGATTGACATTGCTTAATAAACAATTGAAAAAGTTAAGCATAACCTAGAAGTCATTTAGTACTATGAGTCACTTTCCTGACAAACCAATAAGGCAAGAGAACCGGGTTGCAAAACAATTACTAGCCCAGCCTGAGGGACCCTGGAAATATATTACAGGTATCACAAGGAAAACAAAGCAGTAGTGTTTTACCAGGGCTGCAGAGAGCAAGCTAAGGTTGCTAACCAAACAAAGTAACTGCACTGACAATGCCAATTTTTACGTTTGTTTCAGAACAAGGGACGCTCAAACCACCTGAGGTAAGATTAACATTTAAAATTTTTTATGTAACTTTTGCATTTCAGATTGTTTGCTGACTTAAGCAGGGTCCACCTTCTAGAATGTTGAACGTGTAAATAGGTCGGAACATAGAACAGGATGGATGACAGTATGAGAGAAAGAATGTATAGATATGCGTGACTGGGTCATTAGGCTGGATAGCAGAAATTGGCACAACACTGTAAATCAACTACACTTTCATAAAATGTTAAAAATAAAATGGGTGGAAACAGAGAGAGAGTGAGCAACGAAGTGCCTGTGAGTGAAATGCACAGGTTAAATCAAAGGAGTTTTCAGTCACCATCTGAAGATCTGAGGTGAGGAGAAATGTGAATATTTGATCTAAGAATGTGTGTGAGATGGGGCATTCCAGAATTTTAAGTACTCATTTATGCAGGTAAATTTCAAACAAATATCGTAGCCATGTTGTGGCACTAATATGGGGGTACGATCGCCTGGTTTCCCAGCTGCAGAATTCCATAAACCACGATGCTGATAAAACTTCTTGCACCTGAAAGGCATTCCCTTGAGAGGAATAGCTTTGATTCTTGAGGACAGAAAGAAGGGTGACCTTCGTCCCAGGAGGCCCATAGACCTGTCCCCCACCTGAAACACTGTCACTGCCCAGCGTTTTCTGGTAGTAAATAGTTCTGAGGTCCTCTGTCTAAGGATGTGGTTTCATGTTTCTGCTAGTTTTCCCTTTGAACACGAACGTGATTCATATCATGTCTTATTGATCAATTCAAAATCTGATAACATTTCCTTTTGGTTTAACACAGAGTCTGAGATCTAATGGCTTAGAAGTAGGAGGTCCCTGTCACCTCTCCGAATACAGCTCTTTTTAGGAGAATATGAAAGAATGAAAAATAGGACAGATTATAGGCAACTAGTGCCTTGGCCTTCAACCAAAAGTAATCATTTCTTACCTGACCTCCCCAAAAAAACAAAATTAAAATGTAAAATGTCCATGATTAGTTATGTGGACCAGAACTACAGTAATCTGAGAATTTCAGAATACAAGAATGACAAAAAACATTCTATGTCAAATGATTTTAACACAGTAACAACTGTATCCCATTAAGAGTGGTATAATATTAGTATTATAGCCTGGCATTTATAAAGCTGGTAAAAATAATGAAAAATACAGCAAGATGTCAAACAAGAGGTAATTGCTTTTACTTTTTGCATGGGCACATACTTTGTACATTATAGGATATCAAGAATATGAGGTGAGGAAATTCACATGCACCCTTTCTGTGTTATCAGTTGGCCAAATTTTAGAATTTAGAATCTAGCTCAAAGAAAGCACAATAGGGTAATAATATTTTGAAAATAGGTCATGCAAGTTCTAGGGCAAAAATAAATTAATGTAATTTTGTTTTGTTTTGTTTTAGTGTTTAGTTGACAGGTAAGATTTTTTCATCAGAACTATAAGGATTCTTCTAGCAATGCCAATGCCAATTTTGGAAAGTAGCCTTCTTTCTCTTGCTCTTGTGTTGTTAATAGATTATTGAGATAGGCTTCTTCATAGAGCCTTAAACTTTAACTCAATATTACTTTACATTTATCCTCCTACATATATGTATTACTTTTTCCCCCAGGGAGGATGATTTCACTTAATTTCATTTAAGTAATGAGAAGTGGGCGTATTTACACAAAGAACATGTGCTATAAGACGTGGTTAAATATTTTTGCATGACACAAAATAATTCTCTCCAGCCATGACATATTTTTTAAAATGACATGTAAGCCTATTATGAAAGGAATTAATTTTCACATTGATTTAAAAAAATGTAAAAAAAATAAAAATAAAAAAAATGTAGCATCAGTGTTTTTAGTGACTTGCTTAACTTTTGAATATAAGTGTAATTTTTATTTAACGTGTGAGTCTGCCAATAATCTCCACTTTGGATGGACCTTGTAAGATCTTATACTGGCCAACCTCTTTGGAAATTTTAGCTGAGCTTAAGGGAGAAGTGTAGCAAAGGAATGGGATGGAATGTTCCCTCCATACCTCCACCCCACGACTTCGTGGAAGGTCTTCACTCTCCGAGGCAGCTGCTTCTGTGATGTTCGAGATTCTTCCCAGAAGTAAACGATGAAGTCCTTTGGGAAGCTCTGTGAATATTTTCCCCCTTCTCTTGAAGGTGTTCTTTTTCTCCGTATACTTCGTTGTAGTCCTGTCTCGCTCCCTTTCATTAGCCATGACTGGTGAATTCTCGAGGTAGGTCAGTTTTCAACAGCCACAGATCCGAGGGCCTCCCTTAGCGCACCTGGGCTGTCCATCTTGCATCCCGTCCTGGAGCAGACTTGCCGAAGCCCCTTGTGGCTCCAGGAAGCAACGTTATCATTGCATATCTACTCAAGACATAGCTACTTAAAAATCCATTCCTTAACATAGGTTTTCCTACCCTTTGAGACAGGTGAAGGAACCAAAACCAGTGTCATGTAGCAAATGAAACTTTACTTGCTTTGTTGGTAAAAATCAACAGAGAGAACTTGCTTTCTCCCCAAAAAAGGCAAGAAGAAAGATTCTTGGACCATAAAAGGATTTCTTTTAAAGAAAGACCAGGTAATAGGTGATGCAGCAAGGAATAAAATTAGGGTGGTTGGTTGTCTCCTCTCCCCCACCCCCCTTTTAGATGGCTCAGAGAAGGTTCTGAATGTTCTGAAGACTGTTCTGATCTTGGTGGGGGGGGGCAGGTGGCACTGGGACTCAGAGCTCCCATGGGTTGCTACCAGTGCTACCAGCTATTCCCTCCTCTCCCTCTAGGGACAGGGTCTTGTCCAGCTCTGTCCCAGGCTTCTCAGAATATAGGTGGAGAAGAGGAACATGTTGGATGGGATATGACAGAATGACAGTTGAAATTTGCATTTTGAAATTGTTGAAATACGCTCTGTTAAACATTTCTGATAATTTTTTTACAGTATAAAATGCTTTTTTAGATGCCTTTCAAGTGTATTAAATCTCAAACTCTCCAAATGTACCTGGTCTTAGTAGCCGAAATTCTCTCTCTTTTTATTAAATGCACCAGCTCATAGCTCAGTCTACTGCTTACTCTTCCTGTAGAAAATTTGTTTAAAAAAAAAAAAAAAAAAAAAAGGAAGCGAAAAAAGTTTCTTTTTAGAATCACTGATTTTCAGTGACTATTAGGAGGAAAAACCTAAAGTATAAATAGTAAGGCAATACTTTAGTGGAATGTGTAATTTATCTGAGTTTACACCTACAAAAAATCATGAAATTAATAATGACAATAATAATAAGCTATCACTTCATAATCCTTCCTATGTGTCAGGAACTGTTCCAAGCGCTTAACATAAATTAACTCATTCAATTCTTACCACACATGCTATAAAGTAGGTGCTATTATTATTCCCATTTTATAGATGAAAAACAGGCATAGAGACTTGAACTAACTTGCTTCTAATCAAACAGTTGCCAAGGGACAGTGTCTGAATTTGAACTTAGGGAGCTTTACTCTCTCTCTCTCTTTTTTTTTTTTTTTTTTTTTTTTTTTTTTTTTTTTTTTGCTTTTTAGAGCTGCACCCGCGGCATATGGGGGTTCCCAGGCTAGAAGTCAAATCAGAGCTGCAACTGCTGGCCTACACCACAGCCACAGCAACTCAGGATCTGAGCCGTGTCTGCAACCTACACCACAGCTCACGGCAATGCTGGATCCTTAACCCACCGAGCGAGGTCAGGGGATTGAACTTGCGTCATCATGGATACGAGTCAGATTTGCTTCTGCTGAGTTACGACGGGAACTCCAGGGGAGTCTTACTTTTACTAGTTGCACCTTGTTCCCTATTTTAACCCTAACTTCAAGGTAATAGAGACTTGCTCTTGAACTCAAGTGCTCTTTTTCACTCTCCAAGTTAACAGTTTTTAAGTAGTTTGGGGATAGTGGGAATAAGACCCAATGTTTGGATTCCTTTCTGCCTCGAGCACTTTGATCAGAGGAGGAATAAGAGTGGTGGAGAGACCGCTTCTGTTGTACATGAAGAAGGTGGCCGGAAGTGCAGGGAGTAAGTAGCCACAGGACATCCGTCAGTAGCTATTTTCCTGTTGAAAATACTGTCACTTATATAGGGAGCTCAAAAATGTTATCAAATTTTAGATAGAATTTTTTTAAAGCAGGTTTCTTCCAGGTGATTGGATATGAATCTGCAACTCGCCCTGCTTCCCCTTTTTGTGCTTGGCTGCCAGGAAGCTCAGTGTGCTATTTTTGCCTCACTCACAATGGCTGTCTTTATACTAGTTTTCTTCAGTACAGTCATTCCTCTTGTGCAATGTAGCTTCGGGGCTGATTCAGTGATCATATTCGGCTTTCCCAAATCCATTTTGAAAGGAGTTGGGTTCAAAACAAAATGTATATATATTTTAAAGAGTTCTCCAGTTTGCTTTCCCCTGAAGACCCTGAAATCTGCTTGGAGGCCCATTGTAAGGCTGTAAGCCCCCATCTCATCCTTATAACTTGTGAATAAAAACAACAGGAGGAACCCTTAGAAAAACCCGTGGCTAACGTGTACTCAGGAGAAGCCAAGTCTGCTCTGAGTGAAACCAAGGCTCCATGCACAGGCACAAACGCCAGCATGCAGAGAAATTGCTTTTGTGAATTATATGCTAAAGACTGAGCATTTCATTCAGTTATATAGCAAAAAGTGAAAATCAAGCCCTTATTAATTAGTGAGGTTACCATAGTTATTAGGTAGGAATGAATTTAATCCTTGTGATATTGAACGTGTAACCAGGCATTTTCAAAGCATTAAAGCCTTTCTGGTTTTGTATCTTATCTATAATTTTTGTAATGCACAATTTTTCTTATGGGTGCCCTTCCACAGTAAGAATTTATTTTCATGGTTCACAAGCTGCATGCCTGTTTTGTTTCTTAAGATATTCGAGTATTACCAGTCCATAATTACAACACCATGCTCCTTGAAGTGTTTGCTAAAATCAGAGCTTGAGATCTTTGTTTGGAGGTGGTGTCCTTTCTCCAGATTCTGGTCTGTCAGGCCTCAGAAATAGCTGTGTTAGAGTTTTAGCGACCATGTGTCTTGGCTGGGAGCATTTTCTAAGCAGGAATGGCTGCCTGGGCTTTGTTTTCGTAATTCCTGAAGTCATTATGACTTTAAAAAAAAAATGAGTCATAATAACCAGAGAAGGCAACTGGAAAGAGATCTCTTTCCCATAGTGTTATATCAGCGACTCATCACATGTAATGTGTTCCAGTGGAAGACTTACTACAGCTACAAAAAAGTACAAGAACCAACTTTGGAAACAAGTGTTTTGATCAAATGTAGCCATACTTTTAAATGGGAGAAGAAAAAAAAAGTGCAACATTTGCTGTTCTTTAAAGTGTCACAGAGTAATACAGTTCGATAATACAGAACCTTTGTTTTGCTTTGTTTACCTTTCTGCACAGAAACGGACCAATGGGCTCCGAAGACCCTCCAGACAGGTGGATCCAGGTGTGTGGTAATACATCTCTAATCCTTTCTGCGGTTAAGTGATTATGAAAGTAATGGGAAATTGCTGGAGAAGGTCAGACAGCTTGTTGGCCTTTGTTCCTTGCAGTTTGGTGTAGAACGTGTGACCAGGAGGTGACCATTTACTGTGTAAATCATTGACCTAGGGCTGGGTCACGTGATGCGGGACCCTCAGGACCTGGGTCTGTCCGCCATCGGCAGCTGAGCTGGTGATCTGCTTACTGAGCAGCCTCAGGGTGTAATGGTGCCTGGTTAATGCTTACATGTCCAACACCCTTTCCCGGTGCCCTCCCAAATCTAGAAAAACAACCAGCGAACTGGTGCTTGAAAAATCCGCTTTTTGCTGAGGGGTTGGGGAAGTTCATAAAACAGACAACTTTGGTACCCTCCCAATTTGGAAAAATACTTTCCTTTATCCTGTATCTATGCCATTTTATAATAGAAGAATGAGGTTAAGGACTTTATGAACACGTGTCCTTTCTGGAGAACAGTTCTCCAGCTGCAGAGGGCATTCAGTTGTTTCCTGTTTAATAGCATGAGGTTGGCCCTGTCATTATTTTCCTATAATTATTTTTTCATCCATTAAGCAATGCCTTCTACAGTTTAATTACCAAAGATTTGTTATGTATATGGTCATATTATTGTGGGTAAGTAAAAGGTATTCATGGCTAAAAGATTCCATGTATATGAACTTGATAATAAATCAAGTGGAACATGAAGTATAGAGCAGTCTTGCTGGAAAATAATCTGGGTCATGTGTTTTGTTTTCTCATCGTAAACACTGTTCGCATAGCTGTAAAGTTTAGCTTTTAAAGCATTATAGCTTTTAACTGAAACCACACCCATGGTAGCACTGCCGGTTTATGAGCTGTTTGAAAAGATTTATAGGAGCTTTGTTGCCTCTGGTTAGAAATTGCCTCACTTGTGTCTTGAGATCGGTTTAAATCTTTTCGGTATGGAACAAAATTAAGGCCATTAAAAAAAAATAATAGGGGTTCTGGTTTACTTTTTTATTGGTTCTGCCTTTCCCAAGACAACACCCTTTCCAGAAGACTCTGTAATATTTTAAAATGATGGCTTCTGTTATTTAGTAGGAAGAGTGTATGACTCTGAACATAATATTGTGTTCTTTATTTTGTATGAGTTAAAGGATATGTGTTCCTGGAAATGAAACTTTATAAATATTGTTTTAAAGTATTTTCTCTTTCTCCTATGGACCTTTTCATTTAATCCATTTCCCTCCACGGAAATGCACTTGTATATTTCTAGTGTGTCAGTAGGAACACATTTGACCATGAACAGTGCACTTTAGAGCCAAAAGTTTTAGGAGCCCTTAGATTATTTCAAGAGAAGTATAATGAATTTACAGATGATAAATATGACAAAGTGGACCAATAATAAAATAGTTTATCTTCCTTTATCCTAAAGGTGATGGGTTTCTATAGGTATGTAACTCTTCTGGTATGTATCTGTTTGTCCAAAGTTTTTAGAATTCATGGAGAATAAACTGAGAAATATAAAAGAAGTGGTGCTATATGTTATATTTGGGGGGAAATGTAGCTTTCCATTAGGTATAGTAAATATATATGAGTGTTTTCTCGTTTTCCCACAGTTTTGAAAAAAATAGTTGGTCTAGCTTGTTGTAGATCCTGGTGTAAAAATCATTTCTCCCTTTAGGGGTCTTTTGACATTAGGCATGAATTTCGAGTTTGGGGTTGGTTGCCTTTTGCATCTTTGCTTCTTTCTGTTGGCGAGTTATTCCTCCAAGTTAACTCTTGCTTGATAACTGTTTTACACTGAGGGGATCCTGATACAACTTTTGTTAAGATTTTTCACCGTTGTGTGGGAGATGTTTCACCCCCAGGGTGTTTAAACAAGGGAATCGAAAACATTGAGATGTCCTCTGCCGGGACAAACTCCTTCTAAGGGGCCTTATTTGCTACTAGTGTTTTTACCGTGAAAGGTCCTTTAATCTTTTCTCTTTTAAGATTTTAGTGGACTTCTCCAAGGGTTAACATGCTGACTGCTGAGTCTAGGGCCTCACTTGGAAGGGCTTGTAGAAACAGTGATTAAAGAATTTGGGAGGTCAGATGTAACCACTTCACCAGGTCCAAATTTCAGAGCCATGTACAAAGGTAAGTTACGTCTCTTCTCCATAGATCATTTGTTTTGGAAAGGAACTCAATGCATCGTTCTTTGGATAGTAGGTGCTTAATAAATATTTACTAAATGAGTTGATGAATGGCTAAATACCTTTTCTGCATGCATTGTCTCCTGGCTTTTTAAATTCCTCCTTCTGAAAAATTGACCAGTATACACATGGACTATGGAATAGTCCACTGGCAGGAAGCATTGGCTCGCAACCACATTGCCTGGGCTGGGGACCCAGCTTAGCTGTTTACTTGCTGTTGACCTTTGTCATTTTGCTTCTTCTCTGTGCTGTAGTTTCCTCCTTCGTAAAAGGAGACTAGTAAGAGTGTCAGCCTTAGAAAGTTGTTGTGAGCATTACCTGAGTTAATATATGAAAAGAACTTGTAACAGTGCCAGGTATGTATAAATGCTAAGAGGTGGCAATTTTTATAATTACGTTGTGGTAGGGCATGCTATTTCATATTGGACATTTCATCATGTGTAAGACAATCAATAATATTTGCTAGAATTTTGTAAAGCTAGAAGTTACATTATCAGTCATTTTCAGATTTGCTGTTATTCCCTGCTTATCTGATGGCTTCCATATTTTGCTTATCTTTAAGAAGAGTCACAATCTACGGTGGTTGTCAAGAGTTTTTTGGTGAAGTTAGTAGTGTTTGTGACCCAATAAAGAAAGAAAAGAAGAAAAACTTCCAAGGCAGAAAGCATATATTGTGAGATCTATTCAAAGCAAGAAAGATGTGAGATGTAGGTTTGCACTGTGGCTTATTTGCACACTTAAAACATTCACTCTTTATTAATAATTGTAGTTAATCTTTGTAGATAATACTTACAAATGGCTCTGCTGTTTAGTTTACTTTTTCTTGTCTTCTGTTGTGTGCTAGGTAATTTATCAATTTACAATTTTGCCTGCTTTTATAAATACAGTAATGTGTTAGATGCAAATTCTGGTAGCTCTTTTGGATTTTTTAAATATAGCAGGGTATTTTCATCAGTTGGTACTTTTCTTCCTGAGACAGATGTTGGTTTCAGGAAAATAACACTTGTAAGAGACAGATCAATTATTTCAGGAACATTGAGGTGCTAGGCCTTTTTCAAGAACATGAGATCATAAATCTCAAGAAAATCTGAGTACTGGTGCAATAATTTTCACCTAAAGTGGCACTCAAGGTCAGAATTACCAATTAAATTTTAATACCGAGCTTTAAAACTTTCCTTCTGTCTAAGTATATAAGATACAAGCTTTATTTTAGTTTGCATGTGGCAAATCTGTATACCAGGGCATCTATTCTTTTAATCAAGTCCGCGTTTTGAGACTATTGCAAAACTGTCTCCTATTTGCGAAGCTCATAGCATCCTGTATTTAAGTCCACAGTCAGCAGCTTTAAAAAAAATTCAGGCCACTGTTCTGTGCTGTGCTGCTTACAGATTAGATGGAGAGGATGGGAAAATGTTGAGGTCCCTCGTTTTCCTTCTGATCTTAAGTTACGCGTGGGATTTGCGATAACCTTGAAGAGTATATGCACAGATAGTGGTTAAACGGATAAAAAGAGTTCTGAGAGCTCGTGCTTGTCATGGGCTCCCTGTTAAACTCTTGATTACAAAGAGGAAAATGTGGCTTGGAAACCCTGTCTTGTCTTATTCATGGAGGAGACGTCTTACTGTTCCTTAGAAACATCTTCAAAGACGGTCACTTTCTCTTTCAGGTGGATAGGATTGGTAGAGAATGCCATTCCTGTTTGTTTTGGATGAAGAAAGGAATTCAAGAAATCTTTTTTTCATTACCATCCTTGTGTTTTATACAACAATAAGCACCAGCAGTGTCATTAATTATAAAACATGGCCCCTCTCCACAATTTATAGTCTGCCTAAGGAAAAACAGATACAAACACAAAGTCTTGATTGCATAAATGCATGTATATGAGTGTACATATAAAATATTTTAATATTCTGTTTTTATACTGATTCATTATACTATGGTATAGTGTTGTAAAACCAATTAGAGAATAGTCTGGTAAACATATAAAAAGACCTAATTATGTAATACGTGTAAAAAAGCAAAGGGAATTGGAAAAGAGAGACGCACATGTGGGCTAAGGTTGCTTTTAAGCTGAGTTGTCTATATATGTTTTCATTTATATAAATATAATTTTTGCTACGCTGGTTTTTTGCACTGAATTACAATTTAGGACACTTTTCCTAATGTTTTAATTTCAAAGGATTGGTAGACTCATTCCAAATCTAAATAGAAATGTTGATTTCTTTTAGATTTGCTTTTAAATATAATGCCACTTTGCTCAATAGAGAAATTTTATCTTTTTAATTTCCAAATAGAAAACATTGATAAGAAAAACAGCAACCTGGAATTTTTACAATTACTAATCTAAAAATAGACTTTTCTTTTTTCTTTTTTTTTTTGAGTGAGATAAATGTATATTCTTGAAGGTTTTATTAAATGAGTTTTTGTCTCTAATAAATAAGTAATAAAGTGTCCATAGATTACAGTATTTCCATATTAATCAGTCAAACCTCCTTCTGTCTTTTCTGTCACCTCTAAAACTAATTTCTCATCAAACATAAATCCTAATCTAAATATTGGGAGCATAATTGTAAATGTGTAAAAATATATTTCACATTGAAAGAATGAGCTTGAAAAAACTGGGACAATAGAACCCAGTGATTAAGATTCATTGCAGAGAAATGAGAAATCCAAGCTGTGCACGAGTGCTGGGCAGGCTGCTCCGGTTTTTAAAATAGCTGTTTTCCTCAAGCTTCTATTAACTATGGACAATAAGACTAGTTTTACACTAAGGCATTTGATCCCCTTGTAGTTATTTTCAGGACTGCTTTTCTAATTCCCATCACTAGGATGACAGATTTCAGAAATGTATATCACCATCCTTCCTCACATCTTTTTTGGTTTGGGAGGGATTTATTTTTCCCTTTAAAGCTTCATTCCAAGCTCACAAAGGGTCACCGCTGCTGTGGTCTGGCAGGTTTGCCCACGCCTTGCCAAGCCCCGTCTTTTACTCTGCTCAGGTATCCCCAGCGTAGGCACGAGGGCAAGGTGACTATTCGAAGACATACCCAGGGGGACTTAGGTAGGAAACACAGCCTCAGTAATGGGATTATTGAAATAAAAACATTTTGGTGTATTCCATACAGAACCTCCTTCTGGATCATTTAGGCACTTCTAACATAATTTCTATTATTAGGATAATTACGACTTAGAAAATTAAGTAACTATCTATGACATATTTAGAAAAAATATTCTCAAAAGGAAGTCTTGAACCCAGTAAGCTGCTTTTAACACTTATCACAAAATCATTCCTCACTTGGAAGGTCAGGTATGGCCTGGATTCCTTTGCTGCATCTGTGGGCTTGGTAGTCAAATACACCGTTTCAGAAGCAAAAGCATATGTCATGTAACACTAAGGAGACAGAGAAACTTCAGAAATCTCTTATGAGCCAACAGCTTCTGAGAATCAGGTAATCTTGTTGCAGAACTTCAGTCTGAAGTGAGGGTAATGAAAAGAACTAGTTGAGTCAAAACTATTGGCTTCAAATAACAATATTTGATACAAGTAATACCCGCTTGATACGGGGAAAGCGGACCTTGATAAAGGTATTCTTAGTATCATACTTGTTGATAATTTTATAGTAGTTCTGTATCCAAATAATGAGAAGAGTTACCACATCAATCAGAACGTTGGAATGGAATTTGTAGAATTTCTGTCAAAATGACTCATACTGGCTATTACTTATCTTTCTGTGTATTCAAACCAAGTGACTTTTAAATTTTTAATTTAAATAAAAAGAAAAGCTGATGTTAAGTTCTTCTTTTTTCTTCACTCTCTTTTTTTTCTTTTTACAGCCACGCCTGTGGCATATGGAAGTTTCCAGGCCAGGGGTCAGCTGCTGGCCTACATCACAGACAAGGCAACCCTGGATACTTAGCCCACTGAGTGAGGCCAGGGATTGAACCTACGACTTCACAGAGACAACACTGGGTCCTTAACTCTGTTAGGTTCTTATACTTGTCTTTTACAGATAATTTTTTTTCTTTTTTTGGAGACTAATTTTTTTCTGCAGAGATATTAGAAACATATGCAAGTTTCCCTGTCCTCAGGGACCTTGGCATTTTGTTGGAGAGATAAGACATACAAACATAAATGTGTCAAACAATAATACTCTGCAGTGTATGACGAACCACCAAAGTGTGTGTGGCGAATTTTGAATGGAGTCTTTGGCTGGGAAAGTAGGGTAAGGGAGACTTGTTATGGGACTTGTCTCCCACAGGACAGGGAGACAAGACATCTGACAAGTATAATCGTAAAAGCGCATTTACGTGGAACTACAGATAATTTAAAGTTATCGGTCTATTAGTAGGTTTGGTATTCTGACCTCATTTCTGCCTCACCTGGTGTGTTCTTATTTGTCAAGTGGCATAAATCCATTTCAAACTACAGACTTAAGGTGGTTTGACGTATGATTTTTTATTTTCATGGTGGTATAAGAGCATTTTGCATTTAATAGGAACTGTACTTCCAATTTTGAATTTTGATCTTTGTCCAGCTAGCTGCATGCAGAGTGATAGTCTCAGAGAGGCTGGGCAGCAGCAAGCCACAGCTCCCAAGCAGCCACGGGATCACAGGGTAAACAACCTGAATGCTTACCCCCATTTTGTTGTTCACTTTCGACAGAGTATTCAATAAATTACGAGATATTCAACACTGTATCGTAAAATGGGCTTCGTGTCAGATGACTTTCCTCAACTGTAAACTAGCCTAAGTGTTCTGAGCACATTTAAGGTAGGTCTGGGCTAAGCTATGATGTTTGGTAGGTTAGATTATTAAATACATCTTCAGCTTAATGATATTCTCAATTTATGATGGGTTTATCAGGATGTGACCCCGTCGTAAGAGGAAGATCTGTAGTTTAGGGGGAAAAAAGAGCAGAGGATTTAGAGACTTAGGTCACTGAAGTGGAGCATGTTTAGCTTTAGGCAGAGTTAGATCTAGGGGCTCCAGTGATATCATCCAGTCCTGTTTCTCCTTGTGTCTTGGTTTTCCTTTCTTCCCTGTGGATTTTCTGTCAACAGGCACCCCAGGCAGGTTTGTCTCATTTGGAAGCAAAGTCAGCCACTCCGTTCCTCAAAGCTAGTAATTCCAGAGAAAACAGAACACCTTTTCTCCAGTAAATCTAACAAAACTCCCAAGGTGTTTTTCACTGGCCTGGCCCAGATCGCTCTCATCTCTGAGGCCATCACTGCAGCCTGGGGACCTGGGATTACCCATCAGGCTTCTGTGCCCACCTCCAACAAGGGGAGGGGCGCTGACCCAGCCTTTTCACATGAAGTTTGCTTTCCTTAAGAAAGAACGACTGTGCTTACCAGAAGGGGGAAAGAAAGAACAGAAGCTTGGCTTGAGCCGATGGTAATGTACATTTGTTATTGTGTATGAGTTTCGGATATTTTCCTCCTTGGGCGCACTGTGGCTGGGTTTTCCACCTCTCCTACCTTGTTCTCTTTCCATGTGTAGGTTCTTCTGTTTGAGTGTTTTCTAGTATCAAACGAGGTCCATCCTGAGGAATGTACCTAAAATGAGAAATGGAGATTCTTGACCAAGTCTCATCCCAACTCATTGCTTTCATTTGCAGGGCTACCAAGAAAAATAAGTTCTTACCTTGCAGTATCTTCTCGTAACCCTGTTGTTGTACCTAAATTCTCAGGGTGATATTCTTCTTTAGATGGAGGATCTCTGTTTCTGTAAAGAGATAATCCTTTGTTCCATGGTTACCTACATACACATTAGTGTTGACTGGCTCATCAAAATAGAGAACTGGTGAAACAAGAGCTAACATGGCGTATTTCGTGGAGGCAGGTGGGAAGAAAAGTTTCCTCCCCACTGGAAGGGTCAGGATGAGAGCACTAGAGAGCCAGACAATGCAGCCCTTGAGGCATTAAGTTTAGGCCATAACCTGCCTCTGTGGCAATAAAGGAGTGATGTGGAAGGAACCAGAAGAAAGAACCTTTCCTAGTTCTGTCTGCTCAGTCGTCCCTTGGTATCTACAGGGGGTTGGTTCTAGGACACCCCACAGATAACTAAAACCTACGGATGCTCCAGTCCTTTATACAAAATGGCATAGTATGGTGGGCATCCCTACCTTTGGGTTCTGCATCTGCACACAGGGAGGGCTGACTGTCCTAGGCATTTTCACTTACTTGAACATTAATAATCATCAGAGGCAGCCCTGTTCAGTCGTTTAGACTGAGTGCTCTGCAGTGGCATAGATCTGGCTTTGTCAGGCCCTCCCCACTTGCTAATTATATAATCTTGGACCAGGAAACCTGTTTTATCATCTCTAAAATGGGGGATAATAGTAGCAGACACCTCCTCCTGTCATTGTGAAGATGATATGAGATAATAGGTAAAGCATTTATCCACAAGGTTTGGCACATAGTAAGTGCTCTGTAGATAATGGTGGTGGTGGTGGTGTGACTACTATTAATACTTATACACTCCTATATTAATTTTCTATTGCTGTGTAACAAATGACCATACATTTAGTGGCTTAAAAAGGCACATTTTCTATTTTACAGTTTCTGTGGGTCAGAAGTCTGGGCATCATTTAGCTGTGTCCTTGGCTTCAGGGTTTCTCCTAAGACCTCGCTCAGGAGTTTAGCCAGGGCTACGTCTCATCTGAAGGCCCAGCCAAGGAAGGATCCATTCGCAGCTTACTTATGTACTTGTGGGCAGGGTTCTGGTCCTTTGGGGCTGTTGAATGGAGGTCTTCAATCTCTAGCTTGCTGTCAGCCAGACAGTGTCCTCTCCACCATGGCTACTTGTTTCATCAAAGTGTACAAGCCAAGAAGGTGAGAGAGTCTCCTAGAAGAATGGAAAATTAAGTCTTCTATGACACAATCACGGACAAGACATCCCATCACCTTTCTATTGGCTACAGGCCAAGTCACAGGTCTTGCCCACCTTCAGCAGAGGGGATTAAGCAAGAATATGAATGGCAGGAGGCAGAGATATTGGGGTTCATCTTAGAGCCTGTCTGCTGCAAAGAAGATATTGTTAGTTTTCTGCAGAGGGAACCAAAGCTCTGAGAGGTAAAGTAATTTAAGTACCTTACCTGGCTGGTATGAGGACTTAATTGCAGTGTTTGGCTCCAGAGACCTCATTCTTCTAGGAATCCTCTGTGTACCCTACTTATGCCAACCTTTGGACAGGGAAAGCTTATTTCCTGAAGTTGAGCTCTGTGGAACAGTGCAAATTAGCAATGTGATCTGGTCTGTTTTGCAGAGTTCATTAGTGGCTGCTGTTACAGAGCAGATTTATGGGTGATTTTATTTTATGCATTGTTAATTTTGAAAATGTTAATCTGAAATTGCTACAGTATTTTCAATTAATTTGGACGATTAAAACTTAGCACCAGAAGAATCCCTAGCAGAAGATAAGGCAGCTAATTAGAGATTCTGAAACAAACAACTGTAGACACTGGCACTGAAACATACTGGGTGGATGACACCCCAGCAGAACTCACTCTGCTTAACAGTTTTGAAATGGAAAGAGTGATTTCTGGCAGTCTCCACATTAAACTTGAATGCTGTTAATTTTTTTTTTAAGAAAGCCATTTTAAGGAGTTAACTGTTTAACTAAATGTGTAATTTTTTTAAATAACATAACAGTTGTGGCAAATTGCATTCACATTTTGGAATGTTGTCTTTTGTATAACTAATGGTGACAAATACCATAGGTGGTGGCTGTCAACATATTTTTTTAATGTCATGATATTTCATACTTGATACATATTGTTTTGATGTTTTCAAAATTTAGTGGTGAGCTAGTACATGCTTTTTTTCAAGGTAACACTTGACCACCTTAGATGAATTAGAGTTTTAACCCTTCTGTTCTCTTAGTGGGCATGTAAATTGGTACAGCCACTATGGAAAACAGGATGGAGGTAGGTGCCTTAAAAAAAGCTAAAAATAGAACTATCATATGATCTAGCAATTCCACACCCAGGCATACATCTGGGGAAAAAGAAAACTACCAATTCAAAAGGTACATGCACCCCAGTGTTCATAGCAGCACTATTTATAGTAACCAAGAAAACTACCAATTCAAAAGGTACATGCACCCCAGTGTTCACAGCAGCACTATTTAAGCAACCCAAGTGCTCATCAATGGATGAATGGATAAAGTATCTAGAAGGGGATATCACTTAGCTATAAAAAGAATAGGATTCTTCCATTTGCAACAATGTGGATGGACCTAGAGAATATTATGTTTAGTGAAGTAAGTCAAAGATACTGTATGATATCACTTACATGTGGAATCAAAAAAATAATGCAGTGAAGGTATTTGCAAAACAAAGTAGGCTCACAGATACAGACAACAAAATAGTGGTCACCAAAGGGCAGAGGGAAGGGGAGAAGGGCAAATTAAGGCTATGGGATTAAGAGGTGCAAACTACTGTGTGTAAAATAAATAAGCAACAAGGATATATTGTATAGCACAAGGACTATAAGGCATTATCTTATAATAACTTTTAATGGTGTATAACCTGAAACTAATATATTGTAACTTAACTATTCTTCAATTGAAAAATAGCGTTTTACACTTTGCAAAGTTTATTCTTAAAAAAAAATTCAGAAAATGTTAGGAGGCATAGCAAGGTTTTCTGGATAAATTGCCTGTAACCCCCTCACTCAGATAAGCACCTTTTATACTTTCATTTTGTGATACATCTTTTCTAGTACTTGTTTTCTTTGTGTGTAGCCATATGTTTATCAAATGTATTTCCAACTTGGTGGCCTACTTTTATCACTTGACTTTGTTTCATGAACATATTTGTTTATTCATTTGTTTGTTCAACCATTTGACAAGTATGCAGGCCTGGTGTGACGTTTTCAAGGATGGACAAGATGTGTTTTCTCTCACACAACACACTGTGTCATGGGGCAAAGGTAATAGTGTGAGATTTGAGATCAGGGAAATGCAGGGCTTATGCTTGAAAGGGGCACGTTCTGTAGATAATGTGAACATCAGGAAATGATGTCTAAACTGAAACCCAGGGTAGGGGGTCAACCAAACATGAATGGAGACTAGAGGGTTGCATCAGCCAAGGGCATATTTATCTTATTTTTTATGTCTTATTATTTGTTTCCATAAAAAGTTTTAAATTCATAGTTATTGATATTTTATTTACAGTCCTTTTTTTTTCCCCCTTTGGCTGCTTTTATGCTTAGAAAGTGCTTCTATTCTGAATGTTGTTAAATATTCACTTCCAGTCTTGTTTAATTTCTGTAGCACTTGACCCATGCCATTCGACTTACTTTTATTTAAGTAATAGATAAAACTTATGTGAGCACTTTCAAGATATACATCAAAATGTTTTTAAGGATTTATATAGGACAGTGTTTTACAAAATTTAAATTTACCTTTCTTAAATGTTACCAAACAACATATTACATTGTGTACTTTTTTCCCATTTTTATTCAGTGCTTTATTATACATATATTTGGCTCAGGTCATAAGTTATCTTGTGCAAAATATGTCATGATATATGCCCTGTATACACAGTAAGGGAATAATATTTTAAACAAATAGAGGTATTTCATATTGAGATAATCAGGCTTTTTTGTTTGTAAATCCTTAGAAAGATTACCTCTCTTAAGCTTTTTCTGGAAGTAGGAGAGAAAATGTTTTGTGACAATTTGTTTGAGTTCAGAGTATCGCACTACTTTCCACTGCTCTCTATTCTCCTTGCAAATTTACATTCTTTTTAATTTTACAATCTTTTCTCAATTTACAGAGCATCTCCTGGGGCTAAGCCTAGACCTATTATTCTAAAAGATCTTTAGTTTTAATAATTTTTCATCAAAGTTAGAAAATTTCAACTTCTACTTTATTTGAAAAATGCCAGAGATATATCTTCATTCCCAAGACAGTGGAGACCTCTGTTTTAGAGCTGTAATTCAGGAAGTTTTATGGGTTGCCATGAAACCATTAGGTGGTCAATAGTCTTTCTTGCGGGAGTCAGTTGTAAGCAGCTAGAATAATAACCTTGATTTCCTACCTGGCATATTGCTCCTCATGATCTGTTCAGGGAACATGCCTCTGGAGGTCCAGGTACCAGCAGCTTGGCTTGTAGCTTCTTACTATTTCAAATGGCCCAGAGGAATCATATGATGCCTTTAATTCAGGACAGAACGTTCCTTCTTGAGAAACTGAGAATTCTTCCTTCAGGTTGTTTAGGGATTAGATAGATGAAAAATGAAAATATTCATGAGTTTCTCCATTTACCTTTGTATTGCTAGTATTATCACTTTTAACTCCCATTAGTAGAAACTCACCATTTAAAACTGTATTACCATGCTGTGGGGAACCCATATTTTAAAAGTTATGTATCTCCCATTTAAATTCAAACTGTATCCAAAACAGAATCTGGCCAATGGTTTTGAAAAAACAAAATGGCAACAACCTTCTTGGAATCTCAGACTGTTCAAGGATTTTTTTTTTTTTTTTTCCCTAGCAAAACAGGAAGAAATTGGAAAAAAGCATATGGACTCAGGTTGAGCATATGATGTATTTTCAACTTGAGTCGGCACTTTACTCATATTTGTAGTGTGACTTAAAATTAATTTTGGTGAAGCATTTAAATTAGAGGAAGAAAAAAATCCCTATCTGGGACTAAATCAACATTTGTGGCATCTCATTAATCACTGCCTTATGTAACCAGTTTTCCCACCTAAAGGGAAGCTACCAGAATGAGAAAAGTTTATAATATTAATGCCAAGTGCAGATCTTGCCTCTCCAAAACGGAGTTCATTAATCATCATCGAAGCACAAGAACAAACATACTTCATGACTCTTGCCAATTTCTTTCAATAACATTTCTGAAAGGCAAAAAAAAAAAAAAAAATCTATTTTTCTATTTTTTATCTACATTCGAAAAGGTTTTAATTTGGCTGTTACTTAATTTGTGATAACGTTATGTAAATTTAACACGTTCTGCAAATGTCCATGCATAGCATACAGCAGTAGAGTGTATTGATTGGGTTTGGGCTCCTGAATCAGAGACATCTGCACGCAGACCCCTGGCTCTGTTACTTCCTGCCCGTGTGGTCACAACACGTAAAGCATTTTAGTCACAGTGCTTGGTACAGGGTAACTGGCCAATAACCGGCAATGACAGAAATTCTTACTCTCATGTGTAGGAAGCAGTGTGAGCTTCAAGTTTGAAAACATGGGTTTCAATCTGGTCTTCTGTGTAAATGTGTGGGCAAGTGAATAGCCTCCATCTTTTCATCTGTAAAATGGGGGTAGAAATAGTCGCCTTACCTATATCAGAGGATTATCAATTGGCACAAATGAGATCATGCCCTCATCAAGGTAGAAAACTTGAACCTACTCATGACATTGAAACTTGTGTAATAAAGTAAAAAATAAGTGCCAAGTTGTGAAATCCTTATTATTTAGCCATAGATTTTAGCGTCTCCGTGTTAGAATTACATAGCTGATCAATGGTTCTGATGGAATTTTAGGGTCAGCCTTGTATTTATTACATCCTTTGTGCAATGTTTTGATTACCATTTACAAGAAATTTTACTGTTCTTTCCTTGTTACTCTGTTTTTGCATTTTTTTTTCTCTCCTGTCTTCTAATTAAAAAAAAAAAAAAAAAAAAGGTTTACAAATTAGAAAAAATGAGTAACAGGGCACTTAGCCAATAGATGAAAGTGATGACAATCTATGACAATCTTAATAAAAAGAAAGGAATAATACCAAGTGCATGTGAGAAAACAGATGCACCAATTCAGACAATCATAAATAGGGAGGAAAAAAAAAATTACGTGCAAGAAAAGGTGGCTCTTGCCTCCTTTTCTTTACAATTTGTTGGCTACCAGCTCTCAGGGAATGGATCAGAATGGATGGATGGTGAAATTTTCAGGTACTTCAGAAAACAAGTTGATGCCTTCTTGTCTCTACTAGAAGACCTGCCCCTTCGTGTTTTTTTCTATGGCCCCTGCTATTAGCAGCATTGTTAAAAGCCAAATGAAGGATAAGACATTTCGAGGTTATGGTTGAAGATGCACCTGTGAGTCTCTGGAAAATCCCAGGAGACAGGCAGTGGTCATGTCCAATAGCAGTAGCAGGGGTAGCTCTCTTTGTCCTCCATCAAACAGTAAAGGATAAAGAAGCAATCACGTGGACATGTGGCAAGGCTTGGTTCATTTTTTAAGGCAGAACAGCTTGGAAAGAAGAGGTTGAGCAGCGTCAAATAGCAGGGTTTTTTGTGTGTGTCAGGTGATGCGGAATTCAAGTGCAGGCAAGAATTTTTCTGTCTTCAGTTTTAAAGAAGGCAGCCTCACTCCTCTGTCTTTTTTTCCTGTGTTCTTGACCTTCTTCTCCGCTCTTGACTTTCTCCCCGGGGAGATTTTCTCTGCCTAGTCAGCACTGACTCCCTCAGAACTCTTGAGCTCCACACCCTTATGACAAAAGAGTTGAAGAGAATTCAAATAAACGTGTTGCAATAAGTAGCTTGGGAACTAACTGTTAGAGGAGGCTTCCAGAATAAGGCACAGCCAGCTCAAAGCCGTTCCGTTTCCTGTGTAGCCTTCCCAGCTGTAGGCTTCACTTAAAAATATGAACAACAGTTAATTATTAAACCTTAGAAATTCCTGCGGAGCCGCTTGCATTCCTTTGAGAGTAACATTTTTCTAGAATAGTCTCTTGCCTCTTTTCCAGTCTGCACACGTGCAGATCTCAGGACCTTGCGTTCAGTTTTTCGTCCTCTCAGTACAATGAGGGAAGGGTTGACGGTGTGTCGCATGTTTCATTGTACCCCGCATCCTTCACTCTTCACAATGTATATACATGTATCAGCTTCTTGGCGAAGTCATCACTGGGTAAATGTTCGTGACTGATGACCAGCTGAATGCTGGTGATAAGTATTCATGTTCTGGAATTTGTACATACTTGATTTTTAATCCTAACAACAAAACCCATGAGGTAGGTTTTAATGCCCATTTGACAGATGAGGAAGCTGCCCTGCGAGTTTAAGGCATGTGTTTGAGGTCACATAAATGAGAACCACTGATGCTGAGTTTTCAACCACAGTTTTGGACAAGAAAAATGTATGTACGTGTTGCCTTTATCAAGAAAAGCATTAGGTGCTTTTAACTAATATTAGGATTCTTGTTGTGGGAAGTAGAAGGGCACATTCAATACCAACTTTGTTCCCTTTCTAAGGAGATGAATGTTGTAGCCAGGAGGGCCTCAGCCACAGATCCCGCCAGATCCTCAGCGGAGGGAGACATGGGCTGAGGAAGGCCATGGAGAGAGGGTCCTGGTGCATCTGGGGAAAGGAGGCACACCCTGAATTGCGAATCTCAAGGAGTGACCTTGATGTCAGGGCTTCTAGGAGGGAGAGTTTGCTGTTGCTTTGGTGATGTTTGGGTCCCAGATGAAAGAGAACCACTGGTTGGCCAAGGATGAGCAAGCCAAGTAGGCACATAGATGGCCCCTTGAGCCCTTGCCAGCCTTGGGTCACTAGGGTCCCAGTAGGGAAGGAAGCTCACTCCCTACAGCATTCTAGATCTTTCATTAGTGCGTCTTTGCTTTGACTTTAATATGATTAGATAATAAAATCATAGCAAAATATTAGGAAATGACCCCAAGCAAATGCAATAAGTGCTGCATCTGTTTATTCTTTATACACACTGTCTTTTCCCTTAATGCCTTCATTACTTTTTGTGTAGAAAACAGGGTTGGGGCGTGATTTTTGCATTTTAAATAATTCATGCAGGTTGATCATGTTTTTCCATCTTGTGCTCTGTTGGTGGTCACGTCATTGTTTGTAATCCTAACATAAGCGATCGTCAGTCAAGGGTCTCAACCCTCAAATGTGGTAATAATATTCCTTATGGTAAATCTGTTCACACTACTTTGTGTATATAAATGGCGTCTAATTTCCCAGAGAAATATGGAGGCCTTGTTGGATTATATTTCCTGCATCGTTGCTCCGTAACAGGCAGGCAGGCTCTTAAGAGCTGTGTGTGTGTGTGTGTGTTGTGGGGTGGGGTGTGGACAGTGTAAGCACTTCAGAAATTAGGCATTGTCCTTGGCATGGCCCAGCTCAGTGCTTAGCCCTGCCACTTAGCAGTGCACCTTTGGAAGCTGCTCAACCTCTTCTGCCACATTCTGTCCTCTGCTGAGTAGGGGTAATACTGGTATCCACCTCGCGGAATCGCTGTGTGCATTAACCCCCAGGATGGTTTGTAGAGCGTTAGCGTGGTGTCTGGCTCTCTGTGTGCCCTGAGGAAAGCATCTCTGCTGCCGTCACCACCATTTTCAGGATCTGGATCTGGGCACATGTGGAAGGCAAGCTGAGATCTGTCGAAGCAGGGCCCAAGCTTCAGACTCCTGAGGCTGGTGGTGGTGTTGTGGTCTTGTTTGCTCTGCTTTTAAGAATCTAGGCCTGGAGTTCCCATTGTGGCTCAGCAGTCATGAACCCAATGAGTATCCATGAGGATGCAGGTTAGACTGGCCTCACTCAGTGAGCTAAGACCCATCATTGCCTTGAGCTGTGGTGTAGGTCGCAGCTGCAGCTCACGTCCATCCCAAGTTGCTGTGGCTGAGGTGTAGGCTGGCAACTGCAGCTCCAATTTGACCCCTAGCTTGGGAACTTGGTACAGCCCTAAAACAAACAAACAAACAAACAAAATCCAGGCCCATTAGAGCAGAGGCAGCAGTAACAAGCTCCCATATGTCTTGCTTATAATGCTTTTGTGGGATTAATGGCACATGGGTTCCAGAGCTAGGCTGCCTGGATTTCAACCCAGTGTCCACTAGTTCCTGGCTTTATGACCTTGCTCGAGTCACTTAACCCCTCTGTGCCTTAACGACTTCTTCTTCAGAAGGAGGATCATAGTAAGACTCTCGTCATAGGATGATCATGAGATTCAAATGAGTTAATATGTATGAACCTCTTAGGGCCTCATGTATGGTAAGTGCTCTATAAGTGTTAGCTAGCTGCATTTTTAAAAGTGAAAGATTTTCGGTTATCAGGAAATCATGGTAGAAGCGTGTCATACAGAGACATACTTACATTATTTAAAAGGCTTTAGATTAAAATGTAAAGAGAGCTGACAGTGCAGGGCAGTTAGTGCACCTTTCCAGGATAAGAAGCCAGGTACAGCTTGGCTGTCGTAGGGGACGCTCAGCCTCTCTCTGCCAGCTGTCTCCAGGGTAACACACACTTCAGCAGACAGCTGGTGGAAATGTAATGGTCCATAAATGTAAGAGTGCAAGAGATGATGCTATTTAAATTTTTTTTTTAATCAGCTTAATTCTAACCTTAAGACCTTACCATCTCCCCACCTTGATGTTCAAAGAACATCTGTCCCTGACCAGGAGGGTGTGTGAGGCTTGGGGCCAACCTCCCTCGGTGGCCTTGTGGCTCCGAAGTCTCGCTTTCTCCCCAGAGAAGCCACAGAGCCGGAAGCAGTTCCTGGGTGCCCTGGCACCCACACACCTCTATCCCCTTTCCACCTGGGGAACCTCCTCCTTCCTCTGTTGGTTTGGCCCAGTTGGTTGATTCTTCTCCCTTCTACCCCCAAGCACACCTCGCATCATCTCTTTAGTAATTTAGGTCTTACGAAGGTCCGGGAGAATCGGTGATTCCTGAAAGGCTTTGCTCTTGATCCTGCAGTGCTCACGAAGGCAAGGAAACAAAGCCCTTGCTCCCTGGTTAGGAGAGGGAGACACACACAGACTCCTCTCTCAGGAAATGCCCTGCTGCAGGAGCACAGGAGTCAGTGGGAAGTCGGGCACCACTTGGGACGTCGGGCACTCTTGGAGTAGCGACGTGTGTCCAGGCATCGAGGAATTCACCCACCTTGCCAGGAAGGGGCTGGTCATTGTGGTCCCAGAGGCCCCCGCACCGCTTCCCAAATTGCAGACACTGACTTGCTGCCATTCCCTTTTTATTCCCCAACGACCTGTGCTTTTGAGAAATAAGACATGAACTCTTGTTGGTTTATTTTCCCCCTCGAGAGGAAGCGCTTTCTTAGTTTTTCCTGAAGGCCGTTAGCCAGTTGGGTGAAGACTTTGTGAAGTCACTTCACTTTACTGGGCTTTGTTTTGCTCCCGAAAGTTGGTGCGTTGGAGTTGGTGATTTCCAGTGCCTGTTCTAGTCTTAGGATCTAGGATAGTCACAGAGGAAGGGTGGGCTGGAGGGGTAGAAGGAAGAGGAAGCTGGGGGAGAAATGGTGGCATAAAAGCCTGCAGTGACCCTTAGGAAGAGGACCTCAGGAGCTTTCTCCAAAAGCACTCCTCCCCCTCCCTCTTTGATTCTGTAGTGCATGTCCTCTCTCCGCCCGGAGCAGTGCCCTCAGAGATAACATCCGTTGCTTTTTGTTTCCTTATTTACTCATCACCAGTGTGGGTACAGAGCAGTCATCGTGAAAGCTTCTGTGCCCCTTTGATTCTGCGACTTTTCAGCAGGGGGCATGTGGCAGGTGCACAGTAGGACCGGACATAGAAGGATCATACTCTCCTTCTGGATAAGCAGGACATGGGGTTCCCAGAGGTTACCTTAAAGACACGGGCTCTGCTCTCAGCACGGATGGCCGTGTGCAGTCAGGGGGTACACCTGGTTTGGCTCCCACCCTTGATCTTCTGATGTGACTAGGGGACAGATCTGTAGGAGGTCTCTTTGTGGGTTCTGGTTATTGAGGTGTGTGCCTTGTCTCCTCTGCCAGACTGAGAGCTCCTTTCAGGGTGAGCACCGGGCCTTTATCTTTGCAGCTCCAGAGAGTGTCAGTACAGGACCCCACGCACAGAGGTATTTAGTGGGAATGCACCCAGGAGGCTGGAGGAGTATTTTAGTGGAGAGGCACCAGTGGCAAGAGGAATATTTTTATCACTGATGTCACTTAGAATTGCTGGCCCATGGTGATAAGAAAAATCAAACGGACTTTTAGTCAGTTTCATTATTGTTTTAAAATTCCCCTTAGACAATGCACCTCTTATTATGTGGCCTGGTCTGGAACGCTCCCAACCCCTCTACTTTCCTGCGACCTTTCCCATGCCCCCCTCAGGCATTTCGTGAATTATTATTCAATTTATTAACTATTCTAATAGTCTCTTAGCTGCTCCTCTTGCTTTTAATCCTACCTTCCCTTTATTGCCTCTGCCATATAATCAGAAAAATGATTTCCCTAAAGGAGAACATGCCTTCTCCTGCTTGAACTGTTCAGCCCGTCCTCAGAACCAGTCTATCAGGTATTAAATGTGTAAGGCTCCCAAGAGCTGCTTCATTCTGAGCTTATTCCTACTCCTCTTCTGCAGTAGCAGAGATGTGGTGATTTTCTACATGCAGAATTCTTTCTTGCCTCTGTACCTTGGCACCTGCTCTTGCCTCTGACCAAAATCAGTCATCCCCTTTCTTTGTCTGGTTACCTATTTATCTTTCTATCGTTTATCCATCTACACTCAGTCCAAGAAACATATCTTATAGCGTCTCACAGCTGGTGTGCTGTATGGATTTCTCTCCCATGACAGCACTGCCAGAATACTTTTAAAGTCTTTTGAAATTATCTGGGTATACATCTATTTTCTAAAAATTTTCATAAGCTCCTTAATTAATAGCTATAACTTCATCTTTTTTGTGCTTAGATACATGGAACCCAGTTGATGCTCAGGAAAACTACTGAACTCAGTTGTGTGCTCAACTTTATAAAAGGCAGTACCGGTTTCTGGTGTACAGATCCTCTAACCTCTTCAACAAACTGATAAATGCTTCTTTTTTAAATATACGCTTAGGAAATTAAGAAAATAGTTTTTTTTATTGAGGCCAGCAGTCCTATTTTTATTAAATGTTTACTTTTCAGATTAGTGTGTATCAACAGTGAAAAGCATTCCATTTGAATATGGGTTCTTGTTTTTTTTTTTTCAGACTATGAGAACAATGAATAAAAGATTCTAAATTCATAGCAATATAGAACACAGGCATGTGTGTAAAGTGATATTTTGACAGGTTTTACAAGAATCTTCAAGTGAAATCATTTGTCCTTAATATCAACCACTCAGAGCCAAATTGAAACAATAGGAGTTTCATTTAGGATCTATAATAGCTGCAGTAGAGTATCACTGTAACATTATTTGCTGGACTTATAGTAGGGAATTTGCTGCTACAAAAAGCAAGACAATCCAATTTTTCAGCAGAGATAAAATACTAGCAGACTCTTCATTTTGCAAATTGGCACTTTTTGGAAACTCTGACCACTTTATTGGCAATTATTTTGAATCAAGTTGCATGTAATTTTGCCTATCGCTTTCTTCTAAGTTTAATATGTTTGGTGAAAGAGGAGTTTATACAGTCATTTTTTTTTTCACTGTTTATTTTCAATCCAAATGTACCTAAAGTTCAAAAATCTGGAGAAAGTTTAAATTTAAACTGTAAAGGTTACGGAAGACCCAGAGCCATTTTCAAGACCCCTCCAGTGGAATATTGTGTGTATCTATTTTTGTTTAGAGTAATTTTTTTCTACTAGAAATTCTTGATTTCGAACAATGCATTTCTCAGCCTTTTTTTTTTAATTATAAAAGTTTCTTTGTAATCCCAATTCACACAAGACTATTCAACAATATAAAAGTTCATATATTAAAATGCCATTTCGCACACGGAAAGCGTATTTTCAAGTCATTGAGTACACTTTGCATTAGGTAATTACCACCTCCCCAGAGGTTTCTGATGAATCCTAACTGGCTGAGCTGCAGTAGCACGGGTTCTGATTATAAATGCATTCCCTGCTTATACAGTAGTTACCACAGATATCTTTAAAACATCAATTCCTCAGCCTATTTAAAATATGATTAGGTTTATAAAGAACGATAATTGAAAAACCCAGGGAATATAAAATAGATAATTAACAAGGACCTGCTATATAGCATGAAAAAGAATGGAGGTGTGCACATGTATAACTGAACCACTTTGCTATACTCCTGAAACCAACACAACATTGAAAAGCAACTCTACTCCATAAAATTAAAGAGAAGAGGGAAACCTGGGGAAGCTTCAGGAAGACCAAGCAGCCTCAGCAGCCTGAAAGCACAAGTGCATCGTTGCTGTAAACAGTGGGAGGCAGCCCTCCTCTCGTTGGGGGGCTTCCTGCTTCCTTAAGGACATCAGCCCCTTCTCCGAGTGCTTTTAACTGCCGGTATTTTAAATGGGAGTTGGATAGAGTTAGAAACTTTTAGCTTCATTTCCCTGCCCATTACTCACATGACTAATCTGTCTTTTTCTACCCATTAGGCACACAGAGAATATGCTTCTGTTAGCGTTTTTCTCCAACACCTGGCATATAGCAGAGTTTTCATGTGGTCAGGAAATTTTCTTGCTTAAACTTTGTCATATAACCTGTCAGTCTGGTTGGATTTGGGACATAAGACACTTGAAGACCAGTGGCCTTGAAGAAAAATCCATTCAACTCAGTGCTTTTAATAAAGTAGGAGAGATAACTGGTAGACCTTCATCCTCGACATTGATCATTGAGGAATAGCATGCGGGCTCTTGAACTGCTCTGTGTGTGTCTGAGATGACTTATGCCCTACTGACCTTACTGTCTCTACATCAGGCGGATACTTTTTCCCCTTATAGAAATTCTTCAAGGAAAAATCCAAATGGAGTAGAGTAAAAACTGAGAAGGTATTCTTCTGTGCACATTTTTTGAGCTTCTCTGTTTCAGCCTTAACTGTAACCTGTTTTTTTTAAAAGCAGTGTGTCATATTTTAAATATAATTTTATTTGGAGAAAGGGGACTAAATTCACCTGAATTGATGATGCTATGGGCATGTAAATTTGTTGACAGTCTCATTTGCAAAGTGGATTCAATGCTGAAAACAACATAGCGACGCATAATTTCATTGGCTTTCACAGGTATTTAGTTTTTTGCTTATAGGCACATTATGACTTGAAAATCTAAACAATTATTTTTCATTTAGGAGAGAAAGTACTTCTGTCAACCAATCTGGGGTGCCAACGCTCTTTTTTTTGGGCAGATGCAGTTGGAGAAATTGGGTATTGCTGAGTCCCAGAGTATCTTAGGTTTAGACTGGAACTCCAGTTTCATGTTCTTTTGTTCTAGGGCTTCAGAATCTTAAGTCATGACTTAGTTGAAATTGAAAATTTGGCAACACATATAGTATATATGAAGTGGCCCTATGTTGCTGTTATATTTGTGCAAGCAGAATTAGTCAATAAGTACATTTAAAAACTTTTATTAAAATTATTTCTGGAGTTCCTTGGTGGCTCAGTGGGTTAAAGACCTGGCTTTGTCACTGCTGTGGCTCAGGTTGCTGCTATGGCATGGGTTTGATCCCTCGCTCAGGAACTTTTGCATGCCATGGGTGCAGCCAAAAATTTTTTTAAATTATTTTAAAAAGTCTGTCCTTTATTGAACACTCACACAGCCTTTTATTTACTCAACAGACATTTGTTGAAAGACTCTTGGGTACCAAACTCTGTCCTAAGATACACAGCTGGGTAATTCACTGTCCTGACCTTGTGAGGTTTATCTTCCAGTGGGGAGGAAACACAAGAACAGTAGGCAGTTTGTGCTCAATGTGATCATTCTCTAACAGGAATTCAAAAAGTTGTGGAAACACAGTTGACCAAAGGAGAGCACTGTCCATCTGCAACAGCTGGAGGTTTTCCCAGAGTTGGCACCTGTGGGGCTGGAAATGAGCACAGAACCACTGGCAGGGTCCTGCGTTGTGGGTTGTGGATGAGCCTGGTCTACTTGGCAGAGGAAGGCAGCGAGTGCTTTGGGAGCATCAGGGGGCATCCACCGTGGTGCCACCTGTGTGCACTTCATGGAGGTGCCTGCCAAAGGGAGTGCCACCCAGTGTTCCTCAGAGCCTCGCAGGTCCTGGCATAGGAAAGTGTCTTCCCAGAGGAAGGAGAGGCGTCTTCTTTGTGCAGATGTGCCCTCTGTCTGCCAAGCCCACCTTGAGAGGCTTCTCACTGTGAGTCATACAGGGGCGGTGGTGACTAGAGGCGGCCCTGGAGGCAGGCGAAGTCCCAGAGAGCAGGCTTGAGCCTCTGTTTATAGTCAGTACAAGGAGTTTTAGACTTTATTTTGCAGGCAGCCCAAATATCATGGAAGGATTTTGATTAACAACAACAAGAAAACTAATTTAAAAATTTTTGTAAAAAGGCATTAACTATAGAAAAATTTAGATAAGCAAAAGGGTCTCACTTTTCTAATCTTGAAAGAAATAGTATTAGCATCATAAGCATCTTCGTTGACTTTGCTCATGCTTCTTATGTTTTTTTTTTTTCAATCAAGGAAATAAAGTCTACTGTGACACTGCTGTTAAGCAACCTGCTTTTTATTCAACAACATATTTGAACATGATTTGATATCACTAGGCAGTCTTCTGTAACGTTATTTTTATATTTCAGCTTGCGATTCAATTATAAGGATGTACCTTAGATTTAATTTAACCAATTCCCTATTGCTATTCATTTAGATTGTTTCCAGTTTTTTTTCATGTCATAAACTATACTGGAATGAATGTTTGAAAGATAAGCCTAATTATGTTTTAGAAATGAACTTTTCATTGTTATTTAAAATTCCATAAATTTTTATAATTTTAATAAGACCATTTTTTTAAGTCCCATTTCTTATAGAAAAAAAGTTTCATCTGCATCACATTCCATAAACGACAGTCATGCTGCAAGCTCTCAGAGTGATGGGGCTTTTTCCCCATTGTAGGCTCTGCCCTGAACCCTGATGAGATCATGCCTTCTTGCCTTTTCCACAGCAAGAAATTTGTGCAGTTTTTCTACCATGAAGCTCAAAAGGCTTTGTAATATTTGTCTGTATACTTTTCTTTTTGTCTGTTAGATTCCAAGTTTTGTAGGAGAAGGCCTGCCTTATTTATTACTCTCATTATAAGCACAAAATAAGCACTTGGGAGGTTGTTATTAATAAATACAGGGGTAAATAAATGGATGCCTTCGGAAAAGATGGACAGAAACTGAAAGCCAAAGGACCAGCAAATAAATGACCTCCTAAGGTTGCCTTCACTTTGCAGCCATAATGAATGATGTGTTTCATAAAGGGGTGAATGGATGGAAAGTGAGAGCCATGATGTGTGAAAGAGGGAAGCAGCAAAACCATAGTCCCTGGCGGGGGGCCTGATGTGTATTTCTGTCTTTCTGTGAAGAGATAGATGGATGTCTAGAAAAATTGGCACATGTATTAGTTTCTTTTCTAGTTATCTTGTTTCAAAGCCAAGGGAGCTAAACCTCATCAGGGCCTTCCTACTCACTGGAGATAATTACCATGAAAATAACAATTATACAACAGCCCAGCCATAAGAAATCTCCAAGTTTAGCACCTTAAAAACAGTGTTCAGTGTCATTACTGCTCTTCAAAGAGGAATCACTACATGAAAGAGGGCTTCAGGGAAGGGAATCCCCCTTTCTAAGCAGTGCAGAATTTTCAACATGCTATAGTCAGAAATTAGAACAACAACCTGGGAAGATAAGATAAAACATGGAGTACGGAGAAGAAGTGAGTAAATTAAAGGGGAATCGGATTTTCCGTAAGAATATTTTTCAGATGCCAAAGAATTTTAATTTCAGTTATAGGAGAGCTTTCTCTTGGACATAGTGGCATTTTAGAAGCTGTCCTTTGACTAGAGGTAGAGGAAAGAAAAGTATAAATTGTTTGCCCTTTTATTTTTTATTTTTTTGTCTTTTTAGGACTGCACCTGCAGCATATGGAGGATCCCAGGCTAGGGGTTGAATCGGAGCTACAGCTGCCAGCCTACACCACAGCCACAGCAACATAGGATTCCAGCCACATCTGCAACCTACACCACAGGTCATGGCAACGCCAGATCGTTAACCCACTGAGCGAGGCCAGGGATCATTTCCGCTGCACCACGACGGGAACTCCTTGTTTGCCCTTTTAGATGTGTTCTGGCTGTTTGTCAATTAAGCTTATGACAATGGGCCATAGGAAAGTTCTGGTTTAGGCCTCACCACTTTTTTTTTTTCCAACCTCATTGGAGGCATCATTGCCTAGTCAATAGATTTTACAGAAAACTAGTTGTATCTTTACACTCATATATATGAAAAGAAACCCTCAATAGAAAACAAAGAACAGGTAATCATATATCTGTAAGACCTAAAATAATAGGTGATAAATATATAGTAGCTTCTTAGTAAATAGTTCCTAAAAAAATAAAGACTAACTTGGGATACATTTCTGTAGATTTCAAGACTATTATGTAAAAATAGAAAATATTTTTTGTATTTAATACTTCTATGGAGTTATATTTACATAAAAATGTACATGCTTCCTCATTAAAAAGCCATTATGTTGTAGTGCTCCTGAGTACTTTAAAGAAGAAACTTCCAAATCCCAGATGGTTTTTCTTTATGGATATTGTGCAGTGCCAGAATCTATAGAATGCTTAGAATTGTGGGGGGTTCTTCTTTTCGATAGGAGCATCTGTTAGCCATCTATCTATACAGGTGAATTTCTTGATGAATTTATCTAATTCCCACTCACATTTTCAATGGACATTTTTAAGCAACAAATCAAACTTTTTATTCTCTAGCTGTATGTTTCTAATGCTCTTTTCTATATTTACATGTTAGTAACTTTATTGAGGCCATTTATTTGAACAGGAGTATCTTTCCATTAAAAAAGACGTATTGAAGTATTGTGCCCAGGAGGAGAATGGAGGCAAAATGACATTTAATGAGATGCTTATGTCCTCATATAAATTATATGCCAAAATAAAAACTAGGATGCAAACTATAGATTTTCTAGTTGTAGTTCTCCTGCGAAGCTGTACTAACAGCAGTCAGTTGGCAGTTTCTCTTGTGTGACTGTACCAACACAGTGATCATTTAAGTTGCCGGACATACATTTTCAGCAGTTCCTGTGACACACCTGAGAATTTCATTAAATGGCAAGTATGATGAAAATGCCATTTTAATTTTCAGCTCCATTTTCGTGTTTACTGTGCATAGACCTTTCATCGTCACATGTATCCTGTGAATCCTAGAAACTGTTCTGCCGTGTTTTACATTGAATTGTGTGCTTTGCACAGCCTCTCATAGTTGTATGGAAGTGCAGTTGACCCCTTTGGGGCAGTGTCATGGTGAGATCAAAAGTAATAGGTTCAAGGTTCCATGCACCACTGTGGTGTCGAAGAGAATATATGCCCAGAGGCCAGTCTGAGGACAGACTGTCGAGAAGGATCAGGTCCTGCGCATGGCAATTCTTTCTCAGCCACCCTCTCCTGTAACACTCATTCCTTCCTGAGATGCCCAGAAAGGGAAAGGAAAGAGAACAGAGCCTGTGAAATTTGAAAATCTGCTCCAAAAAAATTCTTATTTTTAGGCTGTGACTTTAGAAATGTGGAATTTGCTCATATATGTCACCTTCCCACCATATTGACCTGCCCTTTGTCAGATTGTTTTGTAAGCTGAAGTCTTACATTAATTATTCAAGAAATAGAAATGATCATCTTCCCTGAAACACGTGGATGGGTTATGCTGAGGTTGGAGATGAGGCTTGAATGCGGGAGTAACATTTACCCATCATTCACTCTCTGGGGAGCCTTGCTGAGAGCCTCAGCGAAGGGTTGTCCCGGGCAGTCAGCATTTGTGCAGCCGGAGCAGGGAGCTCGGATCCTTTCTGCAAAATAGGAACTCCCTTTCATTGACCAATTAGGACTCTCAACTGTCACTGCATCACCTTTAGCAAGTTCAGACGTAATCAAATGGTGGGGATTTAAAATGTAAAAGCATGACAGCACTGGCGCACTGCAGAGCAAGGTGTGTTTGCTAGTTTACATTCACTGAAAATACGTTTTTTTCTGTGTTTCTTATAGCACTCATGATAAATACGGGAAAATTTTCTTTGAAGGTCATTTACAACTCTTTAAAGTACTGGTTTATTAGGTAAAAGTTTTATTAAATAAAACTTAAAAATACACATGTGATACATTTCAAGCATCTGAAAAATAATACGATAGATACAGATATAATTAAGAATAAACAGGAGTTCCCGTCGTGGCGCAGTGGTTAACGAATCCGACTAGGAACCATGAGGTTGCGGGTTCAGTCCCTGCCCTTGCTCATTGGGTTAACGATCCGGCGTTGCCGTGAGCTGTGGTGTAGGTTGCAGACGCGGCTCGGACCCCGCGTCCCGCGTTGCTGTGGCTCTGGCGTAGGCTGGTGGCTACAGCTCCGATTCAACCCCTAGCCTGGGAACCTCCATATGCCACGGGAGCGGCCCAAGAAATAGCAACAACAACAACAAAAAGACAAAAGACAAAAAAAAAAAAGAATAAACAGATATTGCTGTTTATTCGGTCCTAGTCAAAAAGTTCCTGTTTCCTTAAATCTTCAACAATGCTTAGTGTTACCGATTTGTAAGATTTCCCCAATATAAAGAATAAAGACTGCTATATCATTATTTTAAAATTTTTGCTCCATTAAATACCTGACAATGAGCCTCTTTTTCACATATGCAAGATTCATTTAGTTTTCCTTATCAGTGCATTACTCTTGCATATTCTTTTTACATTTTTCTATTGCAGTGTTCATATTTTTTTCTTTTGATTTTTAGGAGTTCTGAATATTTTGGGGGTATAAAGTCTTTGGTTATATTAACTGTATGCATTGCTTTTTTAGTGATCTCTTTTTCCACTTTGAATTTTAATGGAAACAAATTTAGTGATCTTTTATTATGTGCTTTTTGTGTCTTACATGAGAAATCTGTCTCTACCTACTATCATAAGGATGGTTTAATATATTCTTCTAATAGCGTTACAGTTTTGCTTTTCATGTATCATCTTTATTTCATCTAGCTACATAGATGACTTGTTTCTACTCTGTTCCATTGATCTATTTCTCTGTCTTTAATGCCACAAAATTTTAATTGCTATACTTTTCAGTGATTACATTGACATTAAAAGTATTTTGTGTGATAACTGCTCAGTATCATAATTAAATATAATGATGTCCTTATTTTTGCAACATGCTGAGGCATAGAAATATTGGGTCTAAGTTACTTAGGTAAACTAGGTTAATACAAATAATTACAGAGAAATGGTTACATAGGACATTCAAGGGTCAGGCATGTACTGATTCATCCCATGCGGCAGGCAGGCAGTATGCTAAAGACTAATTATTTCACAAAAATCATTAGTATTATCAATATACCCATTTTTCAGACGCGGCAATGAAGTGTTTATGGCATTCAGCCTGAGACCTGTTGGATACAAAGCCTGCGTTCATGACCATTCCACATACTGCCCTGACCTATGGGCTCCTCGCCATGATTTTATCTCACACACACAAAAGAGCATCGTGCCTTTTGGCCAGTGTGACTTCACATGGTAGATGACTCATTCAAACCCGAGTCTTCTCACTGACCTTTTCACCTCCAGTGACCTCTGCCCCTGCTCCACGTCAGCCTCACCTGGGGGCTTGTCATCACCAGAGTTGTTCCATTTCTAAAGCATTAAATTCAGATATCTCATTCTCCCCTCCGCAGTCCTTGACCTCTCTGCTACCTTTTGGTTCATCAGCCACTCCTATATCTGCTGCTTTGCCTGATCACCTTTGTTTTCACGGTCCAATATTTGAACCCTTCTTTTGCTATTTTCTGAATTAACCTGTCTTTACTCCTGCAGCTGGATTGCAGACTCCTGCTGAAGAAAGTCTTTCAAGCACAAAGATTTGTGCCTCTTTAAATGAGGTGCAACTATACACCCTCGTCCTTTGCTGGCTGATGCCTACATGTCCTTCAGTTTCAGCTTAGCATCTACCCCCTGCCCCCGAAGTCTTCTGAATTCCCTGGTTAAGGTGCATTTGTTGAGCACTTCCATGGCAACATGTCTGTCACAGCCACAGCAGCATCACCCTGCCAGAGGGTGGGGGTATGTGTTCTTCCCTATTCCTATGAGATGTCAAGCTCCTTAAGGAAAGGGACCTTCTCTCTCACTCATTATTGCATCCCTAATGCTCTCTTATTCATGACTAAATAAGATGACCAACAATGAGTCAGGGCATCTGCCAAACTTACAGATGAATATGTTGTAAATATCTGTGGAGTCCAAAGTATTATACACATGAGAAAGTACTTGGTACTTTTCAAAGGATTTTCAAACTTATTTTCCCAGTTTTGTGCAAAATCAATTTATGTGGTCTTGGTGAAATTTGACAAAAACAGAGCTATATTCTATAAGGCTCTTTCTATTTAGGAGACAGAAAAAGGAGAAACAATTTCGAAGACAATGGAAAGCTTAATTGATATACCCGATATACTGGAGAAGTAGCTTATGAGTTTATCTTTTGATGAAACAGTCCCTAGAGAAATTTTAGAATTTAAGAAGGAATGTACTACTTCAGTTTTTTGGGTGAATGCTCTGGATTTTTTTCTTTAACTCTGTGTTTACCACGCCTTCTTGGGTGTATAATTAAACTTGACAACTAAAATGCAGATATTACTGCCACCATTTATATTCTTAGCGGTTAAATCAAAGTGATTTTAAGAGCAAATATCATAAACTGTTAGATCCTTGAAGATAACAGGAAAAAGAAATATTAATTCGGTTTTACCATAAATGTTTATTTTGAAATGAATACTCTCATAAGGTAAAAATTTCTTCTGAAAATTAAATCACTCATTACCAAGATTCTACCACCTACCAAGCACTGTGCTTGAAGTTAATAAAACAAAGGTGAATGATTTAAGTAAAAATAATTAGCTTGTGATAAATAAGATTTATATTTATATATATATATATATATATGGAAAAGATTTTTACAGAAAAAAAAAAAATAGGGACTCTGCTGTCACAACCTATACTCCCTAGCTTCAAAGGGCAAAATAGGATATCCTTTTTTTTGAAACCTGAAAAAAAAATTTCTGTAATTAGGTTTTTTAAGAGTTATGGCTCCAAGGTGGATGGAAATGAGAGCTTCAACACATGTTTATTGAATTTATTGAACAGAGTTACTAATTAATGTTGCTCACAGAGCCAATGCCCAAGTACACATCTATAGCAAATGTTCTTTGCTACAAAGATTCAGACCTATTTTTTTTTTCATATTTGAGCTTAATCAGACCTTTTTGCTGTGACCTCATAATATTAGGTACTCAATACATGTGCATTGAAAGAATTATTTTGGCACACATTGGGTGAAGCCATAGAAAACTGCCTCTTCTGTACTTCAAAAGCAATCAACAGCAGCCAGTTCCTAGGGTTCAGCCCAGTATATATCACACTTCTCTGATGGAAGGAGCACTGGGACATATAGACGTTCCCAGGCCAGGGATTGAATCTCAGCTGCAGCTATAACCTGCATCACAGCTGCAGCCACCTCAGATCCTTAACCCACTGCATGAGGCCAGGGATCACACCTGAGCCTTTGCAGCAACCCAACACTGCAGAGACGACACTGGCTCCTTAACCCGTTTCACTACAGTGGGAACTCAAGGAGAAGGTCAGTTTTAGGAGCAGCCATTTTTCATGCTATATCAAGTTAATGAGAAATCGGTGGTTTGGTTTTCGAAGGAGGTGCCATGTTAGTGTGTTCTGGGTTATACTCAGGTGCTTTTGTAAACAGTGAACTTTTTTTTTTTTTTTTTTTTGTCTTTTTACCTTTTCTAGGGCCGCCATCATGGCATATGGAGGTTCCCAGGCTAGGGGTCCAATTGGAGCTGCAGCTGCTGTGCCTACACCACAGCCACAGCAACGCGGGATCTGAGCCGCATCTGCAACCTACACCACAGCTCACGGCGATGCCAGATCCTTAACCCACTGATGGAGGCCAGGGACCAAACCTGCAACCTCGCGGTTCCTAGTCGGATTCGTTAACCACTGAGCCACAATGGGAACTCCGAATGTGAACTTTTGTTCTGTGTCTCTATCTGCTGAGAAATGAGGCAGAACCACACTATATCTCAGTGTGTCCTTTCTGCGACTGGTCCCGAATCTGCCAGTATAACTGCCTTCTAGATGACTGACTCCTTTTGAGCACAATTTCTTATGATTTTTAACATTTGTATTTTTCTTTGTAGTCCACTGTTTGCACTTTAATGATTACTACTTTTATATTTTTATTATACCCTTAGGATAAAGGTTTCATTTTTACTATTTTTCAGATGATTGGAAGCAACTGTGTCTAACTATTTAAATAGCGTATCATGCTAAATTTGAGCAAGTTGAAACCATAATATAATTTTGGTATTTAAGGTTGATGAAAAAAGCTCTTTATGTAGTAAAAAAAAAAAAAAAAAAAGAAAGAAAGAAAAGATAGAAAGCTAAAAATTGGGGGAGAGAATAAATCTAGCCTTTTTTTTTTTTTTGCTTTTTAGCGCTGAGCCTGTGGCATATGGAAGTTCCCAGGCTAGGGGTTGAATCAGAGCTGCAGCTGCTGGCCTAAGCCATAGCCACAGCAATGTGGGATCCAAGCTGTGTCTGCCACCTACACCACAGCTCACAGCAATGCCAGATCCTTAACCCACTGAGTGAGGCCAGGGATTGAACCTGCACCCTCATGGCTACTAGTTGGGTTCGTTAGTGCTGAGCCACAATAAGTCCACCAAAAAAAAAAAAAAAAAAGTGTATATATATATGTGTGTGTGTGTGTGAGACTGGGTCACTTTGCTGTACATTAGAAAGTGACAGACCACTGTAAACCAACTATAATGGAAAAAATAAAAATCACTTAAAAAAAAAAAAGACTTAGCAGATTGGAAGTTCTCGGTTAATAATGTTAGTGTAGTCCCATTTTATAAAGAGGATATGGCTCTTCTAATTTCCCTTTTTCCTATTTCAGACATTTATTATAGAAGAATGTTTATAAGATTGATAAAAAGATTGATTTATGTACATTTTTCCTTTTTCTAAGTTTTATTGAAGTATAGTTGATTAACAGTGTTGTGATAATTTCTTCTATACGACCAAGTGATTCAGTTATACATATACACACATCCATTCTTTTTCAAATTTTTTTCCCATATAGATTATCACAGAATATTTAAGAGAGTTCTCCGTGTCATACAGCAGTTCCTTGTTGGCTAATCATTCCCTGTATCACAGGGTTCATATGCCAATTCCAAACCCCTACTCCATCTTTCCCCCCACTTGTCCCCTTTGGTAACCATAAGTTTGTTTTCAAAGTCTATGAGTCTGTTTCTGTTCAGCAAATAAGTTCATTTGTATCCTCTTTTTAGATTCCACATATAAGTAATATGATATTTGTCTTTCTCTAACTTCACTTAGTAGAATAATGTCTAGGTCCATGCATGTTGCTGCAAATGACATTATTCCATTCTTTTTTTATGCTGAGTAATATTCCATTGTATATATTCACCACATCTTCTTTATCCATTCCTCTGTCAGTGGACATTCAGGTTGCTTCCATGCCTTGGCTATTGTAAATAGGGCTACAGTGAACATGGGCATTTTCATGTAGCTATTTTGGCCTCTTAAAAAAAAAAAAAAAATCAGCACATTGAAATGATGGTCCAGAGTCATTTGCTTTCTCTGCAACTGCCAGTCAGGAATACCAACTGCACATGCTCTTTATTTTAACCTAAAAATCAATAAGCCCCATCTGCACACATCTGAACGTTTGAAGCATGTAACTGAACATGCCCTCTGCTGCTCAAGCCAAGGAATCTCAGGAAGGAAGGAGGTCAAGAGAAAAGAGACTAATAGAGAACAGAGGAGGGGAAGGAAAAGGCTAAGGCCACCTGAGAAAGTATATGCTGCTTTCTCTGTAAGAACTTGTGTTGTTTTTTTTTTTTTTTTTTTTTTTTTTTTTGGGGGGGTCTTTTTGCTATTTCTTGGGCCGCTCCCGCGGCATATGGAGATTCCCAGGCTAGGGGTCTAATCGGAGCCGTAGCCACCAGTCTACACCAGAGCCACAGCAACGCGTGATCCGAGCCGCGTCTGCAACCTACACCACAGCTCACGGCAACGCCGGATCGTTAACCCAATGAGCAAGGGCAGGGACCGAACCCGCGACCTCATGGTTCCTAGTTGGATTCGTTAACCACTGCGCCACGACGGGAACTCCAGAACTTGTGTTATTTTTATGCTGACTAAGCAACTGATTGTACGGGAATAAAAAAGTATTTTTTCCCATAGATGATACAAGTCACCTAATTTAAACATATTCAGGATGAATATAAATCACTAAGACATTTTTAAGGGTTTTTAAGAAACGTATTAGTGGAAGTTCCCATTGTGGCTCAGTGGAAACGAATCTGACTAGTAACCATGAGGATGCAGGTTTGATCCCTGGCCTTGCCCAGTGGGTTAAGGATCCAGTATTGCTGTAAGCTGCAGTGTAGGTCGAAAGATGCGGTTCGGATCCCATGTTTTGTGGCTGTGGCATAAGCCAGTGGCTACAGCTCCTATTCAGCCCCTAGGGTGGGAACTTCCATATGCCGCAGGTGCAGCCCTAAAAAGACAAAAGACAAAAAAAAAAAAAGAGGAAGAAATGTATTAGCAACATTAAAAATAATGTTAGCATCATAACATTATTATTGTATAAAATAATTTGATTTCCTGCAAAATTTGTTATGGGTAGCATATTGATAGTTATAGGTAAAGGCACAAATAAATACAAATAGTTTGAAAGCAAGTCAAAACCAAAGATGAAATGGTAGTTTGTTCCATAAAAAGAGAATATTATTAAAAGCTAAATTTGATTCTAAAAATAATGTTTATCATACAAACAGCAGTACAAATATTTAGAAAATGAAAGGAGAGGAGTCAGGTAACGTGTAAACAAATAACTGGAATTACAAGGCAGGACTCCTAACATAGACAGACTGTCTTGGCTGGACCCACTTGCTCTGGGTGTTTAAGAAACTACAGAAAGGTCAGTATAAGGGAAAACAGGGAGCAAGAGTGACGTTCGAACAAGATGAGACTGGAGGGTTGTCTGGGGCCTGAAATTATTTGGCTTTATGGGCCGTGGCCAAAAGCTTAAATTTAAAGCTAAGGGCAGTGGGCTGGGTTTTACATAGGAGAGTGCTGTTACATCATTTATATTTTTTTAAAAGTCCTTCAGGTGGCTTTGGGCAGGACAGTCAAGGATCAAAAGAGCAGATGAGGACAGGCCAATTTGAAACATAAGGCTTGAATGGGAGCTAGAAATAAAGATGCGAAGAAATGGTGGACTAGAGAGCTGTTTTGGGTATAACTCCGTGTGTGTGTGTGTGTGTGTGTGTGTGTATTTGGAAGGGTGGCTACTGGGAGAGAAAGGCAGCTATCTTTTCCCTGCTTCTTTCCAAAAGAATTCATTGAGATCAAGAACAATCTCTGTCACCAAGGCAGTCGCAGTCTATTATATATAAACTCTACGAAGACTCTACACAGAAAGATGCTTATGATCTAATGTGTATATTTTATACTAGCTAAATAAATAATTTGGTGCACTAAGTAGTATTGAAGCAGGAAGCATGAGTGTCTAAGGGAGCATATGCGTCAGGCACTTAACATACATTTAGAAGAACGTTATTAGGTTTCTTAGCAGACGTCATATTTGAATTTTTAAAAATGAGAGGATTAAGTTAGATTCCCCACCTTGGTAAAAGCTGGATGTGCAGATAACAGCAATTATATGCCAGGAAGAAGGGATAGCAAGCATGTAGATAAGAACTTCCCCTGTTCAATAAATTTCAAAAAATTCGACAGGATGCATGTATGAAAGGAGTGATGAAATGAGGCCAGGCCGTGAAGACTGTATGTCACTTTATGTTTTAATTTTAAAAATGTCTGTTCACTTTGTTTTAATTTTTAAAATGTTTATACAGTTTTCATAGGTTACTGTCCATATAAAGGTATTACAACATGTTGGCTCTGTTCCCCACGCTGTACAATGCATTCCTGAGCCCATCCCACACCCAGTCGTTTGTTCCTCCCACTCCCCAATTCCTGGCTTGCCCCTCCCCACCAGCAACCACCAGTCCGTCCCTATACCCACGAGTCTGCCTCTCTCATATTGCATTCACTGGTTTTGTGTGTTAGATTCCACATAGAAACAACATCACCCACCACACCCAATTGTTAACTTTATCAGCTGCTTTTGTTCACTGTCACTGGCCATGTTTCTGTCCTTCAAGTACATCGAGCTTATCCCAGTCTGTGTCATGTTGCCCCAAATAATTACCGCCTCCTGCTTAGGTCTTAGACTTGACCTGCTCACCTTCTCCTAAAGAAGTAGACTCCTCCCTGCACAAACACACACCCTTGTCCCTGTCCGACCCTATACCTTTCTCCAGACTCTTCTTCATTAATACTTATATCTGATAGTATGGCATTTGTTCATTTGTTTTAATGTTTGTCTTCTCCACTCAAATAGGAGCTTTTTGAGCTTATTTACAGCTCCTGTTGCAGTGCCTAGCCAGTACCTGTGCATGATGAATAAATATTTACTGGATAAAGAAGGAACTCATTGAACAAAGGATGAAAATGAGGTTATTGCACAGTGCCCGTCATTGTTTTTTACTTTTTCCTGGATTGTTACAGGTTTATTTCAGTTGCAAGGAAGAGACACACAGGGTTGTTTTGGGGATGGGAGTTTCTTCTCGAAGGGTAAGGAAACAGCCCAGGACATCTCAGGTGTCCAGACATACTCCAGAGCTCAGTCCTTTCCGTGAAGGGGAAGGTCACATCAGGCTTTATAAGGCTTTCTCAGGACCAACAGTTCTGGAGACTAGCCATCCCAGTCATGTCTTCTGCCCTCAAGTCAGAAACCATTGTTCCCTGCTTCGTGTTCTGGAAGAGCAAACTGGATGATCTTGTTTCTCACCCTCCCGTGAGGGCTGCCCCTTGGACGGGCTCCTTCAAGCCTCCTTTTCAGCCACTGGTGTCTTACATGGTCCTCCTGTGCGTTGTCACCTTTGGCTTCATCACCACCCCTGATCCCCTTGGGTATGGGCAGCATTACAGGATGATGTGGTTTAGGTGATTATCTTCTGTAGAAAGAACCCCATGGGGACACATCAGACACTGAGAGTTCCATCAACTGTCAAAGATAATTTTTTTTTTAAGTGGAGGAGCTCTGAGGCTCTGTCTTTACACTATACCAGGGGGGATTATTACTTTCCTCCTAGAAGGCACCGAATGTTGGGGGGCTCTCCATCTTTCTCCACTTGAAGGAGAGTTCTTCATCCTCTTCCTGCTCCTCAGGGTAACACCGCATGCCCAGCAGGGATTCGGATGATCGCCAAACATGTCACTTGGTGTTGGAGACCTTTTCTCTGCCACAGCCTCCTTCCCTGTAGGTTGCAGAGAAGGGACTGGCCCGCAGATGGGAAGACGGAACCAAGAGGCAAGTCTGAGTTTTATAAGGTAGAAAGTGAGATGGCTGGACTAGGTGGCAGTGCTCTTATTTCGCAGTTGTGTCGTTGAGTTCTTTTTTTTCTTTTTCTTTTCTTTTCTTTTTTTTTTTTGGCTGCATCTTGCAGCAGCTTGATGTGGGATCTCAGTTCCCAGACCCAGGGATGGAGCCCGGGCCACAGCAGTGAAAGCCCTGAGTCCTAACTACTAGACCACTGGGGAACTCTCTTCTTTTTCTGTCTTTAAAGAGGATGCTGAGATAGCTCAGGCTGTCCCCCTTCAGAAAGCTCTCCTCCCATCCCCAGGAGTGCTTATTTTCTAGAGGTCTGACAAATAGCATATTCTTCCAGGACTTTGATTTTACTTAATGATTTTAGGGAAACCCTACTTTCTGTCATGAAATCACACTTCTTCAACAGAACAGAAAGTTCAATTTGCATGGATTTTAAAATAACAGAGGAAATTTCAGGGTTTTTTTTTTTAATTTTTTTTTTATCAAGGGTCAACTAGAAAATCTCTTTAATTGAAAACATTTCCAAAAGGCCTTATTATATCTTTCACCCTTGATTTACTAGTACTCCCGGAGATAGTGCCAAAGAGTGACTAGTCAATGTTTATAAAGTTGAAGGGAAGTATCTCTGCCTGGTGCTTGTTTTCATGGGAGCAGTGACAGTGTTCTTGCCTTCGTTTGATTCATCATTGTTTACAAAAGTGAAGTTGGATTCTGTGGGTGCAGTTTTTGGAAATCGTTGATGGGGAGCGTTCCCTTTGTGAACAATGAGTTCTTTAGTTTGTTTTCCACCAAATTGTCTGCTTCTGCTGTAACAGATGGTTTCCATTATCAGGCTCCTTTTGCTCCTCTGTGAAGAGCAGTAAGTGAATGACAGGCATTGCTTGGCTGGGAAGAGCCCTGGAGGACGTGATGGGCAAGGAAGCCTAGCTTCCAGCAGCCCATGCCCCCTAACTCACCTGCTGCTCAGTTGACTCAGCCTGGTCACCAGACCTGCTGGTTAGATGGTAACTTGTGTCAGGAAGGGCCCAGATGTTGAAAACAATTTAGCTGGCGAGAGGCCAGCCGGTGCTTTCTTCACTGTACTTTTCTCGAAAGCAAGTTGGCAGGTGGTGGATATTGGCCATGGTACCTGCTCCTGTCCCCATGAGAATATGATTCCCACACCTGTCTAGGATTTGGAAACCACACCTAGGACACCTACAGAAATACATGGTTTAGGGTCCTACTGAAGAGTTACCAAAACAGTTCCTTGAAATTTTATATTACTAGGCCTATTTTGAAGGAGCTCCCCCTGGACAGGAGTTCACGCCCAATCGTCCTGTTGTCTTTGGTCCTGCTGTCTATGCAATGGACCGTAGGCCCTTTGAGGGCAGGAAGGCTGCCCTTGCTCGGTGTGCAAACCACCATACCCAGCCCCCGGGGAGTGCTCAGGGCATCGAGGGGATGGATGAGTATGTTATGATCAGTTTCCCAGGATAAACCAACCACATCCTCCGACAGCTTGCGAAACTAATTTTTTTTTTTTTTTAATGTGGATGTGTTTAGATTTTAAATTAGGCAGCAGAGGTGAAAGGCCAGTATATTACCGACAGCCCATGTAGCTAGTCCACGGCCCTCACCTCTGAGTTAGTGCCCTGGGGAAGCCCATTGCATTAGGGTGAGGGTATCAGCCTTGTAAACAGATACTAATCTGTATTGTGACCTCACTCTTTTTAGATCCCACAGAGGCTGATACAGAGGCTGGTACAGTGGGCTGAGTTCACTGAAGGTTTATGTGAAAATTATCAGTCAAGTAGTTTATATCTGGCAAACTTTCTAATAGGGTTCTACATAGAATTAACTCCCCCCCCCCTTTTTTTTTGGCTTTTTAGGGCTGCACCCTCGGCATATGGAAGTTCCCAGGCAAGGGATCGAATTGGAGCTGTAGCTGCCACCCTATACCACAGCCACGGCCATACAGGATCCGAGTTGCATCTGCGACCTACCCCACAGCTCATGGCAATGCCAGATCCTTAATCTACGGAGCGAGGCCAGGGATCAAACATGAGTCCTCATGAATACTAGTTAGATGAGTCCTCATGGATACTAGTTAGATTTGTTTCCACTGAGCCACGATGGAAACTCCCTTAATTCCCTTTTAAAGAGCACATTTCTCAGCATTTTTTGGTCCACGGCACTTTTCGTGGCCTTGAATTCAGATTTGAAAGGAAATCTTGCTTCAGATCCCCTTTTTACAAACTCTTCTGGATTGTTTTAGAAAACTCTAGCCTTCCATGTAATTACATTGGCTTCGGTTTTATTTAACTAGAACCCCATCGCCATGACTGGAGTGTGCCCCATCGTTTTAATATTGCCGATTCTTCTTTTTGTTAATTCTTCATGCATAAGGATGACTTGGAGACCTTGTTTGATTTTACACTAAGCCTGATTGCTAGTCTGAGCAAAGGTTAAAGGGCCCAATTGTACACAAGTTATGTATTAAGGATATATGAGCTGTACAGCACAGCATTTGTTGTGGAAAATAAAACAAGCTGAAATAATAAGCATTTAGTGGGAGATCTAACTTCGTCTCAGCCATTTTAATTCCATTCCCTTAGATATAAAGACCATTGATTATATGAAGTTTGGGGCGCCTTCATGGTTGCTGACCTGTAAATGTTGGAATTACATACAGTTATTTCGTTTTTGATGCCAAAAGTATGACTTTTCAGATTTTGATGGACATCCCTGTGACTGTGCTAGCATATCCATTGTAAGTGTGGTTCTGCTCTGGAATGAAACTGAATTTACCCAAGAAGGAAAAAAGCAGCTATCTGGGAGGAGTTATGACTTTCTAATATAGTGGAGGTTATAGGTTTTAATCAGTTTCTAGAATAACTTTTAACTGGCTCTGATCAGTGTGTGTCAGTGACAGAGACCACAGTTCTGCTCTAATAGTGCTACGCTCCTCTGCATCTCAGAATCCCTCGAAGTATGACTAAACAGAGGAAAATGTATATTTTTAATAAGAAATAAGGGGTTTTAAGCCTGAACAGATTTTGAAAGGTTCATCTATAAAAAGAGAGAAGGAGGCAGGTCCATGGAGAGGAGTTAGACACAGAGAGAGTTTTGAATAAGTTTCAGATAGAACTTGTTAATAAACCATTTGCAACAATGACGGGGTTGTCACAGGGACACATAGTGGATGTTCTGTCCTGAACATTTTTAAACAGAGATTAAAACCTGTCAGGAATATTTTATAAGGAGGAGAAGAAACCCTACACTACATCAACACTAAATGGCTATTGGAAATATGAGCATCTGTAAATCTAATTTCTTCTCCATTCTTGATCTCATTTACGAGGTGTGAGAGCCTGCTGTGGCAGTAGATTGTGTCAACAATTATATTGATGGCTGAGTGCTAACATGAAGCTTAACCCACTCCCTCTCTTATTTTAATTGCATTTTTATCTATCAGTTAATGTGACTGTGTTCGCCTTCTTAACAACGTTACTGTCTTTTTTTTTTTTTTTTTAATAATAGAAAAGAATATAAAGAAGTGTTTTGGAAAGCAACCGTTCTTCCCATCAGTAGTGTAGGATTCCTGCTATAGGCACGTGTAAGGAGCAAGGGGCAAAGTGTCAGAATTCATTGTGTCCCTGTGCCTTGGCTTAGTTCCCTTTGTCTTTTGATCTCCGTAGTCCTGACGACTGGCGGATCATCCTGAAATGGGACGTGCTGACCAATCAGAAATAAATAGCCAAAGTGTAGAATGGATGGTCCACAGAGACCTGCTGTATCTAGCCCAGGGAACTCTACCCAATATTCTGTGATAACCTATATGGGAAAAGAGTCCAAAGAATGGATGTAGGTATATGTATAACTGAATCACTTTGCTGTACAGCAGAAAATAACCCAACATTGAAAATCAATTATACTTCAATAAATTTTTTAAAATGAAAAAAATAGCCAAAGACGATCCTAACAAATGACCACAAAATATAAATTCCATTATGTTATAAACTCATAACTCATCCCACAAAAGAGCACTTGAGTCAAATAAGTACATTTTGCAAACCACTTATGGCTGCATTCAGGCCAGTACCAATGTCCTAGTGATGGCCAAAATGTCTTTTGACGGTTAACTCGGCTCAATCATCAGTCTTGGCCTGGATCACACACTCTTTGTTCTAGAAATGAGATTAGCAACACATCCAATGCTCGGGTGCTACTTGATCAGCTTCTTAAACGAAGTTCGTAACCATGAGCAAAGTAATAGCAGAAAAGGTAGAGTCAGTGAAAAAGTCAGGAATAAACAAGACTATGAAAACTAAGCCCATCATTCTGAAGACTGCTTAGTACAAACTAAATCCTCAAACTACCACTTAAATCTCATTTCTTTTTTTTTTTTTCTTTTTTTCTTTTCTTTCTTTTTTTTGTCTTATTGCCTTTTTCCACAGCTGCTTCCCATAGCATATGGAGGTTCCCAGGCTAGGGGTCTAATCGGAGCTGTAGCTGCTGGCCTACACCACAGCCACAGCAATGCTGGATCCAAGCCACGTCTGTGACCTACACCACAGCTCACAGCATCGCCGGATCCTTAACCCAATGAGCAAGGCCAGGGATCAAACTGGAACCAGGGATCATGGTTCCTAGTCAGATTCATTAACCACTGCGCCATGACGGGAACTCCTTAAATCTCATTTCTTGACCAAAGCGTATTCATATATGTACTAATTTCAGTTCTAGATATTATGATTTTACTAGGTCATGTGTTACCGACATTCTAGTCCATTGAATAAGATGAATAAGGCAGCAGAGCTCCATACCTGAATTTCACAGCCTTTGTATGTAGCCTGGACATTCTGTATTTTAATCCCTAATCTACATTTGATTGGTGAAGTGCCATCCAACTTAATTTTTCATCTTCAACACTCAATCATTTCTTCTTGAGAATGAGTAACTTGGTCATGTGAACTGTAGGAGAACTACTGTTTTCACCATCTGTCATGTGAAACTGCTGCTTTTAGTTCCTGTGGGTTTTGGCTACAGAGGTGATGGCAGTGAAAGCCAGGGCCCTTCTGAGACTCACCTGGTCCCAGTATTTAAGGCCACAACAGCCCTTTCAGATTTAAAAACTCTTTCCTTTTGGCCGTCAGCCTTTATTTTATTTATTTTTTGTTGTTTTCTCTTTCATTTGTTTTTGTTTTTTCTTTATATACTTTTTCATGTGAGAAAAAAATGTATACATGTATGCAAAACTGGGTCACCATGCTGTGCAGTAGGAAAAGTATATATATTCAGCCTTTATTTAAACATTGCTATAAAAACAAAGTTTTCAAGGGACCTTACTGAACAAAGTGCTTTCCTTGCTCTAGAAATGCTCAGTGCAGTCTAGGCTCCCTGCACCTTGGCCCCTCCACATGGAGTAACTATCACGCAAACCATGCCCCATCTTAAAAATTCTACTTGAGACTGCATTCTCTTCCATCTAAGTCAGGTTTTGTGTGCATGGACTATTCAGGTTTCATTTTAAATTAACAAGCGCATCTTAATTGAAAGTGTAAAATAAGCTCTTTCTAGACTCGAGGCATTTGCAGTGTGTTAAGAGTCTGATCAGCTCTTGACTGAGAAGCGTCCTCTTCTGAGTGTTGTTTTTGGCAAAGACAATAAAGTCTGCTCTTCTTGTACAGGCGCCGCCTTCTAACACCTGGTAGGGAAGGGCTCCATGAAAGTCAAGGGATCAAAGTCATCCCTCCGGGGTTCTGTGGCACAAGAACTGAGGCAAAGGATATGTAGCAACATTCAACATGCCTCTGCAGTTACAGCCCTTAAACTGGGCTGAAGGGTGAGATGCCTCTCAGCCCTTCTGCCTTCTGATTGACTGACTTGATAAGCAAATGTTGACGAAAACCTTTTGGTTCTGTTTCATTTCTAGCCACTCTTGTTTTCTCCCCTCTGGGGCCGTTATTGAGAAAAGGATTTTGAGGACTTGATTAAACTGTTTGCTGGGACCTTTCAAGGTCCTGTTTAGGTAACGTGGTCACTAAGACTGAGTGGCCGTCTTTCACCCTCCTGTATTTAGTGTAACATTTCCAACCCATTACAGCCTCACTGCATTCAATCATTAGAACAGAACATCTTGAAGTGTAATAAGCTACCATGCTGATGAGTGATCTGTCTCATAGGTGGGTGCAGTTTCACCTCCAAATGAAAAGGTGACTGTGAGGTGGTCCATTTGTGAGCAGTTTGGGTGCCCTCAGGCCTGGGTGCAATGGAAGCCACTGTTTGCAAAAAAAAAAAAAAAAAAAAAATTACCCAACAGAATCCTTCATTACCCATTCCAAGAATATGACGAAAAGACCTGGATCTGTATTTCAAGTATTGTGGCTGCTATTGCCTTAGACATGTTCCATTTATTGTGTCTGTTTTGCAAGCCTAAATTTGAGCCTGAAGAATTTTCTCCATATAAATGTCTTAAGCACTGCAGTGGCACATCCATCACCTTTTTGCTTTTGAGTTACAGAGATAACTTTAAGATAGGAGCCTTATACTGGGCAATGTGATACATACACGGAAAGGGTGAGCCTCCTTAGTGATGAAATCAGCCAATGCCCAAGAGGAAAGTAATAGGCAGGAAGGATAGAGTTGATGAAAAAAATTGATTCTTTTTCATTAAACGCTATGTGATGTGTTTTATATGAAGCAGGCATCAGCTGAAAGAGAAATACTTTTTCAAGTAAAAGGAGATTGATGGTGAGGGAAAGGAAAAATATGTACGGGAAGAGGGGATAAATATGTGTCTTATTCCAACGCCGTCTCAAATAATGGGAAAGTTGAAAAGCACTCCGTTGTAGTCACATCAGATGTTTACTTGGACCTGGTGCTATTAAAACTCTTCAGTGTTAATCATGGCTTCGGTTTTGTTGGGTTTTGTTTTAAAGTCCATTTGGACTTCACACTGTGTTATTTTTTCAATTCTAAAAGCTGTGTTGCTCATTTTCAGGTTTACCAAAGATGCAGGTCATTAGGAATTATTCTGGAACACCACCCCCTGCTCTTCATGAAGGACCCCCGTTACACATCCAGGCAGGAGATACAGTTGAACTTCTCAGAGGAGATGCACACAGTCTGTTTTGGCAGGTACTATCCATATTGCGGCGTTATAGATTTGACGAATGGTTTTATGACCCCTTGGAGAATAAAGCTCTTGTCTTTAGAAACGGATTACATGCTTTCAGCTTCAGAAATTTTACATGATGTGGGGAAAAAGTATTTTTCTTCACCACTCATGTTTACCAATGCTAAAGTGGCCATGAGTGTTAGAACACCTCTGTGCAATGAATCAGAATTACCATTTATATTAAAAATTCATACTTGGTCAGAGCGTTTTTCCCAAACCTAAGACTTTGGGTATGATCTAATTCAGGTGGCTTTAACATATTAGCACTTGATTTCAGAGAACCATCTAATGAGCTTGCCAGTGACCATTTCTGGCTGTATTTGATTTGTGCCTACCCACAGTAAAACCTGCAGTTCTCAGAGGTGCTCTGGGCATTATTTAAGAAATGAATGAAATGTGAAAAATAAGTGAGTACGTTGATGTTTGCTGGTGATGAATTCTCTCTTGTCCAGTTTGTCTGCATTTGGCTCAAGGGTTTTGTTCAGTGAGGTAAGTACAGTGTAGTGTTAAGATTTGATAAAACTGGATGGTAGCACATTGCTGTTCATTCAAGTAGTCCCTGTTTTCATGTATATGTTAGAAATATTTCCCATCAAACTTAAAGAATGTTTTAAAAAAAAAAATCTGTTGTGTGTTGAGAGAGAAGGGCGAGGTCTACAGAAAGCTTAGCTCATGAGTGAAAACTTCCCAGGGTAAGAAGAGAGCAGAGAAAGACTTTTGGAAAACAACCCATTGTTCATGAGTGTAAATGTAGCTATTTTGTTTGCACAAAACTGCTTTATTGTCTGCCATCTTGTTACACAAGAATGCCCCTAAGTTGCAGATTTAGCTCCAACCACCTTTCAATTTCTACAGCCAAGGGCTTTTCCACAACTCTACCATTCTTCTTAAGTATCCTATTCCTCTCATACCCCATTCTTCCCAAAAAGAAAGAGAGAATGACAGACTTGCATTCTACTTGCTCTTCAATCTAGCCTTGCACCTCCCCGCCCAACCACAAAACATACCTGCATATGTGCCCTCGAGAGTCCTCTTATTTAAGACTTACCCTTTTTCTTGGATTTTGCATCCCACATTTCATCAAGTTGGCTCTTAACCTTTACAATTTCAATTTCATTCTCTCCACTGGCTCCTTTTCTACTGCACATAAATATGCTCACACTCCTTTCATCTTAAAACACATATAACTCAAGGGTTTTTTTGGCCGCACCTACGGTATGTGAAAGCTTCTGGGCCAGAGATCAAACCCATGCCACAGCTGTAACCTGAGCCATAGCAGTGACAATGCCAGATCCTTAACCCTCTGAGCCACAAGGGAGCTCCTAACTCAGCATTTTGCCTGGTGAGGTCAGTGTCCCACTCCCTGGTGCCCTCTCTCCCTCTCATCCTTTCCCTTTCCCAAAGCGAAGCTGCTGGAGAGAGAACACTCTACTCACGTTTGGCCCCTATTCTTTTTTTTTTTTTTTTTTTTTTCCCCACTGTACAGCAAGGGGATCAAGTTATCCTTACATGTATACATTACAATTACATTTTTTCCCCATGAGTATCTAGACAAAGTTCTCAATGCTATTCAGCAGGATCTCCTTGTAAATCTATTCTAAGTTGTGTCTGATAAACCCAAGCTCCCGATCCCTCCCACTCCCTCCCCCTCCCATCAGGCAACCACAAGTCTCTTTTCCAAGTCCATGATTTTCTTTTCTGAGGAGATGTTCATTTGTGCTGGATATTAGATTCCAGTTATAAGTGATATCATATGGTATTTATCTGTCTTTCTGGCTCATTTCACTCAGTATGAGATTCTCTAGTTCCATCCATGTTGCTGCAAATGGCATTATGTCATTCTTTTTATGGCTGAGTAGTATTCCACCCTATTCTTAACACTGCCTCCTGCAGAAACTACTCCTACTGGGATTACTAATGGCACTTAAAATAACACCTTTGAGATGTATAATAACCTGTGTGTGTTTAACTTGAATAGATGTCAACAAATGTTTATCTAAGTGAAAGCATTGCTACAATCAAGATGATAAAATCAGCCCCCAAAGCTGTTGTCTATCCCTTTGTAATTTCTCCCTCATGCTCCCACTTGTTTCCTTTCCCCAACCCCCAGGCAACCACAGTTCTCCTTTCAGACAATGAGTTTGCATTTTTTAGAATTTTATCTAGTACATCGTATAGTATGTATTCTTTTTTTTGTATGGCTTCTTGGCATCCTTACCTCAAAGTTAAACCATGTTGCTCTGTGTAGCAATAGTTCTTATATTTTTAAAACCTCTCTCGAGGTATAATTGACATACGAAAAGCTATACATATTTAATGTATACAACTTGATGCATTTGGAGATAAGTACATATCCTTGAACCTATCATCATAGTGTATACCATAAACATAGCCATCACTTGTAAAAGTTTCCTCCTAGCCTCTTTATTTTTTGTGATTAACAAGTCAAACTAAGAGCTACCATCTTAGCAGCGTTTTCAGTATATAATACAGTATTACTAACTTGAAACTAGACATGGTACAGAACTCTAGGACTTACTCATCTTGCATGACTGGAACTCGTACCCTTTGACCTCTCCTCCCCCATTTGCCTCGGCCCTTGGAAACCCCTTTTCCACTCTCTGCTCCCATGCGTTTGACTACTTTAGATTCCTCATAGAAGTAGGGCCAAGACTTGGAAGCAGCCTAAGTATCCATCAACGGATGAATGGGTAAATTAAGGAAATGTGGTATATGGCATAATAGGATACTATTCCGATTTAGAAAAGAAGGGAATCCTACCATTTGCAAAAACATGTAAGAACTTGGATGACCTACTGCTAAAGGAAAGAAGTTCGTTCTTTTTATGGCTGGTCATTATTCTGGGTATGGACATAACACAATTTATTTACCCATTAGCCTGCTGGTGGGCTTTCAGGTTATTACAGCTTTTGACTCTTACAAATAAGCTTCTGTGAGTCTTTAAGGGTAAGTCTTTGTATGGACACATGCTTTCATTTTTATTAGGTAAATACTGAAAGGGAATGGATGGGTCATATGTGGATATATGTTTAATTTTCTGAGAGGCTACCAAACTCTTTTTCTAAATGACTTTACCCTGCCTCAGCTCTACCAGCTCTAGGACAGTTTTAGTTTCTGCATATCCTTACCAACATTAGGTATGGTCAGCCTCTTAAATTTACCTTGTTTGAACAGGTTTGTAGTGGTATCTCACTAGGACTGTGATTTACATTTCCCTAACGACTAATGATATTGTCTTTTCCTGTGCTTGTTTACCATCCGCCTATCTTCACTGATGTTGTACTTGTTCAAATATTTTGCCAAACATTTTAAGGGGTCGTGTGTTTTCTTAATACTGAATTGTGAGAGTCCTTTGTATATGTTGGATAGAAATCCTTGATAAATTATATTATTTCCATGTATCTTCCCTTAGCCGGTGGCTTGTCTTTTTATTATCTTGACATAATGTTGTATATAGAACAGAGGTGTTTACTTTTGATGTAATCCAGCTTGTGAATTGTTCCTTTGGACACTGTATCTAAGAAGTCTTTATCTTCCCCAAGGTTACAGAGATGATTTCATGTGCTTTCTTCTAAGAAGTTTTATAGTTTTAAGTTTTTATATGTAGGTTTCTGATCCACTTGGAGCTATTTTTGTATGAGGTAAGAATTTTTTTTTTGCATATGGATTCAGTGTGTTTCAGCACTATTTGTTGAAAATCATTTCTCTACTGGATGGCCTTTGCACTTTGTAGAAAACAATTTATTTATAGATGTGGAGATCTGTTTCTTGGACTCTGTTCTACTGACCTCTTTCTCCATCTTGATACCAATGCAATACTATTTTGATTATTGCAGCTAATAGTAAGTCTAGAAACCATATAGTGTTAGTTTTTCTTTTTTCAAAGATGTTTTGGCTATTTGGGGTGCTTTGCATTTCATGTGAATTTTGGAATATCTTGACAACTTCACCAATAAAAGCTTACTGGGATTTCGATTGGGATTTTGTTGAACCGTAGATCAGTTTGGGAGTATTGACGTTTTGAAAATATTGAGTCTCTGACTACTGACCATGGTAGTTATCGCTCATTTATTTAGGTCTTTAAATTCTCAACCATGTTTTGTCATTGTCAGATTGGAAGACCTGCACAGCTTTTTGTCGTATTTATCTGTAATTATGTCATCTTTCATTTTGATGCTCTTATAAGTGGTAGTTTTCAAGTGTCAATTTCTACTGTTGATAGCTCGTATTTTTGTAAATTTCTGAAATTGATCTTTTCTCCTGGACCTTGCTGAACTCACCCATTAGTTCTAGTAGGGTTTTTCAATAGATCCCAGTAGAATTTTTGTATTGACAATCATGTTGTCAATGAATAAACAGTTTTACTTCTTCCTTCACAATCCAGATACTGTGTTCTTTTTCTTGCCTTGTGACAATAGCTAAGACCTCCAGTAAAATGTTGAATGGAGGTAGTAGAAGAGTACATCCTTGCTTTATTTTTGATCTTAGGGGAAAAGCATTAAGTTCTTTACCATTAGCTATGATGTTATCTGCAATTTTTTTTGTAAATGTCCTTTATCAAGGTGAGGACATTCCCTTCTCATGCTGAGTCCTGGTTTGCTGAGAGTCTTCATCAGTGATGCATGTTGGATTTTGTCATATATTCTTTCGGCATCATTTGAAATGATTTTGTAGTTTTTCTTTATTATTATTTTTTTAAATTATTTCCCCAATACAATTTTTTTCTACTGTACCGCATGGTGACCCAGTTGCACATACATGTGCACTTTTTTTTTTTTTTTTGTCTTTTTGCCATTTTTTGGGCCACTCCCACGGCATATGGAGGTTCCCAGGCTAGGGGTCTAATCGGAGCTGAAGCCGCTGGCCTACACCAGGGCCACAGCAACGCGGGATCTGAGCCGCGTCTGCAATGTACACCACAGCTCACGGCAATGCTGGATCGTTAACCCACTTAGCAAGGGCAGGAATGGAACCCACAACCTCATGGTTCCTAGTCGGATTCGTTAACCACTGCACCATGACAGGAACTCCACATGTACACATTCTATTTTCACACATTATCATGCTCCATCATAAGTGACTAGACAGAGTTCCCAGTGCTACACAGCAGGATTTCATTGTTAATCCATTCCAAAGGCAATAGTTTGTATCTATTAACCCCAAGCTCCCAATCCACCCCACTCCCTCCCCCCATCTCCCCCTTGGCAACCACAAGTCTATTCTCCAAGTCCATGATTTTTTTCTACGGAAAGGTTCATTTGAGCTGTGTATTAGATTCCAGATACGTATGATATCATGTGGTATTTGTCTTTCTCTTTTTGACTTACATCACTCAGTGTAAGAGTCTCTAGTTCCATCCATGTTGCTGCCAGTGGCATTATTTCATTCTTTTTTATGGCTGAGTAGTATTCCATTGTGTATATATACCACATCTTCCTAATCCAGTCATCTGTCAATGGACATTTGGGTTGTTTCCACTTCTTGGCTATTGTGAATAGAGCTGCAATGAACATGCGGGTGCACGTGTCTTTTTTAAGGAAAGTTTTGTTCGGATATTTGCCCAAGAGTGGGATTGCTGGGTCATACGGTAGTTCTATGTATAGATTTCTAATGTGTCTCCATACTGATCTCCATAGTGGTTGTATCAGCTTACATTTCCTTCTTTTCTAATGTGTTAATATGGTGAATTATATTTTTTTGTTGATTTGTCATTATTATGTTTTATAGAAGCATTTTATTCATAGTATCTTATATATTTGTTTGTGGATTTGTCTCATTTGGCATCGCACTTATTTTTTTTCACTGAAAGTTCTTCCTTCCTTAAGAGAGGTATCATTTTCCAAACACTAGGATGTATATTTGTACCTGAGCTTCGTGTTGCATTGTGAAAGGCTTTGCACTGTTGTTTGCTCGTGGTAAATTGTCATGTCTGTTGATAAGACGTTCCAAAGTTCTATGGGAAATGTGGGTTCAACTCTGCACCTTCGGGGCCCTCAGCCTCTTTCCCCTCCAATGTATTTATTTCTAAATAAGAAACAACTCTTGGGGCAAATCATTTTCATCTGTCAGCTGGATAAAGCCATCAACAACCTTGCCCACTGGAAGAAATTCTAATATACCTTAACTAGTCAAAACCAAACTGTTAAACCCCAAACTGTCAACCAGTTATTTTATCTTTCACCCCAAAATTACCTGATGGCCAATTAGATATGTGGCTAAAGTATTTGCAGCAAAAATTTCTACAGTAAAAGTACCTATAACTGGTTGGGTTATAGTTTCCTTTCTCCTTATTTGGGGTTTAATTTGCACTTATTTTTCTAGTTTCTTAAGGTAAGTATTTGTTGACTGGAGAATTTTTTTAATATAGACATTTAGCTATAAATTTCTAACACTACTTTTGCTGCCCTCCCTTCCTCAAATTTTGATATGTCGTGTTTTTATTTTAGGGAAATTAAAAAGAGAAATTTCAAATTTCACTTTCTCCTTATGGGTTATTCAGGGGTGCATTATTTAGTTTCCAAATGGTTGAGATTTCCCGGATATATTCCAGTTTTTAATTTCTAATTTAACCCCATATCATCAGAGAAAATAGTTGGTATGAATCATTTTAAATTCGTTAAGAATTATTTTACGGTCCAGAATGTGGTCTAGCTTGATAGATGTTCTATGTACACATGAAAAGATATATTCTATTTTGGGGGGTGGGATATTCTCCAAGTGCCAGTTAAGTCCAAATAATTGATAGTGTTGTTCAGTGTTCTGTGTCCTCACTGATCACATAACCATCCAGCCCACTCACTGTCCAACACTCAAGTCTGGCATCTTTGTATATTCTCTTCTTCTTCCATTCTTGCCCCTTCCACACCTCATCAGTCATCAAATGCTCCTTGTTTTATCCTCTCAAGAGCTCTCAAAGCATCCTCCTCTCCATCTCTGTCACTGCCTCGTTTCTAATCACCTGTTGCATGACATCTGAAATCACCTTCTAACTGGTCTCCTCACTTCCGGAATTTGTCTTCCTGTTATCCTCCCACCCTGCGAAGTTCAGGTGCAGTTCAGTATTTGATCCCTTATTAAGACCTACCAGTGTCTTCCTTTGACCATACAGGATTCACATTTCTTAGCCTCAGTAGACGCATCTGTGAGCCGGAGGGTCTGTGTCCGGTCCCCACCTGCTTCTGGGACCTCACCTCTCACCGGCGGCTGGCACACTGCGTGGTTTCCATCCCGCCTCCTTCCCTCCCATGCGCCCCATCCTGCCGCTGCACCAGCTCCCTTGGCACCTTCTCTGTGCAGCCTTTCCTGGGCTAGCTACCTTTTAACTCCTAGTCCTCTCAAGCAGAATTGGACAGAATCCCCTTATTTATTCCTTTCTTATGGTGCTAATGACAATATCATGAATGATAGATGTTCAGTGTACATTTTTAATCAAGGCAGAGCTTTAAGCCTATTACACATATTAACACATAGGGCTAATGAAAATTCTATGCAATTAATACTTATTATCCCCATTTTATAAATGAGCAAACTAAGGCACTGCCAGGTGAAGGAGCCTTTTGGTATGTCTTATTTTTTTTCTTGAGTAGTCAGGTCTGATGTGCTGGGTAAAGGGAACCGCTGTTAATAGGCCTTTGGGGCTGTGGTATCGTGTGGGGGGAGAAGTAGTCTTTAGTCCTAGGGTCAGGTCTTATTTTTTAGTGAGCCTGTGCCTCTGAACAATAAGCATCATCAAAATTGTTTCTTCGAGTCCTGTCATGGCGCAGCGGAAACGAATCCGACAAGGAACCATGAGGTTGCAGGTTCGATCTCTGGCCTCGCTCAGTGGGTTCAGGATCTGTCGTTGCCGTGAGCATGGTGTAGGTTGCAGACACAGCTTGGATCTGGCATTGGTGTGGCTGTGGTGTAGGCCAGCAGCTATGGCTCCGATTAGATCCCTAGGCCTGGGAACCTCCATATGCCGTGGGTGTGGCTCTAAAAAGCAAAAAAAAAAAAGTTTTTCAGTTTCTTTCTCCCCTCTAAAGTGGGCCAGGATGGCTCCAGTGGGCTGGAAGTGGGTATATTTCCTCCCCAGGTCAGGGAAGCTCTGATAATACTCCAGCAGGCGGTGTTAACTGATTTCCTGAGAGCAGGCCCAGTTAAGAGGGGGATGCCTTTTGCCCCCGCTCTGCATCACACTGAAGGGGATTTTTTTTCCTGCATATTTACTGTGGGAATCTGAGCTGCTGAAGGTAAATCTTACAGTATGATGGTGTTTCCCAAAGACTGGGCTCCTGGAGTCTTTAACTCTTAGGGTCGTGGGCCTTGAGCCGTTTGTCAGTTACAGTGCAGTGCAGGGTCTCCTACCCAGCACTGGATCTTAGAGCAGTTTCTGCTGGTGACTCCCTGTGTTTGCGTATCTCGCTAGTCTTGGGGACCGCGCGCTGTTCCACGTCCTCTCCTAAGGATCCAAGAAGAGGTGTTGATTTTTCAGCCTGTTGAGTTCCTTACTTGTTAGGGCCGCATGATGAACTAGAAGCCCCACTGCTCTTTTACGACATTGTACTGCCTTCTATTCTCTTTAAACAACGAGAGGGACATTTTTATGGTCATTTCTTTTTAGCAGCTTGGAAACAGGAAGCTTTTCTAGTATGACGGTAGAATGGCTTTGGAAACTCTCTGGAGAAATGAGAAGCACTGGATGACAAAATGTGTGTGTATAGCTGTTGAGGGGAGGATGGAGGATCGGAACAAGAGAGGCTCACGGCTAGAACAGAGAAAAACAATTAGCACATTTAGTTCGGATCAGCAAGTATGTATTGCGTGTCAACTCTGTCTGTATTCACTACTCAGACACAGCTCACACTTCAATTATCAAGTCCAAGCCTTGGTTTGACATTAGGTTTCCTGTCTTTAGAAGAACCATTCTTGCTTGCTGGTAGGCAAACATTTGGATTTTCAGAGATATTACAAGTCCATTCAGTACTTCTGACAAGGAGATATGTAGCCTGGGTCAGAACTATCTTAAGGATACCTCTGAGCCAATCAAAGGATTTTTGGCTGACAGATACTGGCCTTATCGAAAGGAGAAGTGACAGAGTGAGAAAACCTGGACTCAGGTCATGCATCTGCAGCCAAATAGCTCTATGGCCTGGGTCAAGTCACTTAATCACTATGTGCCCATAATTTCATGTTACAAAAAGGGGACTGGACCAGAGCAGAGCTTACAACACCGGGAGGCTTTGCAAAATGTCAACCATTCCACTTGCAGAGATTCGTATGCAGTTAGTCTGGGAGTCTGGGGTGAGCCCAGGCAGGAGTAGTTTGTATTGAGTCCCAGGTTAATTTCATGTGAGCCACTGACTAGATGATCCAGTCAGTAAGATTCCATGGTAGTTAGGACATTTCTCCCAGCTCCCTGTTTGGCTATTTCACACTAACGTGTTAGGCACAGTGTTAGCGTGAACTCCATCCTTTCGTTCTCATAGTTACCACATAAAGGGTACATTTTCAAAGAATTCGTATACAGCGAAAATATTCCTGCTGCAGTCTTCATACTGAACTTGGTCCGTTTTCTCTGATTCACAGGACACTTCTCATCTTGCCTTGCTCTAAGGCTGTCATGATAAAATCAGCTTTTGCTCCACAAGCTATACGTGTGAAAGGCACTATAAGAAACTGGCTTGAATGTGTACTTACTCAGTGGCATGATCGAGACAGAATGCTTTTTATTTTTTTTTTATTTTATTTTTTTTTGTTGTTGTTGTTGCTATTTCTTGGGCCGCTCCCGCGGCATATGGAAGTTCCCAGGCTAGGGGTTGAATCGGAGCTGTAGCCACCGGCCTACACCAGAGCCACAGCAACGCAGGATCCGAGCCGCGTCTGCAACCTACACCACAGCTCACGGCAACGCCGGATCGTTAACCCACTGAGCAAGGGCAGGGATCGAACCCGCAACCTCATGGTTCCTAGTCGGATTCGCTAACCCCTGCCCCACAACGGGAACTCCCAGAATGCTTTTTAAATTACTGAAAACGCCCCTCTTTATTGGATCTAAATGTATAAAGAATGTTGCTGGTCTGATCCTCCAAAGTCATGTGAGTCTATAGGTGTGTTTATAGGGAATCATGTATATTAATTGGGTGATTTTCATTTTCAAAGATGACAAATGCTTTATGGTCTGCATCCTAAGGGGTGAGACCCCTGCAGTGGGGAATTTTTCTTTTCTAATTGCTTCCGAGAAGATCGTTTTTAAACACGTCTCTCTGGTTTTGAAGCACCTCTACCCACCTGGTTCAGTCTCATTTGAGATTAGACATAATAGCACCAGAGAAGCAAGTGCAATGTGTTTCTTCCTGGGTGAGACGTTAGGACCTTGTAGTGGGTTCTGCTGAGTTATCAGATACTGATTTTGCCGTCCAACATTATAACCTTTATAGACGACTTTGTGGCCTCAGTTTTATCATCTGCAAAATGCATACAGAATATATGAAAGAGTTCTAGCCCAGTGCTTGTTAAACAACAGCTCCTATTTATTTATCCATTCATCATGGGTGAATGATCCACCCGTTCATCTATCCAAATCCAAATACACTGTCTCCCGCGTGTCTGGCTCTCTGTATTTCCTACGGCACGACTGCAAACAAGACAACTGCTTTCTAACCTCGTGGCCTTAGTGATCTGAGGAATGGCCAAAGCTCAGGATGGGGTGCTGTAGCTGGTTTCCACTTTAAGTTTTTGATTCAGGGTTTTTGGAAATCATATTGCTGCAAATATATCTAGAGGTAAACCTGTGGAGAGTCATCTAAAAAGAGTTTCTGGGATGTTACAGAGGCTGTGCGTTTGAATTCTAAAAATGGCTTTTGTACTCGTTAAATGCTTAGGCTTATTTGAAATTTTTCAAGAAACTATGCTTTCTAAACGAAACTGTTTTCTCTTGATTTTTTTCAAGTGAGTTACTGCAGTCGTTAGTGTAGAAAGTTGGATTTTTATTGTAAGCTGTCATGTTTTCTACATATTCTGTGTCCAGAGAATACAAATTACCCCTCCACCGTCTACCAGGAACTTTTTTTCTTTGAATAGCTATCAGTCTAGTCTGTATTATTATTATAACAACAGTAATTTCTAATGCTATTGAAATGAGTGGGCTATCTGCATTTTCTTTATAACTTTCGAACAAAGAGTTGCCAATTGAGCTGTAAAAAATGTTCTCTGTTCACTCTTTGCATTGGAGGGATTCATTTTCACAGCTCTTTCTCTTCCTTTTTATTATCTCTTTTCTTTCTCTTTCCTTGAAAGTTCTATAAAAATTTCTTCAAGTGGATATGAATGTAAACTAGGAAATTGGCCATTTAGGGTACATCTCCTAGTGCAAGGCAGAGTTTTTACTGAGTGTAAGGTATAGAAGAACAGTTCTGCTCATGTCATTGAGCTGATGATAAACTAGTTGTTTTTAAGTCATTGTTGCAGTATATGATAATAAGGGCTTAGTAATTGAGGACACCCTTCGTGCTGAAAGAGCTTGTTCATACTGGATACTTTATTCCCCCAGAAAAGGTACAGATTATACTTATCAGAGAGGGAGAAAGGGAAAAAAAGAGAGAAACAGGCAAATGGAAAGTCCTGCCATGCCGTCTATGGTCGCTATTACAATGCAGTGCTTTTTTTTTTTTTATTTTTTAATGTGTTTTCTTCTTAGAATAAAGCTTAGGAAACAATGAAGATTCTGTGCCCTTATATCATGGGGTTTTTATTTGCTTCATTGTCATTTATGAATACCCAAATGTTCCACAGGGAGAATTTTGTAAGCTAATTGGAACCAAAAGGCAATTATAAGCAGTAGAACTGTAATCAGTGTGCCAAAAATATATGTTTTTATCCACAATGAAAGTTAAATACCCTAGAAAATAGTTTTGATACTTCGCACTTACAAATCATGCATCTACATAATCTTTATTCTAAGGAGTGAAAATGTTTTTACACAATTCTGATTAATTCACAGAAACCTCCATAAAGAAGGTAAATTAGAACTGCGATTTTAAAGGGCCAAACTTATCATCAAGCTATAGGATGACATTTGCAAAATTAAAATCAGACCCTCTTCCAGACTTCTGGTCTCCTCCTTTAGTTGTGTGTGTTAGACCAGGCTTCCTTTGCTTTGGGAGAGTCATTTGTAATTTTTAACACCTTTCGGGAAAACATATTTTTAAGGGCAGTTTAGTTCTGTTTGGGTAGAATACTTAGGAAACAAAACATTGCTTTATGTAGACGTTCTTGCTTAAAACATTTTTAATCCCTTTGCCTCAAAGGCAAGAATACAAAGTCAGAAAATAAGCTCACTTAGGACGATGCTCATATTAGTCCAGAAGCTAGGAGCCTGGGGGTGGCTCTGGACGTGGCCATGGGCAACAAGGTGTTCAATGTCCCTTTACAGACAGCTGAGCCCCCAAGATACAGTGGCAGTGATTGCAGCAAGTCGACCCTTGTCTTAATTTACCTTGTCAAGAACTTTTGCTTCCCACATGACTGCTCTAAAAAAAAAAAACAAAACAACAATCATCTAGATTTTCTTACAGATGCATTTTCCTTATTTTTAACCTGGGGGGGGGATTTTTTTCATAGGAGACTTGTTTTCTCAAACCTTTTTGTCATCGACATCTATTTTACTTTCTGCAACTCATCATACTGTATCCTAATGGTTTATTCATCCTTCTCCGCGCCTAGTTGGAGCACTCCAGAAAGAGAGGAACCATGGCTTTAGAATGAATAACTGTTCAGAGCTCACATTTCCGTAATACGTGTTATTTACAAATTTTCAAAGTCATCATTTATTAACTCAAATTACACTTTATGCTGTTCCTTGAAAGATCATTAAAGTATTCATTCATCTCATTAGCTTTACATTTACTTTTGTTCTCTCAGAATAGTCTTAAAGCTATTTGACTGTGTGTCCTCAAATTCTTCATAATTTGGGGCTTTTAATACTTAAATGACTCGCAAGGGTGTTGAAGAAATCATAGGAGGTAAACCTGCAAGATAATTGAAAAGGAGAAGAAGTATATTGATGCATTACGGTTCATGATTTTCAAAGATACTCATGTTCCCCACTTCCGGAAAATGAACTATATCAGTTGGGTTCTTTAAAGACTTTTAAAATTTCATCTTCCCATAGTTAATATGAAGAATCCTCCTAGCATACACGGCCTCCTAAGGACCACTCTGCTCTCCTCATTCTTGAGCTTCCTTTAGTTAGACATTAAACATTGACCTCATACATTTACGGTGTGTCTAATTAGACACACAAACACAAGTGATAAACTCCGAAGGGGGCAGGCAATGTAAACAAGGTAAAATCACAAGCCCTCGCTTCACAGCGTGTTTAGACCAGAAAGGCCTCAGACACCACAAAGGGAGGCAGAGGGAATCAGAAAGACAGAGGTTAACAGAAAACAAACTTCGCCTGGGGAGCAGCGTGCTTCCTGGTGGACTCAAGTGTGGGAACTGTTGGCCTTTGATGTTGCAGCCGTCTGTCCTAGAACACAGGACTGGGCCCCGAGCTCCTGAGACCTGCACAGGGAGGTGCGTGAAGTGGATCTTTCCTGCCAACACGTCGGCCTGCACCTTGTCAGATCATTTCAAAGGATTCTTTTCCTTTGCCCCAAATGAGGAGGAGACTTTTCTGATGCCTTCCACACAGGAATATTAGCTACACACACATTTTCTAAAACGAGGTCTTTTTTTCCCCTCCTGATCTAAAATTCACGTGTCAGGCTGCATCATCGTCAGAGGCGGAGAGAACACACACAAAGTATGTTTTAAAAGAATCAGATCTCCTTTGTTAAGGCACCGTGACCCCTGATACCAACAGACTCATGGCTTCGACGTTATAAACCAGAGAGTCAACATCCCTGGGGTTTTTCTTTGTGACTTCCCAAACTTGGTTTTTGTCACAGAGGTGACACTTTGTGAGGCAGCCCTGGAGCAGCTGCAAGGTGTTCTGCAGGTGACCTTAGCTTTGGGTCTACACTGCCTCTCACCACGTGCCCATCTCTTGTGTAAAATCCGGAGAAGGCGAGGGCGAATTGAAATCGTGGATGTGAGGGTGAGAAGCAATGTGAAGAGAGTAGAGGCGGAGCCGGGACAAGGATGTCCTAGAATCAGGACACCTTTATTTTGACAGGTGTTTATCTCAAAATACCAAGTCAGGGTCCCTAATCACAGGAAAGTAGGCAAAAGCAGAGCGTGCCTGTAATAGAACGAGAGGGAGGCCCGGGAGAGGTGATTATAGAAGAGAACAGCCATTAGTGAAAGCCTGTAAGAAACATTTTCCCTGGGTGACTGCCAGTTGGCTTTGATTGAATAGATCGTAAACTGAGTTTGCAGGAATGTTTCCAAGTGGACAGGCTGTATTGTGGGAATTGGCAAACTTTCCGACAATGCCAGTGAGGTCTTAATTATTAACTCTCAAGATGGGCATTTTTGGTGAAGATTTCTCACTGGTACTTTTCCTATGTTTGGTACTAGGCAAAATGTAGGTGATGGTAATGCCTAGATGAGGATGCTGCTGTTTGAGTGGAAGTGCCGACCAGGAAGAATTGCCTCTTCTTTTCCTCGTAGAGAGTAATGGTATTGACGAAAAAGTTCTGAGGAATTCTGCTATGGTCCTTGCTCTTCCATTATTTTATCGCCATATGAGCTGTGTTGTCATGATTAGTACCAGTTGAGGGCCATCACAGAATACCTTCATTCTGCAATTGATTCGATTCCATGAGTGTTTTCGGTACAGTGTGCACACAGCCCGCCCTTAAGGCTTTGGGCCAAATAATTGATCAAATTATACCATATATTGAATGCTACTTATTCATGTCATCTGAATTCTTAAAGGAATGAAGGGATGTCATTCCTAACAAGTTAAGCCTGTGAACCCTGGAAAGTGGAGAACGTCACATTGACTTAGCGTGACAGTCATCAAGAACCTGAAATAGGAGGCTCCCCTGGGGCACAGCAGCTTAAGGATCCAGCGTGGTCACTGCAGGGGCTCAGGTCACTGCAGTGGCACAGGTTCAAGATCCCTGGCCCAGGAACTTCCACAGGCATGGCAAAAAACAAAAACCACAAAACTTGCAAATCTCCTGTGGATAAGTAAGTACAACCACATTACATTACTGACCCATAGTAACCCTAATTAAGAACTCGTGGATCAGATATTTCTTGGTTCGAGTAAACTGACCTGAGAACTGTAGGGACTTGAGAAAAGTGATCATATAAACAAAGAACCTTGGTAGTAAGAGAGACTTCAGGAATGCTTGGGTCAAAGTCTGTCATGGCACAGATAAGAATATTGAAGTCAAGAATGGTTAAGTGACTTAACCAGGAAGAGACAGCCAGGAAGAGAACACCAGTTCCTGATTCTCTATACATAGCAAATCATTACCTCACAAGCTGTTTTTCTGATTCAAAATTCATAAAAGTCTATGAAAATAAAGCGAAAGCTAATTAAGGAAGTGACAAAATCTGAATGGGATCCTTGAATATTCATTTTTAATCTTCGAGGGCCTAGCTTTGTGTGCAGATTAAGAAGTACATAGTAGGAGTTCCAGCGTGGCTCAGCGGTTAACGAACCTGACTGGCATCCATGAGGATGCAGGTTCGTTCCCCAGCCTTGCTCAGTGGGTTAAGGATCTGGCGTTGCCAAGAGCTGTAGTGTAGGTTGCAAAAGCAGATCAGATCCCATGTTGCTGTGGCTGTGGCACAGGCTGGTAGCAGTAGCTCCGATTGGCCCCCTAGCCTGGGAGCCTCCATGTGCCACAGGTGCGGCCCAAAAAAAAAAAAAAAAAAAAAATGAAGTACATAGTAAGAAGCCAATACACTTTTCATTAAATTACTAATTTATTTAAAATACCATGAGCATATAATCTGTATAGTGCTTTTACTCAGAACACTTCCTTTGTGATTAAAATTAAAATCAGTAAGGACAGGAGTTTTGTTTTTGGCTCAGAGGTAATGAACCCAACTAGTATCATGAGGGCAAGGGTTTGATCCCTGGCCTTGCTCAGTGGGTTAAGGATCCAGTGTTACCATGAGCTGTGGTGTAGGCTGCAGACGCGGCTTGGATCCTGTGTTGCTGTGGCTGTGGTGTAGGCTGACAGGGGCAGCTCCAGTTCAACCCTTTGCCCGGGAACTTCCGTATGCTTCGCGTGCAGCCCTAAAAAGTCAAAAAACAAACAAACCACAAAGTATGGGAAAACATCAGTTGTCAGCGTTAGACAAATTTCTGTATTTTTGACCTTTGCTAAACCTGTTTTATTTGGGGGGGCTGTATGGTCTTCCAAGATGTGATAGATTGGTTTGGGCTGGCTCAATTTATTTTCTTTCATCAGTTCTAAGATTTTGATCTAGGATTGTACTGGGTAGTGTCTTATCTAGTGAAACGTTGGAGGAAAAAAAAACCTCAAGATACCCATCACTGGACAGGTCCCTTTCCTGCTGAAGAAACCCAGGAACCCCACAGAATACAATTTTTGGATAACAAGAAAAATATTCTGCAAAGTCTCATTCTGCCAGTTATAGTCATCTCACATCTAATAAGTGTAGAAATACAGCTTATGGCTTTTTAGTGAGTTTTTTTCTTAGCGTACATTTCAAAACTTTTAAATTTTTGAGTTTCTGACACCTTCGTCTGCCAAAATTTCAGAGAGATAGTACACACAAGCAATTTTGCGTGCATTAGAAAAAACCATCAATTATAATAGAGGTCTCTGTCATACATTTTAATGACTCGATGTAATTAAAAACCCTTACAAATTGAAGATGTATTTCATTTCAAAGATCCCAGACCAAGGTGTCCCTTTTTAGAGGTGTTCAGAAATCTAAGCCTATGACAGCCGCTTACCTACGGATGAACGATGCCAGGAATAGGGATTTCATACAGTCTTGTGAAAAACCTTGCATTTGCTGTTTATACAGTGGACAAAAGTTAAAGATGCTGTTCTCTTCTGCCTAAGAGATGGTAAAAGCCCATGGCTTATGGTTTTGTTCTTCTGGGTGTGTGCATGCATATTTTGGAATTCATTGTCATGACCATCCAGTATAACCATGCTTAATTATGCAGGGCGAAATTTCAAGGTGCTCACTGGTGGAAAAAGTGTGTATCTTACCTACTCATCATATAAGAAGCAACTACCAATGAGAAAATGTGTGTTCTTGCAAGAAAGCATTAGGACATTTGAGATAAAGCAATGGCCCATCCGGAATGTAATTATTTCCCCGTCAGGTGCAACGTACATGAGCGTCTGTGTGCCTCATGGCTTAGCAAACCTGCATCAAGATACGTAAGGAAGATGGTGGGATTACACACAGGACTAGGCATTTCTATTTTAGTGACACATGAATAAGCCAACTAAAAAATGAAAACTTCGAAGTAAAAAAAATCAAGAAATCAAAAATATTGTAGAAAAATAGAAAATACGTTTTGTTTTTGTTTTCGATCATGGCCCAAGTGCTTTCACACGTGTTAATTCTTGGATCCCTGTAATGCCCTGGTGAGGCATGTGTGGCCTACCTTATTCTTGTTTGACCGCAGGCCTTGCCTGTGGCGGCATAGATTTTTTTATAGCAGAGCTGGGGATAGAGTGAGCTCTTCTGATGCTACCTCCTTGCTGTCTGATCCTGCCTTTCTCTGTTTTCCAAGAACTAGCACTGATACACATCTAACTGCCGACGCTGGTTGCAGGGTGGCTGCAACTATGATCTCAGACCGCTCCTTCCCAAAGGCAGGTTTCAGGCAGGTTCTTGGTCGCAGTCTGCTCTCTTTTTCCAGTCCTTTGGTTCCATTTCATGTACTCGCAACGCCTGTCTAAATAATTCCAAAAAGAGGGCTTGCTAGAAGCTCTCTCTCCATCCAGCCAGTAAACTAATTTGTATATTTACCTGTATTCCTATAATTCAGGGCCACCGTGTACATCTTCCCTGCCCCCCTCTCCCATGTGGACTGTGTCTTTCTGACAGTGATAGAGTGACTGGCCAGGGTGACAGTTGTTCTGGCCGTTACCCACACATGATGTGCATTGCTTAGTAATCTCCACAGCACCATCACGCACACGGTGAAAAGTGTTTAGGGCACTGTAACTTGGGAGAATTTCCAATCTTTCATAAATAACCATTAATCTGTCCCTTTTACATTCAGCTTTCCACATCTGTTTCAAATTGCTCAGTGCTATTCCAGGAAGTGCATTAAAACTCCAATCCAGGTGGTATTAAGGGGATAAATGAGCCACAGGGAAAAGACATTCTGTTATTTTTCTTCAAGCAATTCGTTCTCCTTTGTACAAAGTTAGGAGCTGAGCAATTTGCGATTAAGATTTTTGCAGGACCATCTCTGTCATTTTTAGCCATCCTTGTCTGAGTTTAAAAATGCAGTTTTAGCTCGGCCATCCTAACATTCATTGTTTTCTCCATATAGGTGGATTGTAAATAGCATTTCTACCAGCCAGTTTAAAGTTGTTTTAATTCGATATGATTCACTGTAGATTCCAATTGATGAAAAAGATAATTATAACTTAAGATCAGCTAGAAATAAGTGTCTGAAGGTGCATTTATATTTGTGATGTTCAGGAATTCAAAGATAGTTGTCAATCATTTTAGTCTGATCTACTTTTCTACAGGAAGCAATTTGCTTTTTAGGAAAAAAAAAAGGGCATTATCTTAATAAGTCGTAATTTAATATTGCTTTGCTCTGTGTCAGCACCAATTTGTTTAATGAAAATTATAAAGGTGCATCTTTTCTTACTCTATACAGCCCATAACCTATTTTCTCAGGCACTTTCCAAAGAGAATATTTTCATAAGAATGACCCAACCTGTACTGTTAGATTTACAAAAGTCCCATCACATAAGGTAGAGAATGCCCTGTAGAATAAATGCATATAAAGATAGCTCGGGGTGGTAGATCGGGTGATGCATAACTCTAAAAGAGGAATGTTCTCAAGTTGACCTTGAAGATGGTAAGGGACTCACAACAACAAATGTGAGAAAGGAGGATAGCTAAAAGAAGACACCCTACCTCTGGCATTTGTAATAAGCATAAAAGGAATGACAAGGTGATTATCTGACCCAAAATAAAACGCCAATACAGGAAAGTAAAGAAGAAGGCAATTTAGCTAAGTGTGTCATATCAAGGTTAGTAAACATTTCATAAAGAGATCATCACATGAAGTGCCCCAAACCACTGGCTTTGCAACTGGTTATCAGAGCTAGAGTCCGCCCTTCCATCCATGCTAGGGGACTGACAGCTGTTCCTCCTGTTAGGATTAATGAATTATCAGTGTACAGCCCACACACAACCAGCAGGGAACCAAAGACACCCCACCTACACACTACTTTGTCTTTTAATATTCCAAATGTTGTAGGATGGCTAGTCCCTTAATAAGGAGGAAATCATTCAGTACAGCACATGTTACCTCCCTGAGCTAAAACTGACATCCCCAAGAAACTGGGGAGGAAACGTCAACTGTATCCATCTGTTAAGGTTTGTTACATTATCTCTCACTTCTTTGTCCTCTTAAGGGATGCCCAAGACCGTTAAGGAAATGTTACCTGTGTTGCTACGGCATTGCACTAAGAAAAAAAATAAATTCAGAATGACCTTGGTAGTCTGCTTAGCGAAAATTTCCTCCTGGGAGATCTCCCATCATGTTCTTGAAATGCAGTAAGAACGGACAAAAATGGCTTTTGATAAAGTAACCATGCGTCCCGGTTTACCTGAAACAGACTCAGCGAACACGCTCTGTGTACGCTGGTGTTATTCATCACCACCCCTTACTCGCAAAAGATCCTGGTTTGGAGGAAAAACATACTCATCCTAGTTTTAGGACATTTCCTTCCTTTACAGCCATGACTCCTTCCTCTACTGCTTAGGGCAGTTTCAGTTCCCAATCACACCTTTCAGGTTGAACCCTTGGTTCTTCTACAAAGACAGACAGACAAAAAAAACGCCAGTCCATACACCTTCGGAAATGAAGTATTTCCTTCTCTTCTACTTCTTGTGTCCTCACTTCCTTTCTGTGTCTAGTGCACTGCCTTCTCCAACACACACTCCTGCACGATGTCAGGGATAAGTCAAGCAGTGTCACTTTAAGAATATTTGCATATAGAAACAGCTTAATTCTTCTTAGTGCTTGTCTGTATAAAAAAACAAAGTGTGATGCATTTTATTCTGTTCAATGAAGAGGAATTTAAGATCCTACTATGCACTGACATGGGACTAGCAGATTGAGAAATACCTCAGATGGCAAATAGTAAAGGCTTAATTACACATCTGACATTGTTGTAAAAAAAAAAAAACAACTTACAGGTTATCCCAGCTTTCAAATACTTCAGTCTAGTAAAAAGACGTCCCTGTAAAGTATGATTACAAGTGGCACATGAACCATGGAACATATGTGAGCGTGCAGCGGAACCACAAGGTGAGATTAAGTCTGGATGTACAGATGGAGGAGGGTTTTACAGAAGAGAGACAGGGGGGTAATGTGTGCACCACATTTTGGCAGAAGAATAATAAAGTATCAGTCTATACGAGGGGCCCTGCAATGATTTTGTTCGGAGGAAATGGGTGCAATTATATTAGCTCATGTCACACAGTATCACTGTTTCTCCTGAACTCGGCATTCGATAGAGTAAGAACTTTGGTTCTTTTTCTGATGAAGAATGGGTACTGACAGTTCACCATTCTTAGAATTGCCACAGGTTTCCTATTTATTGACACATCTTCAAATACAGTTTTGAAAAACCATTTTAAAGCTCTGACTTAGGCCTTTCTCCTGAAAAAGACTTCTCTCCGTTAGTGCATTCTCAGCGGTCTCATTGTACTCTGTAAAAAACACTCACCCTTATCCTTTTTTCGGTATATGGTTCCAACCTACATGCCGTTATATCTTATACTCAGCATGGCAGTGCATTTATGCGAAAAGATCTAGCTAGTCAGATTGTCCCCAAATATTTTACTTATTTACGTGTATCTCAGTGTCATGCTTAAAGCACCCAAAAGCACTCAGTCAATAGAGCTGAATGAAAAAAAAATTTCATTCAAACCTTTATACTTTGTGTGTGTGTGTGTGTGTGTGTGTGTGTGTGCTTTTTAGGGCCACACCTGAGGTGTATGGAAGTTCCCAGGCGAGCAGTTGAATTGCAGTTACAGCTGCCTGCCTATACCACAGGCACAGCCATGCCAGATCCAAGCCACATCTGTGATCTCACCACATCTCACGGCAACACTGGATCCTTAACTCACTGAGCAAGGCCAGGGATCGAACCTGCATCTGCATCTGAATTTGAATGTTATTCTATCACTTGCGGGCTCTGTGGTCGTGGGCATCTGCATGGATATTAGTCGGGTTCATTTCTGCTGAGCCGCAATGGGAACGCTCCCAAATCTTAATACTTGACAATCACAGTCTAGTCTCTGATTCGCCTCCCTCCTAGTAGTTTCTTCCTACCTTCTAGTTAGACTAATTTCTGCAAGTTCTGGTTTCTTCTCTAGACACTTGCTTGCATGACATTCCAGCTCCTGTGATTTCAAGTTTCCTCTCTGTATGACTGACATCTAAACCTGTGTTGTCTGTTTGGATGTATTACATAATCCATCTCTGACCTCCCGGCAGTCTTTAACACCCATGGTCTTTTCTCCCCGTATGTTACCCACAGGCAAGTCCCAAACACCGGAGTTAGATGTCCCCTTCTTCCCCTTTCTGTGAATCCATTTCTTTAATGATATTCTCACCTAAAGTCATGCCCATTTATAAGCCAGCTTGCACACTGATGCCAGCTTAATTCTTCTCAACGTACCTCTTTTCTGAAACCCCATCACTGATGATAAATTCAGATGTCACAGTGAAACTGGTTTCTTGGTACTTTTAGCTTACTTACTGTCCTTCTTTATGAGTCTTATGCTATAGAGAGGGGCAGTGCAAGGCTCTGAAGTTAGAACAACTGAATTTGAATGTTACTCTATCACTTGCGGGCTCTGTGGTCATGGACAAATAATTTACCTCCTTTTTGTCTCATTTTTCTTTTAAAATAAGGATAGCACAAGTTCCCTGGTGGCTCAGTGGGTTAGGGATCCTGCATTGTCACTGCTGTGGCTTGGGTTCAGTCCCTGGCCCAGAACCTTCCGCATGACCCCAGCATAAAAAGAATAATAAAGTAAAATAGGGATAGTAATTGGACCTGCAGCAAAGGATTATTGTAAGAATTAAACACTCAGAGCAGTGTCTAGCGTCCAGTAAGGGTATGGTAAGTCTTACTCATTTTAGATTCTGCTTAAAAGGAACTATTTGCATTTCCTATGCATGTCCTGTAATTTCCTAGTACTGGGCCTTTCTGATGGAGAATATTCTGACAACAAGATAATACATTTTCCCTCTCTTTTTAAACCTTACACATTTTACATTCATATGCCCCCTTCTTCCATGCAACTTTCAGGCAAACCCAGTATATTCTATTTTTCTAATGTTCACAGCCTCTCCTCTTTAACAATTTCTACTTTGTATTGTAATTATATGTTTGCATAAAAATTTAGGGCGATGCATTTCACTTGTGGCACAATGGGTTAAGGATTCAGTGTTGCCACAGCCATGGTAGAGGTCACAACTGTGCCTTGGAACCTCTGCAGGAAGATCTGGGATCAAGATGGTGAAGGCGTAGGACGGGGAGCACACCATCTCCCACAACCACATCCCCCCCAAAAAAATTACATGTGGCACAATTCTCACAGAACATCTACTGAATGCTGGCAGAAGACAGCAGACTTCCAAAAAGAGAAGGGGGAAAAAGAAAACCCTCCATATAACTGGGTAGAACAAAAGGGAAAAAAGAGGGAGAGGAGAGAAAAAAAAAAGGAATCAGGACAGGGCCAGCAATCCTGAGAGGTGGCTGTGAAAGAGGAAAGGAATCCATATACTGGGAGGCCACCTAAATGACTGGGAGATAAGTAAGAATAAAAGGGGAGACTCAAAGCCTCTGAGAGAAGCACAGCAAGCTGTACAGAAACAGACATACAGATTAATGGAACAGAATAGAGAGCCCAGAAATAAACCCAGACACCTATGTTCAATTAATCTTTCACAAAGCAGGCAAGAATATAAAATGGGGAAAAGGCAGTCACTTCAGCAAGTGGTGCTGGCAAAATTGGACAGCTGCATGTAAATCAATGAAATGAAAACACACCCTCACGCCATGCACAAAAATAAACTCAAAATGGCTTAAAGACTTAAACATGTGATATGATACCGTAAATAAAACTCCTATAAGAGAACACAGCAAAACATGCTCTGACATAAACTGTACAAATGTTTTATTAGATCATTCTCCCAAGGCAATAGAAATATAACCAAAACATGAACAAATGTGACCCAATCAAACTTACATGCTTTTTGCACAGCAAAGGAAACCATAAAGAAGAAAAAACCACCTAGGGAATGGGAGAAAACTGCAAAGGAGATTAAGGGATTCATCTCCAAAATATACAAACAACTCATACAATTCAACAACAAAAAAGCAAACAATCCCATTGAAAAATAGGTCAGAAGACCTAAATAGACACTTCTCCAAAGAAGACATACTGATGACCAGTGGGCACATGAGAAGATGCTCAATATCACTAATTATCAGAGAAATGCAAATCAAGACTACAGTGACATGCTGTCTCGTACCAGTCAGTACGGCCATTATTAATACGTCTACAAATAACAAATGCTGGAGAGGGTGTGGAGGAAAGGAATCCCTCTTACACTGTAAATTGGTACAACCACTATGCAAAACAGTATGGAGGTTTCTCAGAAGATTAAATATAGAATCACCATATGATCCAGCAATCCCTCTCCTGGGTATATAGTCAGACAAAACTATAATTCAAAAAAAATACATGCATCTCTATGTTCACAGCAGCACTGTTCACGATAGCCAAGACACAGAAACACCTAAATGTCCACGGGCAGATGAATGGATTAAGATATGATACACACATGTACATACACATATAATGGAACACTACTCAGCCATAAAAAAGAACAAAATAATACCATTTGTAGCAACACGGATGCATCTAGAGACGATCATACTAAGTACAATACGTCATAAAGACAAATACCATATGATATCACTTCTATGTGGAGTCTAAAATATGGCACAAATTGCCATTGGAATGCATTAGCAATGAGATCCTGCTGTGTAGCACTGGGAACTACATCTAATCACTTAGGATGGAGCATGAGAATGTGAGAAAAAGGAATGTATACATGTATGTGTAACTGGGTCACCATGCTGTACAGCAGGAAAAAAATAACGTACTGGGGAAATAAAAATTTTTTAAAAAGAAAGATAAAATATGGCATAAACGAATCTAATCTACACAACAGAAACAGACTTACAGAGAACAGGTTTGTCATGGCCAAGGGGGAGGGGGCAGGAGGGAAAGGAGTGGGATGGACTGGGATTTGGAGGCTAGTAGATGAAAACTATTACATTTAGCAGAGATAGACAATAACGTCCTACTGTACAGCATAGGGAACCATATCCAATCTCCTGGGATAGACCATGATGGAAAATAATATGAAAAAGAGAATGTACATATATGTATGACTGAGTCACTTTGTTGTACAGCAGAAATTGGCACAGTATTGTAAATCAACTTACTTTCAGTAAAAAAAAAAAAATACGGTGGGAGAACTTTTATGAACTTTTGCATTTTTCTGAGTGTCTAACCAAATTAACATTAGATACAGTATTTGGTGAATAAATGAATGAAAATGTGACTTGTACACTTACCCTTTTGTCCAATTCAAGTGCAATGCAGTTGGAGACTCTTGCCAAAATTACTACCTTCTTTTTGCTTGGTTAATTGATTGACCTCCCTCTATCCTAACCCCACTCTTTGCTCTTCTCTCCGCTTTTCTCCCTATCTCTAACTCTTCCCCCTTTCTCCTCCACTTACCTGCCATCTCTCCCTTCCCCCAGCGTCCCTTTTTTCTTATCTTCCTCCTCCTGTCTTTAATTCTGGATTCCCATTTTTTAAAATTTTCTCTACAAACTCATAGCGGAGATCTGTGGAAACAAAGGGATCCTGCTTCAAAAAGATGCTTTCTGATCATTTTTGTGTTACTCTTCTTTGTCAAAAATAATAGAGCACGTAGTAGCCAATTATGCAACTTACCTCATCTGAGATTCTGAGAAGCAGGCAGTTACATCGCAAATAAAAACAAGTCTAATTTTCGGACAAGGAGAAATCATCTCACAAGAACTTTTTAATTACATGTTCTGACTGTTGCAGCATGTTTTGGGTATAGTTTGTCTTTCTGGAATAGGGAAACAATTGTGTCTTTTGGGTATAGTTTGTCTTTCTGGAATAGGGAAACAATTGTGTCTTGCGATTGTTTTACAGAGGAATTTAACCAAAGCTCTCCAAGAATAAGTTCTTAACTATTTTTTTTTTTTTGTCCATTTTGTGCCTAGGTTTTCCTTATTCTGTTCATTTCTTTCCTCTTTCCTCATTTACAATGCCATTTTGAGTTTTGATCCTTTCTTCCAACACCTTAATTGTTCTCTTCTTTGATCAGTATCCCATGTCTTTTTCCTAAATCTGAAAATCATCTAAAATGTCATATATCATGCTCTGTTCTCCATTTCCACATGTCTTGAAATATCTGCTCCTACTGGAGGAACGTTCTCATGAGTTCTGTTAGGGGTCCCACTAGTAACCATTGAAATCAAATTCCTAATTAATAGTGAGCTTGCACAAAACCAGTGTGATCGCCTTGTATTTACGAATGTAATATAGAATGATACGGTCTGCTGCTGTCTCTAAGTAGGATTGAAGGATGTGAGGTTAACAAAATTGAATGTTAGATTGGAAGTCAAACTTGAATTCTTATTTTACAGTCAGGATCTGAAGCTATATGTCAAGTTCATACTTAGGACTTCATACAATGTGGAAGTAATTCTGAGGATCTTGAGAAACAGTATCATGAATATACTGTTATCAGGTTATCATTTGTGGTAACTGTTCTCAACACTGGCTTTTTTTTTTTTTTTTTTTTTTTCCTTTTTCTAATTTAGGGTAGAAATTTAGCATCTGGAGAGGTCGGATTTTTTCCAAGTGATGCTGTCAAACCTTGTCCATGTGTAAGTATTTTATTTCTTTCTACTCTGTTTTGTTTATGATGCTATAATTAATTGTTCAAGAATGTACAAAGGATATTGGGCTGGTCCCTCATTAATTTTATTGCTATTTTCTGGGAGATCATATTTCATATTTAAATGTTATGGCTTTTGTTATTAAAATTTCAAAATCGTTATGACTCTATTATCAAAATATTTTTAAATCTTAAGGCAATATATACAAGAGGAAAATTTAACTTGGTAGAATTTACATAATTAAATTGTTTACAAGGTTTTAGAGGGAATAAACCAAACCAACCAATCAGATATACTATACAAACTTCCTTTTTCCCTCTAAGGTGAGACTGGAAATGTCTAATATATTTCTAGTCACTGTGGGTTACAAAGAGTTATTACACTTCAACTAGTGTGTTTGAAAGCATGCTAAGAAAGCATGAAAGTCCACAGATTCTTCCATCAAATCTCTCAATACATTCTTCTGTGCTTTAGTTTGTCATAACTGTTTTAAAAGTGTTGTAATGACATTTTCTGAAAACATCAAACACCTTAAGCACATACTAGAAGAATATTTCCTCAAATACTATTATAAATGAATATAACAAAGTGTACTCTCTGGTGCTTTATGAAATTTATAAATTTTTGTTTAGGGTGATGTTATTTTATCATAATTTGGTGGTTAGGGTGGATTTTTCTATGAAATTTTTTAAGTTAACTCTAAGGAAATGAAATTCTTTTACTAATATAGTGGAGCTAATGGTTTAAGGAAAAAAACCTCCTGAACAATGGTGCTTCCCCTATTTCAGTCCTTGGCAGATTTCTAAACTGAACATTCTTCTTAATATTATAAATGGAAATGTATGCCATCCTTGACCTCAGATGTAGTCGACAGCATAATTTACGGCACTCATCCAAGCTTATTTCCAAAGCAAAGGGAATCAAAAAACAAAGAAAGATGTTGCCATTTCTTTTGGTGCTATGATCTAATGCCATTTTTTCAGCTACATTAAAACCTGAAAAAACTGAGGTTCTTACCATTCTTAATTAGATAAGCAAAAATGATTGTTTTGCTAGTATTACCTCATTTATTTGAGCAAAATTCAGTCTTCCTATGCCTGGGGCAATGATATGTATATGTAGACAGGTGGCAGGAGATTAACATTAAGATGATTGGGAGCCTAAATATATCAGATCAAAACAGTTAAGTATTTCAGGTACCACATACTGTTTTCTTAAGACAGACCTTCGAACATGGCATAGAATGAGCATTTGAAGTTTTATTTTATGAATAGTCTGGCACATAATAGATATTTAATAATTTTTTTTTGTACAAATGAACAAAGGTGTAAGAAAACAAAAGTCCCTAACTGAATGTAGGTAATTAACAATGGCAGATACTAAGAAAATCAGCTTATACAGACGCATATTGAATGTGAGTTGGTGACCCAGTTAGTTACTAGAAAAAGAAATTTGCTCAGAATTTTTGGCTGATTAAGAGTTGCAGAAGAATACATGATTCTGGCTAGGACTACCAATCACACATGAGTGGTTTTATCACTTAAAGTTAATACAAAGCTTTTAAAACTTCACTGCTTTACTTAATAAAATTATAGACTCATTTGTTGGTTATAGGTTAAGGTAGGTGAGCAAGTAGAAGAAAGGGAAACCGAGGAAAATACAGGAGGAACATGAGAGGCAATTTCATTTCTGGCAATACGGTAACTGGAGACAAAGCCTAGAGCTAAGCCCAGTGCAGACTTGGGTATCTCTCTGTGGACCCTAGAGCTCCCAATGGGTGAACAGTGAGACATCGATCTCACAGAAGATATGCCTATCTTTGTCTTGGATCTGGGATGGGAATAAAAGAGAAAACAGTCTCTCTCCCATAAGAATTCTTAACTTCGAATTTAAAAAAAAAAAACAAAAAAACAAAAAAACAAAAAAAACACCCACTTGTGGGATTGGAATTTATACCAGCTCTGCGACCTAAATAATTCTAAACTAGAAACGTAGCATAAAATGATTCCACATTATGTTCCAGTGCAAGTATAAATTCTTGCAAGATCATAGCCTCAAATGATTTCTACAGATAAAAGTCCCAGGGATTATAAATTCACAATTTAGAATTATTAAATTTATGAGGAAACAAAACACCTTAACCAAAGTCAGCAAAAACAAAAATATGGAGAAACAGACCCACAAAGACAGCAGATATCAAAATTGTCAGATACTAAATTCGAAAACAATTTACTTAATACAATTAAAGAAATAAGAGGGACAATAAAAGTCTAAGAGAAAAACAAGTCACTTTCCAAATTGCCTAGGCATATTTCATACAGAATCAGATACAGTAATTGAAATGAGAACTCTAATGGAAACATGATGTCTTAGACACAATTGGGTAGAAAACTGGAAGTCTAAAGAACTTAGGGAAGAGATGGAAAATATAAGAGAATAGAGCGATAAAGTTCAAATACATCCTATTGAGGGAGAAAATACAGATAATTGTGGGAAAGCCATGTTCGCATAAATGAGAATGTTCCAGAATTTATGATAAAACTGGTCTTAATAGTCAAGAAGAGTATTTTAAATTCAATCAGTACCCAGACACATTTTAGCAAAACTGGAGAACCTCAAAGACAAAGAGAAAATATTAACACCAACCTGAGAAAAAATACGGATTACCTATAAAGGGTTTATGATGGACACATAGCTAACAGCAGCAATAATAGAAGCAGTAAGAGTTTCCACTTCTGGTAATTGTTAAGTAGCTCCTATTGGACCAGTCCTTCCAAAGAAAGTAACTCCAACTCTGGACAAAATATTTTTTTACAAATACATGTATCTAAAGACACTGGCTAGAAGAAAAGCTGACACTCAGAAGAGGGATGATACTAGGTGAGCTTCCTGGTTTTAAGGCTAGCTTAAGGACAGATACTGGCCTGCAGCATGTGGGGTAGCTAAAATTCAGACAGAAACCTCACAGTGTTACCAGTTTGAAGAGGTAAAAGTTGGAGTTTTATGGAGTTTAAAGCAAAAGCAAGCTGGAAAGTGAGATAGGAAATCTTAGAGTCAGAGATTGGGAACCTCAAATTTTAGGATTAAACATTGCTTCAGTCTCTGGTACAGACACCAGTTGCTCAGTTTCAGCTGAAAGAAGTGGATATTCAGTTACCTCTTACCATAAGGAAGACAGAGTTTGCTGGTGGGTTCAACCAAGTTAACTGCCTACTTTAAGGAAAACCACACTCTTTGTACAAGCACAACTGAACCCAGCAACTCTACAGTTTATCATTCAAATTGTTCAGGCTACTATCCAAAATTCTTCACTATACAAAGAAACAGTGAAACATGAACCACACTAAACAGACAAAAGACCGCAACCCTCAGATGTCCTAAATAATGGAATTTGCAGGAAAGGATTTTCAAAATACCTATTATGACTGTGCTCAAGGATATAAAGGAAAATACATTTGACCCTTGAAATATCTAAGGGTTAGGGAGCTGACTCTCTAAACAGTGAAGAATTCACCTATAACTTAGAGGCCCTCTATATCTGCAGTCCCCCAAGAACAATGATTCCATAACAACAGATTCAACCAAATGCAAATTGTGTAGTACTATTGTATTTACTGTTGAAAACAGATCCATGTATAAGTGGACCCACGCAGCTCATACCCATTTTGTTCAGGGTTCAACTGTATGTTCATAATGAAGGAAGAGGAAAGCTCAGCAGAGAAATAGGAACTCTAAAAGAAAAACAAATAGGGAAAATCAGATCAGGATGGCAGAGGAATAGGACATGGAGCTCACCTTCTTCCACAAACACATTAAAAAAAAAAAAAAAGAAGAAAAAAAGAAAGAAGAAAAGAAAAAAGAAAGAAAATGTCCTCACAGAACATCTACTGAATGCCAGCAGAAGACCTTGGACTTCCAAAAGAGCAAGATAACCCCCACACAACTTGGTAGGACCAAAGAAAAAAAACAAAAAAGAGAAGAGAAAAAAGGGAATCAGGCGGGACCAGCACTCTTGGGAGGGAGCTGAGAAAGAGGAAAGGAGTCCACATTTGGGAGGGCCCCTGACTGGCCTAGAGGTCAGCAGGGACAGAGAAGGAGGTAAAAAGGTCAACAGCCAGTCTCAGGAGGGCAAAGCCAAGAAAGAGCTGCACAGTCAACACACCAACCATCACACTTCAGCCTGAGACACTGGGTGAGAGCTGGGTGCTGAAGGCCCAACTTTGGAGGTAAATTCCAAGTAGAAGACAGGTTGGCTGTGTGGAAACAGCTTGAAGAAGCTAGGGAGTGGTGCACCACAGCTTAGGGAGTGTGGAAGGAGGCCTGAGCCCTCCAGAGAAGCAAGGTGCCATTGTTAGGGAGTGCAGGAAGAGGAGCGTGGGACTGCCATAGGATCTTCTTTCTCTGAGCACTCACAGGCTCTCAGGAAGCAAGGCACCTCTTATGTGGGCTACAGGGGGAGGTGTAAGGCTGTGCAGTCATTTCAGACTCCAGAGGTAGACTTGGACCACTGCCATTGTGGGTCCTGTGACTGGGTACCACTTGCCACTCTTACCACCACAGGGGTCACTGCCATAGCAGAGATCCTGCAACCAGGTGCCACTTGCCACCCCCACCTCCCAGGGACTACACATGACCCACCACAGCAGCTGTTGCTGATAGCTCCCCATGGCCTCCCTGGGGATTGTAGCCACTGCCAAGGACCCTGCAACCAAGCACCACTGACAGGTACCACTCATTGCCCCCACCTCCCTGGAAACACATACATGCCATGCAACTACATACCCACATCAATGGAATAAGAGCTGGCACATACTGAAGAAAGAGGCAGCAAGCATACAAGCCAAAAGCAGCTCTGATGCCAAAAAAAAAAAAAAAAAAAAAAAAAAGTAAACCCACACAAGCTACCTAGAGACACTCCTGCATATAAATAGCCCTCCAAGACTACAGTAGATAATTGTTTTCCCTAAACTCACAGGGTAAAAAAATAATAATAATAATAAGGAAAATGAAGGCACAAAGGAACCACTCCCAGTTAAAAGAACGAGAGAATTCCCATGAAGGAGCAAACAGCAAAACAGACCTCTAACAGGCAATGAATTTAAAAAGGAGGTACTGAAAACACTGAGGGAATTAAGAAAAGCTCTCAAAAGAAATGCAGATTACTGTAAAGAGGAACTAGAAACTGTTACAAAGTTCATTTGCTGAGACAAAAAATAATCTAAAGGTAATGAATAGCAGAATGAACAATGCAGAGGAACAGATAAGTAACTTGGAAGATAGAATAATGGAAATCACCCAATCAGGACAGCAGACAGAAAGTCAAATGAAAACAAGTAAGAAAATATAAGAAATCTATGAGATAATATAGAGTACCAATCTACATATAATAGGGATCCTAGAGGCGAAGAAAGAGAAATGGGAATTTAAAATCTATGTGAAAGAGTCATGGATGAAAACTTCCCAAATCTAAAGAAGGAAACAGACAGCCAGATAGATATAGGAACCATAGAAGGTCCAAAACAAGATGAACCCAATCAGACCTATACCAAAGCATATATTAAAAATGGCAAAAGCTAAAGATAAGGAGAGGATCCTCAAAGCAGAAAGAGAAAAAGAGTTAAATACAGGAAGTCCTTTAAAGCTATTGGCTGTTTTCTCTACAGGAACACTATAGACCAGAAGGGAGTGGCAAGATATATTCAAAATGCTAAAAGGAAAAGTCTGCAACCTAGACTCTTCTACCCATCTAGATTATCATTTAAAACAGGAGAAACAAAGAACTTCTCAGCCAACCAAAAATTTTAAAAATACAGCAATACTAAACCAATCCTAAAAAAAAAATATTGAAAATTCTCCTCTAAATAGAATTTCAAAGATATAGGATGGAGGAACTAATAATTGGATAGTAAATACTCAAATAAGCCAATATACAGATAAAAAAAAAAAACCTTTATGAAAGCAATGATAAACACAAGGAACTATGAAAGAATAAATATGAAGATGTACAAAAGGATATCATAAAATGGGGGGAAGGAGAGTAAGAAAATCTAGACTCTTTTGTTTTTAGACTGTATTTGAGCCTATATGACTATCAGTCTAAAGCAAGCAGATATACAAAGGGGTTAACATACTTGAAAAACAGGGCAACCACAAAAAGACTGAAAAACAACAGATTCACAAAAACGAAAAAGAAGAGGACACAAGCATAAAATAAGAGCAAAATATTAAATCACGAAAAAGAAATGAACAAAGGAGAAACATAAAATCAACTGGAAAACAAGGTTTAAAATGGCAACAAATACATATCAATAATTACCTAAAATGGACTGAATCCACCAATCAGAAGACCAAAAATAGCATACTGGATAAAAAATCAAGAGCCTACAATATGCTGCCATGAGAACCATGTTAGGGCAAAGCACATACATAGATGAAAGTGAGGGGATGGGAAAAGATATATAAAGTAAGTGGAAATGAAAAGAAAGCAGCAGTCACAATTCTCATATTAGACAAAACAGTCTTTAAAAGAAAGGCCATAAAAAAGGACATAATTTAATGATAAAAGGATTTATTCAAGAAGAGAATATATTACACTCATCAACATATTTGCCCTAGTATAAGAGCACCCAAATACATAAAATAAATTGAACAGACATAAAAGGAGAAATTGATGGGAATACAATAGGAGACTTCACCCCATTCACATTAATGGACAAATCTTCTAGACAGAAAATCATTAAGGCGACAGAGATCCTAAATGGCCCAATAAAATAGCCTTAATTGATATTTTCAGGTCATTATATCCAAAAAAAATCAGAATATACATTCTTTTCAAGTGCACATGGAACATTCTCAAGGATTGATCACATCCTAGGGCACAAAAATAACTCAACAAAATTTAAGAGTATAGAAATTATTTCAAGCATCTTGGACCACAACAGCATGAAACTAGAAATCAATGATAGGGAGGAAAAAAAAAAACCAAAAAAAAAACCAAGAAAAACCTGACTACATAGAGACTAAACAACATGCTATTAAAAATACCAATGAGTCAATGAGGACATCAAAAGGAAATTAAAAAGTGCCTCAAGACAAACAACAAAAACACAGCTGTTCAAAATCTATGGGATGTCACAAAAGCAGTTCTTACAGGAAAGTTCATAGCAATACAGGCCTTCCTCAAGGAAAAAAAAAAAGTTTCAAATAAACAACTTAACAGAATTATAAAAAGAACAAATAAAACCTAAAGTCAGAAGGATTTGCATTTCTCTAATAATCAGTGATGTTGAGCATTTTTGAGGAACCACTTCTCACCAGTCAGAATGGCCATCATTAATAAGTCCACAAATAATAAATACTGGAGAGGATGTGGAGAAAAGGGAATCCTCCTGCACTGTTGGTGGAAATGTAAATCAGTACAACCACTATGGAAAACAGTATGGAGGGACCTCAGAAAACTAAATATAGAACTACTACCATATCACCCAGCAATCCCACTCTTGGGCATATATCTGGACAAAACTTTCCTTGAAAAAGACACATGCACCTACATGTTCATTACAGCACTATTCACAATAGCCAAGACATGGAAACAAACTAAATGTCCATCAACAGATGAATGGATTAACAAGAAGTGGTATATACACACGATGGAACTAGAGACTCTCATACTAGTGAAGTCAGAAGGAGAAAGAAGAATCCCATATGATATCACTTCTATCTGGAATCTAATATACAGCACAAATGAACCTTTCCACAGAAAAGAAAATCATGGACTTGGAGAACAGACTTGTGGTTGCCAAGGGGAAGGAGGAGGGAATGAGATGGATTGGGAATTTGGGGTTAATAGATGCAAACTATTGCCTTTGGGATGGATAAGCAATGAGATCCTGCTGTGTAGCACTGGGAACTATATCTAGTCACTTATGATGGAGCATAATAATGAGAAAAATAATGTATATATGTATGTGTGACTGGGTCACCTTGCTGTACAGTAGAAATTGATAGAACACTGTAAACCAGTTATGATGGAAAAAATAAAAATCATTAAAAAAAAGAAGGAAGGAAATAACAGAGAAGAAATCAATAAATTAGAGATTTAAAAAACCACAGAAATAAATCAATAAAGCCAAGAGCTGTTTCTTTGAAAGGGTAATAAAATTGACAAACATCTGGCCAGGCTCACTAAGAAGGAGAGAGGGAACCAAATAAGGAAAATAAAAATAAAAAAGGAGAAATCTCAACTGATACTGCAGAAATACCAAGAAATATGAGAAAATGCCATGAACAATTATATGCCAACAAATTTGACAACCTAGAAGAAATGGCCAACTTTCTAGAAATATACAGCCCACCAAAACTGAATCATTAAGAAATAGATAATTTGAACAGACCAATCACTAGAAATGAAATTTAATATGTAATTTTAAAACTCCCTACAAATAACTGCCCAGGACCAAATGGCTTCACAGGTGAATTCTACCAAACATGAAAAGAACTTGTACCTATCCTCAAATTCTTCCAAAAGATCAAAGAGGAGGGAAGATCCCCAAAGACATTCTATGAAGTCATCATCACCCTGATACCAAAACCAGAGATACTATCAAAAAAATAAAATTATAAGCCAATATCTTTGATGAATACAGATGCAAAAATTCTCAACAAAATTTTAGCCAACTGAATCCAACAACACATAAAAAAGATCATACACCACAGCCAAGTGGGATTAATACCAAGTTTACAAGGATGGTTTGACATACACAAATCAAGGTCATAAACCACATTAACAAAAGAAAAGTCAAAAGCCACATGATAACAGGTGCAAAAAAATCATGTGACAAAATTCAACATCCATTTATGATAAGAACTCTTACCAAAGTGGGTATAGAGGGAACCTTTCTCAACATAATAAAAGCCATTTATAACAAACCCACAGCCAATATAATACTCAATGGAGAGATGCTGAAATCCTCCCTGCTAAAATCTGGAACAAGACAAGGATACCCACTCACACCATTTTTATTCAACACAGTATTCAAAGTCCTGGCCACAGCAATTGGATAAGAAAAAGAAATAAAATGAATCCAAATTGGAAGGGAAGAGGTAAAATTGTCACTATATGCAGATGACATAATACTATATATATAAAACCCTAAGGACTTCACACAAAAACTACTTGATCTGATAAGCAGATTCAGCAAAGCAGCAGGATACAAGATTAGCATTGAGAAATGAGTTGCATTTCTGTATCATAAAAATGAAATAAGTGTATGAAAAAATACGTTTAAAAATCATACCAAAAAAAAAAAAAAACCTAGGAATAAACTTGAATAAGGAGCCAAAAGACTTATATGCTGAATACCATAAAACACTAATAAAGGACATTAAAGAGGATTCAAAGAAATGGAAAGATATCCCATGTGCTTGGATTAGAAGAATTAATATTGTTAAAATGGCCATACTACCCAAAGTTACCTAGATTTAGTGTGATCCCTATCAAATTACTCATGACATTTTTCACAGAACTATAACAAATAATCCTAAAATTTATATGGAACCACAAAAGACTCAGAATTGCCAAAGCAATCCTGAGGAAAAGAACAAAGCTGGAGGCATAACCCTCCCAGACTTCAGAGACTGCTACAAAACTACAGTAATCAAACAAAAAACATGATATTGGCACAAAAAAAAAAAACATATCAATGTAACAGGATAGAGCATTCAGAAATAAATCCACAAACCTAAAATCAATTAATCTTTGACAAAACAGGCAAGAATATACAATGGAGAAAAGACACTCTCTTCAGCAAATGGTGCTATAAAAATTGGACACATAGGCAAAACATTTTCTGACATAATCACACAAATGTCTTATTAGGTCAGTCTCCCAAGGCAATAGAGATTAAAAACAAAAATAAACAATGGACTTAAACTTACAAGCTTTTGCACAGCAAAGGAAATAAAAGAAAAAAAGAAAACCTACAGAATGAGTGAAAGTATTTGCAAACGGTTCAACTGACAAGGGCTTAATCTCCAAAATACACAAACTGCTGATACAACTCAACAACAAAAAAACAAGCAAGCCAGTTGAAAAATGGGCAGAAGACCTAAATAGACATTTCTTCAAAGAAGACATAATGGGAGTTCCCATCGTGGCTCAGTGGTTAATGAATCCAACTAGGAACCATGAGGTTGCGGGTTTGATCCCTGGCCTTGTTCAGTGGGTTAAGGATCTGGTGTAGCTGTGAGCTGTGGTGTAGGTCGCAGACGCAGCTTGGAACTGGCATTGCTGTGGCTGTGGCATAGGCTGACAGCTACAGCTCCAATTAGACCCCTAGCCTGGGAACCTCCATATGCCACAGATGCATCCCTCTAAAAGACAAAAATAAAATAAAATAACAAAAAACAAAACAAAAAAAACAAAGAAGACATGAATTGCCAGCAGGCAAATGAAAAGATGCTCAACATCACCAATTATCAGAGAAATGCAAATCAAAACTACAATGACAGAATGCCATACCAGTCAAAATGGTCATCAAGTCTACAAATAAATGGTTATTAAGTTTACAAATAAAAAAATCTGGAGAAGTTGTGCAGGAAAGGTACCCTCCTATACTGTTGGTAGGATTGTCAACTGGTACAACCACTATAGAAAACAGTAGGGAGGTTCCTCTGAAACTAATTATGGAACTACTGTATGGTCCGGCAATCCCCTCCTGGGCCTGTATTTGGATGAAACCATAATTCAGAAAGATACATGGACCCCTATATTCATAGCAGCACTATTCACAATAGCCAAGACAGGGAAACAGCGTAAAGGTCCATAAGAGATGAATGGGTTATGAAGAGGTGGTACGTATTTACAATGGAATACAACTAAGCCATAAGAAGAACAAAATAATGCCATTCACAACAACATGGATGCAACTAGAGATTCTCACATGAAGTTCAGTATGTCAGAAAGAGGACAAATACCATATCACTTACACGCGGAATCTAAAATATGGCACAAATGAACCTATCTACAAAACAGAAACAAACTCAGACACAGAGCACAGACTTGTGGTTGTCAAGAGGGAAGGAGAGGGGGAGAGAGTGGGATAGACTGTGAGTTTGGGGTTAGTCAATGCAAACGATTACACTTAGAATGGATAAGCAATGAGGTCCTACTGTATATCACAGGGAACTATATCCAGTCTCCCGGAATCAACTCAGATGGAAAAGAATATGAAAAAGAAGGTACATATATGTATAACCACGTCACTTGGCTGTACAGCAGAAATTGGCACAACATAGTAAATCAACTATGCTTTCATTTTAAAAAGAACTAAATGAATATTCTATATGGTGACATTTCAATATTTGAAACAGTAAGAATAACATGTTGAAGGTTTTGAAAATAAATTAGTCAGCTTAGAAATCTCCCAATTAGGATGAAAAAATGACGTTTCTAGCCTAACACAGAAAGTTCATCTCTAAGTGCCTCATCTAGCTCTTCTAAAATGTACTTTAGAAAAAAGTATGTATCTTTTATATAATTTTACTATTCCCAATAAAAATTTTAAGATTTTTATTTTTTCCATTATAGTTGGTTTACAGTATTCTGTCAATTTCTACTGTAACATGACCCATATATATGTATGTGTGCATATATATATATATATACACATTCTTTTTCTCACACTATCCTCCATCATGTTCCATCACAAGTGACTATAGTTCCCTGTACTATACAGCAGGATCTCATTGCCCAGCCACTCCAAATACAATAGTTTGCATCTTTTTTTTTTTTTTTTTTTTTGGCTTTTCTAGGGCCAAACCCCCCAGCATATGGAGGTTCCCAGGCTAGGGGTCAAATCAGAGCTGTAACCGCCAGCCTACATACACCACAGCTCACAGCAACACCAGATCCTTAACCCACAGGGATCAAACCTGCAACCTCATGGTTCCTAGTCAGATTCATTAGCCACTGAGCCATGACAGGAATTCCTAGTTTGCATCTTTTAATCCCATACTCCCAGTCCATCCCACTTCTTCCCCCTCAGCAACCGCACATGTTTTCTCTAAGTCCTTCAGTTTCTTTTCTGTGGAAAGGTTCGTTTATGCTATATATTAGATTCCAGATATAGGTGATATCATGATAGTTGGCAAAAATTTTCTTCAACTTTCTATCAGTAACAGAAGTTTAGCAATGTAGACAGCCTATGATGGAGTCATAAAAAGGCCATTAGAAAAAGTGTCAAAGATGAGAAGAAAATTATCCATAGTCTCATATATGAGATATCCATCCAGAAAGGGCCCAAAGCACACACGAAAGCAATGGGGAGGGCACGTGTCAAGAGGAAAACGACCAGATCCCACTCTGGCCATGAAAGGGTCATAGCTGAAAAAACAAAATTTTATGCTACCCTTTACTTTTGTGGCTCTTTCCCAGCCAAGAAAATCCATGCTCAAGATATGCTGAAGCTCTTTGCGTTCTCCCTCTTCTTTCTCTGTGGCTTTTTGTTGTTCTCCAGGAGACAGAGATTGGGGGTTTGTTTTGTTTTGTTTTTGTCTTTTTGCCTTTTCTAGGGCCGCTCCCATGGTATATGGAGGTTCCCAAGCTAGGGGTCTAATCGGAGCTGTAACCGCCAGCCTACGCCAGAGCCACAACAATGCGGGATCCCAGCTGCATCTGCGACCTACACCACAGCTCTTGGCAATGCCAGATCCTTAACCCATTGAGTGAGGTCAGGGATCGAACCCGCAACCTCATGGCTCCTAGTCGGATTCATTAGCCACTGCACCACGACGGGAACTCTCAGAGATTGGTTTAGAAATAAGCATACATTTGATGAATACAGAGAGGTAGAGGGAAGGTGGAATAAAAAATTTTTACCATCAGATTTCAGAGGGCATGCATATCTTATCAAAAGGGACACTGTTGAAGCTTGATTTCTATTTGTGGAGGAAAAAAATGGTATAAGAAGATATTTGCAGCATTTGAATGGTGTCATTTACTTTCAATGTTGGTTTGCTGTGTATCAGGATTTTATGTGGTGGTGAAATTTAAAATGTGATCCATAGGATAAAATATTTAAATCTTAATAACTTTAAAGATGTTCTGACTAGAAAATCTTACATATATTAAACTCTTTTAACCTGGAACATAAGAACAGAAACAGCACATTAAAAATGGACATAGCCAGAAATATATTCTCACTGACCAGACCTCAGGTCCAGTCCAGGGCAGCAGTAGTTTTAAACACCCAATACAAAAAGTCCCTGGAATACCATGGAATGTGTACATCAGCCTCAGGTTATTCATGGAAATGGGGAATATGCATTTTGTTGTTTTATGAATGTTGGTATGCCTTCTTTGGCTGTGTTCATTTTCTAGTTGGAAGCAGCAACTAGAAGTTCTCTTTTTCTTTTTCACTTACATAGAAAATGCTGTCTCTTTTGCAAAGCTGTATCTCAGAAAAGGGAAAAACGAATGATTTTCTGTAACTTTTTAAAAAATACAATGTTTTCTAGTTGGTAGACTTCAAAATCAGAATTTAAAATTTGTGGTGCAAAGTAAGAGTCTCTCTCCAGTGTAGGTTGTTTATTTTGCCTGTTTTGCTAATTTCTTGGGAAAGCAGTGTGCTATTTGGTTTTCCTAACATTTTCATTTTCTATGATAGGATTAAAATGCCTTAATAATAAATAGCAAGAGATTAAAATTCGTATTTTTCCTGTTATCTCTCCGTTTGGAGGTGCAGTGGCAGTAAAATGAATGAAAGAATGAATTAAAGTGAAATGAATTATTTTCTACTTATCTGACATATACTATGATTCACTCTGTATAATATTGCCAGGGGATCGTTCTAGGACCATGCTACTTAGGGTTTTATAGCGCTGAGTCAGCTGAACTGAATTAATGATTGATTTCTAAAAGCTTCCCTTAAGTAAACTTAATCTATTTTTGCCTTTTTATATCCTAGGTGCCCAAACCAGTAGATTATTCTTGCCAACCGTGGTAAGTATTAAAATCATTTATGTAGCTAAGTTGAAATACCATACCCTTAGCTCGAGGACGCCTTAAATATGGGTGTAGTAAACTACACTGCATTTCCATTTGTCCTGGCTGAATGTGTTTTCAGATGCAACAAAACATCGTAATGAATTTATTTATCATCAACCTTTCTATATCTTTATCAGAGAGGGGGGGTGTGTGTACCAGTGCATATACTTAGCTATAAATCAAAGTTTATAACTGCCACAGAGGACTATGTACATTTTATTTTAGAGGAGTGGATTTCATGAAGCTGAGGGGGGCGAGGAAAGTGGGATTCCACTGTCTGAAACTAAAAATTAGCCCAGGAGGACAGCAGATCCTAAAAATACATTTTACAACACTTAAGATGAGAGGGCCAAGATGCATCCACGTCCAAAGCTTTGAGTCTCTGTGAAGCTCACTTGTCACTTAGAGGCTAGGATTGTTTATCACTAACAGAAACAAGGAGCAAAGTAGATAATGATTCTTAGTTTTTAGACATCATGAGTTTAAGGGAAATGCTGTCTCCAGCTAGAAAAACTACTTAGACCCCAGAATAGTTATAATCATCATAGAATAACAACACATTCAGGGTACATACTCTTGGCTTAGTATTTTATTTTTTGTCCATGCCTGCGGCATGTGGAAGTTCCCGGGCCAGGGATCAAACCCACACCACGGCTGTAACCAGAGTCACAGCAGTTGCAGTGCCAGATCCTTAACCTGCTCAGCCACAGGGAGCTCCCATTATTTTACATGTTTTGTTTTTCTAACACCTGTATAAGGAAAGTTATTATCGTTATTTTTACAGATGAGGAAACAAAGGTTAAGGCCAAGCAGCTACTAAGTGGTACCAGCAGGATTCCAAGTTATGTTGTCTGTACACTGCCACACCGCCTGTCAAAGTACAAAGCACTGTGAAGGAATGAGCATAAGTGGTGAAAGAGAGATTCTCCTTTCAGATATCTAAAACTGATAAATTAAGAAATTAGAGTTTAGTCATGTTATTTAGAAATATTCAGAGTTCCCGTCATGGCGCAGGAATCCGACTAGGAACCATAAGGTTGTGGGTTCAATCTCTGGCCTTGCTCAGTGGGTTGAGGATCCGGCACTGCTGTGAGCTGTGGTGTAGGTTGCAGACGCGACTCAGATCCCACGTTGCTGTGACTGTGGCATAGGCCGGTTGCTGCGGCTCTGATTAGACCCCTAGCCTGGGAATCTCAATATGCCATGGGAGCGGCCCTAGAAAAGGCAAAAAGACAAAACAAACAAACACAGAATTAGAAATATTCAAATAGAATTTCTTTTAACAAAAGAGGAAAAAAGGTGAAATACTTGAAGTATTGGGATAGAATGCTAGTAAGACAGGGTAGTGCTTTTTCACTATAATTTTATACCATGAGTTGACTTTTAAAAAAACCAAGTCCATGTGTTACTTTAAGATGCTTATACTATATACTAATTGCCAGACATGCATGAAGGAAATTAGGGATCTGTAATGAGAATGATGGTGTGGAGAACTGCAAGATCCAGGACAGCTTCTTTAGATGGGACAGTCAGAGGGGACTCTAAACCTGAATGATGACAAGGAAGGTGTGTTGGTGGAGGGGGAGAGTTTTCCAAAAAGGAATCCAGGGTCTCTGTGAAGACAGAATTCCTGAACCTGAAAGAAGGCTAGGGACTATGAAGAGGAAGCTGGGAGTCAGACTGTACTAGGCACTAATGGTTCATGGGTTATCATAACTTTGCTTGTAAACCAAGGTACCATCTACATAAGATGCTCTTAGCTTGTCTGTACCTGGTGGAAGCCTCACATGCCCTCCTTCAACAAACTTTTGTTCGGTGTCTACCATGCATATTTGAATAAGGATTTATTATAGATTAGAAGTGCGTATTTACACTGGGTTACATGAGTCTGTAAGTGAATCAGAAATTTTTCTGCAATATTGATTTGAAAGATGGCCAATCCAAACATAAAATGTTTTCCTTTTACTTTTATTACCCCAAATCTCTGATCTATTTTGCCAAAAAATGCTCAACCTGTATTTGACGTGAAGGATCACTTAAGAATATATTTTTTTTTTTTTTTGGTCTTTTGTCTTTTGTCTTTTTGTTGTTGCTATTTCTTGGGCCGCTCCCGCGGCATATGGAGGTTCCCAGGCTAGGGGTTGAATCGGAGCTGTAGCCACCGGACTACGCCAGAGCCACAGCAACGTGGGATCCGAACCGCGTCTGCAACCTACACCACAGCTCACGGCAACGCCGGACCGTTAACCCACTGAGCAAGGGCAGGGACCGAACCCGCAACCTCATGGTTCCTAGTCGGATTCGTTAACCACTGCGCCACGACGGGAACTCCGGATCACTTAAGAATATTTTAACATTAAATTTGGGCCTGTTATTGTTAGGGAATTTGGGTATATTTAAGGCCAACATAATTTAGGAAAAAGAGAGTTCTGGTTTTAAAAATATACAGTTTTTAAAAATTTTACTCATAAATTATTATTATTTGGTCTTTTTAGGCCTGCACCCACAGCATATGGAGGTTCCCAGGTAGAATCGGAGCTGTAGCCACTGGCCTACACCACAGCAACACTGGATACGAGCTGTGTCTGTGACTTACACCATGGCTCACGGCAATGCCAGATCCTTAACTCACTGGGGGAGGCCAGAGATCGAGCCTGTGTCCTTATGGATACTAGTCAGATTTGTTTCCGCTGGGCTTCGATGGGAACTCCCTCATAATTTTTTTAAGAAAATTGGTTATCAACACCATGGACTATATAGATTAATCTTAAATCCAAAAATAATTATTTAAAAATAAACTGCTACTGGAATTTTCTTAAATTGATACTTACAGGAGATTTTATTTCATACTGTTGAATATAGAAAAGGTAAAATTTTGGAGGGGTGTGTATGTGTGTACGTGTGTGTGTGTTTCACACAGGCCGTCCTTCCCTACAAGTCTTCTTCCTCGTCCCTAAACTCCTCACAACTCTCTCCCTGACCTAACACCTACTGATTCCTCTCTTTCTCCATTTATTTGATAAATACTTACTGTGTAGTAGGCATTGTTTACTTCACTGTTGCAATCTCCGTAGAGCATTTGTGTTTGGACGTAATTAAAGGACCTTTTCTGCATTTTTTGAGGTCACATAATTAGGATAGAAGTAAAAAGCTCAGATCTGCCACTCCATTGAAATCCTGACAGATACTTATTTTTAGCCTCTGTTCTCTTCCAGGTACATTACCCAGAATTTCTGTGTCTTGTTTCTTACAGGTATGCAGGAGCGATGGAAAGATTGCAGGCCGAGACTGAACTTATTAATAGGGTAAATAGTACTTACCTTGTGAGGCACAGGACCAAAGAGTCAGGAGAATATGCAATTAGCATTAAGTAAGTAGGACAAGTACTTTTACAGAAATAGCTTTCCTGTTTTCATAATTGCATAGATCATCTGACATGTATAGCACTAAGGTTGAAAACCAAGGTTCTAATTGCAGCAGAAATAATGTATCATCTCTCCAGACAGTTCATTAATACTTGAAAGTATCTGTTAGAAAAAATAGTATTAAGTGTTATAGGCTGCTAATTGGCACATTAGATTTCTTTCATAACATTGTACTTTGGTGACTTGATGTGTGTATATATTTCTAGTAAATTCTAAGAAGTATAAATTACTAGCTTTTGCTTGCTTTTGTTTTTCCATATTCTCAAACTGATCCTATAAATAAATTGGGTATGGTGATTGGTCAAATCTACCCCTCCCCCAATTTATCTTCAAATAATGGTTGTATCTTCAGCCAACCTAGTAAATATATTTTGTTAATTAGCTGTCACCACTGTATTGGCACATGTATATATTTTGTCTTCAGAATTAATTCCTATAATGTTATTGGGGCATGCCCTCTGGTAATTATTGATTTCTGCTGATTAAAAACACATTTATATTCATAAGCTATCCATTGCCCACAGGTACAATAATGAAGCAAAGCACATCAAGATTGTAACAAAAGATGGCTTTTTTCAAATTGCAGAAAATAGAAAGTTTAAAAGTTTAATGGTAAGCATTGATTAGTTCTTTTCAATCTGGGGTCCTTATTTTTCTATTAGAATGGTCAGTTTAATTCTCTAGTTTCTTGGAAATTTTGATCACTGAAATATTGTTTAAAGAGAATCATACTATAATTTTCCAGAATTCTGAAAACTTTAAGAATTCCAGTTAAGTTTTTACACTGTCCAGTTTTCATGGTAAACTAAATTGGCAAGTTTTAGGTACTGTTTCAAAGTCCACACTCTTTATGATTCTTCACACCAAGGACACATTCCAAACAATCAACTTTCAGTTTCTTGTGTGTTTTACTTTGTTTGAAAGACACCTAGCAAAGTTTGAATATTCTTTCGCTTTTCTTCCTCTGCCTCTGTTTCCGAATTTAGGTAGAGGAGGATATTTTAAATTATAGCATTAAAAGGCTGTAATCTCACGTTTAGATTCATGTCATACAAAATACAATATACTGTCAAATGGAAAATCTTTTTGTATTTTCTGCTGTTTAAGTTATCTGTGCTACAGTTCTCCTTCATTACTTTGGACAATTAACTTCAATGAGGTGGCATTTTTAGCACATGACAGTGATATTTCATAGGAATTTTATATTTAAATTGAACCTATGTTGTTACTAAAGTTGCTTCAAATAAATAAAGATTATTAATTCTGATAATTTTAAAAAGTGCAACTTAGCATCTAATATTATGCATATGTCATATGAGCAATACACATGTCATGATATATGCATTGCTGACAGTAAAGCAAAAGTTATTTCCTGAAAAGTGGTCTCAGGTCTGTTTCTCAAGTTCAAAATACTTTCTTGAGATAATGAAGAATTTGGATATAGGACATAAGATGCATTTGTAGCGCTCTGCTAAGTACTTTGAGTAACACTGGGAAGGACCACTCATTGATTGAACCATCAATCAAATGATGCATCCTGCATCCTTCCGGAAAACATCTCAAGGCACTTTGCAGATGTTAACATTAAAGTTAAAACTGAGTGTGAGAGAGCCTTACAAAATAGGCCAGCTTAAAAGCTGTATCTAAAAATTTAGGATTGCTTCAAGACAGGAATTGGTGTTTTAAAGAAACTGAAGCATCTTGAGTTGAAAGAAAAAGTCAGAAAAACTCTCTGGATGTAAACATCACATTCCCAATTCAAAAGCTAAGGATGGGCTACAAGATCACGTACCGGAAGATGTTAGACCCTCTCAAATTGGCAACCAAGATTCAGGCAGCCTCCCTGCTGGCAGAGACTTGTGTTCTGCTGGAACAAGCAGGCTGTGCAGAGAGAACGGGACCTAAGGAGGTTCTTCCTAAAGTGAAAACCTAGCAGGGAGGTGGCAAGTGGATGCACAAATAATGAGTGACAGCCCCAGCTGAGACCTGATGAAAGCATGCACAGGGGGTCCTCACAGCACTGCAAGACACACCAGCTTGACTTTCACCTGCAGAACTTCCTTGGCTGGTAATGAGGCCGCTCCACGGTGTTATAGTTAATACGAGACTTTAAAAAAAAAAAAATGCTGTAGGGCCAAAGATGACTGCCAGACCTGCTGACCTTGAAAGTGACAAAAGGGACTCCCATCACAGGAGACAAGCAAAGAGGATGAAAGGAAGAGTCACTGGAGAGGCCAATCAATTCCGTTTTCTGTCACCTGGATTCAGTTCAAGAAAGTTCCTCATCCGCTATGGTTAGATGTGAAAAGCCAGTAAATACTGTCTGACCTGGATTAGTGGACAGAGACCCCCTTCCTATCTGCATATAAAGCTGTGATATAGTAAGAGCAATAAAGACCCAGAATTCAAATAATTTGTAACAGAGAGCAGTAAAAGTTTCTGCAATGATGTTCTGGAAAGGGAATTAAAAGTAGCTGTCACAGAGCTAAAATAAGCTCTTCTTACATGGTATGTGTAAAATATCAGAAATGCCACTGCTGGGGACACATGCGTATGCTTGTTTTTTTCCTCCATATCTGGGGATCTTTCATAAGGAAGCACCTAGGACAGCGGGTTAAAGGGAGTCAATCAAGAATTAATCGCAAAGCTACAATGAAACAAACGAACAACAACAACAAAAAAAAACCAGCAAAAGAACATAATTGTGAAAAGAGAGACAAAGGAGCTGAAAAATCTGTCTTAGAGCACTTTTGTCAGGTCTAGCAAACCACATCAAAAATTGCTGAAGACAGCTGAACTTGTCTGGAGCTTCCTCCTTCTCTTTGTTCCTGTTCGTTTGTTGAACAAATTTATACTGAGTCCTCACTATGTGAAATCACTGTGTTTTTGCAGAATTCAAAAAGAACTCAACTGGTCTAAAAAAGCTTGCAAATTAGTAAATATACCTTTACCAAAACCTCACAATAGAGCAGTCCTTTGACCCTAAATGGGAAAAGCCACATGGATACCTGATCAGAAGAGCTAACTCCTGTCTGACTAGCCAGCACCCCCTTGAAGAAGGGTCAGTAGGCACCTTAGACTTCTCTCTGGCAACTAGGGACTTCTCTAAACCTGAATCATGCACCTTCAAGGAGCTCCCTTTCATCCTGTTAGCATCAAGTAACACAGTTAAGTGTAGGTCAGTATTCTCCCATCATGGGTGGTAAAGTTAGACTCACCTACCTAATGACACTCATTAGGGTCTGGAATTAAATTTCATTTGGAAATGATGTAAAAATGCAAACCAAATCCAGAATTTGTTTTAAATTAGCCAGTTTCTCCGAGAGAAGATTGGCTTCAGATGGTTATGACCTGACCTTCTTCCCCTTGGGTTTCTATTGCTTGGTTAATCAAAATCTTTGTTTTTCTAAGTCATTAAATTCAAATTCTAAATGAATTCCTGTATCCAGATTACAAGGCATTAATTTTGTTCTAATTTTCATGTACGCCAGACAATCCATGTCCAAATGCTGTTTATAAATCCTCTCCATAGCCTGTTTCCTTGGTAATTGGAATGACTGGCTCTCACTCATTATTTTTCTGAGACTTGAATTGTTGACACCGCTGTGTCCATGTGAGATAAGGAAGCTTAGCGATTTCTTTTGTTTAGAGTCTTCTTATTTACTTGTAGTACCTGAAGGTCAATGACTGCTAAAGCAGGGGTGGATTAGACTAAAATACAGAAAGCATAAAGGCATAAATTGGAAGAGATCCACCGTGGCACTATTTAATTCTACCCAGTGAGAAACACGTAGAAAGATTTACTCTCCGAAGACTGTAAAAATGGAACTAAAATGCCATCCATGCTTAGTGGAGTGATGAGAGTGTTGGGCAGCTTACCAAGCCACATGACCTTAGGACTTGGAAAACTTTTTTCTTCCGTAAAATTTGGAGGTGAGTAGGTATTAAATGATCACCAGTCCCCTTTCAGGATGATCATTCTGTGGCTTTGAGTGACATTCACGAACGTTTAATTCATACTAATTCATAATATACTGCATAAAATTTCTATCACCTGTAACAAAACTACCTTGATGTTCAAAGTTATTGGCTTATAAGGACTTTCAGGTTGATTTTCACTTTTTTGCTAAAGAAACTAACACATTTCACTCAGTTTAAATTTTAAGATTAAGAATTATTTTACATATATATATTTCTATACACAGTGTTGCTGAAGCAAAGAGTAGTAAGGTGTGTATTTCTTCCAGAGACCTTACAAAATTCTGCATTAAAAAAAAGTTAAATGATAATATTGGTCTCAAAGTAAAATTTAATTCCAGACCCTGCCCTTGTAAACCATGATAAAAATCACCATAGTGGAAATGCCGTATTCTGATCATTGAAGTCATTTTCAGGATATAAAACTATCTACTATAACTTTTTTTTTTTTTTTAAGTTGGTCAGATTCCCCACGGCTTTGCTGCCTCAAGGATGCCCATAATCTGGGCCCAAGGATGGAAGAAAACAAATGTTTAGGTTAGAATGTGTATAAAACCCTAGCATCTTGGGTGTCAGAAAACAAAGTTCCTAGTACACCGTGGATACTTAGCACATGCTCCTTCTCTTGGCTTCCCTTTCCGCATAGTTACGTTTGCCACACAGTTTGCCAATAGTGTGATGTGGTTCAGAGCGCAGACTTTGGAGACAGACACCAGCTTATTCACCACCTTGTCCAAGCTGATGAATCTCACGGCGCCTGGAGCATCAGTGGAGACCAGGCCTATCTCCCGCTTCTCGTGTGAAGAATGTACAAAACGATATAAAAAGCCTGGCACATGGGATCATGGTAGCTGGCATAATGATTGACTTGTGCCAGGCACTTTACCTTTTTTTGCTATGGTTTGTGAAGTGGTCTATTATCCCCATTTTACAGAAAGGTGAAGTCTCCCTTTGCTTTAGTTATCCTTGTAGTATCCTTATAGACCATCCCGGCACACGGTCTTCATTTATGTCTGTCCCTGTCTGACTTCCCTACTTAAAATCATCCTTCCCTCCTTCCTGGCTTTTGAAATTTTACCTGCTCCTCAATTTAAGCCAACTTCATCCATCATGAACTCTTCCCACATCCTCCCCCCTGGACTCGGAAAAGGAAGTTCTCTTTCTTGCCTTTGAACTTCCATAACCCTTCACTTCCCTGCAAGGGTGAGAACTCCTAGGAGCCGTAGCTTCCTAATCTCTGTGACCCTGGGAACTCCCCACACAGTGCATTCCACAACTCATCCAAGTTTGATCATAAATAAATCATCTTTTCTTTCGGGTGATTTTTGGCCCAATTGATTTGTTTTGGAAACTTTGAACATGACCACCAAATGATGGTACTGGGTTGATGACAGTGCGATTTTTTTTTTTTTTTTTGAAGAAATGAGTTGCTTCTACACTGTTTATGTTCTTTATTTTACACTGTTATTCTACTGTAGAAGCAGCATTGTTAATTAGGTTAAAAGTGATTGTGCTTTTATTTTCATTTCAGATTTTTCTAAGAAACATGTCTAGAGCACTCAGTGACAACACGCATTCTTCCATCCTGGGATAACCACTTTTCAGTTTCCATTTAAAGTAGAGGGATTCAGATTTGTGCAAAAATCTATGAAACCGGCATCTCAAAAGAAATCTCCTGAAATTTTTCTATGAAAGATGGTGGGTGGTTGTGACATTAGGCTTGTGTATATTTAAGGCAATTAAGAGTAAGAGAAAATTAGGGAGAACTGCATTATTGACCTCTGTCAGTACCAGATGACATAGAGAGCTACGAGAAGGGCAGTAACGCATCATCATAAACCAGAAACAGTGTCAAGTTCCATTTGTGCCTTAACACCTTTGGTTTACCATGGAAAAGTACATTTCGGATCAAGTTTGTTTTTCTGCTATGTTCAAAGAAAATGCAGGAAACTAGCAATAGCTATATATTCATCAGACAGCTGCTGCCTTTCTAAACAAAAATAAAGGGAAGTGCTTCATAAATAAGGACAATAATCACTGTTCTGAAATTGAGGTTGAGTGTGCTTTCTTTTACTACATCTGACTGAAGGCTAACAGGATGCTGAGTAACAACAGGGGGTAACTCACATTATAAATGGCTTGGAGCAGGGACAATTACTAGTTGGGCATCACAGCCATCAAGACACCAGGGAGAGATTATCACTTACTCCTCTGCCATACGCTTATGGAAGAATTGAGCATTAAACTGATCATCCTTACATTGTATGTATTTCTGTGTTGAGGATTAGTTCATGTGTTTGACTCTTTCTTCCCTCAAGGAACTTGTGGAGTACTACAAGCACCATTCTCTTAAAGAAGGTTTCAGAACCTTGGATACAACTCTGCAGTTTCCATACAAGGAGCCAGAACATTCAGCTGGACAGAGGGCTAACAGAGCGGGCAACCGCTGTGAGTATTGTAATTCAGAATACAATTGGCTGTCACTTAAGGATTGAAGGCATGAGAACATCTTCATTCGGTATTTTGAAACGGAACCAATTAATGTGCTGATGCATTTAGCAAGGAATTTTCCTGGAGCAAAGCAAAATCAGATGGACCAACAGGTTTATGAATATGCTGAGATTTAGTTCTTTGAGCTAAATTAAAAATCATGTTTTCAGAGTTCCCATTATGGCTCAGTGGTTAACGAATCTGACTAGGAGCCATGAGGTTGTGGGTTAAAGATCCGGCGTTGCCATGAGCTGTGGTGTAGGTTGCAGACACGGCTTGGATCCTGCATGGCTGTGGCTCTGGTGTAGGCCGGTGGCTACAGCTGCGATTGGACCCCTAGCCTGGGAACCTCCACATGCCGTGGGTGCAGCCCTAGAAAAGACAGAAAGGCAAAAAAAAAAAAAAAAAAAAAAAAAAAAAATCATGTTTTCTGTTCAGAAATCCATCTGAAATGCAGGGTATGCTAATATGCAAGTTTTGTACTTTGCAGTGACTTTTATATTAGCCAAACTCTTTTTAACTGATACATTTATGGTCATAATCCAATTGGATTGACAGTATTTAAGCAAGGCTGGTGCACAGCTCTCCCATCTAACCTCCTATCCAAGTCTGCTTGGAGATACTGTTTCAATGATAACTTCCCGAACTTTGAAATAACTGAAAGTATGTTTCCTCTGACGCCAGTATTTGAAAGTGTGTATGAGCCACTCTCTTTCAGAATGAGCACCATGCCACAAATATCCACTACAGAGTAGCACATGAGCCAAAAGCTTGTTATCATTTGAGTGCGAGTTCAAGTCAAAAAACGTTTTCCTCATCATCATTTAGTGCAGGTAGTCTTCCCAGAGATGGCTGTAACATGTAAAGAGAACACTGTGATGAAAAATGCTATGAATAAAGTGTGATTTCATCCCCTTATTATAATGGCATTTTTTGTTTTTTGTTTTTAGGGCTGCACCATCGCGTATGGAAGTTCCCAGGTTAGGGGTCCAATTGGAGCTGTAGCTGCTGGCCACAGCCACAGCCACCCCAGATCCAAGCTATGTCTTCGACCTACATGACAGCTCATGGCAACACCAGATTCTCAACCTACTGAGCAAGGCCAGGGATTGAACCCATGCCCTCATAGTCTGGTTTGTTACCACTGAGCCATAATGGGACCTCTCTAAATAAAACTTCTTTAGAGGAGAAAGGAATAGTTTTATTACCCTCACAATGTTTAGCCTAAGCAAAAATGGGAATATCTAGGGGTATTTGAAGAAAAGAATTTGCATCATGTAACGTAATTTTAACTCCCCCCACCCCAAAAAGCAGAAGCTGAAAGGGAAACAAGAATCTCTCGGGGCTCTAACAACACCAGTAGAACTTCATAACACTTGCATATAAGAAAACAAACAAGTAATCTGTCACATCAACTGACAGTTGTTTTTTTTTTTTAATTTGAGTAACTTAATAGCTGTTCTCTTCACAAGGATCAGTGATAAATGAACAGGCTTGTGCAATGAGAATCGTCAGAGCACACTTACTGTTGAAACTGTAAAAACATTAAAATTTACCTTTTGGAGTTCCCGTCGTGGCTCAGTGGTTAACGAACCCAACTAGTGTCCATGAGGACGAAGGTTTGATCCCTGGCCCCACTCAGGGGGTTAAGGATCTGGCGTTGCCATGAGCTGTGGTGTAGGTCGCAGATGTGGCTTGGATCCCGAGTCACACCTGTGGCTGTGGTGTAGGCTGGCAGCTACAACTTGATTGGACCCCTGGCCTGGGAACCTCAATATGCCGTGGGTGTGGCCCTGAAAAGACCAAAAAAAAAAGCATCTATGCATCTATTTTTTGGCCCACTCTTAGCCAATTATCTTAGACTCTTACATAGGCCATAATTTTTTTAATTTTCTTTTTTTTCTGGGGGGCTGCAGCTGTAGCATATGCAAGTTCCCAAGCTTGGGGTGGAATCAGAACTGCAGTTGCTGGCCTGTGCCACAGCCACACTGGATCCTAGCCACATCTAGTGATCCATGCTGCAGCTTGCAGCAATGCCAGATCCTCAACCCACTGAGCAAGGCCAGGAATTGAACCCTCATCCTCATGGATACTAGTCAGGTTCTTAATCCACTGAACCACAGTGGGGCCTCCTCTACCAATTTCTTAAACATCTACCAAGGTTATGATGTGTTTCCCCACACGCAAAATCTAATTCTCAATTCTTTTTTTACCTCATCTTCCCAGTAGCAGCAGATAAGAAGTTGCTAGGGTTAGGGTTAGGGTTGTTGTTCATTTAGAGATCCAAGGTGAGAGGGTTTGGCAGTCAGAGAGCAGATGTCCCACGTTAGTGGGAGGCACTAACCCTCTATTTGACTGCATAGTTGTTATCCCCATGCACTTCGTCTGGGCTCCGCACACATAGGTGGCTCAGAGAATACTGTTCAACAATGAAGTTGCCTAATTTAAAATTTGTGTCTAGTGTTTAACCAGATATTGAATGCTCAAACTTGTTAGTCACTAGGAATGGAGTTACAGGCTCTTTTTCCTTTTTCAAAACACAGCCCACAGCGTGATTATGAATATCCAGGCAAGCTACAGGGAGATTGAGAGTCACCAATTCAGACATTCCAAACCCAATCTTTGGGAGAGATTCTGGCACACCCTCTTTTATAATCAAGAAGTAAAGCCCATCATCCATTTAAAACTTAGTCTTTGTTAGAGCTTGACTTTGTTCATCACTTATTCAGTCATTTCATTTCTTCAACAGATAGTAAGTTAAATACCCAACGCAGACAAGGCACTGTTCTAGGTCCTGCAGTTGAGAAGACAAAGTCCCTGCCCTTATGGAGCTTCTATTTTAATGAGAAGACTCTGGCAAGTCAGGGTTAGGATTTGGTATTTTTTAGAGGATGATCAGGCATGATCTTGCTCCTAAAGAGACCGGAAGGAAGTTAGGGCATGAGTCAGTATGTCAATCAGCAATAATTTCTTGATGGTCTACTCCTCAAGATTATTCAGTTATTACCATACAGCAAGATAAGGATCTTAGTTCAAATTTATGTTATCCCCATGTGTTATGTACTTTATGTGGACTCTGCATGAAATGAGAGGAACACTGAGATTAAATGAGATGCTGTAGATAAGGCATTTAGCAGAGTGCCAGTCCATGGCCAACACGTAATCAAAGCCATCCCCAATTCCACCACTTCCACCATGGGTGCTGCTGTTACTGCTTCTAGTAACCCCTAACAGCAAACATTTCCTTTTATTTCTAATAGTTGAATGGCTGGTTTTAAACTCAGAGCGATATACATCTTTGCTGATTCTTTAAATATACTTTACTTATTTCATATCAAGCCCTGCTTAAGGGTTAACCCTTAATGGAAACACTGCTTCTGTTTTTATGCATGTGGTGCCTCTCTGGAAGTGATAAAGAGGGAAACACTACCTATTCTGTATAGAGAGCGTGCAGGATGCCTCTAGAGTTCTTACCTCTGCTTATAGCTCTGGGGGCTGCTGCTAAACATCATCTCAAAGAAACTTTTACAAGAAGTAATACCTTGGGATATGGGGTTGGACACGGTGTGGCATCCCCATTACTTCTGAAGCAAAGGAGGAAGCAGAGCAGGCAAGCTGAAGCCCAGGACCACCCTCTGTTCAACTCCTAGAGCCTGCTACTTATTATTTTTTTCTTAAATAATATAGTCACCTTGGAAAAGAAAGTTCCAGGGCACTGTGGGACAGGTTGCTTCTGTATTAATACAAAATGTTCTCGGGCAAATTAACAACTGTTTTCAAGATTGTAAAATGTAGTACCATTATGACAGACCTACTGCATGCAATTACAGAAGTACACAGATAAAGAAATCGCTTCCAATTAAACGGGCATCCAGTGTATTGGTCAGGGAGCACACAGCGTTTCTAGGTGAGGAGCTCGTTGTAGGCGAGGCTCTTTCCGGGATCTTTGAGACTTTATTTTTGCCTTTATGATGACTGGAGTGTTTCCAAGAGTGAAGAAAAAGAGGAGAGAACAAAGAGGTCTCAGGCAGAGCAGGGAGCTGTCGTGCTTCCCATACATTGGACAGCTAAACTGCGGTGGCTCCCTGACAATGTTCTGCCCTGTTCTGTGGATCGTGTAAGAATCCCGTTCCTTGCCAAACACGGTCGCAGAAAACCTGCCTTCGGCTGCTTCGGGTGTACCCGAGGGCTCGTATATTTGAAGAGCAGGGAGCTGACTTTTGCCTTCCTCCCTCCACAATGAGCACTGAATTATTTTCAGGTCTGTTACGGAGTAACTGTCTGACCTTAGGCAAGTCACTTAGCCTGTCTGGGCCTCAGCTTTTTCATCTGATGAATAAGGAATGAGATTAGATATTTTATTATCTTCTTTTAAAAACAGCATCCTAGGTCTCTTTCTTTGTGTGCATGAGAGGAGGAGGTAAGGTAGAATGGCAATCACCTGTTACACTCGGAAGAGTTGCATGATGAGCTGTTTCCCCTTGATAGACCTCAAGCATTTTCCCAAGTAAATACAGTGGAGAATTAGTGGGACCACAGAGTTGGCTAATGTTTTTACAAATGGTGGTTATCACTGTATTTACGTAATCGCAAGTATCTTCTCACAACTTATTATGAAAGGGAAATGGAAACACCTTAATCCAGAGATCCAAAGTAACATCACCAGTAGTGGGTCAACTTGGTATCACGTACCTGCTAATGTGATGCTCTGAGAAGGACAGACCAACACTTTGGGGGTATCCCTGCCCCCAGGGCACACAGTTTGAACCTAATCATGAGGAAACCACAGATAAACTCTAACTGAAAGTCATTCTACAAAATAACTGGCCTATACGCTTTCAGGAATGTCAGTGTCACGCAAGACAAAGACTGAGGAATTATTTCAGATTGAAGGAAACCAAAGCGACATGACAGCTACAAGCAACATGGGATCCTGGATTGAACCCTGGACCCCCAATTTTTTTTTTTTTTCTGTAAAGGACATACATTGGACAGCTAACACATTTTGAATAGGTTTCTAAACTAAGAGTATTACTTGTTTTTGATAATTGTACTGTGATTTTATAAAGAAAGAAAATACCTTTGTGTTTTGGAAGCGCACACCAAAATGTTTAGAGAAAAAGGGCATTTTATCTGCAGCATATTCTAAAATAGTTCAGGAAAAATAGAGATTAATAAAGCAAACTGTAAAATATTAACACTTGAGTTTGAGTGAAAAGTATATAGGAGTTTTTTGTACTATTTTTATTATATACATTTTTTTAAAATTATTTCCTCAATACAATTTTTTTCTACTGTACAGCATGGTGACCCAGTTGCACATACAGGTACACATCCTTTTTTCTCCCATTATTATGTTCCCTCATAAGTGGCTAGACAGTTCCCAGTGCTACACAGCAGGATCTCATTGCTAATCCATTCCAAAGGCAATAGTTTGTATCTGTGAACCCCAAGCTCCCCAACCACCCCACTCCCTCCCCCTCGGCAACCACAAGTCTATTCTGCAAGTCCATGATTTTCTTTTCTGTGGAAAGGTTCATTTGTGCCATATATTAGATTCTACATGTAAGTGATATGGTATTTGTCCTTCTGACTTACTTCACTCTCTTTAATTTTTTATTAAAGTGTAGTTGATTTACAACGTTCTACCAACGTCTGCTGTATGGAAAAGTGACCACTGCTACATATACATTCTTTTTTTATACCATCTTCCATCATGTTCTAACCTAAGAGACTGGACGCTAAATAGCTCCCGGTGCTGTACAGTAGGACCTCATTGTTTTGTCCTATTCTTGCTATTAAGTCCAAATTATTCCAGAAGTAAAAAGTTTTAAAACTTAGAGATGACCCCGTTAGCTGAAGAGGACTAACAGAACTGGAACAAAGTGGCAGCACAGGATTTCCTCCACTTGATCCAGGGGGAGAGGGAGCTTGGTGCACTGATTTTAGCGGATTTGGGATACTGAGTAGGTCACATTTGAAACCATGTCTTCCTCACCTGTGACCTCACTGTATCTGCTTATTCATTCATTCTTTTATTCAACAAACACTTAAACACTTAGTATGTGCCAGGCCCTGTTCTAAATCTAGATGCTAGTTGTAACAGTGAATACCATGGACAGGAACAAACATAAAACAACTTCATAAATAATTACACATTTTGCCAAGTCTTGTGAAGCCGAAGCACAAGTGAAAGGGTGCAACAAGAGGGGCTGTTTAACCTAGAGGGTCAGGGAAGGACGTCTTGAAGTGGTGTCTGGGTGAAATTAAAGGATCTACTTTGGTTGACGGATTGGCAGGGTGTGAGCTAGGGGTGGGTAGGGAAACTCCACTATGAAGAAGCAGCTCATATGAAGGAGCTTTAGCAGGATTTAACTTTGCATGTTTTAGGAATTAGGAGGGGGTCAAGTGTGTGAAGCAGTGAGTGGATTCTAAGATCTACAGTTGGAATGTACTGAAACTTTATAATAACAGAAAATGATATGAACAGACATTGTTTTAAGAGCTCACTGCCTCCTCTGTGAGAGAGGCTTAGAGGGAGGTGTGGACGGAAGAGGGATGAGTTAGGAAACTACTGCAGATGTGAATGGGAAGCACGATGGTGGTTCGGACAAAAGCTGAACAGAGACAGTGGAACAGGACAGTTGAGCAGATTTGGATTTCATCTGGAGGTTGAGCCGACTGGATAAAGGAAAAGGAACTGAGGTAGAAGAATACACAAGTACTGGCCTTAGAGGACTGCCCAGTAGTCACCCCACTGACCTGGAAACAGAAGTGATATAACATGTATACAGGAGAAGATAACACGTTAGGTTTTGTGCCCATTCTTAGTACCTATGCACACTCGATGTTTCAGCAGGCAGTTGACACTAAGAAGAGTGGTTGGGGTTGAAGATAGTTTTATGAATCATTTACACTTTATTTCATAGTTTTCAAGACTACAGTCTGATTTATATCTTGATCTAACAACTTCTGGTGTCTTGTTCCCTGAAGCCTTAGGAACCAGGCCCCTTTGCTTCTCATTCTCAAATTGCACTCTGCCCAGGGCCTTTCATGAAGCAGGTGCTCAGAGGAGTTAAGTGAATGAAGTCAGAGCCCAAGGTCCATGCGCGACATTCAAGTGTTACATGTAGTTGCTATTTTAAAAAGCATGGAAAGATGGGTGGGCTCGAAACGTACTATCGTTCAGCGTGATCCTTTTGATGTGATGACAACTATTATAGGAATTCTTCTAATACTGACAAAGGCGATGGGTCCTGGGTCAGCGGGACCATAAAAATGCCCTTATAGGGAAGAGTCAAAGCCAGAGCCAGAAAAAACCTGGGCTGTATCTCCCCGGTGTGGTCTCTTTGACACAGGTACCCCCGTTATTCCCTCTGCCATCTGGCAGTATGCTTAAGCTTCATTTTAGCCAGTGTTTAGAAACTTGGAAATTGTATCATTCATATTTATTTAACTCAACGTAACATAAGTTTCTTCTTCCTGATCATTCTTGAAACATCCTGTTAATGCCTTAACCTTTACCACTATTTATTAGCTTTGGCACAGTGTAACAGTGGATAATATTTATTATCTCCTTCATACAAATTCCTCAAACATCCACTTAGTTTTTTACTTTGTCTTTGTAATTCAACATACCCATATTTATCTACTCTTCTTTTCTGATCTCCTAACTTTACCCTCAGCCTTTTGTCATCTTTTCCCCTGGTCATTTGGCATTTGGGTTTGATTTAATCTAATTTTATTCTGGTAATTTAAATATCTGTTTTAATTCCATTGCAATAGCTTCCTAGAACTGCCGTAAAAATGACTGCCAATGGAGGGGCTTAAAACAACAGAAATTTACTTTCTTGTGGTTCTGGAGGCCCGAAGTCTGCCATCAGTGTTGGCAGGGTTGTTTCTACTGGAGGCTCAGAGCGAGAATCCACCCCGGCCTCTCTTCTAGTTCCTGGGTGGCTGGTGGCAATCCTTGGTGTCCCTTGGCTTACAGACTCATCGCTCCAATCTCTGCCTTGTCTTCATGTCACCTCCTCCTCTGTGTGTTATTTCCCCTTTTATAACGACACTTGTCATTTTATTTAGAGTCCACCCTAATATAGGATGATGTCATCTTGAGATCTTTCACTTATATCTGCAAAGACCCACTTTCCAAATAAGATCAGCTTCCCAGGTTCTAGGCAGACACATCTTTGGGAAGGTGAGGCACCATTCAACCCACTCTAATCTCATAGTACTAATTTTAATTTTTTTCAAAATTTTCCATCCTTATTTATTTTTTATTGGCGTTCTAAGAGGACTTTGTGTCACTGGGGTAGACAGCAAGTCAATGGATGGGGAGTTGCAGGGGAAACATCACGTTAATACAGTGAACTATTTTCCAATGGCTCGTACCTTTCCTGCAGCCTAAAGCACTGTCTTCCTGAGCAGAAGCACTTCTGACCAATGAAAGAAAAACCTACCCAACCAATTGTCTGAAACACAATATAACATATTTGATATAGAGTATGAACCTAGTGATTCTGTCTGATAGTCAATAATTTGATGATTAACAGACCACCATATTTTTCAGACCCCTTTCACATAAATTAATGTCTCCAACGGAGTGCTTCTTCATGAACCCCCAGCCCCTTGAGAAGCATCATGAAAGGTTTCATTTGTTGAACAGATGAGCTAGAATTGCTGCTTGTATGATACAGGAAAGTAACAAATGTGCCTAGAGTTTCCCTAGTTTATTTCCTCCCGCAACAAGCCTCATGGGGTGTTAAGCTCACCTTACGAGCCTTAAGTTACTTAGAACAATGTCTGGCACGTGGGACGTGCTCGATGCTCTTTTCTAGGGGCTTAGATGGGTCCAACCCACTGCTGACATTGTTATCTTCTTTTCCTCAGGATGTCATGTCCACAGAATTTACAGTTCTTGGGCATGATCGACTGCGGCTGCACATCTTCATTATCAGGTCATGCTGGGCTTCCTGTTATATTTACCTTCCTCAGGAGCTTTATGACTCAAAATGCTGCTATAAGGCATTTTTACCCTGAACCTGATAGCTTTGACAATTAGCAGCCAGTATCCAGGGTCCCTTCAGAGGTATAATACCTGCAGATCAAAATTCTACAGATTCAAGTAACCTCACTCAAACCTTTTTTTAATATTTCAGAGCTCAAAAAGTAGTCCTTATGTTTTGATAGTTCTTACTTTGTATACGATTCTTTCTCATAAACCTTATTTTCTGAATTAAAAACTGATCTCTATATGTGTCATGTTCCCTAATTGGACACAGTACCCTCGTGTGGCAACCCTGATCCAAGGCTTTGGTTTTTCTAGTCTCTCTTGCCTATAAAACAGAAGTTTATCTAAATTGAGAGGGATTCCTTTTTTTTTTTTTTTTTTCCTTGCTAAAATTTGGATCAGGCTCTAGCTTTGATGAACAATGCTGAGAGCTCTTTTTTCATCATCTAGACCGCTGATATGCAGCTTGAATTCCACATGTACACAAGATAGCAGTCTTAACTCTGCACCTCTCGTCTCTCCTGATAGCGTGAGAACTTGAGTACAGACTCAGCGAGAGCTCCTTCATTCACTGTTTTATGTATTCAAAGTGTTTGAGCATCTACTTGTACCAAACACTTGATCACACTTACCTCTTCAGTGTTACCTACAGTTTAGCTTAATGGCTCAGCAACAGCCGGGAATGCAGGGGCGGATCTTGTATCAAGGCACCTGAGACTTAGCTCTCCCATCGGCCCTGGGAGAGGCTTCTTCGAACAAGGACCTTCTGTGACATTCCTGAGAGGTCATCCTCAGGCTTGGCTTGGCACTCAAGCGACTTTAAGTCCATGGCCACACAAAAGCACTCCATTTACTTTTTGAACACAATTTTAAAAAGAATTCGTATCTTGGTCCAGAACTTTGCCTTATTGTCGTTGTTTACCATCATCAGTTCATCTCTTCAAAGCTTCTCCAAGTTAAATATACTTTATATGCTCTATCATGATAACCCTTCATCTGATGTGCATCTGCCCCTTCCCCACTGCATTTCTTTTTCAATAAACTACTCAGATTAAGCAGTCCCTTCTCATATACATGGTTGCCTCATCTGTCACCATGCTGGCCTCTGTGCCATGAAGTCACTCCAGTTTGTCAGCACTGACCACAAACATTTCAAAATTGCCTGACTTCTCATTCAGACCTTTCTCTATTCAAAGCTCATTCGTTCTGTTCGATCTTCCCCAATTCATTTTCCCTCTTTTTCTTCAGCCCTCTTCCTCACAAGACACCTTTCCTCATGTCTTTAGTTATTACATCCTCAGTAGTAACTTCTCCACAGGGCCCCACATTCATTCACTCAACAGCTCTTTATTGAGAGCCTACTTCGAGGCAAGCACTGTTCAAATTGCCAGGAATTCGCAACAGTGGGGTCGGGGGGGAGACAAGTTTCTGCCCTTGTGGAACGTACATTGTTGTGGGGAAGGCAGATAGCAGATAAAAAATAAATTATATAGTATTAGAAGTTGGTGAGTGCTCTGGAGAAAAAATAATTTAACAACATAATGGCACTCCGGAGGGCTGGGGATGGTTTATGACTTTAACTGGGCTGGTGAGGAGATGAACAATACTAGAGATTCATTTTTCCACCTTTTGGTGGCTTAATAGAGAGCTAGTTCAGCAATTTTGAGTTTTGCCAACAGAAGCTCCCCTTTCTAACAAGGCCATATGTATGACCAGTGTCTCGGTCTGTCTGGGCTGCCATAACAAAACCACAGACTGAGTGTCTTATAAACATGGAAATGTATGCCTCACAGTTCTGGAGGTTGGGGAGCCTATGGTCAAGGGCTAGCAGATTTGGTATCTGGTAAGAGCCTGTGTTCTGGGTCACAGGAGACACCATGTGTCCTCACGTGGAAGAAAAGGGCTAGGAAGCTCTACGGGATGGCTTTTATAAGAGTGAGTTTATAACCCCATCCACGTGGGCTTCATTGTCATGACCCAAGCACCTTCCAAAAGCCACACTTCTTAATACTATCACATTAGGCATAAGGTTTCAGCATATGAATTTGGGGAAGGCAAGGGGGACATAAATATTCAGTCCATAGCAAACAGGGGGTTTTATCATTATAAATGTACACAAATACCTTATTCATCTGAAGATCAGGTGACTCAGTCTTTGACCTTGGCATGTACAGAGTATTCCCGGCCAACCTAGCAGCAGGACAGTGGGAGTCTGGGGGATTGAGTGCCCTCTACCTACTGACTTACTTTGATATTACCCCTCCACCCCATATAAACCCTGCTTTCTCTCTGCACCATATGGCACTAGTCATGTGTCCATGGCTCTTTTACGGGGCATCAGAGTAGGCCTCACTGTGAAGGTAACACTTAAGATTCAAGGAAGTAAGAGCAGGAAAGTGCAGTGCAAAGGAAGCTGTGTATATGTATGTGTGTATACACATATATACGTGCAGTGCAAAGGAAGCTGTGTATATGTATGTGTGTATACACACACTCATATATAGGTGCAGTGCAAAGGAAGCCATGCATATGTATGCGTGCATATACACACCCATATATACATATACATACATGCATGCAGTGTGGCCAGAGCAAAAGAAGAGTAAGAGCAGCAGAGATGGAATCATTATGTGAGGCTTTACAGGACTTTAGCTTTTACTCTGGAAGAAATGGGAAGCCACTGGAAGGATTTAAGCAAAGGAGAGACATGCCAGAGTTTCACAGGATTGTTCTAGCTTCTGTGAAGAAACAGAAGACCAGCTAGGAGGCTCACAGGCAAACCAGGTGAGAGGTGGGAGTGGCCCGGACCAACATGTGGCCAGATAGGGGATATATTATGAAGGTGATCCGACAGGCCATTCTGATCTATCAAATATGAGACAGAACAGCAAGAGAAGATTCAAGGATGACTATAAGGTGTTTGGCCCGAGCAACTTGAAGATTGAAGATTTTTTGTGGGGGGGGGGAGACAGGCTCAAATGGAGCTCAGAAGTCTAGTCATAGCACTCTCTATTCAAAATGACTACTTTCCACGTCTCTGTATCATCTCTAACGTATTTGTCTCTTTACTAATCTGTAAGTGCCTTTGAAGGCTGATGCTCTGTCTCATTTGTTATATCTCCAGTAGCATCTTAGCACAGTACTTGGTACATTGTTAGTTATTTAATAAACATCTGCCAATTATTTGTAAAGAGTAAGGATTTAGGAAGACATAGGCAGAACATTCTTCAACATAAATCACACCAATATCTTTTGGGATTCACGTCCTGGAGTAATGGACATAAAAACAAAAAAACCAAATGAGACCTAATTAAACTAAAAAGTTTTTGCACACCAAAGGAAACCACAAACAAGACCGCCTACAGAATGGGAGAAAATTTTTGCAGACAATGCAACCAACAAGAAATTAATCTCAAAAATATATAAACAGCTCATACAGTTTAGTGTCAAAAAACCACCCAAAAGATAGGCGGAAGATCTAAATAGACATTTCTCCAAAGATGACATACAGCTAGCCAACAAGTACAGGAAAAGATACTCAGTATCACTAATTATTAGAGAAATGCAAATCAAAATTAAAGTATCACCTCACATTGGTCAGATGACCATCATTAAAATGGCTACAAATAATAAATGCTGGGGAACAGGGAACCCTCCCCTACACTGTTAGTGGGAATGTTATTTGGCAGAGACACTATGGAGAAAAGTATGGAGGTTCTTTTAAATATTAAGAATAGAGCTGCCATATGATCCTGCAGTCCCGCCCCTGGGCATGAATCCAGAGAAAAGTGTAATTAGAAAGGTACGGACACTATTGTAGCGCTATTTACAATAGCCAAGACATGGAAGCAACCTAAATGTCCATAGACAGATGAATGGATAAGGAAGGTGTGGTACATATATACAACAGAATACTACTCGGCCATAAAAAAGAATGAAACAATGCTATTTGCAGCAACATGGATGAACCTAGAGATCATTTTACCAAGTGAAGTGAGTCAGAGAAAGACAACATAACATTTACCTGTGGAAACTTAAAAAATAATACCAATGAACTTTACACAAAACAGAAATAGACCCACAGACACAGAAAATAAACTTACAGTTACCAAAGGGGAAAGGGGGGAGGAATAAATGAGGAGTATGGGATTAACAAATACATACTACTGTATATAAAATAGATAACCAACATGGACCTACTGTTTAGCACAGGGAGCTACTCAATATTCTGTAATAACCTACATGGGAAAGGAATCTGAAAAAGAATGGTTATGTGTATAACTGAATTGCTTTCCCATGTACCCTAACACAACATGGTGCATCAACTATACTCCAAAAGCAACAAAAGAGAGTATGGATTTAGCATCAAGTTCACATCTTGATAAACTACATGCCTATAAATAATCTTAAATCCCTTGAAATGTCAAATGATCTAAGTTTCCATAACAATAAGCCCTTATACTCATTCTTTGCTGGTTAATGGCTTTATATATTTAGACTGTGCAGTACTGAATACAAAGTAGCTATTTATTTTTTTACAATGACTAAGTTTTCCTTGTCCTATCTTTGAATTTTTATTTAAAAGAGATTTATCCATTCACCAGATGTCAGCATTCAATTAAATATAACCAATTTGAATTATTTGTAGTTTTTTGAGTGACAGTATATAAAATACACAATAAACACTATATATTTGAGGGAAATGGGTGAGCAGGTATTTGATAACTATGTGAGTGTTGCCGGGAGTCTTAAGAAGAAGACAGGGCTCAGTTCTAATATAAAACCAGGTTAAGGATCGCAGATTTAAACTAAAGGTTCATTAAATCCTCAGCAAGTTCTCCCCTTCGAGGCCATCTGAAGACAACTGTGGAAAAAAGAACCTCCTGGAACCCCCATCAAAGTGTCCCACATGGGAACACAGTTGTTCATGAAAACCTTTAGGCCACTGCTGGGCCGAGGACTCACAGGAATCCCTGTGTTGATGATGCTACCGCTGGTCCAACGGCGTGATATTTTTACTGACAGCTTTTTGTTACATTAATGAGTATGAACACATGCGGCTGCTCCAACTTAAAGCTGAACACATGTCTATCCCAGAGAATAATTAACAAATGCTTATTAGCATCATGTTCAGTTATACACAAAATGGAAAATTAAGTATTAGGGCAAAAAAAAAAAAAATGCTTTGTCATTTGATAACCAGTACCTTAAGGAAAAGTGTTGATTCGGTTTGGTCTCTGCGGTGTGCAGATTTCAAATGCTACTGAAAATTGAGTGGATTTTCATTTGCTCACGAACATGAATAGCCTAATCAAGGCAGAGCAAAATACTTTAAAGCAATGCTTAGTGAGCCTTGACAACACAAGTACAGGCATCAGATATCAATTCACTAGTACTTTTTCATTCTACTCTGAACCCTGTTTCTCTTTTTATTGCTGTGCTTCTGTGGCTCTGCCTTCTCAGTCAAGTCCCTATACTGAAAAATATTCACTAATGATTTGCCAATCAATTTATTAGGGCTATGCTGACAGCTTCTGTTTCAATTAGAGATTCTTAGTCCTTCAGCCTTTAACTAGGAAAAGTTAATGCCATGTGACTGTACTTTTGACAGTTCCCCAATGAGAAATACTAAGTCACTCAACTGTGAGCCCCTCACTGGCTAGTGTTCCATGAACATCAGTCCATCGGAGGGCCAGGTGTCACGTGAAAATAATCAGAGACCTACCTGAGGGTGATGGTCTCTCTGAGCAAGGGCTCCTTTGTGCTAATAAGGAGTTGAAAGCGTTTGGGGAAGGAGGAACGTTGGATCCTTAATGAAAGCATGCAGTTTGCAAATGATTACTTCCATGAAAACAGTCTCGGCATAAATTTAATCTTGTCTCAGTGGATATAGACATGAATCAAAGTTCTTTCTTTCAGGAAGCTTCCTGGAATACTGTGAGGTACTAGCAAGCAGGCTACCTGTGATATCAGGCGGTGAAGTGAGTGTTAGGCCAGGAAATGACAGGGACAGGAGATAATCATCCCTCTGCATCCCCATGGGGATGTCACTGCTACTGCTCCCCTCCATGACACGCACCTACCAACAGTCCATCCTGGCAGAGGAAGAGGAAGAAAACATGTATCTGCCTGTGTGTAAAAGTAGGTGGGTATCTTCTCAGTGTGGACATAAACATGTGGTAGCCCTTAAACTACCTGGCAAAATATTCCCACTAGATGCCTTATTCGGACACTGCTTCCATCTAGATTTAAATCCACGCTTTCCTAGGGAAACGTGTTATTTGATACGCTTGCCTCCACAGGTGCCAGGCGTTCAAATGCTATTTTGCCACCTTCCAGGAATTAAGGACCCAAAGGCAGTGAAAATTGATGTGTAGAAAAACTGACAACAGTAAGTCATGCCACACTGTGTAGAAAAGTAGAAGTATCTCCACCAAGCCTTAAAAAGTTTGCCTGAGAGCTGTGGACAGGGCGACAAGAGTGCAAGATTCAGAAGATTCCTCAGGCATAGAGTGTGGTTCATGTCATGAGACCCACAGTATTTAACAGCTGTTCAGCATCTCAGAAAAAAAGGAAAAAAATTAAGAGTTATCGTAGGAATATCATTGATAGATTATGCCTCTCAGGGATCCCAGGGAATAAAACTTGAATGTGTTTCACTCTCTCTCCTTTGTGCTGGAAGTCTTTTTGAGCAGTTAAGTGAGCAAAAAAGATGAGCTAAATGAAGAAGAGGAGGAGCCATCAAGAGCTTGCAGAACTAAATACCCTGCTGAGATACTTGTCCATTCAGCAGCTTTGGCTGTAAGCTTCTTAGCACTGGGCCTGATCCCATGGGGATGCAGAAGCAGCGTAAGAGCTGGCCCCTGGCTCTCCTGAATCAATGGCTAACTGGAGACACAACACAGGAGCTCATTCGGTAATTAAGCAGCAGGGCCAGGGAGGCCATGATGGAAGTGCCCAACAGGTGATGGCTAGAAAGGACAGCGAGGCAGCAGAGTGTCATCAGCATTGGTCAGGGAAGGCACGTGAAAGGGCCCAAGCCGAGCTCTGAAGGACGTTAAGTTTAGCAGAAGCAAGGTGAAGGAGCAGCATTCCAGAACAAGCACAAGTTTTCAGTTGAAACTGAAGCTGAGGGTGTGTGTGCTGGGGTCACTAATTAGGAAGCTGGTCCAGATGAAAAGGATTCATGTGGGAAAATGATTTGGTTAGAAAAACATGATATAGCCAGACTACAGATGCCCTGGCATTCAGGTCAAGAGTCTGGACTTTATACTTTAGGAAAAGGATTGAGTCGGTTTATGGTGAATAGCTGAGCGGTGGTATTTAGAATCGAAGGGAAAGAAAATCGAGTCTAAGACCACCAGTTGGGAGGCAGTCGTTTTAATTTAGAAATGCTATCAGGAGTTCCCATCGTGGCTCACTGGTTAACAAATCCGACTAAGAACCATGAGGTTGCAGGTTCGGTCCCTGCCCTTGCTCAGTGGGTTAATGATCCGGCGTTGCCGTGAGCTGTGGTGTAGGTCGCAGATGCGGCTCGGATCCTGCGTTGCTGTGGCTCTGGCGTAGGCTGGGAACCTCCATATGCCGTAGGAGCGGCCCAAAGAAATAGCAAAAAGACAAAAAAGAAAAGAAAAAAAAAAAAAAAAGAAAGAAATGCTATCAGTATCCGAATGGGGATGGTGAAACTGAGAATTCGGTGAAAGGATAACTTATTTCAGGGGAAGAAAACAGTGAACAGAGAACTAAACAGCATATTGACCTTCCAAGGATAGTTTGCCAAAGGAACACAGGAGTTATTAAAAAAATAACACAAATACTAGGAAGCTGCTAGATTACAAGGAGGAAGATGATGAGTTTGGTTTCAGACAAGCGAAATTGGAGAGGTAATGGTTGTACCTCCTGGCAGTGTCATTAAAATCTGTAAAATCAGACTGGAATTCAGGTGAGGAGCCAAGGCATATCCAAGAAGAAATTCCATTCACTGGGGGAAAAAATAGAGTGAAACCAGCAGGGGAAGCCAAGGCTGGAATAGCTACCCTTTAGCTATTTGTTTTTTGTTTTGTTTTTTTCCCTTGTTTAAGGCCACACCTGCAGCATGTGGAAGTTCCCAGGCTAGGGGTCAAATCAGCGGCAGCTGGCAGCCTATACCACAGCCATAGAAATGCCAACACCAGATCTGAGCCACATCAGCAACCTACACCACAGCTCACGGCAATGTGGCATCCTTAACCCACTGAGCAAGGCCAGGGATCGAATCTGCATCCTCATGGATCCTAGTCAGGTTATTAATCTGCTGAGCCACAGTGGGAACTCCCCAGATGATAATTTTTAGATAAGATTTAAGATGATTCTAATTATAGGTACTTGGCATGAATGCAAATGCTTGCAAAGCTTCTGGGGTTGGGGAGGGGTGCAGGCTGATGTTATGTATTGGAAACAGGGATTCGGGCCCTTTGGTGAGGCATCACCCATATTCAGGAGTGTTAGATATTTTAAGGTTAAAGTTATCTGATCAAACTATTTTTGAGATTTAAATAGCATTTAATTGTTTTCATTGATTTATTTCCTTCTAGAGCAAACTTATCTTTTGTTATAATTCAAGATGACTTTTGAATTGCCTTCATTAGAAGTTTTTTGGGAAATCGGTTTGAAATGCAGTCTTCTTTTATTACTTTATGGATAAGAAGAGAATCAAGGCTGGACACTTAGAACAGTCTCCTTATTACGCAGAAGCAACATTCAGAATGAGGCATTCTAATTTAAGTTCCCACACACGTGGGACAGGAACCTTGGCACCAGATTTTCTGCCAATAGTACAGTCAGGGTGCCATTTTTCTCATTAGAGATGGCGCCCCCTCTCTAATAGTGGGTATAACGGGATCTCAAGGAAAATAAAACCAGCTGCACTGCATGGCAGGTGGTGCGTTGTAAAAGTTGTAAAATTAATTGTAATAGCATATGGCCACTGCATTTTAAAATAAAGTGTAACTGAGAACATGCAAAGGATTAAAAAGGAACCTTGATTTTCAACAAGGGCACATATACTTCAGGGTAGGTTAAAAGTAACTATGTGAGGCCCTTCGTGAGCAAAATGTCATGAATGCATCAGTGTATATATGGGGGCTCCAGGAACAACCCTTTCCAGTTCCTTCACCCAGGCTATTTGGTTGGTATCTGAGAATCCCCTTAATGAGCAACTGCTATTCCTAGCATCTCTAGAACTCCTTTCTGACCAGAGTATTCACGCTGGAAAAGTCCTATGTGTCTCAAATCAGGCAGTGACCCGAAAAGAGGCAAACTACATTGGAAGGTTATACAGACTCATTCCAGTTTGCCTTCTCCTCATCCCTGGTTACAGAAAGGTTTCTGTTACTGTTTAGATTAAGCCCAGCTACAAGCAACAGAAATCCCAAAACCACTGGCTTAAACCGGATTGACATTTCTCCCTTTATCTCCTAAAGACCTGGATGTAGTCAGCCCAGGGCTATGGAACAGGACAGGTTCTCGGCTCCATCCAGTTTTCAGTAACCCAGTCTCCTTCAGGCTCATCCCTAAGGTGAGGTCTGCCTTCGCATGAACCAGGACGGCAGCTGAGAATAAAGAACCAAAAGGAAGGGTGAAGGCGGGTGCCCGCTGTCTTCCCAGGAAAAGGGTTCAGAGGTTGCCTTACAATCCTTTTGCTTATATCCCAGGAGCAAGAACTTGGTCTTCCTTCTGGGCAAACATAGCCCAACTAAGAAGTGCATTGGTGGAAAAGTATCGGGAGGAAGTTTATAACCACACCTCTTTCTCACTACGATGGCACTGTGGTCTTTGAAGGGAGTTTTGTTTTTTGTCTTTTTAGGGCCACACCTTGGCATGTGGAAATTCCCAGGCTAGGAGTCAAGTCAGAGCTACCGCCCCCAGCCTATGCCACAGCAGTGTGGGATCCAAGCCATACCTGTGACCTACACCACAGCTCACAGCAATGCTGGATCCTTAACCCACTGAACAAGGACTTGGATCAAACCCTTGTCCTCTCGGATACTAGTTGGGTTCGTTACCACTGAGCCTCGATAGGAACTCCTCCACAGGGAGAGTTTTAAAACTAAGGTAGGTACCTAAGGCAGAGGGCTGGGTGCAGAGCAGCACAGCAATGAAGGGCTAGACCCTGGAGTCACACTGCCGAGGTTGTGAATCCAGGTTCTTCTCAAAAATGAAGAAACAATAGTACGGGTACCTTCCTCTTTGAGCTGTGATAATTAAATGAATATAAAACATTGAGTACAGCATCTAACATTTCTGAACCATTTGAGAATTGGTAGCTCTTATCAGTAAAAAGGTTTTGTGCATTCAAAGGCATAGCAAATTTTCTGTACATTTCTACCATTGGGGATCTATCTGCTTTCTTTTCCAGATATGAGTTTCCAAGTGGTTTACATTTCTGGAAATACTCGAGCATGTGCATGCTTGGGTGGAGGGGGAGGGTGCATCCTAACAAATTGTGTGAGTCATTTTTCTTGGCTCTTCAATGGGTTCTGCATGTTTTGTTGATACCACTCTACCACCCCTACAGGGTCCTAATTCTATCAGTTTTGCTGTGAAGCATATTTGACATTAAGATCTTACAGAAGCCCCCTCTCCACTGGTGTGACAGAGTAAGAACTGTGCACCACATCGAGAGGAGAAGGCCACCCTTGGATGGAAGGGGCGCAGAGATGGTGGCACCGAGTGGGTATGCGGTCTTGACCTCTAACGAGACAGATCGCTCTGAACTGCAGAACTCATATGTCGATCAAAATGTAAAAACCTGGCTTGTTCTTCATTTAGAAATGGTAATAGGGGACGGGGAGGGGGATGCAAGTGACGCTTGATGTTTCAACTTTGCTATGACAATTTTCTTAAAGTTATAGACAACGAAATAGCTGTGGTGGGTGATGTTTTGCCAATACCTAAATGTTCTTTTGCTTCTCTTTTTCTTTCCTTCTCTAAGCCCCTTCTTTGTTCTGTGGGTTTTCTTTTGTAACTCCTCCAGACTACAGCTTTGTTCCCCCTTCTTCCACTCCTTTCTGGTCAGGTACTGCTTTACTGCTTTTATATGTCTTTTCAACTTGCATTTGTTTGCAAATAAAATATCCTGACTCCTGTGTGTGGCTCCTCATATAGATACATCTCCTCACAAACAGCCCCTAGAGTCACCTTCTCAGCACGCGCTTTCCTTTTCTCTGTCATCAAGTCATCGTTTGTCTCGACATCCCACTCCTTTGGCTTTGCGTGTGTGCTCGTGTTCTGTATTTCAGTATGACATTTTCTCTTTCATCAGTTGCAAAGAGTTGAGAGCCAAAAGTATGAAAGGGGAATGAAGCGCTCTCTGTAAAACTAGTTTTCTTGTGGATCAGAAATAGTCTTTGAGAAAAGCCAGTGTTCCTGTATTTCCTTTTAGAAGATAAATAGGACCCAACGCCCAACTCTCTCTCCAACTGTAAGAGTAAAATTTAGTCCACATTGCTTTCAAGGATGACTGTGCCCATCCATCTGTGCAAGAGCTTTCTGGCCTTGATGTCTGTCCTTAGCCAGAGCACGGAAGGGCTGATTATGCGACAGGCAGGGGAGCACGTGATGACGGGATCAAATACGCTCCCTTGGATTTTTACAAAATTAACCTGTAAGTCCCAATGAAATAATAAAGTTTAGTACTGGAAGCCCTTTACAAGCCATCTAGCATAGACCTTTCATTTTATAGGTGAGAAGAATGTGGCCCGGAGGGGTTAAGCGACCTGTACAAGGTCGCACAGTTAAGTCGATGATGGGTTTTTCCAGCACCGGGGTGTTTTTATGTGCATGGCTCTAAGAGCAGTGCCCCAGTAATGGGATGGTTTTCAGTAAGAAAACTATTAAAGTGGTTTGTGTCCGAACAGTAAAAGAGAATGACCTATTTTCACTCCCTTTACAGTTCTGAAATCTACAGCTTGGCTATTCGTTTATCTTATGATGGACACCTGGAGACTCAAAAAATTTCTGTCATGGCAAAGCCCTGAAACACAGGCCAGAGATCCCAGTCTCCAAATGGGCAGGCTCTCCCAGGGCGACCTGGGTCACCCCACAGCTGCCTGGGCACTGGAAACTGTTTAAAACACACATGTGGGGCATTTCCCGTGTATTTGTTCTCTTCTGCTTCAGTGTCCTCCACGGTGTAAGGTTACAAAGTCCCACCCATCCCAGGTGTGTGATTCTCAGAATCACTGAACGCATAATTGAAACACTTTATAATCCCAAGCAGCAGCAGGTGAAGATGTTGGTATAAAATCTTATGAAGCACTAGAGGCAAACACAGGTACAGCCTGAACAGAGCTTTCCTTTCAGGCAGGGCAGGTGAAGGCAGGGAGGAGGTTGGTGCCTCTCCTACCATTAAAAACAAAAAAAAACCTGAATATAGGAGAGGAACACCCTGACATCTCGTTTTTGATTCCATCCTTCAGGAAGGGCTTTCTATAAGGCAGAGTTTGAAAGAAGATAAATGGACAGACAGTGTTTCTGGGTTTTTCCTATGAAACCTGACTTAAGCTTCTTCACAAGTTTAGAACACTAGCTGTCCCTAAATAGTTTTAATCCCCCCCCCCCAAAAAAGGCTGGGTTTCTTTTTTTTTGGGGGGGTAGGGGGTAGGAAGTGCTCTTTAACTAGAAGTGATGACATGGATTCAACAGGAAGCTTTCAGAGCAAAAAAAAGTTCTTTTGTCTTAGTTGAAAAGGTTACCAGCTAAAAACACAAAGCTGTTACCTTAGAGGTTCTGGTTAAAAAGGGATCACTATGCCAACAACAGGAAATTCATGCTAGTTTTTTTTTAGAATCTCCGTCCTTAGTTAACTTTTTTTAGACTACAAAAGCCAGTCCCTGTTTGGAAGTTCCTATGAAGAACGTGAAAACAGCACAGTAGTTCTTGAAACTTTTGAGAAATGAACTTGACTCCACCTGATTGGATTGAAACAGCACGTCTGCTGCTTTCAAGCTCTTCTGCCATCATCACCGGTCTGTAGTGAGATCCCGGCTGTGCATTTGGATGGCCCCTGTAACATTCGCCTGAGTAGGTGCTCGCAGGGGGTTCCACGCGCCTCAGCTCTGACTCCGCCCTCTCTCCCCAGTGCTGAGTCCAAAGGTGCTGGGCATCGCCGTCGCTCGCTATGACTTCTGCGCCAGGGACATGCGGGAACTGTCCTTGTTGAAAGGAGACATGGTGAAGATTTACACGAAGATGAGCGCCAACGGCTGGTGGCGAGGAGAAGTGAACGGCAGGGTGAGCCGACCCGGGCGACTAGCTTTGGTGGGAATGAAGAGGGGTGGGCACCTGCTGTGCGGCGGGGCAGCCCCTACCCCCCCAGACAGGGGGTGGTCCGAGCCGAGAAGAGGCGGGCAGGGCAGATGTGTTGAGTGGCTAGGACAGCAGCATACAGGGTTGATTTGGGCAAGTTTGGTGGCTTGGTGTGAGGAAAAGGGTTGAGGAGCACCTCAATTTTGAGGCCCTACGCCTCTTTTTAAGTCGAGAGCGTAAGCTTTACATGCAGCATGAAATATCTCTGAGACCTGCTGGTCTAAATTGGAAAGAGCGCAGCCAGGACGTCTGTCTTTATGTTGTGTTCTATTGCAGGAAGAGGAAGCAGTAAGTAGTGGAGCCCCTTAATTTACATATTTATTTGTGTGCCAGCAGAGGAGAACACTGTTTAAGCTTATTTTATTCCACTGTTTTTATCCCTGACTCTACTGGGCTTTTCGGAGACGTTTAAACCAGTCCCCTTCCCCCACAGTGGGCGTAAAACCCCAGCTTGGAGTTCCCATCATGGCTCAGTGGTTAGTGAACCCGACTAGCCTCCATGAGGACACGGGTTTCATCCCTGGCCTTGTTGTGAACTGTGGTGTGGGTTGCAGACTCATCTCAGATCCCACGCGGCTGTGGTGTAGGCCAATGGCTTCAGCTCCGATTGGACCCCTAGCCTGGGAACCTCCAGATGCCGCAGGTGCAGCCCTAAAGAAACAAAAAGACCAAAAAAAAAAAAACTTGGGGTGTTATAAAAATGAAAAGCTCTAGCTGTAGACCCCTCTGACGTGCCAGACTCAAAGTCACGTTGCTGTGTTGGTTGCTTTTCCCTTTCAGGTGGGCTGGTTTCCATCCACGTATGTGGAAGAGGATGAATAATCTCCCCTCCAGCGTTGCACCCCACACCAGGAATTTCAGAGACGGGATCCACAGAAGGCTGTGCAGCGTTATGAATTCACTCAAGTGTTTAAAAAGCTGTCTTTCTGGCTATTCAACATCCTCCCTCCTCTGCCCTCCTAAGTCTTAATGCTGGGATTTCTAAAGATGCCGGGACTGACAGATGAATGGCTCGCCTAGAGCTGTGCAAGAAACAGCCTGCCTGTCTGGCATCGTCAGGGACCAGGGCAAAGTCAAAAGCGTTTCTTCCCAAAAGAGCCCTGCGAGCACAATGGTTCGTGTTTCTTTTAACTTGGTCCAGCCAGATGCCATGAGTGCCAGCCATTAGTAAACAGTGAACGTGTATTTACTTTGCTCATGTGCCGTTCGCCAGCATTTTTGATGGTACAGCAAGTAGAAGTTTAATTTTGCCTTGCCCAGCATGAAGAACCTGGAGAGTGCTGCTACTGGGTCAGCTTAATGGAGAAATCCAGCATTACTTGTCTTAAACTCCCTCACAAGGCGACTCACTGCCCGGCAGCCACTGTCACCCGCAGATGTTACTCATGTTAAAATATAGGAGGCAGATGCTCAGGTGTGCTTCATAAGTGATACACTGGGTTGGGGGGGGGGTGTCAGTTATTCATCTGATGTCCTGATGATACGTGCAAACTTTTTCAGAAGAGACACACACAAGAGCGTGCGTACAAGAGAGGGCCTTCATATGCAATCTTCACAACCTTCGTGATTTCATAGGGTTATTTTGCAAATTCAGTGCTTCACTTTATGAGATCTTGGCTGGGTATGTTTTAGGTTGTTCCAGGTAACCGATGCTAAGGTGGCACTATTTGCAGAAACAGACCCAGGGCTGTGATTTAAAGTAAGCCAATTTAGAGAAGCCACATCTGTTAACACATACCTCCCTCCCCCACTATCCTCCTTCCCCCTCCAAAAAAAAAAAAAAAAAGACCTGGGATATACGTGCTGATTCTTACATGTACCTGGAGTCTTCACAGTAGCACAAACAACTTTGTTGAGGCATTTCGAAGGAAGGCACAACAAGGTCCTTTATGCATTTCGGGGACAGGAGAGTCATGGAACTTTTCTGGTCTTACTCAGTGTGAGCTCCCAGCTCCCACTGAGGCTCTTCCCATCTGCAGGCCGTTCTGGGTGTGTATTAACCGCTGGGCAGATCGGTTTGCAGGGCATTTCTTTGACCAAGTCTTCACTGTTGATGTGAAGCATCTCTGTACATTTTTCCCGGGATGTACCGAGTGCTCAGTCGAGACAAGTCACTGAGGCAATAGTTCCTCCGTAGCAGAGTCATGTTCTGACAAGACTCAGTGGTTCATGTTTGAAGAAAACATGAGAAGCATTTACTTATAGAGCCTGACTAAGAACATTTCGTTCTGAAAGGACGGATCATCTCTAAAATGAGGTGGCTGCAGCTGGCTTTCTCCCCGACCCACGTGGGTGCCAGAATGTCATGGTCAGTGGACACATCCCCCTGGAGAGACCCTCATGGGCTAGGAACTTGTCAAATAGGATAGATTCAGGACCTTTACCTCAGAATTATGTAAACTGTGATTGTGTTTTAGAAAAGTTATTATTTGCTAAAACCAGTTCAGTTTTTGTATATGTGTAAATGATCATGAACTTGAGTTTTATAAGATGTCCTGTACAGTAAAGCTATACCTCCAAGGTGTATCTTCGAGTGGATTCTTTCCTGTCAAGTCTTATCTGCAACTCTGTGTCTGGGGAATGTTGTGTCTGTTGCTGTCTGCCCCGTGTTGTTAAGGAGAGCAGCGTCACACAAATTCAAACACTCCTGTGACCGGTATTGTAGCTTGTGCTGTTTCCTTTAGTCTTATTTTAGCCAGTAGACTCCCTCTCCTTCTTGTTGCATTTCACGGGCCTGGGAGTCCCCCAGCGGAGGGTATTAGAGCCCCTTTGTTATCAATTACATTCTTTGTCTATGTATAATACTTCGTATTGGACATTTTACATGCTGCAAAATTGTGTAGATTTCTAATACCAAAGACAGAAGTAAATGTTTTTCTGTAGGCTCTGTCTTGCCTGTATGCAGCCCTGTGTAATATGGTGAACTGGAGTGTTATCTCACTTTGTAATATTTTGTAAATATGTCAATATAATAAATGGTTACTCCTTGCATTAAATTGATTGCGAGTTGAAGAGTCTTTTCATTGAACAGCCTCCCAAGTGATTCGACACATGCCAATCTCTTAGTAAGCATGGGACTAGAAGCCCTAATTCTGATCTGGTTTAGCTCAAGATCACTGCCCCCTGAACAGTTACCGTGACTTCCAAGACATACTCAGTAGTTGCAAATAATCTAATGTCCACACGCTTCCCATATGCCACACTGCTCTAAATGCTTTTTGTGCTCGAACTTACAGAGCCCCACGTTAGCTCCACGTTTCAGATGAAGAGACAGGCATTTCGAGAGGCTGCTCACATAGCCGGCGAGAGGCTGGAATGGGGTTCCAGCTTGGGCCGGCGGCCTCCAGAGCCTGCACCACCACACTTATGGGGGCCAGAAGGAGAGCAGAGATGTCTCTAAGACGGCACAGCTGGGAAGCTGGGATACAAAACAGCAGTTTTAAACCACTGGAGACTAACACGGCATTCAGAAACATTCTCCCATTCCCGCCTCAAAGAAAACCTCCAGCAGATACCGCCAGGAGAGAGGAGTCAGAGATCAAGCATTTTTTTTTTCTATTTTGATTCAACTTTTGCACAGAAAGTCATGCACTGCTAAGCCAGAGACTCAGAGGTAGGCTTCCCTTAGCCAGGCAGGCCCTGGGTTGTCCCTGGTGGTGGAGGCAGGCTGGCTCAGCAGAGGTTGTGGAAGAGCAGGAAAGGTCAGTTCCGTGGTAGTAGCTTCTACTTGACGTCACCAGCCCAACTATGCTCAGAAGTAGAAAATCCCCCCTATTACACAAGAGTGTGTTGGGTTATCCCAGCCCTGAACCCTTGGAATCTTTGTTTTATCCCTTCTCTTTGACATATTAACATGCATGTGACTTTTAGACCTTGAACCCTGTCACCACTCTCACCACGACTGTCACTCGTGTTAAGAACTCCCCCTTTATTTAATAACAAATATTTTGTCTTCCATCAAGTACCTGAAGTAAAATGTGTTGAAAATTAGTCACCAGGTGCCTTGCTTTGTTCTACTGAATTTGACGGCTGCATAGACGAGTGACAGAAACACAGCCCCAGACATCAGGCCGCCCGTTTGGGTTCACATCCCATCCCTGCCACAAGGGCCTCAGCCCATCAGTGCAGTGACAGCAGGTACTTCATGGGATGGTTGTCTGAGACGCAGCTGAGACCATACATGTAAAGTACAATTGTGCCTGGCTCACACCGGGCCATTTTTAGCATCGCCATGGCTGTCACTGTGAGATGGATCTGCTGGCAAATTTGGGTAGTTGCCACATTAATCTTTGAATTCCTTCAGTATAATTCAGGGTCGTTTGTGGCTTTAAGGGGCAAAACTACAGATTCTCTATTAGAGAGTCTCTCTAGGAAGGAAGTTAAATCATTCAGTTTCAAAAGAGTTGAAGTTTCAACAGTCAACTTGGGTTCAAACCCCACCCCCACCAGGGACTTTTCTGAGCACCATTTTCCTCTTCCCTAACAGGGGATAATTAGAAGTGTCCGAGAGCCCTGTTATGAAGGGTAAACCCTCATCTATGAAAAGGATGCCAGTAAAGAGCCTGACACATAGTAGGTACTAAAGAAACATTGATCCTAAAATACTTAGGAACCAAATTATGGACTTGCAGCTTTTCCTTTGAATACTGGAGCTCATGCTTTGTTTCTTACACATGATTACATTTTGAGCATTCAAATTACAGATGGAATAAAAAGGTGTGCGTGCAGGAAGATTAATATTCAAACCCACAAACAATCTCAGAAGTTGAATTTAACAGCTCCACATTATTTTGACTAGGAAAATGGGATTTTTCACCCAGCTCATAATCATTTAGACTTAGTCCATTAGTCACTTCATTTTTCACTGAAACTAGTTTTCTGGGATTGGCTGGACTCTGATTAGAAATGTTATGCATTCACATGTGGCAGACTTTAGAAGGTATCTTTATTGTAAGTAATGCATGCGTCCTGAAAAAGAGCTCAAAAAAGAATCCTTTCTCTAGTCAGGTGCATCAGTTAGAAAGGAGTCGGGAAAATAGTGAGAAAAACAACTCTTCAAGCACTCTAGACTGGCTTGGTAGAAAATTCCAGAATTTGTAGACACAATACAATCATAGGGACCCAGACATGGAGAGAGAGACCTCAGAGCAGATACAGAAGGAACACAAAAGTCACTTCATGCCTCCCTCTCATGGACACTGGGTCTGTGTTGAGTCCTGAGGGAAGGTGAACTCTGGAAAGACTGACTAGGCAACCCACCCTCTGCTGGCAGAGCCACACCCCCTCACCTGCCCAGGGACTTTGGGCAAAGCTCACACAGCTCTCGTGTCTTTATCTCTGAGAATGAAAGCGTTACCTGGTTGAACTCCCTTCCTTCCATCCTAGCTCCATGGTTTTGTGAAATTCTGTCTCTCCTCCCACAATTCAGAGTAAGGGATTTTCAAAGACTTCATCAAGAGGTAGAGGTTTTACCTCCTACACCGTTGGCAGGACTGTCAACTGCTACGACCACTGGAAGTGGCAGGACTGTCAACTGCTATGACCACTGGAAAACAGCATGGAAGTTCCGCCCCAAACTAAGGATAGGGTTACCTTGTGAGCCAACGATCCCACACCTCAGATGAAACTACAATTCAAAAAGATACAGGTACCCCTGTGTTCATAGCAGCACTATTCACAACAAACAAGACATGGAAACAACCTGTGTCCATCAACAGAAGAATGGATTAAGATGTGGTATATACACACAATGGAATACGACGCAACCATTCAAAGAGTGAAATAATGCCATTCACAGCAGCATGGATGCAACTAGATCTTATACCAAATGAAGTCAGAAAAAGACAAATACCATACCACTCACAAGTGGAATCTAAAATAGGACAGAAATGAAATAATCTACAAAACACAGAGAACAGACATGTAGTTGCCCAGGGAGGATGGGGTTGGAGGAGGGATGGAGTCAACAGATGTAAGTGATCATACAGGAAGGGGATAAACAAGCTCCTACTGTAGAGCACAGGGAACTATATTCAATGACCTATGAAAACCATAACAGAAAAAATATTTAAAAGGGTATGTTATATATATATGTGAATCACTGTGCTATACAGCAGTCATTAATATTGTACATAAACTATACTTTAATTAAAAATGTAGAGGCTTTAAAATACACTGGAACTATGAAAGTTGAGTATCCAAGAGTTCCCATCATGGTGCAGTGGAAATGCATCCAACTAGGAACCACGAGGTTGTGGGTTCGATCCCTGGCCTTGCTCAGTGGGTTAAGGATCTGGCATTGCTGTGAGCTGTGGTGTAGGCTGCAGATGTGGCTCTGATCTGGTGTTGCTGTGGCTATGGTGTAGGCTGGCAGCTGTAGCTCCGATTAGATCCCTAGCCTGGGAATCTCCATATGCTGTGGATGTGGCCCTAAAAAGCAAAAAGACAAAAAAAAAAAAAAAAAGTTGAGTATCCAGTTGTGCTCACAATTGTTTGCACCGTCATTCCACTGCTGTAAGGGCACAGGAGCAGCGCCATGGGTCTGCCATACCCACAATGGTGTCCTTAGCACCTGTCCACTGACACCTGCTGGAAGTCAGAGAATAGCTGTGGGGTGAATGAGTCCCCCGCACTGCTGTGTGGGGACCTGTGGGCACTGAAAACTAAATGTGCTTTGACTTCTGACGCTAATAGCTGACTGGATGGTTATAACTGAAACCACAGCTGCTCGTGGTCACACTGGAGACCGCCCAGTCCTTGGCTGGTGTCCTGACACCACCTCTCTGAATTAACTGCTTGGCCACATGTGCCCTCGACATACCGCCACCTCTGGCACAGCGGCAGTGCGTTTCAGCTGTTACTGCTTCATGCACATAGGAGGCAGAATACACAGGATCTGTCTGCATTTAGCCACATTTTCCTTCCGTCAGTGCTGAAACAGATTCCCTTCATTTGCCATACAGAGCTCAGGCAGTCTCTTCACCTACTTCAGCTCACTGGATCTGGAGCAGCACAGCCCTGAAAGGAGAGAAGGGCCACCTTCCTCTATGGCACAGCCATGCATGGGCGCTCCTGGTTTTTCAGAACAACTCCTAAGGCTTTTCTCCAGAGACTCATTCTGGGGAGCTGCTGTCTACACTGTGGACATTTGCTGAGATCCTAGGTCAGGTGGCAGGGCAGCTGTATCAAAATCCCCATACCTCGTGCTGTCAGCACATACTGATGAGCTGGAATGCGTCAGTAAATCTAATAATGACTCAAGAGTCTGATCAGCAAGTGTTTTTAGATTTTCTAATGATTTGAATGACCTCACTTCAGAGAGGCAAAAGCTTTGTTTTTTTTTTCCCCTGTGATAATTTAGACTTCGTCTCTTCTCATTTAGATATTTTGAAAATCTCATTTATTTCATTTAATTCTTTTGAGAATTCAAAGCTTGGTAACGTCCCATCTTTGAGTCATGAAAACTTTAGAAGTTGAGTAACTTCTACCCTAGAACTAGTTTTACTATAGTTCATTTACAATGTTCCTCCCATTTCTGCTGTACAACGAAGTGACCCAACCACCCAGATGCATTCTCCCCCCATCCATTTTCCAGTATTAGAACTAGTTTTTGGTGAGTTTGTTTGCATTTGCTTTTTAGGGCTGCACCCGCAGCTTATGGAAATTCCCAGGCTAGAGGTCGAATCAGAGCTACAGCTGCCAGCCACAGCCACACAGGATCCAAGCCACCTCTGTGACCAAACCACAGCTCACGGCAACACCAGAGTCTTAACCCACTGAGTGAGGCCAGGGATTGAACCCCATCCTCATGGGTCCTACTTGGGTTTGTTACCGCAGAGCCACGATAGGAACTCCCCAGTAGAACTAGTTTTTAAGGCAACTTGACCTGTTTCAATATTCTAATCAAATTTTTTGTCCAAGCAGTAGCACTGACTAGTGGTTAAGTCGTCAACCTGAGCATTGGTCTATGTGGCTCCACCACTTACTAGCTGGATGACCTCAGGCAAGTTGATTACACTGCTTGTTCCTCAATTTCTCTGTGTGCTTAAAATGGGGTGATGACAGCACCTTGTTTCAAGTGGTTTTCATGAGGATTAAGTGGGACGACATGTATAAACAGAGTCTGAACATGTGCATTTGGGCCACCATTTAACATACAAAAATAAACATTACGAACTTAGACATGAAAGAAAAAACCCTCTTATGTGTATATTTGCCTTTGGAAGAATCATCTTAAGAACTTTTCACATTAGTAACGCTTTAAAAACGAGCACAAATCAAACAGGGTGAGATGGTCTATCAGTTATCCACTCCCACATTACCAAATTGGTCCAGCCCTCATTGGCTGAGGACAGCAAACATCTATTATCCCACGGTTCTGTGGGTCAGGAATCAGGGAGTAGGTTCCTTGGGGTTTTCTGGCTCAGGGTCTCCCACCAGCCTTTGATCAGGCCAGTAAGCGCCGCAATTGTTTCACAGCTCAGGTGGGGAAGGGGGGGGACTCAGCTTCCAAGCTCACTGACATGTGTCCCTCTAGATGGCTGCATCACACATGGCAGCTGGCTTCTCCCAAAACTGCACCAACCAAGACGGAGAGCAAGGGCACTCAGCGTGAAAGATGGTCTCATTATAACTTACTCTCAGAGTCAGAGCTTATCACTTCTGCTCTATTCTGTTCCTTAGATGTGAGCGGGTTAAGGATCCGATTTGACCGCTAGCCTGGAAACTTCCATATGCTGCAGGTGCAGCAAGTTCCTAAACCAGCTCACCCTCAAGGGGAGGGACTGCATGAGGCAGGAGTCCCAGGATGAAGGGCTCCTTCGGGCCATCTCAGCAGCTGCTTCCCGGGGACAGGCAAACTGACAATCATTTAAGCCAAGGATGACGTTCACCTGAAAAGCATGGTTGACTCTGTAGAAATTTGGTTGCTTAAAAAACTAAATTTCTTTGTAAAAAACAATTTCCTGTCGATTCCTTAAGTCCGCATTTACTATGTGTCGGGCTCTGCAGAGGATGCAGGAGAACCTCAGGGTGAGCCCTCAGAGGAGCTCCTCGTCTGTCCTTTCTCATTTAGGAAATGGCCTTCCCGGGACTCGGCGTTCAGAGGGAATGAAAGAGGCATTTTCAGACACAGAGGAAGCGGCATCATTCTCACACTAACAGAAAAGCAAAAGCGGCAGCCAGGCATGCCTTGCAAGTACAGCTGTTGCAATTCTAAAATTTTTTAAGCCCCACGTATCTGGCGAATCATTCATTCCCTCAAGAAATATACATTTAGCTCCTCTGAGATACTTCGCCCTTCAAAGGCTTTGAGGCCACAATAGACCTGAAAACTCCTACACCTGAGGAGCTTCCATGCTTGCAGGGAGTGATGAGAAACAAGTAGGTACATCAAGTTAGGTACCAACACGTGTTACTAAAGGGGAAAAGGGCAAAGTAAGCAAAGAGTGTTATTCTTCACAGGGAGGTCGAGGAAATGATTTCCAAACAAAAGCCCAACTGAAGTGAGAGGGGAAAAGGTGCGAATCCCTGAGGGCTTTAGTGTCCAGAACACCAAGGGGCAGGGTGCAGGGAGGAGAGTGAGAAGCAAGAAAGTAACAGGAGATTACGTCAGGGCTTCTTGGGGCAGACTGTGGGAGGTCTTGTGGACCTGGGAAGGAGTGGATGGGAGCCATGGAGGGTTTTATGTCCGCAGCGATGTGATCCCATCATTTCAGAAGCTCACAGTGGCTGCCCTGGCCTGGGATGGAGCTGGACCTGTGAAGCCAGCACTCTGCCAGGCCTCCATCAGCAACTCCTGTATCAGTTTACTGGGGCTGCTATAACAAAGGACCACACACCGTGTGGCGCGAATCACTGGAACTTATGTCTTACGGTCCTAGAGGTAGACGTCCAAGATCAAGGAAATGATCAGGGCCATGCTTCCTCAGAAGGCACGAGAGAAGGATCTGATCCAGGTTCTCCCTGAGTTTCCGTGAGTTCCTTGGTTTGTGACATATTAATCTTCACCTGTTATTCTCCCTGCGTCCAGATTTCCACTTTTTATAAAGATGTAAGTCATTCTGTGTTAGGGTCCCACACTTCTGCACTCTAACTTCATCTTAATCACATCTGCAATGACCCTGTTTCCAAATAAAGCCACATTTTAAGGAAAATGGGAAGGGTGTTTACAACTTTAACATATGAAGTTGGGGAGGAGATAATTCAACCCATAATACTTTTTTTTTTTTTTTTGTCTTTTTGCCATTTCTAGGGCCGCTCCCACAGCATATGGAGGTTCCCAGGCTAGGGGTCGAATCGGAGCTGTAGCTGCCAGCCTACGCCAGAGCCACAGCAACGCGGGATCCAAGCTGTGTCTGTAACCTACACCACAGCTCACGGCAACGCTGGATCGTTAACCCACTAAGCGAGGCCAGGGATCGAACCCGCAACCTCATGGTTCCTAGTTGGATTCGTTAACCACTGCGCCACGAGGGGAACTCCCATAACACCTTTCTTCCTTCTATTCTCCAATTAGAGAGCTTCCTAAAACATATATGGCTTCAGCAGAGACTAGTAGGAAGAGGGTACAGTCCAGGAAGATAAAGTGTGCTAACTGAAGGCCAAATTCACGCCTCTCCAACGTGTCTGGAATCTGTCTTGCTCAGGTTCAATGGGTGTAAACGAAGGACCAATGTGGGTAGAAATTAAAGCAGTTGTCAACAGAAATATCATGACATCTACTCATTTAGTTTCCAGCTTCTCAGGCCATCAGCCCCCAGAGAATTACCCCTTTTCTTCCCTCACCGTGCGTGTCAGGATCACACCGCCTCTCGCCAGGAGAGGAAAACTCAAATACTTTTGTGCAATGAACTCTTTGGGAACAAGCAACCTATTTAAATGAACTAGTGGAATGCTCCTCAATCCTGTGCAAACAAGACCTGCAGACTATGTAGATGCTGGGGGGGGGGGGGGGATGTGCTGTGGTCTTGCAAGCAGGTGGGAAAATGCCTTCAGCATTTATTACACATAATGTTGAGATGTTGTTGCCTGGGTGCTTTGAGGGATAAAATTTACATCAATGATATGTGATGAGACGCATCTACATTAGTGTGAAAAAATTTTCTTTACCTTTATTCAGACTGTCTAGTCTACTCATATGACCCAATTTATTTTGCATTTTCCTTAAAACATTGGACATCATCCACTTAAGACCCTGCCTGCCTCAAAGAGGACACTGAATAAATATCCAGAAGCGTCAGAAAGTAAAACGGGGATAAAACAACCCTGCCAAGATGTCTTGGTTGCTACACCCCCAATCCAAAGCCACTGAACAGAAAGACCCAAACAAAAATGTGACATACTCTCCTGGGACTTCTCAGCACAGCCCAAACTACAATTAAAATTGGGCAAAAAAAAAAAAAAAAAAAAAGCCAAACTTGAACATATACTCACATAGCAAGTTATTTTTAAAACAATTAGCAGTTTCTAATTTTTCTAATTTCAAAAATGCAAGATTAAAATAAGCTTACATCTTATAAAAATGGGACATTGACAGTGTTAAGTGGTATGTCATTTCACAAATTGCATTATGCTAAACATATGTACCTCTTTTATATTCCAATAACCTATTATTAATTCACTTTAGGGTCATAAAATCTGCTTATTCCTATCATTTTACACCTTTGTTTTAGCAAACAAAATAATAAAACATTATTCTATAAAAATAAATAAAACAATTAGCAGTTTCAAAGTCCCTAAGTGTTAGAAGGACATGTAATTTTTTTCCAAGACGATTCTGTAATACAACTAGCAGGGAGGTGAAAAAGCACAGGAATGACAATCAGGCAAAGCAGGCTCTAGTCTCGGCTCCACCCACGAACAAGTGGACAGACTGAGTGGAATCTCTCATCTCTGGGGCTCAGTCTCCTCACCTGTAGGAGGAATGCATCACATGGGATGTTGTTTATGCCTCTTGCCAGCTTTAGCCGTCTATCATTCTGCTCCAAGATATTCCATAGACATTTGGCCAAGGAATCCGATCTGTAGATGGGTCTGAGAAGGGAGGCTCAAACAAAATTGGGGTGTACACCTTTGAAGGGCAGAAGACTTGAGGCTCTAATGTCTCCACTCCCCCACCTTACTTCCCAGGCATTGTCTCACCCAGACAATGCCAAGAGCCCCCAGGTGGCACCTCTGCTTCCATCTTTGCCTTGCCTCCACCCAATCTTTCAACTGTATCACTTCCCATTCATTCCATGCACACCTTGAGCACTGACCTGGGTGCATGAGTGCTGGCGATGAATGGACGAAACAGACAACTCTGCTCTGACAGAGCCTACTTTTTATTGGCAAGACTAGGGAGACAGATAAATGAATACTTAAGATGGTGTCAGGACGTGATAAACACAGTGAAGAAAATCAAAGCAGAGGATGGAGCCAGAGGAAAGTACTACTTTAGACATGGAGCCATGGAAGGCTCCTCAGGGGACTATCTGAACACAGACATGAAGAAGGGAGGGGGGGAGAGGGGGAATTCAGAGTAATGCACCGTGGGCAGCGGGAAGGGCCAGGGCGGAGTCCTGGGTGGGGTATGCTTGGTTCGGTGCCTCCACATCACAGTAAGTGGATCTGTGTTTCTAGAGCAGAGTGAATAAGGGAAAAGTGGGCAGATGATGGGTCAGAAAGCTAATCTTGAACCAGATCACCTAGCGCCCTATGGATAATGCAAAGAACTTTAGGTTTTATTTTTGAAGAACCCATTAAAGAGTTGAGCAGGGAAGTGACATGATCAGATTTGCTTTTGTGAAGAATCATTTTAGCCTATTGGTGCAAGTTTTACTAAAGGGAGACAAGAGTGGAAGCAAAGAGACCATAAAAGCATGACTGCATAACCCAGGTGAGAAATGATGGTGGGGGAACCTGGGATGATCTCACTGGATGAGTGAGAAGTAGTGGGGTCTCAGATATATTTTGAGGTCACTGCTGGCCTTGCTTCTGGTGTGAATGTGGAAGGATGAGAAGAGCAGAATCTTTAAGGCTGATGTCAACTTTTGGGCTTAAGTGGTATTTAAGCATGTGCATGGTGTTTTATATGCCTGGCAGAGGATGAGCAGCTGATTAGGGAAGCTTTGAAGGGCAGAAGACTTGAGGCTCTAAGCTTAAGATGCCTGTTGACCATCTAAGCATGGCTATCAGGTAGACACAGAATAGGAGTCTGTGGTTTGAGATGATGGGAGAGGATAAAAACATTTGGAAACGAGCAGCACATTTGAAGTCCTTGGGATTAACGAGAGCATTTTAGCAAACGACTGAAGAAGCAGCACATCAATGGCTGAGCCCCGGGGCACTCCAGGGCTTACAGTTTGCGTAAAGAAGACTCCAGCACTGAAGACAGGTCACAAGCCCATCCACAGCCTCCCTCCAACCCCACACACAACTACTCATCTACTTGCAGCTGCACCAGCATCCTTCACTCTTGTTACATGCACTGTCCATGCTCCTGTCCAAAGCCCACACAGTTCACTGACACTTGAAAATCCATTCCTCTCCTGTCCAGGGATTATCCCTCCCCATTCTGGAAAAAAAACTTATCAGATCCATCCCAGGAGGATATAAACTTCTTCAAAAAAAAAAAAAAAAAATAGGTGTTCCCGTTGTGGCTCAGTGGTTAATGAATCTAAGAACCATGAGGTTTCGGGTTCGATCCCTGGCCTTGCTCAGTGGGTTAAGGATCCGGTGTTGCCGTGAGCTGTGGTGTAGGTTGCAGACGTGGCTCGGATCCTGCATTGCTGTGGCTCTGGTGTAGGTTGGTGGCTACAGCTTCAATTAGACCCCTAGCCTGGGAACCTCCACATGCCGTGGAGTGGCCCAAGAAATGGCAAAAAGACCAAAAAAAAAAAAGCGCCTTTGTACCCCATGTCCCTCTCCAGGCACTGTCCATCTCACGGTCTCCTCTAGAGCAACATTCCTCAACACAGCTGAAGTTTCTACCATTTCTTATTCTTCTAGTCCCTCTTGAATCTACTCCAATCTGACCTCTGACCTCAAGACTCTACCAAAACGTCCTCTCTAAATTTCCACATGGCCAAATCCAAAAGTCCGCTCTCAGCAGCATTTCAATTGCTGATTACATCTTCTTCTTCTTGGAATAACTGTTTCATTTAGCTTCTAGAACACCATTCTTTCATGTTCCCTTTCTTACTCCTTTGTGGTTTCTGCCTAGATTCCATTCATTCATTCAGTGGGCACTTTGGGCTACTCTGCACTTACATTGCCCTTGCCTCTTGAGCTACAGCAGTGACCAGGCCGAAGCTCTTCCTATCCTGGAGCATTGCACATTCTAGTTGGTAGAGACAAACCCGTGTTCTGGAAGCCAGGTGAAGACCATGTGTCAAGAAGGAAGAGGTGATCAGCTGCACAAGTCATGCTCAGAGAGCAAGTGAGATGAGGACTGTGAATTAACCAATGGATGTGCCTATTAGGGGCTTGATGGTAACCCTGACATCATCAATTTTAGTGGACAGAGAACAAAAGAAACTCTGGAGTAGATTCCAGGTAAAGTGGCAAATGAGAAGAGGCTATAGTAAGTGTCAACTCCTGTCAAGACACTTTGAAACATCTCTTGAAATGTCTCTTCTCTGAAACACGTTTTTTTTTTTTGGTCTTTTTAGGGCCACATCTATGGCATATGGAGGTTCCCAGGCTAGGGGTCCATTTGGAGCAGTCTCCAGCCTATGCCAGAGCCACAGTGACGTGGAATCTGAGCCGTGCCTTTGACCTACACCACAGCTCACGGCAACACCAGACCCTTAACCCACTGAGTGAGGCCAGGGATCGAACCAGCATCCTCATGAATGCTGGTCAGGTTCATTAACTGCTGAGCCATGAGGGGAACTCTCTCCAAAACACTTGCTTGCACTTTTTTCTAGGTCTCAGTTTAGATGTCATTGCTCAGAAAAGTATTTTCTGACCAATCTAAGTTTTCTTCCTGTCATTTTTCCCTCATGGACCCACCTCATTTTCTGTCACTACACTATCATGTTTATAACTATCGATTTCAGTGTTTGAAATTGACTTATAATATCTATCCCACTATTCAAGCTCAATAAGGCTGTTTTACAGTTCTGCAAAATGAGTACCTAGAGTGTTACTGGCACAACAGTTCTTGCTCAAATTAATGAACAAGTGAATGATGAACCAGTCTTTTTCTCTGGGGCTTATGCTGGATTGTGCCCTATCACCTTGGTTAAAATAGAATTATGCTTTCCAGGAAAGCCATTCCCTTTGGGTCCCTGGAATGAAGTTGGCAAAACAAAATCTAGCACCAGGATTTGGAAAGTAAAGCAAATGGCATTACTGGAAGAATAGTTTACAATCAAGTATGTGGAGAACAACAGATTCAGAAGTGCCCAGGGGATTCCGCTTGTCATTTCTCTTCTTCATTGTTCATCCAGCTCTTCTTTCCAACTATTAAGACCTGACTCCTAAGTCCGAGGGCAGATGTTGACTGAGAATGCACAGAGGCTGGAGAGGCCATATCTTAAGAACTACCCGAAACTTCCCCTTGCAGCTCCAGTGGGGCTGCTTACATTTCCCAGCAAGCCTGACTTGTCCACGCTACACCAGTGTTTCAGGACTGGTTGGTCACTCTATCTTGGTTTCTCCAACATTCCCTTCTGGATATAACTTCTCTAGTTTTTGCCACAGTTGTATAAAGCCTAATTCTGTAATAAATCTGTTATCCAATAAGAGACATAGAGGTCCTGGTTTCCTGATGAAACCATACTTAGTCATGGGCTCAGCCACATGGAATTCCACTCTTCAAGGCTGATGTGACAACAGCCTATGCTGAGTGTCCAATCTCCCTACAATAAGGACCAGGCTTGAGTGCTGAATATGGCACCATTCCCCAGGGGAACCAGCCACCACCCGATTACTCTGGACCACTTCCATCACAGAAGGGCAGTGCTTTGTTCTCCTTGAATAAACGCTTACTCTGGATATGGATTTCTTCTTTGCCCAGAGAGCTTCTGCCAAAATCACCATCAATGGACTTAAAGACTGTCTTATCTTACAGAGCATTGCTTCTGACCAAGTTCATTTGGTAGCAAACTGAGTGCAACAATGGTCTTGTGTTCACAGAATTTACTAGTATGACCACATTTCCCATCATACTGAAGCAGCTGACCTGATGAGAACTAAATATTCAGTTATGGGTCCAGCTGGCTGGCAATACTACAGAATTAGAGTAATATCCTCCAGTGTGTGGTATATACCCCCAATATATATACTTTATATACTCCCAGTATATATATATACTGTCCCAAGGGACTATATATATATATATATATATATATATATATATATATATATATATACTGTCCCAAGGGACTATATATATATATATATATATATACTGTCCCAAGGGACTATATATATATATATATATATATATATATACATATAGTCCCAAGGGACTATATATATATATATACTGTCCCAAGGGACTATATATATATATACTGTCCCAAGGGACTATATATATATATATATATATATATATATACTGTCCCAAGGGACTATATATATTTGTCCCAAGGGACTATATATATATATATATACTGTCCCAAGGGACTATATATATATATATATATATATATATATATACACACACACATACATATATATATATACACACACTTTTTCCCCATAGCCAAGATTTTCCGATCTGGTAACCAAGAGACAGATATGGAATAGGTCCTTTCACAATCACCCTTCTTGCCCTTAGGGCAATTTTGCTTCCCATCCCCTTAGTTTAGGGCTAAACTCTTTAGTCCTTAGTTCCCAAGGGGAACCACCAGGGGATTCAACAAATCCATTAAGCTGGATGTTTGAAGCTGCCACCTGGCCATTTTGGACTCTTCAATCCACTGAGCCAACAAGCAATAAGGGAGGTTACTAACCAGAGACCTCATTTTCCAGGGGAAATTAAGTTGATACTACACAATGGATCAGGGAAGAATATTTCTACCATCGAAGCTCCTCTCTTGTGATAAAACTTGGTAGAAAGCTATATCAAAACAGTAAATTAATGTTAAAAATTTCATGCATAAAATTTGGAGACCCCACCCACCCAGCAAGGAACGATGACCAGATGAAGAAAAAATAGAATTGGGGTTAAATAGTAAAAGAAGGGAATTAGAAATACACGCTATTATCATGGCCAGTTGCAGAAACGCAGAATGTAGTAGTGATAAATCCTTCTTCCTTGCTTATATGAAATATTGATATATAGATGATATAGACAGGTATTTAGCCAACCTTTCTTCTACTATCTTACGCAGGAGGTAGTCACAGGGATCAAGCTTACATCTCAATATTTAACTTAGAGGCTATCAAAGTAGGAGTGTGGCTCAGCTAGAAGAGGAATCAATGTCACCAAAGGGACACAGGAGAGTCTGTACAGGTTCCTTCTGGGGGAGAGGTTGCATACTTTCTAATGATCCTACCATGTTAGGCAGAAGCAGGATTTTGTCTTTACTTAGAAATTAAGCTTGAAGAGGAATGTATAGACGCCAAGTTGACAAGAAGTGAACTGTGCTGGATTATGTTGCTTTGACTTGGTTAATCTGGGAATTACATTTCCCAGAATCCCCTTTTGTGCATGGTTCCACATGAGAACTAAGGAATTTGCCTGAGATTTGGAAAATAGAAACAGTGGCCATTACCCCCAGGAGTCATGTTAGGTAAACAGTGATGAACAAGCAGGAGAGCCTGAGAGGTCCCAGTTTTCCTGATTCTTCTTCACTCTGCCTCTAGCTCCTCTTCCTATGGGCTGGTCCTGCTGACCAGCAGCACTTGCAGACCGCATACCTTTTGCTTGATTGTGGATCTGCAGAGATAGTAGCTACCTAGAAGCAACAGATTCCTAGACCTTTCCGCAAGCATCCTTTTGGTGGTCCAGGGGCTAGATGTGCCTGGCTCCTCAGATACTCCCACCAACTGGCCCACCCACCCCCAATGCTTCAGGAGGTACAGTGACTTATTTTCTATTCCTCCAATTTCCCTTCCGCTACTATGTGAGGTCTAATCCTATAATACAGCCCTTATCTCATAGTATTCATGGCGACTCCATTTCCCCGACTGGCAGATTCATTGACTACCTAAAATTCTTCATGAATAACTTTCACTATGTCCAACACCTAGTGCCCCAACTATCCCTATGTTCTCGAAGGAGAAGCATCTGAAAGCATTTTACTTTCTTCCTTTAAACTGGCTATAAGAAGAGAAAGGAATGCGTATTTTCTGTTCTAAAAAAATTTCATGTAATTTTTGATGTTAAGTTGCTAGGCATTGGAAGAAGTGGCAAGAACTTTAATGTTTTATTGCACACCAGAGCTAAGAGTGCCAAAGACCTCCCTTAATCCACCTAACAGTTATTACAAGTCAAAGATAAGGTAGTGCCAGTGTTCTTTATGAAATGTGTACTGTGACTTTTTTAATTTGGGGGGGCACACTTGGGGCATATGGAAGTTCCCAGGCTAGGAGGTGAATCAGAGCTGTGGCTGCCAGCCTACACCACAGCCACAGCAATGTCAGATCCGAGTTGCATCAGCGACCTACCCCACAGCTCATGGCAATGCCGGATCCTTAACCCACTGAGAGGGCCAGGGATCGAAACTTCATCCTCATGGATGCTAGTCACATTCCTTTCCACTGAGCCACAATGGTAACTCCCTATTTTTCTTTTTATCATAGTTGATTTACAATGTTCTGTCAATTTCTGCTGCAGAGCAAAATGACCCAGTTATACATATATACATTCTTTTCCTCACATTATCGTCTATCATGTTCTATCACAAGTGATTGGATCTAGTTTCCTGAGCTATACAGCAGGACCTCATTGCTCATCTGTCCTAAATCTGTCCTAAATGTAACAGTTTTCGTACTAACCCCAAACTCCCAGTCCATCCCCTTCCTTCCCCTCCCCCTTGGCAACCACAAGTCTGTTCTCTATGACCTGAGTTTATTTCTCTTCAACCATAAATTTCTGTAGATAGGTTCATTTGTGCCATATTTTAGATTCCACGTACAAGTGAAATCATATGGTATTTGTCTTTGACTTATTCTTGAATGCAAGGTTTTTCTTCTGAGTGTCAGGCATCCCCCAACTCCTCTAATAATACCCTTGGTCTCAGAGGAGAGCGAGTTTGTGTATCTGTGCTAATTATCTCTTGGGGGTACAGCTGGAAATGACACCCAGTCATGAGCAGAACGACTTATTTTATAAAAAGGAGTCATTTCTGAAGGACTGTAGAAACATTTTTTTAAAAACCCAAATAAATTCTGGGTTGGTAAAGTGATCATTTCTACTTGGAGTGTGGTGACGGGAAATCGAGTGCTTTTCCTGTGTGTTTCATGGAATTACATTTCATGCTGCTTGATAGAATCCACAAGAGCTGTCATTTGTCATGGTCCCAGCAAGAAACATATGGCACATGAGTAATGGAGAGTTTAATGAAGAGACTGTTTACAGAGTCCAGGGCAGGGTTAAAGGAAACCAGCGAGGCTTGGTGAAGCATCCCTGGGCTAGCAACAGTGGAGAGCAGAGACCTGGGCCCCAAGGAGCTAAAAGAATGAATGGTTTCAGGAGCCTAAATCACTGGAGGAAGCTGAGGGAGTGAGCCTGAGACAAGGCACTGCCAACCCATAGCCCAACAGACAGGGCTGGGAGTAAGTACTCTTGCTTCAGTGTCATCCACCCTCCCATTCCTGCCAGGATCTCCCACTTCCAAACTCAATCATAAGCCAGAGGTCAAGGGCCTTTGGTTGGTACAGTCCATCACGATCAGCTTCCTGTGGCCTTTGGCAGGATGGAGAGTGGATCTAGGGGCAAACAGAATATCCACACAAGCTTTCACGCCCAGATTTATATGGGAGAAAACTAGTCTTATCACAGATGTAACCACTATGCTATTATGTGTTATTAGAGACTTCTTTCTGCATGAACGTGCCTGAGAGGGCAGCCTTCACTCATCAGGACATAGTCAAGCTCTTTATCTGTTGCACAACAAGGTTAGCAAGATAATAAGTATTCATCCAGGTGAAATCACTTAGTTTGGATGTTTGAATCTCTTTTGTAAAGCTTCTTGGCTTTAAGAGCCATGGGGGCATAGGTTTGTTATTTAGCTACATTGCATCATAACATATCGCCCTGTTTTGGCACTCCCAAGTGTGGGTTAGCCCAGAAAGAATCAATTTTATCATTAGGAAAATTGCTGAACAGAAAACCCATCAATGATGACTTCACAATGACACCTCGTATTCATCAATGACTTAAATTGGATATCGCTTCTTCCTCATTCACCATTGGCACGCTCACTATCACTGCATTTCAAATACCAAGTGATTCAAATGAGTCAGACAATTCAAAGCCTTTTAACCAGATAAGTGACATTCATCAGTCACAAGAGTCTGGAATGGCTCATGCTGAGAAAGAGGGTTTCCCTGGGATGGTGGGACAAGCAGTGACCATGTCTTCTCTGCCCATCCACTGGGATTTCCTATGGCAAAGAGCAGGAGGCTTGGATTCTCTGTCACTAGAAATGGTATGTCACAGCTCTAGCAATAAACTTCTGGAGTAATTGCTTGTTCTTGATGAAGCCACTTGTCCTCCAATGTCAGCATCTTCTACCCATTTGATCTTTCTCCTATTTTTCTTGTCTAAGTATGATCCTTACACTCAAGGCCAACATTATCTTTTTGTATCTTCCCGGCTTTATTTGATCAATGATTACAATGGAAGAATCCTGGTGAAGGGCGATTATTGCAAAATTTCTAAGGTATCTTAATGCAGAGGAAAGTGAATTTCTAGAATTAAGGAGACTCTTGTGAAGGAGGGGACATGGATGGATCCCACCGTAAGTAAGAAATTCCTTTGAGGATTCATGTTCTATTAATAGAGTGTGTATGGATTTTTCATTCTGGGTCATGATAACAAGAAATATAATTTCTCTAAATCTCAAAGAACTGCAGCTCCATGAAGATATCATCATTTTTCTGTGCCCCTACACACGCCAGTGCACCACTGTGGAATGTTATCTGAGAAGCACATGTTTTTACATACCAAATTACCAAAACTAAACACACCTGCACACGCACAACTCCCAGGGTTATCAGGTATTGACTGGTGAAAAACAAACTTTCTGGAAGAAAGTTTTATCAAGACCCAATTAAACATACATATACTTGGACCTAGCAATTCAACACTAGGGATTTGTTCTAGGAAAATAATTATGTACCTATTAAAGTGTTTGTTGCATAGACAATAAGAATGAAAAACCAGAAGAACACATATCCAAAAGCAGTAAATACATGGAATAAATTATGGCATTTCAAAATATGGGCTACAGTACCACACATCTGCTGGCTGATTGCCCAGCACCCATTTCCCCTAAATACATTCAGATGTTATGTTAGTCTCCCTACGTACAGAGCACCTGCTGGTTTACAGGTATCCCTTGAATAATGTAGGAGTTAGCGGCCAACAACCCCTGTCCTCACAATCAAAAATCCACATATAATTTATATTTTCCCCCAAACTGAACAACTAGTCTGTTGGCCAGAAGCCTTACTAATAAAACATCAATTAACACATAATTTGTGCATTACATGTATTATATACTGCATTACGTATCTACAAGAACCGTATCAATACCCAAACTTTGTCATCATCTCTTCACAAGATGGGTAGTGGGGACCTACGCTGATATGGTCTCATATGATACGAAAGATAGTGCACAGTATTATAGCCATATTCATAATACCATGTTGGAAGCAATATTCAAAAAAAAAAAAAAACTCACCTCTGATGATAGGCAGTTTCTTCAACTGTTACGGACCCAGGTTTGCCTTGCCCAATGCAACGCAAGCTGAAACGCTGAGGCGCCAAGGTTTGCAGCAGGGGGTTCACCCACAAGGCAGCTAAGCGAGAAGAAGGAAGAACAAATCCACTCCTCCTAAAGTACAGGAGCTGGGGGTATTTATAGGATTATCAACTAAAGCAGCAGGGTTGGTTGAGGCGTGGGGCGCTTGGAGGGCGTTGCATGTGGTGATTGGTCAAAGGTGCGGTTCTGCGCAGGCGTAACCAGGCTACAGGCCTCCACAGGCTGAAAAGGGCTGAGCCTGGACCTTTGCGCATGCCTAGTTGAAAGGTCAGCGGTCCTATCCAGTCTTAACCAGCTCAGTTCAAACTAGAGGCAGCTGACTCCAAGTTTCTAGAAAACAACCCCGGCAAACATCTTACTATTTAGGCTGTTGCTGCAGCTTGGAGGACACGCATGTCTTAAAACAACCTTGATTAGTGAAGGCAGGTGAAATGGATTTAACTCACTATTTCAGGATTATGAGAGAGACATACTGTATGATAATATAATGCTTTGAAAGCAAAGTTATAAAACAGTAAGAAAACTAACGCATTATTACTTTTATATTAAACCTCACTGACCTTGTGCCTATGTAAGTAAAAACTAGTACCTACATGTGTTTGAAGCATTCATGATATACATACCTAGCTGTTTCTTAACTTTTTGATATTTCCAGGCTATGCAGTTCACCTATGAGTTTTTTCAAATTGCTGCCAATCTCCAAAAAATTCACGCATATAGTTATTGAAAAAATCCATGTGTAAGTGGACTTGTGCCATCCAAACCCATATTCTTCAAGGGTCAACTGTACTCCGAGAAATGACCACATCTCAGCTTAAGAAATAAACCCTGATTGGTTTAAGCCCATGAGGCTATGCCCCTGTTGTTGGTCCAGGGAAAGAGGCCCAAACTAATCAGTACAAAGCATTCTCTACAGGGACTTCTTCTAGGTGTGACTTTATTTGATGCTTTTTCAGTCGGGGAGGTTAGAAAGCTAAACATTGCATGTTAAAAACTCCGTGAGACCAGGTTTCTCCTATGAAGTTCTCCCAGTTGAATACACTGCTGTGAGATTTGGTACCTGGCAGGAAGGGGGCCCCTTCTTTCTCTGCCGACATGTATAGATGTGGGCGCTGGCAGCTTTGAGCCTGTTGCCTCATCTGTAAAGCAGGGGTAACATAAGGCAGCATGGAAGCAAGGTGGAATCACAAAACAGTCTCTTCATTCACTATTGCCTCTCCATCCTCCCCTGCCCCTTACCCCTTCTTTTTCAATATTTCTTTCCCGGACATTGCACAGCAGCATCACGTGACTGAGGGGTCTGAGATTTCTTAGATACAGGTGGCTATTTTTTTTAAGCTTTTTTTATGCCCAGAATCAGGAACCTGGCCAGGGAGAAGGTGGGTCTTGGCATTTGGGCCAGAGCAGATCTGCTCAGACCTGTGTTGTCCAGACCACAAATGTGGCTTCTCTATAAACACAGCCTGCATAGGCTCGACAAATTTCCACACAACAGAGATTTGATTTTCCCGCAAGAGAAGCTGAAGAGGGACCTGAGGGCTGTTCTTGGCTCTGAAACTTTCTAACTGTGACCTTAACCAAATACATTTAGCCCTCAGGACCTCAGTTTCTTCATCAGAAAAAAGGTTTAGAAAAGCTTTTCCCTGAAGTCCCTTCCAGTTTTACAAGTTCCATGTATTAGCAAGACAAAATGGCTGGAAGTTTTTATGCAGACTCAATCTTTATGTAGCCAAAGGTCAGCCTTGAAATGATTTGATTTCATATACATCTTTTTAAACATGCCCTTTAATAAATTTTCCCTCAAGTACAAAGTATAAAAAACAATTAAAGTGTACTGTGCAGAACAGCAATGTCCAGGGCCTATTATAAATTGACCCCTATGAAAATTGCTGATAGTTTATCTTATCTGACCCACAAATCAGCAACTTTACATGGCTCAATCTACTAAAATCATTAAAATGCAAAATTCTTAGGTGTGTTGTGTTTGGCACACCAGCAGATTAGGAAAAAGCTGAGAATTTCATGTTTTTCTCTGACTTTACACATTGATGTCATAAATCTTCAGGGTGGATTTTTTTTGGGGGGGTGATGGTGGAAGAAAGACATATTTCAATTTAATTTCTGTTAAAGACAAAAAGCTCTCTGCGTTCCCTCTTTGTCCTCTAGCCACAAAGCTCTCCCAGTTCATTCTCCCCGCACAGCAGAGTCTAAAAGTGCCCAACCTGCGCTCTGATTTGTTGTCTTGCCCTGGTTTCCTGGACACCCTCAGGATAGCAGTCATGTCAGGGTCTGGGACACTATCGGCAGCCTGTTTTCTTACATCCTTTTAATCCAGTTCCTGGGCAGAGTAGGCATAGACTCCATGTCTATGTCAACAAAGCTGGTGATATTAAAACAGCCAACACTCTATAGCACTAACAAGTGCTGGGAACCAGAGGAAATGCTTTGCACATATTAAATTGCTTCATCTTTACTTTCTTATGAGAGCTGTACTATTACCACTCATTGACAGATGAAGAGACCAAGCACATAAAGCTTTCTCTGCTTGCTCAAGATCACACACCTAGCAAGTGGCCCAGCCAGGACCCGAGCCTCTCTGTAACCTCATGCTCTACTGCCTCTCTGGTTAGACCTCCAAACACATGATTAGTATGTCAGTGTTGTGGGCAGGATTCCAGAGCGATTCTCAGGACAGGGTCACTGCCACTTACAAGCACAGACAAACTTACAAATGTACCTTATGATGAGTGTACATTGATTCATCCACAATGTTTATCTGCAGCTAGAGGTCCCACAGTCCCCTGCGGATCTTGCTGGAGATAGAGATATGGGCCATATACCTGCCCCAGATCACAGTTTCCACGCTGGGGGAGACAGTGTGGTTTCAACAAGTAACTTGCCTCTCTGAGATTCTCGAGCATCCCTCTAGGGGTATCCCCATTTGAAGCCCTACCCTAGACACCAAAGAAAACAGAATGTACGTGATTGATTTACATTGCTTCTTCGGGTTTAGACAGATGAGAGTATCATGTTATTTAATACATTTATTAGCAAAATGACTCCATTTGTTCTTCTCCACCTCTTGCATTACTTATCTACCCTAGATGAAGGAATTTCTAAACAGTAAACTTGCAGTGATTGGACACTTAAAGGCACGTTACTGTCTTCAAAGCCAATCTTTGAAGAGCTTAATCCCCGTTTCATTGTTTGCTGCCTTTTTACCTGAAGGGTTTGCAAATCTTGTTGATAGTCAGTCTTGTGAGGTGATTCACGCACAGAGACACCAGGCTGGTTATTTAATGGACACGCCTGTCCGGAGCCCCAGCAAACACTGTTCCTCTACTCCGTATGAGAATAGCAAGAGAGGCACTGTCCTGGACTGCCCTAGGAATGCATATGGACCGCCGGCTTCATGAGTTCTTTCCGAGGGAATCCCTCATTCCAAACAGAGCTACTAAAATTTTATCACCTGAAGATCTGTCACAGGACCCTTCAGGTGGGTTATGCACAGTCTGTAGCACTTGGCTCTTTTCCCCGGGTGCACTTTTCAGTCTGAGAGATGTGCACCTCTTTCCCCTTAGCAAGCAAGATATTTTAAGAATAGAAAGTGCGCTCATTCATTGAGCATTGTAGATTGAAGTAAAACATTTGTCTTTCAGCAGGTTGGAGTTTTGTGATTTTTTTCCACTTTACTCATGGGGGCAACATCTGCCCCCAGTTCACCCACAGAAATTCTTTTAGGGACTTACTGGGCTTAAATAGCCCATCCTGGGGCCAGCAATGATTTTACTACTTGAAGAAGGCCTGAAAAGGCATTATCTCAGAATGTCCTTGGTGGCCCAGGCGCAATGATTTGAAAACATGCCCGTGGTTATCCTTTTGCCTTCGTTCCCCAGACTGGAGTTCTTTTGCAGCCCCATCTGGAGTGCTTGGCTGAGTGTTTATGGAAGGACAGATTTCTAGCAGATGGTTTGTCAGAGGACCTGGCACATAGTTTGGCCAAGAAAACCTCCTCTAATACCTCTGAGTTTGGGAAGCTTTCGAGTGAAGGGTATCGCCAGTCCTTCTGCACAACCAGGAATGTTTTGCTTATTAAATTTTTAAAACGATGCTCAGAGTAAATATCCAGGCAGCAGCAGTTCTGAAGAGCTGGCACCAGAGACAGTACCAAACCAGCGCATCCCCTTGGACCAGTTTCATGACATCTCTGAAGTTTGCGCTAGGACCAGAGCTTTGGAAGGAACGGGACTCATGCTAAAAGATACGAAGCGTTTTGACAAGTGACATTTTAATTTAAAAAATGCAACTCTGATCAGCATGAAATGCCTTGAATGTCTAATAGGCTGATTAAAATTAATATGTTCCCAAACCGGCTCCTTCCACCATCTACCCCATTTCAGTGACAACTCCATCTTTCCATTTGCTCAGGCCAAAAATCATTGGAATCACTTTTTTTTTTTCATTTAAAAATTTTTATTGGAGTGTAATTGACTTACAATGTTGTGTTAGTTTCAGGTGCACAGCAAAGTGAATCTCACACACACACACACACACACACACACACACACACTTACATAAAATCATTCCTTTTCAGTCTCTTTTCCCCTGTACATCATTGAGTAGATTTACCTGTGCTGGGAAGTAGGTCCTTGTTACTTATCAATTTTATATATCACAGTGTGTACATGTTAGTCCCAACCTCCCAAATTATTTCTCTCCCCACATTTCCCACTTGGAAAAACAAGTAACATGACATCACTAACCCGTGGCATTTGATACCACAGAACTTACAAAACAGAAACAGATTCCAAGATTCCGAAACCAAACTTAGGGTTACCGTTGGAATCGTTCTCGATTCCTCTTTCTCGTAAATGCTACATTCCGATCATCAGGAAACTGTGTCACCTCTACCTTCACGATGTGTAAAGGATTCAACCTCTCTGCTACCACCCTGGTTGCAGCTGCCATTATGGATCACCTGGGTGGCGGCAGCAGCCTCCTACCAGGCACTTTTGCTCCCATCTTTACTCCTGTTCAGTTTGTTTCCAACAGAGCATGCTGGCATGCTGAGTGAGACCGCTGAAATCCTCGTCCTGCCACAGCACCCCTCTACCCAGAGCGCTCCAGCAGCTCTGCGTTGCACACACGGCGACGGCTCCCTCAGGACCACCAGCCCTGCATCAGGGAGCCCTTCGAGTCTCCGCACTGATCTTCCACTGCTCTCCCTGCCTCATTCTCTCTAGTCATACTGACCTTCTTTCTGGCCATGAACTCTGAAGGCATATATCCATCCAGGACCTTTGAACTTGCCACTCTCCTTGTTGGATGTTCTTCCCCCAAATATCTGCTTGCTTCCCTCTGTCTCTCCATCACTCCTTCCCTCTGTCTCTCCATCCCTCCTTCTGTCTGCCTCCTTTCTTTCTTTATCCCCCCTCCTTCCCTACTTAATTTTTTTCTTTGGCAGTTATCACCATCAGATATACCACCTATTCTTCTCATTGTGTTTCTCTCTCTCTAGTAGAATATAACTCCTTAAGGGCAAAGGGTTTTGTCTCTCTTTTAAAAAAAATATTTCCACATCACCAAGAATCAAGAATGGAGCTTGACACAGACCAGGCATTTAAAAACTATTTTCTGAATAAATAAATCATGTAGTTTCCAAATATTTGTCAGACATTGTGCTAATTGCTATATATGTATAGTGGTGAATAAAACAGATTCATAACGTCATGGGTCTTTAAATTTAAATCTAATGGGCAGGGAATGCTAACTAATTAGACATGAAAAATAGCGGAGGCATTGGAAGAAATGAAAATGTTGAATTAAGCTGGAGAACTATGTTTGAGAAAAAGCATTGTGAGACAGAAATCCAGCCATGTTGAGGTTTGGGGTGCCATCCTAAACATGGGGACCATTGAAGGCTTTGAAGCAGTCAGGTGACATAATCCCATGTGCGCCTTGTAACATCCTCTCTGGCTGCAACATGAGAGTGGATTGGAAGAAGTCAAGAGTGGACACAGGGAGGTGTGGTTAGAGGTGTCTGCTACATGCAAATAAGAAGTGATGGTCAGAGCCTGGGACAGCTGCATTAGAGAGAAGGACATGACCTTAGAGCCTATTGGAAGAGGAGTGGGGTGGTTAGGAAGGGAAAGGGGTTCAAGGCCCTCAGGGTCTGCCTTGAATAGCAAGTGTAAGCTGTTTCCTGGGGTGCAGAGTGATGGGTGGTGACGGTGAGACCAGGGAGAAGGTTCTGAGTCATCTTCTGACACATCGAGGGTCAGAGAGCTATACATATGCAACATCCCGTGGTGACATTCTGGCTCAGGAGCAAGTCTGAGCAGGTGCCACAGATTAAAGGGCCATTCGTTTACAGACAGATGGCGAGCCAAGTCACCGGGGCGGATGGGATCACGAGGAAAGAGGTGGGCTGACTCAGGAAGGAGCTCCGGGACAGAGTGCCACGTGACTCCAGGATTTCAAGGCCTGGGTCACGTAGGCAAAAGAGCCTACTTGGAAGTTAGGAGAAAAACATTGGGTCGAGGAACCCAAGCGAAAGGAGAGTTTTACAAGGGAGGGTACAGTCAGCTGTGCCAAATATTATGAGGCCATCAAGCAAGGCAGGGACTAAAAGTAAACATTGGAATTAGGAAGGTGAAGTCCGCTGGTGAGAGCAGGTCCAGGGGAGCGCTGGGGCGTAAGACAGATAAAAACTGTGGTGACAGCTGGAGGGAAGGGGATGAAGTGGAAGCAAAGGGTAGATACTGATCAAAAAATGTAGCTGTGAAAGACTCAATCCGTGGAGAGAAGCTGCCCAAACAAGCACGACTATTTTTAAGGCGAGTAAGACTTAGTGGCTGAAATGGTTGGAGGGGGCAGTGGTCAAGGAGTGGCTGCACAAACTGTGGCAGCCTCAGATATTGTGAGTTATAATAAGAGTTATTTGGTCATTCAGAGGACTAAAATATATTCCTCACAGATACTGGTTCCATGGTTCCTGGATCACAGCTCCCAAAACCTTTGGAATTTCCTGAGCAAAAAATGTAGTGGGAACAACTTTTGTCATAATATTTGATTCCCTGGCCTCAGTGCCTGAGTCTCTCCAGAGCTCTAGAGATCAAACGGATGTCTTGTTATTCAAAACAAGCCCCCTTTCACCACAGCTGGATTTATATTAATGAGGTGAGTTTGGAAAGCACCTAAGAGTGGGGGTTGGTTTCCAGGGGAGCCAACCATGTGATGAGAGGGCTGGAACTTGAGCCCCGAGCCCCCTGAATACCCCCAGTCTCCTGGGAGGGCTGGAGATTACATTCAATCACCAGCGGCTAATGATTTAATCAGTCAATACAATGAAGCCTCCATTAAAAAAATCCAAAAGGAGAGAGTTTGGAGTGCTTCTAGGCTTGTGCACAGGTGGAGACACGGGAAAGCGAGGCACTGAAAAGGCATGGACACTGCACACCCTTTCCCCAGCCTACTAGCCGGGAATGGGGCTGCAAAGACCAAGGGAGGAGCTGAGAACCGGGGAGGAGTCCACAGGGCCAGGGCTGCAGTGGATCAGGTAACACGAGACCCTAGAGAGGCCACTGAGCACCTTCTGGAGGGTCCCAGAGCCACTGGGACTGCACCTCAGAGGGCACTGGGGGGAACAGTGGGGAATAAGGTCTGAATTCCACCCTAGGCTCCAGGCTCCCTTCGGTTCTCACGAGTCATGTGAGGTGGCTGGATGAGATGCCGAAGCTCTTTCTGGTTCTGAAATCGTGATTCCCAGAACTTTTCCAGGAATTAAAGCCAATGATAACCAAAAACTGACCTCCTCTGGGGCATGTTTTAAGGCTGGTTCACTAAAGCAGCCACACGAGCGGTGTAAAGAAATCTTGATCTCGCCAAGAGTCTTTGCTGTGAATCAATGGAGTATAAACACAGCAGCCGGAGGGAGGGAAGCGCTGGACCCGGGCCCCTGTGTGCTGCCTGCTGCCCGCTGCCCTCTGCGAGCTGCCCCTGGAAGCACGAGAGCCCCAGGGGCCTTTAAAACCTTGCCCGCCATCAGGAGGGGGCTGCTGAGTACTGAGCTGCTGGATGAGGCTGGATGACTGCTTGTCCAAAAATTTCTGGAAAAATTCAGGCAAGTGGTGGCAGCTGAACTAGATGACCTTGTGGTTATTTTCAACCCAGTGATTCTTGTATCCTCCGAGGGAGACCTCATTCCTGTTGCTAATTTTGTCATGTTTCCCATGGGGATTCTGTTGCAAAAGATTTCTGTCCTGATTTCCACTCAGGGGTCACTCGGCTGGCTTCTCTCCTCTGCTTACAGATCTTTCTCTTTAAAATTAGGAGAGGTGAGGCCCCTGACCTTGATGTGCCAGCTGAGCTGAGTTTCTGTCTCCTTCCAGATCCTTCTTGAACCCTTTATTTCCACAGGGAGGAGCTTCACCATGTGAGGCTTGAAGTCAGGGATTCAACAGATGTCTGAGAGTGGGGGGCAGAGGGTGAGTCCCAGGGTCTGGTGAGAGGAGGCTGTGGCTGTGCACTGCATCTCTCACCACGCCCCATCAGCACCCACAAGAGGGCACATGGCAAGAACTGGGGTGCTGGGGGCTCTGGGCAGGGTGAGAGATGGTCCACAACTCCATGCTCGGCCTCCTCCACCCTTTCTGCTCAGTCTGCATCCCGGGCACGGGGTCTAGCTCTTGGCCTCTGCCATGATGACGCAGCGTGTCCCAGGAATCAAGGTGAAAGAGAAGACCGGCCTCCCTTCAGGGCCCCTACGGCCCTGGCTCAAAACTCTGTCGGATAGTAGGGGCAGAGTGTGGGAAAGGGGTGGAGGCCAAGTTGCAGGTTGCAGGGATGGGGATAGGGTGGGGTGTAAGAGCGCTGCAGGAGGGCTGGACTCCTCGGAGTGGGGGGGGGGGGTTCAAACTTTACCTTTTGCTGGAAGAGCCCTGAGGCTCTAGGGAGACTCTCCCAGCTCCTGTGTGCAGACACACCAGTATTGGCTCCCCTCCAGTCCTTCCAGCCTGGCCTCCATCTCAGCTGCCCACCCCCTCCCTCTGGGCTCCACCTGGGACCTATCACCTTTCAGTCTAGAGGTAAGTTTAGGCTGAAGGGCCCAGCCCTTGGGTCACCGTGGCCCTTCCTCAGGGTCTGGTCTTGCACATCTCACATCCACCTTTGTCCCATGTGAAGTGGCGTCTCGCTCCCTGGTTGCTTCTGGTTAGGAGAGGAGTGGCAGCAAGGAGACTGTGCAAATTGCTTGGGATCTTTGTGATCCCAAATAACTAGTAAACTCAGGGACCCCTTGCAGGTTGGGGATGGGCCCTGAAGACGGTTGATCTTGTTTTCTTAGGGGTCACCATACTCTATAGTGACCTGCGGGCCTTGGGCCTGGCCTTTGCGACTGCTCCTTTACTAAGCAGACAGCAGAGGAAAGAAGTGGAGCCAGAGCAGAATCAGCTCTGGGCTTTGGAGCCTGTGGCCGCCTGTAACAGAACCCCTTGGGAATGTGGCCGCCTCTACTCCCTGGGATGGAACAGGTGCCCGCCTTGGTCTAGACGGCGCATGCGTGTGCGCATGCATATGTGCGCATGCGCCTTCCTTACAGCATGCACCGGGGCTACCTTATTTCCACCGTCACCTGGGAAATGCCTGGTTCTCTAACAGGAATCAAATGGCCAGGGAAAGGCCTCACTGTACAGGAGGGTGAGACAGCAAAGGTGCGGGCTGAGTGGCAATAGAGAGGCTAAATCAAAGCAGCAACCTGATCCTTCAGGCTGGTGGGTGGTTGTGGGCACAAACAGCCAGGCTAGGGCAGGAGGCCACTAGCCAACAGCCAAATCATTGCCACTCTTGACCTACACTCTAGTCCACTGCTCTTTCAGGAGGAGGGAGACAGAGGGGCCTTGACCAACAGTCGGGGCGGGGCGGGGCGGGGCGGGGCGGGGGATGACTTTGCCTTTGCGGCAGAGATGCTGGACCTACTTTCTGCTGGGCCCCAGCCACGCTTAGTCTCTTGAGCTTCACTAAAACATTAACCACCAGTCATGTATGCCTATTTAATTTTAATTAAAATTAAATCATGGTCCTTTTTTTTTTTGTCACCTTGCTCTTTCCTCTGAATCACAAAACAGTTTCTTCACTATTGCCTCTCCATCCTCCCCTGCCCCTTACCCTAAGAAACATCATGATGCTGGGCCAGAAACAGAGTCTAACAAATGGTCGCTCTTTTCACACATTCACGTTTCCTGCTGGAAGAAGGGTGAGCTGCTTTGATACTGTCTGCATGAGAAGAACAAAAGGAGAACTCAGACTTTCTGCGGAGAGGCATCTATAACTAGTGACACCATTGCTGAGAAGCCAGGAAGTCAGGCGCCCTGCTCTCTTTTCAGGTTAAGCATAGCATCATCCTCAGGAGAAAATTATAGAAAGAGAAGGGCCCTTGAGCCTTCAGAGCTCGGTGGCTCAGGCAGGTTCAGAAATTTGCACTTTCTAAGCAGAGCATTTTATCATTCTTGCCTTCTTTGTGTTTATCCCTCCTGTGTGCTCCTTTTGTTCTTCAATTTTCTCTGACAGGTCCAGCCAGGCTTATCTGTGCTAAGGACAGCCAGAGACAGAAGATTTTGTCCCCACTTGTGTTGGAGCACTCAAGGGGCTGCAGCCATTTCTGGGGGCAGGCTGGTGGCAGAGGAATTTTCTATGAGCAAGTCCCCAGGGGAAAGTAAACCCTGGTGGACAATAGTGGGTCCAGTTGGAGAATTATTTCTTCCTTCCTTCTTGGAGCATCACCTGCTAGGGCAAAAACCCTGGATGTTTTGATAAGGGGAGTGATAACAACAATAGGATCTAAGGCTAAAGTCTGCTAGGAAACAACACCTGTGCCTTGTACAACCACAGCTGTGCCTGAAATCACACATTTGTACATCTTGTATGGCCTGGTTGTGACCGGAAATGAAGAAAACTCAAAGGTGAAATTATTAATCCACATGTGAAATATTTGTCATCTCCCATTTGTTGGAGAAATTCGACGACAAATATTCCTTGTGAGATTACATGCTGTTAATTTCTTATAGCCTTTGAAAAAAGTGCAGGGTAGATTGTCCCAAGTAGTTCAGCAGGCAAATTTATTGGGGACGATGTGTGACTATGCTATTTCCAGGGATCAATTACAAGCGATGAATTCTGTGTGTGTCAGAGCCATTGTCTCACACTCCTCTAACGAGACAGCCCTCCTGGTGTCACTCCAATGACCAAGGAGCAAATAGGAAAAATGAACCATCAATCAATTTAATGCTAGCCTTTTCTTTCACACAAAAACTTCCACCCAGCTGATGATGACTGACATAAAAACTAAATCCATCTGCTTTATCACTGCTCTCCAAAAGGACAAGTCTGAGAAGCAGAGACGAGGAGAAAAATACATAGGGTCTGCCTTACCTTTAGCTCCTCGTCTCCTGTTGTACTAATAATCTCTCGACCTAAGGGAAGAAAATTAACTGTTAAAATATTCTTCTTACAGTTGAGTGCACATTTAGTACAAAATGTGGAGGTGTGTATCATAAGCAGGATCTTTGGGAGTAGGATTCTTGAAATATCCTGTTTAATGTGATGGAAAACATCTTAAAATAGAGTCTGAGAATATGGTTAGGCCATTCATTCATTTATGCATTCACTGAACGAAAATATATTGAGTACCTGTTATGTCTCAAACGCATGCTGAACACTGAGGACACAGCAGTGACCGAGACAAAAACCAGTTCTTGCCTTCATGGAGCTAACACTCTGGGGGTGAGGACGGATGCTTAATGACTAAACAAGTGAGATAAACGGTACCGGAGGAGAGGCACTGAGTATTAAGAGGGCCCATCGCTCTGACAGTCCCTGGTGGTGGTGATTGATGCCAGGGCTCTTTCTAAGGAACAGCCTCTTAAAATGTGATACAAAGGGTGGGCAGGATTTAGGAGGATTGGGGGCGGTGATTGGGGCGGGTAAAAGAGAGAAAGGTATCTGTGTAAGTCCCAGGGTAAGACAGAGCAAGGGACATTTCAGAAACAGACATAAGATGAGCAGGAGAAATCAAGGAGGAGAGCGACTCATAATGAACCCAGCGAGATTGGGAAGGGTCAGCTCCCATAGAGCTGTGTAAACCAAGATGAGGTTTAAATTTATAAATTTAAAATTATACAAAAGGAAATGGGAGAACAAGTCTAAGCACAGGAATGAAATGCTCTCGAAAGATTGGCCTGTATAGAACAGGAATGATTAGAAGGGTGTGAGACCAGAGGCATGGGGTCCAATTAGATGGTAGTGCAGTAGCCCCTGTGAGAGACAACAAGGGCTTTGGGCAAGAGTGGGAGCTGTGGGTATTTAGAGAAGGGATCAGGTTCAAGAGACCCCCAGGAGCTAGAACCCACAGCATGTAATGATTGATGAGATGGAGGGAGAGGTGAGGGCAAAGAAGGAACCAAGGAGGACTCTTAGGCTTCCGGCTTCAGCTGTGGGGTGGATAGTGATGGGCCTCCCTGGGCCGGCGTACCCTGGAGGAGAAGCGGGTCTGGGGCATTGGGAAGAAGGCGACAAGGGTGGTTGTGGAAATGGTGAATTCAAAATACTTACGAGACATCCAAAGGGAGATGTCCAGCGGACCTGATGCAGGCTTCTGGTGCTCGACAGAAACAAGGCTGCATGTCTATCCCACTCTTATCTCCAGTCTTCCCGACTCATGTAGATAAAGCAATGCATTCTAGATGATGTCTCTGGAAAATTACTCATGAGTTACAAAAATGAAGGTGAAAAGGCAACTCTTAACCTCTAAATTCAACCTCTGGGAAGTCCCCCCAAATCAATCATCCAGAAAAAGGGGAAAAGCCACATGCACTGAATTCTGGTTCTAACAGCAAAAACAAACAAACAAACCAAAAACTGGAAAACAATTCTTACCCAACAAAAGGGGCTTATTACATAAATCACAGTGTACCCACAAATAGAATATTGTACAGTTACTAAAACCAGCAATTATGGATAATTTATAGCAGCTTAGAAAAAAGCTTTGCCACTTAAACAACAAAATTAAAAAATCTATTTATGCTGTGACTACAATTTTGTAAAAAAAATGATCATACGAAAAACACTCCTAGAAGGGGCACTGGAGTAAACAGAGTTGACTTGCTGAATGGTGTGGGTTTTTAAAAAATTTTGTTAAAATGCCATCTGTACACTGAGCATGTAAATAAGTAAGAGAAATGTGGTTTTGTTTTTGGAGCGAGTTTCCATCTTAGATCATACAGGCACCATCTTGCTGAACTGGAGACAAGGAGTCCCTCACGTGTGCATGGCTGAGTGGACATTGTCAGCAAGGACCTCATCTCCCAGGTCAGCCCACAGTTCCTCATGAGTCTCACTTCTAAACATGTCCTGTGTCTCCATTTAAAAAAAAAAAAAAAAAAAAAGCAGAGCTCCTGAGAACACATGTGAGTCATGTGAGTCTCCACCGGGTTCCCACAGGTATGGTTCTTTGGGGTCAATCCTCTTTCTTCCCAATGGCTTTCCAGTTTCTGGAGACTAGGGAACCACACTCAATGGATCTCTTCCCATCCTTTTCCTCTTGCCTCAGGGCCAAATGTCTGACCCAGGTTCGCCTTTGTTTTGTTCACTGTTTTCATCATCTCTTCATCAAAATCTCCCCAATGAATATTTGCATATGTTCATAAAGATGAAATGCCAGCGGTTTCCAAAGGCAGGGTGCCCTGAAGGTACTGGATGCCCATTTTTGCCGTTCTTATCTATTGAATCCACGCCCTTTGCAGGCTGCAGGGGATGGGAGGGCTTTTGCTCACAGGGGAATCTTGTGTGATGTCAGTACCAGCAACAGCTGAGCCAAAATGCAAACCTCCTGGGTCAGATATCATCCCGAAATAGGTTGTGAGCAAGGTTGCTGTACTGGCAGACTCCTTCGTCAAAAAAAAAAAAAAAAAAAAAAAAAAAAGGCAGCTATGCCTGGGAACTAGTATGGAAAATAAACTCCAGTGGCAATGTATAGTGAGGACAGATTTCATGCTTTTGAAATAAGCTGGGCTATGTGGCAAAGAAATCAATGCCAATGAAATAATGGAACATAAGCCCTTAGAGGTAAAAGAGCGCTCTTCATTCTGGGAGGAAAAAAACCAAAAGCAAGCAAAAATGGATTTAAAATGTCCTTGTCTTGGGTTTATGACAAATGGAGAAAGAAGCAGATTGGCTGGTTGGGCTCCCTGGGAAGAGAGAAAAGGGCTGAATATTCGGTTGCGCCCTCTCCTCGCTAGGGGGCAGCCACAGGACAGGTGCGGCGAATGTGAGCGGCGTGGCCAGCAAGAGGGGGCTCAACAATGGGGCCAGGCGGAGCCTGCGGAGAGCAGACTTCCTGTCCCAGCTCCTCTCTTCCCGGAGCAGGGGGTGAATGCAGGTCTCCCTAGGATGCGATGTTCTCATGGGAGATGGTCAAAATGAGACTCTCCAGTGTTGAGCGCTCTCATGTCTGTAAGGCTTGACGGCAAAGCCCTCACGTAATAGCTGCCTAGGTGCATGATTACTGTTGGCAAGAGGATGGCTTGGCGTCTTTATAAATGGTCCCTAGCCTTGTTATATTTTTAACTTTTTATTTTGAAATCATTTGAGATCTACAGAAGAGATGCAAAGATAGTTCCCATATCCCTTTCCCCTCACACGTGACACAGCCCTGGTAGCTTTTTCAAAACACAGACATTCCCATTGGGACAGATTTTATTCACATTCCACTACTGCTTCCACTACTGTCCTTTTCCTGCTCCAGGATCCTGTTCAGGATGCCGCCTCGCATTCAGCGGGCTGGTTTTTCCAACCTGTGATATTTTCTTAGCCACTCCTTGCTCTTGACAATCTTTACGCTTTGGAAGAGTACTGGTCAGATATTTCCTGGCATGTTCCTCAATTCGTGTTTGTCTGACTGGGGTTGGGGATTTTAGAGAAGAATGCGGCTGCGGCGAAGTGACCGTCCCGTCACCTGCCACCACCATGACATCACCCTGATGTTCACCTTGACTTGGTAATGGTGGTACCTTCCAGGTCTCTCCACCATAAAGTTACTGTTCTTCCCTTTCCCTCACTTTTTTCTTTGAAGAGAGACACTAACTCCAGCCCACACCTGGGGGCGGGGGGTTAGGAGGCGTATGAAAATATTTGCACGCATGTACTTAAGCCACCACAGAAATTAATATTTTGGGAGGGAGAGTTACTTTGATGCCAACTAGTTTTATTATTTTAAAGAGTACTGGTCAGATATTTCCTGGCATGTTCCTCAATTCGTGTTTGTCTGACTGGGGTTGGGGATTTTAGAGAAGAATGCGGCTGCGGCGAAGTGACCGTCCCGTCACCTGCCACCACCATGACATCACCCTGATGTTCACCTTTGATACTCCCCTCATCAAAAAAGTGAGAGCAGAAAACCCAGTCTCACCAATCTCAGACAAAAACCCAAATCTCATTATTCACTGTGTGTGTTTACTATCTGGTAAACACAATTACATTTGGATGTTGGGAACATACTTCCATGTGGGTTATATTTAGGAAGGCCACAGAGTGTGACATGACCTGTTCATTGTCCAGCCCCTGCCAAGGATGGGTACTTAAGATCAATACCCTTACCCAAGGTTTAAAACTGTATGGGCTTCTGATTAAGAGCCATAGGACAGGGTGAAAATGAGTGAGATCGAGGTCGTAGGTGCTGAGATGGGGCACGAGTCAGGCACACTGAGGGACCCAGCAGATCCCAGCCACAGCGACCTCACACTTACCTCCTGACCTCTGAACCTCACTCACCTCTTGACCTCCGAGACCGAAGCTGTGAGTCTTCCACCGTGCCACCGGAGATGACATTCTAGAATGCCAGCCTAAATCTCAAACATGTTTGATTTTCACTGATGAAAAAAAAATTTGAATGCTTTCCTCATCATTTTAAAGAGCCCTCCCGTGGTGGGAAGGGGCAATCCAGCTGGTACCAATTAGGACTCATTCCATAATGCTATGTCTGGAAAAAAAAATTGTAATTCAAATCTTTTTTTTCTAATGTAAAGGGTGTCCCAGAAATATTATAGTGAAGTATGTAGGCAACAAGCAGGTGGCGTAGAAGTCATAAGCACTTGATCAAATTTACACTGAATGCCAACCAGTCTTAAGCCTGGAGTTCTTTTGCCATCACAGTGAGATGTATAAGTAAGTTTCAGCCACGGTTGTGGCTCAGCAGAAATGAACCTAACTAGTATCCATGAGGATGCAAGTTCCATCCCTGGCCTCGTTCCGTGAGTTAAGGATCTGGCATTGCTATGGCTGTGGCGTAGGCCAGCAGCTCTAGCTGTGATTAGACCCCTAGCCCCGAAACCTCCATATGCTGCATCTGTGGCCCTAAAAACCAAAACAAAAAAAAAAAGTTTCAAAAACTTCCGAGTAGCACAGGTATCCTTTCACTGTCTCCCATCTGCTTTTCTAAAGTAAACTGACAGATAACGTCAGCTGTCCTGACGGCCGGGTGGGGGGAATAAAGGCGGTGTTGCAACCGCTGAGAGACCTGTTTTACCGTTGCGTTGCTTCGTACTGACCTTGGGAATTTGGACCTCCCTGTCTTTCTCTGTCTCTGTCTCTCTCTCCAGTTCCCCCTTTTCAGAACTCCAGACCAGGGTAAGGAGTAAGAAAACAATGCTTTTGTTATGGAAGAACTTGGTGGGTAACTAAATAACTCTGTGTCGGGAATTAACACCAGGTGGCCTTTGATATTAACGTGAAACAAGAAACAAGGTAGGGACCAAGTTAGACTCCTGCCACATTAAAGAAAACAAACAAACAAGACAAAACCCACTAGCCATTTCTTGTGTTCAAAAGCCTTAGAGAAGATGAGCTTCCGGGTAATCACAGGCTATGAAGGTGGCATCTGAGTGGTTGCAGAACATCAGAATCATCAGAATCCTCTGGAAGGCTCGTAGCACACTTTGCGGGGTTCCATTGCCTGAGTTCAGCAGGCCAGGCGTGGGATCCAAGAAAGTGCATTTCTAACAATTTCCTATGCTGTACTGATGCCTGTGGCCCAGGTGCACACTCTGATCACGGCTTCTGTGGACCAGGCTACTGGCGTAGATTACTCTCTGCTCAGGTTGCAGTGCTAGGTGGATCTAATGAACTAATAATGCAACACCAGGACAAAACACAAGTCAGCCTGCCTTGCTACAATTCCATTCTCATTGACATCTGCTCTCTCTTGGGCTCTCTGGAAAAAAATCTTTTGATGTCTGTATTTTTAAACTTCACCAAAATGAGCTGGATGCAGAAGTTCATTCAGTTGCCAAACATGACAAAAGATTTTCCGTCTTCCTCTAATTTGAGCAATGTTTTGTTTTGTCTTCAGTGTAACTCAAGCAGGTGTTTTTGTTGTTGTTGTTGTTTGTTTGTTTTGTTTTCTCTCACACCTGACAGGCTGCAATGGCTCAGATTTTTCTGATCTTTTCTCACCCTTTCCCATTGGAATCATGAGGTCATAGGGCCTGAGGCTTGCTTTGTATTTTGGGGATATCCGACAATTTAAACTGTAGCTCTGCTAGTTTCAGATGAAAATCTGTGGTTTCTAGAAGTTGTAAAGTCAAATGAAAGAATTTTAGGTATACTACCAGATCTTGGCATTCTTCAGGACTATGATCCAAGTCTTACCAGTTCTCAAACTTGTGAATTCTAAATGCACAGAGCCCCCCTTCTGTGCTCTTCCTCATTCTCACCTCCGTGAGGCACTCTGGGGCATAGCTTCAGGGAAACTGGCAAAAGGACAATAAAAACACGTTTAAAAAGCAGTACAAAGAGCTCAGCGGAGACTGGAAGTGAGGGCTGAAGAGGTTTTCTGGAATATAACACTGTTGCCTGGAAAAGAGGGGGAAAAGGAAATAGTGCAAGATGCTGAATGATTCCTTGCCTGCTGGGTGAGCCCTCTTTTAGGGAGAGATGCAAATGGTGGGTTGAAATGGAAAGGACTAGGTTCTTTTTCTTGCATTTTGGTGCATAAGCAAGACCAGTGCCCATTGTGGCCACAGAAACAGCTGGGATGGAGCCAAGGGCATGGTTTGTCATGAGCCTGAGCCAGGCTAGTGCCCAGTGTAAATGATCAGACGCGTAAAAGTGAGGCTGGCAGTCAGACAAACAAGTAAGAACAGGACTGTGTGTTAGAGACTCCTGACTGAGGCAGACCGATGAGGGTGGGGAGAGGATTAACTTTACTGAGCTCTCTCAGTGGATCTGGCTTGAGTTAAGAATGTGTGCGTGTGCGCATGCATGTGTACGTGAGTGTGACTGTGGGGGGTGGGGGTGCAGGGAGGAGAGAGGGGGCCGGGTGGGGGGTGGGCAGGTAGTTAGGAAGCCACATGAAGGAATGAAACAGGCAAAAATACATATTGCCAGAGAAAATGCATGGCACCCAGTTAAATGTGAATTTCAGGGGAACAGTGGCTCTTTGGGACATACTCCCGCAAAGTAAGTATTTGTTGTTTACCTGAAATTTAAATAGACACCCTATATTTTTCTTTGTTAAATTTGGCCACCCTAAATCAGGAGTTCAGGTCAGGTAAAGCGAGTGGACAGCAGCCTCGCTGAGGTGGGCTGACTGGGCTCTGCTCAGAGGGCGGGCTTGCTGTGAAGACCTGCAGAGCACCCTTGGTCAGGGGGGAAATGAGGACCAGCTTCTGTGTCCAGCCTGACCGTGACCTGACTGAACATGTAATTTTAACCCCCCTCACTTTTTCAGGGGCTTCCCCCCCCTTTACATCAAGAGAAGTCCTGGGGGCCTAGGGTGTGACTTTAGGCAGAGATTCTGAGTGTGAAATCTTAGGTAGCTGATGAGTGTGATCCAGTTTGGGGAGTGGGGGGAGGGGAGGAAACTAACGAGCACTGACTCTGGGCCACACGTTCTCTATTTGCACCTGTATTTATTTTCACAAGAGTCACTGTGAAATAGTTGTTATTATTAACTCCTTTACAACACAGCACGTGGCAAACAAATGATAGACCCTGAAATTGAGCCCAATTTGGTCCACCACAGCAGCCCTCGCCCTTTCCAAAGCATCCCACTGAGTCTCCTTCTCTCGTCATGGCAGGTGATGGGTATCAGGTATTTCATCCTTCTCTCTTGGGTAGACCCAGACGTGGCAAAGATTTACCCTGAGACAGAGACCAGAGAGGGGAGGGAAAGAGCTGCTGAGGTCAAATAATTGAAAATAGAAGGCTGAGCTAGACTGGGCTGGGCTTGTCCAGCAGGTGAGACCAGGCTCTCCCAGTCACATGTCCATCAGAAGAGCCAGGATTGCCAGAGAAGGTGATGCTTCCCAAATGGTGCCACTGCCTGGCCAAGCAGCTGGAATACAGGGATGACACCAGAATGAACTGGCTCCTGCACTCAAAGACTTACAGTTTAGTGGGGAGGGATATCGTAAACAAATAAGTATAACTAAAAACTAATGAAAGCAGCTGAATGATGTGCTGTGAAAAAGTACCAGCTATCATAAGTGCATGGGTAATGCAATCAGTGGGTCATGGCCTCTCAAAGCAACAGTAGAGACCCTATAGCTCAGGGGCTCAGAATCTGTCTCGAAGTTTGAAAAGATCTACTACTAGGGGAAATGAATTAGTCTACTGAACAGGAAGAGTGAAGGAGAAGATAAAATAGGTTCCTCTTGGATTTCATTTTCCCAGTCTATCCTTGGTGGGAAATTTGACTGGGGTCTTGGTCAAGTCATTGAAAGTCTAGTTACAATTCACCTGAAAACTAATTTGCTGTATGATCAGATGACTAAAATTGGTCGGATACATTCTTTTTTTTTTTTTTTGTCTTTTTGCTATTTCTTGGGCCTCTCCCGCGGCATATGGAGGTTCCCAAGGCTAGGGGTCGAATCGGAGCTGTAGCCACTGGCCTACGCCAGAGCCACAGCAACGCGGGATCTGAGCCAAGGCTGCAACCTACACCACAGCTCACAGCAATGCCAGATCGTTAACCCACTGAGCAAGGGCAGGGACCGAACCCGCAACCTCATGGTTCCTAGTCGGATTCGTTAACCACTGCGCCTCGACGGGAACTCCCGGTCAGATACATTCTTTAAATGGAACTCAAACAGCTTGTCACAGCCATTTTGTGGAAATCAGTAGGGATACGGTATGAGGCAGAGCAGTAGAAGATGAAGAAAAGAAATAGGCAGAAATCAGAATGTAAAGCTTTAAATTAGGAAGGTGGCAAAAACTATATTTAAGGTAAACTCATTCTATTTGCATATAAAACTTCTACCTTTCAAAACATCCTGGGCAGAGTTCCCATTGTGGTGCAGCAGAAATGAATCCAGCTAGTATCCAGGAGGATGCACTGGCCTCACTCAGTGGGTTAAGGATATGGCATTGCTGTGAGCTGTGGCGTAGGCCAGCAGGTGTAGCTCCGATTCAAACCCTAGCCTAGGAACTTCCATATGCTGAGAGTGTGGCCCTAAAAAACAAAAAAACCAAACCAAAACAAAACCCCCAAACATCCTGGGCATTTAAGATGTGAAATCCATAGGAGACTGACATTCAATTTAGAAAAGTCTGAATGACATCACAGCTAAAAGCTAAAGTGACAGCCTTGGAGAAGCCACAGGTAAAGCAAAGCCTGGGGGAGTCCTCAGCATGGCGACTAGGTCTCTCACCAAAGAGATTATTGGTGTAATTGATTTTTGGCAAATTGGTTAATCCAGAGTTGGCTTTCAAAATGTAGCGATTCAGGGTACTGTCCTGTTTCTATTTGATGTGATCCATTTATTCGTCAGGACTCTTTTAGATTCAAGGACAGAAACGCAAAATGATTTTGGCAAAAATAGCCATTTACTAGAAGGATATGGGACTATTCTATGTAGCTGAAAGAAGGATCCGACAGCTAAATGGGAAGGGCACAGGTGCAGTGGGCCCCCGGAGTCACTGGCCAGGCATAGGCAGGCCCACTGCTGGTGTCTACCCAGTCTCACTACTGGCACTCTGGCTTCTGCCTAGTCACCACATCCCACTGCTCCCACTTATGGAGCAGGACTGACTCTCGACTCAGTTTTAGTTTGAAAACTGCAGCAATATCCTTTGATTGGTCTGCATGAGAAAGATGCCTAAGAACAGGGGGAGGCAGATAGTCCAGAAGGAGGGGATGATACAGGCAGACAAAAGAGACGTCCTTTACGGGCCTTGTGAGAAGTGGGAGAGGCGTGTTTGCCTTTTACAATCACAGTGCAGTTCTTGCTGACATAAAGGACAAACCCAGCCACCTCCCCAGATGAACAGGCCCTTAAATTTCTTGTCTTCCCCTGCTGGTTTAAAATGGTAATCCCCCTCCACCCTTCCCCGACCGTCAGCTCCGTGGACAGCAGGTAGACACTGCAGCAGGAACAGAAAACCCGCTAGCCAGACTGGGCCCTGCTGTGAACATGGCAATGGCTGTTGACTAAATTCCATGGGGGCTTCTTGTGAAGGAGATGAAAAGAAGAAGAGGTCCAGGGGCACAGCTGAGCTCACCAGAGCTCAGTGGGACTCAAGCCTTCCTAGCCACCCTGAGCTGGCTCTGGCAGTGGGCAGGTGTGCTGTCTGCAAAATGCCCTTGATCGCTGAGAGCAAAGGTGAAGAACCAGTCAGGCCATAGCCTCCTGCCAAGGACTCCATTAGGCTGCTTCTGAAGTGGGGGCTGCTGGATCTGCTGGCTCCCCTGTTCACGGAGGACATATGGGCCAGGTGGGGATCAACGAGAAACATCTGGCACAGACACAAGTCAAACAGCCCCAGTGACTAACTGAGGAGTGCTGTCGCACCATTGTTCTCGCTGCGGCCCCTGCAAAGGTCACCCAGAGTGGCAGGCTGAGAGAAGCTCCACCTGCAGCAGGGCTCAGGATCCAACTTGTTTTCCTGAAAAGTGAATCAATAGCACCTTCTTGGAGGGTACAAACTGCCATCAGTACCTATCACCGAATCCTGAATTCTCCAATCCTCCTTGTCAGCCCCTAGGCACCCCTGTTTCTCATTAGCTATTTATCATTTGCCTCCAAAGGCACTCGGAAAAAAAAAAAAAAAAAACCCTCTGCTGAATTCAAGTGTGACATGTTCTATTTCTGTGACTGAGCTTTTTCTCTTTTTGGTCCAAATACAGGAAATAGCAAAAGAGCATAAGAGAAAAGGCACAAGTGCCTGGACCATTAATAGATAAGATTGCTGTGGTTCTGATTTTGGTGGTTTATATAATAGCTTCAAATGCTGGTGAAGATAGGGCTCAGCCTTGCCAGAAATGATCTTTAAATTAAATATCCATTTTCTTTTAAATTATCTTTAATGGTACAATACAACCATATAATTTTCAGCTTAAAAAGAAGGTTTTAAGCTGATTCTGCCTATATCCTCTTTTTGGGGTCAGGATCATGTATCAGACAGCTTATTTGTAAAATTCTCCACTGGAAATGACACACTTTTCCTCGAGAATCTATTTTAATGTGTTCAGAGTGTGCTGTGGGATGCATCAGACCTTCTGTGTGTGACTAACCGCATCCTAGCTCACTGCTAACACCTGGCTGGCTGTCCAGATAGCCACTCCCCCCCTCCCCCCGCGCCTGGTATCATGTACTCATGGGGGCTGGCTGCCCAGAGTCATGGGCTCCACGAGTTAGCATCCTCCTGCTGGTCAGTGAAGACTCTTCCTCCCTCAGAAATACTTAGAAATGTCTCCTGGTCCTATTCCCAGCAGAGAGAATGGGTTTCCTTCCCAGTTCATTAAATTCCCAAGGGACGCGGACCTTAGCTAGGGTTCTATGCTGTTTCATCCTGTGGTCCCCAGCCAGCTCCCAGCTCCCAGAAGTGATTCTTGAACTGCCTTAGTGGTTATCATCTCAGGGTTTTTCCAGGGCGGCACTGGCTCCCTTCCCTCCCTTCATGGACATAGCCTGGTATGCTTTATAAGACAGGCTGACCTGGACAGATGGAGAATCACTGGAGTGACAAGAGAAATGGAACTCGGTCCCAGGTCGGGCACGAGCTTGCTGTACACTCAGAGACAAGCTGCATCCTCTCTGGGACTCAAGATCTGTACCTCCCTCTAAGACATACAAATTTAGACCTTCTGATTGGTCATCACCTTGGGAGGTGGGAGTGGCTGACAGATTCAGGAAAAGCTATCCCTCATGAGCGAGGTGAGGATAATGAACCAACGTGTGTTGGGAGACCCTGTGTTCTAGGGTTCAGAGCACTCCAGTGTGTCCTGCTCATTCTAAGCTATTTAGAGACATATTCATTAATCAAGACTTCCAACAGATTCTTCCGGATTTCCATGGAGCTTGGCAAGAGGACAAAGCCAGGCACTGTCTGGCACTTGTTCCTCTTGGTTGCGTGACTGCCCACAATGGCTGCCTAATGATGACAACGTATGATCATTTGTCTAGTAATTACAAAGCCCTTTCACTTTACTGCCTCTTTTAATGTTCCCAATAACCCCGTGAAATAAATATCACTTCCCCTATTTTATAGATGAAGAACCTGATGTTTAGAAAGTTTAATCACTTATTAAATGAAGCCCCAGCTACTAAGGGATAGCATTGGGATGCAAATTCTGATTTCAAATCTAAACTCTTTCTGTTTTTCCAATGGTTTTCAAGCTGTTCCCTCAAAGGTACAGGGGGCCAAGGGAAACTAAGCCAGAGGGGCACAGCCCCCCCAGATTCAATCAAATAAACTTTTTAAAGAAAAATGTTTGATAGTTACAGGATTCCACACTAAATTTGGTTTTAAACAACATGTTTCTACTGCTAAAAACAACGTTTGTGCAGGTAAGATCCTTGGCCTGGCCCAGTGGGTTAAGGGTCCAGTGTGGCCTTGAGCTGCAGAGTAGGTCACAGATACAGCTCGGATCGGGAGTTGTTGTGACTGTGGTGTAGGCCAGCAGCTGCAGCTCCAGTTGGGCCCCTAGCCTGGGAACTTCCATATTCCTCGAGTGTGCCCCCCCCCAAAAAAAAACCCCTTCCTCCCCCATAATAAACAAAAAAAATCCCACAAAGTTTGTGAGCTACAGTGCTACACCATGTGTGTTGAAAAATAAAAGCTTGTCTCATCCCTTCTTTAGTACTCAGAGGATTCTTCGCTCTTTGTTCCAACAATTACCAGCTTGAAATGCTCTTTCCCAGAGCAGCTGACTACGAACACTCTTTCTTTCCTCAGCCCCACGAGCCACACTCTGTTTTGGTGGCTCTTTCATGGGAGAAATGTTCACTGGCCAATGCAGCTGACACCCAGCCAGATGCTGCATAGTCCAGACAGAGGCTCCATTTCTTCCCTTAGAAGAATTGAACCCCACGTTCCGACTTGCCTCATAAATATAAAAAGAAAAGGCTAGTTTCCATTTTAATTAGATGAAATAATGACATGTCACACATCTCCTAAGCAGCTTTGTATTTGCTCTAACTGTAATGCGGACATTAGCATTCAAAGATGCTGCTCGCCCTGTGTACAGATGTTGGGTTTAGACACTGTCATGTTCCTTGTGGCCACAAGATGTCAGGCAAACATGGTTGTGGGATGCAAGCGCAGGAAGGTGCCTGGGCTCCTGAAAATGCCATTGATGAGTTCATTAGCTGATTAAAATCCTTCCTATAAGCTGGTTAGAAGAGTCCAGGGCAAGCCTGTGAAATGTGTCATATTGTTATCCTGTTGATGGAGATACTGAACACTGCTGGCTGGTAATCAGATTAAGATGAACAAATATTGATCGTACATGCTTGCACGATTAAATCCTGAATAATTAAAGGCCACTGAGTTTCCCAGCTCTTTTTCTAGCATGTGTTACCATCAGCCACCTGTGCTGTATTTACAGAGTACCATGAGGGGACATAACTATAGGAGAGAAATAGGATCAATTAGAGAAAAACTGTCCTTTGAAAGTTTCTGTTTGAAAATCTGATGAAGAGATGGGTTTTAATAACTATCATGTAATTGTGTGACATTTTATAAACTCAAATGTGTTGAGTTAAATAAAGCCCTATAACCACTAAGGTAGATTTGTTTATGCCATGATTTGAGTGATAGGTGTTGTTAATTAACAGCCAATCGGATGCCCACCCTCACTGTTCTTTTGGTCTCCTGAGTGACTTCCTATAACTGCTTCCTTAGGATCCAATAATGAAGGAAGCAATAATGACAGGCAAAGGTTTGGTCCAATCAATAAGCGGTTATTGTGTTCCTACAGAGGGCCGGATGCTGATGAGGATGCAGAAGACCTGGAGGGCAGCATCTCTGCCTCACCCTTCCCTCCTTGCTTCTCATTTATCCCCTTTTGCCAGTTTTCTGTCTCCTGCTTCTTAACCCTTCAAGTGCTCCTGACTGCTGAGCTGGAAGATAAAGAGATGCCATTATTCATTTATCTTTCAAAACATGCTGATTTCCTACTCCATGCTAAACTTTGGTCTAAGGATTCAAAGATGAATTGACAATGGTTCTCACCTTGGTGATGGGAGAGTATGGTCAGGGAGCAGACAAGCCCCAAGTCAAAATACAGCAGTCTGGTGTTGGTGATATAATCTAGTGACTGCTGTGGAGTGCAAGGGCACGGACGGACTGCCTCTGCCTGGTCCTGAGGGCATTGTGGTTCTTCACAAAAATGGCGAACTGGAGCCATGTGAACAGAAATGGGGCAGCCTGAAGAAGTAGAATATGAGAAGGCAAGCGTGCTAGGGTCAAGACCCAGTGCTGTAACAAAGATCTATAAGACAGCAACCTGAAACAAGTGCATCTGTCACTCACGTAACAGTCTGAAGGTGGGAAGTCAGTCAGATGGGGCAGCTTGGCTCCACCAAGGCTTTCAGGGACCAAGATCCTTCCAACCTGTAGCTCCATAATCCTTTGGGATGGGGGGAGTATCAGCTGCCTTGCTGCTGAGGGCAAGTTCCAATCATAGGAAGGATGGAGAGAAGCGGTCCCGGGCAAGCTAGTCCCGGGCAAGCTAGTTCATCTAAGTCAAGGGAGGCAGCACTGGCACACTCCTCTTCCTCCTACATTTCACTGACTTGAGGATAGACACATGGCTGCATCTGGCTTCGAGGGAAATGAGGGGGCAGGGAAATGTATTTTTAATAAGATGGAAAAGGGAAGTGTGAGCTATAGGGAACAACTAGGAGCCTGTCATAACAAAGGAGTCGAAGGGAAGGCTGTGTTGCAGAATTTGTAAATGCTGAAGGGCAGATGGAAAATGGCTGGTGGGGTTGGTGGTGTGTCTGGTGGGATGGGGCCAGGACGTAGAGTTTGAAAGCTACATTGCTGAAAACGGCTGAATGGGACGGCCATGCTGAGCTTCATGTTTGGGTGGAGCACTCTGTCACCTGGTGGTTGAGAGATCATTCCGTGTGGTTAGATTGCAGGCCCACGTCAGAGGGGGTGAGGGCTTCACTCGGGGATGGGAGAGGGCTAAGGGGGAGGATAGAATAGATTTAAGAACCTTCTGTCAGCTGCCTCAATAAAAAAGTGTTAACAAACCACATGACGTTATTTGCAAATACTCTCAGCAAAGCCTCATCTACCGCGTTCTCCCTCAGCGTTCATGAAATATGCACACTGGAAATTAAAGCAGCACCTTGGGTCTTCAAGGTTTACCAAGTTGGGTCCATGGTCATTATTTATGTAATTCTCAAGACAACCTTGCGGGTGCAGAACCTTGAATGTGTGGTTACCTTGAGAGTGGATCTTCCACTCAGGGACTGAGGTGCTTAAACCAAGTTCACAGAGACTGACGCAGACGAGCCAGAACACCAACTTAGCCATCTGCAATGAGCAATGCAACAGGCAAGGCAGAAGGATGTCAACCAATCAGCTCTCCATGGGAAGTCAAATTATTAGAAGATTGCTTTAGGGGTGTGGAATAGAACTTGGGAATCATATATTTGAATATTAAATAGTGAAAAGCTCTGATAGCTTGATGCATTCATGCTCCAAGGTGGGAATGTGGTTATGAGGGGCCCCAAATTCTTGTGTTGGACTCAGCAGGCATCGCACCCTAAACATTTCCAAACTTGGAAACTCTGGCACTAGATCCACACTTGGGGACATTTACAATGACACCCCATACATGGAGATTCTGGTAAGAACCACAGCCCCCCAGCCCCAATTTCAGAACTGACGGGAGTGCGTTTTATTCTGGAGATGAGTCAGAAGAGATCAAAGACTGATCTTCTACATTAGGACTAACAAGCTTACTCTACAAATGGCTGGATAGTAAATATTTTAGGTATTGTAGGCCATGTGATTTCTGACATAACTACTCAACTCTGTAACTATAGCACAAAAACAGTCATAAGTACAAAAAATGTTCCAATAAAACTTTATTTACAAAAACAAGCAACAAGCTAGATTTGGTGCATATGCCATCCTTGACTGATCACCTCCCCAGCCCCCATCTGTCCTAGATTATCTCTTTGTTCACAAAATCTTTCTCCAAAAAAGACTCAATAATGTTGATTTTCCCCAACTAACTAAATCTTAATTATGTTCAAGTTTAAGCTCCCTGTTTTCACCCAGACCAACCCTATTTGAATTTGGGATGTTTCTAAAGCTAAAAGTCACAGAGAATCTCTTGGTTTACTACCACAGACGTTTGTCACACCTATTGTGTGGACATCTCAACTAGGAGAAGTTCTCAGAAGCCAATCTTATCTCCAAGTTCCAGAGCAGCGACTTACACTGCATCTATTATAAAACCCATTTTTACAGATGAAAAACCCAACTTAAAGGGATGCTGGTACATGGAAAAGCAGAGATTGGATGCCAAACTCTCCAACTCCAGGTCCAGCCTCCTTTCCACCCTGTCACATTTTCCTGGGTTTATTCTAACTCTGTAAGTATAACATTTAGACGGGGAAGTCAGTCAATTTCGCTCAGTGTATTGACCACAGGAAAAGGTGGTAATATGAGCATAATTCAAGTTACTAGAATCTGGGGGCTATCAACACAGAGCAAAACTGAAACGTAAATCCAAGTTCACTGCCTAACACCCTCTTTATACATACAGTGAACATGACCTTCCTGGGACAAAAGAAAGAGACGATTTAGTCATCGAAGCTGAAGCAGGTTTATGTGACTGTGTGTTTAATCTTTACACTTCATTAAGCACATGGTGGTGAACCACCTCTGCTTCCCACTGTACTGATGAGGGGGGAATGTGACCAGGAATATCCTTCAGACATCCATGAGTGGCTTCTGGGTGCTTCCGGGCTTGGCAGATGGAATTCGGGAAAATGTTGATTCCAATACCCCTATGGTCATGGCAGTTGTATGACAAAGTGGACGTTTGCATTCCAGCCAATGCACTCCTATGAAATCCTTCCTCACCAAAGCCCCACTCCCGTGGGAATCAACCACTCCTCCTTCTCTGTAAAGTGCGCTCTAATAAGGCCTATGACGTTTCATGGGTTTATCCATTTATTAGTCTCTTCCTCTGTCTTTTCTGGGGCAACAATTAGGTTGAATCTTTCCACTTAGCATAGGGCCTGGCCTTTAATAGTCACTCTGTAAATATTTGATAAGGGAAAGAAAGCTTCCTAGTGCACCTTTTTTTTTTTTCCCATCTTCCTTCTTTACATATACTCTCCAAACAATGAGTGTGTAACGACACTCATCTCTTCTTTCCCTTTTACTATTTGGTTCTATTCCACGTTTGTCTCTTGTGGGAAGCATGCCTTTGCACTGAGTCTCACCAGGCTCCAGGCAATGTTTTCAAGTGCTTTGCAGGTCTCAGCTCCTTTCATCTCCTCCACACTGCTCCAGCCCCTACTGCATGGCAGCTCTAGAATTGGACAGCTTGGGTTTGGATTCTGAATTCTTTACCACTTAGCTCTGTGACTCTGTCTCACCTACCTAGTCTAAAAAATCATCAGAAAATTGATAGTATTCAACTCTTAGGTTTCATGAGCTTTGTTTTATTTTATTTTATTTTATTTTTTTGCTTTTTAGGGCTGTACCCATGGTATATGGAGGTTCCCAGGCTAGGGGTCTTATTGGAGCTGTAGCTGCTGGCCTACATCACAGCTCACAGCAACGCCAGATCCTTAGCCCACTGAGCAAGGCCAGGGATTGAAACTGCAACCTCATGGATGCTAGTCAGATTCATTAACCACTGAGCCACTATGCAAACTCCAGTTTCATGGTCTTTAAATGAGACAGTATATGAAAGGGGCTTAGCACCATGCCTAGCACATAGAGCTGCATTGATTATTAGCTCGATATTATGCTTGAGAGATGACTGATGTTAGTAAGTGGAAGTCCATCTTTTAGATGTTTTACGCCAGAGAGTGTGATGGTCTACCTTGTCCTCACTTCTGCAAATGAAGCCAGGAGTAAATCTTATAGACTTGTACCATGGCAACCTTATCTAGATGGAGCCAGGGCCTTGGGGGGGGGTAGGGAAGAGAGAGCCAAGGGAAAAAGGAGAAAGAATGGCAGGCTTGCCTCTGAATCCAAGGAGAGCAAGAAAGATACTGTTTGCACCCTTCTCTGGCCTGCAGTCCAGTTTATGATTGGCTAAGTGTAAGACTGGATCTCTCTGGGAATGGATTGCGTGGCCTTCCAGACATACAGCAAAATGGCAAGATTACAGATGTCTTACTTAGGTGGTTAAGCAGTCGGTCAATAACTATTTATTGTGTGCCTAGCAAAGCATCATCCTAAAAGCATACGTCCCTTCCCTTAAAAATGCACACTCATACAGGAGCTCCATTATAATGTAACAAAGGTGGATGAGGAAGTGATCTCCAGGCAGTTCAAGAAGGATGGGTTCCTGCCAGAAGCGATTCCCAGGTGTAGTTCATGGGCGCGAGGCAGACTGTGGGTAGGATATGACAAGGGTAAGACATTTCGCCACACAGAGGTCTTCTGATGCTTACCATTCAAATGGAAATGAAAACCATGGCAAATTAAAGAAAATTAAAGGCTCCTTTTGCTACTTTCCCGGCAAGATGCATTCTGTGGGGTATGGCCCAGTCAAACAGAGAAATCAGTGTTTTCCACTTCGAAATGTTCATCAGAGTCACGAGAAGGAGGAAGCATGGTGAATGCTTCTGGAAGCCGAGGCACATGGAGCCGGCTCCAGGAGGAGAGGGCTTAGCAAACCCACCCGAGGGAGGGGGCATCCTAGGATCTCCATCTCGACGCTTCCAACTCCAGTTCCTATCAAACCTGTGCCACTTTCCTAGCCTGTATCATGCAAGTGGAAATACCACCCTTAATATGTTAGGTGGGGATTGTTAGGAAGAAGTACACTTTCCTCTTGGCGGTGTAGGTGTCTGTTACAATGTGTTATAAATAAATAATGTTTCTATAAGAGAAAAAAGACAGAGCGGGAAGAAAAAGGACAAGGTTTATCGACAGAATACTTGCCAGTTAGGAGAGCCTGCTTTGGAATGCTAACATGGATTAAACAGGAAAACATGTTGCTAGCAAGGCAAGCACAGGTGCAGCCAGCTTTGACTGGGTGCTGAAGGGCATCTGCAGGTAGGCTGCCTGCAGATTGAAGGCAACTGCATCCTGGGCAGGGGTAGGAACTCAGACCTATTAGTGAAACACCCATGCAGCTTTGACAACACCTACAGTGCTGGGGGAAATACTCCTGCAGGGAGACAAACGCGGGATTAAGGAAACCTGGGATCCTTTTGGGAATTATTTCCATGACGGATAGAAGAGAACCCAAGATATTTAACTATCTCTAATGGTTCTCAAAAGTACAGTTTGAAAGACTTGAGTCCTCCTAGGAATCTCAGTATAAGAACAATATCTCCCAAGCATCCATCTTAATCAGCTCCTGACTTCTGTCCAGGGATGTGCTGATTCATCCATTCAGCAAAAATTCAATAAACATCTCCCATGTGCTACTTTAGGTGCATATTTGAAGAAAACAAGTAAAGGAGGTAGGGATAGATGATAATAAGTATATTAAATAAGTAAAGCATATACTTTAGAAGATGATAAGCAATGTGGCAAAAAAAAAAAAAGATCGAGTAAGGGGGCTGGCATTTGCGGGGTGACTGACATTTTAAATATACTGGACAGGGTGAGCCTTATGGAAACTATGACTTTAAGCAGGGGCTCCATGAGCATACTTGAGAAAAGAGTGTACGTACCAGGCAGAGAGAACTACAGAGCAAAAGCTTGAATGCAGGAGTGAGCCCGGCTTGTTCTGAGGAATAACAAGGCAGCCTGGCACCTGCCTGTAGGGGTGGGGGAGGCAGATTAGCCCATTATGAGAGCTTTGGTTTTTATGCTGATGGCACAGGAAGGGAATGGCAGTGCTTGTCACTGAGAAAGTGCTCACCTTCCACCTGACATAGGCTGTCTGAGACACCTGCAGGCCAAAGTTCTTGCTGCTACCGCAGCAGCAGAGGATTTCATATGCTGCAGAGATCAAGCTGAGGATGAACTAAAAGTGGTCCCTTATCTTCAAGCAGGTTCAGAAAAGTCACTGCGAGGCAATGACTCTGACTGTTCAACACCAGACAGGATTTTCTTTTGCTTTGCAATTTTTTCCCCTACGTCTATCCTGGCAACAGGTGGTAGCATGTTGAGTGTAAGGAATATGGAATCAGGGGTCACAGGTCATGGGTTTTTCTTCCTATGTTAATGAGTGTGGGCAGGGGTGAACATCCTATAAGACAGCCCTTTGGGGGGCGGGGGGGGGGAGAGAAAGAGAAGTCATTTGTCAGCCCCTTGCTGCAGGCCAGCCCTGCAGGGCTGGGAGCTTGGTCTGATTTATTTCTTCTAGTAAAAGAAAACTTGTTGAACTCTGAAAAATATATAACTTTTCTTCCCTTAAGTTGATAAAAATAATTAGGTTATTCCTCTGAAAAGGGCAGTGTGTGTGCGCGCACGCACACGTGTATGTGTGGGGGTGTGTGCGTGAGAGAGATATAACCTTAGGAACTCCAGGATTAAGGTAAAAACAAGGAACTTGTGTATTTTTACCAGGATGGAAATGTGATTATATCCTAGAGAATAAACTCTCGAAGATAAAGTCTTCATCTTATTGATCTATTCATGTCTAACATCAGTGCCTTCATGGAAAACCAAATGAATAAATAAGATTTGATAAAGAATAATGAACAGACAATGAATGAATAAAGAACAGTCGCATAGATGGATGGATGGATTCATGCTTTTCCTTGGGTCATAGTGGTTTTATTTCTTATTTGTTTGTTTTATATGTCTTTGTCACTTAAGGTGGCCTCTCTAGCTTAGAAAATTATTTTCTTTTTACTTAAAGAGTGAGAATTATAAAAAATAGAATATATGAATATATGGAAATATGTATGAGGAGATATTATAGCATCTGTGCCACAGATTTCACTGTAAACCACAATGAAAACTGTATTTCACATTGAAGTGAACACATGACCAATGCCTTTCTCCCTCATTGAAGTTTCTCTTTCAAAGCCTTGGTAAGAGTGTGAAAGGCAGCATCTGAGTCCATTTCTCATGGGCAGAAGTGGACAGAATGCTAGGGAATTTACCTCATCTATTTCCTTCTCACTTTCACTTCTTCCTCTTCAGCGTCTTCCTCTTCTTCCTTTAATTATAGATATATGGCACCCTGTGCTATAATATTTCCCCCCAAAGTATATCAGCTTATTTTATTTCTCCTGAAGACCCCATGTCTCTGTTTGACCTGTTTAAATACCTCTGTCTCTTGCTCTGCTCCCCTCCCCCCAATTCTTCCCCATTCTTTATTCGCCTGTTCAGGTGTGCGTAGTAATCTTTCACCCAACCCTGTATTGCGGCCATACTTGCCGGCATCTCTCCTAAAGTAGTTTCTGTTGGCCTATAACTTGGTAAATCTTTATTTCAAATGCTTCTGTTTTCTGCCTCCTTTTATTTTTAATCCTTAATGAGAATACTTTAATATATTTCAGTAGATGACTGAAGAAAAAATATCAGCCTTACCATTTCTTTTTTTCTTTTCTTTCTTTCTTTTTTTTTTTTTTTTTTTTTTTTTGGTCTTTTCTAGGGCTGCACCTGTGGCATATGGAGGTTCCCAGGCTAGGGGTTGAATCAGAGCTGTAGCTGCTGGCCTACACCAGAGCCACAGCAACATAGGATCCGGGCTGCATCTGCGACCTACACCACAGCTCATGGCAATGCCGGATCTTTGACCCACTGAGCAAGGCCAGGGATCGAACCCACAACCTCATGGTTCCTAGTCAGATTCGTTAACCACTGTGCCACGATGGGAACTCCTAGCCTTACCATTTCTGGGAAAAGAATAAATATTATAATTTTTGGAATTTAGCTCATAAACTAGAAAGAAATTTGGAATTTAGCTCATACTTTAGCTTATGTGTTCTTGATGTTAAGAAAGCTTGGCTCGGAGTTCCCGTCGTGGCGCAGCGGTTAACGAATCCGACAGGGAACCATGAGGTTGCGGGTTCGGTCCCTGCCCTTGCTCAGTGGGTTAACGATCCGGCGTTGCCGTGAGCTGTGGTGTAGGTTGCAGACGCGGCTCCGATCCTGCGTTGCTGTGGCTCTGGCGTAGGCCAGCGGCTACAGCTCCGATTCGACCCCTAGCCTGGGAACCTCCATATGCCACGGAAGTGTCCCAAAAAAATAGCAAAAAGACAAAAAAAAAAAAAAAAAAGAAAGCTTGGCTCTATATTTTTCATTAGTGGGCTTAATCTTCTATGTTCCTGTTAAATCAGGGGTGTAGTATTGAGCTTTTCAGAGCCTCTAAAGATCCTCTACGCAATCATACTCCAGGAGGGTGGGGGGATGGGGGTGGGGGGGTTAGGGTAGTTAACCAGGTATAGTATCTGGATAACATGCAGAGATGCTTATAATGAGCAGTGTCCTGAAGCATGATCAGTGATGATCATTTTGGTTTTCTTTAAATCTTTAAGAGCTTGGGAGCTGGGGGTGAAAAAAATAAATGAATCTATTTCCAGGCCAGTCTGCTTTCAGCCAAAGTTACTTTTCAATCTTTGTTATTTTTCTCCTTCATGTGGCTCTGCTCCTTCATTGAAGCCATCAATTCCAAAGTCAGGTGAAAACCAGGTCAGCATAGGTAGAGGTGCATGGCCTCTGTGCATACTCCTTGCACGTGCCCAGGGGAGGGTAGAGCGGCTGCACTAAGAACGAATGTAATGAAGCCAGACACATCTGCTGCTTTGGTGAAACCAGAAGTGATGGGGAACATCCAATGTAACAGAATTCTTATCCTCTGAGTGTCTTGCTCCTACTTCCCTCTACTGTCCCCATGGGAAAATTAACAAGTTTACAGTCTCATCAAAAAAATGTGTAATGACTAACAGATAAAAACAAAGCACATAAGGCATTTTGACCAAAAATGAGAAAAAAAAAAAACAACAACAGATAAAGACCTAAGAGATGAAATAAAATTTTTAACTTGTAATAAGTACATTAATTATGGTTGTTTCTGGGTAGGAGAAACTAGGGAGACATTAACTTTTCCTCTTAGTTCATCAGTATTTTCTCTATTTTTCTCCACTGAATTTTTTTTAAAATATGTAATTGTGTAATTAAAAATAGTAACATTTGATCATTATTCTCTGGAAAATTAGTGGCTCATAATTTCATAAATAAAATTTTTTAACAAAAAAAGAAAAAATTGTAACTTAAAAAAAAAAGGGAATGCAGTCAAAAAACTATTGAAGTTATCCCTAACTTCTTATTAATGGCCAAGTGACCCTAGCAATCTTAATTGCTTGGAACAAAACCTTTGCAAGACATAGATGAGATTGAAGAATAAGGCTGTATGTTGTGATGCTAAGTGTATTGGCTTTAGGGTAATCTGTGCAATTCTAAGACATGTTGATTTATGAACTAATTAATGGCACACAACAAAAATACTTATAGAAACTTGCTCTACCCCCAGCTTGAAAAACCTCCAAACAACAGGAAAATGGCTTTTGCATGTTAGAAAATTAAATTCAATATATATTTATGAGGCCATTCAAAATGTGAAGTCCTTTACTACTTAGTCCCGAGTAAGCAGAAATGTCCATGTATCAAAACCTAATTGTGCCAGAGTCTAAGGCTCGGGGAATAAATTAAGTCCTAAGCTACAAAAGACATTAGACATTAATTTTAAGGCTTATTATAGCTCTGATGTTATGGGCATTAATAAATTCAACAGGAAGAAAGAATAAGGCAAAACGAAAAATAAGACACACCTATTGGTTTTCCTTGGCAAAATGTTGATTGTTTAAAATTCATTTAAAGTTTAGAGATATTTCTGTGCTCTAGGGTCATTGTTCCAGCAGCTTGTTAATAGGGACTGAATAGGGTATTGAATATTTCATAGATTTTTGATGTCCACTTCTTGTTTCTGAGGTAGGGAGAAAATAGAAAGGATTTTATACTACGTAAAACATTCAACATTCATCCCACAAAACTTTATTGAGTGTTTTGTATGATGAAGTGGTCTTATTGACTCTGAGTAAAAGTTGATGGGCATTCACAAGAGGGAGACATGATTTCGGGATGGAAAGAGAATTGCCCTTAGAGCTGGTCTTTGACACGTCTGTTTCTATAGGACTTGAAAATAGAAAAATGTAGTTAGGAGGAGTTCCCATTGTGGCACAGCAGTAACAAACCTGGCTGGTATCCATGAGGACACGGGTGTGATCCCTGGCCCCATTCAGTGCGTTAAGGATCCAGTGTTGCTGTGGCTGCAGACGCTGTTCAGATCTGGTGAGGCTGTGGCTGTGGCATAGGCCGGCAGCTATAGCTCCAATTCAACCCCTAGCCTGGGAACGTCCATATGCCATGGGTGCAGCCCTAAAAATGTAGTTAGAAAAGCTTTGGGAAGAGAAATCAGTGTGAACAAAGACATAAGGATGGGAAAGCATGGGGCTTTTAGTGGAAATATTAAGTAACATAATTTTGTAATAAAATAAGATTAATGAAGGCACATAATGGAGATAACTCCCAAAAGGTGGTAGGAGTCCAATTACGGTTAAGCCAAAAAACCTTGGATTTTACGTGGTAGACAATGCTGTTATTGATCCAATTTTTACTGAGCAACTATAGATGGATAGCCCTATGAATAAGATATGCTACTTACTTTCATTGAAATTTCAGTTTTCTGAGGGTAATGTTATAATGCAAAAAGCAATTATAGTATAAAAGGAAAAATTCATGGAAATACAATAAATGTAAGGTCTGCGTAAACACATGACTTGGGTAACATATTCTTTAGGGGTCAGGAAAGGTTTATTGGATAGATGGCTTTAACTCTAAAGCCCAAGAATTTAAACAAGAAAAAATGGAAGTCAGCTCATGTTTGGGAAAATGAATTATCTCAGAAAGGCTAGAACTTAGATTGTGAAGGGGAGTTGAAAGTAGCCAAAGATTAGCTTAGCAGGATAAGCAGGCAACAGATTTTGCAAGCTGTGGTGAGCCTTACTAGTGTTCCCTGAAGTCTTTTTGGTCTCCTTTTCTAGGCATTTGGGGGGACGGTCCTTCTGCACTCTTGGAAGTTAGGCATGGCCACATGATCTCCTTTGGCTAATGGAATGCATGTAGGAAGAAACATTTAATTACCGACGCTCAACTCTGTATCTGGTTCTGTTGTTATAAAACATGTGTTGACATGGAGATACAATACTGAGCCATCGCATGGAGGACAGCATCCTTGGAGGGCTATTTGAACCCATATCAGACTTTGAACCCATATCAGAATTAAAAATAAACACATTATCTTAAGGTGCCCTGACATTGGGGACTCTTTGTTACTTCAGCAGTTTGTAGCCTGTCCTGACTGATACACAAATCTGGATTTTGTTATGAAGGCAATAAGGACGAATTGGAGTATTGCGGGTTTTTTTAGTTTTTGTTTTTACAGTAAGAGAGTGGCATACATGCTCAGAATTTTCATTTTTGAAAGACTACTTTCATGTCACAAGTGGAAAAATAGGAAAGGGAAAATACATTAAATAATCCAAGCAAGAGAATACAAATTAGTATACTGGCAGTGGAAAAGAAGAGAGATGACAGGAGAAATATTGTCATGACTGAATCGACAGGATTTGCTGAGTGATTAGCTATGAGAGGTGAGCAGAGCATCTAGACTAGGTTTTCCAACCTGAGGTACTAGAATAATTAAGTTGCTTTTAGTAGCAATAAGAAATGTGGTAGAAGAATTGAGTTGGGGAGGAAAGAAGTATTTGGTCCAGAAGCCAATTACAACTGGAGAATTCAGGAAGAGTTCAGAGCTTAGGAATTACCTCTGTCTAGGTAGAAGTGAAGTGAAGAAAATGATGACCTAGAGGAGAGTGGAACAGAAGCCCAATCACACATTTAGGGTCAAGAAAGGAAGAGGGGGCAAGAAAGGAGCAATGGTGTGTTGCTGAGTCATGGGTGCTGAAGGAAAAGGGACTTTCTGGAAGGAAAGGGAATGAAACACTATAGCAACACTGGGAAAATGAGGACTAAAAAACCTCACTAGCACTGAAGTTCAATAACCACACTGGGACTTTGTGAGGAAGAGGTTTCATGAAAGATTATTGAGAGCAGAGGACAGATTTTAAGAGACAGAGAGTAAGACGGCGGTAAGAATTGGGAGGCAATGAGTTTAGATAGCTCTTTCAAGAAATTTGCCAATGAAAGGATGTAAAGAAATGAGAAATTAGACTGGACACAGAAATGAGAATAAAATACAAATAAGACTTGGAAATCTCTATAGGCAATGGACTTATCATGGTAATAATTACAATTAGAGATAGATCATCGTTAAAAGTTTGGGCCATGGGGTCAGACGAGCCTGTATTTGAACCCTTTGACTGGGTGCAAAGGGAGGTGTCCCAAATCCTTATTAACAGTTCCTTTTGATCTGGCCCCTGACCATCTGTTTAACCTCACCTGGTACATTTCTGTCCTTTGCCTACTATGTTCCAACTATGAACAGAGCAAAGGGCTCAATAAATGAGTTGTTTAGAGCCCTTTAGAGGCAAAGATTCTTTGATCAGGGTTTGGAGTGGGCTCAGAGAATTTCTGGTTTCAGTCTTCAAAGAATTTGTGGAATATTCAATTCCAGTTGTTGTCTACATTCTGAGGTGATGGTGGACAAGGCAGCATCTGAGGATGCAGCAAATTTATCTTGGGAGGAGGGGAGGTCCTTGACCAGTCATGAGATCAGGGTGAGTGCAGGTAAGGTGCCACTTGCTCTTTCCATCCTTATGACTGAATATGGTGCTGCCCAGGGAGCAGAGGGACCCTTATCTTCCCAGTCCTAACTATGAGCATGTAGAGGCAGTGCCCAACCACTGCAGGGCAGGGAAGTTTCCTCTACTGCTCTGGGATGATGTCAATCCTTCCCCAAGATTAAGCTTTTGAGTTAATTTCTATGCCTATGGAAAACGTAAGTGCATTTTACCACCACTATGTGTCCAGGGTTTGGCCAAATGGCAAGACAGGGGACTTCACCAATAAGAATTTCAGGAGCATCCAGTATCTCCAAAGTATATCACTGTTCTAAAAGTAAAAAATTTTCTTGCTTTTTTTTTTCATAACACAAATTCTTGGCAGCCATGGCTGTAGGGGATGAGACTGAGGCCTAAAAGTGGAGAACAGAGCTGCGGTGATGCTTCTGCTTCTGTACATACTGGCCTCTCTGAACCTACTCTGTTCATAAGCAATTTAGGGAAATGGAAGCAGCTTACTAGTCACCAAAGCTGGAGCACACCCTGCGACTTTCTAGGTCATTACTCTTCTGATGAATTGTTGCATTTAAGCGTTTCATTGGAATGCATCCTCTTCATTAAAAGCATTATTACTGGGAAGATGTCTTTATGGGGCTCAAGGAACAATTGTTTCAAAGCCAGCTATTTAGCCAAGGAAATCCCCAGTCCCACTTCCACCAGGCATATGTGACTAACTTTAGCCATGTTCCCCCAGCACATGCCCACCTCATAACGTGATAGATAAAGTTGTTCTAAATATCACAAAGAGCTTCCCAAGAGAAAGAAAACAAGTGTTTCTTAAGCGTCAGACTCGCTGCCAAGGAGAGATACGTGTGACTCACGGTGAAGGACGGAAGTCTGTGTGAGAACCGAAGATGTTGCTCAGAATCCAATTTTGGTCTTAAACCTGGTCCTCTCACAGGGAGAGAGTTTACCTGAGCAAGAAAAAGATGTGGCAGCAGGAGGCTTCTCTGGGACCCTTAACCACCCGAATAGAGATCCACACCTTTACTGGAAAGGCAGGTGTAGAGGGACTTGTCTCTTTCCTTTTCTTTTCAGGGAATGCTATCTCGGTCACCATTTATGACATGAGGCCACCCAGGAGGCACACCCCTTCGTTGACAAACATTCATTGGTCACCTCCAATGCACTGAACACTGTTCTGGGCACTGGAAATAGAACAGACAACGAAACAAAGCCCCGGTCTCATGAAGCCTAAATTCTAGTGGGGAAATCAATGCAGATAAATGAATACATGTAGATAAACTCTTGCAAACAGGCAGGGCCAGGTGATACGAAGAAAAATAAAACAGAAGATGTACACAGTGAAAAGGCGGGCAGTGCGGTCCAAGTTCTCTTTAAGGAAGTGGTATCTGAGCAGAGGCTCCAGTGAGGTGGTAAAGAACACACTGTACAGAAACGAGGAGGAAACTGTTCTCAGGGTAAAGGAAACTTCAAATGCAGAAGACCTGCAATGTGAATAATTGCGTATTTGAGATTTGAGAAACGAGTGCCTAGAGTGTTAGGGCAGAATGAGGGCGGGAGCAGTGAAAGCTGGGGATGAACCTAATTTCTCCAAGCCCTCATCACCCGTGAAATATGATGTGCCTGGGGTTCTGTTGCTGTTCCTTGTCCGTCTTTCCTCTGTAATGACAGGAGCTGTGTCCTCATCACCTGTGTCCCTCCTGTGGTGGTAAGCAGGCCCTAAGCATCATGAGTTCAAAATGGGCTCTGGAGTCAGAAAGTCTTTAGCGTAAATGCCATTTTACTACCTAGTATTTGTATATCCTGGGCAATGCATCTAAACTCCCTAAGCATCAGTTTCCATGTCTGGAAAGAGACCAAGAGTCCTAACTATGAAGGTCAGCAAATGGATGAAATGTGATTCCCCGTGTAAAGCCCTTAGCCCAGAGCCTGTTGAAGGTGAGTTATAGGCAGGTTATATTAGGCGACAGAGCTCCAGGGGCTGTAGAAGCTGTCTAAGGGACAAGATGCGGGTCTCTCACCATGCAATTCTTAGAAAACATGCTTGGCAGATGATGAATAATTTGGGGGCTGCTCTTTCTAGTTATTGCTTCTTGAAAATCTAACAAGACTCCTTCCACTATCTCCTTTGTTAGCAGCCATTGTATGGATCACAAACTAAAACGCTGCTCAGAATAGCATACAGCCTTTAGAAAACAGCTTTCCTCTGGTTCTAGCTCCTGGCTAGGAGTGAACTGGGACTGGGTTCTACTTTCAGTTATAAGCAGGTGTCCTTGCTCTCTGACAGATCCGAAGGAGAGATATGTCTTCCAGTGTTTTTATAGGCAGACCACATCCTCATTCTCCACGTCAGCAAATAACACACTGTGTGGTGATGGCTGATTTACTGGTTTAGACTGAGAGCCACTGGGTGGGTTTCAAATGGCTTCCTCTTCTTCTTCTTCTTTTTTGTCTTTTTGTCTTTTTCTAGGGCCGCATATGTGGCATATGGAGATTCCCAGGCTAGGGGTCCAATCGGAGCTGTAGCCGCCAACCTACACCAGAGCACAGCAATGCCAGATCCAAGCTGTGTCTTCGATCTACACCACAGCTCACAGCAACACCGGATCCTTAACCCACTGAGCAAGGCCAGGGATCGAACCCATGGTTCCTAGTTGGATTCGTTAACCACTGAGCCACGACGGGAACTCCTCAAATGGCTTATTGATGTTCATTATTGAATCATGTCACCTAATGCTTTCACCATAAAGCTAGTGGGGTTTATTATTTTTTAATTTTTTAAAATTTTTATCCGTTTTTTTTTGGTCTTTTTAGGGCCACACCCACCACGTATGGAGGTTCCCAGGCTAGGGGCCGCTGGCCTAAGCTGAGCCGTGTCTGCAGCCTACACCACAGCTCACTGCAATGCCGGATCCTTAACCCACTGAGCGAGGCCAGGGATTGAACCCGTGTCCCCATGGATACTAGTCGGGTTTGTTGACCACTGAGCCATGACGGGAACTCCGCTGGTGGGGTTTAGGTTTAGGTTCCCAACCTGCATTGACTTTAACTTGCAGGGTCTTTAACAAAAGTTCACAGGACCATTTATTTTTCATAAACTTTGCGTAAGTAAAATATTTTAAACACAATCAGTTAAACTGACATGTCTTTCCCCACTGACCTGCCCTGTGTCACACTTCCCCTCACGTTGAGAAATGTCAATGTGACCAGGAATGACTTTTGGATTCAGCTAAAGGAGAGCTGAGTTGCATATATACTTAATTTTAGTTTAATGAGATAGGATGATGTGGTTCACATTCACTTTTTTGTATCGCTAAGTTACTGATGGCTGATCAGTCTAACAATAGCCATAGAATCCTATGCCTCCTGAGCTCACTCATCTGGCATGGGGATATAACAAGGACCAGAGGTTGTGCTTTGAAGTGAGCATGTTCCTACAGCTTCAAGCAAAAGTTTTTAGGGGGGTTGTAGAAGAGAAATGAGGTTTGAATTATATGGTGCCAGAAATTAGTCTATGAAAAGTTCTTCCAATCTCCAGCTGTATACTATAGAAGGCTTGGTTCTCATTGCTGGAACCAAATCAAATGAGAAGTTCTCTCCCTTATAACTGTTTTCCCAAATTTGATGGCAATTCTGAAAGTTTATATTACATAACCAATAATGAGCTGTGAGGCTGAAAAAAATTTTCAAGTTGCCAATTATCAGAAACAAATTTTGATCAATGATGATGAGGGAAAGATTAAAATATTTCTCTTTTCTGTCTACAAAAAATATTATAAAATTACTGTCATTGAGAAGATGATCAATGAATATGCAGCAAAAATTTTCAGAGTGTGATAGGCAGTTATAGCATAATACAAATGTTCTGCTATATTTCTGGATTTTGTGGTGCTTGTGATGATTGACTGTTGGCTTTCATTTTTTTCTTTTGTGTTTGTTTAATATTCTACATAAATACTCACTGTTGGGCCTAGTTTTATATTCTTTTCTTAAAACTATATAAACTTCAGGATCCACGAAGCCGGATCTGTAACTAAGCAGGACTCCATGGGGCCTTCCTGAGACAGAGCCTCCCATGTCCTCCCCTGCCTCTTGTTTGCAGAAAAACTTTAGCCTCCTAGGTTTCCCCTGAGTTCCAAAGAACACATTTAATCAGAGAAGTGAGAAAATGCAAAAGGAAAGGAAAGCAGTCAAGCAAGACAAAATAATCATAGGTTAGTCATTAAACAAAGTCAAGGACCTTTAGTTCCTCCTCAAGGGCTACAGATAATATCCCGAGCCATATCTTGAGCTGTCTTGTGATACTGAAATCTCCTATATGCTGCCCACAAGCACGCAGACCCCACACTGGTTGGAAAAAGAAAGCTCGTGGTGGTATTGGCTCCTGATTACCTCACCATCCACCTATCAGAAGAGTATCCACAAGCTGATCCCATACTCTGAAACCCTCTCCCCTACCCTGTCTTTAAAAACCTTTCCACATGATAGGCCTGGAAGGGGAGTTGGAACATCGCTAATCTGTGAAGGTTCGGGAGGCTGTAGGTGATTTCTTTTGTTTTGAAAATTTCCATTTTTGTCACAATATGGCATAAATAAATAAATGAATGGAAAAAAAGAAAACAAAAACACAAAACACTTTTCCCTGAAAGCCAACAAAAGCCATCAAAGAGTTTGAGCCTTCTGAGCACTAGCTACCTGGACTCTTGCTTGGTGCCCTGCAATAACTGCTGCCCTTCCTTCACCACAGCCTGGGGTCAGTGCATTAGCTTTACTGCGTCAAGGTGAGCAAGCAGACCCAGGCTTGCTTCAGTAACAGATCTACTCCTGCCTACTATTTAGTCTGGTACCTAGTTCATCAGAGGTGCTCATTAAATACTTACTGAGGGAAGGAATGAATAGAAACATGTGACCAGAGGAATCTTTTTTTTTTTTTTTTCTCTTTACACCTCGGTCACTTTATCTGCAAAATGATGAATCTAGGGTAAGAGAGTTGGAGGTGATATCTTTGAGCCACCCAGGGTTTGGGATTTTCTTTGGCAAGGAGGAGTCACATTCCATGTGCTACGTTTGCTTGTGCAACCTTTGCCCCTCGACTGATCACTTGAGTTCTGGTCTCTATTTAAGCGTCAAACCAAACAATTTCTGTGCTGTGGAACTGCATTATTCAATATTTCTATTACTGCCACACACTCAAACTAGAATGCTCTCCTGCAATCACAGGATCAGATTCTGAGCTCTCTAAGTCTTACATACTTTTGTTAAATTCGTATATTTAGCCCATTGCCTCATTTTCCCAAAGAGAGTTTGAAATGGTATCGAAAAATGCCTTCTCTCCCACGTGATTCTCCTAAAGCTGACCCACAGGGAGAGCATAGCAGAAAGAGGACTGGCATTCACATCTTATCTCCTATTAGCAAATTCAAAACAAAGAATTACACCACACAAAAACCGGGCTGACCTGTACTCTGAAAACTATAAGACACTGATGAAAAAAATCAAAGATGACACAAATAGATGGAAAGATATACCATGCTCGTGGATTGGAAGAGTTAATATTATCAAAACGACTATACTACCTAAGGCAATTTACAGATTCAATGCAATCCCTATCAAATTACCAAGGACATTTTTCACAGAACTCAAACAAAATATTTTAAAGTTTGTTTGGAAGCACAAAAGACCCAGAATAGCCAAAGACATCCTGAAAAAGAAAAACGGAGCTGGAGGAATCAGGCTCCCGGAATTCAGACTATACTACAAAGCAACAGTCATTAAAACTGTATGGTACTGGCACAAAGACAGACATATAGATCAGTGGAACAGGACAGAAAACCCAGAATTAAACCCAGGCACCTACAGCCAACTAATCTATGACAAAGGAGGCAAGAATATACAATGGAGAAAGGAGAGCTTGTTCAATAAGTGGTGCTGGGAAAACTGGACAGCCACATGGAAAAGAATGAAATTAGAACACTCCCTAACACCATACACAAAAATAAACTCAAAATGGATTAAAGACCTAGATATAAGACCAGATACTATAAAACTCTTAGAGGAAAACATAGGCCAAACACTCTCTGACATAAACGACAGCAACATCTTCTCAGATCCACCTCTTAGAGTAATGACAGTAAAAACAAAAATAAACAAATGGGACCTAATCAAACTTAAAGTTTCTGCACAGCAAAGGAAACCCTAAACAACAGGAAAAGGCAACCAACAGAATGGGAGAAAATCTTTGCAAGTGAATTGATGGACAAGTGATTAATCTCCAAAATTTATTAACACCTTCTGCAGCCCCATTCCAAAAAAACAAACAACCCCATCAAAACATGGGCAGAAGATCTAAACAGACAGTTCTCTGAAGAAGACATATGGATGGCCAAAAAACACATGGAAAGATCTTCAACATCACACATCATTAGAGAAATGCAAATCAAAACCACGATGAGGTACCACCTTACACCAGCCAGAATGGCCATCAGCCAAAAGTCTACAAACAAGAAGTGCTGGAGAGGGTGTGGAGAAAAAGGAACACTAGTACACTGTTGGTGGGATTGTAAATTGGTGCAACCACTGTGGAAAGCACTATGGAGATTCCTCAGAAAACTAAACATAGAACTACCATTTGATCCAGCAATCCCACCCCTGGGCATCTATCCAGAGAAAACCATGACTCGAAAAGACACATGTATTCCAATGTCCATTGCAGCACTATTTACAATAGCCAAGACATGGAAACAACCTAAATGTCCATCAACAGAGGAGTGGATCCAGAAGATGTGGTACATATACAGAATGGAATATTATTCAGCCATTAAAAAGAACGAAATACCAGCATTTTTAGCAACATGGATGGACCTAGAAACTGTCATGCTAAGTGAAGCCAGCCATACAATGAGACACCAACATCAAATGTTTTCATTGACATGTGGAATCTGAAAAAAGGACAGACTGAACTTCTTTGTAGAACAGATGCTGACTCACAGACATTGAAAAACTTATGGTCTCTGGAGGAGACAGTTTGGGGGGTGGGGGGCTCTGCTTGGGCTGTGGGATGGAAATCCTGTGAAATCAGATTGTTATGATCATTATACAACTATAAATGTGATAAATTCATTTGAGTAATAAATAAATTAAAATAAAACGGGCTGGTTTTGTTTTTTTAAAGAACACAATCTAACTCACCAAATGGTCCTTTCATGTTGAATTGTCCATCAGCTGAACATCCTACACCCTTTGCTGAGAACATCTGTGGCAGTCTGGAACGTATTTTTTCTCAGTGTTTGACTCAATGCTTCCTCTAACTATCAGACACTTTCTTGGATCCTGTGATATATCTTAGTAGAGTATTACTGAAATGATGTCAGTTTTGCCTGTATCTTGAACAGGGTCAGTCCGAATTGAAAATATGCCAATTTTCTTCCTAACAGAGCTTTTAATTCACTGGCTGATGATGTCACTAATGCCATTCATGGATGGTTCAAGACCCACAGCTGAATGTCTTCTACTATTTAAGGCTTTAGCTCCTTTAGAACAAAACAGGTATTTTTCAAAGTGAATGAGAAATTCAGAAACAGTGTGGAAGTGTGATTTAAGTTTGCCTCTCAATATATAACTATCTGCCACCTATCAACTCTAGCTACATTAATTATTTAATCTAAGATTATAGTATTTTTCATGGTCTGTGTTCATGCCGTACTATTCATAAGAATTAGTTTTAGCAGAAGAGTGAGGATTGTACCTTTTTCATTTCACAGGGTTTTAAATATACTTGCACTTAATTTAACATTGCTATTAGTCTGGCTCATTTATTGTATATATTGCCCACATAGGCTAATATACAGGAACTTGCCCCCTCAGAGTGAAATGAATCACTATGCTTTCAGGCTAACACTCCTTGGGAAGCAGAAAGAATTTCTTTCATTTGTCTGGTCTTTTCAATAACTTGTTGACCTCCTCTTGGTGCCCTGAGTAATAGGCATATGCCAGGGGTTGTGAGGGCAGAAGGAGAGATCTAGGTAGTGCCAGGTCTCAGCAGGAAAAGGTGAGAAAAGAGAAAGTCATTTTATAATTTATCAAAATAGGAATACTCAGACCATAGGTTTTATGAAGAATTGAACAGTGCCCTCTTAAAAAAATAAAAAGATGAAATTCACGTTTTACTGAGATTGAAATAAACAATTTTTTTTTTGTTTTCACCAGAAAATGAGAACAACATTTTATCAATTGCCTGTCAATAAACTACACTTTTGGGGGGCGTTCTCTTGATTAGCTATGTCAAGGCTACGTATGACAAAACATGGCGCAAACACAAAAGAGTGTCCAGGGACCCTGATTCTGATCCCATGATGACTGTCAAGCCAGTATCAAATATACACTTTCTAAAGATCTTGCAAGACAGTCTGTATATGGGCTCAACAAATACACACCTTCTAAAGATCTTGCAAGACAGTCTGTATGTGGGCTCAGCAAAGGACTGGGTGAAGCAGCAACGTCCAGATTTGGATTCATCTCTGCTGGGTACTTGCTGAATGTGCAATAAATATTTATTGAATGAATTCAGTGACCTAGAAATGGAGGTTATATCTCTTTCTTGATACTTGATATTTCCAGCTACTCATGCTGAAACACGTTTACTAGAGTCTCTGGGCTTCCTAAACTCCATCACGCCCAAAAGTTTGTTTCTGCTATGGGAAAGCTAAGAAATCCCTTATTTCAAGATTTTATGGTCAAATGATCTGAACTACTGTTTACTTAAGGAAAAAGCAAAAGCACTCTTTCATTTCTTTGTTGACTGCATTCCATTCATCATAAAGAAGAATCAGACTATCAGACTACGTGGAAGGCATTGTGCTTTTGTTTTCCACCTGGAAAGGAAGGTGGTGGTCAAACCTTATACTACATGATCTATTCGCTATTCTCTCCAGCACTCTCTGCCTCACTGCAAATGGGTTTCTATAGTCCTGGATCTGCATTAGTGGTTGGGGGTGTTTAGACTAGTGTCTCCCAGGCAGTTCCTAAGTTATCTTTTAGGAGAGCGCTAATGATAGTAGGTGCATCATAAATACCTTGGGGGTAAGGAGGGAGGGAACATAGAAAGGGAACTTATGCTGGATCCTAAAAACAGAGGTGCGAGGATATTTTTCTGGAGTTTTCAAGGTCGTGTGTTGCACCGAATACCCAACCCTGTAAGTTGAGCATATGTTAGGAATAAACACCTAATTCATGTGTTATGGTTAAATGCCCATCCAGGGAGTCTCGTTAGCAAACACATTAATTAGGATCCTGTTTACCTTTCTACGGTCAACAGTTGTTTGTTTGAGCTGACCTATTCTACCTTCATTAAAGTAAAGCACCACCAGCCAGCACATGAAATTATATCTCAACTTTATGAGAAATTTAGGACTCAGGTGGAGTTTCTATTTCTCTATTTTTTGATCATTCAGTATTTTAGATATATGCACAGGGCATGAGGCTTAACTTAAGAACTGCAACAGAACTGCAATTTATAGTATTCCTTCTGTGGATATGCATTCATTCATTCATTTATGTAATTTTGGGTATTAAGGATGCCCAGAAGAGTAAGACATGGATCCTGTTTTCATGCAGCTTATGATCTAATAGGAATCAGATATGTCAATACATAAAACAGATATGATGTTGCAGGTACAAATGAGGGCAGGATTTTTATGAACCCCCTAAATTTCAATGTTCTAAGCCAGTAGTCAGCAAACTACTACTCAAAGGTCAGATCCAGCCCCCCCCCCCCCCAGCTTTTGTAAAGTTTTACTGGAACACAGCCACACTCATTTGTTTACTTGTCTGTAGCTGTTTTTGTGCTACAAGGACAGAATCGAATATTTACAACAGAGAACATATAACTCAAAAGCCTAAAATATGTACCACATGGCTCTTCACAGAAAAGTTTGCTGAGCCCTATTCCCATGCCTCCAGAATGTCTGAGGTTCCCCCGGTGTGCTTACATGTCAGCTCTGATCATTGATCTGAAGATGTTCCTTTAGGGGAACTGGGAGTTTCCATGTGTCCTTCAAGACCAGGCTCAGAAACAGCTGGCCTCCAGTCATCCTGCAGAGGGGTCGCTGCAGCGGGATCCTCCACCCCTGCTGGCCAGAGCTTTCATGGTTCCCTCTTCACTAGCTAATGTGCTGCAAAGTATCCTAGTTGCTATTGGTGGAACCAAAAATGTGTTGAGTTTTATGGGGACTGCCCACCAAGACAGAACAGGCTCTGAAAGCCCCTTAGGGATAAGCCTAATCGAGTCACTTGGCTTGACCTCAGTGAAGATTCTCAGATGGCCCCAGTCGGTCAGGACCTCGGGGAGGGAGAAGATTGGTACTGGATGGTCTCCATGTGCCCCTGTGGGCCCACCCATCACTCTTCTCCACGTTCTTTCTGCCTTGGGTAACCTTCAAGAATCAGGTAGGCTCCTTTGCCCTTTTGAGCTCTGTTGAGTTTGGCTAATGGGAGGCACTGACAGAGACTCAAGGGCAGAGAAGAACTGGCATTTCCCCCCAGAATGCAGGTTGGCAGAGGCTGGTTCCTCTGCGGAAGCCCACACCTCTCCCAAAGCTGCCAGTCTCTCCAGGTTCTGGGGATGACTCACTCCCTTTGCCCTTCCCCAACCCCAGATGCTTCACCATTCCTTTTCCTTTATCTTGGCTCCCATCTTGAGCGTAGCCCCCTCATTATATTCTCCTTCACTTCCCCCCTTGAGTATGCCATCTGTTTCCTGTTGGAACCTTGACTATATCCAGAGCCATTTCCCCAAGGCACCCCCATGTCAGAAGGATGACGGGGTCGGACTCCAAACCTTTTCTCTGCATCTTAGGCTGTGGTACTGACTCCAAAGGCATTTTCCCGTCAGGGACCCTTATGCCCTTTCCTGGAATTTGATTTTGGGTGTGATCCATTCCAAGTCAGCACTCTAAAAAACTGGAGACTCAAACAGGTACATGGAGGTTGGGAGGGACAAGAATGGAGGATGTTGCCTTATGCCACTCCTTAGTAGCATCTAAGACCTAAACTCAGATGGCCGAATGGGGGAGGGTGCCTGGTTTTGTTAAAAAAATGAAGTACAGTTGATTTATGATCTGCTGATTTCTGCGGTACAGTAAAGTGACTCAGTCATATATATATATATATATTTTATATTATTTTCCGTCATGGTCTCTCCCAGAAGACTGGATGTAGTTTCTGTATCTAATGCAGGGAATACAGCTCTACAGTAGGACCTTATTGTTTATCCATTCTAAATACAATAGTTTGCATCTACCAACCCCAACTCCTAGTCCATTCTACTCCCTCCCCCTCCCCCTTGGCAACCACAAGTCTGTTCTCTATGACTGTGAGTCTGTTTCTGTTTTGCAGGTAGGTTCATGTGTGCCACATTTTAGATTCCACACGTAAGTCATACCAAGATGCCTCTTAACACCACTTGTGAACAGCATCCAGGTTCCGACTCAGCCCAATGCCGATAAGGTCAGGGAGGAGTCACCTATGCTTCGCACATACATTTGAGGTCCAGATCTGCTCAGCTCAAAGGCCTTGTTTCCAAAGAAGCACATAGTATCATGAGGCTATGAGCCTGTTTTGTCTTCAATCCCAACATACATACATAGCTGGCAGTTACCTTCTGGGTACAGGTTCAGAGAACGGAAACAAGCTGTGATTGCATTCTGGTATTTGCAAGGCCATGGTACAGACGCTGAAGCATAGAACAGAAGTGGAATACTCAAATGAGAAGCCACAGTCTGTCAGCAAGAGGAGACTTGGCAAAACTTAGAAACACCTACCCAGTCGGCTCTTTACTGGTCTCCCAGAGGAACTTCAATTCTGCTTGATTTCCCAGCCTGGCCCTCTGCCCTGCACCAGAGGTCTCAGTCGGGAGGCGCCTCTTGGGTTTGCCATTCCAGCTGATTTAATTTAGAGAATTTCTCGCTCTTCACATGGCAGCAAAGGTCACGTGGCTTAGCGATTATGCTGTTCAGGAAACAGCTTCTTTCCTTCTGTGGTTCTGTAACATTGGCTGAAATTTCCCTTTCTGTGCTATTTCTTTTTTCTCTTGGCCCTGAGATTATACGGTCCTACCCAACAGCTTTATGGCCACATCTTGAAAAACACATTTTTTTTTTCCCTTAAGGCTTTATTGCCAAAGGGGATGCGAAGGTGTATATGCACTTACATAAGCGCGTTTCTGTCTTCAGAGGAAATGTTCCCATCTCATAGAGACAGGAGTAGGTCAGGGATGGAATATTGTCTAGAGACTGTGAGTTGGTATTATCTTTAGGCAACTATACCAAGGAGAGAGAGGTCTTGAGAAAAAGAAGGGGAGGCTTGAAAAGCACAGGCACTCAGGTGTCTTTGCTTATGATTTTATTCTGTTTAGAAGGCTGACCTCTGTCTAGGTTTGGGAAATTAAGATGGTGTTGGACACCCTTCCCTGATTATTCCTTTGGTTCTGTTTCCCTGATAGAATGGCACCTCCACAATGGGATACACAGTGATAGGGTCAATTCCTCTAACTACAATGTGAGGTAGATATTATTATTAAACCCTTAGCAGTGAAGAAACTGAGGCCCAGAAAGATTAAGCCAGGGCCCAAGATTTCATAGCTTATAAGTGGAGAAACTAGGCTTCAAATCCAGCTAAGTGGCTCTGAGAACCACACTCCCCACTGTTCGTCTAGGCAAGGAAAGGTGCTTGGACTCCGGGGCGGGGGAGGGGGGGGAGGCCCTGATTACGCCTAACTCTCCTCATGGCCCCGTGAGCTTACTAGCTCGTCAGTGACGCAGGCATGCTCCTTGCAGTTCTGGAGGGCTGATTTTCTGCCCTCTGAGCCTGCTGAAGAAGTGGGAAGCTGGAGAGAATTGCTGGGGAGAAAGGTGGTGAGCCCTGCCCTTAACTGGACATTGCGGCTCTGGGTGGTGGAAAGAACAGCAAGCCCAGAGCCGGAGGCCAAGCCACAGTTCCCTCAGTTCTCCAAACTGAACTGTAATGGGGACTGAAGGAAATTGGGTCTGTGAATGCACCTAGCACAAGGCCAGCAGCAGAGCTGGCGATCAGTAAAAGTTTATTTGTTCATTATTTCACTCCAAGAATAAATGCCCGAGGGCCAGGGGGCAGCCTTCTCCTTCCTCCTGGGGGCAGCTCCTATCTCATGTGTGTTCAAATGACGACGCTGGAACACTTGACCATGGCTCCAAAAGAGGCATCAGAATTCCTCATTTTGGCAAAGCTGGTGTTTTACCCCCAGTTAGAGGGGGAGTCAGGATATGAAGGAAGCTCCTCTTGTACTCCGTAAGTTCTGTGTGGCACTGTTTCCCTTTATTGGTCTCATGTAATGTGCTGCTAATTTCATTGCCCAAGTTGGCATTTCCAACCAATGTAATTACATTTGGAAACTGTTATAAGAGGCTATTACTAAAGAAATCAAACCTTTCTCCTCTTTATGTAAAGTGGGGATAATAATTTCTCTTAATGTTTGTACCATGCTTGGAGAGCCTGGATTGAAAGAAGTTTTACAAACACAAAGCAGCATTCCATGTCTCACGCTGTCCTTATGTAGCACCTACCGCAAGAGGGCCACTCTGGCACAAAATAACACAGAAAGCACAATCTCTCAGGACCTATTAAATGATCATGCTGCCTGAGTGACATGACATCTGAAGACAGGAAATGTCAAATGTAAATTAAGGGCTTTTGTCACAAATTCAAGCATGAACTTCCTTATAAGTTATGTATGTGTAAGCACAGGACAAAGACAGCACTATTTCTTATCTCCGCTCAATTCAGGGAGAGATGCTGGCCTGGAGTGACCACCCACACCACTCTAGTCCATGCTGGGAGAGGGGCTGTGCTGATGAGGTAAGAGGATTCCAGCTCACTTTTCTCTGGGGCCAACTGGTTAGCTGTGAGGACCACCTTCCCCTTCCTCCCAAACCCTCAGATAAGCCATGGAGGAGACAGGGAAGAAACACGGTGATGAGGCGCTAGGCTTGATACATATTTGGTGTCAGTGAAGGACATGCAGAGTTAAACTGGGGCTACCATTTTACCAGTTAATTTTTACATATGGCGAGACACCAAGCCATCTTGTGTATGTCTCGTCAACAGAGCATGACTTCAGCAAACATCTATCAAGTACCCATAAGTTACAGACCCTGTTCGGTAATGGGAATAAGGAGACAAAAGTGTTCTTGTTGTAAAACAAAAACAAAAACAAAAACAACAAATTGCATCCCACAGTTTGGTTCAGGGATGGCACATCATGTTCATTTCTTGAAACAAAATGCTTTTAAGATCGTTAGTGGTCCCTGGGAGCACAGACCAGAGGGGTCCAAAGGTCTCATCTGGGTTCTGCAGACAAGAGAGCATTGTCATCCATGTCTTCCAGGAACATTCATTAATTTCTTTATTAACTCCACAAATGTGTATTTAGTGCCTTCTATAACCCCAGACATTGTGGGGACTGCTTGGAATTCAGCAGTAAACACAGCAGATATTTTAGTGGAAGGAGACAGACAATAAACAAATAGAATAACTTTGGTGGTGATAAGGGGTAAGAAGACAAATAAAGCAGGATGAAGAAATAGAGGGTGACTGGTGAGGAAGAGGGGCTTCTCCCATGAGGTGAGATTTGAGCCAAGCCCGGAAGAATTATGAAAAATAGCTAAGGAAGATTTCGGGAGGAGGAGGCAGCAAGCAGAGAGGCTTGAGTTGGAGTGTGCTTGAAGGAAAGGCAGCATGCATCTTTAGTGGGAACACTCAGAGGTGCTGTGGCGGGCGGGGGCGGGGATTAGGGTAGGGATGTGGCTGAGGGCTATCCATCTAGGGCTTCATGAGCCTCAGTAAGCCCTCTGGACTGCACATGTGAGGAGACGCCTTTGGTGGATTTGAATAGAGGAAGAACATGACCATATTTCCTTATCTAAAGGAACTCTCTGCCTGCTGAGGGGAGGTATGAAGAGGAGTGGGGCTGGAAGAACGGAAACCAGTAAGGACACTGCAGCAGTTGGCCAGGGGGTGCAGGTGCTGAGACCGGCATGAACTTGAAGGTGGAGCTGGAGGGGCTTTGCTGACTCGATGCACGACGGAATGGGAAGATCACATGCTTGGGGTCTGAGAAACTGGGCAGAAGGAGGTAGCCTGACCTGAGATGGGAAAGGCGAGGAGGAGCACATGGGGGTTGCAGGAGGTGGGCACGTGAGAGTCTGGTATTTAAGACACGTTGGTTGAGCACACCTATTTGACACCCGTGTAGATGTCCCACAGGCCACCGGGACTAGAGTCTGGATTCCAGGAGAAGGCTGGGATGGCCATGGCAGAGGAAGTGACAGTAGGATTGCCTGTGCCTTTGACAGCCTGTTGGGTCCTTGATCATAACTGACATGTCTTTGATTCCTTGCCCAGGAAAGGTGTGGGCTGTGGCCTCTGATGGTCTCTCACTGAGAGAGGTCAGAGTCTACAGTCTTCTGGCTACCATGCCCTCTGCTCACAAACGCTGCTCCTCCACACAGCACAGTGCAGCTGCACCTGGGGCAGGGGTTACCTACTCTGTGGCAAAAGAGTGTTTGGAATCCAAATTTAAAACAGACATTCATTTGAGAAGTGCTCATTAAGCTTTATGTCCAACACCTTATGTGAGCTTTGGCAGGCCTTGCAAATGAAGTGCTGCTAGCAGATCAGGGTCTAGTGGAAGCCAGTGGACGAAACAGTCCACACAGTACAGCCATAAGCAAGTGTGGACAGAGCTCCCGAGGTACAGGGTGGACAAAGGAGAAAGTACCAGCCTTTCTGGGAGAGTCAGAGAGGAAACGAGGTCTTCAAGTCTTCGACACTTCACCCAATGAGAGGCAGAGTCTGCCCCCTCCGCTTGAATCTTGTGACTGTGTTGAGTGACAGAATGTGACAAAGTAACACTCTGTGTGTTCTGAAGCTGGGTCTTAAAAGGCATGTGGCTTCCATATTGTTTGCTGGAACACTGAGCCTCTGTATAAGACACCTGACTACTCCATGGCTGGTAGTGGGGGTACCAGAGGGGCCGCGTGTAGGTACTCTGCTTAAGGATCCTAGCTGAGTTCAGCCGTCAACCACTCCCACAACATGCTGGAGATTTAAGTGGATCTCCCAGTCCCAGCTGACGGTCCTGTGTCATTTGAGTCACTCCCAACTGAGATGCCATGCATTATGGAGGAGGGGTAAGCCATCCTTGCAGGTCTTACTTTATCCCAGTAAGTTTTGGGGTGGCTGTACCCAGCAAATAACTGTAAGGGGACGTCAAACAGAAGGCAGCTCCACCAGAGGGATGGAAAAGCACGTATCAGGTGGAAGGATGGACAAAGGCCAAGGCCCATGGGACAGCCAAGCCTGGCATCTTCAGGGAACTGTAGCACCAGTACTCAGCTGGGGCACAGGCTGGCAGGAAGATGGAGGCTGAAGTGACCAGATCATGGAGATGTGCCTTGCAAAGACCTCGTCGTGCTTGGTTCCATGTGGGCTAAACCTGCCACTGTCCCACAGATTTCTGATGATTTATTCCTGCTGTAATGACTGGATGCCATCGTGATGTAATATTTGAAATATTATCTATAAAACAGAAACTAGAGAAGCTCTTGATTTCCCATGTCGTTGACCCCAGGCTTTAAGTTTTGCCATTTTAACATTTTAATCATGAATGTTGACCGTCTTGGCTTCGAATGTCCATTATGCTGTTCCCCCCAAAGGGTGCAGGTGTCTGCCTTCTGGAATGCTACCACTTCCAGGGCACAGAGTGGACGGGGCTTGGGGGTCTCCTATAGGAAGAGCTAATTCTCTGTGCCCTTAAAACACCTCCATCACGTTTTTTTTCTGAATTTACCATCTCCTTTCACTTTTCTCAGGAACAAAAGCCCCTTTCCCTCCTTGGAAAGGAGCCTTCCCATTCTGTATTCTTGTTGAGGCAATTTTAGAAGTACCCCGCTCTGTGCTGCAGGATGTTGTAGTGCGTTTCCATAACACATTTAAAGTCTCACTCCTTAAAATTGTCACGTCTGGAGAGCCCTAGATAAGTCAGCAAGGACACAGACGTGATCACTCTCTCCTGCCCCGAGTATTACAGGCAGCTATCAATTCCAGCTCATTTAGGCTGATCCAATCCCAGCATCAAAAGCCATTTCCATATTATTATAGCAAACTGGAAATTACAGAGGCTGTGTATTCCTCTGCAAAGTCTCCAATTTAGGCTTACAACTTAGCACTAGGTTATTAGTGACATGCATCATTATTCTCAAGATACATTCTATCTGCAAAATTTTGTTCTTAAATCCTTTGGAAGATCTCGGCTGGGCTGCTCAGATTCTCAGCTAGGCAAGCTGCACTGTTCATGTTAATGTGCTCTTAACATGGGCTTTAAAATTAATTTTTGATCATTGATTCCTTGCATTAACAGCCCCCTGAGCCCTTCTGGTGGGTAGAGAAACATCACAAAGGGAGGCCACAGGGTGAGTTGGTGGGCAAGCTGGAGTCAGAAGGAACTGGGCTTTAATTAAGTGTGATCTTACAGGGCCGCAGAGCGTCTGTGTGAAGCTCCAACCAGGAGCTGACAAGAAAAACGAGAATCTCATTTCTTTTTTTCTTTTAGTCTGGATGTAGCTCGTTCTGGTCAAATAATTCAATTTAGGAACAACCAAATATTCAAGTTGAAGAATGATACATGCAACCAGTTCAATTGTTTTGATTGCCTTACTGAATCAAGAAAGTAAACAAAAATATTTGACAGTTTACCTGCTTCAAAACACTTAACTCCTGGACTTTCCGTATGGCTCACAACAAAACACCTAACTTCTCACTCTAGAAAATCTCTAAGGTCTTTGTCAACTGTAGGATCTTATTATTTAATCATTGTGTGGATAAAATCAGTTGAATTTAGAGACCAGAATTTCTAATAGCTCAAATTGCCTGAGTGAGAGACTCTAGTGAAATAAATGCCTTTGCCCTATTTTATGGTTAAATTGAAAGTGTGTGGTTTCAAGTCACATTTCCTGAATGGGAACCTTAGATTACACAGCTTTGTGTACATTATCTCATTTAATTCTTTTTTTTTTTTTTTTTTTTTTTTTTGTCTTTCTGCCACTTTCTGGGCCGCTCCCACGGCACATGGGAGGTTTCCAGGCTAGGGGTCTAATCGGAGCTGTAGCCGCCAGCCTACGCCACAGCCACAGCAACGAGGGATCCGAGCCGTGTCTGCGACCCACACCACAGCCCACAGGCAATGCCGGATCGTCAACCCACTGAGCAAGGGCAGGGATCGGACCTGCAACCTCATGGTTCCTAGTCGGATTCGTCAACCACTGCGCCATGACGGGAACTCCCCCTCATTTAATTCTTATCACAAGCCCGTGGGGTAAAAATTATGATCCCCATTTTATTTTACTGTCTTTTTAGGGCCACACCCACGGCATATGGAAGTTCCCAGGCTAGGAGTCGAATAGGAGCTGCAGCTGCCGGCCCACACCACAGCCACAGCCACTCCAGATCCAAGCTACATCTGCAACCTACACCACAGCTCACAGCAATGCTGGATCCTTAACCCACTGAGCGGGGCCAGGGATCAAATCCACATCCTCATGGATACTAGGCGGGTTTGCTATGGCTGAGCCACAATGGGAACTCTATGATGCCCATTTTAATGTTAGGTCACTGAATCTCAAGGAAGGGGAGTTAGGTTAAGCTCTGTTTCTCAGGAAATTGCAGTGAGGTTTTTAATTAGCTTAAAACAATGTTTCTCAAAGGGCGATCAATGCCTTGACCAGCAGCATCAACCTCACTGGGGACTTGTTACGAATTAAAGCCTTGGGCTTCCCTTCAGACCCACTGAGTCAGAACTCGGGTTGGCTCTAGCACACTGTTAAACCAAAGCTCTCCAGGTAATTTTGGTGCACACTCAGGTCTGAGAATGATTTGCTTGAGGGCTAAGTATGACAAAGATTGAGGAATACAGATGTTTCTGTTTTAAGAAAAAGCCATCCATATATACGTATATGCACATGTATATATATATACACACATGAAATTATGAAATTAGAAAAGGTAAATTGGGATCCATTGATGACATTATAAAGGACTGTTTTATTTTTAATAAGCTAACACCACGGATTTTAATTAGGAATCCTCTCCTAATGCATTTAAGATGAGATTTAACCTGCACACCTTTAATGTATACACATTTTCTCTTTAGGAATTCAGTTTATTTTAATTTTTATTTCTATTTTAATATAGTAATTTACTTACATTGCCCTATTTGAATATAGTCAGAGCCACACCCACTCAGATTTGTTATTAGACTCTGTGGCTTTATCATCTAGATCAGCACCTGGCACACAACAGGTGCTCAATAAATATTTGTGAATGAATGTATAGAACCCTTTTATAAGCAAGATCCGATGTGTGTGAGTGGGTGCCAGGTATGAATGAGGAAAATCTAGGAGGACAGGTAACAAGGAAATCACAGAATAGGTTACGGAGAGCAAGAACTAAGTGTCGAGTGGGGCCCTTCGGCACGAGTGGAAGTAGTGAGAATGACTGACAAGGCTTCTTGGAGAGGTGCAGCTCCACTCGCTGCAGGACTCTTATGGATGAAGAATGTGGAAAGGCATTCTGGGCTTTAAAATAGAGCTAAATAACTCAAGAGGATGATGTGTGGGGCATTTCCAGGCTTCATGGATCGGACAGGTATTCTGAGGCCAGTGTGAAGATGGGTTTTGAGTCCAAAGCTGTGGAGCGAGCAGTTTATCGTGAGAGGTTGTTAAACGGCATGGTGAGCTAACAACAGTCTTATCTCGTGAAAACCTTCCATTAGGCAGACAGAATTTAAATTAATAGAAGAGTCAACCCTTGAATCCAACTACCCAGCATACTTTGGGGAATGTTGCAGGTTTGGTTTCAGACCATTGAAATAAAGCCAATATCACAATAAAGTGACACATACATTTTTTTGGTTTCCCAGTGCCTACACAACTTACGCTTACACTACTCTATAGTCTATTAGGTGTGCAGTAGCATTATGTCTAAAAAACAATGTACATACCTTCATATTTTAATTACAAATATTCTATTGCTAAAAAGTGCTAACCATCATCTGAGCCTTCAATGACTTATAATCTTTTTACAACAGGAACATCAAAGATCACTGATCAAAGATCGCCACCACAAACTACTCATAATGAAAAAAGTTGAAAGATTACACGAATTATTAAATTGTGACACAAAGACATGAAGTGAGAAAATGCTGTTAGAAAAATGGCATTGATGGACGCGCTCGACTCAGGGTTGCTACAAACCTCCAATGTGTAAAAAATGCAATATCTGCAAAAAGCAATAGAGTGAAGCACAGTAAAATGAAGAATGCTCACATAGAAATCCTAACACCTTGCACATGATGATGCTAGCATTCTATTAGGTAAGCTGAGGCACATATTGTCCACTAATATTTTGGCTTTGTCTCCTGAGTTGCTTTTGCTAAGTCACACTTTGTCATCTTCCATTCACTGTGTACATACAGAACCTACCAGAAGCAATTAAGTGTACAGAAAGAACATATGAGTCAGCAATATGCTCTTAAGCTGCCCTAATAGAAACCCACCGCATTATTTAGAATAAAGATGGTAAAATACTTAACATAGTTCCTGGCTCAAAGCTTTTGGCGAAGATTAGCTGTGTGGTTCCTATTATTTTTTTATCACCATTAGCATTTCCGTGGTTGTAACTGTAGCAAATATAAGCTTCATGTTCAGGTCACATGTCATATTCAGAATTTTAAAAGCCTTGCATGCATTGCGCTGGAGAACTTCTAGAGGAAGTTTTGGCAAGATCTCTGGCTAAAAATTTCCAGGAAAATCTGGAAAGGTGAACTGGAGCTTGAAAATATCATCATGATTATCACTCTCACAGTTATTAGCACCTGAGACTCTTCCTACACTTTACAATTTTCCAGATAATTTCATGTTCATTATCTTACTTCGATTTTCACACCAACTCTGGAGAGTGAATACAATTAGCCCCATTTCATAGATGGAAAAATTAGGTGGCTTGTGCAGTGCCGTCTAACAAAAATAATGTGAGGTGCGTATGTAATTAAAATATCTCTAGCAGCCACATTAGAAACGCAAAAAGAAATAGAATCAATTCAATAATATATATTTTATTTAACAGAGCGTCTCCAAAATATTATCATTCCAACATGTAATCAATATGAAAATGATTAAAGAGATATTTCACATTTTCTTGTTTCATACTCTGAATCTGGTAAGTACCTTACATTCACAGGACATGTCAATTTGGACTAACCACATTCAATTGCTCAAAAGCCATAGGTGGCTAGTCGCTACCCATTTGGATAGTGCAGGGCTAGAGGATGGGAGAGAATGCGAACCAGAGCCCCGAACAGTAGGAAGAGCGCCTACACCTCAGGAAACATACAGACATTTAGAAAGACCTTTGCTCCTGATGTGATGCTTGTAACTGAGAACACCCATAAAAACAAAACAAACCAGCCCAAACGAAAATGAGTCGGTGCCATTAAATCCAAGTGTGCTCCAGTGTGACACATATTTTATTTTTTTAAATGTTAGGACAAGCATGGGAAAGATACAGTTTGAGCCCTTTCTAGCAAAATGTCTGCAACAGGGAAGACGGAGTGGTTGCTCTTTCCCAACCTCAAGAACAGAATCAAAAACCCACACTACTGCAGAGTTTTTCTGAGGGTGCTCATCTTTCAGGTGACAGGATCTGATGAATGAGGAGGGATTTAAATCTCTGTGGCAACGTCCTCTAATAGGCGAGTCTCAAATCAACCTAGTGCTATCTGCCTTTGATTAGAAGCAGCCCTTAGTGACTCAAATAATACCGGTATGTGATTGTAAATGAAAACACGTGTGCACATTAAAGCGCGCATTTACGCGGAAATAGGTACATATTCAGATTGAATGAAAAATGAAATATATCCAATTGTCCAAATTTAGTTATCATTTAATTGGAAATGACTGTGAGATATGAGGCTTTTGTTATTAAGGTATTAATGCAGAAATTTAAATTATTCAGAAACAGAGATTCTCCCAAAAATTTTATATGGGACTCTTTACTGGAACCAACATCCTTTAAAGCCTAAAGGACCCAGGTACCCAGAGGAAGTAAGTGCCCATTGAGCCTCCATGCTGCCATGAGAAATACACCAGAGTTGTGGAGCTAATGTGATCACTGGTAACTTACACCACACTCTTGACTAGGTTATTTTCACTTTGATTTCATGCGGCTTCCAGAACAACCACGAACGTATTAAAATATATATCTACAAAAAGGAATACAGATGGCCTTAGCAGCTTAGGAGAGAGAGGGTCAGAGAGATGAAATGGAAAAAAGAGCTGATTGCTGGAGAACATGTGCTTTCAAAGACCGTGTTATTTTCACTCATTGCGCTGTCAACAACTTATTATTTAAGGAAAATTTCCATAGTTAGGGTAAATCTTAATCTTAGGCTTTAGTGCAATCTTTCTTATACCTTCAGGCCTTTTATAAATTAGAGAGAGAGAAGCATAATAGATCCTCTGCCGAGAAAAGCAAAACGAAACAAAACTCACTTATACGCAGTATCTTACACCTAATTTTAAAACACTTCATTGCTAGAATCCTTTGATTGCCTTTCCCAAGTCTGGTTGGAACTCCAGATGTAGAAGTCTCGTTTTTAAGTCACTTCCTGAAATGTGCTGTGCTCGGTCTATCTGGTAGAATGAGAACCATTGATCAGGATGCATTTAGTTTTGACTGCTTTCCCTATTATGAATTGTAATTACACAGGATGTAAACACGACTTTAAGTGGTTGTAAAGCTGCTCCAATACTTGTCACACTATTAATTTAATAAACTAAATATTTAGCCGAGGTCGTCATAATTAGGCATAAACTAACTGAAGGATTCCTGCAAACAGTGCTGTTTGCACCCATTTTTTCTTTCTTTCTTTTTTTTTTCCTAAAGGGAGAGAAAAAGAGATGGAGAGTGATGACAATAATCTCTTGCCTTTAGGTGTTTATCACACCATGAAAGCCAAAACAATTACTCAGGGCTTCACGGGGTAGGCACGACTGGGAAATAGCAAAATGCTATTTCCTTGGAGAACGTTTTTTTTTTTTTTTTTTTTTTCCGAGTTTCACACGGGTAGAGGGAAAATCATTCCCCCACAGGAGCAGACCCTCCTTCAGAGCAAAATACAAATGAACAAAAATGACATTATGTTCTTGCCTGCCTGGGGCAAAAAGAATCACCTATTCTTAACAGGACTTCAGGTGTGCGATTTTCTGCCATTTTCCTTCTTTTATTAGATTAGAATGACTTCCCCCGGTAAGAGCAAAGCCATAATGCGCACTATCAGGGCAGGGTGGCTGGCGGATACACACATGGTACATTACGTCTTTAACATAACTTGACACATCCTCGCCATGCAGGAATTTCAGTGTCTGTTCAGACAGATGTAGGAGGGGTAGTTATTATTTTTTTTCTCTCTTCTAGTTAGGGTTCCCCACCCCCCAAGGAATGCACTGTTCGCTAATTAAATAACAGTTAAAAGTGACATCTCTAAAAAAAAAAAAAAAAAAAAAAAAAGAGAGACTAGCTTAAGAAAATGGTATTATTTTTACTTCCAATTCTCTGCAGTTTGCTCCAGCCAGCCTAGCTAAATCTTTAGTGTGAACACAATTAGGTCTTGCAGAATATCAAGGCCCATTTTATCAGCTATCATTTCAGGTTAATAAAAACATTACATAATTTTAAATGTCACTACTCCATTTTAATTCAATCATCAATTTAAAAGAGCTCTTGGGTGATGGGAAAAGGCAGAGGATGAATTCCAGTATTTGTTAAATGCTCGACTGTATAAATCTAAACAACACTTTCTAAAATCATTTAGGTCTCCTTGGTAGATTTGTTTCAGGACCTGCTCTAAAAATGTTTTATGGGTAGAATTTTTCTGCCATGATAGATCTCAAATAACTGCATTTTTCACTATTAACATGTTTTTCACAAATATTATTTTCCCATTTCTGGTTACATATACGAACATGATTTATGCAAGAGATATGTCTGTTTCTTAGTTGATTCTTTAGATGCAAAATGAAGATGGTAAAATGTCATTCACACCTTACTCAGTGTTGTAAAGAGTGAAAATTCTCCATGTTTCCAAGATTGTTGGTGAAAATTCAAAATATAATAGTTGGCATTCTCAATCTTTCTGACATCACATTATGTTTATGTGCAGTTTCTGCTGGGAATTTATTGGCAACTAAAAGGTAAAACTACTTTTGGTGTAAAAAAGTGAAAATATAAAGTGAAAAATTCTTTTACATGGAAATGGTCAGAACTGTCAGAATATTTGTGCCAAATGGACACTGGATATTTATTAGAAAATTGATGAGAATGTAGTCCTGATTTCCTGAGGGAAAAAAAAAAGAATTGCTCACAACTAGATATTTGGATCCATGCTCTAGGAGTGCTCCCTATCTATCCATTCCTCTACATTCCTCTATATCATTAAGGCTGTCTAGTCAGGTTTTCTTAAAAAAAAAAAAAAAACTTAAGAGTTTTATCCAGTTATTCAGATTTTTTAAAGATGTAGCTTAGTTGCTGCCGCCATTGTCATCCTTATGGATAAATAATGGGAACAAAAGTGGTGGGAAAGGAATTCTAGTTCAGACGTCTGAAGCTGAAGCTTTAAATTGCACCAGACCATACACGGATAGACTCTAACACATGACAAATAGACAGAACATGTAGTTCAAAGTTCTCACATATTCTGTACAATCCTGTGATCAGAGAAACTGTTAAATAAGTATTTTATTTAGCATTTAACAACAGGTGAAGTGCAACAACCCATCTCCCACAGAGCACAGGGCATGCTATCTCTGAGTACGGGGGTCTTTACATCTTAGTAACACTGGATAATTGCCTGTGGAGTGTGAAGATGATATGTTTTCTCACAGCTGCCCCTAGTCCATCCGACCTTCTTGTATACAGTAAGGCTACAGGCTGGAGCAAAAGTGAGGTGGAGCACTGACTATAAGAACTGTTGAACTGTGCCCACATGCCTTCTTCCGATCTGTACCTGGGTGAATTTGTACCAACTTAGTGATTTGACTCAAGGGCACCTTATGCAGTGTTCATCTCCAGGCTGACCAACCAGGGAGGGGCCAGCACAAAAGGACCAATGGAAGCTCATATGCCATGTGTCTAAATATTAATTATACATCAAGCAAATATACTGTTAAATAATGCTATGTTCCACTCTGCTGCCTTGACACAAGTTCTTGATAACAACTGGAAACCAGGTATAATTTCAGAGCCTTTAGATTGCTCAGAGTTCTGCACTGGATCCCAGCCCTGAGGGAGCCCTGCTTTATCTCTCATCCACCCATTAGTCCCTTCTTTTCCATTCTTGAGCTCTGGTTTTCACTGCAAGGAGCCTCTTCTCACATGCCTGTGAATTTCCCAGCATATACTTCCAGGCCCAAATCACTAACTTATCTACACACATCACTTTTTGCCACCTCTTGTGTTCAAGGGTGTGCACTCATGATGCTGCCTGCTTTCAGGAGTGTATACCCCTAGAAGAGGTGCACACACCCTAAAAGTGGGTGCAGAACAGCTGGGCAGGGAATTCTAGGTTCCTGGCTACTGAGACAGAGTGGGAAGAGGTTAAGAATGGGCCCCTCTAAGCAAGGGCCCCTCTCTTGTGGGACTAAAGAGCTCCTCCAGGCTTTGCACAGGAATGAATCACTGTGTTCAGAAGCGAATCATTTCCACACCAACACAGGGCAATCTAATTACTTTCCTGTAAATACCAACTCTGTTCCATATAGCTGAACCTTGGGACAAAGATTCTCCGAAGTTTTATGTTCATCAATGGTTTTGATGGAAGGAATCCTATTTGTACTTTGTTGTAAAGTTGATAGATTAACTCATATATGACTGTAGCAACCAACCCTAAGGCTTAGTCCAAGGAGAGACGGACCAAGAATCGGCACCTTAAGTATGTGAACAATTTAGGACCCACTTTTCACCCCAATTTTGTTCTTAGACATCATATTGTAGATGGAGCCAGCTTTGCCAGAACGCTAGAAAGCAGCAGACGAATAAAATCCACTGAGTTGGGGCTTCATCAAAATAATACACCCTTTAGAAGAATTTGAGAATCCAGATTAAAAAGAGCATTTCATTTCCATTTGTTACATACCTAAAATTGAATTTATTAAAAGCAGATCACATCACTTCAGAAAATTCAAAAAACTGTATCTAAATACACTGAATGCAAGATATTCCTCATCAATTTAGATTCTTATAGCTTCATAAAGACAAAATGCAGAAGAATTGATTTAGATCAGGCCTTCATTAAATGTTAGAATTAGCTCTTGGAATACTATTTATTGAAATGTGAAGTTTGATTCCTGAGCATAGGGGCAAAGCCACGAGCGGATAATGGTAAAGTGCGTTGTTGCTGGAAACAACACAGTCTGCCTTTGGTTTGTGCTAATAAACTATAAGACAACTTAAATTCCAATTTTAATATTAGAAATCCACCTCATTATAAGTAATCTCAAACTCTGCATGTTACCGGCATTTTCACATGTAGTCTTTGGTAAGCCTGAAATTAATTTGCTGTTTATGCTTCTAATGCAATCTCCAATTTCTGGTTGGCCACTCTGGCACTAAGCCAGAGCTCTAATTTATTTCCATCTTTTCTTATTTCTTACATCAAAAGAGACTGTGGGTTTGAATAACAAACATTCAATCGACTTAGACGTGGGGTGGCAGGCAGCACAGGCATTACCTGTTTACCTTTTATTGCCTTCTTTGAATTGGCTTTTCTGGGAACAAACCCAATAAGACATGCTGTTCCTTCATCTAGTTTTTACCGAGGATATTTATCAGAAGACATCTCCCCTCCATCCCCCATTTCAGCAAGGAGCGGCGACAGGGTGAAGAATTCAAGCTGGAAGTAGGCTTCCACCTAACACCATCATAGGTTATTGCTCTATCAAGTCATGTAGGACTTCATTGCCCTTCAGACTCTGGCTTGGGCTGATAATTGTTTTTGATTCCAGGAGATGCTGCTGCTAACACATTTGTAACCTGTAGGATAACAGTGTGCTGGGAATGGAATACACACTGTTTCAGCCACTTGGTAACTTTGCAGAGGTCCGCCCCTACCCTCCCCGCCTTGCTGTCTTGCACAGTAATTGGCCTAATAAAAGGCAGAAACAAGAATTTATTACACCTTGGGCGGTACTTAGAACAAACTTTATTCTCAGGAACAGCAGTTATGCCTACTTGCTGCTGTATATTTTGATATTTCCTGTAAATACTTAATCTGAATATATTCAAAGTCAAATTGCTAATCACTCAATTTCCCTGCGACTTTCCTGGTTCCCCAGGTTGCTTCTTATGATACTCCATGTAAACACTGTAATTGGAAAGATACATAGATCAGCATCCCTAGAGTCACATGGTCACATCAATCTGTGAAAATAGCATGACTTAAAAATAAAAGTCTCTTAGTACTCTGCCAACAGGCTTTGGCATAATCTTGGCAATCACTTAGATTTTTTTTTTTTTTTTTGCTGTTATAATTTTTCCCAAGTGGAAATAGTCTCATATTTTGCAGAAGTTGTCCAAGCTAGTGAACATCAATCCATCTTCCTGGGTACTAAATTCGTCAGCTGAGTGTATTCAGTCCACATAGAAATCAGTAAAGTGAATGTGAATCTGCTTGGTGGCTGCTCCTTTCATCTTAAGAAATTGCAATACAAATTCCTGAAATCGTTTATGCAGGAATTTTTATTCTTTAAATCTTCCAGTGTTAAAGCAACAAGAAAACACTTAGACTGTCCTTTGGTGGAATCTTATTACACTTGTTATATATGTAAACTGATATTCTTTGATGCCAGCAAGTTCGTTGCCCTTACAGAGAAACCTCTGCACAATGAAACAAAACAGAACAAAAGAGGACAAAATAAAATGTCAGTCTTTGCTGATTTGAATTAGATACATTAACAGATTGTCTGGTAACACAAGTTGGCAAGAATACAAAAAATCTACATATTACAGTATTTCAAGAAAAATAACTTCATTTGAATACAAAAGGATAGATACACTTTCTTTTTTCCTATAGCCACTCTTGGACAGTGGACGTGTGCTGGCACTGGGATGACTCAGTGCTGCTGAGATATACCGGGGATGACTGGCTTGAGCTTGGAGGGGGCTGTTACACATGTGCATTACTAACATCAGACAAAGAAATCTTTCAACCAACAAGGGTTACAGAGCAACGTTCACTAAAGCACAGGTCGGAAGGGATTCAGGGGCTGAAGCGGGCCAGTATGGCAGCTTGTAACAGACTTCCTTAGACCCACAGTGCACTGCCGGCAAAGAATGCTTCTATTTGGTTGGTCCACACTCAGGGCCGGGGTGGGCTGGGCAGGGCACACCACGTGAGCGTAGCAAACCTTTTTTAGGTTGCTTGATTTGTTGGATTTTTTGTCCTTCCTGTTTGAGGAGCTGTCACAGCCTTTCCAATCCGCGATAAGCTCTGCAGCTGGCAATGTCATTTGCAGTGGTAATATCAACAGCTGCCAACTCCTCTGGAGTCAGAAATTAACAGTCTTGACTTGGGTGTGCTGTCCACGGCTGATAAATATGGCTTAGTTCAGTTAGGCCTTCTTAGTTTGTACACTGTGTTTGAGTGGGGGTGTCTGAGGGTGGTTTCCTATGTTAGTAGCAAATGCTGGGGTTGTGTTTGCGTGGCCCGCGCGGTGGCTGGATGCGCCGCCTAGATCCCCAGGGGGCTGGTTATCCCCAGCAGAGCGGCCAGCAGCAGCAGCAGCAGCAGCAGCAGCAGCAGAGAGGGGGAGCCGCGCGGGGGCGCCCCCTGGCCCGAGTCAGAGCCGCAGCTGCCTGCCTCCTCGCACCTCAGCTTCTCGCACAGGATGCCCGTATATGCGGCCGGGCACAGGCAGCGCACGTTGTTGTGGCACGTCCCTCCATTCTGGCAGTGCAGTAGCTCGTTGTCGCAGACATTCGCTGCAGAACGAGGGAGGGGGGCGCGGGGAGGAGAAGCAGAATCAATTTAAGTTCATCTGGTACATCACGATTTCAGCTTAAAAAAAAAATCTCTATTGATCCTGTGCTCCCCCCTCCCCTCTGCAAACTAAGCATGTGACTCCAATTTCCAAACAAATGTAGTTTGCTGCCTTTGTTTTGATCATATTAGTCCTTTCATATAGATTTCTGCTGCAATCTTGGGTATTATCACTGTCCATTTCAGGCTAGCAAATACAAAGTAATGCGATACTCCTGGTTTGGCAGTATCTTCTCTTCATGGAACTGGGACCTGCTGTGACCTCCAGGGTTTTTCAAGGATAGTGCCTGATTTAGGAATGCAGAGCTTTGAAGCCAGATGAGTGGAATTAAAATGCAAAGCAGTATTTCTAAAATGACCAAGAATCTCTAAGGGGTGGGCTGATCTCCCTGCAGGTGATTCCAGCGCTGCATGCAGGAAGGTAGGACCCAGCAGGCAAGCATGGGAGGGGGTAGGGAGCGCGGGGATGGGACGCAGGCAACATGCTCCAGTCAAGGGCCAGGCAGCAGCCAGATCCGAAAGCCTTTCCCGGGAGGCTCCGTGTGAGGAAGAGCAGTCACATTTGCCCCTAACGGCCTATTAGGATATTTACGGCCTTGTGAATATGGCAAGTCCAGTCAAAGGGTACCTTGATTTTCAGGAATAATAATCAATGCAATGGTGAAACCCTGATTACCAAAATTTCACTGTGTCATCAACTAACAGAATCAGTTTGAATAAATCGAGAAATTCCAGATACTAAAATTCATTGATTCAGGGTCCCTACCATGTAACTTTGATCTCTAATAATTTCTCATGTCTTCAAAAATCTGGTTATTCTCATTAATTCCAGATCTCCTAGTCTTTTAGATAATCAAGGTTTCACTGATTTAGCAGAATGATAAATAGAACTCAGGGAAATTAAATCGAGATCAAAAAGTAAAAGAGCCAAGAACACTTCTCAGCAACATATGCCGCTTAAGCACTTAATATATAGAGTCACTCTGGAATGGAGAGGGGTGCGCAGAGCAGAAAAAGTCACTTCTTAGAAATTGTAATATTTTTCATTTAAGAAAAATGTCATTGTTAAATTTCTCCAGGAATACCACACAAATTAAACACACACACACACACACACACGCATTTAACATTACTATCAAGTGTGAAGTATTTTAAAAAATAACCCTCCTCTCCCAAGTAATAATTCAATATAGAATATCGCCTTGTCCATTAATCATGTTCAATAGTCATGTCACCTTCAAAGGAAGCTTCTTCCAGGCAAACACGCTAATGCGTGTATGCAAATGAGCTGAGAAAAGATGGTGGCAGATGCTCACAGAGGAAATAACAAAGTGCCCGACACAGGGCTCTGCTTTCTCACCACCTACAACAATTTCTTGGCGGCCTCTAACATCGCTGCATAATGGATGGGTATAATTTTCAAAAGTGCCCATACTTGCTATCTGTTAAGGCTTACTAAATCCTTCAGGCTCAAAATATTGATATACAAGGTAGTGTTCCAGGGATTCTAATGTTTATGTAAGCTACCTCTCATTGGGTGGCTTAGAAATCATGAATATTATACCCAAATTATAGTATTCTATGAGTCACAGTGAAAAATGTCAAGATCTGTACTCTGAGGCAAAGTCTACAAGGGTTAAGTGGTAAAACACAGGGTCAAAATGGACAAAAACCCCTCTTTTTTTGGTGGTTGTTAATTTGGAAAAGATACGTAGGTTTTCGGGATTTTGTTTTGCTTACACTTCAGGAAATATCTGTTTAATTGGGGCAACATGGAATAAACAGATCCAAACAACTGTTTTCATTTAAAGTTAAAGATTCTCAGCATTTCTTGTTCCAGGCAGCAGATTGCTGAATGGGATATTTCCTTTCATTTGGGCACTAGACACAGGGAAATATCGTTTCCATCAATATCGATAATTGCTTGCCTTGAATAATTGAGAAGAAATCAATAGTTAATTAAATATCAGTCCCCTTAAGAAAAAAAAAAAAAAAAGCTATTATTCTTCTTCTTGGACCTGAATGTAAATCAGTTGTTGAACAGAGGTTTCTTTTTTCAAGAAGTCAGTGATTAAGTTAAAATTCAATACCTTTCCTACATTTAAATAATCTATTAATTGATGTTGATGATCATGAGAAATTAAATATTCAAGGACCAGATATAACCCAGGATTAATAATCTCATCAGTTGGGAAAACATATTTTCTGTAAGAGATAAGCAGAAAAAAATGAAACCTGGAACATATTTCGTTTTTTTTAGAATTCTCTGTAAGACATTACATTTGGTCCTTCGATTGCGCTATTCAACAAATACAGAACTTTACCACCTGTACAGATCTCTCTGTTGGAATCATGTGCTAGAAACACATCTAAACCTAACTACAAATCTTACCTGCTATTCATAAACTTATGCTCCATCTTCATGTCGTTTTGAACCAAATTTGTGGTGCTTAATTAATAAACTAAGTGGTTAACAAATATCATTGAGCTCTTCTTCAGCATATGAAACTTTGTACTAAACACCATGAAAAAAAAAAAAGTAGAAAGCATGGCCTCTGCTCTTATAAAGTTCAAATCTGGTTGGGAAAATAAAATATATATAAGAAATGATCTAATATTAATCTCATGAAAATATTTTATCATTTCCATTCAGCTCAAACAAACATCTGCTGTGTGCCAGCCACCCTGCTAAACTGTATGGTTGTACTTCTACCCGCCCTAAAGGAACTCACAGCTTTGCAGAAAACAAACAAATGAACATATACAGAAATAATTTTGATGCAATATATTAAAAAAGACTATAAAGGAGGTGCCTGCAAACTGCTAGAGGAACTCAGCTGCTGGTGTAAATAATTATTTGGGGAAAGATTAGAGAGGATTATAGAAAAGAGATTGTATTTGATCAATGACATGCATCAGGCAGATGCTGGTAGAAAGAACACCATGGGTGGGCAAATCGTATGAGTAAAGGCAAGGGGACGTGAAAGTACACTGTGCTGGTTATTAGGCCATTGTCTCTCAACACTAAATGCTCCTTTTCCTTCTGATGTTGAGGCTGGAACCCTGCAAACTGTCTCCTGGTTTCCACCAATAGGGTGCACTAGAGGGAACAGAGAAGATAGGAGGGAAGCAGAGAGTTCCATTTTCCTGTTTCTTGGCTCGAGCAATGGCCTTACATCTCAATAGCAGCAGTTGGTCCCAGGGCTCTGATTTTCAGAACCATTTCCATCTCACCCCTAGAGGTTCTGCACCAACCTGGCAGCATTCCTTCACTAGAGGTTTGAGTCGCAGCTCCAAGGGGCCCACGCCTAGCCTTTAGGAGGCACTTGCATCAGCAGATACCCCTCCTAAGAGGTATATAGGTTCCACATCTGTGGGGGTCTCTCCTACACACTTTTAGCTTCTAATAACCCCATCCTCTTTCCTATAACTCCTCAGCCCAAAAGTGATAACTGCTCCCTGCTTACGTGGTTACTATCTCTGAGTTACTTCAATGTCCTCTTCTCATGTTGAAATTCTAAAATCCTACTTAACCATCCCTCTTCATAAAGTCTCTCTGTTGAAATATCTAGTGTGGATTCAGTTTTCTGACTGGACCTTGTGTGAGAGATACATGGAACATGCTAGTGAGTGAGGAATGAGGAAGGAATGGTATGACCTGGCTCTGGAATGGTGTGATACATGGAACATGCTAGTGAGTGAGGAATGAGGAAGGAATGGTGTGACCTGGCCCTAACCCTAACCCTAACCCTAACAACACTAAGTAACAACACTGCAGAGTTTAGATACTTGGCAATGAGAAGCTGTCAAAGACCTTTGGGCAGGGTAGTGATTTAAAGACGGGGCGGGGTGAGGCTAAACCAGAGAAAGGATAGGCTGGAGGCAAGGTGACCACAGATGTCAACAAAATGGACTTGGTCTAGGCTAGAGCAATGGGGTGAACGAAGAGATGGGAATGGAAGGAGATGTGGGGACAGGTTATTTGAAATAGGTAAGAGACAGTCTGAGATTTTTGGCATTTGGATGCATCATTATACCATTTATTAAGAAAAGAAGATTGGAGGAAAGGTTTGGTCAGGAAAGAAAACAGACTCTTTTTTGGACCTGCTGACTTAGAGGGAAATGTAGGCTCTTCTGCAGGGTTCTTGTTATTAGTAGGAAAAACTAGTTAAGAGTTCAGGAGGTAGTTCATCCTGGAGATAAAGATTTAGAGCAGGGGTGATGGTGGTCATTGTTACAAAGAGTAAAGAGAAAGGAACAGAAGACCTCATCCTTCTAGAATACAGAGTAAGTGGAAATGAAACCTGCAGAAAGAACACTGCAGAATATCAGCATTTAAGCCCTAGGGATAGAAAGAATGACCACAAGTGATGATGAGAATAAAAGATGTTGACAAAATGCAATGATCATATGGGGTTATAAGATAGATCACAGAAGCCTTCCTGCTGTGGCTGGCCCTACCTAGGAATAAACAGCAGGACTGGAAGGGAGTGAGAGGAAGGGCACTTGGAGTTGGGTAAAGAAAATATGCAAAAGAAGCATTGCATGTTCTTGATTGAATCTGACAGAAGGGATTTTAGAATAATTAGAAAAAGGATTGGAGGAATTTGAGGAATTAACATTTAATAGAGGTCTTTGGCTGTCAGTCTAGAGTAGTGGTTTTCAACTGTGATGACTTTTGTCTCCCAGGGGACATGTGACAATGTCTAGAGATGCATTTGGTTGTCACACTTTGGGGGAGGGCATACTACTTGCATCTAGTAGGTAGAGATGCTACCAAATATCCTGTAATGAACAGGGAAGCCCCCCCGCCCCCAAAGAATTATCCTTCTTTTCTTTCTCTTTCTTTCTTTTTTTCTCTTTCTTTCTTTCTTTCTTTCTTTCTTTCTTTCTTTCTTTCTTTCTTTCTTTCTTTCTTTCTTTCTTTCTTTCTTTTCTTTTTCTTCCTTCCTTCCTTCCTTCCTTCCTTTCTTTTTCTTTTTTTTTTTTTTGTCTTTTTAGTGCTGCACCTGAGGCATATGGAGGTTCCCAGGCTAGGGGTCGAATTGGAGCTGTAGCTGCTGGCCTACACCATAGCCACAGCAACTCAAAATCCAAGCCCCATCTGCGACCTACACTACAGCTCACAGCAACACCAGATCCCCAACCCACTGAGCAAGGCCAGGGATCAAATTCGCGTCCCCATGGATACTAGTCAGGCTTGCTAACTGATGAGCCACAACGGGAACTCCAAGAATTATTTTTCAATTAATGTTGGTGATAAAATGTTAAAGGCTTGGATCAGGGTATCCGTTCACAGCAATGAAGACAGGCAGCTGTCCTTGTGTATACTGGGGAAAAGAGAATGAAGATGTCTTGGTGATTTTTGATCAGAGAGAGTAAGTTTCCAGGTGCAGAACCATAGGAATGAAGGCAGCTATAAGTACTTGGAGCTGAAACATAAGAATAGATTATCTTCCTGGGGGAGTATCCCAGAGGGCTAGGATCTAAGACAGACCCTTTAGTACTGCTCACAATGAAAGAGAACCAACATCATCCTTATCATGTTCTACCTTGCTCTCATAGAAATAGTAAAATCAAAGCTTAAAGAAACTATCTAGATAAGCTCTAGATGAGGAAACTGAAAACAGTTAAGGGTAGCTCCAAATCTAGAAACCAGGCCTCCCAATTTCCAGATGACTGCTCTTCACATAGAAGAGAACAGTCAAGAGAAATGTAGTGATGTGTTGCACAGTGTGCGCTGCATTCTATGCTCCTCAAGACAAAGGAACTCTTGTAAATCTTTGGAAGATTTTCATTTGCATTGACAACTGCTCTGTTTTTATACCACACTAGGCAGAGGTCTTCGTTAATAGCATTAAACACTGGATCTTCTAGAGTTCCACCACATTCTGGCAGAGCTCCAAATACAAATCAGCTCATATACAAAATACCAACAATATCAAAAGTCTAGGTTGGGAATGGCAGCTATGTTACATATGCTCTCATTTCCTCTTCCTCTAAGTAGAAAACATAGCTACTTAATCATGGCATTCTCTTGCACTAAACTTCAGAACTCCGCTCAACACAAGGTTTTGGGCAACCACCATCAGTTGATAAAACTGGCATGAGGACAAATGCCCATTTAGAAAATCCTGGCATTCTCTCCATTTCATCTTGTGTGTCACTGCAGATTAAAAATCCCACTAGAGATTTCTATCCAACATGAACCTTGTGGTCACCACCTCTTTATTTGGTGCCCTTCTATGTGGATTTGGCTCAAGTGCTGACCTTACTTGTTAAGTATTCACATTTCATTCTTTCTTCATGACTATTGGCCGTCTAAGAGTATGCTATCTCAGCAAACAGTGAGGGTTCATTTTTAGAGCTCTTATACAACCCTTGACCCCATATTGGACACAAATTGTTATCTGCTAGACGCAATTCTTTTGATCATGATTAAACGTAACCCTCAGATATATGCAAAGCTTATACGACTTTGGTACTAGCTTGACTATATTCTAAAGGGTTATTTTACTACTGATAGAAATAAATTCATTATGCTGTGTCCAATATCACATACAACAACCTATAACCCTGTGAGGTTTCAATATCAAGAATGCTTTCAAATGTAGTGACTAAGGTAACTCTGTGGCCCTTGAGATAAGGTTATGGTATCAATGTTAGACCCAGACAGTTATGGGGCCAAAAGATGATGTGTGGAATCCGGTGGAAAGGCTGAAGTCAGCAAGGTGACCTAACAGCTCTGATGACAGCTTCAGTAAGCAAGCCACCTTAGTAGATAAATAAACTCCCATAGTCCCTATGCATTTATAAAAACACTCAGAATTTTCATAGCAAAAGAACAGGGACAAGCGGCATTTCCTCCTCCGTCTTTCACTTCTTTTTATCTTACTTCTAACTTGGATAATGAGAGTCACAGGGATGTGGATAAGTCATTCGATCCTTTAACTTTTTTGTAGGTTTCTTGATTGTCAAATACTTTTCCTAAACAGAAAACTTGTCAAAATGCGAATTAGAAGACTTGATTCCTTTTCCCTCTGTTAGTCCTTTCTGAAGGGTATGGAAAAGCAGACCTAGAGAGGAAACCCAAAGGCACAAAGAGGGTACCAGCTAGGACTTAGTGTTGCTACTTGTTCTATTCTTTTCTTTTGCAACCCAAAGGGTCACGTATTCCCATTATGGTCATGATGATCCATTACACTACCAAAGGGAAGTTTGCTTTTCTCTGTTTGGGTCTTGTTCAAAGCTATACATTTAGGTTCGCCCTGTCAGTGAGCTGCTATGCTTGAGCAATGCTGGGTCTGTATTTATAGACTTGAAAGTTTCTCTTTTTGGCTTTGTCTCCTGCACTTCAAGGAATCAATGCAATGCGTTACCATGACAGCCTTTCTTGATGGTTGTGTTAATAAAGTGACCTCTACCTTCACCACCAGAAACAAGCCCAGGATTGCTGAGGGAAAGATATTCCAAATTGTTCCCGTCCTTTTCAAAGAAACGTCAAAGAGCGAATAACCTCTGCCAAACAGGCTAATAACAAAGGCATGTGTGCAACATTCAGTTCTGATTTAGGCATTTGAGAGTTTGTGGAGGGAGATGAAGAGCTGTGATTATGACCCATTTATTCAGAATTGGTGGCTGTTTCACTAAGTTGTGAGATGTAAAACTGAACCCACAGGTGAGCTCCTAGGGTATGGAAGAAACTTTATAGACTGCTGTCTAATGGCCTGTTGGGGAATTCTAGGTACACGAACTGCATTTTTCCTATCTTCTCTTGCTCATGTCTGGCCATGGTTGGGGATGTGGGTTAGTGGTTAAAACAACAAAAACCACCACAACAACAACACCGATTAAGAGTCGTAAAACCCAAGTTCTAGTGCTGCCTAGCCATCGGTTTGCTGTAAGGCCTTGGACATATCACAAAACCCTTAATGATTCATCCATCATCCAACCAGGCAAGGCTAGATGATGGACACATAGTGGGAGCCAGATGGACAATGCTGCTGCTTCTGTGGAGCTTACATTCTCGTGATAATGTTAGGGAAGGAGTTCATCAAACTTATTTCTGAAGTTTCTCTTGAACTTCAGGATTTGCATGAATACTTCTTACGGAAATCCTATCATCTTAAAAGGCAAAGAGTGAGGAATTCCTCCTCTTTTTCATTAAATACGTGATAACGGTTGGACTTCTCCCATGTTATGAGTCCTGATAATGACTGAGGTGGCTGTTTGGCTTGATCAGTTTCGGCCATTGGTCTTCTCTAGTGCCCCATGGAACACGGATGTTTTTTTCCTCACTAGAGGCATGAGGCAGTACCACGAGAATTAGGGTGGAGAACTTGTGATTCAGGTCTGGTCTTAGTGGTTAATGGGCTGGGTGAACTTGGAGAAATCATTTAACCTCTTGTGCTCCTCTTTCCTCACTTCTAAAGCAAGGGTAATAACACCTGTCCTATTCACTGACCTCACAGTTGTGTGAGCCTCAAGATGAATTACGTGGCAGTGCTTTAAAAAACATAAAACACAACCTAAGTATACTTTGTTAATGTTCAGTACCTTCCCAAGCTCCCCTAATGCTAGAGGCCCAGGGTGGACGAGTGAGGTGCTTCTTTCCATCTCTGCCAGAATAATGAATTCATCACCACCTATCCAATTCAAGGTACTTGAGGTGAAAAAGGAAGCCAATGTCCTCTCTCAAAGACAGCATCTGTATACATCCTCTGTGGGTATGAATCTTGAGACAGCATGGGGTCAAGCAAGCAGTTATTGAATATTTGAAATCAACTGCCGTGTACTTGCAAGGTCAGCTCGGACTGGAAGTGCCCGTTTCCTCCAAGATGACTTGCATACTCTCATTCAATGTGCTTTCTCCTGTGCCAATCAGAGTACATAAGGTGTGTTTTCAGAGTAGCATAGGGGACACTGCCCCTTGGCCAAATTTTAGCCTTTTCAACAGTGAGGCAGGAGATAGAGTGTCTAGACTCAAACCTGGGGGCCATCAAGTGGAAAAAGCCTTGCATTCCTGCTCTCATCCACACTCTCCTCTATGTCTGTATCCATCTGGGGACAGTGTTGTTGGTGGCAGGATCCTTGTGTGACAGCATCCAGCCTACTTTGTATCAGTGTAATGAGGCCAAAGAACAGAGCTAAAGGGGCTGTATGGAACAATGTGCTGCCATCAGCTGGCAGTCAGATGTGACTGGGTAATCAAGTAGGGCAGGTTCTGACAACAGAGAGCGGTCCATCTATTCTTAGTCATCTAATATCAAAGCACCGATTATGGGAGTGACACTTGCTCTTGTCCAAGCAAAGAAAATACTTCAAAACATCCTAAGAAAGCCACATTCATCTGAAGGAGCCTATGCCTGCAGTATGTGGTGACCCGGCTAGCATGAATGAGATAACAGGTGACTCCAATACAGTCGCTAGAAGCACTGCCCAAACACCTCCAAAGTTCTTAGCTGTTGCAACCTGAAAAAAAAAAAAAAAAACCTTTGCTAATGTTGAGAAATAATTAATTCACTGAGAATCCCATAAGCCAAAGGCTGGGCACCTTTCCCAAAGCGATCATTAATGATGTATTGAAATCCTATTTAGGTCAACACCTTCAGACACAGACACAGGCAAGGTGCTCATAAAAACAGTGCTGAGAAATCACAGACTTTCTCATCTGGTATCAGAAAATGCACTTGTCTAGTTTAATAAAAAGGTGCGACCTCTACTCTTTTGCCCAAGGTGAAAGACAGTGCTCAGTGGGAGGCACAGTCACACACGATGACAACATACATCAGGGTATAAATCATCATTTCAAAGTACATGACATCTGTCAGAAGAAAAAGCAGTACAAATATTTATGTAGTGATCCCCATAAGTACAGACAGACACCTCTCTATATACCTTACAGAATTTAAACCTTAGAGAAAGTACCAGGACAGATCATACCAAAATGTGACCAGTGTTCATCGCTAGCTGGTAGGAGTGTAGGCGATTTTTGTGACTTTAGCTTTCGTCTTTATACTTTTTGCTCTTTCCACATTGTCTGGAATAAATATACAGTCCTTTGAAAATATTAAAAATGTTAACAAAAAGAATCATTATTAAGGTAAAGTAAAACTATCTTTTAATGAGATGATGGGGTACTTTCAATAAGTGAATCATGTGACCACATTATGCCATATTTCAGTATTTGTTATTAATACATACATATTTATAGTAAAACTACCAATTATCTTAAATATCAACAAAAATCATCTCATAAAAGGCATGATACCTACACAATCCTATAATCACAGGAGAGAATGAGATACAAGGATTCCTTGCCTTGCAGAAGGCTGCACAGCCTCACAGGTGGATGGAACCAGTAGAGTCCCCTGAGCTAAAGGGATCTGTAGCCCAAGGGCCATCTCACTGTTAACTAGAGCAGACAGATGTAAAGTGAGCAGATATTTTGACATTTGAAAATCAAGCCACCATGATGATTGTAACTGAATTTCCCACTACTCTTCCAGTACAGGGGGTCATTGTCAGACTTAACATAAAGAAAACTTTAGTCTATGCTCCTTGGGTCTGTGGGAGACTCCTATTTGCTGTACTTGTACATGTCTGTACTGTATCTGTTCATTGTGGTTGTGTCATGAATATTCAGCCCTGTTCCTGACACCAAGTAGATGGCCAATAAATATTTATAAAACAAGTAATAAAATTTCTCTTTTGTTCTCTGCCTCTGTCTGAATGGTGAATTCGTATCTATTGCTATTAGACAGGTATCAAGACAGATCAATATATTGCTCATGGGTTGGAAAACAGGAAGTAGCAGGAACTATTCTTTGATGGCCCCATTTAATTTCTGTGGAGTTGGAGGTAGGGCTTCTGCTGAGCCTGAGAGGTAGAATTAAGCTGGAGTTAACTCATACTCTGGAGTTAAGGAAAGGGTGAACTATCTGCTGAGATTGGGAGGAAGCTCGCCAGGGACAGTTTTGCCATTCCAGCTCAGCTGAATGAGCAAGAGGACAGTGACCTGTTTTGGGGTATCTTCCTTTGATGATACCATATATCCCTTGGGAAGGGATGGAGGGAGGGCAAGAAGCCAGGGTAGGCAGGTGAGCTAAGAGGTCAGAAGCACTCTCTTCATTTTTCATTAGTTAAAATGTATTACTTCTCATTAGAATCTTGGTGTTGTAGGTAATACAAACGTTAAAAAAAAGTGACCCTGAAGGAAGTTGGTAGTATGTTTCTTTTAATTGGAAGGGCACTAGTTAAATTTTGAATGCAGGCTAAAGGAAAATCCAGGGAGCTGTTCTAGTGGGACTGGGATGGAAGTGAGAGAATTTTTTTTTTAATTAATTTATTTTTTATGGCTGCACAAGCAGCACATGGAGGTTCCCAGGCTAGGGGTCCAATCAGAGCTGTAGTCGCCAGCCTACACCACAGCCACGGCATCATGAGATCGAGCTGCATCTGTGACCTACACCACAGCTCACAGCAATACCAGACCCTTTACCCATGGAGCGGAGCCAGGGATTGAACCCACAACTTCATGGATACTAGTCGGGTTCGTTAACTGCTGAGCCACGATGGGAACTCTGGAAGTGAGAGACCTTGAAGGCCACAGAGGAAGAGCGAGTATAGGTAGAAGGATTTGATGCTCCCTGAGAATTGTAAGAGGCAATCCACACAGTCCCATTCGGTTTTGAGGATAGATCTGTAAAGCACTTCACATTCTGAGCAGGAAGCAGCGAATACTACAGGCCTTTACGTTCAGCATTAAGAAATTCAAGTATCTGTAGCTGAAAGGAGATAATTGTGTCATTAATTCATACGTGTGGGGTTTTGTTGTTGTTGTTGTTGAGACAGAATTTCAATGCCTCCGAGAACTCTGTAAAGCTGAAATATAATTTGAGGTTCCTGTTTGTCGAGCTACAGCCAAATGTCTCCTTAGAGACTTAATTTTTCCTACATATACTTGGCAGGAGTGTTCTAAATACAGTCTAAGCCCTCTTAGGATTTTTAAACAGCAGGGATATTTAAGCATGAAAAATAGCTACTGAAATCACACAGCAGTAACTTTTCTTAATGATTTTTTTTTTTCCTGGGTATCACTGTAATTCACTCTTGTCTTCCGTGGCCTTGCTGTCACCATAACCACCTCCTGACAATGTCAAACCAAGTCTTGGGAGGTGATTTTATAATGTCAGGATGAAACAGAGCTATTTCTCTGTTAATGCCAATGTCAAGGCAAAATGAATTGGTGTCAATAAATTCAAGGTGAGGAAAACAACATTATGGAATCAAGAGAATGTGCAAAATGATAACTTGAGTCATTTAGGGATGCTGGGAGCAGGCAAAAAATGACTGCTAATTTTCAAAAATGTATTTGCTACTGTACTGGGGACCAGATATTTAATGATCTAAAACACATTAGTGAGGTTGGGAAAAGACGAAGGGGTTATAATTACAGACAAGTTATAAGCACACTTTCTCAATAAATTCATAACTCACCACTGCAACTCATACTGTCTTTTCCCATTGATAAATTCCTGGGACACTCAACATTTGAACTACCAAGTGCAGTACTTCATTGTCTAGTGTGGTGTTGTCCAGGAGTCTGGGCTCGAATACTGACATCACCACTAGCGGCTCTCCAATTTGAATTTCTGAGCTTCTTTTTCTTTATCTCTAACCGAGGCCATCTCTCGGGGCTGTGGTGAGCATGTGAGATCATTCAACTTAATGATTATTATTAAGTGCTTTTTAAGTGCCAGACACTGCTCAAAGTTCTGCAATAAAATGACAGCTTGGAAAAGCCGCAGAAATAGGGTTTGTTTTGCTTTTTTATAGGTTCATGTATTTATGTCTCATTAGATAATGCAACTTTGCAAAGTGGGTGCTCTTGTGTCTCCTAGTTCATGTTCATCATTAATAATTTCCACTGAGTAATAAAAATAAACAAAATAAAATTCAACCAGTAAAATAATAATAATAATAATAATAATAATAATGACTTCCTGATTCTTTGGTGCTTAAATACTTGCAGATTTGAAAAATATCATCTTTCACTCCAACAGCTCCTTACATGGAAAAACAATGGCAATGTATTCATTTTTCTTTAATGTAGAAAACAACAGACAAAAGCCTTTATTTAAGAAAAATAGTTGGGTAAAGACAGGGATCCTAAACTAGCTCATGAGTAACATTAGGAAATTCTCTGCAACATAATTGTTACTGAAACTAAACTTGAAACATGAGGCAGGAGGAGAGGTACCTCAGGATCCTTCCTCATCATCCAAAGGAACCCTTTCATCATTGGTTAAGACAAGGGTGCAGGAATGAGAAGAAATCCACATAAAAGATGACCCAAAATGGAGGAAATGAAGTCACTGCAAGTATAGAGAAGGACATTTTAAGGCTTTCCCTATGAAGAGCCACACTGTTGTGTCTCAGGAGAGAGGAGAGCTAGTTAGACTGAAATCAAGAGGCTAGCAAGCAATGTGTGGAAGCCATGCCTTCTGGGGCTTTCAGATCCAGCAGCAGAAAGAAAAAAAAAAATTATAAATTGGTTTGGATACCACTGGGAGGCTGTGAACATTATTTAAAACATAGTGGAAAGATGTTAGCACTTCTCTTTGAAGCAGACTAAGACATACCAAGGTTAGATGAAGTAGGGATGAATAAGATATGGGTGGGCAGGTTAAAGAGAAATCATACGATGTGCTTTGAAATACCTTGTTCTAACGTATTTCACTTTCTTTGACATCCCTTACTCTTTTTCTTTGAATACATGTACTTTTTTATATTAATAAGGAGTTATTTTAGGATATAAATTCTGTGACAATAAGGATTTTGACTGTTTTGTTCCTGGCTGTATGTGCAAGCCTAGAACCACATCTAGTACCAGATCATATCGAATGAGTTATCTGAGCATTTTTGAGTGAATGAATAAATGAATTTTGTAGGAAAAAACACTTACTCCATATCCATTCCTTCATTTCTTCTTCTAGAATACTTTCCCATGTGTTTATTCTTTGTCTCCTAAACCAAATTGCACAGAAGTGCTGTAGCCAGATTGAATTTTCTAACAAAGTGTTTTCACAATAGCTTTCACTCACAACCTTCGATGGCTCCCCACTGCTAAATGGATAACTCTGCTATCAGGAGCCCCTACAATGTGATCAGAATCTTCTCCCCATTGTCTGCTTTCACTCCCCAATATGAACTTGAACTTGCTACTCATAACTAATCTATTCACTATCTTACAACACACACACTAAAAGTTAAATTAAATTATAGTTAAGAGGCTAGACACTTTTACATGTCATCTTGCTTAATATTCCCACTAACGTGGCAAAATAGGTACTTAGTACTATTATTATTATTATTATTATTTCCATTTTATGGGAAGCCTGTGGGTCTTATCCAAGCCCCACCAGTGAGTGAACAGCAGAGGCAGGACTAGAACTTAGACGTCTCTGACTCCAAAGCACTGTCAGTCCATGGTGCCCTTCTGTCCCTTGATGGCTGGATACCGGCCCCTGAGTCAGTACCTCCATGTCCTTCCCTAAACTCCCCACCTGTCTTTGAATGTCCAACTCACAGACAACCACTACCATAGTGCCTCTGACTGTGCCAGCCCTCAGACACCTGTCCTGCCTTTCAAGCCTGATAGCAGATGATCTATTTATAGATCTGGACATAACACAGATGTACATATAATTTGAATGGCCCGGATTTAAATCTTGGTTCCACAAAATACTAGCCTGGTGATCCCATGCAAATCACTCAACCCATCTTTGCCTCATTTATAAAAAGGAGGTAATTTAATACCTGGTGTCCACCTCATAGGATTGGTATGTAGCTTGAATGAATGAATGAATACATATTAGGCAATTGCAGCAATATCTGACATGGAATCCTTCAGGAAATGTTAAGTTTTATGTGACTCGTTAAAACCTACAACAAACACTCTTTTTTCATGTGCATTTCTTGTGTCCTCAACTAAAGCCTGAGCAATATGGGGGCAGGGTGTCCATTGCCTGGTGCTCACTCATTTTCATCGTCTGCACTGGGCAGTGTGGTGCTTTGTGTGGTGTAGACGGGCAGTCTACAAACACGGCTTCCTGAGGGCAGCAGAGATCACTTACCTTTGGGCACTTGGACCCCTTTTATCTTTGTATTCTAAACATCTATGCTATTTTCTGGAACCTTACAGGTTTCTTCAGAGATTTCTACATCCCTAAGATTGTAAAGAGTTAAATCACTCCTGAGAATAGAACTGAAATGAATCTGACTTTCATGACTAACTCCAAGTAGTGATTTCAGAAAAGTCCCTCAACTTAGCCTATAATATCTTTGTTTCTGTTTCTTTTGTCATAGAGAGAAGGAGAGCAGCAGGAAAAAGAAAAAAAAAAAAAAAAAAAAAAAAAAAAGAGGGCCAAGGAGGACTGAGAAGGGGGGAATTATGGGGTTGGGTTGATTGGCAGAGAAATACCTACAGGCACATTTTCGGAAATGCAATACCTCCTAAGAGTGTCTCCAGCTCTGTGTTTTGGTTTTTTTGGGGGGTGGGGGGTGGTGCTGGAATACATTTAAAGTTTAAAACCTTCAAGATCTTAAACTAATGTTTAAGGTCTAGGCTATTTCACTTCAAGGATCAATAGGACTCTCACGTAATCCCCATAAAAGAGCACAGAAGGGTGATCAGGCTTTTGCATTCCACAAACTTCCATTCAGACTTGTCCTGAGGTCAAAGGTAAGACCCTGACTCAAACAAACACATTTCTTGTCACTGGCTGTGCTACTTGGTATACTGTGTGATCCCGCATGGAAAATCTTATCTGGCTTTCTCTTCCAGGGTTCCAGTTGTTTTGTTCCATGTGGTTGTTCCATGCAGGCTTCTGGTCAATCTAAAATTCTATGTTCTCACTCTTCACTCTTTCTTTGGATTCCTGCTACTTGCCACAGTTGCATTAGATCTTTTATCTGTGTCCAGTCATGAATTTCCATGCAGTGCTTGCTTTTCACAACAGGTGCCCCTAACTAGTCATATTTCTTGAATATCACTCTAGCCTATTAGGATCTGTTTCAGATGGGTCTTCAACCTGTTCAATCAGGCAGTTCCTTTGTGCCAAAGATGTGGCTGGTTATACATCTTAATGCCTCTTAAATCAACCTACAATGTTTAAATGCTCTAGTCTAAATAAAGGCTAGCATGTGGCTGGCCTGGCTTTAACAAGACACAACAGGGCAGTTTATCCACAGATTGTAAACAAAGAAAAGATTCACAGAGGTCAGGGTGGGAAATGAGGTTTTTAGAGTTGTAAAGATGATGCCCCTGCTTATGTTAAGCAGAGGGAAAGAAACACATAATTCAAAGGATGGTAAGTTAAAAATAAGGCTGTTACTTTAAACTGGAATACTGAAACCATTACCCTGTTGCCACTAATTGCTCTCATATTTCCAAAATGAGACTTTTTTATAGTCTATGAAGGAAGTATATAATTTCAAAACAACCCCAAATCTCCCAAATCCATCATAATAAAAATACATCTAAAATGAATACATATCATTTTTACTGTATTGTGGGCACTTGGCAATTTTTAGGGTTACCGATGATGTGAAGAATGAGTAAGTACCATAATTTAGTGAACTCAGGAGGCAACTCCTAAAGACATAACCAGGACCCTTGTTTAAACCAGGTAACAGACTGCTTGAAAAAAATCTTGCAAAACCTGAGTACATTTTAGTTCATGACAATTTTCTGGTAAGAACTCTTGGCTTTTTTTTTTTTTTTTTTTGACAGAATGCTTAACTACCTAAAAAAATTTAATAGTATGGATTATTCATTTGCTCTTTTAAATTCATCAATTTTATTTTCTGGGAATAAGTGTAAGAAACAAAGAAACCAAGGGACTGCAAGTTGAAATGGTGAGTTATTTTTCCTAGTATTACATAACTAATGCGATAAAAGTTTATGGCAAAAATTCAGTCAGGGAAGAAGAATGATGCCAAAATTTCAAGCTAAATGAATTGGTATGACCAAGGTATAAACGACAAGAGATAGATTTATTTTCCAATGCTAAACATCAATCGATCCTTAACTATACTGCCAGGAGCAATACTGTGAGAATAATGGGAAGAGACTGAGTGACCACACGAAAAAGTAAAGGATTTGCAGTGATTTCCAGCCTTCATTAGTTTATGTCCTAAGAAGCACAGAGTGACTTTGTGTTGATGATAGGTACTTGCCTAATGACATCAAAATGCATGCTCAATATCTGCTCAGTAGGCCAGGAATCAAGCTCAGAGCATTCCTGACTGGAAACCCAGGCTACAAATGAAGACCTGAGCTGGCTTCAGGAGAGGGAGGGAAAATTTCATTTCCTGGCTTGTCTGATGATGGACCAAAGAGACAACTGGAACTAGCCTGGCACAGTTTGGTTTCTCACCCACTCTTTTTGAGAAATAGAAAAGGCTGCGAAGTCACGCAGGGCTGGATCAAGTCTTGGCTCTTCCTTGTCACTAGTTCTGGGACCGCCACTGGGCAGGTAACCTCCCAAACCTCAGCTTCCACATCCGTGAAACAGGCACAACAGATGTGCCCAGGAGGGTACTTTTAGAGATGAAAATGGACCCTGCAAATAAAAAGCTTACCAATGACTGGTAACTATTTTGATTATAGAGAGGTCTAAATGAAATATGACTGTCCATGAATCACCTGGCAAGTAACAAGAGCTTCTTACATGTTAATTCCTCTTCTTTTCATAAGAGATGGAAAAAAATTCTCTACATCCTCTTTCTTCCTGTTTGGTAACTAAAAAGAAAAGTGCATACTGATAGGCCAGTGTATGTGGCACTTCCTGAAGGAAGGGTTTCAATCAAACCAAAATAACAATAGCAAAAGCTAATATTTATTTATTGACCACTTAGTTTGTAAGGGCATTATTCTCAGTACTTCCCATGCACTGATTTATTTAATTCTCTTTGCAATCTCACAAAGTAGGTATTCTCACTTCATTCAATAGCTTTACAGATAAAGAAACCAAGACTCAGGGAAGGTAGATAACCTAAGGTCACACAGGTAGTGAGTGGCAAAGCCTCAGATCTGACCTAGTCCTGTGGCTTTAATCCCTTTGTTCTTCTGCCTGATTGCTCTGCTCCAGGCTCTTATGCTGAAAAGCTGAGACTGCTACTAATTTTTGTTCCTCCGTTTCCTTCTCTACTCAACAGAATCAAATACTAATCAATGATAAGGCATTCACGTGGTGAGGGGAAGAAAAACCTGGAAAAGCACATCTCCGTTGCAGACACATCAAAATCTGGCTTTAATACTGAGTGTCTCAGCCAAGGCTGGCACAGACTATAACAGGTCCTTAATCCATCCCTTTTCATTACCTACTTTGCTCGTGACATAATCTGAGCCACTAACGCCTCTCACTTGAACTCCTGTTGCCTGGTTAATTCCATCCTTGCCCTCCCCACCCAATGCCCCTTCTACAATCCATTGTCCATAGAGTAGCCAGAATTATGGTTTTTAATTTAAATTCCCATATTTATGCCACTCTCCTGCTCAAGTAACATCTGCTGCACTTAGAACAAAATACACGGAGTTCCCGTTGTGGCGCAGCAGAAATGAATCCAACTAGGAACCATGAGGTTGTGGGTTTGATCCCTGGCCTCGCTCAGTGGGTTAAGGATCCGATGTTGCCATGAGCTGCGGTGTAGGTTGCAGACGCAGCTCAGATCCTGCACTGCTGCAGCTCCAATTCAACCCCTATCCTGAGAAATTCCACATGCCACAGGTGTGGTCCTAAAATGGCAAAAAAACAAACAAACAAACAAACAAAACAACCAAAATACACACCTCTTGTCCTGGCCATGGGGGGCCTGTGATCTGCTGCTTAAATATCTCCTTCTTCTACCTCATCACAGACCACTCCCTCTCACTGTCCCAGCCACACCTGCTTCCTTCCATTTTCTGAACTGGCCAAGCTCCTTCCTGCCTTTTGCCTTTTTCAGAAGGCGTTTCCTTTGCCTGGAATACCCTTCCTCCAGACTTTCCACAGTGGGCTCTTCCTTGATACTCAGGTCTCAGCCAAAGTGTTACCTTCTCAGAATGGTGTTGGCTGATCACCAGTCTCACCTGGTGTCCTCCCACCTACTGTTTTTCTCATTTCCCATCTGCCTCCCACCAGCTCATGAGCTCTTGGGAGCAAGGTCTATGTTTATCTTCTTACTACCATCTTCTCAGTCCCCAAAACAGTACCTGGCTTAGAATTCATGCTCAATATACATCTATTAAATAAACCAAAGGCTTCTATGGCTTTTTTCACCCAGCATCCTTCCTTTATGGGCCTAAAAATAGGTCAGGGATATAATGGGTTTTGTGGAAGCTCGCCTGGCTGGAATGGATTTTAGTTGCTTTCTGCTCCAGGATTAGATAAACTCTTCTGACCTTCTGGGCTAGACGACTCGATGGTAACTACAGAACATAATTAGCACCCCAGCATAGAGTGGGCTGCCAGACCCTCTAGAGTTAAATATCACAGGACGTGCCACGGCAGTGTTGTTTCATGCAGCCTTGCTCCAGGGGAATATTATGCACTTGGCAATCCAGCAGAAAATTCCCCTTGGAGAAAGATCGTTCCTCATGATGGATGGACAGTTTCCAGCATTGGTTTCCACAGCTAGGCTACCTCCTAATTTCTAGTTTCATATAAAAGTGAAAGCTGAAGGATGTACTGCTGTCAAAAAAGGAACCTATCAAATAATTACAGCTATTATTTCAACAGAACTGCCTTTTTGCCTGGCAGTGCAGCTAAGATGCTAAGAATATAAATATTCATAAGAAGTCAATATTAAACCATGGGCCAGGGAAGAAGTAATTTCATATCCCAACCAGGAACTATTGGATTCCTTTGTGATATTTAATTGCCAGAGTTATTCCAGATGCTAAAAAACCTGTCCTGCTGATAAAATATTATCAGTTCACATCCTTCTGAGGAAAAGAGCAGAGGAATGATGTCACGGTAAAAGAGGCCACTAATGGCCCGAGAGCGTGCTCCTGCTGAACTGTCAGCATGGCACTGTGCAGGAGCAGAGCTTGGTCAGGTGGCAGTAGGGCATGACATAGTGTTGAGGCAGGAACCAGAACCAGACATCGGCACCTTTGAGGTGGGTCTCAGCCTGCACACTCATGTGCTGAGAACTGTGGTTTTGAGCAGGGATGGACTCCAAGCCTGGGCTGCTACCTACACCACAGCTGCAGCAATGCCGGATCCTTAACTCACTGCACTGGGCTGGCACCGCCACAGAGACGAGCCGGATCATTAACTCCTGCACCACAGGGGGAACTCCTGAGAACTATGCTTTGAGCAGAGCAAATTGTTTTCTACTCTCAATGTAGAAAGAAGCAGAAAAGAACAAAGAGTGAAATCAGACAAGATGAGCCAGGTTGTACTTTAACTCATCAACTCCTATGCTCTCTCTCAGTGTACATCTGGCTAGTTGGGGAGGAGGGGGTACTGATGTGTAATTTAAAATCTCCCCCTGGTAAATCCACAAGCAAATAATTTGCTCTGGGAATACCTGGTTGGCTATGTCTAAAAATGCTGCTGTGAACACACTGCTTCAACATTCCAACACCCGGTGTTGGAACAGCACCTCTGTGCCAGATTCTAGGTTAAAGCGTTTCACTCGGAAGGTGTTTTAACAAACTCTCCCCTGATGGCTTCCTACCAGCGTCACTGCATAATGGATTTTGTCAGGAGAAACTAGTGGGATGCTAAGACAAACCCCCAACCTGTAAGGAAATCATTAATCTTTACTGTGAATAATTTCGAAAGACTTGACTGAATAGAAATAAACTCAAACTGAAAATACAGTTTTTTCTCTTGGCGACTTACCTTCCAGTCCTTCCTTGCTCCCGCTCCCCCCACCCCCTTCCTTTCCGTCTTGTAGGCTGACATCTATACATAATGGCAAGGGTATTTTCAAAAATTCTCTAACAGCAACGAATGCAGAGAATGGGATCTTCAGAAAGTATATATTCTATTTTGAGGCTGAATGAATAGCATAACCTGAAGCTAGTGGCCTCTGTGTTAGGAAAACAAAACACAACACCACAGAACCTGAGTTTTACAAAGGATATAGGAATAAAGATATCCTAGATTTAAGACTCAGACCAAATTAATGCAATTTCTTTCTCTTTCTTCTTGAACATGTCTAGAAGTCTTTGCAAAGTTGCCAGAGAAAAAAGAGCAATGAACTCCTCTTCCTTTTTTTCTCTTTGATGCAATTCAGGTAATAACAGATATGCAGAACTGATGCTATGTAATAATTCAATAATATTTTTCAGAGGTAGAAGAGTTTAATAATAAGAAATAAAATAAACAGTGTGCACTGAAAATGACCTTAAAACAGCATTCGTCCAACTTTCCAAAATGTTTTGATGCTTCCTGAGATTGTAAGAAGGAAGTTAAATTAGACAAAAATTAAATTATATTCCTTACTAGGGGAATGACACTTCTAACATAAAAATGAAGTTTACATCCAACAAATAGGATTCCATACATAGGCAAACTATAGTTATTGGGATCATAAATTTGGCCCACCAGTATTTGGCATGCAAAAATATTATGCAAAGATCCATCATATGGAAAATGGTAACTATAGTAACAGTAATGACATTACATATTTTTTCCCCTAAGTTGTTCAGCTTCAAAAGACCAGCAGACTATTTTTCAGTAACTGTTACATGAGGACTGTTAATATGTGAATTAACCGAACTTGCAGGAAACTGTGGACACTACTCATTTCTGTTCATGTCAAAAATGATACCTATTTTTTAGTTTTAAGCCAGATGGTCAATGAAGGCAGTGACCTCTGTAATAGCCCATGTAATTACCTACTTTATTTTCACTAAAACTGAAACTTCATTGAAAATAATTTTGTCTTTCAATTTATTTATGGTGAAAAGTACTTTTCACCTTTTGAACTCTAAGACTACTGGGCTGAATATAATGGCTAGAGAGCTCCTTTAATTGAATCTAATGGCTTCAGAGTAGACTGAAGTTAAATTTAAAGTGATATAGAGTTCTTTTGCTTCCCCCAGATTGGCAGTTCCTAATTTTAGAAGACTGCCACTGGAGTGGTAGAACAGTGAAACTAATGTGTCATCCCCATTAATCCCACTAATACATTGAAAGTAAGGGGATTTTGTACTAGCTTTTTGTTGTACTGTGTATTTTAATATTTGACATTAGACATATGGTGAATAACATTCCCAAATTTTCAGATGAGAACATGTCAGAATTGAATTTATCTGCACTTGGGCTATTAGAGCAGATTAGATCAACTTTTAATGGGAAACTGAGCCTCTTCCTCGAACGCTGTGAATAAAAACATACCATCCTGAGGACGGCTTCATTTTCTACACCACTAACTAAGGAGCCTGGGACATATAAATGGAAAAAAAAAAAAAAAAGAGCCTTTAGCAAAACTTCCTTACACTGCTCATAAAACAAAAAGCTAAGAAATTAATGTTTTGCTTGTTAGATATTATGGCAAAGTATTAGAGTCATAATTTTCTAATACTTTAGGAGGGGAACACATCTTCACGCTACGAACTCATAAATCTACTGATATGAATAATTTATTCTGGCAGCTTACGTATGATTCAAAGTGTAATATTTATGAAAGAATGTTGCAATTTTCTTGTTACAAAAAATCTTAAGAAAAAATAAATTATCATGAGATAAATGCTCACACGAAATATCTATTTACCTCTTAGAATATTACATGACTATCTGATAGACATATTATTATCTGATAGGCATGTTATAATTAAGCATGATATTAAATACTATTCCCAAATTTTCTGTTACTGGAGTGCAACCCATTCATTGTAACTATGGTGGATGGGTGCGTGTATCTACGTATCCTGAGCACTGAGTAGAGTGCAATGCAAATGAGTAAATATTGGGAGGTGCAAATGGGATTCAAATGCATTGCTTCCGGACTTTTCCAAATGTGTTGCTCTTTACATGTAAAGTATTGGATTAGGAATTTGGTATCCAAACCCCAAAAAATTCATACTGGAAGAGAAGCCAAATGATAGGTGTATGTATGGAGTTTCCTTTGTTATGGGTATGCTGCCTGCTAGCCTTTATTTCTCCCCAAGAATGTTTCTCTAATGAAGGAGAACAGAGTGGAGCAATTCTACGAATATGCACTAAAGCAATACAAAAAGGATGGTGTTAGCCTCGTAAATTTGAGAGTTGAGGCTTGTATTTTCTTCGAAAAGTACAGTTTAGATGGGCCTACACTTAGGCTCATAATGGAACAAAAAGGAAGCCATTTCCTAAATGTGTGGATTTTTTTTTTTTTTTCTCGTCTTTTGTCTTTTTAGGGCTGCACCTGAGGCATATGGAGGTTTCCAGGCTAGGGGTCTAATTGGAGCTGTTGCTTTTGGCCTACACCACAGCCATAGCAACGTAGGATCCAAGCCATGTCTGTGACCTACATCACAGCTCCTGGCAACGCGGGATCCTTAACCCACTGAGCGAGGCCAGGGATCAAACCCGCAACCTCATGGTTCCTAGTTGGATTTGTTTCCGCTGCACCACAATGGGAACTCCTGTGTGGATGTTTTTGTAGGTAGAATTTCTGCAGAATAATTATTAATTCATCTATATGTAATATGACACACACTACTCCAAATGTGTAATTCCATGGATCCAAGACCTAGCATTCTGGTATGGTCTTACAGAGGCTGGCTTCACGATAGAGTCTGACAGCTAACAGTATATCAACACAGTTGTATGTCATCTAACTGGGCATTAAGTCGTATCTTATATCAGAAAAAAAAAATGCAATATATAGGCAGACAGGGGTATTTGCTGACCAGTATGAAACAAAATGGAACTTCTAACCCTGGGTTATCAGGTCTCCCGGTTGGTGCCAGGCACTTTAATCTACTTTGGAAGTAAAGTGTTGGGTACAGTGTGTTATTGGCAGCCACATCAAAGGATATTCTAAAATCCAACTACGGGTCCCTAGTAAGAAAACCTCTTGGTGGGTCCGCTTGCTTCTGGTGGGGGCTCCCAGAGAGGTCTGTCTAATTCCCTTGATCTAGAGTGATCCTGTAATACCAGGGTTTCCAGGATTAGGTGTGCACCCACAACAGACTCCAGAACCAGTCTAGGTGAGAGAATTTGCTTGTTCCCACCATGCCTAATTCCTGCTCTCTATCCTAAAGTTTGAAAGTAGAGATGTAGACATCTGCTTGATGTCCAAGGAATTTGCATTTTTGTTAAACTCAAGTAGATTACAGTCAAGTTAGCCTATGGCTTATGCCACCAGCCTGGAGGCATCAAGGCTTCTTATGGATCACACTACTGTCCTACTACTTACTGTAAGCAAATCCACTCACCTCACCTAAAGCCCAAAGTAACTCCATGATGCCTTCCACTTCCTTATTTCATCTCCTTGTCCTTCATTGCTCAGCTCCCCTTTTCTTGAGATGGTTTTTACTTTCTAAGATAAAATGACCTACCTCCCATCAGGATGAATTGTTGTGTTATAGCCCAGGGAATATTCTTATCACTTCCAGAAATAGATGCATCCTTCCAAACTTCATTGGGGACTATTCTGTGACACCTACCCATGTTTTTGAGGTCCTGTTTATAGTACTTGCAGCCACTCTATGGAGCCGTCTCCATTCCTCCTCACACACCCTTCCAAAAGGATGACAGGCACAGGACACAAGAGCTGAGACAGTATGTCTGCCACCAGTAGCTAATGATTTGATGATGAAGAGAATTCTTGCCATTTCCTGTCTCCAGGGCAACAGAGGGAACATGACTATGTAGTACTGACATGACATCAAGAAAGTTGCTACTACATTAAAGGCTTGTCCACGTATTGTTCTTGCCATGCTACCCAGTGCTGTCACCTCATTTCATAGGAATGTTTGCGATGCCACAGTAGTCACTTTCCACTTCACCAGACTGCTGCCCAGGAGAGTCACTTTGTAGTTGCCTTGTCCAACTGAGAATATTGGACCCTCAGAGTGAGTCAGGCATTTATTCTTTTTCACAAGCACTAATGTGTCTGGTGGAGAATAAGCCTGCTGCTTTGGAGAAGATAGGCACCTTCCTGTTTCCAGCAGCTGACAGTCCATTTTGTTTGATCTTGAGGGGCTAGGCTAATGGACAACATTGGGAATAATCACTTTTTATTGCTTCTAAAAATCATCATGCAAGTGTCTGGTATTCAAGTTTTCCTCATAACCCTTCACTTCTCGTCTTGGATTCCCTACAAGGCTCAGCACAGAGCAGCTGAGGCCCAGTGCTCTGTGCACAGCACCTGAACAATGAATACATGTTGGAGAGACCTAGAGAGGAAGAGAGCTGGGTTTGAGCCTCGTCCTTTTCTCCTCCAATTCCGTGATCTTAGACCATTTGTTTCATCTCTCCAAGTCAGTTTCCTCAGGTGAAAGTGCAGAAAGTGACATCTTCTATTTTAGGGATGTCGTGAAGATTAAATAAGATGTCATATATGATCCAGTGACTAAATATCTAGGAGTGTTGCTGTACGCCATTTCTTTCCTCGGGGTATTAACTTGTGAAGTGACATAGGGTGTGCTCTCTGGGCCACTGTTTAATGTCTATTAATTTACATTTTTGACAGGCTTGTGGAATTGGTCAGAAAATTTTTTAGCGATTAATTTGGGTGATATTATTTATTTTTGTAAAACGGCATAGGATTTTTGTCTTGAATTGGAATGATTTGCATTCGCCGATGATAGGACATTCTTCCTCACATCCTAGGCCTATATGAGACTCTATGTCAAACAGTGTTTATATGTTACAGAAGGAACTCACCTCTGTATGCATCTAAGCATTGACCTTGCAAGCTGGGAACCTGAGAGTGTAACGTGCTTGTTCCACGTGTGCATTGTTAGACCAGTTGTTGATTCTGAGAAATAAATTCACTGCACATAGAGAGTACTGAATAAATGTTTGCTCCTGCTGGCAGATGATAAAGCGATAGGGAGAGAGAGTTGGTGACCTTTGTCAGTCGATGCTTGTTTTTATCCAGAAGTTTCTTCCTCTGCTTGTGTTTGTCTTCATGAACACTCCTATTAATAAGTACTGAGGCTTGTTTCCATCTCACTGAAAGCAAACTGATCCTCTAGCTGGGCTGTGATCCAAGACTAGAACACTCCAAGTTCCTATTACCCTCTTGGCTCTAAAGGAGGATGGAGCTTAAAGTGGGTTATTCTGAACCCACTGCATCGAGTCTGGATGGCATATGGGGCAAGGAGTCAAATCTATATCTTGGTGTGATAACAGCTCTATTACCTATCAGTTGTTTGCTTTGAACAAATTAAACTCTCTGAGCTCCAGTTTCCTCATCTATAAAATGGGTACACCAGCAATTCCTTGCAGAGTTATTGGGGAGAATAAATAAAATAATGCTTGTGCAATGTCCAAGCATGCTTATGGCACATGGTATATTTATTACTAAAATATTTTTGAATGCAATGTAATTTATGATATGTTTATAATAGGGCTATATTTATTTGTGAGACCCTGCATACATGGTGTTCATCTTTCCTATTTATTAAAAGCACGGCAGTTTGAAAAGAAAGGTATAGTCATCAGGACAAGCTTAAACAGAAATGGACTGATGCTGGACTGAAGAGAGAACCTGGGCGGGGGGGTTAGTCATGATCTCTAGTTGTGTTTCCAAATGCATTTTTTGGGGGAGTAATGCATGCTTTTGTTACTAGAAACGAGGTTCCTGTTGAGAGAAAGAAAAGATCCGCAGTGACCTCCTATCTTCTCTTGAAAAAACAAATGTGTTTGCAGTATCCTCTTGGACTGTCAGTTTCTGGATGAAGTTTTAGACAGAAATCCATGTCTAAAGCATTGCTATTATTCTGTATTAATGTTAAATTTGGGGCTAGGAACAGGCAGAGCCTTGTCTTCTTGCTTAGAGAGAAATGAAAAGACTCACTTTACCTTCAGAGTCACTACCAAACTTGAAGTTCACTGAGTGTTTTACAGAAGAATCCAATTCTAATTTGAAAGTGGACACAACTGAGAGCCCTGTCTTCCTCTGTACAAACGGCTAATGCTTACTATTGTTTTGAGACACTAAACTAGTATCAGGGAATTGAGTCCCAATGAATGGGAGCTCCGTCTTCCCACTCAGAGGACCCAGAGGGAAGTATTCATGAATTCTGAGCAAGGCTGTGGGGCTCAAGCACTCTTTAGACCTTAAGTCATCTCCCTATAGGACCAGCAGATCTGCAGCATCAGGTACCCCTGAGTATAGGAAGAACCTTTAACTCCTTATCTTTCCTATACTTCCATTCCCTATTGAATTATTGGATTTTATCATGAAATCCACATTTAGGTCTCAGTCCATCATGAGAGACTTCCCACATTCCCCTGATGGCTTCTGGACACACAAAAGTTAATGTCAAATATTGCTTTAAAAAACCAATATTTATGAGTGGGATCTCCATTTATAGGTTTAATGCCTCACTGACAGTTGCAAATCCCTCCTAGCTCTTCATCAAGGTTCTCTGTTACTTACTGGGGTTTACTTACAGCAGGGCCGTTCCAATACGCAGCAATCACTTATAAAGTTTACTGTGTACCAGAAACTGTGTTCAGCAGTTTACAAGCATTTCATCTAATTCCCTGACAACTCTATGAAATGCAATCATCTCTCTTAGAGAAGTAAAATCTTAGGTTTTAGAGGTTATATAATTTGCTCAATGAGACACAAAGGAAGAGACAAAGCCAGGATTCCAACCACTATGTAAGACAGAGTTACTCAGCTAAGTAGACCTGGAATAGTTTCCAGTTTCCTTTCACAGGCAGAGCCATTAGGAGGCCCCTAAGCACTCTGCACAGGAAACTTCTGCTTCACTCTTCGATTTTACATACTTTATATTCATCTCCATAAGTTTAGTAACCTCCTTGAGGGCACAGGTTGTATTAAACTTTTTTTTTTTTAAACTCTCAAGGTGCAAAGTTCATATATGGCGATTCATTAATAAATCCCTCCACCCAGGGTCTCTCTCCCACCATGTTCCATAGGAGTGGTACTTCTACACCATTTTTCTCTCCCCTGGTGATTCTTCACTCAATATGCAGTTGCAATGACTAGTACATTCATCATTCATGTAAAAACATAAAGGAACATGCCAATATAGTATGCAGAGAGACATTTCAAATGCACCGACTAAACTAAGACTGGCTGACCCTGACAGTGAGTCCCATGTAAGCCTGCTGCTAGTGACGTCATCCTTCTCTCACGCTCTCCTTACCCTTTGGAGGTTATGTTTCCTTCTCATTCTCACATGTTGTCGTGACATGATTAGGGCTGCAGAAATATTAACATATCCTCTGTTTCTCAATGTCTTTTAGTTCACTATAAAATTTAGCCTTCCTTCTTCGAGGGCAGTATGGCATGTGGTTAAATTGTCACTCATTATCATTTTTAAATCTTTTGCAGGAATGAAAAACCTTATTCCCATCAATGTTTGAGTACCTCTATAGTATAAGAAGAGAAATCTTAACTTAGCTGAAAAATAGCACATAGCATGAACTTGCTAGGAATAGCCAAATAACCCTGTAGAAAGCCTCTTGGAAAGTTCTAAAAAGAAAGCAGCAGCATCTCCATACATTTCTGGCATACAAATCCATAAGGGTGTCAATAATCACCAAGCTGAAAAGAGTCAGGTATCCAATAGGTCTGATGGTGACTCAGTGGATTGCAACTGTCTAATCATTACTTCTGAGAAATTGGTTTATGCCCAAGTGCAGAACCCACTCTAGCTTTTGGTTTGTTTAGGGGTCACCATAATTTAAGATCTGGTTAGCAGGCAGGCATTTTAACATTACAGGGTGATTTCCAGGATTTAGGATGATCCTAAAATTGATTAAGTACTGCTAAGGTCAGGGTGAATTTAATGGATAAAAGTTTATTATTCTAAGGGCTGTATTTGCCTTTTTGGGAGCTGCAAAATAAAAGTCACTAATTTTAGACAAAATCTTAACTGAAATTTTGCACTTGCACCTGGCAATTATAACCTAAGATAACCACACACACAAAAAAATGACACAATAAGTTAAATCCCATTCATTTTTAGTCGTCTTTTTTTTTTTTTAAAGGCAGCAGCCATGATTATCATAGCTTTCATTTTATCATGTCATTTGTTTGTAATTTGACTGCTTTCTTATATTCATTGATCCAATTCACACCATTTTCAATGAAACTTTGACAGGTACCATCATTTATGGTTTTATTATTTCACCCTTACTGTGTGACAGAACTTGGATTAAATATCGTTATATTATTTAATTCTTACAGATAGTAAGGTAGATACTATTCTTATTCTCTTTTAACATGAGCAAATTGAGGCTAAAAGTAACTATTGGTACAGGAGTGAAAATTTTACACACAAAATACTTGATTGTGTCTATAAGGATTTAAGCACATTGGCTCAGGTTGCAAATATTACATTTTATTTCATTATCTTTAAACTTTTGTCATTGCCCATAATGTTAATTCTTTTCCCAAGATTTAAAAAATTAACAAGTGTTAATGCATTTAATAATTCATTTTAAAAAGCATAACTAAATACTAACTTATTTTTTTTTGAAGGAAGGAGATAAAACTATCAATAGGAATAAAGCAGCAGTATTTTTATCATTACACATTTGCTTTTGCTCTGTCCTAGAAATATTTTATCAAGACACGTATGCAATGAGGAAGTGGATTTTAGAAAATGGTAATTGGGAGCCTGGTAAAATATATTTCAGAGTAATGCTAATCATGTGTGTCAAGATAAAGGAAATTAAGGTGGCTTAAGTTTTCAGTTCTCTTCAGAAAAATCAATTATCAAGCTGTTATGCAGCTGACACTAAACAATAAATCCCTGGATTTAGTTAATAAGAAAAGCTTCCACTTTTTGAAGGTGGTTTTTTCATTCAACAGAAGAAACTCATAACATTGATTTTGGAGAAAGAAGGGGCTGTTTACATCAGGTATCTTTAAAACCTGATGTATTCTTGATCTTAGCCTGCCTGCTTGGATCAGAAATCACCTACCATCTATGGACTATATCTTTATAAAGCTATCTGAAGCTTACAATGCTCTTGGCATTTGTGTGTGCCCTCCTGACTCAAACTCTAACTAGGGATGGCAAACTCACTTGGGATTTAGAATATCCTGAGTTAAATTCATTGGTGGGTTAAACCTTTCTGATAATGTATACTTGCTGAACGTTTAGTCCTCAAGTCCTGGCTACATATTGTTATTGCCTATGGGGTTTTGTAAAATACAGATGCCAGAGAATCACACTTAAGTATGCTGGAGTGGGGCCAATGATAACTATTTCATTTCAATCTCAATTAACCTTTATATAGTCACCGAGATGTTCACAGTCTTGTTACTTTCTAGTTTTAGATGATTAGAATCTTGCTGTCATTCTTTCGTTCTCATAAAACCAATGACACAAAGGTTAAAACCACTGAGAAAGAAAGTTTTTCAACAAGTGCAGCTCTGCTCATCGCTTTTCAAATGAACAATTAATAATTCATAACAATTAACTGAGTTATGAGTTTCTCTTTCAATACGTTTCCAAACATGAATAGATTAAATGGTAATTGCTATCAAATTTTATGTTCTATTTCATGTGCCCAATAAAAGTTTATCTTTTGGAACTCACTTTGTATTTCCTTTTGATATATTCATAACCAATGCAATATACTGTATTAAAATATTTATTATTAACCTATCAAATATTAACCACTTTTAAATTATATGGATGAAAGAAAACAAATAGGCTACTTGTTTAAGTTTTCATGATTCTCCCTATTTTAATATGATTTGGATTTGTAGAATACATGCTGGTAAAAACTGATGACTTGAGATACTATACGAGTTCTTGCCCCTTATAAAATTTCCCAAGGCATATGTATGTCCTTGATTTTCCAGCCACTATTATTCTATGAACACCAAGGGACAAAAACAAACAAATAAACAAACAAACAGAAAAACTTGGGCTTTGAAGTCAGCCTCTTAGGCTAAAGTCCAGGCATACTATCTCATCCTCTGATTCTCAGACTTTAATGTGCAAACGAGTCACCTGGAGATCTTGTTAAAATGCAGATCAGTATGTCAAGGGTGGGGCCTGAGATGCTGCATTTCTAACACATTCCCAAGTGATGCTGTGCTACTGGTTGAAGGACCACACATTTAAGTTGTAAGACTCTAGATGACTATATGCAGGATACTTAGCCTCTCTGAGCCTCAGCTCATTTATCTGTAAGATGGGGATAACTGCCAGTGGGGTTTTATGCAGACTAAACTAGGCAGTGGAAATGGCTTGGCATGGTTTCTGGCACGTGGCAAGTATTGAATAAATAGTGACTACTGTCATCAGTGCCATTAGGAGAGCTAATCTGTGACTTAAGGGCTAAACTAGAATATCTCTAAGACTTCATCTCAGGTATAAGATTCTAAGGTTATGGGTCAAAGCCCAGATACCTATAATCAGAATAGTGAGCTAGAAAAGTGCTGCTGGAAATTGGTCTTCTCGGATTCCAACAAGAGTGAGGGACAGTCAGATTTGAACCCTGTCTTGTATGTCAGTCCTTATTAGAAGGCAGAGATCACATTTTGTTTCAGGGTGCTCAAATTTAGCACAATTCCAGGCATATAACTTGTACTTTAATATTTGTAAAATGAATGAAAGTATGCATAAATGAATGAGTGAATGAGTGATTGCATGAACAAGTGAATGAATTAGGTAACTCCAAACCAGCCTAGTTTGCTGAGATGGCGTCAAAAGATTTAGTAAGGCTTTGTTAAGCAGCCCTTCTAATATCTTAGTTAAACTTAAGTTAGAAATAAAAAACAAAATGAAGAGTAGAATTTTTCTATAGAGTATGGTATGGTCTGCTCTCATTTGTTGTATAGGAAGAACATCTTAACATGATGGATTCAATCATGTTTTTTAGATCCCTATCAATAGGTGAAGCAGTCTCCTCCATCCTAAGACACCAGACAGTCTTTAGAAAATTGTGACATCAAATTTCAAGGGTTGATATAATCTGAGAGAATTCATACATTATATCTGCATGTCCATAAGCAGTTTAGCATCTTTGCTGCCAAATCAGCAACTTTAATTTTCATTTTAAAGAAAGAACAGGCAGAGGGCAACTAGATATATCATGGCTATCATTTTTTTTTTTTTTTTTTTTGCCATTTCTAGGGCTGCTCCCACAGCATATGGAGGTTCCCAGGCTAGGGGTCAAATCAGAGCTGTAGCCGTCAGCCTAGGGCCAGAGCCGCAGCAACTCGGGATCCGAGCCGCATCTGCAACCTACACCACAGCTCAAGGCAACGCTGGATCCTTAACCCACTGAGCAAGGCCAGGGATCGAACCTGAAACCTCATGATTCCTAGTCGGATTCGTTAACCATTGAGCCACGACAGGAACTCCCATGGCTATCATTTTATAATGTATAGAAATATCAAATCTCTGTGTTGTACACAGGGAACTAAGGTAGTGATATAGGTCAATTAAAAAATAGGTAGACACTGGGAGGAAATACATCAAAATGCTAATGATGGTTATTTCTGGGGGGTGGGGATTAGGGTAATCGTTAATTTTTACTTTATGATTTAATGTATTTCTAGTTGTCTGCAATGAACATGAATAGCTTTTAAAATTAGAAAGAAAACATAAATGTCTTTAAAAATGAAAAAAACATCAAAGAAAAGGGATGTGGTGTCTCAGAAGAGACTCATCATACATCCAAATATCTCCCACATGCGCACTAGTAAAAGCTGGATCAACAAAAATCACTGAAAATGCAGTGACTGTCACCTCTGACACTGCATCACTAATACATTGCCAGATTATTCTGTAATAAGCCCTCTCGTAAACTCCCAAACTTTGTACTCAAAATCCATGTGAACAATGCAGTTGTCCATATTATTGATTTTCATGATGAAGAATACAGATTAAGGTAAGACTAAGTCCATAGGGTCAATAATACTAATTAAAAAGAGGTCTAAATTTGACTCTTAAAAATAATTACATCAATATTTCATTATTTTTGTAGTATGTTGTCTCTGAGCCATATGCTCATTTCCCCCAAAGGGCTGTAGCTTAGAAAAAATAACTACAAGACATACTATTAATCCTACGCTTTTGCAGAATATGAGAAGGAATACTGTTAAATATACCTTAGCAATTGTTTCTCTTTTATGATATCCAGTGATGTCTGGATGATCTTGACTTTGAATTACGATGATGAGTTAGGGATTGATGTTGGATGCAGAGCAGATGAACCATGTATGAGTCTGAATTTCTGTGCGTATGTGCCTATTCTAGATGAAATCCAACTTTACTCAAATTTACATCAAGATAATAAATTGCCCGGTATTTATGCACACCTCTTCTCGACATCTTGCGACAACAGATAACTAAGGTTGACTATAATTTTTAAAAACAGAAAACTTGACAAAGATGGGACAAAAAGCATGTAGCACTTAAACAGGCATGGGTCATGACGTTCCATCCCTGTAGGTAGAGCTACATGATTCAGAATGTCCTGGGTTCAACAGACTCAGTCATGCGCAAAAGAGCACTAGACAGAAAAGGCAGGGGTTCACGGCTCTGACGTGCACTTTATTCAGAATAATTGCCTCTGATATCAAAGTTGATGGTAAAAAGATAAATTCTCAGCACGTTCTGTGTACATTTCTTTTCCTGTGCCCTTGATGTTGTAGCTGATATGGTTACTGTGATTTTCCCTTAGCGGAGCTTTTTGCTGGCATTCAAGGTGACGGGTTGTTCCCGCAGAATGCAACAGTATGAGACTCCTCACATCAGCATGAGCAATCCCGACTGTACCATGGCCACCCTGACTTCACTTTCATTAGTTGCTGATTGTACTAAATTGATGCGAAATGGACTCGGCTGGCTTGTGAGCCTTTAAACAGTTGGCACCGACTATGTCTGTGATCTTGCTCTGGAAATTGTACGTTCAAAGCCTTCATGTTTCTGGAAATCCCAACATTTTTCTTACGGGCAATTAGGGCCTGGTAGATATATGAGTCAGATCAACTCCCTGTGACACTCATATCAAGATAGAGGATACATTTTAATGAAACACATGATATTTTTTGCAATGTCCTCTCTTGCCTCCTGATTCACAGCCTCTTCATTTTAGAAAGAGGTCCTCTGTTTCTTCATTTCTAACTGCTGTGTGAATTTAAGATAAACCAAACTATGGTCTTCAGGTAAAATCCAGCCCGCATCCTGTTTACTATGGCCTACGAACCAAGAATCATTTTCACACATTTTCAGCGATTCAAACAAAATCCAGAGAAGAGTAATATTTCATGGCATGTGAACATTATATGAAACTCAGATTTCAGTGTCTACCAGTAAAGTTTTATTGGAACACAGACACACATTCATTTCAGGGTTATCTATGGCAGATTTGGGGCTAAAACAGCAGAGTTGAATAGTGGCAACAGAGACTATATCGCCAAGAAAGCCTAAAAGAATTACTATCTGGCCTTTTACAGAAAAAGGTTGCTGACCTTTGGAATAAATTAGCAAAACTTCTGTGTCCATCTGCAAAGTAAAAACGAAAAAATCAGAGTTCCCGTTGTGGCTCAGTGGGTTATGAATCCAACTAGCATCCATGAAGATGAGGGTTTGATCCCTGGCCTCCCTCAGTGGGTTAAATATCTGGCACTGTTCTGAGCTGTGGTGTAGACTGTGGACACAGCTTGGATCCTTTGTTGCTATGGCTGTGGCATAGGCTGGCAGTTGCAGCTCTGATTCGACCCCTAGCCTGGGAACTTCTCTATGCTACACCTGTGGCCCTAAAAAAAGAAAAAAAAAAAAGAAGACAAAATCCTGCAAAATGCAACAGCAAACTCAGCAATAAATATTTACTATAACTAATTTGCCACTTATCATGTATTTGAATTGGGAGAATTATCCTCTTTAGTCTCAGTTTTGCTGTCTATAAAATTAGGGGAAAATTATCTCCCTAGTACATGAGATAATGCATACATGTAGAGAGAACACAATAAATAATACCAATTTTTATTATTTTAAAATAACTATTATTTCTTAGAAATTGGCCATATGCAAACTGGTCAGATCATTTTTGAGACTTTGGGATCATGAAACTGCAGAACAAGAAGGAGCCTTAGAACACCCAATTCCTGTCTAGGATTTCCCAGGAGGAACTGCACAGGAGAAGTTGAGGTGGTTGAGCAAACATTTCTTGGAGCAGATGGTAACAGTCACACCCAGAATCACTGTGTTACCTCCAAGAACTTAGTTTTCAGGAATCCCCCCTCCCACCCTGGTTTATCTGTGACTCCTTTGCCCTGAAATTTTGTCCCGATGGTGGCTGAGGACTGGCCCTATAGTTAAATGAAAAATTTTCCCCTACAAATTTCAAGTGGGTTAGCCTTTTTTCACTGGAGCTGATTTTCATACTTAGGAATTTTCTTTAGAAGATTTTGAGATTCTATCTCTCCTTAACACACAGACACAGACACAGACAGACAGACAGACACACACTCTCATTCACTCATTATAGTGTAAAGAATGGCTTCAAGTGAAGCTCCACTTACGTAGCATCTAAAGTAAGGAAAGGACTTCATGTATTGTTTTTCTGCTTGGTGTCCTGATCATCTCACTATCAGACAGGCCCAGGCTGCTGCTTTGATTCTGTGCTACTAGTAGATACATTTGCATCTCCATTTCTTCATGAGATTTTGGCATTTCACACTAAATAAACTGGATGGTTCTACAATGTGAAATGGTAGAATTTGCGCATACTTCTCATTCTCAACATTCTCTTCAAATAAAGAGGGGGGATAAATTACCATGGATTGCCAAGTAAATATGGAAAACTGCCAGCAAGTCAGAGCTGAGATCCTTTTCTGAGTTGAGCACAGGTTAGCCGAGTAGTAGGCAAACCTCAGAATGTCAGGAAGGAGCCTGGAGTTGTTAATATGTCCACTATTTATATTTGTCTGATGCTGGGCCTCAGCAACTCAAGGGCCTTGGGTTTTGAATGTATTTAGGATATGGTCCTGCTGTGAAGGGCATGCCTAACAACTCACTCCTTTCAACTGGCCCCATCAGCCGTTGCTTCCATAGTTGTTCCAGATGAGCCATTAGCAGTGTGACGCGTTCAAGCACTTTCTACCACTTAGGCATAAACCCCAAGTCCCTTGTTCGTGGGTGGCACTGGATCCCTGATGCATTAGAGGTTGGTGGACTTTTTCTATCAATCTCAAATTAAAGTTACATTAAGAACAGAGAGAAAACAGGACTGGAACTGGAAGAGATGGCTATTAGCATGAGTGAGTGGTGTGGCGCTGTTGTGCTGAATCAGGAGAAATTTCACAACTGGGAGGAACCCTGGGTTCACTCTTCTGACAAAATGAGCCATTTTTCCCCAGGAGGACAACCCAGCATATTTGTAATGCCTGCAAATTGCCACTTTCTATCTTCTGTCTTCCTAATATTTTCCTTTTTAAATTACCTCTGGGAGGTTCCTACTGGTTCTGTTTAACGAGCACTGCCTTCCCACCCTTAGGAATTGAAAACAGTAACATCAAGTGCCCTCCCAAGTATTTATTTTTCATCACTATTATGTGGTGCTCAGCAAGGGAAATGAGACTGGTGTTCAAGTTGATAGCAAGGAAATTAAAAACCTGGATTCACTGATGCCATTCACTTTTAGGAAGAGATATAAGAGCCAAACGAGTGAAGTCATGTGTCTAGGACGGCAAATGCTCTGAAGCATCACAGACACCCTTGTTTAAGTGACATGTCACCTGTCAGTGGATTCAACATGTGAGGTCAACTGGCGAAATGTGAACTGGACATTTTAATGTAACACAGCAAATAGCAGGAGACTGCAACTAGAGGCAATTGAAAAATTACAAGTTAGGTTCAAGGTATTTGCCCGAGAAGGTGTAATCTTCGTCTCAGAGAAGAAATTGGAAGCATCATCCTAATGAGAGTTGTCAGTCTTGTAGAAGTTAATCTCACACCAAAAGAAAAGAAATCCCTTAGAATTATGATAGCAGAAAAGCTATGATGAGAACCAATTAATCTCTAGAAAAAAAAGAAATCTCTAGAAAAAAAATAAACCTTAAGTCTGATTCTTGGAAACTAGATGCGAGGACTAAGAACATGGCGAGGGAAGAGTATGAGAGTCCGTCTGTTGATAAAGGGATTGTGGAGGACAGCTGAGTGGCCAGAGAGTGGCTCTCAACACAAATTCATCTGGGTCTCTCACTATACCTTCCCTATGCCCCACAGACTTGGTCTGAAGGTCAGAGCTGGAAAGTTGGAGAGGCCCTAGAGGTCTTTTTACTTGACTTTAGAGCATTATACTTGACGTTTAAGCAGAAATGTTCCAAACACATCACTCATAGGAGCCTGTTCAGCTTCTGTTTGAGCTTTTCCAGAGTCTGGGGATTGATCATCATCCAAGGCACCCTACTTATATTCTCAGACAGCTGGAGAGAATTGTTGGAAAATGCTAAACTGAAACTCATCTCCCTCTTTGTACCCACTAGTCCCTATTCTATTTTCCGGAACCTGCAAGTCCACTTGTTACATAAGAGCCCTCCAACATCTGTAACACTTTACATCATATGCTTACCAACCTGTTTCAACTCTCTCTCATGTGATAAATCCTTCATCAAAGACAAAACCCTCCTACATCACTGCTGTGTTAAGATGTTCTTTTTCCAATGACTAGACTCTTGCTATGGGCTGTCCAGGGCATGTTTCAGGGGAACTATAACCATTTTTGTTCCTTACGCAGTCTGAAATTGTGCTAGCTTCTTTGCCACCCGTGACTAAGTGTTATCTGAAACTGAACTTCAATGTAAGCTAAGATTCCCAGATCTTTGTCACTTGAAACACATCTCTACACCATTCTACATTTTTGTAATTTGTTTTTATAGCCCTAATTTTCAGCACAGTGTCTAGCATACAGTAGGGATTTAATACATGTTCATCAAAGCCTCGTAAGAAATGCTCATAGAGCCATGTCAATTAGAAGTCTCCCATTTTTCTCTAGGTAGCCTACTGGAAACAATTTGTGATTTTATTTAAAAAATTAATTTGTGTTAAGATCTAAGATCATACCCCCCCAAGAATATTTTGAATTTTTATTAAGATTTGGGACAATATCCTTTAAAGACTTTTTAATAGCATTGCTCTCTTATGTGACATTGTCATCTTCCTACAACCAATAAGTGGTACTAGTAGTTACCTGACTGCTTCTTCCACTCTTTTGGGTAAAGAAATTGTCTTCAATCGCAAGCCAACAATTAGCAGGACACATCTTTTAGCAGACATCTCAATGTGAATTCTCCCATTTTGGAAGATTACAGAGTACTTCGATTTCCTTATCTGGCTTTGGACAATATCTATATCCTCTAAGAGGTGGTGTGGTCTACAATTTACACTCACAACACCTTTTCTAGATGGTCTTCGACCTTCACTGAAAAATATTTCACTGTCTCTAATTCACAGGGCAAGTCTATACCTTTATGACATCCATCACTCCTTTCTAATCACTGTACGCATTTCTTTCAAAGTTTTACTCTTGAATATCTTTATTCCCAGCATGAGCTACATTCCATCTCTATGATACCTGCATATTTATCCCTGGCATTAAAAGTTGGCATTTTCAATGTTTATTGTGGTAGGCAGAGAAGAATGTCTCCCCGAAGATGTCATATCCTAATTCCTGGAACCTGATGCTCCCTTACATGACAAAAAGGGTGTGATTAAATTAAAGGCCTTGAGATGGAGAGAGCATCCTAGATTATCTGTGTCCCCACTCTTATCACAGGGGTCCTTAAAAGTAGAGACTGTGTCCAGAGAAAGATGTGGGATGGAAGAAAGGCACAGAGAAATGAAAACTTCCTGGCTTTGAAGGCACAGAAAGGGGGCCATGAGCAAACTAATGCAGTGGCCTCCAGAAGAGAACACAGTCCTGCTGATACCTTGAACTTCGCCCAGTGAGATCCTTGTTGTATTTGTATATACAGAACTGTAAGACGGTACATCTGTGCTGTTTTAAACCACTACATTTGTGGTAACTGGTAATTTTCTACAGCAGAAGTAGAAAATAAGTATACTTATTATGCACTCTCTGGGAAGGGAAAAAACTAAGCCATGGAATTTTGTTACCCAAACTTTTCCCTTATTTTTCTCCTGAGAATAACTGTTTCTCTCTCTCTTTTTTTACTTTGTAGTTTGTCACAGTGTCTGGTTTTACAGTTTTAGAAGGGCATTTACCCTTTATTCCTCTCAAACTGAATTAAAAACTCTTCTTGATCAGGCCATTGAGTCTCCTACTAAACTCATTTTCTTAATATATGTACTAGTCTCTTCCAAGAACACATACTTCTGACACTATAGGCCATTGTCCAGAAACTGACTTCAGTCGTCCCTCTATTTTTTTTTTTTTTTGTCTTTTTGCCTTTTCTAGGGCCACTTCTGCAGCATATGGAGATTCCCAGGCTAGGGGTCTAATTGGAGCCATAGCCACTGGCCTACGCCAGAGCCACAGCAACGTGGGATCCCAGCCGCGTCTGCACCTACATCACAGCTCATGGCAACGCCGGATCGTTAACCCACTGAGCAACAAGGCTAGGGATCGAACCCACAACCACATGGTTCCTAGTCAGATTCGTTAACCACTGATCCATGACGGGAACTCCAGTCTTCCCTCTTGCTATGTGTGCTCAGTTTTTGATTTCCTGTGTGTTCTGTTATCTTCCAAAACCACAACATATATCTATATCATGAAATACTCTAACTTTAACTCAAATATTCATACTACCAATTCTTCTGAAAGCATCATTAGCTTTCATATAAATGAGGTTAAAATGTGGGGAAATTGGTGGCTTTAATAATTACTACATGATCTTCCAATGTAGTGTATACATTCTCCAAGAAGACAAAATATCTCTTCATCAGCCTCCATGGTTCTATGTGTGGCTATTTCCATTTCATTTTCCAAATCAAAAAATTCACACACCTCTCCCGTGTCTAGTCTTCTTGGTGCCCTTAACAAGTATTTCATTATTCCCCAATGCATGTTAACCAACCATACTTCTTGTGAAGCATAACATTGCTTTCTTAGAAGGTTCAGCTTTATTCTCTGGGATGTGGCTCATGCCTCTTCTCGGATCTCAAAGGGGCACGTTAAAAAAAAATCTTTTTCCTCAATGTTTCATTCTTCTGTGGAATGACCTCAACACCAATTTGGATTCTGCCTGTCACCTTCTTTCCTGAATTGTGTGTTCCATGCCGTCTAAAGTCCATTCATTCTGATGTTTCAAGTGTTTCAACTTTTGTCAGAGACCAGCTTGCATTGCTGATGCACACAGTCAGTGGCTCTCTCAGCCAGAGAGTTCATCAGTGCACCTGGAGTTCTTGATTTTCCCAGCCAAAGACATACAACTGCTTTTGGGGTCACCTTTGTTTCAATCTCTTGAATTAGTTTATCTCTAATCAAGGGGTTTTTAGGCTCCTCTAGGTCAACCATTTGATACTCACTAGTGGCCATTCTTAACTGTACTTTCTGCATTCTTATTATACAATTAGCTTTAAACATGGCTTCTTACCTAGTTCTTTGACACATCAACTTGTGCTTGGAACTCACTAAGAATAATTGAGATCTTACTATGTGCCATGAGCTCCATATTCATTATTATCCTTGAATCTTCAATTACCATATGTGTTAGGTATCATCCCCATTTTTAGATGAAAAACTAGGTTTAGAGAGTTCAAGTAATTTCCTCCAACTCCTGCAGGTAGTAAGGAGTGGAGATAGGGTTCAAACCCAGGTCTAAAGGACTTCAGAGCCTAAATGTGTACTCACTTGGTTCTATTCCTAGGATCCAAGCAGCAGTGTCAGTAACTTAATTTCCTTCCTTATTTTCTGTTCCTGCATCCAAGTCCTTTGGAGCTGCAGGTCCCCTTGCTAGTCCTCTGGGGACCGGAATCCTGTGTCTAGATCCCTTTGTCCTGATCCCTACTACAGCCCCTCCCTGGCACTCATTGCTCACTCCACCACGGTTTCTTCTCGGCATCGGTTTCTTGTTGCCAGGTCCATAACACTGCCACAAATAACGTGGCCAACCCAAGGATGGGTTCAACTTGGGGCGAGCAGAAGTGTGTGTGTGTGTGTGTGTGAGTGTGTGCGCACATGCACCTGCTTGTGTGTGTGATGTTGGGTGGGGGTGGCTGGGGAGGGAAGAGAGAGAGAGAGAGAGAGAGGAGAGGAGGAGGAGAGAGAGATTGACTGAGGGCATTTTTGAACATATTCATGTATGTGCAGATATAGGAATGATATGAAAAATATTTATCAAACTATAAGCACCAACTAATTAGTATGAATACCTGCTGTAATACTAGAGCAGGTACTGAAATCACACAACTATGACAGGTATCACCCTAATAGTTGCTGGATCTAGGAGGCTTCTAAGACAGCCCAGGTAAATCACTTAGGAATCTTAATAAAATAGCCATTTACCAGCTGGCAAAAGAATTTCTGTATTTTAACACAGAATATCAGCCCTGTGTGAGTGTGCCAAGGGAAGAAAAGGAGATTTCAGAGTGAGATAAAACTATTGTTTGCTCAAAGGTATATTTGAAATGTATTAAATTTATATAGTGAATCCAGTCTCATCCTCTTCTAGTCCTTCCTTTACAGAGCTGTTGGAATGATCTTTCTAAAGCAGAATCGTATCCTTTCATTCCTCTTCTTTAAACTGTATGGTAGATCCCACATCTCCCCTGTATGGTGGTTGTCATGTCTCTTCCCTGATGAGATAAAACGTCTTAGCTTGGGATTCAAGAAACTACATTATCTAGTCTCTGATCGCTTCCTCAACATCTTCCCTCCTTCCCAATACACACAACACACCTTACCCCCAATCATATCAAAACGATTTGATATTTCTGGAACAGAGTGTGCGAGCTCATGTGTCTTTTCTTGTCCAGGTAGTCCCATCCTGGAAAGCTTCTACTAATACCTCAGTACTCAAACAAACGTCACCTCTCTGGGAAGCTTTACTCCCCGTCTCGGCATCACTAAAAGCATATACACAGCTCTTGGTTCTGACTACCTTCTAATTATTGGGCTGCATGTCAGCCTCTCAGTCTAGACTGTCAATTCCATGTCTACATCTAAAAGCAGCTCTCTTCATTTTTTTAGCCTCTACTGCTAGCTCATTGTCTAACTGATGGTAGGTACTCCAGAAATACTCAAGAGGATAAAGGATTTACCCATCCAATCTCACTAATTTACATACCAAGGATGTAAGGCACTGGGGCTGAGGCATAGAGGGTTTTGTATGCCCTACAGTCCTTATGTGGTAGGGCTCTGCTTAAATGCAGTCTTCCAATCCCAGAAAGAAAAATCTGATGACATTATGCATTTTTAATAATACTCCAGAAATTAATACAGAAAAACCAAGTTAGGCCCTTCTGGCATACAGTTACCCTAAGACTAGATTAGTTAATTTTCTTCTCCGATGTCTTTTCCTGATGACACTCTAGAAACCCATTTGCTAGGTCCTGCTACATCGGGAAGTTTACATGAGACTTACCCTTTGAGAAGGTGTGTCTCCAGTATAAAGTCTCCTTAGACCTTATGCTTTGAGTTTTGGGGCTGGTTCCCTCTCTGTCTCTCCTAAGCAACTCCTGACTGCTAGCCATCTCTGGGCCTCTATATCTAGATGCTCCAGGCATGACCATCCTTGGAATCTTGGTTCCCCACTTAGTCCTTGGGATCCAAAACTAATCCATATCCTTTAGGTGCTCTCTGGGAACAGCGTGTACAACTTTCAAACCATGGCCTTATCAAGAACGTGTGTGGGCAGAACTGCTGCCTGACTTCTATTTGACTCTTTTAATGCTCCTCTTTAGCATGACTGGAGGCGCCCCCCCTCTAGCCTCTAGATTTCACCCTAACCTTGGTCTGCTCAATAGCAAATCTCTCAATTACCAATGCAGTTTACTGCTGCCCATGGCATTTGTATGGAGTAAATTTCACTCTGACTTTATAACACGTAGAAGTTGCAGCCTCCAGATAACTATACATTCCATAAGTAGCAGGTAAAATATTCTGTACAGCCTTGGTAGAAATTGGCTTTAGATAGTTCTTGCTTGCTGACATTTGTTTCAAGTGAAAAGTAAGCAAAAAACCTCTAGAGCTGTGCTGTTCAATATGGCAGACATATGTGTCTATTAAGCCGTGCAATATGGCTAGTCCTAATTGAGATGTTCTGTAAGCATTAAACATCTGATTTCAAAGACAGTAGGAAAAATGTAAATATATCTTTAATAATTTTAACATTGATTCTAGGTTGAGATGATAATATTTCAGGGCTTTTTTTGGGGATTACATAAGTTGTTAAAAACACAGTTCTATTTATTTTTACTGTTTAATGTAACAAAACATTTAGTTATGTGTGTGGCTTGCGTGATTTTTCTATTGAGCTGCGCTGCTCCAGAGGATCTGCCTGGTGGCTCTTTAATATTAGTAAACTGACTGTGTACAAGATAGAATGGAAAGTTAGTGCAGAATTAAAAATCAGAAAAGGTTATGAATGACAGAAGGAAGTTTCTGCTCAGATTTTTAAAATTCTGTTCTCTGAATACAGCAACATGCCACCTGCCTTGACAAGCTTTTAAGAATGTCTGATAATCCTCAGAGAAATGAGGCTGAACCAAATGGCATCGTCTAAAGCTCACTGCACGGGTGCCTAACCTCGGAGGCTTAAAATCAATATTGATTTTCATCATTTATTTTATCCTGGCATTTAAATATCCCTTAGATTTATTACCTTTAGGTTTCTGGTTCAGATTCAGTGGTGGGTATGATACAAGGGTGGGAATAAGTTATGTAGATATCATTTAATTTATGAACTCCGGAGCTCCAGGGTAGTTTAAGAAATATATTAACCACATACACATCACCCTTCATTTTGCAGTAAGGATTTCCAAGCTGGGTCCCTATTGTGCCATTTAATTTATGTCTGGCCAGGTCCACGGAACTGCATACAATATTTCAATATAAGTTGCTTCAGCCATCAGAGGGAACGAAGATGGGCTTCAAAGGAGCCAGCTGGACAGCTGATGGATTCCTCTCTCTCCTCTACATAGGCTGGGGCATTAAGTAGTTTTTAAAGCTTGTCAGCGGTTTGGGTCTTTTTCTGCTCTGAGAGGCTGCACGCACCGGCCTAAACAAGCAGAATCAGCCATGCTGCAGCAGGCAGAGGGCAGCTCCCAGAGTTACTTACGTTGACAGCCGTAGTGCCAGGAATTTCCTGGCAGACACTCATCACACTTAGGCCCTGTCGTTCCAGTCTTACACTCACAAAATCCTGAGCCATTACAACGATCATGGACTGAGCCCAAAGGGTTACAATAACACTCTGTAGAAACAAGACAACACACAGGCTGGAGACAAGTCCGCATGGCTTATTAGTTATCAACACAGGATCGTCACTTACTTAAATGCATCACTTACATAAAGAGAGATGTCCACTAATGAAATGCTTTGGCAAATATGGCTATTTCAGGTCCATTTATTTATTTGCTCAGGCTTTCGTAATATCATTTTTATGTTTTGGGAGGAAATCAAATGAAAACTTCCAAGGACATAAAATATCATGCTCTTCACTGCTAACAGATTGTAACAGAGTTTCCATTTGTTAGGGCGTTTTTAGGTGGTTTAATGAACGCCATGAGAAGTTTGTATATTGAGGATAAATCAATGTGCCATCAGCGTAAAATCTGTTTTAAATTATTCAAACGAGCTTATCTGTTACACTCAATATTTGAGAACTGCTGAACATCGTTGAAGTGCAGTATGATGCACTTTGTTCATTCAAAGGTAGCTTTATGTTAAGATTTGGGATGGCACTTTATATATATATTTATACTATGTTGTGATGAGCCTTTAGATATTGTATCTGCTAGGCATGTTAGAGTAGCTTTCATGCAACCTAAATTAACAATCATGAAAGAAAAATGAATTTTATAATCCTAAATAAATTTCAACATAGGCATAATGTGAGACTTGTATTTTTCATTACAATGTCTATGGACAGAACAATATAACTTTGTGTAATAAAAAGTAAGTGGAATATTTTCTTGATTCCTCACCCATTATTATGCAGGATATTTTTATTTCTGAAGCTCTGTTTTGCTTAAAGGCTGAATCAGAAATGAGAATTCTTCAGGCTTCTATTAGCTTGAAAGGTAACAGCAGCTAGTTTGTAGCTTTTGGAATTCATAAGCCAAAATTCCTTTCTTTGTAATCCCACTGTATAATCTTGGACAAGTTACTATATACCTCTATCTCTTCATTTCCTTTATTTTGAAATGGTCCCATTAAGGACTTCCCTGGTGGCCTATCAGTTAAGGACCTGGCATTATCACTGCTGTAGCTCAGGTCACTGCTGTGGTATGGGTTCAATCCCTGGCCCAGAAACTTCCACATGCCACAGGTGTGGCCAGAAAACAGATACATAAATAAAATGGTCTCATTAAGAGGTTTTTGTGTTAAACACCAAATAAAATCACACTAAGCAACTAACCAAGCAATCAACCATGAGAAACCCTGAGAATTTTAGTTTAATATCAAGTTTAGGGTCTTAGATTAGCAATGGAGATTCAGGGTTTACCATATATACAGAGATCCAGAGGTCTGGTTCTGTTTTTATCATAGAGACTAATTAGATAATTAGATAATTTCTTCAAAGAATGTGCAGTATCTTTGAAGAAATTATCTAGGATCATTATTTTATATTAAGTCAATTTTGAACTATTCTTATGATACAAACATTTGTGAGACTAAAAGTGACATACATATGTAAAAATAAAACTAAATAAAATCTAAAATGCTCTCTTGTCTGACTTGATTTGTACTCATTAATTGCAGTTTTATTTTAAATTGGCATTTTCTATTTTAATGTGTGTATATGCGATAATTGTTTAAAAGTTTTTAAATAGTAATTTGGTTGTAGTTTTAAAAATGTCTACACATACACACACATATACATTAAGAATGTACCTCTACCAAAACTACTGTAATGTGTTTCTTACTACTTGAATTATTTAAGTTGATAAATCACCAACATTTTGTAAGTCAGGCAGTAGAGGTACATCTGGCCAATGTGAATTCACATATTGTGATGGCCAACTAGCCCATAATAATTGATTGATATAAGGTTTTAGATGTAAAAAAATGTAAACAAAATTTTAAAAAATGTGGAACATCTAGGGAGTTCCCGTCGTGGCTCAGTGGTTAACGAATTCGACTAGGAACCATGAGGTTGCGGGTTCGATCCCTGGCCTTGCTCAGTGGGTTAAGAATCTGGCATTGCTGTGAGCTGTGGTGTAGGTTGCAGACGTGGCTCTGGCACAGGCCGGCAGCTACAGCTCCAATTAGACCCCTAGCCTGGGAACATCCATATGCCACCGGAGCAGCCCTAGAAAAGGCAAAAAGACAAAAAAAAAAAAAAAAAAAAAAAAAAAAAAGTGGGACATCTAAACTGCGGTACATCTCAGTAGCTGTCATATGACAAGGTGGTAAGTGTAATACTGTTAGTCATGAAAATAAGTTACAGGGAGAGGTGAGGTCTACACTCCACCTTACACACAAATAATTAGTTTTTTTTTTTTTAATATCATGTATGGAACTACAGTTGATGGTAGATATTGGGGTGATAAGGATGGCCTTGGAGAATTACATTCTATTCCATGGAACTAGGAAAAATACGCAGGATCATGAGACTGAAAAACAACATGAAATACTTTTGGAAGTCTGAAAAGTTATACTACAGTTGATTTATAAGTGTTCGAAGTGTCTTGTGTTTGCTTTGTTCTACAGAAGGTACCTCTGATGACCTTATCTTGGGTTTCCAGGGGAATAAAAACAATAATACATCACAATTTGAAATATGTTTAGTAGCAACTGCTAAGCCCTGCATTTCATTCTGATGTCAAGCTTGTTATCAGGGATTATTAGCAGTGATTACACAAGGTCACAAACTATGTAGCCTCTAGCTTCCTGCTTAATGTTTGAGTTTATAGGAAACAGAAACATGCAAGGATGTCATTTTCATGGAATTGCTGCGTCATACAGGATAATTGCATGCATCTTTAGAAATACGACTGGCCTGGGATTTGTATGAAAATGGGTAATTTACCAGGAATCACAAAGCAGTGATCACTGTTGCAACATGGAATAGCCTGCATTTTATATTTGCCATAATATAAAACGATGCAAATAGTTTAAGACGTCTATTTCCACAGTCTACATTTTGTTAAAGATACATGCTATTCCCTCACAGCCAGGATGGTGGATTTTGTTGCCAATTGCTAAAGAAATGGCAAAGTGCCTTTTCCCCCCTAAATTTAGAGAAGACTTCGATGAAGTTCAATTTTCAGAGATTAGTGCCTAATTCTGTGAAAATGAATTGGGTAAATATTCATTTTCATTAGTGCTTTCTATACAAAGGGACGGTAAAATTAACTCTGAATTACTTGTGGTGTATTCTCTCAAATTTAATTCTCAATCTTGCTGCAAGCCCTTTGGGGAGCTTAAGTGTGGAAAACAGCGAAGAGGTTTATACTGCCGGGTAGGGCAAACTTTGGTAATGGAGCCACAGGCTTCCAATGGCCTTCAGGGAGCAAATCCAACCTCAGCCTTGTGCCCTGGTAGCCAGAGAGCTCTGCCCTTGGCCCTTGAAGTGCGAAAAGTGGAATTTATAGCTCTTTGAGGAAATCATTGTACACTTACACAGACTAAAGGCAAACGATATACTGTAACATATGCCAGCTCGCCGAATTTTCCAGTTCATTCTCTAAAAACCATTTTTCCCCTGAGGAAAGGGCACCAATTTAAGGAATTTTGGTATGGGGGGGGGGGGATTGTAGCTAATTTTAATGGTATCTAAAAAGAGTCATATTTAGGCTTACCAATGACGTCACTTGGTGTGAAGAGTATAAAATACTGAATAGGGATATGGTCGCCTCAATAAAATAAAATCCCTGCGAGATTTATAATTTTAATTACAAACTTTCTAGACATAGAGAAAACAACTGCTTTTTTTTAAGCAGAAATAAATACAAGAATGTCTATTAAGTTTTCCATATTTCATCTGTAGTTTACGTGATTTAAAAGCAAAAAGCTGAATGGCTAACTCCTTGTTTGCCACAGATTTACAAAAGAACTATGCCTCTTAGAATTGGAAAGGAAGCACAGATTTTGTAGTTCATAGATTACTTCAGGCCTGGAAAAGAGCCAGACTTCATTAGAATAGAATACTTGGAGTAAAACATACTGGGATATTAAGTCATCTGTTGTGAGAAATTTTACGGAATAAAATCTTTTCTTTTAAGGCCCCTTTCTTTGATTTATTTAAAATAATATAAAATTGATATTGTGAAATATTTACATCTTATCGTAATGTTCTGTATTTTGAAAAAATGGCTGTTTTATTCCTGTGTTCCTAGTGTTCTTATTTATTTTACCTTTCCTCTTGTTTCCATATTTATAGTATGACATTTATATATTTTTACAGATGACATTCAGAAAAATGTAACTGCATTTGAAATTCAGACAGCTATGTGCCTTCTGGTTTTTATTAATATCCTCAAATCTTTGTAACCCAGATGTTATTAAGGCAATTGAACTTCTTCTGTTCACAAGCTCATAGTAGTACTGCTGCTGTCATTTTAAAAGCATACCGTGAGTAAAAGTCTGACAAGCTTAGCTTTGCTAATTGTGTCAGGATAGTTGGGAGAAAGCATTCAAGCTTTGAAGTTAAGAAACTAACTCTTTGCTAAAGCTGTATGATTTGGGTCAAATTGTCTTACTTTTCTCAATTAGAGAAAATAGGGGAAATTATGAGTGAAATACTTACCACCACGGTTTTGTTAATGAGGATGAAGTAAAAAAACAAACAAACAAACAAAAAAACCATATTTGCAAGTCAGATCACAGTTTACCAAGTGTTTCCTGTGCATCCCATATGATACAATTTGACCAGGAGTTCTCAAAGACTTACCTAAGGCACACAGCTATTAAATAGCAAACTGGGACTTGAACCCAGCTCTCCAGCCTCTAAGTCCAGGGATTTCTCCACTAATTCACAAATAATAAGGAAGCACTTTGAAAAATAGAACATACTGTAGACATAAACAGTATTATGAAAATTTGGCCCAATTTAACTCAAAACAACCTGTATAGCCTTTTTAAGTGACACTTGCAAATATCTATATGACCTTGGCAATCCGATCAGAAAACAATGACCCCAGAAGTGCAGATTGATTTGATTCGTTTTTTTCATGAAAACATCACCTTTCATTTTTCAGCTCGTGTATTTTATTTGGTCTCTAAGTGAAGAATTTACCTTTAACATTGATTGCCTATATGGTTACCTACTGGTGTGGTAACAGATACAAACATATCCTTCACTATTTTGAATATATGCATTCCTTCAAGGTTCATGATGAAGTGAAATTCCATTTCTTATTTATTATTTTTCCAGCAGCTCCTTCTCCTAAAGACAGGTTCCACAATGCAAAAGGTAGGAGAGGCTTTTTTGGATGGGAAGGGGGGGGGCCTGATTCTCTTCAGTTGACATGATCAGTAGTCATAGGGGGTGGACAGAGTGCTTAGGGGAACCCTGTGGCCCCAGTTTTCCAGGGCTCACATACTTGGGAAGCTAGGAGAATTAATGGCTTTGGATAGTTTTGAAAAATTGCTTCTCCTCTTGGGGGCTATCGGAAAATTCAATAAATGGAATTTCATTACGATGGATGGAAAAAATCAGGCAAACGTCCCCATCTCCCATTGCTAGTGGCTTTCAATTCCAAATGGCAATATTTTAGAAAAATATTTGTCGATTACTGATTATTTACAAAAGTTTGTGTCCTAATGTCTCGTATCTATAATTCAAAAGCTTGCAATGCATTTCCATTTTGAAATTTGAACATACAACCTTACAATCAGGTTGAAGTTTTAAGATTTCATGCAAGAAAAAAAAAAAAAAAGGGAAGAAAGAAAAATAAAAAGAAAATTCTTCATTTTTTCAGCTCATCATCTTTAAAACAACAATAAGATAAAGATTCAAAATACATCACCCAACTATGATTTCAACCAGCACAAGTGAATTTTAAGTCCACCACAAGGATGTTTTCTCCATTGAGAGAGTTCATTCTAGCTCAGCTGTGGTGTAAATCACCAGCCTCTCCACTTTAAAGAGCTCCCCATCGCTTGAAAGGCACAGAACAATAGCTAAAATTATAATGGAACTGACCTATGCACACATTCTCATCGTCCAGCTCTGCAGAAGCATTTCTGAAGTAGCCCAGCCTGCATAACTCACAGTGCTGCCCTCTAGTGTTGTGTTTACAGCTCACGCAAATGACTGTATTTAGCAGATCGATATAACTGCATCGATTGGAGTGGCCGAAGCATTCACAATCTTGCAAGGAAGAACAGAAATGTATACAGAGTGTATACAGTCGCAGAGTAATAGCACACTACATGCTTGGATAAAATGAGAAGTGGAGAAAAGATGGTGGAATGGCATTAAATGTATGTGATTCCACATGACACATGGTGACCACAGGTGGTTGTGACTGGCATGGAAGTAGCATCTGTTTCAAGCAGGAGAGAAAAGTTGGACATTCAGAACATGACCAGAGAGTGTTAGTTCTTGGCAGACAATATGAACAGAAGCATTTGCAGGTGTACACCTTTTAAAGTTTGAGAAGGCTGTTTCCACTGATGCAAAAGTCTAATTTTTGCACTTTGAAAACTTTACTGTCTTTGCATCACTTTCCTCATTTTCTCTTCATATTTACAGAGTTAAAAAAAAAAAGGAGAGAAGGATGCCAGCATCTAGGGCCTGAGTCTGCCATCACCCAGGGCTCCTTTGTTTACACAGTCTTACTATCATTTATGTCAAGACAGTAATTCAGTCAGAGTTTCACAGAAGAAATCATGGCAAATTTAATAGGGATCTACACAACTAAACAATTCTTTATTTTTGTTTTTTCCAAGTGCTAAGAGAAGATGACTTTGGCAAGCCTTTCATCAGACCAAATCCACATGTTTGTTTAAATGTGAGAGAGAATGCAAAAAACAGGGAGATTGTTGATATGGAAAAAAGTGCTCTTAAGATTTTCTTTTCATGCCAGTTTCAAACTAAGTGTGCTACAAAAGAAGAGACAGACAGCTACCATTCCCTCTGGTTTCTTTTCCTTTGTCTCACCAAAATGTTGGAGATGCCGCTGAACTTAGGAGTAATGATGATAAGAACTAGACCAAGAGACATGAGAAAGAGTGGGGAGTGACCAGCTGTCTCTCTTTTGCATCTCAACCAAAGCAAGTCATTAATTTAACTCAACTTTTCTCTTTCTTTCTTCCTTTCTTCATTCCTTTCTCTCTTTCTTTCTTCCTTCCTTTCTCTCCTTCCTTCTCTTTCTTTCTCTCTCTCTCTCTCTGTCTTTCTTTCTTTCTTTCTTTCTTTCTTTCTTTCTTTCTTTCTTTCTTTCTTTCTTTCTTTCCTTCCTTCCTTCCTTCCTTCCTTCTTTCTCTCTGTCTCTGTTTCCCTCCCTCCTTCCTGCCTTCCTTTTTTGTTGCTACACCTGCTAGGAGTTGAACCTGCACCACAGCAGTGAAAACTGTCAGATCCTTAATCTACTGAGCCGCCAAGGAACTCCCCCTTTTAAAAAGAGGTGGTAAAAACACAGCCCCCATTGGTGCAGTAATTATTAAATCATACAGAAAATAAGTGTGAGAACTAGTAGGGAATCTATTTCGTCTTCTCAAAATATTAGGGTAGGCATAGCTCACATTTATAAGGAGGGTCAATTATAAAACTAAAACCTTGTTTGTATAAAAATATCCTTCTCATTAATGTCTGGCTTTTACTTTAACCCACCAGGAAGCCTAAGGAGAGTCACTAAGGAGAGTTCTGGGAGGAGGCCACATGGGAGACAGGGTAAGACTATCCTGCAAAATTCAGTAGTTAAGACATGCCAACTTAATAATAACAAAAATAATACAATTACCTATCACCAAATTAAATTCTCTTAGAAAACAAGCATTTCACCCCAATACATTATATCTCTCTGAGTTTAACCTTATCTAAGCTGGCATTTCTGACTCCCTAGAAAAGCTCTGGAACCTTCCTTAGTTGAGGGTTTGGAAAAGGGAGAATCTTTCTGACCTGGAACCATCCCAGAGTAGTAGCTGCGAGGAGGAGACTCAAGTCCCAAATCTAATTGCTTCCCAAGGACTTCTTCAGAGCTTCCTGGAAAATTCCTTAGAAGTGGGCATGCATGGCTCTACCCTCAAGCTCTCCTTCTCTGGAAGAGGCTCCTAAGTGGTTCCTATTCTCCACACAACCCCATCCTCTATTGGTCCTTGGTGTACCTAATATAGTTAATCCAGCTTTTTTTTTTTTTCCAAAAGAATATTTTATGTGCATCAATTTATTCTGGGAACTTTTTGGAACTGCAGAGAAGTCCTTGTTGTTACGAGGCTTGTTCTCAGATAACTAGAGAAACAGGGGATGTGCTTTAAAAAAAAAAAAAAGAAAGAAAAAACAAACAGTAACAAAAAGGAGACATAAGGAGAAATTCATTTAACTTGAGGAGAATTAGGAAAAAACTAGCTTAACACTGAATCATCCATGAGGGCAGGTAAGGTTTATTTCACAACAACGATAACAACGAAAAGGCTAGAATAAGCATTACCAGTGAAGGGACGAGAGTGGGCAAAGATATGATGTTGGGGAATGCGAAAGAAAACAGGCCTAAAGAAGTTTCCTGACATGGGTCCTTTGAAGATATTTGAAGAACTCTGTAAGATCTGCCTAGCAGCCAACACTACAAAGCTGGGCTTCATCTGACAAAGCATTATCCATGAAAAAGACCCAGCCCATGAATCTCCACAGACACTGTCACCTACTATTCTTTGAATTTAATGAATGATATGCATTTCTGCGATATTAACTACTGGTTTCTGGGACTTCTTTGAAAATCACTTAATCTTGGATAGAGTTAAATAATATAAATTCTATAAATAATTACATATACAACCATACAGAGCTAAACACACAATATTATACAGTTGTTTCAGAAGATAAGTGGCTATCTAAAATGTCTTATAATCTAAGAAAGAAGCTAATAGTAATTTGATTTTTTTTTTTCTTAGACTTCTAAGACTCTTCTGAGACTTTGATAAAGTTGTCTTTTCTGGCTGTGGTATATTTGAGAATGTAATATGAGAGAAAGAGCTTTGGAAGTGATCTGAAAAACATGAGAGCACTGTATAAAAGCAAGACATCTCAAATGTAATTATTAGGCTGCTGTATTATTTTTCAGTTTTCTGTTAATTTCTCCCTCTTTAGGAACTAGCCTTTCTACACAGACACAGAATCCATGAAGCATCATTAATGATACAGTTAGAGCTGCACTATCAAATTAAGATCCTAAAGGGATGATAGGAGTAGTTCAATAATTCTTTGATCCTCTAATTTGCTGATCTACCATTTCGTCCATTCCCTTTTTACAAAGCATACAGTCCACGATCCAGCCTTATAATCACTCCCGTTTATATACTCTCATCTCCTTTGCCTTCTACCCCCACACCCCCAATTACAGTCTCCTGGGAAAATGTGATCTTGGTTAAATCCAACTCTCCACTTCTCTCTGCCTGCATCCCAGCAGCTAAATGTGGCTGGAGTTTTTCTCCAACTATTTTGAAACAAGTCTCACTTTAAGCTCACGACCATAAACTTCAACAGGGCCTTCGGGGCTTTCTGGCAACCCTTCTTTAAACAGGGGCTTTTGGGCCATCACTCTCGGTTCACCTCCTTCCCCACTGATCATTGATTTGTTCTCTCTTCTGCTTCTTTGCCCTATCCTCTCAAATGTCTCTTTGCTCTTTAGGCTCACTCAGAGCCAGGGCCTTTTTCATTTGGTTGTTGTTGTTGTTGTTTGTTTGTTTGTGTTCCCCAGCCTCCTGACTAAAAGCCATCGATATGTGGACCTTTCCTAAACCGTTATTTCCAGCCTGGACCAACTCCCCAGTTAGTGAGACTTCATCCAGACGGAAGTGTTCAACTGCCTTTCTAATGTCTCCACTTGGACATTTATTACATATCTCAACTTTAACGTACTCCAAACTGAGCTCATAGGTTACCTTCCCAAACCTGCTACTTTGCATGGGCAGCCAGTCTTATTTTGGGAAACAACAGTAAATGACAACTCCATTCCTCCAACTGCTTAGCTCAGAATTCCTGGAGTTGTTCCTGACACCTCTTTTTTCACTCTGGACAAACCAATCGACCAGCCGATCATCTTGACTATGCTTTTAAGATACGTTCTAAATCTCACTGCATCTCACCATCTTATCCGTAGCTAAAGGCACCTGGATTACTGCTGTTCTCAAAATGCTTTCCTGGCTTCTGTCCTTGTGATAGTCTCCTCCGCACAGCAATCAGAGCGATTCTTTCAAAATTTAAACTAGGTCATGGCATCCCTTTGCCTATAATCCTAATGGCATCCCGCCTCATTCAAAGTAAAAGCCAGAGTTCGAGTTCATTCATTCCCAGTTGATCTGGCCTCTGGCCTCCCAGGGGCTCCTTGCTATCACTGTGCTCCTCACTCACGGTTCGATGCCTCCATGTTGCTCTGCAAACACACCCAGCACATCGCTGGGTCTCCTCCTCGCCCAGACTTCCCTACGACTTGCTTCCTAGCTTTGCCTTTAGGGCCCTGATCAAAGAAAGTTCTGTAACTACTCTATCTGAAGAAAGTTCTGTAACTACTCTATCTGAAGAAACTGTCCCAAACACATTAATCCTCCCCTCATTTCCTAATCCTGTTTAATATTTTTGCAGAACTTAGAGTATCTATCTGAAAGATTTTTTTTTTTTTTTTTTTGTCTTTTTGCCTTTTCTAGGGCCGCTTCCTCGGCACATGGAGGTTCCCAGGCTGAGGGTCTAATCGGAGCTGTCGCCACCGGCCTATGCCAGAGCCACAGCAACGCGGGATCCAAGCTGTGTCTGCAACCTACACCACAGCTCATGGCAATGCTGGATCGTTAACCCACTGAGCAAGGCCAGGGATTGAACCCACAACCTCATGGTTCCCAGTCGGATTCGTTAACCACTCGCCACGATGGGAACTCCTGAAAGGTATATTTTAAAAAATTTCTCCTCTACACTTTCAATATAAATGTGCTTACCGACTGTATCCATTTTGCTCACAGACGTAAACAGAACTCAAAACATTGCCTGGCAAATACTAAGCACTCAAAATATGTTGTCAGATGAATGAATCAATGAGTCAATGAATCAGTGATGATCCTGAAGCATCTAACTTTGGGAAACAGAGAAAGACACGGAGGAAAGTTACGTTTAAATTTATTCCTCCACCATTCAAATTCCATATGAGAGTCTAGCTATATCCTATATATTAAAGAGTTAAGAAAAACAACAGCCATACATCAAGAAATAACTGAGTTAGTGAATATTTTAGCTGAGAGTTGACTATATGCCTATGTAGATTTGTTTAGGTAGGAAAAAAGGGATTTCTGAAAATACTATGGTTTTTTTATATAGTCTTTCAAACTCAAATCACAATGTAGACTACATTTTATTTTCAGACAAATTTTTTTCCTTCTTTTTGCTTTTTAGGGCCACACCCACAGCATATGGAAGGTCCCAGGCTAGGGGTCGAGATGGAGCTGCAGCTGCCACATGAATGTGACCTACACCACAGCTCACAGCAACACCGGCTCCTTAACCCACTGAACGAGGCCAGGGATCGAACCCACGTCCTCATGGATTCTAATCGGATTCGTTTCTGCTGCACAAAGGGAACTCCTATTTTCAGACAAGTTTTAATTACTGTTGGGTAAACAAGCTAACAAACAGGATCCTCCAAAAGACATTTTCATGGTGTGGCATGGCATGCGTTGGCAACAGGTATTTGCTGAAAACCATCTTAAACCAGAGGACAATGTGAATGAGATCTAGTTCTGAAAAGTCTAGTGCAGTTTTTCAACCTCAGCACTACTGACATCTTGGGCCAAATAATTTTTGTTTTCCTGTATGTAGTAGGATATTTAGAAGCACCCTTGGCCTCTACCTACTAGAGACAGTGGCAACCCCCAAGCGGTGACAACCAAAAGTCCCCTGAGGGAGCAAAATCCCCCATCGAACATATATGATGTCATATAAAACAGTTATGATAAAATGGTACTTAGGAATTGGCTAGTTAAGAGCAATAAAAGCCAGGAATATTCTAGAAGAAGGAGAGTGCAAAGTAGTCTCGACCTAAACCTCTTCTAAGGTTTAAAGGCTCTTTCTGAGACTGGCTGAGGAAGGCCTGCACAGATAGGAGTTATGGAAAAATAAGAGGTTGGAGAGAAAGGGAATGAAAGGCAAAGAAGATTAAGAATATGAAGAAGTTTAATGTCTTCTTGGTGTCTTCTTTACTGTTCCCAGTGTTGTCTCTAATGCCTTTATTATGTTACCTAGGTACCACAACATAAGATACATTAGGGAATGTAAGATAAAGTACTCTGGATGTGGCACAGGAGTTTTATTTATTTATTTGGGGGCCAAATGAGGAAAGTTTATTCAAAGTCAGAGCTGGTGAAAATTCATTCTAGCCACTTAAAGAAAAAAAGCATTTGGGAAAAAAGACTTTAGATAGACAGAAGATGAAGGAATTAGAATTCTTAAAAAGTATTTTCCCTTCCCTACATCAGCAGAGTCACCAAGCCTCTAGCAGCCTCCCGCAGGGGTGGGAATGAAGTGGTTGAAGCATTTTTCTGGTTCTTAACTCATCCCTAACCCTGTCTTGCAATGTTATGTAGCTTTTGAAGCTCTTCCATATACATTATTTGAGAGTGATATGGATTAGTCTATGATAAACCCATTTCATTAGCTGGCTTCTTCTTGCTTCTAGAGATGTGTTTGGATCTCATCACTGCTGTGACCCCAGGCAACTAGAGATCAATGATGCAGGGCCAAATTTCAGGTCAAGAGGCTTCTTGTACATCCGGTGTTCCAGGGGACAGAAAAGAGATGGGCGTTATAAAGACCCCTAATGCTTCCTTTCTCCCTTACCTCATTGGTTTCTTTGTGTAGGTTCGTATATCAGAGATAAAGAATGACATCCTTACTATGGCTTTAATAACTGCCTTATTGATTGCACACCTGCCCAAATAGGCTTGATACCCTGTGAACCTGTGGCTGTGCTGTTCCTAAAGAACTTAGTTCCCCAAACTTCAAATCCATCTAGATTCCCCTGAAAAGAACACTATCAGTGTTTAATATGTATGAGCATATTGTGAGGGAAGTTTAAGACACAGTTTAAACACTATGGGTGTCCCTTTCACATCTTCTGATCAGCTTCCTCCTTTTCTCTATATGCCATAAAGGGACTAATTCACACGGATTAAAATCTGGATAAGGATTTGACTCTTCAATAAGGAATAGGGAAGCTATTCAGGTCATTTTCTCCAAGTGTGTCAAACCAAATTCATCTATTAATAAATACATTTCTTTGTAAGAGGAGTTTCATGAAAAACAAAATTAAAAATAAAACAAAAAATATGACATATATCCAACAGTCAAGGGTGGAAAACAAGACACACCTGTCACATAGGACATTTAAAGGGAAATGGTAAAATAAAAACAGGAGTTTTTATGTTTCCTGAAAAATCTTCAGTCTGTAAATGACAGATGCTAGCTGGAATGGGCCATTCATGAGTCACAGATGAGGTTCTTCTCACTACCATTTAAAGAAAGTAATGTAACTATTATTTTGGAGTCATAATCAATGCTTAACCCAGTATTCATCTTCACTGGTATTTGTTCAAATTCATTTCAAACAATGTTTAGATGTAGAAATTCCAAAGTATTTCATTTGCCAAAAAGTCAAATGGGCACCATACATGAACCTGCCATTCTGTTCTCATGAAAAGCATCCTCGAAACTCACTGTAAGTGAGTTTCCTAATTTTCAATGCAAATGAGTAACAATGTTAATATTCTAACATTCATGTTCTCAACAGGAACCTTAAAGTGTTATAATGCTCGTACACATATTAACCTTTCAGAAAACAAATATTGCAGCAGTCAAACTTGTGACTTTTTTTTCCTCTTACAGATGACATTCTCACTAGCGTTTGATGCATTGATATCAGTCAACATGCCTCACCAATAAGCTGATGGGTACACTTCACAGATATTCCAGATTCATACAGTGCAATGTTTCACAACACATAACACCATGAAATCACTGTATGAATCCAAGAATTCCTACCTCTCTTGTGGTTTGCAACTTGAACAGAAGAAACTGTTGACAAAGCTAATTTGGGAGCAACTGGATAGGTTTAAAAGAATGAACAGCACATTAGAAACAATACTGAAACGTTCAAATTGTAATAACTTATTATCAACCCACTTGAAAAGGAGCCCTACATGAAGAGACTGTTTGTATCTGTTGTTTCTGGGAGTTTGTTTCAATTACAAAGGAAGTCTTGTATTTGGCAGAAAATGATTTAACCTTGTCAGTAATAAAGTTTAGAAGCTTTATTTTCAGAGGCAAAAAGAATTATCATCTAAGATAAGAATCCAGTTACGCAGAGGTTATTCCAATAACAATATGGATATTAGGATCCCCTATTGTCCCTCTCTTAAAAGAGTTGTTGAGTTAATTAGCAATGTCATTGCTTCAATTCACCATATCTGTCCTTCTGCGTAACCATAAGCTCATCTACACATAAACCAGACTATTTTTGTTGTGTTGATTAGACATCACAGAACATAGTCACAACAGTCAACCCTTCAGTGGAATCTGGACTCAGTCTCAAGAGTCACCTCGAATCTGCCTACCTTTCAAAAAAGAAGTCTTTTTGTCAACATTTATTACCATCATAATATTTGTTTGTTAATGGCAGGAATTTCTTGTTTAAGTTTGCCTGCCTTTCTTTTCCACTTATTCATGAAGAGTTGCTTGTGAAAACAGCAAAAACAGCATCGAGCCTGATGTTCTTTGCAGATGTTGACCAGATAAATTGTATCTGCACGGAACTGATCTCTGCTAGAAAGTGCACCTTTAGTTAAAATTTCAAGTTCAAGCACAAGCACTTTACTCAACTATGCTGCTTCTCAAATAAATTTATTTGAATTTATTATCCACATTCTAAAAATGTGCAAACAGCATTAACTAAAGATTCCTGAAAGCTGTGAGTTCTGTGACATTCACAGAAAACATAGCAAAATAATTAAATGGGTCTGTTTCAGGTTTTGAACAATGCATAATCTTGTTCAGCACAAAACTTACTGTGGAGAAGTGTTAAGTCTTAGATCCTGTCTTGTATAATTTGTTGAGATATGAAATTCAATGGGAAATACCAAGTGACATTTCACTGAAGATGCTCTCACTGAACTTGCCAAGGAACAAAGCCACTAAACCTCCCCCCAATCCTCACAGAATTATACTAATGGGGTGAGCTTGATCTGTCTCTGTATTTCTTCCACATATGTATGCAGAAACTTGAAAAAATTCATTTGGAGCAGATGATTAAGATAATTCTATTTGCTAGTAATATATGTATCTAGGACAGTCTTGATTTCATCACTCTGATCAAGGACTGAAAATGCAGCCCTTCAATTTGACTTCTCAACAAATTGCTAATATATTTTGTTTTGCTTAGCAGCTATTTCCTGGTTCCTTCTTTTGCTCATTTCCTCCTCCATCTGTATTCATTAGAGCTTAAAAGGAACATCCTGTATGTAACGAAGAAAGGTGGAAGCCAAAGATGTGCCTTTTTTTTTTTCTGAGAAGGAAGAACACAAAAGACGACAATTTTCTATTAATATAAACTATTTATACATGTCGATGTATATCTATAGGCTAAATGTTAATGTAATTTTAATATTATACTGCATCTTATGAATTTTATTGCCCAGTTTTTAAAGGTTCTATTTCTTCCTGTGTAATCACACTGCTGTCAGTTTCATTCATTCATTTATTTATGTATTTATGTATTTATTTATTTATTTATGATGTTAGAAGTCAGAAAATAATTGCTGCTCTAAGGACAGAGAGAAAACAAGTTATTCTTATTCCTGGAAGACATTATTGTTAATTCACAAAGGATTAAAAAAGGGTAAGCCTCAACAGAGAAAACATACTGTAATGTAGAAGAGAAAAAGAGAGAGAGAGGGAGACATATCCAAATTTCTGTCTGTCAATACAGAGTAACAGTTTAAAAAAAATGTGGGGGGGGGTTTGCAATACTGCCTTTATGTATTTCCCTGACCCTCAATATAACCAGTGTACCAGTTTACTTAAGCAAAGCAAAAGGGAGACAAGGTGGAAGGACAACTGTGACACTCACAAGTTTTTAAGACGTATTAGTTATATTCCACGCTGTGATGGCAACTGAACCCTAGGTTTCTCCTGGGACTCACTGACATTTAGCGTAAATTTGATAAAGTGCTTATAACTTCTATGGCATCTAATTCTTCCTACATCTTTCACTACAATATTTCTGGGACATTCCTCACATTAGAAAAAAAAATTTTTGAATCATGATCCTTTCAAAGACATGGCTTTATGACAATGCTCTTATTTAGTGCTAAAAAACAGAATACGGGATTTTCTCCCTAAATGTGGGATTTTACGTCAGCGGGAATTTTACATGCTCCTACCTTGTTTGGGGTTAGAAACCTCAAGGGAAGAAATATTCGGCCATATCCTATTAAACTTTGGAGGATCTGCATGCATCAGGAAAAATCAGGGTATGTTATTTTCAGCTATAATGTCATTTGGTCTAAACAGAAAATTATATGGACAAAGACACAAACCACACATCTGCTTTTTAACTTGGCTGTGATGCACTTAACAAAACATGACTCCCACACCAAACAAGAGCAAGCAATTGATGATTCCCAAAACATTGAATGGACATTAAATATATAGCCCGTTCCCTAACAAAGCTATATACATTAACTTTTGCAATAAAGTAGAGTGTTCGTACAAATAACCAAATGGGGACTCGGGCAATTCAAATCGTTACATAAAGCTGGTGCCTGAAACTAGAAGATAACGCGAAGGAAACGATTTCTCACTGAGGATTCCGTTCTCTGCAATTTATATTTACAGATATGAGCTGGTTGCATTAGTCTTCAGGAGAGATTCTTTAGGGTATGTTTTAAGTGTGAGCCATTATCTCTGCAAAGAAGTGGATTTATTTCCTATTTTGATGCAATTTCTCAGAGAAAGAAAGAGAAGGATTACTGGTGGTTCTGGCTTAAGGAGAATAGTCCAAGGTGCAGCTGATCATATTTAAGGTTTATATGTATGGGTATATATATATGTTTTCATGTCATTTTTTAACTCAAAATATGTTTCTAAATTTACTGGCTCCAATCCGGATATAAGTATAAGAATTGTTAATTTAAGAATTGATGCTATTTCTTAGATTCACTAGTATTAAAAAAAAAAAAAAAAGACTCTGGAAAGTCAGGAGAACAGCCAGGCTTAGGACTGGATGCTTCAAAACTATTTTTGTTAAGCTACATAGGCCATAACTATTAATGCAGTCATTTCATGACTTAAATCTACCTTTCACTGAGAGCAACTCAACACCACAACTCATGTGTGCTTCCTGGGACCAGCCAAGTCTACAAGAAGAGTTCTCACCTCTGAACTCCTTCAGTATATTAGTTTCTATGATCCTGATTTCTCATCAATATGTGGATAAGCATAAGTTTTAATATTTCTAGTTGAAAATTTAAGTCCATTTCTCATCTCTGTAATTAGATTGGATTTCTTTGAGGAAGGGCAAAGCCTTCCAGAAGGCCTCCGTAAATATCTAATAACTGAGTAATTGATATCAAGTGGCTAGGCTACTGTAAACAGGTATTATCAGACTGTTTCTTCCATAATCATATTATAGCAAATAACAGTCTTGTAAGACATGGAACTTTCACTATAACTTTGTCTTTTAAATATTTGCTAGAAAAGCTGATCTACTGTGGCTGGGTGTGTGTGTCACACACACATAAAAGCAAAGAAAATACTGATATTGCTGTATCTGCCAAAATTTATAAATGGAAAAAGAATGTAATAATTTCCTACGCCTGTATCCAGGTGTCACTAAATAAATAAATATTTGGTGACAAGTAGTCAAAATATACAGGTTATTGATTGCTGCCTTCCTTTCCACATGAGCACTTTGCTGATGGAGAGACACTGAATTAACAGAACAGACCTACCTGAACTGGATGATCACTTTAGGAAAAAATGTGATTTCTAGAAATTATTTATTTAGAAAAGATTTCACATTACTGTTAGATGGCCAGTCCTTCAAGAACAGCCTTTTATAGAAATCCCTGCTTCTCAAGGATCCTGGCCCCACACATCTTTCACCTTGATGGTCTCCAAAGACTTTGGCTTGAGAAATATGGATACCAAGATTACCTACTTCACAACTGTCCCCTTTAAAAAGGAACAAAATATCTGAAATGCCCATCAGATGCTATTATTCCATTGTCATCGATAAACTTTCAAATTATGTCTATGGGAACACTAGGAAATGCCTATTTAGGGAAATTTTCTTTAAGGTACAGTACATGTGGATAGAGCTTGAGCTGAATTCAAATCTCAGTTTTACCTCTTGGACAAGTTCCTTAACTTCTCTGTGTCTAAGATTTCTTACATGAAAAATGGTGTGGGGAGTTCCCATGGTGGCTCATTTGAAACGAATCCAACTGGTATCCATGTGGGTTCAATCCCTGGCCCCGCTCAGTGGGTTAAGGATCCAGCATTGCCGTGAGCTGTGCTGTAGGTCACAGACGTGGCTCGGATCCTGTGTTGCTGTGGCTCTGGCGCAGGCCAGTGGCTACAGCTCTGATTTAACCCCTTGCTTGGGAAATGCCATATGCCCGGGGTGTGGCCCTAAAAAGGCAAAAAAAAAAAAAAAAAAAAAAAAAGAAAAAGAGAAATGGGGTGATGACACTACCTGCTGGCTGTTGTCAAGACTGAATGAATTAATATTTGCTTGTCATTGTAGTGACCATTCAAGAAATGTTAATTCTTATTATTCTATTTGTGGTTGTAATAAAAAAGAAGATTATTGTAGTGTAAATAGTTCTTACTGAATTGAAGTTGAAGTAATGTGCTCCCCTTATTTTCTGCAATCTTAATTGTTAATAAAGAAAGTGATTCTGATATGTAAAAAAGCTCATGTAAGATACAACTTACTTTAGGGAATAATCTAGTTTGAGGGTTTACATCAATAGGCTTAATACTATCTAGGCTTACATATAGGCTTAATACTATAGTTCAGAAGGCAATATGAATTAGTTTGAAATACTGTGGGAAGGATTTGATTTTTAATACTTGAATATAAAATATTAATTTTCAAGTTTTGTTCCGCTTAGAAGCATATCAGTTTCGACTGAGTCATGTATGTATCTTGATCCTTTTTTTTTAATTAAGGAGAGACTCAGAAAACTGCTATGTGACAATTTGGTTGTGGCACTTGAAATTCATTTTCATAAATCAGAAAAACTAAGATTCTAGTTATAAAAATGAGACTTTGGAAGAAAGTTTATCTCCTCTGTGCCGCAAGGAAAACTTTTTGCGTGTCAGTTGAAGAGAACTGTTAGAATTGCCAAACTTGACCATCTATTGCTGACGCCCTGGTGAATCAAACTGAAAAGCAAGCCTGAAGCAGAAGGCTAAAAAGCAAGCCTGAAGCAGAAGGCTAAAAATACTTTATTTAACCAAGAAAGCTGTAGGAGATTTCTTGATGGTGCAGCAGGTTAAGGATCTGGCGCTGTCACCGCAGCAGCTTGGGTCTCTGCTGTGGCACGGGTTTGACCTCTGGCCCAGGAACTTTCACATGCCATGGGTGCAGCAGAAAAAAAAAAAAAAAAAAAAAGGAGAGAGTGTGATATAGAGAGCTCTACAGGTAGGATTTTAGGATATTGTCGTCTATCTTATATGCATTCACATAGCAAAAATCACAGGCAGCTTTCAACTCACTTTGTGGATACCCTTTAAAAGCAGAGTAAATTGTAACTAAGGTTTCCCATGTCTTTTTTCCTGGAAGAGTCTACTTTGTAGTATTTCATATCCTGGTCATTTAATTAAACGAGGTGAATGAATTCTAAAGAGTTTTAGTTTGGAAATTGGACAGTGAGCTGGAGTTCTGCCTTGGCCACTATCCAGGTGACTTAGACAATTCAATTGAGCTTTAGTTGCCTTGTTGGTACAAATGATGATGTTCGATGAATGCTCTTTAAGTTTCCTAAAAACACTTATTTTTACATAATTTTCTGGTTCTAAAATATGATGATAAACATGGTGTCACCACAGATATAAAAGGCCACTGCTGAGAGGATGTTCGTGAGCCTTCATTAAACATCCTTCTTCCAGGGTGTTTGAAGAAAACATCAGATGGAGACAAAGTCACAAGGTAGGTCCCCCCTTTGGATTTGTACAGTTACTGCTCTTGTTCCTCAGGGAGTTTGGGAACAACATCCCTGATGTTTAGAAAGGAATCTATAGAAAGCCCTAAAGCTCTTCAGGAAACCACGAGGGCCTTGCAGGTAATCTTATCATCTTTATAGTGAGCTGCCTAGTCTCAGAACCACAGCATCATTAAATCAGTGGGGACGACAAAATCTAATGTAATAGTGGTAAGTCTGTCCTTGAGATGGCATACAGAATTTTATTTTGCTGTAAGTGACTATGTCAGTAAAGAAAAAAAAATGGGATTTTTAAAAACATGTTTTGCAATTTGCATAGCTAATTTCATGAACCTCCCCATGTTCTATAACATAGGTAACATTTTTACATTCCTTTCATCCTCAGCTTATTGAGAATGTTTATTACTGATGCTGGTAGAGGAAGGGCATGTCTTGATGCAGCTTCTGTTGACTACACAGTGGAGTACCAGAAAATGAACTTCTGTTTTTTCCCAGGACACTAAACTTCCCTGACCAGAAATGGGACAATTCAGGGATCAACAGGTCTAAAGTAGAATGTCTCTGATTGGAATGAATCTAGGGTGGGAGTCAATAAATCTAGAATTTTTCCTTCTAATCTCATCCACTTGGGTATAACATCAGGAGTGTAGCTTTTGGAGTCAGACACACCTTCCTGGCCGCACTGCATTTGGGAAGTTACTCAGACATTCTGAACCTCAGATTCACCGTTTGTAAAAAGGAATTCTGTAGACATGCGGAGACATCTCCCTCCGGTTCCAAGCGGATGCTCTGTCTAACTCTTCCCAGAAAGCGGAGCAGGTGGCTGGCTAGCTCCCTACTGATATTCCAAGAAGACCTTGGTGATACCCTCACTCTTAGTTCACAGTTACATGTTTGAAGTTCATCATAGGATCTTTCAGAGATGTTGGCAAATCTTTGTTTGAGCTAGGAATTTCCAGATGCCCCCACACAGAGATAACAGCAAAGGTATAGATAGCTCACACTTAAAAAGTGGCTTGACATGCTAAAGTCACCTGAGAAAAGGTTAATACATGAAAAAAGTCAAATTTGCTCAAGGTGGGCATTGTCGTTTGCTAAAGACTGCTAAATCCCTTGGATTTCTTTTCTTTTCTTTTCTTTCTTTCTTTTTTTTTTTTCTTTAAGGTGGGGAATACTTCTTCCTCCTTCACTGGAATATTTAATTTATTCTTTGGGATTAAAGAAGCAGCTATGCCCTAATGTTCATTCAATTTTAGGATAACCACAAAGGTTTCATGAATATGAAATGCTATTTACACAAATATGAAATGGATCTGTGATGAGGAGACTGGGTACATGATATAACGAAGTCCCAAAGGCACTTCACCTGGGACCTCAGCTTTCCTTCTAGAACATCAGCAAACAGATCAAAATTAATGTAACACACCATGCAATTTGCCATATAGCTACACTAAATGATAATTTTTCCCTTCATTATACAAAACCTAATTAGCTAAAGGGCAATTCAAATGAAACTTTTATTTGGGGGATTTAGAAGTATTAAAGCAAAGGGGAAAAAACAAACAAACACTGCAGCTCTCTGAATAGCATGAACAAGATTACTGATAACCCTTGAGTGGGGAAGTGATTAACCTTGTTATTTTCCTCACGATCCAGGTTTCTACAGTAAATCAGTACCGAACAGAAATATCTGGATGCTGTATGGAAAACAACTTTTACAAGGTCTCCAACTGGCATCAAATGTTTTCAAGTATGAAAGCATCTCTGAGCTTTCTCAACAGGCTGATGGATCCCTGCAGGTAGCACTTCCCTTGTTTAATAGTCCTGCCAATTACATCAAATTAGAGATGAATTTTTAACTCTGGGATGAAGGCAATGCTCATTTTAAGAGAAAGCAGGAAAATGGCATATTTCCCTTAGGTGAACTGTTGTTTCAAATTGAACAGATTGAAGAGGAGGGGGCAGCCAAACGCCTCCATCAATATTCTACACTTTGTAAACCATGACGTCAATCACGTGAAGGTAATTTAAGGAAATAATGTACACTAGGGTTCATAAAATGCTGACATCTGTCTTTTTTTTTCCGGTTTCTAGTCTAAGAAAGGTTTTTGTTTACATGAAAAAATGCCAGGTTTTTTAAATGGCGCTTCCTGATGCGAGTTTTCAGTGGATAGTGTAACTGCAACCTCTGACTTTTTAAACTTGAGCTTCTATTATTTGTTTTTTTAAGTGATAACCACTCACACAAAGCTATTTGCACATTAGGCCAACTCTTGTTCTAATTATGTTTTTTAAATAATATACTGTTTAACATAATTAGTGAAATCACTTGCTTTTAAAGACTAAGGATCAGATAATATAAGTTAGAATGATTATTTTATCACTTTAGCAAAAACACCCCCACCAAACCAAATATTAATTTGGATAATTAGCATCAACAAATGTTCACTTGGATAAAATTGTGTTTACTTATAAGTGCACTGTACATTTTATATAACAATGAAACCTGAATGAATTACTACTGCATCAGGTAAAGGAAAAAACAGAGCTCATGGGCTCAAATGGCTACAGATCTATTTTGGGATTCATTAATTGCTGAGGATATCACCAATATATTTTAAGCCATGGCCAAAGCACATCAAAATGACCAAGTTTTTAAATCAAGTACCTTTGGGATGATTGGAAAACTTATTTCCTAACAGATAGACAACAGCAGGTACAAATGACCTTAATGGAAATTTGTTTCAAAAATATTTTTAGCAGATGATCGGAAAGGATGACCATTCTGTCCATGTATTTGAACCTTAGTAGAGGTGCTGACAGTTTGAAATCTATACTGAAATCTATTAGGCCCCCCCACATCTTTAGTCACTTTGTATGTGACTAACGCTTAGCATACGTATGTGAACTTATGGTTCCGTACATCAATAATTTATGTCGGTAATATGCATCATTCGTTTTCCTTGAACTACTCTTTGATGATAGGAGTCTCATGGGTGTTACATCTATTCAAATGGCATCTTTCTATATACTTGGTGGAATTATGTTCATTGATTCCTTCCTTGGGATAAAGAGAAAAGCCCTGGCAAAGACCCAAACTTAGTCAAAAATCCAAGCAGCTCTCTCTTCTCTGACTTGTACATGGAAACCCCAATCCTGTGCCCTCTAGAATAGGCAGTGAGTCATCTATGCATGAATTCTTGCCCTTTGGAGAGTAAAGGAATCCACCAGTGCACATAGCGAGCACTTTATGAGTCCTCAAAGAAGGAATGTGTAAATGCCACTCAAGCAGCCTAGAAGATACAGTCGTGTTTGATGGTTTTATCGTAAATCTCTTGACCTTAAAGCTAGGCAATAAGCGAGCTAGTTGTGTGTGATGTTGGGTGACCCTGGGCAGCGCTTATATCCTGTTTGCTGGAGAAATCTGAAGAAACATCCATTGCACTCCACCCAGAACAGCCAGAGGCATAATGAAGGCAGAGGGACACGCTATCACTTTGTTAGAGGGTTTCAGTTAGGTGTTAAGGAGTTAAATTTTCCTAGTTCCCTGATAATGAAGGTTAATACATTTTCCAAAGGCACAACAAAGCATCCTTTCAGGTCACCACTGATTTCAAAATAAAACAAGGCAAAACAACACTGGAATCTCCCAATTCAGTGTACAAAAGGTCAACATCTGCTGATGCTCAGAGATGGAGCATGGGGTGGAGGGGGCCGGATGAGATGTCGAGTGAGCAGTACAGTCAGAGATTCCATGCAACACACGACCGACACTCTGAACAGAAACATGCCCCAGCACCAAAGAACTACTTTCCACCCATCCATTTCTGAAACTTTTGACAGGCCAGATCGCCAGAGCAGCCTCAATTATGTCTCTACTTGGTTTCCTTTTGCTCTGAAATGCATGTATAAATGCAATTGTCAAGGCCTGAAAGAAGCACACTGTGGGGTATTTACACAGGAAAACGCGAAAGGAGATACCACAGCCGAAAAGTTAGACTATTAGAGTTTAAGGGTTTCATTTGCAACTTTGTAGTCCTGATGAGATTTCGACAGGATCACAAAGAGGTGGCTATAGCATTAGGTTGATATGTACATGAATGTGAGCACGAGTTCTATCTCTGTGTACAAAGCGGCCGATTTTCAAGGCACTTAACACGTCTAGTGCTTAACAAATCTGTGTGTGAGCCTATTCACGAGTTTAGGTAAACCAGGTTGAGTTATAAATGGAAGGCCTGGCTGTGCATTTATAAGCAGCAGGGTGTTGTTTTATCTTAATTATGGGGTTATGGCTTTTTAGGTGGGTGTTGGGCCTTGGAAGGCTTCAGCTGCTACTGTTTACACTTCCATCACCCTCAGAGGCCCAGACTGGACGACGAGGACCAGGAGGGGTGAGAGCCCAGTGAAAATGCTTCCTTCACTTACAGTTCAAAATCTTGGCTTCCTCAGTACTTCACTTCAAATCAGTTACTTAGTGGTTGGTCAAAGGTTTTAGCCACCAGAGAAAATGGGAACAAATATATGAAAATATGTGAGATTCCGCTCTGAAAAGTTACAGGGCATATTCCTTAGTGAGCATTTCAGGCTTGGTGTTGGGGTGTCATTGTTTTATATATAAAGAGGGAGCTACAGTCTGGTTCTCCCATGACAGCTGGTAGAATGCTCTTTTCAATGATACTAGAGAAATATTCCACAGAGGGTTGAAGAGAGATTTCTCTTTTCAATTGCTGATATTTCTACTAAAAGATTTTTTTGCAGGAATTTCTAGTAGGCTTACTCCTAAATCTTGCATGTATTTTTAATGCTCCTTCTTTATCAAACTTGAACCTAAGGAGTCAGGAAAACATGGATCACTGTATTTTAGGGGAGAATTGGACATAATGATTATTTTTCCCCTATTCCTCCAGAAAGACTAATTATCACAAACCTACCTCTTTCAGGCCTTCACAAAGGCTAAAGTTTAATGCATTAATAAAATTCCCTGCCTCTGGTTTCGTGGTGATTTCTTTGAAAGAATACGCCTAAAGCATTCATTCTCTGCTTTTCTAAATTATTATAGAAATCCATACCCAGTCCTAGGGAGAGAGTTCAATTTTTTTTGTTGCTTACTATTTATGGATAAATCAGACTGTTTATATTTTTGCTAAATGAGCAATGGCTACCTAAGTAATTGCACCCCTGTAAAGGTAGACTTCATTGATCAAAAGTGGTCAGAAAAGCTGTGGTACTGCCATATCCACAGAGGAGTTATACATACATAACTATTTTATCTGTGCAGAGAACAAACACAACTCAATTCACAAAGGAAGTACGCTCTTATATCAGAAATGGACACTGGGAAAATAGATCTGAGATGCTGAACAACAAAGCAAAGCTAGCCTAGACTTGGTATGGTGATTTGTTTTTTTACTTACTACCAATACTGGAAATACTGGGGATACCTGGAGAGAAAGAAAACAATAAAGAGAGCAGTTAGACATTAGTATATGACATCTTTAACACAGCATAAAAATCTCAGAAACTTAACACATGAGAACATGCAGATCATTAAAAAATTAGCACAGGAGTTCCTGCCATGGCTCAGCTGAAACAAATCTAACTAGTATCCATGAGGATGCAGGTTCTATCCCTGGCCTTGCTCAGTGGGTTAAGGATCCAGCATTGCCATGAGCCGTCGTGTAGGTCACAGATGTAGCTTGGCTCTGGTGTTACTGTGGCTGTGGTGCAGGCCGGCAGCTAGAGCTCTGATTCGACCCCTAGCCTGGGAACCTACATATGGAACAGGTGCGGCCCTAAAAAAACAAAAAAACAAAAAATTAGCACAAAAAACTCCCCAAAATACATAGTCATCATTGAAATAATTTTACTTTTATTCTTGAACTCCTTGAACTCACCAGAGTTGGGAAATTAATATTCAAACTTTAAAGGCTTGTTCAATACACCCTCATGATATCAAATATTTTGTGCTTACCTGTAAGGTTAATGAACATTCGTATGCAAATATTAAGCTAGGCTTATGTTCTGGGCACAGAACACCAAGTATACATTATATGGGCCTGAGCAAATATATCCACATATGCAAAAGACCTATTTAAATGTGTTGAGATGCATGTGCTAGCTGCTGAAAGTCATTTGGCATTTTATTTGATTAACTACACATGGCCATCATTTTTAGTCCTCTTTCACTTGTCAGAAGTGGGGATTAAACTCTGCAATAGAAACTAAGCAGAATAAGTCCAGAATGTATTAGGTTGTTCACACTGACCATGAGCTTCATCAATTTTTCAGCTTCTACTTTAATTTCCAAGCCCTGCTGAGGTGGTGGAACCATTTCAGAATGCAAATGGATGTGGTATAAATTGTGGACATGAATTTAGTCTGTATTCAGATGAAAACTCCTAGCCAACCTTAGAGGAATGGGAGCCAGGCTTGGTTTGAAGATTTGCTCTTACACTCTTTGACTCTGTGACCTTGGGGCAAGTTGCTTATGTTGTCTGTGGTTCAGTTTTCCACTTAGAGTTGTTGCAAGGATTACATATTATTGAAGCATTGCTTAGCAGGTAGTATTGTGCTGTAACCAACTACCTTTGCTATGATTAAATTTCTATTTTAGTATTTAATCTTTAAACAACTACCCTCTGCTTATTTTAACTAATAGGGTTAGGGTTAGGTTAGGTTAGTTGGTTCATCAAATAACTAATACCATGGTAGATATTACTATTACAAAAGTCAGGGATTTTTATCATTTCCACTAAACTCAGATATTGGTGTGGGTAAGAGCATGAGATAGGAATAAGACAGAACTGAGTGAGAGTCATGCTTTGCAACTGACTAGCTGGGTGATTTCAGGCAAGTTCCCAGCCTCTCTAAGCCTTCACCTGGAAGGGCCTAATAATATCCACTGCACAAGGCTGCTGTGAGAATTGAATGAGATAATCCATAAAAATGTCTGACACATGGTACACAGTCAATAAATGATAGCTGTTAATGAGCTGTTCAGACTTGTTCTCCACATTTCTAAAGTGTATTAACAGGTGGTAAATGTACGAATCATTAAATTTCTATTTTAGTATTTAATCTTTAAACAACTACCCTCTGCTTATTTTAACTAATCATTATAACTTAGCTCTTTCTAGTGTTGTATTCTTTAAAAGCAAGAGCTATTTTCCTATTTCTTAGTAGGGAGGGAAGAAGGAGAAATTAAAGCTTACCATGATATTTTTAAAAACCCTGGAAGGAACAAAATCTTATTTTTAGTTATTAGATACATTAAAAATCACTTGATTTTAAATGCACAGAGGTTACGTTGCTTCAGCTCAATTACTGATCACTGATCAACCAAAACTGGAAACCTAAATTTTCATTTCCATGTTTTAACTTTGTACAAAGCTGGATGTGATTTCAAACTGGATGTGTTTTCTGCAAAGGACTGCTGAATTCCTGACCTGGTGTTTCAGTATGCCGCAGTATGACAGTGACTTGGTTCTGAATCTTTTTTTTTTTTTCCTTTGCAAATCCCCTGTTGAGTGAGGTATGATGGTAGCATCATAATTTTAGTATCAATTTCAGAAGCTCCAGATTTCCTCATGATTGAAAAATCCCGCTCCATTGCAAAGAACTGCTTTGCCTTTGTAATCCATCAAAGAGAATGAAAGTTAGGATGGCAAGAAGAGACTTTTCATGTGTTTTCAAACTTGCATGGAGTTAGAGGGCCATGCATAATGCAAGGCAACATTCTCAAGGTGTTTGGCCAGACACATGGGCGAGCAAAACTGTAAGACTGTTTGATGCAGTGCTTGCTGCAGCTGAATACTTTAGAAAGATGCAGAAATGTTTCCATACCTTTGGGAATGCCAGTGCAGGGGAGAAATGTTCACTGCAGCTATACAAATCTCACCAAGCAAGACCACTATGAGATCTTATTTTCCTCATGAAGATGTTTTCTATTACTTAACATTTGGAGGCTTAAAACGCAGGCTCTTCCTCACTTTGAGGCTTAAAAATTGTTGAGGTGCTGCCAGGTGAGTCACTTTCTCTTCCATTGCTATAAAATGGGAACTGCTTGGAAAAATATTTTAAACTGCTCATTGGAATAAAGATTTTTGAAGTTGAAAATACCTGAACACCAAGGGATGTCTATTGGTACATTGTCAAATGCTCCTTTCCTCCCACCCCAAAGTTTCCTATTGTAATGTTCAAACATCGTGCTTTTGATTCTCTACAGAAAACTAAAGAATTTAATAAGCTGGTGATATCCATTGAAAAGGCAATGAGTCAGTCATAAAAAATCTTTCAAATGCACAAGGAACTAAGGAAGGCTCCGATGCATTTCGTGGACCTTTTTGGGGTCTGCAGGATAAACCAATGAATGCTGTTCCATCTTGCAATGGCAATGGTTATCTATAAGCCACAGGAATGAGTCAAATGAGTCAAATCTAGAGAGTGGGCAGTTTTTTACACACTCTCTATAAAGCGACAACTATTATGTAAAGAATATTTTTACCTTTAAAAGTGAGCTCAGAAGTTATTTCTTCCCTTCCTTCATCTCCCTGATGTAAGTAAGCCACTGCCCTTTGTGATTGAACACTTCTTTGTACAGGCTCTTGTGAGCAATATGTCACCTTATCCGTGGGATTGTTAGTGTGTTTGCCGGAGCCCTGTGAGGGGACAAGAGCCACGTCCGTATCTCTATCATCTGCCCAAGAGAGTGCCTGGTACAGGAGAGTTGCTCAATGCATATTTGAGCAAAAACTTATTACTTGTTTCCAAGAAGGTTTCTATCGAAATGGAAAGAACCACTGCTGGTTCCAGTATGATTTTGTCCCCTATAACATGTTCCATTGAGACATTCCTCAGAGTTCAGTACTAATAACATTTTTGTTCTCTTTGAAAATTTCCTCCATTCTGGTAACTAAAATTACAGTGTGCAGATATGCCCCTCTCCACTTTGCCTTCCAGGAACCTCAGAGGCTCAGAGGTGAGCTTGATGCTCAATTGGATAAACTCATTTAATGTTTGGCTTATTTTATTTCTATTCTTTGTCCCAGTCTTCCTTTCAAACTCCTGTCTGTGTGCTCTTATTTGTATTTGCCTTTTTTTCCTAAGCTCTCCAGAGGGAAATGCAGATTTTGTGGGGTCTAAAGCAAATACAAATCTGGGAGCTCTTTTTGTGAATATTAACTTTGAAGTATAAAAGAAGACATGGAATTAATTTTTTTATTTAGAAGGATTCTAGTGAGGGACTCTGAAATTTAAGCTTCATTATCTTAAATCTATGTCTGAAACAATCTCAAAAATATTTGGGAAGGATAGATGATAGGTAGATAGAACTTGAAAGTGAAGGAAAGAAGATTGCCTTCACAGAGTTATACTGTGAAATCAACACACAAAAGATCCAATCAGAGATAGCTACGTCATCTTAGAACAGAAGAGCTCTGGGACCTGAGTGTCTACAACAGAGTTGACAGAAGTGGCATTGACCTAATTTAGTGTATTAACATATCTGAAGATTGGAAGGTGAGTTAGAAGATGAAAGCCTGCAAAGAAGAGCATCCTCAGGTAGTGGTGGCAGTGCTGGCCTAGCACTGTCTCGGGAAGAGGGAGGGGTGACCTGTAAATTCTTGGACCCTCAGTGTTCTGTTGGCATTGGGAGGCTGACCCTGGGGTAGGATAGATGTGTCTAGATGTTTCAGCCCGACGTTATTGGCATTTGAGTCATTTGCATTTCTTGATCCCATGATCACTAGGTAACCTTCTGATTATTATCTGGCTCTACAAGGAGACATAAGTACAGGGGAGAGAATACACAAATCATAAAGAATTAAATACCCTCACCACCACAATGGTTAATTCATATTGTGGATGAGAAAACTGGCATTTAGACACAAGTCATCTCCCCACATAGTTGCTGCCTCCAGAGGAAGAAATTGCTCCGTAGGCCAGGATGGGTCTGTGGTCTTGATTTCAGTGAAATCATACTGATTATAACCACTACCATCACTGAGTGCTTACTATGTGCCTGCCACTGTTCTAAATGTCTTCTGTGTATGAATTCACTTAATTTTTGTGACCACCCTATGAGATCAATACTCAGGTTTATTTTACAGATGGGGAAAAACTCAAACACAAAGAGCTTGCCTAAGATCATCGCGGTCAATCGGGAAGGAGGCTGAGATTTGAATCCAGACGTCCAGCTTGGGCCTCTAACAACTATTCTATCTCTTATCTCTAACCCTCAAAAACAAACAAACAACCCCCCCCCCCAAAAAAAACCTCTGAAGGGAGTTCCCATTATGGCACAGAGGAAATGAACCCAATTAGTATACATGAGGATATGGGTTGGATCCCTGGCCTCACTGAGTGGGTCAAGGATCCAGCATTGCCATGAGCTGCAGCTGCAGCTCTGATTTGACCCCTAGCCTGGGAACTTTCTTATGCTGCAGGAGCAGCCCTTAAAAGCAACAAACAAACAAATGAACAAAAAACAAAAACCCAAAACTCTGAAAATTCAAAGTCCCCCCCCCCAATTTACCTGCAGCACAACATAACGTGACTGAACTAATATGGTGATAATACCTGACAGGAAGGGGTATGAGGTCTTCCCCTCCATCCTCCTTAGAGAAACTAATCATAGGTTTGCTACAAAAGTATTAAGATGTGTGATTAAGAGGTGTTACCTGATGTTCTGCTTTGGGTGTTATTGTAATATAGTGCATGTACTATATTACTCTTTAAAATTCTAAAAATTTTGAATTCCAAATCATATCTGGTCTCACAAGCTTCAGATAAGAGACTGTAGACTAGAGGCTGTACATGAATAACTTGGTAGGTATCTTGTTATGTATTTACCCAACAGCTCGGTTCATTTACTTAAAACTCTGAGAGGAAGATGCCACTAAGAGACCGGTAAAAATGAGCCAGCCAATATGCCATCTCCAGATGGCTGGATGGGGTCATGAGCACTCATGAAAAAGACTGAGTCTTTTTCCTCTTATTCTCCAAGATCTCAGCAGGTCTTTTCTTGTGGGAGATTGAAAGCCCTTATGTTAGAGCTGCTGAACAATGAAGGCCTCATATTCCAGGGGATGTGGGCTGATCAACGGGAGGCCAATGTACCCACATGTACATTTCAGGGCTACTTAGGTTTACTTACTCATTCACCAAATAATTCCTTACACAAAAATTCATGAGAGTCAAGAATAGGATATGGTCCCATTCTTAAATTGAGAATACTTTAGCTCCTGAAGTCAGAAAGACCTGAGTTTAAGACTCACTTTGTCATATAGTCAGTGTGGGGCCTTGCAGCAACTTACATATTGGTCTTTATGTGCCTATGTTTTCTTAGCTGTAAAGTGGGGATAAAAACAGAACACAACTCATGGGAATAGTATAAGGATTTAATGCAAGAAAGTACATAGAGCACTTCAGAAAGTATAAAAGGCTATGGTGAGCTTAATAAATATTAGCTACCATTATTATTATTATTTTGATTATAGTCAACCAATTGTAAGTGTACACACATTATCAAGAATCGAGAGAGAAAAGAGCAGCTGATTTTGCGTGGGATAGTCTAGGTAGGCTGTACTGAGACATTTACATTGAGAAGCTGAATTTCAATAGACAGTGAAGAAAAAGGTAATCTGGGGGAAAGGAATGAATTCAGCATCTAAGATGATGACTTTCAGATGTTCACAGGCAGTCAGAAAATTAGTCTGGGTTCATTAGAAAGATTCAGGCTATCATGTGTTCATTAGTATTAAACCAATATGACTAAGAACTAAAACCACAGCAATAGATGGGGATATCGAGGGGAAAAACTGTCGACTGAGAAGAGGCGGGGTGAGGGGCATGAAAATTTAAAGAAAGGGTAGAAGGGGAGTCTTTGAAGACAAAGAAATAACAAGCAAATGTCTCAGAAGAACAGTAGGAGAGAGCAGCTTTAGAGAAGACTGAGTTGTTCAAACAGGTATCAAAAGGGAGTCCATGACCCAGCAGAGGACAGAGGAGGTCACTGAACTTTAACTTGAGAACCCACACAGTGAGGGGTGCCGTCCTCGGGGTTAGGACACACCTGGGTTCAAATCTTCCCTCTCACTCTGGTTAGGTATCTAAACCTTAAACATGATACTCTCCCCTTTTAGTCTCCAGATTTCATGTCTGTAACATGAAAGTAGGAGAATCTGCCTTATGAAACTGTTGTGAGTTAAAAATGAACGAATGCATGTAAAGCACTCAGGAAATTGTCTAGATAATGACACACACACACGTGCACACCTGGGAAAATATAAGTTGGTCAATGCAAATTTAATACCAGAAACAATAACAGAGCAATCATCAAATTACTTTCCATCACTCAGAGGAGCCCTGGATATTGTGTAACAATTCAAGGTGGGTCTCTGAACAAACAAATAATGTCAATGTCAGACCAATTTAATTTGCTTTCGTTGAAGAATATTAGACTGTGTAGGTAGGTAAGAGAAAAGTAAAAGACTGAATACAGCTGAAATAGCTGGGCTTTCTTTGTCTCCATGGCATTTCTATTAGCAGGCTGAAGAAATTATTTAGAGCAGCATGTCCCCCAAAGAGTGTTTTATAGAAAGTTATTAAGTGTTCCATGAACAATTAAGTTTGGGAAACACAAGATAAAATAGATTGTTTTATCATAGGGTTCTCAAATTTTCTTTTCCTTTTTTTTTTGGCCATATTTTCAGCATGTGGAAGTTCCTTAAACTGCTGTGCTACAGGAGAACTCCATCTCAAATGTTTTTAATAAGGTAATGTGAATATCTAAAAGTCAGTATAATGTACAGCATTTTCCAAACTTATTTGGCAATGGAATTTTTCTAAGGGTCATAGAACAGTTTGGTAAGCAGAGGTGTCGATAATAATTATATTATCTTTTTTTAATTAAAAAATTTTTTTTGGTCTTTTTGCCTTTTCTAGGGCCACTCCTGCAGCATATGGAGGTTCCCAGGCTAGGGATCTAATTAGAGCTATAGCTGCCAAAGCCACAGCACCTCGGGATCTGAGCTGTGTCTGCGACCTGCACCACAGCTCACAGCAAGGCTGGATCCTTAACCCACTGAGCAAGGCCAGGGATCGAACCTGCAACCTCACAGTTCCTAGTCGGATTCGTTAACCTCTGAGCCATGACAGGAACTCCTATATTATCTTTTTTGAAGTCATAGTTCCTTAAGGTTAATTATTGAGTGCTCAGAGTCTCTATGTAGAAAAATACTGTGTGTTATTCCATAGGGATCAGAATTTAAAGAAGGATCAAAATTTTATTCATTACCTGGACAATGGGAATCAAGAGAATCATGATTAAGCATGAAGTTAAAAATACTGTGTGTTATTCCATAGGGATCAGAATTTAAAGAAGGATCAAAATTTTATTCATTACCTGGACAATGGGAATCAAGAGAATCATGATTAAGCATGAAGTTGGACAGAGTGGCTAAGTACATGGAAGGCAGAAATGAAATTCAAGGGACATTCAAAATCTAATTCTATCAAAAATATAGTGAAGATCAATAAGGAGAAAAAGATAGATGTCTTACAGATAAAACATAAGTTTTATAGAAAAATAAGGAAATATATTTATACACATGCATATGACTTTAAAAAACTAAGAAAACACACTGGGCCTTCAATAAAAAAGCACGTGGATAAAAATGTCATCAGGAGTTATTACCTCTATCTCTGTCGGGAGTCTGTTATCTATAGTGGAGAGCATAGGGAAAAGTGATGTGTCTCACAGATTGGGGGGGCAATATTTTAGAGTGCTGGGGCTCTGTGTTCTTCCCTCCTGGCTCTATAGGCTCCACACAAAAGTGGCTTCGGATTTGCTCCAGAATTGAGGGCTTCCAAGCCATGGGATTCCCAGTGAGGTCCCAGTGTAGAGACCTTCTGAGTGAGAGTATTTTTGACGGGAGATACTCTAATTTTCTGATCAAATGAAACCCTCTTAGTTCTTATGCTCAGAGTGGGCAGCAGTTGATCTTCCTATTCAAAGATGAGGCTGTATCTACTAAATGCTTGCATTTGGAGCGGATAAGCAATGAGATCCTGCTGTATAGCACAGGGAACCATATCTGATCGCTTGTGATGGAACATGATGGAGGATAATGTGAAAAAAAAAAAAAGAATGTATATAAGTGTATAACTGGGTCACTTTGCTATACAGCAGAAATTGACAGAACATTTCATATAAAAAAGTTTTTGAAATGATGCAGGCTGCTTGAGATTCTGCTGTATTCAGAGATTATCCAATATAGGTGATATTTTTAGGCCCCAGAGGAGTTGATGTGGAGGGTTAGAGACTGGAAACATTCCCTTTCACATCTTAGGTTTTGTATTAGGATATAGCGCATCCCAAGTGTCCCTCTTTTTTTTTTTTTTTTTGTTTCTTTGGTTTCTTTCTTTTTTTTTTAAAGGGCCACACATGCGACGTATGGATGTTCCCAGGCTAGGGGTTGATTTGGAACTGTAGCTGCTGGCGACCTACACCACAGCCATGGCAATGCCAGATCCTTTATCCACTGTGCAAGGCCAGGGATCAAACCCACACCCTTATGAATACTAGTCAGGTTTGTTACTGCTGAGCCACGGCAGGAACTCTTAATAACTGACTTGTAAAGCACCACCTGGGGCCATGTATACACGTGTGCATGTACACATGTGTGTAAGAAAAAGCCAATAAGAAATGAGAATCATAAGAGAGCTAGACGTCTTGCGTTTGGCTTAAATGTCCATACTAAAAAAATTAGAGGACTTCTGTGGCAAACAACAAGGTAAGAGATTTGAAAATCATACCACATGAAAAATGGAGCTGATGATGTTAACATGAAGAAAGAAACTGGGGTCCACGTAGTCTTTTATGACTCGAAAAGAAAAAGCGGTTAGAAATTAGGACCCTTAAGATTGATGTTAAAAAATCAGTTTTATAATAATTAAAACTGTCCAGTCATTGACAAGTCTGCCTTATGAAAATAATCCTAAAAATAAAAATTATTTTAGAATACTTATTTTGTGACAGGTGTTATGCTAAACACATCACACACATTAGTTTATTACTTCTCTCAAAATCTGTATGAAGTAAGAACTGTTAGTATTCTCACATTACAAATGGGAAACTGAGTGTTGAAGGGGTTACTTTACTTTCTCAAGGTCATACAGCTAGTGAATGGATGAACTGGTATTTAATCCTGGAACCTGTGTACTAAACCACTAAATTGCTTACTTCCATCCTTAGACATTTGTAGGCAGGCTGATGATATGTCAGAGGTTTAGTTTAAGGGGTTCTTTCCACTGCAAGATTGGACCACTGCAGATGATTTAAAAATCTTTAATCTAGTTTCTGCCATATTGAGGGTTAAAACACTGACTTGAAACTCCTCGGCCACTGTGTCCATCTGTCATCTTCCTATTTTAACAGAAGATGGGGAAAAATCTAGAGAAGGCCAGTTAAAGCTAAGGGAATCCATAAGACAAGTTGAAAGAAGTAGCTTTCCTCTGGCCAGGGAGTGAACTGCTGGTCTGTCATCTGCAAAAAATTAGGGGTATGTAAATCATTTCCATGGAGAATATAACAAGGAATCCATTCCAGTGAAAAAGCTTGGCTGGTACCAGAAGGTCCTTCTAGTGAAAATGTCCTGAGATAAAAAAGACTTTGAAGCATCGTGTTAAAACAGAAGCCAAAGGCTTCGGCAGCAGTCTATCCCAGCTGCCCTCCTGGTAGCCTTGACATGTCGGCCTCCCCAAAGGATGAGTCAGAATGCCAGCAACTTTTTGGGAACTTTGCTCTCTTCCTTCCTGTCCTACTAAAGAAGGAGCAGACACCAAAAACTGAAATCTGAGCCATGTTCATTTGGGGAAGACTACACTAAATTTGACAACTGTGATGACAGGAATTCTTAGGTAGCTAGTCTCAGCATTGCAGCAAATAACCTCAGGAGATTCCTTCTGAATTCATGAGTCTGTTGCTCCCAAAAATTGAGGAAAGCCCATGGAGTCTCTACTAATAAAATTGCCTTACAAAAACCCAGCATTTCTGCTCAACTGGGCTTTATGTATTAATTTTAGGAGCTAGATTGTCAGGTGTTTTTTTTTTTTTTCTTTAACACAGAAAGAAACGAAATATCCTTATAAGAAGGGAATTTTTTTTTTAACCTTTGGAGGATTTTTTTTTTCCTGCTTCATAGAAATTTTATCATAATTTCATGCCCCCATACTTCATGGCTTGTTACTCAATCCATTACTCTTATATTTAACTTGATAAGGTCCTGGTTCCTGTGATATGCATTTTTAGGTTTTGGTTTCTCACAGCTGCTGCTTTGAAGTGTCTGATAACATTCTTAGCCTTACACGGAGCCAGTGGCTTTTCAAGTTCTCATTCTCCCACTGTTCACTGTACGGCTGTTTCTGTTACTTCTCACTTGAATGCTTATATTCTCAACCTCTCCCTTTCTTTACTTTTAAAAAAGGCCATATCTTGGGCTTTTGTGAGTGACAAACTGGTACATGCATGGGATTGTGCCATTTACCCTGGAAGTCATCACTTCTTTCCTTGAGCATATCAGAACATGTTTTCCTAGCGATGTTCGGGGATTTCAGAGGGGCACGCGTGTGAGTGCTAATGGGGCATCTGTCATGGTTCCTATGAACACAGATAATGCCTGTGCTCTCGTCACACGCACACAAACATTCCTTTTCTTATTGTGGCCCCTGCAGGCTTACAGTCACACTGTTTATCAAAAGGCGGCCTCTACCAACAAGATCCAGGCCAGGCATGACCCCAACTGCTAGAGTCTGGAAAAAGCCAACCACTTCACTGGGCAAAGTGAGGCCATAGGCTAAACTTGGAGAGGGAAGTATCTTCTAGACAAAGCATCTCTCTTAGGTTACCCAGTATGGGAAATGGGATTGTAAACATTTAGAGAATTTCTGAGAGTAGTTTCTAGGTAAAATTCAGTTAGAGTTGGAATTTCTGAATGCCTTTGTAGTTGGAGTAGGAAATTAATTTGGGGAAGGAAGAAAAGCATCTCCTGTTTCATCCACTTAGAAAAAATTTCTCCTGTGGTTTCCATCAATTCCTGACACATTCATGTATATGTTGGACAACTCGATTTAACAAGTGATCCAAGTGCTAAAATATGCTTACAAGTGGTATAAAAAGGAACTAATGGTTTAGCTGCACTGTGAAGAGGAATGGGACTACTGGTAAGAGGAGTAAAAGTATAATTGCAAATGAAATTGGAAGGAATTAGCTTATGGTGCATAAAATACGGTTTTACCAAGCAAAGTTACTCACAGGTATTTGCGGTGCCTTTGGGGATGGGGAGGTAGGAGCCTGGACTCCAAGGTCGGCCCTGATAATTCTTCTTGCATTTCCCACAGTCTGGACCTGTAGTGTTGTGCTCACATTCACAGGTCAGTTTGCTGTTGTCATACACACACACAGTGGCATGGAGATTACATTTGCACCTAGGCAGAGGAAAGACAAGAGTTCATTGTTAAGTCAAGACAGTCTTGGTGATCACTGAGGCTTTACCCATCTATCTCCTTGGGTTGTGGCTCTCACAGCCTACAGTGCTTGAGTGCTACAGAGGCTCTTGGTAAAAGGGTAGACTTGTGGGTCCCATCCTCAGAATCTTTTCAAGTGCCCTTGAGGTGGGATTGGGATTATGATACACTATCCTCACACCACACTTTGAAGGATTTTAATGCCAGTTAGTGCAGTGGGTCTGACGTTCCTCTAAGACAACTGTGTTCCAAAATTAAGGATTTCCCAACAGACAAACTACTGCCATGGGGAGTTCCTGCTGTGGCTCAGCGGGTTAAGAACCTGACATAGTCTCCCTGAGGTCTCGATCAGGGGGTTAAGGATCCACAGATGTGGCTCAGATCTGAAGTTGCCATGGCCATGGTGTAGGCCTCAGCCTAACCCCTAGGCCTGGGAACTTTCATATGCTACAGGTGTGGCAAAAAAAAAAAAAAAAAAAAAAAAAAGAAAAGAAAAGAAAGAAAGAAATAAAAGAAAACCAGCCAAACCAAAAAACCCCAAAGACTGCCACTAGGAGAGCTTTTCCTGTGCTGTTACCAAATCCACCAGGATGTATCTGGGTTTGAAGAACAATGCCAGCTCTTGGTTTTCCTTGAGCCAGAACAACAATTCTTTTCTTTGTCTTTTTCTTTTCTTTTCTTTTGGGCTGTACCTGTGGCATGCAGAAACTCTTGGGTCAGGGATTGAACCTGCACCGAAGTTATGACCTGTGGCAACATTGGATTCTTAACGCATTGCATCACATGGGAACTTCCCCAGGACAACAATTTTTATTTGTTTACAAAGAAAATCATTGAGACAATTTGCTATTCAGACTTATTTTATAGACCCCCAAGAGGTTATAATCAAGTGTTCTCAATTCTAGGCTTGGAAATGACATTTCTCAGGCAGATGAGTTTTTCCACCAAGACCTCTAACTAATCTTAGTAGTTCTGAGACTTCCCACTCACGTAAAATAATCACAAAGGCTCTCATAAATGGGTCAAATGACTTAGAAAAAATTGCTAGCATCACAGACAATAAAAACCTATGTGTGGCAGGAGTTTGAGGTCATTAGCTAAGGCCTTGCTCTGGTGCCCATGAATAAAGCTTTGATATATGAGAGGCAACAATGGAATATGCAATTTCCACAAAAAATGCATTCCCATATCCAAAGTTTTTGACTGTAAAACTGCAAAGGCCAACTTGATATTTGTTAAGGTAGCAAGTTATAAATTGCAAGTATGAGTCGCATCCTCTGGAGAAGTAAAACCTAGGTCCACAGAATGTCCACATCCAGAGGTCAGAACAATGCACATGGGTAGACATGTGTTCACACAAAGGAGAGAATCCAGCTACCCAGGCCTGGGGAAAAAGGGCCAAGCTCTGTCAGAGTCAGAACCTGAAGCGTGTGCACGTGCATTTTAAAACTAGTCTGGCCTCTTCCAGGAACTAGGACAAAAATACAGAAAGCCAAGATTCACAATGACAAAGAAATATTGTAGTGTTTACATGTGTTTTCTTTTGTGGAAGATCTCATGAACTGTGAAGAGTAACAATATTCTTTCTAAGGAAGGAAAATAAGATTCTTTAACAACTGCTGTTGGTTTCTGCAATGTCTATAATGCACCATCCAAGTTTCTTTCTTGTGCACTGATGGTCTGTTTGGAACACTGACCCATTCTTATGACAAGGGAGCAAAGGAGTGGCTAAGACTATTACCGAGAGATGCTGGGCCCTTTTCTAACTAAAAGGTACAGCCCCTAAAGCAATGGCCACCCACTCAAACCTCTCTGGATAAGACCCAATCTCAGCTTCCTCAGGGCTTGACTACAGTGTGTATACTTATAGCTACACTCTGCCCTTTGTCTAGTTATAAATTATAATAAGCTGAAAGACTACTATTTAAACCATACCTATTCAACTTTCAACATATAAACGGATTCTTTAAAAATGAACACTTGTACAATCTTTTAAAAAGAGAAAAAATCCAGTTAAGTGAAACAGTGTTTAATTATGAGCTAGATCTTATAACATTCTCCTACAGGCTGAGTTTTATGTGCTAAGTTACTTATTAAAGGCTCTTTCTCCTTCCCCCATTAGCACCTTTATTTATGGGTGTGTTTATATATATGGAAGATGTTAGAAACCTAAGTGCTAGAAGCACCAGCTTATACTGATTCAGCTCTCTATCTGGTGTTAAAAATTTCAAATGAGGAAATGAACACTGTGACCCCAAAGAATATGCTGGATTCATGTGTAAAGACCAAGAATTCAAGTAATAATTATAAATTGGATTATATATCTTGTAACTATTAATACCTTCATACTGGTAGTCATTCTCTGAGTTACAGTCAATTTCCATTCTACAGACTATATTCTTCGAATAACGTAATGAAATGAAAGAGGAATAGATGAATATTTAGTCTTATCTTCTCAGATTTCCTTCAATTAAAGGTTCAGGTTCATCTTCACCTGTCCAAAGGCTTTTTAATCATTCAAGGCTCAGCTCAATCTGCATCTTTTCTGATATCTATCCTGCCCACTGTAGACACCCTAATCTCTAGGCTTCTGATTCCCTTAAATGTTTCTGTATGTTTGGTTTGGTTGGATGGTACTTAAGGCCCTTCTTTTAGAATTTTTATTCATTACATCTCTACCATCTTAAGGAAGAAAAGTATCTACTTTGTACCTTAGTCTTCTTTTCTGGCTACCCTCTTTAACACATTTCTTTCCGTGTTTGTTTTCTACACTTGCCATCTCCTTTTGTTCATCTCTCACTCGCTCACTGTTTCTACCTAACTACCACCTCTCTTGCCAACATCACTCGTGACCTCCTGAGGAAAATCCAATGGACTTTTCCTTGCCTTAACTGACTCCTTAGGAGCATCTGACTCTGTGGGCACCCTCTCCCCTGACACATTCTCCCGGCTGGATTCTCAAGCTCATTTTCAGGATCCTATTCTGTGTATTCTCTTCATGTGCTCTTCTTTGGGTTCTTGACCAGCATGAGCCTAAGTGACTCTCCTTGGGCATGCTTAACCAGGCTGTCCCTTCAGCTTGCTGTGTAGTCCTTAACTGACGTTGAGTTACAGGCATTTTATTTTTTAAACATTTTTAAATTTTTTATTTTTATTTTTTGCTTTTTAGGCACATGGAGATGCCCAGGGTAGGGGTCTAAGTGGAGCTTCAGCTGCCAGCCTGCACCACAGCCACAGAAAGCCAGATCCGAGCCAAGTCTGTGACCTACACCACAGCTCACAGCAATGTCAGATCCTTAACCCACTGAGCAAGGTCAGGCATCGAACCTGCAACCTCATGGTTCCTAGTCGGATTCGTTTCCACTGTGCCACAATCGGAACTCCCTGAGTTATAGGCATTTTAAAGAAAACTTGCATCATTTTCTTTACCCCAGAAGAAAATAAACATATGAAAAATAAACTCAAACATTGGAAACATTTTAAGAGATTCAGGGATTATGTTTTACACATAAGGATCCACAGAGCCCTCTTCTTCCATTATCTCAAGATGAAGATTATACGACCGCATGCTGAAAAGTCCTGATACTGTATCTCTATTGTGGATCTCTTTCCTGGGCATGTCTAACTCAGCACATCCCTCTTCCACCGCCTCCTCTTTTTGTGTTTTCTGTCTTAGTACACTGCACTACCTTCTCGTTAGCTGGTCAAGAATGACATCTCTGACCCTTTCCTATCGTATCTAATTTGTCCTTGCTCAGGCTCTCACCAAACTCTGAAATTCGCTTGATAACTCTCACATACACAGGTCTAGCCACTGCCACTTCTCTAGTTGACATCACCATCATCATCTTTTCTGGTTTATTGCAATGGCTTCTAGAAAGACCTTACTGCCTCCAGCCATGTTCCTCTTTAGTCTAATTACATCGCAATAATCAAAACAATCATTTACACAAAAATATTTGGGTCACCCTGGCTTAGAACTATTGAAAGATTTCCCATTATTCTCAGAATAGAGTCCAAGATCTATGGCATGGTTTACAAGTCTCTTTGAAATCTATCTCGTGTCCCATTTCCGTTCTCATCTGTACAATTAGTTCTGCAAACTTTGCCTTCAGGTAAACTGTTCCTTCTGCCTAGAACATATCTCTACCTCCTTTTTCTGCATAATTTTTTACCATTCAGATGTCAACTTGGAAATCTCAGTGTTTGGTTCCTAGGAGATAGTCGAAGAACAACTGCCAATTAACTTCTCTGACCCACTAGAAGGCCTTTCCTAGGGGTTCCTGTGACGCAAAATGAGGCCATTCCCATGTTGAAGCCCACACTATCTCTGCTATAGACTTAGGCTGTATTGCAGTGGTTTATTCTCCCGTCACTCTCACTGTCAAGCCCCTGGAAGTAGCAGTCATATTTGACTTGCTTAGTGTAATATCGTTAGCATGTGTCAAGGTACTTGGCACATAATAAGTATTGTGAAAATGTCTGACAAATAAACAAGTGACCAATAAACAACCAAACTTCCCGAAAGCAGGAACTTCATGTGCATGTTCTACAATGATGAGCACATTAATGGACTAAAAATAGAGAATTAAGGGGCATTGTACTTAATCAAGCACTGTGGGCTGAAAATTGCCATGTACTCTTAGCACTGGTTTTCATAACTCTATAAAATTGGTGAGACCTTGTAAACCCAATTTAATTTAAACTCCAGAAGATCTGTCAAATGTCTGAAGCCTAACACAAGAACTATTCTAAAAAAAAAAAAAAATGCCTAAAAGACCCAGGAGAATAAGATAACTTAAGAGAGGAAAAGCAGAGCATCTGTGTAGCATAATTATTCTGGAATGGACATCTTTTTTTTTTTTTTCCCGTTTTCTTTTTAGGCCCACACCTGCAGCATATGGAAGTTCCTGGACTAGGGGTTGAATTGGAGCTGCAGCAATGCCAGATCTGAGCCAGGTCTGCAACCTACACTGCAGCTCATGGTAATGCCAGATCCTTAACCCACTGAGTGGGGCTAGGGATCAAACCGGCACCCTCATGGATACTAGTCAGGGTTGTTACCGCTGAGCCTCGAGGGGGAGCTCCTGGAATGTGCATCTTTTAACTTCCGCTCCCCATGTAAAGATGGTCACCTGGTTCAGGTGAACTGTCGCAGGGTTGCTTGGGCACTGGCTACAACTATAGCTGGTCTGAGCAGTAAATCTGCTGACCTAGCTTGGCTTCTGAGCTGTCTCTCTTCAGTCCCTGTGACAACTGCTGTGGCAGGGCCGAGTTTGTGAAAGTGGACGCTGAGGCATCACAATGTTAGCCTGTCTGGAAATGGTTCTCTTCCATTTTCTCATCACCTCATTCCAATCGGACGCTAAAATCTTTTATTTAGAGCTTCTGCCAGAGTGGTTTTTCCACCAACAGGAAAAAAAATGGATTTCACAATGCTGAGAGATTGCTCTCAATTCCTGGTGTTACGACCTCCAGCCTTGTGATGGGGTGGAGGGCAGACTTCCGTGACATCCACTTGTCTCTGACAGATTCATTATCCATTTCCATGGCCATCCAGCTGCCACGCCTGCCGTCACATTAGGCGGGGGAGAACCTGCACAAGTAGAGACCTAACAGGCTTTGCTAGCAGTTAGATATCTGATGTTCTGGAGAGCTGAGCCTATTCACCAATTCTGTTTACACATACAGAACTCACACCAAGACGCTGCAGATAAGACTGACTTGCTTATTTCACAATGATCCACTTATGTAAATGACAAATCACACGCATGTTCAAATAAGGGCATTGCTAAGACAGACTTAAAAAAAAAAAGTGAGCTCTGTACTGTGATGCAAACTTAATGAAAAAGTGCCTTCAACCAGGTCTGCACTTCCTGTGTTTTAGTGACCAGCTGTCACGAGTCAATTTAATCTTGCTTATAAGAAGGCTCCAACATTTAGATCTGTGCCACCTGCCGGTAGGTATGAAGGACCCATACAGCCTGTCTGTTTATATATATAACTTTATATATTTCTTCTGGGAAGCACGTTACCTGCCAGTTTCCTGTGAGTTAGAGGTCTGTACATGTAGACTATTAGTAGTGTTTCAAATAAAGGCACCAAGACAAAGAAGTTCAAAACCGGCCCTTTGTTTTTAAGAGGAAAACAGGCTTGCTGCTTTGGGGCTGTTTTTATGCCATAGGAGAATTCACCCTGAAGTGAATGAAATTTAAGCATCGAGACCCTTCCAAAACCTTAAGAAGGTCCCTAGCACTGTGTTCACATAGTCATATGCTTTTGTATTATTTTCACAAATAAGATGATACAGTTTTAATTAATGAAGGTTTTTCCTTAATAGTCAACCCTCCCAAAGGATGTAAATTTCAGGCACAACAAACCTTTGGTTGTAGCCCTTGCATTGGATTGGCACTAGCTACATAAATACTTGTAGAAAATGAGTGAGCACAAATATCAGTGATTTGGAGATGTCTTTTTCTAAAGGTGATAAATCATAAAACACCTCTCACAGACTTTTTCTCCTCTGCAGCCCCTTCACCTTTCTTTTTGCACTTTGGCACATGAATTTTTGATTTCTACCTCAATACATTATTTGAAATGGGACACCTGCAGCAAAATGACTTAGAGATTATGAGTTATGACACTGGAATCCGATGGCCTGGGTTCCAAATCTGCCTGTGCCAGTTATTTGCCGTGAGGTCATGGACGAGTGACTTAACAAAGAAATAAACAGCGCTAACCTTGACTAAGGACTTCCGAACACCTGCTAAAAATATTATGTTATGAGCTTTTTGCATATTTCACACATTATTTCAGACAAACTTCAAAATAATCCTATGAAATTGGCGCTATCAATAACTATAGACATTTGGGTATTGAGGGATGATGAAATCCAAGGTTCCCAGGCAGTATGAGCTAGAGCAGGGATTTGAACTATGGGCAGCCAGCCTGCAGAATTGTGCTCTTACCACTGCAGAAGGCATACTGTCTTCCTAAGTATGGCCAGGCCTCAGACACCACAGGGACAATAATGAATGTGCTTCAAAGAGCAGTTCTGGGTCCTGAATGAGATAATCCATACATACTCTTAGCATAATGAAAAGTTATTAATAAATGCTAGTTTCAATTATCGCCACCATTTCTGTAGTTACTATAGCTACTGCTGCTATCAGAATGGGCTGTCTGATTTCATTCTGTAAGCTTTAATAAATAACACATTCTATGGATAACCCTGTGAGGGTTCTCCTGATTCAAAGAGAAGAAACGTAGAGTCCTAATCTCCAAGAAGACGCAATATGTTGAGTAAAGAAGGTTAAACATACCTGGACTAACTACAGATCATTAAATACTCTATTTAATCATGACAATATCAGGATGCAGGGCAGTAACACTGAATTGTTTCTACATTGATGAGGATGTATTTGTAATGAACACTCGGAGGTACAGCCTGCATAGCCCCTAACATTGAAGGCAGGTGAAAAAAAAAATATTAACACTTACCGAAGCCTACTATGGCCCTGGGACAGAAATAGATGCGTTATGTATGTTATTTCACCTCATCCTCGTCACCACTTCGAGAAGGAGGTATGAGTGTGATTTATAGATGTGGAAAGTGGCTGAGAATAGTAAAATAACTTGCTCAAGGAAACACAGAGCTGGTAAGTGGTAGCCAAGAGTCAATTGCAAAAGCCAGCCTCTTTCTAGTACATCACTTTATTTGAGGAAGAACAAAGGAAACTGGTTCACAGGAGAATTAGACCTGTGGTTCTAAACAGTGATACTAATACTTGTACTCTAATACTTGCTACTCAAGATGTGGTCCGTGGAGCAGATGCCGGATCACCTGAGGGCTTGTTAGAAATCCCAAGCCTCCCACCTCCATTCTAACAATGAATAAACATCTGGATTTTCACCAACTCTCTAGGTACAGTAAAGGTTTGAAAGGACTGCGGAGCTCACCAGGTGTCAAACCCTGATGAACCAGAAAACTAAAATCACAGGAGAGATCCTTATGCAAAGCTTCTCCCTTCCACGGTATTGTTCGGAAATCTCTGTCCTAAACCTGACTAGCACCAAGGTTCTAGCTGTACTCACAGACTGAATATATACATTTATTTCCAGAACATATGAGGAACTCCTTTTTTTTTTTTTTGCCTTTTCTAGGACTGCTCCCTTGGCATATGGAGGTTCCCAGGCCAGGGGTCTAATTGGAGCTGTAGCCGTTGGCGACACCACAGCCACAGCAATGCGGGATCCGAGCTGCGTCTGCGACCTACACCACAGCTCATGGCAGTGCCAGATCCTTAACCCACTGAGCAAGGCCAGGGATTGAACCTGCAACCTCATGGTTCCTAGTAGGATTCGTTAACCACTGCGCCACGATGGGAACTCCAGGAACTCTTTTTTTTTAAAGTTATATTTGATTTGGAAATTTCTTTCTCTTTCTTCCTTTCTTCCTTTCTTTTATTTCTTCCTTTCTTTCTTTTCTTCCTTCCTTCCTTTCTTTCTCTCTCTCTCTCTCTCTCTTCCTGCCACGCCCACAGCTTGTGGAAGTCCCAGGGCCAGAGATCAAATTCCAGCCACAACAGCAACCCAAGCCGCTGCATGCAGTGACAATGCCAGATCCTTAACCCAATGCACCACAAGAGAGATCCCTAGGAGGAACTCTTATAATTTATTAATAAAATGACAACCCAACTAGAAAATGGACAAAGGATCTAAATAGATGTTTCTCCAAAGAAGATACATGCTAATGGCTGGTACGTACCAGTAAGTACATTAAAAAACGCTCATTGGTCATTAGAGAAATGAAAATTAATACCAACGTGAGATACCACTTCACATCCACTAGGATGATTATAATTTAAGAAGATGAGAGTTCCTATCACAACTCAGTGATAACAAACCTGACTAGCATCCATGAGGACACGGTTCAATCCCTGGCCTTGCTCAGTGGGTTAAAGGATCCGGCATTGCCATGAGCCATGATGTAGGTCGCAGATGTGGCTCGGATCCCACATTGCTGTGGCTGTGGCAGCTGGAGCTCGGATTTGACCCCTAGCCTGGGAATTTCCATATACCATGAGCGAGACCCTAAAAAGACAAAAGAAGAAAAAAGATGGATACCAGCAAATGTTGGTAATGACACTGAGAAGTTGGAACCCTCACATATTGCTGGTACAAATGTAAAATTGCACAATCACTTTGGCAAACAGTCTGGCAGTTCCTCAAAAAGGTAAACATACAATTACCATATGATCAAACAATTCTATTCCTAGGTATTTAACCCAGGAGGACTGAAAACACAGCAATAGAAAAACTCGTACACAAATGTTCATAGCAACATTGCCAAAAACTGGAAACAACCCAAATGTCTTTCAGCTGATGAATGAACAAACAAAATGGAGATAACATTAAAAAAACAAAGTAATGAAGCGCTGGTACCCATCACTATGTGGATAAACCTTGAACATATTCTGCCAAATCAAAGAAGCCAGACACAAAGGGCCATATAATACATATTTTCCTTTATATGAAGCACCCAGAATAGGCAAGTCTATACAGACAAAAGCAGATGAGTGATTACCAGGAGTGGGAAGAGGAACAAATAGGAGGTGACTGCTTAATGGACAGGGCTTCTTTTAGAGTGATGAAAATGTTCTGGACTTCAATAGTGCCGACGGCCGACAACTTTTTGAATATACTAAAACCCACTAAATTGTTCACTAGATAAATGAAAAAATAAATGAAACAGGGTATTTATCCAAAAGAGATGACAGAAAACATTGGATAAGAGTTTGGGCTCTGGGTCAGGTAGTCTAGTGTTAGCAGGAAGCTTAGGCAAGTTCTTAAGGCTCATTTTACTCCTTTGTACAACAAGAATAGTATAATACTTACCTTAGAGGTTGCTGGCAGGGTTGAATGATACAGTACAATGAATTCGAAATTGCTAATTAATCTAGTCTTTCTTTTTCCACACCAGAAGAGTTTTAGCTAGTCACATGGACTACATTTCCCAGCACTTCCTCGAGCTACATGTGACCATGTGACTACATCCCAGGCAAGGGGTTATTAAATAGCAGGAATGGTGTCTGGGACACCCCCTGCCAGGCCTGCACTCCTTCCCCCATTTCTCACTTAGTTCCAGGAACATGCAGGTGGTATTGAGCCATCCTGGATCACGAGGACTCTGGGAGTAGCCCTGGATGGTGGAACCAGGGCTCTCAGACAACCTCCACTGCAGTCAGGGGAAGGTGGGTTCAGGTGGGTGTGTGGAACTGAGCCACCATTCCAGCTGGAGCACCTACCTTCCAACTGCAAGGGGAGAGAAATAGACTACTTTATTTAAGGCATGGTTAATGGGAGTGTATTTTACACACATTTAAAATTTATCTGAACACAGCACCTCATCTGTAATAAGCACTTAATAAATACAAGCTACTACTATCATCACTTCTATTATTAAGCACAGTCTTCTTGCAAAAGCCTAGAGCTTCAAATATCAAATGGGGCTGGTCTGATCTTAATCCTACTAAGAAAAGAGAAGGCTCCAACATTTCTAGCCTTCTACTTCCTCTTCTTTCATGCATAAAACCCAGAGTCTGATGCTAGTTTTCCCTGTTAAGCAAAAATATTTTCAGAAGATGTATTCTTATAAGCTAAGCCATGGTCAAAGTTCAATGTGAAATAGGTATCTGCTTATAATCTTTTAAAAGCAGCAACACATCAACAGACCACCAAAGACAGCCAACTTGTGTTTGGATTCCTGTATTACAGGAGAAGCAACAATGAAAGAAAGGGTGTTAAGACTGCAGGAAACCACCCTGAAAATCAAGAGGTCAGGTTTCCATATGGCTCCTGAGCTAATTATTTCACAGTATATTGAGTTCCTCTTTTTAAAAATTTTGTTTATTTATTTATTTCCACTGTACAGTATGGGGACCAATTTACACATACATGTATACATAATTTTTCCTCCCATTGTCGTGTTGTAAGTATCTAGACATAGTTCTCAGTGCTACACAGCAGGATCTCATTGTAAATACATTCCAAGAGCAATAGTTTGCATCCATTAACCCCAAGCTCCCGATCCCTCCCCCCACCCCTTCCCCCTGGGGCAACCACAAGTCTATTCTCCAAGTCCATGATTTTCTTTTCTGTGGAAAGGTTCATTTGAGCTGTATATTAGATTCCAGTTATAAGTGATATCATATGTATTTATCTTTCTGACTCACTTCACTCAGTATGAGAGTCTCTAGTTCCATCCATGTTGCTGCAAATGGCATTATGCCATTCTTTTTTATGGCTGAGTAGTATTCCATTGTGTATATATACCACATCTTCTGAATCCAATCAACTGTCGATGGACATTTGGGTTGTTTCCATGTCTTGGCTATTGTGAATAGAGTTGCAATGAACATGCAGGTGTATGTATCTTTTTTAAGGAAAGTTTTGTCTGGATATGTGCCCAAGAGTGGGACTGCTGGGTCATATGGTAGTTCTATGTATAGATTTCTAAGGTACCTCCATACTGAATTCCTAATATGGGCCCTGGTTGATGGGGTGGAGGGTATCCTTGCCTAACTTTTGTTCTTGAAAGAATTAATAGTTTTTATTTTGGGAGTGTAAAATAAAAACAGATCTTGATCAATTCTTCACTGACTCTGGGATCCTAAAGATCTTTTCAAAAAATATATCAGGCAATGTGTTTGTTCCAAAAATTGATGGACAAAAGACGAGAAAGCTTTTGTATATATTTTGCAATAAATGACTTAGACATCCTTATGGCATTTTAAAAACCCTCTGAAAGTTCCATTTAAACCTTACTTGAGACCCTAAACTTACCCACAGTGAAGCACCAGATTACACGACTCACTAAACTGCTGGTTCTTTTAGTTAATATTAAAAATAGCCCTTTTCTGTTTCTAAAGCTTACAGGGGAGACTAGAGTACCATGACCATAAAATAAAAATAGGAGCTTATAAATTTGAGATAATGCATTGTCCGAGATTGTAGTGGGCATATGATGGTACTCTGACCAGTTTACTACACCCATGAGAAATCTGGTTAGACAAGAGGTGCTGAAGAATAAAAGGCATAACATGATAATCATTGCAATCCAGATTGCCACTCTTCTCTGCACAACTGATCAATCTGATGACTGGCAGGTAAAGAGCTTGTTAACTTAAGACTCAACTAATTCAAGGCCAATTAACAACTACATATGATCCTAGATGCTTAATATGTGCAAAGTGAACCATTCTTTTTTTTTTTTTTTTTTCTTTTTCTCTCTCTCTTTTTTAAAATGCCACACCATGGCATATGGAAGTTCCTAGGCTAGGAGTCAAATCAGAGCTGCAGCTGCAGGCCTACACCACAGCTACAGCAACACCGGATCCGGGCTACATCTGCAAGACCTATGCTGCAGCTCATGGAAACATGGCAATTCCAGATTCTTAACCCACTGGCCCAGGGCAGGGATCGAACCCACATCCTCACAGATATTATGTGAGGGTCTTAACCTGCTAAGCCACAATGGGAAATCCAAATGAACAATTCAAATTCTTTTTGAAAAAAACAGAAAATCTAGGGGGACTCCAATCCCAGAAATGCAAATGATCATTTTTCAAGGAACCAGATTCTATAGGACACATAGGGCAACATGATATTAAGAGCATGGACTCTGGATACAAAGGGCCTGAGTTCAAATCCTGGCTTTACCATGAACTTGCTGGGTGTCCCCAACCAAGTATCAGTTGCCTCACCTATAATATGGACTACTATTGGTAACTATTACATAGGATTTCTATAAAGAGTAAATGAAAGAGTCCATGTACAGTGTCTATCACAGATTCTGGTAGATACCAAGTATTCAGTAAACGTTAGCGATTATTATAGGGAGGTATGGCAATGTCACGACTATCTAAAAGTCCTTCACGTTCCCTTATCTCTTGTCATCACCTATAAAACATGTGGAAAAACTAAAAGACTCATTTTTCCCAGTCTTCCCTTCCTTTAGGGTTGGCCAAATTACATAGTTCTAACCAATGAAATGTGACCAGAAATCATGAGGTAGGGGTTCAGGAAAGCTTTTTAAAAAGGACAGCTTAAATGTAATCATTCATTCCTTTGGGTTTTTTCCTACTTTCTCTTTGCCCTTTCCTCCCGCTTTTTGTCTGGGGTCCAATCTGAAATGCTAGTGGGACTTAACGCTTTGCAATTATAAGAGCTGTTCTGTTTAATGAAGGGTGAGTGAGAGGTTAGAAGGAAACCAAGGCCTGAGCCTGTCTTTACACACTGTGTGAACCCCTAGCCACTGACCTCCCCAGGTCCTGCTATGAGCGAAAAACAAGCCCCACCTGTTTAAGATGGTCAGCTTTCCTGTTTTTGGAAATCAAAATCTATTCTTTTTTGTTTGTTTGTTTGTTTGCCTTTTCTAGGGCCACTCCCAAGGCATATGGAGAGTCCCAGGCTAGGGATCCAATGGGAGCTGTAGCCGCCGGCCTACGCCAGAGCCACAGCAATGCCAGATCTGAGCCGCGTCTGCGACCTATACCACAGCTCACGGCAACGCCGGATGCCCAACCCACTAAGCAAGGCCAGGGATCGAACCTGCAACCTCATGGTTCCTAGTCGGATTCGTTAACCACTGCGCCACAACGGGAACTCCCGGAAATCTATTCTTATATAAAAAGCAGTTCCAAAGATTGTTGATGTACTCAGGTTATATTCACACCTATTTCTGTGGTTTATGGTAACTAAGTAAGCCAACTAAGCTACGCTTCTTTTTTTCTCTTTGTAGAACCACATACATGAAAGAGGTCTTCCACCTATCTTTTTATTTTTCACTTTCAATTTGATGTGAACTATATACCATGATAATTTCTTATACACCTCCTTGGATTAAAAAAAATACAATTCTCTTCTTTTCCTTGGAGAAATTGGGACAAAAGAAAAACAGGGCAGGAATAAACCTAAAGCTGAACTGTACTCTGCAAAGCCAGTGAGTTCAGTAAGGCTGATACCCTGGGATGCCTTCATCAGGTTGGATTGTATGGTATGTTTTTGAGATCTCTTAAATATGTATATTTGTCCACTTAAAAAGGTCTTATTTCTTCAAATGGTTACATTCGAGTCTGATTAAAAATAGATCAGACTGAATAAATATCTTTATGATGAGAAATAAAAGTTAAACCTGTGCAAAAGAATACATGACAGCAACCTTACTCTATACTTTTACTTTTCTCTACAAAATTTGAGAGGAAATTGAATTAGATTTCCATGGGTGGTATGGAAAATTGGGGGAAATAGCTTTCTTTTAATTCTCCATTTTCTGAGAAGTAAAATAATATCCAATAGAGAAGAATGCACCTAGCAAAGCCTTTGTTCCCCCCCCCCCATTTGGTGGCCTATTTTTGTTAACAAGCCTTGGAAAAGTTGAAGTTTAAAGACCAAACGAAAAAAAAAAAAAAAAAAAGAAAGAAAAGAAAAAAAAAAAAGAAAAGACAGAGAGAGAGGTAAAAGGAAAAAAAACCCTGCCCACTGAAAGAGCATGATCTTACTTGCTGTGACTGATGACCTAAACTGTGTCACTTAAGATTAGAAACAAGGGCTTTAAAGCAAAGAAACAACTCTGAGAATAGAAATGGAGAACAGCAATATGTTCTGAGAGAGGATACAGTTAGGAAAAAATAACTAGATAATATTGATACTGTCATAATCATAGTTAGTCTTTCTATCAATACAGTTAAATCTTCAGAGATGGGGTCTGTACCAAATACGTGAGAATATTTTAATGAGAAATGAAATTTAAAATAATTTATTGTACTTCACAGCCATTTTAGAGTCAAGTGACATGATCGAGAGACCTGAGTTCAGTCACTAGCTAGTTGACTCACTTTGGGTGATTTAAACTGGCTTTGGGAGGCTCATTTCTTTGAGGAATGAAGGGTTTGGTCTGTGTGACAAATGACCTACATTTTTTGCCTGACTGACCCCACCTTCTGCTAACATCTAAACTGGAGTGGGTAGGCATGCTGTACAGTAGTTTTTGCACATCCCAAATCCCTTCTTCTTCCTTTGGATACAACCCTTTGGGACCATCCCTTCTCATTCTCAGGCTAAGAGGTTCAGGTGGGGTATTCCGATTTGCAGCTCCAGGGTGAGCAAGAGAAGCCAGGCTCAGCCTACCTATCCATTCTATCTTCTTGGACACAATAACTGTTCAAAGACAGGGACATGACTCAATCTCTTTGAAAAATGGCCCTGGAGCCTTTGCTGAGATTATGGGAGCAAGAACTCCTTCTCCTTACAGTATTGCCACACTGGTAGCCTGTAGCCGGGAACAGCTTCATGGCCGTCTTGACCACAACATGGAGAATCTTTGCTTAGATTCTGATCCTCTGTTTCCACATTTCCACAGGAATAATATCCTGATGACTTTGTGTAGCCAATGCTGCCAGCCTGTATGAATCTAGCTGTGTCCTGGGTTCCTGGTAAAGAGCCAAAACATCTCTATTTTGTTCAAACTAGTTTGAACTATTTTTCTGTTATTAGCAACCAAAGGATCCTAACCCAACATACCATGTTACTTCTCCATGACTTCATCACCTCCTGAACTGATTGAACTAGACTGGATGTAAGACCCCAAAGCAATCATTACATAAATTGCTCAAAATTTATGATCTGCCTGGCTTGAAAAGTTGAACTGGGCCAACTGGACTTTTATGTAAGTATTTAGGAAAAAGGAGATAGGAAAAAGGAGAAATGTTATCACCAGGAGGTGGGTATCAGAAAATGCTAGATAATTTCAAAGTTCATACTAATTCTTTTTTTTTTTTTTTTTTTTTTTTTTTGTCTTTTTGCCATTTCTTGGGCATATGGAGGTTCCCAGACTAGGGGTCGAATCGGAGCTGCCAGCCTACACCAGAGCCACAGCAACGCAGGATCCGAGCTGCGTCTGCAACCTACACCACAGCTCACAGCAATGCTGGATCCTTAACCCACTGAGCAAGGGCAGGGATCGAACCCACAACCTCATGGTTCCTAGTCAGATTCATTAACCACTGCGCCACGACAGGAACTCCAAGTTCATACTAATTCTAACCTTACAAAATTCTTATTAGAAGTTTGTTTAGTTTTTGTAAAACAAAATGGTAAGTTAGGGTAAAAAGTGCTGTATTTTGGAATTGGAAAAGGTCTGGATTTGAATATCCCCTTCAACACTTTTAAACTGTTTGACCATAGGCTAGTGACTTAACTTCTCTAAGTCTAGTTTCTCATTTGTAAGACAGAGACGACAATGAGTAACTTACTTGGTTCTACTTTGACTTTTGAATGGGACGGCATGTGTGGTACCACCACAGATAGCTAACAATTGGGTAAACTTGGTAAATTTTAGTCCCCACTTGACTGTCATCACCGATCATTATGAAATATTTGCTAAACACTTACAATATGTTCGACTCTGTGGTTAAGATTTTACTGTTTCTGAGCATAGATCGTTAGGTCTAAGACCTCAGCCATCGGTCGCCTACCTTCCCAGGAGAAAGAAGCGCCCAACACCCATTCTCTGTGTCTGTTGGTTATTCAGTCAGCATGTGGAAGAGATTAAGGTTTGACTTTTAGGTAATAGGGCTTCACGGACTGACTGCCTTTCTCTGGGGTTCCTTAATCCCTCCTGGGGTGTATATGAGAACCCTGCCCCTTCAGAGGCTAACAGATCAAGCCTGAGGACTCTCTAGAAAGAGGGTGGGAGTGAGTGGGAAATCCTCATTATATACATAGCTTGTCCAAACTTGTATCTAGGTCTTTTGTCTCTCAAGTCCAAAATGCCTCAATGTGGACTCTGTCTCTACCACTCGCTCGTAGGTTATGTAACTTTTCTATGCCTCAATCTCAGCTGTAAAACTGGATAATAATATCACTTAACTCATAAGGTCCTTATGAAGAATAACATATTATTACCTTCAAAACATTTAAAAACAGTGCCCTGGTACATAGTGGCAGTACACAGTATTATTCTTGTTGCCATTTTGCTAGTGAGAAGGAAAGCTAACCAGGCCTTAGAGAAAGCCAAGGCTTCTGCAATTCTTGACTTACAGGATTCTTTATAACACTAGTGCTAAATAATCACACAAAAGGTTTCTGGTCACACCTGACTGACAGAGGGATTAAGCTTTTACCTGTATCACTAGTATTGCTTTCTCTTGTACAAATCATAGGTTAAACATGATGTTATACTCTCGGGTGCTTGAACCAAATCCAAAAAATGCTACCGATCCCTAAAGAACATCGCTGGAGGCAGGGAGTGAGGATATGTCACCTGAAACTGAGACAGAAGATTCTGGAAGCCTTATAGGCTCACACTCCTTCGACTCTGTAGAGGTGGCCATAGAAATGAAGTGACCTCTGCTTTTTCTCATGAAAAACCACATGAGAGTGACGATAACTGCAACAAAGTAGTCTTGAGCCTTGAGGTTTCCCTTCATTTGCCGGCCCGCCTGAAGAGCAGGGCTGCAACAAAAGCAGATCAAAATTGCCTCTCCTGCCGGACTGGAAATATCAAATGCAGAGTGTGGTGTAGCCTTTTAATCCACAGGGCAGCAAAGTAAAGGTCAATTACCTCACTTAGAGGAATGAAAGGCATGTAGTAAAAGTCAAATAGATGTGCCATTAGATAATATATTTCAAGCATGAAAATGAGGATTTTCTATTGCAGGGTTATATTTAATGCACTGGTAAACACATGAGCTTTATGACAAAGAGTAAGATAGGAGGCTGACAGTGAATCTGCCCGACAGAGTGCCCTCGGTTCGATGGAGGTGTCTGTGCGGGACCGTGCGGTCACCATTGATTGGTGTCAGGACCCTGCCGGGAAGAAGCAGGCTGGCCCCACAACCTGCCAGACAGAGCCAGGAGGAACAAGTGCTTCTGTGGGGGCTCTAGGGATTTAAGGCCGTCAAGATACTGTCAGCTACGCCAGACTAGCCTCTCTGCCTCTAGTCTGTCTGGGTCTGTGAATCTGTACCTCGGATCTTGCTCCTTCCCCAACATTCTACTCGCGCTTCTGACATTGGCAGGGCCCCCAGTTCTGCTCTCTTGCATTGCTGCCTTCACTTAAAGACCTTATTCCCAATTCCTGGGGCTGTGACTCTATATTTCAAGGCTATCCCCCTGCCGCATGAACCTTAGGCTCTAATCTCTACTTTTAACAAGGATTGCTATGCATCCATCCTGGTTTCTGCATTTGGTGGTGATTCGACTTGGTGCTGGACTCTAATTTTTTCATTCTGATTAATTCCAACACAATGGTTCTTTAGGAAGGGCTCTTTCTCCTAAAGCAATCTTGGATTTATCTTCTCCCCTAGCTATGCCCTCAATTTTTCACCTCATCAGAAACATCCTTAAGGGTCACAGGCAATGTGCTGAGACGGGGAGAGAGGGGTGTACTGCACAGGTGCTCTCTGTGGACCTGAAGTTATTTCACCTGAGGAAGCACCATGTTTACTAGCCACCACTTAAGCTGGGTGACTTTAGGGGTGTTGTTTAATTTCTCTCAGTTTCAGTTTTGACAAAAGCATTCCAAATCCATGTTTCATTTTTTTTAAAGAAGCATTTACATCAAATGGGGATATTCAGTAGGGAACGTATCTTAATATTTATTGAAGTCGCAAAACTCTCACTTGGGGGCTCTGTCAGAAACATCTGCAATGAATTACATCTGTTTGGCAAAATCTTCCTTGGCTCTGGAAAGCACCCTTTGGTGAGCTTTTCATTCATGTAATGGAATGCAAATACCTACCCACTCTTCTTTAAAAAGCCTTGATCCTGTGAAATAACTCCAATGCAGATGCTTCAGCTTGAGATAATAAGCTTTCGGGTTCATGATGTAAATGTGGTGTGTCATCTGCAGATCTGGGTCTCTAAGGAGACTTGCAACTAACTCACAATCTATGCTGCCCTATGCTCAAAAAATTCACTTTCTCTTGAGTGATATGTGCATTTTTTCCCCAAAGCATCTGCAGCATCTGCTCATAGGAATTATGGGAGTGTGCAAAACAAGGAGGAATGTGGTGACCTGATCTCTTGTCCACTTTTGGGAAGAAACACCTCAGAGGACACACTGAGCTTGATACATACGACATGGACTAGATTTCAGTGCCTCAAAGATGATGCCGTGGAGTGTCAGGCAGACACGGAGAAGTGTACTGAAATACAGCGCAGTGGTTTTCATGTGGGCCAGAAGGTCTGCCCTCCTTCTCTGAGTAAAGGCGGGAATTTCCCTTGAAGAAATAGAGACCATCTTCCTGCAAAGGAAGTGGTTCTTTGAAGGGAGAAAGGAGGTCTTCCTTCTCTGGAGCCAGGAAGTGGGGAACCTGGACTGTGAGGCAGGGAGGTGGCTGGAGGTTCCAGCAAGGGGTGACGGCAATGTTCCTCCCCACCTGGCCACCGTGTCACAACCATGTGACACTTTCTGGGAGTTGGGAGCCACTCAAAACTGAATGCGAGACCTTCACTCTCACTGTGGTACTTCAGTGCTCCCCAAACCTTCCATAAAGTGTTGTTAAATTTAATCACCTTGGCAGTTCCCGTCGTGGCTCAGCGGTGAGCGAACCCGACTAGCATTCATGAGGATGCGGGTTTGATCCCTGGTCTCACTCAGTGGGTTAAGGATCCTGTGTTGCCGTGAGCTGTGATGTAGGTCGCAGATGTGGATGGATCCTGAGTTGCTGTGGCTGTGGTGTAGGCCGGCAGCTGTAGCTCTGATTGGACCCCTAGCTTGGGAACCTTCATATGCTGTGAGTGCATCCCTAAAAAGACAAAAAATAAAATAAATTTAACCATTTTGTTTTAAGGAAGTAGGTGTCTACAACTGAAGAAAACAGGTATGTGCAAGCAGTCTGATTAGCTCCTTGTAAGCAGACAAAAGAGGTCAGAGTAATCCTGGAGCCACATATAATAGGCTCAGGGCACTTTTTAAATTTTACTTTTTAGGGTTGTACATGCAGCATATGGAAATTCCCAGGCTAGGGGTTGAATCAGAGCTACAGCTGCCAGCCTACACCACAGCCACAGCCACGCCAGATCTGAGCTGTGTCTGCGACCTATACCACAGTTCACGTCAATGCTGGATCCTTAACCCACTGACAGAGGCCAGGGATCTAATCTGTATCCTCATGGGTCCTAGTCAGGTTCATTACTGCTGAGCCACGACAGGAAGCCAGGCTTAGAGCACTTTGACCTCCCCCAGGTAGAGCTGCATCTCCTTGACCCTCCTGCTCACCATTATTTCTAAATGGGATTCCGCTGGAGAACCAATGAAAAAGTGGTCAAAAGCGGTCATAATTTAAGAAGAGGTTTTACTCAAAAGTTCTGAGTGAACAGAGCTGTAAATATGAAGAGCAGGGAAAGACTGTGGAGAGGAGGCACTTATATGAACCTGGGTGGTAAGTGAGGAGCAGCAAGAGAAGACTGGAGGTTGGGACCAAGAAAGCCAAGAAATCATCCAATAACATTCACTCTAGGTAACATGTTGGCAACTAGGATAGAAATTTCCATATCATAAGAATTGCAAGTCAGAGTGAATCATATCATAAACTCAGGAAAAAAACAGAATTTAGGGACGATGTAAGTTCCAAAGTTAAGGGAGTCTGGGCAGAAGAAAGGTAACACAGCAGAGAGCGTAGGGTCTTGGTCTCTGAGGCAGGGTTTCCGCATTGGAATCCTGGCCTTCCCTCACCCTAGCTATGTGACATTGGACAACTGCCTGATCTTCTCACTGCCCCAGCTTCCCCATTTATAAACTGGAGATACTAACAGTAATATTATTATAAGGAAGTCGTGATGATTACATGAGGTAATAAATGCTTAGAAGAGTTCCTAGTACAACATAAATATTCAAAACATGTTAAATATAACTGTCCTGGCACTTTTTATTGTTTAGGCAGAGATGAGCTAGGAGCAACTGATTAATGGTGAAATGTCCTACCTTCTGTCTTCCTCTCTCTAAAAGGAGGAAGAGGAGTTCCCGTCATGGTGCAGTGGTTAATGAATCTGACTAGGAACCATGAGGTTGTGGGTTCAATCCCTGGCCTTGCTCAGTGGGTTACGGATCCGGCGTTGCCATGAGCTGTGGTATAGGTTGAAGACGCGGCTCGGATCCCGCGTTGCTGTGGCTGTGGCGTATGCTGGTGGCTACAGCTCCAAATGGACCCCTAGCCTGGGAACCTCCATATGCCTTGGGAAGTGGCCCTAGAAAAGGCAAAAAAGACAAAAAAAAAAAAAAAAGACAAAACATAAAATAAATAAAAGGAGGAAGAGGTGAACAGGAAGGAAGAGGTTGAACTTAGCATGAAAAACTGTCAAAAGAACAAAAGCATGAGCACTGAAAAAAGACTGTGATTCTGAGCTAGTTTGATATCTCAAATAGTGAATTTCACATTTACTCCCTCTTGGCACAGCTAAAAATCTTACTTATCATCAATTACAAATCAAATGGCCAATCAGATGGTGAAGGCACTAAAGTGGGTTAAGTTGTGAGGAATAATCCCTTTTTGGCTCAGAATCAAAATATGTCAATACATTTGGCTTACAATATAATAGTGATTTTAAGACTCTCTCACGTCCAATAAAGACATTTTGGTCAATCAATTTACCATTTACAAATGCCTGATCAACAGTGCCATTTATATCATTCCAAAAATCACTGGAAAGCTTAAATACACAGATTCCAGAAGAATGTCCACGTCCATCTAAAAATGGAGTAATAGGACCAATGCTTACTCTTCCATCTGAAATATGACCCCCCCAAAAGATGAAATAACGAAATATTTTCAAGACACCAGACATGAGGCATGGAAGGACAATGACCTCCAAGAAAAATGAAAGATAAACTGAGTCTAAGGATTCCCTTAGCTTGTGGACTTGAGAGAGTTTTGTGGCAGTTGTATAGAAAGGGGGAACAAAGGCTGAGGCCAGTGGATCCCTGATCAGTGGGGATGGAGGTGAGAGTTCAGGAAACCTGGTAGCTACAGTAAAGACAATGTACTACATCAAGAACAGACACAGGAGATCTGCACCTGGATCCCTCAACCACTCAGTGCAGTACTGATCTGTGTATGTGGATGAAGAAACTACAGGAGGCCAGGGAGAAAAACAATCAAGAGGACTGGAGCAGAGTACTGGGAACTCTCAAAGAACTAGAAATAGGGTCTGTTCTCACTAGTCATGTGAGAAAAACTTAATTCACAGAGCACCAAGAGGGAATAAATGAGAAAGTCTTGCTTTAGTAATGGGTAATAATTAACTCTAGACTGAGGACTGTTCCAGACCAGCCTAATAAATCTTAAAAATAAGATCTCCAAGGATCAACATGTTTCCAAATAATTAAACTAAATCCTAGGAAAACCTCAAGAATATTTGTAGGAATACAAAAACACACAGCACTGAACTAGGTATAATTTATGATATTAGGCATACAATCAATGATTACCAGTCTTGTAAAGGAACTGAAAATGATGCAAAAAATCAACAGAAGCCAACTCAAAACTTATACATATATTATAATTATCAGACAGGACATCAAAATAGTTATATACAGTTATTATAATTGTATCCCATATGTTCAAAAGTTAACTGGAGGAACCGAAATTATAAAAAAGATCCAAATCAAAATTCTTGAGACAAAGAAATAAAATTTCTTCAATGAAAAAATACACTCATTTGGAATTAGCATGGAAGAAAAGATTAGAAAATTTAAAGAAACAGCCATAGAAATTGTCTAAAATGAAACATACAGAGAAAAAATTCAAAAGAAAAGAGCATCAGTTAGTTATATGAAAATGTCAAGTGACTTAAGATATATATAATTAGAATCCCCCCCCCAAAAAAAAAGAGAGTGAGAGCTGGACAGAATAAATATTTGAAGAAATATCCCCCACATTTTCTAATTTTTACAAAAAGTACAATAAACCCTAAGCATAAAAATATAAAGAAACCTACCCAAAGGCATTTCATAATCAAAATGCATAAAACCAGTGACAAAGACTATCTTAAAAGCAATGATAAAAGAAAAGACATGTTATGTACAGATTTCTTTTTGGAAACGATGCAAGTGAAAAGACAGTGGAGCAAAATCTTTAAAGTAATGAAAGAAAAAAAAATAACTTGTCAATCTAGAACGCTATACCCAGCAAATTATCTTTCAAAAACAAAGTAAAATAAAGTCATTTTCTGGCATCTAAAAGCTGAAAGAATTCACTACCAGCAGACCCAAAGTATAAGAAATGTTAAAAGAATTGAAGAGAAGAAAATTGGCACATGGAAATCTGGGTTTACACACAAAGTAATGAAGATAACGGGAAATGATAACTATGAGGGTAAGTTTGGAACACTTTTTTCTTATTATTTAAAGGATAATTGTTAAAATAACAATAACATATTGTAAGGTTTATAAGATGCACATAAGTAAGATGTATAAAAACGAAAGTATAAAGGCTTGGAGGAGAAATTAAAGTATAATATTATAAGGTTCTTGTACTACATCTCAAGTGGTATAATATCACCTGAAGTTAGACCATGATAACTTAGTTATATATTATAAACCATAAAGCAATCCTAAAACAGCAAAACAAAGAGATACAGCTAATAAACCAACAAAGGACATATAAAGCAATCATTTAAAAATTACATTATTCCAAACAAATGCTAAAAAAGAGGGAAAAGGTACCATAAGAATGGGAACAAATAGAAAATAAATAGCAAGATTTTGACTTAAAACTAATCACACCAATAATCACATTAAAACTAAAACTAAATACACAATTAAGATACAAATAAAAAAGCAAGAACAACTATATGCTGCCTGCAAAAGGATAAAAAAAAATCAGGTTAATTAACACTAATAAAAAGAAGCTGGAATGATATGCTAATATCAGATTAAGTAATACCTGTGAAGGACTCAGAAGGATGCTGTTACATGGACAGTGCTCACTGAATGTTCACTATTAGTAAATCACTTTTATAGTAGCTCTAACGAAGGAGGCAGTGAATCATCATAGATTTAGAAGTCAAATGTAGGAGCAGACCACCAATTTAAGCCCACAGGAGTCTTAAATTCAACTCCTAACGCTTTATTTACTAGTTGTAAAACTTTAGATACGTTACTTAACTTCTCTCAGCCACAGCTTCCTTATCTGTAAAATGAGGATGGCAAACAATATTTACCACACAGGGCTGTTATGAAGAAAGGTGAAATAAACAAACTCATACTAAAGAATTCAACTACCAATTTTTTTAAGGAAAAGGAAATAAAGAAATGCATTTTGTACACTTGAGATTGTGGACTGAGATTAATTCCTGTTGCACATACTATCTGTTCATGTGGTGGAGAGGGAAGGGAACTGGAGAAAGAGGGGAGAAACAGAATGAAAACAGTAAAAGTAGGAAAATGGAACGAAAAGTAATAAGGAGATAGAAAAATGGCCCAAGAATACCAGAAATAATGGGGATGTGGGGAGAGAATAAAAGGTTTCCTATGATAGGTTGGGTGGGTGTTTCAGCCATTTTTATTAGTACAGTATAACTCCAGAAAAGTGGGGACTAAGGGGAAGTCTAGATGGCTCATTTGTTGGCATATATATTTTTTATTTTGTTATAGGACTGCCTATTTCGCAATCGAGGAAAAAATGTCATTCTATGGGAATATGACTGACATTCTGGGTGTGGTTGGGACCCAACAGAGATACTCTAGGGTTTAAGAATCACGCAGGGAAAAGTTTTCCTGGAGGTAAATCTAATCACAGTTGCAAATGAAGTTTATTAGTCCCTAAGAGTAATCATTGACTCAACAATTATTTACTGGTAATCTGATATGAGGTAGGCATGCTGGTGTCAGACAGACATGCAGCAGATTCAGTGCCCTTCCTCATGGAGTTTCAAATCTGCACATTTCTACTTCCCATCTCCATTACTTACGGTCTTGAATGGAAAAAACGCAATCAATTTGGGGGCAAATATTAAGATCTACACTTCCTGTTCTTGGCAGGCAGAGGTTTAGAATGCCCAAGTCTGCATTCAGGATGTAGCCCCCTTTTCCAATTATATCTGTAGGACAGTAGTGATTTATCATATAGCTTAACGTCATTAAACATTTATTAAGCACCCATAGTGTGCTAGACACACAGAATAGATAAAAGACATTGTTCTTGCTTAGCAGCCCTTTGTAAAAGAAGACTAATGAATATATGCTTATTCAATAGCTCAAGAAGGCAATATACATTTTAAGAAATCTATAAATATTTAATCAAGATGTTGTACAGTAAATCTGATAGAGAAACCTAGACTTTTTGGATTAGTAAAAATAGGATTCTAAATGATTAAAAACTTCAAAGGTGTACAGCTTTAGTTGACAAAATGAATTGAAAATATCTTGAGATAGATATTTCAAAACTGTTCCATATAATTTCTCACAAATTTCCTGGAAAAATTTTTTAAAAATCAGAGAGTATCTTAAATCCCCAATAGATAAAATGAATTAATTCTGCATCATTTCAATCTAGACATAAAATGTGGAAGATTTCATATTATCCCAGTAGCTTATATGTTAATAACTTGGAAAAGATTCGAAGTCTGACTTGATCCTTTCATTTTGAGTGACTGAAACTATAAACACACACACAGCCTCACAGAAATAGGACCTTTTGTATACAGATATATAACCCCATCATTTGGGCACTTTGTGGTCCTTTTGAACATCATCCTTGACTTTAAGCCCTTTTGTTCTAAAGTTAATTTTAGCTATGAATTTCCAGGTCTCTGGAGAGAACGTGTCACAACAAACCTTACTGTGAGACAGATTTTCGGGTTTATATTTAATTAAAAGTGCCCTTACATCTGCTCAGTAGCCATCCTAAAAAAGTCCTTCTGTGATGTGAGTGATGACCCACAACTTCCGATCTATATTTGTAGGTAGCATTCCATAGCAGCAACTGCCAGCTGGTATCCTGCACTTTTCTCCCTACTGTGCCACTGAAAGGGAACAATTTGTTGTGTGGGAGGTCTGAGACTCTGGAGATTAAATTACCATCTGAGTGGACATGGTTACAATACCATTCAAAAATATTACTTAACTCTCTGCTAGGTGTTTTTTTTCCCCCACACTAACGGAGCGACCCAGGTGAGTTGTTACAGATCTATGTCAACTGCTGTTGTTGCATGGAACAGACAACGGTAGCGGCATCTCCTTTATCTGTCAATGGCTTATGGACAGGCAAAGTAGAGAAGGTACTTTGACACAGTGGGGAATATAGTACATTTACCAACTGAAAGAAAATTGAGTTTCTCTTGAATTGTTTACTGCTGCTGGAGAAACAAGAGACGTTAATTTCATACTGTTTAATACAGCTTTGAAAGAATGTAAAAGAAAATAATGCTTGAGCATAACAGTGGAATGCTTAAATTCTGCCCTCCCTCAAGCAAAACAAACTCAATATAGTTTTAGATCTTTAAAATAGATTTTAAATTCTTAAGAATTCAGATCCTGAGGGATTATGTTAAGTAGTTCTTACAAATCATATCTTGTGCCAAGTGGCATATAGAAAAATATGCAAAAATATGATTATGTTTCATTGAAGATTCTGTCTATTCTGTATTATAGCTGAATTTGAATTTTTATATTTATAGACACCATTACATCACATATGGTAAGTGACTGTAAAATATACATATATAAAATTATATTGGTTTACCTATATGCAAATGAACAAATATATTCATTCATACGTATAATTTAAAAAAATTATCGTTTAACTTCTGAAAAATGAGTCTGGAGTCCAGTTGTTTTTCATGAGCCCTGCAATGTCAAGAAGGATTAATTTGTACCATCCATAAATTACTCATTATATTGGTGGCCCTTTGGCTTTTTCATTTGTAGCCATGATCAGTTTGGGGGCTTTTTTTACAATTCCTATTACAGGCTGGAATTGTGGGGTTACAGCGGTGAATGAAGACCAGATCCTAGGATGGACTTGGACCAATCTCAATGAAGTTTTTCAGAAGAACAATGTTCCATAATTCCACACAACATATCGGCTCTCTCCTGTTTTTAGATCAGCACTTTGTCATAGAAATGTAATATGAGCCACAGATGCAAACCACACATATAATTTTAAATTTTCTAACAACGCATTCAAAAAGGTAAAAAGTAACAAATGAAATTACCTTTAATAATACAGTTAATGTAATACATATTGTTTTAATTTTTTTCTAATGCTTGTCAAAAAAATGTATAACTCTGCATTATGTAAAATTATTTTGTTTCCCATTGGTGCTTAAGGTACTATATGTAAAAATACTTTTTTAAATAATGAGAAAAAAAAGGAGTTTCCATTGTGGTGCAACAGAAATGAATTCAACTATTATTCATGAGGACGTGGGTTTGATCCCTGGCCTTGCTCAGTGGGTTAAGGATACAGCATTGCTGTGGCATGCTGTGGCATACGTAGGCTGGCAGCTGCAGCTCTGATTCAACCCCTAGGCTGGGAACTTCCACATGCTGCAGGTCGCAGGTGTGGCCCTAAATAGACAAGAGAGAAAGAAAGAAAAGAAAAGAAAAACAGAGGGAGGGAGGAAGGAAGGACAGAAGAGGGACATGCATGACAAAAAGTAGCAAGATAATTAGGTGTGTACGAGTCAGGTTTGTCTTGGGGCTCCATGTTGTGTATTTGATTATGTAATTGACCTCTGGCAGGTAATTTAGCACTCTTACCTGTAAAGGGAGCATAATACTTGATTTGGATGAGATAAGCATTCAAAACACTTTTAACACTGCCTGGCACAGAGCAATGGCTCAATAAAGGACAGGAGGAAGAAGATGATGGTGATGCTTTTGGGAGTGTGAACAAAGGGGTAGAGTTTTAGCGACTTTACTAGGAACTTACAGATACACTTGAGGTACTCTATACCCTGCTGGATACATTGTAAATGGTCAAAGTTTGATAAGGAGTGAATAGCTTAATAAAACTATGGCTCAGAGCTCCCATCATGGCTCAGCGGTTAATGAATCTGACTAGCATCCATGAGGACGCAGGTTCTATCCCTGGCCTTGATCAGTGGGTTAAGGATCTGGTGATGCTGTAAGCTGTGGTGTAGGTCGAAGACCTGGCTTGGATCCTGCGTTTCTATGGCTGTGGTGTAGGCCAGCAGCTACAGCTCTGATTCAACCCTAGCCTAGGAAGCTCCATATGCCATGGGTGTGGCCCTAAAAAGCAAATAAAGTAGAATAAAATAAAAATAAAACTATGGTTCACCCACAGAAAGGAATATTAATTACACTGTATATTATTACGCAGTTGACATGTAATTTTGAAGATTATATAAAATTACTGAAAGGATCATGGCAAATATAGATAAAAATTTAGAATACAAAACAGTAAGTGTACTGTGATAATGCTTATTTAAAATAGTGATGGATGTGGAAAAGGCTTGGATAGTAATTTACAAAAGTAGAAATAATTAGAGTAAAGTAACAAATTATTTAATATTATTATAACATTTTCAATAAAATTAGTATGAGTATTTTATTATAGAAATACTTACACTTTCTTATTATTTAGTGAAGGACAAATATTTACTCAGCATCTATTCTGTTCTTCACTTCACTGGTTACAGTGGCACAATCCAAAAGAAAAAAAGGACAGTGCCTTATCCCACAAAAGGCTACCAGAACAACATGAAATAACATGATCAAAACAAAAATGGAAAACGTAAAATAGGTACTTAATTATGTCTTATGTATTATTTAATAATAAAAGCATTGTATACAATGTCTCAAGAAATATATATTATATATTAAATGATAAACTACTTAATTGAATTAATTGAATTGAGTTCAGATAAGATCAAAGCAGAACTGTGTCTCTTGGAGATTAGCCTTGAGCTGAAGTTTAAAGGATAGGCTATCTCTATATAAATGGCAAAAGAGAATTTAGATTCCAGAAGGGAAAAATTGAATAAAAGGAATTAATCAGAAAAAAAAGACTGATAATACCAGGAAGTTTCATTTTTTTTTTTTTTGGAGGAAAGGACAGTGGGTTAATTATTCATTTTACTTAACTAATATTTATTAAGTGCAAAATATGGAGTGAGCAAATTAGGCATGATGTTGAAGGCAGGTTAAACTGCAGATTAAATCACGTTTCTGGTGTCTTCTGAATGATGACTGATTTGGTTTGGATGACCCTCCGTATCCTTCATGATGATGAGATTCTGGATGACATACCCCACACAGCTCTCTGAAAAAAGACTAGGCAGTCCTGTACTTCCCTCATAGGATTATATCTGGATGCTGTCTCACCATATTTGTACTTAAAATGGGGCTTTTTTCCACTGTGTTCCCCAGAAAACAATCCAAAATATAAGCTCTGCCCTTTACTCCATCATACATTTTTGGCATTCAGATGAGAATATACTTTGAAAAGTATAATTAGATAAACTCAGATATACAAAATAAAGAAAAAAAAACTAACTCTGATTCTTCGGTTAATTTTCAAAAAAGAAGAAACAAAATGATGGAACCATGGCTGTTAATTTGGCAAAACACACAAAGGGCTTTTCAGGAATAGCCACAGCCAACTCCCTGTAGGACAAGAGAAAGCCTGGAAAAAGCCAAGAAACCAAGTAAAAGGATGAGGCACTGTGATAAACCTCATAAATTTGCTCAGAAAGTTCTCTTGAGCACATCCTCAAATAATCAGACATAATAAAAACAGATTGTTAAGAAAGGTAGAGAAACTAAAAAAAAAAAAAAAAAAAGTCTAAAAGAAGATCTTGAAATCTTCATCTGCCCTTATTCTATTTTTGCTTAAGATGAAAATACATCATTTGCCTTGTGCTTTAGAGTTTATAAAGTGTTTTAACATATATTCTCTATTTAAATTTCACAACAACTTTGGGATTGCTGAGATGTAAGAGTTTCAGAGGCTGAGGGGCCTGCCCCACCCTCTCCTGCCAGCAGTGGAAACGGAGCACACACTTAAATCCTGAGACTCCAAACTTTGTTATGCAGCATCACATAAGTAATTAATGGATTAGAACCGCATAGCACTAACCACATCCAGCCAGGATTTTGGGCAGAGATATATACTGACAACCACATGTATCTGGTTGTCTCACATTAGACATCAAATGGTAAAGGGGAACCAAAGGCCTCTTGTCTACGACTCTCCTATGCAGCCTGCAAAGGCATCTAGAATTTCCACCACTTAAGTTATTCCTTTGGGTAAGATATAACCACCCCTTTAAAAAAGAAATTATGTTACTGAGACAGAAATATCATGGAAAACAAAAGTAAGAAACTATCAGAGAGGGCTCTGTGAAGAGGGGATGGAGGACAGAGTTATTCTCATAGATGGGTTTCAGGGATGGGTGCTTTGTAGGGGTCCAGGGAAGTCCTGATGGCTGTATAAGAGTACCGGATGAGTGAGGGAGTGGGTATGAGAAGATCCTTCCTGCAACTTTGCTCAGGACTCTGTCTCCGTGCTTCTCTGTGGTATTTAAACCAGACTGTCCTTGATACATGTGTTCTACAGACTCTGTAAGTTACACTCTAAGATTCTAGAAAATAGGGTACCAGGAGCCAGGATGCTAATTTGATATGACTCGACAATTATGAAGTGATCCTCAGAAATGAAACAGGAAACACCATCTTTCATTGGGTTATTGCCATAGGATGCAAACTGGTTATCATCTCTTCCATACAGAAATTATTTCCTGAGTGCCAAAAGCGACAACAGCTTTCAATAGGATGAGGAGGTGCTGAGAGTGATAAAAAAAAAAAAAAAAAGATTTATTTTCTCAAACCCATTCCAAAGGTCTCGTGCCCTTTTTTTTCTGGAGCTGTAAACTTCCATAATGCAATATGCTTTTATGTGAAGTGATGTTAATAAAAAAAGTTAAAGGAGTGACATAGGAGTTCCGTGTCAGGCTATGCATCAGATATACTGATCAATAACAAAACTCAGGTTCTTAAGTCTGCTTTTTAGTAATAATAGGAAGAAAAAAATATAACAAATATATTTTGGAGGCATAGCAGAAAATACTCAGTGACTGGTGAATGGATGCTAGAAAGTGTTGTCTAAGCTTTTGGAGCCAGGAACCATGTCTTAAGTGATGTTTATTTTATACTGAACACATCTTTGTACAGTATAGACTTTGCACATAGACTGTGCACAATAAATGTTTTCTAGCATAATGGTTAGCTGAGCAGATTAAGAATGCAGATAAAGTTTCAGGAGCATTTCTCTCCCCCCCCCTTTTTTTTTTCTCTTTTTAGGGCCACACCTATGACATACGGAAGTTCTTACGCTAGGAATCGAATCAGAGCTGCAGCTGCAGGCCTATATGCCACAGCCACAGCAATGCCAGATCTGAGCCACACCTGTGACCTATGCCACACTTTGCAGCAACACTGGATCCTTAACCAACTAAGCAAGGCCCGGATATCCAGCAACCCCACTATATTGGGTTCTTAACCCCCTGAGCCACAATGGGAACTCCAGAAGCATTATTTAATTTTTCAAATATTTTAAGAATGTAAAGCAAGTTAAAATATATGTTACCTATGAACTAGAAATTATCTATTTATTACCATATTAATGAAAGCAGTTGATTTCCTTGCTAAAAATCTTCCAGAGGCCTCCTATTGTCTCGAAGTAGCCTATAAGACCAAAACAATCCAGCATTTGCTCAGGTCCCCTACCTCGGTTTCTACCACTTTCCGCCTAGGGCACTCCGCACTGGCCTACTTCCTGCTCCTCTTCAGGCCTCTACACATGCTGTACCTCCTTTTAGAACGTTCATCCCCCAGATCTTTATAAGGCTCAGTCCTTCCCATAACTTAACTCTTGCTCTGAGATCCTGCCCTCAGAGAAGCCTTCTTAGATCACTCCTAAGCGGACTAGTCTTCCCTTACCCTAGTTATTTTTCTTCATGGTCTCTACCATTGCCTGAAATTATAAAATTGATCGTTTGGTTCATGTTAAGTCCAGCACGTGGCATATAACATGTACTCAGTAAGCATTTCCTTCAAAGAATGTTTCCAAATCAATCTATTGGACGGTGTGGACCAAGGACTCACAATTCCGCTGCCTCCAGTTGTCAGGCAGGTAAGTAGACCTTGGATGAGACAATGAGGCACGGCAGGAGCTGCAACTACCTGGGAAACTGTAGGCTCCAAACCAAAGGTATTCACATTTTTTAAAAAAGTAATCAAAACACTGTGTTGACCAAATAAAACATATATGATGACCAGACTGGGCCTGACCTCTTCCAGTTTACGTGACACATGCATTTATAGATAGCAATGATCACCTAATGGTAGTTATTTCTAGAGAAAAATATTGTTTCCAATAAATATTCCTTCCCACTTCTTTTCCTCCCTTTCTTTCACCTTCTCTTTCTTAGCATTTTCCCTTAAGACCTGAAGGTGAATTAGCACAGTGTGTGTCCAATTCTTAACTGTTCAGCAATCTGATGATAGGAGCAGTGGCTGTAAACAAAAACATCTTTATGTTTTCTAGTCACAAAAATAGGAAGCTCCAAACTCAAGAACATACATCAGTTATGGAAATAGGAAGGGTGGGGGCTTGTCAAAGACAGAAAATAGGAAATGCTTCTCCCTGCTAACTCCTGGTACCTACTCTCAAGTCTGCAGAGAAGGGTAATTTTCAGAGGAGAGATCATCTTATAAGTATGAATAAGGCTATTGAGGCTATAAAGCCTTTATATGATAATAAGACCTGAATTCCATGGTCTCTTCCTATAAAGCTAAGACTGATCTTAGGCAGTTATCTGATTCTCTGATGCCCCAACCGGTCTGTGGTAGGATTCAGATTGAGTCAATCAATCTGTTATCATCTGCTATTTATATTTCTCTGCAATCAATGTCCATGCCACGTTGCTTCAGGCTGTGATTCACAATCATAAACTGTGGTTTATCAACTTCAGTTATGAGAAAAACTGGGCAGGCAAGATGTAATTACATTGTCATGAGTGACGAAAAGACAAACACAGAGGCTCACAGCAGTGATCACAGAAGTCAGGCATATACTTCCCATTAGCTCAGTTTGTGTGCCCAAACCTTTATTTGCTCTACCAGCACTGAGGCTGCGCTGTATTTTTAGTTGCTTCATTTCTTCCAAATTGGAATAGCATTTTGTGATAGAGATGCCTGCATTTTCAAGAGTCCTTTATGATTTTTTTTTTTGGGGGGGGGGTGAGACAATGATTAGCCTTGTAGGAGTTTGCTGTCATTTAGATAAATTTATGGTGGGGCTATCAAGCCTAGAATTAATAGGGAAAACCTAGCAAAACCTAATCTGTCAGTTCAAGGCACAGACCTCAATGCTTTAATCACAGCTAAACTCTTTTATTTCTGGGGCACCAAAGCTGTCCTCACAGTAGGGTGTTACTGCAAGTTTACAATGTCTAAAGGGTAGACGTATGCTCACATTTCAGTTCAAATTGTGTGTTTTCAGGCAACATCAGTTTGTTGATATTGTTAAACTCTCTGCCTTTTTTTTTTTTTTCCTGGTATGATTTGATTATCATCTTAAGATGCTCTTTAGAATTCACTACTTATGGAGTTCCCATCGTGGCGCAGTCTTAACTAATCCGACTAGGAACCATGAGATTGCGGGTTCGATCCCTGCCCTTGCTCAGTGGGTTAATGATCCGGCATTGCCGTGAGCTGTGGTGTAGTTTGTGGACACGGCTCGGATCCTGCCGTTGCTGTGGCTCTGGCGTAGGCCAGTGGCTACAGCTCCGATTAGACCCCTAGCCTGGGAACCTCTCATATGCCACGGGAGCGGCCCAAGAAATGGCAAAAAGACAAAAAAAAAAAAAAAAAAATTCTACTTAAAGCAGATTCTAACTTAGACTTTTTTTTCATAGGATATTACTTTGGAAAAACATAAACAAATTGTCAGTGGGTTAGATCAACACTATACATGCAGCAGATGAACTGGAGATGAAGAAAAATGTTACTGTTAACAGACTTATTCAGAAGAATAGAACACCGCTGCTCATGAACAAACCTATGTGCAAGAGGCCATTAGCTATTGGTAAGTTATACAGAATTTTTTTTTTTTTTTTTTTTTTTTTTTTTTTAGTGCCGCACCTGTGGCATATGGAAGTTTCCAGGCTAGGGGTCAAATCAGAGCAGCTGCTGGCCTACACCACAGCAATGCCAGATTTGAGCCATGTCTTCAACCTACACCACAGTTCATAGCAACAGCAGATGCTTAATCTGGTGAGCAAGGCAAGGGATGGAAACTGCATCCTCATGCGCATTTCAGGTTTGTTTCCACTGAGCCACAACAGGAACTCCCCAAATACAGAATCATTGAGGTTAAGAAAAACAAAGTACATATCATTGCTTTACACCCATTTATTTCTCAATGCTCAGCTCTGGCGTATTATCTGCACCAAGAAGGCTTGATGAACAGAACTTCAAAAATAACTCAAACTGAGATGCTCTCTTAGTCAAGGCAGTAATATTTTCTCCCAACTACCTTTTTCTCTCACAAAAATAAAAAATCTATACCTTTGGCATTTACTTTCAAATTTTGTATATTGTTATATCTAATATCTCCTTCTCTACTACATTCTTAGGACATGTAAGCATTTTCCCACAGTGTTTAAAATGGAGTTTACAATAACAGTTCATTTTAAATTCCATATATTTCAAAATCTTAATCATGTATTTGAATGGAATAATCCATTATTTAAGAGTAGTCAGAAATTTAAAACAAGTAATTTGACTTACATTGGACAGCAAAACATAATGCTACTAATTCTACTGTTAGAGTTTCTAAATGTTCCTTAGATACATCAAACAAAGTGCAACTTCAATATTTCTATCTAACAAAATGACCTCATCTATATTTCAAATGTTTCCAATCAATATTTTCCTTCATTTTTGTATCAACTCACCATTATAACCACATATAATTGAAAAGCTAAGAACCAGACAGCCTATTGTAAATAATTTATATTTGTCACTGCGAAAAACAAATTGTTAAATACCATTGACAAAACTGTTTATATTTTTATGTTAAAAAGGTACTTTTCTCCAGTTTCTTTCCTTCTCTCTTAGCTTTTAAAACCAGCCCATCCTCTTTCTTTCAATGTTTGTGATCCAGAATTTCTGGTTAATTCTCAATGTTTTCTATCATATCAATCAAGTAAAAGATGAAATTATGCCAAGTTTTTAGGGAACTATGAAATGTCTACGAAGGAAATGAAATAGTAAAAATTTAAGCTTGTCTAAGCTTATACACCTGTGTGGAGATTCTAGGGACCAACACCTTGACAAACAGCTATTAAGACATCTAGGGAAAATGTTATAATTGTGAGGCATCTTTTAGTCTCTCTTTCCTTTCCTTGCTCACTGCAGGTCTGCTCATCTCCTCTGGCCCATCGAGCACTCATATACTGTAGGTCACTGCCCTGTAAGCTAGGAGAGAGGTCCATGCAAGGAGTTGTCAGGGTCAATTCTGATGGAGTTTGGCCTTCCAGAGAAGATATTTACACATCATAATTGTTGATTTGCGAAGTGTTGTTTGGTTAGGAACTGCTGATAGTACAGGCCCAGAGGGAGAGAGACTAGGTAAAAACCTCCCCAGGATCATCAGCCTTTTCTGCCTATTCTCAAAGGACCAAACACATAATTCCCAATAAGTTGACTCCCTTTACAGAACAGGTTAACTCTTCCTTGGGGGGGTTTCTCAATGCTCATTAATTCATTCAATAAATATTTGGTGAGGACATGCTCCCTACCAGGTAAATCCTAGGTCAGTGTTTTCAATCCTGGATGCTCATTTAAATTTCCCTAAAGAGCTTTTTAAAAAAATGCCTATGTCAGGCCACATACCAAATGTATAAGAACTGGATATGATCTTAAGTATAAAAAGAACTGGGAAACACTTTCTGGGCACTGAGGTTATAAAGGTGAACAGGACAGACTAGATTCCCACTCTCACGGTACTTAAATTTTAGTGAAGGAAACATCCCAAGATATAAAGACTTTGTTTCTGCCATTACAGCAGTCGAGAACACCTTAGAACCTTCTTAGAACACAAGATCTAAAGACTTAATGAACACATTTGAGACTGCATAAAATAATAATGCATAAAATTCACTGAAGTCAGGAATAAATCAGGAATAAATCAGGGATGTAAGGAAATATTGTAGCCACTGATTATTAGAAATCTATGGCCTAGAGCTTAAGGATGTGGTGCTAGTGGTAAAGTTAGATTGTTACTGGGACAAAACCTTGAGCCCAGTGGATCAAAGACTACCCTCAATAAATATGGAAACCAGGAAGGGCTGTCATGTGGGAGAGGGTAAATAAATGTGTGTGTGGGTGTGTGTGTACTCATACACATGTACACCTTCACACATACATCCACACTTCCTAACCATGCTCCAGAGAGAGTTAGTAAGTAAAGTTATCTTTTCTTGGCTTGGCTCTAAGTAATGGTTAAAGCCGATAAATATCTGTGATTGATTGTGGTTGATGCCCAGTCTTGAGGGGCCCTAGAGTATGAATATATCTTATTTACATGATCCTTAAAACTGCAAGCTTTGAATTATAATTTTAAGTTGACTTGGAACTATTTTGCTTCTAGATGCCTGAAAGAAGAAAATAGGAATTCATTTTATTATTTAAAAATTGCTATAGAGATAAAGAAAACATATAAAAGATCAATGAAACTAAAAGCTGGTTCTTTGAAAATATAAACAAAATTGATAAACTTTTAGCCAGTCCATTAAGAAAAAAAAAATGGAGTGGGCTCAAACTAATACAATTAGAAATGCAAAAGGAGAAGTTTCAATGAACACCTCAGAAATACAAACGATCATAAGAGATTACTACAAGCAACTATACACCAATAAAATGGACAACCTAGAATAAATGGACAAGTTCTTAGAAAGATAAAACCATCTAAGACTGAACCAAGAAGAAATAGAAAATACGAACAGACCAATCACAAGTACCGAAACTGAAAATATTATTAAAAAACTTCCAACGAACCAAAGTCCAGGACCTGATGGCTTTACAGACAAATTCTACTAAACATTTAGAGAAGAGTTAACTCCTATCCCTCTGAAACTATTCCAAAAATTTGCAGAGGAAGGAACACTCCCAAACTCATTCTATGAGGCCACCATCTCCCTGACACCAAACCACACAAATATATCCATACAAAAAAGAAAATTACAGGCCAATATCACTGATGAACAATATCACTGTTGCTAGACAAAATACCAGCAACAAAATATTAGCAAACCAAATCCAACAATACAGTAAAAGGATTACACACCTGATCAAGAGGGATTTATCTCAGGGATGCAATGATTTTTCAATATTCACAAATCAATCAGTAAAGTACACTACATTAATAAATTGAATAAAAAACCTGTATGATTATTTCAATAGATGCAGAAAAAGCTTTTGATAAAATTCAACCTCCATTCATGGTAAAAATTCTTTTTTTTTTTTGTCATTTCTTGGGCCACTCCCATGGCATATGGAGGTTCCCAGGCTAGGGGTCTAATCGGAGCTGTAGCCACTGGCCTACGCCAGAGCCACAGCAATGCGGGATCTGAGCCGCGTCTGTGACCTACACCACAGCTCACGGCAACGCTGGATCATTAACCCACTGAGCAAGGCCAGGGATTGAACCCGCAACCTCATGGTTCCTAGTTGGATTTGTTAACCACCGCGCCACGAAGGGAACTCCCATGGTAAAAATTCTTCAGAAAGCAAGCACAGAGGGAACATACCTTAACATAATAAAGGCCATATATGAAAAACCCACAGCTAACAGTATACTCAACAGTGAAAGTCTGAAAGCATTTTCTCTAACATCTAGAACAAGACAAGGATGCACACTCTCATTACTTCTATTCAACATAGTTTTAGAAGTCCTAGCCATGGCCATCAAGAAGAAAAATTTTAAAAAAGGAATCAAAATTAGAAAAAGAAGTAAATTGAGATACTATACATAGAAAATCCTACAAAAGCCAGAAGAAAACTACAAGAGATCATCAATAAATTTGGTAAAGTTGCAGAATACAATATTAATATACAGAAATCTGTTGCATTTCTTTTTTTTTTTTTTTTTTTTTTTTTTTGTCTTTTGTCTTTTTTTGTCTTTTGCTGTTGTTGTTGTTGTTGCTATTTCCTGGGCCGCTCCCGCGGCATATGGAGGTTCCCAGGCTAGGGGTTGAATCGGAGCTGTAGCCACCGGCCTACGCCAGAGCCACAGCAACGCGGGATCTGAGCTGCGTCTGCAACCTACACCACAGCTCACGGCAACGCCGGATCGTTAACCCACTGAGCAAGGGCAGGGACCGAACCCGCAACCTCATGGTTCCTAGTCGGATTCGTCAACCACTGCGCCACGACGGGAACTCCTGTTGCATTTCTATACACTAACAAGGAAAGATCAGAAAGAAAAATTAAGGAAACAATCCCATTTACTACTGGAGCAAAAAGAATAAGATATCTAGGGATTAACCTACCTAACAAGGTAAAAGACCTGTACTATGAAAATGTTGATGAAAGAAGTTGAAGATGACACAAAAAATATATCACATTCTTGGATCAGAAGAATCAATACTGTCAAAATGACAATACTACCCAAGGCAATCTAAAATTTAAAGCAATCTCTATCAATTTACCAAAGGCATTTTTCACAGAACTAGGAAAAATTTTTAAATTTGTATGGAAACACAAAAGACCCTGAATAGCCAAAGCAATGGTGTGGAGGAAAAATGGAGTTGGAGGAATCAGGTGTCCTGATTTCAGACTATGTTATAAAGCTACAGAAATCAAAACAGTATGTTACTGGCACAAAAACAAAAATATAGATTAATGGAACCCAGAAATAAACCCATGCACACTTACTGTCAATAATCTATTACAATGGAGGCAAGAAAATTCAATGGAGAAAAAAGTCTCTTCAATAAGTTGTCTAGGGAAATTGGACAATTGCAAATAAAAGAATGAAATTAGAACATCCTCTGACACCACACACAAAAATGAACTCAAAACGGATTAAAGACCTAAATATAAGACCTGATATTATAAAACTTTTAGAGGAAAACATAGGCAGAACACTCTGACATAAATTGCAACAATATCTTTTTGGATCCACCTCCTAGAGTAATGAAAATAAAAATAAAAATAAATAAATGGGACCTAATTGAATTTAAAAGCTTTTACACAGCAATAGAAACCCATAAACAAAATGAAAAGAAAACCCACAGAATGGCAGAAAATATCTGCAAACAATGTGACCAACAAGGGATTAATCTCCAACATGTATGATCAGCTCATGCAGCTCATTATCAAAAAGACAAACAACTCAATTAAAAAATAGGCATAAGATCTAAATAGACATTTCTCCAAAGAAGACAGACAAATGGCCAAAAAGCACATGAAAATATACTCAACATTGCTAATTATTAGAGAAACGCAAATCAAAGCCACAATGAGGTATCACCTCATAACAGTCAGAATAGCCATCTTCAAAAATTCTACAAGCAATAAATGTTTGTAGAGGGTGCAGAGAAAAAGTACCCCTCTTACACTGATGGTGGAAATGTAAATTGGTACAACCACTGTGGAAAACAGTATGGAGGTTCCATTGAAAACCAAAAGTAGAACTACCATATAACCTAGCAATCCCACTCCTGGATATACATCAAGAGAAAACCATAATTCAAAAAGATGCATGCACTCCAATGTTCATTGCAGCACTATTTACAATAGCTGAGACATGGAAGGAACCTAAATGTCCACTGAAGGATGAATGGATAAAGAATATGTGGTATATATATATGCAATAGAATATTACTCAGCCATAAAAAGACTGGAATGATGCCATTTCAGCACTATGGGTGGACTTAGTGTTAGTCATACTAAGTGATAATCACACTAAGAGAAATAAGTCAGACAAAGACAAATACCATATGATACCACTTATACGTAGAATCTTAAAAATGATAGAAATGGACTTATTTACAGAATGGAAACAGAGTCACAGACTTTGAAAACAAACTTATGTTTACCAAAGGGAAACTGTGGGGGTGGGAAGTGATAAATTAGGAGTTTTGGATTAACATATATATACTATGATACATAAAATAGATAATCAGTAAGTCTCCTGTATAGCACAGGGGACTCTCTTCAATATTCTGTAATAACCTATATGGGAAAAGAACCTGAAAAAGAATGGATATATGTATATGTATAACTAAATTACCTGCTATATACCTGAAACTAACACAACATTGTATACCAATCACACTCTAATATAAAACAAAAATTAACAAAAATAAAATCTGTTTAAAAATAAGGAATTGCTATAGAATATTATCAATTATAAGGTAATAATTTTTAAAAATCATAAAGTTTGCAGGAAATAAACCACCATATGTAAGAGTTAGTGGAAAGAAAAAAGAACCAGACCCACAAAGACTTAAGAAATTGGAATAATCATAAGACACTGACAATAGAAATTGAAGAAGGCACAAATAAATTGAAAGGTATTCCATGTTTATCAATTGGAAGAATCGGTATGGTGAAAACATCTGTACTACCCAAAGCCATCTACAGGACAATTTAATCCATATCAAAGTTCCAATGGATGAATATTTTCTCAGGGCAGTCTCCCAAAGCAATAGAAATTAGAGCAAAAATAAACCCATGGGACCTCATCAAACTGAAAAGCTTTTGCACAGCAAAGGAAACCAAAAAGAAAACAAAAAGACAACTTACAGAATGGGAGAAAATAGTTTCAAATGATGCAACTGACAAGGGCTTAATCTCTAGAATATATAAGCAACTTATACAACCCAACAGCAAAAAAACCAATCAATCAATGGAAAAATGGGCAAAAGACCTGAATAGACATTTCTCCAAAGAAGATATACAGATGGCCAACAAACACATGAAAAAATGCTCAACATTGCTGATTATAAGAGAAATGCAAATCAAAACTACCATGAGATACCACCTCACACCAGTCAGAATGGCCATCATTAATAAATCCACAAATAACAAGTGCTGGAGGGGCTGTGGAGAAAAGGGAACCCTCCTGCACCGTTGGTGGGAATGTAAACTGGTACAGCCACTATGGAGAACAGTTTGGAGATACCTTAGAAATCTATACATAGAACTACCATATGACCCCGCAATCCCACTCTTGGGCATCTATCCGGACAAAGCTCTACTTAAAAGAGACACATGCACCCGCATGTTCATTGCAGCACTATTCACAATAGCCAGGACATGGAAACAACCCAAATGTCCATCGACAGATGATTGGATTCGGAAGAGGTGGTATATATACACAATGGAATACTACTCAGCCATAAAAAAAGGATGACATCATGCCATTTGCAGCAACATGGATGGAACTAGAGAATCTCATCCTGAGTGAAATGAGCCAGAAAGACAAAGACAAATACCATATGATATCACTTATAACTGGAATCTAATATCCAGCACAAATGAACATCTCCTCAGAAAAGAAAATCATGGACTTGGAGAAGAGACTTGTGGTTGCCTGATGGGAGGGGGAGGGAGTGGGAGGGATCGGGAGCTTGGGCTTATCAGACACAACCTAGAATAGACTTACAAGGAGATCCTGCTGAATAGCATTGAGAACTATGTCTAGATACTCATGTTGCAACAGAAGAAAGGGTGGGGGAAAAAGCTGTAACTGCAATGTATACATGTAAGGATAACCTGACCCCCTTGCTGTACAGTGGGAAAAAAAAAAAAAAAAGTTCCAATGGTATTTTTCACAGAAAGAGAAAAACCAATCCTAAAATTTGTGTGGTAGCACAAAAGACCCTAAATTGCCAAAGAAAATTTGAGAAAAAACACAAAGTAGGGGGCATAATGCTTCCCAATTTCCAACTATATTACAAACCTTTAGTGATCAAAACGGTATGGTATTGGCATAAAAACAGATATATAGATCAGTGGAATAAAATAGAGTGACCAGAAATAAACCCACACATACATGACCAATTAACATACAACAAAGAAACAAGAATTTACAGTGAGTAAAAGATAATCTCTTCAATAAACGATGTTGGGAAAACTGGACAATGGCATGCAAAATAATGAAACCAAACTATTTTCTTATATACAGAAAAATGAACTCAAAGCGGATTAAAGACCTGAAACCATAACACTACCAGAAGAAAACATAGGTAGTAATCTCCTTAACTTTAGTCTTGACAATGATTTTTGGATTTGACACCAAAAGAAAAGACAGCAAAAGCAAAAATAAACAAATGGAATATATCAAACTAAAAAGTTTCTGCCCAGGAAAGGAAACCATCAGCAAAACGAAAAGGCAACCTACTGAATGGGAGAAATTATTTGCAAATCACCTATTTTATAACCCTGACAAACGGTTAATATCTAAAATATATTAGGAATTCATACAATTCAATAGCAGAAAAGTTAATCTGATTAACGAATGAACAGAGGATCTGAATATACAATTTTCTGAAAGAAACACACAGATGGTCAACAGGTATGTGAAAAGATATTTAAAATTACTATAACCAGTGGATGTTATAACCAAATCAAAAGCACAATGAAATATCACCTGATACCTCTTAGAATGGCTATTATCAAAAAGACAAGAAATCACACGTATTGGTGACAAGGGAACCCTGATGCACTGCTGTTAGGGATGTAAATTGGGGCAGCTGCTGTGGAAAACACTATGGAGTTTCCTCAAAAAATTAAAAATAAAGCCACCATGTGATCCTGTAATCTTACTTCCAGGAATCTGAAGAAAATGACAGCATAAACTTGAAAAGGTATATGTACTATCATGTTCACTGCAGCTTTATTTGCACTAGCAAAGATACAGAAACCATCTAAATGTCCATTGAAGAATGAATGCATGAAGAAATTAAACACAAACTCATGCACACACACACACACACACACACACACACACACACACACACACGGCAGAATATTATTCAGCCATGAAAAAGTAGAAAATCTTGCCATTTGCACCAACATGGATGGACCTTGAGGGCATTATCCTGAGTGAAATAAGTCAGAGAAATATAAATACCATATGACCTCACTTATATGTGGGATCTGATAAAAAAATAAAATAAAAAACAAGCTCACAGATACAGAGGACAGATTAGTGATTGCCAGAAGCAAGAAATGGGGGTGGGGTGGGGTGGGCAAAATGGGTGAAGGTAGTCAAAAGGCAAAGACTTCCAATTATAAAAGAAATAAATCATGGGTATGTAACATAAAGCTTAATGGCAATAGTTAATAATTCTGCTTTGCATGTTTGAAAGTTGCTAAGAGAGTAGGTCTTAAAAGTCCTCATCACAAGAAAAATATTCTGTCACTATATATGGTGACAGATGTTGACTTATTGTGTTGATCATTTTGTAACACGTACAAATACCAAGCCATTGGGTTGTACCCTTGAAACTAATGTAAGGCTGTATGTCAATTAGACCTCAATAAAAATAAACAAATACTTTAAAATTTCAACAAACAAAAAAGAAATTGAACAATTTTTTTTTTTTTTTGGTCTTTTTGCCTTTTCTAGGGCTGCTCCTGTGGCATATGGAGGTTCCCAGACTAGGCGTCTAATCAGAGCTGTAGCCACTGGCCTACGCCAGAGCCACAGCAACGCAGGATCCGAGCAGCTCACAGCAACGCCAAATCCTTAACCCACTGAGCAAGGGCAGGGACCGAACCCGCAACCTCATGGTTCCTAGTCGAATTCATTAACCACTAAGCCACGACAAGAACTCCTTATTTTTATTTTTTAATTAAAATTTAGTTGATTTACAATGTTGTGCCAATTTCTGCTGTACAGCAATGTGACCCAGGCACATCTATCTATTTATCTATCTATTCTTTGTCTCATATTATCTTCCATTATGTTCTGTCCCAAGAGATCGGATATAGTTCCCTGTGCTATACAGCAGAGTCTCATTGCTTATCCATTCTAAATGTAATAGTTTGCATCTACTAACCCCAAATTCCCAGTCCATCTTAGAAACTGAAATTTCACCTTAGTGAAGCTCTAGCAGTCAGCTTTTGAAGAATCAGTACAGGGTCAGTACACGCCTAATGAAAAGAAACTTGTTTTTCCAGGATAGGAAAGAGATGATGGCAAGGAAGGGAGAGAGTAAGAAGGAAATGTTGTTTTTTGCATTCCTACAGCTACCCACGTGGGTTCTTTACAAATGCAAATGCAAGATAAGAAAGTCCTGGCTGTTATGGGGGCAAGATTGAAGACATAGTTAAGCAATTTTGAAGGAATATTTTAAATAAAGATTGCCTTGCAATAACTTCCAAATGCTATTCTGGTCCCCTAAGCCTGATCAAAGCTTCTTTTTAAACCAGGCACTGAACATTTTATCTTGGATATAAATTTTTTACTTGTTTTGACAGCCCTGAAAATTTTTTTTTTTAAACTTGCCAAAAAAAATTCTAAATATATATATATATAGCAGATTTGTGAGTGCACCTTTAGAGGAATGTATTCTGGATCCAGAACAGCCATACCAGCCCATGTAGTCAAGCTGTCATCAAGGAAGGGGCCGCAGGTAGCGTCTGTTCTGTTGCCTGGAACACACTCTTAGGGGAAACTCTCACCCGGTGCTGGGTTGCTCTCAAACGGGGGGTCTTCTTCTCCAGCCTGCAATGCCCAAGGGTGCTAAAATGGCTGCCACAAGCCCCCTTTTGCCCCTGGTCAGCCAACTATGCTAAATTCACACTCAATGCCAAAGAAATGCAGTTTCCTCATAGAGCTGGTGTCCAGGGAGCAATCTTCTCACAGAGCTATATTACAGACAGAGAAAACCTTCAGCCACTTCAGGTTGGCAGTAGTTCAGTATTTCTTAGTCTCACACATTTCTTCCTTTTGAAACATATGGAAATTACAATGCCTGGGGGAGTCAGAGTGCAACACTCCAGCCACAGAGGCAGGGAGACCACAGCACAGCCCAAATCGAGGCTTCTCGGCTGTGCCGTCTGCCTTTGTTGCTGGTTGGTATAACTGAGCCTTTTCTGATACCTTTGGCCTGAGCATCCACACGACATCCCCTCACAGAAAACAGATGCAGAAACGACATAATCTACGCCAGGTGAACTCATGAACATTCTCAATTCTGAGAAGATGCACCCTCAATTTGGAAGTGAAAATGCTCACCATGTCAGCTATATCGTCTAAGAATGAAAAGCTTTCAATTCAGAAAGTTTCTTTTTAAAGAGAGAGAAAGAATAGCACAAATCTAGGGCAGGCAGCACACTTTTCACTTGGGGATGGGGTAGGGGAGGAGTCTCTAAGGTACTTAAAGGGCAGCACTCGGGCTCTTGGTGATGAGGACAGTTATCAGTCTGCAGGTAGGTTTTCTTGAACAATGGTCAGGACAAGGGGCTGCCATCATGAATAATATGAAATGCCATTTAACATCTGATTACAGAAAAGGTCATTTCAAAGGAGAGGGCCACAGTAACTCTCCTCCCTTTGCTGCCAGGCTTATGACTCTAGACCAGGGCAGCTCAAACCAGTCCAGTGACCTGCGGAGCATGTGGCCTTCCTGCTCCATCTATGGCACGGGGAAACTTACCCTCTGGGCTCTTTGGGTCACACAAAGAGCACTAAGGGTTGATTATTCTGCACATTATATAAGAAGAAGTTCCTGCTTATAACCTGTTTTAAAATGTTAGCTCCCTCTATTTTGATAACTAATTCTGGCCCCAAGCGATGTGGAGATAAAATACTTGATGCTGGGAGTTCCCTTGTGGCACAGCAGGTTAAGGATCCAGGGTTGTCATTGCATCGGTTCGGGTTGCTGCTGTGGAATGGGTTTGATCTCTGACCAGGAACTTGCACATGCTGTGGGTGTGGCCAAAAGAAAATACTTCGTACTACCCGATTCTTCCATACAGGTTTTGAACTTTCGGATTTTAATTCCCAGATAAATAAATGAGACAAACTCAAGACATTTGGAGATATTTTCATGATCATATCTATAATACAGCAAACCCCTATTCTTGGGATTATTGAAACTTATCCTTAGAAAAATGAAAATACGAAAAGTGATATTTTGGAACTACTCCACAAATATCAGTATTTGGATGGTGTGAGACTACTTTTCCTGACAGTAAAATAAAATGTATCATTTTGATCTGTTTTAAAGGAAACTAGATATTTGATTCACAAATCAATCATTTCTGCTTTTTTAAAGGAGAGTATCACATTGTAAAGCAGAAGGCAAAGTTTAAAAAGTTATCCTTATCACTGAGGATAAATAAGGACATTTTTGCATGCATCACTTAATTAGATAGCTTGAACTTCACAACCTAGAAGAGTTTTCAGAGACAAAGTAAGAGAAGGATTGTGGAACGGGGGACACTTCCCACATACAAAAGTATTAAGGGGTGGGGGACGGGTTATGGTATTCTATTTTGCATCTCTAAGATATCTTTGGGCCCAAGAAGAGGGCTCAAACCTCAAAAATACAACAGGGTGACACGTTTGCTGACAAACACCGCATCGAGTGGATTTGAAAAAAATTAAAACACCAACAGATGGAATGTGTCTGAATTCTCTCCCTGCTGGTGTATGTGTCACTGAATAGCAGCAGAGTGTACTGGGGAGGCCCCATCGGGTCCTGCCAAGAAGGAAGGCAGCAGTGACCCAAATGCACTTTCCTATACAAAAGACTCAAGGTTGATGAATGCCATGTCTCTGCAGCTGGCTTTTGTTGGCTCTTTGTATTTCCCTGGGTGCCCTTTCCTCTCCTCAAAAAAATCCCCAGAAATCAGACCATAATTTTGGATCAAAGAAACTTTCCACTTATATTTCCATAAAAACTTTGGTAAATATCACCTGCAGGTTTAAAGAATCAATCCTCCTGCTCCCTGTAATTAAATGGGAAAATGAATTAGTGAATGTTTTCAAACGTAAGCATTAAAAACAATAAATATGCCTCTATGGTGAAGTTTTCCTTTTGGAGGGGAAGTAGTAACAAAATCTAAATTAAATTAAAATGGTGTTTGGGGAACCAGAGTGGTACTACAGCTCAATAAACTAATGTAATTAGACAACCGAAGAAAAAATTTTTCTAGGCTCCAAATCCAAAGTATGGGCTTTGTAAAGGCTCAGGATCATTGTCAGAATCCAATTCAATATTCGAGCTTCTCAAATTCACAGCCAGCACACTCTGCCTTTAAGGTATTGCTTGTCTGATTATCGTGCCAGTCTCTCCATCTCCGAACGGTTTTGTGCGACTTTCAAGTGCAGCAGCCCTGTTCGGAAACTGACAAGTGTTCATTTTGAAATGGAGTCATCAAATGCATGCAGCCTTCAGGAGGCTCCTCTTTTCATGAGAACAAACAAAAGGAAATGTTTTTAGTACAAAATCCCTTTTTAACAAATAAAAAGCTTGTATGGCACTGCAGGGCTGCCCACCTCCACAAAGCCCTGGCTCTTTTTGGTGGCCCTCAGAAGCAAGCTTTTCATTGTATAATTCATCCAGGGATAGAGCGTCTGCTGGGCTAATGAGCTCTCCTGCAGCCTCTTCTCCCGCAGGCGAAGCCCCAAAAGCACAGTCTTAAATCAGATACTGTAAAAAGCCAAAAGAGAAGAGGGTAGGGGGAAGGAAAAAAAAAAAAAAAAAAAAAGTAGGGTCGAGAAAGCCAAGTTAGCAGTAGGCCAATAATCAAACCTTGCATCTGGCTTTAGTGAAGTTGTGTGTTTAAAGATTTTCATCCACACAGTTAATTTCTAAGCTTGTTCTTTCATGGCCAAAGTTCTATTTTGAGTATTACATCATTTGAGCACACCTCCAATGGATATTAATGTAATAGATCATCATGGCAGCTGGCTCTTAAATGTACTGATAGCAACCTTGACCAGGAACTGATTAGAAAGGGTAGGATTCAGGACCATTCCCTTTTTGCCAGAAAGTGGAGCATGACATTGATTCCTGTCATATTACTAATTTTCCCATGTTTTATACTGTCACTGGTGAGTCCGGTAGACATTATTAGGAAGCTATGTGACAGCATCTAATAAAGTATGTTGGAAGAGAAATCATGGCTCCCCTTTGCACTGATGATCTTTTGGAGAAATACAGTATTGTGGATTACAGGAGGTGGAGGTTGCAAACACTGATGATACCCACAGCAATTCATCATCAGTGTGCAACCTGCCAGTGATCTACAGCTATAAAGGAATCGCTTCCAGGAAGGAGAGGAATGGAGAGTCCGTCTTATGCATGTTAGCAACGCTGTTCCAGAGAGGATCATCTGATTATTTATTGGTTGTTCTAAATCCCTGAACACAATTTAGGACACTGCAGGTCTCCAGGCAGTGTGAGAACTCTGTAGAATATTCTGCTTTCAGAAGTGTCCAATGGGGCTGCATGAAAGCAGCACAGACTGTGGTTTAGGATGAATCTGTAGAATTCAAAAAGCCAGGGGAGTATTAGTAATGTTGGGGTTAACAGAGGCAGCTTATTTTAGAAATCTGGTATTTGAGTTTTTTCAACATTATCCAAAGTAGGTTCACCACACTCTTTTTAACAAACTCTTTAGCAGAGAGCAGATGGTCCCTCTATTAACAACCATTTGCATTTAACATATTGCGATGATTTATGTTCCACATGCCATTGAGTAAAGCAAAAACATTCAGTGGAGACTAATTAGTTGAGTGTAAAGACACATATCTCAATGTACAGGGCCCTCCTTGAACTATGTTTTACATTTTTTATAGTTTACTATTTTATTTGTATAAGACACTGAAATCTGAACTTTGACATTCATCTTACAATTACAGTAACACTGTAATTATGGTTCTATTAATGCTTCGGTCATACTTTTTTTTTTTCTTAGAAAATTAGCTTACCATTTGTATGTCAGAATTTCCCCAGGCACTGACGGGACAGCCACATTTTATTTTTAAATGTTAGAATACTCGTAAGTTCCTCTCAAACCCACCAAAATACCTCATTTCAAGAAGCTCACTTTGCCTATTAGAACATACTCAATATATAATAGAGATAAGATTACTAATCAAAAATGATGATTTACAAGGAGTGACTAATTTTAATTGGGTTTTGAATGTCATTTAGTTAATATATAATTCCTTTGGTATCATATCTTTTTCAATGAATTGTCTGTTCTTCTGAGCTCATATAATTTTTTCCTTCACCCACTGAAACTCTATTCCAATTCCCCCACAACCCATGGATTTCCCTCTAAACTGGACATGCTTCTTTAGGTGGTGACCGCTGAACCTTCCCAGCACACAGGGGTTTGGCTGCCTTTTAAAGGCAGATTCCCTAAAGCCAAAGGAAAAACAAAACTAAACATCACCTTAGTTACTGCCTTCTATGGAACAGAAGCTCCAGACTCTTTTTCTGTCATAGATGATCCTGAGACATTTTCTTCTCCCTTTTGCTGACCAACAGGGTCAATGGACATTATAACACTATCACTGTGTCAAGGTGATAACGTTAGGACTGTAGAATGAACCAATGAATCTTTTATAATGATAAGTCTTCATTCTCAGGAGTCATCCATGCAAAATGTCAAAGGAGGCCATCCATCATCAGTGAGAATAAACGCACATCTGTGACCCAGAGGAAATGGGGTATAATATAGCTGTATTTACCCAGAACTTAAGGAGCCTACCTTAGAAAACCTGAACTTGCTCTGCTCTTCTTGCAATTCCCAGGTTTAATTTTCATGGGGCTTTCTACACAGAACTGTAGAAATATGGTAACAATAAATTTAACCTGCTGAAGTCTTTAAAGGGAAAAGAAACAAGATAATATCAGTGAATTAATGAAGGTAAAGTAGAGTATGAATTATATATTAGTATAAATATAACTTCAGTGATATGGGAAATATAGTCCAACAATATAGGAAATTAGAAAGAGTTATTAAAGAAGAAAAAATATTATGTTGTAATGACTAATGCCAATATGTTGTAATGACTAATAAAAAATAATCAGAAAAAAAACCTCAAAGCTTCCTTTTTTTTTTTTTTTTTTTTTTTTTTTTTGTCTTTTTACCTCTTCTAGGGCTGCTTCCCACGGCATATGCAGGTTCCCAGGCTAGGGGTTGAATCGGAGCTGTAGCCACCGGCCTACACCAGAGCCACAGCAACGCGGGAACCGAGCCGCGTCTGCAACCTACACTACAGCTCACGGCAACGCCAGATCTTTAACCCACTGAGTAAGGGCAAGGATCGAACCCGCAACCTCATGGTTCCTAGTCGGATTCGTTAACCACTGAGCCACGACGGGAACTCCCCAAAGCTGCCTTTTGAAGGCCTAATATTCAATTTTCACTACCAACCCTGGGCACATGATAACAACCACCATTTATTTAACACATACTTCCAATTTACACAATCAACAATCTTTCAAATAGCTCATCTATGAGGATAGCATTTGTTTCATTTTATAGATGAGGGGGCTGAGATGCTGAGATATTTAAGTTATGCAATTGTTTGAAATCTATCAAGTAGCAAATGAGGGGCTGGGATTTGAACCCGGTCTGTCTTGCTTCCAGCCACCCTCTGTGGCTTCTCCATGTAAACCAGAGTTGCTTAATAAGCATATGCCTCGACTTAATATTTTCTTATTTTAGTTAACGTCAAAATATCAGCTGTGGCATGTAATTTCCTCTGGTATCTTATTTTGGTAGTAAAATAATCCCAGAATCTTTACATGTGCTTTTGTTAGTAGCAAAATTTAATAGAACAATCGATATCAAGGACAGGAGCAAATAATCAAATTGCAAAGAAATCTATTGGTTTAAACTCATCAATGCTAAGCAAGTATAAAATCTGTAACCCTGAGAGATACCCTCTTGCTTCTACTGGGCTCTTGCTTTCCATAAATAACATTTATTTTTAATGAAAACAGGATTAACTTTGTATTGAAAATTGAGCCTGTCATTCAGTCTGATTAAACAACATGCAGTCTCACAAATCCACATTTTACTTAATATTTCTGTGTGTCTGGAACCAAGTCTACTGTGAATAAATTTTCTAGATATACTTATAATAGGGAAAGGAGAAGAAAATCATGCCTAAGTGTGTACTGATACTAAAATAGAGTACTAGATATTTTAAACCATTAAATAATATTCAACCATCTTCAACAGATTAGTAACAATAATTTCATACGGTTTGACTTAACATATAGAAATAATTGTTTAGAGATAACCTTGATGAAGAAGAGAATATCAAAAGTCCTCCAAAAAGCTTCCCCCATCCCAAAGGTCTTCCTTCTCCTCCTCCATCCTGTTGTTGTCATAGCAACGCTATGCACATCCCTATCACTGCACAGATCACATTGCTTTGTAATTTTCCTTGTAAAATGGCTATCAACTCATTCAGGTCACAGCAACTTGAAGACAAGGACTGTGGCTTTTCATCTTTGTAACTCGAACAACTGGCACACTCCAGGAACTAGTAAGCATTAAACATTCAAGTGCTTATATTTATTTGTATTCTATTTTTCATTTTCAAAATTCTTGAAAAGGAGATAAGGTAGGTATTATTATTTCCCATATTACAGTTCTGCTGTAATATGGGAATTAGAACTGGATTAGAACTGCTTCCCAGTTAAATGATGTTTTACTCCTTTTTATTCTAATTATCATGATCTCATAAAGCTTATAATTTCATTTCTGTTTAACTAAACATGACTGATTATTCTTTTCTTTCTTAAGCCACAAACATGAATTGTCCTAAAATTGTAAAACACCTGCATTGCATGAACAGGTTTAATCAAATGGTTACTGCTATTCCCCAAATGGATCTCTTTCCTTTTTGGATTATTAGTGTATTTCTAACATTGCCTGGCTTATTTTTCATATAAATTTCTATTACACATTGTGGGATTTTGTATATTTTACATTCTACGTGCTGCTGAAGGTGGTTGCCATGGTCTCCTTTGATATTAACATTAAAAATTTTTTTTTCAGCATGTTTTATCCTTCTTCTAAATGGGTCACTCTAGAACACAGAAAAGACCCCCATTTGAGATTGTGATCTGCTGACTTCAACTTAACAATGACTAGAGAAGTAGGCAGAACCATCAGAACCAAAGAGCATTTGATCAGGAGATGTACCTCTGTACCAAGAAGAGCATGTGCTCCACCCTTATGTCTTCTCTGATCTACAGTCAGCCATGAGGATGGGCAAGAAAAATGCTTCTGAAGTGAATGTGGATGGGATTTCTCAACTGGTCTGCTCATACTAGGTAGGAGTGCAGAAAAATGCAACTTGTTAAAGACGTTCCTTGAGTCTTCAAGAGGTATATCACCTTTTTTTTTTTTTTTTTTTTTTTTGGTCTTTTTGCCTTTTCTAGGGCCGCTCCAGTGGCACATGGAGGCTCCCAGGCTAGGGGTCGAATTGGAGCTGTAGCTGCCGGCTTACGCCAGAGCCACAGCAACACCGGATCGGAGCCGCGTTTGCAACCTACACCACAGCTCATGGCAATGCTGAATCCTTATCCCACTGAGCAAGGCCAGGGATCGAACCCACAACTTCACGGTTCCTAGTCGGATTCGTTAACCACTGAGTCACGACGGGAACGCCTACTTTTTTTTTTTTACTCTAAAAAAAAACTTTCCAAAGTAAATAAAACATTCTCGAGATGTTGTTGTAATATAATGTTCATCCCAAATCTCCTTTTCTATGCTTATATTACTGGTATGTTTTCCATATAAGTTGGAAGACTCATTGAAAAGTCAAACCATTGTCCTATGATACTAATTACTAATGGTCTCACTACATTTAGGGCTACATATGGGGTAAGATTACTTTCCAGGCATTCTTGTGTCATTAAGAATTATCAAGGGCTGCAGTCAGAAATAATAAAAGATAATAATATTTCCACTTGCTTATTTCTAAAGAAACATTCATACCTGGATGACAATTTAAAGAATATAAAATAGAGGTTTATTTATAGATCGTCAATAGGCCAATTCATACATTCGCTAACAAATACTTACCATATCTAAGTTTCTCCTCTGTGGTAAAAACCAGTCTCATAATCCAATTTCCCATAGGCCATTCATTACCATTTTTGAGCTCAATGTCATCTCAAAAATCCCTCAACACCACCATCGCTTTTCTGGCTCCCTAGAAGTCATGCGTTGTAGAAGATACCTCCTCTCCACTACTGCTGCCTGTATAGCCTCACAGAATGGGTCACTGCTCTGTGCTGTGACATTAGAGGGCCCCATACATCACAAATACAGAAACTCCTTATGTTTTGTAAAAGCTTGGTAACAAATTAAGCATATAGGAGTTATAAGAGGGGGGACTGGAAAGCTAGCCTGAATCTCACTAGGAGCTGCAAGGCTAAGGGAGTGCAAGTCAGTGTGTCAGACGTGAGATTAGGGAGGTAGGAAGAAAAATTTAAGCCTCTGTATTTTTATTTTCTACTTTTTAGAAATAACAGGCACCCCAAATCACCCTAACTTGGATGTCTAGTCAGACAGGCTCCCCAGATAACTGTGCTTCCTCCTTCCCCTGATCTTTGGTGGTATAGTTTTGGTTTGATTACATATTTTTTTAGTATTTCCATTTTTAATATATCTACTAGATTTTAAGATATATCTCATTAAATTATTATTTATTATTCCTCTAGGGATTATACTATATATCCTTAATTTTTCAGCATCTGCTTAGAGCTAACACTTCACGCTAAATGTAAGAACTTGCAAGTGTATAGATCCATGCTTCCCCTCCTCTCAGACGTTATGCAGTAGCTGTTACATACATTATAACCACATATGTTATCGTAATAAAACAGTTTTAAACAGTCATATGCATTTTAGAGAAAAAGAAAATCTAGTCTTTTAGATTTTAGATTTATCCATATAGTTTTCATTTCCATTGTTCTTCATTGCTTCCTGAAGTTCTAAGTTTTCATCTCATATCACTTCCTTTCAGCCTAAGTTTCTTTTAGCATTTCTTCTAGTGCAGGTTTGCTGGCGATAAACTCTTAGTTTTCTTTTGTCTGAATGTGACTTTAATAAGCCTTCATTTGTGAGAGCTATTTTCCCTGGATATACAGATTCTGAGTTGACAGTATTTTTTTTATTCAGTACTTTAAAGATGCTATTTCACTATCTTCTGTTTTTGATGAGGATTTCAGTAGTTGTGTGAATAGCTGTTTGCTTATATGTAATGTATCCGTATTTCTCTTGCTGCTTTCAAGATTTTTTTATCACTGGATTTCAACTGTTTGTATATGATACACTTAGGGACTGTTTCTCGACATTCATCTTGCTTGGGGTGCACTGCAACTTTATGTCTTTGGGTAAATTTCAGTAAGTACTTCCTCAAATATTTTTGTTGCCCTCTTTCCTCTCTTCTCTCTTTCTGGGACTCCTATTACCCATATATTAAAACTTTAGATATTGTTCTAAAAGTCCATGAGGTTTTGGATTATTTTTTTCTACCCTCTTTCTGTTTTTTATACTGGAAAATTTCTACAGATCTACTATCAGATTCACTGACATTTTCTTCTGGCAGCTCCAACCTATTCTTAAGCACTCCAGTGTAATTTTATATTGAAAAATCATAACTTTTTGGTAATAGAATTCCCATTTGATTTTTTGAGATATTCAATACCACCACTTATTAAAATTATATTTTCTTATTCAGCATTGTTATAACAGCTGCTTTAAAATCCTTGTATACTAAATCCAACATCTTAGTCATGTTGAGTTTGGTTTCAGTTGTCTTTTCTCTACAATATGAGTCATCTTTTTTCTGTTTTCTTTATATATTTAGGGATATGCTATTGTATCTGGACACTATGAATAATACTTTGCAGAGACTCTGGACTCTGTTATATTCTTCTGAAGAGCATTGATTTTTTTTTTTATTTGCCTCAGTGTGCAGTGAATGTGGCTGGCTAAATTCAAACTGCATACTCTGTCTCCTCTGCAATAGCCACTGAAAGGTCAGCTCTTCTAGCTTTAGCTACTAGGCTGCTGGGAGATTGGCCCACACACTAATGGTTCAGAGGTTAGTCAGAGATTTAGGAAGAGGTCATACACAGCATTCAGGGTTTTCCCCCTTTCAGACTGTCTCCTTTTCATATCTGTTTCTTTACGTAGTTGCTGTGGTTGCCTCAACCTGTTCTCTGGTTATTCAAGTTAATAAGACAAGAAGATTTTCCATCTGAAGTTTTAGCTGCATCTCCCCTCCTCTACCATGCATAGCATAGATAAGCCCTGTCCTTAGAGAACAGCAGAAAAAAGAAAACTCATCTAATACTCTTCCTTTCTTTCAAGTACTAACTCCCGGATAATATCTGCCTGCTTCTGGTCACTCTCCAGGGCCTTCAAATAATTGTTTTGACATTTAGTCCAGAGTTTGTAGTCATTATTTTTAGGAGAGTTAGCAGGATAGGAAATGCTTGGTGATTACCAAAAGAAGAGCCCTTGTTATAGTTTTGGGAGGTGTTTAGAACTACCTGGAAATCCTGAATTGGGGAAGTGAGACACCATTAAACAACAGAACCTCCCTGCCTTGGCCTCTTAAGTGCTTGCCTGGGCAAGTTTCCATCCCAATTTCAGACAGATCAGTTTTCTCAACATCATTTGCTGAAGACTCCTTTTCCCATGAATGGGCTTGACATCCTTGTCAAAAATCATATATGTGTGGTTTATTTTGGGACTCTTTATCCTATTCTACTGCTATATGGCTATCTTTATGACAGCACTACACTGGTTTGATTATTGTGCTTTGTAATAGTTCTGAAATCAAAAAGTATAAGACTTCCAACTTTATTCTTTTTCAAGACTGCTTTGGCTATTTGGGGTTTATTGAGATTCCACATGAATTTTAGGATAGATTTTTCTGTTTCTGCAAAGATTGTCATTGAGCTTTTGAAAGAGATTACATTGACGTATAGACTGCTTTGGGCAGTATTGATATCTTAATAGCTTTCAATCTATGAACATGAGATTTCTTTCTTTCTTTTTTCTTTCAAAAGCTTGTTTATTTTTTATTTTTTTTTCATGAGATTTCATTTACATGTGCTCTCTTCAATTTCTTTTGACAATGTTTTGTAGTTATTAGTATACAAGTCTTTTTCCTTCGTGGTTAAGTTTATTCCTAAGTATTTCATCTTTTGATATACTGTAAATGAGATTGTTTTCTTAATTTCCTTTTTGAATTGTTCATTATTAGTATATAAAAACACAACTTATTTTTGTGTGTTGGCGTTACGTCCTTCAATTTCGCTAAATTTTAACTTTATTTTTAAAACCAATTTTATTTAAATGATATATAGTCAATGAATAAAATGTGAAAAATACAGAAAGGCACAAATAAAAATTACCCAAAATTCCACCACTGTGAGCTAGGCATATATTTTCTCTCTAGGCATTCATTTTCTCTCTCCTTCATTCTCACAATCAGCCTTTTATTATTAATGTTTTAATATAATTTTGCTACTTAAGAGTTTATAATCAATTTATTTTAATAAAGACATATGCTCACAAAAGGTCACTACCTGTTTCCATGTCTCTTCAGCTCAAATTCTTTGCAACCCCAACCCTGACTTTATCAATAGATAAATTGATAAGATAGTTTTTATACATTTTAAAACTCTTTGGTTATTGGACCAAGAAACAAATACCATTTGAAGGCAACTTTGGGATATATGGTGATATTATGATTTTACTAGATATTTATTGAGAGTGGGCAGAAGAGTCCGTTTCTTTTCACAAACTTGTCTTCACTCAGGAAAAGAACTAAGAGTCTTTCTCGTCTTAAAAACATCAATCAGGCAAATAATAGAAGAAACAATGTGTGTCTGAATAGGGTTATATTATCCCAAACACATAAATTACTCTGATATCTGAGGTAGATAAATTTTATTCCCTAACTTTGGACAACTGGTTGAAGATGAAATCTTTGCAATTTTAGTATATTGGATCAAGTGCCATTACCAAAAATACTGTGCAAAACTCCAATTCCCTTGCAGTTCTGTGTAAGGAATACACAAAGGCAGCCACAGGATGTCTAATGGGAAGAGTACAGATTCTTAGAATGACTGATCTGCATGACGCTCAAAAGAGAATTCCACACCCATTCACTCATTCTCTCATTAAATATTTCCTGAGTGCCTATTATGTGCCAGGCCCAGTTCTAGGCACTGAGGGAGGATCAGTGTGTAAAACACAGGTTCCATCCAGATCTAAATTTTGGTTATGTAACAATATCATCCTTGGCTAATTCATTTAACCATGCTGTTTCACATCTAAAAAAGAGGGTGTTAGATTGCATTATTTTCATGGTTTCTTTCAGTTCTAAGAGAAATGATTTTGCAATGCTATGACTCCATTTGGCATACATGCTGCCTATTTAATTCCAATACAGGAGTTCATGAGGCTGTCTCCTCCCAGCCTGCCAAACTGCTGACCTCTTAGACTCCCTGCTCCCGTCATCTCTTGGCCCACCCTCCCCCCATCTGTTCCCTGTTCTCAGCAGTACTGGAGGATCTATAATTATACATGGATGTCACCAATATGTTGTAACAGCTTTGCTTCCCTGATATTCTAGCAGGACCAAATGAGTAAAAGCAGCCAGGGCAACCACACGATTCTTAGATGAGACAACATCCCTTAGCTGTATACTATTTTAGTTTTTCTGCGCTGTCATTTGTTATGCATTAACATCCCTCAGGAGCAGAAGAAAGGCGACCCACATTTAACTAAAACTAGCCTGTAGTTTCAAGAATATCTTCCAGAGCAAATGATAAATACAAAACTAATACATTAAATATTAGTTAATCTTATTTTCCTTTACACACGATTTTAGTTTATTGCTGTAATTAGAGTTTGAGGAGCTACATCTGAGAGGAATAAAAATTCTCTAGCATCTCTATTTATCTCTAAAATGCACCAGATTGTACCACTTGGCATTTCATTTTTTACATCTTTGCTGACTCTTCCATCACAATTTCTCTAGCTTAAAAATAAAACAAAAATATCCCTATCAATTCCAATAGAATAGCGAATTTCCTATAACCCTTAAAGATATACAGTACTCCCCAATGTTCAAAAATTAAGAGCAAGAGTTAACAAAAAAAGGTACTCCCTATCAAAGCTGGCCTTTTACTAAGATAGTCTCATTTTCTTCGCTCAATGTAGCAACGATATAGAAGGATGATAGCTAAAATTAGACCTTGCTGTGAAGTATCAATCTGTTCTTAGCACTGCAAATAGTTCAAACACACACACACACACACACACACACACACACACACACACAATGTTTTATTTCCTTACATCATATGAAGTGTCCAATGATATTGGAGATTGTTACCTTACATGAGATCTGTTAACATGCTTTGAGGGTATTAATAGAGGGATTTTTTTGTTAAGTAAGTTTGGGAGGCTCTGGTTTAATAAAATGGAAATATCCCTTTACTATAGGACATCTCAGGGCCTTTAATATGTTGATATATATTGTGATTCTCGTAGCAGAAAGTATTGCAAACAACATTTCCCAAATGTCTTTGACTAGCATAGTCTTTATTTGAAAGTAATTTTCTGAGAAACCACACATCAAGTATAATACTCTCATTTTGAAGATGAGGAGACTCTGCTTATAATGATGGGGACTTGCTCTTGCCTCACTGAGTTATTAGCGCAGCCAGAGCTAGAACCTATTTCTCTTGACTCCTAGCCAATGTTTCCTTCTAAAGTAAGATAAATAATGATTTTGAGATCCTACTGCTTTGCCCTCTGTCCTCTCAATACATTCCTAGCACATTATCAGTTGTCTAAAGCACCAGAAAGAGCTGACATGGTAGCTATTCCAATTATATAATATTGTGAATTGGGATCGATGGACCCAATTCACAATGATGTTTGTGAGGCTCTTATACTACACATTTCAAACCTAATCTATTCATTCATTCATTCAATGTTTTTCAAGTAGTAGTTTAGAAAAAACTCATTAGCCAAAGCACAAGCAATTTCAAAGTTTTTCCATGAAAAATGCCATTTGTATTTTGATAGGGACTGCATTGACTCAGCAGATTGCCTTAGGTAGTATGGTCCCTTCAACAATACTAATTCCTGCAATCCAAGAACATGAAATATATTTATATCTGTTTGTGTCATTTTTGATTTCTTTCATCAGTGTCTTATAGTTTTCAGAGTACATGTCTTTTGCCTCCTTAGATAGGTTTATTCCTAGGTATTTTATAATTTTTGATGCAATAGTAAATGGGATTGTTTGCTTTATTTCTCTTTCTGATCTTTCATCATTACTGTATAGAAATGCAACAGATTTCTGTATATTGTATCCTTCAACTTTACCAAGTTCTTTGATGAATTCTTGTAGTTTTCTGGTGGCATTTTTTGGATTTTCTATGTACAGTATCATGTCAGCTGCAAACAGTGACAGTTTCACTTCTTTCTTTCTAATTGTGATTCCTTTTATTTCTTTTCCTTTGATGACCGAAGGTAGGACTTCCAAAACCATGTTGAATAAAAGTGGTGAGAGTGGAAATGTTGTCTTCTTCCTGATCTTAGAGGAAATGCTTTCAGCTTTTCACTATTGAGTATGATGTTAGTTAGCTGTGGGTTTGTCACATATGTCTTTTGTTATGTTGAGGTAGGCTCCCTCTATGCCCACTTTCTGGAGAGGTTTTATCATAAATGAGTGTTGAATTTTGTTTTTCTGCATCTATTGAGATAATCATATGGTTTTTATCCTTCATTTTGTTAATGGAGTGTATTACATTGATTGATTTGCAGATACTGAAAAATCTTTGCATCCCTGTGATAAATCCCACTTGATCATGGTGTATGTTCCTTTTAATGTATTGTTGGAGTCCTTTTGCTAGTTCTTAGTTGAGGATTTTTGCATATGTTTATCAGTGATATTGGCCTGTAATTTTCTTTTTTTTTTTTTGTAGTATTTTTATCTGGTTTTGGTATCAGGGTGACGGTGGCCTCATAGAATGAGCTTGGTAGTGTTCCTCCCTCTGCAACTTTTTGGAAGAGTTTCAGAGGGATGGGTGTTAACTCTTCTCAAAATGTTTGGCAGAATTCACCTCTGAATCCATCTGGTCCTGAACTTTTGTTTGTTGGGAGTTTTTAAATTACTGATTCAATTTCATTACTAGCAATTGATCTGTTCATATTTTCTATTTCTTCCTGGTTCAGTCTTGGGAAGAGAGAATAAATTCTCTCTTTCTAAGAATTTACTCACTTCTTCTAGGTTATCCTTTTTTTGGGGGGGGAGGCATGTAGTTTTTTTAGTAGTCTCTTACAATCCTTTATATTTTTGTGGTGTTGATTGTAACTTCTTTTTCACTTCTGATTTTATTGATTTGGGCCGTCTCCTTTTCTTTTCTCAATGAGTCTGGCTAAAGGTTTATCAATTTTGCTTATATTTTCTAAGAATCAGCTTCAGGTAGTTTCCTTGTGGCTCAGGGGTTTAAGGACATAGCGTTATTATTGCTGTGGCTCTGGGTAGAGGTGTGGCACGGATTTGATCCTTGGCCCAGGAACTTCCACATGCCATGGGCATGGCCAAAAAAAAAAAAAAAAAAAAAAAAACCAAAAATCAAAACCAAAAAAAAAAAGACCAGATTTAAGTTTCACTGATCTTTTCCATAGCTTTTTTAGTCCCTATTCCATTTATTTCTGCTCTGATCTTTATGATTTATTTCCTACTCACTTTGGGTTTTGTTTGTTATTCTTTCTCTAGCTTCTTTAGGTATAAGATTAGGTCCTTTATTTAAGATATTTCTTGTTTTCTTAGGGAGGCTTGTACCACTATAAACTTCCCTCTCAGAATTGATTTTGCTGTATCTCATAGGTTTTGGATCACCGTGTTTTCATCTTCATTTCTCCCTAGGTATTTTCTAACACCATCCACAAAAATAAACTTAAAATGGATTAAAGACCTAAATGTAGGACTGGATACTATAAACTTCCTAGAGGAAAACAGGCAAAACACTTTTTGACATAAATTGCAACAATACATTTTTGGATCTGTCTCCTCAAGTAAAGAAAAGAAGGAAGTTCCCATTGTGGCTCAGTGGTAAGGAGCCTAACTAGTATCCATGAGGATGCAGGCTCAATCCCTGGCCTTGCTCAGTGGGTTAATGGATCTGGCATTGCTGTGAGCTATGGTGTAGGGTGCAGATGTGGCTCAGATCCCGTGTTGTTGTGGCTGTGGTATAGGTTGGCAGCTGTAGCTCCAATTTGAACTTACCCTGGGAACTTACATATGCCACAGAGGTGCCCCTGAAAAGCAAAAAAAAAAAAAAAAAAAAAAAAAAACAAATGGGACCTAATTAAACTTAAAAAGCTATTGCACAGCAAAGGAAACCATTACCAAAAGGAAAAGTCAACGTACTGACTGGGAAAAAATAATTGCAAATGATATGACCAATAAGAGATTAACATCTAATATATAAATAACTTATCAACTCCACCTCAAAAAAAAAAAAAAAAGAACCGAATAGACTTTTTTCCAAAAAGGAAATATGGATGGCCAACAGGCACATGAAAAGATGCACAACACTGCTAATCACCAGAGAAATGCAAATCAAGACCACAGCAAGATATCACCTAACACTTGCCAGAAATGGCCATCATCAAATAGAACACAAACAACAAATGCTGGTGAGAATGCAGAGAAAAGGGGACTCTTGCACACTGCTGGTGGGAGCATACATTGGTGCAGCCACTGTGGAGATGATTGTGGAGATTTCTCAGAAAACTAAAACAGAACTATGACTTGACCCAGCAATCCCATTCCTGAGTATATATATGGAAAAAACAAAACACTGATTTGAAGAGATATATGTATCCCAATGTTCATAGTAGCATTATTTACAATTGCCAAGATATGGAAGCAACCTAAGCGTCTATCCACAGGTGAACTGATAAAGAAGATGTGGTATATATACATACAATGGAATACTACTCAGTCATAAAAAGAATCAAATTTTGCCATTTGCAGCAACATAGATGGATTTGGACGGCATTTGAAATGTCATGCAGAGAAAGACAAATACTATATATCACTATATATCACTTATATGTGAAATCTAATAAACACAACGAATTAGTGAACAGAATAAAAAAGAAGCAAACTCACAGATACAGAGAATAAAGTAGTGGTCACCAGTTTTGGGGGGAGGGGCAATATAGGGGTGAGGGAGGGTGAAATACAAACTTCTGGGTGTCAGATATGCTCAGATATATTGTACAACATGAGGAATATAATGATATTTTGAAAATAACTAACTGGAAGTAATCTTTTAAAATTATATAAAAATGTTTAAATAAAAATTAAAAAGCAAAAAAAAAATTTCCTTTTCTCCTTTGCCAATGATACTTTATTTTGTTTACTTATGGTTTCTTACCTATAAAAAGCAATCATGAATTTATATGCAGTGAGTTTAGTTCCGGTTAAGCTAACATTTTTTCTTCTGCAAGTGACTTAATGGGAGTTCCCATTGTGGTGCAGTGAATCCGACTAGTAACCATGAGGTTGTGGGTTCGATCTCTGGCCTTGCTCAGTGGGCTAAGGATCCAGCATTGCCGTGAGCTGTGGTGTTGGTCACAGATGCGGCTCGGATCCTGCATTGCTAGGGCTGTAGTGTAGGCTGACATCTGTAGCTCCGACTCAACCCCTAGCCTGGGAACTTCAGTACACCACAGTTGTGGCCCTAAAAAAAGTAAAAATAAAAAAATAAAAGTGTGTTGATGAATTGCAATGTATACCTATATTGCTATGAAATCAATGTATCTATCTACACAATCAAATTACTATGATAAAAGACAGGACTTTAACACTTTTTTGTTCTTGTATTTGAAGAATGAATGTGTACGATGTTTCTACTGAACCACTGATCACATATAGCCACAAAAAGACCCATACTAAATATCAACCAATGGCCACGACCGCCTAATGTTTCAGGAAATACCTCTGATCCTAGGAATGAAACAAAACGAAACAAAACAAAAAAACCAAGGAGGCCTTCCAAAGATGCCAACCACTGAATTAGGATAAAAAAAAAAACATAGGTCCAGAAGGTAGACAGAAAAGTTGAGTACATCCCGGTTTCCCACTGTTTGGGCACAAAGATGTAGCCAGAATGCAACTTCCTATACGAATGCTGAGTTAAGTGAGGAAGGAAATTATCTCACTCTTTTATTATGTGGTATTCTGCCTAAAAATCCTTCAGGTTCTTAAAAAGGAGACATCTTTCCTTTAATGACCCACTAGTTTAAAGAAAATCTCTGGCACTGGGGAGTTAAGGCTAAAGAGACAAGCTCTTAAACTGGGTTGTTTTTCTGTGCACTAATGAAGGTCATAATTTAATTGGAGAAATTATTAGATACATTCTCTCCTATAATGGTACAAAGCTCAGAGGCAAATGAGCTGCTTATGCATATATTCTCTTTCAAGAAATCCTCAATGATTTAACAAATAGATCCCAAATTTAAAATAGCACTCTCTTGTCCACTTAACATGGGTGCAGACCATAAATCTTTATGTTAAGCATTTCCACTGGAGTTAAGTAGCAATGCTTTGTGTTGTTTTTTATTTTTAACATGGTTACTAAGCTTTTCATCTGAATGTTCTTATTTATTGAATTTCATTTTCCCTTTAAAAGGAGAGGAAATTAAAGTGAAAAATTTGGGGTGATAGAATGGTTAAATTTAACTTGGGGAAAAAAAAAAGACTTGGAGGGGTAGGATCACTTGACTGCAAATGTATGAAATTTTATTATATGAAAGAGGCAGCATACATTCACTACAGTTCCAGAAGAGAGAATGTTGACTAATGTGTGGAAGTTAACACGAAAAGCTGATTGCCCTCAACTGGAGAATCAACCTTCCTAAAGTAAGTTAATGTACTTGGCCATTTCTGAGTATACCTATTAATGTTTATGGTGTGTTTCAGTGTTAAGTGGAAGTATTGCAGGTATTAAAAGTCTATGGGAACATATGGGAAAATTAATAATGAGAAAATCTGGTTTATTTTCCAACTCAGAAAATGAGCAACTATCATCATAATTCTATTTCACCAGTGAAACACATATCTAACACAATACGACAAATTAGCCCAATTACACATTATAAAGTTGATAAAAACAAAGAAGTTAGAGTTCAGATAAACACACTGCAATCTGATATAACAAAAGGCAGATTTCCTTTGTTATCTGAAAGTAGGGCTGTGAAACTTTTTGTGAGCTGAAATGGCATAAAGTAAAAAAGTAGTCTTTACCTTAGGACATACCTTGCTAACAGATGCATGGAATAAATTGAAATGGAACAGAGAACCTCACCAACATGGTTCAAAGCTATAGCAGCATGATGCTGAGATGCTGGGTGTAGTTCCTAGGGAAGGAGTTTGGCCATACTGCTCTCCCTGGGCTGCTCCAGCTGCATGGTGCCTCTAAAAGGGCTTGGTGCAGAACAGTCACTATTTTTGCTTTTCTCCTTTTTAAATAAAGGTGAAAATCCTTTTCAGACTCCTTTTGGTTATAAGCAAACAGGTATTCACGTAGATATTTTGTAAAAGGAAAGTGAGGATACTTGTCCGGGGTCAAATATCACGGAGAGGAAGGCTTCCTAAATATTACAAGAAGAGCAGAGCCACAAGACTAATTAATCCACTGCTGCCATTGGAAGATGGCTCCTTTGGAAATGCAAATCAAAACTACAATGAGGTACCACCTCACACCAGTCAGAAGAGCCACCACAAATGTTTATGAATAACAATTTCTGGAGAGGGTGTAGAGAAAACAGAACCCTCCCACTCTGTTGTTGGGAATGTAAGTCGGTACAGCCACCATGGAACACAGTATGGATGCTCCTCAGAAAACTAAATATAGAACTACTATATCATGAGGTAATCCCATCCCTGGGCATCTATCAATTCAAAAAGATACATGCACCCCATGTTCCTTGCAGCACTATTCACAATAGCCAAAACATGAAAACAGTAAAAATGTCTATCACCAGATGAATGGATTAAGAAGATGTGGTACATATATATGTTGGAATACTACTCATCCATAAAAAAGAATGAACTGATGCCATTTGCAGCAACATGGATGTGCCCAGAGACTATCATACTAAGTGAAGCAAGTCAGAAGGAGAAAGACAAATACCATATAACTCATGTGTGGAATCTATAATATGGCACAAATGTACCTATCTACAAAATAGAAACATAGAGACATAGAAAACAGACTTGTGGTTGCCATGGGGGTGAGGGGAGGGAGTGGGATGAACTGGGAGTTTGGAGTTAGTAGATGCAAACTATTACATTTAGAATGGATAAGCAATGAGGGCCTACTGTATAGCACAGGGAACTATAACTAAAGTCTTGGGATATACCATGATGGAAGATAATATAAGAAAAGGAATGTATATATATGTTTGACTGGGTTACTTTGCTGTACAACAGAAATTGGCACAACACTGTAAATCAACTATACTTCAATTAAAAAAAAAGATGGTAGTTCCCGTCGTGGCGCAGTGGTTAACGAATCCGACTAGGAACCATGAGGTTGCGGGTTCGGTTCCTGCCCTTGCTCAGTGGGTTAAGGATCCGGCGTTGCCGAGAGCTGTGGTGTAGGTTGCAGATGCGGCTCGGATCCTGCATTGCTGTGGCTCTGGCATAGGCCCAAGAAATGGCAAAAAGGCAAAAAAAAAAAAAATTTTTCTGGGTCTACTATATATGCTGAGTTCACTTCAGGCTAGTGTGGCTACAAGAGCATAATGAAAAGAAGATATGAGATTTGTAATTAGCAACCAGATTTTTGTCACTTTCTCATACATTGAACTTTTTAAAAAAAGTCACAGAACTTCTCTGATCCTCAGTTTTCTCATCTGTAAAATGGGATTAAGGAGCACCTGCCTCACAAATTACTTGTGAGGATTAGAGAAAAGAAGCTATCTTACAAGAACCTTGCAACCTCAGTGCTATACAAATGTAAAGCATTATTATTTAAATACTAATAGGGGCTATTAGAATTAACTCATTTCCCTACTTTATGATGTTCTATTTCTGAGTTTTTTCTTAACTTCCTTCAAAAAGTAGCTCTTCAATGACAATATTCCACAGAATTATGTATATGTTCTATAAATGATCATAGTCACTTATAAAATTATAAGGGAAAACATCCTATCATATCAACATCATCCATTTCCTAAACTTCAACTATCACATGTAAGGCGACAACTTTCAAATCTACTTTTCCAATGCAGATGTCTCTCTGGAACACCTGAGCAGGATTTTAAAATCCTTAGCTGGACTCTCCTCTTGGATTCCTACTAAACCCTTCCCTTCTTTGAAATCTAATTGGCTCCCAAGTTCTATTCACTTTGTAAGCCAATATTAAAACCCTTATGCTCTGATGGCTTTTGTGGAATTTGGACAGCTTTTACAGACTCTCCACTTGAGCATCCAGACTTAAGAGTTCCAGTTGCTCCACAATTAAGCAATGTGACAGCTCTCCTTGGCTCTCTCTGAACTTCCTTGCTAATACAGCCACACTAGACTATTCATTAACACCATTGCCTTAGAATGCTTCTCACCTGCACTTAGTTGGTATGTGAGAACCTATATAATTTTAGATTTCCTAGGATATGAGGGTCTCAGAGGCCAAGACGCAGGAATCCTTCAAGGCTTCTTGGAGGTGCTGAAGATCCATGGGGAGAAGACAGAAGGGCATCTCGCAGGATTTGTCAATTCTACCAATTCCTCACTCCTAGAGTTCCTCAAAATGCTGTGCTGTTTGTAAGCATAATTTGTAATCTAGAATATCCATTCTGCACTGGCTGCATGGCATTCTAAGGCACATATTCAGGATACCATGCAAATGTTATCCTCGTCAAAGATCTGCTGGGCTTCCCAGATTAAATTAGTATCTCCTGCCTGGTTAGTGCACACTTTACACAGGCACATGGTATAAGCATTTAACCCAAGCTGTCATGTCACTTTTAGTTTCCATGTCTGGGCCGCTTCTGGTTATCAGCTTCTTGAAGGAATTGACTATGCCTCCTGAATCTCCACATCATCACTGCCTAGCCCAGCCTCTGTCCCAGGGCAGAGGCAAAGTCTTTGAGTAACAGAAAGAAGGAAGATGTTAAGAAAGCAGAGTCTGTTAAGCAGTAGTAAAGCCCAATCTCAATAATTAGAACATTGAGAAGAATGAACAAATGCCTGGATAAATGCCTCAAAAACATCCCACAGGATGCCTCTCACAGAAGAGGGTAAGAGTAAATATTTTGGTGGATTCATTCAAATTGCAGCTAGGAAAAAGACTACGAGAACTTACAGGATTAATGTCAGGCTTTTGACATTGGCAGAACGCTTCTGAATTGCATGTGTTTTCTAAATTATTTGAGATAATTTGAGGAATGCTTATGCTTTATGCTTTTAAACTTCCTCAGGTGTTCTTACTTACCTAATATCACAAAGTTTTGCACTACCTTGAAAGCCTTGCTTCAAGAAAGTGAATTTCAACCTCACTTTGTTCTAATTAGGGCAAATACCAAAGCAGTGACATTTAAACAGTGAGGGTTTACAAAAATAAAAAAAAAAAAAAAAAAATCAGATTCCTTCTGAGGGAGAGAGTGTAGGGGGCCTTTCTCACTCCTGACACCCAAAGAGAATGTTTCTGTCCCCGGACCTTTCCAGGTCCTGGGATTAGGCAGGGAGGCAGCAGTTCTGAGCTGAGACAGCAGTGAAATGAAGAAAGCACTGAAAGTGTTTAGAAACAGAGCTTCTGTGCTCGTGCTCCCTGGCTCCTTTCTTAAAAGATAAATGGAGGTATACAGGGAAAAGTTAATTCTTTAAATAGCAATTGACAGCCAACTGCCTATAAGGAGCTTGGGTGGGCCGTGCAGGGGGTAAGAAATGAGTAAACACCATTGAGAAAAAAAAATTATTGATAATTATGATTAGGAATATTGCGTGATAAAGCAACTAAATGGATATGCGCATTAGAGTTTTCTAGGCCACTGAGAAGGTTCTTACAATTCTGTCCTAACGCCCTTGAAGTTGAAAAAGAATTTCTATTATCTTATGTCTAAACCTGGTACCTTGATACAGTGCTGACAGCATATCTTACAAATAAATGGGCATATTATCAAATGTTCATTGGTCTTTCAGATTTAATAATTATCACAATAAATCACACTACTTCCTTGAAACTGTCCACCTCAAAGAAACAATAAATAATACTGAATTTTTATTCGAGCAAGTACATACATCTGACAAATATACTGTTCACTTTTCAATTAATTTAAATCTGCAAAGTTTAGACAGAAACAAGACACTTAAAAATCAAAACTTCCAACTGTATAACTAAGAAAACATTTTGGACATTATCTACATTTAACAGCCTGGGCGTTTAACTCCTTGTCCGTATAAAAAGACATTCAGAACAAACATCTACTCTTCATTTCTCCTTTTACCCCCTCATCTGGGTAGGTTTTATTTATGCATTCGACGACCTTTTTGGCCATTAGAACCATCTTGCTTCAGCAGTTAATTAACACAAGTACCATAATTTAATACAGTTAATGCTACTTGATGCCCTTTAATGTACCTTCCATTAGTAATATTATTGTAGTATTACCCTGTAAATTAAAATGAGATCAAGACTAAGAGAGCCACTCTTTAATTAAGGTGCTGGCACACTGCACTCGTCTATTATTCACTAGAGAAAATCACCCTGATTTACTGAAGCAGAACGTCCATAAGTCAGAATTAGTCCATGCAGATTATTAGGTTTATTGAACAATGTAAGTACCACGGAGTCGCTGAGATTGCCAACAGCCATGTTTCCTCTTTTTCCTCCATTATCTTAATAAATATACAATAACAAGGAGTAAATGGAAGCAAAATTAAGTATGGAGCAAAAGAGGAATAAAACTTTTAGGATGTGATTATAGCTGTCACCAGTAAACTAGCTATCAGGTGTGTCACATGCTAAAAAGAACATAAATGCTATGTTAGCTTAATGACAATCAAAACATTTTTAATGCCAAAAAATACTAGCCAGCATAAAACATAAAGGCCAGGTCCACATGTGCACAGAAATAGAGACTGGCATTCACAGTAAGTCAATTCAAACAAAGACGCGCTACTCTTCTGCTTTATAACTTAATGTTTCAGGGTGAAAAAATCTGCAGTATTATCTGTCCACTATTACATGGAAATTTACCCACTTTCTCCAAATCGCTCATGGGTTCTCACATTACGGTGAGGGTAGAGGTAGAGGGACAGGTAGACACATCACAATGATGATCAGATGTAGACATGCCAAAGGAAGTTCAATGTGGCAGTCATTTCACGCACGGTGGAGGGGTGGGCTGATGGAAGCAAAGGCCTCAGTTATGTTTTAGAAAGTTTATATCATGATATTCTTGAAAAGAGACCTTTAGAACTTTCTTTTAGAGATCATCAATTCATGCTCAATTCTCCTCCAGATTATTTGCTATGGAGGAAAAAAACAACCCAGGATTTTAACCCAACTGAAATTTTCAAGGGTATGTCAGTTTCTGGGCTGAAAGGGCCACGCACCAGGCAACAGCTCAACCGTTCCCTTTAGCGGCACCATCTTCCTTATATAACTTAAAAGCTGGAGGCACGCCCGAACCATCAGGCCTTGCTTCTTTAGTCCCTCCCCGAAGACTAAAAATACCCCAGCCATCTGGCGCCGAGCACAGTCCATGCCAGCAACCGTTTTGTCCTGAGGAATTTGGACAGAGTTTGGAGGTGACTGAGTGGATCCTTCTGGAAGGGTCTCACCTCTATTGGACCTTTCTCTCTTGCCCAGCTGCTTCCTCACCAGCTTACAGTTGACTGGTGAACAGGAAAAGACAGTGGAGGTGAGTCCCAGAAAGGGGAAGAGGGCTTCCAAACTCCTCAGACCCACTGAAATGCAGCTGGACAATACTATTAGGATGAGGGATAAAAGAAAAGGATACATCAGGTGGGATTCTACATTTCTAACGTGCCACCTTTGAGAGAGGGTAGGTCTGATTGCAATAGAGAATGCACAAAAATACCCATAGCTTTAAAGTGTATTTTACACTCTCTTAAATAAGCAGAGGGAAAACATGAATATTCAATGACAGAAATGAGCCCCGACAATGGTTATTTCCCAACCAAAAAGCATCACAAGATTGCCTTATTTTCTAACTGGAAAATAAGAGTTTCAAGAGAAGTTGAGTTGTAAAGATCTTTGCTTGGATTAAAGATTTCTCAAACTGTAAAGAAATTCAGATGACTCTACCTAACAGTATGGATCATACTAGGATTCAAATTCAAATCTCAATTTATTAATTTTGACATCTGTTCTTGTAGAGAAGCAGAATACTTGTTACTTTGTTGTGGTATGTTATTGTTAATGATATCAACATCATCTGTTTTTGCACACATTCCCAGGAATAAGATACTGGAAACTGACCTTCTTTTGCTAAAATATCCACGAGTACAATAGCTGCATTTTATTATAAAAGGCACCCTCATATTTAAGGTCATAGCTCCATATTGCTCCTTTGTCACACCCTGGGGTTATATGAACCCTGGAACTCATAAGCTTAGTATTGTGCCTGTGCATATTTCTCTCAGAAGTATGATTCTGCCTTAAAGATAACTTCATCAAACTTCACCTTGGTTACAAGTTTTTAAAGTGGCTCCATAGCTGAAGATTCTTGACCCTTCCATGAAACACATGAAGCTAGAACAAAGTTGATAGTAGGTGGCCAACAGTTCCTGCCATTCTCTGTAAATAAGATTCCTTTAGGCAAAATTCTGAAACCTTTACCACCAAACTGAGGTCATGCCCACCACTCAATTCTGTGTGCCCACTATGGTCCACCCTTAACTGCAATGGCCACTTCTTCTGTCTAGTGCACAAGTACAATAATACCATTATTAAAGACGGATTGAGACAGCTCTCTGAAAGCCCAGGTAGTCTTAACACTTCCTTAGTCTCTAAGGATTACACTGCCCTCAGAGATGCTAGAAGCCAGTAAATTTAATGAATTCTGCCTTATCTGTTTAGCTTTTATGATTAATTAAACCTACATGATATATGTACTATTTATATTCTTATCCTCATATATTTTTGCTTTAAAGCTCCCTTGGCATTTTAAAATGATTATTGCTTTGCTATGCTCCCCCCCCGCCCCCCACTGTGTTCCTTTAGTTTCCCAGCTAATTATCTCATGCTTCAACTTCCATCAGTTGGCTATTCTGGCAGCATACCACTCTTAAAAATCCAGTTGAAAATTTCTGTGTTGGTGGTCCTGGTCTCCTTATTCAAGTTTTTCCATTTAAACATCTTCAAAAATTCTTGGAAACTTGCTTAATTGTCTCTGGTATATTATCAAAACAAAGCTATGCTTGACTGTGACCATTAATGTATTTCAGCTCTGGTCCATCTATAGGTGATCTACGAAATGAAGGCGGTCTGACTTCAGTTTATATTTTAAATGACAGCATATCCTTTTATGATAATATCATCTAAAACCCTAAAAAGTAGAGCTTGGCCCTCTTTAACAAAGGCGCTGTGTTTCCTAAATTCTTTTGGCTCTGACTTAATAAATGTAAAGAGATACAACTTTCACTTCCGGAACTTTTTTTGTACAACATAACAAAACATAAACAGAGAGTTGCACCATGCTGAAACCCTGTCTGGCATTCAAAACCAAGAGTAAGATGTATTTCTTGTTTTTTAGTCTCTTTTACAGAGCTGGCTTTGTTCCCCCTGGCTTCATTGCCTTAAAGACATAAACCACCCCTTGACCTAGGGAGTTCCCTGTGGGTTTTTTTTTTTTTTTGGCTTTGGTTTACATTCTAAGAAATCCTGCCAAGTTCAGGTTCAGTGGCAACAAGCCTGAGATCACAAATTACTGCTGAGTTAGAAGAATCTCAAATGCCTCAAAACCTACCTCTAGGATGGTGTTCCTGAGAAAATGTTGCAGAAGAAAGTGACAAATGTCACTCTACAGCTGCAGGAACCAACAAACTGGTCTTTTCTTTTGAACACACCCATTCTCGTTCACGTCAAACAGTTGTTTTCTTACCTTCCATGCACCTTTATGTCGGAGATCGCATAAAAGTAGCGTGCCAAGTGTAGCTCATCTACAAATATTTCCCCGACGGCTGGTCTCAAAAGCCTTATCCTCAGGTCTGTTACCGTAAAGAAATCTCTGAGTTTCTTGGTTGTATCCAGTTGGCCGTAGAGGGAAGCCATATTGCGTAGCCAAGGTCCGGCAAAAAACGCGAACCTGTCTTTGATTTCAAAGTGGATTATTTTGCTATTGGTCATATACCCCGTGGAGTACTCTTCCGTGCAAATGATTTCTAAGACTGTATGCTGTGATAAATCCTTCACGGATTTAGGATCCATGTGAAAAGCATCTAAGCAGTCTGTGGCATAATACTGATAGGGCTGCCATGTTCGTCCATAATCAAGAGATTTCTCCAGGATCATCTGGTCTGGACGCCCGGACTCAAAGGTAATAACTATGTTGTCTGTGAGCTCAATAGTTTTACTCCAAGACAGAGTGATGTTAACTTGGAGAGGCTTGGGATACTCCTTCCACGTAGCAGACTGCCAAAATGTGGAGGGATGTCTTCCTTCAAAATCAAACATTAGCTCAGGCGGATGTGCCAACTCTGGGGTGCTTGCATCACACTCGTTATTGCACATGTAGGGGTTGCCCTATGGAAGAAGAACAAAAGAGGGTGCATCAAAACACTGGTTTGACACAAGTCTTGCCTACTGCTGTGCTGACTAGGAGGCTAGGAGAAAAAGGAAAAAAAAAAAAAACAAAGAAACCTGTTTGCAGTTGTCATTTTTATTTGCCCTAACTGGATTCTCCTCTTTAATAGCTTTTTTTTTTTTTTTTTTTAAAGGCAATATGGCAATTTTCTCATCTTGTTTCCTTTCATGGTCTTTAAAAAATGAAAACAGTTTATTTATCCCATATGTGTGAGACCCATAATGTGATCCCACAAGCACAAAGACGCTGAGCAACTGTCTAACAGCTCAATACCTCTGCGTCCTCTTAGAGAGATGCTATAGAAAAGCAAGGAAATTCCTCCACGCCTCAAGGACGTTCCTCAAGAGCCCAGTTTTTGAAAAAGTCACTTTTCAGGCAAAGCTTTGGAATTAGTGATGAACCACAGGTACCCATGTCTTGTTTGGGAGACAATACCTCCATACAACATTCAGCTTCTTTTTGCTTCACCTTGAATCCATCATACTTAACTGGGTGCCTGCTTCATAGAGCCTGCTTTTAAAGCATTTACTTTGTTCACCACAAATCATTAAAATGTGGTACACTACAGGCTCTGGGGCTTGGTCGAAACATCTGCCACCCTATTAGCTGGAGACAAGGGGACTGCTCAGGAAAGGCTTGGGGTGGAGGTGGGCTCCAACTTATCAGGACAGGAAAATCCAGCACTTAATTAGAAGGCTTTTGCAAAGAGTCCCAGCCACTTGATGTGTTACTCTGTGCTGGCTCATGGTCAGCTATCCATGGAGGTTAGCCATTATTATTATTTTTTTTTTTCCCTCACACAAAGCCTAATTCTGTCACAGTCCACTCACACAAGAAGCTGGAAATAAGTCTCCTTGCCATAGCACAACAAGTTATAACACCACTTAGGTGAAACCACATGACTGCACTCAGGTGTCATCGGTAGACTGATTCTTTGGCAAACAACTGGCTCCCCCGTTTTGCTTTATTTTGTGTTTTAAAAAAATGCCTGTTATCATTTGGAGTCAACTATTCAAATGTGTCCCAATTATCTTGTATTGGGTAATTATAAGCATGGATGGGTGAAAGAATCAATTCTCTGATATTGTCCTTAGGCTTTCTCTTATCACTACAATTAGATTTTTTTTTTCTTTTTCATGAATTGAGAGCTTTTCATCATACCTGCAGAATGCATGAGCTGGGTCTGAAACAATGAATTTATACATTAGACATCGATGCTCAGTTACCAGCTGACGCCTGTGAAATGTAAGATGAACATTGGAGAACTGCTTTGGCCTCCCTAGAGGCAACTTTCTCCAACCTAGTCAGCTGATACTTTCACTCTCTTTGCCATTAATGCAACTGAATCCAAGAGCTGGCAACAGGTTTGGGGGACTCAGTATAATTGAGATGGGGCAGGAGAAAGGAGAGAAGGTACATTATTTGAGGAAAAGAACTGTTTTAAAAATATATTCAAGGCATCAGTGATAATGGAAATGTTTCTGTTCTTCTCTCTCAAATTTCAATTCCCTGTTCCTGATCCCAGCGTCTGTGGCACTATTTATAGTATCCCCTTCAAAATGAGCCAAGGGGGGAAAATAAATTTCTGTTCCAGGTGGAATAAATCACCAAATTTATTATTATTTAAACTCTTTAAAGCATACCAGAGAGCCAAATGCATAGCTCTGCAAACTGGCAAAGGCTTTTTATGGAGGGCTATAAATATTGTGGAATCTGTCAGGATTTATAAATTCTAAATATATGGAAATGCACATTTTACTGGAAGGGGTCAGATTTACACAAATCACACCTTCATTTGAAATTTACTGAAAAAATATGGTCACTTCAAAATCTATCAGCATGTAGCCAGCTGCACAATCATTAGCTTGGATGCTACCACCTTTCTCCTGACAAAAATGTCTTCATCTGAGGTCAAGGGTATCGAAACACAGGAAATCAACTCTGCAGGATACACCAAAGTGAGTTATGAGACATTTGTACTAAGTCCTGTTGAAAGAGCATTTTTCTTCTTTTTTTCCTTTTTTTTTTTTGGCTGCACCCAAAACATGCAGAAGTTCCAGGGCCACAGAGCTAACTCTTGCCACAGCAGCAACCCAAGCCACAGCACTAAGTCTCTAACCCACTAAGCCACCAAGAAACTCCAGAAGATAGCATTTCTTTGACTTCCAGGGCTTCTCAGGTGCTGAGACAAAGAAGGAGGCACAGATGGATGATTCTGGGTATGGGTCAATTTACTAGTAAACCTGTCTTAGAAAATATCCTTGAAGGTAACTGCTTGAAAAGCATTCATTCCTACCTTTGATAAAAGATGTTGACAACCAGCATTTATTTAGCATTTATGGAACTTATGGGTTAGTTGCTTTACATACATTATCCTGGTTAATCCTTGTCAACCCTACCTTGCAGAACAGGAAACATAGAGGCATTGAGAAATGATAAGTAACTTGCCAAAGGTCATATAAAAGAATGAGTAAGGGGTGGAGCCAGAATCTACTTTTCCTATGCCTGACCTGGCCCACTCAACTCCTAAGCTAATGAATTTCCCCATGGTGCAACCTAGTCTTAGAAACAAGAGTAGGCTGGTAGAAAGGAAGGGCCTGTGACCAAAGGAGTTTGGAAAACACCAGCCTAAGGTCTTGGCTCCTTAAAAAACCCTGATGAACATTATTATACACATGAGATGCCTGGGAGTTAAGAAACTTCTTCAGCTTAATGTACTACCTACTTTCAGAAACTTATTCAACTCTGGAACTCCTTTTTGTTTCAGCAACTCCTATTCATATACCACGTAAGTGGAGTCCTGGAGAGCATTCTTCCAGCTTGTCTGCTTTGTATTACTCTTAAAATTGTAAAGGTGTAGATGCCAAAAAACAGGGCACAGCCCAAAGTTTTAGTTTTTCAGTGAAGACATGGCCAAACCCAGCACTGTCTCTGCTTCTGTTCCAGAGGGACATCCTTCCACTTGGGCCGAGAAGATAACCAGCCCAGGACAAATGCTTACTTTTACATCAACTTGTCAACCATCAAAATGCATTCCAAGAAAAGGGGAGAATTTCATTTCTTTGCACTGATATGGTGCTTTAGGCACCTGAAAAAAATGAAAGAAAATCTTTGTGCTTCAATAATAATGTTCTGACTGCCTGCTATTATTATATTTAAGACGTTTGTACTGGCTATCACGCTATAACAGTAAACAAATGCAAGTCCTTGTTTTCAGAAGAACTTCCATCTTAGGGGAGATGCACTAAATAAACAGATACATAATGATTTGTGGTGTTACATGATGATAACTGCTATGTAGAAAAACAAAGCCCATTAACAGGGAGAGTGGTGTTGGAGAAGGGATACTGACTGCACTTTTATTTTGGGAGGTCAGAGAAAGTCTCTCCTGGACAATATGACATTTGAGCAGATTAAGAACAATTCCCAATTTATACAGGAGATAATCATAGGCTGACCAAAATAACAGTTTCATCCTTCATCTGATTCTACTCCTAGTGATAATTTCAGCAGCATAACAATTTATTGAAATTGATGGGTAAACAAATCATTTCAAATGAGAATCTCCTCCAAATGACTGAAGATACCCAAAACCAAAAAACACACAAACACAAAACTGAACTGTTCTTTTTTTTTGTATTTTTGCTATTTCTTTGGGCCGCTCCCGCGGCATATGGAGGTTCCCAGGCTAGGGGTCTAATCGGAGCTGTAGCCACTAGCCTACGCCAGAGCCACAGCAACGCGGGATCCGAGCCGCGTCTGCAACCTACACCACAGCTCACGGCAACGCCAGATCATTAACCCACTGAGCAAGGGCAGGGACCGAACCCGCAACCTCATGGTTCCTAGTCGGATTCGTTAACCACTGCGCCACGACGGGAACTCCTGAACTGTTCTTATGTCAAAGCATCCATGCTTTCTTAGGAGATTAATGATTTGATGGTCATTAACAGAACTTACTGAGAAACAATGACATTGAGAGAAAATGAGCAGAGAAAAAAAAATATATTCTGGTGCCAAGAAGAAACCCTGAATATAAGGTGAAAGGAAAAAAAAAAAAAAAAGAGAGAGAGAGAGAGAGACAGAGAAAGAAAAAAGCTGAAGACGCTGAAAATCTTACCATTCTAGAAAGAGAAAACTTGAGGACATATTACAGGCCAAAATATTTACTGGAAATATTTCACATGGGTGTGATCTACAGTACTGTTGTTAGAGAGAACTATCCATATGAAAACAGCTGTTGTTAAAGGGATTAGATTAATTAAGTTTTCATCTACTTCAACCACACCCTAATCCTCTCTAACACCATTAACAAATAAAATTTATATAAGAAAAATAACTTCTTACTTGTGAAAGCAAAGAACATTTCTTGCTGCTAAATCTAACAGATTCAGGCATTAGCAAGTGTTAAGTAATTATTTTGTGGCCAGCAGGCAGCCTTAAATAGTCTTAATTTAAGTCCTACAAGCAACAGATCCTTAGCTGATTGTCTATGGACAAAGCAGAAAATATTTATGACTGTGCTGATAATATTTACACCATTAAGAGTTGCCTAAATAATTAAACAGATATTGCTACTAAATATTTCCATAACAATTAGAAGATTGTGATGCTTAATTTCATTTAAAAATGTTAATATTTTACCTCTGGAGAAATGAAGTTAGTTATTAATTTGCACTTTGCAACCAAAGTGGATTGTTGTTACTCTTCTTTAATGGGCTTTTAGAACTTAGAGACATAAAATTTTAGACCTGTTTTATTATTTCTATTGATAGAAGTGCTTTCCTTCTGACAAATGACACTTTGCAAAGAACATCCTTTCACCTAAGATCTAGACCCTCCGGAGGGATTTCTTTTAAAAAAGAAAGTCCTACCTAAGCAGTATACAGTGTAATACTTGTGAGTCCTACCATGTTGAACTTGCCTTTCCAAGCTTTACCACCTGGCAGACTATTGGGAATGACAGTTGGCTCTACAGAGAATTCTCATGGGAGATCTGTTACTGAACTGTACGTTACACGCCAAGCAGGCATGTACTTACATGTGGTTGTGAGAAGCATTTGGGTTAACACTTACATAGATTGTGAAAAACACTGAGCCAGGGCTGCCTCACACCCATTTGCATCTGGCTGGTCTTTGCTTGTTTTATTGGTAAGTGGCAATAAAAAGAAAAAAAAGATACAAAGGCACGGGGAGTAGAAACTGCCTTCTGGGGTAGCACTCCCCACCTGTCCCCTCTATGAAATGGACATCACTGTGAAATAGATATCTCTATGGCTTTGCAAAGCAAGGCTTTCAAAGGGTGAAGAAACTGGTAGCACAGTCCCTTGCTCATCTCTTAGAGAAATGGACCTTGAGAACAATGCTTTAGCTGCCAGGCTGGCCTATCACCGTCAGGGGATGGCTTTCTTTTCTCCTCCTTCAATACCACGTAGTGGGAGACAAGCAAGCAGGAACAGTTTCTGGGAGGCTGGGATTGACCTCTTTGTATCAGAGGGATAATTTTTGCTTGGAGGGCCCCCCATTCTCAGTTGCTTCTTGGCACTTCTTAAAATTTCTGGATTCTTGCTTGACTATAGTAATAAGGAAAGGCCGCTCTTTTAGGACTTCTCTGATGAAATTCTGATTACTTTGAGCATGGAAGATACTGTTTATTTAGTCATGCTGAGGTGTCCCCTTCAGGCCTTACAGCTTTGTTACCAACACTGGAGAGAACGGAGGGAAATCAGAACCAGAAGTGAGTACAGACCAAGAGAATGGGCATCGTTTCCAGAAATCTGAAAGATAAATGTCAGCACCAACCAATACCGACAGGCTTTAGATGAGAAGAGCCCAGAAGGCAGTGTGTTTCCTGTTGTCCATGTGCTTCTTGGGGAACAAAGGGCAGTGATCTCACTTTGTAACCTGCCTTATTCATTGGCAAGTTGGGGCCCAGTGTGGGCATATACAGGGTAACAGTACAGCCTAAATATTATGGCACTGTCTCATAACATTCGGAAAAGCAGTTTGAAACCGCTGTTACAAAAGTACTTATGTATTTGTCAGAGCATGAGTCCCCACTTTCAGTTTTGGAAGTATGGCTAAATAAGAATGATTACTGATCTAAGAATGATAAAGAATTTTGCTTTTGTAACTCTAAAGGTAAAAACTGACTACTCCATTTTCTAATGAAACTTCTTGCTTATCACAAAGATTCCTCCCAGCCAGACACAGGCTTAAAACCTAACTGAAGCTGTTGCTTATTTTCATCTGCTTGCTGACAACACTAACTGCATTGCGGACTATCTTCACTCAGGAATAAAGACAGGAGGGCTTAACCTTTCTACAGTAAGAATGCTAGAAGCCGTATCAGAGATTATGGGCCATAACAGACACCTGTATAAATCCCCACAGAGGATCATGGTCAGTATATTTAACCCACGAAGGCTGCAAAGGTCAAGAAGACCCCATGTCTAAGAGGCAGCCAACAATATTCTCAAGCCACAAGCCACAAAAATGGATTCCTATATAGCAATCTAAATCATTACTTTGCATGTACTGAAGAAGATATAAATATTCATAAAATCAAGTGGATTTGAAAGTGAATATAGCAAAAACACTGTAGTAAGCTAACACTGCTGTAATTGGTAAGGCAATGGCTTTTTACTATTTATTTTCTTAAAAAATATCATTTATAAATCTTGGGTGCAGTATTTTGCCTTACAGACATTCTCAAAATAGGCCAGAACACAGGCATTTTAATGGTAATAACACAAAGCTGAAGCAAGCTGTCAGTAGTTTAGGTTAAAGTAACTTAAACAAAGCGTGTATAATACCACAATGGTGGGAACGTTCAGAGTCCCGGCACCATCATGCAACTGTGAGAATTCGTTTGAGTGTTTTGAATCCTGAAAGGTCTGACTTCATTCTCAAAAACTGTGTCCTTTTTCCATCACATGGGAAAGCAAGTCCAAGATCTGCTTGAAGTCCATCTTCTGAACACTACCAGCTCTAAGAGAGCACAGGATGACCAAAGTGTCCTCTGTTGAAGTGATCACTTAATCATGAGAAGCAGGGAGAGGCCTTCCTAATGTCACACTCAAAAGAGACTGCTTTTTGGTGAGTCTGTTCTCATGTTTCATACTCCTTATTTCTTTCAAGCACCTCTCTTCCAAGTTCATTAGTACATTTACCAGGTACCATTGCTACTTTTCAAGCACTGTGAAAAACACAGAAATAATACAATAAAATGTTTACAGTTCAGTACTGAAGATTGGACCTAAACAAGCAAGGTGTTTCTCAAATTGGTTATTCATGCTCTTAGAGCATCAGGTGTCCTGGAGGGTGAATGCCTTCTAGGATTTTCACCCCTTGGTATATAGTTAAATATATTTTATATTAAATCAGATATTTTATGGAGTAAAATGCAAAAAAAAAATTGTGAGTGTTTTTAGGGAAACAACAGAGATATTTCATGCATGGGGCATATTTGAAAGTATGTGTCAACAAACCCACCGCACAGGAGTAGGAAGGAGGAAGTGTCTGGGGGGTTCTGCTTGGTGATAATTTATCCCCTTCAACCACCCTTCCTGTGTATGATACTTCATCCAAACCACCCTGGAGTAGTTGCAGCACCACCAGCCTTATCAAGACTGAGAACTGAGTTAACCATCTCAGCATCAAATTCCAGCCTGAAAGTATTGGCTGCACTTCAGCCCTATGGTAAATCGGTGGCATTCTCCATACACTAAAATCTCTATATTCTTAAAAAAAGTGAACTTGTCATCCTTCTTCCACCAAATCGTAATATATACTATGTACTGCAATGGTAGGTCAATTTTAACATGCATAAGAAACACCTGGTGAGTCCAGTCCCAGCTCAACAGGAATTCTGTTTCCAAAGATTGGGTTGAACCCAGGAACCTAATTATCAAGGATTCTAGATGATATGATCCTGATGTAGATACTCTGTACACCACACTTACATAAACAGTGGTGTATTGTTTATTAAGAACCAAGACTCTCGGTTCGATCTGCCGAAGTTTGAATTCTAGCTCTACCATTTAGCTATTATGTAATTTTGGACAAATTTCTTGATTTTTTGAGCCTTGAGTTCTTCTTTAAATTCATATAATATTATGTACTCCATGATGTTAATTTGAGATAAAATTACATAATGCATGTTAAGTGCTTAGCATCTCCTTGGCATGCAGTGAGTGTTCAATAATTAGTTAGCATTAAACATGCTCCTCCTCTTGTATTCCTTGACTCTGAGAATGACACCAAATTCTCCCATTTCCCAAATGGGAAACCTGGGAATTATTTTATAATTTTTTTTCTTTTTCTTCAATCTGTTCACCAGCCAAGTTCTCTAGATGCAACCAATCACCACAGCTTTGCTCACACTGCCAATGCTTTCTTTAGTTTTTTAAATACTTAAAATATTTAAAAAATATCCTTCTCCCGAATTACCGTAATTGCTTCTTAAATGTTCTCTCTCTATGTTATATTGTCCTCTTATAACCTGTTCTCTACATAGCTGCTACAATAATCTTTCTAAATCTAAATCTAACTGCATCACGCCCCCTCCTAAAGCTCTTTAACAGATTTCCCATTACTGTCAGGAGTACAATTCAAATTCCTTAGCTCAGTTTGTAAGATCCTTCAAGACGCGGCCTCTGTATTTTTTATATTTTTTACTCACTCATGTTCATGAGTCAATCATACCAAGTTATGAGTGTGTGTGTATATCTACAGTGGACCATATGCATTATCATGCAACACATCACATTAAATTCCAATTGTTTATTTTTATGTATCCTCCACCAGATTTCTATGAGAAGAATTGGCCCATAATAAGTATGCAGCAAAAACTAATGGATCTAATACAAAGAAAACCGAAAAACAGGAAAACCAGGAGGAAACAGGACAAATTAAGTAGATTTAAAGTATGGAATAAGATGGAAGGATTTGCCCATAGGCTGGTGATGAGGGATCAAGAGATAACCAAGCTTAAAGAACTTCCTAGCTCCTTAAGTTGTAGATGGAATTTTTCTGATGTAATACATTTTATTTATTTAAAAAATAAATAAATAAAACCCAAGAAACACAAAAGAGTACAACTGCAAGTGTGGAGTGCCTCTGTGTGATTGATACAGTTACTGGGACTTCTGGTAAGGTTGGAGGACAAGGACAAATGGCATGAGCTGCAATTATGTCCCAGTCCTTTCCTGGTGTCCATTTGATCTTCATTTCTCTCCATCAGTCATGGCAGTATTTCTCCTAGTGGCTTTAGAGCTGAAGATCTCTTTTCCTCATTCTGTCTTGCCTTACTTATCTAAGCCACAGCATCCTTTCAAGTTTAAAGGAGTAGCTGAATACCAAGAGTTTGATTTATTCTTGAATAATTATGGACAATTAAATAAAACTGATGGAAGAAACAGCAAATGATGTTTTTATAATTTTAAAATGCCCAGGCATGGCAGTGCCTCAGTAGTGCAAATCCTTAAAAAATGTAAGCTGTGTAAGGTCGAGACTGGTGGACAACAAGAAAGTATACACACTTTGCTGGAAGAGGGGAGTGGTCTTTGTTTACTGTGCTACAGCTTAAGTTGCTCTCCTAATTACAGAGATCCTAAAAATTTACCTGGGTCCAGAGGTTGATTCATTATTAAACTAATGAAGTTACAGCTCAGAGTCACTCAATTACACAGGCTGCTTCTCAGGAACTGTACCTAATTTTGCGTTCGCAATTTTATATATCTCTTTTTAAATGAGGGCTCCAGAACTTCATAGGCTCTAGGCTCTTAAAACCTAGTCTTGCCACTGTCTGGGACCTCGGTAGTATATTTTAGGGCCCAATGATCTAAAACAACTCTTCTTCTTCCTTCCCATTCCTTCTTTTCATTCCCCTTTTTCCCCTAAGATGTTCTATTCTCAGCATTTCCAACCCTGAAATACATTTTCCCTAAGTCTAATTTTCTTGCCCAATTTCATACCATATATTTATATGGTTCATATAATATTTGTATCTATATAAATACTGATATTATATACTAATATTTCATTAAAATGTGAATCTATATTATTCAGATCAATACCTGTTATTCAAACATACTTCTCATATATTACCAACAATATATATAATCTTCGTTTCTTTGTAAGGCTGAAGTGGTTGTTAGTTTACCAGAGCATCAACAGGAACCAAAGCAAATTCAATGACAAAAAACATTAAGCAACTCTCATGTGCCAAGCATTATGTTAGATGTTATAGATTAGATTATATAAGGTTGATTCTTCCTTATCAAATAATGTAGCAGCAAGGCAAAATTGGAAAAATGCATCATTTCGAAAATAAGAAAATATACTATAGAGGATGACTTTGGGTAGGCGAGGTAGAAATGAATCACCTAATTTGCAGAAAATATGTGCCAAAATTTACTGTTAAAGGGTGGTATACAATTTACAAAGTCATTATGAAAGATTTAGAGGAGGCAGAGTCCTGGCTTTCAAAGATGTCACAGGTTTGCATGGGTGACAGAGACATTCATTCTCTCTTTGGAATGGAGAAGGGATCAATAATCACTGAACACCCTTCATGGTTTGGAATTGTGCGAGGAGCTTTATATATGCCATTCCATTTAATCCTAACAATCCCTCACAATATTTGTGAGGCAAATATTCTAATTTTACAGGTGAAGAACCTAAGGTTCAGAGGTGTCACAGGACCTACTCGAATTATCTGTAAAGAATAAAATGAACCTAATGTTTGATAGGGCAGAGCATGGGCTGTGAGGTAGTGGAAGATAAGTTTAAATATACAATGTGAAGTTGATTTTAGAAAGCACTGAAGACTGGGTAGAAGTGTTTGGGATTGACATGCACATCTTTCTTCACTGGCTTTCCATATTTCTTTCTAGAGCAAACAAAAGGATCAAGATGAGTCCTATTAAGAATAATCTTGTCTAAGCCATGAAGAAGAATCAAAAAATAATACACAGAGAGAATTCTAGAGGTGGACATGCAGATAATCCTGGACATACCTTTACAATCTGCACAATTCCTGGCACACAGTAGATAGTAAATAAGTGATGAGAAAACAAATGAATATAAAGCAAGTTGTTTCTTTTATTAGCTTCTCTGTTTATCAAAATAGGAAAAGTCTCAAAAACTGAAAAAGCAATTGTATGTCTTCTAATGTCTTCAACTCTCTATATGCTGCATGATTGCTTCCAGAACATCAGGCAAAGATAACTTCTCTCTGTATTTAGAAAGCTACTACCTGAATCTCAAACATTAGTTCATACTTCACTTCCAAATCTAAAGGTTTCATTGTGAAGCCAGAAAGGATCCAGAACTAGCCTAGGGTTAGGTGAGTCTCTTTCCACTGAAGTCTAGAAGGGAGGAACGGAGACATCCTTAGAAGTAGTGGAGTGTCATGATAACTACAGCAGGACATAATCAAAGGGGGAATAAACTGGAGGTCGGGAGGCAAGTTAGGAGGTAGCCTTAATAATCTAGGTGTGAAAACAAGGAACTGACTAAAGTGAACAGAAAGGTGATGAAAGATCAGCAAGAATTAGATTGACAGGAAATGGAGAACAAAGAAAAAGAATCAATCGTGACACCAAGGTTTAATGCCTAGAAGAGAATGGAAATGTTGATAATAAGATATCTGTCTGCAACTTGTATAAGGTTGAGACTCCATCACTGCCTATCCCAGGAGAGTTCCACTTGCAAAATGTTAAGTTTGATATCCAATGTCATTGAAAAATCAAGAAAATATCAGAGATTTAATTCAGAATGTTCAACAAAAGATTCTGAAGTTCTTTATTTTCATCTCTCTAAATATCTCACAATGTCATAATTACTAAGCTCCAAATCTTTCCTACTTCATTCCAAGTTTCCATTAGCTTGATCCCAAACGTGGCCTGCCTAGGCTTCTTTACCTCTCTCGGTTTTTCCTTATTTCTCTCTTTAACATCTTCCAGTCAATGTCTGCCTATTTCATTACAAATTCAGTTAGCCTCTCCCCCCCCCCCCCGCCAAAATATCCTTCTTAAACATTAATTTAAAAAATAAAGGCCCGAGATCCTACAGGGAAAACAGAATCCTCAGAAACCAGCGTAAGAAGATGTGACTATTCTTTTTTTTTTGGGGGGGGGGTCTATTTAGTGCTATGTCTGCGGCATATGGAAGTTCCCAGGCTGGGGGTTGAAACAGAGCTACAGCTGCTGGCCTATGCCACAGCCACAGCAACATGGGATCCAAACCACGTTTCCTACCTACACCACAGCTCACAGCAATGCTGGATCTTTAACTCACTGAGCAAGGCCAGGAATGGAACCCACGTCCTCATGGATACTAGTCAGGTTCGTTACTGCTTAGCCACAATGGGAACTTCAGAAGCTGTGAGTATTATTAAGGAGCTAAGCAAACCCAAGCATATGTTCAACAAGAGACTAGAGCTGATAACTGCAACACAAAGAATGAACAAGGTATGTTACCCCCCTCTAAAGCAGCCATAAAAGTGTGGAAGGCCAAGTACAAATGAAGTTGAAAAACCTGAGTGGAAGACTAAACAGAGCTATGTGTTAGAAGGTAAATAGAAATTAGTAAACATAGGAACGTGTTAGGAATAAGGGAAAAATAAGCCTGGTAAGCTGCAAACTAGTGATGCATGGGGGTGTTAGATAGAATCATCATTTTCAAGCCTAGAGAGTTGGAAAAAATAGTTATTCTATCAAGGAGAATCAGCCTGTCCTGTAATAAAGAAGAGCACAGAACTGTTTTTCTTGGAATTCACATCTTGACCCTACATAAATTCTTTTTACTTCTGTTTTCTTGTTTCTGTAATGAGAATGGTGCATTTTCCAGCATTTTCGTTGAGGATTAAATGAGCTTATCATGGTGCCTGGTACATAGTAAGACCTCAGTAAATGCCAGCAATTGCTATTATCATCATCACTGTCATCACTATCATTCTTGTTGCTATGACCTTTCCAACTTGTCCTCTCATAAAAGTCCAGTGTTGCCATCAAAGAGTTTAACACTCAGTTCTTCAAAGTGGACAGATAATGCGGAGGTGTGAAGTTAATCTCTTTGCAGAATACATAGAATAAGTCAATCTCTTGGGAATCCAAATGCAAAAACACCATTCCTACCTATTACTTTATGATATAACTATAAGAGGTCCCAGGGTACTCTCTGTTGACAAACATAAAAACACCCCAGATAGCTCTTACCAAACACCCTATCTCTCAGGATCAAAACTGTTACGGCCAATCAAAGAAAAAAAAATAAAATAAAATCCTCTCACCCTACCAGCTAACCCAGAATTCAGTGTAATTAAAATCCTGTTGGAAAGAGATCAGACCTGAGACTGAATTCATAGTTTTGAATTTATGAGCAAAATGAACTTGAAGAGATTATCTAACTTTTCTGGGCCTCTGTTTGTTCAAGTATATAACAAAGACTACATCTCACTTCCAGGGAAAGATTAAAGTAGCTAATACCATCAAAAAAGGAAAATTGCACTTAACACAGAAGGTAAAATATAGTTGGTAATATAGATTCACTATGAACGCTCACAATGGCCCTTCTACTTCTTGTAGGTTAGGTTGAAATGACCTTTGCCATTGATGCCAATAGGCACTTGAAGTCCTTGATGTGTTTGCTTTGGGCAGGAGTCCAGAAGAGCAGATAAGCATATGCACATGCACAAGAGCATGAATGTGCGCACGTGCGCGCGCGCGCGCGCACACACACACACACACACACACTACTACTACTACTACTACTACTACTAATGACTATGATAAAAAGCCTTACTGATGGAAGGCATGGAAAATATAGCTTGACCAGCTGGTGAAAATAAAGCCTATGATGAGCAATAAGATGATAACAGGTCTTTGAAGAATTGTCTGAGCTTTGTGTTTTTCATGGTTGGTAAGGCCACAGGGAGAGTAGCCACAAGGACCAAAAATTTCTTTTAAATTACATGAAAAGAACATGAACTGGATGGCCCCAAATCAAACTGCAACAAGAATGCATTTATGTGCCTCCAGAAAGACAATTGGAAATTTTTCAGAATTTCCGTCAGGGCTCAGAGGGTTATAAACCCAACTAGTATCCATGAAGATGCAGGCTTGATCCCTGGCTTTGCTCAATGGGTTAAGGATCCCACCGTGAGCTGTGCTGAAGGGCACAGACATGGCTTGGATCCGGAATTGCTATGGCTGTGGTGTAGGCCAGCAGCTGCAGCTCTGATTCAACCCCTAGCCTCATAACTTCCATATGCCTCAGGTGCGGCCCTAAAAATCAAAAAGAGAGAGAGAGAGAGAAAGAAAAAAGAAAGAAAAATTTCAACTCCAATATTAAAAAGTTATTCCAAAATTTGTGGAAACAAGATTGAATTACTCTTTCTGAAGGAAACTCTCCTGGAATAACCATGTAGGGAAATCATCAACTCCTCTCCAAGAAGGAAGAGTTCATGCATGTGGTTAAAAATGTGGACAAATCACTTACTTATAGCTGTTTTTATTGATAGCTTACATCCCACATGTGAGTTTAAATATATACTTTAGCGCCCTTTAGATATTTGAATATATGTATGGGGAAACAAAAAATTTAATCTGACCTTTAAGGAAATGAAAAGGCAATTTCTATCCTAGATTTAAAAAAATACTTTAAAAGGCCAGAAGGAAAAAAAAAGTATGTGATCAATAGTGACAGATACTTGAGAGAAGATAAGGAATAAGAAAAATCTTTTGATTTGTCTTGAAACTGGTCGTTAATGACCTTGGAAATACTTGTTACAACAGAATGTTGAGGCAGAAGCTTCAGAACATGCATTGGAGAAGTCTGGAAATGAAAGCAAGGAAAATGGGATAATAGTTTAAATGGGGAAAAGGACTAAGCAATGCACTTTTAAGACTGATAGTTTTGATCACAGAGTACAAAAAAAGTTAGTGGAAAAGAAGAGGATAAACATACCCATGAAAGAAAGGTTAAGTGTGGGACTAAGTCACTAGTATCTACATCATAATTTTGCAAACACGAGATGTATTCCCAGAAGACTCTCTTATTTATGGGCTAAATCTTTTTAGTTAGTAGCCAGGATGCTCTATGACTATAATTATTGAATAAATGTCTCCTTTGTTCCTCACCTTCTAATTTCATTAATCTGCTGTGGTTAACTCTCACTTACAGAAATCAATATAAGGATTGATTTTAGGCAATTTCAGATCTTCCTCAATATTAGTTCAGGACCATATCAGCGGAAAATCTACTTGTCTTGAATGGATTGCACTGGTCTACTCAAGTGATTTCAGAACTGGGAAGTCAGAAGATATTGAATTTTAAATATTAGATTATTTTATATTGGACTTTGGATCTAATATTAGATATTAAAGTGTAAAATCACATTGTCCTTATTGCTAGCCTTCTTTCTTATCTTGCTGCAGGATCAGTATTGTTTTAGTACAGTATCTGATGGCTTATGAGCCTATAGGTTGATGGAAAATATTTATATTACTTATTGAATAGTGGACAGCCCAAGGTTTAAAATAAATTTTCCCAAATTTTAAATTCAGTAATTTATTAACATCTGATGACCAAATCATATTTTTACTATTGTAGTAAAAGGAATATTAAGCAAAAAGAAACAAATATCTAAACTAAAGAAGTGATGAATATGTTTGTATTTGTGGAGTTGCTTTCAAAAAGAAGCATTCAACCAGAGAGAGACTGCCTCTGTAGACTCTGGTATGTTGACACCATAAAAAAGGTCATAAACAAAAACAAATGGACAGGATAATTATAGGGACCCTAACTCATAAGACCAAAGTAAGTCAATACTACGTTTCACCTGCACTCTTTGACATACATTAATAAATCAGTATCAAGCAATACTTAAAAATATATTAAAACAAGAAACACCAGTTTTGGATCCTCAAATGACATACAAACATTTGATTTTTACTGAATTATAAAAAAGGCCCAAGTTTCTTCAGAAAAATAGCTAATATATTTGTTTAAAACAACAACAATAATGATAAAAATTAATATTTATGGTGAATCTCTTATATGCCAGGACTGTCCGAAGTACTCTATTCTGAATACTTTACATGAATTAAATCTCTTGATTCTCAAAACAAACATACAAACAAACCAATCCTATGAGAAATATACTGCTGTTATTCTAATTTTGCAGATAAGGAAACTGGGACTTAAGTGAGTTTCCAAGGTTGCACAGCTAGTGGTGGCAGAAAGCGGACAGATCCAAATCTAAGTTGTTGGCTTTTTATGATCATAGCACAGGGTACTCTACTCAGATTTCTGTAATAACCCATATGGGAAAAGAAGCTGAAAAAGAACAGATATATGTACATGTATAACTGAATCACTTTGTTTTACACCTGAAATTAATACAATATTGTAAACCAACTATAATCCAAAATAAAATAAAAATTAAAAAAGAATATGAAGACAAAATAAAAACAAACCAACAAAAAGCCCCCAAATATTGGTATACTACGATAGTTCCTGAACAGAATCCATCTGGTATTTTACTTTCTTCCAGTCCCCTCAAGCATATTCTCTGCATAGCAAGAGTTTATAAAATTGAAATGATTAGGTGCTAGGCAGGTTAGCAATCACTGGCTTATCATCAGTGGCGTATAGTGGAAACTGGGTCCTAAGAACAAAAAGGTTATCAGAATAGGTATTCCTATACATGATCAAAACAAAGCAGGAAGAGTGAATCTATGGCCAGATCCAAACTGTGGGGTAGGTCTATTTTAAATCCCTTTTACTTAAGACCAAGTGCCATCCTAGAAACTGGAGTGAAACTAGCTAGGTAGGCGAGTCTTGTCTAAAGCTAAGATACACCAGTTGTATTTATAAGAAGAGTTGAGGCTAAGACCCAGACAGGGCATATTAAAAATATATATATAAGGTTCTGGGTCTGAAGGTGAGAACAGAGTTTCAGGAAAGAAAGAGGAGAGTCAGTGAGATGAAAGGCTTGGAATTCAGAGGATGGGAGTTGGTATCCAGGATCTTCGGGGGATTACCTGGGAACTCTGTGGAAAGAGATGGCAGAGATGACCTGCAGGAAACTTGAAGAGATACCCAAAGGTATCTTAAAGGAATACTGGCCCTATGTGTGCTCTCCCTCATAAGAACTCACAGTGGGATTTTGTATTAAAGAGAAGTCACATGGCAGGGAAGCCTACCCAATTTTAACCTAACATTTCCCAAACTTACTTAATAATTAAAGCATTTTTATTAAAATCACACTGAGCTTCTGTCACATAGAGTAGACTGTGGGGCACACTGGGGTAGACACAAACAAGAAGAGGGCAGAAAGTAGCCTGTTGGAGGAGTTAAAGAAAATATTGGAGCAACTATTTCAACATGCGTTATGTTTTAAATTTTTTTATTTTGATATGTTTTATAATGTTTCAAAGGTACTAGTGAAAAGCATGCAATCTGTTTTTATATAGAGAAGACATGTATGTTGAGGGTATATATTTCCCACTTTTTACTGCTGAGAAATGAATGAGGGACAATCAGAAGAGGAAGGAGACCACTTGGCATGGATGTTCCCCACCAAAATGCAACCCTAAACTATGTGAACTGGGAGGCTCTCCTCATTTCTCCTCTACTTTGGTTTCTTTTGCTATTTGTCTAGGATGAATTCTAGCTCCCCCATAGTGCCAATCTCAGCCACTGAATGCTGTTATTGATAAGTACTAATATCAACTTAAACAACAGTATATAAAGACTTTCAGGAGTTCCTGTCGTGGCTCAGCGGAAACAAATCTGACTAGGATCCACGAGGATGCAGGTTTGATCCCTGGCCTCACTCAGTAGGTTAAGGATCCGGCATTGCCCTGAGCTGTAGTATAGGTTGCAGATGCGACTTGGATCTGGCATTGCTGTGGCTATGGTGTAGGCCAGCAGCTGCAGCTCCAATTCGACCCCTAGCCTGGGAATTTCCATATGCCGTGAGTGCAGACCTAAAAACAATTAAAAAAAAAGAAAAGACTTTCATGGATAATAAGAGTTCTTACTCCCTCAGAGTGAATAGGAAAATAAATCTAACATTATTTGGTATTACTGTTATTTCACTTTTAAAAATAAATAAATACACCAATGATTAGTTCAGGGTATTAGTCAGCAGAACATGAAAGTAGAATGTAAAATTTGTTAATTGTTAAGGCAGAAGTAAAACTCTCAAATTTAAAAAGAAGAAACGAAGCACTTGTTTGATCTGAATTCTAGCCCCTCCCCATAGCTTGAGAGTCCTTTTTAATAGGACTATCATTATAATGCTGAACATCACAAAACAGATCTGTTTTTTAACTTTAAAGAAAAATCTTAGAGTATTTTTTACTCTAATAATTGTCACAATTTATTTCCTTTAAGTAAACAGCTGTCTGAATTATAACATTCATTTGGACTTGAGGTCACAAATTCAAAGGCCATAGGGAGGCCATGTCAGCTCATGAAGCACAGGAGGAATGAGTATGGAGTCTAAGAGGCTGGGGAAAGCGGGCACGGCTTAAGGAACAATCACCAGTCCGGTCCAGCTGATTGTTTCCATGTAGGAATTTAGAACCAGTCCAGCCACATTCTCCAGTTTAAGAGAAACTATGAAAATTCATATTTTAGGTGATCTCTCAGTATTTAAAGTTCACACAGTTTTAAAAGGAAACATTGTGCACGACAGACCAACCACATCTAGAAGCAAAAATTCAAATGCAAGCTGCTGTTGTGCCTCTGCTACAGCAACAAAGCTTCCTTTCGGTGATTAGTCATTGTTCTTAATTACCTTTGGAAAATCAAAGACCCTGGGCTTTGGGGACAGATATATCTTATTCTCCCACATAATAGCTCTGGAATTTAGCCTAAATTACCTGTCCTCTCCAAAACTTAATCTCCTCAACTGCTACACAGAGGAAAATGGTAACTTATAAGCACCGTTGTGATGATTAAATAACATAAACAGTCTGGTTCTCCTTCAAAATTTACTGCATTTCTTTTCTTTCATTTTGTTGTCAATGGTAGCAACAATAGGAACTGTGTGTGTGTGGCGGGGGGAGAGGATTAGGACTTGAAGGAGGACATAAAAGACAGCACACTGAAAAATTAGACTATATTCTATCACTAATTTATTACATCCTTCTTGTCAGGCTATTTAAGTCCTCTGGCTCTCGGTCACACACATATGGTGGGCATCTGATGTTCCTCCCTCTAAAGTCACTGAAAGACAGTGATACAGTGGTTTGGGGCTTGGCCACAGGAGTCAGACTGCCTGGACTTGAATCTGACTCTGCCACTTCCTAGCTATGAGATATTGGACACCTTAATTAATTTAACTTCCCCATTTTTCAGTTACCCCCTTCTGTAACGTGAGGATAGTAAGGATATTGTACTTTCAAGAAATAATACATGTGAAGCAGTCAGAAGAGTGCTCAGAACATATCAAGTGCTTAATAAATAATAATTTATATACTTCATGGCATCTAATGCACCAGTGATTATAAGAAGTGCCAGGGTATGTACTACGAAGAAAAATATTGCTTCAAATTAAATTCTGACATAATGCTTTCTTACTTGATTTTTTACTTTACACTTAGTAAAAAAGATCTCCAGACCTAGTGACAGATTTGCATCACACAGTACTCTTGTGCATATATTAAAAGGAAAATATTATGTAATTGGTTAGATTGACTTTGACTAGTCAGTTTGAAACTTCGAGTTATCAATATCAACACTTTTTTTTAATGGTACCATTTATTTATTTATTTATTTATTTAATTTGCCTTTTTCTTTTTAGCCATGCCTGTGGCATGTGGGCGTTCCTGAGGCAGGGACTCAACTGCTACAGCAGTGACCCAAGTCACTTCAGTGACAACACCATATCCTTAACTGCTAGGCCTCCAGGGAATTTCAGTATCAGTGCTTTTCTACCCAAAATCATCTGAGCAATCAGGGAGCACTGGAAATGTATTAGTTCCTTTCCCTCTCTTCTTGCTCCTTCTAATTCTTCCAATTTTAAAAGACTTTTAATTGCAGTTTTTCCAACACGCATAATAGTAGAGAGAATAGTATGATGAACCTCCTTGGACCCACAACCCAAGCAAATGCTCTTAATAAAGTGCTTTTACCATCTGCAGGATTTTTCTCCCAAGTTGCTAGCACCTATTTGGCACGTGTTGATGCTTACATTTTCTTGATCTTTCTAGAAGATGGAAATAAAAAGTTTTCAGGCAAGAATCAGGACTCATATTCCTTCTTCTTATTGATCTGAATGGTTTGTTCTTGAAACATCAAGAGGCTGCCCTTGTTTAATCATGTCAACAGGAATCCCAGCCAGGCTTGTGCATGTGCAGGCAATGACAACTATGTCCTACCTGCCACCTGTCAAAGAGCAAGGTAGGACACCTCCGACTGGAAGATGCATCCTGACTGTGTCACTGTTAAAATGAGGATGCCTTTTTATGTGAACATCTCATGATTTACCCCCAGGAATATTAGAGTTGCTCTATCACCTTCTGGCCTATGAAAATGCAGATAAGAACTATGAAAAAAGGTATAACTGTTAGTTCCTGTTGAAGGAACCTAGCCTTTCTGTCCTAAAACTTACAAAATTTATCATCACAATCTTCTATAATTTAAAAATTATAACAAGAAACAGTTTGTGTCATTACTCTGATTAACAAGTTATCTGAGCCAAAAGCACTCATTCAACTGCTATTTTGGGGTCTTATTTTCCCCAGAATTCTGAAATACATGTTATTACATCTTTATGATTAATTTAGATCCATTTGTTGAGTCTATAGGTTTTATCTTCATGACTGACCTCTATGCTCATTATATTCTGTCTCATTTTTTAAACCCATGATTTCATTTTCTCAGTATTCTGGGTATGGCTGATTGGATTATTTGCAATGTCAGGTCTGCTTTTTACTACTTTCAAATAAGATTTTTATTTCAGTTATTGTCATTTTCATTATGTAGCAAGCTCTTCTTACGCAGGTCTGCTTTTGCTCAATAGAGACAATGTCCTCTTTTATTTCATTAGGAATAAAAAGTAGGTAATTTCTAAAACCATGTTTTCTATTTCATGAAATAGATCAGGTTTATTTCTGAACCCTTGTAACTTGGTTCTGTCTTTGTGGAAGAATTGCTGCTATTGTTATTCATTTTTGAGACTGATATGTTGATATTTTCATCCTTGAAGTTAAAGTTTTACTTAGACATCTTGAGCAGCAGGTATTGTTGTTCTGGGGAGAGACAGATATTAGAGAAATAACTCTGCCATTTTAAATCTCAATCCAGTGGTTCTCAAATTTCAGGGCACATAAGAATCACTTAGGGAACTTTCTAAGAATGCAGATTCCAGAGCTCCACTCCCAGTGATCTTGATCTAGCATAACTGGATGGGGTGTCAGGAACCACCATTTGTTAAATGTTTTTATGGGAGATGTTCAGACATACACTAAAGCAGAAGAGTTGGGAGTTCCCATTGTGGCACAGTGGAAACAAATCCAACTAGGAACCATGAGGTTGTGGGTTCAATCCCTGGCCTCGCTCAGTGGGTTAAGGATCCGACATTGCCGTGTGTTGTGGTGTAGCTCGGATCTGGCGTTACTGTGGCTGTGGTATAAGCCAGCAGCTGTAGCTCTGATTAGACCCCTAGCCTGGGAACCTCCACATGCCGTCAGTATGACCCTAAAAGGACGACAAAAAAAAAAAAAAAAAAAAAAAAAAAAGTAATGTATTGCCTAAAGCTGAATAGTCTAGTGGACCACTCTGTACCCATCATCCAACTTCAACGACTATCAACAGTCTGTTCATCTGTGTCCTCTTCTATCACCAGCAACCCTAGTTCATCTTTTTATTTTTGTTTTTAAATTTTTATAATTTTTGCTAGATTATTACAGACATCAGTTCATTTCACTCTTAAATCTTCAGACTGTATCCCTAAGTGATACTTTGTTCACACATAACTGCAGTGACATTATCACATCTAAAAAAATTAACAATAACTCCTTAAAATCGTCTATTGCATGATCATATTCAAATTTTCCCTAGTGATTCACAGTTAGTCCTTCACAGTTAGTTTGTTGCATCATGTTCCAAACAATATGCACACTGCATGTGGTTGTTATGTTGCTTATGTTGGAACAGCTCTTCTTAGAATTTGTTTTCTAAGGCCTGGATAAGATGTTAGCATAGGATTCCTTCAAGGAGTGAAATGGTTTGGTTTATAACACAAGAAGACCAGGAAAACAATTCTTGACTTCCAGGGTAATGAGGATAGATACAGAGAGATCCAATAAAGATGTGAGTCAGGGAACAAAGTTAGGGCTAGCTGAAGAAGGAAGGCTCAGTTTAGAATGAGTCTATAGAACCAAAGATATTTACTATTTACTCCTCACACTACTAAGTGATATAGTTAGAATATGAAATGTGCTTAGGTTGTCCTCGCATACAGTAAGCTCTCAACAAATGCTGGCTGCTGTTGTTATAATTACTCAGGGGGACACAGAGAATGAAGTTTAGAGGCCTGTTCTGTGACTGAAAGCAAAATGAAAAACTAATTAGCATTTATATATCTTCTGTGATTTAATGTAGAGCTTAATGGCAGGCAACAGAGGGCAAATGCAAGAGAGCTGAGTGAAGAGATGGATCTATAGTAGAGAACAGAGCAGAAAAGGGAGGACAACACGGCACTGAAGATGATTCTCTACAGTGTCCATACTTGTCCCACTGGCATTAAGGCCAAAAAGAGACACAAATGAATTTTCATTCACTTCTGAATGTGCTGCTGAAGCACTTTTTCTTGATTTAGTGTTTTCTGGGTAATTTAAATGGAATTAGGAAGACAGGATGCTGTAATTAATATACAACACTTTGTGTTTTCCAGGCACTGTGCTAGGAATGAATGATGCGAAAACGAATGAATGAAATCCGTGCCCTTGAGGAGCCCAAGGTCCAGCGGGCGACAAACAAGTGAGATTTTATAAATCAATGAGATTTTATGAGAAAATTATTTTGTGATAAATCTAAAGGAGAAGGGAATGCAGAGAACTATAGAAACAGAAAATAGGGAATGCTTAGCTTGGTCTGGGAACAAGTGGCATTTAGGCGGGGTTGTCATATAACGTATCATCCAACTCTCTAGGTGTGAAGGAAGTGCTACTAATCATCACTGAGAGACAACAGCTGGAAACCAAGTCTATCTTTGACAAGCCAGAACGGATGGTCCCCTCCCTTAGGCCAAAGAAGATTCCTAATAGGCATGCGATATGTGAGTTTTAAAGGGAAAGAATACGGTCCCTAGGGAAGGGAGAGTCTTCTAAGTACAGGAAGAGTATGTTTAAGGACAGAAAGGTGTGAGAGGCCTGAGACTGCTATGGACCCATGAAATAGCTCAAAAATAGAAAAGTCCAGAGTGAAGGGCATAAAATGGGCAATACTGAAAGAAGAATCTAAAGTTAGCACCAGACCATGAGAGAACTCGTCAGCTAAGCAGATGGGACTGAATTTTATCTTAAAAGTTACTGGGAATCATTAAACGGCTTTAGGGAGGGATGTGACATAGTCACATTTACATTTGAAAATAATAGTAAAATGCAACTTATTAATGCTCCTGTGACATAAATCTTCAAATTTAGTGTTGCCAACAACTAGTGCTATGTATATCATTATCCTTATTAAATAATTTGCCTATAAGAGATGGAACTGGAACTTAAACATAGGTGTATCTAAATCAAAATCTACGTTATGCTCAACTTTGACAGGTTTGAGGGCAGTCTGACAAGGAGCCAGGGTAATGAGGCAGGGAGTCTGTTGAAGTGACTATTGAAATCCAGGAATTATGACAGGCACTAAATACAGAAGAGGCAGGAGGATGATTAGGAAGAAATAATCATGCTATATAAAAGAAATAACAGAATCACAGGACTTGGGTTTTGAGTGAGTGGGAAGGCAGTAAGTAGACTGTAAGAGGTTAGATTTCTGGTTTGTGTGTCTGTGTAAATTGTCATATACCATTTACCAAAATGAGCAATCCACTGAAGGAAGATTTATGCAAATTCAATGAGTTCTCTTTTTGAATGTTCATATGGAATTACTGGGTAATGCTCGTAAGTAGATACGTGAATCTAGTGTTCACCAGTGAATCATGGAAAATAAAATGGAAAGTTCAAAAAGTTGAGGATAGAACCTCTTGTGTAATACCACCATGGAGAAAATGAAGTGAGGCAGGAAAGAACATAAAGGAGATGGATGAGCCAAACAGGTAAAAAGGAAATAAAGAGAATGGGTCAAGAGAACAGGAAATTCCAGGAGGGTGAAAGTGATTGACAAAGACACATCCTGCAGTAAAGTACAGGATGTTCAAGTATCTCCTTGAATTAGGCAACTAGGAGCTCAGTTTTGGAAACTAAATTGGATACTGTATCTTTATACCTGTTAAATATAATTCTAGTTGAAAGGACTTTGAATTCCAAGTCTGTCATCTCTTATACTAGCTTGCTTTTTCTGCTTTGTGTCCTTTACATACTTTGTATACATTTATCTATAAGCATTCATTATAATAGCTTTGATTTATTAAATCCTATTCTAGCCTTGGTCCTTTATAAACATCATTGTTAATTTACAAACAAACCTGCAAAATCTTTATCATCATCTTCATTTTAAAGATGAAGAAACAGAGTGCTCCCATAACTGTAATTCAAAGAAGAGGGAAGTAGAGCTGAGGTGCCTATACCAAGGCCTGTTCTCTTCACACCTATGCCACAAACCTATTGCTTCCTTCAGGTTTCCACTGCATAAGCCAAATGCCATCAAAGGTATCTTCATTACGGCATGGGAAAGCTAGTGACAACAATAAGGCAATTTGACATTTCCAACAGAGGAAAAGCTGGATTATTTAATCCATCACAGAAGCAAGAGCATCTGTGAATATGAAGCAAAGTGAAGTTGAATACATCCACAACAAATGAACAAAAAGAACGGACCAACAGTGTAGGTAACAAAGCTTAAAATAATCACATCTACAGGGAACCAGAAGAAAAGAAACAAGGTTGGGCAAGACCTATAGGAAAATCAAAGGGACACAGCTCGCTCCACTGGGCTCTATTTGAAAAAGGCAAGAGCACAAATGAGTCTGCCTGCACATCCCAACCAACCCCTAATGTAATTACATAACCACTTTCTGACACTGAAAACTGAACACAGTGTAAAATCCACAGGATGACTTTAATTAAAAGTTATTTTCAAAAGCAAACATGAATGGATTTTGCAAAAGGGCAAGTAAAAATCAGATGGCTGAGTGTTGCAAAGAATTCACTTATTGGGTGCATGAAGGTTGAAACTCTTTTGGATGAAAAAACTTCTGACTCCCACCAGGTCAGTTCCTTTTATTTGTTGGAACACCCTGAACTTCAGATGAACTCAAACCCACAGCACATTACATTTTAAGGTAATGTCACAAAACAGTGGATAATAAAATGATACCAACAAAAAACATGAGGAAAATGCTGAAGGATTCTAAATGAACACTAAACAATTGTGAACTCTCACTAATCTCTATAACCCTATGCGAAGGGGCAAAACTACCCTGCCTTTTAAACATGAATCTCATTAAACTGATTACTTTTTCAGATCACCTGCTTCATCTGATATTTATCAACCATCTCCAGAGATTTTAATTTGGTAGGACTGAGGCCCACCAAATTATACAGCAATCGAGGCCTCATTTCTTCAGAAAATGTCTTCTTAAGGTCCAGCAAAGGCACTATTACCGACGCACCAATAACGCATTTCGGGTTATTTGTGGAACAGTGTGTGAGGGGATGTGGAGTGGAGGGAAGGCAGGAGATAATGTGCTCTTTTCCATTCATGCCTTGAACTGGCCCAGCCTTGGTTAGACATATGGCGGTGAATGGGCATGCAGCCTGCAGGCACACAAAGCCGCTAACTATGCAAGTCCCTTTGGGATGCAGTCTGGAACTTTGGCCTCACTAATACCATGCTTTAGCCCAAGGGTTCTCATATTTTGGTGTGAGTTAGAATCACATGCGGAGTAGCTATTAAAAATTCTAGCCCTTGGATACTACCTCAGTCCTACCAAATTAAAATCTCTGGAGGTGGGGCCCTGGCATGTCTGCTGTCCCAGGCTCCACCGCTGTTTCAGATGCTCGTCACAACTGCAGAACCACTGCTCTGGCCACCAGGCTGCACCTCGTCGGCCAGGACTCTGACTACTCGCTGTGTGGCAGATGGTGCTGGCTGACGGTGGTTCTGCCCTGGTGGCCCAGGTCCTGGCTACTGCTGCTGCCTGTCTGATTTATTCTTTCTTTTCAGAATCCTTTGTCTGTTTTCCACCATTTGGAAACAAAACAAAACACAAAACCAATATACTTTAAAAGTTATGAAAGCAGATAAATCTGGAAAATATACAGAAGAAAAATCACTTTAATCGCACCATTCCAAGATAACCACTATTAGTGCTACAGTGAATTATTTTTATTTTTACAGAGAATTATTTTTACTACAGTGTATACTCAGACAGTTACAATTATCCTTTCATGTAATCGTGTGCCCCATTAAAAGAGTTTTTATTGAGTGGTATGTGCCTAGTGCTAAGTACTTTATATTCATTATTTTGTTAAATCTTCACAGCAACCCTATAAGAAATGAACAAGTACAAGGCCAGTTTATGGACTGAAAAATTAAAGGTTAGAGAACTCATAGCAGATCATGACAGAGGGCTGGGTTTGAACCCAGGAACACAATCCTTTTCTTACTTTAAGATTTAATATATGCATATTTCTAAGTATTGGAAACATTTTATAAATAACATCAATAATGGCCACAGACTCTTCTATTTTAGGACTCTACCATTTGTCTACTCAATGCTCACAGACCAACAATAGATTATAAATTGCTATAGTGTTGCAATGAATATCTTCATGAATTTGGCTTTAATCTGTGTTTCTAATTCTTTCTTTAGGAGAAATTCCAACAAAGTGCATCAATATGTCAAAGAGCATAAGTGCTTAAAAAAATGTAAAACTTTTTATGCACACTGACATGTTACTTTTAAGAAAAGATTATTAAAATTTCTGCACAGTTTTTTTGTTTTTTGTCTTCCTTGGCCAAAATGCTATATGGCTATTTGTCATTCTTCCTGATTATAAATAAATCCTAGGTGTCCACATTTGCACGTTTATTTTAGCCTATATTTCTGATTATTTCTTGAAATTAAATTTCTAGAGATGGAATTGCTGACCAATGGGTACATACATTTTAAGGGCTGTTAACACTTAACAGTATTTTTCTAAATTGTCCGCCAGAAAGATCACAGTTACACTCCCACCAGCAGGAAAAGTAAGTGACTGCTTCTTCACACCCTTCTCAACACAAAATATTTGTTTATACCTGAATTTTTAAGAACTAATGAAGTAGAACAGCATTTCACATGTTTATCAACCCACTGCTTTCCTCTTTCTTTCTTATAAATTTTTAAATTTATGTATTTGGCCTTCACTTAAAAAAATCTTGAGGTTGCAAGTCTCTTTCTTATTATTTATTTGAAAGAGTTCTTTATATTAAGTCGAATCCATTGCAAAATGGCCCAAGTTTACCATTCACCTATTTCTTACAAATGTTTTTGATGTAGTAGAGTTTAAATTTTAATATGGTCAAGCCTATCTGTATTTTCCTTTATGGCTTCATTGCTTATAGATAGAATTTAGAGCATGTATTCTCAGTCCACTAAATACAAATATTCACACATATTTTCCTTTATGTGTGGCATCATTTACTCTTTAAATAACATACTTTAGTATGGATTATAATATAAAAACTCTAATATATTTCAAGTAATTAATAATGTCAGCTATACTGCCTGAAAAATTCATTTCCTATGTGAAATGCTAATTTTGTATTTATGAAAAAGATTCATGCACACACAGACATGAATACATAGACACTGTATATGCATGCATATAATTACATATATGTGTGTGTATATGTATACGGATGAAATGCTTTAAAATATTTCTGCAGGTGTAATCAATATTTTAAACATTCTAATTCATTGATTCATCCACCTGGTTTTCCATCCATTTACTCAATGCATATTCATGAGTAGGTTCCACATACAAGCACATAATTAGATGCTCTATACTCAATCTTATTATTATTGTATTTACAGGGAAGAGGCCTTACCATTTAATGAGAAGGTCTTTTCTCTAAACTTGATAGCATGGATGGTCTCTTCTCTTCATTAGGCACTTAATCATCTCAAGCATAACAGCATGTTTTGCTTTTAGACTGCGCTGGTTTGGGTCCATATGAAGATGATAAGCAATTTGTGAATAAGGCCTGTGCCTGTCTTCCCTCACAGAGCTTATGAAATGTAGGCTTAAACACACCATACACTTTTGAGATAAATTTGCCTCAATTATAAGTTAAGTCATTTATACTAATTTTGCAAATGAAGCAGATTCAAGGCAGTCAAATGACTTCGCTAAGATCACAGAGCTAATCAGTGGCCATAATCGGGGCCCAGGTCTTTTAGCTGTCACTTCAGGGACCTTTCTATTGCTACATTCTTCTTTCTTAGCATTTCATCTGTCTCTTCTAGCTGCTAAAAATATTGACATTAAGGCAAGGTCACTGAGACTCTCAAGTCATGAGTGAATGTGTTATCATATCATGAGGAAACTGACTATGACTTGTGAAATAATTCTGTTTATTTTTCTTTTTTCTTTTTTTTTTTTTGGCTTTTCTAGGGCCTCTCCCATGGCATATGGTGGTGCCAGGCTAGGGGTCAAATCGGAGCTGTTGCCGCTGGCCTATGCCAGAGCCACAGCAACACAGGATCCAAACTGCGTCTGCGATCTGTACCACAGCTCACGGCAACACTGGATCCTTAACCCACTGAGCAAGGCTAGGGATCGAACCATGGTTCCTAGTCAGATTTGTTAACCACTGCGCCACAACAGGAACTCCTCATTCTGTTTATTTTTCATTATGTGTATACATAAGCATTGTGTGTCTGGTTGACTAAGTTAGTAGTAGTGGAAAATTAAATACATATGGCAAAGAGATGATGCTTGTTGAAGTATATATAGAAATGTTAAGAATGGTTATATCATATGTTGAGGTCAACACTTTTTCAGTGGAAACATATTTTAAATTATAATTGTGCTTAGTGGGAAATGTGATTTCATGTGAAAATATTCCCTGCTTTACTCCTAAATCAAAGTAGAAAAATCAATTAATGTGAAAATCAATTGAATCTAAATCTATTCTTTTGATAAGTTACATTATAAGTACTAGGGAATCTGCCTATTAATGAGCATCTGTAATGAATATTCAACAACAACTTTCTGAATGCTTACTCTATGCCAGGCTGTACATGGTATTCATAAGAATGAACAGGATGCATTTCCTTGGGGAATTTATAAACCCTCAGGAAAGAACCACAAGAAGTGACTTCAATGGTAGTAGGTATAATAAAGAAAAGCTCCAAGCCCACAGTTGAGAAAAAAAAATAGTCTAAAGAAGTGATATTTAATTTGATACTGAAAAAGTGAGTATAAAGAAGCTTGGGAAGGGGTAGAAGATTTGAGGGGCAGGAAAGAACATTCCTTGCAGAAAAACTTGCAAAGGCAGAAGAAAATGAGTGGTGCTGTATGTGAAAAGTTGGCTAAACTTTATGAAGCTTTGGAATAAACAACCTCTTTATAAAAGGAGTTGAAGAGACATAAAGGCAGGACTTTAAAAACATCTGGTTGAGGCCTGAGCCTGTTTGATGAAAGATATGATGAAGTCAGTGTGAAGCTGCCTATATGTGAGGCTAGGAGATGACTAACAGCACAGCTTCTAGAGAATGAGGGAGGAGAGAAATGCAGCACAGTAGGTGAATGGGTCATCCTGCTCCATTGTGAAAGGACCAAAAGAAAAACCAGGAGAGGCATGTACATTTAAAGATGTGATGGTGGAAAGCTGAAAGAATCAGCACTGAGGTTGGTTATCTGATGGGAATGAAGAGAAGGAAGAGAAAGTTGGAGAATTGCAAAGACTTTGAATTAATCATGTGAGTCACTGGGAGAGACAACTGACTAGAGAATATCATACTTTATTAAAGTGAAGACTTGTACGTAACTTGCGTCATACAAACATATCTTGACTTTTGTCTAGGAAGTTGTGTGAGAAATTAGGGAGAAAAGAAACTAAGAAAAAGGCAATCATTAAACCTGGATTCAAAAAAGACTTCAAAACAATTAATTTAATGAGACTGAAAGTATGTTTCCAAAAAGATAAATGAATCAAACCTCCTCCAAATATAATCATTTGACTTTGCTACCATTCACTACAAAACTTCTTGAAATGATATTTTATACTTGTTTCATTTTATTCAACCCCTATTCATCCCTTGAACCTTTGCAGTGGCTTCACGGACTTTTTTAAAAAAAAAAAAAAATAGACGGATTTTTTAGAGAAGTTCTAGGTTTAAAACAAAATGAAGAGGGAGCTACGGCGATAACCCATAGAACTCCTGCTCCCACACATGCAAAGCCTCTATCATTATCAACATCGCTCACCAAAGTGGTATGTTTTTACCAAGCACATTGACACATCATAATCACCCAAAGTCCGTGGTTTACTTTCAGGATCACTCCTGATGTTATACACTCCATGGGTTTGAACAAACATATAATGACATATACTTATCATCATAATACCATACAAAGTATCTTCACAGCCGTAAAAATCCTCTGGGCTTGCCTATTCATCTTCCCCTTTCCCCACCACTAGCAACCACTGATCTTTTTATTATTTCCACGGTTTTGTCTTTTCCAAAATTTCATATAGTAGAAATCAACCAGTGTTTAGCCTTTCAGTTGGCTTCTTACACTTTTTTTTATGCTTTTCATATTCCTCCATGTATTTTCATGGCCTGATAGCTCATTTCGTTTTTAGTGCCAAATAATATTTCATTGATTGGATGTACCACAGTTTATTTACCTTCACTGACTTCTAGGACATGATTTTCACTTCTATTTAATTCCTCTCCTATTCTATCATAAGTGTTGGTATTTCTCAGTGTTCTGATTTTGGACTTTTTTCCCCTACAATCTCGCAATACCCATTTTTCTTCTTGGCTTCAATTTGTACTTAAGGGCAGGTACCTCTCAAATATATCAACTTTTCATGGTACTTCAGCTCTTCTTTTCCCATGTCCAGTCAGAACTCATGGTCTGAATATCCCAATGGAAATTCTAAGGCCTCCTTCATCATTTTACTGTGCTTACTAATTTGTGTCAACATCCTCCTAGTCAGTCTCCAATTATGAAATTATTAATAATTTTTCTTTTCCCTTTCCCTTGTGCTCATAACAGTTATGTCACTTCACTGATCTTATTTTTTTATAGTGTTATTTATTTATCCTTCTCTACTCTGTTTCAGGCTCTTGATAACATGTGCTTGAGACAGCAGCCTCTACAGCTCTGTTCTACCTTCCTTCAGCCTCTCTTTACTCTGTAGTACATACTATTATCAAAGTGATCCTCCTAAATTACAGGTGTAATTGTGTCACGCCCATGCTCAGAATCCTCTTAAGGCTTCTCACTAGTGAGAGTTGTCATTTATCAAAAACAAGGTCTAAGCAGTCTGCAAGCTTATTTTGTATTACCTTATTATCATTTATCCTCCTTCTCCTCATTATCTAAGAGAGGATTCTTGCCCCCATTTTAGGAGTGAGAGTACTGCAGACTGTTGAGCTCATAATGGTGAAGCCAGAATTAAATCATCTGGCCAACTAAATCCCTCTGCTTCCTCCTAACCATTCCTATCCAGAGAATAAAGATTAAATTTCCTGGCCTCACATCCAAGGTCTTCAAGATATGTCTCAAATACACATCTTCAACTTTCTGTCCACACTATCATCCTCCCCCATGTAAATGAGTTGAACCATTTTTCTGGCAAGGAGGCCAAGCAGTATAAATCTTTGAGGCACTAATGCTTCAAAGACTATCTCGTAGTTAATCAAGGGCCAGGAAACTTAGGTATTTTATGCTGCACTTAAGAAAGTAATGATGAACTAGTTACAAAATAGTTTTAATACCATATTATCTCTATCCCTTTTTGGGGTGAAGGGAATATTTTAAAAGATGGTAAATAATTATTATAACACTTTATGTAAATCCACATATGCACTAGGCACATTTGGTTGAGTTTCAGCCTCCACAGCTGGTAGACTTTGTTTTTTCTTTTGTAAATGAATACCCTTATTATTCTTTTGTATCAATAAGAATTCTATATATGCAAAAAGGTGGAGTCTTCAAAATTGCTCAGAAGCCAAATGCAGCTATAAGCAGCGATACAAGTTTGCATAGGTTTAAAAAGTTCTTACAAATGTATAAACATTGTACAAATGTGTGAAGGACAGGGTGTAAAGTGACTTTTGAATACCCCAAATCTTCATTGGCTTGAAAAATGTATTAATATTTTGCATAAATTTGGATGATGAGATTTACACTTCTCTTGGCAAAATCTTTGGAATTGGAATAAGAGAGATTATGGATGTCACAATGAATCACATCAATAACCAGGAATTAATATTTATCTGTAAGCCCTTCTGTGCAAAGAAACCTACTACCAGCCACAAAAGATAACACATTTACAATGACACATACTTTGTTGAAATGTTCACTGTAAGGAAGCGACTTTACATTTCTCTCGTCTCACCTTTACCCATTTATTTTAAAATCTTATTTGCTTCTTAAAATGTGTAGCTACAACAAATATTCATACAACACTTCTGCATAATCTGTGGGAAATCAGAAATAAATTATAAAAAGGCAATGAGCGGGTGTTCTTTATTGGGTGCTTGTGAAAAGACACCGTCAGTTTTAGTTTAATAATTTTTCCTTGGGTGGTTTCTATGTTCTCAGCAGAAGACATAGACATTACTAGGAGAGCTCACCACTGGTGGCAGCAGTGAAACGGCTTTCTTGTGAGACATGCTACGAAGCATGGGATTCTGACTGAGAAAGATCACTAAGGTCCTCAGGTCTTACTCACTTAGCAAGTAGGAGAAGAAAACTCTCACATCACATTAGATGACCCCTCTGACACCTTCAGCCACTTGTACACCATTGAGTAGTCTTCATTTCCCCAAGAGCACCTGGATAATTAAGGAATTAGGGTTTGAGAGTAGCTCTTAGATGAATTTAGAAATAGAAGCTAAATGATAAATAACTCCAATGGCCTTATAACCCGCTTAAATAAAACTGCAGCAAACACCCTCACAAATGACAAAGTGATTGCATCTCTCCTATCTTCACAGTCTCTTTTGATGTGTTTCCTTCTTTTAGAAGGAAAAGCTGACATTTATTCTTTTAGTTAATTCTACTGCTAATTCCATTGGATAGGGGTTAAGAGCACCACACATCTAGATGAAAAAAGAACAAAGGCAAAAACAACAAATTAAGGTTCTCCTTCCCCCACTTGGGGTCTTAGAAATGTTCTGCTGGGATTGTTTCCAACTGAAGAGCATTATTCGTGGGCTATTGATTCTACACCTGTGGATGCTATGAGAAAGTCAGGTTTCTAAAACAACCACAATGCGACTGCCGATCTTCAAGCTCTCATTGTTTCCAACAATTTCTGACCTGCGTCTATGCTGCCAATGTGTCTACTGCCATTTTTAATAAGCTTTAGAGCTGGTGGATTAACACCGAATGTCAAACACCACAATCACAATTGCTGATCATTTGCAGAAACATTATTTTCACATATTAAAAAACTGCCTTCTTCTTGCCATAAAACTCAGCATTTACTTCTGTTGTATTTGATCATTCTTCCATGCATGTTTTAGCTCTCAATAACCCTTGTATGAATACAAATCTTTGAAAAGGAGAAAGTTAACATAAATAAAAACGACAATCTTAAACAGTACCTAATTTCCTTTCAATTTTCTAAAAAGGTGCATTGACTCCTTTTTGTTGTTGTTGTTCTTTTTAGGGCCATACCCATGGCATATGGAGGTTCCCAGGCTAGGGGTCGAATCAGAGCTGTAGTTGCTGGCCTATACACCACAGCCACAGCAATTGCAGGATCCAAGCTGCGTCTGCAACCTACACCACAGTTAACGGCAACGCCACTGGACTCGCCAGAGAAGGAACCTGCAATCTCATGGATACTCGTCAGATTCGCTTCCACTGAGCCACGACGGGAACTTACACATTGACTCTTTAGCTGTTCATTTATCCTATGATTCATCCTCAATTATGTAATCCAAAACCTATGAAAGACAAAATTCAAAAGCTGGACCACAACAGAGTAAAGTACATCTCCTTAGTATGGGTTAGAGTTAAAGTTTCTTATATTCTCAAATCGTAGAGCATAATTCTCTAGAAAGGAGTGATGTTACTTATCTGCTCTACTTCGAATTATTCTGAATAGTTACACAAAATTGCTTCTGAATTTAATCATTTTCTATAGCATTAAGTAGTATGAACTCATTTTTAGAACTCAGTGTCTCCCAACTATCCCACAAAAATTTACATGTTAAAATACTTTATACATATCTGAGAGGCAATCGATAAGATACAAATCACTTACTGAGGTGAATCAGGGCTAATACAATAAAACCTAGATTTAAAGCAGAATACGGTCCCCTGCCCTGAGGGACACTATTCTCTGTTCTCCACTCCAAGTCAGTGGACTGATCAACCTCACAACAGCTATCAATGAGTTAATTTCATTCTATTAGCTATTTTTCCTTTCCGCTTCAATCTATTCCTTCTTATATAACAAAGTCTAGTATATTCACCACAGAAAACTTTGAGTATGCAAAACACCAAAACAGAAAAAAGGCACCCATAGCTATGCCAGCACACTTAATTATTAACATGTTGGAGGTGTTTCAATCTTTTCCTCAATCTTATGTATACATCTTTAAAAACAGTCACAATTACATTATATATATACATATAAGGATATATAATTCTATCCTTTTCTCACTTGTATTATGTAAATGTTTCCATGTTTTTGCAAATAATGATGTACAATTTTTAATAAATGTCTGTAACATGGACCATGAAGTGAATACATTATTGGGCCAATTGTCTTAAGCATAGATTTGCTAAAGTTTTACAGAAAAAAAAATTGGTTACTTCTAATCGCCTTCAGTCCAAATACCATTATTTGCATATACACAATGAAGATTCATGAAACTGTTTGTAAATAAATACTTTAAGATAATTATTGGGAGGGGAAGATGTTCAAGCCTGATGTTCAGTATCAAGAGAATTAGACTTTGTTCTCAAGAGTGACCCCATTCTCCTTGACTTGCTTCAAACTTTCACAAACCTACTTTATTAAGTAACATCATAATAGTTATTTTCTTGGCTCTTCCTTTATATATAACAATCAGTAATTTACTCATTCATGGAGTTCCCGTCATGGCTCAGCAGTTAACGAACCTGACTGGCATCCATAAGGACGCAGGCTTGATCCCTGGCCTCACTCAGTGGGTTAAGGATCTGGCATTGCTGTGAGCTTGGATCCCGTGTTGCTATGGCCCTGGTGTAGACTGGCGGCTATAGCTCTGATTGGACCCCTAGCCTGGGAATCTCCATGTGCCACAGGTGCAGTCCTAAAAAGAGAGAAAGACAAAATAATAATACTAATTTATGCATTCACTATTGAGTGTCCTCCATATAACAGATATTGTGTTAGCTACTAGGAATGAACACTGACTGAGCATGAAGGAGCATCACCTGACCTCAAAGAGCTAATACTCGAAAGAGAGCAGATAAGTATACTGATAAAAGGAAATGACAGTCGATAAATCAGTTTAGAAGAGGGCTTGTTCACATTTAGCTGATGTAATTAAGTTTAAGGTTGCCCTAATGAGAGAGCACGTGAATTTAGCTTTAGGGAATGCCTAACAATCGAATGCGTAGAAAAGGAGAAGACAGATATAACAATATGAGCAAAATGAGACACAATAATTAAGGGCATGTGATTGAATAACTGAAAGACAGCCTAGCGTGTAGGAGTCAATGACTGAGTTAATGATGTTGCTTAATCCTCTGGCCAAGGTTCTTGGTGTCTATATGTTATGCCATAGGGAGCCACTGAAAGTCCTTCAACATAGATATGAGGATTCATGTAGCAAATTAGAAAGTCAATATGGTAGTTGTGTGTAAATTGGATTGAGCAGAGAAAAAGTAAAAAGGCATTTGGGTCAGATTTGTTGAAATGGCCCATCCGTGACAAGGCTAACTCATTGAAAACTGTAAGACAACAATGTCAAAACAATCTGACGTGCTCATTTCAGGGCAATCATTAAATACAAAGGAACAACGTTACCGTATATATTTGGAAAATTAAAAATAAATAAGTGACAAACTAAAGGGTTATTTGTACCAACAAAACCTTTGTGTGTTTGTGATGTCTTATTTCAGGGACTGGACAAGTTGGAGCTTGAAGGCTGAAGTTTAGCAGGGCTGGGACAGGCTCTATAAAGAACTGCCCCAAGCAGGGGTCTGCACCACAAGGTATCCTCCAGAAGGAAAGCAGTAGGTCCCGAGAGGGAACAGAGCTGGGGTACTTGAGAAAAGACTAAGAGTCTAAACAGGTTGGACTAGGGTGCAGCTTATTTAGTCTCATGTGAACTGAGTGATAGAAGTCAGAGGGAAAATGGTATCCACTGAAGAGGACTGCATACTGTTCCGGGAGAGGAGGTGCAAAGATGGTAAGAGTCCCTTTTAGAAACTGGGCCATTCGAGGATGCCTGGAATGAGAATGAAGGACAGGACCACAATGTGACCTTTGGAACCTGGAGCTAGCTGGAACACATGGTGCCTGGCACCAGACAAGTGAGCTAGGGTTTGGGTGAGCTTTCTCTTCAGTCAAAGTGCTTAGGAAGAGAACTCAGGAACCCTGAGTGCCTACCAATGGGGCTGATGAATGCATGGTTATGCCATTCCCATGCAGGAGGTAGTACTACTTAATAGCATTGCAGAAATATCTTGCCATTCATGGGCAAGCAGAGATGAAGCCATCATTTCCAAACTCTGGAGGGACTTGTGATGGAAGACAGATGTTAATATATTCATTCACTACCCATCTCACCAGCAAAATACACACAATGGTTTGCAGAATCCAGAGTATTAATTAGGATCGGCTGGCATGAAGTCTCAGGATAGGGACTTTCAGGAAGAGAGAGAGAACAGATAGGCAACAGTTGGCAACAAGTAGAGCTCTGCAACAGCTTTGGCTATTGTCTCACTGGCACTTTAATGACTGTTTTAGTTTATGTTGAATAAACTAAAGGGGTTTATGGGATTTTGCCAAACTGAAAAATAACAAAACTTTCACTGTGAGAAATTAGCAAAGTTCACTTTATTGTTTTATTAAGGAGATAAACAACTAAGCATTCTGTGAAAGATCATGGTAGTTTTCAAATTTCATTCCAAAGACAACATGTGTCAGATTCCACTAACATTTATTCAATGTCTTTGCTGCCAGGCATTATTCTAAGTGATTTCTACCAGACTTCTCCAAGTGCAGTCCAAGGACTGGAGCTGATATGCAAACTGTTACCTGTCTGTGAGAAGTAGCTTTTACCAAATGTTAATCAACAGACTGCTTCTTTCATTGGAAAATCTTGCTAGGAAAAAAGTGTCAGCTAACTATGAAGTATGCTGAGTAACTTAGCTGATTTATATTCTGGTCCAAGTTCCTTATCTTGTCATAGGAAGGCAACAAACAACTCACATTTCCATGTGAACTTGTCCACAAACCACATTTTAGGTAGGCTTGACATATACACATTATCACATTTAACCAAGTAAATGAGTCAAACCTGACTGAGGAAAATGTAGAGTAAAGCAGACATTTGTTTTAGGGTTGGTCCATTTCCTTAGTCCCGTGCCAACAATGAAAATTACACAGCTCCTAGAACATTTGTAAAGTGGTTCAAGTTCCCAAAATTTTTTTTTTTTTTTTTGTCTTTTGTCTTTTTTTTTTTTTTTTGTCTTTTTGTTGTTGTTGTTGTTGTTGTTGCTATCTCTTGGGCCGCTTCCGCGGCATATGGAGGTTCCCAGGCTAGGGGTTGAATCGGAGCTGTAGCCACCAGCCTACGCCAGAGCCACAGCAACGCGGGATCGGAGCCGCGTCTGCAACCTACACCACAGCTCACGGCAACGCCGGATCGTTAACCCACTGAGCAAGGGCAGGGACCGAACCCGCGACCTCATGGTTCCTAGTCGGATTCGTTAACCACTGCGCCACGACGGGAACTCCCCAAAATATTTTGAATACTCTTGAACATAACCACTGAGGATCGCAAATGATAAACAGCAAATGTATTTTTCTTTTGTTTAAAAAGACTAGTTGTACTTTTTTTCTAGAAAAAATGTTTAATCACTTGTAGATAATTTAGCAGAATGAGCATATGCATTCATTCTCTGAAGTCTACTGGGGCCCCTGAATTAATGGTTTTTCATATGTATATTATTGCATGGAGGTACAAAGAGGAATAGACACATAACAAAGATATAAGATTTCAACATAATTATGGAACAAAACAAATGGAAATGTTGACATTTAAAACACATAAATACCTCAGTCTAAGATATACAATGAGTGGGTTACTGGGAAGGTGAGAATATTGGAAACCTCAAAAACTGAGACTGGAGAGTCAGATGAGAGTAAAGATGAGAAGTGATGCTGACAACAGGGGAAAAATTGAAGGTATTACACCAAACAGAGCAACTGCCCACCCCCACCTGCATTTGTTCCCAACTCAAAGGAAATCAGGACTTGTTGAAATAAATAAACTACCTGAAGACAGCCTAAGTTACTATTTTGAACTGAGTCCCTGAGAGTCAATCCCTCCTTATTTTGGTATTTGTGGTCCTATGGCTTACAGCCTGCACGCTGATCTCTGGCTCTCCATCAACTCAGTCTAAAGGGAAGTCTGCCAATTGGGAATCACTGCCCAATAACACAGAGCACCAAGTGAGACTTCTTATTCATGGAGGAGGATTTCAGGATGATCTACTTATATAGTGGCAAAGGAAGCCATGCCAGCCTCTTAATCCTTGATTCTTATATGAGTATGGATTACCAAGAACCACCCGATAGTGGAAAAAGAGCCATGGCATGACTGAGAAAGACCAATACAAAAAGAAAACTGAACTTTAAGGAAAGAAAAATAATTCAAGAAACAGAGAACAGCTAAAAACAGTAGTTAATATTTCTAGAGATTCAGGAAGACATCATGACAAATGAACAAAATACTATAAAAAGGAACAACTAGGATATAAAAAGGAGCTCTTATGTTTTAAAAATATATATGGTTAAAACAAAATCAATAGAAGGGTTGGAAATAAAGCTGAAGAAAATTTCTCAGAAGATTAAGTAAAAGGAAAGACACACAATACACACACACACAAATAATGAGAGAAGAAGTGATACAGATATTCAAAAATACATTGAAAATACATCAGAAAGAAGAGAAAACGTAGAAAATTTCAGAACCAAAAGAATATACATATATGTACGACTGGGTCACTATGCTATACAGAAGAAACTGATGCAACCCAGTTATTAACTATACTCTAGCAAAAACCTTAAACATTTACATAAAAATATATTACATAAAAAAGAACCTAAGAAATTATCAGAAATAAAAAAGAAAAATTTCCACAACCAAATCAACAAGCTAATGTTTGGTTGGAGAGATTTCACAGAAGGAGCAAGACAATAAAAAGTCTAACAACCACATCTGCACATCTTTAGAAAACCTAAGACCATCAAAGATAAAAATATAATCTGAAAATCTTCCAGATTAAACACATACACACACACAGTACACCTACAAAAGAAAAGGAACTCAGAAAGCAGAACACTTCCTTCATCAACAGGAGAAACCAAAAGCCAATGGAGTAATGTTTTCAAAATTCTAGTGGAATATTATTTTTAACTCAGAATCCCATTCCTAACCAAATTATCAATTCAGAATGAAGTAAAAGAAAGACTTTTCCTTCCTATAAAGTTAATTTTCTGAATTTTTCTGAAGAAGCTTAAGATTTATTTGAGAAATATGAAAAAAAAAAGTTAAGAGAGTCAAGGAATAATTATGTCAATCCAGAAGAACAGAAAAGAGGAATCCTAGTGTGACAGCTGCACTTAGTCTGAACACACTGGAATGGCCCTGTGGGTGTTTATAAATGGCCTCTAACCTGATTGGTTAGTGATGATGTCATGTTATTTGTTAAATAATTTCACTCCAAGGTGAATCGAAAAGGGAGGTCAGCAGGAAAAAAAGGGTGGTGATATGAAATAGATTTTATAATTGAGACGATAAGTGCAAGGGATGGTAAGGAGAGTGGATATTGAGCAGAGGAACCATATCGTGTAGTTTTAATAGCACTGCTTTTTATAAATTATACCATATATTATCTTGAATCATTTCTTTCTGGCATGAAAATGTCATATGAAATAACGATTGGGTTTTATTTATTTATTAGTCTTAAGGTTGCTTCTAAGAGAGACTGGTTTATTTATAAGAATGCAAATTTAAAAAGCCTTCTAGAATTTAGAAAAGGCTTGTCATTGAAAATCCCTATAAATTAGATATGCTCTATTCTATACAACAAACTTTTACATGTTCTTTCTCACAAGACATGAGGCATCAACAATTTGTAAATGTGATTCTTTGGAGGAAGCCTTTTGAATTTAACTTCTAAGTTCCAGAAATATATATGACCTTAGTCAAATGTCTACTCATTCAAAACTGCAGGTAAACAAAACAAAACAAAACAAACAAACAAAAAAAACCCTTTTTTTCGGGGGGGGGGACATATTTGCGCTCCAAATTTCTTGTTTACTCAGTTGAATATTTAATTTTTCTCAAAAATGTCAAAATGAACTATCAACTGAAGCTTACCTAAGACTAACTTCAAATGAATACAAGATTCCCAATGCCTTGTCTCTTGTTCCATTATTTAAAAGCATGTTTCATGCATTTAAAATATGTTTAGGTGCAACTTGGTAGACGTGATAAAGGACCATCCCTACTACCTCAGTTCCTTCACAGGTATTAAGCCATTGTAGTCACCACAAAAAAAATGTGACTTCTCACATCTCCAACTGCAGGGAGTGTAACTGGGCTGCTGGGCTCTTAAAACCATCCATGAAGAGTTCCTGTCATGACACAGCAGAAACGAATCCGGCTAGAAGCCATGAGGTTGCGGGTTTGATCCCTGGCCTCGCTCAGTGGGTTAAGGATCCAGCGTTGCCATGAGCTGTGGTGTAGCTCACAGACTACGCAGTAGCTCGGGTCCTGTGTTGCTGTGGCTCTGGTGTAGGCCAGCGGCTACAGCTCCAATTAGACCCCTAGCCTGGGAACCTCCATGTGCCAAGGGGGCGGCCCTCAGAAAAACAAAAGACAACAACAGCAACAACAAACAAACAAAAAAACCCACCCCTGAGTTTGCATAAGGAGTCCACACTTCCCAAGAGCTGCTCTCAGCCAATGACTGATTGCATCAGGGACACTAAGGCACCCAGGTCCTGGGAGATGCAGGACTCTTTTTATGGATGACTACTGGCTCAGAGATCTTCTGACTTTATTGAAATGTTCTTAAAACCTCATCACAGTCTAAAACTTTTCCTACCCAAACCCTGTTCATTTTCTCTCTCTTCCACAGGAGCCCTGCATGGTGATCTGACAACCTTCCCAGTCTTCCCCAGCATCCTCTCCTTTTTCTCTCATGTGAGTTCTCCCCAACAAATCTCTTGTATATGCAATCCCATCATAGTGTCTTTTTTGTTGTTGTTGTTGGCTTTTTGGGGCCACACCCACAGCATATGGAGGTGCCCAGGCTAGGGGTCCAATCAGAGCTATAGTCGCTGGCCTACACCACAGCCACAGCAACGGGGGATCCAAGCTATGTCTGCAACCTATACCACAGCTCATGGTGATGCCAGATCTTTAACCCACTGAGCAAGGCCAGGGATTAAACCTGCATCCTCACAGATGCTAGTAAGGTTCATTAACCAGTGAGCCACTAAGGGAACTCCTATAGTGTCTTTTAGAGGACTTATGAAAGGACCTATTAGTTCTTTTATAGAACTAATGCACCATTAAAACTCACATCTTAAGAGTGGCTAATTTTGCCATCTCTTCAATAAGATATAAAACAAAATTTAATTGACCTAGGAAGAGTCAGAGAATTTTGGGTAATGAAGGTCTTTGTTAATCATTTTATTATTAATCCAACAATTATCAAATTTTTACTATGTGTCAGGTACAGTTCTAGGTATGTGGGATGCAGAGATGAATATGACCTAGTCTTTGCTCCCTACACTTTCAGTGTTTGCAAGGAAGGCAATATGCCCTGAACAAATGAAATGGAAGTAGACACTCAATAGAACTCATTCCAAGAAATAATTGATTTTTCTACAAGGTTGAGGGTGGAGATTCAGGGATCTCAGCCTTGAAACTGGAGTAGGTATTCATCATATGGATAAGGAATGAGGAAAAGTTTCCAACCAGAGGGTACAGCAGAAGCAAAGGCAGGAAGGTAGGCAAGTGTGTGGGATATATGAGAAGTGGTAAATAGCAGGGGGGGCCAGAAATTACAATGATTTGTGGGGAGAGTGACAGAATCCAAAATGCAGAAACTATTGCCATGATGGGACAGTGATGGACAACTATGCTGAAGTCAAGTAAAAAATTCTTCCTCCTGGCACAAGGTAGGATGTAATCAACAAGTAGGTATAGAGTCTCATTGGTATGGAATCAGATTTATAGTAGAAGCAGTGAAGGACACAAAAAGGTGCATGAGACTTCATAGGCACATATAACTGGAGAAGGAAAAAAATTAGTTAATGTCTATATCTTTTTATTAAATATACTTGATGGAGTTCCCCACCATGCTCAGTAGTAACAAACCTGACTAGTATCCATGAAGACGTAGGTTTGATCCCTGGCCCTACTCAGTGGGTTAAGAATCTGGTGTTGCCGTGAGCTATGGTGCAGATCACCAGCATCATTTGTAAAGACGTTGTCTTTTCTACATTACATAGCCTTGCCTCCTTTGTTGTTGATTAGTTGACCATAGGCACACGGGTTTATTTCTGGGCTCTCTCTTCTGTTCATTGATCTGTGTGTCTGTTTTGTGCCAGTACCATGCTGTTTTGATTACTGCAGCTTTGTAGTATATATGGTCTGAAAGTCAGGTAGCATGATGCCTCCAGCTTTGCTCTTCTTTTATAATGTTGCTTGTCAATCCAGGGTCTTTCGTGTGTTCACATAAATTTTAGGATTATTTGTTCTAGTTCTGTGGAAAATATCATGAGTACTTTTATAAGGACTGTGTTACATCTGTAGAGTGTTTTGGGTAGTATGGATATTTTAACAATATTCATTCTTCCAATCCAAGAACTTGGAACATCTTTCCATTTTTGTATCATTTTCAATTTCTTTCATCAGTGTTTTATAACTTTCAGAGAAAAGGCTTTTATCTTCTTGGTTAAGTTTATTTCTAGGTGTTTTTTTTTTTTTTTTCTGATGGTATTTTACGTGGAATTTTTCTTTATTTCCTTTTTGGTTTTTTCTTTCTGATAGTCCATTATGAGTGTGTAGAAAAGCAATAGATTTCTGATATATTAATCTTGCAAACTGCAACTTTACTGAGTTCATTTATTAGTTCTAATAGCTTTTTGGTGGTGACTTTTGGATTTTCTATATATAGTAGCATGCCATCTACAAATAGTGACAGTTCTACTTGGAGGGGGATGGTCAGGAAGCTTCTCAGAAGAAATGTCTAAGTTGAGCCTCAGTGAAGCAACTTAAATACATAATCAAATGCTAAACAATAAAAGTTCAAAATAATTTCAGGGTAATTCTAATGCTCTCATAGAGTGTAAATTCCTCTGCCAATATCTAATTCGCTCCCTGTCAGTAGTGAGATAACTTGTCTCAGGTGCTTTCCTATTTCCTATTTGCCTAGAGAAAACACTCATGTGGCAGAATATGCTTGATTCTCTCTAAAGTTCCTAGGTGTGGTTTTCATCTGGACAACATGTCCCCACTCTTGGCTGCTCCTCTAAAACCTTCTCTTACCAGCTATGTGACTGAGGCGTTTTTTAACTGCTTATGCTTCAGTTTACTCCTCTGTAAAATGGATGTTTTGTGCCTACCCTACAGGGTTGTAGGAGGCATAAATGAATTAATTATATATAAGTGGTTCCTACTGCTCATACTTAGTGTTTAAACTCAAGTTCTACCTATACTACCAAGTCTAGCCAAATAGCACGTTCTTGGGGGCATTTCATTTTCCTGAAGCCTGATGGCACTTTTAACACTCTCTATGGGCATGGAGCACATAATACCTCATAGTGTAACTTGCTGTTTTCCCAGAATGGCCCCTGAAGATAGCCAGCCTGGATTATGATAGGGATAGAGTACAGTAATTAAATAGTCAGGTTAAAAAAATCCCACCAGGGGATTAAAAACAGAAAGGGAATTTTAAGGGCATTTAGGAGAGTGTTGTAAGCTCATGACCATTCAAGAAAAGAATCCAGTAACCTAAAAACAATCTGCATACACTACCTTAAAGGAACACCTGATGCATCTAAGCACCAGGCACACCCAAGCCGCAAACTCTGATAGAACACAAGACCATAGATATAGGGTCTGAATCTTGTTAACGAAATCAGGGATTTAATAGTCCTTGAAGAGCAGCATCTCTGCATGTAGCCAAGATAAATATATAGGTAAAAAGGAAAGAAACCAGGTAAAAGAGAATATTATACTGAAACCTGAGATGAATTACTATATTTTAGTATATGTTAGCACCCTTTTGCTAATATATAAATGATTTAAATAGCACCCTGATGGTCCTGGTTAAACCACATAGGGTCAATGGAGGAACTGATGATGTATGCCTTGATGTCTACCCCAAAATGAGGAAGAAGGTGATCTTCTTCCCGCCTGACATTTTCTTTGATTATAAAAATGTACCCTTCTTTGTTCTCAGGGCTGTGCTCCTTTGCCAGCACGTTTGTGTCTCTCGCAAGGGTCCTATACTAATAAACTCACTCTTTGCCTACCACTTTGCCTCATGCTGAATTCTTTCTGTGTTGAGACTAAAGAACCCGAGTTTCACCAAGTCCTGACACTAGGTGAGTGTTTCAATTAAAAGACAGTGGGTCTGAGTGCCCCCCGCCAAGTCATGGGTCAAGGGTTCAAATCTCAATCTGAATTTTGTCTGGGTTTGAGTCCCACACCGAGAAAGAGTGCAGTTTCACTTAGAGTCCCAGCACCAACTTTTGGTGGCCTTGGGAAAGTAATGCCTCAGCCTCAAGTCCCTCATTTGTGAACTGTAAAAATAACACCCATCTAAATGGGCTCCTATACAAAGTGAGTGGGAAAATTACAGACATAAAGGTTTTTACAGGGTGGGTGGCACATGCAAGCTTACCAAATGTTAGATATTTATAAATGGTAATTGCTGAGCACGCAGAGTTGTGCCTTAATTTTCAAATTCTCAGCACCTAGTGTAGCTGCTAGATCGTAAATGATCACTATGATAAAACTCAGGAGAAAAGTCAAAAACACTGTTATAAAAAGAAGTTACTGGGAAGTAAAATGGCAAAGGTTGATGGGTTGGCACCTCACATACTCAGTTTATTTCGTACAGACTCCACGAGCACTAACTGGGGCTGTGGGCTACATGACTGTGAGGAATATGCTGTCAACAGGATCCCCGCAGACTAACAGATGAGATGACGTATAAACATAAAACATGACAAGGATGTATGTGATTCATTTTCCACAATGAACAAGAAGTCTGAACTATAAGGAAAAAAAAAACTCCACTCATTTCTTAGATATTCATTCAGCACTTACTTTGTCACAGTACATAAAATCACACCATGAGGCAATTCCATGGAAAACTTCATGGCAAGAAGCAAGGGAAAGAGGGCAGGAATGGCTGTTGTTTCAGTTCCCTCCTACTCCCTGTATTTATAAAAAAAAACAAAACCATGGACTTGGAGAATAGACTTGTGGTTGCCAAGGGGGAGGGGGAGGGAGTGGGATGGATTGGGAGCTTGGAGTTCACAGATGCAGATTATTGCCTTTGGAATGGATTAGCAATGAGATCCTGCTGTGTGACACTGGGAACTATTTCTAGTCACTTATGATGGAGCACAATAATGGGAGAAAAGAGAATGTATACAGGTATGTATAACTGGCTCACCATGTTGTACAGTAGAAAAAAAATGTATTGGGGAAATTTAAAAAAAAAAAACACTAAAAAAAAGAAAAAAAGCAAACCAAGGCCCTCTGCTACCAAGAAAAAGAAAAAAAGCCACCCACAAGAAAAAATACCATGTTGCTTTACATTTTGCATCGGCAAAGGCAGCTCTCATGCAGTCCCTATGACAATTCCTAGAGGTGTGTGTGAGCCTTTAATAACTTCAGAGCGTTTACCACGACCTGCCCTTATTCACAAGCCTGTCCGTTCCTCCACCAGGTGTCACACCCCCCGAGGTCTGAGGGCTCAATCCCGGCTCTAGATCTTTTCTTCCACATCACTCTTCCCTCCTCCTCTCACATCTCTGCCATCCTGTTCAGGACTTCCCTGTCTTGGCCTCCTCAGTTTCTGGGTCACTCATAACATTTAGCAAGGGCTGATGTTGCTCCAAAAAAAAAAAAAAAAAAAAAGTGAATAAAAAGCAATAACCTTCAGAGAAAGGAGAGATGCTACACATTTCTTTCCTTTACTAAGAAATGGGAAATTATTGATCTTTGCTTCTTATCATCATGCAATAAGCAAGCTGCTTGGAAAACAATGCTAGTAAGGGATGGGCTAAGCAATCTTTAAGTATTTATGATGTTTTAGATTAGTTGTGTCCGATAGACAATTTTACCAGCTCTTTTAAGTGCTTCCATACTTTAGTGCCCTAAATTGCCTCAGCATTTATACTTAATGGTTATACAATGGTAATACCTACTCTCTTAATACAGCAGCACTGAAAAACAAATTTATACACTGTGTATCACTTTTAAAGGTTGTTTTTTCAAGTGATTTTTTTCAAGTGTCTTAGTGAACGTGCGATCAAACCTCAACATCAGCCCTGGACAACTTTTCCTTAAATACAGATTAACTCCTACTTGCTCAACTATGTACATAAGGGGAAATGGGTCCTTCTAGGGGTTTGTGGCTGCCTCTGAGGGTTTTCAGGTATGTCACAGAGCCAGGAAAAAGCACAGAAATAACCTTCCCAAGGGTGAACTACTTCATCATCTTGCTCTGTGTACCTATGGGAATTCACTGCAACAAAATGCCCTGGAGGACTGATTCGAATACCATTTTCCCAGTGGAATTCTTTGTAAAATGCTCATTTATTAGCCACCAAGGGCTCTGATGTATCAGCCCAGTGAAGATCTAAAAAGCTGTGGACCAAATGCAGCGTCATTAGTTTATGATACAAACTCCTGAGAGATGAAACAATGCCTATCATCCCATGTTCTGAAGGGAGCTACAAAGAAGGAAAGACATTGTGCATAAAAAAATAGATGTGCATATATGTCTGATTGAATCACTTTGTTGTATGGCAGAAATGACCACAACAATGTCAATCAACCACAGTTCAATAAAACCTTACAATACATATACATATATTTGAAAAAAACCTGAGCAATCTATTTTAGTTCCTTTAAGAGTAGTATAATTCTAATACCACTAATACCAGCATTCAAACAGCTAAAGATACTGTTATTGATGGTAATAAGTAACCAAGTCATTTACAAAGGCATGGAATTGACACAAGGAGATGTTCAATAAATATTTGTTGGAGAGTCACTTAAAATCACCAAGGATGTTTTACCTAAGCTGATTTCCATTTGACTTTTAAAAGTTCTTGCATCACCATTTCATCAGAGGGAATTTTAACTAGAAGAGACGGTTTTAGCTGAAAACTCTGAATCATTGTTTTTAGAACAGGTTCTAAACTTGACAGAACAAGGTCTTACCTCTCCATAATGCCCCCTTTTCATTAACGTCATTCTTTCAATGCATTTAAAAGATAGTGCATGCCCTAGATTCTGAAGTCACTGATATATATTCACGAGCTGAACATGATGGGAGTGTTAAACTGCAAAGCTCTATACCTCTTCATGTTCTTGTCTCAGATTAGTAGCACTTTTTTCATCCAAAGATGGGGAAATGTCTATTTAACCAGACCCAAGAGAGTCAACCTTTCTCTGTCTCATATCCTTGCACATGATAAGCTTGCCTCCATTTACTATTTTCATGAAATTTAAATTTATACCAAAATAACCGCTATGATGGAATACATCAGTTTGATATTATAATTAAGTTACTTAGGACTCTTATTCATCTGCAGGTTAAGTTTATTGAGGGTTTCGGTGTATCTACCAGCTACCAAAATGTTTTTGTTGTTTTAAATACAACTCTGAGCATACACTATAATCACTCATAAGCTGAATCTGGAATAAAAGGGACAAAGGAAAATTTGGAGGTTTAAAACGTAATAAATGCCAGAAGGGGGTAAATTTGTTTAAATCAGACTTCTTGTCCTTCAACTGATTTTTGTCTGACAGTAATGCTTACAATCTTGATTCAAATATATTTTAAACTGATTTATATCCCCTGGAGACCAAAATCATAATCTGTACATTTATGAAAAAACTTAGGATAACTATTTAATTTTCTTAGTTTTAGTTTTATGTCTAAGTATTGCTACTTCTTGTGGTAAGCAATTTGCCTTTCCAATACTTTTGGTTAAATATGCAGAACACTTTCTGTTGCTTAATAAATTCTTTAGTAGTTGATATGAAATTATGATTAGTATCAGCACCAAAGGTTATATACCATTATAGGTAAAAGGTACTTTAGCTATATGAGGGTCTTTACTTAAAGTAAATCATATATTATGCAAGTAAAAGAAAACACAGAATCATGCTAACTTGCCTTCTTTTCAGAGCATACACTATCACTGAAAAACAATTTTTAAGTTCAAAGAAATATGTCAGACATTGACAAGGACAAAGGAGTAATGTTGTACTTTAGAGAGTCAAGTCAATGCATTCAGACTAATACGCCTCATTCAGGAAGTGAACAAAAAGTTTATTTTGGAGATGAATACAACTTCAAATTATGAACTATTATTAAACAGCCCTTCTGAAAGGATAATTAATAACTGAAATACTAGTAGATGCATATTGAATGCTGTACATTACTTGTTTATTTCAATAATCATAACAAACTTATCCTTTCAATTTCATAAATGAGGAAGCTGAGTCATAAATATGTAATTTTATGAGTTTGCTGAAATGAGAATACCAGAAGCTTAGTTTCAAACTGAGACCTGCCTAATTGCAAAGCTTAAGCTTTGAAATCACAACAGTGAATGAGGAAATAAGCCAACCGTAGCAATCTGCAATGGGATTTTCATAGCTTAAATAACTATTTACAGAATGATAAAATAATTTTGGTTAAAGCATGCAAAACTCAGTACAAGTGACAGATCAGAAAAATGTTAGAAAATAATACAATAATATATGGCTCTAATTGGGTGAACACGTTATATTTGTTTTCTCTTTTAAAAAGTTATTTGCTGTTTTACATCTGTCTTTCTGCTTAAGGTGACTTGGATTTGGTTTTCACCAAATTTGGAACAATATGCTATGCAGAAGCCCAGCATGAAATAAAATGGCAGTTGATGATATTTTTCATATTGGCATACTTTGTGTAATATTCAGTGGCTTTTCAATGGCATTTGGAACATGAATAGAAATTACAGAGCCAGCTATCCTAAAAGGAAAACAACTGTTTAGACCATCATTGTGAAGGCATCAACTGGTTTAAAGCTGCTGATTTAGACACGCTTAGTTAAATTTATGATATTTCAAGGCAGAAGTCTGAAGAAGGAAAGAAAAAATATCTCTCAAAAGAACTGTCAGGGATACTGCTAAGTATTCTAAAGACATAAAATGCAACATGCATAGGAGTTTTACTCTATACTAGTCAAATTTGTGCTGCAGAGATAGAAAGAAAGCCTGACATCTTGGTCCCCCATGGTCAACCTAGGTTCTCATCCATTTGTTTGTTTATTCAGTAAATATCACTGTAAACACATTTCTTGTATCAGATGTTCTTCTAGGTCTTCACTTGAGTAACCAAAGTCAATAAGAACCAAAAAGTAGAGCAAATATCAAGAAGAATAAATACAAAGCAAATCAAAACTAGGCACATCATGGTCAAACCACTGAAAACCAATGATAACATCTTGCCAATATTTTGTTAAGGGTCTTCATGTCTATGGACATGAGTGATATCACTTATTGAATTTGTTTTTCTATAATGTTTTTGTCTAGTATTAGGGTTTTGAAGGGATCATAAGTGAGTTGGTAAGAATTCACTGCTCCTCAATTTTCTGAAAGAGTTTGTTTATATATGAAAAGAGACAGCCAGGAAACAAAGAAATAAATATATAAATATCATGGAGCAGTAAGTGCTATGGAAAAAAAATAGAGTGGGATAAACAGAATTGGATATGCCATGAGTAAGAATAGGGATACTATTTTACTTAGGTAATCAAGTAAAGTTTCATTGAAAAGGTAACAAGTGAGCAGAGAATTGAGAAAAATGAGAGTGAGCCGTGTCGGGATTTTGGAGTAAAAAAACCCCAGCCAGAGGCAATATCAGGCACAAAGGCCCTGAGGTGAACGCATGCTTAGATGTGCAGTTTAAGCCAAGAAGTGGCCTATGGGGTTGCAAACTCAGCAAGAGAGAGTCAATTAGGAGGTGAAGTCAGGGAGGTCGTAGGGCCACGATAAAGAGTTTGGCTTTTAATTACCAGAGATAAGAAAACACTGGGAAATGTTTTAACAGAAGAGTAGAATAATACACCTTACATTTTATATTTTTATTTTTTAAAATTTTATTAAAGTATAGTTGATTCACAATGTTGTGTTCGTTTCAGGTGTACAACAAAATGAATCAGTTATACATATACATATATTTACTCTTTCTCAGATTCTTACACTTTAAAAGAACTTCTCTGGATGTCATCTTGATAAGACTGTATCTTTTTAGATCCTCTAATCATGTTTTAATCAAGTTGTCTGGTGGGTTTTTTTGGTGTTGAGCTGTGTGAGTTCTTTATATGTTTTGGCTATTAACCTCTCACTAGATATTCGATTTGCAAACATCCTCTCCCATTCAGGAAGGTGCCTTTGCATTTTGTTGATGGTTTCCATCTCTGTACAGAAGATTTTTAGTTTGATTTAGTCCCATTTATTTTTGCTTTTTTTCCTTTGCCATTGGAGTGAGATAAAAAAGACCACTAAAACTGATATCAAAGAGCTTACCATCTATGTTTTCTCTTGAGAATTTTATGGTTTCAGACATTACATCCAAGTTTTTAACCCATTTTGAGTTAATTTTTGTGTATGGTATAACATCGTGGCCTAGTTTTTTTGCATGTGGCTGTCTAGTTTTCCTAACACCATTCATTTATTGAAGAGATTGTGCTTTACCTAGGTCATGGTATGTGATCCTTTTAATGTATTATCAAATTTGGCCTGCTAACATTTTGTTGAGAACTTTTGCATCCATGTTTATGAAGGATATTGGCATGTATTTTCCTTTTTTTATGGGAAAAAATGTCCTTGTTTGGTTTTGGTATCAAGGTACTGGTGGCCTTGTAAGATGAAAGAAGATATATAGATGGCCAACAAGTATATAAAAAGATGTTCAACATCACTAATCATCAGGGAAATGCAAATAAAAACTGCAAATAGAGTATCACTTCATACCTGTTGGAAAGGCTATTACAGAGAAGCAATAAATAGCAAGTGCTAGAGAGGACTGGCGTAAAGTAAACCTTCACACACTGTTGGTGGGAATGTAAATTAACGCAACCATTACAGAACATGGTGTGGGGATTCCACAACAATATAGCAATAGAACTAACACATGATCCAGCAATTCCACTTTTGTGTATTTATCTGAAGAACAGAAAACACTAATTCAAAAAGATATAGGTACCATTCATTGCTGTATTATTTACAATAGCCAGGATATGGAAAAACCCAAGTGCACACCAACAGGTGAATGAATAACGATGTGAGAAGGATGAAGAGGTGGATTATACCACGTAACATTTCATATACAATAGAATACCATTCAGTATTCAGTCATAAAAAAGAAAGAAATCTTGCCATGTCCAACAATGTGTATGGACCTTGAAGATTTTATAAGTAAGGAAAATAAATCAGGTGAAGAAAGACAAATACCATATGATTTCATTTATGGGTAGAATCTAGAAATCAAAACAAACAAACAAACAAAATGAAATAAAGACAAATTCATAAATATACAGATTAGTGGTTACCAGAGGGAAAAAAGGTTGGGGAGAGGGCAAAATGGGTGAAGAGGGTAAAATGTATTGTCATGGATGGTAAATAGATTTACAGCGGCAATCACTTTGTAGTGTACACATACTTCAAACTATAATGCTGTATGCCTGAAATTAATATAATGTTACATACCAATTTTACCTCAATTAAAAAAAAAAAGACTAAGGAGGACAGGTGGGAACAACGAGAACAGATAGGAAATTACTGTGATTAGCCACATGGTTGATGACAGTGGCTTGAATGGCTGGATTCTAGCTATATTTGCTGATGAACTGGATGTGATAAAGACAAGACTCCAAGGTTTTGGATGTGGTGAGGAGAGGTGATAAAGAGAGGACTAAGAATCTTGGCTTACACAATGGGCGGAATGGTGTTACATGGAACTGGGGATGTCTGTGGGTTCAGTGGTTTGGGGAAGGAAGTGGTAATTAAAAACTGTGTCAAAGATAAGTTTGAAATGGTTAATAGAAATTCATCTACATAAAGTAGGCAGTAAGTCTGGAGTTCAGTGCTGAGGACTGAGTGTGAGCTCTTTGTGGCTTATCTACATACAGTTAACATTTGAAGCCATGAGACTTATTTGCCAGGAGATATAAGTAGAGACAGAGAAAAAACAGATTGTACCTTGAGAAAAAAAACCAGCAAAGGAGGGTGAGAAAGACTGATGAGAGAGAACCAAGATAGAGGGGTCCAGAAAGCCAAGTGAGGAAAGTTTTCAAAAAGGGAGAAGTAATCGACTGAGTCCAATGTGTCGATAAATCAAGAAAGATCAAGTCTAAGATCTCACCATTGAACCTGATAATGAGGAGATCATTGGTGACTGACAAGAATTTATTTGTTTGAACGGGGGGGGGGGAGAATGATTAGAGTGGGTAGAGAGAGAATAGAATAAAAGGAAGTAGAAAAGGTCAGTATAGACAACTTTTTCAAGGAGCTTTTTTGTAAAAAGCAATAGGAAAATAGGCTGATGATGGCTAGAAGAAGATGTGAAGGTAAGAGTTTTTTTTTTTTTAAGATGGGATATATTTTAGCATATTTGTATAAATGGTATTAGAGAGGAAAATGATGATGTAGGAGGAAAAGGGTAGAATATCTGGTGAGAAGGGATGGGATCCATTCATGTAGAGAGAAATTAGTCTCAGAATAGGGGACAATTCATCCACAGTAATGGAAAGAAGGTAAAGCTTGGGGGCTAGATGCAGGAATATTATCAGACATGATGCCGGGCATTTGTGGCAATTGGTCTCTTTGATGGTTAGCAAAGTACCTTTGGTGCTTTACATGCTAGACAAAGACAGAAATAAATAAGCTGGCAATCCAGGCGTTAGTGTATGTGTGGTTGGTGTGTGCTCCTCGGGAAGGAAAGGCGATAGGGGGCTAAATGCTCCAGGTTAAGGAAGCTGCGTGTCCAAGCCCTCAAGGCAAGAGAGTGGAGGATCCTCTGGGGACTGAAAAAAGCTGGAGAGGTCACAGCTGGAAAGAGGTGCTAGAAATGGAGAAGCACAATGAGAACTGAGAGGATTATATAAACTGGAGAAATATTTGGAAGTCAGAATGGATAGAAAGTAGTAGTGAATTGACTATTCCAGATAAGTATGAAGGGGAGAACAGAGCTACAGTTGACACTCAGGTTCTAATTGAGCGCTGGGTTTACAATGATGCTGGTATTAGCTCAGTCACCTCTGAGCCTTTGTTCCTGCTTTACCTTCATGCATATCTGACTTCTGCTTTCACATCCAAGGTATTGCCCTATCTTTCACCTCTTACTCCTCCAGCCTGCGCTGATCTTTCTCTTTCTTGAATAATGATGGAATTGCTAATATTAGTTGAATACTTTCTGTATGTCAGGAATGGCACTTGGTGTTTAACGTGCATCATCTCATTTATCTCAGAGCCCCAGGAGGTAGGCCTTGGCATCACTTAAAAAAAAAAAAAAAAAGGAAGCTCAGTGTGGACATTTTAACAAAGGTCTTACATGTCTCCCTAATCCATGCTGAATTAATAAAGTTCAGATGACAGAAGAGTAGCTCCTGAATGTCTACTCCATAGATTTTGTACATTGTATCCCAATGAGTCTGCCTATAGGGAGACTGTGATTTATGGAAATACAATCGATGCTCCTTTAATTCACCATAGCACTTTGAATTTGGTAGGAATTTAATTAATGTAGACATGAAGTGAAGAAAATCTGTGGATGAGACCCCACATCTTGAACCTTTATGTGAATTGATAGTTTTCACTGAGACATGTTCAGGGAGGGTGGGGGAACCCAAAAGCACTCTCACTGGCTGAAATGCTAACAAGGTTATCATATTAACTGAATAACACTTTAAAGATCTGAAAGTAGTCCACACCTCATCTTTCTTTTGATTCTTCTTTGTAACTATTGTCCTCATCTAATGCATGAGGACACTGGAATGATTAAACAGCTTGGTTGTGTGACAGTAACTCTAAACTTGGAAAAACTGCACATCCAGCAGATATTCCTTATATATCATTTACCTCTCACACCACTATAAACTGGTACTTCTCCATAATCCCCATGTCAGCTAACACATACTGGGTATTACTGAAGAAAAAACAAAAAAGATGATGAAATGCAGAACCTCACATTCTAATAAAAGGAAAAAGATAAGCAGATAAAAATCATTCCATAATGTGACAAATGCAATCAGAATTATGTACAGAGTACTAAGAAAGCAGAGAGACTGGAAAGATTAATTTTGCTTGGGTCAAAGGGTAGAAAAATAGAAAAGGCTTCAAATTGGGAGTTCCCGTCGTGGCGCAGTGGTTAATGAATCTGACTAGGAACCACGAGGTTGCAGGTTCAATCCCTGGCCTCACACAGTGGGTTGAGGATCTGGCGTTGCCTGAGCTGTGGTGTAGGTCACAGACACAGCAGACACAGCTCGGATATGACATTGCTGTGGCTCTGGCGTAGGCCTGAGGCTGCAGCTCCAATTAGACCCCTAGCCTGGAAACCTCCATATGCTGCAGGTGTGGCCCTAGAAAAGCCACGAGAAAAAAAAAAAAAAAAGAAAGAAAGAAAGAAAAGGCTTCAAATTGCCCATTAATTCCAAGATGCATTCTCAACACACGGATCATTACTGGATACTGAATTAAAGAGAAGCACCCATTGGTAGTAGGCCACTCAGAACACAATAAAAGAATGCTCCAATTTTTCACTGAACTTTCATAGCTCTGCTCTATTTTCCTAGCTATTTATTAACAATTAATTTCTTATACATCTAACAAAAGAGGAGAATGATCAAAAGACTTAGAATAAGACACATTTGGGGCTCGTATTTCTTACTCTTAATATTGAAAATTCAGCGAAAGCCATCTGGTTTAGAGTAAGTTGTAAACAAATGCTGCCAAGATAACTAAGGATCAATATAACCAAATCACCTGACAGGAATAACTCATTGCTTCTCAGAAATTTCCATGTGACATTTATCTCACTGTCTAGTCTTGCAGCCCTGCACGTCAACTCATGACAGAGAGTTTTCAATGCCCATGATTATTCTGTTAATCACAGGAGGTTGACTTTTAGTTGACTCCCTTTCAGGAAGTCCTCCCACTTCCAGACTCTCACCATTCCAATCCAATGCCAAATTAATAAAATAAAGAGAAGAGCTGTATTTCAATTTTCATTAATGAAAATCCTCTAGTTTCTGGAAAAGTAACTGATAGAGCCTGGTGGGGTGAATTTATAACACTGTACCAATGTATACAGGTATAGACCTCAAGGTTCCTTTCCCATCACTGATTTGCTACAAATTTATATCAGCTTCCTCTCTTCTGTAATTCTTCAGGAAACTCAAGGGGGCGGTGTTCTGAGAGAGGACAGTGAAATAGCATATTGAAACAATAAGAAAACAAAATGCAATCATCACACCAGGATTAATACTTCATTTGCACATTATTTCAACAAATATGTGTTGATGCCTGCCATGCAAGACACTGGAGGTGAGAAAGGTGAGCAAAGACACAGTTAAGGTGCACAGCATCTCATGAGAAAAGCAAACAGGCAAAATTCTCACTGCACCCACGTCACACAAAATACCCTGCCTGTATCTTTGAGCAAAACTTTTCTTTCAGAGGAGACAAGCCAGGTGTAACGGGCAGGAATTATCAAGGGAATTTCACAGGTGAAAAAAGGGACTTAAATGTGGACTCAGCTTCTTGCTCAGCCTTATCACGAGTGAGTCCAAACATAGAGACCAAAGAGAGAGAAAAAAAAAGTAACCCAAAGATGCCTTAAATTAATATAAATAGAGAAAATGTCAAGATCAGCCAAATAGATGCAAAATGATTTCTATTTTTAAAGCTGCCAAGAACAAAGAGCTATGGCCAGGAATTCTCCTCAGAGAAAACAGCATGATATTATATAAAAGTCCAAGGAGTACTTATAAAAAATGAAAGGAAAATCCATATATAGCCTTTTAACTTTATAAGGAAAGGATGGGGGGCATCAATTGTCATGAGATTGCAAAGGATTTTACTCTGTAAATAGCTTAATCCACTAGAACTTGGGGGTTGCCTTTTTTTAATGATGCCATCTCTATAATGAATGGCCCCTTCAGCCTTCACAAAGAAAAAAAATGGCAGGGAGTGTGTCAACCTCCAATACATTGTGTGGGGGATGAGATGATCAATAAGAAGTCTCTGTCACTTTAAGAAGTAACTGAAGACTGAAATTTGCAACAGGTTTGCAGAATGGTGTAAGGGGGTGGGGGTGGTTAAGCATTCTGGGAAAAAAAAGGTGTGTGTGAGTGTGTGTGTGTGTGTTCTGCAGGCAAAGAGGAAAGAAGGTGGCATGGGTCTGCTCAATCTTATAACAAGAGAGAGTTAGGATTCTAGATTAATTTACTGTCATCTACCGACATCTATCAAGACAGTTGAGTATCTATAATTCCTTGGAATGTTTCAACAAATTATAAGAAGATTTCTTATGCAAAACAGTAAAATACATTTTTTAAAAAGATATGCAGTTTGAGAATATTTCATTAAGATGTGTTTAGGTCATGATTTATTATCATTATATTTTATTTCTATTTTTTCAAAATCCCACAATAATACTCAAATTCAACCCCTGAATTCTTGAGCATTGGAATATTAAAATGAATGTTAAAATGATTTTTTTTCATAAAATTAATAAAGGCAAGTGCCGTAAGCATAACTCTCAAATACATCTTTCTCATAGGGAATATCTGGGATTGCCTCAGGTTATAAAGCTGGTAAGGAGACGAGAAATGCTAAGTGGGAAGTTACACTGTACAAGATTTAGAAAGAATTTTTTTAACGTGCCTTGTTAAGGCTAATTACCATAGATGAAAAGAGCTAGATAACTTAGAGTATTCATTATCTCTCTCATTCCACTGAGCAGCCATCCCCAAAGTGCTAATATCTTTCCTATTACATTCTTAAAATGTTTCATATTCACTATTCATAATTCGCACTTCGAAAAGACCAACTTCCTGACTAATGCCTAAATGGAAAGAGTATAAAATGTGCCTCAAAAATTAGTACAGGCCCCAAAGGTAGAAGCCTATCTGTCCTAAAGGCTTAGAAAAATTTTTTTTAAAGAATTCAAGCCAGTTGAGAGGTGTTATAAGCCTTTCCCACACCCCATTCACTCTCATATCCACACATCCATTCTAGGAGCTGTAGTGATGCAGCCATGCATATACTGGGGTTAACCACTTTCCAAAGCTTTGGGTTATGTGGATTCCCCTCTACAATAAACACAACATTAATTCCATTGCTTTTCTGCTCTCTAATCAGAACTGTTTGCAAAATTAATTCACCCATAGGTAAGTGGCCAACTTTCCATCATTCATGTTAGATGAGGGTTTCTAGTCATTTGCCACGAGATCCTCATCTGGGCTGATTCTGAATCCAGTCATCATGACAGGGTTCCCCTAATTAAGAGCCCTGATAGCTAAGAATAAAGTTGTGCACAAGAGCAAAAGGGTTTCAACTCTGCCTACTGCAAACAGATGGACCTACAAATAACCTTTTAGAGAAAGACAAATACCATATGATATTCTTTATATCTGGAATCAAATATACCACACAAATGAATGTTTCCACAGAAAAGAAACTCATGGATTTGGAGAAGAGACTTGTGGTTGCCAAGGGGGAGGGGGAGGGAGTAGTAGGGAATGGGAATCTGGGGTTAATAGATACAAACTATTGCATGTGGAATGGATAAGCAATGAGATCCTTCTGTATAGCACTGGGAACTATATATAGTTACTTGTGATGGAGTATGATGGAGGATAAGGTGAGAAAAAGAATGTGTGTGTGTGTGTGTGTGTGTGTATGACTGGGTCATTTTGCTGTACAGTAGAAAATTGACAGAACACTGTAAACCAACATAATGGAAAAAATAAAAATCATTGTTAAAAAAAAAGAATACAGGAGTTCCCGTCGTGGCGCAGTGGTTGACGAATCCGACTAGGAACCATGAGGTTGCGGGTTCGGTCCCCGCCCTTGCTCAGTGGGTTAACGATCCGGCGTTGCCATGAGCTGTGGTGTAGGTTGCAGACGCGGCTCGGATCCCGAGTTGCTGTGACTCTGGCGTAGGCCAGTGGCTACAGCTCCGATTCAACCCCTGGCCTGGGAACCTCCATATGCTGCGGGAGCGGCCCAAGAAATAGCAACAACAACAACAAAAGACAAAAAAAAAAAGACAAAAAAAAAAAAAGAATACATACTAACAGGTGAAATAAAAATATTAATGTTAAAAAAAATAACCTTTTGTCTTTTACCTCCCTCCCTTTTGGGGGTGAATGGAGAGATTGTTTTTTCAATGGTTTACCTTTTTTTTTTTTTGACAGAAGGCAAAAATGCTCCTGGGAAATGTGTATACCATATGCTCAAGGCAACAGAAGTGATTTTTAAAATCTTCTAATTCATGTATTTATTTCTCAACTCCCAGCTACTACCTGGAGTAATTACAGTGTACTATGCCATCCTCATTATGAGTGCTGTGGCCAGATGGGTTTTCCTACTTTGATCATAACCTCCCCTGTGCCCAAAACTTTCAATGGTACAAACTACCTATCAATTAGAACCTAAACTTCTTAGTTGGGTATTCAAAGATCACTACAGTTAGATCCCAACCTACCATTATGGTCTTTAAAATAAATAAAATAAATAGCAATAAAATAAATCCCTAATTTAGCCAACTGAGCTGGTCTTGTTTTTAGGCATATCCTGACTTTTTTTTTGGCTTTTCTAAGGCCGCTCCTGTGGCATATGGAGGCTCTCGGGCTAGGGGTCTAATCAGAGTTGCAGTCGCCAGCCTATGCCACAGCCACAGAAATGCGCGATCTGAGCCACGTCTGTGACCTCCCCCGCAGCTCACGGCAACGCCGGATCCTTAGCCCACTGAGCAAGGCCAGGGATTGAACCTGCAACTTCACGGTTCCTAGTCGGATCCATTAGCCACTGAGCCACGATGGGAACTCCACATATCTTGAATTTTTACAATAAAAGACTTTCCATTGCTCCTCTTTCCTGAACTACCCTCATGACCCCATCCTTCACACAAACACTCTCTCTGGCCACCCTAACCAATGCAATCTCCCTACTAGTCTCTACTTATGTGTCCCTAACTTTCTGGAATTATTTAGATTTCATGGGACTTACTCTGTATTCTTACATATAACAATAGCTTTTTAAAATACCTTAATAGAACTTTTAATGTAAATATATAAATCAGGGCAAAAGTCTTTATCTGTTCATGCATGTAGTTTTTCACTTCAAAATACATAAATGAAACTTATTTCATACGCTAATTCCCATGGATTTAGCTCATAATTTTGTTTTGTGGTACATTATTTCACTATTTCAGGAGAAATACATACTCATAGAACGCATTTTTTCTATACTTCACAGTGCTCATCCAGAGTACTATACACGTACCTTTTGTTTCTCTTATGTAATAAATTTTGGATCAGCAAATGACATAATACAGTGTTGTTTTTTTAAACAACAAATTTGTCGCCTATGATCAACCATAGACTTAGAAGTAAAATATTAATTGAAATATTTATTTGAATTTTTATCCTTTTTTTTTTTTTTTTTTAACTCGTGTGAAACAGGCATACAAAGCAAGAAAAAATTTTACTTTCTAGGAGTTCTTACACAATGTTAATAAATCATATTGTTATCAAACTGGCTACTGCAAATTGTCTAGTATTTTAAGAAAAAAACTAGATTGCTTGAATGGCATTTCTCACATTTGTGGTTAAATAATCCATTGTGTATGTGTTTGTCTAATGGCTTTATTTTTTACTAGACTGTCCATTCCTTAAGGGCAGAGACTATTTGTACCTTGTTCATTTGTACATCTCCAGTACAATGCACAGTCCATGGCAGGAATTCAGAAGATACTTGTTGGACTAATGAATGAAGGCATGAAAACTTGAAAAGAAATTAAACAATTAAAGAACAATAGCTTTTTAAAATACCTTAAACTAATATCACCAGCACTCCCACATTTTTTGGCTCTGACCCATAGTAACTACAGCCCTTCAGATGTACTTACCTGGACTGAAACTATAGTTCATTAAGGCTGTACGATCTTCTGCCTTCTTTTCCCCTTCCCCAGAATTAAACTTGGTGAGTAGTCTTAGCCAGGATTTCCTTTTTCTATGTAAAATACTGGCTTTAATGTTAATACTAATAGTGGCTTCCAGTTACCAGGTTTGTCAAGCAACCAAAATGCCAACAGAAGAAATTAGAGCAATATGTGTGTGGTCTGGAAGGGGAAATATTCACTCCATTGACTGCTGGGGATCTCTAAACATCCGCATCTTGACAACAGTACTGCCTGGTGACAGTGGTGGAGATCTGATAGTTTGGAGCCCAGAGGAGCTAGGCAGAAGAATGTCAACATGGATAATTCAGTCCCAACATCCTCAGAAGTGAAGTGTTTTGGAAAAAAAAAGTAGTAATAATGGTAGTGACTGCTATAGAAGACCCTAATCAAAAGCCAGATGCTTCGATAGGTCCATGACGAGCTGTGGTAACCTACTTGTGCCTTATTGCTGATGCTACAGCTGAACTTCACACTATGAAGGTTGCTGCTACTACAGCTGTAGTAGTTGCCTTGGAGGCAAGGCAGACAGACCGTCTCCCCACTGAAGAATGTCAGAATGAAATACGGATCCAGTGGTCCCCAAATTTAACTTCCGAAATGAGTGTGAAAAGAGGTCCCAAAGCAGACCCAGAAAATATTCAGCAAGAAGAGGATCACCTTTTCCCATGCCCACAAAGCCTCTTCTGGTCTCTATTAGCAGAAATCACTCTTGTCGGGGGCCTATTCAAGTAAGATACCTAGAAAGCTGGGAAGATCAAATAACTCTTCCATTTTTATATGATGTTATCACAGAAAACTACTATTGTGAGATGATCGAATGACTATTTTCATTTTTTTAATCAATGTTTACTATCACAGGGACAGAGCCAAAATTTCAATTTTCAATGTGTTTCTTCTTGTGCATTCCAGTCATTTTAAAATAAACTATAATTTGCATTCAAAGGGAAGAATGAAGTGTTCACACAATCATAGTTCTGTGGTGTCCCTCTCACCTAACTCAGTATTTATAGCAAGTTTCTGACTCCAATAATGAATTGCCATTATTCTGGGATTTGAATCAACAGGACTATAATTGAAATAACAGAATTTCAAATTATATTTATAACTCAAGATATAAATAAAACTATAAAATTTCAACAATCACTTAACAAAGAAAAATAGAGACCTAATAAAAAGAAATCAGTCTGCAAAAAAAGAAATCTCTGGTATCCGTGGCACAAACCTCACACTCTAGAGAAATAGTTGATTAATGTTTGAATGAAGCAAATAACAAGACTGAGGTTTTTATATCGTGGAGAAGGAACATATAATGAGGGTAAAAGAGAACAGCAAATGTAAATTTTTCATTACCAGAAAAATACTATTTTAGGAAGGGAAAGTAAAGAGCAGAGTTTGAGGGAAAAGACCTCAAAATGAGTTCTACCAGGTTCTGGATTTATATCTATGAAAATCGTTCAAAACAGTAAGTTCAGAATTAAACTAAATGACATTTAAAGTCTTTTCGGTGTCTAACTTTGATGATTATAGAGGTTAGAAAATCAAAGCTGTCTTATAATTCCCAATACTTTTCCAATGATCCTTTCAAGCACCGTTGTCAATTTGTCCCTATTTTGTATAACACTGAGTTTTTTTCCAGTAAACATAATTGCCACCTTGACCTAGTGGGGGCTTTAGTGTGAAAGGAATGCGGATGGAAACAATTGGAAGTTTTTAAATTACAGATTGTTTTGTGGCTTTGGTTGAATAGAAATATACCAGGAAAACATGACCAAAAAAAAAAAATGGGAACATAAATTCTTTTTTTTTTTTTTTTTAGGGCCACACCTGCGGCATATGAAGGTTCCCAGGCTAGGGGTCTCATCGAGCTACAGCTGCCAGCCTACACCACAGCCACAGTGGATCTGAGCTGAGTCTGCAACCTACACCACAGGTCACAGCAAAGTCAGATCCTTAACCCACTGAGCGAGGCCAGGGATCAAACCCACAAACATCTTTCCTAGACGGATTCATTTCCACTGTGCCACGACAGGAACTCCCAAGACTATTCTAAAACTTACCAGTATCCTTAAGAATTAGAGCTTACAATTTTACATTTTTTCTGGCTTTTAAACTCAACCATTTTAGTAGTGTTTTGTTTTTGTCTTGTTTTTGAATTTTTAGGGCCACATCTGTAGCAAATGTAAGTTCCCAGGCTAGGGGCTGAATCAGACCTGCAGATCTGAGCCCTGTCTATAACCTACACCACAGCTCAAGGCCGGATCCTTAACCCACTGAGCTGGGTCAAGGATTGAACCCACGTCCTCATGGATACCAGTCGGGTTTGTTACCACTGAACCATGACAGGAACTCCAATATAATGTATTTTTAAAACTGGTATTTCCTAAATGGCTTTTTATTTCCTGTTCCTAACTCCAATCAAATTTTGGTCACCCTTTTCCAGAGCTGATTAATTTTTAGGACTCCTTTGAAGTATTTCATTACTTAATGCATTTTCCCTTTTCCCTTTGGGCTTTTCAGATGACACATTTGTTTTCTCTGTAATTCCATTTTTTTTTTTGGCTTCCTCCAATCCAAGGGTTAAAACAAATGAGCAATTAAAACAACAGCACTATCAGCAACAACAAAATGGCTTTTTTCTCTTTGTATGAAGACAGTCACATGCTCAGACGAAAGTCTTTTCCTCTGTAGGTGGGGCTGGCCCAAGAGTGCTCACTGACTGCGCCTGACTCTTCCTCCTAGTCAAGAGGCATTCAGTGCAGCGGCCTTTTCTCTCTGGTGGAGGTGGACCCCTGTGTTCTCTACCCTGAGTCCTCTAGCCTGCCACGTGCTTATTTACAATCTCAAGTGAGTCCTTTAATTTCCATGCTGGTTACCTCGTTTGGCAAATAAGGATATAACAACAACTACTTTAAAAGGTTTTCTTTTCTTTTTTTTTTTTAGAATGTAAATGCTTGGAAGAGGGTTTTGGCACATTAAAATTGCAGTGCATTTGCTATTATTATAGTAACTGTATCTGTTTATGTGTGCCCCTAAAGAAAACAAAATCTTAGTTGACATTCTCATTTTTTTATTTATTAAGTAAAATACAATATAGGGAGTCTATAAATCAGATGTTATTATTTCTGTTTCACTTTTTTTTTTGTAATTTCACTTAAGGAGTACATGAAGTGATAAGCTTTAATTCTAAGATGAACCTACATTATTTTAATGTGGGACCATGATGATTTTTCCAACATCATGTGAGTTTGCTTTTTTTTTTTTTTAAACCTCAGCCACTATTAAAGTGGAAAAAACAAAATAAAACTTCTTAGAGCCATTAAAATACTTATTATGAGTAGCCCTGGGCTAAACATTAAATAAAAGAGCATATAATCCCAGGAAGAGCATTCAACTTCATGAAACATCCTATAAATCCAAATGTTGACGATCCTATCTAGACAGGGCAAAACAGACAATGCCATGGCAGAGTCAGGGATTCACGTGACGATGTCTTCCATTTAGTGCTTTAATCCCACTTGTCCAATACTGGAAAATGGGAACGGAGGTCCTATTATCATTGACGGTGTCCTAAGTAATAAAACTCTCTTTGGGTTACTATAGGCCTGAGGCCACTGAAACAAATAAGCAGCATGGGAAAGAATGCTGGATTGTTAAAATGGAAATGTAGGATACCTTCTTACTGTGAGGTCACTGGGAGAAGATCTTCTGGTTATGGGAAATTCCAGCAAGGTGCATCTGTATTTTTATTCTTTGTCCTGAATCTGCAGGCATTGGTCACAGAGCTGTTTCCCTCCTGCTCTGCACCTCCAAGCTAACACATGGAAAGCATTCTCTCACCTGGGGCCCAGGCAAAGTGTGCTTTAACCCTCCTTTGCCAGAAATCCTCCACAACCCTTTGAGCATTTCTGTGCAGGGATCCCACTGGCAGTGTAGCATCAAGCTGGTATGTTTGGATATATTCACAATTGATTCTAAATTAAGTGACTAGAACAGCTGCGTAGCAACTCAATTTATTTATTAAGATATCCAAAATGACTGTACCAATGGTTTTGATCCTTTGAAAGATTTTGAGCCTGTCATTGTCTTAAGTAAAAAGAAGACAAATTCTCTATTTCCAAAGAGCTGATTGGGACACTCAGGCAAAATATTAAGGACAGAGGATGCATTTAAATGCAAATTTGTATTTCCCCATCTACACTTAAACTACAAAACAAATATTCAAAATGGACACATATCAAAAGGCAGACTTTTCTCAAATATTTCCCTGGACCTCATTGTTCTTCAGTGTAGGAAATATGTTTTAAAAAGTGGATTTTGAGTGGGCCGGACTAGAAGTTTGAGGTTAGGACATGCAAACTATTACATTTAGAATGGGTGGGAAATGAGGTCCTCTGTATAGCACAGGGAACTCTGTTCAATCCCTGGTGATTGAATATGATGGGGGGTAACATGAGAAAAAGAATGTGTGTGTATATACATACATGAGTGTGTGTGTGTCTGTGTATGACTGGGTCACTTTGCAGTTCAGCAGAAATTGGCACAACATTGTAAATCAACTATACTTTAATAAAGTGGATTTCAGTGATATTCTCACAATTAACAACTAAAATATGTTCTATTTTCAATTTTATGAATTATGACCAAAACTGGTTTGTTGACTGATTCATTCAATTCAAATAATTATAAAGGCAGGTAATTAATATCATATAAATAGCATATCATCTTTTTAAAAAACCTATGTAATTTTTTGGAAGCAATTCTACCTTTCCAAATTAGTACGGCAAAAGATCTCAAGCAGGTATTTGAGGAAGGAAGATAGAAATTAGAAATTCAGACCAGAAAGAAATATCTCCCTACCTTTCAGATAAGCAAAAACATTTCAAAGTCAAATCTGTCAGAAATGGAAACCAGCTCAGTTTGGACAATAAAAAATAAAAAACAAAACCAGTCTGGACATTTTGACAGGTAAAGAAAAGGCATAAAATATAGCTGATTAATTCAGTTAGAATATGATACTAATTGGACAGAAGTTATCTTTTGATTAAATCTTTTATTTGCTCTCTGGTTTCTACAGAGTAAAAGCCAAATGCATGGCTTACCAAGACTTTCCTAGTCAGGGCATTACCTTCCTATTCTGTCTCCCTCCCTGTGTCCTCTTCCTCCAGGTCTGACTGAGGAGCATCCTGAGCAGGGATTTCTCTCAGCTCCAGCAAGTGCAGCTCCCCCTGCCTGGACCACCCTTCCCCTGACCCTTCCTTTCTGAGAGCTCTTATTACAGCCTCCCCTGGATGCTTTTGCTCACCTTTCTAGGCTCTGTTAGGCTCACTTCAAGCACTCTTTGCGTTAATTGCTTGCACGTTTACAGGACCTTCCACAAAACCCTGAGCCCTTTGAAGGCAGGGATTATTATGACTTTTATTCATAGAGAAAATAAAAGCCTGAGGTCTGAAATCTACTAAGTACTCAATAATTTATTCATTGACTGACCGAATGACTGGCTGACTAACTGACTGAATGAATTAATGAATGCTGCTTCAGAAACCACTCAGCACTCCTGAGAGATTTCCTTGGTTACATGAGGAAATTATGAGAGGCCAGTGGAAGTCCACTGTTCATAAGGGGAAAAGGCAAAAACTAAACTATAGATGGGGAGTGACGATGGATCAATAACATCATTTTCACTTTAAAAGGACACCACATTTAGCCATCAAATAATTACAGGGACATTTAAATGTTTGAAGTGTGACCATAAAGTAATGAAGTGGCTTCAATAAACAACACATGAAAACCAGTTTCATTAACTTAAAGTCAGGCTCTTACTGATACATTTAACATGCTGCTTTTACTATTAAAAGAACAGCTATAAACAACTGAATGAGGTTCGAAATACACATTTTCAATTTTCTCCAAAAGCTTAAATATGTAGTAGTATAAGCAACTTATTAGAGTAGTTCTTAGTTGTAAAATGTATAATAATGTATGAAAAGGACAACAGAGGAAAGTATCAGGGATGCTCTGAAAATCAGGGCTCCTTTCTCAGGATTCCAGGATATTTCTATATGCTGAACTTAGAGTTTTCAAACCACGGAAAACTTGTTTTAGAGAAAACTTTCTTCCCATAATAGTCCTACTTTCTAAGATAGCAGTCTATCAGAAACGAGGGAGGAACTGCTGAAAAAAGTTAAATTGCTAGAATTTCCTACTGGACTTGAACCCACAAAGAAACAACAGGGCAGTCGGTGAGAAAGGAAAATGTTTAAAGAATTAATTCCTGTCTAGTTCCAGTTTTCAGGTCACATAGGAAAAGAAGAATTTAATCAAAAAGGCCCTAAATATATTTTCAACTGGCCTAATGCATTTCTTTTTATTTCTAGTCTTTGTAGCACTACAGGAAGCCAACCAGCTCAAAAACAACTGCCCATCTCTTATCATTTTCTCATTTATCAGTGTCCCCACACCTATGCTCTAGGCTGTTTTTCCTTTGGCAATTATTATACGTTTATGAGGAAAACTGTCTTTGTCATAATGACATATGGTTATTACAACATATGGTTGTGATGTTTAATCATCTTAAATTTACAATTATTTTAAATGCTAAAAGAAACTTTGTGTTTGAAAATGGCTTATCTTCTGAAATCTCCAGGTACAAAGGGAAAGGCTGTGACTGAAATGTGAGGAAGTTTCATTTCGTCATTTCACTTTTTGGGTTTTTTTTTGCTAATTTACCAAAAGTAAATTATGTTAGTTAAAATCCATAACATTAAAATCCCAATCATTTCCTGGGCCCCATTTCTAAGTATTTTGTCATTGTTGTACTTCTTTATGACTATGATTAATAGGCCTAAATAATAAGGTCAAAGAGTAAGAAAGATAGAAATATCCTTTAGTCTTCATCTTCTAGGCAAAGGTACGATATATTTGGCAGGGACAGTTGAAGCCTCTTTGCATCCTAAAACTGTTCGTCTAATACAGCCATCGGCATTCAAAGTCACAGATAGTATAATATACAATCCTATTTAAGCAATGTATTTTTTGGTCCCCAAATGGGGAGATTAGTCCAGCCTTTCACTAAACAAAAGGCTGTTCTATTTTTAATCCTGAACTCATTTGTTTCTTTCAAAAGTACTTTTCTATTTAAATTTGTTACCATTCCTCATTGCAACAAAATCCTATTATCCTCAATCCTTTCCTAGTGTGGAAAATCACCCCTTGAACACAGCAGATAATTCATGTTCTTATGCATCACAGAACCTCATGTCATTTCCTACGGCGAGGCAAGCACCTCAAAGAGCTGCAGTGCGGGTTCTTCAGAAGGAACCTGGGGGGCTCTTGAGCCCTACAGTGAGGACAGACTCAAACAGCAGCAACAGCAGCAGTCACCACGTGGCTGTGATGGGGAAGGGAGGCTTGCAACAGTCAAGAGGTAAAAGGACAGCAAAGTCACCGAGTGTGCTATTTTACCTTCCTGGAGACCAAGAAAATCTCGGGAAGTGCTCATGCACCTCGATTTTAGCATCCAAGTGGTGCACTGGGTTTTCAGATTGCATAGTTCGTATTAACTCAATTTTATCATTGATTGTTTCTCCTGATGTTAAACAAATGTGATGGCTACTCTAGCCACCACTGTAGGTGTTTATTTAAAGAACACATTTTCCACAGCCTGTTCTCCATTTTACAGCTTTACTAGAGCATTCTCATGTCAACCCAGCCCCCTGGGCTTTTAGAAGTGATGAATCCTAAAAGCTGTTTTCCCCACAGAAACCACAAGGTAAATGTAACAAATCATCAATCTTCTGAGCAGCAATCAGGCAACCACTTAACAAACATACTACACAAACAAAATAATTAATCTAAGCACTGTCCCGAATAGTAATTAATCTAATCGGCCTGAAGTGATGTGTTTGTTCACTGTACCCTATTTTGTTCCATAGTTGTCATAGTTAAAGGTGTCAGAGACAGTACAAATGTGTTAACCAGTTTAAAAGAATACTAATTTCGGGAGGAAAGTGTGACACAAATGTTTATGCAGTGTGGGACGTTCGTTCCTTTGTTTGCAAAGAAGAACAGCACATATCACTGTCAGACTCAAACAAAAAGGATAAATGCTTTAAAATAAAAGAGGAAACACCACTACCAAACATCAGGCAAGCCATTAAAGACCTGAGACAATTATAATATGATCTAGACTAGTAATTGCCTCCTGGGTAAGGACAGGTAAACTTAATTATAAATGTCCTGATGAATGAAAATGAAATAAAATAGAATGAAAAATTCAGAGCCAAAAGACTTCCCTTCTCTAAGATCTGTCACACTCAAAAAGAGTTGGATGACTTGCCAAGGAAAATGGGTTGCATAGGACCTATTTCTGATAATTTAGAATAGAAAGATAAACATAAATCCCTTATCAGCTGTTTCCTTTTTTTTTTGATCCTGAATTCAATAATTTCAAATGCTATCAGCTACCTCTTATCATTGAACTTCACCTTATATCACGAAGATCAAATCTTTATTACAGAGTAGCTGCTCCAAGAGTGAAAAGGAGCCTCTAGATGGGATTTACAGCTGACGTTTGGGTCAGGAGTGTAATATGTAGTGGTATTCATCCTCACTCTAGGTCAGACCCTACTGAGTTACAAGGGTTTTCTCAAAACTGTGTTTTCAACCTATGGAAGCTGAGTGAAGCCATCTTCATTATTTTTCAGGTTTTTCTGAGAAATTTTCATGAAATTGAGATTGCATGGTTATACGACATTTTCCTCAGCACACTCTAGTTCTTCTTGGTGGGAAAAGGAAGAGAAGAAAGCAGGAATTCTAAAAGAAAACACTAAGACACATCTTCGTACAGAAAAGATAGTGACAGGATGTATGGTCATCTTGTGGTGTCTGTACCACCAATGCCCATTTCAGGTATTGAGGAGATTTCCCCAAAACTACCACCATCCCTACAAGAAGGCTGTCCTAAGTAATCATGCTTGCACAGCTAACTAAACCAGGAATGGGCACCTGAGCCAGGGAAGCCACTGAGACACTTTTTCCTAAGAATATGGAATTCAGACACCAAGAGACTGACCTCATTATTTGTGGGGAGCCCTGAGGCAAAGCCAAGTGATGTCCAGGCAGAAATCACTGCCTTATTAGCAAGCCAAACCTACCTATGGGCAAGAAGAATAAGGGGAAACAGCAAAACAGAAAACAAAGAAAGTCAGCTTAGAGAACTGGGATAAGGACCCCGAACCAGACCAAATAGCAGGAAATACCCCAGAACTGAAAAGAGACACCTTCTCTCAGTCTGACCCCATCTGGCTTTGCTGTCAAGGCCATATGGGGTTTTTAGATGTGGATGTGACTGCTTGTTGGATTTATTCAGCAAATACAGTGTTTACACGCATTGGTGTCTGTGACTTTAAATATATAACATTTCATGAATTAGAACAGAAAAGAATCACCAAACAGAAAAGAATCACCAAGCAGAAAAATCTGGGAACAGGCATACAATTAGCAAGTGGCAAATCAGCTACTGGGTTTAAAAAGAACAACAGATTACAGAGCTTCTGTACAAGTTTTCACACAAACAAAGATGTCAGTGAAGACCTCATTTGGCCTGGAGAAACAAACAAACAAACAAACAAACAAAAAACACCAAACCAATAACAACAGCTAAACTACATAGAATGCTTACTATAAGTAGTAGGGCACATGAGCCATTTAATCCTCATAATATCCACTGATACAGATGCTTTATCCCCATTTTACAGGTGAGGAACTGATAGAGAAATTAAATAACATGCTCAAAATCCCACAACCATTAAGTAGGCACAAGTGAACCATGGAGGTTTATAAAACCAAGGCATCTGTTGTTGAAAATAGGTAACACAAAGAAACACAATATAGGAACATATATTATGGTAACATTTCCCAAAGTGTTTCTCTTAACATACTATAGTTACAGAGCGTAACTTAATTCCAGGCAATGTTCATAGTTGTTATTTCAAAGGAAAAGGCTTGGCAGTCAGATAAATTTGGAAAACTCTGAACCAGAAAATGTAAAAGAAATTCATATACAAATGAATATATGCATTTATATATATATGATCTATAGATTTTCAAGAAGGAGATACTTATGCAGTTTTTTTCCAAATTTATTTGACCACAGATCTCTTTTTTAGGGTGGTCTCATCAAAACGGCATATTTTAGGAACTTCTATCTTAGAATCTTAGAGAATAATTAAAGCAGTAATTTTTTATGGATCCAAATACATGCATAGCTCTCTAAACTTCCTAATTTCAATCAACATAATATCTAAATTTCTGATGATGTAAAACCAGGGCATTCTTTAAATTTTATAAGAAGCTAGATATATGCACAACCACCCCAGTTCTCATTCATGAAAAGAAAATATGAAATTCAGCACTTCGGATTTGTAGAAACACTGTCTTCCATTTTCAACACCCTCTGGTCTTGGGATGTGACCAGAATAAGAAAGCTGAATAATAATTGACAGGTAATAAAACTACTTATATTTGATTGTCATTATAGATTCAGTGAACTCAATTTGATAGCCACAAGCAATGAAAAATGTTTGTCTTAAATCGCAGAAGACTTGAGGACAAGTGGATAGTGAATATGCATATAAAGTCTTAGTTCCTTGGTAATATTAATTCCTTGCTACCTCCCACATCTGCTGTAGCACCAACTTTGTAATGGCAGCTAAAAATCCCAGACTTTACTAAACAAGAAGTAGCTTCACCACCTGCTACTCCCCTCCTAGCACTAGGAAATACTGTATTATAGATTCAAACCCTTACTAAGTATGTGATGCTGCCACGGACCATCAGTATAGTGATTATGAATGAATCCCCACCATCCTTATTCTGAAGTCAAAGCCTCAAACATAAGCATCAGATTGGCCAAGTAAAAGTCACATGACTGATCCTTGGCTGCCAACAAGCTTTGAAAAGGTTTCTTTCCATTTCCTGACATCTGTACTCAGAGACAGGGTACTATAGTCTAATAATACTATACACAGTGGAGTTTTCCCTTTAAATAGAAAGGCACACTGGCAGTAGGATAGCTAAAACTTGACAAAAGCCTGCTATAAAGATCAGGGACCATGTTGGGTAATAACTTCAAGTTCCGAAGGAACCTATAAAACTGACCTAAATAAACAGTTGCAGTTGGTGAGGCTGGATCACATCCATTCGGCCTCACTGGTGGAGCTGCAGCCTCTGACTGCCTTGTTTTGGCTGCACCTGAAAAGGTAGCTGTCAGGCACATTTTAACTGAGCAGAGGACAGCAGAGTCCCTCAACGCCAGGATGGCTGGTAGGGTCCACAGCTAAGATCCTCATTTCACTTGACACTGACAATGTTTCTTTTGTTACAGATGTCATTTGATGGGAGTAATATTTACTATAGATCCCCTTGTTTAAGCGACAGATGGTTGGCATTGCAATGTTGACATTCAGGAAGCAAAAATAGGAAAAAAAAAAAGAAAGAAAGAAAAGGTGACCATGTGACCTGGAGAGATGTGAAAAGATGAAGTACTAAAACTGGGACTGAATCCTATGACACCCAGACAGAAATCAGAAAAGAAGGTCAACACTTCCAAATATAAATCTATCAAGAATTTCCCAACACACATTGAAAGGCATTATACTTGTAATTATATGTATCATCTCATTTAATGCTTCAAATAGTCAGATGAGGTAGATTCTATTAACATACACAATTTACAAAAGAAACGGAATCTTAGGAACTTAAAATCATTTGCCCAAAGTTAAACAACTCCTTAGTGACAAAGACACCTTGCCTGTCTTACTCCAAGCCCTGTGCTCACAATTAATGATCCCTTTGGCTTGTTTTTATCCTATTCATGGCTCTGTAACCTCATTTTTAACATACGACTAGAAGAAAAAGAGAGAAAGAGAAAGAAAAGACTGGCTAATTAAGTAATGATTATTTCTGGTAGAGCTGAGGGTGCTATTGTGGCGTGACTAATGGCACCACAATCCCATTCGGTATTCAGGAAATGGCCAGTTGGGTGTTTGCAGATGGAAAGCCTCAGAGGTATAAGATTATTCTCATGGAGAATCACCCTTTCGGCTTCTTCCACCAGAGCCTCACAATGGTCTCCTGAAATGTACCTCAGTGAAAAATCAAGCAGAAAAGCAGCTTCATTTCTGAATTCACTAGGTTTCTAGGGTGACAGCCACATCAATAAAGCCACGGAGAAAGTAGCAGAAAATGTGACATGCTTCTCTAGGAATAACCCAATGCCTGGCTGAAAGCTGTAATTCTTACCAAGAAAGAAGCACACAATGGATTTTACAATTTACATGTGGGTGTTGTGTATTATGAAAAATTAAACTTACTACAAATACATTTACTTCTATTATAAAAGGGATCTTGACTTTTATAAGATTTACTGAAAAGCTCCTTTAAGAAGTCAGTTTCTCTATTACAGTTCAATGCGGTTTTTTTTTATGACTTATTACACAGAGGCCATGAGATAGCAAAATTTGATTTCATCATTAGCAGTTACTGCAAAATTTTTTAGCATAAATTAAAAAATAAGACTTTTAAAATTATAATGCACATATGACAGTAAATAGAAGTAGATGAGAAAAATCAAATTTAATTTAGCTTCTTAAGATTATGCTTACTATATGAATTGAGGTTTAGAGGTATCTCCCTATTGTAAAACAGGGATTAATAAATTCATAATACCATTCCTTTATGAACAACTGCATTTAAGTTTTCACTTCCCACAAGGGCCTCTTTTGGCTTAAACAAAAAGAATAAAACTCTCATGCAGACATTACGATATAAGCAAGCTGAGCATACCTGCCATGCCTCTAAGTTGCCTGCCTACACATAAACTTGCATACATTTGCCATAAATTCATAATTAGACAACTAAACATTATGTAGCCGGTATTTCTAAATACTTTATAGCTTACTATTAAGAACTAATAAATTCTCACATAGAAACAAATGTTTTAAACTACTAATATAGAGATTTAGAATTTATTCTTAGGTCTATTTAAAAAATCATTTTAAAAAGCTAATAACAAAATTGTATATAATTTGTGGAGCACTTAGCACATGACTAGCTCTGAATTAGGCTTTTTACATTCATTATAACATTTAACACAACCACTTGTGGGATAGGTGTTATTATTCCAACTTTATAGATGAGAAAATAGTAATTTAGTATTAATGGATAATTTACCTCAAAATACATAGATAATGATATGCGACAATTCATTCAAACCCTGATGTGTTTCCACAACTATTATTCCCCACTCCTTTGCTCTTTGCCCTTGATTGCCTAAAATAACTGTAGTGAAAGTATGTACCTAGATTAACAATCTCTAAATCATTCAAATATAGTAGCATCAAACTAGAACAAGAAAATAGTATTAATTATGAGCATGGGTAAAAATCAACACAATAAATACAAAATATACATAAATGGTGAAAAGCAAATTAAACTTGAAAAATCATTTCAATTTAAGAACTAAGCACTGGCGGCGAGAGCAGAACTTTTTTTTTCCTTATAAGAGCCGAAGAGGTTGAATAGGCTGATGGCTCATTTCATTGTGTAGCAATATTCTGATTTTTCTCCCGAAGCTGGAAATGCCTATTTACCAGAATGAGAAAAATACTTACACTTATGTAAACTGCAGTGGTAAATTATGCATGCTCAATTAATCTGCAAGCAGAGCCCTGGGTTTGCTTAAGGTTCTTTAGGCATAAGATGCAGGTGCCATGATAATAATTTATCAAGCCCTGGATTTTTAGTCATCTATTCAGATTAGGTTGATTGTGCAAGAAATGTTCACTGTTTAAAACAGACTAGATAGATGAATCCCTGCAGGTATCCCTCCCCCATCACATTATTCATTATTGAGCCCCCTGGATGAGAGAGATGAACACTTTTGTGGGGGTTTTGAAATAGTTCTGAGAAAGTACTGTGAGCTAACAAACCCAGCCCTAAATAAATCTTTATTTACTGCCCACCTGGCTATAGCTCTATCAGTATCAGCAGGAGAAAAAATAAAATCTTATCAGTAAACCACGCTGACACCAGATGCAGTTTCCCTTTCAGTACCTGGGGTATGTGAATTGCATACTAGTTTCATTGAGCAGGCTCCAAAGTAACAGCTAAATTCTGCAGCAGGAAATGAGCTGCTAGGCGGGCATGTGCCACACTAAAGGGCCTGCTGCCTGCTCCACACCCTTCACCTTATGCCAAAGATCTATGAATGGAGAGAGAGAGACAGAGACAGACAGCCAGGGAGCAGAAGAGGGAAAAGGGAGGAGAGGAAGAGCAAATAAGAGAAGGAAGAGATTGAGGATGAAGGAGGGGGGAGGAGAGAGAGAAGAGAATCACAAAAAATACAAAAATAAACAAAATTACTGAAATAACGGATCATTTATTCCATACGAAAAGCTGAAAAGAGAAATATAGAATAGAAACATTTAAAGCTCTAATACAATGGCAGTGTCTGTATTAGAGAATGAAAGGGGGCCTATTATTTCTAAGACAGCAGTACTGGTTTATAAGGAACAGCAGATGTGGGGACATAATACAGGATACCACACGTGACACATTTCAGAATAATTTAAAATGATGGGGGTGGAGGGGAAACCAGTACTCAACACTTTTAAATTTTCAGAATTCTGAGCTTCTAAAGTTACAAACAATATAAAAGAAAAGAAAATAGTTCAAAATTTTAGCTTTATGTATTTAACCAGTATTTTCTTTCCATAGGATAACTAAACGTAGATAACATTGTTTATTGGTTTTTTCCAAATAAAGCGTATGTGTGTATGTGTGTGTGTGTATTCAACAACCTCATAGATGAAGTTGTTAATCTACCCAGTAGCTGCAATAATAAGTGAATCTTTCTAATTTATTTATTATACCAACATGCCTTTATCTTTAGAAATTATTGCCATGGATTGAAAAATCCTTTATTGCTGAATGTTTAATTTACTTCCAAGATATTTCCAAAGTGGAAGTTAGTAATTTTAGTTTTTCATTCCAAAATAAAGCAAAATCTTCCTAACCTATTATACATCCACATGTCCACTTTACTGGACAAAACACTCAAGTTTTAATGAAACTGGAACATAAATAATACATTTAAAGAGTGAAGGTACAAGGAATTTTATTTCTTTTTTAATCTATCCTTACCACGACTCAAGGGCCATATAATGAGAAACAAATCTCTCAATCACTCGAGCCCTTACTAGCATTACTTGCTTGTCCAAGACAACATTACCAATTTATTATGCAATTATTCCAAATAGAGTCTATGTATATGTACAAAAAATATTGAGTGAGGAGTTCCTATTGGCTCAGCAGTAATGAACCTGACTAGTATCCATGAGGACAAGGGTTGGATCCCTGGCCCCACTCATTGGGTTAATAAGGATCTCGCCATGCTATGAACTGCAGTGTAGGCCACAACAGATGTGGCTCAGATCCTGAGTTGCTGTGGCTGTGGCACAGGCCAGCAGCTGAAGCTTCATTTTGACCCCTAGCCTGGGAACTTCCATATGCCACAGGTGTAGCCCTAAAAAAGATATATATATATATATATATATATATATATATATATATATATATTTATGTATATTTATATATATATTTATATATTTATATATATTTTGGGGGGAGTGGAAAAATTAAGTTATTTAAAGTGGGACACTTTATTTTTTTAAAGATGCATCATCATGGCTCAGCAGAAACAAATCTGACTAATATCCATGAGGACGCAGGTTTGATCCCTGACCTCGTTCAATGGGTTAAGAATCCAAGAGCTGTGTTGTAGGTGGCAGACGCACTCAGATCTGGCATTGCTGTGGATGTGGCATATGCCAGCGGCCACAGCTCCAATTCGACCCCTAGCCTGTGAACCTCCATATGCCGCAGGTGCAGCCCTAAAAAGACAATGAATGAATGAATGAATAAATAAATGATGCAGCATAATTGAATTAACCAGTGCCAATTCATGTTTATTTAGATTTTCTCAGTCTTTTTTGAGCTTAAACATTTTTTGAGCCAACTTTTAGGGTCACTTTTCCAATTCCAAACTTACTGCTTTTTCTTGAAATGCTCAAATTCAATTCTGATGTTACAAGCATAAAACTTGCACAAGAATAGCTGCAAAGTTACAAGGAGAAACATACCACATGGAATATAAATGTGAGCAAAAAATATTTTGTATAATTTTTCAAAGGAATAAAAGTCAAGTTCACAAGTTACGAGGATTTTCAACAAACCCCTTGATGCTCTGATCAAGCCTTAGAAATTTAAATCAGAAACCCTCTGGCAACCTTAACTCTAAGTAATCAAAAGCTCACTTTCCCTGTATATGACATACTGACATATGGTAACCTCTTATTCTAAAGAGTTATTTCTTCTCAAATAAGGCTTTTCATTATTTTGTTCCCTGGTTGCATTTACTCCTTCAGTATAAAACTTTTTTCCCCTTTAATTTAGGAATCTGGCAAAACAAAGGTATTTCGGAAGCACAAACTTTCACTTAAGCAGCTCAGAGAGATCCAGCCACAACATTACGTGGCAAGTAAGTACAGAGGAAAAAGATTTTTTTGTTTGTTTGCTGTAAAAGTCCTACTTTTATTCATTTTCAACACACACAGGAAAAATACAGCAATTACCTTCTAAGTACAAAAAGATTAGAATTAGCCTACATCCAAAGCTTGGGGTATGTTCCTGTTGTAAGCACAAACACAGGAAACATGGACTGGTTTGTGAACACATCTTCTGTGATGTATCTGGCATTTTGTAAAGTCCAGAGGCTAATCTGCATTTGTTATACTATCCAATGCAACTGTGTGGTAGAGAGATTTTCTCCTGCCACAAAGCCACTGAGTTGGGTGATATTTGGATATCCTCCATAGTATTTTTCTTCACGTCATATTTGCATTTACATATATACATCCATGGGCACAGTGGAGCAGGTAGGCAAAAGGTTAAGTCAGTTCAGACTTTAAAGACAGTAATATGAAGTACCTTCCCTTTTCTTGCCCTAAAATATGTTCACGACATCAAATGATCTCCCAAATCAAGTTAAGCAATCAGTCAAATTTAATAAGATGTGGTAGAGAAGTGATGCCTTTAGCCAATGACCACACTGTCTTGAGAAAATAGAGTAGCTAATCCAGGGAGAGGTTTGGTTACAACTATCAATATTTTGTTGTTTTGATCACTACTATGCTTTGCCTGTTTGAGTTGCTCTAGTTACAGAATGAAGGGTTTACTATGGGGCTCTCTGGAAAATTGACTGGGGCTCAAAGACCATGGGTTACAGTTTGCTTGTTCTTGCCTCTTTACTAATATCCTGTCACAATGTGAGATTCAATTATATTTGGACATTCTTTGTGTAGAACATCCACTGAAGGTAAATTTTTCTGTACAATAAACATCACTGCTTCACCCTTTCCATTTATATCCAGGCTTGGCTGTTCCAGGAGGTCTCCTGTCCAAGAATCCATTAGTAATTTATCAAAAGAGCAAATGTCATTATGTAGGAAGCCAAGGGAACTATTTTGCATTTGATTTCTGGTTCTGATAGCATTACTATTGATTTAGTATTCTCCAGCATGACATGGGCTAGACACAATAGATCACTGTATTTTTGAACTGTCAATCACAAATGATCCAAGGCTTTCCAAAACATTTGAGCATCTGAGAGTCAAAGGCAGCCTGAAAACTGTTAAACTTTAACAGAAATTCCCTAGCCCCAAAAGATTAACAAAGAGTTGCTTTATTCACTGTTAAAAAATACTTTTTAGTGACAAAATCTCAATAGTTATTTCCAAAATGTTTGAAATAAACTAAGAGCAAAAAAAATTTTCAAAATATAAGAATTTATTTTCAAAAAAATTATTTTCAAAATAATTTGAAACTTTAATTTCAAAAGTTATTTTCCAAATACCAAAATCCAAAGTGACTTTGAAGATATTATTTTGAACCTCTCATCTCCCAGAAGTAGAAACTAAGAACATAGGGAGTAGGTGGTTAAAGGCATTTCACATAATTTCAAAATAAGTAATTGAGGAATTATTTCCTGTATATGACAGTGATTTTTTAAAAAATAGCTTTTAAATGATCAAACATAGACCAGTTTCAGTTACCGAAAAAAAGTGTGTGTATATTGTACATAAAGAGTTTTCTCACTTTTTTTTTCACTAACTGAACAATGAAAAGCAAATTAGACTCATGAAAACCAATGGTTAGCTGGATATTAATGAAAAGCATTAAATGTTGTAATTTTTTGCAAAGACCAAGGTGTATATTAATATATGTGTTTTTTGGCAAAAGTAATATTATAAAATACTTAACAACTGCTGTTGCTCAAGCAGAATGGACACCTTCCCAACTAAACTCAGATGCTGGCTGTAAACAGCCACAGGTGCCCACTGCAACACCCACTGGTGGCCTCTCAGCCCAAGATCTATCCTTCCGTGGGGGTGCTGGTCAAGTGAACAAGCTTTGGAGTTAAGCAACCTGACTTCAATTCCTGATTCAGCCATTTACTACTATTGCGAAGTGATTTAACTTCACTACATCTCTAATCTATAAAAATGAAGATATTTCATTCTACTGAAAGGGGACAAACATCCATACAAATGTTTGTTGGCAGAGCTGGATAATTATACACCAAGGGCTTTATTTTCCTCACTGGTAAATTTTTTTTTTTTTTTTTTAAAAAGCAGCCTTGCAGTTGTTTCTGGAAGACACTAAACTGCATTTCTGATTTATCATTACATCTCACACATTTTAGAATACTATCTAGCAGAACTTTCTGCACTGATGAGAATGTTTGATTTCCGTGCTGTCCAACATGGTAGCCTCATGCAAGCACTTGAAATGAGACTGGTGCAATTGAGGACTCAAGCATTTAATTTTATGCAATTCCGATTAACTCAAATTTAAATGTAAATAGTGACCACGTTACTGGACAGCACAGTTCTAGAAAGCTTAGTATTATATAGGCTGGACTCAGTTTCCCTGGTGATTCCCATTCTACTGCAACTCTAGCCAAACCAGATCATGTCATCAGTGGATTCCTTCTCTCTTTCTCTAGCCCCTCTAAATACCATGGCTCTCATGGCCACACACACGTATCAGCCTCTGGCCTGACAGCCCTAATACCAGGAGATGAACTCGCATTTGGTTGGATTTCGGTCTACCCAGCTGAGGAACTTTTTAATCAACACTATGATTTTCAGAATAAGGCTCAGTCTGGCCAAAAGTTAATGTTCCTCAGGAAATAGACTTCTTACTCCAGGATCAAGGATGTTAATTTGGTTCCATCTCAGGTGTTAATTTAAAAACAAAACAAAACAAAATGCAAATAAAAGAGATAGTATCAACAGGAGTAGGTCAGACTTGGCATTGAAACTCAACATGAGATGTCAGAACCCGCCCCACTCTTTCATTTCCATTCCAATCTAGTGTTTCTCAATATCTGAAGTGGGCCTTGGGCCCTGGACTACATTATCCTTGAGATTGACTTGAGACAGGGCATGAAAGAGTCACATAACTTACTAAATCAGAACTTGCTAATGATTCATAACTACCATTCATGTTGCTTGTTCAATGCAACAGGCAACAACTCCTCCTTCTGGTCCTAACTCTTACGTAGCTTTGCTTCACAATCCTAGACATGAGTATCTGCCCCTCACTGTGATTTCATAGCGCTGTCTATACTTCTTCCTTCTGGCACTTATTACTTTTCCTGGTATAGAATAGTACTCAAGAAATATGAGTTGGGAGTTCCCATTGTGGTGCAGCGGAAACAAATCTGACTAATATCCATGAGGACGCAGATTCAATCCCTGGACTCTCTAAGGGGGTCAGGGATCCAGTGTTGCCATGAACTGTGGTGTAGGTTGCAGACGCGGCTTGTATCCCGCATTGCTGTGGCTGTGGCATAAGCTGGCAGCTATGGCCTAACTCACCCCCTAGGAACTTCCATATGCTGCAAGTGTGGCCCTATAAAGCAAAAAACAAAAAACAAAACAACAAAAAAAGAGCGCGCGTGCACGAGAGAGAGAGAGAGAAAGACAAGTTGAACAAATAAATGAACTATATGATGGTCATTTATTTGTCTATGTTTTCTTGCTTAACCATAGTTTTCTGAATGTATGGGCCAAACTTATTCACCTTTTAATTCTGAATATGAAACAGGACTTAGAACATAGTAAGCATTATAACTCATCCTTTGACCTAAATGATATGGAGAGGCCTCCAGCAATCTTTTCTGTTCTGACTACAACCCAAAGAAATTCTTCAAGTGCCCTACCTGTCTGGATTGTCATCTGTATGCCTCACTCTGTTTTTCTGTACTTTCAGTGCTCCTAGTTTCTGACTGTCTGCCCAAATCTTTAATAACCTGAATGCCTTAGTCTGTCTGCCTATTTGGTTGCAGACCCATTGCTTGGCCACATTCAGTAAATGTTTATTAAGCATCTACTTTATGTCAGGAAATGAGCTTGGATTTTTGTCTTCTGAGTTAGTAATTATAGTTAAAATATACATCTGTCTCATCCTCTTTCAGTAATTTTATATTTGACTAAGTTCAGAATCTTGATGCTTAGTTTCAAGTTTCTAGGCAAAGTAAAACACAGAGAAATCACTAATATACCCTTCATATTGCCTCACACTACTTCATCTCATCTTTTTCCATTTTCTATCCTCTCAGCATGTCAATTATATATTTTTTTATTTTTTAAATATTTTTAAAATTTCATAGTTGTTGCCCTCATGTTGACAATACATTTTTAAACTAATATAAATCCACCTTCAAATAACACTATACGGCTGCTTCACATGCAATACAAGTACCTACCTTATAACAGAGATTATTCAACTGCCCTGCCATAACTTGTAACACTGTGGTCTTCGTTTCATTGGTTCATACACTATAATCACCCAGTACATTGTGACTACTACTACTTTAAAGCTGTCTTTCAGATGAATGAAGAGTAAGAAAACTAATGACCTTCTTTTGTCAGGGAGATCCAAGTTGCTGACCTGCATCATCTCCTTTTCTCCTTGAAGAACTTCTTTTAACATTTCTTGCAAGACATACCAGTTGGGGATGAGTCCTCTCAGTTTTTGTGTGTCTGAGAAAGTGTTTTGTTCTTCATTTCTGCAGAGTAATTTTGGTGGATACAGAATTCTCAGTTGGTGGATTTTTTTCTTTCAACACTAAATACTTCACTCTATATTCTGCTGGTTTGCATGATTTCTGACCAGAAGACTAATGTAATTCTTATACTTGTCCCTCTATAGGTAAAGGTAAAGTATTTATCCCTTTGTCTTCTTTCAAGATTTTCTGTCTCTGATCTATTGCAGTTTGAATAGAATATGCCTTAGGGGAGTGTGTGTGTGTGTGTGTGTGCACACGCATGCGTGCTTAGTATTTATCCTACCTGGTGTTCTCAGATTCCCAGATCTATTGTATCATTAATTTTGGAACATGCTCAGCAATTACAACTTCAAATACTTTTATATATATGTATAATATATACTACTATATATTTAATTACATATAATTATTTATATATAACTTTAAATTTTTACTGGAGTATAATTGACTTACAACATTGTGTTCATTTCAGGTGTACAGCAAAATGAATTAGTTAGACATATATCCATTCCTTCCGGATTCTTTTCCAATATAGGTTATTACAGAGTATTGAGTAGATGTCCTTGTGCTATACAGTAGATCCTTGTGACTTAATTTTATATACAGTAGTGTGTATATGTTAATTCCAACCTCCTAATTTAACCCTCCCACCCCCCCCTTTCCCCTTTGGTAACCATAAATTGGGTTTCAAAATCTTTGAGTCTATTTCTGCTTTGTGAATAAGTTCTTTTGTATCATTTTTATTAGATTTCACATATTAGTGATCTCATATAATATTTGTCCTTATCTGTCTGACTTCACTTAGTATGAAGTCTAATACTCTAGGTCCATCCACGTTGCTGCACATGGCATTATTTCATTGTTTTTTATGGCTGAGTAATGTACCATATCTTCCTTATCCCATTCTCTGTTGATGGACATTTAGGTTGCTTCTATGTATTGGCTATTACAAACAGTGCTGCAATGAACACTGGGGTGCATGCATCTTTTCAAATTATGGTTTTCTCCAGATATATGCCCAGGAGTGAATGGGATTGCTGGATTATATGGTAGTTCTACATTTAGTTTTTTAAGGAACCTCCATACTGTTCTCTATAGTTGTTGTATCAATTTACATGCCCGCTAACAATGTAGGAGGGTTCCCTTTTCTTCATACCCTCTCCAGCATTTATCATTTGACTGGTGTGCAGTGATACCTCATCGTAGTTTTGATGTGCATTTCTCTAATAATTAGTGATGTTGAGAATCTTTTCATGTGATTTTGGCCTTCTGTATGTTTTTGTTTTTGTTTCCACCACACCTGCAGCATGTGGAAGTTCCTGGGACAAAGACTGAAACCACAATGCAGTTGCAACCTGTGCCACACTGGTGGCAATGCCATATCCTTAACGTGCTGCATCACACAGGAACTTCCTATACGTCTTCTCTGGAGAAATGTCTATTTAGATATTCTGACCATTTTTTGATTGGGTTGTTTGTTTTTGATACAAAGCTGCTTGAGAGTTTCATATTTAAAATATTTCTTCTGATCTTTTTCTTTTCTTTCTTTCCCTTTTGTTATTCCAAATATGTATGTTACACCTTTTGAAATGGTTCCACAGTTCTTGGGATGTTCTGTTCTGTGTTTGGGTGTTTTTCTTTTTTTTCATTCATTTTTTTCCCCCTTGCATTTCAATTCAGGAAGCTTTTTCAAGCTCACTCTTTCCTCAACTGGGCTAAGTGTACTGATGAATGCATCAAAAGCAATCTTCACTTTGGTTACAGTGTTTTTGACTTCTAATCCTTCCTTTGGTTCTTTCTTAGAGGTTTTCATCCTTCTGCTTTCATTACCCCTCTACATTAGTATTCTACGCCTTAACAAATAATATCAGACTCAGTGGCTAAAAACAACACAAATGTATGTTAAAACAACATAGTTCAGTATGTTAAAAGTACAACACAGGAACCACTGGGCTAAATTCAAGGTGTAAGAAGAGCTGCATTACCTTCTGGGGGCTCCAGGGAATAATCCATTGCCTCGTGTTTCTAGCTTCTAGGAGCTATCTGCATTCCTTGGCTCATTGCCTCCTTCTGCCATCTTTAAAGTTAGCAATGGTGGTTGGGTCCTTCTCACACTGCATCACCCTGACTTCCTCCTTTGCCTCCCTCTTCCACTTTTTAGGACCCTAGTGAATATATTGGGCCCACTTGGATAATCCAGGATACTCTGTCTCAAGGCTCTGAACTTAATCATATCTTTAAAGTTCTTTTTGTCATTTATCATAATACATTCATAGCTTCTGGGGATTAGGATGAGGACACTTTGGCGTGGAAGGAGAGCATTTTTCTGACTGCTCTACTGTCTGTTTTTGCATGTGTCTACTTTTTCCATTAGGGTACTTAACATATCAATCATATTTTTTGAAATTCCTTGTTAGATGAATCCAACATCTCTGTTATATTTGAGTCTGTTTCTGATGAATCTTTGTCTCTTCAGACTGTTTGTTCTTGCTTTTGGCATGTCTTGCAATTTTTTGCTGAAAGCTGGGTATACTGTATTGGGAATAGGAACTGACTTAAATCAATCTTATTTTGAGGATTACTGTTAATCTGGGTAAAAACCAGGCTATGTTTAATGTTTTCTATAGGTATTTATGTGTGTGTATATGTGTATGTGTGTGTATATGTGTATGTGTTAAAAAAATATATACATATACATATATATATATCATACTGGTCTTCTGTCTTCACTGAGAGTCTGGGTCTTACAGTTCTTCACTTGTAATCTACAGTTATTGTACTGAGGCTCTGTAGGTGTAAGGTATGAGGAAGGGGAGTACATAATCTTCTGATTACACTTCAGTATTTTAGCAGGCCCTTCCCACTTGAGCTGTGGTCTTCCCAAAGTTACTCCAGTGACATAACCTATTTTCCCCTTTTCCCCGTATATCCTTTCCTGGTTGCAGTGTTCCCAATATATTTCCTTGAAGACATAACCTCTGAGGACAACCTTGGGTGTGACTGGAAGGCTAGTGAGATCTGGAATGGGAAGACTGCTCTTTCATTAGCTGAGCCATAGATAAAGCCCTGAAAGTCTTTTCCCTGGAGAGTAAGCCTTTGCTATGGAGAAAGTTCTGGGCTTATTTCACAATAATCTCTCTTTGTCAGGGTAATGACAAAATGTTCACCTTGAGGACATGGTGAAGTTTTTGGAAGTAAAGCTCATGAATGTGTGGGGGACTCTCTGAGGCTGAGGTCCTGTAGAAATTCTCACACTCATGCTAGTCACCACTCATCATCTGATAATTCATCACAATTCATCATGTAAGTGTTCAGACTCTTTTATGACTCCTGTGGCTTCTGCTGCAGGTATGTACATCTTATACGTCTCTCCCTGATGGGTAGGTATGTCTTTCTAGATTTGGGGGTGGTGATTGGCCTTATAACCTCATATCTCATGGGTCCAAGAAAACTCACTGATTTTCAGTTTGCCCAGGTTTTTCTTGTAAGCACAGGAGTGATGACTTCCAACTCTTTACATGCCAGAGCTAAATTAGAAGACCTAGAGCTATGACCTCTGAATTCAGACAAATTGAGTTTGAGTTCTGCTATTGCTGTTCAGCAGCTATGCAACCCTGGGAAAATTGCCTAACCATTTTAAATCCCAGTAGCTGCATTGATAAAACTGGAATAATTATAAGATGCTAACATTAAACAAGGCACTGCATTATATTGCGTCTAGCACACAGAGTGCTCAATAAAATTTAACTGCTATTATTTCCCAAGGGCTACTTTCATTTGTGCTTATCCGTGATGTTACTGAAGGCCTCGCCCCACCTCTTTGCATCCTGTGTCCCTGTCCTACACGTGAGGCTTGATACCACATGAGCAATTCCAGTGCTGACAAAGCTGTGGGTTCAGTACTAGCTTTCTCATTTTAATCATCAATCTTTATCTTGGGGAAGGTGTTAATTCCTGGCTGTTAGTGTTTTGTCCATGGGGAGCAACTGATATTGGGCTTCCCTGGGAATTAGAGCGTGTTGTTAAAAGAAGTATTAGAAGATATTCAAACACTACCTCTGTTGTTTTTCAGTATCACCTCAGGTATATTACTGAACCTTCACTGTGCAGGTTTCTTATTTGTACAATAGGGGGAAATAGTGCCTACTTCATGGAATAGTTGTGCAAATCAAAAGAGGTAATACATAAAGCATTTAGAACAATGATTGGCAAAGAGTAAGAATTCAATAAGGATTAAATATGATTTTCATTGACCATATATATATATCTGAAAAAAAAGGTGAAAAATCTTTCTGAAGCATCTCAATATTCCTAGACCATTATTTCACTGCTATCAAATTTACATGTTATTCCTTCTCTATTACAAACATTCATCCTATATAAAGGTAAAAATCAATTACCAAAAGGCCTATCTCCAAAGTGCAGAGTGATAGAACAACAAAAGCAAAATTAGTGCAGGTAATTCTTTGCCTTTTGTCTAATGCATCTTTCACTCCAAAATGAAAATCCTCTGCTTTAATCCACTGCTTTAAAATAGACAACAGTGAAGACAGAAACAAGAGATGGAAAGGTGATTCTCATTACATGGCTTCCAGTGAGAAGAACCTAATATAAAAGGGAGCAGAAGAGTGGGGGAAAAAATGTCAAAAAACCAGCTGTTTATATCCATTAACCATCCTAAACAGACAACAGACAATTAAGTAATTAATCCATAATCAAAATCTACAAACAAGGTTTCTATTCTACTTATACTCCCTAATCACTGTATTTGAAAGCTGTCTGGGGAGGAATTCCAGCTTCAAGGTGTCATGAGTAGTAAGAAGACCATGATTGCCAGGGAACTCACTAAAAGAACTTCACTACCATGCTGAATGTTTTCCAAAATGCCATAAGCACATTTCTTTTCCAACAGGGGATGTAATTTATCAATTGTTAAGATTGATTTCCTCAGTACCACTCCTTTTTGGATGGGTTTGAAATTGTATATATTATATTTTCTTTTTAAAACTGTAATCAAGGATGCTTGCTTAAGGACCTAAAATTTTGAATATCATTGAAGAGGCTAATCCCAGGAGGATGCCTGAGTTTAATAGACTCCATATTTAATAGACTCTAATCATTTTAGAAATACTTAGCTCAATTAAAGTATTTTCTGAGGCCCATAATGCTCAATAAACAGGGAACTGCAAATGCTTAAAAGTAGTTGACTAAGTCTCCACCTAGTAATATCTCTTATCTTTTATCTCCAGGGTTTTGCTGATTTTATATAAATTTGAAATTGAAAGCTGTTATTCTCAGCACAGGTGTATATGCTTTAACGCTTTCATAATCTCATACTGATGGATTTTAGGCAAATACATCAGTTATACCAGATACAACCTTGAAACAAAGGTAAAACATTGTTAGTGGTCTCTGAAAGAAAATGCAATTAAAATGATTAAAAGTTAATAAAAATTATCTTATTATCCACAACAGTAAAAACACATATTCTGATGAGATGGATGCATAAACTTCATTCTAAACAAAATAAAGTCCAATATTTGAGCTTCCAGCTTTAATTTGTTTCTCTGTAGTCTGAGCTATATTCACTGTCATTATCAGATGATGTCTACACAGCTGAATGCTATTAGTACCCTCCATTTTGACTAGACTATTATATTATAAAACATGAGATTGGGCAATTTTACATCTACTCCCTTTATTGATTCTGACTAGTAAGTAGGCAATCAATGATGATTACAAGATGCAAAGCATTGCAGGGTAGAAAGAAAATTAAATTTGGCTCATCACTTCTGTTAACTACACAAATATAATATCTTCAAGATGAACAGCAGTTAGACTTTAATATAAATAAATATACCATTTAAGATCCCAAATCAGAAACAAAATTTATGAGACCACTTCAAAATGATGATGCATTTAAAAGGAGATTATATTTTCAAAGGAACTGTTCTCTTTAAACTGTTAGCAATACAGGCACATGATGACACTAATTAGTGGGTGAGAATATAAGAATATTTATTAAAAGAAAAGGGAGAAATCAGGGAAGGTATAAGATCCAGAGTTTGTGGTTTCCATGGAGCTAGGAAAAGATACTCAGAGAAAAACTGGTTTAAGCAGAGTCATTTGAGTGTTTCTCTAAGCATGGGGTACAACCATTTTGTTGATTTTTTTTTCCACCTATAAAGAACTTCATTCTGCAATAAGTATCCTTTATACGTTGTTTTTCTAGATCTGTACTTGCCTTCACTTGAAAAGATATTATTACAGTAAAAAGGATCTGACCTTGAAATGTTTTAGTAGCTAGGAAACGAAGGAGGTTACATATGGTAGCCCTTTGTTCTATTCACCTTGACTCAACAGCAATAAAGACCAGATGAGACTAAACCTGGAATTTGGTCTGTTGAATGTTCACACAATACCAGGTTGCTAGCCAGAGTTTCTGAATCAAGAGGCCTTTACTGTTCTTTCCTTCCATAGGAAAACCAGCTAAAGTATAAATTACCCACATGTGTATGGGAAATGCCTGGTAAGTCTCTAGACTGACTTCATTTGAGGCTTTCTAATGAAGGGGTCAATCTATGGACTAAATGTGTTTCTTCTGTTATAGCCACATACTAATTTCATTTCATCCTCTTTGGCAACAGTATGCCTCCCACAGCTGAGCAGTGTCTTACAGATAGTATATAAGGAGCAAATGCCACTGAGGGCCAACCACCAGATACTGGGGGTTTTCACTCCTTCAATCTGCACACATCACTGGCCTTAACCAGAGAGATACCACCCAGGGTTTAACCTGTTTATTCACCTGCCCTTCTGTGTAAGGTGCTGTAACTTAATAGGAGGTGAAGTTTTCAGAATTATAATTAATTTGAAAATCTTTGATAACTTAATGAATTACTATCATGAGGAGCTAATGATTAACCATGTGAGATGAATTAACCCTAAGATATCATGGAGAGTCCCAGAGAAATATATGGAGTCTGTTGGAAAGACACACAGAGATATACTCGACATAAATCACTTATCTGAATTCACCATCATTTACCAGTTGTAAATGGTAATGAGGCGTTGAAGTCAAGCTGCTTAACTCCAAAGCCTGTCCCCTCGATCTCTGTACCTTCAAGACATTCTAGAAGACCGATCTGGGACTGAGAGGCCACCAGTGGGCTAGTGGTGAGCACACCTGGCTGTTGACATCAACATCTGAGCTTACTACCTAGGATGATCTGTTATGGTCATCCTAAAGGCCATCATGGTCACCGTATTCATCTTTTTTTGCACAGGTAGTCTATGCATATCTCTTTTAAAAATCTGGATGAGAGGGATAGTTACCTTCGCTCTACAGGTGAGGAAACTAAGGCTCTGAGAGTCAAGTACTTTGTCATACATCTAATAATCACCAGAACCTGGCTTCAAACCCATCTTTATCTAACCCCAAAGTCCAAGCTTGTGCCCACTTTCCCACAATACCTCTTTCGTCCATTGGAAGTCAAAACGGATAACATGGCTAACCATTAAAAGTTAAAAGTTATCTATTCCAGGAAGAACTCCATGCGATACAAGGAAAGCTAAACTCACTCATCTTTGAAATTGATTAGTAATTCTACCAAGAGGCTGTGTGGTCTACCAAAGCCAACTAGTAAGTCAAATGCTAGCTACTTCACATTTCTAGGCTCTGAGCATTGAAGCAATATTTTCAGTTTTTGGTAGACCTAGAAATAATACATCACTTTTTCTGGTTTAGTTTAAAAACCATATTCCTGTATAGTACATGATTTGAAGATCACAGAAACCTACCAGAAATATTAAGACTCCCATTATAATATAAAGAAACATACCTAAAGTTAAAAAGAAAAAGAAAAAAAGGTAAGGAAGCACAACTTTGGAGCATTTACTTAGCTAAGATATACAAAGTCAGCATTCAAATGCTACCCTACTTTTTTTTCTTTTTTTAAGGTTTTATTGGAGTATGTTATAATTTCTTCTATACAAAAAAGTGATCCAGTTATACATACATACATTCTTTTTCAGATTCTTTTCCCATTATTTTGTCACAGAATTTTAGTAGAGTTCCCTGTGCTATACAGCAGGTCCCCACTGCCCAGTAATTCCATATACCACCACATGCATATGTCAGTCCCAAACGCCAAGTCAATTCCTCTCCTTTCCCACCCCCACCACCTGTCCCCTTTGGTAATGATAAGTTTTTTTTCAAAATCTGTGAGTCTGGGGATAGACTTGGAGTCTGGGGTTAACAGATGCAAACTATTACATTTGGAGTGGATGGGCAATGAGATCCTGCTGTATAGCACAGGGAACTATGTCTCATCACTTGCGATGGAACATGATGGAGGATAATGTGAGAAAAGAATGTATGTATACATGTATGACTAAGTTACTTTGCTGTACCATAGAAATTGACTATAATTGTAAATCAACTATAATGGAAAAAATAAAAATCATAAAAATCTGTGAGTCTGTTTCTGTTCTTTAAGTTTCTTTGTATCCTTTATTTATTTATTTTTGGATTCCACCATGTTGCTGCAAATAGCATTTCAAATGCTACTCTACTGCTTCAATTTTTCCATAACCCTAAAATGTCCAGTTTCCAGCTGCCCTGTACCCAATGCTCATCCTGCTTATTCTCTTAGAGCTCTCCCTGGCCTTCCACATGGAACAAGTCTGCCAGCAAGGACTGCAGACTTTCCAGGAGTCTATCTGATGTAGACAGTCCCTCAGTCGTCTGACTAGAACCTAAAGCAAAGGGCACCATAGTTATCTTTTCTTCCTGCAATAACACTGGCACTTTATATCGCTAGTAGGCCTAGGGATGTCCAGAAGTAAAAATGTCTTGTGATGTCATTATTTCTTAGGGATTCAAACTTTCATAACTATTTTACAAGTGGCTGTAAAACTAGTGCAATAAACACATACAATAATCCATCAAACATTAATAATAAAAAGAAATGATACATTTTAAGATTAGTACTAGTATTATCATATATTTCCTTCTCAGCTTGCTCAATTTGTATTCCACATTTTGCCCTAGTGAAGAATTCTAGGACCAAGTTCTGCTATCTTCACAAATAAACCAAATTCCCACAGACCACAAAACAGTGTTTCTTTAGAAACAAATTCACTTTTCAGGGTTATTTACATATCCCCGTGCGTCCACGAAGCTGAGCAACTCCGAGGGAAAATGCATTTCCTTCCTCTAGCAGAGAAACCACCACATTTTTTTTCCAGCCCTTTCTCAGAGGATTGTCAACAGAATTCACAGTAAATGCAGAAATACACAACACTATGACTTATGTGAAGGAATCATATGGGACTCTAAAAAGAGTATTTTTTTAAACCAAAAAAAAAAAAAATCTTGAAAAGTTTCTGCAAACTGTCCTGGCATGCATAGCAAACTTATGAGAAGTGGGAAGAGAAGATAATATAGGAATCAGCTTTCCCATTCCCCACAGAGCAGACTAACACGCTAGTACCGCCGCCTCTAAGCCTTTTTCCAATTGTTTCTTCTTTCAGAACAGAATCTTTTTCAGAAGTTATCATTTAAAAGTAAGTGAAAACAACTTTGAAATATACTAAACACATCACAAATTCTTGCAGTACAAATAAGTCGCTCCAGACATACAGGATTAAGAGCCTGAGACAATGGTAAAGGAATCCTCTCCTTCCAGCTTTTGTGTTGCTTGCTGTCTTTTATTTTCAAAGAAGGCATATTTGATGAGAAGATGACATCAAGTATATACAGATGTGGCTGAAAAGGCCAACGCTGGATCCACTGAGGGAGCACAGAATTGATCATCCTTCAGTCAATTAGCAGTGAGCCTACTAATCCAAAATAGGGCTGCTATCCCAAGACCCCTTCTTTATTTGTCACATTTCCACTCTCTGGGACTTGTTTCTGGCCCAGAGTCTTCTCTGGTATGAGGAGTTCTAATCTGTCCAACACCTTGATGGGCTTGCCATGTAGCTCTTTCATCTAGCATGAGGCCAGTCTGAGAGTTCGTTTCATGGCATCCGCAGGCATTTTTACCAGTCTCCTGCTTAGAAGGAGGTCCTCACTCCACTGACAGTAGTTACTTGGATGTTGTGAGTAATGAATGGCCCGACAGAGATGCACTCGCTAGGGGAGTGATGCTTCCACACCTGGTGGGCTGACCATGGCACATGATCTCACTCATTACACTTTGGTCTGACCGCTATGTTCACATGCCCATGACACCAAATGAGACTCACCAGCTGATGGTGATGTTTTTGCTTGATCCAAGACTCATAGCCTTTTCAGAATTAGAACACTATTAACATCCAGACACGAAGGATGCCAGTGCCATATCTAACTTCCCTGAGCCTCAATTTCCTTAGGTATAAAACTAGAATAGTAACACGATCCACCTTTTCAGTTTATTTGAAGTTATTTTGAACTACTTAGCCCAGTGAGTGGCAGGTCGTAGTCACTTAGTCAATGACAATAATTGTTGTTTCTCAGTTTCTAGGAAGATATGATGACTCTGAGTGTATGGGATGATCTAACATGGAAATTATAGCCATGTTTTCACAGGAGTGAGTGTCTGACTTTCTGTAAACAAGCAAGGAGTTTACTATAAGCATGATTGAAATTTTTGCTGATTGTTAGGTCAAAAGAAATCATATAAATGGATTTTTTATTTCACGAAATAACAGTAGAGCCTGATATCACAGATTTAAAATTACCTGGTATGTAAAAAAGTAAATACTGATCAGGTTTTCAATATGAAGAAAAATCAAGAAAGTGAGAAAGAGAAAAGAAAGATTAATGCCTGAACTCAAATGAGGTATCAGTGAAAGGGATACCTTGTTTCAATTGTGCCTTTAGGAAGAATCCTTGTGATTCAAGATTCATCTAGCAAATAATAATAATAATAATAATGTTTTAAAGTTGATGCAAGAGTAGCTTATGTGGACTGCCTGATACTTGAATAAGAACAAAAGAAGTACTTTAATAAGAAAAAGGCAGCATAAATGATCAACTATCTGAAACTCATATAAATAGGTGTTCTTTAATAAACGACTCAAGTAAATGTTTCCATTAGTCTTGAATTTTGTATTCAGATAATTCAAAAAGAAACAGTTAACACATTGAAAGATTATTTGGAAGGATTCATGTAAGAGACTAGCATCTCACTTATGATGTTCTGTCAACTCCAGTGACAAAGTACCTTTGAAAGAGATTTAAGAAGGAGTCAAGTACATCAGAGTTAGTTTTACAAGCAAATTATAATGGAAAGTTTCTGACGCTGAAAAAATATGTCCATATTTGTGTGTGTGTGCATGTGTGAGAGAGACAGAGAGAGAGAGAGACAGAGAGAGAGAGAGAGAGAGAGAGAGAGAGAGAGAGAGAGAGAACGCTTGTTTGCAACTTGAGCCAAAAGTAACTTTAGCTAAAAATTCAAAAATGTAGACATATCTTGCTCTACTTGGATGCCTGCTGGAACAGTCCCAACAGAACTGATTTGCTCGAGGGACTGGGGAGCTAGCTAGGCAAGAGTGAATCCTAAGAAAGGAATAATAAGGTAGCAAACATAATGTAAGGTTAGTACCACAGAATTAAAGAGTAGGGCATTTTTGAATAAAGCCAAGAGCTTACTACTCACAGCATCCTCCAGCTCATGGCTGAGTCTGAGGGAGAGGAGCTAAAAGCACAAACTGAAAACAACGGATTTAAATTTCTGCACTATCCTGGACACCTGAGCCAATCTGATTTAGGTACTTAAGCAACAGTAACAATGCCGGACATTTACTGAGCCCTCACTCCGAACCAAGTACAACCCTAGGAGGTAAATACTATTGTTAACCCCACTTTATAGATGAGGAAACTCAGGCAAAGGGAGATTAAGGAATGGCCCCTGCTCACACTGCAACCTGAGAAGGGCTGAAACTCAGACTCAGGGAGGAAGGAGGGCATCTGACCCCCCACCTCCACATCCAGGACAGTTTATGGTACAAAATCCTCAAGTAGAGAACTGGATTTTCCCTATTCCTCAAAAAATACAGAAGCGGTTTTGAAGTTTCAGGATTTCTAATGAACACCACAAACCATCGGTGCTTCCTCATAAGCAGTACCCTTAAGACTCCCTATGTTTGCCTGGTGGCGCCGAGAGAGGAGGCAGCTGTAGAAACATCACAGGCCTCCAAGTGCCATCACATCAGGAAGTTAGAACATACAAGGAGGAAAGCAGCTGAGAAGACTGTGACCAAATCTCCTTGGAATAAGTGAGGAAATCTTTACAAAGTGATGGAGGACATATTATAATGAATGGGCAGACAGTCAAAGAAATATTGTCACCCTGTATTTCATCCCTAGGCTGATGTGGCCTGAAGAAACCTTGGGTGATAAGAAAAGTAAAATGGCTAGAAGTACAGTTGGGTAGGAAACTGCCATTTGCTCCCCTGCTGGGTGCTGAACTCCATATCTATGCAAGATTGCCCTGGAGGCATGCAGATCTACACCTGCTTTATTCCCCGGAAATAAGACTTCTGTCACATTAATGACAAAATTCTTCTCTTACTCAATGAGAGAAGGAAAAAGGAATATGAACATGGCATTTAACTCAGACGCAACATTTTACTTCCTTGTGTTAATGATTGTACTTCAACAGCAGGGAAGAAAAAAAAAAAAAAAACAGTGCATCACATTTAGCAACATCTGGGATCAGTTCAGTCATATTAAGACTCACAGAGTTCCCTAGGACTCATATGGGTTCTTTTGTTGTGTTCTTCAATATAGTCATAACATGCTAATATCTATATATGCTACACAGTTGACAATGGATAAAAAGTGGCTTTAAAGACAACAGACTGCAGTTCAAATTCTGCCTCCTCTCATAAACTGCAAAACTTCGGACAAGATACTTAATCTCTCTGCATCTCATTTCATTTGTCTAAAATGCAGATGACATTTGCCTATCTCAGAGCATTCTTGTGGGCTTTGCATCAGTCATTACTTGCCAGGTGCAAAAAAACAGTACTGGCCCCACAGAGCATGGTCTCCATAGCCCTTTCCTGTGTACTTCCTTAGTCTGTGGTTGTCCCTGGTGGCTACTTGCATAATTAAAATGTTAATTATTTAGAAGGGTTCTATAAAAAAAAAAAACTCTGGATTATTCAAATTTCTCTATCAATAGAGTGAGGATTAAAAAACAAATTCTTAATTTCATCTTGATACACATGAGAACCTCCTTGGGATAGATAGATTTTGCTTGCCTGGATACACGCCAATGTCACATTCTCCATATAGAGAAAAAAATAACTAACACATATTGATTACTTGCCTCATGCCATCTTCTCTGCTAATTTGCTTTCGGCATCTAAATTAATTCCAACAAAAGAAGGGAGATATGGTTTACATAGCTTGCATATCTTGCTCAGAGGCTCACAGCTAGTAAGGTGATTTAGCTAGGATTCAAACCTAGATCTGCTTAATTCCAAAACCATGTGGGAAGCCTTAATCCAGGTTGCCTTAACTCTCCAAAAAGCTTGCACTGGCATACTTATATATTTTCACGCAGAACTGACAATTGAAGATGGGCAAGCTTTTTGCTTATCTGTTTTAAATTTTCCACTCCATTTTTCTCTGTCCTATGAGCAGGTGCTCCTCACTTACCCTTCATCTATCAGATAGATGTAAAAATCCTGCGATATCCTATGATTGTGATCTCTGCCGATACCAGAACTGCCCCCAAGAGCCCCTTTCTAAAGCCAAGTTATTATCCAGAATCTTTGACCACAAAAGGGAAATTGCTAAGTCCTCCACTTTTATCTCACCTATATCTTATATTCTGGTTAAATGGCAAATTAGTATTTTTCATGGGACAACCTTCTTTCATTTTTTTAGGAGACAGTTTCTGGGTATATGGACTGATAGTAGAGTATAAGCAGAATTATTAAAAATTTATTTATTAAATTTTTAAATTTATTATTAAAATTGTATGTGCTAGGTATTACACTAATTGATAAATATGCATTATCCATTTACTACCCATATAACTTTAAAAAGAAAGTGACTATTACACAACAGGTCAGAGCTTATGATTTGCAGAGCTGGGCCTCCAACTAGATTCTTTCCAACATAAGCATTCAAGTGCAATATACGCTGCCTCAGTTGTAAAATGTGAATTAGGATGCAATTTAATTTCTCATTATTCTTGCATAATTAAATGAACACACTACAATCCTGTAGCTTCTGTTAAATACTATGGAATGCCTCAGAAGAAAAAGCAGTAGGGAGCACTTAAAACTGCAGCATTCTAGGCAGGGAAACTGAATCAAACCCCATTTAGTAAAATCTTTAGGGGCCAACAAATGTCTGACCACAGAAACTAACCAAACAACTTCAGGGGACGGCGCTCCATCACCCTCTCAATGAGTTCTCTGTGTGGTGAGGGTATAGAAAGGATTAGATAGCCTGACATCCAGGAAACTGAGACTCATTAATTTGGAGATGATGTCCTAAATTATGCCTTAGAAATAAGTGACCAAAGCATGTGCCCAAAGAAGTATCAATTTTCTTTTTCTTTTTAACTTTTTCTGTAAGTGGTTGAGTTTTTATTTTTGAAAAAAGAAACGGAGATTCCAAAATGTTCCAAACGGTATGGTTGGAGTCATTGGTTACAGCGTTTCATTCTGAGTAACATATTTAAATTTCTTTTATTTCTTCTTCTTTTTTTTTTCTTGAAAATGTGTTCCTAGATCTCCACGGGCAAACACTGATGGCAGCCCTTTTCAGGCACAGCAATCCCCAGAACATGAGCCTCTGTTTAAGGTTTTATATCCTCAAACCCAGACTCATCAGATCTTCACATAAGGCTAGGTACTACGTCAGACTGGAACACTTTAGAAACTGCATACCTATGAGCTTTTCCTTGCATGATGCCAATACATTTCAGTGGCCCATGCGTCCTCTCTTGCATGTCATCTGTCACAACCCTAGACATCGTTCTATAAAACATGAAGCTAACATTAAATCATTTAGCCTGTAGAAATGGGAAGGAGTTAACTAGCACATTAAGGATCAAATCCATAACATCATTCTCTAATAGAAGCATCTTAAACAACTGAACTAATGTTATTTTCTAAATTGAAAATGTTATTTTCAAAATTCTCAAGTAAATAATACCTTTATTACACAGGTGACATTATTTTCATCAATTCTCTCCCCATTATTTTACAAGATGATTCCCTTCTCAAGCCCAAGGGCTCACCCTTTAATCTGGCACAATCCCAAATTGATTCTTCCAGGATTTTATCCCCACATCATTCTGTATCTACCTTGTGTAACAGGCAAGCAAAAATGTTCTCTGATCTCAAAAAATAAAGCCCTTTCTTCAGTCCCATTACTCCCAGAGATATTAATCTTTCAAGAACGATGTTTATTATTTTATTTTTGTTATAAAACCAATATGTCAATTATAAAAAGTTAGCAAATACAGTTAAGCCAAAAGATGAAAGTATTGTCCTAATGCAACTACCTAGATATAACCTATGCATCATTTTAGAATATGTCCCTCTACCTTTATCTGTGTATACAAATATTTTTAAACAAAAACAGCCATTCTTATTTATATCTTATGTAGAAACACATAATTAATAGTTTCCTTGTCATTATATATTCTTATATTTTTGAACAAGTAAAGGACACTCATTACCCTTCTCCCAGTCCCCGCACTCTCTAGCCTCTTGTCCACTTAAACAATTCTATGACTTCCACTTGTTAAATTCAGCAGCCTCTTCTCATTTCTCTCTTTTTTTTTTTACCGATTTGTAATACCACAGGCATACGATGTAATGACCCCACTTCCTTTCAGAAAAACTTTACCTCCTCAGTTTTCATGACCATCACTCACTCACTCACTCACACACACACACACACACACACACACACACACACCTCACAATTTCCAATCAATTGACAGCCTACTTATGAAACACCTACATCACAAGCTGTTTTCCTTCCTTGTAGTGTCTCTCTTCCTTTCTACCACAGCAAAATTAGATATTTTTCCCATTTAATAAGGCAGGGCAGAAACTGAAATTCACCATAAATTCACAGCGGAGTCAGTTAAGCTAATTTTTCAAAATGCATATTCTTTGGTTCCTCTCCAGACCTACCCTATTGATCCAAATCTGTAAAGATAAAACCCAGGAGCCTTTTAACATAACCCACAGGGTATTCCAAGGTACACAACAATCAAGAGAAGCACTGGCTCAAGCATCCCTTCTCCTGAAATGAAATTCAAGCCCATTTTGCATCTTCAATTTTATTCCAACCCCAGTACTAAATTTTGAGCTTTCTAGTAGACCTATAATTCAGTGAGCCCCCAAATGTATTCTTATAATCTTTTCTCACCCACCACTTCTTCTGCTCTTATTCCAAAAAGCACCACTAGTCTTCCCATTCCCCAGACTCAGGTCCTAGAGGTAATATGTCAAATCCCTTACCCCCTCCTGTAAATTACGTAAATGACTGAGTTCTGTTGGCTTTTTTTTTTTTCCTCTTTATATTTTTTTAATTTTATTTTTTATTGTTATTACCCCAATACAATTTTTTTTTTCTACTGTACAGCATGGTGACCCAGTTACACATACATACATACATACATTCTTTTTTCTCCCATTATCACACTCCATCAGAAGTGACTAGACATAGTTCCCAGTGCTACACAGCAGGATCTCATTGCTAATCCATTCCAAAAGCAACAGTTTGTATCTATTAACCCCAAGCTCCCCAGCCATCCTGCTCCCTCCCCCTTCCCCTTGGAGACCACAAGTCTTTTATCACTACAACATTCTTCACACCCACACCTTCTTCATTTCCATAGGCATCTTTTTTTTTTTTTTTTTCAACCACCCAGCATTATGTGGCTCACTTATCATGAGCTTGGTAGTATATGGTTGTGGGTAATTCTAGGCATGGTTGTGACTAGCAACAATTTTAATAAATATTTATGATGTTTCCATCACATTCCAGTCCTATTCTAAGAACTCTACCTACCCTAAATCATTTAATTCTCACACCAATCTTAGAAATTAGGCTTTTTTATCCCCATTACAGATGAAGATAATGAGAGGTGGGTGACATAACGCATCTAAAATCACTCAAGTTCTAAGTGGCAGGGCCAGGATTCAAGAGCAGGTTTACACCCTAGTCTTAACCAGTAAGTTACACAGTCCTCACCTGGCAAGGCTTTCATTCTAGAAGTGTTAGCAGGCAGGTTCAGAGCAGACAGTTAAAATGAAGAGTAGGAAGTGTTAGCATGTTGGAAGTACCAGCCACCACGCAAGTCCCCAGAAGGGATGTGATCCAGACTTGGTGGGTGACCTGACAAGCCATATGCACAGGCTCAAGTGGGTACAGGTGCCAGCTGGAGGCCCCATACTGTGCTCACTCTGCCCTTGGCCTTGCACTTCCACTCCTCATGCACTTTATGTTCTGACCAAATGAATGACACACTCTGCATGCTGCTACTGCTCTTTCTTGGCTTCAAATGTTCCCTCTACCTAAAACCCCCTTTTCCTTGCATTTTGGTAGGTGGAGACACAGGTGTGTCTCAGACTTCACCTTTGCCACACAGCCACCCTGGGTCTTTCCAGACAGTGGTCTACCTCTGCTAGAACTGTCCACATTGAACTGTGCCTGTGTTAGGGCATGCATCCGTTTTGCATTAGAGATGTTTGTTTGCTTGTTTGATTTTATTATTATTATTACTTTGTCTTTTGTCCTTTTAGAGCTGCACTCACAGCATATGGAGGTTCCCAGGCTAGGGGTCTAATCAAAGCTGTTGCCCAGGCCTACACCAGAGCCACAGCAACGCCAGATCTGAGCCACGTCTGTGATGTACACCACAGCTCACAGCAATGCCGGATCCTTAACCCACCTAGTAAGGCCAGGGATCAAACCTGCAACCTCATGGTTCCTAGTTAGATTTGTTTCTGCGGCGCCATGTCGGCAACTCCTTGTTTGATTTTAAATGAACATTTTCTCTGGCGCCACGTCGGCAACTCCTTGTTTGATTTTAAATGAACATTTTCTCTTGCCTACAGGACCAGGGCCTTCCTGTGGGCTCGAGGCACCAGGGTAATGCTTTGTGTATCACCCCACCCTGCACAGCCTTATCATAAGAGTTCATGTATACTGAGCTCTTCATAATAGATTGAAATGAATGCAATTGCCTTTTTCATAGGTCAAAAATGGTGAATACTGGCAATTCATCTGTTTCAACCCAAACACTGGCCAAGTAGCCAGCTAAGCAATTTACATGTGATTTCTCAATTAATCCTCACAATAGCCCTTTGAAGTAGGTGCTATAATCACCTTCATTTTACAGACATGGTAACCAAGGTTTAGAGAAGTTAAATGATTTTCTCAAGACCACGCTGATAATAAGTGGAAGAGTTTATGTTAAGAACGGACTGGTAACATAAATTGCCTCTTAGTGGTGGGATCAAGGGAAATATATGTCACTTTTACTCATTTCCTGTATTTTTTTTTCTTCTCCATGACAGGAATGTAGCACTTGATTGTGAATAAGAATGCTATTTTAAAAACGAACAAATGCATAGTTAGTTTTTAACTATGTACTAAGCACACACCTTATGCCAAGCATTGTTCTAATCCTTTAAATCTTTTCATGTTCACAACAATCTTAGGAGATACAGTCTGACAAATGAGAAATCAGGAGAAATCAGGTTGAGAATTTCCCAAGGTCACACTGCTGGCTAGGTGGTAGAGTCAGGGCTCCACAGGCAGTCTGACTGCAAAGACCATTCTCTTCACCTTTAGGTCATGCATATCCACAAAAGCCAACACCATCTACGAAGGATGTATTTTAAATGGCAAGAAATGCAAACATATGTTAATCTAAATCAAGGTTTAAAACACATGCAAAAAAATATGAATGAATTTGGTACCTTAGTTTCTCCTTGCTACTGCTGGCATAAAACCACAGGCTGTTTCTTTAAAATGTTTCACTTTTAAAAGCAGAATACCTTGTTTACTAGCTTCTTCATAGAGTAATTATTAGAAAAAGCACAAAGGCATAGAATCATACGGAGGCATGCATGATGGTCAAGAATCTTGAACCAACTTATTTCTGACTCTGCCATAGGAATTTGGCAGCTAGAGTCAATTCGATCCAAAATGTCACTTAGGAACTAGTCAGACCTAATTTAACAACTGGCCTGGGAGGATAAACCAGGTGAGGGGAGGGAGCAGGGAGGGCTCAGTAGGTACCTGGAGATCTGTTTTGGGAAAAGCAAGTAGGGCTTCCGGTACTGCCTTCCACGCATGCTCTATGCCTAGGTCTGTGTGTTCTCTGAGATGTGAAATACAGAAACAGAAAGCATGGCTGGAGCTTTAGTGCTGATGGTTAGCCAAGTCTTAATAATATGTCCTTTAACATGATTTCTTGTGGCAGTCTCTTTAGACAAGCTGTTGTGTTTTCATAGCTTCCAGATGTTAGAGCCATGATGCAAAAAATTGAAACAAGTGTAATGGGCTTGATTGTGCAAAATCAGATCAATTCAAATTAGCTTATGAGCCCACTAAACATTAACCGTCAATGAATTTACAAGAGATTAAAACTGAAAACAGCGCTAACTACAATATTTCATGACAGAATAAGGAACTCAACAGCAAAAATGAAAATGTTTCATTTCACTTTAACAGCAATTTTCAAATCAACCCAGAATATCTTTGGCTGTGAAGCTTGGCATTTACCACTGTGTCTTTTAAAAGCAAAATTCCAAGGTCAAGGGAGTGTTACCTTGAGACACACCCAGTGGGCATTGCTTCTCAATGGTCACCTCCAGCACTCACGCACCTTGCTTAGGGTGAGTTAATACATACAAAATAGGCTCATGGTAGATGCTCAATATGCAATGTTTTCTTTCCCCATTCCTCTACACCTTAGAAGCCCTTTCTTGATTATTTAGGAACACGTGGACACAGACAAGTTCATATTAGATTAAACGGAATCATATGCAGCTCTAGTTTTCTTCCCTAAATTCTTGAGAAAGCAGGCCAGAAGCTGGTTCCAATGAATAATTCACTACTCAAGCTCAATAATGTCAAGATTCTTTTACAAAAACAAGGTATGTCTATGGACTTTTTATACGTTCAGTCACACTGAATTAACAAGGAGAAAAATGGCTTGACATTAGTGTTCATATAACAAAATTAAATAAAAGCAGAGATTTTGAAGCCAAAAGGACCTGGTTTTGAATCCAAGATTCAACACTTACTAGCTACGTGACCTTGAGTAAGTCCTTTAACTCTTAGGAAGTCATTCCAAAAAGGATATCCTTTCTTTTCAATGTTGTTATGAGGATTCGAGATAAGATACGGAAAGTATTAGTCTCTGGGCAAATAGTCAGCATTCATTAAGTGACATTATTATAATGGATATTCAAGCATACTCATTACTACTAAGTTTGTAATTGATAAAATAATATCATAGATTTAAAGAGCAAATGAGATTATTTTCTCAGAAGGTTTGACTAACCCCCTTATGTGAGAAGCCTTCTAGTTCTCACATAACTGCTTTTCTCCAGGAAAACGAAAATATCTCATGCTGATTTTCTCCTTAGAGATTTATGAGTATTAAATATATTTTAATATATCTATAAAGTGATTTAAGCTCTTTTTTGGAAATAAAGCTAAGAGAGCCATTGATCAGAATTTGACATAGGTATAATTTCACTGCTGGGCTGCATTTTTCCAAATACATTTCTCCCCATAAACTGATGGGAAATTCAGTATTTCATTTTCTGAATATTGCCCAAATGAAATGTGGAAGTCCAGCAGAAGTGCCTGATTGTAGTTTCATTAGACTTCTCTTCCTTTAGGCCATACAGGTGCAATGAAAGAAGAAAGAAAATTAATTAAATTTATGGGCATGTTTATACCCTCCAGGTGTCATAAAATGTACTGGCTCAGACATTTTTCAAGTAATTAAGCAGACATCTCTGTGTTTCCTAATGAGTTGCTGCCCTTCCCTTTTTAATCTGGTGAGAGATCTCATCACCTGCCTTCTGTCAGCTGATGGGCTTATTCCCTGGATGAGCTCAAACTTCTATCCTCTTGCTGCAATGTGCTAATGGGACGCCGTGGATACAAACATGAGATCCTCCTGTCTGTGAAAATCATTCCAAGGGTCAAGGAGTAATTGCACTCGACACGGTGGTTTAAAGAATATTAAAACGAAATTGTTTGCCCCGTATGTATTACTGAAGATACTGGTTTAGATTATTAGATATTGCAACTGACACACGCTCAAATATTCAAATAGAGATATACATGTATGTACACATGCTCAAATATAGATTATATATTATATGTATTACATATAATACATATGAAAAGGGAATGACTAATTCAGCCTGGGGCTTGGATGAGACAAGATTTGAACTACCTCTTAAGGATGCATTGATGGAGCTTTGGCAAAGTGGGGTGAGACAGAATTCCATCAGAAGTAAAGGCGACATAAAGTGACTTATAGGATGCTTCTCCCACTCATCCAGCACTGCTCCAGACATCAAAGACCTTTAAAGAGCTCTAGATTCGGTTGGGAAAGTGTATGTGTGTGTGTTGTAATAATTAGGGCTCTAAGTAATAGAGAATACATATAATCGTATTACATAGTAAGAGCTGAATACAAGTGGTCTTCAGAGGAGATATCCAAGGGCTACAGTACGGTGTACAGGATGGAGGAGAAGGAAGTCACCCTGAAGAAAGGGAGGAAAAGCTGAGCTAAGCCCGTGGATGAATAAAGAAATGGGACAGGGATTCCACAGGAGGGAGTGTTATGAACTTGGCATTTACCAGGAGCCTGGAAGGCACTGCTCTCCTTGGAGCAGAGTGTAGCCTCGGAAGCAGCAATAAACAAGATGAGAGAGGCACAGAGGGCCCAAATTAAAATGGAAGGCTTAAAAGCCAGGAAGAGAGGTTAAAACTTGAAACTTTTGTGTAGATTCCTTGGCAGTGACATATAATCAATTCTTTTTTAAAAAAATCACTTGAAGAAATCTTAAAGATCAACTAATCTAAACCTGTCCTCCCCAGCACAACCTTTTCAGAGATGAAGAAATATATTGAAAATAGTATTTTATTAAGATCCATCTGGCAGTGACACAAGGGTGGCCTGAGCCCCGGGTACTCCAGTGGACACCTCGCTTTCCCTCAGAACTTGGCGGCCTCCTGTGTTCCCTCCCTCGGCACAAAGCCTGGCCCTACGTCTCCCTCTCCCTTACTCACGCTCATTTACTCATAACCCTCTCCTGGCAGTGTTCTCTCTTAAAGCCTTCCTTTTCCTATGTCTTCAGGACCACTGCCTTAATTCAGGTCTTTGTCATTTCTGACTGGTTTGCCACAGGAGTTAATGTTTTCTCCTTGCCTTCAGCTTTGTTCTATATTCCAGGTCATTTTCCAAATGACCTCCAGTGAAACAAGGTTAAGGTGCTTAAGCCGAATTTCATATATATGTACGAAATACATATGTAAAATAAAATGTATGTATTTACGGTGTATAAACAAATGATTTGATAAACATATACATAGCAAAATGATTATGATAGGCTAATTAACACATCATCTCACATACCATTTTTTTGGTGTGTGATGAATACACCTGAAATCTACTCTTTTAGCCTATTTCTAGTGTTCAGTACAGTATTAAGTATAGTCATCAAGCCATCTTTCTCAAATGCATTATTTTGTTATTGCCTTCAGAGTAAGACCTAAACCCTTCTGTTTGATCTCCTCCCTAAAAGCTTCTCCAACATCCTCTCAGCAGTTTCCCCTCCCCCGTTGTGACTCCTCACGGGGCACATGGACATCTTGTTGCAGGGTTTGCTCAGGGTTTCCCCTTTCTCTGATGCTCTCCTCCTCCTCCTGAAGCCCTCCTTCAGCAGAATGTTGAAATTCTACTCTGGTATCGTCTACTTTAGGAAGTATCCAAATCACACCTGTTTTAAGCGCAATTGATTAAAATCCTGACCCATCCAACTTAAACAAAACCTGAACCAACTTAAACAGAAAGGGGAGGTATTGACAGAGAAGATCCCTGGGCTCAGGTGCTTCCTGGTTTAATGACAACACCTGCTGTCAGACCTCTCTGGACCTGTTCCCCTTCCTCTTCCCCCAATAGAATGGCTCCATTTCTTCCTCCTCCTGACAGGTTTCCTTTATGTGGGGGCAACACGGCTGCAGGCAACTGCAGAGGAAAGGGAATTTTTAGGACAATTCCAGGGAAATGCCTTCATTGCCCCAATATGTATATTCCTGGACCTATTATTGTGGAGATCAGAATGGAGTACACCAACTGGTTCAGTCAAGATCCTGTGACAGAGGCTGCTACCAGGACAAGGTGAGGAACAAGTGAATGCTACTCAGAGGAAAAACAAGAGCCAACATCGGAAGACTTTTCTTACCTGTCCACTCTGAGTCACCCCCACAAATGCTCCTTCCACACCTTCTACATTCTGCTCTCTTAAGCCACCATTCCAACATGATGCGCTTCCTTTGCTGCCTCCCTCAGGAATATGCTCTGAGGCACATCCACTGTGACTACACCGCTTAGCGCATAGTCGTCTCTCCAAAAACATTCATTAAATGGACAAAAAAAAAAAAAAAAAAAAAAAATCAAAATTTGTGACTGACCAAAAGAAAATGGGTTAATGGCCGTAGAGTGGTACAATCACAGCAAGAGGTAAAAGTTTCCAAAGGGGGCAGGCCATAATAGAGAAGCAAGGACCAGGGTCAATGCCATGAGGATATTGGCTGTTAAAGAGAGTGAGGGAGGGTGAAGGCAACAAAGGGAAACAGTAAGCAGAAGGTTTTCAAAAGTAACAAAAGAGGTGGAGTCACCGAAACCATGCAGAGAAACATATAAACACAAAATGTAAAATTTGAGCGCTCTTTGTTTGGATTCTGGATGGCAGGGAAGGCTCTCTATGCCTCCTTGTTGTGTTTACTGGCTATGAAAGGACTCTCACAAACACGCTGCGGTATGTGGGCAGGGGAATGGGGGCAGCTGTGGCTCTGTAAAGAGCCTGCAGAAGCTGTGGGCATAGTTGAGAGCAGGGATATGTGTCAAATGAACTATACAGTAAGCCCCTACCAAAGACCAGCCCCGAGAGACCCTTTGAAGGGGCTCTGCCGAAGGGAAGAGAGAGGAGAGCAGATACGCCTAATCCAGGAAGAAAGCCTTGGTGCTGGAAGGGGGACACGAGTCTGAGTGTAGCATGGGTTGGACACTTGCATTTGTCTCTCAGGCAGCCCTCTGAGGATAGGGGCAACAGATGGAAAATGAAAGAGTTCCCTCCTGTGTTGCTCTGGGACATATTTAATAAAGGTTAACACTGAAATGAGCAAAGAAGCGTTCTCCTCACTTCTGCCGGAGTCAGAGTATGACCTTAACGCTTCGCAGTCTCCAGAGGACACAGAGCACTTCGGCACCTTGAGGACTTCAGCATCAGCTCTGTCCCCAGGGTTGTGGTAAAAAGGCAGGCAGGTGGGGTGCCCTGCAGAGACCATTCTTTGGTGGATACCAGAGGCAACAGCAGCAGAGCCCCTGGAACTGGAATTATAATAACTGTGGATATGTATGTCACCTCATCTTCAAAAGGCAAAGAGTTTTGAACCATTTTGACAACTTAAAAAAATTAACAGTCAACGTTTATACCCCAGATACTAAACATATGGACAGTTTCTCCATGGAAGAGTCTATTTTTCTCCTTGATATCTGGAGCAGAAGCTGATCCGAAGGAAAAGCAGAATGAAGAGATTCTTAAAAATAAGTGCACAGTAAGATCTCCAGCTGAGCACCACGAAAAATCTGGCCCCGTGCCATCTCCTTCAAGTCACAATATTCTTCCTTTGGGAAGAGGCTATCCACAAGCTAAAAGTCATCTTTTTTCAGCGTGTATACCTACTGCATAAAGTATCTGATTTCACAGAAGAGTTTTTCACAGATATGGGAGGAAAATGGGAAAGTGTTTGAGGCAAAATGAAATCTCTAGGTGTCATGGTTACTGCGAGGAAGAGTGTCTCCTCGGAGTAGAGGCCGCAGTTCTGCTATTATAGAGGATAATAAAGCTGTGTAGACAGGGAAGAGGATTTCTTTCCTAAAACCTACACTGACACTTGCGACTGGCCAGGATGCCTGAGAAATTAGGAACCAAGTAATTGGATGTTTTCATCTCCAAAACACGCTTCATCCCACTTTTGAAAAAATGTCAGTGAAAAATCTTTTTCTTCTTTCTAGAAAATTACGAGGCAGAAATCTCTCAAGACCAAATTTCTAAGTGGCCGGCATGTATTCCTAAAGTGCTACATATCAGCTTCTGCTCATGCAGTTACACTGGGAGGGGAGCGGGGGAACACACCAAGGCCTTATATGAAAGGACTCACCCCAGAGCAGTGCTTAATCTAGGCTGACTCATGGTCTAAAAGCTCCCCAAGTATAATAATTATCTCTGAATTCACTAATATTCTTTCCCCCATCACAGCTTTACATAGTACCCAATACATACGAGGCACTTCAAAAACTATTAAGATTTTTTTTAAATGCTTAAAATCTGAAACTTACCTACTTGATTCTCCAGGAATAATCCCTGAAGTGGTTCTGAGGTACAGCTTTAGGAAGAGAAGCTGAAAACCCCATACATTCATTCAATGTAGCAGGTATCTACGTAACACTGGGTGAAGAGCAGTTTAGAAGAGATATACTGGTAGATTTTGAGAGAGGCAAAAATGAATGATATGAGCCCTGCCTAGAAAGACCTCCCAGTCTAGCTAGAAAGACAGGCTTGAAATAAATGGCACTTTCAAATGGCCAGAAAACATAAAATGCTCATCTTTGTTACCCACCAGGGAAAAGAAAATTAAAACCCCGGTGAAATACCACTATACACTCTAGAATAGCAAAAGTGAAAACGAGGTGAAGCATCAAACGTTGGTGAGAATGCGGAGATCCAGAATGTTCATGCCCTGCAGGGTGGTGGTGGTGGAGGTGGGGGATGAGGGAGAACAAGGCGCCACTTCAGGAAATTGCCTGTCGGTGCCTGGGAAGGCCTGTGGTAAGAATAGGTTGAAACCCAGCAATGACACTCCTAGATAGAGACCTAAGAGAAACACATACACATGTTCACCCAAAAATACATATTTAGAAATAACCCAATCCTTCATTTACTTCCGATGGACAAATAAATTGTCAGAGTCACATAATAAGCAATGAGAAATACACACAATAAGGCAGATAAATGAAAAATGCATGTTACACCATACAAGTCAGATAAAAAGAAGGCACACTACATGCTTCTGTTTCTGTGAACTTCCAAAATGAGCCAACGAGTGTGTGCTATAAACAATCAGGAGAGTAGTTACCTTTTGGGGACTGGTGACAATTAGTAAAGGTTAAAGGGCAGTTGAAAGGGGCATGAAAATTGTTTCTGGTCATGGTGTAATATTCTGTTTCTTCATCTGGTGCTAGCTGTACAGGTGATGTTCAGTTTGTGAAAATTCATTGTTTTGTATGTACATTCATGATGTGTGCATACCTCTGTATACATATTAGACTGAGAAAACAGTTTAGCAAGAAGCTTGCTTTATGTACTGAAAGGGAATTATATAGAAAGTGTTCAGGATTTTTGGTCAAGGGGGCATTTTAAGTTCACACTCTGCATCCTTCTCCAAACACTGAACACAACAGATACATTACAATAATTATTATAAACATTTTTTAAAAAGGCATGAGCACCTTCCGGTTTTAGCTCTGATGTACAAAGAGCCTCGAAGTCATTATTCCCATCTTACAAAAAGAAACACTGAATAAATTGAAGACCACTGACTTCTTGGATCCATCAAAGAACTGAGGTTGCACGGCCAAGAGCTTCCAGTGTCAAAGTTGGAACAATTTATATAAATGTTTCACCCTCAAGGAAGTGAAACATAGTTTCTGCTTGTTAAGAACGGACTATGTCTAACTTTCTTCCAAAGAGCACACTATGAAAAGAGGAATCAAAGAATAACTTTATAGTAGAGATATCTGACAAAGACTGCTTCAGCCAAGTGGCAATTTAACAACAGTGATAAGTCATGTTGATACCTTTGATAGACTATAAGGAGAATGGTAATTTATACCAAACACACAACCCCAGGCTAATAACGAGAAATACATCAAGAAAATCCTAATGGAGGGACACTCTACAAAACACCTCACCAATATTCCTCAATTAAGGTCTTCAAAAACAATTAGGTCTGAGAAATAGTCAAAGCCCAGAGGAACTTGCAGAGACATGACAACCTAATGTATTATGGAGATCCTGGATGGGACCCTGGAACTGAAAAAGGATGTTGGGGAAAAATTAAGAAAATATGAATAAAGTATGAACCTTAGTCAATAATTAAACATAAATACTGCTTCATTAGTTCTAAGGAATTTATATTACTAATTTAAGATATTAATAATAGTGGAAAGTGGATATGGATATATAGAAAGTATCATGTTTACAATTTTTCTGTAAATCTGAAACTATTCTAAAGCAAAAAAGAAAAAGTTTATTTTGAAAAACTGAAAAAAAATTGTGATAGACAAAAGAAAAAAAATAAAAGAGAGAGAAAGTGAATGAAAGAGAGATATGGCTAAGCTCCCAATTAAGCAAAACATCTCTATGGTCAGAAACGAAAGACACCACAGTAAACGGGACTAAATCTCAGACTACTGGTCTTCGATACTGGAAACCTGAAAACATAACTGGAAAGTCAGCTGCCCTGGGTAGCTAGAACTAAAAGTGCCCACACAAAATGAGAAACTGCAGTCAAGCATGCCTCCCTCCAACTTGAAAGGTGGCTCAAGAATAAAAGCTGGTGCTTACATAGAGCAGAAGCCCTAAGGAGTCAGAAGGAAGCCAGGACAGCATGGAAGCCAGGGCCTGGGACAAGCCACTTCTGGCTCAATGACTCCATCTGCCATGTATCCAGTATCACGTGCAGACGGGAACCCTAAAGTCCACTTCTGGTCTGGAGAAATGGGAAAATTAAGTGGAGCATCCTCAAAAGAGTAGTCAGGCTGAGTGTGTACACAGTTTATGGGAGAATGGGTAGGAGGCAGGAAAAGAGATTCCAGATAAGACCGCTGTTTCCATTGCTGTGTAACAAAGTATGTATGCTAAAACTTTGGTTTAAACCAATTACCATTTTATTATAGCTCATAAATTTGTGGGTCAAAAATTTGAGCAGGTCTCAGCTGGGTATTGCTTCTGCTCCAGCTGGTGTCAATTATGGTAATTTAGTGACATTCATATGGTGGCTAAGGGGATCTAGATGGTTGGAGACAGCTTTGCTTGCATGCCTGGTGCATTAGAGAGACAGCTGGGAAGTCAGGATCAGGGGCCCCTCTCCCTCTGTGTATAGTCTCAGGGCCTTTCCACATGGTTATTAACTTGGTAGTTGGTCTTTCATGGTGTCTCTGGGCTGTAAACGGACTGTTCGAAGAGATAGGAAGAACCCAGAAATTGGCTCAGTATTACCACTTTGTGTCTTGGTCAAAATAGTTACAGATCCCACCAAATAAAAGAGACATAAATCCACAACAGAATGAAAGTAATTTGTGACCTTTCTAATCCAGCTCAAGCCAAAACACTAAAACAGGTGATGGCAATTTATGTTAAAATGTCCAGCCTAAGAAATCAACAAATGGGAAAGAAATTTCCTCCAAATGAAATGAATGTAACAGGAACATCTGATAACTTCAACCTAAAAATGTTTAGGATTTTCGAAGAGATACAGGGGAGCAATCACCTCAAAAAATAAAACTATATAAAATTACAAACAAGCAGCTAAGAAAAGTAGATTAGAACTCTTGAACATGAAAAATAAACATATTATTTAAAAGCTTATTTAGTGTAATAAACTTAAGACTTTTGACAGTCAATGACAACTATTAGTGAACTGAAATGTGGTATTGAGAAATTCACTCAAAATGCAATGCAGAAATTTAAAGTTATTTTAAAATATATGAAAAAGCAGTAAGAGATATAGGAAATCAGTTGAGACTGTCAAGCATACTTCAAAAAAGAATTCAAAGAACAGATTAAAAGGAATGGATAAAAATTTCCAAAACTGAACAAAAATAGATATTCTCAGAAAAAAAAGTCTCAGATTAACACTACATAGCAAAGGCCAAATTGAAAAACTAAAAATAAAACAAAAAAAAAATACTTAAATAGAGCTTATTGAAGTAGAGCGTATATATATATATATATATCTTCCAGAGAGAAAACAATGATTATCTACCATAAATCCCACAGCCAATATTGACAGCATTTGCAATAAAATTTCAGCAGCAACGGTAGGTACATATTATACCTAAAATGGTAGAAAATATCCTTTAAATGTGGACATAAAAATAACTGTCAATGTGGAATTCTCTCTGAATACATTACTATTTTAAAGATACAGAGAAAAAAAGACACAAACTAAGAGAAATTAGTATTCACAGACCTTTGTGGAAAGAATTATTAAGGAAAGTACTTCAGTTAAAAAGTAATAATAAATGCAGAGGGATAGATGAATGCAAATAAATATAGAAAAGTGATCAAAGGAACTGGCACACTTTTTTGATGAAATTACTTGCAAAAATAAAGAAATACTATGTTTTAAAAAGTAGAATTAAGATTCTAGGCAAGAGTCATAAAAAAAGGAAGAGGAGGTCAGAGGGTAGTGAACTAAGTACTTCTTCATTGAAAAATAGTGTATACAGGGAATTCCCTTCGTGGCTCAGTGGTTAATAAACCCGACTATGATCCATGAGGATGTGAGTTCGATCCCTGGCTTCGCTCAGTGGGTCAAGGATCTGGCTTGCTGTGAGCTGTGGTGCAGGCCACAGATTTGGCTCGGATCCCGAGTTGCTGTGGCTGCGGCATAGGCCAATTCAACCCCTAGCCTGGGAACCTCCATGTGCTTCGGATGCAGCCCTAAAAATAAGTAAGTAAATAAAAATAAATAGTGTATACACACAGAATAATTTTAAATTTGGGGTTGAAATTTTTGTAATTAAGATGAGATCCTGCTGTGTAGCATTGAGAACTATGTCTAGATACTTATATCGCAACACAACAATGGGAGGAAAAATTATGTATGCCTGTATGTGTGACTTGGTCTCCATGCTGTACAGTGGAAAAAAAATAAATAAATAAATAAAAAGATGCTTTAGGTGTATCTCTACATGATGACTATCAAAAGGCATTAAGTGGGGTTCCCATTAAGGCTTAGCAGGTTAAGGACATGATGTAGTGTCCCTGAGGATGAGAGTTCAATCCCTGGTCTCACCCAGTGGGTTAAGAACCTGGCGTGGCCACAAGGCATGTCAGTTTGCAGATGCAGCTGGGATCCAGTGTTGCTGTGGCAGCGGCCTGAAGCTACACCTCCAATTCGACCCCTTGCCTGGGAACTTGTTTATGTCACAGACATGGCCATTTAAAAAAAAAAAAAAAAAAAAGGCATTATTATAGTGAATGAAGCCAATCTCAAAATAGTACATACTGTATGATTCTACTTATATGACAAAGGGAAAAACTTTTGAGACAGAAGACAGGCACTGTCACTTTAGACAGTGATAGGAAAAGTTCATCAAGGAAGGGCAATTTATTTTTGGGAGGAGAAATCGAGCGTTCCTTCACATCAACAAGTTATGTGAGGAAGCAGAGAGCTATGTGAACAAGGAACAACCAGTGGCCCTAAATTCTTTTAACTTTAAAAAGGCTTTGAAAAGTTGCCTCATCAAAGCGTATTAAAAAGACAACGAAACAAAAGAATTCAAAACACGTGGGCCAAGAAGGGAGAATGATCTGGTCAAAATTCTCCCCCGGACACACCTTCCCCTCATGTACTTGATGGGAATCCTTAGAAAAATACCCTTCCGAAAGTAACCTCAGAAAGAAACCAGAGACACAAGGAAGATGATGTATTCTTCTAACTCAAGGGCACAGCATGTGATTAGTTGACATGCCACCAAGAACTATCAGATTTCAAAATATGTTATTTTTGAGAACGGGGGTTGCTAAGGTTATCTTTGTCACTCATGTACTTACCTAGCACACGGCAGATTCTCAAAAAAATGTTTATGAATCAATGAGTGCCTGAGTTAGCTAACAAAGGAGCCTGCGCTTTCATTCAGAGAAAGAAAGGAATGGTTACAAAAGCAGTGTATGGGAACCTGCTGTGGTTACTGATGAAAGAAGGAATGGATCCTATTACTTGTCAGGTCAGGTATTTCCAACAGGTTAATGAAAGGCCCCATGATTCCAGCAAGGTCACACAGAAGCTGGTCCTGAGAGACTCCAGATAAAAGTATCATCATTTCCCAGAGACCAAACAAACAAAGCCTGGTCCAGAAGGCTAAATGGATTATCACAAAGATACTTGGTACGCAGAGAGGATTTGTTTTTAAAAGTAGTGATAATGGATTTTGTAAGGATATCCCACTATGGCTTCCACTGAAATAGTCACTTCATTCTATGGGGGCCAGAGTTGGGACTCTGAATTAATTATGGTAATTTTGAAGTATCTGCACAAGAAGAGGACTGTGTGTATGAATAAGTAAGTGTCTCTTAGTAACATTTTCTGAGGAATAAATCAGTTTAAAATTGGAAATCTGTGTCCTCTGGTAATTTGTTCTAAGACTTCTTTCCTTTGAGATCCTTTTTCAAAATTAACACACCTAGAAGATATTCATTAAACATTTGTTGAATGAATTTTGATGTGACATTGAGATAATATATTTAGCATTACTATAAAATAGTACCCAATTCATATTTTTCATAAGAAGATATTTGGCAATGATTATAGGACTGAAACGAAATTGAATTCTTGGGAAGAAGTTGCAAAGACATAGGCCTGCAGTGAGTTGGGGTTTTGCACCTCCAAAGTGCAAATTCAAAAGTCTCAGCTTTGGAAAAAAAAAAATGGTATAAACATAACATGCATAATGTATGCCAAACTATGGAATTAGGGAATAAGCTTGGAGAGAGGGAAAAAGGAAGAGAGAACAATCTGTAGCAATTAGGGACAATTCAAAAAAGAAACAACAGGAGTTCCCATTGTGGCACAGTGGAAATGAATCCAGCTAGTATCCATGAGGACACAGGTTCGATCCCTGGCCTCGCTCAAAGGGTTAAAGATACAGCATTGCCACAAGCTGTATCAACTCCAATTTGACCCCTAGCCTGGGAACTTCCATATGCCAGGGGTGCGGCCCTGAAAAAAACCAAAAAAAAAAAAAAAAAAAAAGAAACAATAAAATTGGTAAAGAGGACAATGTCTTCTTACATTAAGAAGGTAGTAACAGGAGTTCCTGTCGTGGCACAGTGGTTAACGAATTCGACTAGGAACCATGAGGTTGCGGGTTTGATCCCTGCCCTTGCTCAGTAGGTTAAGGATCCGGGTTGCCGTGAGCTGTGGTGTAGGTCGCAGATGCGGCTCGGATCCTGCATTGCTGTGGCTCTGGCGTAGGCTGGCAGCTACAGCTCCAATTGGACCCCTAGCCTGGGAACCTCCATATGCTGCGGGAGCGGCCCAAGAAAATGGCAAAAAACAAAAAACAGCAAAAAAGACAAGAAGGTAGTAACAATTTCACATAAAAGGCTGGGGATATAACTGAAGATAATACAATCATAAAGTGATATACAGAGAATAAATACAGTATTATTAAAACAATCTTGAATCCTAAAATCAGGGCACACCCTTTGAATCTTGAAAGAGCTTATATTAGCACCACACCAAGAATACTCTTCAATTTTTCAAAGTGGGAAATAATTTCTATAATTTGTCCACTAGGTAATAGCAATAGAAATATCAACTCATTTCAGAAGGACTTAAATAATAAATTCACTTACAGGAGATTCAAAGGAAGAATACAATATTTTGTATCATATTCCTAATATCTTTATGTTAAAATCAGTTGTTCCCAGCATATAGCCCATTGCTCCATTAACAGGGAGAGAATAAAGGTTAAACACACCATGAGCCAGCTTAATGGTGGATTTGGAAAGCCTGACTGTGATATTATGTCAAACAATTTTAGAGCTGAATGCCCCATGAGACCAGAGTACAATGTTCTCATTTCACTTAATGAGATAACTGAGGCCCAAAGAGATTAAGTATTTTGCCTGAGGTCACACAACTAACAAAAGGCAGAGAGACCCACCTGCTAGAATTACCTTCTCTGAGTTCCCAGTTTTAAGTTCTTTCTATTATATGTGGCTCTCCCAAATAAATAGGAAGAGTGAAAAAATAAGCCAACAAGTATTTGACTGGAAGGCAAATGTTATTTCTGCCCCTTAAAAATGGGCATTAAAATATTTGATTTCATGTGATATATAATTTTATATAAACTCTGTATAATCAGACTAGAGTTTGGGAATTAGGAATATAGGTTTTACTTGCTATTACGGAGCATTTCAAGCACATATAAAAGCAGACAGAATGGTATAATGAAAGGTCAACTACCCTCAACAAGTATCTCATGGCCAATCTTGTTTTATCTATTCCCTATGTAATCTTGCCTCTTCTCATGGTATAATTTTAAAACGAATCCAAGAGCACATTCCTAAGCACATCAGTACTTGTGTCCCAATTTCACTACAATACTATTATCACACCTAAAGAATTATTAATAATTTTTAACATCATTATAAATCCAATGCTCAAATCTCCAATTTCTCCACAGATGTCATTTTTAGAATAAGTTTTGAACCAAGAATAATTTAACATTTAGTTACCAGGTTATTGAAAATAAAGAATAACAAGTGAGGTATAGTAACGAAAGTCACACTACAGTCTACCTTGGATAGTCACTGCCTACAACTATATCATGAAAAAGGGGGGGAAAATGAGTATTATTTACATGGGTTGGGAATAAGTTTTTTTTTTTTTTTTTGGGTCACTTTAGGGCCACACCCACAGCATATGGAGGTTACCAGGCTAGAGGTCCAATTGGAGCTGCAGCTGCCGGCCTACACCACAGCTCACAGCAACACCGGATCCTTAACCCACGGAGCGAGGCCAGGGATTGTGTCCTCATGGATCCTAGTCAGGTTCGTTAACCACTAGCCACGATAGGAACTCCCAAGATCATTATTTCTGTATATTGACATTAGGTGACCCATTTCAATGTACAGAAAAATGTTTAATACAGACGAGTTTATGATGAGAAATGCAGTAGTCAAGTTGATGGCAATGTTTACACACTATGGTATACCAAATTATCAGTGACATTCAAACCCTCCAAATGATCCTGGGAAAGGCATCACACAGAGGAAATGAAATGGATCCTACCATGCACATATGTTCTAAGTCATGGCAGGGATTAAACAGGGAACTCTGCAGGAGAAAACCTGGCTGAGGTTGAAGTCAGGGGGCTGAAATTCTAGGCTGGGTTCAGCCCCATCTATTAAAATCTCAGTGGCAAGGGGGTGGGGGAGTGTCAGGCTCCTTATTGGTATAAAAAGGGAGTAGCCAAGATGGCCTCTTAAGTCCCTTCGATATCTAAGAGTAGATGGTTGTAAATACTGTCTACCCATTCTTAGATATTATGCTGAACTCCAAAGATCATGCTATTAAATTGAGTGTTGAAAAATCACTTCATCTATCACACAGTTTCTGAAGAAGAAAATCCCAAAGTAGCTGCTACTGTGCTTTCTCATTAGATTGTTTAATGGTGGGACTCTGTGACTAGGTGATTTGCTGAGGCAGAGGGTGCCATTTGGGAGTGGCAGTAAGCAAGCAGAGATCTACTTAGTTTCAGCATAGCTAAGGGCTGCCAAAGGAATCCAAGATATTCTCTGTATCACACACACATGGGTATCACACAAATATACTAGCACTCTCTGCAGGTGTGCCAGACTGCAAATGCTAATACACCAAGCTCAGTTAAAACTGAGTTTCAGATCAACAATGAAAAATTTCATACTAAGATTTTACGTATTACAAATTTTTATAGAAAAATGTTTATTGTTTTTGTGGAATTCAAACTTAACTAAGTATTTTATATTTTATCTGCAACCCTAATCTCCTGACACATGCACAAGGGAAAATTTATCTTCATGTTAATGATGAGGAAACTGAGACTTAAACCATCCATTAATACAGAAAGAAATGGATCTAGTGGAATTCAAATTCAGATTTGCCTAACTCTAAAGTGCATATGTTTTTCACTATGCTTTCATTGTTCCCTGAGCACCTAGAGAAAACAATGTAAGTTGTCTTTAAATTTGCAGAGAAACCTCAACAAATTTGAATGTAAGAAGACCACAGCTTGCATCAGGGCTATTTCTCAAAGTTTGTGAGCAGCTATTTAGAATTTGGGAGGCTTTTTCCCACTGAAACCCTGACAAATTGGTTATTAGTTTCCAGGTCAACCCAAAAAGGTCTGTGTAATCTATATTCTAGCTGAATCACCATAGACACTTTTAATTAAAAATATAGTAGAAACCAAATATGATGTCATATCAATAATTAATCAGTATAAAATAGGAAATATATTTTTATTTTTTAATAGTGTTATAGGAGGTAAAGAAAATTGTATTAAGACAGAGGAGAGGACAATGGAAATATTATGGAGAATTGACAGAGTTTTCTAGAAATTTTAAAACACATTAGGGATGGATGCTATTGGTATACCATGCCAATGTCACTTTTAAACATTTTAGATTTTCTTTTCTTGGGTATAGATGTTGACTTGCACATGTTGACCGTAACTGAGGCTGCCCCATGACTCAAGATGAAAAGATTTGAGGAAATGGATGAAAGATAAAAAAAGAAAGCATTCTAGTATTCACCCATGTGCCTAACTGGAAAGAGGTTTAGAAGAAAAGGGGAGACCAACACGTATTTGTGTTTCCATAAGGAGGATCTGATTTAAGATGTACAATAGTACCACCTTAACTGTAGTTTTGCTTTCCACAGTTTCTGTTAACCATGGGCCAAAAAATGTTAAATGGAAAATTCCAGAAATAAACAATTCATAAGTTTTAAACGTCAAGCCATTCTGAGCAGTGTGATGAAATCTCTTGCCCTTCCACTCCTTCCCACACAAGATCCCCAAACACTGACATTATCTGCTCCTTAAACCAAACCATGGACATCGTCATGGCTCAATGACCTAGGATCAAACTAAAGCAGATAATCCTCCTTCTGACATACTGTCAGAAGGTCAGCAGCAGCCTAATGCCATGTCACAAGGCCTACGTCATTCACCTCCCTTCATCCCATCACGAGGGCATTTTAGCATCTCACATCATCACAAGAAGGGGAGTACAGGTCAACAAGATATTTTGAGAGAGAAAGAGAGCATATCCACCTAACTTTTATTATAGAATATTGTTATATAATTGTTCTATTATTATTGTTTTTTATTACTGTGTCTAATTTATAAATTAAACTTCATCATAGGTATGTATGTATGTATGTATCAGAAAAAAAAAAGAAAGTATATAGAGAGAGTTTGGTACTCTCCTCAGTTTCAGGCCTCCACTAGGTGTCTTGGAATTTACCCTCCATGGATATGTGGGGATTACTGTAATTAATTAAGGAATGATGAAAAAGCCAGGAAAGAGATTTCAAATCAGAGAATTCCGTGCACTGTTGGCCACTTGACGTAAACATCAAGAACACGTGGTCATGGCTTTGCAGAAGCTCAGTGTCCCACAGCGTACACCGCCACCAGGCGCAGGTGGGGGTGTGGAGTAAGGGGACTAACTATGCCTGGGGAGTGATTTTCAAACTGAGTTCTGAGGAATAAGAGACATTAGTGAACAAGAGGGGATTTCTGGGCAGATGAAGAACTGTGTGCAAAGGCACAGAGACCATAATTTATGATCCACTGGCAACCTCAAGCAGTTTGGTCCAGCTGGAAGTGAGGTGTAAGGAAATCAATGGTAAAACAAGATGCTGGGCAGGAATTCAGGAACCTGATCATAAAGGGCTAAGGGGTTTAGATTTGACTGGGAAGCCAAAGTGGAGACTCTGAAAAGTTTAAGCAGGAGAGAGACATGAGTATGTTCTAATTACTCAAAAAAAGAGAAAAAAGGAAGGAAGGAAGGAAGGGGGTGGGGAGGAAGGGAGGGAAGGAGGGAGAGAGGGAAGTAGAAAGGGATGGAGAAAGTTCTGGTAGCAATAGAAAATGAATCTGAGTGAGGTGAAACTTAAGGCAAATTAAGAGTTGGAATATTCCAGGCTGAAATTATGACAACATGAACTAAGACAGTGATAGAGGAAATATAGAAATGTGAAAGAGAGATAAACTCAAGAGACACTAAGAAATCAAAGGACTTCATAACCAGTTGACAAAGCAAAGCTTTGAAGATGTAAGTACTGCAGTCTTAATGCCAGAATCTTCACTTCAGGCTCTAGGCAAGTTACTTAACTTCACTTCTCAGACTATACTTCTTCATCTGTAAACTGAGGCTGTAATTAAATACCCTTCAAAGGGCTACTTTTTATGAAAGCACCTGATATATAGTAAGTGCTCAATAATACTAGTTACTACTTGTTACTACTGATAGAGTAAGGAAGGGTTTCTGGCCAGAGAAGGAGAGGGAATGCAAGAAAAGTGGGCAATGAGGAGGAAGAGATTGAATTCACTCTAAAATATCTATAATTTCAATTTATTCTGAAACATGGAGATGTTCAGTTGGCAGTTAAGACCCAGGCTCAGAGGGCACAAAAAAGGTTGAAGAAACAGCCACAACTAGGCAGAACTTGAGATCAGGAAGACCAAGAGAAAAGCGAAGAGCAGTAAGCAAAACATATAATATTTATAGGTAACAATAGTGCAGAAGATATACAAAGAGGTCTCAGAGAGGTGAGAAGAGCAGAAGAGAAAATCATGCTACCATTCAAGAAAGTTATCCTACCATCCAAAGAAAAAGACAATCTGGCCACTTATCAGGTACTTGTAATTTCTGAATCTAAGAGTTAAACGGTTAGTATGTATATTTAAGTGTATCTGTTATACATTATAATGCCAAAATATTTTGGATTATACTTCTCCTATATCTTATTTCACTTTACCTATTAGTCTCTGTTTACTTTATGACACACACGGAATTTAAAAGGAAGAAAATTAAATTCTTTTAAAAAATAGTCAAAGATTCTCACTTTTCAAGAACCCACCATTGCCTAACTTCCATTAGAATTAGTCAGATTTTAATTTAGAATTAGTCATATTTTATTGTCTAATGTAAGCCAACCAAATTAAAGTGAATATTAGAGTCAAACCCCATTGCATCACTGGTACTTTCTAAGAAAGCAGGATGTACTTACACATATGCAACAGCAATTGTAACTAAGACCATTTCACCCATCCAGGAATACAACTATATCTTAAATTTTAAAACCAAACACACATTTTAGAAATAAAAGAAAAAGAAGATAGGAAATACACCAGAAAAACAATAGTAAACACAGACAAGAGAGGGAGATTCTGGGGCCTGAAGGTTATGAGATGACTCCTGGGAAAAAAAACAGTGAAACACTATGGCACTGAAGTCTTCTCTTGGGATGAGGTTCTCAAACAAGGTCCGTCCACTTTCCTTGTAGGAGACACTGAGGAGCTTATTTATCCAGGATGGCTGTTTGAAAAGGAGGAGGCCAGCTGCACAAAGTAGGAATCAGACACACTGGGGAACTGACCAGAGTAATTAAGTGCCGAAAGATGCTCATGGACTCCTGGCTTCTTCTAAGGCACCTTGTTTCTTGTTATTGTTCTTAATGGTGATAAAATATGTGCACAATACAAAATTTACCATTTTAATCATTTTGAAGTGCACAGTTCAATTAATAAGTACCTTCACATTGTTGTACAATCATCACCACTGTTCACTTCCAAAACTTTTTTTATTTTCCGAAACTGAAACTATGTATCCATTAAACAAAAGCTCCCCACTCCTTCCTCCTCCCAGCCCCTGGCAACCACCATTCTACTTTCTCTATGAGCTCGACTCTTCTAGATACCTCACATGAGTGGAATGACAAAATAACTCTCCTTTTGCGTCTGGCTTATTTAGAATAATATCTTAAAGGTTCACCCATGTTGTTGCATGTATTAGAATTTCATTCCTTTTTTAAGTCTGAACAATATTCCATCGCGTGTATATACCACACTTTGTCTATCCATACCTCTGCCAATGGATGTTTGGGTTGTTTCTACCTTTTGGCAATTGTAAATAATGCTGCCAATAACACTGGCATACAAATACCTGCTCAAATAAGGGACTTTGTTTTTTTACTTTTGACTTGCATTTACCTGCAAGGGCATAGGTGTTCACCCCAACTGTCTTAGGATGTTAAGAACTTTCCAGCTTAGATGTGCAAGGGAACTACTAGAAGTGTCTCTTTGTCCAGGGTGATTATAGGGGATTCTGATAGCAGGTATGATGCTGGACAACTAAAAGATTATATACTTAATAAGGTCCTTTTTAAGGGTACAGAAATATCAAAATAAACATTTTATGAATTTCTCTATACTATTAGAGTATGATGCTCACATGGTAGAGGAAAAAATCAAGTCAAAGATATTTGAGCAGCAAAGAGTAATTTGACAGGGCTAGGGATTTGATTCCCATTTTTATCTTTAGAAACTACTACTTGTTTATTTTCTTTTAAAAAAAAAACTAAGAGTTACTGACAATTTTGTCCTCAAGCTTCATTTTCATTTCTAAATTCACCCAAGCCCTTAGACACCCCAAAATATGACTAGAAAGCAATGCCTAGTCTGTCATGGGAAGCCCCTCAAATGGAACAGAAATAATACTTTTAAAATGTTCATTAATTTGTAATGACACTAACCAAAATGAGATCACCAGGAAGGACCATTTTAAATTTAAATAAATGTTTCCTTAGATGGAATAACTTACTCTTGATCCTCACTTTGTAATCAATAGGAAACTCTTTGGCTACATCTGATTTTTTACATTTTTCAGCTAAGTCAGGAATTCTAATGCAAAAAACTGCTCTGTTACGTGGATTTGTGAACTGTCTAGAGGGTTCTGGATCCATTAACCAGTTACCATGAGACATAGATATAATGTTTTTGTCTCCAATGAGACAATCTTGCCTCAACATTATTCATGTGATTTCAAGAAAAGTGGTTGCTGTTTTCTTTAGACTCACACTTGGAAATTAATAAGGAGAAGGACATTTCTCTCTTGGTATTAATTCAAAATTCTAAAGCAAAATTAATAACACAGGCACTTTTAAAACTGGATCCTAGAGCTGGCTAGGAGAGCATTTTAGCGTTTATTCATTCAAAATTCCAAAATGAACACGTGTAAAGGGAGGTATTACTTAGGCAGAGTGGGAAGGGACTGCAAGATATAAGGCCAAAATATAGACCTGTCAATTAAATAAGAGAATTATTACATCCTGGCTGTGACTGAGGCATCTAAGCATCACCCCCGGTCTTACCGTCCTGCAGGCAGCCAAAATGATGTCAAGACTTTCATACCTCATGTGATAAAGACAATCCCACAAAATGCTACACAATCATTCAGATCAATCGCTAGATTCACACCAACATGGGATTGCTGATCAAAAAATTCAAGTGGTGTTTTTATAATTAAGAATTGTCAAATAAGATGTTATCAGCAATGTTGTGGCATATAGTGATTTTAAAAATACTGCCCATGTATTCCATATTACACGCAGAGCTAAATTAATTGGACCAATCATAAATCAGTCTTTTGTACAATCATTAGCATAAAAACCTAACAAATATTCTCAGGGAAATTTCTCTCCCCAGCGAAAGCTGTAATGAACATTTTTACATCTAATGTGAAATATTAATGGCTTTCCCCCCCACTTCTCCTTTCTGTTCACTACTTCCTGTTCCAATCCCAGCCATCCTTTCCCTGCAAAGGATAAAACAAAGTCATCCTGCCCTTGCTTCTGAATCATACGTGTCCTTGCCAACACCTGAGGCAGTGAAAAAAGATGAAGAAATGACAGTATCTGGTCTCAGTGTTTCTCACTACACTGCTGTGGAGATATTTAGTATCTCAAATGCAATGTTAACTCTTCATTGCCCTTTTTCAGCTTTGACAGCAGCTATGCTCCAAACACTCACCAGTGTGTCTGACCTGATGGGAGCTAAAACCACAAGGGCTTATGGAGAGGACACCCCTTGCCCCTTTGAAAACCACTTACTGTAGATGAGCTATTCTATTATTTGCAATATTCATTCATTCAGTGTTATGCTAGAGCCTAATTTTCAGGGATCTTGTGAGTCAGTTGTTAAACTTGTTGCAGCTTGAAACTGCCTCTGAGGTGGGCGTGTGGGAATTCAAAAAACCTACCATCAGTCCCTGCCCCCACCCACCCCCAAGCAAAACCGGTGGTTAAATATTTATCAACACACCACTACACTTATTCATCAAATGCCTATTAAGTATCTATGTGCCATGCATCAGTGTGGGTAGTGAGATACAGCTATGAACAACAAAAATTCTTCAATACTAGTTGGAAAGAGACAATAAATAAGTACATATATATATTTTTTTTAACTATAGAGAGTGATCAAAAAAATGAAGAAAAGAAACAGGTGCTTTGATTGAGAATAAAATAAAGGAAGAGTCTTTCTGTACAGGCAACAGGATTGAGTGGCTAAAAGGGCAGTCTCTGAAGTCAGACAGTTCTGAGTATAATTCCACACTCTCAAGGACATGGTGTACATTATACTGTACATGGCAGGATGATTTTAAGAACATCACATACAACCTCTGAGCCTCAGTTTTCTTATTTATAACATAAGAACGATAACAAAACCTCTTTAACAGGGTGTTAGAAAGATTTAAAAAAATAGTCCAGATAGAATGACTAGTTCTAAGGCCTTAAAAATGTTTTAAGCTAACTCAAAAGAAAGTTAGCCATAATTATTGTTATCCTTATTATTTGAAGAGGTAGCATTTAATATGAAATGCTAGAGAATGTAAAATGTGAGCCTAATGGAGACCAAAGAAAGATATTTCCAGGCAGAAGAAAGCATTTCAGTGTCGTCTTCAGGGTACGAACATGGTTGGGTTGGTCCAAGAGCTATTAGAAGGCCTGAGTGACAGAGACTAATACATGAAGAAAAGGTGGCACACCTCTTCATTGGGGCACTTGGAAAGACAGAAGGAGGGAGAGACTCTCAGGTTTTGGGAAGGCATCTAGATTTTATTGTACATGCAATTGGATGCCTCCAAAGATATTTAAACAGAGAGTGACATGAATCAAGTTATAGTTTTAATACCTCTTTTCTTGCAGCTTGGGAGTAAATGGGTGAGAATAGGAAAAAGTAGGTGCAGAAAGATCAGATAAGAGTCTAATGCAATAATTTAGATTAAAAATTATGGGGACTTCCCACTGTGGTGCAACGGGATTGGCAGCATCTTGGGAGCACTGGGACATGGGTTCGATCTCCAGCTAGCACAGCAGGCTGAGCATCTGGCACTGCTGTAGCTGTGGCTTAGTTTGCAGCTGTGGCTTGGATCCGATCCCTGGCCCAGGAGCTCTATGTGCCGTGCGGCAGCCAAAAATAAATAAAATAAGATTATGGTGCTTTACATGAGTGAGCAGCAAAGGAGGTAAGTGAGCAGATGTGAGATATATTTTGGAGGTAGAATCGATAGAAGTTGGTCACAGACTAGGTAAGAGTGTAGTATATTCCATTTTTCAAAGAGAAACACAAAAACACTTCATACCCCACATTCGTCTATACTGTGACCTTGAAAGTCGTCCATCAATAAGTAGAAGTTAACTCTCCTCCCGTTAGCCTAGGCATGATTGTGACGGCTTCAACCAGCTGGAGCAGGGTGCAAATGATGCCATTTAGCTTCTAAGGATAAGCTATAGAGACAGTCAATTTCTAACACACACTGGGTTAAATGCTGTCCCACAAAAATTTAGAAAGTGACCTTATTTAGAAAAAGGGTCTTTGCAGATGCAATTAGTCAAAATGAGGACACAGTAGATTAGGCTGGACCCAAATTCCAGTATGACTAGTGTCCTCATATTAAAAGGAGAGGACACATAGCCATGGATACAGAGGATGGAAGGCCATGTGACAAGACAGGCAGAAATTGGAGGGATGTACTTGAGGCCAAAGAATGCCAAGGATTGCTAGCAAGCACCAAAACTAGAAAGAGGAGAGGAAGGACTCTTCCCCAGAACCTTCAAAAGGAGTAAAACCATGCCAACACCTTTATTCTAGACTTCTAGCATCCAGAACTGTCAGTAATAAATTTCTGTTTTAAGCCACCCAGTTTGTGGCATACTGTTACAGTAGCAATAGAAACTAATATACTCCTTGCCAGCTATGACACTGGCTTTGAAACTCTGAGCTTCAATGTACCAAATTCAACTACTCTGAGTCCACAATGCAGTGAGAAAGCACAGGCCACATAGAGAGGTGCTTCAGCGAATAGCCCCAGCTGAGGTTGGGCTACTGACAGCCAGCATCAACTGCCAGACATGTGAGTGAAGATAGCTCAAGATTCTGGCTCCAGCTGTTGAACTGACCCCCAGTTGTTGAGTTCTACCAGCTAAGACCCTAGAAACTGTAGAACAGAGACAAACTATCCTCACTGTATCTTGTCTAAATTCCCAAACCACAGAAACTTTACACATAATAAAAAGATAACGTGTGCCACTAAATTATATGGTGGTTTAGTACGCAGGAATAGCAAGTAAAACAGAAATTTGATATCAGAATGGAGTTCTGCCATATCAAAAACCCAAAACATGTGGCAGTGGCTTTGGAATTGGGCATCAGAAATAAATTGGAAGGACCTTAAAGGTGAAAGTAAGTAAAAGCTAGAAAAGCCTTAAGGAGACTTTGGTAAAAGCTGGGATGAGAGGGAAGGAACCATTATTGGAGGTTAGGAAAAAAATTGACTTTTTCCACATAGTGGAAGAAAGTGTGGCCACCCCATTGGCTGCACTGATACAGAAAATGAAAAATATGCTTAATAAACTGGAAGATTTGCTAAGGACATATCCTTAGGCAGAATACCAAAGTGCTAATCTATTTCTTTTAGCCATGTATAAGACATAGATAGAGAAACACAAGAAAAAAGGAATTGGTCAGCTTTTAAGGAAACTTTAACAGAAATATAAAAGGTCTTGCTGTTTTGTTTTGTTTTGTTTTTTTAATTGTTCATTCAGTGTTTCCCCACAGAAGATTCTCAAAGTGAGAAAGGGCCTCAGTGCAAAGATCAAATCCAGGCTTGTTAGGAAAATGTCTCAACGTTAGGATGGAGAAAAGAGTGCAGTTGTGAAATCTTTCATTAAAACTTCAGAAAGATTTAAATGGTGCCTCATAAACCTTTCAAATACATACAAAGCCTTCTGGATTTAAGGGCATGCCTTTCAAAAAACAGGTACCTATATTCTTAAGGGTTTCTTCCTACATATATTGAAGATTTCTGTGTCTTTTGTCTAATGTAGTGGATTGATGTACAGGAAGCCCAAAAGTTTTAAAGGAACTTCATCAGCTTGACCTGAAAGGGCTGGAGGGTCACCATAAAGTGCAGGAGATAGAGTCTTTGAACCAATGAACTACTTTGGGCAGAATGCAGTGTGATAAAACTATTCAGCTGTAAATGTGGTCCGTTCCTCAAGGAAAAGACAGAATAACCCAAGGGGTGAAACCAAATGCTGGGGAAGGGGAGATCTAACAGCTGGGGTCAACAACTGCTTGGGAGTAGGTATGAGCCCTTGTCCAGGAACCAACAAGATGTGCCCAAATGAATTTCAGAACTGCCACTGAACAATGCCTGCAGTGTGCTTCCCATGCCTTTTTTACCAAGAATGTTTGTAGTGGTTATTCTATGGCTGACCCCCACCAAATGTTGGGTATATGGGAGAAAGACAATTAGAATCCTTTTATCTACAGTTCTTTAGACATTGAGAAGAAACAGGCTAGGAGAACTGCAACCACGGAGCTTCCTTGGCACCTGGATCTGATCTAGATGACGACATCCCAGACTTCAAGTAAAAAGATGAGATTCTAGGATTTTTGAGGGGGGAATCTGGTGTATTCTGCAGGCAGAAAGAATGTGAATAGATATGGACAGAGGGTGAAAAGGGCTGACAGTATTTATCAAAGATGGCTATAACAATATCTTTCATCCCACACACGACTCCTCCTTACTTCATGCCACTGAGTTTCAAGGTAGTCTGTTATATAGCAAGAGTAATCAGATCATAAGGAGGAGAATAAGAGGGGCTCAAGAATGATAACTAGGTTTTAGCTTAGGCAAATGGGGGAAAGGTGATACCTCTTGCTGAGATGATCAGTAAGACTTTTGGGGGGAGGTGGTGGGGAGGATAAGAAGTCATGGTTGTCTTTTGGTCACGTAATTTTTGAAATGTGTATGACATTCAAATGTAATCTCTTTAGTTCATTCAGGATTCTAAAACCACAATAAGACTTCTATAATGGAAAATCTCACCAGTGACATTTTTATAAAGCATGGCATGATAAGCCCACTATGACATCAACAAAAATAGAAGACTGATGACCTCCAAATGGCAATCACCCAAAACGGATACACCCAAGCCTAAGCTGCCCCAAATTCTTAATATTAATGTTCGTTACTTTGAAAGGTTACCATTTGGCCCTAATTAAATAAATGAAAAGGAACTTTATTATTTGAAAAAAAAAATAGAAAGCTTGTAGTAGCAAACTATCTTTAAACAATCACGCTTAGAAGAAAAACACAATTTGAAATTGACCTATCTGGTCACTGGCCAAAAACGAAATCTTGGATAGGATTCTAGAGTCAGTCCAATGCAAATGAGGGCAATTTCAAAAATGGTGCTCCTTAAGGTGATGCCAACAAACCTTAAGCACTGCAGTGTGCCAGTCTCAGCCATAAAGAGCAGAAATCACTGCTTTGCATCACAACATTAATCACAGGAACCAGACAAGAAAAAACAGCAGTTGTGTGAGGGGGGTGCCCCATGAACAAGGATAATAAATGTTTGTGATGACCTCTTCCACGAGCGAATTAAAGCCTTTGGGAGACATGAAAAAGTAGAGCAAAAAAATTGATCCAATCTTCTGTTACCCATGTTGATGAAACAATGTGCAATTTGTACAAAACCTCTGCTCAAAACAAACCATCCCAGCCTGCCAGACTCCATGCTTCTGTTACAATGTCACCTTAATACCACTGGAATTTGATTGCATTTTTGGATGTTGTGATTGATCCATGACACTATATTCACTTCAATCCTCAATAGAATGCCATCATTTACTCAGAGGGCACCAGAACTGCAACAAATCAGCAGGCAGAAGGATGAGTCTCTGACTACTCTGCTCCCTTCTCTCCTGAGAAGGATAAAGAAGGCTGCCATCCATACCACTGAATGAGGGGCTGCAGATCAGAGTCTCCTGTATAGCACATATCTCAGAATCCTGGAGAATCGTTAGAGGATATAAATAAAGCCCTATGACACCTGCGCCAAGGAACTGACAAGTGCTTGGAAGTTTACTATGACCTTGGGGAATTACGACTACAGATCAAGAGAGGAAGGATATTTTATCATTGTTCTTGTGCCTAACACAGGAACTCTAGAGGCCAATACAGACCTCTACCCCTTTAGTAGAACACTGATGAGTCCTTTTTTGATAATGATGGGGCTATAGCTTACATGAAAGTACAATCTTAATTGGTCATTGCTTCTTAAGGGAAAATAAAAAGCAAAATTTCATCACTTGATTTGACCACCAAGAAGGTACCAATAGTATCTTCTAATTTGTGGCATGTTTCCGTTGCTAGGAAATTTTTCTGAAATGAGATTTGGGGAGATTTACTTGTGCCTATACTTTTTTTTCCACCCCCTCCTCCTTCCTATTCCTAATGTTAGATACAGATCATAAATAAATGTCTCATTTTGCATTTCAATAAAATATATTTATGTATTCAGATCTTTCATCAAATGTTAAAGCTTCAAATATTTTAAACACAAAGGGGAAAAAGCACATTGGTTTGGGGATTTGGGAGTGTCTACGGGTATGGGAGTTTTTCTTAAGAGAAACTGCAAATGGTGCAGGACAAAATCTAGGACAGCAATCAAGCTTAATTCCCCTAATAATTTTATTATTAATATAAAAACTGGGGAAATATGGAGAGTTCTCTAGCAGTTTTTCACCTAAAGGAGACAACCAGAATGAGATGCAAATCAATGCTCTTATCTAATGAATAATGCAAATGAATATTCTGCATATAGCAAGTCAGTCTGCAGGAATTCTCTCTGCCTCACCTCACATTTCTGGTGAATTTAAGCTTGGTGTGTCACAAGAAATTAGAGAAGGGAATTGCCAAGTAATGACACAGCCTTGGAGCCCCAAGTCAGTGTAGACAACAAGGACATTAAGATGCATGGTACAGCAAGGGAGGACACTGACATCTCATTAAAATGAAAATGTTGCTATTTTTCCTTCACCTGGTTAATGGAGTTGTATGACACCATAATCTGTGGTTATCTGTTTGGCTATTACTTAAAGGAATCCTCAACAACACCTTTTTGGAAAACTTTAAAAAGCCATCTTGCTTCCAAACCCCAGTGAAGGGAAAAAAAAAAAAATTATCTAGGAGAATTTTACTTCCTCTTTCACATAAGTTAACCAACACTTAAGACTTTTCAGTAGCATAACAGAATCGACTTAAAACTGTGCACTTTATGCAACTTTCTAGCTACTTGAAAGGTACTCAATTCCCCAAATAACAACTGAAAACAAACCCTCATTTACTCAACACATAATCAATTGATGTTAACCACGGGTGTACTCACGGTTACTTTTCAGTCAAGAGTTATTTCTCTGAAACGTATTTTTGATTTAGAATTCACTGCCATGCCTCTACTTTTCTAAGAAAGCAGCTCTGAATACAGAATTCTTTTCCTTATGTAAAATAACTGTATATACCTCATGTTTTTTGTTGAATCCCCTTCTGTCAGTTCCAGGCTTTAATTAATCTTAAAAAGTACTTGACTAACATTTTCTTCCCCCTCCACCCCCCGCTTTTTAGGGCTGCAACCTGCAGCATATGGAGGTTCCCAGGCTAGGGTCGAATCGGAGCTGTAGCTGCTGGCCTACACCACAGTCACAGCAACGCAGGATCTGAGCCGCATCTGCAACCTACACCACAGCTCACAGCAATGCTAGATCCCTAACCCACTGAGCAAAGATAGGGATAAAGCCTGCATCCTCATGGATGCTAGTGAGATTTGTTAACTGCTGAGCCACGACAGGAACTCCAAAGAGTGCTTGACTAATCTTGTGCAAGGATGATACACTATTTTCCACCAAAATATTGAGGAGAGCTTTAGGCATGAGCAGCCACCGGCCAGAGGTGGGTCTGCAGCACAGTTTTTGGGCTACGTGTTTCTAGTCATTCTTAGGGAAACCTCAAAATACAGAAGTGGACCAAAATCAAGCAACAATGCTTATGCCTTTTTGATGAAAATTGTTTGAAATATGTTGTAAATCCCATGCCATAAAAAACAGGCAACACTAATCATACAATATCCTAATAAGGACAATGACCATCTATAAGCATTATTATACTGGAAATGATTGGGCCACTTAAATGTTTTAGTTTTGTGGGTTTTCCTCTAAGTTTGAGTTTTAGAGAAAATACCCAGATAATCCTGCTAAGGGGTTTTTTGTTTTTTTATTTTGTCTTTTGTCTTTTGTCTTTTTAGGGCTGCACCCGCAGCATATGGAGGTTCCCAGGCTAGGGATCTAATTGGAACTACAGCTGCCAGCCTACAACACAGCCACAGCAATTTGGGATCCAAGCCGCACCAGTGACCTACACCACAGCTCACGGCAATGCCAGATCCTTAATCCACTAAGCAAGGCCAGGGATCGAACCCACAACCTTATGGTTCCTAGTCAGACTCTTTTCTGCTATGCCATGACAGGAAGTCCAAGAGTTGTTATGTTTAATACACATATGACTCTAAGTTTTTAACACAAAAAATAAAGAAAATTACTTCAGGGAAGGGATTTTGTGACATTTATCTGAAAACCCAGAGAATGTTTTTTTATTCACTTCTTAGGCCCAGCTTCTACAGCATGGTTTTTTACACTATGAAAACAAGTTTCCTAAGTCTTGAACAGAATTTTAAATCCTAAAACAAGAAAATATAAAATTGCTTTGTATATAGTATGCATTTCAGTTAAATGCATACTTATGTTTATATGTGTTATACTGCTTCCTGATGTAAAATGCATTACTGTTAATTTTAGATTTAAAAAAATTCAAAGCTTGCGCTCTAGGGCCCTTCATCAAATCATGTAACAGTCACATTGATATTGGGAAGGACCACAGAGAAGCCAGACCAGTTTAATTATTATGCTTTCACTAAGTTAAAGGATTGACTGAGGACAACACATAAACTGTGTGAAACTCACAACCTTATAGAAACGAACATACATTTTCATTTCTTAATGGGCTCCTCAAAGAGAAGCATACATTTTAATACAATTCCTATATTGTTGCTAAGGGTGGATATCAATTGCCTCTAGGCAGGAAGATAGAAAGCACTCTCTGGAGTGTAGGTGGAAAGAATTACAAAGCACCTTGAGTTAACTGGGTGAAAATAAGCCTCCTGTGTGGACACTGGAGTCTCAAAATGGGCCTCTGCATTCTTGCATGTGGGACAGTCAATGCCCTGACATGCTATTTCCTACAGCCAAACAAGATGGACCTCTTCACAGTGCTTCCAGTCAGAAACCTTTGAAAGAGAACCAAGATAAATAAGTAGCAAACTACAGCTTGCGAGAAGTGGAGGTAATTCAAGAAACAGAAAGAACCCAATCCAATTCATCTAATCAGAAATTCAAGAATATGTGACATTCATAATACAAGAACAAAACGTCTTGAGTAAAAAACAATCAAAACAAGAATCTGCTAATGCCAATTTTAAAAATTAATTGAAAAAAAGATGTCTGAAAAAATACTATAGAGCAAAAAGATAAAATAGGCATACGTATTTTAAAAATAAAAAAGAATTGCTGTGGTTCAATTTTTAGAAGAATTTTGATAGGCTTCAAGTCTGATTCAAGGAGATTAAACCCCAGAGCCTCTGGCCATGTCTCCTTGTAATGCCCCGCCCCCCACTTTGAGTAGCCTGGCCTGCTCACTCCCTCCTAGGGAAGGAATGTGGGCCATTGCTCACCTGCCTCTCTATAACCTGTTCCCCCTGCAAATAAGGTATCTTGCCCTAGACCAATCAGAAGATCAAATATGCCCCCTACAGAGATCAAACAACACTCAACCCTTCAGCACAGTACAGGGGGGCTGGGGGCAGAAAAATTAGTGAGCCTGGGGTAGGAGAACTTGGGTCCCCAATCAAGTCCGAAGCATGGGGATATAAAAACAACTGTAAAGTGAGGATAGGCCCTCTTTTACTCTCGGGGCATCCTACACACAGTCTCTCTCTCTGAAATTGTACTTTCACTTTAATAAATGTGCAACACACCTGCCATTTCAATGCTTTGCTATGGTGGGGCAGGAACCAAGGAAAACAATGTAATTCTATTATTCTGAAACAAATTCTATCAGAATGAGTGAAAAACAGAAAGGGAATCATTGAGGAATGTTCCCCACAAGAAGGAAATGAGTCTTTCAGATTGGAAAGATCCACCAAGTACCCAGAACAACAGATGAAAAAAGAATCATCTGGATAGATGATCATATATTTTCAGAACACCAAGAATGAAAAGTCCTGAAATCTTTCCAGAGTATAGTACCTTGTACTACTGTTCCTGCTGATCCCTGTGGCTTCTCTACAGGGCCCACACCTCAGAGACCTGCCTGGGACCCCTCCCTGTGGGGAACATGGGGCTGGAGAAGGAGGAGCCTTGGAGGGAAAGATTCCGGCTCAGTTGGTGTCAGGCTTCAACATGTATCTGGCTTGGAAAGTGAGAAGCAAAAGCTTTAAGTGTCAACATTTGGTTCCACCAGAGCTCCTTTCTCTCATCAAGAGGTGGGCACTACCAGAGGAGGGCTATCCCTTTGGTCTAGATCCTGTTCTTACAAAGACTCAGGAGGCCAAGTTAGAGTTCAACCTATGGCTAACTTGTTGCAAGTCACTGAGATTTGGGGGTTGCATGTGAGCATGGCCTAACTTAGCGACAACAAATATAAGAAAGCAAAAACGTCATCTAAAGAAAAAGAAAATGTTCTTTTAGGAGCACTGAATCTAACTGCACCTTTAGAATTTTGAACAAAATATTTTTAACTTAGAAGTCTATCCCCAATCTATCAACCAAGGTGAGGGAAATTTTTCATTACACAAGGAACCACACAAAGTTTACATCCTGTATAGTTTTCTGTTGTACATTTCTTGAACCTACACCCTAGCATAATGAATATAAAACAAAAATATAGAAAGACATGGAATCTAGAAAACTATGGGTCCCATCTAGGAAAAACAATTAAAGAAATCCTCAAGGAGTTCCCATCGTGGTGCAGTGGTTAATGAATCCGACTAGGAACCATGAGGTTGTGGGTTCGATCCCCGGCCTTGCTCAGTGGGTTAACGATCCGGCGTTGCCGTGAACTGTGGTGTAGGCTGCAGACGCGGCTCGGATCCTGCATTGCTGTTGCTGTGGCATAGGCCGGGTGGCTACAACTCCGATTAGACCTTTAGCCAGGGAACCTCCATATGCTGCGGGAGCGGCCCTAGAAAAGACAAAAAAAAAATAAAAGAAATCCTCAAGCATAGGGTTGTGCATTTGGGGAAAGAGATAGACACGATAAATGTAAGAAAATGATGAAGGAAAATAGACAAATACCATAAAAAAAACAAGGCCAGGGAGTGTCTGTCGTGGTGCAGCAGAAAAAACGAATCCAACTAGGAACCATGTGGTTGTGGGTTCGATCTCTGGCCTTGCTCAGTGGGTTAAGGATCCAGCGTTGCCATGAGCTGTGGTGTAGGTCAGAGACGCAGCTTGGATCCCACATTGCTGTGGCTATGGCGTAGGCCGGCGGCTACAGCTCTGACCAGACCTCTAGTCTGGGAACCTCCATATGCCGCTGGTGCAACCCTAAAAGGACAAAAGACAAAAAAAAATAAATAAAACCAAAAAAAAAAAACAAGGCCAATAAAAACTCACAAGAAAGATCCAGGTATTAATGAATTAATATAAAATATGGCATGGTTTTTCATAGTTGATGAGAGTTGAAGAAATAATTTATCTGACATTGACACTGATCATCTCCTTCAAGTGATAAAAGACATTGGACCTATGGAGAAGAAAATAAAATTATAGCTTTCTACTTGACCTGAACTGAAAAATATTTGCATAATTATAATAATGTAAATTTGGCTTATTGACTCTCCACTTAAAGAGTCAACCTAAGAATAAAGCACAGAAGCTTGGCTGTATTTGTAAGACAGACTGAAAATGTTTACGAAGTAAATAGTAATTTAAATAAAAGTATAGCTGACAGAAAGTGGAAGAAGAGAAGAAAAGGCAAAAGCAGTCAAGGTCTCATTTTACTAATTGGAAGGGTTGAGAGACATTATCAACTGGGTCTCCAGTGGTACCCAGTGTCAGAGGGTACAACATTGTGGTTCTGAAAGTTAGTAGACCAATAATATATTATTTTTTAAAGGATACCATATATGACTATACATAATCGCCTAAATGTCAAAAAAAAAAAAAATGGAAAGAAGGGAGGGAAAATGGCAAATTACATAACCAAGCCATAAGCTCAACTTTAAAACAGAGAGCCAATAGATATTGTCTAAAATTGAAAAGTCAAATAAACAGAAGTAGAAGTCTATCTATTTTGAGAAAACTGCTAGATGTAAACCAAAGACTATTTTTAAAGTTACCTCTTGGACATGAGTAGAGCAGGAGACTTGCTTTTCATCACCCTCCTGTGTTCTTTATTTTTTATTTTTATTTTTTATTTTTTTTGTCTTTTTGCCTTTTCTAGGCTGCTTTCCACAGCATACGATAGGTTCCCAGGCTAGGGGTCTAATCAGAGCTGTAACCGCCAGCCTACACCACAGCTCACAGCAAGGCCAGATCCTTAACCCACTGAGCAAGGCCAGGGATCGAACCCACAACCTCATAGTTCCTAGTCGGATTCGTTAACCACTGCACCATGACAGGAACTCCTCCTGTGCTCTTTAATTTGTTAACATTTGCATCAGTACTTGGTTAAAAGTGAATCTTAAAAAAGACAGGGCTGAGGGTAATAAAGGTCTGAATACCGGGGTCAAAAGTCATTGGAAGTTTGAGGGCACGGGAATGACGTAATGAAGACAAGGCTTATTAGAACCAAGAAAACGGCAGCTCCCATGAAAAGAGGTGAGACTGAGAAAGAACATTTAGGAAATTGCCTTAGACAAGGGGCTCTCAACTGGGGCAATTTTGCCCCCAGTGACATTTAGCAATATCAGGAGATGTTTTTCTTTGTCCCAACTGGAGATGAGTGCTACTGGCATCTATAGTAAGAAGAGGCCAGGGATTCTGCTCTACGTCCTACAACATAGAGAAAGCCCACCTACAATAAGGAATTATCCAGCCAAATACATCACTTGTGCCAAAGCTGAGAAACTCTGCTATGTTCAGGCATTCAAACGAGAGGTTAAAAGACACCAAAGGAGGTACACAGGCAGCAAACACTGATTGAAAGAACCAGTTAGGAAGAAGTGTCAGCGTTCTGGGTGACCTGGTTAGGATAAATGAAAGTCAGAAACCTTTGCAAACAGAGGCTATGAAAAAGTATATTCTGTTTATCCATTTTAGTGAAATTCACGGTAATTCAATGTAATACCTCATTGTCTTTAACTTGCAAATTTTCAATACACTCCATTTCTGATAAGATCTGCAAGCCTTAAAATAAGAGCATATGCAGTTCATTCCTGTCAGCAAAGGCACATAATGGTGCTGTTAACAGTTGTATTTTGCTAAACAAATGACCACAGGTATTCCTCAATTTATAATGAAGTTATATCTTGATAAACCCATCTTAAGTTGAAAATATAACTTGAAAATACATTTAATACACCAAACCTACTGAACATGAGAGCTTAGCCTAGCCCACCTGAAATGTGCTCAGAGCACCGCATCAGCCTAAGTTGGGCAAAATCATCTAACACAAAGCCTACTTTTTAATAAAGTGCCAAATATCTCATGGAATTTATTGAACACTTGTACTGAAAGTGACAAGTAGAATGGTTGTATGGGCACATAATGGCGCTAAGGGTACTGGTTGTCTACCCTTGTGATTACATGACTGACCAAGACCTGCAGCTACCACTGCCCAGCATAACAAGACAGTACTTTACCTCATATCACTAGCTGGGAAAAGATAAAAATCCAAATTTAAAGTACAATTTCTACTTAATGTGTATCACCTGTGCACCACCATAAAGCTGAAAAACCATGAAGTCGAATCACCCTAAATACAGGCAATCCTTGAATTCCTTAGTTGAGGATCCATACAACTGAGTTATTTTTTTGTCACTTTTTAAAGCTTTAGAGTTATTTTTTTTACACCTCTATTGTAGTTGATTCGCAGTACTGTAATAAGCTCCACTGTATAACAAAGTGATCCAGCCACACACACACACACACACACATACACACACACATTACAACTGAGTTATTTATAAGGGCTAATTCAATTCAATTCTTTCTCCAAAGTACCTTAGATTCCAATACTCAGGGTAAAAGTGTGCTTTTCATGTCTATGGAAATGCATAGTCATTTTTTACTTTAATTTCAGAAATAATGTATATATCATTTTTTTCCAGTACTCCCCCTTATCAAAAGAGTTGCTGATAGCAGTTATGTGGGAAAAAAGGACATCCATGGGGAAATGAGCAACCACTTAACTTTCACTAAATCAAGCTCCTCCACCATTGGGCTCCTCTATAACCCATTAGCTTCTTTGCAACACCTTTATTTATAATCAAAAGCTTCAATTTCCCTACCCAACAGAAGGTTCCTTGAGGGGACAAAGCTTGTCTTACTCAACTTCCTTTCCCTCCAAGTGCCCAGCCTTGAAAATGGTGGGCCCTCAATAAATAGCTATTGATTTGTTCTGGATTGCTGAATTTAATTTCAAACTGCCCTCAGCAAGATTCTGTATTTGTCAACACTAAAATTACTTATGATCCCATGCAGAGATATAACAAACTGACAAATTTATGAATCTTTACAAAACTGGTCTTCGCAATACTTGAGGTTCTTACAATGTACATGGTAAATGAGTTTGGAACTTGCATGCCAAGTTGAAATACAGTGCCCTAAAGAATTTTGTAATTGGTCTCATTCAAGGAAATTTACTCATTGCCCCCAAAACCCTACTATTAGAGACTAGCCTTTTGTTTCAAAGGCTATTATGTAATAGCTTTTCATTTAAGACATCTGCTTATAACCTGTTGAACTATCTTAGGGGGAAAAAAAACAACAGTAAAGGGAAAAACAAAACCTCAGTGACATTAATTATGATGGTATATTTTCCAGTGCTTTGAAAGAAGGACTATGAGCATTGATTGCCATTGAAATGAGACCTAAAGGATATGTTCCAGTCCTGGAAACCCCACTTAATGTTCTCAGGGCTCCAAGAAACCTAGTAATATCCTGATGTCTACCTAGGGTAACAATCAATTTCTTCTACTAAGTTGCCCAAGGCAATAGCCTGCTGTGTGCTGGTGCCAAAATCCCTTTGCACAGTGCTGAATTATAAAATGCTTCTTGCTCTCTAACACAGAACTTGAGCAGGAAATAACACACCAGCAGGTAAAGGTCCTGTAAATCCCAGGATAAACTTGCAAAGAAACCTCACACTCTGATGGCACTATTGCTGTGCTTCCTTCATCCCAATAAACTGCTTTTTCTTGACTCTGGAGTTCTTAGGAAGTATCCTAGAAGAACTAGTGTGCTGAGGTCTACGAGGCAGTACAGCTTAGTTGTGAAAATCAGAAAGTGCAAGCTGAATTTAATTGCTCTTGAATCTTAATGACATTCTAGTAATCATGCAATCATTAATCACAACATTAATCAAATAAATATTCGTATCACAAACACTATGATAAGTCAGCATTTTAAAGTTCATTCATTCATTCGTACATTCAAACAAGCACAATATATTAAGTATCTGTTATTATCAGAGATGGTACTAAATTTGGGGAATATGGTTGAATTATCCTTGCCCTTGAAAAATTTATACCTTAATATTTAGTTTTCAATTCTGAACTTGCATCAGAATTACCTGGGCACTTAAAAAAAAAAAATCTGTGAACTTCATCTTCAAAGGTAGGTCTTGAACATTGGCATTTCTTAAAAATACCCCAGGAGGTTCTACTGTAGAGCAGAGAATGAGATCCTAGCTCTATTAGGGTGAACTATACAAACAAACAGGAGATCATACTACAGTGTAGTACATGCATCCGGGCATAGACCAGAGGTTATGGGAGCACTTTGGAAGGTCATAAAAAATCAGACTTGCGGAGTTCCCGTCGTGGCTCAGTGGTTAACGAATCCAACTAGGAACCATGAGGTTGTGCGTTTGATCCCTGGCCTTGCTCAGTGGGTTAAGGATCGGCATTGCCGTGAGCTGTGGTGTAGGTTGCAGACGTGGCGTGGATCCCGCATTGTTGTGGCTCAGGCGTAGGCCGGCGGCTACAGCTCCGATTAGACCCCTAGCCTGGAAACCTTCATATGCCGCTGGATGTAGCCCTAGAAAAGACAAAAAGACCCCCCCCCCCCAAAAAAAATCATCAGACTTGCAAGGAGGGTGGGAGATGGTTAGGGAAACAAACTTACAGCTTCTGTAGAAGAACAAAAGGCCTTCTAAAAATGGTCAGAGAAGCAGATGAACAAAAAAGTAAAGAATTAAGAAAATAAGAGACCTAAAGGATATGTTACAGTTCTGAAAACTGCACTTAATGTTCTCAGGGCTCCAAGAAACCTAGTAATATCCTGATGTCTACCTAGGATGACAATCAATTTCTTCTATTAAGTTGCCCAAGGCAATAGCCTACTGTGTGCTGGCACCAGGATCCCTCTGCAGGTTAGCATGATAAACTAATGGGCAAACGTCTATTAGTTTATCATGCTAATAACTAATGAGCAAATGTCCAGCCAAAATGCTAGATTTCACAGTGGAAATTTGGAAATTCTGCTCAAACATCAGTAGTGTGGGCCTGGACAAGTTACTGAACTTCTTTGACTTTTTAAAAAGATAATCTATAAATTGAGGATAATAATAGATACCACATAGATTTACTGTAAAAACAAAAATAACATGTGGTTGAGTTCTCGATGTGGCTCAGTGGAAAGGAATCTGACTAGTACCCATGAGAACGCAGGTACAACCCCCGGCCTTGCTCAGTGGGTTAAAGATCCAGCTTTGCCGTGAGCTGTAGTGAAGATCGCAGATGTAGCTCTGATCCAACGTCGCTGTGGCTGTGGTGCAGGTCAGCAGCTACAGCTCTGATTCGACCCCTAGCCTGGCAACCTCTGTATGCCATAGGTGTGGCCCGGAAAAGAATGAATGAATGAATAAATAAATAAATACATAAATAAAACGTGGCATGAAATACTCAGTAAATGTCATCATTAAGTAGATATAGATGATTCAAACCCAGATACTACTCAAGTACTATTTTGGTGATGGGACTAAAATTATAGTTTCTGTTCGTTTAGGAGACTGAAATTTTAATGTTAAATAAAAACAATGCTGATACATCTTTCTGCAGTGGGATACAGTACATATTACTTTCTATTCCACATTAATCCCACATTAATCCTGAACAGGATTAAGCTTTCTTCTTCCAATTATAGTACTGACTACATTGATTAATTAAGATCAGAAAATTCTGAAAGAATTAGAATGGGATTTAAATTACCTATAGAAATGGAACTCTAAAACTCAGTTTTTTCTTCCAGGATCAACTAAGAATAAAAACTCATTGTAGCAATGAAATCTTTTTTTCATGAAATCTTTTGATGTTTAAGATTTCCTTATCTCTCTTAGGATGGTAGACAAGAATGAAAGGCTACAGGGTTTTGTTTTGTTTTTAATTATTGTATTTCACTGCTCTAAATAAGAACTTTTTTTTAATTTTTTTTTTTTTTGTCTTTTTGTCTTTTCTAGGGCTACACCTGAGGCATATGGAGGTTCCCAGGTCAGGGGTCTAATCGGAGCTGTAGTCACTGGCCTACGCCACAGCCATAGCAACACGGGATCCGATCCACGTCTATGACCTACACCACAGCTCACGGCAACACTGGATCCTTCACCCACTGAGAGAGGCCAGGGATCAAACCCGAAACCCCATGGTTCCTAGTCGGATTCATTAACCACTGAGCCAAGACAGAAACTCCTTAAATCAGAACTTTTAAACATCTCATACTGCTTTCAACAAATGAGCATGATCTTCCTTAAGATCCAGAGAGCTGTAAAACCTTCACTTCTAAGGTTACCAGGTATGCTATACTAGGGAATTAATGAAGGGTACTGGCTTTGGCATATAATTTTTCAGGCAAAGCTAAGTGTTGTGGGTCTTATTTTGTTGCCAAAGAAGCCTTGGCCCTCTTCTTTACTTCTCTCCTGCCCCAAACTAGCAAAACAAAACAAAAAAAAGTACCAGCTTATTCAATGTATCTATTACTGAAAAAGAGAAACACCAATCCCTTTCCATCAGGGCTTTGAAATTGGTATTTCTAAAGAATCGCAAGCTTTTCTATACCCTAGCCTAGACGATTCCCCACCCTGGAAATAAAAATAAGAGCATAAAAGGAAAAAGAAATAAAGCATAAAATGGAAAAAAAGACTTCGAGAATAAAGAATTGTGAAGAGGTTTTAAGGTGCACTGAAAAAAAAATGCATGCTGGCTGGGTATATCTCAATAAATCTTTGAAGCACTGCTACTTGATTCTTTGAAAAATATCACATAATGGCTTGGAAGTAAAGCATAATTTCGATTTCTACTACAGAGCCATTATGATGTTCTTGGGGACCAATTAATTTATCATGGGCCTTTCCTAGACCAATCTTGCACCAATGTGGAAACAGAAAAGTCCTCTGTTCCGAATGAGGTGATTCCTCTAAAAAGGCAGCAGTTCTTAAGAGTCAAGTTCACAGCACACAGAGTACAGAAGTACACTATCAAATCCTCTACTGCAGAGTTTGCCAAGAAAAATTATTTCCATATACCATAAACATTCAACCAAGTACCTATTTCTTCAAAAAAAATTGCTAGTTTTTAAAAAATTTTTCAAGTGTGAATTGGTAAATTTACCTATATGAGAACCCCTAGTGAGAGGACATGAGACAAGCAGTCACATAATTTTAGACAAACCCTTAATAAGATTGATTCCCAAAAAATTCCTTTTCCTTTCGAGACAACTTCTAAAAGCACAGCCAGTGTCGTAACATTACAAGAATGCCTTAACCAAAGACTATTCACTTTTCTTTCCTAGTGACAGTACAGTTAAGATGATTTTAAGTCTTGGATTCTAGAATACTGACTTCACACATTATGGCACACAGGTTAAACTCAGACTGCCGAGATTTTTTGCTACTTGTGTGACTTTGGGTAATTACATAACTTTTCTGTGCCCTACCCTCCTCACTTGAAAAATGGGCAATAAGGGTACCTAATTGAGTTAACAGATTTAAAAGTTCTTAACAAAGTGCCTGACACACTGTTAGTACTCAACAGAAGATAGATATTAATGTATTATCATGGGGCTCCAGAATTTCCCTTGGCAGAGTACAGGTTTTGGAGTTAGGGATGGAGTCCATCTTGGTCCTTCATTAGCTTTCTCATGCTAGACAAAGCTATTTGACCTCTCAGAGTCTCAGTATTCTCAAGGATAAAACAAACAATAACCTTAACCTCATACAGGTTGTTTGAGGATTAAACAGGCAATGAGCAAGATGTTTGCCATACAGTCAGAGTTACCTGAATATCACACAGCAACTAAAGCAAATAAATGGCATGTATACTAAATTGTCAAGCTGGTAAGGTAAGGGAAACAAGACACTGAAGAGTAAGTTACTACTTAGTTTTAAAGCCCAAAGACTCCTGAGTCTCTTATCCATCCTCCCCACCCCACCCCCCAAAAAATCTAGGCTATTGGTTAAGAGAATTTCTATATACCAATGCAAAAAGCAATAGTGACTGTAGTCAGCCTTCAGCAACCATGTTGTCTAGGACAAGGATAATTATTGTCCCTTCAAAGCCTCAGGAAATGCTGTGTGTCTTCAGAAGGTGGACGGGCAGTTAGGTATACGAGGGACACAGACATGGAGTTTGGAATGGTAAATGCAGCAAGTGTATAGTGACTAATGCTATAATAACAGTAGTCACAGAGCCCTATGGAGGCTTGTCACAGGACAGCCAGAGCCTCTGAGCCCCTGCTGGGACACACAGAGGCCGACCAATGCAAGCTACTGAGACCAAAAAGAACCCAGTGTCGTTGAGGCAGCCAGACACCTTGAGGGAGGAAAAAAATCTCAACCCCAAGTCTTCAATCTCCTTTCAGTGCCTTCTGCCAATGACTCTGAGAAGAGGGTAAAAGGCCAGGGAAAGGAGAAAAAGCTGTTTGCAGGAAGATGGAATGTTGCTACCTACTCTTTCCTGGTCTTTATAAGGCTCCTTCATGGGTAATATCCTCTCAGTACATCAGGTGGCAGTAGGGGAAGGGGACTTCTAATGGTAAAGACCTTAATAGGAATGATTTATGCTGTTACTCCTTCTAGAAATATCTGAATTATTAATAGGATCCCGCAAAGAAGTGAATGGCTATCTAATAATGCAATATGAAATGGCGAGGCATCTATTTTAGGGCAAGGAGTACCTTCTGCTTTTTCATTTCTCTGATACAGCAGCCAAAACACTTTGCACCAGACAGCTGTATCACAGTTCAGTCAGAGAAATAGAACTAAGGAGATACATATTAACAAATGCATTGCAAGGACGTGGCTTATGCAGTTATTGAGCTAGGCAAGTCCAAAACTATAAGGCAGGCTGTCAGGAGGGCAGGCTAGAACTCTCAGACATATTCTAAAGCTGCTGTCCAGAGACAGAATTTCATCTTCAGGGAAGCCCAGGTTCTGACCTTAAGGCCTTTCAACTGATTGAATCTGGCCCACCCAGATTATGTGGATAATCTCCCTTACATAAAGTCACCTGATTATGGACTTTAATTACATCCATAAAGTACCTTCACATCAACTCTGAGATTAGTGTTTGAATAATTGGTGGCTGTTGCCTAGTGAGTTCATACATCATCACGTCTGCGCTTTAGGAATACTAAGAAAACTATTTTCAGTGTTTTGCTCTTTAAGTGTCTTACATAAATACATACTTTAAGACCTAAAGGAAGTGAAATTGAAAGGATATTAGAGCCTAGGGGAGATAAATATTTTTTTTCTTGAACCATGTCTTTGTCATGCTTCAAAAGTTTTGAGTGACAAATGTCAGTATCCAGGCTATATTTTATCTTTATGATAATTTTGTGGATGATGATTTAATAGGATAATTGTAATTAAGAGACTTAATGAGTGACAAATCAACTAATTATAAGCAAAAAATTATTGTTACTGATGATGCTGGTGAAAAAGCAATTATTTAAATGACAGGAATAGTGGCATTAAGGTTAATAACCAGATACAAACCAAACATAATTATTGATGCTGATCATCAAAATCAGTTGGACGTGAATTAATTGGAAGTACTATTTGGTATCATTTATGTTTTATCTTAAAAGCAGCTATTACAGGTCAGGTTTAGAAAACAAATGGTAATTGATTAAGTTAACATTGCTGACCCCAAAATCAAATTTAGGCAGTGGCTTTTCACATTAAAGGATATATTTGGGCTCACAATTCTCTTTTCTTTTCTTAAAACTCTTCAATAAGAATAGGATATTAATAATGGGGTCATTATTGCTTGTAGCATTATATAAATATTTAGTGTCCCAACTCATAAGACAAAATTTGTGTTGAAATCTAGTCCTTAGTTTGCGATAAAATCAGATTGACTGATCTTATTTTGTCAGTTCAAAACCAGATACCTTTTTCAGCATGACATTTTCTGTATTTCAAATCAATACAACACTCTGTGCTCTCTTTAATATTTAAAAATATTAATGGCCAAGTTATTGATGTTTAAAAATGCTCAGTAAAATTTTTAACATTTGTAACATTTCCTAATTTTCTCTATCTATTCTGTACCAGTTCTGAATTTTGGAGCTTGACCAAGGGCTAGTTCTATCAGAATAGTATGTCTACATCCAAATTTCTTTAAATTCCTGCTCAAGTATAAGCTTGCTTCTCTCAGGTGGCCAAGACCTTACAGAAAGTATATCCCATAAGATTTTGTTATCAAAAAGGACAGTGCACACTATGCATTAAGAAGCCCCAAAGTCCTCTCACCAATCCCTATAAAATCTATAATTCAAGAAAACAGTTTGATACATAAACTACAAAGTCAAATAACACATGTGTACATTAAACTGTTCGAAATAGCTAGTTTTATTTTCACTATATCAATAAGTGTGGGTACAGATTTGGTAGGAAAAGAAGGTTGCCTGCATATGGAGGACTTTGTGATAGTTTTGACAGAGTTCAGTCTGTCAAGAACATGGTGCACATAGGAAACTGGTGGCCAACTTGATCAATTTTTTAGAATGTCATGAGATCACCATAAAATAGCCAGTGTTTTAAAGGTATTTCAGGAGATTTTGTTACTAGGTGGTTTCTACGAGTCATCCTTCTGTGGTCCAGAGACTGACAGACCACTCCCAATTTTAAAGGATCAAGGCAAATGAGAGAGAGATCAAAGAAACTATTATTATTACAAAAAGAAGGCAAAGGATATGTTTGTTCTTATGTTCCTCTAGGATGCAATTCAAAAGAGGATTATTTTAAAATAGATTTACTACTGGGCTTATTTTGGTGACCTTGGTAACATCACCTCGAAGTTACTGCACTTGTATTTTTCTTAAGGAAGCAGAGATGCTCATGAACAGGTGTAGACACAGAATCACATGTCAAGTTAAGGTAATGATACTGCAAGTTTCTACAGAGAGCGAGAGAAAGATTTTAAACAGTCCAGAATAATAATAAGAAATCACATTTGCATACTCAGAAAAATACTCTCCTGGACATAGTATCTTAGTTCATAGATTAGTAACCACTTATAAACATAAATGTAGGGCTTCCTGAAATTATTTATATTACAATCTAGTGCTGAGGTCCTTTTTTCCCTTGACATTAATATTCTAAAATGGAAATGAGAACCTAACCTGTGATTTCCTACGATGATTTTGGATGCCCATTAAAGGAAAAAAAAAAGAAAAGAAAAGAAAAGAAAAGCCAGTAGAAGCAACATTTGAGAACAGCTTGGTTCATTTCAGACTACAACTACATGAATAATCTAGTTTCACAGTAAAGCTTCCATTAGTTATACTATGAGATTGCAGGTTACGTTTCCTCCAGAGATCTCAAAGTCTTTTTTGGTATCAATTTGTCAATAGACCGATGCCTCTAATCCTGTGGAGCCCAGAGGAATCTGCTCTAGCATTATTTTAATATGGAAGCCTTTCATAAGCTTTATAGCAGTCCAAGCTAAGGAGCATCAATAATGACTACAATGCTCTTTTGCCAAGTGCTTACTTAACTAATAAAAGATATATGCATAAAAGAAAAAAGAATGGCTTTGAAAAAAATTGAAAACTCAAGGGCAAAATATTTACATCCTTCTTATATCTACTCGAACTTCATTCAAAGATTAAATTCATACATGTTATGCCCTTAGTGCTTGGTACAATATATGCAATACTTAATCTTTGAATGAAATGCAATGAGAGTTATTATAATTTTATAAATGTGATAGTCTGGTATCTACCACATATTAGTTATTGTGACCAAAAGCAAGTCATTTAACCTTTTTTTTTTTAATTCTCAGCTTCCTCATTTGTAAAATAGCATTTTTCAACTATACGTTATTATTAATGTGACACAAGATGTATGAAACCATTTTAGGTTACTTTCATACAAATATGAATTATTAGTATAATAAAGATGAAATCTTAACTTTAGACATCAGGAATTTTAACACTGATCATAATTACTTGTATATAATATAAGTTATACATTACACCTATTTAATAAACAGGGCAAAATGCAATATTGATGTTTTACCATTATGGGTAAGACTCTTGAAAATCAAGTTCCTCTCAGTGATCATGCATAAATTCATGCCAGTCTAAGGATGGCTGGAGGCAGGCTCATGGAGTTATGAAGATCTGTTCTGGAACAGTGCAGAGCAAATAAAATAAAAAGGCATTCAAGCAGTTTTATAAATGTTTCTTACTGGAAATCAATGGTAAAGTCAGTAGTCCAATGTGCCCGTGAAAAATGTCATATACTTTCAAATCAGCCTCTGGGGAGAAGATGGAAAACCAAGGTTTGGGATAGGATTGTGAAGACCCCCTGAGTATCAGAGCTACAAACACAGCACAGGTTAGGTTGCTTGTATTTGAATTCTATGTTCATTGTGACCTTTCTGCCCAAAATTACTTGGTTAGGCTTCAATACAACTTATTGAACTGAATCTCTTTGTGATCTGTTAAGCACCTATGATTTGGGATCACTGCACTTGCAAATAAATATGTAATAAGAACTACAGTAAAGCACTCTGTAAAGCACCTTCTCCTATTTTATACAGTACTTTGCCTTTTATAAAGTACCTTCACCTATGTGATTGTATTTAATGATTAATAGATTAGAGAGTAGGAGAATATGCCAAGTATCATGTATTGGGAAACATAAGGACAGAACAGAATTTAGATTAATTCATGGGATGGCACAGTCATAACATTTGTTACTGCTGCGATAGATCCACAAAGGGAAATTATTTTAAAAGGAAAACTAAAGACAAAGCTTTGCTTGTTTCCCTAAGCTTGAATGTCCTTCTCTTTCTTCTTGCATCTCAGAGCAGTTTACTCTTCCCTCAAAGCTCAGCTCAAAGGCCATCTCCTGTATGAAGCTATCATTGATCCCTCTGAGTTTGCATGAACTGCTTCTGTCTGTGTTCCCACAACTCTTTATATGCAGCTCTAGCATAGCCTTTACTTGCTTCTTTGTACATAGCTATTTACTTTATAAGGCTGCTTGAAGGCAAAATCTAGCCTATCCTTGGTATCCCCCTTTGTGAGCCTCACAGGGCTCTCCAGGGCAAGGAATTCCATTAACACTCAGAGTACTGAACTAACTGGAGAGAACACAACTAGGTTAAAGAACTAAATACTCCCAGGAGATATCCCTGAGATCACCTTCTGCCAGATTCTGTGCAAGGTTACTCTGACATCATAAATGATGGCCAAGATAGTGGAAGGAAGAACTGAAGCTGAATAAGAGATTATTGAAGAATGCTAACAAAAAGTTAAAAGTGGAGAGAGCAGAGAGGTAGGAAAGCAGACTGTTAGAAGGACTCTTCATTCCACTGCTATAAATTAAAAGCCCACTGTGTATTAGGCACTAGAGATGTAAGAAAGAACAAGGCTCCTTTCCTGACTTCAAGAAGCTTCCAAACCAGTGGGGAGGCATACAAGTAGCCAGTGATTACAAAATGAAGTGCTAAATGTACTAGTGAAGATAACGACCTACTCTAAGTCAGCGGGTGCATGTCTAAGAAATCTAGCTATTAAAGTGCTTTAAAGACAGTTTCAATAAGAAAAAGGGTTTAGGAGTTAGATTTCTAGTCTTGTGATAACAAAGTTAGATTCTACACATAAGTGAGAGCATATGGTATTTGTCTTTCTGTCTGACTTACATCACTTAGCATAATACCTCCTCAAGGTCCATCCATGTTGTTGCAAAATAGCAAGATTTCTTTCCTTTTTATGGCTGAATAATATTCCATTGTGTAAATATACACACCATGTTTTATTTATTTATTTATTTGTCCTTTTGCCTTTTCTAGGGCCGCTCCCGCAGCATATGGAGGTTCCCAGGCTAGGGGTTGAATCGGAGCTGCAGCCACCGGCCTACACCAGAGCCACAGCAACATGGGATCCGAACCGTGTCTGCAACCTACACCACAGGTCATGGCAACGCCAGATCCTTAACCCAATGAGCAAGGCCAGGGATCAAACCCGCAACCTCATGGTTCTTAGTCGGATTCGTTAACCACTGTGCCACGACGGGAACTCCTGTTTTCTTTATTCATTCATCGATCAATGGAGACTGGGATTGCTTCCATATCTTGGCTACTGTAAATAATGCCATAATGAACAATGTTTTGTCTTGGGGTTTTTTTGTTTGTTTGTTTTTGTGTTTTTGGGACTGTACCCAAAACGTATGGAAGTTCCCAGGCTAGGAGTCGAATTGGAGCTGCAGCTGCTGGCCTAAGCCACAGCCACAGCAACTCAGAACCTGAGCCACATCTACAACCCACTTCACAGCTTATAGCAACACTGGATCCCCAACCCACAGCAAGGCCCGGGATCAAACCCACATCCTCATGGACACAAGTCAGGTTTGTTACTGCTGAGCCACAACGGGAACTCCTGTTTTGTCTCATTGATCAGCAGTGTGATGGACATACACTGGATGCTTTTGAGGAAGGGTATAACATGGATAACATAGCAGTCAGAAAAACTGACTTAGGACCTGGCATTTTCACTGCCATACCGAAATTTCTCTTTCACTTCTAAGTCTCCATGAGAACCAACACATTGAGCCCATTTTATTAATAAAATGAGCTTTTATTTAATTGATTTTCACATAGTTATTTATCTTAACTTTTTTTGTTTTTATAAAGAGTCATTATGTTGCTGTTAGGCATGTCTAGTGCAGTTGTTAAAATATTGATCCATTATAATCTCAGTGCAAATGCCATTGCATCCATGAATAATTATTTTAATACTGTGTTATTTAGAATACATTTCATTTACTTCATAACCACAGTTGTGAAATTATTTTGATTTTAAATACCTGGCTTGGAGCCAGAACCTCATAAACAGTTAGTTATTAGATAACATTAGTAACATAAGGAAAGGCCAGGCAATTCACAGAAAGGGAAACTAAAGGGAAAATATTCAGAAGATGCCTTTGAAACAGAAAATGAGAATCAGAACCACTTCAATTTTTTTACCAACAAACTATAATCACAATGATAAAGGCGGTTAATATTTATTGAGCACTTCCTATGTGCCAGGCATTGTGCTAAGTACATCCTTATCTTACTTATAAGAAGAAAGAAGAAAAATAGCTTGAGTAAGTTAGAACTTGAACCTTTACACCTGTTTAAATCCAAATAAAATATTCCTAAATGCATGCACTTTCCCAAATTACACAACTCCACCTAGGAATACCTGGTTCTATCCTTTTCATTTTGTTTTGTTTTTAAATGGCCGCACCCACAGCATGTGGAAGTTTCCAGGCCAGGGACTAAATCCAACCCAGGGCTGTGGCAATGCCAGATCCTTTAACCTACTGCGCTGGGCCAGGGATGGAACCTGTGTCTCTGCAGTGATCCATGCTGCTGCAGGTGGATTCTTAACTCCTGGCGGGAGCTCCAGGAGTACCCGGTTCTAAATGCACAAGACTCTTACACCTGAAACTAACATAATACTGTATGTCAACTATATTTCAACAGAAATGAGTGAATAAATAAATTCACTGATTAAAAAACGCCCAAGACCAAATGATGCTGGAAACTAGTAATATATAGCTACTCCTTTACTGTTACTACTTCTAAACAATCCCAACTTGTCCCAATAAGCAAAGGTACAAAATGTGTACTGATCTACCTGCACTATCAGCCGACATGGAAACTTCTTGGCAATGGTTTTAATTGGAAATGGAACCTTCCCCTTGCTGTCCAAATTTATTACAGTTACACATCACCCTCAGGTTTTCATCTAGGAGACAAGTCATTCTGGTGACGGATGAAGCAATATTTATATATCATCTTGCAAATTAAGCAAGGAGACTTCCAGTTGAAAAGCACTATAATGCTATATTGTTACAATCCAGTAATGAAGCTAGTGATTTTGTGGGGGGGATTACATACAGCTAAATATTAAAAATAATTTTTAAAGTGCAATTTTTGTATAAGTTACACAGATCAGAGTATACCTTTCAATTCAGGTGGCCAGATGCAAGACGCCACTCTTAAAATGTGTTACCCTCAGTCAAAGAATTCTGCTTATAGTTTGGCTCAATATTTATTTCTCTAAATTTTATGCTTCTTCCTATTGATCCATAATTATGAATATTTATTAGTGATGTTCATATAACAAACATCCAAGTAATTTACTATCAAACAATTTTTTTTAAATGAGAGATTAAAAGTCAAGGGTAGTCAGTAATTATGGTAGCTATGACAGATTGAACTATGAGTGCCCTAACATCTAAGGCAATAACAGAAACACAATTTCTTAAACTTTTTTTCAATATACAATGAGAGCAAGAATATCAGTAAAAGAGACAAAGCAAAACTAGAGAATCCTTATAATCTGTTGGTAGGAATGTAAAATGGTGTAACTATACTTGATGAAAATGCCCATACTCTATAAACCAACAGACTGACTACTGGGTGTACGTCCCAGAAAAAACAAAATGAAATAACACTCTTGCTCATATGCACCAAGATATGAGTACAAAGATTTTTATTGCTGAGTAGCTTGTAATTACAAAAAACTTTTTAAAAAACCCAGGACTTCCTAAATTCCCACTAAAGAAGAATGTATTTATACAATGGAATACATACATAGTTTGCGTGTGCATGTATATGTGTGTGTGTGTGTATTTATGTGCATCAATAAGATGATACAGATCAAATGGATAACTTACAAAAACAATGTTGAATAAAAAAGCAAGTTACAGAATAGATTTTTCAGGATAATAATACTTAAAAACCCCAAAATCAAAGCTATATACTGTTGAAGTTCCCGCTGTGGCACAGTGGGTTAAGGGGCCAACTGCAGGTCGCTGCTGAGGCATGAGTTCAATCCTCTGCCCAGTACAGTGGGTTCAGGATGGGTACGGTTAAAAAAAAATCAAGACAATATTCCTGCCCTTTCATGCTTGTACTGGGGAGGAGGAAAGAGGTATAAATAAAGGAGAAGTATATAACATAATAAATATCAGGTAGTTACAACTGATATTCGTTCAGAAGGAACCCTTAAAGTGTAACCATTGATATCTCTTATGATTGGTCAGTGACCGTGCTGTCCCAGTTAAACTCATATGATGTGATCCAGGCATCACAACCAACATCAGAGTAGCAACCAGCTCATTTTCTTTGTCACGCACACATCCTCTTCTGCAACTTGTACTGACCCCAAACACTGGATTCTCCTCTCCCTTCAGAGAGATGCTTGGAAGCACATTTGATCTCTTCATTCTTTTCATTTCCAAGGAGAAAAGACAGCAATAGAAACAAACAAAAAGTTCTATGTGATGGTGGAAAATCATTGTTCAGACATGACCTGATGATAATGTCAGCTGCTGGACCTCTCAATGGACATCCACCCTCTGGAACGAAAGGGCTATTTCTTTGTGCTGAAGCAATATCCAGCTCAATTCTTCATTTAATATTTATTTTAGAAGTCAGTTCCAAAGTAGGTCAAAGAAGGAAAACCAATTCCGGTTTCTTCCTCAGCTCACGTCTTTAATTTTCATGGAACTGATACTATGGGAATCTATCTATTCCCAGAAATATGAGAAGAAACGTACAACCTGCCAGTCTCAGTAAGTTCTTTTCCAATATGACGTGTGCGAAACAACTTTCATCCTTTTCCCCTTTTGTAGGAAAAGAAATTCTGAAATCTGAAAATGGCACATGAAAAGCTACCTGCCCATTGGTCTGGTGAATTAAAACCAAAGCAGATTTCACACCAGCCACTTTATACAAGGAATATGTTTCAGTATGCAACTGTCTCCAAAGGACTGATTCTAAATGAAAGGGGGTGCTTTACTGAGGGTAAATTACACCTTCTCCAAGTGTTTATATTATAAACAAAAGACCTCAGGGAGCACTCAGATGAATACTTCCTGGCTTTGAGATGATGGCCCCCTGCCATCAAAATCCAGCACAAGAATAAGCAAAATTTCCACAAAATGAAGGGCATAGAAAAGTCGCTGAAAAAAGACCTATTCTTCTGAAATAAAGGATATACAACCAATAAAAAATGTTTGATTAAAAGGCACAAATATATATATATTTAATATACTAATATTATTTATATATATTTAATATATATATTTGTTGGCTTCAATACAAAAGTTCAAAAAAGGGCAAAAAGTACAAAGGAGTAAAACTACTACAATTAGGAATAAGAAAATTTAAATGGCCAAGAAACATACTAAAAATCAGTATTTTCAATAAGCCAATAAATATACCTTTAAGCAGGAAAAGTTATTTTACCTTCCAATGTGTTCACATATCAATGCTCAAATTTTATTTTTTTCATTCTTAAAGTTTTATTGAAGTATAGTTGATTTATGATGTTGTGATAATTTCTGCCATATAAGCAAAGTGACTTTGTCAATGCCAAATTTTAAAAATAATTGTCTTGGCAGACAAGGTGGTGGAAATAAAGATAATTTTATCATTATCCTTTTTGGTAAACTACATATCTTCATCTATCTGCTAAGGTCCTATGTTAGAAGAAAATTTAAGAATATAAGGTATCCAGCATTTTTTTTTTTTTTCGGTCTTTCTGCCATTTCTTGGGCCGCTCCCATGGCATATGGAGGTTCCCAGGCTAGGGGTCTGATTGGAGCTGTAATTGCTGGCCTACACCACAGCTCACAGCAATGCTGGATCCTTAACCCACTGAGCAAGACCAGGGATCAAACCCGCAACCTCATGGTTCCTAGTCGGAGTCGTTAACCACTGAGCCACGACAGGAAATCCAAGGTATCCAGTATTGATAAGGACGTAGTGACTGGGACATTTCATAAAATTCTGAAGGAAGTATAAATTAACTATCTTTCTGGAGGACAGTTTGACAGTAGTTAAGAGCCTTAAAAGTGTAAAAACCAAACAACCTAAATGTCTATAAATAGAAGACTGATTAAAGAAATATCCATATAGTAGAATACCACATTGCAGTATATCGCAAAAACATAATGTTCAATTGAAAAAAGGAAGTTATACAATAATATGTACACTATTATTCCATTTATGTAAGTTCAAAAACAATGCTATTTATGATTTATGGATAATCACCAAGATTTAATTTTCAAATATTCATTCAAAAAAAAAAAAAGGAATATAAAGAAAGAAAAAATATCAGAGAGCATAGCACATATGAAAGGGTAAGGGCCGTTTTGCAAAGCTTTTGTTCTGGCTGTGTATGTGGATATGTGTGTGTTTACTGTGTCCCAGTTTAAAAAGCATTTCTCACTGTGGATCAATTTAAAGCAAGTTTTAAAGCCACAAGTAGAGTTTACAAGGTGTAATTTACTCATCTTCAGCTTGTTGCTCCCAAAGAGGTGCCGTGACTTTTCTCTCTACCATATGGCAGAAGCTGCCTTCCTTCTCCCTCTCTCAAGTCCAGACAAAAGAGAACAAAGCCCAGAAAGAGGGGCCTAAGTCCCATGTCCTAATTTAAGTCCAACATCTCCTTCCCCGTTACTGACACAGAAAATGCCCCTTCCAGCCAGTACAATTCCATCCTTGAGAACAAAAGAATACAGCCCAATCCTTCAGCTTGAACTAAATACAATATAATGAGCTCACCATCCTAAAAAAATGTGCATTTAACATGGGAGGCTTGGAATACAAAGGAAGAAGGGTATGTTTAACAAAGAAAACTATACTTATATATGTTTACCAAGCATTATAACCAATAGAAAAAAAATGAAATTTAAATAACATCAAGTCATCAAGGAAGGAGGATAATTAAATAAAATACATATCCATACAATAGGATATTTATAGCTATCAAATTATATTCTCTAAGAATATATAAACTATAAAACTATAGTAGTAAATGAAAAAAGATGAAAAATTATATGTGATATGACTTTGTGATTCCAATTTTGTAAAAGAAAATCTGTATTATATTTAGGGAGAGAGACTTGTAAGAAATATGGCAAAATGATCTCAATGTTGAATATTCGGTTTTTCATCTTTCGCAAATTTTTTATTTGGAAAAATATTTTTTTAAGATTAAATTAGAACTGGAAAAAAAATCTCTCCCACATAGATTCAGTGTTGAAACTCAGAGTAGTTTTTTGTCTCTCCCATCTCTCTTTTGAAAACATCATTATAAGCTGCCCAAATGCAGTAGCTAAATTTTTCTAGTTGTCTCTTAATTTACAGAATAAAAAAAAAAGGTCCTCAAGAAATAGAAAACATTCCAGAAAATGAAATACTATATTCAATCAATTGTTTAATTAATCAGTTAAAAACATGTTATATTTGTTGCCTAGGAATACGGTAAATGCAATAGGGTAAAAAAATAATGTAATATATTGTCTCTGTTGAGCTCCTACTCTGTAGCAGAATACAGGAGGCTGTTTCACATATTATCTCACTTAAAGGATAGTGAGCCAGATCGAGAGTCAGGTCTTATGAATCTTTGCTCCTCTTCCGTCCTGCCAGATATAAGATGTCAATTTACCATTAAGCAGGCCACTCGGCTGTCATGTAAATGCTGTGCCTTCTCCACCTGCTGCACTCAGGCTTTTTTCAGGTTTTCTTCAGACACAGTTTAACATCAGAAAACACATGAAACAAAAATGTATGGGGGTGTATAAATCAATTAAGATGTAATGAAGAGCTAAATGGTACAGTATAGTAGAGGAGATGGATAGGCATATGTTTTAACTACATAGTTTAACGGTCAAGAGAATGATATGAGCTAAAATTGGCAGGAAGTATACAGAGAAACCAACTTGCCATAGACCTGGAAGGACGCGTGGAACTGGGCTAAGTAGAGACTATTCTAAGCAAGAGGAATGTCTTCTGCTTGAAATAGGGAAAACACATGAGCTGAGGGGCGATCTTATATAATGACACTTGTCATCACCATCAGAGGATCAAGATGCCAGCCTAAAACCCATGCACAGTTTCAAAGCTAAAGAGAACAAGCCCCACTACCACCACCAAAAGTCTATAGACATGCCTGAGAAACCCCAAAACAATCCACATGGACAATAGGTTTTTGCAGGACACCAGTTCTCACTTTCCTAGTGATATTTCGCTAGAGCATACAAGGTTACCTCTTAAGGACCTGAAGGAGATAACTGAACATAGTCCATACAAAGCAATTATTATATTGAAGTCTAATGTTTCATCTTTAAAAATCTTGCATTTGTGCATTCAGTTAAATGCTCCTCCTAATCTTTGTGTAAAATTGGAGCTTCAGATATGTCATGCTTATTAGTTTATGCAGCATATTCTAGCATCTGCTATATTGAGAAATACATACATATAGGTAGATGTGCAGACAGATAGACAGACACATTCACACATATATTTATATATATGCAAGTGTAACTCATCAGGTCCTATGAATTTTTCTTCGTCTTCCATCCTGCCAGATATAGGATGTCAGTCTACCATTAAGCAGGCCACTAGGCTGTCATTTACATGCTATGCCTCCTCCATGTGCTGCACCCAGCCTTTATTCAGGTCTTCTTCCGAGACAATTTAACATCAGGTACTTGGCTACCAGACAGTATTTTCCAAGTGGCCCTTCAGCATGCAGCAAAATAATGTTTCACCTTTAAATTCTGACTGCTGGTCTTACTTTTACGCCCCCATTCCCATCCTCTGGGTATACACAAAATTGTGTTAATTTTGCTTAGGACTCTACTTCCATTGGAGGCAGGGACCATATGTTATTTGACTGCTTTGGGGTTTTTGTCTTTTTTTTGGTCTTTTAAAGGCAGCACTTGCAGCATATGGAGGTTCCCAGGCTAGGGGTCTAATCGGAGCTGTTGCTGCCGGCCTATGCCAGAGGCACAGCAACACCAGATCCGAGCTGCGTCTGTGACCTACACCAGAGCTCATGGCAACCCTATATCCTTAACCCACTGAGCGAGGCCAGGGATCAAACCCGCATGGTTCCCAGTTGGATCCGTTTCCGCTGCGCCACGACTGGAACTCCTGTCATTTGACTTTGATTCTCACCACCACCACCAGGTTTTGAGCATGCTATATGCTCTATTCACTTCACTCTGCATACAGTAGGCTGGAGTAATAGTTGTGCATTAGTGCAAGAGACAAGAGCACTTGTGCACATCGAGAATACTGTCAGGAAACAATGAATGACATGAGGCAGCTTTACGTTTTGTTAGCCTCACCATAATCTTTATCAGCTACCCCTCCTCAAGGCCTCCCCCATAAACCATGCATGCTATGCCAATGCAGACTCAGTCCAAATCCAGCAGTCCTCTTCCAACCGGATGTCTAATCTTAAATCCCCTGGAAATGCCATTGGGTCCTGACGGGAAATAATGAGACATAAGCTTGTAAACACCCAGACATAAAATCTAGGTAGGGTACTTTAGACTTGATGCAATAGATAATAAGGAATTCTTGCAGGCTCCTCAAAAAAGGGAATACTTGATACAGTGAACTATCAGAAAGATTGCTCTCTGTAGAACTTAATTCACTGCAAACAGTGAACTGCGCAAACATGAACGAAACTTTTCTAAGAAATAAGTCTAAATAATGAGCTAAATAACAATGAAGTGTTAATAATGAAGGAGCTGAAGGTCTTTAAAAATTCCGTTCTGGCATAATTAAGGGATAAATCAGTTCAAATGAAAGATGTCACTGTTATTCATTTATTAAATTAGGTTTCATGTGAACAGGGTGGATTTTTTAAGATTATTTGATTATTATATATGTTAATGCCATTTCCAGTTTTTGAAAAATTGATTAATGCCTTGCCATTGAAAATATAACTATATTTATCAAATTAACTTCTCAAAGGCCACTTGATAGCCACCAGATGGCAACGTGAACTGACATAAAATCAGAAATGTAAGTTATGGATAGCTCTGAGACTATGCGTCATACTCACTCATCCCACTGATTTCCTTTAAAATTGTAAAACATGAAGGCTTTGCACCACTTCTGTAAATTCCATTTGAACATAATGAAATATGCTCTATCCACAATGCTTACAATAATTAATTTTTTTCCTAATAGAGGTCTATCTAGAAACAGCACAATATGGAATGATCATTAATAGTCCTGCTATGGTGCTTGAATAAATGCCTATCAGGAACACAGGCACGCATTAGTAAATTTCCTAAAGAAAATCCATTTTCATTTCAAATCCTGACATTTTATTTAGAAAAATTATACCCTTTATTTTAATTATTTCAGTAAACATAATGAGGGTGTTGCTAACTACACCTCAGAGTACTTTATTTTCTCCATTTTTTAGTAATATGAGTCTACATGTAATTAAAGGCGTGCTGCATTAATGATGCCGAAGGTCTCCAAGGGACACATTTAATGTCCACCTCATAATATTATGCCAAAATTACATGCACAGAAGACTTTTTAATAATCTTTGTTTCCTAATTTAGTTTTGATTGGCTCTGAAATCCATAGCTGCACTCAAGGGCTCACATTTCTACCATCATCAGCACTTCTGCGCCATAAATTGTACAAACGCCCATGACTTCTTCCGTCTCCAGGCTTCCTTTGAAAGCTTCTGTTTAACTTATCCAGAAAATTAGCTGCAGGCTGGAGATAATTGCAGATAATTTTGCCATTTTTAAGCCACTGGGGTGTTGCGTGGAGATATGACAGCTAAGTTTGTCTAAACACAAAGAACAAGTCATAGCTTTGTGTTGTCACTTCAGCTTTACGCACAGGTTCAGATCATCCTATTTGCTCTTTATGCAAATTGAAACAAATTGTAGTCACCAGATGATCTGTGTGTTCTGACAAAGCTGTGCTACCTGAAGCTTTTATGTAGCTGAAGGAAGGACATGATCTATATGAACATGTTATCCCAGCCTAAAAAAATGCTTAACCTTCTACCTTTCTGATTCTTCCTCTCAACAAAAATAGTTTTTTTAGCCATCAACAACTTACAGGTTATATATCAAATTAAATTAAAAAGAAAAAATATGGTCTCAATACACACAATTCATGCATATATATTTATACTTATATATTTATGTATCTACTCCCCTATTCCACTATCAAAAGTAGAAATGGCAGACTCTCCCATAAAACTAGTGTTTAAAGTGCTGATACTATTCCTGTACAACAATTTAAAATTACTAGACATTAAAGAGTTATTAAGGAGGTTATTCAGGTTTAATAAGCAGAAATCTACTGTTAAATGAAATATGGTCCTTTTTTCCTAATATTTCATTCTAAAGCAAATGCAGCATTCATGGACTGTCACTGGCATATAATGATGGAGGCAAAGCAAAAAGCAACAACACAGACTCTCAATGCATTGCCAATGAACTTCAACTTTCTATGAGATAAATTGGTTATGGGAATTACAGGGTATTTCTCTGACCAAATGTGCCCTCAGTGCTCAGAATTGCTATAGTCACAGCTAATAAGGGTGTTGCTAACTGAGCAGGTGATTATTGAAACCATTCTGAAGCAAACATTTACATATCAGGGCTAAGCTGTGATTGTGCTTCTGTGGCAGCTGCCCTGATGTAATAGGCCATAACGACTCTGAGGGAGCAGGTATGGATGCATGTGTCAAGGCGGGGAGAACATGAAAGTCATAACACAAATGACTCTATGGATTCCCATTAGACCTCCGGCTAAGGAGCACCTAAGCAAGTCTGATATGACAGCGTCCTGAGACAGCTTTACAGCTTCATGTCAGGAACCCTTATACCAAAGAGTTTTATGGAAAATTTGAAACTGCAGAGAGGAAGTGTTGCTATATTAGGTCTGGTATATAACATGCATACAAATAGTCCCAAAGTACGCATTTAAAGGACAGATGATTAAATCTGTTATGCCAGTGAAATGCATATTAAGGAGTCCAAATTAAGTATTGATAGGTAACATCTCATAAACCTCACACTCTCCCTTGGAAAACAATTCAGTGCCATGACAGGCTTAAACTCACCAAGGCTTCTGAATATCTGCATCACAGTAAGATGAAGCCTTTTAAAACACTTTCCTGTGGACTTTCATATATACATATAAAATACAGGTTAATTACACTTGAAAAAGCTGGGAGGTATCATTTCCATTTTTTTTCTCTTTTCGTCTCTAACATCACTTAGCCAGTGGACTGGTAGGAATTGGCTTATTTAAGGGCCTTAGACCATGCCTGTGAACGGCAGGCATGAGAAGTTCTATAATGTGCCCTTTCCCACTCATGATGGGAGAAAGACACATACTGAAGACACCAAGTAAACCCTTCAACATGATGGACAGGAGCAGTGCTGAGCAAGCATTCTCTTGCCAGAGGCTGACATCAGGGAAGCTGCACATTTAAATCCCACATTGAATACAACATATAGGGCCTACACAAGTCCAAACAGCACTCTGAAAAAGGATCTTTGCTATTTTACTTAAATACGCAAATTATTAAACAATTCCAGAAGAGGCATATTGCTACAAGTACGTGCAAACCAATACCTAGAGTTAGAGTTGTTCTTAACAATATGAAGAGTTGGCCCGGAACTCATCCTCTGCCAAGGAGTGGATGATTGTACCAGCTGTCACCTTAACAGCAGTTTCACCCCAGATATGCAATGAGATCTTAAATTTAACCTTTTATGAGAAATTACTAAAAGCCTTATATATAAGGCCAATAAATGTCCCAGCTCATTTACAAATTTATTACAGTTTTCCTAATGTGTTTGAATAAACTCCTCTTCTGGAAGCCTCTGGTTTCTAAAAGGCAACTTCTTTGCAAAAGCACACACCTGTTTCCCAGAGAGACGGGTCCTTTCTTTGAAATATTTAGTCTTTCAGGGCACTTTAGTCATAGTGACACCTAATAGCCAAGCTTTTTTTCTCACTCTCCACAAAATCAGGTTTAGACTATAATTCAAACCAGTCCCCAAAGGCACTTCTGAAAAATGGCAAGCCCTTAGCTTTTAGGTGAAAACACTCTTTATTGCTCAAAATTGTTTCCTGTTACAAAACCTTTTCTACAGTGCTAGGTCTAAGATGATCTTATGCTAATTTAACTCACTGGGGACTGTGAACAGATGCTACTTTGATTAATAGTTTCACTATCCTGAAAATGCCAGGCCAGGTTCAAGATAATAAAGTCAGGTAAGAATATTATTAAAATCTGCCATACGATTACATCTGTTGTGTGGAGAAAAATGGGATCACAGTTCCTACATCAAATATAGACCACCCATAATAAGAAATAACAACAAACCGGAGAACCCACTGTCTGAATTCTTTACATTGCTTTACATCATTTTAATCACCAAACTCTTTACTAATATCTTAAATTTACAGCAACACTTTTAAAATTCAACATGTTGCTCCAATGTTACCTTTTTTCATAGCGTCTACCTTTCCGCAAAGAAAAAGACATATCAACTATGAAAACAAGAAATTCTCTAACTTTGCCTATCAAAAAGATAGTACTTGAATTTACATGTGCAATGTCATTACTTTTCAGCAAACATGTTTTCAACATTCTCTATAGAAAACCACAACCCTTGAAAATAAGAAGCTGCATAAGTTGATAAACAAGACTCTTGTGAAAAAGCTTCCATGAGGCTTTAGCCCCTGTCTCCTCCTCTGCTTTTCTCACTGGTGTCCTAACCAAGGATTTCTAAATCACAGCAGTTTCCTAACGAGGAAAACCATGTTATCTACATTCTAGCCTTGAACTATGGAACTGGGACTGGCCTTACGTAGGTGAAAAAACCTTTGTGTTTTGTATTTTTTTTTTTTTTTTTTTAGGGCTGCACTCTTGGCATATGGAGGTTCCCAGGCTAGGGGTCCAGTTGGAGCTACAGCTGCCAGCCTAGGCCTCAGCCACAGCATCTCAGGATCCAAGCCACAACTGTAACCTACACCACAGCTCACAGCAACGCCAGATCCTTAACCCACTAAGCAAGGCCAGGGATCGAACCCACAACCTCACGGTTCCTAGTCGGATTTGTTTCTGCTGAGCCACGGCAGGAATTCCGAAACCTTTCTGTTTTTAAAGTTGGCTTACCACAGGATTTTATCCTTACCACATCATATATGGCCTAGTCATATTCCCAATCCCAAATCTGAAATTTAACCTTTAGTTGGACTTTTTCTTTTATAATTTATATTCAGTGCACTTGTCACAGTGAAACCTTTGGTTTTGCAGGAAAGTGGAAGGTAAGTTCCAATGCATCAATCACGCTGTGCAAACTGTAATTCCAGGTGGTGCAGGCCTCCGCTGAGAAGGAAGCTAGCCTGTTAGCACAAATCTGCCACCTGCAGACTCAGCTCATTGCCTGAGTTGAATCTTTATACTCACCACATTTGTATGCATATACAACACACCCACACTCAATACGAAATATTCTATTCAAAAAGGTTGTCTCACCATTGCACAGAATGTCTCCGGAGGGTCTCCACAGGTAATGTCTGGAGGATCCAGTTTCACTTTCAGATATTTTGTCATGTCTGTGGATTCTGGCTGACAGGCCATGTAATCCCAAACTTTCCCTTCTTCTGTGTAAATCTGAGTCTTACACACATCATAATGTCCCCACACCAAGGGGTAGGGCTGCATCACCGAGGACACTGTAACCCACAGGGCATGAATTGACAGGAATCTTGACAAATACATCTCTAAATTCTTGGCAATCTTTGTGGTAACTAAAGCAGGGCTTACTTATCTGTGGTTTCTATTTTACATGTGCATCTATGTCTCTATGGTGGTAGGTCTGTATATTAAAACAAAAGAGGATGAGACTTCAAAGTAGATTCCAAAACTAAAAGTGGAGGGTTCAGAAATTGTGCGTGTTCAGGTATATTGAGGACTTTGGTGGAAGCCTAGCATACTTGTGCATTAGGCATTAAGAAGGACTTGCAGCGTTTTCGTTGTCCTAGAACATATCTATTAGACTTGGGTCTAGTTTGGTTCTGGTAAAAGATGTCCAGTAGCAGGTAATGATTTAGTAAAGTGATGGCTCTCCTATTGTACATCCAATAACCCTGGTAGATCCTCGATGCTCACAGCTCACAAGGGATGCTCAGACACACTGAGGTATCAGTATCTGAAGCAAAAGGATGAGTGTCTGTAGCCCGGCATCTGCTTCCCATCAATCATTCTTTTCTTCTGGCACCAACACCCTTTTAGAAACAAGAAGAGTAAGAGTTATTGTCCCAGAATCAATGCATTATGAAATGTGTGCTATGTTGACATTTGGGAGGTTTGATGCAATATAAAGCAAATTGGTGTAATATGGATAACCTTTACTCAGCTGATTTGCTAGAATGAGCAAACCACAGAAATCATTCACATTGGGGAGAATTTCGATACAAAGGATTTAACTCTTCCATAACAAAGACAGATGTTGGTGTTTCAGGTGAGTTACAGGTTTTCGCTTCAAAAATTACATTTCCATCTTGACAAAACTGAGAGCAAGCAGCTAGATTTAAACACTTCTCATATACTGCAGTGCTAGACAGTCTTCCAGGAGAACAATGGGGAAAATGAGAGCTTTTATAACAATGACAAAGAAGTGACAACTACTTGTATGCCTTTTGTCTCTTGGCAAAGAGACCCTAAGAATCTCCAGATTCCTTGTACATTTCTTAGCTTTTGTTAACTGGAGTGAAAATCGGCACTGTTGGCACCAGCCTGTCCCTTTGGACTTGCTTATTATATTGGAAGAATTTAGCATCTTTTGTTTAGTTGCATTTAGTGATAAAGATAACTTGGCTCTGAAAAAACTACTCAAAAATAAAGCCAAAGGAGCAAATTTTCCTTTCATAAGAATTTTGTTTTCTTACATCTTTTTATAGCCATTACATCTGCATTTGCAGCTACTTTCTGTAACAGAAGAAGAGAATTTGTCCCAAAGGCGAATATTATACGCTGCTTTAAAACTAAAAGCTCTGTAGTAAAACGCACAATTTAAAATGCACATATAAAAATAGCTGAGGGTGAGTTAACAGGCCATGAAGCAGAATAATATGGCACTAATTCTAAGAGAAAATAAAAATTACTGTTTAAAAGTACTTCTGATTAACTGATAATGCAGCCTACATATCCATGGGTACAAGTTATTGGTGAGTTTAACTGGCAACTTTTCTCTTCAGCAATCATTGTCCATATCTACACAAATGGTAACAGTCGGAATCTAGGTGTAGAAAAGTATATGTGCTTAATTAGCTGGTTCATATTGTCAGTCCCAATAATTAACCTTTTTTTTTAATGTAAAAGAACAAAAAAGCCTACAGACTTAGGAAATACCATTATAGACCCTTCAATTCACACTAAGCAGTTTAAATATGGAAGTTCACTATCCTCAAACAATCTTATAAAAGGAATTCACTATATTTAAATAAAGTACCATCTTAAAATGAACTAAGCCTCAGAGACTATGAAATGCCAACAGATGGTTGAATTGTGTTTCCATAGCAAAGTAATTTATAATAATTGCTTTATGGATGCAAGTGCAATTTTCATTATATTCAATTCATAAAATGTTATCATACTGCTGCAATTTGTGATATTTTTTATTAGGAAAAGTGTTGAATATTTGAGTTCCTATGAAGCAATAATTAGCAGTTTGTCTAAACATGTATAAACTACAGATTTGAATCTGCCTCCTTGTAACATAAAGATTATATTGTGTTCAGTACATTTTGAAATCTTAAACCAAAAAGAAAAAAATCACAGGGAAGCATGTGTTGTGGCTATTATAGCCTTCTGCTTTTTTCAGATTCATTAGTAATTTTAAGTTGATATTTTCAGAAATATCCAACATTTTGACAATTAGCAGTGTGAAAGGGTATTACTATAACACAAAAGTACATATTCTAGATGCACTTTTCAACTGTGTTTACTACTTTATTATAACAAGAACAAACATTTTCATGGGGGGGGGCGATGGGGAGTGGGGATTATAAGTGAAGCAGTGTGAAATCTACTATACCAGAAATTATTAACTTAAATTCTGAGTTTCAAATACAAAGCAATGTATTTATCAAGAACCATACGCTCTTGAAGACCTGAAATGAACTGCTCTGAGTTTGAACTGAGTACAAGTTAATTTTTAATATTATTTTTGAAATATGACCTTCAAGATACATTTGAATCCTCCCTGAGATTGTCACTTTTTAAAAATAATAAATATCATCCCCCTAATCTATTTATTCTTGGCTACTGTCTTCACGCACATTTTGCCTCACGTGAATCACAAAATACAGGATGTCCATATACATGTGTGCTAAAAATTTCAGCACCAAGGAAATTTATGGGAACCTGTTACTATTTCCTGACACAACAGTGATCCCATTGTAACGAATTCTCATTAGAGTACACCAGAATTATAATGATGGTCATTACAGAGAATTATGGACTACACCATTGATCGAATTTAGAAAACTGACAAAGAAAAACGCAGAGGAGTGCAAGACATTTGAATATTAGGCAGTTGCAGGACTGTGCGACAGACATTCTTGACAAGAAGCAGCCAATTATAGCTTAAATTTCTGGCACATAACCAGTTGTGATTAATAGTTTTCCATTACATTACAGACATATTATTAATGTATTAAAAATGTCAAGCTTTGGCAAGCACTAATATGGCATGGCTCAGTTAGTCTGCAGAATTTACATTTAATGAGCTCCCATTGACACAGAAAAAGATATTGACCACAGCATATTACAGATCAGGAGCAGAGGGTCACTAAGCTGTTCTTTAACATAATTATTTGATTTCATTTCAATTTTTATGTTTGTAGCATCACTTAGAATGTATCCTTCACATCAGGATTTCCTTACGTTTCAGCGCCACAAACACTTCAAAGAAAATCCTCTCAATTGAAAACTCATAAGAAATTAAATCTATGAAGTTCCATGGCACACAATGGAAAAGAAGCTTCTGTCAAAACCAGGAATTTTCTATTAAAGTATAATTATGAGGTTTCCAAGAAACTAAAATGATTTAAAAATAGAATTTTTTTACCCTTTAACACTCTATTACCTAATGGCACCACTTCCCATCTGGCTGTGCTTTCAAGCAGGTTAAAATCATCAATAGCTTCTTAAAAGCTAGGTCATCACAGCAAATATCCAGGCAAACCGATTATGAGAAGGACAGTCAATGACAGATCTGGGGGTTTAATATACTAAACTAATCCCTTCTTGCCCATAACTGAACGAATTGCCAAGTAACGTTGGCTTTGAATATGTCTCAGGTGAATTTGTATCACTAAATGTGAGCAGCTTCAGAAGAGCTCTGGGCAGCCCAGTTCTAGTTCTTTACTTTGTGAACCTTGAGAACTCACTGTAATCAAACAGTGCCATCATCTCTACCTGTGCACTAAGGGACTGGGAAGTCTTCTTTGATATAAATACCCATTAATACGCTATGAGTACTCCAATGACCTCTGACTGGTATATAAATCTATGAAACCAACATGAAAATATAAAATTATGTCATACCCTCAATTTGACAGATGTTACTGATCTGGACTAAAATGTGCTATAATATGGTTTTGCATATAAGAAACGTAACTTTTTCCAGGATTCTGTAGTTAATTCCCTTCTATCTTGGGTTAATTTTGCAGAAGGCATTTCACAAATCCTTTCTTTCATCAGAAAAGAAGCCTCCCAAATATTACATGGAAGTAATAATGATCAAAATTATAGACAATTAAATTCCAAAAACAATTGCCAATTTCATCAACTGAGACAAAAATATTGACAGTAAATCCACTAACTCTAGCTGGCTCTCAGTATTTGTTTTATTATATAATCTCACTAGGAGGTGGGGGTGGTGGTAGTAGGCTATTTATTCCATAAATACTCAGCTCTTCAGGGGCACCTGAAATAGACAGCTATTGACTCATTTCTCACAGACATAAAGAATTTTATAAATATGCATGTTTCTGAATGGGAAGGAACAAAAAGAACACTGACTATAATCATATTCCATTGAGTGAAAAATATAAGGAAATAAAGACATATCCAAATTCCATAACCTATCAAAATTAGCAGCTTCCAACACTGTCATAATGAGATTGATTAGATGAGATATTTTATACTGAAAGATCTTTGCATTTACTTATTTGCTGTGAAGAAATAGTTTTTTAGTTATCTTAATGGGACACATTTGCTTCTATACTTTTTTAGCTGTCTTTCAAGATATAAGGAATTTAACAGGTACTGCAACATCATTGGCATATTTTATTCATACTTGATTGGGTATTATGAGCAACTGTCTATCATGAGAACCTTAATAAAACCAAATAGCACACCTTAGTATCTGAAAGCTCTCCGTTTTCACTAAGAGAATAATGATTAGGGAAATTAGATAGCATAGATTTTGTAAGATGTTTGGGGATGGGATAATTCACAAAATTATTTCAGAATCAGTTAAGTCTAGAATAAATAAACAGCCTCATTAATATAGAACAACAAATCTGTCATTGTCATGTAAGGAAGTTCAGAAATCCAAAGTTTCAAATAGACATTTGAGAAAATCTACATCCACCTGAAGTTTTGAAACAAAACTCTGGATTCTTAAGATAAAATTATTTTTAAAAGTATGCTAAATCTCTTACTGACCTATAATTCATACATACACATACATTTTCTGTTAACCTATCACTGATTTTCTGAATTGTATGAAATTTTCTATTTCCAAGTGACTTGGTGTTTCATAACGCTAAAACTCTTTGTCCAAATATTTACAATACTTAGAAAACATATCAACTAAGTATATAACAGTTTAATTTTTTGAACATTATTACTTGATGTTTTTTCAGAATAACAACAGAGGCAAAGACAGGTATGTGCATCACTTACAAATATACAAAAGGATACTGCAAAATACATTAGCCTTCTTTTAAAAAAGCTAACTTGAATCACTTTAACACATACCCGGTGAAAGCTAACAAACCGACAATCTCAACAGGAAAAAATAGCTTTATGTGCATATAAAATCAACTGTTTTCTTACAAAATGTTAAGATTTCCCTTTTAATTTTGCAATAGGAAGTGCCACCAAAATTATAGCCAACTACATGGAATTTTGAATTCCCTCCTGTTGGTCTTCAGTGGTGAAATAGATCTTATCTCATGGCATCCAGAAAAGAAGAAGAAATGTACCTCTTATGCATGTAAGCTGGAACAACATTCTGTGTGAAACACTTGAGGCAATTTTTCTTTGCATTCTGATCCACATGCAAAGATCCAAATTTCATATTAATGAAAAACTGAAAGTTACTTATCTTCCAAAAGAATCTTGGGCAGTTATTGAGCTGACTTTCCTTTGCCAAAGAAAAAAGGGGGAGCAGGCAGGTGTGAGGCGTTCTAAGTGACAGTTCAAAATACTTAATAAAACCGAGGGTTGCTAATACCCAAAGGTTAGAGATGCTCTCAAGGACTGGACAAATCAGAAAAAAACTAGCCCCTACTGCAAAAAAAAAAAAAAAAAGAGAATTTATAGAAAACTTTTTCTAACAAGCTTAGCCATTAAGTACACTAGAATACATTTTGTTAGAACTGTTCTGGGGTTTTTTTCCAATTATAAAAGGAACCTTTTAGTATTTTTCACTCGTAAAATAGGGCCTTCTAAAGCAAATCCATTGCCAGATACACCACATGTTTATGGAATTCTGAATCTTACTCAGAATTTTCCATTCCAAAGATTGACAAACTGTTATGAGTGGCTCCATTACCATTCCTTGGGAAGAAGGGAGGGGGGAATAAAAGCCGGGGATAAAAGCTCTCTGGAAATCTATACCTGATGTGAAGATAGAAACGCAACTTCCGACTTTTCCAAATAAAGTTCTTAAACCCGCCCCCCGCTAGGAATTTTCCTCTCCTACCCAGTAAATTACAACCATCCTAAGTGCATTTCTGGGGGGAGAAAAAGAAAAAAGTCCCCAGTGAGGCTACCAAAATAAACAGCAGAGGGCGCAGTTTCTTTCTTTATCTAAGTTTTCCCTTGTATGAATCACTTAATTGGTTATTTTGGGCCTAATAATATTCAGTATTATTTGTATTGTATATAGATGTCCACAGATCCATACAGGAGTGCAATTCAATGTCCCTAGCCGAATCCATCAACCGATTAATGCAATGCCAATATAGAATCTGAAAAAATATTCCAAAAGCATTCCTACACCAAGTCTTTCCCTTTTTCAATTTTCCCTTCTCCCCAGCTGCACAACATGGGATAGTAAAGCTTTAATCTCGCACCAATAAAGGAGATTAAAAGAAAGGAACTTCAAAAGCTCAGTATGGCCACCAGTTCCACAGAGCCGGTAAGAGGGCAAGTTTTCTCCCTAAGCAAGGACAACTGGCAAATGAAGGGGAAGAAAAAAAGGAAAGAAAGAAAAAAAGAAAAAAAAAGAACCCTCCATTGCGTTGTGGTGGTCGGGGGCGGGGGGGGCGGTGGGAAGCGAGCTGTGTGTCTGTGAGTCCGTCGATGGAAGCACCCACCCCGCGCCCAGGCACTGAGTACAACACACAGACACGTAACCCGCCCAGGGCGCACACCAGGAAGACTTGTGTGTGGGTGTGAGAGTGTGCGGGGAGTGTGCGCGCAGAGCCTCTGCGCGCTGCCTCCTTAAGGCGCTTCACAAAGTTCCTCGCCCACCCCAAGCCTGCCCTCCCGCCTGTGGATTGCGCTGGGGGGTGGGGTGGGGTGGGGGAGTCAGGAGGAAGGGAGGGGGAAAGCCGGGGGGAAGAGGGGCCGAGGCAGGACGTGCGGGTCGCTGCGGGAAAGAGAAGCCGGAGGCACTCACCGTGGGGCCCCGGGCGGGAGCCCAGCCGACGGCGCGGGGCGGCGGCCCAGCCCAGCCTGGTGCGCCTCAGGCGGCGGCCGCAGCAGCGGAGCCCCGGGCGGCGCTGGGCGGGCGGCGGCGGCGGTTACCACCGAGCCTCCTCCGAGGCGCGTGCGGTGCTGGAGAGCTGAGGGTGTGGACTCGGGCACCGCCGCCCCACCGCCGCACCCCCGGAGTCCCGGTTGCGCCTGGCCCGCGGCGGAAGAGGACCCCGCGGACCCGGAGCCCGGCGCCTGCCCGCCACTCCCCACCGCTTAATTACCTTCGCCTCCGGCCCCGGGGGGAGCCTCCTGTGCGTCGCCCCCTCTCGGAGCCTTAGCGGAGAGGGGGAATTCCTTCCCGTTGACGTCCTCTTCCAAAATGCAAAAGATCAGTGACTTTGACAGGTAGATGAGGGGGAGGGAATAGGGGTGGGCGGAGAGGAAGAGAGGATGAGAAAGGTGCCTCTCCCTCCAAAAATATACTGATATTAATAATGAAATTGCAGCCTTCAGGAGGTCTCGCCAGCCCAGTCCTCCGCTTGCCGGCTCTCCTCCGCGCCTCCTCGTGCCACTGCCTCTGCCACTTCTCGCCTTAAACTTTTACTGAGGGATTTTTTTTTTCTATTTCTATTTTTTCCCTCTATCTTTTTTTTTTTTTTTAATTTTTTTAAGCTGCAGGAAGATTTCCTGATTCCCAGGGATCAGAACCAGCGGCCCGGCGGTTCTACCCCGCTCGGCACAGCTTTCATTTTATTTCAGATGAAGACGTGGAGCTTAGTCAGAAGGGACATAAATCAGGACAATTAGCATTGGCGCCAAGAAGATCCTCTAGTACCAGTTTCGCCCGGGCTTCCTTCGCGCATTCCTCCACTCAAGTCAGAAATGTCACTGCACATAGCGTTGATGGCTGCGAGACGCGACGCACCCAAAGTCCATTTGATGAAATATACATGGCCCACGATGCTTCTGGATTGCGGTTCCCGGGCTCCCCGCCCCCGCCCGCGGCGCCCAGCCGGACCCGGCTCCGAGAGGGCAGCGAGCTCTCTGCAAACTTAGGGGCGCGTACGAATTAAAGAGTGAGCGCGAGCGCCAGAGAAGAGAAAGGAAGAAGCAAGCCGGGGGAAGCTTCAGCCCTCGGAGAGGTGGCATGTACGTTTCACTTAAAAGCAGATCTTCTTCTGCAACTGCCAGCAAGTGGAAGGATTGCAAACCTTATACTACCTCGAGACCTGGGCGCTCCGAGCGGTCCTAACTCCATCCCGCTCGCTGTTGCGGCTGCTGCTCTAGCCGCCGCAGCCGCGGCTCCATTACCTCGGGGTACGGAGGCTCTGAGACCACCCTTCACCTCCCCCACCCTTAGCTCGCCCACACAAGCGGTTTCTAGTAACTCTTCACGTACCTTTTACTCATGCCCTCGCCTGTCCCACCCCTCACTCCTCCTCTCGAAAACTGACCCGAAGCACACCCTGGCTCCTATCTGTGATCACTGAAACAGGGTTTTTCAACCAATTCCCTTGCCCAGCCAGCGGCCCCTACAGCGCAATCCCCGAACCTCCTTATTTAGAAGTTAATTCTCCTTTAGAAAGTTACATGCTTTTCAGGCCTCCTCACCTTTCTAAAGAGAAAGACAAATGCCCCCGCCCCAAGCCTTCCCTCCCCATCACTGGGGGCTCAAACTTAGTCTGGATCACTCTTAGCTACAGTCATCCAGAGAAAAATCCAGATTTACTTAAATAGGAAAGACTTTAATTTAAAAAGACTGTTGCAAAAGGGAGAGAGCCCCGATCTTACAAATCTGCAAGTGTCTCAAAATCAAACAGAATCAGAATTAGGTATGGTAAGGGGCATAAGCAGTAAGGGAGACCTGGGCGGATAAGAGGGAGTAAACCCATGCGTGACCAACTGATTTGACATGGTCCACCGATTTGGGGAATAAACTGACAAAAAAGCAGACAGCAGTGTTCTGCACTTTAGTGTTTGCTCAGATTTGGGGCCAAGTTCAGGGTCCCATGTGGAGGAGGAGAAGAGGCCAAATTCAAGTTGGGTAAAGACAAAATGAAGGATAAGAAATGGGTAATTGTTGCACACTTGGTCACCCACTGCCATGTCTCACAGCGGAGGCACAGAGCTTGGAGCAGAGGGTATTTGTTTTAGGGTTTGTTGTTTTTGCTTTTTGTCATGACTGGGGGTGGTGATGGCAGAAGGACACATAGGGGAGAAGCTTGTTCAGCTGAGCCTATAACCAGATCCTCCTTGGCCCTGAGCAGCCAGACAGTCCAGGCACCCCCACCCTAGACCCCCCAACACTTGAGAGGCCAGGATAAACCTTCTCTTCCTGATTCCCTTCAGTCAGGAATCTGTTTGCTTTCCTTCTCCCACCTCTACCCTCAAGCACTGACATTCAGAAAGGAGTTGCCTGCAGGGGTAAACTCTTCAAAGGTATTCTTAGATAGCGGCCATTCCCTGCTCTGCACCCAGTCTCCTGGTGGAAATATCCTGATTATGGGGAGTGCCCCTTATCACCCAACCATCCCTCACAGGCTCCCAGAGCCTAGTCCCTTCTGCAAACCAGTAGGCCCTGAGAGACAACACCCACAGTGGCCTTCTCACTTCTCCTTGGCATCAGGCCTGAACACAGAACAGACAGCTCTCTCATCCTTACCTTTTCCTCCTCCCCTTTTCTCTCAAGCCAGGAAAACTCCTTCCGAGTTCCCATTCTCAGCTTTGTCTAATCTTTTTAGGTCCTTCTGTAGCAAAAAGGAAAGGAAAGAAATCTGTGCAGAGATGAGGAAGTTTCCTTCCAGGACACACCAGGATCTTTGCAATATTGGCTGCCAACCTGGAGAAATGTTCCCTTTCAGCTACCAGTCTCAGAACTAACCTCCTTCCTCCTCTTCCAGTACTAAACCTTTCCTCATTCCCAGGGGCTCTTTGACTAGGAGGCAGCCTTCACTCCCAAAGAAGTCCAGTATGTGACTGGGAACCCTTCCCAGTTAAGCAGCTTCTCCCACTTCAAGAATAATAGAGTCTTCCCAAAGTGAATTTTCCTATCTACCTATGTATCTATCTATCTATGTATCTATGTATCTATCTATCTATCTATCTATCTATCATCTACCTACCTACTCTTATCTTTTCACAGACCTAGTAAATCACCAATTAAATGAGTTAACTCTTAAGCAGGAAATCTGAATTTCTGAGGAGACTTTTCAATATTAAGGCCCCTTCTACTCCAGATTATGATCCCTCCTCTGGTGGGGATGGGTGGAAAGGACTTTTTCTCCCAAAAAAAGCACTTTGGGTGGATCTGATATACTTTCTCAAACTGAGAACATGTAAATTTATCTATTAAACTTTCCTAAACATCTTTGCACATGTGTTTATATAATGCACAGCAATCAGAAATTTACTTTAGTTATTTTCTTGGCATCAGGGCAGATAATTTAGGGCAGTCTTACTTTTTCTATAAAGATATATATATATAGCTATATATATAACTTTCTTTGGAAAAAATGATTTTTCTGTTTTTATTTAAACTTTCAACTCCACTTTTTTTCTCTCTCCTTTTAGAGAAGAATTATTTGATCTTTCAGTTCTTTGGCTTCAGATCTCTGGCTGGTTTCCATGTATTCCTCATTCTTCTTCAACTTAGATTTTCTTCTATTTGTAATTCTGTTAGGTCTCTAACTATTGTTCATTTTTCTAGGTTATTAGCTGCTTAAAAACCTGTTTAGAGACTTGGCAGGGTTATTTAAATACTTGTGACGTCAATATGCCAAACTGGTAGTCGTAGAAGATTTGCAGTATATCTGGTCTAAAAAGATATGTGTCTTATAACTACCATAAAGAACTTGACATAAAGCAGGAATAAGAGAAATGTTCCTTATAGGTGCAAATAATTTTTGCCCATTCCCAGAATTCATTTATAGCCTTCCTGTTAAAAGAACTAATTCCGGAGTTCCCGTCGCGGCGCAGTGGTTGATGAGTCCGGCTGGGAACCATGAGGTTGCGGGTTCGGTCCCTGCCCTTGCTCAGTGGGTTAACGATCCGGCGTTGCCGTGAGCTGTGGTGTAGGTTGCAGACGCGGCTCGGATCCTGCGTTGCTGTGGCTCTGGCGTAGGCCGGTGGCTACAGCTCCAATTCAACCCCTAGCCTGGGAACCTCCATATGCCACGGAAGCGGCCCAAGAAATAGCAACAACAACAACAACAACAAAAAAGACAAAAAAAAAAAAAAAAAGAAAAGACAAAAAGAACTAATTCCCACTATACTAAACCAAGACTTACATGTCTGAAATATCTAAATCAAGGACAAGTCCTATTTGGCCAACTGTATACAATGTGATAGATGCTTTTTTAAACTGCTGCTTGTGTCCCAGTAGAAATATCCTTCCTAGTAGTTGTAAGACCTTTAGCTCTTTCTTGTCTCCACACTGTCTTAAGGGACATGTTTATTTTAGAGCCATTATCAGTGTAGTTTTGACAGGTTTTGAAGTTCCCTACCTAGTAGGAATTTTTTTTCATTTATTTTTATTTTTAGAAGTCATACATTTATAAAACTTAAAAACTTAGTCTTACAAGGCTCATTATAGAAAATAATGCTCCCTTTTCTTAACTCGAGTTTTATTTCATTTACAGTTGTACAATGATTATCACAACCCAATTTCATAGCATTTCCATCCCAAACCTCCAGCCCAGCCCATCCCCCAACCTGTCTCCTTTTGAAATTATAAGTTTTCAAAGTCTGTGAGTCAGTATCTCTTCTGCAAAGAAGTTCATTGTGTCATTTTTTTGGATTTCACATGTAAGTGATAGCATATGACACTGGTGTCTACTGTCTAAGTTCACTTAGTATAATTTCTAGATCCATCTATGTTGCTGCAAATGCCATTATTTCTTTCCTTTTTAATGGCTGAGTAATATTCCATTGTATATATATGTACATCTTCTTTATCCACTCTTCTGTTGATGGACATTTAGGTTGTTTCCATGTCTTTGCTATTGTATATAATGCTGCAATGAACAATGGAGTACATGTATCTTTTTGAGTCATGGTTTTCTCTGGATAGATGCTCAGGAGTGGGATTGCTGGATCAGATGGTAATTCTATTTTTAGTTTTCTAAGGAATCTCCATACTCAGTGGTTGCAGCAATTTACATTCCCACCAACAGTGTACTAGGGTTCCCTTTTCTCAACACCCTTTCCAGCATTTATTGCTTGTAGACTTTGATGACCCCATTCGGGCCGGGGTAAGGTGTTATCTCATAGTAGTTTTAATTTGCATTTCTCTAATAATGAGTGATGTTGAACATCTTTTCATGTGTTCTTTGGCCATCTGTATGTCTTCTTTGTAGAACTGTCTGTTTAGATCCTCTGCCCACTTTTTGATGGGGTTGTTTGTTTTTTGGTTTTGAGCTCCAAGAGGTGTTTACAAATTTTGGAGATTAATCCCTTGTCAGTCGCTTCATTTGCAAATATTTATTCCCATTCTGTGCCCTGTCTTTTCATTTTGTTTTGGGTTTCCTTTGCTGTGCAGAAGCTTTTAAGTTTAATTAAGTCCCATTTTTTTAATTTTTATTTTTATTGTCATTACTCTAGGAGATAGATCTGAGAAGATATTGCTCTGATTTATGTCAGAGAGTGTTCAGACTATGTTTTTCCTAAGAGGAATTTTTAATGCTTAAATATTCTGACATTTAACTTCTCACAAATCCTAAGCATCTGGTCTAGGCTCTATCACTGACTGTATTGGCATTTTCCTGCTGTTGTAGGTATACCAAGTATACTTATCTTGAAATTTTAAATTTACAAGCCCAAATTGTCTAAGGATCACGCATGCCCAACTTATATATATCAACAATCTCATTTAGTTCTTCTGAGGACTGATAGCAGTCAATCTATAACTGCTATCATTTCTTATATTAAACAACAGCAGTTGTTTAATATAAGAAAATAGACATATTGACTGTGTTACTGATTCTAGAACATGAAGAACAGCAGATTGTATTTGTATTGATAGTTAATGACTATGCAGGGAATGTGACCTTTCCCACTCACGTGCTTTCTAATGTATGGCACTGTGGAAAACAGTTTGAAAATAATAAAAATCAGCTCCTTTAGATAAAATGACATGAAAAAAATTAACAAAACATGGGCTTTAGTATTTTCTTCAGGAGAAAGCATACTAACCTAAATGAAGAACTTTTTTAGTCAAATATTTATTTCAGTGTCTTTGCATTCCAACTTTATGACCCATGAATAGTTTTCTTAATTTTGTTTAACCTGTCTCACCCATGAGAAGTCAACAGAAATCATTTCTTCATTTTTATTCTTTTAGAGCATTGTGACACTTGTGTTTTTAATCCAACTATAAAATCTCTCAATCATGACACCCTAAGCCTTTTTTAACCTGTTTTGGATTTTTTGAGACTCAGAACACATAGTCAATATTTGTTTAACAATTTATCTTTTTTATGAGGCCACAAAAGAGGCATCCCAGCAGTGGGATTGTGTATCTGAGCAAACTCAATAAACTTCTATGAACTTTTATTTTCTTGTGCTTAGTTTGTCCAAGATGATTAACTTATTTCTTGAGAAAAAAAAGATCTCACAATTAATCTACTGTATGGCTAGAAAAGTTCAGTTTCAAAGTTAACAGCTATGTCTATTCTCTCAAGCATAAATTCCATGTTTTTGTTTACTCTCTGATAGCAAAATCAGTAGCCTTTTCTTTTTTTTCTTTTTGTTTGTTTTTTGTTATTTAAGGCCACAACTGCAGAATATGGAAGTTCCCAGGCTAGGGGTTGAATCCATAGCCCCAGCAATGCCAGATCCGAGCAGCGTCTGCAACTAAGACTGCAGCTCATGGCAATGCCGATTCCTTAACCCACTGAGTAGGGCCAGGGGTTGAACCAGCACCCTCATGGATACTAATTGGGTTCATTACCACTGAGCCACGAGGAGAATTCCCAGTAGCCTCTTCAAATGGAGAAGGAAAATATATGAAGAAAGACTGAATGGCACCCCTTGCCTAAATTTAGAGATCTTTCCATGAATTCCATCCCAATGGTTCTTCTCTTCAATTCAGTAAATATTAATGGAACTAACACCACCTCCCAGGAACTACAGGAGGTGCTGGAGGCAATACAAAACTCTCAGGTCAGAGTGTATACTATCATGTTGGGAAAAGAAAGTCAGACTGACTGTATGTAATGTGCATCTTTAATATCATACTAGAAATTGCTTAATTAGTAATGGTCAATGTGGAGATTCCTTTTATACCCAAGATGGGGCAAAGATGCACACAATTAAGATGATGGTACAAAGGAGTTCCCATCATGGCTCAACAGTAACAAACCCGACTATTATCCATAAGGAAGTGGGTTCAATCCCTGGCCTCCATCAGTGGATTAAGGATCCTGAGTTGCTATGAGCTGTGGTACAGGTCGCAGACATGGCTCAGATCCTGTGTTGTTAAGATCCTGCATGGCTGTAGCTGTGACTCCAGCTCTGATTTGACCCTTAGCCTGGGAAATTTCATATGCCACAGCTGCAGCCCTAAAAAAAAGACAAAAAAAAAAAAAAAAAAAAAAGATGATGGTACAAGACTTCCAAGATCTCTATCAGGCCACTGGCCTAAACTGTAGTAGTGTCCAGCCTCTGTGGTTTAGCAGCCTCTGCAAGAGGTTCTGGTACTGCCTCATACATGTGGGGGCAGAAAGCAATAAAAGCAAAGCTAAAATTTGGTAAACCACTGAAATTAGAATATCCATAATCAAAGATGATCCAAGTTTAGAAAAATAGCAGACACAGAAGAGAAATCTAAGATGACAGGGTGCCACTGGTTTGAGTTGTATTCTACCCAGATAGTTCTCCCTGCTTTTCTTAACTTCTACTTCTGAGTTTAGTTTGAGATTTACTGTTCTGAAATGATTGCCTTGATTGCTGGTTTTTGCTGGTGGTTTTTTGTTTTTGTTTGTTTGTTTGTTTGTTTCAGCTCTATGGCTTCCTTTAGCTTCTATGCTGAATGGAAGCAGTGGAGATGAGCTGGGTTGGCTTCTAGCAAGTAAGATGGATTTGTGCCAAGTGGCCTTTACTCCCCAGTGGGCTGCCATCTCCTTTGGCAAGAAGGCTCCCTCTCCTACTGAAAAATGACTAATTCTCTTAAATCCTGCCTCAATTTGTAATGGAGAAGAATGAAATCAGAGGCATTCTAAATTTTCCTAACTTCAAAAAGCCAAAAAGAAATTGAATTGTCAGTTTCCAGACTTTGAAATCCCATAGAAAATAACACAACTGTAAGATTCCTATGGTATCAAAGAAATTATTTCTTGTTCCCCTCTCCTTAGTCTCAACCATGACTTTAATATCTCTTATGTGCTAAGGACTATGTTAGAAATAGTAAGATGAATAAGGCAGCCCCTCCCATAGTTTAGAATCTATTAGACAAGACAGACTTGTTAACAACCATTGTAATGCTGCTGTAGGAGCTGAGACTGAAATCCATGAGGAGCAGGTAAACCCCAAGGGAAACAATGTCTGATTCTCCTTGGTGAATCCAGGGAAAAACTGATGAAGTAGTGTATGACCTACATCTCAAAAGATGAGTGGGTGTTCATCCAGCAGACAAAGGAGCAAGGCCTTCTGATTAGGAAGCAGGGGAACAAAGACAGGAGGCCTTAAACAATAGGGCATATTTTGGCACTTCCTAGTAGATGGTTTGACTGCAGCTCACAGCTCCACAGGATAGCCTTTGTGGTAAATGCTCATCAGCTTTTGACATGGAAAATGTGAACGAGAATTAAGAGTAATAGTAGAGAAAATCAAGAGAAAGGAAATATCCTATGTTATTTAGGTTGAGACATATGAACATGCAAAAGATTTATCATTATTGACCTATAAAAATAGCAATTTTCTGTCTCAACCCAATAGGATCAGATACTGCCCATTCAATTCTAAGTAATCTGTGTTAAGATAAAAAGAAGAGGAGTTCCGTTGTGGCTCAGCCATAACGATCCCAACTAGTATCCATGAAAATACAGGTTCTATCCCTGGCCTCTCTCTGTGGGCTAAAGGATCCAGCATTGCCATGAACTGTGGTGTAGATGGTTGCAGACGGGGCTCAGATCTGCGTTAACTGTGGCTGTGGCACAGGACAGCAGCTGTGGCTCTGAGTTGACCCCTAGCCTGGGAACTTCCATATGCCACAGGTACGGCCCTAAAAAAACAAAAACAAACAACAAACAAAAGAAAAAAGTAATCTAAAACAGCAAATGATTTTTAAAATTCCTATATTTGCTTTTGAATACATTACATGCCTTATTTCAGCAGGAGATATACCTTCCTAGTGAGCTTTTGTGCTTAGGTTGGTATTAAAATTAGTTGGATTTCCTTGAGTAAGCACAAACAGCAGGAGAACGTGGCTATAGAGTAGACTGGTGCCCAGGAAACCCAAGGTTCAAACATTTAACCAGGAATAAGCCACACATGAATAATGAAGAGTTGAGTAATTAGTAATTATAGACACAAATTAAGCCTTAGATAAAAGAACCAGTCCCCAGTTATTCCACCATGGTTGCATTTTTGCTATCCTAAAACAGTGTGTTTCAAATTTCTGTTGGAGAATAGCTATTTGTCAAAAAGAAGGGGGGAACAAAATAAAACAAAATACGAAAAGATTCAAAAATTCAAGAAATTTAGAAATCCTTAGGCATAATAGAAGGAAACAGCAACAAATTAATGTTTACAGAAATAGTACTTCTCTAAGTCAGAATAGAATTTATGGGGTTTTTTTCTTTTTTTTTTTTTTTTGGTGAAGACAAGACAGTTAATCAAGGTTTTAAACTGTTTATGACCAAAACGTTAAGAGATGTATTGGTGATAAAGGAAAAAATCGTGTTTTTGTCTTTTTACCTGCCCTTCCCACATATTTCCAATTGCCTTCTCCATTTATAAACCTTAGTTTTCTTCATATCTATGTAAAATGAGACTCAAGAAACTACCTCTCTCCTCAGCTATTTCCCTGAAACTATATCTGCCCACTTGTCTGAAGGCTGAGTTTGCAATAAAGGAAGAGAGCTTGACTGTTACCGCATATCACAGTATACATATGCAACTGTTAAGATGTTGCAATTTGTCTTCATATTTAGAACTGATTGATAAACAACAGAGCTGAATGCTTGCAGCTTTTTTAAGCATCAAGAGGCTGAACCTGGGAGTTCCTGTTGTGCAGCAGAAACAAATCTGACTAGCATCCATGAGAATGCAGGTTTAATCTCTGGCCTTGCTCAGTGGGTTGGGGATCCAGCCTTGCAGTAAACTATGGTGTAGGTCATGGATGCGGCTTAGATAGCACCAATTGGACCCCTAGCCTGGGAACTTCTATATGCCGTGGGTGCAGCCCTAAAAAACAACAACAACAAAAAAGCAGCAGCAGAACATAAGACTTTCAGAAACAGAAAATCTGAGACTGACCTAAATGTATTATATATTTATATCCTTCGAATATTTTTTTCTTCAGAAAATCCAATGAGAAATAGCATAAGTAGCACTGGACTAGGAGCCAAAAGACTAAGACTTTGTTAAGACACTTTCTTGTTGTGTGAATTTGTATAAGTCATTTCACTTCTCTGGGCCTTAACTACCTAATTTGTAAGATGAAGACATTGAGTTCAATGAATATAAATTCTCAGCGAGGTTTCACAGATATCCTGCCTCAAAATGGCTTTGGGGGTTTCCTAAAAGGGAGGTTTTGATTTTCCACCACCAGAGGTGATTCTTATTTAGGCACATTATGTTTTGAGGATAACTAACCTACAGTTTCTTCCAGCTTTTGCATTTGGAGTCTTTTTTTTTTTTCCTTTTATGGCCACAACCACAGTACCCCGGCTAGGGGTAAAATTGAAGCTGCCATCTATGTCATAGCCACAGCAACACTGGATCCTTAACCCATTGAATGAGGCCAGGGATTAAACCTGTATCCTAAAGGACACTATGTCAGGTTCTTAACCTGCTGAGCCACAAAGGGAACTCCACGTTTTGAGTCTTGCTTTGCTTTGAGATAGGCATTGATTGAAATGAAATCTGAGACAAAAATAAATATATCTTTCATATTCTTGGATAATAGAACAGGATCTCCAATTTCTAAAAGTTGTATATAAATTTCTATATATTAGAAGTAAATGGGATATATGTTTGATTCCCTGAAAGATCAGATTGAATAAAGGCCAAAGACTTTTAAATCATATTTTTAAGAAAGGAAGCATTTGCCACATAATACAGTTAATTTGTAACCATATTCACTAAGGCCCAGTTTCTGGAACATATGTATTAATGTAGTAGCTATAATGTACCATAAATCTCTCCTAGAAGTGAATTACTTGACTTGTAAACACCATTTCTCTGAAACTTACCATAATATCTAGTCATGAGGTGTTAAGAGCTTTTGAACATTATGTTCTGATTGAGTTTTTTCAAAATCAATCAATGATTATTGGGCTTTCTTTACTAGCACTAGCTAATATATCAATGAAAAATGCCCTGTGAACTATTACAGACTTCCATAAAGGTCCAAACTTTCAAAACATTTTAGATTAAAAACATATCAGTCAAACTATACACAAGCATATTTATGTGTGTGTATACATACACACACACACATATGTTTCTATGTATTCAAGCTAAAGTCCTTATGGAATGCACTATGATATGTTGATAAGTCCTCAAATCCCAGAATTCAAGTCCTTTAGAACATTACTTAACAAATGCATGGCCTTAGGTAATTGGCTTACTGTTTCTAAGCCTCTCTTTCCTCAGCTGTAAAATTAGGAATAATGGGAATAATGCTGAATATCTTATAGGGTTGCTATGGAGAATAAATGTGATATTTGATTTAAAAAAACACTTTGCAAATATTAATTACTTACTTCTCATAATATAGTATTGAACCTTCCATTACTAACATGTCAGCATAAATTCATACATTTATTTATTTAGTAAATAAGCATTTTTGGACCATTTATAATTCTAACACTGTGCCAAATACTCTGGAAAATACAGACGTAGTAGCTATACTTTTTATAACAATTTTCAGTAAAGGATTTTCTAACAATATCACACAATGTAAAGTTAAAAACTGAAATACAAATTCCTAAAACTGACTAAATAATTAATAATTTGGTCTTTAAAGATCAGAGAGTGTTTCGCTGAAGAAGTGGAAGAAGGATGTAAGACCTTTCAGAGTTGGGATAGATTAATGATGGAGGGAGTTTCAGCTGGATACTAGGCTAGAGCAAAGTGGAACCCAGAAGGTCAACACATCTTCAGGAGATGGTGGGGAAGCAGTCATTAGAGTTAAGGTAACATGCTAGGAAACTGGGGTCCAAAGTTTGGAAAATTAGATCAATGGAAAATAAAGTCAGTGATTCTTGGATTTCCCAGTGAAGAATTTGAAATTTACCCAGAAGAGAATATGGAGCAATTAGAGTTCTGAGCAGAGGAAATCCATGAATAATGTGGTATTTTAAAAATTAATTTATTTGGAAATTGTGTTCATAATGAATCCAAGCATGGAGATACTAGAAGCAAGGAGAGCAAGTGGGGGGCCAGGTAAACAATGATTTACACTAAAATGGTAGTCGTTGAAAGAAAAAAGAATAGAAACAGATATATAAGGAAATGATGAGGTTTCTGACAGAATTTATTTATACAAACTTAATTTGAAGCTTTTAAATTAGGTGAGAATGAAATGTCCTCTAAAACCCTTATAATTCCATTCTTCTTTAAGTGTTCAAAATCCACAAACCTTTTCTTCATTCAACAAAGTATTTATTCAGTGCATAATATGGGCACTGTTTCAAAAGCTTGGGATTCACTGGTGAACAGAACAAAGACTGAACTCATAAACTTTATATTCTAGTTGGAGGACAAAGGATATAAACAACAAACATAATGAATAAGTTATCCACTATGTTTGAAACAAGATAATATATGAAAACAAGAAAAAGTAGAACAGGATAATAAGTATTGAGAATTATATGCTGAGGGCAAGTTGAAGTGCAAAACAGAGTGGTCACTATAGACCTCATAGAGAAGGAGAAACTGAGCAGAGAGTTAAAGAGGAAAGAGAGCTGGTCCCACAGATATTTGGGGAAAGAATGTTCCAGGAAATAAAAACAGCTAGTACAAAGGTCCTCCGCCTCCCTGGCATGTTGGAAGAGGCCTGTATGGCTAGAGACTTGAGATTTTAGATTTTGTTTTTATTTATTTTATTTTAATTTTTATTTTTTTGTCCTTTTGCCTTTTCTAGGGCCGCTCCTGCAGCACGTGGAGATTCTCAGGCTAGGGATCTAATCCGAGCTGTAGCCACTGGCCTATGCAAGAGCCACAGCAACGAGGGATCTGAGCCGCCTCTGCAACCTATACCACAGCTCATGACAACGCCAGATCCTTAACCCGCTGAGCAAGGCCAGGGATCGAATCCACAGCCTCATGGTTCCTAGTCGGATTCGTTAACCACTGTGCCACAACAGGAACTCCTAGATTTTGTTTTTAAAGCTTGATGGAAATTTACAGCAAATCACATTAATTCATGTTTAAGCAACTCTTTGAGACTGAACCATATTTGTATTGTTTATGTATCATACAGCCTCTATAAAGCAATTTTGAATTTTTGGGGAAAATATATATTTTTGGATATGGAGAACAGTGCTCTTCATATCTGATGTCATCCAGTATTATCATTATTTTTTATTAATATAATTGATTTTTATATGGGGACTTTGTTTCTGTATTTTAAAAGAAGTTTTTCACACTCCTTTGCCTGTTTTTCAATTTGTGCTGCCATGATATTTTAGGAAGGATTTCGGACCACTTACAAGAGTATGTAAAGTATGACCCCGAAAGGGAAGCAGAAACAAAGTGCAGTGAGAAATAAGGTTTGACATGCACATCATAATGTCCACATACCACAAAATTTTCCCAAAGATTACGAGTGGCCCATAAAAAAGAAACAATCTTACAGTTTAATTGATAGTATCTATTAGATTAAGAAAAAACTTAGGCTTATAGGACAAGTATAACTGTTCTTTGTAATAAGACCAGTGTGGATTTTCCTAAAGGTCATCAAAAAAGAATATGATGTGATGAAATAACATTTTTTACAGCCTCCTTGCCAAAGATATGAATAGCGAGGGAAAAAATGTTTCATGGAGAAGGTAGTTTAATTCAAGACTTCAAATGGACTATCTTGAGCACCTCTGGGAAAAGCATGGGATACACATGAAATATTATTTGTTTTAGCAAAAAAGAATCTCATTTTCTCACTTACGATGTCACATGATCACATGTTTACAAACTCCATAAATTACATCTCTGTCCCCTGTTCAGTACTGAATTCAAACCAAGGAAACTTGGATGGGATTCTCAGTTTTGTTGCGTATCTTCATAAAAATGCTAAAGAGTAAGAGACTGGAGTATTTTGTCTTACACTGGCAAGCTGCTGAGCCTGAGCATCACGCAGCCTAGAAGTCACAACAGCATGACCCAGGTCCAATCAGAAGGCTTTGTTGTCCCAAAGTCCAGTCTTACCAATATTGTTAAATTTGGAGAACAACTTCTGAATAACCAGAAAATAACATCAGTAACTACAGAACAGCTGCAAAGCAACATTGTGATAAAAACCACACTACCTACTGATAGTGCTCTTAAAAGTTATTTTGAAATAGCAGACAATTTTTTTCAATGATATTATAGTATGCATGTGACATGGTGGCCATTACATATTTATCATGATTTATAATGTTTGCCCCACTCTCATCTCTGTATTAGTGTTACATGAAAATCAGTGAAACCCTCTACTCATTGACCATAGTGAAGACACAGATGATCACTTTTACTATCACAGGTAATAGTAAAAGAACAAACGGAAAATTCTGATGAAACTATTTCTAAGTGGGGAATGACAATACGGAATGTATACCACTTCTGTAAGCCCTGCGGTCAAGAAGAGTTATTTCAGATGGCTCCTGGATGATCTTCACGAAGATGTATTATTAGGAATAACGCATAGTGCGTGGAGACCTTCACACCTTTGACAACTCACCATGAGTTATGGTTTGTGGTACCACTGCAAACCAGTAAAGGGCAGCAACAGCCAACAGTTTTGTAACATAAACAATAAAGCATAATTGTTATTTCAAGTCATAAATAAAAATGACTGACTTTGTCATATGTAAAGGTTTTAGCTGCAAATCATTACAGTATGCTAACAGTTTTGATAGACTCTTTAAATAATATAATCTCAATACAAAAACAAAATTCATAATGAACTTGACGTTTGTCCTTTCAGAATCAATTGGTTCTTACAGAACTTAGAGGGAAGAAGAAATTAAAGATTTTTCTGCAGCTATTCTGGGAACACATAAATGAAAGATTTTCTCACTCTTGATTCTGCCATCCAAAAATATATTATAGAATAACATAAATATCCAAAGACTTTATTTTAAATTGAAAATAAAGGAGGAATCACATTCAGTGGCCCATCAGTTAATATAGTTCTAAATTCAATAAATTATTTTTCAGATATCAGTTTCATTCATGACTTGAACTAGCATTCTTTTGCCCTAGATTAATAATGTGAACAGTAAAAGTGAAAAAAATCCTTGCAACAAATTTTACACTTTGCCAGAGCTTTCTGATTAATTTTTCACCACAATATGTTAAAAGGTGGGGGCAGGGGAGGTGTTTATCCTAAGTAATTAAGATGAGTCAGGAGAGGGAAAGAAAAAGGAGGCAACAGGGCCATACTTGGAGCCACATCTCATTTTAATTTTCTTTCACTGATTATAAGCATGATGTGAAGATTTTTCATGGCCCTAAAATATTCCAAGACAGATATTAGTAAGTATGTTTAGATTGGGGGCTTTCTCATAAGGGACATCATAGTCTTTGTTTTGTTACGTTTTGGGTTTTTTTTGGCCACCCCAGGGCATGTGGAAGTTCCTGGGCCAAGGACTGAACCCAAGCACAGCAGCAATCTGAGCCACTGCAGTGACAATGCTGGATCCTTAACCTACCGCTTCATAAGAGAACTCTGATGTCTGCTTTCTTTTTTTGGCGGGGGGAGGCATCATAGTCTTTGGGGACAGGCTCTTCTACTTAAGACCTATGTGATCTTGACAAGTGACTTCATCCTTTCTAAACCCTATTTTATACGGATATAATGGAAATAACACTGGACTCAGACATTACTAAAAGGATTAATTTAAATGGCCTGTGCTGATAACAATGTTGTTTTTTAATGTAAATAAATTCAAGAATGTATTATGCAACATTTGTTGCTTTGGATTGTTTAAAGACATATATAAAACATTTGTAAGTGTAATATTTACACTCATAATAAATGGTCTATAAGGTGTAATAAGATACTATGTTCGTTTATAAAGTGTAATAAGATACTGTGTAAGCCTTCAATATTTACTGATGCAAAATCACTATTGCATTTACTTGTATGTAGTCATATCAAAATAAAAATTTGTGAAGAGTACTTGTTTTTTTCTTAAAAAGCATCATGGAATAATTAAAAAAAATAAGTGACAGTCTTTATTGGAAAATCATTGTTGATTTTTACAACTTATTGGTTTTAACAGATTCCAGACAAACAAAGCAAGAGTCTGATGCCACAGCTTATTTACAAGGACCCACCAGGGTCATCTCTTTGCTCTGGGTCTGCCTAGCCTTATTACATTTTTCTTTCAGTGTGCACATCTGGAGGATGTCCTGCTCAGTAGTAAATGAGTATGTCCTATAACATTTGTGAAATTTTTACAACTTGAAATCACCTCTGACAGAGTAATTTCCAAATTGCCCCATTAAGATGAAGCTTCTGTAGTAGTTGTCCCCACTACTTGGTCTTCCTTTCTATCCTAGAAATAGAATTTTAGCTAAGGATATTCCCTAGCCTCGATTAAATGGTGTATAAAACTTTCAGGAAATATCCTTCAAGGAAAGGAGTCTCAGTCCCACTTTTCTTCTTTCTTTTGGAATGCCAGTGTCAACACAGGAGCTAGCATAACCACCTTGAACCCTGACATGGAAGACAGATGTGGAGGGATGCAGAGCAAAAGACAGATAAATGGTCCTGACTTCATGATATAATAGACCACTAAATGAGCTCTGGACTGCTATGCTCAATAGTTATATGAGGTTATTCTGCAGTAGTCAAACTGTGCCAGAACAAATACAGTTTCTATGACATCAGCACAGAACCTGTATCATTTACAGCGAAGCAGAACAATCACCACTCACCTGAAGTACATAAAACCATATGTCAATCATTATAGTGAAATGATTTTTTAAAATAAATAACAATGTGTTTAAAATCTTTTGATTGATTCTATTGTTTGGTTCTTCTAACCTACATGGTAATTTAATTTGTTCTCTTTCTTCTCAAATACTTAAAACTTTTTCTGCCCTGCATTTCTCACTTTTTACAAAGTTACATATTTAGTTCCACATGATAAAGAATTAAGGGGAAACTAATGCTATACCTTTCCACAGTCAACATATTCTAGACTCTCTGACTAGTGGATTTTCTCATCAACTTGTTAGTTTGTCCTTCCCTATCTTCTGGTTAGTATTGTAGCTGCATGATAGGATATAGAATACAGTCTGAACTACACATCTTTAAACACAGTGGCCAATCGCACTGATTTATAGTCAGATTATTATAATCCCAACAATTCATATTTAAAGCTTCATTTGAGCAGGCTTAGCTAATATGCATTAAAGTGAATAATTCTGTGAGGCTGTGAGTGCAGTCAAACCAGCTTGAGATTTGAAGTCAGGTATGCCTAGCTATAAATTTCCTCTGGGTTATTTCCTGGACTTCTCTGAACCCCTAACTATAAATGGGGCTAATAACACCTATTTCACAGTCGAATTGAAAAGAGTGCTTCATTTTTGGTAGATGCTCAATAAATGTTCATACCTTCCCCCTACTAGAGTGTTCTGACATAACATCCACGTGAGCATGAACACTTTAACCCCTGTTTCTTAGGGCTTATTCTGTGTATTTACCCTTTGCTGGTGCTGAAAGATACCGCTGGCCTTGCTCTGCAGTGGTTTCTGTAGTTGAAGTGTTTGCCTCCTTTTGAAGTTGGCTGGAGCTGAATTAGAATGAAACCTGTGGGGAAATGGAGGGAGAATAATTCTGCACTTTCAGTTGAGCTGCAGATGTGTCCCTCACCCCCCACCCCACACTCTGCTATCTCCTGGTGGATTTGAGAACAATTTCCTTGGCTCCTCAGGCTTCTGAGATGAAGGTGTCTTTGAGTAGGTCAACCACAGCTCAGCGGTTAACTAAAGATGGGGTAAGAGGTAGTCCAGAGACCTGAATTATCTCTTTCATTCCACCACTGACTAGGGTAAGACCCAAGGCAAGAGGGGCAAAGAATATATATTGAATGCTTACCAGTACCTTGTCATATGCTAGGCACTTGAGGTCATTACTCAATTTCATCCTTAAAAGAGGTCTGTGAACTGGGTATTCTTACACCTTCTCCAGGTGAAGACACCAAGACTTCTCTGCTCATAATAACCTGCTCATAAATTATGAAGTCAGGAATTAAACCCAACCCTGTCTGGCTGTACAATGCTGCCTTTGACCTCACTAAGCCTTTCTCTCCTCTGCAAAATGCTATCAGATGGATGCCCTCTAAGGTTCCTTATATTTTCAAATCCTATAATTCCATCCTCTTTGCTCTACATGCAAGAATATAAAACTTACTAAGCTTCTAGAGACTTAATAAATGTTCACATTATGTTTGACTCAGAACAGTTAGCACTTTTAAGTATGGAAGACATAGAAAGAGTAAATACATATAATTGGGGGTAAGGAGTAAAGAATAAGGTACTTATCACTTTTTGTAGGCATCATTTTTTTAGGGGTCTGCTACTTAAAATCTAAATACTCTTATCATTTTATTTTTTAAAATTCTGATTATACAACAGAACACAAATGGAACAATTCAGAATCCATGCTGTGTTGAAAGAAGGGCTTCAACAAGTACAATTGAGCCCAACAGGAGATGCAGTTACAGACATGCTACATCTGAAGGAGCCAGGAGTACAAAAGATTATGTTGAAAAGCTCCCACATTATTAGCTTAACTCTATTTTACTTAAGTCTTTCAGGGTTGGCTAGGCCGTCAACACAGCACTATCTAACACTTAGCTTCCTTCATTTGTCACACACATTTTAAGTTTGAAGATGTGAGTCTCACATTGATTTGTGAGACTCACATCTCACAAAAAGATTTCCTTGCCTTCTTTGGTGTAATGTTTTGTTTCTTCTCTCTATTGAATAGCCAGTTCTGGGGAGATTTGCAGGGCTGTACCAAAGCTTGACTATAATACCCTTCTTGCTGCAAATTCAGTTTTATATTTCATGGATACATCTGCTTTAGTCATAATCAGTAAGCCTCCTTCTGGGTCACCAAGAAATGTTGCATTTGGTTGGGATTTATTATTTCTATTCATTGCTTTTTGTGTAACTATTTGAACAATAGGAAGAAGCCACTCTTTTCTTTCCTTTTATTATCATCAGGTCTGCGCTTTTGCAAAACACATTAGAATTTGCATTTTGCTTTAGTTCATAATATAGTAATATGGCAAGCTGCTGGGAATTAAAAGCATTTAAAAGGGAGGCAGAGCACATTTTATCAATGATTCAATAAGCTGTAGAGGCAGATTCATGATGGAATAAGCATTTAGGTAAAGTGACAGAGGTGCAGACATTACAGCTTCTGAGGCAGATGCTCTGAAAAAATGTAACCTGGCCCATTTCACTGCCATTTCTTTAACAGTACTATCATGATACGCTATAGCTAACTCACTTTGCGGACCATTTTTTTCTACAGATGTAAACTTCACTGTTTGATTTTACAAGCCAGGTTTTATTGACACCTGTATGTCCATGGCACAGTGCATGTATTTCATGCACAGGAGGCTTCCACTGGTGTCTTGTGCCAGTGTGAACATCAGGTAGGAAAAAGTGACTCAACTCTCCCCTGGAAATGGAATTGTAGGGTCCCTTATGCTGCTTCCAAATGTTGTAATCAATCAGCCCCGCAAATATGTTTGGGGTGTGTACTCTGTGAGAAGGCATAAATACCACAGAATGGCTTCGGGCTACTTGATTTACTGGCAGCCTACTTCAATTCTCCCTAGCCTACCCCTAAGTTTCAATCTAATTAAATACTTTTTTAACACCTGGTGCTTAAAAAAGAAGTCTAATTTAAAGAGGCATGTGAACAAAAAGGAAAGGTTAGAAAAGGCATCTACTGTTCTTCCCCTAATCTACCATCCCTGCTTCCAATACGGAAAGCTCTCCCAGTCCAGGCATCCGGCTGTCACCAGGTGGACATGAAGAGCAAAACACATGATGTCAGGGATCTCTCTGGGATCTAACACTGGTTCTGGGCTCCCAAGTCCATTTGCTCTGTTTATTTTTTTATGGCAAAGCCAAGAGAGTCACTTGGATCTCAAACCATGGCCTGAATCAGAAAAATGTGCCCTATGGCAGCCCCCAACCCTGAGTAGGGCTTAGTTCTCAACTGCAAAGAGCTGCTATTTTAGGCTAACCCTGTAACAAGAATATTGCAAAGGAGTGCTTCAGGCACTCTGTTTCCCTCTCAGCAAATGAGTGAGTATGGATGGCTTTTACACAAGCGTCAATTCCAGTCAGGAGGGACCTGCTGCAGTCCATATCTTGTTCGTTCAGATAAGGGCTTTTAGACCCAATTTCATCTTTCCTCACACCCCCATCAAAACCACACAGCAACTGGCAAGGGAGAACACACACAATAGTTTACAGAGGGAAATCCCTACCATACGCGTTGCTATCTCTTTGCTCTTTCTCTTTAAAGCCATTGTCAAACAAAAGCAAACTGGAGTTCCCGATATGGCGCACTGGAAACAAATCTGACTAGGAACCATGAGGTTGTGGGTTCGATCCCTGGCCTTGCTCAGTGGGTTAAGGATCTGGAGTTGCCGTGAGCTGTGGTGTAGGTCGCAGACGCGGCTCGGATCTGGCGTTGCTGTGGCTGTGGCATAGGCTGGCCCCAACAGCTCTGATCAGACCCCTAGCCTGGGAACCTCCATATGCCGCAGGTGCAGCCCTCAAAAAAAGACACAAAGACAAATAATAATAATAATAATAATAAATAAATAAATGCAAACAAATTTAAAACTATCCTGTTGTAACTGTAACATACACCAAGGCATATGACTTGTTCAGTGGATCACAAACTTGGTTGCCATGGTGCTTTAAAATGCACAAAGGATTTTTTATTTAACAATCACAACAATAGGTGACATTCAGTGCACCAAAGGTGGTTCTAAACATTTTATAAGCATCTTCTCATTTAATGCTAATAGCAGCCCATGGAGGGAGAATGTGTTAGGGTCTGATGACTTGAGTTTAACCTTGGTACCATCACTGTCTAGCTATGAGCCCCTTTTGCTTCTGTCACATTACCTTTAATCTTCATAGCTATTGTGTGTGGTTACTACAATTTCTCCACCTTACAAATGTAGAAACAGCGTCAAAAGTGTTAGTATAGTAGCTTGGATTTGAATTTGATCCTCTGAAGCAAAATCCCACATATTTTTGTCTGCCCTCCGTCTCTACCACAGTCACAACTGGCTCATACAACTATTTTACCAGGCCACTACAACAACTACCTATCCGGTTTTTTGGGGTTTTGTTTGTTTTTGTTTTTGTTTCCTTTTTAGAGCCACACCTGCAGCATGCAGCATATGGAAGTTCCCAGGCTAGGGGTTGAATCAGAGGTACAACTGCTGGCCTACGCCACAGCCACAGCAATGCCAGATACGAGCCGCATCTGCAACCTACACCACCGCTCATGGCAATGCTGGATCCTTAACCCACTAAGTGAGGCTAGTGATCAAACCCACATCCTCATGGATACTAGTCAAGTTCGTAACCCCGCTGAGTCACAACAGAAACTCCCACCTATTAGTCTTTTCTTTTGTACTCACATTTGCCCAAACACCTCGCCTCCTACCACCGACTCATCCTCTATATGGCAGCCAGAGCCATCTTCTTATAAATACATTTAATCACATGTCATGTACTGCTTAACACTTTGGGGGGGATTTCTTTTGTCCTTGGGATGAAAACAAAATCTTAACATGATCTGTAAAGAAAGACATGATCTAGCACCAACGGACTTAGCCAGACTGACCTCGAAACATGTTGCCTTTTGTCCTCCTTACTGAGTTAAGAAAGGTAAGGAGTGTGGGCATCTTCCCATCTAAGCTATTTTCCAAGGATAGGGACTAGTATAGGAAACGCTAGATATATTTGGCTCTCCTTGGGAACTCATCACATACTGCCTGTTTCAGACTGTTTCCAACTAAAAGACGCATATATGCCCCAACAGTTATAAATAGGTTGCTTGGGACAACGAATGCATTTCGCCAAAGAGTCAGTGTTATAAAAATTAGTTAAGTTCCAAGATCATAAATGCCTATTTTGCCTAAAAGGCAGCAAAGCTATTCTGCTGAAAGTACTATAGTTTCTCATTTGATAAAATAACAATATTTCACATAACAAAAGCTAGTATTTATTTAGCACTTACAATCTACCAGGTGATGATTTCTGAATTTGGCATTTATTAGCTCCTCCTACATTAATGAGGTAGTTACTACTAAATCCCCCCATTGTACAAATAAAGGAGAGAAGGCACACAGCAGATTCCAACTAGGAAAAAAATCAAGCTGAGTAAACCTTAATAGTATGCCTCCTATTCAAACTTCTAACAGTAGAATAGCAGCTTAAGTCTCAGTAACCAAGTACAGTTTTGAGGATTTTTTGCTCCCTATTTCATACTTTGAAAAGCAAAAAAATTATAATCATTTTCTAATTAAGAATTTGGAGTTCTCATTGTGGCTCAGTGGAAACGAAGTGGACTAGGAACCATGAGGTTGTGGGTTCGATCCCTGGCCTCGCTCAGTGGGTTAAGGATCCGGTGTTGCCGTGAGCTGTGGTGCAGGTCGCAGATGCGGCTTGGATCCTGTGTTGCTGTGGCTATGGCTTAGGCCTGTGGCTACAGCTCAGATTAGACCCCTAGCTGGGAACCTCCATATACATGCCATGGGTGCGGCCCTGGAAGAGACAAAAAGACAAAAAGACAAAAAAAAAAAAAAAAAAAAAAAAAAAATTCAATGCTTGTTTCTCAGTTTTTGGAAATTCTCCCATAACAGTGACAATAAAACAGTCCCTGCTTTTAGTTGATTTACATTTTGCTTCTGTCTATTCAAACCTGTGCTAAGAGCCCCACCATCTTGATTCACTCACTCAACAAATTTCTGGTAGTATATGACTAGGTTATAGAACAGCTCACACGCAGCCCAGAATCCACACAAAGTCGACTTCCTTAAAGTCACCCTACTCTGGACATAGTCTCTAGGAGCACATAGAAATAACAGTCCTAAAATGTCTTGCAATTGTCTAGTTCCTTCTTCTACCAAACTTTCTCCCTACAGTGTGATGTCTAAGTCTTTGTTTAGTTTTTTTATTTTTTAAAGGCTTTAGCAGATTCTGCAAGTTTAAAAAGATCTCAAGTTATTAATATTTGAGCAATTGCAAAAAATTAAGCTAAAATTCCAGACAGAACCACTGATTCATTTTCATCTATTGCCTTTGTTTTTTCACACTTTGGGGAATATTTGGCCAAGGTTTGTTTGATTTGGGGGGATTATTAAAAAGTGCTTTTATTGCCTACAATGATTTTCAATAATAGGTCAGCAAATGAAGGGATTTAAATACATGTTTTATTGAAAACTTAAAAATATTTTAGATTCAAAGAAATGCCCTAATATAAAACTGTAAGGTTTTACAAAAACAGAACTGTTTCTTGGTTATGAATTAATGTAAGTAAGGTAGATAATCAAACATTGTTTATGAATTTGATATTATTAACAGGTTATAACCAGGAAACATGTTACCTATTTTTTTCATCTCATCCTCTGCCCCACTTTCCCCACAATGCTGTGGCTCCATATCATCCTGGTATACTTCCCTTCAAATAAGTATTGTAAATATATCATAACACAAAAAAGGTGTTATGCAATTTTAAAAATGGTTGATGCATATAAACATACGTACATGCTAAAAGGAATATTTAAGCATTTTCTTTCTCTTTCTCTCTCTTTTTTTGGCTGCACCCACAGCATATAAAAGTTCCTGGGCCAGGAATGGAACCCACACTTCAGTGGTGACAAGGCTAGATCTTTAACCTGCTGAGCTAACAGCGAACTCTGGCCCAGCACTCCTAACATCTTCTAAACACACTCTTCTAGTTCCTTCTGGTACCTGTTGACTAGCTTCTGTATCTCCTTGGATAGTCCTTTTCCTGTCTTAGCACTTAGATCTAGCACTTCCAAAGCCATGTTATGTTTGATTTTTATGTGACTTTTTTTCACCTTAATTATCATTCTGGAAGCCAGGGTAGATCTGCAGGGAGCATGAGTGGTCCTGAAATCCATGGGCTTCTACACCACCATCATGCAGTGAAAGAGTGCTATCCTCCGATTAAAAAAAAAAAAAGTTGGTAACTTCTGCAGATCCTGAGTTCACTGGAAACTGGGGATTTAAAATGTTCAAATGCATCCAACATCTCAAGATACCATTCTTTTCCAGTTAATGCCCAACTTTACATAGCAACTTGCTTAGGTTGAGAAGTCAGCCTTTTTGGAGCTCTGCTACTTTAAAAATTAAATTTGGAGCCCTGTTCTCAGCATTTTTTGTCATCCAGCTCCAAGAGATGAGTCTCTTTACATGCGGTCAAAGAGTACTTCATGCTTTCATAGCTACCCCTTAATTACTTTTTCCAAAGCATCAGCTGCCCCTATCAATAACCAAATAATTCTATTATCCTTATAATTAATTAACATTTCTCAAATATCTAATATATTGCACCACTAGTGTGTTTACATCTTTCTTTATACCAACCCCATCTACCACCAGTGAGCATTTTAACAATTTCACTACTACCTTTTCCAGGAGTTCTGTCTACCATAGGGTCCTCATGGTCAGGGAACTTGCAGGTGGTTAAGCGCCAATATCCCATCTCAGTGTCTACAAACTCTGGTCGCTCCAGGTATCAGCTTCTGCAGGTTATTTTCCTAAAGAGGCAAAACACGAAGTGAAGATTAGCAAAATCTTTTTCCCTGGCAAAGGAAAGCCAACATAATTGGGCAATGCAATTCGGTCTCAAGAAAGGCTTCAGCTGGCACATGGGGAGTAAAGAGACGGGGACAGCCCTTTCACAGTTGCTCCAAGTTGGAAAAAAAGAGGTAGAAAGGAGTGGAAGTTTGTTAAGGCAGCTCTCATCAACAAAGGTCAGTGGCTCTCAAACTTTAGCATGGATCAGAATCAGAACCCAGGGAAGCTTAATAAAACAGATAATTGGGTCTTACTACTAGAGTTTCTGATTAGGCCTGAGATGTGGCCTGAGGACTTGCATACCTCACATGTTCCCAGGTGATGCTGATACTGATGGTCTAGAGATCATACTTTGAGAATCACTGGTGTAGTTAATTTCCGGGGAGGGGCTTGTTAGCTGGCAGCACTCTCAACAGCTGGAAGAATAAATTCTTTAATCCCAAGAGGGGGTCTGGGAAGCGTGTCACAGCACCTACCACCAGCATGGACTCAGGAGTCAGGGGTATATGCCTATAGATTCTACCACTTACTAGATTTGTGACTTTGGGATTTATCCAGCTTATCTGGGCTTTCTTTCTGAAATGGGTGTGATAATAACTAATGCAAAGGATACTGTTGCCTTTTGCTGTAATCCAGTGGTAGGCACCATCCAACCAAGTTACCCAAGTAAGAATATTGAGAACCATCCTGAATTTTATCTCTTCCTAAACAGTGTATTAAGAACTGGAAAATCTACCAGTTCAGTGTCTCTTGACCCAGTCATTTATTTTTAAGGTTACTGACAATGCCTTAGTTTAGGTCACAATCACCTTTCATCTCTGAACTGATCCATTTGACACTAGTCTTTTCTTCCATTCCACCCTACAAAGGCAGCCAGAGTAATTTTCCTAAAATAACTTAGGTCCTCTTATATTCAGTAGTTTTTAATTGGATCCTTCTTGTTTTTCGGATAGAGTGTAATCATTCAAGCTTGGTCCTGTCCTTTAGAAGAACTCTGTTTATCTTTCCATGGTCACATCACATATTGCCACTCCTACCCTCATGATCTATATTCTGAGCTTGGTTGTGACTTCTTGCAAACTTTTTTTCCACCTTCAAGAATCGTATATACCACCTTCTCTCTATGGAATGTCCTCCTATCTCCCATTATACATCCCAATTCCAAAATATCCTTTATATCTCACTTCTGGAAACCTTTTCTGACTCATCAAGGCTCGCTAGGTGTCCCTACCAGGTGCTTTCCTGGATCCCTGTGTTTTTCCTGATTTTACTACAGTTAACTACCTCTACTTTTCTGTTCTTTACTTTCCACCCTTCCACAAAAATGGAGGTGGTATTTTGAAAACGCTGTCATACTAAAGCAACAGATACATAGTAGAATGCCCCACTTTCAAATTTTAGAGGGTTAAGCCAATTACCCATGTGTTTGCCACATAAACATTACTCAATACATGCTGGTTAATATTTCAGTTAGAGTTGGAGAGAAAAAAGTTCAGGTGAGTGAGGGAAAGAAAATCCAACATGCAACTGGCAATTTCTAAATGTGAAGTTCATAACTGGGACAGTATCATGGTTATAGTCTCCAGCAAAAATGCAAATGATTTAGAAAATGTAATCTCCTTAAACAAATGTTTTTATTCTAATGTCTTCAGTAAACATACTAGTAGCATAAAAACATTTCAATTTTATAATCTACCATGGAAATGAAAACCATAAATAATACAGTAGGAATATAATAGTCTGGCCATAATTATTAACTTACTTTTCAATTATGATTTAATTATACTTAATGATTGACTCATTTTTAAAGTATTCATATAACACTTTGCAACAATTATATGTTTAATAAACTCAGAAATTCTATGATAAATAGATAAGTCTATTATGCTTTTGCAAATGAATATGTAGGTACGTAGGAATATCTCAAAGGAGTGAAAGAGACAGAAGTCAGAGTCTGAATTTTTAACCACAGGAATCACATATCCCACCTACATCTGCTTTCTATGAGGAAAAAAAGAAATCTTTATCAGAGTCCATGGGAAAAAAACCAAATAGCATCATTTTGTGTAAGATATCAATAAAGGAAATCAGAAGCCAATATAGTATAATAAGGTAGATAAATTTCTACAGAACATCTTCTGCTGATTAGTTCCTCCATGAAGGACATTTGCTATTTACAATTATGTCACTCAGCACTGCTTTACATCCTTTACTTACTGTCAAAAATCTCTTCAGAAAATTTCTAATGAACACTTCTTCTCAGGGTGTATGGGGACTTAATAATATGTCAAATTGGTTAGGCTAAACCACATTTCTCAGAATTCTCTTTCTTACACATTTCCAATTGCAATGGGCCCAAGAAAGATTCTTTTGAAAGATGTGGAGGACGTAAGTGGGATGGTAGATATTTTGCAGTTCACACACTTCCTGGATGAGCTGATGCACATATTGGCCTGAGGCAGCGGCTGTGACTGCAAATTCTTCTCTATCCCGTATCTTCCTTTGCTTCTCTGATTCCTGGGGCAAGTTTGTGTGGTAAGCGTCATAATGAAGTGTTCTGCCTTCCACAGGACACCTTCATACCAGTTAGAGGAAACAAGAACCAGAGATGAAACTCATCCTCCTGAGTTCTGCTTATGCTTATGGGTTCCATCTTATTCTTGTTCTCCATCACTTGACATTCATCTTTCTTCCTGACTCTACCTGGCCTGTGGGCTTAAGGTTCCACCACCAAATGTGAAGAATAAGGATCACAGACAATGCTTAACCAGCTCCAGCTCCCACAATTGCATGAAATCAATTCCCTGTAAAAAATTATCTCTATCTCTCTATCGTATGTATGTATGTTATATTTATCAATATATTGCCTATTTATATCTCCTAGTGGTTCTGTTTCTCTGATAATATCCTTCTTGATACAGAATTTGATACTGGAAGTGGGGTGGTTCCATATAAGCAAAATCATAAAGATGAGTTCTTTATATTGGTTCTGGGTTTTCTGGAATTGGTTCTCTGATGTGATTAAATTTAAAGGCAGTAATGATCCTGTGTTCTGTAATAAACTGAGCACTGGTGATCTATGCCATGCATAGACACTATAGGCAACACAGTGACTCAGCTTATAATGTTTATATATCTGTAACCAAGTGTCTTTATATTGAAAGTTTCTGTATGACCTAATAATATTTGCACCTTTAAACACAGAGTAGAATGGGGTTCGTTAATTGCTTCTAAGTGGCTGAAGAACTTGAAGCAAGAAGACAATGACTTCATAATGCTTTAAATTTTCACCACGAGGGCTTCATAAAGGACTGAAAGCTTGTATGACTACCCTGGGGAAAACTCTTATTTCCTGTAAAAGTGGGATCAAGATATCTGAAAAACAAGCCCCAAGTCTAATCTTGTTGGTGGCTAAACTGTAATGCAAATCGAATTTCCAACCACGAAGAGTCTCTTAAAGTTATGACATTGACAGAGAAGGAATGAAATTCTGAAAATTGAGGTGGAACATATGGGCCAATTGTGATGATCCAGTCTCCTAAAATCTTTTGAGTTTTCTTTGCCAGCAGAAGCAGCCCCTCCACCCCTGCCTGGGTAGGTTAGTCTCTCTTTTCTTGAAGAATCTGTAGCAGCCTTCCCTAACAGGGTTGCCCTTCAAGGCACTGCTGATCATCCTGGAGAGGGGACCTACCCTTGCTCCCCTCCAGATCTACAGCCAGACTCAAGTCCCAGCAGGACCCACAGGGTATGGCACAAATCACGATCTGTGATAAGGCACAATACTGACCAAGATAACAGCATGATTTGCTAATTTATTTTGACAGCAATCTGGAGAATGTGTAGGAATAGATCTTATATATAAGGGATCAAGGTAGAAGAAATACAAAGTTGTATCTGACCTAAAATATTGCTATAGGCCCCCTAAGGAAAGATTTTAATTTTAATGTTTTAAGAAGAGGAGCTAGAAATGGCTTTTTTTTTTTTTTTTTAGTTTGGTTGAAATATGGATCCAAAATTGCACATACCAAATCAATTAAAATGCTATAACTTTCTTAAAATTCTGCAGAGGAAGGAATTCAAAGACTTAGGGTGATTGGAATACTGAATTGTCTTTCTTATCTCAGATGGGTGCTTAGAGGGTTCATCTTTTTCATGAAGTTGTGAGAAATAAATTAGTAGGGGCTCCCTGGCATCCTTGAAGAGCTTTGTGGTAGCTCTTCTCCATAGGTCAGAAAGGGCAGTTAGAAATACTCTCATAAAACTGGGTTCCAGAAATGCAATGGGGATGATGGGATTACCAGGACCAGTAGCAACACTTAATCTCCAAAAACAAAATGCATCATGGACACTGGAGCCAATGCATTCAACCGAAAAGGCTTTGGCATTGGCCAGGGTACTTAATCTTTCCAAATGGAATTGTTCTAGGTCCTGTGAACAGAAATCTGACTTGAATTACCAAAATGGAGTCACAACTCCTCCATCAATTTCCAGACATATGCCAGTTCACACAACAAGAGCCTATTGAATGAAGTGTAGGGCCGCTCCCCTGACAAAATTTTATACTGTTCCTCTTCTCCCCAGAATGCCCACAAAGGGCTCTGTGGCCATTTTTTCAGTGTGACTATACATTGTGAAGGGAAAATAATCAGACTTTCTGGATATTAATGGAAACTGGCTTGGAACTCATTCCCACAGACATAGATGACCACTGTGGTCCACCAATTAGCATAGGATTTTATAGAAGTCAAGTAGTCCACGTCTGGCTCAGGACCTTTTCACAACGAGCCTTGAGGTGGGCTCTCCAAAAAAACTCTGTGATTTTCACATTTGCTCTAGAATGCACAAGTGGAATACACATTCTTAGTGATGGGAAGAATCTCTACAGTGGTTTCCTGACCCATGGAATTAGAGCTATTACGACAGGAAAGGGCAAATGGAAGCCATTTACAACTGCCTCTCCTTATGAAAATAGTAAGACAAAGGTAATGATGCATTTCTGGAGACATTTTGAAGATTATTACCACAATCATGGACTTGAAAGATACAGGCGACTTCCATTCAACTTGCCTATTCAGCCTGTGCAGAAGACAGAAGGATTTTGGAGAATGACAGTGGATTACTGTAAACTTAATCAGGTCATGACTCTAGTTACAGCTGCTGTTGCAGATTTATTTTTATTTCTTTCTTCTTCTTCTTCTTTTTTTTTTTTTTTCCTGGAGCAAACCAACACATCCTGGGGCACCTGGTATGCAGCTACTGATCTTGTAAATATTCATTTTCCCCCTCTATACCTAGTAGTAAAGAGCAAAGTAAAGAAGCAGTTTTCTTGCAACTGATGAGGGCCACAGTGTACCTTCACTGTCTTTCTGAAGGGTTTACCAATATTTCAACGCTATGTCATAATTCAGTCTACAAGAATTTGTTCACCTTTCCCTTCCACAGGACACTGGGTTGTTCTATCACACTGAGGATATTATATTCTGGTAGCGACTACCTAGCCAAGTTGGTAAGACACTTGCATGTGAGAGGGGATGAAACATAAAAATTCAGGGTTTTATCACCTTGGTGAAATTTCTAATGGTGCAATGGCTTAGGGCATGTCAAATTATTCCTTGCAAGGTGAAGGAAATTTACTTTATCTGGCCACCAAGAAAAGGGCATATTATCCAATGAGCTGCTTTGGATTTTGGACTACCATATACATCATTTAGGTATGCTACTCTGACCCCTTTTATTGAGTGACCCAAAAAGCTGCCAGTTTTGAGTGAAGCACAAAAGCAGAGAAGGCTCTGCAACAGGTCCAGACTGCCATGAAAGCCACTCTGTCACTTAGGCCATACGGTCCAGCAGATCCAATGATGACTGAAATGTCAGTGGTGAAATGGGATACTACTTTAAGCTTTAGGCAGGACTTTATCACAGTACACATCCTTAGAATTTTGGAACAAAGCCACGTTTTCCTTTGGTGGTAACTTCTACAAAACAGCTTCTCAATTACTATAGGTCTTTAGTAGAGACTGATTATTTGACCATGAACCATCAACTAACCATGTGACCTGAACTACCCATTATGAATTTCATGTGGTTCATGAATTGCCTGATTCACCAAACCATGAATGTGGCTGTGCACAACTATACTCCATTATCAAAGAGAAATAGCACATACATGGTCCTGCCAAGAAAATCCTGAAAGCACAAGGAAGTTACATGAACCTAGGTGACAGTTGTCCCTGTTGTCTCTAATGATGCAGGTGCCCATTCTCACGACTGCTGTTACATTACCTTCTCGCTCTTAACACATATGATGGTCTCATGGGGAGTTTCACTTGATCATTAAAAATCTTGGGTTCTACATGATATGCAGGCGCAACCCAAAAGAAAACAGTTACAGCCCCATTCTGGAATGGTCTTGAAGGACTGTAGTGGAAGAAAATCCTCCCAGAAGGTAGAACTTCAAGCGGTGCTTCTGGATGTTCATTTTTTCACGGAAGAAGGGATGACATGCTATATAAGTCTATGGAGTTTAGGAACTACAGCCAATGGTTTAACTGAATGGTCAGAGACTTCAAAGGAACATGATTGGAAAATTGGTTGTTAGGAGGTCTGAGGAAAAGACTTGTGGAAACCATTCCAGATAGGCAGAAAGTCTAAAGAACGGTGTCCCATTTGAATGCTCATCAAAGGGTGACTCTAGCAGAGAATCATTTCTGTAATCAAATATGATCCATTCTGTATGGAAACCCATATTCTCCAGGCACTTCTGCCATTGCCTAGTGGGCTCATGAACAAATGGCCGTGACAGCAGAAATGGAGGTTATATGTGGGCTCAGCATTTTGCACTTCCTTTCGACAAGGCTGATCTGGCTACACCCACTGCTGAGTGCCCAATTTCAGCAAAGAACTGCAGCAGAGACCAACAAGAGCCCCTGATAATGATACTATTCCCCAGAGGAATCAGCCAGCTATAGCAAGTTATTTACATTGGGATACTTCCATCATGAAAAGGGCAGCACTTATCTCTTTTAAAATAGATACTTCCTCTAAATATGGATTTGCCTTTCTTAGGTGCTCCTGCCAAAACTATCAGCTGCAGACTTTAGGATGCCTTATCCACCCTAACGGTATTCCACACAGCATCGGTTTGGACCAAGGAATTTATTCACAATGATGTATAGCACTGGGTTCATGCTCATGGAATTCTTGGATCTTAATGTATTCCCCATCATCATGAAGCAGCTGGCTTGACTGATGCAATAGCTATTTGAAAACTTGCGTTAGGGGGATGGCAACACCTTGAGAAACTAGTGAAATGTCTTCTTGGATGTGGTATCTGCTCTAAGTCAACATCCAATTATGCTATAACCAGGATTCATGGGTCCAGGAATCCAATGGTAGAAAGGGGAGATTCCTTTCACTATCACCCTAAGTGATCTACAAACAAATTTTCTTTTGTTCCTCATCTTTTCGACCTTAGGCTCTGCTGGGCACACAAAAATGAGTCCATTCAATGGGTAGTTTAACCTGCTGCCTGGACACTTTGGTTTCCTTATGCCTCTGATTCAACAGGCAAAGAAGAGGATCATTTCATTGGTTGGTGTGTTTCACTGTTAAGTGGAACTAGGCCATTACTACACAATGTTCTAGCATCAGATGTGAAAGTCAACAGCCTTACAGAGATTAATCAAATTAAGCTTTCGAATTTTAAGGTCAAATCTTACAACAAAACTGTATATATATAAAATCTGTTTATCCATCTATCTATCGCTATAATCTATAATTTCCTGATGGTTTTGCTTTTTTGATTGGATCCTGATACAAAGTATCAATGTAAATGACTACAAAGAAATTAAAGCATTAATTTCTAATAAAAACCAAATCCTTAAACCACTGGAGAAGATAAGAAGTGCTTTTGAAACAGGACTTTTGAACTAATTACAATGGAGGTCAGAAAAGATGTTTGCCCAGTAGGATCTAGCACATGTTTTTCAATGAAACAGTGTACATTAAGCTAAATAGGCTTGCTACTTTGTTTACTAAATAGGCACTGGAGCTTGGGTGGGTTTAATTAGTCCAACAGTTGCCAAGTCTTAGAAAAATGATTTCTGTATTTCAGACAAATGGCTGCAGTAGGACCTCTAGGATAATCTATTTTATATTGGGGGTAGCTTGTGTGAGGTGATCTATGGAAGGAACGAGAAAAGACGATTATTCAATAGAAAGGGAAAAAACCCAAAATTTTTGATTCCAGAGAATGTCTTCCTCTTGATAACATGTTTTGTATAGTCCTTTGGCCTTAGACAAATTGTTTAGGGACAGTTTTTCCAGAAGTTGTTTAAGATGAAATTTCTAGATCTGTAAACATTAATAAGGATGTGACCTACTTTGTGATATCATGTAATCACTGAGATGAGATAGATAATATTTCTCAAAATTTACCTAGTCTAATGAATATTCACCTACATTTCGCAGTGTCAGTAAATACTGAGACATACAGAGTTAGCCCAGCAAAGACAATGTGACGGCCTCATGGACAGAGAAAGAAACACACTTTTAACATGCCTCATGGCTCTTGTTTCAAAACTTTATCTGTGATTATGATAAATAAATGAAGCTACCTAAATTCTCAGCTTCATAGTCACTTCACAAATATCTTAATTTTACCTCAGAATTCATGAAAACAACTTATTTGTTATTTAACACTTTAATGTTCAAACTTAAAACACCTTATTTTATGGGTTTCTAGGGCTTTCTGTTCTCAAACCAGATGTATTTCCTGTTCCACCCTTCTTTTCACTGTTTTAGTTATTTCAATCAATCGTAACCTATGATTAAAATAATGACATGAATTACCAATTGTATGCTGGATGTCATGTAGCTTGAGAAACATGTATCCTTAGAATCACAAAATAAAATATTCAGCCCCCTCCTCATCCCTTTCTTCTTGAATCAACCAAATTGTCAAAGCACAAAAGCTTCTGAACTATTCATTCAAGTATTTATCGCCAAAGGATGTCAGACTAGCCTCCATCCTGCAGGAATTTCAAACTCTACAACTTGAGGCTTACAGCATTATTTCACAAACCTCCTTACCATATTTTTTTGGAATATGATATCCCCCAGGTACTTTCCCTTCCCACTTCAATTTTAAGGAACAAATACATTTTTTTATTCGGTTGGTTGGTTTTTATTCCAAGTTATTTTCACAGCAGTGAGCTGCTTTGGTTGTTGACAAAAGTCGACGTGGCTCTGAAAGAGGCATGAAAGACCCTATTTGCTGAAAGAGAAAGCAGGAGTGTGTAGGGACTTAGTAACAATGCTTGAGTGATTTGATATGGAGGAAATTTAGCTGTAAACGGCAGTGGCTGTAGTCCCTGGGGCAGCCCTAACTTATTCCTCTTTCATCTTCCACCGACCATCTTCTCTGGCTAGCCTCTTGAAGGAATAAAACATTCACTTAGGAAGCCACAGAAATTATATCCCGTGTAAATGTCACCAGCAGAGCCCACTGGGTGGCGGGGGGGGGGGTCGGTCTCAGGGAGAAAACAACATGGACTCCAGGTAAAATAAGATTAACCTCTTCTTTGGCGGTTAGTCTAGCTTCACTTGCCTTTAGGGTGCCGTGTACAGAGGCCAGGCACCTAACGCGTCACACTGGCGTCCTGACGCAGAAGCCCTGTGCTGTCACCGCACCTCGGCCAGCCGCGTGGTGACCGGGTGTGGAGAGGAGCTGCGAACACACCTCAATTCAAGATGGCGCCGGCGTACCTTGAGCGGAAACGCTCTGCCCGGCACCTCAGCTTGGCAGGCGTCAGGCTCAGGTGTGGCGCATGACACCTCAATTCAAGATGGCGGCAGCGAGGCCACGGCCGCGAGCCGCACAGCTGCGCCAGATGCGCGAGAACTCCGCCCCTTCCCCACCCCCCCCAACCAGAACCCTCCAAGGCAGCCCCGCCCACAGCTGGGCGGGTGCGCCGGTATCTCGAGTGCGTGCACCGCTCCAGGCTGGGATCGAAGAATAAGCTTTCTTTGCTGCTTAACTGAACGTGATTTCATCCTATGGGCTTGAAGGACACGGGACAGAAGGACCCTTTTGGGTCAGAATTGGGAGGCTCTGGGCAGCATAAATACTAGGTAAGGGAGGGGATTGAATTATGAAGCAATTTCAGCTTTCTAAAGAGTTCCCTCATTTTAGTGATTACAGAAACGATTACAGGCGAATTCCAAGTATTCAGTTCATCTCAGCAGTTTTAAGAATTCTGAGGGTAACTTTCTCAGCATGAAAAATCTGAAACATATTTTGAAATAAAATCATTAGAAACATTGTTTTCTAATACATTTCACAGCTTATCCATGCTGAGCCATGTAACAAGGGAGAGAAAATACAACAAAAACAGCATTTTGTCCCTGACCATATTGGTAATTAGAATATTATGAAGACTTGTAAACAACTTGCGAGTGGGTTGCAAGCACTAGTGGGCCAGTACATTATTATCAGTCAGTTGCCACTGCATGTATTTAAGCTACTAATGAGAATTTTAACCAGTGCCAAATAAAATACATATAGCCTGGTGGCTTAATAGCTGGCCATTAGGGAAAGGGGTATAAAAGGGGTGTAAAAGAAATAGTTTTGTGTTGCTTGCTTTTCTAATTAGTGGAATATGAATCCAATATAGCACAAAAAAATGAGTAAAGAAAAGATGATATTGGTATAAAAGGGAAAAAAACATATCGCTGCCTCATTGAGATCTACTTATGATCGCAATACTCACCTGGGAATTTTCCAAATCACAAGATATTCCTGAGTGACAGAAATTCTGTTTTTTTTATTTTTTATTTTTGTACTTTGTTGTAAATTAATGCTTGATTCTGAATTTACAGAATTTATTTGATAAACAAGTTGTGGTGAAATGCCTCTTCAGTAGCCATGAATCATAAAGGCCATTTAGTGTGGTCCTTCAGAACACAAGCCTTGATGACAAACACAACTGGCCATGAACTTCGCCTCTGCTACTTCCTAAATGTATAATCTTGGGCACATACCTGAGTTTCTCTGAATCTTAGTTTCTTTATCTATAAAATGGGGCTAAAATTATAGTCTCTTTATAAAATTATGTGAAAATAAAATGAAGGAATATGTAGAAAACGCTTAGCACAGTCTCTGGCACATAATAAAAGCTCAATAAATGTTTGCTATTTTTAAAGTTGCAAGCTTATATAACCTTGCAATATTTACAGCATGCTTACAGAATTTAGAGCCATAATAGGTTGGTCTTTTAATGGAATAAGGACCCACAATTTTAGATACAGAATAATTTCAGATCGGGTCAAATGAGTTCATTGTTCCCTGAAGGTCCAAATGAGATGAACAGGGACATTGGGAATCAAGTATAAAGATTATAAGCCAATAATCTAACAGCCTGAAGCCAGGCAAGTGTAGTGAAGAGCTGTCTAGGTGGGAATTCCTCTTCTGAGCAGGCAGGGAGTTAGCAAGGTTGGAATTGGCCAGGTAAGAGACAGATACAGAATCTTCAAGGGCATAATATAAGGAGAGTTGCCACAACATGCCACAGACAGCTCAATCAGAAACAATAGGCTAGAAGAACAATCACCAAGTGATAGTTAAAGAATGAAAGCAAACATCAGAAATGGACCCAGGGGCCAGCTGAGGGACCACATCTGCTAAGCCATACAGGGACGAAATTGATAAGCCCATTTATTCATTCACCTACTAAGTAGGAGCCAGACTAGTCAGGAGAACAAAACAGAATAGTTACAGAGAGAGAAGGTGTTGGAACTCTGAAGAATTTCTTTGTTTGTATTTGTTCACCTGTTTTTTTTTAAATCTTAGGCTAGGTTATCTTCTAGACACTGAAGATACACTATTAAACAAAGACAAAAATCCCTACCCCCATGGGATTTATATTCTAGGGGAGAAAGACACATATCCAACAAAAAAATAAATAAAATATATTATTTGTAAGATGACAATGAATGCTAAGCAGGAAGGAGAGCAGGAAGTGCTGTGGGGATGCAATTTCACAGAAGCCTCCCTAAAAAGTGACATTTGAGTAGATACCCGAAGGAGAGGTGGGAGCACGCCATGCGGATGTTTGCGAGGCAGCATGCCCCAGTGGTGTGAGTGCCAGGAGACCTGCCATCACAGAGGCAGACTAACCTCCAGCAGAGGCAGGGGCTGCAGGACTGCCAGTCCAGGCTCGAGGAAGGGTCTGTGGACACCAAATTGTCTTCAGTTGGTAGAACCACCCTGAGACTGAGATAGTCAGGCAGAACTCCCAGGTCCCAGGTAAGCCAGAGAGACCAAACCATGAACAGCAGTCAGAACCGAGTCCTCCAAATTCAGCAGTGCCCCTGTTGCCCTGTGGGCAGGTCCCAGGCTGGACCAGCACTCAGGTATTATATCTTATCTCCCTTGCCAAGTCCGCAAGGGCGTAAAAGCTATGTAACCCTTCTTCCTCGTCCAACTCCAACTGTGTACCCAGACAATGTTTAAGACAGAGAAGCAGAGAGAAGTCTGAATCACTGAACATTTTTATCCAAGAGGGGACAGATGCCTAAAAGTTACAGTATACTAAATAATGTAACCTCTAATATGTAAATTATGTATGAATTATGTAACTGGACAAAGATCTAAACTGAAGTGAGTATTTGATTTATTTTCCTGCATCCTTCCCCTCCCCTGGAGGAAGATGTTTGAATTGTACTGTGAGTAAATGTCCTTCTGTGTTGCTGGTGACCTCCAAGACATTCAGCAGAGAATTGAATCCTTACATTTATTCCAGGGCCAGTCATCAACCTAATTTTCATTACAGAATTTCCTTTCTCTTCTTGTATATTTTTTGCTACATTATATCAACAATTTAGGAAACTTTTTGCTTATGAGTCAAATATAAGCTTTTATTAAATATTTAAAAACAAGTATTTTATTTTTCTGTATACTGTTATTAGACATTTTTCTTGCTATATGTTGATATTTTTTTAAAAAAATTATGAGAGTATAGACTTATACTAATGCTCTTGAAGGAGAGAGATTAAAACTCATATTCCAACTATGTTTGAGAAGACTGACATATTTTATGTTTCTTAATTATCTTTAAAGTTCCCAACTGCATTACTGTTGAAAAGACTCAATTTACTGTGTGCCAATGAAAGAATAAAAGAACTTCCCAGACAACTGCTATTTCAGATGAGAAAGTATTTCATTCCTTTGTGCTGTCAGAATATAAAACTTTCATGTGAAGGGCGTTTTCAAACTTCTTTTGTTCTACTCAAAGTCATGGCATCGTTTGGGTCAAGATTGACATTCCACAACAGCATAAAATAGTAATTTAATAAAATTTTCCAGTGTATAGATTTTCTGTATCTATTAATTGGCAATGTCTTTAGGTCTTTGTCTCTCAAAAATGGTGTACGATGTATGAAAGCAATCTCAAAACTAGCTTGACAAAATTGATCAATCTCTTGAGGATTTTACTAGCCTACTGAGATTTTTTTAACCCTTCTCCCACATTTCCTGTTCTTTCACCAAAGGGTCACTTCATTCAATATCTTATTTTGTACCCTTTATGACCCTTTTCACTATGTGTTTTTTGGAACTACTAGAGCAAGTTTGATGAATTGATAGTAGCCTGAGGGAACAGCTATTGAATTTGTTCTTCATCTGAAATCACTCAGTAGCAGAAAGCCTATCCCCTTATAAATTTACATTTGGGTCATTTTCAATCTGCAAATTGCATTAACTATCAACCTATTAGTATTTTCCTTATACAATTTTTTTACATTTGTTTTTGGCTATTCTGTAGGTTATCCTTTTTGGATGGGAGTACAGAGACTTGTTTTTTTTTGTTTGTTTGTCTTTTTGTCTTTTTAGGGTTGCACCCATGGCATATACATGGAGGTTCCCAGGCTAGGGGTCTAATCAGAGCTGTAGCCGCTGGCCTTCGCCACAGCCACAGCAATGCAGGATCCGAGCGGCATCTGTGACCTACACCACAGCTCACGGCAACGCCAGAGCCTTAACCCACTGAGCGAGGCCAGGGATTAAACCCACAGCCTCATGGTTCCTAGTTGGATTCGTTTCTGCTGCGCCATGACAGGAACTCCTAGAGACTTGTTTTAATCACAGATTTAGGATCACAGTATACTCCCATCAGTCCTCATTATATTTTAACTAATTATCCCTTTCTTCAACAATTGATAATCTCTTTCCTCTTCTGCCCCCTCTGCTACCAAAACCACTCTATTTTGTTGAAGATATGTACATTTGTATATCCTAACCTGATAGAATATTGTTTTCAATCTTTTAAAAAATTACATAAATGGTATTGTACTACAGATTATAGTTTTCTTTCAGTTTCTTACACTTTTTAAAACGCAGGACTATATTCGCATCCATCCATGTTTATGAATGCATGCCTAATTCATTCTTTCAAATTATTGCATGTTATTTCATAGTGTGTGTCTACCATATTTAGTTATCCATTCTTTCAACGGTTGACAACAAAGTTAACTGATGTTTGCACCCCCAGCCTCCACCCATGACCCCTCTGGTGTTGGAGGGGTGTAGGCAGGAAAAACTGTGGTGGAAGAAATGCCCAGGAGTTAGAAAGTCTGTCTACACCTGTTGTTGTGTTTTCCATATCATATATGGGTTTGAACTCTGTTTTGCCTCTACTGTCCCTTGTACTGGCCGGAGATGCTTTCCCTGTTTCACAGTGAGAATGGGGTCAACAGAGATCTACCTAGGGATTCATTTTTATTGTTAATTTTTTTCAGTGAGAAATCTTATCTCAATTCTATGACATGTCAAGCATTGGATTTCCAGGAAGGGAGACAGCAGCCTGTGTTCTTCGTGTTTCTAGGGACCAGGAATCTATCATTGTTAGAAGGCGAATTCTTGTATATAATGTGGACATGATTTTAGACATCTGGGGGAAACAGCCTTGAAAATGCACTTTCATTGAATGCATTTAATGTACATAGCGTTGAACTGGTATCGACTGTAAATAAACATTAGTGCTATTAACCACATTAAGAACCACAACTCTCACTGCAAGAATTAATGGCTGTACAAAATGACCACAGATTTATTTGAAGTAATGAGAAAAAAATGACTCTGGGGAAGATTTCTCAAAATTAGTGCAGCAATAAAGTTTCTGGTCATGTTCTCACCTTCCAAGCAAATTTTGATCTTTGTGATCTTTTTTATCTCTTTGAACTCTTCCTTTGAAACAACTGCCTTTTCTGGGTGGAGGGAAGAGGACTTGACACACAAGCACTCACCTTTCTCTGCTCTGTGAACTCTGACACCTGCTTAGACATGACTTAGAATCTTCCACTGGAGAACAAAACAAAACAGAAAAGAAAAACAAACAGTAAACAACAATACACCTTTCTTAAACACATACCTCACCCTAATTACTGTCTCACATCTTTTCCAGCCAAATTTCTTCAGAGATGACTTCCCTTCTCATTGTGACCTATCCTTAACACCCCATTTGAAACTCATATCACCCTATGGGGTCAAATTCACAACTTAAAAAAAAAGTTTTCTTTGTATTATAGTTCATGTACAATGTGGTGACCAAATTTCAAAACTTTTAATTCTTTGCTCTACATTTTCTCCTGTCAGCAAAATGACATGATGAACCACTTCTTCCACCTCAAAACACTTTTTTTTTTTTGTCTTTTTGTCTTTTCTGGGGCTGCACCTGCAGCATATGGAAGTTCCCAGGCTAGGGGTCTAATCAGAGCTGTAGCCGCCGGCCTATGCCAGAGCCACAGCAATGCCAGATCCGAGCCGTATCCGCAACCTACACCCACAGCTCACAGCAACACCGGATCCTTAGCCCACTGAGTGAGGCCAGGGATCAAACCCGCAACCTCATGGTTCCTAGTCAGATTCGTTTCCACTGTGCCACAAGGGGAACTCCCTCAAAACATTCTTGGCAGTGCTGTCTTGTTCACTTTCTAACTCTGAGAAATTCCTCTGCCACCTTTCCCTCAGAACACACTCCACTTGGAAACGTTTTCTTCACTTGTCATTCTACTCTTCCTCCCTAATCAATTTCATAACTTCACTTACCACATACATATTTGCCAGACATTTTCAAATCTATACCTTCAGTCCACATGTCATTCTTAACCCCACATATCCAGCTACTTGGGAATGCTCGCCTTTGGATAGTTCAAGTCACCTCAAACTAAGCTGGTCCAAACTGAACTCATAAACTCTCCAATTCTGTACTCCCACCCTCAACCCCTCTCCATCGCCCCTCCCTTTCAGTCTTCTGTTATATTCCATTTTGATACAACCACCATCCAGTCATATAGTCTATACATGGATGAGCTGTCCTTTAAATTCCAGTCCTTTCCTTTTCCCATCGTGATACGTAATCAATCACCTCATCTTATCAGTTCTATTTCCAAGATATATTTAAGTATATCCATCTTCTCCCACTCTTCCCACACTTCCATTCTTGCCACCTTTCAATTCAGTCTGCACACTGTGGCCAGTGTGAGTTTAACTAATCCTAAATCAAAATTTTAAATGCCCTGGAAGGGTATTGAGGTCTCTGTAATACCATCACACTCCTCCTGGACTGAGCCCTGCCTGTCACACTTACGTCCGCTCATCACTCTTTGTCAAGTCCATCCTGGTTTTCCCTCTGCCGGGAACATTCTTCCTGCAGTGTGTTCTCCCACTTCACTTGGATAACTCTTAGTCACTCAATGGCGCTTGGTTTAATACCTCCCCAGATTGGGTGGGGATCCCTTTTTGAGGAGTTCATGTAGAACTTGTATTCTCTTTTTGTATAACGTTATTTAAGCTTGTGATTGTGTATTAACTCTCTATGCTACAACCTATGCTGCAAGTAGGCAAATTAATGACCTTATTCTTTTGGCAGGGTGTCTGGCACCAGAGGCACTCAAAATATTGGATGAATAAATGAATAACTGCTTGAAGAAAAGACTTCATCGTCTGAAATTCACTCAAGTATAATAATCTCCAGAAAGCCTTTCCTTAACTTTCTGTTTTGGCTAACTTCCCCTTCCCTTTATACTTTGTATCCTATCCATGATTCTGTATTTTATTAAATTAAGGTCAAAATATCTGCTTTGGGATCTGCCATCACTGAACTCTGTTTCAGAACTTGTAGTATTGGAGCTCGTGTTGTGGCTCAGTGGAAACGAACCTGACTAGCATCCATAAGGATGCTGGTCTGATCCTTGACCCTGCTCAGTGCTTTAAGGATCGTGTGTGGCTGTGGTGTAGGCTGACAGCTGTAGCTCCAATTTGACCCCCAGCCTGGGAACCTCTGTACGCTGTACTTGCGGCCCTGAAAAAAAAAAAAAAAAAGGAACTTGTAGTATCAAATTAGAACAGAACTATCTTGGCTTGACTCTCACCTGTGCTATAATCTTAGATAAGCCCTGCCTCAGTTTCCTCCTCTATAAAAAGGAGATAATAAAAATACTTACATTGCAGTTTATTGCTAGGATTAAATGACAACACATGTAATAAGTGTTTAATAAATATTAGTTACCATTATTACTAATTTTGTGTATTGCTTTGTATATTCTGCGTGTGAATGATAAGGCAAATTGCCTAAGGCAGTAGGGAAAGAGAGAAAGAAGCAAAATTACAATTTAAATGAATCCATTTATTCTTTCATATAAAATATGTATTTGAGTACCTATTTCTAAATTCAATCCAATTCATCTTCCACACACTGCAACTGGAATTATATTGTAAAAATGCAAGTTTTCTTTTGCTGCTTCCCTGATCAAAATCTCTCCAATGATTCCCTATCACTTGTAGGATTAAAAACTACAAAGCTTTAGCATGGAATGAAATGGTCCGTGTCAACCTTTCCTGACCTGCCTCCATGATTTTTTTGTTCTATCCTGTTAGTCTTGTTTCAGCCACATATAGCTGCCAGAGAGAGAGAGAGAGACAGGGAGGGAAAGAGAAGAAAGAAGAAAAGAAGACCAAAGCTCTTTTCCCTCTCAAGTACCAGATCGGTGCATGATCAAATTCTACCTCTTCAAAATCTTTCTGAGTCTTCCTCCCCCATCTCCACTTCACTCCATAAAGAATTACATGCTCCCTCTTCTAAATTCTCATGGCATCTTGTGATGCCCATATTATGATGCCAGTCCTATTTTATTACAACTATGCATGAGTCTATATCTCCACTGAATTATAAGCTCCTTGAGGACAGGGACTTTGTAGAGCATAGCAGTTCAGAATGCAGGCCTTGCGTTTTAGCTGTAGCTTCATGTCTTCTGGGCTCTGTGATCTTGAGCCAGTTTATTTTGGCTTCTCTAGAAAATGGAGATATTGTCAGTACTTATCTGAAGATTAAACAAGTGCCTGAGGCATAAGATGAAATCAAGAAATGCTAGCTTTTTTTTTTTTTTGCTTTTAAGGGCTGCACCTGAGGCATATGGAAGTTCCAAAGCTAGGGGCTGAATTGGAGCTGCAGCTGCCAGCCACTGGCCTACACCACAGCCACAGCAACACAGGATCCAAGCTGCGTCTGTGATCTACACCACAGCTCACGGCAACGCCAGATCCTTAACCCACTGAGTGAGACCAGGGACTGAACCCACATCCTCATGGATACTAGTTGGGTTTGTAGCCACTGAACCACAGGGGAACTCCCCAACAATCATTTATTATATTACAATTTTGTAGGTCAGACATCTAAGCAGAGTCTCGACAATTTTCTACTCCTTGTAGCATCAACCAAGACCAGCTGGTCTGGAGGATCCAAGATATCTTCCTTTAACTCTGAGATTTTGGTAGGAATGGCATGGAAGGAAGACTGGGTTCAACGGACTGAGTGCCTACACACAGTGTTTCCACCAGCCAGTCTCAGGGTGGTCAGACTTCTTACATGTTGTCTGGCTTCCCTGAGAACAAGAGTTTCAAGAAAACTAAGCAGAAGATGCACACTGTTCCATGAACTGGCCCCAGAATCCATGCACTTTCATTTCTGCTCCCTTCTATTGGTTATAAGTTCTAAGACTAGCTCAGTTGAAGAGGAGAAGCATCAGACTCCACTCCCTGACAGAGCAGTAGCAAGTCACATTGCAGAGGGGCCTGTGGGGCAAGAGGTAGATTTGTTTCCATTGTTGGAAAATACAGTCCACCACAGTACTGCCAGTTGTGGAAAAGAGTGCCAGACAATCAATACATGAAAAATGGATGAACGAGAGGTGCTAGGGAAAGGGAAAAATGTAGAACTCAATCTTTGTTCTTCAGTATATTTTAACTCTGTCCTTGGTAGCTGTTGAGAATCAGAGCTATTTAGCCTGGGTCTGTGTAAAACTGAATCTTCTTCTTCTGGGTCTGTGTGAAACCCATCTTCTCTTCCCTTTTATCTACCAGAATAAATCTCAGTGCATTGGGTTTTGAAACTGGAAACAGAAGTGTTTGTTTTCGTGCACTGACATCCAGCTCTCACCTTTTCCTCCAGCCACTCCCTCAACATATCTACCATGTTTCAAAATTTAATTAAGTTTTGCTATCAGTTGTCTTACTAGTGCAACCAAAGAGATGAAGTCTTTATTTTATAGGGAAAATTATAGGGGGTTTAATTATCTCTATGAATGTGAACTAGAACTTTAAGATAATTAAACAAGTAGTATCATAAAATGTTCCATAAATCCAAAATTATTACTTCAGATGAATGAAAACTAAAAATCAATTGATCTAGAAGTCTTTGATAAAAATTGCTAGTATATATATATAAACCTTAGGAAAAATACCCCTCATGCCTGTTTATGGAGTCTCCTGCTCATGTGCCAAAATGATCCCTAATCTCTGCCTTCTGATGGGGAAATATACTGCTATACTGCGAGAATATGTATTCTCAGTTCATCATTATATACAAAATATTATTGAGTCTGGAATTAAACATTTTAAAAAATCGCAACAGCAACAATAGGGAATGCTGGCCCAAAGATACATAGTCCATGATAAAAGTTTGTCCAAGTAATGGCACGACAACCTGAACTCTAACGAAACAAAAAATAATTCTTTCCCAAATTGAGTATGGTGCCGTTCCCAATGAAAACAAGCTCCAGTTTCATTATTTACATGCATTGGATAGCTGAATCTTCATTAAAATTTGGAATGTCTTGCTGAGCTGTGGATAAGCCAAGACTCTAAATTCCAGATTTTCCTTTCTCCTGGACCACAGCCCAGCTCACTGAAGTGGAGAGTTGCATTTATTACAATTCAACTGCACCTAAGGGACTGAGCAAAAGAATATGCATTGATTTACTGTGACTATTGGCTGCTATGATTTGGCGGAAACCAAGGGGCACAGAAAATTATACTTTTTAAAACATCTATTCAAGCAAACGCAGGGGCAAGTAAACCAGTTCAGCTGTGTGAAATTTAGTTTTATGTTTTGTTCAGTTATTTGTTTTGTGATTTAATCTCTTAATTTATCATTCAAAGTATATGTTTGTGAGAATATACATGCTTGAACTTTCCATTGATCCTATCTAATTACATTTAAATATAAATGAGCATAAAAAAATCCCTGAATGAAATTTATTCAAACAATAAAAATGGGTATACCTGATTCCTGAATGAGATGTAGTCAAACATTACTGAATGCTTGAGATTTAAGCAAGCAGACATAATTCTTCGGTAGAAATTATAAAGCAACCCAACCAGGTATCTGTTTAGTGGAAGTATTGGCTATGCAATAAATGTTGAAGAAATTCCCACTTCTACTCACTGGTCTTTGAACTCACCCCTGGAGTTAACTTACACGGGGCATGGAATTCTTGTCTTCCTTCCTGCCTTGGAACAAACACCAAATAGTGAGTATCTATCAGACATCTCACCATTAAATAAATTGAAGATCAATGAGCACTGGTTTGATCTCAAAAAAAAAAAATCTCTATTCATTTTCTTTTCTTTTTTTGTCATTTGTTTAGTTTTTCCAAAGACTCGAGTGGATCTTTAAGATACAGAAAACTATTCATTAACTCATGAGTGTATTATTTTGATTATGTATTTAGAAAACATTACTAACTTCTATTATATGCCAGGCATTCTGGAAGATACAATCATTACTCTGAGTGTCAAATTATAAACAAAAGAAAGTCATTAAACTTCAGTTGCTCACATTGGGGGAGACAAGTAATTACAGGCAATTATATTGTGTTCTATGTGATAAATATACAGTATATACACTCGAGACCATGCATTATGCCATGGAAGCCAATAAGAGAGGGAAACCCACTCTTTCTCTGGAGACTTAGGGAAGACGTTCTTAGAGAAGGTGATAATATGTGGGAAGGAAATATGCTTTGTTTTTATTTTCTGTTTTGTTTTTAATCATAAATTACACATTGCTTAATAGAAATGGTCTTTATTTATCCATCATTCTCACTTAGAGTGTTAACATTGGGTTGCAAACTTCCTACCTCTTCATCATCACTATTGGAAGGAAATGTATACAAATTATATATGGGATTTGTCTGCTATGCAGCATAATTTGATTTTTGACATTTTAGAAATTAGTCACTTGCAGCTGAGATAAAGGTGAGAATAGAAGAGAAAGCTGTAAAGGAAATCACAATGGCTTTAAAAAACAATCACCATTTAACTCATTGGTTCTACAGTGACAGACCAGGGAACCAGGTCACTCTACACCATTTATTTTATTGGTAAGATCTTCCTTAAAGGCAATTCCTTAGGTGGCTTTTTCAACAAAGCAGTCCCCAAGGCAATTCAATTAACATATATCTGCCAATGGTGATACTACTTGTTGTTATAAAATATTTTATATCCATATTTCCATTTATTTATTTTATGAATATTTATTAAGAGCCACTGGGTCAGGCTCAATTTTAGGTGCTTGGAATCCGTGCAGGAGGATGCTAGTAAGTGTTTAATAATGGCTGGGGTGGGGAGAAGGTTGATGTGTAGCACTTTCTGTTTTCTCTGGTGTAAATACTCCCATGACGGATGATTTCAAGTTACCAATGGGCTGTCACTGAATGAGGAGTTGGGAAAAATAAAGAATCGACTTCTTTGTGAGTTTCTGAGAGCTGACCACTGCATACACCAGTGAATAAAATACATGAAGAGTGTATTTTATTCAAGAAGCTAACACTGTGCATGATGTTATTTAATCCTTGGGGCATAGCCACTCCCTTCTGAAATGTTAACTATACAAATTAGGTAAGAGGAAGCACAATCAGAGATGTTAAGTAACTAGCATTAACTCACCCAGCTAAGACAGTGATGAAGCCAGAACTCATTTCCAGAGTTTCTGATTGGATGACTATGCTTGTCACATTGTGTAACCAATTCCTCATGATGGCTCCAGGCAGTGTTTTGAACACTTCAGGTTGTGATTTGGTCAACATCAAAAGAAGGAAGAAGAAATAGAATTTTTAAAAAATCAGAGTTCATTATCTAGTATAAGGGATTTGTATTGTTTATGAAACTTTTTTACTTATGAGTGTGTATGATCATGAATTGAAATTTACTTCCTCCTTTAGACTGTAGTCAAAATAAGCTTAAAAAACAGATTTATTGGAGTTCCTGTGGTGGCTCAGTGGTAATGAACCCGACTAGTATCCATGAGGATTCGGGTTCGATCCCTGGCCTTGCTCAGTGGGTAAAGGATCAGGTGTTGCCCTGACCTGTGGTGTAGGTTGCAGACGTGTCTCAGATCCCGTGTTGCAGTGACTGTGGTATAGGTTGGACACATCTACGGACTGCAGCTCCGATTCAGCCTCTAGCCTGGGAACTTCCACATGCCATGGGTGCAGCACCAAAAAGACCAAAAAAAAAAAAAAAAAAAAAATCTTATTGACATAGTTCTCCTAGAATTGCCTTTTAGTTCATATGTGGTACAGGGGAAATGCCCAGAGTGTAAATTTTGGGCATCCTAGTAATATGGGTGTCATCTCATGGGAAAGCCTCAAAAACAGAAATGCAAACTTGAGGTCAACGGGGGTAGACTTTGTTCTACCTTGAGTCCTTATTTAGCCCTTAATTATATCACCAATTACTGTCGGAACACTCAGATAAAGCAGGGGAATGGTGTCAGTTGCAGAAAATAAGCCAAGGCCTCTTGAAAAAGAACATTGCAGGCTTCAATATTTACCTCTTCCTTTTGTTGTTGATGTTATTGCAATTGCCTGTTGTTCTTCAGTGGTTAGCAAGAAAAGTATTTAAAGAAAAACTGAAGCAAGAAGGAACAGGAGAGGCTGTCAAGGCTATATCCACCGTGTGGTGAGTTTTGAGGAAGGAAGAAGAGACTGGATGATGATTCTGGAAAAGAGAAAACAAGAGCATGGCTGAGCTCTGCTGTCAAAAGGGGAGAAGCAGAACAGGAATCTGGGGCTGAGCCTGACTCCATGTTTGTGATTCACAGTTGACTTGACTGTGAACTTCTTTGTAACTGTACTTGACCAGTTTGGACATAAAGTGAACACCCAATGAATTGATTTTTGAGAATATTCTGATCATAAATCTATGAAGGACAGAAACTTGGTCTATTTTGTCTCTCACCATCTCTCCTTTTTTTTTTCCTTTTTCTTTTCAGGGCCAAAACTGAAGTATATGGAAGTTTCCTGGCTAGGGGTTGAATCAGAGCTACAGCTGCTGGCCTAGACCACAGCCCCAGAAACACAGGAGCCAAGCCATGTCTGGGACCTACACCACAGCTCACGGCAACACTGGATCCTTAACCCACTGAGCGAGGCCAGGGATGAAACCCGAATCACCATGGATACTAGTAAGATTCATAACCCACTGATCCACAACAGGAACTCCCTCCCAGCCATCTCTTCAACATCAAGTTAATAATAGCTGCTCCATAAATAATTATTGATTGAATAATTGTATGGCCTGAATAAATATAAGGAAAGAAAAACTTAGAAAACTTTGAATTTATGTTTTTAATACATCCATGGGCTATGTGTTTATTATTGATGGTAGAATACTAATTTCTTTTATCTTTTTCTGGCTTTTTGTTTTCTAGTTGTGGTTAGAATGTTTTTAAAAACATAGCATTGATATAGATACTCTAACAGTTTTCTACAGCTGCTGTAACAAATCATCACACACTTAGTGGTTAAAAATAGCACAACTGGGAGTTCCCGTCCTGACGCAGTGGTTAACGAATCCGACTAGGAACCATGAGGTTGTGGGTTTGATCCCTCCCCTTGCTCAGTGGGTTAACGATCTGGCGTTGCCACGAGCTATGGTGTAGGTTGCAGACGTGGTTTGGATCCTGCGTTGCTATGGCTCTGGCGTTGCTATGGCCGGCAGCTACAGCTCCGATTATACCCCTAGCCTGGGAATCTCCATATGCCGCGGAAGAGGCCCAAGAAATGGCAAAAAGACAAAAAAAAAAAAAAAAAAAAAAAAGAAGAAGAAGAAAAAATAGCACAACTGTAAGAAATTATAGTTCTGGAGTTCAGAAGTGTAGATTTCACTGGGTCGAAACAAAAGAGTTGTCAGGACTGTATTACTCGCAGGAACTCTAGCAGAGCTTCTGTTTTCTTGCGTTTTCTAACTTTTATTTCATTTTATTTTGCTTTTTGGGGCCGCACCCATGGCATATGGAGGTTCCCAGGCTAGGGGTTGAATCAGAGCTGCAGCTGCCGACCTACACCACAGTCACAGAAATGTGGGATCCGAGCCATGTTTGCAACCTACACCACAGTTCACAGCAACACTAGATCCTTAACCCACTGAGCGAGGCCAGGGATCCAACCCACATCCTCATGGATACTAGTTGGGTTTGTTAACCACCGAGCAACGATGGGAATTCCTAGGTTTCTAGCTTTTAAAGATTGTCTGCGTTCCCTGACTTGTTGCCTTCTTCCATCAGCATAGCTAGCAACGGCCAGTTAAGTTCTTCTCATGTACAAGAGTCTGATTCTCACTCTTCTGCCTCTGTGGTCCAAATTTAAGGACTCTTATAATTTCAGTGGGCCTGCCTGGATAATCCAGGATAATCTTCCTGTCTCAGGTCAGCTGATTAGCAACCTTAATTCTATTGGCAACTTTAATTCCCTTTTGCCTTGTTACCTAATATATATGGACAGGTTCAAGGGTATTTAGGCATCTTCATGGGATCATTATTCTACTGACCATAGACACCAAACACTGGACTGAAATTATTGTTCTGTAGTCATCTATCTATCATTAAATTCAGTAATAGCACCTTATCTTTCATTGACTCCTCCATTCAAATCTGAAATTTGGACAGAGTTTGAGGGCCTCGAGTCACAGAGAGCCGGGCTTCAGTCCTGGCTTTGCCTCTTCTAGTTTTGTGACCTTGGACAAGATAACTAGACTTTCTCGGTGTCATTTTGTGGCTGTGAAATGGCAGCATGTGTTACAAGAGTTTTGTGAGGAATAAAGAAATATGGGTAGAGGAGCTATATATAATTTATAAACCTATTAAAATATTGATTTATTCTGTTAGAAGAGAATAGAAAGAATAGAAGAGGAGCTAAACCTGTTGGTTCTTGTTTCTCTTGCCTCGGTGATAATTAATGTCTACTTTAAAGGTCTATCTGAAGCCATCTGGAAAATTTTGTCAGAGATGGAGATGGGGCTGCTCAGCGAAGGGAGGGAATGGACGCGCGCTTTGGAGAGGACGATGGAGGGGGCAGACTCTGAGCCTAGGCGCACACGAGCACGGCTATGCCAGTAAAGGAGTTTTGTTTTCCATTTGTACCAGCACGCTAGGGTCAGGGGGACCTCAGTTGGTGATGGCTACCTGTGCCAAGGGAGGTTCAGATCCTTGACACAGATTTCCAGGGTCACACCTGGCACAGATGTAAAACATGCACAGACCCTGAAAAGGACCAGGAAAATCTGGGCAAGATGAAGGGTTGTTGAATTGTGGGAAGAGGGGCGGTGGATTTAAATCTTTTGGAAAATAAATGCATTGGATATTTCTTCTGTTATTAAGTCTTGGACTATATAGGAAACTAAAAATATAGTAGCTATGACTTAATTAATTTTCAGTCTATGTGATCTGATTTGACTCTTTCCAAATACTATGCACGCTAAATCAAAAGTAAAAGGAAAAATCCTACACCTTTGTATATTTTTTGTTTCAATGATCTTAATAAGTAAGACTTTTAAAGAGCTAAATGGCGAAAAGTTTTTTGATTTTCATTCTTGACGAAAAGAGTAAAGTAGTACTCTTTTTTTATTTGAAATCTTTACTTTCATTCCTGGCATTTGCTATTCTAGTGTACTATTTGCTATTCGTTATAATGCAAAAGCAACATTTCTGAAAGTCTTACTCAATATGATGAAGAATGTATTTCAATGACTCAAAATACACTTACTCTATTTAACCAAAGCGTGTATGCATTTTGATAGTATTTTAATTTTTTAAATGTACATTACTTATCCAACCAATTGGAACTATTCTACTATGCATTTATTTATGAAAGCTTTTAAAATTCCAAATGGCTCATAATGGCATATTTGAAACTACTAGAGTTGATGCTGTGAGTGAATATTAAGCCTCATAACCCAAATGAAAAGCTGTTATTGCAGAACACTCAGGTCACTTTCTAGAGCATAATATCTCAGCAAATTTAAAGACATTTTTTCAAAATACCAAGAAAAATTAGACGATATGATGACAATTCCTTGGCAAGCTTAAACTGTTAAAATTATTCTTGAACCATCCTACTGGAACAGATCAACCAAACTCACCAACATTTATTAGCATTATAATAAATAAACATTGATTACGGCAATAAAAATGCCATAAGAATTTTAAGAGCCAAGAAAAACAATCTTCTAGATAAGGAAGGAAAAAAACAACAACAACACTCTAGATATACAGCTGGATTACTCTAAAAAGGGGAGGAGGTATAAATCTTTTCTATGGGTTCAAGAAAGACAGTCATACGGTTAATATGGTGCATGTGGTTTACCACAAGACAGACTCTGAAGCATCATACTCTTCACTGGTTTTGTTCTACATAGTAAATAATATTTCATTCATTAATATTTATAGTCCGTGAGCCATCTTATTTCACTTTTACTAGAAAAGTAAACTGTTTTCTTGCTGTAATGTATTTTTCCAGAAATTCTTAAATTTAGTTTTAGAGAAATTTGTGTACAACTTTCACTCCACTTGAATGCTTCTTAGAGAGATAAAAAGTGCCACACAATGGCACTAAATCAGTGACTCTCAAACCAGGGGCATTTTTGTCCCCGGGGGACATTTAGCAAGGTCTGGACATTCTGGCTGTCAAAACTGGATTGGGGAAGTATTACTGAGACCTAGTGGGTAGAAATCAGAAATGCAACTAAACATCCTACAATGCCTAGGGTGCCCCCATAACAGGGAGTTATCCAGCCAAGGATATATGAATAGTGCCAAGATTGAGAAACTCTGCTCTAAAGGTAAAAAAAAAGGCAACAAAATCCATAGATATGTAGTCAGTTGCTAGTAAAGACAGTTAGTTGGCTAGAAAAACATTACTTATAGAACACCCCCTTGGCAAAGGGAGGTGTTAAAAATTAAATGACCTCTTCCCTTGAAGGTTTTAAAGTTTTAACAAAATAGTTGCTCTAAAATTGTTTAGCCTGTCCAAAATTTTGTCTGTAAATGTAACTGAAATACACAAACAGCAGAAATAAAAAGCATATATCTACACAACTTTGTACATAGCAAACTCTCAATAAATAATTATCTAGTAAAGATTTATTCAGTGTTGTCTTCTTAGAAGAATCAAAGTCACAAAAGTGAATATCTCTGAAATTGAGGGGTTTATATTTTAGTCAGACAGTCAAATAAATAAATGCAATTAGAGGGGAGAAAAGGCTGCAGAGTAAGGTAGGTGGGGGGCAGAATGTAAGGAGCATGGTGTGATGCAGGAGTTTACATTGAATTTTACAGGCAGCGGTGTTAAGAACTGCTTGTTGTGAGTGTGGGGAATGGCCTGGACTGATGGGGGGATATCACTAGGGGTTTAACAGCCAGGGAAGAGATGTTATGGACCTGAGCTAAGACAGGGCTTGAGCATGGAGGAGAGTGGGCAGGTATAAAGATAGGAATAAGGGAATTCCCGTCATGGCTCAGCGGAAACGAATCTGATAGTAACCATGAGGATGCAGGTTCAATCCCTGGCCTTGCTCAGTGGGTTAAGGATCCGGTGTTGCCGTGAACTGTGGTGTAGGTTGCAGATGCGGCTCAGATCCTGTGTTGCTGTGGCTGGGACATAGGCCAGCAGCTGTAGCTCTAATTCTACCCCTGGCCTGGGAACTTCCATATGCCTTAGGTGAGGCCCTAAAAAGACAAAATAAATAAATAAATAAAATAAAGATAGGAATGAGATTGAATTGCTTGAACTTAGTGACTGATTAGCCAGGAAAAGGAGAAGGAAGAGTAGCATCCAGGAGGACCCCAGGCTCAGGATGGGTGGAATGAGTTGCTCTTCACTAAGACAGAAAATAAATGGGCAGGAGAGTTACAGGGGAGTTTGCTCTTGGCAATCTGAGTTTGAAATGCCTTTCTGACATCCTGGGGGTGGTAGAAGCTATATGTGGGTCTAGAAATCAGACAAGAGAGCTGGGCTGTGCTGGGAGAACATTCTCTATGGATCTGTAGCATTTCTGCATCTTTCAGGCAGAGATATTCACAGATTTTCATACCTTTTCAAAGATAATTGGTGTAGGGGATAGCCTGGGAGATAGAGACTGTATCTCACTTCGGATGACGAGGCGTGTTATTTAACTTTAGAGCACAGTTTGGTCAGGTATGCTTGCAGCCCGTTAAAAAAGTTTGGGGTTTCCTAAGCTTGGGTTTCTTTGTGGTGCAAACCCATTGTAGCATCTACCTGGACCTCTAAACAGATCCCCCATGGGATATGGGTGGGAAAAGGGAACTGGTGTGAAAGTGAAGCTTACTCACCTTGCTGCGCTGTGAGTAATAAAGTCCTTTGTTTCTGACCCAAGAGCCTTCTGCCAGCATCCATGAAACTGGTAAAACTGCAAACTCTTCATGGTCCTTGACAGGCTGGTAATGGAGATAAGGGAATGATCAGAAGAGTGGCAGTAACTGAAGTCTTCAGAGTGTGTAAGATCTCTCAACGCAAAGAAAAGAAAGGGCTTCTTCAACCTGAGATGCATAACATTTCCCCCGTTTTTATTTCACTTCTTTTAACTCTGGTACTTCTTGCCTCTCTCCCTGCTTTCATTCCTCCGTACCCCTCTCCCTTTCCCTCTATCTTCCTGGCACATAAGTCCAGTAGGCATTGAGAGCAGACTGCATCTCTTTCCTTCATCACGGGAAGGAGTGATGGCATCCTTTTCCCCTGGCCCACACAGTTTTCTCAGAGAAACTGCCGTATCCAGAGTTCAGAACAGGCCACCCCACCATGATCTCATTGCCTGGCCATGTAATAGATGGAGATGGGAAGATAAGCTGCTTCTGCTTAAGAGGAAGCTGATGATAACAGCGCATTGCAGGGAGCATTCTGAGAAGTCATTTCAGGAGAAACGTTTGTTTATGAGGGTTCCAGAGAAAATATCATTTATTAAATCTTTTGATTTCCCTAAATAGATATTATAAGAGAACAAGAATATTTAATCTGTTGGAACATGGGAAATTAACACATTTGTTTTTCCCCCTTTTCTTTGCTATCCTGGGACTGTTTCAGATAAGCCAAATTTCTATTTCAGTGGTGGGGGGAGAATACATGGGGCATGAACCATAAGAAGAACTTTGGAGGTGAGAGAAACGCAGTTGTGGTTTTGGAGATGGACTGGTCCATAGATGTGATGCCTAAACTTTAGGGACTAATTCCAGTCAAATTTTCAAGAAGTGGGAAGAGAAGGAAGAATTTGATGGGCAGACATAATGAAGATACACTGAATAAGAAGCTGAAGGACCTTCCGGGGTTGAGCCTTGGCCCACCATCCACTCAGCTTTCAGTCAAACAAGAGCACCTCAGGGCTAGCCAGGGACTACAGCAGTTGAATCTCCCGAGGCTTTAAAGAAAATCTTTCCTTTATGACACACTTACCTTTACTTGGAATCCCCAGCAAGAGTCATGGTCATTCACGACACAATCTGTGTGTGGTCGTCCCACCCTCTGTGGTCACCACTGCACAATGTCCAAGGTCACAGCACATCTGCAAGCCCTAAGGGAGAGGTACTTGAGCTGGAAGCATCGGAGGCAGAATCACTCCAAGATTTTCTTTTTTGAAAGAGGGGTAGTTTAAGTGGGCTTGAAAGAGGGGTAAGTGCTTATTTCAGAACAAAAAAGAGCATGAATGTAGATTTTTTTTTTTTAATGGTATAGTTACTTTGCAAAAAAAAAAAGAAGGTGAATAAATCTGAAGCGGTGTGATTCTCTTGGTAGTAACTAGAGAATTATTTCAGTCAATTAGAGGATAATTATATTACATAGAGGGGAAATTAGTGATTTCACTTCTGCTTTGCCAAGTTACAGCATTGTTCATCCCTGAGTGCAGATTTATGAAATGAATTTAGGATATTTCAAGGCATTGTTAAGTGCGGGATGTTATGTGGTTAGCAGGGATTCTATATCTGTGGAGTTACTCCCCACAAAAAACAAAACTGAAAAAAATTACTGATAGAGCAGGGGGGATATGTAGCAGTTAAATATCTCTAGAGGAAAAAAATAATTATTTTCCTCTATTGCTTTCGGGGAATAAAACAGTTATGTAAGGTAAACATTTCAACAAGTAATATTATAGTACCCCCAAACAAATGCTTTCCAGGAAAGTATGCATCCCCCTTTCTGTATATTTGCATCAAAATACAGATCTAACTTTCCAGATGCTATCCTTGAACCCTGGAGCAACATTTGCATATTCAGTTCATGTTTTTTCGGAGCTTAGACTATACATAAACTATGGCCTATGCAGGCCTGGGATAAGAATGCCTGTTGTAAAAATATGGACCCACTGTTTTTGCAAATGTGCGTCTGGATAAAAGCTGTCAATAACTATTCATCAATATGTTTTATTGCCCAGTTTTCTTTCAGCATATGCAGTTCCTGTAATGTGTTGTGATAATGCTGGTTTAAAATAGCTATGATTCCAGTCAGTTCACATTAACAGTAAACAAACAGACTGCTCAGCGAAGGATAGATCTTCTTTTCCAATAACCCAAAAACGCCGCACAACCTGCTATTATAGATATGAACACCTATAAAAACCATCTTCTGTGAAGGCTAATTTTATGTCTCATCTCGACTGGGCCACACTGGCCAGAGAGCTGGTTAAACACCACTCTGGATGGTTTTTGTAAAGCTGTTTTTTGGATGAGATCAATATCTAAGTTGGTGGACTTGTGGGTAAAGTTCATTACCTTCCATGAAGTGCATGGACCTCATTCAATGAGGTGACACCCTTAACAGAAAAAAGACCAGCATCCCCCCAGGCAAGAAGGAATTCTGCTGGTGGGCTAACTTTGGATTCGAACAGCAACCCTTCCCTGAGTCTCCAAACTGTCTGCTTACCCCATTACATTTGAATTTGCCAAGCCTCCACACAGCATGAGCCAACTCCTTAAAATAAATTTCTCTCTCTCTTTCTCTATAGATGATATATCTATAGATCTATCTCTATCTATCTATCTATATCTATATAGATAGATCTATAGATACATGTCCTGTTAGTTTTGTTCTTCTAGACACCTGTGACTAATATACCTTAAAACTATTCAGAGGGGGAGGGAGTGGGAGGGATCGGGAGCTTGGGCTTATCAGACACAACTTAGAATAGATTTACAAGGAGATCCTGCTGAATAGCATTGAGAACTTTGTCTAGATACTCATGTTGCAACAGAACAAATGGTGGGGGGAAAATGTAATTGTAATGTATACATGTAAGGATAACCTGACCCCCTTGCTGTACAGTGGGAAAATAAAAAAAATTATAAAAAAAAACTATTCAGAAAAGCCACTCTATTAATGAAAAATTTTAAAGTGGGAATTCCTAGAATGTTCAGAGTAAATACAAGATTAAAAGTACCTTGTTTTTTGACTTACAGGTTAAAGAAGAGGGAAAAGCGTAAGATAAAGTATGTTGACTAACCATAAATGCCAAGGATTTATTCCTGTAGCAACTCCATCAAAGACCTGCTCATAAACTCCCCTTTGTAACCAGTTGTATTGAATACTTATAGGTGGCATATACTTTATCCTTGAAAAGGGAATGTCTGAAGGAAATAAGGAAAGCTTTCTTATTACAAAAGAATATTAAGATGTTTAATAAGCTACACACTACGTAATATGTGTACCAAACATGAAGTGAAGACATTTCCAGAAAAGATGCAGAAATAAGAGAAGGCTTAGATCCCAGCCCACTAAAATGTACCAAAATTAATAAAATAGGCAATAAACCTGAAATTAGGAATTAGTTTCAAACTTAATAACACAAACTATATGGGACATTTTTTAGGAAGAGTAAAAACTGAACAAAATTGAAAGTAGACATTGCAAATTGACATAAAATAATTCTCCCAAAGGGAGTGATTCATTTTTTTAGAAAGTTAGTGAAGTAAATCTGGAAAAGTCCCAATAACATTTTCCATGTTGGAAAGAGGTCTGAAGGTAAAGATGCTAAAGAGATGATGGTAAATGGAATTCTTTCTTGATTGTGATAAAGATGATAAAGAAATCTTTTCATTAGAAATTGAGTGTCATGTGATTTAGACTCAGTATGTATGCTCTGTAAAGAATTCCTCCAAGTTTTCAGGGAAGGCAAGAGGTTTACCTGTAAAAGAGTAAAAGAAGTTTGTCCTGACTTTTCCTTAGCAATAATGGAAACCAGAAAAGCAATTTCTATGGATGAGGAGATGTCAGTAAACGGTTGGATGTATAGTCTACAGCTTACAAAAGAGGTCTGGTGTGGAGCTGGAAATGCCTGCTATCCATCTTCACCTGAATTGATTGCTGTAAAGAGGAATTATAGGACAGTATTGCCAAGTCAATCATCCAAGTCAAAATTCCAGATTTTTAAGTGAAATCTCCTAATCTGTAACTATTTGAATCTAAGAGTGAAGTTAAAAAGAAAAGTATTTGGGGAGTTCCCATTGTGGCTCGGTGGTAAAGAACTTGACTAGTATCCATGAGGATACGGGTTCAATCCCTGGCCTCGCTCAGTGGGTTAAGGATCCTGTGTTGCCATGAGCTATGGTGTAGGTTGCAGAGGCAGCTCGGTTTCTGCATTGCTGTGGCTGTGACGTAGGCCAGCAGCTACAGCTCCAATTTGACCCATAACCTGGGAACTTCCATATGCCACAGGTGCATCCCTAAAAAAAAAAGAAGAAAAAAAAAGAAAGAAAATATTTGGACACTGACTCATGACTGAACCAAAATATAGGGAGCATTATTTTTCAGACTTGAGAAAAGAAAGAAGAAAGAGAAGGAAAAAAGGCCCTAAACTGAGTGAACTTTAACAACCATTAGATTTGTTAGGACATGTATACCCAACTTGATCTATAGATTTAATGCACTCTCAATCAAAATTCCAATAAAGGAGTTCCCACTGTGGTTCAGTGGGTTAAGAACCTGATATAGTATCCATAAGGATGCAAGTTCAATCCTAGGCCTTGCTCAGTGGGTTAAGTAAGGGTCTGGTGTTGCTGCAAGATGTGGTGTATGTTGCTGGGATCTGGCATTGCTGTGACTATGGCGTAGGCTGGCAGGTGCCGCTCCAATTCAACCTCTAGCCCAGGAATTTCCATATGCTGCAATTACAGCCGTAAAAAGAAAAAAAATTCCAATAAATTATTTTGTGTATATCAACAAACTGATTCTAAAGTTTATGTGGAAGGGCAAAAGACCCAGAATAATCATTAGTATACTGAAGAAGAACAAAGAGGACTGATACTTTCCACCTTCAAGACATACTGTAAAGCAACAGTAATCAAGACAGTGTGGTACTGGCAAAAGAACAGATGAATAAGTCAATGAAACAGAATAGAGAGCTTAAAAGTAGGCCTACATTGATTAAATAGCAAAGGTAATACAACAAAGCAAAGGTAGTCTTTTTGATCAATGGTGCTGGACTAACTGGATAGCCACAAATGAATTTAGACACAGATCTTACATTCTTCACAAAAATTAACTCAAAATGTATCATGGACCTAAACATAAAACATAAAACCATAGAGCTCCCAGAAGATAACACAGGAGAAAACCTAGATAATTTTGGGTATAGCAATGACGTTTTATTTATTTATTTATTTCAAAATTTTGTTCTTTTTATGGCAACACCTGTGGCATATGGAAGTTCCCAGGCTAAGGGTCAAATTGGAGCTGCAGCTTCAGGCCTACACCACAGTCACAGCAATGCCAGATCCGAGCCGCATCTGTGACCTCAGCTTGTGGCAATGCAGGATCCTTAACTCAATGAGCGAGGCCAGGGATTGAACTTGCATCCTCACGGACACTATATTGGGTTCTTAACCCACTGAGCCAAAATGGGAACTCCTGATGATGACATTTTAGATATAACATCAAAAGCATAATCCATAGAAGGAAAAACTGATAAATTAGACCTCATTAAAATTAAAAACTTCTGGAGTTCCTATTGTGGCTTAGCAGTAACAAACCCAACTAGTATCCATGAGGACGTGGTTTGATCCCTGGTCTTGCTTAGTGGATTAAGAATCTGGCATTGTTGTGAACTGTGGTGTAGGTTGCAGATGCAGATCAGATCTGGTGTTCCTGTGGCTGTGGCATAAGGTGGCAACCGCTGCTCCAATTCGACCCCTAGTCTGGTAACTTCCATATGCCACAGGTGTGGCCATAAAAAGACCCCCCCCCAAAAAAAATTTAAACTTCTGCTCCAGAAAAGACACTGTCAAAAGATTAAGAAGAAAAGCCACAGACCAGGAAGAAACATTTGCTAAATACATATATGATAAAGGACTGGTATCCAAAATTTACAAAAAACTCTTAAAATTCAACAATCTGATTTAAAAAATGGGGCAAGCACCTTTATAGACACCTCATTAAAGACATACAGATGGGAAATAAGCATGTAAGAATGTTCTCCACATGTCATTAGGGAAAGGCAAATGAAAGTGAAGTATCACTACACATCTGTTAGAATGACCAAGAGCTGGAACACTGACCACAGCAAATGCTAGGGAGGATGTGGAGCAACAGGAACTCTAATATATCACTGATGGAAATGCAAAATGCCGTGGCTGTTTTGGAAGACAATTTGGCAGCTTCTTATAAAATTAAATACGTTGTTTCCATACAATTGAGCAATTGTGCTCTTTGTATTTACCTAGAGGAGCTGAAATTTATGTTTGTAAAAACCTACATGTGGACATTTATACCAGGTTTATTTTATTTATTTATTTATTTATTTATTTATTTATTTATTTATTTGTCTTTTTGCCATTTCTTGGACCGCTCCCACGGTATATGGAGGTTCCCAGGCTAGGGGTTGAATCAGAGCTGTAGCTGCCAGCCTACGCTAGAGCCACAGCAACGCGGGATCCGAGCCACGTCTGCAACCTACACCACAGCTCATGGCAATGCCGGATCGTTAACCCACTGAGCAAGGGCAGAGATCGAACCCGCAACCTCATGGTTCCTAGTCGGATTCGTTAACCACTGCGCCACGATGGGAACTCCAGCAGGTTTATTCATAGTTGCCAAAACCTGGAAGCAACCAAGATGGCCTTCAGTAAGTGAAAGGATTAATAAACTTGGGTAACAACCAGACAACAAAATATTACTTGCTGCAAAAAAGAAACGAGCTGTTGTCATGAAAACATACAGGAGTCTTAAATGGATATTACTAAGTGAGAGAAGCCAATCTGAAAATTCTATACATATGGTAGAATACTATGTGATATTCTGGAAAAGACAAAGTTATTAAAATAGTGAAAAGATCAGTTTTTGGAAGGTCGTGGGTAGAGAAGAGAAGATGAAAAGTAAAGTCCAGAGGATTTTTAGGACAGTGAAAATACTCTGTACGATAGTTTAACGATGGGTACATAGCATTAGCCATTTGTCAAACTCATAGAAATTACAACACCAAGAATGAACTGTAATGCTGACCACGGACCTTGGGTAATTGTGATTTGTCAATGTAGGTTCATCAGTTATAACAGATGTTCTGTTCTGGTGAGTAATGTTGGTAATGGGGGTGGCTATGCACATGCAGGAGAAGGGAGTTTAGGGGAAATCTCTGTACCTTTCATTTAGGTATGAATCTAAAACTGCTCTAAAAAAAAGTCCTTTTCAGAAAAACAAAAACATACAAAGCTGCATTTATTAAAAGTGTAATACTGGGACAAATAAATAGAACAATGGAAAATAGCTTAGACAGTTACCAAATCAATCCAAATTTGGGGAATTCTGACATGGTGGCATTAAAAATGAGTGAGACACAATGGAATACTACTCAGCCATAAAAAGGTTTAGGTTATTGCAGCCCAGCCAGGCAGGCCTTGTCTGTTTTGTTCACAGTTTTATCCTTCACCTCTAAGCACTTAATGCTATACCTAGGACACAGTAGGAACTCAAAACAATAAACATATTTCCATTAAAAATTATTAGTTCATACATTCAGACTATTTGGAAAGCCGTAGTGTGCAGAAGCTATATTTTGATGTTACTTTCCTCTTGGGCTGCATTTGCTCTGCACTATCCTAGACCTTTCCTGGGATTCTACTGAGTGCCCTAAAGTGGCCGGGGTCAGTGACTCTCTGGTCTGAACCCCTTGAATTGTCATCCTTTCTCTTCAATGTCACTAGCTTAGTCTTTTGGTTATTCAGCCAGTGACCTTGATACTTGGATTTCTGGAGAACATCATTTTGTACAGTAAAGTTTACCTTGTAGGTCTGTTTTTCACCAACGGCAGAGCAGTCTTTGATATTGGAGGAAAACTTATAGTCCTATTATTTTCTCTTAAAGGGATCAGTTTCTTTTCTTTCTTTTTTTTTCCTTCAACTGTCTTGTTCAGAACATCACTTCCAACCTCCTTCGAGTCCCTAAATGTCATGACTGCTCACTCGTCATCCAAACTCTTCCCTCTTTATATAACATCTTTATAATTCAGAAAGGTTAAAATTAAATAACTTAAAATTAATTTTTATTGAGTACTAGTACATCTAAGAAATTGTTTTAAGCAATTAGGAACATAAAAAATAGCATAAGAATAAGCATCAACCTTTGATTAACAACTATGTAGCTGAACACATCCAAACAGAACTAGTTGTATCAAGAAGTGTAAGAGAAAGGAATCCCACTGGGAAGGAAATGACTGCTGATTACCCAATTTAGAGGCAAATAGGAAATATGAGGTTACAGTTATTTTTTCTTAAATGGGACAAGAATTTTCAACAATTCTGTCTGTTTCACTGAAAATCAATGAATTAGAAATTCACTAGCAAAACAACAGCAATAAAACTGTTGAGTCTACCAGCATTAACATAGGTGTCAATCTGTCACTTGAAATTTTAAAAATCAGTGATGTACTGAATGAACCTAAAATGTTTTGGGCCCAGATCTCTGTTTCTAGTGACCATTAATCAATATTTTTGTCTTCTTACAAAGTTCTAGATGCCTTAAAGATAGAGAATCTCAATCTATGCTTGTTGAATTGAATTGAATCTTGCTGGAAGTGAATTTTCAGTAGACAAAGTGGGTAGATTTGGAATTTCCTCTCAATGATTTACTAAATGCTCCAACTTTTTGTATATTTCTATGCTTACCCATTCAAATTTAGCGGCATTAAGGATAAGCTGTAAGTCAAAGAATCTCAATAGATTTGGAGATAAAACTTTATTATTTTTAATAGTTATTTTCCCAATGCATTTTTTTTCTACTGTACAGCATGGTGACCCAGTTATACATACATGTACACATTCTATTTTCACACATTATCATGCTCCATCATAAGTGGCTAGACATAGTTCCCAGGGCTACACAGCAGGATCTCATTGCCAATCCATTTCAAAGGCAATAGTTTGTACCTATTAACCCCAAGCTCCCCAACCACCCCATTCCCTCCCCCTCCCCCTTGGCAACCACAAGTCTATTCTCCAAGTCCATGATTTTCTTTTCTGTGGAAGGGTTCATTTGTGCCATATATTAGATTCCAGATAAGTGATATCATATGGTATTTGTCTTTCTCTTTCTGACTTCACTCAGTATAAGAGTCTCTAGTTCCATCCATGTTGCTGCAAATGGCATTATGTTGTTCTTTTTCATGGCTGAGTAGTATTCCATTGTGTATATATACCACATCTTCCGAATCCAATCGTCTGTCAATGGACATTTGGGTTGTTTCCATGTCTTGGCTATTGTTTTTCTTTTTTTTTTTAATTTTCTCACTATACAGCAAGGGGATCAAGTTATCCTTACATGTATACATCACATTTTTTCCCCACCCTTTATTCTGTTGCAACATGAGTATCTAGACATAGTTCTCAATGCTACTCAGCAGGATCTCCTTGTAAATCTATTCCAAGGTGTGTCTGATAACCCCAAGCTCCCAATACCTCCCACTCCCTCCCTCTCCCATCAAGCAGCCACAAGTCTATTTTCCAAGTCCATGATTTTCTTTTCTGTGGAGATGTTCATTTGTGCTGGATATTAGATTCCAGTTATAAGTGATATCATATGGTATTTGTCTTTGTCTTTCTGACTCATTTCACTCAGTATGAGATTCTCTAGTTCCATCTATGTTGCTGCAAATGGCATTATGCCATTCTTTTTTATGGCTGAGTAGTAGTTCATCGTGTTCCATATATTCCATGGTATTCCATACGTACCACATCTTCCAAATCCAATCATCTGTTGATGGACATTTGGGTTGTTTCCATGTCCTGGCTATTGTGAATAGTGCTGCAATGAACATGCAGGTGCATGTGTCTCTTTTAAGTAGAATTTTGTCCGGGTATATGCCCAAGAGTGGGATTGCGGGGTCATATGGAAGTTCTATGTATAGATTTCTAAGGTATCTCCAAACTGTTCTCCATAGTGGCTGTACCAGTTTACATTCCCACCAACAATGCAGGAGGGTTCCCTTTTCTCCACAGCCCCTCCAGCACTTGTTATTTGTGGATTTATTAATGATGGCCATTCTGACTGGTGTGAGGTGGTATCTCATGGTAGTTTTGATTTGCATTTCTCTTATAATCAGCGATGTTGAGCATTTTTTCATGTGTTTGTTGGCCATCTGTATATCTTCTTTGGAGAAATGTCTATTCAGGTCTTTTGCCCATTTTTCCATTGATTGATTGGTTTTTTTGCTGTTGGGTTGTATAAGTTGTTTATATATTCTAGAGATTAAGCCCTTGTCAGTTGCATCATTTGAAGCTGTTTTCTCCCATTCTGTAAGTTGTCTTTTTGTTTTCTTTTTGGTTTCCTTTGCTGTGCAAAAGCTTTTCAGTTTGATGAGGTCCCATGGGTTTATTTTTGCTCCAATTTCTATTGCTTTGGGAGACTGACCTGAGAAAATATTCATGACGTTGATGTCAGAGAGTGTTTTGCCTATGTTTTCTTCTAGGAGTTTGATGGTGTCCTGTCTTATATTCAAGCCATTTGGAGTTTATTTTTGTGCATGGTGTGAGGGTGTGTTCTAATTTCATTGCTTTGCACGCAGCTGTCCAGGTTTCCCAGCAATGCTTGCTGAATAGACTTTCTTTTTCCCATTTTATGTTCTTGCCTCCCTTGTCAAAGATTAATTGACCATAGGTGTCAAGGTTTATTTCTGGATTCTCTATTCTGTTCCATTGGTCTGTCTGTCTGTTTTGATACCAGTACCACACCGTTTTGATGACTGTGGCTTTGCAGTATTTCTTGAAGTCTGGGAGAGATATGCCTCCTGCTTGGTTTTTGTTTCTCAGGATTGCTTTGGCGATTCTGGGTCTTTTGTTGTTCCATATAAATGTTTGGATTGTTTGTTCTAGTTCTGTGAAAAATGTCATGGGTAATTTGATAGGGATTGCATTGAATCTGTAGATTGCTTTGGGTAGTATAGCCATTTTTACAATATTGATTTTCCCAATCCGGGAACATGGAATATCTTTCCATTTCTTTACATCTTCTTTGATTTCTTTGATTAAAGTTTTATAGTTCTCAGCATATAGGTCCTTTACCTCCTTGGTCAGGTGTATTCCGAGGTATTTGATTTTGTGAGGTACAATTTTAAAAGGTATTATATCTTTGTATTCCTTTTCTAATATTTCATTGCTGGTATACAGAAATGCAACTGACTTCTGAATGTTAATCTTATATCCTGCCACTTTGCTGAATTTATTAATCAGTTCAAGTAGTTTTGGGGTTGAGTCCTTAGGGTTTTCTATGTATAGTATCATGTCATCTGTGTACAGTGACAGTTTGATCTATTCTCTTCCTATATGGATGCCTTTGATTTCTTTTGTTTGTCTAATTGCTGTGGCTAGGACTTCCAAAACGATGTTGAAGAGCAGTGGTGAGAGTGGGCATCCCTGTCTTGTTCCAGATTTGAGTGAGAAGGCTTTCAGTTTTTCCCCATTGAGTATTATATTTGCTGTGGGTTTATCATAAATGGCTTTGATTATATTCAGGAATGTTCCCTCTATACCCACTTTGGCGAGAGTCTTGATCATGAATGGATGTTGGACTTTGTCAAATGCTTTTTCTGCGTCTATTGAGATGATCATATGATTTTTGACTTTTTTTTTGTTAATGTGGTGTATGATGCTGATTGATTTGCATATGTTGAACCATCCTTGTGAACCTGGGATGAACCCAACCTGGTCATGGTGTATAATTTTTTTGGTATGTTGTTGGATTCGGTTGGCTAAGATTTTGTTGAGAATTTTTGCATCTATATTCATCAATGATATTGGCCGATAGTTTTCTTTTTTGGTGTTATCTTTGTCTGGTTTTGGAATGAGGGTGATGGTGGCCTCATAGAATGTCTTTGGGAGTATTCCTTCTTCTTCAACCTTTTGAAAGAGTTTAAGGAGGATGGGCACCAATTCCTCTTTATATGTTTGATAAAATTCACCTGTGAAGCCATCTGGTCCTGGACTTTTATTTGTAGGGAGTGATTTTATGACCTCTTCAATTTCATTTCTAGTGATCGGTCTGTTCAGTTGGTCTGTTTCTGCTTGATTCAGTTTTGGCAAGCTGTAAGATTCTAGAAAATTGTCCATTTCTTCCAGATTGTCAAACTTGTTGCCATACAGTTGTTCATAGTATTCTCTTATGGTTTTTTGTATTTCTGCTGTATCCGTTGTGATTTCTCCTTTTTCATTTATAATTTTGGTGATTTGGGTTCTTTCTCTCCTCTTTTTAGTGAGTCTGGCCAGGGGTTTGTCAATTTTGTTCACCTTTTCAAAGAACCAGCTCTTGGTTTTATTAATTTTCTCTATTGTTTTTTAAGTCTCTATTTTATTGATTTCTTCTTTGATCTTTATAATTTCCTTCCTTCTGCTGACTTTAGGACTTTTTTGTTCTTCGTTTTCTAATTCATTTAGGTGGAGGGTTAAGTTGTCAATTTGGGATCTTTCTTCTTTTTTGAGAAAGGCCTGGATTGCTATAAATTTCCCTCTGAGCACTGCTTTCGCAGCATCCCATAGATTTTGAGTGGTTGTGTCTTTATTATCATTTGTTTCAAGGTAGTTTTTAATTTCCTTCTTGATTTCCTCATTGACCCATTGGTTTTTTAGTAGCATGTTGTTTAGTCTCCATGTAGTAGGTTTTTTCTCTTTCCTTTTCCCATGGTTGGTTTCTAATTTCATGGCATTGTGGTCAGAGAAGATACTTGAGATAATTTCTATGCTCCTAAATGTGTTGAGGTTAGCTTTGTGTCCCAATATGTGGTCGATTCTTGAGAATGTTCCATGAGCATTTGAGAAGAATGTGTATTCTGATTTTTTTGGATGTAGTGTCCTGAAGATATCAATTAAGCCTAACTTTTCTATTGTTTCCTTTAGGATCTCTGTTGCTTTATTGGTTTTCTGTCTAGAGGATCTGTCCATTGATGTGAGGGGGGTATTAAGGTCTCCTACTATGATTTTATTCTCATCAATATCTCCCTTTATGTCTGTTAATATTTGTTGTAAGTATCTGGGTGCTCCTGTATTTGGGGCATATATATTGACGATAGTAACATCCTCTCCTTGGATGGATCCCTTGATCATTAAGTAGTGTCCTTCTTTGTCTTTCTTTATGTCTTTTGTTTTAAAGTCTATTTTGTCTGATAGGAGCGTTGCGACTCCTGCTTTTCTGTCATGTCTATTGGCGTGAAATATTTTTCCCCACCCTTTCACTTTCAATCTATATGTATCTTTTGTCCTAAGGTGAGTTTCTTGTAGGCAGCATATTGAAGGTTTTTGCCTTTTTATCCACTCAGCCACTCTGTGATCTCATAGATTTTGAGTGGATGTGTCTTCATTATCATTTGTCTTGAAGTATTTTTTAATTTCCTTCTTGATTTCCTCATTGACCCATTGGCTTTTTAGTAGCATACTGTTTAGTCTCCACGTAGTGAGTTTTTTCTCATTTATTTTCTTGTGGTTGATTTCTAGTTTTATGCCATTGTGGTCAGAGAAGATACTTGAAATAATTTTTATACTCTTAAATTTGTTGAGGTAAGCTTTGTGCCCCAGTGTGTGATCAATTCTTGAGAATTTTCCATGTGCACCTGAAAAGAATGTATATCATGATTTTTTTGGATGTAATGTCCTGAAAATGTCAATTAAGTCTAACTTTTCTATTGTTTCCTTTAGGATCTCTGTTGCCTTATTGATTTTCTGTCTCAAGGATCTGTCCATTGTTGGGAGTAGGGTGTTAAAGTCTTTTACTATGATTGTATTTCCATCGACTTCTCCTTTTATGTCTGTTAGTATTTGTTGTAGGTATCTGGGTGCTCCTATATCAGGGGCATATATATTGACAATTGTAACATCCTCTTCTTGAATGGGTCCTTTAACCATTAAATGGTGTCCTTCTTTGTCTTTCTTAATGGCCTTCATTTTAAAGTCTAGTTTGTCTGATATGATTATTACAACTCCTGCTTTTCTGTCTTATCCATTGGCATGAAATATCATTTCCCATTCCCTCACTTTCAATCTATATGTATCCTTTACTCTAAGAAGAGTTTTTTTGTTTTTTTTTTTTTTGGTTTTTTGCTATTTCTTGGGCCACTCCCGCAGCATGTGGAGGTTCCCAGGCTAGGGGTCGAATTGGAGCTGTAGCCACCGGCCTACGCCAGAGCCACAGCAACGCAGGATCCGAGCTGCGTCTGCAACCTACACCACAGCTCACGGCAACACTGGATCGTTAACCCACTGAGCAAGGGCAGGGACCGAACCCGCAACCTCATGGTTCCCTGTCGGATTCGTTAACCACTGCGCCACAACGGGAACTCCAGGAGAGTTTCTTGTAGGCAGCAGATTGAAGGTTTTTTCTTTTTTATCCAATCTGCTACTCTGTGTCTTTTGATTGGAGCATTTAATCCATTGACATTTAAGGTGATTATTGATAGATATGCATTTATTGCCATTTTAAACCTTCTTTTCCAGTTGATTCTATGTTTCTATTTTCTTGTTTTCTTTTTTGGGTTGGATGATTTCCATTTATTTTATGCTTGAGTACTTTTCTTTTCCTTTTTTGTGAATGTAATGTTTGGTTTTGATTTGTAGTTGCCCTGTTTTTTAAGCACATTAAGCCCTTCCTATATCTGCTTTCTTTTGCCTGATAGTCATATAGGCTCAGACATATCATTAAAATAAAAAAAAAATCCATATTTTCTTACTTTCCTTCCCTACATTGTATGATTTTGATGTCTTTTTTTTTATATCTTTATGCTTAGATCTATATGCTGGCTTATTTAGGTGATTGCTTTCCAATTTTGGTTTCTTCCATCATAATTCTTCTTTTTCTTTTTTTTCTTTAATTTAGTGAAGCCCTTTCAGTATTTCTTTTAGAATGGGTTTAGTATTGCTGTACTCTTTTAGCTTTTGTTTGTTGGAGAAATTCTTCATTTCCCCTTCTAATTTAAATGATATTCTTGCTGGATAGAGTATTCTAGGTTGCAATTTTTTTCCTTTCAGCACCTTAAATATATCTTGCCACTCCCTTCTGGCCTGTAGTATTTCTGTAGAGAAATCAGCTGATAGCCTTATGGGGGTTCCCTTATAATTAATACTTTGATTTTCTCTTGCTGCTTTTAGAATCCCCTCTTTATCTTTAACTTCTGTCATTTTTATTATAATATGTCTTGGTGTGGGCCTGCTTGGGTTCAGCTTGTTTGGGGCCCTCTGTGCTTCCTATATCTTGGTATCAGTATGCTTTATATTTGGAAAGTTTTCAGCCATAATTTCTTCAAATATATTTTCAATCCCCTTTTCTTTTTCTTTTCCTTCTAGAATTACTATTATGCATAGATTGGCCTGCTTTATATTATCCCATAGGTCTCTTATATTGCTTTCATGTTTTTTCATTTGGTTTTCTGACTGCTGTCCTGATTGGGTGATTTCCATTATTTTATCTTCCACGTCACTAATTCATTCCTCTGCATTATTCATTCTGCTTTTTATTGCCTTAAGCTCAGTTTGTATCTCTGCAAGTGAATTTTATAGTTTTTCTTGGCTCCTCCTTATATTTTCTAGTTCCTTTCTAAAGGAATCTGCATTACTGTTAATATCCTCTCTTAATTCTTTCAGTATTTTTAATACCTCCCTTTTGAACTCCATGTCTGGCAGACTGCAGAGGTCTGTTTCATTGTTGACTGCTTTAGGTGAATTCTCCTCTTCCTTTAACTGGGAATGGTTTCTGTGCTTCTTCATCTTGCTTTTTTCTTTTTATGTGAGTTCAGGGAAGCCAAACTGTAGTCTTGTAAGGTCACTTCTATGCAAGAATACCCCTGTGTATTTTTGGGGGGTTACTATTTATTTTTGGTGTGGACGTTTGAATATTTGCTGTCTCTTTCTTCGGTGTGAGCAGGCTGTTGTTCCCAGGATGCTCACTGTGTTTTCAGGGAGAAGGAGGCAATGGCTGGGGCCAGCAGTCAGTGCCTGGTCGTTGGGCTCTCAACAGCAGCAAGGACCCGCAGGAAGGTGGCACAGGCTACTCCTAGTTGCAGGGCCCTGGGAGTGGTAATAAGCTCTAGGCAGATCTTCAAGGTGACCAGAACATTTGGCAGTAGTAACAGCAGGGTGCGTGAGTTCCCAGGGGAGTGAGAACAACAACAGCTTGTGTTTGATTGAGATGCCCTCCTCTGAGGTGATTGGAAACGTGGGTGGCGCCTGTTCGGGGACCCCTATTGGGAGCAGGCCATGACCATCTCTAGAGTCAGTGATAATTGTGATGGTTTCCCCTGCCACCTGTAGACCATGCATTAGGAAACCTGTCTCACTTAGCCCACATATAAGGTGCTGTACAGGGTGCTCCTAGTTGTAAGATCCTGGGAAGTGACAGAGATCAGGCATGTGGGTATTGCCCAGAAAATCTGGCAGTGGGAACAGCAGGGTAGGTGTGTTCCCGGGGGTGTGAGAGCACCAACAGGTGGTGTTCAGTCACAATGCACTCCTCTATGGTGCCCTTTAGGTGAATGGCACTGCAAGTGATTTTTGTTCAGATATCTCCAATGGCAGTGGGCCATGCCCACGTCTGGAATCAGGGATAAATGCAGTGGTTTGCCTCTGCCACCTGCAGACCATGCAAGAAGCACCCTTCCCACTTAGCCCATGCAGGAGGTGCTGCACCAGTTGCTCCTAGTTGTAGGGTCTTTGGAAGGGACAGTGACCACGTGTCTGGGCACCACCCAGAACGTTTAGCAGTGGCAGCTGCGGAGTGGGTGTGTTCCTAGAGGAGTGAAAACAACAGTGCTGGTTGCAATGCCCTCTTTTTTTCTTTTTTGCCAATCGCTGAGGTGACTGGAGTTGCTGGTGGAGCCCACTCACAGGCCCCCAGTGGTGGCAAGCCACGCCTCCCTCTGGCCTCAGGGATGACCGGTGCAGTCTGTCCCTGCCACCTGTAGATCGTGCAAGAGGCACCATGTTGCACTTAGCCCCTTTATGCCCTTAGCCCACACAACAGATGCCTGGCCACCAGAAGCCTGCACAAGAAGTGCCTAATCTCTCCTAAACCAACAAGAGACTTATTGCCACCAGTAGTCTCTGCAGAGCCGCTCCGCCCTCTAAACCCGTGGGCATGCGCACACTCTGGTGCAGGGAGTTTCCTATGGCAGCCCACCCTTCCTCCCCTCCCCTCCCCAACAACAGCACCTTGCCTCTCCTGTGGTCCGGACCTTCTCCCAGGTTTCCTCTGCCACGGTGTTCCCCTCCTTAGCCTGTGGCGCACTGCTCCTTAGCCCCTCAGTCCATCCCCAGTTCTCTCCCTGGGACTGACCTCTGAGCCTGAGTCTCAGCATGCAGCCCCCACCCGAGCATCTTAGGCTGTGGTGTCTAAGATGCTCGGGGTTCACTGTGTGGCTCTCACTCTGCTTTGCTGTTCTCAGTCCAGAGGCTGCGCTTTTCTCGGTGACTTTGAGGTCCTGCTGACTCAGCCAATCTTTCATCAGTTAGGTGGCTTCCCAGGAGGTGGGTTCCTTTTCTCCTTCACAGCTCCCTCTTGGGAATGCTAGTCCTGTCCTGATTTCTTTTCTCTCTCTCTTTTTCCTTTTGTTCTACCCAGTTATGTCAAGACTTTCTTGCCCTTTCTGGAGGTTTAAGTTCTTCTGCCAGCATTCAGTTGATGTTCTGTTTAAGTAGTTTTTACATGTAGATGTGTTTTTTTGATGTGTTTGTGGGAGAAGATATGCAAGGCCTCTTACTCCTCTGCCATCTTGCTCCGCCCCGTCTTGGCTTTCTGACTGAGGCAATTGCCTAGCTTTCTCTCTCAAGTCACCTGGATGCCCATCCTTGAAATGTGGAATTCCTCAGACTCAACCACTACTTGGTTTTAAAGCTGTACGTATACACTTACGACACACAAATTTAGTCTCTCAGTTCTCTCTTTTGACATCTACATTCATATCCAACCAACATTTTCACTAGGATACCCATGAGGCACTTCAGATGTATTAGAGCTTGAGGTAGGCTGAATAATGGCCCCCAAAGACGTCTATATCTGATCCTCAGAATGGTGAATACGTTATGGCAAAAGAGACTTTGCAGTCCGACTAAACGAAGAATCTTGAAATGGGGAGCTTATCTTGGATTCTTATCTTGGTAAGCCTAATGTAATCAAAAGGGTCCTTATAAGAGGGAGATAAGAAAGTCAAGTCCAGAGAGGATGATGTGACCATGGTGGCAGAGGAAGAAAAGAGGAAGCCAAGGGGTGAGGACAGCCTCCAGAAGCTGGAGAAGGAAGGGAAAAAGATTGTCCCTTGGAGCCTCCAGAAGGAACTAGCCCTGCGGACACTCTGACTTTAGCTTAGAGAGACTGATTTTGGCCTTCTAACCTTCAGAACTATAAGATGGTACATTTGTGTTGCTTTAAGATGCTAAGTATGTGGTAACTTGTTACAGCATCCACAGAAATCTAATAAAGATCTCAATTTCTGAAATAAAATTAGGGTTTCAATCTGTCCTAACTTGATCCTCTGTAGTCTAAACTAATTCAGTAAATGGTGCCATTATTTACCTAGTTGCTCAAGTCAAAAACCAAGGAATCACCACTGATTTCTCTTTTTTCCTTCACTTTCTTCACTAACAATTTCTATTAATTTTAAATATATATCTCAAATACATATATTTCACTATGACCATCTATGCTAAGTCATTATCTTTCTTTTCTATAGAACCTAAATGATCTTCTAAAATGTTTTTTCAAGGAAAATTTCAAGTAAACACATACTAAAGAAACTAGTATATGAACCACATATACTCATAATACTGCTGAAACACTTATCAGACTTTCACCTCTCCTTTTATTTTCCTGGAATATTTTAAAGCAAAACACATATAGCATATCATTTCACTCATAAATACTTCATTACATTTCTCTAGTAAGAACATTAAAAAAAAAAAAAGAACCTCATTGCCTTTTTTTTTTTTTTTTTTTTTTTTGGCCTTTTATGGCCTCAGTCAGGGCATATGGAAGTTCCCAGACTGAGGTTGAATCAGAGCTGCCAGCCTACACCACAGCCACACTGGATCCGAGCCCTGTCTGCGACCTACACCACAGCTCACGGCAATGCTGGATCCCCAACCCACTGAGCAAGGCCAGGGATCGAACCCGCAACCTCATGGTTCCTAGTCGAATTCCTTTCCTCTGCATCAGGACGGGAACTCCCTCATTGCCATTTTCATACCTAAAGAGTTAACAGTAATTTCTTTTTCTTTCTTTTTTTTTTTTTTTTTTTGTTGTTGTTGTTATTGTCTTTTCTAGGGCTGCACCCATGGCATATGGAGCTTCCCAGGCTAGGGGTTCAATTGGAGTTGTAGCTGCCGGCCTACACCACAGTCACAGCAATGCGGGATCCAAGCTGCATCTGAGACCTACACCACAGCTCATGGCAACGCTGGATCCTTAACCCATTGAGCAAGGCCAGGGATTGAACCTTCAACTTCATGGTTCCTGGAACCTGTGTCCTTGTGGATGCTAGTCAGGTTCGCTAACCACTGAGCCACGTTGGGAACTCAAATTTCTTAAAATTTTTGACACACTTCGTATTTGAATTTCCCTATTGCCTCAAATATAATTTTTACAAATGGTCTGTTTGACTCAGATCTAATTAGGTACACATATTATATTCAGTTGTTATGTCTCTTAAGACTGGTTCATTCTATAACAACCTCCCCCAACCCTCACCCCATCATCACTGCCTTTCACGTGACATTAATTTGTTGGAGAAATTAGCCCATCGTTTTCTGTAGACTTCTCACATTTTGAATTTGGTTCTTCATGGTGTTAACTTATTCCTCCACTCCCTTTATCTGTTTCTCACAAATCTAGAGGCCTGATGGATTCAGATTTAGTATTTTAGGTAAGTACACTTCCTGTTGCTTTCATCATGTTTTAAGACACACAGTAACTGGTTTCCCAGTGATTAGTACAATTGATAGATTCTGAGCGTGTCAGCCTGATTCCTCCAGTATAAAATTCTCTATTAACCACTCCCATCTTGGTTTTCGCAACTATGGATAATCATTGCAGAGGTCTACTATTTCGTTGTGGGTTTCAAAATGGTGATTTTTCTAAATCTGTCATTTCGACTGCTTTATTTGCTAGAATATTATAAATATGAAGAACTTTCACCACCTACTTATTATCCTGAAATGCAAGTTAAGAGGCTATTGTGAGTGGCTTGGCCAGAAGTTTCAGTGGCATGGACTAAGGTGATGGCAGTGATGATTAAAAATGAATGGTTTCGAAATATATTTTGGCAGTAAAACTCTCAGTGTGTAACTAATCAGATGTAGCAAAGACGTAATAGGAGTTAAGACTGACCTCTAATTCTCTGGCTTGAATAAACTGGTGGGTATACTGAGACAGGAAAGCTTTGTGGAAACCAGTCATGGGAGATGAGATAACCAAGGAGAGACTGTAGAAAGGAGAAAAACTGGGGCTCCGTCTTGTTCATTATAACAACTTTTATGATAAAAGGAGTTTCCAAAACAAGAAATGAGTTTTCTAAAATTTTAGAGAGAGGAAAATATTTCAGCAAGTCCTCAAACCAGTTTCATATTTGAAATGCCACATCTAGCACCCCAATCATGTTGCTACGCTGACTGAGGCGGCAACAGCAAATGTTATTACAGCAGCATATTCGTCCTAAAAGTTAAGGGTCTGTCAGTATTTCCATTATAAACTCCAATTTTCAGGGGTTTATAACTTGGCTATTTTAAAATTACATCAGGCTGAAACTTGCAAGTAATAAAACATTTTAAAAAATAGATTTAATGCATTTTCGTCAAGATCTAGTTAAAATATTGCCTATTTTTTTCTGAGATAAAAGTGACTTAGAGTTAATATATTGTGAGACAAATGTTTAATTAAAAAACACTTACTTTAAGGTTTATGGAAATAATTACACTTTCTAATAATGTCACATTTCATATGGATAGATTAGATATGGATGGACCACAAACATTATACTGAAGCCATTTTAACACATTATAGCAGAACTTGGCATATACATTACTGCTTGGGATGAATTTCTTCCCAATAAAACTTGTTGTAAATTGGTTAAGGTTTTTTTTTTTTTGAGGAACAATAACATGTCCAATGTATTTTATAAATAGATGTTTTATTATTTTTCCAGATAGAACTTAGTTCCAAAGTTATTGTTCAATTAAAAATATACCATCTTCTGTTTGGGATACAATATTTTGATTTCCTCTTAGTAATAGAATTTTCTAACATATGGGATGCCAAGTTCTTCTGAGGCCTTTGCAAAATCAGTTAAGCCAGGAACTCTACCTTCAAGTACGGAAACGCTCTTCCCTTAGGAAGAACAGGAAGAAACAGAGAGTGTTATGGAATAAAATCAACCAAATACTATGTGCTAGACAAGGTGCAGCATGCAAAGATGAATAAGAAAGTTCTCTGCCCTTTAAGGACAGCAGAGTTACTCTAAAGCAGACGGAGGTAAGGTTCCAAAGTGAAAAGCAGGTAAAGCACAATACAAGACAGGGAAGAGATTCCTGCCTGTATGGAAGAAGAGGAAATAGTTTGGGAGGTGGAACGGAAGCAAGACTGGACATGCAAAAGGAAAGGGAGAAGATGGGCATTCTTGACAGGCAGGGCTGGCAGCACGAGCAGAGGAAAGGGGCCGGGAACTGCATGGTGTTTATTGGGACGGGCCCACTGTGTGTTGCAGGAATTGAGTCCAGGAGATGCTGCCTTCAAGGTCTGTTTCAAGAATTTCTAAAAAAAGTGTGTGTGTGTGTGTGTCCACATTTGCCTAATAGGGCCAGCAAAATGGCCCCCAGTGAGTAAATTCCTTGATGATCAGATTTAATCCTAGAGGGAAACTTTCACATTCAGGGAAATTTGCTCATGGATTCTTCCTTGTAGGGGCAAAAATATTCAGTCAAATATAGAGAAAATTGTTATCATAAAAAGTGATTTTTCTGTATATTTAATTTTTTTTTTTAATTTTTACAGCTACACCTGCAGCATATAGAAGTTCCCGGGTTGGGGGTAAAATCAGAACTGCAGCTGCAGGCCTACACCACAACCACAGCAACACCAGATCTGAGCCACATCTGTGAGCTACGCTGCAGCTTGTGGCAATGCCGGATCCTTAAGTGAGGCCAGGGATCAAAAACCCACATCATCACAGACACTATGTCAAGTTCTTAATCCACTGAGCCACAATGGAACGCCTCTGTATATTTTTTGTATATTTTTTAAATGAAACTGGAAATATACCCCAAATAACTCAGTATATATAAAATACTTGTCCCATTTTTTCTGGAGAATTTCACTCTTGGTTATAATCTCACTGACGTTATTAACCTTTGTGCAGAAATAAGGCCCACACACAGGGTGAATTTTCCTATACCACTGAAACAAGAATTCAGCTTACTAGGAAAAGAACTGATACAAAACAATACTTTTTTTGAATCAAAATTATTGACAATGATAATTTTTGCTTAAATTGCTGGTCATATTCTTAGATTCTTTTCCCTCTCAGGTGTTTTGTCTCATCTCCTATATATATCTTCTGGACATTTTTTGTTTCCAAACTTTGCTCTGTCTCTTTTCCTTGGAAATTTAACTATTCCTGTCCTCTATGTATTTTCTATTATGTAGCTTTCCCTCTTCCTCCCACTTTATCTATAATTAAACTTATACTTTCCTGTATCTCTGAAATGCTGAGATATTTTATGGCAAACATTGATCCAACTTCTGCTAAAAGTGAATCCTGGTACCATTAAGTAAGTGGGTTCTAGGCTTTTACACTTAAAACAAAAGAATTTTTAGGCACCCCCCCCACAAAAAAAGAAGACCTCCACAAATTAAACATCTACATTTTTAAATTAAATAACAAAACCAAAAGGTAATTTGGGAATATTTTTCCAACTTTTAATTAGGAAAAATCTTCTTAGTCAGAAAAGAAACTGAGAAGCAATTATGAACAAAATTATTAGCTTTGCACTCATTAAAATGGAAAAGTTCTGAGTGACCCAAAATTAATAAAGTAAAAGAATTTAAATGAATGGATTATAACACATGTGCTAGACTATTCCTAATTAACAAAGAGCCTCCCAATAGCCATAAAATTCAATAGAAACACAGTAAAAGAAACAGTAAATTCATAGAAAATTAAGCACAAAGGACCAATGAATGTAAGAAAGGATGCTCAACCACTATGAGTTAGGGTAATGAAATTAAACATAAGAAGCTGGAATTTTTCACCGTAAGATTTAAATAAGACAAGATTAATAAAATATATATGAGTGAGGGTGTCAAGAAATGAACTTTTGAGATATTTTTGGTGGGAATTTGTATTATAACAACCCTTCAAAAATCAACCTACCAGAATTTATTTAAATAGAAAATAAGCAAAATATACGAGGAATATATCCTACAGATATGAAAATACCAGTTCATAAAGTGATATTTACAAGGATATTAATTTTACATTTGTTCATTAATTAACTAATTTCTTGGTTGCATAAGAGAGAAAAGAATTTTGTTGTCTATAAAATGTAGATTTCATTTGCAGAAAGCCAATAGAGAAATAAAGAATAAAATAATTTCGCATGGTAATAGTGCTACTTGGAAGATCAAACACGGTGGTGTGATAATTAAGTAAATTAAGAGTTGTAGAACACAGCCTGATGCTGTTTTTATAAAGTTCAAAAACACACAAAAAAAGAAAAAACAAGAAGTTTGCAGGAGTTCCCGTCGTGGCTCAGTGGTTAACAAATCTGACTAGGAACCAGGAGGTTGCGGGTTCAATCCCTGGCCTTGCTCAGTGGGTTCAGGATCCAGCGTTGCCGTGAGCCGTGGTGTAGGCCGGTGGCTACAGCTCTGATTAGACCCATAGCCTGGGAAACTCCATATGCTACAGAAGTGGCCCAAGAAATGGCGAAAAGACAAAAAAAAGAAAAAACAAAAACAGTCATACATAAAAGTTGGAATAGAAACTAGAGTAGGGGGTGAAACTATGAATAATGTTATTTTTTATCTTTATGCAGTTTGAAATTTGCTGTAATCAGCTTGCATTGCTTTCTTAACGAAAAAAATATCCTCTTAAAATAGACAAACTGTTTTTCAAAATAGTTTTTAGTAAAATTGTGTCAAAATATATTGGTATGTAGCCTCACTCTGTGGTTACTGCCTCTTACTGTAGTTTATGATAAAGCATATCTTTCTTGAGCTTGAACTACTCAGAGCACTAATCCTGAGAAGACGCTGTCTGGTTCCTTCTTCAAAGGAAGAAATGCAAACTGATGCTAACACAAATGGACTAGACCGGGGGTGATGTCATGCATAGACATGATGACAGCATGGATGATGACAGTGAATGAAGAGCACAGGGATTTGTAATTCCGTCAGTGGCCTTTTGGCAATTTTATAGGATCATATCCACTCAAGCCTGGTGGAGAAGAGACGGCTGGCAGGAACAGGTCAAACAGTAGTTAGGGAGAAATCTGACTAAATTGTTGTCAAAGTACAGTTTTGGAAAAAAACTTTTCATCATTTTTAAAAAATTGGACCTGGGTTTTATTTTCTTTCTTCGTCATAAATTTTTGTCTCTTTTGTTCATGGACATTCTGAAAAACAAGCAAATCCTTTTGAAAGTCCTTTCAACACTTTTACTTGTCTAATGCCTTGTGAAATTCTATTTCAGAGAGCCAACCAACTCCTCTTTGATAAGCTTTATTCTGTGTGCTCAGGGAAAATTGGCAGATCTAGAAGAAGGCTCAATGGCTATAAACTGACCAGGAATTATTGTAATAGTGGCAAGCCCAATCATTTGCTCTGTTCATCTCTGATATTATCAGTATCCCAGGTATTAAAATTTCCAGTAGAGAGTAGGGAGCCATTTATGGATCATGATTGAAAATAACTCTCTTAAGACAAATAGCAAGGTCCTCCCATATAGCACAGGGAACTGTCTTCGGTATCTCCTGTGATAAATCATAATGAAAAGAATATAAAAATATATGTGTGGTGTGTATAACTCACTTTGCTATATAGCAGAAATTAACACAGCATTATAAATCAACTATACTTCAATGAACTTTTTTAAAAAAGAAAGTAACTCTAAGGAGCACTTGGTCAGTGTAATTCATTTGTCATTGGAAGTATGCGGCATTTCAATACTAGTTGTCTTTAAGAGGGTGAGATGCTTGCTCTCTACTTCAGACTCAGCTCCTTCAGGCCAGGGACCTTGCCCTATGCTCCTTGATATACCAAAACTAAAAATAGTACTGCCATACAATAAGCATTCAATAAATACTCACCAGTGGTCATGATCTGATGTGATGATCTGTGCTGCGGCCACGTCTTCCAGGAGCATATTACCTCTTGACTAAAGATAATGTTGGACAGAGGGTAATGAGAGGTTCTGGCTATTCAAAATATATATCCAATAAATATATACTAGCTCTGAAAAAAAATAAACAGTACTTCAGAATATGCTGTTTAGAGATATATATACATAGGATAAAATAATGTATTTAAGTATTTATGTATTATGTATATAATTATATATTATGTATATGTATATAATATATTATGCATGTGTGTATAATTATATAATTATATTATGTATATACTATTATGTATAAAATAGTTCAGTTAGGTTATATTTATTATGTCCAATTAGAGATGACAATTAAGCAGTTGTATATATGAGTCTGAGACTTGGTAGAGATGTTGATTATGACAATATAAACTGGGGAGTCATCAGCATATAGCACTTTTTAAAGTAATGGGACTGGATGTGATCACCTAGGGAGAGAATTTAAAGAAGGGCAGAGTAAGTATAATTTGTAGTAGCAAAGAATTGCAAACAACTGTTGATCAATAGAAAATTGGTTGAATAATTTATGGATTATATATACCATACTTTTTTTTTTGACTTTTTTTTTTTTTTTTTTAGGGCTGCACCCGTAACACATGGAGGTTCCCAGGCTAGGGGTTGAATCAGAGCTGCAGCTGCCGGCCTACACCACAGCCACAGCAACATGGACCTGAGCTGCATCTGCGACCTATGCCACAGCTCATGGCAACACCAGATCCTTAACCCACTGAGCAAGGCCAGGAATCAGACCCAAGTCCTCATAAATACTAATTGGGTTCATTACTGCTGAGCCATGATGGGAATGCCCATACATTTTTATATTGCTCTTAATAAGAATATGTTATATATAAATGTATTGACCTCAAGGAATACTTAGTTTACATACTTTGACCTAAAAATAATTTTGAGTAATATGAATAATATGTCTACATACTTGTAAAAAATTACATAAATATGTGTATATTAGTCTATTGAATAGAAAGATACATTCCCAACTGTGGGGAATGGGAGATCAAATTTTTCCTTTAAATATTCTATGTATGTATTTTACGCATGCAGCTTTAAAAAGTCTAATGATAGAGGGACATAAAATCAATGTGTATGTAACTATTTAGAATGTAAAGAAATCTTAGAAAGGATATTTATAACAGTAACAATATCCTATCAGTGCTCCACTTATTCTATTTATGTTCTTGTGAATTCTTTGCTTTTTTTTCTGTACAACTGCTCCCCCAGAAATATTTAATTTTTTTTGTGTGTGTGCTTTTTAGGGCCGCACCTGTGGCATATAGAAGTTCCCAGGCTAGGGGTCGAATCGGAGCTGTAGTTGCTGCAGCCTCAGCAATGTCATATCCAAGCCATGTCTGCGACCTACACCACAGCTCATGGCAAAGCCAGATCCTTAACACACTGAGAGAGGCCAGGGATCGAACCTGTGTCCTCACTGATGCTAGTCAGATTCGCTTCTGCTGTGCCATGATGGAAGCTCCAGTCCCCCAGAAATTTGACTTAGCTTTCTGCACTGCAGACCCTTAGTGGTGGGGGTGGGGTGGGAGGATGGCCCTTAGGCTGTGGAAACCCTCCTGTCCACCCATGTGAGAGATGGGAAGTGCCTAGGAATTTGTCTCCAAAGGGGCAGTCACTAGCCAATGTCTGATGGGTGGGAAGGTTTGAATGTGTGAGCAGCTCTCTTGCTCCTTAAATAGGGACATGAGTGACCTATGCTGTCTCCACAGCATCTCTGCAGGATTAAGCCCAGGTTCCCTTTCTTGGGACTTGGCTTCAGATCACATTCTAGCCCGTCCTCTTTCCCTTCCTAGTTCTGCTTCTCAGCTGCCCTTCTAGCATTTTCTTGGAAGAGTGCTTGATAAACACTTTTATATGTATCCTTGTCTCAAAGTCTACTTTTGGAGATCCTGGTCTAAGACAGCAACCAGTCTATTTTAAATGCCTGTTGATGTCCCCTTAACTCTTGCAAGCTCAGGCATCATGGACAGTGCATATAGTGTCACAGTTTAGATACTCGGATTTTAGGTAATAAGCTCGAATCTCTGCCACTTACTCTGCATATGGCCTGGGGAAATTCACCAAATTCCATGCCTTTATTTCTCATCTGTATGACGGGATTGATAATAGAACTACTTCACAGAGCTATGCCAAGGAGCAAATAAAATAATATACTTAAAGTGCAGCTAGCACATTTTAGGCATTCAATAATGATTTAAAAATTAATAAAGATGCTTTATGTATCATGACTATTTATCTCTATGTATGCCATGGCATGTCTGAAAAAAGGAGTTTCTTTCATATGAAAATTTATGATACGGAATGTTCCTTAGGATGAAAGCCACTCTTTCTAGAACATTATTTTATTATGTAAAACTCATACGAAGTAAACAAAGTTAATACATCACTGATTTTAATGGGACTTTGCACAGTATGATTAATATGCCATTATTGCATAAAAACGTTCTACATGCTGGGAAGTAGTAGCTGGTGCATTAGAATTTCATTTGGTATCAAGTTTCAGCATATGCTATTTTCTCTATATGTTCCTATGAATATATAATCATCTGGTACAAAATAAATCAGATAATAATCCAAAAAATGAAAAACTACATATCCCTAGTAATCATATCACATATTTTCACACTGAATAACATATCTGTTTAATGTCTTAAATAATATTACTATTTATGGGGATGGTACAATAATCACTTCCTTTATTGATCTACTTTTAAGAATCTTGTCTTAGTGCTTACAGTAACTCAACCGTTCTATCTCCTATCTATGCAGATCGCCATCCCGAGGCCTATTTTTCTTGGATCCAACACCATGGAATTAATTTATATGTGAACCTATTTTATTAGAGTGTCAGGCTCTATAAAATTCCCCTGGTTGGGGTTCAAGCAAAGCTAGCTAATACTGAATTCCACTCATTACAAATTGCATATTTCTTGGTAGTTTCTAATTTCATTTCATATCAAAACCCCTTTGTTGTAATTGCTGTCATTCTCACTATGTTTTCCCCTACTTATTCTCACTGAATTCTCAATTAATCAAGGACTGTGTATTTAATTTGTAGATGTTCCAAATCCTCTCTCTTTAATTTTGTCTTTTGCTGTAGCTGTATATACTTAATCATTTATATTTCCCTATTTTTATAAAACACCAGATGATAAATACATAATGGTAGAATAAGAAATTCACATTAAAACAGTTTGTTATTTTTCTAGAAATTCCTGGTAAAAGTCTGGTTCCAATGAATGCATAAAATGAATTTTTAAACTGTTTGGGATTCTTAGTCCTTTCTCTAACATCATACATAATTCAAAGTTGAAACGCTACACTTAGTTCTTAAATATAATAGTTTTATCAAGAGCAAAGCTGAAAATGTTTTTTTAAAAAGGTCCAATGCCCTCCTACTCCATACCACTCATTACTAAACTGCACATCATTTGAGATAATAGAGGTTGGAAGGTTTTGTTCATAAATTTTAGAGGATTAGGAAGTACTTATAAAGAAGAGTCTTTGAATAGGCTTAGAATCTAAGTAAAAAGAAAGATTAAGGACAAGTATCAATATAAGCATTTTTTTTTGTAATTGATCAATATAATCTTCATTATGTTCTGAGCCCATGACTTCAGAAAAGCTTACGCTGAGAGTATTGTGATGTAGGCAAAATGTATGCATGGGGATACTAATATTTATTTATGTGCTTCTCTTTGACCCCAAGATATTTTTTATGCTGACCTATTGTTTAATCCTACTATCTAGCCACCTCCTGAATATACATCTCTCTCTCTTTTAAAATTTTTACTGCTACGCCTTCGGCATATGGGAGTACATAAGATTTGAGCTGCATCTGCAACCTATGGCACAGTGGCAACAGCAGATCCTTAACCCAATGAGCGAGGCCACGGATAGAACCCCTCAGAGAGACAAGGTCAGGTCATTAACCAGCTAGGCCACAACAGGAACTTTTTCTTTTCTTTTCTTTTTTTTCTTTTTTTTGGCCAAGCCCACAGCATGTGAAAGTTCCCGGACCAGGGATCAAACCCCTGCCGCAGCAGTGACCCAAGCTGCTGCAGTGACAACACCAGATCCTTAACCCACTGCACCACAAGGGAAATCCTGAATATGTATCTCTTTTCCTTCCACTCTACACAGGCCAGAATTTCTATTCCCTCTTCCTGCTGATCTTTCCTGCTGACCAAAATAATAAAACAAAACGAGTTCATGTTAAAGGGTGGTTATAGCCACCTGTAAGCCCTCCACTGCATTCTGTATTCCTTTATGAAAGATTGCATTGAAAAGATCTGTAAACCTGGGAATTTCTGTCATAGCTCAGCAGTAATGAACCTGACTAGTATCCATGAGGATGAGGGTTCAATCCATGACCTTGCTCAGTGGGTTAAGGATCCAAAGTTGCTGTGAACTGTGGTGTAGGCTTGCAGCTACAGCTCTGATTCAACCCCTAGCCTGGGAACCTCCATATGCCTCAGGTGCAGCCCTAAAAAGACCCTCCCCCCAAAAAAAATCTGTAAACCCAATAGAAAAATCCAAAGTAGAGGAACAATGGCAAAACATAATTGGAAGTTGATTCAAATGTGATCATTCCTATCATTAATATTTACCATCACCATGTAGCAACCACTGAAAAAGTACAGTGACACAAGTAAATGCAGCTAGCGAAAGAGGAATGTGTCACATCTTACACTCTGTTCAGCCACATGCTCTGTGTCCTAGAAATGTTTAAGCCTTCCCCACATCTTTGTGCATTTTGCTTTCTCTGTTACTTGTCCTTATGCTCTTCCATCAAGCTATCTTATTTACTGCAATTTTTTTTTAAATTAGGATTAACGTTTTTAAGCTGCTACTACCTTTGTTAGAATCAGTGTTCTTAGTGCTCTTGGTTGTAAAGTTAACATAGGTTTTGATGGTCCACCCAACCTAATTTTTCCTTAAGTTTGTTATTTTTAGTGCACAATGTTGCAGAATGTGAAGGTTTTTTACAAGTATATATATCATGTGATTGCAGGAATTCCTGCTAAGCATTTAAAAGCATGTGGGGAGAATTTCTTTCCATCCCACTTTCCTTTTTGTCCTAACTTTTCTTAACAGCCTAGAAAAAAAGGCGCTCTGTATTCTAAATTTCTGTTACAAGTGATTGCTTTTAGAGTTAAAAAGCTATCCAATCAACTGAAATATTCACCAATCTTTTCCCAGAGTTATTCTCAATAACGAATTTAATTATCAAAGCTCCCAAAGAGCACAATTCCAATGCTACTGTTGATGTCTTAATTTTTATTAAAATTCTCTTTGAGTTTAGTTACATTCAGATGCTTTGTTTTAAATGTCTTTTCCTATAAGCATGTATGATATTTTGGGAAATAGTCTCATTATGTCATCTTTCTCCTTATCATCAAACTATTTCGACACAGTTTTGGAGGAAGTTTATCAATCTATGACTACCGTTGTGTTTAGGATGCAATTAGTGCCTGTTCTAGGCTTCTAAAGAGCTGCAGAACATTCAAGCTTTCCTCAAGATTGTCTACATGTCTCAAAGCTTGCCACACATTCGGAAATCTTTTTTTCTATGGCCATGCCTATGGCATGTGAAAGTCCCTGGACTAAGGGGGGATCAGAGCTGCCAGCCTACGCCACAGCCAGGGCAACACCAGATCTGAGCTGCATCTGAAACCAATGATGCAGCTTGTGGCAGATCCTTAACCCACTGAGCAGAGCCAGGGATCAAACCCACATCCTCACGAAGACAATGTTGAGGAGTTCTTAACCCACTGAGCCACAACGAGAACTCCACATTCAGAAATCTTGAGTCTGCACAGTGTAAAATGATGCGGGTTGGCTAAAAGGCTGGTATCCAATCAGCTATCCATCCATATGAACATTTTGGGATACCACCTTTTATAGAAAATAAAGGGGGCATATCTCAGAGTCCTCTGGCCTTTTCTCTAACCTCCTAATGCTCAGAACTTCTCCAGGTACTCTAGAAAGTAGGAAGATGTTCTAATGCCAAAAAGTATCAGAAGAGGAAAAAGATCCATAAATTCCAACAAAACAATAGTATTTATTATGAGAGGGATAAGTCAAGGAAAAATTGGGTTATGGCAATGAAGCCAGATATAAAGCTAACAACAACAAAAAAGCATAAATGAGCCATAAATTTGGCTTAAGTAGCCAGTGTGAGAAGGGTCACCTACCTAATACATTGTGTCTATTAGCTAAAACAAACAAGCTCTATAAAGGACAGAGATTTATTTTTAGAACACCGTAGAATAAATTTTTCTCTGAGGAGTTCACAATCTATGTGATGATAAGGAACATTTTCGCACTTGGGCAAAATTTTAAGAATGGAATTGTTAGGAAGGGTGGCTTCTCATCCTTGCTTCAGCAGGGCTAAGATTTAGTTGGAATGAAAGCTTTCCAGGCTAAAGAATGAATGCAAATTATTGGTGTAGGTACTTCTATCCCTCTACTGTACTCCAGTTTTTTGAGAGTAGGATTTTCTGATTATTTTACATAGAGCTTAACTGTTGGTGTTTATTACATCAGTACGTGAATAACCACCAGGTCGACTGTTTCTCTGCTCTTACCTGGCAGCAAGCAGAATGGCAGTTTGTCTACCTCTGCTGTGTTGAGGATTCAGTTTCTTGGGGGCCTCACAAAGTGCCACATTTGATTAGCTGTTAGGAAAATGGGAACAGGGAAAGCTTCATGAGTGCCTAATATCTGTCAGCCTGAAGACCGTATATATTGAAGGTGGCTATATGATGCCTATGAGACAGATCTCCAAGGAAACTTCCTTAAACTAAGGGGTTATTTGGGGTTAGGAATTGAAAGACCTGTGTTCAGTTGTCAATAACTAGCTCTGTAACCTTAGGCAAATCCATTACAATCTGTGTAACCCTCTTCCTTCTAGGTAAAGGGAAGATAATTACCTGCCCCCCCCCCCCACCTACACCACCGGTCTTTTGCCCATTATTGTTTATTTATTTCACTTTCTGGTTGGTCCTGTGAACACAGCTATTTGGAGGGAGAAACTATGTTTTATTGGTTTGTATCCTAAGTGCTTGTGATGTATTGTATCCTCAATAAAATGTCCGTTTTCCAGTGAGTTAATGGAAACATTTGGAAAGTTCCACAGTGCTAAATAAAGCCGTTTGAATAAAGCAGGTAGAACTTCACCATGTTTTTCTCTCCTTAGGGCTGTTAGTTCCTTCCTGTGGCCCAGATGGCCCTAAAGGATCAGGATCAGTTCAAACGGAGCTTGGACAGTGCCTGGATGCTGGTGCATCTCACAAACTCATCCTTCTGGAAGTATCCTCACTTCAAAGGGCTTGGGCTTCCTTTGGATCATCTGGCTCCAGGATCATACATTGCTCGTCATATAAGCCATGCTGACACTGTCAAACAAGTACCTGTAAAAAAATCAAAATGTTGACTGTTTATTCACTAGCACATTTTCTATATGTCCAACTGCTCCAGGTTTGCATATTTCCTATAATTACAACAGGTAGAAGTTACTGAGATTGTATCATGTACCAGGCGCTATGTGTTTATCTATGGAGCAGGTATGACAGTTATCCTGTCTGCATGAGAGCAGTGGAGAAAAAACAGAGGTTAAGGAGTTAGCCTATAGTTACACAGTTAAAGTGGTGGAGCCTTGATTCCAGCATGTTCTCTGGCTCCAGAGTCCAAGCTTTTAACCACTATGCTATCGTACCTCTTGATTAAATGCTTAAGCTGTTTTTTGGACAATTCGTCTCACTTCTGGGAATAGTACCAATAAGAATTTTAATTCTAATTATGAAACACTTACCTTTTCCTCCTATAGTTACCCCAAGTTTCAACTGGAGTTCCCTTTGTGTGCTTATACTGGTAATGAGAACTGTATAATACTGGTATATGTGTAAAACACAAATAAAAATGGGATTTTGAAGAATGCTTTCATGTATCCATACAGCAAAGGGATTGTTATAGGAACTTAAAACAACTCTAGAAATCTACTCAAAACTGTACACTAAAATGCTAAATAAATGTTCAACCTAAAACATGGTGGACCCTAACATAAGGAGTTAATTTATACCTCTAGCTTATACCAGGCCTAGCTTGCTGTTTACACAGGCTATCTTAACATCACCATGGTGACAACTATAAATGTATTACTTGCTATTCAAGGATCTCTGTAAAGTCAATGAGTTTTTACATGTATGTTTCCCCTCATAATAACACATCTCATGTGTTTCTGAATACCAAATTTTAGCAAATTACTTATAACACAAGTTTTTTTTAACAAGCAAAGACTAAAGGAGAAAGCTCCGTTTTGATAAACAGAACTGTTAGAATACTGTAGAAGACCAGTTTTTCACACCTGTTTCCTATTAGCACACAGATTCCTAATAGAAAGAAACCACACATCAAACATAGTTGAATTACTCTGTAGGGGCTGTGACACCTTTTTTTTTAAAGAACAATATTAAAAAGGCAAAATCTCAAACAGTACACAAGACTTCTTACTTCATCTCTAAAAATAGAGAGAATGCCAATGCTTTATTTGCCACAGGGATGAGCAGGGAAACATCAGGAAAATAAATCTGATAACATGACTCACACTCGCATTACAAACGGTTTTCCTAAATTTACAACTTTCACATTTAGCTGAGCTAAAAAGAAAAAACACTGAAAAAGAAATTTCCACTTGATGTAAGTAGGCCAAATCACATGATCCCTTGAAATGAAGGAGTTTTAATTTTCTATCTGGGAAAACATATTCCTTAATTTAATCAACTTAAATAGTTCACCCATGGTGATAAAAAAGCCCTCGGGTCAGGTTCGAAGACACCTCCTCTGTTAGCGTGTTTTAAAGAAATACAGACTTTCGTTATGGAACATACATGAAACATTTTCTTGGTTAAATCTTAAAGATGAGAAAAAAAAAAAAAAATCCAGACCACTTAAAGGTACCTCCTAGATTTCTTAGGTATGCTGTACAATTATGTATGAAGTTTACTTCACTTAATGGAGTAATGTGCTCAGCAACTTTAGCACCCTAAGGAAGTTGTGTCACTCAAACTTTGTCCTCATTTTCCTCCCCCATGTCACTAGGAGTAAAATTTATTTCAAAAACAATAAGGAAGAAATACTGTAGCCTAGAGGCACCTGGGGAGGGCAGGAATTCAGAAAATGAGAGAATATGGCTCTGGAGAGATTATTGGAAATTCATGGCGTATAACTACAAACCCCTTTACACTCTCCTTGGCTCAGACTTAGGGTGTGAGGTGTCAGGGATGTGCATGGAGCCTTCGTAAACTGACAGTCTCTCTGCATGAAACAAACGAAAAAAGAAATACAAGTGCTTGGTACCACGTGTTTTTAAGGATTACAGGCTGTTTCGGTGGTTGCGGGGGACTGGGATCACTTTTTAATAAATACCGCCAGAAGAATCTCCTGGAAGGGAGATGGAAGTCACTCTCCCTCCCCAGGAGCCCTGAGGGAAAAGGGAGACAGAAGATAATGCCCCCTACTTGCAGGAGAGATCTGCCTTTCTCCTCCGACCCCCCTCCGCCTCTACCGAGCAGGTCTGGCCGCCTCGGAAGGTAGCTGGGAGAAAAGGCCACGCTCAGTCCTCCATGGCAAAGTCTTTGGTCTTTTCCTCCTGGTCGCCCACTTTGTAGCGCAGCAGCACGCGCAGGTGACGGTGGTTGTCCTGGGAGGGCAGGAGCGTAATCTCTCCGGAAACGTCCGTATCTTGCTCCACTTGCACGGGCTCGTTCAGGTAGAGGAGTGCCTGCTTCCAGTGCGTGACCGGGTGAAAAGGCGAGGTGGACAGCACCAGGGGTTTCTCCAAGTCCCCACTGGGGAAGGTCACCTGGAACCAGATGGCAAAGCCGTGCATGTGAGCCGAGCCGTAGCTGCTGAAGCGGAAGCGCCCGCCCACCCCTGCCTCCAGCTCCTGCTCCAGACCCGCGCGGGCCAGGTCCAACTGAGCAAAGCGCTGCGGCCGGGCCAGCACATCCTCGCCAGACAGGCCTTGCACCACGATTTCTGAGTGGCCCATGAGGCAGCGCGTGGCGAAGCTCTCCAGGCAGCTCATGTCCACCCCGTAGAGCTGCTTCATCTGGCTCCAGAAGCTTAGACGCAACTCCAGCATCTGGTCGCAAATGGGCGCCACGAAGAGCTCGGCGGAAGCCGGCAGAAGAAGACCGCCCTCCTTCAGCCACTTGGTCCGCGCGTGGAGCACAGAGCTCAGCATAGACTCGTGCAGGAGTCCGTAGCCCATCCACTCGCTCACGATGGCATCCACCTGCTCAGGCAACTCCACCGTCTCCACCGGTCCCGGCAGAACATGCACGCGGTCCTCCAGCCCGTTGAGCCGCACCACCTCCCGGGCCTGTTGCCAGATGTCGCTGGCCTCCACCGCGTACACGCGTCGGGCCCCGGCCTGGGCACAGAAGATGCTGAGAATGCCGGTGCCCGCGCCCACGTCCAGCACGGTCTTGCCCCGCAGCGCTGCCCAGTTCCGCAGGATGCCCAGGCGGTAGGCATCGGTGCGGACGCGGTCGGCAATCATCTCCTCGTGGACCGACACGTCCGAGTAGCACTCGTAGTATAGCTGGTCCCGCTCCCGCCTAGTCCTCCGGGGTCGCGGCAGAGCCGCCTCCTGCTCTCCGCCATCTTCCTCTTCAGTTCCCTCCCCTCCTTCGCCGCCGCCCCCCGACTCAAGCTTTCTTTTCTTGGGCTGCGACATCTTGGAGGCTCCGGCCGGCTCCCGGCAGGCGTTGCGCGACGCGGCGCGGGCTCCGGGGAGCAAGGGCTTCTGGTACTTGTAGTACGCGCGCGCTCTGCCCACTGCTACCCGCAGTGCCGGCGAGTTCCCGCCCGCTGCCTCCGAGGTGCACTCTACTATTTTACTTGCGTCTTTGGCGTCCTGGAGACCCTCTCTCATCCCCTGCGCCCACTTTCTGTGATTCTGTACATTCCTCCTCCTTCCCTTAGAGCCTCGATTGTCTTTTCTTTCATTCACTTCCCGAAGTGGACACGCCCACTTAAAACTAAAAATCCATGTTTTGTCATGTCTGCTCAACTCCCAGATTTTTTATTACACAGAGTTATTTGGGCGGCACCGTTCACACGTTACCGCCTCACCCGGACAGTCGCAGTTCCCAAAGCTCTCCAAACGTAGAGATTTAGGAATTGCCCTACATGTTTTTCTTCTCGGTTTTCAGTGGAGTTTCTAGAATGCAAAGAGGGTGTAAATGGAACAAACAGAGTAAAAACCTCACTGTAAAACCCTGGTTCGGATTCCAGTGAGACCACAAATTAATGGAACGATTAGGGCAAATTATAGAACTACTCTTGCCTTCCATTAATTACCCTTTCACCCACCAGCAACAAAGAATCTTCAAAGCAGTTGAAAAATTAAGTTTCTCGTCTCTATTACTGGACAATAGTTGCTTGGCGCTTCGTCCTGCTCTGGTAATTCTGTGGCTCATTCGAGAGTTAAATACTGGAAAGGTTTAGGCTAAGGAGCAGTTGAAAGGCTGCAGTGAAGCTCACTGCTAGGTGTATTGTGATAATCAAGTAATGGAGTCCTTCATCCCTTGTGATTGTCTTTCTGCTGCAACTCACTTTTTCCTGTGCGTCTCCTTTTGGACAAAATTAGTCCTCCCCTCTTCCTTTTCCATTTCCTTTCAGTCAACTGTCAGGTGTTAATCTCGTCCCTCTTGGTTGTTCATAGTGGAAATACAATACAGTTTAAAATACAGGTGATGCTTACATGGGTATCTGTGTTCTTCACGTAGTAAGGTGAGAAAAAAATTTTTTCCCATCTTAAAAAAAAAAAAAAAACCTGCAGAAACTTGACTTTTGTTTTGTTGTAGTCTCAAACTATGTCTGTGTAACCAGTGGGTCTGTATTCCTTCTCAGGGGGAAAATTCTTCACTCCATTCTCTGGGTTCATCTGTCATTGAATGAAATAGGCTTATTGACCTGACATCTTCAGCTATCCTTCTAACTCTGGGCTCTCAACCCTGGCTGCTCATTAGAATCGTCTGTGGAGCTTTTCAAAAATACCAATGCCTGTGTCCCACCTCAAACTAATTAAATCAGAACCAAGCCAGTGGAGCCTGTGCATATAATTTTAAAAGCTACCCAGGGAATTTGTGCAGCCGAGGGAAAACTGTTTCTCAGGGAAATGATCTTAGTTAAAAATTTGGCTTCATTATTTTCATTGGGTAAGTTATCGAGGTTTTTTGTTTTTTTTTTTTCCTAGTGGCCTGTCCTCAACTACTTAAGGCTAAAAATCCTCAGACCATTTCCTCTCTACCCAGTTTACTATCTTCCTTTTAAGAAAATAGAGGCCCAGAGCAGGACATGGAATTAGAGTTGGAAATGTTGACTAATATATTACTTCTGGCTGTTACTTAGTGTCTACTTCTCCCATCCTTTTCCTCCTCAAAATCTTTTCCTTCCTCTTTCAAATGCATTCACTCCTCTACCTAATTTCCCAGTTCACTTATTCGTGGTCTCATTTAAGAAAATTATGAATAAAGCTTTCAAAGTAAATGAGTCCATCTTCTTTTCTCCTCCACTACCTACACCCAAGTCTTAATTTTTCCATCTTTGCTTGTGTGGAAATCAGTTTTTTAAAAGATCTCTCAGCTTCTAGCCATACCCTGTTCTCCACAGAGCTATACGAATGAGCTTTTAAAAATCTAAATTAGATCATGTCATATCAATCTTCAAGTTCTTATTCCAGTGACTGAAACAGTCCCATAAGTTGCAGTAACTTTCCATCTTATCTCATGCTCCTCTCCCCAGTTCCTCATTGGGCTCAAAATATACTGGTCTTGAATAACACACCCTTCTCCTGTCTTAGGTCTTCACTTGTGCTCTTCTAGGGTCCCGAAAACTATTTTTCTTAGTCCTTCACTTCAGTGGCTCCTTGTTGTCTGTCAGGTCTCAACTTAAATATTACCTCCTAAGAAAGTTGTCCTCTGGCTACTTTAAATACTACTTTCTAACCCAAGACACTGTTTATTTCCTTCATATCCTTTATGATTAGCTGGATGTGTTTAATTTACTTGTCTATTTGTTTTGTGTAAAATAGATCTGGACTTTTGTTTCCCCACTATTGTAGTTCCTAGCACCAGAACAGAACCTGGCATGTACAGAGTGTTTAATAGCCTTCACTGAAGGCTGTTGTGGAAACAAATGATCATTTGGAGAAGAAGATGAGAGTTTTGCTTTTTGTAGTTCAGTATGGCAATTTGACTCTTTTGAACTCTGAGATAAATTCAGATATAGATCTAATTTAGGATGCTCCCAGATGAGAAATGATTTCATTTCCAAACTCTCTTAACCTTTTTAGATAGAATAATGGTAAGGGCAAAATATTATGCCTAGATTAGAGACAAAATGACCTGTGGCACTCTCCCTTTCTGCCCTCTGGCTTGATACATACAGAGATTCCTTTACCCTTTTCTACCACACTAAGTTGTTTTAAGTAAAAAAAAGGGACCATATCATAGTCTTTCCCTTAACATTGCAGCTCAGCAGCAAAACACCTGGATGGGAGAAGAATTGGAGCTGTGCTGGAGGAGCGTTCTTTGTATTTTCCTGTCAGTGGTTTACTCGCCACATCTATTAAATGTGCAAACCCAATGTTTTTCAAACAAATGGATCTTGAAATTGATTTTATATGGCTTCACCAACATTACCAATAATAATAATATTAATAATAAAAAAAAAAAAATCCAGGTACATCGAATGAGTAAAGGTGAGTATTATTTCATGAAACTTGTTTCAGTTAAATGTACTATATGTGTTTTGTTTCAGTTAAATGTACTATATGTGTATTTCTTGCTACAGGTTACAGTTAAAAGTTTGAAATCCACAACTTACTATTCTCTAAAAGGACTGTGAACTTTGACATTTTTGTACCTTGGCTTTGGATGTGGTACTCCTTTGTCCTCTCACTCATCTTTTTGGATAGTGCTTAGATGTTATCATTTTTTAATTTATTTATTTTTTAGATGTTACCATTTTTTAGTAGCTTTTTCAACCGGTCTCGGGCCCTGCGCTCCTTATATGTGACTCTTTTTTTGCTTATCCCATTGTACCAGAGCTATTTAGATAGGTGGCTTGCCTATGCCAAACGATGGATGTTTCAACACCTAGATTTTTTTTTCACTTTAATATTGAGATTTTAGCACATTGTGCTAGAATCTGAACCATTTCCATATTCCAGATTGGCAGGCTTGAATACACACAGGATAACATATGTGTTTTGCATGACTGGAAGAACCATGGTTAGTTTTTGCATCACACACGTTCATGCACTTATCCAACCATTCATTCATTCAACAAACATTCTGGACTTCTACTCTGCACTAAGTATTTGAGAAACAGAGGATCAGTCAATAAACAAAGACAAAAATCCTTACCCCAAGGAGCTTATACTTTTGTGTTAATGTTATAGTATCTATTTTTCTTTCTTTCTTTCTTTTTTTTTTTACTTAAGCAAATAGTAGAATACAAATATGTATAAGCAAATATGTATTAAAATTGTATAATATGGAGTTCCTGCTGTGGCACAGCTGGTTAAGGATCCAGCATTACCACAACTATGGTTTAGGTCACGGCTGTGGCTTGGATTAGATCCCTGGCCTGGGAACTTCCATATGGCATGGGTGCTACATTATTATGCCACTTTTTTTTTTTTTTTTTCTTTTTAATGGCCGCACCCAGGCCATATGGAACTTCCCAGGTGAGGGGTCGAATTGGAGCTGTGTAGGCCTGCACCACAGCCACAGCAACTAGGGATCCAAGCCACATCTGCGACCTATACTGCAGCTCATGGCAACGTTGGATGTTTAACCCAATGAGCAAGGCCAGGGATCGAACCTGCATCCTCATGGATCCTAGTCGGTTTCGTTACCACTGAGCTGTCATAGGAACTCCAATAATACCACTTTTAACTCTCAACTTTCTTTCCTGTATTATTTTATCTTGGATTCTATGTGATTTCTTCCCACAGATACTTATTTCTAATATCTTTTCCTCTTTAATTTGGAGGTCTGTTGTTTAAAAATGTATTTTAAAGCCCAGTATAAGAATTGAAGGTAGTTCCTTTAGGATTTCAAGAATTAATTACAATTCTCAGAGTGTGTGTTGGGAAGGGCACAGAAGCAATGACATGAAAAATGTTATAAATATCTCTCTGTTATGACTGATCATTAAATGATGTAGTTCTTCCCATGCCACAGTTACCTGGAAGCTGCTAGCATAGAAAGAGGAACTTCTGTCAAAATAAAAAAAGAAAGAAAAAAGTCCTTTATAGAAAATGAAGACAAAAGGTGGTGATTTTTACATTTAAACAAGTTGGAACATCAAATGTAAAAAGTCTATGTTTCTTGATGTGTATAGTGTCTTTTAGATCCATGGTGTATTGGTCCAGCTATGAAACTTAATACTAGAACAGATGAATAGCACATTCGGGGCTCCCTGATGATATTATTATGAGTAGTTGTAATTCTTTTAAAAAATGTGTGTATTAAATTGTTTAGGTAGTGACAACAGGGATATTATGAACTTAATCCATAATTAGCAGTTCACTTTAAATTTATTGAGCCCTCTTAGTGTATCGAATATGGCCTTTTAACAATTTCAAGTGTAAATATTGGTTTATGGCATTCTAACAATTTCGGCTATGAATCAGCCCACTCTTGAAATTACTACAGAGAAACAGGAATGTAAATTATCATATGAGAAAAGTAATGTATTAGTGCATCTCTGGAAATAAGCATTTGCTCACCTGCCCCAGGAGTAATAAGTATCAGACACTTTAATGAAAATCAGGCGTTAAGGTTAATGAACATTATTTAGTAAGATCTTCCTCTCTCTCTCTTTTTCTTTTACAAATTCCTCTAATATGAAAGGAAGCCAACCATTTGCTTCAACCAGATGCTTACGTTCTCATGTTATTTTGCTACTCAGGACATGCAAAGTGCATAGGAGTAGCATAGTCATGGGAGGCCTGGGATGCTCCAAGCAGGGTTTCTAGACCAAAAGTGCTGGCGTCACCTCGGATGTTGTTAGAGTCACACAATTGTGGACCTCACTCTGTAACTACTGAATTAGAATTTCTGGAGTTCCCGTTGTGGCTCAGTGGGTTAAGAACCCAACATAGTGAGGATATGGGTTCCATCCCTGGCCTAGCTCAGTGGGTTACTCATCTTGTATTGCCATAAGCATAGGTCGCAGATGCGGCTTGGATCTGGTGTTACCAAGCACAGCCTCTGTAGCTCCAATTTTACCCTAGCCCGGAAATTTCCATATGCCATAGGTGCGACTGTAAAAAATTTAAATAAATAAATAAATAAAAGAATCTCTAAGGTTGGGGTTCCGCAGTCTTTGTTCTAACAGTTCTTTAGTTGATTTCAAGGAACACTGAAATTTGAGAACCACTGCACTAGACGATCTGAAGACTAACAGGGCCCGTGTGAGGCCATGCAAAAATTATGGAATGCAAGGTCTATTATTTTTTTCTATTGCCGTAGAACAAGTCACTACAAATCTATCAGCTTAAAAAGCAACCTTATTATTAATTTTTTTTTCAAAGCCCCACTTGTGGCATGTGGAGATTCCCAGGCTAGGGGTTGAATCCGAGCTGTAGCTGCCAGCCTATGCCACAACCATAGCAACACCAGATCCAAGCCTCATCTGTGACCTACACCACAGCTCATGGCAACACCAGGTCCTTAACCCACTGAGTGAGGTCAGGGATGGAACCTGTGTCCTCATGGATGCTAATCATATTCCTTTCCCCTGAGTCATGATGGGACTTTTTTTTTTTTGGTACATCTCATAGTGTCTGTGGGTCAGGAGTTCAGGCACTGCTTCACTGGGTCCTCTGCCAGGCTGCAATCACAGTGTTAGCCTGGCTACATTCCTTTCTGGATCTTGGATTCTCTTCCAAGCATGTGATTGCAGTTCCTTGCAGTTGTAGGAGTGAGGTTTCCCTCCTTTCCTGATGGTCACTTGGAGCTATTTCAGATCCGCGAGGCTGCTGGCAGTTCCTTGCCACATGGTTGTTTCCCACGCTCTCTGAAGACATACAGCTTACTTCTTCAAGGCCAAAAGAAGAAGCTTTCTTATCTTAGGGAGGGTCCTATTCCAAATAATATCCTTACCTCCCCCGGATAATCTCTGTTTTGACTGATTCAAAATCAACTGACTTGGGATTTCAATTACATCTGTAAAATAATGCTTTCAGCTGAAGAATATAGCTCTCTGAATAAAGAGACCAAGGGTTTATTCCCACTGAAGCTTGATAAATATTGCGAAATAAAAAAAATCTTCAAATAGTCTATGTCTTGGGAACTCTGAGCATGGCTTATGGCATGAGGAGATGACCAGAACAATAAGATCAGAAACAAAGTTTTGAGCAATCTGTATACTCTTATCTGAGCCAAAGATCTTAATATAGCACAGTTTGCCGTAGTCACCCTTGAGTTTCTGAACCCTGCCATATGAAAAAAGAAAAAAAAAAAAAATACCCCACATAGTGGCCAGTTTTTTAGTCTGGGTCTAAGAAGAGAAGACTCCTGGAATGAAACCAAGCTGAGCTAAGCCTAAATAAACCCAGTAGACCATAGATTTCATGGAATGGGAGCAAGAAACAAAAACCTTTTGTTGTAGTGAGCCAGTGAGATACTGGTGTTACTTGTTATTTTATAGCAGAAACAAGGCTGACTAATACAAATATACATACAGAATGAATGATCATTATAAAACCACTACCTGGCTCAAGACATTAAAACATTACCAGGTCTGTGATTGTCCCTGTGTCCCTCCAAACCTGCACTTGTCCTCTTTCCCAAGGCAAGTATCCTAATAAACCATTCAACATTCAGTGCCATAAAACATTCAACATTCAGTGACCTAGTTTTTGAATGTCATATACACCTAAATCATACAGTATATGCTCCCTTGGGTCTAATTTCTTTTGCTCACCATTATGGTTATGAGATTCGCCCATGTGATCATGTGTAGCAGCATTTCTTTTACTTTCCTTGACTTTTTTTATAGTATTCCATTGCATGAATATACCATAATTTGTTTAACCAGGTTTCTGTTGTTGTACAGGTCCTTTGAGGTAGAAATAATCATTCCTACCAGGAATTTCATAGTTTGGTTTTTGGTAGTTATTTCGATTCATTTTCTACTTCATATCAGTAATTTATCTTTATTATCATATTACATATTAAATGCCTTCATAGTAGCTAAGGCATTTGTGTTTACCATGTATGAGGCATTGCCTAAAATTTTTTCTTTTTTTTTGGTCTCTTTTGTCTTTTTAGAGCCGCACCCACGGCATATGGAGGTTCCCAGGCTGGGGGTCCAATTGGAGCTGTTGCAGCCGGCCTATTGCCAGAGCCACAGCAACGCGGGATCTGGGCGGTGTAGTCTGCGACCTACACCACAGTGTACTGGATCCTTAACCTGCTGCTCGAGGCCAGGGATGGAACCCAAATCCTCATGGATGCTAGTCAGGTTCTCTAACCAGTGAGCCACAATGGGAACTCCAATTGTCTAGATGTTTTGTATGCATTGTTCATTCCTTGAGCAAATACTTACCAAACACCTAATCAAAAAGTATAGGTGTGGAGTTCCATAGTTCCCTCTATGGCACAGTGGGTTAAGGATCCAGTGATGTCTTTGTGGCAGCTGGGGTCACTGCTGAGGCATGAGTTTGATATTGGCTCCATGCAGTGGGTTAAGGATCCAGCATTGCTGCTGCCATGGCAAAAGTTGCAGCTGCAGCTCAGGTTTGATTCCTGGCCTGTGAACTTTCATATACCACAGGTTCAGCCATTAAGAAAATAAATAAATAAATAAATAAATAAGTGTAAGAGTAAACAAGACAGACAAAAATCCCTGATTTTGTGGAATTTATATTTTAAGGAATAATCTCTAATTTTCAAAATATATGAGGTGGATATTGGTATCCCTATTGTCACAGTTTAGAAAAACAGGGCATATAGCAGTTCTGTCCATCACTCATTTTATCTTTTCTACTGGATTATAAACACCAACACCTCATATAGTCACAATATTAATTATTTTGATGACAATGAACATGTATTTCCTGCTCTCTATGTGCCAGGGACGACTTGATCTTCACAGAACCTCTGTGATGTGTTGTAACTTAGCCCATTTAAAGATCAGAAAATAGGCAAAACGAAGCCATGACTTGTCATTGGTCTAGATTCTTTTGCCCTATTTATGTGTGTTGAAATTAATCTATGTGATGGCGCATAACAGCACTTCATCTGTATTGCTGTGTAGTGTTCAGTTCTCAGTTACCTCTAAAGTCACTATGGATCACACTATGTCATACCTATGAGTGACTTTGTGTAGAGAAGGTACCTGCTCATTTCTTCCATGTCTGTTCTGCATCTACTCTATTTCTACACATTAAAGGAAACAAGCAAGTTAGATATCATGGTTTTATCCAATCTCTGCTCGTGTTTTACTCAGAAGAGTTGTGGTGTGGGAATTGTTAGTGATACTGTAGTAGACTGACCAAATGTAAGAATCTTAGTTGGTTTAATAATATTGTAAAGAAACTATACTTCAATAAAGAGAAACAAGTGGGCACCATGTGTGCATACTCTGGCGGAATAGTTACATTTCAAAGGTCATGATATGCAGGACTAGACAGAAGACTATGACATTGAACATAGGTTCCATCTCTTCTATAACCTGCAAGCAGTGTTTTGATAGAAAGGAAAAATGAAATAGCCAAACAGCAGATTAAATTACTAATAGGTAAAACCATCTTGGCTTGGTGGACTGAAGTAATACCCCAGGCTTTCATACATTTGAATGATCAACTTGTAGGCCCTATTGCCCCATATGCCAGATCAGGGACCCTTGCCAAGATACCCAACACCATAAAAGTTGGAAGTCTTAGAAGACAGACATTGCCTTGATTCTTCTGTGCTGCTGGGAACACCGAGCCCCATCATGCCTGGAAAAGACATTATCTACTTGAATTGGCAATGGGATGTCCCATTGGGATGGGTGAATTACTTCACACCTCTGGGTGAGGTGGAACTACACAGTCTCCACCAGGATCCTGTAGTCCTGCTGCAAGCTGGACCTATTGAAACATACTCTTCCTGGAATGGAACACGTGCCATTGAAAAGAGGGTAGAAATCTACTGGCACATCCTACTCCCAGCCCATCTTTTCATGCCTGACAGAGCTGCCTCCCCTGGCCAACATGTATGCTATGCATAACTAGGTCAAATTCCTAAAGCTGCAGCCCCATTAACATCTAAGGATCAGGGCACAGGTGCAACTGTTAGAAGGAGAAGACCTTCCCATACAAGTCTATTAAAAACCTGTCTTTTTGTCCTTAGGCTTCTGCTGCTCCTCTGTTGTCTGGTTACAGGATGGACACTTCATGGAAATACTTTTTACAACAGGAGCACTTATATGCCCAACAAAGGAATTAATCCAATTTTGGGATTTTGTGGGAAGCTGCCCTCTCTAGCTCATCAGAATTGTGGCGGTGGGTATCACCACTCCGGGGAGGGAATCGGAAGGCCCTGAAGCAGTACATTAAGGTAGAACAAGCTAGGACTAGTACTCTTAATTCATCTGGCCTTACCAATACTTGATCCAGAGACCTGGCCTGTTGCATGAGTATCAATAACACTGCAGGGGTATTCTTTTTCTATCACTCAAACTACACAAATAGCCCATCAAACTGCTGACCAGAAGCATCCTAAAAATACCACCATTAGAACCATGAATGGCTACACTCAGATTTGGGGTGGGTTCATATAACTCACCCTGAGTTAGGGATGTTTGAACACCCAGCACTCCTGTGTTGGAGACAGACAAATCACTCTAAATAGAACCAACCCAGCTGAACCAGGAATATGGGGTGGATATCACCAAAGCTGTGTAATCATTGTGTCACATGAAAGGATAGTGATGGGCACAACCAGATGTTTATTGAGTAGCCCGAATGGAACCTGGTGGTTGTGTTGCCCAAATCTTTGGCCACGGCTTCCACCTGGGTGGTTGGGCTGTTGTGCTTTATCTAGGTCTTCCCTGGGCGTGGGGGAGAATCTACCCCAAGGCAACAAATACCGTCAACCTCCCTCTCCTCAAGGCCAGAGGGGTACATTCTATTTTCTACCTGCACGGTCATGTGCTGCCATCTCTGTTCCCTTCATTTGCCTGGAGGACGTTACGGCACACGTAGGAGCCCTTGCTGAACTCACTCAGCAAGCCTTAAATGATAGCTGGCCAAGTCTGTCTTTACTGAACATTGGAACATCTCTAATGAGAAATGCTATCCTCCAAAACTGGATGGCCTGGACGTAATTAAGTCTTGAAAAGAGGCATTATCTAAGCGGAATGTGTGTTCACACCTGATGAATCTGAGAAGGTATTTTTATTGAATCATAGGAGGACATAGGGAACACTATGGGAGATCTGACCCCCAGCCTAAGGGACTTAGTAAATCAGTGGATCAGGTCATGGGCCTCTTGGGCATAAACCGTTACTCATTTTGGAAAACAATATCTTTTGGTTTTCTCTTGCATGAGCCCATGTTGCTGATGTGGAGTCTACCTCCAACGCAGCCAGATAGGCTACAAATGAATCACCTCCTTGCTAGTGAAACCCTTTGCTGACCGCTCAGGGCACACTGCAGAAGAGGGGTGTGTGAGATTTTAAGAGCTGGTCCCGAGGGATGGAGTGTGGGAGGGGGTCATCAAGAGGAAATGACCGCCTGTTGACCTGTAAGCTGGATCTGGGCAATTGCAGGCTTCTCACCCCTCCCCTGTCCTCGAAATATACATATTGCCAGCAGTTCCCAGAGTCAAGGCCAGAGCCATTTCACTGTGGAAGCCTCCAGAGCATAAAGTTCTGTTGAGACCATCCGGTCTATGTACCTGATGGAAGCCCCTTTAAACCTCTATATAAACCCTAAGATTGTGCCGGGCTGATGAAGAGATCTGCCCAAGACAAGCCTCTTCTGTAAATTCCCATGCTTTTTAACCTGCCACCCACCAATCTGGAACTGCCTGCCTCTTTCTTCCTTCTTTCCTTGCCTTCCATGTGCCAAGGCAGGTTTCAATTTCACCCAGAGAAGTTCCCCAGGGTGCAAACCAACATCAATACAAAGAGCTCCCAGAATTCACATGGCCCTGCTTTAACCCAGGTTTGTCTAAGATTTGCAAATCATGCTGAGTTCCTTTCTCAAAACACTTGAGGATAACTCTTGTGTTATTCAAATATGTTCCCTATATGGCTCTGCAGGTATTTAATTTTTACTCTGAATTTTCTTGTCGGTTTGAAGAACTATTGCGTTACTCTTCTAATGAATAGTTATAGACCGGATAGTCTCAACAGAACTTTATGCTCTTAAGGCTTCCACAGTGAAATGGCTCTGGATCTGGCTCTGGGAACTGCTGGCAAAATGTATATTTTGAGGACAGGTGAGGGGTGAGAAGCCTGGAGTTGCCCACTTATTTGCCTAAGAATATCACTGGATAGTGTAATGGCTATACTTAAGAATTCAATTAATTTTCACTTTCGTGTATACTAAAGCTCTTTGTAAAGTGCTATGAAATGACATTATAATTACCGTTGTAATTATTGTTGGGTTTGTATGTTCCTAGCCTAGTCAATGTGAGGAAATACCTGGATGATTGAATACTTTTTTTTTTTAATGTCGATTGAATTGAAGACTTTCTTCAAGGACGGGAAGCAAAATTTAACACATGCTTCCAGGCTTGTCTTTATATTCTCAAGTATGGTTTACAGCCTCAAGCATAGTTGTCTTTAATGACAGAGCTACCTTTTATCTTCTTTTTGCAAGATAAGATTGATCTATTTTTTAAGTTAAGACACCACCGGCTTTATATCCTTGTCATAGGCTTTGGGAATAGGTTAAAGCTTCTTTATGTTGTATTATTTACTTCACAGCCATATTCAAAAATACAGTGAATACACTGAAATTAATAACTCTAGAAGGGTGCAAAGTGATAGTATTCACATTCAATTACAAAGATCATCTAGTACGTTAATATAATAGTGATGTTATTCAAATGTAATATAGTGAATAAAAATAAAGTGGCAGGCTAACAGAATTTTAGCTTTTGAGTTTAGAATAAAAGGAAGATAAATGGTTAGCAGACATAGTTAATAGCTCACATGCATGTTCGATAAGCCCTTATTTGAGTGTCAACTCTTAGCAAAGGACACCAGGCAAATGAAATGAATATCCATTTGATTTAACTAGCTTCTTAAAAACTGAAATAGGCTCTTAGATACTTTGGAAAGAATTGCTAGCAAAAAGGATAAGAGGGTGGGTTTTTAATGGAGGTAATCCTCTAAGAAATTACTCCTTAGCAGTTAGAAATATAGAAAAGTAAGATAAACTTGAAATAAGCCTGATAAATCCTATCTTACCCATTGTCTTCACTTAATAGATACTTTGGATCTGGATTAAATGGTGCTCAGAAATCATCCTGAGAAATCCTATTCTTTATGCATCTCCTTCCACCCCTCTTCTTACTGAAGTAATGATTACTTTCCCACTTACAGGTTATGAGTGAAGTCACTGAATACAGTTATTGGGTGGAGTCCTAATTCTTGACTTCAGATCATGGATCTTTAATGAGCCTTCATGTGTTCTATAAACAGTGATTCTTGGACCTGCCTGAGCATCAGATTCATTTGTGTATCTTGTAAGAAATGCACATGCCTGGGTCTCTTTTGCATAGATTTTCATTCTGTAGGTCTGAGAGGAGCCAGGAAAAATGCAGTTTATGATGCACAAGCAAGATTGTGAATCCTATACCATTGTTGTTTCGAAGTACATTTTCTAAAAGAGATGATAATTTTTAAATTAAGTATATTTCAGAACTTATCTGGATTTATATTGTTTTATGTATTTTATAAAATTATTTTTTTATTTTAATGATTTTTATTTTTTCCACTGTAGCTGGTTTAGAGTGTTCTGTAAATTTTCTACTGTACAGCAAGGTGACCCAGGCACACATACATATATACATTCTTTTTTTTCCTCACATTATCATGCTCCATCATAAGTGACTGGATATAGTTCCTAGTGCTATAGAGCAGGATCTCATCGACTATCCATTGCAAGGGCAATAGTTTGCATTTATTAACCCCAAATTCCCAGTCCATCCCACTCCTTCCCCCCTCCCTTGGCAACCACAAGTCTGTTCTCCAAGTCCATGATTTTCTTTTCTGTGGAAAGGTTCATTTGTGCCTTATATTAGATTCCAGATATAAGTGCTATCATATGGTATTTGTCTCTTTCTGACTTACTTCACTCAGGATGAGAGTCTCTAGTTCCATCCATGTTGCTACACATGGCATTATTTTGTTCTTTTTCATGGCTGAGTAGTATTCCATTGTATATATATACCACATCTTCTTAATCCATTCGTCTATTGATGGACATTTGGGTTGTTTCCACGTCTTAGCTATTGTGAATAGTGCTGCAATGAACATGTGGATGCATGTGTCTTTTTCAAGCAAAGTTTTGTCTGGATTTATGCCCAAGAGTGGGATTGCTGGGTCATATGGTGGTTTATGTATAGTTTCCTAAGGTAACTTCATACTGTTTTCCATAGTGGTTGTATCAGCTTGCATTCCTACCAAGAGTGCAGGAGGGTTCCCTTTTCTCCACACCCCCTCCAGGATTTGTTATTTGTGGACTTATTAATGATAGCCATTCTGACTGGTATGAAGTGGTATGAAGTAGTTTTGATTTGCATTTCTCTAATAATCAGGGATGCTGAGCATTTTTTCATGTGCTTGTTAGACATCTGTATATCTTCTTTGGAGAAATGTCTATTCAGGTCCTTTGCCCATTTTCAATTGGGTTCTTTGTTTTTTTTGCTGTTGAGTTGTATAAGTTGCTTGTATATCCTAGAGATTAAGCCCTTGTCAGCTGCATCTTTTGAAACTATTTTCTCCCATCCTGTAAGTTGTCTTTTTTTTTTTTTAAATGGTTTCCTTTGCTGTGCAAAGACTTGTCAGTTTGACTATGTCCCATTGGTTTGTTTTTGCTTTTATTTCTGTTGCTTCGGGAGACTGACCTGAGAAAACATTTGTAAGATTGATGTCAGAGAATGTTTTGCCTATGTTCTCTTCCAGGAGTTTGATGGTGACTTGTCTTTGTTTAAGTCTTTAAGCCATTTTGAGTTTATTTTTGTGCATGATGTGAGTGTGTGTTCCAGTTTCATTGATTTACATACCACTGTCCAGTTTTCCCAGCACAACTGCTGAAAAAACTGTCTTTTTCCCATTTTATATTCTTGCCTCCTTTGTTGAAGATTAGTTGACTGTAGGTGTCTGGGTTTATTTTGGGGTTCTCTATTCTGTTCCATTGGTCTGTATATCTGTTTTGATACCAGTACCACACTGTCTTGATGACTGTGGCTTTGTAGTATTGCCTGAAGTCTGGAAGAATTATGCCTCCTGCTTGGTTTTTGTTCTTCAGGATTACTTTGGCAATTCTGGGTCTTTTGTGGTTCCATATAATAAAACTAATTTTTTTTTTATTTAAGTAAAACCTGTTCCCTGTAGAAGCATCAGAAAATACAGAAGCAAAAAGAAGAAAATAACTTTAAATATAACCACTGTTAATATTTTAAAATACACAAATGGATATTTAAACTATAGTGACAGAGCATTTGCCTTTGCAATTGGAAGCATAGTTCCATAGGTGCTCCATAGTGGTGGTTTTTTGTTTTTGTTTTTGTACATAATTAGATATAATTTGTTCAAATTGGCATTATTTCCTGAAGGGAAAATCCCATTCATCCCTTCTTCCTCTACTCAGACACTTTTTATGGCTCTTTCCCTCAGTGAAGTGGCATATCTAAGCTTAGCATGGGGTCAGCAAAGCTGATAATGGGCTTTGGGAATTATCAGTTCTGGGGACATTCCAAACTGGTGGGGTCATCGGTTTGACTGTCCAATCCTTTATCCACTCAGAATATTTACTGAGCACCTACTAATATATCAGACACCATGCTATGTGTTGGTGACACCCAGGCCCTTCCCTGGAGAAACTTCACACTCCAGTATAGGAGATAGACAAAAATTAAGGTATATTATGTATGTGCTATGAAAGATGTATGCAGAATGTGTTGAATGTACAGACACAGGATATCTAAATCCAAATAGGGAGTTAGGGAGGATGAATATAAAGAAAGGATCTGAAAGCTGAATGTCAGCGCCCAAAACACTCATGTGACTTTTGCTGATTTTGTAAATCTTTATCTCCTCTGTTTACTGTCTAGAGAGGAGACCAGGAAGCTCTCCTCTATTTTCTGATGCCCCTTCTTCTTCTTCTTTTTTTAAAAATAGTGTTCTGTTCTCATTTACGTAGATTCATTATCTTTTATTATATTTCTGAGGGTCTTAGTAATATTTTGAAGATTTCTTCTCCTTGCATAGTTACTGTTTCTTTTGAAAAGCATTTTCCATTTGTTGTAGTCCCCATCTTTCAAGGTGGAGGTCAGAGTCTTTTGAGAAAGCTCTTCCAGTCTCCTGTCTGACAGGTTCTAAGCCTGGCTTTCAACCTTTGTGAAATACAAGGGTAAGAAGCCTGAAGTCTCCGCATTCAGGATGTAGATTTTCCCTGGGGAGAAACTATCACCCAGGTGATCTGGTTTTATAATGATGGTGGGATAACTGGTCCTTAAAAAGACTTTTCACCGATCTTATTTTGGCTTTATTTTCATCAGGCTGGGGTGGGGTGTTGAGGGCACAATTATATGTCTCAAATGGGATTGCTTCTGGCTTCCCTCATTCCCTGCTTTGCATTTTGCCTCCCTGGGTCTGCTGTCAGTTACCATTAGTCAGCTATCATTTACCTTTCTGACTTCTAAACTTTTGTTACTTTATTCTTCTGTTCTCTTTGTCCTTGTGCCTTTGTGCCTTAAAACAAAAGGAAACAAAAAATCCATTATGGTGTGTTTCAGGAAGGAGAGGTAGTAAATTTTTCTCTTCTTTGACCTGCCTTAAGTGCCTTCTTTTGGGGGCTCTGCACTGACTTTAATTTGTAATAATTCTAGGCAACAGACATTATTATTGCTCCACTTTTGAAGATTAGGAAAGTGAAGTTCCGAGAGCTTACGTGGCCAAAGAGCTATAGCTTTGGGCTATAGGTGGTGGAGCTATAGCTAATGAGTAGCTCTGAACTCTGCCAAGTGTTTCACAAAGGTTATGATGTCTCTCTCTTTTGGGCTCACATAGCAAAGACAAACCCTTTCCTCTGCATTTTTCAGAGCTAACCCTGGTTGCAAACCCAGCTTTAGGGACAAAGACAGTAAGGACCTGTGAAGGGAAAGCTGGACATGCAAACTACAAGAGAACCCCACCTCTGTATGGACCTGACTTTTATTAGCTGTCACCAGTTTGGATAGAACCATATTCTGATATAAATTCTTTTAGGAGCTTAACAAAGTTGCATTTCAATGATCTATTTTAGTATTTGCTAATTAGGAAACAAAGGCAAGCCACCTGCTTTCAGAAGGCGCTGAAATGGAGAATAATAGAGATGTAAACATGGCCCTTTTATGGGCAAAAGAAAGTTTTTAGCAGCATGTTAAAAAATTAACTATTTAACAGCTGTTTGGAAAAATAAATGAAATGCTTATGTATTGTTAACAATGCGCACAGATCATTAGCTTTCAAGTAAAATTCGTGTCCTCATTTGACTATATTTAGCATCACTAAATTAATTCATTAAATAATTTTATATATCAAATTATTGACCAGATTCTAAATCTCCGTTCGCGGAAAATATTTATTTTTTTTCATAAAAGATAAATATAAATTAGCAAAACCAGTTTTCTTATGTAACTTGTGAAGTTGACCTCATTGTTTTATGTCCATAATTGGTATGGCATATACATTACCTTTTCTAGAAGGATTCTAAGAGGAGATTTGGGGAGGGGGTAATATTTGTAGATTAGAGAGTGAAGTTTGGAATGGAGAATGATTTTTTTTTTTTCTTTTTAGGGCTGAACGTGCAGCATATATAGAAGTTCCCAGGCTGGGGGTCAAATCTAAGCTACACCTGCTGGCCTACCCCACAGCCACAGCAACGTCAGATCTGAGCCGCATCTGCAAACTACACCACAGCTCACGGCAATGCAGGATCCTTGACCAACTAACTGTTGGAGGCCAGGGATCAAACCTGCAGCCTCATGGTTACTAGTTGGACTTGTTTCAGCTGAGCCGCTACATGGAAACTCTGAGAATGATTTTTAACTACATTGAATTTAAAATACAAAAGAGTGAAAAGAGATAGTTGAAAAAGCATTCTCTCTTCCAACCAGGCTTCCCTTAACAGGAAAATTCCTTACCCAGCATGGCTCCGTGTATGGAGCATGTCCCTCTCCCCCCACCACCTTGCCAATAACATTCAATAATTGAACTCCTCTCCCACCACATGGTGAAAATTGGTAGTGGGGCCTGTGGGAGGTAGTTAGAGTTAGATTTGGTCTTGAGGATAGTGGAGCTCTCATTATGGGATTAATGACATTATAAGAAGAAGCAGAGAGAGCGCTGTTTCTCCCCCACGTGCGTTCCCAACAGGAAGGCTGCCAGGAAGAGAGGTCCTACCAGAACCTGGCCATGCTGGCACCCTGATAGCAGACGTCCAGCCTCTAGAAGGGTAAGAAAATGCACTTGTGCTGTTTAAGCCACCCAGCCCACAGTGGTTTTGTAATGGCAGCCCAAGCTGATAACAGGCTCCTCAACACTGTACTTCTTGCTCTGAGGTTTGCAGCCCAGGCCCCCAGCACTTTCTCTCACAAGGTGCTTCCTCTGTTCTCAGTGTAAAATCCATCCCATGGAACCTGAAACACTTCCTCCTCTCAACACGCAGCAGCCTCTGTGTGTGCTCCGGTCTTTGAAGAGAAGATGAAAGTACAGATTTTTATAGGAAATTGCCTAACATTTCCAATATTGACCTATCATTCTATAATGAAATACATTTCTGTGCTGGACGGACCCTCGAGTACCAAGTTTATAAACTTGTGTTTATTGTGTGTGTTCTATCGCCTAAGCTCCTTGGAGGGAATATTTGTGTTTTATTGTCATTCTCCGATTCCCAAGGTCTGAAATGTTTGGTACTCAAACAGTATGTTGTTGCTGATGCTGATTCAACTCACGTTTTTTTCTTAACCTTCTTTTCTTCAGGTAGAATACTCCCAATTCCATTCATTCTTACATTCTTCTTCAATTATATTTTTAGTTCATTGGCACTCCCTGGATCTCTTAGATTTTAGTGATGACTATTGTTGGAGCCATTAATGGGAGAAACCTGCTTGTCTGTACTCACTATTTTCTAACAAGATAATTTTGGACCCAAATGTAGGAACATTGGTATGGGTGGGCAGGGTCACTTTTCATTTGAGGGGCTTGAACTGTCCATAGAAAGGAATTAACAGGTGCTAAATATAGGGAGCATTTTCTTCAGTTTCTAAATTTTCTTTCTGTTTTCATCACCTACTGTCTTGATTGTTATTTCAACAATAGCACTGTGTTACTGCTTTGTGGTCCAATTTCTCTTGGTCTCAGTGGGAAGGCTTCTCTTTTATTTATCTGTTTGTTGCTATTATGTGGAAATTAAACTTTAAGTGGTTATACACCTGTTTATTCATTCTGCAAGTGGTATTGCTCACTGTCAGTGGTTGTTTTTGATGCTCATACTGCTTTGTGCCTTGTTTTATTTGGATTCCTGACATGTTTTCAGGCCTTAGTACCTAATAAATAACAATAATGAATTCTTTACCAGTTTCTGTTTCTCCCTCACCACAATCCTCCCGGAGTCAAAAGGGAGAAGTGTTCTCTTTCTCTGTTTTCACGTTTGGTGTATATATAAAGTATTTACTCAAGGTGTTTATAAAACGACGTTAGCTGGCATTCACTGATGTGGTACCGATATGACTTTCTCATGAGCTCTTTTTCTGCAGCTGTTTTTTAACATTTGATGTTAAGATAGACAGTACATTTTCATAGATCAAAAATAATATACAAAATGCAGAAAGATACACAATGAAAAGTCTTACTCCATCTTTTCCTCTCCTTGGCTCAGTCTCTACCTCCCAACTCCACAGGTAACTACTTTTATTGGTTTTTTAATATATGTTTCCGGTGTTTGTTTATATACAAGTAAGCAAATGCAGATATATATGTGTATTCTTATTTCTCTGTTTTGTGAACACAAGATATCATTGTTCTGCTTGTTGCAGTTTTCACTTAATATATCTGGAAGCTTTGAAATAGTGCCACATTCTTTTATACATTTAAATAGTATTTCATTTGATGGAGGTGTCAGCATTTATTTAACCAAGGTCTTACTGATGAACTTTTTCTTTTTTTTTTTAGGGCTGCACTTATGGAAGTTCCTAGGCTAGGGGTTGAATCAGAGCCACAGCTGCTGGCCTACACCACAGCCACAGCAACATCAGATCGAGCCGTGTCTGTGACCTACACCACAGCTCACGACAACACTGGATCCTTAACCCACTGGAGCAAGACCAGGGATTGAACCCACAACCTCATGGTTCCTAATCGGATTTGTTTCAGTTGAGCCAGGATGGGAACTCTTCACCACTCCTCAGACCCCCATTCCTCTTCTTCCCTCATATCTAGTCAATTCTCAGGGTTGTTTACACTCCTGACATATCTCTCAAATCCAATCTTTTTTTTTTTTTTTTCTTTTTTTTGTCTTTTTAGGGCCACACCTGCAGCATATGGAAGTTCTCAGGCTAGAGGCTGAGAATCTGAGCTTTAGCTGCTGGCCTATACCACAGCCACAGCAACTCGGGATCCAAGCCACATCCGTGACCTACCCCACAGCTCACGGCAACGCAGGATCTTTAACCCACTGAGTGAGGCCAGGGATTCCACCCGAGTCCTCATGCATCCTAGTCAGGTTCATTAGTTAACTGTTGAGCCTCGAAGGGAACTCCCCATTTGTTTTGCTTTTAGCATTTTACTAGGGCATGGAATATTGCAATGTAAAACCTTTTGCAGATAGATTTATGTCACACAGAGGCACAGAGATTTGTGTAAATTCTCAGAAGTGGTATTATTAGGTCAGAAAGTATTCATTTGTGATTTTGTCAGATACAGGTAAATTGCCTTCCACAAAGGTTGTACCAGTTTATAATTCCTGCAACAATGTGTGAGCTCATCCATAAAACAAGGATGTGTAATATCCTCGACACCCAATGATGTGTCAGATGTAGCTGATAGCAGTCATCAATGAAGGTGAAGACTGAGAACAGACACAAGATTTAGCCTTGTGGAAATCGTTGGTGACCCTGTTAAGAGCAGTTTTGATGAGGTGGTTGAGATGAACACCTGATCTGAGTGGTTAAAAGGATGGGAAGAGAGAAGTCTATGATTGTTTAGAGAACTCTCAGGGAATTTTCTGGTGAGTAAAGAAAGAAATAAGATGGTAGCTGATGGAAGGAAAAATGAAGCTAAGAGAAAGTTTTTAAAAATGGTTTTAAATTGGGAGAAATCATAGCTTGTATATATGCTAATGGAAGTGTAAGGAAGGGAACAATCATTTGATGATAAAGGAGGAAGTGGCAGCACATGCTGAATAATGCCCTGGCTCAGGTGAGAAGGGTGGGATCTAGTGTACAAGCAGGGGGACTGGTTGTAGATGATAAAGATGGATGGTTTTTCTATGCCAGCAGGAAGGAAGCCAGACTCTACCTGTGTCCAGATGGATACAGGTACATACATGTCATGGTCCTAGGATCTTTTGAATTCTTCAATTATCTCAGTGAGGTAAGTAGCCAGGGCTTCAAGAGCAGGGAACTATTGGAAGTTGGGAAGAGTGAATCGGTGTTGTGGTCCCTTGGAGGGTGAGGGAGTGAATATTCAAGGTCATAAATTGTGCTGGTAGCACTAAGGACCCTCCTGAGGTTCATGGTCATGGATTTAAGAGAGACTAGGTAGCGTGTCTTACTTCAGTTATGTTCAGCTGTCCGGATGCATGTACCGAATGGTGAGCATTGGATTTGGTGTACCGGGGTTATAGCATTTCCAAATTTGTTCAATGAAGTGAGAGAAGGGGTAGAGGCACCACGTAATTTAAGCAGGTTAAAGAGGGGACTCGGGATATCAAAGGGCAGGGAGATGATGATAGGGTCCTTTTTTATACTGGTATTGAAGAATTACTGAGACTGAGATTGGTGGCTGGAGGGAGGATTGTCCAGAGGGTGGGAAGCAATAAATTGAGATTGCGGAAGGGTTGCAGTTATAACAAAGCCTGCTGTGCAATCTTGAGAGTAACGGCTCAGATGGGATGAAAGACCTAATATAGCATATATATTTAAAGGATATATCTTCAATGACAGGATTGTTACAAGAGGTGAAATCGAAGAAAAGAGAAGACAGAATAAAATAGATCATCTATATGTATTTGGGCTGAATCGTGTTCTCCAAACACTTCTATGTTGAAGCCCTAACCCCTAGGACCTTAGAATGTGACCGTATTTGGATGTAGGGTCTTTAAAGAGGTAATTAAGTTTAAATGGTCATCAGGGTGGGCCTTAATCCAGTCTGATTAGTGTCCTTGTACGAAGTGGAGATAAAGACATACAGAGACATCAGAAAGATGTATGCACAGAGAGGGGAAAAATATGTATGTATGTGTGTAACGGGTCACTTTGCTGTACAGCAGAAATTGACAGAAGATTGTAAATCAACTATAATAAAAAAATTTTAAAAAGAAAAAAATTTGTGAAAGAGACAGCAAAACGGTGGCCTTCTGTAAACCAAAGGGAGAGATCGCAGAGGAAATCCGTCTGTAGGCACCTTGATCTGGGACTTAGAGCCTCCGGAACTATAAGAAAATAAATTTCTACTTAACTAAACTACCTAGCCTCTTACATTTGGTTATAATGGCAGTTCTGGCAAACTACTATAGCATATCTATTCAATCATCATAAAAGAAGGAGTAGTGTTGTAGAGAGCGAGACAGTGACTCAGGGGCTGAAATTTTTAAGGAATTACAGGAAATGATCCAGAACATTTGACATGTCAGCAAAGATAGGGAGTATTTAGTGATGTAATGTGGTGACAATAGAGTCAAAGCTGTTTGTTTCAGGGAGGGAATGGTCCAAAAACAGCAGTGAGGACTGAGGCTGACATCTGCTCAGGGACACGATGCTTATGGGTCACTCAGCAGCTGCCACTTGAAAGAGCTGCTGGGGGAAATCCGGTTCATGGGAAAGAGCCAGGTTTCAGTTGGGTGAAGACGATTTTGCTGTTAACGGAACTGTGAATTTCAGAGGGTAGCGTGGAAGAATTTCAGCAACTGGATTGCTTGGGAGAAGGGGACCGAGAGGACGATGTAGGGATTCTCATGGTGATTAGAGTGAAGAGGTTCTAAGAGTGATGGCCATACACAGGGAAAAAGTGCCTGATGAAGTCAGTCTGAGAGTGTAGGAGGCAGAGAGCCCCTTCAGGACTAAAGAGTTTGACTTGGTGAGTGGGGAGGGTGAGTTTCTGGATAAGGAGTCCAAGTAGGTTTGGTTTCAGACTCTTGATCTTAAGTGGAGTGGGGCTGATCTCATTCAGAATGTGCTGTATCTTGACCCCACATTGATGACCTTGGGGACTCTAGGGGAAGCAGAGTTTTACACTAGATGTGTGGGCTGCTTCACTTCTGATTATTTGAAAATGTATCCCCTTTTTTTCCTCTGTGAAGCATTGAACCAACAGCTTCACTGTATTCTAGAGAGTTGTTAAGTTGACTCAATCTTTCTTTTTTTTTTGGACAGTCTGTCTTTTGCCCATGGACTTGACATGTCACCTTTAATTTAATTCCCATGTCTATCCTGAACTTTGTGCCTACATATGTTATTGTTTTTAAAGCTATCATGATTAATCAAATAAATGTTCTTTAAGCAGTGTTATCTAATTTTAAAAGCCTTTTGGCTAATGTGATTTTCTCAAAAGGTAAGTCATAAGTGTATATAGCTAACCTTGGTTTGGGGAGCCTTAAGTAATTAAAATTTTCTTTATGTTCTAGCAGAATTTTTAGACCAAAATGTTGTGAGAACAACTTTTCTATTATTTTCCTTCACTGAGCTTATAATTCTGCAGATATTGGTCACTGTTGGCTTGTGTGTTAGCATGGCCTTCACCATCAATGATGTACAATATGGCTTAACTTCCAGGGTAATGTTATCACAAATTGCCATCTGCCTTATGGTAAGTTATGAGTGCAAGGTTGAGTACGTTCTTCCCTAAAGTAACCAGTATATCCTGGTAGGGTCAAGTACAAATTACAGTTTCACCTGGGACATAGACTGTTTGTACTGTCACCACCACAGTGAGACTTAACAATTGATTAATAATAGTAATGTTGATTAAAAAAATCACCACCACTACGAAAACAGGTGCCAATCTTTGAGCACTTTGTTAAATGTTGGGTACTGTGCTATGGATTTTGATAGTTTAAAACAATAAGAAATTATTTTGGTATTACAGAAGAGAAAGCTAAAGCTCAGGGAAGTTGAGTAACGCTGAAATCACACAGCTGTTAAATGGCAGAGCTAGAATTACAGGTCTGTGCTCTACCCTTAAGTGTACATTTTGTTGGTTTTTCTTCTCACTTTACTGCTAGATATTATTTAGATTAGTTATGTGACAGAAAACCTCAAAAAACCCCACTAAACTCCAAAGCAAATAACATCAGACTGTCTTATTTATTTTGGTCTTGAATAATTACTATTCCCAATTGATATAGTCACAAAATTAGTGCACACATACTTTAATCCATCTAGCAATTTTTTATCTACCCATCCATCACCCATGCCAGAATAAATTTGTGCACATGATTATCAAAGTAGCGAACACTTAGATAAGTTAAAATATTTTTAAAAATAGTGGTTTGTTTTAATTTAATAAAATTCAGGATTATAGAATTTCCAATGGCAAAAATTTACAATTGGATGCCTTTTATCTGTTTTTATAAAGCACATTCTTCAAAAGGGACCATCTTAATTAATAATGCCTAAGGAAGTTTAAGAATGAAAGCTCATTTTTATCAGATTGTGTGGTCTGTATTATAGTTACCCACAAGGAGGGAGTGGATTTGTAAGTATTTTTAACACGTTCATATAGAATGTAAGTTAGATTCTATTTTGACAGAGAAAATGTAATTAAATAATTTTCTTAAGTTATCAGAAAAAAACAACAGTGCTTTTGCTTTTATTTGATAAATCACAGTCGTGTTTTTAAGTGTGGTCCATATATTGATCATATTGATTTTTACTCAGTATGTTTATGCATTTTGTTCAAAGTTTTTTTTTTTTTTTTTTTCATTTTGCATTATGTTGGGCAGTAGGCATTTCAAACCATGATGTGGAAATCTAACAGTCACTGTAACAACAACTCTAATAAAGGATGAATTTCCCATTGCATTCTAACAGCAAGTAGCTTTATCTTATCTTGTTAGATGTGATTTCTATCCCACTGAGTATGTTTCATGATCTTTTTGATTGTTATTTTTCTGGACCAACATATGGAATCAAATGATTTCAAGTTGTCAGAATTCCCAGCTCCCACTTGTAAAGAAATGTAAAAATGTTCATTAAAAAGAAACATAAAGGGAATATTTACCTCTACATAAGAATCTTTAAAGGATGTATAGTCTACCATTTTTTGAAACATTTAGGATTGATTAGTATGAATGATGCTTATGAAAGTACTTTGAAATGCTTTTCAGGTATAATATTATTGAATATTTTGACTGTATTTGGAAAATTTCTCTTGAATGAACATTTGATATTTTAATTTTTAACAGAGCACATTTGCTTAGATTGCTGAAAGTTCACTCCTAAATATTTAATCTTAAAATCATGCAAAGTGTGTTCTTAAGAGATTTGAGACTTTAGTATTAATGTAGCTTATTTGCTTGTAATTGGTGGAAACTCAAATATTTGAACTTAAAATCATGGGGAGAAAACATTGTGAGATTAGTAGTCTTTTTATTGATATGCAGCTCGCCTCTGTTGGGAGTTGGTCTTCATGGTAAGTCATTTAGACCTTTTAACAAGAGAGCAAACCCATTAAAAATATGCAAGCTCTTGAAAACCAAAATCCAGTATACTAATTAGACCTATTAAGGCAATTACAGAGCACTATAAATGATGTAAAAGTTATGTTGGGTTCCTCATGGTACCAATGACAAAAAGCCAAGGAGTCCCTATTTTTCTTAATAGAGATAAAGAGTCTGTGTGATTAATTTCAGCACCATTGAGTTAATGTGCAGTGAGTCGACAGCACAAAGCATTTCCATGGGCAGAGAATAATGGTAGAAAACAGTTGTTTTACCACTCAATGGTAATATAGCTATTTGTTAGGTATGCTTTAGTCGTGAAGAGAAAGCACAACTACCTGTTGATAAGAAAGAAGAAACATAAAAGTTTCCTGTGTTGGTTTGTGATCTTCAGCTGAAGCCATATGTCTGAGGTTTTCCTGATTAGTGTGCACAGCTGAGAAGATTCTTAATTGCTGCCTTAATATCTTTTGATGGGTGATCAAAACTTTATGACTTCTATTTTAGAAGACGACTTCAGGATTATGAACTAGTAATAGGAATTTCAAGCTTGTTCCCTGAAAGGCACTGATTATTATACGATGGTATGGAAAACCATCTCATTTAAGGAAATTAAAAATGAGGCTATGGTCAACAAAACCTTAAAATGTCTGTACAGTCTTGGAAGAGACTCTTTTTCAAGTACTTGACAAAAAAAGACCCTCAATTAATGTTATAATTACTCTGAAATAACTGAAACAGATAGAACTATTCCCACTCTTCAGATGAATGACTGAAGGGAGAAAATAAATTTCTGTAAGATTTTCAGTAAGGGAGGCAAAGTATTGGATCAGGACTCAGCTCTTCTAACCCCATTGATGCAAGATGACTGCAATGAAGAGGTCCCTGATACTGTGTGACTTTCCTCAATTTCAGCTGCATAATGAATTTTCAGTTGTTTATGCCTTGTAGCGTTACGTATTGCACAAGTGTATTTATTATTATTCACCAGATTATGACAGATGTGCAAAGTCAGCTAGGGTAGAATGAGCGTGAAGGAAGGGCAACCAACAGCATATGTGCAGATGTCACATCTATTAGCGCCATCCTCAGTGGTTTTACCATGGACAGGAGCTATCAACAGAACTGCTTGAGCCCGCAGAATCTTGTACCATGCCCACCTCCAGAGCTAAACACAGCAGAACAACTTCATTATTTTGGTTTTGCATTAGTAATTGTCATCTTCACTTAATGTGTTCATAAAAGCAACGTGTATATATTTTAATTGGTATATGCCCCATGACAGAATGGAGTAATATAAGAAGATGAACCACAACTAAATATAATTAATGGCCCATTTTAACCTCATACGATCAGGATTTAAAAATCCCAGTTGCAAAGATATAGCTAATTATGTTGCTTTAATCCATTGCAGCAGCACACATTTTTTTAAGAATGGGCATTTCTTAATTGAGGTCTTATTAAAACTAATAGTTTTTTTTTTTTTTTTTCCTGAGAAGGTGTAGATTAATAATAGTGGGAAGTGAATACCTCAGGGAATCCATTGCCTATAGATGGATCTGCTTAGTTCTTGGTCTGTTTTCAGATTACCTATCATAATCTTAAAATACATTGACCATGTAAGGGTTTTTCATCAAATTTCCATTATAGGGTAAGAGTTCATTGACAGCAGAAATTTTCTTACCTTTTTTAATCACTCTTGGTTAATATCATGCCACAGGTATTGCACAAATGGCAAATGAATCCAGAACTTTATATCTGATTAATCAAATATGTATATATACACACACACACGCATATATATTTTTGGTCTCTTTATGGCCGCACCCAAGGTAGGTGGAGGTTCCCAGGCTAGGCTAGGGGTCAAATCGGAGCTGTAGCTGCTGACCTATGCCACAGCCACAGCAAAGCCAGATCTGAGCCATGTCTATGACCTATGCTGCAACTCACAGCAATGCCGGATCCTTAACCCACTGAGTGGGGCCAGGGATCAAACCTGTGTACTCATGGATACTAGTAGGGCTCATTACTGGTGAGCCATGATTGGAACTCTCTCAATTAAGTATTGATCTGGAGAGAGTTACATGTAGTCCTGAAATGGCTAACTGGGAAGAGGACTTTCTCTTTGGAGCAATGACGCATGTGATCTGGTGAAAGTTATTGAACATGATTCTGATTTTACTATTTTTAAAGGATGAGTAAAACTTCTGAAAAGGCCTAGAGAGTGTATTTAGGGTCCCTGAAACCTTGGGCTCCTTTCTCTGTATAAGGTATAGACCATGGAGGAGAAAGGAGGATACATTCAATTAAGAACTTTGTTCTTAGGGAGTTCCCCCCATGGCGCAGCAGAAAGAAATCTGACTAGGATCCATGAGGATTCAGGTTCTATCCCTGGCCTCCCTCAGTGGGTTAAGGATCTGGTGTTGCTGTGGCTGTGGTGTAGGCCAGCAGATACAGCTCTGATAAAAACCTCTATATGCCTTGGATTAGGCCCTAAAAAAAGCAAAAAACAAAAACAAACCTTGTTTCCTAGGTGATGTCAGCATTTTCCTAGACAATGGTTTAAGAGTGCCAAAATGATGAGCTCATGATGGGAGAAAAATGGAGCTCCAAGGAAGGAGAAAGTCCCTTTACTAAGAGATCTGTCAGGCTGATCAGTTGAAAATAGGTCAGGGATTCTAAAACATGTAAATATATTCAGTTATCCTAAACTGACCTAGAAAGAAGAAGAACAGTGGAGAAAGTTCCAAATAGGTCATACAGAAAAAAAAAAAAAAAAATCCAAAACTTAAGATGACAGAAGATGTCACAACGTAGTTATGTGACACTAAAGATACTACTGAGATTTGGTATAATGGGGTGGACTATGGAAAGATACCGCTAAGGACTCTCAAATACAATTATAAAGTGAGCCACCTGTGTAATTTAATATTTTCTGGTGGTCACAGTGTGTTAGTGTAGCCACATTGGCCTTGCCCCAAGAGAGTTTTAGCTTTTGTCTTTGCTCTTAGGAGTCATCTATGCCACACCCAATAGGAGTGTCTTTGTTAGGGAGGGGACTGCCACATCAGATCTTAAGGTAGGACCAGTCACACTTAATAGTCTCAGAGTGGGGGCTGGCCATACCAGAAAGAACAGCCATGTGATTTAGGGTGGGGGCTTTGGGACAGATGGTATCAGTCAATCTGGAGCCCGAGTTCAACCTTGTGAGGCATCAATCAATCAATCTTGTCTTTGAAATGAAGCCTCAATAAAACCTTTGGACACCAAAGCCTGGGTGAGCTCCCCTGAATGGCAGGGCTCTGTGTGGATTGTCATCAATGGTAGCTTTGCATTTGGAACTGTGCTCGACTCTGCCCTCTGTGTCTCCTTCATGGCTAATTTCACGTTATATCCCTTCCCTATACTAAACTCCCTGTGAGTATAACAGTGTTCAGTGTATTCTGTGACTCCTTTGAGTGAAGTATCAAAACTGAGTATGGTTTTGGAAACCCCTTGAATTTGCAGTTTGTGTGAATTTGCAGTTAGTGCCTAACATGAGGGCAGTTTTCCTTCTAACTTTTTAGCTGGACTCTAACTTCTTGCAGTTGATGGTGGGAAGTCTTGGGCACAGCTGGCCATCTGAAGGAATATGTCCTCAACTTCCCAGTTTGGCTAATTCTGGGTAACATTAATAAAAGAAAGATACAATTAGTATTAGCAATAGATTTTACTTAACTCAGAATACTTAAAATACTATCATTTCAACATGTACTCAAAGATTATTAATCAGCTAGTTTATATTATCTTTTCCATACTGAGTCTACTGACTAGTGGCTACCATGTTGGACAGAATCAGGTATGGATTGTTCAAAAATATTAGAGCTCTAAGCAGAAGGGATCAAGTGTAGTCATTTGTCAAGACAACATTCACCTGTCCTAAAAACTCATGAACCTTCAGGTTGAGGCACATTGGAGAACGTTTGGGTACAGAGTAAAAGGTGAAAAGAATATAAATAACAAAAGACTGCATGTTATGTACATGAATATGACTACAAAATTGGCATGTATGGGATTTTAGCTGTGAGATCATCTCCTCTGATATTTTCATTCAGTGAAAGTCAGTACTTAGGATAAATTCTTGCCATTTGTTACCAGACATCTCTCTTTCTCTCTGTCTCTTTCCTCCTTCAATCCTCCTTTCCCTCTTCTCTTCTTCCCTCCCTCTTGCCTCCTTTTTTCTTCTTTTACTTTTCTTCTTTCTCCTTCTTCTCCCCCTCCCTCTCCCCTCCCCCTTCCTTCCCCCCTCCCCTCCCCCCTCCCCTCCCCCCTCCTCCTCCTCTTCTGCCTTCTTCTTTTTTTTTTTTTCTTTTTAGGGCCACACCTGCAGTATATGGAAGTTCCCAGGCTAGGAGGAGAATCAGAGCTGCAGATGCTGGCCTACACCACAGCATGCAGCAACGCCAGATCCTTAACCCACTGAACAAGGATCGAACCTTGCTGGATACTATTCCTCATGGATACTGCTTGGGTTCATTACCTCTGAGCTCTGACGGGCACTCCTTTTTTCCTTTCTTTCAACAAGTACTTATTGACTATTTATTTGTCATGTACTGTTTTTCTCCTAACAACTTGATCCCCAACCCCAGGGGACATGTGACTGTGTCTGAAGACATTTTTAGTTGTCATAACCTGGGGCAAGGATGCCACAGGAATATAGTATGTAGAGGCCAAGAGTATTACTAAATATCCTACAATGTATAGGGCAATTCCTTACCTCAAAAATTAATCCAAACCCCAAATATTAAGAGTGCTGAAGTTGAGAAACCCTGTCCTAGAATGTTTTAGAGATGAAAGGAGTGAATTTTTAAGGTGTGATTTTGGTTACGAAGGAATATGTAGAAATTAAAAAGTATTTAGAGAAATCAGTAATTAATAATAGTAATAATAATATAATAGCTAACACTAGAGTGTTTATTCTCTTATAAGAATGATGATAAATATTTTACCTATTTTTTTTTTTTGTCTTTTTGCCTTTTCTAGGGCCACTCCCGTAGCATATGGAGGTTCCCAGGCTAGGGGTCTAACCGGAGCTGTAGCAACTGGCCTACTCCAGAGCCACAGCAATGTAGAATCTGAGCCACGTCTGCAACCTACACCACAGCTCATGGCAATGCCGGGTCCCCAACCCACTGAGCAAGGGCAGGGATTGAACCCGCAACCTCATGGTTCCTAGTCAGATTCGTCAACCACTGCGCCACAACAGGAACTCCCTAAATATTTTACTTATATTAACCTTCTTGACCTTTGCAACCTGGTAAATAAATATTGCTATTATCTTTATTTAAATAAATGTCACTGTTAGTTAAAGAGGAGGGATCCTTAGACCCTGGCCCATCAGCTGAAGCTGTGGAGTGGTGGCATCACCATGCTTGAGCATAGAGAGAAAGAGCAACTGACTCACTCAAGGGCTTACCATCAACACTAAAGAGATGGCTTTCAAAAATGGGAGGAAATCTAGTGGGCTCCTGTGATCTGAGGCTCTAATGGAAGATGGCTTAATAAGATCTGGAGTTTCAAAAGCACATTCTAACAATTATAGAGAATGACCTCATTAAAAAAGAATGGATGTTTTGTACAGGGACATATTAATTACCTGGGTGTGTGAAAGCAGATGCTGTCAGTATCCTTGCTGGTATCCCCTGAACGCACACAGAGTTCCTGTGCTTGCAGACCTGACCCAAGAACTCCCTCCTGTACATACCTGGGTTTCTTTTCCTGAGATTTTCCTGGGTAGGTGGAGAGTTCTTGACCTCCAGACATGTGTTTAGAATTAATTCCTTTGGTAAAACCTTCACTAATGGTTGACAAGAGCATGCGTAGTAAGTGAGCTTCCTTAGTCCTCTGAGGTGGATTCTGTGCAGGTTCCCAAGTTTCTCAGAAGAATTGAGCTTCTGTTGTCCCGAGTGGCATCCTGCTCTTTTAACATGCCTTGCACTGAATTGTATTTTCATTCTCTGTCTCATCTACTCCTCCTTCTACGGATGTTTACTGGCAAGACCTTGTGTTCATAGCCTTGCTAAAGGTGTTTGAGCAGAACCTAACTTAAAATGGGTGTTCTCAGATTCACTCAGATTCAGAAATAACATGGAAAAATAAGAAATGAGGACCAGCCAGCTAAGGATGAATATGGATAAACCAAATAACTGTAAAATGGAAAATAAACTAAGGCTTATAAAAATTGCTGTTGACAACTTAAATGGCTGTCTTGGGAACTAAAGGGAGAATAATAAAAGTATGAGAAATGTATGTTCCAGTGTCAAAGAAACAGAACCAACTTTGCTTCTATGCTATCTGATAAGAAAAATTATCTTTACTTTGAATAAAAAGAATAGAACAAATGTCAGTGAATGGGGAAATGAAACCCAAATTCTTTGGAGAAGCGAAGACTTCTCAGATTATAAGGGTGCAGGCAAGACAAATTTGAGAGTAAGTCTCTTTGGGAAAAGCCTTCAACTAATGATTGACAAGAGTAAATGCAAAATGATCTAGCTTCATTGTCCCTTTGAAATGTCCCCTATGCAGTCTCTGAGGTCTTCAGCAGTCTAAGCTATTTATGTATCTTGATCCAGATAAATTATATTATAGGAAATAGGACACTTGAAAGTGAGATTGCTGAACTTCTGTCAGAAATCTTAGAAGAACAATGAAAAACCGGTAAGGATAGATATAAGCTACGTAAGGGTAAAGCTATTTTATTGATTAACTGTATTCCCCCTGAGACATCTGGACAGGGTTCCAAAATAAATTATAGAAAAGAATAGTTTGTGAGCATTTGTCAAGTGAAAGTGTAATTATTGGAGCCTATATGGGTTATTTGACCGTTCCTGGTTTACTTGGGCCTAAAGGAATAAAAACATCCAGAACATTCCCCATTCAGTGTCAGACAATTTGGTCACCCCCATTATAACACCGACAGTTAGTTTTTAAATGATGAGGACATTAGAAATGTATATGAAACCACAGACCTGATTTTGATCTCACTGATAAATGGTAATATAAGGAAATGTAATTAGATGAACACAGCTTACGACCTTTTGAAAAACAAGCCTCAGGAATTCAAGAGTTAAAAGGAGTGCATTTTGAAACAACTTTCATTTATTTTCTCTGTTGATGGCTCAGAGTTTGCAATAGTTCCTGTAGTCTTTCTAAAGGAAATTAAAGGAAGGAAATTAAACCAGCTATAAGAGAACGAGGTAAATTATAAAGTGTTTGAAGTGATTTTGATCGTATTAACTTAAGTAGTAACATAAAGATACGATTTCGAATGATTAATGTTTTCCAGAATGACATTAATGATTGGAATGTCTGGTGACAGAAATAATAAATGGAAGTATTTATGGTTACTTTTGTTCCCTGCTTTTTAACTTATTTAGTTTAGACATCTTTGCATTTCCTTTGAAGTATGTAGAAGGAAGTTTCTCTGTGCATATTTATGGTGTAACATGCACACTCAATATTAAAATATTAATCTATTTAAAAAACATCGTGTTCTCACATATTCTCAGATGTATTCCAAAATAGGGGATCCAATGAGTAAAAACAGCTATGGTTCTCATTGTTTTCCCGTGAGACATCATAGTTTATTCATCTCTAAATGTCTATATTTTTAATATTTTTGGTGGTAGTGGGGATGGAGGCAGGGGAGGATGAGGGCATGGGTCCTGGTGCTCATGGAGGCAGTTAGATCTACTAGTAATAGGTTGGTAATTTGAAAATTAGGTAGAGGAAATTAAGGATTTGACATGATTTAACCACTAACGCTTCTGATACCTGCTTCTCATCAGCACATAACCCAGAGTAGGGCTGTGGCCAGGTCAGTGCTACTCTTTCATGTTAAGTCTCTAGTGGCTGAAAATGATGATCTCGTGAATGCTTGTTAGTGGTTTTTAAAGCTCTCTATTGCTCTGCAGCTCCTCCTGAGGCAGAGCATACATAGATATTAGAACCTGACTCTAAGCTCCCTAACAATTTAACTTCCGCAGTGTTTCGTAGGACCTTCTGATGCAAAATTGTTGAGCCAGCAGGAAGGTCTTACTTTGTCAACACATTTCAGCTAATTAAATATGTGTGTGCCCAGTAGATGTAATGAATGGTATGTGGGTCAGTTGTTTTCACTTTCACTTTCATAACTTTTGTCAAAGCTCATTCTCAAGTCAGCCTCGTGGTAGCTTTCACACACTCACAGAGGATTGCTGGCTACTTGGAAGTGCTGGAAAATGAGGTGTTTTGATTACATGATTAGTCAATCCAAATGAAATTAACACAAAGAGCAACTGAGGGTAACACAAAAATATTGAACAAGGCTTAGTTTTAAAATTTTAATTAAAGTTGTAGATTTCTCGAATGTAGCCAAATTAATTTTAAGAATCAAATAATCAAATAATCCAATAGGTAAGACTTTATATGAAAAACATGTCTTCCTTCTCTCATCCATTTTCTCCTCCTCAGAGAAATCACTCTCATACTTTTAAATTTCTCTATCTATCTATCTATCTATCTATCTATCTATCTGCCTGTCTGCCTGCCTGCCTGCCTGTCTGCCTGCCTGCCTACCTGGGGTGTATATGTGCGTGCGTGCGTGTGGTATTTACCTCCTATTTCTAAATAACGTGCTTATATTGTTGCACTTTGATCTTTCAGTTTTTGTCATTATCTGCTGACTCCTTGCTATGGAAGCAAAGGTTTAACTCTGTCTTCCTTTACTCTCATCTCCCTCTCCTCTCTCTCACTCCCTCCTTCTACTCAACCCATCCTCTCAGTATTGCTGTGTTATAATTCTGGTTGGAGAAAATTTCAGTGTTTATATTAAGACTAGGGAATTTTATCCAGAGCTGCACCGTGTAATAATCTGTGAATTCCTGAAATGTAGCTGTTGAGAATACCAGGCTACTCTGATTCCTATTTCTTTGTGAATAAATTCTTTCTTTCCCCCTCCCCATCTCTCTCTAGAAGCTTTTAGGATTTTGCCTTTATCTTTAGTGTTTGGAAATTTCATGGTGACATTCTGTGGGATAGCTTTATTTTTACCATTTTTGCTGGCACTTTGTGGGCTTCTAAATCTGTTTCTGGGAAATTTTCTTTTATTATTTCCTGGATGATTTTCTCTTAGTATTTTCTGTTTTTTCTTCTCTCCCATTTGGAGTTTGGAGCATCCAGATTAATCCTCTCATTTTCTTATATTTTTTTCTCCTATTCCCCATTTCTTTTTAATTTTCAACTTTTTTTGGGAGGGCGTGCATTTGTGGCATATGTATTCAGTATTACCTATTGAGTTTTACATACCTGTTATATTTTATTTTCATTTCCAAGAATTCCTTTGCTCGAAAATGTTTCTTTAAAATATTCTGGTTTTGATTCATAGTTTTGATGGTTTTTTTTGTCTCTCTGAGAATATTGATGATAGTCGTTTTTGGCTTTTTTTTTTTTTTTTTTGAGTTCTCTCTGTGATCCGTGTTTGTTCCAAGTTTCTTTTCCTATTTGATTATTTTGATGTCAGTTTCTCATGTAAGATATTTTCTCAGATGCGTTGTACTACTTAGTTGTCTCATATTCAAAATTGGGGGACTTAAAGCTGATTGGAAGCTCTGAGACTGTGGTTAAGGTAGGTCAACATCTCTGAGCTTTGCTGTAGGATGATGTGGCTGAACAGTTTATCCCTGACATCTCCCTCTTGAGGCTTTTACCTTAGGTTGGTCAGATGCTGCAGAGAATGGTCTTCTACTCACCTGCGTGGAGATGAAAGATGGCTATTGGCATTCTGGGATTTAGGGCGTTCTCTTCTTAAAACTCTTCAGAGACTCAGAGATACAAGTGGAATGAATTTTCAGCTTTGCCTGGCTCCCATTTAGGCTTTGGTTGTATGCTCCTCTCCAGCTTTCAAATCTTATTGCTATTGTCCTTTCCCCTGTATCCTAGCTATTATGGGATAATGCTAAAAAAACAAAACAAAACAAAACAAAAAACAAACAAAAAAAATCATTTGCTGTTGTTTTTGGTGGAGTTTTTGAGAAATAAAAAGGGATGGGCACGTCAAATTTGATTTCTTAATCTTTCTGTAGTTATTCAGAGACTGAAGACAAAAATCCAGACATTATCCTGGCTCTGTTCAAGTTTTAAGGGGAAGCTGCTTCTAAATTCATCAAGTCAGATGGGCATTAGTCAAAATTAAAACATATCCTCAGAGCAAGTTTAGCCTTATGATCATAAGGGTGGAAATTGGATAATACATGCCTGAGGGTTCATCATACAAATGCTCCACTAGTGTATGTATTTGAAATTTCCCACAATAAAAAGTTCAAAAAAAGAAAGGGTATTATACAGTCCTCGGTAAAAGTGTTTCTAAGAACCAAGTAGTCATTTCTCAGATTTTACATAGCATTCTGTCTTTTATGTTATAAATTCAAAAGAATTTAAATTATGTGCTTCTGCGAAAGCTGTGGACTTCATTCGTAACGACACAAGTCTTTTTGAATTAAAATCAAATTAACTTCCTAATAATCTAGTGTGCCACTGGTATAGGCTTAAGTAGCTGCTTCATTGCTTACTAGTCCATCTTTTTAAGAACCATTTCTCAGTTGCTTCTTTTTCTCTTCTGCGTGAAACTCTAGCTTAAGGTGATCCCCTCCTAATCTCAGCTCAGTATATATCTAGTTCCTCAATTTAGGTGCTCAAATTTCCTTTTTCCTTCCACTGCTTCTCCTACAAGTCAGCTGGTATATGAGAAACATGGGCTTGGAAAGGATTTTATTGTACCTTAAAAAAATAAATTCAAGGTCACTGTGTATCTATGTGATTACAATTTGTTTAAAAAAGGTCCTCCTGAAGGAATAAAACACTATCCTAATATTTTTTAAAAAGTAAATTTTTGAAAGAAGATATTTATTTTAGATGCTGTATTTTACTCAAAGAAAAATTTAGTGATGCTATCCTATTGCAGTCTTGCTGAAAGTAATTCTTTGGACAGTAATGCACTTGACCAAATGTATGAAAGAAAATATGTCATGGATTAAGAAAATTTGGTTATTATTAGGTGTTACTTTAAAACTTGGAAATTAGAGGCAATCAGGCAGAAACTCAAGATAGTACAGAGAAATGTCAAAGTTATGAAAATGCTCTTAGCAAGCATCCTAAGTCAACATTTATTAATAGACATTTAGTTCCATGGGCTGCAAGGAGACCTTTATGTTATCACCTCTGGATGGTACTTTTTTTTTTTCTCTTGAATTTACTTTGGTTTAACTGATCAAGACCCTATTATATCTATAAAATGAGAGTTCTGTAACATAAGAATCTTGGGGATATGAGAACCTGGGAACCTCGATGTCTCTTGAGAGACACGTCTAATTGAAAGAATCAGAATAGGTTTTCTGTTGGTATGCTGGAGATCAAAGAATCATAAGACTGGAAGAGACATCAGAAACCAACTAGTTGAGCAGTTCCCAGGTGGGGTTGCTTATAGCTCCTCTGAGGTGGGAATGTATTGGGACCTTTTACTTTGTTACATGACAGAATGGAAGGGGCCCCACTAGCATTTCAGTGACTGGAGAGCAGAGATGATAGACATCCTACCATGTTCGGGATGGTTAGGATAATGAGGAATTGTCTTTCCCAATTACTGACCAAGGCCAATAACCATTCAACACTCAAACTCTTCCTACGTTGTGGGCTTATGGTGAGAATGATGAATAGGAAATTCAGTTTTAGAATGACAACAATGAAATTCTGAAAAGCTAGGGAATAGCTATAAAAGTGGAGACAGCACAAATTCATTAATGTTGGAAAGTCACATAATAGAAATCTATCAATCCCCTATCTCTAACAATTAAAATTCTCAAGTTTTCTGAATAAAGTGTCTCCAGATTTAAATTCATTCAAATATGTTAAAATAATTGTTCTTTTCTTCCCCCTCAAGTGGAATTGTCTTTTACTATGATTAAAACAGAACAGTTGCTTCTGTAAATAATCTAGAATATAGAAAAGCAGAAAGACATCCACAACTATCAATCCTATTACCCAGAGAAATCACTGTTAATGCATGGATCAGGATTTTTCAACAGAAGCACTGTTGAAATTTTGAATTAGGTGATTCTAATTAGGTGTTTCTGCTGAGCCCGTTGTGGCTCAGCAGAAGCGAATCTGACCAGTATCCATGAGGACATGGGTTCGATCCCTGGCCTCGCTCGGTGGATTAAGGATCTGGCATTGCCATGAGCTGTGATGTAGGTCGCAGACATGGCTTGGATCTGGTGTTGCTGTGGCTGTGGGTTAGGCTGGTGGCTACAGCTCTAATTTGACCCCTGGCCTGGGAACTGCTGTATGCTGCTGGTGCTCCTCTCCCCCAAAACGGAAGAAATAGATGATTCTTTGTTATGGGAGTCTGTCCTGTACATTGTAGGAGGCTTAGCAGCTTCTACTCACTAGGTTCCAGGAAACTCCATGGGGGACCATCTTAGCTCCCTCACCTTTTTTTTTTCCCCCTTTTTGGCTGTGCCTTTGGCTTGCAAAAGTCCCCAGGCCAGGGATCAAACTCCTGCCACAGCAGTGACAATGCCAGTTCCTTAACCTGCTGAGCCACCAGAGAGCTCCTGTCTTAGCTGTCTTTTTTTAAATATATAGCTTGGTGGTGCCAAGTGTGTCCACATTGTCCATCCCAAGACACTATTCTTCTTCTTCTTTCTTCTTCTTCTTTCTTCTTCTTCTTCCTCTTCTTCTTCCTCTTCTTCTTCCTCCTCCTCTTCCTCCTACTCTTCTTCCTCCTCTTCCTCCTCCTCTTCCTCTTCTTCTTCCCATGCCACACCTACGGGATATGGAATTTTGCTGGAGACAATTCCACAGCCACAGCAACACCAGATCAGAGTCAAGTCTGCAACCTATGCTGCAGCTCATGTCAACTTCAGATCCTCAACCCACTGAGCGAGGCCAGGGATCGAATCCATGTCCTCATGGGTACTAGTCAGATTCTTAACTGGCTGAGTCACATTGGGAACTCCCTTCATATGGTTTTGACAACCAAATGTATCCAGGGATTGTAAAATGTCCCCTGGGGGGAAAAACACCCCTGATTTTAGACCACTAAGTTTAGATATACAGCCTTTCCTGTGTGTGTGTGTATGTGTGCACGCGCATGTGTTCAATCACCTTGTCCTTTCGGATGCCATTAAGAATTTCAGTGCTTAATCAAACTAAACTAGCAAGCTGGATGCAAGTGTATTTTGAAACATGTTTCAGGGGTATGATTTAATGGGATTCCTGGGGCCCAGGGGATTACATGGGGTCTTTTACATGTAGCATGAGGACCTTCCTTACTATGATTTATTCTTTTTTTAAAATGATTTTTTATTTTTTTCCACTATAGTTGGTTTACAGTGTTCTATCAATTTTCTACTGTATAGCAAAGCGACCCAGTCTTTCTCTCTCTCACACACACACACACACACACACACACACACACACACACACTCTTTTTTTCACATTTGTGCTCAGCTTTTAGATGTGAAGCAAAGGCTCCAACAATGATCTGCCTGTGCAAACCCCCAGCCTAACCTGCTTGGGAGACATCATGGTCCCACCCTGTAGCCATTTAGTTGTTGAGTTGCTAAGTTTTCTTCTCTCTGTATTCTCTGCATTTGGGGCTGCCATCTATTTTAATTCAGGCTGAATATCACCCATTGGTGTGTGCTGCTTGCATGATGTGAAGACATTTTGAATAGACCAGCACACATTTCCTCTAGTGCTGGACTGGCAATTTCATATGCGCTTCTGTACAAGTTGGTCGCTATCTATGCTGGCTGATGAGAATTCATTCTCTGAAAGAGCATGGTAACTATTTTCTACTTTTTCCAAGTGAGTCAGACTGTGAATGCTGTTTTGTGATTTATTAAAACATGAAAAATATATGTTGGCAAGTAATAATAACATGCAGTAAATTTACAGTGGTGCATTCTGAATGGCTACACCAGGACTTTGTCTTTTTAAACTTTCCTGCACCCATAGAACTATACTCACATGAGTCTTTACATCAATTAAAAGAGCCCCTCCATTCCCAACTCCCTGCCTCTCCCCCCCAACCTGTGTCATTCTCTTTGTCCATGACAAAGAGGCAGCCAGGCTTCTGCTGACACGATAATTACCCTCTGACTTCAGCCCCACACAAATTGTCCTGAAAGAATAAGCATTTTGTAAAAACTGTGTTACTGAGTTACTGGGGAATTCAGTATCCTCCAAGAGCAAGAGATGCTAAGATTGGAATAAAGCCACACGCACACGAAATCTTCTGTAAGTGAGCAAAACTGTAGCATTGGAAAACCTCAGGTGGAGTTCCCATTGTGGTTCAGTGGGTTAAGAACCCGACGTAATGTCCATGAGGATACAGATTTGATCCCTGGCCTCGCTCAGTGGGTTAAGGATCTGGCGTTGCCACAAGCTCTAGTGTAGGTCGGAGACGTGGCTCTGATCTGGTGTTGCTGTGGCTGTGGTGTAGGTTGGCAGCCGCAGCTTTGACTCGATCCCTAGCCTGGGAACCTTCATGTGCTGTGGGTATGGCCCTAAAAAGAAAAAGGGAAGGAAGGAAGAAAGAATGAAATGAAGAAAATCCCAGGTAAAAAGAAGCATGAACATGGTTCCAGAAGTTCACGCTTGTGTCAGAAATGGTTAGGGCTTACCCACTGCCCATACTCATGCCCAGCCTCCTTTGCATGTATTGGTTTTAGCTCATGAAATGTGAGTGACCCCTTGCAGGATGAAATAAAGCCAGTAGGTCACCTCATCCCTATATTTTCCTGCTGTGGTGACCTTAGAGCCTACAAGTTCTGGATTACATGACTATAACATGGAAGACGCACCTAGATCTCTGAGTTACCACATGGAGAACTGTGCCATTACTGACCTGTGACCTGAATCTCATTGTGTTAGTAGTCTACTTTTCTCTTTGTGTGTGTGTGTGTGTTTGTCTTTTTAGGGCCATTCCCATAGCATATGGAAGTTCCCAGGCTAGGGGTCAAATCAGAGCTGCAGCTGCCAGCCTAAACCACATCCACAGAAATGTGGGATCTGAGCCTCATCTGCAACATACACCACAGCTCACAGCAACACTGGATCCTTAACCCACTGAGAAAAGCCAGAAGTAGAACCTGCATCCTCCAGTTGGATTTGTTACTGCTGAGCCAAGACGGGAACTCCACAGTATTCTACGTTCCCAATGAAATTTTTTTTTAATTAAAGTTGTTTTTATTTAATATACCTGCCTGAACTCATTATGAACCAGAATCACAGTCTCATAATTAATGCTGACCTCTTGTGTCTATTTTGTTTTAATGCTGTTGTGTGCTAAGCACAATATAAAGCAATCCTTTAAAAAAAAACAAACAACTCCCTTTCATTACAAAGCACACAAGTTAAAACAAAAAACAGTTTTGAAAATTTTTAGTGTACTCAGTTGGAACTCTTCTTTTTCAACTTTGGTCTTATATTCTCAATATAAGCGGAACTTCAAAAACTGGTTCCTTTGTTAGTTTTCAGTTTTTATCAGGGGATTTCAGTGCTGTTTTGGCACTTCATTTCAATGACTTACATGAACAACCAGAAGACTGACAAAATGTTCAGAGATCCCAGATAACTTCACTTTGACCTTCTTTAAAAAACCCCAAGCATTTCCAAAGTTGCAGGAAGAAAGGATTCCCCTATTTTTGTCCTCCTTAAAAGAGGACAGAAAGAATTGGCAAATAGATGAAGTCTGGGAAGAAGGCCACCTGGCTCTTGTACATTAGACAAGAAGAAACCAAGTCAAGCCAAAGGGTTTCCCCCATAAGGAGACAGTGGTAGTGAGGAAGTCTCCAGGCTGGAGGAAGATATGGGTGTATAGGAAGCTGGAATCTAGCCTAGATCCACACACAATTTGGAGAGCTTGATTTCACACCAAAACTGAGCCAAGGCTTAGTGAAAGCTTTACACTTTAGCAAATGTCAGTTGGGTTTCAGATTTCAGAAGAGAGCCTTAAAGAAGAAACAGAGCCTTGGCAGTGATGGCGACTGGCTGGTAATGGCTGCTGCTAGTGGTGGCCACACAAATAGCACTATCCTGCCCCCCATCACTGACTCAGCCAAATGATGCAGGGGGTACATATTTAATTTCTGAAAGTGTATAACAGCAGGGAGCATCGGGTGTTCTCAGCTCTTTGGATGCTCTTCATGTTGAAAAGCAAAGGAACCATTAGCAATTTAAGAACTACGGAGGAAATGAAGGGCTTTTAAAAAAGTATCTTTTTAGTTACTCATTTATTTTGTTCAATATCTTGCAGTTCACAATCACACAAGTAATTAAAGTAAGGATTCAGCTGGCTCTTGGCTATTGGTTATAATAATCTTTCCTGGCACCAGCTCTATTGTAATAGGGTAAATTGGCCAACTGAGGACTTGTTTCTCAGTAACGAACAGAGGTGTTAGATCCAAAAACTAAAGAGTCAAAGAGCAGGCAGAGAGAGGTCTCAGTGCAGGCTGGCAAGCGGATTCTCTATTGAGAGAGGGACCAGTGTTTGTAAGCAGGAGGCAAAGCTTTCTGACTTAAGTCCTGTGTCTTGGAAGAACCTTTACAAACACACTGGCAAACAGACAGTTCCCTGCTTATCTGTAAAATAGATGATGTTCGTAGCTCATGGGTTCATCCTTAAGAAGGTGACCAGGGCAAAGACAAATGCAAGAAATTGTTGGAGAATTAGATTCCAATGAACTTCACCATATTTTTCACATTGGCTAGAGTGAGTTGCTGCTCTTTAGTGTAATAAAACATTTATCATCACATTTTAGGTTTTAGTTCCAGTGTCTTTCCGGTTCCGATGTTTATTCATGTGTTGGGCCTTCTCTTTAGCTCAAGTAAATATTGGCTCTTTCTCTGATGTGGCTTTTTTTGTGGGTCTCTCAGGAAGCTTTCCTCACGGGGGAACTCCTCCTCATACCCTAATATGGGAAAAGCTCTCTCCCTCCAGGCTCTGCCTTCTGGTATTTCATCCTACACAGACTTTTTCTCTGTCAGGTTACTTTGTCCATCTTGGGCCTCTTGGTTTAGAGAACTTTGCTTAGAAGCACTGCACAGCTGGCTCTTTGCTGCTCCATGAGGCCAGGTGACAGGTTGCTGCACCACAGCCCTCTCCACTTGCCCTGCTGTCGGGGTGACTCCACATAGCACCCGAATGTGAATGTCTCCAGGAGGGAGTTGGGTTCCAGCAGCTTTTCGATCTCCAGACTCCACATAGTACAAGTTAGCTTTCCAAGTGTTTCTCTGAACATCCCCCAATTCTGTTTTACTTGGCTTGGTGGAGACGGGGGCAAAGAGAATATGAATAGCACTGCAAAGACAACATCCTGCAATGGTTATTTCCAATTCTAAACTACCTGCAATGACTTCTTAAGAATTTTAGGTCACCAACTTTGCAAGGTATTCATAAATGATCTAACCTATTCATTTTTTCATATGGAGGTCGCCTGCACCTATTGGCTGTGGTCTTGTGGTCTTTAATTGACATTCCAGCAAAGAAGGAGTCCCGTTTCAATAATCAGTTACACATGGCAAGCTGCTTAAAGAGGATTGTAAATAGTAATATAATAAAAATTGAGGGGGAGTTCCCTTTGTGGTGCAGTGGAAACAAATCTGGCTAGGAACCATGAGGTAGCTGGTTTGATCCCTGGCCTTGCTCAGTAGTTTAAGGATCCGGCATTGCCGTGAGCTGTGGTGTAGGTTGCAGATGCACCATGGATCTGATGTTGCTGTGGTTGTGGCGTAGGCTGGCAGCTGTAGCTCTGATTCGACCTGTAGCCTGGGAACATCCATTTGCCACAGGTGCAGCCCTAAAAAGAAAAAAAAAAAAATTGAGGGAGTAACTCCCAACAAGAGAAGGAGGTAGAGTAAGAATAACTGTGATTATAATAAAAAGTACAATTGATGAATCCAAAAGAAGGCAGGCAATGAAAAATACCAAAGTATAGAAGTAAAGTAAATAGAAATAAGACATATATCCAGATATATCTATGTCGCTGAGTCCCCCTGAAACTGAATTCCTCTGCCAAGTTTATGACTAACCTGTCTCTCCAACACATGATTTCCTTTCTTGTCCCCTACCTGTTCCCTTAAGGATTGAGCAGTGTCAAAGACAAAGGGGGATTGGCATCAAGCAGGACCCTGTGGGTACCCTCCAGGGTACCAAAGCCCCTCTGTTTCAGTCTTGTTTCTAAAAATAAGAGGCTTTAGTCTCCTAGCCCTTCCCCAAGTTCTAAAGAGTAGGCTTAAGCCGTTAATAAGATAATAGATTCACAGCCCTCCCAGTTCCTCTGGAAGAGACATAGGTAACAATCTCTGCTCATCTATGATTACTTCTGGAGAAACAAGACCCGCACCCAGTTGGAGGATGGTCACTACATGCTGACCACAAGCACATAGACCCCAGGCTGGTTGGAAACAGAAGGTTGAGATTCTGGGGACCGCACCCTGCTACCTCACTACCAACCAATCAGAAGAACGTCTTACACCCTGTGGGCTGGCCCTCACTCAGATTTTACCTTTAAAAACCCTTTCCCCAAACCATCAGGGAGTCCAGGTCTTTGGGGCATGAGCCACTCGTTCTCCTTGCCTGGGTCTTCAATAAATCTTTCTCTGCAAGGCCAATGTTTCAGTTTGTTTAGTCTCGCTGTGTACCAGGTACATAACTTGGGTCCAGCAACATCTCAATCACAATAAATGTGAATGGATTAAACCATCTGGTGAAAAATAAATTGTCAAACTTGAATTTTTGATAAATCTAGCTATATAAATAGCTTATATAACTATATATATATTTATATATAAAGCTATATATATATAGCTTTTAAAAAGCACATATTTAAACATATACTGAAAAATTGGAAGTGAAACTAAAAAATGTACAACACAAGTATTAAACAGAATGAAGCTGATGTATAAAATCAGACAAAATAAACTTCAAGGCAAAAATTTATCAAGCTAGCAAGACATTTTGTGCAGTTCTGAAACAGACAAATTGATAAAATAAAGATCTCAGAATTTTTTTGGGGGGGGGGCTGTACTTGTCGCATATAGAAGTTTCCAGGCTAGGGGTCAAATCAGAGCTGCAGCTGCTGGTCTATGCCACAGCCACACCAGATCTGAGCAACATCTGCGACCTACACTACAGCTCATGGCGACGCTGGATCCTGAACCCACTGAGCAAGGCCAAGGATTGAACCCACATCCTCATGGATACTAGTAGGATTCATTATCACTAAGCCATGATGGGAATTCCACTAGTTGGGTTCTTAACCCGCCAAGCCACAATGGGAATTCCCAGACTCAGAAACTTTATATATGAGAGAGGTGGCATTTCTTATCAGTAGGGAAAGTGGATCTAGTGAGAAAAAATAGTGCTCAAACAACGATGACCCATAAGAAATAAAATGTATATTAGACTACTAACTCCCACCATACCTACAAGTTAATATTGAATTAATAAAACCTACTGTGCTAATTAAGTCTTTAGACCTTTAAGAAGTTATAAAGAACTTCACTGTTAAAAAATATCTTTTAATTCTTTCAGGATAGGTGTATAATAAATTGAACCCAAAGAGAATAAACTGTAAAGAACAAATTAAGTTTGACTATATAAAAATTAAATGTAAAAAAGTATATCATGAAGAGATGCCATAAGTAACAACAGAAAAGTTAAAGTATAAACCATATCCTAGAAGATCATTTTAATGCATACAGCCAGGAGAGGATTAGGATGCAGAATTTACAAAGACCTCCCATAAATCATTATAAAAAAGATTAACAACTCAATATAAAAAAGACAAGATATCTAAACTTAAAAGGAAATTAAAATGTCCAACAAACAAGTGAAAATATGTTCAGCCCAACTAGTAATCAAAAAATGCAAATTAAAACCAGAATGGGATACAATTTTGTACCTATTGATAAAAATGAAAGAAAAAAAACAGCCCTTGAAAATACTAAGCATTGGTGAGGATATTGAACAATGGGAGCATTTGTATGCTAGTGGTAAGAATATACATTGGTAAAACCACATAGGAGATGGTTAAGCACAGAATGCTTTCCTCCAAACCCATATGTTTTAGCTCTAATCCCAATGTGACGGTATTTGGAGGTGGGGTCTTTTGTAGGGAACTGGGTTTAGATAAAACAGTGAGGATAGTGCCCCTCTTCCCCACCCCATGATGATATTAGAATCCTTAAAAGAAGAGGAAGAGATGATACAAGAACTCTGCCATAAGAGGTCACAGCAAGAAGGTGGCTATCTGCAAGCCAGGAAGAGAGCTCTTACCAGGAACCATATCAGCTGGCATCTTCATCTTTGACTTCCCAGCCTCCAGAACTATTAACAATAAATTTCTGCTGTTTAAAACATCCAGTCTGTTGTATTTTGTTATGTCATCCTGAGTTAAGTCAGAGATCTGAAGTTCCAACATCATGGCTCAGCGGTAAGGAACCCACCTAGTACACCCGAGGACGAGGGTTTGATCCATGGCCTTGCTCAGTGGGTTAATGATTCAGTGTTGCCATGAGCTGTGGTGTAGGTTGCAGATGCAGCACAGATCCCATGTTGCTGTGGCTGTGGGGTATGCCAGAAGCTGTAGCTCCAATTTGACCCCTAGCCCAGGAATTTCCATATGCTGCGAGTGCAGCTCTAAAAAAAACCCAAAACAACAACAACAACAAAACGAAGTCATAGATCTATTTCATAATATATGGCGAAGTATAAAGGGCACAGATAACTATGTGGTGGATATGAAGAAGGTCCCCAGCATCCCTTCCCAAGTTGGTCTACTGGGCCATTCTATTCTGTTAGAGCTTGAGAGCTAAAAATCAGCATTTCTCAGACCCTCATGAAGTTAGAACACCAAAAGCACACCACGTGCTGTCAGTTAAATACAGCTGGGCAATACTTAGAGGGTAGAAATAATATGGAGGCAATTCCTGCACTTCTGTTTTGGTTGGCTGGTAGAGTCATGAGGACATTGTTTTGTTATTGTTTTTCTTGGATCAACAGTCAGTGTCAGGCTGCTAGTTTCATCATTGTTGACAGACAGTGGTCGTTCAGAGGCTGTGGTTTCCTGATCTTGGGATCACAGTGATGGCATTGGTTTGTTTTTCAACTCAACCGTTCCAGTAGTGGCTTCCTGACCTCCTACCTCCCTGATTGTAGCCAAGGTGAACTCCTTCTGGTGTGTCATTGTTCTGAATCATTCTTGGAGGTCCAAACCCACACTTTCAACCCCTTCACTAATTTTTCAAACACTTAATCCTCCATGTTGCATACTTCTCTCCTTAAAATAATTGGAGTTGCTTCTGTCGCCTACAATTGAACACGGATCAACACACTTTTGATCTAGGAATTCTACATCTAGTTATATATCTTAAGGAAACTTGTATATGTGCCCAACTTCTATATAAACATCCTAGGGAAGCACTTGTGTATGTGCCTGAGGAAACATGTACAAGACTATTTACAGTGGAGTGGTTTGTTATAGCAAATCTATACTTGACAGGAAAATGGATTAAGAAGTTGTATAATCATGCAATCTTTGACATATTTTATAAAAATTAAAAATAATAATCAAACACAAGCACATAAGACATAATATCTGCTCTTGCTTAGCTTAACAAAATAGTGGCAGTTTTTAAGTGCAAGGATATCATTGGGTTTTTTGGTCACACTTGCACCGTAAAGAACTTCCCAGGCCAGGGACTGAACCTGAGCCATAGCAGTGACAATGAGCTACAGCAGTGACAACACCAAATCCTTAACACACCATGCCACCAGAGAATTTTGAGTCCAAGACTGTGAGACTTCTGGAGTCGGATGATTAAAAATGAATCTCCTCCTCATTTTCTAATTATATACTCTCGAGTTTTGTTTACCAGCTTTTTTTCTTACCATACACATTCTTCCAGGGCCTTCTCATGCATTCCTGTGTTTTTAAGTACATTGTGTATGTTGATTATTGTCAAATACATATCCCTGAGTTTCCAGTTTATATGTTCACTGACTATTGGCTGTGTCTCCACTTAGGTGTGTTGAAGACATTTCAAATTCAGTGAAGCTTCAAATGATCTTCGATCCCAAACCAGCCATTCCTTTTATGTTCCCCATCTCAGGTTAAAGACAAGGTCACTTGTTATTTCCCTAGATTAGAAACCTGGGCTCATCCTTGCCTGCATTATTCCTTCATGCCCTGCCCCTCCTATTTAGTCATCAAGTTTTGTCATATTTTCCTCACAAGTTATCCTGCCACTTTCATCATATATCTACTATTGAAAAGCCTTTAAACTCATTGTCACCTTGCCTCCAATCTTACCTTGCCTATCCGTTCCACATAACCTAGTCAAAGTGATATTTCTGGTGCAAACACATCGTTATGTCATTCTCCCTTTTAACAGTCCTAAGGCGTCTTATTGCTACCAACCATAATAGTCATTGTCCTTCATGATATAGCTTCCAATTGCCCTTCGGAGTTTTCACCGTTTTTCCTTTTCAAGATCCACAGCATAATCCACATGTGTCTTTCGGTTTCTTGGATACAGTTTGGTCTTTCTGATATTTACAACTTCCCATGTGCTATTTATTTTGTGTGGCATACACATCTGTTCCCTTTCTTCCCACTTCTGTTAGGTCTCCGTTGAGACGTTAACATCTTCCAGTGGTGTGTATCTCAGTCTCCTCTTTTCTCCCACTGCATTCCCTTCCCCACATCTGCCAGATAAGCCATTTAAAAACCTGGTTACCATAATCTCATCACACTGTATTTAACAATTATTTCTTAATATCATCTAAAGTCCAGTCTGTGCACAAATTTCCATGCTCGACTCAAAATAGTTTACAGTGGATTTGTTCCAATCAGGATCAAACAACGTCCACACATTGCAACATGCTAGTATTTCTTATCTATAGTAGTTCCTTTCCCCATTTCAATGCCATTTTGGCATTAAATTGAATATTCTGATGACATTTCCACGTACCGTATTTTCCTAGTGCCAGTCTCATGGTTACTTTTAATTAGTTCCTCTATCCACCACATTTTCTATTAGCTAATAGTTAAATCCAAAGGCCCAGTTAGATGCATATTATGATTTTAGGAAGAATATTAAACAGATTATGATGTGTCCTTCCTACTGCACTCATCAGGTTATGTACAACAGCTGTGTGTCTCTCTTTTAGGGCTGTTAAGGTGCTCCGTCTGTTCACATGGTTCCAGCCTAACTGATTACAAAGTTGTCCATTAACTTTTTATCCAGTGGTTTTCACAGTCACTGAGGATTATTGTCTAAACCCAGTCTTCCATTAGAGTTGCAATAGGATGATGTTTCTAATTCTTTTATTTCTTTTGCACTTGGTTACTCTGGAATGTAATTGAGAGAAAGAGCAGCATGGATGTTTGATTCTTTCTCCTTATTTCCTAATGTTAAGAATAGAGGTTTGGTGCCTGTTGGGGCCATCCCATGGGGAGTGGGCTCAACTCCTCACATGTAATTTAGTCTAATGTTGAAACTGATGACACCACACATGCATCCGGAAGGTGTGAAGAGATTTGTTCTTCGCATAATGAGTCTTCCCAAGGAGAGTAGAACAAGCTCCTAAGCTTGTCTGAAATGGTTCAGAGAGAAGGAAGGGGTGACTGGGTTTAACTCCTTTTGTGGTTAGGGAATGGGGTTGGAAGAATGGCTCCTGCATAAGGTGACTTGCTTAAGCATTGCGGGGTGGGGGGGGTGGGGTGGGGTGGAGGGGGCTTTCCCAGAAGTGGAAACAATAGGAGAAGGGGGAAGAGTAAGACTTGAAAGCTATTAAGCATCAAAAATTTTAAAAGAGTGTCAAACTGTTCACTACAATTCACCATGATATTTGACTGACGGTTGACATGTGCCACTTTTTATTTATTTTAATTAAATTTGAACTTGTTTAAATAAGCCTTTATGAGGCCTGAAGACTGAGGCTGGTGAGGGAGGTGACATTTCTATGGAATGCCTTATTCAAGAGCCCAGTATTGTATATACTGAGAAGCAAAGTGAGTTCCTTCATCTCTTCTCTAAATGGATTTCAATCTTTGAGGAACCTGTTTTAATTTATCTTGGGCCATATTATTCACTTTTAACCAGGGGAGGTATATGGAGTCCCATTTTGCCCAGCTGATTATTAATGTTAAATGTTTAATATAATTTATATTAATTGTTGGGTCAGAGTGTCCATACGCATCCCGGGATATTTTAGGGTAAAGAGTGCTGGCGTTATATGAAGAATTTAGATGTAGAAACAGTTCTGATGGCTGTGCTGAATCTTGCCTGCTTGTCTTTTATGTCTGGTGACCACCCTAAAATTATAGGGTTTATATTATTGAAATTTAGTGAGATGCCAGGCATAACGAAATTGAACCCCAGTATAAAGTATAAAGGTTTGTCAGCTGGTACATTTCATCATGTTAAAGTTAAATCAGACCCTATGTTATAAATAGCACAAACACCAATCACATGACTTTATATTTGGGGGAAGAGGGTTTTTTAACTAAACTTTGTTTTTAAAGCAATTTTACCTCTCCAGTGAAACAGCACAAAGTACAGAGATTTCCCACATACTCCCTTTCCTGACACATGTGCTACCTCCCCCATTAGCAATATCCTCTCTTAGCATGGTGCAGTCATTAAATGATTAACCTCTGTTGATACATCTTTATCACCCAAAGTCCATAGTTTCCATTACAGTTCACTCTTGATGTTGTACTTTCTGTGGTCTTTGGCAAATGTATAAGGGCATGCATCTGCTGTTACAGTATTACATATACCAACTTTACCAATCTGAAGCTTCTCTATGATCTGCCTTTCATTCCTCCCCACCACTCAGGTCCTGGTCACCACTGATCTTTGTCTCCATAGTTTTTTCCTTTTCAGAATGTCATATAGTTGGAATTGTGCAGTATGTAGCCTTTTCAGATAGGCTTCTTTCCAATAGCAATATGCACTCAAAATTCCTCCAAGTCTTTTTATGACTTGATAGCTCATTTCTTTTTGATCACTGAATAATATTCCATCATCTGAATGTACCACACTTACTTAACTTACTAATGGCCCCAAAGTGTAAGAGTGGTAATGCTGGCAATTCGGACATGCCAAATAACAGCCGTCAAGTGCTTTCATTAAGTGAAAGGTAAAAGCTCTTGACTTGGAGTTCCCGTCGGGGCACAGTGGAAATGAATCCAACTAGGAACCATGAGGATGCAGGTTCAACCCCTGGCCTCGCTCAGTGGGTAAAGGATCCGCTGTTGCTGTGAGCTGTGGTGTAGGTCACAGATGGGGCTCAGAACCTGTGTTGCTGTGGCTGTGGAGTACAGCTCTGATTGGACCCCTAGCCTGGGGGCCTCCATATGCCGTGGGTGTGGCCCTAAAAAGACACACACACACAAAATTCTTAATAAGGAAAGGAAAAAAAAATCAAATGCTGAGGTTGCTAAGATCTGGTAAGAACAAATTTTCTACCCATGAAATTGTGAGAAGGAAAAATAATCCATTCTAGTTTTGTTTTCATACCTCAAAACTGCAAAAATTATGGCCATAGGAGTTTCCATTGTGGCTCAGTATGTTAAAAATCCAGCTAGTATCCATGAGGATGCTAATTCAATCCCTGACCTTGCTCAGTGGGTTAAGGATCTGGCTTTGCCAAAAGTGGTGGTGTAGGTTGCAGATGTGGCTCAGATCTGGCGTTGCTGTGGCTATGGTGCAGGTTGGCAGCTTTAGCTCTGATTTGACCCCTAGCCTGGGAACTTCCACAGGTATGGCTCTAAAAAGACCCCCCCCCCAAAAAAAAATGGTACAGCCGTAATCTGTGGTAAGTGCTTAGTTATGAAGAAAGAGGCATAATTTGTACAAGATATTTTGAGAGGAGGGAGGGAGACGAGATTCACATAGCTTTCATTAGAGTATATTTTTTCTCTATTTTATTACTAGTTATTGCTGTGAACCTCATACTGTGCCTAATTGGCAAACTATCATAGGTATATATGTCTGTATGGAAAAAAAACCCAGTATATTCAGGGCTCAGTACTATCCACAGTTTCAGGCAGTCACTGGAGGTCTTGGAACACATCCCCTGCAGAAAATCAAGGACTACCATATGTTTAGTTTTCTAAGAAACTGGCCAAACTGTCTTCCAAAGTGGCAGTGTCCTTTCGCACTCCCACAGACAATCAATTAGAGTTCGTGTCGTTCCACATCCTCAGCAGCACTGATGTTTTCGGTGTTTTTGATTTTGGCCATTCTACTACATGTATAGTAGTATTCATTATGTTTTAATTTGCAACTAAAGACATTACGTAGACCGTATTTTCATACGCTATACGTCTTCTTCTTTGGTAAAGTGTCTATTCAGATCTTTCACACATTTTTAAATTGAGTTGCTTGCTTTCTTATTGTTGGGTTTTAAGAGTTTTTTTGTATATTTTGGATAACAGTCTTTTATCCGATACGTCTTTAGCAATTATTTTCTCCCAGAATGTATTGCCTTCTCCTTCTCTTGAGAGTGTCTTGTTGATAGTAGAAGCTTTTTATATTAATAAAGTTCAGCTTATTCATTTTATTCTTTTATGAATCATGCCTTTGGTGTATCTAAAAAGCTGTTGCCATACCCAGGCCATCTACATTTTCCCCTACATCATCTTTTTGACGTTTTATAGTTTTGAATCTTACATTTAGGTGTAAATACCTTTTAATTTAATTTTTACAGAGTTCAAGGCCTGTGTCTAGAGTCTGTGTATGTATGTGTGTGTGTGTGTGTGTGTGTGTGTGTGTGTATGTATGTATATATGCATACAGTTGTTCCAGCACCATTTGTTGAAAAGATTATCTTTACTCCATTTTATTGCCTTTGCTTCTTTATCAAAGTTGACTAAAAATATAACTATATTTTTGTGGGTCAGTTTCTGGTGTTTCTGTTCTGTTCCATTGGCCTCATTTGTCTTTTTTTTGCTAATACCACCCTATCCTGATTAATGTAGCTTTATGGTAAGTCTTAAAGTTGGATAGTGTCAGTCCTCCACCTTTGTTCCTCTCCTTCAATATGTTTTAGCTATTATGGGTCTTTTGCCTTTCCATATAAACTTTGGAATCCTATTGTGGATATCTACTAAATAATTGCTGCTGAGATTCTGATTAGGATTGCTTCAAATGTATAGATTCTATTACGAAGTGCCAAGGCCAGCTCAGCAGGATGGGGCTGAAGAACAGGTGCTGTGGAACTTAAGGAAAAAACCAACCCAAAACAAAACGCCAACACAAGGCAAAACACAGAGACAGTAAAGCTGAGAACCCCGGGGGACTCAAGGTCTCTAGGACCAAGAGCCCCGCCTCAAGAAACCATACCGCTTTTATTTTACTCTTTTGATGAGATCACATGAGGAGGGGCTATGGGTGGATAATCAAGCAAGAAGACTGGAAAAACATGTCTGCGACAACGAAGGACCTACATCTTGGCAATATTAAATCTTCCTGTCTATGATTATCTGATTATCTTTATTTTATCAGAGTTTTATAGTTTTTCTCATAGAGATTTTTTACATATATTATATTCATAGTAAAATCGACTTCATTTTATTGGTGATAAGGTAAATGATATTGTGTCTGTATTAATGATCATGCTGATTGTTAATAAATACAATTTTGGGGAGTTCTTGTCTTGGCTCAGTGGTTAACAAATCTGACTAAGAACCACGAGGTTGTGGGTTTGATCCCTGGCCTTGCTCAGTGGATTAAGGATTCGGCATTGCCGTGAGCTGTGGTGTAGGTTGCAGACGCGGCTCGGATCCCACATTGCTGTGGCTCTGGTGTAGGCCAGTGGCTACAAATCCAGTTAAACCCCTAGCCTGGAACCTCCATATGCCATGAGTCTGGCCTTAGAAAAGACAAAAAAAAAAAAAAAAAAAAAAAAAAATCCAATTTTACTTCTTTTCCTTTCTGGATGCAATTTATTTCTTTTTCTTGTCTTGTTGCAGTGGATAGAATTTCCAATACAATCTTGGAAAAAAGTGATAAGAATGTGATAAGAGTGGAAACTCTTGTCTTCCAGTGTTTCACCATTAAGTATGATGTCTATAGGTGTTGTGCAGATACCCTTTACCAAGTTGAGGATATTGCTTTCTATTCTGTTTGCTGATATTTTTAAACATCAGGAATAGAGGTTGGGTTTTTGTCAAATGCTTTGCCTGCCTCTATTGAGATAATGTTTTATTTACCTATTGCTATCTAATATTAGTACCACAAACTTAGCAATTTAGAACAACATATTTACTTTCTCACAATTTTGGTGAATCAGGAGTACAGACAGTGCTTACTTAGCTTAATCTCCTGCTTCAAGCTCTCACAAAACTGCAGTCAAGATAATTGGGTTACAGTATGATGTGAAGCTTGATTTAGGGAAGATCTATATTCATATTTAGATCCAAATGCCAATATTTGCAAGAAGCATTCAGTTTCTTGCAGGTTGGAGGACTAATGCCTGTTTGTTCCTAGCTGTTGGCTGGAAGTTGCTCTCAGCACCTTTCTATATGACCTTCTCCGTATTGCCACACACAACATGACATTTGCTTCTTAGAAACCAGCAGAGTGTCTTTCAGCAATATTGATATTATAATCACATGGGAAGTAATCACCTACATATAATTACATATATCCTTTCACCTTTGCTGTATTTCTATTCCTTAGAAGCAAGTCACATGTTCTGCTCACACTCAAAGGTAGATGTTACACATGGGTGTGAATTTCTTGAGGTCAGGACCATGGGGTCCATCCTAGAATTGGCTCACCACAGATAATCAAATGGATTAAAAAATAATGATTTACCATGATGAATTACATTGATTGACTTTAAAAAGTGAAACTAACCTTGTATTCCTGGGACAACTACTTCATTATGATGTATTATCCTTTTTAATATTATTATTATATTAGATTTGATAATATGGTGTTTAGAAGTTTTGCATCTATGTCAATGGGGACATTGAAGTTTTATTTTCTTGTCATATCCTTGGCAAATTTGGTATCAGGGACAAGTTGGTCTCATAGAGTTAAGAAATGTTGCCTCCTCTTTGATTTTCTGATAGAGTTTGATATTACTTCTTTCTTAAGTATTTGGAAGAAGGAACCAATGAAGACTTGTTGGCCTGGAGTTTTCTTTCTGAAAGATTTTTCACTACGAGTATAATTTATTTAATAGATATAGGATTACTGAATTTATTTCTTCTTGTCTGTGCAGTTTATTTCAAGAAAGTTGTCTATTTCATCAAAGTTGTTAAAATATTGGTCAAATAATACTTTAATGTTATTCTTGTTACATCTGTAGGTTTGTGGTAGTATTACATCTTTTATTCCCGATACTGGGAATTTGTTCTTTCTCTCTGTCACTCTTTTTCTCACCCTATCCTGATCAACCTGCCTACAGTTAATTAACTTTATCTGTCTTCACAAAGAATCAGCTATTAGTTTCACTGATTTTTCTTTAATATTTTTCTATTTTATTTTACACACTGATCTTATTTAATTTCTTCTTTTCATTTATTTTATCTCTTTATCAAGTTTCTTAAGGTAGAGGCTGAGGCAGTTGGTTAGAACCCATTCTTTCTAATATAGATGCTTAGTACTGTAAATTTCCCTCTAGATAATGTTTTGCCTGCTGGAAAATTGCATAAAAATAAATTTTGGTATGTCTCATTCATCAAAATACTTTCTAATTTCTCTTTTAATTTCTTTTTCAACCTATAGCCTATTTGGAAGTATATATTAGTTTCCAAATATTTGGGGAGTTTTGGATATCTTTTTTGCTCTGAAATATATTTTGTCTGATGTTAATACAACCACTTCATTTTTCTTTGGAGTAGTTAAAACTATACTCGTAATTTTGCTTTTTAAAAGTCCATTTTAACAATTGTTGTCTTTTAATTGGGGGTATTTAAACAATCTAGAGTTAATTTGTTGAATTTATTGGTATAATGTTCATGATATTCACTTATTCATTTGATAACTGTAGAACTTGTTGTGGATGTGACTTCTCTCATTACTGATATAGTTAGTATGAATTCTTTCTTATTTGTACCTGATCAAACTTGCCACATTTTTATCATTTTCATAGATCTTGCATTTTAATTGAGGTATTTAGAACATTTATTTTGAATGTGACTATTGTTTTAATCAGATTTAAAATGATCAGCTTGCTTTTTTATTGTTTTATCATTTTTGCTCATTTTCTTTCTTTTTATATCTACTTTTTGGATATGTAAATTCCATGCATTGATTTATTTTGTCTTCTTTTTGGCTCACTAGCTATAATTCTTTTTTAGTTTAGTGTTTGATCTAAGATGTAAAGGATTATATATATGTATTTAACTTATCACTGATTATCTTCAAGTGATATTTTACCATCTTATGCAGAGTGTAAATAACAAATTTGTGTAGTTCCATTTATTCCATTCTGACTTTTATGTTATTTTTGTCATAGATTTTGCTTTTACATACATTATAAGCCCCATAACACATTGTTTTATTTTATTTCCAGTGTATTCAAGTAATAAGAACACTTTATCTACATATGTAATTATTGCCTACATTATTTATGACGAACAACCTATCATCCTTTTTCTTTGTTCTTTATGTGATTTTTCTGTTTTCAACCTCTTTGCTTTATCTCTGCCTTGTGTAGTTTTCTCCATATTTCCTGTGCCTGAGGTTCATTGAGCTGACTGCATTTATGGGTTTATATTTCAAAAAATTTAGAAAATTTTGGACATTTTGAGGGCAAATTTTTATAATTCTCCCTCTTTTTCCTTTGCTTTGGGACTCCTATTTTTTTAATAATTTTTTTTTGTCTTTTTGTTGTTGTTGTTGTTGCTATTTCTTGGGCCGGTCCCGCGGCATATGGAGGTTCCCAGGCTAGGGGTCCAATCGGAGCTATAGCCACCGGCCTACGCCAGAGCCACAGTAACGCGGGATCCGAGACGCGTCTGCAACCTACACCACAGCTCACGGCAACGCTGGATCGTTAACCCACTGAGCAAGGGCAGGGACCGAACCCGCAACCTCATGGTTCCCAGTCGGATTCGTTAACCACTGCGCCACGACGGGAACTCCTTAATAATTTTTTATTGTTATTTCCCCAATATAATTTTATTTCTGCTGTATAGCATGGTGACCCAGTTACACATACAGGTATACATTCTCTTTTCTCCCGTTATCATGCTCCATCATAAGTGACTAGACATAGTTCTCAGTGCTACACAGCAGGATCTCATTGCTAATCCATTCCAAAAGCAATAGTTTGCATCTATTAACCCCAAGCTCCCAATCCATCCCACTCCCTCGTCCTCCCCCTTGGCAACCACAAGTCTGTTCTCCAAGTCCATGATTTTCTTTTCTGTGGAAAGGTTCATTTGAGCTGTATATTAGATTCCAGATATAAGTGGTATCATGCAATATTTGTCTTTTTCTGACTTACTTCACTCAGGATGAGAGTCTCTAATTCCATCCATGTTGCTGCAAATGGCATTATGTTGTTATTTTTTATGGGTGAGTAGTATTCCATTGTGTATATATACCACATTTTCCTAATCCAATCATCTGTTGATGGACATTTGGGTTGTTTCCACGTTTTGGCTATTGTGAATAGAGTTGCAATGAACATGCGGGTGAATGCGTCTTTTTTAAGGAAAGTTTTGTCCAGATATATGCCCAAGAGTGGGATTGCTGGGTCATATAGTAGTTCTATGTATAGTTTCCTCAGGTATCTCCATACTGATCTCCGTAGTGATTGTACCAGCTTACATTCCCACCAAACGTGCAGGAGGGTTCCCTTTTCTCCACACCCCCTCCAGGATTTGTTATTTGTGGACTTATTAATGACAGCCATTCTGAATGATGTGAGGTGGTATCTCATGGTAGTTTTGATGTGCATTTCTCTAATAATCAAGGATGTTGAGTGGGGCTCCTATTTTATGTATATAAAGCCAAATGAATTTTTCCCACAGCTTACTAACCCTGTAATTACTCTTTTTTTTTTTTTTTTTTTTTTTGACCACACCTGTGGAACATATGGAAGTTCCCAGGCTAGGGGTTGAATTGGAGCTGCAGCTACTGGCCAATGCAATAGCCACAGCAATGTGGGATTTGAGCCACATCTATGACCTACACTATAGCTCATGGCACACCACATTCCCTGACCCACTAAGTGAGGCCAGGGACCAAACCCACATCCTCATGGATATTAGTTGGATTTATTTCCACTGTTCCACAATGGGAACTCCTACTCTGCTCTTTTTATTTATTTTTCTCTGTTTCATTTGTGATAGTTTTGTTGCTATGTCTCTACGTACTAATCTGCCAATTATCCCATCCAGTGTATTTTACTTCTCAACACTGTAGTTTTCATGTCTAGAAGTTCGCTTTGAGTTTAAATATTTCATATTTTCCTACTTCATTTTTTTGAACAAGTGGAATACAGTTATTATAATTGTTTTAGTGTGTTTGCTAATTCTACCATTTGTATCACTTCTGGGTCAGTTTTCATTGATTGATTTTTCTCTTCATTACGAATTCTTGTCTCTGGCTCTTTGCAGGCCATTAGTATTATTTTAAATTTGATTCCAGACATTGTAGATGCTACCTCATTGTGTGCTGGACATTTTTGTATTGCTATAAATATTCTTAAGGTATGTTCTGGAAGCAGTAAAATTACTCAAAACTGTTTCAGCATTTTGGTCTTGCTTTTAAAATATGTTGTATAGAAACAGAGCATCATTTAGCCCAGGGCTAATTTTCCTCCACAACTGCGGAAAAAATCTTTATATGTACTCTTTCCAATGCCCTATAAATTATGATGTTTTCCAGTTTGGTCATGGGACCAGACAGTCCTCCCAGAGTTGTGTGAGCTTTCCTTTTTAATCCTTTTATGTCTTTTCTCACACATTGTGACCCATCAGTGTTTCTGCTCCATGTGGCATCTTTAAATTTCTCTGTCCTGTGAACTTTAGCTTTGTGTGCCTCAGACTTGCAAATCTATGTTTTTACTTTAGGAAATTATTGTCTTTTTCATGGGCTCCTCCCCACCCACCCTGTGTCATGACTTGGAAACATCTCAAGACAATAAGCTGAGACAGTTTCAAGGATCCCCTCATATAAGTCCTGACCCTCAGGGATAAATATCCTTCATTGCCTGAAATCTAGTGTCTTGAAAAGCCATTATTTCATGTATTTTACCCACTTTTTTGGTTCTGGCAAGAGATTTGAGTCCAATATATGTCATTTGATCTGGGCTGGAATTGGAAGACCCATGAGTTTCTATTAACAATTAAATGAAGTAGCATGTTAAAATATGTTTGCATATAATGCTCCATGCATATACTCATTATTTCCAGAAAAATGTATGAAGTGTAAATACCATCTTATTATTCAAAAATAAAACCACGAGGAGTTCCCGTCATGGCGCAGTGGTTAACGAATCTGACTAGGAACCATGAGGTTGCGGGTTTGATCCCTGCCCTTGCTCAGTGGATTAACGATTTGGTGTTGCCGTGAGCTGTGGTGTAGGTTGCAGACGCGGCTCGGATCCCGCGTTGCTGTAGCTCTGGCGTAGGCCAGTGGCTACAGCTCCGATTCGACCCCTAGCCTGGGAACCTCCATATGCCGCAGGAGCGGCCCAAGAAATGGCAAGAAGACAAAAAAAAAAACCAAAAAAAATCCCAAAAAAACCCATGAAATTCTATTTGTAATATAGATTTTTTTTATAAAAATCACATATGCATATTTTATAGATTATTTGGAAACCAGAAACACTAAAAAGAATATTAAAATCACCCATTATAATCATACCATCAAGTTATAATCATTGATGATATTTTGGAATGTATGCTCTTAATTCAGTTTTTCCATGTATTGGGATACTTTCCACTTGATATTAAATAAGAACATTCAATTACATTAACTGTTTTTCTAATCTTGATTTTCAATGAATGGATGAGAATCTGTTTATAGATCCACAATTCTTTATTTAGCCATTACTTTTCTTTGGGAGCATTTAGATAATTTTGAATTTTTATAATTATAAATAACATATTTTACATAGTCTTTGTCCATAATTCTGATTATTTCTTTGAAATAGATATTTAGATAGATAATAACCAGTTCAGTATTTTTATTAGAGACAAAGAAAAGTGTTAACTTTTGTTTGTAAAAGGTCTTTCTTAGTAGATAGGATATTTTATTTTGTGGGATTAGAGTTGATTGATGCTAAAGATCATTTTGCCATGGTGCATTGTAACACTGCAGGTATAAATAAACTTCATTTAGTCAAGACACTTCTCTGTATTCATGCTAGTTAATTGAAAAATCCTATAACCAGGAGGAAGATTCTGAAAGATTAATGAAGTTTGTCAAAGGAGCTAGCAGACAGTGATCCAGATGTTGAGATAATTTTTCCTGCTCCCTTTTTTACAGTTTCAAGGATCCCCTCACCGTATTAGAATAAAGATATCATTGGAATAAAGACGACTTCACTAAAAAGTATACATGAAAGGACTGGTGTACCTATAATGCATTAAGTTATGATCCATGATCATATCATTGGTATCCAAATTCTGGCCTCACCATTTATTACTTACGTAGACTCCTTAACATTTTTGGGTCACAATTTTTGCATCTGTAAAATGGGGTTAGTGCAATAGCTCAAATGGTTGTTTTGGGGATTCAGTTAGTAAATCCATAGCACTAGAACAGTACTTGGGAAGTAGTGAATAGTTAAGATGTAGTAGATATTGTCAAGCCTCTATGAGACCTTTATAAAAATTTTACTTTTCCTTAGTAAATAGTTATTAAATACTTCATGGGTGAAGCAATTGGTTAATTTCTGGTACCAAAAAAAAAGAGAGTTCATATTACAATCTTATGATATCACGAGGTTTTATATAGTCTTCTAGTCATGGACTTTATCATGAATCAGACTTTAATAAGGGAAATTGCAACTTGTCTACCACAGAATCCCTTTTAAAATTTCTCTGGCAGCTGGTCTCACCAGTCTCCTCTGAGAACCCCAACCCCAAAGCTGACTTCCATTCTGAAGTGGTATGCTTCATTGTGGGGCAGTGCAGATTAGGAAAAAAATATTCTTTGTATTATGTATCCATAATTCTACCTCTGCCCTTATGTTCCACTTCGACCAAGTCAACTATCTCCACTTTTATCTACCTTGTATCTTAGGTTTTACTTTTTCAAACAGTTGACCAGATTTTCTTTAATCTTTTTCTAATATGTGCCAGATCACTTTAGCTTTTACAACCATCCTGGGTCCATCTTTCTCAGAAGAAAACAATCTAATTCCATAGATAATTTTCAGCTATGAAATCAAGTAAAAAAGGAGGTATATTTACATTTAGCTACAAGTGACTTAAATTGATATATTATAGAGATATTATATTAAAATTTTATTTTTTTCATGTATATGAAATAAAGATTTATCACGGGTGTAACTGTCTTTTTGAGTAGGCACTTTCAATGCCACAGGATATAGGAAATTATACAGATTTTGACATATTTTTCATCACTAACATGTTTTAAAATTGACTTTTCTTTCCTAGAAATTGTTTTCTCTTTCAATGTGAAATGGCTAGAAAAAAAACATATTAAAAATCAATTTTTAGAAGAACATTCTGATAAAGAATAATGTTATATGTCTTATTCTCTGTACCATGAAATTGAAAAGGTAGATCCAAGAATAAGCAAATCTGATTCTCTTCTTGATTATAATCATCTACCTCTTTTGGTTTTTAAACAATTAGCTCTGTCCTTTTGTTCACTTATAACTGGAGAAAAATGCTAGGTTTTTAATCTAAGCCAACCAATTTCATTTTACAAGTGAAGAAATGGAATCTCACTGAGGTTAACTCTCATGACCAGTGTCACCTAGCTCTTTAGCGGAAGAACCCAAATTAGGAATGAGATCTTATCACCAATATTTTAGAAAATATTTTGTTTCTAAATGGCTTACTGGTTATGATTCTATGATAATTTTAAATTATTTCCAATTTAACAAATCTTAAGCATGACTAATTTCTAGGCACTAATGCACAGACTCCAAGGAAGCCTAAGATATTTCTTCTTTATTTACAATGCTCCCAACAGAGGAGAGGTATGCGGAGGTGACATAATTAAAGAGAACTTCAAAGTAAAATATGGTGACAGATGGGACTGGGAGGTAGTGGATTGAAGTTGGGGGGTGCTGTCAATGGGGGAGAAAGTTGAGGAGGGTAGAACTGAGTTAAAGCCCTTGTAGAGAAATCTCTTGGGAAATTGTTGGAGCATTAATGGATCCACCTAACTACCACCTTTTTCTTGTCTACCTCATGCTATGGAGTGGATATGAGGGAAACACCCACAGGAGAATGGAAGCAATTATTTACTCTGCCTCCAAAGTCAGCTGAGCCTCAACTTCCCAGAAATCCTATAGACCCTAATCAGGCTCTTCTTCAATTACACTCGGGCTCTCTTCTAACGCTCCTATACTCAGACCCCCAACTACGCATACCTCTCTTAGTGTGTTGATGCTAAAGATTATTTTGCTGTTGTGTTGTTATAACTACAGGTATAAAGAATTTCAACAGGAAAGAACACCACACTATTCATAATAGTTAATTGAAGAGTTCATAAAAATGAAGGAAACTGAATGATTAAGGAATATATCCTTTTCACTGAATTCTAAGTGAGAAGCGACACCATCAGGATAGAACTCTTAACTTGCTGGTTTTTTTTTTCCCCATCATCACCATTTGTTATCTTTAACTTCATCCATCTTTTGCACCTTGTCTTCCATTGCAGAGGATGAAGTAATCCTTTTTTATCCCTAAGCGAATCCATCTACTTGCTTTTGAAATCTCTTCAAGGATCTGAATCCATTAATTTTTATGTCTTTAATCTCTCATTCTTTACCAGCTCCTTTGTACCATCTATGTTCAATTATTTTTCATTTTTATAAGGGAAAATAAATCTCCATTCAAGCCTGTTTATGTACAGTTTAATGCCTTAGCTCTTTCCTTTCATAGTCAATCTTCAAGGAAGTGCTTCTACTTCCTTAGCAGATATTCACAATGTTTTAAAGCAACTTTATTGAGATGCAATTTACAAACTATAAAAATTACCTATTTAAGCATGTGGTTCTCTTTGAGTTTTAGTAAATATATGCAGTCACCACATTCTGGTTTTAGAACACTCGTATCACTCCACAAATCCCCTCATGCATTTTAGAGTTGACCCCATTCTCACTCCCAGCCCCAGACAACCACTGACTTAATTCTGTATTCATAGTTTTGTATTTTCTAGAAATTCTGAATAATTAGATTTGTAGAATATATTTGTTTTTTTGTATCTAGCTTCTCATAGATGGTATAGTCTTTGGGGATTACATGTATTCCTTGTGTGTTCCTTTTTTATTAATGGGAGGTATTTTATTGTACAGATATACTAAAATTTATTGATCTTCTGATATTTGGATTGTTTTCAGGTTTTGGCTCTCGTAAGTAATGCTTCTATGAACATCATGTCCAAGTCTTTCATTTAAACATAAAGTAGAATTGTTTTAATGTATCATAAGTTTATGCTTAATGTTTTAAGGAAACCACCACACTTTTCCCAAAGTGGTTGTACATTTCTAATAGCAGGGTATGAGAATTCCAGTGTCTCCACATTCTTTCCAGCTTTTGGTAAGCCCTTTTGAGTATATTCATTCCAGTGGAGTTTTAGTGGTATTGTTTTGTGGTTGAGAGTAATTTGATGTTGAGTTTTATTTCATATGTGCTTATTTGTCATTGGTATATCTAAATTGGTAAAGTGTTTATTCAATTTTGTTGTCAATTTTAATTTATTGGGCTGTCTTCTTACTATTGAATTTTCAGTTTTTTATATTCTGAACATAAGTGTTTAGCAGTTATATTATTTGCAAATACTTTCTCCTAATCCGTGACCTGCTTTTCCATTTCTTCAGTGTAATTTTTAGAAAAATAAAAGTTCTTAATTTGTAATTAAAAAAAATTATAAATTGTGATTTTGGTGTTAAATATAAGAAGCTTTGCCTAACCCATTGTCACAAAGATTTTTCTCCTTTGTTTTCATCTAGAAGATTTCTAGCTTTAGGTTTTACATTCAAGTATGTGATCCATTTTGAATTATTTTTTGGACATGGTGCAAGGCATAGATCAAAATTTATCTTAATGCATATGAATATCTAATTGATAGCACAATTTGTAGAAAGTCTGTTTTTTCCTCCCTGACATGTGTACTCTTTGGAAGAAAGTTTCAGTGGACAGCCAGCTCTTAAGGGGCAATGAATTATGCTTTACCTTCCTCGGGGTGGAGTATTTGTACACTTATTTGGCATTCTTCTGTGTGGACATTTTATCTGTTTTCCCCCAGTTATTAATTTATTCATTTATTTATATCGGTATATACTTACGGATATTTATTTTATCCTCCAAGTTACAACGCACTATTACTTTATTTCCTGATTTTGATATTGCAATTATGCATAAGTAACACCTTTAGAAATTGTCCTTCATTTCTTAGCATTCTGTCCTGTTTTTAAAATTCTTTTATTTTCTTTATATTTCAGTGTGGCAAGTTTCTGATGACTTATCATCACAAAATTCTTTCCTTAGCTACGTTGAGAATGCTGAGGAGCCAGTCAAAATACCCTTTAGTTTTTTGTGACAAAGTTAATTTGTAGTATTTTCTTTTGACTCTTTCTTAAGAGTTTCCATCTCTGGCATTGTCCAGATGTTTATTTACTTTTTTTTTTTTTTTTTTTTTTTTTTTAAGGGCAGCAGCTGTGGCATGTGGAAGTTCCCAGGCTAGGGGTTGAATCAGAGCTACAGTTGCCGGCCTACATCATAGCCACAGCAACACGGGATCCATCCAAGCCATGTCTGCAACCTACACCACAGCTCACAGCAACACTGGATCCTTAACCTACTGAGCGAGGCCAGGGATCAAACCCACATCCTCATGGTTCCTAGTCAGGTTCGGGTTTGTTAATCACTGAGCCAAGAAGGGAACTCCAGATGTTTATTGACTTTTACCTTTAGATCCCTTAACATATGAATCATAGTTATTTTAAATTCCCCATGCGTTGATTCCAGTGTCTGTATGATAACACTCTGGTTCTAGTAATTGCTTTATCTCTTCATTTAATCCTACTGTCTTTTTTCCCTACTGTGTTTGGCATGCCTTGCAATTTTTTGCCCAAAGTTGGACGTCTTGTATTAGATAACAGGAATCGAGGTAACTAGATGTTTTGTGTGAGGACCTATGGTGACCTGGTTAAGAGTGGGATGTGCTTAATGCTTTTGTAGCTGTAAGTGCTGGAGGCTTCAACTTCTGAGTCCTGTTATTGTCTCCCTTCTTGACTTTGGACTTTCTAATGCCTCCCCCTCAGAGAGAACCTATGTCTTGCAGTTCTTTCAGGTGTGATCCACTGTCACTATTCTGGAGCTCTGTGGTATGATGGTGAAGTGTGGGGGAGAAAGGCACTGTTATCTTGCAATTAAGTCTTTGTGTTTTAATCAGTTTTTGTCTTAGGTATATAACTTTTACAAATGTTTCTCTAGTGGTTGAGCTTTTTGTTTGTTTTTCCTTCTGTTGCCTACTCCTTTCCTTGGATTTAGCTTGCCCTATCTAGACTCTTAAAATCTTGACTCCTGTTAATTTTTTCCCCCTTTTTATGAAATAGGAAAGCTGGATAGAACTCAAGTGGAAAAGTGTCCTTCCCCAACTGGGATAGGCTTTGGCCAAATATCTACCTCTGGAGCATAGGTGTTTTTTCTGATAAGCCTTTTGACACAGTTCAGAATGATCATTCCTTCCCCTGCTTGAGATGTAAGACCAAAAATTAAAATTATATGCTGCCTTGGCATCTGGTAAAGCCAGGAGGGACTTGAATGTCCTAACCCAAATGCCCCTCCGTTTTAAAGGTAGCTGAGGTTTGTTTTAATCACGTATGGTAAGACACATGACACAGACACGGCTGTCATGAAGGAAGAACTTTTTTACTCCCAAATCCCTAGAAATAGGAGGCACAGCGCCCTACACAGGGCCACATGGGGGAAGCCCCAGGGTTAAACAAGAGTCAGAGGAAGTAAGAGAAAAGTGTTGTCAAGAGTCTTTGTGGTTTCCACAGGAAGGAACAGGTGAGGCAGCATGAACAGGTTTAGGATTGGCTACTTTGAATACTTCCAGCAGACTTGGGTGTATAGGAATTATCCCTAACCGTCTGGTACCTGCTGCTGGGTAATTAGAGCAGGAGAATAGTGGGCCAAAATAAAAATAAATAAATAAATAAATTCAGAGGTGCGGGCTCCAGATTTGTTAGTTTGCAAATGGAAGGTGTGCTCACAGGCAAATCCTTTGCTATCTCTGGGAATTGGCTAATCCTGGGAGGGGCAAGCCTTCCAGGCAGGATCAGCAAGGACCAGGTGTCACATATCAAATCCATAAAATAGAAAACTTGGTGATTATATCCTCCTCACTCTGCTCCCTTGGAGGAGACCCCTCTTACTTAACAACCTTCCCTCACAAATGGACCAAATATAGGGCTTGTTTATCCCTAAAGAGTGGGTTTCAGTTCCTCACCGGATTACCATAAACCAACCCCTTCCTTGTGTAAAACCTGAGGTGCACCCCATCCTTTTGCCACTATAAATCTTGCCTCCTATGGTCCTTGGTTGTTCACTCCTTTCCCAAGTGAAACCCCCAGGAATTCCGCATTGCATGTAGTGTGGTCCTCTCTTGTGCGTAACTTTATATGACTAATAAATTGCTGTCAAGCATATATATGTAGTGTCAGCTGTTGTGAGTTTGGCCACCCCCGCAGTCCTAGAGTAAAGCCCTCCCTCACGGACCCAGGGCGGACTGAGGGAGGGAATTTACCGTATTATCACCTGGAAGGAGCGCTCACGATAATTTGGAGGTTCCCAGGAGTTTCGCACACGCATGCTCGTCCATATTCCTCCTCCAGCAATTTGCCAAAATTCCCCTTTAAGTGCTCCTATCAGTTTACGGCTCCGGCGGCTTCTACTTCAGGTAAATATACTTGGCCTCTTTTTTCTTGGTTACTGCTTCTCTTCAGATTTGGAGGGTGGTGGTCAAGTTCTCTGAGGGGTCCAAGAAAAGTTATTTGTTTTCAGTTTGTCCACCTTCTTTTGTTGTTGTAAAGAGCAATGAATTCCAAACTTTCTGCATGTTGTGGCTGAAACCATAAGTCCTAATTCATTCTTTTTTTTCTCCTACGGTAATCTCATTTCTCCACCATTGAAATTTCTCTTAGCAAAGTCACGACTGTCTTCTCGTTTCCAAATTTAATGGATATATTTCTCTCCTTACCTTAATCTCTTTGTGACATTTAAAACTGTTGATTAATTCCTCCTTCTTAAAATTCTTGCCTTGGTGAATTTCTAAAATACCATGATTATGTTTTTTCTCTCCCAAGTTCTGCCATCGTCTATTCTTTAAATGTTAGTGTTTCCCAGATTCCAGCTTCAGTTGCCCTCACTTCTCATATTCTCCTTGGGTGACTTCCTCAGCTCCCATGTTTTTTATTAGCTCGTCAATTTGAATCACACCTAAGATCACTTTTATCTTAATTCTTCTCTGTATATTCAGATCTCTCTTTTACATTACCATTTTGGACAGCTCCATTTGAATGTCTAAAAATTTTAGATTTGACATATCCTAATATAAAATAAGCGTTTATTTTCTACACTAACTACCCCGAGTCTGATCTTTTCCCCTTATATTTCTATATCTCTGAAAGGCTCCGCTAGGCATCAATCACACAAATCACAAGCCTTGAAATTTTATTTCACTTTTTCTTTGTCATCTAATCAGTCATCGTGTCTCTCAGTTCAGTTAACAGCTGGAAAGTGTGTTTTCTGCTCTCCAAAGCCATGGCCACTAATCTTGCCTGCCACCACTTTTCTCCTAAGTCAGTGGCTCACACACTTCAATATGCATTAGCATCATCTGGAAGGCTTGCTCTAGTGCGGATTACTGGGGTGAAGCCTGTAGTGTGTGATTGGGCAGGTCTGGGATGGGGAATGAAAATTTGCATCGCTAACGAGTTGCCAGGTGATTCTGATTTTGTTGATTTGGAAACTGTGTAAATCATTGTCCTAGAGTATTCTAGTAGCCTCCTAAAGCATCACCCTGTTTCTGTTTGACTCCTCCCAAACTATATTCCACACCTAAAACACAAATCTCCTTAAAAATATCTCTAATTGCCCTTTATGCCTTTTGGAGCCCAGCAAGTGCCTGGCACGTGCTGAGTGTTCTGTGCTTCTATAAACAAAATAGGCTTCAGAGAATGGTAGGATTTACATAGAAAGAGATGAGCCATATTTAATGCTGGCAGTAGGGTGGGGTGAGGGGAAGGTCAGGGTATAGCCTTAGTGCCAAAAACATCTTAAGGAAGCCAAGCCTTTCATGGAGACCAACTGCTAAAGAAGTAAACGTTAAAAAAAAAAAAAAAAAAAAATACAGGCCAGCAAGGAAATTAGCTGAATTGGAGCAAGAAGATTATAGTAGGCTGATCTCAAGGACAGAGAGGAACTCAAGATCTCAAAGATTTTATTTTGTTTCACAGTGTGCAGAGAAATCTGGGCTTACTGTTAAGCTTTCACCCATCTTGCACAGTTTGGATATGTATTTTAGCTTTCCCCCATGTAGCTTTTTAGAACTCAAGAAACATGTATTTATAGAGTATGTCTACTTATTCAGTTTGTGTGTGGAAACCTTTCCATTAAAATTAGCTCAAGGACTTTATTTAGCTTGCCACCACCGTCAGGAATATAGTTGTGATATCCCTAGAGTCTTAATATTATGATTTCTTTATGAAAAGAATTGCTGTTTCCTTGAAGCTTCTCCTTCAAAGATCTTTTTTATGTGGGGCATAGAAACTTGTTTCCTAAAATATTATTCCTCCTATTTAGGAAAATCCATTTGTAAACTACTTGAATCCTGTCCACAGAGGCGAATACATTCAAGAAAAATACAGAAGTAAAAAGACATGGGTCTTCCAAGGATGATAGTTGACCATTCCCCCATGAGAACTGTGAATGTCAGTTAGGATCTGTGTCAGAATCTTAGACAAAAGTACACATCTCCATTCCCCTTCTTTCCACTTTCCTTCTGAGAGCCTGCAACACAAGGGAGGGGAAGTGTCTATTTTGAAACTCCTTCTAAGGTAATTCTAATCCACCTTCTGAAAGAGAACTGGCTCAGATTATTGGGTCTCAGGCTTTTATTTTTTTTCCCCACAGATCAGATTTTTTTTTTTTTTTTAATTTCCTGATGGGAGTGAGGAGGCAGGTTGACCTTTAATTTTAATCATGAAGGCACTGAAATTAAAAAAATAAACTACCACATTTTGTCACCATCTCTTGCAATGAAAGGGTCTATACAAAAATGTAGGTAGAACACACTCCCAGAAAAATCTTTGGAATAAAAATAAGTACGCTTAATAAAAAAACCTCACTATTTTATCCTCACTTTGTATGGAATCGCTGAAAACATCATCATGGACCAGTGCTTTTTCTAGAATCTGAAATCCATTGCCCTAGATGAGTTAGCAGCCTCCAGGAAAGAAAGTGAATATCACCGTTGCTTTCTTTACCCTTTATTTTAATTTGTCACTTTAAAGCTTTGATTTCCATGTATGCCATGGTAGCCTATTTTGGTTCAATTAAGCACTTTCCTTTCCTGTTTTTCTCTGTTCTGCTCCAGGGGAACCATCCTCAGTGCTAACAATTCATAGCATTAGATCAGATGGTCCTTTCTTTTTGTCCTTCATCCAGTGGCAGGTTTAAAACTCTTTGATGATTCAGCTCTATAATATTTAAAGTTCTACTTCAAATCCTTCAAACTTGGGGTTTTAGGAAATAGCTAGCTGCGTGGAAAGGCAAGAGAAGAATCTATTAAAATCTACAATCCTCTTAGTGACCCATTCACTGAGGCTCTCAACAAATCTGTTCAAGTTTTTCCCTCTGTTGAAAACAAAGGAGAAAGCAAATGGGAAACTAAAACCCTACCAAGATAAATCTAAAAGGAGTCCATTAAGAAATAAGCCTTATTAAGAGAAAACATTGGAAGTACTACTTATTTTGTACACTGTAAACACCAGAATCTCAAATTTAACAGCTGAGTTGGGGAGCAGGGCGCAGCCAGTTCAGGCAACTCTCTCTTACAATCCCTGAAAGGACTTTTATATTTAGAATTCTATGAATAATGGAGAAAAAATTAAGGCTACATTCTATACAAATAACTATATACTCTTTATATACATGTAACCAACTTTCAAGGCTTTACAAGGTTTCTGAAATCAAGCTCCTTTTCCTCTTCATTCAACACGGGTAGCTGAGGGGATGCCTCTGGGCCAGGCTTCACCTCTTTGGGTACCCAGCGTTCTTTTCATTCATTCAGGTCGGTGGGACCTATTTCACCACATGTTAGTTTTTTGTTTATGTCCTTGCTCAAAGGCTAATTTATAAGATACTGACTCTCTTAACAGCTAGTTTCTGTGGAAGGCTTTGCCTCCTTTCAACATTTTTTTTGTGTATTGTTTATTGTTGGTAGGGCCTGCCTAAGCCCCAGATGTTTTTATCTCTAAGCTGAGCATTTTTAAATGTCTCTTCTTTGGGGATGGGTGTTCTTCTGCACACTAAACCAGTGGTTTGTGAGGAAGGAGGATGAAATCCCTTTGACAAGAGGGCGACTTTCTGTTTGAATGAAAGCTGGAAACACATCTGTGTATTTCTGTAGGACCGTGATGACATCAGCATAGCATCATTCAGTGTCTCTTCTCCCATCCAGCCTAGCCTCTTCAAGTAGTAGTAGTAATGATAAGTGTATAACAAGAAGCATTTCTGTGTTGCTTCCTATGCGTCAGGAACTATGCTCATGCTTTATGAATATTTCAATAACCCTCTGGATTAGGTACTATTATGCTCATTTAACAGAAGGGAAATCTGAGACACAAAAGGTTAATCCCAAGGTCATCTAGATAGTGGTAGGGCTGATATTAGGAACACAGGAAGTCTTGCTGTAGAATCTGGTTCTTTAACTACTATTATTTGTTATGAGAAAGTAAACCAGAAGCATTACTTTTCAACCATTCTATGTCCAAAAATCGTGCTTGTTACATATTTTTCGAGACAATGAACTTGGGACCAAGACATAATAAAGAGTCATCTTGCAAAATTTCTGGGGATCCTAGGGAAACAGAATTTAAAGAGCACAGATTTGAAATCAGACATATAGGTCTATGACTATTGGCTGTGAGATGAGTCGGTGGGCAAGTTTCTTAATTGTACAGAACAAAACCCATCTTTTAAGGTGCTGTGAGCTGGAGTGCAAAGAGGGAATGGCAGCTGAATAACTGAATTAGTTAAATTTGAATTTGAACTTGGGTGGTCCTTTCTCCCATGTGTTTATTTAGCCAATATGCTTATCATATTTACGGTTCTCTGCTGTTTTAGGTGCTCTATGTATATCAATTCATCAAAGCCCTCTGTAACAACTCCATGAGAAATTGCCATTGTCTTCGGCCTATTTTACGAATAGATAAGAAGCCGAAGCACAGAGTGGTTTATTAGTTTGCTCAGGGTCACACAGAACTGAGATTAGCAGAGCTGGGATTCCAATCCAAGCACACTGGTACCAGTCTCCGTTTTTAACTGCTAGACCATCCTGCTTAATGCTTTTAAGCCTGGAACGAGAAGCTATTTGGCATTTTCCCACTCATGCCTTTTCATAAAGAGGCGGGTAGGCACTGCCACCCAAATTGCTTAAGAAACATTTTGGGGCACACACTAAGGGGTCAAGCTGGAGCTAGAAGTATTTTCTCATCCAGCCACAGCTTTTGGTTTTATAGTCGCAATGATCATAACTTTGGAACCTAACGATAACCCCTGGAATTGATCAAGTGGGAATTTGGGACTTTTCCAGAAAATCCAGGACCCAGGTTCACAATGACTATACCATTCTGCCAGTGATGTAATCGTTCTGATATATCACTGCAATGACAGATGAGCTCAGCTCATATCGTATTGTACTCTTAGGTGGAGTAAGACAGAAAGGGGGTTTTCTGCTTGGCTTGTTAGCGAAATATCTGAAAGTAGTTTCCACGACAATAACAAAATGTTCATGTTCTGGTAAGGTAGACAAATTCCAGCTGAGTGATTACATTCCACCCAATTAAAAATCTTTCTCTAATTTCAGATGCTCCATGTTTACGATGCTCTTTACCTTCTGTCCTAAAATGTTGTTTACTATGTTTTCCTGCTGCTAAATTCTTTACTGCATTTCTCCCTGGAGGTAGCTGTATCCTGCTAATGGTTAAAATAATTCTATATGTAAAGTAGGCCTGGGATATGTAAATATTTGTGCTTTAACTCTGGAATAAATCTAAATTAAAATGTATAAATATATTGTTTTTGGAACTCCTCTCAAATGCCTCACATTGTCAAAATTCTTTTTGAATATGAGTTGAAGATAGGACACATAGTTGTAATTATTTATTAATCATACATCTAATATTGCCCAAGCTGCCATAAAATGTCTGAGGACACAGGCTGCTAAGAATAACTTGCTCAGCATTGCAGTACAATGCAGACAGTTTTCCACAGGGAAAGAAAGAAAGAAACATATCTTTTCACCTATTGCTGAGCAAATCACTAACGATTTTGCCCATTTGAGCTGAGAAGTAATTAGTGGTATGGGAGAGAGGCCAAGCATATCAAGAACTTGAAAATGTGTTCCTGCTTATGTACTGATATGCCCATTTTGGGTTGAGCTGTTAATTTCTGTACATTTTATGAAGTTTCCTTACTTTTGTCACAACCTTAATCTTGGTAACTTGCTTTTCTGAAATAGTAATTTAAAAATAATGGCCATATTTTCTATAGACCCAAATTATAATTGTATGAATAATAATAATAATAATAATGATAATAATAATAAAACCTAAGCCAATTAGGTGCATATGTTAATTTTTTTTGGATGACAGCTTAATTCCAACTTTTCTTTTTTCTATAGCAAGTAAGCCCTGAGCTGAACAAAAGCTCACACCAGCCTCAGAGTATCAGAATTCTTACAGCCAGTGGTGATGGCTTAATGGGTTAATCCCCGGCATCAAAACCTTAGAATTATTTTAAGGCTCTAAGTGGTCTCAAGGTCATCTGGTTTTATTTCCTGATGCAATATAGAAGCATTCAAATGCTGGCCTTACACAATCTTTCAAACCTCCAGGATAGACGATGTGCAGCCACCCTAGGCAAATTTTCTCTTTTTTTACTACCCTGAAAACGGAATAAATGCATAATCAAATGTATAATCTCATCCTTTGTTTCAGGAAGTATGGAAAGTCAGCTAATAGCTACTTCTGTGTACATTGTTAATTGGTAATGTGTTTTGTAAGTGGTAAATTGTTAACTGGTGGTAATGTGTTAATTGACATGGGTCGTTGGATAATTTTAGAATCTGAGAATTAGTGATGTAAGAGATGAGCTATTCTAGATACCTGAAAGGCAGTCCTCCAGCCTGAAGAGAAAGGGACAGGAACGTGACAGAAAGACATGATCATGATGTCATCAGTCAAGCTTGTAGGTGTTGCCATTTTTTCAGTGTATATTCTTGGCCTTGTGTCTGCTGCTAAAAGTGAAACATTCTTGCAAAGTAAATAAAAATTAGGTTTATACTTATAAAATACATTACACAAAATTCATGAGTGGTATTCTAAGACATATAATTGGCCTTCCAAGAAGCAAGTTCTGCAAACAAAATAAATCATTAAGTTGGTAATTTTGACATCTGATTCTATGTAGTGCTGTTGCCTCGCTAGGCTCTCTGAATGTATGGTACTTGAATACAACTCAATAATATTCTCTATTACTTCCCAGTGTTTGAATATTTGCCATAAGTCACAGTTATTTTAGATACTTTAACAGAGGACATGCAAAGAGGAAGAAAAATGTGAATCTTCTGTGGCATACTTTATTTATTTATTTATTTATTTTTTGTCTTTTTGCTATTTCTTTGGGCCGTTCCCGCAGCATATGGAGGTTCCCAGGCTAGGGCTTGAATTGGAGCTGTAGCCACCGGCCTACGCCAGAGCCACAGCAACGCAGGATCCGAGCCACGTCTGCAACCTACACCACAGCTCACGGCAACGCCGGATCGTTAACCCACTGAACAAGGGCAGGGACCGAACCCGCAACCTCATGGTTCCTAGTCGGATTCGTTAACCACTGCGCCACGACGGGAACTCCTGTGGCATACTTTAAATGAAATCAGAAATAGATTTAAAATCTGAATTAGCAAAAGAAACACTGACTTCAGTTGCAAAACAAAAATCAGAACAAGGAGAAAAGAGATTTTCATCTTTAAAAAGGAAATGAAAGGATTTGAAACTATGTATACTCTAACGTCCACCTCAAAGATGCTCTTAGAACCACTCTTAAAAATTCAATCAAGGAAAATGCAAAATTAAAGGTGTTCTACGTCTGGAATATTTTTTATGAAATGAAGATCAAGACCGTCAAGGAATAAATGCTTTGTGTATTTTAAACTTTTATTTCAAGAATAATAACTTAAAGGAGTTGGGTGACATCATCAAAATGGTGACACAGGAAGTATAGCCACCCTAACAAGAAGACCAACTAACCACAATATCCAGACAGGAGAGCTTTGAGAAATTGCAGAGCCCAGGTGAGGCTGAAGCCCTTCCTGGAAAACAAAGACTGGGAAAGAATGTATGAAAAGAGTAGGAGGAGCAGTTTCATGCTGACCACATCACCCTTTTCTTGAGGGAGGAGGGGTGCACAGTGCCATACTGAGAAGTTGCCCGGGGCCAATGTTTCTCCAGTAAGAAAAAGAGAACCCAAAGGGGGGATGTCCAGCTTCCCCAGCATTGTGGGACATTCCTGGGAGGCTCACTTAGGTCCTTCCTCACAGGGATCACTGGGAGACTCTGTGGAGCTCAGTTGCTAAGATTCAGACTGAGACAGATAAGGAAGATGGGACGTGCAGCAACTTGCATTCACATCTTGCACACCACATTCCTGCTTGCAACCGTGCCTGAGTGGCGCTCCCAGCCGGCAGCTCTGTAGATCTGCAGAGCCAAGCCAGTGGCCCAGTCAGGCCAGGGAACTCAGTTGGCAGTTTGGCCCGATTTAGATCACTAGTATGGGGCCATGCTGGCCACAGAACATATTTTAACCAGGCGGGAGAGCAAATAACAGTCCAGCCTGACTGTGGAGCATAGCATACAGATCCGCTGCCTTGGGAATTGTGGCCACAGTGCTCTACAGCTATGACAGACATCCCCTGACCTCCAAGGCAGGGAGTCAAGCCAGCAGCCCTGCCCAACAGTTAAGCAGAGCCTCTGGTCCTGCATAACCAAAGGGCCCAGAAAGCCCTGAGGACGCTTAACCCTCAGCCCATGGAACCATGTAGCTGTAGAGCTCAGCCTGCAACCCTACCAGGCAATGGAGCAGAACATATGACCCTGAGGGGTTGCTGAATAGCTGGCCACCTCCCTCAAGCAGGGAACCTAGTCAGAAACCCCACCCAATCACAGAGCATAGCTTGTGGCCCTACCTGACTAGGACAGCGATGTTGTCTAACACCAGAACATGGTCACCAGCTCCCCCCACCCCGCCACTGCAGGGTACAGTTAGCAACCCCATCGGACCAGAAAGCCCAGCCTACAACCTCTTTCAACAGTGGAGCCCACCCAATGGTGTACCCAGTAGTAAAGCCCAGGCTATGGCCCTGCCTAAATGCAAAGACCAAACAAGAAACCATCCAGGCTGGAGAGGACAACTTGAAGCCTCATCTGACCAAGAGTGATTGCAGAGCCCAGATAGCACCCCCATTCAAACGCGGAAAATAGCCAGCAACTCTGTCTAACTAAGGAACTCACCCAGAGGCACGGGTTGAACATGAAGCCCAGCCAGACCTACAGTAGAGCCCAGCCAGGGGCAACCTGACCCCCATTCTAAGAGTAAAGAGCAGTGACCTCACCCAGCTAGAGATCCCAATAGCATGATCCATCTGTTTGTAGATGCTACCAGCTGACCCGTCCAGTACCCCAAGCTGTGGTGACTGTGAAGAGCTTAACTAGCTGAAGCAAAACCTGTAAAGTCTGAAAGAGGAGACTGTTTACTCAAATGCACAGATACAACACAAGGTTACAAGAATCACAAAAAATCAAGTAAACATGACACCACTAATGGAAATTAAGCTCCCATAACTGGTACTAAAGAAATGGCGATCACTGAACTGTCTGGCAAAGGATTCAGAACAGCCTTCTTAAAGAAGTTTAGCTGATAACACAGACAACTAAACAAAATTAGGAAACGGCATGCATGAACAAACGAGGAGTCTAACAAATAAATAGAAACCATCAAATAAAGCAAGTGAAAATGCTAGAGCTGAAGAATGCAATGATTGAACTAAATAATTCAAAAGAAATCTTCAACAAAGAGCTCAAAAAAAGCAGAAGAAAAAATTAGTTTCCAATTTCCACTAAAATTAACCAGTCAGGAGAGTGAAAAGAATTAAAAAAAAAAAAAAACTATGAAAAGAGCCTATGGGGTTTATGGAACACCAATAAAATAAAATACATTTATGCATTATGGTATTCCTGGAAAGAGAAGAGAAAAAGGGCTAGGAATAGAGCTAATGAAATAATGACTGAACACTTCCCAAACGTGGGGAAAGCAATGAATATAAGAATTCATGAGGCTCAAAGACCCCAAATAGGTTGGATTGTAAAAAGGTTAAGCCAAAACACATTGAAATTGACAAGAGCCAAAGAAAAGGAGAACCATTTGAAAATGGCAATAAAAAGACAACTTTATCATACACACAGACACCCCCATAAGACCAACAGCGGAGATTCGTTAAATTGAGAGTGAAACATCTGATGCTATTTCAACACCTTTGTTCATTCATTTCTAAAGGTGAACACTGAAAATGTATTTGTTTTCATGGTGATAATATGACTATCACATTACTATATATAATGTATGGTGAAAAAATGGTTCCTTCATAAAATTAAGAAACTCATGGAGCAGACAGGCACAGGAAATTTGTTATGATATATGTGTCGTGTATAATCCAAGGAAGTTACTGTGTTCTATTTTTTGATAATATTTTTGAAATATAAGCAACAGTTGTCAAAATTTATGAATATCCTATACACACAGAGAACTGAACTGTGAAATTTGGGGGCTAGTATCAAACATATATCATCATGACAATACATATTTTCTATGGCCTATCACAAAGTTAATTTTGGATATTCATTTGAACCTCTAATAAATGATTTTGTAATTATCCTACAATTCTATTGACCTTTTTAATAGTCAAGTTCCTTAATATTTCCTGTTAAAAAATGGAAAGATTTAATTACAGTGTAAGAATGGAATTTAAACTTTTGAGGTTTTGGAGGGGACCTCAGCTATTAAAGACAAAGCATACAAACAGGTAGCCACTGAAATTTTCCCCTAAAATGGAAACAATTGAACAAACTAAATGATGAGAATATAAATGTACATAATTTAGTTTTATAATCCTATAATTGTATTTTGGAATATCTAATCTGGCGGGAATAATTTTTTGATCAAACTTTTGGTTTTTCTTGTGTAAATTTTTATTCTGTGTCAGAATAAGTGAAATTGAGAGAAAGATTTGGAAGAAAATTGGGTGAAACATTAAAAAGAATAATAAAAAGCGTCAATTTATTGATGTTTTAATTACAAAAAATTTGCTAAAATTGTTAACTTTGAGTGAAGGCAAAAGATAGTATCTGTGAAAATATTTGAGTTGAACTATTTCCACATTTAATATAAAAAACATAATTCAGACTATCCTGCATTTAGCAGAATTTGCTCGTAATATTCCATATTCCTCAGCACTCTTAGAATATTTTCTCATACATTTTCTCAAATATTTTGTCAAACATAGAAAAGTTAATTGGAGGTATCATGAATATCAAATTTATTGACCATAACATGTGATTTTAAGAATGATTTTTAAGATAATATTATGAAAAATTAAAATGAAGTCAATATTGAAAAAACACATTTTGGAAATAATAGTAATTATATGCCTTGAGGAAAAGATAAATTATGTGAATATATAAAAAGAATAATTATTGTGCTTATGTTTAGTACTCAGGCATTATAAATGTTTCATTTTCTTTTAAAGTAAACATATATATATTTTAGAAAGCATTTTATATTTGTAAATATTTTTGTATGGAACTCTTTTCTAGGTCTACCAATATAAATGAAACCAATTTTAGTGACTATTTTAAATTTTATATTATTTAAATGCCTTTTTTCATTCTCAAAACTATCCCTATTTGAACAAAAATTGATTTGGACAAAATGATTATAGTTGATAATGTTATAATCCCCACTTTAGGTAAGAGGAAATAGAGCCTGCGGAGGTCAAGTAACCTTTTCAAAGTCACCCAGCTAATAAGTTCTAAAATAGTATTTTAAAAAAACTCTTAAAAATGTAATAACTATTACTTATTGGACATCTCCTGTGGGCTAGGGAACATATTTGGTGCTTGTATTATTTCTTTCTCATGAGAATCCCATGAATTACCTTATTATTTTTCTTATTTTGTAGACAAGAAAATTGAGGATTATTGAAGTAAGATAATGTGCCTAAGATCGACAGCTGGTAAGTAAAAAAATGGGATTTCATGCTCTGACTTCATGCTCTTGTCTCTCACCCATGCTTTTCTTCCCCCCAACTTTATTGGGGTACATTTTACGTATGACATTGTATAAGATTAAGGTGTGCAATAAGGATTTATTACACGGGTATATTGTGAAATGATTACCACAGTATGGTTAGTTGACACATCCTTCACCTCACACAATTACCATTTTGTTGTACTTTTTCATACCCATTCTTAGTGGATGTTTTAAAAGATTCTTAGTAAAACAATAAGGAACAATAATCATTATTTTGAAGCTAAAGAAACAAAGGTTAGCTAATCAAAAAGGACAAAAGGAAGTCTAGATTGCTAGCATGCAAAGAAAATGGATTTAAACTAGATAAACTTGAATTCAAACCCCAGACCCACATCCTACCAGCTGAGCAATCTTGAAGCCTGACTTTATGATCTATGAGATTCAGTATCTTGGGAGTCCCCACTGTGGCTCAGGGGGTTAAGAACCCCACATAGTGTCTGTGAGGATGCGGGTTCTGTCTCTGTCCTCACTCAGTGGGTTAAGTATCCTGCCTTGCTGCAAGCTGTGATGTATGTTGCAGGGTCTTCGTCCCCTACTCCATTAAGCTATGTTAACCAGAAGATGGAACCAGGAATTCAATACACTATAGTTTGTCTCAAGACAGGATCATTTTAAATGTTTTCATGTTGATCCCAAAGCTGGTTAGCATTATAGTCTATCAGTGGGTGGTGGGCAATGGTAAATTTGGTAATATGACCTTATTAATGGCATCAAAGTTAATGTTTTTTGTGATTGTCTTTCAAGGGAATAAGTGGCAAATTAAAGTTGTGATTCTGCCCATTTCTCCAAATATTTAAAATTTAGTCTTGTAGCAATATAATATCATGTAAAGAATTTGACGTGAAAAATCTAAAGATTTGCCGTCTTACTAGAAATGTGAATTTTAACAAGTCTCTTGTCTTTCTAAACCTCGCTTGTGTTGTCTGCTAACAAAAAGTGATGCCTGAAAGTTCAATGCCATAATGCAAAATGGAGAGACTTTGTAAAATGGAAAACTTTCTAGGTAGTTACACCAAGTCATAAATCTTATGTAAATTTAGATATTGTAAGAGACACAAGAACTCAATGCTTTATATCTCTAATGCACATAGACACCATTATATGTTGGATCATTACAAAGATTAAATAGCTTAATCCATTTAAGTATCTAGCAATGAACTTTTATTTATTTGGTTTAAGAACTTCACACATATTGAATGCAGGCTACAGACTAGACAATATGTTACAATGGTAAATAAAACAGAAAATGTCCCTGTTTCATGGAGTTTATCATCTTCTAGAAGAGTTGGACATAACAATACACAATGACTGTATAACTGAACACTGCAATCACTTCTATGAAGTAAATCAACTGGATTCGGTGAGAGAGAATAGTAGCTGGAGAATGGGGGCTAACTTGCATTGGGGAGTTGGCGGGACACTATTTAAACTGAACACCAATGGATAAGTTGTTTTAGTCAAGACTGTTAAGTGATGAGGGGGAGATGTGAAGGAACTGTTTAAATGGAAGAAATAACATATGCAAAACCTGAGGCAGGCAAGAGGTTGGCATTTTCAAGGAACTGGTTCAGTAAGGCTGCCATGCAGAAACATGGGATGAGTTTGAAGATCTGGATGATGGGCAAATCATGCAGATCCTTGGGGGCTGTATAAAGAGATTGGAGTTTTTTCTAAGTGAAATGGAAAGTCACTGAGAGAGGTAGCAGAGGAAAGAATAAGGCTCCACATTGAGCACGTTGGTTTGCAACAGCCTTGAGGCATGTAAATGACTGAGTCAAGTAATTAATGGGATGTGAGTTCGTCATTCTGGGGGTCAGGACTGGCAGTATTAGTTGGGGTGTCATTAGCACAGAAAGTGTTTAAAACCATGGGCGTGTTTGAAACACGTAGGCAGAGAGTCTAAGAAAAGAACTGCAAGGTCTGAACCCAAAGAACTTGATCATGGAGAGTTTGAAGAGTAGTTAGCAAAGGAGAATGACAAGGAAGTGCCAAAGAAGGAGAAGGAAGTGTGATATCAAGGAGTCAATGAAGCCCTTATTTTGAGAAATAGTGGCCAGTTGGATCAAATGCTTGAAAAATCCATTATGGAGATGAGTGTTAACTTTAGCAAGGGTGAGTTAGGTGCAGAGTTGCAGGCTGATGACAGATTCAAGTGAACTGAAAGGTAAACAGGAAGTGTAGAAGTAAAGCCAGGGCAAGAACATTCTTTAAAAAAAGCTTCGGAAACAGAAGAGGAAAAACAGCAGTGACTCTTGGGAGATGAGATGCTTGTATTCATGTATTTAAACATCACAAACAGTAGAATATGCTTATATATTCCTGGGAATACCTCAATTAAGAGGAGAGGTTTAAGATGAAGGAGAGAGAAAGAATAAATTAGTAAATTCCTTGAGAAAACAAGAGAGCCGGAGATTCAGAACAGAAACAGAAGGACTCTTTGTTGGGAGAAGAGGATCATGATCATAAAAATGCAGTGATTCAGATTTACTCGGTTGTGTACATCTCTTCACTGATGCTCAGCCTAGAGGCAGATAACTGGATTTAGCCAGCTTAGAGTTCTTTTTACTTCTTAAATTTATTTTTAATATATTTATTTTTCATGCTTTTTTAAATTAAAATATTTCTTCCCTTTCTTGATCCTGCTTAGAATTTTGCCAGCGAAGTACAAGTGAGTGAGAGGGGGCCAGCAATGGCAGCTTGCAAGGGACGATTATAGGTGGTTGAGCTTGGGACTTTTGATCATAGACAGATGCAGACTTTGTACTCGTAGCAGTAAGCTGTATGTGGCCTAACTGCCTTTGAGATATGTCCTGCAATGTATATTCGATTTGAAGGCTAATTCCTGTTTCCTTATTGCTACTTCTGAAATATGTCTAGATATGAACATTTTAGTAGCTAAAATGTAAGTGCTACCTTTTCTCAGTGGCATTCTTCTCTTCAATAAAGTAAGTAATCCAAGCTGTAGGAATAAATGTTTTTATGGATTTCTATAAAAGTTATTTTCATTTTGAATTCTAAAAATGGGTTTTGTAAACACCTTTTGAAATGTTTATTCTGAATTGGTCTCATGCAAAGATTTAGCTCACTACTGAGACTGAGGATTTAGTGGTTGCTACAAACAACCCCAGGTTCAGAGGATAAAGTAGGCAATGGCCTTGGGAGTTTGCCTTTACTCGTAACAGCTTTCTAAAGGGACAGGCCAAGTAAGGTTTGTGCTTCCAGAAACTTCCTTGTCTCTTGGTTTCGTGGATGTTTACTTGGCTTAGAGGGTAAAAGATGGTCCAAATTTGCTTTAATGAATTTAAAAGTATACAAAGAAATGTGAATGTAAAAGAACCAATTTTTAAACATTTTTTGGAAACTATTGTCTTGTTGACAAATCTCTCTCTTTGAAAAAAAAATTTTATTGTAGTTGATTTACAATGTTCTGTTACTTTCTGCTGTATGACAAAGTGAACCAGTTTTATACACACACACACACACACACACACACACACACATATATACATTCTTTTTCTCACATTATCCTCCATCATGTTCCATCACAAGTGACTAGATATAGTTCTCTGTGCTATACAGCAGGATTTCATTGCTTATCCACTCCAAATACAATAATGTGCATCTACTAACCTCAAACTCCCAGTCCATCCCACTCTCTCTCCCTCCCTCTTGGCAACCGCAAGTCTGTTCTCCATGTCTATGAGTTTGTTTCTTTTGCGTAGATAGGTTCATTTGTGGCATATATTAGATTCTAGATATAAGTGGTATCATATGGTGTCAGTCTTTCTCTTTCTGACTTACTTCACTTACTGTGAGAATTTCTAGTTCCATCCATGTTGCTGCACTTGGCATTATTTTGTTCTTTTTTATGGCTGAGTAGTATTCCATTGTGTATATATACCACATCTTCTAATCCATTCATCTGTTGACTGACATTTAGGTTGTTTCCAGTCTTGACTATTGTGAATAGTGCTGCAGTGAACATAGGGGGGGCATGTTTCCAACAAACTGATCAATGAATTCAACAAAGTAACAGGATACAAGATTAACATTTGGAAATTGGTTGCATTTCTGTATATTTACTATGAATCTTTTTTTTTTTTTTTAGCTTTTGTCTTTTTAGGGCCGCACCCTTAGCATATGGAAGTTCCCAGGCTAGGGGTCGAATCAGAGCTGTAGCCACTGGCCTATATCACAGCCATAGCAATGCCAGATCCGAGCCACATCTGTGACCTATTGCACAGCTCACAGCAATGCTGGATCTTTAATCCACTGAGCAAGGCCAGGGATCGAGCTTACATCCTCATGGATCCTAGTCAGATTCGTTTCCCCATTGAGCCATGACAGAAACTCCTGAATTTTTTTTTTTTTTTTGGCTATGGCCACAGAAATTGCAATAGTGGCAACACAGGATCTTTAACTGCTAGGTCACCAGGGAACTCAATCTTTCTTAAGATGTACATTCAACAGATTTTTTTAAAAGACAAACTATCTAATTAGCCTCCTATACACAAACCCATACACTTTCATCTTGCAAGCCTCCTTCCTTTTTGTTTATGCAAAGCCATCCAGCAAATATCCATCTCCCATCCAAGCCCCGGCTGTGACCTCTGTCTCAGCCACCATCTTATCCTTTGAGGTGACAGCACACAGTGGTGACACTGAGGATGCATTTACAAGAGAGCAAGCCTCCCCATATAACTAGCATTTCTAAATATCTATTCTTTTAATGGGATGATTTGGTGTTTTATCTTCCTGCCCATTAATGAAAATTTTAAAAAGAGAATTTTATGTGGTTTCTCTAAGTAAGATTTAGATAATTCTTTTCCATAAAAAATCAAACATTCATTAAAAAATAAATAGTTATTGAAATCTGTAAGCAGTTTAGTATTTCTACACATATATATGTTTTTATTTTAACTTTCTCCATTCTTCCACTACCTGTTGGTGGCTTAGAACATTTTTGGAGAATGTTATAACTATTCACAGATTCTCTTGACAGGTATTAAATAAATGGTTCTTTAAGTAACACTGTATGTCATACTCATAAATTAGCTCATATAATTCTTACAACCACCCTTGAGAAATGAGTATATTATCATCATAATTTATCCCTATATTATACATGACAGAATGAAGGAAGGAAGAGTGTGGGGGCTTAGGTAACCAGCCTAAAAAGACAGAACCAATAAGTAGTAAAGACAAGATTTAAGCCCAGGACTCCATATGCTAATTTCTGTGTTCTTCCTATTATCCATACTGCCTCCCAAAGCTGCACTGAAAGCAAGCCACATGACTGGATTTAGATGGTAATAAGGGGATAGTAGATGAGAAGGGTGGCACATGGCATGTGTTTCTTTTGAAAATGCTTTTAGAGAAACCAGTCTTCCATACAGAATACAAGCCCATGATTTAAGTCCTATCTGCCAAAGCTCCTGGCATAGTTTTGCTTCTCCTGTCATTCATTTTATAGGATCTTATGAGATTTTAATAACACAATATCTTTAATAACATAACAGGAAGAAAGCATGCTATGATAAAAGGAAATTATAATGCTACAGTGTAGCCCTAAATCAATAACCTCCAATCGTAAATGTTATACCATTTGTAAGATTTTTTTTTTTTCACCAGAGGAAAAGTATTTGTGCTTGTCATATAAACATGTGTGATACACATAGTTAGTAAAACTGATAGTATTAATAAAAATCTTAATAGGCTTCATGATTAGAATAAAATGATATTTTGATCCAAATCCCTAATTAGAACAGTACATTTACCAACTGTTCTCATGGGAAATGGAGCCAGAATTCATCATTTAAAGTAATACCTAATTAATCCTTCTTTGTAACAGATGTCAGCCTTATTTTCAAATCTTTTGTAGACAATGACTCGCTGTATGAATCTTTAAATTGTCTATCTTGGGTAATTTATTTTTAACACTATAATATATGGTTAAATAAAAGAGATTAGATAATCAGTTTAACTCTGGTTTGAGTCCATGTAGCTACTATGGTAGAGATCTAGGCTGTTGAACACAACAAACATATTCGTGACTCCATCAGAATTTATTTAAAGTAAAATGCAATCGTAAGTCTGTTAATAATGGTACAGTGGAGAAATAATGGGCTGGTGCTTAGAAGGTCAGCATTCCATCATGACGCTGCCATACAGTGTTATCTGATCTCAAGCAATTCATCCCAGCTCTTTGGACTTTAGATACTGCATCTATGTGATGGAACTACTGGACTGTGACTTTTAGGATCCCTTCCAGGGCAAAGATTCATTACTTTAAAAAAAAAAAAAAACCTATCGTTTTTATCATTTATATTCCATTTACATTTACTGTGTACATATATATATGCACATGCATGAGAATATGTGTGTGTGTATATATACACACAGACATCTATCTTTACTTGAACTTAGTGTTTCCATTCCATTCTGCAGTGTCCTTTGATGAAGATAATCATAGCTGATAAAGTTCCTTGTGCTTTTAGACACATATTATCTATTATAAGTAAAAAAAGGAACCACTTATTCAGTGGCAGATTTCAGCATGTACCTCTGGGAAGCATAGTGTTACATTTTAAATGCCTTTTCATTGATTAGTCAGGAAAAATAATTATAACGGAAATTTAGAATAGGTAGTTTTAATTCCTATCAATGCTTCCTTACTAAAGTCATGCACGTTTGTGTTCCAGTAACTACTCATCAATGCCAGTAAAAGTATAATCTGAAAACAGAATAAATATAGAAAAGTATGGGTCAAAAACTGTCAGTTAAAGGCATCAGCTTGTAAAGAGGAATTTAGGCATCACTGTTGTTGAAGATTCAAACTATGTGATCTATATTTGGTTTAAGACTGCAAATATTAACCTGTAGGAGTCTGTTGGCTTTACATTATCTCTATAATGCTTAGCAAAAATCCTTGAACTTGGTAATCTTTATAATGCCAAAAAGGCTAATAAAGGCTAAGAATCATTAGCATTTATTTAGAGCTTGCTCTATACAAAGATCTGTTTTATGCATATTACCTCTTGTATCTCATTTTACCTACAAAACAATCCTGTGAGATGGGTCCTTTTATTAACTTTATTTTGCAAAAAATAAAAAATAAAACAAACAAACCCCTGAGGCTTGCAGATAATAAGTAACTTGGCCAGGACCACTGAACAAAAGTGGAGGAGACCCAGGATTCTAATTCAGGCAGTTTGGTTCCAGAGCCTTGTCAATATCCAGTGACAACAAAAGCACTTAATTAACGAACAGTAACAGGGATCACTCCTAATTGTGTTTATCTCTAGCAGACCTCCTACCTTAGCCCTAGACAGGTTTGTCCACCTGCCTACTAGACTCACCCACTAGGAAGTCTGAGTCCCCACCAGTCTACATTGTCACTGAGCTCTCACCCTGTGCACAAAGCTTGTTCCTCTCCAGTGACTTCTGTTTAGGCAATGGCTGCATCTTTCATCTAAGGCTCAAGGCTGGGACTAAATGCTGCCTTCTCTCTCTCTTCACTTGCTACATCCAATTATCCATTACATCAATTCAATTTGATCACTCAAATACTTTTGAAATCCAATTGTTTTTCTCTATTGCCATGGCCTCCACCCTGGTTCAAGGGACTGTCGTTTTTCTTGCGGACAACTATAAAATTTTCCAATACTGGTTGCTTTTCTTCCAGTTTTGCTCCTTTTATTTATTTGTTTATTTTTTTAATGCCCAAATCCATGACATATGGAAGTTCCCAGGCTAGGGGTCAAATCAGAGCTGCAGCCACAGCCAAAACCACAGCACCTCCAGATCCCAGCCAAGTCTGCAAGATACACCACAGGTCACAGCAACCTGGATCCTTAACCCACTGAGCGTGGCCAGGAATTGAACCTGTGTCTTCATGGATACTAGTCGGGTTCATTACCACACAAACTCCAGTTTTGTTCTTCTTTAATCCATTCCTTATACTCAAGCTAGACTGATGTTTTAAAATCACATATCTGATCATACAGTACAGCTGCTTAAAAGGCATTTATTTTCATTACTTTGGATAATGTTCCTTTTCCTTAACATGCTTACCGCTTTTGCTCTTTGCTAACCCACCTGCCCCAACCCCAGATGTTCTGATGCTACGGTCTCCTTCCATCTTGTGTCAGAGACTTGGGGCTTTTCTTTTAGTGTCTTGCTTTTACCTTTACTACTTCAAGACCTTCACATATTCATTTAAGTCCATCACCTCCCAGAGGACAGCCACTGTTCCCAGCACTCGAGTAGAGTGGAAGGCAATACTGATAAAGTCCCTGCCCTCATGGACTTTTTCTTTTTCTTTTTTTTTGGTCTTTTTGCCTTTTCTTGAGCCACTCCTGCAGCATATGGAGGTTCCCAGGCTAGGGGTCCAATTGGAGCTACAGTCACTGGTCTACACCAGAGCCACAGCAATGCGGGATCTGAGCTGTGTCTGCAACCTACACCACAGCTCACGGCAACGCCAGATCCTTAACCCACTGAGCAAGGCCAGGGATCGAACCCGCAACCTCATGGTTCCTAGTCGGATTCGTTAACCACTGTGCCATGACGGGAACTCCATGGACCTTTTCTTTTAAAGGTTTAGAGGAACAGATCATAAACAAGAGGGTAAACAAGAAAATAAACAAGAAAATCATGTATTTTCAGGTGGTCATGAAGTCTATGAAGAAAACAGGCCAGTGGGACAGAGAGTGAATGGTTGACTGGGGTGGAGTGTGGGACATACATGCCCTTAGAGATGCCTGGACTGTTGTTACATTCTTCCCTCACCATCTCAGTCCAGAGTCCTCTCATGCCTGGCTAACTCCTACTTATATCACAGGTCTCAGCTTAACCATCACTTGATGGGAGGGCTTCTCTTACCCTCTCCTCTATCCAGACTAGACTAGGTAGCTCTTTCTTCTCAGCACTCCTCATGCCCCACTTCTCTGTATTTTCTTTTTTGTAATTCACATCCCACTTTAAATTACTAATTTTAAGTATTTAAACACTTAAAACATTTAAATTTTTACTAAAAATAATTATCTGTATACAGTTATAATAAATAATAAATTATAATAATATCATCGATATGTTATATGTAACAATAATAAATAATTATTTCAAAAAGTAATTACTTTAACTATTTGAAATAGTTCCTACACTCTAAATTCCACAGAGGAGTTCCCATGGTGCCTCAGTGGAAATGAAACCGGACTAGTGTCCATGAGGATGCAAGTTTGATACCTGGCCTTGCTCAGTGGGTTAAGGATCCAGCATTGCCATGAACTGTGGTGTAGGTCACAGATGTGGCTCGGATCCCACATGGCTATGGTGTAGGCCAGCAGCTGCAGCTGTCATTCAACCCCTAGCCTGGGAACTTCAAATAAATAAATAAGTAAATAAGTTCCATACAGAAAGGACTATGTATTTATCTCTGGGTGCAATAAGAAAGACAGAGATCCCTGCTTTTCTGGAGCTTTCATTTATATTTTTGGGACATCACGCCAATAAATAAACCAGATAATATCAGTTTGTTACAAGGGCGAACACCAGTATTTGATTATAATTTTAGCAAAGAAGACATACAGGTTTTAAAAAATCTCCAACTGGGGGGCCTGCCCTCTCTGAAGTTTTAGGGGCGATTCCCCTAAGGCAGTAGTGATTCGACTGAGAACCACAGGGTAAGTGTTAGCTAGGTGAGGGTTGGACTCGGCAGGATGAGAAAGTATCTCAGGGTGATATGGTGGGAGTGACAGGAATCTTGGTACCACTGCTACTTTATGTGTGTGTGTGTGGGGGGGGGTGGCGGCAGAGGAGTTCACTGAGGAGACAAATCTGAGTTGGGACCTGACTGGTGGGGAGGATGCAAACTTGTGAATGCCAGGACAGTGAAATTCAGAAGGAGAGGCGAGCACAGAAGTCCTCAGACAGGAATGAGCTCGGTATAGTCTAAGAAACCGAAGAGGACCAGTATGGCTGAAGCACAGGGATCAAAGGGGACTGTGGGAAGAGATGAGGCCTGAAAAGCAGGCAGAGGTCCGATCACAGAGGGCATTGTCAGCCGTTGTCAGAAATGTGGACTTTATCCCAGGTACATTGAAAAACCTGGAAGATTTAAGGCAGGAGAGTGGCATGCCTTATTTATATTTTAGGAAGGTTACTCTGGTTGTTGCATAGACAAAGGATTTTAGGAGGCAGGAGGGCAAGCAATGAGACCCGTTAAAAGCTCATAAATAACATAAAAGATCATGTCTGTGATATGAATGAAGGGTCAGAAAGGGATGTTGTACTCTCTGTTCTTGGGGAACAAAAGAACAATGTAATGAAAACACTTAAGAGTCAGGCAGATTTGAGTTGAAATGCTAGTCTGCTATGGGACCTTGAATGAGAAATTTGTATGAGAATAATAATGCATTTCTCACAGAGTTCATAGTGTTGGCACATGAAGCTCGATACACGTTTCCCCCCCTCCCTTTACAAGACAAATACTCATGTGAGGAATAACACATTAAATCACCAGTGATTATTGCATTTACAACAGTGATGAGCATTTTATGAAGGTGTATTATCTGCCAGACACTGTGCTAGGAGCTGAGGGCACAAGTTCCCTTTCTCAGGCACTTCTAGAACAGTAGGATAGATAGACATTGAAGAAATGATTATATGGATAATTATATGACTAAGTTCCCTAGTGATGCAGCTGGGTTAAGAATCTGGCATTGCCACTTCTGTGGCGTGGGTTCGATCCCTGGCCCCAGAACTTATCCATGGCAAAGAACATAAACAAACAAACAAAAACAAAATATATGATGATAATTGCCATGAGCCCTGCAAAGGACAAATTTCTTCAAAGCATACCCTAGGAAGAGCTTATTCAATCTGAAGCTTAAGAGAAACTCCTGGAATGGAAGTTAATGAGACCCGGAGGGTGAGTGTTAGCTGTGTGATGATTTACCACATCTGATCTTTACCAAGTTGACAGCTTGCAGAAAATAAGTTTTGATCAGGATTGGAAAATGAAACCAAGAAATGGAATGTGACCTGAAATGAAAAGTTCACTGCCTGGGATCCAGGTATGGGCTCGTTGATCCATGAGAAGGAAGAGGACACAGATGAGTTCAGTGCTCAGGAGAGACGATGAACAGCACACAGAGGGCAGAATCATGCTCATAACATGATACTTTTTCTTTCTAGCTTCTAAGCCATTGTGAGCATAAGTAAGGATGAGGGATACAACTCAGAGAAGTGGGGTTAGTAGACAGTTGAGGAATTTGGGCAGCTATTTCAGCCAATGTGAACTGAATAGTTTCAGGCACAAATAATTGAATGATAATCTCTTCTTGCTGACATCTATAAAAAAAATTAAAGCTCTGTCGAGAGTTCTACACATCAACAACTGCCCTAATCCTGGTTTGAACACCAAAATATAAATTAGCATCCAAAATCTAAATCGATTCATGAAAGAAAAGACCATAAACAATATAAAATTATTTTTGATCTATTAGTGCACAATTATCTCGCAAACGATTTACTTGAAAAATATTATGTAAGTTCAGGGATGATGAGAAAATTCTGAATGTAGGGAGGCCATATCTATACCTCAGTTCTCTTTTGTCCAAACTTTCAGGTGGAAGGAAGTAAAAGTAGAAAGTGCTCAAAGTACCACCTTTGATCACATACCTTTTTGTATTAGAAAAATAATATTAAAGGGAAAGTGTCAAGTCTGTATTCTCATTTGGCAATTTATTGTGAGCACATTAAAAAATAAAACAAAACACTATAGCAAACGGAAGCAAAGGCCCGACTCCATCATGGGAGAAAATTATTTTTGCTATTCAAAAGCTCTTTGTTGGGAAGGATTTTTCCCCCAGTTTTTAGAGCAGTGTTCATTTTCCATCCCTGCCCATCGTATTTAGAGAGGGCCAAGTTGACAGCGTTCCTTCTTGTGTGTGCTGATGTGGCTGAAAATTGGAGCAGCCAATCAGCAATTTTTGCATGCTCTGGTTTCCAGTCCAGCTTGTCCTTTGAGCAAGGATCCCAAGGGCAGCTTGCCAAGCAGGCTCTGCTGGTGGTCCTGGCCTCAAAGTCAGAGCCATGTCAAACTGAATTGTTTCACCTCGGATCATGGGACTCCTACAGCCCGTTGCATCTTCTTTATGCCCTTCAAGGTTATAGTCCTTTAAATTGGGTCAATGGAAACATTTTTCTTGCCTGCTGCAACCCGCAGAAACCAAAACTCCTTTGGTTTCCTCTAATTATTCTTCTGATCACCTGGAATATTCCACTCTTTTCCTGGGAGAGGAAGCTCACCTTTTTAAAAAAATATGAGTCAGGATGGAACTGTGCCATTTGGAGATACTCAGCGTTTACCAAGGGAGCCAGAATGTAAGAGCACTTTCTTTCACTGCCCTCACATTGAGAGGGAGAGTGTAAATCACCGCAAGCCCGTGGCTTGATTGACTTGGTATAGGGTTAGTTTTTCTTATGTGCTTTCTGCGGACAGTCCTTGTTTTCTGCCCGTGGCCTTGGTTCACATGTCATGTGTACTCACAGAATGTAAGAAAGAGCATTCTTTAACGGCACTGTTGAATTTTACTCTGATGTGGTGCTTTAATTCATCTCCATCCTCTGCCTTCAAAATAGGATCTTTTAACCTCTGGGAGAAAGCGTCAGCTTCAACTAGAATTTTTTGGCTTCCTCAAGCACAATACATAAATGTAAAAATGCCTAGCAAACTGCCAACACAGAATAGATGCTTATTAAATGGTAACTTCATTTCTTTTACTTCATTCATCTTCTGAAATAACTGAAATAGTTTTTTTTTTCTTTTTATCTGATGGATTTCTATAGGATCTTCTTGACTTTCCAAATTATTTTAAATCAGTGGAATTGAAAATAGCATGGGAGTTCCTATTGTGGCTCAGCAGTAGCAACCCAACTGGTAACCATGAGGACACAGGTTCCATCCCTGGCTTGGCTCAGTGTGTTAAAGATCCAGTGTAGCCTGTGAACTGTGTTGTAGGCTGCAGACTCAGCTTGTATCCTGCATTGCTGTGGCTGTGGTGTAGGCCAGCAGCTGTAAACTCTGATGGGAACTTCCACATGCCATAGATACTGCCCTCAAAAGGAAGAAAAAATAATAGAAAAAAATAAGAAAGAGAAATAGCATACTTAATATGGAAAGATGTTCATCAGAGAACAGACTTAGGGTTGGATTTCTTTGTTTATAGTGTTTTTTTTAAATGGAATGGGAAGATGTTTACTATCATTAAATAGAAAAGTTACAAAAGTGGAATATACAGTGTATAGCATAAGCATAATTTTTAAATGGTGTTTATAATTTTGACAAGAATAGATAAACAGGTGTAAACAAATGAATTTATCTTTTCTGTTAATATTTGCTCTTTCAAGGCAGGAATTTTTGAATTCATAAATGAATCTTCATACTTTTTAAGATCTTCTAAAAACAAGTTTATTTGAAGCAAATGTCATCTAAAGTGCGACTTTAAAAAGGGTTTTATCTAAAGAAACTGTTACAAGAATAGGTTTGTAACTCCGACCTCGGAAAAACACGTCCATCCTACTGCCTCCATTTAGGATAGATTCTCGCCTCCCAAAGGGAGGTGTTTTAGATCATCCGTAACAGCCAGTCAACTCTTTTGATCAGTGGCCTTTGAGGCACCAATCACATTATCCTCCTGACCGCAAATTCTTCTAGAGACAGTTTATAAAAATAGTAAAATTCCCTTTCATTTCCAACTAGGATAGATACTGCCATCTCCTTGGAAGTGTTACAGATTTTAAAAAATAATTGAGAAACCCAAGGAAGAAATTAGTCTTAAACCTGTCAATAATATGTAGAAGGAAGGTAGGGGAAGAAGAGAAGCATCCTTAGAAAAACTGCATGGAGAAAATGGATTAGAGCTGATGCGCTCTTGTGCTTTCTTTTTCAACTTAACTTAAATTCCACAAAGTCTCAATACTTGCCTGAGCAAAAACTTCTATTCGGGCTAGGAAGAAGTATAAAAATAAATATTGTAGAGCTTTAACCATCATAGATTATTGAAATTCAGTAAACTCATAGAAAATTTGTATGTATAAAGCAGATTTATTTTCATTATGTGAGCATGAAAAAAAAACCTTTCTACAACCCTAAAAGAGCTGAAATGATTTTCTCTGCAAAAATTGTGTTCTCAAGTTTCATTGCCTTGTGCCAGTTTTCAGCCTAGAGTGAATTTTTATGGAGGAGGTATAAACCTCTGAAAATCCTACCACAGGTGTATAGTGGAAGGAAGGCTGACACCACTTTAATTACTGTGTGGCAGGGGCCAGGGTGAGAAGCATGGCCTAACTCTGTAAATCAGACCCCACTTGGGAGCAGGGGGGTTCTGCGATGAGATCTTGAAAATGTGGATTTTTAAAATCACTGTGTTTGTACATGGCTTCTGTTTTATTTCAGTTTCCTTGCCCCTTCCAAGAAATACTGTCTTTAGAGTTTTAATGAGTCGTTTAATTTCACTGATTTGGATCAAAGCAGTCTCTGAAGAAACCCACCTTTGTAGGCGGTTGCAGTGAAAATACTTCAGACTTGGATCTCTGAGCTTTGATTGTCATGACTCTTATCCCTAAGATCTTTCTTTGGCTACCAGATAAAAAAAAGAAAGGGTTTGGTCTTCTAATTTGCAATGGAGAAATGACTGCACAACTTGTACCCTGCAAGGAGTACCACACCTGCTTCATGGCGTTGCCCAAATTTTGATGAACAAGGAAATGACCAAGCAACTGTTGAAGAGGATCAATGAACCATAAGTGGCCCAAAATAACTGACTCAGGAAGGCAGCAAAGCTTTTCACAGGCATTTTAGGGATCTCGAATATGGAAGCCTCTTCTGTATTCACCGGTGGGGCATATTTAGAATACAAACTGCTGAGGGATCATAACGCTATATTATATAGTGCTCTGTACATTATGATCCCTTCAAAAACATGAATCAATTATAATGACATGTTGGGAAAAAAGAATTAAAACAGACATTTTCTTTATAGTAAGATACCTAGGAAATTTCATCCTAAAATGGCTGAGGAAACAGCCCTAATGAAATAAGCTAAGCTGGATCAGATCCATCAAGTCAATAACCACATTAGCAATTACATCCTTTTAGTGAAAAAGCAATCCTGGGCCATGTCTCCACAGCTATTGAGGGGATGTCTCCTCCGCTGTGCTGGAAGAGTCCGATAGCTTTGGCTGCCTCAGCTCCCCAGGGCTTTTGGTTAAAGTAGTTGATGGATTAAGTTGGCAGCTAACAAGGGCCAGTCGGCAGAATGTATTGGGACTGTGTCTGGAAACTCATGGAAAATTCTGAGTCTAGATCCGATCAAAGTTTAGGAAGGGGTTTGATAGCCCCTGATAAGGTTCGTTCTTTCTTCTGAAAAAAATAAGCTGGTCATTGTCTTTTCTGCTAATGACTGACAAAACAAACACTACATGCTACTATAGATGGAGATGCTGGTAAATCATGTTTTCCAGGTATTTTCACAGAATCATAATCTGTTAAATGTTGCAAGAGATCGCGGAGAAAAATCTTGGCTAGTGGTTTGCTCAAGCGACTTCCTTTGTAATTCATAGCCTTGCAATTCTTAAAAAATGAACTTAACACTGTGGGTATGTTGCTCAATCTTTGTACTGATTTTGTTTTCTGCTTATTATTTCATGCTGTGTATGTAGCTTATTTTGCTTTTTAAAATCCAAAAGCATCGTCCCTTTCTTTCTCCAGTTTTTGTTCCCAGATTGTCTGTCTCCTGGGTTTATAATTCTCAAAATCTGATAAGATCTAGACAATGAGTTTAAAGTCAATATAAGCAGTGGGAGTTAAAAACCCTTTGTTTATTTGTTTGACTGGCTGGTGTTGTGAACACTAAATCAATTAATCTTGGCTAAAAGTGGTTCCAGCTGATCCCTATACATTTAGTCCTGCTTAGAATTGCTACTACATTACTTAAATTGTTGAATTCTCAACCATTTAATGGACAGGCTTTGTCTTCTCCTGATAACCTGCATGCTGCTTGATTAGCATGGGTTTAATTCTCTTCTGGCCGCTTTTCCTTTAATTAAACCTGACAGCTTTTTTGGCTCAGAACTTCTTAGAAACACCCTAGGATTGCTATGTCCTTTCCATTTGTAAAAGCCAGTTCCTGGATTCTACAGGGTAATGTAGCTGAAAGTGCTTTGAAAAAGTTAAATGCATCATAGAAATACAAAGTACAGTACGGATATCTTCTTATTTGTGAAAGCAACCTTAGTGAAGTAGGTTTGGTACAGAAATTTAGTTCAAATTTTGTTCTAGAGCCATATATTGCTCTTCTTCTCCTTTAAAGCACTTCAAAAGCTTTCTCTCTTGTATTTCTGAAATCCAGAAGTTGCTTTTCCACCAGCACGAAGAATAAATGAAGCAACAGATAAATATTTCAGAGCTAGCATTTTGGGAAAACGACAACCTACTGATATCAATCTATTTTGGAAAGAGATATAAATTAACTTTAGGGTACTGGGATGGCTAGATTATGGGGTTATTGGATGTAGGAGCCTACGCAGTGGCAATACCATTGGCTAAGATACTTTCAGGTAGCAGATTTGAGAGGCCAGCAGAGTCAGTTACAGAGCTGTCAGGATTCAGGTTGGTCCAGAGGGTCAGTTCCTTGATGCTCTTCCTTAAGTCCCTCTACAGGTTTGCTTCCAATAAAATTCATAGGTCCACTCACACATAGAGGCATCCTATAGGGAATAAAATAAAATAACCCTAGTTCAAACCAATGAATTAATTTTATATTTCTGGCTTCTATAGTTCTCTAATGCTTTTTATTTGGTGTTTCTACCACAACCAGAGGGCAAGCAATGTGAATAACTATTATAAATAACACACCTCGAAGATAGCTCTAACAGATTTTGGTAATGCTGGATGAAATAACTTGTGAAAAAGAGAAGTGATTTTTAAAAAAAAAAATGGCAGAGAAAAGAGTAAGCATGCTCAAAACCCTCAGTTAACAAAGTTAATACCATGTTGGCTAATGCACAAACAGCTTCAATTTCCTTTAATTAGTTCAGAGTTAGGTGACAACATATTTAATCAGTGAGCTAACAAGTGCAGCAGCTGATTGCTCTCACCGCCCTGTGTGTATGTGTTGACTGAAAAAGTAAATAAAATTACTTTCACTGCAATAATAAAGTGGCATCCTAATTTTATTACAGTAGCAACCTTTTAGAAGTGGCATGCAGCAGTGAAAATTGATTATTTCCTAAGTACCTCTTTTCCCCCCTTTAACATGTCACTGTGGTTTAACCCCTTGGGGATGTGATGGCTAAATTGGAGTCCATCTGTCAAAAAGACCGACCACAATGCCGTCATGTTCTGTGTCTATTCTGCAAGGTATTGAGATGTACCTGAGTGCATTGCTTGAATTCACATTAGCAACTGTATCCCTGCGTGGCAAAATGTGGCCTTCAGCAGACAGAGGAACCTGTTCAAAATTCAGTGTTGCTCCAATTAGTTAAACACACCTACAAGCCAGCAGTGCGTCTGCTTGCTTTTAAAAGTATCTTTGTCAGTGAGATAGAAAAGAGGTGTCATTTTTCTTATCCTCTTCATGACCCATATAGGGATATTCATTTATTTACACTAGATTAATTAGGGTGAGTTTTGCTATGATTTTCCTAGGTTGGCAAAAGAGAATTCTCAAAAGCAATGCTACTCACTCAGGAAACGTGTCTTCCTATATCCTTGTTCCTTTGAGCACGACAGTGTTTAGCGTACATTGTTCCTCAAACAGTTGTACAGTTTAAACCAAGAAGCTGTAATAAAAATCCCTAACAGCAATCTGCTCCTTTCGCCATCATTACCTATATAATAGGAAAGACTCCGTTGATCTTCATTGGGTGTTCTTGTGTTTAGCCCTCATAGAAAATACTGAAACAAAGATCCTATTAAAAAGTTATTTGTTAGCCACTTATAAAGACTCCTGATTAATCATTTTAGGAGACACTTTAATTCAAAGCAAGACAAATCTGTGTACTAAGATCTGGGATACTTTTGTTCATTTCAGATGAAGCCGTCATGTTATCCGTCATCATTTTCATTGTTAGCCTTATTTCATGGATAGATGCCATGTAACCTAATCGCATCATTTCATTCAATCCTCACAACCGCTCTGGGAGGCAGACACGATTACAACACTCATTTCTCAGATGAAGAAATAGACACAGAGAGAAGCGCATACTGCAGTTTCATACTGCAGTTGGATCTGAACCCAGTCCTGCCCTATGGACCTCCAGATGGGCTCAAGGTGATTTTACCCACATCGCTCAATTCCATCCCATCCTGCATGCATATGGCTACTCCATTTGTTTCTGGTGTCCTGGATATCACAGGAGGGACTCTGAGTTATCTTCTTTATCTGTGATCCCAGTGGGGCTCATAGTTTCCCCCATAAGACAGATTTGCACAAAGGCCTCTGTTGCACAGACCAACTTGCTCTCAGACCAGAGATTGATTCTAGGATGACATCATTGTTTTTCTTTCCTAAATGATAAAACCTCTTCTGAGCTCATTTCAAAAGACAGGATAACCTTAGGCCTTGGAGCCTGTAGGCATGGTTTCAATCCTGGACTTTCTTATTATCTACGTGACTTCGAACAAGTTACTTACATTTTGAACCTCAGTTTTCTCATCTGTAAAATGGAGCCGCACACCACTATATATAAAGTATGTAAACAATAAGTATTTACTGAATAAGCAAGAGCACTATATTCAATGTGTTGTAATAACCTGTAGTGGAAAAGTATTGGGGAAAACACATATGTATAAATGAATCATTTTGCTGTACATCTAAAACTAACACAATATTGTAAATCAACTACAATTTAAAAAATGGAGTTATAGATGCCTGCTATGTAGACTTTTTATGAGAATTAAATGAAATCGCAGAGCTCAAAAACAGTTAGGCAATTCAAGATATGTTTGAAATCAAACAAAAAGTCTTGAACAACACCAAACCTCCACAATTAAATAGAGCCAAAAAAGTTTGTAGTCTAGGCTTGCTTCTCATGTTTGTAGGTTACATTTCACTGTGCTACCAATTTTTGGAAGGCTAGAAACATATGTACATGAGCAATTAATAATATTTGTACTCCTGAGAACATAGATACATATGGGGGTTCCCTAACTTTCGCAAGTCTTTTTCTATTTCTATGGGGAAACCTGAATAGTTTACGTTTCTCTTAATGGCTCTGGGTTTCTGCTCCCATTAATTTCATTTACTTGTGGATTATCTCATCATTGCAAATATGTTGCAGCTGTTTTCTAGTGGCTTCCTCCAACTGGATAACCCTGTGATCTTTCTTTCCCGTGGTGTCAGTGACCCAAGGCTCTGTGATTGGCCACTGTTCACTGAAGTTTGTGGGCAATGATTACATCTCAGCCTGTGTGTAAATAATTTAAAATTGAGATTTTGCCATATTGTTAAAATTGAGAAAACTGGCTCAGTGGCTCAATTTTAACACCTTGCTGAATATCTCTATTCCTCTCTGCCAACCGATTCCACTTTCCCCATCCTTCTGGAAGCACCCAAGCTAGTACTTAATCATACAGAGAAATAACTTCATTCTTCTTGTTTCTCCCCTCTAAGCTTTTCTTTCTTCCATAACTAAATGGCTTGTCAACGTGTTTTGTGATGCTCCAGAGAGCGCTGATGCTGGTTTCTCAGGAGGTGGAAGCTGCCAGAGTCATGGTTTCAAATCATGTTCCTCCCTTCTTCCACTATATGTTCATTCATAAAGCTTTTATAAATACCTACTGTGTGCCTAGTGACAGTAAGCAAACGAAAAAGAATGTCTCTGTGCCTGAAGTGCTTTCCTCAGTTGCCTGTATCATGCTTATCTATTAATAACTGTTGTGACGTGGGGGCGCCCTCAACAGAATGGAAACCAAGATAAAATGTTCTTTCCTCATAATGTGGGATTATCAAAATATTGCTTCTAAGTCATCGCTTCCGCCACTGGAGAGTCAAAATACTATGTTAGGATTGATATTATGGAGGGTAATCAAGTACAAAAAAAATCATGAAGACCACAGCATAATCTGGGGACTGCCAAATCCTGAGCATTAAGAATGAAATGCCAAATAAATAAGAAACAGAGTCTGGGTTAGACCTTAGGTTCTCCTCTTTTTCACTTATGGATATACCATTCTTCTTTGCTTGCCACTAATATGGCAATGTCTGTATTTCTTTGTCACCCTGGAATATTCATTTAGAAGACAATATGGGCAGGTTAGCAAGTAATCATTGTAGGATTTGGGGTCGGGGAAACTAGAATAAATCAATAGCATTGATATGCAAGAGGAATAGGAGTTAAAACCTCTATTGGGTAAACTATTCATATAATCACCTGTGGCTTTAAGGTTATACATTTTGTAATAACCAAAACTGAGCATTTTAATATGACACACATGAACTCTTAAAATCCTGTTTTTAGTGGCAGCAGTGATTGAAGTGAAGTTATATCAAGGCACCTAAAATAGGCTGTTAAATTAAAACCTCAACTGTGATCTACAAACTTAAGTTAGGAAGCTAACATGGGTATCAGGTGCCTTCCTACCTAAAATACTCTACAAAATAAGACAGGATTCTCCAAACAATAGCCTAAATGGACATGTAGCATTAGGATCTTTTGTTTGCCTCCTAATGATTCCTGTGAAAAAACATTAAGTAATTTTAGGTGGACATCAATTTTGTTTTCCTGCCCCTGTGGACGAAGCTATTTTATCATCGGCAGGAAATCAGAGAAAAATAATTGTATTGTAAAAATGATTTTGGCTTCCTTCAAAGTTTTTAATTGCTTTATTTTTTTCCCCCATGAAACACCTGATATTTAATAGGCAGAAAAAGTACATAGATAATAAGCATTTTTATAAATAAACAAAAAGAGATCAAAGAGTATTATTGCTGTTGAAGTCTCCCACAAAAATAGATTAATAGAAAAAATAAGGCTCTCTCCCATAAATTGCCTTAACAGGATGTGCTGTCTTAAAGTTCTCTCCAGGATTGTGAAATACTGTCACTTCACTGATGAGAGGAGGCTGAGTAAATCGTACTCGCTAGTGATGACATGTCTAGCAATGCAAGCATTTCACTCCTTGCTGAGAGTCCAGGCACAGGGCAGAACGAGCCAAAATGGACAAGAGTATGGGAATGTTTCTCCAAAGCAACTCCACTGGCATTTTCCTGAGGTTTTAGCACAGAATAAGGCCTTTCCTTGCTCACAAGAAACTTTCACGGTGCATCCTTGGGAGAGCCACAATTGCATCCTGTTTTTAATGGCTCAGAAGAAACTGAAGGCTTTCTTTAGATTAAAGCCATTGTCTGAGTGACATCAGGAAGGAATCCATCAGTTATCTCAGAGGGAACAGACTTGTCACTGAGGGAACAGTTGTGAAGGAGCAAAGGCCTGAAGGTATATTTATAAGAGAGAGAAGTTGGCTATTTCCAGGATTTTTAATGGATAAAGTTGCAGGTTGAGATAATCCTATGGTGGGAATGTTCGTTGCTCTTTACGAAAGTAAAAACAGCATTAACTATTCTGATTACCAAACTAGAGTGTGTTTAATTTCCCTCAGAAATAGCCCTATTTCCCTTTCTCTTGTGTGAATCCTGCCACATGCACACTATTGTTTCTGTCATCTATAATCTTGGCCAGCAAGGATGCCAAACGAGGAAACCAGTGTGGAGGGTGGTAGAAGAGAAATTCCATGTGTTGGTGTTTAAAACAAACTCAAACAGCTGGAAGAGACAAGCTGTAATTCATTTCTTCCTGTGGCTTGATATCCTCCGGAAAGAGGAAAGACAGTTTCTTCCTTCAGCATGATGTGGGGAAAGTCAGTAGGAGTGACAAATACAGAAATGAAAAACTATATCTTTTGGTTGGTGTGAAACAGTAACAGCAGATAGCAAGACAAAACACATGCTTCCCAATCATTCTCCCCACCTCACAAGGTTTAATTGACCTCTTCTTGCAAAGGAGCAGTCTTGTTAATTTTTTTTTTTTTAAAGAATATAGCCAGGAATTTTCTTCCCACTGTGGTGCAGTGGGTTAAGAATCTAACAGCAGAGGCTCAGGTCATTGCAGAGGCATAAGTTCATTCCCTGGCCCAGCATAATAGGCTAAAAGATCCAGGGTAGATTGCAGCTGCAGCGTTGATTTAATCCCTGGTCCAGGAACTTCCATGTGTTGCAGGTGTGGCCATTCAAAGAAAAAAAAAAAAAAAAAAAAGAATGTGGGCCAGAGGATTCTAGAAGGCTTTGCTTTGAGTCCCAGTTTTACTGATCTCTGACTTTTAGTGGCTCAGTGTCCTATTTGGTAAAGGAGGATGATTACTGCTTTACAGTATAGAATTGCCACAAGCAGAAGGTATGTGACATGCTTAGTATGTGCCTGGTACACAATAAATGCTCAAAATTTATAGCCATTGATTAGCACAGAATCAGGAACATAGCTGATTAAAGAGAAGTAAATGCAGTTTACTAATGAATTAATGAAGCACTGATACTATGTACTAGATGCTGTGCTAGGCTTGTATGTACAATGGCCAAAAAGAGAGCCAGTCTCTACCCTTATGGAGCTTAGAGTGGAGTGGTAGATGCAGACCCTAAACAAGAAAATCATATAAGTAGCCATATACTTGCAATTACACTAAATGTCTTGAAGAAAATACAAGCAATGCCATGAGAGAATATAGCAGGAATACTAAACTAGACTCTAGAGTGAGGAAGGGTCTCCCTGAGGTACATTCAAGCCAAAACTTGAAGAACCAGTATGAGTTAGCCAAATGAAAGGGACTAGGGCTGGTTGTGTGTGCTTCAAACAGAGGACAGTGTGTACCAAAGGACTGATGAAGGAATGCATCTGGCATATTTGAGAAAAAGAGAGAAAGCTGGTGAGAAGTTGAGTAAGCAAGGGAAAGAGTGAAAGAAAAGAAATAATTGCAGGTGAAAGTAGTGGCCAGGTCATGATGAAGCTTCTAGGTTTTGGTCAACAAATTTAACTTTTTTTTTTTTTTCCCTAAAAAACAATGTCAGGGGAGTTCCCGTTGTGATGCAGTGGAAAAGAATCCAACTAGTATCCATGAGGATGTGGGTTCGATCCCTGGCCTTGATCAGTGGGTTAAGGAGCCAGTGTTGTCGTGAGCTGTGGTGTAGGTTGCAAACGCAGCTCAGATTCGGCATTGCTGTGGCTATGGCTTAGGCTGGCAGCTGTAGCTCCAATTCCATCCCTAGAATGGGAACTTCCATATGCCATGGGTGCAGCTCTAAAAAGCAATAAATAGACAAAATAAAAAATAATAAAAAAAGTCATGAAGCAATTAAAAGGATTTGAACACATTAAGTAACATAATCAGATTTGTCTTCTGTAGGGATCATTCTGGTTACTGTTGGAGAATGGATTGAGAAGGGAAAGAATAGATGTAAAGAGAGAAGTTAACCTTTACTGGACAGGTCTCAGTGAAAAGCAATGGACTAAGCTGATAAGAGTGAAGACGAAGAAAATTTGAATGAATTAGAGATTTTGGAAAGTGGAGTCGAGAGGAGTTGTTGGTAAATTGGAGGTAGTTGGAATGAAAGAGAGGCAAGCTTCAGGATGACTCAGATGCCTTGGCATGAGCAGGTGGATAATTACTAGCTGATGAGCTCGTTGAGTTAATACCCTTGCTGTTGATAAGGTCTGTAGATATCCATTAAGGATCATGTCATTTGGCATATACATGGTTGATTTAAGTTTGTGAACGCATACAAAAAATTCATAATAACATTTTGTAACAAGTTGGCAAATAAATAGATCTCCAGTGCAAAAGCTCTTTCCTTCTGCAATTCTAGTGTTTTTGGTGGATTTTATACATACGTCTATTTTTCTGGTATTTAGCAATTTCTCTGTCTTCCTTCTTTTTATCCTCCTCTTCCCCCTTTTCTTTCTCACGGCATCTAGCCCTTCATCTTAGCCGTTACTTCCGTGAGAGCTACCTTTATGGGAGACAAATAAGCTGGATAAAACTAGATCATTAAAAAGACACCAGATGTCTGAAAGATAAGGCTGAAGAGGAGAGGAGGCTTTCTCAGTGGTTTGCTGGGTGAATTAAATGGTAGGAGTAAAAGGGATATTTCTGCATTCCACAAATTGGAGAACTCTAGGACATTCAGCATTGCTAAAATTGCATACTCAGGGGTACATATGGGATAAAATGCTGTTTTTCTGCTGCTGTAGTCAAGCAGTTCTAGTGGTGACCATAGTGTTTTAGGATATTTTGACATCATTGCCCAAAGCTAATGAGGGAATATGGAACTGTATTATCTCTTTTGGTCTATTTTTTTCTCTTTATCTCTCTTTGTCTATTGTATCCCAATTATTTCTGGAGTAAAAAATCAGTTAAAAAACTAAATTAGAGAAGACTCTTAATTTGTTTGACTCTACACAGAAAACTTTGGTACTCTGAGTCTTAGTTTATAAATTATGGTTGTAGAAACAACTTCTACTTTAAGTTATTGATAATATGTTACCAACAATGTTAACAAATAATAAACCAATAAAGTGACTGTCAACCATTAAAAAATAACCATATAACACCTTTAGAGTCATGAAATATAATGAGGTGGTTACATTTTGCAGTTTTATGAGCCATACTTACATGACATGTACTATGGACTGAAGACCCCCCCCCCCGACCAATCCATATGTCAAAGCTCTAATTCCCAATATAATGGCATTTGAAGGTTAATTAGGGTTAGATCAGGTTAATGTGGATGAGACCCTCATGATGGGATTCATGCCATGTCAGGACACTGCAAGGTGGGTATATACGAGTCAGGAAGTGGTTCACCAGAATCCAACCACGCTGGCACCCTGATCTCAAACTTCCAGTCCCCAGGACTGGGAGAAATAAATGTTATTTAAACTACCCAGTCTATGGAGTTTTGTTACAGCAACCTCAACTGACTAAGACAGCATGGCTCCATTACTTTTGCATGTTTACATCCTTTCTGAACTGAAAAGATTGAGAGGATATTAAAATAAGACCTTTCATTAGGTCAGGTGTATGCTTTTTATATAGTTGTTGCTTTCAACACTGTTATTTCTTTCTTATCCTTTACATTATTCTTATATAGCCATCAACTTCTGGGGATTGTGTTTGAGGGAGAGAGAGAGAGAAAGAGAGAGAGAGGGAGGGAGGGAGAATGTCTGCAAGACAGACATAGAGAGGGAAAGAGATTGAGATTCTAGGTTCTGGACTTTTTATTGGATCACTCAAAAAAGAAATGGGAACTGACATTTATCTGACATTTATTGAGTCCTTACTATGTACCAGGCACTGAGCCAGACTTTTTACATGTGTTATTTTTCCTGATCCTTGTAAGAACTTCATTTTATACACACAGAACCTGAGGCTCAGAGAGGTTTCATGCTTTTCCCACAGTTACACAACTAGTAGAAGATTGATTCTAATTTCAAAGCTGGTTCTGGACTTCAGTTTCCAAGTTTTTTTCTGTAATTCTTATTGTCTCTATGAGGATTTCTTATAACTTCACACAATTCATCAACTGTGGGTGTTAGGAGACAGCCTTCACTTAGACCCTGCCTGATTCAGCTGGGGAGATATGACATGAAACAAACAGATAACACTGTGTGCATTGACTCCATGACACTGCCTACAGCATGACTGGGTAGGATGTAGGCTGCAGGCTGCAGGCACATTCATATTTGGCTGCAGTGCACTGTGGTTAGTGTTAGCTGAGAACACTCTGAAAACACATGCATGTGCACATGTACACACACACACACACACACCCCTTGAATGGACCTCAGAGTCTATGGGATGTTTAGGTGCCACAGAAGAGAGTGGAGGGCACGAGTCTGCATAGAGGTGATTATGAGCATTGAGGGCTGCAGGGCTGGTGAAGCATCTCCACACTGTGCAGAGTTCATGGAGACCCCAAGCCAGATTGAAGAGCCTGGCATTGATCCCATTCCAGCTCATTTTCGCAGAACGCTCTGCTCAGCTCAACTCTTGGAGTGGGGTCTGAGAGCTGCTGCTTCATGTCCCCAGTGCCGGGATTTTAGGGTGTGAAAGAAACAGAAGCAATGTGGCCAAACTATGCAAAGGTGATGTCAGACTTACAGTGCAAATAAGACTACGTTCTAGTTATTTTGTTTTCTGGTTTGGTTTCCATGCACAAGAGCTCTGTTTTCTGCAAAGCTGTTGATAAATTAAGCATGTTTTCTGTCACAAAAATTGACAAGATTAAGCGTCCTGTGGTCATTGCATTTCTGATTATGGAGGGATCATTAACAAGCAAACATCTGGCCGTTATTCCTGATGAATTTGTTCCTTGATATCTCTTGACAAGGAGAGTGGGAGGGGTCAGTGAATTCAAGCACAGATGAACTGCGTTGTGACGACCCTGGCTATTGACTCTCGTAGTTATTGTTAATGAAGCATTCTGCATAATTGATTATTTGAAACTGAAAGATATATCCATCATAGTGTGCCATAGGGCACTTGCATTGGCTCAGAAGCAGAAAAACTACTCAGAAGAATGCGCGTTTGGAGCTGTGGTTGATGACTCGGCAGAGGGGATACAGAAAGCTGTGGGGGCTGGGTATAAAGCACTGATTAGTTACAGGTTCCTGACACCAAGCTACGGGTACAGAAGTGAAAAGAAAAAGGTCTTTCCCAACACTCAGAAAGCCTGTCCTCACAGGTAGCCTTTTTCTGAGCACTAGGGATAGACATCTCCCTGCCTGATTACTTGCCCTGGCAGGTGCCACCTCAGAGGCTTGCTGAGCGAACCGTCAGGAAGGGCATGCGCCAGGGCAGCCTTCTGCACGGGGGTGTGCTATTTCTGGACCTTGCTGCATAGAGGCAAGCTGCTAACTTACATCTTTCTGGAGCCTCTTGTGCCACCTCATCAGTCCATGTGTTAAACTTCAGAGTTTAGAGAGGATGACAAACAACCAAGCAGAATTCTCCTTGAGCTCAGACAGGAGAGCAACTTCTTCCTCAAACCTGTGTCCCTCCAGCTCCAAAGATGTGTATACCCGATTTGTTCCAGGCGGAAGCATCTTTCCAGCTGACAGCCCTTGGCCCCTGTGCTCCTTGTAGCATCTAAGATTAAGAACCACTGTCATGAGAGTTGGAAGGGGTGTCAGACATTCTCCACCTGTGACAGAATGGGACAGGGAGAGCTCAGAGAAGTGACTTGCTAGGCACTGTGAAGAGTCGGCAGCAGGTCTGGGATGGAGCACAGAGTTCCTTCTGCTCTACTTTGTCTCTGCTGTGTACAAACAGGTAATGTGTTAGGTCTCTAGCCATGTCATAACACAGAGATTCAGAGCAGAAGCATTGCTCTTTAGTCCTTCCTATGATGCCCCTGGTCAACTTCTCTTTCTAGTTGTTTGGTTTTCCTTTCACAGTGTCCCTCTTTTCTGTCCCACCCAAGGCATTCCAGTGCCACCACGCTGGTTCACACTGGGCAATGCCAGTGACATCATTGTGCTTGTCTGCCTGCCTCCAGCCTCTTCCTGCAAAGCCCCCCTTTCGCAGAGCTGCTTAAACCTGACCTTTGCATCCCTGAGTAGGATGCTCTGCTGCTCAAGGTTTGTCAGTGTCAAATCACTTCCAACAGAGGAAAACCGAGACCCTGAGTGTGATATTCGATTTCATCCATTATGTGTTCTCAACTATTAGGTAATGGAAAGTGAACCAGCCTGGGAAGCCAGGTTGCTGAGGGGCATCTCAGCCTGGCCATTAGCTGTGTGACATGGAAAAGGCACTTAATCTCCGAGATGCAGTTTCCTCTGATGTGACACAAAGCGTTGGGACTGGGTGAACGCTCCCACATTTTCAGGTGGTTTTAAGTCTAGCCTCTGCACTCACTACTCTCCATCATGATCTGTATTCTTTGGATAACTAGTCCCTCTCATTGTTTTCTAACACAAACCAGTCTGATTATTTAGTTTCATACTCTTGATATCCTATACATCTTTTAAAATGCAGCCAAAAAGCTACTTGGGGCTGTTTCTGACTGCTCAGGAAAGGAATGCATACTCCTGACTGTGTTCTCTTAAACTTCATTCCTGTGCTTTTTCTATAACACTCTAAAAAAATCATATCTGTCAGTGCATCCACCTCCTTTTTTCCTTCTCCGCAGGTGGATCTGTATCTTATTCATCTTCATTTCCCCTGACTTAGTGCTTTTCACAAAATAGATGTCCAATAGATATGTGTTGAATTGAAAAACTTCAGTTTGTGCTGAGGAAAAAAAAAAGTCTTTTTCTCTCTGGAAACTGATTGGGTGTAGCTAAATTCAGCAAGAAATTACGTAATGAGATTTAGCTGTAACTCATCTGAGTATTTTCGCTAATTGGTTCATTCAGGTGTCATGGGGCGGTTCAGAACGGAACTAGTCTGTTCCTTATTGGATAATTAGCTGCACATGGATTAATTGGTGGTCTCCGTCTTGTTTATGACCATCTACTTTCATTTTGGTGGGAGGGGTCGTAGCCTGTATCTAATCACGTTCTATGGAACTAAACACATCTGGGCATATTTGGCAGATGGATAGGAAGGTCTATATAGATTCAATTTGCATAATGGAATAAGGGAAGTCCTAGAAGAGAATTTATCCCAAAGGCATTCAGGGTCAAACAATCTTGGTCTGTACTGAAGACCCTACAGTCAGGGAGGATGTGTCCTTCTGTGAACAGTTATAACACAGTTAACATTTATTGAGTGCTGACCAAGTGTCAGGAATGGTGCTAAGAGCTTTATAAGCATTATCTTGCTTAATCGGTCATTTTGTCCTTTTAAGGGAGGAACTATTATCCAACTTTTAGGAATGAGGAAACTTAGGGAAATCGAATGTGTCTGTTAACTATTTAGTAAGCAGCAGAGAAAGAATCAAACCTCAATCAGATCAGACAGATTGGTCTGACTCCAGAGCAGGGTTTGGCAGACTAGAGGCAAATCTGGCTTGTGTTGGTTTTTTATGGCCTCAAACTAAGAACGTTAGTATATTTCTAAATGGTTGTAGAAAACCAGATCAAAACAAAAACAAAGAATATGTGACAGCAGCCATATGAGGCTCGCAAAGCCTAAAATATTTATTAGTGGGTCTTTCGTAGGCAACTTGTGCTGAGTCCTGAGTTACAGTGCCAAGCCCCATTGCTACTTAGTATGTCAAGGTCTTTAGAATTATTTCTGGGCTTAGCTCCCCCATGGGACTTTATTTCACTACTAGGGAGAGAAAGTGTAGCAAATAATAGCTGAAAAAGCGATTTTACTGAATGGTCTTTAAGATATTGGGGGATGGAGTTCTCTTCATGGCTTAGTGGTTAACAAACCCAACTAGGATCCATGAAGATGTGGGTTCAATCCCTGGCCTCTCTCAGTGGGTTAAGGATTGGGAGTTGCCTTAAGCTGTGGTGTAGGTTCCAGATGAGGTTTGGATCCCGCGTGGCTGTGGCTGTGGCTGGCCCCTGGAGCTCTGATTCGACCACTAGCCTAGGAACTTCCACATGCCACAGGTGCGGCTCTAAAAAGCAAAAAAAAAAAAAAGATATTGGTGGGTAAGAGCACCACTTTTGTCCACATGTGACAAAATATAGCACAAGGAAAAGCAAGGACATGGAATACAAGGCGGCTTTTGTATGCTAAAGATCCCCAAGATTTTGCTGAGCTCTGGCATTTCCAAAGCTCAAAGCTGCAGTGTTTCCTGTGTGGACTGTGCCCTGGGTTGGCATGAGATGTCTGTGACCAGAGACCTGCCTGAGGGAAGGTGAAACAGGGGAAGAAAAAAAGAAGCCATCACAGGGCAGCTGACCACAGATTTTTTTTTTTTTTTTTTTTTTTTTGGGAACAAAGGTTACTTAAAACTTAGATTCTGTCTAGGAGAAAGGGATGACTAGGTAGAGCACGGGGGACAGTTTTTACAGCAGTGAAACTATTCTGTATGAGACTGTAAACAGTGGCTATAGGACACTAGGCATTTATTGAAACCTGTAGAACTATACAAAACAAAGAGTGAACCTTAATGTAAACTATGGGATTTTGTTAATAATACCGTATCAATACTGATTTATCAATTGTATCAAATGCAGCACTCTAATGCAAGATGTTAATAGTAGGGGAAATTGCACGACAGGATGGGGTAGAGTATATAAGGAAACTCTCTATACTTCATGCCCAATTTTTCTGTAAATCTAAAAAATAAATCTCATTAATTAAAAAAAAAACCCACCTAGACTGTATCAGAAAAAAAGTCATTTTATTTATTGGGGGAGATATTTCATAGGGCTGTGATCTCATAACAACAGGTGCGAATGAGTCATGAAGTGCTATTTATTCTCTTAAGAGAAGCTCATTAATGCCCTTCTTCCCAGAAGAGTTATGTGACCTGGGGAAATCCATTTATTTCTGGTAATTTATGATTTAACTGCAAACATGTCAGTTTGAGTGAAAATTATCTGACATCTCTCTTAGTAGTTAATGGAGAAAGATTGTGCGTCCATCAAAAAAAAGTTTTTCCAACATTGAGCAAATGTATCAACAAAAGCAAATGCTTATTAAATTCCCAGCAACTGGCAAATTCTATGGGTTCAATAAAAGCAGTGTAAGACATGGCTCCTATCTATAAAACAACAAGGGATCTCAGTGATGAGATCAAATGTATATGCATATGAGTAAGAGCACATTTGTCATTAAAAATTAATTATTAAATACTCATTAGGTTCCAGACACTGTTGAAATCCCTGAAGAAAAGTCCCTTCTCTGTGGAGGTTATGTTTTAATGACAAAAATCATACTGTAAGCAAGGAAAAAAATACGTCTGACCAAAATAATTTTCATTTGTAATACATGCTATGAAGGAAATAAAATGGGGCCACTGTAATGGTGATTTGGCACTGGTTTAGATTTGGTGTCCAGGAAAGGCATCCCAGAGCAGGTGAGGTCTAAACTGAGATTTGAATTTGTAGGACAGAGTATATGTTAGTATCATAGGCTATGTGAGTTGGTGTGGGGACAGGATGGATTTCCATTTCTCATCCCTGTGATTTTCTTTCTTTCTTCCTTCCTTCCAGCTGCATCCATGGCATAGGGAAATTCCCAGGCTAGGGGTCAAATTGGAGTTACAGCTGCCCGCCTATGCCACAGCCATAGCAACGCCGGATCTGAGTTGCGTCTGCGACCCACACGACAACTCACAGCAATGCTGGCTCCTTAACCCATTGAGCAAGGCCAGGGATGGAACGTGCATCCTCATGGATACTAGAGGGGTTCGTTACCCCTGAGCCACAACAGGAACTCCCCCTGTGAGTTTCTGATCCCTGTGTCTATAAGGGAGGGAACTGAAACAGAACCTACTTTCTCCTGTCCATAGGGGCGAGGAATTATATGATTCCTCCTGATCTAGGAACTTCTCTGAAATAAAGGTTGCTAGTGGGAGGAATTATACTGCCACAGCCCTCTTTCCTTACCTGAGCCGCAGTGTGGCAGGCTTCTTGGTTGGCTTAAAGGGTGTGCATCTCAGCAGAATCTTCTCTGCAATCCCCTCTGAGTGTCAGCTGTTCTGTTGGTGATGGCAGATCAGCCAGGTTGGGCCTGTCCTTTGAGCCTTACCATTCTCAATTAAGGAGCAAAACAGGAAATCCCACTTCAGCCGCAGGCTGAAAAGCCTCATTATACACCGTAGTTGGTCGGTATAGTTTATACAACACAGTTTGATAAGAGTGACTGTATTTCTTATTTGGTAAGTAAAACTTCTGCAGGTATTTCTGGAAAGGAGGAGTGGTATGTGATGCCCTGAGTTCTGAGAAATAAGGAAAAGTATTAAAGAAAAAAAAAAGTCAATTGTAATTTTTAAAAACTTCTTTATTGAAGTGTAGTTGATTTACAGTGTTGTGTTAAAAGGTTTTCTTTTAACTGAGGATAAGAAATGAGTGGTTTGGAATCACAGAACACTTTTTTCTTCTTCTGCATTGCTCACTGACACTGTGTTGACTGTCACATATTATGTCTATCATATTATAAAATATGATGCTACTAATAATGTACCCTGAGGGAAAAAGGTGCCCTTTAAAATGACTTTTTTTTTTTTTTTTTTTTTGTCTTTTTGCCTTTTCTAGGGCCGCTCCCAGGGCATATGGAGGTTCCCAGGCTAGGGGTCTAATCAGAGCTGTAGCCACCAGCCTATGCCACAGTCACAGCAACTCGGGATCCGAGCCATGTCTGCAACCTACACCACAGCTCACGGCAACACCGGATCCTTAACCCACTGAGCAAGGCCAGGGGTTGAACCCGCAACCTCATGGTTCCTAGTCAGATTTGTTAACCACTGCACCACAATGGGAACTCCTAAAATGACTTTTTAAGCTGCACAAACTTTGAATTTAGACCATGGTTTATTGTTGAATACTTGTATGTGAGCAAGGTACCCAATCCTCATCTATTTTTCATTAGCAAAATGGGGAGAATATTCTTATTTGAAAAGATTTTTTTTTGTTTGTTTTTTGTTTTTGTCTTGTTTTTGCTATTTCTTGGGCCACCCCTGCGGCATATGGAGGTTCCCAGGCTAGGGGTCGAATCGGAGCCATAGCCACCAGCCTACGCCAGAGCCACAGCAATGCGGGATCTGAGCCGCATCTGCAACCTACACCACAGCTCATGGCAACACCGGATCGTTAACCCACTGAGCAAGGGCAGGGACCGAACCCGCAACCTCATGGTTCCTAGTCGGATTCGTTAACCACTGTGCCATGACGGGAACTCCTGAAAAGATTTTTGTGAGGATTTTAAACTGATGGTTTTCTAGCACCGCCTGACATATTATGACTACTCAATAGATGTAGCTCATGCCAAGTTATCAGGAATCAGCTCACTGTCCCCACCTCATGAATATGCTGACTGCATATGTGTTAGAAAGATATGTGTAACTTGCCTGGAGTAGAGTTCCAGGGACTCTCCCTCCACAGGCATGCCCAGACCACCATCTCCCCACTCATGCATTCACTCATTCATCCATTCATTCCATAAATGACAAATATCTATTAAGTGTTGTGGAGACTCAAAGATAAAGAAGGCTTGATCACTTTTCTTCAGGAATTGCTAATGTGGCAGGGAAGACACGAGAGGCTCACAAATAGTGATAGAATGCAAAATGCAGTAAGAATTTTCATATGAAGGGGAGTTTCCTTTGTGCCTCAGCAGTTAACAAACCCAACTAGGATCCATGAGGATGTGGGTTTGATCCCTGGCCTTGCTCAGTGGGTTCAGGATCCGGCAGTGCCATGAGCTGTGGTGTAGGTCACAGACGTGGCCCAGATCCTGCATTGCTGTGACTGTGGTATAGGCCAGTGGCTGCATCTCTGATTCGACCCCTAGCCTGGGAACCTCCATATGCTGTGGGTGAGGCCCTAAAAAAAAAAGCAAAAACCAATTTTCATATGAAGAGTGAAAGTGCTATAGGATATCCGAAGACAGGAAAGCAACTTCTTGGTGGCCAACAACTAGAGCAGCGTTTAAGGTTTGTGGTGAGCCACTGTGTGTCACTCAAGAGGATCGCTGTTCTTCCTTAATAACTCTGGGTTCCAGTCCTAGAGGTCAGAGCAGCAGGGTCCGTGTAGCACATCCGTGTTCACATCAAGCAGAGCCGTGGCTTCTTTCCTCCACATGACTAGTATATACTATTTCATCCCAATTTTCCCCAGAGCCAGCACCAATTAAGGAGTCCTATACAGTCTCTGAAGTATTTTACCAATGAGATTCTAAGTACTTTGTCATGTCATGTTCTTAAGTGTTATTTCATGAATAATTTATTATAGTGTTTTAGTCTGAGTATCTTGGAGGAATGCGTTATATAAATATGAAAAGTTATTTTGAAGAATAATTTATTTAATAAAAAATTTAAAAACACCTCCAATCTCCCAAATTTCAAATGAAGGGTTGGGCTATACCTTTCTCTTAGGAGTCACAAACAGTACTTTGAAAATAAAATAGTACCTGGAAAAAAAAAATTCTCACTCAAGACTTCAGTTCTTAGAAGATCTTTTTCATGTCAGTTGAAAAAGATTTTTTATACACAGAACAAGGTGTTTACAACCCCAGGAAAAAGATTTTTCATGTGATTCACTTGGCTTGTCATCCCTTTAGAATTAATATTTTTATGGTTTCCCCTAAGTTGTCTAAATTTTAAAGACAACAATCTTAAAATTATTGTTGGAGTCATACAGACTAATTACTAGGAGGACAAACTGAGTGTGTTGGTAAAATTTTAGTTGTGTGGATTATTATTATTGTTATTTTTTGTTGGAGAATTCTAAGGATTTTGAACACTTAGTATTTACCACTGCTGATAACAACTCAAGGAATTATGCAACAGCACAGGTGGGAATCAGTAATTCACAAATGTCACCTAGGTTCCCATTCTGTAAATCACAGTGGTTTTTGTCCAACAGGGATGTTTTAAGTGACTCTGAGTCAATTCTCAGTATGTAGGGTGCCGATTGAAAGTGTAATTTCTGGAGTCACACTGGCCGGATTGAGATTTGGTCCTACCCCTACTATCAGTTTGATCTCTGACAAGTTGCTTAAAATTTCCACAAATCTCTTTTTCATTTAAAAAATGGGAAGTGTGGGAGGGAGAGGATAATTTATTTACCTTGTGTAATTTTGGTGTATCAAACAAATAAATAAATCACCAAGAACAGTGCTAAATACACAATGAGTGTTAATTATCAGTAATTAATTGTATGATAGCTGGTAAGTGAAACAGTTCTGGCCACCAATTCTGATGCTGGGAAAATTTTTTTGTTTCTTTGATTTTCGTTTGTTTGTTTGTGGGTTTTTGTTTGTTTTTGCCAGACCAACTAGCAGTTTTTGAAAGCCAGCTGGGTGTCCTGAACTTCAACTCAGTTCTGACGCTATTTACCTGGAGAGAACATCAGAGTCCATTGGTTAAATGTTCAGTCCTGCAAGAATGCCCATGTCAGATACCAGGCTCAAGTCTAGGGTGTCACCTATGCTTCTGAGTAACCAGCTATGTACTGGAGGTTCCCAAAGTCCCTTTTTTGGTTTGATTAATTTGCTAGAGTAGCTCATAGAACTCAGAGCAACATTTTACTTACTAGATCGCTGGTTTATTATAAAAAGATACAACTTAAGAACAGTTACATGGAAGAAATGCACAGGGCAAGGTATGGGGGAAAGACACTGGGCTTCCATGCTCTTTTCTTTGTCACTCTGCCCACATCTCCACATGTTCACCAACCCAGATGTCTATGAACCCATCTTCCTGGGTTTTTATGAAGGTTTCATTACTTAGGCACAATTAATTATGTCATTGGTCATTGGCAGTTGATTCAATGCCCACGTCTCACCTCTACCTGAGGTGATGGGGTTGGGGGTAGGTGGAGACTGGAAGTTCCAACCTTTTAATCACATGGTTGGTTGGGTTCCTTTGCCACCAGGCCCTATCCTTGATAAGGGGCTTTCCAAAAGTAATGAAAAGACACCTTTATATCTCTCATTGCTCAGGAAATTCCAATAGTTTTAGGAGCTCTGTGTCAGAAACAAGGATAAAAACCAAGTCTCTATTTCTCGTTATAAATCACAACATCACAGTATCATTAAGCCCATTCTACAGATGAAAAAAAAATGCAGATTGTAAAAGTAAAATGATTTGTCCCCAAACACATGGTTTAGAAGGTAGCAACAGATGAACTTAAAGTGTTTGACCTTAAAGCTTATTCAGGCAGAAAGAACAATGACAAGTTTGAGTTACTCAAGTTGTTTTTAGTGCAGTGCTGGTCCACATGTATGAAACAATCCCTGGGTGTTTTATACGTGTTAATACACATTTCATGCTGCAGGTGGAAAAGGGAAGTGCTAGAATGATACAAATGGAGGATAAAAAGTGTCAGAATATTATTTTAGAAATATAGCAATGCAAGTGATACAAAGAAGTGGCTGTAAAGTACAGCTCAAAAAAAAAAAACCAAAAAAAACAAAAAAGTGCAAAGACATGGTATATTAGTCTAGGCCCCTGTCTGAGCTAGGGACAAGTCCAAAAAGTAAGTACTGCATTCCTTTTTTTTTTGCTAGATTTAGGATAAATGTTTATGAAAAACTTAGAATTTTATGAATATAAATTTGTGGGTTTTGCCATGTTTTTGCCATGAAAACTACTACTTGCCCTTTATTCATTGAAGAATTCACTGTCTATACAAGAGGCACACTTGGCTAACTAACTTGCTGCTCAGCTACACAATCCTATGTTTCACCACACTGGAATACTCTTCTGCTTTGCATGTTCTCCTCACCCTTCAGGGTCTATCTGAATTTCATCCTCTTTAGAAATTCTTGGGACCACTATCTGGGTAAAATATCTCCCTTTCCTAAACTGTCATAACAATATACCATCACTCCTCTTAAGATATTTACATGTTACTTCTGCTACTAGATTATAAGCAGCTCAAAGGCAAGTCCTATGTCTAATGATTTATTTTTGCATTTGCTTAAGCCCTAGTACAGTTCTATAAGTATTCATTGCAGGGAGTTCCTGTCGTGGCGCAGTGGTTAACGAATCCGACTAGGAACCATGAGGTTGCGGGTTCGGTCCCTGCCCTTGCTCAGTGGGTTAAGGATCCGGCGTTGCCGTGAGCTGTGGTGTAGGTTGCAGACGTGGCTCAAATCCAGCGTTGCTGTGGCTCTGGCGTAGGCCGGTGGCTACAGCTCCGATTCGACCCCCTAGCCTGGGAACCTCCATATGCCGCAGGGGCGGCCCAAGAAATAGCAAAAAAAAATAAAAATAAAAAAGTATTCATTGCGTAATTACATGAATGAATTAGGCAATATAATGTCTTCAGCTGAAATTTGCATATATGCAAAATGAAATAATAACCCATAATAATCAAGAGCAGGGTTTTATGCCAGAGTTGCCATGTTGTATAAGCTAACGTGATTTCCAACAGAAAAGACTCTCAGAGACAGAATGTCAACAGACTGGTGGTGTTATTTTATTTTTTTAGAGGGAATAAAAATGCACTAAAGTTAAAAGTAAGCATGTATGGAATATAAGCAAAGTCATTTATTTACCTATCACATACTTATAATGGTTCGTATTACGCGGCAGATATTTTTCTAAGAACTGCATAAATATTAAATCATTTCATCTTCATAACATATCTGTGGAGTCAGTGCTGTTGTTAGTCTCATTATATAGATGAACAAAGAGAGGTACAGAGAGGTTAAGTAAATTGCTCAAAAATACTCAGACAAAAAATGGTACAGCCAGGTACTAAAGTCTGTGATACTTTGATGCTGTCTACCTCTTTGGAATTAATCTCACTGCACTGCATCAAGATTTGCTGCTGTTTCCCCTGCTTTTGTCTCATGCCAAAATCATTGTCTATTGGTTGGTGAGAATTCTATATCAACCATTGCACATAGGTTCCTGATAAGAAGAGTTTATCCTTTATGTGACTGGTTTGTAAAAGATAAGTTAGGAAAATGACCAAACAAAAGGAATACCTGGCATTAAAATCAATGCCAGGAGCACAGTCTGCAGGCAAAATGAATGCCTCTCGAATGAACAAATTAGACAAGAAGAGGCTATGTTCTTGTTAGTGAGCCATAGAGTAATCCCAGATGTATTGGGGTAGTTCGCTGCAGACTCATATGCTGAAATTTTATGCCTTATTTTAAAAAAAGATAAATCAATGGGCAATGTGTTCAGAGGTTGGGTATATGCCTTTTCAAGTCTAAATCTAAAAATATGCTAATTTTATCATGGAATAAACATTTAGAAATCACAGGTCTAAGAGGACTCAGACTTCTCAGAGAGGCGGCGTTGCTCTCCTGTAACTGATAATACAATTACAATACAATGGATTTTAACCATTTCAGAAGAAATAATAGCTGTAAGAAAAAACATAAATTGGCTGGTTCTGCATAGTATAGTGCTCAGGGATTAAAGGAATTCCCAGAAGAATGTATACAGCATGAATAATTTTTATACACCTTAAAAACAAATATACTGCTATATGTGATAAAGGGGAATAAAATTGATAAGGGAATGATAAAAACAAAATTCAGTATAGAGGTTACTCTGGCACAGTGGGGAAGGGGAGATGTGGAATAAAAAATAATACAGAGATAGATATGAGCCACTGGTAATATTCTGTCCTTGGGTGGTTTGATGTGTTCATAGAATTCCATTCAGTAAATAAGCAAATAAATAAATTGTGAAAGGAAATTAATGACCAATGATAATGAGCCAAAGATTACTCTTAATTTGTTCTATATCCTGATATAATAAAAATAAAAAGTAAAGTATCTTAAAATATATTTATAAATGTAAGAAATAATATTTAACAGACTTTTGAATCTATCAGGGTCCCATAAAGCTAAGAGAGGTCAGTCTATCTTACCAATTTTAATAATTAATGACAAATTTAAGTGGAAAGGTGGGGGTGGTTTTATAAAGCCTAGACAAAAGAAAGTGGAAAATTTCATCTACTCTTTCATCCTTCTATGTATCAACTCAGCAACCTCTTATTGAACACTATTGCTGTGGAACAGTTCTATGGGGAGTGGATGAAGTGGAAGACATATATAGATGAATGCAATGCATTCATTTACCCCTTCTATTCATCCAACAAGTCTTCATAGACTATATATAGCAGGCAATGGTGATGTTACAGTGATTAATAAGATATACTGGCTCTGCTTGCATTCTGGTAAGAAAGGCAAATATTTTTTAGGTAATTACTATAAAGTGTGATGAGTGATAGGATAGCAGAGCTACAAGGGTGGTAACAGAGGGCCATGTTAACATAAAGAGCAAGAATGTGACTATTTGCTTTAATGCCTATGAAAATCACAAGGCCTAGTTGGGAGGGATCTTAAAGGTGGAATAGGAGTTCACTGGGGAGAGATGAGAATGGACGTTCAAGGTAGATTGACCGGAATGTAGAAAGCATGCCAACAGCAAAATTAGCAGATCACTTTTACAAAAACGAAAACAAAAACAAACAAACCTCCAAAAACCAAAAAACAAAACACTGATAAAACTAGGACATGGAAAATATTGGAAAGAAGGGTTCTGGTAGAAGATAAAACTGGAAAGAAGAGTTGGGGGTACATTTTTGAAAGATATTATATGCTCGGCTAAAGGATTTCATGTCATCCTAAAGAGATGAAATTCATCATATAGCAATAGAACAATACAAATATTTGTGCTGTAGGAACAAAGAAAGCTAGGATGGGGAGAAACAGAGACAGTGAATTCATTTAGGAGGCAGTGTAAATTAAGCAGGCAAGAATGGTCAATGATTCCATTTCCAAATCTTTGGGACTGAAAGGAAATGTCCAGGTGAACAAAGTTGTTCCTAACATTGTATCGAGAGTTTGTAACCTAAGGAATCAGCTATATGTGCCCCGTGTGTGTGGGGGGGCGGGCGGCGAAGGGGGGTGATGGCTGGAGTGAAATAATTGCTCAAAATGAAAAACTTTAATCCACTATGCAAGAAAGTATGCATCTAAATGCTTTCATGCGGTCTGAGAGAGAAAAGTTTATGATGGAAGGGAAGATTTCAGTGCAAAGTTGTTTTTAAAATGAGAGAAGTCTTAGGTGAGTCCTAAGAGAAAGGACTTAGTGAACAGGGAGAAACTGGAGCTACTAAGAAAGATGAGATAAATATGGAAGTAAAGTTTCTCAGAAATTGGAAAGGGTTGGGATTTATAACTGGTGGAGGAGTTAGATAAAATGAGAGATTTCTGTTCTTGTGAAGGTGAAAAAAGGGTGAGTAGATACAGATAATGGTCAAAATTTGGAGAATTGAGGTGCAAAGTAGTTAGGGAGCTCAATATCCTTAATAAAGTCTGAAATGAGGATATATGCTATGAGAGAAGTGGTGAGATTTTAGATGTTAAAGAATGGGATGACTATCAAGGGGTCAATTGTAATCAGGTTTCTTTTTTAAAAAAGTTTTTTGTTATAGTTGATTTACAGTGTTCTGTTGATTTCTGCTGTACAGCAAAGTGACTCTGTTACACACACACACACACATTCTTTTTCTTATATTATCTTCCATCATGTTCCATCACAAGTGATTGGATATAGTTCCCTGTGTTATACAACAGGACCTCATTGCTTATTCAGTCCAAATGCAATAGTTTGCATCTGTGAATGCTAAACTCCCAGTCCACCCCACACCCTCCCCCTTTCCCCTTGGCAACCACAAGTCTGTTCTCTATGTACATGAGTTTGTTTCTGTTCCCTAGATAGGCTCATTTGTGCCATATTTTAGATTCCACATATAAGCGATATCATATGGTATTTGTCTTTCTCTTTCTGATTTACTTCACTTAGTATGAGAAACTCTGGTTCCATCCATGTTGCTGCAAATGGAATTATATTGTTCCTTTTTATGGCTGAATACTATTCCATTGTGTATGTGTACCCCATCTTCTTAACCCATTCATCTGTTGGACATTGAGGTCGTTTCCATGTCTTGACTATTGTGAATAGTGCTGCAGTGAACATAGGAATGCACATATCTTTTTGAATGAAAGTTTTTTCTGGATATATGCACAGGAATGGGATTGCTGGATCATATAGTAGTTCTATACTTAGTTTTCTGAGGTACCTCCAAACTGTTTTCCATAATGGTTGTACCAATTTGCATTCCCACCAAGAGTGTAGGAGGGTTCCCCTTTCACCACGCCCTCTCTAGCATTTGTTATTTGTAGACTTATTAATAATAGCCATTCTGGCCGGTGTGAGGTGGTACTTCATGGTAGTTTTGATCAGTTTTCTTAGTATGAGCTGAGTTATCAGCATCTCAGTGGCAATGGAGAATAGCAGGTTAAATGAATGGGAAAAGATGGGAATATATACTCCAAAGAAGTCATTAGAGCCTTATGAAGAAAAAACTCAGGCGACAGTGAGGTCTAAGATATGGTCGAGTTTGTGCATGAATTATGCAGCGTGGAGGAGGCTGTTGGCTGACGGATGGGAGGGGCCACAAATTGAGGTTGAAATTGAATGGATCACGATAAGGATATAAATGTCCATAAGAATGAAAGGAAAGATAAGGCTGGAAAGACAATATAGTTGTAAAATTAAAATTAGGTACTGTGGGGTTTAGGAAATTGTGGTAATAAAAGAGGAACAATATAAAATGCACTGGAATAGTAGAAAGAATAAGGATCACGAAAGTTTTCAAAAGCTGAGTGTAGGAATTCCCTTCATGGCTCAGCCGTTAACAAACCCAACAAGGATCCACGAGGATGCGGGTTCCATCCCTGGCCTCACTCAGTGGGTTAAGGATCCGGCGTTGCCCTGAGCTGTAGTGTAAGTCACAGATGTGGTTCAGATCCCACGTTGCTGTGGCTGTGGTGTAGGCTGGCAGCTGTAGCTCCAATTCAACAACAACAACAAAAAGCTGAGCGTAGTTACTTCTAATCTATGTTCATATTCAGCTTCCTTTCCTGTCAACGCACATTCTTCAGATAATCCAGGATAATGCATCTAGACTCTAGTTTTATTTTTTATCATATTTACATTAATAAAATGTGTATAAATACATAGTATTGTTAACTACTTATCTCAGGTACATTATCTCCTTTGGTCTATATGAGTCCTCTACATTGTTTCATTTATGTAATGATTCCATTGTATCTCCATTCCCGACTCCCACTTTCCTCCTTTTCTCCACCATAGGGAAAATATCAATTGTACATGCATCTTTTTGCTTGCATGTACCCTTGCAAAATGTGTATTGTTGTTTTGAGTATATAACTTTAATTAGCATAAATGGCATTATATAATATATTTTGTTCAATCTTGTTCTCTCTAAGGGATGCCTTTAAATCCATCTCTATTGTTATGATTACATCTAAGTTGTTGCTTTTAACTGTGCATTGAACTCCATGGTGTGTTGTCAAAACATTTTACCCATCATTGTTCCAGTAATGAACACACAAGTTTGCTTACACAAATAATGCTGCAGGGAATATCCTTGCATATGTCCCCTTTGGGACTTCTATGCAAACTTCTTTGGAATATATATCAAAAATAGAGTTGGAAATGAGAAGTTGTACACATACTATTTTGACTGGGTAGAGCCAGATTGTTTTCAAGAATAGCTGCTCTAGTTCACACTCCCAACAATAGTGCCTGAAGGTTTCAACAGCCTTGCATTACTGCCAACACTTGGCATTACCACCTTTCTAATTTCTGCTGAACTGATAGATTTAGATTGATTTCTTATTGTGGCTTTAATTTACATATTTTTGATTACTAGAACATTATAGCATCTTTTCACATAATTCATAAATTTTTGGATTTTCTCATCTGTATTAGTTGTATCCATTTTTCTATGGGGGTTACTTTTTTTTTTTCCCTAGCTAATTTGCAAGAATTCCTGGTGTATTATGATTATAAATACCTTTTCAATTTTTGACATTCAAATATCTTTTCCCATTCTGTAATTTTTTTCTTTGTATATTGTTGTTGAACAGAATTTTTTAATTGAATGCAATCATGCTGGGAGATAAATGGATCAATAAACTTCTCTGCTAAACTCTGTTCAGAATTTAAAATTTTGAACTCAGAGATAATAAGACTGTTGATTTTTGAGATACATTGATGACAGCATGCGTTTCTACTGAAATTTCACAACTCGTTTCTGTCCCTTACCTTTAAGAAGACTACGTTTTAAAAAACTCTTCTTTGAAATCTGAGATATCTTAATATTCTTTCAATAAATTATCTTGTTAAAAGTAAGCCAGGGTTGCTTTTTATAGTGTACAGTCATAAGAACCTTCACTAATACAGTAGATGAGAAAACTGAATGACAAAATGGCATTCTGCGGATGATTAAGTTCATAAAATAGTCATGCAAACCCTTGAGATGTACACATTTCCAACCACCAAGAGGAATTTCCTTCATAACCTATTCAATTGAACAGAGAACAAAATGGAAAATTCTCATATAATAGAACTTCTATTATTGATAGATAAATGCACTTCCCACCCAGTTCCATAATTACATTTAGTTATATACTAATAAAAGCATGACAATTTGATCATTCCATAGCACTACATACATTTTAAATTATGGACCTTAAAATAAAAATCCAAATGTCTCTCAAGAGAATTCTGAATAAGCTAATTTTTCTCATTTTTTTGGTGACCTCTTAATCTGGGCAACACTTGACTATCAGCTGCATATTTCTAAATATGCTTAGACAGTAAATACATCCTCTTCCCAGCACAAGCTTGTGTCCTATCAAAGGCTCAATTATGCTTCTGCAAAGGGGCAGTACATTACTTAATAATGCCAAGAGTGTGATTGCCTTGGAGAATAAAGACAGAACAATGTTTATGTAAGAAACGCTCAAAGAATGCAGCTTTTGTGTGTGTGTGTTTCTGTTCTTTAACTGGTAATTGAAATATGCCTAGATCCTAAAATAGAGATTCCTGAGAACAGATGTGATTGTAATTCTGTCTGTCAAGGACAACAACAGTTTGGATTTTTGTTACATACAGGAAATGAATCTTTCAGGTCAGTGTGAGTGAAAATTTTTTTAATCCTGTATTCTAGTACTTCTCAAACTTTGTTAGTCATAAGATTTTGATTCAAGAGTTCCGGGTAAGGCCCTGGAATCTGTTTGTTTAACTCCCAAGCAGTTAAACATCCCTAGCAGTTTCTTAGGAAGTTGGTCCATCTGCTGTCCAAGGGGAATTCTCTTTTAGTTTATCAGAATAACATGGAAGGGAATCAAATGGAGTGACCATCTTTGATAAGTTTATAATATGAACTATCGTGAATTTATTAAGTCTATCTAAAATATTAGAAAATAGTCTTTGGTGATAATTTGCAAAAGTATTAGAAGCCTCATCCATAAATATAACAAAGTGTTGTTGGGGAAATTAGATGAGCTGGTGTGTGTAGAGCACTGATTTTTATTCACTTTTTCACTTGGTAGAAATTTGAGTTCCTACCAATGTTAAAGTCTGCTTGGAAGATACAGGGCATACAGAGATTATAAAATGCAATTCTTGACTTCAAGGAGTTCATGATCTATTAGACAAATACATAATGAATAATTGCAATTATATTAAGATGAAGATAATGATACCATATATGGTAGAAAAAGTAGTGTTCAATTGTGTTAGAATGTAAGCCCCTTTCATTAAATCAATAACTATTTTTCAAATACTTGCTATATCTAAGGAGTTATTAGCTATAAGTACTACAATTCTGACTTAAAATAACTCCTGTCTTCATGACAATTACACTTCAGTAGGTTATAGCTCTTAAGAATTAACAGGAAATCAGAGTTCCCATTGTGACTCAGTGGTAATAAACCCAACTAGTATCCATGAGGACGGGGTTTGATCCCTGACCTTTCTACGTGAGTTAAGGATCCGGCATTGCCATGAGCTGTGGTGTAGGTCACTGACATGGCTCAGATCTAGCATTGCTGTGGCTGTGATGTAGGCCGGCAGCTGCAGCTCTGATTCGACCCTAGCCGGGAAACTTCTATATGCCATAGGTGCTGCCCTAAAAAAAAAAAAAAAAAAGAATTAACAGGAAATTAAAATGTTACTACATATAATTGTAGAAATATAGTGTGTGATATTATAGAAACATTAAATCTATATTTGGGGTATAGGAGTAGATAAATTGATAACTAAAAGATGAAAAGGGGTCAGACAGACAAAGAGGGAAATAGAATAGTTTGTATAGAAGGAACATCCTTCTAGAAGACCTGGCTGTAAGGGAGAGGATGGCACAGTTGAAGATCTAACTGTGGACCTAAAACCTGGCATGAGAGGATCATCACATTGAGAAAAAAAGTGCTGGAGAAGTGCGCAGGGGTCGGGAGATGTGGGTCAGGTTGCGTAATTTGTACTTTATTTTTTGAGTTGTGAGAGACCACCGAAAGGCATTTTACAAGGGAGAGACATGATCAGATTTATATTTTAAAAAAACCACTCAGGCTCCTGTATAGACAACAGACTTATAGAGGTTAAAACTGCAGGGAAGGGGACTTGTTGGACTGGTACATTAATTGAGTTTAGAGGAAATGGAGCCCTGAATTAGGGTAATTTGGGGTGGTTAAAGAGAGTTGGGCAGATCAGAGAGATGTGAAGCAAGAGTTAATGCTGAGATATTTGTATTCTGAAACTTAGGCAGTAAAAAGCACAAAGATGGCACTCCAAAAAAATGTTCATTGCATGAGTCAGGAGAATACTTCATAAAGGAGATAACAGAGTTGGATTGTGACAAATGATGTATTGGACACATTTTCTGGATTTTCAGCCAGGTCTTCAAACTTAGGGTTTCCATAACTGCATCTGTCTTTGCCCATGGAATCTACTCCTCATCTTGATTATTTTCTGGACCTGGCATTAATCCCCTCCTACTTACCCAAGACTGGGGGGGTCGCTTACCTCTTTCTCCAGTACCTAACACAATATTTTGGCCAGGTAGGCCAACATTATTCCATAATATTGTCTGAATAAACAACTCTATGCATTCCCCGTGTTCAACAGCTCACCATGAATGAAGCATCCCCATTCAGGTCAAATCAGTGGTCAAAGATTTGTGCTCATCTTTGCAACATTTCCTCTCTCCTCTGTTGCTGTTGGTTTTCTGTGGACACAGGTAGAATTCTCAGATATCTTTATCTGCAAGCTGGGCCCTCTTCAGTCCATTCTAAAATAGCTGCCACAGAAATATTTTATAAGTTGTCATGGCTTTCCTCTCTTTGAAGTGTTCAGTGACTCCCCTCACCATGCTAGCCTGCCCCTCATGATCCTCCATTACTTCCATTCTGATTTTCTCTTTCTTGTTTCCTATTACCTTCCCCTCAACCCTACACACCAGTCTACTTCACCCATAATGATATTATGGTTTCTCAAAATGCCCTACTTTTAGGCACATCTATATTTTGACCATGTTGCATTTTGCTTGGAAATCTCTCCATTTCGGACTCTATTTAGTCCAAGTCTATCCTCCCTTCAAAGCCTGGGTCTGAACCTTATTGTCACCATGGAAACTTCTGAGTCTCTTCCAACTAGTAATGACTGGTCTTCTCTAAGCTCTGAGGACATTTTAATTTGCACATGTCTCAAGTACACATCATCGTCTTTCTTTTAAATGATTATTTGTACTTATGGTCTACTTCCCTTTATACACTGTGGAGTGTGCGCATTTTCTTTTTGCTGACGTAGTGATACCTAGTCTGTTGTCTTATGAGCAGAATATACCCATTAACATTTATTGAATGAATGAATGAATGAATACATATCCAAAATCCATTCCTGGCTAAACCCAAGGGACTGTTCTGCCATTCTCCTTACAAATTTATTCTCTAAAAGGGCTGTGATTGACCACTAGAGAGAACTGAGAAGTGAATAGAGATGTTTTGAATATAACAGTGTCTAGGAAAGCGTTACCACTGACTTTCAGTGGTTAGGGACCAGGCTTGCTAAATTTCCCAAGGCACTCTGAACAGTCTTGTTCACTTCTGCTGAAAAACATTTATAGGCTTTAAGTTTTAGTGTATGATAGTTCTATTCTTGGCTTTTTTTTCTTGGATTTTGGCTACATAATTTTGTTAAGAATTTGATGAAATAAGGTGTATAAGGTTAGGTTGCAAAATAAGCTTGCAGTCCGTGAAAGCTGTTCCTGTTGGTTTCTCATCTAGAAAATGGGGATAATGATACTATTCAGAGGAGTAAATAAGTTAGTGCATAGGAAGCTCTTTGAACAGTGCCTGGCATATTGTAAGTGCTCAATAAACATTAATTTTTGCTGTTATTATTGCTCCTGTGTTATTAATATTATTTTCAGGTGTTTCATAGAGTAAGGTTATATTGAATTTACAGCCACTTAAAAGCCTCAGGACTTTTTCACACGAAGAGGTGTTAAGTCAGTTCGTTTGTGATCTTATACCTAAAATGTAAATAAGCTCAGACCTTGCAGTGTTTTGGTTCCTTTTGAAGGTTGTTGGGAAATTCCAAGGTAAACCAGACTTAATGCCTGTGGCCTTTATCCACAGCACTGAGAAGAGATTACCAAGGTGAAGCAAAATAGCAGTTTGATTTCAGGTTTTGCATTGAAATGGATCTGGCATTTGCTGCTTTTTATATAGTGCTTGAGCTGCCTTTCCACTCAGCATTTGATTTTCTAGGGAAAGAAATGTATAAAGATATAAATTTGCTAGTAGCAATTTTTTTTTTTCCAATTTCTTTGGTAAGACTGAATGTTTTAGTGGGGCTCAAAAAGCAATCCACCCTTGAATTTAGCATTAACTTTCTTCCATTTTTTAAATTATTTTTTATTTAATAAATTTGTCGTGTTATGCCATAAATTAAAATGTACAGTGTTACTTTGATACATTTGTATGTTATAGTATCATTGCCATTGAAGCAATATTTATCACACTGTAGCTATTGTCTATATTCATTATACTGTACATTAGATCTCTACAGCTTATTTACAACTTGTTCCAAGTTTGTACTCTTGAGCACTGTAAATATTATCCCCCTCAACCCTCATCCCTTGGTAACTAACATTTTAGTCTCTTTTGTTTTTACAGATTTTACCTTTTTTAAAATTTATTTAAGATTTTTATTTTTTCTGTTATGGTTGATTTACAGTGTTCTGTCAATTTTTGATGTACAGCAAAGTGACCCAATCATATGTTCATATATATATATATACAGACACACATATATATATATACATACATATATATCTTTCTCACATTAACCTCAGATTTTACTTTTTCGATTCCACACATAATTTATATTATACAGTACTTGTCTTTCTCTGTCTGCCTGATTTCGCTTAGTACAATGTGGTCAAGGTTCGTTTATATCACCACAAATGGCAGGATGTTCTCCTTTCTCATGGCTGAATACTATCCCATTATATATTAATAAAATGAAATGGCAGTCTATATAATGGGAGAAAATCTTAAAAACCATATGTTGGATTAGAGGTTATATATCTTTAGGGTTTTTATATATATATGTATATTTCTATATCCAAAATATCTGAACAACTAGCACAACTTAGTGACAAAAATATGTTGAAAAAATGGGCAGAAGAATTAAACAGACATTTTTTTCAAAGTAGACATCAAAATGGTCAACAGACACATGAAAAGATGCACAACATCACTACTCATCAGGGAGATACAAATAAAAGCCACAATGAGACATCACCTCACACCTGTTAGACTGGCTGTCATCAAGAAGAGACAAGTGCTGGTGAGGATGTGGTGAAAAGAGAACTCTGTGCACTGCTGGTAGGAACGTAAATTACTCCACCACTGCAGAAAACAACATGGCGTATCCTCAAAAAGTTAAAAATAGACCTACCATATGATCCAGCAATTCCACTTCCTGGTATACACCCAATGTAAATGAAAACAAGATTTTGATGAGATGCATGCTCATGTTTATTATTCCATTATTCACATTAGCCGAGATATAAATTAGCCTTGTGCTTGATTTCATGGTAGTTGTTACCCTCACTGGCTCACAAAACCCTCCCTTATGCATGACCTCCTTTGATTTTTCACAACAGCCGCATGAAGTAGGAGTTATCATTAGTCTTTTACCAAGGAGGACATGAGCACATTTGTGACTCACACATAGAGTGTCAGTGCCAAAAATTCACATTTGGGTTTTCTGGCTTTAAAGTCTAAGATTAATTGGTGAACCATTTAATAGAATGATAAGAATCTACGGGATTCTGAATCAGATGGTGGGGGAGAATGAGAGCAGAAGAAAGGAAATTTATGAGCTGATTTCTGTATACCAGTCTTGTTGCTATTATTCATTACAATCCTGAGTAAAAGGGAAATTAAATAACTTAGCAGGCTTTTAACTATGTACAGGCTGTGTACTCATTTTTTTTTTTAAGTTTGTTTAAAGCTCAGGATGCTTCCAATATTTAAAGGGTTCAAGGTGACAGTTAAAAGTAATTAAAAGTGGTTCAAAGTTCTAAGGCAAAGTTTTCACACAGCCAGTTATTAAATACCATTTTTATCCTTGGTTCTGTGGAAGGTGAACCAGTTATGACTTGAAACGTAGGATGCAGGGGAAGGGATTTCTCTGTAGCAAGAGAGGATGGTCTCAGCCAGAGACACTTGTACTTAAGTGGTAATTTTTAAAATCCAGAATCCATGAGTCTAGGGCTTTATGTTTTCTATCTTTTCTGTTGGGACTTGGAGGCAATTCCTCTCATTAACTCAAATAAAGATGATCTTCTGGGAAAAGAATCATTGTGGACCAAATTTACTCACTGGTTGTTTTCAGTTATTCAAAACCCAACTTCAGCCATGAGCTGTGGTGTAGGTTGCAGACGTGGCTGGGATCCCCCGTTGCTGTGTCTCTGGTGTAGGCCGGTGGCTACAGCTCCGATTCAACCCCTACCCTGGGAACCTCCATATGCCATGGGAGCGGCCCAAGAAATGGCAAAAAGACCAAAAAAACCAAAAAAAACCAACAACAACAAAAACCCAAAACATACAAAAACAAAAAACCAAAACCCAACTTCAAAGTTAAATAAAAGTTTTAATGATTCTCATTAAAATAGGTATGGGGAAAACTTATAAATGAGTTATTCTTGCCCAGGCTAGTATAAAAATTTAACAAGCTCCCTCCATAGGATTAGTAGTCTTCAAATTTTTATGCAAACTGTTTATATTTTTTATGTTTCAGAGAGAGAAAATTTTGAATTAAGTATATCTGCATATTTCCTTTTATCATCACAAACATATCAATATTTCATATTTCTGATAGCTTTCTAAATAATATAATTATTTTATTTTATCTTTCAGTTATATCAGTTCTGTGTTCCTAATTCCCCCCTCCCCCATTTTTTAAAAATCTCTAGGAAAGAGGAGGTATATTTGTTGTTTGTGGCTGTGTGGCATTAGATGAATATTTTAAAACCAAGTTATAGAAATCCCTTAGAAACTTATGCAACAGGTACATGTTTATTATTCAGTGCGTTCATGAAAAAATAGATTTTTCAACTCCCGAGGTTATACTGGTGAACATAATTTAAAATAAAACCTGAGAAAAGTAAAAGAGATTACATAAATATTCATGAAAATGCCCTCTTCAGGAAATAGGGTCATTTGAACAGTCTATTCCATTAAAAATCGCTTTATTTCACTTAAATTGGTTACCTCGCAGGGAAGGAAGACATAAGAATACTAAGGGATTGATTCTGAAATCTGGGCCAAAAAAATGACTTTGAAATCTCTATATTGCATTAGCCAGATGGAATTTATCACAAAAATCTAGAACTGCTCTGTTGTTTTAACCTATATATACTCAGAGTACCAAGAATCCATTTAAGTGCTATGTCAAAATTCTATGAAATACTAGTATCTTTATTATAATATGGATACTGATAAACTACAAATTAAAATGGACTTTTGTAGCATTTGGTGTGAACAAAAACTAGCAATTGCCCAAATGTGACTTGCTAATAATCACTTGTAATGATCATTAAAATTAATTCATAATCAGAATATAGAATAGACTATAAAATCACTAGTGTAATTTTATTATTAATGAAAGTCGCTAGAAATTAAACCAAATGATCTTTAATCAAAATAAAATAAATTTGAACCTATAATATTTTTATCAGATATTTGTCCCCATATTTGCTGATCAACTATTGTCATAGATAAAAGTTTAATCTGAACAGTTCACAAAACTGCTGCACGGATAATTTCTTGGACTTATGCCTATCCCACCGCCCATCACTGTCTCTCCCCACCCCCATCCCTTTAACTGGTGCTTTCAAGTTTTAAACAAAAATGTTATCATCTGAATGACTGCATCCCCTCAAAATTCACATATTGTAATCCTAATGCTCAACGTGATGATGTCATGATGTGGAGCCTTTGGGAGGTGCTTGGTCATGAGGGTGGCACCCTCGTGAGTGAGATCAGTGTGCTTATAAAGGAGACCCCACAGAGCTCCCTAGGTCCTCCCACCAAGTGTGAGGCCACAGCAAGAGGTTGGCAGTTTGCAGCCTGGAAGAGGGTCTTCACCAGAATCCTATCATGACGTCACCCTGGTCTTGGACTTTCAGCCTCCAGAGCTGGGAGAAATAAATTCCTATTGTGTATAAGCCACCCAGTTTATAGCACTTTGCTATAGCAGATTGAACAGACTAAGCCTCTTGAGAACAACTGAAAAAAATGGAAAAAGTAGCAGGTTAGATGAGATTGTTCTGAACCATTGATACTCAATATATGTCCTGGGACCAGGAATATCAGCATCATCTGAGAATTTGTTAGAAATGTAAATACTAGGCCCCATTCTGGAACTATTGAGTTGGAATTCCCAGATAATTCATGTGCAAGACAAAGCTTGAAAAGCATTGTTCTATGAGATGCCATGAATACTGCAGACGCTGAGTTGGTTGATATACCTTTCCATTTCTGACCATAGCTTGGTCATCTTGAGTTAGAAGTGCTTTGGGATGGGGTCTAGAATGTCCTCTTCCTATTACGCAGGATGAAACCCTTCTATTTTCAACCCTGCTGCTCATTCAGTCTCCTAGTGGCTAAAATGAAGGGCTAAGCCATGCAGCTTTGTCCCTTTCCCCAAAATCTAGATTAGGCAAGAAATCAGAAAAGACTGAGTTAATCATTACATGAACGCTGTCAAATTAATTAAAGAAGGAAGCTATTAGACTGAAGTGATTCTGATGCTTTAGCAGCCGTGAGAATGAATAAAGAAAACCTCATTTAAACTGGAGATGGGAAGGCAGGAAAGGGGAGCTCTGATGCCTGACCATTCATTACCCTCTGCAGACCCCCAAAAGGAAGAGAGGCACCTTGCATCTCCAATAAGAAGAAAACTATCCCAGCAAGAGGAAAAAAGACTTTCTTCTTGCCTGGCAACAGGCCAACCAAAGAGATATTGTCATAATTCAGCCAATGAAAAAACCAGTATACTTCAAACTCTATTTTCTCTGATAGACTCTTTGTTTATTATAATCCTTCCCAACTTCCTCTTTTCCTCTGTAAAAGAATGGCCCCTTCCTTTGCTTCTCTGGACTTGCTTACAGTTTTTGCTGCGGCATGCTTGTTCTGAATTGCACTTCTCTGCTCTTCCCAGATAAACCATTTTGCTTGTAAAATAATTGGCTGTAAAATAACAGCCTAGCTAATTGAATCAAGACCTAACCCTGAAAGTACTCCAAGATTAAGACATCAAAATCTAAGGACAACCAATCACAAACAGCTCAGTAGGCTCTTCCAAATAAGGTACATGCTTAAGCCATAGCCAGTCAAGTAATTTCTTAGCTTTGCTTCCACCTCTTCTCCATACAAATCTGTCTCCAGCTCCTGTGGGTGGAGTGCTCCGAACCACTTGCTCTTTGGTGCTGCTCCATTCAAATCAATTTTTGCTCAAACTCTCACAAGTTTTAATATGCCTGGGGTAACTTTTAACAAAGCCTTAACCAGGAATGCTGCTCTGGTTCTTGTTAATGTCCTTACTGGTGCATTCCCGGCAGGAGAGAGGTAGAATGTTGAGGCTGGGGTCCGGTCCTCAGAGTTTTTGAGGTGCAGACGATAAGAAGGTATATAAGCTGTCATGACAAAGAAAGAGAGCCTGAGGTACTTTGGTTTGTCATCCAATGTGACTACTTGGAATTTTTTTTTGCATTTAAAATTTTAAAACAATGAAAGAGAAAGCAAACTGTAAGATGCCATATTTTTGTTTGGAAAGTGCAAATTTTAGTCCATAGTGTGAGATCTTTTGTGGAATTTAAATAATGTACTTTAAACTGGAGTTTATTCTTTTAAAATTATTAGCCATTTGTTTTAAAACTAAAAAATGAATTGAGAAAAAAAATATTACAATGGTGGTAAATTATGAGCAGATACTTTGATTTTATTAAAATTTATTTAATAGACATTATTATCTTTTACTGCTGTAGACTAACATTAAACGTAAATTTTTCTCACCTTTTAAAAATTAATATAATCAAAAGTACTAATCCATTGTTTTTTGTACTGAATTAAATAATTGAATATGCTTTTACATATACAGTTTAATAAAATTCTCATCTGCATTCCTCTTTTGGCTATCATTAGGATTCCTTTCATTTTATAAGTGTAACTGGTATAATTCTGTCTTGTAGAGGAGGCAGTGTTAAAAAATGTTCCTGCCTCACGAGTTCCCTTGTGGCACTGTGGGTTAAGGACCCAGCATGGTCACTGCAGCAGCTCATGTTGCTGCTGTGGCACAGGATCAGTCCCTCAAGCGAGAACTTCCCCATGCAGCAGGCATCTCCAAAAAAAAAAAAAAAAAAAAGGTTCTACTCTTGGTGTCAAATACATTAGGTACAGGGCTACCTGACCTTGGTTCAGTGCTGGGGTTCTCTTCCTTTAGATTTCCTAAACTTGAACACTAGAATGATCCAGGTTTTACCTAGTAAAGAGCTATGATTGTTCCTGGAAAGGACTCTTTGTGGGAAGTATTTCATTTCTTTGCTTTTTCAAATAAGACATTATCTAACGACACCTGCAGTATGACATGGGACTTGAGAAGAAGATTTGACTTTGAGGGATTCCTAGATTTCACTCCATGTTAATTTGAATCTAGCATTTAACATGAGGATGGGAATGGAGAAAATATTTTATCTACAGCTTCTCTCAGAAGACACAAACTGAATGCTCTTAAACTAAATGTTTTAACACAACTTCCCAGAGATTTTTGAACTCTCTGGGGCTATTTGCCTTGAGTTACCTATTTTCTAATTTTTTTGGAGACTGAAATCTTTGTGCTGCTTCTTCATTCTCTGCATTTAGTCAAGATTGAGGAGGAAAGAAATGTATTTTTGAAACTTTAGAAGCAGAAATATAGTATATTGTGACTAACTAGGATGGATAAATGAAATAAGGATTCAAAAAAGCTACCTATGAGGGACAAGCAGGTAAAATAAAGGTGCGAAGCAGGCAATATGAAGTGGAAGGCATCAGGAAAATGGGAGAGAGTGTTTGCAAGGTGTGGGGATAAGCACTGCTCAGCCCCAGCTGATTACAATCAGGGAGTTACCTGTGCACAGAGTTGCCAGATCACTTGATAGAAGCATGGAATCTGAATCTTCACATGGCGTCTCTCAGTGTTTTCAAATAGAGTGCAGGCAAAGAGGAAGGTGTGTCTTGGCCAGATTCAGTCCATGGGCCACTTGAGTTTGCCACCTCTAGAGAAACAAATTTCCATAATATATCCTAATAATTATCAGTTACTTCGCTAAGGAAGTCATTCCAACTAGATGTTATGAAACTATTATGTGTTAATTCAGATCCCGTTTTCTTTTGTTTTGTCCTTAAGGAGAAGAACGGTAGCATTCATTTTCTGCCTAAGAATGTAATGCATTTAAAAACTTCAGCAACCCCACAGAGAACTTATTAATCTCCCAGTGAATTGGTATCAAAATATTCTTCTAATATCAGTCACATGCAATTTTATCAAGATTTTAGCTGAGGGGATCTGATGGGACACTGAGATAGGAAAAAGGACCCTGTCTTTTCTCAATGGGGTATCTTTAAACAATTAAAGGAACTCCTGTTAGATCTGAAAGTCTTTGACATGCTTAAATTCGCTTAATTATCACTAGTACTGAATGCTTAGTCAAAACATATTGTCACATAGTCAACAACCTCAAAGCCTGTTCCTATTAATGGCAATTGCTTTAGACAGTGAATGAGCTAAAACATGACCCTCTCTACGCCTGTGTGTGCCCATACTGGTGACACAGAAGCCTTCATAAAATGAACTTTAGTTTTTGTAAGTCATTGAGACTCTTAACCTCATGTCCATCTACATTAAATATTTTATATGCAAACCTTGCCTCTCTGTTGCATGATAAAGCCACTATTTACCAGAATCTTTTATCCCTGCTCAGTCTTTCACCTAGCAACAACACTTTGAAAACTTACATTGACAACCAAATAAAAACGATAATTAAGTCAAGATATCAGGACAAGTTTTAATAGGCGCTCTGGTAAACAAAAGTGCTTTAAACTTAAATCTCACCCCCAAGTCTCCCACATGCATTGTTTGTATCTTTACTTAAGAAAAACATGAAATTTCTAGTATTTTTAGCAGTCTGGGGGAGAACAGTGATTCCTGTGGGGCGAGAGGAAATGGCGACGTCATTAGGGAAATAGGAATGCGTTCTTTATTTACATTTGAAGAAGCTTGTGTAATGTCTAGCACTTTGCAGTGACCCAGTGAAGAACTGAGTGAGTAATGGGAGCCCAGCAGCTCCATGACAAGGTTCTTGTCAAGGCCCTTTTGAGCCTGAGATGAGTGTTGAAAGCCTATCAGCAGAGGCTGCCTTTCCAAACAAGGAACATCTCTCAGGCTGACTTTTCCAATTCTAGTGAAAGTGGGAGAGGGGTGAGGTCAGTGGGATCATGTGTGGGGAATGTCTATATTCAAAGATCCCATATTTTATATTCTTGTAGGAGTTTTTTTTTTCCCTAAAGAACATATTCCAACCCACTCATTCATTTATATTAAGAATTAATTGTCAAGCAAATAATATTTCAAATTTAGAAATCCTACTCATTTCTAATTATAGCTGTCAGAATGGTAGGGCTTTGTGAACTAGCTCGCAAACATGGAAAAGCCTTCCTAGTAAATCAATAAAGTGGAACATTTTTAGAGATATGTGATTAATTATTTAGCACAAGGAAACACTATGCAGCTTGTACTGTGTCTACGTATAGTTGCATAGATTCTTTTCTTTCTAATAGAAAGCTAATTGTTCTTTTTAAGCACCTAGGGTACAAATCACTTGATTTTTTTCTAAGTGGTATGTCAAACTAACTTACATAGTCAGTGCCTACTTGTGAATATATTGCAAATATGGCTGTGGAAATAAATGCAATGGACCATTCACAACCTTCCTTATAATACCTCAAAGGCATCTATTATGTAGGCAAGCACTTCTGCTTAACAACTTTGTCCTTTAATAAAGAGGCTTGCTAAAATATAGCCTGTTCAGACTGCGTTACTCATTTGGTAGTGATTTCTGATAGTTTATAATAGAATGCAGGGAGCTATGATAAGGATTCATTGCAAGTTATGAAAGTAATTGCACATGTGACATTAATTAAATTAATTATTTTCTTAAAATTTCAACCTAGGGAAAAAAAAGATGTAGACACAAAAAATGTATAACATTGTGGGCAATATCATAGGCCATGTAAGAAAATTTTTTGGGTTCAATTTCATCTATTAACTGGATGAGATTGTCCATTTACTAATGTGTCTGGGCTCTAGTTTCCTCAGCTGGAATAGAGGTCTGTTATTAACTATACTCGTTGGGTAGATGAGGATCAGATGCAACAATGCATATAAATTGCTTAAATGGTGCCAAGCATGTAGTAAATACTCAGTTATTGTTATTATTATTTCAAAATTAAGCCAGGAATTGGGAGTATTTTCTGCATTTCCAAAAATATTTAATAGTCATTTGAGAACCAATGGCTCATGTCAGCCTTTATAAATATTCACAGCAAATACCATAAAACTCTACTCTGTGTAATGAAAGATTCACACAGGTGGAGATGCATTATTTTCCTGAAGAAATTCATGTTATGAGAACATTTTATACTCCCACCTGTTAAATCCCTATTTGGGTTTTGTCCTTATGAAATCCCTATTGATGTAAGACTAATACTTCAGCTATTTAAAAATTCAGTTCTCTGGCAAACTCCTTTTAGTAGAAGATGAATCAACAACAGGAACTGAACAGGTCACTCTAGACAGAAAAATAGATGTCACAAAAATCTATATCTCAAATTCTCACACTTATGAAAGTATTTTTCCAGCCTTCACTAAAAGTTTATTTATCCTTATTTTATACATAGTTCTTTAAGAAAAAGTCATTAACTGGATTCCTGCAAAATAGACTAGGAAACAGTAAACTAGGAATGGGAAGATTAATCATGTCTATATCATCAAGAATTTATCAAATGGCTTGATGAAGACAACAGAGATCGAAAAATTACAAAAAGCAGAAATGATGTAAATGAATAAATCTTAGGCCTTTGGGGGCTACTTTATACTGGGACACACTTTATAGATTCTGATGAAATTAAATATTTTAATAATACAGAATAAAAGTTGATATTTATAAGTATTCTAAATCATCAAGAAATAATTAAATCTCTTTATGTTACTCTAAGAAGATGAGGAAGTAATAGATCAGAAATGTCAAATTGGTGTCCTACAGGAAGAATCTGACTAGTTAATGTTTTGATACATCAGTTTATTTGAAACAGTTGACTGACTTGCCAGTATTTAAAAATCAAAGACTTTCACCTAAAATTAACATCTCTTAATTTCTTGGAAAAATTAGGAAATGTGGTGAGCCCACATTCTCATTTTTCAATGACCAATTGTATGGCAACTCACATATTTCCAATGAGATTAAAAATATGGTCACCACTTTGGAAAAGTTAAATTTTATCATAAAGTTACCCATAAATCTAAAATATGGCCTAGAAATTCCACTTCTAATTTAGTCAAGAGGAATAAATGTATGTATCCAGAAAAAGATTTGTATAAGAATGGTCATGGCAAGTGTAACTATAACAGCTTCAAGCTGGGAAAAAAACTCAAATGCCCATCAATAGGAGGTATTAACAAACTGTGATATAGCCATACAATGGAATGCTACTTAACAACAATAAAAATAAAAACAAATTACTGGTGCATAACAACATGGGTGGATCTCGAAAACATTACATGGAGCAAAAAAGGCAACCATAAAACGTACATCCTACATACTTCCAGTTACAGAATAGTTCAGTGATAAACAATAATTAGCTCATGATGCTCAAAATCAGAATAATGATTGTCTTTGGGGGGAGTAGCAGAGAAGTTGACTGGAAAGGAAAATTTGGGCACTGATGAAAATACTGTTTTATTTTGAACTTGGTCATGGTTATATACATTTGCCAATATTGAGCTATGTACTTAGCTATCATCTGTGTATTTTATTGTATACACCTCATGCTTCAACAAATACAATTAGTGGGAAAAAAAAGCAAAGCAAACAAATAATTGGAGCTGAATACCTGCCACCTACTTTACCCATACTCTACCTGCCTGACTTTTGCAGGTATTACATTTGCAAATCTTAAAAAGTTCGTGGGTTTTCCTTTGTTTTGTTTTTGCTTAAAAGAGTACATTTTAGCTACCTGGAAAACTCAGCTGTTCAGCATAACTAATTCCTTCAAGGTTCCAGTGAGTTGCAATTTTTAGCTCTCTCTTTTTCTTTTCTTGCATGTTTTGCACAACATCATTTTCTGAATTTGCTTTACTTTGAGTATTTCAGTTGGGTATCTGTCCTTTTGCATCAAGTGATTATTAGTACTCATAACATTTCAAATAAATGGAAGCACTGCTTGACACAGTAGGTGAAATAGTGAAACTCATTACCCTGAAGATTTATGCAGATTCAAAAGAATAATTAAAATAGCTGCACACCAGCAAATAAAATTATGTATTTGAGATTTTAGATCATAGCTCATAGATCCATAACAATTTCCTAAAAGAAGCTATGGATGACTTCAAATGAATGATAAGGAGGTCAACTAGTTTTCTTTCATACATTCTTTGCTATATTCTTTTGGAGACTAGATTCTGAGCTTAATGGATTAAATCTCTGGCCCAGTATGGGATTTTAATATTAAACAAATTTGGTTTCTACCAGAATAAAACAATTCTCAGTAAAACCATAAATCTGTGTTTTTCAAAAATTTAAGATTATGCACATACACAAAAACAGCACCCTTATGTGTCCAGTTTATTACATTCAGAGTATGGCATTTTTAAAGCTTTATAAAAGAAGGATTTATTCAAGGTCAACTATTATACTTGATAACAAGCCTTGAAAGTAGTTTAGGGCAACACATTAATAATGCACACACACGTGTGTGTAAGATTAAGCAATATTTATGCAGGTAAGTATGACTCATTCTTTTCTTAATGATTTATGAGACAGAATTTTTATCTAAGAGACGTTTCCAGGTATCTAATCAACCAGAAGGTATTGCGTTTTCATTACAAGGCAGAGATGTTTCAAATTTAATTACAACCCATTGACCTAAGTAGTGCCTGAGAGTTTGATTTGCAAAGTCATCACCACCAATTTGAAACTGACCACTAATGAGAAGAATTTTAAGTCTAAAAATTTATAAATAGATTGTAATAATGAGCTTTTTATGTTTTCTAGGCTTTTCCCCTTAGTGCTCCAAATTTGGAGATGTTACTGTGAAGTCACATGTCATCTGGTTATATATGTCCTCATTCATGAATTAGCCATGCCTGTATAGCACCCCTGCATGCCCAGAGTATTATAGGAGATTTCTACCTGATGCTCCTGTTCCCAGGCACCCCTTGTGCAGTACTGCCCACATAGAATAGATGCATCCCTCTCAAAGGTCATTTTCACAGGTTGTCTTGATATTCAATGTCAGCAAGTAGTGTAAATTTTTTTTAAGAGCGCAGAGGTAAATTCCATGTCAGGATTTGCCATGATACAGTCATGCAACTTTTAACTTTTGGGTCATTTTAACTTTTTAACCTTACTTTTCTTCTAGAAACAGATCTAGTAAACACCTTCTTGCTATATACCTCTCTCATTTGTTCAACAGTAAAGAGTGTAATAAACTTTGGCTGCACATAGTGAACCCCTGGGAAATTTACTTTTTCATTTCCCATTGATTTATTTAATTTGCATGTCAAATACCAAGTGTTTTTGTTTAAACTACTCAATTAATTTTATTATGTTTATAGTTGTACAAGGATCATCACAACCCAATTTTATAGCATTTTCATCCCAAACCCCCAGCCCATTCCCCACCCCAAAATTGTCTCTTTTGGAAACCATAAGTTTTTTGAAGTCCATGAGTCAGTATCTGTTCTGCAAGGAAGTTCATTGTGTCCTTTTTTTAGATTCCACATATAAGTGATAGAATATGATGTTTGTGTCTCACTGTCTGACTAACTTCACTTAGCATGATAGTTTCTAGGTCCATCCATGTTGCTACAGATGCCATTATTTCTTTCCTTTTAATGGATAAGTAATATTCCATTGTGTATATGTACAACATCTTCTTTATCTACTCCTCTGTTGATGGACATTTAGGTTGTTTCCATGTCTCGGCTATTGTATATAGTGCTGCAATGAATATTAGAGTACATGTATCTTTTTGAGTCATGATTTTCTCTGGATAGATGCTCAGGAGTGGGATTGCTGGATCAAATGGTAATTCTATTTTTAGTTTTCTGAGGAATCTCCATACTCAGTGGTTGCAGCAATTTACATTGCCACCAACAGTGTAACAGGGTTCCCTTTTCTCCACACCCTCTCCAGCACTTATTGCTTGAAGACTTTTTGATGATGGCCCTTCTGGCTGGTATAAGGTGGTACCTCATACTGATTTGATTTGCATTGCTCTAATAGTTAGTGATGCTGAACATCTTTTCATGTGTTTTTTGGCCATCTGTATGTCTTCTTTGTAGAATTGTCTGTTTAGATCCTCTGCCCATTTTTTGATGCAGCTGTTTGTTTTTTTTGGTATTGAGCTGTAGGAGATTTTGGAGATTAATCCCTTGTTAGTCGCTTCATTTGCAGATATCTTCTCCTATTCTGTGGGTTGTGTTTTGGTTTTGTTTAGGGTTTCCTTTGCTGTGCAGAAACTTTTAAGTTTAAATAAGTCCCATTTGTTTATTTTGTGTTTATTGTCATTACTCTAGGAGGTGGATCTGAGAAGATATTGCTGTGGTTTATGTCGGAGAGTATTTGTCGTATGTTTTCCTCTAAGAGTTTTATAGTGTCCAGTCTCATATCTAGGTCTTTAATCCATTTTGAGTTTATTTTTGTGTATGGTGTTAGGGAGTGTTCTAATTTCATTCTTTTCCATGTGGCTGTTCAGTTTTCCCAGCACCACTTATTGAACAAGCTGTCTTTTCTCCATTGTATATTCTTGCCTCCTTTGTCATAGATTAGTTGACTGTAGGTGCATGGGTTTAATTCTGCGCTTTCTATCCTGTTCCACTGATTTACATTTCTGTCTCTGTGCCAGTACCATACAGTTTTGATGAGTGTTGCTTTGTAGTATAGTCTGAAGTCAGGGAGCCTGATTCCTCCAGCTCCATTTTTCTTTCTCAGGATGACTTTGGCTATTCTGGGTCTTTTGTGCTTCCAAACAAACTTTAAGATATTTTGTTCTAGTTCTGTGAAAAATGTCCTTGGTAATTTGATAGGGATTGCCTTGAATCTGTAGATTGCCTTGTGTAGTATAGTCATTTTGATAATATTGATTCTTCCAATCCAAGAGTGTGGTATATCTTTCTATATGTTTGGAACAACCAGGAAATATTGAAAAAAAAATATCAATATCTGTACCTGAGCCATTGATAGTATTTAAAATTTCACAGGTGATTTGAATGTGTAGTCATGATGTTGTTGGAGGAAATCATAGAAAAGCCTTCCAGAGTGGTAAATTCTCTTCAAAAAATTAAGCATTTTTAATCAAGTCAACTCTAAACTGCTCTTTTCCAGATGCATTATCTGGAATATTGCCTCTCTAGTTTCTCCCTGACAATCAATTCTCTTTGTGTCCCCATGTCAAAAATGGACCCAGTTCTACATAGTACTTATCACATTATTGTAACATGTTATATATATACTTCTAAAGAATCTGTTTCCTACCACATCTGAAACATCCCTAAAATGTTCATGCCCATTATATCCGCAACTGGGACTCAAAACTTGTTTCTTCCCACCTGTTGTATATCTTCAGGTGTTTCATTTCCCCTAAACATACAAAGAAACAATTAAAATATCAAATCATCATTACTTAGTACTTTCTCATTATCTAGTTAACTAATGTGTGCAAGTTTTCCTCTTCTCAAAACTATAAGCTCCTTGAAGGAGTCACCATGTTTCAGATTTTTTTTTTCTCTTTCATATATTCTCTACAGGAAATTATTTTTTTCATGCTTGAAGAAATATTTTATTTGAAAGACGTCATATACACACTTCCAGTATTTCCCTTAAAAAAATCATGGCAATATGAACACTTGTGATGACTTTCATTCTTTTTTTAAAAAACCACCAATCAGTATGGACAATGACTTGCCTTTGGTATGGCCAATTCGAGCCTGTGATGGTAAAAGATTTGAGGGAAATTTGTTACTTATTGAATGAATTCTTCTGTTATAGCCATCAAATATGAGGACAAATTAAGGTGGACAAAATTAGCACTCTAAGTTTTTTTGTTGTTACAATGCAAAATTCTAAAAAAGGGAAAATGTACATATGAGACCCAGAATGTACATAAATCTTCATAATTAAAAAAATTCTGGGATTCCAAGAATTTGGAGACTGATGGATGGATCATCTCTCAGTATCCCTAATCCTCCATCATTAGGGCTGAATGAAGGGCTTTTCAGAAGAGGTGATGACGTAGGTAGTGCCTAACCCAAAATACAAACTTGAAGAAGCCAGAATGCTTGCGCCTGAGTTGTGATAATATGGGTCAAAAAAGATAAGGGTGGCATGTTTTTCTGGCTTCACCTTGGCAGATATAAATGCCCCAGCACTGTATGTGCTAATTCAGACGTGAGCTAGAAAGACAAATCAGCTTAGATATTTGACAGCTTCACTGCAGCCGGCTGAAGATACATATCTTTTTCTTACCCTTGGGATTTTACAAGGAAAATACATTGTAGAGTGGATTGTAATGCTAGAAAACTACATTTATTAGCGATTGACAGCTGTAGGTTTTCGTCATCTCCAAGAAGGAAAGATGTCTGGTAATAAATCTGTGTATGATGGGGGAGATATTTTGTTAGAATTCCGTACAGATGGGAGCACTTCAGCACGTAACGGACAGAAGTTCTTCTTCTGACTCTTTCTCTGAAACAGAATTCCTGTCTCCTAAGGGCTTCAGAGTTTTGTGTAATATTTTAAAAAATTAATTACATGCTGCGACTACAAAGATAATACAATTACTTGACATCATCAAAATGCATTCTTCTGCAATGCTGGTGAATCTGCATCAAGCCATTTACATCTGTTCACTGAGTCTTCCCAGTGATCAAAAGCAGGCACTTCTGAAATGGGTGTTTGGATTTACAGTTAACATCTGGAATGGAAAAGGGAAGTGACTAACTCACCTGCTTGGCACTAGAGACACTTAAACTTACTTTTACCTTTTAATGCCGAAGTTATTGAATGAGTGGGGTCTGTTTATTGCCTCCATTTCCTGCCAACTAATGATTTATTTCAGTAACTCTCTGAGATCGCTCATTGAAATGGCTTCAAATGACCTCTTCTTTTATCAGATTCAACAGTCCTCACACGGTGTTCATTTTTCTTTATGTTTTGATACATTTAACCCATTTGACCACTTCCTTTATCACAACATATTCTTTTTCTAGCATTTATGATGATACTGCCTTGAAGTTTATATTTTTACTTCTTTTATATATCCTAGTCTGCTTTATTTTCTCCCCTTTCTAGAAGATCTAAGGATGTGATTGTGATAGTTTTCTCCACCTTTTCTCTGATCTCGTCACATCTCCTTCAAAGATTTTATCTATTCATATCTCTAATCATCATTAAGTAAACAGAAAAGAACATTGCAAACCTCCCATAGAATGAATTTGTCTGCTGAATTTTCACTTGAATGTTTGAATGCATATAAAGTAAGAATAGGATCTCTTCTGGACTTCCACATTTTCACATTCAATTAGTTTCTAATTCTTACATTCGTTTTTCTTTACATTCTTTGTCAAATCTTTCTATGCTCACTGCCTCTAGTCTAATTCTGCATATCTTCCTATTATTTTTAAGTCATTGCAGTGGCATTTCAGAAGAAAGTCTGGTCCCTGCATGCTTTCACTTCTGATTATGACCATCTAATTAATATTTCTAAAATATAAATTTTAGCACACTCTGTCCTTATTCACAGCCATCAGTATCTTTCCTTTGCTCAGTGTAATCATGAAGATAGGGATTTTGTCTGTTTTACATATTATTACATCCTCAGTTATTAGGTGACTGTGTGTGAAATAATAGATTTTCAATAAAATTATTGAACAAAAAATAAAGAATCCACTCTAAATATAGTCTGAATTCAGTATTTTCCACCATTTGACACCCATCTACTTCTTTAAACCTATCTTTCTTGACTCTTTCCTTTTCTGTGGATCCCAAGTTCCAGAGAGGTTAATATACTTGTTACTTCTGCTTTCTAAATCTTGTTTTACTTAAAACTCTAAAGTTTTAACTTTCTTCATTAATCTCATCTGAAAACTACAGATATTTTACATTCGTTGAAGACTTTCACTACGCCGTGCACTTTTCTGTGTGTTTTCCATATATTACCATTTACCTTTCACCACCCTATGAGGTAGGTATCATTCTCTCCTATTTCATGACTAAGGACACTACAGCTTTGAGAAATGAAGTCACATAGTATTTATATCACAAAGCCGAGATTTGAGGCTTGAGTCATCCAGCTCCAGAGCCTAACCTCTCAGTCCCCAAGGCCTTCACAGGCATGGCATGCTCCTCTGGACTCTTGGCGTGTGAGGTCTGTATTGCTTATTTGGCATTATTCATAATCCTTGCAGGATTGTTTAATTTGTCATCTGTATTGACCTTACCTCTCAAGCACGGAGATGTTAGCTCTCGCCTTCAATATTCATAGATCTGAATAGATAGAGGAACAGTAATTACTGAAGCATCCTTATCACCTTGTGGGATTTCTTTTGGGTCAAAACTCACACTTTGGGTCTGGTGAATGGAAATCTGAATAGGTATTACCTGTTCACTGCTCTATACTCACTTGAACATTAAATCCACTTAGTAAAAAATATTTTCAGAAATGCAGTAGGTGTAAAATAAGAACACCTCTTTATTTATGTAAATAATTAAAATAAATGTCAGGCATGCCCCATTCCTACTCATTTAAGTCACTTTAATGATACATGAAATATAAAAGGAGATTTTGTTAAAGCTCTCTGAGGAGAAAAGGGCAACACCACTAAATAAAGAAGCATGATCATGCTGGGGCAAACTGGAAAGGAGATGGCATTTATACAAAATGCAATTTACTTTGACAGTAATTTTCTGAATTTCTCTGGTTATTATCGAAGATATATGTGTGTTTGAAAAAGAATGCTCCCTCTTTCCTCTCTAGCCAGCTGCTCTGTTTGATCCTGCCGTGAAGTCACCATCCTGTGTTAATGGCTTCACAGTTTGTTCCTGGAGAAAAAAAATTATTATGATGTCACAAATTTGTCATTTTGACTTCACCGCTGGGTCAGGTTGGGGGAGAAAATAGGTTGTGAGGATAAAATCTTTCAGGCAGAAACTTTTTTCCTCCTTGTCACAAGACATAGGTGGTGTTTGGACAAGCACTTAAAATCAAGTGGATGAAAGGGTACATAGCTATAAAGGTTCACAGGTATCACATTAGAAATAACCCACTTGAAATTCTGTTACTTTTAATGATGCCAGGATAACCTTTTCCCCTCTACATCCAGGCCAATCTTTTTCTTCACATTTCTAATACACCCTAAAATTCGATCTTCAAAATGGAGAGTATCCTTTCCTGGAATTGCAGTTTTTTCAACCTCTTAAACCCTTTGAGGAATCACAATAGTAAATCCTCTCTGTGCATAATTTTCAAAGAAGTACATTGTCCCAGAACTTTCAAATTAATGTGTATGCACTTCATTTTAAGATCACAGGGTTGAGGCGGTTTTACTCCTTTTCTTCTCTCAAATCCATCAAAAACAATGACTAGAAATTTTAAAAAAGAAAAAAAAAAAGAATTTCTAGCTAAAAGGAAACAAAGAAATGGTTAAAATCTCAAACTACACACTGTTCACACACCCACCAAATGATGTTATAGCTGGGCCTTAAGCAGGGCAGGATGCTGAGAGCCAACACATGACTTCTTGAACATTGATGGTTATTGATTTTTTCCAAAAGTAAATGTTACAATCCAGAAAGGCATAGCTGATGATTCCTTGATTCAAGATGACAAGATCCAGGGGGGTAGAGTGACTGCAGAAAAGTGCAGAACCTCCCTGTAGAATATATTTAATAGCGTAGAATGGCAGGGGAGGTGGCACTGAAGGAGAAACTAAGCCAAGGCTCACCATTACTATTGACAGCAGCCTAGTGTTCTTTGAAGGGTGGCTGCCGGAGGTGAAGCAGGGAGAGGAGGCAGCCGCACAGGGAACACTGGACATAAAAACGATTTTCTGTGAGTCACAATGACTACTTGCACGCACAAAGGAGTCTTGCCCTCAGGACAAAGAAAGTAACCGACGTGGTGTGAGAAATGTTTGCGACCACAAATTTCCATCTAGGCTCTGGACTTAGCTCTCCTATAGCTCATTCTTCCCAACCCTCCCATACATTATTTTTCAGCAGGGAGCTAGCCTCATTTAAACTTGAGTAAAACTTAGAAACTGTGGGGGAAAAGTAGGGAATAGACATGAGCAAATGATATCAAAGTAAACATGTAGCATAAGAATTCTTACCTAAAAATACACAGGAAGAATTTATTTTATTTTTTTATTTTCCCACTGTACCGCAAGGGGATCAAGTTATCCTTACATGTATACATTACAATTACATTTTTTTCCCCACCCTTTGTTCTGTTGCAACATGAGTGTCTGGACATAGTTCTCAACACAGGAAGAATTTAAATAAATAACTTCCCCTGTTATCAAAGAAGCAAATATATATATATATGTATATATTTATACATACATATATGCACACAAATATGCAAATAAGAGAATCTATGTAATAAAGTTAAAAGCAAGCTGTTCTCAGAAAAAAAAAGGAAAAAATAAAACAATGGATACGAAGCCATATAATAAAGCAATTTAAAATGGAATAAAAATGGTTTAAAGCACAAAGATAAAGTAGGCATATTGGGGGGAAACAGACAAAAATTGAATGGAAAATACCAAAGATACAAAAGTAGTAATGAATAAGATAATAGAGAATGCAGTAGATCTCTAACTCATGCATATTTAGTCATCCTGAAAAAGAGACCAGCATGAAACAAAAATTAAATATATATTAAGAAAAAGCCCCTAAAAAAGTCTTTTCTTCATAGCTCAAAAAGTTTTTTTGTGTCTTGGAGAAATGAAACAGAATTATTGGTGTCAAGCTTGATGAAACTGATGTATTTCAATACCAAAGAAATAATCATAGAAACAACATAGAAGAAAATGCGTTAAAAAAAAATCAGACTGTTCTCAAACTTTCAGGAGAGAACTCTAGACCAGAAAACAATATACACTGTTAAAATTTTTGAGGAAAAGATATTGTGGCCCAAGATTTTATATGCAGTCTAGTTGTCCTTTAAGTATGAAAGGCAATAGACAGACACCTTTATTAGTTATCCCACAAAATAACTTAGGGAACACAGCAGTGAGAATTTTTTTTTAAAAAAAACTACTGGCTGGATCTTGCCAGACAGAAGATGAATCAAGATGAAATTGAAGAGGAGAGAAACATGTCAAAAAGAAAAGTAAGCTCTGAATGTATTGATATAAAATTATGACTCAAGAGTGGTACTTATATCTAAAGGACAGAATTTAAATGCTACAAAGTAGACAATGGAGAAAAAAAAATCATAGAAGGTATAGAAAAGGGAGTGGGAAAATGCCTAAGACTAATTTATTCATTCATCATAAAGGAAAGTTAATGGATTTGTGTAAATTTGGAATTTGTAGTTAAAATATAAGATTACAACCTTCTAAACATTCTCCCCTCATTTTTATTAAAATAATCATGCTATTTTAGGAACTAAAAACTCTTTGTTGAAGACATGTTTATGTAAATTTCAGCATTTTATTCCCACTTGTTTCTTTTTCTTTTCCTAAATTCAAATAAAAATAAGTTTATGTTTGCATTAAAGCAGATTTTAGGATGTGATTCAATTCTTCAAAAATTATTACTTAAAGCACTTATATCTATCTATATCTAGCTCCTAAGAATCTGCTACTGGGTGGAACAGTGATTCCTCAGTTCTTGTCTTCTTAGAGGAAAGAATCAATCAACAGACATAGAGCAGTTTCAGGCGGCAGGAGTTTATTAAGCAAAGTGAAAGTTTCCTCTCCCAGAGGGGAGGAAAGTGGCTGTTTGGAAACCAGAAGCAGCAACTATGAGGGTTAGGGTTTTTATTTTCTCTAAAAGGAATGGAAAACCCCTCCCGTGTTCCATGTCACTTTGACTGGTATGATGATTGACAGTTTCAGGTTACATAACTTTTCTCCTTGTGGGTAGGCACTTGGCCGTATGTACCCAAGCAGAACCCACTGTGTGTTAGGGGGAGGGGACCACAATGCTAATTCATTGTAATTGCAGTATAATTAATCCAAGGTCAATAGTCTCTCTTTAGTGCACCTGCATCACTTTAGTTGGTGGTTTGGAAATCCCCATTTGGTTTCTGGAATCCTGTTCAGCCCTGATAAAAGGGGAATTTTAGTGGCTCTTAACCACAAAAAGGGAGGTTCTTTGGGCATGTTTTTGGCAAGGGAGTGGTGGCCTCAGAAGAGAGGCAGTTCTGCTCAGTATGAGGCAAGACACACTCATGTCTAACTACCTACCTAACAAGATAGGTCTCTTTAGATAACAAGTTCTATAACATTCAGCTCTAATTCTCTATATCCTTATTTACTATCTTCCATCTATATAAAAACAGAAAGAGACACCCCAAATTAATTTTACCTAAAGTTAATGATGATTAATTCCAGTTGGGGAGATTTAGAGTGATATTTTATTTTCTATTTATCTTTTCTTCACTACTTTACTTTTTATTTTTATCATAATTTTTTTCGTTTTTTAAAACCCACATTGGATAAGAAAGCAGGGGAGTGTGTCATCACATTTTTAAAATGTTCAAATAAGAAAAATTTTTATTTGGCTTGAATAAGTAGTTCTTGAGTGATAGTGATTGCAAATGGCACAGTTTAAGAGTTTCTACACGTTGCTTTGGAAGTCTTGTTTCTTTTTAAATTTCATCCTCCCTTGGTTTCAAACTCATTGTTCTATCTCCTCCTTGGGCTATTTTTCTATGTTTTCATTTCTAGATTCCAGGTTCATCTCCAGCTTCTTTTTCTAAACAAAGAATGGCACCAAGACTTGCCATGGGTTCTTAGCCTTTCTCTATGCTTTTCTCTTCCTACCAAAGCCTTTTTAGAGCAATGACTCTCACCTCTGAGATGACAACCTACGTCATTTCTCCAGCCTTGTTCTCTTTTCTTAGCTCTAGTTTTCCTCTGTAAATGCTTCAAACTTTTAAAAAAATTCTGCCATCCTCCCAAATTCAAGTTAGTTAAAACCAACTTCTTGTTTCCTTAAAAACAAAACACACTCACACATTCAGACACACACATATCAAACTAATGAGAAAAACAATAAAATCTTACTTTCAAAAAGTTGTTTTTATTAAAGGCTTATTAACTGCCAAATGTTTCAAACTGAGCTGCCTAGTTTCTCACCTCCTACTTAGCTTTCATCCAACAATAATTTGGCTTTTATTCCTTCTCCTTTTCTTAAACAACTTTCTTCAAGGCCACCAATGACCTTCATATAATTAAATCCAATAGGAGATGTTTTTTAGGCTTCAACTTGTTTGTCCACTAAGCAACTCTCAATAATGCTAACCACTTCCAGCAAGAAATAATCCCTTTCTTAATTCTCTCCCATCACATCTTCCTCATTATTTTCCCCCAACAGTCAACTTCTTCATCTCCAGGGCCTCCTTTACTCCACTTATGAACATTGCAGATTTCCAGGCTCACTCTGAGCCCCGTAAGCCTCTTACTGTAAATTTTCTTCCTAGTGGTTTTCATCCATATCTATGACTCATCTGTTTGCTAGGGACGTCTATATTTAGCTCTGCAGCCTAGACTGTCCCTCTGAGTGTCAGACCCATAGTTCTATGTTCTGATTTTACATTTCCTGTTAGACATCTCAAAGAAGCCTCAAACTCAACTTGCTCAGAAATGAACTTATACTTTCCCCTTCCAAACCTGAGCCCATGCTGTTCCCTTTTTTAAGAATACTTTTCTCATCATTTGTCTAGTTGTATCCCTTCCTCGGAGATACCTCCTTCGATCACCCCAATTCAGCTCACTTTCCTTTATAAGTCCTATCAGCGTTCATACTATATATTTGTTATTTGATTATAATTAATATATTAGTTATTTGATTAATGTCAATTTTCCTCTCAAAAGTGTGGGTAGATGTGTGTATATAATATATATTTGACATATATTATCCTCTTAAAATGGTTTGTACAGTCTAGTACCTTAGGTGCTATTGTCCCTCACTCTGGAAGACAATGCTCTCTCTCTCCCACCATAGCTACAGTGTATATGCACACACTACTCAATACATAATCAAATTCTACCCAGTCATCAAGCCAGTCATACAGCTGCCTCCTATGAAATTTCCCTCAATTACTCAGCTAAATATATTCTCTCCCTCTTGTGACACTGTGTCTGTCCCACACAGCACAAGATATTATATTACTTATGATTTTAAAACACATGTGTGATTTTTCAAAAGCTTGTGTGTGTGTGTATTGTAGCTTGCTAATTAGATTTTAATTTATCTCAGGGTACAAATAATGTTGTCTACTTTATTTCTCATTGAGCAGTGAGTAGATGCTAAAACACTTTTTGTTGATTTTAGCAGTAGAAGAATGACAATCAAGGAACAGACACAAGTGAAAGGCCACGATTATAATGATCTGCTTTTTTATTATCACTACTATTAGTGGTAATAAAAATATTTGTAAATAATGTATATTTCTTTAATACCATTCCAATGACTTTCTAATTGGTCATTTCATTAGCGCTCCATGGGAGTCTAGCTCGGCATTAATAATAAGAGAATTGAAACATTCTTATCTTCCAATTCATAGGAATGAATTAAAAACCCATGTCTAATGATACCTGTAGGAAATAATATTTTTGTTTATTTTTTTACTGTTTAATATTGAGAGAGGTGACAATTTTATACATATTAGGAGCTTGTAAAATACGTTTTGGAAACTGATGAACATGGACAGATGTATTCAAAGTTTCCTTTGTTGTTCATGCTGATTTTAATTTTCAAAACTCACCCTAAATCTTTAAATACCCTTAAAATCTGAGTGTTCTAGGAGAAAAGGGTCTGTAAGTAAGTGATAGATGCATCAGATTCTAAATTTCAGTATAAGGAGAATAGGTGAAAAAGAGAGGCAGACAGACAGACAGGTAGCCAAGAGAAAGGGAGAGAGGGAGAGAAATATAGGAGATTTCCCCTGACTTTTAGCAAACTCTTTGGACCAGTGTCATAAAATTAAATAGCTCTAATAAAAATGTTTTAAGACTACATGAAAACGAGTCCCTTTGCTCAAATCAAACCAGTTCAAGAAAATTTGGCCCCTTTAAAGTTGACCTCATTAATTTCATGAACTTTGGATGGCGCATAGCACCCCAACTGTGCAGATTAGTTTGTATCTTTGAAACCCATCAGCATCATATATCTCTGAAGACTTTTAAAAATACAGCATAAAACACTGAACTTGTGTAATTAACATGCAAGCATTTGCTCAAATGGCTCTTGTGTGTGAACTATAAATAATCATTTGAAAAAAAATAGAATGAAATAGGTATATATAGAGCAGTCATTAAGCTCTTCTTTGTAAGATATGGCTGCTCCTAAAAGTTGGGGAGGGGGAATGATCCCGGTAAAGTCTCCAGGCATGTATCATGTATGTATCACTCTCCCCTTGACACTGACACTAACACAGAGTAACACCATCTTGAAAACCAAGATCAGTCAATATCAATCAATCCCTCTATGTTTCTTATAAGCAAAAATTGGTAATTTTCACAGTTACTTTGACAGAACAGTGATAAGCAGATATTTGCTACTACCCATTGCTACATCCTGTATCCCTTTGTTGATGCACGTTCATTCCAGATCTATAGAAGTTTCATATATATATATATATATATATATTTGGCTTTTTGCCTTTTCTAGGGCTGCTCCCGCAGCACATGGAGATTCCCAGGCTAGGGGTCCAATCGGAGCCATGGTCACCGGCCTACGCCAGAGCCACAGCAATGCAGGATCCAAGCCACATCTGCAACCTACACCACAGCTCACCCGGCAACGCCGGATCCTCAACCCACTGAGCAAGGCCAGGGATCAAACCTGCAACCTCATGGTTCCTAGTCAGATTCCTTAACCACTGTGACACGACGGAAACTCCAGAAGTTTCTCATATTTAAACTCATATTTCCCAATTATTCTGTAATAGTTTACATTATGAGACAATAGTTACACAAGGGGTAGTTTTAATTGAACTGTTTTACATGCAGTTTTAAAACATGCTCAGAAAGATTGCTATAACAAAAGGCAGTTTTATAATTTCTCGTACCAGACTACTTGGGGCACATCAAACTGTAAGACAGATTTTGTCTTTCATTTATGGAATGGGCTTGGATATTTTTTGCTCACCATATGTTAGATGTAAAACTAGAAACCAACAAGAAATATAAACATCACTCATGATTAGAGGTTTTAAAATTTTGGAAGCCCTCTGATTTATTTTGCTGGGAAAATAATTCCACTCTACTGAGCACCACATCCCTTATAACCATATGAAGTACACTTTGCCTTTCTGGACTTATTCCCCTATGATGGTTTCTGTGTTCTGTGAATGATTACAGAAATGAAGCAAATGGGTTGGTATGTATGGAATAATACTGTAAGGGCTCACCCTCCAAACTACGGCTTTGGATGTTGTGTATATCAGTCAGACAATTTTCTGCCAACAGCTACACTGATGGGGTCCTATGTTCCCCTCTCAGAAATGCATCCTATGATAAAAATTTCCTGATTCACATGGGAGGTCTAATTTTAAGGCTACAGGATTTTTTTCTCCCTTTGAGATAGAGAAAGCATCAAATTATGTTTACTGGTGTGTATGAAAATAATCTAGTACTGTGATCCCATAAAGAATAAATACAATTTGTCTTCCAGATGTAGCAAACTATTTCTTTTATTTCTTCACTTTTTTTTTTTTTTTTCATTTTAGTGCTGCACCCACTGCACATGGAAGTTCCCAGGCTAGGGGTTGAATCGGAGCTGCAGTTACCATTCTATGCCACAGCCACAGCGATGTGGGATCTGAGCTATGTCTGTGACTATACCCCAGCTCACGGCAACACCAGATCCTTAGCCCACTGAGCGAGGCCAGGGATTGTACCTGCATCTTCATGGACACTAGTTGGGTTCATTTCTGTTGAACCACAATGGGAACTTCTCTTAACTCTTTGGTAAACATGTGACTCAAAGTACTTCTCCTTCATTAATCAAAAGAAAGAATGAGTTCTACACATACTTGGCATCATGCCAAAATGTCCTTATATCTTAAAAGTTATTAAATACCTCCTTTCAAGCAAACTGAAAATTACGTTTTTTCCCTATTTCAGCAAAATGACATAATTGCCCAATAGAAAGAAAACCATGCATTATTCAATCTGGAGAATGTTAATTAAACACTGAACAGGTTTAGATGGTTATATTCCTACTTTAAAAAGTGACTTATTTGAGGAGTTCCTGCTGTGAGGCAATGAGATTAGTTGCCTCTCTGGAATGCTGGGGTGCAAGTTTGACTCTTGACCAGGCACAGTGGATTAAGGATTTGGTGTTGCCACAGCAGCAGCATAGGTTGCAACTGCAGTTCAGATCTGATCCTTGGCCTCGGAACTTCATATGCTGTGGGGTGGCCAAAAAAGAAAAAAAGAAAAGAAAAGAAAAAAAAAAGTCTCTTATTTTTTATTTTGGTGTGATAATGCAGAGATTGCAAATGGATGGTCATTGTGTTAAATCAGACTGATGGATTGTTGTTGTTGTTGTATCCTTGTCTCCTTGACCCAGATGATTCTGTAATTATTTTTAAAATTCCTTGAGAGTCTTTCCTATATAAATCCAGATTTTCAGTTTTGCTTGGAAAAATAAAAGGGAACATTGGACCTCCATTCCTGCCTTGAAATAGTAGGTTGGAGCCCCTCCAGACCTCTCCAGACCCTCTCCTTTCCTTCATCCTGTTAAGTCTAGGATTCTCCCCTTGCTTCCTTACCTTTCAGGCCCCTGTGGGCACATGTGTATGTGACCTTTGTATTAGAGTTTTTCCTTTTTTGTCTGATTTTTCCTCTACATTTATTTACCTATGATAGTGCTTCTAAAAGCCTTAAAATCATGTCAGATGATTTATATTTTTTTAATCACAAGTTATGAATAAAGAACACTTTGCATAAAATACATTAGTTTTAAAGTCAGAAAGAGTCTTTCAGGATACAAGGGAGTGCCATGCTGTAGAGTGGCATCTTAAGTGGGCATAAATGTCTAGAGTCAGCAGGTAAAGCAAATGTTGAGTACAGGAAGACTTGCCCTTGAAAATCCCTTAGGAAGATGCCAAGTTTGAAAGTGATATACTCTCAATAAGTCCAGTACAGCCAATTTTCCCCTCTAGCTTGGGAACAGATAGATTTTTTTTTCTTTTTTTGGTTGAGCACCAGATGAAGTAATTGTATTGAATTTAGGAATCATATTATATGCAATACACACCTTTAAAAACTAGAATACTCAGAATTGCAGCAAGATGATCACTAAGAGAGATGTGTGGGAAGTGAACTCAACAGAGGAAAAGACAGAATCCCATTTTCCATCTCATGCTCTCTCTGGGGTATATGCACAGTGAGTGGAATGACAAGTGCACTGTTCATACTATTTAATTCTCTATCTCTGTCTCTATTGCTCTCTTTTCATCCCTTTTATGAGGACATGTACTTGAATTTGAGTACATTTGAGTTTGTGCAGAAAACTTGGGAGACATACACTGACTCAAGCTATAGGATAACTCAGCACACACTTTGGTCACTTATTAAGTTTTTAGAACATAAGGGAAGTGAAGATTACAGATTTGATTTCTGATGAAAAAATTCATAGATAGAAAAATGGCTGAACCAGTAAAGATATTTGATAAACTCTCTTAGTATATTTGATACTCTAATAAGAGCTGTTTAGAAAGAAGAGAGTTATGATATGACTACCTTAATGGCTCATACATTTTATAGCCCATATATTTTTTAAATTGAGAACCTGACAAAGAGTGAGCAGTTGTTTTATTTTGGACATTGAATGCATTTAAAAGAGAAGTATGTTAATCCTTGAGGGAGAGTGGCCAAGATGGTAGATTATGAAAACCCTGAGTTCACCTCCTCCCATGGAACAGGAAACTTACAGCATTCACAGAGTAATTATTAATGAGAAAGACTGGAAGACTACAGAAAAGATCTTCTACAACTAAAGATATAAAGAAGGAACCATGATACAGGACATCTTGAGCCCCAGAGCCAACTACCTCAGGATCCAGCCCCACACACCAGCTGGCCAGCACAAGCCTTAGGACACCCTGAACCATGCAGCCAGCCCTGTCAGGAACCAGCTTTGCCTATTAATTAACGAACACTGGATGTGGGACCTCAGGCTCCATAATCACCCACCCAGAATATAACTTCACCCACTAAAAGGCTAGCACTAGCCCTGTGAACCTCTAGTGTTTTGCAGTCAGTGACCTGACCCACCCACCAGTGGCCAGGAGCCTCTCTACACAAGGCAGACCTAGGCAAACAAACTGACTAACAGCCAGTCACACCTACCAGACTACCCTCAGTAGTCATCCTGCCACAAGAGAAGGACCTGTACAGCTCACATTGGGGACATCCCCAGGAACGTATACATCTGATGAACAGAGAGGAGTGCATCGCCTGGATGCATAGCACATCTCCTGCAAAAGACCACTTCTCCAAGGTCAGAAAACATAACAAATCTACCCAATATAAATAAATAAAGAACAGCAAATTAGGCAAAATGAGGTCACAGGAGAATGTGTTCCAAATGAAGGAACAATATAAAACTCCCAAATAAGAACTAAATGAAGTGGAGATAAGAAAGCTACCCTATAAAGAATTCAATCAGAGGCTAGGGATCCAGTCAGAGCTGTAGCCACATGCCTATGCCATAGCTATAGCAGTGCCAGGTCCCAGCCACATCTGCAACCTACACCACAGCTCACAGCAACACAGGATCCTTAACCCACTGATCGAGGCTGGGGATCAAACTTGTGTCCTCATGGATGCTAGTCAGATTCGTTTCTGCAGAGCCACAGTGGGAACTCTAGGAGTTAGAAAATTTTAACAAAGAGTTATAAAATATAAAGAATGATCAAACATAGATGAAGAATACAATAACTGAAATAATCAGGAGGAATCACAATAGATTAGATTATAAGGAGGAACAGATCAGCAAGCTGGAAGACAGGAATGGAAATTACTGAAGCTGAAGACAAGAAAAAAGAATAAAAGCAAATGAGAACAGATTAAGAGACTTCTGAGACAACATCAAGCATACTAATACTCATATTATAAAGGTATCAGAAGAGGAGAGAGAAAGGAGCAGAAAACATATTTGAAGACATAATATCTGAAACATCCTTAACCTGAAATGAAACAGACATCCAGGTCCTGGAAGCACAGAGTCCAAGCAGTATCAACCCAAAGAGGACCACATCAAGACACACTATAATTAAAATAACAAAAATTAAAGATAAAGAATTTTAAAAGGAGGAAGGGAAAAGCAAAGTTATCTACAAAGAAACCTCAATAAAGTTGTTAGCTGACTTTTCAGTAGAAGGTTTGCAGGCCAGTCAGGAGTGGCACAATATGTTTAAAGTGATGAAAAGTAAAAACCTTCAACCAAGAATACGCTACCCAGCCAGCGTCTTATCCAAATTTGATGGAGAGATCAAAAGTTTTATAGATAAGCAAAAAGTAAGAGAGCTCACACCACTAAGCCAGCTTGACAAGAAATGTTAAAGGGGCTTCTCTTAGCAAAAAAAGAAAAGTGCATAACTAGAAATATGCAAACTATGAAAGAAAAAAAATCTCATTGGTAAAAGCAAATTTAAAGGTACTAAGTAAACCATATATAACGCTTGGTAAGAAGGTAAAAAGACAAGAGTAGTAGTAAAGTCATCTATATCCACAAAGTAGTTAAGGGATACTTAAAACAAAAGGATGTGAAATATGATGTCAAAGACAATAATCTTGGGGGACTGGGTAGTAAAATGCAGGGTTATTAAAATGCATTTGGAAAAGATATTAGCAACTTAAAATAATACACACACACACACACACACATTGCTACATATAAACACCATGGTAACCACAAACCAAAGATCTGCAATGTGATATACACAACAAAAAAGAAAAAGAAATCCGAACATAACAGGAAAAAATAGTCTTCAGAACAAAAGAGAAGAGACCAAAGGAAGAAGAAAGGAACAAAGAGAAAACAACCCCAAACAATGAATGCAATGGCAATCAGCGCACATATATCACAAATTGCTTTAGGAGTTCCCGTCGTGGTACAGCGGAAATGAATCCGACTAAGAACCATGAGGTTGCCGATTCAACCCCCGGCCTTGCTCAGTGGGTTAAGGATCCGGGCGTTGCTGTGAGCTGTGGTGTAGGTTGCAGACACAGCTTGGATCCTGCATTGCTGTGGCTCTGGCATAGACTGGCAGCAACAGCTCCGATTAGACCCCTAGCCTAGGAATCTCCATATACCATGGGTGTGGCCCTAAAAGGACAAATGACAAAAAAAAAAAAAAAAAAAAAAAAATTTTAAATGTAAATGGACTAATTGGTCCAATAAAAAGACACAGGATGTCTGAATAAATAGAAAAAAATGAGACACAAATATGTTCTATGTACAAGAGATTCACTTCAAATTTTAATACACATACAGAAATTAAGGAGATAGAAAAAGTTATTTCATGCAAGTAGAAATGAAAATAAAGCCAGAATAGCAATCCTTATATCAGACAAAATAGACTTTAAAACAAAGACTAACAAGAAACAAAGAAAGGCATTACATAGTAATCAAGGGAACAATTTAAGAGAAAGATTTAATAATTGTAAATATGTATGCATCTAACATAAGAGCATCTAAATATATAAAGCAAATATTAATAGGCATAAAGAGAGAAATCGACAGTAACACAATAATAGGAAACTTTAACAACCCACTAACATCAATCATCCAGACCAGAACACAAAAATGATAGCTTGGCATTAAATGACACTTTTGATAAGATGGACTTAATAGTTTATATATATATTTATAAAAGAGTCAACCCCAAAATAGCAAAATATATATTCTTTTCAAAGGATCATCAGACATTTTCCAGGATGCAAAGGCAACAAAATGTCTCAATAAATTTAATGAAATTATATCATAATGCTATGAAACCTGAAATCAACTACAAGAAAAAAATGCAAAAAAACACAAACACGTGGAGGCTAAACAATATGCTACTAAACCACCAATGGATCACTGAAGAAATTGAAGAAATCAAAAAAACCTGGGGATGAATGAAGAATGAAAACTCAAAGAGCCAAATCTGTGGGATGCAACAAAAGCAGTTATAAAAGGGAAGTTTGTAGTGATACAAGCCTATCTGGAAACTGGAAAAATCTCAAATAAACAACCTTATCATTCACATAAAGGAACTAGTAAAAGAAGAATAAACAGCTCATAATTAGTATAAGGAAAGAAATCATAAAGATCAGAGCAGAAATAAATGAAATAGAGACTAAAAGAGTAATATAAAAGATCAATAAAACTAAGGGCTATTTCTTTAAAAATATTAAAAAAAGATAAACCTGTAGTCAAATTCATTAAGAAAGAAAGCCAAAATCAATAACATCAGAAATGAAAAAGGAGAAGTTAGAACTAACACCAGAAAAATACAAAGGATCATAAGATGTTGCTACAAACCATTATATGTCAATAAAGTGGCCAGCCTCGGAGAGATGGAGAAATTTCTAGAAAAGTACAATCTCTCAAGACCAAACTAGGAAGAAACAGAAAATGTGAGCAGACCAGTCACCAGTAATGAAATGGTGTCAGTAATAACTCCCAACAAATAAAACTCTAGAATCAGATGGCTTCGCAGATGGATCACCAAACATTTAGAGTTAGCATCTGTATTTCTCAAACTATTCCAAAAAACTAGAGAGGAAGAAATGCTTCCAAACTCTTTCTATGAGGCCAGCATCATACTGATACCAAGATCAGGCAAATGTACCACAAAAAAGAGAAAATTACAGGCCAATATCACTAGTGAACACAGATATAAAAATCCTCACCAAGATATTCGCAAATTGAATTCAACAATACATTAAAAAGATCATACACATGATCAAGTGGAATTTATCCCGGGGATACAAGGATGGTTCAGTATGTGCAAATCCATAAATGTGATACACAACATTAACAAACTGAGTAACAAAAAGCATGTGGTCATCTCAATAGATGCAGAGAAATACTTTTTTTTTTTTGCTGCACTCACAGTATGTGGAAGTTCCTGGGCCAGTTGTGGCCTGCACTACAACTGCAGCAATGCCAGATCCTTGACCTGTTATGCCATAAGGGAACTTTCAGTTTGCTGTGTTTTTGATAGTAATCATTCTGAGAGGTGCGAGGTAATATCTCATTGTGGGTTTGATTTGCGTTTCTTTGATAATATGTGATGCTGAGCATCTTTTCATACGGCTATTGGTCACCTGTGTGTTTTCTTCGGGAAAAATGTCTATTCAGATCCTCTAACAATATTTTAATGGGATTTTTTTTATTTTACTGATGTTGAGTTGTATGTGTTCCTTGTATATTTTGGATATTAACTTCTTATATACTGCTTACAAGTATCTTATTCCATTTGGTAGGCAGCATTTTCATTTTGTGGATAGTTTTCTTCACTATGCAAAAGCTTTTTAGTTTGATGTAGTCTCATTTGTTTATGTTTTCTTTTGTTTGTTTAGAGTGGTACACTAAAAGGATGCAGTTTACACTATGTAAATTATACTTTATTATAGAAATAAAATGTCAGTGGCAGAGTTTTCTGTTTCTGAATAATGTATGTTTTTCAAGTCCATGTGTTATAACCATTTGCTTTCCCTGTTCTGAATGTATGTATGTTGCATGCCTGTTTAAGAAGAAATGTAGGACAAGTTACAGATTTAAATATCCCTAACTGTTGTCTAAAAGTGGAAGTCATTAAAAGCTATTTGACTAATAGCAGCTCGAAAAAAATCTAGATTCATACTAGAGCATTACATTGCTGAGTGACTAGAGTCCAGGTAAAGTGATTGCTTGCATTACTGTGGAACACATGTTTTTCTGGTCTACCTATAAATTGCCCTTCGCTCCAGGGCTGCAGTAATAGGTTTTCATTTCAGAACATTTTCCTCCATTAAAAATTCCATGATTTTTTTTCCCAATCTAATCCTTTTCCCATTTCTATCTTGTTTGTGGAAACAGTTTGTTTTGTTTTATTCTGTAGAAAACTACCATGCAGTAAAAGTGCCTAAAAGTTTGGTACTAACTATTTTGAATGACTGATATCTGAGAGAACAAAAAAGAATGTGGTGGGCTTTCTTAGCACATTATCATTTCTGGGGGTAAGGTCAACAATTCAAATAAAACCTATTTCATATCTCTATTAGGGGTCACAAGGAGCCAGCCTTACTCAATTATTGAAAAAGGGTCTCTCCATTTTACAGTAAGAAACAACGTTTCAGAGAGAGATAGGACCTTCAACATTTGAGATTAATTCATTTAAATACATACACATCTTATTTATTAAACTAAGATATTTTGCCTTCTAAATGGCAGAGTTTCTCTCTTCATTTTAATTTCCTAAAAAATCTTTGAACAGTGTATGTGCCCAACAGCCTTTAGTTGGTTGAAGGAGGAGGAGTGGTTTTGAAATGACAAGCATGCAGTCTCTACTGGACCAGTAGAGCGGCCATTCAATTATCTCCATCAGGTCATTGACCACCGATGGTGACTTTTTTTTGCCATGAGCTCTGCTTCCTTCAGGAGTTTCTACAAGCCAAGTCCTTCTCTTTTTCATCTTGTTAACACAGCCTCCTCCTCCTCTCTCTCTCTGCTTCAATACATCCTTATTCATAGACACTTAAAGGAATTTTTTTTATGCAGATCTTAATTTGTTATCCAAAATCAATATTTTGAAGACTTTTTTTTTCCTTCATGCATTACTATCATTTCAAAATCAAAATATTTTGCAATTGCTGAAAGCTCACAGAAATATTCCGTGCAGGAGCTGACAGGAAACTGTAATCATATTGTCAAGCAATTGCTCTGACTGTGGCAAAGTGAGAATGTTAGATTACATGTGTCAGCATGCGAAGATAACGGCTACACAGTGAATGGCATCCTGAAGGCTTGATAGGAGATGGGGAGTTTATCGCTGTAAACGGCCACCTATTGTAGACACCGTTTACAGTAGGGCTACCTCAGCATTCCTTCATTTGCATTAGGAACCCTTTATGATCAATAAAGTGTCTCAGTTTAACCATTTGGAAAGTATTCTGAGCATTCCCAGCAAAGCCTGTTCTTCCAATTAATTTGTGCTAATCTGCAAGCCAGGGTTAAACAACTCATGGTTTTGAATGGGTACCCTTGGTCCATCTTTCTCAGACCGGGTCTACTAGCATTAATAAGTTCATTGAGCATGAGCGACCGTACAGCAAGAGAATCATGCTTTTCTGCTAACATGGATAAAATCTTTTGTCTGGTAGCCAGTTTGCTTGGGTGTTGAAAGATTTATTGCCCATCTTTTCTCTTCTGGTTTTTCCCCTGGTCACAGCAAGACCCTTAAGGTGCTTCATCACCCTCCCTGCCTCCCCTGGCGGCTTGCAGCCTCCACCAAGTGCTCTCAAGGATATCCATTATTCAGTGCCTCGGTGTGCTGTGGTCCCTCCATGGCCTAATCACTCAGCATCCACTGTGTCTTCTTCCCCAGAGGCAGGAGAAGGCTGTGGAGTTGGAGGTCAGTATGTCCTGGCTTCACTTTTTTATCCAACTTGGCAGTCAGATATTTTAAGGTGCTGTATGTATTATTAAGTTGTGAAACCAGGGTGATTTGGGGGACTGATGTTGTGGTATACTTGGTGTTTACTAAATAAATTCATATTTTATAATGTGCATTATTTATTAACTTAAACATTATTTGACTCAAGTGTAACTTTTGGTACATTTTTTTTTCTTTCTTTCTCTTTACATTCTTTTATTTTCACTTTGCTTTATGACTCTCTTCTGCATACTGGGCCCAATATTCCAAAGGCATTCTCTTGGAAGGGTTGGGCACTTCCAGAAGCTACATGAAGTCTTTCTGGCCCTTGGACTATCACTTTACATTTGCTTCTTTCAATACCCTGAAAGGGACCTCAGCCACCTGAGAGTTGATGCAGCTTCTGAAACATTAAACTTTCAGGAAGCAGCCAGACTCAGGGAGGCAAGTTTTAAAGAAAATCTTGACGATCTTCTCAGAGACGTTTTGGATCTGGGCACTCTTTTTTTGGAACATGCGCTGTGAGGAATCTCAGCTACTAAAAGGGAAGGAGACACAGGAAACTCCCAGGGCTTATGGTTTGATTGTAGCCACTCCAGTCATCTCTGCTCCTCACTTACTGCCCTTGCTCCACCCAATATTCCTGGAGCCCCAAGGCAACAGAAGTAGCTTTGGGGAGCAAGTAGTCATCTCAGTATCTCTTTTCATGTTAAAAAAGTCAAGGAAGGGCTTAAGTGCCCTTTCAGAATTAGACCTAAAATAGTGAATAAACTGGCACATGCTATGTGTCCAACACAGGTTTGTGGAAGGTTACCTCTCCCCTTCAACTCTTTGTTATATAAGAAAAGTGCATTGTTTAACAGTCGTTAGGAAAGCAGTAGCCTGTGATACTATTAGAGAACATCAAATGAACCGAAGAGTCAACTTGGTGTATTTCATTTTTGTTTTTCTAGCCTTCTTGAAAGCATCCAGTGCAATAGAGCTTACAGGGACTCATGCTTCTTAAGATGGGACACAAGAAACCTTGCAACTGTCTTATGAGTCCCAGGTGGATGACAGGCCCACCCTTAATATTTGCGCGTTCTCTCTAGAGCCAGACTATATATGGAGGCTGTTGGCCAGTAGGCTGGGCCCTCTGAGCAGAAGTCTGTATAGCTGGGACCCTGTTGTTGGCCAATCTATGGATTGCCCAGAAAATTACCACCAGCATCAATTATCTGTTTCCTTGTATCACCTGTCTTATGTCTTCTGGAATAGTTTGTCTTTACCCACTCAATATCTGAGATCTTCAAGGCAGCATTCACAATGCTTTTTCAGTCTTCATAATGTGGACATAGCAATAATAATGATATAATGATAATTTAACTATTTTATAACTGCATAGTGATTTGGATCACATAAAACTCCTTGAATCTCAAACCTATGAGAGAAATAATATATACAGACATAAAGAAACCATATTTAAAGAAGAATGATGTATGACTTCGAAAATGCACCCCTGCAATTTAAATCCATTGTTTCCAAGAAGCCTTTGAGCTCTTTCTTTCCTCAATTAGGCTCTTTATCACCTTCCTCTGGGTTTAGCAGCCATTAATCTCCGGTCCTTCTATGCTCCCGTAACAATTGTTCATATATCTCTTTTTAGCAATTCTCACATTCTATTTATATTATTGTTCTTTGTGCATATATCTTAGCTCCCCTTCTAGAATGTGAGATGTTAGGGCAGAAAGAGTCTGATTCATCTTTGTGGGATCCTGTAAATTTCATAAAGATTTATTCCTTCCAGACACTCAGTAAATGTGTGTTTGAATTGAAATCTGGAAAATAGCTAATGCAACATCTTTTCATTAAATGCACTTTAGGGTGAATATAAGTATATACAAATGTATTTTCTTTTATATTCTGTAGACCCTGAGACCACATCCTCAAAAATACAACATCATGTAGCTATGAGTACCGCCCTGCAAATAATGCCTCTGCTAAAGAGCAATTTTAAACTTGAAAATTGGCTAATTTCATTATGTATCAGAGGTCTATACCTTCTTTGATCAAAGCTCTAGCCAGGTCAACTTGATAAAACAGCTGATTAATATAAAAACAATATTTAAAAAAATTATCAGTTGAAGAGTGGTAAAAGTTTCCCTTTTCAAACTGTGGTTTAATAAATATTTGGATGGTGCTCACAGTCAATGTATCGGTTTTATCAGAGCATTTGTTCCTTAGGCAAAGTTATTATGGTTAAAGAAAGGAATAGGATAACAGATATACAAAGCTTCAAAATTACATGAATTTGCTACTGCAGGGATAGAGTATGAACATCTTTTAACTTCAACCATGAAGTTGAATATTTGTCCCCTGTGAAAAGACTTTTTCATATTACACTATCTTTCCATCTTTCCACCTGCTCATTATATATATATATATATTTAAATTTAACCGTACCTCCTAGATGATGATTGAACAGTGGTTATCTGTTTGCTCTATCACCTGTACTAACTGATATCAAAGTCATTTCATGGAGTCTTACAGCTACCACTAGAGGATTATAAGTTAGATGTGGGGATGCAAATAATGTTTATAAGGACTCTAATTACTGACATATCAGTTGTGTTAACTGATTCATGTCCAAGGAGTGGGGTGGGTCTTGAAGTTCTGGGAACAACATCTCCTTGTAGTCTTTTCCCCCTGAACACCATCTTACACTCCTCAAATATTCCTGTAGTTTTCCTCTTCTTTCTGCCAGCTAGGTCCACATCCTTATTGAAGTGATGAGATTTCTGAGACTTTATGGTTGATTTTTTTCTTGGGCAAAGAATGAAAAGATGTTGAACAATTAAAAACCACAACTTGTCGGAGTTCCCGTTGTGGTGCAGCAGAAGCAAACACGACTGATACCCATGAGGATGCATGTTTGATCCCTGGCCTTGGCTCAATGGGTCAAGAATCCAGCATTGGAGTTCCCGTCGTGGCGCAGTGGTTAACAAATCCGACTAGGAACCATGAGGTTGCGGGTTCGATCCCTGGCCTTGCTCAGTGGGTTAAGGATTCGGCGTTGCCGTGAGCTATGGTGTAGGTCGCAGATGTGGCTCGGATCCCGCGTTGCTGTGGCTCTGGCGTAGGCTGGCAGCTACAGCTCCGATTAGACCCCTAGCCTGGGAACCTCCATATGCCGCAGGTGTGGCCCAAGAAATGGCAAAAAGACCAAAAAAAAAAAAAAAAAAAAAGAATCCAGCACTGCCATGAGCTATGGTGTAGGTTGCAGAAGTGGCTCGCCTCCTTCCTTGTCGGCTGTGGTGTAGCCCTGCAGCTGCAGATCTAGCTTGGGAACTTCCATAGGCCACATATGTGGCCCTAAAAAGCCCCCCCCCCAAAAAAAATTGTCTCCATAATCTAGGAAGTAGCACTGAGTAACCATGTTGTTAATTTTGCTTTTAAATTGTGCTAATACACTGTAAACCAGATATGATGCAGCAAAGGCTACCTAATTACGAAAATGTTTCTTACTCTGCTTTTATTCTTTGCGAAGTCTGGTCACAGCTTGCTGTCAAATATGCTGACGATAAAGATTGATGCATTTGGATATCTGCTTTCATTGTAATTCTTAAATATCCTACCATTTTGTTCTATGCTTTCCAATCTCAAAGCCAATGATCCATTTTCAGGTTTATCCTCTGTGAATTCTTAGCACAGTATTACCTTCATTTTTAATTTTCCTTTTTTTTCCCCCTCTCTCAAAGCCTATGCATGTAGAATGTTCTTCTGCTTTTATCCCTGCTCTTTCCTTTCCCTTTTTCTCCTTTACGCACTTCTTTGGGGTTGGTATATTATTCTGTTCTCAAATTCTAACTTAAATATTATTTCTTCAAGGACTTGAAGAAAGGTAATAAGTTAAGAGACTGGGGGACGTTTAATAGTGATAGCACAGCATTAGCCTTCACTAGGCTTTGGGGTGAACAAAACTGACTACAAAGATGTGTGGACCTACATCGCCCAGCTCTCCTGGGGAATTCCTCTTCCTCTCAAATCCAGGGGAAGTGCTGCCTCTCTTTCTGCCTTTCTGTTTCCTGTTGTTTCCAGCAACTGCTTTGATCACCTCAGCTTTCTCCCATCCCTCTGAGTGAAATCCAGCCACTCTGGTGTGTGAATTTTGATGGAAACAGGACAGTGATGGGAGAGTCTGTAGCAACATGTTTATAATGGTGCTTAAATTATTTTTCTTGTTTTCTTTCTCTGAGGCAGGCTTGCTTATTCCCCAAGGCCTGATGGATGCCATATAATCAATACAATCTCTTTTACTTCTTAAAGCGAAATGGTCTCTGCCACCTTCTTTCCACGTTAGTTATTCTAGGGTTCTTTTAGAGACTGAAAGCTTGTGATGCCACACAATTCCTAGTTGAAGCCTTAATCTCCACTGTGATGATATTTGGAGATGGGGACTTTGGGGAGTAATTAGGTTTAAATGAAATCATGATGGGATCGATGCCCTAAAAAAGAAGAAGAAACATGTGATTACTCACCAAGGGAAGACTGTAATGCATAACCAAGAAAAGGGCCCTTATCAAGAAGCCAGCCATGCTTGGTGCCCTGATGTTGGACCGCCAACCTCCAGAATGTGAGAAATGAATGTAGGCTGTTTAAGCCCCTCTGGCTATGGCATTTCATAAGAACATCCAGAACTAACACAGACTCCTAGGGAACGTGGATCATGGGCACGATAGGATCCAATCAAAGGGTTAAAGAGCTGGTAGTTTGTAAGGTGAGCTTGAAAAATTTTGCTGAGGCAGTGATTTACATTTTGGGAAGACCTGGGAGGATGCAGGGTTAGGGAAGTAGTGGGCTCTACTGGCTGATGAGCCTCGGTTGGGCTGGGTCCTGAGGCTAATAGCTAGAGGGAGGATTCCAAAATGGTGCTTGCCAGTGCCAGTGTCCTCATGGAAAAAGAAATTCTCAGAAATGTGTGCCGCCAGTGTCTGCATACCCAGGGTGAGCTCCAGTTGCCTCCTGTCTCCCCAGGAGACTCCAAGATGAGCAGGTAGGTCTGACCCAGGCTCCTTTCAAACTACTGCTGCTACCCTGGGACCTGGAGCATGTGCACTTTTGCGTGCACCCTTTAAGAGTGGAGCCTCTATTTCCCACAGCCCTCTGGGACTCCTGAAATAAGCCCTAGAGGCTTTCAAAGCAAAACATTCTGGGGGTTTGTCTTCCCTGCGGGACCCCTGGGCTCAGAGTCCAAAGCGGAGCTTGGACTTCTCTCTCCTTTGAAAGAACCTCTGCATTGGAATTATTCTCCCATTTGTCAGTCGCCCACCCTGGGTGTGGGTCTCGACCATACTGTGACTCCACTCTCCTATTCATCTCCTTGTGGTTCCTCTGTTATATCATTAGTTGTAGAAGATCTTTTCTGGTAGCTTCCAGTTATTTTCATCAATAGTTCTAATTTTGGTGTGCCCCAAAAAGTAAGTGAGTTCGGGGTCTTCCTACTCCTTCATCATGGGAACGCCTTCAAGTCCTTTTTCATCTGATTTTTAAAAAGGACTGCAGAGCACCACAGTTACAGAGAGCAATATAGAGCACATGACTACATATGTCTATCAAGATTATTTTTAAAGTATTATTTTCAAAATTTTAATCATTTAAGTAATGAAAATTGACATTTTATTGCTTCCTGTTTTACCTAATACGTTTAATTCTCATTTTTAGAAAATATGTCTTCAAATTTTCTTAAAAATGCATATGATCAGAGTTCCCATTGTGGCATAGTGGAAACAAACCCAACTAGTATCATGAGGATGCAGGTCTGATCCCTGGCCTCGCTCAGTGGGTCAAGGATCTGGCATTGCTCTGAGCTGTGGTGTAGGTCGCAGATGCAGTTTGGATCTGGCGTTGCTATGGCTGTGGCGGAACTTCCATATGCTGTGGGTGTGGCCCTAAAAAGCAAAAATAAAAATGCAGATGCTATATTTTTTTTTTTGAAAATGAATTTTTTGAAGATTTCATACTCCTATGGTCCCTTTAAATACTTTCTATTTTGATGATTTCTATAGACATGTTTTCCTAATGGATAAACTTCTGATTAAAGGTAGAAAGCTGTCATCCTCCCAGTATAAACACAATCGTGCAAAAATATTAAGCCCTCATTAAGCAATATAATAAGAATTTACTGAAATACACATTAGGGAGTCTTGCTCACTTTAAATATTTTTTGGCCACACCCACAGCATGTGGAAGTTCCCAGACCAGGGATCGAACCCAAGCCACAGCAGTGACAATGCTGAATCTGTAAGTACTAGGCCAGCGGGGAACTGCAAAATACCTTTTTTTTTTTTTGCATGAAATATTAGCAAGGGAATCAATAGTTGTAATCAAATTATTTGATATCTTACCTCAAAACATTTTGAATGTTTTTCTTGAAATTTTTTTTGAGTTTTTAAGGGTGTTTTACTTAACCTTTGCTACATAAAAAAATTATGCCATAATTTCCTTACTTAAAACAACAAATATTTATTATCTCACAATTTCTATGGGTCAGAAATTTAGACATGGCTTAGCTGGGTCTTCTGGCTCAAGGTCAGTCATGAGCTTGATTGACGTCATGCTTGTGCACAGGGCTGTGGACTCATCTGCAAGCCTGATAGGGAGCAGATTTATTCTAAATGTACTCTTGTGGTTTTTTTGGAAGGATTAGGTTCCCTGTGGGCTGTTGAAGTAAGGCCTTAATTCCTCAGTTCCCAACCACCAGAACTCTCCACAGCACAGCAGCACCGTCATGACAGCTGACATCTCTAAGAGGGGTGAGAGACCCAGAGAACAAGAGAGACTGAAGTCATTGTCTTTCTTTAACCTGATGGAGGAATTGACTTTCTATCCCATTTGCTGTAAGGCAGCTGATAAAACAAGTCTCTAGGTGCAGCCCACACTGAGGGAAGAGTCAGACACAGAAACACCAATACCAAGGGCTAGGGGTCATCAGGAGCTGCTTTAGAGGCTTCTACAACCAACAGTATTTCACAAGCCTCCTTCACCAACAGCCCTCCTTTGCTACATTGATAGCAACCCTTTCTTTCCAGTTGCATGGTCAAAAGCTTCAGAGTCATCCTTGAACTGTCTTTTTTCTCATTTGCCATTCCAATCAATGAGGAAGGTTTGTCGGCTCTGCTGCTTAATGAACACAGAATTTTTTTCACTATTCATGCTTGCACCACTATCTCCCTGACTCTAGACCCTGGATTACAGAAAGGGCCTCCTAATAGGTGTTCCTGCTTTTGTCCCTACCCACCCTAAGTCCATTCTCTACACAGTAGCCAGAGGGACCCTTGTAGGACAGAGATCAGTCATGTCACTAAAGTAAAAATCTCCCTTTGCTTTCCATTTCACTCAGAGTAGAAGTCAGAATTTATGATGGACTGCAAAGCTTTACATATGTCAGCCCTTCTTTCTTTACTGCACTCCCCCCACCCCCACCCCCATGCTTGGCTGCAGACACACTGACTTCCTGCTGTTCTTCTAGCTCAAGGGCAAACTCTAGCCCAAGGGCCCTTCCCGTGGCTCTTCCATCTGCCTGGAAATCTTTCCCCAGATATCTGCTTGGCTAACTTTCTCCACTACAATTCTGTCTTAAACCTTCCTCATAGGGCCTGCCCTGATCACGCTGTCTCATATCGCAACCTGTCTTCCTCACCCCCATCCCAGATCTGCTTTCTTTATACCGTAGCACATTTCATCTCTTATGGGGTGAGTTGTGTTCTTCCAAAAAGAGTCATAGGTTGAAGATCTAACTCTCATTGACTCAGAATGTGCTATAATTTGAAAATAGGGTCATTGCAGATACAATTGTTAGGACTGTATCTTAACAATCCTAAGATGGGGTCAAATTGGAATAGGTGGTCATGTAAATAAAAAACTGGAGTCATTTAATTGTGAAATTAAGACTCAGATACACACATACACACACACACACACACAAAGATGAAGGCAAATATCAGAGTGATGTGTGTGTAAGCCAGAGAATGCCAAAGACTGCCCACAAACCACCAGAAGCTAGGGGATATGAAATAGATTCTGCCTCGTAGCCCTCAGAAGGGCTGGCCAATACCTTGATCTCAGATTTCCAGCCTTCAGAACTGAGAGGCGATACAATTTTGTTGTTTAAGCCACCTTGTTTGTATTACCTTGTTATGGCAGCCCTATCAAACTAATATACAATCTTTTAATATATTAGGTAATTTAATTTTTATTATATACAGTTTATGTCTGTCTTGCCTTGTTGGAAGGTAATCATCTCCAGGGCAGGGATCTTTGCATGTTTTGGTCACTAAGATCTATGCCTAGTGTATAATAAGCTCTAGATAAGTAATTATTGAATGAATGAACAATAAACAAATTTTCTGTACGAAATTACTTATATAATATTCGGTTATGCTCAAAGGACTAATTACAACATTCTGTAATGCCCAAATACAGAATGTCTCACTCAATTGTAGACTTTTGTTTTACATCCTACCTTGAAACTGCTAATAAAATACAGGGGGTCAGTGATGGAAAGTAAACAGAAAATGTACCATTTTTTGATTAATGCAATTGGTAGGTACATTGATGACATATTGGATTACATAGAGGTCACACTCATCCAGAATATTATTAAAGAAGTTTGATTACAGATTTCTTAGTACTTTGATAATGATTCTAGTGACAATCTCTAAAGAGAAATGCTTTGAAGAACGTTATTTGTTCTATGGAATACCAAAAGAACAGGAGACGGCATGTTTAAATTGATAAGTGAATACTTTGGTACAAACCAGATTTATTGGAAACCCTACATAAATTTGTGTGTCCTGAGATTGAAGACACACAAATGACAGACAGTGGGTAAAGGCTTTTGCATACAGCTCATATCATAAACCTGAAGTTTCAAGAAGTACATTATTTTCTTCACAGTGAGGCTTTCAGATGTAGACATTTGCTGTAGATCAGAATTCCACATCAAATGATGTTATCAAAATGGTGAATCTAATAAAATCTAAGCTGCTTCATCCTGTCTGTTTTCAGCTTTATGTGAAGAAATGGGATCAGACACTACTTTCTGCTGTTTCATTCTGAATTGTGTTGCTCATCCAAGGAAAGACTTTTGTCAAAAATGTATAAGCTGTAAGAATCAAAAACAGTTTTTTTCTGAATGATTCTCACATCAGCTATTTTGAAGTATGGTTACTGGCTTACTAAATTTTACATTATTGAGCTTCTGAAGAAACTTATTGAAAACAGTAGGAATTCCATGAAAACATTGACATGTACAGAATTTATAGATCAAGTGAAAGTGAAACTTTGAAAACACAGAGTGAAAAACATTTTGCTAATGGTATTAGTTAACATAACAATAATGAAGAATCATTAACATTCAGTAGAACATTTGGCTGTATGTAAAGAAAGGCTTTGTAACTATTTTGAAATGCTTGATATTAAAAAATTGTACTGGATTTGAAATCCAAATATATTACCACAAGGGTTTTCAAAATTACATCGGCCAAAGAATGAAAAAGAGGCGGGGGGGGGGGGCTCTTCAATTTCATGATATACAAGTTAAAGGAAATGATCTAAATTCTGGCAATGATGAGAATTCCATTCACCAGTAGGTAAGCTATTAATAATCTTCTGATATTTTCTACCTTCACTGGTGTGAACAAATTTTGTCATTAATGGTTGAGTATAAAAAATTGAAGAGGCTATTTGTTTTTGTTACTTATTTCTACATAGCGAAGAACCCAAAGAGTTTGTGGCTTAAAGCAATATTTTATTATTCCTCACAGTTCTGAGGAACAGTGCACAATCTGGCTTTGGATCTTTCATATGGTGGCATCAATTATTGGCTGGGTCTAGAGTCATTTGAAATTTGAGTATCCAATATGGTTGGCAATTGATGCTGGCTGTTTGCAGATAACTCCACCGGGGCTGTCAACCTGAGAGTCTACACTTGGCATCTTCATGTAGCTTAGGTTTTTTCCCCTCATGGCAGCTTGGTTATGAGATAGACATCCTCCAAAAAAGGGCTTCAAGAGTCCCAGATGGAAGTATCAAAGCTTCTTAAAAGACTTAGTTTCAAAAGTTATAGAAGATTGGTCTCGCTGCATTTTATTAGTTAAATAATTAGGAAAGTTCTAAATTCAAGGGAAAGGGGAGCTAGATTCTGCTCCTTGATGTGAGGAGAAACTAATCCATGGAGGCCTTTGCAGATGCTTTTCCCATATAAAGTTTTGATGAGAAATCGAATATCAACACTTAATAAAATATGAATTATATTATGCCCATTAAAGCAAATTAAAGTTAACAAATAATAGTAAAAATGCTTCATTTAGAAATTGGGTATACTTAATATATATGATTAATGAGTATCTTTTTTATAAGATATTCTCAATAAATGATGGCTATTATTGGATGATGACTTTTCAATATCGCACTTGTAGTTAAAGTTGCCAGAAGAGTAATAACATTTAACATTTATATGGTATTAATCAATGCTAGGCACCATTCCAAGCTTTGCAATTATTAACTTAGTTAAAACCTCACAGTTACCCTGTGAAATAGGTATTATTGCTAGTTCCATGATAGAACTGAAACAACAAAGATTAAGCAACTTGCCTAAGGTCACACAGAAAGTAGGTGATAGAGCTGGCGTATAACCCAGGCTCCTTGATTTCAGAGCCTGGGCTCTTAACCAGTATACTATACTATGCAGATTAGACTTTTAATGAGAAAGAAATAGAGACACATCAATTGCAGATCAAATCAAAATCTCACATTGTTTAATTTCATGTTCACTTGTACTATAATGTACTTATATATTATAAGGATGGGGTGATAACATCCTGAACCCAGATCTTAGTTTTTGATACCATTCTTGAATAAAAGGAACCAGGACTTCTTGGAGAAATGACTGGATCTAGGGCTGGGATAGGATGCATACAAGATAAGCCTGTAACATCTTGTAGTGCCAGAAAGTACGGAAAAGCTCAGAAACAAAAAGAAGTAGGCATTTCACAAGAATCAATGTGAAAGAGCTCTCAACAGCCACATTAGGGCCAATCTGAGCAACAAAATAATGTGGTATAAATCAAAGCATAGAATATTCATGAGTCTATCCTCATATAGATAAATGGAGAAGAAACAAATTGTTCTTAGAAAGAAACTCCAAATTAATATATGTAGGTAGTCCCCCTTTTAGGAGGTGCCTTACAGCTTTAGGATGAAGTTGATTTAGGGACTCACTTCCAAAAGCAGATGGAAGGGAGAAACAGTAACTTCACAGTGAAGAAACCAGACAGACACCACCTTAACCAAGAGATCAGGGTTAATGTCACTAATGATAAATTATGTTGACATCAAGTATTCCCTGATAGGATGTGATAAGAAGGGCACTAATCATGAGAAAACATTAAATATCCACTAGATGGATGTTCTGTGGAATACAGAATTGGTAGTCTAAAAGCATCAAGACCGTGAAAGAGAAGGAGAGACTAAGAAACTGTCACAGATCACAAGAGACCCAGGAGACATGATGTCTAAATGTGACACACTGGGTGCCTCACAGAACAGAAAAGGATGCTGGTAGAAAAACTGGTGGAATCTGAAGAAAACAAGTAGTTTAGTTAATAATTATTATATTTTCTTAATTTTAAAAAATATGCCATAGTCATATAAAATAACATTAAGGGAAGCTGAGTGTAGGCATTACAGTTACTCTCTGTACTATCTTAACTATTCTATAAATCTAAAATTAATCCCCAACATTAAAAAATTAGAATGCAACATAGCCTATCTGTTTTTACAGTTTGTTCCCTAATTCAGATATATGCACAAACACAAACACAAAGGAAAACAGTCTAGAAGGAAATATACCATCAAATATTAACTGTGGCTATTGTTGGATTTTAGGGTTATGGTTTAGTTCCTCCCTTAATATTTGTCTATATTTTTTAATTCCCCATAATGAGCATATTTTACTTTTATAATTAAAAATGTGAAAAAAGGAAAAGCAATGTAGTATAAATACAGCTTATGAACAGCATTTGTTAGAGTTCTCAGAATGTTAATTGATGCAAATGAGAATGTTAGCTAATATTTTCAACTAGTTAAGAACAAGTACAGTGGGAACTAGGACACTAGTTGGGTGAAGCATCTGGAGGGGGTAGAATTGATTTCTAATAATTTTTCACTTTTGAGAAAGTAGTGTCAGTGCTATTGATGCTTTCTTCTCATTCCTAATATAAAAAGAATCAACTTTGCAAATTGTTGAGTTTCTCTGAACCTCAGTTTCCTCATTTGGTACTAAAGTAAGAATCCCAACTTAAAGGCAGCACTGGAATGAAATGAGTAAATACTTTGTAAAGAATTATGCAAAAGTGTATTAATACAGCCGTAACAGTAGTAACAGTGGTTATAATTTGCTACTGTTGATGTTCAGTATTGTTCCGTGTAACGTAGTATCCTGTGTTGGATTGTGGAATGGAAAAAAAATGAGTAGCACTATCAAGCACTCACTTTGCCAATAATGGTTCCTCCACAAAGCGACTTCATTCACTTTACTTTGGCTGCTGCCTGTTCTTGAATTAAGGTACAGGGTTCAAGCAACACTGGAAAACTCATCTGTTTAATTGGTTTACCTTCTGTGGGAGAGCTTTTCTCTCTAAGAGGAACAGGACAATCTTTCATGCCTCCACTGCCTTATGGTTCTACCTAGTAGAGAGCACTCAGTGTGCACTACCAGATGTTTATTTGCATGTCTGTTTCCTTCATTCTCCTGGGCTCTTTGAAGATAGGGACCTGTCTTAGTCACCTCTGTGTGCTCTGTAGCTCTTGGGACAAGTTTTTTTCCCTCAGCATATATCAAGCATTCAAAAATATCTACTATATTGAGTTATTAGTATATTATTCAGATAGGTTTAGAATTATGTTTCAAGGTCCTTGGAGAACAACCAGAATTTAGATGGTAACATCATATTCCAAGAAAGTGATACATTTCAGTAGAGCTATTTGCCTGGTGAGATACCTCTTGTTGGCATCATAAAAAAGAAATGCAAAGTATTTTTTAATGTGCATTGAAGTACTGGTGAAAATAAGAAATAGAATCTGCAGGGTTTTATAAAAATAGCAGGCAGTTGATCAGGTCACATTCTATGCTGTCGATTGTAAGGGGCTATGATGTCCTAAGGAAATGATGGGGGTGGGCTCAAATAATGAGGATTATTTTAGCTTTTGCTACTTACCAGACACTCTGTGAAGATTTCTGTTTCATGTTGCTTAAATTTCCACACAGTTAAATGAGGCAAATATTATTACCCTCTCCCCATCTTTTATATAAAGACGTAGGTTAAGACATTTTATAATTTGTTCAAGGTCAGAAAGAGGCAAGGTCAGTCTGACTTCTGCATCCTAAGTAAGCATGTCTTTTCATAATATGTTTCTTATAGACCATATGTATTAGTCTGCTTGGGCTCTGTAACAAAATGTCATGTATTAGGTGGCTTAAACAACAGAAATTATTTTTCCTGTAGTTCTAGATGCTGGGAAGTCCAAGATCAAGGTGTGGCCAATTTGGTTCTTGGTGAGGGCTTTCTTCCTGGTTCACAGATGGCTGCTTTCTCTCTGTCCTCACGTGGTGAAGAGACATCAAGCTCTCTTGTGTGGCTTCTTAAAAGGGCACTAATTCTATCATGAGTGTCCCAACCTCATGACCTCATCTAATCCTAAAATCCTACCAAAGGACACATCTCCAAATACAATCACATTGAGGGTTAGGGCTTCAATCTATACATTTTAAAGAACACATTCTGTCCATAACACCATGACAATGGGTTTAAGGTATTCAAATTTTTTTCTGAGATGTATAGACTCAGAGGTACTTTTAAAGGACTTTAAAGAGGCATCTTCTGTTTTGTAGTCTAAGATAGAACATTTTTGATAAGGTAAAAAAAAAAGTCCCTAACATGACAGTAAAAGATGAGTACTTTTGTAAACTGAGTTAAAATCAGACAAAGGAAAACAAAGTTTATAAAGTTAAGTTTATATTTTTTAAAAATTCCTCTAAAACTAGGAGTTATTACCAACTTGTAGCTGCTTTCATTGGTCAATTTGTATTCATCTTTGTTGATTGTCTTTCTGTCTCTTAGGAGTTTCAGGCTCAACTCAACCTGGTGAATGCACTCCTTTAATGAAAATTTGTTGAGTGTTATGCTTGACAAGTACAGCAATTGACCACTTTCATCTGCTTTCTATGATGAAGTAATTAATTCCCATTGGTAGATCTCTTTGTGCCCCTGTATGAGATGCAGAATAAAGACAAACAAAGGAACTAACATGACTTCTTTAACCCTTGACTGGAGACTCCTCACTGGGTTATTTTTGTCTTCCTTATGCCTATAGCTTCTGCATAAAACTGTGGGCTGGAAATTGAATTCTGAATGCTGTTTTACCACTTAAAGACACATTTACTCCAGAGGCAGAGAGAGAGAATGAAAAAGAGCAATGACAGAAAATCTTTCCTTCTGACTTTTGTGGAATGAGGGGCTATGCAAAATTCCCTTGCTTGTGCTACTCTACTCCTTTGCAAATTTACTGCCATGTCTGAACATAAGCTTAAAGTGACAAACACTTTGGAGGAAAGAATCTCAAATATGTATTTTATTCCTTCTCTAATGCTCCACAAATGAAAATTCTGTTTAAACATCTTTGATGTATTCTTGCCTTTTTTTGTTTCCTTTAAGAAGAAATCTCGTTGTCTCTCAATTTATAATTTATAATTTAGTTATTATAATTCCATAGGATCAGACAAAATGACTCAAATTCAGAATTAATTTGAAGCTATTTGATGCAGATTTTATTCATTTTTCGATAGTCAAATCAGTCTTCTGTGTTCACTGCTTGCGAAACAGTTTTACTGAAGCATCATTCAGGGAAAGAACATTGCCAAATCTTTCATAAACTGGCTCTTGTCTTAATTAAATCCTACAGCCCAAATTTCCACTTTCCCAGCCACATAAACAAGAGATTTCTGTAATGTCCAGTTTAAAAATAGTCAAATCAAACCTCAGGTTGTAGCTGACACATTTTCAAGGGAAGGATTCCAGAAATAACAGAAAATAACAAGGTTATTCGATAAAGGATAAACAGATAAAAAAAATAAGACACTTAAATAACCGATTTAAATTCAAACCATATTTGAGCCAGATGAAATTGTCTCCACACTGGACCTTAAGTGGCATATGTATTACAGTCTGGTTCCAAATATTTGCCCCAATGTTATATTTACCTCGAGCAACTAACCAAGGGTGGGAGATAGAAATAAATGAATGCAATTGCTTGCACACTCACTGGCCGAAATACAAACTCCTCACATACTTTGGTCCTATCTTATGGCTCCATTTTTTTTGGTTATTTGCACTGCGTTTACTGTCAGGGTTTTTGATTCTTCTTTCTTTTTTCTTTTCTTTCTTTCTCCTAGTGTTCTTAAGTGTCTTGGCCCAGTTCTCCAACAAGGAAAAGAGATACAGTGCTGCCACATTTTCCTTTGATTTGCAGGTCCTGGAACCTCTTTGGGTATTCTTTTGGAAACTCACTGCATTGCCACTGAGTAATGGTTTTGAACATGGCTTTCACACAGTGGGTTTCTATGGAATAGATGAACTAAAAGGGACTCTAATACTTTTAACTTAATACGAAAATAGAACTCTTTATTAAAACAGCAAAACATTAACCAGGATTCCTAAGTGCTATCGTTACAAGATTCTACAAGGAGCTGAATATTTTGAAGAAAACAAACATCTAGGTGCAATTAGTTACCTTTTTCATTATCTGTAATTGTTACCTACCTATTCCAAATCCAATCTTATTAGACTGTGATGAGAAAGTTACCTTAAAACTCACCAATTTCTCTTAATGCAGGGGCAAAACAACCCTTCCTGGATCATGGAAACGTGCACAGAGATTAGAAGTTGCTTCCCTCAACTTGCTCGATTTTGTTTCCTGATATAAGAATTTTATAACCCACTTTTCTCTTTCACTAAGGCCTCCATTTCCTTCTCCAGTATTCTCACCAGCCATTTAGCTAGGACATTCTTCAAAAGCAAAGAAAGAAGATGTTATAGTCTTTGCTACGTGATGTTCTTTGACGCTTATCTTTCAATTTTTGTTAAATGGTATCTGACCTATACTGCTTTCTTCTCAATGCCAGATTGGTTGCAAAACTACAAAGCAGGTGTCTATTGAAAAATCATATTTGAATTTTTGAGAAAAAAGTTTATACTTTCATGTTTTGAAACATTAGCAATCAATGTCCAAAAGATGATAGAAAATATCATAAGCTGTAAATTAAATTCTAATTTCATTAAAACTTATTCTCAGTAATTTAGAAAAATTCTATCATTGGATTATGAATCTACCAGTTTTCTAAGCTTTTTAAATCTAGTTTCTATGAGACTTTCATTGCTTCACAGCAAAAGCCAAGGAAATACATTCAAAAGAAAAATTGTTGTTGCTGTACTTAAGGATCAGAGAAGAGCAAAATAAGGAACAATCTCATGAAAACACCAAATTTCTTTCCTGGATCATCAATTAACATCTTGAATTCCTAATTATATTTATTTATATTTATTATAATATTTATGATGTTTATTATGAAAACGTACACAGCAGTGCAGACCTGTTTATAAATTCTCTCTCTCCTCACATGGAAACGATGGGAATAGTAGACAATGTAAATTGCTTCTTCAAAAGCCACTAGCTCCATCTCCCCCTTTCCTAGCTAACAGAACCACAGCTTTGTTCTAATATCATGACGAGCTCCCTGACTTAATCTCAGGACAGTCAGGCAGGACATAGGCGTGGAAATGAGATGTAAAAAGAAAGCTGGTGAGAGGCATTGCCTTGCACCTTTCACCTTTGCGGACAGTCCTGCAGCCTAAGCTATTTGAAGCTGCGCAACTTTCTTGAAACCCAAATGGGAACACTTTGAAATTTACAGAAAATCCAATCCAGAATCCTGACTATATTTCCAGAACCGAGTCTGGAAATGATTCCCCCCAGTTCCCTCGTTGTGGAAAAAATAATCCACTATTTGCAGTGGTCAAGCATCTAAAGTAATACAATTCTTTTTTCAAAATAAGCTAATGACCCAGTCTACTTTTAATCAAATAATGATATTATTGTTTTTAATAAAGCTTATATTCCTAATTATAAAAAATACTGATGAAAATATGTTTAAAAATTCAAAATATTCTGCTACCCAAAAATGATTAGTAAAAATTGATGAATATCATTTATATATGTATATATTAACATGTGACTATTAATATTTAATAAAGTGGTTCCATTTACTGACAAAATGAAATTGAACCAACACTGGAAGAATTTAAAACGTTTTAACGAATGTTTTCACCTAAAGAGACACTATTTTCTTAATTACCTTCTTAGGTTCGGGGAAAAAAAAATCAAATTTTAAAAATGAAAGTTTGAAATCTTTCTTTTCTTGGCAATCGAGTTGCGTGTCAAGAGCAGTGACCAGCATCTGCATGTAGAAACAGAGGCCCTAAGCAGGCTGTTCCTGGCCTTGCCCTTAGCCGTGGGCCCAGTTTGCAACTTTTGATGATCCTTGTCCATTTTCTTTGTCTCATTTTCCAATTTCCCTGCACATTCTGTCAATGGTTAATCTTCCAATAAATTTCTTTCCTATTTAAATTACCCAGGGCCCATTTCTCTTATAGCTGAGAACTCTGACCGGTAAACAGATTATTTGTATTTTTAATTTATATTGAGAAATCGTTTTAGCAGAGGCCAAAATGATTTCTATTTTCTATATTTTATTCTACCATCATCCTTGCCAGAGACTATTTCTCTTTTAAAATTTAATTTTGTCAGTCTGAACATGACTAAAAATACCTCAATGAGGTTACAAAGCTACTGACTACTAAGGAGGATACATATCCACTGACCACATACCTATCACATTTAAACCTGTTTTTCAGTTACTTGACTACTTGTATCCTCTGACCATTTCCCTATTTGGTTTGCTTTTTCTTATCCATTTGTAAAGAGTTCTTTGCATACTACAGAGAGCAATTTTTTTTTCTGTCCATGGTGTTGCAAATATTTTTCCTAATCTGTTATTTTTTTTTTAACTTTTTTTAGGGTATCATTTTTGATGCAAAAGTATTTAATTTCTCCTTGTCAAATGCATCTCTCTTACTTCTTAGACATTTTGGATTTTCCATTTTGGTTAAGAAGTTTTCACAGACCAAAGTTATGTCTACATATATGTTTTTCCCTATGTACTTTGTGTTATATTTAAGATCTCAATCCATCTGGAATTATTTTTGTATCTTTCCAGTGTGAAGTGCCAGTTCCATTTTATTTTTTTGCCAGATGGATATCCACTTGTGCCAACATCATTCATTAAATAAACTATACTTCCGCTGATTAATTTTAAATCACCTTTGTCAAATAGTGGATCTCCCCATATGCTGTGATATATTTCTAGACTGTTTTATTCCATTGATTGTTTTTTTCTATGATGATAGTATTGAATTACAGAAAACTTACAATAATTTTAATATCAGGTAGATAAATCCTCTTTCTTTACACTTTTTGTTTCTTTGCAATTTACTGTAATTCTGTCACATTAAGATAATTTTACATTCCTTGTGTCTCTTTAAAAACCCCAAAAAAATTTGGTATTGGAATTAAAAGTATATATTAATTTGGAGGAAATTCACATTTTAGTGATTTTCCTCATCTATGATTATATCTTTTCATTTTTTTTGTACTTGGTTTTGTGCCTTTTAATAAGATTTTATATGATATTCTGCACATAAATCTTAAACTTTTTTGTTAATGTCTCGATATTTAGTAGTTTTTGTTACTGTTCTAAATGAATTATTTTGTCCCATTCCAATTTAAAGCAGTTTTATTAGTATAGAAAAAGTTATTGGCATTTGTAGTATATCTTTTTTTACTCTCTTCCTGCTAAGTCTCAGTAGATCTGTTCCTGGAGTATTTTGCTGCTGCTTTTACTTTTTGTTTGTTTGTGTGTGTGAGGGGTTTGAATTGGAAATTAGGATTATTATAAAATGAATTTTTAGGGAAATAAAGAGTTAGTAGACTACTACAGCAAGTTAATTGGATAGTTTTAAGAGAGAAAAAAAAGTTAAGTCCTTTGCCTCCCATTTTTTTTTTTTTTTTATAGGACCACACCTGTAGCATGTGGAGGTTCCCAGGCTAGGGGTCTAATCAGAGCTGCAGTCCCTGGCCTAAACCACAGCCACAGCAACGCCAGATCCGAGCTGAGTCTGCAACCTACACCATGGCTCACGGCAACGCCTGGATCCTTAATCCACTGAGTGAGGCCAGGTGTCCAATCTGCTACCTCATGGTTCCTAGTCGGATTCGTTTCCTGCTGCACCACGACGGGAACTCCCCTTTCCCTCCCATTTAAAACATACATCACTGGGCTTGATGTCACACCTCAGAGTTTCTTCCAGAGTGATAGGAAGTTACCTTAGAGTATGACATAGAGAAATTAAAAGGTAACTCTAACTCTTTGATCCTGCGAGGTTTATGGTTAGAGATAACTGAAAGAAGATGCGAGTGAAGTTGGAGAGATATGGGGTGAAATCTACAGGTCCACAGATCTGGTTTGTCAGCTTTTAAATCCTAGATGAGGGAGGACTCTTGCCTCACTCCCCATGAATTAGCTATGAAGAATAAGTCCCTGCCAATGTAGAATCATGGTCCACCAGAGACAAGGATCTAATCTGCACATGAGAACCTCTCTTGGGTCCTTGTGTGGCATGGACGCAGATTTGTGCACCTGTAAGAATGCCATAAGGTCATAGAGGAAGCCAGACGTCATCACAGAGAGTCTTTGGTGGTGCAGGGTTGGGAAGGGGAGGAGCAGCTGAATCAGCCGCCAAGTGGAGTATCATGGAGACTCAGAGCAGTCTTCAGCATCACTGAGAGCTCAGCCAAAGCTTAGCATAGAGGAGACACTACATCCTGGTCAGGCTGAGAAATAATAGACCTCAGTTTCATCAGTCAAAGAGAGGAGCCCAACAGGCGAGGACAGGATAAAGTCAGCAAAGTGGACTCAAGGTGGTACACACGTAGAGTCTAGCTCAAGGTCAAGTAAGGCCCTCTTGCATATCTAGGTGACGTTTTAAACAGGAACATAGGAGAGAAACAGAAATAGTCCAAATCTAAAAAGAATGTTTAAATTATTAAGTGTAGTAAGAGAATTTAACCAAAATTGGATTATTATTTTTTATCCTTGATACTGTTGGAGGAAAAAAAAAAACCCTCTGGACATTTGTAACAAATGGCAAGGAAGACTTCATTTAAGATTGTTACACGAAGGGAGAGAGATAGACCTCCATGCAGAACGCAGAGGGATAAATAGGGATTTATAGCCCATAGACAGAGCAAGGGAGTGGGTAGAAAATTAGGGAGAGGAATTCAGTTAGGTATCAAGGTTTCAGGGAAAGGACAACTTGATTAGATAACATGGGTGGAGGGTGAGGAGCAGGATTGGATGCAACGGTGAGGGATTCTTGTTTAAACTGGCTGAGCAGAATTCTTTGCTAATAGCATGCTCCACAGGCTGAGGCTGGGGCCTAATCGGGAGCAAAGGAACTGACTAAACTGTGGTCATGGTGGGATCCTGTGTCACTACGGACCAGATGGGAGCTCTCAAGAGATAAGAGAAATTTTGAAGAATAAATAACAATATTGATAAACACTTAGTGAAAGTGTACTTTATGCCCAAGATGTGTATAAAAACATCCCCATATAGGCATTTAATTCCCAGGTAACTCTCTAAGAAAGGTATGTGTATTATCCCCATTCTACAGGGGAAGAAAATGAAGCTTACTAGGGTTAAGAATCTTCCCAAAATGGCACAGCCAGGAAGCTGTTGAGCCAGGTTAGGAACCTGGGAAGTTTGTGCAAAGACTGTATAACACTCTTACCCACCATCCCCTCTGTAATATCTCTAATTCCAGTAACTAGAACAACAGTTGTCATCACTGCAATGTTGTTTATGACAAAATAGATGACATGAGCAAGTAACAAAGAATTGTCTAAAACTGACTGCATCAGGTTCCGACAGGAAAAAGAAGCTAGTCTCAGTCTGTGCATTCTAAGTATAAAGGTGTTTGTTTGTTTGTTTCCATACCCATATGGAAGTTCCCAGGCTAGGGTTCCAGTCAGAGCTGCAGCTGCCAGCCTAAACCACATCCACAGAAATGTGGGATCTGAGCTGCCTCTGCAACCTACGCCACTGTTCAGGGCAACACCAGATCCCTAACCCACTGAGCGAGGCCAGGGATCCAACCTGCATCCTCATGGATACTAGTCAGGTTTGTTACCACTGAGCCACAAAGGGAACTCCCTAGGTATAAAGGTTTTTAATATAGGGAATTAGACTCTTACTGAACGATGGCAAAGCTCAGGGAAGCTCTCTTAAGACTTTCTGCTTGTAACATGGAAGTTTGTAGTTTCAAGAGCTCACCTGGCTGGGGTTCCCCTTAAGGCTTGGCAGTAATGAACCCAACTAGTATCCATGAGGATGTGAGTTTGATCCCTGGCCTTGCTCAGTGTGTTAAGGATCCGGTGTTGCCATGAGCTGTGGTGTAGGTCACAGACATGTTTCAGATCTGGCATTGTTGTGGCTGTGGTGTAGGCCAGCGGCTACAGCTCCAATTCGACCCATAGCCTAGGAACTTCCATATGCCCTAAAAAGCAGGAAAAAAAACAAAAACAAAAGCAAAGAAACCCTCACCCTGGAAGGCAGCAAACCCCCAGAGCTCTCTCCAGCTCTCAGTCTGTAGCACTGTCCTGAAAGAGTCTTAAGATTCCCTGTAAAGCTGTTTTAAACTTTCTGCCCAGGCATTTGGCTGCAGCTTCCTCTGAGAAAAGATAGCTTCTCCTTTTCTTCAGCATCTTAGTTCCTGCTTGAAGGCATCTCATTGGTCACCTGCATTCTGGATCTATATGGGGAGGGGATGCTGGGAAATGTAGTTCCCAGATGCTCTGCAAAGTAGAGGGAATTGGGGAAGAGGTGGCAGTAAAGCTGACTTGACAACACATAAACATGCTGATCCATAGAAACTTTTTTCTTCTAAAGCAAAATTAAATTTCTATCATAGTGTGTGTATGTGTATATATATATATATATATATATATATATATATATTTATTAATGCTTTGTATACATAGTTTAAAATGTGAAATCAGAGTTCCTGTTGTGGCACAAAGAGATGGGTGTTATCTTGGGAACACTGGGACATGGGTTCAATCCCCAGCCTGGCACGTGTGCTAAGGATCCAACGTTGCTGCAGCTGCAGCTTGGGTTGCAACTACAGCTCAGATCTGATCCCTGGCCCAGGAACTCCATATGCCATGGGGCGGCCAAAAAGAAAAACACACAAAAGAAAAGACTGTCTTTTCCCCATTAAATGATCTCGGCACCCTTGTCAAATATCATTTTTTTAAAAAGTGAAACAACCCTATAAGGCTAATAAAAAAGTAGCAATTCTTACCCCATCACACAGCACCCCTGATCCATAGATTCCTTAGCAAAGTGTCCTGCTTGATCTTAATGTCATACATTTCTCCTGAGTCATCATGCAGATGAAATCATTGTCTCTCTTTCAGAACTCAGGTTTATTTAGAATTAGGACTCACAGAGATTTCTTATTGATCTTGTTTTCTTCATAACCGTTCTGATAAAAATTCTAAGCTTTCCATTTCTTTATTTTTTAGTATTGAGAAAAATGCTTTCTTATAATTTTACTGATCTATTCTTTCTCTCCCTTCCCTCTTCTCTTTCTTCTGTTTCTTTTATTAACTTCTTGGCCCAATTCAGATAGCTCCTCCCACTGTATCTTGTCACAAACTTTCCTTTTTTTACTCCTATAATGTCTTTTTGGTACTTACTATTTAACCGTTTATGTATTTGTCTCCTCTTTTACTTTGCGAGTATATTGAGAGCAGAAGCTGAATCAGACTTAGTTTTATTATCCAGTGCTAGCATATGGCTGGGTATAGAATTACTACTCAAAAAATATTTTTGTGAGTATATGCTGTAAAATAAGCAGAAATTTAAAAATCCTTCTGATATATCCACACTATATCAAAAGATGGCACAAATAAGCTAGTTTACTTTTTTTCCTCCTTGTCAAAGAGAGAGATTTGCCATGTTAGACTTTAAAATGAAAAATTTTAAATATTTTGACCTTCCATATGCTATTTCTTTGTCTTCCAGGAAAAAAGATGGAAGAGTTCAATAAGAATTAAGGAGGCAGAAAAGAAGGTGATTGGAACACCAGGAGGTAGGGATGAGAGGAAAGGCCAAGTATTGTGTTCACTCCAGGGAGATTTTTTTAGTTTTATGCTCAATTGAGCTATTGAATTATGTCAGTACACAAGCCTGCAGAAGTCTAGGGGAGCAATATATTACTAGCAAATAAGAAATAGCTGTAGATCTCAATTGCAAAGACTTTATAAAAGGAAGATACATTACCGGGAGCATTCAAACTGCGGCTGAATGACCATGCATCAGTAATATTTTGGAAGACTTGGCTCAAATCAATAGTTTCCAAACTGTGCTCCTCATTGGAGCTCCTTGGTGGTCCTTATGAGACACGGAGGAGGGGAAGCAGCCAAGATTTTCATCCCCCCCCTTTAATTAACAGGTCGACTTTCATCAGTTTTACATATTCAAGTTCCAAGTAAAGTGACAAAAGGCTTCCACTGATTTAACAGCATTTCAAAACTGCTAGTCTATATTTCATGGCTTCTCAAACCTGGCTGTGTATCAGAATCCTGTGGGGAGCTTCATAAAAATACTAATTTCTGGGTATTTTTCCACTTCTACTAAATCAGAATCTTTGGGGCTGAGTTGTAATATGTGTATTTTTACCAAGCTCCCCAAGCAAATTTTATTCAGCTGGCCTTTGGTACTAATGACCTCTAAGTTTCTTTCCAAATTTTAAGACTCTGTAATTCTTTTTTAAGTTCAGTTAGAATTAGAACTAGAAAAAAAAATTGGACAGATTCTGCTTCCATAGTTATGGATTATCAGGAGGATTGGTCAAAGGATAAAAAAGTAAATAGATGTCTAACGCCAACTGTAGCCTATACTTTGTTTATAAGGTACAAAAAAATGGTTGGTGAAAACAAAGTGTGTATTACTTGAGTAAATGTAGAAATGCCTAAGCAATCGGTAATCTTTATATGTACTATGTTTAGAATAATAAAAAGGCAAAATAAAACCTAAATAAAGGAAAGGGGAGACTTTTACGGAGATCTTATAGGGGCCCAACACAGGTAGGATTTTTAGATACGAATTGTTATTTATGCCTCATAACAACTATATGAGGTAAATGATATTAGTCTTCTCCTTTTAGAGATAGGAAACCTGAGATTTGGAAAAGGTAAATAGTTTACCTAAAGCCACGGAGTTAATATATACTGTTAATAACATATTGATATAAATTAAAATTTATATTTTCTGTCTTCAAAGTCAGTGTTCTTCTGGATATACTGTCTTGACCCAGCATAAGAAATCAGGAGTTGAAATATTTTAGCTGATTATTTTCAAAGGATGTCACGAATGTTGGAGCCTGACACAGAATCTATTCTCTCTTTCTCTTACACACACACACACATGAAAACCAGGCAAAAGAAAAACAAAGCAAAAAGGAGATTAGTAAACTACCAGCATTGATGTCTCTTTCATTTCAGTACCACTGTTACCGAGAGGCTCAGAATTTCATTTGAAGGAAAGAGCAAGGGATTTGGAGTCAGAATCTCAGTCTATTGTGACTTTTCTTACCTCTGAGATGGGGTAATAATACCTCTCTCACAGAGCATTATGAGGATTAAATAAGGCTTTGTCAGCAATAGGGCATCCTTAATGACAGGGGACTCTACATCTTTTAGAAAAGGAGGGATGCATTGTACTATTTCCTATTGGGGGAAAAGATGTCTAATAAGGCAGATCTGAGAGGCAGCAGATTATGTATGTGATATGCATGCCAAAGTCTCTTCAGGGCAAGTATGAATGCATTTCATCATTCATTCATTCATCATTCATGTCACAAGCACTCACTGCACACCTTATTCATCCATGATCATATTCTGGGCTGTGGGGAACATAAAAAAGGCCCCTGGTCTTATGAAGCTTGCATTCTATCTAGGAAAGATCAATAAATACAAGCAGAATCCAAAGTAAGATAATTTAAAATGTATACTAACTATTAAAAAAATGTCATCGAGGGAGTTCCCTTGTGGCTCAGAAGGGTAAGGATCCAGCATTGCCACGCAGCAGCTTGGGTCGCTGCTGCGGCGCTGGTTCTGTCCCTGTCCCAGGAACTTCTGCATGCCATGAATGCAGCCAAAAAAAAAAAAAAAAAAAAATGGCAGTGAAAACAAGACAGTCTTGGGTTCTGAGAATATATAAAGGAGGGTGGCCTCCTTTTCTGAGGGAGTATCACATGATCTGAGAACTGAAGAATATAAAAGAGAATCATGTGATGGGTTAAGGGAAAAACATTCCAGGCAGAGAAAGCAGAAATGCAAAAGCTCCTTGCCCCCGTTTCAGTGCCTCCCCCCTGGTGTAGCCCTGCACCACCTCTAGCTCTCTGGGGGCACAGCTCTGATCACTTGGTCCCAGAATCCTGGAACTTGCCATCTTGTCCATGTGTCGTATCTTGGGTATCAGAGTATCACTGACCACTTAGCTCCATGGATATGATGTTATTTGTGTTCAATTCTCTTATTTCTGTATTCAAATCTAATGATTTCTTGTTTGAACTCCATTGCCATTTTTCTAGCTAACTAATACTCCTACAGATTCTGAGAAATTTCCTTTTTTTTTTTTGTATTTGGGGGGCACAGTAGCTGAAGACTTACATAGTAAGTAAATATTTACATCTCTTTGGTATCCTTTCAAGACCGGTGTATGGATTCGCAAGGCTGGATAGCAAAAGAACTTTAGTGTTGGGGTAGTTTCACTTGATCCTCAGGGTCTGGGGTCCTGGGGTCCCCTAGGAGTATATGATAATGATGTTACTAATTGCAAAAGCTACTATTAGTTTCCTATTTTTTCTTTACATCATCAAAGTCAGAATTTCCTGGAGGGGCATATATTCTGAGTTTTGTTTCAGTGGCAGTTTTGTCAATAGTCAGCTGTTTATTGATGATATGCTGTAGGGGTGGTCTGAGAGCTCGTTCTCATAAATATTCATCAATATCTTGAGTGAAGGAAAAGCAAATTAACTTCCTGTGTTAGCAGAAGATTCTAAATGTGATGTGGAGAATGGCATCAGAGAACCAAATTGCACTTCAAATAACCATGAGAGGTTTATTCAACAGTGAAAATGAGTAATGATCCAAAGTTTATGTTTATTTTCTGGTATCCCCCTTAGAGTATAGAGTATCCAGTAAAAGTAAGCAGTAGATTAAACATTATAGTAAACTATTATATACATATATGTATACATAGACATACGTTCACACACACACACACACACACACACACCCTGGCTGGAGAGTTCAACATGGGAAAAACAGAAAATGCAAAGATCAGCTTTTCACCTACCTGCTTCCAGTCTCCTTCAGATCGGTGCCATCTCTGGTGATCTGACAGCAGGTGAATGGAAGCACAGTACAGTTTTCTCTCACTTTTGATAGATTTAGAGGCAAGAATAGAGAGTAGGAAGATACAGTAAGAAGGTAAGAGCAATATGACAGGGCTTCACAACAGGTGTTTGCAGTCTGGAAAGTTGCCTCCTTTTAAAGATGCCTTCATATAAACAACACCTTCAAAAGGAGTAAGTAACGGTTTTAGGGGGCTAAGGGGTTTTAGGTACATCCGTGGATTTTAGACATCTCTGGTTGCCATGAAACACAGAGCTAAAGTGAGGCTCAACTTCATGTGATAAGCCCTCAGAATCATGCTTGCATTTCATTTCTTTAAAATTCTCTTTGCTTTAATGGTCTTATTGCACACATTCCTTTAATTCTAAGCTCCTCTCTATCATATTGGAAGAGGGGCCATATAAGTAATTAGGAAATAAATATCTATCTTATCCCTTTGACTCTTAAGAATAGACCATAGGGAACCAAAAAGACATAAGGATAAAAATGCAAAAAGTATTTACCTAGGCTATCAACAATACATGTCATATATGTTTAGTCTGAGGTTGTTAATGAAGTAACTCTATATTCAGTCACCAGTCATTCATTGATAATTACTAAACAATTAATAGCATACTAGACGTGCTGAATCCTAGAGAGTTAGCCGTGAGCAAGGTAAACACTTCTTCTTAGAGTTTCTAACTGAGTGAGGGAGACAGAAAATTCAAAAGCATTGCAAAAAGGATAATAAATGCTATTGTTAGAGAAGTATGTTTTTCTCTAATCATGGTCAGGGGTGGAGTCAAGGAAGGCTCTCAGAAGAAAGATGTTCAACTTGGGCCTCGAAGGATGGGAACAAGTGAGCAGGGGGAAAGGGAGGGATGTAAGAGCATGGAGTAATTTCAATGTGTGGCAGGTGATGTGTGTGTGTGGAGCCAGCTTACAATCACTGGGTGTTCATATACGCTGTTGCGACTACTTCTGGGGCCTCAGAAGCAGCAAATTTTAAGAACCTTTTCTGAGAATCTCTGCTTAGGAAAATCATGTATATGCTCTGTTCTTTTATTAATGGTCCTCTGAGACAGTTGTTTTTTTTAAAACTTTGACCCACAGTAAGAAATACATTTACTTCATGACTAAGTGCATATTATATGTGTGAAATACATGTCTCATAAAATAATACCTGCTTCACTGAAGTGTGAGGTATTTATAATTTTTGGTTTCTTCATTTTTCATTGTTATATAAATGCATAAAATGAAGTACCACCTCCACTATCCATCTCTAGAACTTTTTTCATCTTCCCAAACTGAAACTTTGTACCCATTAAACACCAGCTTTCCAGTCTCCCACCCCCTGGACCCTGGAAACCCCTCTTCTACCTTCTATCTCTATTATTGGACTACTCTAGTACATCATGGAAGTGGAATCCAATATCTGTCTTTTTGTGACTGGCTTATTTAATATAGCATAATGTCTTCAAGGTTCATCCATGTTGCAGCTTGTGTGAGAATTTTCCTCCTTTTGAAGGTTGTCTCCAATTTTAAACTTAGTGTTGTAAATGCTTTACATATACAAACTCGTTTCAACCTATCAGCAACTCTCTATTTTTTAATTCTATTCTACAAATGTAAGTTTCAATATACTAAGGCTTTCTGGTCTTAGCCATGCATCAAAATTTACACGCCCTGATCAATGGCATGTCCTGAAGCTAAGTCTGAGTTAAAAACACAAGACGGATTCAGGGAGAACATGGGATAGAAAAAAATTAAGATGTGCAAAGTGGAGCCAGTTGATATGTGTTCATATTGTGTGCACCCCCTGAGCTGAGGGGTATATATTCTGCATTGCCCAGGATCCAGAATGATGGTGACATTATAAAGTCTAAGAATCAGGGAAAGACCTTGAACCACAGTATACAAAGAATGCTTTACCTACCAAGTATGATCACCTTTTAAGTATTAAGGGCTCTTATCTTCATAATTGCTCTAATTGCTATTACCATATGGTATATCAATAGTGACAGCCCACACTTAAGACGCTGTATTTGTTAGGCACTCTTTTTAGAGCTTGTAGCAGAGATATTAGCATATCAAACCCACTTCCTTTCTTTCTGGAAAACCAGTAGCCTTCACTGTTCAGGGCTTTTATGTCCAGACTGGCTCTAACCAGTGGGATGTTAAGAGGAAGAGAGAGGTGACAGCTCTAGACCATGGTGGCTAAGAGCCTATATGCCTTTTCTAGTCTTTTGCTTGGCTAGTATCTCTGGACCAAGTACTTAGGATCCAGGGGAAGAATATGAGGTCCTAGTAGACAGTATTGCTCCTAGATAGAAGGGGCGTGAGGACAGGTAACCTGATTTTGTTGATACTGATTATGTTGATGAGAAAAATGAGACTTAAGAGCTTAGTTTTATGATATCTGGCCTTCTGTTTAAGTTGTTAAACCATTTTGAGTCTATATTTGTGCACAGTGTGAGGGTTTTCTAACTTCATTGATCTGCATGCAGCTGTCCAACTTTTCCAACACCATTTGCTGAAAAGACTATCTTTTCCCCATTGTATATTCTTGCCTCTTTTGTTGAAGATTAATTGCCACAGGTAGGTGGGTTTATTTCTGGACTGACTAAAGTGATTAACCTGCCCAAGGTCACAGAGCTACTAAGCCTTGGAGCCAAGTTTCAAACGAAGCAGGCTTGTTCCAGAGTTTGTGCTCTTCTCATTGGATCCCACCCCTTGGCTCAGCCAGCATTTAACTCATTTAATTCCCACAGCAATACCATGAGGTGCTGTCTCCATTAGACAGGTAAAGAAGTTGACTTTGAAGAAGGATAAGTGATTTCTAAGTTCCAGAATTAGCATTTGAGTCCAGGTTTGTAAGACTCCAGAGCACTTTTTAATATGCCATGTTTTTTACAACATGACATGCAATGTAGATAAAAGATGTATACAATTCTGGAGAGCAGAGGAAGCCATAGGAGTGGAAGATACAGGGGAGCCAATTTTGGTTTAATGATGGAAGAGTTTTCTAATGATTTGCTTTGTCTAACAGTGGAATGAGGCTGCCTCCTGAGGCAGTGATTCCCCATCACAGGGTTGTAACACAGGCTAGATGAGTATTTAAGACAGATGTTTTCAAGACAATTTATTCATATGCTGCATGATGTACTTGGTGTTCTCCAAAATGCCTTAAGAGCCTATTAGAAAGTCAGAACTTGAGATTCCAGAGTGAAAGGCTGAGCCACAGAGCCACCTGGAAAGTGACAGTTCTTGGGACCTGAAAGTGGCAGGTTAGACGGATTTAATAATTAATGGTGCATAAACTTCATTATCTACTTGATAGTGTTAGAATCAGGTGCCAGTCTCAGGTGGACACTTGATCGCCGCTGTTAGACCTCTGTCTTAATTAGCAGGCATACGAATCTGGTTGTGAACCTGGGATGTTGCTGAAGGCAAGGCAAACAACCTCAAAGAGAAGTGACAGAAGAAGAACAGATGTAAATGTTTTATGGCCAGATAGGCCATTCCCTCGCCCCGGCTGCTGTCTGGAGATTGGAAGTCCTGAGACACATCTACTCTGCTTCAAGGAGGCTGCCTGACCCTGACCAGCCTCTTCATCATTTCATGTATTCATTACGTCTGAGGTCAGCTTTAAGTTTTTAGGTCTTCATCTTGATGCCGGGGGATAAGTGCATACAAAGACTGTCATCAAAATATTATGCCCTCAACTCCACAAGTCTTTTGGTATCCTCTTCAGGATTTCAGAAACAGACAAAATGCAAGTCACATTTCACATCCAGTGTGGGATATTTTTTTTTTTCCCTCTGCTTTACAGTATGTGCCAAATTTGATTCCAGTGACAATTCGTATTGTACAAAGTGAAAGGAAGCTTTCAGCCTGTTCTTTTTTTCTTCCTTCCATATGGCTGATTGATTCATCTCATACTACAAACTCTTTCTCTTACTAAAATGTGATCTCTGGTGCTTTAAATGAATATATCATTGCTTAAATGGTGCAGCATGGCATAGTGTTTCCATTTCAAAGCACAGGCTACAGAGTTGGAGAGAACAGAGAATGAAATATAGCCCTGAGTATTTATTAGCTATGAAACACGGAGCAAGTCACTTAACTTCTCTGGGCCTCCGTTTCCTTAAATGCAAAATCAGGGTGCGTCTGAAGCTACAAAATTCCTTCCCTTATCTAATCGTCTTTATACCTTTTGATTATTTTATTTATTATTTTTTCATTTGGTAGCCAATAGTCACTGTCGTACTTCTGTGTGCCAGGCATGGTATTAGGCACCGGGGAGATGGCAGTGAATAAGACTGCATGATCCTTGCTATTGTGGAGCTTAGAATAAGCTAGGAAATATAAGTTAAATAGCCCAGTGAATTGCTCAATTACAGTTGTGAATAGGGCTGTGAAGGAGAAGAATGAAGGCTTACAAGAGTGATCAGTAGCAGTGTAGGAGAGGAAAAAATGCTCCTCTACCCTTTTTGGGTCTCTGGCCAGGCCCAAGAATTGAACTGATGTAAAACAGATTAACAGGAAAAAAGAATACAAATTTTATTAAATTTTTATGTGTATATAGGAGCCTTCACAAGAGAACGAAGACCCACAGCAGTGGCCAGAGCAGGAAGTCTTTATACCTTTTAGACAAAGAAGTAATGTGTGAAGAATTGATAAAACAAGGGGGTTTGGGTTAGGGGAACAAATGGTGAAGAAATAACTAGGAAGATAAGGGTGAGTTTAACAAGCGTTTTTTGGACAGATTTCTCCACCCCAAAGTCCCTGGGATAGGAATGTTTTCCTTCTTCCTGGTACAGGGAGGGTGCTTTTGCATGGGAATCTTGTCTTCTGCTTTTAGGAAGAAAAAAGAGGGTCGGAGTGTCCTTCTTGCACTTGCTATTTCTTAAAGGTCTTTGACTCAAAATAAAGGAATCTGCCCTATTCTGGGGGATTAGAGAAGACTGATCTGAGAAAACGACATTTGAACTACATTCATTCATTCATTTATACATTTATTATTTAATCAACAAGTATTTACTAAACACTGATTAAATCTCAGGCATTATCATAGGTTTTAGGGGTATTTAGGAAAAAAAAATTCTCACGTGAGCTTAAAAATCTAATTTTTTCTTTTGCCACACCCATGGTGTATGGAAATTCCTGGGTCAGGGAGCAAATATGAGCTGCAGCTGCAACCCACGCCACACCTGCAGCAAAGCTGGATCCTTAACGCACTGTGCCACAGCAGGAACTCTGAAATATAATTATTTTTTCCTACCTTTGCTCTCAGTGCAAAATATGCTATTGGAGGCTGAGGAGAATTTGTTATAAGACAATAAAATAGAGAAGGCACTTTGAGGTGAAAGTACTGGCACTCATTTTATGGGAGAGAAGAAAAACAGGAAAGAAATTTAAAGTAAGATGAAGTAAAGCTTTGGCTGAGAGGAATACAGAGAAGAAAAATTTATGTGTAAAACTTGGTAATTTGTCTGGGGAACTTACTTTGATGCCAGAATGAGTTCTGATGAGAATATTACTGAGAGCCGTTTTTCCAGCTCTCTGATTTGGTTGGGCGCTTATTCCTTCTAGAACAAATGGTGACATTGCTCACCAGTTTGTGGACTCAATGACAAAGCAGAGCAAGCTACATAATCTGTGAATTTTTGTTGTTAAATTCAGAGAGCGCCCTAATACCTATTTCAAAAATTGGGAATATTTTTCAAAAATTGGAAATATTTATTTCTTCTTAATGTTGAGGAACATGCATGCTATAGTTTGTGAGTTGTTCTTTGTTAACCTGTAAATGTGACTACGGAATCTGTATTTACAGTTGAAATAATCATCAACCTGTCTGCCCCATCAAATGGGTGTCACCTACGGGATGTTCTATTTCTCAACAAGATTGTCGATTTTGCTTCTAAATATCTCTCAGCTGCTCACTCTTCTCTCCATCACCACCTTTTCTCCGTCACAATCACCTCGAGTATGGAATCATTCCAACAGCCCCCCAGGTAGTCCGCCTTCCACTCATGTTGACACCCCTCACCCCCTTCACACAGCAGTCAGAATGACCTTTTCAAAAATACAAATCAGACCAGGTCATGTTCTGCTTATGATCTTGTTGATTATCACAAAATTCGTCTGTGGCCTGGACTGGTCTGGTCCTACCTACCTCTTTAGCCTCATCATGAATGAGGTTGCTAGTGACTTTCTCGGTACTCTAAACAGAATGACTTCTTTTCGTGACTCCTCCCACTTACACCTGTGCCCACGCTTGTTTCCTTTTTCTAAAAAGCCTGGGAACCCATTCGAGCTATAATTTCAACCCCGCACCCCCGTCCTTGTGAGGTATCTGCCTGGCAAAATATCAACCCCAGATCAATCTGTGTTCTTGGTGTAAGAAAAAACAAAATCATAGAGTGCATTCGAATAGTCTAATAGGACCCTGAAATCCATTTTCCATAAGAATGATTTCAAAGCTTCATGATTATTTTCAAGCTGCCTTGAAAAAAATCTTTTGAGAAAAATCCTATCACCCTGCCATGAGCTCATAAAAAGCTCTAGTCTTATTCTACGAAGAAAATAAAATTTACCAGTATGAAGTATTCAACCTTCTCTACCAACTTCCTGCCTCGCTGGCACCTTCACAGATTGAGTTTGCAAACACCGCTCACTTCTTCCCTCCTATGAGTTGTCTGAGGATAACTCTGCCACCTGTTTTACATTCTTCTCCTCAGAGACATTACTTTCACTGTTAGGGTATTTGCTTGATCCTTCGCCCTTATCAGCATCTTTCAACCCTTTCCATTTCCTCCTTCCACTTCTTGAAATCCTCTCCTTTCCTATTCTTTCCTACATTTATCCTCCCAGTTCTCCTCCCATCTGTCTTGCTTCCTCTTTTGTGCCTTCTCCCCTTCTCCAATCCCTTGAATATGTATACTCTCCAAGAACATATATATATATTAAAACATTGTACTTCCTTCTATGCAATTTTTCCCTTAAAAGTCTCATTACCTTATCTACTCAAAATTGTTTTTAATTATAAGCTTATGAAAACTGTAGTGCTTTGAAAAACAAACAAACAGTATTTTCTGGTTAAAGGGTGGATATACCCATAATGTAGTATAGCGGGTTCATCTTATTACTCTTGAAAACAAAACACCTTGGTATTATTTCTTGTTTTCTTCCAGTGTTTAAGATATAATTGACATACAGCTCAGTTTATGTTTAACCCTATAGCATAATGATTTGGTTTATACACACCATGAAATGAGTATCACAAGTTTACTGAACATCCATCAGCTCATATAGATACAAAATTAAAGAAATAGGAGAGAATTATTTTCTTGTGATGACACCTCTTAGGATTTATGCCTAACATCGTCATATATTTATACACCAAAGTTAACTTGTTTATCATGTTTTACATTACATCGTTTGTGCTTATGAAGTTTGTACCTTTTGACTTATCTTCATCCAATTCCCTTTCCCCCACCTCTGGTAACCACAATCTGATCTCTTTTTCTATGAGTTTATTATTTAATTGTAATTGACCTATAACACTATGTTAGATCTTGATTTGATATTTCTATATGTTTTAAATTTTTCATCATGTCATCAAGTTTTCATAAAAAATATTGCATAATTATTGAGTGTATTCCCCACACTGTACATTTCAAACTTGTGTGACAGTTATTATTAGTGGAAATATATACTTCTTTACCTCCTTCACTTATTTCTTTCCTTCCCCCACTCTCTTTCCCTCTGGCTTTACCACCTATTTGTCTTCTGTATCTATTACTCTATTTCCTTTTTTTTTTTTTTTTTGCTTATTCATTTGTTTTTTAGATTTTACATGTAAGTGAAATAACACAGTATTTGTCTTTCTCTTTGTCCTTTGTGTATCTTCAGTATTTGTCTTTCTCTTTGTCCTTTGTGTATCTTGGATACTAACTCCTTATCTAATATATTATTTCCAAATATTTTCTCCCATTTGGTAGGTGTCATTTTTTGTATTGTTGATAGTTCCTGTCTCTGTGCAAATGCTTTTTAATTTGATGTAGTCCTGCTTGTTTATTTTCGCTTTTGTTTTCCTTGCCTGAAGAGACGTACACTGCAAAAATATTGCTGAGACTGACATCAAAGCTCTATACTACTTTGTTTTCTTCTAGAAATTTCATAGTTTCAGGTTTCATATTTAAATCTTTAATCTATTTTGAGTTTGTTTCTCTATATGGAATGAGAATGTAGTCCAGTTTGATTCCTTTGAACGTCGCTGTCCAGTTTTGCCAACGCCATTTATTGAAGAGGCTGTCTTTTCCCCATTGTATATTTTTGCCTCTTTTGATTAATCGACCATATAAGCATGGGTTCATTTCTGGGCTCTCTATCCTGTTCCATTGATCTATATATCTATTTTTGTGCTAGTATTATGCTGTTTTGATGACTGTAGCATTGTAGTAGTCTGAAGTCAAGGAGTGTGATACCTCCAGCTTTGTTCTTTATCAAGATTGTTTTGGCTATCTGGGGCCTTTTGTGTTTCTATACAAATTTTAGAATTATTTGTTTTAATTCTGTAAAATATGCCATGGGCATTTTGGTAGGAATCTCATTGAATCTGTAGATTGCCTTGAGAGGTATGGTCATTTTTACAATATTAATTCTTCCAATTTATGAACATAGTATATCTTTCCATTAACTTACATCAGCTTTATTTTCTTTCATCAATGTCTTATAGATTTCTGAGTATGGGTTTTCTAACCTTCTTAGTTAGATTTATTCCCGGGTGTTTTATTCTTTTTAATGTGATTGTAAATGGATTGTTCTCTTAATCTCTCTTTCTCATCATTCGTTTTTTGTGTGTGTAGAAATACAACAAATTTCTGTATATTAACTTTGTATCCTGCAACTTTACTAAATTCAGAGATGAGCCCGAGAAGTATTTTGGTGTTATCTTTAGGATTCTCTTTGTACAGTATTATGTCATCTGCAACAGTGACCATGTTATTTCTTCCTTTCCAGTTAAGTTTTATTTGTTTTTCTTGTCTGATTTCTGTGGCTAAGACTTCTAATACTATGTTGAATAGAAGTGGTAAGACTGGGCATTCTTGTTTTGTTCATCTGTTATTATTTTTTTTTTAAAAAGCCATCAAAACAACATGCGAGTTCATAGAATTTTGCAATGGGTGTCTAGCTTTTTTTTTTTTTTTTTGGCTGCCCCAGAGCATATGGAACTCCTGGGATAGTGATCAGATCAGGGCCACAGCCATGAACAAAGCCACAGCTGAGGCAACACGGGATCGATCCTTAACCCTCTATGCCAAGCTGGGGATCAAACCTATCCCCAGTGGTCCCCAAATGCTGCCCATCCCATGCACCACAGTGGGAGCTCTGGGTGTGTAGCTTTTGATGCACAGGGGGAGAGAATAACTAGAATCAGAATAACTAGAATCCACAATCCTTTGCAACCAGACAAAGCAATGTGTTAGAATTTGACAGTAAATATTAATTCCTCTATATTCATTTCTTGAGCTCTAATACTATGCTGCACACAATATACAAATATATGTGCTGTTATTTCCAAGGTATTTCCTGGAATCTTGAATGGCTGAAGCAGCAGGGAGTGGGAAAATATGAGTAGATCTGGTTGCTGGGAGAAAGAGAAGAATTATAAATACAAGAGGTCTACTGAGCAGAGTACTAATCACTGCTTACCAGTCCCAGGGAAAGAATCTAACTTCATGGAGGATAGCAAAGATCATCACTATGCCAACCACCAGAAATAGAAATCCAAACATTTCTGCCCATTGCCTCTTGATATTAGAGTCACCAAGGAAAATCAAGGTGATCAAGCACTGGATGGAAGAACACTTTCCTTACATAGAGAATAGTGGGCATCTAACCCCCATAGCTAACAGGTCTTTCACAGGGCAATTTGCCTGTGTCCACCCCTATTCTGCTATAGTGGAAAGAAACCTGTCCCCTTTTCCAGATCAGACAGATATAACAGTGGGATTGTCCAGTACAATATAATGCACACATTTTAAACAGAATAAAAGAGCACTCATTGAATCAGAAACAGAAAGATATTCGCTCACAAAGTGATAAGCCAAGCTTAAGTTGTGTCCTTTTTTTCAATTGAAGTATAGTTGATTTACAATGTTGTGTTAATTTGTGCCATATAGCAAAGTGATTCAGCTACACACACACACACACACACACACACACACACACACACACACACATATACACACACATATTGTTTTTTATATTCTTCTACATTATGATTTGTCTCAGGATACTGAATATAGTTCCCTGTACTGTACAGTAGGACCTTGTGTTTTTATTTCTTCCATATATAATAGTCTTCTGCATCTACTGAGCAAAAGCTCCCAATTCATCCCTACCTTAACTTCCCCTTGGCAACCACAAATTTGTTCTCTGTGTTTGTCTGTTTTTGTTTTGTAGATAAGTTCACTTGAGTTACATTTTAGATTCTACATGTAACTGTTATCATATGGTATTTGTCTTTCTCTTCTTAACTTTTTTCACATAGCATGGCAATCTCTAGTTCCATCCACATTGCTGAAAATGGCATTATTTTATTCTTTTTAAGGCCATTGTATTTATAGAAGACATCTTCTTCATCCATTCTTCCACTGATGAATGTTTAAATTGTTTCTATGTCTTGGATATTGTCAACAGTGCTGCTGTGACTGTTGGAATGCATGTAACTATTTGAATTATGGTTTTGTCCCAATATATGCCCAGGTGTGGGATTGCTGTGTCATACGGTAATTCTATTTTTTAATACATATTTTTTTGGTTACACAGGCAGGATATGGAAATTCCCAGCCAGGGATCAAATCCAAGCCAGAGCTGTGGCAATGCCAGATCTTTAACCCACTACACTGGGCCAGGGATTGAACATGCACCTAAGCAGCAACCCAGGTACTGCAAAGACAGTGTCAAATCCTTAACCTATTGTGCAACAGCTGTAACTCCTATTTTTAGTTTTTTGAGGAACCTCCATACTATTTTCCATAGTGGCTACACCTGTTTACATGCACCAACAGTCCAAGAGGGTTCCCTTGCCTCCACACTGCCACAGCACTTATCCTTTATAGACTTTTTGATGATGGTCATTCTGACAGGTATGAGGTGATACTTCACTGCAGTTTTGATTTGCAGTTCTCTAATAATTAGTGATGTTGAGCATCTTTTCATGTGCCTATCATCCATTGTCTGTCTTTAGAGAAAAGTCTATTTAGGTCTTCTGCCCATTTTTCAATGGGTTGTTTGTCTTTTTGTTGTTGAGTTGTATGAGCTGATTGTTTTGATAATTAAGCCTTTGATAGCAGCATCATTTGCAAATATTTTCTCCCATTCCATGGGTTGTCTTTTTGATTTATGGTTTCCTTTGCTGTGCAAAACTTGTAACTTTGATCAGGTCTCATTTGTTTATTTTTTCCTTTCTTTGTTTTGCCTTAGGAGACTGACCTAAGAAGGTATTGGTGCAATTTATGTCAGAGAATGTTTTGCCAATGATCTCTTCTAGGAGTTTTATGGTATCATATGCTTAAGCCATTTTGAGTTCATTTTTGAGCATGATGTGAGGGTGTGTTTCATTTATTTATGTGCAGCTGTTCAACTTTACCAGCAGCACTTGCTGAAGAGATTGTCTTTTACCTATTTTATGTTTTTTTAATTTCAAAATCAAATTTATCATTACCCAAGGGAAAACGTTGGAAGGGATAAGTTAGGAAGTTGAGATTAACATATTCACTCTACTTTATACAAAATAGATAAATAACAAGGACATACTGTATAGCATAGGGAAATCTACTCAATATTCTTTAATAACCTATGTAGGAAGAGAATCTGAAAAAGAATGGATATATGTATATGTATAACTGATTTACCTTGCTGTACTCCTGAAACTAACACAACATTCTAAATCAACTGTACTCTAATGAACTTTTAACACAATAAGAAAAACTATATCCTGCACCTATAGCCCCCTCCTCACTTGGCATAATCCTCAAGAGCACAATAAAAGCAGTGTGGTTTCTTGAGGCAGCATTTTTGGTCCCTGAGACCTTGAGTCCCCAAGACCTTGAGTCCCCCCATTCCCACCTTTACTTAAGATAAATGTCTCTGTGTCTTGTTTTATGTTAACTTTTTCCTTAAGTTTCACAGCACTCGTTCTTCAGCCCTTACCCGCTGAGCTGGTCTCAGCAATGGGCAATTTGATAGGGATTGCATTAAATCTTTAGATTGCCTTGGGTATTATGGTCATTATAACAGTATCAATTCTTCCAATCCACAAACATGAGATATCTTTCAATTTCTTTGAATCATCTTTAATTTCCTTTTTAATATTTTATAGTTCTCAGTATATATGTCTTTCCCCTCCTTGGTCAGGTTTATTCATAAGTATTTTAGAGTTTTCTGGTGCAATTTTAAAAGGTATTGTTTTTTGACAATCCCTTTCTGATATCTTATTGTTAGTGTAAAGAAATTGTACTAATTTCTGTATGTTAATCTTATATCCTGCAACCTGGCTGAATTCACTTAGCAGTTCTAATAGTTTTTTGTGTGGAATTTTTAGGGTCTTCTATGTATAGTATCACATCATTTGTATATAATGACTATTCTATGTCTTCCCTTCCAGTTGAATAACTTTTATTTCTTTTGTTTGTGTAGTTGCTGTTGCTAGGACTTCCAATACTATGTTAAATAGAAGTGGTGACAATGGACATCCTTGTGTTATTCCAGATTTTTAGCAGGAAAGCTTTCAGCTTTTCACTATTGAGTGTTATGCTGGCTATGGATTTATCATAAATAACATTTATTATGTTGAGATATGTTCCCTGAATACCCACTTTGGTAATGGATGGATAAACATTTTATCAAATGTTTTTTCTGCATCTGTTGAGATGGTCATGTGGTTTTTGTCTTTTCTTTTGTTGATGTGGTGTGGTGTATCACATTGACTCATATATGGTGAACCATGCTAGTGAACTTGGAATGAATCTCACCTGGTCATAATGTTTTATCTTTTGTATGTGTTTTCAGATTCAGTTTGCTAATATTTTGCTGAGAATTTGCATCTATATTTATGAAACATATTGGCCTATACTTTTTTTTTGGTTGTATCTTTGTCTGGTTTTGGTATCAGGGTGATGGTGGCTTCATAGAATATCTTTGGGAGTATTCCATCCTCTTCAATCTTTTGGAAGAGGTTGAGAGGATGGGTAAAATTTCTTTTTTGTATGTTTGGTAGAATTTGCCTGTGAAGCCATCTGGTGCTGGACTTTTGTTTGTGGAGAATTTTTTTTTAAATTACAGATTCTATTTCACTTCTAGTGATTGGCCTGTTCAAATTATCTGTTTTCTTTCCTTGATTCAGTTTTGGTGTGATGTATATTTCTATAAAGTTGTACATTTCTTCTAGATTGTTGAATTTTTTGGCGTATATTATTCATAGTATTCTCTTTTTTTTTGGTATTTCTCCAGTATCCATTGATATTTCTCCTTTTTTATTTCTTATTTTGTTTATTTGGGTTTTCTCTCTCTTTTGTGGGCCTGGCCAGAAGTTTGTCAATTTTGTTTACCTTTTAAAAGAGCCAGCTCTTGGTGTTATTGACATTTCTTATTATTTTTAAATATCTATTTTATTTATTTTCTCTCTGATCTTTATTTTTTCTTCCTTTTGCTTTTTTGAGGAAGGTCTCTCTTACTATGAACTTCCCTGTAAGAACTGCTTTTGATGTATCCCATACATTTTACATTGTAGTATCTTTATTGTCATTTTTTTCAAGATTTTTTTAAATTTACTTTTTTATTTCCTCATTGATCCACTTTTTTAAATAGCCTGTTATTTAGTCTCTATGTAATTTTTTTTCTCATTTCATTTTCTGTGGTTGATTTCCAGTTTTATGCTGTTGTAGTCAGAAAAGATGCTTGAAATAATTTCTATACTCTAAAAGTTTCTTGGGGGCTTGTTTTGTGCCTCAGTATGTGGTTGATCATAGAGAATATCCCATGTGAACTTGTACCCTTATATGTTTCATGTGAACTTTGAAAGAATGTGTATTCTGGTTTTTTGGGGGGGTTTTTTTGGTGTAGTGTCCTGTAGAGGCCAATTAAATCTAACCATTCTATTGTATTTTTAGGATCTCTGTTACCTTATTAATTTTCTGTTTGGAAGATATGCCCATTGATGTGCGTGGGTTGTAGCTGTCTCATGTATTCTCATGAAGTTCTCCCTTTATGTCAGTTTGTTTTATATGTTTGGATGCTCTTATATTGACGAGTAAATAGCCTGTCCTTCTATTGATCCTTTTATTATATAGTGTCATTTTTTTTTTTTTTTGGCTTTTTTTTAGGGCCACATCCATGGCATGTGGAGATTTCCAGGCTTGGGGTCAAATTGGAGCTGTAGCCACTAGCCTACACCACAGCCACAGCAATGCAGGATCTGAGAAGCATCTGCAACCTACACCACAGCTCATAGCAATGCCAGAACTGCCAATGCTTAACCCACTGAGCAAGGCCAGGGTTTAAACCTACATCCTCATGGATACTAGTCAGATTCCTTTCCACTAAGCCACAATGGAAACTCCTATAATGTCCTTCTTTATCTTTCTTTAGAGCCTTTGTTTTAAAGTCTAATTTTGTCCAATATGCATATTATGACCTCTGCTTTCTTGTCACTTCTGTTTACATGAAATATCTTTTTCTATCCTCTCACTTTCAATCTATGTGTGCTTTTACCTTAAAGTGTGTCTCTTGTAGGTAGTTTATTGTAGGCTCTTGTTATTTATCTAATCTTTTACTCTGTGTCTTTTGACTGGGGCATTATTCCATTGACATTTAAGGTGATTATTGATAGATATCTATTTATTGCCATTTTAAACCTTGTTTTCTCATTGATTTTATATTTCTTCTTTATCCTTTTCTCTTTCTATTTTTACTTTTGAGGTTGATGATTTACTTTTGTATTATGCTTATATTCTCTTCTTTTCAGCTTTTGTGAACAAGTTGTATGTTTTTGATTTGCAATTGCCTTATTTTTCGAGTATGTTAACCCCTTGCTTTATCTACTTTCTTTACACTTGTAGTCATATAGACTAAAACACATTCTAGGAAAAAACCCTACATTGTCTTACTCTCCTCTCCCATATTTTATGATTTTGATGTCTGATTTTACATCTTCATATTCATCCTTTTGATGTTCATAGTGGTTATCATTTCTTTCAGAGAATTAAAAAAAATTCTGTTTACAGGCTTACTTAAGTGATTTACTTTCATATTGTGATTTTTCTCTTTCTTATAGATTCTTACTTTTCCATTTAGAGAAGCCCTTTTAATATTTCCTTTTGGATAGCTTTAGTATTATTGCATTCTTTTAGTTTTTGTTTATCTGAGAAATTCTTCATCTCTCCTATTCTAAATGATAATCTTGCTGGGTAGAGGATTCTAGGTTGTAGATTTTTCTGTTTAAGGACTTTAAATATTTCTTGCCACTCCCTTCTGGCCTGCAATGCTTTTGTAGAGAAATCAGCTGATAGCCTTATGTGAGCTATGAGAGTCTTATATTCTCCTATAATTAACTCTTTGTTTTTCTCCTGCTGCCATTATAATCCTGTCTTTATGTATAATTTTTGCCATTTTAATTATGAAATGCCTTAGCATAGGTCTCTTTGGGTTTATCCCTTTGAGACTCTGTTCTTCCTGTCCTTGGATACGTTTACTTCTTTAAATTTGGTACATTTTCAGCCATAATTTCTCAAATGCATTTTCAATCCCTTTTTCTCTTTCTTTTCCTTCTGGGATCCAGATTATTATGTGAGATTGGTATTCTTTATATTATTGTATAGGTCTCTTATATTGCTTTCATTTTCTTTCTTTTGGGTTGCTATCTACTGTTCTAATTGCGTGATTTCCATTATTCTGTTTCCTAATCACTTATTTATTCTTCTGTGTTATTCATTCTACTATTAATTGCCTTTAGTTCATCTTTTGTCTTTGTAAATAAATTTTATAATTTTTCTCAGCTCATCCTGATAGTTGCTAGTTCCTTTTTGCAGTAGTCTACATTTGTATTGATAGCCTTTTTTAATTCCTTCAATATTTTAATTATCTCCTTTTTGAACTAAGTGTCTATTATACTGAAGAGGTCATTTTCATTGTTTTTTCCTTCAGGGGAATTCTCTTGGTCTTTTAACTGGTAGTTATTCTGCTTTTTCATTTTACTCACATTTCTCTTCCTCTGTGAGTTTAGGAGAAACAATTATCTACTGTAGTTTTGTAAGGGTATTTATATTCAGGAGTGTCCATGTATAGATTCTGTAGGTTTAATATTTTTGGTTTGAGGGCTGGTTTTAGTATGGATGACTTCCACCTCTTTCCTCAGTATGCACTGGCAATTATCTCCTTGACAGATGTGTAGATGAGGCAGCTCATGCCTACTCCTGGGGCCTGCAGTGGCAAGGGCAATGATTTGTGCCTGATACCAGTTCTCTCAGTGGAGGTAGCAGCCCATGTGTGTTTCTGGGTCCTGCAATGGCAGGGGTGGCTTGCACTTGCCCCTGGAGCAAGTATAGGCAGTGTCCTCTGTCTAGGAGCATATGCATAGGTAAAGATGCTCCTACGCCAGTCCCACTCCTCACCCTGAACAATGTCACTTTGCCTCTCTGGTGGTCTCAGGCTTCTTCCAGGTAGACCCTTGGCTAGGGCCATACCAGACTCTAGCCCCTTCAGGCTGTCTCTGCATATGTAACCCCAGTGCCCTCCCTAGATCTGACCTCTGAAGCCCAAGCTTCAGAACCTGGCCTCTGTCTGTACAAGATGAGGAGCATCACAGGCTGGGGAATGCAGGTCTGAACCTCCAACCATCTGTACTGGTCTCTATTTTGCCTTCTGGAAACTGTTTGCTGCTCTCTCTTCTGAGGCCCCGCCTAGCGGTGCAGGTCCCATCCTGATTCCTTTCTTTCTTTCTTTCTTTTTTTTTTAAAAAAATTTTTTCCTACCTGATTATATGGAGATTTTCTTGTCCTTTCAGAATCTGAGGTCTTCTGCCAGCATTCAGTAGATGTTTTGTAAGAATTATTCCACATGTAGATGTATTTTTAATGTATTTGTAGAAGGAGGTGAGCTCACGTCCTATTCTTCCACCACATTGATCACCTCCACTATGTTCTCTATTTCTTAATAAAAAGCATTTCAGGCCTAAGACCTATTCTTCTGAAGCTTTGTGGGATTTGAAAAACTGTGCATCTAAGACTTGCTTTCCCAATGGAAGAAAATTAGTCTTGATGCTTTTGTGAAGACAGTAGTGGCTATTTGGCTGAGTTTGTGGCTCATGTTCTGTTTGCAGTATGCCTTTGACTCTAATGGGCTAAGAGGGTGGGTTCAAGTGAGAGAAAGCTAGATGCTGATCACTGGCTAGTGAGTACTTATTTCCACCTGTAGACATGATCACATCTGAGTTTCCTTCTATATTAATTCACATCTCTTAGCACAGAAAGGATGACAGAAGCTCTCTTATGGAATTCTGTCCCAGAATTTGGCTTTAGTGGATGAAGTACAGCAGCCCTGGAAGAAAGGCATTTTGAAGATAAGCACAGGCATACCTTGTTTTATTGCACTTCACTTTATTTAGTGGTTTGTAGATATAGAGTTTTTTACAAATTGAAAATTTGTGTAAACCCTGCATCAAGCAAGTCTTTTGGTACTTTTTTTCCAATAGCATTTGCTCACTTTTTGTCTTTATGTCATTTTTGGTAATTCTTACAAAATTTTAAACTTTTGCATTATTATTGTATTTGTTATGGTGATTAGTGATCAAAGACCTTTGACCCTCTGATGGCTCAGATAATGGTTAGCACTTCTTAGTGCTACAATATTTTAAATTAAGGTATATACATTGTTTTTTAGACATAATGCTATTGCACACCTAATAGACTATAGCATAATGTAAACATAGTCTGGGATTTTGAATGGGAAACCATCATCATTCAGTTACCCTCCTAGTTCATCAGTGTGCTTCTTAAAATTTTTGTGCCTTTATTAGTTAATTAAATAGTGCCTGGTTCTCAGGGGAACATCATGTCACTAATGTGAAGTGTCCTGTGCAAAGCAGAGTAATACTGGTTCTACCCTTATTTTGGACTTACTCTAGTCCTCTCAGCCTGCATTAGTTTATTTTTTTCCTTCTGTTAAAAACAAACTTTATTCTACATAGCAGCACTGTGGAATAAAATAGATTTGTGAGAAGGGAAATAGACTTGTCCCCCATAATGTAAGCTTAAAAGCTTCAATGAAATGATCAACTGTAAAACATCTTTAGAATTATTTAGACTTCTCCAAAATGTGTTACTAAAAAGCCTACTTGAATGGAAAATTTAAAAAATCTATTTGATTCTTTAGTGACTTACTTAAATAAAAACAAATAGAACCAAACAAGTAAGACAACACAGAAATGTAAGTATATATTGTACTAATAAATACTATTACTATTGTATCACTCAGCTGGATACAAATTGAAAATTTCTCTTGCCTTGGGGGGGGGTTAAAAATAAAAGCCTATCATTTTGATACAGATTAAGAAAATTTCTTAGGTTAAGACGTCTGGCACTTTGATTTATTTCTTTGGCTGAATATCAGTAATGCATAAAAGTTATACTTCCAACTTAGTGCTTTTTATTTCTAGAAAATAACTTAGTAACAAAAGAAAAGTTATTAAGCTGAGAGTAATGTCCCTGAAATTAGCATGTTCTCTTACTCTAGACTAAAAATGTGCGACATCCATTCATGACAAGCAATGATCAGTGTACCCATGGTAGTTCATTTGATCTCTGTTATTTTACTTCTTTGAAAAATGTGCTTCCAGCAGTAATCTTCATATGTGAATTTCTTCTGAAGGATTTCTCTGTCATTTCAATAAGGTTTTGGAAAAATCTGTATTACCAGGAGCCATGTTTCTATGGCTAGTCTGTCTTGACAGAGGACCCTCTTGAGGCCAGAAAATGAGTTTATCACACACAGAAAAGTCAAGCAGTCTAATGGTCAGGAAACACGTAGAGAGTAAAAGATCTTTCTCTGGATTTGGTCAAGAAGAAGTTTACCTTCAATTTTAACCAGAAGTCAGAGGCCAGCATACCTCCAATTACTCAATGTCAGAAAGGGTAATCTAGTTAGGCATTGAGGTATCTAGTTAGGCATTGAGGTAGCTTGCTATCATTTTTTGGGAAAAAATATCTGCTTGATTGCCACTCAAATTCTGGAAACAGATTAAAATGCTAATCTTTAATGAGTCATTAAGCATTGAAGGTTTTGTTCTGGTAAATATTAACAACAGTCTGCAACTCCAACTGATGGAACACTAAGTGATATAAGGACATACATGAACCAATGGAGGTGCAGGCCAATCAAGAGCCTTCTGTTGTTTTTAAAAGCAACATTTTAACTATATTCTATGATAATGGTAAGGAATTCCTTGAAGGCAGCATCCCTTCTTCCAAGCTTTCACCAAAAGTTCATGGCTGAAAAGTACACGGATACTGCCAGGCCCATTGGTCACTGCCTTTCTATCCCTGCTCTCCTATCGCAATGCCAGGATCCTTGTCCAGTTTGGAGAGTAGTCAGACATAAAAGTCAGCTAGGATGCCCTATTTACAGCAGTAAGTTCACTTTGAGCTTAAGCAAAGTGATTGACATCACAGACATTGGATGGTGGGGAGCTTGGATGAGGCACCATGTCACACTAGAATTCCTTGATATATTTAGACCAGAGCCAGGTTCTCCTTGGAGAGTTTCATGGAGCCATTGCTTTGGACTTGGATGGCTATGTCCAGCCTCTTAGCTTCCACTGAGCTGGGTATGGAGGTGTGGCCTTTTCTCAATTCTACTGTTCTGTCAATTTCTGTCCCACATCCTCAGCTTCATCTTTAATCTGCTGAGCATATACCAAGAGATTCTCCTCCGAGCAAGTTTTCTTTCCAGGTAGGTGTTTCATTTAGTCATTTAATTCAAGTGCATCTCAACCTCTTTCAGATATTTGACAGAGGCTTGTTTTGTTTCATGTCATCATTTGCTTGCCCAGCTCTCTAATATATCTTTTGCAATCAATCCTTAATTCTTTTAGTCTTCCCAAGGCCATTCTCTTTGCTGTGAATCCTTGGAAGATTTCAGAATGTTGCTTTTCAGAGAGAGTCTAGCTCCATCAGTAGCAGTTATTTTCTGACCAGACAGTTCCTGTTCTTGTTTTTACTTTGTTGGAGCTCTGTCTCCCTCTCATTTTTGCTTCCCTCTGGGACATTCTGTAGTTCCTCTGTACATTCTTTGCCTTTTGCTTCTATTTCATAGCTAGATCTTTTCAATAGCATATCTCTTCCTCTGTGAAGCTAAAATAATGTTCCTTCCCTGTTAAAACGAGGAAAAAGAATTTCGCTGTTCTTGTGGCCTTATGTGCATGTCCTGTCAGTGAGGAGGGAGGATTATCCGGGATACACCTCACTCCTACATCAGCTCCCTAAGGGACCATTTCACATTGGCTTATTTAGAGCTTGTTGTGAACTAAAATTCATGACCGCTCTCTTTGGGAATTGCAGTTCAGTCTATTTTCTTTTGACCTCAGTTTGTGTAACTTTATTTAAAAGTCTGAATAGAAGATTTGAAAATGGCATTTACTAGATTTGCTAGAAAATGTCAATGACTAGTTTGATTTTAGAGAGAATTTGAATTGTTGATTTTGTAACTTAATACATGAACTGTCCATTTCCCTAGCTTTGTATCATTCACAGATTTGTTGAACTTCATTTTTCATATTCTTATAAGAACTTTCATTGTGTGTCATCCACGTGCTAAATATTATATCAGATATAGCATGAAGACTCATTAGAATAAAATCCCTCTTTTTGAATTGATTATAGGCTGGTGGACAAACAGTTAAGCACCCAACTAATTACAATGCACTATAAGGTGATTGATAATGATGCAATTTTGCATTATTTTAGAACTTTCCAGATTAGGATGGCTGTTCTCTCTGGAGAAGATCTCACTATGATTCTTCATTTTTAAAAATTGATTGTTTCAAGACACCAAAAAAAAAAAAGAGAAAAGCCAAATAAAAATTAATGTATTATTTACTCATTCTCTATCTAAGACAATGTTAAGCAACTTCAGATATCAGCCATTGATTTTCAGCACCCTGCCAGAGGGAAACACATTTCTTTATGCGTTTGAGAAGTTCCAGATTCTTTACTGGCAGAGTTTACTAGGAGGTAGAGAGGTGAACAGAAGTGTTTGTTCACAAATTGGTCAAGCTCTGTGGCATGATTGGCTGACTTCTTTCCTTTCCTCTCCTCTCCTCTCCTCTTCTCTCCTCTCCTCTCCTTTCCTTTCCTTTCCTTTCTTTCCTTCCTTCCTTCCTTTTGCTTTTTAAGGACACACCTATGGCATGTGGAATTTCCCAGGCTAGGGGTTGAATCAGAGCTATAGCTGCCAGCCTACACTACAGCCACAGCAATGCCAGATCAGAGCTGCATCTGTCACCTACACCACAGCTCATGGCAATGCTGGATCCTTAACCCTCTGAGAGAGGCCATCCTCATGGTTACTAGTTGGTTCATTACCACTGAGCCACAATTGGAACTCCTGGATGGCTTCTGAATAGGGGCAAAAATGTTCTCATTTTATTTCATCTGGGGCATAAATAACAAACAATAATAATAACTCATAACATCTTCATAACAACATTTGGATGAGCTTTAGCCAGAAGTTTGTTCTTTCTTATTAAACAGCAAACAGGACACTTTCTGAATAAAGGGATTTCTTTTCAAGAAGAATATTTCAAATATTATCTGCAATATGTGTAATTTATTTTGTGGGCATACACAGGTTGATGCAATTTTCTTAAAAATAGTATATAACAGTCACATTCTATTAAGTTCTTTCTTTTCTTGAAAGAGGAAAAAAATCGCTAATTGCATAGTGAATGATAAAGTACTCTCAGATCCTTCAAAGGGTATTTTACCAAGAGTCTACCAGATTAGGTATTTGAAATTCTACAAAAGTGCAGAAGAGGTAGTGACATGCTTCCTAATTTTCCACCCAGGTTCTGAATTTTAAATAAGAACACATTGATCAGATTTTTGAAGAGAAAAAAATGGCATAATATCAGAAAATGCCTTTTGGTTTCACGTAATTTATAAACAAAGTAGAGAATACTTGTGGAATTACGGCTCTCTGATTTGAATTAATTTCCTGGCTTAAGTACCTACAGTAGAGGGATGAATACCCAGTGCCTTTAGCCTGCCTGGCTATTTTCTGTTCTCTTTTTCTCTCTCACATTCTCCTCTGTGTCTTTTCCTTTTCTTTCTTTTTCATGAGATATATTAATGGTGATTGGGAAAATTCAAGTGTGAGAATGGTATTGATAATTTTCAATCTATTTTGAAATCTCTGTTTTGAAAGGTCACTCTTTCATAATGATTTAATTTTTTCAAGGTATAAACTCCTAAATTGAGTGTTTCCTTCCCATCAATACCCCCTTCCCCCCCCACCAGTTTCTGTTAGTTAAGTTCCAGTTCAATTTTTAGCCTTCCATTATCATCACATCCATATAATAGCTCCTTTATGCAAACTTATAAAGACATTTGTTTCAAAATCATTTATACCTGTTGTATTATATGATGCATATTTATAGTAACATACTATACTTATATATTATGCTATATATACCATTTTTTTTTTCACTTTCTGTGTGTGTTTGGTTACTCGGTTGCTTACTTAATGAAGCAAATAAATATCTGAGTGTCTATAATGTGCCTAGCATGATCCTAAGCTCTGGAATCATAGCAGTGAACCAAACACGTATGTAGAATATGCAATCTAGTGGGATAGACAGAAAATAAAGATGAACAAAAGAGAAAGTGATGCCTGTCTAAAGTTCAAATATCCAGGGTAGAATCAGTAGTAAAGTTAAAATATTACCTATCTTCTTTGGTAAGTTTTCATTTTTTTTTCATTTATTTATTCAACAAACTATCGGCAAGCCATGCACAAGAAAAGGACTAACAACTTAAAACAAGCTGATAATTATTAAATGTTTACTCTGTGCAAAGTACTTTGCTAAGTACTTTTATTTTTAAAATTCATTTAAATTATTTGCATTCTTTTATTGAGCCTTTATGACAACTCTATGAAGTAGGTACTGGTATTATTTCTTTGTAAAAGATGCAAAAACTGAGGTTCATGAAGGTTAAAAAACTTGTTCAAAGTCAATCAGATACCGAATACCAGAACTTAAACTCAGTGCTGGCTCCACAGCCCACATTCTCAACCATGGATTCAGAGAAAGAGGTTAGTTAGAGTCTTGATTTTGAAACACTTGTGGTTTAGAGGGTTGGGAGAATCATGGTGACAGTCTCGTCAGAAATTCTCTGTTGGTGAAGGCAAAAGGAATCCCTGTGAACTGATTCGCAATTAGTTTCTGCACACTGAATACCATTGTTTGACAGTGGTATTCATATATGGTGTGACAGTCACCTGCTGGGCCCTAAAGAAATAGTGATAAATGTTATTACCTACAGGTGAGCTGCCTTAAGTCAAGTGGACTGTCTGTGAACCCTGGACACCAGTGAGTTCATTTCCAAGTGTTTTGGTCCTCTGGGTATTCCCTGCTTGGCCTTTTCTAACCTGCAATGTTCAGTTTACAAGGACACATCATCAAAACTGCTTTAATTTCTCCCTTGTTTTGACTAAATTTTAGGCAGGTTTCCTGACTGCAGACCCCTGACCTCACTCTTCTTAGAGCACTTACTTTAGAAAACTTGAGAGTGTAAATTCTTTCTTTGCTCCTTTGAGATGTAAATCTCGTATAATTCAAGAATAGCTTTCTCAGAGATCTGGGAGCCATAACTTTGAACTGCAATCATTAAGAAGGATAGGTCCCCTAACTTTCAATCCCTGTGAGAGGGCAGGAGCCTAACTTTGATAAGTGCCAACTAGCAAACTCAGATGTCCTAAATCTCCTTGAGCAATCTCCTACCAAAGTCCTTCAGTACTTTTCTGTTAGCTTGCCTCAATGCTTAAAAACCCTCCCACCTTTTGTTGCAGCAGAGTTGAGTTTTCAATTTCTCATTTCCATTGCAATATTCTTTTTTTTTTTTTTTGTCTTTTTAGGGCCACACCCAAAACATATGAAAGTTCCCAGGCTAGGGGTTGAATGGGAGCTGTAGCTGCTAGCCTACACCACAGCCACGCCACAACACCACCAGATCCTTAACCTACTGAGCAAGGCCAGAGATCGAACCTGTGTCCTCATGGATACTAGTTGGGTGCATTACTGCTGAGCCTCAATGGGAACTCCCATTGCAATATTCTTGAGTAAAGTCTTTCTTGCCTTATTTAACCCATTTGGTGCAACTTTTCTTTGACACGTGTGTTGTGGGGCATGGTAGAACCAGAAAAAGCAGAGTATAATAACGGTTGATAAAGACATTCAAAATGGAAGGAATTATCATCATATGACTTGAGCCAGAAACCATGGAATCACAAACAAACCCCTTCTAGAAAAATGAATTTCTGTTCCTGAAACAATATTAATTGAAACCAGAGAATGCTAGAGCTGAAATGGACTCTTTGATATCAGTAAGTCTAATCTCTTTGGTTGACTAATGAGGGAACAGGTCACTAACCCATATGGTCAGAGTTGTAAAGTAGGTCTCCTGACACCCAGTTCAGTCCATTAGGGGCAGATCTGTGTTTTATATCCGTTGCAGATTTATTCAAGAATCTTAAGGCTACTGGTCACAAAAGCATATCTATACCTAAGATGTTTACTCTGCTAAAGAGTTTGATAATAATCAAGGGGTAGGAGAACTCTGTAAATTGTCTTTTATACCACTAAAAATACTTGAGCTAATGTCTTGGATTAATATGAAGTACTATATCATATACAGCCTCATTATTTGAGTTAAAACCTACCAGTCAATGCCCTATATGGTCTTAATTTTAAAATATCCAATTTTGCTTCAAGCTGTTAGGAAAATTAAAATGCATTATTTTTAGATTTTACAGCATTTTCAACTAGTTTGTTGTCATGAGATGAATATTGCAATCTATCAGGTTTTTTTTTATTCATGATGCTATTTAAATAAATATCAGGCTTTTGCATGTGCTGTTCAAATTCTCATTATCATGCAACAAAGCCTTTCCAAATTGCCTGAGGTTAGTGCTTTTGTTACAACCCAGGAGATTAGAAAACATAGCTAGAGTCATGAGAAAGTTAACTGACCTATATTTGAAAAAAATATATAATTTAAAAAAATTAGCATCAAGGTCACATCATCAGATTTAGCCATCATCAGACTTGACTCACTAAAGATTAAAGCTCGTAATGATTAATTCATAGCACTATAATATATATATATATATCTGTATGGTCATCTGTGTTTAGTAATTGGCTCAAAAAATTTCATTTGAGGAATGTCTTGGGTCAAAGAAAATGTATGGAGTTGTTTGGGTTTCAAAGCAGTTTAAAAAGAGCACAAATGAAACTCATACATTCTCTCTTAGTTTTAATGTAAAAAGAGTAAAAAGTGAAATGGCTATACCCTATAGCTAAGCATAAGCTCTTCTGCTCCTGAGTTTAAAGGTTTATGACTCATTTAAAAGTTACCTTTTGTTGATGACTAGAGCTTAGTGAGAAGGACATTTTGATTATCAGTTTCAAAGTGTCAGTTCATCCACTTAGTGTTGTAAGTGGAAAGAAAACGCCATGCAGCAACTGTTCTGTGTGCATAACAAATGGCTAAGTACTTATTCCATCACTTGGCCTAATAACTGGTCACATTTGCAAATACAAAAAGATCCAAACATTTAACTTGTTAAGGAACTGAAGCACATGGTAGTTGACCAGTCACATTTGACCTCCCTGCACTTGAGAGAGAGTTCTTCTTCATGCTGCTAGCAACACAGAATCCTTCCCTCAGGCGTTTGTCAAATCATATCCTTGGACGTGAAGCAAGTTCACAAATTCCCTACATGTAATTCAGAAATTGAAAAACTGATTCATCTGTTGAATGGAAAGCCTATTTGGTGGCAAGCCCTGACTTAACAAATGTGAGATGATTTCATTTCTTATTTGTCACATTTTTGGGTGCATATTAATTTATTTCACTGCAAAAAGACTACTGTGTTTGAGTACAGGGATTTTCTCTAGACCTGTGTGTGGATGTGACATATAATATGGCACTGGCATTGTAATATCTTCCTAAGCCCTGAAAATTTCTGAGTTCTAAAACCCAGCTAGTCTAGAGAATTGAAAGTGGTTACAAACTTCCATCACTTATGATCTATTGTGTACCTGGGTAGCTATGGCTAATGTTTCTGTCCTCCTCCTAGAGTGTGGGGTTGTGACTGAGCAGGTGCCCATCCAGGCATTGTATTTTCCAGACTCTCTTGTAGATGTGTTCCTATGATCAACTACCGAAACAGAATGTGAGCCTAAGTGAGAAGTGTCACTTCTGGGCCAAGACTTTCTTAAGAAGCAGGTAGGGGAGTTCCCATTATGACTCAGTGGTTAATGACTCTGACTAGGAACCATGAGGTTGCAAGGTTCGATCCCTGGCCTCGCTCAGTGGGTTAAGGATCTAGCGTTGCCGGGAGCTGTGGTGTAGGTTGCAGACATGGCTCAGATCCCACGTGGCTGTGGCTGTGGCTTAGGCTGGCAGCTATAGCTCCAATTAGACCCCTAACCTGGGGACCTCCTTATGCCGTCTGTGTAGCCCTAGAAAAGATAAAAAGACCAAAAAAAAAAAAAAAAAAAAAAAGGAAAAAGAAAAAAGAAAAGAAGCAGGTAGGGCATTTGTTTATTTCTCCTTCTGCAGGCAGGAAGCAGAGGGCTCATAGGCCCAAGGAGAAGGCAGAACTCCAAGGTGGGAGGAACTTGGGTCCAGGAATCACTCACTACAGGGAGAAAGCTGCTCACTGCCCAGAAACATCCACATTGCATTGTTAAATGAGTAAGAAATGATTGTATTTGGTATAAAACCCTGAATTTTTAGAGTTTGTTGCAACATCATAGGTAAATATATATTTTATCATGTGATTATATGTTACTTTCTATTTATTAAAAATATGCAGTCACTGTCTTGGAGTAGACTACACCCATTCCCTGAGAGCAGTTACTATGTTTCAGCCTGTATCTAGTCAATGGTACCAGTAATGAAGTAAAGAGGCTGCTTTTATGTAATTGTAAGAATTATCTGGACTTTGGAAACTGAAAACCTGTTGAAATTTAAGGGTCATTTAGCAGCTGTATAACTTTGAGCATTCCACCATCTTTTTGATCCTTGTGAAGCAGAATAACTCAGGTCGTTGGAGTAGGAACATGGGTTTCAATATATTCTCTGATTAATGTCCATGGTTTAAGATTTGTAAAAACTAATCAAGACAAACAGGCCTTGCTTATTGGAAGATTAATACTGAAAGCACATTTGTTTTACATCAAGGTGGGAATTAACCCCAAAGCTATACATTTGACTGTTAGCAAAAGAATGTAAAGAGTGGTGATTCCAAGTCCAGGGTAAAGAAGAGCAAAAGAAACCAGAAAATTTACAGGGCATATCCACCCCTAAGACCCCGATTGGACAAAGACTGACATAGGTAAACGGGGCAAGGGCAATGGGAAGAAGAACTGGTATCTGGATCCCACGTTGGTACTCCTGTCTTTAAGAAATAAAAACCTCCATAGAACAAGAGAAAGGGGGACTCTTCTCCCCCCTCCTAGTGTCTGTGCTGGGAGCTATTTGCTTTCCTATAGTAAAGACTTTTGCTTGCTTGCTGCCCATGTGTGTTCTCAAAGTTCATTCTTCTGCTCCGTGAACAAGAACCCGGATTCCGGTAACATCTTTCCGGTAACACTTGGTCTTGATGAAATGGAGACAGTGAGTGATGTTTGTGTGGAGGGCTTTTATGAGAATGACAGCATATGGACCAGAAACATCAAGCACGTATCAGACTGCTTTTCAGAAAGTTGTGCTCAACAAGTATAATGATTTATACATTGATGTTTTAAAATGCTTTTTGAAAAACAAAACAGTGATGCTGGAAATATATAATAATTTACAATTTATTATTTTGTCTCATTTTATTGACATGACAGCTTTTGCATGTCGCTGTGGTTAGCAGTACTATGTTTGCAGTGAAAAACAGAGGCTCGGAAGTTCTTAAAGTCATAAATAAGAATATCAGATGTGGAAGCTAATTCTTCTCACATCAAATTCTATGCGTCTTCTGTGAGAACAGAATTTTAAAATAGGTAGTTCTCTCTTCTCTTCTATTCTTGGGAAAGCATTTGCCGAAACTACTTCTGTATTGCTGCTTTGCTTGTATAAGCCCAGGGATACTGCATAGACTGAGTATAAATCTTAAGCACATATTTGTTTATGCATCTAGGCATGAATTTGCTTGGTCAGCCTAAGAAAATCTATCACTCCCTGCTCTTGTTTGTTACAGCAAGTCTTTTGGCAATGTGAAGACAATGTAATAATTATAACATCTTTGAATGCTTACCTTATATCAGTTATTCTTGTTGATGTGTTTCACACATTAATTCATTTTATATTCACAACAACCCTCTGAACTAGTTAATATAATTATCCCTATTTTACATGTGAGAAAAATGAGGCACAGTGCCATAAAATAACTTTTTCAAGGTCATAGCACTTTAAGTGGCAGAGCCAACATTCCAACTTGGTCTGCCAGCCCCATACTACTAGACACCAGGACACCAAGTCTCTCACTCTGTGTCAGTATATATCTAATTGATAATAATTTTTGTTCTACTGAATAAGTGAAATGGAATTTACCACTTAATGCCATTGTTGACTGTCTAGGGCTGAATTCTTAAAGTATTGGAAATTGTTGGCATTTGATCTAGAAAATTGCAATTTAACCATTTTTTATATATATTTTATAACACCGGTCCCTGTCTTGATGAATGTTGGAGACTCACATTCCATAGCAACTCCTAAGAGAAGATATTTAAATGGGGAGTGGGAGAGAAATGCAAGGTTGGGGGCGAGGAGTGCAGTGTTGTTCAGAGGTACAGAGATACAGCGGTAGGATAAAGATGGAGGGTTACTAAGAGACCCCAGGTGCTGCAAGAGTCACCAGAAGAATGGATGATACCTGGGGAGAACAAAAGTAAAGGGAGAGGATTCTGGCATTAACCACTCAGTGGATGGTGTCTGGGGAACCAAGCAAGATGAGATAGAATCTCTTCTTTCCTTTTGTAACTAATCCATGTTAAATGTTAGATCCCCCAAGGAAAGGTGAGAAGTAGCAATAGTTGCTCTTAAGGTATTACTTACCGTCCCTGTCTTCCTAAGGAATAGGATTTGGAGTTTCTCCTTTATGTGGAAGTGTAACTTAGGATATTAATATATGCAATTAAATATTCATCAGCTTAGGAAGCCTGTGTTTACCTGGAATATATTACAAAGAAAACCACTGAGTGCATGTGTTACCCTGTAGAAGAGGTGTAGCTTCACCACTAACTTGAGTCCAGGTACCTCTACTGAATTTCCACGGCCTTGACTCTTACCCCATCTCATGTTTCCAAGAAGGAAATCCTCACAGAAGGGTCCTTAAAACAAACAAACAGACAAACTCACAAAATCACTAATACTATCATGCTAATATGTTTCTACTCTTGAAATTCTTAGGATTCTTTTAAATATTCAGTCACCACATACTTTTAGCAAGTACCTTTCTCATGTTTTAAAAATTGACTATCATTTATTTAGTGGTTTGTCTTTTTTTCAGGCCTCAGTGAGGCATTACAGTAGATTAATTAAAGGGCTAACTCTGGGAACAAGACAGATAAGGATTATAATCTTCGCTCATCCAACTTCCCAGCTTTGTGACCTTGAACATGTTACATAACCTCTCTAAATCTTAGTTATATCATTTGTATGCTGGGGAATAATAAAAGTACCTACTTCATAAAACTGTAGTGATAGTTTAATGAAATGATGTTTGTAAATCACTCAATGCAGTGCCAGGCCATAATTAGTGCTCAATAAATAGAGACTCTTATTAAAGAGATGGTGCACTTTGTGAAGTTGATTTACCTTTCTGAAATGAGCAATGTTACACTCCTCTTGCTGGCAGGAGTAAGCTCACCAGTATATTCTAGCGGTGCCACTGTTGCCTTGGCCTAAGTACAGAGACTGGACTGGGAACAAGGGGAAGTTGACCGAATGGCCAAGAGCCCAGTAGTAGTCCCTGAACCGGTGGGATCTGGGAAGCTCCCCCTAGTGGACACTGAAGAAATACCCCCTTTACTGAAACGCTCCCCCAAAGGAAGAAAAAACAGAGCATTGTACTTAATGAAAAACAAAGAGCCTTCAACTTAATGGTTGAACAAAGAGCAATTAAGTACAAAGATGGATGTGAGTCTGAGGTGGCAAGCCAGTTGACTAAAGAGACTCACTCACTCTGAGGAGCAAAGACCGCATGCAACGTTTCAAATTTAAACAGAGGAAGAGTTGCCAGAAACATCCCAAAGCCTGCATTGCACAGAAGAAGCAACGTGAATAGGAATCCTTTTACCCAAAGCATTGAATGAATTGGATATAGCTTCAGAGAAAAATCATATGAAGGGAAAATCCTCTTAGATTTTCTTTTTTCCTTCCTTTAATTGTTAAATAACCAAGTCCTCAAAGAGCATAATATCCCCTCTTCTCCACAGCCCTAGAGCGGTTATGAGACCACAACGTGATTGTTTGTTAACTATTTATGTCCTTGGGCTTCACGTGAACTCTTGCAATCACTTTAAGCCCACAGGCCTCCATCAATTTTATGAATGTCATTAATCTTGTCTCTCAAGCATCTTAGCCTTCGGTTTTTGCCCTCTCCTCCACCTCGCTTGTCCTTGATGGTAGAGAGCCAGGCATAGACAGTCTCAGGGAGGAAGAGGAGCCTCTTCCTTTCTCATGATCAACCTGAGCCGCTGTGTGTATACTTTGTGGGTCAATTCTGCAAATTCTCCATGCTGCTTCTGCCAAAGTGTTTGGAACTGAGGCATGTTCCCTTCCTTCTGCGCGAACATTTTACCTTTTAAAAAATTTCAAAATTTCAAGTGACATCTCAAGGTTTCCTTGGACCCCAAGAGATGTCAGAGCTAAAAGAAGAGGTTTGGCTGTGGATTAGAATACAGGACAATATGTTTGAAGAGTGAAGGTTAGCTCTGGGATATGCAAGGTGGAGATGAAGTAACTGCTGCCAAATTTATAGTCTTTAAGCCTGAATGGCAAAAAAGCACAGATTCAGAGAGTCACAATTGCTGGTTAATCTAAAAGTTGTGCTTTTGTTATTCTTGCACTTTTCATTTATGTGTTCATTCAATGAACACTTATTACGCTCCTACTCTGTGCACAGTTCTAAGGGTGAAACAGTGAATAATGTAGATGCTTTACCCTATAGCACTTTTCATTTTGGCCGGGAAGGCAGGCAGTAAATTATTGCTATGAAACTAGGAGATTATATATACATACATTATACACACACACACACACACACACACACACATATGTATGCTATATACAGACATAAAAAAAAAAAACCAAGGGAACCTAGAAAAAAGAGCAATTAATTCTTACTAGAAGCTCTGCAACTTTACTTCAAGAGAGGGAAAAAGGGAGAAAAGCATTGAAATGATGAGATATGCTGGTGTCAACTGCCCTGCAGCAGCCAGTGGCCAGTAGCAGCCTCAGAGTTACCACTGGAGCAATAAGAAGCTGTCCCTGTAGGGTGATCACACACATCGCTTTGCCTGGGGCTGGCTTTAGTTCATACCTTTTTTACTGGTGTAGTTAGTTGTCCAGCCATTGTTCATGCCCAAAGTGAATGACTGGTTGCCTGCAGCTCCTTTGCCTCCTAGTAGGAGATGCTTCTCCGTTCCTTTCTCTCTGGCTTTAAATTTTCCCCCACTCACCTCACAAAAATGAAAGGCGTTCAGGGCATTACCCTCTGTCCTGAACCCCAAGGTAAGAATTGCCAAAGGGCTGAAGTGGAGTGGTTGGAAAGTTGAAGTCTGGGGGTGGCCTTGAACTGAGAAAAGGGCTGAGAGGATGGGCAACATAGAGTCTTCGTTGACCAGGCCTTGCCCAGGGTTTTCTTATATAATATATATATAATTAAATAATATTGTATATATTTGTCTTCTCAGGGACACACCAGCAGCATATGGAGGTTCCCAGGTTAGGAGTCTAATCAGACCTTCAGCTGCAGGCCTGCACCACAGTCACAGCAATGCCTGATCCAAGCTGCATCTGCAACTTACACCACAGCTCACAGCAACACCAGATCCTTAACCCACTGAGCGAGGCCAGGGATTGAACCCTCAACCTCATGGTTCCTAGTCGGATTCATTTCCGCTGCACCTCACGGCAACTCCCAAGGGTCTTCTGATATAGGTTGTGCAGAACATTTATGTAATATTAATATTAATAGTCCATGAATGAGAAGTTTTCTGGTCATTTATGCTTAGGAAATGCTAGATTAAACAAGGACATACAAGTTTCTTTACTCAGGACTTCTTACAGCCTTTAGAGTCCTGGATTACTCTGTAATTTCTGCACAGTGCTATGTACAATGTCCTGGGTACCTAGACTTGGTTATCCCTCTTTTTTATGGAGTATTTTGCGGGGCAGACACTCATTTAGGAAGCCCCACTTTCGGCCCTGAACGCCATACATTGCTGCCTTTAGAGAAGATAGTGAATTCTTTCGTAATTCACGGGCTATCTTTTAGTGACATCATTGGACGTTCCACTCGGTTCCTGCATGTCTTTGGTTGTTGTTGCTTTGTTTGTTTGTGTTTTGGAATGATTATTGGATCTAAAAAAAATACTTGCCTAAAGAATTCTAGACCTCTCATGTATACTACTTAAGAAAATGGAAACACAGACATCTGAATAGCCCCATTAAAAAAAAAAATCCAGGTGTATTATTTGTCACATAAGTTTCCCATGGGTATTGGCACATGGTCATTGTAGGGCAGCAGGAAACTCCTCAGGTCCGGAGGCCACACGCCTGGACTTTCATGCATCATCACTCACTAATCAGTCATGTGACTAAAAGCCCAAGGTGGTCAGATTTTCTTCTACATAATGAAGGCATGGTTAGTTCTGAATTCCGTATTTCAATATTGTAAGTTTTATTTTGTGTCCAGTAACATAGATGATTCTGGAGCAGCAAGGGTTGAGCATTGTGCCTTGTAGTGAATGACTTATCAGGAGCAGAGATGGGATCCTGGAGATTAAATTTCCAGTCAGTTTCTTAGCCCACCAGCCCCTTTTGATAGCTCCCTGCCTTCATTTTACTATTTTTGGAAGTTTTTCAAGATGCAAAATAACTTATAAAACATGTAAGCCGGATGCCCCATGCCAGCATATCTCTCATGAGTGGGTCTCAACTTTCCTTGGGGATTGAGGACGAATGTTTTGTAATATCTCAGTGACCCCAGATCTAAGAAATTCAGGTCAGAATATAATGAAGGTAGATATGCTCTCAAGAGGCTGGAAAGACTGAATATATTAATGAATAGTTCTCTTTACTCCAAAGTCCTCTCCCACCAAAGATCAAGTCCCAGTCTTTCTCTAATATTAATGAATTACTTTCAAAATTTATATGGATAAATAAATCACTCAGAGCATCAGGAAACACTGAAAACAGAAAAGTGGCAGTCTGACAAACCCAAGCCTTGCCACTGCTTTGATTTATTTTGTCTCTGTGCCTGAGGGACAACACAGGTAATTTTCCTGTGTGAGGGTAATTATCCCAGGCTGGCCATCTTGGGAAAGGACCCCCCACCCCCCAGAGCTGCTGGCTGACCTTGGCACTTTTATCTTTTAATGCATGTCCACATGCTGCTGGAAAGAAATCCTATCTTACAAAGAACTGCTCTCTTCTTCCCCACACTTGTTTGGGGTCACTGAATTTACTTCATCCTCCATAGTTTTGTCCTCATGGTAGGATTCAAAGCATTTAGGAAAAAGTAAAAAACCTGAAAAATAGTGCACCTGTTAAGTTAAACTTCACATTTCTAATGCTGTGTTGTAGTCCTAGCCAAGATCTAAGTCTGTCTGGATCTAAGTGATGGCAGCTTTTAAACCCTAAAATTGTCATGTGTCTGGTGCTTGAGGTATAAGTGGCTAATAAAAAGTCAACTTGGATTAGCAAAAAGCAACTTTGTAATAGAGCTGACATGCAATCAAGCAGATCCGTAGAGGGGATATGAAAATGATCTTCTCTTACAGCTGAAGGGGCATTTCAAAGAGAGCCAAATGCTTTAGAGGAATTTCACAATGTTGCATCGCCCAAACGCAATTTAATGCTTTTTGTAATTGGTTGGGGATGTGCCAGAGAGTTTTAGATTGCCTCATTTTCTTCTTTAACTTTTGATTTTGTTCTACTCACTCTTTCCTGTAGCTCTATATTACATTTACAAAAATGAGACCATTTTCTTACATACTGTTCAGTGACCTGTTCTTTTCAAGTCACGGTAATAGTGAGTTTTGGCCATTTTGCTCTACGTATCGCTCAGGGCTTAAGCATGAAACTTCCTGGGTTTGAATCCTGATTCTTTCGCTTATGAGCTGTATGACTTTGAACAACTTCCTTTACACAGCTGTGTTAGTTTCATTATCTAGAAAATAAGGATAGTGATAGTATATTACTTATAAAGTGGCTTTGAGAATTAAATGGTGAAAGGTCTGACATATGTGATATATGTATCCATTACCCTTTTCTCGTCTCTGAGTGATTTTTTTATTTTATGCATATACCCTAATGTATTCAATCCATCTGCAGCTGATGCTCTTTTGAGTTATTTCTTAATATTTTTTCTGTACAGGGAATATCCTCTGTGACCACAGGGGCTCCTAACTGTTAAGCTCCATCTTCACATTTTCTCATCATCTTCTATAAACCTGCAGCTATGTTCCTTCGCTTTTCATTTTCCCTGCCCCATCACACTCTCCATCTCTAATTAAAATGGAGAGGGATTTCTACCTGACTGTAGAGACAGAGTTGGGGTCACATATGTGCTTTTTTGAAAGATCCATTGTCTAGAGGCTTTGGGTATTGTCAACCATGCATTTAACTATTGCCCTGTGAACTCCCTGGGTTCTTTTATTTGGGGCTTGAATGCACAGGTCGAAATGAGAGCACACATGGACAACTTCTTAGCAGTTTATTTTTAGCCATCAAATAATCTCATTTTTCATCTCTAACATTTTTAGCTGACATTTCACATGAAGGGTCACCCTGCTTCCGACGTCTATAACCTGACTCCTATCTTGACCGCTACTCTTTCCTCCGTGTGCTCGGAGGAGGTTAAAGGAGATACATGGGATAGAGTCTTTGCCTTGGAAGGAGTCAACTAGGAGGAAAGAGGTGTAGGACCTGACTCCTCACGAGACTGACAGAAAAATGATTTGAAAATGAACAAAAGAAGTAAGCCTGTGATTACCACCTGGTGTGAGAATCCCAATGACAAAAGAGTTGTAGTAAGGGAAGCAGGAAGACAGAGCGTTATTTAATTACTCACTACCTCTGGGTCTGTGAGGCAAAGGACCTCAGGCCAAGGGTCTACCTTCAAATATCACGTCCGTTAAAGAGGGAATTTGGAGCTCGACCTTCTTTTCGAAGAAAGCCCTTGTAAAAAGTAATGATAGTAAAAAAATCAGTACACTGAAAAACATCTAAAATTCAAACATGCTAACTGCCTGCCTTTTACAAAAAAGGAAACGTTTACCCAAAAGTCCATGTGCTTTAAAAAAACAGTCACTTTCATCTTTAAATTGAAAAATACAAGTGCATTTAAAAGTCACTTTTCAAATAAGAACAACTTCAGGAGTTCCTGTTGTGGCACAGAGGTAACGAACCCAACTGGCATCCATGAGGATGTGGCTTCAATCCCTGGTCTTGATCAGTGGGTGAAGGATCTGGCATTGCTGTGAACTGTGGCATAGACCAGCAGCTGCAGCTCTGATTTGACCCCTAGCCTGGGAACTTCCATAGGCTGCAGTTGTGGTCCTAAAAATAAATAAACAACTTCAAAGATTTGATCAATAATAATGACTTTGTAAGTATTTTTCCCCAAGAGATATCAGCTGTTATATCTGGAATGAATTAGTGAATTAAAACATAAGTGTAGAAGTAGAAAAAAATAGAAACTAATATATATATACACCTCGTTTAATGACAAAATTTGCTCCATGAAATAGGTTGCTATAATTACCCTCAAGTTACAGATAAGAAAAAAACTGAGGTTTGAGATAAAACATATTGCCCCAGGTTTTACAGCTAGCTGTGCTGGTGCTGTGCTTTAAGCTACATTCTTAACCATTACACTTGTGGTTCTCAAAGTGAGGTCCCCAAACTAACAGCATCCACATCACCTGAACTTGTTAGTGATGCACATCCCTGGACCTCATCCCAGGCTAACGGATTCGAAAACTCTGGGAGTGGGAGCCCAGCAATCTATGTTTTAACAAGGCTTTCCAGATTGTTTCGCTTTGCACACTGAAGTTTGAGAATCAACACATTACACTATGCTGTCTTAAAAAGGATGATCAAAACTAGCAAAACTTCATGAAAGTTAACTCAAAAACCTAATTAACTCCCAAAACTACAAGGACATGAAAGTTGGGATTACTTTTAGGTAAGGACTGACTGGCTGCCTTCCAATTCCCTTTAGTCATAGGAGATGAATGAATGATGATAATCTTTCTTGGGTGTGTTGGGCATTGTGGGCATTAAAGCAACAGTGGAGAGGATGTCCGGCTAGGGAAAAAAGAGCTATTTTAAAATAAAGAAGAAATAGAAGACAATGACCAAATGCTTAAATTGTAGGCTAGCTTTTTCCAATGCCAGTTATAAACCTGGGGCTTCTCCCCCCATCATTACCCGGTAGAATATGGAACTGTAAGGTAATTGCATTATTAAATTAAGAAAAGCATAATAAGGTAACTGAGCTGTGCCAAAAATATATAATGCATCCATTAGTCCAATGTGCCTGGGATTTGAATTTTTTGCTCATTTGTATTATTTGTGCCATGCCTAACCATTTCTTTTAGCTCAGATAATCAAGTCTTGAATGTGTGTGTGTGCAATTGGGACTAATTGGTGTAATTAATGTATGCATAATGGCTTTAGCTGGCTAATGTCTGAAGGGAACAGAAAAAAATAAGCAAATTCATGAAGTAGGTTTTAGATTAACATCTATACCCAAGATAATTTTTTTTTTCAAGCAGGAAATTCAGCCTTCATTATGGCCTTTAGTTAATAAAGATGTGGTTGGATTTCACAAGTAAACTTGCTTCACCCTAAGGAGTCCAGTTTAGCAAAGATATTTTACATAAACTATTTGTGGCCCAAAGCAGAAGCTTTTGGTTAAGTGATACTCTGATAATATAAACTAGAAATATAATTACAGAATGAATTTACCAATTCCTTTTTTCTTCCTCTGTGAAAATGTTGAATTAACTTTCTTCATTTCATTTTGTGTTTGCATTCTGCCTGATTTTGGAAGGGATTTGGGGTTATTTATAGAAATAAGTGCTCAGTAATAAGAAAAAAAAATTATAAAGAATCAGGGAAGAAGGAATAAGAGGGTTGGTTTAAAAAAATGATACTTTAGGCTTGTACTAAGTAAACCGAAATATATTCCAGGGAAGTTCAAGTCCAAGAAGCACATATGGAGCCTCTAAGCAATGCAAGGTGTAGCTCTGACCCCATTTTGAAGAACTTTGCAGTTCAGCATGGGAGTAAGGTGATAGTGGAAACAGACACTTTAAAAATCTTCCTTTTATTCTCAATTTCTTTAGCATAGCTATAAATATGATCAAGACATTATCTTTCCAATTGGGTTAACTGGTACACCCAAAGCCGTATCTGTTTGGATGCCACAAAGACAAGGTAGTAGAAACCATACTAGGAAACCAGGTTTTTTTGTTTGTTTGTTTTTTGTTTTTTCCTTTTCTAATGATGAGCTTTGCATTTTATTTAACAGACTGTTTCTCTTTACATCTGCAAAAACATGTGTTAGTATTGTATTCCTGTGTAGGCTAATCTAAGATCTTGTAACCCAGTGTTCTTACTGGCACATGCTAGTCTTTCTTTCTCTATATGAAACCGTCAAATTTATCTGAACATCAATCACCCTCAATAGGATCCTGGGGAAAACAATCACAGAGTAGAGGATATGAGAACAACAATTAATATGCGGTATTAAATCTATCAGAAGGGTATGGAAAAGAACACTCAGTCATTCCACTGGATTTAATTTGCTCAGAGAAACAGCCTTCACACCTGAGTCACAGTCACAGCTTGGTTTTCTCTCAATTAAACCCATGCTTGTCTGAAGCAATGAGGGCCGGGAGGACAAGAGCAGGACACATGCTAATGAAATTCCCTGCAGAACAAGGGCATTTGGCAGAAAGGGCTGCAAGGAGGAACATCATCTGTACTTAAAATTCCTTATTAAGTGAGCATTTAAGGCTTCGTTGTACATCAGATATGCCACAGAAAACCAGCCATAAAAAGCAGAAACTATTATAGTTTGCCGTCTGAATGCAAGCCATAATGAGATTATTGTGAAATACCTTTTTAAAATTAAAAACAGGAAAATTCTATAAAATTTAAAATGTGCTGTCAATGTACCTTAATCTAGAAGTGCTCAGCTTAGTGTTTTGCGTGCTTATGTTTATAAATGACATTATTTAAAGAACCATCCAAATGTTAGTCTGTGGTATTATGTACCAGCCTCATAAGGCCACAGCATTTAAGACCAATTTATCTCCATAGCTATTAAGAAAAAAAAAAATACCTTCCATTTACTGATGCTTTGTCGTGCTCTGCAAGAACCAGGATTGTACCCACTGGGTCCTGGATTAACTTCTGAGACATGACAGCTTTTATAGAAATAGAATTTTAATCCCTGACAAATTAGTTTAAAATAATAGTCTTTTATTACTTGCTTTTTAATTTGAGCATCATTGCTTTGTGTGAAATATTAATTACTGTTAATGGCACAAATTTCTTGTAGATAAATGCATTATCCAATGAACATGTGTTGAGTGTGTGCTATATGCCAGATATTGGTTTATGTACTAGGGGTAAGAAAATATTATAATAAAGAGTCCCCTGCTCAAAGGCTCTCATAGTCTGGTAGAGGAGATACATGAATAAACGCAGTGTGGCAAATGCTGAGACAGAAGCACAGAAAGGATGCTAGGGGAGCACAGAGAACATTATGAGGGAGAAGGAACTCCTGGGGGAGTGTGTAAGGACACAGGAATTTTGTCCTAAAGGAGGAAAGAGTCAGGAGAATGCAGTAAGGAAGAGAGAGAGCAGACAGGTAGAGAGAACTTCAGCCAGTGAGAATAGTTTGTGCAAGGAGGGCTTGGTAAACCATCACCATATTTGAGAACTCTCCGTTGGCTATTATGAAACATGAAGCGTTTGTGTGTGTGTGTGTGGTGTGTGCATCAAGGTGGTGGGGGTATTTGGTAGAAATAGAGCTGAAAGGTCCAAGTTAGTGGTTGGATGATAAAAGCATGAACAAACCCATAGGACGTGTCAAAGAACTTGACCTTGAAATGTGAGGATCAGGAGCCCGCTGAAAATTATAAGCAAGGGAATAATGTGTGCTCATATTGGCCTTTAGAAACCTGAGGGTAAGTGCATGAAAGGGACACGTGCGTCAGAGGCTCCTTTTGACATTGCTCTTGCTTTAATGAGAGTGTTGCTTTTCAATGGAAAGAAAATTTCTGAATGGGAATTTTTAACTGTTCGCACTTCACTGGGATTTTTAGACTTAATATAATCAGTAAGGAAATTTAAAACTATAGTTTTTAAAAAGGCAGAATAGCCAACCCTTAAGGTAATGTGTTAGAAACTTTGGTTTTTTTTTTTTTTTTTTTGTCCTTTAGGCTGTCATTGATTTTTTTTTTTTTTTTTTTTTTTTTTTTGGTCTTTTTCTTAGGGCCATACCCCTGGCATATGGAGGTTCCTAGGCTAGGGGTCAAATTAGAGCTGTAGCTTTTTTTTTTTTTTTTTTTTCCTTTTCTAGTGCCACACCTATGGCATATGGAGATTCCCAGGCTAGGAGTCAAATTGGAGCTGTAGCCACCAGCCTACACCACAGCAGCTCTAAATCCTTAACCCACTAAGCGAGGCCAGGGATCAAACATGCAACTTCATGCTTCCTAGTTGGATTCATTAACCATTGAGCTATGACAGGAATTCCCTGTCATTGATTTTTAAAATTTATTTATTTATTTATTTTTTAATTAAAACTTCATCTGACTTCCCTATTAGACTATAAAAAACATGAAGAAAGGTCTGTGTCTATCTTAGTCTCATCCTCAGACGTCAGCATACCATCTGACATTTATGGAAGAATAACAAATACCTCTTGAGATGATTGGAACTGATTGAAGTTTTAGTTCTTAAATTTTCATTGAAACTAATTGTTAGGGCACCTTCAAGAAAACCAGAATTAAATTTTTTTTGGGGGGGTCCTATTTGGTTTGTACATGTTATACTGAGAATGGTTGGGAAGTATTTTGTCTGGTTATCTTAAAAAAAAAATCTTGCAGCAAACTAGTGTAGGTAAAAAAAAAATCATTCACCTCCTTGTTAGTGAGACTCATTGATGTCTCCAGTTCACTTTGAGGTTCTTCAAAGAGTAACTGGTTCACAGTCCCCACGCTGGGAGACAGAAGTGTCACTGATTTATGTGCTAAGCAGTGTTCCATCAGGCAGTGGGATATTTCAGGGCAGCCAGCCAGGAATGAGAGAGCCAAGGAAAACATGGAGACACAAATTAGGGGCAGAGAATAAATATACTGATTATGGGATGTTCCCAGAGGCCAGTGGTCAAACAAACAGGGAACATTGCATTAGAAGTGAAAATTCAGCAATTAGTCACTTTTTTCTCTCTCTGCCTACAAGCCCACTCTCACGATGCACACTTGACTGATAAGTTATAATTTTCTCTAATGTGTTTGCCTAAGTCCTTCTTTACCTCCAATTAATACCATCCAAACTGTTTGAGAGGAGCCTCCTCCAACCAAATTCTCTCACTTCTAATCAACAGGCTGTGAAGTGTGAACTAGAGGCATCCAGTGTGCCAAGCGTTGCCCTATTCAGAAACAGATGTAGCATCCTTACGTCAATATTTTGGGGAAAATAGACAAGTATATCAGCCATAGAGGCTATGAAATGAAGGGTATGATCAAGGCTGGTACATGTTTTTGTAAGAGGATGGTGAAAGGGCCAAAACTGCACGTCAGGTGGGGACAGCATCAGGTGTGAGTGTGAGCAGAGGTTAGCTGGGAGGGAGATGGAGGGAGGAACTCCGCCCATTTCTCTTTGAAACACAAAGAGAAAGAGACAGCGTAACAGCCCACAGAACCGCACACTGGGAAATGAGGGATGGCAGGTATTAAGCTCTTATCCTCTTCCCTCTCTCTTTAGTATCTCACCCAGCTTTATTTCTCCTTTTCTGGGTTACTGATTTTCCATCAATTTCTTTCCAACCATTTTGTTTTTGATGTTGTCACCTACATCTGGGGCCCTCCTGCCTCTCTCTGTTCTTTGACTGCACACCACTTCCCTGGCATCCCGTCCATGTAGGATTTAACTGAGGAGTCTGCCTGAGGTCTGCTCTGCCCTGCTTTGGGGGACTATCTCACCCACTTTTATGATTCCAGGGAGCATGGGGTGTTGATTTGCAAATCTCTGCCATTAGATCTGAGCATTTCCAAGCTCAGCATGTGAGCTGCCTCCTGGTTATATCCAACAAGGTGTTCTATATGCACTTGAGCTCTAATAGAAATTTATTTCAACCCTCCTTCCCACAATAAAGTCTGTTCTGCTTCCTGTATTCTTAATTTGCATCGGCAACATCCTTATTTCAATAGCTCTAATCTAGAAACCTCTGGGCCATTCTCAAATCCTCTGTCTCACTGCCACCACATCACTCACTAAAATCTTTTCCAGATGATCCAGCCCAGTTTTCAATGACTAATAACTTAAATTAGACTTTTGTCTCCTTCCTGCTGGCATTTTTGTAGTAACTTTCTAAAATGAACTTCCTGACATCAGCCTTTTTCTCACTGTTTCTGGAATGATCTACCTTGCCCTCAAAACACTAACACCAAGATCGACAACAGCAAACTTAATCTTGTTTCTCCAGCAGCATGAAATAAAACTGTCTCACCAAGTATTCATCTACAATTTTCTTTCAGTCCCTGATTACAGCAAAGAGAACAAGCATACTTGATGGTTGCATGACTTTGTTTGTGTAACACTTGATAATCACCCTTATTTTTAGAGAAAGGATGAACAGCTCTCAGGGACAAAACTTTCACAGGTAAATGTATGTGGCTGGAATTAGCAAGATTTATTTTGTGTTTTTGTAATTATTTTAGGGCTTTCCAAAACCAGGACTCCTTTTCCCTTTTCTCTAGTTCTGTATCCATGTGAAAAAACTTTTAGCATGGATCTCGTTGTATGTTGCATTGTTATTTTTATAGTTACAGTATCTTTCTTATTAGCCCTTTCAGAGAATTTAAGAGAATTTTATACTTTTGATAGTAGCTGACGGTGTCCTGTATCTGTGATTTTCGGGACATTACTTGAATTGGATTTTCTCTGTGTATAATAAGAATTTTAAATGTTCATTGTTTCATGGGAATGGCTTCACACCAAATGGTTTATAGATAATTGATGAGTATTGAACTCCTCAGTTACAGCTAGTCACAGAGAAATTGTTAATTGAAACAGTGTCTTACAAATTCATTTCTTCCACAGGATATATTCAGCCCTTGTACTGCACGGTGCTGTCCACAGAGGTAAATTACAACCTTGGCGGATGTGGATCCTGCCCTCTCTCAGCATGTGAGGTGGAGGTGGACTCAGGTAAGGGACCTGCCCTTGTCTTAAAGTGCTGGATTGGGAAAGTTCGAGGTGCAATGGGAACAAAGGAAAAGTGACAACTAGTCCGAACCCAGGGAAGAAGAAATGTCCCCAGGGGAAAATGACATCAACCCTGGGGCATACAAGATAGACAGAAGCCGTAAATGTGAAGTGTGGATTCAGATGGGACACCACAGTGTTCCAGACAGAATGAACAACTGGTATCATGAGTGACGTGGAGCTGGGAGAGCCCTGGAAACTATTGAGTTTGGTGAGGAAGAGGGAAATGGGAAAGGGACAGCAAGGGATGAGGTTTAAGAAGGAAATGGGGTAAATTTACAATGTATGCCAGTAAGTTTGATTTTTCTTTGGAGGGAAATGAAGAATCTCTGATGGATTTTAAGCACTGAACTGTTAGACCTACGTTTAGGAACATGGAATAAATAATGAGAGGCAACTTGTTTATGGAGATCTGTCAAAAAGGCTAAGAGGTGGAGTTCCCGTCGTGGTGCAGTGGTTAACGAATCTGACTAGGAACCATGAGGTTGCGGGTTCGGTCCCTGCCCTTGCTCAGTGGGTTAAGGATCTGGCGTTGCCGTGAGCTGCGGTGTAGCTTGCAGATGCGGGTCGGATCCCGCGTTGCTGTGGCTCTGGCATAGGCCGGAGGCTACAGCTCCGATTGGACCCCTAGCCTGGGAACCTCCATATGCTGCGAGAGCGGCCTGAGAAATGGCAAAAAGACAAAAAATAAATAAATAAAAATAAATAAAAAAAGGCTAAGAGGTAATGGTGGTTAGCATGTTGATTCTAGGGATTTCTGACCTGCAGGATTGTAAAAGAATAAATTTGTGTTGTTTCAAGATACTGTATTGGTGAACAATAACACAGACATGGTGCGTTTTAAAGTCTGTGGGCAGTCACGTCAGAGGTCTGGCAGGCAAAGGGACTGTGGGTCTGATGCTAAAGGGAGATGATGGTGATGGAGGCTGGAGAGTCACCGACCTTGAGCCGGCACTGGGAGCGGCGAGGTTGGATGAGAACATCCACGGCCATGTGGCATGGTGGAAAGAGAGGAGTTCCTCAAAGGGAAGCCAGGGGAACTCCGACCTTTGAGAACGGTCAGCAACAGAATTTCAATTGATCATTAGCCCTCAGAGTAGAAGAAAGTTAACGAGAGTGAAGGGCCAGGAAAAACTGAGGAAAAATAATAATTAACTGCATGGGTTTGGTTCATAGTGCCAGATGCTGCTGAGGGCAATTAACTGTTTTAAAACAATTATAAATAATGGAAGTATTAAAAAGTGATGATTAAATGTGAAGGAATCACTAGGGGGAGGTTAAAAATGGAACCAAGAGAAAAATGCATTGAATTCCAAGTTCCTTAGAAGAAAGAAAAGCACTCTCCCCAAGGGCAGTTGAAGGAGAAACAGCCTCCCCAAGGCAGGAGGAGACCCTGGTTTTCTCTGGGATGGGAGAAGATGTGGGTACAGTAGCAAAGTGGAATACAGAACAATGCCTTAGAAGTGGAGGAAAAATAATTCCTTGCTCTGGTCTCATTTTTTAAAATACATGTTATGATGGCTACTGATTATATGAAGTTTGGTGCATGTAACAATGAGTAAGTGATTTATGGTGGTTTGTAATTTAAGCATTCAAGGAAAAACATGTTAATTTATTAGGAAAGAAAACTGACGGAATAGATGAGAGTGAAAGTCTCAGGACAGTAACACATCTTAAATTACTTAACTGGACTCTAGATGGGGTTAACAATGCCATAAAAAATTGTTAATACAAGAAAACAAAACAAAACAAAAAACCAGCTCTGCACTCATCATAAAATTCAAAAAAACTTAAATAAGCATATAATTCTGCGTGACCTAGTAAATGATGAGAGGATTTAGTTTGACATTGATGAAAAAGGTAAGATGAAGTTTTAGAAAATCGAGAGTATTCAGTTTATCCAAATTCTTACCAAATGTATATCCTTCATCTACTATTAGCCAGTAACTGCTCAATAGGGAAGAGTAAAATATTGGAGAATAGAGCATATGAGTACTGCAGTATTTATTATTTAGGTCCCACTGAAACCATGATTGACTGTGTAACAACATCCTCACCACATCCTTATCTTGGTAATGCAAATTGCTAGAGTTGCTTTAAATGATGGGATGGCTTTTTTATTGAGCCATAAACCAAAAGAAATTATGCTACAAGAACAGAAAGAAACACACACACACACACACACACACACACACACACACACAGATTACTTTAAAGATAGTCAGGTAAGCACATGGCTGTAGTACAGGCAATTTGACTTATTTCAGTAAGTTAAGAGAACATCTATCTGTCTTTTTATCAATTTATTTATCTGGATTACAGAGATAAAGATATGATAGAGTGGTATAAATTGGTATCACCAAAGTTTCCCTTATAAGACTAACCATTTGTAAATACTTTGTTTGCTCTATCCACATGTATAGGTATTATCTAAATGATAGACTAATCTGTGAAATATACTGTCAAGCATCAGGGATTAAATTGGTTTGTTCTGTAATTCTAGCGTAGTGCACATAGGAGACACATTATGGAAGTGTTTGGAAGTGTTTAGGGAGGTGAATGACAATGGGAGGGTCTTGGCAGTTTGCTCTTGAAAGCACTGAAGCAAAGCTAAAGGGAAGATTCTGATGCTCTCTAGCATAAAAAAAAATAATAATCAAAAGTTGAAATTTTTTTCCCCTGACAAAGGAGGCATCCTTCCTGAAATAATTATAGATTGAAGGGAATTAAAAGTGTTATCTTGATGACCAACAATGATGAGAAGATACAATGCAGGAATTCAGTTAGTTTTATTTTATTTATTTATTTATTTTTGTCTTTTTGCTGTTTCTTGGGCCGCTCCCGTGGCATATGGAGGTTCCCAGGCTAGGGGTTGAATCGGAGCTGTAGCCTCCGGCCTATGCCAGAGCCACAGCAATGCAGGATCCGAGCCGCGTCTGCAACCTACACCACAGCTCACGGCAACGCCGGATCGTCAACCCACTGAGCAAGGGCAGGGACCGAACCCGCAACCTCATGGTTCCTAGTCAGATTCGTTAACCACTGCGCCACGATGGGAACTCCCAGTTAGTTTTAAAAACTGGATTAAAGCTCGTGATCCAAATGAGAAGTAACAACAACTATAAATCACCTTAAAATTATATGTATATGTACACACATATATATATGTCAGTATAAACATGCATTTTTACATATACAAACACATTTCTCTAGAAGGCGATCATGTCTTTTCATTCTTTGGAGATACTGTAAATATACCAGAGCCCCTTATTGTAGAATCAGAACACTTAAAATAGAATTTTTATCCTTGATTTACAAATTCTCCCCACAAAAATCATTCAAATAAAATAAACCTAATAATGCAGGCCATCCTGGAATGTTATTTAGCCAAAGCCACAAATCGGAAATTTATTTTGTCAATTTTTGTGGAGTGACTTTGCTGACAGTTTCTTCTAGACTTAGACATTGTCAAGAGCAAAAGCTTCCTTCAGCATTAGCTTGACTGTGCCACCAATGGCCTTTCCGCCTAGGAAGCCAGAATGAGTAAGGGCAAGATTGCTAGGAGTGCTAGCTTTGTCATCAAATGTGGCCTTGAAAACATGACTCAAAAAGTAATTCTTATCCTTGGGAAATAATGACCACTCCACCTGACTGGGCTAATGCCTGGAAGGAAGGCTTCAGATAATGAGCTCAGCTAGAGGAATATCTGCCTAGCTCATGTCAAGGAGCTCGCTGATGAGATGGGGGGGTGGTTAGCCCAGTTGAATGCAGGTTCTGTATTTCAAAACTAGGTCAGGCATATTGTTTCAATTTAAAATAAGAAGGAGCACTCAAGAACGGGAAATTTTCTGGGAGAAGGCTTAGAAATAGACACGACCAGACATATTCCTGATGAATTTTGCAGTACTTTTGAAGGTGGCCTGCTTTGACCTCTATTAACAATAGCCACACAAAGATACACATGGATGTTTTAGAATCTGCTCTTTCCTACTCATCCTGATGTTGCTTTTTGTTTTGGGAATATGATAACTGTTAGGGTCTGGGAGACATAAGAACTGGGATATGTACTTGTGTTCTATTTTAGCAAATGTTAAAGAGTGAATAATATAATGGGAGAGACATATTTAAGACTGCTACGTTCCCTTACTTCACCTCCCCACTTTATAGTGTGTTCGGATTTATTCCTAATTATTTGAATGCAAACCTTGCTTAATCGGAATTCTTCCTTCTATGTTTTTCTTACACTAAATTTACCACACTCTTTCCATTTAAATGATCTTTCATCTATCTGAGCCTAAAATATGAATATTTTTCTTATGTGTGAGAAGTTATTACCCCGAAGATTAATTAGGATGGCCATCTTTAGCTTTCCTAAATGAATTTAGAAAAAAAGAAAACCCATAACTACATATACAAATTTGGAAAGAGTTCAACTTAAAGTGAAAGGTCTTATGGAAATGATGTCATTAAAAGGAAGCATGGCTTAGAAATAGATTCTTGCATAAATCTGTCTTTTTGGTAATGGTACTTTTACATGCATTCTATAATAACGTCTTTTTCTTTTCCTATAACATTCATTAAGATTTGTTTTAAAAAATATTCCCAGTCTCTAAACTCATTTGTTAAGAATAACACATTAATTTGCCAGTGCTTGCATTAACTCTTATGATTCCATTGCTCAACAGCCAAAAGCCTTGTTAGGTTTGAGAAGTTTTAGGTCTTTGTCAGTGTTTTTATGGTACTGTATGCAGCATTCTATGTAACATGAATGTGCTGGACACTGAAATCTTTTTTTTTTTTTTTTTTTTTTTTTTTGTCTTTTTAGGGCTACACCACGGCATATGGAGGTCCTAGGCTAGAGATTGAATCGGAGCTGTAGCTGCTGGCCTACACCAGAGCCACAGCCATGCCAAATCTGAGCTGCATCTGTGACCCACACCACAGTTCACGGCAATGCTGGATCTTTAACCCACTAGGTGAGCCCAGGGATTGAACCGGTGTCCTCATGGAGACTAGTCAGATTCATTTCTACTGAGTCACAACAGGAACTCTTTTTTTTGAGGGGGAGGTACTGAAAATGTACCTTAAAAATTGGGATGGGGCTACAAAATTGAGAAAACTGGGAGTTCCCATCGTGGCGCAGTGGTTAACGAATCTGACTAGGAACCATGAGGTTGCAGGTTCGGTCCCTGCCCTTGCTCAGTGGGTTGACGATCCGGCGTTGCCGTGAGCTGTGGTGTAGGTTGCAGACGCGGCTCGGATCCTGCGTTGCTGTGGCTCTGGTGTAGGCCAGTGGCTACAGCTCCGATTCGACCCCTAGCCTGGGAACATCCATATGCCGCGGGAGCGGCCCAAAGAAATAACAAAAAGACAAAAAAAAAAAAAAAGAAAGAAAGAAAACTGGTAGAGCAATTTTTTTATCACTCAATGAATTTAGCACATCTGTAGTTGTATAATGATCATCACAATAGAATCATTTTTTAATAAAAATATGAGCTACTGTGAAATCAATGAAATAGCAATAATAATAGTAATAATAATATCTACTTTGAACATTTAGGTCAACAAAATTAGTTAAGCATTTAAAAAAAAACATGTGGGAATATAAGTCAGGATGGTTTCATTGATATGAAATTGAGCAAAGCTATTCTGACATCTTGCCTCAGTGTTGAGAACAGCAGGGCTAACTACATGCTGGATAAAACTATTTTACTATTTTCCCACAGACAGCCTTTACCAGGGCATTATCAAAGCCAACTCAACACTGTGCGGTCAAGCTTTAAACACATCATTGTGACGTGACAAAAAATTCTTTCATAACTACCAAATGTATCACAGTTTAACCACTTACCAAGTGGCTTTCTCTAGTATAATGCAATGTTAATCATATCACACAGAGAAAAGAAGTCATAGCTAGACCTATCCTTTTATTTGTCAATTGAAATACTTGGTTTGATTTAATTAGTCCCAGTTGCTTTTGACGGAAGGCTGGGGAGATCTAGAGGAAGTTGCCTGGTGCATTATTAATTCTCTGCATCTTTATTGTGGTGCCAACACTATTTATCCCATTTCGAATTCTCCATGTCCCCTTCTCTGGCAGTGACAGCTGTTATAGCTGCTATGACCATTTTTTCTTTTTTTCTTTTTCTTTCCTGACTTAAAGAGCAGCCTGCAGCTGCTGTTGTTGCCAAGGTTGAGTAAAGGATTCCTTTGCAGGGGCAGTTTAATGGTTGAGAAACTCTCCTTGTCTCCTTTGTCATCAAGGGTCTCTCCTTCAGGAAGTGATCATGTGCTGCTTGCTCAAGAAGCTGGGACGTTGATATTGTTCTTTGACTTGCCAGTCTAAGATCCTTTTCTGCCATCCCCGGTAACAGGAATGACCCATTTCCGAAGTGAAAACATCGACTACTACCTAACTCATTCAATCACGGGTTGTCACATTTGGGGAACAGTGTTTCCTTTAGAATAAGTGGGATGCCAGTATGGACTTACGCTCTGCTTTATTGCCTTCCTGCATATTTCCATGCCGTGCACATCTATACATTTAAAGAGTGTAAAAGATTATTTTTAGGTAACCATGATGGATCAAGATACTGCATGACGTTTTCATACGTAGAATAACATTTTTTCTTCGAATTCCAATAAAAATCAGTGATTTTCTTATATAAGTTGAGTTTTCATGCTTCACATATTTTTATTCTATTGACTTCCAACTCCAGATTTCTCTTTTACTGAAGCACCCTCCCCATCAATGGCAAACTGTCAACTAAGTTTACAAAACATTGCTTGTCTTCCATCACTGAATCCTGTTTGATTACATACATCATACAGAGACACCAGAACTGGGAAAAATAACCATGGAAAAATAATGTAGAAGCTGAAGTATTTTTTCTGCCTTGAGGATTAATCCAAATGAGCTAGATTAAAATGACAGCTTCTGAAACATTGCTTTTCAGAAATAATCTCTGCTACTGGATGAATTGAATTCACAGTTTTGGTAGAGTTGAACTAAAATTTTTATTTTGTCAAAATGCATGATTCAAAGTTTTGTAGTGCTTTCTTGAAATATAATCTATCCTTATTCCCAAACATATTGAAGCAGCACTCGTGGAGTTGATTTACATAATTTCTTATACCATAAATTACTATGGAACCAAGTCATTCTAATCCTCAGATGAAAGTGAGTCAACCAAGCCTCACAAGGGTTAAATCACTTGCTTTTGGAAATATACAACCTGTAAGGGGCAGAAATAGAATTTTCATCCAGATTTTTGACTACAAAGAACACATTTTTTTTTTTTTTTTTTTTTTTTTTACCGCCATACTCCAGCTTCTTTGTTCTGCTTTTAGGGCCATGTTTTTTTATGATGTTTCTTTAATTAAATGATGATGAAGGAAAATGAGTACTATGACTGGATTTTGTTGTGGTTACAGGCTTATAATTTCTTTTACATAGTTTCTTTCCCAACAATGTAATGTTTGATTCCTCATCTTTAATACTTCCACTCTAAATATTTCGAAAAAATAGATATATAAGTGCAGGAGTGAGGAGTTTGACTTCTATGCCACTTAAGGAAAAATTATGAGGTTGGAGATGATTAATTGGTAGAAGAGAAGACAAAGAAAATACATGATATTTGTTCTAAAATATGCAAGGAATATCAAGTGTAAGAAAGAGCTATATTTTATTTCTGTTGAAGAAAAAAAAGACAGGATTACAGTGTAGAAGCCACTGAAAATTGATCTGAGTTCAAATATCTATATAAATATAAAAGATGAAAGAAAGAAAGAGGGAGGAAGGGAGGAAGAGAAATTGTAGGATGTGTTCAAGAAGTATATTCATAGAAGGATTTTGTTGCTCACATTTTTTCTTTCTTTTTTTTTTTTTTTTTTGGCAAGTTACCTTGCCACATCTGAGCTCAGTAAAGTGAAGAATTAAGATACTTCTTTAGGGAGGGGAACAAGTATTGGTGAACAATCATTTGTCTGTGAGAGATTCTACGCATATTCATTGTAGAATCTTCTTTTTTTGTTATATTCATTTTATTACTAATGTTATTGACGTTTTAATGTTAGTTTTCTTCACATGCTTTGAAATTTTGGATTTCAGACTTAAGTTTTTGGTTTGTCTCTCTCTCTCTTAGAGCTTTCTTATTTTGTTGCTGCCCCACAGTGACTTTGGGGTGTCATAGATCCCATTGCTGAGCCAAAGTCCAGCCTGGCTTAAATCTTGATTAGGTTCATAAGTTTGTATTTGCCACATCTCAAGTATCAGAAAGTATTTAGTAATGAGTTTTTTTTTTTTTTATCAAAAATGTTCCCTCTTTTTCCTTCACCAGCATTGTATGAGAAAATGTAACACAAACTCTACAAAGTCAATTTTTTTTCTAGTTTTTTTAAAAATTACAGAACATGTACAGAATGTCAAATAAATACTTCTCTTCTATTTGTGACCTGCTTACAACATTAGTCCCTGCCAAGACTCTTTCTTTAGTTCTTTTCTCTCCAGTTCATCAATCCCATTCCCTTTCCTCTCCTTTTTCTTAGGCACCTTTTTCAATGGACTTATATATCTTTTCGAGACTTTTGAGTTGAAATATCCAAAAGAAAATACTTATCCTTTACAGAGTTGTTTTGTGTGTATAAATTTTTGAGTACTATTATGATATTTTTATATCTATAATAATTTTGCCTTATTAAAAATTAAATGCTATATTTTTTAAATGCTGAAGTTATAGTGTAAAATTCTAGCTCGTTACTGCTGTAAGGTATTCCAGAATATGCAATAATTACCAGCAAATCTATGTTCTATTATCTGGGGTATATATTCCTGGGAGTGGGATTAATGAGTTATATACTATATTTAACTTTTTTGGGGGCCAATTTTTGCAGATGTGAGCTTATATTTCACATTTACTTTAATTTGTTTTTCTCCTGTAAGCATTGAAATTAGTCCATTCCTATTCTTTCTCCATGTTTATATTGGATTTTGATACATTTCTTGCTATTTTTCTGGATATATATACCCACGTATATGCCAGATATTAATGTTTTTAATTTTAAATTTTGCAATTTTCTTCTCCTAGGATATAGTGCATTTACTTACATTATCTATATTGTCTTTTATTTAACACAAAATTTTACTTGATGTAGTCAAAAACATCTTTGCTGTTGTTGCTATATACCTTGTGCGGTTTTTTTAAGGTTCAATTTAAAAAGTCATTTTCTATCAAAAGGTCACAGAAATATTCTAAAATTTCTTCTATCACTTTTATTTTTTCATTTAGATTTTTAATGCACCCGTACTTTATTTTCGTAAAGATACACTGGTTATTTTTCTCTATGACAACAAAACAAAACAAAACAATATGAACTAAGCAGTTCTCAATTTCCAATTTCTCATGATGGTTTTGTTATTTTTTTCTTGATATCTTTTGAGGCTATGTTGTTAGATTTATATGAATGTATGAGTTCTATATTGTTTTGGTTCACATATCTCATGAATATCTTGAATTCTTTATCTTCTATAATATATGTACATGATACATGTGCAGACTTATATATATGAAAACATATTTTATGTTTGTAATATGTATCTTCAGATTTTTGTTTCGTTCATAACTGTGTAGCATATTTTTTTCCTTTCACTTTCTGTACCATTTTAATTTTAATCCCTTACTTATAGGTGATGTATAATACGGTACTAGTATTGTTTAATGTGATGGTTTTCTCCTTTTAATTGGCGAATTTAAAATTTATTTTAGTCATTGTTATATTCAGATCTTTTACCACGTATGATTTTGTTTCCTGTTTTTTCCTAAATATTTCTAATAGTTCTTCTACTGCTATGGAAGTAATAAATTCTAATTATATTCTTACACAGAATAGTCTCATATATATAATATTATTTTTTCATTTTGAATTGCCTAAGTTTAGCAAAGTTGAGATCTTTTTCTCAAATAAAACTTATCTGTACACTCGTTTCCTTCCAATTTTCCCCAGGCTACCCATCTTCCACTACTTCCCCCGTTTGGCTATCATCTATAATTTTAGTAATAGATTGTTTGGATTTACTTCAGTGTGTTTTGGTTGATTCATAAAATAATGCCAAATTTTCCCAAATTATCACAAATCACCCTGGAAAGCTCCTGGATTTGTTTATAGTTTTCTAAGAATGTTTTCAAGGGTGGTCTTTGTGTAAAAAATATTCTTAAGCTTTGTACTCTATAGACTGATATTTTTAAAATGAGAATTTAGCTAGATGTAATATTCAAAGTTTCTTTCCTGTAAATATTTGAATATATCACTCCATGGTCTCTTTTTCACCTAGTCCTGCTTTTGAGATATTTGCTGTCAGTCTTATTTGTCTTTCTTTTTGGCAATTACTCTTTCTGAAAAATTTTAAAAATTTCTCTGTCTCTATAGAGTTCTTACATTTTTTACTGTAACATGTCTAGGCTCCATCTAGATTGTCGAGTTATCTTTGTACTGTAGTTTTTACCTTTCTCAATCATTTAATTATTTCCTATCCTATAGGAATATTAGCTGTATTGGCTGATAATGTGTAATCAGGTTGAAAAGCTAAAATCAAGCCCTAGCTTACACACCTTCTGGTGGATTTAGAATGTGGGGGTCTGAAGTAGGTGCAAAGTAAGGCAAAGGGCTCTTGATTGACCACTTTATAGTTTTTGCTTATTTATCCCCAGGAATTATATTCTCCAACAATTTTATTTTTAAGGTATAAATACTAATCCTTCATTTGTGGAGGGAGTGAAGGGCAGAGCAAAAGGAATGCTCAGGGACTTGCTACATTGCTTAAGTTATCAGTTTACTCTCCATTCCAGCTGTGATTTTTATGTCACATCTATGAGAATATTTGGCTAGTGTCAAATGTTTTAAACACTTTCTAGTCATGGCAGTGTGGGAAGAGAACACAGAGATCCACTGAGGACAGTATGTAGGGAGGCAAAAGAAAATAACCAAAATGTCCACAGTCCATTCTTCTTCTGAGTTGTTGGACCTTCTTCTGTTCCAGGAGACTTCAGTACAATCCATCTAACATACGCGCACGTGGACACACACACACACACACACACACACAAATATCTTTTCTTAATATTTCTCACAATTTAAAATTTTGATTTTATCAATTTAATCAATTTCCATCAATCTCTAATACCTTCAAAGTTGAAGAATGAGGGAACTCAAGAATTAATGGAGTTCCCTTCGTGGCTCAGTGGCTAACGAATCCGACTAGGAACCATGAGGTTGTGGGTTCGATCCCTGGCCTTGCTCAGTGGGTTAAGGATCCAGTGTTGCCATGAGCTGTGGTGTAGGTCGTAGACGCAGCTCGGATCCCGTGTTGCTGTGGCTCTGGTGTAGGCTGGTGGCTACAGCTCCGATTCGACCCCTAACCTGGGAACCTCCATATGCCGTAGAAGCGGCCCTAGAAATGGCAAAAAAACAAACAAACAAAAAAAAAAAGAATTTATTATTTTGCCAGGAGCTAAAATTGTGCCACTTCAGTCTAGCATGTTATTATATGTTGAGAAAGTCCTCTGGGAGCCAAGAGGTCTTAGAGGTTTTATAATGATGGTTGTTTCATGAATTTCTTATTTTTCAATATAGTTACAATTAACTTAAGCAAACCAAATATATGAAAATTGTGATTTATGCACCAGTTAAATTAGTAATTATTTGTCTTGCAAAACAATTTGCCATGAAATTTCTCTAAATAGAAAACTTCCCTAGTATATTTAAATGTGATATGATTCATAAATTTCAGCTTATACCTATTTGGGGGGAATACAGGTATTCGAATATTCAATGGGAAGCTTAGATTCTTAACCAGACAGCCACTGACTCAATGAATGATTTATTCCTTCATTCCCTTCTTCTTCTCCTCTTCCTTCCTTTTCTTCTTTTTTTACTTTCGTCTTTCATCCAGTCGACCGCTTGTATATTTGGTCCAGGTAGGAGCTACTGTGTCAGTGCCCAACCAACCCTTCTAAGCTCTGCTTTGTGATGCTGGTGCTGTATTTCTTCTGCCTACCATATTTCTTCTCTGCCAGCTTGTAGCTGGCTCTGAGTTATATTAAGATAATAGGGGATTCAAGAGGGAGACTAGAGAGCTGGAGAAGAGACATTTTCCTCCACCTCCTCAGAGATCTGGATCCAGTAGCCCTTCTTCTCTTCCGCTAAGCTTGGGGATGCATCAGCCAAGCATATCTATCTTTAGAGGTCTGAGTGTCAACTGTGTGAGTTCATTAGATTTAAGTGTAAATCATTCCAACCTCTTCCTTTTGGAAGATAACTACCTTTGCAAATACCATGTTTACTTTCTACACTTTCAATCCTTCAGCACAACACAGCTAAAATAATGGATGTAATTTATATCTCCAGGCTTTAGATGGACAAATACAATATTCAACATATTTTTTCTTTTTAATATTTGCAATGTGCCCGACATTGTACTGGTCATATTATTGATGGACATGAAGTCCTTCATGTTCTTTGCATTAAGGTTTTTAGAAAATATTAATTTCATGTTCCAAATTAATTTTTTTTTTGTCTTTTTGTCTTTTTGTCTTTTCTAGGGCCGCACCCGTGGCACATGGAGGTTCCCAGTCTAGGGGTCTAATTGGAGCTGTAGCCGCCAGCCTACACCACAGCCACAGCAACGTGGGATCTGAGCCGCATCTGTGACCTACACCACAGCTCACGACACCGCTGGATCCCCAACCCACTGAGCAAGACCAGGGATCAAACCCTCGACCTCATGGTTCCTAGTTGGATTCATTTCCACTGCACCATGACGGGAACTCCCAAAATTAATTCTTTGTTTTGAATTTTTGTGTATGTGAGGAAAGGTTATATGAGGCAATGAATGTGATCATACAGTGGAAATAGGATCACTTGACATAGACATCATGATCTACAGATTTTAAAGTGCCTGCATGTGTTATCACGATATGTGAAAGTTTAGGGAAACCGTTATCCACATATTAGGGATGAAAAACTTGAAGTTCAGAGATGTTTTCTTCAAATGTTCTCTTTTGAACCCTATAAATACTTTTTCATTGTAAAAAATCATTTAGCTTCCATATGACCCCACAATCCCACTCTTGGGCATCTATCCGGACAAAACCCTACTTAAAAGAGACACATGCACCGCATGTTCATTGCAGCACTATTCACAATAGCCAGGACATGGAAACAACCTAAATGTCCATCGACAGATGATTGGATTCGGAAGATGTGGTATATATACACAATGGAATACTACTCAGCCATAAAAAAGAATGACATAATGCCATTTGCAGCAACATGGATGGAGCTAGAGAATCTCATACTGAGTGAAATGAGCCAGAAAGACAAAGACAAATACCATATGATATCACTTATAACTGGAATCTAAAATCCAGCACAAATGAACATCTCCTCAGAAAAGAAAATCATGGACTTGGAGAAGAGACTTGTGGCTGCCTGATGGGAGGGAGAAGGAGTGGGAGGGATCGGGAGCTTGGGCTTATCAGACACAACTTAGAATAGATTTACAAGGAGATCCTGCTGAATAGCATTGAGAACTATGTCTAGATACTCATGTTGCAACAGAAGAAAGGGTGGGGGAAAAAATGTAATTGTAATGTATACATGTAAGGATAACCTGACCCCCTTGCTGTACAGTGGGAAAATAAAAAAAAATATTAAAAAAAAGAGAAAATAAAAACTTATTCTGTTAGAAAAAAAAAATCATTTAACTCTTATTTTTTTAAATGGTTTTTATTTTTTGCTTTTTAGGGCTGCACCTGTGACATATGGAAGTTCCCAGCCTAGAGGTTGAAATAGAGCCACAACTGCTGGCCTATGCCACAGTCACAGCAACTCGAGACCCAAGCTGAGTCTGACCTGCACCACAGCTCACAGCCGCACCGGATCCTTAACCCACTGAGCGAGTCCAGGGATTGAACCCGCATCCTCATGGATGCTAGTTGGGTTCATTAACCACTGAGCCATGAAGGGAGTGCCCTCATTTAATTTTTAAAATGTAAAAATAATATGAGACTAAAATCACATACATTGTCAAACTCCAGAATTTTTGGTTTTTCTGCAATATGGGGAAGTGGAAGTCCTACATTTTATAAATATATATGTGTGTGTGTGTGTGTGTGTGTAGTAAATGTATATATATAAACACATTTTGTGACAGGAGATTGAGATAATTTTGTTGAGCCAAAGATGTGTGTGTGTCTGTGTGTGTCTGTGTATGTGTGTGTGTGCGGTAAGAAAAGGAGACCTGGGGAGAAAAAAAGGCAAATTCCAGCTCTGAAAAAATACCAGTCTTGAATTCTAGGACGAGGCCGTGATCTCTTCTGTCTTCCACTGAGGACTCATTCTCTAATCCTCCTGCCGTGCTAATATCTTGGATTTTCTTATAACACAAAAATATAAAATTTGACAGTCACTTACTGCCCAGAAAAATTTCTCCTTTCTAGGCTCACACCCAAAAAGTTATTTTGGTTGTGTGTGGGTGTGAAAAAAATCTCAAGTGTTAAAAAAAATAAAGCAAAAATTTTCCCCAAAATTATTTGGTGAAATTGATGCTCCAGAGTGATACAACAGATTTCTATCTCTGGCTATCACTTTCCCCTGATATATGGCTGCACACTTCTTGGTGGGGCCCCAGATTACAAATTACAGCCTTAAAGCATTTTCCAAAATCAGAGTTCAGAAACATTGCAATAAGCTGTATTGCTCTTTTATTCTCAAAAATATATCCCAAAGAGATACTTTAGAGTGTTATTTGGGAGAAGTGAAGTAGGCAAAAGTCTTCAGCCGGCTCCTAGTACTAGATTTCCTTTTTGTTTTTCTTTTTTCTATTTAGGGCCACACTGGGGGTCCAATCAGAGGGCCTACACCACAGCCACAGTAAATGCTGGATCTGAGCCGCTTGTGACCTACACTGCAGCTCATGGGAATGCCGGATCCTTAAGACACGGAACCAGGACAGGGATAGAAGGGGTAGAATCCACGTCCTCATGGACGTTATGCTGGGTTCTTAACCTGCTGAGCCACAGCATGAACTCCTGCTTTCCTTTTTAAGCCGTTTTTTGATTGTGGAAATTCTTCCTTTCAGAACTGGGTATCACTCAGATATGCTGAAGTGTTTTCTGTAGTGACCGAGAGTGTTAGGGCCACCCGGGGCATTAGAGAGCACTCAGGGCATGTCTGAAACACTTCACCTTATGCTTACTCTTATAAAGGCAGTTTTTAAAATGACAGTGGCTAAATATGGAGGATTAAGAGGGAGAGAGGCTGAGCCCTCCTTAAACTTCCTTTGTCTCAGATTATGTTTCTCAAGCAATTTCTCTTTTGAATTGGTCAAACGATTTTCAGTATTCTATCTGAAGCTGGCTTTTTACCTTTCTAACCCCCTATGCTGTGTTGAATATTTGACCTACTTTATTGTTTAAGACGGAATCTGTTTTCAAAGTAGGACATTACTTTGACATAAATTACGGCATGTTAGAGTGCTTAATCTTCTCAGTCTGATTTTATTGCTGTCCTGTATAAATAACACATAATAATTCTGTTTTATTAATATAGTGATCCGTCTTTATTACCCATGCTTGCTAATGAAGATTGAAAATGATGGTCCTTAACTATAAAATAGAAGTGTTTAGACAACTTTCAGAAAGTATTCAAGTATTAGAATGAGCTTTCATTTATTGGATATATTTACACATAGATTTCTGAATCCCCTTTGATATTTTTGTTATGTGAAGAAGATTATGGTCATTTGTATGCTCAGATATGCTCAGAAATAAAGTATGCATTTATAAGGCTAAATAATCAATCAACACATATTAATTTCCGGGAAAGAGTGTAAACTATTAGGATTAGATTCATTCTATTTCATGGGTCAAGAAAACTTCAAACTAAACCATTGAGCCCAGAGAGTAATCAAGAGTTTGAATAGATCTCTTAAGATCAGCAGCTGAAAGAGAGAAATCAAGAAAATATGTGTGAAAGCTTTCCTCCTTCACCCATTACCACTTAACTTCTTATTCTCTACTTCACAGTCACAGTGAACTACTTAAAGTTCCTATGATGTATCACATTTTCTTTTACCTTCTATTTTTTGCACTTGCCTTGCCTTTGGATATTGTCTGATGACTGCCTTCTTCTAAATACCACCAGCGCCATGAGCCCATCATCGTAACTTGTTTATAGGGAGCTCTTTCACATCTCGGCTTGAATGCCGTTTCCTCTGGAAAGTCTTTCTAGTTCCCAAGACTAAGATAGGTTTCCTTCCCATGTGCTCCTATTATGTCCTCATCTTGTCGCTATTGTAAGGTTTACCAGTACATTGGTTATATGTTTGTTGACTTGCTTGGATTCTCCATTATAATGTAGGCTTCTTGAAGGCAGCAAGGGATGGAGCTTTATTCTGGGTTGTATCCTTAGTACTTATCATAGTGAGTAGATGTTGAATACTTATTCTTTGATTTTATTGACACTAGCAGCTGGGAAAGGCATGCAGTAAATCCAAAATACAGAGTCCATGAGCTGATATATCATGGTGGCTTTATAGTGGTTAAATGTTCAGACTGTGTAGCCCAATTGCCTGAGTTTAATTTTCAGCTCTGCTACATACTTGGTCTGTGGCCTTAGGGCAAGTTATTTAACCCTCAGTGCCTTAATCCTTCACCTGTAAAATAAGGAGTGTAAAAGGATCTAGCTCATAAATTTCCATCTGATTGAAAGGCATTAATATGTGTATAGACGTCTTACTAGAACAAGTGAGTTTAAGGTCAGATTATCAAACAAGGGATTGGTGATATTGTAGTTAAAAAGGGTTGAAGAGTCTGAGAGTCTGAGGTTCCAGACCATAATTTACAGGGTGTGGGAGATGATCTGATGGCCTGGCTAAAGTCTGTCTTTTCTTCCTGCTCTGTCTTGCATTGAAGGACATCGAGTTTCATTATTTATAGGGATAACAGTATTTATCATAAACTTGTGCTTCAGCTTTCAGAATCAGAGCCACTTCATTGGCTTTGTAAAAACATAGATGCCAAGGCCTTGCCATAGAAGCCTCAGGAGAGGCCTGAAGATCTGTTTTTATTTTATTTTATTTTATTTTTTTTGTCTTTTTTTTTTTTTTTTTTTTTTTTTTGTCTTTTTGCCATTTCTTGGGCCGCTCCTGCAGCATATGGAGGTTCCCAGGCTAGGGGTCGAATCGGAGCTGTAGCCACTGGCCTACACCAGAGCCACAGCAACACCGGATCCGAGCCGATCCACAGCTCACGGCAACACCGGATTCTTAACCCACTGAGCAAGGCCAGGAACCGAACCCGCAACCTCATGGTTCCTAGTCAGATTCGTTAACCACTGAGCCACGACGGGAACTCCATGAAGACCTGTTTTTAAACCCATCCTCGATGATCATGATGCTTGAAGTTTGAGAACTGCACTTTGAGGTTCATTTCTCTGGATATATTTCCAGAAACAAAGGTGGGCAAGTGAGATTTGAAAAAGACTCCCTGCTGATTTAGAAATGCTTTTCAACACCCTACTTCTCTCATTCATAATATGTATAACTTTTATAACACTGCTCACTTTATTCTGAGTTTTGATACCTGCAAAATATAAGACATAATCATTGTCCTCAAGCAGCTTATCCTATAGATAGTTGAGAAATGAGTGTCAAACACATTAAGCAATTGCATTATTTTTGATATTGATTTTATGTGTAATGTAAAAGAGAACGCTAGGTAGGCTGGAATAATTTGGGAAGATTTGGGCAAGGGAATTAGCCATGTAACACAAGTAGGAATAGGGTAGCCAGAGATGGGTAGGGAGGAGACGCGAGAGGCAGGGCTAAGAATTGTGAGTAAAGGAACAAGGATGGGCTTGAGGGTGGAAACTTTAGAGAAACGTAAAGTGCCATGACTCAGAACCTTCATGTTAAAAAAGTAAAAAATAGTAGGGGTCAAGACCACAGCATTATCTTGAGGGCTCCTCCATAATCTTAAAAAAAAAAAAAAAACACACACACACACAAAGAAAAATCAAGATTTGATTGACTAGATTATAGAGAATCAATGGAAAGCCTTTCTTTAGGAACAGAAAAAAACACAAAAACCTGGAATCTAGTCAGATTACGTCAATTTAGTAAACCACTACTACCTCTCATATAAATATAGTGTGATTCCCTGAAGTATGTCAAAACAAGAGGCATTAGTAATTGTATAAAAATAAACAACCTAAATCAGTGCAAATTACAAGAGACAATTGCTAGTAGAATGTGGCGATGGTGACTGCTGATGAGAGGACTCTGGGCTGGTGTTTTTGAGGGATGTGTGCTTGTCCATGCGCCCACAGTGGTGGCTTCTAGACCCTCTGTGCCCTCAGTGGCAGCTCCCTTATCTGAGCCATTCTTCCTTTTTCTTGAATGATAGTAGATGCTTGCAGTTGGGTGACTCTATCAATGTGTTTCCTGCCAGTGGAATTTTGGGAGGCCAACAACCTTCTTTCATTAAGTCCAATTTCTGGCCTTTTCAGTCCAAGCTGGCCATGTTCCTGCCGGTATAACATTTTCAAAAACTTGTGGGTCTCCCCTGTATGTCAAGGTGACAGGATGATTAGACAGGGTGATTCTCCATAGACCCTTCCTGGAAACTCTGTCACTATGTCTGGCTTCTCTTGGGATGACGCATTAGATCCATGAATCACACACCTAATCTCTTTAACCAAAGTTTGCACAGGCATGCCCTTAGCCTCTGTCCAGAGTGTGCTTTCTCGAAAATTAATTTTGTTAATTTTAGAAACCTTTGACTCTGGATAAGCTAATAACCTCCTAAATCATCAAGTGCTAGTTCCTTTTTGCTTAATAGTTCTTTCCTCAATTTACTTCTTTCTTTTTGCATTTTGCTAAAATTAGCAAGGAGAAATGAGGTTGCACCTTCTATACTCTGCTTGGAAATATTCTTAGGTAAATATCTAAATTTATCACTTACGAGTTCTACTTTACACGTAACTGTATAAAATTCAGTAAAGTCTTCTGCCACTTTATAGCAAATATCTCCTTTCCTACTGTGTTCAATAACATGTTTCTCATTTCCTTTTGAAAGCTTACCTTGTATTTTCATAAACAATCTTGTCAAAACAATCTAGACTTTTTCCTATCATTTGCCTTAAAATTCTTCTGGTTTCTATCCTACTCATTCCCCAATTCTAAAGCCACTTCCACATTTTAAAATATTTGTTATAGCAGTACCCCACTTCCTGGTGCCAAATACATTTATATATCCTTGTGAGGAAAAATAGAGAAATTGTAATGTATGCATGCACGCGTGTGTGTGTGTGAGTGTGATTTATTCCAAGGAGTTGGTTTACACCATTTTGGGGCTATCAAATCTGAAATTTATGGATTCAAGCAAGTTGGAAACTCTCAGATGGCAATGAATGTGATCATTCACTGAGACAAAGTTTCAGTCCACAGATAGAATTTCTTCTTCCTCAGAAAACCTCAGTTTTTCTCTCAAGGACTTTCAAACAATTGTATAAGCCTCACTCAAATTATGAAGGGAAATCTCCTTTACTTAAATCAACCAATAGCAGATATTAATGACATCTACAAATACTTTCACAGCAACACCTAGGTTGATAGTCAGTTGAATAACTATGTGCTATTCTCTAATCGAACTGTCTAAAACTAACCATTACAACCATTGCATAAGTTTTTCCAGCTGCCTGAAACTGTTCCCTCCAGCTATCACGTGGTGACACTTCAGGTTGCCAGATAAATATCTTGTCACATTGGGTGAACAGCTTTCTCTGGGTGCCAAACCAAGTTCACTCCCTGTTCAATGTCCCTGACTATATCTTGCATTTCTGCACATTACACTTCTTATTGCTTAGTCAATGTATGAGCCATCTGCTGGATTGCAAGCTCCATGAAGTTCCATGGCTCTATCTTATTCCTTGCATAGTTGGCTCTCAGTAAAGTCTGTTGAATGAAGGAATGAAGTGATCACAGGTTAGCCTGATTCAGACAACAGATTCTATCTGCAACTCAGGAATCTGGGGCCAGTTCTTACTATTTTAAAGGGAGCCAGAGAATTAAGAAAAGCATTTTCTTGCTTAACAATATTTGGCTTTTAAGAACATTGTATTTAGGAACTAAATAAGATAGAGTAAACTCTATTGAAAATATAAAACAAACAAGCAAAAACAAGACCAAACATGATATTAATGCTGAGTGACAGTTTTCTTTTCTATTTGGTACCTGCCCTTTACAAGGAGTATGGGAAACCACTGATGCAATAGATAGGAAACTCCAGGCTAACCAGAGTTTTAGGGTTTGACATAAAAGTCTGAAAAAAAAAATATTTTGGAAGTGTTTGGAAGAATTGGATTGATATAGGCAGGATTGATTTCCTTATTGGAACATTTACCCCCAGATGATCTTGACCAAATTATTTTCTTAAGCCTCAGTACTTTTTTGAAATTTTTCTTTCTTTTATTATAGTTGATTTATAATGTGCCAATTTCTGCTGTACAGCAACGTGACTCAGTTATATGTAAATATACATTCTTTAAAAAAAAAAATTCCATCATGGTCTTTCCAAGGAGATTGGCTATAGTTCCCTGTGGAATGCAGGAAGACCTTGTCATTTACCCATTTTAAGTGTAATGGTTTGCATCTACCAACACCAAACTCTCAGTCCATACCGCTCCCTCCCCCCTCTTTCTTGGCAACCGCTAGTCTGTTCTCTATGTCTGTGAGTATGTTTCCATTTTGTAGATAAGTTCATTTGTGCCATATTTTAGATTCCACATATAAGTAACATCATACGATATTTGTCCCTCTCTTTCTGACTTAATTCACTTAGTGTGAGAATCTCTAGTTGCATCCATGTTGCTACAAATGACATAATTTTTTTCTTTTATATGACTAAGTAGTATTCCATTGTATATGTAGACCACATCTTTGTTGTCTTTTCAACTGTCAGTGGACATTTAGGTTGTCTCCATGTCTTGGATATTGTGAATAGTGCTGCAATGAACATTGGGGTGCATGTATCTTTTTGAATTATAGTTTTGTATGGGTATATGCTCTGGAATGGGATTGCTGGATCATATGGTAGTTCTATATTTCGTTTTCTGAGGAACCTCCATGCTTTTTTCCATAATGGTTGTACCAATTTACATTACCAGCAACAGTGTAGGAGGGTTCCCATTTCTCCACACCCCATCTAGCACTTGTTATTTGTATATTTAATAATGATAGCCATTCTGACCTGTGCGAGGTGGTACTTCATTGTAGTTTTGATTTTCATTTCCCTAATAATTAACATTGTTGAGCATTTTTTCATGTGACTACTGGCCAAAAAAAGGCCTTCTTGGGTGAAATGTCTTCTTGGTCTTCTGCCCATTTTTAAGTGGGTTTTTGTTTTCTTGTTGTTGAGTTGTATGAGTTGTTTGTATATTTTGGAGATTAAGCGCTTGTCAGTTGCATGTTTGCAACTGTTTTCTCCCATTCTGTGGGTTGTCTTTTTGATTTGTTTATGGCTTCCTTTCTATGCAAAAGCTTGTAAGTTTTGTTTGGTCTCATTGCTTTATTTTTATTTCTGTTGCCTTTGGGAGACTGACATAATAAAACATTTGTACAATTTATGTAAGGGAACGTTTTGCCTATGTTCTTTTCTAGGAATTTTGTGGTGTCCTATAATATGTTTAAGTTTTTAAGCCATTTTGAGTTTATTTTTGTGCACGGTGTTAGAGTGTGTTCTAATTTCATTGATTTATGTGCAGCTGTCTAATTTTCCCAGCACCACTTGCTGAAGAGACTGTCTCTTTCCCATTGTATATTTTTGCCTCCGTTGTCAAAGACTGATTCAACTTAGGTGTCTAGGTTTATTTTTGGGCTCTCTATTCTGTCCCATTGATCCATTTGTCTGTTTTTGAACCAAAACCACATTGTTTTGTTACTGTACCTTTGCAGTATTGTCTGAAGTCTGGGAGAGTTCTGCCTCCTGGTTTGTTTTTGCCCTAGTGTTGCTTTGGCCATTCTGAGTCTTTTATGGTTCCAAATAAGTTTCTGGATTATTTGCTCTAGTTCTGTGAAAAATGTCATGTGTAAGTTGAGAAGGATCACATTAAATCTGTAGATTGCTTTGGGGAGTATTGCCATTTTAACAATATAAATTCATCCAATCTAAGAACATGGGATATCTTTCCATTTATTTTAATCTTCTTTAATTTCCTTTATTAATATTTTATTGTTCTCAGCATATAAGTTTTTTGCCTTCTTGGTCAGGTTTATTCCTGGGTATTTTTATTTATTTATTTGTGCGATTTTAAAGTGTATTTTTTTATATTCCCTTTGTGATATTTCATTGTTAGTATACAGAAATACAACTGGTTTCTGAATGTTAATCTTGTATCCTGCTACTTTGCTGAATTCATTTATTAGATTGAGTAGTTTTTGTGCTGAGTCCTTAGGGTTTTCTATATATATTATCATGTCATCTGCAAAAAGTGACAATTTTAACTCTTCCCTTTAAATTTAGATACTTTTTATTTCTTTTTATTGTCTGATTGCTGTGGCTAGGACTTCCAATATTATGTTGAATAAAAGTGATGCGAGTGGACATATTTTTCTTTCAGATTTTTTCAGGAAGCCTTTTAGCTTTTCTCCATTGGTGATTATATTGTGTAAGAGTTTGTTAAATTTGACTTTTATTATATTGAGATACATTCCCTCTAAACCCACACTTGGTAAGAGTTTTTATCATGAATGGATGTTGAATTTTGTCAAATGCTTTTTCTACATCTATTGAGATGATCATGTGATTTTTTACTTTTCCTTTGTTAATGTATTGTATCACATTGGTTGATTTGCATATGTTGAACCATTCTTGTGAACTTGAGATGAATCTCACTTGGTTGTGTGCGGGGAGCCAAGAAGATACAAGGAGCCAAGGAAGGGAGCTTGCCTGAACGGTGCATGCTGAAGGTGGACTTCTGGTCAGGATGAAAGCCTGCCTGTACAGTACAAGCCAAGGGCAGACCTCAGGTACAAGCCAAGGGCAGACCTCAGGTTACACGGCTCTCATGTTGATGTTGATGGGGAAGAATTGGGGCTTTCCTGGGAAAACAATTTCCATGTTTGTGCCAGAGAACATGCATTGTTTCTCGGGTGACCTACTCTTTCCTATTGTTTTATTTGTTATTCAGTTTTCCTCAGTCTCTCCTGATTATTTGCTTATTAATCTTATTTCCCATTCTTATTTTCCTGTAGTGATTTGTGATTTAACAAAATACAATAATAATTTAATAAGAATTTCATCCTGAAGGACTTTCCCCTATTTAAATCCAACTTAATTAAAACATAGTGTTTATCTACTAACTAGTTATACAGTAAACTTTAGAGTTAGGATTTTAATGAGGTTTGTAGAGGTTACACACATATTATTCATGATCAAAAGAAACCTAGCTGTGAGTTTTGTCCTTGATTTTAGAAACTTTTAGCAGTAGCTAGCTAAGTTGATTTGTATTTTCTCACGCTGTTTCCCTGCCAAGGACACTTTGAAGATAGACATTAGTCTGAAGATGAGATTTTTTGTGTTTGTAACTTCTTCAGCTTGTGGGAATTGGCTGGCCATGAGATGGTTTGTGCTGGGTCTCCTCTTTCCCACATGGTATGCTGTGCCTGTTTGTCCTTGAATTGCACTCACTAAATTTAGTTAGGCTAAAGATTTTAAAACATGACATATTGCTACTGTACCATGTGATCAAAAAACAAAGCCTAATAGTTAACCAATGTACTTTTAACACTATGATGTAATCTGTAGTGAAAACTGTCTATATAATTAACCACATATGCCAATAAAGTTTGAGCAGTCCAGTGTCCTGAAAGAAGGGACAAAGAGGCTGTCTCCATTGTGCATACTGCCAATGCTCGTCCCTCTCCTTTGGGAAAAAGTGTACACTCCCTGGACGCCAGAGCTGGCCTCTGGCAAGTGGCGCCTGAACAGGGACTTGAACCCTGGACCCTCAGATTAAGAGTCTCACGCTCTACCAACTGAGCTAGAGATGGGCAGCATCGGCATAAGAAACAGAGACAGCCTCTTTGTCCCTTCTTTCAGGGCGCTGGACTGCTCCTATTGGGACATATACACCCTGGCTGCTGGACCTGGTTTTTGGAGCTGGACTCCGACATTTGTGGTGTATGATCTCTTTTGTCTTGTAGGATTCAATTTGCTAAAATTTTGTTGAGAATTTTTCCATTTGTATTCATTAAAGCTATTGGCCTATAATTTTATTTTTTGGTGGCATCTTCGATTTTAATATTAGTGTGATGGTAGCTTCATAGAATGTCTTTGGGAGTATCCCTTCCTCTTTACATTTTTTTTTTTTTTTGTCTTTTTGCTGTTTCTAGGGCCACTCCTGTGGCATATGAGGGTTCCCAGGCTAGGGGTCTAATTGGAGCTATAGCTGCTGGCCTACACCAGAGCCACAGCAACACAGAATCAGAGCTGTGTCTGTGACCTACACCACAGCTCATGGCAACACCAGATCCTTAACCCACTGAGCAAGGGCAGGGACTGAACCCACAACCTCATGGTTCCTAGTCGGATTCGTTAACCACTGTGCCACGACAGGAACTCCTATCCCTTCCTCTTTAATCTTTTGAAAGAGTTTAAGAAAAACAAGTTTAAGTTCTTCTTTGTATGTTTGGTAGAATTCACCTGTAAAGCCATTTCTCCTGGACTTTTGTTTGTGAGGAGTTTTTTTTTTTTTTTTTTTTAAACATGTTCAATTTTACCTTTAGTGATGGTCTGTTCAAACTATCTATTTCTTCTTAATTCAATTTTGGTGGGCTAAATATTTCTCAAAAGTTTTCTATTTCTTTTAGATTTTCAGATTTGTTGGCATATAATTGTTACTAGTATCTTCTTTTGTATTTTTGCAGTATCAGTTAAGATTTCCCCTTTTTTATTTCTTATTTTGTTTATTTGTGTTGTTTCTTTCTTCCTGGTGAGCCTGGCCAAAATTTTGTCAATTTTGTTTACTTTCACATAGAACCAGATCTTGGTTTTGTTGATTTTTCTATTTTTTTTTAAACCTTGATTTTATTTATTTCCTCTCTGATCTGTATGATTTACTTCATCTGCAGACTTTAGATTTGTTTTTCTTTTGCTAATTCTTTTAGGTGGTAGATTAGTTTGGTGATTTGAAATTTTTCTTCTTATTTTAGGAAGGCCTGTATTGCTATGAACTTCCCACTAAGAACTGATTTTGTATCATCCCCTAGATTGTGTATGGTCATGTTTTTATTGTTATTTGTCTCAAGGTATTTTTAAATTTCCTTTTTGATTTTCTTATTGGCCATTGGTTTTTTTAGTAGCGTGTTGTTTACCTTCCATGTAGTTGGGTTTTTCTCATTACTTTTCCTCTAGTTGATTTCAAGTTTCATGCCATTGTGTCAGAGAAGATGCTTGAATAATTTCTATAATCTTAAATATGTTGAGGTTAGCTTTGTGCCCCAGTATATGCTCAATCCTAGAGAATGTTCCATGTGCACTTGAAAAGAATGTATATTTTAAGGGATATAATATCATGAAATATCAATTAAGTCTAATTATTGTGCAATTTAGTATCTCTGTCACTTTATTGATTTGCGCATTTTTCCCTTTTAGAACTTTGAATATATCTTGCCACTCCCTTCTGGCCTAAAGCTTTTCTTTAGAGAAATCACCGAATAGCCTTAAGGGGGTTCCCTTGTCATTAATTTTTTGTTTTTTTCTTGCTGTCTTTAGAATCCTCTCTTCATTTTTAACATTTGCCATATTTATTATAATATGTCTTGGTGTAAGTCTGTTTGGGTTCATCTTGTTGGGAACCTTCTGGACTTCCTGTATCTTGCTATTTGTTTCCTTTTTTTTTTTTTTTTTTTGTCTTTTTGCCTGTTCTAGTGCTGCTCCCACAGCATATGGAGGTTCTCAGGCTAGGGGTCTAATCGGAGCTGGTAGCTGCCGGCCTACACCAGAGCCACAGCAACACAGCATCAGAGCTGTGTCTGCGACCTACATCACAGCTCACTGCAACACCAGATCCTTAACCCACTGAGCAAGGCCAGGGCTCGAACCCGCAACCTCATGGTTCCTAGTCGGATTCGTTAACCACTGAACCATGATGAGAACTCCAGTTTCCTTCTTTAGATTTGGGAAATTTTCTGCTATAATTTCTTTAAATACATTTTCAATTATCTTTTATCTTTCTTCTTCTGTGATCCCTATTATGTATACATTGGCACACTTTATATTATCCTATATATCTCCTATATTGCTTTCATTTTTTTTTTCCAATTTGGATATCTGTCTGCTGTCCTGATTGGGTGATTTCCATTATTCTATCTTCCAAGTTACTTATTTGTTCCTCTGCATTATTCACTCTGCTATTTAATGCCTTAACTCAGCTTTCATCTCTGCAAATGAATTTTCTAATTTTTCTTGGCTCCTCCCTCAGTTTCTATTTCCTTTCTGAAGTAATCTGCATTAGTGTTCATATCCACTCTCAATTCCTTCAGTATTTGCATTACCTCCTCTTTGAATGTGGTGTCTGTTAGACTGCAGTGATCTGTTTCATTGTTTGCTCCTTCAGGGGAATTTTCCTGTTCTTTTTATTGTAATGGTTCCTGTGCTTCTTCATTTTGCTTATATTTTTTTCTTACTCTGTGAATTTAGGGGTAACATTTATCTACTCTAGCCTTGGAGGGTTGTTTATATGTGGATGAGTACCTGGTTATCATGTGTTGGGTTACTATTTTTTTTTTTGGCATGGGGGCTGCTTTTGGTTTGGATGCTTGCTGTTCCTTTCCTCAGTGTGTACAGGCAATTATCCCCCTGAGAGGGGTGTGAAGTTTCACAGCTTGCTTTCTTCCAGGGAGGTGGGGTGGTGGCTGTGACTGGTCACCAGGCCCTTGGCAGTGGCAGTGTCCCCAGGGAGGTAGAGGTCATAGGGCCAGAATGCTGATCCCATCTTGATTCCTTTTTCTCTCTCACTAACTTTCTCTCTTTTTTTTTTCCTTTTGTGTTGCCCAGTTATGTGGAGGTTTTCTTGTCCTCTTTCGAAGTCTGAAGTTTTCTGCAAGCATTCAGTAGATGTTCTGTGTGAATCATTATACATATAGATTTGGCGGTGGGGGGGGAATTTTTTGGGAGAAGGTTAGCTCCATGTGCTACCACTCTGCTATCTTGATCAAGCCTCAGTATCTTTACAATGTTGTTTAAACCATTTTGGTAAAATCAGTCTGTTGGAACTGAGTTAGGAATTCATATATTTTAACTTTAAGTAAAGGAAGCAAAGCTGGGTACCACGTGGAAAACAACTCTACTTTTCCAGTGTCTGGGCTGTTCAAGACAGTGAGGGTATTTGACACCTGCCTGTAGATGGAAGGGCAGTAATTCTGCAGGAAGGTGAAAACTCTGCTGTTTATGATGGGAAATAAGAGAATCAAATTGAATCCTATTTACTATACATTTATTTGGGCCAGGCAAAAAATTTACACATGACTATTTGAAATACAAAACATTGTAGTTTGTTTGCATCCACTTAGAGAAGACTGAGCAAACTAGCTGAGATTGTTATGCCCATGCTATGTAAATCCCATCTATAATCTGCATCTGTAAAACAAATATAATAATACTTGACTGGAGGTTGTTGGGAAAATAAGAACAAAAATGAGATAATATGTTTGAAATTCCTTTGTACTCTGTGAATAAAATAAAAGGTATGATTATTTAAAGGCTTGTATCTACATGCTTCAACAACCAAATGAATTTGTACCTAAAAAACAAATCAGACAAACTGGTTGTTATTTGGCATCATATAGACAAAACAATTGCTGATTTGACAGGCTTTCACATTTCAGCTTTTTCTCATGGTGTCACATTGACTGACAAAAAAAGTGACTCTCTGTCTTCTACAGTTTCCAGATTCTATAAAGCATTAAATAAAGAGATCTGAAAATAGAGAACAGTTTCAAAGTCTCTGCTCAGGGCTTAGTCAAAGGATAAACTTTAGATCATGCCTTTGCTGTGCCCTGAATAAACTGATATTGAATATGCCCCATGCTGTTTTGTCTTTGAGAGATGTCCCAATTCAGTCTCTACCTCTGACTTTCTGGACAGATGTAGAATGGAAATAGACATGGGACTGGCCAAAAGAAGAACAATGGTGTTTCTTTAGTTCTCAAGAATGATACAATGTTATAATTTTAAATGCCTTTAAAATATTCTTGATGCCAGTCTTTCCCAAGTTCATTCAATTTATTGGAAGAGTTAGGACTATAAGCCAGTTTTCCTGAGGGCAAGTTAAATATCCCCTACCCCCTACTCTTCAGCATCAGGTGTGCTGCGCTGTAAAATAGATGGAAGTCATGTTAGTGTCACCCACTTTCCCTTTTATTTGAATTCTATTTGAGAACAGTAGGTAAAGGTCTCCATAATTCTCAGGAACCTCACCTGCATTTTTCCCCTATAGACTTCCCAGAAGGTAGAGTAGCATACCCACGCTTCTTAGCACACTGGACAACTCATGACTTCTGTCTGCCTACGTACGGTGATATCGTTAGAGCTGGGATCGTCTACCATTATGTCCCATGACAAGTTCATAAGAAAGTTCCTTATTATATCAGACAAAGAAAACAAAAGTAGGTTCTCCTGTAGGAGTTCCTAATGTTGGGAATGCTGATCACCCCCTCCCCCCATTTCAAAGCCTGTTTTTCTTGGGCAGTTATTCCGAATGAGCAGATTACTTCACAGCCAAAAAAGGCTAATTGTCCTTTGATCCAACATTTCCTGAGGTAATCAGGATGAGTCTTTCTTTAGATTTGTTAAGAGAGGGAGGCACGAGGCTGATTTAAACATTTTAGTAGTGGCCAGTAGACATACATAGCTAAACAAAACGAAATTAGACAAAACTAACAAACCTTAATGTAGTCACTGGCTCTCTGAATGCTTTTTTTGTGGCGAAGACAGCAAAACCATTTAAACCCTTTAAATTATAGACATTTCAACTAAGACCAGAGCTTTAATATTAGTTATTGGGCAACTCATGCATGTAAGATGAAATGATCATTAATTAAATTCAAATCTGTAATTCAGAAATGGCTACCGTGTTATCCATTATGTAGACAATTAGCCATTTCTTATTGCCACAGATTTAAAGTCCATTTAAAATCACCAATGTAGTAAAGTCTATTTTAACACAATTTTATTTGCAGAATATTTTACAGCAATACTTCCATCCATTTATTGCACCTACGCATTTTAAAGGGGTTTGTGCACATTATCTCAAAAGTCTTTTTATAACAATATTGGAGGAAGTCTAAGGAATTTAAATGGATTGTCTAAAGCTGCATAGCTAATATATAGGAAAACCAGAACTTCTGGCTTAAGAGCTTTTTCCAACATGTTGCATTGCTTTCGTAGAGCTCTTCCTAGACAAGCATGGTTTATTTTGTTTTGTTTTTTTTTTCTCATCAGAAACTGCCTCTCTGCTTCTTTCATCTAATTTCATATTACTCTGAGTTCATTTCCTTATCATGTTCTATCAAGTATTCTTTCATAATGCTTGTGAGTCTATACAGTTTACCATTTCATATTGATTAAATTATTTGGCACTCTTTTTGCTTTTTTTTAAGCTCTTTAGGGCCACACCCCAGGCATACAGAGGTTCCCAGGCTAGGGGTCAAATCAGAGCTGTAGCTGCTGGCCTACACCACAGCCACGGCAATGCCAGATCACCGACTCATTGCGCGAGGCCAGGGATCAAACCCATATCCTCATGGATATGAGTCAGATTTGTTTCCGCTGCACCACAAAGGGAACTCCCTATTTGGCGCCTTTTAGAGGACTCTTTTCAGGGTGCTCATTGAAGAAGTAATAAGTATATATGCCTTATGCTGGATGCTCCATACCTAAATTAGAAACACTTTTCAGAGAATTTGTGTCCAAAACATAAGCCTATTTTTTAATATTGTGCATAGGATGAAATAAAAGCTTTTGGTACAGTCCTGGGTAACCTAGATATTCTAGAGCTGACATTGGCCACAATCTAGAATGAAAAGAAAAATCACCTTATTTTCCTTCTCAGTGTGTGTGCTTAGAGAATTGATGGTGTCTCCCTCTGTGGAGATTACAGTCTTGTGGGGAAGACAAACATTGAATATGTGATTATCTTGTGAGCTTCACAAAAGGGCAACTGTAGGGAGCATTTTACATTGTGTTTGGCTCACATATTCTGAAAGGGCTCATATTTCCTCTTTGTAAGTGCAACAGTATACATATTTCATATTCACTCCTGTTTTGCTGTGCTGGAAAGATTCAATAGATCATACCTACTGTGTATACTGCCTGTTCTCTCGTTGACGTTATTCTCTATCTTATTGTTTTAAACCATAGTTTCTCTAACTTTCAGTGGAAAACATGATGATTTGGGGGAATTACATGGATTCACTACACCTGGTTAAATTCCCAACTTTGCATTTACCAGCTGTGTGATCTTAGACAAATTATTTCACCTGTTAAAGACTCAGTTTCTTCATACATAAATTAATATTGGGATTGATAATCAATTCATTTTGCTGTGAGTATTATGTGCAACCCTGCACTTGAAAATTCTTTTATAGGCAAACTACAAATATTAATTGCTTTACAGACAGTTTCAGAGTGTTTCCAAGGTGGTGACAGAGCTTGTGTACAGTTCTCAGTTTTCTCTGATCTCTTCTTGTTCTTTGTCCATATAAACTTATATTCCATACCTGTCATGGCAGAAAGAATGTGGAAAGCATATTTAAACTACAAATCTTAGGGCAGAGACTGCATAGCAAAAAGAATGGCATCAAAGGAAGTGAGACTACAAACGCTGAAAATCTCATGTTTAGCATTAAATAGAATATGGAAAATTCATACTATGTATCTATAGATTCATTCATGAGAACAAAAAGGCAGTAAATACTCCAAAGTATCCCTTTGAAGTCCTGGATGGATGAAATGCAAAGTCAGAATTCTGAGAAACTGGAAAGAAAAAGCCGTTGGACCAACTTTAGAAATGGGCTGCAGCTCTTGAGCTGGGCTCTTCTCCTCCCTAAGGACTTCCTGATTTGAGTGGTGTTTGACCAAATGAACTGACAAATCAAATGTTTGGTGTTGTATGCTTGTGATGGAGACAAATGTCCATTGAAACACATGGGACCTAACATGAAAGTGAGGGGCTACAGAATTAATCCAATATATCACCACTCTCCAATATGTCAGATTCAAAGATTTGGTTTCTTATAAACTCAAAGAAGTGAGAGGCTGGTGAATTAATCCAATGCATCATCACAGAGCCCCTTGGGATCTACCTGTAAAATCTGCCTCTAAAAATATAGGGAGCAAGTTCAGTCATGTTGGAATATTTATGAATTATGCAAGTTTCCCTTTAGCCTATCCATTGTAAGTTTTCCATAAAAGATAAGGACACAGGCTAAATCAACAGCAGCGTTAAACTGGGTTCATTTTTCTTCTTAAACTAAAAACAGGCAAAGTTTTATTCTTATATTATAAAAATAAATTCCAACCAAATTATTTTCTCCTATTCAACTCAGTTATATATCCAAATCGTGTTCATGGGCTGATAATGAGGGTTTCACCTTATTTATTTATTTATTTATTTATTTTTTGGGTGGTTCTGCCTGTCAAGGGAGAGCCTCATGGGAACAGAGTATAATGTCATGTTTATATCTACACACTTCTATTTACTTCTGATGAGGCTGCTATGTATGAATTACTTTCAATTTTAAACATAATTTCTCATTAAATAGCTTCTGTTTTTTATCTTCTAGCCAGCAGGCCATACTAGCTACTATTATAAAAGGGTTAAGTCTTCATTTGATTCACATTTATTTGAATTTTACAATTCAAATAAGAGGAAAACACATCCAACTTTTCTCAGGCTGGAGACACTGATGGGATATGAGATATTACATAGTCATGAGACAGTTGGACTGAATAATAAGTGAAAACCAAAAACCCTACAACGTTTTGGCTTGAATAATAGATCATTAGGTACTTATAAAAGAAAGGATCTTGATTATGTAGTTGGGCAGGACTCCTAAAAATATGTTTATGATACATAATTCCCCTGAATGTAAGAAAGCAAAGCTTCCTTTCTTCATACATGTAATCTTAAGAATCAGAGTTTGTTTTAATTTAGACCTAAAATTACAAAAGTAAGCCATGCCTGATGTTTGAAAAGGTAACCATTTCCATTAATGCAGAAAAACCACTTGGCTTGACAGTTTTGCAAACATGCATATGGAAGCCGAGGTCATTAGCACTCTTGGTACTAGAATGACAGCATAAATCCTTAGACTAATGCACAGTGCAGTGTATTTATATATATCCCCAAACTTCTGAGTTCCCTGGTTATTGGGTGACAGTGCTATGCTTTTCAGTGTCAAGGGGCCATGGTGCCTGTCACAAAGAACAGCAGGTGGCCGTGCTATTGCTGTATTGTCACTTTACTTTTTCAAGGCTGTGTTCACAGTTGAACTGCAGCACCAAAGGAACACTAGGCTTCCTCTCATTTATTTAACAGATTTGAAGGGTATATTGAGGTGAATTGCTATCTCTGTGAAAATAGCCTCATGGCTTCTGGAGTTACTTTTGAAAGGGCTAGAATTCAGGGGCCTGAGGGATTGAGTGAAACCACATTGGTTTCAGTGGTAAAAGATATTTTAAAAGAAGGATTCATGTTGATCACTTATCTAGACCTTAAAGTGCCATAAAAGTTCTAATCACTCGGCTGGCAATCACAGGGGAAAAAAACAGAACTTTGTGATTTTCTGTCGAGTAACCTAAGGTAAATGGTACTTTAACAAGGGACACTTGGAATTGGATGAGATTATATACACCCATGAGAATTTTTGTTTTACTTTACTTTTGTACAGGTGTCCAAATTCCATTTCATATGCTTAAGAACTATGGCCTATACCTCAGACAATCATGATTTTAATTAATAGCTCAGCACACTTTAGAAATAAGGACCTTTTTTTTTTGCGGAATTCCATATTATTTTTAATACATATTTAGGTTGGCCAGAATACATTAGGAAATAAATTAACATCTGGTCCCTGATTACCTGTGGAATAATGTTATACAGGCTCAATACAAACACACAGTAAATAAAGGTTTTTTTTTTTAATAAAAAAAGGGTTAACTTTTTATTTGATAAGAATACTATAGTTTCCTTAATTTTTAGCATGATTCAAACTTTCTTGAATTTTTTTCCTTTTTTCTTTTCTTTTTTTTTAATGGGCCATTCCTAATTCAGATGGAGGCAATTATTTTTCAGTATGGTCTTAAATGCTGTGTCTCTTTCAATTTCTCTTGAGGGTGGAAAACACTTTTTCTTTTCTCTTGCAAAATGTTTAGAGATCTCAAAGTATCTTTGAATCTTGCATCAAAATGCATGATGTCCCATAAGTAGCAGAAAGGAAATGATCGTAGGATTTATGAGTTTGTTTTTTGTGCCAAGTAACTATTTTTCCTTTGAAAATCTCTTGATTGTCTTCTGAAAGTGGGCTAAAATTCCTTCTATCTGCAAGATGTTCACATCTGAGTAGTGGGTGTGACAGGTCAGGAACTGAGAGATTAAACCCATCCTAAATTTTCATCAAAATGCTGCTATATGCTTATACTTGTAAATTAGTCAGTGTTGGAATGTAAATGGAAGATTATCTTTTATACCCAAGAACACAATTAAAGGTTTACATATAGTTAAGTGCTATAGAGAATAATTCAGACTATAGACACCATATGATCTCAGAGAACACAAAGACTGAAAATACCCCAAACCAGAGTCATTTACTTGAAATTAGCAACTCTCATGCTTATTTACAACTTCTCAAAACTCCAAATAATGGAGTCAAATTGGCAATAAGATGAAAAAGCCGACACAAGCACTTGTTGTTCACATGGAAATAGTAGACTAAATAGCAGATTGCTTTTCTCCGGCTGTGATATTGAAAATGCCCCTTTTACTTGTTATGTATTACCACCTCTGATTTCCTTTATATGTGAAACCCAAAGGTCACTTGACACACCTTTAGGCAATTACTACTTCTTTCATTGTGTAAGCCGATGACTGATAAAGTACACAGCATTATGAGTTCAGAAATGCACTATTCTTTTCCTTTACACCCAGGGCACTTCCTTGGTGATATGCAAGTTTTGGCAGAAGTAGAGAAAAAAGTTAGTAGGAGTAATCACACAGTTGCCTGCTGGAAAGAAGAGTGAGCTTTATTTACAGCACAGCATTCTGATTTGGCTTTATGAGAATTACATTAAGTAAAAATTACACATAATAGACGTGGCAGAAACATAAGCTTGTGGTCAGGTCTGATTATATTAAATAAGTAATGTTGCCAAGGTATCGCTTACTCAGACTTATGACAGGTGGTCCACAGGACAGTAATCCTCACTGATCCTCAACTGCTTCTTAAATGCTAAGATTTTGAGCTCCGGATATCCCGTGGCTCCATGACAAAAGGTGTTATGCTAAGATCTACCTAAGTCTTCTGATCTAAGATAAGGTAGAACCTAAAAAGAAGTCATGAAGTGAGTTGATCCTCTCATGGAAATTTTTCATGATAAATCTTGGAGGAATATTTAGATTATAGATATAAATCAAGCCAGAAAAAAATACTGAAAAATAATACCTTGAGCCAGAAAACCAGACATAAGGAAAAAACTCACTGACAACAAAGAATTGATGTATAACATAATTTGGTATTGTTTGGATTAAACTTGTGATTATTTTCCAAAATAATAAGCTTACAGATTGATGTAGTTGCTTTTAAAGAACCAGTTTGGATGTATGGGTAGAGCACATGAGCCTTAGTTCTAGCAGATAAATTCTGGAAAAAAAAAAATCGCTTTCTTGTCTTTTTCTCTATATTGCAAGTTTTACAAATGCAAAGAATGTCATATATTCTTATCTCGACTACCAATGCCTAGCACAATTTCTAGACTGTAATATATGCTCAAGAAATTTGGGGTGATAGTGCCAAACAAAAATACCTTCAATTATGGGTTTTCTCAACAATAAGAACATTCAGAAAGGCAAATCAAAAAAGACAGTGGAGACTAAGAAGTTTTTAAGGCTTTTGGTTGTCTGAGTAAAACAAGGCCTGACAGCCCCATTTTTAGAATTATGACAAAGTTGCAGTGACACACAGTAAATTTTTTTTATTTCTTTATACAGCAGTAAGCAGTTTTTGAAGACCCATGCATGTATTGTCTAGGATTCCTTTTGGATTATTTGAGCAACTTTTGCCAACTTTACGTAAATGTTATATGTATATATGTATATATTTGGATGCTATACACAAATATATGTAGACTATAGGAAATCATTTTGCCATGTGCAAAAATTTCTGAACTTGAGAAGTTAGTAATAATAAAAATAAATTTGCAACCATTGAGGAGAACTCTCTTATTAAGAAAATATATAGCCAAGAGTGAGAAAATGATGTTATTATACATGAGAAGGAGTGTTCAATATAATTACTCAGATAATTATTTTTATTAAATTTTTGCTGAATTTCCTTTGAAGATCATATTGAAATTTTAGTATTGTCGGGAAGATGTTCTAATGTATTAGGCCAAAATTCAATTCAATGACATAAGTACATCTGTACCTCTTAATTGGGACAGCTAATTTTCATTTTCAGATTTCAATCTATAGTATATATAAACTTCCCAGATGTAATATGAAACATCTAAAAGGTAAATATTGTTTGAACACAGTGGGATGTATCTATTCTATTTAAAGATTCTGCTATTTAACAAAAAAAATTTGAATATTTTAAAAGTTATTTCTGTGCCCATGAATGTAGTCTTGCCTATTAATGTAGGTATATTATAAAGATTTTAGATGAGAAACACATAGAATTTATTGCTCAAGTTCACACAAATAGTAAGTGATAGACATAGAATTTGAACCATGGCATCTAGCTTAGAGCCAAAATGCATTTTCCTTGTTAAAAAACAAGTATTTAAATAAAATTTTTTAAAAACCCACAAGCCTCTAAAGTTCAGTTTGATGACCAGCATATCAACCACAGTCTGCCTCTCCTTGATTCCCCTCAAATTAACAGCTTCTCAGTTTGGTAGATATTCTTCTAGGTCTTTCGCTGTGCATTTGCATATATACATATGTACCCCTCGAGAATATATAATATAAGCTATAATATCATATACTTTATAATTTTAATATGTTAAGTGATGTAATCTGTTTTGTCATTTTGAAACAATTTTTAACTCAACCATATGCCTTAGAGACACTTCCATGTTCACATATTTAGTTCTACCTCTTACTTCCAAATTGATACATACCATCCTGCAGTATGACCATATATCTTCCTTTATTTTAATCATTTCTTTCTTAATGCACAATAAGATTATTTTCATTTTGGGAAAGAAGGAGGCATATATAGTGCTTTTACTTCTATTATATAATATCTCTACAACATTAGATTGTTGCCACAAAAATTTAAATTATAGCTATATTTGAGCTAAAAAGCTGGTTTTGTGGGAAAACTCTGGACAAGCCATTGGAATTAGGTTTCTTGTTTTGAAGTAATTATGTATTTCTGTGTCTCAACATTGTTTCTGTAATTAGGCACTGGTATTATTACCTGCTCTGCCATATGTCTATATCTATGGTTTTGTTTTCAAAGGTGTAAAATATTTTATAAGTAAGTGATAGTTTTATTATATCAATTCAACTCATCATGCATTTATTGAATATTTGCTGAGAGATATCGTGATGTATGTATTGTTGAATATAAAATAAATATTTAAGAGAATGTGATATAGTAACAGTAAAAGGCATATACATAAAAATTTCTGAAAAAGGAGTATGTTTCTGAGTTGTAGGAAAGATGCAAAATTCAAGCAGATGATAGGGAAGGAAGAGCTCTCCAACTAAAGGAGCTGTGGATGCTTCTTGAGAGAGGTAAATTATGTAGTAGAAATTTGAGAGACACATTAGTTAGAGTATATGAGGAAGAGAGGAACATACTGTCCCAAATTACCTCTTATGTAAATGGAACTTGAATATTTTGTTCAGGGTGGTGTTCTAGATCTAGTGAGTCTTTCAGGCATGAGGCTTTTTCAAGAGCATTATTAAGAAATCTAAAAGCCCTTGTTTAGTGTCAGAATTGTATTGAAAAATCAAACAAGCCATCTTAATAAAGTGTCAATCTGAAGAATCTTCAGATAAGCAAAAGCCAGCTCTGATGCAGAGCTCCAGCAAATGTGAGGCATGCAAAAATATACAACATAGCAATTCTGGAAGATGGATGAGAGCCACTGCTTAGGGAGGCCAGAATTCAGAATCAGGTTATTTCTTTATAGGGTGTTTAAGGCTTCACCATAAATGGAGGGCTTTTAAGGGGAATGAGAACAAGCCAAGGTTATGAATTGGAACAATTCAGATCTTGTAATTAGGCAGGTGGTATGATTTGGGATGTGTTTTGTAGTGATGGATGAGGGAGGAAGACAGAAGGTGGTACAGAGGATGAAGATACTAGAAATGTTGACTAGAACAAATTCATTGTGACTTTGAATACTAAGATGAGGCTCTGATTTTAATGATATATGGTGAAATATTAAAGCTTTTCTTCCATGGACAACTTGTTTGGCAGTATTTCCAGGTGTCATGATAATTCTATACTTAAAAGACAGTTCTTGATGACTATGAGTAACTTAAAGGAGAGGAGATTGGAGAAAGTGAGAGCAGTTATGGGACTATCTAAATAGACCATGAAGCAATTCTATGATTTTAGATAAGAATAGAGTGGAAAAAGAGGACTGGACACATTTGAGAGACACTACAGACACTGACTTCTCGAGATGATTTTTTAGCTGAATTTATATAGACATGAAGGGGAAGATTTAAAGTTGCTAATGATAGCCCTAACATGCAGAGGGGGCTCAAGATGGTGGAGTAAGAGGACGTGGAACTCACCTCCCCCGACAAAGACATAAAAAATATGTCTACATGGTGAATAATTCTCACAGAAAATCATTGGAAACTGGCATAAGAACTACTATACTACAAGAATGATTCTTGAGTAATTGGGTAGGATGGAAGAAAAGCATCGGTTCAGGACCTGTGCCTGGGGAAGGGGAATAAGAGAAAAGGGAGATCATGTGGGCAGACACTTACCATGAGGAGCTACAGAGTAAGCATTCCAGTCCTGAATGCTGGGGTCCTACATGGAGGAGAACTACTGGGACAGATAGAAAGGCTGTAGAAGCCTGGACTCCGCTTGTGAGGAGTAGATAAGTGCTGGCTTGCCACAAGATTGGGTAGCGAGAGGTCTTCCCTAGCAGCTACTGCCTCATTATGCTCCCCAGTCCAAGGTGGGCAAATAGCTCAGGAACTATTCACTTTCCACTATAATTAGGCATTCTCTCTAGGGCAACCAGGTCCTGGGAAAAGACTAGACTTCAGGATGCAGGCCTGGGTGCCTGGGATGTGGTCCAAGATGGTGGTGGTAAAAAGGCCATCAAACAGCTCAGACTTCTGATGGCAGTACAGCCACCTGAACTCCTGTGACCAATATACTATGATCCAAGTCTCAGCCAAGCAAATGCTCCAGCCCTATCCACTCTACACCACAATCTTGCACTTGATCTGGGAGGACCATAACAGGGAAAGGATGAGAACTTGGATTGTGTCTGAGTGAAGCCACATATGCCTACAGAGGCAATATTTAGGACCTCTGCAAGTACACAAGCCCCACTTCAGCACTCCCCTCCTTTGACGCAAAGGCCCCAGTGTGGGGAGAAGGAAAAACACACATTTAAATGAAACAGAGCCAGCTGGAGGCCAACTCTCAGGGCATCCACTTCAGTAAGAGAAAGTTCCATCACAACGCTATACAGGCTGTACCTCCTGTAATGCCAGCCACACCTTCAACCAAGGTTAGTAGATAGCACACCCCGAGGAAAAATGTGACTGGCATCCACATCAAATACAACAGTCACACCAAACACATTGAGCACACATGGTCTACATAGGGATGCTCCCATATAAAAATACTTCCATATCACAATGTATAACTGTTCCCTTCAATGCAATAATATATAACTGTTTCCTTCAATACCACAATAGATAACTGTTTCACCTAAGTTCATAGAGACTGAGAAAATTACATAAAATGAAAAGACAGAGGAAGTACTCTCAATTGAAAGAGCAAGAGAAAACTCTTGAAAATATAAATAATGGAATAATGATCATCAGTCTACCAAAAAATGAATTCAAAAAGTTGGTAATAAAAATGGTAACTGAATTAAGAAAGAGAATTAATCTAAGCATGGATCATTTTAACAAGGAACTAGAAACTGTAAAGAAGGCACAATTAAAAATAGGCAATTTATGACACAAAAAAGACTCTAGAAGCATTGAATAGCAAACCAAATTACACAGATAAAATACATAAATGATCTAGAAGATAGTATAATAGAAATAACTCAATCAGAATGGCAGAAAGATAAAAAAAATCAAAAGCAACATATTAGGTCTCTAGGATGCATTAAATGTGCCAACATTATAGGGATTTATGAAGGAGAAGACAGAAGTGGATTGAAAATGTATTTGAAGAAATTATGACTGAAAACTTTCAAACCTAAAGAAAAAAACTGATATCCTGGGATAGGAAGCACAGAGGGTCCCAAATAAAATGAACTCAAACAGACCCACACCAAGACATATCATAATTAAAATGGAAAAAGTTAAAAATAAAGATACTCATGTTGCAACAGAAGAAAGGGTGGGGGAAAAACTGTAATTGCAATGTATACATGTAAGGATAACCTGACCCCCTTGCTGTACACTGGGAAAATAAAAAAAAAAAAAAAAAAAAAAAGAAAAATAAAGAGAGAATTCTAAAGGAATCAAGAGAAAAACAAAGAGTCACATACAAGGTAATCTTCTCCTGACTATTAACTTATTTCTCTGCAGAAACTTTATAGGGCAGAAGAGAGTGGCATGATATATTCAAAGTCCTGAAAGGGAAGAACTTGCAAACTAAGATACTCTATCCAGCAAGATTATCATTTAGAATAGAAGAACAGATAAATAATTTCTCAGATAAGTATAATTCAAAAGAATTCAGCAATACTAAAACTACTCTAAAAGATATGTTGAAGAGTCTTTACTAAAAGGGAAAGAAGTAAGAATTTATAGGAAAAGAAAAATCCCAATGGGAAAGGTGAATATATAGTAAGGATCAAAGATCATTTAAATAAGCCAGTATGTAGATTTAAAAAAACACAAATAAATGCCATTGTAGCTACAATAAACAGTATATAGGATAAGTATGAATAAATAAAATATGAGAGCAAAAACACAAAGTGTGGGGGAGGAGAGTAAAAATTTAGATCTTTTAGACTGTGTTTGAACTTAAATGATTATCAGTTTAAAACCAGTAGATATAATTATGGGTCAACATATAGGAACTCCATGGTAACCACAAATTAAAAATCTATAAATAGATACACAGAAATGAAAAAGAAAGAAACTCAAGCATATTACAGAAGAAAATCATCAAACCATAATGGGAAAACCAAAAAGAAGTGATCAAAGAACTACAAAAACAACTGGAAAACAGGAATACTATGGTAATAATCATTACTTTAAATGTCAATGGGCTAAACACTCTGATCAAAAGCCATAGGGTGGCTTCTTCCATAAAAAAATGTAATGTACTTTAATGTACTCCCTACAGAAGACTCATTTAGACTGAAGGTAAGGGAAGGAAAAACATATCTCATGCAAACAGAAATGACAAACAAATGTGGTAATACTCATATGAGACAAAATAAACTTTAAAACAAAGTCTATAAGGAAAGACGAAGAAGGACATTATATAGTAATTAAAAGATCAATATGTGAAAGGTATATTACACTAATTATCATATACACATGTGAGACAGGAACACCTAAATATATAAAGCAAATACTAACATTAATATTAATAACTGATAATAATACTAGGAGGTTTTAACACCTTACTGACATCAGTGGACAGATCATCCAGAAAGAAAATCAAGACAACAGAAGTAATAAATGATGCAGTGGACCAGTTGGGCTTAATTGATATCTACAGGACATTACGTCCAAGAAAAGTTGCATGCACATTCTTTTCATGTTCAGATGGAATGTTCTCTAGGATAGATCACATCCTAGGTCATAAAACAAGCCTCCACAAATTTAAAAGAATGGAAATTACATCATATATCTTTTCTGACCACAACTACAAATCAACTACAGAAGAGAAAACAGGAAAACAACAAAAACATGAAGATTAAATAATATGCTGCTAAAAAAAAAAAATCAGTGGTTCAATGATGAAATCAAAAAGAAAATCAGAAAATAAGTTGAGACAAATGAAAATAAAAACAATTTTCTAAAAGCTATGGAATGTAGCAAAAGCAGTGCTAAGAGAGAATTTCATAGCCCTACAGGCCTTCTTCAAGAAATAAGAAAACTCTCAAATAAAAAACTTCACCTACTACCTAAAAGAATTAGTAAAAGAGCAAACAAAGCCCAAAGTCAGTAGAAGGAAGGAAATAATAACCATAGTGCAACTACTACTTAATTAGCTATGCACAAAGCATTTTGACCACACACACACACACACACACACACACACACACACACGTTCCTAACAAATCATTAATGAAGTCATTATTACATCTATTTCACTCTGAAGGAAACTGAGACTCAAAACATGATTGAAATCCTTGGCCCATATTCTCAGCAATGATTTAATTAAGGCCTTCTGATGCCATGAATTAATGTTGAACATCTTTTTAGGAAGGCACTAAACTTCTGTGGAATGTTTTCATATTTAATTATTTAAATTTAGATATTTCTTTCAAGACTTTATTATTATAGTTTATTCATGTATGTACACGTAATATACATGAATGCAACTTGTATGTCCATGTATATTCTTATATCGCAACATGTTTTCCAAGTATCATAGCTATTTAATTTCAGGAATAAGATAAAACTTAAGTCTTATAATCAATAATATACTAAAAAGAGACTGGTTGACAGTCTTTCTTGTTTATTGTTTCCTTAATACATGAAACAATTTGTGTCAGCTTTTTCAAAGAAAGGAAAAACTAACAGTAATATAATTTCTTAAATCTCCTTCGGCCTTTGGAAATGAAAGCCCAGTTCCAGATAATGAAGTTGAGTGTGGTGAGATTTAAATTCTATCCAAATAAGTTACATTAACTCAGAGCTATTTATTCTAATAAAGGAGAGGGATCCCTGGATAATTGAAATCCATAGATAATTGAAAAACTGCATTTAGCAATATTCTAAGCCTCAACTCAAACCAAAATTTTATTGGCATTATAATCAAGTAACAAAACCTTCTCATTTAAATTTTATTTCTTTCTTTTTTTCTCACTTCAATGGGAAGGGAGATTCCTAAATTAATAAAGAGCTAAAGGCAAAAGGTACCTGTCTTCTACCTAGAGGCAGTTCAGACGCTGGATGCCTAAAACATTTCTTGTATGTAAAATAATTATTGAACTAAAACATTTTAAATATAGTTAATGGGATAATTTTCAACACTTTGTCAAAAAGAAAAATTTGCTTTTAACGTGTTTTTTATTATCATGAGAGGCTACGCTTTATAATACTTCGAGTTGGAGAAAATAATTTTCATTCTGGTCTTCAGCTGTTTTTTAATCAGGCAAAATGGTCCTGTGAACAGTGGAGTGTGTACATAACCTGCCACTGATTATTAAGTTTCTTTACATATCAACATCTCAATGTGGGCATAAGAGGTAACAAAACCTATGGCAAATTGGCAAATGAATATTACACTTCTTTCAGCCATTTAAGAGTTGCAAGATATGTTACAATACTGAGTTTGGCATTGTATTTCAGTAACTTAAAGATTTAATTAAATCATGCAATAAATATTTAAGAGCCTACTCTGTCCTCATAGAAAGATGCATGTGAAAGTTCTTGCCCAGCAGTTCCCAACCTGATGCGTGGTTGGTCCTAGATAATGGATAAGCAATGAGTGTAAGGCTTGATGTCAAAGAAGACTTTCTGAGGAGATGCTCCACAAATTAGGACATTCATTGTTTAAAATCAGTTGGCATTGAGATCGATGCGATTATTCAAAATGGCTTATACACTTTTTGATTGTTTGTTGGACATGAAGAGTTTCTTTAAACAAAAATTTCGGTATCTTTAACAGTACGAAATCAGATAGTAATGACCTCATTTTATTGAAACGTGGTGGGTAGAGAGGGGATCCTGTATCCTTTTCTTTTCAGCTTTTCCTGTTTCTTCCTGTACATTTCTCCTTAGATAGAGGTGCAGGTTGGGGTGGAACAGTCCTGAAAGTAACCACCTGCTTGATCATCAGAGCTAGATCCAGATAAGATTTGCCTCTAAGTTCCTATTATTTATATTTTGTGTGTTTTGTTACTCATTTCCCTCTCCTGGTACATGGTGAACTTGTACAGATCCAGGGGGACTTGGTGCTCTCCATTCTGTTGACACTACTATCTGTGCAGAGTGGATCTCTGTGTCCAGTAGGATGTTACATTAATTGATTGATTGAGTCAGTCATCTCATCAGTTATGTGCAGTGTCCTAGTCATTTTGCAAAATGCAAGGATTATAGGGACAAATAAGACAATCATATTTTAACAACTCTATTAAAGTGTAATTTTAATACCATGCATTCACTCTTTTTAAATATACGATTCAATCATTTTTAGTAAATTTACAGGGTTCTGCAATCATCACTAAAATTCAATTTTAGAACATTCCTACCACCTCAAAAGATCTCTTGTGCTTATTTGCAATCTCCTTTCCCTCACCCCAACCTCAGGCAACCATTAATCTCCTTTCTGTCTCTAAAGATTTCCCTTCTCTGAACATTCCATATAAATAGAATCTTATAGTATGTAGTATTTTGCAGTTGACTTCTTTTACTTAGCATAATGTTTTTGAGGTTCATCCACATTGAAGCATGGATCAATAGATTTTTTTCCTTTTGTTACTGAATAGAAACATTGTGTGTTGGATTAAATTTAATGATTCAAGAAAATATATACTTTAAATTCTTATCTTTTATTATTATACTCTTCTCCAATTATATCAAGAATATAAAGCACATTTTGTAAGCTAATGTCTCACTTAAAACTGATTTTTCTCCCCATCACAGAATTGTTTTAATCACGTTTTCTCAGAGCACTTCCTTAGATGTTTACAGAGATGCCTCAATCATTTTGTACATTTAATAGACTTGTAATATGTGAATTGTGGGAAGAAAGTATTTAATAAAAGAAATACCTGATGCTCTATATAGTATCTATTGCGTCACAAAAACCTCTATTACAGGGGCTGCCTCTATGTTTGACAGTTTGTGATGGGAATATCAGATGTCATTAATAAATTGATACAGAAGTTTCAAGAACATAAATTAAAAGCTCTTAATTTTTCCACTAATACCTAATTTAAAAATGAAATAGAACTAGGGAAACCATCCATTTAGGAATGGATTCGGTGAATTCAAAGATGATCCCATTTCTTATGGCAGAGGAAAAGTATATAAGAGACTCTTAATGACACTTACACGCATGTAAAATTCCTCCTCATTGCTCCCAGGTGTAATGAAACAGAATACAGGAAATCTGATAAACATGTTTGGAAATTCTTCCATAGCAGAATAATAACATTTACAAAATATTGTGTAGTAATTCAAAGAATTATGTAGATTCTCCCTGAATTTACAAAGGAAAAATTTTCAGGCGAGGTACAACTGTGCCTTTGTCTGTCTTTTTTTTTTTTTTTTTTTTTTTTAAATCATGGAGATCTATACCACAAAGGTGAAAGATTTTAAATATTTAGTGAAATGTACCTTTTAACCTTCTCTCTCTCAGAAGGCAATCCAAACTATTCAATTCATTAAATTAATCCTTGGTGGCCACAGTAGAATAAAAATTTTATTTCTTTAGCATGCAAATGATGCTATTAATGTGTGGAAATATACAGCACAAAAGTCATCTACTTGTCTAAGTGATTTTTGTCCTGGAACCTGCAATGTATTTCATATACAAGTAATAAAGATTAAAAGCAATGTTAAATTTAATCTGACAGAAAATGCAAAACATTAGTTTTGACTTTATGGATAAAATATGTTTTAAAAATTGTTTTGGAAATGTTTTGGAGCTTAATGTTTGGCATACAATTGACTTAGACGGTGTTGTTTGAGCATCTTGCAAGTTTAATGGACTTGAAACTTGAGGCAAAGACCTTTCAATGATATTTGGGATGCAATATTGTTATCTATCCAAGGATATTTCAACTCATAAACATACACAGCTCTGGAGAGTGCATTGTTTTTAAAAATAACCTTTTTGAAAATTTTAGAACAGTTTCAGTTTTACAGAAACAGTTTCAGTTTATTGCAGAAACACTGAAGAGGGTCCTCATGTATCCCCATATATAGTTTCCCCCATTATTAACAACGTGGATCAGAGGGTACATTTGTCACAATTAGTGAATCAGTATTGATAAATCACTATTATTACTAACTCAAGTCCATAGTTTATAATTTTTGTTGCTCAAATTGTTTCAGCTTTGACCATTGGGAGCTCTTTTAGTTGGCTCTGAGGCCCCTTTTACACAACATCAGTGTTTGTTCCTTTTGAGTATTTATTTCCTGGCACGAAAGATGCTCCAGGCTCATCTTGTATATTTCCTGCCCCATTCCTAGAAGCAACTCTTTCTCATGGAGCTCTAGTTCTTTTTACAGGAGAATGATATAAGAAACAAGATGCATGCACTAGGTGTGGCTATTGCTCCTGGGTTCTTATTGTTTTCAGGGCCTCTAAACTGACAGACTAAGTGGCTGTCTGTATCTAGTCTAACCCATTTCTATGTACACATCTACAAATAGTCCTCTATAAATACCTACCTGTGTCTACATTAAACTAATCAGAAATTCATTAGAGGCTCTGACTCTAATCTCTATCACATGGATCACTCTAACCTCCTCCCTCTTCTCCCGCTTCAGTGGTGAGAAACCCGGCCCCCATCATCTGCTATCCAGTTACTTCTGTTGTTTAATCCCAGTATCCACACATAGGGCTTTCAGAATTGCTAACCCACAAGCCAGTGGGAAACAGCTTCACCAGAAAGAGAAGAGTGCTATGTACAGGTGCTTTTGTCTTTAGTCGTATAGATTCTGGTCATCTCCAGAGTTATTAGGTTAGCATCTTTGTCCACAGTCCCTTCGTTGAGCTTGTTTCATACAATTATAAAACACTTAGATTCTTTTTTCAGCTTCTGCATTCCATAGCTGGACCCCTCAACTTTAGAAAAAATTTAAATTTGCATACATTAATGTTCACCCTTTCTGCTGTACAGTTACAGGGGTTTTACCAAATGCAAAATATCATATATTTACCATTACAGTATCATACTGAACATTCACTGCCTAAAATGGTCCTGTGCTTCACCCATGCAACTTTTTCCCCACCCCACTTTTTCCTAGGAACCACATATCTTTTTCTTATCTTTGCCCTCCCCCATGCCATATAACTGTAACTGTCATATAGCATGTAACTTTTTCAGACTATCTTCTTTCACTGAGAAATATGAATTTCTGATTCATCTATGTCTACTTGTGGTTTGATAGCTCATTTCCTTTTATCACTGAATAATATCCCATGATATGGACTTAGCTTGTTTACCCAATCATTTATTGAAGGACATCTTTAGTTTCATGTTTTTTGCAATTATGGATAAAATGCTATAAACATTTGTGTTCATAACATTTTTTTCAAATCAATTGGGTAAATATGTAGGAACATAATTGTTGGATTGTATGCTAAGACAATATTTGGCTTTATTAGCAGCTTCCAAACTGTCTTTTAATTTTTCATTCTCACCAGCAATGAATGAGATATTCTGTTGCTCCATGTTTTTGCTTGCAATTGATATTGTCAAATCTTTGAAGTCTAGCCATTCTAATAGGTGTGTAATAACATCTCACTGTTGATTTAATTTGAACTTTTTTAATGACAAATGATGCTGAAAATCTTTTCATAATTTTATTTGTAATCTCTATTCTTTGAAGAGGTATTTGTTGAGATCTTTTGTCCATTTTTTCATTGAGTATTTTGGTTTTTATTATTAAATTTTAAAAGATCTTTGAATATTCTGGATACAGTCCTTTACCAAATATGTGATTTGCAAATATTTTCTCCATTTGTATTCCACAGAGCAATTGTTTTTAATATAACCTAGCTTCTCAGTTTTTTCTTTTATAGATCATGTTTTTAGTATTGTATCTAAAAACTCATCACCTAACCGAAGGTAACTCAAAATTTCCCCTGTGTTTCCTTCTAGAAGGTTTTTAGATCATTGATCCAAAATGATCAATTGTTATATAAGTGGTTGTGTCTAGTTTCTTCTTTTTTTTTTTTTTTTTTTTTTTTTGGCATGTGGACATTCAGTTGTTCTAGCACCATTTGTTAAAAAACGCTTATTTTCTTCACTGATAATCAGTTTATTATATTTGTGTAGGTCTATTTCTGGGTTCTCTGTTTTATTCATTTGATCCATGGTGTCTTTGTTTCTTCTAGTACCATGAGTTCTTGACTACTGTGTCCTTATATGATATTTTAAAACTGAGCAAACTGAGTTCACCAATTCTGCTTTTCTTTTTCAGTGTTGTCTTAGCTATTCCACCCCTTTTGCCTTTCCTTATACACTTTAAAATCATTATGAATCTTCCAATGAAATATCACTCTTTCAGTAATCCTGTATTTTGGCTGTAACCTTTACATATGTTTCTTCTGAAAAAGCTTCTATGTAGTTCCTGTTGTGGCCCAGTGGGTTAAGAACCTACCATAGTGTTCATGAGGATGCATGTTCGATCCCTGGCTTGGCTCAGTGAGTTAAGTATTCTGTGTTGCTGCAAGCTACAGCACAGGTTGCAGATGTATCTTGGATCTAGTGTTGTGGCTTTGGCCTACACCTGCAGCTGCAGCTCCAATTCGATCCCTAGCCCAGGAACTTCCATATGCCACAGGTGTGGCTGTTTAAAAAAAAAAAAAATGAAAAAGCTTCCTTCTCTCATTTCCCCACCCCAACTGAGACAGAAATGCCATTCATGGCTAGAGGGAGAGGATTGCCTTTCCCCCCATGTTTCTAAGACTCTGGTAAATTCTTTCCTCCTGGAAAGCAGGCCTTGTTAAAGAGAAGACTCCTGGCGTACTTCCTAATAAGCACTCTTATCATCTTGTGCTGGAAGCAGAGGGGATTTTCTCAGATTTTCACTGTAAGCATCTGGTGAGATACCAGGCAGAAGTTCCCCTGAAAATACAAGGTCCTCTTCAGACTTTCTCACACTTATGCTAATTCAAATTCAATCTCCAGCAATGTATCAACATTAGTTTGTATTCCTACCATTTTATGGCCCTAATCACTTTTGCTCCAGTTAAGCAGATCTCACCTTTGAGTCTCTGAATTTATTTTCCTTTCCAGATTTTGTGGCAATTATTTACCCTACAAAATATCTTCTAATGAATCCAGGAAAAATCATTTATTTTTCATTGTGTCAAGATTTTTGTTTTTCCTTCCTAGCTTTGTATGTGTTTAAGCTTAAACCTAAAGCCTCCAGTGTATTTTTAAAACAGTTTAATTTTATAAAATTACTCATTTTTCTGTGTGAGTGTCCATATATACAGGAAAATCTATAGTTTGATAAAGGCCTCTGGTTTCAAATTTGTGATAAATTCTCACCTTGGTCTAAATTTGGAAGAAGTTCTTAGCTCTTACTGGATAAGAGAGAAACTTCATGATCAGTAGTTACTGTCAACATCTGAGATTTTTTTCTTCAACAGTTCTGTGTTCTGATTTTGAGTTCTAAGCTAGAGTATGTTAAATATTTACTGAACAGATTTAAATTCACTTTAGCTAATGCCATCCTTTCCTGATAAGATTAGATTTGTGGGATGCACAAAGAAGTAGTATTTACAAAGAACTGATAATTAAAACAATATACAGGAATTTCTTTAAATTAGAAGCATATTCAAAGAGTGTAATTTTTATCTAAAATATAGCAGATAGTTAATAGAAATATGGTTTTTAAAATGTATTCCAGTTCCTCAATCCCTTGTTGCTGGAATGGCTTATTTAAATTAGGATCAAAACTAGTCCATCTCTTCCGTTTCCTTTGGCTCATTTATCTTCCTTTCTGGGATTGGTTAGAAAGGTTCGTGATGGGAATCTAAATGAAATAAAGAATGTGACTTAAGCAACCCAACATCCTGATGAACTCTCAGACTGTGTTATGTTATTATGAAGACAATTCTCAGTGCTTTACCTGAAGTATCACTAAATAGCAAATTCTCTTGTATGGCATTCAAGGCATTCTATAATGTGCCTTCAACCTATTACTTCAGAAACATTTGCCTCTGCATTCCTCAAGATGAAGATTAAACGTATACCAACTGACTTACGTGAACAAGCCAACACCTCCCTCTTACCTTGGAAAGCTCTCTATGAACTGGTATGCATCCTTCAAGGTCAAGCAACTTACATATTAACTCACCTAAAAGCTAGAAAATCATCTCTTAGCTCAGAGCTCTGTGATAGGCATAGGAGATACTGAAATGAACACTTAACCTCCCTTGGAAATTCACAGTGGAAGAGCCAGAGAAGAAGCCAGTTGCAGTATTCTAAAAGTAATATTTTATTAGAGATTAATATAAAATCTTCCCTTATCCCTATAACTGAAATACTTTGATCATTTCTCTGTGCTTATGCTGACTGTATTTTACTTATTTTTTATCATGGTACATTATTTTCATAATCTCTTAGTTCAGTGTTATTGATGGAGACAGATAAAAGATCTTATTTATTGCTTTATTTCCACAGCATCTAGCATAATGTTTTGACCAGATAATACCTGTTCAAAGATTTGCAGAATGAAACTTTCCATTTTATAGTGTATAAATGATGCTTCTTATCAAAATACTCTCTCCTTTACAAAGAATGTGAAAAAGTCTTGGAAGCCTTTACATTTAGGACTGCTTGATAAACCTTGTATGGAGATATTTTATGTTTTGAGCTGCATAGCTCCTCTTAATTAAAGATTATGATTTATTATGGCAGCATCATTAAACTTTGTATAAAGAAAAAAATATGAAATTATATGAATAGTAGCTCAAACGTAAAATGCTTCTAAGGAAATTATAAATCTAAATATACTTGGACATTTATCATGCTTTAACGTTTTAATATGCCTGAAAACAGAGAAAAATAGTGTTAATCTGAAGTGAATATAAAGAAAATTAACAATGAAAGTCCTTTGGTTAGAAGTGAGTAGATATAATTAATATAAAGTATTTTAATGGTTGAATATTTAAAGAGTTATTTCAAAGCACATATTTAATTATTGATTTTAAGGTACCATTAACATTACTAGGTACAGACCAACAAAGGCTACAAAGTAATGAGTTTATTGAATAGATTTCATTTGTCTCAATTTTCTTTTCATTAAAAAGTAAAGCCCAATTGTCTGCATTTTATTGGGTAAGAAGAGTAAATTTCCTGCCAAATGTTAAGTATATCTACACAAATTAACTCTTGCTGTGAGATAATATACCGAAAAGTTTACAGGGAACCAACCAAAGCTTCTCTCTTCCTAGATGATAATAAGTATGACCTGAGGCAGAGTCTCTTGAAGATGTGTATAATCTCAACAATAAATGCATATGATATTTTCATAGAATAAAAAAGGTAGCCTTGGTTTTCATTTATTTTTTCACTCAGCAATTGTATTATGTGTAAGGCATGATGTTTTGTGAGAACAGGTATGTAGAGATGTTACCTCATCCCTCTCTTCCTTTGTTCAGAAAACATACAGTGCAATACTTTTTTTCTAGAATTTTATCTGGATATTTTATTTATCTTTCCATTTTATTTGATTGTTGAAAGAACCTGGTGTGATATATGCTAGTTTCACCCGTAATACTCCCTTCAGGGTGGAAGCGCTTAAATCTGGGGTTACCAGACTGCCCACAATTGCATTCCTTCAAGTGCCCCACTTAAGTGTGTACCCTTTCCTCGAAGCAACCTGCATCCAATGTCTGGCTGTTGTTGGGGGAACAGGTCTTGGCCCTGGCGTCTTAATTTGGGAAAACTTAAGCATCATATCAGCTCCCAAGCTCTCTGTGGAATTGTCTGAGAGCTTAAAGTGGGTTTGGAAATGGACAAGATCATCTCTCCAGGTTACTTTCTCTAAAAAGGAAAACATTGGGTTCTGAATCATTTTGTTCTCAGATACGTCTTCATGCCATATGCCAATATTCTTATATTATGCCCAGAAAGTTAAATTCTAGATACCAAGAAATTTAGAGTTAATCAATCTCTGTTGAAAACTAAACAAACATGTTAAAAGCTTTTTCCAACGCAGTGGGCCCTCACTGTCTTATACCTATTATGCAAGAGGCCACAGGAACTAAAAACAAAAATGGTAATACTTGCGTCTCTGTTTAGATCTAGAGGGTTTGGTAGCTTTAAATACCAGGCTTTTGCTAATAATACTAATAAACTATTTAATGTACCACCTTACCAGACATTAACACATATATTTACTGTATCAGTGAAAAAGGGAAGACAAAATAGATATGTGTTCAAAGATAGATTAATCCTTATTATGTTTTGCTGTCGAATTAATAAATTCAAAACAAAATCTAGTCTAACAAGTTGTTTCCTTTAGTTTTTCATTATTTAATACATTTTTTCAGTTTAATTTTTACCGATGTTTGCTATAAACTTGATATATATCTTGATACATATATGTATATGTGTATATACATATATGCATATATGCATGTGTGTTAAATCTCTGGTACTCTGTGTGTATACATACACATACACATATATAAGGATGTATATTTTTTCCTTAAGCAGAATATGGTAGAGACAAGGCAAATGGTGGTTAAGTTTTCAGTAGAAATAATATGTTAGAACATTAGAACTTTGGCTGCAATGATGGATGGGAAGTGAAGTCAGAGTTTAAATAAAGTATTTTCCTTTGAAATACACAGATTGGTTGTCTGCATTTGATAAATACATTTTTATAATTGCTCAAATCATATTTCAAACTGCCTCTATGAATATGTCCTCCCTGGAATATTTTAAATCTTTCAATGCATTTATTAGGTGCATATATTATAAAGTGTGAAATGATTATTTAATGAACTTTCTTTTCTGCTCCTACTATGACGCACCCACCCACAAAACTATATTGAAATGAGAGCAATGTGTCATAAATAGAACATTTCTAAAGACTATGATGCAGTATCATTTAAAAACTTTAAATTGCTAGCAGGTGATGAATGAGGTTCTAGATCTAAAAAAAAGACTCAGCTGCTGCTTTGCTGGATGTTAGTATATAGCCTGTCTGGTAGCGAAAACTGTATGTCAAAAGTCTGGAGTGGCTGCACATAGCGGTGTATGACTTCTGCATGGATAGAGATGATTTCTTTGTTCATATACCAAGTGGAAGTTCCTGATAGAAAAATGGTAAGTATAAAAGCTTCCAATCACTGCAGTGAAACTCAGAAATTGCTGTTTGAGATATGCTAAAAACAAAGACCCACTGAAGAAAGGCGGAAAAGTCCACTACCATGCAAAAAGAGAGAGATGCCATTTACTAGTAATGACTAGTAGTTGGAGTTTTACAGAATGTATTGGAAGAAGAAAAATCGCAATAATACAGCTGAAGGCTACTGATTATTATCTACAGTTCTACTTTGTAATTTTTGGCAGATGGGAGATTTCAAAGAATAAAAAGAAATATATAGACGTAAGTCTGAAGATAGCCATTGGGGTGCACAAAAAGGCTGCACCAAAATGTTTGAATGGACCACAGGTGAACAAGGAGAAGACGATGGCAAAAAGAAGCATCTTCTCTACACTGCTTGGAGAAATACGTTGTTAGTGACAGGGCTAATGATTTACTTTAAATAATCCCCTCTCTGTTTTTTGTTGCTTTCATAGAAAGATGAATCATCACCATAAAATTAGGGGTGGATCTGAGGGTGGAATGTGCATTCGGAACCGATTATCCACTTAATTCTGTTAAATCTCTGGTACTTTGTTTTTTTCCCCAAGCAAAACAAAACCGAATACTTCAGGATAAAGACAATATAATGCATGTGTATATATGTATACACACCTGCTATGGAACACTACTCAGCCATGAAAGAGAATGAAATTTTGGCATTTGCAGCAATATGGATGGACTTGGAGGGCATTATGCTAAGTGAAGTAAGTCAGGCAGAGAAAGGCAAATACTGTACAAAATGACATATGTAGAATCTAAAAAATAAACTAGTAAATATGAAAAAGAAACAGACTTACAGATATAGGGAAAAAAATTAGTGGTTACCAGTGGGGGGGGGCAATATAAGGGTCAGGGAATAAGAGGTACAAACTATTGGGCATAAGATGGGCTACATGGATATATTGTACAACATGGGGGAATATAGTCAATATATTGTGATAAGTGTAAATACAGTGCAGCCTTTAAAACTTGTATAAACATATATGTGGAGGAAAACACTATTTATAAAAATAAATTTTAAAAAATGCAAATACTTCTAGTTGACATAATAGTGTCTAAAGCCAAACAATAAACAAGACTCACTTGTGTTCAGAATAATTAATGATTTTTCGTTACAGCTCTTTTTGGCTTCATCTTAAAAAAACAAATTTTTAGACATTAAGGATATAAAACTAAAAATATAAATGCAAACTGAAATGATCCTCTCTAAAAAATGAAACATTTCTGCAGTGATGCTGCCTCCTTGATGATGTTCCTACTTGGCCTGTTGGAGAATTAGAAATAGAGTAGTAAGAAAATTGCTATTGACATAAAATTGCAAATTTCTCTTTTATTACAAATGAAGTGTAGAGTTACTGTGGCCCAGAACTGTCTTTTTAATTTCAACAAATAAACACTGTACATGTATTATCTGCCAGGCGCTGTGGTAGTTGCTCAGGATAAAAAAATACATGAGACAGTTATTTCCTGCCCTCAACCTGCTTATAATATAGCTGTGAAGTCCAGCACCTATACAACAGCACAATAAAAAAATGCCTAGTGTCCATGACACATTGGTAAAGTTGTAAACTAACCTGACTGCAAAGATGCAGCCAACGAACTCTATACTTTTTTTTTTTTTTTTTTCCCAGCCATGGCTCTCGAAATGGTGAATAGGTGGTCTGAAAGGAAAGAATAGTATCAATCAGTAGCTCGAAGATCAGCCCAAATAGAGAAGAGGAGTAAGACAGGGACTTTCAACTTACATCAGGTTTTCACAGGGTGGTTTTATGACTTGAATGAGAATGAATTTCAAGATTTGCTGGCAATACCTATAGTGTAAGTTACACAATATCCCCCAACAAAATCATAAACATTGTTTGAATTATCTGATATTTTGTACTATTCACGCTTCAGCACCTCTCCATTAAAATAAAGACTGTATGTTGAATACAGGTGGACTGACTTTCCATTTCTCCCTGTCAGTGTGATTAAAAGGTGAACACATATTATTTAGCCCCAGGCAACATCTTGCACAGGATCTCTGGCATTCAGTAGGGAATTATTTTGCAGTTAATAAACGACTAAAAACATTTCTAAGCCAAGCAAAATATTTTATCAAATTCATTTGCTTCTTTTAAAATATATGCTCATTACTTTTGGCACATGAGGGAAATGCCAATTTAAAAAAAGTCATTTAAAGTTAAAAATGGTTTCTAATCAAATGTGGTTGGAGGGTGGAGGCAAGGTAAAGAGCAAAGCATTGAAACAGCACTGTCCCAAACAGAATTGGAAGCACACAACCTCACTGCTAGACCCTCTCATGAGAGCCTGAATAAACAGATGGCTTTGAATTTTGCTCAGAAGGTATGAGCATGTATTTTTAAGAAATGGAATGCTGATAATACTCATCGGAGAGAGTAATGGCAAAGAGAGTAACTCGCTATGTTCTCTTTCCAAATGGGAATATTTTTGCCGTTTTCTATTGTGCAGGTACTTCATGCTAATTGTAAAAGTACTTCATGCTAATTGCAAAAATCCAAACAAGTATGAAAAGAAAACCAGCTCCATGAATTCCACTAAGAACAGTTGGAAATAATCCACTCTGTTATGGCCTCCCAGAACACTCCACAAATTCCCCAGCCTCAGGCTTTTGCATTTGCAGTTCCTCCTGCTCGGAATTCTATTCCCTGGATGTTTGGGGTGCTTGCTCTTTGCTCCCTCATGTCTTACAGTTTTGTTTTTCTTTTCTTGAGACCTTATGGAGGCCTCCCATAACCACTCTAACATATGTACCAGCCCTCAGCCCATCACTCCCTATTCTCCTTACCCTGATGCATTTTTCTTCATAGCATCCTTTTCCACTGAGAGAGCATACATGATCTGCCAAGTCCGTATGACTGGTAACCTAGGATTCATTTAGGTTATTGCCTGCAGGGTGGGTGCATGTAACCACTATACAGTGCTGCCTTGTTTCTGGAGTGAATTAAATATATTTCCAGACACATTTCTACATACCTATATTTTTTTTTTTTTAATTTTCCCACTGTACAGCAAGGGGGTCAGGTTATCCTTACATGTATACATTACAATTACAGTTTTCCCCCACCCTTTCTTCTGTTGCAACATGAGTATCTAGACATAGTTCTCAATGCTATTCAGCAGGATCTCCTTATAAATCTATTCTAGGTTGTGTCTGATAAGCCCAAGCTCCCGATCCCTCCCACTCCCTCCCCCTCCCATCAGGCAGCCACAAGTCTCTTCTCCAAGTCCATGATTTTCTTTTCTGAGGAGATGTTCATTTGTGCTGGATATTAGATTCCAGTTATAAGTGATATCATATGGTATTTGCCTTTGTCTTTCTGGCTCATTTCACTCAGTATGATATTCTCTAGCTCCATCCATATTGCTGCAAATGGCATTATATCATCCTTTTTTATCGCTGAGTAGTATTCCATTGTGTATACATACCACATCTTCTGAATCTATAATTTCTTTGATAAATGGGAGCATCTGAAATAGCCTGTATTCCCCCACCTCTTAAAATACATACAAGTTCAGAAATATCTATGTCTATATCTATGTCTCTGTATATATAAATCTGTTTCTACCTGAACTAATTATTATTATTTTTTTTTTGTCTTTTTGCTATTTCTTTGGGCCGCTTCCACGGCATATGGAGGTTCCCAGGCTAGGGGTCTAATCGGAGCTGTAGCCGCCGGCCTACGCCAGAGCCACAGCAATGCAGGATCCGAGCCGCGTCTGCAACCTACACCACAGCTCACAGCAATGCCGGATCGTTAACCCACTGAGCAAGGGCAGGGATCGAACCCGCAACCTCATGGTTCCTAGTCGGATTCGTTAACCACTGCGCCATGACGGGAACTCCTGAACTAATTATTTTAATGAATCCGTTATTATTGGATACTTAAGTGGGGTTCACAGTTTCACAGTTGTAGTCACTGATAAGACTGTTTTGAATACTCATCTGATTATTTTCTTAGAGTAAATTTCTAGCTATGAGATTGCCAAATTAAAGGATATGCACATTTTAAAGACTTATTAATAATGTCACAGATTTCTGTCCAGAAATTCTGTAATGACTTAAACATCCACCAGTAGGTCCTGAGAGGGCTTATTGTATCCTGCCCTTTGTCCATGTCCTGCCCCTATCGCCAGCACGTGAAGTTCTCATCTCCCTTTACCAAGTCTAAGCAATTGATACTAAGAATTTTTTATCTGTCTTCTGCACTTACTCATTTGCATATGTAAATTCTATCCATTGCCATGCAATCTGCTTTTGACTTAACAATATATAGTAGAATCTTTCCATATAGCACATTGAGATATAACTGGTTCTTTTAATTGCCTATGTAGAGTTCCATAATATAAAAATACTAAAATGCACTTAATTATTTGTAGGTGAGAAGCCTCTAGGCTGAGTCTAGTTTTTGCTATATGGTGCCATGATGTTTTACATATGTCCTTGCACATTTGTGCCAATATTTATAAAAGATACCAGGGTAATCATCTGGTCAAAAGATATGCACATTTAACAGTTTTGTAAATTGTGTCAAATTGCCTCCCATTTATACTCCATCCATAGTTAAAAGTAAGTTCATTTTTCACTCATAAGCAAATTTTGGATCCAGTTTGATCCTCAGTCAAACCTAAGTCACTTATTTTTCTTACACTGAATATGATAGAAACGTCTTCTTATCCTTTGAATCCCAGGATACATGAAGATATGTCCTAGATATGTGTCTCTAAGGGAAAATTTTATATGTTAAGTATTTGGCATTTTGTCTTCTTCCATTTTTTTCATTTTTGGTTTGTAGAATATTTAAACTGCTTGCAAAATATCTATTACACAGATATTGGATCTTTCAGATCTAACCTCTGTGTCTTTAAATTTTCTTTATAGTTTTATACTATTTTTTATTTTGTACTATTATGGAGATATAAGTATATCTTCCAGACTACTAATTTGATTTTAAGCTTTAGTTGTTCTTCAAGTCATTCTTTATTCGGAGATTTGAAATTATTTTAGTGATCAAGTTTTTAATTTCTGAGAACTAAAACTGCATCTTTTCATGTATTAGTTACTGCTAGTTTTCTACCATTGCATCCTTCTTTGCCAACCAAATGTGGGATGGCAATATGCTCAGCTTAAAAAATAATAATAAAAAGAAAAACCTTTATTTTCCTGTCCCCCTTGCAGATATGTGGTCTTCTGGTCAAATGTTTAATAGCCAGCTCCGTGAAAATAAAAATTTAGAGCTCGTTTTCTATCTTTTGCTGATTCCATGGTAAAATTAGCAAAGGAACTCCCTTAATTCTCTCTTTGGCTACAAAGACTATTTTTGAACTTTATCAAGAAACATAATCTACATTACTTCAAGAGTTGATTTCACAGCATTCGCTGAGAACAAATATCACAGCCAAGCACACAGAAGACTGGCTTTGACTTGAATGAATAACCTGCTAACAACCTCTTGGTTATTTCACTTTGTGCATAGTGATGGACCTACACCTTGGGTCCAGGTTTTCTAGAGGCAACTTCGTTTTGTTCAGAAGTTATTGTATTTGATTGATGGAATTTCATTTTAATTTTGGTGCTCTAAGGTTTTGTCATTAATCCAATGCAATCTCCTTTATATTTTCACACTATTCCTCGATGATGCTCAGTAGATGGCTCCTTCATGGTTTTCTATTGTAACTATGGATTATGCTATATTGAACTGGAGTCAGGTGAATTTTAGAATCATTGACATTTTTTAAAAAATCCCGATGTTGAGGAGAATTTTATGAATGCAGTGTGCAAGGAAAAAGACATTAAAGTTATATATTTACTATGGTACTTCTTTGTAAGCTTCTTAGAACTTGTAAGCACTTAAGATTCTATAATTGGTAAACACTTTCCATGTCATTAATATTTGAGAAATAGGAATAGTAACTCACACTATTTTAAACTACTTGCCTATTTTGGAATTTTAGACTGCTTATTTTTCTGTTTATTGTTGTATTACTTTTTAAGCAATACTATGGTGAATATCATTTTAACTAAATCTTTGTTTACATTCATGACTAACTCAGCATAATTTTGTAGAAATGAAATCAGAGCAAGAAATTCTACTTATCAAATTAATATTTATTTAAATACCTGAATTAATTGGGTAGTGGTATTGCAGAGATGCTAAATGAAAAGAGACTTGAGCTTTAGGAGTTGAACAGACGTGGTTTTAATTTCAGCTCCACTGTATACTAGTTGTATGAACTTGGGGATACCATCTAAACACTGTGTACCTCAATTTCCATATTTGTAAAATGGGGATTATACCATCTTGCTCGTGGGATTATTGTTAAATGGAATGTTATATGCAGACCACTCTGTGCTTGGTAAATAGTGTTTCATGGTTCACACTCAAGTTAACAAGTTGCATTCTGTAGCTGTACCATGCATACCTGTGTGGTCATACACATATAAACTCTGGCCAAAAGTAAAGGCTTGATCTTTTTTATTGATATCTCATCATTACAGATACCAAAGGTTCTTAAATTATTTTTTCATTGGTGTTCTGAACTAAAACATATATATAGTTGATTCTCTGGGTCTTTTTTCCAGCTATAGTTTCTTGGGTCTAATTTATAATTTGATTGAATTTTATCTCTAATTTTTCTAAGAGTAGGCTCTGCTTTATGGTAACTAACCCTATGCATATTTGCTCAGACTTTTTTTTAATGGAGACTTTTGTATCTTAAAAAAAAATTACTGCAATTGTTTCCTCAATCCCTATAGGTGTCTCCAGATTGGTAAGAGGGTGGGTTAACTTTGTTGATAATTACACATTTTATGGATACTATCTGAGAAAAATGTTTGCTTTCTGGAATTTACTTATTTATTTTTGCCTTTTTGCCTTTTCTAGGGCTGCTCCCACGGTATATGGAGATTCCCAGGCTAGGGCCTAATTGGAACTGTAGCCACCGCCCTACACTGCGCCACAGCAATGAAGGATCCGAGCCGCATCTGCGACCTACACCACAGCTCATGGCAACGCTGGGTCCTTAACCCACTGAGCAAGGCCAGGGATAGAACCTGCAACCTCATGGTTCCTAGTCGGATTCATTAACCACTGAGCCATGACGGGAACTCCTGAAATTTATTTTTGGAAAAAAAAAAAGGAAACTCTTGATGCAAGAACATGGACAACAACAAGAATTCCTATTACCACAGTTAGAGAGTAGAGAAAGTAAGGAAGCTATCATCTTGCACTGAGGCAAGTGTTGAAACCTACTACATAGCAGGGTTTCTTCCAGGGGTTGGTAAACAAGACACATTCCATTGGTCCCCAATCCTCTGGATCTTCTATTCTCTAAGAAAAGGGATAAAGAAGAGTAACTGGGGAGTTCCCATCATGGTGCAGTGGAAACGAATCTGACCTGGAACCATGAGGTTGCGGGTTCAATTCCTGGCCTTGCTCAGTGGATTATGGATCTGTCGTTGCCGTGAGTGTGGTGTAGGTCATAGACGCGGCTTGGATCCCACATTGCTTGGCTGTGGTGTAGGCCAGCAGCTACAGGTCTGATTAGACCCCGAGCCTGGCAACCTCCATATGCTGTGGGTGCAGCCCTAAAAAGACAAAAGACAAAAAAAAAAAAAAAAAAAAGTCACTGAGAAGTTTTCCAGAGCCAAATGGCTCCATTTCTCATTGAAGCCATACATGAAAATTAAGTTCTTCCATTAATCAATTAGAAGGCATTCAAATAAGTAGCATATGTAAACACACACACTCTCAGGAAAACCTGATTGTAAATAATTATTCTTGCCCATTATCTACATGTGAGGAATAAATCATATGCGTCTTCTTCAACTTTAGATGTAAATTCCAGTCTTTAAAAGAATGGGCTTGTAGGAATAGCACTGCCACTGTAATAGCTTTCCACTGAAGGCTTTAGCATTTTCCAATCTGCAAAATGACATGACCTAGAATTCTTACTTCTCCCTGAAAATTTTCCACATCCCAAGGAGGAATCTCTGTTTTTTTGGCAATGGGGCAGAATATGTGAGATGATTTACATTTATGTATAAATAAAACTATATCATTATGACACATATTAAATATAATGAATATTGTATACTAATGTATAAAATAAATTTAGATGTTTTCATGTTCTGTGTACATACTACATATTCCATTGAAATCTCTACCCATCTTACATTTTAGGTTTCAGTTCCCTCTTAAAAGTTGTGTTATATCACTTGAATGTTAAAGATTGGTCTTACTGACAGAGAAAATATATGCCAAATCATCTAATTCTGGTATGATCTTACCCAAAAGGTGGATGGGAATAAGCCTTGATTGGATATGGCAGGCTTTGAGCACAGTCTAATATTGAATTGACCTTTTAAGCAAATTAATTTCACTATTGGCACATATTGAACTTGTGGTAAGCTAAAGCCTTTTCACATGCGTTGCTGTCAAATCAGGTCTCTGTAATGATCCACTTGGCTCCTATCCCCATCACATGCCAATCCTGCAGAACTGAGATCCAATAGTAAACTTTGAAAATCCTATATTTGGGGCTTGGTAGTTTAGCATTTGCTAACCTGTGATTTTGTTGCCTGATTTTGTAACTGTTTTGTTGTTGTTTGCTTTGGTCTTGGGATTGAAGTTTTTTCCAGAGGGATCAGTATTAACAGCTGGCATCATCTCTTGTCTTTCCAAGTCCTGAGATCTCTGTCTTCTTCATTCCTTGTCTCAGGTCTTGCTCTTAAACCCGATCTGGGCCGAATCAATAGCATCTTTTCTCCCCACTGCCTTCTCAGCCATTTGATTTTCCCAACAGAGCTATCACTCTTGACTTATAAGCATGTGTCTTGGGTTCACGTTTGTTAACACATTCTGGTTTAATCTCTTTGCCTTAACTGCCCTTAAGTATACACTTTATTTTAGTCCTATTTCTAATCCTCCTATTTGTTAAAAGTCAAGCTTATTGGGGTATAATCTGTGCAGTGGACAGGCTGTAAAATGCCCTCCAATGATCTACCCCTAGGCATTTATGTCTTTGTGTAATCTGCTCCCTTCATGCATAGGCTGGATGTGGTGACTTGCTTCCAATGAATAGAATAAGGCAAACATAATAGGATATTACTTCCAAGGTTAAGTTAGAAACCACTGTGGCTTCTGTCTCCACCTCACCCCTCCATCTCTTATTCATTTGTTTTATGGGAAGCCAGCTACTGTTATGTGAGCTACCCTATGGAAAAACTCACCTTGCAAGGAACTGAGGAAAGCCCCTAATCAATAAGCAGTGAGGAATGGAGTACTGCCAACAGCCACCTGAGTGGGCTTGGAAGTAGTCCCCACTTCCAATGAACCTTGAGAGGACTGTACCAGCCCAGAACTTGACTCACAGCCTTGGGAGAGACTCTGAGCCAGAGGTACCCAGGCAAACTGAGCCTGTTTTTCTGACCCACAGAAATCATGAGACAATAAATGGTTATTGATGTCAGTCATTAAGTTTTGGGATACTTGGATAGATAGCAATAGATAACCGGTATAATTTTCACATAGTATAATTCAACTTTTTAGGTATATAGTTCTTTGAGTTGTGGCAAATGCATATAGCTTTGTACCCATCACCACAATCAAGAAATAGAATGTTTTCATCAACCTCATCCCCAAAGTTCTCTCTTGATACTTTCATTTTAGTATAAACTGTAGAGTTAGAAACTCACAAAATGAGTTGGGAAGTTTTCTCTTCTCTTCTGTTTTGTAGAAGAGTTTATGTAGTGTTAGTATTGTTCTTATGAGTGTGTATTGTCAGAGATACATCAAAACTTTTTCTAATATTCTGCTTTCATTCAAATGAGTGTGATTTTTTTCCCCCCATAATTACTCAATTTCTTCCTCTTTGCTTCTTTTGTAGTATAGCTTAGGAAAATGTAGTTTATCTCTGTCTTCTCTTTAAGGATCATTGGTATACTAACCCTTCCTCCAACCACCAACATTTATTCTTAGATTTGTCACACACACAGACACACACATACACACATACTTCTCATTAAGTATTATCATTTTTCTTTCTATAAAATGTATTTAAATAACTGGCCAAAATGACCATCATCAAAAAGTCTACAAACAATAAGTGCTGAAGAGGGTATGGAGGAAAAAAGGCACCCTATTACACTCTTGGTGGGAATGTAAACTGCTACAACCACTGTGGAAAACAGTATGGAGAGTCCTCAGAAAACAAAAAATGGAATTACCATTTTAGGTTGTTTCCATGTCTTAGCTATTGAAAATAGTGCTGTAATGAAAACTGGAGTACATGTGTCTTTTCAAGTCATGGTTTTCTCTGGATAGATGCTCAGGAGTTGGATTTCTGGATCAAATGGTAGTTCTATTTTTAGTTTTCTGAGGAATCTCCATACAATTTTCCAAAGTGGTCGCATCAATTTACAATCCCAACAACAGTGTGATAGGGTTCCTTTTTCTCCTCACCCTCTCTAGCACTTATTGTTTGTAGACTTTTTGATGATGGCCATTCTGGCCAGTGTAAGGTGGTACCTCATAGTGGTTTTGATTTGCATTTCTCTAATAATGAGTGATGTTGAACATATTTTCATGTGTTTTTTGGCCATCTGTATGTCTTCTTTGGAGAATTGTCTGTTTAGATCTTCTGCCCAATATTATCAAAATGACTGTACTACCCAAGGCAATCTGCAGATTCAATGCTATCCCTACCAAATTACCAAGGACATTTTTCACAGAACTCAAACAAAATATTTTAAAGTTTGTTTGGAAGCACAAAAGACCCAGAACAGCCAAAGACATCCTGAAAAAGAAAAAGAGAGCTGGAAGAATCAGGCTTACTGACTTCAGACTATACTACAAAGCTACAGTCATCAAAACTGTATGGTACTGGCACAAAGACAGAAATATAGATCAGGAGAACAGGATAAAAAGCCCAGAATTGGAGTTCCCATCATGGCACAGTGGTTAATGAATCTGACTAGGAATGATGAGATTGCAGGTTCAGTCCCTGGCCTTGCTCAGTGGATTAAGGATCCGGCATTGCCATGAGCTGTAGTGTAGGTTGCAGACGCAGCTTGGATCCCATGTTGCTGTGGCTCTGGCATAGGCTGGTGGCTACAGCTCTGATTCGACCCCCAGCCTGCGAACCTCCATATGCCGCAGGAGCAGCCCTATAAAAGGCAAAAAGACAAAAAAAAAATTAAATAAAAAGCCCAGAATTAAACCCACACACCTATGGTCAACTAATCTATGATAAAGGAGGCAAGAATATACAATGGAGAAAAGACAGCCCCTTCAATAAGCGGTGCTGGGAAAACTGGACAGCCACATGTAAAAGAATGAAATTAGAACACTTCCTAACACCACACACACAAATAAACTCAAGGTGGATTAAAGACCTAGATATAAAACCAGATGCTATAAAACTCTTAGAGGAAAACATAGGCCAAACACTCTCTGACATAAATGACAGCAACATCTTCTCAGATCCATCTTCCAGAGTAATGACAATAAAAACAAAAATAAACAAATGGGACTTAATTAAACTTAAAATTTTCTGCACAGCAAAGAAAACTCTAAACAAAATGAAAAGAAATCCCACAGAATTGGAGAAAATCTTTGCAAATGAATCGACTGACAAGGGATTAATCTCCAAAATTTATAAACACCTTCTGCTGCTCAATACCAAAAAAATTGGCAGAAGGTCTAAAATGGGCAGACGATCTCTTGTCTCTTTTGTAGGTTTACTCCTAGGTATTTTATTCTTTTGGATGCAATGGTAAACAGAATTGCTTCCCAAATTTCTCTTTCTGATCTTTCATTGTTAGTATAAAGAAATGCCGTTGATTTCTGTGTATTAATTTTGTATCCTATGACTTTTCCAAATTCATTGATGAGCTCTAACAGTTTTCTGGTAGAGTCTTTAGGATTCTCTAAGTATAGTGTCATGTCATCTGCAAATAGTGATAGTTTCACTTCTTCCTTTCCAATTTGGATTCCTTTTATTTCTTTTACTTCTCTGATTTCTGTGGCTAGGACTTCCAAAACTATGTTGAATCGCAGTGGCAAGAGCAGACATCCTTGTCTGGTTCCTGATCTCAGTGGGAATTCTTTCAGCTTTTCACCATTGAGAATGATGTTAGCTATGGGTTTGTCATATATGGCCTTTATTATGTTGAAGTAGGTTCAGAAAGGAACCAAATGAGATAAGACAATTGTCCTAGTGGACTGGCTAGAGAATTTCCAGGCCACAGCCTGGGAAGGGGACCATAAACAGAGCTTGAAGATACATGGTTTAGAAGTCAGGAAAGGAAGGGGAGGCAAAATAAGGAGGAAAGAATAGTAGAAAAAAGAGAACTTTCCAGAGGAAACTTGCAGGTTTTCTCCATGAGTCCTCAGATTTGTACTTATCAGCACAAGCGTGAGAAAAGAGTCACAGGAAAAGAACTGGAGAAAGAATTTCTAGGGCAAACACAAGACTAGATAAAGCACATGACCCAGTGGGTAGTGGCAAACATAATAATACATGGGCTTGAAGAGCACTCGGGACGGTATTGATTCAAAAGTAGGGCAAGACTAAACGCTGTTTCAGTCCAACCTAACAAAACGTAAAATCAAGCTTTGAAAGGATCAACTTTTTTCAAAGCAGCAACTCTATATAATGAAATACACTTTTTTTTTTTATGGGTATAGAATTCCAGTTTGAAAGTTTGTTTTTGTTGTTGTTAAAGAAATTTGCCATTGTCTTCTAGCTTGTAGTTGCTCTTTGGAGAAGTCTGTTTTTATTTTTATTCCACTTAATGGTAGGTTATTTTAAGATCTTTGTCACTGGTTTTAATTATTTTGACTGAAATGTGCATTACTGTAGTTTCCTCATAATTTGGTTTCTTTGAGTTTCTTGAATCTGTGAGTTTATAGTTTTCATCAAGTTTGGAAAATTTTTGGCCATTATGCTTTCATATGTATGTTTTTATCTATTTGCCCTCTTTCAATTTCAGGATTCCAAATATACATACATTAGACTCATTAAAATTGTCCCACATCTTACTGACGTCTTGTCCATATTTTCAGGCTTTTTTTTCCCCTCAGTGTTTCATTTTTGATAGTTTCCATTGCTATGTTTTCATATTTTGCATTATTTTCTTTTATAGTGCTTAATCTACTGTTAATCATATAGTTTAAATCTTAAACATGTTTTACATTTCTTGATGTTCAGTTTTTAAGAATATATCTTTTATGACTGATATGTTTATGTTTACTTTCTCAAACACATTGAATACAGTTAAATTATTTTAGAATATTCTTGTCTAATTCTATTATTGTTATCATTTTAGTGTCATTTATATTAATTAATTTATCTCATCATTATGTATCATGTTTTCCTTTTTATTTGTATGCCTGGTAGTTTTTTATTAGATGCCACACATTTTGAATTTTATCTTTTAGAGAGCTGTGTATTTTATAACTGCCATATAAGTCCAAGTAAGAATTAAAAGATATGAAAGGAAAGGTGCTTGGGAGCAAAGGATGAATTGGTCTAAACAAGTCATAGAAATTAAATTTCCAATTTCCAAGTCTTCCTTGCATCCAGGGTTGGTAATGTATACTAATTCTAGCCAATAATAGATAAGGGAAAGTAAGCTGTGAAGGGGCACCTTAGTAAATGTTTTGTTACCTGACAAAAGGCAAGATTTAAACCATATTTTTTTTTCACCATTGGTTCCTGGCATTGAATATTCTGATGATGTATAGGTGTTTTAACACTATAGCAGCTATCTTGAACCCATGACCTGACAATGAAAGACCCTGAATTTTTGAAAGTTACATAATTAATTTAATAAATATTTGTCCTCCGCTAAAGGGTAGAATTGAGTTACCGCTCACTGTGATGGGAATTCTCTATTTGAGCATATTTTCAGTAGAAGGTGGAGAGTTTGGTTTAAGACATTTTAAATTTGTGATACCTACCTATGAGACAATCATCCAGAGATGTCTGGTGAAGCTGCTGGAAATATTAGACTTGAGTGCAGGAGACAAGGATATAATGAAGGAGACATTCATTTGAGGAGATTATAAAAAGTGTAAAATAAATAGTTATCTAGGAATATGGAAACTGAATAAACTAAGGAAATCAGGTTACTCAAAAACGTAAGAGCCATTTGATCTTGGGGATCATGAATTTAGCTGAGTGTGATTATAAGAAATGACCCTGGAATTTAAGGTTGATGGAGATGGAAGTCAGGAAATGAGAAGAATTGAGGGACGGTGAAAAAGTAAGTTCAATGCATTAAAGTCCCATGGATGTGATGCTAAGATGAAATAATTGGAGACAGGCTTCAATGAGTGAATGCCTGAAATTGAGTTTACAAATGGATTAATTATTACTAATGTGGAAGTCCAAGCAATAAACCTTGGGATCAGGTGAAGTAGGACAGAAGACGAACATTTTAGAGGATAGGAGGTCAAGGAACTGAGAAGCCAGGGGTTGGAAAAATCATATGAATGAATCATTAAATTACCAAGAATTATGATAGAATGATGTTGGAGAGAATGGTAAAGAATTACAGTGAGTACCTGTGGATGACTGCTGTATGGAGGGGATGCTGGTGGCATCATTTAACAGTTCAAAGCTGGGAGGTTTAAAGAAGAAGGAAGGAAAATAGTCATGAAGCCCTAATGTATATCAGGGAGGTCACCTGACACTCTCAGGTTCAGGATGTGAGGAGTGTGGGATAAAGACAGCCAGTACCACAGAGTGACTCTGCAAAAGAAGCACAGTCTTCCAAGGAGAGCAGGTAACCATCCAAACAACAAAGAGAAGGAAACATTCTGAGAAGATTGAGTCATTAGGGGGTTTTGATGATTATGCTTTGATGATTTTGAATTGCAGAAAATAGAGCACTAGGATAAGTAGAGATGGAATAGGAATTAGGGTCACATTGATCTGAGAATGGAGGAGTAGATTCACGGTTTTAAAGCAGTTAAGTTATTCCTGGCGCTATTGAGTCCCTAATCTACAAACTTCTAGTCCCCCTCTTTTTTTTTACTTACAGGGCTGAACCCATGGCATATGGACATTCCCAGTGTAGGGGTCAAATCAGAGCTCCAGCTGCTGCCATACGCCACAGCCACAGCCACGCCAGATCTGAGCCACATCTACACCACAGCTCAGGGCAATGACAGATCCTCAATCCACTGAGCAAGACCAGAGATTGAACCCACATCCTCATGGATCCTAGTTGGGTTCGTATCGCTGAACCACGACTGGAACTCCTAGTACCATCTTAAGTGATGTTATTTATTTAAGCCTCTGATATTTGGGTTTGCTGTTGCTTGTACCCAAACTAATCCTAATATAGCAGATATTGGTTGATTCTGCCCCTCCAGAGGAATCTGATTTAATCTAATATACTTTGTAGAAAGAACATTCTGGCTGCTCTGTGGAGAAAGGGATACATGACAGCAAAGATAGAGGCAAAATTACAAATGGCCAGTAATTCATAAAAAAGATGCTCAGGCTGACTTTTAATATTTATTGACCATTTGTGTTGGTTTTTTATGTCATTCGCTTGGTGTGTTACTTTCCTAGGGCTGCTATAACAAATTACCAAACCCAGAAGCTTAAAACCACAGAGATTTATTCTCTCACTGTTCTGGAGGCCAGAAGTCTGAAATCAAGTGTTGGCAGAGCCCTGCTGCCACTGATTCCTCGAGGGGAGGAGCCTTTCCTGCCTCTTCTAGCTTCTGGTAGCTCCAGGCATTTCTTGGCTTGTGACAACATTAACTGCAACCTCTGCCTCCTTTTTCTAATGGCATCTAATCTGTGTGTCTTCGGGCTCCTTACCTTACAAAAACACTGGATACTGGATTAGGGTCCTGTACCAACACAAAGTATTTCATCATAGCCTTTATTTATTATTTTTACTGTACTATTTATCTTTTTCTTACTGTTGTTTTATAAATTCTTTTAAAATATGCATGTGCTGCAAACACTTTTGAAATACTTTAAGCATAAACAGCCACTGGACATTTTAAATAGGTAGTTCTCTTTTTTTTTAAATTTACATCTGTGTGTATTTATCATCCCAAGATTATCTTTCAATGCACCCATTTAATCAGCTATCTTTCTTAATATTTAAAGAACTGATTTATTTTTTCAGAATTTGATTCATATCCTAATTATGTTTTCTTTCTTCATGCCTCTTCCATTAGCAAAGAGATCAACTTGGGTTTATTGCCCACATAATCAATGCCTGCTTCAGGCCAGAAAGATGAATATACAGGCCCTTCCATCAACTGGATGGGTCCCCTAATATTCTTTCTTTCTGGTTATCAGGATGAATTAAATTATTTATTATATATTCCCAAGGGCTTCTGGGTAAGTAGACTTGGAAATTTCCAGCCTATTCCTTCTGGTCTGAATCAGAGATTCCTCTTGGGAAATTCAGCTCTTGCAAATTTACCTTTTCCAAGCATGTATGTAGACAATCACTAAATGGGTATAACTCTTGAGGGATTTGGGGAAGGAAGTAGCCTTGAGTGGAGGGGAAATGCATATAGAGTAGAAGAAACTCCAAATTTCAATGCACAGGGTAAAAGCATTAGTGAATAGACAGTTCTTAAACCAATATGAATCAATGAGTTGTTACCATTTCCACATAGTTTTTTTTTCTTTTTTTTTTTTTTTAAAAATAAGAAATAAGGACTTTCAGTCTTGTGGTTGGCAGTCAGGCTTCCTTTAGTGGCCATAAATCTCTCCCAAATGCTAAGAACCTGTTCAAATTTGGCAAGCCAGCTGAGCAAAAAGGTCATCTTCTTGCCTAACGGCAGATTCTGTAGTTTTTACCACACAATTCCCTTTATGGTCATAATTGTCCCTTGCAAAAATATAGTGTTACAGCTGAACTCATAAAATTGCTGCCTCTGGAATAAACAGGAAAGGGCACATTCTCATTTCAAAACAACATATGCACCAATAGAGTTTAGCTTCCATTTAAAATGGAAAGCAGTGATTCCACTAACAGTGCAATAGCTTTGATAGACTGCCCGTTTGACCTTTTAGTATGGAGATGAATCTGTTTCCACTTGTTCAGGTAGGTATATCTTTTAGATTGTAGATAAAGATATGATGCTGACAAATATTTACTGTTCCTATATGGCAGTGATGCTGTCTCTTTGGTTAGTCGAAGACTCAGCACAGTTTTAAAGCAAGGAGGAGCTAAATAATACATGTGTTTTCAGCATTTTCACTCCTGAAAGAAGCAAAAAGAAAAAGAAAGAAAGAAATCAGTGCACTGTGGAGAATGGGTGCAGCCTCAACCTGAAAGAGAATTTAAATTGACCTCTGCACTTTGAAGTCAGCAAGAACATAATGTGTGAAAAAAGCAAGGAGGGACAGTAAAAAATCCACGTATGCAAAACTGTTTCTAACTCAAGCAGTGTTTTAAGGGGTTACTTCCCAGTCCTCTTTTTCAATGGGGGGAAGAGTAACTTTTACGTTCTATGATTTACAAAAGGAAATCAAAGTTTGGAGGGGCCGGTTAACTGGACCAATGGGCTTCCTTCCCAAGGAACCTCATCTTCAGGGCAAAGGATATTCCATAGGTATGTAGCTACACAGAGGAGAGGCCGTTGTTCTCCATGAAAAACACAAGGCACTGTCTACCTTTTGTGTTTTTAAGCCTGTGGCCCCGTTGCATTTTGTTTTTGATAGACTATGGTATGTTGATGTTGAGAGCTCTAGAGTCTGGATCCAAACCTACAACCTCAAATCTATTTGTGTGTAGCCATTGCGTACTTGTCACTTGTCGTGAGTCACTTGTTTGTTCCTTAGTTTGTGTTGTCCGTGAAATGAGGCTGATGATGGTGCTGACCTTCTGGGGTTTGTGCTGGGATTAAATGGGTTAGTGAATGTGATGCCCTTAGATGTGCACCTGGTACGATATAAGAACAAGATCTTAGTTATTGGAAGTAGCTGTAGAAACAGTAATAGAAGTGGCATTAGTTTGCTTGGACTCTGATGACACTGTACCACAGACTGAGTGGCTTAAACAACAGATACTCATTTTCTCACAGTTTTGAATGCCAGAAATCCAAATTCAAAGAGCCAGAAGGCCACACTTCTTCTCAGCCTCTTCCAGCTTCTGGTGATTCTCCTCTTGGCTTGTGCCAGTGCATGCTCACTGTCTGCCTCTGCCTGGCCTTCTTCCCTGGGTCCCTGGGTCTCAAATCTCCCTCTCCTTTCTCTTAGAAGGACAACAGTCATTTGATAGGTGCTTTAACAGCAAGACTCGTTCAAGTATTTCATCTTTTTAATCTCAGTGATAGGCATAGCATGGTTGGTAATTCTCTTTTGGTCAATCAAACCTTCCCAGGCATTTTGGGACTTTTTCTAGGAGTTCGTTGAGACTATTATGGCAAGTCACACTGCAGAAGCCAGTTACATGCCAATACAAGGAAAGACTACTTGTAAAAAGAAGCACAACTTTCTCAGTGGGACAGCTGGGAAAGAGGGGGGAAGGGAGGAATGGAAGAAGGGAGGGAAGTAGAGAAAGTGAAATACACTCTTTTTGTGATTTAAACAGAATTTGTCTGTTCCCCACCTACAGTATTTGTCACTTTGTACTATCGGATGTGTATGTTACCGCCATGTCTTCTCTCTTCGATTAGATGAAGGGTTGTAGACCCCCTGAAGGTAAGGTCTGTATGTGATCGATCTTGGTAACTTCTCAGTTGCCATCCCATTCCCCTGGGAACTCAGTACATATTTGTTGACGGAATGGAAATGGGTGAGATTCCGGAAACACATCCTTTGAAATCACGTGATGTGTTCGACACGATGTCCTAGGCACTTTCCGTACATTTGGATACTTCATCCTTGAGACATCTCTGTAGGGCAAGCATTACTATCTCTTTTTCAGAGATAATTGAGTCACGTAGATAATTGAGTTTATGTAGATTTCTAATGTGGTAGAATTGGTATTCCTATTTGAACCCAGGCTACCTAGTTTCAAAACTTGGCCTTCAAGTCTATCTGGTCCCTAAACCCGATGTTCTAACAGAATTCCTAACAAGGAGAAACATTTTGGTCAAAATTTATAAGTGACCTAATGATAGAGGTGAAATACTTGAGTTGAGCTTTGAAGAATAGATATAATTTCCATATCTAGAGAAGTATTAGGAAGATGCTTCGAACAAACAAATGAACTCATGAATATTCCCAGTTTAAAACTCTCCTTCTGCTTGGAATAAAATCTAAACTTCTGATCCTGTCTTATAAAGCTTTTCATGACCTCTGAGTCATATGCCTCTGAGTCTGGGCTTTTTTCAGACCTCATCTTCAGCTGTTCTGGAACCTCCTTTTTGTTCCCTACACCCTCTTAACTCACTCCTTCCTACTCTCACTGGTTTCCCTTTTTCTGATACATTCTCCTAATCTTCTCATGACCAGTTTCTTTCTGTCACTCAGATTTCAAGGAGGCCACAACACATCAAAAGCAGCTTCCTATTCACTTCCATCATATGAACTCATTTAATGATTTATACTATTTTGACTTTTTTTTTTTTTTTTTTTGCTTTTTTTTAGGGCCACACTGGCAGCATAGGGAAGTTCCCAGGCTAGGGGTTGAATCAGAGCTGCAGCCACTGGCCTACGCCACAGCCACAGCTTTGTGGGATCCCAGCCATGTCTGCAACCTACACCACAGCTCACAGCAACTCCAGATCCCTGGCCCACCAAGCGAGGCCAGCCAGGGATTGAACCCGCATCCTTGTGGATCCTAGTTGGGTTTGTTGATGGTTGAGCCATGAAGGGAACATGTCTTGTGAGTTTATTTACTTGAATGTGTTTGTCTTTTATTTCCCCACTTCATTTCAATGAAATGTGAAAATTCCTGAAAGCCAGACTAAAATCTGTCTTGCCATTTTGCTGCATCTCCCCTCCCCAGATCTCTGGCCATCACAAGCCCTCAGTAGATAACCTGAATGAGTGCATGAGAGTAGAGTTGCTTGAGGTGAGTGTGGACTTGCAGGGCCTGCAATAATTGAACTTAAGCTCAGAGGTAAGAGAATAAATATTTGACAGTAGCTGGCTAGAGTACAAAGTGCATTAAGGATAGGTAGCAGGATGTCAAGCAGGACATTTTGATTTGGCCATTTGGATGCTCTAGTTCTTTTGGATGTGTTTGCATCAAAATGACTCTGGAAAAACAGAACAGTGACAAAAATATCGCATGGCAAGTGTTCAGAGGCTTTTCTTCTCTTAAGGCTGCAAAAGAAGTGCCCGAATTTTCTCTGTACCCCTTCTCCATCTTGTGGTGCTGATCAGACAAGGGTCGTCAGTCACCTCCCCTTAGAGAGACTGAGACAGCTACAACGTCTCTGTCTCCAAAGAGAAGAACTGCAGGAAAGGAAAGGTGTGACTGAGTCACATAAGAAACAGGAGAATGTATCAGATGGGCAAGGAGTCCGGCAAAGGGAGCCAATGTTCCCAGAGAGAAGAGCGATTTAAGGAGTAGCAGCTGTCCTGCAAAGAGGATTTTTTGAGGAGTCAGATGGGTAAACAGGACTGATTAGGACTGTGGAGGGCTTTGTGCGATGTTCCTTGCCTACTTCACCACCTCTTCAAGGTACTTGGGTAGAAATTGTATGATTTTTTTCAAGGCTACGGGAGGTGGATTTGTTTCTGTTAGCTGTGACAAGGCCAAGATGAGCCTCTAGGTAGAAGTTTTAAAACACGGATTCACTGGGGCTGCATGTGTTTGTTTATTTTTATTAGTAAGTCAAGCTGCAACACATCTCTCTGGTTCTGACTTCTTTCTTAACCCCTATTCTTGTCACTTGGTGAGCATTACTTTTTTACAACAAAAAAGCAACCAGTACCAGGTTAATGGTTTAGGAGTTTAATACCTGATGTTTTTTCATCATTATAAAACTATACAAAAATAAAATATAACATACATCATATGCCACTGATTGTTAAGAGAAATCATAGAAATATCATTGAGAATTTTCTATGCAATTTGATGCAGAGATAAGTAATCATATTATGACCCAATGTTCTGCCCTGTTTTCCCATAAATCCACCTTTTGAAAATAAATATTCTTAATGAAATAGGACTGGCCAAATCAGGAAGTTTAACAAAACAATTGCCCATATTCATATATGTATGTACATGTGTATACACCCCCCCACACACAGGAAAATTACTCTTATAAGGCTATTTGGTTTATCTGTTTTCATTATGAAATGCTATTTCTAGGTGAGAAATCAAAGGCTGAGAGACAGTTCGCTTAAGGTATATATTAATATGCAGAGAATAAGGAAATATTTATACTGATTAATGGTTTTTCCTGAGGCAAACGAGGGTGGTGACATGACTCCTGATTATATGTGGTTTGCCAGCTAGATTTTGCAAACCATTTCATTCTTCAGCTTGTTTCTTGCCTCATACTTTCCTGCCCTCTGCTATTCCATTCTCCACCTAGAGCTGATCATAAAGTGGTGGAGTTTATAGATGGAGTGAGGATGAAGAATAAGGTAAAAAAAAAAAAAGGGAGTTCCTGTTGTGGTGCAGTGGAATAGAATCTGACTAGTAGCCATGAGGATGTGGGTTCGATCCCTGGCCTCACTTGGTGGGTCAGGGATCCAGAGGTGCCATGTGCTGTGGAGTAGTTGTGGTCATGGCTTGGATCCCACGTTGATGTGGCTGTGGCTGTGGCCCACAGCTGTAGCTCTGATTCAACCCCTAGCCTGGGAAATCCCATATGCCAAGGGTGTAACCCTAAAAAGCAAAAAAAAAAAAAAAAAAAAAAGGGAAAGAATAAGATAAAAACGTCTTTCAGAACTGAAATAGTTGAAATTTTGGTGTTATTACTTGTTTGTTTCAAAATAACCCACATCAAAAACACTCAGTTAAAATGGTCTTTTTGGTGTATCTTTGATTAATAAATAGCTATATCAAAGTAGCCTCTCAAAATGCCATGTTCCCAGAGGAAGGGCTAGGAAAGTTTCACAAAGGATCAGGATCAGATTTTAAGGGTACGTTTGTGTTAGATTCTGGAAGGTTGATTGGAAAACTTTGTGCATTTGGCCCTGATTTTGTAAGAGACAGGAAACTAGAAAATTTTCTTTTCCATCCAAGAGTGATCTTCATTCCTAAAGTGGCATTTTTTTTTATTGCTATATTAGTGGACTGAGGTCCAGAGTTAGTCTCTTGGCTTTTAAAAACCTTACTTGAAAAAATACAAATAAATAACTAATAAAGCATTTCCATAGTGACGAATTTGGGAAATGCTAAGTTAAACAAAACGAAGCACACAGTCAAGCTTCAAGACTCCAGAGCCCTCAGAGACAGCTGATCTTGCACAGAAAGGTCCCAGAGAGGCAGAGTGGACTGTGCTTCCTCAACCTGAGGAACTAGGGGTCTGAGAACATACTGGATTACAGAAGGTAAATGATGTTGAAGGTAAAGAGACTGGAAGCTGAGGAAGTGGTGAAAGAGTTATCTAGACAGCCCAGAGGGGAGATAATAAGACCCTGCCTTAAATGGGACACAATGATAGATTATGAAAGAAATCCTCAATGATGTGGTATATAAAAAGTGTTCCAAAAGTTTGGTATAAAATGGACATCCTTGAGACTTTAACTACCTCTTATACAAGTCTAATATATATGTCTACGTCCTTAATTATTTTTTTTTCTTTTTAGGGCCAAGCCCACAGCATATGGAAGTTTCCAGGCTAGGGGTTGCATTGGAGCTTACAGCTACCAGCCTGTGCCACAGCCACAACAACTTGGGATCCAGCCACGTCTGCGACCTACACCACAGCTTACGGCAACATCAGAGTCCCGACCCACTGAGCGAGGCCAGGCATCAAATCCTCATCCTTATGGATACTAGTCAGGATTGTAATCCACTGAGCCACAATGGGAACTCCTACATCCTTAATTTTTTATTAACCTATATTTCTACCAATTGAATATTTCTATCTCTAATTAAATGAGGCATGTGGTAAACTCATTAGCTGGCTCTGTCTACTCTCTGCCTATACAATTTATCCATCTCATGGCTCAGTCTCTCAAGATCCAACATATCAGCTTCATCCTCCTACCCACCACCTGAAAACTCACCACAGACCTGTCCCGTTACCTTCTCATTGCTGCAAATCTCTTCCTAGCTCTTCACCTCTTCTGACTTCCCTTCAAATCCTATTTCCAAAATTATTTTCTAAAAAAACAAGTCTAATACCATCACCTCCACACGGTAATGGGAAATACTGCCCTTCCCTGTTGCCTACAGGATAGAGCCAACCTTACCTATCCTGTAGGAGGTGGGGAGTGGGGCACTCTTACATCTGGACTGACTCCGCTCATGCCATTCCTTCCTCACCTGAGCTGAGGGTCTTTCCTGTTACAACACAAGCCATAAATCTCTGCATCCTTGGCACACCTTGTCTCCTCCACCTGGACTGTCCTCTCTCTTCTCTGTTTGGCAAAAGCTCACTCATTCTTTAAAATGGTTTGCTCCCTCTTTGGAACCAGTTATGCATCTGTCCCATCCCTCATGGACTTCAATGTCGACATTTATATCGATAAAGAAAAACAACTTACTCTTAGCTTTGTTTCCTCTGTTGAAGTTGGTTTTCTCTTTATGAGTAAGCATTTTCTCTAATCTTCTAGTGAATTCGTTGGACTGGAATCTTCCCAAGACTTTCTAAAGGTTGAAATAAATTATTCTCATTGTTTCCCCTTTGTCCTCTATTCTTCAAAATATAAACACCACTTAGTTAAATTTAATTCCATTTTTTGGCCTGTTTTACCATTCTGTAAACAATAAAAAACTGCTTATATCATTGCTAATATTTACCACATAATTTACTAATTTTCAGCTCTATAGCAGCAAACCAATTCCAAGGTCACTTTCTAAGTCTTGTTTAAAAACAAGATGGCAATATGCCAGGGGTTTGGTACAGTGTCCAATTCTGATGAAAGATTAAACATTTTAGCCAGCAATTCCAGTGTCCTCTGACTGCTTTAGAAACATTTGGTTGGATGCCATCTGTTCTTGGTGATTTATTTATGTCTTGTTTGTCAATTTTTTTTCTAAAGTAGCCTCTCGACCTATTTACTTATTGATCAACTCCTCTGGTCTGTGCACTACGAAAGTCAATATGAGTATATTAAACAGCTCACCTGTGCCTAACCTAGTGCTGGCTAGTGTAAGACATACAAAAAATACAAGACATACAAAACATGAGATGTGCATCTGTTTTCTAGGAGTTTGTCTTTTGTTGGGGTAAGAGGCAAAAACAAAAATGTGGTGAACATGTAACTCAAATGACCAGGGGCTGTTAACTACAGGAACAAAATACATTAGGCTTCAGATTGTAATGCCTCTTTAGTTCCTTCCAGCAGCCCTCCTCTCCTCTGCCAAGCCCTTCCATTATTCCAGAATTTCTAAGACTTTTCTCAAGAAACGTCTACTCATACTCTTTTGTGTTAGCATTCTCCTGGGTGTTTATTGCCCACAAATGTTTTGAGAGAGCGAATTCACCATGGCTACTGCTGTCAGTGGTCCTGAAGTTTTTGCCTCTCCGTCAGGCATTGCTGATCCTACTGATATTTCTCATTTACTCTACAGCCTGGCTTAATGCGGTCACTTTGGTAGAAAAATGGGAAATCTGTTTCCTAAGCCCTTAAGTGTGGCTGACTGCACACTCAGGCTCTCACTATCCTTTGTCAAAATGGCCCCTTATCTTCTGCCCTACCCTTCTTTTCCAGAACTTGGGGTCGCTGAAAAATACTTTTTTTTCAGAACTTGGGGGTCACTGGAAAATAGACTTCATTTACTATTTTCTCAACTTGGTTTCCTCTGGCTCTGGTCACCATGCTTCATCCTCTTTCTTTCTCTTGCAACCGAAGATAAAATTTATCATTCTGGATAAAATTTATCATTATCTGAATTCAACAGATTCAGGTGATGCTGGGAGCTGTCACTGGTCCTACATGTCCAATCTTCATTTCCTACCTACCAAATAAATCCACAGTGCATCTTAACTAATCTTCACAGCAATTTTGCAGGGTGGGCACTATTATTTATGTTTTTAGGAGAATGTACTAAAGTTTAAAGAAAACTAGCTCAAGGGTATACCACTAGTAAGATTCCATTGTTAGAAAATGTTGGTAGTCTATTCCATCAGTGGGAAGCTGAAGTAGTTTGATTGCTTTGATTTGCATTCATTTTATGTATATATATATATTTAACAAGTAATATTTTGATTACAGAGAAACCAAAAAAGTGCATTTAAGACATGATAGAACTTTAAGTTAAATTCACTGTGACTGATTGGTCCCTCCTTTGAAAAAATTTTTAACTCTAACATAACCCTTTAAGCCAAATTTGAAATCAGCAAACAATAAGGTCACTGCTCAAATCAGGAATTATCCGCTTCAGAACTTGTCACGTCTCCATTTCTGATTGGCAAGTAAATCACAGCCAAGTACTTATTAGACTGTTAGGCTCTCTTCCAATACAGTCTTCAATTATCTTTGTTATTGTACAGCAAAAAACATTTGCTTGATGAAGTAGGGCTGATTTGCTTATTGTATGTCTCTGCATTCCAGTTAATCTCTCCAATTCTGCAATTTGTATTGGTTTTCTAGTTATTAGTGTGAATTCATGAGAGCATGCTTTATTATTAGTGCTGTCTCCTAGCAGAATCTAACCCTTTAGAATTTGCAGAAAGCGTGACAAATATGCCAGCTCTGAAGTCTTTGCAGGCTGAGTATGAATGGTTACAGCACAGCAAATAGACAGGAATGCTGATGTTTTCACTAGTTCAGCTAAAGAATAAATATAAATCTATTAACATTTTAGTCATTAAAACAATCATCTCTTCCCTCTCCTCATCCCTGCCACTTAAATGTAGTTTAAAAATGCATTTTTGTGTGTTCGAGGACGAGTTTCTTCATGCCCTTTGGCCTTTTGGTAGTATATATATTCCATGATGAGGCTAGACCCAGGCTCACTTTTACTGCAGGACTTTAATTGGAGGGCCTATTGAGCTTCTTAACAAGGAGTTCCCGGGCACATGAACTCTCCAGCTTATAGTAAAATACTTATGAAGAAATGTTCTTTTTTCTTTCTTTTTTCTTCTTGGCCATTCCTGCAGCATGCCAAAGTTCCTGGGGCAGGATTCAAATTCAAGCTACAGCTGTGATCTGAGCCACAAAAGTGACAGTACCAAATCCTTAACCCACTGAGCCACCAGGGAACTCTCAGTATTCTTATACGTCTCTTCAGAAGATGCCAAATATCAAAAAGTTGTATTCCTGGATTTGGGGGCTAACCTATCTTTTCCATTCATTCGACTTTCCTAAGCCTCTTCACATAGTACTGTCTAAGGGCAGACTCTGGTAGGGATCTTGATCTTTCTTAACTTTCACTTCAAGGCAAATGGAAAGGCCAAGAAATTTCAAAGATTTTCTGATAAATTTTTTTTTGTCTTTTCAGTACTGCATTGGTTCATAGGACAGTAGGACTCTTAGTTCAAGGCTTAAAAAACATAAATTTAACACAAGATACAAGGATTCAGCATTATAAAGTTGTAGCGTGCAAGCCATATTCAACCTGCGAGATGCCTGGAAGTAATTTTTTTTGTATAGAACTGAAAGGATTTGCTAAAGAATGGATTCTGAGAAGGGGAGTAGAAAGAAAATGCAATATTCTTCGCAGGAAAGTAGTAATGATCAAAGCATCGTTACTATCACTACATTTTTGCACTGGAACGTGCCCTCGAGTTTAATCTCTCTGAAAATTAATAGCCCTGCTCTTTCCAGGTAAATATCCCGAAGTAAGGGAAATACATATTCTTTACTTTACATCTCTTGGACTTTGTTAACGGATCATTTATGATCTTGCGTATTTTTGGTGTTGACTATTAGACCTTTTAAGAAGCTGGTGGGAAGTGACCATTTCTCCATTTCTGGTCAAGTATTATCAAATTCAATATTGTACAAAGATGCCCTGAGAAGCAAAGCATATGAATAATGATGTTCTATGACTGCAATTATTCCTCAGTTGATTATTCATTACTCATACTGTGAACTCTGAAATTTACATTCTCTTTCTATAGTTAAATGTTACTTACAATTTGGCATTATAAATTTTTGCCGGATGTAAAGTAATCATGTCTCATTTCCAGTACTGAATGGTTTTTGAGTGAGTGATCATATGTCTTTACCAAGCCTTTTCTATTAATTACTAATATTTTCAATCTTATAGAGCATCATAAATCTTACTCATTAAATGACAAATCATGGTTAATTCTTAATCATTAAATGAAGACTAATGACTAAATATAACTTGAATTTTTTCTTTTTGTCTTTTTAGGGCCACACCCACGGCATACGGAGGTTCTCAGCTTAGGGGTTTAATCAGAGCTGTTGCTGCCTGCCTATGCCACAGGCACAGCAATGCCAGATCCGAGCTGCATCTATGACCTACACCACAGCTCAGGGCAGTGCCGGATCCTTAACCCACTGAGCAAGGCCAGGGATCAGACCCACAACCTCATGATTCCTAGTCAGATTTGTTTCCTCTGTGCCATGACAGGAACTCCCTAACTCAATTCTTGATAATATCTTTCTAAATTCTGTTTGCCCCAATCTCTCTGAAACCAGATATATTGATACGTTTGGTCACATTTGTGTTTTGGCCTTTATCCTAGTTTATTCTCTTCCAAATAGCTCTATATTTGTACATGAAGTCTTCCAAAAGTTTTTAAAGCAGCTTTCTATTGGGTTCACTATGGTTTCGATGCCTCAAATGTTAGTTCTTACTTTGCAAATGTTGGTTCTTAAGAAAAGCTCAATAGCTTGATTTCTGTTTCTTTTCAAAGATTTTTCGTTTGTTTGTTTTAAACACCAAATCATGTTCACATGTTTGGCCAAAAACATTAAACAGTGATTATATAAACCATTCATTGAAAACACAAGGTATCATTTCAGTTACATATACCATTTTCTTAATTTTGTTTCTATTTTACATAAATAATGCTCTGATAAGAACACGTATAAATATTTTTGGTGTATAGTTATGCTTATTTCCTTGAGATAAACATTTAGAAATTTATCACCAGGAAAACATTATATAGGCTAGTTTTTATCTTTGCCTAAATTTGGTATTTGAATAATATATGTGTAGTTTAGTATTTGCATATATTTATTGACCGCTGTTTTTTTCTTCAATTATGAAGTGCCTGTTTTGTTTTCTTTTGATGAGTTATATCTGCTAGACTTTTTTTGGTCATTTTAAATCAGAGACGATAACCTCACGTATTTTACTCTTCTTGATAATGACTTTCAAAAAATTCACCTACAGGATATATCTCATTATTGTAACAATTTATTGTAATATCACCTGGATTTTATGTAAAAATGTTGGAAGATGATTAGATATAGATTCATTCTAGGTAATTATGAATTGAAGTGCCTGTTTATTAATTTCCATTGTCCACGTGTCTGTTGGAGTTTTCATCTTATTTATTAGTTAGAGATATGAGTAAATTTGTGATATTAACCCCTTGACATAGTCTTCTTGCATACACATTTTATTTGCTCAACTCTTAATCTTTCCTTCTTAATTCTTTTCAACCAATAACCTAGTTAGTACTATCAAACTAAAATATAGCCATAATTTCTACTGTCAAACTAAAATTTACCCATAATATCTTTTAGTTTTCACTTTCCCCTATTTACACCTTAATAAATTTATAATTTGTTTTGTTTCTCAAAAAACTGATGTAATGTACCCACACTCTTGCTTTCACCACTGGTCTCCTGCTTAGTATGAAATTAGAGTTGCCTTTAAGAAAGTTTGATTAATTTATCTTCTTGCTTCTATTGCTCATTTTCCTCCTTGTCTGTCCCTGGCAGCTTTACTGCTCTGACTCCAACTGGTCCCCACCACAAATCAGAGGTGCCACAGAGGGATAGGCAGAAGAGTAGCCCACAGAAGAGGCCCATGCCCTCAGCTCTGAAACGTGTAAACAGGTTACACTATGCGGCTACGAGAACTTGGGAAGATGGCATTAAGGTCATGGCCATTAAGATGAGAGACTACCTTGAATTATCTGTGTAGGCCCAGTGTAATCTGATGACACCTTAAAAGTGGAAGAAGAGGAAGAAGAGTCAGTCGGAGAAATGTGATGGAAGAATAGGCAGGAGTCATTTGAAGTATGAGAGAGACTTGGCCCTTTGTACCTCAGTTGGACAGTGAAGGAAGAAAGCCATGAGGCAGAGAGTTGTTGGCCTTTAGAAGGTGAAAATAATTCTTAGCTGAAAGCCAGCGTGAAAATGGAGACAGTCTGACAATCCCAAGGAACTGAGTTCTGCCAGAAACCTGAATGAGCAAGGAAATGCCTTCTCTCCTAGACACAGAAAGAAGGCAGCCTGGCCAAACTTTAACTTTAGCCCAGTGAGGCCCATGCTATATTTCTGATACTACAATACTGTTCAAAAATAAGTTTGTAGTAATGTGTTACAGGAGCAATAAGAAAGGAATAAGCAAGGCCTTATCTGGTTCAAACTCTGACTCAGTCTCTTAAGGGTGGCGTAATTGCACGGCTGTGTTATCACCTACGTCATGCAGCTGTTGCGTGCCAGAAAGTGGTTCCGGTAATGATTGTAGTAACAGTGACGGCAACAATTATACTAGTAATATTTTAACAACATAATGCAACATACACATTTAAAAATAATGATTGTAGGCAAAATTTACTGAATGTTTACTGTCTGTCAGGTAATTTTAAAGCACCTAACAATACATCTCTGTTAGATGCTGTTATTATAATTCACCAGGCCCTTTTTTTCCTAGATATGAATGACCGTTATTTAAAAAAAGAGACAGAGGAACAGAAAGGATAAGCAATTTGCCTAAGCTCATACATTGAGTCAAAGAGTATTGGAGCCCGCACCATAAACCTAGACAATGTGACCCAGCACTTGCATGCTTAATCACCTTGCTACACTCATCTATTATTATTGTTGTTTTAATATTAACCATTATGCAACAGCTGCTTAGTTATCACTGTTTTGTTATTATTACTATATTATTATATTATTATCCTAATATCAGTAAAAAGTCCACAGATGCTACAAAGGTGGTAGTGAGAAGACGTACCTATGGTGTTCTGACTCTGAACAAAGATTGTCTTTGAACTTGCTCTACGGTTTCATCAAAGGGCCAATTCAGTCAAACTGAGCCTTTAGGCCTGGTGTGGGGCTTGGCAATTTATCTTGGAGTCAGGTGGCCTGCTGATAAGTACCAGCAATTATTAAATTGATCTGTGAATTTTAAATAACTTATTTAATTTCCATGTTCTCATTGCATAACTGATCTCTCTAAAAATATACTCCTTTTTAAAATCAGGAATTAAGTTAGATCAATAGTTATTATAATTATAAAAATATGAGATAGATCATTCAAATATGAAGCTTTATATCAGCATAACTTTCTTTTTAAGAACTAATTTGGAAAAGGACAGAAAAATAAATTGTTGGATTTTTCTGCTTATATCCAGAGTCTCTATGTTTTGTTCAGCAGTGTAGTTGCTTCTATAACATGTTTTCCTTTGGTTTTCACAGTTTTTAGCCAGGGGACTGTGCCTGACAAAGCAGGAGAGTGTGAGAAGTGAGACAGTGAGATATGATGACCAGCTATTCAATATTATGATACCACTGAAATGAATAAATCTGTCTTCTTATGGGAGACAAAATGGTCCTGACTTCACAGCAGCAGTGTGTATAGATGAGAAATACCCTGAGTACTGGGGGTGTGATGACAGAGACAGGGCTGAAAGCCGCAAGTGAATTCTCAGTCAGCTAAGACCACTGCCCTCTACTAAGTAAATGATGTAACAGGTGAGCCTTCCGCATCCCCCAGATGGGACCTGCATTTCACTTCCTGAAAAGGCAGCCATCATACTTCTCCCCTAGGATGAACAAAAAGGATAATTGGGAGCCCTTGGGCAAGTGAGAGCAGGGAGATTGTTCCAGTCAATCCTGGAAGTCCTACGAATCTGGGCCAAAGGAAATAGCTTTAATCTCCTCCATGCCCTTCCTCACCTTGCTCAGTACCCTTCTGGCTTTTCAATTAGCATTTCATTTCTTTGGCAAATGATTTACTCCACTGATGATTTATATTTATGGTACTCACTTATTTTCAATCTTCGGTCACGATAACTCAGCAGAAGTTCTAGCTTAGAAAGTCCAGCATCCTCCTAATCAGCCTCCCGGCTTCACGTAACCAACCGCATTCTTCACCCAGACACCAGTGGGATGTCTCTTAAGAGCGAGTCTGATTGTGACCTTCTTGCCTCCCCCCATGCCAAAATCAAACTCAAAATCAGAGCCTCTTAATATCAGTTAGTTTACTGTACGGAGAAACTCCACCTTCCTTAATATATCCTCAGAAGTCTTTATGCCTAGGGTATCTCTCCCTTAACTTCTCCAGGCTCATACTCTGCAGCAAACTATTTCCTCTGCTTTGCCCTCTGCTCGCTCCCTCCTCCAGCCACAATGGACTAGATCCCAGTCTTCAGTGTTTCCTGCTTGCTCTTGTTTCCATGTGTTTGCATTAGGCCTACCACTACATATTAGCCTTCGTCTGGAAATTGCCTTTTCATCCCGCAATCCTCTGTGTAGGGGTTCTGTAGACACTAGGATGGATTTGAGTGACTTCAGACTGTGTTTCCATAATGCCCTGAATCTCCCTCATTTACCACCTACAATAATGAATAGCATCTGGCTGTTTTCTGTATCTCCCAGTAGACTACGAGTTCCCTGGGGATATGGCCCATCTCTTGAGCATCATTCTGTCTTCGTTGCCTACCTGGCATCTTGGACAACAAGCATCTCTCTGTGGTAAATCTTTCCCTTAATCTGTTATTCTCATAATTCAAATAATAAATGAGTTCTTCTTTTCTGAAATTCCTTTTCCAATTTATTATTTATCTGCCTGCATGCACAGGAGTCTCAAAACTTTGCAGTGTGGTACAAAGTGTTGCTATTATGTTACATAATTGCTTTTTTCATAAGCTAAACATGTATTATCTTTTCCTTAATAAGTAGAATGATATTCCTTTTATGTATGGATGCCTCTGTCTGTTTTTGAATGGTCATGGTAATTTCATAGGATTGAATTATTTATTCCTCATACTATCACCTTGAGGTAAATAATATCATTTTTATTTTCTCCATTTTATAAATGACACAACTGGACTCAGTGTGCTTATTAGCCTGAGTCACCAGACGGTGAGTGACAGTCTAGATATATCTGGGTCACTAGGAGGAGTCTAGTTTATTTTCAATTCTGGCTTATTTTGAAACTCCTTTGGTTGAAAACTTAAAATAATTTGCCGTGCAAACCCCATGAGAACAAAGCCCATGTATTTTTCCTTCACCACTGTGTTGCCCATCACTGGGCTTGGCAAAGAGTAGGTCCTTAAAAATTATTTGTTAAGTGAATAACAAAGGAACCTATACTGGGAATTCTTGTCATTGTCTTTTACATTAGCATGTGGCATACAGAGAAGAGATAGGACAATCTAAAGTACCTAATGAGAAGAGGGATGCAGGACATTGAAGGAAATAGACTCAGAGATGAATCTTGGCTTTGCTATTTATTAGTTGTGTGTTTGGGACCATTATCTGAATTCTAAATCTCAATTCCCTCATCTGGAATTTCCATCATCTGTCTAGAACATAAAGAGAATATTATTTGCTTTGTAGGGTTTTTTGTGGGAGACTAATGAAATGATTTATAAAAAGCATGTACCACAGGGTCTAGCATTTAGTAGATGCTAGATAAATATCTGTTCTCTTCCTGCTGTAAAGGAAAAGTGTTAATTCATAGCCATTTAGGTCAGCAAGAGAGTCAATCATTTAAATTTTTTGTTCTAAATAGTCATTACATATTTATAGTTCCAGGCTATTTGATTTATTTGTACCCTCCTTAGCTGATTCTAAGCAGTTTCCAGCTTTTGCATCCGCTCCCTGCCCCTCCACAGAGTTTGCTTAATTCTGTATGTAGGTTGAAAATAAATTTTGCAAATCATACCCAGTATAACTCAATGATCTTTAAGGTTAGTGGATTTAGTTGTGAGTTTTAGCTAGGAAAAAATAACAACCATAGAAAAATGTTTTGTAAATCCATACCTGATTGGAGAGAGGATATTAGAAGTTAAGCTCTTGATTTTAATATATCTAGGCATTAAGCTACCTTTTGTATTTTGCTTGGCATGCTAATCCACACAGAAAGTATTACGGAAATTTTTATTTCATGAAGCCCTCTCTAAATGATTCCTTTAACCATGTGAGCGCTGAAATGTGCAGTTTTGCCCATCCATTCTAACTACTTAAGGATTCAGAAAACAATATTAATTCTGCTTTTAAACAAAGATTATTCTAAGCATGAGTTGTGTTTAGGAATGTTAAGAAAACAGTGATATCATTTTTTGATCCTTTATGTTGACATGCTAATTAAGTTAGTTCAATTTATTTCTTTCCTTCAGGTGCCCTTTTAAGAAAATAAGTTGGAAAACTATGTTTTTAGCCATTCTATAGCTGATTATTGCTGCTTGTTAAGTTTTGGCAAATCCTTTGTGAAAATATGTGTGGATTTCTGATGCACAATCTACATCAACTATTTCTGTGGCCTTTTCGTTCAGACTGACCTTGGTTTGAATAGTGGCTCTGACTTGTTAGCTAAGTTCTTTTAATTGATGTGAGTCTCAGTTTTCCCACTGGTAAAGCAGCGGTAATGTTCATCTAACCAGTTTGTTGAATGGATAAAATAATATATGTAGCTCTCCCTGTATGGAGCATTAATCCTTTCTCTACTTCTCTCTGATAAGTATTTTACTGCTACTGACGGCTTTATGTCTAGTAATAGTACCACTATGTGTGTGTGTGTGTGTGTGTGTGTGTGTGTGTGTGTGTGTGTGTGTGTATCACTTTCCATTTTTACCCAGCACTCTCCTGTGCTGTTTATCCTCATAACAAATCTGAGAAGTAGGTACCCCTTCTGTTTGGAAGATGAAAAACATTTATTAAATTGTAAACTTCTTAGGTGTAAAGGACTATGCCTTTTGCTGTTTTCTTTGTTTTTTTCAGGCTGAACTTAGCACAGCACTTGGCATACATTCGGGGCTGTATAAATATTTGTTGTATAGAACCGATTGGTGGGAAGAACAGTAACTTGTCCAAGGCCGCACACAAGGTCTTGATGGCAAGATGAGGACAGGGTTCCTCTGACTTTCAGATTTTTCCATTAGAAGAGTGGTGAGCAACATTTTCATTTTTTTTCCCCAACAGAGTCAATTCAGGGAAAATAAAAATGTTTATGTGCCACAATTTCCCAATTAAAATGAAAATAGCTTTATTGAATCTCAAGGAAAAATATATTCCTTCTACTTCGATTACTTACTTCTGCAGTAGGAAAGTGCCAATGAGAAATATTAGCACTCCTTTTCACCACCAAAATGTTAATATCTGGCCATATTTGAGAAGGAGCCGTGCAGAGGCAGCTGTCCAATCTCGTATCCCTTGTATTTGCAGAGCACTTTAGAGTTCACAGAGTGCTTTCGCAGGCATTATCTAATTACATTTTTGAATCAGTCCCAGGAAGAGGTATTCTTACCAACCCCACTTTACAAGGGGTGTAGGAGAATTGAGAGGAGGGGGAATGACTGGCCTAAGACCACACAGCCAAAGCTGTATGAGCAAAGCACTGGCTCCCATACCTTATTTACTCAGTGCTCGCTCCTTTTGCCTTTTCTAGGTACTAAGAGTGGATATAAGATCGATTCCCTGACCTTAAGCAAAACAAAATAAATTTGGGCATTCCCTCTCTGTCAGTTTTTCCTCGTGTGGCTCTGGCTTTTTTTTTTTTTTTTTTAAATCTGGCTGAGTACAGGAGCCTAAGAATGAACTAATCAAAAAAAAAAAAAAAATACGGTATTGACCTGGAGGCTTTCTGCTCTAAAGTCTCTGCTTTGTATGGATAGGAAGGCTACATGAGAATTATACTGTGGGTTACAAAGTGAAGCATCGTCATCTTTAAGCTGCTCTGCATGACCTAGTTGGGTGATGGATGCCACCAAGTCAGAGGTTTGTTCTGGTTTATGGAACATCAGTGACTCAGTATAGATGTCACTTGAGAAAAATCTAGATAGGATCAATTTTGTCATAATCTGCACATAGGATAAGATTTCAGAATTTTCTAATTTTTTATTTATTTATTTACTAAAAATGCATGTAGTGATCTTTCCTTCCCACATTTATACATTCTATTTTTTTCATATACTCATTTGGTTTTATTTACTGCAATTGGAGATTGCAATAAATAAGTTCATTTTACCAGGTTACCCACTGTGGACAAGTGAACAGAGGTTCCCTCCCCCACTCCTCCATTTCTCTTCAGGGAGTTCTCCAAGCTTCTTTGGAGAGGAAGGGAATTTGTGGAAATAGGCAGGCAGATGCATGTTTGCATATAAAGTGCCAAACCTGAGAAGCATGAAAAGAGAGTGAAAATGGCACGGGGGTCAGGGGCTGGCTTTCTGATGCTGTATCTGGCCCTCTTGGCATTCCATCTTGCCCCACTGCTCCCCTGCTCTATCTCCCTTAGATAGTTTCTCACTTGTCACCTCTACATGAGATAAGAATTAATTCAGAGGGGTTTTTTTTTTAGAAATATATTTTTCTTCTTTTGATTCCACATCTGCTTCCTCCCTCATTTATATTTCACAGTTTAGTGTTGGAAGTGACATCATTGACCAAGTTCCTTTAAAGATGATAAAGTTGTCTACAATTGTAATGCTGATCATATCTTTTGGAGGGAGAAGGAACACTTGCTCAAAGTTTTGTTGACTTCAGACAACTTGCTCCTCTTGAAGAAATCCAGAGCTGCTTTGTATTTGATTTTCTGCTTTCTGATCCAATAGAAATAATCATTGACTTGTTTTAGACTTCTTTGTGTTTGCTAACTGATTGATGAAGTCCACATTTAGTGGACTTGCTGGGTTTTTCTGTTTGTTCTTTGACTAATGCTGCTGAAAGTGAAATTAGACCCTCTATCCAGATGCTGTTGCAGTGGATGAGTGGATAGATTTAATCCATGGTAGGGAGGTTGCCTTAGAGTTGGGTATGTATAATTTTTTCTTCTCATATTTCTTCTCAATATTTTTTTACCTCTGCATTTCTAAAATATTGATATATGATTTTTAAATCAAAAAAGAAAAAAGTATGAAGATAAATCAATAAGGAATTCATTGAATTGGAAAACTTCACAACATGTAATTTGTAGGTATTTTGTCACTTTTGTGATGCTTATCAGTTTCCATATTTCCAACATCTTAATGACTGTATTAACAAAATTTTGCTTATTTTTTTTGTTTAATGAGAATGATAATCCCCAAAACCCATGCTCATGTTCAGAATTTCCCCAAAAGATAGTGTAAATGATGAGAAAAGTTTGTGCTTTCTTTACCCCATGTGGTAACTCGGTTTATTGTCAAAGATAATATTCAGTCCAGTGTTGTTCACTTTCAGCAAATATTTAGAAATCACCTTACAACCCAAGATACAATGCTCATCCCTTAAATACTAAGATGCAATCCTAGGGAGTTCCCATTGTTTCTCAGGGGAAACGAATCTGACTGGCATCCACGAGGACAGAGGTTGGATCCCTTGCCTTGCTCAGTGTGTTGGGGATCCAGCATTGCTGTGAGCTGTTGTGTAGTTCACAGATGTGGCTCAAATCCTGTGTGGCTGTGGCGTAGGCCTGCGGCTACAGCTCTAATTTGACCCCTAGTCTGGGAACCTCCACATGCCATGGGTGCAGCCCTAAAAAAACAAAACCAAACAAAACAACAACAACAAAAAAATGCAATCCTGGAGTATAGCAATTAATTTAACTGATTTCCTTCAATTTTGTCTCTCTGTACACCCAGTCAACTCTCTATACTGATGATTTCTTTAGGAAGCTATTTCTGATTCCTCACCAAAATTATTTCAACCTCTCTTCATTCATTTATGGCATAATGCTTATTCTTGTTTAATGGCGTATGATATATGTTATCATTAGACAGCATATTCATTAGAGATAATACAGATGATTATTTACAGCTGTTTGGCAGATACAGGCACAATGTGGCTACTCCTGCATCCCACACATTTTTAAGATAAACAGTTCAGGATAAAGAACATATTCATATGACCCCTTTCCGGAGCAATAAATAGAATATGAGCATATCTCTGCCCATTCTTCTCTCCATAGACATTTAGGTTGCGTCCATGTCTTGCCTATTGTAAACAGCGCTGTGATGAAGATGGGGGTGCATGTATCTTTCCAAATTATTGTTTTCTCCAGATACATGTCCAGGAGTAAGATTGCTGGATATTATAGTAATTCTATACTTAGTTTTTTAAGGAATTTCCATACTGTTCTCCATAATGGTTGTACCAATTTACATTCCCACAAATAGTGTAGGAAATTTCCTTTTTCTCCACATCCTCTCCAGCATTTATTCTTTGCAGACTTTTTGATAATGGACATTCTGTGTCAGGAAGTACCTAATTGTAGTTTTGACTTGGCTTTCTCTGACAGTTAGTGATGTTGAACATCTTTTCATGTGCTTTTGCCATCTCTCTGTCTCATGTACATTCTAACATCTGGCATCCAATAAACATTTATATATGTACATTTCTGTTCATTCACTTATCCTTCTCTTACAATATTAAATTGCCAACATGAAATTGAGAATTACATTTTTTTTTTCAAATACAGGAATGTGCTCTGAAAATATTTGGATTTTGAAGGCAATTAAAGGGAACTTCTTAAATTGGTCCACTTTCCAATTCCAAACATTAGGGCTTTTAAGTCTGTTTCAAGTTCTATTTCCCAGAAGAGAGCAAGCTAATTAGTAGATGGTATTAATTTAAAAAAAAAAAAAGTTCTCAGTTCAAGACAAAGAAGCAAACAAAATATTCTGTAATATCGAAGAAAAAGGAGAAATCACAAAAAGTTTAAAGGTCATGGGAATTCCTGAAAGACTTTCACATGAATTCCTATACAGTTTTATTAAAAACAGCTCATACCAATGGTTAATAAACTGAAATTGAATCTTAAAAATGAATGAAAAACTGAAATGATTTTTAAGATATAAAAAATAAAATAAATATTGGAAATATCTAATATAGTACACGAGATTTATCCTGGAAGAAAATCAGATAAGTGAAATAGAAGACAGATTAGAACAATTTTATTCCAAGATGAGAAGGAGAATGAAAGTAAACTATGTTAAGTCATAGGAATCCCCAGTGAAGAACACAGAACAGAAAGGGATGAATAAATAAGCAAAGACAGGGAATTCCCTGGTGGCTAGCAGTTCAGGATCTGGCCTTGTCATTGCTGTGGCTCTGGTTATTGCTGTGGTACGGGTTCGATCCCTGGGCCAGGAACTTCCATATGTTATGAGCACAGCCAAAAATAAAATAAAATAAAACAAAATAAAACAAAAAAAACTTAAAAATCGAGAAATATAGTAAATAAATTCAATATTGGGAACTGAAAGAATTAGAAAAGGCCTAGTATATTCCAACAAAAACGTATAAACTTCTATTAAAGGACATTAATAATTTTAACGTCAATTTTCAGTGCCAATACACAATGAAAAAACATATCAAACAAATACCGATTAAATAATTTATCCAAATATCTTCTCCTAAATAAAGCATGGCAGATGTAATCTACCATCTTAAACGTGGAATTCCATACTTGAGCTCAATAACGTGTTTTTTCCTTTTTGTATTTTCCAGCACCTACTTCATTTAATTCATGTTCCTATTTTATCCAAATTGATCATCTCAATCGTATCAAAATATGGATTGTGCAGATTATACCTTCATATGTCCCCAGACACTTAAAAAACTCATGGGATCACTCATGACATGAAGAGTTAAATAATACTATTTTTCAAAGTATAGGTACAATTTTGTACCAATAATGGAACAGCCACTAAATGTGGTTGTTGATTTTGAAAAGAAATAATTAGATTTAATTAAACAACATCATTAAGATAGAGAAAAGCCTAATAAAAATAAATTAGAATACGGAACACCAAAAATAAAGAAGAGCTAGTACTGAAAAATCTTAACTGGTATAACTGCTGGAACAAAGTGGAATACAAAAGGAAAAAAAGTGACAATTAATGGACTCTACCTTCAAGATAAAATAGATATATGGGAAGTGTCAGAAGGTAAGAAAGAAGCTATAATAGTGTTCAACTCTTCTTGAAGGCAGTATGGAAAAAAGACTATTCTAGTATTTCAAAACTGATAATACATTACAAAATGAGTAATTATGCAATTAAGAAGGAAACAGTAAAGTTAAGAGCATAAAATAGGATTATAGAAGATGACATCTAAATAAGAATTAAAACAATACATTTGAATGGTTTAAAATCTCTATAAAAATCTGAAGGATCTTAATGAATTGATAATATATATTTTAAAATATATTTTTTAGGGAATTCTACATATAAGCACCTATGGGGAGTGCTTCAAGCCCCACACTGAGGTCCCCAGGTCAGTGCCTCTCTGAGGTCTGCCTTCATCACCAGTTGGGAGTGCCAAGCACAGGTGTCAGCCAGGCAGAGTCTCATTTGCTTCTCCCTACCCTTTCCTGCCAGGGCCAGTTTGATCACCTTCATCTAGGTGCCAGCCTAAGCATGAAGATGCTTGGGGACTGCTATTTGTAAGGGACCATTTGAAGAAGGATTTTTTAAAAGAGCTAAGACCTTTAGCATTAGAGACTTACAAATCAACAACACAGAATTTTTGCAAGAAATTGACATCTGTCACCATAAGCTTTCTTCAAAACATTTTAGTGTTTATAACTAAGTAAGCAAAGTTAAGACAGTTAAAAGACAGTTTGCCTGGGATTCTAAGCTATCGGAGAGGGTTATTGGTGGGTACCTATTCTGGCAAAATACAGAGCAGAAATAGAGAAGAGGTTATTCACGAGCAGCTCACCAGCATTCTCTCCAAGCCTACCTTCTTTTCCTTCACTTTATTTTCATCTTCACATCCAGTAACTCCACTCCTGCTTTAGAATAGGTTCTCTTTAGACTGAATTGAAGATATAATCAAAGGAAGTCCTTTGCTATTTTCAATCTAGGCAAGATTAGCCAGCGTGAGGACAAAGTGACTTCAGTGCCAAATACTAAGAGTTATGCCAGTTATTAAAGAACATGGTAGTGACTTATTTTTTTTTAAACTAAGATGGAATAATGAAACATATCAGGGCTCGTCACAGGTTTATAATGCTCGTCACTCAGGCAGGATGTGCAGATGTGGAAAAGAGAGAGCTAGCTGTTGAATCTTGTCAGGCAGAAATGAACAAATTGAGAAGACAAATCACTCAGATGAAAGGCAAAAAAGAACAAGAAAGAAGATGGCAGCAGATGTTGCTAAGCAGACAGATGGCATCTGAACATTTGGAAATGATGTTTGGTCCTTGAATGCACTGTTTATAGGGAAGGTAGGAGTTCATTTGGCCATGCAGAGGCTTCTGATCCTCTTATTCTGATCCTCTTATTCTGATCTTTTTTTGGGGGGGAGAGTGCACCTATGGCATGCAGAAGTTCCCAGGTCAGGGACTGAACCTAAGCCAAAGCAGCAGCCTGAGCCATAGCGGTAACAATGCTGAATCCTTAACCCATTGTACTACCAGGGAACTCTTCTCATTCTGATTTTCACCCACACAGTCAAGAAACTACTTCAAACCTTTCTCACATGAAAACCAGTGTATTTATGCCTCAACTCAAGCTGTGGGCTTTTCCCTTCATACTTCCACCAGTGCCAGACTGAAGTATCCTGAAGTGAATCAGAATGAAAATTTGATTGACCCTATGGAGTATTCCCTATTACGGAATTTGAGGAATTGGGAATCCGTGACACATATCCATGGGGACTCCAGGAATACATAGACCTCCCATATTTAGCTAAAGAAAAGAAACACTCTCTTTAGCACCATTTTTTTAAGAATACCAGTTGAGAGGATATTTGACAAATTATTTTGGGGGGAGAACTGCTTTCTCAGACCCCTGGGCCCCAAGAAGAGAGCCCTTGGGCACAGTACTTGTAGGAGCCTCACACACATGGGTCATCACCTTTGGTCCCAGTGTATAGGTTTTAAGACATAACCATTGATATAATCAAATTGTCCTAATTCTGGTGTGATTCATAGGTATACAGTTAAATTTAGACAAAGTGAAATTATAATACAGTTTTTGTTATTTAAAATAGATTGAAAATTAGAGACTAAGTACAAGTAGTGTTCTGTAATTAATCTATAAACAAAGAACTTACCTTTGTACTATCGTACCTTGAAATTTACCTTTTCCAAAAGACAATGCGTTTAGCAGCAGCCTTCAAAGAACCTTCTTTCTATGATAAGCCAAGTTCATCTTTGCCAAGAAAATGTTTTGGATAATTCCAAGAAGTCTTATTGGAACAAATCAGATGTGTCTTCTCTTGTCCTATTGAATATGACTTTGTAAGATCAAAAGAGAGGGCTTTGTTTCAAATTTTCTCTACTAGCCTAATATGTATTGGCACTTAAAATGACTGCCTTTTAAATAATGTAGAAAAGCTAATTACCACTAAGTAATCATCCAAATATGTATGTCATCAAATAAATTATTTTCCTTTTGGAGAATAACTGACTGCTGTGTTGCATGAGCCAATTTATTATCTCTGTTCTGGAATCTTAAAGGAAGGACCTACAAGACTGGAGGACAGAAAGGAGCTATGTACCAGACTCAAATTTTATGATGAATAGTCTTAGAGTAGATTTAGTTCAGTTCCTATGTAATGCATTTAACTCATTTAGATTTTCTACTTATTTATTTATTTTATTTTTTCCGCTGTACAGCATGGGGACCAAGTTACACATACATGTATACATACATTTAGATTTTCTTAAAAAAATCCTAGTATTTGTTTTATTTGTGAAGGAAATATATTTAATAAACTTGGAGAATCTTGATGAATAAAGATTCATTTTAAATCTGAAGAAAAATAAACTTACAGACTATCGATAAAGAAATTACTCAGTATCAGAGTTCCTGTCGTGGCTCTGTGGTAGCAAACCCAACTAGTATCCGTGAGGACATAGGTTCGATCCTTGGCCTTGCTCAGTGAGCTAAGGACCCAGCATTGTCATGATGTAGGTTGCAAACGTGACTTGGATCCTGGGTTGCTGTGGCTTTGGCCAGCATCTACGGCTCTGATCGACCCCTAGGCTGGGAACTTCCATGTACCATAGGTACGGCCCTAAAAACACACACAAACACACACACACACAAAATTACTCAGTATCTGTTTTATCTGTATAATTTTTTTCTTCCAATACAGATATTATATCAACATTTCTCAGATTGGAGGAAAATGAAATAATGAGATTTTTTGGCTGTACCCATGGTGTATAGAGGATCCTGGGCCAGGATAGAATCTTACACCACAGCTATGGCAACACCAGATCCTTAACCCACTACGCCACAGCAGGAACTCCTAAAATAACATTTTTGATCTGGTTGTAGCTCAATTCTAAATTCAGACAATATTAAACTAAACACCACTTTCTACCTTGAGTTTGTAAAATTAAAAGTAAAATAAGAAATGAAGAAAACTAAACATTTCACTTAAAATTATAGAAATGAAGGATAAACATAAAAATAAGTAAATTATCAACAGCTATTTTCAGGATAATAGCAAAAGTGGACAAATTTGCCTGTAATCACTGATCAAAGTACTCAGCTCATCATCTTTATACCACTTTGTATAGATGTGATAATATTGGATAATGTTGGTGTTAATTCTTATGTAGACTTACAGATTACATAGTCAGGTTGTAAATCAGGAGATTTTAGTAGCGCAGAAGGCTAAATGCATGACATGAATCAAAGGTACTGATTGTGATATAATACTTAGTACATTTAAGCTTATTATTATAGTAGATAAGTTCCTCATGGAAGACTGATGGTAGTCATAGTTGCTATGAGTGAAAATTACCAATGTAAGATCTATACTAACAAGATTCTATACATTTCATATTATTATATTTGTTTTATAAATTTAGTTTAAACATAAGAAATCTGACATGAAAGTCATGAAAGCCTTCTGAAAGTTGTGTTTTCCTTAACTTATGTCAATTGCAGAAATTCCAGGAGAATTCATGAAAATACAGGAAACACAATAGTAAGAAATATATTTTATGCATCAAGTTCTTGAATACATTTTTGAATATCTGTCATGCTCAGTTTCATCAAGCTCAGTGCATAGTTTAACTATTGGAAGCATCATTTCATATCATCACTTGGTTTTTAACATCTACCCTATTTTCCAAATAGCAAATATATTTGGCACTATCAGAAATGAAATTTTGTGTTTGGTTACATATTAACCTACCATTTCTCCAGTACTTGGTTTTAATATGTTGAGATTACATACGATTGACGTCACTCTACCTACACTATGCTGAACTTTAATCTAAAAATATGAGCCCTATGATTTAATAAAATATTTTCAAGGAGTTCCTATTGTGGTGCAGCGGAAATGAATCTGACTAGGAACCATGAGATTGCATGTTCTATCCCTGGCCTCTTTCAGTGGGTTAAAGATTTGGCGTTGTTGTGAGCTGTGGTGTAGTGCAGGCGTGGCTTGGATCTGATGTTGCTGTGGCTGTGGCACAGACCGGCAGCTGTAGCTCTGATTGGACCCCTAACCGGAGAACCTCCACATGTCACGGGTTCAGCCCTAAAAACAAACAAAAAAATTTTTCAAATGATGATATTCTTTTAGTTGCCACCTGGGAAATAAGTTGGACAGGCCATTTTTCATAGAAAGATTGAAACCCTAGATACTGAAATTATCTTTACCCCATTTATGTTTTATTATGTTCTTTAGAGTCAAAATAGTACAGGTTAATCAGTCTTTTATGTATTTTCTTATTTTTGTTACTTAAATAGTATTTACCCTCTATCTCCTCTAATATACATATTTTTAGGGTCGCTGTTAATGTCTTCCAATACTTGGAAAAATACATTTCATTCACTATGTAATCTAGACTAGATTTAACCTTCATTCCCTTGTTTTCACTTTTTTTTTTCATTTAAATAGTCAAGGTATATGTGGAGTAAACCATTTTTTATGAAGTTAAATAACAGTCCACATAGATGTAGTAGGATGCAATGAATTTACAGGAAAAAAGAAAAAAATGCTACCTTTTGGGAATTAAACTAGCAAGATACACATGTAAAGAATGTGGTTAGAGGCTTATTGTTGGTATTAAGATAGAGAATATTTGAATATTTGCATAACAAAGGAAATCATTTGGATATTTGGGGGGCAGATGTTAGAGGGAGTAATTGATGGCCAAGACCTGCTGGGAGAGGAGCCAGATAACCTGTGTTTTTAATAAACTCTCCTTGTCATTCTTTTATAACCTGTGGAGGTTTGTATGGAATTTAAGTCTGATATTTACATTTTGCTCATTTTTTTGTGAAGTTATTTTTCCTGAACTTTTGGAAATTTTCTTGGTTTAGGTAGCTTATCTTCATAGAGCTAGTGAACTATTTCACAGAGCTTTTTCTTCTGTGTATGTTTGTATTTATTTATGTTTAGTGTTTAAAAAATTATAGATGGTAGTTCCCATCATGGCGCAGTGGAAACGAATCTGACTAGGAAGCATGAGGTTGCAGGTTCAATCCCTGGCCTCGCTCAGTGAGTTAAGGATCCGGCGTTGGCATGAGCCGTGGTGTAGGTCGCAGAGGCAGAGGTGGCTCAGATCTGGCGTTGCTGTGGCTGTGGCATAGGCTGGCAGCCATAGCTCTAATTAGACCCCAAGCCTGGGAACCTCCACATGCCGCATGTGTGGCCTAAAAAGCCAATCAAAAAAATTTTTTTAAATTAAAAAATTAAAAATTATAGATATGGTAGCTTGCTTTCTGGGATGCAGTGACTCTATCAGCTTTTCCCCTGGGACTTTTTTCCTTTTGTTGCTTCTCCTTAATGTGGATTCTTGCAGGGAGCCGAGGAGATACAGGAGGCCAAGGAAGGGAACTAGCCTGACGGCACTGTTCCTAAGGCAGGTTTCCTAACCAAAGAAAAAAAAAGTCTACCCGCTGGCACAGTTCCAAGGGCAAGTTTAGAAATAGGGAAAAGGGCTTACCCAGTGGCGGCACAGTTCTGAGGGCAAGTTCTAAAAATAATGAGGCTCACCTGCTAACCCGACAACAATGGCAACAATAACAAAATGAAGGCTTTGTACAATAGTGCAAGAATAAAAATTGCTTCTTGGAAAATTCAGTTTTTCCTGTTATTTACTTATTATTCACCCTTTTCTGTTATTTGTTATTCTTTGTTATTTTTCTATATTGTTTTGTGATTCAATAAAATTGAAACAGTAATAAAATAATAAGCGTTTCACCTTGGTGAAATTCCCCCTATTCAGATCTAATGTAAGCAAAAACAAAGTGTTCATTGGTTTGTTACAAGTAAAAATAGGTTTTAGAGTTAGGTAATTGTGGAGTGTACAATAGGGTTAGAATAGGTTAGATATACATTATTCTTGATGGAAAAAAATAATAATCTTGCTTTTAATAAGTTTTGTAGGGGGCTTTTAAGTTTTATGAAATTAAGTTGCTTTGATATAAAAAATATTTTCTCATACTGTCCCCTGACCATAACGCTTTGAAGTTAGTACCCCAAGCTTTAATCTAAAAAATGAGTTTTTGTAAATGTTAAATTTTTGTGCTTGTGACCTTTCTTGTTGTTAAAGATTAGCTTAATAATGGGTGGCACTTGCTAAGAGTAACCGCAAAACGTTTTATACCGAATTGCCTTATTTTCATATAATGTTTTTTCCACATAATGTTTTGTACCCATTGTAATTTCACATGATGCATTGTATCCTTAGTTTTAATTAAAATTCTTAGAACACAATATTTATCTACTGTACCATGTAGTCTAAAATCTAACCTTTGAAAATATGACCTAAGCACTATAAGTTACAATTAAGCTGTCTATATAAACTGCTACTTATGCTAATAAAATTTGAGCAGTCCAGCGCCCTGAAAGAAGGGACAAAGAGGCTGTCTCCGTGTGCTTCGCCGACACTGTCCATCCCCATAGGGGTACCCTGGCTGCTGGAGCTGGACTCCAGCAGATTCTATTTCAGGAAGGGAGTTAGTTTGAGAGCATCCATAGGGGACAAACTGCTTCAGCTCCTCAGATGATCTTGCTGTGCACCCCTTGAGCTCACTGACCTGCTATTTTGGGGGAAACCCCTCAGTTTTAACCGTTGTTCTCAAATTGGCCGACTGCATGTTCCAGTGACCATATTTTTGGCCATTTGGTGTTTTCTGGTTTTCAGGTATGTCGAACATGACTTTGCTTCCATCTGACCTCATGCCAGTAATATACAAATTCCTGGGGTGGTTGGCAGTTTGTCCGCACGTGTGGATATGTCGGGGTTTAGAGGGTTATCTTGTCACATAGTTTTGTTGCAAGTGCTCTTTGTGTGGCTTGAATTTTGCAGTTTGCTTTGAACATTTTTAGGTGGGGATTCAAGGTACAAAACTATGCCACAGTGTTCTAAATTTATATCTGTGAACAGTTCTACAGGTGATTCTTGTACACCACTGCTTTACATTGTAGTATTTAGCTCTAGTGCCTACCATCAACTAATCTGTCTGTTTCTCATAGTTTCAACATATGGGAGAGAAAACCTGAGTAATTATTAACCAGCAAAGTTTTACTTGTCCTCAAATCCAATCATGGTCTCATTGGCATTGAGCAGTGACTGGAACTGATACACTTTTTTGTATAAGACTGAACATTACAGATCAATAGAGTAAAGGGCTGCTTAACACTTATTATAACATTTATCCACAGTTTCTTCTGAAATATCAGAACATGGGACACACACACACAAAAACAAGAGTTCCCATTGTGGCTCAGTGATAACAAAACTGACTAGGATACATGAGGATGTGGGTTCGATCCCTGGCCTTGCTCAATGGGTTAAGGATCTGGCTTGCCCTGAGCTTTGGTATACGTTACAGACATGGCTTGGACCCCACAGTGTTTTTGTGGCTATGGCATAGGCCAGCAGCTGCAGCTCTGATTGGACCTCTAGCCTAGGAATTTCCATACGCCACAGGTGTGACCCTAAAAACAAAATAAAATAATAACAAAATAAAATAAAAAATGAAGCTTTTTTCTCTTTTTATTTTCTCTGCCAGATCTCAGCCCATGCACCATCACTTCATGCTGATTCCAAAGTTTTTTTCACCTATCCCTCCTGATCCCTCCTAAGAAACCTCATTCCCTCAATCTGAGTTAAATGTTTTCTGATTCACTTACCACATTTCAGTTTTTTATCTTTTTGTCTTTCTTCTGTAAGACTCTGAATTCCTTAGAATAGGAATTGTACTCTTTATATCTCTACTGCCTTGTACAATAATTTCCATGGAGAAGAAACTAAGAATGATGAATGAATAATTTATGAATGAATGAGTGAATGAAAATAAATCATAAATAACTATCACTTAGCATTTATCATTGATGGTTTAATGGTAGGCTAAATAATGTCCCTGAAAAGATAGCTACTTCCTCATCTTTATAATCTATGAGTATGCTACCCTACATGGCAGAAGCATCTCTGGAGATGTGATTAAGAATCCTGAGACAGGGATATTTTCCTGGATTATCTGAGTGAGTCCTAAAAATAATCACAATGTCCTTATGAGAAGGAGACATGGGAAGGAGGAGATGTGATGGCAGAAGAAAGAAGTGGTAATCATAGGCAAAGAAATTCGGGCAGCCTCTAGAAACTAAACTAGGCAAAGAAAAAGATTTCTCTCTGAAGACTCCAGAAGGAACACAGTCCAGATGACCCACTGATTTTAGACTTTGGACCTCCAGAACTGTAATAGAATAAATTTCTATTGTTTCATGCCACTCATTTTGTGGTAATTTGTTACACGAGCCAGTGGAGACCAGTACACTGTTGTATTTTTCTTATTGCTTCTGATCAATAATATATACTTTCAAGTTATTGAAATAACTCACAATTGTTTCATGTCAGGCAGAGAATATACTCTCAGTAAAGATTTGAAGACATTCTTCATTTTAATAGCGACATTCTATGAGTTTTCACAAGTATTTAGTGATATATTCTAGTTCCATAAATATGGTAGTCACTATCAGATTTTTTTTCCTTTGAGATGTTCTTGCCACAGGCAAGCTTTTATCTTCTTCCTCACTGTTACTTTGTATTTTTAACATCTGACCTTCAGAGAGTGAGGCATCTCCCAACATACATTAGACCACACCAGGGCACTTAATCATGTAAACAGTGAAATCAGTCTCACTGCTAATCTTTTATCTAATGGCAACTTTCTTAGCTGTTTGTACTTTGATGGTGATGAAAGGGAATACATTTTATTTTATTATTCCACAAGAGTCATTCAAACTTGAGAATCCCAACCTGCACTGGTTATAATTATAATTTTAAAAATCTTGTCTCTTTTTCTCTTTCTTGATTGCAGATACATTAGCATTACTTTGGAATACAATGCTACTCCAATTTCACTTTTCTTTTTGGAATGTGTAATGTAGGAGAAAAAAAAAAAAAAGGATGATGCACCTAGTAATATTTTATCCATGAAAAGAACATTAGTTTTTCCTTTTTGCTTTTGTTATGTTATGAGCTATGTTGGAGATAATGGATTACACTGAAGCCATCCTCACTGAGATTCATCAATCTTGGGGGTTAGGGGGCAACATCCACTCTGCTCTTAGTGATGGGTTTCTAAATGGCATGGCCTTTTGTGCCTTGGAAAAAGAAGTTCGTTTCTAAGTCTTGAGAATTACATTTAGCAAGAAGGCAGAAAATGCACTTATTGTCAGTGAGTAAATTAAGATGAAAAAGAAAGGATGTGGACTTGTTTCAGTTTCATCTCTTTTGGGCAAATGAGTAGAATGGGGTCTCACATAGTGTCACATCCACAGCCCTTTTACCTGTAGAATCATTAAACACCAAGAGCATCTTGTGGTTTGGAAGATCCCACATTTACAGGAGCAGCCAAACAGAACTGTTTAAGTTAAGCTGTTAATCCTAGATTCCTAGCTCACCTCTGAAAAAAAGGTTTAGACATAAATCTTATTTATAAATGGTCCATTTTAAATAAGTGATAATTGGCAAGGCAATTAAAACAGCTAGATTAGCTCTCATTTTAATATGTTAATCCTCCAAAGTTTAACATGCTTTGATCATTACACCTGATGAACTCATTCAGATACTAATGTCATTAATTGCTATTATGCTGGCAAGCTTTTAAATTCTTCATATTATTTGTGTTCCTGTTCTCTTAAAAAGATCTTTAGTAGCCTCATTTTTCTTTTTCTTTTTCTTTTTTTTTTTGCAAAATTTAAAATAGCAGAGGTTATAATCTATATGCTTAAGACTCCAAAATGAGTCTTTTTCAAGTGAGTCTTTTCACCTTTAAGCTCTAAAAAGACAACTTAAGTTTGGATTCTAGTCGATTTAAGTTTCACTGATCTTCTCCAAGACAACAAATTGATCCTTCCTCTAAATGCAACTCATCTTTGGACAATTTCTCACTGTTTTATCTTCTGTTAGATTATATTCTTGTTGTGAAAGCAATGCCAACAGTCATATACCTCCTGCTTACTATTTCTTAGAAGGGCTAGTAAAGGGAGAAATTAAATAACTGGAAAGGTCTGGAATGTAATCACTGAAAGCTACCTACCCACTCACACCCCTTTTGGTATCTGACCTCATTTTTGTCACCCCTTTGGGTTTCAACAAAATTTCTTGATTATTAATTGAAATACTGAGATGATTATTATGTTAATCAGTCATTATTTTTAAAGAAAGAAGTCTGTTCCCTTTAGGATTTCTAATGTATTCCTTTGAATAGCTAATGTATAATTATGCAGGATTTCTGATGAGAGTAATATCTGAGATAGAAACCACGGCCATCCTGATGAGGTTTCCTAGACGGTTCTACCAAGTCAACTCCTGTATGAGCATAGTTAGTTTTATTCGAGGAAGTACACACTCAACTCAGTATTTACTCTTTGGGATGTTGTCATTATACCTGAAAATTGGACCTGCTGGTAGCAGGTAAATGTAATAGAGTTAACAATTTTCTAAATGCAGTTGGCATTTATGCAAATTGAATCGAAGCAACCCAAATCCTTTCCTGAGAAACTAAAAATAAAGTAGGCATAACATCCACACGCTCAAAAAAGGGCATTTAAAATTCCTGTTAATATTATAGAAGTAATAAATAGTTCTTTTTTCTTAAGCTTATTCATACTGGGCTGCTAAAAATGAGCCACTTTAGATATTTAATGAAAAAAATATTTTTTTTAGATATTAAAGTGACTACTCTCTTAGCCTCTTTAAGACAAGGAAAACTGGATGGTAGAGTTATTAAGGAATTTGGCATCAAACTGACTGTCTGATCAAGGCTCCATCATTTCATTTAGGCGAACGACCTCATTTCTGGGTTCCTTTTCTGTAAAATCAGGATAGTAAAAGAATGCACCTCATTGTGTATTGTGAGGATCAAATGAGATAGTCCATAAAGCACTGGGCACACGGTCACAAAACAAGCACTCAGTACGTTAAATATATTTATTACTCATGCTAACACAGTTCATGGGCATACACTGGCATTCCAAATCTGGTATCAGAATGTACAATATTCGGAACAAACATCCTAATTAGCTAATTCCTGGTTCTGTTGTACGGAGATATAAGTTCATAAATAAAAACCAAATTAAACTAAGGATTCCCTTGAATCATAAATCCTTCTAATATGTTTAAAATATAAATCAATTTATAAAAATCCAACTTATAACAAATTTTTATGGAATTGACCTTTTGTGTGGAAATTATATACCTCTTTTTAGAACCTATTGGTGTTATTGTTCTGCCGGATTGAGGATAAACTTCCATGAAGAATTCAAGTGAGTTTTGGTCATATTTTAGGATCCCATTTTATCTGTCTTTAAAACAGAATTAATTTGTTGTTCAGGCTGATGGTTTGGAAGAAAAGCATTTGATTTTCTGGATCAAATAGTGTGATATTCCCTTCTGTGCGATCACTTAGATGCATGTTAAGTATCTTGATGGGCGCCACAGCAGCTCTAATTCCTCCCAGATCATTCCTTGTGCCTAGAACTGTATTTTTATTGTTCGTTTGTTAGTTTTTCTTTTTAGGGCCATACCTGTGGCATATGGAAGTTCCCAGGCTAGGGCTCAAATCGGAGCGGCAGCTGCCAGCCAATGCCACTGGATCCTTAAGCCACTGAGTGAAACCCAGGATCGAACCCACATCTTCGTGGATACTAGCCAGGTTCAAAACCCATGAACCACAGTAGGAACTCCCTAGAATTGAGGGAACTCCCTAGAATTATGCTTTCATACAATCATTAAAATGAGACTTTCTCACTGATTAAGCCATGTTTTCCTAAAGATAACTATTACATTTTTATGAGTTCTTTCTTTTGAAAATGTTAATAATTAGTTAGGAGGGTCTGAAAATTATACAATTCGAAGCAATTTAATTTGTGTAGGTTTTGTTTTGTTTTGTTTGGCTATGTCATGGAGAAGTTTGATGTGACATCTCACTTTCCAGACACAGCAGTGAAAGCACTGAATCCTAACCACTAGACTACCAGGAAACTCCCATGTTTTGTGTAGGTTTTTAAACTAAAGAACAAAGAAATAATTAGGTATAAAGTTCTTTGGAGTTAAAATTTTTAAGGAATTTGTATTGCTTTGTGAATTACTATGATTAACATAATTTGATGAAGTAAGCAATCTGTACTTTTTAACCATCTGTTTGTTCTCAATAAGACTTAAACTGTGACGTTTTTGACTCTGATTTAAGGATCTTCTCATGGTCTAATAGCATATACTAAAGTCATACATAAAATACACACACATTCTGAGAAATTCTTGGAGCTCATGAGTTAACCTTGTATATCTAAATTTCACTTCCTTCTACCATTTTCTATGTTTTTGATATCTTTACTGATATTATTTATTGAGAGGCTATATTGTAATAAATGTTTAAGTATTCTCCCTCATTTATTCCTCACAGTAATACTTTGTGCTTGACATTATTCTCATTTAGAAGATGAGATGAGTAAAATCCTGACTAAATAATTTGCCTGAGGTTATACAGTTACTAAGTGGCAAAGCCGAGCTTTAAACCAACTTGACCATGGTCCTGTATGTTGAGAACACTATTAGACATTGAAGAGAGAGATAAGATCTGCAGAATTACAACCCTCTTAGTCTATCCCAAGACGTCAGCTATAGTCCTGTGCTATACAGCAGGACTTCATTGCTTATCCATTCTAAGTGAAAGAGTATGCATCCACTAACTCCAAATTCCCAGTCCATCCCACTCCTTCCCCTCTCCCCCTTCGCAACCACAAGTCTGTTCTCTTCATTTATGAGTCTCTTTCTGGTTTTTGGGTAGGTTCATTTGTGCCATAGTTTAGATTCCACATATAAGAGATATCATATAGTATTTGTCTTTCTCTTTCTGACTTACTTCACTCAGTATGAAAATCACAGTTGCATCCATGTTCCTGAAAATGGCATCATTTTGTTCTTTTCTATGGCTGAGTAGTATTCAATTGTATATATAGACCACATCTTCATAATCCATTCAACTGTAGTTGGACATTTTGATTGTTTCCATGTCTTGGCTATTATGAATAGTGCTGCAGTGAACATAGGGGTACAATCATCTTTTCAAATTATAGTTTGGCTGTATATATGCCCAAAAGTGGGATTGCTGGATCATATAGTAGTTCTATATTTAGTTTTCTGAGGTACCTCCATACTGTTTTCCATAGTGGTTGTACTAATTTACATTCTCACCAACGGTATGGGTGTGGAAGTGTTCCCTTTTCTCCACACCCTCTCCAGCATTTGTCATTTGTATATTTCTTAATGATGGCTATTCTGACTAGTGTGAGGTGGTACCTCATTGTAGTTTTGATTTGCATTTCTCTATTAATTAGTGATGTTGAGCATTTTTTCATATGCTTACTGACTATCTGTGTGTGTTCTTTGGAGAAATGTCTATTTAGGTCTTCTACTCATTTTTCATTTGGGTTTTTGTTTTTGGTGAGTTGTATGAGTTATTTTTATATTTTAGAGACTAAGCCCTTGTTGATTGCATCATTAGCAACTGTTTTCTCCCATTCTGTAGGTTGTCTTTTTTTTTTTTTTTTTTTTATGGTTTCCCTTGCTGTGCAAAAGCTTGTTTCTTTGATTAGGTCTCAGTGGTTTATTTTTGTTTTTATTTCCATTGCAGCAGAACACTGACCTAAGAAACATTTGTACAGTTGATGTCAGAGAATGTTTTGCCTATGTACTCTTCTGGGAGTTTTATGGTGCCTTGTCTTATGTTTAAGTCTTTAAGCCATTTTGAGTTTATTCTTGTGCATAGTGTGAGGGTGTGTTCTAGTTTCATTGAAATACTTGCAGCTGTCCAGTTTTTCTAGCACCACTTACTGAAAAGACCAGTCTTTTTCCCATTTTATTTTCTTGCTTCCTTTGTCAATGATTACTTGACTGTGGTGTCTGGTTTTATTTCTGGGCTCTCCATTCTGTTCCATGGATCCATATGTCTGTTTTTGTATCAGTACCACACCGTCTTGATTACTGTAGCTTTGTAATATTATCTGAAGCCTGGGAGAGTTATGCCTCTTGCTTCCCCCCTGCCCCCATATATATATGTATGATGGGTTATTTCACTGTAGCAGAAATTGACAGAACACTGTAAATCAACTATAATAAAACAATTTAGAAATTTAGTTGATTTACAATCAAATAATAAAAAAGTTAAAAAATATAGTTGATTTACAATGCTGAGCCAATTTCTGCTGTATAGCAAAGTGACCTAGTCCTACATACATATACATTCTTCTTTTCACATTATCCTCCATCATGTTCCTTCACAAGTGATTAGATATAGTTCCCCATGCTATACAGCAGGATCTCATTGCTTATTCACTCCAAATGCAATAGTTTGCATCTACTAACCCCAAACTCCCAGTCCATCCCACTTCCTCCCCCTTTCCCACAAGTCTATTCTTCATGTCCGTGAGTTTGGTTTTTTTTCTGTAAATAGGTTTATTTGTGCCATATATTAGATTTCAGATGTTAAGTGATAGCATATGGTATTGTCTTTCTCTCTCTTTTTTTTTTTTTCCCTTTTTTTTTTTTTTTTTTTTTGGTCTTTTTGTCTTTTTAGGGCTGCACCCATGACATATGGAGGTTTCCAGGCTAGCGAGTTGAATTGGAGCTGTAGCCACAGGCCTACACCACAGCCACAGCCACACCAGATATGAGCCACGTCTGTGACCTACACTACAGCTCATGGCAATGCCAGATCCTTAACCCACCGTGAAAGGCCAGGAATTGAAACTGCAACTTCATGGTTCCTAGTTGGAGTTGTATCTGCTGTGCCGTAACAGGAACTCCTGTCTTTCTCTTTCTGACTTATTTCACTTAGTATGAGAATCTCTATCTAGTTCCATCCATGTTGCTGCAAATGGCATTATTTTGTTCTTTTTATATTTTAATAAAAACGAAGTAAAAAAATAAATAAAGTCTAATATAGGTGACACAACAGAGGGATCCCAGAGAGTTTTCATGGAGGCATTCAGAACAGTTTCATACAGGAGGTGCAAATTAGAGTGAATCTCGACAAATAAGTGTTTATCAGTAAATCAATGGTTTCAGAAAATTATCCAAGGGATGGAAATGGGCAAAGATACCGTTAGTTATCCTTTTAGGGGAGTGCTCAGTGATATTTAGTTGTCAGGACTATGTACCTTTGGATGACTTTATACTGACTAGGAGGGGTAAGAGTTAACTTTTTGGAAACAGAGTCACACAAATAATTCATATTTGTAGGAATGAAAACAGTTTTTTTTCTACTAAAGATAGAATTGATTTCTATCCAGTACAAATGAGAACCCTAAACACTGCACTTCTTCCTTCTACAGGATATGGATATTAAGTGATCTGAATATATTTAGATGTATTTCAGTTTTCCTAACTAAATGTGTGTGTATGCGTGTAAGTGTGTTTATGCCAGGTGCCCATTATCTATATATTATATGTGAATATAGGTAGAGATATTTATTTATCTATCTATATATTTGTGTATCTTTTCTTCCTGTTTGCTTTTAGATGTTATTGACATTTTATTAGTTTTCTCACTAATTAATGCATTTAATAAAATCCTTTCTCAGGTGTTAATTTTGTATTTACATGAGAGCCATACATTTAACTTTTTGAAAACTAAACTTTTAAAAGTTTAATTTAAAATTTTAGTTTAAAATTAAACTGGTATGGAAACCTTCATTAGAACAATCACCTTGAACATAGAGCAGACTCATAAAATTGCCTGGAATCTAGGAGTTGTATGTTCATCTAAAATACAGGAGAGAAGAATGGCTTAGGGAATGCATAAAGCAGGGGAGACAAGCAGCGCCCAGTTTTTATAGAGCTTGAGTGCTATGCTAAGTAACTATTTATCATGTAGCTATAACTATTAAGCTGAACTGAAGAGGCATGTAAATTAAAATCAGAAAACAGCTAGATTTTTTTTTTTTAATTAATGTCTTTGTAAGTCCACTTTGTTGGCACCACTGTATCTGAGGGATGCAATTTAAGAAAAATCACAGTAAATTTTCTGGATAATCTTAAATAGTAGATTTTGGTAAAGAGTACCAATTCATAATTAATATGTTGAATCCCAGGTCATAATAAAAACTTCAGCTTCATTCAAGGCTTTTCCCACACTGAAACTTGACCTTTTTGCAAGGTTGGGGCAAGGAAGAGGGGGACATGGTCATTATCTCCTTAGTCCCTTCCTAAATTCCATGCTTCTGTTTCTCCTCTACCACTTAGCAGGGGTATGTAACATCTCCTGAATCTAATTTGAGTGGTTCTATCAAGGAATAAGGATTGGTATTCTCTGCTTTGCTAAGTGTTTACATCTACACTTTTCTCTTTTAAATGCAATTTGGAGACCCCTCCATCTCTAGATTCTCTTTCCTGTATCTCCTTTAATATAGTAAATCCATTATGCTTTGAATAAATACAATGGTTTTACAAAATATGTGAGGTTCACAATGTCCATAATAAATGCTCAATAAATGTTTATTGTTATTTTTCAAGTTTTGAAATATCTACCACACGTTACTGCAGCCACAGAAGAGAAACAGACATAGGTTTGAAAAGCTCGGTTTTTTTCTTTCGTATAGCCTTATCTATCTTAAAAATGATTCTGAACACGATTTAAAAACAATAATAAGATACATATATGAGTACTGTTTTGAAGGATTCTAAGCATTTATATAAAAAATCTTTTCCAAATCACAACTACTTTCTGGCATAGTCATCTCGAGTTAGTACACATTTTTGATTTTTTATTACCAAAACTGATTAAAATTAATTTTGTTTACTCTTTTTTCAGTTCCCAGGCATCAACCTAATTGATACTGTGTTTCTGCTTCAGTTGATTAGTTTTTCGGTTTATATGCAATTTGGGGTTTGAAGGGAAACAATGATAAGCAGATTGAGTGTCAGTAAGTTTATCAACATATGGCTTTCCTGTCTAAATTGAATGTGGAATGTAAAACTTCATTAAAACTCACCTTTGAAACCTACCAATAAACAGTTCAGAAAAATGTCTAATGAGATGGCAATAGAAAGTCTCCAAATACATTAGCCATTATTGTCTTTATTAACATAAACAAGCCAGTTGACATACTTTTCTTTAAAATGTTTTTAGTAGGGGTAGAGCTACTACCTGCAAAATCCTGATTGTAAGATGTAGATGGAATTTTTCTTACTTCTCTGCAAGTCCTTTTGTTTTGTTTTATTTTCTTCCCTCACTCTGTTAATTCTTTGTTCCACAACCTTCCCCAGTCTTTGTTTCTGTTTTCAACATTCCATAGTAATAACTTTTCTGATGTCTTAGTCTCTCAATTACATTATCCCCTAAATTCCAACGAACTTTTTCAGCATTTCATATCTGCAACCCACTAATATCGTTCAGTCCTTTATCAAACAAACAAACTGAAATAAAGCAAAGGAAATACAAACCAAACCCTACCACTTTCAAGACTTGAACCCTGAATTTTCTTTCTAAGGAATTTGATTTAATAATTACTTGCCCTTCACATTCCCTATTTGTCTTTATTTGTAAAATACTGTCCAGTCATAGCTGCTGAGTGGTGCTACAAAAAGCTTGCTTAAATATGTTAAAAGATTCCACAACGGGTAAAGAGACTAATGGAAATCTCTGTATCTTCCATTCAATTTTGCTGTAAATCCAAAACTGCCATAAAAAAGGAAAAGTCTTTTTTTTTTTTTTTTAAGACTCCTTTACATGGTTTCACCTCATATGAGCTCTTTAAAAATGGCTCGGCAAACCCCTGTACATATACCTATAGACTCTTTTGAGGCTGTTACAGATTTTTTCAAATTTTCCCAAGGCCCTAAGCTACTTCATCAACCAATAGCGTTGAGAGAAAACATCATGTATTATGTCAATGAAGATCTTAAAACCACTTGGAAGTGGTTTCTTGAACCTCATTCTTCCTCAGACCTCACTTGTTTCCATCCTTTCATGTTTCTCCATTTGCTTTTCTTCCAGTGCCTTGAACGAAGATATATCATTTCTGTACTGCAGGCCTTCTCAGTTTGTACACTCATTCCATGACTCCTCACTTTCTCCGTAACCTCCCTGGCGTGACTGTTCTATTTTGGAATTTTCTTTCCCTCCATCCTTTTCTTCCCCTTCATACCTACCAACACACACGTCTTTCCCATCTTCAGGAAGAAAAAAACAAAAATACTTCCATAGATGTTTCTACTCACTGAACTCATGCAAAAGATTATATTTTCTTTATGTCTCCCAACAGGAACATTCTATTTTGATGTAACTTTCATACTCACTTTCAACATTGTTTCAGGATAAAGGATATGGTAGTGTTACAATTCAATATAGCTTAAAGCAATGGGACAAAGTATCAATTTAAAACCAACTCCTGACTTTACCTGCTCACAACTTTGGAGTGAGGTGTAAGACAGGGCTTTGCAAGTCATTCATTTTTAAAATAGATTCCCCCAAAGCTTTAAATGAGGAAAATAAAATTTATATATCTTAGTCCTAAGATTTGGGGTAATTTAGCATTATTTTTTGTAATGCGGGTTACACATTTCCTTAAAACTTTTTCCTAACGCTCTTTCTAGATCTTCAGCCCATTTTCCCTTTCTTTCCCTCTCTGAGCAATCATATACCACTAGGTCCTGCAGGAATCCAGGCTTCTTCTTTCCCTTAGTGATCTTAATAATCCTCACAATTTTAGTCTCCCTCAGAGCAAAATGATCAACACATTTGTATCTCAAGCTGCCTTGTCTTCTAGGACTTCTGAAATACAGAAGGAACTCAGCTGGATGGATCACCTCAAACTCAACATGTTCAAAGTGCACGCATCCTCCCCAGTACCAGGCCTCCTCCTGCCCTCTTTACCTCAACTGTGAAAAAACATGATATGCTTCCAAGGCAGGCATCTCCCAGGTCACTGACTTTTCATTGTGCTCTAAGCGCTATGTCCATTGTCTCACCAAGATGCTCTGAGTGTTACTTCACGTAAACAAGGTGACTTTCCTCAAAAAGCTTTGAAAATTTCTTTTGGTCAAATAATAACATAAACACTTTAGGAGTTCTCGCTGTGGTGCAATGGGATCGGTGGTGTCTTGGGAGCTCTGGGATGCAGGATCAGCTGTGGTTCAGATCTGATCACTGGCCTGGGAGCTCCATGTGCCACGGGGCGGCCAAAAAAGAAAAAGTAATAATATAAATATTCTAGAATAGCACCTAGAAAGTTATCTTAAATATTTTATTTCCAGTTAAGTGTTAAAACCTTTCAAGGAAACAAAATGTGATGTCAGTCTTGGTAGATGGCTCAGTAGTGAAAGGCAGAAGGGCAATGAGACATAACAGTTTTCAGCAATCTCCTTAGAAAACAGTGCCCAGCTCTGAAGGCTGAATATTCAAGACATGTCTCTGTAGTGAGGATGGGTGAATTACATTCTCAGGGCTCTATTACAATAGTAATCAATTTCATTTTAATAACTCCATTTGTTCTGACTGCATTTTTACCTAGCCACCTTAAGATTATATTTTGGCTTCCTGTGTAGTTTTTCCTGCCGATTTAGTTGAGGCAAATGTTCAGTCTAAATAGTACTTGAACTTTTCACTATAAATTAAAACACTGGCTTTATGGCTTTATATTATGAGCTTGCTGAATGTTGGTACATTTCAGGGCGATTGGTCAACTTCTTTTGTTTTGCTTTTATTGGAATACTGTATCTGTATAAAATAATTATATACCTCCATGCGTTCAGACACTGACCATAGCCATGTACCCAGAATCCTGATTAAGAAGCAGAAATGATTAGCATCTCCAAACCCCTCTACCCAAGCCCCTGGAACCTCTTATCTAGGCAATTAAAATAAGCTTCAACGCATTCTCCCTGTTTCTCTTCACTGCTGCTTTCTAAATCATAATTCCTATGCTTCCCAGTTGCCTAATTTCCAAGGTTCTTGGAAGTCCTTGTCTACCTTTCCAGCTCCAAATCTCACTATTTCACTACCAAAATAAATAACTTTCCAGGTCTAGAGATTCATCAAGAAAGCAAAGCTTTGGGGATTACATCAGGCTAAAGAAACAGGAGCTGCCACCAGACCAATGATTCTTGACCAGTATCACACTTTGGAATTTTCAGAGATGCTTTAAAGTGTATGCACATCTGGCCCAATTTTTATTATTTTTGATGGCTTTCTTTCACATCTGACAACCAATATGCCAGAAAAGTATGTCAAATTTTACTTTCAAAAATATATCTAGCACCCAGTAACTCCTCAAAGCTTCATAACTAACACCTCAGCACTTTCATATCTCCTATGGACTATCGCAGCATTCTCCACTCTTCAGTCTTTTAACACAAGAACTAGAGCGATCCTGTAAAAATGTGTGAGTCAAATCTTACCTCTTTTTTTTTGTTTGAAAAATCCTCCAACTGCTTTCCATCTCAGAGTAAAACCCAAAGTCCTTAAAATAGCTCTCAGATCCCTCATCTGCACTGTCCAGCACAGTGGCCATCTCCACACATGGTTACTGAGCACTTCAGGTGTGGATTATAAATTGACAAGTGCTGTAGGTAAAACATACACACCAGATTCCAAAGACTTTGCACAGAAAAAATTTTAGATATGTTTGTGTTTTTGATTGAAGTGAAAATGATAATACTTTTCATAGAGTGCATGGAATAACATTGAAATTAATTTCACGTGTTCTATTTTCATGTGATTATGTGAAAAAATTTTAATTACTTATGTGACTCACATTATATCCATTGGACAGGGCTGCTTTAAATAATTTAAGCTTCATTATTTTTCTGCCCTGTTGCTTCTTCACTTTTTCTTACCAGACTGTCTTCCTTTCTCTTCTCTGAGTGCACCAAGCAGGTTCCTGATGCCCATCCTTAGTGCTTTAATTTTCCTGCAGTCTGGAAGTTTCTTTTCCTAACATTTCGTGGAATCTTCTCCATTTCCTTTAGGTCTTTTCTTTAATGTTATCTTTCCAGGGAAAACTTCTGTGACTACTTGATCTAAAACTGAAATCCATGGAACTTTGTATCTCTTTTTCTCTGCTGTTTTTTCCTCCCCGCAGTTCTTATCTTTATTGAACACAGATTTGTCCTATATCACGAACTGAATATTAGAGGATCTTTTTAAATCTAGCAAAATCTAGTTTCTGTAGGCCAAAGCACACAATCCAAAGGTTGCAGCAGACTTTACTCAAAACTGAGACAAAAGCCAGGGACTTTAAACTAAGGAGAGGTTCTCTCCAGGACTTCAAGGCACATGAATAGAAATGTTGGAGTACAGACTTGTGGTTGCCAAGAGGAAGGGAGAGGGAATAGGAGGGACTGGGAATTTGGGGTTAATAGATGCAAGCTATAGCCTTTGGGATGGATAAGCAATGGGATCCTGTTGTATAGCACTGGGGACTACGTCTGGTCACTTGTGATGGCATTATAATGTGAGAAAAAAGAATGTATACATGTATGTGTGATTGGGCCGCCTTGCTGTGCAGCAGAAAATCAATGGAACAGTGTAAATCAGCTATAATGGAAAAAATAAAAATCATTATTAAAAAAAAGAAAGAAATTTTGGTATGAGACAGCACTCTGGAGTCCCTGTGATTGTGACTTTTATGTTCAGGAGGTATGATCATCAATAGCAGAAGCCCAGGTCTCCATCTTCTGAGAGGGACAACTGCAAGAATCTCATGGCCACACTTAGGCTAGGGCAGGTGTGGGTCAAGCAAAGGCACTTGGAATGGAGACTGAAGCAGAACCCCAAAGTCTTTTGTTATCGATGGGCAAAAAATGGCAGGTTACCAAGAGCAAGAAGCATTATCAGAGAGGACAGGTTGCTTTAGATGGTTAGGAATAATGGAGACCTCTGCTCAATGATCATGACCTCCCAATACCAAAATAATGATCACATAGAGAGCTAAGGAGACTGTTGTTCTATGATGTATACTTTAATGACCATTATTTGGGGGCTGTCCAGCATAGTACAGGCCAACTTATCATCTGCAATTTCACACATCTCTTTGGTCACTGCATAGATGCCAGCATGATAGCTGGGTCAACAAATGTCCCATCAGGGTAATGGCAATGACTAGTCCTCCACCTCTGGAAGGAATTTGTTGTTCTTATTCATCAGTGTCCAAACACATTTAATTGTATCATAAAGTACATTTCGTGCTTCCCTTAAGAGGCTAGTGTTAGTTACATTGCCCTAAAAAGACCTGGGAAGGGAAGATCAATTACCTTTGGTCATCTCTCAGGTTTAACCATGTGTTAAAGTGTGATTTCTGCTTGCTACATATAAAACTCATGAACCAGCAGACATGACCATGCTTGTAGCAGGAAGAATAAAATAATATAATGAAGGCCATTAACTAGAACATTAACATTCATAGCCATAATAGAGACTGAATTGTATCTTCCACAAATTCTTGTGTTGGAGCTTTAGCTCCAGCATGACCGTATCTAGAGACAAGGCCTTGAGAAGATGATGAGAGTTGAATCAGGTCATAAGGGTGGGTCTCTAACCCGATAAGAGGGTGGTCTTGTAGGGAGAGGAAGAGAGCCATCCCTCAGACCTCACATGGCATTTGCAAGCCAGGAAGAGTCAGGAAGAGAGCCCTCATCAGAAGCCAACTAAGATGACACCCTTATCTTGGATTTCCAGCCTCCAGATCTATGAGAAAATGAATTCCTGTTGTTTAAACTACCCAGTCTACGGTGTTTTGTTTCGGCAGCCCAAAGAGACTACGACAACCAAGGACAAGAAATGCAGTTTGGAGGCACAGAGACAGTCATGGAGAGTGAAAAATAAATGTAATCTAGAATTATGAGGCATCAGGGACTGTAAAGTGAACAAAATTTTCTAACGCACATCCCTTTCCTTTTCTGAGATATTTCGAACTTTGCCTACAATTGCTATTAAGCTTCTAACGGAAGAATGTATTTTGAAAAAAAAAAAGCAAACACATTTTCAATAAAAGATTGAGTGTATTATGTCTTCCACAACTACTTTAGAAGTAAAAGAGCTATAAAGATTAAAGTCAATGCCAAACAAAAAGGAAGGAATCTGATCTTGAATCTTTGGTCATTGGCTGGAGACTGTTGTTGGGAAGAGGAATGTCAAATTCTTGAAAGAATTTAAAATAATTTAAAATGAAAACAAACAACTCACTCATACACCCCTCCATCTTGTTTAGAAAGCTTAAATGAACACAGGTCTTGACAGAAAAGACTCTTCCTTCTGTTTAGTGGAAGAGGAGCTCTTGCTTTCGTTTAAGGCTTATCAGTTCATTTTTGCTAAAGTCCCATCCCCCAAAGAACATCATTCAGGCAGTCATCTTCTCTTTACCCCTAAGTTTATACTCTTGACACTTTCTCTTCAAGTTTTACCCATCTTAAAACAGTGAACAATGACACAGTAAACCAAACTGTTCCCCAGATCTTGCTACTCTTTCCTCTGCACTCACAGCAAAAGCTATTTACAATTTCATTTTCAGTTTTCTGTCTCCACTCACTCTCTTCCTACTGGTGCCTGCACACAGTATTATCCAACTTCAGCCTTGAGAAGTCTGACAGATCTTCTCTACTCCAAGCTACTTCTGACCTATAAGATGATAAATCCAGAAAAATATCCTGTGCTATAGTACCCGACCAAGAGGCAGATGCTGAACTTTAAAAAAATTCATCCTTTTTGATAACATCCATTACCTAGACATCTTGCCTGTATACATCTTGCTTCTTCACTCTGTTCCCAGGAGATTGATCTTCCCCAGAGGCTTGCTTTTGGTCTTCCCTTCTCACTCCACACTTCATATTTGAATGGACATGTCTATTTTCATGACTTCAGCTGCAAAGCCAGGAAGTTCTGCTCTTAAATGTCCACAAGAGCTTTCTCTGCTGAGCTTTCACCATGTATACCCAATAGTCTACTGGGCATGGAATTTAATTGAGTAGACTTGAAGAGATTACTTAGTTTCTTTAAAGTTCTTTAGTTGCAACATGGAGCAATAATAATAGAAGTAAGAATAGTAGTAATGACAATGCCAGCTACCTTGCAGAGGGTTTTTTGTGAGGAAAAAAATGAGATAATTGGATTAAGAAGATGTGGTACATATACACAATGAAATACTAATCAGCCATAAAAAGGAACAAAATGCCATTTGCAGCAACATGGATGCAACTAGAAATTCTCATACTAAGTGAAGTAATTCAGAAAGAGAAGGAGAAACACCATATTATATCATTTATATGTGGATTCTAAAATATGGAGCAAATCAACCTATCTACAAAATGGAAACAGATTCACAGCTGTAGAGAAAAGACTTGTGGTTGCCAAGGGGAAAGGGGGGAGGCAGTGGGATGGACTGGGAGTTTGGTGTTCGTAGATTCAAACTGTTACATTTAAAATGGATAAGCAACAGGGTCCTACTGTATAGCACAGGGAACTTTATACAGTATCTTGGGATAAACCATAATGGAAGATAATATAAGAAAAGGAATGTATATATATATATATATATATATATGATGGGTCACCTTGCCGTACAGCAGAAATTGGCACATCATTTCAAACCTACTATACCTTAATTAAAAAAAAAATGCGATAGAGTACTGCCTGAGAGTCTATATTATTAATTGTTATTATTTCACAGATCATCGTTTACTTAAATTCATTATTTCCACCACCACCCCCTAAAACATATTTGGTTTCTTTTAGTTTATGTCTCTGTGAAGAGTGGTATCATCTATATAGTTTTTCAAGTCAATGACTAGGGAATCACTCTGCATTTCTTATTCTCCATTAGCTTCCCCATCTTCTTGTTCACCAATCTAGCTGACATTTCTAGAATCCATCCAGTCTATTCTCACAGCCATTGCTTTAACTAAATCACTCATCATTTCTCCCTGGGGAGGATATGCATTTTAGTTTACTTCTAAACTAAGTCTTTAGTCTTAACTTGATTGAATCTGTTTTCCCCAATTCCTTTCAGAGTTCTCTCTCCAAAATACAATTGTATTCATTTTCCTTCCTCTGTTTAAATTCTTCTGGGCTTCATTCTCATGTTCTGGATAGAGTCCAGGCTTGGTATATAACACAGGACCCTCCAGAGCCTAAACCTGGCCAACATTTCTTACCTTTCCTCCTATAAAATACCAATTCTTCATTCTTTTTTTCCATGTAGTTCTTCTCTCTAAAATGCCCATTAACTAATCTTTGCCTGGCTAGATACTATTTCCCTCTACAATGTCTCTCTGACAATCTAAGCTGGGAACATCACCTATAAGTCCCCATAACACTCTGTTTTCACATCTGCTATAACATTTATTGCTCTGTGATGTCCTTGAAAATAGTCATGATAAAACAACAATGAAAAAATAGTGCAGAGTTCAAGTGACCAGCCTGTGTTCAGGAAAAATGGGAAAAGCAATCTTTGTAGGTAGGGAAGGCTGGCTATATTGGGGAGTTGTTGTTCCTTTGGTTATATGACTGGATAAATCTATCAGTTTTGGAGAATCTGGGACAGATCCCCAGTTCCTTAAATTGATAATATTCCTTCCAAATAAATTGAGTCCCTTGCCACTCAAAACATCATTATACCAGATAGAGGATATTAAAGGAGAATTATATATTATTCTTTCTTTTCTTTTGACAAGGGAAAATATGTTGAAATGACTGTCGTATTATTTACAGTATGGCATCTGTAATAAGAATACTTAATTTTTTAATTTAAACTATCCCTTGGAAATATATAATAGCCTCTTTCAAGATTTTAAATAATTCATGATGGTAGATGTCAAAATTGTTTGCAGGAATATTAATTTGCCCCCTTTCTTTTGTAGTTTCCTTTCAGCTGGATAATAGAAAACAGTTAACATACATTGACTTATTGTAAAATAGATTTTGCTTTAAAATAAAAATGTTGTACTCTTTGACACTAATTGAGACTTTTGGCAGTCTCCAAAGATTGGCTTAAATTGAAAAAAGTCACTGCAGAACATAATCTAAAGTTCTCTCTATGTAATTCACATTGAAAACATGGAGACTGTATTCCTCTTTTAAAAAATTTTGACCTAATGATATCTCTTTATAAGAGAAGAGCTGGGGTAATGAAAGACCTTATGATCATCAATAATATGACTGCTTTTATTTATTTTCCTATAAGTATATAAATACAGTTTTCTCCCTCGAATGGTGTGGGAGTCTATGGTAGTCTTCTTCCAGAAGTCCCAATGTGTGAAATAAGTAAGAAAAAAAAAAAGCAGAATGTGCAAGTCAGGCACACAGAGAAGGGGGTACTATCCCCAAGCCAATACAATAAGAATTGCAAGAACCAGATCTTACAAAGTAGGCTTTGTGGTGTGGTTTCCTGGGTAGCAGAATATGAGCCAAAGCTTTGTGCTGATGTAATTCTGAATATAAGTTGGAGAGCTCATCATTCCTTGAGCTTCTGACCCAGAAGACTTCTCTCTGCTCAGATGCTTGTAAGAGCCCTGAACTTGAGGACATGCTTAAGAGGAATACACAGAGGCAGTGGGAAGCTGGATTCACCCTCTGCTTCTTTGCTACTTTAGATTTATTGTAAAACATATTAGTTCTTCTGAGAATAAACCATAGTAAATGCACCCTTGAACTGTCTTTGAACTGGGACCAGAGTTTTTAATTAGTCAGTCATGGATAACCAAATCCTAGCTTTTGTAGCACTAGATTTAAAGACTAAATACTGATGCCTGATCCTAGTTATAAAATCTATTTTTTACAAACTCTTCCACTTTACACTACCCTATCCCAGAGGAAAAAATGATCCCGGGAGTTTCCCACATAAGTTTCTTATTTATGCTCATTATACATATGTAGAAAATTAGAAACAGAAAATTAGTTTAAAATGACATTTTTGTAGGAGAAAAATGTATTTAAAAAGCTATGTGAGACAAAAATCTTGGAGCAAAGGTATCATAAAACCAAAAAAAAAAAAAAAAAAAAAGATCAGGCATACTATAATTATAAGTAGGACCCTTTGGAAATCAGAAATAGTCTTAATAATTTTAATTTAGAATTATGGCTATGTCATTTCCTAAATGTTTTAGAGACTACTTCTTAAAGGTACATCCCTTTGCTTTCCAAGAAAAGGACAAATATACATTTTGAAGGTTAAGGCTCTGGATCAATTACATTTACAAGTATTTTGCTCTTTGTCCAAATGTTTCTAGTTGGAAAGTAGTAATTAGCTTACCATTAGTGATGGTAAATGCTCATTATTAGATCTCAATGTTCTCGGTATGACCACACGTATCTCGTGGTTTCTTTGGGAATATGACTATAGTTTATTTCTGCACATTGTTCACAGTGTGTGTGTATGATTAAATGATGGAGAGTGTGTCTATAGATGGTTTTTGTCTTGGACAACTCAACTTTCATGTACTTATCCTGTCTGAGAGAAGACAGGTATTAAGAAGCTCAGTTCTCTGAGTGGCAGTTATCAATCTCATTGCAGGTTCAGGAGATGGAAATATTTATAGCTCTCTCCAAACACTGTTCTGGCTGAAACAATTTTGCAAGAATCTTGATCATTCCGTTTATTTTTATTGAATAAGTACAGGATGGTTTTGGACTTCCATGAGGAGAAAAGAATAGGGCTTGTGAGGCATAGTATTTCTAAAATATTGGTTTAGCTTTTATTTCTACTCAGATAGAAACCTTAATCTTGTGATCAAAATGCCACTGTCATATATAGCCGGGAAAATGTATATTTTGATCTTTGCCCATCATATCAAGTGTCAATGCAAGCATTGCTCTGTGAAGAGGATGGGTTGAGAGGCTGGATATGGAAGACTTGTGGAGAAGCAAAGCAAGAAAATGTACAGTGGGCACAGCAGGACTCTGTGTGATGGACAGGATACTTAAAATCTTCTTTCTGGCTCAACACCTAATTTTACCTCTCTTGGTATTAGTTTCTTCACCTGTAAAATTAGATTAATTTTTAAAAACTCATTCCAGATTTAATCATTTAAAAAAATCATTACGTTCATATGTGCTTCTCATCACAGCATTTTATTAGTAATGCAATCACCTGCTTCAGGAACTCTTAGTAAATCAATCTGATAATTAATTAAGAGGTTTATTCAACAAGCACTTATTGAATATTTACTGCGTGCTAAATGGTACAAAAGATACAAGGTGTAATAAGTGAGTCTCAACCCTCTTTGAGGGCCATAAGACTTACTTTCAAAGCCAAAGAGCTGAGTTATTCCTGTGAAAAGTGCTGTCTTTGAGATATATGAGTAGTGCTAAGGGCTTCTTTTTGAAAAAAAAAAAATATGGGACTGTCTCTGGTAAGGACACATAAACTTCACAAAGGAAATGACATTTTAGTGGAACATGGAAGGATGAGAAGGGGTAGGACAGTTCAGAGAATGAGAAGAGTATTGAAGTAACTTGAGGGAATGTAGGACAATCATTCATGGATATGCCAGGAAACCACAAAGTCTTGTTACTTTCACTTCAGTTCAAAGAGCAGCCATTGTTTGCCTTCCACAAGCGGGGTAATATAGTTAGCTGTGCTGATAGAAAAAATGGGGAAAGTATAGGCACTGACCTCTTAGAACTGTAGTCCACTGGGGAGATTATAAATGGATCCTTCCAGAAACAGCTGTTAACTATTGTGATAAAGAGGTGTGTAGGATGTTACAAGAGCACAGGTATGGAAGAGCTTATCCAAAGATATAGGACGTGACATTTGAGCTCTGCCTTATAAAGTGGGTAAAAATTAGTCAAAGGTAGAACATTTGTCTCAAACAAGGGAGATTAGAAAGAGCTAAGTTAGAACCAGAGGTTAGAAAGAGGGCTATCAGGAGTTCATTATTGTTGAACTGCAAAGTTTGAGACTATGAGATATGAGGCTGAAGAGAAAGGGAAGAGGCAGGTTATAGAAGTTGCATATGCAACATCTTACATGGACTTGACACTGTAGGTTGTAATGAAGTTATTGGGGTGTTTAAATTGGAGCATGACTTAGTAGGCTCTTTATTTAGGGGTGTGGAGGATGTCTGTGAGGGACACAGAGCTGAGGTAGAAGCCTCCATTTGGAGGCTTCTGTAATCACTCATACAAGAGGTAAGAAAAGCTAGAAATACTAGTGGAAGGCAGAAGGGGTAAAAGGGGAGATTAACTAGATAAATTTCTAAGAATGAATCAGATTTTTTTCAATCAATTATTTGTGAGGCTGTGAGAAAAAGAACCCCTCCCCCAAACGTCTTTCTCTCTCCAAGCTTAGAACGTCACTCTCTGGGTTGATTTCATCAAATCTCCCATCTCATGTCTCTACCAATCTAGTGCTGTCCAATAGCACTGTATGGAAGTGTTCTGTATGGTTATTTGACATGGTAGCAATGAGGCAAGTGTGCCACCAGCACTTGAAATATGGCTAGTGGAACTCAATGAGTTTCCAATTTTTGTAATAAAGTTAAATTTAAATAGCCACATGTTTCTGGAGACTAGTATATTGGGTAGCAACAATGACCATTTCTAAATTTCTGTCTCTAACTTAAGTATTTCCTCTTAGAAGACTATACCCAGCTTATCTACTCAATACCCCCAGTTAGATTTCTATTTGATATTAGACTTCACAGTTTAAAATTCAACTTAAGGACTTTCCCCTGAAACCTGTTTCTCTTAATGTCTTCCCCATCTCAGTAAACGACAACTTGACTTTTGAGTTCTCCTTGAGATTTTTCTCTCACACCCAACACCTTATCTATGAACCAATTAAATAAAAATTCGTCCAGAATTTGTCTTCCTACCTGCACAACCATCACTAAATCCACAATCAACGTTGCCTCTCATCAAACTATTGCAATTAGTCTCCTTACTGCTCCCCTCCCCTGCTTTGATCTTTGTGTTTTGTGGAAGTCTGGGTCATATAGTATTATTCTCTTACACAAAATTCTTGCTCTAATGGAGATCCCTGATAGTTCAGTGGGTTAAAATCTGGCATTGTCATTGCTGTGGCTCAGGTCTCAGGTTCAGTCCTGGCTCCAGAACTTTTGTGTGCCTCGGGCTCTGCAAAACAAACAAACAAAAACAAAAACCAAAAACCAAAAACCCTTGCAATAACAATTTAAAATCCTTAAGTGTTCTATACATTTCCTATCACTACATCTTCTGCTGCTTCTCTTCCCTATCCTCACTCTCCTCTGGTTTCCCTATCCTCACTCTCTTCTGGTCACCCTGTATTTCCTTGCTGTTTCTGGGATTCCCCAAGCACGCCCCCTCTGCAGAGTTTTGCACTCTTCCTCTCCACTGCCTGGGATGCTCTTCTCTTGGATATCTGCAAGCCTGGCTTCATCTTCTACATGGCCTCACTCAAATACAGCTTGGCAGTAAGGTCTTCCCTGACAATTGTATTTAAAATTTCCTCCCCCCAGCTGACACCCTTAACCTACTTTCTTCACTCCTCTACTTTATTGTTCTCTTCTGTACTCAGAGGCAGTTGGCTCAGCAAATATTTTATTTACCTTGTGTATTGACGTTGGTCCCCTTACCTAGACTGAAAATCCCCTGCAGAACGTACTTTAATTGATTTTGTTCATTTCCACATTCCCAGAACTTAGAACATTGTCAGAAACATGGGAGGTGCTCAACACGTTTATCTGTTACACAACTCAGTAATTTTCAGACTTCTAACTCATGTTGAGTGGGTGTATCAGTAGAGAAAAGAGGAACAGGCATGACCAAAATAGGTACTCGATAAATATTTGTTGAATGAGATTTTTAAATGAGTTAGTGCAAGTAGCACAATATGCTTAACACTGTGTGTCAAAACACAATAAATGGGCACTCTGAAGATGGGATGTTTAGTGTAGCAAAAATAAGGCTAAACCTTTTTCTTTAGAGAAAGGAATTATTGAAGAAGACTTTAAGTCGTGGAATGACGCCTGTGGTTTCCAGCAAAGCAATAAACTGTGGTTGTACTCCCTCTTTGAACACCCAAACTAATCTTCACCACCACTGGTCCAGTTCAGGGGCTCATCTTTTTTTTTCAGCCATAATCTCCCAGCAGATTGCTGTGTCTCCATTTTTTTATCCTTCAAATCCATCCTTCATCTTCCCACATATTGATTTGTAAAATATATATTGATTCTTGCATTGTTGACCCTTCTTCCCCACTGACATTCCTCATCTTCAAGTATAAACCTTCAGCTCTTTGGCTCTGGTTCTTCAGAAGTAAATAACAGGGTATACCAAGAGAAGTTGTTGGACTAAAGACTAGGGACTTCTATACAATAAGGGACTTTTTTTTACTTACCAATTTCTACGAAAAAACAGATATTTGTTTGTAAGTTTAATTCTCTCCAGAAATACGCTTCCCTGATTTGCTATTCACTAAAAGTTCTTCAAGTGCAGGCACTTGTCAAAAGTCACCCATATTCTCTAATGATTTCACTTCATGATGACAAATGCCTGGCATTTTGTAGCTGAGCTTTGGGGGATAGGTATAAGGTGCACCATTAACGCATGTATAATGGGTACCTTTGCCAGCTCTGGTGTCAAGGTGTTTCTGACACAGCCCTGTAATTAATGGGAATGCACTTTCGGTGGCGTATGTCAGTAATTTGGCAATGACAGAAACATATGCCTGGTTTGATGAACCTGAGAGTGAGAGGAGGTGGGAGAAAACTTGCTAGAAAGCTTATTCCAGTTGACAGTCTACCCTGGGTGACATTAACGAGGCTTTAAGTATGTTGATATAAATCAAGATATAGCCAGAAGCAAGGCCAAGGCAGACTGAGGAAACTCTGTAATCTGCGGTGTTAGTGTCCCTGGGGCAGATGAAGCAATGATGTTGCTTTCAGCACAGAGAAAAATACCAGCCCCCTTAGACTGCTAATGAAGGGGGGTGGGGGGAATCCAACACCTGGTATCGTAACCTTGCAGCACAGACATCTGGGCCATAGTGAGGGGAATTCACTAGTGAAACCCCCAGGGGCCCAAGTCAGAAATCTGGGAGCCATGCTCCTCTTCTCATCCCCAACATCCAGTCATTCCTACACTCTCTCACTCTCTCTTTAAAACATTTCTTTCAAATCTGACCCTGCCTCTCTATCCCTCCTCCAACTGTATACTCTTGGCACACATGCAATGGTCTTCTCTCTGGTTATTTTGTTTTCAACATTTCCCACCCCTGAATCCAGCCACTAAAAGGCTACCAGATTGACTTGGCTTAAAACCAATCACCAGTGTGTATTGTGCGCCCAAGTGCCAGGCAAATAAGAAATCGACAAGGTAGGACTACAAACTCCAATTACAGATGAGGAACCTGAGTCACAGGACAATGAAGTAAATTATCCATATTCTCAAATCTCTTAAAAGACATGCTTGGAATGGACTGCTGGTCCTTCATCTCCAGATCCCGTGCTTCCATACCCTGCCTCACCGTCCTTTCCAGGATGGCACACAGACCTCTGGTGATCAGGCTACTGTCTCCCTCTCCTACTGATTCCCTGCATCCCACCATCCCCACCCTAAATTCCAGCTGCCCTCATTATAATTCCTGGGGCACACAGTGTGTGCCCTAATCTACACCTTTTCCTGTAAATCGTTATATCGTCCTAGGCTCTCACCTCTCATTCCCCTTTTCTATCTGATTTATATTTCACCAAATGTTACTTCTTGGAGGAAGACTTCTACTTCTCCCAAAAATTGAATTTATAGTAAAGTGCCATGTTACTTAAAGTCCCGGATGCCCTGAGTCATAGTCTATTGGATAATTAATTGCTTTTGTAAAAAAGCATATTTCTGAGCTTCTCCGAGCTTGCCTGGAAAAAGTTCCTCTAGAATCCTCATCCTAAGCCAACTCTCTGGGTAATGCGTATTCATGTTCATGGTGGAGAACCATTAGTAGCAGTTGAATGTTTGGGAGTCTGACTCTCAGCTTGGTCACTTACTGTGTGACCAGGGATCAGTTACCTAAACTATGTGAATCTAATTTTCTTCAGCCAAGAATCAGAACTAGCAACAGTGGAGAGCTAAGTGACACAATGCATGCAGAGTACTTTGTGGCAGCAGCAGGACTCCATGAGGCTCTTGTCCTTCTTGGTCTATACAGTGCTCCGCTAGCTCTGCTGTCATGGAATGCCTTGTGCTTTTATAAACTGTTAGGTGATTTGCTTGTCTCCCATGTTGGACCACAGAGAGGAGAGAAGCAAGCCTCCTTCATCTCCATACTCCCCAAGCCCCAGTACAGTGATCCACTCACTCAAAATGTTTAATATGTTAGTTTAATACATGAGTAAATAATTTTTGAATGTCTGTTTAAAAATGAAAGAACTTCCTAATCAAAATTTAAAATAGAGCCATGGGATAGAAGGACTCCACTTCTCTATAAATGAATAGTCCCTACATTTTAAACATGTTATCTTGAATTTTACCTTCTAGCAGATTTGATATAAGATATATTCACTGATGAAAACTTGGAACCTTCCAGAAATATTTTTTTCCCTTTAGCATATATTTAAAGAACGCCTACTAGGCACTAGGTAACCTTCTCGGCAATAGAGACAGCAGTTTTAAAATAGGCAAAAAAAACAAAAAAAAATCCGCTTTTCATAAGGCTTACAAGCCAACGAATGTTGGGAGAGAGAAGGAGCAGACAATACATGTAAGGATATATAGATAAATAAGTCACATGTGTGTTAGTTTTCTACTGCTAGGTAACAAATTGCCACAAACTTAGCAACAGCATGTATTTATCATCTTGCAGTGACTGTGGGCTGGAGTAAGGGCATGGCTGAACTGGATCCTTTGTACAGTTACAGTCAAGGTGTTGGCTGGGTTGGATGCCTGTCTAGGCTTGGGGTTCTCTTCCGAGTCCACATGGTTGTTGGCAGAATACTATTGCTTGAAGCTGTAGGACTGAGGTTCCTGCATCTTTGCTAGATGTCAACAGAGACGACTCTAGGCTCAGAGAAGCTCCCACTGTCCTTACTGTGTGGTCCTTTCACAGTATCTCACAGATGGGCAGCTTCCTTCTTCAAGGCCATCAGGGGAATTTCTTGTTCCAGTCTGCTAAGAAGGGGTCCTAAATAATAGAACCTAATTGAGGAAATGACACCCCTTCTCCTTTGTAGATTCCATTGCCTAGAAGCAAGTCACAGGTCCTGCTTGGATGAAAGAGTAGGGATTTATTCCAGTTATGCTATGAGCACTAGGGAATGTAAGGATGCAGGGATGCTCTGCATGATGGATACAGTTAATGCTGCCATTTGATACATAGGAAGGTTGTTTAGGGCGTAGCTCTTAAGAGGTCTCATCAGAAGGAGAATTTTTCTTTTTATTACATCTATATGAGATGATGGATGTTAACCAAACCTGTTTGGTAATAATTTTACAATATATATAAATCATGCTATACACCTTAAACTTACAGAGTGATATATGTCAATTATTTCTCAGAACTGGAAAATAAATTAATGAAAATCTATTTCTGAAAAGGATGGGAGTTTGTACTTGGATGTGATGTCATCTTAGATCTCTGCTTACCCACATACATGGCACACACGTTGGTGAGAAGTGTTTTGGAGAAAAAAAGGGAGAGAGAGGATCTGTCAAGACGCGGTCAGGGAGCAAGTGTTGCTGTGTGAGTGAGAGTGGACCAGGGGAGAAAAGTCCTCTTTGTTATTTTGGTTAATGTATGTCTCATACAGTTTCTTAATAACTTCTCACATAAATGATATGTCAGCTAAAGGATGTAAAGAACTGATTAAATATCGGAGCAGTTAGTAAAACTGAGTTAAAATAATTAGAACCATTATATGACAATCTTCTCTGTCCAGAAAAATCTGAGAGCAGAAAAGAAGTGGCTTATACAGTGAAATTAACATTTTAGAGATCAGCCTTACAACAAAAGGAGGAAAGTACAAATGAGCACTTTTCTCCTCAGGGATTTCCATTCATCACTTAAGAATGTGGCTTTCTTCTTTTATTACTTGTGATTCATCTCGGAAAGTTCTTTATTCCCAGGAGGAACCCTGCTTTACTCATTCCTACTCACTGTGGGATTGAGTCCCTCTGAAGCAGTTATTTTTAGTCAACGATTTATACTCCTAATTTGTTTCCTGAGTGTTATCGTTGGTTAACCCACCAATCTTCACAAAATCTATTTGAATTCCCATCAAATGCAAATCTCAAAAGCTATTAGCATTAGAAGAGTGAACTTGTCTTCATAGGGAGTTTTCTTTCTGGTTGAGACAGGAGAAACTTAGAAGTGACAAGAAATGTCTGATCCACATGTTTTGCGCTCAAAACATCCTAAGTGGCCCAAACCCCAAAATTAACCTAGAAATTCCTCCCTCAGTGACAGTGGAGACATCCATCTATTTGCAGCAGCAGTGGCTATTCTTTCCACTCTTGGTTTTTATCTTAGTCTGTTTAGACTCCTTTACCAAATATACCATAAACTGGGTAGCTTATCACCAACATAAATTGATTGTTCACAGTCCTGGAGCCTGGGGGATCTAAGATCAAGGTGCCAGCAGATCTGACATCTGGTGAGGGCCACTTTTTATAGAAGGATGTCTTCTACTAAAACCTCACAAGGAAGGGGAGGGGAGCTCTCTTGGGCCTTTTCTAGAAGGGCACTAATCCCATTTATGACCTAATCACCTCGCAAAGGTCTCACCTGCTAATACCATTACACTGGGCACTGGGTTTTTAACCAATGAATTTGGGAGGATTGCAAACATTCAGACCATAGCAGTTTTCTTGTTCTTGGGTTGTACTGATATTCTGATCTGTGTAGGAGGAATTTCCTAGGGATGAAGATGTGGCTACAAGAAAGTGAAACTAATACCAGCTAATCTTGCTACCAATTATCAGTACTAATCAATGCCTGCATAAGAATAAAGATAATACTAAAATGGAATGATTTTTATCTTCAGCTTTTAATTATCTATTGTTTATTCACATTATAAAAGTTAAAATTAAGGGACTCTTAGAGTTCTCTGGTGGCTCAGTGGCTTAAGGATCGTGCATTGTTACTGCCGTGGCACAGGTTCAGTCCCTGGCCCTGAAACTTCCCCATGCTGCAGGTGCATCAAAAGGTGGGCGAGGATTATTAATTATTCTGTACAGTTTTTGTGGTATCATGGCGCTTCATTTTCCAATTCAATAAGCAAAGCCAATGCAGAATTTTTTCCCTCTTTTTCCAAAGTACGTTGTGGAGGGGGGACATGGGTAAAGTCTGCTTAAGCATGCATTTCTTTGAGGTCTTACATTTTTGTTCAAAATTGACACACTTTTTTTTTTTTTTTTAATGTGAACATACCTACTTTCATAAACCAGTGCTGTTGTAAATTGCTTACCATCACTCTAAGGAAAAACACTCTGTGTGTCTCCTCTCCTCTCAGTTCTCTGCTTCACTTCTGGCACTTCTGATCACCAAATGTGTGATGGTTTTTCCCATACAAAACAATTCTGAGATTCTTAGGCCACCAGCAGGGTGCCCTACAATTTAACTCAGTTCTGACACTATCTACCTGGAGTCAGTGACAGATCCCACAGGTCCCACAAGACTGCCAGTTGCAAATCCAGGGGGTCATTTGTGTTTCTGCCAGACCAGCTAGAAACCACAAGTTTCCATGAGCCCCTGAGTTTCCATGAGTTTCACTTAACTGTTACAGCTTCTTACAGAATTCAGGAACACAGTTTATTTCCCAGATTTCTGGTTTATTATAAAGACTATCACTCAGGAATATCCAGATGGAAGGGATGCACAGGGCAAGGTCTGGGGGAAGGGGCACAGGGCTTCCATGATCTCTGGGAACCACTCTGCTGGAAACGCCACATGTTCAGCAGCCTGGAACCTGTCTGAACCCTGTCCTTTTAGCTTTCATGGAGGGCTCATTACGTAGGTGTATTTGATTAATTATTGGCCACAGGTGATTTAACTCAATCTTTAGCCCCTCCCTCCTCACTGGAGATTGGGGGTGAGGCTCAAAGTTCCAATCTTATAATTCTGGTTGGTTCCTCTGGCAACCGACCCCCATCCTTAAATGTCCTAGGGCCTTTCCAAGTCTTCTTGTTAACATAAATTCAGGTATGATTGAAAGCAGCTTGTTATGAACAGCAAAAGGCATTTTATCTCTCTCATCATTTCAGAAATTCCAAGGGTTTCAAGAGCTCTGTGTCAGACAAGGGGACAAAGACTAGATGTATATTTCTTACTCTAAGTCACAGTATCACAGTTACATATATGCAAATCAGTAGCCCAGGGAAGGTACTAAAGCATGGAGTACCACCAACACCACAAGTGCCACGAGGTAATGCATTTTTAGAAGAACAATCAGAGTCTTCCCAGGCACCACTTTGATGATCAAATTGTTAATAGCAGGTAAACAAACTCAGGTATTTTGGACAAAACCATTTACTTGATAATGTATTGTTATTGTGGGTAGACTTATGAGATGACTGTCCCAACCATTTATATCTGCATGGAAAATTAGATGAAAGACTTTAGAAGCATAATTTGTCCAGATCATTAATTCTTTCTCTTCCAGGGATCCTGTTAAAATGTACCAGCCCCAGGTGATTAGGAGAGTCTCTCCGTCTGGTCTACTTCTTTCTTGTTCCTTCCCTCCTGTTCTCCCTTTTTTCTCCGCGCATCACCTCTCTCTCACAATGTGATCATCAGCCTTTGATCGTATCCCACAAGTTGTGCTGCCATTTTAATAAACTTGGTTTTTGCTCTTACTTTATTTCATTCATTGGGTTCTTCTTTTTGCATTTGTCCCACGTGTGTCACCGTTTGCCTTATGTCCTCTGTTATTTTTCTTTTCTTGCTCAATTTTCTTTTCTTCTCCATTAATTTCTGCTCTGGCTATTTGTTTGCTGAAAGAAAATTCCACGTGGTATTGACAAGTTCCTTATTTTTTAATGAATCCCAACATGTTTAAACTACTCACTACAGTGGGATAGATGACAAAAAAAGTCATACCAAATAATGGAGCCACATTATGAATATATTCTTTTTTTGGGACTGCCCATGGCATATGGGGTTCCCAGGATAGGGAACACAATGGAAACTCTGGGTATATGTTTTTTATTTTCTGAAAAGTTTATTCTATTTTTTTTTTCATTCTGCTCTAATAAGAGGCTTCCATTGCTCCCAACTCTTCCTTCATTGGCTAGAAAACCTTTTCCAGCTATGTAGGTGATTTGCACATTATGAATGAGGGACTGGGTGAGGATTTTAGGCCCTGGCGCTAATTGTTTCCAACATCCGGAAGGGTAGTAGGACAGAAAATCAACATTAATAATAATAATAGAAAATAAAATAAGAATTGTAGCAGCCGATATATATATATCAGGTTCTGCTTTATACAACCATTTCAATTAATCCTGATAAATCCTATGCAGAAAATACAATTGTGTCATCAGGTTTAAGAAGCTGACCTCGCAGTTTGATGTTCATAAGCATTTCATTATGTTAGGAATATCTTCATCTTAATCTCTGATCTTATTGAAAATCTCAGGCTCTCTGCTCATGTTTTTGCTGGCAGACAACAAATCAAATAGGAGAACTGAATTGGGTGTTTATACTGTTATCTAGACCAATGTACATATTTTCTAAGAAAATTATATTGCAGTGTGTGATGGGGGTGCATAAATAGTGACCATATAACTTATCATTCAAATATGGACACTTTTGAAACTGAAAGTAGATGTTAAAAATCTATGAGCAGGTGTTAACTCATTTATATCAGATGCACCTGAGACTGTCCCCAGGAAAGCAAGGTTTGCGGTAACCTTACGTCTAAGCCATTGTCAGATAGCTGTATGATATTAACAGTTTTCTAGAAGCACATCAAACAGATGAGCATCCTATTTAGCTATTATATGAAATATATGCAATGAAAAGTCGAATACTCTCAAAATTGCAAATTATAATTTATAGAAGGTGTTTTACTATCCAATTCATTAGATTATTAGGAAATAATTGATAATCAAGATTTTTAACTCCAATTCTATCAGTAATATTTCAAAAAAAATTACATTATCATGTTACATTAGTAAGTTAGGTAAAAAATTATTTTCCATTATGTTCACCTCATTACACAGTTAAAGTGAGAGACAAAATTTCTAGAAGAAATAAGCCAGAATACCCATTATAACAATGTTATGATCTTAATACTTTTATATCATTGCTTATTAGTATTTAGCTTTCCTAGCTTATTAAGACACTCTTTGGAATGTTTCAACTTTCTGCATAGAGCCCTTAAATTTTTTTTTATTACCTCCAGAAGGTATTGTTTCATTACCCTGATATCCAGGGACTCCTACAGACTTGTCCCTTTTGTGCTGTCCAATAGAGGAGACCACATAGAAGTGGTCTATTATGTTTAAAATTAAATTAATGAAAGTGGTGTACAAATAAATATTTTGTTTGTCCAGGGCACTAGCCACACTTCAAGGACTCCATAGTCCAGGTAGCCAGTGACTACTGTATTAGGGTCAAGTAGAAAATACTCATCATCCTAGAAGTTCTATCTAACAGTCCTACTCTACAGCCCTTTCAAATTTGTTATCTATTGTTCTCCTCTAGAAAATGTCTGCCCTTGCCAAATTAGACTGATTTCTATCCTCTAACAGGTTGTACTTTTTATTTTATTTTTATTTTTGGCATTTTGCTCAGTCTAAACTTTGACATGCAATATCCTTCTACTTCAAGAATTCATGTATTTATTCACACCAAAAATATGGACTTTTCTTTTATTCCAGGAAGTCTGTTTGGTTTTAGAGAAACAAAAACAAGAAACATAATCCTTGCCCTATAGGGTCACAGTCTAACGGGGGGAGATGACAAGTGGATAAGTGGGTACAGATGGTAGCTTCTAATACAGAAATAGGCCTTGAGTTTGGTGGGAGCAGATGAACACTCCTGTCGGAAATTAGAAGAGAGTCAGCAGATGCTCCTAGTGAGGTTGGCACATGATCTGAACCTGCAAGCATAGAGGGAGTTAGGAAAACGTAGTGAAGAAGGAGAACGGAGCAAAGTAGAGTGATCTGCAGGTCATGACCTGAGGGAATTGTGCATTGCTCACTGCAGCTGCATTTCAGCATGCAGGGAGTTCACTAGAACACTAGACCAGGCCTGCATTGCTCACTGCAGCTGCGTTTCAGCATGCAGGGAGTTCACCAGAACACTAGACCAGGCCACTTGGAGCATGCAAGAGCTCAAATGTGTGTTGAGAATATTGGTTCTGTTTGAAAACCAAAAAATCCACTGACAGATTGAATGCAGGAGTGTGATAGAATCAGATTTGCGTTTTTGCAAAGATCACCCTAGAAATAAAGCGGAAAGGGATTAAAGTCGAAAGCCATTAGAAGACCTTTCCATTACCTAAGTGACAGGTAATAAGGGCCTAAAATACTCTAGTGACTATTGGGCAGAGTGAAGGTTTTCAGAAATTAAAATGCATAATTTATTGGTAATAGTTGTTAGGTATTAGAATAAAGGTCCACATTCAAACTTCTAGCCATTCTGAAAAGTCCAAATCAAATGCTGTCTTCAAATTGTTTTCACAGCTTGGAATCTTTGCTTTTAAATTCCTATAGCACTTATTTACTCATATTTAGTGCAATTTCCACTCCTGAGATCCTTGACAGCAAAGACCATAGTGTGCTTCCTCGTATGCCTTAGAGGGAATAACCCAGTTCTTTGCTTTAGTGAGTACTTAATATACATTTGGTCAGTGATAGATTATGTCCAAATCAAAAGGAACATTGTTGAACAAGTATCTAAATGAAGTCTAGTAATAGATGAGGGTAGTAATGAAAAAAGTTATGGGCAGGAGGTTCAAATACTCTCATATACACTGTCCTCTTGGTTGCACTTTTCACAATGATAATTAAAAAAAAGTATTATTGTTTACTTTGCCTTTGTCTTCCCTGTTGGGTTTATAAATTGTACTCTTGTTAGAATCATATTTATCTTTCTTATTGTTGGACTTAAATTCCTAGAAGCTTTCTGTATCGGAGTTGGTACATATTAACTGTAGTTCACAGACAGGAGGGAAATTATTTTTATACCACTTATTACTTGCCAGGCATTATCCTATTACATAGTTTTATACATATTGTGCCTTTAGGTCTCAAAATATTGTAAATATTAGTAACACCAAGAAAATAAGTATTAGTTGTTCCTTTTTACAATTGACAAATCTTATAGGACAGCTGTCGAGACGACTGAAAGGACAGGGGATGAACCGCAGTCCTGGACTGTGAAGGCAATTCCTTCTGTGTCCAAAGTCTATAGTTGTTTGCTATGGTAACTTGCCCTTTATCTTCTAAGCATGAAAATCCCATTCGGGAAAGGATATTTGTGATGCGTAAGTATCACTGAGCATTAGATCTGCATAGTGGACTGGTTTGGACTCACAATCACTTAGTACTTTCAAGGAAGCAGCCATGGCTTGGGACAACAAAAATGAATAATAAATGCCTCTGTCCTAAAGGACCCCATGCTAGTGATGGAGAAAAATGCTTAAGTAAATAATTTCAGTTCAGTAAAACCCATGCACATAAAACACACAGAAACACACACGCACAGCTACAGATACAGACACACAGGCACTCATAGTCAAACCTCTATGGGAATCTACAACACTGTATGCTTAAACTAATCTTAAGTTTATAGGAAAGTTATTCTTTATGAAGTGGAATATTAATCTAAAGCTTAAGGAATAAATAAGAATTATATACCCAGGAATGGGGAAGTCAGCCATAGGAATATCACAGCCCCAAACAGTATGGGGAGTCAACAAAAAACCAGTCTGGTTTTTAATGTTCCACAGAATTTTGATAAATAGTAAAGAAAGAAATGACATGAGATAAAATGAAGGAAAGTTGACTGATATTTTTGCTCCAAGTTACAAAGCTTGAATTTAAATCTGTAGGCAATTCGAAGTAGCCGTTTTATGCAAGATATTGAAATAGTTATATTTTATCTGCTCGACTTTGGTTGCAGTTTAACGAAAGGATTTAAAAGATGGTAAAATTGGAGAAAGGAGGTTTATGTAGGTGTCTGCACTAAAAGATGAACAGAAATAGAGATGGAGAGGGGGAGCTATTAAGAAACAGGAAGGGAACTCTCTCTATCAAACTTGACTGAATATGAGTGAGCGAGACAAAGGAATGCAGAAAAATAGAGTTGAGAGTGATGCCTTAGGAGAAATCTGAAACAAACACAGTTACGTCTGTCTTAAAAATGAAGTCAAACATGAGTTCCTGCTGTGGCACCATAGTTTAAGAATCCTGCTGCAGCAGCTCTGGTCACTGTGGAGGCCAGGGTTCCATCGAGGGCCCAGCACAGTGTTTTAAAGGATCCAGCATTGTGACCAGATTCAGTTTCTGGTACAGGAACTTCCATATGCCACTGGTACAGCCATAAAAAACAAATAAATAAACAAAAAATGAGGTCAAACGAATACAGCAAACAAAAAGCATACATCCTCTCCTGACCTCATTTCTTCTTCTGGTTATCACTTCACTTCTCTGCTACCCCTGATTGCAGAACTTCCTGAAAGGGCTGTCTAGAGCTACTAACTCCATTTCCTCTTACCTTGTCCTCTCGGCTCTTTACTAGTGTCGCTGCCCTCACCATCTCCCTGCGACTGTCCCTGTGTGGGTCAAAAACATTCACTTTGTCAAAACTGAATGTTTTCATCACTTTCCTGATCTTACTTGACTCAAAGTGACATTAAACCCATTACTCATTCTCTTTAAAATGCATTTTTTCCTCTTAACTTCTGAAATACTATGTTTCTCTGGTTATTTCTCTTCTTAATATCTACCCCTAGCTCATTCTCCCTTGGATACTAAATCCTGGAGTGGATTGGTGCTCCTTCCTGCCCTCCCTCGATATCAATGCAATCTCCCTAGTAGACCTATCTTGTCTCCAGCTTTAAATACAGCTCATATGCAGCAACTTCTAAATTTACATCACCTGCATTGCATTTTCTTTTAAATCCCAGGGTGGACTTTTCCAATTTTGTGACACCTCCATAGGCACATCAACGATAATCTCACACATTGTCAAGTCAGAACCTGATACCTCTTGATGCCTGTTTCTCTACCATCATAACCATTTACCCATCCCTTGTCTTAGTGAATTGTATCATCAGTCACACATTGATCAAGCCAATTCCTTGATGCATCCATTTCCATCACACCTTATTCTTAATTTACCAGCAACTTCTGCCATTACCTTTAAATAACCCCCCAAATGGCCATTGCTGCCACCTCTACTGGTACCACTCTAGTCCAGAAAACCATTGTTTTATCTTAAACAACCCACTACAAAAGCCACCTAATTTGTCTTCTTGTTGCCACCCCTCCCTGATTGCAATTTACTTTGCTAAACAAAATGAACTTATAAAGTCCATCATATCACTCCACTGTTTTCCATTAAACCCTCTGCACTCTGACTTTAAAACCCCTACTGATCAAGCATATTCTCTGACTATAGTGTGTCTCATTATCCACTTGTCTTGCAACCCAGCAGAATCTCTGTCCTCAAACATAATCAGTTCATTTCCATTGGACTAATCATTCTTTCTGCTTGAACTGCTCTTTCAGGCAACTTCACACAGCTGCCTTCATCTTGTTATTCAATCTCGGCTCAAATGCCACCTCTTCAATGACACCTCCTTAGACTCTCAATGATTTTTTTTTTTTAAATCACATCTGGTTAATTTAGTCCTCTGCATAGCACACATCATAATCTGTTGTTTTCCATTGTTGATTTTGTTATAGATTGTCTCTCTGTCTCTGACCTCACTTAACACACACAGACACAAGCTAGGATACAAACTACATGAAAATAGGGACTTTGTGTTACTCACTGTTTTATCCCTAAGTCTTATAATAAGCAGTTTGATAAATGAAACCAAACTGAAGGCTAAAAGTGGAACCTGGAGATCATGGTAAAGAGATTGAAAGACAATGGCAAAGACATAAAACAGGCTAACATAGTATTTGGTTGGGTGAAACATTATTAGGTAATAAGCGTCACAAGAGCCACCAAAATAGAAAGTTTTCCAGAAGTTAATGCAAACTTTTATCAAAACTAGCAGAGACCCAGTAAGATAGGAACTGCAAGAAGTGTCCTTTGGATTTAGCAAAATTGATGGTCTGGTCTCTTGTAAGTTTGATCACAGTAATTTCAGAAAAGTGGAGATGGCCGAAGGTACAGTACAGGTGCAGGAGAAGCAAATGGAAGGAAATACGGGGGGAAAGTTGAGTCTGATACTTTTCTAAGATTCTTGGCTGAGAAAGAAGAAATGAAGTGTCAGGAAGGGAGGTACTCTAAATGGAGAAGTGGCATGAAGTGATGAGAGAGATTTGAAGAAGAAATAATAGAAAGAAAGACCTTGAGGATATAGAAGAGATAGAGCAAAATCTCCAAGGTGGAAAAAGGGAATGGGATTAAAATCATAGCTGGGAGTTGGTATCAAAAGAAACAAGATGGATAAAAGGCAAATGCTTCTAGTTTGAAGTAGCTCCAGAAATGGAGCTCAATTTTGGCAGTGCCAAGATCCCATAACTTGTTTAATGGATTTTCTAATGGTAAATATTTAGGGTCTCAAACAATACTCTTCCATTTTATACTCCTACCAGGAGCATAGGACCATGTTTGTTTTTTTCTCAGGCTCACCCATAGTGGGTTGAGATTTGAAAAGCCCACACACTGACTTTCTGACCAATCTTATAGATAAAAAAAAATAGCTCAATGTTTTCTTCAATTTTTTGATTATTTGATATATTTAAAATAATTCATTGGTATTTCTTTTCCCGGAAATTTTCTATTCATTGCTAAGAGTCTGTAAAGTGTGGAGATAAAATTTGTAGATTCTCAGATCTGTGCATCAAGGCTTGAAAACTATTTACTAGTTGTATGATCTTGAGCACATTACTTAGTCCTACCTCATTAAGTTTTTCTGAGGATTAGATGAATTAGCATAAGTAAAACGCCTAGAAAAGTTCCTGATAGCCAGTAAATACTTTGTAAGTGCTAACTATTGATGCTGTTATTCCAATCGTTTAATCCTTTTTTTTTTCTTCTGAGTATACCATTATAGCTAAGAGTGTGGGTTCTGTAATCTGATAGGATTTGAAAATTGTCTCTCCAATTACTAGTCATATGACTCTGAGCAATCTACTTTATCTCTATAAGCTTTAGTTTATCAGTAAAAGTGAAATTTTCTTAATGTAGTTATGAGAATGAATGGACTAATTCTTAGAACAAGTTTTACAAAGTTACTGGCATGGAATAAACAATAAATAGCTACTGTTAATGTTGCATTTATTATTCCTTTATGATATATATTATAAACATTATATAATAGACAAAGATATATATATATATATATATATATATATACACATATTTTTTTTTTTAAACTTCCCAGTGTATCTGTCAGGATCCCAGCAAAAAAAACACATGGTACAATCAAATTAGAATCCTTTGAAAAATATTTAGTTACAAAGCTCACAGGACCTTGTTTTAAAAGATATGGGAAGGAGGAATGCAAGAGATTATGCATGACCCAGAAAGGACTATCTCGAGGGTGAAAGGAAGAGGGGAGGGAGAGGTTTCTGGAAATTGAGGACGATGGGCATTGAGTAACACAGCAAGTTTCAACTGACCACAAAGCCTGCTGGGGTTCTCAATGGCCGAGCCCAGGGAAACCGGAGAAACCCCAGGAGTCACTAATTTAGTCAATTTCTGTGATTCCTGGAGACTCTGGAAGTCCACTACTCAGGCACAGAGATAGGGAAGACAGATTAAAAAATGATGGAAAGTGGATCTCAAGGGGCAAAAACTAGTGTCATTTTTATCTTTGCTCATGTTGCCTTTTGCCAAATTCATGTATCTAATCTTTATGTCATCAAATTGGTTAAACTGCTGTTTCTGGTATTGATGTCACATTTAGGCTATTCCCGATTCAAGATTATATATATGTATAAAAAATGCCCTCATTTTTCTTCCATGTCTATAATTGTACAGTTTCCTTTTGTGCATTTAACTATTTGATCCATCTGGAATGTGTTCCATATTCTTTTCTTTTTGTGTTTCAAATGCCTAGCTGGTTATTGCAATACATTGTATTAAATTATTCATTTTCCTTGGGTATGGATGAAGTAGCTCCGTACTTGGGTAGGAAGTAGCTCCCATACCCAAGGAGCTAGAAGTGGGTTTTCATTTTTTAAAATTGTGCCGAGGATAAATGAGCAGGAGATAGTGGCGGAGGAGTAGAGGATCTCTACAGCAAATGATATAAATTAATATTCCTGGACTCAGCAATATTTTAGACTTTTATAAATGTTATTTCCTTTGCCTGAAATGTGGTTTCACTACATGGGTGGGATCTTCGTCTACTTTTTCTACTGATGGGCCTTGTCCTTTTAGACTTATCGCAAGTGTCAGTTCTTAGGAAGTGGCCCCCATCTCACCGCCAGTCAGTGTCTGCCCTGTGCTCGCAGGCACTTCTGTGTACTCCTCTTTCATTGCACATGTAACATTTTGATGATGCGTATATGTTGTTTCCTGGCTAAACTATGGCGTCCACAAATGCACGGCCACCTTATACTATAGCCTTGATTTCTCAGTTTCGAGAACATGGCCTGGAATGCTCACAGATGATGCGATAAATATGTATCATGCAGTCAATACCACTGAAGAAAGGCCTGAAGGAGGTTATAGAACTTCTCTGGGGCTGAAAAGCGAGGGTCATGCAGAGAGCTAAGTGAGTGCTCAGACATTTTGTGAAAGAGCAGTAGGCTAGGGATATGAGAGGTATTGAGGAAACATCTGCCAAGATTCACGAGCCTGCCTGGAATTAGTAGGCAGAGCTGGCCTTGGGAGGGTCACTACTGGATGTGTTGGGGAGTGAAGGTCAGCAGCAAGCTCATTGAGGGTGAACAGGGATGGGGCAGTCCATTGATTCGGGGACTCAGTGAAAAGAGGGTCTGTGCAAGGTCGGAAAGGAAATGGCATTTTTTTTTTTTTTTGCTTTTTAGGTCTGTACCTGTGGCATAGGAAAGTTCCCAGGCCAGGGCTCCAATTAGACCTGCAGCTACCAGCCTACGCCATAGCAACTCCAGATCTGAACTGCATCTGTGACCTTACACCATAGCTCATGGCAACACCAGATCCTTAACCCACTGAGTGAGGCCATGGATCAAACTTTCATCCTCATGGATTAATAGTGGGGTTTGTAACCCACAGAGCCACAATGGGAACTCCCAGGAGGTGGCATTCTGATGAGGGAAAAAGAAGTCTTATTTTCCTTCTTCTGACTCTATCTCTACCATGTTATTTAAGGGATGTACTCAATTCGAAGGTTTAAAATTTCCTCCAGATGTTATTCCAGTGGCAACAGACACTTAGTTACAGTGGCTGACATTCTTAGGATGAGCCAGGTGGGCAGGGCTGCTGAACTGGAGGAGAGGGGAGGCAACTGAATGCCAGAATTACTAGCCAGGAGGATGATAGGCCTGACTGTGGCTTCTACAATTTGTGTTGCAGTATGTTGGGCATTTAAAAATGTCCACTGACACCTTTAATAAATATGTTTGAACTTCATCTCTGCCTAATGTGACTTTTAGTCTATTAAATAATCAAATAGCATAAATTAAATCATTATCATGTCAATTAATGTTTGGTTTTAGTGATTAATGTCATTCACGGTATCAGGTATTAATACTGCAAGAATAAATGTGGTCATATTGAAATCTTCTCTCATACATAGTTTTATTGTGCTTGTAGTACACACAGTCTTTTACCCCATGAATTTCACTCCATTTGTTGTAAATAAGCAATGAGAATTTCAGGTTGCAAGGTCTGTATGTTTTCATCAATAGCATACCGGCATATTTATGTGTTCACATTGAAAATAGTTTAAACATAAAAGTTTGCAAATTGATACTTATGTTCTGAAGATACAGAACCGGTTTATGGGCTCTACTGGCCCCTGTCTGAAATGCACACATTGATTTGGCCTTTTCTGGGCTGGGAGCTACATAACTACATCAACAGCAACACTAATACTAATACGAAGAATCGCAGTCACTGCTTACATAGCAGTTATGTACCAGATACCTTTCCGTGCCCTGTGTATACTCAATTTACATAGTCTTCATGTTAATTCTATGAAATATGCATGAGTTTTATCCTTATTTCCAGGATGAGGCAATCTAAACATAGAGAGGTGACATGCAAGACTGCATAGCTCATCAGTGGAAGAATGGAGCTTGAACCCAGGCAGTCTGGCTCCAGATTCCAATAGACTGTGCTGCTCCCAACATCCACACCTAATCCAAATTAACAGGGGCATAAGCTCTCATGTGTTGGAAAATAGTGCCAAGACAGTACTTTCCAGATGATTCTGAGAGTTTCTCTGGGTATTGCCAGTTGTGCTGGGGACAAAACTTCTCTACTGCTGAGAGCCGAGGTGTCCTGCTCCGAGCTTGGAGCGATAACGGCCATCCATGTGCCTGCTTCTCCTTAAGCATGGGGAATGCTTTATGCCCTGGGACACAGAGGAGCCCAGACTGTAACTGTAGTATTTAATGAAGGTTTAGAGATAATTCAGGAAAAGATGTGCATAAATGAACATCTAATCACTGCAAGGAGCCTAGATCCTTCCTTATTTCCCCACCATGTTGAGCTGCTTGTTCATTCCTGTCCGACCTCCCTGGGGAATTAAGAAGCTCTGTCCATGAACCAAGTCATTCAAACTGCTTCATAGAATCCTGAAAAATGGGTTACTTTCATAGGTTTTAATTCAAGCTTTTGACCGTTTTTGCCTTTTTGTGTATGTTTTGAATGGGTAATTTCATGATGAATTAGGACAGGGCTTATCACAAATTGGTATCACCATATGGCCTTGAACTAAAAGTTTTCACATTTTGAACTTTGCAACTTTGTGGAACATTAATCTAATAGGGCATTCCTCTTATTTTCATAAGTACTTATCTTCAGAATCAAACTCCTAGTATGTACTGAGTAGGAAGGGTTGTTTGCTTATTGGTTTTGTTTTTGTCCTTTTATTATCATTTATTTTGAACACCAAAAATGACCATGTAACTCAAAGTTTTAGAACTTGAATATAAACCCAAGTCTTATCATTTAGCAGCTATGTGGACGCTGGAAAGTTCTTTGAACTTTTTGAGTCTATTTTATTGAAAGTAAAATAATGCAGGCATTTCACAACATATTTTAAGGAAATGCTCAGAAAAAGGCAACTTAAAGCAAATATAAAGGGAATTATTTCTATAAAAGTCAATGCAAAAATTGAGAGAGATTCCCAGATACTCACTACCCAAGACATGTCACCCATTGCCTAATTCCCCCACTGCTCTTCCTACGCTACTTAGCCACAAACAGTGAAATTCCATGGCTTCTCACATCAGTGAACATACAACATCAGGCAATCAAACTCCTACTATGGCAGGTTAACTGGCATGTCATGTGGCTTCTAGGTACCTCTTTCCCTTGATTTTTTGCTACTCAAACACTTGCTCATTCTGCTCTCACCACACAAGCTTTGGTTCTGTTCTTTGACTATACCAAGCTCATTCCTAACTTACAGCTTTTGCAATAAGCTATTCTTTCTGCCTGGACTGCTTTTTTTTCTAATCTTCCCATGAATGGCTCTTTCTTGTCGTTAACTCTTAACTCACATGTTATATTGTCAGAAAGGACCTCCCCGACCACCGTATCCCATCACCGAGGGTGACGTTAGTCTGGTTTTGTTTCTCCATAGTACTTCCCACTGCTGGAAATGATCTTACTTGCTGCTGTGTTCTGTCTTCCTTTCGCTAGAATGTATGCTGCTTGAGCACACTGCAAAGCATAGAATAGAGCCTGCCACATAGTGCACCCTCAGTAAACATTTGGTAAATAGTGTTGAATAAATCAAAAATAACAACGAAACTTTCATTACTGTATAATTTTTATTACCTTAAAAGTTTTGACTCCTGGATTGATGGAAGATTTATGCAGGCACACTAAGCTGTTGCCCCAAAGAAAATGAGTATAAAAATGGATTTCTAAAATGGAGTAAGTTCAGTAGAGGTGGAGGGTATTTGCAAAGAATTTATCAACATCCATCGTTATCAATTCCATATCTACATTCAAGGGTAAAGTTAGAGACAGGGCTCAGAGTCATAACTGAATGAAGACCTAAAAGCTCTACCTCTTTTTGTCTTTCTTGCAGAGTCAACAAATTAACTATAGATTTGAATTTTATCATAATGGGCCTTTTATTCATGCCTATCCAAAGTACTTATATGACTTATTCCAATAAAGTTAAAGCAAAATATGAATACCCATAACAACAATTATATATATATATATATATGTAAGAAATGTAATTTTAAACAAACTGTAAAAAGAATGGCATAATGTAGCCATATCTCCTTCACCTGGTAGCTAATGAAGTATTACACCCCAAAATTCTGATTTAATAGGACTGGTTGAGGCCTGCTCACTGGTATTTTTGGTAAGCTGTCCAGGCTATTAAAATGAGTTGGCATTTTTGAGAACCACTGATATAGACCAACCTCTTCTTAGTTCAAAGCTTAACTCAGAGGCCTGTAGGAGGATTTTACATAATGTTTTCTGTGATCTTTATTGATTTTTTATTGGAATTTTTCAACACAAAAAAAATCGCAAATTTATAGAAACCTAATAATAAAAATTAGACAGACATGCCTTTTAAAAGCCCTTTTGATTACATTCCTAACATTATAAAGTTCTAACTTTTCATTTAATCGATAATGGGCATAGTGAGAGGTGTCATTTTTTTTCTTAATATTCTTTTGAGAATTTAATATAAAAAGCATTTTCATATAAACTTATCAATAAAGGATAATTATGAAATCAAAACATTTCTACAGACTGTTTTATGTTCTGAAGTCATACATTTATAATTTTTCTATTTTTATACACACATCCTGAAAGATTACTTTTTATTTAAAATATTATTTTAATTATGTAATAGAGATTAATAAATAAAAATATATTTTTTTAAATTATAATTTTAAAATCACTCCCCAGAAATTCAGATGATAATCTGAATGACACTTCTAATTAATCTAAGTATTATTTTTACTTGCCCAGAGTGGGGGTTATCTGGGTGTTTTAAAAATGTGTGCATCTATTTTATCTTATGTACCTTTTACATTCCCCTGTGCTATATGTGCTTAGCAATGGACTGCATTGTAAATGAACATAACTTATCACCTATCAATGTTGGGAGACTGGTCACTGGAGGTTGGCTATGAAATATACAGCTAGGATTTCTGCCTTCTTGAACCTTAAAGTTTGGTCCAATGTTTCTCAAACTTTATTGTGAGTACAAGCCACCTGGATCTTGTTAAATCTTATTAAAATCTTGCATTTTTGTTTTGTTTTGGATTGGTTTTGTTTTTTTTGCTATAGAAGATCTGGTATATGACCTAAAATTTTGCATTCTAACAAGCCCCCAGGTGATACTCATGTGCTGGTCCGGGGATCACACTTTGAGTAGTAAGATTTTATCCTTCCTTGGTGATTTTTAATCTTCAGAGACGCCTGTTGCTTAATACATAACTCTAGTTTTGCTACAAAATGTACTGTTTAAATCTTGTTTGATATATATATATACATTATTTCTATCATTATTTTGGTTGTAATTCTGCTCTCTAACTCGATTATAACCTCTTTGAGGCAGGAATCGAGGTTTCAATTTCCTTCTCTCTCACAATGCCTGGTATGTCCAGGAAAGGGGAAACTATTCAGTGCATATTTAATGGGTGCTATACCATGACTTAAGTTTAACTTTGTGTAAAGGCTGAAGGGGGCTTTATCAGATTTCTCAAAGACCCTAATGTAACCACATGGAAGATCAAGTGGATTTGGGGATGGTAATCTTCCCAGTGAAAGGACTGCTGACTCCCACTTCACAGCACACCCTGATAGTCAGTCTCCTTTTTGGTTCTGAATGCATTTCAAGCATAAGATATGCTCAGTAAGCACCAATTGCTGCAACACAGAGTCCCTCTCAACATCATAAAGAAGTACTCAGAGAGAGTGCCCATGGATTAAAAAAGTTTGTGAAGAGAAACCAGCGGTGTGCCTAATCTGTAGGAAGTGTTTATGGGAAAATATAGGTCTGATTATTTCCACAGTGCCTCTTCTGAACAGAATTGGGACTTGTTGGTTTCATTTTATTATTTTAATTAGACTTAAGCAGTGTGTTACAGACCTCAGAAAGCCACAGTGCTTCCACATGTATATTTTATAGGTCTGTACAAGGTGGCGATTGGCTTTCAGATTTTAAATGATTTCATTCCAGGGCTTTGGTTATTTACTACAATAATGTAAGTATACATAAGCACATATGCTGTTATTTATTACATAAATGCCCTCCAAATGCTATCCAGAATCCCTACTTTTCCTGCTTTTTTTTTTTTTAAAGAAACACCTCTCAAAAAAAAAAAAAAAGGAAAAACTGACCTTATGGAAATGCGTTTCTGTGTGTTAAGCTGCCTTTTTCGAGCACTGACTTTTACATGCATACAGTGAGATTTCTGTCATGTTGCAAAGAGGCCATTTTCCTTGGTGACACGGAGCCATTATCAGCTGAACTGAGCATGCAGCTGCCTGCTGCTTTGGGCCTATCACTGTCACCCAAGGAGTGCTGCTTTTTATTTCTCTAGCATGAGCGACTCCATGTGACAATGGCAATTAGTTCTCAATTCTGAGTGAATTATAAAGAAAACAGAGAAAGCCAAAGCCCAGGAAGAAAAGTCCTGTTTGAAGGATAGTGAAGCTCATTCTAAACCAGGGCTGGTCTGTTTGTTTGTTTTTAATCACAGATGAATAACACCAACAGCTTCATCTCATACATCGCCTGCAAGAGTGGGTCTTGAGAGTTGAGTCAATGCTGAACACTTTATTTAGATTGCAAATTATCTAGCTACCTCAGCAGACTGTGAAATCAACTGGAGGCTTTTCAGCATTTAATTAAGCAGGACAAAAGAAAGTCCCAATAATAACAGTGTGAAACTGCCAGAGAAAAATTATGAATACAAAGGGAGAAATCATCAGTAATTAACCCCAATCTGAGACTACAGAGTAGACTCCAAAACAAGAGGGGAGCACATGGAAATGATACGAAATTCGCTTGTCTTGAAAGACTTCATCATGTTTAATTTAGCTATAAATTCACAAAAACAGTGGTCCAGTGGTTGGGGGGGGGAGGGGAATGCTCCATGTAGCAATTCCCCAAACCTTAATAAGGAAGATGAGTTTCACATCTCCTGTGAGTTTGCCTCTTTCTTCATGGTTGGATTTTTACAGTGTTACTTTATCATCCCCTGCTGAGATATTGTAAGAGGGGAAATAAAAAAGAATACGGTGTCTTAGGGTTGAGGAAAAGAGGGTTCTGCCCAAATAAATCTACAAAGAAATTCATTAGCGTCCTAGGAAATTGTATCTTTTCCCCAGGACTTGTCAACAGTGGAAAGCCTCTGCTCTCTTTTTAAAATGTAAACTAATCTATTATCTTCTTTAATGACACCTTCTATGACCCCCTGGGGTTTGTCTGCTCTTAGTATTTTGAACCATCTCTATTAATTAGCATTCTCACTTTGGTTTAAGATTATTTTGTCTCTATTGTGACTCAGTTTTTTTTCAGCACGTTTAGGACATAGTCTGGATATTGTGTTATTCACCATTGTTTTACAGCTCCTAGAACAGCGCCTGGCCACGTGCTAGTCCTTAACAAAAGTTTTCGAATCTTGATTTCTGAGCTTTGTACTCCTATGCTATTATGGATACTGCAGATGCAAAATAATTGGACTCATGAAATATTAGGATGAGTTCATTTTCAACAGGAATTGGCCTCAATGTCACAAATAGACTGAGATTTCAAAAGAGTCATCTCGAAAATAAAAGAAATATGTCATGAACTGAAGGAATGTTTGCTTCCTTAAAACCTATAGTATATAAACATTGCCCTATAGATTCTGGGAGTTCAGTAAATATTGATAAACAGAAGTCTGTCTTCTGTTGTTGAATTAATAATTTAAGTGTAAAGCTAATGGACAGTAATGAGTTTTGCTTTCAAAATTTTGAGATTTAGGGAAGTTAAATGGTACCACAAATCATAGAACAGGTATGCATAGTAAGGCCATATGTTGCATTATCAGTTATATAGATTTTTGTGAGAGTCCATTCCTTCTCTCTCTCTCTCTCTCTCTCTCTCTCTCTCTCTCTCTCTATATATATATATATATATATATATATATATATAAAACAGATGCAAAATTGGACTCATGTAACGAAATGACATGAATTAAAAATTAGAATGAGGTCATATGTACATATACACACGCACACACATCATGGTATCTAGCCTTGTGCTTAAAGAAATTCAAATTTTGAACTTTTTCAAATTATTATTCACCCTGAAAAAGTGGGAAAGGCAGAGTTTTATCTACTTTTGAGATAAAATTGGCTTTTATTAACTGCCTCGATATGAATGATGAACCAGTAGCCTTTTATATTTGACTGACTATAAAATAGAAACTGTAATTTTCCTCTTCTTTTTGTAATTTTCTTTAAATTAACCCAAAGTTTATAATCCTAATGCCAGGATTGCTTCCTTAATTATTTTAAACTTGATTTTTTTCCCCTACAGTGCCAATTTATTGTTGACATGCTATCTAGTGTTCAATAAGTATACCTGTAATTTAAAGAGATAACACTTAGGTTTTATAGTATATTTAAATATATCAAAGTATATTTTTAAAAGGAGGGTGTTACTTTGAAAAAATTTTAAACCATTGTTAGAACTGCTATTTTGAGAATTAAAGAGAAGTTGGCCTAATGATTGCCTAAACAAATTCCTGTGCTGATAGCATTCTACCATTGTAAATATCAGCTCTGAATGACATTACATATTTCAGTAAAAATAACCCCCTGGTAATTGATTCTTGACTCTTATTCTTTAACTTATTATGAATTGGGATTAGTCTCAGTTGTTTAATTTTCCTGCCTCTGTGCATTTGTTCAAACTGTTCTCTCCACCTGGAATACCCTTCCTTCATATCTCTGTCTATTTAAATTCCAGCCATTTTTGAAGTTTCAGCTTAATTGTCATTCATACAGTGTATGCCAGCCTAGTGCCTTACTTTTATAGGCATTCACTAAGCATCCATAGATTTTCTCTCCTCCTGGAAGGATTTGTTCATTCAATAGTTATTTCTCCATCTAGTATATGTTTCCAGTTACTGCACTAAGTATTCACTTAATGATACAAATTCAACTAAATGTGCACTGATGGAAATTGAGGATAAAGAGAAACAGAGAGAGATACAGACAGAGAGAGATAGAGACACAGAGAAAGACTGAGGGAAGTAGTGATTTTAAATAGAGGGTGATTTTATGGTACTCAACATTCCATTCAAAGCAAATATCCCGACTGAGCATGAGTTCCTAGACTGGTTCCTTAGCTATTCTCAATGTCCTGCATCTCAGAAAGTAAGATCTCACTATCACGCTGGGTTCATTCAGCATGACTCCTAAACACAGGCTTCTATTTCATTTGGTGATCGACCAATAAAACAATCATCTATTCCAATACTGAGGAGAAACCTGGCCAAATTAATGAGAGTGTCTTCCTAAGGAGTTTTTGGTAAAAACTTGAAACTATATACAACTTTCCTCTGACTCATTGACTTTATATTCTACCCTTTGGTTTAGTTGTGGCTTCTTTGTATCATTTTATAAATACTTCTTTGCATATCTATTTTCTCTATCTAATAGGGTGGTTTAATGCTTTCAATTCTCATTCTCTTCCTCTTATTAACATTATACTTCCTCACCCTTGTCTTGACTTGATGGCCACCAGAGTTTACTTCCTCAGTCTTAGCTGTTGGTCTTAATGATGCTGTGACACAGGCAGAGACTTTAAATGTGTTCAAACACGCCTTTTTCTCTTGTGTTCTTGTGACTCTCCATGAGAAGTACAGGGTTCTGGTAGCAGCTATTCCAAGAATAAGCACTGGGACCAGTCCTGAACCCATTCTGCTTAAGGGTTCAGCAGAATCCTTCATCGTTTCTTCATCTGCTTAAGGACTATAATGTGCTGGTGGTGGTCTTAGTGTAGGACCAATAGCACAAGGTTTCTGTGTATAGTAAGGGAGTCACTCTATACCTTAGAATAGTATCTGATGCAAAGTGCCCTATAAGTGTCAATATTTATCATTACCATTCTAAAGCATAGTTTAATCACTGCAGCATCTATAAGATAGATACTATCATTACTTATATTTAGCAGATGAAAAACTGAGGAACAGAGAGTTAACTATTTGACCCAAGGTCACACAACTATGAAACAGCCCGTGAGACTAAAAGGACAGCTCCCTGACTCCAGAATCCACTCTTAACCACTAAGCCATCTTGCTTATGTTACTCTTGCTACTTATCGCATGTATACCTTAATGCACTAGGAAAGAGAACCAACTCACTGCCAGAATGGAAGGGAACAAAGGGCAATGATAAAGGACATAAAATGAATAATATTTAAAAATATCATCTTACCACAAAAGATTGAGTAATCATAATGATTTTTACTTCATTTTGGTTTTAAAGGGGAATACAGCAACATTTAGAAAGTCTATTTCATGAATTTTCTTATTTCTTTTTTTTACAGCCACATCAGCATCATATGGAAGTTCCTGGGCTAGGGGTTGAATCAGAGCTGCAGCTGAGGCCTATGCCACAGCCACAGCAACACTGGATCCGAGCCACATCCATGACCTATGCCAAAGCTTGCAGCAATACTGTATCCTTAACCTACCAAAGCAAGGCCAGAGATTGAACCTGCATCATCACTGATGCTATGTCAGGTTCTTAACCCACTGAGCTACAACGAGAACTCCTCATGAATTTTCTTTTTTAAGTATGGTTTTCAGGAGCTAACACAGAAGACTGAGATATTTGGAAATAAGGAAAGCAAACGTCTGCCTCTTTGCAACTTATTCACTTATTTTTAAATGTAGATTTTTTTAACAGTAGAATTTCAAAGCAGGTGAACAGTCCTTTATAGGAATGTTGCATTTTACAATCTAATGCTTGTTGTCCAAGAGTGGCGGTAAGAATGCTGAGACCAGCTCAGCAGGTTAGGGCTGAAGAACAGGTGCTGTGAAACTTAAGGAAAAAGTTAACATAAAACAAGACACAGAGACATTTATCTTAATTAAAGGTGGGAACCCGGGGGTGCAAGGTGTCAGGGACCAAGAGCACAGCCTCAAGAAACCACACTGTTTTTATTGTGCTCTTTAGGATTATGTCAAGTGAGGAGGGGGCTATAGGTGCAGGATATAGGTTTTTTTTTAATTGTTTTAAAAGTTCTTTTATTATTTTAAAAGTCACATAACTGGTAGATGATTAAGCTTTTACTCTGACCTTTAGGCATTTAACAATCATTAGCATATGAGGAAGTTTGGTGTTAGCTATCTATGCATAGCATCTAGAGAATCATCACTGTGCTTCTGCAAAGCCTACCTGAGGCAACCCAGTGTGCCTAGGTTTGCACCTCTGTTCTCTTTGCTAATGCCTATCCTGCTAACAACCCCTCATAAATCCCTTGGGGCCATGAGTTTCCTCTTTCTCTTATTCTTAAGAGGACATTTCCTGCTGTGCAAAGGCATGCCAATCTGCACAGGTCCCTTGTGCCTAGACCAACGCGTTATGTCCTCATTCATCTGACCATATGAATAACTTATGCCTTTAGGACTTTGTTCTTAAACTTAAGTCATTTACCAGCACTGCGACTGTTTTTCAAGCAGGAATATGGGGTAAAGTAAAGCAGGACAAGATGGAGTTTTCAGCAAAGAGGCTAAGAAAATATTGTAGAAACATGTCTCGTGACATAAGAACATTGAATTTCTTTATGGAATCAAGTCTCTGGTTTAGGTAAACCCATTTCTATATTTAATGTCAGGTGAGTAGACGAATGTTCAGCTGATAGCTATTTTCTAAGCTATCTTGTTTCCCCAAAGGCAATAGCAGTTGAGTGTGGAGCAGAGATGACAGCATCTGTACTAGGATTATAGGTATTTCCACAGGAGAGCTTTTCTCGTTGACTTTCAAGTTTATGCTGAGATCCCAGCAGACTCTCACTGACCAGTGGGACCTGCCAGGTAGATGAACCTGGTAAGCATTTTCCTTTGATGGATGGGGAACAGCCAGTTATTTTGGTAGATGTTTTTACATGACTGGTGTGCTAGAAAATTTTTAGTAAGTCTGTTTTCTGGAAGAGAGAGCTCCCTAAGATTTTACAGGACATAACCCAGTATTTATGACATCTTGCCCAAGGATTGAAACAGAGCTCATCTGGGCCCTGACCCCGATTCTAACTCACTAAACTTAAGTCAAGAGGTGGAGAAAGACCACACTCCAGACCTCCCTGTCTGCCTACGGATTAAGGTCTTCAGCTGTCTGTTCAGTGGCAGAGAAATTTGTCCAACATTCGTAAGCACTATTTATTATCTCACCTTATATATTTGGATTTTACGAGCTTTGGAAGGAATTTGGAAAGTTTTATCTACCCAATGGCCTGGCAGGTCCCACTGGTCAGTGAGAATCTGTTGGGATCCCAGCACCACCTTGAAATGCAATGAGAAGTGCTTCCCTGTGGAAATACCTATAATCTTAGTACAGATGCTGTCATCTTTTCCTTCCTCCACACTCGACTGCTATGAAAAATCTAAGGGTCAGTGTCCCCACAATAGGACCAAAGAGGATGAATCTTCCCACATCAAGTTAAAAGACTTAGAAAGAATCCTCTTTGCAACATCTTGAGGTTTCTGCCGGTTCAAGAGAAGTAAAGATAGGAAAGTAAAGGGTAGCAGAATATACCACCCCAAAATGTATGACTGTAGGAGTTCAGAACATGCCACTGCAAAATATGCTGCTTCAGTATATTGACTATGGTGAGCTGAAGGCACTTGAAAAACAGCAAATTCAGGCACAGGCTTTCTCAGAACTCCTCTTAGCTGCCTGAAGACAAGTCCTCCAAAAATAGCTTGATTGTCTTAAATCCTTTCTCTGGGAGTTTCACCAACCAGGAAAGACTGACTCATCATAGGAGAGGAGACTAGATGTCAATACCACACCCAGACAAGCTTTGTTATGAACTGTCACACTTCCCACCTGTTCTTCTAAGGGCCCATTCATCTTTCCTAAAAGTCATTTAATTTCCCTGAAGAGGCTACGTCCCTCCTCCCCTTGTAGTATGCAGATGATATTTCCATCTGAATTCTAAGCTGCTCTGGGGAGCAGACCATTCTGCCCTGCATCTCTCCCATGCGTGCGTGAGGTCTAAGTGTTAATACACTTCTGTTTATTTTTCTCTTGTTAATCTGTCTTTTATTACAGTCACAGCTAGGAACTCAGAAGGGCAGATGAGAAATCATTTTCCTCCCTTACAAAAGCATAGTCTACTCCTCCTCATTGTTTCCTTCTTCAGTGGTAGAATTGAAAGTGGTATTAGCTCAGATCCAAGAGAGTAGGAGCCCGAGGCTCCTGTTAGCTCTCAGAATGGAATGTTCCTTTTGTTTGGACCACGAATATTCTGCTGCTGCTAGTTACTTACTTTTGAGAATGATATTGCTCAATGTGATAAGCTGAAACCTATTCTTCTAACTCCCCAAGAAAATCAATACAATCCTACCACAGCACATATTACAGTTTCTCATTGGCACTGAGGTTTTTCAAGAGCATTTTTCTTTCCTTCCTAATGTGGAAAAAATTACTAGAACCAAAGTTTTCCTTTTGGTGGATATGCTATAATTCTGCTAAGGTTTTTTTTTGATATGTTGGTCTTTTGATCACAAGAGAAAACATTTACAAAATCTAGTAAAAGAATAAGTGTAGGTAAGACAAATACACCTAATTGATGAAAAGATATTTTGAGCAGGATCTCTAATAATTGAATGAAATGACAGGTTTTACATGAAAGGATCTCCATGACTGGGTGGTGGGGTGAAAGAGCTATTTGCAATAAAAATAGATAAGTTTACAGAGAAAAGAGAAATTTTCAGAAAGCTTCTCCAATTGAGGAAGATTACCAACTACTAAATTCTCAGACATTGTGGTTTTTCCCAATTGCCTTCCTCTCCCCATGATAATAGAAATATGAACTCATTTATTCTGGCTTGATTCCCCTGGCCACAAGACGCAAGGATAAAAACATTTCGGTAAGCATATGGAAAGCCAAGCCATCTTTGGGACAACACCTGCAAGTTCCTTCATTTTACTTCTTTGCAGGATTAGAGGTGCTGACCCTCTGTGCAGTCAAAAATCCATATATAACTTGCAGCTCATAGTTGGCCCTTGGTATATGCTGTTCCTCCATATCCACTGTTCAGCATCCTCAGATTCAAACAATTGCAGATCATGTAATGTTGTAATATTTACTATAAAAAATGCATATAAGCGGACTTGCACACATTTCAAACCCCTGTTGTTCAAGAGTCAACTGCACAGTGTACCCAGGTAAGGTGAAGTATTTTGAGGTATTATGGTCAAACAGCCCACCCAGTTCAATTTACATTCTGCCAGATTAAAATGATTATTGTGTTTCCAGATCACTGTATAAGATAGATTTCCTCCCCAGAGTAAATCCTTTCAGATTTAGTAGGGTCTTCCTCTGATGCCCATGGGCCTGCTGATTTTTCTGTGGCCTTGGGGAACATACACAGCCTGTGCCAATGAAGTGGAACATTTAACTGAGCCCTAGAAATTCCAGCCATTTCCTCTACACATTTTGTCAAGTTCATTTGTAACAGGTCCAGGGCTCCAGGGTTATTGGGCAGAGAATTGAAAGGTGGGACCTATTCTCTACTTGATTCCAAAGGGCCATGGCTCTCAGACTTTAGTATGCACCAGATTGCATGGGGTGCTCCTGACACACAGATTGCTAGGCTCTATTTCCCAAGTTTTTGATTCAATGAGTCTAAAATGAAGTCTGAGGAGTTCCCATCATAGCTCAGCAGCAACTAATATCTGTGAGGATGCAGGCTCCATTCCTTGCCCTGCTTGGTGGGTTAAGGATCTGGCATTGCTGTAAGCGGTAGTATAGGTCGCAGATGTAGCTCAGATCTGGCGCTGCTGTGGCTGCAGCTCCAATTCAACCCCTAGCCTAGGAACTTGAATATACAGAGGGTGTGGGACTAAAAAGACAAAATAAAATAAAGAGTAGAGTAGAGTAAAATAAAATAAAGTAAAAGTCTGAGTTCTTCCAGGTGGTACTGACGTTGGTTCCAGGTGGAGGCACCATGTTTTAGGACCATGGCAACAGGGCAGATAGAAGTTGTTCTTAGAGTTCAAGCAAGTGCTTTCCCAGGTGTGGTGCTCAGGCATTGCACTTTACTTACCTGCAAGGGAAAGTTGGGCTCTGAGACCAAGGCTGGAATATGTGTGCAGGTTGGAAGGCAGGGACACCAGGCCTCTTAAGGCTCATTATTCAGCTAGAAGCGTCTGCAGCAATTTGCCTACATGACAAGTCTTCACTTCATATCAACCTCACCTATTCTGTATAGGTGTTTATAGGAGATGATTGAGAAGCTATTTCAGCTACTGTCTAGACTTGGAAACATTCTGGGAGGAATGAAAGAGAAAGGGTCTGGTTTGAATTGTGGGCATTTCAGGCCAGCAGACTCTAGTCAGCAATTTTGTAGGGATGAAGGACAGGTGCAACATTTGCATTTGTCATGTGCTTGATTTTCCCTAAATTTCCTTGTTTCCTTCCTTCCTTCCTTTTCCGTATACATACACCCACAAGTAAAGTAAATAAAATTGGGTCTCCGTATCTGTGGGTGGAATTCATGATTGGTTGAATCCATGGCTATGGAGGAAACAGTAAGGAGCTTTGTCACCTGTGGATTTTGGTCACTTCAGGGAGTTCTGCAACCAGTGCCTCACAGATGCTAAAGCAGGACTGTAAGATATTTTTAAGAAGTAAATGGCATAAGCAGAAACGAATCTGACTAGGAACCATGAGGTCGTGGGTTTGATCCCTGGCCTCGCTCAGTGAGTTAAGGATCTGGCATTGCTGTGAGCTTTGGTGTAGGTCACAGACGTGGCTCGGATCTGGTATTGCTGTGGCTCTGGCATAGGCTGGCAGCAACAGCTCCAATTAGACCTCTAGCCTGGGAAACTCTGTAGACCATGGGTGTGGCCCTAAAAAGACAAAAGACAAAAAATTAAAAAAAAAAAAAAAGAATGAAATAATGTCATTTGCAGCAGTATGGATGGGCCTAGAGATTGTCACACTAAGTGAAGTTAGACAGTGAGACAATTATCTGATATCCCTTATATGTGGAATATAAAAAAAAGGATACAAGTGAACTTATATACAAAACAGAAATAGACCCACAGACATATAAACAAACTTATGGTTACCAAAGGGGGAAGGAGGATATAAATTAGGAATTTGGGATTAACATATACACATCATTATATATAAAAGAGATAACCAAGAAGGACCTACTGTATAGCACAGGAAACTATACTCAATATTTCATAATAATCCATAAGGGAAAAGGATCTGAAAAATTATATATATATATGTGTATGTATAACTGAATGACTGTTCTGTACACCTGAGACTAACATGACACTATAAGTCAACTATACTTCAAGAAAAAATTAAATAAAAAAAGGAAAAAAAAGTAAATGGCATATACTTAAAATACATAGGAAATATTATCACCATTTTTAGGATGTGTATCTGCCCAATTTCAATCATATAAGAAAGTATGCTAAAAACTAAACACTTCTAACTCTGAAAGCTCTGGGATGCTCCTTTTACCTTTCCACTGGGTGGACGTCCCCCCAAAAAGTCTCTTCCCCTTCTAAGTAGGTAACCATTTAGCTTCTGACTTAAGAAATTGTTAATAACCATCACTTCTTTTTCAAAAGATTGAAATCATTGTTGAAGGCATAGTTAATTTTTAATGTGCTTTCTCCAAAAGTTTGACTAACTTTTAAAAACCCGAGTCAGAAACTAAAACGGATGTTATCCCTCGGACGGATGACATCAATTGAAATGTATTTTTTCTTCAAGGTGATTGATGTAATATTCTATTAAAGTGACCTTTGCTAGAAGTGTTTTTCCTGTAATGATTTCCTGTCCTTTGGGCTCAGCAACCAGAAGAGAAAAACTGGCTTAAGCCTTTCAGCTACTTGATGCTGAAGTGGGAAAAGAAAGTGATTCTGTAGAGAAGCATAGCTGAGGTGCCATGTGAGATCCTTAACCCCAACTAGTCTTCTAGCTCCCAATACCACAGGCCCCTTAGGCCATCTCATGGAGATTCTTGAAACTTTAAAGATGTCTCATTCTTCTTTCTATTGTAAAGCATCTGTGGCCACGAGGGCTACACTTTTAGAATTTCAGATGTATATGCTAACATAACCTGTATCAGGGGTAGGAATATAAATATGTGCATAATGAGGAAAGGGCTATAATCTAAAGAAGAATTAAGCAAGGAGAAGACTGCTGTCCAGATAGGAAAGAACAGTATTGGGGATGGAATGGAAATACACACGTACAATGTGAAATAGCTTGCTATTCTTGGATCTGTGGTTGGGGGTATCAGACTGTGTGTGTGTGTGTGTGTGTGTGTGTGTGTGTGTGTGTGTGTTTGTGAAAACCAGCACTGTCTGATATGTCATTCACTACCATTCCTTGTCAAATCTTTTCCTATCTTAACCTCTGTTTCCTGGGCCACCTTCTCTGCATCATATTCTGTCACCTCCTGTCTAGAGTTCAACACTAGCTATAGCCCAAAAATCCCTCAATATGTTACTGACTGCATATTAGAAATTGTGGCTTCAATTCTTCTGCACATCTTACACTACTTTTCCGACCCATATATTTACTACCATAGGGAATTTTAGAAAAACACACCAGCATTTCTTTGATTTTCAGACTTAAATTTTAATTATGCAGGATAGTTTTCCTGTAGCATGTAAGCATGTGTTTCTTATTTTCTGATGTAAGAGGCAGAATCTTTTCTGTATTAGCCCTGTCAGCTAAGTGGAAGTAGCTGTGACATGTTAGGCATTCGTGTTTTTCTAGGACATGAGCTAGGAAGAGTGAACAGAAACAGATAACTAGATCTACTTTTAAGTAATAATCTGTGCTAAGTAGTCATTATGATTTATAAATTAAAATCTATTCCACTACTTATAGAAGAAGAATCTACCAAGAGAGTCATTGGAAAGAATATTGAAATTCTTTTTCCTTATTATGCTTCATGCTAGATCAACTAAATCTATCCTGCCTTTCAACACACACACACACATACACACACACACTCGCACACACACTCACAGATGTATCCCACACTTGTTACTACCATTTTCTTAGGGATTAGTATTACCAATAATAAATACAAAACAATGTATGATATTTTTCTCATCCAAACTTATACTTGAACATTTTGGAAAGCTCTCCTTTACCTTAAACATTATGAACTTTGCTCAGCCTACCAGCTGTTTTCCCTGTAAATATTTATCCTTGATACTTAAATATAGATCCTACTTGAATCGGAATGAGCTGAGGTGCAGAGTACTGGGATGAAGACATAGAATGAGCTTTTCTCAGGTATTTGTATCTGAGACAATTTCATGGAAAGATACACTATATCCTTGTATCAGAAATATTTAATCCACAAATGTAAATACAATCCAAGTTGCTTTATGCCAATTGAATTAATTTCAGACATATCTAAAAAAATAAAAACAATAATTTTGTTGCAGGAGGATCTGGAGTTCAGTATGTGTGTATATATATGAATACAGCCCCCCAAAGACTGGATAAGGCAAGAAGAATTAAAAAGAAAGATGAAAGACAAGTCAGAAAGCATCTCAAGCTGTTCCAGATGCTATACTAGAAAAATTATAGGCTGGATGGATTATAAACAGCTGGAACTTAAGTGTTGTAGTTCTGGAGCCTGGAATTCTGAAATGAGGGCGCCAGCCTGGTTGAGTTCTGGTGAGAGCCCTCTTGCTAAGGTGCAGCCTGGAGACTTCTTGTACCCTCATGTGGTGGAGAGCAGACACCGGAAGCAAGCTCGTCATGATGCTCATAAAGACACCAGTCTCATTCAGGAGGGCTTCCCTTATGACGTCACCTAATCCTAATTGTCTACCAAAGGCCCCACCTCCTAATACAATCACACCAGGGGTAGAGTTTCAACATATGGTTTTTGGATGAACACAAACATTCAGTCCACAACAGGGAGAGTAACTGTGAAAAAGACCAAAATGTCACTTCTGGAGATGCCATAATAATATTTGAGGACCCTGAGAAAATTCCATTTTCCAGATACATATCTGACCCAAACTTTACATAGCCATGACCCTGGGTTGGGACTCTTCTCTTTCTCAGCCATTTATTTTTTCTTTTGTCCTTTTAGGGCCGCACCTATGGCATATGGAGGTTCCTAGGCTAGGGGTCTAATCAGAGCTGTAGCTGCTGGCCTATGCCAGGGCCATAGCAATGCCAGATCAGCTATTTTATTATGTAGTCTTCCACCCACGACAAACCATCAGACTTCACACTTTGAATATCAATGCAGAGCAAGTGGCGAGGTATTTCTCCCTTTAGTCCCATCTGACTAGCTGGTTCTATAGAGGACCAAGTAGTTGCTATTACTCTCCAGCTTTCTTTGACTCATAGGTGAACTATGTTCTGTAGACACAAGAGAGATCTGTTTGCCTTTCTATCCAGAGAATATTTTTCTCATGGATTGACTAAAAAGCTGATTCAAACCTTCCGCAGCAAATTACAAATTAGGTGCACATAAAGTGAGTGTATGTGTGTATTTTCTATGTCTATGATTTTTCTCTTATATTATTTTTTTTTATTTTTATAGCTATACCTGTGCATGTGGAAGTTCCCAGGCTAGGTGTCAAATCAGAGCCACAGCTGCCGGCCTACACCACAGCCATTGCAGTGCCAGATCTGAGCCACATCTGTAACCTATGCTGCAGCAACACTGGATCCTTAGCCCACTGAAGAAGGCCAGGGATCAAACCTGCATCCTCACAGACACTATGTCAGGTTCTTAACCTGCTGAGCCACAAAAGGAACTCCTCTGTTATATTTTTTAATCTCTTTGATTTTATTTTGGTACTTTGGGCCTTCTTTTGTTTTGATTATTATATTGCCTGATGCTCTGAACATCACAGATACCACCTTATTTAAAACTTTCTTTTTCACAAAGAATTTTGAAGCTCAAACTATTTAGGAGGTGTACTAGGACATTTGGAAGGGGATAAATTTGGTAAATGTAAGCATTTAAATTAAATGTTACAATTTAGAAATCACTTTGGGTAGGAAATAAATTAAGTAAAAACTGTCTTATACACAAATATTTTCCTCCATATTCCACCACTGGGCTGCAGCCCGTAGCATGTCGATTTACTATGTCGTAATCTGAAAATAATCTTAGAGTTGCAAGTGAAAACTATTTTCCCCCACGGATTAAAGCAGGAGAGATTGTCGTATTAGGAATATGATCTTCAATGTTTCACAAACAGCTCTATCAAAGCCAGACATATTGCCAAGGCACCAAATTTGCAAGTGGGGAACATGCTAGGATCATGATGTAGGATCTAATTTTAAGTTTTTCACTTGGTAAAAATTCTTGTTTCAAGGAAAGCAATTCTCCCTGCCTGCATCATATCTTTATCTCTGAAATAAATTTTTTTAAAATGCAGGAAACCCTTGGAATGGAATTTTTATTATTAAGCACCAACTCTGCCCTTCTTTGAACTACAGCTACATATCATCGCTTATCAATAAATCATTCCAACGGTTTCCGTCACCCCATTTCAGGCCAGAACGTCACACTTCCTCTGGTCGGACAAACCTCTTAAGTGACTTCTTCTTTAATGGATGTCAAATGTATCTACACACCAAATGATATTTCAAAAGTTCCAGTATCTCTCGCCTTAAAGTAGAATGGTGTTCTAAAATCACTGGGTTCTATTTTGCTCTTAAGAAGGTAAAAGATACAACATTAGGTCACAGTACATTTATGCTTTAAGTGTTTTTATATTTACCCCTCTACCCTACTAGGTTGTGAGCTTGGATGGGCTGGGTCTCTGCCTTAATTTACTTTTAAACACTCTCTTGGTAGAGTGCTTTCAACATAGCAGATGATCAACAAACTTAGAGTTGAACTTGGACATTTCTGGAGACATGTTTTGTCTACCTTCCATCACCCCTCAGTCCTAAGGAATATAGACAAAGGGAGGAACAAAGGGAAATAAGGTCTCACTGGCAATATTAATAATTTTAAGGAAATAGGTTTGGTTTTCCTTAGCTCCTGTCCTTGCCATCTCTCCCCGCCCCCATACACTCACATACACATACACACACAATATACCTTGTCCATCTTTGCTTATAATAACAATATTAATATTAATTGAAAGTGTTAATCTATGTGGAAAGAGAAAATTACTAGGAACTCGATTTAGTGTATTGTCTAATGTCACAGTTCTAAGTGGCAGATAGCAGAACTGGACATAAAGGGTCTTTGCCCTTTTTATTCTCAAAGATGAGTTATCTCTCTCTTCCTCCTTCTGCCCCTCCTGTTTCTCTCAAATACAATTCCCCTTGTCCCCTCTGACCTTGCCCTATCATTCACCCCATCACTTCCTTTCCAAACATCCCCATTCTATGGTTTTTCCCTTCCAGATGTCCTCAGGTCTCTCCTATCCTCAGTTTGCCTGTCTTGACCTTGTGCCTCCTTGCCCTCTTCTCCTTCATGAAAAGAGAGTCTTTACTCCTTGTCCCCACGTCCTCATTTCCCATTTCTAATGCAACTCACAGCAGTTAGCTTTTGTGCCAAACAAACTGAAATTGCTCTGGCAAGGGTCAACAATCAATGGACATGTTTCAACTTTTATGTTCCCGGAATAAAGGCTACAGCAATAAATTTTATTGGATGGATGTATAAGCTCTTTGACTTTCTTGAGACTCCTAGACCCCTTTGTTGGAACCAGTTATCCTCTCACCCTCTCTGACCTCTCCTTCTGAGTTTCTCCCATGAGCGTCTCTTCTGCACACCATTTAAACAGTGGCAACTTCTTGTATTCCACTCTCCCTGCATACTGCTCGGCTGACTTTAAATTTTAGTCTCCTTGGACACTCTCCTCTTCTCTTTTAGATGGAACCCTTTCCCATATGCCCCAGTTTTCGCCAGGGCAGTCTTCTTCCTGCACATTTCCACTCACACATTGTAGAAATACCACGTAACTGGCCCTTCTTGAAAGAATTTATAATATTGTCTTCCAGATTCTCTTTTTCCCCCATTTTGCATAACTTTGAGAAAAGCGTCACCATTCCCCTGGTCTCCCTATATTGGAGTTGGGTGGTGATTAAAATAGTTTTTTCCTTATTTAGCTTGTCCACCACAAGTCTATGCAGGAGATAAGAGAGGTCCCAGGTTGGACGTGAGGAAACTGAGTTGCACAAATATTAGCAGACATATCCAAAATCACACAGTTAGTGGAAGAGCCCAGATTTGGACCCAGAAAGTCTGCTTGTCTCAAAACCAAATCCGTACAGAAAAATAACTAGGTTTTTCATATACCTTATATATCTCAGGAAGATTAATGGGTTTTGGGGGGGCCGTATTTGTTCTCACAGATATTCCTTTGATGAAGAGTAGAGGCGGATTTCCTCTCTTCTTTTTAAGAATATCACAACTGAACCTCTAGTAAACTGAAATCAGATTACACAGATGTCCTAGAAACAACAGCGAGTCAAAGTTCTCACAAACCACTCTCGACCCGGCTCAGCATTACACTCAGAACCTCTCACATAATGTAGATGATCCTATTTAAGTATCAGTGAATGACATACCTCATTGAAAAAATTTGACGATGTCATCAATATCATCATGCCTTCGGTATTGCAGGCGCAACAATAAAAACAATTGGTATAACTTGACTCCATTGGAATATTCAGTAACAGTTTTGAAGAGTCGCTGTCTGTCACTCTTATATTTATTCCGAAACCTACTAAGTCCATATGCACTGTTCTCTCTGCCATCCCTCAGTGTCTAAAATGGGGACAATGACACATGTCCTTCAGTTTTATTCAGATAGTTCTGTGAGGCAACTTATATATGGTTTCTGGCCCTTAGCTTGGAACAAGTGAAGCCCTCAATAAATACGTATTTCTCCCTCTCCCTCTTTGACTTCCTTTTTTCCATTCCTGTCCTCTTTGCCTTCTACATTATTCACTAGATTATGGCCATAATGTCCTCAGTGGTTTCTCACTCTATCTCTTTTACAATCCATCTTCCCCTGTGCAGTCTGGGCACAAAGTGAGCTAATTACAAGGCTACTGGAAAGGTCAGCCTGCTAATCCTGAGAAATGTTGATTAATAATGAAATCTAGCATGAGATTTAATTTATATTTTGAATATTGGAAGAAAGATAGAAGGCTTTTGTGAAACTCTAGTCCAAGCCATTTTCATGACATTTTAAAACACGCATTGTGGTCCAGGCTTAATCTATGTCCAAAGCTTTCTTCTTAAGGACACAATCTGAGAACCTTCCCTACATGTTAGACAAGAATTAGCATCACATTTTCCCTCTGCTTGCTGAGGTAGGAGGAAGTGGGTAAGTCATCCCTAGTTGAATGTTTGCTTAAAACCAAATTATTTAAATTAATTTTTAAAATAAAATATAGCTTATAGGTATTACTGGTGATATAGAGATCTCAGACATTAGTCCCTAAATGATCATAAAATATAATCCTGTGCAATTTTTGTGACTGCTGTTCATGCAGCAAAAACACCTTCAAATAGGGCGGCTGACCAAAATTGATGGGATTATCTTCTATCTCATCCCTTGCAGAGATCCCTCCCCCAAAAGATGGCTTTGTTTCCCTGGGCAACAGAGCTGCCAGTGGCACACTGATTCTAAAGCACTGGGTTGACTCTCCTGCCCTGAGGTAAACAGTTGCCTGCTGCACTACGTAAATACTGAAAGCAAAATTCTCTTGGTAAAAGACTTGACCAGCATGAATTGAGGGGGTAACTACAGGCTGCTCCAAAAAGCCCACCTCCAACCGTTCCCTGAAAAAGGTTCCCAGAGAGAGTGCTATAGGCCCTGCGGTTTCAATAATTTCTGCCATTTAGGGATGGGAATCTTTTGTCAGATGTTTGCAGCTTTTATATCAGTTTGACATCGAACAGAATGTCATTCATGTCATCATTGCCCTTCAAATGCCAGGGGGAACAACATTTCTAGCAAATTTGTTTGTTTCTAGATCAAGGTGAGCTGAAGGAATTTTCATCATTCTTTGAAACCAAGAGCTTGGGGCTTGTGCATGTACGCACACATTTTTGGCTATGAACAAAAGTTATTTGCACATGAACTTTCACAGTTCATCTCTTTTCTTTATTATTTGCAGGTGCAAATGTATTTCACTGTATGATATTAGACTATTTCTAAGTAGTAGTTCACAAAAGTTGCAAAATTCAGGTGATGTTAGCTATAGTGTTCTTATAATATAGGCTGTCTGAATAAGAGCTTGGCCAGTCTGGATGTTTTGTCTATTTTTATCTCATCAAAATGAGCAAGTGTAAAAACAGATGATAGCTCTGGGAGAGAGAGAAAGATCTTGTGTCTAGAGATATCTGGCTTTATGTGACTTCAACTCTAATGCAGTTTCCTCATATTCCAAACACTTTTTTTTCCTCAGGAAGAAGCACTGAAGAGTAAAGAATGAATGTGCAAAATTCTGATGGTGCAATTGTTCTATAAGGACAAGGGTCTGGGCAGTTGGCCTGTCATTATATTCCCATCCCCTCATAGAACTTGCACTTAATTGTGGCATTTGTAACACTTGCTGAAAGATGGACATGCTGGTTAATAGAAGCATTTGCAGAAACACTAAAAAGTCACACTGCCTGTACTGGAGGGACAAGATCCACAAGCGAGTACCTGTAAGATGTATAAATGTCATGGTAGAAATATGCATTCATCTAGGATTCTGCCATCAGGGTCTGAAAAAAATATCAAGATGATGAACTGGTGTTCAGAATAATATTTTCTTACATGTATATGCTTGTTTATGAAGCACCTCATCTCATTTGATCCTCAAAGCTATTCTATGAATTAGGGAGAAAATTCCATTTAATGGAATGTAAATAGAAGTTAAGGGAACTTGAATTACTTCCCTCAGGTCATATGGAAGTTGCTCTGGTCCCTAGAATCCTTTCTCGGTACTCTTTCTGGTCTCCCCTGTCTCCTCAAATTCTCAGTGGGAAAAGGAGGGTGAAGGTGCCACAATGCAGGGATGGAATAGCAGAATCGTTTAGTTATAGGTAGTCATTAAGCTACACAACATTCAGATAAAACACATTTAAATTTATTACAACACTTATCCATATGGGGAACTGCACATTCACTGACAAAAAATTGGACCATATTGCCAAAATGTTAAAAGAAAGATACTAATGGAAACATGATTTGGGGGAATACATGCCAAAATATTAATTACCAACATTTGTAAAAATGCTTTAAAAGGTAAAGACCTTTTTTTTTTTAAATGTGTTATCTCATTTGATATTCACACAAGTCACATAATTGAGAGGTGTTGGCACTAGGCTATGCTTTCAGTTGATTCTAGGTCCTCATTCTTCTCATTCCTAAACTAATTTTGCAAAACATCCTGAAGGCCTCTGTGGTGTTGCCAGTATGGTTTGTAGCCGTGGCTAAATTTCCACCTCAGCCTATTTAACTTCTGGTGCTTCCACGTACACTGTCTGCAGAGCCTCATTCTGCAGTTAACTCTCCAATTTCATCAATGACCGGGATGCAACAGGGTGACTCAGTCAGGCCACATCTATCCCACATAATGGAAAAGTGTCAATTCAATACTTACCCAGTATTTGCTCTGATTACATAAAACATTTGCCAGGTGCAGCGTTCGATGCTGTGTTTTATACAACATAAAACATAAGTCTGTTCCCTAAATCAGAGCATCAACCACACAACAGTTTCAGCACCTTTCCATATAAAGAAGAGAACATAAGGTTACAACAATTAGGAAATGTCTCATGCACAATTTCTAAAGAACCAGTTTGCCAGATGAAGTCAGAGTGGTTGCTGTTATTATTAGCTTGCTTATCACCTAAAATATTTGTCACAAGAATTCAAATTTAGTCTGCAGGTGTCAGAGGAATATTTTATTTAAAGTCACAGTTTAACAAGATGATGTCTTTTGTAAGTGTTTGGGAGATTTTTATTTTTCCTTTCGTTAAAAATAATTTCTTTCGGTTTCCCAGGAGTGTCTATAACACAGAAGGGGTGTCATTGTTAGTCTCTTAGGATTTGTTCCCTAAACAGATAATCTGGTTTCTGGTAATTCAGTAGCCTCCTCTTTTCTAACTGTTGGTAAGTTAACTTTGTAATATTTCTCCTGATGCTCTTTTAAAGATATATATTAACATGTCAAGTCCAATTTTTTTTTTTTGTCTTTTTGCCATTTCTTGGGCCGCCCTGCGGCATATGGAGGTTCCCAGGCTAGGGGTCCAATTGGAGCTGTAGCCACCGGCCTATGCCAGAGCCACAGCAACACGGGATCCGAGCCGCGTCTGACCTACACCACAGCTCACAGCAACACCGGATCGTTAACCCACTGAGCAAGGCCAGGGACCGAACACTCAACCTCATGGTTCCTAGTCGGATGCATTAACCACTGCGCCACGTCGGGAACTCCTCAGTCCAAATATTTTAAAAATATATTAGAGTCATAATAATGTAAAGAACATGGGCTTCAGAGCCAGTCAGACAAGATTTTGAACATCAGTTTTATACTGGATATTTATCTTTATTTTGGGGATTCTGGCTCTCAATTTCTTCATTTGTAAATAGAGCTAAAAATTCCTATCCATGGGTTTTAATCAGAATTCTAAAGCAAATAGCAAGATAGTTATAAAGAAAAAAATTTAAATGTTTATTATAATCCTTTACATAGCTATCTTTCTTTTTTTTTTTTTTTTTTGGTCTTTTTAGGGCATAGCTATCATTTTAATTCTTTAGTGGCCTCTATATTGAAAGAGAATGGCAGTTCTTACAAGTCTGGGCTATCAAGGTAACCAATACAGCAGATTGTCTCACAGACACTAATCAGATTCGTTTCCACTGAGCCACGATGGGAACTCCTTAATTTTCATTATAATTAGGAACTTGGTATCTTCCTAAAAGTAATTCCAAAGACCCAAAAATATACAAGTGAAAAAAAATGAATTAAATATTTCAGCATGATATTATTCATTGCCCTTATGTTAATATCAGCCTCAATATAGACATTCCATATCCCCTTCAATCTTTTTCATAGCACTCATTACCATATGACTTCTGTACGAATCTTATTATATATGTCCCTAAACTAGTTAGCTTCAGAGGAACAGGGACTTTGGTTTGCTTCTTTTATTTAAATTTTATTGAAGTATAGTTGATTTATAATGTTTTGATAATTCCTGCTGTGCAACAAAGTGATTCACTTACACATGTACCCATAGCCATTCTCAATCAGATTCTTTTCCCCCATAGATTATTGTAGAATATTGGGTAGAGTTCTCTGTGCTATACGGCAGGTTCTCTTTGGTCAGTCATCCCATATAACACAGTGGGTAGTACTTGAACTATGACTTATACTTCTTAAACACCTAATCATTATCTAGTTTTGTTTGTTTGTCTTAGTGAAGTATCATTGATTTACAAAGTTGTGTTACTTTCAGGTATACAGCAAAATGATTCAAGTATGTATATCCATTATTCATCAGATTCTTTTTTTATTACAGGCTAAGATATTGAATACAGTTCCTTGTGCTATACAGTAGGTCCTTGTTGTTTATTTTATTTATAGTAGTGCATAAATAACCCCCAAACTGTTAATCCCAAATTCCTAATTTATCTTCCCCCCTACCCCCACCATCCCCAATGGCAATCATAAGTTTGTTTTCCATGTCAGTGCATCTCTTTCTGTTTTGTCAATAAGTTCATTTGTATCATGTTTTTTAGATTCCATATATAAGCAATATTGTATGATATTTGTCTTTCTCTGTCTGGCTTACCTAAGTATGATAATAACTGGGTCCATCCATGTTAATGTAAATGGCATTATTTCATTCTTTTTATGGTTTTTTTTATACCATATCTTCTTTTTTCATCAGTCTGTCAGTAGATATTTAGATTGTTTGGCTTTTGTAAATAGAGCTGCTGTGAAGATTGGGGGTGCATCTTTTCAAATTAGAATTTTCATCTTTTATTGATGTACGCTCAGGAGTGGGATTGTTGAGCATACATATAGTAATTCTATTTTTATGTTTTTAGGGAACCTCCATACTGTTCTCCATAATGACTGCACCAATTTACATTCCTATCAACTATGTAGGAGAGTTCCCTTTTCTCAACACTCTCTGCAGCATTTATTATTTGTAGATTTTTATCTTTCTTTCTTATTTTTCTTCTCTTTTGTCTGCCCCAAGGCATGTGGAGTTCCCAGGCCAGGGACCAGATCTGAGCCATAGTTAGTTATGACCTACACCACAGCTTTTTATAAACTTTTTGATGAGGACCATTCTGACAGGTGTGAGGTGATCCTTCACTGTAGTTTTGATTTGCATTTCTCTAATATTTAGTGACGTTGAGCATCTTCTCATGTACCTTTTGACCATCTGTATGTTTTCTTTGGAGAAATGTCTTTTTAGGTTTTCCATCCATTTTTTTTCCTATTTACTCTTTTGATAATGAGCTGTATGACCTTATTGTATATTTTGGAGATTAACAAGGCTTGTGGGTCATGTCATTCACATATATTTTCTCCCATTCTGTAGGTTGTCATTTTGTTTGTTTATAGTTTCCTTTGCTTATAATTTTGATTAAATCCCATTTGTTTTCCTTTTTTTTAAATTCCTTTTGCCTTGGAAGACTGACCTAAGAAAACATTGTTATGATTTGTGCCAGAGAGTGTTCTGCCTATGTTCTCTTCTAGGAGTTTTATGGTGTTCTATCTTATATTTAAGTCTTAAAGCCATTTTGAGTTTATTTCTGTATAGGGTGTGAGGGGGTGTTCTAATACACCTCTTTGATTTACATACAGCTGTACAGCTATCTCAATACCACTTGCTGAGGAGACTGTCTTTTCCCCAGTGTATATTTTTGCCTCCTTTTTCAAAGATTAATTAAACATAGCTGTGTGGATTTATTTTTGGGCTCTCTATTCTATTCCATTAATTCATGTCTTTGTGCCAGTATCAGGCTGTTTTGATTACTGTAGCTTTGTAGTATTGTATGAAGTCTGGGAGGGTTATACCTCCAGCTTTGTTCCTTTTCCTCAGGATTGCTTTGGTAATTCTGGGTCTTTTGTGGTTCCATATAAATTTTAGGATTTTTTTGTTCTGTTTCTGTGAAAAATGTCATGGGCAATTAGATAGGGATTGCATTAAATCTGTAAACCACTTTAGGTAGTTAGTATTGTCATTTTACCATTTAACTCCTCCAATCCAAGAGCACAGGATAGCTTTTTATCTTTGTATTACCTTCAATTTTCTTTATCAGTGTTTTATAGTTTTCAGCTATATTTTCACCTCCTTAGTCTGGTGCATTCTTAGGTATTTGGGGGGATCATTTGATGTGATTTTATTTTATTTTGTTTTATTTTCTTTCTAGGGCTGTACCTGTGGCATTTGGAAGTTCCCAGGATAGGGGTCAAATCAGAGCTACAGCTGCCAGCCTATACCACAGTCACGCAATGCAGGATCTGAGCTGCATCTGCAACCTACACCACAGCTCATGGCAACATCTGATCTCTGACCCACTGAATGAGGCCAGGAATTGAACCCACATCCTCATGGATACTAGTCGGATTCATTTCCACAGCCCCACAATGGGAATTGTTGATGTGATTTTAAAAAGGATTTTTTTTTTCTCTTTCTAATATATAGTGTAAAGAAATAACATATTTCTGGGAGTTCCCATCGTGGTGCAATGGTTAACGAATCTGACTAGGAACCATGAGGTTACGGGTTCGATCCCTTGCCTTGCTGAGTGGGTTATGGATCTGGGTGTTGCCGTGAGCTGTGGTGTAGGTTGCAGATGCGGCTTGGATCCCATGTTGCTATGGCTCTGGAATAGGCTGGCAGCTACAGCTCTGATTAGACCCCTAGCCTGGGAGCCTCCATATGCTGCGGGAACAGCCCAAGAAATGGCAAAAAGGCAAAAAAAAAAAAAAAAAGAAAAGAAATAACATATTTCTGTATGTTAATCTTGTAACCTGCTACCGTGCTGAATTTCTTAATTAGTTCTAATAGTTTTTATGTGGAGTCTTTAAGGTTTCCTATATAGAGTATTGTGTCAGCTGCGTATAATGAAAACTTTGCCTCTTCCTTTCCAATTTATTTCCTTTTCTTTGTCTCATTGCTATGGCTAGTATTTCTAGCACTAATGCTTTGTTAAGTAGAAATGATGAGAGTAGCTTTCCTTGTCTTGTTCCAGATTTTATTTGGAAGGCTTTCAGCTTTTCACCATTGAGGGATATGTTGGTTGTGACTTTGTCATAAATAGCTTTTATTACGTTGAAATATGCTCCCTCTTAACCCACTTTACTGAGAGTCTTATCCTGAATGAATGTTGAATTATATCAAATGCTTTTTTTTTGCATATATTGAGATAATCATGTTGCTTTTATCTTTTCTTTTACTTGTGTGGTGTTATCATATTGATTGATTTGTATATGTTGAACCTTCCTGTCCTTATCACCTCTCCTTTTTGGTTTTTATGAATCAAATGAATGTTTTTGATTTGTGGTTATGCTGTTTTTCGAATATGTTAACCCATTGCTATGTTTATTTTCTTTTGACCAGTGGTCATATAGACTCAAACACATTCTAAAAAAAAATGTGCATTACCTTACTCCTCTCCACCATTTTTTATAACTTTGATGTCCTATTTTACATCTTCATGTTTATCTTTTTGCTGTTCATTGTAATTATAGTCACTTTCAGACTTTTTAATTTTTAATTTATGTACTGACTTATTTAAGTGATCTACAATCATTTTATATATTTGCTTTTCCTATTGTGGTTTTTCTTTTTTCTATAGATTTTTGCTTCTTTCCTATTTCAAGAAGATCTTCCAATATTTCTTTCAGGATAAATTCAGTATTGCTATGTTCTTTCAGTTTTTCTTGTCTGAGAACTTCTTTACCTCCCCTTCTATTCTAGAAGATAGTCTTGCTGGATAGAATATCCTTGTTTGAAGATTTTTCCTTTCAGGGCTTTGAATATATCCTGCCACTCTCTTTTGGCCTGCAAACTTTCTGTAGAGAAATCAGCTAATAGCCTTGTGTAGTTTGTCTTATAATTAACTCTTCATTTTTCTTTTGCTGCCTTTAAAACCCTCTCTTTAACTTTTGCCTTTTTAATTGTATGTCTTGGTGTAGGTCTATTTGGATTGATCTTATTCGAAACCATCTTTGCTTCCTGTACCTGGATATCTCTTTCCTTCTTTAGGTTTGGGAAGCTCTCAGCCGTAAGTTCTTTAAGTACATTTTTTAATCCTTTTTTTTCCTCTTTATTCTTCTTCTAGGATTTCTATTATATGTAGATTGGCAGCTTTGTATTATCCCATAGATCTTGCATGTGTGTTGAATCTGCTCTTCTGATAGGATGATTTCAATCACTCTATCTTCCTGATAACTTATTAATTCTTCTGCATTGTTGAGTTTGCTATTAATTGCCTGTAGCTCAGTTCATTATCTGTTGACTGAGTAAATGAATATATAGATCACAAGTACACTAAGATGGTTTGGTGCATAGGCTTTGGCACTAACCAAACTTGGGTTAAAATATTCACTTGTCACTTTTAGCTGTATTAATCGGGAGAAACTAATTAACAGTTGTAGGACTCATCTGTACAGTGGGTGTAGTAATTCACTATTTCTTTTTAATCATGGTTCTGTGCTTGATGCATCATTAGTGCTCAAAAAATTGTAGATGTTTTTATTTAGGTCTAGCTTTGTGAGTGCTCAGCATGTGATTTGCTGTTCTTTTTTTCTTAATACCCTCCAACATGAACTGGCATTTTGCTTAATTTTACATTTCCTTTTGATTTTAATTTCAGTTTTTGAACGATTAATGCAGCATAAATATTTTCCCATTTTTGCTCTTTATAACTATAACTCAAAGTTGCAAATCATGTCTTTATTCTTGATTTTTCTTTTGATAAGAATCAGGTAAAATTAAAAATCTTATAATAAAACTATAGAATCGAATGTACTCATTTTGAACTAGTTTCAGGTTTAACTTGTTCTCATTGTTCAGATGAATTACCATCTAAACTTAGCCCCATCTACTAGAAACACATATGAACTTTGTGAAAAAAAGTACATATTTTAAATGCTAGAATATTTATGTATTTCCCAACAACAAAATGTTTTTATTTTAAAAGAAAAATGACAATAAATCTACATGTAAGATCATGGAAACTGTAACCATAAGAAAAATCTCTACTCAAAGATGATTTTATTTATTTATCCCACAAATACTGCATAAACTGCAGTGTAGCAGGTCCCTGTCCTCCTAGAGCTCATGATGTAGAAATCTGTGAGTCCTTTTTTGTTCTTATGTCATCTGTAGCACCCAAAAGAGTACAAGGTATATAATTAGTACCCAAATACTTTTACTATCACAGCTCAAATGTAAATTTTGCTATGGTCAAGTTAGGTGAAGCAACAGTACCTTATCCATAAGCCCATACTCATTGATTAAGTGTGATTTAACATAGTGCCTTTGATGCTAAAAATGAATTGATCATACATTTGAGTTATAGTTTCCTTTTAGTTATCTAGTACAATGAAAATATTTCTAGTGGATGAATTCATTTAGGTCACAAGTATGTATTTATTCCTTAAAAGACCTAAGGGGTTATGTTATATTACTTCTACCTTGTTCTCTTTGCGCCCTGCGCTGCAAGGCAAGAAGTTCTACTATCTTGCAGGATAGACCTTATTGAGAGTCTACATGGAGTATACAGGACTCACCTGAGTTCAGCCTTCCATCCATTGCCTCCAAGGTACTGGTCACGTGATGTAACTATCTTGTCCCCTCTAGACTAGTTGTCATTCAGTACTATTTAGTGACCTTAGTCTATGGGTACATGGAAAAAAGTACCACCCACTAAGCCCTGCTTTAATTTATGACCCAGAAAATAGTGAAACATAATCATATTTTTGTTGTTTCCAGCTCATAGTTTTTGAGCCTTTTTTGGGCAACAATAGATCATTGGAACGTGAATAGTCATCCAAATTAACATATAGTTATAACTTATAGTAACTGTAATGGATGGAGAGATCTAGTATTCTGAAAGAGATTACAATGGAGAGCCCTAGGGTGGTGTCTTTATTTTTTTTTAATTTGTTCTCCGTAAGGAGCATCATGCTAACAGTGTATATTTTGGAGAGGGAGTAGTTGATAATGAACTATAAGATTGCTAAAAGTAGCATTTAAGTGGGAAGTAGGGAAAGATGAAAATTAAGACACTCCATTTTTTTCTCCATTTCTATTAACTAGAAAATTCGCTATATTAATTGACATAAAGTTATCGCTTACTTTTAGAAAGGATTTGAAAAAAAATGAAATTCAATAATTTTAGAGTTGGCAACTATATCAGAAAAGAGATTTATGATAATATATTTAAAACATACCATGTATCAGAGACTAAAATAATGAGTGTGTTATAGCCATCATTCCTTCAAATTCATGGAAGACCCTAATCTTTTGAGGTGGTAGAATTTAATTGATTTTTACACTTTTCTAATGCTTTAAAGGCTTAGAATAGAGGGACAGTTAAGTTTGCCAAGATTTACATGTAATTTGCAGGTGGAGACTCTAGGATCCAGGTCTGGCTGTTTGGTTTCACATCTTCCCTGAAAACAACTACATTATTATTATTTAAGGAAAACATGATGATATGACCGTCGGGACCTGGGGCTAGGGTTTGAGAACAGTAACTGAGTTAGAAAACATCTAAGTTGCTGTGTTACCTTTGAGAACGACCAAGGTCTTTTTTTTTTTCTTATGTTTTTCATTAAAGTGCTCTATTCTACTTTGAACCCTGAAGATGAAAATGTGGCTTTCACAAAACTATTGAGAGGCACATACAGTTGTACACATACAAACTTGTGCACATACACCCCTGAGGTTTTCTCAGCAACTTTACATCAGTTGTTTCTTTAACCTAAGAAAAACCTTGAATAAGATCTGAAATAGACAGTTCAGCAGGTGCTCAAAAGAAAGGCAAATCAAGTAAACAGTCTGTGCAGTTGCAAAAAAAAAAAGCTGTGCATGGGCTTGCATGGGACTGGCTGTTGCAATATTTTCTTGATGGTAAATATGTCAAAGGTTCTTCCAATTGGATTGATTTTAAGTACTTTTGGAAACAAATTAACTTAATTCAATCTATTGTTCCATAAAAATATATTTTTTTAACTGATTACAATAGAGGGAAGACATAACTAAAATATCAACAACTTCTGAGACTGCAACCTCTGGGTCCAGGGGTCAAGGATTGATTCATCTTAAGTATGACAAATATGAATTCAACAGATCTGGCCTTCTTTAATGATCCACTTTTAGAAGGCAAGGATATGTCTAGTAATGCTTTTGTGTGCATCCTCCATTGAGCTTCTTTGCTTATTACTAAGCTTGATTTTAAAGTACTTGTTTAATAGAAACTAGTCTATTGCCAGCCACTAGTCTATGTTAGTGGTTACCCTCCGAGGACACAGATGCAATGCCTCTAAGTCTGTGCTGTCAAAAGGGAACTAGATTCAAATAAAATGTGTGGCAATGCCAACCTTGTTTCATCTTTGGCTCTTTCCCTGTTTCTAGGAAGTCTCATACATGGATCTCTGCACTAAAAATGTATAACCTTTGATTTCATAGACCTTAACTTTCTAGTGACTTTTTACCATGGCAGATGGAAGAAAATACAGAAGAAATCTCTTGTTAAAAATGGCAAGAAGGTTAAAAACAGTGAGACCAGTATTCATTTATTAAGTAGCATAAAATGGTGTCCCAGGAGAAATGTTCATGAATCCCGCCGTCACACAATATGGAAAAATTGGCATGACTGATTACCTAATATCCTGCATTTAATTTCTACTCCCAGTAAAAGTGTATATTCATCAGGTGACTTCAGAAAAATAGAACTAAGGTCGAGGAATGATGCATACAGAGATAGAAAATGTATGCCATGGGTCATATTGCTACTGGTGACTATTTTTGGTCATGGGTAGAAAATGTGAATGTTGACATAAGTGTGCGTGGGGTATGTGAGTAACTCTAGGAAAAGTGTAGCTGATTTTCTTAGTGGTAGAAATGCAACATTTCTAAATTAAATGCAGTAATACAGTGTTAAGCAGAGTGATTAAAGCAACTCAATTACTTAATTATAAGCAACAAGTACTTAATTATAAGGTATCTGGAAAGCAGAATGTGGGGTTACTCTCTGCTACAGGTTGATGGCATTTGACACATTTAAAAGGCAAGTAGACAGTTCTTTCTTATCAGTGAAGCATAGATGTAGTATGATACAAGTTTCATGTGATAATGGAAAGTCTATAGACTCTGGAGGCAGAGAAGTTACATTTGAAGTTTGGCCAGGATCTCATACTTCTGAACTGTGTGACCTGGAGGATGGAAGCATTGAAGAGAGTTTTATAAGGAACTGCTCACAAAGATGTGGGCAAACTCAACAAGGGATAGCTTGGTACTCCTGGGCTTACAACAGATGGGAGCCATTACCTTATATCTGGAGGGATCAGAAAGGAACAATTGACAGGATTCTGAGGGCTGCCTGACAAGTAGCCTATAATAAAGGGACATAGCCAGCTCACAGTGACCCTGCCAGGAGGGATCTGGGGAGAATAAACACCCTGACCTCCCTCTCCCAGTTAGCCCTTGCATCTACTGCCAGTTCTCCTTAAGACAAACCTTATGGAAGGCACAAGGTAAAGACACCTATCAGAGCAGGTTATTAAAAGTCAACTTCTCATAAGATGGAGAGGGAACTCAGGAGATCAGGAAGGGTGATGGAATACACCCAGCACCTATACCCATGTCTGTGACATTAAATCACCACAGAGAAGTTTTTATCATTCAATTCCAGTCACCTGTATACATATACATCTATTTTGGAATTGTTTGTAGCACCCTCACCATCTTGACAAAGTCAGAAAAAGGAAACCATCAAATCCACCGTGTTTTCTTTTGCACCTTGGTTGTGAACAGGAAACCCTTGGATCATCATAATACAATAATAGTAACTATAATACCAATAACTATAACTGACTTAATTTGTTTCCTGTTTCTCCTCATGCTTTTTTAAAAACATTTTTTTTTTTTCACAGCTTAACTGCACTGTTCACCAGTGGCTATATATTCATACTGACTGAAATCCTTTACAGCTTCATTCCCTCTTAGCTATGTGCTCCTGGACAAATGACTTAACGCTTTTTAAGTCTTAGCCTCCTTGTATGAAAAATTAAGCTATCTCGATATAACCAAGCAAGTGGGCTTGTTGCTTGCTGCAAAATGGAAAGACTGAGTACTGGGGCGATGGCCTTTTGCAGAGAGGAAAGGCTTTCTTGCAGGGCAGCCAAGCAAGGAAGTGCTCAGCTCAGGGAATGCTCCGCTCTGTCTCCCCCATCTGCTCTTGAGTGGGATATTTATAGTGAAAGTGAGGAGGAGGAGGAGGCTTGGAATGATTGGTGGAAAGTGAAGGTAAGTTTCAAGAGTTCACTGTGCAGCCCAGACTGTTCTTCATGCCTCTTCATGTGCAAATTTGGGGCATTCAGTGTGTTATAAGCCGGGGATTTTTGATCTGCCTTTTTGACCTCTAAAGTTCACTCTGCTGGTCTAGTTTCTCAATGTGCCTGTGCAAGGTTCGGCTGCCGGATATGTCAGCAAGTTGCTTCCCTGGTTCTCCGTAAAGGCCAGCTTGGAGGTCTTAGTGAATCATTTGGTTCCTATTTTGTTTCTACTTTATGGGCCTTGAATGTGTGAGGTACAGGGTATAGTTTCATCAGTATGTCTTAAATATTTTTTCACAAAGACATATAGGAAGAACTCAGTAACCATTAGCTACAATTATTGCATTTGAGAAGGTTTTTCAGAGTAATTCACAAATAATAATTTATACGAATGATTTATTTGTATAAATAATAACAAATTATAATAGAACCATCCTTTCTTAATCTGAACCCCCAAATAATCTGTACTGTTGTGAATATCAAAAGAGAAAAAACACGGAGAGTTTTTGTAATCGACATCATACTCATAAATGCCACTTCTTGTTATCATTGTTATTATTAGCAGAAATAGACTCTCTCCTTTGTCAATAAGTTCTCTCCAGAAGGAGGGGTGGACTGGCAAAGCTTTGATCATGTCTCAAATGGCTCAGCACAGTCTGCCTTTTGTCCAAAATACCAAAAGAAAGAGTTCAGTCAGTCACCACCTTTATCACTCCCACTCTGGAAAATGGAACTTTGACTAAAAAGGAGACTGAATTAGAAGCCCCTCTTTGCGGACCGAGAATAGGATTGTAAAAATAAAGAAATGAGGATAATGCTTTATAAATGTACTTGCCTAAAGATGTTTTTCAGTGATTGGAACTGAGAAAAGCCAAGCACTTTTCCAAGGTTATATTTTAGGTGATAATGTCAGCAAAGGAAATGAGGAAGGACAAGCTAAGAAACAGCGGGATAATGAGGGCATTTCTTTGGCATAGATATTAACGTCCAGTAAACAAAGCAGTTATGATTTACTGTTCTTCCTTAATGGAAGTATTAAAATATGTATATGTTATTTATAATGTATACAAAGCTATATAGTTCATGATCTCCAAGCAGTACCCATGTCTTTGAAAAGAATAAAATCCTGTGGTTAATCAGTCTACTGAAATACCCTTCCCTTATGATCCATACTGGCTTATATGTAACCCCATCAAAAATACGTTGGCATGTCTTCAAGGCGTAACATAGGTGTGTGTGTGAGAGTGCATGTGTGTACACGTGCGCCTGCTGGCATGTGCCACAGAGTGCTGATCTTTGAAAACGGGGAAAGATTTGGGAATCTTTATGACCTGGAGGAATATGGGGTTGTCTTCCAGTTTGGGGCCTTTGAATGTGCCTGTGTGTACTTTGTCGTGAAAGCTTCGCTGGAGTGGTCGAGTCGCAATGAAGCACCTTCAGGTCCCGGTCCCGGGACAGTTGTGGATGAACGCTGTGACTGCAGACAAAGTCATTTAACCCCCCTGGATCTCAGTGAATTCATCTGTAAAGCACTCAGGTTGACCTCTGTGATCTCTAAGGTCCTTAGGAGAGGTAAAGTTTTATGATTCTCTGTGAGTTAATTATTGAGGTCTTTTGTGGTCAAGTTTGCATCCCTCATTGTTTGAGGCAGCAATAAACAAGAATAACCTCTGCTCCAAAATTAGAATATTCTGTAACTTACTAGAAATAGATGAAAATATTCTAAGGAGAATAATGATTACATCATTTGATCTAGGCATGAAGCTGAAAAAATTCAAAACAAAGCCTATTTACCATCTCCTTAAGTGTTTCCCTTGTTCAAAAACAAATCAAGACTGAGACTCATTATTCCCTACAGCTCAAAGCTACATAACGCTGTGGGTGCTCTGTTAATGCCTTTGCTGTGGTCTGACATAGTCTTTGGATCTGCCTCTGTTCCTTGTCAGCACCAGTGATAAAGCCTGCTTTATTTTACACAGAGAGTGGATTTAAAAGAAAGGCATGACAGCATCTTCTCTGTGGCTGAGATTTCTTTGGTCACACGTTATATCTCACTTCCCTAGTGTGAGGCCACTGGCCTGTGTTCCAACTTTAATTCCCTCACAGATGTTAAAGAGACTAATAATATCCCCAGAGCCTGTCTCAGACAGAATAGCACGAGAGACAAAGGCTGTCTCTGGGACATTTTAACTTCCCTTTTCAGAACCATCACCAAGTGCCTAGCTTGTGCCCCACTCTCTCAGGGCTGGATTTGGATACTGTATTTTCTGTTACCTGGCAAGTATTTAAGCTGGTGCCCACTCAAGGGAGTTTGCCTTATGGTAGTGTGTTCTCAGCGCTAAAAAAAAATAATTAAAAAAAAAAAGCCTTGACAACCAAAGGAATTAAAGGATTTACAAAAAGAGTCTCTTCAGGACAGGAAGGAAAATTAAAAGTCACTATAGATAAATGTATCCTCACATATAGATTCATTTAGGTATTATACATGGATAGATTGGGTAGGTAATATGGTGTATTCAAAAGAGCAGAAATATTAAAATTCAATTTAATTTAAATTTTAACACTCAGCAATGTTTTTGTTACTTCCTTTGCCTCAGTATTTTAACTTTTTTTACAGAAGGATTGTATAACTCCATGTGGACTTTCCATTAGATTTAAATGAAGTGATTTATTTAGAGTCCCTAGGACAATTGTCATGCTATTCATTGGGTATTTCCTAAATATTATTTTCTCTTAGAAAGCTATATAAAGTAAAAAGCTGACCATTTGCATGTTGCAAGTAGCAGAAGTAGCAAATAATAGTGGCATAACACTATTAATCAGGTTTGTTGAAGCTGGCATGGGTTCAGGAGCTTAATAACATAAGGATGAGACTCTGCAGTTCTTTTGTTTTCCTCTCCTGATTACAGAAGGGTTGTAACTTTTCTGGGCATCACAGCGATATTCAAGTTGAGGAGAAAATTGTGGGAGGGCCTTTGTTCAGAAAGTAGAATGATTTGTAGAAGTCCCAGGGCAGGCTGCCTTTTTGTTTCATTGGGCAGATTGGATCCCATGACTGGATCTAACTGCAAGGGGGGCTGGGAAAAAGAACAAGATGCCATGATGGCATTAAACCCATAATTAGCCAATGTCTGGGGCTTACCAAAAACCTCTGTTCTGGAAATAGGCTTCTTCTTTCTGTCAGGATGGAGAACAAGGATAGGAAGCCTGCTGGATCTTCCTCTACAAAGCAGACATATAAAGACGACAGAAATGAAACGTGATATTAGGAACTAATGAAAAATTGAGAGATACTCGGAAGACTGAAAGTTGTCATAAACTGGCATGAGTCTGTGTGGTTCTTTGTGGAGAGTGAGGTGTGGACCTACACAGATAACTGAGGTGGCGGTAAGGGGATAAAGTAGAAAGCTTTCCGTTTCTGGTTCTTCCCCTTCTCTGCACTGCCTTGGATGATCATGGTCCTTCTTAGTGACAGGAATCAGTAGCAACAGCAGGTTTTGGATAGGTAGTGCCAGAGAAGCCAAAAGCCTGGCTGGATGTGAAAACAGGTACAAGTCTACCTTCTTTCCTCCAACACCTAGGGTACCTGAATTGCAACCTAAGGAAATCACCTCTCCCAGTGTTGCATATTTCTACAGGCTAATACTGCAAGTCTCATTGTGGACCAGTATCATATAAAAGTGGTTACCCTGTTTTGTGGTACCTGGAACCTTCATTTCTGGGTTTCATTTCATCCAATCTTTTGAAACTTAGCAAGAAGGATACAAGCTAAGATTTGGCCTTTAGAAATTTCCAGGAATATTTTACTAAAATGAGCAGCTGCTATGCCCAGGAGGTCATGAGGTCATAGGCTAAAATAACTAGATATCTATGGATGGAATACAATAAATGAACAATACATGTGACATGAGGTTGAGTTATTAGATCTCATAGAACAAAAATATAAAATAAGCATAACAAATACACTCAAACCATAACCAAATGGAGAAGGAATCAGAAGTCATATTAAGAATCTATTGGGAATGATGGAAGCTATCATCACTAAAATAATTGGTAGAATACTGAAAAGAGTGAAGATAATCAAAAATAATGTAGTGAGACTGAAGAATGACAAACTCTTTCAGAAGTGAGGAGACGGGACAGAGAGAGAATAGAAACAAACAACCGCGCTAAGCAACTGTGATGGGCAAAAAGAGACTTTGTAGATGTAATTTGGATGAGACTGGGTAATCAGGGTGAGTCCAAATGTGAAGAAGGAAGCAGAAAAATTTGAAGAGACCACGTTGCTGACCTTGAAAAGGAGGAAGGGGCCAAGAACCAAAGATTGCAGAGAATAAAGCTCCATAAGCTGGATTACGCAAGGGAGCAGATTCTTCCTTGCATCCCTCAGAGGGGGTGAGGTCCTGCCGAACACTGTGGTTTTGGCTCGGTGAAATACATCACAGACTTCTGACCACCAGAACTCTAAGAGAATGAACTTGTGTTGTCTGTGATAATCTGTTATGAAGGGCCCAAGAAACTAAAATTTATATGGGGTTGAGGTAGAAGCATTAACACCTTGACGTCAGAAATCCCAGAGGAAAGTAAGGAGAAGAAGGCTAGAAAATATTTGTAAAAATAGGAAATAGTTCTAAAATAATGGAGAAAATTTTCACAATTACATATAAAAATTCTCTGATTGAAAGAACTAACAGAAAAGCAAGTAGGAAAGACAGAGAAGTACCACATTAAGAAATTATAAAAAGAGCATGTATTCGGTCATAAAAGGATCATTATCAAATTCCTAGAAGTCCATATCTTACAGCTTCTCCTCTCTAACCAAGTTACAGTAAAATTAGCAACTGATATTTAAATGGTAGCACTAAAAAATGGGTTATTTTTTGAAATAATAAGGTATCTTACTAAATAATCCTTAGCTTGGAAAAGATTGCATGAAAGAACTTTAGGAGTACGTGGAATTATTTAACATTTAAAAAGGTATATGTCAAATTCTGTGAGACACAGCTAAAGTCCTTAAATGAAAATAATAACCTTAAATATATTTAAAATGTATATTAAAAATATACAAATATGTTTAAATAATTCTGTTAACCATTCAGCAAAAGAGGAAACAAAGAAATACAATAAAAAGAAAGAGCAAAGGTAAAAGAGAAATCAATGAAATAGACAAAAAAAGCAGAAAAATTAATTTAAAAAACTGGTCCGTTTTTAATGACAAGCATATCTTTGACAACAATTAACAAGGAAAAACAGAATAGGTGCAGATAAACAAGATCCTGACACAAAATATTTAAAAGCAAAACCATTTTTAGGAATAACTACATAGTAATAATTTTAAATTTCCTGAGTTTACTATAATTTGATTCCAAAAACCAGATGAAAATAACAGTAGAGACTTACTTATAAGACAAGAAAAGTTCTAGATAACGTATTTGCTAAGGGAATCCAGCTGTGCCTTAAAAATTAAAAGGCCATGATTGTCTTCCTTGTGTTCCCCTGGAAGGAGTCACAGAGACTAAGATGCACATGGAAGTAGGATATTTAGGAGACAGGATTCACTGGTAGGAGAGTGAGTGATGCAAGGAAGCGAAGAAAGTTAAAGAGCTTGTTAATGAGCAGGCACCTCTGTGAGCCCCTGAAGTTATTTCAGCAAGAAAACACCAGAGGCCGGTGTAGACTACCCCCTGAGTTTAACCTCCCCTGTGAAGTGCAGGAGTTCGGTCCTTTATAAATGAGTCTCTATCATTCATTGGTTGAGAGTTACTCTCCATAATTAAGTTGATAGAAAATAAATCAGTATTTCACAGCCTTAAATATGTGCATGGACAACGTTGCCAAATATTAGTAAACAAAGGATGTTGCAGCCATCAAACCTTTATATTACAGCTGCCACTGAAAGCGAGCCCTAAGGGAACTCAGGATGGAGGGCCGTTAAGCCCTCAGCCACTTGTAGCCACCCCCAGTGGTGTACCAGGAGGGGAGGGGACTCAGGATATGAAAAAATGGGCTAATGGCCCCAGAGACCTTGGGTACATATCAAAGTAATGATTTCAATGAGCCCAGATTCCTGCGTCTTCCCATACATAGAAAAGCACTAGATTCTTTAACTTGAGATGTCTGGTATTCTTTGAATAACAGTAATCTTTTGATATTCCAACTACCTGGTTTTCTTTATAAAACTCCTATATGCCCTGGCTTCTCCCTCACCTCTTTGGAGCAGTCCCTTAGAGCTATCAGAGAGGCTGCCTACCAGGCTTGAGGAAAGTCTACTGAAGAAAACATAATGCTCAGCTTTTAGGTTGTGCATGTTTTTCTCAATTGACCAATATTATCTGGGATAGTCTGAATCAGTTAATACAATTCAAAATATATCATTCTGTCAAATAGTATCTAAGAAACACCCCCCACCCCTCTTTCCTCTATAGAAAATAAGTAGGCAGAATACATATACTAAGGATTCTTTCTTCAGTTTTCAACATGACTTTTTTTTCAGTTGCTGTACGGTGTAATTAAATATTGAACTTTTTGCGTTTTATTTTTGAAGAAAAGGATGCTGTTGGCTTTTTGCAGAAGAATGTTGCCTGTCCTTTTCTTAATATAAAAATGTTAAGTGTCATCTTAGTGCTTTTACTTCTTTCAAGTGAAATTTGGTTTGAGGGTGAGAGGTTGAAGAGAAAAAACACCTCTCTTGAAAACACAGGAAGGCACAATGCAGTCTTCGAATTAGATTGCTGGAATGTTCTCTTCTTATGGAGATTGCTTAGGGCTAGGCCTATTTTCCCTGCAATGCCTCATTAGCTCTGAACACATTTTTCCCTAGACAAATTTAAAAGCTCATCCTAATTAGACTTCACGAGGGTGGTCTGAATTATTTGATCCATTCAGAAAAATGATAGAAAAAAGATTACCTTGGGCAGCTAGCATGAATGACAGTGAGGATAACCATGGTGATTTTAAGTTTTGGATTAGGTTTCATGGAATTTTCAACAATCCAGCCTCAAATCAGGCAATAAATAGTACTCACAGGCAATCTTCTCTTTCATCTTACTAAATGCTTTTGTAATTGTCATACTGTTTCCATCTTCCCTGGACTTAATTTTTGTTCCTGACACCATCCTACCCACCAAGTCCTTTAAAATAGCAGTGGATTATTTAATAGTAAGTGGGCTTGCATTTTTGATGTGCCTTTTCTCCATTTTACTATCAATATCCTTCATAAATTTTCTACTTACCTGGTCTACCACAAAGACTTTCAGGCTGTCTTTTTCTCTGATGACAAAGCTCTTTCTCTAAAACTGCCCACACAGGACATCCAGTCCAGGTGTTTTCAAATTTACTTGTCCTTCACCCACCATCCTACCTAAGACTCTATCTTTTAGCTTTCCATTTATTAGGATGCATCTGCTACAACTCTCTCTTCTCCAGCTATGTTGTTATTATCTAGTAGATGGGATGGACAGTGGGTACAAAATAGTTTAAAAATGATCAGATAAATGAATTGAACTGATGTGAACATGTCACATTAATATTTTTCCATAGATGACAGAATATAGTAAAATGTTCAAAGTAAGCTCCCAAACTTCTTTTACAAGTAAAATTCCTTTTTCCTCTCAGGTATGTTTTTCGTTCATCTTTCAACAAATGCTATGCTCAAATGGCACTCTGCTTTCCTGTAACCTGTCCTTCTGTTTCTCTTCTTCCTAGTTTATCTTAACATTTTATTATGAAAATCATCAAACATACAGAAAAATTGTAAGAAATATTGAACACTCATATTACCTCCTACTTAGATATCACAATCAACATTTTGTTTCATATCACGTATTTGTAGATCCATTTATCTACCAGCCCATGAACTCGTTTTTATTTTATTAATTTCAAAGTGAGTAACAGACATCGCACTATGTTCATCTCTAAATCTTTCAACATGCTTACAAGTTAAATATTTTGGGCTCTTTTTTTTCCTTTTAGATAAAATCAACACAGATTAAAATGCAAAAATCTTAAGGATACTATTCAATGAGTTTTAACAAGTACACATACCTGTGTAACCAGGTAACTCAAAATTATCACGGTATCAGCCGACAAATTTCCCTCACGTCCCTAACCAGTCAATCCCAACCTCCTATGCTTTCACCTATGATTATGGTTCTGTTCTGTTCTATTATTTGTAGCCATAACTTTGTTTTGCTGCTCTTAGGACTTCTTATAAATGGAATCACAAAGTACACTGTCTTTTGTGTGAGGCTTCTTTCACTCAGAGTAGTTGAGTGAAATAATTTCACTCAGCCACACTGTTGTGTATATCAGTAGTTTGTGCTTTTTATTGCTGAGCAGTGTTGTATCACATTTAATAAGCACACTGTTTTTCCATTCTGTTCCTAGAAACCAGGGCTGTTTCTAGCATCAGGGTTACTCCACATTGTGAATAAAGCTTCTACAAACATCCTTACACAAGCCTCTTTTTTTGATATTAGATTTTATTTCTTTGGGGGTAGATACATAGAGATTACCAGATTAAGAAATAAATGCATACTTACTTTTATAAGAAAGTGCTGGAACTTTTTCCTCAAAACTTATATCACTGTAGACATTTATCAACAATGAATGAGAGTTCATTTTCCCACAGCCGCACCAATATTCAATGATGTGAGTGACTAAAACAGCTATGTTATTTACCTAAGGTTTTATCTATTGTGATGGAGGAATGACTTCTGGAAACAAAGCTATATATATATATTTATATATATAAAGTTTAGCAATTCCCTTGTGGTTTAGCAGGTTAAAAATCTGGTGTCACTGCCGTGACAATCCCTAGTCTAGGTGACCTCGGAGAGACAGCAGTCCGTGCTGGCTTGGAGCGAGATCTTGATTTTCTGCTCAGGAATTGAACCTGGGCAGCTTGGATGACAACCAGGAATCCTAGCCACTAGACTAACTAGAGGATGGAAGCAGAACTGCCCTGATTCTTGGCCCCTGTTGAAAGCGAGCATGTTTCAAGGAGGCAAACATTGTGAAAACAGGTATAAGGTTTATTGTTGGAGTCATAGAACATGTGCGAGAGCACACATGGAAGTGGTTTGTTTATTTAAGTCAGAAACAGAGAAGTAATACACACCCTAAAGAGGGCTGTGAGTACCCGGCATCCCTCTCAGTGAGGAGAGCAGCAGAGAGGTGATTTAAAGCACTTATACAGGGCAGTTCTTATGGTCTTTGTTTACCTTTAGCCAGTTCTCTTGTTTTAATTCTCACACCTGACTGGACAGAGGACCCTCCCCAAGATGCGTGCACATCTTTTGACAAAGATGGATTCCAGAGCAAGGGATGCCGGGATGGTATCAGGACCTAGTACGGCCTTTCTGACCTCTAGGAGTCTTACTGCGCATGTGTAATTGGGGAGGTCTCCTCGACCCCAGGAGTGATTGAATGGTCATCTTTCTTAGGTGGAAAATGAAACAAGACCTAAAAGGACACAGACTCCTTAACAAATAGGCCCATGGGACAGATATGTTCCCGAAGGCAAAGATAGCTCCCCAAGGCCACAGGCTACCTGACTCCACAAAACGACTCCTGTCTATAAAAAAACCAAATGCTCCCCAGCTATGGGGGAGCCCAAGTCTCCCCTGCTCAGAGCTTCTGACCACTCGGTTGGTCAACAAACTCTGCTTGCAATCTCATTGCTCCAGCCTCTGCCTCCTTCTTCCCCACCATTCTAACAATCTTTCTCTCTACTCCAGCTGAGCTCAGCTCCTTCACCTTCCTTGAGGTGTCAAAGAGACACAAGGCCCAATTTACTCAGCCTAACAAATCCCAGCTTTTCTCAGCTCAGGGGCCCATCTACCTCCTATCTCACAGGAACTTTCACATGCCATGGATGTGGCCTTTTAGAAAAAGAAAAAAAAATTTCATAATTTCACACTGGAAAGTCCAGTTTATTCAGTATATATTTTATAATAATACCGTATTTTATCTAAAAGTATATTTTACTCCAAAGTGATATTACACTTTAAGAAAATACCATAAAAATTATTTCATTGAAAAAAATTGATGAGAAGCTGAGTTTCAGAATCCTAAAGATATTTATTCCATAAATTTTAACATAAAGGTTTTATAGTTAAAATATATATGTGTTATTTAAAGCTGAAATAAAAATAGATAGCAAAAACATTGATTATTAATTTTAAAATATACGATTAATTTTTTGATTAAAACTGATCAAAACAAATTAAATGCCATTAATTTAATACTTAGGAAAATGAAAGCCCAGACCACAACTTATGTTTCTGGAACATCATTGCCTTTAGTCATTATGATAATAGCAACCCAAACTGAATTTGTTTGAAGGAAAACCACAAACTATACAATACAGTTTGTAACCGCCATTTGTAAAGAAAACAATTCGATGTCAATGAAGAGCCACTCAGAACTGTTTTGCTCTGCTGCCTTTGAATAGCTTTTCTTCCATTTTAATCAGTTTGTAACCAATTGTGTTCTCATAGAATCATTCAGCCCATATTATGAGTAACTATTAAGTGCAGAGACTATAGGAGGAAGCAGAGTTGATGAAGTTATTATGTTTCTGAGCTTCTCTTCTAGTGGGAAAAGAAAGGCAAATAAATGTCTAAGGGTGTTAGGGAGTGCCATTAAAATAACTCAACCGAGTGTGGACTGGAGCAGGTGGGTGAGTGGGTTCTGACTGGGTAGCAGAGGAAGTACTCTGATGAGGTGGCATTTGAGCAGGGATGAGAAGGATGTGAGGGAGTAGCCCAGCGGATCTAATGAGGAAGAGCATGCTCATCCTCTGTACAGTACTCAACAGATACTAATTCTGGTTCTTCCAGTTATCTTATCAGTCAACTTATTCAACAGGTTTTCTTCAATATTTTTAATATTTTTCCCCTACATGGGTACAAATCTTAGTATTTTAAATCTATTTCCATTGTATTCTTATTGTTTATTCTTATTGTTCATTCTCCTTATCTTAGTAGAAGAGATCAATATATTAATTTGGCTTAAGTTTAAGTAACCTCATCAACAAATGCAGAGATAGAAGATGCTTTCTGATTAAGTTACCAAAGCTTAATTTTGTTCTTAGAAATTACCACTGTTAAATTATATTCTTTACGGTAAATATTTTGTTTGCCATGGGCTGTTCTTAGCCAGGAATTTATGCACTTGTTGTTTTGAATCTGTTTTTTATACTAAATAGTAATGCTTAAAAGAAATACATAAAATAAATATCCAAACTAAACATCAGTGATAAGAGAATAGGTAAACATTTTAATAACAGGCATAAAATTGTACGGATCTAGTTATTATATTTAGCTGTTCTGTGTTTTAGAAAACCATTTGTACAATAAATAATTCACGTATTTTTATTTTCTTTTTTGATGATGCTATTTTAGTCTTATAAGTCATATATAATTTTCTTATTATAGTAAATGAAAATATGGGTATAGACTAAAATGATTATATCAATGTATATTATTTATGTATTTATATATTTCTGATAAATACCAAGATATATTTTTGTTATTCCTCCTCTCTTTAAAAAAAGAAAATGTTCTTTTATTACATTTAGATTATACTGCTTCATTGCCTTCTCCAGGGTAAATGAAAACTATATTTTTCTAGAAGCTCTTTGAGATTCAATACATCATAACAATATTTTTCCCAGTGTGCATAATAATTGCCTATTAATTTGACCCTTTACGGCAACTCCTAACCATGTGGCTTGCCAAACTTTGAAATGATCCATCTGTGTGTTAGCTATAGCACTACCTTTTCATAGCACTTGTGGTAGTTATCACCATGCATTGTAATTTTTCTTCCTACTGAGTCATATTCTCTTTAAGTTTCCCTGTAGTTTGGGGAACCTATAACTGTCGCACTAATGTTTCTAGGCATTAAACCTGATGATGCATTCCTTCTAGTCTATTGCTGTGGGTTGATAGGTCCAGCTGAACCTAGAGCACTGGACTTGGAAGTAGAAACTAGAGTTAGGTTCCTTGGTCTCATTATCATTTACGGTCTGGAATGATATTTGAAAAGTCACTTCATCTCTTATCCTTGAATTATGATGCCAATTCCATCGTACTGTTATGAAGACAAAACCATAGTGTGTTTGGAAGTGGTATAAACTGTAAAATGCTATGTACGTTATTACTGGCTTCTTCTTTGACAAAACTTCAGAAAATATTGGCTATTGTGGAAGTTGTCTAGATAAAGAGAAAAAAACTGTGATAACCTCAGAGACCCTCGGTGCATTAAAAACCCAGCCAAAAGGTTACATTTTAAAAACTCAATTAATCCTTGGAAATACATTGGGTGGAGAAAAAAATCAACACAGACCTTTAATCTATCCTTACCTAGAGTTGATTAAACTTTTTCAAAGGTTATGAGAAAATATTTAATAGAGTGCAATCATGTCTAATAAGAACTTTGGGAAAAGAGAAGATGATCAAGGTTACTTAATAATCTGAAGCAGACATGCATGTTGTGGTTAGCAGGATTCTAACATGGTCCCCAAGATTTTCAGCCCCTGGTGGACACACCCTGTGTTTATTCCCTTCCCCCTGAATGTGGCAGAACCTGTGAATATGATGAAATATTAGGTCACTACTCAATTGACTTTAGATTAATTAAGAGGTGATTATCTGGGTGGGTCTGATCTGTTCACATGAGCCCTTTAAATCTCAGGCCAGAGGCCAGGGACAGCAGAAGTGAGAAACATTCAAAGTACAAGAGGCCTATAGCCCTTGGAGGGGGGGAGCTCCTGGCAGGGAACTGTGACAGGCCTCCACCAGCTGCCTTTCCTGAACTTGAACTCCCTGAGCCTTCAACAGCTAGCAAGAGAATGGAGACCTTAGTCTTAAAGCCAAAACGCCCAAATTCTGCCAACTACCAGGGGAGCTTAAAAGAGGTTCCCGAGGAGTTTTCTGGTAGCTCAGTGGGTCAAGGATCCAGCATTGTCACTGCTGTGGCTCTGGTCACTGCTGTGGCAAAGGTTCCATCCCTGCCCCAGGAACTTCTGCACATCGTGGATGTGGGGGAAAAAAAAAATGAGGTTCCCAAACTCCAGAAAGGAATGCAGCCCAGCAGACTGACAGTAATTTCAATTGTGAGACTCTGAGCTGATCCTCATCCAAAGTCCTGACCCAAGGAAACTGAGATTACAAATACGTATGTATATTATTTTAAACTACTTCATTTGTGTTTGTTTTGCACACAGAAAACAAATACAATGTTTGTTACTATGTTGGATTTTTTTTTAAATTAAAGTCCACTCTGGTAGACAGATTTTAATTTAATTAGTAAATTCTCACAGCCTTGTTATACTTGAAGAATTTCTCCTCCTCTAAAAATTTATTACATTCATGTAAGCTTTACTCTAGCATCAGTGAGAGGAATAATCTCATGTCATAAGCAAGACTTGAAGCTTATGCCGTGAATAGAGGCTCTGTCTATTCTTGTTACTCAGAGGGTGATGGGGGACAAGAAACATTAGCATCTCCTGGGAGCTGGTTGGATATGCAGAATCTCTGGCCCCACCCGGATCTAATGAAGCGGAATCTGCATTTTAACAAGACACACCGGGTTGTAATACATTGTTTGAGAAGCATGGTCCTACCTCTTACTTGTTAATAGTAAAATCTCTAAGTGTCTTCCTCAGGGAGTGTATGATGTAGTTCAAAGGGGAATCCATTTCCAGGGCACCAGGGGGAAGCAACTAAATAAGCAATAAGGCAATTAAAGAAAATGTAGATGATCTTTATTCTGATGTTGGATTTAGTCACTTAAATCCTTTTTATCTTTTTATTTCTTTTCTTTTTTTTTTTTCTTTCTTTTTTTGGCTATACCCCCAGCATGCAAAATCTTCCTGGCAGGGATCAAACCCTTATCATAGCAGTGACAGCAGTGGGATTCTTAACCTGCTAAGCCACTAGAAAACTCAAAAAAATCCTTTTTCTTTGGAGCTATAAATTAGGCCCACATGTGGGCCTATATATAAATAATAGGGTTTGATTTCCTTAACTGTTATAGCTAAGATGCTGAAGATAATCTGAGAGCAGTAGTACCCATCATAGCTGTTTTTCCAGAATTCTGATGAGCATTATGCTCAAGCTTTGCTATACGCCTACTGAATTAAAATCTCCATTAACCAAGTTTGGATATATGACTTTTAAAAATCCTCTTTAGGTGATTCTAATTTATACTTTGAAGACAGTTGCTTTTTAAGGAATCTAAAATAATATGGCTTTGTTTTTTCTGTCTCTGTAAGATGCTATGTAGGTACATAATTAATTTGAACTCTTTGACATTTTCAACTTCTAAGTTCCATTGCAATAGTGCTAGTTTATTGACTTTTTTTTTTTTTTTTTTTTTGGTTTGCTCTTATTTATGTGTTCTAATTTTATAAATTTATTTTTCTGAACTTTGTTATTGGAATTTCTCTTGTATGTTATTAATTTGTATGTGATTAACATTAAAAATTATTATATAATCCTTTATGAATCAGAAAATGGATCTAGCTAAAATAATTAAAGGAAGGCATAAAAATGACCTTTTAGTAAATGCATTACAAATCGTGGGATGATTTTTATATTTAAAGGTTCAGATAATTAAACAATAATTTATTCATCCAAGATTAAGTAAAGTGAATCTTGTTTACCAGTGAATCAGAAGGCAATATGAGGAGGCAGGGGTGGGTTCCAGGCAGTGGGGAATGGAGGAAGTGGCAACACCATATGGAGAGCAGAGCTTGTGGTCCTAGCGACAGTATATAAAAAGAGAGCTTCTGACATTGGAGGTCTTGTTGCAAACAGTGGCTCTATTTGTGAAGGTTATAAGCAGATGTTTTTCTGAAGAACGCAGACTAATATGAATGTTATAAAAATAAAAATACAAATTTCATCATTTTGAAAGATGACTTTTGCTCTTTAGGAAAACATCCTCCTGCAAGAAGTGAAGTTGACTAAGACAGTTCCTCACACATCAGGTTTAGATATTCTTTTCCATACTACCCGCCCCTCTGATGCTCATGTGCTTGGGATTCTCAGGTAAGAGAGGCCCTCATATTAACAAGTATACGGCATAATCTACAAATGATACAATATATGCATGAAAAGCAGTCAAATATGTATTTGAAAATAGGGAGAGTAATATTACATTAGGTCAAATATACATTTGAAAATATATTTCTGCTTTGAAAATAAATGCAATAAAATAGGTAAGCAGGCCTTTCTAAGAAGCCATTCAGATATATATTTGAAAAAAGGCAGTCACAGTATTTGTTCAGAGTTTTTAATTTTTTAAATATATATCATGAATTCAAATATAACAGGAACAGGCTCATGTCCTTTCCTAGAATACAGAAGAAGGAAAACAAGAATTTCCTTATTTCTAGTTAGTGGTTCCATCTGTTTCTAAAACCTGGGTAGATTTATTTTCACAGATTTGGGGAGACTTTTTTTAGCCTTTTTAACCTAGAATTTGTTTCAATTGCTGCCAACCAAAAAAAAATCTTTGAAAGTATGGAAGAACTGTATGACCTGTGGCTAAGAATTCAGAGATCCGAGTTGGTTAGAGAGCAGAGTTCTGAATAAGAGGGCATAAAAAAAAGTCTCAGAATGTGACTTTAAGCTCCATAAGGGGTAGAGTTTGTCTTATTTTCTGCTCTGCCAACCTAGTACTTTGGATGGAGTATGACCTCCAAGATGATTTTTTTTTTTTTTAATGGAATGAGCTAGTTCTACATAAATTTGAAGGATCTCTCTCCTGAAAAGCTACTGGGTTTATTAGAATCTCAAAGTCCTAGCACATACTTTCTTCGAACATGGTTAAAAGTTTTATTAGCTTGATTATAACATGTGTATAGGGGATGATCCTTAGGAGCCAGAAATTACTGTGGGCGAGAATACACGCACATTGGATTTTGGTTTGTTTTTACTGAAAGAGGCAGCAACTAATGTAATGGATAAGTTTGATCACCAGGGAAACAACAATGAAAAATAGTATTCTCATATCTCAAGAACACTAAAATAGAACTTTAATTATAGCTATTCCACTGATAATTAATTTGTGGTTGTTATATGTTATAAATCACCAAAATAGAGAAGCCCTAAAGCCATGTTGAAGCAACTGAAAATTTGTTACATTTCAGATGACTTAAAGGGAAATGGAATGTAAGATTCATTACTGATGTATCTTTTAAAAAAACATTTATTCTTCATTCATTTACTTGTTTATGCACTCACTAAATATTTACTGAATAGCCAATAGAGTGTGCCAAGTACTATAACTAATGTTTGTTTGTTTTAATGTAATTTTTTGTTTATACTGCAGTATAGTTGATTTACAACGTTGTGTTAGTTTCAAATATATAGCAAAGTGATTCATTTATGCATATACATATATCTATTCTTCACTATATATTTCCAACATTTCCAAACATTTTTTCCCAATTTTGAAATTGCTCTGCATAACTCCCAATTGAGGTATCAATCTGCTATGGTATAATGTTAAACTTGCCTAGAGGGTGACAATTATATGGATTCTTTCATCACCAACAATTCTGAACTCTGAGTTCTAGAGGGCTTGTGTCCCTCTTTGGATCCTATTTCTAATTTTAATAGATATAAATGAAAATAGCTACTTATTAAAAAAAAACAACTACCAAATCTCTTGCTAGAAATGATAATGTTATGATAACAGGTTACATTTGTGAATGCTATCAGTCTCCAAATTCTGCTGTCATTATGTATTTTTCAGAAGAGAGCAGGTGATACTGATAGGTTTATCTGCAGAACAGAAACAGACTCACAGACTTTAAAAAACTTATGGTTACCAAAGAAGGCAGGTTGAGGGGGAGTGATGGATTGGAGGGTTTGGGACTGCAGGCATATGCTCACTGAGGTATACAGAATGATTGGCCAGTGGGGACCTGTTGTATAGCACAGAGCACTCTACTTGGTAGACTGTGATAATCTATGTAGGAAAAGAATTTGAAAGAGAATGGATATGTGTATAGGTATGACTGAGTCACTTTGTTGTACAGAAGAAATTATCATAACCTTGTAAATCAACTATACTTCAATAAAACAAACAATTTAAAAATCATAAAAGAGAAAAGAAAAGAAAATTCTGGGTGCTATAGCTTAGAAATTTTAGTAGAGTCCAGTTCATAATGCTTATGGTCCTGCTGTGCATGCTGCCTCAACTGGGGACTTAGTAATATTTGAGGAACTGATAGTTGATATTGGCTTAACAAATCTGCCAGGTCATTTACTTTCCCCCCATCCTGGTTTCAAGGGACATGTTCTTTACACCCTTGAACAATAACAAATGAGGAAATCAAGGAATCATTTGATTATGCACTAAGCTAATGCCCAATAACCCACCCCAAATTCTTAATAAACTGGGCTTACGTAGGAATTTTGTGCCTAAACTCTAAGAGGTAGTAACAATCACCAGCTTAGTTGCTAATTATCTTCCAAGCACAGTGCTTAACGTTTTGTATAATGCGGGTAATCTTCCCAATAACCTCATTACCACCCCCATTTTACAGATGAGGACACTGAGTTTTTAATAATTTTCCATTATCATAGAGTTGGGTAGTGGTAGAGTGCTCTTCTGCCAAGTCATCACAAGCTGGCTTCCAGGCAAAAAGGAATTTACCTGTATGCCTGTTTCCTTGTGTAAAGAGGATCAGAATACAGGATGGCTTGGCCTCCTCCATTAATTCACCTTTGGCCAATCAGTCACTTGGAGTTGACATAATCATTATTAGTACTCTTGGTTATCAAGAAGTGCTGTGTGAGGAAGACAGTAGGGACAAAGGAAAAAGAGATCTTCAACCACTACAACATCTATCAGAAAAACTAAACACTACCTATATTTCACATTTGATTTTAATGAAAGTCTTAAAGATGAAAATTTTCTAGTTTTATACTTCTTTTACTGTATCTCAATGGTTCTTTTATTTGCATAACCAGTGTTGCAACTCTGTGCCCTAGAATTTGAACTGAGGCCATTATTTTTGTATTTTAAAACATGTTTCCTAGGACTAAATTATAATAATGGTGACAAATCTGCTTAATACAGGGCATTAAAAATGAATTACAACAATTTTGTTCTAGAAACTAAGTAATCCAAGTTAAATATCTCTCAAAGATTATCCCATGATATTTCCCTCTTTTTAATGTCTACTTACTTTTGTTTATTACTACCTATTTATTACAAAGGATAAGGCTTGATTTAAGTCTCACTTAAACTGAATTGCACTTACTGAAAAACTTTCTTCATGATCAGAGCAAATATTTGAAAGAATCAAGTCCAAAGAAGGGACAGAATTTGAAAAATATTATATAGCTAGGCATTAATGCACACTTCACATGACACTAATTCTTGCCCAAATGCATAGACAGAAAGATATAAATTCTGTGTGTATCAATTAGGTGTAGGACGATAAAAAATTGTAAACATGACCAACTCTCAAAATTTTCTTTCCACTTGTTTCTGAAATATCAACCCTGTGCACATCAGCTTGAAGAAAAGAGTTATTTTAAGAGTTGTCTAGGTGGCGTATGTGCCAGGGTCTTGTTCAGTCTTAGAATCATAATAATTTCAAATATGCACTTGTGCTAATCACTGATACATTGCATATTGAATAGCCATGGTGAGACCATCACTGATTTGGAAGATAAGATTTTGGTTTTGACCTGTCACTATTGATTTTACCCAAATGCTGCAGATTTCTGATGTCTCAAAGATTGAATTAGGTAGAGATAGAAGAGCTATTGCCTAATGTCTCTTTCAGTTCTAATATTTCTATTTCACAATCTGCCATTGCTAATCAAGTATCTTATGAGATAATTGCTGCCATGCTTTCTCCATCCTTTTTTTCTTTCACTTTTATAGAAAGACTTTTTAAAGAGACTAAATATACATAGAAAAAATGTGTGCAACTCTTAAGTGTCAAACTTGATGCATTTTCATGAAGCAACATGTAAACAGCAACAGATCACAAAAAAAGAACATTACCAGCAACTTAGTGTCTGTCTTGTGACATTTCCATCACTATAACCACAGAGTAACCACTGTCTTGACTTATAACCCAGCATTCTAAAAATACAGCTTGATTTGCTTATTTACATAAATGAGATATCAAGTTTGATTGGAATTACATCCAATCTATAGGTCAACTCAGGATATCGGCATCTTAACACTATTGAATCTTTTAACCCAGGAACATGATATATCTCTCCATTTAATTAAATCCTCATTAATTTCTCCCAGCAACATTTTAAATTTCCATATGTTGGTTGATCTTGCACATGTTTTGTTAATGTTATACCAAATCACTTCAATATTTTTGATGCTGTCATAAATGGGGATTTAAAATTTAAATTTACTTATTGTTAGTAATATAAAAATACAATTGGGTTTTAAAATTGACACTGTATCATAAAACCTTGCTAAATTCACTTATTAGTTCTAGTGGTTTATTTGTAGACTTTTTGACATCATCTATTGGAATGATCATGTTGTCTTCAATTAGTGGTAGTATTACTTTTATTTCAAACTATATAACTTCCCCCCCATTTTTCTTGCTTTATAGCACTTTCTAAAACTTGCAATAAAATGTTGACTAGCAGTGGTGAAATGACATTCTTAGCTTGCTCCTGATCTTAAGGGGAAATGATTCAGCCATTTCCTATCAATTGTGAGATTAGTTATAGGTTTTATACCAAGTTGAGGAGATTTTTCACCTATTTCTAGTTTGCTGATAGGTTTCTTTTTTTTTATTATGGCTGCTTAATTTTGCCAAATGCTTTTTCTTTTCTTTTTTCTTTCTTTCTTTCTTTTTTTTTTTTTTTTTGTCTTTTTGCCTTTTCTAGGGCCGCTCCTGCGACATATGGAGGTTCCCAGGCTAGGGGTCTAATAGGAGCTATAGCCATTGGCCTACACCACAGCCACAGCAACAGCAACGTGGGATCCGAGCCTCGTCTGCGACCTACACCACAGCTCACGGCAACGCCGGATCCTTAACCCACTGAGCAAGGCCAGGGATTGAACCCGCAACCTCATGGTTCCTAGTTGGATTCGTTAACTACTGCGCCATGACGGGAACTCTGAGCCGAATGCTTTTTCTGAATTGACTCATAGTTATTTGTTTTTATAATTTTATACTGATTAATTTATGGATTTTGAATCAACCTTTTATTCTTAGTATAAATTCCACTTGCTGGATTAATGTGCTAAGGGATTGTATTTCTATGTTCATAAGAATATTAATCTAGTTTTCTGGTAATACCTTGGGTTTGATTTCAAGGTATAACTAGCCTCATAAAATGTGTTGGGGAGTTTCACCTACACATCTGTTTTCTGGAAGAGTCTCTGTAGAATGTTTTCCTTTTTTTAAAAATATTTGGTAGCATTCACTAGTGAAAATCTCAGTTTTCTGGGGAAGCCAAGAAAAATTACTGAATTTCAGTTGGTCCAGCTTTTTATTTTTTTATTTATTTATTTTTTTGGTCATAAATACGGTGGTAATAATTTCCAGGCTTCTTAGCATCAGAGCTGAAACTGGAGGCCAACATAGTAATTTAATTTCCTTGGAGTTCCCGTCGTGGCGCAGTGGTTAACGAATCCGACTAGGAACCATGAGGTTGCAGGTTCGGTCCCTGCCCTTGCTCAGTGGGTTAAACGATCTGGCGTTGCCGTGAGCTGTGGTGTAGGTTGCAGATGCGGCTCAGATCCCGCGTTGCTGTGGCTCTGGCGTAGGCCGGTGGCTACAGCTCCGATTCAACCCCTAGCCTGGGAACCTCCATATGCCGCGGGAGCGGCCCAAGAAATAGCAACAAGAACAAAACGACAAAAAAAAAAATTTACTTTTCATTATCATTACTGACTTTTTAGTTATACCATTTTAAAACATTTTTTAGTTATAAGGTCCATATTTAGCTTATCCCAATTCCTTATAAAATACATTGTCATATTTTTCTTTAGTTATCTTTTAAAGATACTAAAATAAGAACATACTTTTATATTTTCTAACATTATTTTTTATCATTTATGGATTTAAAAAAAATGTTTAGATCCAAATATCTATCATATTCTTTTGCCAGAAAAACACTCAAATGATTCTTGCAGTTCCTATCTGATATCAACAAATTGTCTCAGTTTCTAGTTTTCTCAAAAAGTCTTAATTTTGTCTTGATTTCTGGAAAGTTTAATTTCTGGGTATACAGTTATGGGTTGACAGTTTTACCATTCATTATTGAAAGATTTCACTTTAAAAAAAAGATGTCATCTAGCTTTTGATGAGATATCTGATGATGTTAACATTATCGCTTCACAAATAATGTAATATTTTCTCCTCAAGTTTTTCTATTTCCATTGGACTTGAGCATATTTGTGTTTTTATATGCATTTTTACTGTTCAACATTTTCTGAGATTCTTGTGTGTGGGCTTTTTTTTTTCTTTTTAAATTAATTTTGGAAAATTCTCAGTCATCTATTCAAACATTTATTCTTACCTATTTCATCTCTGACTGGGAGCCCAACCACTTGTATTTTAGACTTTTTTTCATATTATCTCATAGATAATGAAAGCCTGTTTCTGTTTTTTTTTTTTTCTGATTTAGTTGGTATAGTTCGTATTGACCTATTTTTCAGTACGACTTGTTTTCTGTTATATCGCATCTGCTGTTAAGCTCATTAAAGATATTTTTAATCTCCAGTGCCATGTTTTTCCCTTCCTTCCTTCTTTCCTTTCTTCCTTCCTTCCTTTAGCATTTTCCTTTCATCTCTGTACTTAAATTCATCATTTCTCATACATACTGGTCACCCTTCCCATTAGAATCTGTATCAAATTTATCATAGCATTTAAAGTATCTAATAGATTCAACTTCTCAGCCATGTCTGTTTCTTTTTCTGTTGATTATTTTCTCTCTTGACAATGGATCACTGTTCTCATTGATATTGTTTTGTGTGTCTCATAATATATTCTTTGATTGAATGCTGTATGTTGGGTGTAACAGAACATTAGAGGGAAAAGTAAGTAGTATTTATGCCCAGAAGTGTGCATGCCTCTTAGTCTTGACGGCCAATTTCTTTTTAATTTTTATTTTTGGCCACACCCATAGCATATGGAAGTTCCTGTGCCAGGAATTGAATTCAAGCCATAGCTGGGACCTATGCTACAGCTATGGCAATGCCGGATCTTTTAACCCACTGCACTGGCCAGGGATCAAACCCGACCTTCCATAGCAACCTGAGCTGCTGCATTTGGATCCTTAACCCACCGCACCATAGCGGGAACTGCCCTTTGAGGCCAGTTTTTGTGTGAGGGGAGTGAAATCCAATCTAAGTAGTAGTTGAGTTGGATTTAAGTTTTGCTCAGTTACTGACACTGTGTTTCAGTAGTGGGCTTGTGCTAGCTACATTGTACATAGTCTGAGCAAATAGAGTTTTTCTTTCTTGGTCTACTCAGTGCTCCAGCCTCAGCTTTTAGCAGACCCTACACATAAGTTCCACGAAGAAATTCTGTCTTCACTCTTAGCTTTCCCTGGCTTTTTTAGGTCATCTTTTGCTATTGCCTCTTATTCTGTGCACAGTTCATGGTCAGAACAGGCATCAAAAATTGGTTCTCTTGTTCAGTCTCAGTGGTTGTGTTTTCTCAGCACGCCTGTCTCCCACCTTCCCGGCCCCAGTGCATTTGGGCCCAGCTCTATATCTGGTGTAATAAGTCCCCTTGCAGCCATAGACATCCACTTTGCATCAGTGGAAGATATGGGTCTCACATGGATTTTCTGCCTTTCCTCCAAGGGCAGACAGCTTTTTCTTCTACTTCTTTCCTAGCAGCAGCCAACTTGAGCTGAGGACCAAACAGCTGGAAGGTTTTCTTCCAATCCCCCAGCAGGAGGTATCTTTTACTTCAGCTACTTTCTCAGCAGCAGTGAATCTTTTCTCGGAAGTGGAAGAAAGAGGGTATCTCTTCACCTCTCAAGTGGCTTTTGCTTCATGAATCATCACTCTACCTCTGAGGTGAGCTTTCATGTGTCTTGCCCTTCCCACAGTCTTTTTTTGTAGTCACCAGAGGAGAACAGTGGAAAAGATTTGGTCATTGGCTCCTTTTGAACCTGGAACTCTCAACAATCCTAAACTGATACTCTGGGCTTTGGTGGTCTTAAAGAATTCACCCAACTTGCAGTTATTTTCTTTCTATGCACATTTATGACCACCTCCCAATGCTCCCATATTCAGCTAGAGCATAAAAGAGTTCATATATTCTGTCTCTACTCAGATGGTTTTGTCAGCCTTAAGAAGTCACTTCATCTGATTATCTTGTGATCTCAGCTTCCTTTGTACTTAAAGTTATGATTTTTTAGAATATCAGGGTCTCCATCATCATTGGGATAGGAGAAATATCCAGTTGTGGTTTTTTACATTCTGAATCATTTATATCTCTAGGACAGATTTTTTGGAATTCCAGCAAATAACCTAATTTTAATTCAAATAAACAATAACTTTTAAAATGTAATCTATGGTTTTACTAGCTTCTTTGTAATTATAATTTAAATTAAAAATATGAATTTCATTTAACTTTAAGTAAACAACCATTACTATTTCACATTTACAGATTTAATTATATTACTGAAATAAAGAAGTATTTTTTAAGATGTAATTAGAAACAAATTTTTTTGAGTGATAATAATTGATGAATTAATGACTAGAATTAGTTTTGAATACATGCAAATCCTCTTTGTATGTATTTACCTGAGCTTAAAATGAAGATTTATGATGGGAAATAATTTTTCCATAATAACTTCTGTTTTTCTTAGTAAGACATTGTTATTTGTGATGCTCATGTAATTATATGCCAGTGTAACTCAAGTATGTAATGACATTTCTCTTTGAAAGCATTTAAATAACTCAGGAAATTGCTTTACTGTTCTGTTTCCTGACTTAAAACCCACTTTTGCCATGTTCATTTTATTATACAATCTGTCTCAACTCATCCAGGCAAAATATATTCCACAAAGTATAATGTGCACTGAATGTTATACTGGCTGATAGCCATATAATTGTATCTATTCTTGCATTTATATTTGTACATAGGCATTTAGCATACTATATATAAACAGTCATGTTTATAAACATGCATGCAAATAATGTCTGAATAAGGACTTAACCCAATTATTTTCCTTTCTTTGGTGATTTCAGTTGATTTTGTTATCAGATATTTCATGAATTATGATTACTTTATGGATTACAAAAGATTGAAGAAAATAACTCAAAAAATTGTAATATGTAATTAGTTTGAGACCTTCACTTCCATCAGTGTATTGGTGTTATTTTTCAGTCCATAAAACAGGAGTATATTGTCTCCCAATTACAATGAATTAATGCAATTCCACATGATCACTTAAATTCCTATTTTATTGTGGTGGAGAAGCTATTTTCATCAGGTGGCAAGATATTTTCACTCAGGTGGCACTTATATTATATAAAAGCAGTCCTAAGCAAATTCTCCCTTAATCCCCTTCTCCTTCCATTCACCTCAAAACTGCTATTGGCGCAATTGTGCACTGCCAAAAGGGACCCCCTTGTAGTGTGTTGACGAAAGACATATTGAGGGTTGCTGCTATGCACATGGGAGCTTGGAGCCCTATAATTTGGCCACAAGACAATTTGTGACCTAATTTGTACCCATAGATGAGAGAACACGGCAGTTACATTTTATTTTATGTATCTCATCTTCACTATGCATTCCCAAGGCAGAAAGTTTTTTTTAACCTTTTTAAAAAATAAACTCTTTTGTACTAGTAGTATTAGAAAAGATATTTTTGAAATTCTCGCTATTACTTTCATACTTCCAGTGAACAATCACACCTTAATAGGAAATTTCTAGTGCAATTGCACTAATTTTTAAAGGTAATTCAGACAAAAAGTAGGATAGCAGTGCTTAAATTAATTAAACAAGGAGACCATTAGACTGAGCTGATTCTAGCACTGTGGTAGCATATGTAAGCAAACTGAAATGAAAGCCGCATAAATGCCTCAAGTTTAAAGTCAAAACCTCAGGACAACCAATCATAAAAAGCCAAGTTGGCTTTAGATCATAACTGATCATGCAATTTTCTTTCTGTGTTTTGCACCTTCTCTGAGTCTTTCCCTTGGCTCCTGTCGGTGGGACACTCACACCTAGCTACTTCTAGTTTGGTGCTGCCCAATTCAAACAGATTGTTCCTCCAATAAACTCCTTGGATTTTTAATATATCTCAGAAATAAGAAGAAATGAGAAAAGGGGTTTAGCTGGCTATGCCTTTCACAGTACAAATAAAGGAGACAAGGATGCCAAATGCCCCTTTAGATGTTCCCTGATTAAATCGGAGACAGCAGCTGAGGGTTGTCATATATTATTTCAATTGTTAAAAAAATTCATGGGTCTAATATCTCTCACCTTGAAGTCCAAAAGATTCTTCAGATCAGGAATAAAAGCATTTATAAAATGAAAAAAAAATCAGGGATTGAGGGTTTTTGTTTGTTTGTTTGTTTTTTAACAATGAGCCACAGGTAGGATGACCTTTTCCTTTCCTGGTGATAGCTGGTGACGGTGCAGTGTCCCTTCAATGGCTGATGGCCCACACTCTGCACTAAACCTCTGTGGATCTACTGCGGCATCCGAACAACCCTATGTTTTCTTCAGAGCTTCTGCAAAATTTTGATCATATTCTTACCCTTTTCTCTTTAATGTCTAAGAAACAAACAACACCCAGAAAAATGAGCTGTAATGTTCCTGATTTACTTTTCTTGTGGTCCAGATAGAAGTGACCATACCTAACCTGAATTTTTTTCAACCCTGTGATATTATTCCTTACTCCATTAGAGAAAGCCACAAAATTATTTTCTTATTTTAATGTAGTTCTTTCCGCTTCCATCTGTTTTACTTTTTGCTATTATATTATCAGCCATATAAACATATGGGCTTATTTATTTCTTAGTAAATATATTTCTGTAATTTTTCACACATGCAGCATAATACAACAGAGAGTAGGTACTTGTCAGAGAAATCTGAAAAGATATTAACTCTGGATATTTGAATGTTACAATATTAGGTCATCTTCATTCAAAGAATCAAAACAGAAAGTTTACCCGTCAGAAAATGATGCTTTCTTAAAATAGTGTTTAAAAATATGAAACTTAATTAAGGAGGTTGATAGATGCCTAGTAATGATAGATGCCTAGTAATGATGCCAAATATTGATGACAAGGGAAGATAGATTGTGTTGTGAGGCTTATGCCTGTCTCTGCCACAGGATGTAAACATCTGGAGAGCCTGAGATAATCTTGCTTTATGAAACCCAAGCTATGCAGAAAACCCCTGGAGAAAGAGACAGATAGACAGAGAGAAAGAGAGAGAGAGAGAGACAGAGGGAGAGGGAGAGAAAGAGAGAGGCTTCATGTCAGTTATGCAGTTTTGGGAGTCACATGGCAATGGACAACAAAATCACTCAACTAAGGGCAATGGCCAGTAAGTATCGGTGCTTAGGTTCATCATCAGGCCCTCAGTTTCCAGAAATTACATGCTTCACCTCCAGGCTGCATAGGGAAGTTTCTCACCTACAAAATGGAGGTAATAATTGTATGTATCTGACCAAGCTATTATAAGAATTTATAAGTTATACATTTGAAGTAAATGGAATAGAGCCTGATACCTAGAAATCCCTGCAGAGATTACTTTAGTGGGTTTTTTTTTTCTCCCATTATTATTGTTAATCAATATAAGCACATATTACATGGAACCAATTTTTAGGAGGTAATTTTTATTCTCATCTAGAGATTTTAAACTTAGGAAGAGATCATGTTGAAATGTTATGGTCTTTAAAATTAATGACCTGGAGTTCCCGTCGTGGCGCAGTGGTTAAAGAATCTGACTAGGAACCATGAGGTTGCAGGTTCGGTCCCTGCCCTTGCTCAGTGGGTTAACGATCTGGCGTTGCCGTGAGCTGTGGTGTAGGTTGCAGATGCGGCTCAGATCCTGAGTTGCTGTGGCTCTGGTGTAGGCTGGTGGCTACGGCTCCGATTAGACCCCTAGCCTGGGAACCTCCATATGCCGTGGGAGCGGCCCAAGAAATAGCAAAAAAAAAAAAAAAAAAAAGAAAAAAGAGATAAAATTAATGACCAAAGTAATATATTACCTTAGTTAGAAGGTATTAGCTAAGCATTAGCAACAAGCCCTGTCATGAAAACATGTAGCTTATTATGTCAAATAAAGATTTTGAGGTCAAAGGGTAAACCACTCAAAATGAGAGTAAATGGTGCCAACATATGTTGGTTACATAAAGAACATACTTTCAGAAATGTATTTTCTTCTAAATGTCATTAAATTAGGTCTAACTGCTTATTCGATTAAGTTTAAATTTATTTTGAAGGTAATAATATGCTTTCACATCATAATTTCATGAATTCTTAACAGCTTTCCTGGAAAAATATGTGCCTATGTCCCTCCTACATATTCATTTATGTTGTAGGACTCTTATAGTTGTTTTAGAAATACTTTTTTTTCTTTAAAGATATATCAACATAAATCCATTTGGAAATAACCCATTGATAATTCCCCTTTCTTCTACCAAATAAAATAAAGATACATACAGAGAGAGAAATACTTGTAAAAATAAGTAGATGACATCTGAGTGAAGGAGAACCAAGAACGTGGGTGAGGAAAGAAAATAGTACAGCAGATTTAAATGCCATAAGGACATATTCAGGCACTAAATGTGGGACATAATGGGATGGACTAGGATAGGGAATGAGATTTGATAACCCACGATAAATTCTGGGTTGCACGGTTATGACCAAATTGTGTAATTACTAGTGAGATGGCCAAGATGGTAGAACAAGAAGACCCTGAGCTCACTTCCTTCCCCCCCACACTAAAATTACAGTTATCTACAGAACAGCATTTACGAAGATGATCTGAAGACAAGCAGAAAAGATTTTCCACAGCTAAAGACAAAACCGCAATGAGATGGGGAAGAGGGGGAGGAATGCAGAATGGTCATGGCCCAGAACTCAGGGTGGGTGGCCCCACAAATGGAAGGATAATCAAAATGGTAGAGGTTCTCCCCAGAGAGTGAGGAGAAATATGCAAAAAAAAAAAAAAAAAAAACCCAAATAGCCAAGATAAGTTTGAGGAAGAAGAACAAAGCTGGAGCTATCATGCTCCTAGATTTCAATCTATCATACAAAGCTACAGTCATCAGAACCATATGATACTGACACAAAAACTGACACGTAGATCAATGGAACAGAACAGCAAGCCCAGGAATGAACCCATAAGTATATGGGCAATTACTCTACTATAAAGAATGCAAGACTATACGATGAGGAAAAGACAGCCTGTTCAATAAATGGCACTAGGAAAACTTGATAGCTACATGCAAAAGAATCAAACTGGACTACTTTCTCATATAATATACAAAATAAACACAAGATAGATTAAAGACCTAAATGTAAGATCTGGAACCATAAAACTCCTAGAAGAAAACATAGGCAGTAAGCTGTTTGACACTGATTTTAGCACCTTTTTTTTTTTTTTTCCCAGATACATATCCTCAGGCAATTGAAACAAAAGCAAAAATAAAGAAATGGGACTATGCAAATCTAAAATGCTTTCACACAGTGAAGAATGGTGAAACAATAAGGCCACCTACTGAATGGGAGAAGATGTTTGCAAATAACATAGCCAATAAGGGGTTAACATCTGAAATATACAAACAATTTATACAATTAAACATCAAAAACACAAAAAATCCAATTAAAAAATTGGACAGAGGACCTGAATAGACATTTTTTCAAAGAAAACATACAGATGGCCAACAGACACATGAAAAGTTTATCAGCATCACTAACCACCAGGGAAATGCAAATCAAAACCTCACACCTGATAGAATGGCTATTATCAAAAAGAAAACAAATAACAAATCAAATTTTGGCAAGATATGGAGAACAGGGAAACTTCATGTACTGCTGGCAGGAATGTAAATTGGTAATAGCCACTATGGAAAGCAGTACGATGGTTTCTCAAAAAATTAAAAATAAAACTACCACATGATCCAGCAGTTTGCACTTCTGTGTATTTTTCTGAAGAAAACAAAAATCACTAATTTGAAAATGTACAAGAATCCTTATTTTCACTGCAGCTTTAGCCAAAATATGGAAAAAAAACTAAGTGTCCCTTGATAGATAAATAGGCAAAGAGATATGGTGTGTTTATACAAATACATATGTATGTGTGTGTGTATATATCTATGTATGTATATACACATATACATATGTATGTGTATATATATATTATATATACTGCTTTGGAATATCAGTTATAAAAAAGAATGAAAGTTTGGGACAACATGGATGAATCTAGAGGGTATTACGCTAAGTGAAATGAGTCAGAGAGACAAATATTGTAGGTTTTCACTTACATGTGGAATCTAAAAAACAAAACAAATGAACAAACATAAGGCAGTAATTTGGACAGGCAAGTTCAGTAGAAAGGAAAAGTGCTTTAATCAGAAAAGCTGGCAATCCAGGGAGAAGGTGGATGCGTGTCCAGAGACCAACTCCAAAGATTCTGCTCATCCTTGTCATAAGTTTTTAAAGGGAAAAATTGGCAGGGGTGGGGGTTGTTGAAGAATCTCAGTGATTCATTGAGGCAGGAGGTTGGATTCTGTATCAGTCTCCATTGTTTGCAGACTGGCTGACTCTTCAGATGTTACCTTGCCTGAGTGATCAACCTGCAGGATTGCTAAGGTGGCTGTTGGGAGGTAGAGAGCTAGTCATTTTTTTTCTTTTTTTTTAAACTGCTTAGTTCTTCATTCTTCTGTGTTTTTATTTAGGAAATGAATCAAGAGGTTAGACAAGGCATGATGTGCATTTAGGAAAGCATAAGTCAGGAGTTAATTTCAATTGTTTAATGATCTCACTCATATCATTAGCTTCTTTTAAAGGTAGAGGGGAACAGTAATGGGAAAACAGGAAAGGGGCAAACAAACAACAAAAGATGACTTCAAAAAGACAACAAAGCCTAGGGTACATATTAAAGAAGTTTTTGTCCCACTGACTTTGGAGATAGTCTTATAACAATTAAGTCAGTATCATTCATCCTTGTTTCACTTCCAAAACTCACTAAAACTTTGAGACTTGGTTAAGTTGTGAGGTATGTAGCCATGAGTGGATTGTGGCAGTGTGTGCTGACTGCAGTTGCTCTACTAGGTGTTAAGAGATTTATGTTAACTCTTCCAACCCACCTGTCAATTTATCCAACTGTGAAAAAATTATAATTACCTGTTAAAAAGATACTTTTGATATTTTCAGAGAAAGACCCTCCCCCATTACATTCTTTAATTGCTTGAAATTCTTATGTTCACCAGTCTGTTTAATATGTGTTCTGTTATAAACACTGTAACCTTTGATTTTTTCTTCCTCTTTTCTCCACACTTAGCAACTGATTGCATAAAAACTAGGGTAACTCATTTTTACAACCTAAGAAAAAATTAGCTTTATTTGAGTGATTCTCTTGGGCTTTTCTTTTGGAATAATTTATTAAACTTTATTCTCAGTATGGTGATCTTTTGTTCTATTGTATTTATTCATTAGTCAAGCTTTTTTTATTTCATTGTTCTTGGGTGAAATTATATTTTGTAATAACTTTAGACAATTCATTGTACATTTCTACATTGTTACTTCTGTATTGAAGCATTATAAAATTAGTTTAAAAAGAGATGTTTATATCATTGATGGAGAGAGACTCAGTCCTGAATTTAGTATTAGGGGAATGCTAATTTAAATCAGAAAATAGTGAGCAATCATGTATAACAACTTTATCTTTCTCCGACCCCCAAAGTACTAAGTTAAGCATAGACATCTGCTATCCTTTTCAGTGTGTATTGGCAGGACCTCATTTATCCATTTTGCATAGGATGGATTTCAGAGTGCACCCTTGAGAAGATCCAAGCCACAGGCTCTTGATTTCTGCAAAGTTCAGGGCTCAGGGCTTTTACAGACATGTTCCCGTTATTCAGATACCATGTTAAGTCTTTGTCAGATGCAGATTCAGAATTAACCCTTCGTGACATCCCCTCATTGACATTGCTTCGTTCTAAAGTGAAAAGCATCAATATGTGAGTTGCTAAACATCCACCCAAGAGCTGGAACAGTACCAGAAACTCTCAGCACCAATTGAGAAATAAGAGGAACTCTGACTATAGACCTGACTTATGCCAACACCCTACAAAATATGCCTCTATTGGGCTACTCAATATTATTTGTCCTTATTTAGTTCTTTTAACTTATAACTTGCCAAGTGTCTCAAGTCAATTTTCTTTCCTCTGATAAGTGAATTATTTTATATGTAGAATTAAGACGCCTCTCCTATATTATCTGCTAGTCCTCATTCTTCCTTGGAATTTCCATTATTGACATTTATTTTGATATATCATTAAAATAAATTATTAAAATTAACTCCATGATCCTTGAGCTGCAACATATTAAACTTGAATTGCCATAGCAGAGTTCATCAGAGTGGTTGTTGCATCTTAGTACAGTGTTAAGTGCAGGTAATTTCTCTGGGGAGATGAGAAAGAGGTTTAGAACTTTATTGGTAGGTTGATGGCTGAGGTGAATTGATTAGAGTTGAGTGTCAAGCTGTTAGGGTGACTTACCATCCTCGTGAAAGTTGAAAAAAAGGAAAGATGGTCCTATAAAGGGTAAGAGAGAATGTCAGAAACCCACCATTCCACCTTTGGACAGCGTGATTTCTTCACAATCAAATGGAAATATCGAAATAATTTATAATCTTTGTTTTTTCCTATCCTAAAGCAGGATAATTTCTGGATTTTCAGGATGCAGTTCACTAGTTTATAGATTATTCGATCTCTTTGTTTCTTCCTGTATCTCTTTCCTCTTTTTGTTTTCATTTCTCTTTGGATTAGCTTCTCCTCTGAAGAGTAGGAAGAAGGAATGAGAAAGGCACATCAGAAAGTTCCCCCAGGTAGACCTAGGAAAGGCTGAATTTAATTATGAGACTTTTCTAAGATATCAAATTGAATATAACTAGAAGTGTAATTATAATAATTGAATCTAAGCTCTGGAAGGAACTATGTTGATGTGGCCTAAGCTTCCACCTCACGTTCAATTCACTCTTAATCTTCAAACACTTCTTGAAAAGCTTTCAGGTCTAATATTTCCCAAAGCAGTAAATCCATCACTATAATAATAACGATGATGAAAATGATGAGAATAAGAATGATAAAATAATACAGCTGCTATTTACTGGGTATTAACTGCACATAGGCACTGCATTAGGTGACGACCATAATTTTTATGAGGCAGATACTATTACTATGCCCCTTTACATACTTCTTTTCAATAGAATGTTTTATGTTTTATGCAAAGTAACCATGGAGAATTTTATTTTTATGTGAAATAGCAATATGCCTAGAGTAACTTCATATTGGTGGTAATTCTTTATGTAAATGTACTGTAATCCCTTTCCCAAAGACTTCGTCTTATTGATAATTGCTGAGAAAAAGTGTTCTGTCCCCTAGTTTTTCTTTTTAGCCCTGAACTATCCTCATTTCTTCTGTCCTTTGTGTCATTCTTCACCCACGTATCTTCTTCAGGATGTCAGTATTGCTATTATAGTTTGCTTCCCAGAATTAAACACATTGTAAATAGGATCATACAATTGCCTTTCATTTCTGCCCTGTATTCTGGAAACTGGCTTTTCTACAGTTGAACAGTATTCCATGTAATGTTTTCAGGAACTGTTTGAGGTTTGGAGGAAGTTCTAAAACCTGAAAAATTTTTAGCTCAGTTATAGGCTCTCACTTTAACACATAACATTTTCTTAATCACTGACTTAATAACGTGCACCAAGTTAGGAGAATCAATATCCAATTACTAATATCAAAGGCCAAATAATATATCTAATCAAAGATATGGATGAAGAAGAGTACACAGGTTTCTCTGTACTGAGTTTGCAAGTCTACATGAATCTGAAACTTTTTCAAAATTGAGAGTTAAAAAGGAAAGGTAATTCCCAATGTTGGTGAGCAAGTGGGTACAAGCAGATATTTTCTTGTAAATTAACAGTTGGATTACAATTGCCACATCCTGTTAGTGCTAAATTTGTAGTCAGCATCCAAGGCCTCATAAATATATATACTACATACACATATAGAAGTTGACCCTAAGAAAGTTTTGATAAACAATGAAATATTTATTTACATTTATGTTATTCTAGGGTTGTTCATGATATCAAAATTTTGGGAATCTTGACTTCCTGTGTGGCTCACAAACAAAATATTGGAAATCCTTAGTCCTAGGGAATTAAATTGGTAATGATAGCTATGGAATAATGTATTGTGACTGTAAAAAGAAAGGAACAAATAATATACATATATATACATAAAATATTTGCATTGGGAAAAAACCAGTCCCTGTGTTTTTCCTTTCCTCACATACTCACAATACTTCTGACTGCAGATATGTAAGGTTTCCCCCCAGATGGAGTAGTTCTCCATGACACCAGCTGAGTATCCCACAGTTTATCTCAGTCTGACACTAGCTACCTGAAGATAACCTCCTATCCCACAGGTTAAGGACTCAGTTCTCCGCCTCAGATACCCATCACAAGCCCCAGGTTGTTACTTGTGCTTCTGACTGGCCAGCTGTTAATCAGGGTTCCCAAGACCTCCTTAGGACTGACAGTTTGCTAGAATGACTCATAGAACTCAAGGCAGTGCTTAACTTTACCGGCTTATTATAAAATGTATGATAAGGACCCAGATGAAGCTCCCAACGGAAGAGATACATACATAGGGTGAAGAGAAGGGGAGGGGCACAGAGCTTTCATGCCCTCACCAGAGTGCCAGCCTTTTAGCACCTCCATGTGCTCAACAGGCCAGAAGCTTTCTGATCTCAAAACTTGGGGGATTTTTATGGAGGTTTCATCATGTAGGCATGATCGATCATTAAGTCAATTTCTACCCCTTCTCCCCTACCTAGAAGATAGAGGCAGGGCTGAAAGTTCCAAACTCCTAAATCTGGCTTGGTCTTTCTGGTGATCAGCCCTCAGCCTGGAGCCCACAAAGTGCTATCGCATTAGAACCAAAGACACTCTTATCACTCAGGTAATCCAAGGGATTTAGCACTCTGTGCCAGAAACTAGGAGCAGAAATCAATATATCTATTTTCTATTGTTTCACAACATTTATACCTTATTTAAACATTTGATGCTTTACTTAAATACTTATGTAAAATTTTGTTTCAGTCACTGCTATAATCATTTTACAAAACTAATTTGATTTATCCCCCTTATGGCCCTATAAGGTGAATAAAATATTATTTGTCTTCATTTCAGAGGTGACAAAACTGAGGCCTTAAACAAGTAGTTCAAGGCCACATAGCTAGGCAGTCTGGCTTCAGAGTCCACAGTCTTAGCAACCACATTAACTTTGTTCACATAGTATCAGATGAGAAAAAAATAATTTGTACACTATGATTATATGGTCTGGCAAATAGGAATGCAGATATTTTAAGTCAAAGTCAGCATTGTCACTTTTACTCTAAAACCAGCTGCTAATGAGATAGATAGCTACCCCACTCTATTTGGAGGTTTGTACAAAATATATATGGATTAAATTAAAAAAAAAAAAAGGAAAGGGAAAAACAAACAATCCATTAGTAATATCATTAGAAAATAAAATGAAGAATGGAATGCATATAGGAACCTTTATTTCTGCAAAACAAACATATGTTTTGCATGTAACAAAAATTCAGGGTCACATATTTAAAGACAGATTCAGTAGTTCAACAAAAACAAAATGGCAACAAGTGGGTGAGCCTTTATGTTTTTATGCTGAATGGAAAGAAAACACAACAGAGAAAATATGTCCCATATAGGAAAACTCTTGGGTTAGAACATGACAGAAGATAGAATGGGCGGGGGGAGAAGAATCTACATAAATGTATGACTGGGTGACTTTGCTGTACAGCAGAAATTGAAGGAACATTATAAATCAACTATACTTTAATAAAAAATTAAATAAATAAATAAGTAAATAGTCTTACTGGGCCCTTTGTTCAGTTGAAAGAATCAGCTCCCTGAAAGGTGCTGTGTGACTCACAGTGTTATGTTTTGTTTTTTATCAGTACAGACTGTGTTTCAAAGCACAATAACTGAATGACCAAATATTTTTACATGTAATAAAGTTTCTTTGTGTCTCTGTAGTATTGTTGTAATCCTGTGGTTCCCTTTTAAATACAAAGTTAATAAAAATGAAAAAAATTAATTTTTATACCACATTGCTCTTCAGAAAAAAAATTAACTTCTCAAAACATATATCACTAATATAGTAGATAATTTTTTTCTTTCTTCTCTTTTTTTTTTTTCTTTTTTTTTTTTAAACGCCTGTGGCCTATGGAATTCCCAGCCCAGGTATCAGATCTGAGACACAGTTGGCAACATAGGATTCTTTAATCCACTGTACCAGGTTGGAGACGATAATTTTAACTAATGCATACATTCCTAGTCACATTTATATTATTTCTCAATTCTCGGCAACAATGGTTGAAGAGGGAATACTCAACATTTTAGGAGTAATGCTCCATCAATACTCATAAGAATCCCCAATTACTTTCATGTATATAGTCTGACATTCCTTAGGCTCCCCCAGTTTTGTGGTCCTGAGAAAAGTCATTATTTGGTTTCCTTCAAGGACTGCAGGATAAATAGCCCACATCTCTCAGGAGTCCCCAAGGAGGGACAGTGTCCCCCCTTCTCCTCTGAGCATTTGCCTGCCCTTTTCATCTTGTGCTCTAGCTACTGCTGTATAGGCTGCTCTCTTTCTGCTCATTTCAGGACACTCTTTATACCATTTGCTGAGCAATCTGTACCACTAATATCCATATGGCCCATGAATCCCTTGCCACCTTCTGCATTCAACACCACTTGGATCAAAAGACATTGCTTTTTCTGTAGCGATGACTTGAAAGGAGTGAGGCTCTTCATTCCTCTCAGTCCCCTCCATGCTGGTAGAAAACTATTTTTCTTGTGTCCAGTTCTCTTGAGTAGGGTTTTCCACAGCTGAGCTACTTTGTGCCATATATGTATATTATTAATGTATTTATATTTAAATTTTTACCACCATCTTCTCTATTCTAGGACAGAGGGATATGCAGGGATAGAAAGTCTGTTGGGGAAAAAAAAAAAAAACCTCATAAGATAAAGATGGAGCCACTGAACCCTATTATTAAAGTGGTGCTGTGCTCTCAACATTGTCTTAGTTGCTATTGAGCATGAAAGGAAATATAGCTGCTGGCCTTGAAACCTTAAGGGATTTTGCATCTCATTGAGAAGACAAAGTTTACCCATAAAGCAATAATTTGCACTTATGATTCTGAATACGGTTAAGCATCAGGTTTACTGGGGAGTTTCTTAAATGCAGAAATGTAGATGCCTAGTCTCCACTGAGACACACTCATTAGCAATTTCCTGGGATAGATTTAGGCACATGTATTTACAACTCCCAGGAGATTATGGACAATGCATACTCAGGAGAGGTTTGCCTTTCTTCTCAACACAGTTCGGCTCCATCATAATACAATAAATGTGGTCCAAGGAGTCAAACACTTATCTCCAGGTTAATGAAATGATTGTCAGGAATGGGCTCTCAAGCTGGCCTGCTGGAATTCCTGAGTTCCAGTTATAGATCAAACTGTATTCTATTCCTGGCTATTCAGTGCCTTCTAGTGTTACTTGTGGGTGTTGCCATAATTATAGGGAGGATCCAGGTTCTGGGCTGGTTGAGAATTCCTGATCAGTGGCAGATATTAGAAATTTCCAAGGAGTTGCAACTCAAGTCTCATTTAGGGAAATTTTGTCTGAGAGAATTTTGGGGAAACTCGGCTGTACCCCTTTCTAACCCTGGCTTCTCAAGAAGGAATTACCTCCCCTCTTCCCTGCATACCTAATCTGTGCATCTCTACCCTCTCCACACACAGAAGTAAGTTTAGCCTGTTCCCATTTGAGAAAGTTGGCTGGGAGGCACTTAGGCACCAAATGTCTATGACTTAATATCTGAATTAATTGGTATTATCACAGATGGGTTATCTTAAAGTATTACTATAATTTTATTATAGAGAATTTTGCTTGTCTAGATTTATTTGAATGTTTATTTCATATCTATAATTTATGTAAATATATGTAATATAATAATATATAAATGTGTGGATGTATAACTATATACACACACATTTAAAAAATGCGACTTAAAAATAAATTCTTCCAAATAATTTCAACATGGGCATTAGTTACAATATAATGATTCCAAATGAATTTTAAAAATTAAATCATGGACTCCTAAAAAAATGACATGTTTCTCTTAAAAAGCAACCAACATCTAAGAAGCAGAAATTCAGGTATAACAGTCAGGATCACTCATAGAGTTTTTATGTGTTTGAGTTTATTAAATAGAAATATATCTATTGTCCCATCCCACACAGACTCAAGCCACTCTTCAGAATGAGTGATTAATAAAAGCTTTACCTAAATCTATAAAGAGAAATTGGAGTCAAATCCTAATCCAAACACAAGCCCTGTTTGCAAATTAGAACCCAAATCCTAATCCTTCTGAGGCTTGTCTGTCACTGCTCGAAATGGCATTGTTGCTGTGATTTAAAATCCAGGCTCTCACAACATCTTTAAAAAGTGATTGCCATTTCTTTGTATCATTAAACACAAAGGCTTTTAAATGATTTTTCCCTAAATGCACCCATAAATAAAACTAAATATTTAGCTTGCCGAAAAAGGTGGAGGGATGTGCTTTAAAATACAACCATTTAACAGAAAACATAGTTAAAATCATTTTAGTTCAATACGACTCAATTTTCAGGTACAATTTGCAGAGATGACCTGGAACTGATGTGAGGCCAGTTATTTATATATATATGATTTCCCTAAATTCATGGTAATTCTTAAGACGGTATATCAGTTCAGATTAGGTTTAGCTAACACAAAAGTGAAATGCATCTTTTTTTGTTGTTGTCCTCTTGATTAAAATATTTACCAGGACTGAAAATCCAGGACTGAGAGAATGGCTGCAGGTAATATTGGGCACAATTGCTCTACCATTCTTTTCTGTGGCTCCTGTTCTTGTGGTTCAAACCCTCTGTTAGAACTCCAGTCTCCCAATCAGATTCCAGGTGGCAGATGGAAAAATGGAAGTGGAAGAGGAAAAAGTATCCTCCTTAACTTTTATAGCAAGCACCTGCAGGGGCATCACTTAACAATGTTCCATGTGTGTTACCAAGTGGTTACAGTTACAACTAGCGACAAAGGAGGGTGGGGAAGGAAACAGAAACCCCTGTGCAGTAGATTATCATTTTTTTAAATTCTAGAACAAAGGGAAAATTCATGTAGAAAGCACAACTTGAAGCTTCTGTCACTGAAGTGTTGTGTAATAGAGTTTTGCACAAATAAAATTTTGCCTATGAAGTTGAGATCATAATATTTTGTGTGCCCTGCACCTAGCTTGATGGGTCTAGGCATGTACTGTACTTCTAGCCATACTCCTGGACTAAGATGGGTTTGAAATAGCCTTTCACTTCTCCTTCCCCAATATGAAAAATTCGACACATCTTTAAATATTTAAATAAAATGTTTTTCCCTCCTCAGAATTTTTTTTTTTTTTTATTACAAAGTTCCATTCTGGTGAGAGTGGCCTGCTCCTTCTTCTCTATTCTTATAGTGTTTGTTGAAATTGAATGTGATGTTACTATGCCTACAAGTTGTTGCTCAAAGCCCAGGTCTGTGTGGTTATAGTCTGTCAGCTCTTACCTGGTTCTCACATAAGATATCCAGTGAGGTAAGACTTCTAACTCTGCTTAGACGAAACGTAGTAATCACAGTTGATCTCATAGTCTTCCATCACACGATGTCTCTCAATGCAAGCTAAGAATCTCCAACCAGGCTGAAACTTTTTTTGTGTGTGTAAGGCTGATGTCAGGATTCAATTTGTTAGTGTGCTTCTCATTAGTACACTTGATTCAAAAGATCCTGTAGACACACAGTATTAGAACTGTGTTTATTTATCTTCTACCTGGAATGCCTGTTTCTTTTTACTTTTCCAAACTCTAGACTGCTTCTCTTTCAGAGATCTGGAATATTTACGTATTTTATCCTTTAAAAACTAAGGACGGACTTGTATCCATTACTCTCTACATAGGCAACATCTAACAACCTGAATCAGGCAATACTCTTAGTGAAATTGATTGCTACTTTTAATTTTGCTGGGAAACATATGAAATGGACTGTCTCGGGCAAACGAGGACACATGGAAACCCTAGTCATAATGGAGAACCTAGACTACTATAACCTTTGAGGAAATATCTGTGATTACGCTTCCACTGGGCAGTATTTTGTAATAAATTGTAGCAGGAGACCCCAATAGCTGTAGCGAAGAGAGTTAATATTTAAGAAACTCTAAAAAACAGGACCAAAGAAATATTATAAAGGCAGTCTGTGACACAGGCATGAACTGGTCGAGACTGTAAGAGCTCCCCAGACTATGTTGTTATAAGCTTGATAGAACAGGGTGAGGATTTTCGCCTCTGTCTTTATATTTTTTGTTTGTTTTTCTTCTTGTGCAATGGCATGGGCATATTATATTAAACAGCCAGTCTTCAGCATTGCCAGAATCAAGAAACTATCTCTACATCATAGCTATAGCTTTAGAACCAAAGGAAAGCCTTTATATGAATTTATTACACTGGGGAGGAAAAAAGACAGGGGTGGTCGATTCAGCTGTACTGAACTTAAATATATGTGCAAATATATGTATACTGACCTATGTCTTAGTAATTATTTCTGACAAAAATTTGTAAGCAAATCCGATAGAATTTTTTTTTTTAGAAAGGGACTTCTTTGTGACAACGATTCATACTTTTTATCTCTTCTATGTTTCTACACTCTTAATGCCCCCCACATACACCGAAACCCACTCTAAACATCTAGCATCTTCGAATGAAAACTGTGGTGTTTAAAATAATGACTTAAAGAAGGGAATTTGGTGCTAATATGTACGTTCTTATAATTATCTCAGAAAAGTTCCTTCGGGTTCCAAACTGCTTGAAGTTCCATTAATCTGGGCTAGGCTAAATTAAACATAATAGAGTTCAGCTGTGTTTGTTTTTAATTTGCAAAGGAATTTAGTGTTCCTGAAAGTGAGGGACTGCAAACCAGGCTTCAATCAATCAGGAATATTTTGGGCATCTCTGCCCGTAGCATTAATGGGAAAGACCTGCTGTTATAATCTACAGGGTCTTCCGCAGGTCTTGAAGTAAGAAAAAGAGAAATTTCTAAGAGATCCGAAGCCTAAAACTGGTCAGAGAAAGAAGTGGTAAAACCGGTATATGAACTATTTAGCTGAGATGAGAGGGTTCTAGAGTTGAAGGAGATTTACATCAGAAAGTCAGAAGGTCTTAATGAAATAGTGTTTTACAATTAGCTTATAATTGTATTCATTTAATACAGGTACATAATTAACATTTTAAGTCACATTATAAAACCAGTTAAGAATACATTTTCACTCTCCCTGACCTCTGTCGTGTTACCCAGCAACAGATTTTAACTCATTTAGGTTTTCTTCTATTATTTAGCCCTATATTTCTAAATCCTAAACTTTTACTGCTTTCTTAGCTTTTAAGTATCAGAAACTAGCCAACTACAGCCTATTATGGAAAATAACAATTTTTCTCACCCCTCCCGCCCACCCCCCGCCACTATTTGGGAGAGTTATGGCAGGGACTTAGTTAAATAAATCCTATGATTCTGTAAATGGAATTCACTTCTGAGCCAAGTAATACAGTGTGATTTTTTTCTTGCACATGTTATTTGTTTTTCTGGCAACTGATAGTTGTGTGTGTGTGTGTGTGTGTGTGTTTTAATGCTCTTAATTTCTGTTTACAGAGGATCTACCATAATGCTCAGACACGAGTTAAACCTGCCTTGATAATATTTTTCCAAATGGTCCAATACATGAAATAATTTATCAGTTGTATATAATTTTCTATCAATCTCTTTTCCTATAGACATCTGATCCACTCATGAATTTACATTGGTTTCTAGGCCTGCTGCAGAGCGATGATCCTGAGACTTCTTTTACTACTATCCTTTGTTAGAGCTCTTGAGACTGGCTTCCCACTATCTTCTTTCTTCATTTATTTTCTTGTTTTGAGGTAGCATGTCTTCCAGGAATTTCCTAAAAAAAGAATGTGTGGGTGTTCAGCAAAACAAAACAACAAAATGTTGATAATTCTGAACTTCTAAAAATACTTTGGTTCTACCCTCACACTTAAATGTTAGCCTGGCTTCTAAAATACTCTAAAAGTTAAAAATATTTTCCCCTCAAATTGATGAAAGCATTGTTGTATCTTTTTTCCAAGCATGTTGTTTATAAAATCTGATGCTGTTCTGATTTCTGACACTTTATATATAAACCCTTCCTATCCCACTTCCAAAACTCTTAGGTTGATTGAAATAATAATCGATTCTCGATTACTTATGACTACCCGAAGATACTACTTTGTGAATTTTGTGTGCATTTTAATAATAGTTTAATCTTCACAATTACCTTGGATGATAGATATTATTGATGCCACTCCCAATTTATAGATGAGGAAACTGAGCACTAAGACACCAAGTGAATTGTCCAAAGTTATGCGTTAGATAAGTGGTGCAGACGAAGGTTGAATCCAGGACATCTGCTGCTAGACTCCATATGCATAACCACTCTACCATCTGCCTCTCTTTTCCAGATACTGAAATGAATACCTGAACTTTCAGTTTGGAGAAACCCTTCAAACTGGGAAACTGTTGTATGATTGGTTTTCTCTGTTTTCTTCATTCTATTAGATTTTGAATACTCTTAACTCCTATATATATATGTGTGTGTGTATATATGCACACACACACACACACACACACACACACACACATATATATATATATATATATATAGTTTTTAACATTAAAACATAGCTTTATCCTGCTTTTGAGGAAATTCTATGAATGATCCAACTTTTCCCCTGCCATTAGTGGTAGTGGTTGTAGTAATAGTAGCAGCAGTAGTAGCAATAATAGTAGTAATAGTAGTAGTATTTAATTTCAGTGATCCTGTTTTTAATTTGCAAGGGTCACTTCTTGTTTCCTGGTTATCCCTTTTAAATTAATAACACCCTGGGAGTTCCCATTGTGGCTCAACAGTAACAAATAGTATCCATGAGGATACAGGTTTGATCCCTGGCCTCATTTGGTGGGTTAAGGATCTGGCATTGCTGTGGCTCTGGTGTAGGTCGGCAGCTGTAGCCCTGATTCAACCCCTATTCTGGGAACACCCATGTTCCACAGTGTGGCCCTAAAAAGACAAAAATTAATTAATTTATTAATTAATAGCACCCTGCATTTGTTTCACCGATGGAATATCTTCATTTTTTTAGGATACAAATTATGCATTTAAGTTTCATGGGCTCCGTAGTTTGTTTCTATTTCCCCCAAATTTTTCTATTGTGTGCTTTGGGTATCTCTTTTTTTTTAGGCTGAAGACTTTCTTCAAATGACCAGGGCTCATTGACTCTTACCATGGCTATAAGCTAGGCATGAGCAAATGTAATCGTTGGAGTGACCTTCCAGCATTGATATTTAGAGTAATTGAGTTTTTCAAGAAAAGAATTCTTCAATCTCCTACTTGCAGGTCTAATTCTTGAAGCAGGTATTCTGGCAGGTAGGATAAAGGATAGACATTGAGAGGGGCTGGAGGTCCCACTGTTCAATACTAGATCATTATGTATTCTGCTTTCAATCCTGGACTCCAACCCTCTACTGAGTCTGGAGACCTTGACACCATATTCTGTCAGTGTTATCATTTCCAGAACATAATGCTGTATTTCATATGTATGTTTTGAGTGGTTAGGGAGAAGTGGGTATTAGTCATCTGATTATCCCCTTTTTTCACCTTTTTATTTTTTAATGTTTTGAGTTCCATATATATTTCTTGCTTTACTGGGGTTCTAACCATAAATTAATTCATTTCCTGCATGTAGCTTCCTCCTAGGAAATTACTGTAGTTTTCTCCTCTATAATAAGCCATTTTCCATTTCTCCATCTACTTTCTAACCCATGAAAATTTCTTGAAATCCTTTACTCATGTTTTCTTTCCCCCATTCTCTTAATTTATTTTTCCTTTGTGGATATATTCATATATTTACCAACCTAATATTGCCTTTCCTCTTAGATTAGTGGAATTTTAGGAGTAAGATAAATGTAAAAAAATCAATATATGTTTTTAGAATTTTTATATATTCAACGCTGATATATATACTCTGTCTAGGTTAAGATGAGCGAGTATATAACAAAGTACACAGAGATATAATTAGAGTCATGTGTACACGTGGCTGTGAAATAGTAAAACCCTCCACTATTTTTCTTCTTTTCTTTTGGTAAACTCGTTAATGAAGATTTCACAGGGGCATGGATAGTGACCTCTGTTCTGGGGATAGTGAGTGACATAAACTGATGTATATCAAAATATATCTGAGCAAAGGAAAAGAAATGGACCACCCAGGAGGACAAATTGCAAGGAAATAAGATGACATCTTATGAGAATGGGTGAAGTGAGTGGAGAGGAGTACAAAATAAACCAAGAATTTTGATGCCAGTGCCTACTGACATGGAATACAAAATTGCATAACTTGATCAATCACAGTTAAGGAAAAAGCTTACCATTTATTATATTCATACTCACCATTGCTGATATCACATACTAGCAAGTTCTCCCAAATATTGCTCTTTTCTCACATAGTCATACTTATCCCCAGATTTCTCTGAGATGTCCTCTTTTGAAACCAAGGCACCCATCTCCAATTCCAGAGTGAAAGAGTTTGCCAAGATTAAGAAGAAAAGTTGGTCAAGATAAATACATTTTAGGGAAAAGTGAAGATGTATGAAAATATAACAAATGCAAGGGGTATTTAGATATATTAGGGAGCAATTACATTTCTTTAAAGATCGCCAGCACGCCTTCTCTTGATTCTGCATTAGTTAACTCAGTGCCACTGCCAAAGGAATGAAATGCTGTATTATTTTATTTTGCTAGCAGGAGTGTATTTGAATTTTGTGATAGCAGAACCGATGCTCCAAATAATAGGCTGATTATATCTCAATCATGGCAATTTTCAGATACAGTATGTACATATTTATCTCTATAACATGTGTATGTTAATATAGGAGTAGGGAGGCAAGTTGTCTCCAATACTTCTCCTCACACTTAGAAAGAGAGTAATGGAGAGAGGAAGTAAACTGATGATTCGGGAAACTTCACATTAGTAGATAAGAATGGGGTATATTCCAAATCATGTGATTATAGACTCACAGAGCTTGAAGGAACTTTTTATATCTACAGCTTACTTTTGTTTTATTAGTAATAATAAATCAACATTTTATTTCACACTGGATACCTATTCTAAATACTTATTACCCTTGACTCTTTTAACACCCTCAAAAGTCCTATGAAGTATATACAACTTTCATCACTATTTCAAAGATGACGAACCTGAGTCACAGAGAGACCAGGCAGTTTGCTCCAGGTTGCTCAGCTATTGATTATAAAACCAAGAATAGACTCTATAGAGTCTGGTCCAAAAAACTTAGGGAATTTGCATTCAGCTGTTATACATTTCCTCCTTTGAAAGGAACAAACACCCAAGGATGAAAAAGGACTGGGGTAGTTAATAACAAGGCAGGACCAAACTAAGATTTCTTACCCATAATGATTTGTATTAAAACTTGATATTCATGACTATTGACCAGAACCTATGATTCTTTACATGGCACTAGATGGGCATGTAGTGTTATCTATTTGTTACCTTTTTGTAATGGTTTTGGCTATCTCGAGGTTAAATCTAGATATGGGACCACTGATTTAAGGAAATTAATATTTATTTTTATTGTAATCATTATTTTCTAATATTTGTTCCTTCTATAAGCCATGCAATATGCTAGATAATTTATGTCCATTTTCTTATTTAATTTCTCAATACCCCTGTTGCAAATATTATTATATCTATTTTACACATGCAGAAACTTAAGGACAAAAATTAGAAACATTTGAAATCACAGAGCAATTAAATTGCAGAGTTAGCCATCAAACCCTGCTCTTTCAAACTTCAAAATTCTTTAATTACTGTATACCTTGACTCTCGTTATAAATATTACCAATGAAAATTCATTTTGACTTTGAATATGTACCAGCATTGTTAGTTAAAACATAATATACATTCATTTGTTTGTGGGACTTTAATTTGGCCTTTCTAAATGAAATTGCTATTAAAAAAACTTGTCAATACAAAACAAAACAATGACATTCCCTTGTGTGATATGCATTGTTGGGTGCACATTATCATTTTTGAGTTTCTATGCATATTTTCTCCTTATTAAAAAAATGTATGCACAGCTAATGTTTACTCAAGAGATGAATTATTTTGCGAGTGAAAAATTACAGTTGTTCTAGTCAGTAACATTTCAACCTTATCATCACCAAAAGGAGTCCTTTGCTGGTAATTCTTTTGCAACAATGTATTTTTAAAGCTCTCCAGCCAGCTTTAATGATTGTAAAATATTTAGGTATTTTTTAAATGTTGGAGACCAAATAGAATAATGCATGAAAGCAATAAATAAATAAGCAGACAAATCACATCTAAAGACCGACAGATAGTGGGGCTTTTACAAAATGATCGACCACAGAGGTTATTAAATCTGTTTGATAGTTTTTATTTGTGGTGGAGAGATCCTTAAACAGGTGAACCTCTCTGCCCTCAGAGGAGTACAGAGGAAGCAGCAATGATGGGTATTGGCAAACCAGTGAGACACAGTGACCACAGTTAAGAATACTGAGCTTTCTGGAAGGACTATATAGTACAACTACTTAGTCTCTGGCTGCCCCCCAAAATCCAACTTATCTGTGAATGTCCCCTCCCTCAAGGGGAATCTTGTTCTTTAAACAATCAGGCATGTTCTGCTCATCACTGCCTGCAAGCTGGAGAGGCTCCTGAAATGATGACTGGAAGCACTCTTCAAGAGATTTTATGAAACCACTCATCAAGGTGGAGTTGGGTCACACTGACACAACACTCTTTGACTATAGACATGTCCACCTCTGTTGAAGTGAAGGGCTTATAAGAAGGGATCCTTTAGATTTTGAATTCCTTTCTCACTCTCTTTCCCTTGCCTTGTGGCAATACTTTTTATATTTTTCAAAAATACTGACATTGGCCTTTATGTGAGTGAATGTCTATGAGCATTTTCCAGGAAGCAATTTTCTGTACTTTAATCATCCTTCTTTTTAAAAAAATCCTAATATATCTAATTTTTGACACACGATTTTCATTGATTACTAATTCATTTGGCAAACATGCTACCTTAGTCTTCATATTAATATGTTCATTGAAAATGACATAGAAGAAAGGGCATTTAGACCTACAGAGAATTAATTAGCATGTAATTCTCAGTATATCATCCAGTGTTAATTAGCAGTTAAACCATCTTCTTGAGCATGACCTGCTGATTTCAATACAGTGTTCTATTTCGGAGACTCTAGGGGAACAAAACTTGAAAGGATATATTTGGTCTTCTTTTTTTCGAAAATGAAATATGGAATCACAGCTCCAATTCTCCTGTGCTTTAACTGCTATATATTTTCCTCATTTTGTTTCTTCCTTAAATCTATGCCATAGGCATTATGTCTTTCCTTTCCTTACTACTAGTAGTAGTAGCCAGACCACTACTAGTTGTTTAGAGTGAAATAAATATTCACATATGAACCTTTTTAAAAGTTACAACTTTTCCGTATTTTTCTTCTTCACAATTCTTAGAGAAATGTTGAATAGACTTGCTAGGTATGTTTGAGTTACTCTTACTGTTTTCTGTTTTCTCATGTTTTTACATATGTATGATTTAGTGGTGTACAGCTCTTTGAAGCAGAGAAATTCATTAAGAAATCTGGCAAATCATCAATGAACAATAAATTCTAAAAATATGTTTCCTTACTGTTAATGCAAGAATTCTGTAGTTGAGAACCTTGTTTAGGTATATAAAGAAAGTAACACATTCGAACCACTGCTGTAGAAGGAAATTTTTTTAGCACATTGGTATTTATTCGTCATTGATAGAAAACAATAGTATAAGAGTGGCTAAATCATTCAAATCTATCTCTGAAGTATGTAATTAAAAATGTGCATATTTAAAGTGTCAGAAATTCAGAACCCTTTTAAAATGAAGAAATGTACTTTGTATCTACTTGAAAAATGCTGGCCTGCCAGCCAGGCCTGCTGACTCAGCATCCCTGGGGTATTCTGTCCTCACTCACCTTCCTCCTTTGGGTTCAGGTCTGGTCTTCCCCATGCTGGAGCCAAACCCTGGTCTCCGCATCTGTCTCTCTCATGACTATCGCTTTGGTTCACAACTTTCTTAAGCTGGTGATAAGATTCAGGAAGTCAAATATTCATTATTTTTAAAAAGCTTTCCTGGCTTTTGGATTTATAATCTTATGGAGAAGGGGTTCACTATTAAATCATCCTCTTCGTCAAAAAGAGCAACTTAATGTTTGGACAATCCACCTAGCATTTTCACACACATTATCTCATTTGATTCTCACAGAAACTCTGAGCAGGTATAATTACTGTCATTTTACAAATGAAGAGGGTCTCAGAAAAACTCAATGATTTCCCCAGGCAGTAAGGCTAGATAGATTGGTGGTGAAATCAAGAATAACACTTAGGTTTTTGATTTCTATAATCAATTTCTGCTCCCCTTTACTACTCTTCAGGATATAGACCTCAAACCTTGTTTTTTTATTGACTCCACTTGGGCTGGAGGACTTGGGAAATAATAAGGCAATAGAGAGGGTATACAATGGAAAAGAGTAGAAAGTTGATCTAAAATGAATTTAACATAAAGTTTCCTGTAATTTCCCATTGTGGCTCAGCAGTGACGAACCCAACTGGTATCCATGAGGATGTGGGTTCAATCCCTGGCCTCGCTCAGTGGGTTAAGGATCTGGCATTGCCCTGAGCTGTGGTGTAGGTTGCAAATGTGGCTCAGATCCTGCATTGCTGTGGCTGTGGTGTAGGCCAGCAGCTACATCTCTGATTCGACCCCTACCCTGGGAACCTCCATGTGCCGCTGATGTGGCCCTAAAAAGAAAAAAAAGTTTCCTATCACATGACATTCTTGCATCTGGGGAAGCAGGATGGGTTTATTCCTTTTCAAGACCATTTCTCATATTACTGCTCAATGGTACTTTAAAAAAGAGCCAAAGTATGTTAACCTTCATTTTGGAATTTGAATAGAAATGGGTTCCTGCCTTGTTTGAGACTGAGGTCTCATTCTAAATATCTTCAACCAGTAAAAATTTGAACCCTGATTTTTTATAAAAATTTATAATTTTTAAGGGAAGGCCCTGAAAAACATGAAAAGTGCAGTATTTGTATAATCAGCCCCATCACTTCTGAGTCCACCGGAAATGAGTTAAATGCATTGTGCCTCTTTTACATATCACGCTTTGTTTTTGGATCTATCTTCTAGGGCCAGAGCGAAAGCTCAGAGCACTGGCGTTGGCTTCAGATGGCATAGATTCAAATCCATGTAATGCCAGTTACTAGATTCTTAACTTCCAGCAAGACAATTGAAGTCTCTGTGTCTTAGTCTGTTTTAAAAATTGAAGCAATGCACTTGTAGTTAATCAATATGCACTGGCTGTTATTTTTTACTGTCAAATATTCAAAGAGAATAGAGAAGTGCCTAGCATCTTATGAAATCTCTTACGATACTGGTGTTCTGGAAAAGGTACTATGCTCTTTATTCCTTTATCAATTAACTTGGTGCACCCATAATTTCCATGTTTCAATATAACTTTTGGGTGATTTTCACCAAAGTAGTTTAGATGTATGTATTTATATTTTTGTATTTGTGCATATAACATGAGTAAAGCCACATTTCAATAATATTTACCAAAGTCTTTGAAAGTAGGGAAATCAGGGTCTTTCATCAATTTGCTAATCATTTGATTACATAATACCAAGTGATTTATTTTACTTTTCAAAATGTTTTTGATAAATATAATTGATACTTTAAGAAAAATTTTTACGATTGAGTTGACTGGTTGATGTTGGCATTTTAAACACCTACCCTGAATTAGATATTTTTGGAAATTGTTCATTATTCAGTCTTTTAAAGTACCATTAACACATTTTTTTCTTCCAGTGGTTTGAAAATATTCATGCAGCTTTCAAAAATTCCTAATTTAATTCCAGGTAGGAGATCATATATTGGAAAAATCTGACTCGGCATGAAATATTTAGAGTAAAAAATTATTTTATCCTAATAAGTGTACTTAAAATGTGTTTGTGCAGAAAGTTTTTTTTTTTCCCTTCTTCCAGCTTTATTTCTATTATAGCTTTTTTTTCAGCCTCTCACCTTGAACACAGGGAGTTTTATGAAGAGCTGTAATGTACTAGAAATAGCTACCTAGCTGTCAAAGTTATCACTTCAATTGCAGAAGCTAAGCCAAAATATTACAGAAGTGGTCTTCTCATATCCTATTCCTCCTCCTTCCCTTTGAGGAAATTATTCTAAAAATGTTTGGTAACTATTTACTTCTTTGAGCTTAGAGTCACCCTGGATTGGTTCTTGGAGAAGAAAAAAATGTGTTATCAGACACATGATTATAATGTCTTAACACAAGCATTAAAAGAATTCAATCTGATACACAGTTTCCAAATCAAATACTGCATACTTCTAGAGAAAACTGGACATAATAGCTTCTCTCTCTCTCTGTCTTCTTCCTGTGGCCATTGTCTTTGAATTATTTCAACCAGCTTTTCATTCCTTTCAAGTCCAAAGTCCCAGTGAGATCTATGTCTTGCATGGTAGTAGCATAATAGGGTTAATGAAGTGGCCTAAAGACTCCGTGAGTCATAAATTTAAGCTGGTTGCCTTCTTTATGAAGTCATGGTAGTGAGAGTGGTGTTAAGGAAGAAGTTCTTAAAACATAAACTTTCCTCCTGTGGTTTCTGAAACGTGTCATTCTACAAAGTTGGAAACAATTTTTTTTCTGTACTGGGTGACAAGGTGGTGCGTTGTACACTCTTTGATACGGATAAGTTAAAAGCAGTCTTCCTCTTAGTATAGATGCCCGAAGGAGGTGATCTACAATAACTAAGGGAGCCTGAGGGCTTTCTCCTGTGATATCTCAAAGAGTCTGAAGAGATGTCTGTACCGGAAATAAGCATTTGGAGAAATTTATCTTTCTTTGATTTTATGATTCTGCATCTTTGGAGTTTTATTTAAAAGAGGCCTCTTTAAAATTATAGACTTGTTCTTTTAAAAATCATAGTGTTTCTTTTTCATTCATTTCTGTACATTTAACATTCCTTGTTTAAGCCGTATATGGCCGAAACTTGGTTAGGGACTAAGGGGAATAGCTTGAAATGGAAAGAACTTGCTTTCAGCGTATTTATCTACGACTGTTAAGTTGCAAGGAAGATACAGATGGTGATCACTTTCATTGTTCTGATTCATGGCATACAATCATGTGATAACATTTCGTTTCTTTTAGCATTCAAGAAAATTAAAGCATTTATATTCTGGGAAGGTACAGTTCTCTTCGTGTAGTCCAAATGAGTGTGCTTTGACTTTTCCTGGTGGTTTCTCTGTCATTCCAATTTTAAAACGCAAATTGTCTGTTTGTTACTTTTTTAACCCTGTTAACAAAATTTTATTGGGATAAAATACACTTGACATGGAATATACTACTTTGACCATTTGAAAAGGTACAATTGGGCACCACTTTGTATTTACAGTGTTGTGCCTCCATCACCTGTCTGGCTCCACACTCTCTCACCACCTAATATCTGTTAGTCAGTCATTCTCCATTCTCCTTTGCCCCTAGTCCCTGGCTACTATGAACCTGCTTTTTGTCTCTAAAGATTTGCCTAGTCTGGACATTTTATATAAATAGAAGCATATACTGTGTGGTCTTTTGTGCCTGGTTTCATCACTTAGTACAATGTCTTCAGAGTTTAACCATGAGGTGCCTTGTAAGAGCATTCATTCCTTTTTATGGCTGAGCAATACTCCATGGTATGGCTATAACACATTTGGGTTGTATCTATTCATTCATCATTGATAGACATTTGGGTTGTGTCTACCAGTTACTCTTATAATGGGTAATACTACATACTCAAGTAAAATTTAAGTGAATGTATTTACTTGCTTCAAGTGGTATATAAATAATCAAAATTCATTTGAAATGAGATGGGAATGTTCCTGGAATGTATCTTGGGCTGTTGTATCTTCTTTTAAGGATTCCGATGTAATGTTGTATATGAAATATAGACTCAGTATTTTAACCAGTGGGGGCTGCGATGTCTCTTCCTTACAATGTCCTAAGTTATTTAGGTCATGGGCTCTTGAAAGGTATTTCTGTAGACAATTAACATTTGGCTATAATAGAAGTTATTTCTCATCAAATTAGCAATTTGCCTATTCCTCTTACCACATTGGGAAAGAGAATAAAAAGAGATTTCATTATGTTTTATAATTTCAAAATATCCTAAAGTGAAATTTGAGTTCACTGTTTTGATTCTGAAGAATTCCACAGCTCATGGAAATCAAGTCGGCAGCTTCTGATATGAAGCAATAACTTACCCCCAGCCTTGTGTATTACACGTTTTGAAAATGAAGGTCAAGGCTCTGAGGTTGCCCCATCCTCTTTCAGAAAAGCTGGCTGCAATCTTTAACTCCACTTGAGCAGCCACTAGAGGCAAGCGGATGAGACCTCAGTTTAATGTCTCAGCTGAAGGGCAGACAGGCAGAGCCATTATTAATACCCGACAAGCTGAGAACTCTGCCTCAGTGCAGTTAAAACCTCAGTGACGGGCAGAGGCAGTTTATAATTTATAAGGATGAAAATGGATCGAGACTCTTTTTTTTCTGGGAAGAAAATAAAGTCATAATGCATTTTCAACGGATGCTTAGTTGCACTTAAGTGCCCCTCAGGGCATTCTATTAATGAGGATCAGAAATTACAAGAAATAGATACAGATATGTAAAAAGGTTGAATTAACATGTTTTTCTTTTCTTTAAACCTAAAAAAGCACATAATGTCCTTTCAGCATATTTGACAAATGTATACTTAAAGTTAAAACTGTTACTTACAAAGCCATAATACTATGTGAAACCATATGGTAAACTGTCTATCGTGGTGATTACAAACCCTGATTTTATAGTACCCTAGGGATAGCATAAAATTTGAAAATTATTTTTAATTAAAAATGCATAGTAATTTCAATGTAACACATTCTCTGTAGACCAGAATTCCTCTTAAAATAGATTTACTTTAGCTTCTGTCTATATGGGGTTTGTAGCAAAAAGACTTCATGTTAGATGCAATCTATAGAAACAACTTAAAGAATTGACATCAGAGCCTATATTAAATCATTTATTCATATATTCTTTAGGACTGAGATAGCTACAAACTCAAGGAGCACACAATAAGATATATCAAGTCTGAAATTTATTGAGGATAGTTGGGCCAGGAATTATATATTTAATTTAACCTTTTTTCCCTAAAAAGTGTGTTTTAATAACTGTCTCTCTTATAGTATTAAAAAGTATTCTATTCTCAGGAAGAGAATGAAATTGTATATTGCATCAGTCATGTGTATGTCTATATATACATATTTTTTCTTTTTGACCCATTAAAAACCATTCAGTTTTATTAATTAACATATAAGTTCACAGTAATCTAAATAAAGACTTTCAGTCTCTTTATGGTCCTTGACCAAAAGACAGGTAATAAGCATATAAGGAATATTCTTTTTCTTCTGGTGTAATGATCTGAGAATTGTGCTTTTTATGGTTTTCAAAACAGAGGCTAATTAGTTAGTAAACATGGATGTACATCAATTTTATGACCTCTTAGAGAAGGCAACTATACTTTTCTTGAACATCTGTGAAGATTTCTTTATTTCAACCATGTCACCTAATATTGATGACTCTGCCTATTGCCATTATGAAGATACATTTGGATTTTAACAAACTGCCAGCTTTTTAGCCTTAAAAAGCTACTGGTAAAACACTGTATATGTGCTATACACACACAAGTATCTGGTCAAAACCAGAATACCAGAATTTCACCCTCCCTTTGTGTAATAAAAACCAGCTTTCCTCTTGGAGACACTGCCTCTTATCAAGTCAATTATAATTTTAGACGTGTATCTAATTTGCAAAAATGTGAAAATTTTTGATTGATTGGATCCATCTCTAAGACATACCAAATAAGGTCCTCAAATTTTTCAAGTGATATGTAAGAGTCACCAATAGAAAAACAAACAAAAAAGTTGAAACAAAGAAATATCATCTGTCATAATAGCCAGCTTTGAAGCCAAAATGACTCTTACAGTAATGCTAAGGGTGAATGAAAAAAAGCTCTTCTCGAAAGTTGGGAGATGGCATGAAAAGATTTGTTCACTTTGAGTTTGAAATGTTTACCAGACATCGAGGGGAATTTTCTATTGTATATTTAAATATAGGCATCTGAGATTTAGGAGAAAAATCTGTAAGTTTTTAAAAAAATAAATAAAATAAAATAGAATTCCTTTCTCCCCAAAAAAGCTCTTCCTAGTTCTCAACTTAACCATGTATTACAAGTGATACACAAAATGGCCTAAACCTTTATAACCATGACTGTTTTAGGAATTAACTAGGAGAAATCATTTGTACTCTTACCATGTCTATGCTGGAAGGTCTTCCCAGGAACTTGAAGAGATCAGAGAATACTATGTAAGCACATGTCAGTCCTTCCCCACTTTGATATAAAGGTCCATCAACCTCTCAAGCAACAATCAGGCAATGAATCATAGGCAATGTGTTTTTACATTGAATCCATGTACATTTTATTTATATTTTAACTGGTTTCCTCTTAAAATGTAGCAATTCTTAACTCCTTGAATGATTTTATCCTTAAGTCATAGTGAAGATTTTTCATTCCCAGTGAACAGAAAGGAAGGGCTACAAGAAGAGAAGTATTAAATGCACCCTACAAAAATCTGCTTGCTGTTCAAGCTAATTGCTATTCCTCTGCCTCACATTTACAAAGTGAACAGACAGCTACAACACCAGGACACAGAAGGCATTGCTCATACGGAACCATCATTCTCTTGAAGTTTATTCCTAATCATTGTACAAACATCGTTTTACTTCTGCTTCATGAATTCTCAAATACATATTTGATGACACTACTCTTTCTGCATTGAGAAAAACAGTCTGTGATTCCAAGGCATTTTTTATTGTATTATTCACTCTCCACTTATTTATCCTTCAGTCACCCTCTGCTTGACTGATACTGTGCTTGACATTGGGATTTAAAGTAAAACATAGTCTGTGACTCCAAGGTGCTTCAAAGATAGTAGGAGATGACAGACATGTAACAAAATGAGAAGAATCAATTATTGTAGAACCTATTATAAAAATACCTGCACTACATTGAACAAGAAAGGAAATGTTTACTTCTACCTAGAGTAAAATAAGAATGCAGAGAGGAAGATATTGACAACTGAAAATAAAAATTAAATATGTAAACAGAGGAAAGAGTAAGTGAAAGCAAGCACATCAAAGAAGAAAAGAGACTAAAGAAAAAAATATACAGAGATAAAAAGATGGAAGACTTATAGGGGATTTTGAAAGTTGTTAAAAATAGCTGAAAATAAATATTTTGATAAAATGTCCTTTAAAATTAAAAAAATTTCAAGGTGGGAGTTCCCGTCGTGGCGCAGTGGTTAACGAATCCGACTAGGAACCACGAGGTTGCGGGTTTGATCCCTGCCCTTGCTCAGTGGGTTAAGGATCCGGCGTTGCCGTGAGCTGTGGTGTAGGTTGCAGACGCGGCTCGGATCCCGCGTTGCTGTGGCTCTGGCGTAGGCCGGTGGCTACAGCTCCGATTCAACCCCTAGCCTGGGAACCTCCATATGCCGCGGGAGCGGCCCAAGAAATAGAAACAATAACAACAACAATAACAACAAAAAAGACAAAAGACAAAAAAAAAAAAAAAAAAATTCAAGGTTACAGATAACAAATGCTGGAAAGGGTGTGGAGAAAAGGGAACCCTTCTTCACTGTTGGTAAGAATATAAATTGGTTCAACCACTATGGAAAACGGTATGGAGGTTCCTCAGAAAACTAAATATAGAACTATGATCTAGCAATCCCACTCCTGGGCATTTATCTGGACAAAACTTTCATTCAAAAAGATGCATGCACCCCTATGTTCACTGCAGCACTAGTCACAATAGCCAAGACATAGAAACAACCTAAATGTCCATCAACAGATGAATGGATTAAGAAGATGTGGTACACATATATAATGGAATACTACTCAGCCATAAAAAGAACAAAATAATGCCATTTATTTGCAGCAACATGAATGGAACTAGAGTTTCTCATACTACGTGAAGTAAGTCAGAAAGAGAAAGACAACTACCATATGATATCACTTATAGTGGAATATAAAATATGGCACAGGAGGTTTCCACTGTGGCTCATTGGGTTGAGAACCTAACTATTATTCATGAGGAGTGTGTTTGATCCCTGGCCCTACTCAGTGGGTTTATGATCCGACATTACCTGTGATGTAGGTCACAGATACAGCTCAGATGTGGCATGGACATAGCTGTGGTGTAAGCCAGTAGCTGCTGTTCCAGATTGACCCCTAGCCTGGGAACATGCATATACTGTGGGGGCAGCCCTAAGAAGAAAAAAATACATATATATATATGGCACAAGTCAACCTATCTATAGAACAGAAACAGACTCATGGACATAGAGAATAGAGTTGTGGTTGCCAAGGGGGTGGGGGGAAAGTAGGATGGATGCGGAGTTTGGGGTTGGTAGATGCAAACTATTACATTTAGAATGGAAAAGCAATGAAGTCCTACTGCACGGCACAGGAAACTATATCCAGTCTCTTGGGGTAGAACATGATGGAAGATAGTATGAGATAAAGAAAATATATATATATTATATATATATATATAATGGCTGGGTCACTGTGCTGTATAGCAGAAATTGACACAACACTGTAAATCAACTATATTCTAAAAAAATTTTAAATAAAAAAATAATTTTTTCTTGATTCGAGAGAGATAGTGATGACTGATCAGGTATGGAATAGAGTCTCATAGAAATATTTGTAGAGATCCTGACTTACTTTTCCACCACGATTCTGGAATAATACCTGGGAATCAGTAATTTCTGTTAGTAAAAATATTGTTTTAATGTATTTGGTTAATTCTATAGCAAATCTGTTCAATTATCACAAAAAATGCAATAATATGGAATGCAAGTTAAAATACACACATGCTTTAAACCCATTAGATGAGCACGCAGACTTTTTAAATGGCTTGTTGGATATTCCATAAAAATTTAATTAGCATTTTAGAGTCAGCAACACCATGCTTCTTGCATTAAATAAGCTCATTCAGAATCCTGGGTATATAGCACTGGCAGGAACCACTGATAACAATTGGAATAAGACAAGACTTCCTTTAAAGCACAGCTTTCATGTTGACTGATATGAAGGCAGAGATTGTCCCCTGCTACATTAATAAAAAAAATCCTATACAAATAAAAGCAGCAGAGCAAGTCCTAAATGTCAATTTTTATGTCAAATATACTCTGGCATTAGGTAATATGTATTTTCTATTTTAAGGACTTTTTCCAATGATAGATCTTTCAGATTTTGAAAGTTTGTACAAAAACCTCCAAATTTAGTTAAACTTCATGGTTTGTTAGTTACAAGGGGGCTGGGTCATGGAGTACCAGGAATGAAAAGCCTTAATCCTAGAACTTAATTGGTATGAATAAAATTGTCATTAAGGAGTTCCCATTGTGGCTCAATAGTTAATGAACCGAACTAGTATCCATGAGGATGTGGGTTCTATCCCTGTCCTTGCTCATGGGTTAAGGATCTGGTGTTGCCATGAGCTATGGTGTAGGTCGCAGACATGGCTTGGAGAAATATCCAGGGGAGGGGGGGGGCAAGGTGGGGGGAAGAGAGGGCTACAGAGAACACAAACTTGGGTTACACCAAAGAGCCCTCAGTGTAGCTGATAACATCTGAGTGTTGTGAGCAGGGGCCACTGGTTTTAGGAGGCTGTTGCAAATCATTACCTGTAGAAGGATTTTTTAAAAATTTGAACTAGTAATGTACTATGGCAGTAAAAATGGGAGGGGGTGTAAACAACAAGACTAAATATTTTCAAATTATTTTCAAGGAAAAGTGGATGATACTGATGAATATTTGAAATAGGAGAAGGGAATGAAAATGATCTGAAAAAAACTACGTTGTACCCCTTTTTCATTAACATAAATTCTTCCAATGACAAAGCCCCTCCAAACCATCTCTAGAAATTTGTATTAGGTTCTCAAATCTCTTTATTTGGACAAGTGTTAAAAGATCAAATTTGGTCTTACTATATTTGAAATTTTTAGGACAAATCTCTTCTACTATTTAATAGCCTTTGATTCTGTGCTTTAGTATAGATAAGATAGCCCATTCTCTAAGAGAAAAGAAAGTGTATTTTAATATTTATATATGGTTATTTTATTCATAGCCCTACTTCATTATCTGTGAGACTGCTGAAGTAGAAGAGAAATTATATTTTAAATCTATATAAACATATGTTTTTATGTAAGTATAAGATTTAACCAGTTAATTTCACACCTGTGTAACTGTGAAAACTCACATACATCAATGGGTGATTTTCATCCTAAAGTACAGTGATAACGTGTTCGTTATGCCCCATGAGTGAATCTGTGTTTGAGCACTAGTTATATTCAAGCAGAACTCTTTAAAAGTTATGGGAATATCACTGTAGCAGATAATTAAATGTGTATGGAATCTATTAATGTGTATAATTAAGATAGAGCATCACTGGAGTTTATTATGAAATTATTATATACTGTAATCATCCTGAAAGGGACTGCCATGTTGTATTGCTTAATTACGGCAAACTAGTTCATATAAATTGAAGCTGCAGTGATTCAAACAATTAATATAGGGCTAGGCCAAGTTATAGAAGTTGTAATAACAATATTAACACATCTAAATGTGAGCATAAGAACTGAATTTTAACATGCAACATTTCTTGAGACATGGATTAAATTTATTCTATTGCACTGTTCTCAATTAGCAAGAGATGGCAGTGCTCCATGACACTTAGTAGCTGTTAAGTGCATAATATTGGAAAATACTTTTATGTACTTGAGAACTGCTAAATCTAAATGGAAACTCATGACAGGAGATATGTCAATAAATTTATAAGTCATGTCTCTTACTGGTTGTGGATTTTCTATGCCTCAGTATCTTTATGGGCAAAATGGTTATAAACCACAAAAGATTTTATTGTGAAGTTTTTTATGTATATGTAGGTATATATATATATATGCATATCATTATATATTAATGTGAGATATTTACTTCAGGATATAGATATGTGGCATAATAAACAGTGAGTGTAAGCTATTATTATTATAGTTATTGCTATTATTGCTATTACTATTGCCACTCTTATTACTGATTTATTGTCCCTTTTTCTTTCACACATTTTATTTGACTATCTGCTTAGACTCCAGAAAATAACATTTTATTGCCTTACTGATTTAATACATCAGGAAAGCATTGCTTCCTTTTACAAGTATTATGACTAATGGAATATGGGACTTGAATGATCCTTGAAGTTGGGTCTACAAATGGTGTGTGAACTAAATGGCTACTAAAATAATTTTTCTTCATTTGTGACATGGTCCGTTTTATACAAAGAGTAAGAAAAAGCTCACGTATTTTATCATTTGTCTTCAAAGAGACTTATGTCTGAGAGCTAACACATAATGTTTAAAGTTTATCTCATTTTTAAGAGATTTTCAGAAAGAGGATTCTGTGAAGCCCAACGATTTCCTCTTCTCTTTCCCACAGCATCAATTTTTCCCTTCCACTCGTGGTTTTGACAAGCGTAGTATCATGGAGTGGTGGGAGAAAACTGTGATGGGAGTGGGTTCAAGGGAGAAGGGAAAGGAAAATTGGGGAAAGTTAGTTCCAAAGGGATAGAGAAATGTGGAGATGGAAAAATGCATAGAAAAAAACAAGAGAGGTTTTGTTTGTTCTCTAATATGTTTATCTTCACAATGAATCTAGAAGAGGCAAATTTGTTCATATCGAAGGTTTTCCTGGAAAGGTCTGGGGGAGAAACTGTCTCTCAGAGTAGTCTGCAAGAATGAAAAAACGGAAGGATTTCTATGCTCAGCTCTTTCCCATTCCTTCCCATTCCCTACTGGTCAAAGCATGCCTAAGAGTTTCCCACACCCCCAGTGTTTTGGAATTGTACCAACCATTCATCAGGTTGTTGCTCAGGAAGCCAGATCCCTGTCCGGAGATGTGAAGCCACATCCAAGAGTCAGAGGAGTGGTGACGTGGAGGTGGGACATTAATAAGAAGGAAAGGTCGAGAGAATCACAAGCATTGCCAATTTCACGGCCCAAATCATCCCTCTCATTTGCTGTGCCTAGTTTTCCTTCCCTGAATTATTTTTCTCCTTAGCACTCATTGATTTGTGTGTTGTATCTTAGCTGCTCCTGGAATGTTAGCTCTGCAAGCCATGGGTAGGGGTCCATGTATCATTTGTTTTTGTTTTTGTTTTCACTGCTTTATCTCCAACTCCTGTTAAATTTGAGATGTACAGGAAAGATTTGTTGAAAAAAACGAAGTACTCTAGGAGATTCAGTTCAACTTCTGCCCATTGGAAGGATATATCAACGCAGCAAATCACATCTAGACGAACTGTGCTAGAGCCAGACCCACAACGCCAGGCAACCAGCCAAAAAAACAATCTTCCTCCCTCAGATTTCCAAATTAAACATCCACTTACCAATTCTGACACTATTCAGGATTCACACAACACAAGTCCTGAAAAAAAACAAAAAACAAAACAAAGCATAAAAAAACAGAACATTCCTCTTTAGTCTGGGCCTGAAAGATCTGAAAGACATCTTGAGTATATCTTATATTTTTAGGTTTAGAGATGCAGAGGTGAATTTTGCTCTGGTAAGTCTCTGAAACATCAAGGAATGCTCAAAATATGTTCAAATGGGGCAAAGCAACCCCTATCTAAACAGTGCCTAAAATGAAAAATCACTCTGGCTTTAGCCCAGGTGAATTGGTCAGAAATGAAAATTCCTGCCCTCTTCCTAGCTATGTCTTACCTTTGAATTTAACCGCAGGAGTAACTAAGAGATATTTGAGGTTCAGTTCCAGACCACCACAACAAAATGAAGATAGCAATAAAGTGAGTCACATTTTTTTTGGTTTTCCGGTGCATATAAAAGTTATGTTTACACTATACTGTAATCTATTAAGTGTGTGATAGCCTTAATCTATAAAGCAACGTACACACCTTAATTTAAAAATAATGCTGCTACAAAAATGGACTAGCTTTAATTCAAGGTTGTCACAAACTTTCAATTTGTAACAACAATTTAAAATAATAATAATAATAATTGCAGTTATCTGCAAAGCACCATAGAAATGAGAGATGCCTGTATAAGGTGTTTGTCACTAGTATGTGTGAGGCAGCCATGGTAGCAAATATCTACCCGTTTTGGCTTGAAGTTGCACATTACAGACAAGAGGATTTTATTTCCTTTAACAATGTACAGTGGTAAAAGGAACTATGGGAATTCTTCCAAACTGATTATTTTCATAGGCCTCTGCTTCCCAACTTGGAAACCGATGGGAAGATATATTTACTTTAATGAGAACATGCTTTCCTGTAGTGAATTTTTATAACAAGAAAATGGAGATGTCATTGCTAACGGGGGGAAAAAAAGACCTCTGAGGTCTCGGCTCATCCAGCTCTCTTGATTTGAGATGCCATTAACCACTAAATTAATGCAAATATAGCTTAATGAAATGTTTCTCGTACTGTGATCATAAACTATCCCTGCAAAATACCCACTCTGCACTTAATAAATAGGAGAGCCAATCCAGAATACTCCGCATATTGATTTTCAAAAAATATGAATATTTCCCACAGATTCCTCAAACACTCGGATGAATACACGTCTCAAAGGTCAGTCTAATTATGAGGTGAATTTGGATTGATTTGCCATCATCTCTGTCAGATGGAGAGCAACAAATGCAATGATGAAAATTCTTGTTACAGTGAGACCATATGGCAGGATACCAGATAAAAGCTGTGTCAGAAACTGTGTTCACTGCATGGCACAGATCATGGGGCTCTCACTGAATTAAATTTTCTTCCCATCCCTTTGGACAAGTTTCTGTGGGCATATATAAACGAGTGATACCTAATGTATGTGTCATAGACCAGTGAAGTAATGACATTTAGAGAAAGCATTTAGAAACTTTCATCAGTTTGAAATTGTTATGCTATATAAACACATGATATTTCTTCTACTAATTTTCCAGCATTTTATGAAAGGATTGAAATGCATTGGATTGAAGACTACAGAGTAATAATAATTCTTAGTCAAAACAAAAAACAAAAAACTGAGAACCACTCTTCTAGGGTTTACACTTACTTCAAGATACAACTAGAAAGCCGTTAATTAGTGTTGAGCCAGAGATGGTTTGCCTGAGATGTATATAGGGGATATGGGGAAGGAGAATTGAAAAATCTAATCTTACCCCCCCCAAAAAGCATTACTTGGAATTAGATGTGTAAGATTCTTAAGATCAAAGCCAAAATGACATGAGATGGTAATACTTGGAGAATAGGCTCTTGGAAGTTAGAGTGTGTTTTTGATTTTACAAATATTCTCATTGTGTGGATTTTTAGAATCAAGAGAGTCGAAAGTAGTGCACATTGGATTGAAGAAAGAGAACATTATCACATATTTTAATAAGTATTCTCAGAATATAGAAACTATGTCACCTTCTCAGAGTATAATGAATGTTATTAACCAGCTGTTCAATTCACCAACCCATAAAAACCAAGTAGATTTGGGATTTCTGAAGCCCTAACAAAGTGTTTTGGGCATATGAAAAAGTATTCAAATTGAAAAAAAAAATCTAGCAAAGTTAGTTATAATTCCCATAGCAGGGATGATTTGTGGAGAGTATAAAAAGGGAACTTTGAATAGTTCGTTGTCCATTGAATTAGGCAGGTTTGATAAAAAGAAGATACTGACTCTGACAGCGTCTCTGTCCACCATGGAAACTTCTTTTTTTTTTTTTTTTTTTTGAAACGGATTCTTTTTTCTTTTTAAGGCCGAATGCATGGCATATGGAGGTTCCCAGGCTAGGCATCTAATCAGAGATGTAGCTATCGACCTATGCCAGAGCCACAGCAAGATGGGATCCAAGCCACATCTGAGACCTACACCACAGCTCACGGCAATGCCGTATCCTTAACCCACTGAGCAAGGCCAGGGATCGAACCCACAACCTCATGGTTCCTAGTCGGATTTGTTTCCTCTGTGCCACGATGGGAATCCGGAAACTTCTTTCATCTTTCAAATTTCAAATCAAATGCTATTTTTTATGAGAAACCTTCTCATAATAGCCAAGGCAAAGTGTTTGCCCTTGTAATATACCTCCATTTAATCAGCTACATTATCATATTATGATCATTTATACATTTTTTAAAAATCCAGTCTTTAACCTGATTGCAGGCAGGCAAATTTTCTCTTTTCTTATCTTTGTAGTTATATTTCTACAATCTGAGAATTTCCTTGAACTGAGTAACTGTTAAATAATTACCAAGAGCACTTAGGCTCTGCAAAACAAAGGTCCTATGTAAGAGTAGATAAATGGCAATAACATTAATGATGAAAATGATAGATAACATATGGAATATTTACTATGTGCTAGCACTGTTCTAAGTATGATACAAGATTCAATTAATTTAATTCTCCCATCTGTGAGTGACAGAAACTCAAATTAACTGTGGTTTAAACAAAAGAGAAGATTGTTTCTCTCATATGTCTAGGAAAGTTGGTGTAATAAAGAGGTTATGTCAGCTCTCCCACAGATAATAAAATCATGAGAAAGATACGCTGTTAAAAAATTTGCATAAGGAAATGGGAAAGTACTTGAAAGTATACAGAAATCAGACCAGTTTACTCCTGAAACACTTCAACAAGAAAGGATAATAACATGGTAACAAGAAACATAAGGCCAGTTTGCAACTTTCCTGTCCAAGCACACTCCCCAATACTGGTGGCTACAGGGGACAAAACTGCAGGTTAACTTCCTCCACCTGAGGTGGCAGAAATGAATTTTAAGGTTGAAAAAGCAGGTAGAAAATTAAGGGAGCTATCCCGACTGTAAAAGAGCTGCAAAGAACTGGGATCCTAAATCTACAAACTCTCTCACCCAAATACCTCATCGACTGCCAAGCTATGTCTAAACAAGAAAACTTGTGGGTGAAAAGAAATGAAGAAAAAACAAAAACAGGAAGAAATCAGAAAGGATATCAGCTGAAATTGGTGAGTTGTGTTCCATTATTTTTCTTCTATTTTCCTTTTTAACTGAATACATACCCTAGCTCTCTTGCAACTTGGTAAGATGAAAGTTGAAGATGTCTTAACGGAAGGAAGTATAGGAAGATAAAATTTAAGTAAATATAAAACCAAAGACAGTGTTTCTCAAGTTATCTTTGACTCAAAATTATCATTGCTTTATATTTACTTTAATGGAAACCCAGAAAGCACTTAATGAATGTGAACCAAAGATGGTTTGCCTGAATGATTCTTTGAATTCTCTAGTGCTTTATAATTTTCAGAAGTTTCACACACAGAATTTCATATAATCCCATAACAACCCCATTCTTCCCCTAACCCTTATTGCCCTTCCCCACTTTTCTTACCCCACAAATAACTAGTTTGTTCTCTATATCTATGACTCTGCTTTTTTTTTGTTATATTCACTAGTTTGTTGTACTTTTCAGATTCTACATATAAGTGATATAATACAGTATTTGTCTTTCTCTGTCTTCTTATTTCATTTAGCACAATGCCCTCCATGTTTATCCATGCTGCCGCAAATAGCAAATTTTGTTCTTTTTATGGCTGAGTAGTATTCCACTATTCTTTATACATTGGTTGATTGGCACTTTGGTTGCTTCATCTTGACAATTGTAATCATGCTACTATGAATATTGGGGTATATGTATCTTTTCAAATTAGTATTTTTGGAGTTTTTTGGATGTATACTCAGGAGTAGAATTGCTAGGTCATATGGTAGTTCTAATTTTAGTTTTTTGGGAAAACTCCATACTGCTTTCCATAGTGGCTGCACCAATTGACATTCACACCAAGTGTAAATGGGTTTCCTTTCCTCTTTACATTCTCACCAGCATTTGTTATTTGCATTTTCTTTAATAATAGCCATTCTGACAGGTGTGAGGTGATATCACATTGCAGTATTGATTTGCATTTCCCTGATGATTAGTGATGTTGAACATCTTTTCATGTGAATGTTGGCCATCTGCATTTCCTTTTTGGAAAAGTGTCTGTTCATCTCTTCTGCCATTTTTTTTCTAAGACCATACCTGTGGCATATGGACGTAATCAGGCTAGGGTCTGAATTGGAGCTGAAGCTGTCAGCCTATGCTACAGCCACAGCAACATCAGTTCTGAGCCACATCTGCAACCTACACTGCAGCTCACGGCAACACCAGATTGTTAACCCAGTGAGTAATGTCAGTGATCAAACCTGCATCCTCATGGATACTAGTTGGGTTCTTAACCCACTGAGACACAATGGGATCTCCTCTTCTGCCCATTTTTAAATCAAGTTGTCTGTGGGTTTTTTTTTTATGTTGAATTGTATGAGCTTTTATGTATTTGGATATTAACTCTTTATCGGTCATATCGTTTGCAAATTTCCCATTCAGTAGGTTGTGTTTTCATTTTGTCAGTGGTTTTCCTTTGCTGTGCAAAAGCTTTTAAGTTTAATTAGGTCCCATTTGTTTATTTTTGCTTTTATTTCCTTTACTTTAGGAGATGGGTGCAGAAAAATATCTCTGAGATTTACATCAAAGAGTGTTCTACCCATGTTTTCCTCTAAGAGTTATATAGCATCTGAACTTACATCTAGGTCTTTAATTCATTTTGAGTTTATTTTTGTATGTGGTATTAGAGAATGTTTTAATTTTATTCTTTTACATGTAGCTGTCCAGTTTCCCCAGCACCACTTATTGAAGAGGTTATCTTTATTCTATTGTATATTCTCGCCTTGTCATTTATTCCAGGGATGAGGGATTTTTCAATATATGCACATCACTCAGTGTGATATACCACATTAACAAGGTGGTGACTAAAAACCATATGATCATCTCAATAAATTTAGAAAAAAGCTTTTGCTATAATTCAACATCCATTATTAAAAAAGCTCCCCAGAATGTGGACATAGAGGGTATATGCCTCAATATAATAAAGGCCATATATGATGAACCTCCGGCTAGCATCATACTCAATGGTGAAAAGCCAAAAGCATCTCTTCTAAAATCAAGAACAAGTCAATGAGGCCCACTTATGCCACTTTCATTCAACCTAGTTTTAGAAGTCCTAGACCTAGCAATCAGAGAAGAAAAAGAAATAAAAGAATCCAAATTAGAAATGAAGCAGTAAAGCTGTCCCTATTTGTAGATAACATAATACTATACATAAAAAATCCTGAAGACACTACCAGAAAACTACTAGAGCTCATCACATGCATTTGGTAAGGTTGCAGGATACAAAACTAATATACAGAAACCTGTTGCATTTCTATACACTAACAACTCTCAGAAAGAGAAGCTAAGGAAACAGTCCCACTTACCACTGCATCAAAAAGAAGGAAACACCTAGTGGGGAGGGAAACATTTGCACAATGGGATTAACATATACATGCTACTGTATATAAAATAGATAACCAATAAGGATCTACTGTATAGCTCAGGGAACTCTACTCAGTATTTTGTAATCATCTACAAGGGAAAAGAATCTGAAGGCAAATGTAAAATGAAAGAAACATAAGCATAACTAATTGAAGTACCAATAAGATCATTTGCAATGGCAAAAATTAAAGACTACTTTAAATGTTGGTAAGGATATGGGGAAACTGGAACTTTCATATATTGCTAATGGAAATGTAAAACAGCGTAACACACGGAAAACAATAGGACCATTTCTTAACAGTAACAAAAGGTAAGTTACTTCATTCCTATTTAGACAGAAAAAGCAAAATGTTATGTCCTCTCAAAGCACTATGCTTAGTTCATAGTAGTTTTATTCATGGTAGCCAAAATCTAGATTTAACCAGTTTATCAACAGAGAAATGGATAACTAAATTGTAGGATATTCATATAGTGAAAAACTTCAGGATTATTAAAAAGAACATACGATACCACTGACGCATGCAACAGCTACTGATGCATGAAACTACATTATACTCGGTGAAAGATGCCCAGCATAAGAGACTACATATGCTGTTATTCTTTCATATAAAGTTCTTGAAAATAAACAGTAATCTTTCTCTTTTAATATGGAATGCTTCACAAATTTGCATGTCATCTTTGTGCAGAGGCCATGCTAATCTTCTCTGTATGGTTCCAATTTTAGTATACGTGCTGCTGAAGCAAACACAACAGTAATCTTTCCTGATAGAAAACAAATTTGTGTTTGCTCTGGGTGGAAATTTGTGAGGAGAAAGTGTGGGACTGACGGGAAAAAGAGCCCAATGGAAATTTAGAGTGTGATGGAAATGTGTATCTGACTGTGGCTGCAGTTACAGCATTGTAATCACTTGTCAAAACCTGTCAAACTCTGTGTTTAAAATGGGTGCAATTCGTTAGATGTAAGATACACCTAAAGAAGGGATTATATGTCTTTAAAGGAAAAAGGACCTTAAAAATAAAAATAGAAATGAATAAAAATGACTTTTAAAAAATCCAAATATAAAGAGCTTAGGGCTAATATGTTGTTGCCATCATCAATGGGTCCTGTGTTTCTTCAGTCTTTTTACATCATAATTCTCAACATGCTTTCTCTCATGAAGTAAGTTTTCTCAATTTCTAGTCCTCTTGTCTATATGTTTTGGTCAGCACAAAGCAAAGAGTAGAGGATGCCTTGATTTCTCCCTCTCCCGAAGGCCATGTCTTAAAACTGCTTAATCACTTCTTATTCTGTCCTATTGTCCAGCTCACGATGACATGGCACTAGTGGCACCAGAGGTGGAAAATGTAATGTTTACTCTGCATGACCATGTATTCTGCTAAAAATTTGAACTTCATCGCTACGGATGAAGGAAATACTACATGGAGAGAATAGATCTCTTTATCACAGTTACATTCCTTCAGACTTTTTTGTACCCGGAGATCATTTACCAATTTAGACTAAAGTAAGAGAAATTTCCATGTGCATATATTCTCTGCTATGAGACTTCATGTTTTTCTATAGAGTAGTTCTTACCACAGTGGATGGTGATTATTAAATATCTTGCATGCTTAGACTGTGGAATTTAAAGGCAGAAATTGTATCATACTCATTATTTTTAATGGTTACCGCTCACTAATATTTAGATGGCAATCATTTAGTAAATGTTGTTGATGTTTTTCTGACCACATGAAAGTTTTGAACCCACAGAACTAAGGACAATTTTTATCCTAGGAATGGCCACCATATGTAAATCAATTATAATCCCTCACTGAAGTTTTATATGCAGGTAAGACTCATTGACAGACATTAGTGGGTGTGTGCTGATAATTCAAATACAGGTTCTTTGGGGGGTCAATAAAATAGACTTTTCTGATCTAAAGTTTAAGTAAGAAATTCAGTATAATGAGTATATACCTAAAAGGGTTTAGCAACATTCTCCAAAGCAGAAACACAAGTCCCAGAATTTTACATGAAAAATCATGCGATTGTTGCTGCTAACATCGGAATTAACAATTACTTCTTTACACCTTAGGAAGTAGAGCCAAGCTGAGCAATTCTGCATGTAGACTCTTATATATATGGGCTGAGGATTTTATTTATCTTGGTGAGAGGTGTCATTTTAAATTCAGTGTTAAATATGGATACACACACATATAATATGTCAATACGGTATGATAAACAACAGTACACACAGACAGTAGCACAGTTTTTAATGACCGTTGCTTTCCCCGGAATAACACAAGGATGTTCTTAAAAACTGTGACCATAAAGCTAGAAGAAGTCTTAGTCTAAAGCACTCACAGATCAGCTATAGAATCTATACTGCCTGTATCATTTATTTTACTTCAACACAGAAATTGTATTAAAAGTCAGAAACTGGTAGCTCATTCCTGAGGTGTTTAGTGACCATTCAAAGACTTGCATATGTGTATCTGGGGAGAGATAGTTGGGTGAATTGGCAATGTGAATCCTTAAGGCACACGGGCAAAGGCAGGAAGAGGTAGATGCAGTAGAGAGCAGAGGAAGCCAGAAAAAGACATGTGATTTAGGATTGGGAGGCATCTGAGTGACGTAGCAGTCTTGCCTGCCATGTGCCATATGTTACATACTATTTTATTCTCTTCTTTTCTATTCAGAGTCCTTTTTCATTCAGGAAAATGGAAAAAGTTCCAGAATTTTAAAAAATAGGAATGAGAAATAAGCACATGTAATGCATTTCTAAATGTCTTCCAGCCTCCATATTTGAAAGCCAAAAAGAAAAGATTCTTAGAACTTGGGAAATACTTTGAAAGTATTTTTCATGTCTTAAAAGTTGATAATCCTAGGTCTGTGGCAGAACAGAGAAATATATTCCTCAGTGAGAGGAAATGTGGAAATTCTTTTTTTTTTTGGTCTTTTGTCTTTTGAGGGCCAAACCCACAGCATATGGAGGTTCCCAGGTTAGGGGTCCAATGGGAACTGCAGCTGCCGGCCTACACCACAGCCACAGCAACGCGGGATCCGAGCCACATGTGTGACCTACACCGAAGCTCACGGCAACACCGGATCCTTAATCCACTGAGCGAGGCCAGGGATCGAACCCACAACCTCATGGTTCCTAGTCAGATTCGTTTCTTCTGCACCACAATGGAAACTCTGGAAATTCTTTTCTTATAAAGGGGAGGCAGTGAAGAGAAATCACTCTGTATACAGCATATTTTGTGAAAAGAAGACCAATATCTATACAATCAGAGGAAACCTAGAGGTCCATGTCTGCATCTAGGGTCACTTTAATAAGAGATTTCACTCTGCAGAGCTACTGAGGGTATGGGTAAAAGATAAATGAGGCATACTAAAAATGTTCAGAATTTATTTGGGCAAAAAGCTGATTTGAATCAGGTAGTATGCATTCTAGCAGATAGAAAGAAGCATCAAGGAACAATATAAAATGAAAGATATTTATAGCCAGAAGGGAGCAGAAACAAGGAAATTATACTAGGCAAAAAAAGTGGGATAGTTATTGCAAGGTTTGTTTCTTTAGTTGGTAAAGTACTAAAGTAAATATAGCCCCCTGCCCCCAGTATGGCGTTTATTAGGCAGATCACTTCACTAGTGCTGTTCAGGTGATTCAGGGTTGACGGGTTTCAGATTCTATTTCTGGGAGGATTTCTGGGAGGAGCGCTGAAACTGTAATTAAGTCTCAGTTTAGCAACATGGTGCTTAGCATAAGTGACTCCATTTTGGGACTGTTGTCTTGTTTTTAACAGTAATCATGTATCTTAGTCTTTTTTAGATTAAAGTGCATGGTGCCCTGGTGTCAAACAGAAAGGCTGATGTTGTTTTCCTTACTCTAATTCTTTAATTTCAGAAGTAGTTAACTTACTTTTCAAAAATGTAATGTGGTCTTCGCTTTTGTCAGTCAGATGAGATTAGATACAGATAAAATCCTGATATGTTGCAACTAAGGAACTTTAAAAAAAAATTCTAGGACTTAGTAAGTTTGACACCTGATAAAGGCCCTTAAGAAGAATTTTTATTAATGACAATTAAGTCAAATGTAGTTAATTCTGTAGTTAACAGGAACTTTTTGTTCCAAATTTATAAATAGATTTTTTTAAATTAACAATTCCCAAGACATTCAGCGTTTCTTTTGCCTCTGTGTGGGAGGACAGTATTTTTTTAAGGTAAAAAAAAATATAGTCATCATTATTGGAGATACAGAAATCTCACGCTTGGAGGGAGGATAGAATTCTGTAAACTAGAGAAATTCTGGAGTCATTTTAATCACATAGCTGTCTTCCTGAGAAGCTAAGATTCAGCTACCATTAAAGTGAGTAGATAGAAGAGGAGTCATATGATTGATGTCAGCTCAAGTGGACTCTCCACTGTGAAGGTTGAGTTTAAGACGGCCAGCATTTGCATCATTTGGTAGCCCACTAAGTATTGTCTTCAGATGAGCAGCTGGCATTTCACTGAGGATCCCCAGGAGATGCCAGATAAACAATCACAAAGTGGAATTAGACTCAGCTACTGCTAAGGAAATGACTAGGACAACAGTATTTTAAATAAAAATGCTGTGAACAGTCAGCATAACAGTAGATTCCCCAACATTTAACAACTGTGTACACTGATGAAGCAATAATAGGTTCCTGTTTGGGGTTCTCCTCTTAAAAAGACACCTTTGTTTTGTCAGAAGGATTAATTCAAACTAGCTCTATCTTCATGCTTTTTTAATAGCTTCAGAAGGATACAGTAAGTGTAGTTATTTCCACTGCACCTATTAGCTCTGTACCTTAAATATTTAGTTTATATTTTTGAACTTCAGTTTCCTTTCAAGAAAATTGGGGTAATAATAAATACAGAGCATGATTTTAGGGACTATTATGTGAGGAAATTACTATAAAGAGTTTAACATCTTAACTGATTCAGAGATGTTTCCTGACCCTTGGAAGTAACTGATCTTGTATAAATTACCTACTCTAGTGACCTTTTAAAAAAAAGTTAAGTTGTTCCAAAGAAATATTTTACAAAATTCCAAGACCAGTATGTAAAACTAACCCACTCACTTATCTTTGTGGTGTCCTCACCTGGGTTTAGAACAGTATTTAAAAACATGCCTAGCACTCTACTTGATAGCAGCTCTCTTTTCTTTCCACTTTGCCCATTTCTGTTTCCTTCTAACCTTGAAAGACCCTGCTTATAGGAATGAGATCACTAGACAATTTGTACTGACACCTGACTTTTTTTTTTTTTTTTTTTTTGGTCTTTTTGCTATTTCTTTGGGCCACTCCCATGGCATATAGAGGTTCCCAGGCTAGGGATCTAATCAGAGCTGTGGCCACAGGCCTACGCCAGAGCCACAGCAACGCGGGATCCGAGCCGGGTCTACAACCTACACCACAGCTCACGGCAATGCTGGATCCTTAACCCACTGAGCAAGGCCAGGGATTGAACCCGCAACCTCATGGTTCCCAGTCGCCACCATAGGAGCTCCCCCACTGACACCTGACTTAATGCTCTCTTGAATGCAAAGGAGGCTTTGCTTCACCTGTTGATTCTTTTCCTAGATAAAAAAGAAGTAAGAATGAAGAATGAAATAGTTAAAGAATGACTAGGTATCTATCCCTCACCCCTACCCCCCAGCCCTCTTAGTAATCCCACAGTCAGATCATGGAAGCCAGATACCTTGTGAGGAGAGTCAGCTAGTCTGCATTCAATGGAGATTGATGCCGAACCCAACCTCCTGCCTCGATGATTCACTGAGATTCTTCCCCCCTTTTCCCTTTAAAAACTGGCAGATGAGCAGAATTTTTGGAGTTCTCAGGACATAAGTCTTCTTTCTGCCCAGACTGCCAGCTTTTCTGATTAAAGCATCTTTCCTTTCCACCGACACTTCCCTCTCCATTATTGACTTTTGAATGGGGAGCAGCCAAACCTGAGTTTGGTAACATACTTTCAACTTGAGGAAACTAAGGTATTTTAATTTAAAAAAAATCCTGAAATTCCCATAAACACTAAGATCTCGTATCCTTCACTTTAAGGCCTTTGTTATACTTGTGTTCTATCTGACATGAATTTAAATATTTTCTCTTAATGAATAGGTCAAAAATAAACATCATGTTTATTTGTTAACTAAATGAGAAGCTGGTTTTATATAGCTCTATAAACTTTAATGTATCAATACATAATGTGATTTTCTTTCACTTATATTTTGCTATTATTATTGCCTCATTTATGAACGGATTTTGGAGTCAAATCACAGTGTCACGTCTGCTGTCATCCTGACATGCATTTATCTTCACAAGTCTGTTTTTTTCTATTTGTAAAATGGCACAAATAATGGTCCTTACTGGATTTTTATGATGTATTTAAAATAGCATAGTGCTTGGCATAGAATGACATTACACACATAGATGCATAATTTCATTGGGCACTCAAAACAGTATTTAGATATTACTTTATCATTGAAACATCTGTAACAGGTAAATAATTCTTAACAATTAAAAATAGGTAAGCAATTCTTAACAATTACAGGGAAAGATTAAGATTGTTTCCTGCCCTCTGTCACTAAATATAGGATGATCATTTCAGTTCTGAATTCTGTGCCTCTAATTGAGGAATTACTGATTTTGAAGGCTAAAGGATATATGTGAATTATGTAATAATATAATGAGTACTGGTTTCTTGAATGGGAGGCAAACCAAAGAGTAAAAATGGGAAAGAGAATTACAAATAGCTAATATATAGGTTTAGCTGGCATAGTGTATACTGTGCACCATTCCCTGTTTTAAGTGCTTTACTTCTACTAAATTACTCATACTCCAAACAACCCTCTGGAATTTTTTATTAATATGATGACACATTTATATATATAGATGTGGAAAGAACTGAAAAACCCGGCCTAGATTTCATAGCTGATAGCAAGAACGGTCAAGATGTAAACCCTAGGTGTCTGATTCTAAAGAAGGCCATCCTGGTAACCACTACATTAATCTGCCTTTCTAACGTGAGAGCAATATTATGTAGCAATAACTCATAGTGATATCAAAGTATGTATCAATACAGTTTTAACTTTTGGATGCTGGATCCTTTGAAATGATCAACTCTAATTTTATTCATCTCTTCTTAATTATCTTTTGTTAAATCAAATGTTTTGTGGATATTTCTTTCACTGCATTTGTAAAAGAGAAGGATGTTCTCGGAAGCATTTTTTGCAGAATTTTTTTTGTGAGCTATAACCTACCAGGTAACATCCTTATTCTTTCATTTGTTCTCAGAGAAAGAGAGAGAGAGGAAAACTCTTGTGGCCTAGAAGCCTCAGGAAGGAAAGAGGAGGTTATTGAAGGCCATTTTACTGACTATGAGATACCCTGTAGCAAGCACACAGATCTCCCAACCTCAAACTCTCTCCCTTAAACACCCTGGACTTGATAGGAAGGGGTAATTTGGAGCCTGGGAGGAAGATAATCTTGGTTGTTCATTTTGTGCTAGAAGCATTTCTTTAGAGTTAGGCTGAATTATAAAATAAGACTGCAAGGAGAAAGTAGTCTCTGGACATTGACTTTGATGATAATGTGAATAATTTAAATGTTGTAAGGGACTGAGTCTGGCGTTAAATAACACAGGCCCTTTTTGGCCTACGTTTTTTTTTTCCTCTTGTAATTCCTTATGTATTAGAGAACATACATTAGTAGCAAAACTTAACCCCTTGAACCTGTAATAGATGGTATTATGAACGTTTAAGTAGGAACTTGTTTCTAAGTCATTTTTCCTTGGGTTATAAAATTGTTTCATGCGAATCATTACATAATTCTAATACACTTGGTGTCATATGTAATAGATGCTGAGGAATACCATACCTTGATTCTTTTTCTGACATTCCTCCTGACACATCTTGATGCCTACAATATATGTTGGATATTTAATGGGTTATTTCCAGGGCAACGTGTCCAAAAGAGAACTTGCACTTCCTTCCCGACTCAAAGTCTTCTCTCCCTCAGTGATCCCCATTATAAGGAATGATATCACAGTTCACTCAGTAATTCTTGCCCCCAGACTATGGAATCACCTTTGAGTCCCCTCTTTCTTTCCAAGTCACTTCCAATCCATCAGCAGCTTTTCATATCTCTATAATCTCTTTGGCCTCTTCTTATCACCATCTTCCTTATCCCCACAGTCTACAACCCTAACCTTTCCAAATATCTTGCTTCTTATACCAGACTTCCACAGCCCCCTGCCTTCACTCTTTCTCCTCCATATGGCACCAAGTGTGATCTACTACCCATAGGAAAATCCTAAAGATGCCACCAGAAAACTACTAGAGCTGATCAAACAAATTTAGTAATGTTGTAGGATACAAAATTAATATACAGACATCTGTTACATTTCTATACACTAACTACAAGTTATCAGAAAGAAAAAAAATTAAGGAAAATACACTATTTACCATCTCATTAAAAAGAATAAAATACCTAGGAATAAACCTACCTAAGGAGGCAAAAGACCTGCACTTGAAAAACTGTAAGACACTGATGAAAGACATTGAAGACAACATAAAAAGATGGAAAAATGTACTGTGTTCTTAGATTGGAAGAATCAATATTGTTAAAATAACCATACTACCCAAGGCAATCTACAGATTTAATTAAATCTCTATCAAAGTATCAATGGCATTTTTCACAGAACTAGACCAAAATATTTTTAAATATGCGTGGAAACACAAAAGACCCCAAATATACAAAACAGTCTTGCGAAAGAAGAATAGAACTTGAAGAATCATGCTCCCTGAATTAAGACTATACTACAAAGTTACAGTAATAAAAACAGTATGGTACTGGCAGAAAAAAACAAACACAGAGATCAATGGAATAGGATAGTAAGCTCAGAAACAGACTGACATTCTCTCTCTCTCTCTCTCTCTCTCTTTTTTTTTTTTTTTTTTTTTTTTTTTGTCTTTTTAGGGCCACACTCATGGCACATGGAGGTTCCCAGGCCAGGGATCAAACCCACATCCTCATGGATACTAGTCAGGTTTGTTAACCGCTGAGCCATGATGGGAACTCCATAAACCCACATTCTTATGGTTAATTAATATAGGAAAAAGTAGGTAAGAATGTACCTTGGAGAAAACAGTCTCTTCAATATCTGATTCTGGGAAAACTGGATGACTACATATAAAGGAACGAAATGAAAACATTCTTTAACATCATATAAGCCTAAGATGCATTAAAGACATAAATGTAAGACCAGATATTATAAAACTCCTGTTGTGGCTCAGTGGGTTAAGAACCCAACTAGTATCTGTGAGGATGAGGGTTCAATCCCTGGCCTCGCTCACTGGGCTAAGGATCTGACATTGCTACAAGCTGCAGCACACAACACTGGTGTGGCTAGGATCTGGCATTGCTATGGCTATTATGTAGGCTGGCAGCTGCAGCTCCAATATGACCCCCAGCCTGGGAACTTCCATATGCCGTAAGTGAGGTCCTTAAAAAAAAGAAAAAAAGCAGAGAATCGAATAGAGGTTTTTTTCTAAAGAGGAACTGCAGATAGGCAACAGGCACATGAAAAGATGCTCAGCATTTCTAATCATCAGGGACATGCAAATAAAGACCACAGTGAGATATCACCTCATACCCGTCAGAACGGCTATTATCAAAAAGAACACAAATACCAAATGTTGGTGAGGATGTGGAGAAAAGGGAATGCTGGTACATTGTTAGTGGGAATGTAAATTGGTGCAGCCACTGTGGGAAGCAGTATGGAGGTTTCTCATAAAACCAAAAGTAGAACTACTGTATGACTGAGCAATTATACTCCTGGGTATATGTTCACAAAACCCCCAAACACTAATTTGTGAAATGATATATGCATCTTGATTTTCATAGCGACATTATTTACAATTGCCAAGATATGGAAGCAACTTATGCGTTAATCTATGGATGAATAGATACAAAATGTAGGGTATATATGTATACACACACACGCACACACACACACACACACACACAATGGAATACTAATTGTAAAAATAATGAAATTATGCCATTTGCAGCAATATGAATGGAATTGGAGGGCATTATACTAAGTGAAATGAGTCAGAGAAAGACAAATACTATTCTATATCGCATCTATGTTGTATCTAAAAATTACAAAAACTAGTGAATAAAATGAAAAGAAGCAAACTCACAGATACAGAGAATAAACTAGTGGTTTCCAGTGGTGTGGAAGCGCATCATTGGTGTTAGGGAGCAGAGGGTACAAACAATTGGGTGTAAGAGAAGCTACAAGGATGTATTATACAACATGGGGAATGTAGCCAATATTTTATAGTAACTGTAAGAGAAGTGTAAACTTTAAAATTATATAAAAAATAAAAATTCATAAAAAGTTTTCCACCTGAAAAAATATAGATATATTAAATGGCCATTCTAAAATAAAGACAAGAATAAATTAGATTACCTTGCTCATCCTACTTAAAACTCTCTGATGGCTTTCAGCTACAAATAGCATAAAGTCCCTTATCAATACTTAATAGCCTTTTATTATTATTATCTGGATCCTACTCTCTTTCCCATTCTCTCTCCTACTTCTGTGTTTTACTCTCATTATATTCCACACATTCTGGCCTTTCTTCTCCTTCTTCCCATTTCGGAGACAGAACACTAACCATTGCTTCTGTGAAGACATACTTTTCTTTGATTTTTGCATGAGTCCTTCTTTTTAATCATTCCTATATCTACCCAAATGGAGCTTCTCCTGAGATGATGTCCCTGAGCAGGCTTCCTAAGAGGGTCCCCGGCACTACTCTTTGACTCCTTCTCTCATCATCATGTTAGTTTTAACCTGCTTATTTTCTGTGGCAGATTGTATTTTCCAAAGATGGGACTAACAATATATTCTATTTCAAACTTTCTTGAATAAATAGCACTCCCCAGTAAAAGTAGTCTGAATTTTCCTCCCTTTGAATCTGGGTGGGCTTGTGATGGCCTCACCCAATAGAACGAAGTGCAAGTAATGCCATGTGACTTCTGAAGCTAGGTTAGAAAAACTTTGTACACTTGCTTGATTCTCTTTGAAGGCCTGCTGTCTCACACTTGCTCTGAGAATCCAGCTGAAGTGCTGTGAAATTTCATGCCACTTGGAGAAGCCACAGGTCGGTGTTCTGCTCACCAGTCCCAGCTGAGCACAGCCTTTAAGTCATCCACCACAAGAGGCAGACATGAAAAATATGACAATGTGGACTCTGCCAAACTTTAGAACTTCCATTCTTGGATGTGCATCGTTAAGACAATGAAGAGAGAAGCCACAAACTGGGAAGATGTTTGTGGATCACATTTTCAGAATATATATGGGGCCCTCAAGACCCAATTACAAGAAAACAAGTAATATATATATATAAAACTGAGCAAAGAATTTGAAAGAAGTAATCACCAAGAAAGATGTATGGATGCTAAATAAACACATTAATAAGTTAATTACCATTATTTTATTAGGGAATGCAAATGTAAATAACAATGAATTAGCATTGCACCCCTAATAGAATGGCTAAAATTAAAATCACTGACCATACCAAGAGTTGGATAGAATATGGAGAAAGTAGAACCCTCACACTGTGGTTGGAATGTAAGATGATAGTACAACTTGGTAAAACAGGTTGGCAATTTCTTTTTTTTTTTTTTTTTTTTTTTGGCTTTTTGGCATTTCTTGGGCCGCTCCCACAGCATATGGAGGTTCCCAGGCTAGGGGTCTAATCGGAGCTGTAGCCACCAGCCTATGCCAGACCCACAGCAACTCAGGATCCGAGCCGCGTCTGCAACCTACACCACAGCCCACGGCAACGCCGGATCGTTAACCCACTGAGCAAGGCCAGGGATCGAACCCGCAACCTCATGGTTCCTAGTTGGATTCGTTAACCACTGTGCCACGATGGGAACTCCAGGTTGGCAATTTCTAAAAAATGTAAACATATAGCTACCACATGACACCCCTAATAACTTTCCCAAGAGAATTTCAAGCATAGGCCCATTAAAATATTTGTACACAAATTCATCTTATTTGCTTTATTTATAATAGACAAAAACTCTAAACAACCCCAAAGTCCGTCCACAGGTAGATGAATAATGAAGTGTGGTATATCCATATAATGGAATATTAGCAACTAAAAGAGACTGATTCATGGAATGTACAACAGCATGGAGGAATTTCAAAATAATTATGTTGTGTGAAAGAAGCCAAACAATATACTTATGTACTGTATGATTCCATGTATATAAAATTCTAAAAAATGCAGACTAATCTGTAGTGGCACAAAGCCTCTTCGTGGTTGCCAGGAGATCATAGTGAGGGTGGGGAAGGCAGTTTATCCAGACAAAGGCAGAAACTTTTGTGAGTGAGATGTGTGTTAATTATCTTGCAGTTGGTAATAATTTTATGGCTGTAGATATATGTAAAATCATGCTTAATTATACACTTGAATTTTACGGGTTGTCATTTTTTCCTCAATGGAGTGTTGCACATGATAAATCTTGATGTATTCTGATCAACGTAAAAAGAGAAATATCAAACTCTCAATATCAGAAATGAAAGAGGACATCATTTATAGATCCTACAGATATTGAGGCTAATAAGCTTTACGCCAAAAAATGTGGCAACTTAAAGGAAATAAACCAATTCCTTAAAAACACACTTTACAAAAATTGACACAAAATAAATAAAACAGTAAATGGTAGATAATCAAAATGTCTATTAGAGAAATTGAATTTTTATTGATTGCTTTGTGGACTTCAAACTGTTTCTTCTCTGTAATATATAAAGTTTTGATTTTTGCTTCATTTTTCAGTAAATTCTCAGACTATTAAGTTTGCCACATACAACCTTCCTGCAAGGTCGCTTATGTTCATCATTGCTCCTAAAGCATTTTTCGACAGTCTTTATTAATTATAACATATTTACCTTTTCTTAGTATATTCTAGGGATTTATCCTCACAACAACCCTCTGATATAAGAGCTCTCCTGTTTTATTTTGCAAGTGGAGGTGAGGATAAATGTAAAGTGCAGTGAGGATAAACATCTCTCATCGCTGAAGTCAAGTTATTTTTCTCGGACTCTAGAAGTATGTGTTATATTCATAACACAGAATAGGGAGATGGTGATGAGTGTGACTCTGGCTGGCTCCATGTCTCAGTGCCACCTCTTTCTTGCTGTGTGATACTGAACACATCATAGGCTTCTTGTATCCTCTCAGGCAGATTCTTTTGCCCATTCCATTACTGATGAATTCTCTTTGATTGCTTGATTAAGGAATTGTTTACCAGGAATATCCTCTGAGGGTTTTTCTATTCCCTTTGGGTATTAATATACATTTTGTGGGGACATTCATTGAAGCTATATAAATATCGTTTTTAATTAGTAATTTATTTAAATCAGTATGGACTCTGGTTCCTTGTTTTATTCAGTTGGCTTAATTCATTTTCATCCTGATTTATTTCGATGCCCATATTATCTGAAATTTAGACAGTAAAAGCCCTTTCTAGTTGATTTCTATGTTTCTTTGTCACACCCACAACACTCTTTGAGCGCTTCCTTTCTTTCTGGCAGAATAAGATATTCCAGGATGTCTTCAACTACCTGTGCCTCAGCCCTAAAATCAAGCATTTCATCAAAACAAACAAACAAACCCTAGTTCCTTTCCATGGAAAATAATAAATAATATTTAGAAATTATTTTTAAGGTACTGTTTTTAAGTTACTGTTGCTCTCAGGGCACAGAATATGGAATATACACACAGAGATACATACGCACAAATTCATAAACTTACACACACATCTAAATCTATATTCATTTTCCAAAGTTATCTATGTGTCAAAAGCCACAAGTTCACATGAATATGTCTATTTCAATCTAACACCACCAATTCCTTCTAGCTTCCGCTCCTTCTATATTTGTAACTTCTTTCTCCAAAGTGAGAAACCTGATTTTCATTATCCTTAATATATGTACATAACATATTAATATATTTTGTTAATTTCCTATGTGTCACCAATTTCTATTGCTGCTACCCTTCCCCCCCACTTGATTGCTCTAAATCCCCTGTCTGGACCCAACATCTTGTCTGAACACAATCCTAACATTTCCATTACCTTATCCACTGTTATTTGAAGAAGAATCTGTGTGGGCATGTGTGTGTGTGCACATAAATATACATATATACACACATATATATATATATACTTAATTTGAATTAATATGTAGATTCTACTGCATTCTAAAAAGGACTTAAAAACAATGGAAGTGAAATGATTTGGGGAGAGTGATTTATATAAACTAATCTTGGAAAAAATGCATCAAAAACATATTTTTGAGTTGGTTCATCATAAACATGTTCCAAATATAGCCAGACATCTGTCTAATGTGAAATCCATAGGTAACAGAGAAAACAAAATAAATAAAACTATTTAACATAATAATAAAAACACCAGCAGGAAAGACTTGGCGTAGGGAGAGTCATGCAAGCCTCAGGATATGAGGATTGTTTCAGAGGACAGATTTTCCCAGGCGTAAACCTATAATGCTTAAGAACATATTAAGGCCTCAAGGTGGCCTGAACATTAGCAAAAGTGGTCTGACATGCAAGAACGTTGCAAGAGACATGAGTGGAGGAGAAGGCTAGAGGGAAGCGTGGTGTCCAGAAGGCTGGCAAACTGCTCTGAGTTCTGAACCCAGGTCTAGTTGTGTTGGAACTCAGATCATTTTCGGAGGCATAGTGAAAAGAAGAAAGGTAACAAAATCTAGGCAAAAATTTCGTCCTCCTATTAGCAGACTGAGTAAAGAAATTGCCATGAATCCATGAATTGGCAAAGATATCCAACTATAGACATAGGGAAAGTGTATGTGAAGAAAGGAGGAGAGTATATTATAAGTAAGCAGCTTCCTGGGCTCATCATAAGATGACCCAGGCTCCCTGGATACCCGACTGAAAAGCAGCATGATTAGTTCTAATTCCTGTCTACTTTAGGGGCTGATGGTCTGAATATTCTTTCAGGATCAGTTGGGATTGGCTCAGACACTGGGCGGGGCTATGTCTGTCGTTGATGGTCTCTTTGATTTAGACAGGCAAACTGGGAGGCGAGTAAATGTGACATGTCCTCATTCCTTACAGACACAGAACAGAACCGAACCACAGGGATTTACCTTGCAGATGAGTTTTGTCCCTGCACCTAATTTCACTCTGCTCTTTTTAATTTTTTTTTAACTTTTCAACATCCCTAATTATATATTTTATCCTCATATTTGATGAATTATGTACAATAAATGCTTTCTGTGATATCCAAATCATGACAAATTGAATCTTAGTTAACTTTTTAAAAAATGAGGAAATGGCAGAAAAAGCCATTCTTCAAAAAGAGAATAAACATTTCAAAAATAGATTTATTTCAGTCTGACAAGGGATGTTGGCTATTTCTTTTTAAAAGCTTCACTGAAAGATTTATAACGAATATATTTGAAACACAAGTTGTGGTCACGTGACTGCCTGCCCAAATGACAGTGGTGTAGAGTGAATATTAATGGTCAGTTTTACTAGGACAGATAAAACTCACACGACCTTATGACAGAAATATTTACTCTCCCCTTATATATATGCCAGTGTAAAACAAACTTCCACTGTCATTTCAGAATGAAAGGTGAAATTAAGTAGCTTCACATTTGTTAGCGGCAAATTCACATCCAGTACTTACTTCCAGGTATTGACTCATCTTTTAAATACTATTTGATTAAATACTATTTGATTCAAGTCTTTAATCACCAAATTTCCCAGATCCCTATTTCCCTTTTGTTCACTGTTTGAGCTTATAACTCATGTAAAATTCTCTTAAATTAGATATAGTTTTCAGCAAATTTCCTAGATTCCAATGATAAATTTATTTTGTCTTGGATATAGTCAATCAGAAGGCATTCCAGTTTTACCTGGTTTAGTCAGCATCTTATAATCAAATGTTTTTGTTTTCTTTAACCCAAGGATGCTGAATCATGTCTACTATTTGGAGACTTAGGTATTTGTTGCAGGCACAAGAGAGAGAATCAAATTTGCAGTCATACAAATTTTTTTCTAGTTTACTTTCCCTTCAAAGCTTCTCTCAGAGTCTTTTCCCCTTCAAGTTCTCTGAATTTTGGAAATTAACTATTAATTGGGATTTATAAGTCACAGAATGAAAGGGTAACTAACATTTATTGAAAATCTACCACATAGGTGCCAGGCTTTGAGCTCAGCCCTGGATAGTAATTCTTAATGTCTTCACAACACTCTAAAGACATGAGTAAAATTATTTCCATTTTTACATATAAAGAAACTGATATATTTACCTCTGACTTTTAGAAGAAAACACAGAGCGATTTTCCCCCTAGTGATGTTGGATATGAAATTTTTTCTTTAAAAAGGCACAAAAGGAGTCTCCCTCATGGCTCAGCAGGAACAAACTCAACTAGTATCCATGAGGATGAGAGTTTGCTCCCTGGCCTCACTCAGTGGGTTAAGGATCCTGCACTGCCATGAGCTATGGTGTAGGTTGTAGACATGGCTTGATCTGGTGCTGTTCTGGCTGTGGTGAAGGCCAGCAGCTGCAGCTCTGATTCAGCTCTTAGCCTGGGAACTTGCATATGCTTCATGGGCAGCCCTAAAAAAGCACCCCCCCCAAAAAAAAGAAAAAAAAGCGCAAAAAAGGAGTTCTCTTATGGTGCAGTGGGTTAAGGATCTGGTATCTGGTGTTGTCCCTCCAGCAGCTCAGGTTGCTGTTGTGGCACAGGTTTGATCCTTGGCCTGGGAATTTACACATGCCATGGATGTAGCCCCCCTCCCCCCAAAAAAGGCACAAAAAGAAGGAACAATGAAGGAAAAGATTTACAGATTAACCTGCAATAACCCAAATAATACTGCAGTGAATTGTCACTGCAAATTAAGTAAAAAAGATAAATCACAGCTGAGAATATGTTTACAAATCTAAAATATATAAGGGCTTTATACTGAGAATATTCCAGAGGCTTCTGAAAAATAATAATAGAAAGCTGGTCTTTCTAGTAAAATGATGGACAAAGGATTTGATCAGATAATATAGAGGAAGAAACCTAAATGGCCAGCAGACATGGAAATAAACCCAATTTTACTAAAATTTAAGAAAATGCAATACACCATAATATTGGTGAAAATAATTTAAATTTGATAAGTGTACAAGTGCACTTTGAAGCACAGTTTGGACCTATTTATTAAAGTCGAAGATGTATATCCCAAATGATGTAGCAAATCAACAACTAACTTTTCACCGTAGGAAAATGTTATCATATCTGTGGAAAATCTGCAAGAATGTTTGCTGGGTCACATTTTTACAAAACCTAGAAACAATCTGAAAGTTCTTCGGTAGCAGAACAGATAAACATATATTCATAAAAGGTAGTTATTTACAGTATTTTAACATGAATTAACTAGAGCTACATGTTTAAATATGAATGAATATTTCTAAAAGATAACAACCTTTATATAATTTTCAACAAAGAAGTGAACTATGTATACTTTATGGATGCAGAAACATGAAGAAAACATATAAAACCATGCATGGCAATCAAATTAGGTAAGTAATGTTGCTGACGTAACAAAACATGATTGAAGTTACTTCGACATTCCTATAAAGCCCCAAACGGGCACTGTTAGTTGGGAACCAGTTTTTCCAAGATGATAAATCAGGGGAGAAGGCTAACATTGCTTTACAGTAGCAGTTGATAAATATAACACTAGATACTTATATTTCATTTCTTATATGCCAGATACTTTCTAAGCACATTACCTATTTTAACTTAGTTATTCCTCTCAACACCTTTAGGAGACAGGTAATATTATCAAACCCATTTTCTAGATTAGAAAGCAGAACCACCAAGAGATTAAATAATTTGCTTAAGTTCACTGAGCTAGTATGTTTTAGGCCTGGGATTTTTAATTAATACAATCTAACCACAAAGTCTGTGCACTGAAGCATGAGGATATCCTGCTTACTGCTAATATATTTATTACTCACTATGATTCATATTTTGTCATAACATATAAACATGATTTGGACAAGGAAATTCCAAATAGAATCCAAAAATCACATTTCTTTTTTCTTAAGATTTATTGAAATTCTCCCTTATGGTAATGGAAACATGCAAAGCATAGAATAAACTTGGCAAATGGTCAAAGAGAAAGAGAGGAAGCCGGGAACAAAAAGAGTTATAGTGGTTAATTCAAAGCAGTTAAATTTTACTTTACATTCAATTACATTTGAAGAAAAGATAGACTTGTTGACAGTTTGTGCATCAAATGCCCAATATCATTAGACATTTAAGTTACAGAAAATGTAAAATAAAAAGTTTTTGTCATTATTCTGCTTTGGTTAGCCCCTTTTCCTCCTACCAGGGACATATTAATGGCTTAGGATCTGCTGAGAAGTGACTAAAACTTTGAATAAAACACAATCACAGAGAAGAAAACTGTCTACTACATAATTAAATTCCTTTGGATTTTGCATCAGCCCTTCTTTACCTTTACCTTCTTTGTCTTCCTTTTCTTTGGCGAATTAATTTTGCAGTCTGGTTTGTTTTCACTCATGCATACTTTCCGTAGGACCCTGAGTGTCAATTAAGTTTTGCATCAGTCTATAAAATAACATACTACTTCTCCCTTCTCACTCTTTTCCTCTTCAGAAAGCCCTGGGGAAAGATTTTGCAATTGCTTTGCATGGTCTTTCATGTGCACATCATCAAATCTGGCTTCTAGCTGGAGATAGCTATCAATCATGCTTTTAATTGGAGAAATATTTGCCTAGAATCCTCCTCTATGGCCTCAATAGAGAGTCACTGACTTGGGGATTACCATATTTTGATTTGTCTTTTAATAAGAAGGAAGAGAACTTCCAGGAATTATCCTTACACACAATTAACAAGTAATTTTATAAGAGCTACACTTAAGCATTCCACTACATCTACTTACCTTGATTTGATCACTTCCAGGTAAGGTATCCATAATATATAAAAACCTTAGACATTTTCTGAGAGTGATTTGTTGAGTCTCTTTCCCCTGCCTGCACAAGGGATATCATGACTTTCTTTTTTTTCAACCATGACTTTTGCAGAAGATAAATATTTTACTCAATAGATCATTTCTCTAAGGAATTAGCCAACACGTATAAACATTCTTTAGGCAGGATTGAAAACTTCTCTTCGTGCACCTTTGATTCAAGCTTTATTGCTTATTTACTTAGTCTGATGGGAATAAGCCTTTTCTTTCATGCTTCAAAGAGAGAAAAAGAGATTTTTTAGCTTCCTGGGGAAGAAAGGCGTTTTCCTTCCCATTTGGGTAGAAAGAAGTTTGTGAGGAGCAAGGCATTCCCCAAGGGCTGTCGGGAAGATCATAGCGATGTCACTGCCTGGGAAGGGGCAGCTGAGTACTTACCAGGGAAGTAGTCTGTTTGGGCACGAGTTTGAGAACAAAGTTATGAATTGGTTGCAGATAGAAGCTGGCAAGCAGGAAAAGCAGAACTAATTTATATGGACATCTCAGGTTATCCAAATACCACAACAAGACCATTAGTATTCTTTCACGGCCACTGGGGAGGCAAGGTCAGGTGCAATTTTACTTAGGCTAATAATATTGATGTTTTGGTGTCCTTTAAGTATGAGAGGAAGATTACTTCTGCCATGGTTATCGTCACAGGCCACAGGAACTTGGATACGAAGTTGATTTCTACTTCTTTGTTTGAGTTTTACATTATCATCCTTCAAAAAAAAACCTCTTCCATTTCATTTTCCTATTTCCCTTCAGGACTATCTTCTCAGCTATGATTAAACAAATATAGATTAAATGTGGCCACTGTTTCAGCAAAATTGGACTGAGTACTCATTGTGTGTCTGTACTGTGTTAGGCACCGAACATACGAAATTAAAAACTGATATAGCCTGGAGTTCTGGTTGTCACTCAGCAGAAAGGAACCTGCAGTTTTGGTCCCTGTCCTTGATCAGTGGGTTGGGGATCTGGCATTTCCGTGAGCTGTGGTGTAATTCACAGATGTGGCTGGGATCTGGCGTGGCTGTGGCTGTGGCGTAGGCAGGCAGCTGCAGCTCTGGATTTGACTAGCCTGGGAACTTCCAGATGCTGGAGGGGCGGCCCTAAAAAACAAGCTAACAAACAAAAAACCCTGATTTAACCCTTCAGGAATTTACAGTCTACTCAGAGAGAAAAAGCAACAAAGTTCAAAGTGAAGTATCCTCTTCAGCATACTTCTGCTAACATTTCAAAGAGCAACAGTCTACTTCCAGCCAGGTGAGCTGAGACATTGAGCTGCACCTGGGGAGTGAATAAGACCAAGAGAAGAAAATCACTCCCTTGTCCTCTGGGTCCAGATGCCAGACCTTAGGGCCCCACAGGTCCTGGTGCTACATTTATGTCACTATGTGATGCAGCCAAAATAACCTACTTCTCTCCTGAGGTCTAGGGAAACCACCTCAAAAGCATTGTTTAAGCATCCACTCAACCATTTCTTCTGCTCTCATGAAAGTGCTGGCCACTTTCCCAGGGTTTACCTGGGAGAACAGGTGCACAGGTCAGCCCTGCACTCAGATATCCTACAGGTATGTCAAATGTGTAGTTAATTCTATCCCTTATGCTCTCTGCTGCTAGGACAGAAGGCATCTATTTATTATGTCAATATCTTACATCTATGTCTTGAATACCCCCTGCATCTAAATTTAGAAAAAAATAAATAACTGAGCTTTGTGAAACTGAGATTAATTCTTTCCATTTCCTGAAGCAATGCACATACCTGATTAAATAATGGGGTGGGAGACATAGAATGATAGGAATAGTGGTTAATATTCAGAAAATTATCCCCCTACACATCTTTATGTGGGATGAGGGGGGATTGAGAAAGGTTGAGTATTGCCCTTGGGTGCTGATATAAATTTCTCCCTTGTTAAACTGGGTAGAGTAAGGGGAAATAAAGGTATAAACAAAGTACTCTGAAAGCATCTAAGTGTGGCTGGTACAGGCAGGGAAATAGAAGAGGGGCCTCAGGAATGACTCCTCAGAGGAGGCTGCATTTAATCTTATTACCCCACTCGACATATGAACAAATTGAGGCTCACAAATGACTTCCTTAGGGAAGTTTGTGTTCTTCCATCTCAATATAAAGATTATTTAACATTGTTAAGACAATGCTGCAACTTGTTTCCTAGTCAAAAACAAGTCTTTCCCAAGTTACTGTCATCGTTGCCTTTTTAGGACCGCACCCACAGCATATGGAAGTTCCCAGGCTAGGGGTCGAATCAGAGTTACAGCTGCTGGCTTACACCACAGCCACAGCAATGCCAGATCCAAGCCACGTCTGCAACCTACACCACAGCTCATGGCCACACCAGATCCTCAACCCACTGAGCGAGGCCAGGGATTGAACTCGCATCCTCATGTATACTAGTCAGGTTCTTAACCTGTTGAGCCACGAGGGAACTCCCTCCAAATTCTTAGTATATGTTGTCCTGGACAGAGATTTAGGGTCTGTGTGTGGTGAACTAGAAGCAGACTAACATTAGTTAGGCTGTACCAGCCTGATTGTTTTTCCCCAAACCTCCCTTGGACGTTTTGGAAAGAGGATCTTATTTAAATGCTGCATGTTGTTTATCCAAAGATCATACCTCTGCCAAGCAGAAATGAAAACTCTATTGTTTCCAGATGCCCCAAATGAAAGCTTTCCATGAGAAATTTTGTTCTCTAATTACAGGTAATTTTATTATAATTTTGTTTAGATCATTGTGGTGTCAGATGAAGTTTCAGTATTTGTGAAAATCTGTTTGAATGCACTGGCATCGTCAGTGTCCCTGTAATGCATTTCTTTTATAAAACCAGTGTTTGCTTTTCAGAGCTTATCTACAATAGTCACAGTCTTTATTTCACAAAGCTATTAAAGTAAAGGCATTTCAAAGGGAAGGCGGCTATAATAGCAGCGACCTAGATTTCATTAGTAGTATAATTCACAATTAGTTTTCAGTTCCAAAAAAAAAAAAAAAGACATTTCACAGTTATTTCAGCATTTCTGCCTCCATAATATAATGTCCCTAGTTCTATGATAACATTTACCAGGTTGTGTTGCAACTGTTTATTTACATCTTTGTTTCCCTTACCAGGCTGAGCTTCTAAACAGGCAAGAATTGAATCCTATTTTGTTTTTCAGCCGCATCCCCTCCCCACCCCCGTGCCTCAAACAGTGCTGACCATATTGTTGGGCTTAAGAAAGATATTTTCAGATAAAACAATAATGCATACAAAAATTAAAGGAAGTCATGCATTTGTGTATGTAAAGCGAAGCTTTGATTTCCTGAACTGTGCATCATCATCTACATTTCAAATTCTGCTCTATAAAAACTGGCACAATTGTGCTGGTAAAGCTTGACTTAATTCAGCAAGAAGAGAAAACTAATCTGGTTTCTTATAAGAAAGTTATTTATACTTATATTTTCTATAAATGAAATAGTCTTAGATGATTAGTGGTATTAAGATCCTGCCTATAGGTGAACTTCCTAGTGTTAATTTGATAATTTTGAAAATAATTTTCTCTTAAATACAAGGACTTCTGCTGAAAAGTTTATGATAATGGTGATTTTAAAATCATCTGCTCCAATTTTCATTGATTCAATGAACACTTCTGAATTTATACTCTACTGTACTAATGATGAAAAGATAAATTCTCACTGTCCTCAAAGATCTCATAGTGGAGACTATCAATTTGGCATACGACAAACATGAAACAAAGGGGTGAGCATTAAAATAGAAATATAAATATAGTTTTATGTGAGCACAGTTGTTATGATAAAACGTCGCAGAAGAAGGTATAGGATCAGAAAAGACTTCACAAAAAGGTAAAATTGAAGCTTGCCATTTGCTCCCCAGAGAGTTTAATACTCTAGCTTGGCTTTATCGTCGGTAAACAGTATTTGAATCTAGGCAAGTTTGGCTCTAAAGCCCATTCTCTTTATATTCTCCAACCTGACAACATAATGACTCTTTCAAAGCTGATTCAATTTCAGGAGTTCCCTGGTGGCTTAGTCAGTTAAGGATCCAGTATTTTCAGTGCAGCAGCTTGGGTTGCTGCTGTGGTGTGGGTTCAATCCCTGGTTTAGAACTTCCACACGCCATGGGCTCAGCCAAAAAAAAAAAAACCAAAAAAGCTAATTCAAATTCATATACAATTTTCACAGTGTATGATTGTTTCTTTATGTGATATGTTTCCTCTATTGTGATATTTTCCCTGTTTTGCATTGAGTTAGTGACTCCATGAACTTGGGGACAATAGACCTGATGAAAACGATAGAAACATGATGAAGTATGATAAGCACATAATATTTCCTGATAAAAGAAAAAGATTTTTAACCATAGATACGTTGTAAAATTCCAATGAACAATGAATTCTTTATAATACATAACTTTATTATATCGTTATAATACGAGCCCTGTGCTATTAAATGAATACGTGTCGTGTGAACCACTATGCAGTTTACAAGATGAAATTATTATGTGGTGAGTGAAAACTTTCTTCCTGAGGTTGGTGAAAAATGTTAAGATTCTCAGGCATAAGCATGATAGCAAGTTATTTAGAGAGACAGATATGAAAGGGAAGTAGTGCTAAATTCATCTTTGAAAACTTGATTGGCCAATTTAGAAATCCCACAGAATTTTGTAAACACAAAAAGAATATTTGTATTGCAAATCCATTGTCACCAACCCAGTCCATCCTCTCCCTCATTTCTTGTAAGGAAAAACTTCTTTTTTTCAGACAAAGATTTACTACGTGATTACAAAAGTGCCACACAGAAAGCGGCTTGGATATTTTTACTAGCACATAATGGAAAATTGACCAAAATTGGATTCTTCCCAGGTTCTCGTTTCAATATCCTGCTTTTTGTTTTATTATATGATATTCTCCAATTAATTGCTACTTGTAATCAAGTTGATAAGAACTTTGTGATTAGAGGAGTTATGATACCTGAAAGGAACTTCTAGCTTGTCCTGAGTAAAATAAAGAAGTATTTTGAAATGACAGACCTTTATGCAAATGCAAAATTTCATTAAACTGTCATTATTTGAACAAAGTACTTATTGAGTCAATAGATATATTTTGTGAAGTAGGTCCTTTGGTCTCTCTTTTAAAATGAGTGTTGCCTTCTAAAACTCCATTTTGTTAAATATATTTCCACTTACTCCTTAAAGGCTATGATGGACTGAATATTTATGTCCTTCCCTAAAATTCATATGTTGAAGCTCTAGCCTCCAATGTGATGGCATTAGGAAGTATTGCCTTTGGAGATAATTAGGATTAGATGGAACCATGAGGCTAAAACCCTCCTGAGTGGCATTAGTGTTCTTGTAAGTGTTGAAGGAGCTTGCTTCCTTCACTCTGCTGTCCACTGTGTGAGGCTATGAGGAGAATTTGATAGGCTGAGACCCAGAAGATGGCTTTCACCAGAACTCTACCGTGCTGGCACTCTTAATCTTGGAATTCCAGCCTCTAGAATATAGAGAAATAAATCTCTGCTGTAAATAAGCCACCCAGTTCTTTATTGTCTTAGAGCAGTCCAAGCTAAGACAAAGACATTATTGTCAAGAGGGAAGAAAGTTTTGTAAAGCTCTGTGCACGTTTGTCAGATATTCCTGTTGTGTAGCACAAGCCTTTGTCATCATCTGGAAGCTGAATAAATGATACTGTTCATGTTGTCTCTTATACCCCTTTCCTCCAGGCAAAATCCTCATTCTTGGAGGCATAGCTCACAGTTTTCCATACTGTCAAATCTCTGCTTTCTCAAAGCAGATTTAGTTTCATCTCTTTCTTGGCTTCATTGTGCTCGGTATCATGGAGTATTATAATTAATCTGTTTGGCTGAGGGATGCTATACCAAGCAAGTGAAACTCTGAAGTCAGAAAAGCCTGAGTGCGAATTGCAGCTGTACTCTTTCCAGGACATGCTACTTGATCTCTCAGGGGCTCAGGTTCCTCACAGGGAAAAAAAGGTATATATACCTACCCCACCGAGGTATAGCAGTCAAGTTAAAATAATCTACTCTGTATAGCTGATCCAGCAGTGGCTGGCATGTTGCAAACACAAAATAAATGGCATTTCCCTTTATGTTTTTTTGTCTCTCTCGTAGCTACAAATGGATTCCTGCAGGACAGGGGATGCTATTTACGTGTCTGTGTAACCTCAGCATCCAGGACTCTACCTCACACATGCTCAATGCGTTTTCACCTCATATAAGAGTAAAAAGTACTCTTGGCAGATAACTTGCTAATGTTTAGGGGGGTGATGTAGAGTTTCTCGTGCTAGTAGTATTTTTCTTCAAGGAACTAATTTTCATTTTATGGTTTTTGGTAAATGAGGCAGCAAGGGATTCACTTAACAATGGAAGCTGACATCTTATTTCTGCTTGTTGTCTGCCCACCAGGCATCTCTCCTTTGAATGGTCCCTGCAAAGGAACACTGTTGATGGTGAAGCCCATTCCCAGGGCCACCCTTCTCTTTCTCCTCTAGTAATCACTTTCTAATACCAATTTACTTCCAATTTAAAAGGACTCAACATGTTTATCTTGAGAATACAAACTAAATCAGGCCTCAAACTCATGGTCAGCCTTTTTTAAAAAAAACTATTCTGCTAATGATGAGAGACTGGGCCCAGACTGCTCTACAGGACAGAAAGTAACCCTACTTATCACCTTAGACAAGAGAGAGGCAACCTCAAAAGAGAAGCCTTTTAAAGGATATGCACTTATCTTTTTAGCCACAAATTTTGGACCTAGGAGTTAACTTAAAGATCATGTGTCTCAGATCTTTCATTTTGCAGATGAAGAAAGTAAGATTTAGAGATGTTCAAAATCTTACTCAGGATCCCTATCAGAGGGACCCCAGAAACAGAAGCGTCTGGAGTCTCAATTCAGCTATTCATCTACTGAAACTGTTCTGACATTTCCTAAATTTCCACCATGGACTTAACAGTTAGCTTGAGTAAAATACTATACATATACTACATATAGTATTTTATACATATATATGTATTTAGTTTATTATACATATATATGTGTGTATATACACACACACATATGTGTATAAATGTTTGTCTTTCAAATATAGTTCTTTCTCTCTCCCTCAGAAAACTGTCTTTCCTAATTGTTTTTTCACTAGGGTTACTTGCTGTGTGTATACACTGGCAGAAGAGTTGAGGCTCAAGAATACACTATTTTTGCAAGGATGGAATAAGCAATTGGTCTTGGAAAACCCATAATTATAAGAAAATAGATAATCCACATGCCAATAATTGGTTGATATTAATAAGAAAGAACATGCATTTGTGCCCAATTGGTATGCTTGCTGTTTAAACTTGTACAAATCAATCGACAGGAAGAATTATTGTATTTAAAATAATGTTACCTTTAAAATTTAGAAAAGAAACACCTGATATTAAGAAACAGTACAGGAGTTCTTTTCATGGCTCAAAAGAATCAAATCTGACTAGTATCCATGATGGCTCGGGTTTGATCCTTGGCCTTGCTCAGTGGGTTAAGGATCCGGTGTTGCTGTGAGCTGTGGTGTAGGTTGCAGATGTGGCTCAGATCTGGCATTGCAGTGGCTGTGGGGTAGGCCAGCAGCTGTAGCTCTGATTCACCCCTAGCCTGGGAACTTCCACATGCCATGGGTATAGCCCTGAAAAAAAAAAAAAAGAAAAAAGAAACAGTCCAACTATATTTTGTTTGTTTGTTTGTTTGTTTTTTGGCAGAGAGGAGGGTTCTAATTCTATAACCAACTCCCTTTTTGCTCAACCTTAAATTGCAGTGTTTCTTCTCAGGATATATTTTGGCCACCTGTGTTTCAGGTCATCTTATGTTCTAAGACTGGGCTAATCAAAGTGTTCAAAAATCAGCAGAATTTCTGTTGCTAAGAGCTTGTTAGAAAGGCAAAACCTAAAGTTCCAGTTCAGACCTTCTAACCTAGAAACTGCATTTTTACAAGATTCCAGGGCATTTGTAGGCGTCTTAACATTTGGGAAGCACTACTCTAAGAGACTGTATACATTCTTCTTATTTATAGCTTTCTCAAGTCTCCCCCTCAGACTGACAAAAGGAACTACTATTTTAATTCAGCCATTTCTAAAGTTTGGAGGAGACCTGAAATGTTAGGAGCAGAAGTAGCCCTTCAGAAAAAGCAAACAAGAGGGGTTTTCTGATTTCCTTCCTGTGCTCCACCCCTTGTGTCCTTATAGTTTGCTCAGAGCTAGCCACTAACAGTGGGTTACAGACATATAGACATTCATGCCTGTGGCATTGAACTTTTTATTTCTCCCAATCCTCTTCCTGCCTTTCATTCTGTGCATGAAAAAGGTTAACAGTGGTTGCCATATGCTGCTTGCTTTTTAAACTTTAAAAATAGTAGTTACTGGTTTTGCCTCTGTGGATGTTGCAATTCCTTACATCACCATTAAATTTATCTGGAGGTCTTCACCTTCACCTGTGAAGCAGAGTGTAGGAGGCTGAGTACAGAGATTTACCAATTCATGGACCAAACATGAGGATATTCCACTAAGACAACTATATATATATATATTTTTTTTTCTCTGTAATGCTGGTATTTAGCCTCTAAAGAGTTCAGTATTTATTCTATTATGTTATAGCAGAAATATCCTTTAGAGTATTTTAAATCTAAGACAGGAAATGCTTACCTTTCACTGTAGACATAGGAGTGTGTTCTCGGTGGCCCCAAAACATACAGATTCTAATCTGTCAGCATTAACACTTTGAAAGTGGTGATGGTTATCATACGTTATGAGATCCCTTAAGAATTTTAACTCACTTTAGAAAATGGACCATTAAAAGAAGCTTATTTAAACGGAAAAAAGAAAAAGAAAACTACATTGCCATTCTAACAATGCTATAACCTGACTCTTGTCACTTATTACCCTTCCCAGATAATTTTTATAGGTGAGCACTGATCAACTCCTTCTTTTGGGACCCACCACTCATTAGCTATGTGATACATAGCAAATCATCCAAATGTTTCATCCTATCAAAATTCATAGCCATTTACTTTAGTGATTGTTAAAAATATGTGTGTGTGTGTATATATATATACACACACACACATATATATGATTAAAGACACACAAAGTGAGAGTAAATGATATATCATACTTAAAAATTATAATTTAATTTTATAAAACTTCCTTGGCCCTGATTACCCCAACTTTTATTTTTTTTAATACTTAATGCATTTTATTACATTTATAGGAGTACAGCAATCATCACAACCAAATTTCACAGCATGCCCATCCCAAACCCTCAGTGCATCCCCCACCCCCCAACCTGTCTCATTTGGAAAGCATAAATTTTTCAAAGTCTGTGGGTCGTATCTGTTCTGCAAAGAAGTTCATTTTATCCTTTTTTTAGATTCCACATTCAGTGATAGCATTTGATGTTGGTGTCTCATTGTTTGACTGACTTCACTTAGCATGATAATTTCTAGGTCCATCCATGTTGCTACAAATGCCATTATTTCTTTCTTTTTAATGGCCAAGTAATGTTCCATTGCGTATATGTACCACATCTTCTTGATCCACTTCTCTGTCAATGGACATTTAGGTTGTTTCCATGTCTTGGCTATTGCAAATAGTGCTGCAGTGAACACTGGAGTGCATGTATATTTTCGAGTCATGGTTTTCTCTGGATAGATGCCAAGGAGTGGGATTGCTGGATCAGTGTTTACTTTTCTGTGGAATCTCCATACTGTTTCGAGTCATGGTTTTCTCTGGCTAGATGCCAAGGAGTGGGATTGCTGGATCTATGTTTACTTTTCTGTGGAACCTCCATACTGTTTTCCACAGTGGTTGCACCAATTTACTTCCCACCAACAGGGTACTAGGGTTCCTTTTTCTCCACACCCTCTCCAGCATTTATTGTTTGTAGACTTTTGGATGATGGCCATTCTGGCTGGTATAAGGTGATACCTCATAGTAGTTTTGATTTGCATTTTTCTCGTAATGAGTGATGTCGAACATCTTTGCATGTGTTTTTTGTCCATCTGTATGTCTTCTTTGCAGAATTGTCTGTTTAGATCTTCTGCCCATGTTTGTTTTTTGGTATTGAGCGGTAGGAGGTGTTAATAAATTTTGGAGATTAATCCCTTGTCGGTCGATTCATTTGCAAAGATTTTCTTTCATTATGTGGGTTGTCTTTTTGTTTTGTTTAGGGTTTCCTTTGATGTGCAGAACCTTTTAAGTTTAATTAAGTCCCATTTGTTTATTTTTGTTTTTATTGGCATTACTCTAAGAGGTGGATCTGAGAAGATGTTGTCATTTATATGAGAGAGTGTTTGGCCTATGTTTTCCCCTAAGAGTTTTATAGTATCTGGTCTTATATCTAGGTCTTTTATCCATTTTGAGTTTATTTTTGTGTATAGTGTTAGGATGTGTTCTAAATTCATTCTTTTACATGTGGCTGTCCAGTTTTCCCAGGACCACTTATTGAAGGGGCTGTCTTTTCTCCATTGTATATTCTTGCCTCCTTTGTTATAGGTTAGTTGGCTGTAGGTGTGTGGGTTTAATTCTGGGCTTTCTATCCTGTTCCACTGATCTCTATTTCTGTCTTTGTGACAGTACCATACAGTTTTGGTGACTGTCGCTTTGTAGTATAGTCTGAAGTTAAGGAGCCTGATTCTTCCAGCTCCATTTTTTTTTCTCAGGATGCCTTTGGCTATTCTGGGTCTTTTGTGCTTCCAAACAAACTTTAAAATATTTTGTTTGAATTCTGTGAAAAACGTCCTTGGTAATTTGATAGGGATTGCACTGAATCTGTAGATTGCCTTGGATAGTATAGTCATTTTGATAATATTGACTCTTCCAATCCAAGAGCATGGTATGTCTTTCCATATATTTGTGTCATCTCTGATTTCTTTCATCAGTGTCTTATAGTTTTCAGAGTACAGGTCTTATGTCTCTTAGGTAGGTTTATTCCTAAGTATTTTATTCTTGTAGATGCGATGGTAAATGGGATTGCTTGCCTAATTTCTCATATATTTCATACATATGTATGATTAAAGACATAAATTAAGAGTAAATGATATAGCATAATTAAAAATTATAATTTAATTTTATAAAAACTCCTTCGCCCTGGTTACCCCAATTTTTAAACTCCCTGCTTGTGACACTGGTATTACACATTTTGACATTTCACAGAGTTTTATTCATTGTGAGGATCCTTCCTGCTTTTTGCAGGCTAAGAAGGTGCTGATGATTTAATTAAGTGCATTGCTTTTTGAATAGAGTTAAAAACCAAGTTGTTTGTAATTCATTCAAGCCCAAGCCATTCCTCCATGTTAGATTATCTCTTTTTTATTTTTTTGAAAAAAATGATAACCAGTGAACTTCTTGCCTTTTCACACCTTTAAAATATGATAAGACTTTCTAATTCCTTCTATCTTAATTATATGCTGTGCAATTATCAGCTTTCCTTAGGAGCTTATTTATATACATGGATATAGTTCAGATGCAAAGTTCTATCTTTGGTACCAGAGATTATGAAATACTTTTATCTTCACTAGTGACTGGGTATCTCTAGGGCAACAGAAGAGGGAGCACTTCACTTCTGGTTAATAAAGAATCATCTTAGTGCCTTTCTCACACTTAAGCCTTAGCATCTTAATTGAAGCAGAAATATATGTATGAAAATAGCTGCAAGTTCCTCTGCTAGATTCTGAGTGTTTTATGTATAATAGAAATGCTCTTTTTCTTTTGTTTATGTAAAATCCAAACATCACATATAAATGACCCAACATAAAGTACAGACTTCATGAGTATTTGATTCAATAATTGATAAATAATCAAGTCCTTGTGATGCAACCCAAAGACATAAATTCACAGAAGAAAATCCAGATTAGCTCCAAAGAGGTTATCTTGACATTAGTATGCCTTCAAATTTGATTCTGCACCACAGTGGTCTGAAATAATTGATCAATTCCCATAATTTGATGATACTGCCTTTGTGGTTGTTGATGTATGTCTTTTTAAACGGCAGAAAGCAGATGCATTGGTTAGCATCTATTTTATGTCTAAACCAGCTTCCCAGATATCATGTTACAGCAGAAAATATTCAAGAATTGATTTATGCAGAACTTCGAGGTAATTTGCTTGTTGCATTCTTTAAAGAGAGGTGATCCCAAAATATCTGGGTACTGGATTTCCATTAGGATAATACAAATACTCTAATATAGCATTGGAAAATATGACCTAAATATACTGAATAACTGTAGCTAAAAAATTGCTATTTGATACTTTGTGATAGAGACATTTGTAACTGACAATTGAAATACATTCTAAACTTTTATTAGCAAGAAACACACACGTCTGTATGTGCATATAATTAATGTAATAAAATCGTGTTATCCCTTCATCAGTCATACAAAACATGTTAAGAACAGAGCTTTTCTTTTTATTTTCCTTTTTAAAATTGTAGTCAGTTTACAATGTCGTGCTAATTTCTGCTGTACAGCAAAGTGACTCAGTCACACACATTCTTTTTCTCATATTATCTTCCATCATGGTCTATCCCAAGAGACTGGATATAATTCCCTGTGCTGTACAGTAGGACCTCATTGCTTATCCATTCTAAATGTAATAATTTGCATCTACTGACCGCACACTCCCAGGAAGGAACTTTCCAACCTTGACCTCACACTGGAATCACCTGAGAAGTTTAAAAAGTACTGATGCCTGGATCCCAAGTCAAGAAATACTGATTTGATTAGGTTAGGAAGTGTTTTGGACACCTGGATTTTTCAAACGTCCCTGATGATTCTAATAGGAGGCCAAGATTAAGACCCATGGCTTCAACACATTACACCTTTAAACAGTTTGACATTATGACCAGGAGCTGAATTAGTTGTAGTGGTAGCATGTGGACTTAGGAAAACCAAATTAAAAAGACGTTTAGGTACACATTTTATTCCTAGGAAGCATTTTAAAACCAAAGAGGGGTAATTGTGGCATTTTTGCACTTAGAATTTAATTGGAATGCCAAACATAATTGTGGCTATCTTAAAAAAAAATGTGTGTGAGGCCACTTATTTTCAGAATTAAATAACCCTGTCAGTTTTCCTAACACTGCTTGATGTTGGTCCTATCATTAAGAAGTGTGTGCTGGTGAGCAGTAAAGGTTTATTTGATCAAGACATTCCCCACAGGCTAGCTTCCCAGAGAGAATTAATCCCCTGAAAAGCACTTTGAGCTGTTAAATCTGCTACAAGGACACTGGTCAAATGCTGTTGGCAATCAGGCCAGGTAGACTGCTGAGATCAGGACTGGAAGCCCCTGGTTGCCCAGGTCCTAGAGTTGCAATTACAAGTCCTTGACCCAAGCCCCAGATCACAGTGGGCACAGCAATGGTCACAAGATGTTGACCCCAGTCCCTGATTATGCCAGAGGAGGGCTGGCATGTCCCCAAACATGTAGACTCAAAACCTCACAGTGTAGGTGTTGAGTGAGGTCCCTCTTCTGGGTCTAACTTCTAGCTACTTTTGGAGCCGGAGACTATGCTAGGTATACAACACTAAATAAGTGCTATGTTTGCCTGCTGCAGCTTGTGTTTTAGTAGGAATGTGTGTGTGGGGAAAATGCCTCCTAGGTGGCCTGTTTTTGGCTGTTTGTTTTAAGTAGGTGGTATGGTAGAACAAACATTTGCCTGAGAGGCCAAACCCCCTGGGATTAGAACATACATCTGCAGTGTAGTTCACAGACCATAAACAGGTCCTCAGTTTCCTCCTTTATCAATTAAACATTAGAGGATGATGAATAAAGTCTGTCCTTCCTTTAAGAGCTGAGAGTTCCACCCAGAATCTTTCTCGGATGTGATGGCAGCAGCCAGGGCTGGCCGGCCCAGAGTTCATGTGGATGATTGGCCTGGGTAAAGGAGCAGCTCACTCACTGACCACTGTTAACCCTGAACAGTCTTTGTTAATTGTGAATTTCAGTGAAGAATCAACAGGGCACTAAGAACCAGGAAACATGATGGAAATAAGAGAAGAGGAGGCTTTGTCCTGGCCTCGAGTGCAAGGCTTTTTCCTCCTTGACATGGTAGCAGTCCAGACTCAAAATCAAGCTCCTCCCTGAGGGTCTGGCTCCTGGGAGTGACAGGGAATACAGCTGAATGACATGAGAGCAAATCTAGCATCTCTACAAACCCTTTCACCTCAACCCCTAGACATCATAAAATAGACATCTGGAAATTTTTTACTTTATACCCAGTAGTAGCCGAGAGTATTTCATAGTACATACATTTTACAAAGAAAATGATTATTTTTGTTATTAAGAAAAATACCTTTGCCAAACTAATAATTTTATTCTGTAAACCAAGTTTTGCCTTCTTCCCAGGAAAGTGTTCAATGTATACATTTACGAGTTAAAATTGGAAGGGAGTGGGTTTTTTTTTTTTTTTTTCCCAAATTATGGCCTTTACATACAGTGAAACTAGGTTTGAACCTTTGGCCTTGCCTTAATTATCTGAGATGATTTTCAGCAGATTAATTTCTCTCATAAGCTTTAATTTTTTTTGAAAAATAAAGTTAATATTTTCCTCATAGTGTATTTTGAATGAAAAATGATTAGCATAGGTCCTTTCATGTAAGATATCAATAATTAAAATTATATAATTTGATATTTTATTAACTGTTATATATGTATGCCACTGGTCTATATACTCAGTGGAAGGAAAGAGATATAAATTATCAACAGAAAGTATTTTCCTTCTAAGATACATTCTTGCTTTTTTCTCACTTTTCTACTGACTTGGAGATGCAACCTTGCATAGTGGAAGGATCTTGTTGGTAGCAGGGGAAAACTGAGGCGGGGATGAGAGAAGCTATTGCTGTGTAAGAAGTTACATTCAATCCTGTTCTGGGAGATACAATGTCATTTGATTGATGCCCACACACTGGATCCTTATTTCCGAGAGGAGAATTTAATTATGAAATAGGACACAAATTGGGTGAGAAGGATCTATCATTCCTAGTGGAAAGACATACTATTAATTACTGGATATCTTCCTCTTCATCCAAACCATAAACCTGAGTGAAGGAGCCAAAAGTTTCAAAAGGACATTTCCAAGACACTGTAGATTTCAAGAACATAAGTGACAACTGTTTAATGTCTCCTTAAAGGAGTGGGATGAGGAAGAGGAATTCTGGCCAAAGAAAGTGCCAGGATAAACATCAGCTGTTCTCAGGTGTCACCCATGCATTGGGTTCGTTATCACTGAGCCACCGTGGGACCTCCACGACCATCAGTTCTTTGTACAAGGCCCAACAGATCTAGGAAAGGCTGGCCTGAGGCTTACCATGCATTCCTAGGAAGATCTTTAGAGTCAATCACATGATGTCATGGCATAGTTTTAATCTGTATGTTCCAGCTTTTTGTCTCTATTCAATGGTTGGGGCACCAGGACACATTGTCAGAATGCCACAGCCCTTAAATGCCTGGCACACCTCACCTTCCAGTCTCTTTCTACCCATGAGTTAATAAGCTCTCCAGATACAGACAAGATTTCATGAGCTCAGCTAAAACATGAGAGATTCCAAGATTACCCCAGTCATTTTAATGCTTTCAAAGATGAGGTCTAACAGAGTAACTGGTAGACCTTCAAGTCAGACAAACACAGTACACAAACTTGGCACATCAGGTGCCATGATGCAATACTTTGCATCTACTGGTGGAGCTGGGGCTGCGAAGGGATGGTCTGAGGCCAGTGAAGACTAAGAGCTACCCAAAGAGGGACTGTTTCTTTCCTAATTGACGTGAATTGGGCACTAGTTCAAGTGAGACAATTCTGCCTACTTTCAGGATGCTTATACCTGTGCTTTTACTATTCCTTTAGTCATTTTTATCCTCATGTTTGGTCCACAAGATGCATTAGTATCAGTGCAATAAATATTTTTTCAAGTGCTTATTACATTCCGTGCACAGAAGTTATATTATCTATTAGCTCTCGTTGTTGCTATAGTATCATATTTTTTTTTTCTTTTGTCTTTTTGCCTTTTCCAGGGCTGCTCCCATGGCACATGGAGGTTCCCAGGCTAGGGGTACAATCGGAGCTGTAACTGCCATCCTATGCCAGAGCCACAGCAATGCAGGATCCGAGCTGCATCTGTGACCTACACCACAGCTCACAGCAACGCCAGATCCTTAACCTACTGAGCAAGGTCAGGATCGAACCAGCAACCTCATGGTTCCTAGTCGGATTCATTAACCACTGCGCCACGATGGGAACTACTACTTTTTTAGATCTAGGAGGAAATAGAAAACCATAGTTTCCTGTCTCCCAGGTTAACCTCACATTATACTTATGTATTTTATACAGCAAAAAAAAAAAAAAAAAAAAGGCAACGATCAAGAAAGTCTTGAACAGAACACTTTGTTACTTTATTCAATTTACTTATTCCATTATTCCTTCAAAAAATCTATTCTTGACCAAATTGTGTCCTAAATGCTTGCAATATACATTCATAAAATCATGAAAGTTATGGAAACACTAATATTAAACCTCAGTAAACCAAGGATTCCTAACATGAATCAAGACCCAGAAATCTTTAAATGGCTTGCCCAAGGTTGGTTGATTACAATTAATTTTATTTCCACAAGTTTTTGGAAGGATGTGGCTTATTAAATCAATTAAATCCTTGAAGTTCATTTGGCGTTTTATTTGGCATTTGGGGAATTCTATTTATTACACAGACATTTGTTCTAGGTTCCTCCCTGAAATCTATCCTTGCTTTTTTTTTTTTTCTAATTACCGGGGAAATTTTTGTTTGTTGTTTTGCTTTTTACTTGAAGCTTGTAGTCATCAAAGATGCTCAATTTCTATTACTGAAATCAAACCTAGTCAGAAAAGATTTAACAGTACACATGCTGGGTATACTGATATAGGACAATTGTAAATTAGTATTTGACTAGAGAATGGCCTATATGTCATGGGGGTATTATTCCTGTGTAATAGAAGTAAATGTACCTTGAAGCTAATTTAAATTCTCCATCACCCCTGTCATCACTCCACAGACAATTGGGAATGGCTCTTAGCAAAATAACACTGCTTTGGAGCCTAAGAATAACTGGAGAACTGAGTGGTAGCTGAAGACTAATGATTTATATACACAGTAAAATTACCTACCTGGGGCTATTAAGATAGAAAAGGAAAATGGAACACGACTGTTATCATTACTTTATTATTGTACATTTGTATTTTTCAACCTGAGTATAAGAGTGCATAAAACCAAATCAGCTGAACAGAATGCCCATTCTTTCTACCACTAAGGTCTAAAGGAAATTAGCTTTTTTTTTTTTCCAGCTAAATACTTATCTATCTTATTGAAGCTTGGAACGTATAGCATTTTTGTCTTAATCTCCCTAACAGGGCAAGAGATATATTATAAATCATGACATCAACATTTTTAGCATCTTCTATAAACTAGTGATTTGAAATTGAGTAGATGGATTAGATAAATGGTTGGTTTTGCTCAAAAGTTTTAAATTTTTGAAAAAGCCATCTCTTCATATGTTAGTGAAAATAAAATATGAATCATAGTTGACAGTGTAAGCAAGTGGCTGTGGGTCCCAAGAATGTGGCCAGAGAATAAAAATGCTTGAATTAAATAGATACAATGTATACAGAACTGGAATCAAGATGTCTTTTCCTAGTTCTCTTCTGTAGTAAGGCTGGAGTGGAGCTCCCCTTTCACTGACACATAAGGTGGAAGGATGGCTCTTACTCTGCATCTTAACTGCCACGAGAGGAAGGTACATAAACCCATTGTATCTAGTCATAAATATCAGGTTAATTAATTCGTGGATTCTGAGACACACATGATAACTGCTTACATGGAAAAAAAAAATGAGGACTTGGTTGAATGGAAGAAATGGAAGGTTAGAAAACAGGATACCTGGAAGTACTGCTCAGCCCTAGCCTTTCTCCATGACTTAATGACCATGCCACTGATCCTCCAAATATAATCTAGGAAAGAAGACAAACAATGCCACTCTAACCAGTTCCATAAAACCATCTGGAGGGGAAAAATATCATCTGTCTGTGGATGAAATGCTCAAAATCCCTGTTAGTGTGGGAATTTTACCTTTCGTTTCTACTCTTTACTCGGGTAGCAACAGGGTTTCATAAGAGGAAAAACTAGCCTATTACGTTATTGTTTTCAGTTGGGTGTTAGTGGGAAATCCATAACCGATGATATTTAGATGCCAACTTTTATGTTCTCTTTTTGAAGTGAATCTCAGATCCTGTATAGTTTGAAGGAAAGTTGCTTTATACCTTTAAGGAAGTTAGAATCTCATGCAATGAGGATAAACATTCATTTTCTTTTACCTTTTCATTTTTCTTTCTGCTTGGAGTAAATGGAATAGACTATTCTGAGAAGAAAATATTTCTTTAGGCTTACAGTTAATATTTGCTAAGCAAACCCCCAATTTTATCAAAGAACCACTAGAGGATGTTAAAATAACACTTCTAAATTCAGATGATTCTTACAAGACAATATGGGCTTTGAGACTTATTTTTAGGAATTTTTCTAAAGACGCAAATATTAACCTTTTACATATTTCTATGGTGCACATGTACATACATAAAAATACATGCACACATATATATGCACATCTATAAATAAATTCCTTTATGTTTGTTATATGTGTGTATATGTATGTACATACATTTATATATATAAATTGGAATTGAACATAATTTATATTTTGATTTTCTACCAGGTAACTCTACTTCATTATTTTGACATTTACAATTCCTACTCCAACTTTTTTTTTTCTTTTTTAGGGCCACACCTGCTTATGGAAGTTCCCAGGCAAGGGGTCAAATTGGAGCTGCACCAGCTGGCCACAGCCACAGCCAGAGCAATGTGGGATCTGAGCTGCATCTATGACCTACACCACAGCTCACGGTAATGCAGGATCCTTAACCCAATAAGTGAGGCCAGGGATTGAACCCATATCCTCATGGACACTAGCTGGGTTCATTACTGCTGAGCCACAACAGGAACTCTTACTTTTACAATTCCAATGTTCAAAATGCCCATAAACATATAAGATCATTTTCTAAAAAGATACAAATTCAAGCTAAATTTGTATATGGCTTATTACTCAAAGCAATAAGGCCTTTGGAATCAGATTCTACAGTCTATTGTACCCACTAGGACTGCCACTCTAGCATGGTTTCTGTTTCTTGGGCATTTGCATTTATTTTTTCTCCCCCTAAAATGCCCTTTCCCTTGACTTTCACATGGATTATTCATTTTCACTATTCATACAGATGTTATAATCTGAGACTATCCTTTCCTGATATATCACCTATTGTCCTATTTCTCTTTGTTCATTCTATCACATGATCCTGTTTCATTTTATTCATAGAGATTACAACTATCTAAAAAACTGGCATAGTTATTCTATAGATACTAGTAAACATTTGATGAATGAATGATTATTGACTATTATGTGGATTTTTGGATCATCCTGCAAGTGAGAATAGTAGCTAAAACAAGATACTGCAATTATCTATCTAGCCTTTTCCTGTTTTTTCTGTCTCCTTCACAGGATTTAAAATTTTGTGAAAATAACAACTTTGATTTGGCTAGCTATAAGACATCTATTCTCCGAGGTCATAGGAACTTTAAAAATTGAATAGATTCATGAAACTTAGTTCAGATTAATGTTTCAGATATTGAGTTGCTCATCTGTTAAATTGTCATAGTAGCAAAATTCACTTTGTTGGGTTGCAATAATACCTTATTTAGTTAATAAGCACATTTTATTAAATATCAACTATGTCAGAAACTTGAGAATGGAACAGGACACAGTCCTTGCCCTTCAAAACTCTGTAGTGTGATGAAATAACATATGAAAATTACCCAGGATAGTCAGGCAATTGGTAGGTATCAATATATGCTGGTTTATTTTTCTCTATTCAAATGTGGCTCCATCAACCTGCACTGTTTGTGGAGCTATAAATGAGATAAAATTAATACAATTGGTTGGAGGATATTATTTATTCAGTCATATTCACTTAAGTTTGGTGTCTTGCCTAGGCATGAACTGTCTGCCTGCATCGTACACGCTTGCATTTACAGTGGCCCAGCAGAAATGTGAGTGCTCGTACTGACTTTGGCATTTGAGAGAATACCAGCCAGTTCTCAAACGTGTGCACACACTCCTGAGGCTATTTTATTGTTTTCTTCATAAATCACTTGATAAAATATATTACGTAGACCTACATGAGAAATAATGCAAACTGAGAATAGCTCTAAAGATGAAGACAGGGGAAATATCATTTTGAGATGTATTTAGAGGGAGGAGGAAGGCAACAAAGTGGCTGTTGGAATGTGATTAGATAAAGGAGAAGGAAGAATCAGGAGTGAAATTTTTATTTCTCACAAGAATGGTTAGTAATACCATTCACCTCGAGGAAGAAACTCAATAAAGTCAAATTCAGAGTGGGAGAAACTGAGCTTGCTCAGAGGAATCTATGTAGACTGTGAAGAAAGGGAGCAAAAATAATATTTGGATTTACACCAGCAGTTAAGGGATGTCTAGAATAAGAGTAGCCACTGGCCTCAAAAATTTAAAAAAAAAAAAATTGGTTGAGGAGTATTGAGAGAGTTGGAAGGCTAATCAAGAAAAAGAGGTCTCTTGAAAGCCAAGGGAGGAGAAAGTTTCAAGACAGTTTCTGGTATAACATAGCATTGACATATTATGAAAAGTGAGATAGTCACTGATAAATTTACAGATATTCAACCCAATAGCCACATGTCTACACTGATTAGTCAATTCATATCCTACTTTCAATGAGACTTTAAAAGGTGGTTAAGAAAAAAGTTAGTCTTTCGAGCAAATTCAAATGACCAATTGTATAATCTTGCCATTTCAAAAGGTTTGAGTATTATGTAAAGTGTAGGCTCAGAGATCAGATGGTAGGTTGGTGAGGAGTGAAGCAGGGAGGGAAATCTGAGCATGGAGAAGAAAATTTAGTTTGGAAAGGAGGTGAGTCACAATGGAATCAAAGAGGTAGGGGACATGCTTGTTTTGACATTTTATCTCTTTTTAACTGAGCTTGTGGAGATTTGCAAGGTGGACTTATCCATGGCTTTTAACGGAGATTTTGGGAAGGGAAGTGGCATCTCTCACTGAGAAAAAAACACTTAAAGTTGGTAACTGCTCACACCGTCTCAGGCTCATGGACTGTCAATAGACATACTGGGTTTTTTGTTTTTTGTTTTTTTATGGCTGCATCTGTGGCATCTGTTACTAGGCCAGGAATTGAATCCAAGCTGCAGCTACAACCTACCCTGTAGCTGTGGCAACGCTGGATCCTTTAACCCAATGCACTGGGCCAGTGATCAAACCCATGCTTCTGCAGCAACCTGAGCTGTTGTAGTTGGATTCTTAACCCACTGTGCGACAGCAGGAAATCAATAAACATATTGTTGACAATATGTTATTGAATATTATTTGGGGTGAAATACTTGTATTGGTAAGGAGACCCTATGCAGAACTCTTGCTCTTTATCAAAAATATTTCTGTATCCATCATAAAAATGCCAACCAAACTTATTATTTCATACAGTTGATTTTTGCTTCAGGAAAACTGCCTGAGTGCATGGATAAATTCCTCATCAAAAAATACTTTTAGAAACCTTAATCTCAATGATAAAATATACACATCTGTCTTCTACTAATGTTTGTATGCAGTTGAGTGGCATAGAGAAAATGAATTTAGGACCAAGTCTTATGGCTTTTTCAATGTGCCCTTCAAAACATTAATAAAATTCAACTTGTTGCTAATGTACTAATCTAAGTTACTAATTACCAATCTAAGTTGAACGACTATATCACCCAGTTTATGACACTTAGGATTTTAATCCCTTTCAATGTAAAGTTTCCAGAGCTCCTGGATCCTTCCTTTACCCACCGTGAGGCCAGGTTAAGACAAATGTTAACACGTTAAGACTTCATTCAGGCAAAAGCTTGAAGAGCTAGCAGGTATTTTTTCTATCTTTTTTTTCTCCTTTCTGCCACATAAGCAAACATTCCAGATAGAGCTTGCTCTGAGAGCCTGGATCCCAGAGCCATGATAATGGGTAATAAGCACAGCTTATCAACAAAACATACACAACATGCGAGCAATACACCTTCCTGCTCCTCCCCTCCCCCACCTCTTCCTCCTCATTTAACTGACAGATTGCCTGGCCTATGAATTTAGGATGGCAATAATCTAAAAATTCCATAGTTTCTTAATTAATCCTTTAGTTGTGTTTAATAAAGATAATTATAAAAATTTACAAGATATTTTTCTCTAGACACTGTGCTAATTTTTTTTGTTTTTTTAAGATTTTTGTTTTTTCTATTATAATTGACTTACAATGTTCTGTCCATTTCTGCTGTATAGCAAAATGACCCAGTCATACATATATACATACTTTATCTCACATTATCCTCCATCATTTTCCCTCACAAATGCCTAGATATATTTCCCTGTGCTATACAGCAGGATATCATTGCTTTTCCACCCCAAAAGCAATAGTTTGCATCTACTAAACCCAAACTTCCAGTCCATCCTACTCCCTCTCCCTCTCCCTTGGCAAGCACAAGACTATTTTCCAAATCCATGAGTTTGTTTCTTTCCTACTGATAGATTCATTTGTTCTGTATATTAGATTCCAGATGCAAGTGATATCATATGTTATCTGTCTTTCTCTTTCTGACTTACTTCACTTAATAGGAGTCTCTAGTTCCATCCATGTTGCTATGAATGACATTGTTTTGTTCTTTTTACAGCTGAGTAGTATTCTGTTGTGTATATGTACCACATCTTAATCCATTCATCAGTTGATGGACATTTAGGTTGTTTCCATGTTTTGGCTACTGTGAATAGTGCTACAATGAACATAGGGGTGCCTCAATCTTTTGAAAGGAAAGTTTTATCTAGATATATGCCCAGGAGTGGGATTGCTGGGTCATATGGTAGTTCTATATATAATATTCTGAGGTATCTCCATACTGTTTTCCATAGTGGTTGTACCAATTTACATTCCTGCCAACAGTGAAGGCAGGTAACTTTCTTTGTTTTTTCTTAAGTTATCATCTGAACAACCCAATGAGACAGGTACAATTATTATGCTCATTTTACAGGCAAATAAACTGAGGCTTACCAAGTATTGACCAGACTCATATAGCTAATACAAGATGAAAGTAGAAATCAAACTCATATATCTTTAACTCCAGAGCTTCATATTCTAACCACTGCTCTATACTGCATTTCCCGGATGAAGTGTTTATCATCTTTGACATAATAAAGTTTAAATTTCATTTCTCTCTCTCCATATTTAATGAAGATTTCATGCTATTAAAATTCTTTAGGGCTTAGCAAATTAAATACTTAACAGTGGGTAAAATTATCTATTTTTTTAGAACTTGTATACATATATTGGGACTTTTGGTATTTTCTCTTTTAAAATTATAATCTCTAAGTTATATATTTTATTTTCATGTTTCTCATCATTTATATTTTAACTTCGCTGAGAATCTCAGAAGAAACAAGATAGGCAAAACTAAAAAATAATGATTAATAAGAAAACAATTTCATATTTCAGCAAGGAAAAAGCAAAAGAAGAAGGGAAGAAAGTTACTTAACAAAGCAATCAATTAAAATGGTATTTATTATATATGCAACAAATAACATTGTTAACATCAACATCATTTAATGGTGTGGTAATGTGACAAAGATAACAGACCACATGATGGTGGCAGAGAAGCTAACAAAATGAAAAGAAAAGCTCAATAATGAGCAAGTCATTGCAGTTGCAGGGAAAAAAAAAAAAAGAACGAGGTGGAGGGGAAATAAAAACGAATCTCCTTTCATTTTATTGGTTCCTGGGGCCTCTGTTGATGGAAGAAGTTGAAGGATTAGAATGAAAGCAGAATTATGTTCAGGACACTGGGCAGCTCCCTCTGGATCTTAGGTTCCTACTTCAAGCCTCTCTGTGGACTCTGGTGGCTGGTGCACATGAGAGCTGCTGCAGAAGGTGGTCTTAGGTAACTAATGAGTTAAAATGCCCTTTGTGATATTAGTCAGGGACCTTGGAGGCGGCGTATTTTATTACTTTGTTCATTTCTTTTGCCATTAAAGAGAAAAAATGTTATAAATGTATGCACTCAGGCACTGCCTTAAATGCAGCCCTTTAACAAAAGATGATGACAGCCTTTTCATTCATTTACAGTGTGATTCTGTGATGATCTTTAAGGGTGAATTGTTAGAAACCTTTCTAAATGGAAATTTTAAAAGGTGTAATTGTTTGCCTCATTATGAAAGGAACAGTATTCATTTATTTTATGGTTTAATTTTTCTTTTCTCTTTTTGTTTTCACATTAGAAGCCTAGAAAGAACCATCCTTCAATAACTTTAAAAAATTTTTCCTTTAGAAAATGTTTCTTTTATGTCTTTCATCATAACATTTTTGACATAAAGAAAATCATCATTGACTTTTTTTCTCAGCAAACATTTTTTTAAATGGAGATGTTAAATTGGCATGAATTTTCTGCTTTCCTGTTTGCAATTATTAGTGTTAATGCAGGTGCAAAAACAAGCGTGTGTTTATTTTCTAATCCATTTTATTTCCCTTGAACTTCAGTATGTCCAATCTAATATCAAGTAAAGTACTTCCTTAGAAAATGACTTCTGAGATTCCCTATCTTGATTTTTTTTTTTCAATATAAACTGGATCTACACAGGAGAAAATCAAAAGATGCTTTCTTTCCTTGTTTGAACTTCAGTTTTGTCTTCCACAACATGGGGATAATGATATCATCTATGGAGTAAGATTGTGAATATTACTATGACCATCTGGAGAAAGTTCTCTGCACCTTATATGACACATGAATATCAAGTACATGTTAGCTTTCATACTCTAATTATTTCTCTAAAGGATGCATAGTCCACTTTCTCTCTCTCTCATGCTTTTCAAATGTGTTATAATATCCTAATATGTCCTTTACCAGTGATTATATGCTGTATTATGGTATAGCATCACTAGAGCAGTCTGCTTTTAGGCAAATGCTACGGTAGAGTGAATCCCCATAGACCTGAGATTTCCCGTAGTTGAATCCACAAGCCCAGCTTAGATCACTTTAGTGCTTTTCCATGTTCTCAAATCATTGTTCTGTAAGTTTCAGTGGAATCAGACTAGAGAGTTTTATTTCATGAAGTCAGAACAAAAGACTTCCTAGTAATTATTGAAATGTAGCGTAAATGAAAGATGCCACAAAGAAAAGAATGTTTCACAAAATGACCATTTACAAATATAAATGATTTGAAAGATACTATATATTGATAAAATACGACATATAGTAGAGGTAAAAAGAAATTCTATAACAGCTTTATAGTTTTAAGTGACACATTTAGATACCCAAATGGCCCCAAGTTCAATTATTTCCAAGTGCTAATGTTCTCTGGGTCATCATTACTTATCAACGAAGAAAGTGCTAAAAAAGAAAAAGAGCCATTGGTACTATTGGTAAACCAGAACCCTCTTGCTCTCCGCAGACAGTGTTTAGGGGAACTTTAAATGAGCTCCACTGTATTTACTCTTATAAGCTAGAGTAGAAGGATATTGTGATGAAATATAGCTCCTCAATAAAACTATGCCCCCAGCACTTTTGCTTGCAATCAAATGTCCACAACTACAGCCTTAAAGTATCAGGCTTATCTATTACTTGGCTACACATTTATAACATATTACCCTCATAAAGCTCAAGGAAATAAAATACATCTCAGCTTTGAAACTGTGGAAACCTCAGCACTGGCATTAAGACCTGGAGTCTGCAGTTAATGTCTCTTCTGGATGTCTGAATTGGACTGGCCAGACTTGTTTTTATGAGATTAAGCCAGAGTGTTCCCTTTCTTAGTGGGAACACAGGGTACAAGTTTTACCTCTTACGGTGAACAGGTAAATATGTACGTATGTGTGCAGTGAAGTTGTGGTTTGGTGTCAGACTGAGCTATTTTTTTTTTTTCTTTTTGGGGTGGCACCTGTGGCATATGGAAGTTCGTGGGCTTAAGGCTGAATCCGAGTTGCAGCTGAGGCCTATGGCACAGGCTCAGCAATGCCTGATCCGAGCCACATCTGTAATCTACATTGCAGCTTGCTACAATGCAGAATGCTTAACCCACCGAGTGAGGCCAGGAATTGAACCCACATTCTTACAGACACCATGTCAGGTTCTTAACCCCTCGCTGGCTGAGCCACAATGGGAACTCCAAGCCTGAGCTTTTGCTTGTTTCTTTCTGAATTGTCATCGTTGAGAATGTTTAACTTTGCAAATCTTTGCAAACACTGGTGATGACTTCTCTTCTGGTTTAATATGTTCATTTTATTGACCGCTGACATTAAAGAAGAAGGGCTAAAGTGCCAGGATGTGACATGTTAGCTGCTACTAAAACCATGGGTTTCTTTCTTTCTTTCTTTTTTTTTTTTTTTTCATAGCATTTGATAGATTTTCTAAGTTTTTGGTCATAAAGATATCAATTTTATTATTATTACAAATAGTTTGAAAAATACATATCAGTTTATTTCTAGGTGACATTTGTCTATACAGTTTTCTAAAAGAAAAGAATTATTGGAAAATCAATAGCACTATAAGAGAGATATTACTAAATATTTCAGGGAGCATTTATGTTTGCTGATGGAATATTGGTAATTCATGATGTAACATCCTTGTATACTACATTTGTATTCTGCTTATTATGGGTAGAGAAACATGCCCTTCCAGATCTGTATGTTGAAGTTCAAACCCCCAGTACCTTAGAATGTGGCCTTACTTAGATTCTTCCACAAACCAAGAAATACCACAGACTCCCAGCAATTCAGCAGAAGCTACAGGAGAGGCATAGGATGCACTCTTCCTCTCAGCCCTAAGAAGGTACCAATACTTACTGACCCCTTGATTTTGGACTTAGCATGCAGAACCATGAAACAATAACTTTCTGTTGTTTAAGCCACTCATTTCCAGATAATTTGTTACAACAGCCCTGTAACAAATTAATTGTATGATCCATCCAGAACACATTAATAGAGGCAGAATCAGTTACAGCAAGCAAGTGTTCGCACTAGCCTATTGTTGGTTCTGCTGGATGGATGCCCCTGCTTTACCAGTTATTAAATTTGTGAATACCACCCTGTTACTTCTCTCTCAGGAACAGTCTTCATGCAAGATGCAAGACTATATAGTTAAGAGCAGATGCTGGCCTTGAGCATCCAAATGGAAAATAAAGGCATTAGAGTAAATAACCTTTAAGTGGTCACGGAATTCTGAAATTCTCTGAATGCTCTAATTCCAGGAATGGAAAGAACTAGCATTTCCATGTTGCAAGTAAGAAAAACTGAGACTCAAAGCTGTTGAGGTAGATTAAGGATACACAGCCTGGCAGTGTCAGAAGAGGAATTCAGTTTAAGACATATGACTCCAGTATTTTTTTCTGTTTGCCACTGTGTCCCCTACATGGTGGCATGGCATATAAACACTGACTATGCCATAAAATACAACATGGATATAAAGTAAAGCCTGGTCAAGTGGGTTTATTGGTTACTGTCAAGAAAGTGTTATTTTGTTTTTATTAAAGGATGGGTGTTTCCCAAATACCCTGTAATTGTGGGCTTTATTATAATGTTGCTGTGTGATGGATGTCCTTGAAAGAAAGGAGTTGCTCAAGCAAAGCCAGTGAAAATCAGCAAACTGTACTTAAGGATTACATCTCTGGCTGTAAATAGATTTTTAGAGTTCACATTTTATTTGTGTGTTTTTATAGCGATCAATAGGAAGCCATCTATAGCATTTAGGTGTTCCCATGCTGATTACTGTGACAGCTACTGAATCACTGCTAGGAAATTCAATGTGTTAACAGGTTATATTGGCTAGCTAAACATATCACTTGAATAGAATAGGAAGCAACAGTAGAAGGTCAGAGGACACTAAAAATATAAAAGTCTTATTGAAGAGGGCATGAAGGGGAAATAGAATCAGTTCCTAAATTTTCTTTTAAGGCATAGGACCCTTCAATGGTAGTGGTATTGAATATTATGTCAAAATTGTATATTAACAATAATTCCATGTCTCTTCATAGCCATATATTCTGCAAGATTGGATCCGAATTATTTCAAGGGTATTCCCCAACCCTGTGGTTGCAGTGACTTCCACTGATCCATGCACTGAGATTTTGGCTTGCTAGTCTTTGCTTTTTGACAGTGAAAAGTGTAGCGGTGGTCCAAGCACATTCCCAGACACCATTTTCCAGAAGTGAAAGGCCATGAGAGTTTATCTGTTCCCTTAGTATCAGGACATTTGTGTTTATTTTGGCAAATCAAATTCCATATAAGATGTCTCCAGTTTAAATCTTAGAATCCTGAGTGAAAAGACTCAGAGACTGCTCTTTTCTTGACTAAAATTTTAGGAAGTATTCTCTAAGATGGTTAGCATCTAAACTACAAAGGAATTTATGTTTCAAATCAATACCCTGGAACCACTTACAGGCAAGCTTAGAATGTTTATTCCATCAGGTGCTATCAGCTAAACCTAAGTGACAGAACAGCTCCCGCTGGAGTCACATTCACTTTGGAGTGGTCTTCAAAGGACATTTCTCAGGGATGAAAGCTGCAGTGCAATTAATCTGGAAAAAGTGAAGAAAAATTGTGACATTTTGAAATTCTTAACCAGACTATCACAAAACAGTAGAAATAATTTAAAATTGATTTAAATTGATTTAAATTGATTTAAATTTTGATTTGCACTTTTCCAATAAGAAAATTTAAAATGAAAATTACAGAGATCGGAGAAAAATTAAAACTTACACAAATATAACTATATTCTAGTTTGTTTTAAAGTAATTTGTTTTAAAGTTCATCTGGGGCGTTCCCTGGTGGCTCAGTGGGTTAATAATATGGTGTTGTCAGTGCTGTGACTCAGGTTAAGGCTGTGTGGCAGGTTCAATCCCCAGCCCAGGAACTTCCATGTGCCCTGAGTGTGGCCAAAAAAAAAAAAAAAAAAAATTAAAGTTCATCTGAAAAAAATCCTAAAAAATTATGATGAAAACATTTGTATATTCAGAGTTTTAAAAAACTGATTGAAGGAGTTCCCCCTGTGGAGCAGGAGAAGTGAATCCCACCAGTATCCATGAGGATGTGGGTTTGATCCCTGGCCTCACTCAGTGGGTCATCGATCACTGTTGCCATGGAGCTGTGGTGTAGGTTTCAGACATGGCTCAGGTCCTGCATTGCTCTGGCTGTGGTGTAGGCTGGAAGCTGTATCTCCGATTCAACCCCCTGGCCTGAGAACTTCTATATGCTGCAAATGTGGCCCTAAAAAGAAAAAAAGAATTGAGAGAATTAGAAGATAAATGTGTTGTGATGTTTATATCTAAATATTACTTATTTGGAGCATGGAGCATGACTTTCTACTGCCTATAAACAATAATAAGTTGGGGTAATGTAAGTGTATTTTAATTTGATAAAATTATTCAAACATATAGAATTTAATGGGAGCTTTATAATTCAGAATAATTACCTTATCAGAAAAAAACACATACTTTTGTTTCATATTTTTAATTTTTATTTTTTATTGAAGTATAGTTGATTTTCAATGTTTCAGATATACAGTAAAGTGATTCAGTTATACATATATATGTTATTGCAAGAAATTGAATATAGTTCCCTGTGCTATACAGTAAGTCCTTGTCCTTTATCTATTTTATATACAGTAGTATGTATATGTTAATTCCAATTTTAAAATTATCCCTCCCCCTCCGTTTCCCTTTTGGTAACCATAATTTGTTTTCTTTTTTCTTTTTCTTTTTAGGGCTGTCCCTATGGCATATGGAAGTTCCTAGACTAGGAGTTGAATTGGAGCTGCTGCTGCAGGTCCATACCACAGCCACAGCAATGCTGGATCCGAGCCTCATCTGCATTGTCACAGCTTGTGGCAACACCAGATCCTTAACCCATTGAATGAGGCCAGGGATTGAACCTGCGTCTTCCTGGACACCATGTTGGGTTCTCAACCTGCTGAGTGACAACAGGAACTCCATAAGTTTGTTTTCTATGTCTGTTAGTCTATTTCTGTATTGCAAATAAGTTCATTTGTATCTTTTTTTAGAATCCACACACAAATTATATGATACTTGCCTTTCTCTGACTTACTTCACTCAGTATGATTATCTCTAGATCCATCCATGTTGCTATAAATGGTATTATTTCATTCTTGTTAATGGCTGAGTAGTATTCCATGTTTCTTTATTCATTCATCTGTTGATGGACACTTAGGTTGTTCCATGTCTTGGCTATTGTAAATAGTGCTGTAATGAACACGGGAGCGCATATGTCTTAAGTCAGAGTTTCCTCTGGTTACATGCCCACGAGTGAGATTGCTGGATCATACAATACCTCTATTTTTAGGTTTTTAAGGAACCTCCATACTGATCACCATAGTGGACACCCCAATTTACATTCCCATCAATAGTATAGGAGGGTCCCCTTTTCTCCATACCTTCTCCAGCATTTATTATTTGTAGACTTTTTGATGATGGCATGCTGACTAGTGTGAGGCGATAACTGATTATGGTTTTGATTTGCACTTTTCCAATAATTAGCAACGATGAGCATTTTTCATGTGCTTTTTGGACATCTGTATGTCTTCAGAGAAATATCTACTTCTACCCATTTTTATTGGGTAGTTGTTTTTTGATATTGAGCTGTTTCAGCTGTTATTTTTAACATACATATTTTAGAAATTAATCCACGGTCAGACACAACATTTGCACATATTTTATCACATTCTGTAAGTTGTCATTTTTTTTTTTTTGTCTTTTGTCTTTTTTGTTGTTGTTTTGTTGTTGTTGTTGTTGTTGTTGCTATTTCTTGGGCCACTCCCGCGGCATATGGAGGTTCCCAGGCTAGGGGTTGAATCGGAGCTGTAGCCACCAGCCTACGCCAGAGCCACAGCAACGCGGGATCCGAGCCGCGTCTGCAACCTACACCACAGCTCACGGCAACACCGGATCGTTAACCCACTGAGCAAGGGCAGGGACTGAACCCGCAACCTCATGGTTCGTAGTCGGATTCGTTAACCACTGCGCCACGACGGGAACTCCTAAGTTGTCATTTTTGTTGTTTATGTTTCCTTTGATGTGCAAAAGCATTTAAGTTTAATTAGGTCCTATTTATTTATTTTTGCTTTTGTTTCCATTATGCTAGGAGAAGGATCTAAAAAAAATATTGCTGTGGTTTATGTCAGAGTGCACTGTGTATGTTTTCCTTTAGAAGTTTTATGATAGCTCATCTTACTTTTAAATCTTTAATCCATTTTGAGTTTATTTTTGTATATGGTATTAAAGAATGTTCTAATTTCATTTTTTTATGTGCAGCTGTACAGTTTTCTCAGCATAAATTATTGAAGAGGTGGTCTTTTCTCCATTGTATATTCCTGACTCCTTGTTTCAGATTAATTGCATATAGGTGTGTGGGTTTATTTCTGAGCTCTCTATCCTGTTACACTGATGCATGTGTCTGGTTTTCTTTTGCCAGTACCATACTATTTTGATGACTATAGCTTTTTAGTATAGTCTGAAGTCAGGGAGCATGATTCCTCCTGCTCCATTCTTTCTCAGGATTCTTTTGGCTATTCAGGGTCTTTTGTGTTTCTATAAAAATTTTAAAACTTTTTTTTTTTTTTTTTTTTTTTTTTTTTATTAAATTTTATTTTCCCACTGTACAGCAAGGGGGTCAGGTTATCCTTACATGTATACATTACAATTACAGTTTTTCCCCCACCATTTCTTCTGTTGCAACATGAGTATCTAGACATAGTTCTCAATGCTATTCAGCGGGATCTCCTTGTAAATCTATTCTACGTTGTGACTGATAAGCCCAAGCTCCCGATCCCTCCCACTCCCTCCCCCTCCCATCAGGCAACCACAAGTCTCTTCTCCAAGTCCATGATTGATTTTCTTTTCTGAGGAGATGTTCATTTGTGCTGGATATTAGATTCCAGTTATAAGTGATGTCATATGGTATTTGTCTTTGTCTTTCTGGCTCATTTCACTCAGTATGAGATTCTCTAGTTCCATCCATGTTGCTGCAAATGGCATTATGTCATCCTTTTTTATGGCTGAGTAGTATTCCATCGTGTATATATACCACATCTTCCGAATCCAATCCTCTGTCGATGGACATTTGGATTGTTTCCATGTCCTGGCTATTGTGAATAGGGCTGCAATGAACATGCGGGTGCATGTGTCTCTTTTAAGTAGAGCTTTGTCCGGATAGATGCCCAAGAGTGGGATTGCAGGGTCATATGGAAGTTTTATGTATAGATTTCTAAGGTATCTCCAAACTGTTCTCCATAGTGGCTGTACCAGTTGACATTCCCACCAACAGTGCAGGAGGGTTCCCTTTTCTCCACAGCCCCTCCAGCACTTGTTATTTGTGGATTTATTAATGATGGCCATTCTGACTGGTGTGAGGTGGTATCTCATGGTAGTTTTGATTTGCATTTCTCTTATAATCAGCGATGTGGAGCATTTTTTCATGTGTTTGTTGGCCATCTGTATATCTTCCTTGGAGAAATGTCTATTCAGGTCTTTTGCCCATTTTTCCATTGATTGATTGGTTTTTTTGCTGTTGAGTTGTATAAGTTGCTTGTATATTCTAGAGATTAAGCCCTTGTCAGTTGCATCATTTGAAACTATTTTCTCCCATTCTGTAAGTTGTCTTTTTGTTTTCTTTTGGGTTTCCTTTGCTGTGCAAAAGCTTTTCAGTTTGATGAGGTCCCATGGGTTTATTTTTGCTCTAGTTTCTATTGCTTTGGGAGACTGACCTGAGAAAATATTCATGATGTTGATGTCAGAGAGTGTTTTGCCTATGTTTTCTTCTAGGAGTTTGATGGTGTCCTGTCGTATATTTAAGTCTTTCAGCCATTTGGAGTTTATTTTTGTGCATGGTGTGAGGGTGTGTTCTAGTTTCATTGCTTTGCATACAGCTGTCCAGGTTTCCCAGCAATGCTTGCTGAATAGACTTTCCTTTTCCCATTTGATGTTCTTGCCTCCCTTGTCAAAGATTAATTGACCATAGGTGTCAGGGTTAATTTCCAGATTCTCTATTCTGTTCCATTGGTCTGTCTGTCTGTTTTGATACCAGTACCACACTGTTTTGATGACTGTGGCTTTGTAGTATTTCTTGAAGTCTGGGAGAGTTATGCCTCCTGCTTGGTTTTTGTTTCTCAGGATTGCTTTGGCGATTCTGGGTCTTTTGTTGTTCCATATAAATGTTTGGATTGTTTGTTCTAGTTCTGTGAAAAATGTCATGGGTAATTTGATAGGGATTGCATTGAATCTGTAGATTGCTTTGGGTAGGATGGCCATTTTTACAATATTGATTTTTCCAATCCAGGAACATGGAATATCTTTCCATTTTTTTACATCTTCTTTGATTTCTTTGATTAAGGTTTTATAGTTCTCGGCATATAGGTCCTTTACCTCTTTGGTTAGGTGTATTCCGAGGTATTTGATTTTGTGAGGTACAATTTTAAAAGGTATCGTATTTTTGTATTCCTTTTCTAATGCTTCATTGCTGGTATACAGAAATGCAACTGACTTCTGAATGTTAATCTTATATCCTGCCACTTTGCTGAATTTATTAATCAGTTCAAGGAGTTTTGGGGTTGAGTCCTTAGGGTTTTCTAGGTATAGAATCATGTCATCTGCATACAGTGACAGTTTGATCTCTTCTCTTCCTATATGGATGCCTTTGATTTCTTTTGTTTGTCTAATTGCTGTGGCTAAGACTTCCAAAACTATGTTGAAGAGCAGTGGTGAGAGTGGGCATCCCTGTCTTGTTCCAGATTTGAGTGAGAAGGCTTTCAGTTTTTCCCCATTGAGGATTATATTTGCTGTGGGTTTATCATAAATGGCTTTGATTATATTCAGGAATGTTCCCTCTATACCCACTTTGGCGAGGGTCTTGATCATGAATGGATGTTGAACTTTGTCAAATGCTTTTTCTGCATCTATTGAGATGATCATATGATTTTTGACTTTTTTTTTGTTAATGTGGTGTATGATGTTGATTGATTTGCGTATGTTGAACCATCCTTGTGAACCTGGGATGAACCCAACCTGGTCATGGTGTATAATTTTTTTGATATGTTGTTGGATTCGGTTGGCTAAGATTTTGTTGAGAAGTTTTGCATCTATATTCATCAATGATATTGGGCGATAGTTTTCTTTTTTGGTGGTATCTCTGCCTGGTTTTGGAATGAGGGTGATGGTGGCCTCATAGAATGTCTTTGGGAGTATTCCTTCTTCTTCAACCTTTTGAAAGAGTTTAAGGAGGATGGGCACCAATTCCTCTTTATATGTTTGATAGAATTCACCTGTGAAGCCATCTGGTCCTGGGCTTTTATTTGTAGGGAGTGATTTTATGACCTCTTCAATTTCATTTCTAGTGATTGGTCTGTTCAGTTGGTCTGTTTCTGCTTGATTCAGTTTTGGCAGGCTGTAAGATTCTAGAAAATTGTCCATTTCTTCCAGATTGTCAAACTTATTGCCATATAGTTGTTCATAGTATTCTCTTATGGTTTTTTGTATTTCTGCTGTATCCGTTGTGATTTCTCCTTTTTCATTTATAATTTTGGTGATTTGGGTTCTTTCTCTCCTCTTTTTAGTGAGTCTGGCCAGGGGTTTATCAATTTTGTTCACCTTTTCAAAGAACCAGCTCTTGGTTTTATTAATTTTCTCTATTGTTTTTTGAGTCTCTATTTTATTGATTTCTTCTTTGATCTTTACAATTTCCTTCCTTCTGCTGACTTTAGGACATCTTTGTTCTTCTTTTTCTAATTCATTTAGGTGGAGGGTTAAGTTGTCAATTTGGGATCTTTCTTCTTTTTTGAGAAAGGCCTGGATTGCTATAAATTTCCCTCTGAGCACTGCTTTCGCAGCATCCCATAGATTTTGAGAGGTTGTGTCTTCATTATCATTTGTTTCAAGATAGTTTTTAATTTCCTTCTTGATTTCCTCATTGACCCATTGGTTTTTTAGTAGCATGTTGTTTAGTCTCCATGGAGTAGGTTTTTTCTCTTTCCTTTTCCCATGGTTGATTTCTAATTTCATGGCATTGTGGTCAGAGAAGATACTTGAGATAATTTCTATGCTCCTAAATTTATTGAGATTCGCTTTATGTCCCAATATGTGGTCGATTCTTGAGAATGTTCCATGAGCATTTGAGAAGAATGTGTATTCTGATTTTTTTGGATGTAGTGTCCTGAAGATATCAATTAAGTCTAACTTTTCTATTGTTTCCTTTAGGATCTCTGTTGCTTTATTGGTTTTCTGTCTAGAGGATCTGTCCATTGATGTGAGGGGGGTATTTAGGTCTCCTACTATGATTGTATTCTCATCAATATCTCCCTTTATGTCTGTTAATATTTGTTGTATGTATCTGGGTGCTCCTATGTTTGGGGCATATATGTTGATGATAGTAACATCCTCTCCTTGGATGGATCCCTTAATCATTAAATAGTGTCCTTCTTTGTCTTTCTTTATGTCTTTTGTTTTAAAGTCTATTTTGTCTGATATGAGCGTTGCAACTCCTGCTTTTCTGTCATGTCTATTGGCATGAAATACTTTTCCCCAGCCTTTCACTTTCAATCTATATGTATCTTTTGTCCTAAGGTGAGTTTCTTGTAGGCAGCATATCGAAGGTTTTTGCCGTTTTATCCACTCAGCCATTCTGTGTCTTTTGATTGGGGCATTCAGTCCATTGACATTTAAGGTGATAATTGATAGATGATTATTTATTGCCATTTGATCCTCGTGTTCCAGTTGATTCTATGGTTCTCCATTCTTCTTTTTTTTTTTTTTTTTTTTTTTGGTTGGATGGTCTCCTGTTATTATCTGCTTGAGTGTATTTTTTTTTTTCATTTCTTGCAAATGCAATATTTGGTTTTGGCTTGTGGTTGCCCTGTTTTTTAAGTATGCTAACCCCTTCCCATAATTGTGTGTTTTAGCCTGATGGTCCTGTAAGTTCAAACACTTCATTATTATATTAAAATTAAGAAGAGAGACATACATACAAACAAAAAGGATTATTTACCTCCTAACATCCCTTGCCCACATTTTATGGTTTTGATGACTCTTTTATTTTTTTCTTTTTTAATTTTATTTTGTTTGAAGCATGTTCATGATTAAATCTGTATGCTGGCTTATTTGAGTGACTGCTCTCTGATTGTATCTTCCTCAGTCCTAGTTCTTCCTCTTCTTCTTCTTCTTCTTTTTTTTTTTTTTTCTTTTCTTTTTTCTTCTCTTTCCTTCCTTTCTTTTTGGTTTAGAGAAGCCCTTTCAATATTTCCTTTAACCTGGGTTTTGTGTTGCTGTATTCTTTAAGTTTTTGTTTGTTGGGAAAAATTTTTATTTCCCCTTCTATTTTAAATGATATTCTTGCTGGATAAAGTATTCTAGGTTGCATATTTTTTCCTTTGAGCACTTTAAATATCTCTTGCCATTCCCTCCTGGCCTGTAGTGTTTCTGTAGAGAAATCAGCTGATATTCTTATGGGGGTTCCCTTGTAGGTAACATTCTGTTTTTCTCTTGCTGCCTTTAGGATCCTCTCTTTATCACTAACTTTTGCCATTTTTATTATGATGTGTCTTGGTGTGGGTCTGTTTGGGTTCAGTTTGTTTGGGGCCCTCTGTGCTTCTTGTATCTTGAATCCAGTATCCTTTAGATTTGGGAAGTTTCCAGCGATAATTTCTTCAAATACATTTTCCATTCCTTTATCTTTTTCTACTCCTTCTGGAATTCCTATTATGCGTAGATTGGCCCGTTTTATATTATCCCATAGGTCTCTTATATTGCTTTCCAGTTTTTTGATTCGGTTTTCTGTCTGTTGACCAGATTGAGTGATTTCCATTATTCTATCTTCCATATCACTGATTCGTTCTTCTGCATTATTCATTCTAGTTTTTACTGCCCCTAGTTCAGTTTGCATCTCTGCAAATGAATGTTCTAGTTTTTCTTGGCTCCTCCTTATATTTTCTAGCTCCTTTCTGAGGGTATCTGCATTGCTGTTCATATCTTCTCTTAATTCCTTCAGTATTTTCACTATTTCTCTTTTGAACTCCAGGTCTGTCAGACTGCAGAGATCAGTTTCATTGTTGACTGTTTTAGGTGAGTTCTCCTGTTGGTTTGACTGGGGGTGGTTTCTCAGCTTCTTCATCTTGCTTGTTGTCTTCTTTCTCCTGAGGGAGTTGTACTCTCCGTTATCGGGTAGTGTTTGCCTTGTCACTGCCCTGGAATATTTCCTGAGGGCTGTCGTTGTTGGTCAATCTTTTTTTTTTTTGAGGCAGTGTGGCTTTTCTGGAGTGTTGATGGGACTAACAGTGTTTCTTTGAAGCAAAGGAGGACTTCCTGAGGGCAGACAGGACTGGGAGGTCCACCCCACGATGGTAGCAGATTTCACTTGGTTCTCAGCACCCCCTGGGGTCTTGGGCGGGTAGCAGGGCCCTTGGAGACTCAAGAGGTTCCTCCCCAGGGCAGCCCGGCTCAGAAAGACCGTCTGAGATCTTTTCCCGATTCCGCCAGGCTTGTTGCAGCTTTTCTGGGCTGCAGGGGGTCCTGCCTGGAGCTGGCAGTCCTATGCAGCTGGTCCACTAGGTCTCAGCACCCCTTGGGGTCTTGGGCGGGTAGCAGGGCCTTTGGAGACTCAAGAGGCTCCTCCCCAGAACAGCCCGACTCAGAAAGACCGTCTGAGATCTTTTCCCAAGTCGGCCAGGCTTGTTGCAGCTTTTCTGGGCTGCAGGGGGTCCTGCCTGGAGCTGGCAGTCCTATGCAGCTGGTCCACTAGGTCTCAGCACCCCCTGGGGTCTTGGGCGGGTAGCAGGGCCCTTGGAGGCTCAAGAGGCTCCTCCCCAGGACAGCCTGACTCAGAAAGACCGTCTGAGATCTTCTCCCAAGTCGGCCAGGCTTGTTGCAGCTTTTCTGGGCTGCAGGAGGTCCTGCCTGGAGCTGGCAGTCCTATGCAGCTGGTCCACTAGGTCTCAGCACCCCTTGGGGTCTTGGGCGGGTAGCAGGGCCCTTGGAGGCTCAAGAGGCTCCTCCCCAGGGCAGCCCGATTCAGAAAGACCGTCTGAGATCTTTTCCCGATTCCGCCAGGCTTGTTGCAGCTTTTCTGGGCTGCAGGGGGTCCTGCCTGGAGCTGGCAGTCCTATGCAGCTGGTCCACTAGGTCTCAGCACCCCCTGGGGTCTTGGGCGGGTAGCAGGGCCCTTGGAGGCTCAAGAGGCTCCTCCCCAGGACAGCCCGACTCAGAAAGACCGTCTGAGATCTTTTCCCGATTCCGCCAGGCTTGTTGCAGCTTTTCTGGGCTGCAGGGGGTCCTGCCTGGAGCTGGCAGTCCTATGCAGCTGGTCCACTAGGTCTCAGCACCCCTTGGGGTCTTGGGCGGGTAGCAGGGCCCTTGGAGACTCAAGAGGCTCCTCCCCAGGACAGCCCGACTCCGAAAGACCGTCTGAGATCTTTTCCCAATTCGGCCAGGCTTGTTGCAGCTTTTCTGGGCTGCAGGAGGTCCTGCCTGGAGCTGGCAGTCCTATGCAGCTGGTCCACTAGGTCTTAGCACCCCCTGAGGTCTTGGGCGTGTAGCAAGGCCCTTGGAGACTCAAGAGGCTCCTCCCCGGGGGAGCCCGTCTCAGAAAAACCGTCGGAGAATTAGGTCGATCTATTCACGGCCTGGCTAGGCTTGTTCTAGCTTTTCTGGGCTGCAGGCCTTTTCTAGGGGGCTGGTGGTGTTTGGTGCTGCTCTGTGGAAGTGTAGCCCCTCCAAAGGGCAAGCAGGCCTGTGCAGGGAGAGCCCCTGCGGTGGTAGGCTTCAGGCAATTGTTGAGGCCAGCCCTCCTGGATGGCAGGCAGCCCCAGGTTGGGCGAGAGCGTAGGGGGTGGCGGGGGTGGGGGGAGGGAATGCACTGGGAAGCACAGCTTTCTGCTAGCTAGCGGGCCTGTAAGCTTGTTGTGGCGTGGGGGGTATTCTATGGGGACCCACCCCTTCTTCTCTCCCCTCCCCAGCACGGGCGCAGACCAGGCTCTTCTCCCAGGTTCCCTCTGAGGCGGCTTTCCACTTCCCCGCCCCTAGAGTATTGCTCCCTTCCTCTGCGACAGCTTTGTTTTCTAGTCTCCCAGGCAGTCTCTGCCCCGTCAAATGGTTTAGAGACCTCCCAAGCAGTTTCCGCTCTTCCCCGCCCCCCTAGCCCGGGGACTAATCTCTGGAGCCGAGGTCTCGGTGCCCAGCCCCCCCCCCCCAGGCGTCCCCCGGCCCTTTCTTGGGGACTAACCTTCGGAGGCGAGGTCTCGGTGCCCAGCCCCAACCCAGGCGTCCCCCGGCCCCCTCTCGGGAACCAACCTTCAGAGCTGAGGTCTCGGTGCCCAGCCCCCACCCAGGCGTCTCAATTTTTGGTGACTGTGCCCGTAGTTCAGATGGTCCGTTGGGTTCTTGATCGTTTTTCCGTACTCCGACTTACTGCTACACTCTTCTCTGCATCTGGGGATTCCTCCGGTTCGTTTGATCTTTCCCCCGGTAGGAGACTTTCCAGGGTGCGGGATCCCTTTCTCCTCCGCAGTTCCCTTTCGGGAGCGCCCGTCCCGCTCGGATTCACCTTCTCTCACTCTCCTCTTTTCTCCCGTTCTGCCCAATAATGTCACGAATTTCTTGCCGTTATTGGAGTTTAGGTTCCTCTGCCAGCGATTGGTTGTTGTTCTGTGCGAGTCATTTCTTCTGTAGATGTGCTTTTTTTGTTGTGTTTGTGGGAGAGGGCGAGCGTGTCCCCCTACTCCTCCGCCATCTTGTCCTCTCTCAAAATTTTAAAACTTTTTGTTTCACGTCTGTGAAAAATGCCATTTATAATTTGATAGGGACTGCATTGACTCTGTAGATTGCCTTGGGTATTATAGTCACTTTTTTTTCTTTTGTCTTTTTAGGGCCACACCTGCAGCTATGGAGGTTCCCAGGCTAGGGGTCAAATCAGAGCTACAGCTGCCAGCCCACTCCACAGCCACAGCAATGACAGATCTGAGCCACATCAGCAACCTATACCACAGCTCATGACAATGCCGGATCCCCAACCCACTAAGCAGGGCCAAGGATTGAACCTACAACCTCATGGTTCCTTGTCAGATTCGTTTGCACTACAGCACAATGGAACTCCTTATAGTCATTTTAATCAATTAATCAATACTGATTTTTTCTAATCCAAGACAAGGTATACTTTTCTGTCTGAAAAGCACACCTTTTAAAATATAATTTAATTGATAATTTTCTGATTTTTTTTCTTTCTCTCTCTCTTTTTTTTTTTTTTCCTTTTCTAGGGCTGCTCCCACGGCATGGGGAGGTTCCCAGGCTAGGGGTCTAATTGGAGCTGTAGCCATGTCTGTGACCTACACCATAGGTCATGGCAACGCTGGATCCTTAACCCACTGAACAAGGCCAGGGATCGAACCTGCAACCTCAGGGTTCCTAGTCAGATTCATTAACCACTGCGCCACAACGGGAACTCCAGATAATTTTCTGATTCTTTTATAGAAATATAATCATATTTTCTTTTTACTTTTACTTTTGTAAAAAAGGCCATAACTTGTATAATTTAGGTATTAAAAGTGTTTCAATGTTGTAAAATTAATGGACAAAATAAATCATTTAATTTATATGAAAAACAAATGGAGGACATTAAAATCTGTTATATGAGTTTATGTTCTTTCATTAATTTTGGTATTTATAAATTTTATTTCTACTTAAATTACTTATGTTCAAATTATGAGTAAAAATGCATATGTCAATATGTAGTCATGTTAAATTATTGAGTACTTCACTAGTGTAATTTATTTTGTTATAATCTTAACTTTCTCAGATTGTTATTTTGTATATCTCTCTATATAGATTTAGGAAATATGGGGTAAAAGGAAAGCTTAGAAAATTTTAGAGTTAAAATGTATTTTTATGTACAGAATATCATGACATTTTATAAATTACATATCCTTTTGGTAATTTTTTAAGAAGAGTTATGAGCTGAATTTCAACGCAGTTTTTAAAACCTGATTATTAGGTACTATAATTCCAATTCATTATGGGTTTTGAATTTCAACAAACTTCAAGGAAAAAAATGTTTCATCAGCAAAATTACTGCATCTTAGGGCATTATTTAATTATTAATCTTATAAGGTTTCTATTTTCATTTCTTTAGCTGCCTTAGTAAAGAATAGAAGGCACAATACCACTGCAGAGAAAATGAATACACTGGATTAAAAGAAAAAAAAAACCAGGCTGGCATTTTAAAAATGTTGGTTTTTATGAAAGTTTTTCCTGAATTTGTACTTTTTAGTAGAAGCTTGAAGTGATAAATTCTTTTTTTTTTGTCATTTGAAAAATTATGCTGTGAATTATTGCTATTAAAAAGAGTTTGTTTCTTATATGAAACTAAAAATTAGCAGAGAATCTTGAAATAATTTTCTGGTAAGTTTAGAGCGTCTTGAAAATTGGAAGCATTCTAGGCAGTACTTTAGAATGCTTAAATGTCAATTTTTAAAGTTATCTTTTTGTCTATTAAAATAGCAAGGGAGTCTATTTTTAATATTGTTTGTATGGTTTTAATCGTAATTGTACATAAGGCTTTAATAGTATGTAATTTCATTTATTTAACATTCATTGTTGTAACAAAAGTTTGCCAGATAAATCACACATGGGCTATACCTCTAAGAAATGATGATTTGAGTAACTCTTAACAATAGTAAGGTCAATAACCGATAATAATAACAACAATAGTATATTTTTTGAATCATTAATCTGTGCTTAAGCTATGTCCTATGCTTAGCAGATGATAAACACAATTCCAATTTTTCCTCATAACAAATCCCTGAACTATTTACTACTATATGGTCCTTCTGTTTTATACATGAGTAGAAGATTCCTGAAGGTTGCACAAAGTTAAAAGACTGATTTTGAAATTTTCAGAATTAAAATAATGAGAAAAGTGGTACATCTGCAATTGAAACATCTGTTTGATTTTATGTTTTTTTAATCTGTTTGATTTTAAAGCCTATTTCAGAATTATTATTCTTTACTACCTCATAAATTATGAGCCCCAAATTATCATACTCTACTTGGACTTTTAGGGTTTTATTGAAAAGAGATCAAGAATTGACCAATGCTTGTTTCAGTCACATTGTGTACGGAAAGGTACACACACTTAAGGAAACTCAGTTGTCTTTATTTCAGTGGTACAACTGTAAACAATGCTTTTTGGGAATCTCTTCAAGGATCTGATTATTAATTTGCCTTGGGAGTGTGAGTTTGTAGCTGGATTACAGGAGATACTGTGGTACTAACTGTCCAGCTATTAAAGATGGGAGATGGAACACTAGCTTCTAGAGGAAAAAAAAAAAAAAAGCTCTGCTTTTTACTATTAAAAATGCTCATTGTTTCACAAGCTTTCCTATTAGTTTCATGCATCTAAGAAAAATAACTGACCCTCTGTCCACAGGGATAACAAACAGTCCTCAATAATTTTATAGTTGCCAAGGGCTCAGTTTTTATCTTTACCACCACCATTGTCCTCCTCCTCCTCCTCATCAATATCAGGCAGGTACTGCTTCTCATTCTTAAATGCAGGCACTATTATCTGAGGGAGGGAAAACAACTAGGATTAAAGAAACTGAACTCCAGCCTCAATTTCTTCTTTTTATGACATTGCATTGCCGCAGGATACCTGTTAGATATTTAATGTGAGATGTCATCTTGTTTCTAAAATTCCAATGTAAATTTAGCACAAACTGTAGCATCACATGATATTATGAAATAATATCAGGCATGGTATTCTATTATTATATGATAAGATCAGGAAAGGTAATTAATCATCCAAAAAACTATATGCTACTGAAATCACACTTGAAATGGCTGATTTACAAGCATAAACATTTGTTTTAAAATCCAGACAGTTATTTCATCTGATCCTGACTGGGATCTAGTTCTTTACTTGTACCCCAAAATAATACAGTTTGTTTGATTCGGTGTACGTTTTCAAAGGGGAACATTAAATGGAAGGTGGCATTGTCTGGGGCATTTTCCTCTTGCCAAAGCGAGTATATGGGCAATGTAGGCAAAGAGGACTTATACCTGGTTTAATATCCCCTGGTTTAATATTCCCTGCATTCAAACAAAGAGAAATGAGTTGTATTTTGAGTGCATTAGGAGACACATCCCCATAGGCATGGATAAAAACATACAAAATCCTTCCACTTGCACTTGTAATTGGAATTATTTGGCATCAGAATTTTGAGACAAGTGAGAAAGACATTAAGTTTGGAATATGGTCCCTACTCTGCCCTTGAATTTCACATTCAATACTCCTTTTTAAAAGCTCTCCAAAGAGACCATTTCCATATTATTTCTCTTTATGCTCAACTTGATAGTCAAATATGACTATTTGAAGTCTGATCTTCAAATATAAGAACCCAACCTGGAATTTCAAACACAATTGTATAATAATCTTTGGGCAGAAGAGAATGCAACAAACTTCCAGTGAATTGAAACACCTGCTTTACGGATACCCTATGGAGGACAAGACATACACATGTGGGCAATCCAACAAATTTAACAAGACCTAATGAGCCTTGAAACTGTAATTTAATTCTTAATTTCTGTGAAGTAAATTTAGTAATGACTGATAAGGATCATCATCATCCACACTTAGAGAGTCATTAACAGGGAAGTGGAAACACCTGTCCTTTTATGTTAAGGCGCTTCGTTCACTTTATCTAGGACTTGAAGCTGCTGTCCCTCGTATAGGAACAACGAAGAAAAGGTTCCAGGGTTCAAAAGATCTTAAAAGCAAAATTCCACACTATAAAAGTGTGATGGTCTTTAAAATCAAATTCCATACTATAAGGTTAAGGCTAACAAATGCTTTATAACATCTTATATTCTCAGGGAAGAGTAGGTCTGGTATGACCTGTATACCCTTGGGTGATTACCTGCCTGCATGACACTTGTTTCAAACAAAGATATGTTTGCTTTGTACAATTAAGTTCCAGAAGAGACTATTTTCTTGCAATAGGTTTCCTTTGTTAACATCACAGTGCAGCCTCTGTGCATTCTTTCTCTGATATTATTTGTTTCATAGTAAGGATTTTGTTTTTAGACAAAGATGCTGGTCATATTCGGCACGAATCAAGACAATGGCTGGATAGGTTGGACACAAACTATTCTGCTACTGAAACTACTAGAGTATTTCATTGATTAGTTAAACTCAATAACGTGTGTTTACTATGATGCAGATAAAGTGCTAGCCAAGTGTGAGAAATGATTGCTGGTGAGAGGGTTTGACTCCAGGTGTTCTGAGGAGCTATCTAGGGCGAAAAATAATATTTTGTTGTTTCTTGTGTAATAGATGAAAATCAACATATTTGGGGTTATCATTAATGTCAATAATAGAGTTAATATTATTTTGTTTATAATATAACCCAAAGTGTCCTTACACAGAGGAGAAGAGGAAAAAAGAGTGTATGGTCATTGGGATGTAGGGTTATAGAAATAGGGTACCATATGGCATGGAAGTAAGGAAAGACAATTTGATGGCACGAAAGTGGGAGGATGAAGCAACAGCCACATTATAAGGTGTATCTCACACAGTTTAACAGAAACAATCAGAAATTCAACTCCTGCAGAATATGGGTTTTATGTAAAATAGTTTCAAATGAATATGTAATAGGAATCACGTAGGTTGGGAGCCAAATGCAGATTTTCAGGTTAAACTGTCTGAGACTATTTCAGTAATACCATTGTCCTCGACCCAAGGAATTGGGTCATGTAGCTGATCTAGTTGGACCTCACTGAAAAATAGTTGATATGAATTAGGTGTTAAAAAATAAAAATCAATAAAATTTATCTTTTTGCAGTTAAGTTGAAAGATTTACTTGAATACTGTAGCTTTATTTATGTCTTGAAATAAGGTAGTGTGAATATTCCAACTTGGTTCTTTTAAAAAATTGTTATATTACATTTCCATTGTCTTTCCACATATATTTTAGTTCAGCTTATTGATTTCTATAAAATATCCTGTTAATATTTTGACATATTGTGTCCAGGCCCTAGATCTAATTGAGACAAAGTGATATCTTAATATTAAATCTTACAATCCATAAATGTAGCATTTTTCTTCGTTAATTTGTCTACTATGGATTCTTTCAGTAGTGCTTTGATTTCTCTGTACTGATATTACACACACTTTATAAAAGTTTATATATCTTATATTTTTGGTGCTATAGTAAGTGTTAGTGATTTTTATTTTAATTTCCAACTATTTATTGGCAGTATATTGACCTTGTATACTGGAACTTTGCTAAACTTGCTGATTAGTTCTGGGAGGATTTTGCAGATTATTGGAGATTTTCTACATAGATCATGTCATGTGTGAATAGGGACCATTTTGTTTCTTCCTTTTAAATATGGATGCTTTGTGTTTCTTTAAATTACCTTGTTATACTGGCAAAGATTCCCTGTAGGTCTTTGTATAGAAGTGTTGGAAGCAGATATCTTTCTTTGTGTCTAATGTTAGGGGAAAAATATTCAGACTTTCATAGCAGGCATAAGGATAACAGTGTTTTCTTCTTTTTTGATACTGTTTCTATTCCCAATTGACTGAGAGTGTTACTAGGAATGGTTTGTTTTTTTTTTTTTTTTTTTTTTTGCTATTGTCATTCATTTTATTTTCACATATGCCATAAACATGATACACTGCTACTCTTTGGGTTTCAGTTAATTTTAGAGTAATTTAAAATGAGGAGGAGTTCCCGTCGTGGCGCAGTGGTTAACAAATCCGACTAGGAACCATGAGGTTGTGGGTTCGGTCCCTGCCCTTGCTCAGTGGGTTAAGGATCCAGTGTTGCCGTGAGCTGTGGTGTAGGTTGCAGACGCGGCTCGGATCCTGTGTTGCTGTGCCTCTGGCGTAGGCCGGTGGCTAGAGCTCCGATTGGGCCCCTAGCCTGGGAACCTCCATATGCCGTGGGAGCGGCCCAAGAAATAGCAACAACAACAAAAGACCAAAAAAAAAAAAAAAAAGATATTTAAAATGAGGAAAAATCTTTTATATTTACAGTCATTTAAAGCTTATGCAGAACTATTCATATGTTTGTGTGGATTCAGGTTTCTCTCCGATATAATAATAATAGGCCTGATCATTTCTTTTAATATTTCTTACAGTGCAGATCTGCTGGCAATGAATTCTCTGGTTTTATCTAAAAAGGCTTTATGTTTTCTTTCATTTTGAAACATTTTCACCTGGTATAAAATTCTGGGATGACAGTTTTATCTATTAGCCTTTAAAAATGCCTCCCATTGTCTTCTAGATTACAAAATTTCTGATTAAAAGTTCTGCTGTAATTCTCTCTCTCATTTGTTTTTTGCTCTGTTGTGAGATTTTTCTTTAGTGTTGCTTCTCAACAACTTAAATATGATATGTGTAGATGTTTGTGTTTGCTTATCTTTATGTTAAAAAAATGTATCTTGCTGAAATGTATATGCTAGAATTCTCTTTCTGCTCAGATGTTTTGGCTGTGTTTAATTTTAATTCTAGAGTCTTTTACGTATTACATTTTGTCTTTTTTTTTTTTTTTTTTTTTTTTTTTTTTTTTTTTTTTTTTTTTTTTTTTTTTAGGGCCACACCTGCGGCATATGGAGGTTCCCAGGCTAGGGGTCTAATCGGAGCTGTAGCCGCCGGCCTATGCCAGAGCCACAGCAACCTGGGATTCGAGCCATGTCTGCAAACCTACACCGTAGCTCATGGCAATGCCAGATCCTTTACCCACTGAGCAAGGCCAGGGATCAAACCTGCAACCTCATTACTTAGTCAGATTCATTAACCACTGAGCCACGACGGGAATGCCTTTACGTATTACTTACAGCTGTTTTAAACACTTTTTTTTTTTTAAATCCAAAATGTGTCATTTCTGAGTGTGGGCCTTCGGATTGCTTTCTCATTTGACAGTGAGTTGTTTATCTTTGCTTTTTAAAAATTTTTTCTTTGAGTGTGTCTCTAAATTTGTGACTCTGAATTTTATCCTAAATACTACATGTAGGATAGCAAGCTCAGGCAAATGGTATTTGTTTAATAATCATTATATTTCTTATGTACGTCATCAACAGGAGAAGGAGGTTGAGTCAGTAGACTTGGGATTTAAGCTAGGTTTGGATTTTGATGCTGTTATGTTACTCTCGGTCAACTACGCAGTGCAAATTCTTCCATGGTTTAAGGGTAAGGTTTTTCACAATATTTCTTCTCAAACATCATATTTAGTCCACATGCATATTTAGTGCATATTTGTCTGCACTCATGCCTCACAGGGAGACTCACTCAGATTTTTGCCCTCCCCCCATAACAGTAGTGCCATTGCTTTTTACTCAGCAGTCTGGTGTTGGAGTAGTTCTGTTGTCCTAGAACAATTTTAATCTTAGGCTGGGCCACAGTCTTGGGTGTGGGCCTTTCTCAATAATATGCCCTCTGTACCAGTAGTAGAAGACCTTTAAAGGCCCAAGCTCATGGAGTTCCCCTGGTGGCACAGCGGAAATGAATCCAAGTAGGAACCATGAGGTTGCAGGTTTGATCCCTGGCCTCCCTCAGTGGGTTAAGTATCCAGCGTTGCTGTGGCTGTGGCGTAGGCCAGCAGCTGCAGATCTGGTAAGAGCCCTAGCCTGGGAATCTCCGTTTGACGCGGGTGCGGCCCTAAAAAAGACAAAAATAACACAAAACAAAAGCCCAAGCTCAGGACTCCTCAAGTTCTTTCTTCAGGGATAGAAGGTTTGATTCCTTTCCCACTCCCCAGCCACAATGGCCAGGCAGCTGTTCCCTAAGGGCAATAGTTTCTGCTGCCCTTCCTCTAAGAGCTTAATCAGAGGTTAATTAGGAGAGAACAATCTGAGTAAGAATCTGTACCTTTCCTGGAGCTAAAATCCTTCCTGTTCTTCAGGACTGCATCACTGTCAACCTGCAATTATTTCTGTGAGTGCCTGATAGGGGTCTCTGGACATAAGCCTCTGAGTGGGCCCATCTCCCCTTGTGTCGTGACTCCTTGGCTTTTATGTTCTTATGCTAGCCAACACTCGGATGTTAGCACTTATATAAAATTTTATGTGTCCGACTGATCTTTAGCCCATGTTCTATCACAGGTGATTTATTGCTTAAGCCCCATCTCTTCTTGGAAGCACCTCACTTTTCTTAGATTACAGAGTATTTGGTTTGTGACCTCACTCCTCTGAAAGATTCAAGAAAAGCTGTAATTCTGCAGATTATCTGGTGTTTTTAGAAGGAGTGATTTTTCCATCTTTGTACCTCCTGGGCAGTTAGAAGACTCGACTCTTCAAAGGATTTCTCTAACTTTTTAGCCTCTTGTTCTGAATAGCTTCTGAATTTTATAATTTTCTAATGAGAACACAGACCAAATATTTGTTTCAACTTTACGCCCCTCCATTTTCAGAGATTCTGACTTACTCAACTCTCTAGTTTTTGAGGCCTTATATCAAGAGAATTGCCTGAAACGCTGCTGGTTTTTCAAATTAGACGTCAGTCTCTTTGATCTGTGACTCAGATTCTCAGCTTGGAACCTAGAAGCAACACATACACCAAATAGAATTGTTCTTCCAAATGCGTGACCCTCTCTGTCAAGTGTGCTTTCCTTTGTGATTCTCAAATGCCTTTATATAGTTATCTATCTATCTATTCATTTATCTACCTATCTATCCATCTGTCTATTTAATTTATAGTTTATCTGTGGAGCCATTGTTTGGCATAATCCACTCCATGGTAGCTGGTAGTTAGGAGCATATGGCCCTCCCCTTTTTTTTCTGTTTTAATTACTATTCTTTCCTTTTATCAATCTAACCAGTGTATTACCGTACATATTACCTTAAACAGATTACTTACTATAATCTGGCAGTTCCATGTTGCCCTTTAATGGTGTTTTATATGCAAATTGTAAGAAAAAGACTATGCCCTCAAAAATATTGGCTCAGATAAGAGTTATTTTTTGTCTCATGGAACAATCTAAATATAGGGTCCTGGTCAAAGTTGACTATGTCCTGCTCCATTAGAAAATCAACATATTCTGATTCCTTCTATCACATTGTTCTACCTGCTAGAATACTGTTCTATTCTTTACAATCAAAAGTGTCTCAGCCACACCTTAACTTTCAAGTCTGTATTCCTTTGGTGTTGTTTTGGAGGCTGGGAATGTTTAGGAGGCAGGACAATTAGAGGCTTTTTGCAGGCAGGGCTTATATTTTCTTTGATGATAAAATCCTCTAAAATCTCAATCAGTTTCTAGTTTCTGTTTATTTGTTTGTTTTTTCCTTCTTCCAAATCTCTTCTGCAGATAGCACAAACTTCTCATCTTGTCATAATTCTTGAGCTTGGACAAGATTGTACTTGTTGGACTTTGCTGCCCATTTCTTTCTTCCTCAACATTACCAACTTCTGGCAAAATGGGGAAAAAAAAATTTGGCAGCAAGCAAAGGAAGTTTCTTTTAACTGGATTATTCTCCCTTCAATATTTCTTTACACATTATGTAATTCTTGTCTTACTTCAAGAACTGTACAATTTCACTAAAGCAGTGATCAAAGACTCTTGTAATGTTTGCAAGTAAGTCCCCCCATAGAATAAGTGATAGGTTTGATGAGACCATGGTCTACTTTCTTGTTAATAAAGGCAATAGTTTCATCAAGAACCTTCTCAGTTTTCCCTGCTGTAGTATCTATTTTCACCACCAACTGTCCAACTTCTGAAGCAATTCTATACCGTTTAGGTTTATGTTTCTCTAGCACTCCAACTCCAGGTAAAATTTTCTGTACCAGTAATTTACAACATATTATTCACACATGTATATCCCTTCCCACACAGCCATATAATTATCATGTTAAAAATGAAATGAGTTAGAGAACTATAAGTGATGACTTATACAGAATCTTTACTAGGTAGGGAAGTTTAGAACAACACTCTTGTTAGAATAACAATGTCAAGTACAAATAATAAAAATATTTTGCATGCATGAATGCATTTCAGAAGTCAGGAAGAATAACTCTAAGAGATGCAATATGTTTCCAACTACAGGTGAACTATTTTTTCTGTCTCACTGAACTATTCTAGATATTGAATCATTTATTAGTTCTATGTTAATGAACAAAGAATTGGCTTATGGACACTGTTCAGTCTTAAGAGTCAATACTGAGAAAATAGTAAGACATTTTAAATTAAAACAATGGTATTTTAGATTTGATTATTTTGCTCTAATAGGCATTGTGTTAGGTCTTACACAAATGCCAACAATTACATGTACCTTTCTTTTAGGAAGGATTTGAAATTTAATTATAGCAGCTAGTACAGATTTTTTTTTCATAAATGTGCAACTTTACTCAAATTATTAAGCTGATCACCAACTGGTTTATAACGCATCAGTTCCTAGGCTAATGAACCATATATCCTTGTCAATTTTCATAATGTTTTGACAGTTTTGCCTCAGTGCCTTTGAATTACAAATGTGTACAGCTGCATTGCTCACTGCTACAATAGGTCTCTCTGTAAGAATATGGTAGGTCATGATTTCTGATTTTGAATAGTTTAACCAGGTAATAACACTTGATTATTCCATTACAAAGAAAAAGCTATATAGTTTTATTATCTTCACTACACACTTAGTTCATTATAAAAGTCACATATAAATAAGTTATACATTTTAAATGCATGTGAAATAGGCATCATTAAAAATAAAATATAGTATATGAAATAGCCTATACAGGTCCATGATCCTTTTAGGCAACTGCAAAATCTAAAAAGGTCTATAAGATAAAAAATTTTAAATACCTCATTTGATAGCAAAATCTGTTCTAAATTGAAGTGAGATTATTTATTGACTTTATTACACTCAGTGTGTATAAAATTTTTGTTAAAAATATTAATGTGCTTGATCATGGGGTGCTGCTTCAGACTCTGCTGTGGATTGTTTTATAATCTCTCTCTATATATAAATACATACATTATTGCTTTACTAAAATAAATATACATGCATATGTATGAGGTATGTATACATGTGTACATATATATGTGTGTATGCATATATATTCTACTCCAAGATATAGATAAGGGATTTTAAATCTGTAAAATTAGGTTGAACCACAAAAACTGTCATCATTTGTACACCAGAAATTAGGTTTAGGCAATTTCATATAGTTCAACCATGTAGTTCAATCTAATGAGTTCCTTGATTACTTAGATATAATTATAAGCAAAGTATTTCACTGTATATATGGATACAGATCATAAAAAGTACTATTAGTGAACTTCATGTTAATGCTATCCACTTAAAAAAAGAACTCTTAGTTCACAATTATAAACCTGCACTTCCATTTATAACTCAAATTCTCCATCTAAATTCCCTCTTGTTCTCTACTCACTATATGATTTGATCATCATTTCCTCTAGTCCTTGTAAGTTCACTGCACCTATTACAGAGCATTATGCCATCCAGGCTTGAAACCTCAGTCAAACTTGACACCAGCTTCTTACTTGCTACTTATGGTCTAGTTGTTCTTTCAGTCTTTCTCACATGTTGTCTTTTGCTTAATTAATCTGATTTGCTCATTAATCTAGTTCAGAAACTTTTAACTGCATAGCTGGAATATTATAATCATTGTCCAAATTGACCTTGTTATATCTTAGTTCTTTCACATTCTAATCTGTCCTATTCATAGTTACTTGCTTAGCAGCATTTAATGACTCTTACTTTTCTGTTTATGTTCAAATCGCATAATTTAGCAGCTAATTCTCTCTACAGTCTAGTTGTAATTTTATATCAAAATCTTATTTCCTTTAGCATGGTAGGAATAGAAGGGACTTCCTCACTTTAATAAAGTACTTTAGCAAAACCTCACAGCTAACAGCATATTTAATAGTGAAATACTACTGAATGTCTTTCCTTAAGATCAAGAGAAAGGCAAGGCTGCTTACTGTTACCACTTCTGTTTAGCTTAATATTAGAAGTCCTAGTTAGTGCAATAAGGCAAGAAAAGGAAATAAAAAGCATACAAATTAGGAAAAAAAAGAAACCTTTTCTTATTATAGATGGAATGATTATTTATGTAGAAAATCCCAAGGAATCTACAAAAAAAAAAAAAAAAAAAGAACCCAAACCAAAAACAATTTCTAGTACTAATAAGCGACTTCATTAAGGTTACATTATACAAGATTGACATGCAAAAACCAAGTGTATTTCTATAGTAAAAATTGACATATAGTATCTACCCATCATGGGATTGAATTTTAGTTAGGGATCCAGAGTATAACTAAGAAAATAATTACAGAATGGGACAGAATACAGAGAATTAGATGAACTTTGCAAAATGGGTCACCTGTGACTGGAGTAGGTGTGACTCCATAGAAATGGTCCTAAAAGGTGGTCCCTGGAAATCCTTGGCTATCACGCTTACCTTACTGATATGGGATGGAACCTCCACCCAAAACTTTGCTTGCATATCAAGATTGATGATGCCACATACAACGTCAAGAACATTTGGAAAGGTCTGTACTCATGTAATGAGTCTTTCTGAGATCAGGGTAGGTGCTCAAGTGGTTCAAAAATGGCTTGAGAAAGTAGATTAGCATGAGGTCTTATGGTGGTTAAGGGTGCAATAGGTGTTTGATTGAACTTTCTGCCAGTGCCAAAGGAGGAAACACTAGGGCTTTCTGATCAGCTTGTGCAGATGAGAGACACAAGGGCTAAAAGGAGTGGTGGAACATGAAAGCTGTCCAAAAAAAGAGTCAGACTCTTTATTACCAGATCTATACTGACCATATCTACTGAGTCAGAAACTTTTGAGGTATGGTTCATCAGTTTGTATTTTAATTTTAATTTTGATCATACTCTGAAGCTTGAGAACCACTGCCTTAATAGAAGGATATGCTAGGAATGACAGCATGTAGTGTACATAGAGTAGAAGAGCATTTTGGAATTTTGGCAAGGAAAAATGAAGACAGGTTTAGTATCTGAAGGTGCTAGGAATGCAGTTTGTGTTAGGGTCTAGGGGCAGATTAGGAAGGAAATGAAAACTTTAATTTTAATAACAATAAATATTATGGCATAATCATAGCTCATAAAGTGATAAATGTGGAACATTTAGTTTCATTTGTGAAATATTTCCCTTTATTATAAAATACTCTGATTTTTTCCTGGAGTATATAAAGATAGCTAGTATGATTTTTGACAGAAATATCACTAAAATATCTTCACATGGTTTATCAAAATTGATATAAATAGGGAATAATTTCTGATTCGCTTGATTTTATAAGTGGAGACTTTTGAAGACATGTACATATATATGCACATATAAAGATTTAGTCATAAATTCTATGATCTGTTTAGGGCTTAAAAGACCATCTCAACCTATGGATCATTAGCTTTCAAAGCAGTCAACTATCAGTAATGCAAGTAATTTAGCATCTTACATGTAATTTTCTTGAACTGTAATTTTTGGTGAAAAATAAACATATTCATTCAACAAACATTTGTTGAGTATTTGCCATACATGCTATTGAGCTCTGGAGATACAGTGGTAGAAATGATGGACTTACTGTATATAGTTTTCTAGATATTGTAACAAGGGAAGTCATCAGGTTCAACTCACTCATAAGACAGATGAGAAGACTCAGGCCCACAGTTTAAATAATCTAATTAGGGGTAGCCTAACTAAAAGGGCTTAACTAGGAGGAATTAAACTCTTGAATAATAATGGGATTTGGTGTACAACAAAAGAAGTTTTAGGACCTGTGTTAAACAGAAAAGGAAGGTACAAACTAAAGACATTTACAATTTAACTCTTCAAATGCCATAAAAAAGCCTACCACCTCTGGAGGACTAGTCTATGTGCAGGCTGGCCCTTTGCACTGTGCCTTGTCACATAACTCGTTGCTTCATGATAGAGCTGAGTTGAGATCCTGGAATTCTTTCTCCCTGACATATTTCCAGTCAGGTAACTTACCAACGATCAAGGATTCTTGGAGGTGACTTTGCTTCCATCTTTATAGTTCCCATTAGCCTAATTTTTAAAAATTATTTGAGGCAATTGTAATGACATAGATTACTTTGATGTTGTATCTAAGATTTTAAAAATGCACCGGGATGAGTACAACCAATACAGCCTAGAGGTATTTTCTTGGAGTGAAGAGGAGGATATAAACATCTGTAAGATGTGTTTACTGGATAAAAATTTCTAAATCGAATATGACAAAATGTTAAGATTTATAAAAGCTGAATGATGAATGCACTGGTATTGATTATGCTATCTCTATACTCCTTCATGAGCCTGAAATATTTCAGGGAAATGGAATGCTCTGATTTCTTTCTAAATGTACATGATAAATGTATGTCTCTCTATATTCTCTCTCTCTTTCTCTCTCTCTATATATATACATATACCTGAAAAATATGTTAACTAAGTAGAATAATCTTTAAAGTCTTGAAGAGCTTACTATGTAAGGAGTCTAGTGTAAATCACTTTTTAAAATAATAACATTTATTAATCATTGAATCTGCTTAAAACAAGGCATACATGTAGACTGATGAGCTCCACAAGGGGCACATCAGCACAATGTGTGACTTCTGTAATTCTATCTCATGATTTACGTTCAATACACACTTCTTGGAGTTCTCGTTATGGCACAGTGGTTAACGAATCTGACTAGGAACCATGAGGTTGCGGGTTCGATCCCTGGCCTTGATCAGTGGGTTAAGGATCTGGCATTGCCGTGAGCTGTGGTGTAGGTCACAGACTCAGCTTGGATCCTGAGTTGCTGTGGCTGTGGTATAGGCCGGCGGCTACAGCTCCGATTAGACCCCTAGCCTGGGAACCTCCATATGCCACAGGTGTGGCCCTGGAAAAGGCAAAAAACCAAAAAACAAAAAACACACTTTTTATCATGAAGTAAATAAGAACAATCCAGGAAAAGATATTATTTAAAATGGATATGCCTTTCTTTAAGGAATAGTATGATTTTATGAATACATTGTAGTGCTTCTATTCTCAATTAAGTGAGAATTAGAATATTGCATTATTTTAGAGTTCACTGATTTTGAGTTTTTCCTAATTGGAATCAACAATTGCAAAGGGAGAAAATGCTCAAAGGATATAGTAACGAACGTTTTATTTCATTTACTACTAGAATTCTGACAAGTTGATATTAAGATGAGCTAAAATTGTTGGTAATTCTCTGCATAACAGCTGTGCTTACATTCTGTGTAGGAGTTGGAACTAAGGGTAAACCACAGAGCTCCAGAGGGAGCACCTATGAGAAGTCATCAGGGGTAAAAAGAAAGAATCTAACTGATTATATAACCATCTTGGGTTTTTATTTTTTCCATTGTAATTATAGATGCCTACTGATCTTAAAAAGGATAATCTTCTCATTCTTCATGACATAAATCAAGTCTCTGCTTTCCCTAGTTAGCTGGCCTAAAGGCAGTGGCATAATTTGAATGAAACTTAGGATATCAATACATAAACCCACACAGAAGACTAAGGAGAAGATGCTTCACAATGCTGGCAGTAGCATTGCCATCAGATCCTTTTACACACTGGCCAGGACAGCTGAACCCTAAAAAGCCAAGCATAAAAAATTACACAATCAATAACAAATATTGGTGAGCATATGGAGTAACAAATTTTCACTCAGCTTTTGGCATTCTAAGCTGATACAACTGTTTTGGAAAACTGTCAGTGTCTATTAGAACTGATTCTATGCAAATCCTACAGCTGCAATTCCGCTCCTGCTCAGTAGAGTATTTCCACCAAAAAAACACGTACAAGAATGTTCACCATATCGCTATCTGTGATAACCAAAAACGTGAAAAAATAGTAGAATGCAGACTCTGTAGTATATTTATATTCATGCAGTAGTATACTAAAAAGATTTCAAGGAACTCAAGGAGTTCCCTGGTAGCTTAGAAGTTAAAGGCTCAGCATTGACACTGCTGTGGCTTGGGTTTCATCTGTGGCCCAGGAACTTCTGCATGTCATGAGAGTGGCAAAAGGGAAAAAAAAAAAAGAGCATTCAAAATGAATAAACTATTGCTTCATATAATAAGTGAAATTCATATAAATATAGTAGTAAGTGAAAGAAGGAAGAACAGAAAGATTAGTTTTGTATTAGTTTTCTATTGCTACATAACAAGTTAGCACCAGTTTTAGTTTTCTATTGCTACATAACAAGTTAGCACCAGTTTAGCAGTTGAATGCAACATGTATTTATTGATTCACATTTTCCATGGGACAGGAGTTAGGGAATGAGTAACGGGGTCTTATATTCATGGTCTCACCAGGTTAAAATCAGAGTGTTCACCAGCTGTAATGCTATCTGAAGCTTGGTGTTCTCTTTCAAACTCATTTAGGGTTTTGACAGAATTCTGTGCCTTGCAATTGTAGGACTGAGGTCCATGTTTTCTTGCTGGCTGCTTGCCAGGGTATGCTGTCAGGTACTGGTCACCTTCCCTTCTCATAACATGGCAGGTTATTTCTTCAGCCCAGTAGGAAAACATCTATGGTCTTGAAACTCTCTCTCAGAAAAGGCTCAGACACTCTTAAGGACCCAATTGATATGGTCAGGCTCACCAAGATAATTTCCCATTTGGATAACTCAAATTCAACTAACCCATAATCTAATCATAGGAACACAATCCCACTGTATTCATAAATCCTTCCTACACTCAAACAGAGGGAGACATATAGATCATATACAGGAGACTAACTCTTGGAAGCCATCTTAGACTCTTGCCTGTTTGTATTATTTGTATGATACTCTATTCATACAAATTCACAAACCCAGTGCTGGGGAAGGAAGTCAAAACAGTGTCCATCTCCAGGGGAGGACAGCACTGGCTAAATGGAGTTCAAGGAAATCTTCTCCATTATTTCTGCTATATATATATATATATATATATACATATATATATATATATATATACAGTATATATATATATATATACAGTATATATATATGATGTATTTACTCCTGGAACTGCTCAATTATGATTTGGTATTGTTTGACATATATTTTATAGTTTGTTTAAATTTTCACTTGAAAAACAAAAACAAAATAAAGTATTACAGTTTCCTTTCCTTCCAAGAATATATGTAGGTGGACATATATAGAAAAGAATAACACTCTGTCAAGAGTGGGTGGGGAGAAATTCCTTGTAAGCTAGGAATTATCTGATGATGCCGCTCTGATTCGTCATCTAACATATGGAGAAATCAGTCAAAATATTTTTAAGTCCAGTGTCAAAAAAAAAAAACACAAAAAAAACCCACCAAAACCCCAAACCAAAACAAACTTTTTTTTTTTAAATTCTAGAGAATAAAATCTATATGTTGCTCTTTCAGGAATCATTCCTTACTATGCATAGTCAGCATGTAGTATGTCAAACATTGCAGTGAAAACTGCTGTGCTGTAATGCCAACGTACACAGTTCAACTGATGATTGACTTCAGCCTGTTTAAGCCCTTTCCTCTTAAAAAAAAAAAAAAAAAGTACTATTTTGCTTAAAGTTTTATCTTACTGGTGAAAATGAGGAAGAGTGCTAGTTAGTGAGTTAATTCCTTATGATCTTTTGAGACTCTTTCAGTTTGGTATATGGCCAATCATGTATTATATAAATTCCAAAGTCTTTGCTTTTTTGTTTTTTGAAACAGTGCAGTTCATTTAAAACAACTATTTTACCTTACAAAAGTATAATTCTCCTATATGTCTTTAACCTTTGAACCCTATTTCCCAAATTGTGATAGGTTTTTGTCATGTATATGTTCTTCTGTCGCCTACTACTTTGTTTTCCCTCTTATTCCCCCCCCCCTTTTTTTTTTTTTTTGGGCTGTGCCTGGGCATGTGGAAGTTCCAGGGCCAGGGATCAAACCTGTGCCACAGCAGCAACTCAGACCATTGCAGGGACATCAGATCCTTAACCTGCTGAGCAGCATGGGAACTTGTTTTCCGTCTTATACCTTGTCCCACTAGGAATGATTGTGAAGTAGACATCTCTGAGCTCTCATATCACATTTCAGAGCCTTTGCTTCAACTCCTCTAAAATCCTTTAACTTTGTATTTTATGCCACCTGATTTTATAATCCTTTATCTGTAATTGTAGCTGTTATATTCCAAACCCTGGATTTTTCTTCCTCATTTCTCCATGAGTCATTTCCTATCACTGTCACTCTCCAATTACTTGCATCCTAATTCTTTGTGATTTCAATTAACTTGGAGATAACACGTCACCCATCTGGCCTCAAGTTCCTTAAAATAATTCTGTTCTCAAAAATGTTGTCCTCCACCATATCTTAGCCACTCACTCTCTAGGCATACTTATTACTAATAACTTTACCCCGTTCGCAGCATCAGTTTTACACAGTTCACTCTCTGACCACTGCCTCCTGTTGAGTTTTGTTCTGTTTTGTTTTTTTTTTTTGGTATGACTCTGACTACAACTACAACTCCACCCACCCTACAATTCACTGATCCTCTCAACTTTTTCCTGTCCCTCATCCTTTTAATACCTTCTCTCTTCTGTTTAAATTTTATGTTCTATCATTAAAATCATTCTTTGCATATGCCCTTTATTCTTTTGCTCCTCTTAGACCTTATCACTCATAAGTCTAGTTAATTTCAAGTCACCATCAATTCCCTGACCTACGTCTGTGCACCTGAATGTGGCTGGTTAAAACATATAACCTTTTTAGGAGTTCCTGTGCTGGCTCAGTGGTTAATGAATCCGACTAGGAACCATGAGGTTGTGGGTTCGATCCCTGGCCTTGCTCAGTGGGTTAAGGATCCGGCATTGCCATGAGCTGTGGTGTAGTTTGTAGATGCGGCTCAGATCCCCTGCATTGCTGTGTCTCTGGCATAGGTTGGTGGCTATAGCTCCTATTAGACCTCTAGCCTGGGAACTTCTATATGCCGTGGGAGCAGCCCTAGAAAAAGGCAAACAAACAAACAAACATATAACCTTTTTAATTGTTCTTTTATAAATTCATGTCTAAGAACTCAAATGGGATATCAATGCTAGCAGGCAATCATATAATATTGCTCTATCCACTCACTCACCATTTCTCAAATTCCCAATGCCACCTTCTCTGTCTTTATTCTGAGATGACTTTGTTCTACCTAAAGCAATCCCTCCACTTTAACACTAGATTCTCTCACGTGGTACAGAAGACTATCAGATCACCGCAGCCCCATGCTTTGCCCCTACTAAAGAATTGTGATATTTATTTAGAGATTGCATTTCCTAACTTCCCTTGAACTTAGCAAAGCCCCAACATTAGTTCCTACCAATCCAATGCGATTGAATGGAAAGTTTTATGTGTCACCCTGGGCAAGTATCTTCAAAGAAAGAATCCCTTCTCCATGGTGTCTTCTTCTCATCACTAGTTAAGGGGAAACAAAAAGAAATCTCCAGTATTCAGGGATGGACTGAGGTACACTATTGAAGGAGACTCCACCACCTGAAAATTCTGCATAGAAAACAACCTGATGGATATCTTCATAAGACTGTTGTGTGAACAAAAAATAAAATCCTCTTGTGTTAAGAGGATTTTGGAGGTGGGTGATAGAGGAGCTAGTGTTAATTATTGACGCATATGTCTCCTCTGACCATCATTCTAGGAATTCTCTTCTCTATCTCCCACTTATTAATGTTTTGCTCTTCACTGGAATGCTAATAATTATCCAACACAGAAAAAAGAAACTTTTGACTCTACTTTCCAATCACCTACCACCAGTGTACTTTGCTCCTCTTTAAAGCAACATTTTCTTGAGCAAATTATTAATACTATTTCTTCTCATTCTCTTTAAATTTCACTCCAGTTAGGCTCTTAACTACATTGTTTTCATCCAAATTTCTTCCCATGAGATAAGCAGTGACCTTCAACTTGCTGAATGTAGTCGTCCATTCTCGGTTCCTATTTTAATGGACATTTTAGGCACCTGTTAACAACTGTTCCCCTTTTCCTTGCATTCTTTAATTAGCTTTTAGGACAACAGATCTCTAGGGTTTTCTTCATCTTAAGAGATCACTCCGCAGGCTTCTTGGCGCCTCATCTTTACTTTGAACTCTTCCTGATGGATTTTGCCCCAAGGATCAGCCTTGTTTCTCTTCTTTTCCAACACTTAGCATCTTGGTGGTCTCATCTACTCTGATGGCTTAAAATGCTGTTGCCGTGACACTGACACCTAAATGTATATTTTAAACACAGACTTCTAAATTGCAGATGTCTATAGCTATTTATTTAAAATCTCCACCTGGAGTTTATTAGCTATCTTTAAACTATGAAGTCTGAAACTAAACTTCTGATCTCATGTAAATCTCTCCTCCACAGCCTTTCTGAGAAGTTGATATAACTCTTATATTTGCTTCTCTATAGGTAAGTTGGCTTTTGCCCCCGGGCCCAGCTTCTTTCAAGGTTTTTTATTTATCTTTGATTTTCTGCAGTTGGAATATGATATGCTTAGTTATAGTTTATTTTTGTCATTTATCTGGTTTAGTGTTCTCTGATTCTTAGATCTGTGGTTTGTTGTCTGATGTTAATTTGGGGGGAATTCTTAGTCATTTTTGCTTTAAATATTCCCTAATTTCCTTTCTCTCTTCCCCTTCTGGTGTTCCCATTATACGTGTGTTCCATCTATTATAGTTCTCCCCACAGTTCTTGGATAGTCTATCATTTTTTTCAGTCTTAATTTTTTTTTTTGTCTTTTGTCTTTTTAGGGCCACACCCACGGCATATGGAGGTTCCCAGACTAGGGGTCTAATGGGAGCTGCTGCTGCTGGCCTATGCCAGAGCCACAGCAACACCAGATCCAAGCCATGTCTGTGACCTACACCACAGCTCATGGCAACGCCGGTTCCTTAATCCACTGAGCGAGGCCAGGGATCGAACCCTCAACCTCACAGTTGGTTCCTAGTTGGATTCATTTCTGCTGCACCATGATAGGAACTCCCTCAGTCTTAATTTTCTATGCTTTTCAGTTTGGGATGCTATTATTGACATTCTTCAAGTCAGAGATTTTTTTTCTTCAGCCATATCCAGTCAACTAGTGAGCCAAAGGCAATCTTCATATCTGCTGCAGTATTTTTTATCTCTAACATTGATTTTTGTGATTAAATTTTCATATTTCTGCTTATATTACCAATAAGTTATGTTTACTTTTATCCCTTAGCATATGTCATGGTTGTTTTAACTTTTTTTTTTCCCATTTTTGAAAGTTTTATTGAAGTATAGTTGATTTTCAGTATTGTGATAATTTCTGCTGTACAACAAAGTGATTCAGTTATATATATATATATATATATACACACACATCTGCTCTTTTTGAGATTCTTTTCCCATATAGATTATCACAGAATATTGAGTAGAGATTCGTGTCAGCTAATTCCAGCATCGCCTGCCATATCTGAGTATAATTCTGAGGCTTTCTCTGTCTCTCCTCTGTGTCGTTGGGTTTTTTTCCTTTGCCTTTTAGCATGTCTTGTAATATTTGTTAAATGCTATGCATAGTGTGTGATGTACTGGGTAAAAGAAACTATGGTAAAAAAAATCTTTAGTAATGTAATAGTAAGGCATGGGGAGTGCAGTGTCCTATAGCCTTCAGATTTTGTCTTCATCTTTTGGTGAGCCTGAATCTTTGGGCTATGAAATTTTTAAGTATTCCTCAGTTCCCCCTACCCTAGTTAGGTGGGAGAGGATGGACAGAAGGGGATGGAATTAGATAGTTTCATTCCCCTAAGTAGATTAGGTTTTGATAAAATTTTAATATATTAGGATCTGGTAAAATAGTTTTACTCGAGGTCAGATCCTGTTAAGAAGGACAGAATGCTCTGATAGATAGTCAGCCCTCCTTACCCACGAGTTCTGCGTCTGCAAATTCAATCAGCTGTGGGTCAAAAATATTCAAAAAATGTCTAGAATGTTCCCACCCCCCCAAAAAAAAAACTCACCAAAACTTAAAACTTGCCACACTTGGGCAACTATATACCATTTACACCGTGTTTAAGCTCTTTATAAAGCATTTACATAGTACTGGGTATTATAAGTAATCTTTAGATGATTTAAAATATATGCAAGGATGTACGTAGGTTATACCAAATACTATGTAATTTTATATAAAGGACTTGAGCACCTACAGATTATGGTATCCATGGGAAGTTCCTGGAACCAATCCCTTCATGATACCAAGGGGTGATTATATTTCAAAATGGTTACTTTCCCTTTTCCCTTGTCAGACAGCCAAGGGGATTTCACTCCCATGTTCACTCTGAGACCCTGGTGGAACTCCTGGAACTAAAACTCACAAAAGTGTAATGGGCCCCCCGAAACTAAACCACCCTAGAATTTTTGACTCTTAGACTTACACTGAGCATTCAGCAATTTATCAGTTGCAGTTTAAGTTTTCCTATCCCAATATTGGTTTCCCTAGAGGTTTCTACTTGAGTGTTTCTGCTGTGAAAAGCTGTGTTTCTCTGTATCTGTCTCAGTATCTCCCATTGGGGTGGGGGGGAGGTAGTGGTTTGCCCTGTAACCTCATATTTCTGACAGATCTAAAAAGAGTTGTTCATTTTTCAGTTTGTTCAGTTTTTACTTGTTGTTATGATGGAGTGACAACTTAACGGAGTGACAATCTCCTTAATGTCATTCTAGAAATTGGAAGTCCCCATAGCTTTTTCATTTGATATGATGGTGGCTCCTTTATGTTGCTGAGGTAGAAAATATCATTCCATCATCTTTGATTTCTCTCATTTTTCATATCCTAATAAAATGTCAGTAAGTCCTGTTGGCGCTACCTTATGGATGTATCATGAATCTGAATACATCTTATCATCTTTACCTTACCTATTCTGAATCACCCTTGCCTTGGGGAGAACAATTTAGCTTCTGGGTTGGGTTTCGTCTTCCACTTTTGCTCACTGAAGAGACAATAAGAATGATTCTTTCAAACTGTTAGATTGTGTAATTCCTTTGCTTGTTACAGTTCAGTGTCTTCCCATTTAACTCAGAGTAACTAGGGAGTTCTTTGAATTCCCTCTAAATCCATGTAGGACCTCTGTTAATCCAAAACTCATATCCTCATATATTCCACCTTGCTTACTGTGCTATATAGCTGCTGACCTCTCTGTTCTTCCTGCAAGACATAACTATGTCTTGACTTAGTCCCATGACAGTGGCTATTCCCACTGTCTGGGACTTTCCTACCCCAGGTATCCATACTGGTAATTTTCTGATCTCCTTCAAATCTTTGCATAAATATCTTCTTGATGATGCTCATCATGAAAAAAAAAAAAAAACAGTTTAAAATCTTAACCCATTCTCCTACTCCCTTACCCTGCCTTAAATTTTTTTTGACAACCTTATCACCTTCAAATATACAATATAATGTATTTAATTATTATTTCATTGTTTGTAGTCTGTCTCCCTTCTGCCCCTTTATTCTTTTTTTTTTTTTTTTTTTTTGTCTTTTTTGCTATTTCTTGGGCCGCTCCCGCGGCATATGGAGGTTCCCAGGATAGGGGACGAATCGGAGCTGTAGCCTCCGGCCTACGCCAGAGCCACAGCAACGCAGGATCCGAGCCGCGTCTGCAACCTACACCACAGCTCATGGCAACGCCGGATTGTTAACCCACTGAGCAAGGGCAGGGACCGAACCCGCAACCTCATGGTTCCTAGTCGGATTCGTTAACCACTGCGCCACGACGGGAACTCCTGCCCCTTTATTCTTACAACATACTGCAAGAATGTAAACTTCATCATTCCTGGGCAGAGATTTTTGCCTGTTCTATTCATTAACATCTTCTAAGTACTTAAAATGATGATTGGCACTTAAATATTGCATGGACAGAGGCAAAAAAAAATTCATTGCTTTCTTTTATATTTAAGATAAAACAGGAGTTCCCATTGTGGTTTGGTGGAAATGAACCCAACCAGTATCCATGAGGAGGCAGCTTTGATCCCTGGCTTTGCTTAGTGGGTTAAGGATCTGGTGTTGTGGTGGCCATGGCATAGGCTGGCAGCCATAGCTCCAATTTGACCCTTAGCCTGGGAACTTCTATATGCTGTGAGTGCGCCCCCCCCCCCCAACAAAAAGATAAAATATATTTAAGATAATTAAGATAAATTTAATTCTGGATTGTAAACACACACACACATACACAATCTGTGCCCAGCTTAACCACAAATATAATAACTACAGATAATGCTGATGCTCAAAAATGTTCCAAATAGGTGGCTGCCAGACAAAAGGTGGAGGTGGAGAACAGATGAAATAGGTGAAGGGCATTAAGCAGTACAAACCTCAGTTCTATAACATATGTCACAAAGATGTAATGTACAGAATAAGGAATATGACCAAACTTGTAATAAGTCTGTATAAGGACAGAGGATAATTAGATTTATTGTGGTGATCATTTCATGATGTACATAAATGTCAAATCATTATGTATATAGCTGAAACCAACAAAATATTATATGTCGACTGTATTTCAATAAATACATATTCACAGCATTGGAGTTCCCATTGTGCCTCAGTGGTAATGAAACTGACTAGTATCCATGACGATGTGGGTTCGATCCTTGGCCTTGCTCAGTGGATTAAGGATCCAGTGTTGCCTTGAGCTGTGGTGTAGGCCACAGACTTAGTTTGGATACTGAGTTGCTATAGCTGTGGTGTAGGCTGGCAGCTGCAGCTCCAATTCAATCCCTAGCCTGGGAACTTCTATATGCTGCAGGTGTGTCCCTAAAAAGCAAAAAATTCTATCTATCTATCTATCTATCTATCTATCTATCTATCTATCTATCTATAGCATAATTTTTATTCAAGATTTGCAATTATTAAAAATATAACTGGTGTATCTGAGCATAGTAACATTTTAGTATCCTTTAACAAAAATCCCCATGAATAATTATTCATGTTCAAACATTTTCTGCATTTCAGTTGTACTTCAAAAAAATCTTTTTTCCTTGTGACTATTGAAAGAAATGTGTTACTCAAGCTGTTTTTCACATACCTAGTATCCATTTATATACAGTATCAGGACCCATCAGCCTAGAGTTTTATTGTTCTATTCTTTACTAATAGTTATACTTAAGCTAATCTAGGGCTTTTTATCAATCTTAGGTAATTAATAAGGACATTTGATTATAGTAAAATTTGGCTTTGTATTTTACTAATATATGTAGAGTTTTGTTAATGCTGAAACTCCAAAAACAAATGTTAAGGTAATTGATTTTTAATATTAAATGTAAAATATTTTTAAAATTTGATGTTTTTAAATGACTTTATCTATATGGATATCGCTGAAAATGATATTCTGAAAATAATATTCAGAATATCATTCCAGGCACTCTGAACCCCCATCTACTTACAGCTCATCATATTGTAAGAAATACTAGGTTTGATAGCATTGCTCAGTGATTCTCTACCAATGCATTTATAAGATTTATGTGTGACTTGCAAATTGGCTCCCTACTCCAGATTTCTTAGAAAAAATACATTTCTGATGGTTAATAAAATTCACCCTACTTTCCATTTATTAGAAGCTATACTTGAAAAAATTTATTGAGCACTGAACTATATACTTGATATACTGTAATAGAAAGGGCTCCTCAGTGTGCCTAAAGAAGAGAATGTAACACTAATCACACCATGAATTAATCCTTGAGAAAAAAAGAAATGAAAAAGAAAAGGGAGAAACTATTATCAATTTGGAGCGGTAATGATGCTTCTAGTTTGAAGAGAGAAAAGTCCCAGAAACTCTCAGTATTTACTATCGAATAAAAGAATGTTTGTCCCCCAGGCTTTATTCCAGTAAAGATCCCAGAGGAAAAAATCATAAAATGATGTCTTTACAATTATGTTGACTAATTATAAGTTAATTTTAGAAAGGGAATCTGGGATCAGAGGCTGTGCATTATTTGTGTCTCTATACTTTTGGGACAAACGTAAACTAGATAGCTTTCTTTATTTTCAGATGTGGTATCACTTATTTTGTTCATTGGCTTGAAAATATAACCTTTTATTTTAGAATAATCTTAGATTCAGAGAAAAGTTACCAAACTAGTTCATGGTTCACATACACCTTATAGGTGGTTGTTAAGACCTTACATTGGTCTAATGAGCATCATACAACTAATGAACTGATATTGATACATTACTGACTGAAGTTCATATTTTATTCAGATTGCCTTAGTGTTTACCTACTGCCCTTTTTCTGTTTGAGAATCTCATCCAGGATACCATATTATATTTCACCATCATGTCATCTGGATTCTCTTAGAATACTTTTCCTGCCTTTTCCTGATTTTGATGACCTTGAGAGCCTTAAGGAGTACTGGCCAAGTATTTGTATCATGTTCTTTAACTGAGATTTATCTATTTTCTCATTATTAGACATGAGTTATAGGTTTTTTTTGGGGGGGGGGGGAGGGATGCCACAGAGGTGCCATTCTTTTCACACTGTATGAAGGATACGTTAATGAGTACAATTGAGGCTAACAATCCTCAGCAGGCTGAGACAGTGTTTCCATTTATGAAGTTCTTCTCCCCAACTCTCCATACCGTACCCTTAGGAAGGAAGTCAATATGCAGAGCTTATACATGGGGGTGAAGACTTATGTTCTACCTCCTTGAGGGACAATACCAACATAAATTATTTTACATGAGAAATCTACTTATTCTCTCCATTTATTTTTTCAATCATTTCTATTCATCAGCATGGAATTCAGGATATCTATTCGATACTTGGAGTTATAATACAATACTATAGTATTTATTTTGCTACTTAAATTATTTCAGTGTTGACCACTGGAGCTCTTTCAGTCAGCTCCTTCACTGCTTTGACATACTTCCATAGTTTATTTTTTTTTTGAACACTTCTTTATTTTCTGACACTATATCCAGGATTATTTTGCATATTTCCTGTTCCAGTCTCAGACTGAGCCATATCTCCGAGGATCCCTGATTTCTTTTATTGGAGAATGGCATTAGGAACCAAGATCTGGACACTGGGTATGGTCATGGTTACTGGGGTGCTGTTGCTTCTAGGACCTCTCAGCAACAGATTTTGGAGTTATTGTGGAATTATATTACATACCTATATGTATCCTTCTGTATCTCTATTAAATTAAACAAATTCACAGTAATGTCACCAACGCTAATCCAGTATCACATGGCTCATTCTAGCTTTCACCCTGTACACCCTACTCTAACAGTGAGAAATCTGGCTCCTACCATCTGCCCTTATCTACTAATTTATTGAATCTCAGAATACAACTATAGTAGCTCCAGAACTGTGAACTCATACAGCAGTAAGAAATAACTCTGACAACTAGAGGACAGTGCATATGCACAGTTTCTGTTGTCTTTAGTCTTAGTCTCCACAAATCTCCAAAGTTACTGAACTTACCCCTTATTTCCCTCTACTTTCTTCAGTTTGGTGATATCATACAATTGTAACACAGGTAAGTTATTTTGTCACAGTTTACTTTTCATCATGAGATCCCTGATACTGCAATAGGGAAGAACAAACCTTACTCCCCAGCTGATGTTTCTTTTACTTTAACCTTCATACTCTCTTACTTTTGCTACATGTTAAGAATGTTGCTTACAGCCTGAATTTTACAGGACAGCCCATTCTCAAGGCTCTGACCTTCAAAGATATAACACTTTTCATTCATATAGAGATAAAAAGTTACAGAACAGAGAATAGCATTTGTTTTGTTGGAGGTTTTCAGAAACATTGTGACCTGACCTAGATGGAAAATATTCCTGCACCAAGAAGTCTGCAACAACCAACCTCATCCCTCCCCCACCTTGCCTTTAAAAATGCTTTGCTGAACCTTTTGGAGAGTTAAGGGCTTTTTTGGGCATGAGCCACCTGTCTCCTTGCATGGCCCTGCAATAAACCTCTCTCTACTCCAAACTCCAACATTTTGGTATTGTTTTGCATCAGCATACAGATTTGTGTTCAGTAATAATATCCTAATTTATTTTTTATTTGCATACATGAGGTTAATTTGAACATACTAAGGTTCACTCTTTGTGTTGTAGTCTCATGGGGTTTGACAAATGCACAATATCATGTGTACCAGGAACATGTAGAATTGTTTCACAGCCCTTAAAAAAAAAACAAACCCAAGAAACAGTGTTTCAACTCTTGAAAGTACCCTGCCCCTTCAAACTCCTAGAAACTAGTAGTCTTTTTTTTTCTTCTACATAGTTTTGCCTTTTCCAGAATACCATATAAATGGGATATATCTTATTTTTTATAGTAGATTCTTTCACTTAGCAGTATTTGCTCATGTCTTTGTGTGAACTTTTCTATTTTATCACTAATTTGTATTCAGTTATATGTTTGTATCACAGTTTGTCTATCCAGTTCACCTTTATAAGGGATATCTGCATTGCCTCCCCCTTTTTTGGCAAATATGAGTAGAGCTGCTATAAACATTTGAGTGGGGTTTTACATGTGGATATGATATCATATAAGTTGTGTTAATACTTAATATGATTGCTAGATTGTATTGTAAAACTATTTTAGCTTTTTAAAAATCTGCCAAACTACCTTCCAAAATAGCTTCACCATTTTGCATTCCCAGCAGCAATGAATGAGAGTTCCTGTTGCTGAACATACTCACCAGCAATTGTTATTTTCAGATTTTTGAACTCTAGCCATTCTGGTAGATGTATAACATTATCTTGTTATTTTAATCTATATTTCCTTAATGACAAATGATGTTGGGCATCTTTTCATATGCTCATCATTTATCTTTTTTAAAAAAAAATTATATTGAGGTATAGACTAGTAACATTTTATTAGTTTCAGGTATACCACATGATTCAGTATTGATGTATATTGCAAAATGATCACAACTATAATCAGTTTAGTTATCCATTATTATACATAGTTACAATTTTTTTCTTGTAATAAGGACTTTTAAGATTACTCTCTTATCAGTTTTCAAATATGCAATTCAGTGTTAACCATAGTCACCATTCTGTACGTTACATCCTCAGGACTAAATTATAACTGCAAGTTTGTACCTTTTGATCTTCTTCACTCATTTTGCCCAGGCCCTATTCCGCCCCCCCACCTTTAGAAACCATCAATCTTTGTATATAGGAGCTTGGATTTTTTGGTTTTAGGTCTGGTCTTATCTTTTCTTTTCTTTTTTAGCTGTTTATGTTCTATGATGAAATATTTGCTTAAGTCGGAGTTCCCGTCGTGGCTCAGTGGTTAACAAATCCGACTAAGAACCATGAGGTTGCGGGTTCATTCCCTGGCCTCACTCAGTGGGTTAAGGATCTAGCATTGCCATGAGCTGTGGAGTAGGTTGCAGATGCGACTCAGATCCCACATTACTGTGGCTCTGGTGCAGGCCGGCGGCTACAGCTCCAATTAGACCCCTAGCCTGGGAACCTCTATATGCTGAGGATGCGGCCCTAAAAGGACAAAATGACAAAAAAAAAAAAAAAAAAAAAAAAAAGAAAGAAAGAAATATTTGCTGAAATCTTTTTCCCATTTTTAAAATTTAAGTTCTCTTAAGTTTTTTGAGATCTCTGTATATTCTGAATACAAGTGCTTTATTAGATATGTGGTTTGCAAAGATTTTCTCCAAGTGTCTTTCACATTGCAAAAGTCAGAATAAAGTCTAATTTCTCAATTTTCTCTTTCATCAATTGTACATTTAATGTTGTGTCTAAAAACTGATCCCAATATCAAATTTTCTATGATTTCTTCCAGAATGTTTTAGGTCTATAATCCATTTTGATTTAAGTATTTTGAAAGGCATATGATCTGTGTCTAGGTTCAAATTTTGTATTAGATGTCCAATTATTCCAGTATTTTTTTTTTATTGAAAGGATTCCCCTTTCTCTATTGAGTTTTTGTCATAAATCAGTTGACTATGTTTGTGTGGATCTATATCCAGCCTCTTTATTCTGTTCCATTAATCTATGTGCCTAGTCATTCACCAGTAATGTTGATTATTCTAGCTCTGTATTAGGTCTCAAAATTAAATAGTGTGAGTCTTCCAATTTTGTTATTTTTAAATACTGTGTTGGCTAGTCTACATCCTTTCCTTTCCCCTGTAAATTTTCAAATTGTTTTGTTGCTATCTATTTTCAAAAACATGCTGGAATTTTGACTAAAAATGTATTGAATCTGTAAATAGTGTCAAGAGATTTGATATCCTAACAATACTGAGTTTCTCAATGTATGAATATAGAAAATCTCTCCATTTATTTAAATCTTCTTTGATTTCTTTCATCCTTTGGATCTGTAGCTTATTTTTTCTTGTCTTATTTCTGTTAGGACTTCCAGTTTAAGTTGAATAGGATTGGTGAGAGAGCACATATTGCTTTAATTCTTGAACTTGAAAGCATTTGGTCTCCCCCTACTAAGTATGAGGTTAGCTATAGACATTATTGTATATACCCTTTATTAGCTGGAGAAAAATCTTTTCTATGCATAGTATTTTGGTCAGTTTTTATCATCCATGAGTATTACATTTTTGAATTTTTTTTTTCTGCATCTTCCCATGTGATCAGATGCTTTCCTTTTTCAGTCCATTAATATGATGGATTACAATAATCTGAGGATATACATTTCATAGTTTTTATCACTTTAAAATATGGAGTTCCCAACATGGCTCAGTGGGTGATGATTCCGACTAGGAACCATGAGGTTGTGGGTTCAATCCCTGGCCTTGATCAGTGGGTTAAGGATCCGGCGTTGCCGTAAGCTGTGGTGTAGTTTGCAGATGCAGCTCAGATCCTGCATTGCTGTGGCTCTGGCATAGGCCAGCAGCTCCAGCTCCAGTTAGACCCCTATCCTGGGAACCTCCATATGCCACAGTAGTGGCCCAAGAAATGGCAAAAAGACAGAAAAAAAAATTTACTAAAGTATGTTTTATGCTCAAGTGTTATTTACTGGTAAATATGCCATGTGTATTTGAGAAGAATGTGAATTCTGCTGCTGTTAATGAAGTATGCTATAATTATCAATTAGAAGCCAATTGATAGTGCTGTCCAGGTCTATCTATTTCTGTATTGATTTTCTGCCTACTTGAACTGTCAAATATCAACAGAGAGGAGATGAAATCTCTAACTGTAATCATGGATTTGTTTATTTCCCTTTTTAGTTCTATCAGTTTTTGCCTCATGTATTTTGGTGCTCTGTTATTAGGTGCTTACACATTTAGGATTGTTACAGCTTTTTGAAGAAATAACCCCTTGGTCTTTCTATGCCCCTCTTTCAGTCTTTTAAAAAAAATCTTTTATAATCTTCCCTGTTTTGAAGTCTTCTTCAAGTTAATGAAGCTCTTCCAGTGCTGTTTTGATTGGTGTTTTCATGATATATATGTCTTCACACTTGGCTTTTAACTTTAAAATTATGTTTAAATTTAAAGATATTTACATGTTTGTATTTAAAGTGTTTTTCTAGTAAATACACATTTTAAAGTTTTTAATTGAAATATATTTGATTTACAATGTGTTAGTTTCAAGTGTACAGCAAAGTGATTCAGCTATATGTATTTAAATACATATATTCTTTTTTATATTCTCTTCCATTTATAGGTTATTACGAGATATGGAGTATAGTTTCCTGTGATATACAGTAGGTTGTTGGTGATCATCTATTTTATATATAATAATGTGTATATTTTAATTCCAAACTCCTAGTTTATCCCTCTAATCCAATAATTTTTCTATTAATTATTTACCCAATTCCCATTTAAAGTAATTACTGATATTACTGGATCAACTCTATCATCTTAGTAACTATTTTCTATTCACTGCATTTGCTCTGTTTCTTTTTAAAAAATATCTTCTTATTCTTACTTCTTAAGTTTAAATTGAGCACTTCATGTAATTCTATTTTATCTTCTCTTTTAGCATACCAAGTATAATTTGTTTTGTTTTAGTTTAGTGATTGCCTTAAAGTTCACAATATATATTTTAAAATAAAGTGTCTGTACCTTCAAATAACACTATTCCACTTCATGTGTAGTAAAGGACCTTCTAACATAGTACTTCCAGTTTCCTTCTCCCATCCCTTATGACATTGCTAACATTCAATTCACTTACCTACACACTAATCACTCAATAAATTATTAAGGTTATTGCTTTAAAGGGTTATCTTTTAGACCCTTTAAGAATAAGAACAATTAAATATTTTACTTTACCTTCATTTATTCCTACCTGTGTGTTCTTTTCTTCAAGTAGGAGTCTCTGTTCTGACCTATACCATCCCCTTCTGCCTAAAGAGCTTCTTTTAATATTTTTTTACTGTGCAAATCCACTTGAGACCATTCCCTCCATTTTGTTTGTTTGTTTTGGTTGAGAAAGCCTCTTTGTTCTTAACTTTTGAAGAAGAATTCTAAGTTTGCAAGGTTTTTTCTTCACTTTAAATGTTTTTCTACAATCTGGCTTCCTTAAAGATTTTTTTCTTTGTCTTTTTTTTTGTTTGCTTTAAGTATGTATCTCTAGGTGTGAGTTGCTTGGTATTAATGTTATTCACTGTTCTTTAAACTTCTTCAATCTGTGGTTGTTTGTCATTAATTTTGGAAAGTTCTCAGCTATTATTACTTTAACTATTTCTGTCTCATTCTGTCTTTAGTTCCTTGTTGTGTTATTCCAACTTCATTTTTCATACACCTTTTGATATCGTCCCCCAGTTCTTAGATGTTCTGTTTTAGTTGATTTATTCTTACTTTTCCTTTGCTTTTCAGTTTGGGAGGTTTCTTCTGAACTATCTTCAAGTTCACAGTTTCCTTTGCTGCTGAGTCAACTAATGAGTCCATGGAAGACATTCTTCATTTCTGTTTCTCCGATTTTTATTTCTAGCTTTCCATTTGCTTTTTTAATTTTCAAATTCCATCTCTTTACCAGTATTACCCATTTGTTCTTGCGTGTTGCCTACATTTTCTATTAGAGCCCCTTATCTATTAATTAGTTATTTTAAAATGCCTATTTTCTGACATTTCTAATATTTTTGTCATATCTGAGTCTGGTTCTGATGACAGCTTAGTGTCTTCAAACAGTTTTCCTCTGCCATTTGGTATATCCTGTAAATTTTTGTTGAAAGCTATATATATATGTGTGGGTATTGAGCTAAATAGGCCTTTAGTTGAGGATTTATATTAATCTCACTGGGAGTTTAGCTTAAAATTCTTCTTGGGTCCTTGTTTTTGTCTCTCTTGAGCTTTGGGGCTTCTGTTTGTGCTGCTACTCTGATTAGCTGTCTTGCAGCTCCTTTAACTGAAATCCACTGGAGGCTCTGTGGTGTAGTGGTAGGATTTCAGGGAGGGATATGGTCTATAATATTCTGATTGTCTCAGTCTGTTGGTGGGCCTATATCGTGGGGTGTGGCTCTTATCAGTGTGTCTGTTGCTCCTCCAAGGATACAGCCTTTTTTTCCTCTTCCCTGCCCATCCCTCTTTACTTAGGCTACAACAGTCCCAATATATTTCCTTGGAATTCTTTCCCCTAATGCCTATGGTTTTTGTTGTTGAGTTTTTCCTTTAGGTGAGAAATATGAGCTAGAGAGGGCTAGAGTCAGATGGAAATCCTTCTTCTAGGATCCTGGATCAGATAAGGTTTCTATATCATGCTCTCTCAAAGTCATTTCTTTCACAGAGTAGGCTTTTTTTTTTTTTTTTTTTTGTGGTGGGGGTGGATCCAGGAGGGTTTCACAATGGCTTCCCTTCTCTCTTTGCCTTGGCCACCTGGAGATTTTTTTCAGATCTTCACTATAAGAAACCCTAGGGTTTCTTGAGGGAAAGACTGAGAAATTATGTGTACCCACCTATGACTGTGGCCTTACATGTTTCAGAACTCTTACACTAATCTAGTCCACACACAGCCTCCAGAAATTCATCACATTTACAAGTGAAGTAAGTTGTTTTATCAATTATGATGTCCAGCAGGTTCCACTCCAGGTAAGCAGATCCAAGGGGTAGATCACTCTGTCTATTCAGACTGAGGAATGTCAGTTTGCTCTGCAATTTCAATTCTCTGATGAATTCAAGGAAATCACCAGTTTTTCAATTTTCCCAGCTTTTACTTATATTAAGGACAGAGTGACGGTTTCTAAACATTCTACACATCGATCCTGAAAAGGCATTATCTATTTTCTACTCCAATCTTTTGGCAGTGCAGTTTTCTCTTTGGTCTAAGGCCCTCTTTGGGTACGTAATTATTTGTACTATTTGTTTGCTTGGATTAGTGAGAGTGTAAGAAAGAGGGAAGAATAAAAATAAAGGGGTGAGTGTATGAACATAAATCTTTTATAAGATTTTTTTTGACACATAGCTATAGGAAACCATAAAAATGATGATTAAATATTTTTGATTTACTTACTATATGTTTGTCATTCCGTTCAGTGTTTTCATATGCTGTCTCTAATTCTTACATTAATTCAGGGAGTTAGCACTATTATAGGCCTCTATGGCATATAAGAAAACGAAGCTCAGAAAAATAATCAATGTGTTGTTCAGTGAAACGCAATTAGTAAGTGGCACTAGGAGTTCAATCCCAGAATTACCTAACTCCATAGCTGTGCTCTTAAACCTCTTTGCTCTAGCAACTAGTAACACTCTCACAAATATCCAAGAATTCCTCTTTTTAGAGGAGTACATATGAAGTGTATCCTGAAGTGCCTGTGCAGCTTGGTGGAAATGAACCCAACTAATACCCATGAGGATGCAGGTTTGATCCCTGGCCTTGGTCAGTAGATTAAAGACCTGGCATTGCTCAAGCTGTGGTGTAGGTCCCAGACATGGCTTAGATTCTGCATTGCTGTGGCTGTGGTGTAGGCTAGCAGCTGCAGCTCTAATTCAAATCCTAGCATAGAAACTTCCATCTGCTGCAGGTGTGGCCACCACCACAAAAAAAAAAAAAAAAAAAAGTATGCTTAATTTGTAATTTTCAGTTATTTTGTGTTAACACTGATCTTAGATCTTTTTTTCCTGTCTGACCAAGGATAGACAATTGGCAACAATTCATGAAAATGAGTTTTAGAGGAGCTCATCTATACTTGTGGCGCAAAAAGAAAATGAAAAAAAAATTTATATCATATCCTGAAAATGTGCCGAACAATAGAGATAAGAGTATAATAGAATCCAAGTGGTTACAGTTAGTTTGAGACTAACTTTAAATGTATCAAGTAACATAGGTGTTGATATAGGAGACAAGACTTCTTGAAAAATCATGATACTTGCAATAAAGAATAGCAGAGTGACAAAAAAAAAAAGATAATGTGGAAGAAACAGAGATGGAAAGTGATTATTCACGATTTTTTTAAAAAAGATATACCTATATGATATTGCATAGATCATTACTTCCTCAGGTAAGTGGATACTTATACTAGAGTCTGGACAGTCGCCATTGTCAAACAATGGTGGAAACCCCCCATGCCTACTATAAAGTAGTTACATGATTTTTTCTTTTCAGATTTTAAAAATTTTCTGTCTTTTAAATTGTGTTTAGAATGAATATTTAATTTGGGAGACATAAGCTATTTTTGATTGAAACAGGTGAATGGTTTTTTTCTGCTAAGTGATGAGATCTGCAATATGTGTATAAATTAAATACAGGGTAGAAGTAAGTAACTAATATAATCATCCCTTACGGCTAAAGATTTTAACATTAAATTGTCAGCTGAATTAAGAATAACAATTAATAATAGTCTTTTATTAAATTCTTTTTTAGCTACGGCATTTAATGTTTCCTTTAGCTACTGTATAATTATCTTTTCATTCTGGGATGCTCTTCTGCACTTTTTTGGGGTTTAGAAATTGTGTGAATTTCTGACACGTATTACATTTAGAGATATATTTTTCAACTTTTCTAAAGTTAACAATGGGGAAGGTCATCGTGAGATCAAAACTCAAATCTATTCTTGTAATAAAAAGTATGTTAGACTACAATGCTGTGTTTATGACACATCTGTTGACCCTTAACAGCAGGAAGCCAGAATTGGTAACAATACTATCTTTATTTTGTATTAAAAGAAATGGAGATATAGAAATAGCCAACTGTTTAAGGCTTCCATAGGTAAACTGAGTGCCTAAAATACTATATCTTTGAGCTTCATGATTCACAGAGCAATAACTCAATTTAATACTCCTTCTTTGTGGCTAATTATATCATTTTTTCCCTAAATATCAAGGAATATATCTCAGAATTCTATGAATTTTACATAAAATATTTTTCTTTTCAATTAAAACTAACCAAAATTTATATATTTTTTATATCCTTTCTTATCTGAATGGCTACTGAGAACTGTAATATGTTTTCAAGGCCCATCTAATGTGTGTTTACTACTGCATTCATTCCAGGCTCTATTGTTGCTTGGTTATTGTAGGCTAATGAGAAAAGAACAAGAAAAAAATTTTATGTGTAAGTGATACACTACATGGAGGATTTTGCAGTGGTTCTAGGAATTAGATTTGGTTGTAAAAATGAAGCTTAAAAAGCTAATAAGAAATGCCAAAGGGAGGGGGTTGACTCCTCTCTTCAAAGCACTAATATTTTTGATGAAAATGGCATTTGATTAGTAAAAATATCATCCCTAACATTATTTTTATTTAATGTTATTCATTTGCAATTTTATTATTTGGCTTGATTATATGTAATTTCTCAAAACATTTTGGGTTTAATATTATAAAAAAAGTGATTTTCATAATATATTTATAGCTAATTTTGTTTACATTTTAATAATGTATAATAAAATAGTATAGTCACTGAAGAATTTTATGATTTTTCCTCTTGATAAATATTTAAATTTGAGAAACACTGTTATTTAGGAAACATGCAGGATTCAATTGTGTGATACAGCCCATAACCATGCAATTAACGGTTCTATGAGAGCAGATATTAAAGATACAGCAGTTTCTAGCACATGCGTTTTATAGCACATCAAAGAGTTTGCTTTTGTTTTTGATGATAAAAGAAAAAAACCCCACAAAAATGCCATGAGGTCAATAGCTTAGTAATTAAAATATTATTTTGACTTCAAACTACCAGGAAAATTTTCATTAGGAAATCAAAGCTGTAAAATGTGAGATAAACTCTTCCTCAGATCTAGACTGTTAGCGTTGAGCTCAATTTGGTCACACATACTAACTTTATTTTAAAGTGTCCAGTGCATGGCAAAAATTTCTATACCATATGAAGACTTTATTGTGGAAGAGACATGGACTAGAAAAAATATAGCTAGATTTATATTATCAAAGAGAAATTATTGGAGAATTTAGGTAGCCACTTTCACCTTGGGCATAGGAGTATTGGAGCAATAGACTGTGATTTATTATCAGGTTCCAAGAAATACATTAACCTCATAGTTTTCTTTCTTTATTTGTGTGACTAAATGTGCTAACATTGCTTAAAATGCTAACCCATTATGCTAGTTAGGAGTGCTTCAAGTTGACATATATCCAATCTCAGCTAGGCCTTTACTGTGCTCAGCAGTCCTGCATCCATAAGAAGCCCCTAACTCTTGACGTGTAAGTGTATTTTCAAACATTCCGTCTGTGCTTTTTAACCTTGGTTCCACCTAAGAACTGCCTGGGAGATTAAAAAAAAATCCTAATGCTTGAATACAATACAGATCAGTTAAATCTGTGAATCTGAGAATGTGAAGCATCATTAGCAGTTTCTAAAACTCTACAAGTGGTTCCAATGTATAATGAAGATAGAGAACTACTTCCCAAAGCCAAAATATTTCCCTTCAAGGGGAGATTACAGTCCTTCTTATAAGAGAGAGAAGCACTCGGGCTTCGTGAACTTCCACAAACTGTTGTCAATCCACAACCGTTTTCCTATCTTTCATGATTCCCCTTTCTTTGCTTCTTTCAGAGTTGTGGGTACCTCCAGAAGAGTCAAGCAAACTTCTGCATCCTGTCTTGATCCCACTGCTTTACAGCTATTTTGCTTCCTTAGTACATCCATTACCTTCTCATTCATTTGAAATTTTCATTTGTCACTTTCTGATTATCTTTTTTCTACCAGATTCTTTTCTACCTAAAATGCAAATAATGATAATTTTTAAAAAGTCAGTGAAAAGATAGGTTGGAAATAAATTGGCTCAACAACAAAGTATGTTGACAAGAAACTTTCCATGTCTCTGTTGAGGTATAGGATTATGTCTTATCTTTTCATTTTTACTCCTCTAACCCTTCCAAAATTTTCTAAAGAATTTCCTAGTATTAAATTTGCTTCCTTTGAAAAACTTGGAGAGGCTTCTATTTTCCTGTCCAGACACAAAATGATATATTTTAAAATGCATATCCTAGGTTTTTTCTTTTTCTTTATAATTATCTGGTGTATATTTAAATTTTCAGTCTTTATGTCTCCATTGTGGACCACACATGCCTAGATTTTTATTTTATTTTTACCCAGAGAGTCTCTTTAATTTTTAAATGTATGCAATATTTTTTTAATTTTAATTTTTTTTTTTTTTTTTTTTTTTTTTTACTTTTTAGACCTGCACCTGAGGCATGTGGAAGTTCCCAGTGTAGGGGTCAAATTGGAGCTGCAGCTTCTGGCCTATTCCACAGCCACAGCAATGTGGGATCCAAGCAACATCTGCAACCTACACCACAGCTCATAGCAATGCTGGGTCCTTAACCCACTGAGTGCGGCCAGGGATCAAACCAACATCCTCAGGGATACTAGTTGAATTCACTACTGCTGAGCCACAATGGGAACTCTGATATGGGAGATTTGTTGTAGGGATTTTGATGTAGTTAAATTTCAGCCATGTTATGCTTAAAGCCTGGAGTAGAGGCTAGGGAGCCTTGCATTGTAATATATCATAAATAAAATATACATTTTTAAAATTCAGTGGCGTTTTATTAAGCATGTCACACAGATCCTGTTTCCTGAAATGTCAACGTGCAATAACACCAGTACCTGGTAGAGATGTTTCTGAACCAGAAACATTGTGCTATTGTACGTACCTGGCACATGGTAGGCGTTAAATAGATGATAGCAACAATAATTTGTACTACTAATATACCATAGGTTATAGTTTTGTTTTGGTTGGGTTTGGTTTTGGTAGCTACTGACTTTTTTCCATACAACTTAATGTGTTCTCAGCATCACAGAATAAATCCTCACTGAAGGGGCTAGTGTACAGCATTTTTCCTCACTCTTGACTCACTGGAAGATTAAATATGCAATCTGCAAATTATGTGCTCCAGTGTGAAACCTAGAAAATAAAGTTAGCAGCCACATACACTACTGTAAATGTCTTTTTTTTTTTTCCTCAGCCAATGATAGGTGATTGTGAGTAGATACTCTGCTTTCATAAATTTTTAAAGAGACCAGTTTACTTGATAGTAGTTTGTTCCTGAAGCAGGCTGGCATTTATCACATTGTGGGCTTCTTTCTCTTATGGTGCCTTTCACAGCATGTATATTTTTGGAATCCCTGTTCTGAAGTACAAGATAAACAAATTATCATCCAGGACATATAGTGCTTTACATAAACAGCATAAATCTCTTGTGTTCTCCCATAAATATCCCTTTGTGACTGGATCTTGGGATTTCCTGCAGCAAAATGTGCTTTTAGTAATTGATGCTCCTCAGCTAACATCATTAATCAAATGAGTTTATGAGCAGAAAATCTAAAATGCCCATTGATGTTTTTCTCTGACTTGGTCGATGGAAAGCAGACTTGAACAAATAGAAGTGCCAGATTGTTTCAAGATTGCCAAGGGAATTTCACTCCCTTCTCTTCCTGTTGAACACATCTACCCACCCCAAACCTTAATCCCCTTCTTCAAAAAGTTCTTCCCAGAACATAAAAAAAAAATGTCTATTTCAAGAATATATGCTTTAAATGTACAGGGTGTTTCCAGCGATGATGGTGAAGCAGAAAACAAATTCTTGTTGGTGGCAGCCAAGGAGCATAGTGGTTTGTGCATGATCTGTGAAATAAAACTTCCTCACTAAAAACTGTAATAGGGAAGAACAAATCTGATTCCATGTTGGATCTCTTTCTTTAACTCTTTATCTTTTGGGCTCTGTTGCCTGCGCTTAGTCAAGTTGGCTCTGCACCTTTTGTAAAAGAATGCTGTCTGTCACTTGAAACGTACAGGATAACCTATTCTTTAGGGTTATTATACTTTTAGATAAAAAGTTGCAGAAAAGAGAATAACATTTGTTTTGTTGGAGATTTATAGGAACACTGTGACCTGACCATGACCTGACCTATATGGACAGCTGCAAGAAAGGATTTCTGCACCTAGAAGTTGAAAACAACCAACCTCCCACTCCAATGCCCTCCCCTTTCTTGTGTAAAAGAAGCCTGAATTGTGACTGAGGGAAGATGGTTCTTTGAGACATTAGTCTGCAATCATCCTGGTCTACTGGCCTTCCAAATAAAGTCATTTTTCTTTGCCCCAACAACTCATTTCCTGATTTACTGGCCTGTTGTGTGGCAACGAAACTAGTTTGGACTCAATAACAAAACCTTACTTCTATTCCTCACTAGCTATGTATTCTGGGCAAATGAAGTAAACTATAGTTCAACACTTCATATCTATGAAAAGCAAGAATAATATTTACCCATTTCAAAGGATTATTTTAAAGCTCAAATAAAATCATTTGCATAATACTCTTAGTTTTATATTTGGTTTATAATAACAAATTTCAAATTTCAGAGTTGTTTTTTTTTTTGCTTTTTAGGGCTACACTCACAGCATATGGAGGTCACAAGGCAGGGGTTGAGTTGGAGCTGTAGCTGCTGACCTACACCACAGCCACAGCAAGGCAGGATCTGAGCCACATTTGCGACCTACACCACAGCTCATGGCAACGCTAGATCCTTAACCCACTGAGCAAGGCCAGGGATTGAACCTGTGTCTTCGTGGATGCTAGTCAGATTCATTAACCACTAAGCCACAACGGGAACGCCTTCAAATTTCAGTTTTTAATCAATGGCCATATAAATTTCATTGTGAATTCAGTTGAGCTCCTTCATATATTTGACTGACAGCACTTCAGTGTCATTAGAAGGACCAGGAATGAGTACCAAAAATGATGAGAAAATAAACAAAAATTGGAAGAGGAAAGCAAATAATAGGGTATATAGACAGTGCTGAGTAATGATTGATAATTCAGTGAAATAATCCTTAATCCTATTAATATTTTTCTAATTAATATGTATTTTAAATGCATAAATAAAATGTTATCATTGTATAAGAATAAAAAAACAAAGTAACCAAATAGAAATTAAAATACCTCTAAGTTTACCATCCAGAAATGATGACAGAAATTTTAGTGAAAATCTTCTAGTCCTATTCGTAGAAAAATGTATTTCATGTTAATTAACATGTTATTAAAATGAATCACACTATTCTTTACTCTGGATTGGATTGTCATTTGAAATACATAAAAGTTTTTCCACATCAAAAATTTAATAAATGCATAGCATAATTTTTAATGACTTGAAAGTAATTCAATATTAAGGATAAATTATTGCCCAACCCCCTCTCATTAGGCATTTAGATTATTTCCATGTTTTTGTTATATACAACATTGAGCTCCTTGCCAAGAGCTTCTTATCAGATATGGCATTTTAACAAGAATGAAAGGTAAAGCAATGGGAACTTAAGTTTATCTACGTAGTAGAGAAAATGCCAGTGGGAGAAATGTCAAGTATGGAGACTCTATGTTCCATTATGTAGTTGATCCCCTAGTCATACATACATTCCATATTAGCAAATTTGACTGCTCTCCCAAATTTATTTTTAACCTCCAAATCAATACTCATGGTGCTTTCACGGTCACTTCTAGACATGCAAGATAGCAAAAAAATTTGAGCTACCTGCATTTTTACATTCCCAGCTAAGGTCAAACAAGGCAATACTCTGCCTTCTGTTTTAACTCTTATACTAATAATGAGTGTCCTTCCTAGTCTTTTTAGTTCCTTGACTTTCACATTTTTTGTGCTTTTTGTTTGCTATATAAAATGACCCCAAAAATTTATGCTGAACTGCTGCCTCATGTTCCTAAGTGCGATAAGGCTGTAATGTGCCTTGTGAAGAAAATATATGTCACATAATCTTCTTTCAGATATGAGTAATAGTTCAGTTGTCCATGAGTTCAATATTGATGAGTCAATAATATATATTAAATCAGCTGTCTTCAGAAATAAAACACTTAAAACAAGTGTGTTAATCAGTTGATGAAAATGTTGTGATCAGAAACTTGCAGCAATCTAAATATTTATTTCCCCAAGGAGCCATAGTCCCAAGGCTCAGTGTATGTGACAACTTTATAGAACTAACTAAAGCAAATAATATGAACTGACTGTGTTTCTATCAATGTTATTCCCTATAAGATTTCCCTGTTTATCTTCTATTTTGAACAACCTCTGACATGCTCCTTAATGTCTGCTTCAAAATAAAATTTATAAGATTTTGCATTGTATGGCCTATTGTTACTGACTCCAGAGTTGTTCTGCTCACTGCATGGCAATCCAATAAATTGGGAGATGAGTTGTTGGGGTCAGGAATAATAACATCATTTGGAAAGACAGCAGACCAAGAAGATGGCAGACTAGTGTCCCAAAGAACCATCCTCTGTCAGTCAGAATTCAGGGTCCTTTTATATAAGAAAGGGGGGTGGAGAGTGGTTAGTTGTTTCAAACTTGGTGCAGAAATCCTTTGTTCTCATAGCAGTCCATGTAGGTCAGGTCATTATGTTCCTGTAAACCTCCAACAAAACAGATGTTATTCTCTATTCTGCAACTTTTTATCTAAAAATGTAATACTTGTAAAGGTCATAGCCTTAAAAATAGGCTAGCCTGTATATTTCAGGCTGTAGGCAGCATCCCTTTGCAAAAGTGCAGAGCTAGGATGACTAAGCACAACTGACAGAGGACAAAGGTTAAAGTTAAAGGAAAAAGAACAGATGTAATATGGATTCAAATTTTTTTCTTCCTTATTACACCATGACTGCTATTTAGTTTATTCATTTTTAAAACAAAAAGACAACTTACAGAATGGGAGAAAATAGGTTCAAATGATGCAACTGACAAGGGCTTAATCTCTAAAATATACAAACAACTTATAAAACTCAACAGCAAAAAAGCCAACAACCCAATGTAAAAATGGGCAAAAGACTTTAATAGGCATTTCTCCAAATAAGATACACAGATGGCCAACAAGCACATGAAAAAATGCTCAACATCACTGATTATTAGAGAAAGACAAATCAAAACTATTATGAGGCACCACCTCATATCAGTCAGAATGGCCATCATTAATAGGTACACAAATAACAAATGCTGGAGAGGGTGTGGAGAAAAGGAAACCCCTCCTGCACTGTTGGTGGGAATGTAAATTGGTACAACCACTATGGAAAACAGTATGGAGGTATCTTAGAAAACTATACATAGAACTACCATATGACCCAGCAATCCCACTCTTGGGCATGTATCCAGAAAAAACTTTCCTTGAGAGAGACACATGCACCCTTATATTTATTGCAGCACTATTCATAATAGCCAAGACATGGAAATAACCTAAATGTCCATCAACAGATGATTGGATTAAGATGTGATATATATACACAATGGAATACTACTCAGTCATAAAAAAAGAACAAACTAATGCCATTTGCAGCAACATAGATAGAACTAGAGACTCTCATATTAAGCAAAGACAGAAAGAGAATGACAAATACCATATGATATCACATATCTGGAATCTAATGTATGGCATAAACAAATCTTTCCACAGAAAATTAAATCATGGACATGGATAACAGACTTGTGGTTGCCAAGAGGAAGGAAAAGGGAGTGGGATGGACTGGGAATTTGGGGTTAATAGACGCAAACTATAGCCTTTGGAATGGATAAGCAATGGGATCCCTTTGTATAGCACTGGGAACTATGTCTAGCCACTTGTGATGGAGCATGATAATGTGCTGAAAAAAAATGTATACGTGTATGTGTGACTGGTCCAATTGCTGAGCAGTAGAAAATTGAACACTGTACATCAGCTACAATGGAAAAAATAAAAATTATAAAAAAAATCATTTTTATTATAATACCATTAGTAGGAGATACATATACAGATATATGTACATTTCTATAACCAAAGAAATAGAGATCACTGCCTACTCAGATTAATTTTGACTCCTATCCTATTGTACCCTTTTATATAAACTCACCTGTTTTTCTATCTGCATATTCATATATCTCATTTGTTTTTTTTTACATATCTTTATGTCCCAGACATATTATCCTAAATCTACTAGTTTGGTATGCTTTTCTTCTATCAACATTATTTAAGGCATATTTGAAATCATACAAAGATTTGGTGGTATGCTAATACAATGATCCCTACTTTACCAATTATAAGAGTAGAAATCCAAATTCTAGGCAGGTCCTGAAACTAGTATACTAGGATATGATCTAAGGTCATGCAAGAAGTGTAAATAAATAAGTTTTCAAAAGTAAGCTGTTTCAAAAACCATTAAAACTTCCATTTTTGCTACTATGTGTGATAGCAGAAGTTTTGGAAGTTTGGTGGTTGAAATTACAATGCCAATGGTAGCATTTTATCAATAACGGTCAAACAAAATTCTTAGTACAAAAGTTGTATCAGTAGGCAGAGACAATAGTGAGTTATTGATGGTTCACATAAGTGGCAGATTTATTACTGAACCAGGTCTTTTGCTGGGTTTGGGGCTTTGATTTAGATCTTTGCTTTAAAAATTGTTTTATGAAGGAGTTCCCATCATGGCTCGGTGGAAACAAATCTGACTAGCATCTATTGAAGGTATGATCCCTGGCCTCACTCAGTGGTTGGATTAGGTATTGCCCTGAGCTGTGGTGTAGGTCGCAGATGTGGCTTGGATCTGATATTGCTTTGGCTGTGGCGTAGGCCAGCAGCTACCACTCTGATTCGACCCTAGCCTGGGTACTTCCATATGCTGTGGGTGCAGCTCTAAAAAGAAAAAATAAAATTAATAAAAATAAATAAAATAAAATAGGTTTATATCCCTTCCTATCAAATCTATAAATTGGCACATACCATTTTATTAAGCTATATTTATGTAAAATTATTTGACTATCTTCTTTTGCTTGTAACTATGAAAACATTGACTCATGTTAGTTTTTCAATGCTGTCATAACATAAACTTGTAGCGTAAACAACACAAATTTATCTAACAGTTTGTACGTAACGCCAAAACAAAATACTTAGACATAAATCTAACAGAATATGTAAAACAAATCTATATGAGGAAAACTATGAAACTCTTCTAAAAGAAACCAAAGAATATCTAAGTAAATAGTTATTCATGTTGATGGATAAGAATACTCAATATTGTCAGGATATTACTTCTTCCCAGCTTGATCTATAAATTCAACAATCTGAATCCTAATACCAGCAAGTTATTCTGAGGATATTGACAAACTCATTTTTAAGTTTATGTGTGAAGACCAAAGACCCAGAATAACCAACATGATGCTGAAGTCAGAAAGCATACACTACCAAACGTAAAGACTCACCAGTAAGCTATGGTAATCAAAACAGTGTGCTATTGGCAAAAGAATAGATAAGTAGATCAATGGGACAGCATAATGGATAATGGAACAGCCCATAAATAGACTTACACAAATACAGTCAACTGATCTTTGACAATGGCAAAGACTATTCAGTGGAGAAGGGATGGTTTTTTCAACAAATGCTGCTGGCACAACTGGACGTCCACATGCAAAAAAATGAACCTAGGCACAGACTTTACACCTTTCAGAAAAAATTAACTCAAAATGGATCATAGGCCTAACTGTAAAATACAAAGCTCTTAAAAACTCCTGGAAAAAGTCCTAGAAAATAGCAAGGTTTTGTGATACTCTTTTGATACAACACCAATGGCATGATCCAGTAAGAAGAATTTAATTATGTTGGACTTTAATAAAAATTTAAAAATAAATCTGCTTGGCAAAAGACACTATTAAGAAGATAAGAAGATAGGTTGCAGACCAGAGGAAGAAGGCCTTCACAAAAACCATATCTGACAAAGGACTGTTACCCAATATATTATTAAAAAAAACTCTTAAAATTCCACAATAAGAAAAAAATCCAACTTAAACATGGGCCAAAGACCTTAACAGACACCTAATCAAAGAAGATATACGTATGGCAAATAAGCATATGAAAATATGCTTGTCATCATGTGTCATCAGAGAAATAAAAATTGAAACGAGGAGACACCAATACACATCTATTTAAAGGACTACAATGCAAAACAATGACAACACCAAATGCTAGCAAATATGTAGAGCAACAAGAACTCTCATTCATTAACTGGTGAGGATGCAATTCAGTACAGCCACTTTGGAAGAGAGTTGGCTGTTTCTTATAAAACTAAACATACTTTCCCCACAAAATACAGCAATCAATCACCTTGGTATTTATCCAACTAAGTGGAAAACTTAGGCCCACATAAAAACCTGCACAGACCTATTTAGAGTGTTATTCATGATTTTCAAAACCTGAAAGCAGCCAAGAAATCCTTCAAAAGATGAATAAATGAATAAACAGTGGGGCATCTATACAATGGAATATTATTCTCTCATACAAAGAATTATGCTATTGTGCTATGAAAATTCATGGGAGAAACTTAAATGCATATTACTAAGTGAAACAAGTCAATCTGGAGGATACACGTCATTATACATTTCTTCATCTCCACAGAATGCGCATCGCCAAGATTGAACCCTAATGGAAACTACAGAGTTTGTTAATTGAAAAAGACATTATAAAGTTATGTAAATACTGAAGATTAGATTTCAGCAAAAATAAAACTCTATAAATTCTAAGACAGAATTCATTTGAGGAGAAAGTGAATTTGAAAATACTACAAATTCAGCAGTCCCAAAGAACCAAAAGCAAATAGTGATGAGATCTGGAGGATTAACCTTAGGTTGGATTGCATTTCTTATATGAAGTTCCAACAGAAGATGGTCAAAAGAGGGAAAAACATTATTGAAGACAGTTACTGAGATTAGAAATCATCAGATCAAAATTACACTCACGTAGAAAGAGAATGAAGATACTCTGAAACTGCAAAGCAGAAAGAATAAAGGAAAAGTATTAAAGGCTGTCAGAGAAAGCAGATTATCTACAAAGAAGTCATTCTCATACCAAGAAAAAAAAACCAGAATTCTCTTTAGTAACAAATACATTTAAAGGAGAGCAAATTAAAATCTTAACTGCTCAGTAAATCTCAACTTTGATTTTATATCAAATAAAATAGCATTAAGATATAGGCAAAATAAAAATACCTTAATTCGTATAAAGACTAAAGAAATTTACCATCATTTTCCTTGGCAAAGCAAGTACCAAATATTAGATTTAACAAAAAAGAAAATAACAGAAAGTCAGGAATTTCAAGAAACTTGAGGTATTTTTATGTAAGAGATTCAGAGTCTAAAAGCTCAAAAAAAAAAAGTGGGGATTGCTGGGAACTAAGTAAGACTCATGAGAAATAATTGTTAAAAAGATGTGGAAACGGAGTGGTGTAGATTTGCAATATACATTACACACCAGTGCATAGGAATCAGATATTTTATATTAATGGTATTATTCTATAGGTTTTTCACCTCCAGCATTTTTGAAAACTCATTTTTGGTTCTTAATTTTGCAGCTGTGAATGACTGCCTCCACCCATAGGTAATAATAACAACCCTTCTGTATTTTCCAAACTAACTACATTAAAATTCTATTTGTTAAGGTTTAATAAGCTCAAAGCTATTAGTAGTCAACAATCCCAGATGCACCTTCTCAACCCAAGAGTCATTTACATACTGGGTCATACCATTCTCCATTAGCATCTTTCTAGGGAGTATCATTTGAAATTGAAGTTCTATTTCAAAATGTGAGAGTACCTTAAACATTTTTAAAAATATATGTGTAAATAAATCACTCTCTTTTTCTTCCTTGCAAACTAATTCATAGTGACATTTCCTTCTAGTTAGATTATGCTGCCTTTTTTTTTTTTTCCAGTCCTTTTCTCCCCCTCATACTTAGTTCAACCTGACTAAAATTACACTCTGCCCTGGGCTATTCAACCTTTAAATATTAGTGGATAGCTGTCATTTATAGCTCTTATTTAGCCAAGCCACACCCATTTTGGTTTGTTTCCATCATTGTCCATAAGCCGATCTTCCTGCCCTTAGAAAACTGAATAAAACAGTGTGTCACCTGCTTTCTAGTCTGATGGTTTTGCTGAATTCAGAATAGCAACTCTCAGTACAAAATTGCAGACGTCACTTCAAAACTCACCAGTGGCTGCAAAGGACATGATAATGTAACAGCACTGCAGAAAGAACCTTAGTCTAGTAAGTGACATTTCTGCAAATCATTTGCCTGACCTAATAAGCAAATTAGTTCTTGGTGGGTATAGGGGAGTCAGAGGAAAGGACTGTAGTGAACAATTGTTATATAGTTTTATACGAGCTGGTACAGAGAGCCTTAGAGCTAATAAGGGAAACGTTTATATGTTTTTTGTTTTTCTTCCTAATTTTGTTGAATTTTAGTGCTGTAAATCTAATACTAATGAAGAGCTTATGCTTTTACGAAATTTATTTAACTTTAAATGAAATACTGTTTTATTACAGTGAAATTGAAGGCTTTGGAGAATTAATATATTCAAAACTCTATTACTACTCATAGTATGTAGAATTTCTTCTTTCACAATCAGGGCTCTCCATACTTTCACTGAACATACCCAACAGAACAATATTCACATAAATTTTTAGGAACTCAATAACTACATTGTTGGAATTAGAATAAAACATTCCTCCATCAGGCAAAGGAGAGCCTGGATGTTTAAAGAACGTAGCAAGACAGTTATGTTCTCTGTTAACCTTTCTGTACTCTGTCTGCTCTTGATCCCACTGAATCTGTTAGATTGACCACTCTGTTCTCCCCCAAAACTCCTTTGCCAAAACAACAGCCTTCCCATAAAAGAACTATTTATCCATCTTACTGTCTCCTGTCATATTATCTGCCTATTTATAGATAGAGTGCATCTTCTCTCTTAGTTGGGTTATGACGTTTTGTTTTAATAATATTTCCCCCTCATACTTATTTCAACCTGGCTAAAATTACATTCTGCTGAGGGCTGCTCAGCCTTTAAATATTAATGGATTGCTATTACTTACAGTTCTCATTTAGCTAAGGCACACCTATTGTAGTTATAATCATTGCCCATAAATTCATCTCTCTGCTCTTAGTCAGAAAGCTGAAGAGTCTAGTACATCACCTGCTTTCTTGCTGTGATCAGAATAACAGCTCTCAGTACAAAATTGCAGACCTCACTTCAAAAACTTGCCACAGGCTGCAAAGGACACAGTGTACCAGTATTTCAGAAAGACATTTAGAAAGAAGACTGGAAAGAAGATGCTTGTCTTTGGAGCTACTGTTCTTATAACAATAGTGAACGGAAGTAAATGATCTAGAAGGGAGATGATAAACAAAGGGTAATTGACAAGAGAGGACCAGAGGTAACTTCCTTTGCTCTACCCCTCCTCTGTGTGTACCCATTTCTCCCCATTCCAGGAAGGACCTCATTACCTAGACCAGAAGGTGAAAGGTTAGATGAAGTTGACCCTGATTTTAGTAATAGCATTTTATTTTGGGATACCAATCTGGCTAAGGTTTATCCATGCCTTTCTATCCATACAACAGTGGTCCTTAGCAGGATGCCCAGCACAAATCTTCAGTAAGCACAGTCTTGTAAATCAGAATGGATACTGAGTCCTAGCATTGCAAATAAGAACATTGGTGTTTGTATGTAAGTCACTTACTTCTGGGATTTCAGATTTTTTTTTGTTTTACCTCACAGGTTCCAATTTATTGATCAGGAAATTTGAAAGAGTGCAAAAGATGACAGTTATGGTGTAATTCAAAGTGATCAGTACATCCACATGTACCCCAAGTGTTGGGTATATACTAAATAGAATACCTCAAAAATGTGTGTCGAAATCTAAGGACACTACAAAATTAGAATAGCTTTCTAAATCTTCTCTTTCTGAATCAATGGAAGATGAAAATAGGGAAGAACAAATCCGACTCCATATTATATATTTCTTTTACTTTAACCATTGTAGTCTATTGCTTTTGCTTAGAGAAAAGAATGTTGGCTGTAGTCTGAAAGGCACAGGAAAGTCCATTCTCTAGGTGCCACACTTTTCCATTCATATAGAGAGAAAAAGTTGCAGAACAGAGACTACAATTTTGTCTTGGTGGGGTGGGGGTTTACAGGAACATGATGACCTGACCTACCTGGACAGCTGCAAGAACAAAGGATTCGGACATGAGGAAGTTTGCCACGACCAACCACGCCCCTCCCTCACCTGGCCTTTAAAAATGCTTTGCTGAAACCCTTCAGGGAATTTAGGGTTTGGGGGCTAAAGCTACCCATCCCCTCGCAAGACCCTGTGATAAAATCTTCTCTGCTCCAAACTCTGACTTCAGGTTTATTTGGCCTCACTGTGCGCTGGGCACACAAACTTGCTTTCGGTAGTAAAACCACAACTTTTTTGTTTGATTTAAAAAAAAAAAAAAAAGATTCTCATCTTCAAAAAAAGTTGAAATCTCCAAATTAGGAGTTCTTCATAGCTCTCTCCTGTCTGAAATTATAGGATTTATTGTCACTCAGTAAATTGATATGAGTTGAATTCACCCTTGACACCACTAACCAAAATTTATTTTTATTTATTCTAGATCGCATCATATTTTTAACAAAAGCATCATTTTTGTTTCCTTTTCTCCTTTATCCATTAAAGTACACAATAAATGGTCCTACCTGTTTATTCTTTTTTTGTGTAATTTTTTCTTCTGTGGGACTCTCTGGTATTCCCTGTGACTCTGCTCAAGGCTTTTTTTTTTTTTTCCCATAATGGCTATGGATTGATATCTAAGTATCAGGTTCCTGAGGTTTGTACTGATTTTGACATCCAAACACTTGACTTTTAAGAGAGTTATAATGCAGACAACATGTGCTCTGTCCCTGGGCAATACTATTCTTTCAATAGCAGTTACATTAACAATTACTGCAGGGCATCTAAGTAGAAGCTGTGCAGTAAATAGAAGAGGGATGGACCACAGCAAGGAAGGCCTGAAAGTGAAACTGGATCGCTTTGGAAAATTACTTCTAAGAGTGAGGCATCGTTGTTTTTACAAGTCTGGAAGCTGCAGCAGCATAGTCAACATCCTAGGCTCTGGTGATCCAAGATGGGGTATTTGAGAGGAATTTTGTCCAAAAATTTAGAAAAAAGAGAGTCAGGATATGATATCTTCCCCTTGGTAACTCATCTGTGTAGTTGCAAAAAACAAACAAGTGTATGTTTTCTAATCTTCATCAATGGTAACCCCCCATTTATGTATTTAGCTATGCTGTGTGTGTGTGTGTGTGTGTGTGTGTGTGTGTGTGTGTGTGTGCAGTTACCGTGTACCTATCATCATGCCGGGTATCATGATGACACTTTATCTTAGTTCCTTATTTGGTTTCTTCTTATCTTCCAGGAATTTACAGCCTACTTGGGAAAATAAGACTTACCATGGAATGGAAATTGTTAAATGCATTCATGTACTGTGCAACAACAAAAGAAGCTACCAAAGGTACCAAATTTACTTTCAGAAATGCCAATGTGTACCTAAAAATAAAGTGGCTCAGGGTGTTCTGTAGACAGCAGAATTTGAAGTCTGACTAAATTTTCTAATCAGAAAAATAATGAAGGGAATTCCTGTTGTGGCTCAGCGGTTAACAAATCTGACTACCATCCATGAGGTTGCAGGTTCGATCTCTGGCCTTGCTTGGTGGGTTGAGGATCCTGCATTGCCATTAGCTGTGGTGTAGGTTGCAGAAGTGGCTCGGATCCTGCATTGCTGTGGCTGTGGCATAGGCTGGCAGCTGCAGCTCTGATTTGACCCCTAGCCTGGGAACTTCCATAGGCTGCAGGTGTGGCCCAAGAAAGCAAAAAAAAAAAAAAAAAAAAAAAAAAAAAAGGAAGGGAAAGAAAAGAAAAGGAAAAATAAATAATAACTTCAAAAATTATTCTACTGCTTATCTTTTTATTCCTGACTTCTTTTTAATTAAGAGAAATTTCTTTGTCTAGAGATTTTGTTCATATCAAGGTATGGGGAAAACAAAATTTCTTGGAGAGAAAAACAACAAATGAAATTCAAATAGGTAGATTTATTAATATAATTATTCAAAGCAAAGTCTCCTCATTAAACAAAGTAATCAGCAATTCATTTTTTTAACAGGTGAGGATATTTAACTCTAGTTAATGATTTATTTAAGTGCTCTTCCTAGATAGGAACATTGGTTTGAGATAATCTGTGTCATATGCCCAGGATCTATTGTCTGTCTATCTATGTATCTATCTATCTAAGTTCAGTAAGTGCTGTGAACAATGTGAAAAAATAGTTTTCAGTGAAAATTATTGATACAGTTCAGTAGGTGCTATGAACAATGTGAGGAAAAAAATCCAGTTAATGATGTTGATATTTTTAAACTAATGGGACAAAAATTATTTTTATGTGCATGGAGAAGTAATTATAAGCAAATTACTTCATAGTAATTAATGATAGTGGAGGGGAGGGGTCTTATAAGAGTCAATCGTAGCTTGAAATCCAACTACAAGGAAATTTCTAAAGTGGGAAATTATTATGCACTGAGATGAAACAAGTGAACAGACCAGTAAATCATTAGGAATGCACAGAAAAACAATGCATGTCAGAAGTGATGGCCCCTGAATCTAGAACTTCCCACTCTAGCCAGGCTGCTTCTCACTCCCAGTATCACCCATCAGGAAGAAGCTTTTTCATGTCGAAGTATCTGAACTCAAGGCTCTGGGGTCCAGGTAAAGAATTACTCTTCTGGCTTATAAGAATAGAATGGACCTGGTTTCCAAATCAAATCCTAGAACTGCTTCTAGTAATGCTTGCACAGTAAGAAAAATGCAGCAGTACTGCCCACGACCTCCTCCAGCTTTGATGAATCTCTAGGAGGACGCATGGGACAACAGCACAGAATCGTATTCAAGGTGATGGTTTGTTACAGTAAAAAGAATGCAGAGAAAAATCAGCAAAGTGGAAAAGGCACATGGGTGTGGTCTGGGGTAAACAAGCTTTCAGAGTCCTGTCCCAGTGGCATTACACAGGATACACTTGCTTCTTTCCCCCAGCAACCTGTTGTGATAACACATCGGAAATATCTCTCAGGACAGCTTGTTAGTGATTCATTTCTCAGAGATTTCACTGGAGGCTAGTCATGTTGTTACCAAGTCCAAGCTCATACTGCTCATCACATAACAGGCCATGGCATCAAGAAACTAATTGTTAGGACAAGGAATAGTGATTTTAGTCAGAAAGCAAGCACACTAAGAGGGTGGACCAGTGTCCCAAAGAATCATCTTTCCTGGATTTAGAATTCAGGCTTTTTTTATATTAAAAGGGGAGGGGACATGTTTGGTTTTTGCAAACTTCTTGGTTTCAGAATTCCTTGTTCAAGACAAATGTTATTCTCTGTTCTTCAACTTTTTTATCTCTATATGAAAAATAGTATACCTTTAAGGGCTGGAGATTTGAGAATGGTAGTATTCTGTATATTTCCGGCTACAGGCAACATTCTTAACTTGTAGCAAAAGCAACAGAGGACAAAGATTAAAGAAAAAAAGAAGAAACAGATCTGATGTGAAGTCAGATTTGCTCTTCCATGTTACAGTATAAGTACCCTTTGCTTAGCATGTACTAGAATTTTAGAGTCCCTGAAGGAAAGCAAACATTTGGTATAAATCACAAGTTTTATACAAACATTTTAGGCATAGTGAGCCATATTTATCTGTTATGGGAATGGTGAAACCTTCCTGAAATCTGTGCTTCCAGATGCCAGGTAAGGGCCAAATTTATAAACAGGTCTTTCAAAGAATAACCATCAGGCTTGCTATGTTAACTCTTTTCTGTGTACTTCCTTATCAGAAAGTCTACCCTTAGCTATATAAGCTAAATGGTGTTTCTGAAATATTTCCTTGTTAAGAAAATGATAATAGCTGAAAGTGCAGTATCGTATAAAAACTGGACTGTTCCAGGAGGCAACAGGTCTGGGATCTTTCACCTTCCCTACCAGCTGTTCGGAGGCCCAAGGGTGTACCTGAAATCCATTCGTGTCACACTGTGAATATTCTCTGCCTGAGAGGAAATATTGAATTTGTGCACAAAAGGACCATGTAGGAAAAAGTTTTTGTAGTCTCATTTTTAATATTGAAAAATTGGAATGACTTAAAAGTCTATAAGCTGGAAAATGAATTACTGTACTGTATTAATGTATTACAGCACATTTCCAAAAATGAAAATTAATGGCCAAAAAGTACATGTATCAACATGGATAACTTCCACAATTATAAATTAAGTGAAAATGATTGACTTGTGGGCTGCTACTCTTTAGATACAGCTACACTGCAAAACTACTAGAGATTATATTTGAATACATAGCTATGTAATTCAAAAAATGCATGGGAAAAATAAAAACCAAATCACGGTAATTCTTCTTTTTTGGATAGGCCAGAAGAACGAGATATGGCAGGGGATCATATGGGACTTCAAATGCTTCTACAATATTTTATTCCTTAAAAAATTCTAAAGCAATTATAGAAAATTGGTAATATTTGATAAAGTTGGTTGATGGGGACATACACATCTGTGATTTGGTTTTCTAGGTCTGTCTCTGTGTTAGAAATGCCTCCTAATATAAATTCAAAATAGATTTTGGAAGCTATGTCTCCACTTATGCTGAGAGCACTTTAGCCTCTCTCACTAAAGATAATTTAAAAGGCTAATTGAAACTCCCTGCAGTAGTCTTTGACACAAAACTATTCACATTTGCAAGCACCACAGACAATATTAGAAGGATTCTAGCTGAGTTAGAAAGTATATTCCACTGGGCCTAAAAATAGAAATGGTTTTAATTATACAAGGAGAAAAGACAGTGGATGGTCTATAAAGGACAAAATCTCACCAAGGTGTCTTTTTTTTGCCTTGAGTGGTTACTTGAAAATAAAGATACCTTTTATTAATCTAATTTTGTCTCTAATGAAAACTATAAAGAATTGACAAGGGAACTTCTGAATTCCCAGCTTCCATACATCCAGCCCTTCTAATAAATGCTAATCCTACAAATGCCAGATGCTGCTCCTTCAAAGGGACAATTGCCCAGAATCATTTCAGCCCTTAGGGTGACAGTCCTCTTGTTCCCATGAGCACTTTCCATCCTTGCTCTTCTGTGCACATACTCACCTTCTCTGTCACTATTATGTCCGATGGTGAGGCAGCAATAGAAATAACAGCTGTAATTCTTTGCATTCTTACCATGTAAAAAATGTAGGTTCAACAAATAATTATGAGAGTATTCTTAAAATCTCCACTTTGATAAGCAAGCATCTCAAACAGAACTCTTGATATACGTATGATCCTTTGCTCTCTCCCAGCATCACCATTCATTCTGCGGCAAAAACTTCACATTCATACCCTGCCCATCATCCATCCATGAGACAATTCTCTTAGCTCCACCATCCGAGTATCTTTTTCATCTTTATCTTCCCCATTATTTTCATTCCTCCCCAGTCTAAGCCATAATCATTGGATAGACCACTCATATATCTTCCACATTTCTCTGAATTCACTCTTGATTTTCCCATGTTCCATTGTCCACATGAGGTCAAAATGGAAGTCATGTCACTTTCTGCTCAAGGGGACATTTTTTTCTCACTACACACAGAATAGGAGCTTAAGTTCTTTTAATGGCCTCCCCAAATTATTTGTCTCCTGCTCTCCACTCCTTGCTCAGGTAATTTCAACAACACTGTAATTTCTGCAGAGTCTTACACATGTTCAACACACACCAACTCAAGGCCTTTGTACTTTATTTTCCCACTGCCTAAAACAAATTCCCATTTGCAAGGCTCACTACTTCAGAGTTGACTTTCTTGGCATACCCTTAACTTTTATTGTTTTATCTTGCTAGCACTTAAACTGATATTTATCTTTTGTTTATTATCAGTATCCTTCCCTATAAAATAATTTGTGCAGACGAGGTGTTTGTTGTTCAGCATTACATTCTAGAACTTAGAATTGTGTCTCAAGAAACAGGGGTTCGATCAATATTTGATGAACAAGTGAATTAACAACCTAATAAAAATTCATTTTCATAATCTCGATATTACAGATTAGGAAATAAGCCCTGAGTGAATAAATAACTTCTGCAAACTCATACAAGCAGCACATGAAAGATCCAAGATTTCAACCCAAGTTCTGAGCATGTATTACTGCAACAGAATACAAAACCTGAGTCCATTTTGGATATATTCCTTCAGCTTAACCTTTGTGCTCTGTTGCCTGTGCTTAGTCTTGCTGGCTCTGCACCTTGGTAAAATAATGTTGCCTATAGCCATATGCGTGGTTTCCCATTCTCAAGGTTCTGACCTTTAAAGGTGTAACTTTTCCCATTCTATAGAAATAAAAAGGTGTGGAACAGAGAATAACATTTATCTTGTTGGAGGTTTACGGGAACATTGTGACCAGTTGCAAGAACAAATGATTCCTGCACCAAGAAGTGTGCAAAATCAGCCACATCTCTTCCTCTTTTAATATAAAAGAAGCCTGGATTCTAATTTAGGTAAGATGGTTCTTTGGGACACTAGTCCACCATCTTCTTGATCTGCTGGCTTTCCAAATAAAGTTGCTATTTTTTTTTTTTTTTCATCCCAGCACCTCATCACTCAATTTATTGATCTGTTGTATGGTGACCAGTATGAGCTTGGACTGGGTAACACTACTGCCTATAGGAAGAAATTTATATATAGAAAAAAGGATTTTTTGCCTGGAACCTCAGAATCTAAAACCTCAAACACTGAACAATTAATTTCATGTAGCACCAAGTTACAAATTAGCTGATATTAATGTAGCCTTCCCCACATTAGCCTACATTCTATGTTTATATGTGTAGCTTTTTTTTTTTTTTTTGTCTTTTTTGCCATTTCTTGGGCCACTCCCATGGTATATGGAGGTTCCAGACTAGGGGTCGAATCGGAGCTGTATCCACCAGCCTGCGCCAGAGCCACAGCAACGTGGGATCTGAGCTGCATCTGCAACCTACACCACAGCTCACAGCAATGCCGGATCCCTAACCCATGGAGCACGGAGAGAGATCGAACCTGCAACCTCATGATTCCTAGTTGGATTCGTTAACCACTGAGCCACGACGGGAACTCCTCTATGTTTAGCTCTCAATGCAGTCTGTCTGCATCACCCTGATCACTGTAGGGCAGAAAACACTCTTCTCAACAAATCAAACAAATTCTAGCATCTGCACATGCCAAGAAATCTACCTCGTTTCTTTCTCCCTAAACCTATTTCCATATCACAGTCCTTGAAAAATTGCCATTCCAGTGAGAAGACTAAAGAACAGTAAAAAAAGTGTTTTTTTTCCTTTAACATTAGTGTAGAATTGGATGAATCCACTCATCTTAAGCCTTCTCAGAGATGTACTTCTTCATATTCAAATAGACCTTCATTTTACCCAATTACCTCCTAATTACAGGAGACTGGGTTCTAGTGCAATGAATCTTAAAAGAGGCTGCAGCAGTGGGAGGGTCTGAGAGTCCTAAGGTGGAGAGGAACACTCCTATCACCTGAGCCCTACCCAGACCTTATCCTATCCTAAAGGGAAGAATTAGGGATGAAGGAATCTTGAGCTCCTCCTTGTGGTCAGCATCTGCCATTAACTAATTATCCTCAATTTTATGAGAATAATAAAATTGAGCAAAGATTTCGAATTTTTTTGTCTTTGATAACTGTGCTTTGGGGAACCTAACCTTTCAAACCATAAAATTAAAGTCAAGACAGTCTTATCAACCTATTAGCAGTCGATCTCAATTTTAGTTTAAGCATCTAGCAGAATTCTCTCAGGACATCTAGACTTACCAAGCCAAATCTGAAATTAGCACTTGATAGCCCAGTGATGATGTCTCTCTGTTCATATATATCATTTCTAATCCATACATTACACAAGCAGTTTGGGTGTTATTATCACTCTTTTACAGAGGGGGAACTGAGAATGAAAGAGTTTAAGTAACCATTTTAATGTCATAGCACCAGTAAATATCAAAAACAGGATTTAAACCGTGGTTGATCTGATTTCAAAGCCCTGTGCTCTTTTCTACTATGCCATGTGGCTTCCATTATGTTATGACAAATGTCCCAAGGCTGAGGAAATTAAAAATATATCATTGATGTTTCATATCTCAGCTTAGTTATTATTGCTGATGCTATTGCTATTTATGTGAGAATGGCTAAAAGTGGAAAAATAATGAGTCACTGTATATACATCACTGTTGCTAATGTAGTCACTGTCTCCAAAGCCTGTCACCGTTTGTAGCTCTGCCTCTTTCCTTCACCAGCTGTCCAGGGCCTTTGCACAAAATGAGCCAATCTATAACTGATTACTAAATTCCTGAGTTAGTTGGCAGCTCTTGCCATTCAGTATCCTGCAGTTAAGCCTCAGTGCTTGAGGTTGGTCTCCAGTATGCACTGTAGATCATCTGGATTGCATACCCAGAGCTACTAAACAAGTCACCGTCTGATGCACTGAAGCAGTAATCCAAGCAACATGACCAGGACTACCTCAAAGATTTAATGATCTTCCACAGGTGCCCGATATAATTTGCTGGGAAAATTTGGCTTCTTCCGTAAGACATCAATTCACGTATTAAAACATATAAATAGGTGGTTGAAATATTTAAAATCAATCCTTTCATACTTAAAATGTATATTCCCCCAGATAAGTTCACAAATATTCAGGAAATCACATATGCCAAATGCATGATATGACAATTTGATGCTGAATATGTTGATGGCTTTAGTAAATAGAATTTGTCAGAACAAAGTTCGTTTGCTTAATTCTCACTGGATGAGAAAATGGGTAATATGTGGTTGTGTCAGTCCTGGGGCTAAGAGGAGGATTCTTCCCCCCCCCCCCCAAATAACCTAGCCTTGTGACTTCTTGAAATTTGAAGAGCAAATGGCAGAAAATTGGTTCATTTGCATCATTGCACAGTGTTTCAATATGAAATCTGCTGGTCTTGTTCACTTGCTGGCTTTCTCATACAGTAGGTTGTGAGTTGTACATTTCCCTATGTACTTCATGCCCAAGCAAGGGCAGGGAGCAGCTGGGCAAAGAAACCTCAGAAAGCTTGGCAAGCCCCACAATACCTGTGCGCCTCTTGGGGCAGTTGGTGTTTTTCTGAAGCATCTGAGGTGGAAGGGAATTAAAGCAGCAGTGCTGCTGAGATTGGGCAATTTGTAATCCTTGCTGTGAGTTAGCACAAATGAATTTAATTCCACCGTTGGTCACAAAGGCTGTATTTTGCCTGAGTTATGAAAATAATCATACTGAACCTGTTAGAATGCAGTCTTTTATGTGGATTCCTAAGCGTTAGGATTTTGTCAGTCTATCACACAGTTCATCAAGTGCTTTCTTTCTGGGACTTGCTTTGCGTAGTGCTGGATGGAAAGATTTGGAGATTAATTTGAGCTCTAATGAAAATTAGCTGTGCTATTTGGTTTCATGTTGTGATTGTCATCATGGAGGTCAGTGCTAATGATGTGTCAGGCTCTCTCTGACAGTTTGCATACAGGCACAGTTTACTCAGAACTCAGCACTGCCTTTCTCAGAAGATGAGGAGGTATTGAACTGTCAAACAGGGCTGCACAGGTGACAGCTGATGCATTTTAGATCAGCTCCTTAACAAAGTGAACGGGCTTTTCTTATTCCCTCCCCCAACAGTAAAATAATTTATTTTATCAAAGTTATTAGTGTGTTGACAGTAAACATTTTTTCACATTTTTTTGAAATCCTTATGAAAAGAAATGCAATCTCTTGTGAGATTGTAAGAAACTATTTAATAAAAAATAAAATATCTGTGCTATAATTCTCATGTTAATTATCTTACTTTTGCTAATGCTTTTGCTGATTGCAAATAGTTTATGTAGATAATAAATGTTTTCAGGAAAGAAAGTACAGGTAAATACAGATTTTCACAAAAGTGTATCTGTTTGGCTGGGGCATAATTCCATATTAATGAATTTTCAATATTTTCTATATCAAAATTTTCTATTATTCCTTATTTTGAATATTTGAATACTTCAAAAACATAACTATAAAAGTAGAAATTTAAATTTTTGTTCATTATTTACTTTGTATTACCAAGAAAAACACTATGAAATAATTTAGAAAAATGTGTAGCTATTTCTACCTGATTTTTGTATATCACCTCTAGGGAAAATTTCCAGGCAATCTACATATGGAGCTACAAATCCTTTAACATACTAATTTCTAGTATATATTGGCATCTGAAAGATTCTTTTGTGTCATTAGGGAAAGACTGCTTTAGAGCTTTAGTAATTAACCCTCCCTTATGGAAGATAAAAAGTCTTGTTCCTAAAGTAAACCATTATCACTTGTAATAATTTAATAAAAGTATATGTACATATATAAAAGTATTTTAGGAATGCTATGTGATCAGTTTCTAAAAGGTTTATTTCATTGTCATACACATATTTAACTACACAAATCTACTAATTTAATATATATTTTGAATTATTGGGAATAGACCTGTGCTTCCTCAAATTATATTAATTAGACTGGGCCAGAGAATGCAATTCCATTTAGACATAAATGAACATGATAGCATTTATGCTGAAGTCACTTCAGTGGTGTTCTCTTTATCCTCAGGGCAGTAGGGAATACCACAGAACTAGAGATGATTGACATTTTTTCCTAACCTCTCTGTCCTTTCCTCATGAAAATGCTTAGCTACTTCTGAGAAGCCCAGCTGTTGGACAAAGCATAGGGTCCAAGGTTGTACCTCTGGGAGGGTTAACAGAGAAATTTAGCCAATCAAAAAGCAGGCTAGAAAATGTCAGATGAGATATGCCAATCACTGCAGAAAAGGTGACAACCTAAAAAGGTGACAGTGCCAACTTGACGTTGAACTCATTCTATACAGCACAATTCTCTTGCTACTGATTTTACTTATTTCTCTTTGGTATCCGTAGGAACAGCTGCAGAAAATATAAGCTGATACAGAGTATAGAGTTAATGCTTCAAAAATGCCAAAAAAAAAAAAAAAAAATCCTTTGTTAAAGAGAAGGTACATTTTCTTCTACCAAAAGAAAAACCTCAGCTTATCATATAAGTGGAAAAGAAAAACAACTTCTGAACATGAATATTTCTACACAAGAAAAAAATGGCACACATATCTCTATTCTACCTTTAATATAAGAGAGTTATGTTACATAGCCAAGTATAAAAAAGGCCTTCAACATAAAAAGTGTAAAATTTTATTAAATGTTGGAAGGATTTTTGCCTGACAATTTCAAAAATTAATGCAAAACAGATATAGTGTGTGATAAAAGTAAAAATTAAAAAACAAAACATCATAATTATGGGACCAATACAATAGCTCATCAATATCCAGTCTTACTTTAAATTATTAAACCATGTTTAATGACACAGTTTTACTTTAAAGCATTAAACTGTGTTTAACTTGTTATTCCAATTTGATTTTCCTTTTTTAAATAGAAAAAAAATATATTAGAACTCAGGCTACTTACCATACTTGTTACTATATTTACTTTTCAATTTCTCTTTAACATTAGCTGCAAACACATCCTGAGCAGTGTAATGTTACCTATTACATTGTTAGTAGGTTATATAATCTGCCAATTACGACTAAAAATAAATGCCAGGTGTTTCGATCCCTAGTCATTAAAATGTGCATGATGGGCTGGGACAGACCTTGGGGCTGTCTTACCAGCATTCAACATAAAATCACAGGAGGAAGGAACAACAACAACAAAAAACAAGCACAGGGATCACCCCTCCCCCCGCAAAGTGTGAATGGTTGAGGGTGAGGGGCAATAAGAAGAGTCAGTGTGTGGCTGATTTTAATTTTCCTGCTTGTCTGTCTCTCAATGCACTCTACTTGGTTTTTGCTTTGTAATTGCACTCTGACCAAGAGTAGAATATAATTTCCAAGCCTATGGGGTCATACAAATGGTGCAATGTGTATTTTCTATCCAAAAGAAACAATTTAAATTTAATGTGTGGGAGAAGAAAAATAATTTTCCCCTTTATGATGAGCTGATAAGTAGGGAAAATGAGCCTCCCATCTGTAATAAAAGGACAGATTAACAGAAGAAATTGAATAACACATATACCTCCTGTATACATGAGAGATACTGTGGACTGAAGTTTGGCACTTGCCATCAGCCTCTACATGAGGTAAAACATGGGACACTGCAGCTGCCAAACCAAAGTCCCCCCCTCCCCGCCTCCCCTCCGCAGTGGAGCTCAAGGTGGAGACCAGGAGTGAGGCACTCTGTGCTCTGGGAAGGCGGGAAGAATGGGCCCTCGGGTAGTTGCATATTTTCAGGAGATTTTCTGAGCCCAATTCTTGCATCTCCTCTTATCTAGAGAAGCACTAGGGTCCGTCAATCAGTGACGACAGTCTGTGACTGGTGGTAACCTTCAGGAGACCAGCCGAGAACTTCTGTAATATGTATGCATGGCTGCATGCACCTCCCCCTTCACCTTTATGACTTATATCTTGATATCCCCCTTTTCTTCTTTGGGGCAAAACAAAAGATGTCATGGTCACCTGTGAGAACAGAAGCTCCCCAGGGTGGGCCAATGAGCCCTGAGGGAACTCAGGAAAGTTTATCAAAGGAGTTGCTCCAATAAGCCCAGACCTTTATGTCTTCCCATAGAAATGGTTTTCCATACTTCCTTTTCTGTAAACCTGGGAATCTGTAAGTCTTTTGTTCCTACTGTCTCCCAATTGTTGCAAAACCTCATATATCCTAGCTTCCCCTCTCGCCTTCTGTGGGCTACCTGAGATTGTATCCTGGGCTTAAGTCCTAATTTCACCCCAAATAAAACTTAACTCTCAACTTTCAGGTAGCATTTTTTTTTAGTCGACAATACCCAGGAAACTAAGTAACTCCCTCAAACTGTGGAATCCATCACCATAAATACCATCTTCACTAAAGACAAAAGAAGCTGTTGGGAGTAAGAAGTTGGTGATAGGTGGTTACCAGAAAAAACACGGTAAACAAACCTAAGTTTACGATGCAAACTTAAGTCTCTTCCTTGTCTATTGATAAGTTTCTAGAGATTTGGTCATTCCATTCTTCTTTGTAGAGTAAGGGAGACACCCTTACAAATGGAGATTTTCCTTATGAAAGTAAATGTCTTTTACAAAAAGATAACTTATACTCTGTCTCCAGAGCTTCTCCTGTGTCTACTGTTCCTTAAAAATAATCAGCCTCCAAAGAGGCATATTTTGGAGTTACAAGCTCTACTCCCTTTCACATTATATATTAGATTGTTTTCTCCTAAACATGAAAAGGAAAAAGAAGAGTAGCAAATCTAGATGCTTCCTACAACAAATTTATCAATTCAAAATGTGAGAAAAGCGAAATATCTCAAATGTACTTGTGTTTTAAATGTTTTTATGTTAACTATAGATTATTTGATTCTTAATTACCTTCCAAGAAATTTAGAATCTCCAACCATTTTTTTAAATTCACCTCAGTTTTTGATGTGTGCTGATTTCTTCATTGCTCTATATAAGGGTAACAAATTTAAAAATGCTCAACAAATAGTTGCCAGGTACAAATGGATGAATGTGTGAATGAGCAGTGATACTGTAACCAAGCAGGGTCCTGTGGCACTTCTGGGCACGAAAGCTTTCTGTGTCCCCAGTTTCTTGTTTTGGGGAACTGGGCCTCATTCAGCCTCCATGACCTTCCCTGAGTTCTAAGGGGTAGGTTCAGAGAGTTGCTGATCAGGGAAGGAAGGGGGGCAAAGACAAGGGAGGAATAGTCAAGAAACAACAGTACAAACTTGGGGCAGGGTCCCGTTCCCTCTCAAGGGATACACATAATAATATAGGCATCTTATCCTTATGCTTCTTTTAGAAATGAACACTTTAAAATTGAAGAGCAGAGAGTCCTTCCTTGTTCTTCTCTCTGGCTTAATTTTACCCTAAATACAACCATCCATAAGCTAAAGATGAGGAACCCTGAGCACAATTGCCTGTGGGTTCAAGATTATTAGCACATGATGTGTGTGTTCCTAGTTTGTTCTAATCTCTAATCAATACACCCTTTTCACAAGTACTGTTATTCTCGGCAATAACCCAGAAGACCACCATCAAGTTCGTGCCGAAAGATCACTTGACTCCAGCTTTGATAACTAAGATTCCCCCAAAGAAAGAATGCATGTTTGTCCCAATCCCGATTCCTATCTGAAAACCTGTTTTTCTCCTTTTTATTATAATGCTCCTCACAATTCTTCCCAATGGGGGTCACAGTCTCTAAGGCATTAGCCTGCCGAGGCCTCCTTTGCCTGGCAAAGCAATAAAGCTATCTTTTTCTCCTTCACCCAAAACTCCATCTCTGAGTTTGTATTTGGCACTGGTGGACAGCGGCCGGATTTCAGCAACAATGCTGGCTACATGGTATGTAGTCCAAATTTATATCTATGCTCATATAATTTGCCTTCCATGGTACCAGGAAAAAAGCCAGTCTTCTGGTGAAGGCAAGTTCATGTGCCTGATGCAGAGTGAGGCCAAACAAACATAAACATCAGAGTTTGGAGCAGAGAAAGGTTTATTACAAGGGCCAAATAAGGAGAATAAGTGGCTTGTGCTCAAAAAGCCCTGTCCCTCACAATGGTTTTGGGGGAAGAGTTTTTATAGGCAAAATTTGGGGTGAGGGCTGTAGGGCATGTGGCTTTCTTCTGATTGGTTGGTGGTGAGATTACAGGGTGATATTCCAGAAATCTTGTGCTCCGCCTGAAGTTACCATCATCCACCTGTGGGGATTTTAGTTCCTGCAGAATAACTCAAAGATATAATGTGATTTATATCCCTTGAGAAGGAACCAGGATCCTGCTTTATAGCTGCACTATTATTTTTTTGACTGCTCCTCCTTTGTTTCTGCATTCCCTTGCTCTCTAAATTAGCAACTGTTTGAATCTGCCCTTAGGAACACAGGGGAGGTCTAGAAGGCTGAAGTTTTTTTTTCCTACACATGAGAAACAGGGACCCAGAAAGGCCTTTGTACTCAGGAGGGCCCCACAGGGTCCTGCTTGGTTTCAACTCTTTATTCTCTGCGGGAGCAGAATTTGCCACACCAACATATGCCCCTTCAGCATACAGATTACTTTAATTTTGTTATTTTTTAAAAACTGCAGATACAAGAGAAGCTCTGAAAATTGCATAAAAGTTACCCTTTGTAAGACATTTACACGGATAAGAGGAATCTCCATTTTTAGGTGTGTCTCCTTCTCTGTTCCAGGAAGAGGGGGATGGGTGACCACATCTATAGAAACTCTTATCAAAGAATAAGTTAATAACATAAATTTGCATAACCTTATACATGTTTACTGTGCTTTTTCTGATAAACCTCCCCATAACTAATTTTTCACCCTCAACATCCCCCATCCAGATGGAGGATGATAACTTTAGGCTGAGCACAGGGTTCCTGAGGGATTGCACATTCCTCTTTAGTTACTGTGCTACTTCCTTGTTCCTATTTATAATAAAACTTCCCAGTGAATATGTTTTGTTTCTATTCAGTATCTCATGGACTCACTAGTGAGGTTTTTTCCTAACCAGCCCATCATAAATGACCTCCAGATAGTAAATATAATTTTCAATTCTCAAGTAATATCTTACTAAAGCACTCAGAAACAACTGACAAAATTGATCATAATCTCCACTTGAAACACCTTTTCCCCACTTAGTTTTCAGTCATCCTGCTTACGTCATCGCTGGATCCTTCTTCCTGACTTCTTATCTTTGGACAGCATGGGTCCCAGTCCTCTGAACTGTTTTCTTTATAGACATTTACTTCCTAGGTAACATTGTCAACTTCCATGATTTTAAATAATACTTATTTTGATGACAATCAAATGTGTATATTCAACTCAGAACTTCCCTGAATCCTAAACCTGAAAATAAGACTCTACTCAGTATTTCTATTTCAGTATCACATCTCCAATGTAGTATGTCCCAAAACAAACTCTGATCTCCTTTATTGAAAGGCTTTCCTATGGGACTTCAGGGCTTCTCCAACAAGATAAATTTGAAGAGCCTTTGTAGGAGAAATGAATTACCAGACCCTTATCATCCCACCCATCTTATTGTTATGCACCCTCCCCCAGCAACCTGGCCTACTCCTCCTACCTGCTACTAGGAAAGGTATGTGGTCCATTCCTCACCCTGCCCCTATAGGGGTATATGCCCTAACCAATCAGCAAGTGTATTGTAAAACCCCTCTTTCCCCAACCAATCAGCAGGTCAGCAGTTGTATCTTAATACCTCTCCTCTCCCCCTGGACTATAAAAACAGACACAACCAGGCCCTTGGGGTCAGCTTTCCCTGATCATCAGGAAGTTGTCCTGCTGCACGCTGTGTCTCTTACCTCAATAAACTCTTCTTTCTCTTTACCTTGTTATGCATCTGGAAATTCTTTTTCCAACCTGCGCAAGGATTATAACATTTCCCAATCCCCCAAAAAGGCATTTCTGTTCTTTCAGTTATTTTAGCCCAAAAACATGGAATCTTCCATTTCTATTCTCCTGTACTTCAGTTTCCTTTCATTCTTACCACCTGTCGGTTCTTTCCAATGTCACTGCTATCAGACTGATCTAAACATTCATAACCTGATCTAAACATTCATACCTGGGCATTTTTAAGAGTTCTTTAACTGCTCTCCCTGATTCTACTCTGGCCCCATCCACTTCACTGTTTATTCTCCTCAAGGCAGCCATAGTTATAATTTTACAGCATGAGTCAGATCATATAAATGTTCATCTCAGAACTCTCCATTCACCTCATTCAGAATAAGAGTACTTATGATGGTCTACAAGTTTCTATATGACGTGGTTCCTTGAGAGCTCTCTGGCACCATTTCCTACTACTTTCTCCTTTGGTCATTCTGCTCTGGCCATGACGACCTAGTTAATATCCACTAAACATGCTGAACCTATTTCTGCCCTAGGTTCTTTTGTATCTACTGTTTCCTCTCATATAACACTCTTTTGCAAAGCTTTCTCTCACTTTCTTAAGGACTCTGAACAAATGTCACTTTATCAGGAAAGTTTTACCATATCACCTTATATAAAAAAAACCTCCCGTAATCCTCTATTCTTATTTACCATGTCTTTCTGTTCTTTAAAACACTTATATATTAAATAGCATTTGTTTACACTTTTTGTCTGTCTCCCTAATACACAAATATAACAGGCTAGTACTTTGCACTTTGTTTCATTCCTATGTCCAGTTCCTAGGACATGACAAATGCTAAATAAAGATTTTGAATGATGAATGAATAAGCAAACTGAAGAGGGAAATCTTTGGCACACTGAAAGAGATTTTAGTCCTTATTAAATAGTTGCATAAATTTTCTGCCAGCAATATAACATGTCAATATGTGTACAGTGAAATCTCTATCAGGTCTAAAAGGACACTGAAACTTGAACAAAAAATATATATTTTAATGCATATATTTATGACTATATATTATTAATTTCACGGGATTTTCTGAGTGCTTTTGCAAAACATAATTTGAAATGATTTTCTTCTTCTTTTTATGTGCTGATAATTCCTTTCTCTTCCAGTGTTTCCAAATAATCTCAGTAAAAATCCAGGTTATGTTTTATTACAGTGTTTTTATTATCACCCTTTAACTCTGGGAATAAATTAGTTTAATTTGAATATGGTTGCATTTATCCACCACCTTCCTTTAAGTGACTGATTCTCTGTGACTGTAAAATCGCTATTAATTATAGTGGAACTGCAATAAAATCAACACTGTTCTTATGATGTAATTGACAAAAATCATGGAAAATAAATTCACTGAAACTAGCTAAGGATTTAAGTATTGGGTAGATTAGTGATTTTGTATTCTCTCTTATTTTCTTGTGTTTATGATTTTACTATTGTGTGCTCACATTTCTGGGAACTGTTGGAACAAAAGTCCAAAGACACTGATATTGGATTGAAGATCCTGTACCCTCTGCCTAAGTGATGGCATTTACGCTCTCCATATGTACTGGGGAGTATTTTTTCCAGAAGACTTGTGTTTGATTTTTCTTGGCACTCTCAGAACTTCCATCTTAACTGACGATTTGGGGAGGTAAACATTTAGGCTCTAAATATTGGTGGGTGAGGGTGACTATTGCCGTTGAAATTCTAGGGTGGAGGAGGGAGGAGCTTATTTAAAAATTTTTTTTTCAATCCACTATCCAGAGCCCACAAGAAAATCTGTTTTTCTTAGTTCATGATTTTCCTCAAAATATAGCTTTTCCTGATGCCAGATTTGTGAGGAGCAGTTTCTCCTCTGTCTCACCAGCTAGTGTAAGCCCCAGGCTTAGCCAGTAATGCCTCCCTATCATTCCTTCCCTGCAGTTTCTATACAAGCTCTAAGCACCAGGGCTTAAGACCATCAGGGTGTGTTGGCAATTCTCCCACTTAGTACTTTCTTGGATAGAAGTGCCTGCTTCATTGCTAGTTTCAAACAAGTCTCTTACTCTTTGGCAGTGTCTTTCTTTACTTAAAAATAACATTTTTAAACTTTTATATGTCTCTAGGCAGTGAGTTTGGGGATTTCCAATATATTGCTCTAAACAGAAATCCTTTCTTTTAATTTACCCTTTAAAACACTTTATTCTCAAATTTTTTATTTGCATATATTTCTCATTGATGAATTAAATTAAAAGAAATTATTCTAGTTCTGTCCTGAGTTCATTTCCTGATAACAGCATTTTTTCTTATCCAGGAAGAATGATTTTTTAATAGTATGTTATATTATTCCATGGCTGCTAATTGCAGGAAGCCTTATGGAAAATTCTAATTGTTGCAGTGAAATTGATGGCCATTGGACTGAGAAAATTCCTGTGACTGGACATAAATGGGGATTCCAGAATAAATTGAGGAAAAATTCATAGACAGTGACTCTCAAGTAAATTGTCCATTATAACCAGGGACTCTCTGAAATCTCTGGCGTACATAATAAAATGCTCTGATACACCAGATATCAGGCACAAGATAATGTGATTACATTTTGAAAGGCATATATGGATAGGATAACTACCTATTTCTCTTACTACAGACTTAACACAAATCATATTAAATAATTATAAATGTTCCAGTTCCCAGAGTAGGACCAATTATATCTTTTTAATTCTAGAAATTAAGTAAAATTAGCTCTCCTTAGATCCTTCTACAACCTTTGAAATATACTAATTTTTATTCTACTGGTGAAGCAAGAATTTCAGATATTGACCTCTTATAGTCCTCATTTTAAATTTCTGTTCTACACAAAGATATTAAACTACAAGAGATAAGTTATAACTACAATTAGTTTGTTAACTTAAAAGCAGGGTTGATGCCAGTCTGATATTAACCTATGAACTTTAAAAGAACTGACAAGATAATGAAACTATAAATTCCTGAGAAAATACCAAAAGAGTAAAGTACCACTTTAGAATTTCTTAACTATCTGTAGATTCTAAAATATTAGAAATTACTGAGCATAAACAGACATACATATTATTTAAATGTTCTTAAATCTTCAAATATATCTTATAATGAAAATGCATGGCTTTATCATAAGATTATTTTTCTCAGAAAAATAACTATCAATCATTTAAAAATGTGAATCACATATCCTATATATCTCAGATACTCTCTCTTTCTCTCCCTACGTCTTTCTCTGTGTATGTGCTTTTTGGTATATTTAATTTAGGAAATAGAAATATTATACCATTTATTTATGCATACCATTCCTTTCATGTATGTTACATATTAAAGAATGAAATTAAATGTTACATTTTCTTGAATTACATTACATTAACTTAATTAAATTAATTGATTACATTTAATTAAATTACATGTTAAAGAATGAAGCATTCTCTAATACCATATATGAAAATAAACTAACAATGGATTAAGGAACTAAATGTAAGGCTGGATAATATAAAACTCCTAGGTGAAAACATAGGCTGAACACTCTGACATAAATCACTGAATTTTTTTTTTTTTGGATGCCTCTCCTAAAGTCAAGGAAATAAAGCAAAAATAAACAAATGGGGCCTCTATAAACTTAAAAGCTTTTGCATAGCAAAGGAAGCCATGGCAAACTGAGAAGGCAACCTACTGAATGGGGGAAAATATTTGCAAGTGATATGACTGATAAGGGATTAATATCCAATGTATTTAAAGAACTTATATAACTCAACATCAAAAAAACAAATAACCTGATTAAAATTGGGTAGGAGAATAAAGTAGACATTTTTTTCAAAGAGGAAATGCAGGTGGCCAACAGGCCCATGAAAATATGGTCAGTATCTCTAATTATCAGGGAAATGCAAATCAAAACTATAATGAGATATCACCTCACACCTGTTAGAATGGCTATCATTAAAAAAAAAAAAAAAAAGACAGACAGGAGTAACAAATGTTGGCAAGGATGTGGAGGAAAAGGAATCCTCACATATTGTTAGTGGGAATGTAAGTTTGGTGCAGCCACTGTGGAAAATGTTATGGAGGTTTCTCCAATAACTAAAAATAAATATGATGTGGCTTAGTATGGGTTATTTGAATTAGTCTGTTTCTGAGTGTCTTGTTGCCATATTTGGGATGTTTTCAGCCATTATTTCTTCAAACATTTTCTCATTACTACACCCCTCCCTTTTTAGGACTTCAGCACCACAAACGCTAGATCCTTGTTATGATTCCACAAATCCCTATGGCTTTGTTAATTTTTTAAAATTTATTTTTCCCCCTATTTTTCAGCTGGATATGTTCTTTTTATCTGTCTTCACAATGACTTACTCTTTTCTCTGCCAACTCTCTTCTGATATTGAGCTCATCTGGTTATTTCCAAAGTTAATTTAATTATATTTTTCAGTTCTAAAAATCTCCATTTTGGTTATTTTTTTATATCTTCTACTTCTTCACTGAGGCATTCTGTATTTCCATTTAAGAGTGTTTGGCGTTGCTTGTTGAAACATTTTTATATAAGAGCAGCTTTAGAGTCATTGTCAGATAATTCCAACATCTGTGCCATCTCAGCATTTGAATCTGTTGATTGTCTGTGTAAATTGAGATTTCCTCGGTTCTTTGTATGCCAACTAATTTTGAATTGTATCCCACACATTTTGAATAGTATGTCATGAGATTCTGGGTCTTACTTAAATCCTATGCGGAATGTAGTACTTTGTTTCAGAAGCCCGTTTACCCTAAGTTCAGGTCACAAGTTTCAAGCCACTTGCTCTGTTCTATGGTTCCAATGTCAGGTCAGTTATCCAGCTCCAGAGATGCTGTTTGGATCTGTCCTGCATGTATACTATCAAAGTAGCAGAAACTGGGTGGTGACCTATCTGCCAGTTCACTTCTCAATCTGCTATTCTAATTACTGTCAGATTAATGCACACAATTCTTAGATATAAATCTGGGAGTTCATAAACAATTTTACGAATCTGGGGCTTCAGTTGCCTCGCTCTATGGTGCCATTCTGCAGTTGCTCTATATTTAGGATAAGTAGTAAGAGGACAGAAAAAAAAATCGTAGAAGCTCACCCTACCTTCTTGGTAACAATCAAAAAGGAAGATTCTCCCAGGGTCCAATTGCATCCATTGCTGCCACCGCCATTGCAGGACTGATTGGGCCCTGTGAGTGACAGAATAGGGAGGGAGAAAAATACAAAGAAATAAATTTCTCTCAGTATCAGGTGTTCCCGTTTCTGTTGCTCATACTAGAATTAAGACTTTCTCCTGGAGCTCTCTCTCTCCCAGTGCCCACTTCCAGTTTTCAAGCTTCATTGAGATCAGGTCAAAGAATATGGGAGGGAGAAAAAAAAATGAAGGTACTTCAAATTATTGTCTTATATTAGCATATTATATATGCTAATATTATTTACTTTTCTAAGTCCTCAAATCATTGCTTCTTACATTGTGTCATTCTGTCTTACTTTCTATTTTCACTCATACAGACATAGGGGAGTATGTTTTCTCCATCTTCCCTGGGGTTGGAACTTCATTCCTCTCAGTCTTCTTTTGGATCTGTAGGAACTTTATTTCTACTGTTTCTACCTATCTTCTATACTACAGCTAACCCTGAAATCTCTCTTTCCAGCCCCAGTCTTATTTCTCATGCCTTTTCCCAGACATCCTGTCTATCTGGCCTTTTCAATTTTTCATTCCAATAAACATTCCACACTAATTTCTCACAGAGAGGAGGTGTTCAGAGGACAGTCCAACTCACTAGCAGTCCAGTCTCCTCTGGGACAGCAGGAATAGCTGATCATTTCATAACACATGCTCCCCTCTCACCCTCTCTTCCCTATTGTAAAGCAAGGTCTCATTCAGTACTATTATATTCTTATTCCGAAAGCTATTAAGATATTTGCGGGGGGAGTAGGGGGTTCCATGTGATCCATGCAAGATTAAGGTGCTCCATGTGATCACAGTTAAATTTGGAATGACATTTTTTTTTTGTCTTTTTGCCATTGCTTGGGCCGCTCCCGTGGCATATGGAGGTTCCCAGGCTAGGGGTTGAATCAGAGCCGTAGCCGCTGGCCGACGCCAGAGCCACAGCAACACGGGAATCCAAGCTGCGTGTGCAACCTACACCACAGCTCATGGCAACGCCAGATCCTCAACCCACTGAGCAAGGCCAGGGATCAAACCCACAACCTTATGGTTCCTAGTTGGATTCGTTAACCACTGCAGCATGACAGGAACTCCAAATCTGGGATGACTTTTGAGAAGGGGAGCACATAATTATTGGTGTTATCCTGGGATTTTGATTTGCATTCCTCCTCTTCTCTCATGAGTATAGATTAGGCAATTTTATTGTTTTCCTTCTACCAACTCGTGGAGACTCGCTAGATCTCAGGTATCAATTGCAGCACTGATTCCTGAACTCCAAACCCATAATAATTGCCTATGTACAGTCCTCAATCAGCTATTTAATAGATATCTCTTAGGCATGCTTAAAGGATGATCTCCTGAATTCTCCATTTCACACCATCCTGAAAATGCTCCTTCTCAAGCTTTCTCATAAGGTATCAATCTACTTATTTGCTCAGGCTTCCAATTCAATCCATCAGCAAGACTTGTTGACATTAGCTCAATATATCTATTCTCACTGCATACCACTTCTCACTATCTTCACTAAAACTATAATAAAACCACAGTTTTCTCTGTTTCCAAAAATTCTGGGAAGAATGATTATGGAATTCCCAGTCCCTGCTAGAGAAGGCAAATGCCTATGAATCATAGGTTCAACAGGTTATACTGAATCCTTTTTTGTGACCTTCTTTGCTTCCATAGAAGCAAATTTAGGAGCATGGGGTCTACAACAAATTTTAGACTATATCTAGGGATTCCTTTGTCAGAACTGCTAAAACTATTTAGTGCAAAATTCTAAGATCTTAATTTAAAAAGGCTGTGTACTACTGCCATTATTTATGTTTCTTCACGGGAACCAACTTAAGTTCCAAGAGTGTATGTAGTCAAATTTTCACAGTGTGGCCAAATCTGAACCTTTTTCTTTCTTAGCCCTGATTAGTCTCACCAACATGAGATTGCAGGGGCACTGTGGGTGGAGAGTTGCTTAGGGCTGCCAAAAAATTCAGGGTTATTTACTAAATATTGGTTTTAAATTATTCCTGTATAAATTGATTCAGGTGCTTCTGAGACTGCATGCTTTGCCAGTAGCAAATATATCAGGATATAAACCTCATCTCAGCATGATGTTACACTGAAAGAAACACACTGCACAACAAACAGCACATTAAAAGAAATTCCAAACTTTCTTGAATCTCTGGAGGAACACTGAACAATTGAACATGAATGAAGTTAATTAGCTAAAACTTTGTTTTTTTTTTTTACAAAGTTTCTTTCTCCCCACCATTTTGTTGTAAACATAAACTATCACAGGCAGTGGGTACTCCTTCCACCCTTTTCTTGTAAGCTTGATCCTTAATAACCTGTCTCAAGTTTCTCTTAGCTCAGATTTAGGTACCTGGAATATTTAAGAGGAATTAACAAAGGAATCATTCCTTTGGATCCCATTCCTTTGGTATATGAAATTATAACACCAGAAATTTATATAACTAAAAATATTCTTTAGCTCTTTTGAGAACAAATTTTACAAAAGGTCAATATGTCTATATGAGTATTTTTTCTGCTTGGTAAAACTACATTTGGCAACAGTGTTCCCTTCTCACTTGATGGAAGAGATAGAGAAAAATCTATGTAATTTGCCTTTGAGATTTTTTTATAGCAAAAAAAATCCTAACCAGCTAGTACTTCTTACAAGCTGTAAGAAGAAATAAATAATGAGAATTTTGTAACTAAATATGCTTTCATTTATGCTTGGAAGTCCAGGAAATACAGAATTAACTTTTATGCATAATAGCAACAATTATGCCTAACCTACTTTTTTCTTATAGTACCATTGCCTACCCTCACTTTTAAAAGTGTGACACTTTTAATGGGATAATTTAATTAATGGGATTATCAGTGTGTATATGTGTCTTGGAAATGGGTGGGGACAATTAACTAATTAATTAATTAAACTGTTCTATAAAAGCAGGTACAGAAAATTTTATTCAAGTTTTTGGTTATGCTCTATTTTAGTGATCTCTTTTCTGTTCACAAGTTTTTGACCGTCTTTCTCACAGATCCTTCATTCTGAAACAGAATGACAATGGAATAATATTATTTCCATGTTGAATGATATTACCTTTCAAGAAATTTTTCATACATTTGAATTTACAACGAAATCTGAGTACAAAACTTATTTGCTGCAGTAGTATTGTAGAATGTCAGGAAAACATTTTTGGGATAGGTAATTGTTTAAAATACTAAGCATCAGCAGAAAAATATAGGAAAATATCTTTGGGGCTAGGGCTAGGTGAAGAGTTCTGAGACGATATCAAAATTGTGATTTTTTTTTAAAGGGTAAATTGCGCTTCATCAAAATTTCAAAAACTTTTAGGCTGTAAAAGATACTCAAGAGGATGAAAAGACAAGCTGTGTACTAGGATGAACTATTTACAGACCACATTCAATAATGGTCTCATACATAGACTATAAAAACCCCTCAAAACTCAATAGTAAAGAGTAAATCTAATTATAAGCTGGGTAAAAAGACATGAAAAGCTATTTCACCATGGAAGGGATATCAATGGCAAATACATAAGAGATGGTCAACATCATTAGCTATTAGGGAAATAGAAATTAAAACCATAATGATTTATCACTAAACATCTATTAGAATAGCAAAAAAAAAAAAAAAAAAAAAAAACCCAAAAAACCCAAAAATCAAAAAAGCTAATAGTAATACAACCAAATGTTGGTGAGGCTAGGGAGAAACAATGTCACATATGTTGGTAATAGGAATGCAAAATGGTACAAGCACTCTGGAAAATAATTCATAGTTTCCTTTATTTTTATTTTTTTATTATAATATTTTTGGCTGTGTCTGTGTCATGTGTAAGTTCCCAGGCCAGGGATCAAACGCACATTACAGCACAGTGGCCTGGGCCATAGAAGTGACAACACTGGATCTGTAGCCCACTGAGCCACCAGGGAACTCCTCATAGTTTCTTTTAAAATAAATATCCATTTTCAAAGTAATTCAGCAATTATACACTATGACATTTATTCCAGAGAGATAATAGCTTATGTTCACAAAAACACCTCTACACAATGATTCAAAGCAACTTTATTTATAGTTGCCTAAAACTAGAAGCAACCTTGAATAGGTAAATTGTTAAACCAACTCTGGTGCAATGGAATATTACTCAGCCATAAGAGTGCTGGAGTACTGATGCCTGCAAAAACCTGGATAGATCTCAAGGGCATTATACTTAGTGAAAAAAAAATTCTCAAAAACTATATGCTATATGATTCAATTTTTAAAATGTTCTCACAAGGAGAAAAATATTACTGAGATGAAATCTTGATAGAGAGAAGATCCCTAACTCCATTGTCTCATTCTATTTTGCCTGATTTCATAGAACTTCGGAATGTTCCAAACTTTTAGTTTAAGGTTTCTCATACTTGTGAAACTTTGAAGGTCACCATCTCTGCCTGGAACAATTTACGAACTGTTATTTGGGTCCCAATGATGGGGACTCTTATTCTAGATCTGGGAGAAAATGGAAAGGGTATCTTCCTATTTCACAAAATTTAGATCATATGTACACATTGAACATTATCATTAGCTTTAGAAGTATATGTTGAGTGTCTGTTATATTTCAGACACTATATTATGAATTATTGATACCAAAATCATTAGGGCAGAGACCTTCCCTCCTACCAGAGAGTTCAATGCCTATAGAGATCCAGGGAAATAAATATTTATTGTATTTCTTAATAAGTATCATTACATTCAGTGGGACTACTGTTGGAGTAATGGGCACAGCAGTGAAAGGAAGACAAGAATTAGAGACAATGCCAAGTGAAAAATGCGTGTTTTTCACAAATTTCTCATATGCAACCCCTGTTATCTAGAACAGCAAAGTAGAGAGATATTTCTTAAATGCCTTTAAAGTATCAGCAAGTGCTCTTTGAATTTGCAGCAGCCTTATGTAACCTCAGTCACACTGAAGTACTATTTCCAAAAACCATTTCCCCAATAGTGCGGGTGGAAGAATACAAAATACCTATCCGTCCCAGTCAGAATTAAGGATGTGTATATATTTTATAAGCTTGGAAAAATGGCCAAGATATTTCTAGCTCCTTGTCTGTACTAGTCTGAAAGCACAGTAAATTCTAAACTCTGATTTATTATAATGCAAGTATAAGAGTCAAAAGATAGAGATTTGTTTTAGTTCTTCTCCCTCCCGAGTAACCCAAGGCTTCCTGTTTTTTATGGGATGAAAATTTAAATGAGACAGTGAAAGTGACGGGCTGCATCATTAGCTCTCAGATTGCAGAAAATACTTGCTAAATATAATTCATTTAAATAGATTCAGAGCAAAAAAGTCAGAGTACAAGTCTTAAGTATAGATCTTCAAATAAGGAACCATAAAGCTGAAGTTTTAGAAGCTGAATTAAAAAATAAGTTATATGAAAAAAATTACAGTATCCCAATAATGTTTTAACCCTAACTAGCATTTTCAGAGCATAAAAAGAAATGAAACATATTGCAAAAGGTTATTTTTGGCCTCTTTTAAACGTATAGGGACTCAACCCCCCTTACCTCTGTCTCATCCCTACAGTCATGAAATCTGAAATGCTCATTTTTACCACAGCATCTTTAATTCTCTCTCTCCTTGCCTTTTTTTCTCATTCTTTTACAACAACTGATCCTTAGCATCATGGACATCTTTAAACCTTCAATTCTTCAACTCATCTCTTTTCTTCCATTTTATCCCAGTCCACCTTTCCATGCCTCTCCTGGACTACATTGGTAACATCGTCCATAGAATCTCTCACTTTCTTATCATTCCCCTTTGCCCACTGTGCCCAGTACCCCCACAAGGAGTCACCTCCACACTGCACAATATAGGGTGAACTTCCTGACATGTCACATATCCCTTGGATAGCCTTCTCAATCCATTTGGTGTTTTTATAGTGTCCCTGAAGCTCCTGGCTCTCACACAAGACCAGCCACCTATTCAGTTCAGTTCTTCTAGCGAGACTACACTCTCCTGGCCTCTTTTCAGCCTTAGGCATACCTGGTCTCCACACAGCTGCATTTTGAAATTCTTTCCTATGACATCAGTCTTTCTTCTGTGTGTTCTTTTGAAATATTCTTCCTTGTGTCATTTTTCTCCCCTTGACTCTTAAGTGTTGGTATCTTCAAGGTTAGAGGCTCAATTTTTTTTTTTCTTAAACTTTCTTCACTAGTTTTCTGGTTCATCTTCACACCTTCCATTCTGACCTTTACGTAGATGGCAACATATGCAAGTCTAGGATGAGAAATGCAGTGTACTGTCTGAGAATAATCTACTCCATTGATTGTAAGGATTGTTTGAACAGTTTATTCTAAAAGAGGACAACCATTCTCTCCTTAAATTACAGAACTTTAGAATCTTCACCCCTTTCCCTAGTGAGGTTTTTTTTTTTTTTTTTTTCCCCTGTCATCTGATCTCATTTTCCTAGCTACCGCATGTATTTTTCCATGCAGTTGTATTCTGGCATCCCTTAATTAAGATCAGCATTATTCCAAAGTTCCCCTAAAATCAGTTCCTCTTTCTGATTTTTCCTTGTTAATTTTGCGTTCTCTTCTAGTCACCCAAAATGAAAACATGGATTCATCTTTGGTTCAATTCTATTCTTTTTCTTTCTAGCTAGTTGTTGTCAACTACTATGGGTGACTCTTTCTTTTATGTCATTATATGTCATAAACGTTTTATTACTTTATTCCTAACAATTAGGCTTGTATAAATTTTTCTCTATGATTCTCACTTCTTTTGACTATTCTCCCTTTCCTGTTCTCTTTACCTCCAGTTTATTTTGGATGTTCCCTGTAGATCTATTTTTCTTAACAATACTTCCTCTCATTTACTCCAAAACTCAAAAACAATGACTAACCAATAGAGTAGGTTCATGGGCATGTGAACTGTGTGGTCCTATAGGGCCCTATGCTGAGGAACACCCCACATTTGGTTTTATGATCTGCTATGGCTTTCTTGAAATTCTTAATAATATTTTAACAAGGGGCTGTGCATTTTTATTTTGCACAGAGACCCCCAGATCATGCAGCCCATCTGGCTTCCAAAGACAATGAATATTGGTAGGACAATTCCATACCAGCTTCCTTCCTAAAACTCTATGCTTTTTATACCCAGTACCTTCCCAGCCCTAGTGACCATTCCTATATTCTTCAATGAAACGGAGTCACCACTTGTATTACAGATATATTTGTTTCCTAGTTTTGTGGGGAAAAAAAATCCTTGATATACTCTCAATTTATTTCTTCAAAATTTTACCCAAATTCTGTTTTCCATATCTTTTTTCTCTTAATTTTTATTCTGCGTCTCCACATAATTGAGCTACAGCTCTCCTCTAAAATCAACAAGTGCTGTGTTTATTTATTTTTAGAGAAAATATTTATCACCTTTCCCTTAATTTTCCTTTGAGCAAATGTCTTATTGTAACAGACTGAAAACTATAAGGAGATAAGTAAAAACTCTCTTATTTATGTATCAGAGTGTGTAATAAAAAATTTACTAACGTAGTCTATTTTTTAAAAGTTTGGTAATTCCTGTTGTAGCTCAGTGGGTTAAGGGCATGATGTTGTCTCTGTGAGGATGCAGGTTCAATCCCTGACCTGGCTTAGTGGGTTAAGGATCTTGTGTTGCCATAAGTTACAGTGTACCTCACAGATGTGTCTCAGATCCAGTGTTGCCATGGTTGTGGCAAAGGCCACAGCTGCAGCTCTAATATGACCCCTGGCCTGGGAACTTCCATATGCCATAAAAAGAAAAAAATTATATTATAAATTATAAATTATAAATATATATGAATATATTTGTCTTTCCTGATTTCCTATCTATACAGTGCTTGCTTCTGAATGGAACAGGGAAAGGGCAGAAATCCAGCTATAATAAATTCAGTGATGGGAAAACTTGAAATATGAAGGAAAAAAGAGGCAAAAGGAGAGAGGAAAAATCCAGGAATATGGACACAAACATATCAATTCAACTGATTAACATGTTTCCTGGTTGTAATCACTAAGCTCTCTGACATTCTGGAAAGGTGATATATCATTTGATGTGCTTGGTCTAGAACAGAAAAAGTAGAATCTAGGAAATAAAACTGGAGATGATGTAGCCAGCCTCCAGCATTTTGTTTATGAGAGCATCCATTCGTGTCAGCTTGGGCTTGTTGAGTAATATCCATTCTGCCCTTGAGGCATAGATCAAGCAATGAAATTTTGTTATATTAGTCCTTTCAGGTTTTCAGCAGATACAAGAATATCCGGAAACTTCTTAGTGTAAGGTGGTTATATATTTATCAGATTTTGTTGAATATATCAGAGATTCTGTTATTTTGACTAAACTACTTTTTTGAACAGATATGATAAATATTAAAGACAGAGGGCAAAAAGAGTGAAGAATTCAGACAAGAATAAAAATGAAAAATAAGTGAGACAATACATCTTCTAGGTGGAGTGAAATTCAAACATCATCCAAGCCAGTTCAATCATTTAATTCCCTCATTTTCACCCCCTACTCTTTCATACCCTGATTACTTAAATAAATGCATATTTAATTGTTAGAGAGGAAAACTTGTAAGCCAAACTTATGAATATATTATTATAATTTTGTTTAAACTCTTCCTATCAAATGAGTGTCCTCCTACCATTTAGGAAAAAATATTGGTGTGTGCAGTGAACACAGTATCAAATGTAAAAAAAGCAAAAGGAATTGTTTGTAAAGAGGATTAATGTAGGTACATATGAAGATCCTATAGAATCATCAGTGGCTTTATTTGAGTCAGAGGATATTGCCTTTGTGATGAAAAGAGGAAGAAGCAAAAAGCATGCAGTTTTTCAGGGACGCTTAAACTGCCCCTCTTGTCGATCCTGGAGAAGAAATACTGGAGAGGCAGTGGAAAACATTAATCCCAGGAGAGACCATGGCATTCACCTAATGTTTCCCCCAATCTACTAATACATAATAAAATATGAACGTATACAGTTTTGCCTTCTATATTTCAGGGCTTTTACTTCATTTCTATTTTTTGTAACTGCCTCAGTATGTTTAAGACAAAGTTAAATAATAATGGTGACAGTATATATACATGAATATATATGTATGTACATGTATATAATGAATATATGTACAAGTATATTATACAATATATACATGAATATATAAGTGAATATACATGTACATTATAATATGTATTTTCAAATCCTATCAAATGCCATTTCAACATCTGTTGAGACATTTTTCTCCTTTAGTCTATTAACATTACACCAATTGTGTAACATTGATTTAGTAGCATTACAATATGCTCTAAGTCTGTCATGTCCTTATCCCTCTTTTTCTTATGTAACTATTAGAGGCCAGTAGTCCAAGTTAATTGGAAACCATTATTTTCATTCCTGCACTGTTGTCAATATTCTCTAACATCAAATCCCATGAGGATGAGCCAACCAACTACTAAAGCTCTTGGACTCTTGATTTCAATACCATTTTTATCCACCAAGCTTCAGCTCTAACTTTGACTTTGTTATTATCAATAATAGCACCTCATTCAAAATCTTGATTTGTACCCTCGGATGATCTCCCCACTTTCTATTATACTTCCAACTCAATATTCCATTCCAGCATTTCTTCAACCTTCTTAGAACTCCTGATCTCTAACCTACTACTTTTAAGTCTTCATCCTGTCTCCTAACGTCTTATGTTCTATTATTTCCCCCGGATTTAGCTTAGATTCCATGATCTATCATTGTAATAAGTATCCTATAAATGCCATTAAATCCTATGTCCCTCTATAATATTTGCCTGGGAAAGCAACTTTAATAAATCCCAAGTATTCAAATGTCACATGTCTTTTTAAGAGCAGTTGAACATGTTGGGTGGATAACATGTTGACATATCATACTTTAAATACAGGACCACATATTTCAAATGGGTACCTACATTATCCAACAATCCTTTTATATAATATTTATGCTAAAAGAATATTTATGCTAAAAAGTAATTAAATACCTCTTTTATATACAACTTTATAATTCACCTTTCCCTCTCTTTCAGTGGTGATCTTAGTTTTTGCTTCATTTTGAATAGTAAGAGAAACTCTCTGCTTAGAAGCCTGCCTGTATAGGAATATTTGCCTCCTTCCTTCAGTGAATGTTGCTGTCCCTATTTCTGACAACTCCCTCTCTCAAATATGCACCAGATACTATAAACCCTTGCCAAGAAGGGAATTTTTCCTGAAATGTCCTCTTTCCTTGCATCCTCAACATTTCCCTTCTACTGGATCATTCTTATCAACATACGTAGAATCTATAATAATTTCCATTTTAAAACTAACAACCAATCAGGAGTTCCCATCTTGGCTCAGCAGACAGGAATCTGATTAGCATTCATGGGAACGCAGGTTCGATCCCTGGCCTTGCTCAGTGGGTTAAGGATCTGGCATTGCTGTGAGCTGTGGTGTAGGACACAGATGCGGCTTGGATCTGGCATTGCTGTGCCCGTGGTGTAGGCCAGCAGCTCCAGCTCCAGTTCCATCCCTAGCCTGGGAACCTCCATATGCTGTGACTACAGCCCTAAAAAGACCAAAGACAAAAATAAAATAAAATAAAATAAAACAAAATAAAATAAAACAACTAATCAAAACTCAAAGTAACAACAATAAAGATATGTTAGGACCCTCATATCCCTCTTCAGTTTTCCCTTCATCATTTCCTTTTTTCTTCTTATTTATTACAAAAGTTTTTGAAAGATTTGTCCCTGCTCACTGAGCCTGTTTCTTCATATCTCATTTTCACTTTAACCCACTTATCCCATGATTCATTGAAACTACAAAGGTTGAGGTCCTCGACCTCTTCCATTGCCTCAAATTCAGTGATCTTCAGGTAACAATCTCTCTATGAAGCATCTGACATTTTTAATCAACTCTTCCTTCTTGATACACTTCTTTCATTTGTATTCTCTGCTAACACCGAAACCTAATCATATTTTCTTTTCAGTTTTTTGTTGTCATTGCTGTCATTGCCATATCTTTTTCCTAGTCTTCAGAGAAGCATCCCCCAGATCTTATCCTCAGTCCTTTTTCTCTATTTTCTTCCTAGGGAAAACACTTTAGTCCTTGGGGAATTCAATTACAAGTATTTGCTGATGACACCAAAATATAAATATTTAGATCTCCTCTTCTCTGAGTTCTGGATTCATGTGTTCCATTGGTTGATTTGATTTAAGATTGACAAGTTTAACATGGAACACTTGTTTCCCAGGCTCAAAGATCTATAAGATTGACAAGTTTACCATGGAACACTTGTTTCCCAGGCTCAAAGATCTACTCTTCCTACAGTTTTCTCAACTCAATGAATTTGTCTTTTCTTTGGAGGTCACCTAAATTCACTCCTTTGTAATCAGCAAGAAAGGAAAAGATACCAAAAATTTACATATTTTGTTGACCTTGAATAGTGCTGCCCCTAGACTGCTTTCTCATTTTCCTTAGATGTAATCAAGCTGAATCACTGAATACTGGGTAATGGTTACAACCATCACATATCCAATCAGGGTGTCTTAGTTTTTACTAATTCTTAAACCTAGTTCATAAAACCTCTGCTAACAGAATGTTCCAAAATTTAATAAATATATTTTCTCTTGAAAGTCATGAAGGTGATAGATGGTGCCACAGGAAATGTCCTATTTAAGAAAGAATAATCTAGAAATAGTGTGCTGAATTATAGTATGAAATACTGGAGAAAGAGAGAGATGGCTATAAAGTTATGGAATTCAGTAGTGAGATCACAGAAATCTTTTCAAGGATGTGGTAATTACTTATCCCTTAACTTGGTTAATATCCCTTTCCTGAGTTCCTACAGTTTGCCTCAAAGTGTATCTCTGAAGTTGTGCTATCAAGGACTGAGTTTGATGTTTGGCAAAAATATCACATAAGGGAGTTCCTTTGTGGTGCAGTGGAAACAAATCTGACTAATATCCATGAGGATGCGGGTTTGATCCCTGGCCTTGCTCAGTGGGTCGGCAATCCAGTGTTGCTCTATGCTGTGGTGTAGGTCCAGACGAGGCTCATTTCTGGCATTGCTGTGGCTCTAGCATAGGCCGGCAGCTGTAGCTCAGATCTGACCCCTAGCCTGGGAACTTCCATAGGCTGTGGGTGTAGCCCTTAAAAAAAAAAACAAACAAAAAAAGCAACCAAAAAACCCCCAAAGTCATACAAATTTCAAAGAAATTAATTAAAATACATTAAATTTGATTATTTTCAAATTATCAGAGGACTTCAAGCTGGAAGTGGAGGGGTGTTCAGTGTGGAGGGTGCCTTATGTTTTTCCAATTTCCTAAATCGAAATGTGTTGGCATTGGTGGTGATAAAATTCTGCTTTGTACGGTAAGATCTTGGCAGGCTGTAGGAAGCAGAGACTGGGGGTTTAGCAAATATCTTCTTATACTCCAACTATGTAATCCTAAAATTCTATTGCTTGTTTGCAAAACTTTCCTTTTTCAAGCTAGAATACTGGCTCTAGTACCTGGATCTTAAATACAACTTATGCCATCAGCATTATCCAGCTTCAATGGTTACATAATGATGACTAAGCATTCCATATACATAGTAGCAGCAGGACTACATAAAGATGGTCTGTCTTTAGGCTTGCATAAGCAGTTATTTACAAGGCCTAGATGCAACTGATCATGGCATTCCTTGGCAGGGCTCCCCTTACCTAAGCATTTTAGAAATACACAAATAAATAATTAGAATACAGGGACTAAATTAATCCTCAGCAAAGTGAACATAGAATTACATGTACAGGAAACAAAAATATTTTTTGTAGTGAAGTAGATATATTCAATGCATGTTTATTCTCTTAATGTGATATTATGGGGTTCAGAAACATAGACTGTATCTTATAGAAGGGAAAACTTTATTATTAAAAGAAAATAGATATCAATGCAAGTTTTGAGACCAGTGCTGCTTGCTGAGTTTTAAGCATATTTTATGTCTAATGTATCTGCAAGTCTGAATTAGAAACTCTCCCTGACTCTTGATTGCATGACTATAAAACTGATTTATGAATAGACATAAGAATCAATAACTCCTTTTCACATAAGAACAAATAATGTGTGTGAATAGCTGAGTGCTATACTTTATGTTTGGAGGTCTATCACTGCAAACAGTCATATATCTAGACAGTATTTCTAAGTGCTAGAACTTGTCATTCAATTGTGGAATTAGTTGATACTGTGAGTGATCGAAAAGGAAGATTATTCTCAACTGAGAATAAATAGTTCTTTCTATATTTTGTATTTAATAAAATATCTGAAGTACTCCACACTTTACAAATATTTAGTCTTATTTATATTTTTGCTTTTGAATAGTAAATAAAATTAGTCAAAACATCAGAGATATTTAGTATCTTTGTAAAAGCAAATTTCCACTTTCTTGGAAACCCAGAAGTTTCCATATACATCCAGAAAAAATGGCCTTTATCCCCGCACCTCCCCTCAACACACAGTTTAGGAGAAGACCAGAGACCTTGGCATTCCTGTCCTGACAGACTGAATCAAGGACTGTGATTCCATGGCTAATCCCTGGATCATGCTGGTTAGCAATCCATGGATTTTATTCATTAGAAAAAGACAATCTAGCACTAGATTTGATTAAAGCCTAAAAAGTTTTGAGATATAGAATTTTTTTAATGGTAAGTCCATCTATTGCCAGGACTATGTTTTTAAATAAAAATGTTCATTGAATTAATTCAAATGCTTTTTCATCAACTAAAAAAATAACAATAGTTTCTTTACTTTGACATAATGATAGATTATGGCAAAAGAGTCCTTCTATAAAATACCTTTAAGTTTATAAAATGAGCTGTACTAAAATATGATGTTTTATTGTCATTTGGAATTCAAATTGGTAGTACGCTAGATAAAAATATTTTCATCAATTATATTTGGTCTTATTTGGTCTTATAGTTTTCTCTTTGTGAATATATTACCCTATTTTGATGTTAGCATTTTGTTTGCTTCACAAAATTAAAATCCTAATACAAAGGTAGTAAATGACCATTGGATTATCTGTTCAACCCACAACTCCTTCCACTGATCTACTTTTTGACTAGATATGGATGTTGATATCCATGTTGGTTTTATGTCATTTATTTTTGTCTATAATTTTTTGGATCAAGAGTGGTCCATTCAGATTTTCTCTCCTGAAAACTTAGAGATGGAATGCAAAGACGTTAGTCAGTTTTCTAGGTTTCTTGAAATTTGGTAAATAAATTCAGGTGCTGAGACCGACATCAAGAGTCTCTCGTATTGAGATAGAAAATACTAGTCTTCACATGCTGCCTAAGGGGAGACAATATTGCCCTACCTCCCTGGTACCAGATAGGACCATAGGTTAAATTGTCACCATTGAAATCTTTGTCTTGGTCTTAGGACATTACGTTACCCTTGACTCCATGCATCCCTAAGTGCTAGAACACAAAAATATCCATAATCCAGCCTGAATTTCAGAAAACAATATCAGAGGGTATATAGAAATCAGTTTTGAAAAAATCTGGGTCTCTGACTGCTGACTTGAGGTGCTCACTTTAGGAGTTTTATATCTGAGGGGGAAAAAAAAAAACCCCAACTTCTTCCTAAGCTTCTTAACTTTGGGTCTCTTTTTTAAAATAGCAGCTAGGCCTTTATCCTAAGTAGGTCAAGCATATGAAACAGTAAATAATATTAGGTAGGAATAGAGTAGAAAATGAAGCAGATTGAAGGAGACACAGAAGCTAAAAAAGCATATGAATCCGAAGGGATACACTAAGAGGTAAGTACTAGGTTCTGTTTTTCCTGTTTCTTATTTAATGTTTGTATCTTAATTAAGTGCATTCTAACATAACCAATTCCCAGAGTTAGGCTCTGTACATTATAATAAGTTCCCTTTTTTTTCATATAAGCTAGATTGAGTTTTCCTTCCAAAAAAGTCATTACTAATTCGATATTTGATCCAATGTCTGAGATTGCAGGTAACAAATCCCAGAACTATGCCTGGATGGGGAGTAGAGAATGAAGATGCCTCTATCCTGGCTCTTGAAACTGACTTCATATATACATTACCCAAGTGATTTTCCACTGCCTTTGGTATGCAGATGATATACCCTCATAAAACATTTTAGGGGACTTAGAAGCCAAATGTAATCAAATTGTTTTGATTATATTTCTACATAGCAGAAAAGAGTCCAATTAAAGTCCAAAGCTCCTTTGGCTAGAAGTAGAAAGACAGAAAAATAGATTGAAGCTCTGAAATTATTGAGATCCAAATTAATTAGATTGATAATAATTACAATAATAAAGATTGTTTATATGCATGATTCCTGGGAGCCAAGTAATTCATATGCATTGTCATATTTAATTTTCACAAAAATTCAAAAAAGAAAGATTCTTTTATCATTTTTTTATACATCTGAGTAAACTGATATCTAGAGTGTTCAGAAATTTGCCCAAAGGGTTAGAGACAGATTTGGTTCTAGTCTGATTTATGCAACAACTACTACACTTTTAAGCATTATGCTATATTGAACATGATCAAGAAATCAACCATGTGCTTTGCTGAACTGCAGTGGCTAAATTCTCTCCTATTTGTACTTGTGACAAAAGCTGATTCCTGACTGAAAATGAGTGAAAAATTCTGTATGGCTTAAAGTGAGAAAATTAAAAACCATTCTGGGCATTTCAAACAACTGTGTCTACGTACGTGGAATTAGTTTATGGGTGACAGAAGGACTGAGGACCCAAAGAAGGAGTGGCGGGACAACCTGGAAATTAGAACAGGAAGCCTGAGAGACAAATAGAAGAGGCAGTGTTATAAAATTCCAGAAACTGATCTACTAAAGGAGTTAGAATCATCGTGAAAGCAAGAGCTGACAAGAACTGGTGCTCAGGGAGCTAGATCCTTGGAGGAGAAGCTGCCAGTGCTGGAGGCAGCCTCTAAAGCAGAGCAAGCGAGGGTGAAATACTATGGTTCTCTGTTCTTCCCACTCCCTCGTCTTCAGTGAGAACCTACTATTGGCAGAAACTGCCAAAAGAAAGTTTGCAGGGAAGTCTGGGAAATGAAGTCCTCTGTATCAGTGAACAGAGCAGGGACTCAATAGGGATGTATATTAGAGAAAACGATCATAGCAGCAGTGGAAGCACACCTGTCAGATTGCTGATTGCAAGGAACCTAATTAACTGATGAAGGACTCCAGCTTCTGTGCTTCTGAAATACCACACCTCCAAGAGCTGCTCCTAACAAATGGCTGCTTGTGGCAGAGATACTATGTCAGACCCAGTCCTGAGAGAGGGGCTGCTGCTCTGATGCACTTTGGCTCTTGGGCATGTTGATAAAATTTCCTTAGAACTTCACCACAGTCTAAGACTTTTGCTATTGTTTGATTTTTTTATTCTGTTCTTTTATTTTACTTTATTTATTTATTTATTTATTTATTTATTTATTTATTTATTTATTTATTTATTTATTTATTTATTTTTACAGTGATTAGACCTACATTATGGTCCAACTGGCTCTTCCAGCCTCTTTGGGTTCATTCTCCATGTGTCCCCAAAGTGTTTCCTAATAAATCACTTGCACCTTTAATTCTATTTTGTCTGCTTCTCAGAAGACTCAAACTCAGGAACAGGTGCAAGCAAATATATTTCAAAGACAGAAGGCAAATTAGAAGAATATATCTGTCACATAAAATAAAACCAATAATGTTAAATGAAAAATAGCCCTACAAATAGAATATAAACAGTGAATTTATAGAAAATGAAATAGAAAATGTCCAAAAATGATGTAAAATGTTTTTTAACAATTAGGAACTAACAAATACATTTATAATGAGATACCACTTTATTAGTCAAAAAATAGAAAACTGATAATAATCAATAATGAGAATAGTTCAATCACTTTCTTACATGGCTGGTAGGAGTATTAAATGTTATATTCTTTATTTATGTAAATTTACTGATAACTACGCTATTAGTTTGCAAGAACTGCCATAATTGGGCATGGCAGACTGAGTGGCTAAACAAAATATATATATATTTTCTCCTATTTCTGGGGAACAGGATTCTATGATCAAATGCAGGCAGGTTTAGTTTCTCCTGAGTGCTCTCTCCTTGGCCTGCAGATGGGCAACTTCTCGCTGTTTTCACATGGTTGTCCCTCTTTCTGGTGTTGCCTGTGCTCCAGTCTCCTCGTCCGTTAAGGAATCATGCATATTGGACTAAAGTCTCCTATCCAGAGGACCTCATTTTCCCTTTATTACCCTTTTCAAGGCCCTGTGTATAAATAGTCACATTCTGAGATACTGGGGTTAAGACGTCAACATGGGAATTTGGGAGGACAGAATTTATCCCATGACAACTATTAAATTTAGGACATATGTTTCAACTCAGGCAGGAATACAGTTTGTGGTTCCCTTCCTTTGGGAACTAACCCTTCCTCTAAACTGCGGTATTCTTTTCTATATAATCTGTGCTGTTTCACTAAGGTGGGATCTCCGTGCTCTCTTTAGTCTTCTGTGACTCATCTGAAGGCCAGAATATTCCTCCTTATCCACAATGATTGTTTGTCCCCTTAGATGTTCCCTGGACAGACATGACTCAGACTGGACTAAGTAGTGTCATTACTGGGTTTTTCCAAAATATTTGGGAAAGTTACATTTTTTTCTTGGATGTTGGCTTGGACACCTGGATACGGTCTCCTCATCATACTGAAGGAATCTATCTCAGAATAACAGTAAATAGAGAAAAGCAGAGAGATGGATGGACAGACTTTGGATAACATATACCTGTAACTCTAACAGTTCTTGACTCACATGAAACTTTTGGTTTCCTAATAGCATTAGACAAGAAATTGTTTTTGTTGCTGAGCTATTTGAATTGCATTTTTGTCATGTGCAACCAGAATCCTAACTAATACTCATGCATATTCAAAATTTTAATTCTAAAAATGGTCATTGAGGAGTTCCCATCATGGCACAGTGGAAACGAATTCCATTAGGAACGATGAGGTGGCGGGTTTGAGCCCTGCCCTCACTCAGTGGGTTAAGGATCCGGTGTTGCCGTGAGCTGTGGTGCCAGACATGGCTTGGATCAGGTGTTGCTGTGGCTGTGGAGTAGGCCAGAGCTGTAGCTCTGATTCAGCCCCTAGCCTGGGAATATCCATATGCTGCAGGTGTGGCCCTTAAAAAAAAAAAAAAAAAGTTCATTGAAGTATTGTTTTTAAAGTTAAAAATGTCAATTATTTTAATTCCTTTAATTCCTGATTTAATATATTGTGTTATAGACCGTGGAATCATGTGAGTCTACATGTGACATGTAAAAACAATAATATATTTAGTAATAAAGAAAGCAATTACCAAATAAAATTATGATCCTTCTTATAAGTGTATGGGCATATGTAAGTGTATAAAGCATAGAAATATGGATATAGTGGTCATTATGGCAGAAGGAATGGGATGGGAGTTAGTTTTGAAGTCAAATGAGAATTTCATCATCAATTATTTATGCTTACATTTTCTTTTTCATTTAACATATACTCTCATAGTTTTTATTTACCTTTTTTTTTGTTTTTTGTTTTTTTGTTTGTTTGTTTTTTTTGTTTTTGGTCTTTTTTGTCTTTTGAGGGCCACACCCATGGCATATGGAGGTTCTCAGGCTAGGGGTCGAATCGGAGCTGTAGCCACCAGCCTACTCCAGAGCCATAGCAATGCCAGATCTGAGCCGCGTCTGTGACCTACACCACAGCTCACGGCAACTCCGGATCCTTAACCCACTGAGCGAGGCCAGGGATCGAACCCGCAACCTCATGGTTCCTAGTTGGATTCGTTTCCACTGTGCCGTGATGGGAACTCTGTTACTTGTTATTTTTAATTAAAGTATAGTTGATTTATAATGTAATGCCAGTTTTTGCTGTATGACAGTGACATATATACATATACACACACACAAACGCATATATATATATACATATATGCACATATAATATACATTTTTTTTCTTTTTTTCCATCATGTTCTATCCCAGGAGTCTGGACATAGTTCCTTATGATATATGGCAGGACCTTGTTTATCCATTCTAAATGTGATAGTTTGTGTCTACTAACCCCAAACTCCCAGTTCATCTCACTCCTCCTCCTTCCCCCTTGGTAACCCTCCCAGGACTGTTCTCTATGCCCATGAGTCTATTTTGTAGATAGGTTCATTTGTGCCATATTTTAGATTCCATGTATTGGTGATATCACATGGTATTTGTCTTTCTCTTTATGACTTACTTCACTCAGTGTGAGAGTCTCTAGTCACATTCATGTTGCTGCAAAAGGCATTATTTCATTCGTTTTATGGCTGAGTAGTATTACATTGTGTATTTGTAACATATCTGCTTAATTCATTCATCTGTTGATGGACATTTAGGTTGTTTCCATGTCTTTGCTATTGCGAATAGTGCTGGTATGAATATACAGATGAACATTTGGGTGCATGCATCCCTTTGAATCATTGTTTTGTCTGGATATATGCCCAGGAGTATGATTGCTGGATCTATATTTAGCTTTATGATTGCTGGTCTATATTTAGCTTTCTGAGGAACCTCCGTACTGTTTTCCTTAGTGGTTGTACCAATTTACATTCCCACCAACAGTGTAGGAGGGTTCCCTTTTCTCCACACTCTCTCGAGCATTTGTTATTTGTAGACTTATTAATTGAAGCAAACCATTCTGACAGCTGTGAGGTGGTACCTCATTGTAGTTTTCATTTGCATTTCTCTAGTGATGTTGAGCATCTTCCATGCACCTACTGGTCATCCACATTCTTCTTTGGAGAAATGTCTATTTAGGCCTTCTGCCTATTTTTGATTGGGTTGTTTGCTTTTTTGTTGTTGAGTTTTATGACTTATTTATATATTTTGGAGATTAAGCTCTTGTTGATTGCTTCATTTGCAATTATTCTCTCTTACTCCATAGAAGTGTCTTTTCACTTGTTCTTATGGTTTCTTTCTCTGTTCAAAGCTTGTAAGTTTGATTAGGTCCAGTTATTTATTTATTTTCTATTGCATTGGGAGACTGACCTAATCAAACATTTGTATGGTTTATGTCAGAGAATGTTTTGCTTATGTTATCTTCTAGAAGTTTTATGGTGTCATATTTTATGCTTGTCTTTAAGCCATTTTGAGTTTATTTTTGTGCGTGGTGTGAGGATGTGTTCTAGTTTCATTGATTTACATGCAGCTGTCCATTTTTCTCAGCACCAATTACTGAAAAGACTTTTTCTCATTTTATATTCTTGCCTCTTTTGTTGAAGACTAAAAATTGACCATAGGTGTTTATTTCTGGGCTTCCCATTCTGTCCTAGAGGTTGTATGTTTTTGTACCAATATCACAGTCTTTTGATTACTATAGCTTTGTAGAATTGTCTGAAGTCTGGGAAAGTTATGCCTCCTGATTTTTTTCCCTTCGTAGTTATTGATTGATTGATTGATTGATCATCTTTTTAGGACCACACTTGTGGCATATGGAGGTTCCCTGGCTAGGGGTCGAATTGTAGCTGTAGCTGCCAGCTTATGCCACAGCCATATCAATGCCAGATCCAAGCTGTATCTGTGACCCACACCACAGCTCACAGCAAGGCCAGATCCTTAACCCACTGAGGAAGGCCTGGGATCAAATCCACATCCTTATGGATACTAGTCAGGTTGGCTAACTGCCTAGCCCCAGTGGGAACTCCCATAATACTTTTTAAATGATAATTCTGAGCTTCTGAATTACTCCAGCTTACACTGCCAATGTATTCAGTAGATGCATGAGAGATGCTTATAGTTACATGTATTTTTTTTTCTTTGCTTTTTAGGGCCACGGCCACAGCATATGTAGGTTCCTAGGCTAGGGGTCTAATCGAAGCTACAGCTGCTGGCCTATACCACAGCCACAGCAATGCCAGATCCAAGCCGCAACTGCGACCTACACCACAGCTCACAGCAATGCTGGATCCTTAACCCACTGAGCGAGACCAGGGATCGAACCCGCAACCTCATGGTTCCTAGTCGGATTCATTAACCACTGAGCCACCACGGGAACTCCTCTATAGTTACATGGATTTAAGGGTAAAGTAGGCAGAATAATGCCCGTCCATCTCCTGCCAAAATGATCACTCTATAATCCATGGAAACTGGAAATACAATACCTAACATATCAAATCTAACTTTACAGATTAAATTAAAGTTAGAGACAATGAGATGAGAAGATTAGATTGGATGATCCATTTGGCCCAATATGATAACATGGACTCTTAATCTTTCCCACCCACAGAGAACCAGAGAGAAGACAGCATGGTTAAAACTCCACCCTCTATTTCTGGATTTGAAGAAAAGGAAGGGGGCTTGAGCTCAGGAATGTGCATGATCTCTAGAAACTGAAAAAACAAGAAAATGGATTATTCCCTAAAGCTTCCAGAAAGGAATACAGCAATGCAGACTGAAAATATTTTGATTTTTGCCAAGTCAGACCAATGCCGGATTTCTTATCACCTACAGAACGATTAGATGATAAAATGAATTAGTTAAGCCACCAAGTTTGTGGTCGTTTGTTACTGCAGCAACAAAAATACAATAAAAGTATTCCAAAATTTACTATAAATTATACCAAAACTTCAGAAGTCATTCTGACACCTGTATCATTTCATTCATTCTATATTTTGTGCACCTTCTGTTTGGCCAGGCCCTCCCTATATCTTATTATCACAGAAAATCAATGTCTCCAGAAAAGCAAAATGGGCTCTTTTCAGTGAAGATGAACATAAACACCCCATACATGTTGGAAATAGATATTTTATCTGTGATCTTAAAGTAATTAAATAACTTAACATGCTTGAACTTCAAACTGTAGAACATTTCATCAACAGGCTGTCAAATAGGAAAATGCCCTAGATTTAAAAATGGAACAAGGCCCAGATGGATTCACTGAAAGGTTGCAGTTCTCCTGTAAAAGTGCAGATACAGATTGTTAACTAGATATAAGGGAGCCATTCAACAGAAACTCAAAATTGCAAAAAAAATAACAGTTACAGCCCAGTTCTCTTGTGAGCAGGAAATTGTTCTTTAAGTAACTAACATGAGCTTAGGGAGAAAAAAATTAAATTCACAGCTGCACTTATAATGAATATAACTTTGAAAAGAACAGAAACAAACCAATGGCAGATGACTTTATAACAGCATGAGATCAAAAGATTGAGGAATACCTACATAGTGACGTATCCGTTAAAGTTTCATTTATAGATATATTAATTAGATGAAGCAGGTGAAAAAAGATTAGCAAAAGATGAAAGATAAAGCTTCTCTTTTATAGTGAAAGTGTTCAAATTAAAGAAATTAGATGTGATTGTAATAATGATAATAATGAAGATTACTGTCTACATCCTCAAATACCATATTCATTAAACACATGATCAGTGTACACAAAATTAAGAAATCACACGTCTTAATTACTGTTGGAAAAGGAAGCATAATTAATTAGCAAATTAAATATTGAAAATACATTCATGATACAAGCAGTTGATTTCCTGCTATTTTGCTTTAAACTCTTGCATATAATTTGAACACATAAAAGAGCTTGGCTCTATCATTAGTTACCGCTACAAGATATTACTGTGTATGTTAATGGTTCCTAATTATTATTTATTTACAACTTCATTACATATCACAGAGCTTCAGAAATGTATCCTATTACTTAATAGCCTTTTGACATTCCAAGAAATCCCATGGATTGTTTTCAATGAACTCAAAGACAACTCTTAGCTTTTCTTTGGGTTCCACATCTTTGCCAGGCATTCTGACTTACGCACATAATCTCACCACTTCCTCATAATCGTACTCTTCTTTCTCAGAACTTAGTTGCCTCCTCTCTTCTCTTCCACCTCCTCACTTCTGTTTCTTCCCCTCATCCTTCCCTTTCCTTTTTCTGAGTTTGAGCATCTGGTATGTGTTAAACACTATGCTAAGCCTGGTGGACACACAGATGAAAAGTAACCCCAATGAGCTAATATTCTTTGCCAAGACAGGCTTATGAAATAAATTATAATGGAAGATTGAAAGTATTATAAGAGAAAATGCTATGGGAACAAGAAAAGAGACAGAACACCTATGAGAGACAGGTAAAACCTGCCAAAGAGACGATGCTTGACCTGGGGTTTAGTGAATAATGAAGTTTCTTGGGTAAAAAAGAGAAACATAGGTCTGCCTCCTCATGTTCATTTCACATTTGTGTGTGTGTGTGGGTGTGTGTGTGTGGTGTGTGTTTATCTCAGAACCCAGAAGGAACTAGATAACAACACACAGAAAAACTGGTTTATGATAGCTACAGCACTAAAATTTTGATATGTATTCTGAATGTAATGAGGTAGATGAAGGATTTGAAAAATATTCTGGCAACCCTTTCTTTTAATTGCTGCTTTTCTGATCTGCTTGTTCTAGTAGGAGGTGAACTTTAGATGCTAAATTCATAGTTGGCAACTTGCATTGCCTCCAGTTTTGTCTGAACATTTGATTCTAAATTAATAAATATTAGTATTTCCAAATAATTATGGCATCATAAAATTAGATAATACACAAGATATTCAGCACAGCACTTCACATATGTTAGCTCTTAATCAGCAAAATAATCTTAGAGGAAGAAAATTTAAAGCGGGAGTAGGAAAGAGATAGTTTGAACTTTTAGTTTAGAATATATAAAACTTCACCATTTAGCTTGTGCCAATAAAAACTTGTACACTGTTACAAAATACATAATTATCTTTCACTATAATGATAGTAAAATATAAAATCCTCTTTTTAGAAGTTTGGTTCTAAAGGGAAAATGGACTAGAAGTTGATTCTACAAACTGAATAGGCCACATAAGAGTGAAAAGTTGGGGGGAGATAAAATATGGATTAATATTTCTTAAAAAAATAAATGAAGAAAGTTTGTGGGTTAGAAGGAGACAAGATGAAGTCCATGAGAGATTCAATAATTAGGAAACAAACACATAATTGTTTCAGTAAGATGCAAGGGGAAATATTAGGGGATGTGGTCCAGGAAAAACCTCCTACTAGTAAAAGGTTAGCACCTATTCTTGGATACAAGGAAATTAACTGGCCTCTTAACTTGGGGAATTTGCCCAGAAAAATTTATTGAGCTCATATTATAGGCAAGATAGCTAATCTATATGGGATTCAGATTCTGTATTTAAAAATTTACTTTTTAACACAGTATAATTCTGAAGAATGTAGGGCTCCTAATAAAACTTTTAGCTGCTCCCACTTTCAGTTGCGATACTTCTAGTTGGGGATATTTTTATTTATATGAAGCTGTATTTTATCACATTTCTATTGAAACTAAGAAGTGAGATATCATTCATTTGGTTTTGACAATTACTGATCTCTTTAGTCTTACATATTTTAGCTTTGCTTTTAAAATTCTTTCTGAAACAATTTCAGCTGCCATGAAGAATTATATAGAACTAAAATGGGAATTTAATCAGATTTGTACAAGTGAGAGTACTTGCCCCTGCTTTATTCTGCACTATTTCTTCTGAGCTCTCTCTCTCCTGCTAATAATTTGTGTTTAATTTGGGGAAGCTTTTAGGCAAAGTTAATTTTATCATTACTGCATTCCAGGTTTTCTGCCTCCCACCTAGGATCTATGTTGTGTTTTATTATTCTCTGGAAACACCTGTTTTTAAATTGTTAAAGATGAAACTGTACATAAATTATTTCATTTATCCACCATCTGTGTCTTCTTATCTGTGCATTAGTTCTTAATTTTTGATCATCTGTTAATTTAGTCATGATGGAAGTTACTGAAAAATAAAAGTAGAACATCAAGTTCATAAATTCTTCCTATGTGACATTCATATTTATAATTATAAATTACAAATTTGATAAATTTGGAGCCTGAAAAACCCTTAGGTAACAGGTAACAACAAAGGTATTGTGATGGAACCAGTAGCCTCAGTAAGAGAGGGTGCCATTGCAAGCCTGTGGCTCAAATCCTACCACATACACTATCTATTTATTTCACAGAGTATTTAAAAAAAAATTGTCTTTTTTAGGGCTGCACTAGTAGCATATGGAAGTTCCTTGGCCAGGGGTCAAATCAGAGCTTTAGCTGCACGCCTATGCCATGGCCACAGCAATGCCAGATTTGAAACGTGTCTGCGACCTACTCATAGCAACAATGGATCCTTTAACCCACTGAAGGAGGCCAGGGACTGAACCTGCACCTTCATGGATAATAGTTGGGTCAGTTAAATTGCCGCTGAGCCACAATGGGAACGCCTGTAGAATATTTTTAAAACATTTAAGTTATGTGCCAACATTTTGAAAATCTTGCGTTTACATGTAATTTTAAAAATCTAGCTTATTTTACCAAAGTCTAGGAGCAATGGATCCATGTTTTTGCATGGCTGAGATTGGCTGGACCAAGTTTGGAACATGAGCTCCATAGTTTGTCTCTGCCAGTTCCCAGCTGGCTTGCTTAGGATGTCAGAGGAAGTAAAAGAGGAAGGCAAAAAACAAACGCAACAGATGATGAGGGCTTGTTGGCCTTACTGAAAAACTTTGCACTATGCTATTGTGCTATGAGTAATAGGGAGCTACTAAAGGGTTTTAAACAGATAAATGGAAAGAAGAAATTTTTACTATTGGAAGTCATTCTAGATGCTATGTAGAGAACAGATTTATAGAGATCAGAGTGGAAGCAATAAGGCCAGTAAGAAAGGCCACTTTTTTGAAGTGTTCCGGGTAAGATGTGACTGTGCAAGATGGTGGAGACAAAAAATATAGATAAATTTCAAAAAAAAAAATCACGACGTGATTGATCAGTCCAATGGATTGGCTATGTGGGGTTCATGGGAGGTGAAGTAGGAAGTAGGAACTTTTGGGTGGTAGGGCTATTGAGATAACGAATGCTGGATGAGGCCCAGGTTTGGCAAAGTGAAGATCCTGTGAGATTTGAAAATGATATTTGAAAGTCTGTTGAGCTATCCCAGTGTACATGAGAGATTTTGACTGGAAGTCCAAAGATAAATGCTTTGGAGTGAAGGGAGAATGGGAGGTCTGGAAGGGAGGGGTAATTCAGGAAAAGAGAATGAGAGGGAAAAATTAAAATCAGGATAATGAACAAACATAGAAATTATGATAAGAAAGCATATAAATAAGGAGGGAATTTTTAGAGTGGCAGATGCTTTAAGATTCCATGTAGAATCAAGGATGACATATGTTCATAGCGACATGGAAGTCATTGGTCAAAGCACTTTTTGTGGATTAAAAAAAACCCCTATATACAGTGTGTTTATGAGATGCAAATATATCTGTAAACAATTTATAATTAATTTAAGTGAAATTTAAAACAAAGTTCATAATTTATACTGTAAGGTCCTACTCTTAGTTTGAGTAAGAAATGATAAAAAAATTTGATCTACTTTAATATTTTCAATTTTGAACTGACTTCATTTTATTCAACCTTTGTTTTTACATTTGATCTCACATTGACAGAATTAAGTACAGTATAACTTTCAGAATTAGAATATTGGTTTGTTCCCAAGTAGAATCCCTATATATTACTTTATTTTCCTCTTTAGCTATCATTCTTTATCTCATTCCTCCCCCATTCTGACCTATAAATTATAGATATCTAATGTATATCTTTAAACTATTCATAAAACTCTTTATTAAAAATAATATCCTTCCTGATCTTATGTCTATAAAATTACATTAATGGCCCTATAATTGTGCTTTATTTTTTTTCTCTTAATGTTGGCCTTTGAGTCATTTTCAGACCCATGTTGATATCTGTAGATGTAATTTATTTTAATTGGTGTAAGATACTCCATTGTTTCTACATATGCTACTTTATTTATTCATTAATTTATTGTTGAACACTTAAATTGTTGTATTCTCTTTGCAATTACAAAATACATACACAAACACATGCACACACACACAGAAAGTCATGAGCATCCTCATCTGTGTCTATTTACTTAGCTTAAATTTTTGTAGGCTGTGTAAATACTGGCGCATAAAGGTCCTAGCTTGTAGAATATGTATAATTTAAGGTTCATTAAATACTTGCAAAATTATTTCCAGAATGGTTGCATCCATTTTCATAAGTTTTCCTGTAATAGAGCCTGAGGATTTTTGTTATAATTTGGAGAATACTTGTAGATTTTACATTCAGAATTTCTCATGAGATTTACTTTCAGCTTCGAGTCTTTCTTAAAAGATTTTGTGGTAATTTGTTTCCACAGATATGCTCTTAAAAAATCAGATTTCATGCCCAATTCTTATTAAGTTCTTGGAGCTATTTCTTTGGTTTTACACATGTATTTATTAATGTCAAGGTTTATCAATTTATTTTATTTTTAGATATCTTATTTCTCTTATCTAAGCATTTTGTGTTCTGCTCAGGACTTCTGTATGCCATGTAGGAGAGGAAGTGTTTATGACGATGATGTTCTCTGGAAATAGAATGGAGAAAAAAGAGCACGTGTGTTCTTGAAATGAAGGGGAAAATATAGGTGGACGTTTTCTTTTTCTTTTTTTATTATAGTTTATTTACACGGTTCTGTCGATTTCTACTGTGCAGCAAAGTGACCCAGTCATATATCTATATACACTCTCTTTCTCTATTATCTATCACCATGCGCCATCGTGAGTGGACATAGCTCCCTGTGCTATACAGTAGCCTATCCATTCTAAATATAAGAGTTTGCATTTATTAACCCTAAACTCCCAGTCCTTCCCGCTCCCTCCCCCTCCCCCTTGGTAACCACATGTCTGCTGTTTTTGTCTGAGTCTGTTTCTGTTCTATAGATAAATTCACCTGTGCCATATTTTAGTATCATGATATGGTATCTGTCTTTCTCTTGCTGACTTACTTCACTTGGTATGAGAATCTCTAGTTCCAACCACGTTGCTGCAAAGGGCATTATCTTATTCTTTTTTATGGCTGAGTAGTATTCCATTGTGTATATGTACCACATCTTCTTAATCCATTCATCTGTCAATTGACATTTAGGCTGTTTCCATGCCTTGGCTATTGTGAATAGTAGCAATGAACATATGAGTGCATATGTCTTTTTCAAAGAAAGTTTTGTCTGGATACATGCCCAGGAGGGGGTTGCTGGGTCATACGGTAGTTCCATATTTAGTTTTCTGAGGAACCCTCATACTGTTTTCTATAGTGATTGTACAAATTTACATTCCCACCAACAGTGTAGGAGAGTTCCCTCTTCTCCACACCCTCTCCATCATTTGTTATTTGTAGTCTTATCAATGGTAGCCATTCTGACCTGCGTGAGGTGGTACATCGTCATAGTTTTGATTTGCATTTCTCTAATAATTAGTGATGTTGAGCATTTTTTTCTTGTGCCTCTTGGCCATCCATTTGTCTTCTTTGGAGAAATGTCTATTTAGGTTTTCCGTTCATTTTTTAAATTGTTTTTTGTTTGTTTGCTTACTGTTGAGTTGTATGAGTTGTTTGTATATCTTGGAGATTAAACCCTTGTTGGTTGCAACTTTTTTCTTCCATTTGTAGGTTATCTTTTCATTTGTTTCCTTTGCTGTGCAAAAGCTTCCCAGTTTGATTAGGTCCCATTGGTTTTCATTCTTTTTTTTTTTTTTTTTTTTTTTTTGCCTTTTTTAGGGCCTCACCTGTAGTATATGGAGGTTCCTAGGCTAGGGGTTGAATTGGAGCTGTAGCTGCTGGCCTACACAACAGCCACAGCAACGTGGGATCTGAGCCATGTGTACAACCTACACCACAGCTTGTGGGAACACTGGATCCTTAACCCACTGAGAGAGGCCAGGGACTGAACCTGTGTGCTCATGGATGCTAGTCAGATTCGTTCCCCATGAGCCATGATGGGAACTTTGCAGAGGTCTATTTCACTGTTTCCTCCTTCAGGAGAATTCTTCCTGTTCTGGGAATTGTTCCTGAGCATCTTCATTTTGCTTATATTTTTCTTATTCTGTGAGTTTAGGGAGGGTTATTTATATGTGAGAGTGCTCCATGGTAGTTTGCAAGGTGTTACTATGTGTGTGTGTGTGTGTGTGTGTGTGTGTGTGTGTGTGTGTGTGTAAGGGCTGCTTTTGGTTTGGACGCTTGCTGTCTCTTTCCTCAGTATGTGCCAGCTGTTATCCTCTTGATAGGTGGTGTGCCAGTGTAATGCTGGCACTTGCTTTCAGGAAGATGGAGACAATGTGCAGGGCCAGTAGCCAGCACCTTGTTCCCTTGACAGTGTTGAGAACTTTGGGGAGGTGGAACATGCTGCTCCTGTTTACAGGTCCCTGGGAAATGGCAATCACCCTCAGGGAGGTATAGGTGGCTATACCTATACCTTTGGAAGGGGCTCACAGCAGTTTGTGTGCATTCCCAGGGATTGTGGGCAATGGGTGGTGCTGTAGTGACCCCAGAGATGACTGGGGCCTGTTCAAGGACCTCCAGTGGTGACAGGCCACACCCTCTTCTGGAGTCTGAAATGCCTGTGGTGGCTTGCTTCTGCAGCCAGCAGCCTGCACAAGAGGCACCCTGCCACCTGAGAGCCCATGTGAGTGCAGAGGAAGATACTCCTACGGTGGTTCCACCCCTCCTTCTCTCACCCTCCTTGACAATGATACCTTGCTTCTCCTGTGGGCTCAAGCCTTCTCTAGTGCTGCCTGGGCTAAGGAGTTCTGCTCCCTACCCTGTAGCACACTGCTCCCTAGGCCCTCAGGCTGTCTCCACACAGCCAGTCCTAGTCCTCTTCCTGGAACTGACTTCTGAAGCCTGAGTCTTAGCCCCCTGCCCCCATTTGAGTGCCTGAGGCTGTGGTGTCCAAGGTCAGTGGTACAGGTGGTCTGTGTGGCTCTCTTTTTGCTTTTCCCTCTTTAGTCCAGCTGTTGCACTTTTCTCCAAGGCTTTGAGGCTCCCTGTCAGATAGGTGGCCTCTCATGGTGTGGGTTCCTTTCCTCTTTCACAGCTCCCTCCCAGGAATGCTGTTCCCATCCCGATTCCTTTTTATTTTTTTTTCTCTTCTCTCTCTTTCATTTTTTTTCCCCTTTTGTTCTACCCAGTTATGCCCTTTTTGAAGGTTTAGGTTCTTCTGCCAGCATTCAGTAAATGTTCTGTGCCAGTCGTTCTACATGTAGTTTTTTTTTTTTTTTTTTTTTTTTTTTTTTTTTTTCCAATATATTTGTGAGAGAAGGTGAGTGCCATATCTTACGCCTTCGCCATCTTGATACTGCCCCTTGGATGTTTTAATTGAATTTTATTCATTGCTTTTTTTTTTTTTTTGTCATAAGCTCACACTTAGAAAGAGAAAAGATACAAAACATGCCATTAAGCTCTTGATTCTAGAATGCACTCTTTAAACTGTCTGCCAAGAAATGATTCTTATGCTTAAGGAATAGTCTGAGTTTGGTTTACTTTCACTAAAAATTTTATACATCTACAACTGAACAACAATAACAACATACTCACAGATGGAAAATTGAGTTGATTTACATTGGTTTCATGAGCTTCAGAGAAATATTTGTTGGATGAAAGTATCTTTTTTTTTTTTTATCTCTCTGGAGTGAAAATGTTTTTCCAATTGTTTCCGCCAAATTTCAGCAGTATGAAGTAAAGCATAAAAGATATCAAATTAAGATGCAGAAAGAACAGTTTGTCCAATTTTCCCTCCCACCTCTTATTGAAATTACTAATAGAATATTCAAATTTGAAAAAAAAAATCTTGAAACTCTGCTGACAATTACAGAAGGATGTTATCTACATATAGGGAATAATAAGGAATTAGTACTAGATATAGAACATACTGAACAAGGCTTGAGAAAGTCACTAAGGATACCTTATAACCTGCTTCTTTTTCTAAGAAACAACACCATTCCAGAGAAACTACTAAAGAACACTGAAGCAGAAGACTATTAAAAAAATTCTGATTTGTAGTAGAATATGGAAGCAATGGGGAAGCCTTGAATTGAGGTATGGACCAAGGGAGCTTATCATTTAAGTTTCTTCTTCTTCTTCTTCTTCTTTTTTTTTTTTCTTTTTACTTTTTAAGGCCGTACCCACAGCATATGGAGGTTCCCAGACTAGGGGTCAAATCAGAGCTACAGCTTCCAGTCTACACCACAGCCACAGCAACACTGGATCTGAACTGCATTTGCAACCTGCACCACAGCTCACAGTGATGCCAGATCCTTAACCCACTGAGCCAGGCCAGGGATCAAACCTGCAACCTCATAGCCACTAGTCAGATTCGTTTCCACTCTGCCACAATGGGAACTCCTATGCTTCATTTTTTCTTCTAATACAACATAGTATTTGAAAACAGTGATGATGACTATATATCTTAAATTTGGTCAGTGACTGAAAATAAACAGAATGTCAGCCAGAGGTAGTGATGGAAAAGGATATGGCTGGAAGCAATAACAGAAAGGATGTGTTGCCAAGCTGCCTAGTCTAGGGTCTACCCAAACAGAAGATGGACACAATATGAATACCTTTGCTAAGGTTCACCATTCCCAGAGAAAGAAAGACACAGATATGAGGTTCCTCTCTTAGATTATGGTAGCTTTTCTCCCCACTAACTTCAAGTAGCTTGATTTTTGAACCAAGAAAACAATTTTCTATCAACCTCCTGTCCAGCTAACATTTTTGTTTTGGATGGACCTAGGTGAGGTTATCTAAAAGATGAGAAAAAAGCAGTCTTTGACAGATGATTTAACATCATAAATGAAAAGTATAAATTATATTTAGTATGACATCAACAAAGTTACATGAAATTAAAATATTTTTGCTTTTTCCTTGATCTAGGTTTTGGATAAGCCTAGATATAAAAACTTATTTTTAAGACTCTAGAGAATAAATTTGGGGAGTTAAGAATTCCTTGTCTTTTTTGATATATTAATTCAAATAATGTCTAAAATATGGTTCAAGGATAATATATTAGCCTATATGCCACACCAGTAGGAAAATACCCATATGCTAACTTTAAAAACTCTTTAGAATCAATCAGATCCAAGCATCCCTTTTCTTTGGGAAGTTTTTAAAAAGACCTTTGACTTTATTGGTATTAGTTCTGGATGTTCTGAATGAGATGATACATTTCAACATTTTCTCTGTCTTCCAGAAAAGATATATTCATGTCTGGTTCTGTGTGATATAAGCTCACAAACTGAATGTGTGTCATTCTTCCTTGTTAGGAGAAACTGGCTTTTATCTCAGAAGTTAAAAATGCTAAATATGCACCTGCGTTGTCTTCCTTGTTGTTAAAGCATATAATGGGACAAGAACTTGACCAATGGAAACTTGCTGGGGAACGTTTGCGAAATATATTCTTGTATAATATAGATATATATACCAAAGTGCTCCCTTCCCCATGGTAAGCCATCATTGCTCCTATGTGTGCTGCTCAGAAAATTTGCAATGATCTTATGTCTGAGAGGGCAAATGCCACCTCCACTCTTGAAGATTGCAGAAAAACTGCGTGCTTGATATACAACTGGGTGTCTGCACATCTGGCCTCTGATGATTTCCTGCCATGATGTTGATGCTGGAGAAGTTGAAGAACTGTTCTAGTTTTCAACATCATGCACATGCATTTTCACTATAATCTCAAATGTCCTATTCATCAGTTACAGGTTGAATAGGTTTGATTTCTTGACTCTGTAATCAGAAAGAGGGAGCTGGGGAGTTCCCGTCGTGGTGCAGTGGTTAATGAATCCGACTAGGAACTATGAGGTTGTGGGTTCGATCCCTGCCCTTGCTCAGTGGGTTAATGATCAGGCGTTGCCGTGAGCTGTGGTGTAGGTTGCAGACGCGGCTTGGATCCAGCGTTGCTGTGGCTCTGGTATAGACTGGTGGCTACAGCTCCTATTCGACCCCTAGCCTGGGAACCTCCATGTGCCGCGGGAGCGGCCCAAGAAATAGGAAAAAAAAGACAAAAAAAAAAAAAAAGAAAGAGGGAGCTTATATATTATAAATAATATAGCATAATATAATATAAAATTATATATAGCGTATATATGATAAAATATATTATTTATATACATATAATTGTATATAAATTGTTATCATAAAATGATATTAATTATAGAATTTTAACATATAAATATATCATAACTCATGTTTTGTTTAACAGAAATTTAGTCTTTAGAGCTATAAATATGGAAATTTTCCTCAATTATAGCCAGGTAAAAATCAAGGTAAATAAACTATTCCACTATAGGTTTTCAGAATGGTAAGTGTCAAAGTTTCAAGAACCTACACGTGATAAACATTTGAAACAGCATCAATGCTTGTGATATAGATTCTATCAGCAATATACCCAAGAATGAGAAGTAGCAGGAGGACTTTTCCACCTAATACAAGTTATATCCATGAACAGATCTTTCTAGTATTAATATTATTAAAGAAAGAAGAAATACCTCTTTGTTTTTAGCCCATGAATAGATTCTGCAATGGCAAAAAAGAAAAAAAAAAGAATAAGAATAAAAGAAGCTTTGAAAAAAATCTTACTGCAAGAAAAAAGGAATAAATAATAGAATATATCTGTATTTTCGATGTAATTTAATCCAACTTGGATTCTCTGTAACAAGAGATGAAATGCAGAATAAGACAAAAGACATATGACAAGAGTTCTGGCTGAGAGTCAGACTGAAATAAAACTGAGATGGATGAGATATGGAAATATTGAAATTAAATGTAGCATCAGGGAGAAAAATCTCTTACACTTTAGGAAAAGGAAATAACAGAGTTGATACTATAGAAATTTATGGAGAGAAAAGATATGTCTCAGAACAGGGAGGATGCGGCAAAAGGATGAAAATAACAAGAAGAGAGGGTATGCACTGAGCACCAAGAACAGAATTAAACCTGCAGATAATTGCTGATCCCTAGAAAGAACTCAGAGCACAGTGAAATGGAAGCTATAGCAAAAAGTACAATAGATAAGAGTCAAAGCATGTCACATGTCTGCAGATTGAAAGGGTTCAGTAGGGTTCCAGGGAAGATTAATGGAAGTATACCCATTGTCTACATGAATTATGGTGACTTTCTTGAAATTTCAAAAAAACAGAAATAATTCTATAAAAATTTACCAGAAAGTTTTAAAAATGAAAAAGGAAAAAGCGGTAGGATATCAACTTATCACAAAGGAAGAAAATTGGGGTTTCCTATAGTATGCTCACCTATAAAATTACATGAAGGAAGATACTCAAACAATAATTCATCTACATAGTTTTGAGGAAAATATTTGTGACCCAAGAATTCCAGTCCCTGACTAACCACTTCTAACGTGAATACAAGGAATGAAAAGAGTAGTAAGCCCTGTCATTCTTGTATCCAGCTGTACGTATGCATGCATATGTACGTAATATATATACACACACACATATGTTTGTCCTCGAAGCCTTAAGGATGATTCTAGTGCTCTAAAAAGACAAGTTATAGTATAAGATATTTGTTTGGGGATGGATTCATATAATTTCTAAATGTAATTACAATAAACTATTACAAATATTATTTCAAAACACAATACAAATGTCCTCTATTCCCTCTACTTCTTTACCATTTTTTCCCCAATATTATGCCTCTGTTGAACCCTAACTGGCCCTGAAAACACATCTGCTGCTATTCATTCTAGTGAAGGCTGCTTGTTTTCCTACAGAGAGAATATTCCATTGTCATTTAAAGATAATCTTTAACAATTCTTTTTACTTCACAAATGTCTCCTTCAGTCCTCTGTTCTTAAATCTGCATATACTACTGCCAAACTGAAGTTATGATAATATCAGAAAGATTTACCTCCTATTTTGACATTAGCACCTGTTTCTACTATCTTTCTCATCTCAAGAGTTGCTATGATCTGGGTGGCTCTATAATCTCCAATGATGACTCAGCAAATATCCTTATTTCTTATATCTTTGGCTTCCACATCTAGAAGGGTTTTTACCAACATTTTCTTCTGCCATATAAACCCTCAGTGCTCTAATTTTGAAAAAAATGTCTCTGTGCCTAGGCCACTTTGAGTTATCATTTTGTATTCCCCAAATTTGCAAAAATCTTGGTAAGGATGTAAAATAACAAAAACTTTTATAAAGTTAGAAAAAGGTAAAATAGTTCAAGCACTTCCTATTATTTTGAAACCATGGCACTTCTATCCTAGGCACATACCCTAGGGATAGCTTTTAGTGTGTGCAAAGTAATAGCTATATTGCTTATTTTATATTAAAATATACCCTAGAAACAGCCCAAATGTCCATTGTAGGAGATTGGCTAAATAAGTTGTGTATTATGCTGGACAGCTGAACATTTACTTCTAGGGTAACTGTCCACAGTTTCCCTCCCATTCCTTTTTTATCTTCTGTAACACATCATATGTCATATGTCTTCTGGCTTCTTGATATGTTAAACCAACTAGAGGGACAGTTAGATAGATAATTTGAGGGTATGAAGAAGTTTCCTCTAAGTCAAAATATTTATTCTTCTTCATGCTTGCTGTTGTATCTAAATAGAGGTTATTTCTATTCTCTACGGTCTCTTTCTTTGCCTTCAGTTCTGCTTGGCTATCCCAGCTGAGTCTATACCCCATGATGATATTAACTCTTCCCATCATTTGTGACCTGACAGGGCTCAAAACATAGAGTCTGGGTTTCAAAATTACCACATAAGTTGTAAAACATCAAAACATCTCCAGTGTTATGGTTAGTGCATTACTTAGGATGGAGTAAGACCCTGAAACTTGGAACATAGATGCCTGGGAAGAACTGGATGCAGCTGAGAATCTGGAACCCTCACTTTCATCTTAATTTTCTTCATCAGCAGAAACAAGCTGTCTTTGGAGACTGGTCTGAAAGAATCTGTAATCACCTGACAAGACATAGTTGCCTTATGAGAAACTGTCTGTTCTCCTAAAGACTCATCTTGATATTACTAGTTTTTATTGCCAGGTATCTGGAACAAGTGTGGGAATGAATGTTTAGGGTTCTAGTCTAAGGAGGATAAATCATAGCATTAGATCAGGTCAAATTTATTCATGTGTGAGTATTTATCTAAGATTCTGGATTTAACATTTTAAATAGCCTCAAGATGCTAGGAGTGATTTTGGTTGGCTGAGTGATACCTGGATTCAACAGTGGCCTATATTTAATGAAGCTGACATGCCAGAACATTTCTGGCACAATGTGAAGGGAAGAATTAAAATACTCAGGAAAGTAAAAATGTTGGAGTGGATTATTATGTGCCCCACTGCTCATCCTAAACAGAACTGTGTCTCTTGAGAGGGCTTAGAAGCTAATTTATTCAAAAAGGCAATGGAAAAGGCAAGACAAAACCAGCTTTCTCAAAAAATTATTTCAGTGCCTGTGTTGACAACAGAAGATGCTGCCAGTGATATGGGCTCCAGAAGCTTCACTAATTCTTTCATGTAAATGCAAAGGAATCAGTTGGAAGGGTGTGGGTTTCTCAAACTCAGGATGAGAACATAAGAGAAGACTTGAATGATAATTTTCTTTTTAAACTACAGCTCTTTAAAGGGCCTTCGTAGAATCTGAATACTTGGCTATTGAACCACAGTGATTATGCAACTTATGCTGCCCATCTGAACTAAGTTCTATGAGATCTGCCAAGCCATAACAGGTGCATACTAACCAATCCCTATTAAATGGAAACAGTATATATAATATAGTTCTTGAGTGGGTTCTTAATAAGTAAATAAATTCCAATGGTAAGTAATTTAGGCAAATGTATTTTATTAGTAATCTATTTTAATAATACCTACTCATCACTAATTTCTGTGCCTTCATGGGAAATTGTTATTATCAGTTGATGGAGGAAGAAAAATATCTCAAATCTGGTTTACAGACAGATATGCTGGCACCAGAAAACAGTACTCTAAAGTTATGTTACAACTCTATTAAGGGGTTATTCTGAAAGACAGTGGTAAACAGAATTCATTCCAGTGAGTGATATTTCAGGCGCTGTATCTAGTACACCTGATTGTCTGCTTTGTCTAGAAGAAGGGATATCCAGAGGAACAGATGTTCATGGATTCATGGGCAGTGTCAACTTCCTGAATGATCAAGGACTTGAAATAAACAAGATTTGTGATGAGGAAGTATTTTTTTAAGACAGGTGGATTGACTTCTCTGAATGGACATTGTCTGAGTATAATTTTCCCCTGTTAGTATTCACCAAAAAGTATACTAAAAATGAGCTTTTCCATAATCAGGTAAACAAAGTGACTCATTTTTGGATGTCTATAACTACCCTTATTTGTCTACAAAGTTGTCATGATGAAAAACGCAAGGTATGCATAGGTTCAGTAACAGAGTTCCCCATCCCCCAAGATGATCTCAGTACTCATATGTAAGTATTGAAGCTGATTAAATCAAAGGCCATTGCTGAGATCCTGATGTAGTCCTTCCATAAAGACATCATTCATGCTGTTAGTGAAAAATTATGGAGGGGAAAGGAATATAGATTTGATTTCCCTTCCTGTAATGCTTCTGTAGTACCACTATTCATGGTTTTAGGAAGCCATTACAATCCTAATACCATAAACTAAGTTGTTCTGACCAAAAAATGTATTTCCTTAAGAACAAATAAAGAAATAACAGTAAAAACAACAACAGCAAAAACCCAAGGCCAACAATTCCCAACTTTTCATGGATCATGGACTTCACTCACCTACCAAAATTTACCATTACCAGAGTCAGCTAGCCTGATATAATTGCGGAATAGTTTATTGAAGATTTAGTTATAGCACTTGCTGAAAAAAAGTCCAGTGAAGCTGGGGTGCTGTTCTATACAATACAGTATATGCTTTGAAACAGTTCTTTTTTTTATTGTTATTTCCCCAACACAATTTTTTTTTCCCACTGTACAGCATGGGAACCCAGTTACACATACATGTATGCATATTTCTTCTCCCATTGTCATGCTCCATTGTAAGTATCTAGACATAGTTTTCAGTGCTACACAGCAGGATCTCATTGTTAATCCATCCCAAAAGCAATAGTTTGCATCTGTTAACCCCAAGCTCCCAATCCATCCCACTCCTTCCTCCTCCACCTGGGCAACCACAGGTCTATTCTCCAAGTCCATGATTTTCTTTTCTGTGGAAGGGTTCATTTGTGCCATATATTAGATTCCAGATATAAGTGATATCATATAGTATTTGTCTTTCTCTTTCTGACTTACTTCACTCAGAAACAACCCAAGTGTCCATTGACAGACTATTGGATTAGGAAGATGCGGTATATATACACAATGGAATACTACTCAGGCATAAAAAAGAACAAAATAATGCCATCTGCAGCAACATGGATGGAACTTGAAACAGTTATTTACAGTGCCATTTCCTCTAGAGCAGAACACACAGGTCTGAGACCTAATGAATGGAATGTGAGTAATCCCTCTTACTATGTCATTTAACCATTAGCTTGCCAAACTTTTGTTGTCTCTTCCCATGATCATGCACACTTTTTGTCCAGGATTCTTAGATCTTAATACAGAAAAAACAACCTCGCTCTTCTTATTTTTAAACTGCCAACAGACCCCTCATAAACAGAACAAATATTAACAAATAGAACCATATGATTGATTTTAAATACCAAGTGGAAATAAGGCTTCCAGTACTCAGTGGAGGCAGGGAAACCTACAAAGGGAACCTAAATGCTTTACTGGGAACTCCTTGGTATTTCTATGCTAAATGGTAGCAGCCAACAGAAAAGGAGTAATTCAATAAATGCAAAATTATAAAGGACTAAGACCCTTCAAAATGCTTTAAATCACCCCATCAAGTAGAGAATGCTTAACAGCTGAGAAGTGAACTGAAGGTGATGGAAAATTCTGTAGGTAAAAAAAGAAAGGAGGAGATAAATATTAACTGCAGCTTTTTGACCATCTACAAAATATGAGCTGCATTAACAGTGTATATTTGTGCTAGGTATACCTCAAACAGAAATTCTATCTATCTGTTTATATGCATATTTAGTTAAATGTCTCCTTTCTCTTCCCCTTAAGAATGAGGATTTTTAATGATGCTTACTTAATTTTACTTTCATAGGTCAACAGAAAATCACTAGAAGCCACACACATAACTGATAAGGAAGAATGTCTATTGCTCAGAATTCGTGGAATTGAGAAGACCACTATAATTGTTGGGACTTCATGTCCACCCTTTTTGCAGAGACAGTGAGAGTATCTTCAATTTAATAGATATTACCTTATACTAATCAAAAGCAGAAAGTTGTATGGTTGAAGGATTATAATTTATGATAAGTAGAAAAAAGAAACATGTATTTGTATGAATATATATTTTAAAAAGCAAGATAATAAATGAAAAAAAAAAATCCAGAAAGCACTTCAATCTAGAGGGTACAGGAATAGAATAGGAGAGGAAAATATGAGTTTATTCAATAATTCTGGTGATGTTCTAATTCTTCTGTTAAATTCTGGAATGGTTAGGGTTCACTGTATTATCATGATTTATAACTTCCACGTATAACACAAAATATTATCTTTACGTGCATCAAAAATTCACTCCTTGGCTATAACCTCTTATTCTTCCTAGTATTTTTTAACTTATTCTTATGTGTCCTTTAAATGATATGAATTATCGTTTTTCTAGGTCCTTTATTCTCTTCTATTCATATGCCTTCATTCTATCTTCACCTTCTTTATCCAGTATATTACATTATCCTTAATTTCATCTATTTTACCAGTATTTTCTATTTTTCTGATAATTTTGCACCAATTAAAATGATCATTACATTTTGATGTCCCACCTTCCCCCCAAAAGAATATAACTCCTTCTTTTGTCTTCCCAGTCACAATGGAACATCACCGTTCATGTACCCAGCTGCCCACATCATTCTTCTTAGGCTTTCAATTTTCCTCATCTTCACATTCAAAATACTGGTTTAGCTCTCCAATATATCCTACTTAGATAACTGACAGATTTCCCTGATACAACATACAATTTTGAGTTAAATTTCATGCTTCAAGGAATATTCAGAGTGATCTTTCAAAAGTGCATTTGTAAATATTCTTACATGGCACCTTACTATCATAAAATAAAATAATTATAATGGCATACTATGCAATAATTTAAAATGTTTAAAAAACTATGAAATGATACTGGAAAATATTCAGGATATATTTGCAATTAAAAATATGACACAAAGAGTTTGATTTTAGTTTGTAAAAATAACATATACAAATCAATCTATATCTTTCTAGTCTTTTTTTTTTTTTTTTTTTTGGTCTTTTTGCCATTTCTTGGGCCGCTCCTGCGGCATATGGAAGTTCCCAGGCTAGGGGTCTAATTGGAGTTGTAGCCGCCGGCCTATGCTAGAGCCACAGCAACGCAGGATCCGAGCTGCGTCTGCAACCTACACCACAGCTCACGGCAACGCCGGATCGTTAACCCACTGAGCAAGGGCAGGGATCGAACTTGCCACCTCATGGTTCCTAGTCGGATTCGTCAACCACTGAGCCACAACGGGAACTCCATCTAGTCTATTTTTTTACTTCAACATATCTATTACCTGTCTACACACACATATGAAAAAAATACCATGTTGAAAAACATCAAAATTACAAGAATGTCTCTTTCTGAATTAAGGAATTATGAGCTGTTTTTCTTTCTGGTTTACATGTTCCTAAATTTTCCAAATTATCTGAGTCATGTCTGTGGTTTCCATTTTTACAATATGTTTCTACTGACATAATAGGAAAAGTAAGTTAAATAAATAAATGATATATAATTTTTCCTTTTAACCTCCTAGTTGATAATGAATTCTCCTACTTTTCTTCAAAAGCAATGGAAAAAAACAGAGAAAAATATACCAATACTAGATCCTATGAGATTCTGTCTGATTTAATCCCTGTTCCTTTGTACGAAGTAAATGTCAGCTAACTTCACTTTGCCAGATGTGAGGCATTTATTCATGAATGTTTGCTCATTTGACAATATTAGCTCTGGCTTAAATCAAATGTTACTTATAGGGGAAGGGGAAAACACTGATATTTAAAGCAGCCTCACCTCTCTCTCTCTCTCTCTCTCTCTCACACACACACACACACACACACATACACACACACACAATTCCGTTTTCTCTGTATCTGTTCAGATCATCACTTGCTTTCCTGATTCCTCTCCAAATAGGGTTTTGAGAGTCTTCCTTGCAAATTATTCTATATAGAACCCACCACCTAATTAGTGGTGACGGTCACCACAGTAAGGTCGTGTGGCCAAACACCAGATTTCTAGAGTAGAGGTTAATGATCACGGTTTAAGAGATTAGGGCAATATATTTGAATGCTCTCCTTCTCACATATCTGTACCACTCCCACCCTGCCCCATGCAGCAAACTTAAAAAAGCATCCCATGGACAAATGAAGCTTCTAGAATTCTTTTGATTGGTATACACAGTGAAGGGTGTTCCACGGCTTCCACGTGTTTCAGCCACACTTATGGTGAGCTCTCTCTTTCAGCACATAGTCAGTTCAAGTACATACTACGTGCCATGCACTATTATTAGTCTTGGATAAATCATGCTCACTACAGAGGAACCCAGCCCTCAATGAACTCTCTCATTTAACTCTTCTTAAAATAATACCTCTGGCACTTCTAGAGCAATAGCTTCATAGTCATGCCTGTGCATTCATTATTAAGTCTTGCACTGCGTATGGTTCATGAAGAAAATGTATTTCTCTTTTCTTCCTTGAAGGTTTTTTTTTATTTTTTATTTTTTTATTTTATGGCCGTACACAATATGGAAGTTTCTGGGCTAGATGTCAAATCTGAGCTGCATCTGCGACCTATGCTGCAGTTTGCAGCAATGCTGGATCCTTAACCCACTAAACCAGGCCAGGGACTGAACCCACATCCTCACAGAGACAATGTTATGTCCTTAACCTACTGAACCACAACAAGAATCCCTTTTTGAAGACTTTTAAAGATGGCCACTTTTACATTTATGATGGCCACTCCAAGTTGTCATGAGAAAAGCATTTACATTCATGTTGTACATTCTCTTTCCCAAGCTTTAGAATAAATTCCCAAAATAATACTTTAAGAAACACAGTATAAATCATATTTTCATTTGAGAAAGTTGTGTGCCTGTATAGGTCAAGAATTCCTATCACCATAAAGAAAATGTGTGCATCCATCATATTAATTTATGTCCCAACATACTGCTTTAAGGTACCAGAAAGACTGAGGTTGAAATTAAAACTGAAAAAAAGGCTCTACACAGACAACTGTATTCTGTTCACAGGTTAAAAAGGCAATCAAATATGAACATAAGAGGTTTAATGCTTAAGAAGATGGAAATCAGAGCTTAAATCAAACCCTACCACTGTGATACTTTGGTGTCTTAATTTACAAACTACTTCACTCTTAGAGATGGTGAAAGGATAGAAGGAGTTTTGACATATAAAGTAGAGTGGCTGGAATACACTTAATACCTATAACGGCATTATTTATTTAATGAACAAAAGGAGCCCTCTCTACTGGAATAACCTCTGTGCACCTGCTGTGGCTGTAAATTTGGTAAGATGTGTGTAAGGAAACAATACATTTTTCAATCCTTTTGTTAAAGTAGATTAAGAAATAAAAAAAATAATTGTAAATGATCATCTCCTTTCATTCAATCCTAATACTTTTTCTTTTGGGGGAACTCATGAGAGAACCAAACCATCCTGTAATTACACACCAGAGATAAATTTTTCTAGGACAAAAACAATAGCATAGAAGACAACAGAGACGAAACATTCTCTGACATCAGCCATACAAATGATTTCTTAGGTCAGTCTCCCAAGGCAAAAGAAATAAAATAAAAAATAAACCAATGGGACCTAATCAAAATGACAAGCTTTTGCACAGCAAAGAAAACCATAAAAAAAATAACCTACAGAATGGGAGAAAATAGTTCCAAATGATGCAACTGACTTAATCTCTAAAATATAAAAACAACTTATACGACTCAGCAGCAAAAAAAAAAAAAAAAAAAAAAAAAAAAAAAAAAAAAAAAAAAAAATCCAATTGAAAAATGTGCAAAAGACCTGATTAGACATTTCTCCAAAGAAGATATACATATGCCCAGCAAGCACATGAAAAAGTGCTCAACATCACTAATTGTTAGATAAATGCAAGTCAAAACTGCTATGAAATACCACCTCACACCTGTCAGGATGGCCATCATTAATAAGTCCACAAATAACAAATGCTGGAGAAGGTGTGGAGAAAAGGGAACCCTCCTACACTGTTGGTGGGAATGTAAACTGGTACAACCACTATGGAAAACAGTATGAAGGTACCTCAGAAAACCAAATATAGAACTACAATATGATCCAGCAATCATACTCCTGGGCATATAACCAGACAAAACTTTCCTTGAAAAAGGCACATGCACCCCTGTGTTCACAGCATCACTATTCACAGTAGCCAAGACATGGAAACAATCTAGATGTCCATTGACAGATGAACGAATTAAGAAGATGTGGTATATATACGCAATGGAATACAGCCATAAAAAAAGACAAAATAATGCCATTTGCAGCAACATGGATGGAACTAGAGACTCTCATACTAAGTGAAGTAAGTCCAAAAGAGAAAGCTAAGTGCCATGTCATATCACTTGTATCTGGAATCTAATATATGGCACAAATGTGCTTTTCCATGGGAAAATAACTCATGGACTTGGAGAACAGATTTGTGGTTGCCAATGGGGAGGGGGAGAGAGCAAGATGGACTGGGATCTGTTAATAGATGTAAACTATTGCATTTGCAGTGGATAAGCAATGAGATCCTGCTGTATAGTACAAGGAACTATATCTAGTCACTTGTGATGGAACATGATGGAGGATAATGTGAGAAAAAGAAGACACACACACACACACATATGTATATGAATGACTGGGTCACTTTGCTGTACAGGAGAAATTAACAGAACACTGTAAACCAACTATAATGGAAAAATAAAAATAATAAAAACAATAGCATAACCCAAATCAGCAAAGACAGTCATTACTTTTAGTCATCAGCACAGTATATGCTCCACATTCTGGAGTTTCCAGAGTTTTATCAATGACATTTTAATGTGCTTTGCTTCAGTTCATTGCTAGCTCAGTTATCTCTCACTCTTCTTTTTCTGCCTCTTCTCTCCACCCCTTTTCCTCATAGAGAGACAATTTCTCAAGAATTTCTTGAGATTGTTTCTTACCTAAGAGTTATGCTTCAGTCTTCCCACCTCTGAAAGGTTGTTTTATAGCCTGTTACTACCTCTGAAAGCTTCTTTAGTAAATCCTTGAGCTAAATAATTTCCCCAGGTAACTTAGTTTTTATTTGACAAATTCTTATATATCTTTATATAATTATTATTTTAGACTAATGGAAAAATAGCTCTACAACATTATTTATTTTTCTAGCCTTAATTTGAAAATAGGAATTGTAAAAATTTTGTGGAAAGGTAATAAATGTGTGTTAAGTGTATGTTATATATGTGTAAGCATGTGAATATAACATAATATTAGAACCAATAATCCTTACAAAACATTTTTCTCGTCCCTTTAAAGGCTGCTTTACAATTAAACATATTTTCTAAGTAACAACACACATTTTTCAGGAATGGACATGAATGATGGAATTTGCAACGTCCTAAACACTCATACTTATGCGTGTATGCACACCTACACATATACATTTTTATTCTACATTCTTTACTTCAACCTAATATACATCCATGTCAAACTCTTGGCTCGTAAAGGAGTGAGGGATAAGGTTGGTGGTTGATGTCTTGATGACAAACAGAAGCACAGCAGTCTGAGGACTTCAGGAAAGCTTTTTACTCAACTCCCTTCCTTCAGGAGTTTACGTTTTCTGTTTCATCTCCAGGATTGAGTTTGGTGACAAAGCACGCATTGAAAGTCTGTGAGAACTGCCATGGGAACTGCTTAGTGGCATTCAGAAGAGGAGATGGCATTTGAGTTCCCAGCATCTGGCCTGCCTCCTTTGTATTAGAAATCTTAATCAGGTGAACTTACAGTGGTATTGGAAAAGATGTCATACATGTATCTGTTTTCACCAGTAGAATATGTATCCTATTTTCGAATCAAATCTAAAGGTTAGACACCTGAATAATTTTCATTTTATTGGCATGCCTAAGATAGTAAAATGGCTGGTTCTTGGAAACTATATGTGAATTTATGTTTTCTACAATTGTTCTATTCCATTCATGGAACTATTTTATAAATTATATTTTTGCTACAGTCTTCTATTCTGTGATTTTGGTCATTTTACTCAACATTAAGCAGCCAGTATATTTCAAATTATACTAGTGTAATATTTGTTTGGCATTTTGTGAAAGAAATACTAAGCAGTTGACTATGATCTATAATCAACAGTCAAACTGCTTTATAATTAATACTCTGTTGTTGAACTTGGTATAGATTGATTATAAATAATATGAAATTTAATTGAAATGTTGTAGTATTCCTTCCACCGTTAAATATGTCCAGAATTCCATTCTATCTGGGATGTATAATATTATAAGCAATGCAGATATTTTCTCATTCATTCAGTGGTAAATAATTCACTTAATAGTGAGAAATTAACAAAGATATGAGAAATGAATGTAAAAGCAAATGCCTGAATGGGAAAAGTAATAAAAATGTAATCACTGAAACTGTGAGGTAAAGTGTTTTGCAATGTTAGCACTTTGAATTATTTAAAATATAAAACAATTCAATTTTGCATGATATTTTTAAATTCACATAAAACAATTGATTTAAATTTGAAATATTTGTGGTACAAAAATTAACCTCACCCTCTAGACAAGATGTCTAAGGTTAAATATAATAGAAACATAAATCTTCTGTAAGTCTTATTAAAGGAGAAATATCTACAGTATCTGAGTTAGATTTCTTTCAACCAAAAACTCCCATTCTGAAATGCTAGCATTCTGACATGGTGACAAATTGCTCGAACAAATGCTAAATAGTTAAATGGACAGGTGATGGATGGCCTCATAAGCCTTGCAGGGCAGCCTGTGTAAGATACTAATTGGTTCTGTGGAACTGGTTTTAGTCAATAAATTCACTTGAGAGATTTTTTTGTGTGTTAGACATCCTTAAAGAATGCACTTCTGTAGGTGACAAAACACTTGCAATATTAGGCCACCAACTTTATTACATGCATTGTGTATGCTACCTCTTTTCTTAAATCTGGCCTCTATTTAAATGCTAAATGTTTATTATTGATGTCCAATAGTGAAATTCTTATGGGTTCTTGATTTTACCATTTAACTTTTGAAAATGCCAATTTTTCTCACTCCAAAAGATTCCCTAATTTTTTTCTTCTTCCAGAAAGCAACCCAACATAAGCTTTTCAAATAAAATTTAAGTGAAAAAGTTTTATTTTCCTATAATATCAGAATACAAAGAATATTTCTTCCTTTTCATATATGTAAAATATTAGCAGATCTAACATTTTCAGGACAAGTTGATTCTCTTTTCCTCCTCTTTTAAAAACAATAACATTTATAATATTTATCAAATTTATTTTCAAAATTTCAGAACCTTGATTAGCAGAAGGAAGAAAAAGAGAAGGATGGAAGAAAGGGAGTAAGAAAAGGATTAAAAGGATTTCCAATTGACTGTGTAGTTAGGAAGTCACTAAGAAACTAAGACTATACATTTTAGATTGAGAGGCAAATACTAGCAAACCTATCTGTTTATTCTTCACAACTGTCTCAGACCTTTTTATACAGTAAGAGAAGGTCTGTTAGCAGTTCCAATAGTCTACTGGAGAATAAAAGTTCTTTTGCATACCAAACTGTGTTTCCATTTTCAAAATCTCCCAATCTCCATTTCTTCCTTTAAAGACTGAGCTAGGGAAAAAAAAAAAAAAAAAAAAAGACTGAGCTAAGCCTATGAGTTGGAATAACTCCTATGTCTCCAAATACCCCATTTACAAACAAGAAAAAAAAAATGAGACATTCTGTAGATCATAAGCAAACAGGCTCTGCAGCTAGACTGCCTCAGTTTAAACTTAACCCTAAGATTTACTACTCTGTGACCTTGAACAAGTTACTTTATCTCTTTGTGCCTCGGTTTCCTCATCTATAATGCTGGAATAATATTAGTACTGGATTCATAACTTTGTAATTATGTATAAATCACAGAAACATCCAGACCATAATAAGCACTCACAGAATTTCAACTATTATTATTATTAATATTATCATTATAGATATTTTCTATTTCTTTAACAAATTTATAAATTTTCTGTGAAAAGATGTTTTTAATGTGGAGATTTAGGCTTTTTATTATTATCGTTTTCAAGTAAAAAGAAAAGTAAATAGGGAAAAGAATACGTATTAACATACACGTAATTTTAATTGCATATCTATCAAAACTCATCTTTCTATTTGAAGGATACTTCTTTTAGCACGTCCAAGTAGTCTCTCTGTATGCATGAGATACAGCTAAACCTAAGAAAAATAAGTTTATCTAATTAGTTTAGAAATTTCTGATAGCATGCTGAATTAACCTGGTAACACATTCTCCTGACCTGAATTAACCTGATTGCTGCTTTAGTGTTATGTATTTTATTAGGAAATGGCAGCTTTTTCTGCTTTTCCTGAATAGCCTAAATCAAACCATAGCCAGAATGCAAATAAAAGAAAATTTGCTCATTGAAATAGCCAACCTGAAGTAAACAAACAAAACAAAGAAGTATTTTACAAGTTAACATACATTTAGCTATCTATAACATTGAGCTGTCTATAAAAACAGTAAGAATCAATTCTGATTTACACTGTGTTAAACAAGTAGGAGTCAATATTTCTCACATATGAAGGGTAAGGGAGTAAGTACCTTGTGACACTGGTATTGCAAGAACTAAAATTTGTAACTATGCATGGTGACAGATATTAACAAGACTTACTGTGATGATCATTTGAAAATATATACAAACATCAAATCATTACGTTATACATCTGAAACTAAAATAATGTTATATGTCAATTATATCTTTATTTTCAAAAAATTTGAAAAAAATTCCAGAACATTGACCTGAGAATCTCTGTTTCTTGTTTCCTTTCTGTCTTGGCGGCAAGAAGGTTGCAGCAACTTTAGGCTTAGTGTGTGGGTTTAAAACAGGAGTACAGACATGAATGGCATCAGCTGCATTTGTTTCTATTTTTAGAAAATGGAAAACCCTTCTGTGTTCAGTGTTCAGTACCTTCTCCTTGCATTTCACTTATCGGATATGTGCCACATGGCTATGTCTCTCTGCAAACGGGGGTGGGGGTGGGGGTAGGGAATGAGTGTGTAATCTTTCCAATCTAGAAATTGGAAGGGGCAAGAGTAGTTGGTCTATATTTGGCTAACGATTAAACAATATCATCACAAAAATATTGTTTGAGGGAGTTCCCGTGGTGTCTGCAGGGGTAACAAACCTGACTAGTATCCATGAGGACACAGGTTGGATTCCTGGCCTTGCTAAGTGGGTTAAGGATCTGGTGTTGCCATGAGCTGTGGTGTAGGTCGCATATGCGGCTTGGATCCCATGTTGCTGTGGCTGTGGTGTAGGCCAGCAGCTGCAGCTCTGATTTAACCCCTATCCTGCGAACTTTCAAATGCCATGTCTGCGGCCCTAAAGAGACTATCTGAGTGTGTATATATATATACACACACACACCTATGTATAATATTTAATATTGATAATATTGATATATCAATAGGTTTTATATATATATATATAGGGAAGGCTATATATATATATATATATATATGTATATATATATATATATATATATATAGGGAAGGCAATATAATATATAAAACCTATTGATAATATTTGAAAAAGTTTTTTTCCCTTTTGTAAAATTGAGATTTTTAAAAAAATCACTGCCATCCTTCAGCTTTAGTGTTATCAAATTTATATTGTACTTTGGTTTATTGAAAACATTTTAAAAAGGTTAGATGAAAATGAGGATAGTTTCTTTTTCTTCTGTTTTTGCTTTTTATGGCATATGAAAGTTCTCAGGCTAGGGGCTAAATCAGAGCTACAGCTGCTGGCCACAGCCACAGCCACAGCAATGTGGGATCTGAGATGCCTCTGTGACCTACACCACAGCTCACCACAATGCTGGATCCTTAACACATAGGCGAGGCCAGGAATCAAACCCACATCCTCATGGACACTAGTTGGGTTTGTCACCACTGAGCCACAATGGGAACTCCTGAGGATAGTTTCTTAAGCTAAGAATTAAGTAAGAATATCAGAAAAATCATTATTCTTATACCAAAGTTAATCAATACATGCACTAATTTGTATGTAAAGGATTACATTGAGAAACTGTATGTCTAACTTGCCAGAATGAATATAGTGACAAGCTGAATTGTCATATTTTGATGTATAGAATTTTGAATTAATCTTTTCATTATTCACAAATTTCTCAAGAAGGTCTTATGTTTTTGTTATTCTTAGAAAAATTTCACAACCCTTTCCTCCAGAATACATACAAATACATAAACTTACAGAAATGTATTTAGGGAAGGCAACATACAAAATTAGAATATCAGAAAGATGGGTAAGTATTTAAATTCAAAACATTTCCTCATATAATGATATTAAAATATATATGAATGCAAAAAACAAGTTTGAATCCTCACTTTCTGACACATTTCATAATAAAATAATTTTAATTGACAGTATCAACCAAATTGATATTAATGGCAATTGATCTATTGTTATAGAAACAAGGACTGCATATTCTGAGCACTCATTTGATTTTTCATATTAATTTATTCACTAAGAAAATAAACAAGTTGTATCTATAACAAATAAAAACCATTTTAGGGGTAGTTAAACCTCATTCAGTAGCCTATAATTTGATTTTCGTAAACTGAAAACATTCTAATTCTTTTCTCTAGCTTGGCACTATTCCTTGCAAAATAAAATAATCAAACTTAATAATAAAAATAAGGCTATAATGATGATAATAAAAAGACATACTCATTAAATAATTATTCTGGAAAATAGTTTATGTCACTGGTAAAAATCTAATAATTTTTGGTTGACATTGAAACATCATGTGATATTTAGCTATCAAGCCAATAAAATTTAAGAGAGGTAAAATATAGTTTTGAATAAAGTATAACCTCTGTTGGTTTTTAAAAAAACTAAAGTCATTACAGCTATTTATTATAATAATAAATATAAGAAAAAGATGATAAAATAAACTCGTTAATTTTGTCTGAGATTTTAACTGTATACAAAATTGACAGACAGTGGCTTACGTAACAATGTTTTTCAGGAAAGTTAACAAATTCATGTGAAAAACAATGATTAATTTTTATAAAAAATTTATTTTAAACTTAAGAACATGCTATACTTCATTGGGGCATCTCAGAAACAAGCATGACAAGATACAAAAAATGGAGGGCAACTAAATTGAAAAACTGGTAAAAATTAAGTACTAAGGAACTTCATTCCAGCAGGAGCTGGAGATAATAATCTTAAAATATTAAATTTAAATGTTATATAAACATCCCCACTTTGTTTCTTACAAGTTTTATATCACAATATAATTCAGGTTCTTGTTTCTATATTATACACACTCAACAATGAATTATTAAAGCGTGCCGTATTTTGCAAAATTTCATGTAAGTGTACATTTTGATGTTTCTATGTATGCATGCATCCATGAAATGTTCATGAAAAAAATTAAGATAGTAACCTGTCAACAGTCTCCTTGCAATTTTCTCTTGTACCACTTCTCCTCCTCCTCCTGGAAACCACTTATCTTCTTTGTCACCATAGATTAGTTTACATTTGCCAGAATTTTATATAACTAGAATCATAAAGTACGGAGTCATTTTTCCCCTGACTTATTTCACTCAGTGTAATTATTATGAGATTTAGCTTTGTGCATATCAATAGTTCATTTGGGTTTATTGCAAGTAGTATCCAACTGTATGGATATACAGGGAATTCTCATTATTCATGGCAGTTATGTTCAATAAAGTCCCAGCAAAGACTGCATTAGCAAATACTGAGTCACTGCCCCCAGGAAAAAAACTTAGAGCTAGGTTTCTATCAGCCTCTAGTCACAGCATTTTCAACCATTTATCAATAGGCAATCATGTTTTATGTGTATTCTGTCTAAGGGCACCTTCTTTAACATATTATTTTGATTCATTAACATTGAATTTATGGCCAACAGCACTATAACTCATGCCAGTAAGTAGCTTGTCTGGCACATCTATTTTTGCCATGAAGCACAGCACTAGACAGCACTTCAGCACTGATTGGGGGCCATTTTAAACAGCAAAATCACCAACAAAAAGTACAGAAATGCAAAATAACAAACAAATACCAAACAAAAAACATGGCACTAAATACACAGCAAAAATATTTCTTTATACTGTGAGAGCTGAGACAAGATCTTCACTCCCAGCTGGGAAAATAGGCATGTTACACAAGTCTACTGAATATCTCACTGCTCTGTACTGGCTCATGTCCTCCAGTGCCCACGCAAGTGCAACAAGTAGTAATTGTGCAGTTATAAATAAATTTTAGCCAGTAGCAGAATTCACATATGCTGAATTTGCAAGTATGGAACTAAAAATAATGAGGATCAATTGCGCCACAACTTGCTTATCCATTCAACCATTGATAGATGTTTGTGCTGTTTTACAGATTTTAGCTACTACAAATAATGCTATCATGAATTTTCTTGTGCAATTGTTGGTATAAAGATATGCTTTCTTTCCTCATAGCTGTATGCCCAAGCGTGGAATAGCCAAGTCATATTGCACGGGTAGACTGAACTTTTAAGAAGCTGTCGAACTATTTTCCAAAGTTGTGTCATTATATAGTCTCACTGGCAGAGTATGAGAGTTTCAGTTTCAGAGCATTGCCAACACGTGGTACAATCGGTGTTTTTCATTTTATCCATTCTTGTAGGTGCGAGGTTGTGTGTGTGTGTGTGTGTGTGTGTGTGTGTGTGTGTGTAATCTTTTTAGGGCTGCCCATGTGTCATATGGAAGTTCCCAGGCTAGTGGTCTAATCAGAGCTGCAGCTACTGACCTACACCACAGCCATAGCAATGCCAGATCCAAGCTGAGTCTGCAACCTATATCACAGCTCACAGCAGCGCTGGATCTTTAACCCATTGAGCAAGGCTGGGGATTGAACCGGCATCCTCATGGATCTAGTTGGGTTCTATGAGCTATGGATACTAGCTGGGTTTTATGAGCCATGAAGGGAATTCCAGTACATCATTAAAGTTTTAATTTGCATGTTCATAACAATTAGCGATGCTGAGCATCTGTTCATGTGTTTTTACTACAGTAAATCTTTTGGCTGAAGTGTCTTTTCAAATTTTCTGCCCATTTTAAATTTTTAAAATTGTTTTCTTACTGAGTTTTGAGACTATGCTTATATATTATGGATACAAAAATATGCTTAGTAAGTATTTTCTCTCAGTCTCTGGCTTGTCTTTTTATTTACTTTCTAAAAGCATCATTTTGTATTTTTAGAAAGTCTATTTCATCAATATTTCTCTATAATGAATTCTTTGGTGCTGTATCTTAGGAATCTTAACATAAGCCAAGGTTAAAAAAAGTCCTCCCATGTTTTATTTTAGAATTTTTATAATATTAGGTTTGACGTTTACATCTATGATCCACTTAGAATTAAATGCAAAGGACCAAATGAAGTTCCTTTTATTGTGTGCAGCTTTCCCATCATCCCAGAACCATTTATCAAGAATAGTTACCTTTACCTACTGAACTACCTTTACAGAATTTTTGTAAATAAGATGTTCATTTATACAATCATGCCTCATTTTATTGCTTCAATTTATGGCACTTTGCAGATACTGTTTTTGTTTTTGTTTTTTTTTTTTAAACAAATTGAATATTTCTGGCAGCCCTCTATCAAGCGAGTCTGTTGGCACCATTTTTCCAACAGCATTTTCTCACATCACGTCTCTTCATCACATTTTGGTAATTCTTGGAATATTTCAAACTTTTTCATGGTGATCAATGGCCAGTGATGTTTGATGTTACCATCAGAATTATTCTGGATGATGCAGTCCACTTCCATATAAGACGGCAAACTTGATCAACAATGTATGTGAGGACTGCCTCGCTCTGTTTCCCTGTCTCTTTCCCCATCCTCTGGTCTCCAATTTCCTGAGACCCAACAATATTGCTACTAGACCTGTTAATAACCCTACCATGGCCTCTAAGTGTTACAGTGAAAGGAAAAGTCGTGACTTGCACTTTAAATCAAAAGCTCAGAATAATTAAGCTTAATGAGGGAGGCATGTCAAAAGCTGAGACAGGCTGAAAACTGGGTCTCTGTGTCAAACATTTAGCCAAGTTGTGAATGAAAAGGATAAGTTCCTAAAGGAATTTAAATGCTACTCCAGTAAACACAGAAATAAGTAAGTGGAATAGCCTTATTGCTGAGATAGAGAAAGTTTCAGTTCTCTGGATAGAACATCAAACCAGCTACAACAGTCCCTTAAGCCAAAACCTAATCTAAAGGAAGGGTCTAACACTTTAATTTGATGAAGGCTGGGAGAGGTGCATAAGCTACAGAAGAAGAGTTTGGAAATTAGCAAGGTTGGTTCAGAGATTTAAGGAAAGAAGCCATCTTTATAACATAAAAGTGCAAGGTGAGAGCAAATGTAGAATCTGAAGCAAGATAATCAGAAGATCTAGCTTAGATAATAAAGAATGGTGGTTACACCAAGCAAGACATTTTCATTGTAGATGAAACAGGTTTCTATGAAAAGAAGATGCCATTTAAGATTTTCATACCAAGAGAAGAGAAGTCAATCCTTGGCTTTAAAGCTTCAAAAGACAGCATGACGCTCTCGTTGGGGGCTACTGCAGCTGGTGCCATTCCTCTTTTTTTTTTTTTTGTATTTTCTGGGGCTGCACCCATGATGTATGGAGGTTCCCAGACTAGGGGTCTAATCAGAGCTACAACTGCCAGCCTTTGCCAAAGCCACAGCAACACCATACCCGAGCCGCGTCTGCGACCTACAACACAGCTCACAGCAACGCCGGATCCTTAACCCACTGAGCGAGGCCAGGGACCGAACCCGCAACCTCATGGTTCCTAGTCGGATTCGTTAACCACAGAGCCACGACGGGAACTCCATCATTTACCATTCTGAAAATCCTAGGGCCCTTAAGTATGATGCTAACTTGACTCTGCCTATGTTCTGTAAACAGAACCACAAAGCCTGGACGACAACACACTGGTTTACAATATCATTTACTGAACATTTAAAACCCATTGTTGAGAACTACTGTTCAAAAAAAGGTTTCCTTTCAAAATATTACTGTTCACTGACAACGGACCTGGTCACCCAAGAGCTCTAAGGGAGATGTGCCTAACACTGAGATTAATGTTGTTTATATGCCTGCTAACAAAACATTCATTCTGCAGCCCACGAATCAAAGAGTAATTCTGACTTTCAAGTCTTAAGAAATACATTTTGCAAGGCTATAGCTGCCGTAGGTAGATAGTGATTCCTCCGATGGATCTAGGGAAAGTAAACTGAAAACCTTCTGGAAAGGATTTACCATTCTAGATCCCATTAAGAACACTAGTAATTCACGGGAAGAGGTCATGGATGCTAGTTGGGTTCGTTGACCGCCGAGCCATGATGGGAACTCCAAATTTGGTATTATTTTCTTTTAATTGTTTGGTAGAATTAATCAGTAACCCATGAGGACCTTAACTTTTCCCTACAGGAAGATTTTCAGCTCAATTATTTAATAGATTCATTTTTATCTATTTCTCACTGAGTGGGCATTGGTAGTTAGTATCTTTTAAGCAATTTGACCACTTTGAGTTAATGAAAATAATTTTATATAATTGTTCATAATATTTCATTATTACTCTTTTAATATCTATAGAACCTATTGTGATGACACCACTATTATTTCTGATTTGGATAATTTTTATCTTTTTTAATCAGTCATAAATTTCTATAAATTTTATCATAGAGAAACAGCTCTGTTTCTACATATTTTCACTATTTTTCTCTTTTAAGTTCATTTGGTTTTTGTTCTGTTTGATATTTATCAGATTCTTCGTGTTGCTTACTTTGGGATGAAAGTGCTTTTATTTTTCTAGTTTTTTAAAGGTGGAATCTGAAGCCATTAATTTGTGACCATGCTTCCTTTCTAAGACAGGCAATTAGTGTTATAAATTTCCCTCAGAGTGATAGGTTATGTTTTCATTGTCATTCAGTACAAAATACTTTCCAATTTCCTGTTGATTTCTTTAATGTATAGGATATTTAGAATTGGGTTTTAGGGTTTCCAAATCCTTTTATGGAATCTCCGGAGATCTTTCTATTATTTATATCTAATTCAGAGAACATATTTTTTATAGATTGAAGCTTTTATAATTTATCGAAACTCAATTTATGGTCCAAGTTTTGATCTCTGTACTGTGGCTTCTGAGTTGAATATGTACTCTCCTTTTGTCTGCTGGAGTGTTCTATGAATATCAATTAGATCAAATTGGCTGATAACGTTCAGGTATTCTGTCTTTAATAATTACCTATGCATTGTTCTATTAACTACTGAAAAAGAACTATTAAAAGCTCCAAGTATATTTGAAGGTTTGTGTCTCCTTTCACTTAATCAGTTTTTTTCCCATGTATTTTTGAAGCCCTTAGATACAACACCAAAGGCAGGATCCATAAAAGAAAAAAAAATGATAAATTATACTTCACCAAATTAATGAACTTTGGTCTTCAAAATAGTCTTTTAAAAGAATGAAAAAACAAGCTACAGACTAGAAAAAAATAATTCAAATCGCATATCTGATAAGGTACTTATATCTAGATTAGGTAACTCTCAAAACACATTAATATGAAAACAAATGACTTAGTAAAGAGATGGGCAGAAAATCTGAACAGAGATTTCATCTAAGATGTAGAGATGACAAATGATTACATGAAAAGATCTGAGAATCCATTATAGTCATTGGGAAATGCAGAATAAAACATAATGAGATACCATTACACACGTATTATAGTGGAAATGATTTTAGATATTTACCAGACCAAGTGTTGGCAAGTATCTGGAACTGGAGCCCTCACACACTGCTAGCGGGAATGTAAAACGCAGTGTCAGGGCACAGTTTGGCAGTTTCTCAGAGTTCATCATAAAATCATCAAATGACTCAGGTATTCTGCTAGCCATTTACCCAAAGGGAATGAAAGCCTATGTCCATACAGAGACCTATATATGTTAGATTCACAGCATATTTATTTAAAGTAGATAAAAACTCAAATAATCTAAATATGCATCAAACACTGAATATATAGACAGATATAGTATATTCATATTAATGGAATATTGCTGAGCAACAAAATATTGAACTATGAAAAAAAACAGCATAATTCTCAAAATAATTATGATGAATAAGAGAAGACATTTTTTATGACTACCTAAATTCTAGAAAATGTGAGATAATCTATATGCCAGGGGTGAAAATGAGGGAATTGAGAGAGGGACTGCCAAGGAACAAAAGGAAACTTTTAGGGGTAATGGATATGTTTGCTATCTTGATTGTGATAATGGTTTCAAGAATGTATATATATATATTCAAACATATCAAATTTGTATACTTTATTACAGGTTTGTTATATGTCAGTTGTATGATAATAAATCTGTTCAAACCAAAGTTAAAACAAAAAAAAAATACAGAGCTTAAAATTTCTACCTTCATAAACATTAGCAACCAAAAGAATGACTTTGAGCTGCTCATTATATGTTAAAACAATGAGACTATCAGGGATACATTATAGACATGAAAATTCAGATGCAGCAACTTCCAACTTAGCTTATTTTCAAATATTAGACACCTGCATTATTAGTCAATCAACTATTGCTTCAGTTTTATTTTGTCAAGTAGTTTAATATTAGTGATATATTTTTCTTAACTATTTGTGCTTCCTTATTTTATGCAGTGATAATATTTTTCCAGTTGTCTGATACATATTTATTTTTTTCTTTCTTTTTTTTCTTTTTTTTTTTTTTTGTCTTTTTGCTATTTCTTGGGCCACTCCTGCAGCATATGGAGGTTCCCAGGCTAGGGGTCTAATCAGAGCTGTAGCCACCAGCCTACGCCAGAGCCACAGCAACGTGGGATCCAAGCCGCCTCTGCAACCTACACCACAGCTCATGGCAACGCAGGATCCTTAACCCACTGAGCAAGGGCAGGGACCGAACCCGCAACCTCATGGTTCCTAGTCAGATTTGTTAACCACTGAGCCACAACGGGAACTCCCTGATACATATTTCTATGTTTTATTTGATCAGTATTTCACTAATATGCAGAATGATGGGGTAATACCATCTTGGCCCCTCTCTCCATGTATTTGCTCCTGTGTTGCATCTTTCCCCTCTTCCCCTCCTCTCTCCATACACACACAAACAAAATAAGGGCAGGGAGATTTCTAATCAAATTTGTCAGGTCCCGGGATATGCTTGCAGTATTTTGTTTTACACTTGGGTGTAAGTAAAACTACTGATTCTTCATGATCAAAGTCCATACTTTGATGCGCAGTTATATTCATGGCTCCACTGAGTAGACACTAAATTCTACAGTGGTGAGAACATAATTACCCACCTGGGTAACTCTTGCTAGGGAAAGAACCTGGCACATAGTAGGCATTTTTAAATATTCATTAAATGAATAAGTAAAAAGAATTTTAGCATTCAGTCTTGGACAGGTTATGGCAGAACTGATATTCTACATTGCTGCTGCCATACACTAGCAAAGGAGCAATCACAGAATAAGCATTATGTCAAGGGAAATAAACAATGGTAAGGCGTTCATATGCACCTGCTTTGTAATTGTTATTTGAAGATTTTGGCAGAAACAAACTCTTTACTGTTTATCTAGCACCTCCACCGAGGACACTGCAGGAGATTTTACAGACTTTGTTACTGATCCGTGCAATGGTTCTATACGGTAGGTATTTGTACCTTAGCCTTGAGGAAAACGAATCTTGAAGAGGCAGAATAATGAACCAAATATGGATATCTTGAAATATATGCTCTTTCCAGTTATTTTGTATTTAAATTAAAATCAACATGATAAAGCTAAATAGTGTGTACATTTACTAAGTGGCCAAGTAATCTGGAGTCTGAGAGATTTTTTTTAGTGCCACATCCTTTGGACAAATTAATTTTTTGCGTAATTAACTTCCTGGTTGCAGCCCAGCATTTGCGGAAGGAACATATTGTCCTCTCTGTAATTTTCTTTCTTTACTTGTCTGCTCTTTGATATTATGTATTCCCACTTCTTAGAACTTAAAGTCTTTACCTCAAAGTACTGCAGGTACTTTTGATCAGAAAATATCCCGGTACAAGTACAATACTTCCCAAATATTATAAAGTGACTTGAGCAAGTATTCCTAACTCCTTGGCTGATGCATCTTGCCAAAAATGTATTCATCCTGGCTGCTTCATTTCTTGCAGCTCCTCAACTTTGAGAACTGCAGACTCATACAGAGAGCACTTTCTCCTGGGAATGACTGGTATGATAAAAAGTTTGAATATTAAAGAATTAATATTCTTAAATTAATTAAAGTATGTAATTAATCTTAAATAAATGAGCATCATATCCTTCTCAAGAAAGCACATTAGACTCAAAGGTAAGAATACTGCTTTTTACTTTAAAACATGTATAGAATATATAATTTTATAAGAATACATTTTTTCAACTTAACAGTTTTATGCATGTTAAAGATATATAGGAATGAAATTTCAGATGGTGGATTACATTAATGTGACTCAGCACTGTGAATAATAAATGTCAATAAGAGCAGTCTATTTTCATCAAAAGTATTTTGAATTTAAAATTTACTAGAATAGAATTATTATTCAGTTAAATATCCATTTAATTTGATTTGAAGGCAAAGTAAAAGCACACTGCTGACTTATGTGTATGTGTTTTATATAAATAGGAGCTTTATCCTTCAGTTTAGCCACTAAAGACATACAGTAAATTGAATTGATTTGTGGTTGAGTTTTCAAATATACTTCTCTTGTTTCAATGCTGTGATCAAACAGGGGATATATTATAGGAGTTAAGAGCGAAGCTGTTAAAGAGGACGAGCTGGATTTGTAGCCATCTGTGTGTCCACCAGAATGCTATGCACTTTCCTGTGTTTAATCAGACTTCGTGTCTCCACAGTATAGGCCTCGGGTCTCTTAGGAACTGATCTACAATGAATATTTTATTTTCTTAATACTAAGAACTGCAGCCATACAACAAAATGAACAAACAACTGTTATGTGATTTCCAATCACTGCTCCATATTTATGTGCCATAAAAGCCAAGGGTAGACTTATCTAGAATATTGACCTATAAAGCTTAACTACCAAATCAAATACAGCTAAGAAACAGAAATTGTCTAAATCAGGAAAATACTGTCACAGAAGCATTTGCTTTCATTTTTTTGATTTTTACAAACTCTAATCTATATTCTAAACATAATTTTAAAATTCACACATCCTAACACATACCACAATCTATTCATGTGCAATCTTGGCAACTGATGAATGTTCCTATTACAGTGAGATATAATGTGTCATTTCCAGTTAGCTTTTATAAAATGGGGAGACCAAGTTCCAATAATGCTATTGTTTTTTAAGTCCTACCACAAAGACTTTTTTCTTTAGAAATTCCTAACAGTTTGGCTCTGATATTCCCTTACTTAATAACTGAGGTAGACTAATATAAAATTGAACCTGATAAGTTAAAGGAACATGAAAAATTGTGATTTTAATATAAAAATGTAACAGATAAAGTTAGGCAATATTCAATGGCTAGCCTTTACCAATGGGGACAATGCCTGTGGGTTTTTTTTTTTTTTTTTTTTTGAGATTGAGTTTACAATGAACATTAACCAAATTCTCCCTGTAATTTTAGGCTTTTCTAGAGATAAAAATGAAAATTACCTAGAATTTACCATTCTTTTTTCCTTCTCATAATTTTTGTGCCTTTTCAGCTACAAAAATTAAGAAAAATCATTGTATGCTTACCTTCAGGTCAGTGATTTTTAAAGGAATTTTAAGTTAGCAAAAATCAATATAAATATCTAGAGAATGGTGGTTTTGACAGTGGAAAAATTAAAAATCTCATACTGCTACTACATTCATAGTAATTTTTTTCTCTTTTTTCCTGGTCATTAGAAATGCTTCAAGAAAAGATAAACTTTTGTGGGTTTATTTTTTCATTTTGCTTATTTTTAGCATCCTGCTTTTATTAAAAACCATCTAAAATTATAGTTCATATACAAACTTATTCTCTAAAAGGTAACCAATGACAAGTTTGATATTTTTAAAGGATATAAAATATTTGTGGATCTCATTTCTGCTATAGAGTAAAAAAGATTATGCTAAAATCCAGTTAAATTTTTCAAACATTCTTCACCTTTATTTTCTAGCTTACATGTTGGTTAGAGTGTTATAAAGGGAATTACATAAAGTGGAGGAATTAGGAAGAGAATAAATGGTGATGATAGGCTTTGGAAGAAAAAGGCAACCTAGAGGTAATATTGTTTTGTGTGTGCTAGTCACATCTAACTCCCGTTCTTAATTCCCAAATTTACTAATTTCTACGGATACCATGCTACACCAGAAATTTAAAAGAAATAAAATTAGTTCATGTCAAGGTCATTTTTCTATAACATCTCACTCTCTATAACTGGAGTGTCTCTTGAGAATGCCAAGCTGAGTTTACTCAGGAGCATTTCTAAAGAGCTATTCCTGAGGTCAATACAGAGCCTGCAAAGATTGTGATGCTAGTCTAAATATCTCAAAGGAAAGATGAGGAGAAGAAGTGTCTTTCCCCTCTAGGCCATGAGATCTTGGAGGACAACAACTTTGTATTAATCTCCATGAGCCCTCTGGCTTCTATCAGGTACCCAGAATGTGCCAAGGGCTAGTGTTTATTACACTGACTTCAGACTGTGGCTTGAGAGATGAAGTAATAGAGCAAAGATGAATGAGCAAGTAGATTAGAGTGTGGGCTTGAGGTACAACTGCTAAAACCAAGAAGGTAGAATGATACGAAGGAGGTGGTATTGCAGCAAGGTAAGAATGGGTAAAATTCTAAACTTGGAATTCAGGCATCAGCATCTCTGTTTACTAGGCAATGATGGGATGTTTCAGTGAAGAGCTTCTGATTCTGCTTTTGTCCATAGTGTAATAGGAATATGACTTCTCTATATTTTCCTCACCACACAGTCCCAGAAAATGTCATAGTCAAGTGAGGCATTATAGCTGACCTCAGAACCTAGCATGTTTTCCTCTCTCTTCCTACTGCGTCTATCTATCTTAAAGAAGCTACAAGCTAGTTCCCCTCTGCAGACCCCGGGTTCCCTTTTCCAGGTGGGGGGCGGTCTGTAGAGGAATGTGTATGTGAGCACCAGGAAGAAGAGGGGGTAGAGGTCCTATGAAACGATTTGAATTTGTTTATGATTTAGTTTAAGCAGGACCCATTGTTAGGAGGGAAGTGAATGTGATTCTGGTACTAGAGGTACTGGAAGACAGCAAGCAGGACACACAGCTGCTTAGAGTGACCAGGAAAAACAGAGAAAGACCAAAGGATGGGGGGAAGGGAGAAAGAAAAATCAAGACAAGGGAAATCTGGAAGAGAAACTGGGCAAGAGATGCAGAGAGAAACATCATTGGAGACACTTACGGAGTAATAAAGGTCAACTCTGACATTCTTTTAGGGTGGGGAAACTTGGGAAAACTTTAAAAAATTTGCTTTATGGAGGTACAATTTACATGTAATAAAAGACATCAGTGTTTAGTGTTAATTCTATTATGTTTAACGAATTATGGAATCACGTGACCATCACTGCTATGGAGATATAGAATATTTCCACCAAATGTTCTCTCTTGCTCCTTTACACTTAAGCTCCTCCCTTGTATCCTTGGCCTCGGTCTTACTCTGGCTAAAAATTCTTTACTATATGATATTTTCAGGATGCAAAAATTAATAAAGAATATGTAAAAACTTGCCCATAAAACCATTGCCTGGCTTCATCAGTCTTAGTGTTTTGTGTTATGTGCTCTCTTTTAAAAAACGAAATATTACAGATACAGCTAAATTCTATGTTCACACCTTGCAAATTCCTCTCTCCCCATCCTGATTTAGCATGTCATTCCTGTGCATATTTTATATATTTACTACATACTCACATAAGCATAAGTTATGTATGATTATTTTCCATTTTTAAAGGAAAATGTGTTTAGATGACATCTGAACACATTTGCCAAGATATTGAATACATTTGTTCAAAATACTGTTTTAAAATGTATTACTGATATCTATTACTACAGGTCATTCACTTTATCCACTTTAGATTATATCATTTCACTCCCTTTTATTTATCCATTCTATATATGGATAATTTGGATTATTTCTAAGATTCTGCAATTGTAATCTGTGAAACAATTAACATTCTGGTTTATATATTCTTGTATGCAAATACAAGACTTGCTCTAAAATGCGCATCATACATTCATAGAATATCTGTTTCTTAAATTGAAAATATTGAGAAATTGCTCTTCAAAGATATCAAGGCTATATATATCAACTCAAAAGTATGCAAGAGTACCTGCAGTTCCATAAACTTGCCAATCTTTACATTAAAATTTGTTAGTGTTTTGATGTTCTAAAGGGTATGAAAAAATACCCACTATACTATATATAAATCATTAGTGTTTCTCTTTTATGCCTTAGCATATATTGCTACTGAATAATCATCTTTTTATTTTTGTCTTATAACAATTTTAAAATATATTCTAGGTATTGTGTACTACTCAAATCAGTTGAATCTCTTTTCTTTCAGGCTTTGGCAAAGCTTTTCACTTTGATATTCTTCATTGTAAAAATATTGAATTTTAACGCATTCACATATAACATTCTTTTTCTTTAAGGAATGTTCTTTTAGTGTATAGTTTAAAAATCATTTATTAAAGGGCAGTCAGGAATATATTATTTTATATTTTCTTGTAAGAGTTTTAAATTTTAGTTTGCATACCTGGGTCTTTAATTCAACTATAGTGCAACTAAGAAAACACAGGAACTTATTTTAATTTTTTCCATGCTCAAATAAAATAATTGTCCAAGTACTATTGATAGAATATTGACAGTACACTCTTTCGCCACTGAACCATAATGCTGCCTCTCTCATCTACCTGGATTTTCTATATGCATAGATCTGTAGTTACTGCTTCTCTTCGCTGGCCTATTCTTAATTACCACAGGATCAGGACAAATCCTGATATTTGGCAAAATAAGTCTGCATGTCATTCTTGAGAAATTTTAAAGATATTGTAGGTCTTTTGCTTTTACATATGCATAAATGTTAGATTTATTATGAGAAAAATTTTAAAAAGCTTCTAATTTATACGTTTATAATTATAATTTCTAATGATTTGTTGTTGATGTATAGAACAAACTTTATTACTGACTATTGACTTTATATCAAGAAACCTTGCTAATCTCCTTTACAGGTTCTAGTAATTTGTGGTTCTACAGGACTGTCTATATGGGAAATCATTTAATATGCAAATAATGACATTTTCTTTTCTTTTCAAACCTGGTATACCTTCTTTATTTTTTCTTTTTTTTTGTCTTTTTTCCATTTCTTTGGTCCGCTCCTGCGGCATATGGAGGTTCCCAGGCTAGGGGTCGAATTGGAGCTGTAGCTGCCAGCCTAAGCCAGAGCCACAGCAACGCGAGATCCGAGCTGCGTCTGCAACCTACACCACAGCTCACAGCAACGCCGGATCGTTAACCCACTGAGCAAGGGCAGGGACCGAACCCACAACCTCATGGTTCCTAGTCGGATTCGTTAACCACTGCGCCACGATGAGAACTCCTTTTCTTTTTTTCTTACAGTGCCATTTAAAACCTGCAGGACAATGCTGAATAGAAGTCTTTAGTTATCTTGTCTCATTTTTTTTTGATTTTAAAAGAAATGTCCCATACTTCTTTGAAAATGAACTTGCTTAGATACAGTTGACCAATTTTAACCAAATAAATTTCCATCTATTACTATTATTAGTTTGCTAAAAGGGTTTTTTACAACCCTAAGTTATTGTTGAATTTTTTTGATGTCTTTTCTGTTTATCAGGACAATCATATTTTTTCCCTTTTTTAAATTGGTAAATGTGTGATGTAGCTTGATTATAATTATAAATATACATACATATTTCCCTCCATTTATATATATGCATATACACATATATATAAAATTTCTATACACATATTTATGTATTTAGTTTTATAACATTTGGGTTATAATTTTTGCATCCATATTTGCAGGTGACATCAGCTGACTGCTTTCTTTTCTTCTTGCATCTATACATACTTTTGGTATTAAAGTTTTACTATCTGTACAAAAGTGATTTAGGAATTTTATTCTTTGAAAAAATTTGTATGTCAGAAATTATGTGTTTAATTGATACTGGTGATATTTTGCCTGTAGTATAGACATATAAAATAAATATACAAATCCTATGGCATAAATCCTGAAACTTAACACCTTCACCTTCTAACCAAGGAGATATGTTCATAACGTTTCTGGCAGCCTAGAGGGATTATCCTGTCAGTTTCCTTTTGAGGCTTCCTTTGCCATTTTCATGGTGAGATTTTTACACACTTTTGTCCTCTTCTGACTGTTTTGGAGTTAATTTCTGCACCCAGATTCAAGTAACTGGTCATAGGTCAAACATTTCTGAGCATCTATCATAAGATTACATAATAAGTCAATGTTCACTATTTCACGTGCAGGCATTTGTTAAATTTTTTGTAAATCTTATTTAAATCTGAAAAAGTATTACGAGGACAGACAAAGAAGCTGAGGCAGAGATATGAAATAAATTCCTGAGGTTGCAAGGCTAACAGGGTACAAGGCATTATGTACCCTGAACCCCCGCTCTTCCCCATAGATGATGTCATCAGACCCTTCGGTTTTCCAGGTATGGTATTCCCCTAGCAGACCCTCACTTTAGCACTTCCTAAAGCCTAATTTTTGGTATCTAATGTCAGATGAGATACCTATATATTTTCCAAGTGCTAAGAATGATTAATAATGGAAATTTAATAATAAATATAATTATATAAAATAGGACACTATTGGTGTTTGGATTTTGGTTGAACTAGAAATAGTTCAAAGAAAACTGTGCAAAACTAGCACACTTAGGTGAATGCACAAAGAAAATTGTATTTAGATCATTCTGAGCTGAGAGAGACTGTTGTTCACAAGGGGAAGTATACTGAGGAAATTAAAAAATCGGGTACTTTATATAGAATTCATTGCACACGTTTGCGCTTTTGTGAATTCTTATTACTTTAAATGGCAAGTAGATTTTTGAGGGCTCTGGAGTTGGCTGTATTAGTTTCACATCTAGCGTGGCCTACTTCAGTGACTCCATCCTTAGAGTCTGCTTGCTTGAAATGGAATGGTTTAAAGAAGGTTCTGTATAGCAAATCTTTTTGGTGCCCCCGCCAGGTCCTCTTAGCATTGCCATCCAGAACAGGCACTTAGTGTCTCCTGTGAACCTCTGGGACTCAGTAATTGAAGACTTTTTCTCCGTTTGTACACAGACTAACCTGGAAATGCTAAGGGGTTAACACCACGATAAATGAAAGCTGGAGTTCAAATAGCCCGGCTTCCTCACCCCTTTAGATAGGGCAACACTGAAGCATTCTCTATTCTGTCTGCCAGAGTCCTAACTCTTTCCTACAGCCCTATCTTGTTCAATAGCATACTTTTAGTTTCTGGAGCCTGAGGGGATGTGTTATAACTTCTTTGCCTTTCTAACTCCCCACTTTGCATTTCTTGGAATCATTTCCCCAAATTAACTATGTCCTCTCATTACTAGCATATCCTTTTATAATTATTACTCTGTAGCTTCTTAATCTCTAAATACCAAATTACCTCTGAACACAAAGGCTGACTACAGAAATTCCAGGGCTCTGTACAAAATGAAAATGCAGAGCCCATTACTCAAAAGCCCCCCCCCCAAAAAAAAGTGCCCTCAGAGGTAGTAAGCTGTAAAAGCTTTTCTTCATTTCCTGCCAACCGTCTCTCAACCTGTCGAGGTGTTTTTATCTGCAATTTAATGTTGCAGAATGCAGACCCTCAGTGGTGCCAGAGAGCCTCCCCCTGTGATTCATCTCTGCATGTTTAGTTCACAACCACCAGCTGTTGGATTCCTCTTCTCACCAGCTACTGATATGCTACACCCTGGCCAGAGTGGAGAGGTCAATTCTCCTTCCCCATGGGCTGACTGCCCCAACCCATAGTACAGGGACCGTTCCCAAGAAATTACAACTTCTGCACCAAAAGCCACTGGGTACCTGGTTCTGGGGTGGACTAGAGGTTTGTTCCCACCAACTTACCCACCAGACATACTGTAGTGTTGCATGCACCAGGCAGGGAGGAGCACAGCCATAACCAGCTCTGAGATGCCATGCTGCATGTATGCCCAACTCTGGCTCTCCTTAAACTGATGCCTAGTCCCTTAAAAGGACTGGAAGGCAGCTGCAACAGCTGGATGTGTGCAGAGAGGGAAAAGCCAGGGAGGGCCTGGGACAACAAGGGACTGGATTTGGCAGCTGTCACTGGGGGAAAGGCGGTAAATGGGGAAGAAGAGGACAAAGGGGGGCCTAGTCCTAAGGGTTGATGGAGTGGGAGCCAAGAACCTTTTCTTTCTTTCTTCCTTTCTTCTCTTCTTCCTTTCTTTCTTCCGTCCCTCCCTCCCTTGCTTCCTTTTTTCCTTCCTTCCTTCTTTTGTCTTTTTAGGGCTGCACCCATGGCATGTGGATATTCCCAGGCTAAGGGTTGAATTGGAGCTGCAGCTGCCAGCTACAGCCAAAGCAACGCCAGAACTGAGCCACATCTGTGACCTACACCACAGCGCAGGGCAACGCTGGATCCTTAACCCACTGACTGAGGCCTGTGATTGAAACTGCATCCTCATGGATAACTAGTCAGATTCATTTTTCCTGTGTCAGATGGGAACTCCCCAATGAGCCTTTTCTAGAAAGGCGGGGAGGTAGTAGGAAGTGAGACTGTCTTTGAGCTGAGGCTGCAAGCTACTCATACACGTTCTAGTGTCTCATTAGACCTCACTCGCAAAACACAAATTTAAAAATCAAATTTGTAAGAATTTAAAGATAGTAGCCAAAAAGTATTAAATGCCAAGTGTGGGACCCTTTCGAGCAGGAGGCCCTGAACTAACCCATACCCATGAAGCCAGCCCTGCTGGGCACAAATCCTAGACCTCATTCTCCTTACAAATTGCATTTCTGACTTTCTCAATCCTCTCACATTGTTTACATCCATCATCTTTCAAATCCCTAATGCTGATGCTGTGGCATTTCCCACTTCCCGATGGATATTTATTTATTTATTTTCTCTTTTGTTTTTTTAGGCCAGCACTTGTGGCATGTGGATGTTCCCAGGCTAGAGGTCTAACCAGAGCTATAGTTACTGGCCTACACCACAGCCACAGCAGCAAGATCTGAGCTGCGTCTGTGACCTACACCACAGCTCAGGGCAATGCCTGATCCTCAATCTACTGAGCGAGTCCAGGAATCAAACCTGCAACCTCATGGTTCCTAGTCGGCTTCGTTTCTGCTGCACCACGATGGGAACACTCCAATGGCTTTTAAAGAAAAGACAGACATATGATTTGGTTCATATTACTTATTTCCAAATCACTGTTACAGCACTTCCCCTCTTTTCAAGTACAGAGAATTCCTTGTAACACTGTGTTTCCTTTCTACCTCTAATTATCAATCAACTTAAAAAGGATATTCTCCATACACCCCCCGATATTATATTCAGTGCCTTTAGCATATCCAATAATTTCACTATAATGCTAAATTTCCTTTCCAATGAATACTTTCTTTAGTCATCAGCTAGGTTCCTAGCACATTAGAACAGTGCTACCACTCTTTTTTTTTTTTTTTTTTTAGATCCTAAGCTGGTCACTATCATGTGGGACACTGCAGACATGGCAGTGGTTCCCTGGGTATTTGCTCATCAGCCAAAGGACCCATGAGCCATCCCTGGTTGCACATATGGGATCAGGAAAGCAGGGTTATTTCTGAGAGCAGTCAGTGGGCCTGCAAATCTAAGGAGGCTTTTAGAAGATGGAAATTTCATGTGGTTCTTCAAGATCATTCCTCTACTGATGAGATCAGACTCTAGGGGAATTCATCAGTTCATAATTCACAATTTTTAACTCCCATTTTTACTACTAAACAAAGGTAGAGACAAACAGGAAACTGTGCTGATTGGCCTTACTTCAGGTTAATGCCATGTAACCTCATCTGTATCTTCATCAATCCTGGGTAACACCTCTGGCCATGAAGAGATTCTCTGGGGCGTTCCCAGGTTTTTAACTTTTCCCTACTATCATTTCTAAGTGTTGATCTCTCACTTTGCATGGCTAGATGCTTTTGGAATGCCCTCATTCCCCTGTCTCTCAGAAAGCTCCCATAACATTCATGTGCTGGCTGTATCAGCCACCATTCTGAATTGGCTGCTTTTTCCACACCTTCCAATCACTCACTGGAGTGAGCCCTTATGCTAAGACTCAGTAATGTTTATTAAATGCAGAGGTTTCCTTCATCCAATTATCTCCACCATGATTACAACATAATAATTACAATAATACTGATTCTCCTTCCAACTTTACTAAAATAAAGAGCAGGTGACTGAACATGGCCTAGTTTTGTCCTGCAATTTCAAATCTTTCAATTTCTTTAAATTTTTCCTCTTTAATAGGGGAGCAGTGTAAACAAATTCGACTTGGAACCATGAGGTTGCGGGTTTGATCCCTGGCCTCAATCAGCAGGCCAAGGATCAGCGTTGCTGTGAGCTGTGGTATAGGTCACAGACGTGGCTCATATCTGGCATTGCTGTGGCATAGTCCAGCTGCCACAGCTGCAATTACACCCCTAGCCTGGGAACCTCCATATGCCACAGGTGTGGCCTAAAAAGACAAAAGGACCAAAAAAAAAAAAAAAAAGTCTAAACTTGGGAGTTCCCATCGTGGTGCAGTGAAAATGAATCCAACTAGGAACCATGAGGTTGTGGGTTTGATCCCTGCCTTGGTCAATGGGTTAAGGATCCGGCGTTGCTGTGAGCTGTGGTGTAGGTCACAGAAACGGCTCGGATCTGGTGCTGCTGTGGCTGTGGTGTAGGCAGGCAGCTGTAGCTCCAATTTGACCCCTAGCCTGGGAACCCCCATATACTGCAGGGGTGGCCCTGAAAAGACAAAAAACAAAATAAAAAAAAAATGTTTCCTCTTTAATGTTAACTATTCTATGGTGTCTTATCATTTGTGATAGCAAGTAAATTAAAATTGGCTACAATAGATTATAAACTAAACTTTATGCTGTTAAGTTGAGAACTGAAGTTCATTATACCTACTGGAAGAAAATAAATTTAAAATAATTTTATATTATTAAAAATATTAACAGATATATCTTTAGTGTACAGATTTTTAGTACATTATTTTGAGCATCTCTGGTGGCATAGTACTTAGATCTTGATTGATTTTTTAAATTCCAGTTTTATTTACCAGAAATTCTTTTTTTTTTTTTTTAGGGCCACACCTGCAGCATATGAAGTTTCCTAGGCTAGGGGTCAAATGGGAACTGTAGCCACTGGCTTATACCACAACCACAGCAATGCCAGATCAGAGCCATAAGTGTTATCTATACCACAGCTCATTTCAACACTAGATCCTTAACCCACTGAGCGAGGCCGGGGATTGAACCTGCATTCTCATGGATACTAGTCAGATTTGTTTCCCCTGAGCCACAGTGGGAACTCTCCAGAAATTCTTTATTAATGCCTAAGTATATTCATAGCTATAGTTACTGAAATATTATAATAGAATGGTTTTTGCAGGAATCTCTTTATACTTTAAATGGGATATTATCTAAAATGTTTTTCCTACTTGCTTTTACTCATATATCCTACCTTTGGGCAACATGGATATACAGAGTATATATAACTATTTTGATTATCAAAAGTGTAGTGCAAACATATGTTAAAATTTTTCTCTTTTAGCTTTCTACATTCCCTGAAGTGAAATGTTAGAGGTGATAAAATAAAGTGAGAGAGAGAAAGAAACTTGTGATAATAGGAACTCAGGAGACAGCAAAGTTCACACTTTTCCACTTTCAGGTTGTAGCACTTCTAGCCTGAATTGTTAATTGTTCCTACAGCTTAACTCCTTAGTGCCAGGAAAAAAAAAAGTAATATATTTTCTTGGAAAATAATTTTCATTATATTTCTAGAGAAAGCAAAATTTTCATTTCAAAAAGTTTTTCTCAGTTTTTGTTAATGAAAATAAATGCAAATATTCACATGCCCTGAAAGTCTGAAGAATGTTTGGAAGCAACTTAAAAATTTTTTCCTCAAGAGCTGTTAGAGAAAGGTAAGTAATGTGTATGTCTCTCTTTTGTAATTGATTACATACAAACTAGAAATACAAATAACTTTTCTAGCATAAAATAACTTTTTCGGAGTTTGTATTGTGGCTCAGCAGTAACAAACATGGAATATGACTAATAACCATGAAGATGCAGGTTTGATCCCTGGCCTCGCTCATTGGGTTAGAGATCCAGCGTTGCCATGAGCTGTGTGTAGGTTGCAGACACACTCAGATACTGTGTTGCTGTGGCTGTGGCATAGGCCAGTAGCTGTAGCTCCAACCTGACCCCTAGCCTGGGAACTTCTATATGCACACACGTCCCTAAAAAAAAAAAAAAATATATATATATATATATATATATATATATAACTTTTTCAATTGTGGAAATGCGGAAAGCTTCCACATTTCTTTGAATAGGAGATAAAGTTCAAAAAATAGCTTTTATTTTTCTTTTTGGCTGCACCTTTGGCATACAAATGTTCCTGGACCAGGGATCAAATCTGCACCACAGCTAGAACCTGAGGTGAGCAGGGACAATGCTGGATCCTTAACCTGATGAGCCACAAAAGAACTCCTCAAAAAACAGCTTTGATTTTTGTCAATTATTACTTAATGGCTTCATTCTCACCTAAAGAACCAACCAGTTTCTAGTTCCATCCCCCTCCTTCACTTCTGACACTGGAGCCCTGCTCTCCTTTTCCAACCAGGAAGGCAGAAACCAGTTTAGAATCTTCACAGACACAGTTGCACAAAAGCCAAAGTTAAGGTCCTTCCAGATGGCTATGCGAAGTGGTTTCAGGAAAGGCTAGGAAGAAAAATTAAGGGCAGTACTGCAAATTATGTAATGGAAACCTAGAATTTAAGCATACACGTGTTCATATTTAGCACCTCTTGAAAGGAAATTTTTATAACAGAACTGCTTTATATTTAGATCTGTATTATCCTTGGTTGCCTTGTCCGCTTCCAATCCTCTGAGGGTACTCTAAAAATAACAGTGACACAAAAGCCTCAGCAAATTTTGTAGAGGTAAATATACTTTGTATACATAGATAGAGCTGCAACTGGCCCATCCTTACTAGAACCTTATCTGTGCCTATTTTTAATGTGTTCTTGCCTTGTGATTTTTATCATGAAAAGCGAATGAAAGTAGAGATACACATAACTTCTGTAAACATAAAATCCATGATGCTTGCTCATTCACCTTTGAATGTCTGTCACATGACAGTTGTCTAATAAATATCTGTTGACCAAGTTAAGATTATGGTCTTCTTATCCCAGTATTTTAGGTAATTAGGTTTAAAACAAATATGCCCCATTCTTTATTTTGTTCTTTTTTTTTTTTTTTTTTTTTTTTTTTTTTTTTTTTGTCTTTTTGTCTTTTTGCCATTTCTTGGGCCGCTCCCACGGCATATGGAGGTTCCCAGGCTGGGGGTTGAATTGGAGCTATAGCCACTGGCCTATGCCAGAGCCACAGCAACACGGGATCTGAGCCGTGTCTGCGACCTATACCACAGCTCACGGCAATGCCAGATCCTTAACCCACTGAGCAAGGCCAGGGATTGAACCCACAACCTCATGGTTCCTAGTCGGATTCGTTAACCACTGAGCCATGATGGGAACACCTATTTTGTTCTTTTTTTGATGTTATCTTATTATTATTATTGATATTCTTCTCTATCCCAAAGTAATATAATACACTTCTAATTTCCAATGTTATATATCTTCCCAGCACCATTAATTTACTTATCTCAAAAGAACTTATTAAGAATCTGTGAAATAAAATGCTTGGGGAACATAGCTTAGTCCTCAGAGAGCTTACGGTCTAGAAGAGGGATGTGAATGAAACCATCACCCGATTTATTTATTCATAATAAATTTTTTGAAGGAAAAGTTCAGGTACTATGATGGCAATGAATAGGAAAAAATACTCTGATTTTATTATGTTACTGAATAGATGCTGCTTTAGTGGGCAACATTTATCACTTGTTTAATTTCTTACATTTTGAGGTCCAAATTTCAAATTTAAGTGCTGCTAATGTCTATTTTTATAAGATTTTGTAAGTGAACTTTTTTTTTCTTTTTCTTTTTTTTGTCTTTTTGTCATTGCTTGGGCTGCTCCCGCGGCATATGGAGGTTCCCAGGCTAGGGGTCGAATCAGAGCTGCCAGCCTATGCCAGAGCCACAGCAACGCGGGATCCGAGCCACGTCTGCAACCTACACCACAGCTCACGGCAACGCTGGATCCTTAACCCACTGAGCAAGGGCATGGATCGAACCCACAACCTCATGGTCCCTAGTTGGATTCGCCAACCACTGAGCCACGATGGGAACTCCTAGTGGAACGTTTTAAAAACAAGGGAACAAAAGAGACCCTTCAGTGATGATGTTCATGCTGACATAAAGCTCATAAAGCAGGATTGTTTTTGTTTTTATATAGTTTAATATTTATCTTTTTCAAAGTTCTAACAAATATAAATAATGCATGTCCTTATAAAGTGTGAGATAATGATTTATAATAAGAAATATATATTTGAACTTCCTCCTAATTCTAGCACAAAGTTTCCAAAACTCTTAGGATTTCTTAAGTGGTGAGAGAGGAAGAAAATAGTTTATTAATGAAATGAAGTGACTCTTCAAAGGCCCCCAGGTTACCTAAGGATAGGAGATGGTTGGCAGGGGAATCAACCTTGTGATTGGAGTGTTGGAATTTTAAGTCCTAGTCTTCCACCTCAGGAGGGGCTGGAGGGTGAATCAATTGTCCATGGCCAATGATTTAACCAGTCATGCCTATGTAATGAAGTTATGTAAAAGCCTAAAAAGACAGGGTTCTGAAGCTTCCTGATTGATGAACCTGTAGAGACTGGGAGACAGGGGAGAATAAGGTGCTCATAGAGCACCACTTGCAATATACCTTGCCTTATACATCTCTTCTATTTCGCAGATACTGAATTTTATCCTTTTATAATAAACTGGTAATTTAGTAAGTGAAATATTTCTGTGAGTTCTGCAAGCTGCTCTAAGCAAATTAAACTAAACCATAGAGTGGGTCTTGGGAACCTCTGATGTATAGTATTGACTGAAAAAGAAAATACACAATGTGCGAATTGTGAGTTAAGATTTACTTGGGGCAAAATGAGGACTATAACCCAGGAGGCAATAATTCTGATAGCTCTGAGAAACTGCTCCAAAGAGGTGGGGTGGTTAGGTCAGTATTCATGTGATTCTAGTGAAGGGGGCTGGGGGTACATGCAGTCAAGCATACATTTTGCAGAGGCTGCCGCTAGCCTCATGAAGGTTACTGCTACTCAGAGGGGAAGACTCACCATGAAGGATTTTAGTGTTTTTCTAGATACAAGAATGTGCAAGAACGGGGCTCATAAAATCTTGTGAAAATACCTAATTTTCTGAAGACCTGTTCTGCCAGTTCTTCCCAGAGCACAGAGTGCTTCCGTTCTGATCCTCACCCTGACTCCTTCTTGGAGGGTGTTGAAGGTCAGCAGCTTCAGTGGCTCATGATCCAGTCCTTGTAGAGGTACATAGCAAGTGCCAATCCTGAGTTTGCAATAGCCAGTCAGTAAGAAGTACAGGCAACAACTGGGACTTGTGACTGGCATCTTTTGGGACTGAACCCCTAACCTGTGGAATCTGAGACTATATCCAGGTACTGAGTTAAATTTTTCCAAATCCTGCTGTTGTCCAAGAATTGCATGGTGCTGTGGGGGAATCCCTCACCAACACTGGAACTGGGTGTGAGAAACCCAAAAGACTATAATTTTGATGAGAAGGTATTTTTTTTTTGGGGGGGAAATGTGGATCAGGCAAGGGATCAATCAAATCTGTGCCTCAGCAGTGACAACGCTGGATCCTTTAACCTTAGGCCACCAGGGAACTCCACGAGGTTATTATATGGCAATTACCTTTGCCTATTCTTCCTTTCCTAATACAATATTACAAAGTAGGCTTTAGATGAATATGTGCTAAATATGTAGCAAGTTTAGATCTATTGACCATCTTTACAGATAGTTTTTATAGCCATCGATTGTTTCCAGAGTTCTGTAAAATAGTTTGAGATATTAACACAATTTTTGAAAAGAAAAAAAAAAAGGAATAACATAAAATGGAGTTGTTATGTATTAAGTAGGTAAATTATAAATAAAATATTCTTTAATTTAGAAATCTTTAGAAATCTCTCTCATTTATAAAAACAACCCATAGTTAACAGTTATTAGATCTAAATTATAAAAATAGATAAATTAAAAATATTGATAAAATACATTTCTGATAATTTTATAGCTCATTCCTATGGAGATGTTTTTGAAAATGCCTGGTAATCATATTATTCAATAGCCTTGTGTATGTAGTTTTGAATACTTTGGAGTAATTAAAACCATCCCTTATGTGTCTTATTTGAAAACTAAAATCTACTCTGATCATAGCAAAGATGCTCAAGGTTTTTTAATAACACCTGAGTTAGGCTACTTGCAGATAACAAAATCTGGCCTTTTGCTAATTACCAACAAACTATAAACTGCTCTGTTGCGGGAGGTCAAATTCTTGACTGATATGCAACTTAGCGTCTGGCGTGATTTCCCCAAATCTTTCTCTCCACTCCTTACCAGCTTGTTGCCTCAGAACCATGCCCCTGCCCCTCCCTGGGTTGGAAATTAACTATGCTTGCTTCAGTTGCAGAACCAAACCTCAAAAGGAGGAAACCAAAGGGAAAACAAAAACCAGATTGTAATTTAAGACACCATCTTGATCTCTAGTGAAACGGAGGCTCTTTATACTCTCATTGTAATACATTAAGTAGACTAAATGACACACCTACTGGTGGCCAAGACAGGAAACCCTAGACCACAGCAAGAAGAAAAAGAGGGGGGCACCCAAGTTCCAGAAAGAACCCTGCCTTTTTCCAGAAAATCAACACATAAGCCTCCCCCTTATTAACTACCTTTAAAATCTTGCCTTGATTGCCATCCTCTGGCCCCCCAAAAGAGAGGTTGATTTGCAAACTAAGTTCCCATTTTTCCGTTCTCTGACCATGGCAGAAAGCTTGTGCTGTTTCAGTCTCATCATTGCTTTGGTTATTGGTTGTATGAATCTGAAAGGGAAAAGAACTCCCTGAGCTGAACCAGAGGGCCTTTGGTTCAGCTTGGGCCTAATTAAGGGGTCCGCATGTCTAATTCCTTCACTTATTCCTGGGAAAAAAGTGGAATTTGGAAAAGCCTAATCCTATTGTCTACTAACATGGAATTTCTGCACAATGTCACAATACTTATTACAAAGAAGTTTTATTATTTTCATAGCCTCTCATGTAGCTTTTAAGATATTTGGAAGTGTAAGTCTTAAAATGATGGTCACATATAAGTGATACTATACGTTTATTTGTCTTTCTGTGTCTGACTTACTTCACTTAGCATGATAATTTCTAGGTCTATCCATGTTTCTGCAAATGGCATTATTTAATTCTTTTCAATGGCTGAGTAATATCCTATTGTATATATATGCCACTTATAAGTAGAATCTAAAAAAGGTGATACAAATGAAATTATTTACAAGACAGTAACAGACTAACAGACTTGGAAAACAAACTTATAGTTACTAAGAAGGGGAGGGATAAATGAGGAGTTTGAGATTAATATATACATACTACTATATATAAAATAGATAATCAACAAAGACCTACTGTACAGCATAGGGAACTCAACTCAATATTCTATAGTAACCTATATGGAAAAGGAATCTGAAAAGGAATGGATATATTTATATGTATAACTGATTCACTTCGCTGTACACCTGAACCTAACACAACATTTTAAATCAAATATACTCTGATATAAAATAAAAATTACATTAAAAGATAAAAATAACTGATGGTCAGGTAATTTTTTCATAAATAATTTTTTTTTTCAGAATAAACAAGGAGCAAAAGTTCCCCGGGAATATCAACTGACATTATATCTCTTTTATCTAGGATTCTGCCTCTCTCTGAACAATTTTCAGGTCATTCTTCAAGAACTTAATAATTAGATTTCAGCTTTCTTTCACATTTTTAGAAAACTGCTTCCCTTGGTTTTCAATTCTACAAATAGCTTACACCATATTCTGCAAGGGTAGTTTTAATGTTTCATACATCTTCATAATAAGATACCACTTCTGGTTATTAAAAATGTATACATTTACCATATGACTTTTGAAAATTTCATAAACATGCAAAAAATATATGGGCTTTCAAGAAGCCCATCTCCATTGCATACACTTTTCTCCCTAGAGGAAACCACAGTTACATTTTGGTATGAATCACTTCAGGCTGCCCATGTATTCTGTGTGAGCCTACGCCTCTGGACTGTGAACTTCTCGAGCATGTATCAGTTTGTTTGATTCTTCTTTTTCAAGATGGACAGGATGTTTAGAGTGGGCTGGAGTGGGGTATTTCCCTTCTTCCAGGTCAGTCAGGCTTTAAAATACCCCAGCAGGTTAACATCTGGACAACTGGTTTACCCTGAGTGGCCTCGAGTATTTCAAAACGGTTCTTTCTCAATTCACCCTTTGACAGAATCCCAGGGGCTTTTTCTCCCATATTTATGGTAGAAACTGGTTGAGCTCTTCAAAGTAAATCTCACAAAATTGCACATTCAACCCCCAACACCCCATGACCAGGTCCCCCTGGAGTTTTTAACTCTCAGAGTCATTCACACTCTAAAGACAAAACTAAATTTGGAGTCACTTATGCTGGGGACAAAATGGGGTTGGCCAAGGGAGGAGCAGTAAAGAAAACAAAACTTGACCATACCTAACATAAGTTGTAGGAATTTATATCTCTTCTCAGAAATCAGTGGAGGCTGCCAGCCAATCCCCAAACACCAAGTCTGCTCATGCCACCCTTGGACATCCTGTTCCCTTGACTCAGGTACCCTCATCCAAATAAGGGAAAAGGCCACTAAGAAATGAGTCAGCTCAAAAAGCTAAGTAACTTCCATATTTTCCCCCCATTCCCCCCAAAAAATCCTTTAGCCTGTGAGCACATCTGAACTTAGGGCTCCTGTAGCCTTGAGCTTCCCAGCTTGCAGGTTGAAACCCTTGCCATAAACTCATTTTTCTGCTTTATTTTACTCAGTGAGCACAGTTTGATATTTGACAGCACTGAGCTTCCAGTGTGGGAGATACAAGACTACCCCTACTCGTCTGAGGTTTTCAGCTAGGACTCTTCAACGAAAGGATTAACACGAGGAAAACAGTTGATCAATGCATGCAGCACACATCACGTGGGAGAAACCTAAACGAAAAGTAACTCAAAACGACAGCCTAGAATTCCAGTTTATTTAGCATCTTCCACAAAGAATGATACATTTGTAGAGAAATGGAAGGATAAAGGAAAGCAGTTTTAGATTTCCAAAGAGTGGTGAACTGTGGCAAGGTAGATACATGGGCGAGAACTAATGGAGTAAGGAAATATTGGTTCCAGAGTGTGAATGGAGTACATTCCCCTGGGTTGATAAGACTGTCTCCAGGAGGCAGAAAAAGGAAATTCTTTCTGGTTTTGCTGTTTCTTAACTGCCTTTAGCTCAAAATAGTTTTTATGTCAGAGACATATTTGGGGATGACATCGTCCAGCTTCCTTCACCAGTAATTCCTCAATTGCAGTTCAAGGTTCTCTCTTCCAGTTCAATAGTGGTTTCTGCTCTGGGAAGCCACAACTTCCTATATTAAGAATATATATATATATTTCTAAACAGACTTGTTTATTTCTCCAACGATAGTGAGGACAGTGATTTTCCCTGTGTCCTGCCCTCTCTTATGGATCCTAAAAATGATCTTGATTTTTCCGTTTGTTCAGCCTTTTAATTTTTTAGGATATGCTAAAATATCCCAGGATAGAGCTGCTTCTGCCCAGGGTGCCATGTCTGCAAGCCCAAACTTAAAAAAAAAAAAAAGTGTCCCTGAGCTGCACTTGACCAGAATGCCCCAGTGAGTGCCTGAAACTGAGGATGGTACCAAACCCCATGTATACTATGTTTTTTCCTACATATACATACCTATGATAAAGATTAATTTATAAATTATGCACAGTTAAGAGAATAATCAAGTTGGCAAACTCACGCTTCTTGTGCTTGGAGGCCACTATTAGCTAAAATAAGGGTTACTCAAACACAAGTATTGTGATACTGTGACAATCAATCTGATAAGCAAGTTACCTCCCAAGTGACTAATGGGGTGGGGGTAGGAGGTAGCGTATTTAGCATCCAGATGGTGGACAAAGGAATGATTCATATCCTGGCACCATCAGAGCAGGATGGCTGAGCAGGATGGCCCAAGATTTCATCACACTACTCAAAACAGCACGCAATTTAAAACTAATGAATTATTTCCAAAATTTCTCCATTCATTATTTTTGGGCCGGAGTTCCCATCGTGGCACTAATGAATCCGACTAGGAACCATGAGGTTGCGGGTTCGGTCCCTGGCCTTGCTCAGTGGATTAATGATCCAGCGTTGCCGTGAGCTGTGGTGTAGGTTGCAGACGTGGCTCGGATCCCGCGTTGCTGTGGCTCTGGCGTAGGCCGGTGGCTACAGCTCCGATTTGATCCCTAGCCTGGGAACCTCCATATGCCGTGGGAGCGGCCCAAGAAATGGCAAAAAAGACAAAAAAAAAAAAAAAAAAAAAAAAGACAAAAAATATTTTTGGGCCATAGTTAACTGAAGGAAACAAACTGTGAGAAGAGAAACTTCTGATAAGGGAGGGGACTACTATATGTCCAATTTGCCAGTCACCAAGAACCAGGTCAACTCTGGACCTTCAGCCCCAGCTAATTTTCTATTTTCAGTTATTTTCTATTTGTCTCTTTCTTTCTTCTTCTTTTTTTCTTTGAAATTTAATACTTTTCTATGTGGAATTCCAAATAGGTTTTTTGTTGTTGTTATTTTTTCTCCTTAGGACCATGCCTGTGGCACATGGACATTCCCAGGCTAGGGGTCCATTTGGAGCTACAGCTGCTGGCCTACACCACAGCCACAGCAGCACGGGATCCAAGCCACATCTATGATCTACACCACAGCTCATAGCAACACTGGATCTTTAAACCAGTGAGCAAGGCCAGAGATTGAAACTTTATCCTCATGGATACTAGTTGGGTTCATTGCCTCTGAGCCACAACAGGAATTCCCTATCTGGACTTTTAAGGAAATATTACATCCTAAAATCAAAGCAGGAGGTACATTTCTGAGCTTAAATATTTTTACATAACTCTTTCTTTCCTGATTTGAAATATAAATGAACAGTTCTAAAAGTGGTTTCAGATGATAAAACCGGACCTCAATAGAAAGTATGTTTCTGTGTTAATACTTTATTCTGGTGTTTAATAGACTTGGTTAAAAAAGTTTATTATGAACAAAACATAATTGATTATACAGATAATATAGCAACAAAGAGGTAAAGTAATCATTGATTGGGCTCAGATTATTGTTCTGGTCTTAGAGAGGTTAACACTGTATGCTGGCCCTCACTCAGTTCTGGGTTCTACTGCCCAAGGATGAACTATGAACATCTTGCTTCTGATCTGTGATAGATTATATCACACTCTGGGAGACTATTATATGGCTCTACCTCATTAAAATCAGGGTGGGACATGAGATATGCTTAAGCTCATACTATGAGAATAAAAGTGCCATATGCCTCTTGTGAGCATAACATTTAAGATTTATCAGGTGGTTTTGCCACTGGTTTTTTCCCTCCGTAGGAGAATCTTATGCCTCAGGTAGGATCTGCTTCTCTGGCCTAGATCCCAGAAAGAAGACATCTGGAGCAAAGTCACAGCTGACCTAGAGCCAGCGTGTAATGAAAGCAAGAAATAAACCTTAGTGGTTGCAACTCATTAACATTTGTGGGATGTTTGCTACCATAGCATAACCTGATGAAAGCTGATACAAAAATTGCTTACAGAAGTTGGTTGCTATTCTAATAAAAATACTAAAACTTGTGAGATTGACCTTAGAGCCGAGCAGTAAGAAACAAGGATGGCATTATTAGAGGCTGGAAAAATGGTGACCTATATCATGCATTTGGGAAGCATTTGATAAAAACTTCCTGAAACTACTTGAAAGAAAGATAATATATGGACTAAGTCGATGGCTTCAGCTAAATTTTTGTGAAACAGAATGGTACTACTGACTATACTTCACAAGACACAATGAAAAAAAAGAGATGATCCAGGAAGAGAATTCACTGGTTTACAACTGTGGGATGGAGAGAATCAGAAATTCTGGGATTTACAAGGTGAAAGAGGCAACTGGCTCTCATAAATAACTAGTAAAAGATAAAGTGGAGAACTGTTCTGAATGGAAAAAAGCAGTTAAAATAGTTCTGAGGTCATTCTTTGCCTGTGATACCATCTCTGAATGTTTTAAGTTACTGCCTTGTAGACCATTTGAGGTTGACAAAATGCCTCAAGGGGAAAAAGCAACAAAGGAGGGGCCCTCGTACTTGTGTTTGATAAGCTCATATATAGGTAAGATGTCTAGAGAAAAGCATGTCTGGAAAATAATTATGGACATGGTTTTGCACATACTGCTGACTGGAGGCAAAGAGATTCAAACAAAGTTTTCAAAGAGTTGTATATCAGAAGAGCTAGCTAGCCACATGGATCAAACACGATGTGATTGCTTGTGACGTACCTTACATTCTGAGTCTCTAACTTTCTCACAGCAGGAAGCAGGATAAGAAAATTGCTCAGTGCCTAAGGTTGCCATATTCTCTAATATTTTTTCATATGCAATGAAGAATGATAAGGAAAAATAAAGACTATTCTAAGAGTAAATGAAGGACTATGCGGAGCAATAAAGTGAAGAGCTATCCCAAAGAACCAATCGGCTTTCCCAAGACAGAATTCCCTGATACCAAGAAAGGAACATTTCCCACTTTTATTCCTTGCAACACTTGCCAAGGTAAATTTTTGGAATTGCTATGGACCAGATTATATATTATTGTGACAGCATAGATTTTTGGTCTCTGCCATGTTGGGATGGAACTTTGGGGAGAAGTGAGTATATTTTAGCCAAGCAAGGGAGAAAAATATCTCTTGGTATTTAAGAGGATGAATTGCTTGTGACCAAGATCATTTAGTTCTGTCCAATTACTTGCTGTCTCCCCTATAAAAGATGACCAACTTCCAGCCTGTTTTCACCAAGTTTTGTGAGGGTTTTCATTTGGCTAAGGAAATGTGAGTAGAAGAGACAAATGCCACTTCTGAGCAGGAGCTTTCGCAGCTATCACATGGGCCCACCAATGCCCTTTTCCATCTGCCATGAGACTGGCGTGATACTCCTTTGGTTTTTATTCAAAAATTTAAAAAGCCCCATGTCGCAGTCACAGCTGAGTATGAGCCAGCAACGTGCTCTAAGCAACACTTTGTTGGGCATTTCTCTTCTATTATACCTAATGCTGTGGAAGATACAAAAGATATTTATAAAATCAAACAAACTCTACCAATACTATTTTGAAAATGTGAGTTGGCTTCTATTTTCTGCATGCTTAATACAAATGGTATGACTGGCATATCCAAGTTGTACAAAATGGAATCATTATATTAAAGATGTAATAAAAGCTGCGTTCCTGAAGGAATCACTGAGTCTTGCACCACTCAAAAATTCTTAAGCAAAACATAAATTTTTCAAAAGGAGTTTCCTTTTTTAAAAAATTCATTGTTTTTGCAAATTGGTTGGTGATTCTTATGAAAATAAAGGTATATTTGTTTGTTCTTTTTCCATTAAGATCCAGGCTGCATAAGAAGACAATCGCTTTGTTTCTTTATCTAATTGCCTGAAGTTAAAGTTGTTCTATGAATCTGAATTATTGAATAATTAAACCTATTTAGAGTTCTGAAGGAAGGTAATGCTAACTAGTTAATTGGTGTGTTTCTCCTTCTATTTAAAGATTTGCCAGGCTTTCTCTTTAAATAACCTCATTAAAATGACTCCAAAGCTATGTAATCCCTGTTGTTGTTGTTGTTGTTTTATAATAATTGAAGAAACATGTATTTAGAGTGCGTGCAGGAAAATAAAGCCTGATAAACTTAATCTAGACAAATGCATACATAGAATTGCTTGCAAAATTTGTCTTTTCTATATAGTTTTAGATTGGAAGTTATATCATAGTCCTTATGCATTTATAAACTAACCAAAAAAAAAAATAAAAGATCTCTTTTAAAAAAATACCACTTTTTAAGAATCTGGGGTAGAGGATATAGGGAGAGTTGCTCCCAAAGTCTTCAATATGTTCACAGTTAGAAATCTGTTAGATTGTGTTAACATTCTTTTTGTTTATAGCCTAACGAGAGTGGTCAACTGTCATCCATTTATGGATGTGTCTCCATCTTTGCTGTCCAACCATCTACTTTTCATTCTTTTCTGTTATCATTAGCTTTTTCCCTAAAAGCTAATATTTTGTCAATATAGCATGTTTTTAGTAATTATGTTTAAAATCTGATAAACTAGAAGTTGAAATAACACTGGGATTCCATCATAGAGTTTTTTTTTTTTTTTTTTTTTTTTTTTAAGATTTATGCCAGGGAATTCTTATAAATAGGCCTAGAGCTTCGGGTTTCTGGTTGCTAAAATTAGTACTATCTCAAATATTTTTTGTGCTAAATTCAAAATTCTGTCAGGGTGAAAAGCAGCTATTGAGGACCCATTTGTTTACTTTTATTGTAAACTCTTATATTTGTTTACCTACTTATCATATGTCATTTGTGTCATTCTGACATTTCTTTCTTGAAAGATTATGTTAGGAGTACTCTTACTACAAAGAAGGTAAGGTAACATACATTTCTTTTACCTAATTCACTGCCAGATGATAGGCTAAAAGATAATTTCTTTTCCTGGGGGTGGATTTGATTTGAGGGGGATTATCAATAATTTAGAATTGAATGTAAACCTCAGGAAACTATTTCAGATATTTCTTCTGGAGCAGTAAGTCATGAAGCAAATAAATTAAAAAGAAATACTTATTGAAACCACATAATAAGTAGCCTTAGAGTAAAAGTTGCTCAGTATTTATGTTTTAGATTACATCTTAAAATGATTACACTGTAAATTTCCAGTTTATTAACAATTTAAAAAAAGGGCAAGGAGTTCCCATTGTGGCTCAGTGGTTAATGAATCCGACTAGGAACCATGAGGTTGCGGGTTCGATCCCTGGCCTTGCTCAGTGGGTTAACGATCTGGTGTTGCCGTGAGCTGTGGTGTAGGTTGCAGACGTGGCTCAGATCCTACATTGCTGTGGCTGTGGTAAAGGCTGGCGTCTGCAGCTCCAATTCAACCCCTAGCCTGGGAACCTCCATATGCCGCAGGAGTGGCCCAAGAAATGGCAAAAAGATGAAAAAAACAAAACAAAAAAAAAGGGCAAATGAGATGAAAACTGAAAGGCAGCATCATTTCTGCCTATAAAGTAATAGGTTCAGCACATTCAACAGAAAACATATAGTGGCAAATTTTTTTTTCCAGCAATCACAGTGTTTTAAAATCATAATCTATTTTGAGTGAATGCATCAAGGCTGGCAAACCTTGGCGCATAAATGTATTGTACAAGATTGGAAAAATACTTATCCTCATCTCCTAAAATTATCCATGGAGTTTTCTTTTCAAATTAAGGAAAAATAAAATTATTCATGGGGGAGGAAAAACAAAAACAAAGTTTAAAGAGTTATGGAGTTATTGCCTTTTATAGAAAGAAGCCTGCCCTGAATATGCATCCACAAGGCTGAGAAACAAAACTCATTAAGAGCACTTACTCCAGTTTCAAAGATTCACGCCTCCGAGAGATTATTCCAAATAACTGTGAAAAAATTATTTTAGCATTATGAAAAGAAAATAATGACATCATTGTGACTTATTTACTGCTTCTAAATTTGATAGCAAACTTTAAGTGATTATTATGACTTAAAATAACGCCTGAGTTATCATATTTTTGTTTTCGGTTAAAAAGAGTTGCCACTGAATCTTTAATCAAAGTATTAAAAATGCATTTCCAGGAATAATGGAATGTTTGTTCAATATTTGAGTTATATAATTTCACAGCAATTAAGATATAATTGCAAAGTCATTCATAAAGGGCTATCATTGCCACTTATTTTCTTTTTAACATTTTTTTTATGGCCTTAGCTGCAGCATATGGAAGTTCCCAGGCCAGGGATCGATCCAAGCTGCAGCTGAGAACTATACTGCAGCTGCAGCAACAGTGGTTTCTTTAACCCACTGTGCGGGGCTGGGGATCAAACCTGTTCCTCCATGGTGACCCTGAAATGCCATAGTCAGATTCTTAACCCACTTCACCACAGCAGGAACACCCTCATTTATTTTCATGGAGATAGATAATAAATAGATGGATACATACATACATATATACATACATAGATATTAAGTATGATTCTGGCGTTTTTATACAGATTTTAAGCACACATAAATCAACAGGAATGATATACTTGCCCTATTTACACTTCAAGTATCAAAACTTAAGGAAACTGCCATTTTACCTCTAACTAACCTACACAAATATATCTGAGATTACAGACATGAAATCTTATGGCCCCTATGACTCGTAAGAATATTTTGAACATGCACACTTATTTGAGAGAAAATAAATCAGTGAAGTGCTAAAAACCAACAACACAAAAACTTAAAACATTGTGCTGCTTCTCCACATAGAAGCCAAAAGATACAATCACACTTGGTGGTTAATGACGGTTTTTGGAACTGTGATCAGGATATGCTGCCTTCCATGCAAAAACAGAGTAAAGCATTGCAAAGTAGAGCCCACAGCCAAGTAACCAAATAAAACATATGGTTCAGGAGCTCAATATATACTGAAGCTTTAACTTCAGTACATTGATTTTTAAGCTGCTTCTTCTAAACTTTGGTATAATCTGAGGATTCAAATTCAGAGCTACTTCTAATTTAGTTCTTTTGGGAAGAGTGAGAATTGCTACTCTCACTTAAATTTGTAGGAGATTGTTCAGATCCACTTTTTTTTCTGCCTCATGTTAAACATTGTCCTTTGAGGAGGGGTAAAAGGTCTGTAAGGAATGGGGCATATCCAGCCTTGTGTTACTTATAATAAAATGATGAAAACAATAACTAGAATGTGGAATCAGAGACTGTGACTATTGCCTCAGTTCCCTCCTTTATCCTTTATTAGCATATGTTGAAGGGCAGTATAAACTGAAGGCTGTAATTTTTGACTGTGTTAATATAAACCTTGGGACTCAAGCCAAGGGTCTAGCATTCAGTGAAATACGAGTTCTTAGGGATATGATTAGCTGCTTTAAAAACACTATAAAATAAAATCTTCAATATTCAAATAGGTTTGGCAAATGCTGCATACTGATGTCCTTTCCTGGAGAATCACAATGATATTATTAATATTTGAAGGGCTTTGAGAGGTCCTCATGCAAAGAAATATGAGAGTCACCCAAATAAGCATCACCACAACAACCTTGTGCAAGAAGTACTTGTTAAAAGCTTAAAGAACTGGGTGGGATTCTCTATGGCACAATTTGGGTAATGCTACTACAGAACAATACAAACTAGGAACTAAAACTGCTGGTCAGAGACCTCTGAATAGACATTGCCTGGACCATACCCATGTCTTCAGCATCATTTATGTTATGGCCCTGACCTTTTGACACAACAGATAAATAGTGAAACCATTCCCAAACCTACGTCTCCAATCTTGGCCAACCATCTTATAAATCCATTCTTTGATCACCGTCGGGCGGGGATGAGATGGGGAGAAGAGGAGTAGGCTCTAGGGGACAGAGTCAATCAATAAAACTCATTATTAAATAATAATAACTTTGAGGTCCTCCTTTCCCTTCTCTTTATTTCTTCTACTTTCCTCATATGTCTACATTATCTATAAAAATTATACTATTTGTCAAAATCCATCATGGGGGGAGCTGAAAGAAATTCTTCTCTTGTGGGAGATTATATTCCAATAAAGGAGACATTAATGCAATAACCACAGCATATGAAATGTATTTGGTGAGCTGGACAGATATTTATAAAGGTAGACACGCGGATGGGAGAAAGTAGGCGGTAGAGGGTAGTGATTGAATATCATTTTCTTCCCCCGGAAAAATGACTTTTAACTGAGATCAGAAGGTATGGCTGCTTTTACTATCTTAGTAACCACTTGAGAATGAAAGACAAAATTATAGATTAAACTTACTGAAAACTGCTTTTTTTATATACCTTGAATGAGTTATTTTTAATCAGGTAATCAATAATTTGTTAGTGGATTTAACTGTGAATTCAATACCAAGGGAGATACTGAAGGTGAATAAGACTTGGTCTCTGGTTCAAGGAGTTGGAAAATTCATGAAAGTTGCTAAAATGAACGTACAAAAAATGTATGTTAGTATTTCCACACATGTTTGGGAATGCATGTGGAAGAATTTTTAAATCCTTTGAATTAATACATAACCTCCATAATGGTTTATAGTTTTGTATGTCCTCATAAGCTTTAAACATTGAAATTAAAAGAATAATGAAATTCTCAAGAAAACACACCACACACACACACACACACACACACACACAAGCTTCAGAAACATTTAAGGTGCTTCAGTAAATCTTGTAAGAAGCCTGCTTGTTGCTTGCAGTTATCAGGTTCTCAGTGTTCAACCAAGACTCCTGGATGCAGTATAATGAGCTTACTATACCTTTACAATACATTCTGAGAGAAAGCATATCTCTGAACAGTTTTCCTAATGATATATGTTATACTTCTTTCTCTCTATGACATGAATTTTTAGCCACTCTTGTAGCATATGGAAGTGCCCAGGCCAGGGATCAAACCCACACCACAGCAGCAAACTTAGCCTTTGCAATGGCAATGCCAGATCCTTAACCTGCTGTGCCATAAGGGAACGCTTTTCTATGACATAATTTTATTTAGCTAAAACTCTAATTTTTTCTATCTACAGAAAATGTAGAAGCTCGGTACTTGAATTCACTACTGCTAACAGGCAATTTTTTAGCTCTTCCTAGAGACGTGTTCTATTTTATTTTGTTTCATGTTGCGTTTTTGTAAGCTACATTTTTTTTAGCCTAGTACTGCCAGTTTAGTTATTAATTTTTCACATAGGAAACTTTCTACAAATACGCCTACTCTTTCTCAGTTGAACAATCCCCAAATCTATCACGTGATAGATTGTAAAATAAGTTTGGTTTATTTTAGTTTTATATAAAGTACTTCAGCCAGTCAGTTAACAAATATCTCCTTAATAAAGGTGTCTAAATAAATTAAATGATGACTAGTATGTTTAAATATTATACATGTATTTCTGCAATTATTTGATCTATGCAAGCACATTGTAATTCAAAGGTACCACTGCTTTCATGAAGCCAGTTCTCGATATCCATTTTTTCCAGTTCTTTTGTCTTTATTCTAGTCTAGAAAAACTTATCAAAAGAGCAGAAATAAGGCAAGTCAAGAAAACTAAAAAACCAGACAGAATATTTTGGGACACAGTGGACACAGTCGTTGTAAAGTCTGGTAAAATTCAGCTGCTAGAAACTGAAGCCATTCTATCCATCTTAATGAAGAGGTTTAAATAAACATAGCAAATCAGTTTCTTAAAAAAATCAACTGAGGGTCAGCAAGAGGCATTGAAGGTTGACTCGTCAGAGATAACTCCACAGCTTAACAAGGTCTCGTAGGGAAATGGATGTGTCTGCCACTGTAGGAAGTGGGGCTTCAGAGGCTTCTGGTTGCAGCTTTGACTCAGAGAGCTTCCTACTGTCTTTGGGTAGAAGCTATCTCATCTCTGCCACATCTTCCTCAGTCTTTCACAAAGCTAATGACTGGGTCACACCGCTGAAGAAAGATCAGCATTTCGGTGTTTGGGTACGTCATCAAGAAAAGCTAAAGCTTTGTATTCCTGCCTGCTAAATCTCATCTAAGTGCATCAAGTTGGAGGAATCTAATGTACACAGAGAACACAATGGCTAGAGAGTCTGAGGTATGTAGTTTACGAAGCTTGACACATAGAAAGGCACAGTCTGAGGAGATTACGGTAACTCAACACATCCCCTACAGACTCATCTTTTTTCTTTCTCTTTTATATCTGTATTCCATTTATGTATTCCATTCGGAATATTTTAATCCTTTTATCATTGACCATGTAAACTACACTGTTCTGAGGTGGAATTTTGGGGCCCGCCATATATATTTTATATATATACACATTTTTTTTTTTTTTTTTTTTTTTTAGGGCTGCACCTATGGCATATGGAAGTTCCCAGGCTAGGGGTCCAATCAGAACTACAGCTGCAGGCCTGCACCACAGCAACATGGGATCTGAGTCGTGTCTGTGACCTCCACCACAGCTCATGGCAACACTGGATCCCTAACCCACTGAGTGAGGCCAGGGATCGAATCTGCATCCTCATGGATACTAGCCAAATTCGTTTCCACTGAGCCATGACGGGAACTCCCAGCCTGCTTATAATTAACTAAGTGGGTCTTCAACCATATTTGAAAGACACCGAGTTTAGAAATGATCTTTTAAATTTTTTTTTAAAAGTTATTGGATTATAGTTGACTTACAGTATTGTATTAGTTTCAGGTGTACAGCAAAGTGAATCAGTTATATATATATATATATATATATATATATATATATATATATATATATTCTTTTTTCCCTTATAGGTTATTATAGAATATTTAATACATTTCTGTGTTATAAATGCTTAAGTCCTTGTTAGTTATCTATTTTATATACAGTGCTCTGAATGTTATTCCCCTCCTCCTAATTTGTCCATCTCCCACCCATAATTTTCCCTATGATAACCATAAATTTGATTTCAAAATCTGTGACTTTGTAGAAGCTATCTTTAATTTGTTTGTTGGGGACTAGAAATTAACAGTCATGTACCAGTGTTATTTTCCTTAGGAAAATTTGCAAGTCATTCAAGTCTTTTCCCAGGTTACATAATGGCTGTATTTCAAATTATCTTATATCCAGTTCACTTGGTTCATAATATTTCTACTGGAGTCACAGTTTATACATCAGAAACATTTTCATTTATCAAGGTCTTATTTACTTGATCATTCCCACCTCTTTTATTTTTTTCTAAATCCATGCCAAATAATAAGAGAACAATTCAGGATAAATTCAGAAAACATTTATTCAACTATTACTTTATAGCACTTTCAGACTATAGGTCTATGCAATAGTTCACCCTCTTACCACAAAGTTGGAGTTTAATGGACAGTTTAAAGTGTAATGACACTGTAATACAAAATATAAAACTGTATATATAAGTTACAATTTTTTCCTTCACTTTAATTTCTTCACCACAAGCTCTGTGGTTTCTACCTCTTTTGTCTTATTTTTGTCTTAAGATCTTATTCCTTAACTTAAAATACTGAAACCTACTATGGAAGTCAGGACAAGTAAATGCAGCCATAAATAATAATATAAAATGGCTTAAATTCAGTTCCATAGCAGAGCTGCAGACAATAAAGATGTCTGCAGTTATGTCTTAGAATTCTCCCTAATATTCAGATACCTAGAGCTGTTGATTTCTCTTTTAAAACACTGTTACATCTGTATTTTTCTCTTTATGTTTCAATACTAGAGGAATGACTTTAATGACTCTTTAAGCTCCACTTTTTACAGCTTTCAACTTCTGTGTGTGTGTGTGTGTGTGTGTATGTGTGTGTGTATGTGTGTGTATCCATTTCTCTTTTTCTCTGCTTGTCCTGTCTCTGCTATACCTCTCTCTTTGTGATTCTCACTGCAAATCCTTGTCAAAATAATCTTGATCTAACACTACTTTCTGACATCTCCATGCTTAATGCTTTTTAGTGCTTTGATCTTCTTCATTGGATCAAATCATGAATTTATGAAAGGGATATATTAAAATTATTTATCCTGTACTCTCATTTCTCACATGAAGAAATAAGTCTCAGACACTGATTTTTCTATCCACTTTGACTTAAATATTCTGTGCCCTCTATATATGCATTCATTCACCATTCATCAAACATCTATGCAGTACTCAGACTGATTCAGCAAAGAACCATATACTTTCATCTTAATTTACCCAGTGTGTAGCAGTGTACCTGATTTCTACAATGAGTGCAAACAATATTGATTGGATAGATAAATGGGTGTACTGTTCGATGAATCACTGCATGGTTATGAACTATTCTGGGAATTCAAAAATTGCAGCAGTCTTCTATTACAACCCAGCATTAACAACTTGCCTCCAAATTCAGAAGAGGACACTTAGATTGGAAACTTGCTGGGAAAGTTAAGACTACTGACTTCAAAGCGGTATTTGCATAGCAAACCATCTTTCCATATTTCAAGTTGGTTTAAAGAATTTAATGGCACTTAGAAGATAATGTCCTCTAAGCCAACCTTCAGTGCCACCATTCCCTATGACAATTCCTTCAAAGAGACACATTTCCAGCATAAATTACTTATATTCATTTATAAACATATATTTATTAAGTAGGTATATTATGAATAGAAGATCCCCAACCCTGTGGAGCTTATACCATAGACAAAAAACAATATACATAACAAAGTAAGAATTTAATACACTCTATTGGAAACTAATACCTGCTAGAAGAAAAACAGAAAGCACAGTAAAGTAAGGTTGATTGAGTGTACTAGGCAAGTGAGAGGACAGATTGTAGCATTGAATTGTAAGGTGGGGGCCATGTTCATTGACAGGTGGAGGCATGAGTTGAGGCTTGGAGGAAGAAGATAAATGTTTCTGGCAGAGGGGAAGGTTGAACAAAACTCAAGGCACAAGTTTGCCTATAGTGCTTGTGAAAAAAGAAAGAAGTCACTGTGGTTGGAGCTATGGAATATAGTACTAAAGAGTTCAGCCACATTCAGGTGTCATTTGCAACACAAAGTGGACTCTCACATTGAGCCTTGAAGAAAATTTTAAGGACGTCAGTTTTTATCTTGAGTGAAATCATTAGTTCAGGGATTTAAATAGAGCTCGTCTCTGCTCCATACAATTTATGATGTTGCTCATTCATACATATATTCACTCATCTTCCAAGTGCATGTGTCATAGATTGAAAGACTGAGAAATAGGGACAGTTAAGGTAATCAATAAGTTTGAATAGAAGAAAAAATATAAAAAGGAATTAAAGTGTTCAAAATATAAGAATGGGGTGAAAGGAAGGTATGGGAATTTATGATTTCTGAAGTGAAAGGGCTCCAGTACTAACAAAAATTATTTTTTCTGTGGCTTCAAGGTTGAAACTACACTGAAGTACTAACTCTTGCATTTAAATCTAAAGTGAGACTAACCCATTTTCTCTTCTGTTTTCTTATACTTAAGTAGTTTGTACATTTAATTTAATTGAATTCAACTCAATATATTCATGAAGCTGTGGGATATAATCTTTAAGGGCGTCAGTTTCCCAAATAGGTCTGCTTGGTTTTAAGAACCAATTTTATGATTTACTGGCTATGTAATATTGCTGCGTTACTCGACTACTCCGTGCTTTTATTTCCTAATCAGTGAAACGTGGATAATTATAGTATCTATCTCATAGGTTTTTGTGACAATAAAATGAGTAAATACTTACAAAATGCTTAAAATAGTGTATTTTTTTTTACTGATATAATGGCATTGATGATATAGATGTGTGTGCTGCAAGGGATTCAGATTCCTTAAGAAATAATCCCTATCTTTGTGACATTTTAACCTGTTACCTCATTAAGGGTTGTCTTACGTACGATCTAATCTTCTGTTTTTTTGGGAGGAAGGTGGGGAAATGCATTGAGGGTTTGGGATGGAAATGCTATAAAATTTGGTTGTGATGATCGTTTTGCAACTATAAATGTAATAAAATTCATTGAGTAAAAAATAAATAAATAAATAAGGAGCTCCCAGGCCCTTAAAAAAAAAAAAGAATACTGTTTTCTTAGTCAGATTACATGATCCAGCAGTGTAGATATGTAATGACTAAATAAAATATTTCTGTATTTATTTATAAATATTTATATTATTATTTACATATTATATCTATTTACATGACACATTTATACATTTGGAAAAGTAGATCAGCTAGCTATACTTTGGATTTCTATTAATTCAATCACTTATTCCTTTGAAAGTTATTGTTAAATATTTATGAGGTGAATAATAAATTCACTTCTGTGTATAATTGTTTGATCCTAAGAGCAATGTGCTGGATATCAGAAATAGAAACCAAACTATAGTTTTAAACCTAGGTTTTTGGTTTCTTGGATACATTGTACTTTTTCTTATAAACTACTTGCTCTTTGAGAGTCCTGGCTGTTGGAATTAATCATCGGATCATCTCAAGAAGACAGTTTATTGTTCATTTTCTTTAAATACTTGGTCGTGAACTTTCCAGGGATTCCTGGCAGTGGAGTTTCCTCATCTTAGATCTGTGTTCTCTAATTACCTATTTTCTTTATAAGCATCTTCCCAGTAGACTTAACAACCTCCTATTTAAGATCTATATGCTTTAGAGCTATAACTATACAGTTTCATGTTGATATTATACGCATCCTGATATTTCTATGGTGATGAATATTCTCCTTCTGCTTTCTTTATTGACTCTTCAGATTGAGAAAAGTATGATTTATCTATGGTAGATCATCAGCAACAACATAATAACTGTCCCAGTTTTGCTACAATTGGGGCCCCATGGGTGGCAATACGTAAAAAACTCTCCTGGTCCAATTGCAATATGGAACTGTTACAAACACAGATTAGTAAAAGACATAATATTATGTCTAACACAATACTGTGGTAGTTTGGCAATTAACACTAGTGGCTGTGCCATACGGCAGACCAGCAATGTTAAGAGCCCCTTAACAATCTTAAAGTTCTTAGTTATTCCTATCTGAGTCATTTCTAGATTTCAATGGTGAGACAAGATTTAAATGTCTCTACATATTCATTAACTGATCAACAACGACCATGTATTAAAACAGCACACTTCCTGCAGAAAATTTAGGCTCAATTTAAATTATATTCTTTTGGGGGGGGGCACACCCACAGCATATGGAAGTTTCCAGGCTAGGGGTCAAATCAGAGCTGCAGCTGCCAGCCTACACCACAGTCACAGCAACTCCGGATCCAGGCCACATCTGCAACCTACACCACAGCTCACAGCAATGCCAGATCCTTAACCCACTGAGTGAGATCAGGGATCAAACTTGTGTCCTCATGGGTACTAGTTAGGTTCATTACCACTGATCCACAATGGGAACTCCTAAACTATATTCTTTAAATGCCTTTGAATAATAGAGACAAAGATAAATTTAGTGATGCATGTGTTATTTTAAACATTTGCTTAAAATTGAGTCCGGTGCTATGACTTAGATTTTTATGAAAAAGATTCTACTACATTGTTTGGAAAAAGAGGACATTAAGCATTAACTTGTGAAATGTCCTAAGCATCTAGAAGAATGCCTTGCTCAAAGTAGGTGCTGCATAAACATTTGTGAAAAATTATATGGATTCTGACATTTAATATGTACTTTCTCCCTGTTTTATATAATCTGTTTACATATGATTCATATTCTTAGCCTATAAATATTTTGAACCCAGAACTGACTTACTGCTTATAAAATATAGTCTATAATACATTTTTCTTATTTCACAAAATTACTTTATAATTATGCTCTTGTATGCATGTGATACTTTATTTAATACATATTTTTTGAGCATCTACTAAGGGTCAGGTACCCTGCATACTTTTATAAGTCTTTGTTTTCCAGTAGCTTATGATCTAGTGATGCATACAGGCAATAATTACACAGGCTAAAAGTGCTAAAATAGTCTCATTAAGTGGAGCAATGGCAAAATATTGGAGGCTCAAGTAATAAAATCTGGGAGAAGAAGTTAGAAAGACTTCTTGAAGGAAATAACAGAGCTAAATGGGAAAGATTTACAGGGGTAAAAAAGTTATAAGGAGGGTTTGAGATTATGGTGCTGATACAATCTGGTTAAAACCTCTTGCCTCCCAACTCTGGGATCAATGACATGTGGTTAGCAGCCTGAAATAAACCATGGCAGAAAAATAGCTTTTTGTTTGTTGTGAGATAAGCACAAATCCTATCACAAAATACCTAGTAAACTATATCATGCATTATGTATGTTACAGAAAATACATTTGATTACGGGAAAATTTCTAATTTTGTATGTGTGAAAAATGTTAACATGTTCAATAGAAACTGAATCTCCTATAACTTTCATACACATATTATTCCATTTTTCCCCTAGAGAGAAAAGGCAGTGTTGACTCTCTTACATCTTGTGATAGGTAGCTGCCCCCGGAACTATGTCTCCATTATGTCTTATTCCTATTGATGTTTAACATTCTGAATACAGAAATCATTATTATGATTGTCTTTTTGTCTTTATACCTGTGAATATGATAGTTTAAAATGTTGCCCTTCTCCTAGGAATCATTCTTTTTCTTTCTTTTCTTTTTTCTTTTTATGGCCATACCTGCAGCATATGGAAGTTCTTAGGCTAGGGGTCCTATTGGAACTGAAGCTGCAGGCCTACGCCACAGCCACAGCAACACTGGATCTGAGCTGCATCTTTGACCTGTGCCAAGGTTTGCAGCAACACCAGATCCTTAACCCACTGAGTGAAGCCAGGGATTAAACCAGCGTCCTCAGGGAGACATCCTTGGGTTTTTAACCCACTGAGCCACAATGGGAACGCCTCATTTGTTGTTTTTATCAAAACTCCATTTTTCCTTCTCTGCTATTTCTACTTTCTCATTACTGGTGGTAAAGAGGGATAAGATTACTTTTTTTCTCATTACCATGACAAAGGCTGGAACCAGGACATCCTGCACATAGATAGCTCTGCCTAGAAGAAAGTCTTTTCTGTGATTTCTTACAGTCATTCTCAGATAATCTGAAGCTGCTTACAACATGAATGAAACATTACAGACAAATATGGACTGTTATTCGGGATAATTTCTTTTTATTCCGACAAGGAAGAGTCCAAGTCCAGAAAATACCATTCATGAGACCAATTACCTTTTTAATCTAATTCAGATATCCCAGTGATTAACTTAAAGCTGAGCAATTATTCTATTAAAAGAGAATAATATCTTAGTGTTCATAAGAACCTGATTTCCTACATCTACCTTTTCCTTAGGGTTTCCTGCCCTTTATTCCAATATTATGGGAGTAATTTTTTGTCCCTTATTTGCATTTATTTTTGAAGGTTTTTGTCTTTTATTTGTATTTGTTATTGGAATTTTTCCATAATTCTTACTAATTTGTATTTATTTGTTTGTGCTAATTTGTATTATGGTTTTTATACCTTGTAAATTGCAGTATTTCTTAATGTTAATATTTTTATGAGTTTTTACACTTTTTTCAATTTTTTTTCAGTTTTGTAGAGATTGCATAGCCCCATTTGTAATTCTCCATTTCTTCTATACTGACAAAATTTTTAGCTAGACATAAAGAACAAGGAAAAGGTCATTTCCAAGCCGCTTTTCTACTTAAGGGTAGACCTGTGTCTAAACTCTTGCCAGTAGAATGTTAACTGGGATATTATATGTAGTTTACAGGGACTTCCCTAAAAGACACTGCTGCATGCCCCTTGTCCATTCTTCTTCATTCATCTTTCCACCCTATTGTTAAAATACAGATGACTCCTTAGACATTAAGATTTTAAGGAATGGAGGAGTGATGGATTTCACAGAGCAGACCTATTGTACAAGCCATAGACCACATACCTCCAGAATAAGCTTCTATTATGTTCAATCCACTTTTAACTCTTTTACCCTGAAATCTGAACCTAGACACAATTTTAATAATATATGTAGTTAAACATATTTCTTCTTTATGTTTGTTCCTCTCTATTCATCCTAAGAAAGGCCCTCTGCCTTAGCAGCAACGGAACTTTAAAAATCCTAAATTATTGCATAGTTAGAGGACAATGATTTAGTGAATGAGAAAAAGAAAACAAAATGGTAAAAGACCATGCATTGTTAGAAGAGTGATGAGAGAAAAACGTTGCAAGAAGTGAATAGTTGATAGTATAAAATGCTCAAGAACAAAGGAACCTGAGAAATGTACACTGAATTTGGAATTATGAGGTATTTTATAATCGTCAAGTGTGCGGTTTTAAGCTGTGTTCTAGCTGTTCCATGTTAAGATTGGCAGTCTGTTCTATTCTGTGTATAGAGCATATAATGAATTTCTGCATTTTTGTATTGCATCCACTATGGTTTATATATAAATATATGGTCAGGTTATATATATATATATATATAAAACATATATATATAAAAAAAACATATATATATATAAAACATATATATATATATAAAACATATATATATATATATACACACACACACACATACACACACACACACACACACACACACACACACACACGCACCCCTAAAAATTTCACAGAAATTGCTACATCCCTTTTACCCATTCCCATGGTTTTCTGTGAGTGGAATATACTTCCCCATCTTGCTGATGTTAGGTTTAGCCATGCAGCTTGCCTCGGCCAATGGAATAGGGTTGAAACCTTAAGAGATGTCATGTGTTTCTACTCACTTCTATTGCATGTGGTCCTCAGATATGAAAAAAGCATTTTTCTTGAGCTGTGAACCCAATGCACAACCTGAAGTGGAGCTACCCCAGCCAATCTACAAATACTAGAGGGAATTACATGATTCTTGTCATAAGACTTTGAGATTTAGAGGTTGTTACACACTATTATCACAGCAGTAAAGTAGCATATGATTGGTAAATACTTAGCAAAGTTTTGGTGATATAAATAAATTTATGTGTGCACAGTAAAAAAAAAAAAAAATATTTATTTATTTATTTATGGCAGCATCCATGGTATGCAGACATTCCTAGGCCAGCGATCCAATCTGTGCCACAGCAGTGACAAGGCTGGATCCTCAACTGGCTGAGCCATCAGGGAACCTCTAAAAATCCTTTTAAAGGGAAGGCTATGAGAATGATTATACTATTGCATTGCTATTTTTACTTTCCTAACTTCTGGAAAAAAAATCAGGTAATTGAGTGTATTAGTTTACTAGCACTCCTATAACAAATCCCTACAAACTTGGTAACTTAACCAAAATGTGTTACCTGGCAGTTCTGTACGTCAGAAGACTGACACATCTAAAGCAAGGTGTTGGCTCTTTGCAGGCCCTGTGGGAAAAGCTACATAGTATTTTCCAGTGTCTACAGATTATTCGCTTTCCCTGCCCAAACTCCTTCATCCAACATTCTAATTGACCAGGTTTGAGTCTCCTGCCCAATCTCTGGAAGTCATACAAAGTACCACTCAAATCTTATGAACGAAATAAATTGGAGGACAACTAGTTCCCTAAAACCATGGTTGACAGGCAGATAAAATGTTTTCACTAAATATTTAAGATGGAATATTAAACCATAATTATCTTATTATAAAACCCATGTTCTTTTTCAAACCATAGGGTAGATTTCTGGGGCTAACTTTATGCAAACACTAGCATTTTAGGATTCAATGCATTCTCAGTGATACTATGTAGAATGGTCTGCCTGCATTAGAAAAACCCCTATATACATAGTCATTGTTGCTTAAGTGTGATGTATCATAAAATCAAGCAAATGTTGTTACTAAGTGAGCCATCCCAATAACTTATGGATTTACATATGATTTGAGGCTACCCATTTTTAGACTGCATAGTATATGATGTTTCTATGTGGACAGGCTCTGTGATTACGGCCAAAAGAAAAAATGTTATTGAAGACTGGTTGTGGAAAAAGTAATTGCTGTCTTTACCATTTTGCTTTACACCAGTCTCTAGACTAAGTTAATTTTTGCAATAATTCATTACAATTATGTTATTCAAAACTGCATAAGGAAACTAGAAGTCTTCTTTTCATCATGATATATTTTGGCTGAAAGCTGTCCTGAGGGTTTTCCTTTCTTCAGTGTCCTCTTATATCTTGTAATTTTTAGTGAAATACATAACCTTATATAGTCATTTCCTGGATAGAAATAGAAAGATAAATACTATGGATATTTTAAGGGAACTGTTACTTTTTAGATACAATCTATGTATATTGGGAATAAGTACAGTAATGAAATTTTTTATGTGTTGATAAAATCGAGAACAAAGTTATTTTAAATTGAATTTAAAGCATAACCAGAAAACACATTTTTAGACATATCACAGCTAGAATTAGTCCTCTCTTGGTTCTGATGAACTTCTGAGTAGTTGTGCTTTTTATTCTTTTTTTTTTTTAATCAGAAAGACACATCTTTGCCATCCTTTCCAAATAGTTCAACAACAGAGCAGAGTAACTATGTTGCAGAACTAAATAAATTTGTAAAGCACTTTAGCTTCTTACAATGGAGCTTACTACTTGTGATTCTAGTATACATTCTTCCTGTCTCCATTCTTGTTTTTATTTTGGATACAGACATGCAATAAGCTTGGAAAAGTCTTTAAAAAGGATTTTTCTCATCTGGAAATAGCACCTGTGTGTGCTTCCTGCAACATGTACTTAACAGTAAGAGTTCCAGTAGCCATACTGCGTCCTTGAATTTGGAAGCTGTGGTAATCAGAGAAAGAGAAAACACAAACAAAAACAAAAACTGTCGAGCCCTTCAAGTATTTTTAGAACTACCAAACCAGTCCTGGAGTGTCTACCTCTAGAACTCTTTCACATAAGCTTATAAACTGATGGCTTTACCAATTTACTGCATTGTTACTTGTTGAATGAAATTGCCAGGTTATAAATTTATTCTTTTTGTGTATCTGAGATTCTGACTTGTTTTTAATATTCAAATCATCTCTCTACACTAACATAAATATAATTAACTATTGTGCCTCTGTTCTATTCATAGTTGCACATTTTTTCTTAGAATATAGTTCATGTAAATGGATTGGAGGATGTAAATTGTTTTTCTAAATGGATTCAACAACACTAATTAATTGATGTTTTTATTAATAGAGTTTTAGCAGTACCTGATGCTTTACAAATATGTGAGTCGATATAGTATTTTTTTAAAAATCCATGTATTTAGTAAAGATTCATGTATAAAATCTAAGTTATAGTTGCCATTTATAAAGAAAAGTGTGATGGACTTAAATCTAGATATACAGGTGAAACAACAATGATCAGCCACTGACAGAGTTCTGCTCCCTGAAGCCTACAGAGTCTCAGTTGTGCTTTACCCACAGCTCTTCAAAAGATTTTTGATCCTTAGATAAAGAATTTGTTAATACTTTAAAGTTTTTAACTTAAGATCTATAAAGATTTTTTCTTTTTCTGAGTCTGATGTGTGATAGTTTTACTTAAGCAAGAAAATTCCTGCAATATCTAGACCAAAAAGTCACCCCAGGCATTTTTGGGATACTAACATTACAGTGAAAAAATATAAGAAATGTCTGAAAAAATGTAGTTAAGGGTATAATGCAATGAAAGAAAAGAAATGACCTAAAGATTGGGTATTTTATGAATTCATATTGAGGGAGATTTAATTCTTTTCCTGTCCTTACAACTTCTATTATTGCCCTCTGCTAATCTTGCCCAATCCAAGGTGTAAATTTAATATTATGTTCATCATAAAAGATGCTCTTGATATCTCAAGAGCAATGAATTTGATTTTTTCTTTTCTGTCTTACTGCCTGTTGGTTTTCCATTTTTTTTCCTGTAATTTATCTCATTTTAACTTACATCATTGCTGTCTATGATTTTTCTTTTCCTCCCTATTGGATTTTAATTTTTTAGAAACCATCTATATTTTCCTCTTCCGTGTAATCCCCACCATTCATTTTCTTTCCATTTTGGATCTCAATTAAATATGTTAGTGCACATCCATGAAGGACTAAAATAAGTCTTGTTCTATATTTGCATCTAGAGAGGAAAGTACTATCACAGCACATGAGGCTGAGAAAGATTATGAAGTTTAGGTACCGAAGAACTCAACATGTTTGTAGCTCAGGTACTTTCTCAGGACATCTAGTAGCTAGGACTATTCTTTATAGTGGCACTTCCACTGTCTGAAGGAGATGAATAATGGACATTCTTTTGGCTTGAGCATTCTTCTATAGGCCTCAGGAATTATTTCTTTAAAATGAATATTCCTGGGAATACTCACTCCCAATTCTGATTCAATTATAAGTAGCCTCTGCTTTTTGAAAGTTTGTTTTACACCACTTTGCTTTTACAAAAGACCTGCATTAGTTAGTAGTTGTTTTCACTAACCCAAAGAAGTCTGAAAAGATTTTCTCTGTTATAAAAAAAAAAAAAAAAAGATGAAAAGTGAAAATGGCATTCAGTGATTGTTTGGCAGCTGGCACAAACCCCAAGAAACAAGAGTGGCACTGCCAAGCTCCTTCCCTGGGAACTACACTCAGCATCTCAGCATTAAGTTACCATAGATTTGAGCTGTCTGTGAGCATCTGTGCTCTATCTTGATGGGTCCTAAGGTAACTGGTTCTTCCCTTTACAATATTCCTGTTTACCACTGATGTCGTAGGAATATTCTTCTTTTGGATGGTGGGGGAAATCTTTATTACAGAGTGAAATCCTAGGATCTGAATTGTTAAAAAATAATTTAGGCAATATTGATGCAGATGGCCCAGAGGCTACCTTTTGGGAAACATAGTTCTAATTCTTTTCTTCCTCATAGAGTCATTTGTTAGCTTCTAAATATATCCCAAATCCCCTTTACATCAGTTACAGGAAAAAGGTAAAAAAATAAATAAATAAATAAAGGAAGGATGTATCCTGGCAATACTCCAACTGTGATGGTAGTGAAATTATCTGATAAAAATTTAAAGGAAAATTAATAGTTTCTTATTGTCAACCTAGCTACAAATGAATCCTACTTGTGAACAACTCAGCACAAGTTATTACTAATAGTTTTATAATTCACATTTTTTGACAAGGAATGCATGACAGACTTAATTCTGGGTACATAGTTGAAACAATAATGACCAACCACTGATATTCATATAATTCCAGCACAAAATGCCCAGTAATTTCAACAGTAGCAGAATTTTCTTTACAGAGAATTATAAAACAAAATCTTGTTTTAAAATGACATTTCTTCATTTCATGAACTTTAAACCTTCTATAGGAATGTTGCAAAGAATAGAATTCTCAGTTTTGCTTCCTATTTAAAGATATATAATAATTTCACTATCTAAAACAAGAAAGTATTAAAGCACAAACCAAGAATCTACTTGGGGGAAAATTTTTAAAAAAAATTCCAACATAATGCATTCATTGTGTTTATTTAATTTTCACATTGTATGATTTATATACCATTTTTTTTCTTTTTTTGTGTGTGTGGGGGTATTTACTTCATTTTTAAAACCCTGATTGCATAGGGTTGCATTTTGACTTAAAATATTTATCTTTCTGACATTTAATAATCTTTAGTAAAATTAGAATTCAATTGGTATATTTTGTTGGTTGTACTAAAATATTAAATTTATTTTTTCTATCTGTATCTTATATAATGTGATTTATCAGAAATTTAGACCATTTCCTTGTGCAAATATACCCTATTTAAAAATGTATTATTATTAAACAGTGATATTTAAAATCTATTCTTATTTAACACTTAATTTTGGAATAATTTTAGAAATACAATTCATGATAGTTATTTTTTGTCAAATACATTTGTTTAAAAAACAGCTCTGGAAAAATTGTAATATGGGATAAACTGATTGCTAAACTGTTAATCCAGTGACTGCATCATTTATATAACTATTGTTATTTCAGCTAAAAAGTTTTTATTCAAAAGATAAGGATTGTTTTTAATGCCTAAATTATTTTCTATGTGGATTTCCCACTCGTACATTTCCATTTTCTTATAATATTCTGGAGGAGGGAAGCTGAAGAAAGTCTGTATGACAAAATTAATTTTATTTCCCATGAAAATCTGAATTTATGGTTAATCATAATGATAACTAAAATTTATTAGTTTTCTAATACAGCAGACTTTAGGTTAAGTGTTTTACATATATTATATTCTTTAACACTTTCAAAAATCTTGTAAACAAGGTATTATTATTAACCTCGTGTTACTGATGAAGATAATGGGGTTGATTCAAGTAATATGATGCAGGACACAAAGTCAGGAAGTAGCAGAGTTAGAATTTAAACCAGCTAGTCCAATTGAATCAACTTCACTACATTTGTAATGATAACAGGTATTTGCTTAAAGTCCTTTTTTTAATAGAAGGAGGAAATTTCTTGTTTCTATTTTTGTATTTTGGAGGGATGCTGTCTTATTTTGGATGTTATCACCTTCTCTAGTTTAAAGGAAATACTCAGTTATAAACATCTGAGAAGAATAGTTTAATGTGGAAAAAAGGGCAAGAGTTTCAAGTTTTTGAAGTACTGACTCACAGAAAAAAAATGCTAAAGGTATTTGCAGATAAAAACAAAAATCCCAAAAGATTTGTCCATGTTGTTAACAGTTACCTATTCAAAAAAGAAAAGCAGAATGTTTCTCATAGAATTATTATATCTGCAAATGTTACATATCTTCAGATATCACCATTCCAAAGTAAAGGATGAAATCATCTTTTTAGAAAATTATAGATTTTACAAGAAATAAGTAAAAGTTTTATTTAATTTGAGGAGGAGAATCAGACAAGGCAAATATAGGGTCTCTTGGTTTTTTGCCCATTTCTTCATAATTCATAGTGCAAATGTTTATTTTCTCCCCTTGTTTGTAGGATATTATCTTCATATCTATTCATCATTGAGACAGGACAAAAGGTATCCAATTGGCTTCCCCGTTAGTGATCTTGGGCAGATAATATTATCAAGCACAATAATAAAAGACAACCAAATAGGATGCTATATAGTTTACCATATTATATGGTCATAGGTAAACTCAACTGAAACTCTTACTAATTGGCTACTGGGGCCAATTTCCAAGAGATAATCTATAAACCTTATGGATCCAAAATAATTTATGGAGTTAAGGTATCCAAGGTGATATCAAGGAATGGAAAAATGGCCCACAAAAAATAGGGAAGAACATTTATTAGGCCATATGGATAGGAGAGAAACTCTCAGGATGACAAATGAGGATTTAGAAGCTCTGTCTACTGTGGGGATGGCATCATCTTTTGAATTAGTCACTTGGAATTTGTGATGCCTGATTCTTTGAGCTGTACTAGTAAGACAGAGATCCTCTCATTTAAGAAAGATGGCAAAGGGCAGGTGAGACCATCTCTGACTTGTGTCTTGGGTAAAACCCTTATTTTTTTTACTTTTTCTTATGTTGGCTTTCCTCAATATCTGACTCTAGGCTGACATTACCTCAATCAAACTTCACAATCTCTTAAACCAGGTTCAGAGACCAAAGCTACAGTCACCAGACTAAACCTTTCTGCTCAATGCTATCTGAAATCATGAGTTGAGAGGACAGCATTTTTTCAATAATGGGTATGCCTTTCAAAATTCTAAATCATGAAAAAAAAATCAGTCACAAAATTGAGAAATGCAAAAAAGTTTCAGGGCTGAAAACAAGAGCTGGAAATGCTGATATGTGGAGTCAAAAGTCAAGGCTGTCATTTTTGGGAAGAGGAACAGGAACTAGTTGAAGTTATCAGGATCTAATCAGTCACTCTTTTTGGTAGTAGCTGCTACACACTATGTATGTGTTTGTGATTGTGTTTTCTGGTAATGAGTCATTATTGTGAATAAAATTAATATTGATAGGGAAGATTAATAGGCATGTATACTTTATAGCAATCCTATAAGTGTTCTTCCAAGATATAGAAAAGTTTTGAAAGCAAAATTAGCCATTAAATTTGCAATTTTAACATGTGATTCTGTGACATGTTATAAACCTTGCTGGGAGCACTTAATTGCTATGTAACATTCACTGGCATTTCCCAGTGTTTGAACCATTCACTATAGGCTACAGTTCTTTGTAAAAACTATAGAAGCATTAATAATTCTTCTTTATTAAACAATTGAAGATATATCTAGTAGTTAATAAAAAGTATGAAGAATACTGATTTTGTTTATAGTTTCCTTTGCTGTGCAAAAGCTTTTACATTTAATTAGGTCCCATTTGTTTATTTTGGTTTCTGTTTATATTACTCTAGGAAATGGAGCCAAAAAAGTATTGCTACAATTTATGTGAAAGAGTGCTTTGCCTATGTTTTGCTTTAGGAGTTTTATAGTATCTGGCTTTATATTTACGTCTTTAATCCATTTCACCTCTCACCTGTCAGAGTTGCCATCATCAAAAGACTACAAACAATAAATGCTCGAGAAGATGAGGATAAAAGGGAACACTCTTACACTGTCGGTGGGAATGTAAATTGGTACAGCCACTATGGAGAACAGTGGAGGTGCCTTAAAAACCTATAAATAGGATGATCCAGATGCAGCAATCCTACTACTGGGCATATATCTGGAAGAGATTAAAACTCTAATTGAAAAAGACACATGTACCTCAATGTTTATGGTAGCATCATTTACAATAGCCAAGACATGGAAGCAACCTAAATGTCCATCAACAAATGAATGGATAAAGAAGAAGATGTGGTGTGTGTGTGTGTGTGTGTGTGTGTGTGTGTGTGATATATCACAAAGTGTCGCATATAATGAAATATTCCTCAGCAATAAAAAAAGAATGAAATAATCCCATTTATACCAACATGGATGGACCAGATCAAGTCCAACTATGAACCATACCAAGTGAAGTAAGTCAGACAGAAAGACATATATCATATGATATCACTTAAATGTGGAATCTGAAAAAAAAATGAACTTATTTACAAAACAGAAACAGACATAGAAAAGAAATTTGTGGTTACCAAGGAGGAAGGGATGGAGGAATATATTGGCAGTTTGGGATTAATGTTAAACATTACTATGTATAAAAAATGATAAGCAACAGAGGACTATATTCAATATCTTGTAATAACCTATAATGGGAAAGGATCTGAAAAAAAGAAACTGAATCACTTTGCAGTACACCTGAAACACTGTAAATCAACTATACTTCAATTTAAAAAGTACGAAGAATGGCAGGAACATTTTTAAGAAAGATAAAGGAAATCCATCAACTTTGCTAGATATGCTTTAAATAACTGCACTGGAAAATATCATTGACTAGTGCACCTCATAGGCTTCTTGAACATATTGATAATACACAGAGGACAAAATTCTGATATTTCTTTGAGCCAATGAATAATACTGCTTAGAAAACATGCACAATTTCACAACACATTAAGGGATGGTATTTATAAAAAATAGTAAGATACTTTCTAAAGTAAAAAGATTAGCTATCAACTCCTCTTCAAAGATAAGTGAGCCCTTGAAAATGCTAAGTACATATGATTTCTTGTTGCTAAATCTCAAACACTGATATATCTTTTGGAACTCTGGAAACACTGGCTAAGATCAAGGAGGTATTGCCCAAGTTAGATGCATGAAAGTCTCTGACTTCTGGATGAAAAAATGCTGATCCAATAAATTTAGTTCCCTAACTAATGTTATTTTTCCAATTTAGTGAAATAGGTATTCATTTGTTAAACCTCTTCTTCTTGTTCTAACATTTGCATTTAAGGTTATACGTTCTCCTTAAACTTGTATTTTATGAATCAAACACATTTTATATATTATTTCCATTGTTATTCAGTTCAAATATTGCCTAACACCAACTGTGATTTCTTCTTTAATCTTCATATTCCTTAATTGCAAATTACACAGGGAATTTCATAGTTACCTCTTCATTACTGTTTCTAACTTATTTCCACTGTGATTAGAAAGTATACTTTGTATAGACTTAATTCTTTGAAAATGTTTAAGGCTTAATTAATGGCCCAAGATATGCTTATATTTTTGATAATATTCCAAGTATACTTATAAAAGAATATGTATCTAACTTCTGGAAAGTGGTTTCATGTATTTCTCAATTAGATCTTTATAGTTAATCAAGCTTCTCTAAACTTTCTAAATCCTTAGTGATTTATGTGCAATTATCTTTCTAATTATTCATGAAGTGTGCTAAATCTCCTATGAATGTAGATTTGTCTGTTTTCCATTTTATTTGGATCTTTTTTGTTCAACCTATTTTGAGATTGTTATAGATTAGATATAAATTTATATATGTTAAATCTTCCTGATGACTGGATCCTTGTATTACTAAGAAGTATTCTTTAGTAGAATATTTGTTGCTTTAAAATCTACTTTTCTAATATAACAATAATAGTTTTATGTGATCAATTATTTAGTGGTGATATCTTTTTTACATTTTTTAAATTTCTGAACTTTCTGTATTGTTACATTTTAAAGTGTTTCTAAGTGTCATATAGTTGATTTTCATCCATTTATATTTAATGTAATCACTGATATTTGCAGTATACCCTCTAAGCAGCGGTATCTGGCTTATAATAATAATAATAATAACTCCTTTTGAGTGGTCTCTAACTTTTTTCTGGCCAGTTTTACATTTTTCACACCTTGACTTTGAGTTTTGCAGTTTTACAATGATAAATGTGCTTGGTTTCTTTTGTATTTATCCTGCTCTAGGTTCATAAGCTTAATATCTTCCTAGGGTTTTGAAAAGCTATTGGTCATTATTGATTTATTTATTGTTTTTGGCTATTTTCTCCTTCCTTCTAGGATTCTAATTGTATGTGTAATAAGGCTTTCTCGAGATACCTCTTATGTCTTTTTAACTTTCTTCTGTATGTTCCTTTGTTTTGCCTCTCTAAGCTTCATTCTCAGGATTTTCTTTTGGTCTTCCAATTTATATTCCAATGCAATAATTATCTTTTCAGGGTGTCTAATCCCCTGGTAAAACTATCCATTCATTTCCATGACATCATCATTTCCTAATTATTTTCCTACTTTACTAGATGATTCTCCCCTTTCTCCTTTGATGGCTTATCCCCCTTTACCAAATCTTAATGTTTTGGAGGATCTTTACTCTTGATCTTAGCCTCTTTCTTACTCTTTTAAAATTAACAAATACTATCTACTTTTTAACTCTATTTTTATCCTCCTCTCCATTTTCTCTTCTGAGTTGAATGTCTGTGTATCAGAACACCTAAATTCTTCAGGTATCTCATTCCATACATTTTCTTTGTTCATTTGTGTTTATTCATGATTTCCATTTTTTCTGACTCCTTCCCTTAATTAATTAAAATGCTTATATATATATATATATTTTATGGCCACACATGTGCCATATAGAAGTTTCTGCAACAGGGATTGAATCCATGCTGCAGTTGTTATATATGCCATAGTGTGCCAATAGCAGGTACCTTAACCCACCAAGACAGGCTGGGGATCGAACCTGCACTTCCACAGCAAACTGAGCTGCAGCAGTCGGATTCTTAACCCACTCTTCCACAATGCTTGTATCTTAATAAAATATGTATCTTAGTAAAATATACATAACTAGTTCAAACAATAAAAGAAAGACAGTGGTAAATCAGTGCTTCCCAACAGAACTGTGACGTAAACCATATATAGAATTTACGCTTTTCTAATAGGCACATTTAAAAACTAATACAACAGACACCATACACAAAACTCAAAATGGATTAAAGACCTAGATATAAGACCAGACACTATCAAACTCCTAGAGAAAAACATAGGCCAGACACTCTCTGACATAACGACAGCAACATCTTCTCAGATCCACCTCTTAGAGTATTGACAATAAAAACAAAAACAAACCAATGGGACCTAATCAAACTTAAAAGTTTCTGCACAGCAAAGGAAACCCTAAACAAAATGAAAAGACAACCCACAGAATGGGAGAAAAACCTTTGCAAGTGAATAAACTGACAAGGGATTAATCTCCAAAATTTATAAACAACTTCTGCAGCTCCATACCAAAAAAAACAAACAATCCCATCCAAAAATGGGCAGAAGATCTAAACAGACAGTTCTCCAAAGAAGACATACAGATGTACAAAAAACACATGAAAAGATGTTCAACATCACTCATGATTAGAGAAATGCAAATCAAAACCACTCTGAGGTACCACCTTACACCAGCCAGAATGGCCATCATCCAAAAGTCTACAAACAATAAGTACTGGAGAGGGTGTGGAGAAAAAGGAACCCTATGACACTGTTGGTGGAATTGTAAATTGGTTCAACCACTGTGGAAAACAGGATGGAGATTCCTCAGAAAACTAAACATAGAACTACCATTTGATCCAGCAATCCCACTCCTGGGCATCTATCCAGAGAAAACCACGACTCGCAAAGACAGACACATGTACTCCAATGTTCATTGCAGCACTCTTTTCAAGAGTCAAGACATGGAAACAACCTAAATGTCCATTGACAGAGGAGTGGATCCAGAAGATGTGGTACAGATACACAATGGAATATTACTCAGCCATTAAAAGGAATGAAATACCAGCATTTTTAGCAACATGGATGGACCTAGAAATTATCATGCTAAGTGAAGTCAGCCATACAATGAGACACCAACATCAAATGCTTTCACTGACATGTGGAATCTGAGAAAAGGACAAAATTAACTTCTTTGCAGAACAGATGCTGACTCACAGACACTGAAAAACTTATGGTCTCCGGAGGAGACAGTTTGGGGGGTGGGGGAATGTGCTTGGTATATGGGATGAAAATCCTGTGAAATTGGATTGTTATGATCATTATACAACTACAGATGTGATAAGTTCATTTGAGTAATAAAAAATAAAATAAAGATAAAAAAGAAAAAAACTAATACAACAGGTAAAATTAACTTTATTAAACATATTTTATTTAATACAATGTTCCTAAATATTATCACTCTGACAATATGAAAAATTTTATTGTGGGAGGGTGGGAGAGGGTGAATTGGATGAAGGTAGTCAAAAGACACAACCCTCTAGTTACAAGATAAATAAGTACTTGGGGTTTAATATACAATATGATAAATACAATTAACAATGCTGTTATGTTATATATGGGAGGTTGTTAAGAGAATAAATCCTAAGAGTTTTTCTCATCACAAGGAAAAAGATGTTTTTCTTTATCTTTTACATTGTATCTATATGAGATGATGGGTGATCAGTAAACTTAGTGTGGTAATCAGTCTGTGATGTGTAAATCAAATTATTATGCTGTACAGAAACCTATACAGTGCTGTATGTCGATTATATCTCAATAAAAATTAAGGGAAATATTACTGAAATATTTTTACTTATATTTTTCCTTCTAATTCCTAAAATTCAGTGTATATTTTATAAGCATAGCATATCACAATTAAGATGCTGAATTTTAAATTGGGTACTGGAAATATACAATATGTATGTAAAAAATTACAGTTAAAAAAAGTAGATTCATATACTCAAGTTTTTCCAAATGTTTTACTTTAATGTTTTCTAAAAACCAAATCAAATACTAAAAACAGAGTTTTCTTTAATATCTGCCTCCTATATACAAAATAAGTTGTACTCATCCCTACACTCCAAACTTTCCCCCTTGCCTCATTATGTTTTCATTAGTTATGTAAATTCAACAAGGATAGTCAATTCTCATAAACCTGGGAGTTGGCTTCCTTGGGTTGACTCTCCTTGGATATCAAAGTGTTATTTTTACAGTTTAACATTTACAGGATGTTCTTATATTTCCAATTTTTTGAGTGAATCTTCAGTATAATTCTCCAAGTACTGACAAAAGTACTTTTTTTAAAAAAAGGATGCACACAGGGAATCCAACATTTCTCTGTAAGCGCTGAGTCCACAGAATAAATGTATGAGAGCCAAGAAGAATTTGAAGGTATCCCTTGACCCAACTCATTGTCTTGACTTTCACATATTCCTCCTTTACCTATGGAATATTTTCAGACTGAGATTTCTTTCAATATCATTCTCAGGATTTTGGTTTCTGATACATGAATGTGGATGCATGATCAGAAAATGCCTCTCAGAAGTTTTGCAAAAATTTGAAACAAAATCAAGTAAAATAGAATCTGTTCTAAAGTGTCTTGAGTTCCTTTCTTTTTTTTCCCTTTTTGAATATGTAATGAACATTATTTATGGTAGAGGCATAAGTCTAATGAAAATTACAAATCACAGGAAATTCAAGCATGCCAAATTATCATTCCTTGAACTTACAACCTTTTAATAAGAAGATCAAGTTCTCAAAAGCCAGGGTTTTTAAATGTTACTTTCTGTTCTATTATACCTAGCACATTTAATAAGTGATTATCATACTTTGAAAAATAGGATCATTTTTTAAAGCAAAAAAATAACATTGTGATTTTATTAAGAAAAAAATTAGTTTCATCGTCTCTAGAGTTATGAAGAAAATACTACCATATTTCCATATTCTTCTATTTTTACAAAAATATGTTAGCAACATTTAACATCTTGGCTTCTTGGCCTATCAATTTTGAGATTGTTTCCTATACCGTCAGTATTTTGTTTCCAAGTTATTTTGCTGCAGCCGGCAGGACATCTAACTGAATACATTGCTTCACTGAAACAGCCTGGACTTTAATTCTGTAACAGTCCTGTTACATTACCATCGTTCAGGAGGCCTGTCACTAAGCCATGGCAGTAGGAAAGAAGAGCAGGAAAGGAACATTAATGAAGGCAGTTGCATTCTGGTGATTTCCCAAGAGAAGACAAACACCAATCTACTGAAGGACTTTGGCTGCTAGCAGGTAAAATCAGGACACTGCCTTTATTTCCAGCATATTAGGGATGTTTCAATTCTGCCTTCCTCAGCTCGATGGAGAACATGCTGACAGACCCTGACCTTTCATCAGTGCAAGGAGGGAATCTGCAGGTTATTTTAGGACTACCTAGCAACAAATTCATAAGCCTTCCAATTTCTAAGAATTAAGTCCTTGCTCTTTTAGGGACTGTGTGTGGTAATCTATTTGTTTCTGTTATAAGTTCTGAAAAATAATATATGTTAACATCTTTGTTAGTTTTTTTTTCCCCCTTCTGTCTATTAAATGGAGATGATTATTCTTACTTCAGAAGAAAGGTTTTTCTATCTTTCTGGTGTTCACTGGCCCATTTTACAACAGGTAAAGAAACATATAAATATCATCTATAACCTCAAGATACAAAGTGGCTTTCTCTTATTTGTGCAGTTAGGGACTGAGTCTGACTAGCACTCTCCAGCTAGCTTCTCCTCCTATTGTTCACCTGTGAGCTTCCTTCTCTCCACTCACATCAATCTTGCATCAATCTTGTCCTTGCATCAATCTTGTGGTTTTTACACCTTCAGGATTTCACTGGTGCTGCTCCTCTTCCTGCAACGTTCACATCCATTTTTGCCTCTCTGCGAAACCACACTTTAACTCCACCAGGAATCTTTCTTTAGATACTCTAATTAACTTAAATGCTGTTTTTTCATTGAAAAAGATGCATGCACCTCCAAGTTTACTGAGGCACTATTCACAGTAGCCGAGATATGGAAACAACCTAAATGTCCATCAACAGATGAATGGATTAAGAAGATGTGGTATATATACATAATGGAATACTACTCAGCTATAAAAAAGAACAAAATAATGCCATTTGCAGCAACGTGGATGGAAATACAGACTCTCATACCAAGTGAAGTAAGTCAGAAAGAAAAAGACAAATATCATATGATATCACTTATATCTGGAATGTAATGTATGGCATAAATGAACCTTTCCACAGAAAAGAAACTCATGGACTTGGAGAACAAACTTGTGGTTGCCAAGGGGGAGGGGGAGGGCATGGGATGGACTGGGAGTCTGGCGTTAATAGATGCAAACTACTGCATTTGGAGTGGATAAGCAATGAGATCCTGCTGTACAGCACAGGTAACTATAGCCAGTCACTTGTGATGGAACACGATGGAGGATAATGTGAGAAAAAGAATATATACATATACACATATACATATATACACACACACACACATATACTTATATACATATGACTAGGTCACTTTGCTGCACAGTAAAAATTGACAGAACAGTGTAAATCAACTATAATGGAAAAAATAAAAATAATAAAACTTAATCGCCCTTTTGTCTCCAATGCATAGCATCCCTGCTGAAATGCAGTAAACACTTTTTAATTATTTAAATAAATGCACTGATGGTAATTTGTCATTTAATGCTTCCTAAAGAAGAGAATGATTTTTATAACTTTTTTCCTTAAAGTAGGCTTTATTTTATAATTTTAATGGGTAAAGTTTTTCCTAAACTAAAATTTTATTAGAGGTAAGACCTACATATTTTTAATTACATGTAAATAATATGCCCTCTATGTTTTAGAGAGATTTACCTGAACCATTTAAATCTACAATTATATAAATTACTTAAACAAAGGTAATGTTTTATATATTTATTTATCCGTGGTTTTTACCACCTTTTCACTGTCTCTCACTGCCTTATCCCCCTGTCCCATCTTTTCAAGTTCACAACCTGAAATTTCTTGGCATCTTTTATTCAGTTATCTCTGACAAAATAGTGTTATATCCAATTCTTCTAACTCAATCCCATTAAGTTAGCCAATAAATCCATCATTTGATTGATCTGAGCAATAATTTTCTTTCTCTATTTCTTTATGTCTCGTGCTCTTTACTCCTGCCTCTTTACCCCTCTCTGCTGAGTGATTTCCCCTGAACATGGAAATATGCTATCTCTTCTAACTCTGTATTTTTCTACTCTATCTCCTCTCCTGCTACTAATTAATTTATTTTCTCTCCTTTAGAGAAAGAACTGCTTAGAAGTTGTCGATGCTCACAAATTAAATTCCTTTTTTTCATATTCTCTTGAATCTTCTTTGGCCAATGTTTTCCCCACACCAGGACCTCCATTTTGGCAATTACAGAGGCTAATTCTCAGCTCTGTTCCTTATAATTAACCAGTAGTGACATTTAACTTAGTTGATTGTTATTGGCTCATTAAAATAATCTCTTCATTTGACTTTTGTAACACCACACCTCTGGTTTCCCAGAGAGAAGTGTTTGCCTAGGTGCAGTGAGAAAGATTATGCATAGCCTATAGAAAAGTTAAAAATAATAACATAACTTACTAAAATGTTCTGTTTTAACTATCACAATTCACCAGCAATACTTTCCTGGAAAAAAAAAAAAGGTCTTTTGTTATGCTGATGTTTAAGAATTGCTATGATTACTGTAGAATTATAATAATTTATATTTAATTTTCACGTTAGCACATTTTCTGCCTCTGACTCACACAGACTAATTTGCAAGCCTTCTTTCATGGAGGAAGCTTGTGATTTTTCAGAATGATTTGAGCTCTTTCCGAGTGTGGTTTGTATCTCCCACCCTTGTGGATCCTGAATTTAAACAATGGATTCAAATAAGAGTGATCCACCAGTGATGGTAAAGGTAAGGAAACTGGTCAAGGGTTACTTCAATTCTGTTGTTCTATATCACACTGGAATTTTTAATTTGTACATAGAATTTAAAACAATGAAGTAGCTAGGAAACTTGTGTGTAATGCTGTTGATTGCTTTGAGTTTTACATCACTAGTGAAATAGCCTACTGAATTTGAATAGTATCTTTAAAATTAGAAATAATTGAAATTTAGTCTCTTTTAATTATTTGTTTTAGAAATAAAAATGAGGAAGTTCCCATTTTGGCTCAGCGGTAACAAGCCCACTTAGTATCCATGAGGATGTGGGTTCGATCCCTGGCCTTGCTCAGTGAGTTAAGGATCCAGCATTGCTGTGAGCCTTGGTGTAGGTTGCAGACACGTCTTGGATCCCGCACTGCTGTGACTGTGGCGTAGGCCAGCACCTGTAGCTCAGACATGACCTCTAGCCAGGAAATTTCCACACGCCACATTTGGAAAAGAAAAAAATAAAAATGAATTAAGAAAACTGCAATATTAAAAATCAATATGGTAGACCAATGTCTTCCTCTTTTCAAAGAATATTAAAAATTATGAATTTATTTCATGAATTGTAGCATAAAATTATTTTAATGTTTTGCCTCTTATTGAAACTGACTACTTAAACAACAAAAATGTATTATCTTGAGAAGTCCAAAATCAAGATATCAGCAGGTTGGTTCCTTCTGAGGGGTGAGTGGATGCTCTGTTCCAGGCCTCTCTCATTGGCTTACTCTCTCTGGAGGATGTCATGTCACCTGCAAAGGCAGTTTTACATCTTCCTTTCTGATTGGCACATATCATTTATGTCATTTTCTTGAGTTAGTGCATTATGTCATTTTCTTGACTTAGTGCATTACTAAAACTTACAGTATAATGTGGAAAAGGAGTAGTGAGAGGTGCCATCCTTGTTCTGTACCTGATCTTAGTGGGAAAGCTTCACATTTCTCAAGTTTGATGTTAACTATAAGTTTCTTGCAGGTAGTCTTTCAAAGTTAAGCAAGTTCTCCTCTATTTCAAGTTCCCTGGGTTTTTATCATGAATGAGTGTTGGATTTCTGTCAAATAATTTTATGCATGTATTGATATTATCATGAGATTGTTTTCCCTTTTAGTCTTTTGATTTGATGTATTACATTAATTGATTTCTGAATGTTGAATGAACCTTCCATACCTGAGATAAGTCCCACTTTGTTATGGTGCATGATTCTTTTCATACATTTTTGGATTCAATATTAATATCTTGATCAATTTTACATTTATGTTCATGAAGGGCAATATTCTTCCATTTCCTTATAAATTTTTTTTTCTGGTTTGGATTTTAGGGTATTGCCAGCTTTATAGAATGAGTTAGAAAGTATTCTCTCTGTTTTGATTCCTCTAAAAGAGACTATAGAGAATTGATATAATTTCTTTTTTACATGTTTGGTTAGAATTCAACAGTGAACTTATTTGGATTTGGTCCTTTCTTTTTTGGATGTTTATTAATTTTTAAAAATAGGTATAGGTCTATTCCTATTGTCTAATTCTTCTTGGTGAGTTTGGTAGCATGTGTTTTACAAGGAATTGGTCCATTTAGGTTATATTTTGGGGCATGGAGTTGTTCAGGATTCTTTGATTAGCTTTTTAATGTCCATGGAATCTGTTTTCTCCTTCATTTTTCATATTAGCAATTTGTGTTCTTTTTCCTTCTTAGGCTGTCTAGAGTCTTACTGATTTTATGGATCTTTCCAAAAAATAAGTTTTGGAATAAATTTTGTTGATTTTCTCATTGACTTCATGTTTCAAATTTCATTGATTTCTGCTCTATCATTTCTTTTTCTTTTTTTGCTTAATTTGGATTTAATTTGCTTCTCTGTCTCTAATTCCCTAAGGTGGAATCTTAGATTCTTTATTTTAGATCTTCTTTTCTAGCCCGGGTCAGTTAGGCTTTTCTACTGCAAGTTAGGCTCTGGTTAACTAGATCCCCCTGAGAGCGGATCTTGCTAGGGAGAACCATGTGCTCTGAAATGCTTCATTTCCCTGTGCCTGCTGGAAGACCAGGAGATTTCCTTTGATATCTACTAGGGAAACCTGATCACAAACTCATAGAGACAAATTTCAAAATACTGTAGGAATGCCCCCACCCCAGCCCTCAATGACTCCTGGAATTAATAAGTGATTATACCAAGGTTACAGAATACAAGGTCAGTATACCAAAGTTTATGGCTTTCCTATACATCAACAAAATTCCCAGGTACAAAAGCAAATAAGAACTAATAAAGAACTATCCCATGTTCATTAATATGAAGACTCAATATTTTCAAGATGTCAATTCTTCCTAACTTGATGGACAGATTCAGTGCAACCCCAGTCAAAATTCCAACAAGTTATTTTATGGATATGAGCAAACGCATTCTAAAGTTTATATGGAGAGACAAAAGACCCATAATAGAAAACATAATATTGAGTAAAAGAACAAAGAGGACTAATACTATACATCCTAAAATAATTATTATAAACCTACAATAATCAAGACAGTGTGGTACTGCTGAGAAAACAGGCAAATAGATCCATGGACCAGTATAGAGAACCTAGAAATAAACTGCCATAAATAGTCAATTGATCTTTGGCAAAGACCAAATGAAATGCGATGGAGCAAAGACAGTGTCTTCAACAAATATTGATGGAACAATGATACATCCTCATGCAAAAATATGACTCTAGAAATAGGCTTAATGCCCTTCACAAAAATTAATTCAATATGGATCATAGAAATAAATGTAAAATGATACAAAATAACTTACAAAACAGAAATGGACTCAAAGATTTTTAAGCCAAATTTATGTTTACCAAAGGGGAACATGGCAGGTGGGGAGTAAATTTGGGGGTTGCAATTGACATACACACACTACTGTACATAAAATAGATAGATAATAGGGACCTACTGCATAGCACAGGAAAATCTACTCAATACTCTCTAATAACCTCTATGGGAAAAAAAATCTGAAAAGGAAGAGATAGATTTATACGTATAACTGATGTACTTTGCTGTACACCTGAAAATAATACAACTTTGTAAGTCAACTTTACTCGATTAAAATTCTCAAAAAAATTCATATCTGAAAGGATTTATCTTCCACCGTGTAAGTGATCAATAAATGTCACTGAATTAATTGAAAAATGTGAATTTAGAAAAAAATATCAAAATTTTCAATAGATCTGTTTGTTACACACACACAAATGACATAGGTTCTAATTACAATAACACCAGCTGCTATAATAGATATTCCTGAAGAGTGAGTAGTTAAACTTTGCTTAAGGAATAGTTTGATAAATATGTACTAAGGCAGTAATTCTTCTTCAAATGATGATTTAAGGATTCTGACTCCTTCTCCAGTGTGAATCAACCACTTTTGCATGCAGTTTCCAAAATTATCCTGGGACTTGTGCTCATTCTGGGAACTGTTCTGGGAACATTTTAAAGCGCTAAGGTTTGAATTGGTTTACAACCCTTCCATTCACATTCTGTGAGCTGGCATTCAATCTGAAGGCCACCATAGCTTGTATGCCCAGTTAGAAGACGAAATGGGTTTGACAAAGGAGTACCATACTCTGACACAGCAAGTAATGAAAAGGACAAAATACATATAGGATGTCTGCTTAAATTTGAATGTTTAGGAATACCGATTTCAGCATATTATGAAGCCATAAATATATAACAGTCTTAAAGGATTTTTTTAATCAGTATTTAAAATATGTAACTGGCTATTTTGGTTATTTCATGCAAAATTCAGGGATAATATGTTTAGTAGGAATCTTGCCCAATCAAATATCTGAATTGTTGCATTTGGTGTTGCTTTATGGTTACCTGGCAGGTAGATTCTTGAAACTAATGTAGTATTATGTTCTTACAGATGTTCTTGTCAATCTGAGCATCTGGCTTTGTAAACTCTATTTTCAAAAAAGATTTCACAGACAGATTTACCCTCAAGTGAACAACTGGAACTCAGAGAACTTCAAATAAAAACATATTTTAAGGCTAAATAATGAAGCAGAATTAAGATGCCTGATTCAACCTGGGGGAAAATGGTGCTCTTTGAGTTTTCTAAGTATTATGGTGATCTTTTAAAAGTAGACATACTATTTCTGCATTCCACAAATTATGTTCCATAGAGTAGTATTTATGTGACATGACCAATGTGGAAAAAGTTTGACACCATTAACAGGTATTTTTAGAAATATTTTGGAGTTCTTGTCATGGCTCAGTGGTTAATGAATCCGACTAGGAACCATGAGGTTGCGGGTTCGATCCCCGGCCTCGCTCAGAGGGTTAAGGATCCGGCGTTGCCTTGAGCTGTGGTGCAGGTTGGCAGCTGTAGCTCCAATTAGACCCCTAGCCTGGGAACCTCCATGAGCCGCAAGTGCGGCCCTAGAGAAAGACCAAAATAAATAAATAAATAAATAAATAAATAAATAATAGAAATATTTTATGCAATGGTTTCATTCTAGGAACACCAAAATAAGAGCTGATACAACGAAATCACTGAGACATCCTTCGGTTTCATTTAGTTGTGTGCAAAAGTATGTTTCTCACTCTGTTTTGACCATGAAACTGTATTCTCATATCAATACCTACTGTATTAGTGTCCTATGGCTGCTGTAACAAAGTATGATAACTAGGTGGCTTTCAATAATAGAAATTTATTATAATTCCCTAGGCTAGAAATCTGAAATCGAGGTATTGACAAGTACATGCTTTCTCTGAAACCTGTAGATAAAAGATATTTTCTATTTTCTTCAAGCTTTTAGTGCCCCTAAACATTCCTTAGTTTGTGGCAGCATAATTCTAATCTGTCTCCATCACTACATGTTCAAATTACTGCTTTTAGTCATACTGGATTATGGTCTAGCATAATGCCTTCATTTTAGCCCGATTACTTCTATAAAGTAATACAGTTTGGGAACAGCATCAGATTCTGAGGCACTGGGGGTTAGGATTCAGCATATATTGGAAGAGGGTGCAAAATCTAATCCATAACAGTCATTTATTCTTATTATAGATTGGTTTTTTGATTATTTCCATTGCCAGTACTGCAAGATATACATATATGTTAATGTTAAAATAAATATTTTTATTTTAAAGTAAATTTGTGATACAAAAAATGTTATTGCATTAAACACCGTGCTGATTAAGTGAAGACATAAAAACAAGCTCGATTTTTTAAAAAGGTAATTGCTTATGACTTTTTTTGAATGTCTGTAACCATTTTGTAAGTGTTGTCACATACATGGTTTTTTAGAAAGTCTCCTAAAAGAGGCAGTTTATTTTCCTAAGAAGCTAAATTCCTACATAAATAGTACTAAATATATAAAAGATGCAATATTGTGATTTATAATAATAAATATATATTTGATCCTCATCCCTATTTCTGGCATGGAGCTGCTAAAACCCTTATACTTTCATAAGAGATGAGAGAAAAATGTGTCTTTTGTTATTTTATGAGGTAACTTTTGGAAAGCACCTAAGCCTGTTGGTTGGTTGCCTGAAGAATCAACCATGTGATTAGAGGGTTGGAACTTTCAGTCTTCAGTCCCACCCTTCTAACCTCTGAGGAAGGGTGCAGAGAGCTGGAAGTTCTATCAATTACCAACAGCCAATGATTTAATCAATCATGTAATGAAGCCTCCATAAAAACCCAAAAGGATGGAGTTCCGACAGCTTCCAGGTTAGTGACCAAGTGAATATTTAGGTAGAATGATGCACTCAGAGAAAACACGGAAGTTCCATGTTCTTTCCCCATACCTTGTTCTATGCATCTCTTCTATACAGCTGTTCCTGAGTTATAAACCCTAATAATAACTAATGACCTAGTGAGTGAAATGTTTTTCTGAGTTCTATGAGCCACTTCAGCAAATTAATAGAACCTAAAGGGAAGGTTTGTGCCAACCTCTGATTTATAGCTAGTCAGTCAGAAGCACAGGTAAGAGCCCAAGTGGTGGGGAGGCAGTCTTTAGGACTAAATACTTAACCTGTGAAATCTGATGCTATCTTCAGGTAAACATCTTACAATTGTGCTGAATTATAAGATACCCAGCTGGCATCAGAGCACTGATTGTTTCATGAGTGGGGACTCCACCCCTATGTGTTGAGATTGAGTCCAAGACATCAAAAATAAAGGATTAAATAATACTTCTTATATATTTTTAAGACAATTTAAAGACAAAACAAACTTGAAAACAAGTAGAAATGGAATATAAAATAATTAAAAGACTGTACTATATTCTGCTTGCTTTCTATCCATCCAGAAAGAGAAAAGAACAAAATTTGTTAGCACTTCATTTATAATCATTGTTTTACATTCCAGTATACAGCTGGGATATCCTAAAGTATTTCCTCAAATTTTGTAAAACAAAATCTTTATAATTCTTCAAAAATGAATGAAAATGAAACTAGAAACCAACCATGGGAAAAGAAATGAGGAAAAAGAGTGACTGCATGGAGACTAAAAGCATGCTACTAAAAACCAATAGGACAATGAGGAAATCAAAAAGAAATTAAAAAAAAATTCCTTGAGACAAATGACAATGAAAACCCAACGTGGGAGTTCCCCTTGTGGCTCAGTGGTAACGAATCTAACTAGTATCCCTGAGCATGCAGGTTCAACCCCCGGCCTCGGTCAGCGGGTTAAGGATCTGGCATTGGAGTGAACTGTGGTGTAGGTTGCAGATGCAGCTCAGATCTGATGTTACTGTGGCTGTGGTGTAGGTTGCAGATGCAGCTCAGATCTGATGTTACTGTGGCTGTGGTGTAGACTGGCAGCTGCAGCTATGATTCAACCCTAGCCTAGAAATTTCCATATGCCATGGGTGTGGCCCTAAAAAGCAGAAAAAAAATTAAAAATAAAACCAAAAAGAACTATACAAATCTATGGCATATAGCAAAATCAGTTCTTAGAGGGAAGTTCGTAGCAATACAAGCCTTCCTCAGAAAAACAAGAACAATCTTAAACAACCTAACCTACCATTTAACAGAATGAGAAAAACAAACAAAAAACCCCCAAAACCTAAAGTTAGCAGAAGGAAGGAACACACAAAGATCAGAGAGGAAATCAATAAAACAGAGATTTTAAAAAATCTGTAAAACCAAGAGCTGGTTCATTGAAAGGGTAAACAAAATTGACAAAACTCTGGACAGGCTTACCAAGAAGAAAAAAGAGAGAATGCAAATAAACAAAATAAGAAATGAAAAATTAGAAAGCTCAACTCATACTGCAGAAATAAAAATATTCATAAGAGAATACCATGAAAAATTGTATGCCAACAACTTTGATAACCTAGAAAAAAATGGAAAACTTTCTACAAACATTATACCCAACAGAACTAAATCAAGAAGAAATAAATAATTTGAACAGACTGATCACCAAGAGTAAAATAGTATCTGTTAAATAAAAAAATCCCTACAAATAAAAGTCCAGGATCAGATGGCTGAAAAGGCAAATTCTGCAAAATATACAAAGAAGAGCTTGTATTATCTTTCTCAAACTCTTCCAAAAGATTGAATAAGGAATACTCCCAAAGACATTCTGTGAATCACCATCACTGAAGCAAAAACCAGACCAAAAGATATCACCAAAAAAAGAACATAACAAGCCAACATCTTTGATGAACATAGATGCGAACATTCTCAACAAAATACTATCAAACCAAATCCAACAACATAAAAGAGATCATACATCACGACCAACTGTGACTCACCCCAAGTTCACAAGGATGATTCAACATACAAAAATCAATCAATGTAATACACGCATTAACAAAAGAAATGTCAAAAACCACATGATAATCTCAATAAATGCAGCAAAAGCTTTTGACAAAAACCCAACATTCGTTCATGATAAAAAACTATTACCAGAATGGCTACAGAGGGAACATGTATCAGTATAATAAAATCTATTTATGACAAACCCACGGACAATATAGTATTCAATAGTGCAAAGGTGAAAGCCTTCCTGCTAAAACCTTGAAAAAGACAAGGATGTCTACTTTTACCACTTCTATCTAATATAGTATTGATAATGCTACCCACAGCAATCAGACAAGAAAAGAAATAAAAGATATCTGAACTAGAAATGAAGAGGTAAAACTGTCACTACATGTAGATGGCATGATACTATATATAGAAACCCTAAAGACTCCACATAAAAACTACTAGAACTGAAAAGTGAATTCAGCAAAGTAGCCGGATATAAAATTAACATTCAGAAATCAGTTGCATTTCTTTACCCTAACAATCAGAAATGGAATAAATATTAAAAAAAGAAAAAAAAAAACTTTTAAAATTGCACCAAAAAAAAAAAATCTAGGAATAAACCTGACCAAGGAGGTGAAAGATTTACTCACTGACAATTATTAAATATTAATAAAGGAAATTAAAGAGGATTCAAAAAAATCAGAAGATATTCTATGCTCTTGGATTGGAAGACTCAATATTGTTAACATGGCAATGCTTGCCAAAGCAATCTACATATTTAATGTGAACCTTATCAAGTTACCCATGACATTTTTCACAGAAATAGAACAAATAATCCAAAAATTTATATGTAACCAAAAAAGACCAGAATTGCCAAAGCAATCCTGAGGGGGAAAAAAAAACGCAGGAAGCATAACTCTCCCAGACTTCAGACAATACACTGGGGCACTGGTACAAAAACACACATACAGAAAAATGGAACAGAATAGAGCCCAGAAATAAACCCAGACACTTACAGTCAACTAAACTTCAACAAAGGAGGCAAGAGGGAAAAACAGTCTGTTCAGCAAGAGGTGCTGGGAAAACTGAACAACTGCATTTAAATCAATGAAACTAGAACACACCCTCAAACCATGCACAAAAATAAACTCTAAATGACTGAAATACTTAAATATAAGATATGACACTATAAAATTCCTAGAATAGAGCATAGGGATAATATTCTCTGACAATAATCATACCAATGTTTTCTCGGGTTTCCCAAGGCAACAGAAATTAAAGCCAAAATAACCAAATACGACCTAATCAGGCCTCCAAGATTTGTGCACAGTAAAGAAAACCACAAAAAAACAAAACAAAACTGGAGTTCTCCTGTTGTGCAGCTGGTTAAGGTCTAGTGCTATCACTGCAGTGGCTTGGGTCACTTGTATGGCATGGGTTTTATCCCTGGAAACTTCCACATGCCCCAAGCATAGGAAAAAAGAAAAAGAAAAGACAACCTACAGAATAAAAGAAAATAAGTGCAAATGATGCAACCAAAAGGTCTTAATCTCCAAAATATACAAAAAAAACTCATACAACTCAACAACAAATAAATAAACAAAATAATTGAAAAACAAGCAGAAGACCTAAACAGACATTTCTCCAAAGAAAATGTAGAGATGGCCAGTAGGCAGATGAAAAGATGCTCAGAAACACTAATTATTAGAGAAAGGCAAATAAAATTATAATCAGAGAGTTCTCACTGTGGCACAATGGGATCAGTGGTATCTCTGCAGTGCTCAGATGCAGGTTCAATCTCTGGCCCAGCACAGAGTGCTGGGGATCCTGTGTTGCCTTATCTGTGGCATAGGTTACTGCTGGAGTTCAGATTATCCCTGGCCCAGGAACTCCATATGCTGTGGCGTGGAAAAAAAAAAAAAAAAAGAATAAAAAACTTAGATAAATAAGTAAATGCATGCAAATTAAGAAAAAAAACCATTACAGTGAGGTACCACCTCACACTGGTCTGAATGGTCATCATTGAAAAGTCTACAGATAACAAATATTGGACAGGGTGTAGAGAAAAGGGACCCTCTTACACTGCTGGTGGGAATGTAAGTTAGTGCAGCCTCTACAGAAAACAGTATGGAGGTTCATCAGAAAACTAAGAATAGAATTATCATACGATCCATCAATCCCACTCCTGGGCATGTATCCAGACAAAACTATGATTCTAAGGAATACAGGCACCCTAATGTTCACTGCAGCACTATTTACAATAATCAAGACTTGAAAAAAACCTAAGTGTACATGACGGGTGAATGGATAAAGATATGGTACATATATGCAATGGAATATATGTCAGCCATAATAATAAAGAACAAAATAATGCCATTTTAGGTAACATGGTAACTTTAGGTAACTTCGTGAAGTCAGAAAGAGAAAGATATTACTTATATATGGAATCTGAAATACGGCACAAATGAATCTATCTGCAAAACAGAAAGAGACTCACAGACATAGAAAACAGACTTAGGGTTGCAAAGGAGGAGGGTGGGATGGATGTGGAGTTTAGAAGTAGTGGATGAAAACTATTACATTTAGAATGGATAGATCATGAGATCCTACTGTACAGAAAAAGGAACTCTAACCAATCTCCTGGGATAAACCATAGTGGAAAAGAGTATAAAAATGCATATATGAGTATAACTAAGTCACTTTGCTCTACACCAGAAATTAGCACATCATTATAAATCAACTATTCTTTTGTATTATTATTACAACTTATTTATTTTTTGGCTTCCCCATGGCATATGGAGTTTCTGGGCCAGGGCTCAAATCCCAGCCACAATTGTGACCTATGTCACAACTGTGGTAACACCAGATCCTTAGCCCACTGTGTTAAGTCAGGGATCTACCCAGTGCTCCAGAGTCACAGAGTTGTGCCACAGTGGGAACTCCAATACTTTAATAAAAACTTAAAAATAAAAATGAATAAGACTTGGAGTTCCCAATATGGCACAGTGGATTAATGATCCAGCATTGTCTCTGTGGCAGCACTGTTCAATCCCTGGACAGGTTCAATCCCTGGCCCAGCATAGTGGATTAAGGATTGCTGCAGCTGTGATGTAGGTCACAGCTGTGGCTCAGATTCAATTCCTGGCTCAAGAGTTTCCATATGCTGTGGGTATGGCAGAAAAAGAAAAAAAGTGAATGAGACTTTTATTTCTTATAAATCAAATAGCTTTCCTATTGTACAAAGAATTTTTAGGTGCCAGCTTAAATATGAGTCACCAAAAACTCATTCTTCAACTTAATCAACAACTACCTAAAGAAATGGCAACTCTGCAGATTTAGTTTAGCACTAATTGCAATAATTCAACCTAAGGTATTCTACCAACTTCCCTGCCCTTCGAGGCAGACCAAGCATCCATTCACAGTCCAATAATTTATGGTACTAAGGGTCAAATTATTTTTATGACCATGCACTTCATTCTGCTCTGAAAATTCTGGTTTTACTTCTTAATATCATCCTTCTTTCAATCTCAACTGTGGTCCCTTTTGAATACTAAATCATATGGAAATTGTGGATTTCCCAAAAGTTGGTATGTGTATTTCAGGAAATAATTTTAATTTTTAGTATAGAGCATATAGTAGCTAAAATAAAATGGAAAGAAAGAATAGATAAATGTGTTGCAAAAAATAGGCTTCTAGAGAAAAATATGCTGAATATAGAGAAAATAATTGATGGACCAAAATCAACAAACAGCTAAGAAGAAATAGAATTCAGGAAAAAAAAAATTGAAAGCAATAAAATTTCCGAGATAGGACAAAAGAAGTGAAAATAGGTATTAAATAGAGAATCACAGGGTTACAATCAGTCATTAAGTTGAAGATTGTATGATGATTTCACAGTTCTATATGCTGTAGGAGATAATATCAGTTTTTGAAAGTAATTGATTTAAAGGTACAATAGGATAATTAAAAGCAATTGCATTTTTGTATAGTAAATTTGCATAACAGGAAAAAGTTGATCAAAGACAAGTAAAAAGGAAGATACGAGGGTTCATCTGAAATTTAATACCATACATATTAGTAGTTGTAACAATATGCACAGTTTAATGATTTCTTGTGATCATACTTAACAACTATTTAGTGTTTACATTGATCCAAGATTGTAGATCCAAAAGGACATTGGATGGGGACCTTGAGAAAGCTCTTAAGAAAGTAATTAACAGAGAGGATTAAGATGGCAGAATAGGACTGGAGCTCAACTTCTCTCCTAAAAACAATAAAATTCACAACTAAAAGCTGAGCAATCTCCACCTGAATGGACCAGAAACCTTAAAAAAGATAGCCTATTCCAGAAGAAAAAGAGGAGGCCACAGCAAGAGGAGGGGCGATTTCATGATATAAACAACCCTACACCTCCCAGTGGGAAGCTCCACAGACTGAAAACTAACTGGTTCACAGAGACTCACCTACAGGAGTGAGAGTTCTGAACCCCACATCAAACCCTCATATGCGGGGATCCGGCACTGGGAGAAAGAGCCCCTGGCATCTGGCATTGAAGGCCAGTGGGGCTTATGCACAGGAGCTCCACAGGAAAACGGAGACCCCATTCTTAAAAGGCACACATAGACATTCACATGCACTGGATCCCAGGGCAGAGCGAGGTCTCCATAGGAATCTGGGTCAAACTTGACTGCAGTTCTTGGAGCACATCCTGGGAAAACAGGGGTGAATGTTGCTTGTTGTGAGGGAGGGACATTGAAGGCAAAGCTCTCAGGAATATTCAGCAGCTGCCTTTCTCTGGAGGTGGACATTTTGGGAAAATCTGGCCCCACCCATCAGTCAGTGCTGAGAAGCAAACAACAATCCAGGTGGGCTCACAGCCCTACCCCTCAGTAAACAGGCTAAAGACCCCTCAGGCACCCAACTGCCTCTAATCCCATCCAGAGACTAAGCCCCACCCACCAGAGGGATTAGAATCAGCTCCACCTACCAGTGGGCAGGCATCAGCCCCTCCCATCAGGAAGCCTACACCAAGCCCCCACACAGACTTCAGCCACAAAGGGGGCAGATACCAGAACTAAGAGAGGCTACAACTCTATTATCTGTAAAAAGGTCACCCCACCAAAAACCTATAAAAATGAAAAGGCAGATAATTATAACTCAGATGAGGGTGAAAGGAAAAACCCCAGAAAATCAGCTAGGCGATGAGAAGATTTTTAGCCTCCAGGAAAAAGACTTCAGATTGTTGATGCTGAAGATGATGGAAGACAATGGAAATAAACTGGAGGCAAAGATGGATAACTTACAGGAAACACTGACCAAAGAGATACAAGATATAAAACTTAAACAAGAAGAGATGCAAAATACAGTAACTGAAATAAAAAATTCACTAGAAGCAGCTAACAGCAGAATACAGGAGGCAGAAGAATGAATAAGCGAGGTGGAGGACAGATTAGTGGAAATTACAGATGCGGAACAGAAAAGAGAAAATAGATTGAAAACAAATGAAAAGAGTCTCAGAGAACTCTGGGACAATGTTAAATGCACCAACATCTGTATTATAGGGGTGCCAGAAGGAGAAGAGAGAGAGAAGGGGACAGAAAAAATATTCCAAGAGATAATAGCCGAAAACTTCCATCACATGGGAAAGGAACCACTCAATCAAATCCAGGAAGAACAACGAGTACCATATAAAATAAACCCAAGGAGGAATACACCGAGACACATATTAATGAAACTAACCAAAATTAAAGACAAAGAGAAAATCTTGAAAGCAGCTAGGGAAAAGAAACAAGTAACATACAAGGGAACCCCAATAAGGTTATCGGCAGATTTTTCAGCAGAATCTCTGCAGGTCAGAAGGGAGTGGCATGATATAATTAACGTGATGAAAGGAAAAAACCTCCAACCAAGGTTACTTTACTCAGAAAGGCTCTCATTCAGATTTGAAGGAGAAATCAAAACCTTCACAGATAAGCAAAAGTTGAGAGAATTCAGCAACACTAAACCAGCCTTACAACAAATACTAAAGGAACTTCTCTAGGCAGAAAAGAAAAGACAGCAACAGGAAACAAAAATTCCACAATGACAAGGCCCACCAGTAAAGGTATATATACAGCAAAAATACGAAATCATCCATGCAGAATTATACCACCAAAATCAGAAATCATGAGAAGTGGGTACAAATGCAGGACACTGGAGATGAACTTGCAATTAAGAGGACAACTTAAAACAATCTCATATACATATAGACTCTTATATCAAAATGTCAGAATAACTGCAAACCAAAAATCTACAATTGATACACAAACAAGGAATCTCTGAAGAAGAAATATATCTCATAGTAAATAAGTGCATAATCCACCATGCAGGGGGTCATTTGACATCATTCTTGGAATGCTGAAGTCTTCTTAGATCTGATTCTGATTTCCTCTCCATCAAAGAACTTATGATAATTATAATTAAATAATGCAACTGTACAATTAAATAATACAGTTCTACAACTGTATTATTAATAACCATTTCTCTCCATGGTAAAAAAAAAAAAAACAGAAAGTAATTAACAGATCACACCATCTATTCAGGGTTACTTAAAAATAATGTGAAAATACGAGGGGGGATGGAAGGCACTTACAAACCAGAAGAAAATATAGGCATAGTAAGAGGATGAGGGCAAAGAGTGGTTGAAGTTGAAACAAGGGAAATGGTAGAGCAGGTAAGACAAGAAACTCTCATCACAGAAGAGAGGTTAAGGTTGTGAGATCAAATTATTCCTATACAAAACAATGCCCAGTTGTGGCCCTTGCCCTTGTCCTAATCATTATGGATTTAAATGTGTGTCCTGTAATAATCCTTAACATTCTGATAGTATCTTCAAGTCATATTCTCTGCAGGGGATAAAGAAGTATCTGAGCTACAAAGTTACAGGAGAAATGCTGTTTGTAGACCTGGGGAGACTACTGTTCCCAGAAGAAAATTTTCCTGGAGAATTCTTTCCTTTAAGCTATCATAGAAAACACCTGTGTTTATACTGCCCCTAAGGTTGGCCCACATATCATTCCAACCCCAAGAGATCCTACTCTTTCTTTTGTGGTTGGAGTCTTTTCTGTGGTTGAAGTGAAAATGTTTAATTGGGAAATTTTTGTTTTTGTTTTTTTTTCTGAAAAGGGGCCACACATCTAAGCTAAGAATTAAAAACCACCTAAGGATGAGTCCAGGAAACCTTTCGTTACATTTAGTCATTTTCCATTCCATTTGTGCTCTTTCTTACACACCACACACACACACACATTTTTTTTTTTTTTTGGCCATGCCCATTACATTCAGAAGTTCCAGGGCCAGGGATCTAATCCACACCACAGCTATATCCAGGGCCACAGTGGTGACAACGCTGGATCCTTAACCCACTGAGCCAGGAGGGAACTCCTCACATTGCTTTTATATCCATACATTACCATCCATCCAAGTTCCTACTCTATTCTGAAGAATTCCCAATTCCTCCTCCTTCCTCTCACAGTATTTTTCTTTGAATTCTTTGCGTTATTTCCACCAGTCATTTTGATTCTTAACTCTGGATTTCTATAAAGTTATTGTCTCTTTCTCTGTGTGCTTTATTATTCCTGGAGATAAGGGATTCCTACTTATGTGTATAGCGCCTATCAGGGAATATCATTAATAATTGATTTTAGAATTGAACTGACTTTCAAAGAGGACTCTTCAGTAAGTTACAGGATGGGAGATATACAGGAAAATAAGGCTGCATGTTTAGAGACTACTTTGGTCACCATTTCTTCATCATCTCCTGCATTATTCCAGCAGTTTTATAGATTTTTTATCTGCATCGATGTTCTGTGAAGACAATATGGAGAAATTCATTATGCTTTCAAGGCAGTGCATAGTACTAAATGTGGTTACAGGTCACCAATTTTTCCATTATTCTTGGGAGCTCTTAATTGCACACACTATTAGTATTGCTTCTTTTCAGGCAATAGAAAAATGAGTCTTCATAAATGCTAAGCATATCAGTCCATAAATGTGCAAACTGTATATGCTGCTTAATGCAGTGTTGCTGATGGAGCCCAACTGGGTTTATGACATGCATATCCCTTCCTCACTAACGAGGCCAGAGGGATCTATGAGGATGTGTTTCTGGGTCCTGCTACTTTCCCTTACTGTATGAAGAGGGTCACAGCCTTGATGAGGTTTCTTTTTTTCAAAACAAAAACCTGGTTTTCCAACATATAAAAGTTAAAAGGAGACATCTTTGCCTATTTTCACAAAAGAAATTTTACTGAATTTAAAACTTCTGTAGTTTTCTATTGGAAAGTCAATAGTAATTTGAACAAAAAAAGAATTAAAAATGATTAATATGCATTCATGAGCAGCTAATTTATAATTAGTGATAATTCCTATTTATCTGAGTCTCCATGATTTTCACCAAATAACCACTTAATTGTAAAATCCACTAGGAATGCTGTTAATATTAGACAGCCAAGATAACAGTGTTTCAAGAAAGATGATTTTACTCACATCATAATTATCACCAATCTTACTAAATACATAGATTTTTTTGCATTTCTAATAACATTTTCCTAAGAAATTAGGAGCAAGGGGATATAAAATCATAGTAAATACTTTTAAACATAATTCCTAAAATATAAGTTCTGTATGAAATCTGTGCCAAAAGTAGATTTATCCAAGCACCTGAAACTCCATAAATATGGGCTGCCTTGCTGACTGACCACAAGCACTTGGGATAAATCTTCAGAATGTCTGGAAGCAGCTGGTCATAAAACATAGATAAATTATTGAGATGTCTGAAGGTTAAACTCATTTTCCAATAAAATGGAAAGGTTCATATAAAAATAAAATAAGAGATAATTTAAAGTCATTTCTTTGCTTTCCAACAACTACGGAAATTCAATGAAAAAACTGGGGAGGTATTTCAGGCGGAAAAAAAAAAGAATGCTCCTGTGGTTTCTAAAAAAGGGATTTCTTCTTTAGAACACTCCTTTTTATTTGGAAGAAAAGAAATTTGTCTGATTTTAGTTATAAAATATGTCCTCTGTCATTTCTTTTTAAAGGCATTGAATGCCCCCACTTTTTAACCTCATCCACAGCAACAACTAGAAAGTATTACTGTGGTTACTGTGGTGGAAATAATTGTGTGTTTTTTTTTTCTTTTTCTCAGCAACAAACTCACTGAATTCATGCCTTGTTTATTAATGAGGGATAACAGCTTTTTCATGGACATAAATTTACTTCATGAGTAGGAAAAGTAGACATTTTGATACTCATATAATAATACAGTACATTTGTGGTAGCTAGTGAAATGATTTGAATGGTAGAGCAAGAGGCAGTTTTGTTGAAAAGGATTTTAATTTACAGCAAGTTTAGGTCTAAATCATAATTTTATAATAAATAAAATGTGGAATCACAAATATTTATGGATGTTTCTACATTTTTATCTATTTTAAACAAATGTAGGTGTGTAATGAATTATTTCTACACTGCATTGATTGCTATGGATAAAATTTAGAAGTTAGATGTTCAATATTGACAGGAAATTTTTTTTTTCTCTTTTTAGAGCTGTACCTACAGCATATGGAAAGACTGGAACCATAACTGGAGCCTACACCACAGCAATGCCAGATCTGAACTGCATCCAACCTATGCCACAGCTTCTGGCAATGCCATAACCTTAACTCACTGAGCAAGGGCAGAGATTGAACCCACGTCCTCATGGACACCCTGTGATGGGTTCTTAACTCACTGAACTTCTACAGGAACACCTGAGGGGAAATTTTAAGTGAAACTAGATAGCTAAGAGTAAACTATCCCTTGGGATGTACCAATTGTCATTTCAACCAAAGATTTGAGTTGATAACTTGTTTGCAACCTTGTCATTTCAACCAAGTTTTGAGTGGAACAACTTGTTTGCGACATGATATTGCTCCGACCCAACAATATCCAGAGTACTACGACCAGAGTTACATAAATATTAATGATGCTGCCATTTCATTCAGTTGTGGTGGAAACAGTGGCTCCTAAACTGTGAGATGAGAACAAATGAGGAGACTGCAATTCACCCATGAGAAAGTAACAGGAAGACTACCTGGTGAGGGTGTGTGGAAGAGTCACAGTCCAAGTGGAAACCAGGAAGCTTGTGGGCTGGATCGGGTTTTGCCACTACTACTAATGCAGCCTTTGAAAAATCACTTTACTTCTTTGGGTCTCAGTTTTCTCATCATTTATACATGTGAGTAATTATATATGATTACTGATCTTTTTTTGGCTTTTATGGTGTCTAGAAATAATATTATATACAGAACTTAATTTCCTAGCTCTAGATTAGGCAATATCAATAACACATCATTAAAATGTGTTTAGCATAAAATGGCAAAGACTTTATGCCAAGGAAAGAATACAGAAACTACTCTTCTGTATGCTACCTTGTTTTCACTTTTAACTGCTTTTAAACACGAATGACAATTTACAGCTTCTTGGGTAATCTCTCTGTCTTCTAAATTTTCAGTTTTAGACATGGTAAATATTAAAAGGAAGTTTGAATTCACTTCTTATTTAAATACATTTTAACACATTTTACTGAAAACTTTTAATGTTTTAATGTTTAATAGTTGGCCACTCTTACCTATGGTTCACCCACCATACAGATCTTAAGAGAAATCCAACTGCCGAATTAGAGCCATAGTGTTTTCAAAGCATATGAGCACCAAAAAGGGCAACCGAGGTATTTTAGGTTGGTAAGCAAGAAAGACTCTAATGGAAAAAATTATTTTTAAGTTTTATTTTACTAGAAGGTCTTTGGTAATCTATTTTTTGAGTTTCATTCCAATTAAGAGAAGAACCAGGGGAGATAAAAATATTTTCATTTTTAATCTAATTATCACGATTCTTTCCCATAACATCTATAATTGTTTTAAGGAATAAAAATGAGTTTCAATAATACTAGAGTATATTATAAGGAACCGAGTATATGAAGATTTTATATGTACTTAAAGATATGCCGATATATATTTAAAGGCAGTGACCTATTAGGAACTACAGTTTAGGTCTCCATACATAGTTGTTTTTCCCATTTAAAGATATTTATCTTTTCCAGGTCAGTTTTAGGAATATCATTGAACTACATAAACTATGTTAATAATGAGTAATATTTAAGGGCTTAATAAATACCAGAACTTGAAAATAAGTCCATAACTAGGACAGCCAGTCAAATGCACGTGTAGAAGGGAGGGTTATGCTTTCACACTAGTGATCTATTCAGTACATTTTTGGGTTCTGAGATAAGTATCTCTTTGTTAAATATCCTCCAACCAGAAATTTCTTCCAAAGACTTATTTTTAATAAACACAAAATAATAATGTTTTATACCAGTTGGTTGGTCCAAGGGTATTTTCTGATCTACAGTCATTTCTCTGAGAATTTAGAATTGTGATTAATGACTTCAATTTTCAAAATGCTTGACTTTTAAAGAGAGAAGATGAAAAAGACTATACTGTCATGTGCATTTAGAAACAGAAGAGCCAGAGCACAGAGTCAGAGAAGAGTGAAGCAGATGCTGAGAGAAGATCAAAAAAGAAAGACAGCAAGAGTTGCCCCTCCTCTGGTTTCATGTGCCCCCTCACATTCCCATAAGAAACTTGATTATCTTTTGCCTAAGCTCGTTTAAACTGGTTTTTCTGACTTACAGTCTTCTAAATTAAATGGATTTTCTAGCTAAAATTAATAATGGTGATTTAGAACTTTATTCCACTGGAATAGAGTTATGGAGTGGATCCAGGCACTGGAGGAAACTAGGTAGTCCAATCTCCTTTACCCTACAGACCAATCAACTAAGGTAGGTCTCAAAAGAGGTCTAAGTGATTAATCCTATGGAGAACACAAGAAGTAATCAGCCTCACTCATGGATGATCCCAAAGCAGAACAGTCTTTTGGCCCAGGTATCAACCCTCAGTGGCTACCATAGGGATGCCTGCCTTCTTCTGGACCAAGGTTTGGAGAGACAGAGTCCATAATTTTAATTTATTTTTCAAAGAGGAAGCAAAAAGAGTTCATGTATTCTCAGAACATCTTTCCAAGAACTAAGATGTGCACTACAACCTGCCAGGGCAGTTGCTAAAAGACCATTCTATTGTGATCTGTCCCCAATCCTTCTTCCTGAAAATTTTTAGTAGTCATGTCACAAAAAGTTATTATATCAGAAGCAATAATTTATTCTTCACACACTTAAAGTTAAAAATCTATGTTGCCTTAATTTGTTCAATGAGACAATAATTGAGTATACTAAACACTACTAGATATTATTACCAGTAGTTAGTGTCTCATTGATATTTCACTTGTTTATTTTCAATACGCTTGCAGTTCATAAACATGTATCATTTCTTTTTTTAATCCTCTGAAAGCAAGTTTGGAGAAATTCTTAAATAGCCAGAACAAAAGTAACAATTATAACTTCTGAAATGTATAGATTAACAAAATAGTTAAAAAAAATCTAACTTTAATCCAACCTAAAGCTAGAAGAAAAAATAACAGAAAAAACCTGTCATAATACATTACAAATTATTACCTATATATGCATATATACATATACATGTGTATGCAAATGTATATATAAAATCACTATTATAAATGTGAATGGAATAAATTCAGTTAACAATAAAAACTAACATTTAGCACTTTACACAATTAATCACTGAAGTCTTTACATATATTAAGTATTTTTACCTCTCCAAGCAAATCCATTATATAAATACTTTAATTATTCTTATTTCACAAAAAAAGAAGCTATAAGATAAGTAAATCTGTCCAAGGTCACAAAAATGAATCCAAGAACATTTTATTGATGACCATTCTATTCTGTCTCCTTATTAAAAACAGACATTCAGGAGCTCCCTCTGTGGTGCAACAGGATTGGTGGTGTCTTGGGAGCTCTGGGACACAGGTTTGATCCCCAGCCAGGCATAGTGGGTTAGGGATCTGGCATTGCTGCAGCTGTGGCTTGGGTCATAAAACAAAATGAATACTTTATGATGTGTCTTAAATGTGGTATCTAAAGAAAAAAACCCTGAACTGTAAAAGTAGAGAGCAAACTAGTGGTTACCAGGGGTTAGGGTATGGAGGAATGGGGAGAGATGCTGTTTCAGGGTACGTACACTTGCAACCAGAAAGTCGTGAAGACCTAATAAACAGCATAGTGATTATAGACAACCAAATTGTTTTAGCGACATTAAACTTTCTAAGAGGCTAGGTTTTCATTTTTCCCAAGACAAGAAGAAATGACAATTATGTGAAGCAATACAGGCCGTAGCTAATGCTACTACGGCAATCACATTACAGTATAAATTTATCAGGTCAATATGTTGTCCACCTTAAATTTAGGGTGCTGTGTGTCAAATATAACTCAATGAAAACAAGCAAACAAACAAGCAGTAAGGTGCCCTTTAAAAGATACACATAAAACTCAGCATTCCCATTATGGTTCAGCAGATTAAGAACCCGACTAGTATCCAAGAGGATGTGAGTTCAATTCCCAGCCTCACTGAGTGAGTTAAGGATCTGGCATTGCTTTGAGCTGCAGTGTAGGTCACAGATGGGGCTCGGATCTGATGTTGCTGTGGCTGTGACATAGGCCCACAGCTGAAGCTTTGATTCCACCCCTAGCCTGGGAACTTTCATATGCCGCAGGTGCAGCCCTGAAACGAAAAATAAATAAGTAAAAAATACGCATAAAACAAAATTACATAGAATATATCAAAATAAGAGAAATATTTTAAATAGTGCTAATAATCAAAAGGAGAAATCAGCAAATCCAATGTCAGTGGGAGATTTTCATGCATCTGTTTCAGAGTTGCAAGTAATAGAATGGTTGTAGAAAAAAATAAAATACAATGATTTGTTAGACAAAGCCATACAATTTTAGTGAGGCAATATGAGTTGAATAGAAACAATTTTTATTTTGATTTTATAAAAGTGTGTGAATACATTGCTATATAGACAGATTGATCCTATACCTGAAAAATAAAGGATACATAATCTCTTCATGCTTGTGTAATAGGTAACAAAGGATTTTCAAACCAAAAACCCTAAAATGGGGCATTTTATGCAAATTTCACTCTGAGTATAATTCAATAAAGTTATTAGCTAAAAATAAAAACAATATCCAGGAAATTCCCATGTGGTGCAGTGGGTTAGGATCTGGCATTGCCATCTCATCTGTAGTGTGTGCTGCAGCTAGGGCATGGATTTGATCTCTGGCCTGGGAACTTCTACATGCTGTGGGGGTGACCAAAAAAAAAAAAAAAAAACAGCACCCCAAAGCAATATCCAAATCTCTGTCTCAATATACTTAAAAATGAAAAACACACTTGGCATACCCTGTAATTCACAAATTTGTACTTCTCTATTTCTGTGGACTATTTTGTAGTACTGTAGAGTTGTTACTTTTAACTGACATTGGTGGTTGTTTCATTTAAATGCTTTTCATACTAATTATAGTATTTATGTTCTGGACATAGTCACAATTACAGATTAAAAGCCCAGTATATGAATAAATGACACAGTAATAAAAGATCTGACTTATTTTGGAGGAAAAAAAATGATAGCAGGGGGAATCAAATTGCAGCATATCATCTTGAAGTAATACAGTTCTTGTGAAGCCTCTTAAGTGTGTTTATTTTCACACCCCTCAGGAAACTGTGCAGAATAGAAAGAAGTGCATAAGGAATAAAAATGACACCTATATTTAATAGGAGCTTCTCTGCTAGTGCTGCCCTCTTAACACAAGAAGATGGATGAGGCACTGAGGTCTAACTTTATTCTTTTCTAATCAATATTTTCAGTTAGTAAAGTGGAATTGAGGAATAAAACGTAACTCTTAGGTTGCAACTATTTCTCATTTTAGAGCCTCTCATTTCCTGTTAATTGGACATCCAAATAATCTACTAACTCTCTTTTCCTTCTCTCTTTTAAAAGCATAAACAATACCATGTATTATGATTTTTGATAATTAAAAAGTCATCTAAGCCACATAAGATTGAATTGAATATTATTGTGAAATCATCTACCTGATATAGATGAATATTGTAAAATGAACTATTTTCTTTTGGGGTGCAGCCTAGCAACCATTGTTTTAGATTTCAATTGAGAAAAAAAAAAAGAAAAAAAACTAATAAGGGGTGATTTGTGATGGCATAACCAGTCACTAAACTGTTTGTGGAAGGTTTCCCCACCATTTTCAAGTCAATGAAAGTTTAGGACTCCCATGGAAATACACACACACACACACACACAAACACACACACACATAATTTTCAGGCTTTTATGATCTGTGATGCAATCAACATCATTCATGGATCCCAATTAGGGCTCTTTTTAGATGAGAGTATCATGTCAATAATTGCTTCTGTTGTTTTAATAATTGCCTCAGAAAAAACAGTCATAAGCAGTTTGCCACTAATTCCTCAGAAGACCATGCAAACGATAATGTTTAACATACAAAAAGGGCTAATTTGTGAACTTGGATAGGAGGGTTTCAAATTGTGGAGAGCAAATTGCATTTCACAACAAGAAGGCAGAGTGAAAGCTACTACAGAAATGATGATAAGAAAAACATTTGATGATAAGGAAAGCTTGAATTTAACAAAGGAATCTAGTCACCCTATTGTATCTTTTATCTACAATGTAAAGTCTCATGAGTAAAACAAGTTTGGAAATGGAAAGGTTTACTGATAAAAGGCAAAGATACGGAACAGGAAAATCTGTTTGGGGAAACAATCCCTGGTTTATTGGTAGCTTTTCTTTTTCAAGACTTAAGTGAAGAATTAGAAAATTTAGCCAATTTAGTGCGTGTTCTTGTGTAGCATTTTCTAGTTCATATAAATGTATTTTTATCCATCTGCTTATCTTCAGCAATGTATAATATTGTTTATCAAATGATTGTTTGGAACTCAAAGTAATTGTAAAATATGTTTACATACAATGAGCTATTTTAGGATATACATATTCTCTTTTGAAATTAATGGTGGTAGAATATAATAAGTACGGTTTCAATTTTAAAGTTGCTGTATATTTGGTATATCCTCTACTATCTAAATTCAATGTTTTAATTGATACATCAAATATAATTACTATAATAATTACTTCCTGACCCTTAACTGAAATGTAAATTTACATATTTAATCCCTGGGTATTAATATCAGGATTTATTTTGATGGAATTAACTATCACCCAATATTTCTACCTCTCTTTGTTTTTGGTAGTTGACGTATCAATTTCCTCTGAACACCCTGATTGACTCCAGAACAATTATTCTAGTTTTCAGCTTTTAGGTTTTTAAAAAAAGTCTTATTAAGAATTACTTCTAATGGATAAAAAATATGAGTTTGAAAAAAAGTAAAAATGGAAATCCTTAGTGAGCTTTCAATTGCTAAAATAATTAAATGCAATAAAATGTTTATTATTCTATATAACATCCAGGGAACACTGAAGGATTTAGTGAAATCTGACCTAACAGCAATAAAGGGTGACTAAACAAAATAGGTCATTATTCTGAATGTGAAAATGTTTATTCCCTTGGTAAGATAAGATGGCATTTATAATTTTTCAGTCTCAAATGATAATATTAGATTCAGCATACTAATTAAGGAAAATTAAATCAGTTCCGTCTTTAGCAGCAGTGAATTTAATGGCAGCAAATGATGTTGTTTGTTTTCTTATCATTATTATTTTTATCATTATTAACTATAATAATACTATTATGAAAGTAGTGTACCTTATAGGACAAAGAGTGAAAAGTAAAAATTTGTGAACCTCAATCAACACCACCGTGAAAGATTTCTACTGTATTCTTTCCTAAATTTTCTAAGCAGACAGAAAGTATGTATAATTATATTTTGTAAATGATTGAAATGATTGATATCTTCCTGCCTAATTTGCCTATCATATAAAAATGTAAAATATTTTACCTATCTTTCTGCAATCAGGTGTTTTTAATTAAAATATCTCGGAAGATTTTTCTACATATTTACTAATAGTCCACTTTATTTCTACACCTTGCAAACACTGCATTGTTATTATATAATATATATTTTTGCTATTAGAAAAAATCACAGAGATTATTCATATGTATTTATATCTGTACAGATGTTTCTGATCAGAAAAGTATAAATTCCTAACTTTTGATTAGATAAAATAAATTTCCAGGCAAAGGAACATATATGTTCAAGCATTCACTGCTCTCACCATCCTACCCTTCAAAGATGTTTTGTCCATTAATACTCCCAGCAAAAGTATGAGTGTGCTTATCCCACATACATTGGGTAATATAAGATTCTTAATACTGTAGTCTGTCAGGTATGAATGGTAATATCACATATGCTTTTTTAAATTGATTAATTATTAATTATGTTGACCATTTTTATTGGTCAACATATTTTTTAAATTCATTCATACCTAAGCCTTGGTAACCCTATTTTAAATATTTGCACTTTACAGCAGAAATATGAGAGTAGGTAATATAAGCTTTTAGAATATTTTCTGATTAAAAATAATTTAGAAAATGCAAAAATCATGAGAGGAAAAATATTATTGTTCATAATCCCAGAAACCAAATGTAACCCACAATCCCAGAAACCAAATGTAACCTTCATTAAAACATGGTATATTTCTCATAAGCCTTTTCTCCTCTACACACACCTGACACTCTTTTTATCCACACATTCCCATACCCACACTTGTTGCAAGACATGTTTCCTTGAAAACTCCATCTTGTCCTTCTTTACTTTATCCCATCTTCTTGTCTTATTTTATCCCATCTTCCTTCTTTGGAAAAACAGTCACAGTGCTGGTAAATGACTTAAGCTTAAGAGCAAAGACCTAAAGGCATAAGTGACTTAAGCTTAAGAACTGTTATGTGCCTAGAGGTCAGAGTAAGAGCTTAACCCTTTACCACCTAAGTGGCTTTTTAAATAGTAAAAGAACTTATATAATAGTAAACCCTGTATGATCCACCCATAGCCACTCCTCACTTGATCTCACAATAAAAGCAGTGTGGTTTCTTGAGGCGGTGCTCTTGGTCCCTGAGATCTGGAGTTCCCCGGTGCTCTTGGTCCCTGAGACCTTGAGTCCCCCGGCTCCCACCTTTACTTAAGATAAATGTCTCTGTGTCTTGTTTTATGTTAACTATTTTTCCTTAGGTTCCACAGCACCCATTCTTCCCCATCCTGCTGAGCTGGCCCCGGCACACACTCACACATATAAAAGATTCAACAGATTTCATAATGCAGAGACATGCTTACATTATGATTTTTTAAAATCTGCTATTATAAGTCTTCAAAAACTTATTTTTAATGTGTATACACACACTCATTACATTCTATGACTGCATAATAGTTTATTTTTTATTATTAACTATTTAGCTGGTTTCCAATGACTTACTATAGTAAATAACTCTTTTGTACATATATTTAATCATATCTGTAAAAAATACATCAGCCTCTGCTTTGAGCTTTTTTTTTTTAGCTTTTGTTAAGATGTTAGACTTATTCTGCAACATTTTGATAAGATGTCTTGCAGGTAACATAGAGTAAGGTTATAGTCTTTTTAGATAGGTGTGGACCTTTCTGCATAAGTAGTATCTCTGATATGGTAACTCCACATAGGAAGAAAGTCAATCTGGTTTTAGACCGAAAGGTGAACATATTTGGAGAGAATGATGTTTCTGAATCTCTCCTTCAAAAAATACAATCATACTTGAGGGAAAGGAAGACCCTACTTCCTAGAGATAGGAGAAAAACAAATTTCCAAAATTACTTTCTATAGAAATTCTGTACAATTTTAGTTTTCTACCTGTAGTATATTAACCCATTTCTTTTTACTTCTTCAACATTGTGTAGCATGCATGTGTTTTATGTAATCTTTGTCAAATTTTAAGTTGAAAATTTAATAATGGTTACTTTCATATACTTTAAATCCATAAGATTATAAACAAAATTCCCATGTTTATACTTATTTATAGTTATTTGATGGATTGCCTATTTTTGTTCTTTGTCAGCTTTTTTCTTTTACATACACTCATTTATACAAAAGTTTAAAAACTGTTTTAAATTCAGCTTACCAAAAATCATTTTTTTCAAAAATTAAAGTATAGTTGATTTACAATGTCATGTTACATTCAGGTGGACAACATGGAGATTTAGATATATATGTGTGTTTATATATATATGAAAAATGTTCTTTTGCAGATTTTTTTCCTATAAGGTTATAAAATATTAAGTATAGTTCCTTTGCCATACAAATTATCATACTAAGTGAAGCAACCCAGACAGAGAACAAAGACAAAAACCAATATCATATGATATTGCTTATATGTGGAATCTTAAAAAAAAAAAAGATACAAATGAACTTATTTGCAAAATGGAAATAAACCCACAGTCAAGGAAAGCAAACTTGTGGTTACCAATGGGGAGTGAGGGGGATAATTTAGGAGACTGGAATTAACATATATACAATGCTATATATAAAATAGATAGCCAACAAAAATTCTTGTCGTTGTATTAAACTCATTTAAACTTTACATGTCACTATTTTATTTTTTCAATATGACATGCATAACTTTTATATTTTTGGCAACATGTTTTTAATTAGAAATAAAATACATATTATTGATCACATTTTAAAAACAACAGAAATATATTTTAGTAAATAGAATAAGGGATGGATATCACACAGTGTCATCTACTTTAAAAATGTGGTAATTTATTCTATAGATATTTCATTATAAATATATACCTATAAAGTTTGCATTTTATACTATATAAAGCTTTATTTTGTTTTTGTTTTTAATTCTAATTATCACTATATACTATATCCTATTTCTAGAATCGTTTTGAAAATCTGATTCCTAAAACTCTATATATAGTGACAGATAATGCTTTATTTAATATATTTGCTGTTCTGGACATTAGGCTTGTCATTTATGCAATCATAAATAATGACAGTACTAAATATTCTTGTTAACAATTGTTGGAGGGCATTTATGGTAAGATTTTTTTCCATTGGATGAATTCTTAGAAGAGTTAGTAGACCTAAAGAGTGTGAATGGTTCTAAAACTCTGTATGCATATTGACATATTACTCTTTAAGTTTGTTTCTCAACACCTTTTCCAAGAACGTATGTGTGAAGGGGATGATTATGCTAGGTTGTAATGAAAAAAAAATTATGGTAATGGCTTTATTTTTAGAAGGCTGAATTTAAAAAATATATATTATTACCACTGGTATTACTTCTTTTTAAAATGTGTGTTCATATAATCATATATTAAATTAAGATATCATGTACATTTTTGACCTGTAAGAACTATGTATATATTAAGCCTATATTTATACTTAGATAATATACCATACATAATATCATACTATAATATATACCCATCTTATTTTCAGAATCCTTCTCATGAAGATTAACACTGATTGGATGGCTTTTTCTAAATTAATTTCTGGTGTAAAAGACATCAATGTGGGAGTTCCTGTGGTGGCACAGCGGAAATGAATCTGACTAGGAACCATGAGGTAGCGGGTTTGATCCCTGGCCTTGCTCAGTGGGTTAAGGTTCTGGCATTGCTGTGACTTGTGGTGTAGGTCACAGAAGCGGCTTGGATCTCGCGTTGCTGTGGCTCTGGCGTAGGCCGGCAGCTGTAGCTCTGATTAGACCCCTAGCCTGGGAACCTCCATATGCCTCAGGTGCGGCCCTAGAAAGACAAAAAAAGAAAAAAAGAAAAAAGGTATCAATGTGGACAAGTCGAATGAGGGTACCTCAGAGAATTATTTATTTCAGAGAAGAACCTGAAAAGGCATTTTTGCTCATTTCATATTAAATGGCACCATGAAAATAAGAGGGAATATGGTTGAAATAATTGTGTAAAAAGCAAGGATTAATAATTGTTATTCAGCTCCCTAAATAGAAGAATGCAATTTGGACCATTTTCTTATTAATATCCAGGATTTTGTAAATGAAATTAAAAGTAATTTTCTAAACTAAAAATAAATGGAGAAAATAAATATTACTGATAATAACTTTCAAATACTTGTTAAACTCCTAAGGTTGTTGATTCGAATTAAAATTCACTCTATGTAATTATTCACAGCAAAAAGGATCTATTCTCTCCACTGAATGTGGAAAATACTGGAAAAGAAGAAAATATCATGTTGATATAATGGCTGTGATAAATAAAAATGACTGTATCCTGAGAATAATAGAGAGCTAATTATTTAACTAATACCAATAACACTAAAATTTAAGACAGGACCTTTAACAAGTATTATTAACAGTGATATTTGGGTTCACTTCATATTATAGATTTCTATAAATTTTTACCTGAGGTTTATCAGGTAATAACATAAGGAGGTAAATTAAGAGAAATTTAAATGGAAAGTTAAAAGTACTGGCCAGGCTTTCATATATGCAGGTTGCCTTTTAGTGCTGGGATCAATGAAACACATATACAGAAGGCAATGCCAAGCACTCTTTATAAAGTGATACATGATGCTTTCTTTGATAACTTCCTACTATTTCTCTATCAATTAATTGGTTTCCTAATCACCTAATGAATTTACTGTCAGTTATAGTTTTTAGTATTTATGAGATCCTGTCTGCAATTAGGACTTTTACAAGCCCGCTCCCAAGATGAGTAGAATATATAGATTCTACCCAGTGTAGACACACCTTTTCTCACTCAGGTGACAGATATGGAAGCCCTAAGAAAATCACTGGATTTCACTTTTACATGGGTTTGTTCTCTGTCTCATCCCATTATAAGGAAGATAAACAAGGTTTCAGAGTTTTCTGTATCTGTAAACTTAACAGTTTGTCCATGGATGTAAAGATAAACTACAATAATGTATCTAGTTAATGTAATGTGAAAATTTAATTGTGGTTATTAAAAATAATAAGTAAAGTAGAGAGATATAAAATGAGGATAATAAAGCCAGATAGTAAGGGATGTTTGTTTTTAGCAAGAATGTATAATTGCGATATTCACGCTTTGAGCTACTTGTGGGGTATAACATTTATTACAAGTAGGATGTTCAAAGAGCAGGTGTATCAAGGTTAAACTTCACAAAGCCAGGATCAATAAATCCTACCTTAAGGATGGAGACAAAAAGGATTTTAGAAGGCAGGAATTTGGTGACAAATAAAATTACTTGCAGTAACCACTGAAGATACTGGTATTTCATGAATGGACAGAGGGCAAATTACTGTTACTGCCCTGTAAATGTACTTTGGAGGTTATTGGGAATACTTCAGAAAGAATTTATTATGGAAAACTGTCAATGCTGATAAAATGAAATTAAAAAAGAAAGAAAACAAGACCAAAAAAGCCATACATTAAGATCCAAAATTTGTTAAATGTATAACTTACATTAAAACTTATCTCACTCTTTTCAGATGATTTAAATTAAATCATTTAAATCAGTATAGATTCTCAAAAAGTTTACAGCATAGTATATAGAAACCAAGAGAAAAAAAAAAAAAACAATACAAAGTGAGCTGAAGGAAAAGAACAGTCAAATAACTTATTTGCACGTGTCTATAGATTTTTTAACTTGAGTTTTAATTTAAAAATAGATATTGGAGTTCCCGTTGTGGCGCAGTGGAAATGAATCTGACTAGGAACCATGAGGTTGTGGGTTTGATCCCTGGCGTTGCTCAATGGGTTGAGGATCCAGTGTTGCCATGAGCTGTGGTGTAGGTTGCAGACTCCACTCAGATCTAGGATTACTGTGGGTGTGGCATAGGTTGGTAGCTACAGCTCCGATTAGACCCCTAGCCTGGGAACCTCCTATGTGCCACAGGTATGGTCCTAAAAAGACAAAAGGCAAAAAAACAATAAATAAATAAAATATAAAAAAATAGGTATTATCGGAGTAAACTCTTCATCTCACATAAAGATGTAAATTTATTTTAGGAAAGGGCAAAAGTTATCTGATCTTTGAAAACTTATGAAAAAGAACATATGTTTTCCCACATGGTCTACTGAAAATAAGGGTTTCCAAGAAAAGGGCAAAGAGATATAATTTCTAGAATATGTCTTCTAAGATCACTGATAAAATGCCCACTGTCACCCTAGGCCAGTTTGAAAGGTTGCATTCATATGATCAAAACAATACCACATTTTTACATTTTTTTTTTCTTTCTTAAAGTTAAAAAAATAAAGGAAGTATATCCAACTGCATATATGTGTTGCCTTTTTTGAGAGCTCTTGAGACTTAAATAACATTTAGAAAACTGGTTCATTTTAAAGCTAAATCATTTTTACTTTTTTTGAATATGCTGATGCTTTATTCATTTGAACCACAGATCTTGTGCGCAGAATCAGGTTCACCCCTGGAAATCTGCTCCAAAGTTGCTCTGTTTTTAATCCTACTTGAATGATGTATAATAGGAACTACATTTATTGGCCCTCGAGTTTATAAGCGTAAGTATCAAATACAATATTTGAATGTTTAGAATTAAATTAAAGGTTTGGGATGGTTATAATGTTTATATTTTCTTACTATGACATTATTATAACAAAAACAATGGAAGCAGCACACAGCTTAACTCAGCAGGTCTAAAATTGCTCATGATTATAGGCACCTATGCAGGAACTTAAAAAAAATACCAACCCAAATCTAAGAATTTTATAGTGAATCATCCCATGAGGCAAATAAATGGCTTTTTTAATTTTACTGTTTTTGTAGTTGTCATGATAATTATTTGGAGTGAGCTAGACTACTGCCTGTTACTGATATAAAGAGCCACCATATTAAGCAATGGGACAAAGAGATGCTGGTTTCTCTCTCTCTTTTTTTTTTTTAATTAAAATCCATTTTTTTTGTTGTTGAAGTACAGCTGACTTACAATGTTTGTTAATTTCTGCTGTATGGCAATATGATTCAGTTATACAGATACATTTTTATATTATTTTCCATTATGGTTTACTACAGGATATTGAATCTAGTTCCCTGTGCTATACAGTACAACCCTGTATATGGTCCCTATGTATATAAATACATATCCCTAGGATATGTTGTTTATCCATGCTATATAATGGTTTGCGTCTGCTAATCCCAAACGCCCAATTCATCTATCCCCCAACTCCTTCCCTACGCCAGCTTCTTAATAAGTAATATTCCAAAATACTTCTTATAAACCTACTTGCATATAATTCTGAAGTAACACAATACAAGAGAATATGTGTTCAAATAACTGTTATCTCCATTGCGTGTGTGTTTGTTAGTATAGAGTTCAGAGGAGAGGGAGCAATGGCTTTGCTTTACCAGTAGCTTTGTTTATAGTCTAAAAGATTAAATATTAATATTTCATAATTAGAGATGCTTCCAATTTTCCCAGAAAAGCTCATGTTTTTTAAAAATATATGCAAGATTTGAGTTGCATATACAGGCAATGTAATAGATTAGTATCATGCTTTATCCCACTTCATTTTTCCATTTAGTAAGATATAAAGCATATCAGAGAAGATATCTTGTATTCATTTGTTTTTACCATCCTCTGAGCAGATTATTGAAAAAGAAAAAAAAGGAGAAATAGGTAATGTATCTAGGAAGGTGGGTGGTATATTTTCTGAACTGTCACACTGTCTGGAACTTATGCTAGCTCCTATATGACATATAAATATTGTACCTTAAAATATACAAAATGTAATAATTGGTAAAGTTACACTCATTGTGCCAGTGTGGGTTGTTTTGCTCACTCTCCTCTGAAGGTTGAGCTGAGGGCTACTAATATTATTGTAAAAAATATTCTTCTCAGGAGAAGTATTACAAATGTGGGGGATCCTTTCAATTTATTTCATTTTTAAGACAAATTAATATAGTTCTTATTGATCAATATAACGGTGTGCAGTTAAAAAAAAGAATGTTTATTTTCCTTAATCAAGTTCCTTCATCAAATTGTCTAATCCTGGATCACCAAAGTCAAAGGTCCAGAAAATCTGGCATATATTCATTTACTTTTAATGTTTTTTTTTTTCCTTTTTTCAAAATGAATTAATTAGTCAAAAATATCCGCTAAGTGGCTTCTCTGTGCGCTAGGCACTGACCTGGGAACAGGGAACAAGGAGGGGTGGAATGTTACCAAGCTTATCTAACACACTGGATTCTCATGCAAATTAGAGTACAAGGTGCTATGGTTCTAAAGGGTTTGTGCAAGTTGCTATGGAGCTCATATGGGAAGATGCATTATTCCTATCAGAGGATTTTGGGGGGTGACAGTGAAGGAGTTATAAAGGCAGCCTCAAATCTTACCTAATAGGCAGTTGTTACCTTTCAATCACTTTGGCTAAAAGTTGAAGCATACTTACTATGCCTTCTCTGCTGGTAAAAATTATATAGAGGCTAGATGTAGAAACTAAGAATTAAGAGTACTGTAGAGTGAAAACTGGAAAATTTTCAATATATTTAATAATGAGAGAGTGCTTGCCGATGTCAAAAACCTGCAGAGATGTTAGATCAGTACTTTAAAAAGGGCAATGTAGAGAGCTAAAACAAATGGGTAGACTTTACAAGCATACATTCTGTAGAGGAGAGGCAACTTTGAGCATTCAAAGGTTAAAAATTGCAGCTTGTGAGAGCTCAGTTGCAGGCCTGTTCCCTTTCTTACTTTTATTTGGAATCTGTTAGTTATTTATTTTGAGGTAAAAGCATTTTCACAATTGTGCAATTGTGAGAGCTCAGTTGCAGGCCTGTTCCCTTTCTTACTTTTATTTGGAATCTGTTTGTTAGTTATTTTGAGGTAAAAGCATTTGTATAAGCATTGTTGATACAAATGTGTCGCTATCCTGTCATTTACATTGAATTTAAACAATAAAATTCTAAACATTATTTTGAAGCGAAATATGAGGGATTATCATGTAAGTGAAACTAAAATCACTCTGGAAAATAATCAGAAGTTAAAGATTTTGTGTGTTAAAGACAATGCCTGTCTCTTCCATCTTGAAACTGTTGTTGCATTGAAAAAGCGATTAGAAACTATGTTCAAGCATAAGAAACACCAACTGGAAGGAGCTTACCTAGTTCTTAAGAATTTATTTAGACAGTTTTATAGATTTAGACAGAAAAAATATATTTTTTTTTGCAAAATGATATTTTAATGGATATATTCTGAGTATGTATACAGTGAAGAATGATGATCGAGAGTACAGTGTCCTAATATGAATGAAATTAGGAAATTTGAAGGGTAAATAAAGGACTTTTAGCAAATTAAGATGTATAGATGGGATGATGATAGGAATACAAAATATGCTGTCAACCCAAATTATTTGTCACACATGGGTATTTATAGAGGACTTTTTTTTTTTTTCCCCTCTGTGTAGTTAGGCAACTCTCAGTGCCCTTTTCAAAGGTCAGCAACTCCCAGGAAGATGGATTATATATAGGTAGAACAATCTGGCATCTGTTATGTTAAATTCCTGCTAACACTAATAAGATTAACTCTGCCCTTTTCCCTCTATTACCAAATAGTTTCGGAGGTCTCATTTTTAGAAAAGTATCTGGTAGAGTTTATATGCAAAGAGTATCTCCCTTTCCTATTACTTGGTAATAAGTTAAGATATTTTATAAGAAATATTAGTTAGAACAAAACCCTTTTGGACATGAAACAAGCACTGGAGTATAAAGGGCATTTCTCAGTTGGTATCTGAGCTCCATTACATTTTAGCTGGATAAGCACTAGTACAATAACTATACTAACTTTTTTATTATATTTTAAGTCATTCCAAAGGAGTCAGCCCCTTTACAAACAAAATAAGGCACTTTATCAGTAATGTCTGTTTTCCTTAGGTGCTCACCTACTAAGTGAGCTCTGCTGTGGACTACTTAATGACTATCCTTTTAGCTTTTCATTTATTTTTAATATTTTTTAAATTTTTTTGGCTGCGCCTGTGGCATGTGGACGTTCTCAGGCCAGGGATCAAACCCACGCCACAGTAGTGACCCAAGCTGCTGCAGTAACAATGAGGGAAACTTGTTCTGCTGTGCCACAAGGGAACTCATATTTTCTGAGTTTTTAAGGTGTTTTTCTTATGGAATACAGAACAATGCACCACTTGCAAAAGTGGCCTGCTTATTGAATGAAAACTAAAGTGATGACTATTTTCTCTTCATGCAAAGGGTTGCATTAAATAAAATTGTCATGAAAAATTTAGTTAGTAGACAAACAAAACCCGGTACAATCTCATTTCACTTGTGTATGCAGACTTAGAGTGGACAGAACATTTGTTGTGGAGATACAGATTGATATTTGAAAGAACGTGAGTAGAAAGATATCTTTTACAGAACACACATGATGAATGATGATGTTACACAAAAAATGCATAAAACGAAATGAGAAATACTTTTCAAAGATTATAGTTAATTTATTCCAAGCAATCTTTTCAAAGAATTTTAAAATATTAAATACTAATTCATCCTTTAAAAATATTACATTTCCTAGCAGCAACTAGTTTGTTGGAAGTAACCCCTTGAAAACAAACAAAAGCATAATTGTATCATTTATTAATCATTTAAGATTATAGTGAAATTGATAATGGATATGTTAACCTTAAAGAAGAATTAATTTGAATTCTAATTTCATGGTTATATATTTTTAGAATTGTCAGGAACAAATTCTATTCACATCCATATGACTTTCTCTTATAATTATATAGTAAAATCATACTTTCAAACTTTAATTTCTTTTTTCTTTTTACAGCCATGCCTACAGCATATGGCAGTTCTTGGACTAGGGGTCCAAGGGCTTACACCACAGCCAGCCATAGCCATGGTAATGCTGGATCTAAGCCTCATCTACAACATACACTGTAGTTAGTAAAGCTTAGGGATAAAGATTAACAATGATTTCATTTTTATAACTCTGATTTCTCCATATGGAGAGTAGCAAAATACAAATTATTATGGTGTTATAATTTTAAATAGATGTACCTTTATCATCAAAGTAGTACATACTCAACGGCAAAAAAAATAAAATGCATTAAAAAATCCCACTGCCCAGAGACTGGTATTGTTAACATCTTATTCTATGTAATCCAGACATTTTTGTACACCTAAAGTGAAACTGAATCATTCAGAAAATGTCTGTAATATCCCGTGTTGCTGTGGCTGTGGTATAGGCCGACAGCTGTGGCTCCAATTCCATGCCTAGCCTGGAAACCTCCATATGCGCTGTGAGTGCGGCCCTAAAGAGACAAAACAAAACAAAACAAAACAAAACAAAGCAAGTTTATATCAAGCAGTTTGTGCAAGTGAATTTTTTAAGCAGTTCAGGTAAGTGGATACTTCTTTGCATGCATTAATTATCCTATTGAATATGATTTTGTTTTAATTTGGTTTTCTAATTTTAAAAGGTAGCTAATTTTAAATACCCTTATTGGATTTTTAAATAGTAAATTTCTCATTCAGGTTATCTGTCTGTGTTTCTATTGCCATATTCATTTTCTAATCAGTAGAGGTCCTTTATGTATTTTAATAGATACTGACTTCTGCAAAATTTCTCATTCTGAGCTATGTGAGAAACTCAATATTGAATTAATAAAATTTGCATTTTTAAAGAATCAGTCATATAATTGACCAACTTAAATGTTACGTGAAAGTCATTGCTATGAGTGGGTTAATATTAACCTGAAGTAATATAGTGACTTTCTGTATCATATAGCATATTATTTAGGCAAATGATAAAGCTGAATAAATTATAAAATGTAGATGGTGAAAACAGGAGTTGCATATTCTCTTGTGAAATAAGTTTAAATTTACACTATGTTTAAGAAGAAAAAATAATAACATGCTAGCGAAAAGAATTTAAAAGAATAATTGATAAAGAATATACTGTGAGAATAAAGTACAGGATATAAAGCTTTTTGGTATAGTATTTGGAGTATAAAATAATCTTTGAGTCATAGTAGACCATAACCTTGAAGTATTTCAATGATAAGAAGTTACTGGTGATGAAAAAGCATGATATTTGATAGCATTAAAGACTAATGTAATAGGAAATTGATTTCCTAACACCTTTCCCTTTGCATAGTGTCTTTTCCCTTAGATTGAAAGAGAATCAATACATGAATATCTGAGTATATGAAAGGCAGCCAAGTGCAAAGAAAACACTGTTCAATTAACAGTTAGGAGATCTGATTTCTTAACCTAATTGTGCCACAAATGAGTTGTATGACCTTGGGCAAGTCATTTGGTCCTTCCAAGGTTTACTTTCTTCATCCCCAAAAGAGAGTGGTATCCAAGGCCCAGCACTAAATTCATGTAACTCAATTTTGAAATAAATTTTAATCAAAAAGGCAGAATTAAACACACCGGATATCCTTTGATGATGTCTCTCAAACTCTCTTCTATGGAAGGCTGGTTCCCTTTTTATAGTAACTAATGCTTTGTGAGAGTTTAATTTGGAGTAAGCAGTATTCCTACTGAATGCTTGCAAAACTCTGGAAGGTCAGTATTGCAATCATTTCATTTTATAAATGAAGAAATTAATCTAAGTGAGGCTAAACAATCTGCCTTGGTTCACAGTGCTAGTGAGCAGTCAAAGTATGATTCAAAGCCAATCCATGACTTCAAGCATTACCTACACTTTCATAAGCATGCATTTTTACTCAAATACTCTTGGCAAACACTGGCTTCAACAGAGCAAAATCAGTTGAACATAAGACGCTTTAGAATATTGAAGATTTGTTTTGAATATCTAAGATGGAGTCATGTGTACAGCTGCCCACATTTTTTTTTTTTTTTTGACTACAAAATTCCTATGAAGAAGAATACAGAACATGTCAAAGGCACCAGACTTCTGCAAAACACTTTTGGAAAATGCTGATTCTTGAGTCCTAGCGCTATCCAATGGTACTTTCACTCAGGAAGATCTTTATAAAAAACAATTCCTTGGAGTTCCCGTTGTGGCGCAGTGGTTAACAAATCTGACTAGGAACCATGAGGTTGCAGGTTCGATCTCTGGCCTTGCTCAGTGGGTTAAGGACCCGGCGTTGCTGTGAGCTGTGGTATAGGTCGCAGACATGGCTCAGATTCCGCGTTGCTGTGGCTCTGGTGTAGGCCAGCGGCTGCAGCTCTGATTCGACCCCTAGCCTGGGAACCTCCACATGCCATGGGAGCGGCCCTAGAAAAGGCAAAAAAACAAACAAACAAAAAACAAAAACAAACAAACAAAAATTCTTTGAGTAATTTGGAGATGCATTAGTAAAAGATGCAAAATTTATCCATGAGATAAATCCCATTTTCCACATTTTCCTTTTCAGTACATTTTAATGTAAGAAATTTTACCAGTGCATTAAAAGATGTGTTTACCAAGGGAAAACTGGTTTCATGACAGTGATTGCAGTGTTCTGGAAAAATCTGGATACTTTTATATGAAGAGCATTCTTTCCCAGCAGTTTTGCTTAGGACATTGTGGAAAACACTGTTTACCATGTCTTAGTAGTTCTGAAATTCACACATATTGATTGTGTGAAAAATATTTTCTATATTATTTAAAGAATAATCACAACATATACCATTATCCTATGAATGTCTAAGTATTTCATTTACATTCATCAAATAAGCAAATTAGAATAAAACAAAAATTACAATTCTCCTAAATTAGATACTTTATCATATTTAATCATCGTAGATATTATCAATATCACTTGGAACAAAAAATCTGCAAAAAAGCACAAAATCAAAAAAAAAGAATTTATACTCATTGACAGTGTCAATAATAGATATAAAATCTATAGACTGGTATTTGATATCTTTTATAGTGATTTTTCTCTTTCTCCTGAGACTCATAAAATACATTCACTGAGAAAATACCCCAGAATTAGAATACATGGAATAACATAATACAGTTGATCCTTATTATTCACAGATTTTGTATTTGTAAATTACAAATGTGCAGCAGATAATATTGTTGTGAAGCTGAAAGACAAGTTTACAGTCATGTTACTCAGGATAAGGAAAATGTTAAACTCTTTTTGGCCAGTTCTGGCTGGATCCTGTGTTTCAGAAGGTAAAGTGGTTTGGGAAATGTTAAACTTGCAGGCAGGACAGGTGCTGCAGGTCAGGACTTGGTAGGAATTTTTAATACCTTCTAAGGGCTACACAGGAAAAGAGTTACGTTGAAAAACAGATTTTCAATGTTGATGACACTAACATGTTTTATAAGAACTTTGCCAAATGATTCTCTACAGCAAATGATACTTCAGTTGACAAAAATCTTGTGACCAGAGATTCTCAAGAACCTGACCCTGTGCTTTCCAATGAAAAACAGTTCAGCCTTTGCTAAACTATAGATTCAGTGTTCACGGCAACATTATGAACATTAGTACTGTAATCAATGAGAATCAACTATTTATTAAGATTTTATTTCCAGATATGCCTCTGAATTCCTTCTAGAATGTACAGAAAGAATTTTTTTTTTTTTGGTCTTTTTGTCTTTTCTAGGGCCGCTCCCTGGCATATGGAGGTTCTCAGGCTAGGGGTCTAATCGGTGCTGTAGCCAACAGCCTACGCCAGAGCCACAGCAACGCAGCATCCAAGCCGCATCTGCGACCCACACCACAGCTCACGGCAGTGCCGGGTCCTTAACCCACTGAGCAAGGCCAGGGATCGAACCTGCAACCTCATGGTTCCTAGTCAGATTTGTTAACCACTGTGCCAAGACGGGAACTCCAGAATTCTTGAAGATAGAAGCTGAATGATTTTTTTTTTTTTTTTTTTTTTGAGCCACAACATCACTGCTCTGGGCTCCCAATGCAAAAAAAAAAAAAAAAAAAAAAAGTGGCAACAAATGTGGTGGGCAGACTGCATTCCAAAATGACTTGTTTATAGTGAGGACTGAGGTGTCAAAGGAGAGTTGAGAGAGAGAACCTATGATATAAAAATCAGAATTCTTCAAGCAATGTGGGTGGAAGGAAGACCCTCCATTCCCCTCAACTGGATTCTTGGACAGGAAACTGTCAGAGTGGGAGAAAATGACAAGATGGATCTTGAGCATCAGCTGCCAAACTTACTGAGACTTGCCAGATACACCAGGAAAATTTAGAATGACCAGAGTTTATTCTTTATGCAAATATCCAGAAAAGCTTAAATTATTCTCACTCATAGGATACAATTACTCATTTTAGAGGGTACTCTAGTTTAGAAAAGCTTATGAAGTCTAGGATAATAGTAATAGAGGACATAGGAGATTTTATGTGGTAGATAGGCTACTATATACGTAATTTAGTATTACACATGAAAATTAAAAAAAAAAAAGCAGTTACCTGGAAAGGCAGATCTCTGTTTCAAGAGAAAGGGGTAGAGATTTTAGGTATAGAAATGATTATTGATAAACTATAAAGAATTATAGACAATAATTCATACATATATGCTAACATTTATTAAGGATATATACTTAACATAAATTTATATTATACATTATCTACATATTTATCCATATAAACCACAATATATAGATTTGATAGTTAGCTACAAATACGGGTTGTTTAGCACAAAGGTACAAGTAGGAATCTTCAAGCCAAACTACATAAGAAAAGGGTGTTAGCAGCAGCTTGAAGAATGCCCACTACTAAGAAAATTAACAAAACAGAAGACATGTCATAATGCTGTGAAGAAAGTAAAGTAGAATATAATGATGTGACCACTGGGACTGGATGTCATCACTGACCTAACTTCTTATCAATGAAGGTAACAGGCTGGAACAAGGTGTGTTACATTTAAGGCAACCAGTGTGCATCACAAAAATAAAGTTGGGGGAACATTATATGAAAAACTTATAGTAGGGACGTGGGTAGAGGTATGGAAAAGCAGCAAAACTAGCCTTCCTCAAGTTTCCACAGACCGCATACTAAATTTTTAAAAGGAATTTCACAGTGCTTGGTGGTTGCTAAGTACTCAACAGATTTTATTTAAATAAAATAAATTACTCAGACTCTAGTAAAAAAACAAAACAAAAAAAACACCCACCCAATCATGTGACCTGGCTATTATCAACATTCCTATCAACACGGCAAAAAAATGAGACATTAAGTAAACAGTATCAGGATGTACAGTACAGACTCAGGATGTGAATGTAGGCAAGTTCAAGTTTTCAACATAAGTTCCTCCTCTGCTGTAATGCCTACCTACCTAAGTTGGGATGTTGGTGTATATACCTCCCTCTCTCAAAAAATTATGTGTTTACTTGTTTAAATAGGCTCTATATTTAATTTAAGATTCACAGCAAAATTGAGGAGGAAATACAGAGTTTCCGTATTTACTCCCCATCCTACACATACATAGTTTTCCCAGTTATCAATGTCTCCCACCAGAGTGGTACAACCGTTAGAGTGGATGAGCCAACACTAACATATCATTATTACCCAAAGGTCACAGTTTACATTAGGTTTCACTCTTGGGGCTACACATTCTATGAGTTTGCATCAGTGTACAATGGCATGTAGCCACCATTACAGGATCATTTCATTGCCCTAAAAATTCGCTGTGCTCCAGCTGTCCACGCTTTCCTCTCGCTTAACTCCTAATAATCACTGATCTATTTACTGTCTGTACAGTCTTGTCTTTTCCAGAATGTCATATAAGTGGAATCATACAATATGTAGACTTTCCATATTGGCTCATTCACCTAGCAATATTCACTCAGGGAACCTCCATGTCTTCTCATGACTTGATAGCTCTGAATAACGTTCCATTCTTTGGTTGCACCACAGTTTATTTTTCCATTCACCTCCTGAAGAATACTTTGGTTGCTTCCAGGTTTTGACAAATGCTAATAAAGCTGCTATAAATATCTGTGTGCTGTCTCATATAAATATAAATCTAGAATCCTTTGCAGTAAATACCAAGGAGCAAAACTGCTGGATTGCATGGTAGGGTATGTTTTACTTTGTAAAAAAATGCCAAATAGTCTGCCAAAGTGGCAGGACCATATTGGAATCCCAGTAGCATTGCATGAGTGTTTCTATTGCCACACATCCTCACCAGCATTTGGTGTTGTCATTTTCCTGGATTTGGGCCATTCTCTAACAGGTATATAGAGACATCTCATTGTTTTAATTTGTATTTCTCTGGCGACATATAAAGTGGAACGTCTTTCTTCCTATGTGCATTCATCATCTGTATGTCATCCTTCACAAAGTATCTGTCAAGATCTTTGGCCCATTTTTACATTAGGTTGATTGTTCTCTTATTGCTGAGTTTCAAGAGCTTTTTGAATATTTTTGGATAATTATCCTTTATCAGATATGTCTTTTGCAAATATTTTCACCCAATCCATGGTCTGTCATTTCATTCTTTTTACATAGACTTTTGCAGGCAGAATTTTATAATTTTAATGAAGTCCAGCTTATCAATTATTTCTTTCATGGATTGTGACTTCTGTGTTGTATCTAAAACTTTAAACAAACTCAAGGTTATCTAGATTTTCTCCTGTGTTACCTTCCAGGAGTTCTGTCATTTTGGTTTCACATTTAGGTCTATTACTCTCTTTGAATTAATTTTTGTAAAGGATATAAAGTATGTTTAGATTAATTAATCTATGGCCATTTGTGAAAGTACCATTTATTAGAAAGTGTATTTTTGCTCCATTGTATTGTTTTTGTTTCTTTGTCAAAGGTCAGTTGTCAATATTTATGTGGCTCGACTTCATGACTCTCTCTTCTGTTTCATTGATTTGTCTGCTTCACCAATATCACGGTCTTAATTACGTAGCTTTATAGTTTGTCCTGAAGTCATGCAGTGTCAGTCCTCCAGCTTTGTTCTTCTTCAATATCATATTGGTTATTTTGGCTCTTCTGTCTCTTCATATAAATTAAGAATCAGCTTGTTTAAAAAATAAATTGCTGGATTTCGACTGGCATTACCCAGAATCCATAGATCATGCTTAGAAAAAACTGACATTGTCTTCCTATCCATAAACTATTATGGAATAATTGATTAAGTTGTTTGATTTCTTTCTCTTTTTTTTTTCTTTTGTCTTTTTACGGCTGCTGCACCCATGGCACATGGAGGTTCCCAGGCTAGGGGTCCAATTGGAGCTACAGCTGCCAGCCCATGCCACAGCCAGAGCAACTTGGGATCCGATCCACGTCTGTGACCTACACCACAGCTCACGGCAATACCAGATCACCAACCCACCATGTGAGGTCAGGGATCAAACCTGTATCCTCATGGATGCTAGTCAGATTTATTTCCACAGAGCCACAACAGGAACTTCTAGTTCTTTGATTTCTTTCATCTGTATTTTGTAGTTTTTCTCATATAGAACTGGTACAATTTTTTAGATTTACATCTAAGTACTTCATTTTTAGAGTGTCTGTGTGAATGGTACTGTGTTTTCAATTTCAAATCCCACTAGTTCACTGTTGGTAAATAAGAAATCTACGGTGGTGTTCCTGTCGTGGCACACTAGAAACGAATCTGACTAGGAACCATGAGGTTGCAGGTTCGATCCCCGGCTTCACTCATTGGGTTAAGGATCTGGCATTGCCATGAACTGTGGTGTAGGCCACAGATGTGGCTCTGATCTGGCATTGCTGTAGCTGTGGTGTAGGCTGACAGCTATAGCTCCAATTGAACCCTAGCCTGGGAACCTCCATATGCCGTGGGTGCAGCCCTGAAAAGAAAAGAAAAAAAGAAAGAAAAACAAAAGAGAAATTAATGTGCATTTGTGTATTAAACTGCATCCTGCAACTTTTCTATACTCACCTATTTGTTCCAGAAGTTTTTATATAGAATCTTTTGAATTTTCTACCTAGTCTAGCCTGTCATCTATGAACAAAGACAGTTTTGTTACTTCCTATAAATATGTTTTATCTTCTTATCTTATTGCATTAGGTAGGACTTCTACGAAAATTTTGAAAAGGATAGGTAAGAGAAGACATTCTTACCTTATACATATCTTAGTGGGAAAATTTCTAGTTTATCACTACTACTTATGATGTTAAATATAATTTTTTAAGATATTCTTTTTCAAGTTTAAGTTCCTAATTTACTGGGAATTTCTGGTCTTGAATTTTGTCAGATGATTTTCTGCATCATATGATTTTTCTTTTTCTTTAAAAATTTTTTGACCTGTTGATATGATGGATTATATTAATTGATTTTCAAATGTTAAACTAGACATACTTGGGATAAATTCCAATTTCTAATGGCATATTTCTGGCTTTCATTTCTATTTTGCTGAGAATTTTTTCATGAGAGATATTGAGCTGTAGTTTTCTCTTTTTGCAATGTTTTTATCTGGTTTTGGTATTAGGTACTGATCTCATAGAATGAATTAGGAAGTATTCCCTATGCTTCTGTTATCAGCAAGGAATTGTGGAGAATTGGTACAATTCTCCTTAAATGTCTGGTAGACTTCACCAGTGAACCCATCTAGGCCTGGTGTTTTCTGTTTTGATAGGTTATTAATCATTGATCCAAATTCATTGATAGATAGAGGTCTAAACGTTGTATATTTCTTCTTCTGTGAATTCTGGCAGTTTCTCACTCCTCTTTACTCCTGGTACCTTTCTTTGGTCTGCTTTCAGCTCTGTCTGAAATTATTATAGCTATACCTGCTTTCTTTTAGTAAGTTTCAACATGGTAACTTTCTCTATTTAATTTTAATTTAAATGCATCTTTGCATTTAAACTGGGTTTCTTAAAGACAACATAGAGTTGGTTCATGTTTCTTGATCAATCAGTGTCTTTTAATTGGCGGCATTCAGACCATTAACAAAGAGATTATTAATGTAGTTGGATCAATATCTGTCACATTTACTATTTTCTATTTGTTAACCTTATTCTTGACTCCTATTTTTGTCTTCCACTATTTTCCTGTCTTTTACGATTTTTTTAAAATTTATTTTTTATTGTTATTTCCCCCAACACACTTTTTTTCCCACCGTACAGCAAGGGGATCAAGTTATCCTTACATGTATACATTTTTTTTTCTGCCATTGTCATGCTGCATTGTAAGTATCTAGACATAGTTCTCAGTGCTACACAGCAGGATCTCATTGTTAATCCATTCCAAGAGCAATAGCTTGCAACTGTTAACCTCAAGCTCTCAATCCCTCCCCCTCCCTCCCCCTCCCCCTGGGCAACCACAAGTTTCTTCTCCAAGCCCATGATTTTCTTTTCTGTGGAAAGTTCATTTGCGCTATATATTAGATACCAGATATGAGTGATATCATATGGTATTTGTCTTTGTCTTTCTGACTTATTTCACTCAGTATGAGAGTCTCTAGTTCCATCCATGTTGCTACAAATGGCATTATTTCATTCTTTTTTTATGGTTGAGTAGTATTCTATTTGTATGTATACCACATCTTCCTAATCCAATCATCTGTTGATGGACATTTGGGTTGTTTCCATGTCTTGGCTATTGTGAATAGAGCTGCAATGAACATGTGGGTACATGTGTCTTTTTTAAGGAAAGTTTCGCCTAGATACATGCCCAAGAGTAGGATTGCTGGGTCATAGGGTAGATCTATGCATAGATTTCTAAGGTACCTCCATAAGGTTCTCCATAGTGGCTGTATCAGCTTACATTCCTACCAACAGTGCAGGAGGGTTCCCTTTTCTCCACACCCCCTCCAGCATTTGTTATTTGTGGATTATTAATGATAGCCATTCTGACTGGCATAAGGTGGTATCTTGTGGTAGTTTTGATTTGCATTTCTCTAATAATCAGTGATGTTGAACATTTTTTCATGTGCTTGTTGGCCATCTGTATATCTTCCCTGGAGAAATGTCTGTTCAGGTCTTTTGCCCATTTTTCCACTGGGTTGTTGCTTTTTTGCTGTTGAGTTGTATAAGTTGCTTGTATAGTCTAAAGATTAATCCCTTGTCAGTTGCATCATTCGAAACTATTTTCTCCCATTCTGTAAATTGCCTTTTTTTTTTTTTTGTCTTTTTGTCTTTTTGCCATTTCTTGGGCTGCTCCTGCGGCATATGGAGGTTCCCAGGCTAGGGGTCGAATCAGAGCTGTAGTCGCATGCCTACGCCAGAGCCACAGCAACGTGGGATCCGAGCCGCGTCTGCAACCTACACCACAGCTCACAGCAACGCGGGATCGTTAACCCACTGAGCAAGGGCAGGGACCGAACCCGCAACCTCATGGTTCCTAGTCAGATTCGTTAACCACTGCGCCACGACGGGAACTCCTGTAAATTGTCTTTTTGTTTTCTTTTTGGTTTCTTTTGCTGTGCAAAAGCTTGTCAGTTTGATGAGGTCCCATTGGTTTATTTTTGCTTTTATTTCTGTTGCTTTGGGAGACTGACCTGAGAAAATATCCATAAGGTTGATGTCAGAGAATGTTTTGCCTGTGTTCTTTTCCAGGAGTTTGATGGTATCCTGTCATATATTTAAGTCTTTCAGCCATTTTGAGTTTATTTTTGTTCATGGTGTGAGGGTGTGTTCTAGTTTCATTGAATTGCATGCAGCTGTCCAGGTTTCCCAGCAATACTTGCTGAATAGACTGTCTTTTTCCCATTTTATGTTCTGGCCACTTTTGTCAAAGATTAACTGACCATAGGTGTCAGGGTTTTTTCCTGTGTTCTCTATTCTGTTCCATTGGTCTGTATCTCTGTTTTGATAACAGTACCACACTGTCTTGATGACTGTGGCTTTGTAATATTGCTTGAGGTCTGGAAGAGTTATGCCTCCTGCTTGGTTTTTGTTTCTCAGGATTGCTTTGGCAATTCTGGGTTTTCTGTGGTTCCATATGAATTTTTGGATTATTTGTTTTAGTTCTGTGAAAAATGTCATGGGTAATTTGATAGGGATTGCATTGAATCTATAGATTGCTTTGGGTAGTATGGCCATTTTTACAATATTAATTTTTCCAATCCAGGAACATGGAATATCTTTCCATTTCTTTACATCTTCTTTAATTTCCTTGATTAATGTTTTATAGCTCTCGGCATATAAGTCCTTTACTTCCTTGGTCAGGTGTATTCCCAGGTATTTGATTATTTGGGGTGCAATTTTAAAAGGCAATGTATTTCTGTATTCCTTTTCTAATATTTCATTGTTAGTATACAGAAATGCAACAGATTTCTGAATGTTAATCTTATATCCTGCTACTTTGCTGAATGTCTTTTATGATTTTGAGAATTTTATATTTTGTTTTATCTCTTTTCTTAGCATATTAGTTATACTTCTTTTAATCTCATTTTAGTTATAAATCATTTACTTTTATCTGCACTCTTATAACTGGGATAGTGTTTGGAAATGTGCAGTTTTCTTACTTGCATATGTAAAAGGAATATACATCTACAAAAGCAATGCCTTTTCATTTATAATTTTCACTATGAAACTCATGTTTACAGGGTTAGCTTTAAAAAGTGTGTTTTTAAAGAGTTTATTTTCAATTACACAATAAATGTAAGCATTTATTTTAATTGTATTTGTGTCTTAATTTAAAAAACTGAGTTTCCACTAGTATTGTCTGATATCTTACATCTTCATGTTAAGTATTCAAACAACTGTTTGAAATACAAAGGAAAATAAAGCATACATATTTAATTTGCAAACTGAACATTTCTAGGACAGGGAACTTCATACTATTTCACATTTTATGAAACCATACTGCCCAAAATAAAAGTAAAATTTTTAGAAGTCAGAAAAGTTAGGAGTGTTTTGTATAGCTATATGAGTATCTGACACATTTCTACCACAATAGTAAACATTGTTCAAATAAGACTGATCTCTTTTCAACTTGTGAATGCCTTTTTAGTCATTCAGGGTTCCCAGCTCTGATATCTAACATCTCTTGAACATTCAGGCAATGGGAAGGATTCTTATTGTAACAACTTAGTTAAGCTGAAAACATTTTTCTTGGACTTCCCTTCCATTTATATTTCCAATTTTGGTGAGCCACAAGATTTTTTTTTTTTTTTGGTATGAGAAAAAGAAAGCAGAAAAGAAAAAGGTATTCACACAGAAGATATTAGGTGCAGGGCCCAGGCTGCACCTAATATCACACATATCATTGCTTATCTGCTGGCTCATTTTGTTAGTACAGGGCAGCAGCCAGGACTGCAGGTTTTCCAGCTTTGCTAGTCCTATTTTCTTCAGTCTCATTGACACCTTGGTCAGGTGCCTACTCAATGCAGGCTTAAATGGCATCAACCTTTCATACAGATCACCTCTATCTATCACCAGTGTTTTGAATTTGGAGGGATCAGTCACTGATATACTGACATCTCTATCTGCTGTAAGATTTCATTTCACACTAGCAGGTTCCAATTTTTCCTTGCTTCCTTCCCTTCATACCATTTTTCCTTCCAAACCATCTTATCTTTGGAAGGTTAGGTTCTTAGGTTTTATGTCATCTCCTAATTGCTATACTTCTCTGCTCAAACCTGACTGAGACAGTCAAATCCAAATTTAGGCCATATTTTCTGCTTTAGTGGTACCCTAAACATACCTCTATCTCAATGTTTGTCAAATCGTCTTGCACTTCCTTATTCATTGTTCCCACTGCATTGAGGGTTATATGAGACAGAGATGTATCTTATTTATCTTTTTATTTAATAGATTAGTTATATGTACTATGCATTAAAAGCACTTAATAGATGATGATGAATTGAATGAGACCATTTACAAGTTTATGTTTACTTAAACACTTCCAAGAATTTTTTAAAGTAAAGTAATTCAAGGAAGTCTAATGTTGTTATAGTTTTTATCCTCACGGGCTCTTGTATGTAATAGTAGTAAGGTGAGCAGATGTTTAATTATAAGGAAGCCCTTAGGTCAATTGCTGATGTAGTTAATAAAGACTATTTTCACCTCAAACCATCTGTGAATCTTAGCTTTCATCATTCAAGGACTGTAGCTTTGTTCTTGATTACATTTGGGGATTAATGATATAATAGGCTACATTATCCTATAAGCCTTAATCTATTATAATCCTTGCTTTTATGTTTATGTCCAAAGATTCTGTTTTCAAAGCCTGTTCTGTTCTGAATACTCATGCCACCGCAGCCACTGATACGCTTTTTCTAGACTTTGGCAAGACACACCACTCCAAGTCTATCAGGGATAATGTCTTTGTTATAAACAGGGCCATTATAAGAGATAAAAGAATACACACACACACACACACACACACACACACACACACACACACCCATACACACACCCACACCCATCCCCCCCCACAAAGCCCCCATATAGTCCCTAGCATAAGTATTCATCCAATGAGTATTAGCTATTATTTTCAGATTTATTTTAATAGAGAATATTAGCTCAGCAATTTATAGGCACCTATGCAATATCATAGGTTAATTAAATGCTGATATATACACTGGGGTATAATTTTAAAAAGTTCATTGCTCAGTTGAAATTTTGAATTTTTCATATCTGTTACCAGATCGTACAAAATTAAGAAATCACTTCTGACTACAACTTAAGCAATTTTTAAAACTGCTATTTTTCCATTGCTGACAGCAATATATTAAAATTCTAAGAATACAACTCTCAACATTGGGAGGTATAGCCCATAAGACATTCTTTCTAAAAAGAATTTGACTCATTGCCTATCAATCCACTATTCTTTTTAAAAAAAGTTCTCTGTGATGTAGATTGTGGAATTTCTTTTAAATTTAATATTTTTATATGTGGCATTCCAAGAATTTTTTTTTTTATTTTTAGGGCCACAACTGTGGCATATGGAAATTCCCAGGCTAGGGGGGCCAATAAAAATTACGGCTGCTGGCCTACATCACAGCCACAGCAATGCTTAATCTGAGCCACATCTGTAACCTACACCACAGCTCATGGCAATGTTTGGAGCCTTAACTCACTGAGCAGGGCCAGGGATCAAATCTGTATCCTCATGGATACTAGGTGGATTTATTACTGCTGAGCCACAACGGGAATTCCCCAAGTAGGTTTTGAGGTAGGAAACAAAAATCCCGAGGAGCTAAATATCAATTTTTAAATAATCAGTCATATGTATTGACATCATATTGCTATTTATTTTAGCATCCATTGAAATTCAAGTCTAAGTAAATAGTGATGGTTATATCCCATTCCAAATAATATATATTATTCACATTTACAATATCCACCAAGAGAAACCTGTCTGTTGTTAGGACATTAATACTACAGCTAAAATTAATAGCAGATTATTTTAAGAACTTAAAATCTCAAGTGCAAGGACTGCCTGTCATTATTTCTAGGAGAAAGGATTTTAAAGGAAAACAAAAAAACCTTTAAGTAGGAAATTTTCATGGTTAGAATACTTGTGCAAAAAAAAAAAAAAATCTGTAATCCTTTCTCTGTGTTTAACAGGTGAGTTTCCAAATTCAGCTCATCCTTATCATTGTTAAACATCACCCTGAGAATCCACAGTGCCACTTCCCTCTCATCTGTGAGCGCCATACATCTATGAGTATCATTGTAATTCTAACTAATTAGTTTATTTTAATTATAATCAATACACTAAGGAGAGGTTTGCGACAGCTGATATGATTTATTACCAATTCTAAAAGCATTTGTCTTGCTTTTGGCAGTTGTGCTATCTCTGGAAATGCCCCTGCTTGCTTGGCAGCAACCTGTCAGGGTTGTTATGATTGCTGTTTGCAAGGACATTAGCTGACAGTTCTTCCTCCACTCCTGATAAATGTATGCCTGCCACGTAATCACACCCATGAGGTCTTGCCTTGGTATTCATCTATAGCTTCAACAAATATGAGAATATGCAGCATAAACATACCATAGTCACATATATACATGAGAATCTAACATAACATCATACGTAGTTGCAAGAAGTTTATGTGACAGTTCCTTCTGAAATGCCATACTACACAAGGCTATACAAGTGCCTGGGTTGGGGGAAAAACCTTCTTCTTATTGTGTTAAGGATACTTGAGTAGTTCTTAAAAACTAATAGAGTGGAAAATAATTCCAGAGGTATGAGACAATTTTCCCCAAGAGTAATATTTAAAAATTGGTGATTCTGAAATGGTCTAGGCTTTGCGGTAGCATGAGAATTTCCTATATTAAGTTATTAACAAAGACCTGCACTGGATGCATTCAAATATGTAACTCACCTCATGCTTTTCTAGCATATACTTATATTTTAAGGCTCTGCACTGGGAACTTGACCCTGTTTTTATTGATAAATCTTTTATCCTTCCCTCATGAATTATTCAAGTGCTGTGCCAGGCTAACTTATTCCCAGTGAGTGAAAAGGAGATCCTCAAATCATACACCACAATTTCTTTTAATAAAAAAACACACTATTTTAAAATAATTTTGTATCGATAAAACTGTATGTGCTTGGGTGACTTAACATTCTTTATTGTTGAAATAAATACTATAATTTGAAAAGTATTTGATTCATTAAATCAATCTTAAATGAATTAACTTTCTCATACTATTGGTCAACATCAAAAGAATATGGCTCCATTAGAAATGTGTAACTTGTCACACTGATATGCTAAAGTCAGTACTGCTCTAAGAAGAGAGAGAAGTGAAACCACTAAAGACTGTCTAATTGCATGATAAGAAAGAGACAGCAAGATGCTCACAGGTGATAAGGGCTAAAAATGACCAGGAATAGGCAATGATTTCTGGCCTCCTGACTGCAGGTGCATTAAAATGAGAGATAAAAGTTGCCATAGAGGATGTATTTTAAAAAGAAAAAAAAAGCTAAATTTTCTTTAGAGCGATTAACTGCAACCCTATTAAGCAATTGACTCTGACTACAGAAAGTATCCTACATTAAGTTAAATAAATGTGAATAATTTTACGATGAAATCATACGAAGGAAAAGAGCTGGAAATACTTTTAAGGGAAATACTTTGTATTTTAATTTCTTCACCTGTATATTTTGTTTTCTTTTTTATTGATTTTAGACTATCAGAAAATGGAAGGAAACTTTAAAACACTTCTCATTTTAAAGGAGAAGACACTGAATAGTCTACATAAAAATTCCCAAAACCTATTCTTATAAGGAGTGCCTAGATTACAAAGTTTTCAGATTCAATTTAGGTTAACCATTCTCTATAGTGTTTTCTTTTTTTAATGTATAATTTTCTGCATTGTTTTAATATTTAATATATATGCATCTGGACTTCCATATACAATACATTAAAGCCACTACATTTTATAATTTTTCAAATGAAATAGCTTGGCATGTATGAAGAATCAGGAATATGGTTAATATTTCAGTAAAGTATAAGAATACCTTAAGTAGGAAATATATACAATTCTGTGTATTCAGAGTGCAAATATGCCTTAATATTAGAAGTGTTTGAATTCCAACTGCTTTTCTACACAATAAATTTTAATATATTTAAATATATTTTCCTTTTGACTCCCTTTACATAGACACATTTATTCTATATGTTCACCAGAATAGACTGTGCCACGCTTTATTTTTTGTAACTCGTAAGATCATTTTTATTATCAGTTGCATTAAATGCTTTCTAATGTGCATCTCTCTCCATATCGTCTCTCAGAGAAACCAAAACCTCCTTAGAGACATGGACCTACCCTTCCTCCCCAATTACTCTAATTGATGTAAGACACTCTTCAGAGGAGGAGGAGAAGAAGAAAGATAAGGAGTAGGAGGAGGAGGAGATGACGATAAGGGGATGCTTAATACTACACTGTGGATGATTTTGTGTAACTGGCTTTGAAAAGCAATGTTGTATTATTGTGCTAAAACTATGACCAACTTGTTTTTTCATATTAGTAACATCTGCATTTTGAGGGGTTGAGTCTATCCCACTTCCATGTGATTTATGCTTATATTCTAAGTAGTCTAATTGTGGTAATCTCATTCAGACTTCCATTTTGACTTCAATGGGCCCTGCACTCTGCCTCTGTGAACCTGTTGGGAAATGTTTCCTTCCTCATAAAAGAAAGATCATGAGAAGAAATAATCAACTTTTTCCCACCAGGCACATTAATACCTGGTCCTGAATTGCAGAGCACATGCATGACAATGAGGGACTGATCATGGAAAAAATCAACAGACTTCGAACGATTCCCATAGATGGATGAAACCCATATCTTTGATAATACTGTTAAGTTACTGGAGTCAGCTACCACATGGCTTTTGGTTGTTGGAAATAATATATATCACATTTTAAGACAGAAAAATCAGGTTTTTAAAATATTTTCTGACAATGTCTTAAGTCAAAGCCTAGGGTATCTGAATTTTACTCTGCAGGTATAAGAAAGCAATCAGCTTTGTAAATGGAGAAACTAACAAAGATAATTTTTCAGGAAGACAAATCTAGCAGATTGTACGTGAAGGGCTAAGAAAGAGAATAGGAAATCTGTTATTTGGGTAAGAGAATATTATATGAAGCCATCACAGTTTTTTTTCAATAAAAAGTCTTTAATTTAATAAAAATTTCCAGGCATGCGAGAATCCTAGACCATTTGGACAATAAGTAAATGAAAAAAAACACTAAAAGCATACCCACAGGTGAGCCAGCTGTTTAAGTTAGGATAAAGGAATCTAAAAGATTTGATATGTTCACAATAGAAAGTACACACATAAAAAGGATGAAAATAAAGAATTAAAATTCACAAAAATAAAAAATTCATCTAGAACTGGAAAAAATATGAATTTAAGAAGAGTTTTGGAAAATTTAATACAGATTAGACATAGCAGAATATAGAATTAGTAGACTAAATTCATGGGAAATGCAGAAATTGAAACATGGAGAAAAAAATAAAGTGAAAATAATTTAAGAAAAAATGTAAGACCAAATTTAAAAAGATAACACATAGTCAGAGGCTTAGATGATGTAGGGAAATAATGAATATAAACAATAAGAAAATAAACAGATAAGGCTAAGAATTTTCTAAAGCTAAAGAAACATATCAACCCACAGATGCAAGGTCGGATCAATGTATACCAAGAGACATATTTGCACCACCACATCTAAGCAGATAATTGAGACATTGCCAAATATCAAAGAGGAGAATAAAACCTTAAAATAACCAAAAGAAAAAAAAAAAAAGATACGCTATCCGCAAAGGTGCAAAAACAAGACAGCTGCTTTGCAACAGAAAATGGAAACCTAAAGACAACTGTATAACTTTTATGTGCTGAAAGGTAGTGCTAACTTAAAATATATAGCAAATATAACCTTCAAAAATAAAGTTGTAATAAAGATACTTTCACATAAATACAAACTTAATTTCAAGTTTATAAATATGACTAGCCCTAGTTTCCCCAATCCTCTGATGCAGATGTTTGCAGAAATCAGGTCACCCAGGCATCAGAACCCTAAACCAGGCTCAGGTCAAATCTACAAATTATCCACCACAAGGAAAGCAAAGAGAGATTTAAGGTTCAGCTTATTACTGCACTTAGGAATCAGAGGCTCTGTGCATTCAGACTCAGGGTTCAAAAGCTCATGAACTCACAATACTAACTTATGCGACAGGAAGAAGATATCGTCTAAAAACTAACTGTCCTGCCAGGCACAGAATTTCTTGAGGATTGGATGCATATCCAATTTACTGTTTTATCACTTGAATGTATCAAGTACTAGGCATTGGGAGCTGTCTATAAATGACTATGGGATGACACTGTGAAAAAGGAAGGCAAGACATTGTTGACTAACCTAAGGCTGCAAAGGAACACTTACTACTCCTAAGTTAACTGAGAAGATTTGAATCTCCTGTAAGATGCAGAAACAGAAAATTCTTGGAAGAAAAGCATCACTGTGGCAGTTTCTTATAAACAAATCCACACGTCACAGGCACAGGAGGCCTGTAAGTATATATCATCTATTAACTACAGTCTATGCATTTACTTTGTGTATAAAGATATTCATGATTCCTATAAAAAATTCAGGAATACAAAAAAGATTAGGAAAAATGAAAAATGCACTAAAGATCCGTAACTCAGAAAAAAAAAAGGGAAAACTCCCACTAACATTTGAGTATCTTCTTAGTTAAGTATTCTTAGGTGCATATGTATTTATTTTGATTGTTGGGTTCACTGTATGTTTTTTTTTTACCTCTTTCCTTCTTGTAATATGAAGGGAATATGTGTCTTAAAAATCTTATTGGGGTCACTTTTATAACTTTATTTATTTATTTATTGTCTTTTTTTTTTTTTTTTTAGGGCCAAACCTGCAGCATGTGGAGGTTCCCAGGCTGGGGGTCTAATCCGAGCTGTAGCCGCTTGCCTAAGCCACAGCCACAGCAACATGGGATCCAAGCCACATCTGCGACCTACACCACAGCTCACGGGCAATGCCAGATCCTTAACCCACTGAGCAAGGACAGGGATCAAATCTGCAACCTCGTGGTTCCAGGTCAGATTCGTTTCCACTCCTCCACGATGGGAATTCCACTTTTATAATTTTAAATAGTTTTCTGTTTATCTGTGTATAATTACTATGATTATTCTATTGTTAAAGCATTACTCTAAGGTTATGATGTTTAGAACTTAGCAGTGTAATTGCTTTGTGTGTATCTGTGATGAAGAATAACTAGCATCACTGGCAGGCTTGTGCTGGTGTTAGGGAATGGAACATTTCCTTTTCTTAAGGTGGATGTGCCCTTAAGCATTCCCATATCACTGCCTGTTTTACTGAGGGCTCTGATGTCCTTAGCTCCTAGAAGATAATCTCTAAACCCTCTAAAATTTCTATAATGATAAGAGGATCTGTTATTCACGTGGGCCTTCATGACCATACCTGATATTTTATCCTCGCAAGATGATGCAGGTTGAGTGCAGCCACACCCAAAGGTCTTAGAGTGGATACTGGGCATATAAAAAGAACAAGTAACTCAGGTGCAACTAATCCATCAATCATTCCTAAGGAATAAAACCTCAATAAAACCTCTAGACTCAAAGCTCTAATGAACTTTTCAAATTGGTAATATTCCACATATATGGCCATACATCAACTTTGAGGTATCTCAAAGCTCAGTAAATCTTACATACATAGAGGATTTAAATGTGAGATACTGATTAAAATTTAAGATAATAATATGCCAAAGCGACCTTCTCCCATAGGAATAATGTACAGGAAAACAAGTGATTCCATGGTAGATAATGACATGTAAATTGCCATGTCACTTTTGCTCACAATGTCACTTTCATCTTCTATGCTTACCTTAATATATATATATATATATATTAAGTTCCATAAGCCATCAGACCACAGCTTTGAGGCAGGTGCTGAGAGATGGAATCTGGGTGGCATGGTATCTGAACAAAATTTTAAAGGTGCAATTTGGAAGTGTGTATCTTACCAGCCATCATTCTCCCTTCTGAGACTTGTTCTGATTGTTCTCTATTATGAACCTCAGGAGGTTTTTGCGGTTTGGATTCATGAAAATATATGCAAGGTAAGAGTAAGCTTTCAAGGCTCCTTTAGAATATAAGTGGCAAAAAATAAGGTAAGTATAAAAGATGGAAGTGACATCCTGAGCAAAGTGACTTGTCAGTTTCCTCGTAGGTCTTTGCATTGGAGTCATATTTTTATTATAGCACATATATATGTTGACTTCTCTTTTGTTACTGTATTGACTTTTTAAAGAAAGAAAACAGAAAAATAGCAACAAACTAAGATCAGTAAGATTTAATAGCATCACAATTTTTTTGAAAAAAAAATCCAAAATATCAATGCCCAAAATGTTCCAAGGATTTTTTTTAAATCACAGCATTCACTAATTAGCTATTCCTCATGTTGGAAATATTAGATTTGACTCCATGTTTTTACTTTGTTCTTAGTCGTTTGTAGTATGTATGCAAGGCTAGGAATAGAAGAGCATTTGCATCAAATGCATTTCAATTAGTAAACAAGGCAATTTACATGTCATTATCTACCATGTAATCACTTGTTTTCCTGTACATTATTCCTATGGGAGAAGGTTGCTTTAGCATATTATTATTTTTTAAATTTTAATCAATATCTCACATTTAAATCCTCCTATGTATCTCATTCCACCAATCTCTTTTTCCAAAAGAGTCAATGTTTATGATATAGTGGGAAGATTAGACTACATATTAGAATATTTGAGTCTAGGTATTAATCTCCCTAAACTATTTTTTCACATCTATAAAATATTCATTCACATACTCACCTGCCGTAAGAATGTACTGTGAAATAAAAATTGAATAAAATTTGAAATATCTTTTTGAATTTCTGTAAGTATCTTAAAATAGCAACAATGTTGTCAAATTATACCTATATAAAAATATCCCCCCTTGATCATGTATGTGGCAACTTAACTCCTAATGAAACTTCACAGGCTAGGGATTGAAATGGAGCTGCAGAAGAAATAACAAAATAAAATGCTGGAAGAAACAAGTGTAGAAAATATACGTGATAACTAAAGTTGCCTGCATTTTGCTGATTTTTTTCTTTTTTTTGTCTTTTTAGGGCCACACCTGAGGCATATGGAGGTTCCCAGGCTAGGGGTTTAATAGGAGCTATTGCCGCCAGCCTATGCCAGAGCCACAGCAATGCCAGATTCAAGATGCATCTGCAATCTACACCAACAGCTCACGACAACGCTGGATCCTTAACCCACTGAGTGAGGCCAGGGATCGAACCCACAGCCTCATGGTTCCTAGTTGGATTCATTTCCGCTGCACCACAAAGGGAACAAAATTTACATATTGACTTTGTTTTTCTAAGTATTTGATTATCTAATACACATCAAATATCTTAAGGTTAGTTTGATAAGAATTAAAATACATCTTTTAAATACATCTTTTTTAAAGTTATGTGTTAAAGATTATTAAGCTAAAAATATTTGGAAAGGATATTTTTCCAAGAAGAATAAATTTTCTGATGCAGAGATTCAGTTTTACCTTGGAATACATATTTACTTATGTGTTAAGTATCATGGCATGACATACCTTTTTTTTATATTCAGTGTATCTTAATTTTTACTCCACCTGTAATAAACACACCTACCATATCCAGAAGGACTCAGCACAGAAAGAAAAAAAAGAAGAATTTAAAACCTTGATGCTAATTTTATGACATCATTGTATTACTTCCTTAGTACACAAACTAGATTCTGCTTATTTTTTTAGTTTTTAAAAAAATATACATGATAAAGTTCTATTTTATCTTCTTATTTTTAAAAGCAGTAAAATCTCCTACTGGGAGAACAGTTGGTAAATTGTGCTGGGAACTCCCCAAACAGTATGTTTTGGTAATATGTTCCTTCACCAAAAATTTTCTATAAAAATTTATTGTTAAAACCTGAGGTGTCTAACTATTCTTCCCCTGGGATTAGTACACAGATTGTGTTTTATCAGTCGCAACTGTTTCTTACATCTATGATTTGTGTAGTTATTTTTGCCTTAGTCTTTTCAGAGGTTTTTGAATTGCCAAAAATGACAGGTAAAGATAAATACAAATGTGAAATTTTGTAAAGAAATATATTAACCAATAATTTTGAGCCAAAGCTTTCCATATTCAGCAAAAGTTATGTTGTATTTGATGTTATTAGAAAGTCATTTTCATATAGTGACAAAAAGCAATATAAAAAGAATGTCCAACAAACAGCTCATACAATTCAATTAAAAAAAATAATAATTGACCAATGCGCAGAAGACCTAGGACTTTTCTCTGAAGAAGACATACAGATGGCCAATAGGCACATCAAAAGATGCTCATTATCTGAGAAATGCAAATCAAAACTACAGTGACACACTCCCTCAGACTCAGAATGGCCATCATCAACAAGTCTACAAGTAATAAATCCTCTTACCTCTTACACTCTTCGTGGGAATGTAAATTAGTACAGCCACTATGGAAAACAGTACGGAGGGCCCCATGATCCAGCAATCCCATTTCCTGAGCATTCCCAGATGAAACCGTATTTTGAAAAGATACACACACCACTATGTTTCTGGCAGCACTATTTACCATAGCCAAGACATGGAAATAACCAAATGTCTGTTGACAGATCAATAGATTAAGAAGATGTGGCATATTTATACAATGGAATACTACTCAGCCATTAAAATGAATGAAATAATACCATTTGCAGCAACATTGATGGACCTAGACATTATCACACTAAGTGAGTCAAAAAGAGAAAAATGGATACCACATAATATTACTTATACATGGAATCTAAAAACACGACACGAATCAACATTTCATATGAAACAAAAAGAGACTCATATATAGAGAGAGCAGATTTGTGGTTGTCAAGCAGGAAGAGGTGGTAGGGGAGGAAAGGATTGATAGTTTGGGATTAGTAGAGCCACACTACAATATGTGGGATGGATAAATGACAAGGTCCTACTGTTTTAGCACAGAAAACTATATTCAATATCCTTTGATAAACCATAATGGACAAGAATATGAAAAAGAATATATGTTTTATATGTATAACTGGGTCACTCGACAGCAGAAATGAGCACAACATTGTAACTCAACTACACCTCAATATAATTTTTTAAAAACCATAAAAAATAAAAAAAAAAGAATGGCTGTAGCTTTGTATTTTAAGACAATTTTCTCAGTGGTTAAAAAAAAATTTACTCCAAGCACTCAAAGTACATCATCCTCACAACCAGGTATATTATTCACAATGCTTTCAATAAGTAAAGTATTTCTGATGATTGCTGAAGATTATTTGTTTTAAATTCTAGAATTTCCTAAGGGATAAGCCTGAAGAGGGAAAAACCAGGACAGTTTCACTAATACTATAATATGTTCTGAAGCACATGTAAAGATCAAAACCTTAAGATCATTAATTCTGAATAAAGGATGATAGAATTATACTTGAATCATTGTTAATTTGAATTGTAGAACATGTTATAAAGAATTAATTTTTAAACTGTGTGCCAAGTGCTAAACCATACATAAATGAAACAAAGTAATAAGCAAAAATTCTAATTCTTAACAAAGAGATGCTACAGCCTAGCCTGAGAATACCAGATTCTCTACTGAAAAAAAAAAAAACATAAGAGCTGTGAGTTGAATTTATTCAGTGTCTGAAGGCTATAGCCAGGGAGAACTACACTGAAGAGGCAGGAGCCTGAATTTATGAGAATTTTTTGGTTGGGGAATACATGTATCAAACATACATCTTGATAAAAGTTTGCTCCTAGCTACGAGGATCAGGTATCTATCTCAGTTAATGATTTGTAGTGTTTATCTATGTATGGAAAGAGGCAAGAATCTGAACTCACTGAAATTCTTGCTAAGATATGTATTTTAACTATCTAGGAGCCGATATAACCAAAGCACAGAACGATTCATCCTGGATTCCTTTTGGGTGTACCTTCAGGTCAGTGACTACAAAGGCTAATGATCCTTATAGATTTGGAATGGCAAGCAACATTCTTTGTTTATAAGATTATACAAAACATTTAGGTAAGTTGTGGCTTTCATTAAATGTTCAATGGATGAAAAAATGAACATAGACAATGAAGAATTAAGGAATATTTGAAATAGATTACAATGCTGGGCAGATAAAACTATTCATTATCAAACATGGTTACTGAATACTGAAAATTAGAAACAAAACAAAACAAAACAAAAACACACACACCTACACTGATTTTGGAGATGAATCCATTTAGGCTTCTAAGTCTCCAGATTTAAAAAATAAATAAATAATTTATAATCATATTGTTTCATTTGGTTGATTATCAGGGAAACCATATTCTTTAAGACCAATTGCTCATCTTCTGTCTGCCTAGTAGAATAAATTTCCTTGCTCCCTGGTTTTTCTGAGTCCCCAATTTATTACCAGTTTTCTGAACCTGTACTTGTTCTTGCCTTAGTCCACTTCACTTAGGGAATTCGTCCTCCTGATTCCAGTGATATTCTTGACCTCACACTGTTCAACATACCTTAACCTAAATAAGACTCTATATCCTTCCTACTTAACCTTGAACTTTCTTGACCCTCCTTCCAAGTTAAACTAAATTTCTGAGACTGAGTTGTTTCTTACTATTCAAAGTGTGGTCCAGATAAGCAGAACTACCATTATCTATAAGTTAGTTAGGCCCCATCCAAGGTCATTAAATCATAACTTACATATTAAAGAATCTCCAGATAATTTATTTGGATATTAAAGTTTCAAAAGCACTTAACTATGAGTTTGTCAGTTGAAAAAAATAAAATTCTAATAGTTTTTCTGTTAGGTGAACAAAATCATCCTATATTATTCTTAAATATTTAATTAAACTATAATATATCTTCCATATGTGAAGCAACTTATGACTAAAAGAGGTCTTAGTAAGAGGAGAGAAAGTCTAAAATGGTCTTTGGAAATCAAAGAATGGAAACAGAGTACATGAGGTTTCTGTTCTAGGTCCCAGCGACTTTGGACATTTTATTGGGAACTTGATGTCCCAGGTTCATTTTTTCATTAATTATTAACTCATTAATTCATGTAGCCAGCATTGCAGAAGATATTTACTGAGCATCTACTGTGAGTTAGTGCTGTGTCCTTGATAGTTTCAGTCTAAGGAAGGTATGAAAATAGTGACTCACATAAATTTTCTCCTTTGTTATCATCAAAGATAACTAAATTCTTGAGTGACATTATGAAAACTAATATAAAGGTGTATAGTCAGCAGAAAATATACACTATTATAAGATAATGATAACAGTAACAACAGCAAAAGAAATAGAACTCATTTCATTATCATTCCTTTCTACTACTGATATAGTGAATTTTCCTCATAATTTACTAAAGAGCTTACTAAATGTATATGCTTTTAGTTCATAGATTAATATTCCCTAGTGATCTCCCAATTGACAGTGGGTGAAAAAATAATAAATGTAATGGATAAATAAACAAAATCAAAATCACTGAGAATTCAATGACTTCTCAAAAATCATCTAAAAGCATCTAATTCATTTTGTTTTGTATACTCATTTGAAAGTAATCTGTCTATAAATGCTAGTGATAATAAAATAATTAACACCTATTTTCAGGTAAAGAAGATATACTTATTTTCCCCAATATGTTTTATTTGTTTGTGTTACACTGCATATGTGTGTGTGTGAGAATGAGATAGTAAGATAATGTACAATGTAGCTGTCCAGTTTTCCCATCTATATATAAAAGAATGAAATTCAAACACTTTCTAACACCATACACAAAGATAACTCAATATGGATTAAAGAACTAAATGTAAGACTGGATACTACAAAACTCTTAGAGGAAAACTCTTTTACATGTACCGTATTAATATCTTTTTTGGATCAACCTACTAGAGTAATGGAAAAAAACGAAAGTAAACAAATGAGACCTAATCAGACCTGAAAGCTTTTGCACAGCAGAGGAAAGCATAACAAATGAAAAGACAACCTGCAGAATAAGAGAAAATATTTACAAACAAAGTGACCAAAAAGGGACTAATCTCCAAAATATATAAACAACACATGCAGTTCAATATCAAAAAAAAAGCAAATGAATAAAAAGTGGCAGAAATCTAAACAGACCTTTCTCCAAAAGAAGATGTACTGATGACCAAAAAGCACATAAAAAATGCCCAAATCAGTAAGTAATGGAGAAATGCAAATCGAAACTATAATGAGGTGTCACTTTACACCTGTCAAAATGGACATCATCCAAAAGCCTACAAACAATAAATGGTTAAGTGATTATGGAGAAAAGGGAGTCCTCTTACACTGCTGGTGGGAATATAAGTTGGTACAATCACTAGGGAAAACAGTATAGAACTTCCTCAAAAGATTAAAAACAGAACAACCATGTGATTGAGCAATCCCATTCCTGGGCATATATCTGGAAAAAATATATATAATTTGAAAAGATACATGCACCCCAATGTTCACTGCAGCACTGTTTACAATGACCAAGACATGGAAGCAACCTGAATGTCCATCAACAAAAGAATAGCTAAAGAATATGTGAGGAGTTCCCCCTGGTGACCCAGTAGTTAAGGGTTCAGCATTTTCAGTGCTGTGGTGCAGGTTTGATCCTAGCCCAGGAACTTCATGCCACAGGTGTGGACCAAAAAAAAAAAAAAAAAAAAAGACATGGTACGTATATACAATGGAATATTACTCAGTCATTAAAAATAATGAAATAATGCCATTTGCAGCAACACAGATGGATCTAAAGATTATCACACAAAGTGAGGTCAGAAAGAGAAAGACAAATATATGATATCAATTACATGTGGATTTTTTTTTTAAATGATACAAATGAACTTATTTACAAAATAGAAATAGACTCAGAGACTTTGAAAACAAACCTACGGCTACCAAAGGGGAAAGGTGATGGATTGAGGTGTGAGATTGGCATATGCACACTATTGTAAATGGGATGAATGGTCAACAGGGACCTGCTATATAGCACAGGGAACTCTATTCATTATTCTGTGATAACCTATATGGGAAAAGAATCTGAAAAATAATAGATATATTAACATGTGTAACAGAATCACTTTGTTGGACAACAGAAATTAACGCAACATTGTAAATCAACTATACTTCATTAAAATTTTTAAAAATAAAAAAAGATCAAGAGTGGGAGGAGAATAGATTAAGAACTATGTATGTATATATATGTATATATATGTGTGTGTATATACATATATATATAATTTAACCATATATCTATTATACATTATATACTTTCCCTGGCTCTATAAATTCTACAAACATTACCTCATTTTATCCTCACAAGGAACCCATGAGATGAATAATACCATCAACTCTGAATGTCAGATGAGGTAAATAATACCATCAACTCTGAATGTCAGATTTAGGCTCAGAAAGGAAAATAATTCAGTAAAGTTCACAGAGATAATAAATGCTAATCCAGGATTCAAATTCCAGATTTTTGAGATTCTCAAGCTTCCTCCCCATGAAAAGGATGGATTTCATTACTTCTTTTAGTATGAAATACATACTCCTCATTTTTCAGAATGAAGGACACTGTGTTTCACACAGATGGCTCTATGATTAGCAGCAAATTGGCTTTTAATTGGAAAGTAAAAAAATGATCTCTGAAATCCCATGTAGAAAAATCACTTAATATCAGTCACATTGCTTTCTGGCAAGAGTTAATGAATTAATTATATTTACATAAGCAAAACAATGAAGCAGAAAGTAGTTCTTCACACTTAAAAAAAAAAAAGACAGCTTTCAAAACCTATTACCCAAGCAGAATCCCCAATGATAAAATGATCTTGAATACCTCTAAATCAGCAAGTTAAAGAATTAATGTGCCTATCACACTTAAACTTTGTACCCATTCTTTTCACTTATAGAAAGTTGAAGAAGTCTCAAATTATAACAAGAAACAAAATGCAGAGGCTATTATCTGAATGTTAAAAGACAAATATATTCATGAAGAGTAGGGAGACTGACATGGTTTATACTTAGGAAGTTATGCATAAGATGACTTCTAGTAATACAAAAAAAAAGGAAGGAAAGAAAGAAAAAAAAGAGAAAAATATATGAGAACACATATTCTATATAGAAAGAGTGGATAAATAATTGGTATAACTTGTTAATAACCATTTAGAGGCTTCCCTGGAATATGAGGGTACATGTGAGTAGAATACGGCATACTGAAGTCTAATATTCTTTTGGTATGGTCACTTATTTTGACTGAGGGAGACTGCTGGCAGTTGAAAAAGCATGGTGAATTGGATAATTGAGAGAAATTTCACCAAACGCAAAGGGATAGCAGAATTGCATCTTTATGAGTTCCCCTTCTGAATGAGGCACACATAATGTATTTACTACAGCTGAGCGAGCTCACTTGAGAGCCATTTATGATGTGTGATGCTCTGTGTCCTTTGTTGGAATGTTGGGTGATAGGTTAATTGAATAATGGCAGGCAAGTGATCAGGGCTGTGCAAGATGACTTGTGTATATAATGGTTAAAGACAGTACTTCATTACTAAAAAGCTTTTCTATATACAAGTACAATTTCAAACAGTCGTTTTAGAGGAGTATCCATTCATCTCTTCTGAGGCATCCAGAAATTTATTAGGTAAATTTTTCAATAGAAAAATTTTAAACAATGGATCAGTCTTGTAGGTTGGACAATTAATTAACAACCTTGAAAAATGATATACTTGGTTATTCATTATTACTAACTCAAAACCATTATGGCCCTCTGTGGTGTACTAATTTGCCTTCTGTGATGAGTTGCATTAAAGCTGAAAGGCATGTAGTCTTTTTCTATGAAAAAAATCACATTAGTTACATTTATATATTTGCCCAGTATACACATAGTGACACAGGGTTAAAATATGCACATGGGGGTGTATATTTTATATTTTTGAGAAAGATGATTAAAATAGAAAAAGAGTGTGCAACATTACCAGAATGTACCAATTGTCAATACCTTCTTGTCCAAGCAATTTTTAAATTATTTTTTCTGCCACTTCAAGACCACTAATTAATCTCTAAAAACCCACTATATGACTTCTTTTTATATTCATATTTATCATTATCTACCAGTACAAATTTAATTTTTAATCTGAAAATTTTAATGACTATTTTACCCTTCAGATATATTTTTCTTCCTTTCTGTTAAAATCCATTTTACTTTGTGGAATGGCAAATTAAAGACATACAAAAATCCACTCTCTCATTAAAGGAAAGAAAACATTGTCAAAAATGGTTAATATTAACTTTTTTTGAAAGCTGGTAATTCACCAAAGCACAGCTATAATCTGAGGAATATTTTCTCAAGGAAAATAACAATCGTGGGATGAACAGTGAGTTTTGTGGCATTTTAATTTTAATTGTCCTTTTTCCATCCTTTTTTCCAGAGCTCCAGGGTAGACTTGAAAATCATCAATCATGCAACCAAGTCAGCTTTGAAAATCAGCAGTCTAGTAGTAACTGAAGGATGCAGAATGGGTTTAAAGCTCCTCAGAAAATTGTTATTTGACCTTTATATTAGCTCTTTGGAGAAGAACCACTCCTAGTGTTTTGTTTTTATCTGATCTGACTCAAAGCCACTCAGAGAAAAGCTCTATCCCCAGGGTTTTTCTTGGGGGGAGAAAAAAATTGAACAACAATGGTTTAAAATTACAGCTATCTAAGGAGGTAATACCACTTGGACAAATAAGATCTTGGCAAAACTTAAAAGGAAAATCTGTGAAATAAGCTATCAGTTGAGGCTTTGGAAAGCTATGGCATATTCCTAAGGAAGGACATTCTCTTGTGCAAGAGTAAGTGCATACACAGGAAATTACTGAGAAGGCCCTAAGTCTTACCACTGGCTCATCCTGAGGTCCCATGCAATCCAGAAATGAGGGTTAGGTCAAAGTTGCAAATTGCTAAAGTATGGAAGTTGTGTCCTAACATAGACACAAAGCCCTTAGCAAAGGATGGACCTTATTAGTTCAATGCGTTTAAGGAAATCTTTGCTCAGTCATTAGCTGACCACCAATCTAATGCATACACTGCAGTGGCCACACGTGACAAAGAATTCAAAGTGATGAAAGAAAAAGAATGTCAGGTAAGAATTCTATATGCCACCAAACCATTTCCAAAAAATAAAGGTGAAATTAAGACATTTCCAGACAAAGACTGAGATAAATTGTCATTAGCAGACATGTCCTATAAGAAATACTAAAAGGAATCTTCTTTGGGTTGAAATGAAATGACACTACACAGTAACTCAAAACTGCACACACACAGGCTCACACACACACACAGAGGAAAGTATCAGAAAAGGTAACTACAATGTTATATATAAAAGGCAGTGAATATATTTTTATTTGTAACCTCTTTGCTTATCTGATTTAAAAGGCAACTGCAAAGAGAAATGATTAAACCATTTTGACGGATTTAAAATGTATAAAGACATAATTTATATGAAAATAATAGCACAAGAAGAGTGGAGAGACCAGAATACACCGGACACCATTTTTATACGCTGTTGAAATTAAGTTAGTATTGATCTAAAGGAGACTGCTTTAGGCTAACATGTTATCTTATTCTTATCAGGCTGCCATACCAAAGTACCATAGATTGAGTTACTTAACGAAAATTTATTTTTTGCAGTTCTGGAGGCTGAAGGGTCCAAGAGTACAGGGCTGGCAAGATAGGTTTCATTCTAAAGTCTCTTCTCTTGGCTGGTAGATGGCCACCACCTCACACAGAGCTTACATAACCTCTTATTCATGCACACACAGCAAGGATAAGTTCTCATCCCTCTCTTCTTCTTTAAGGTAGGGCCCTTACGACTTCATCTAAATCTAATTACCTTCCAATGAACCAACTTCCAAAATACCATCATATTGGGGAATAGGACTTCAATATATGAAATTGTTGGGGTAGGGAGAATACACATATTTAGTCCACAATAAAGGTTAATACAATCCCCAGGGTAAGTGATAAAAAAAACTAATTCAAATAGATACAAAAATAAACAAGAAGGAATTTAGAACAGAACTCTAGAAAATATTTAATACCAGAAAATATTTAATGCAAAAGAAACCAGTAATAGAGGAAAGATATTAGATATACAGAAAAAAATAGAAAAATATAAGCATACTATTAGTATTTATATTAAACTTAAATAAATACTCCAATCAAAATATAGACAGAATTTGTCAGAGTTTGATAGAATTCCTTAAAAATGATCAAACTTGATGATGTCTACAAAAGGTACACTTTAGATTCAAATACACAAATAGGTCGAAAGTAAAAGGATAGGAAAATATATACTAATACCATATCCACTCCAATTTTGTTTTGTAAATTATATGCAAAACAGAGTCAGAGTGGATATAACTATATAAAAAGAAGACTTTCAGAAAATCACTGTTACCAGATATAAGGATGGCCACTTCACAATGATAAAAGTATAATCCTTCAGAGATGGATAACAGTTATAAACACATACACACACACACACACACACACACACACCCAATACAAAGCCCTATATTCAACATAATCCCTATCCAAGCTGACTTTTTGTCCCCCAGGAATTGACAATTTGACTTTAAAGTTCATATGGAAATGTGTGGGACCAGGAATGACAAAAACAATTGAAAAAGAATAAATTTTTTTTTTGTCTTTTTGCCATTTCTTGGGCCCACCCATGGCATATGGAGGTTCCCAGGCTAGGGGTCTAATCAGAGCTGTAGCTGCCGGCCTACGCCAGAGCCACAGCAACTCGGGATCTGAGCCTCATCTGCAGCCTACACCACAGCTCACGGCAATGCCAGATCCTTAACCCACTGAGCGAGGACAGGGATTGAACCCGCAACCTCAGAGTTCCTAGTTGGATTCGTTAACCACTGAGCCACGACAGGAACTCCTGAAAAAGAACAAATTTGAAAGACTCACACTTCCGACTTTCAAAACTTATTAGAAAGCAACAGTAATCAAGACAATACAGTACTGGCATAAGAATAGACAAATAGAACAGAATTTAGAGCCCAGAAATAAACCTTCATTTTGTGATGAATTTATTTTCCTGGCAAGGGTGCCAGGGAAATTCAATGATGGTGGGACTTAATATCTACTGAAAAGAAAAATGAAATTGGGACTTCTACCTCACATGCAATATATATAAATTAACCTAAACTGGATCAGACCAAAATCTAAAAGCACAAACTCTAAAAATCTTAGAACAAAACATAAGAGTAAATCTGGTGACTCTGGACTAGGTAATGATTTCTTAGGTACGACACTAAGAGCAAAACTGATAAAAGAAAAGGTAGATGAATTGGACATCTATTAAAAGCATAAAATATCTTTAAAAAGACTTTCGTGCATAAAGAAATACCACCAAGAAAGTAAAAAGATAACCTCAGAATGGGAGAAAACATTTGCAAATCATCTATCTGAGGTTTGTATTCAAGATATATGAGTACAAAATTAAAAGAAAACATAGTCTAATATAAAAATGAGCAAATGATTTGAGTAGATAATTTCTTGAATGATGACATGCAAATAAATGGACAATATGCATAGGTAAATTTGATCAGCATCATTAGCCGTGAGGGAAACGCAAAGCAAAACCAGAATGACATACCGATTCACTACTCACACTGACTAGGATAACTAAAAACAAAAAGAGTAATGACAAACCTTTGTGAGGGTTCTTCAGAAATTAAAACGCTAATGCATAGCCATTAGAATTGTAAACTGGGGATGACATTTCAGAAAAATTGTTTGGCAGTTCCTGAAAATGTTTAAACACAGAGCTGCTATATGACCTAGACATTTCACTTATATGTGTATAACCAAGAGAAATGACAGCATATATCCACGCAAAGATTTGTATGTAAATGCTCATAATAGCATTATTCTTAAGAGCCCCAAATGGAAACAACTCAAACGTCAACTGATGAATGGATAAACAAAATATGGTGTATCAATAAAATGGAATACGACACAGCTGTAAAAAAGAATAAAGAAATGATATATGCTACAACATGAATAAACCTTGAAGACATTATAGTAAATGAAATAAACCTGTCACAAAAGGCCACATATTCAATTCAAACTCTCTCCATTATACTTATTGTGGAGAGAAAGTATTTGCTCATAGACAACCAAAGGAATATTTGCAAGAACTTAAAATTTAAACGTCTCTGTTCTACTTGCTTCAGAGGCAACAAAAATAAATGATAAATGTTGCATGTACAGCATATATATGAATCACTATAATATCAGGCAGATACAGTAAAGTCTATAAAAGAAACACAATTTCATATGTCCAAGGGCAAGAGTGAAAATACGAAAGGAAGAGTCCTTGGAACTGCAGTTGACCAAACCTGGACAGTCCTGCTTATCAGCTCTTTGCTTTCACCCTTAGCCCTGCAGGGCTATATATAACATCACAATTACTTCACTGTCCTGCAGACATCTGTTTTTGACTTAACCATTGAGTGGTTCACTAATTGGGCCAGGCCTTTAAGGACTGATGCTGAAAAAATGCTGTCTAAGACACTGTTCATTATGTAATTCTGTTCCTGATTTAAAGCACCACATGATGAAACTTAAGAAATTTGTTTAAAAAACAAAAGAAAAAGGAATACCTCTTAAATAATGGATAATTTTTTTGTATAAGCAAGAAGGATATATTGTACAGCAGAAGGACATATGGCCATTATGTTATAATAACTTTATGTGGAGTGTTATAATCTATACAAATATTGAATCACTATGTTATAGACCTGAAACTAATATAATGTTAAAAACCAACTATACTTCAATAAGAAATGAATAAATAAAAATAATAAGATTTACTAAGCTTTTTATCATTGGGTATATAAGATGATTGCTGGTAAATTTAATGCTTACTTCTGATTTCCATAAAACTACTGCCTTACCCTTTATGATTTTTATTTTACATTTCTCACTCCTTCTGTACATAACAAAACCTATAGCTGTCTTGACATCTGAACCTATACATATACTCACTTCTATTTGCACATTTGTACATTCTCCTATATCTGTATCTATATTATCTATTTATCCCTACATGTATTCTTGTTTCTATTACTTTTACTATTTCTATAACTAATCCTACAACTTTTTGCATATCTGTTTTGATACTGGAATGACCTTAATGGTTTGGCCATATTTTTACTTCCAACCTAAGAGCTAATGCAGTAATAATAATCAGTATGTATTAGAACCACACAATGTTCCTACCTGCAGGCTTGACCTGAAGATGTGCATAAAGCAATATGTTTTATATTTCTTGTATTAAATTTTAGTAAGTAAAATGTATTCTTATCCAAATTTACTTTTGAAAAGTTGATTATTTTTTGTCTTGCATACAAAACCAGAAATAATGGATGTTTTGGTGAGCTGTCGACAGTGTCTTGCAGAATTAAAGAACCCTTAGAGATCCAGCAAATGGAACACATATTGAAGGCTGGGAACGAACAGGTAGTAGAGGACAGGCAGTTTCCTGACATGGGAATTTTTTTCTTCTAATGTATGTGCCTAACTTATACAATAGTGCTACCTATATATGTATATGTATATTCAGGCTGTGTTAATGGCTTTTAATTTTATTTTTCTTGCTTCTCTCTTTTCCTTAGATTTCTGAGCTCCCCTAGCACAACTGAAAAGGGAAACAGTTGCATTATCAGAGAAGGTTTAATGAACAGCAGCCTGTTGAATTCAATTAATCTGAGTGCATGATAAGCATTTTTTTCTTTCTTAGAGGAACATATTACTGAACTAAAGAATGACGATCATGCACACAATTTTTAATCAGGTCTCTGGTGTGTAATTTGAAAATAATAAACTTTGCATAAACATAGGTGATTATAATTACAACTGAAGTCAAGAGAGACTGTACTATGTTACACACTCAAAACCAATATGAGAATTCTCTCGGCCAGATTAGTGTTTAGTGACATTTGTTGTTTTCAAATTTTAGCTATTTTGTTCAGTATGTTGTGGCACATCATCATCGTTTTAATATGCTTTCTCCATATGACAAATGATGGTGAATACTTTCTTTTAAAGTGCTAATGGCCATTTCTATATTTGCTTTGTGAAATGTCTATTCAAGGCTCCCCACTCCTGCTTTTTTAGTGAGTTGCTTTTTTTTTTCTTTTTAGTACTATGTTCCAATTTATCCATTCCCCTTCCTTCAGGTACCATGGTAATTTTCTGATGAAACTATGCTGCTACATTTTAGCCATCCAGATACTGAATTGCTTCTACCTCCCTGAAACAATGTAAATGATTCTCAGACTCCAGGTCATCATGGGAATTCAAACTTCCAGCATTATCAAGATTTCGCAGCATTATAGGATATTGTGTCAGCTCCTCTCCCTCTGTCTTGCTGTGTTCCAACTGAGACCTCATCACTTCTGACCTATGCCCTTGCTGTGGCCTTATAACTGGTCCTCTTCCAATGGGTCCTGCTACCTTTCTCTTGCTCCTTCACTCCATCTTTCTCAACCACACTGGATCAAACTATCATAACATAAATCTCAACTAGCAATTCCCTTTCAATCAATCCAGGCCCAACTTCCCATCAGCAGTATCTAAAGTCCTCCACAGTTTGGTCCTGCCTCCTTCTGCAGCATAAGCTCCAACCACTCTTCATCTTATTCCTAAAGTTTCAGCAGCTCTGAACCAGTTATAAATCAAACAACTCTTCACCTTACTCATTTCTATGGGATGTCATATTTGTGAAAGCTAGGGACCAAAGTGATATTCACCTAACTGCCACCAAGATGCTCAGTGAGAGAACAGTGGTCACTGGTAATCCCAGTGTTGACCCTACTGTCTCTGATTACTTAATGTATCTCTTTATCCCAACAACCTCCCAATCATCACTGATCTACTTTTAATATTTGATTTCAGACTTCAGGACATTTCACTATTGTGTTTTTTAACTCTACATCATTACCAAAAAAGAACTTATTGAGTGTTCCTTTTTCATGAGGCATAAGACCTAATAAAATTTAGGAAAGACTGAAATTACAGGAACTCAGTGAAGTGTTATCTATAACAGAGATGCAAGAATACCTATGATATGTTTGAGGAAAAAGCAGAATGGGATTTGGAGCATGCCCAGATTTTTCCCATCCCGAAATGGAACCATTTGACATTTCTGTCTCTATGCCCTGTTTCTGATTTTTAACTTAAATTCCCTTCTCTTTTACAGCAACCTCTGCCAAAACAAACAATCAAATCTCCTTATGACATTCCCTGAATCTTCCCCATGCTAAAAGTTATTTACAGTAGCCTCCTAGACATAATCAAAGCTTATCTTTATATTTTGCTTTTGTCATTGTTTTCTACTATGACTCATACTATTATGTGCTTTCATAGACTCTCTCTAGATGCCACATAATAGCATAGGAACTCAATAAATGTTACGATTTGGTTGAATGTGAGCTATTTGGACTTTGATATGAAGTAAGGAATAAAATTCATCTTTTCATAAGAGAAGTATTGCATACAGAATGGCTTTTTGGGATGAATAATAGGTTAAACATTTTAATAGAAAACTGACTTGTAATGCTGCAGTATGTAGAGACTTAATACTTCAGCAGATAAATATTCATTCATATATATATTCATTCAGTAAATATTCATGTATCCACCACTTCTGGGTCCTAGGCTAAAGTGGTACTAGCACTCACCTGTCTCCTTCCCAAATTTATATGTTGAAATTTTAACCCCCAATGTGACTGTATTCTGAGCAAGGAATTAAGGTTAAATGAAATCATAAGGGTGGGGCCCTAATCCAATAGGATTAGTGTCCTTATAAGAGGAGATGCCAGAGAAGTGACTTGCTCTCTTTATCTTGTGGGGACACAGGGAGAAGGCAGCTGTCTGCAAGCCAGGAAGGGAGCCCTCATGAGGAACTGAACTGGCTGGCACCTGGGCTTGGATTTCCTAGCCTCCAGAACTATGAGAATATAAATTTATTTTTTTTAAGCCACACAGACTATGGTATTTTATTACAGCAGCTTGAGCAGACTACTACAAGTAATAGTTAAACAAGACAAAGTCCTAGCCACATTCTAGTGGGAGAAACTAATCTGAATTTTATTAATTGACTGCATGAGTGGTAAATTTCCAACTTAAAGCCTTAAGAAAACGGAATAAAAGAAAGAGTCAACTAGAATAAATACTAAAGGTTTATAGACCTCTTAGGAAGGAAAATAAGTCAAAGTATTTAACCACCTACTATGAGGACAGGGCAGAAAGAATAAAGAGAAAAATATTGGAGCACTTCTTAAAAGAGGTATGAAAGAAGACTCTGGTGTTTGGGGAGGTCTGAGAACCATGGGTGCTGTGAGAAGATGAAACTGCAAGACAGAACTAAGTCACTTTTTGGTTCAGTGTTAGGTCAGGGACAAGTAAAAAGGAACCATGGTTAAACCACATGAGTGGCCTGCCTTCAGTCCTGATCAATAGAAGGTTCTATGTAAGACAACTGATCTGTTCAATCTCTGTCACTGGAAGAACTATTGCTTTATTGCAACACAAGTTAAAGGCCTAAATTCTCAACATTCAAGAACAGTAGAAGAGATGGTAGACAAATAATTTTTACCTAGTAGCACACATGTGGGAAGTGACAGGCTTTTACAAGAAGTATTGCTCAGAGAGTAGCAAGAACTTTATGCAATCTGGAAAAAGCTAGGCCTACTATTATCCTGGAATGGCATCTTATATACAAGATAATGTGCCCTAGAGAAGTTAATTTACAATTATTCCAAAATTAAAGAACCATTAGAGTTTATATAGTAGATGCTGTTGGGGTGACTGGTGGAATGGAGAGTTCAGAGGTAGATAGACAAAGCACAGATGAGAAACTTATCCCTAACTCTAGTAAGTGCTCACCTAAGGATTCTTGCAAAGATGTTGTTATTATAACAGTAGGAATAGCTAATGTTTGTTGAATAATTACCATGTATCAGATCCTATGTTCTACATAAATAATGTCAACTAATTCACACTTTTGAAGTTTTCATGGGATATTTGTCTTTTCAGCATCTACTATACTAATAACTTAGAATGTTCAATAAATAAATTATAAATGATTCTGTTTCAGCCAGTAGGAAATTCACTCATGGCAAGACTCAGACTTTATTACTGGCTCTCTATTCTTCAACTCTTTTACCGTTTACACAAATAAACACAAAATCAGCAAAATCATATTTTTAATTGGTATAGATCTGGGTGGAAGAGGCAGAGCAGTAATCAAAAAGTGGTCCTTTAAGATGACCTACCTCGCTCACAATGCGATGAAATCAACTGGTACAAAATTAAATGCATTTTTATTATAATTTGCTTTACCATTCTTTTTTACTAGGAGAGTAAATGCCTAATTGTTTCACACATTTTGTCACTTACTACATACAATAAGATGTTAATTTAGCAGTTTTAACTAAGGAGCCAAGATATAATATTTATGAAACCCTAAACTGGGGTGTCAGACTAAGATGAATATTGCAAAGAAAAAAACATCTGGTTACACAATTCTTAATCTGTCACCTACGTACAGGCTTTTAAAGGATCCTGTCATTGGTAATTAAGAGAGATTTGAAGGATATGCTTTGGAGATAGCTATTGGTGAAATGTGAGTCACGTAATTCCCAAGCATAAAGGATAATGGATGCCTGACCCTTATCTCAAAATAGGGGAAACTGGCTTCAACAGAACTGTGCAGAGAGCTTGATGTGTGTTTCCTGAAGTTGCAGTGTATAATGGACACTGTTTAACTCTTGTAGATAAATCTACAAGGAGAGAGGTGGAATGGCTAGCTCTTCCAAATTTGGGGGCGAATAAGAGATAATCAAATTGGGCTTAGCTTATGTTTCCCAGTTTAGACAAAAGATACAAATATTTCTCAGAGACCAGCTTTGGGCCATATGAGTAAGAGAAATGGCTTAAGGTTATCTTGGATCTTGTCCAGGAGGGCTAACCTTAGGCTGGGAACCTCAACAAAGAGAAGCCCTGCTATCAGCAGATTCCCTGAGGCTGCTAAATAAGTAAGCACCAAGACAGAGAAAAGCGCAACATCTGCATCAAGGAAGAAATGTGATGGATCACCAGCGGCTGTGTCTCCGAAGGGTCTATATGTGATAAGTTGTTGCAATAATGGTTGACCATGTGTCACAGTTCCTGTAACTACACCCTTAGGAATCCCTTCTCAGCTGACTGTTCTTGGTCACATGATTTGTTTTTGCTAATGGAATAGAAGCAAAATTGATATAAGCAGCAATTTGAAAAGTACTTGTGCATCAGGGATAGGCTTCTCTTCCTGTTCTTTGCACCTTGCCATGTAAAGAGGGCATATTACCCTCTTGAATGATGAGACATTAAACATAGCTAAGCCTGCTGCCCAAGGCAACAGTAAACCCACTTCCAAACATACGAGTAAGGCCCTCTGAGATCATCGAGTTCCAGCTTAGCTGTCATCTGACATATGAGTCAATCTGATCAAGAGAATACCAGCCTGGCCCAATCAGCAGAAGTACACAGCTGACCTACAGAATAATGCAAGATAATGAAGAACTGCTCTCTGAAGTCACCAACTGTGGGGCAGTTTGCTCAGAGAAAAAGTTAGCATATACCATGAAAGTCTCCTCTGAGATAAAAGAAGCTTTAAATATTACCTAGGTCTAGAAAGCTTAGTGTTCGTTAGCTCCGGGCAAGAGCAGTCATGTAAGAATTTTACTGTCCCTCCTTATTTCTCTTCAATATCTGCACTTTCAATTCCAGAGACTTCTGAAACAGTAAAGGTGAGCTGAGTGGGAAGTAGAGTGAGAGAAGACATCCCTTTCCAGCAAATGAAGGCTGCCTGCTAAAGGGAAAAAGAATTAGCTTTTTTAAAAAAAATCAAATAGTCAAAGTTTTGAGCATTATATAGGAGTGAACAAAATAACTTAGTGCTGCTATGTTTGGCAACTTCTAGTGATCACAGGACAATGATGATGATGATGGAAGCAGGCATTATCTAAAACGGCATGAATGGCCTGAAGTCTCATCTGGTAGCAGATAAAAGGCTTCGTCAATACATTTCAAGGAATGTAATGTTGCTCTATGATTCTACCCAATGAAAGCTCTATTTCTGACATCCTGATTATTCACATATTAATTAGACATCCAGCCATTGCTTAGTACATATAGATGTATGTAACAGAGTAATATATGTATTAGTGTAATTATATATTAGTGCATAATAAATTAGTTTATAATAATTATATTAGACTATTTATTTAATGTATTATGTATTAACATCTATTAATAGTATATAATATATAGTACATACTATATATTATATATTAGTGTAATAATAGTATAATATATATATATATATATATAATTAAGGTTCAGCTGGAGATCTCTAAATGCCAATATTATTCACTATGGGCAGGATTCTTGGAAAAAAAATCTATGACTTTGAAGATACTTAGTGAGCTATTGGTTCTTTAGTGTTCTGTTTTGAAATGTACCCTATTTGCCATGCAATCAGTGGATCTCAGGAAATTTTCTTCCTTTGTAGGTTCATTGTCATTTTGGTCTTATAACACAGTGACAACTCAACTATCCTTTATGATATTATGCTCCATGGATTCTGGAAATAGATGAGACTTAGGAAAACTAATCCCTTTCTAAATTTACATAGTGGAGTTATAAAATGGATGGGGTTTTACCCACATTTTCTACATGAAATTTAGAGGCAATTAGCAAAGTAAAGTATTTCACATTTTATATATCACATCATGAATTCTAAATCAGGATATACTTCATTTTTGCCCTGTTATTCCCTATAAAAGCAAATGCAAATGTGTTTGTTTATTAACAATTGAAAATAGTAATAACCACAGAGCTGAGCTTCAATTCCTTTGTATGTAGCACATCTGGTATGGTATTTTGATTTTGGTGGAAGTTTTCTTTGAAAAACTACAAGGCTCATCTATTTTCCTATGTTCATGCAACCTGTTGGAATTATCTGAAATCTAAAAAACAAAATAACTTTGTCTTCACCTGTGATGAGGATAGATGCTGCCAGTTTTACTGTTAAAAGCAAAACAGATGTGTTTTGAATGAATTCTTGATTCACAATAGAAGTCGCTCACAGCTAAAATAAAATATGTGCTGCATTTGCTACGGTTTGTTCTCTCAGATTTCTAAATACAAAAACAAAAAGGACAGAAAATCTTTGTGTTTGCTATAACCTTGAAAAAATCCTAACAGTTAAATGTCAAATTTCTGAATAACTTGCTCTTATTATCTTCCAGCTATTCCACACTCTTTTAATTGATTTGATGTAAAGATAAACACCTTGGGTTACATAGAACATAGCACAACATAATACAATTTCATAAAAAATCTTCTGTAATTGCTTATCACACATGGCTGTGCATGACTGTAACAATAACAGAATAAGTGAAAAATATTTAGGCTAAACCTTTTTATTGAAATGATACTGTGAATGATCCTGAGATACTTTTTGATCCATATTGCCCAGATGTAAGCAGTGAGAATAACTGAATTTCTCAGATCTCTCTGGTTTTACATTGGACTTGGTAGGTAATAACTGACAAAGGGGCTCACCTTACCAAAAGTTAGAATGAACTGTGGACATTTTAAAAAGGGAAAAGCTGATTCAAAGTAAAAGCTGGCACATAATGAGTAGGAGATCATTATATTGCCTATACATCTGTCATTGTATGCTAAGAACAAAGTATCAAACCAGACCCTATTATAAATATGAGCCATGACAAAACCTTGGAAATGAAAGGATGTCAATCCCTCTAGCTGCACCCAAGGACACAGGTAACTTAACATCATTTAGCCAGAACCAAAGTTTAATAAGAAAGGATGATAAAATATTCTTTTAGGTGGAATGTGAAATTTTAAGTTAATCACTTATAAATTAAAATTTTCTCCAAAATATTCAATTCTACTACTATTGTTCTCATCCCATTGTCAAAATCAGAGGATTTTCTATTCTGAAGATATCATGTGAAACATCTTAGTAATAATCTAGTTAACCCTTCTAAATTGACAAATTATTAGAGTTGGTCAGAGAAGTTTTATGTGAGAAGCTCACATAAAATTGATTCTATGATGGGTTCATGGCAATGTTAATGTAGAACAAAGGATTCTGACCTGATTCTAGGATTTTCAAATGTTTCCTAATGGTAAAAAATTGTACAGCATGCATCTAAGAAGCATAGGGGTATTACTTGAATAACATTTCATGAATATAAACTGTATTTTAAATTTCCATTTATAATAAAAAAATTATTAAAATTTTATTTAATAAGTAATCTTTGTTTCAAATAAAATTTACATTATAAATTCCCATGGGGGGAAAAAACCTCTTCCATACACACACACAAAATTCCCTGTTTTATTGATTAGGTGATGTTGCAATCAAACTATCAAGATCAGAACACTGAGTTAATCTGACAGGAATTGATATTGAATTTCTTTTTTATTTTTTCCAGTTTTATTGTGACATAAATGATATATAATATCATGTAAGTTTAAGGTTCACAATGTGATGATTTGATGCACATATATATTGTGAAGTGATTACCACAACATGGTTAAATAACACATTCATCAATTCACATAGTTTTCTTTGGGTATGTATGGTGAGAACATTTAAGAATCTCTTAGTAACTTTCACGTATAAAATAAAATTCTGTTAACTATCATCACCATGCCATACATTAAACCCCCAGAATTTACACATAACTGGAAATTCATACATATTGACCTCCTCTCATTTGCCCTTGGCAACCGCAGTTCTACACTATAATTCTATGAATTTGGTTATTTTAGATTTCGCATGTAAGTGAGATTGTACGTATTTGTCTTTCTTTCACTTAGCATAGTGCCTCAAGTTTCACTTATATTATGACAAATTGCAGGATCTCCTTTTTTATGACTGAAAAATGTTTTATTGGGTATTATAAATATATATAGGTATGTATATAGGTATGTATATATAGGTATGTATATAGGTATGTATATATAGGTATATATATAGAGATATATATATAGGTATATATTTAGGTGTATATATAGGTATATATAGAGGTATATATATAGAGGTATATATAGAGGTATATATATAGAGAGGTATATATATAGAGAGAGGTATATATATAGGTGTATATATATATAGGTATATATAAGTATATATATAGGTATATATATAGGTATATATATATAGGTATATATATAGGTATATAGGTATATATATATATATATATATCACATTTTTTAATGTATTCATCCATCCATGGTTGTTTCCCTATCTTGGCTATTATAAATAATGCTGCAATAAACATGGGAATGCAGATTTTTTTTTTGATATCCTGTTTTTATTTCCTTTGGATATACATGCAGAAGTGTGACTGCTGGTAGTACTATATTAATTTCTGGGGAAACTCTATACTGTTTTCACAGTGGATGTACCAATTTACATTCCCCAAAATAGTGTAAAAGGGTTGCTTTTCTCTACATCCTCACCAAATTTACCTCTTGTCTTTTTTGTTAGTTTTTTTTTTAAATTATTGGAATATAGTTGACATACAAAGTTGTGTTAAGACATACAGCAAAGAAAATCACTTGTACATATACATATATCTGTTCCTTTTCAGATTCTTTTCCCATACAGTTGTTACACAGTATTGAGTAAATTTCCCTGTACTATACAGTAGGACATTGTTACCAATTTGTTTTATATACAGGAGTATGTCTATATCAATCCCAATCTCCTAATTTACACCCCCCCCAACATTTCCCCTTTGGCAAACATAAGTTTGGTTTCCAAATCTTTGAGTGTGTTTCTGTTTTGTAAGTTCTATTGTATCATTTTCATTAAATTCCACATATTTGTGATCTCATATGATATTTGTCTTTCTCTATCTACTTACTTCATGTGGTATGACAATTTCTGGGTACATCCATGTTGCTGAAAATGGCTGAGTAATATTCCATTACATACGTGTAGCACATTTTCTTTATCCAATGCTTTGTGGATGGTCATTTATGTTGCTTCCATGTTTTGACTATTATAAACAGTGCTGCAATGAACACTGTGGTGCATGCATCTTTTCAAAGTCTCAGTGGATAGAATGTGTTATATATCAAACCCAAGACGGTCACATGCGAGGGAAGTTGGATGATAATGAATGACTTTGATCAACTGAGAAATATCTACGTGCTGAAGTGAGGAATGCAATGCCTTGATTCATGTGTGGGGACAATGCACACTTGAACCAAACTGGACTCTGCTATTGTGGAAATATGGAAAAGGGGTGTCAGACCACCTCGGATATCTGCAATCATCAACTATATGCCAGGCACTGTATTTAATGCTAAGAGATAATGTTGAGCAAAATACATCATTTCTGACCTCAGGTGGCTTCTAAAATGTTGAGTAAATTATTTTTAAACCACATAAACCATGATGAATAACAGTAAATGTTTATTTTTTAGAAAAATATGCAGGAAGATATAAGAGGAATTAATGGTAGACTATTTTTTATTTTAATTTTTAATTTTTTTTTTTTTTCTTTTTAGGGCTGTACCTGTAGTATATGGAGGTTCCCAGGCTAGGGGTGTAATCAGAGCTACAGCTGCTGGCCTATACCACAGCCACAGCCACGTGGGATCCCTAACCCTTAACCCACCGAGTGAGGCCAGGGATCAAACCTGCAACCTCATGGTTCCTAGTCGGATTCGTTTCCACTGAGCCACGACAGGAACCCCTAGACTTTTTATCTAATATGGTGTGCCAATTAAGATTTCTTCAAGGAAACACATTTGCACTGTAATGTGAATTTCAAGTCAGAGAAAGGAAGTGAAGTGTAGTCAGTGTATGGAAAGCATATTCCTGGCAAAGGAAATAGCATATGCACAGGCTATGAGGCCAGCTGTAGTACAGCACCTTTGAGGAAAAAAAAGATTTCCAGTGTGAATTCAAAAGACTTGGTTAAAACAGCTCATCAGTAAGATTCCTTCCTTTTCTTATAAGCCTTTCATTTGTGCTCTCACCCTCATGTTACATGTGTTATATCCAAACATCAAGGTAATAAAGAAACGGAAGTGTAAATTGAAGAAACCCTGCTGGCAGCATATCAGATTCCAAACCATAAAAGATATTCTACCTGGGCTGTGTGTCAGCCTTTCACTGATCATTACTCACCTATCGATCAATCTTTGCAATGATGCTTCTTGGAACATAAAATACCACAACCTATCTGTTATTCTCAAGAATGAAGAGGAGGACTCCAAAGCCCAGAATTTAAATAGGTCACACCTCTCTAAATTTTAGGTATGATCAAGTAGTAGGAGCATTTCCTGATTTCCTGGGGTCAATGCTGGTTTGGGGGGGGCATAGGTTCCCTGTTTTCCACTGTGGATAATGACCAGATGTCAGCAAAAGGAGGAGCATTACTATGCTCACAGTTAAAAAAAAAGACAAAATGATATTAAAACTTAATGACAAGATATTTAGAATATAGTACAGAGGTTATGTTTTAAGAAAAAAGTTTGCAAAGAGAATAAAATACCTAATTTAAAAACAATGTAAAACTTTCTATGATAATTAAACAAACAAAAACATCTTACTCTAAACCTAATGGGTCTGAGTTTGCACTAATAGTCTGCCCCCTCATCTTTAAATCTAATACTCCCGGAAAAAACAAATGTGTGTAGAGATTATTTTTAAAATAAATTTTTTCTCAAATTATTTTTTTTTCTGTTTGCTTAAATTTTCACAGCTCATGCACGAAGAATTTGAATTCAAATGATGATATGAACTTTGTGCATCAGGGAAATTTTAATAGAAAATTTCAAGTCATTTAAAACAAAATGGAAAGAAAAGAATGAAATTCTATTTAGCATTATTAGAAGCCTATAGTAAAAGATTCAACAAAGGAAAAAGTAGAGAGACAAAGAAAGAATTAAACAAAAATCCACAGATGAAACCATCTAGTGTCAAGTTTACTCCTGAAATGAGAGCTGACACATCCATAACAGCTAGAAAAGGTAAAGGTAATTTCAGTGTCTCTAAACATATGGAGGTATTTCTAGTACAAAATCAGGAGATCTATATCAACAATGCAGCACTTTGTATGCACCGTGAAATTTTATTTTTAAAATAAGTTGATCTAAATAAGGCCTGCCAGCTATTCAGAGTCTCTGTTACATGAGTGTTGCTTTGAAGAGTAAAATCGGCACTTAGATGTGCTGGTCTCAGAAGACAGTTTATACGGGGATTATTCATTTAAACTTTTTTTCCCCTTTGCTCTCAAAAACAACATTGATGCATAGCAAACAGTTGAAGGAAAAAGAAAGAGAAAAATGAGGCTGAAATTTTATTAGCACTCAGAGGATAGAGAGCCAAAATAAAATGAGTTCCAACTCTCTAAACTCTTGTTTTTATCTCTAACTTTTCTTCTTTATTTCATTAATAGTTTCTGAATAGATTATGGAAAACTGATCATGATCTTGTTTTACCTCTTATTATTTCTTAAGAGGCAGCAATGCCTTTTTAAGAAGCTCTGTGTTATCCTGATTACTTTTAAGCTTTCAGCATGTTGAATGAGCACTCACACAACTCAAATTCCTGAGGTGCACGACTACAAGATCCACGGCCATTTACACTAATATGTGGTGTATCAGTCAGGATGCAAAGAAGAGCGGAACCAAGATGAATAATATAGGGTAAGTGATTTATTACAAGGGTTAGAGCTCACACAACTGTAGGAGTTGGTGGACTGGTTTCTGTGGGCTAATATCTCTATGTACAGTGTTGAACATGAGTCACTATAGCTTAGTTAGAAAGCAATAAAAAAGACAGGTTGGATACAGAAAAGAACAAGGGCAAAATGGAACCCAAAAGATAAAACATAACTCGCATCTGTCTTGCATTACCTCCAACTTTGATGCTGTTGGTGACCCACGAAGAAAGAAACTTTCTGTCCCAACATCAAAAACACAAACAACCCAATTAGAAAAGGGGTGGAAGATCTAAAAAGATATTTTATAAAGAAGATATACAGATGGCCAACAGGCATATGAAAAGATGATCAATGTCACTCATCATCAGGGAAATGCAAATCAAAACCACAACAAGGTATCACTTCACACCTGCTAGAATGATTATGTCAAAAAGACAACAAAAAACAGATGTTGCTGAAGATGTAGATAAAGGAAATCTTCATGTACTGTTGGTGAGAAGGTAAACTGGTACAGCCACTATGGAAAACAGTATGGATATTCCTTGAAAAATAAAAATGGAACAACCAGATGATCAGCAATTCCACTCCTGAGTATTTATCCAAAGTGTAACATTAATTGGAAAAGATATGCAATCTAAATAGTCATTGCAGCATTTTTACAATAGCCAAAATATGGAAGAAACCCAAGTGTCCATCCAGAGATGACTAGATAAAGAAAAAGTGATATATATACACACACACACACACATATGAATATTAGTCATAAAAAAGAACAAACTTTTTCCATTTGCAACACATGAATAAACCTAGAGTATATTATTCTAAGTGAAAGAAGTCAAAGACAGATATTGTATAATTTAACTTATATGTGGAAACTAAAAACAAAAACAGATGAACAAACATAACAAAACAGAAAATGAGCTATAGGTACAGAGAACAAATGTGTGGTTGCTAGAGGGAAGGCGAATGGCGATAGGAAAGACACTAAGTGAGGAAGATTTAAGAGGTACAAATGTCCAAGTGCAAAATAAATGAATCAAAGATATGAAATTTACAGTGTGGTGAGTATAGTCAAAAATATATATTTGAACAGTGACATATGGTAACTAGACTTCTTTTGGTGATCATTTTGAAATGTATAAACACATCAAATCACTATGTTGTATAACATGAACTAACACAGTATTATTGTAGGTCAATTATACTTCAAAAACAAATGTACAGAAAAAGGATCAGATTTGTAGTTACCAGAGATAAGATGTGGGAAGAGGTAGAATTGGATGAAGGCAGTTAAAAGGTACAATCTGACAGTTACAAGATACATAAGTTCTAAGGATGCAATGTACCAACACCATAAATATAATTAATACTCCCATATAATCAATACATGAAAGCTGTTAACAGAGTAACTCCTAAGAATTCACCTCACAAACTTTTTTTAATATTTCTTTAATTTTGTATCTATATGAGATGATGAACACTCAATAGACTTATTATGATAATAATTTCATGATGTATATAAGTCAAATTATCATTCTGTATACCTTAAACTTATATAGTGCTATATGTAAACATTATCTCCATAAAATTGGAAGGACTATTAATTTATTTTTTTAAAAACTGCTCCCCTTTACTAGAGAGCTACACATGCACTTGGACTAGGACTCAGAGAAGTTGAAGGAGGTTCTGACAGGAGCTGAAGGACCAGGAGCCACTTTACAACAAGGAGATGAATTACTGAATCAGTGACAATGTGCCAGATTTACTGTGGCATACTACACAGGTCTTCAGAGTGTAAAATGATACAGCTAGTCTTTCTCTTTGCCTTTTCCAAAGCATCTGAATGCTTCTTATGACAATTCTAACACAAACCACATAATGCAGGAAATCTGGGGAAACGCAGTACTAGCTTAGCTAAAATGATATAGCACTGATTCACTAAAGTCTACCTACTGGCAAATATGCATCCTTTTAACTTTCAAAAAAAGAGAAGAACAAATGATGATTTTTGCCTAACATGCTGAAAGTAATCTTTAACCCAAAGAGGAAATTTCTTTCCAAAAGAAAGTTCTTCTAGATCAACTATATTCTTACGTATCTTATCATTTAAACACTGAGATTACAAAATAAGCTACTGTTAATACATCTTATGGTAGATGGTAGGGAAATGGCAAAGGGGAAGAATAACTGGTTCGTTTACGCACAGCTATAGTATCAAAATAAGGAAGAAATGCTCATAATTACTACAATGCATGTCTCTGAAACTGGCCATGGACAAAGTTTTTCCACAAGCTATTCCATATTCCCTTGGCCAGTCATAGTTTCTTACATGGTTGGCTGTCCCAAATCTTTATTAAAGAATGTAAGTCATTAGAAGTTCTTTAAGATTAGACTCTGGGAGTTTTCTATTGACGAATCAGAAACCATGAGAATTCTAAGAGATACCCTGGCGGCGGGGGGGGGGGTATTTTGCATTCTAGAATGTTCTTTTTCACTTATATTGTGTTCAATCAGGACAAATCATCCCAGCTCTAACCTTTGCCAGATGATTCACTAGTATGAAGACACAAGGCAGTTATTTGAATTTTCTTCTCTTAAGTTTAATGACACTATTTGTTCATCTCCTGGTGGAATAATTTTACCCTGAGTATTAGAACTTTTAGACCAGCAGAATCCAAAATTGTAGAGATGGGAAGCAAACATCTTCATAAGAGGTAAGGGGTAAGGGTAAGAAAGGACACATTTCCTGGACTTGTGACTATGGGCTATGGTAAAAAAAAAAAAATCGCCATGAATTCATCACTGGTTTCATGCATATGTTCTATCCTGGGCAATATAACCACAGTGCGGCAACATAATTTAGATTCTAACGGGCCAGTTCACCGTGTTAGGCAAACTGTTTTAAGATGATGGGCAGAAGCAGATTCCATGGACATGATCAAGTAACTGTCCTTCCCTTGCTGTAAAATGTAGTTTGATAATGAGTTAGGAATCCTGTAAGTCCATGGATTTTGGCAAAAGCATCATAGGTGAAGAAGGCAAACCCAGATTATGAGTAAGTAATTGTCCCAGTAAGAAAAATGAAAGTGTCTCTCCTTCCATGATAGAAATAGCACAACATAACTAATGTGACACATGGCGTCTGGTTATTCTTTTAGGGAATGGAGCTGTAATGGGATTCTGATGGCTCTTTCTTTTAGCAAGCTGGCCTCTTAGCAATAGTTTTAGCCAGATTAGCTTTAGCAAGTGGGAGACCATGGTGTTGAACCTACAATTAAGCCCCATCCCTAATGCCATGACCACTTTCTTCTTGAGCTCACTGGGGGAAAAAATGGGTTGGCTGGAATAAGAGGTTGAGCAACACCCACAGAATGAGTCTTCTTAGTTACCTAATTATTAAAATTCTCTTTCTTGGAGTTCCTGTTGTGGTGCAGTGAAAACAAATCCAACTAGTATGTATCCATGAGGATGCGGGTTCAATCCCTGGCCTTGCTCAGTGGGTCGGGGATTTGGTAGGGCCGTGAGCTGTGGTGTAGGTTGCAGATGAGGCTTGGATCCCACGTTGCTGTGGCTGTATTGTAGGTCTGCAGCTGTAGCTCCAGTTCACCCTCTAGCCTGGGAACTTCCATATGCCACAGGTGCAGCCCTAAAAAAAAAAAAAAACCATCTCTTTCTCTTATGTTAAGAGATTGCTTTCTGGTGAGGGTTCATGTATGACACAGACAATACTCTTTGACCTTTCTGAGAGGTCTCTCCAAATACATATTTCCCCAGTCATCTATCTCACCAATTTTCAGTTTTCTTCTTTACAATTTCTGAATATTCATCCAAACCATTAGCTACTGCTTATGAATATCTGTAGATTCCCAACTCTGGCCATCTCTTCTTTTAGACAAAATGAACAACCAAGAACACCTAAAAATAAGTGATCCTATGAGCAGGAAAATTCAGTTTGCATTGTAAGTCAGCTATCTACAGGAATAGACCTTGGTTTAGTTTTCAGATATCTCAACCATGTAGTTTCATGAAATAAGGGTTTCTTATGGAGTAGTCATAGAGGTTTTCTAGTCCCCTGAACTTGAGTTGAAGATGTATAGCTCTGAGCATATCATTTTATTTTTAAAAGTTCTTTCCTGTATTTATAAGCAATCAACCAACTCAATTTTACAGCTTATTTTCATTAACATGTTTCATGACAGCAACTACTTGTCATGTACACTTTCTCCTTTTTCCTTCTAGGTACTTGACTACAGGTGTGTACAGGTGATAATTGTAGGTAACCGTGTCACCACTGTATGCCAAATTTACCAGAGCCTAATTTACAAATGGAAACTATGGAAGATGAACACTGAAAGAGTTTGGAAAAATCATGCTTTACTGTTTTGATTCCTTTTCATATGAGGTAGGGGCCCTTCTATAGAGCAGAACAGAATTTCCTACTTATTATTCATCCAGTGGAAGACTGATTTATTTCTCATGAAAATAGACCATTCGGATAGACTACTGATTAGTTTAACTTGTTACATCAGCTAGAGATTAACCTCTTGGCACTTTTCTTTACACCAAAATAAAACTCTTTCATGTGTTAATTTTTGTGTTAGCCTGGTCTGAATATCTTAAGAAAAGCACATATTAAAAGGAAGAAAGGAAGAAAGTAAGAAAGAAAGAAAGAAAGAAAGAAAGAAAGAAAGAAAGAAAGAAAGAAAGAAAGAGAAGTAGATCTTGTACCCTTTACCAATTAAGAAAAAAGCTGCTATTTGGTCCCAGCTAAATCAAATCAGGAAGAGGTTCTTTAGAAAGTTATAGGGTGGCTGCTGTTAAGTAAAACTGGATTCCTGTGGCCTTAAGTCAGTCAATAAATATTGCTTTTTGTTTTCAACTATAGCATTTAGAGAGACCAGGGATTTTAAACCCTGAGAATGGTCGTAAGTTAAAAGGAAAAGAAAAAAACGAAACAAACAAACAAACAAAAAAACACTAATAAGATTGACACCAGTCAGGAAAGTCTTCAAAACAAAATGATCTTTTGGCAGCATTGTCAGTTTCACTGTTCTGAAATAAATGGGGGCCTATTGCTGAGATGGCAGAGAAACACTTCATTACCTCCATGAGTCCTGGATGAGTGACCAGGTATGCGTGCATAAATTGATGGGTGGAGTCCACTGGCTATTGCTCTGTTTACAGTTAAATTTCTAGGGGCATAGTGAAATGCCAGCTAGGCAATCTTTGAGGCAGCCAGCAGAATAAGTGAGGATAGTTTGGGACATAGAGAAATTCAACTGCCTGTGTTTATTCTCCACTGGTTCAGAACAGAAGAAATCAGTTAGAAGTCAGAGGGAAATTGAAGTACTAAATTACATTTGGTTTCAAAGTTGGGGAAAAAAATAAAGCTTTAGTTACATAGAGAAGAAGAGCATATAGAATTCAGAGTGGTTACACCAAAAAAGACTTAGGAGACTATGGAGGTTGATGAAGATGAGGGTCACTAGACATGATTAAAAGATACTTTGTCCAACTTAGTAAGGTATATAATTTCAAGACTTCTAATCTTGAAAGTAAATTTATATTTTATTCGTATGTAGTCAAATTAAACTACTGGAACAAAAAATTATTAAATATGTATATCTCAAAGAATCCGTACATCAGAAATAACTGAATAAATAGGTAGGTTCATGAAAGAAACAATTCCATATATTTTTGTCAGGTAGTCTAGATGTTAAGGTCACTGACTCCAGGGTCAGAATAGTTCAAATTTGAATCCTGGTTATATACTCCTACTACCTACAAGACTTGGGCAATTACCTAATCTTCCCTACTTCTCATTAGAAATACTGGTGTTTAATGATGACTCTATCAGTTAAGAGTTATTTTAAAGGTTAAATGAGCAAACACATACAAAGAAATGAACTCTGTTCACATTAAATACACTTCAACCCTCGCCTGTTTGGACTCAAACCTCAGTATTTACATGTATGGTTGATCTTTCCTAGTAATGAGATAATTTCTTGGTTAAAGAATTTACTAAATTATAGATTGATGTTATCCTGCATCCTAGCAATAGTCAGATAAATCTTAGGAGGCTCCGTCATCCAACAAGTAACATGTTTGTACAATCAAGCTTGTCAAAAAATCATTACCCATCACCAGGACTGAAGCTCCCCCTACCATTATCTCAGAAATCTCAAATCTCTCAAAGGACATTCAATATCTTTTCAGTCAGAGACTATCTGACACACCAACAAAATCTCTTCCATTCTTCTTTATGAGAAGTGATGGTTTCATATTCCCTTTGCAGGGGTGTAAAATGATTTTTTTATTAATTTTTGGAATACATGGTTGCCATATCCACAGAGAATAAGTCTTAGAGAAGGCACATGTGTAGGACATACTACTGAGACTCCCTGGGCACCTATTTACTGGATTAAGTAGCAAGGCTTCAAACATTTCAGATTTATGTACATAACAGTATCTGGATAGAATTATTCATTCCAAGACTTTAATACAACAGAAGGTTTTACTGACAAATGCTGAGTCCATACTCAGTAATAAAACCACATGGTGGGTGCTATCTATACATATACTCTACAGAGCTGTACTGTCCAATATGGCAGCCACAATGCCAATGAGGATATTGAGTCCTGTTGAAACGTGGCTAGTCCAACTGAGATGTGCTCTAAGTACAAAATGCTCTTCAGATTTTGAAGACTTACTCTTAAAAATAAACATAAAACATGTTCAGTAATTTTCTACTATTTATTGCATGTTGGAATAATATGTTTATCCTGTTGAGTTAAATACACTGTTAAAATTAACTTTTTACTTTTTCTATAGCATGGCTACTATTAAATTTAATATTACCTATGAGGTTATCATTATATTTCCATTGAACAGTGTTGTCCTGGAGGATAAAAAGTGGATTCTGAGAGCAGTTATAATTTTTCATTCACTTAGGGATTTAAGACAACACTTAAGTATTACAGCTAAGAAGACAGTATTGATGTATGATTCCTCCAATTCTGCCTTTCTAATGTGAAAAATATTTTCTTCTATCTTTTTTTTATATTTGCATTATCTTTAAAATGTCTTTTTTTTTTTTTTTTTGCTCTGAAAACCTAATTTTCCCATTCAGGAGTACTATGGCATTTCTGTAAAATAGCATTCATTTCTCCTGAGCAGATGAAACTTAGGAAGTCTTCTCTTTCCTCCTCCTGTCATCACTGTGACCACTGCCACTGTTACCACCAGCATTCATGATAATATTTGTTAAGTATTAGACAGGTAAGCACTTACTATGCTAAATGCTTTCGACCTATTATCTTACAGCAAGAAGTAAGGTACTATGTCTATTTTACAGGAAAATAAAAATAAATAAATACTTGGTTCAAGGTCACAAAACTAGTAAGTATGAGACCCAAGATCTGCCCGTAAAACCTGTGCCTTAACAACTATGATTTACTGTCCAATATAATCGTGGCAATAAAAGTGCTGAGATACCACTCTAACTTTTGAGACCGAATAATTAAATTATCCAATTGTAATTATGTTTCCATTATTAAGGCCTGATTGCACATCATTAAAAACAATGTTCTATTATATTTCTATTGCTCTATGAAAATTTATCCTAATTGTTTAAAATATACATTTCATTTGGGATGTACAATTCATATCCCAGAGATGGAGGTTTGCTGATACCGTCCCTGCTCACTAATTTCTCACTGTGCTTCCCCATTCATTGTAACGAGTGGAAACTCTCCCAAGCATTTCCACATACCCTGCTGGAGACGGAGGTAGGGAGCAGCGTGTGTCTGTGGGTGATTACCACTGAACATCTGATTCAAATGTTCACATTTAACTAAACTTTATATTCACATCCTTGCCATCAGAGCCTAATATCCCCATGAATAGCAGTCTACGCCCCTTCCAACACCCAGGTATAATCTTGGCCGGCTCTCTCCATTTCCATTTTTCAAATTAGTCTCAATCACATCCTCCTGGAAATCTCTATTTTTATATATATATATATATATATTGGCTGCACCCACAGCATATGGAAGTTCCAGGCTAGGGGTTGAATTGGAGCTGCAGCCACCAGCCTACACCACAGCCACAGCCTTATCAGATCTGAGCCACATCTGCAACCCACACCACAGCTCACGGCAACACCAGATCCTTAACCCACTGAGCCAGGCCAGAGACTGAACCTTCGTCCTCATGGATACCAGTCAGATTCATTTCTGCTGAGCCACGATATGAACTCCATCCATTTATATTTTAAATGTTTGTGGCTTTGCCTTACATTTGGTTTTGGAACTATTAAGAACTTAGAGAAGCTTTGTAAGAATAGAACATTTCAATTAAATACTTCGCCTGAACCATTGGTGGGTAATTTTCTGACATAATGCCCCATTATGCCTGAATATTTAACTAGAATTGTCCACATATAAGGTGACTGTGTTATAAAACCACAGCACAACTATGAAAATCTAATTATCATTAAAGGCAGATTATTTTCTAAAGATGACAGATACCATTATCTCTTCCATGTCAGGTGCTCTTCCAACAAACTGAGTTTCACATTCTTCAGAAAATGTATGGTTTTGGCCCAGGGAGAAGGAAGTAGGAAAGTTTTTATTTCCTGTTCTTGAAGCTGGGTAGGCTCTGTGACATCGGAGGCTAATTTGTAAGTTGTGCTGGTTCTGCCTGATGCTCCTGCACAACCACTATTGGAACTAGGTCACCATGCATTGAGGGAGTGTGAGCACTGACATGGCGTGGCCACAGTGAGGACTGGCTTCTGAACCAACAGTGAGAATCAACCACCAGACATGTGAATAAATAAGCTCTCAGATGATTCCTGCTACTAACCAGCAAATCTTTTCAGCAGAAAACCCTGATATGATGGACCAGAAAGAAATCATCCCCTTTGAACCCTTTTCAAATTCCTAACCTACAGAATCTACATACATGATAAAAATCATTATTGTCTGATGCCACTAAGTGCAGGAATAAGTGGCCAGAATAATACATTATGATCACCTAATCCTCAAATCTCCCTTCAAGTTTTGCCAAGTATCTTCCTTAAAAATCCTTTTGAATAAAGGATTCTGTTCAGAAATAGTGTTGTATTCATTAATTAACCTCCTCACTGTGAAACAGTTCCTCTTTTTTTTTTTCCCATGATCTTAATATTTTTTAGGATTACAGGCCTATTATTTTACAGAATGCCTTTAGACTTAGGTTTGTCTGAAACTTCGTTTTGCTTCTATTCAGATTATGCATCTTTGGCAGGAATACCACAGGAGTGAGGTTGTGTTTTTCTCTCCTTCACTCCTATCAGCTAGCGCACACACTGAATTTGTTCCATTACTGGTAATATTCACTTTGATACTCCAAGCGTTGTCTATCATCACCAGGCTTCTTTACTCTTCTCTTATGATTAGTAAGTGTTTTGTTGGGAAATACCTGGATAATATACAACTGTCCTTCTCAGTGTACACTTATTTAGTTTTTACGTAAAATATGGACTCATGGATTCTTATTTTATGCTATGATATAGTCCATTATTCTTTTTGTCTTGATGTCAGCTGTCCCAGATTTGGTATACCATTGACAACTATCATTTTTGGTATGATATTCTTTATTTCTGAAAATGAGGATATTTTCTACTTTCTAGCACAATAAGGGTTCAGGCTCATCTTGCACTTCCCTGCCCTAGCCTTAGAATCAATCATTTCTCTAAGGAGTCCTAATCACTTTTCGTGGAGAATGGTGTTTAAGAAAACAATGTCTGGTTACTATGTGCATTTGTGTTTTATGCTAGCCTACATGCAGTCTCTTTCCTAGCTCTAGCAATTTCAATTCCCTACTATTGGCCTCTAAGGCATTTCTCCACGACTAAAACAATGGGTGTGCATGCATATACGTAAGATATCTTTACTTCTTCTCTCTAGTTTATATAATCTCTTTGTAAGTGAACATTTCCCATCTTTTCCCTTAACTCTGTTATTCTAAAGGAATACTGCTGCTGTTCATTCATTAACTTATAGACATTGTAACTGTCCAAGCCAAATCCAAATACACACACACACACACACATTTTATGCCACAGGTCACTTCACTGGCAAACTAAAGAAGAATGTTTGGTTAAATTGATTAAACACATTTTGAAAATTGAAATCCCATAAGAGTAAATTGTGCAAATCTGTTTTATGTGATAATTGACTATGTAAAACCTGAATTACAACAGTGGAGAATGATTTGGAATTTTAGTTAGACAGTCCCCTGTGTCAAATAAGAGGGAGTTAGATTTATTCAATGGAATGTTAATTTTTATAAAAATGCAGGTTAACTAAGCCATGATTTCTAACCCAATTCAGGACAAGGTTATATATATAAATAAACTTGGTAGAAATGATACATAGCCAAAAATTTATGCGTAGAATTTTGGGCCAGAAATAGTGTTAGGTATTACGTATACAGATTTAAGACGAAGTCTCTACCTCAAGGAGATGACTGTCTAATGAAAATAGTGGCTATGTAAATAGTTAAGATACAGTGTGATGAAAGCTATACTAGTGATGCGCACATGGCCGACAGATGCACAGAAGAGGTTTCCTTAAGAGTGAGCAGAGGAGGCATTTGCTAGGAAAGGGCTCTGTCTTGCTCTTTGAAGCAGACCTGGCAAGGTAGGAATCAACCTGCAGAACACACTCTTTTAAGCAGCTTTCCTACTCAGGGAGTATTTTTTTTACCTAAGGGAACTGATATAAACACAGCTAAGTTGCAAAACTAGAAATATGTTCAAGAGCCGCCAAGTTCATAGCAAGGAGAATAATGTCAACGTCTAAGCTAGTCTCTGAAGAGCTGTTGTTTTCCTATATTTATAAAAACCAGAGCTTTTAATCCCTTTAAATTATGACTGTGAATTTTAAAAGAGAGAAAGCAAAAATGGCATGATATTTTTTTTTATCCTAAAAACACGCTACAATACGCTACGCTACAATAATTTACTCTTCTGCTAACACAATAAATCTTCGGAACACATCATTTAAGGTTAATTTACTTACATTTCTACACTGACAGAGTGTGTAACATACTATATTCTTTAAAAAAAAAAGTTTGCAAAATTTATCTTGCTGGCTCTCTATGGAACAAGGTGGAGAACTGTAATTAACAGTTCTTTTTCCACACTTTTAAATATCTTCCATATTTCTTTAAACCATTTATGGATTACTCATTGCTTCCATTTTGTCCATCTTTCAAGAAAGTTGGCTATATTTAGACTGATTATGTTTTAGTGCATTCTAAGATAGTAGGAAGCCATAATGTCTTCTACATTCTATTGAGTCATAAATTTATTCAAGGCTACAGATAACTTTAAATAGTCATTTTTGTTTCATTATACTGAGTCGTAGGACAAACATCATCGGATAAATTCACTGTAAATATTTACATTTCTTCACAATAATGGGAATCACAAGGCTAAATCCCTATGTATTGCTCTAAATATTTACCCTTGTATGCCAGTAAATGCACTCAAGGACAAGAGCAATCATTCCCAGCGTTCACAAATAGTAAGAGCTGCTTAATCTAGAAAAAGTATTTCCTTTGTACAACAGGAAAATGCAGAGGGGAAAAGAAACCCAGTGTCCCATAAGTTTTTTTCTCACATGTATATATAATTATGTACATTTTTAGATATATTAATAATATACTTTGACATATATGTATTTTGCAAGTGGTTGAAGACATCGAGGGACAGTTTTAACTCTGGTTATGTGTAAAGGACATGATGAAACAGGAAGTCAGGATGAAGTACAGTCTTTAAAATTCAGATGAGAGAGACTTAAGTCACTCCATTTTTTGTTATTCCTAGTATAGCCTGTTCCTTTAATAAGAACATTCTCCAATCCTAAGGCACTCTTTTGTTTTTCTCCTAATCTGCTTAGTCCAATTAATTTTCACTTCATTTCCTGTTTAGAGTAATATTTATGGATTAGTACTTCAAATATGTGTTCATCTCAATTGTACTGAGTTTTTATAAATCAGTACAAGACCTAAACATAAACAGAAATATCTGAAAGAAAAAAATGTTATTATCTGGGTAGCACAGGAAACTGTATCCAATCTCTTGGGATAGAACATGATGGAAGACAAAATGAGAAAAAGAATGTACATATATGTATATCATATATGTGTATATATATGACTGGGTCACCTTGCTGTACAGCAGAGGTTGACAAAATATTATAAATTAATAATTTAATAAAAAACATAGTATCTGAAGGCCCTGTTCCTTAAAACATAAACTTACAAAAATAAAAGCAGACACAGCCCTAATACAAAAATACACCCAAATAATAGGGAAGAATGTGTATACCAAATGACACAAACACATGAATTTTAGAAAATGACAGAAAACAAAGAAGAAGGGGAACATCTGAATTTAGACTATGATAACGATATGCACCTTAGTCACATCTGGCTTACAGTTTCATCAAATGTTTATATAGAAGGGCTTGAGTATTTTAATCATATAATCTAACATTAAAGCTCAATAGTGTTTATAATTGCTATTAAGTAAATGTGTATAAATGTGTCTACAATTTATATAAATATATATTTCTGAATATATATTACATAGTATATAAATTTGCAGTATAACCAAACACTTGAATGAATAAAGACGCATAATATAGGTATCCTTGAAATTTCTTGAAACGTTTTACAGCATAATCAAAAAGCTTTTAATTGATGAACTCTGTGGCTATTTTCACACAGTGTTTGAGCACAGTGCTGGCAGGCCAATTAAGTAGCACTTCTTAAAATACTATCACTGCCCAAAAGCACTCGTGTTATCCACCCATTAGTTTGATACCATGCTTTTTATTATGTGACATTACTTTATGATTTAGCTTGAACTTACTATGCTACAAAATCCTTTGGTAAGACATTCGTTCTCGCCAATGTCTTGCATAGAGTATAATCCAAAAGTTGAACATGACACTTTTTCTTTAGCTGTCCTGAGAATCAGTTATAGGTTGATCAATGTTTTGCCTTGGAATTCCCATCATGGTGCAGTGGAAATGAATCCGACTAGGAACCATGACGTTGCAGGTTCAATCCCTGGCCTCACTCAGTGGGTTAAGGATCCAGCATCGGATCTGGTGATGCTGTGGCTCTGGTGTAGGCCAGCAGCAAAAGCTCGGATTAGACCCCTAGCCTAGGAAGCTCCATGTGCCCTGGGTGTGGCCCTAAAAGGACAAAAAGACAAAAAAAAGGTTTTACCTTAATTGCAGAGATTAAAGTGATGTCTTATATGCTTTTATCTGCACTGGTCCTTTAAGGGCTTAGATTATTTTTTCATCTTTTTGTGCCCAGCGCTGGGCATAATATAAGAAATGTATTAGATCCCCAAGATATGCTTGCTGCATTGAACTTGAAAACTGAGTTGTTAGTTCACTTTTCTCCATATATCATTTTAAAATCAATACTATGTTGATGTGAAGTTGAGTAAAAAATAATACAGAGAATAGATATTAGTAGAGTAAATAATTAATTTTTCATTAATTTTTTCTACTATTATTGTAATGCAGACACACATGTCCATTGAGTATCTATCTGCTCCCTACTTTGCTTGCTGACCTGCAGTGTGGACAGAATCTTAGATCTGTATCCAAAGAGCTCACAAATCTTGTGAGGACAATTCTAGTATAATATTTTATATTCTGAGATGAAGGTAAATATATATGCATATTGGAGGTACTCTAATTCATTTCTAAAAAGAGGACTAAAGATCAGTTTTCAAAAGAAAATAGTATTTAAAATAACATGTCTTACTATATCTATCCTCAGAGTTTAAGAAATAGCCAAAAAAATTAAATATTTAATGACTCATTTAATTAGAAATGATATTTGATGATATAATAGATTCTAATTACACAAGTATTTTCCTTCATGTCCTTACTGACTGAAAATAAACCCGAAAAACCAAAAATCTTCTTCTATACTGAATAAAGCAGGGGCTGTTCAAACTTAAAACAGCATCTTTTCTTTAAACTATTAACGTCTTTTTTTAAATGTGTAAAATAATTTGAGAAGTAGGAAGCAATTTGAGGTTTTAAGAAAAGGACATCTTAAATTATTAAAATCAAATTAATCTGAAAGTGCCATCGTATAGAAATTACCTTTCAATGAAAGTTAACAAAAATGTAAGTCACCATGCTATTTTGGTAATCTCACAATTAAGGGAATCAATTTAAGTAAAATTGAGAAATAACCCTGCCCTCTAGTGGTACTTAATAAATGTTAAAATATACTGAAAACACCATTGTCTTGCAACAGCAAATCACACATTACCGTAACTTGAGTAGATATGCTAAAACCTATATTTTACATTAACATATTCACATGTTTAAACTGTTTTGGATGATGTTAGAACATTTCATTCCCTTAGGAATTTAAGTAAAACAAATTCTACTGCATGAAACAGGTCACCATATCTCTGCTTATGAATGGCACTAGAGAGACTGAACTGGATTTTTTGATGGAGTCCTCTTCCCCCTTGAATTTTGATTAAAAACCCATGAGCTAAGAAAAAGTTTACAGTCTCAGAATTTCCCTGTTCAAGCCCTTACCCATTTACCTTACTATCCAATTCTCCATACTGCCCCAACAAGCCTTCTCCATACTGTGTGTCTCCTCTGTTTGAAGACTGGAAAAATCACGTCTCTCTCTACTGGCACAATACTGTGAAGGTATCTATAAGAATGTGGCCCAAAGAAATAGCAAAAAAAAAAAAAAAAAGAATGCAATTTATCAACTTAATATTTTCATTTTGATCCTTGAAATGTCTATATGCTTGATTATATGTTAGATGCCACCTAAAGTGTATTTCTTCCCATGGGCTTCTGCTATGAAAAAAGCAGAGGTGGTTTTTTTTTTTTTTTTTTTTTTTTTTTTGTCAGGCAAACAGAGTATAATTGTACAAATTGAAACTCTCTTGTAAAAGAAAAGATATGTGTACTGAAATATAAAGACAGAAACCCTGAAATCTGGAATATTGGCATTTTTAAATTCAGCACCTTTTTTACCTTTGACTGTCATAAAAATATCAGAGGTTGCCTCTAAGTTACAGCATAACATCAAGAACTATTAGTTATTTCAGAAACTGTATTAATCACTCCATTTACAATGAAATAAATATTCAAAGAGATCTACTGACTTAGCCAAAGTTGTAAAGCTGGTTTGTTGTAAAGTTCACTGAAAGCCAGAACTAGAGAGAAAAACCTATATACCTATATAGATTTTTATCTTTTGGTTCAATTCTACTATCAACTTTGCACCATACCTACAAGTATGGTTTTCTATGGTTCAGAGCTGTGTGACACCCACATCGTAATCCCAAGAATCTCTGAATATGTTACCTTGCAGAGCAAAAGACAGGCAAGATGGAAGGACTATCTTGGAGTATGCCCAATATAATCACAGGGAGATCATTCCAATGTAATTACAGGATGATTATTAGAGAACGGCAGGAGGTAAGAATCAGAGGAAAATGGTGACAAATGCAGAGGAGAGAGAGACTTGAAACCATTGTGACTTGAACATGGGGTCATGAGCGAAGGAATGAAGGATGTCTCTAGAAACTGGGGAAAAAAAAAAAAAAAAAAAAGTCTCACCTTGGGCCTCCATAAGAACACAGTCATCCTGCCAACCCATTTTAGACTTCTGGCCATGAGAACTTCAAGGTAATAACTGTGAGTTGTTTTAAATCACTGAATTCATCATAATTTGTTACAGCAATACTAGAAAACTAATGTAACCCCAGCTACATTATAAATTCTATGAAGTCTGGAATTATATCTTCTCTTTCACTTATGCCATTGATTGTCAAGTATGCCCGAATTCATCATCCCAGCATCATCTAGGGACTTAGTAAAATGATAAATAACCCATTCCAACCCAGAAAAGTCTAAGCACAGCACTGTGGGAAGAAGAGCTCAGAAATCCGTGATTTGAGAATGTAAGTGATGATTGCTAAGTTTGTGAACCACTTTGACTTATAAAATATTTTCTTGACCTAACAGAGGGAATAACACAGAGAAGAAAGATAAATATACATCTTGATAAACAGAATTATTGTTTTACATCTAACAATATGATTAATAGACTCTATCTACAATATGATTAATAGATTAATAGTTTAAATGTTCCAAAGATTTCTTAAATGAGGAAATATGAAACAAAACTTCCCCTCCCCACCATGCACTTCTCCATTAACAAAAAATAGGGAAAAGAAAGGTTAAATTCAGGGGAATTGGTGGGATAGTCTAAATGTTTCCTGATCTACCAAATCAGGACGGGAGGTAGGTGAGAGCAGACTTTTTTTTTTAATTAATAATATACATATTTAACATGTCAAGTCAATAAATTAATGTTCTAAAGACGATTCTAACAATTCCATTTTTGGTTCTTTTTTTTCCTTTTTTAAATTTATTTTTTTAGGGCCACACCTGTGGCATATGGAATTTCCTGAGCTAGGAGTCAAATTGGATCTGGAGCTGCAGGTCTACACCTTAGCCACAGCAATGCAGGATCTGAGCAGCCTCTGAGACCTACACTGGATCCTTAACCCACTGAATGAAGCCAGGGATCAAACCCACATCCTCAGGGATACTAGTTAGGTACTTAATCCACTGAGTCATAATGGGAACTCCAAGTTCTTATTAATTATATAGGTATACCTGAAAATATTCTCTGCAAAACATTCAACCATATAGAAATAGAGAAACCTAACAATAACTCATATGAGACAATTAAGGTTTCTACATATATAATTTTGATTATTCTTTCAATTATTTTTGAGAAATCCTGGTTATTCCTTAATTATATTCACTAATTAATCACTTAATATTTGCAGAAGGGAGAAATTTTGACTTACAAGTTGCATACATATTCAATAAGTGAAGGTAAGACACAATCCAATCATATAAATATATTACCAATTCTAAACTTTTTTTAAATTAAAAGAGAAAAGAGGTACATTTTAAGATTGAAGGGAATTTGTAACTATTTGTATTTAATTATTTAACATTTTCCCATTAGAGACAATATTTTCCAAGACAGGAAGAACATTCTTCTTCTTGCTCATGGATGTGTCATCAATGCCTGGAACATGATACGTGTTTAATGAATATCGTAAATAAATGAAGGGCTTTATGCTCCAATAGTAACAGAGTATAGTAGTGTTACCAATTTCTCACTAGCATTAGTATTATTATTATTAATGCCAGCCAATTTGGCAGATGGGAACATAACCTAATCATAGTTTTAAAAGGATTACTGGGGAGGTTGAACAAGTTTCCTTATGTTTATATATAAATATATTCCTCTTGTCAAACTGTTAATATGTTTTGTCTTTATATATACAAAGGTTTTATTTCATGTATTTTTAATTAGATTGATTCTTGTCTGTAACAGATTAGCCACTTGACGTTTAGAGTGGTAGGCAGTCCCTTTAGAAAGCAAAATATTTCTCGTGGAAATGTTTCTGGTAATCACAATGTTACATTTTACCCAGGACAGATGTCTAACAAGTTTGAGATTAAGAAGAGGAATACTTGAAGATGAGATAACTATTCCTTTTTTTAAAATGATTTTTATTTTTCCCATTATACTAGGTTAATAGTGTTCTGTCAATTTTATACTGTACAGAAAGGTGACCCAGTCACAAATACACATATACATTCATTTTTCTTACATTATCATGCTCCATTATATCCATTCCAAAGGCAACAGTTTGCACCTATTAACCCCAAATTCCTAGTCCATCCCACTCCCTCACCATCCCCTTGGCAACCACAAATCTGTTCTGCATGTCCATGAGATTGTTTCTTTTCTGTAGATAGGTTTATTTGTGCCATATATTAGATTTCAGATATTAAGAAATATCATACGGTATTTGTCTTTCTCTTTCTGACTTACTTTCTCACTTAGTATGAGAGTCTCTAATTCCATCCATGTTGCTACAAATGGCATTATTTTGTCCTTTGTTATGGCTGAGTAGTATTCTATTGTGAACATATACCAATTTTTATTAACCCATTCATCTGTCAATGGACATTTAGGTTTTTTCCATGTCTTGGCTATTGGGAATAGTGCTGCATTGAACATACGGGTGCATGTGTCTTTTTAAGGAAAGCTTTGTCCGGATATATGTCTAAGAGTGGGATTGCTGGGTCACATGGTAGTTCTGCATATGGTTTTCTAAGGTACCTCCATACTGTTTTCCATAGTGGTTGTACCAGTTTACATTCCCACCAACAGTGCAGGAGGTCCCTTTTCTCCACACCCTCTTCAGCATTTGTTATTTGTGGACTTATTAATGATGGCCATTCTGACTGGTGAGAGGTGGTTTCTCAAAGTAGTTTTGATTTGCATTTCTCTAATAATCAGTGATGTTGAGCATTTTTTCATGCGTTTGTTGGCCATATCTTTTTTAGAGAAATGTCTGTTCAGGTCTTTTATCCATTCTGTTGTTGGATAGGTTGTTGGCTTTTTTGCTGTTGAGTTATATAAGCTGCTCGTATATTTTAGAGATTAAGCATTTGTCAGTTGTGTCATTTGAAAGTATTTTCTCCCATTCCAAAATTTGTCTTTTTTTTTTTTTTTAATGGGTTTCCTTTTTCTGTGCAAAAGTTTGTCAGTTTAATTAGGTCCCATTGGTTTATTTATTTTTTAAATTTCTATTGCCTTGGGAGACTGACCTGTGAAAACATTTGTAAGGATGATGTCAGAGAATGCTTTGCCTATGTTCTCTTCTAGGAGTTTGATGGTGTCTTGTCTACATTTAGGTTTATAAGCCATTTTAAGTTTATTTGTGTGCATGTGGCCGTTCAGTTTTCCCAGCACCACTTGCTGAAGAGACTTTTTTTCCCATTTTATATTTTTGCCTCCTTTGCCAAAGATTAATTGACCATAGGTGTCTAGGTTTATTTCTAGGTTCTCTATTCTGCTCCATTGGTCTGTATGTCTGTTTTGGTACCAGTACCACACTGTCTTGATTACTGTGGCTTTTTAGTATTGCCTGAAGTCTAGGAGAGTTGTGCCTCCTGCTTGGTTTTTGTTTCTCAGGATTGCTTTGGCAATAGTGGGTATTTTGTGGTTCCATATAAATTTGTGGATTGTTTGTTCTAGTTCTGTGAAAAAATGTCATAGGTAATTTGATAGGGATTGCATTGAATTGGTAGATTGCTTTGGGTAGTATGGGCATTTTTACAATATTAATTTTTCCAACCCAGAAGCATGAAATATCTTTCCATTTCATTGAAGCCTCTTTAATTTCCTTGATTAATGTTTTATAGTTCTCAGCATATGTCTTTCACTTCCTTGGTCGGGTGTATTCCCAAGTATTTGATTTTTTGGGGTACAATTTTAAAAGGTATTTATTTTTGTATTCCTTTTCTAATATTTCATTGTTAGTATACAGAAATGCAACTGATTTCTGAATGTTAATATATTTCCTACTTTCAAGGCTCTTTTCTCCCATACATTGCAAAAAGAAGACAAATAATTTACTCCTTTTTATTTTGTGAGTTAGTCTAACATCCAAGGAAAAGATATAAAGCTAGAATGTAAAAACCTATTCTACAAATGTGAAAGTTTCTACCAGCATATTTGAATCTATAAGAAAATTGAAAGCATTGCTTTTCAGTCAGATAAAAACACTTTGAGTAAAATCAAATCAAAGTGTGGAAAAATGCATTTTAATTACTTGCATTCTGCTAAATAAAGAGAGAAAGAGAGTTTCATTTGGGAAAGTCAGCCAATATTTTATAGAATATAGAAAAGTAATGCAATTCACACTGCCATAGATATGATTTAAAACTGCTGAGAGCCTAAATATGAAATCAAAGTAGATGCTGTTGGGAAGAAGGGCTAATTCAGGAAGGTCTTTTGGCATATTTAGGAGCCATTATTTCTTATTTCTTCAGATCTGATTCCATTAGCAAAGTGAAATTCACATTTTGTTAACACATTCAAAAAGGCGGGAAATGCTGAGGAGAGTGAGAAGTAAATACAAACCATCTGGGCATAGTCATATTTTCTAAATGATTTTATCCATAATATCAGTCCTAAGAAATTATAATTTTATTTATCCTGACTACATCTTTAAAAACTCTGGGAAGAATTTAGTCCTAATGGATCCAATCTTATTAATTCCTCTATTTTTTTCTTGGAAAGGAGTGTACATTTGAATGAATATCTATTTCCATTTGGTGAAGGGAGGACAAAACTCACAAAAATTAGTATCTTACCCTTTTTCAGTATTTTCCAGTATTTTTGCATATGTACATTTAAAATCTAGTAAGAACCTGGTAAGCAGTGTGATCACTGATGTACCGATAAGTGATATTTAGGGTATTAAAATTACTCCTAAATAGCAATTCAGCACCATCTTGTAAAAGGCAAGGAAAGGAAAAAGAGAGATTGCACTGGCAATCTGGAGTAAAAGAGGAAGGGGCAAATAATAAGCTGGATACTTAAGATCGACAGATGTATAAAAAAATGTGATCTGAATTAGTGTGTAGCAGCTCAATCAAGGATCAAACTCAATATCTGCTGAGTGGCTAGTGCCAATCTTCCTTTCTTATTGTGTTCAATTCATTTATTCAAGAATGATTACATCAGATTACATAATGTGGGGCTTTATTTTTATCAGCTGGTAGAAGACGACTGGATACACATTAAAATTCAGATGTTTTAGCTCTTTGACCCAAAGCAATTTATTTAATTCTTCACACCTCTTTATTCCTGTGAAATAAGGAAATTATATCTTCCTTATAGGACTGGTCAAGGTTTTAATAAAATAATCATGTTAAACATTTACCACAGCACCAGGAATACGCTAATACAAAACAAATAATAGACTTTATATGAAGATGACAGTGAAAATTATGATGAGGATGAAGACCATGTGCTGGGGAAGTGAAAATAATTTGCTGAACTTTCTTGAAGTCTGTAATTTGTCCATCCATTCTCTTCACACTGTCTGTGAAAAGAGGAGGTTCAAATCGTTGATTAAATCTAACATCGGTTTCCTTTTCCACAGATCATGCTTTTGGTGACATATTTTAGATAGTATTTTCCTAAACTAACAAAAATATTTTCTTCAATTTTTCACTTTCATATATATTTTAGAATCAGTTCATCAATTTCCAAAAATTTTCAAAGCCAGACACTTTTTTACATTTTTAACTTATTTTTTTTTTCTTTTTACACCATACCTGGCCACATCTGTGACATACAGAAGTTACAGGCTAGGCTGCTGGCCTAAGCCACAGCCATGGCAACACCAGATCTGAGGTGCATCTGCGACCTATGCCATAGCTTGCAGCAATGCTGGATCTTTAACCCACTGAGCATGGCCAGGGATTGAACCATCCTCACAGAGACTACATCATGTTCTTAACCCACTGATTCACAACAGGAACTCCACAGACTCTTTTTTTAGAGCAGGTTTAGGTTCCTAGTAAAATTGAGAGGAAAGTGAAGAGATTTTCTATGTATTCTCTACCTCTGCACATGCATACGCTCTGCCAATTCCAACATGCCCTATTTATCTAAATAATGGAACTATTTACTATAATGGAATAGTTACAACTTCAGCTGTCATATAATTATCACCCAAAGTCCACATATAATTTACATTAAGATTCATTCTTCGTGTTGTACATTCCATAGGCTTTGACAAATGTACAATGACAGGTATCCAGCACTGCAGTGTCACACAGAATGGTTTTGCTGCCCTAAAGTCCTCTGTGCTTCACCTATTTACCCTTCCTTCCCCCTAACCTTAAGCCCTGACAACCACTGACCATTTTCTGGTCTCTGTATTTGTGCCTTTTTTAGAATATTATATAGTTGGAATTACATAGTACATATCTTTTAAAATTAGCTTCTTTCATAAAATAATATGCTTTTAAGTTTTCTCCATTTCTTTTTATGGTTTGTTCATTTTTTTTATAGTGCTAGATAATATTCCATTTTCTTGATGTACCACAGCTTATTTAACCATTCAACTATCAAAAGACAATACAGTTGCTTCCATGTTTGGGCAATTATAAATAAAGTTGCTATAAACATCTGTGTCTGTTATAACTTTTCAACTCATTTGAGCAAATATGGGATAAAAGTATATTTAGTTTTATAAAAAAAAAAATGTCCTTCCAAGTGGTTGTGATATTGCATTCCCACCAGCAACAAGTAAGAGTTCCTGTTGCTGAACACTCTCAGTGGCATCTGATGTAGTCAGTGTTCTGCCCTTTAGCCTTTCTAAAAGGTGTATAGTAGTATCTCATTGTAATGTGTATTCCCATGATGATAGATGATAGAGAGCATATTGTATAGGCTTCTTTTCCATCTGTTTATCTTCTTTGGTAAGGTGTCTGTTAAGGTCTTTGGCCCAATTATCATCTGGTACTTTGTTTTCTCATTGTTGAGTTTTAAGAGTTCTTTGCATATTTTGGTTAGCAGTCCTTTATCAGATATGTCTTTCACAAATATGTTCTTCTCCTCTGTGGTTTGTCTTATAAATCCCTTAGAAGTGTCTTTCACATAGCAGAAAGTTTTAATGTTAATGAAATTCAGCTTATCATTTTTTTCTTTCATGCCTATGGTGCTGCATCTAAAAAGTCGTCACTAAACCCAAGGTCATCTAAATTTTCTCCTATGATATCTTCTAGGCATTTTATAGTTTTACATTTTACATTCAAGTCTAAGATCTATTTTGAGTATATTTTTGTTAAATGTGTAAGGTCTGTATATGGATTCACATTGTTTGCATGTGGATTTCCAGCTGCTCAAGCACCATTTGTTGAAAAGACTATCTTTGCTCTATTGTATAGCCTTTGTTCCTTTGTCAAAGATCAGCTAGCAATATTCAGATGGGTCTATTTCTGGGCTCTCTATTATGTTCCATTGATCTATTTCTTTATTTGTTCACCAATACCATACCGTCTTGATTACTGTCTTGAAAGCTCTGCTAGGACTTTTGTTGAGATTGAATTGTATCTATTGACTAATTTGGAAAAAAACTGACATCTTGAAAATATTGAATCTTTAGACATGAATTGGATATATTATAGTCCCATTTATTAAATCTTTTAAAAAATTTTACTCAGTGATATTTTATAGTTTCAGTGTACAGGTGTTGCATAACTTGTTTAGGATGTGCAAATGTGAAATATTTCAAGGTAAGTCTGATAAAAAATATACAAGACTTATGCATGAAAACTGTAAAACATTGCTAAGAAAATTTAAAGAAAACAAAAGTAAATGATGACATTTTTACATGTCCTGGTTCAGATGACTCAATAAGTATATTTTTATATTATTCTATTTTTTTTGAGGGCTGCTCCCACAGCATATGGGTGTTCCCAGGCTAGGGATCCAATCAGAGCTGTAGCTGCCAGCCTACACCACAGCTCATGGTGATGCTGGATCCTTAACCTGTTGAGTGAGACCAGGGATTGAACTTGGGTCCTCATGGATGCTCATCAGATTCATTTCCACTGAGCCACAATGGGAACTCCAATTCTAAATTTTTTTATAGTTTCTGATCATTCACCGCTAGTATAATGATGTCCAATATATTTTTGTATACTGATCTTATATCATTATTTCTAGGAACATTTTTTTGGTTTTCATTAGACTTTTTACTTAGACAATAATGAAAAAAAATCTGAAACAAAACAGCTCTGTCAATGGGTTTATTTATTTATTTTTGATATTTTAGGACCACACCTCCGGCATATGGAAGTTCCCAGGCTAGGGGTCCAATTGGTGTTGTAGTCGCAGGCCTACGCCACAACCACAGCAACGTGGGATCCAAGATGTGTCTTCGAACTACACCACAGCTCATGGCAACACCGGATCCTCAACCCACTGAGCGAGGCCACGGATTGAAGCCACCTCCTCATGGATCCTAATCTGGTTCATTAACCACTGAGCCATGAAGGGAACTCCCTGTCAATGGATTTATTGATTAATGTAAGATTATATCCTTTTGGAATTAGTAAAAACTTGTCATGATTAGCAAAAGCATTGGGATCACTAGTTTTGACTGGAACAAGATGGCTTTACTATATGAAAAATGATATGCTAATATGTCTAGAGATTCTAGTTAAATGCAACTTACCAAAAATACTCAAACAAGAGTAATGTTTAGATAAAAATGAGCATGGAAACTTTTCACAGGGACTCTTTTTACAATGGCAGTTCTCTAACCATTGTAATACTGGCCTTGAAGAGATGACTACTCTAGAGAAAATGGCATATGTGTTTGCCTTCCACTTTGTAGTTTCTTACAATCTTTTAGTAGTAAGATAAATTATTACATTAACTATATTAACTGCCTAGAGCTGCTCAAAATTATTATTGCAATTAATTTAGCATTGTAGAGCACGGCCTAGTTTACAAAGAACTATCCTATATATAATCGCTTCTCATCACAAAATTAAAGTTGTTCATGTTGTTGTTAGTGGTTAATGGTATCCCCATTGTATAGAACTTGTGTTTATGTTATTTGTCTGGTATTACATTTAATATGGGGCATATCCAACATGCAAACCCAGATACGTGTAGGAAATCTTTTTGATCACAATGCCATGATAATTTCCTTATGATAAGAAACAAAATCAAAAGTAAACATGAATAATATTTTCATTAAAGTACATCTTCCAAATAACACGTTTTACTAAACTAATGTTTTATTTGGCACCATCTAAATGCAGACTTCAAAGAAAAGTGTTTATTTTACAGGCAAAGATTTTATAATAGTATGGTTTGTTCCAGCATTTTATCTGAAGGAAATAATTATGGACTAGCTAAGATGGTGCACAATTCCAAAACAGAAACATAATTGTTTTCATGGAATATCTGCCGTGGTGCCCTTCCTGACTGTTTTTTGTATTATGGCACTCCAAGAGTTTTCAGTTAAGCATTATTGAAAAAATGTGTTGTTTCAATTTCTCCCTTCCATGGCTACTATAAAATGCAGGAACTGACATTCATCTGAAGCCTTGGCTGTACCTTGTCTATAAGTAAATCTGTATCAATGCACTTTATCAGTGGATTCAGGCTCAATAGCAGTGTACTGTACAATTAGTTTTATGATCATAAATTTAGTACCTGCTGAGGCTGAAGTAAGTGCTGGTGTTCTATGGGCCCATTGCAGGCAATTCTGACCTCTTTTCACATTTGTCTGATTTATATTGCTGGGCTTCTGCTCCAGTGTCATACTCAGCTCTTCTAGTAGATTTTTTAGTCTGAAAAATGACTAGGGGAAGTACCTTGGTACAGAAGAAAGAGTATCTCCTATGTACTTTTTGTGATGAGGGTAGCTAACGGGTAAAGAGGCCACATCCTCATTATGGGTTTGAGAGGTTATGATTCAAGCTATATGGCATTCTGCTAAATCTAGAAAAGAATTCCAAAATATGGACAATGAACAGGGAAGACACAAATATGCCATAAGAAAAACAGCCTATAAGAGTTTCTGAACTAAGACTCAGTTGCCCATTTTCACATAATCCCCTTAAAGTGGGAGTGTGCCTTCTTGTAAGAAGACCAAGGATAGAACAGACACTAGGTTTGATGTAAATTTAAAGCCAGATCTTTGACTGCATGATCTGCCACCACACTGTTCTCAAGTCATTTGGGAATAAATTCATTAAACTTGAATTTTAAAAAAGAGCTGACAAGGAATAGGATTTTAAAATTAAATTGATGGAGTTCCCATCACGGCACAGCAGAAATAAATCCAACTAGGAACCATTAGTTGTGGGTTTGATCCCTGGCCTCAATCAGTGGGTTAAGGATCCAGCATTGCCATGAGCTATAGTGTAGGTCACAGACATAGCTCGGATCTCATGTTGCTGTGGCTGTGGCATAGGTCAGCAGCTGTAGCTCCAATTGACCCCTAGCCTGTGAACCTCCATATGCCGAGGGTGCAGTCCTAAAAAGCAAAAATAAATAAATAAATAAATAAATAAATAAATAAATAAAATTAAAGTGCAATAATAGACATGTAAACATTAGCCAGGTCCATGAGAAGAAAATATGCCATATAACAGCACTGACTCCTTCTTAAATTCTTTGTCAAGCTACGAATATGTCAAGACATAAAAGGAAAGGTACAAGCTAAGCACTCCCACAGATTTAAGGAGAAAGAAGAAAGCACTATCAGTGAGTCTCTGTTCTCCATTTCAAAGTTCTCAATGTTTGGTTTGTTGGTTTAAGATTTAAAATAATAAATATACTAATTTTAATCACACAAGTAATGCACAAAATCACTCTTGAAAATGAAGTTAAATATTGTAGCCAAAGCTATTATTTTTATGCAGTAAAATAAGGTAACACAGTTTTAAAATCTTTAACAATGTAAATACCTTTTGTTGGCTCTTTTCTACTGTTACATTAAATATAATTTGCAAAAAAAAGTGATCATATAAGTAAAGATTTCTGCCTCTGATTAAAAATGGAATGCTTAATGTTATCAAGATTGTGTTTGTATTTAAACTTTTTAGGCTTTAATTACATGTACAATTCTAAGATCAGCCTTATTTTCAGCCCTTAATCTTCTTAATTGGACACCTAACGTCTTTCTTTTTTTAGACAAAACCTGACAAGGAGATATATTAGTATCAATCATGACATACCAACTTTTCCTGGAATTTTCAATGTCCTCTTAACTTACAGATACAATTTTTCTTCATTTCAAGAACACTTTCTTCAATTACATAGTCAATTACATTTCTGTTCCATTCATTAGGGATTTCAATTATTCTTTCATTGGATGATTTTGTCTGTTTTCTATATTAAACTTTTTGCAAGTTGATGTGACCTCTTTGTCTTTTTTTTCAATCTTTGATTTCCGGTTACTAACTCAAGGTCTTTTCTCTGTCAGTAAATAAAAAGTCAGTGGTGTCTACTGCTTTCCTTTTATTTTCCTTTTTTTTTAATTTTTAGTTCTATACTGAAGTTATTTTGTCTTCATCTTGTTTCCTCAGTTTGCAATTTCCATTTTCATCTCATTCTGTTGTCTGAATGTATGATAGGTCTCCCTTCCTCATAAAATTCACTACCTCATTTATTCTATAGTATGAAGTTAGCACAGGAGGATTTTCTTCTACTTCTTGAGTTATGTATTAATCTATGCTAGATATTTCCATCTGACTTTAGATGCCCTTTTCCTATTCTTTGATATATTTGTTTCCTTATACCTTTGCCTCTTTCTGGCCATATGGTTTTGTTTTGTTTACAGAAAGTTCAGCTTGGGTGATCCATTGGCTTTGATCTGTGGATGGCTTTTTCTTCTGGCATTTTCCACATCATCTGAGATGTGTCCATCTCCACTTCTTACTCACAATCTGAGAATCTATTTTGTCCCCTAAAGCAAAGCTACCAATGGAGAGGAAAAGAACTCAGCTACAGGAGTTCCCGTTGGCTAATGGATCTGACTAGGAACCATGAGTTTGCAGGTTTGATTCCTGGCCTTGCTCAGTGGGGTTAAGGATCTGGTGTTGCCATGAGCTGTGGTGTAGGTCGCAGATGTGGCTCAGATCCCATGTTGCTGTGGCTCTGGCGTAAGCTGGAGTCTACAGTTCTGATTAGACCCCTAGCCTGGGAGCTGCCTTAGAAAAAGGCAAAAAAAAAAAAAAAAAAAAAAAAAAAGAACTCAGCTACAGCTAGCTGTAGACAAGCTAAATTCTGTCCTGTCTTCTGGGAATTTGTTAAATATCATTTCTGAGTTTATTCTACCTAGAGGGAAACTTTTATTCTCATAGAGATATACTCTCAGGATGGGGATTATTCTTCCACTTCACTAGGACACCATTTCTATTAATTCACCTTACTTATAAGATTATTGCCACAGTTTTTTTTCTAGCATCATACTTATTCAATAAACCAATTTCTATTAGAATGCGGGGCACTCTGCTGACAGTTTTCAAGATCCTCTTTACGTATGAGCTACATTTTTGATAAATAGGAGCTTTATAAAAAGGGTCACTATTCTATGTTAGAATCTTCCTTTTCTTTTCCTTGACTTTTGCTTCCTAAAGCTTATGGCATAGGGTTGAGGTATTTTTTTGTTTAAAAAAATCATTAGTGACTGTTGTTTATTTATTTTTATATCCGAATTATTTAAGTATATGCAGTATGTTGAGAAGATACAACCTGGCTTCCCACTAACATCTTTAATTAGAAATCAGTATGGCAAATTTTTAATGAATAGGAAGAAAATCATGAGAAATGGGATTAAATTTACATGAACCTTGTTCATCATTTTCTTATTGAAAGACCTAAGCGTGCCAATTTCATAACAGTATTTTCTATAGTTCTTGTGTTCTACAAATAAACTGTTTTTAGAATTTAAGATGTGCTATACTTTACTTTAAAAATTATGATTTACTAGATTAAAAATTCATCCAATAAAGGTCCTTTCTGAAATATTTATTTGGTCATGCACATTTACTGATTAATACACCATGCTTCATGCCTAAAACACAAAAGGAAAAGCAGGAAGAAGAGACAGAGATAATTTACAAAAAGTATTTGTAAATGACCCCAGAATTTAGTGTCTCTCTGTTCTTCTATGAGAAACATCAATCCATTCCTCCAAGACATTTTAGCTGCAAGATAGTTTCTCAACTAAAACTCTATTTTCCAGCATTTATTATTCTAGATGTAGATATGTGACTAAGTTTTGGCCAACAGGATGCTCATGCATCTTCCAGATGGTGTTATTTAAAAAATTAAAGTTTCCTTCTCCCCACTTTTTCTTTCTTGCTTCTCACTGGAAAGGCAGCAATGGAAGCACCACCATGAAAATGGACATGACAGCATCATATAGAGGTGACGGAGGTGCCTCAACAACCACAGGAAGTTCATCTCTGATTTCTTCCATGTGAAAGGGAAAAAAAACAAACTTCTGTCTTCTTAAGAGCAGCATATTTTGTTACAGAGTGATTTTGTTAAACGTATGAGTGTTCTTATCATGGAATTTTAGTCTATATCCTAACTGGAAAACAATGTGTGTTAAGAGTCACTAAAAAGTAATGAAAATCCACATAAGAATATATCATCATGGCAAGACAGAATCAGAAAAATACACAATTAAAACATTATAACATTATCTATGTTTACATAAAAGGTAAAATTAAAAAAGGAAAAAATGGAAAGACCTCCCATCACTTTCTTCCTTACTCCCATCTCTCTTTTTCCCCCTTGGGTAGGAGCTAAATTTTACCAGATCATAAAAGTCTTGGTAAAAATTTAGTGTTAAGTGAAATATGAAATCATTGAAAACTTCACAGTAAGGTCTTGAACTACCATAGTACAAATGGAAAGCAAGAGAAATACGTTAATTTGATATTTATGTCAGAGGTTAGATCAATAAGATTAAAGTGAAAGTGAATTCTCAAGAGACTCCTAATTGTTTGACATAAGAAACCAGATATATTATGACATAAGCACCATAAAGGCAAGGGCATTGTTTTGTTTAAGGCTATTATCTAGCACTAAATCATTGCTTTCTATATAGTAGGCACTGAACCAATGCCTATTTAGTGAGTGAAATAAATGACACTATTTATGGAGATGATAACAATTGTTGGTTGAGGGTTTCATGTGGAATATTTGGGCACATTACTTTGAAATTACTTTTGAATCTTCAAAGTGGAGATGTGGATTAATCAGAGTTGAGAAATAGAAAGGGGAGGGAAGTGGTGTAGACAGAAGATAGATTTATATCTTCTGCATATAGATGGAAAATAAAGCTATGATCAAAGATGAGAAAATTCTCCAGTCTCCCTGAATTTAAAAAGAAAAGGTGGGGGGCTTATAACATTGTCTCAGAACTCCCACAGCCTAGAAGGAGGGTGGATAAGAAAAAGACTAAAGAATAGCATTAACAATAGCTACTACCTACACATGACCTCAGCATGCTTGGGCTATCTACCTGTGAATGAAAGGCTATGTGGACCATTAAGAGAACTTCTGAGTGACAGGACAGCAGAAAATGATTAAAAAGAAGCTAAGTAGGGGCTTACTTTTCCAAGTTGCAAGTAGCTGACGGTTTCCTGAGCAACATAATATGATGTCTGAACACATATGAGCAGGATTTAGGGTTTTAATCAAATACAATTTACAACAAAATTATCTAGCATATTTAATAATGTGACTAATCCTTACTGTGCTTCATGCTTATTAAGCACAATGTTAAGCAGCTCACATAAATGAATGCGATTAGCATGATGTTTATATAGATAAACGCAACTTTTTTATTGTCATCTAAAGAACAGGGAGTCAAAAAGTGTGGATAGATGGATGCTTCTTTGAGGCCTCCTCAAAATTTTTTGATAAGTACTTTGCAAAGTAAAGCGCTTCAATCAAAATCCTTGCTAACTGCCTTACAAGAAAAGCCAGTAAAAACTGGACTCTGAGCTTCATTTCCTATCTTGACGTAAAATCTGCCAATTCATGGACAATTAAAGGTGCTTCACAGATGAGAAGGAAGTAGTTTTGTAGAATTTAAACAAACTGGTATCTAATAAAAGGTAGGTCAGACCAAGGAAGACCAAGGAAAAAGCCAAAGGCAAAATTAGAAAGACATCATAATTAGTGTAAATGTTAAATTAAACACAAGATTTTTCTTGAGGAAAAAAAAAGTCAGGAATGAATGATTTTATTTTGTCTTTCACAGTACGATCAAACCCACTTCTGAGAAAACTCTGTGGCTTCTATGTTCACTTTTAGATAACAAAAATTCCTAAAATCATTTGCAGTCATAAAAATAGTGCCAGGTCAGTAGTTAATAATGCTAGTCCAAATGAATAATTAAAACTTATAAACTTCATTTAATGATAACCTTTTACATCTCAACTTGGTCTCTGGCAGGATATACTCCTTTAGAAGAAAAAAGACTTATAGTGGGATTCTTTCCCAAACTTGCTATTCTATGCACTGATTCATACTGCTAACTCCTGTTTTTATTCCTTCATGATTCAAGTAGACAAAGAGGAATAGATGTATTGGGGGCTAGAAAAGTCCTTAACTTGGCTAATACAGTCATGGTGTAACAGTTACTCTGTTCTTTTGGCTTGGCATTGTATCTAGGGTTAAATCTTTTTTTTTTTTTTGGCTTTTTGCGTTTTCTTTGGCTGCTGCCACGGCATATGAAGATTCCCAGGCTAGGCATCTAGTTGGAGCAGTAGCCCCCGGTCTACACCACAGCCACAGCCACAGCAACACCGGATACGAGCCACGTCTGTGACCTACACCACAGCTCACGGGCAACGCTGGATCCTTAACCCACTGAGCAAGGCCAGGGATCAAACCCACAACCTCATGGTTCCTAGTTGGATTCATTAACCACTGAGCCATGACGGGAACTCCAAATCTATTTTTGTTTTACTTTTTTTTTCTTCTATCTCCATACTCAGAAATGTTACCAACTCTTTTAAAAATTTGACTATCATTTTAATTTAGGTCATTCTTTTTAGGGAGTCATTTCATAATGACAAAAGGGAGTCATTTAATTCAGAGAAAATAATAATGCTAAATAGTTATATGCATAATAAAGTACTCCAAGGTACATTAAACAAAAACAGCACTGTAAATCATCAATATAAAGATTTCAATACCCTGCTCAATAATTGATGGGATATTAGGCAGAAAATCAGTAGGTATAAAAGACAAAAACAAAACAAAACAAACAAAAAAATTAACCAATATGACCTGAATAACATTTATAAAACAACAGAAACATTTGAAATTAATATAATATTGTAAATCAACTATATATCAGTACAAAAAAAAAAAGAAAAAAATTCCAATGGACAATCCAAAATGAAAATTAAAAAAACATCCATTTACAATAGCAGCACAAAGAATTATATACTTAGGATTAAACTTAATCATGGACACAAAACCTTGTACAATAAAAACTATAAAAAATTAATGAAAGAATAAAGAAGACAAATTAATGGAAAGATATCACATGTTCAATGCATTGGAAGATAATATTAAAATGCCAATACTATATAAAGTGATCTACAGATTTAATGCAATCCCTGTGAAAATTCCAACACTTTTTTTTGTCTTTTCTTTCTTTTTTTGGCCACATCAGTGGCACACAGAAGTTCATGAGCCAGGGATCAATCCCATGCCAGAGCAGCAACCCAAGCCACGGCAGTGACAACACCAGATCCCTAACCCACTGCACCATAACAGAACTCTCCAACGATGTCTTTTGAAGAAATAGAAAAAAATCCAACTTAAAATTTACACGGACTCTCAAGGGATTCCAAATTGCCTAAAAAAAAAAAAAAGTTGGAACACGGAAACATAGTTGGACATAAACTTCCAGATTTCAAAACCAATTATAAAGCTATAGTAATTAAAACCGTGTGGTACTGTCAATAAGGACAGACATAGACCAATGGAATAGACAGAAATTTTAACATATATGGGCAAACGTTTTTTGCCAAACATGCCAAGAACATCAATGGGACAGTACAGGCTTTTCAGCAAATGGTGTTGGTAAACCTGGATGTCTTCATGCAAAAGAATGTAGTTGGACCCTTCACTTACATCATGCAAAAATTAATTCAAAATGGATCAAAGACCCAAATGTAATAGTTAAACTCACAAAACTTAAAAGAAAACATGGGGAAAAAGTTTCATGACAATAAATATAGCAATGATTATGTGAATGTGACACCCAAGTATAGGCAATGAAAGTAATTTAAACTGGGAGTTCCCATCTTGGCTCAGTGGTTAGCGAACCTGACTAGCATCCGTGATGTTTGATCTCTGGCCTAGCTCAGTGGGTTAAGGATCTGGTGTTGCTGTGAGCTGTGATGTAGGTTGCAGATGTGGCTTGGATCCCACATTACTGTGGCTCTGACATAGGCCAGTGGCTGCAGCTCTGATTGGACCCCTAGCCTGGGAACCTCCATATGCCACAGGTACAGCCCCAAAAAAGACCAAAAAGAAAAAAAAAGAAAAAAGAAAGTAGTTAACCTGAACCACACAAAAATTAAAAACTTTTCTGCATCACAGGACACAACCAATAGAGAAGAAGGCCATAAACAAATTGAGGGGGAAAGGGGAAGATTTGCAACACATGCACCCGATAAGGAATTAATATCTATAATATGCAAAGAATTCCTAATCATAAGACATACAATCAAAACCAAAGTGAGATCACTTCACACACATTTGTATAAATCCTATAATTAAAAAAACAAAATAAAATATATATGTGAAAATGTGGAGGAAGTAGAACCCTTTTACCCTCCTGTTGTGAATGTAAACTGATGCAGTTAATTTGGAAGAGTATGGCAGTTCCTCAGATAATTAAATAGATAATTACTATAAGATCCAGCATGTCCACTTCTGGGTATATATAACAACAACAAAAAAATGAAACCAGGGTCTTGAAGGGATATTTGTACACCTATATTCAAAGCATCATTATTTCTAATAGCCCAAAGGTAGAAAAACCCAAATGTCCATCCATGGATGAATCAATAAACAAAATGTGGTAGACACATACAATGGAATGTTATTCACTCCTAAAAAAGAAGTAGATTATGGACATTATACTAATGAAAATAAGCTGGTCACAAAAGGACAAATACAGCATAGACCAGTTGTATGAGGTACACAGAGCAATCAAATTCACAGAGACAAAGCAGAATGGTGGTTGCTAAGGTTTGGTAGGGGATACAGTATTGTCATTTAACAAGTACAGAATTTCAATTCTGCAAGATGAAAAAGTTCTAGATATTGATTCCACAATAGTGTGAATATACCTAATAATACTGCACAATAAAACTAAAAATGGTTAAGGTAGTAAATTTTATGTTACATGAAAAATATACATAAAAATTAATAGGTAGATGGGTTTCAACATATAAAATAAAGCAAAAGTCAATAAATTTGAAAAATGAAAAAAATCATAAAAGGTATATTTTCTAACCAAACTGAAATTAAATTTGAAATAAATAATCGAAAGGTTTCTGAAATATTGCCCACATCCTTGCAAATGAAATAACACACTTCTAAATACCCATGGGTCAAAGAAAAACCTAAAATTAAAAAGAAAAGATACAAAGTAATTTGAATTTAACAAAAGTTAAAACACAAATTGTCAAATTTGAGGGGTGCAGCTAAAACACTATTTAAAGTAAAATAAATAGGGCCAAACACATGTAATAGAAAGAACACGAATTCACAAAAGGTAGAACTAAGCCGTCTTTATGCATGCATGACAAGATCATCTATACCAAAATCTCTTGGTAGCTACAAAAAGCTATCAGAACTAATAAGTGAGACTAGCACAGCATTGGAATATAAGATCATGAGAGTTCTCACTGTGGCACAGCAGAAACAATCCCTACTAGTATCCATGAGGACTGTAGGTATGATCCCTGGCCTTGCTCAGTGGGTTGAGGATCCAAGTTGCCATGAGCTATGGTGTAGGTCACAGATGCACCTTGGATCCCTAGCCCTGTAATTTGCATATGCTGTGAGTACAGCCCTAAAAAGCAAAAAAAAAAAAAAAAACAAAAACAAAACAAAAAAAAGATCATTATAGAAATTATATATATCTATAACCTATTTATAGCATATCAATAATCAATCAGAAACTGAGAAAAAAAGAAATACTCAGTATTAGCATAAAATATATGGACTACTTAGGGGGAAGTCTAACAAAAATGTGCAGTTCTACATATTGAAAGCTCAAAAAGGAAAAAGTATTTTTATGCATCAAAATAAATAGAGAAATGTACCATATTTATAGATCAGAAGACTCAATATTGTTAAGGTGTCAATTATCCCCACATCCAATGCAATTTAATCAAAGTTTCAGCAGGCTTCTTTGCATAGATTGACAAGTTACTTCTAAAGTTTGTATGGAAATTCAAAGGGCATAGCATATCAATTTTTTTTTTTAAATAAAGAAGAAGGTTGAAGAACTTACACTACCTTCATTCTAGGTATAGTAATTATGAAAATGTGGTATAGGTATCAGATAAAGGGAATAATAGGGAGTATGGAAATAGATATACACATATATATATATTTAATTTTGAACAAAGATGCAAATGCAGATCAGTGAAAAAATTAACTGTCTTTTTAATAAATAGTGCCTGAATTTTTGAAAATTTATATGAATAAAATAAACTTGTATCTATGCTTCACATTTATAAATGATTAAATCAAATGTCTCATATATGTTTTAAACGCTTCTGCTGAAGTGGTAAATAATCTAACCATTTCTTATAAGTTTAACACATACTGGATTTATTTTTAAGTCCTTCTACTCCTTGATGGAATAAAATACTCAGAAATTTGTTGTATGCAACAAAACAGATGAATCTCAAAATAATTATGCTGAGTTGAAGATACCAAATAGAGTTTACACTGTAAGATCCTATTTATATAAAATTGTAGAAAGTGCAAACTAATTTACAGCAACTGAAAGTAGATTAATGGTTGCTGGAATCGGAGTGGGTGGTAAGAGGCAGTAGGAAGGAATATAAGAAAATTTGGGGTTGACAGAATAGTCTATTATCTAGGTTGTATATATACAATACCTATCAAACATTATCATTAAACATGTGCAGTTTATTTTATGCCATTTATAAATCAATAATTTTTAGTAAATAAAAATATTTTTCAGATAATCCAACATTCATAGAATTTATCACCTGCAAACTAGCCATACAAAAATAAATTGAAAGAAAAGATTTCAGCGGAAGAAAAATAATAATAGAAATTTGGATCTAAAGGTAATGAATAATACTGGAAATAATAAATATGTGATGAATGTTTTACTGCCATTTTAAAATCTCTTTTAAAAAGTAATTGACTGGATGAAGTAGAGACTTTTGGAGGTATATGTCATATGCAGAAATAAAATGCATAAGAAAAATAGTTTGAAATGATGCAAACTACAATGGCTTAATCTCCAAAATATACAAACAACACATACAACTAAACGACAACAAAAAAGAACAAAAAACCCAACTTAAAAATGGGTAGAATTCCTGAAAAAAACATTTCTCCAAATATGACATACAGATGGCCAATAAGCACATGAAAAAATGCTCAGCATCACTCACGATTAGAGACATGAAAATCAAAACTACAATGAGGTACTACCTCACACTGATCAGAATGGCCATCATTAGTAAGTCTACATAACAAATGATGGAGAGGGTGTGGAGAAAAGGGAAGCCTCCTACACAGTTGGTGGGAATATAAATTGGTACAGTAACTATGGAAAGCAGTATGGAGGTACCTCAGAAAATTACAGAAGTAACATATGATCCAGCAATCACATTCCTGGGCATATATCTGGACAAAACTTTCATTGACAAAGATACATGCACATTCTCATACTAAGTGAAATGAGAAAGAGAAAGAAAATACCATATGATATCATTTATACCTGGAATCTAATATATTGCAGAAAAGAAATGAACTAATGAACATGGAAAACACACTTGTGGTTGCCAAGGGGGACAGGAAGGGAGTGGGGTGGACTGGGAGTTTGAGGTTAGTAGATGCAAACGATTGCATTTGGAGTGGATACACAACTAGATACTGCCATATAGCACAGGGGACTATATCTAATCACTTGAGATAGAACATGATGGAGGATAATGTGGTAAAAAGAATGAAAAAAAATGTATATAAAATAACTGGGTCACTTTTCTGTGCAGCAGAAATTGACAGAACATTGTAAATCAACTCTAATAAAAATTAGAAAAAAAGAAAAATAACACAAAGGATAGGAAGGGGAAATGGAATTAGAGTATTGCTAAGCCCTGACACTATGATTTGAAGTAGTGCAGTATTATTTGAAAGCATGTTGTGATAAGTTCATTATGCACATTATAGACCCTGAAACAATTACCAAAAACCAATAAAGTACAAAAGAAAGTGCAGCTAATAAGCAATAGGTGAGATAAAAAGAATCATAAAAATTAGTCTAAATGAAGATAGGACAGAAAAATACTAAAAAATCTATAGTACGAGTTCCCTTCATGTCTCAGCAGTTAATGAACCCAACTAGGATCCATGAGGATGCGAGTTCAATCTCTGGCCTCACTCAATGGGTTAAGGATCCATCGTTGCTGTAAGCTGTGGTGTAGGTTGCGGATGTGGCTCAAATACTGTGTGGCTGTGGCTCTGGCCGGCAGCTATAGCCCTGATTCGAGTCCTAGCCTGGGAACCTCCATATGCCATGGGTGTGGCCCTAAAAAAGTACACACACAAAAAATTGATAGGAAAATTACATTTAGTGGAATGTAGAATTAAATCAACCAAATCAATTGTTGGGTTAAATTGTATAAACACTTTAATTGAAAATCAAAGATTGAAAAATTTATTAACAAATGAAGATCCAACTATACACTATATAGAGTAAATTCATATTAAATATAAGCTTACAGTTAGGCTAAAAATTAAAAGATGAAAAAGATATAACATGAAAACATTCATTTAAAAAAATTAAAATAGCTGTATCACTATTGGGCAAAGTAGATTTTTAAAACAAAGACTACTACCAAGATTTTAGATTTGTTTTTGTAGTTCTTAGAGTTTCCAATAACTAAAATGAGTGGCATTTTACTGAGTTTTATGGGAGTTATAGTTCCAGAGATACATCAGCCTGGAAACATGAGCCTCGTATAGCTCACCTCTAACAAAATCTCCCAGTTCTTAAACAGACAAGATTAAGAAGAGTTCTATTAAAGGGTCATAGCCCCCACTTCACTTCTCCTAGATATGGTCATAGATAAATTGAGCAAAGGAGATCCTTTCAGAGAACAGAAATAGATATTAAAATATACAGAGCCAAGAATTCATGCCATGGCCAAGACAGAGGACTGCTGATATCCCACTCCAGATAAACATCATATATGCTATTGAACACTGAGTTCTGTGTGCTGTATTTCCTCTGTTCACCTTCAATTGGTATTTGATACTCTAATTACACTGCCTCACTGTTTTGTTGGTCTTTTGCTGTTGTTGGTCTCCCATGATCACATACTGGAGATATTACAAATGATTAAGTTTTTATTTAGCCCAAAGCTTCTAGACCATGATAAATAGCTATACCTGATTTAAGGAAAGCATACTGAGCATTCTAGATTCAGAGAACACTAGTCCCATGACATTAATTTGGGGTTGAGCAGATGATGAGATTTAGAATTGTCTACCTTTGGGCATTGGTGAGGTATTTTTTACTATGTGTGGCTAATTGTAACAATCATGATTTTAATAACTACCACCATTAACTGAATAACTATTATTTGCCAGGCATCATACCAGCCTTTCAAGTTGGATCATTTTATTTCATCCTTCAAATAATTCTATGAAGTAGATATCATAATTATTCCAATTTTTACATATGCTAAAACAAAACCTCAAATCAATGTTTAAAAAATAGCTTAGAGTGTTAGAGCTAGGAAAATGTCACACCCGAAATGTGACCAAGTACCTCAATTCTTGGATGCCATACCGAGTATAATTTTGGCGTGAATGCTCTTGATTGTGCGTGGTTGGAGAGAAAGGTATGTGCCTGTGTATGTTTTTGTGTGTAATAACCACCTTCCTGCACTGTACCAAGAGGCGGTCTAATCAATCCAGAGATGGAGGCTGATGACCCTTTGACCATTTACATTCATCTACGCCTCTATCCTGATGAACTTTCACTTTTCAATATCAATCAGTTAATTTCATTTAAGTTGCCTTCAGAAAGTACTTAATGTGTAAGGTCTTCCATTCTTTCCTACTAACAATGAAGACATGACATAGTGTCTTTTATTAATTAACTGATTGAGTCTGCATATGTCACGTTGAGGATTCCTTTCTAAGCTAAGGTAGTGAAGATTTAATTAGGATGAAACAGATTTCAGCTCCACTCTCAAATCCATGTAGAGGAAAGCTTTAATATAGAATCAATAACTGGTTATTAAACAAATTAATTAATTACAGTGTTTCTAGACCCAAACTATAGAACTACAGTTGGACATATGATTTTAAGTTTTGACTGTGTACCATAAGCAACAGAGATGTAATTGAGACTTGAAGACATAAATGCCAAAACTTTTATTTTGTGTCCTCATGTGTAGCCCCCAAACTTATACAAAGATAAACTATTTTATTTGAAATTTGACTTTTTAAAATTTAGGCCAACAGTCAAATAAATGAGCAAAGATGCTTTTGAAGCCAAATGTGGCCTAGATTTTTTTCTTTTAAGAAATAGCTTTCTTCCTTTTTTTTTTTTAACCTGACTTAAAACTCACAGCTTCCACAACCAGAATAGATAAAATAGAATGAAATAAGCATTTACTTACGGAACAGCTCCTCACAAGTCACGATTAACCTCAACTGCAGATTTTGTTTCTAAGTCATGCCCTTTTTTCCTTGTGCCCAACCAAAATGAACATTTCTAAAATTCTGTTCACTGAGGGCTTATATTTTGTGGTATTTTAAAATAAGTATCAGTTGACCTGATTTTTCAAGATATAGGAAATTCTGGCAGGTTATGCTATGCATGCTTTTGTAAAGTCATGGTATTTAAAATATATAAAACTCATTTGTTTGCATCATATTTCATCACCTGAGAAGACCTAGAATTACTAAGCAGTCACAGAAAATCATTGGAGCTATTCCTTGTTTCTTGATTGTTCATTATTAAGCACCTATTAGATGTGTAATATGATTCACATTTATAAGCAGAATATAGGCCCCAATTTCTATGAGCGTGAATTTTAAGTGGAGAAAAGACATAGTGTTTGTTGCAAAAACTGTGGTAGATCGAAAAATATTTGAAATGGAATGAGATTAGGACTGGTGAATATTAGAACGCAACTGAGACCAGGAATTTTGACCGCAGAGTAAAATATGTTATAGAAAATTATTTTGTTATAGGGTTTAAAGGCACAAAATAATTTTTATCCCATGTTTTAATGTGTCCATAAAGTTTCATCATTATAATCAGCCTCCTCAAAACTTAACATTTGTTGAACACTTGGAATGTTTCAGGCACTGCTCCAAGAACTTTTCACATATTAATTCATTCACCTTTACTAAACCTCTGTAAATGTCATATCCATTTTAGAGATGAGGAAGCTGTAACAGTGAAAATAAAAGAAATTCTCCACAGCCAGACATATAATAAGTAATGGAACTGGATTTATAAACATTATGACATCCAAATGGACCACTAAGCTGTACCATTCTTCTGAACAATGTTGCCTGTCCTGTGAATTTGTTTTCACTCTATCCACTTATAGTTTAAACATTTTCTATTAGTACTGTGGTTCTAAACATACTATAAAAATATAATGTTAATAAATTAAATAATGAAATTTTTAATTTAACCTTAGTTACATTGGTTAAGTATATGTTTTATACTGTGTAGGGTATGACTATGTAGTTTAAATGTTTCTAAAAGTATTAAAATCTGTATTTGGAGTTCCCGTCCGTGGTGCAGTAGAAACGAAGCTGACTAGGAACCATGAGGTTCCAGGTTTGATCCCTGGCCTCGCTCAGTGGGTTAAGGATCCAGCGTTGCCATGAGCTGGGGTGTAGGTTGCAGATGCGGCTCGGATCTGGCATTGCTGTGGCTCTGGTGTGGGCTGGCAGCTACAGCTCCAATTGGACCGTTAGCCTGGGAACCTCCATATGCTGCAAGTGTGGCCCCAAAAAGCCAAAAAAAAAAAAAGACAATATATATCTGTATTTCTCTCTCTCTTAGTAATGCTGAAGCGCTTACCACTGCTCAATGGCGGAATGCACTTTTGAATTCTACACTTGACCACTTGCTAGTTGAGACAAGTTAATTCAGCTTTAGGCTCTTCAGAAAGTATGCAGACAATAAAATACCTACCTTTTCAACAAATAAATGATTTCATGTAAATGAAACTCAGGATAGTATGTGGCACATAGCAAGTGCTCAGTAAAGATAGGGTATAATTCTAGGCATTTTTAGGATGTGTTAAAAGATACTTTATTTTTTTGACATCCAGCTCAAATAACAGTTGAGAAAGCTCTTTAAGAATCCACTGGAAATAGGACTTCTTGTCCCATTTTATAAATCTTATAATGATAATTCACTTACAAAAGCAACTGGTTTGGTTGCTAATGAAGTGTCAAATGATCTTTTCTTGAGTATTAGATAAAGTCTCAGAAATCTTTTGGTCGCAGAAATGTAACATCCATTATGCCATGTAAAGAACTTTATGATCCCATGAACCATAAACTTATCTGTCTTTTTTGGTTTACCTAATATTCAATCCTTAAAGCTTTCTCAAGTCAACGATGCACAGAACCTACTTATTGTTCCCCCTACTTCACTCTTTCCCTATCTTTGTTTTTTTTTTTTAAATCAGGGTAACTATTTATTCAGGACAGAAGGAACACTGGTTAAACGCTATGGCATTATTTACATTTACACATCCTTTTATTTAGATCTAATAGAATGCTGAGAGGTCTATGTAGCACACCACATTCCCTGAAACACATGTAAAGAATATCACATAAATGAAATCTAAACAGGAATATGAATGGTTATATGGGAAACAATTCTAAAGTTGAGTTGCATTTGGGAATATTTAGAAATTATATGGTGAGCACCTCCCTAAGGCTACCATCTGATTTCTCTAGAGAAACACTACAGGCTAGAAGAGAGAGGCAAGTTATACTCAAATTTCTAAAGGGAAAAAAATTGCAACCTAGTATGCTCCGCTCAGGAAAAACATCATTTAAAATGAAAGGAGAAAAAAGAATGTCTCCAACAAACAAAAACTAAAAGAATCCAGCAATACTAAACACATTCTAAAAGAAATAGTGAAAGGGCTCCTCTAAATAAAAAAGAAGTAAGAAGAAATAAGATGGAGGAAATCACAATTAGAAAGCAATCACTTAAATAAGCAAGTAGAACTTAAAGAAAAAAAATGTAAAAGCGATGATGAACACAAGGAACAGCAAAGGGATAAACACGAAGATGTTTTAAAAGGACATCAAAATCATAATATGTGGGGGAGGAAAGTAAAAACATCTAGATTTTTTTTCTAGAATGTGTTTGAGCCTATATGACTATCAGGTGAAAGCAAGCAGATATAAACACACTTGAAAAACAAGGCAACCACAAATCAAATCCAACATTACACACATGAAAAATAAAAAGAGGACACAGCATAAAATGAAAGGAAATCATCCAACCAAAAAAAAAAAATACAATCACAAAGGAGAAACAGAGAAGCAACTGGAAAACAAGATTTAAAATGGTAATACCTGCATATTTATTACTAATTACCTTAAAAGCCAATGGACTGAATGCTCCAATAAAAAGACATAGAGTGGCAGATTGGATTAAAAAAAAAAGAGCCTACAATGTGCTGCCTACAAGATACTCATCTTAGGGCAAAGGACACATATAAATTGAAAGTGAGTGGACGGAAAAAGATATTTCATGCAAATAGAAAAGACAGGAAAGCAGGAGTTGAAATACTCATATCAGACAAAATAGACTTTAAAGCAAAGACCGTGAAGAAAGACAAAGAAGGACACTAATTAATAATAAATGTATTGTTTTAATAAGAGGATATTACACCCATCAATATATATATGCCCCTGATATAAGCACCCAAATACACACAACAGACATAAAAGGAGAAATTGATGGAAATTCAGTAATAAAAGGGGACTTGAACACCCCACTCACATCAATGGACAATTCCTGTAGAAAGAAAATCAATAAGGCAACAGAGATACTAAATGACACAATAAAAATTTAGACTTAATTGATATTTTCAGGACATTACATCCAAAAAACATCAGAATATACATTCTTTTCAAGTGCACATGGAACATTCTCAAGGATTGACCACATCCTGGGGCACAAAACTAACTCAACAAATTTAAGAGTATTGAAATTATTTCAAGTTATCTTCTCTAATCATAATGGCATGATTAAACTAGAAATCAATCACAGGAAAAGAAATGAGAAAAAAATGACTACATGAAATCATATGCTATGAAAAGACCAATGGGTGAATGAGTAAATCAAAAGGGAAATTAAAAAATAGCTCAATTCAAGATTTCCTGTCATGGCTTAGTGGAAATGAATCTGACTAGCATCCATGAGGACACAGGTTTGATCCCTGGCATTGCCCAGTGGGTTAAGATTCATCATTGTGTGGCAGTGGCAAAGGCTGGACGCTTCCACTCTGATTCAACTCCTAGCCTGGGAACCTACATATGCCATGGATGCATCCCTAAAAAAAAAGACCAAACAAACAAACAAACTAAAAACCTTAAGACAAATGAGAATGAAAACACAACTACTCAAAATCTAAGGGATGCTACATAATACTTAAAGGGAAGTTCATAGTGATACAGGCCTTCTTCAAAAAAGAAGAAAAATCTCAAATTGACAAACCACACCTAAAAGAATTATAAAAAGAACAATCAAAACCTAAAGTCAGCAGAGGGAAGAAATCATAAAGATCAGAGAGGAAATCAATAAAATAGATTCAAAAAACAATAGGAAAAATCAATAATTCTTTGAAAGGGTAAACAAAACTGACATACCTCTGGCCATACTCACCAAGAAAAGGAAAGAAAGAACTCAAACAAAGTAAGAAATGAAAATGGAGAAATCTCAATGGATACTGCAAAAATTTAAAAAGAGATACTACTATCAACAATTATATGCCAACACATATGACAACCTAGAAGACATGGACAACTTTCCAGAGACTTACAGCCCATCAAAGCTGAATCACCAAGAAATAGATCAATTGAACAGATCATTCACCAGAAATGAAATTGTATATGTAATAAAAATACTCCCTACAAACAAAATTCCAGGACCAGATGGCTTCAGAGGCAGATTCTAACAAACATATAGAGAAGAATTTATACCCATCCTTCTTAAACTTTTCCAAAAGGTTGAAGAAGAAGGAACACTCTCAAAGACATTCTATCAAGCCACCATCATGTTAATACCAAAACCAGACAAATATACTACCAAAAAGGGAAATTACAGACCAACATCTGTGATGAATATAGAAGCAAAAATTCTCCACAAAATTTTAGCCAACTGAATCCATCAACATATAGAACGATCATACACCACAATCAAGGGGGATTCATCCCAGGTTCACAAGGATGGTTCAACATATGCAAATCAATCAATGTCATACACCACATTAACAAAAGTCAAAAGACACATGAACATCTCAATAGACTCAGAAAAGGCATTTGACAAATCCAACATCCATTCATGATAAAAACTCTTACCAAAGTGGGTATAGAGAAAACATACCTTAACATAATAAAAGCCATTTGTGACAAACCCACAGCCAATATAATACTCAACAGAGAAAAGCTGAAAGCCTTCCCCCTAAAATCTTGAGGAAGACAAGGATGCCCACTCTCACCACTTCAGTTCAACACAGTATTGGAAGACTGAACCACAGTGATCAGACTAACAAAAGAAAGAAAAGGTACCCACATTGGAAAAGAGGTAAAATTGTAACTGTATGCATATGGCATGATACTATATATAGAAAATTCTAAGGACTCCACACATAAAATTCTCAAACTAATCAATAAATTCAGCAAAGCAGCAGAACACAAAATTAACATTCATAAATTGGTTGCATTTCTGTATACTAACAACGAAATATTAGAAAAGGAATAAAAAAATACAATACCTTCTAAAATTGCACCCCCAAAATTAAATACCTAGGAATAAACCTGACTAAAGAGGTGAAGGACTTATATGCTGAGAAGTCTAAAACATTAAGCAAGGAAATTAAAGAGGATACAAAGAAATGGAAAGACATTCTATGCTCCTGGATTGGAAGAATTAATATTGTTAAAATGCCCATACTACCCAAAGCTATCTACAGATTAGATGCACTCCCTATCCAATTACCCATGACATTTTTCACAGAACTAGACCCAGAATTGCCAAAGTAATCCTGAAGGAAACAAACCAAGCAAGAGGCATAACTCTCCCAGACTTCAGACAATATTACAGTTACAGTAAGTAATCAAGACAGTGTGGTACTGGTACAAAAAGAGACAAACAGACCAAGTGAATAGTCTAGAGAACACAGAAATAAACTCCAAAAACCTGTAGTCAATTAATCTTTGACAAAGGAGGCAAGAATATAAAATGGGAACACAATCTCTTCAGGAAGTAGTGCTGGGAAAACTGGACAGCTGCATGGAAATCAACAAAAGTAGAACACACCCTTATAGCACACACAAAAAAATATGGCTTAAAGACTTAAACATAAGACCATCAAAATCCTATAAGAGAACTTGGGCAAAATTTTTTCAGACATCAAATGTACAAATGTTTTCTTAGCTCAGTCTCCCAAAGTAATAAAAACAAAAATAAACCAATGTGACCTAATCAAATTTACAAGCTTTTGCATTGCAAAGGAAACCATAAAATAAAAGACAACCTATGGAATGGGACAAAATAGTTTCAAATGATGAAACTGCTAAAGGCTTAACCTCCAAAATATACACACAACTCAGCAGCTAAAAAACAAACAACCCAATAAAAAATGTGGGTTGAAGACCTGAATAAACATTTCGCCAAAGAAGACATACGGATGGCCAACATGCACTTGAAAAAATACTCAATAACACTTATGATTAGAGAAATGAAAATCAAAACCACAATGAGGTACCACTTCACAACAGTCAGAATGGCCATCATTAGTAAGTCTACAAATAATAAATGCTGGAGAGAGTGTGGTGAAAAGGGAACTCTCCTACACTTATGATGGGAATGTAAATTGTACAACCATTATGAAGAACAGTATGGAGGTACTTCAGAATACTATATATAGAACTACCATATATCTGGACAAAACTTTCATTGAAAAAGATACTGTTCATTGCAGCACTATTCACAATAGACAAGGCATGATACAATCTCAATGTCGAACCACAGATGAATGGAATTAGAAGATGTGGTACATATATATAATGGAATACTACTCTCATACTAAGTGAAGTAAGTCAGAAAGAGGAAGACAAATGCCATATGATATCACTTACATCTGGAATCTAAGAGATGACACAAATGAACCTATCTGTAGAAAAGACACAAACTCATTGATATGGAGAACAGACTTGTGGATGCCAAGGGGCAGGGGAAGGGAATGGGATGGACTGGGAGTTTGGGGTTAGTAGATGCAAACTATTGCATTTGGAGTAGATATGAAATAAGATCCTGCTGTAGCATGGGGAACTATATCTAAGCACTTGTGATGTAACATGATGAAAGAGAATGTGAGAAAAAGAATATACATATATGTATAACTGGGTCACTTTACCATACAGTAGAAATTGACAGAACATTGTAAATCAACTATAATAAAAAATAAACAATACATAAACATACATACATCTCCAGCTTCATATTATCCTGACATTCATATGTGTTTGTTTGTATATATTCTTGTTTTGTTTTTTGGTCAAGGCTCTGTATAACCCATCACCTGCCTAACTCCAAATTTAGCCATTCTCCCTTCACTAACTACACTTCCATTTTATGCTTCAATGTTCTTTCCGCCATGAATGCTTGATATGTGCTGGTCTCTTTTTGTGGTATATTCCACATTTTGTTGTCAAAAAAGTCCATATTCCAATTTCCCTGAATAAATCTTAAACATGTAAGTTTCCTGGAATGCTTCTCTTAGCACCTTATCTCCAGTAAATATATATTTGTGTGATTATTATTTGCCTATGTCTACAACTAGACTATAAATTCTGCATCTTTATATTTGAGAATGATCTTTCTAGAATCCAGGCTCCAAATATTTTGTATTGAGAATGATCTTCCTAGAATCTAGAATTCTACTTCCTCATAAGCATTTTTGAATGCACAAAGTAATTGACAAATCTCAATTCTGTTTCTGAACTCGCCAAAATACAACAGTATATTTAAAACTGAAAATTAGTAGAGGGCCTCCAAATAAAATTAAAAGAATGATTCTATGAAGCTAAAAGTATTATTAAATTATTGGATGAACATTCTAGCAAGTCTAGTTAGAACATAGAGCCTAACATGTGTATTTGACAGGAAACTGTCCCGAACACATATGACCTTGATCAGCTCAATAAAAACTGAGAGAAATACAGTCTTTGTCCACAAAAATCAGGCATATTTTACTCAAGAAATTAAGTTTTTCACCTATTTGTAAATAATTATTTCATAGAGAAATTAAGTATAAAAAATAAGATATCCCAAATAATTATCCATGGGCATTTTATCTGTTCCTGACGTGTTCATTTATATAACAAATATAAATAAGATACAATACATAAGGACTGTGTATGCCTATTTTTAATCAAAGAATCAAAATAAATCCTAACAATGTCATTTTATTCAGTGGACTACATTTCAGGGGAAAAAACTGTTCCAATAGCACAATACATTAATTTTCTATCCAGGTATCTAGCAGATTTAGAAATCAAAGGTTCTATTTCATCTTTGTGTTAAAAGCCAAATCATTTCAAGGCTAACCCAAGCACTTCTGTTTCTCTGAAGAGGAACTTCGACTCCTGAGACATCCCTGCTGATTGTTTCTGAGACCAATGTTTTTACTTTGTTTTTGTTGTTGTTAAAATTTAAGTATGTTTCTTTCACATGTGCAGAATTTGCTCTTTAGAGTTTTAAAATTATCTTCAGGTACCAACACTTTTTTTTTTTGTGGGGGTTCTACCTGAATTACTTTAAATACTCAGAGGTAGTATGCCTTAATGCCTTAATCATTTTTTTTTGTTGTTGTTGTTGTTATTGTTTTTTTTTTTTTTTTTGCTTTTTAGGATCACACCCATGGCATATGGAGGTTCCCAGGCTAGGGGTCAAATTGGAGCTACAGCTGCTGGACTACACCACAGTCACAGCAACTCCAGATGATCTGAGCCATGTCTGTGACCTACACCACAGTTTATGGCAATGCCAGATCCTTAACCCACTGAGTGAGGCCAGGGATCGAACCTGCAACCTCATGGTTCCTAGTCGGATTCGTTTCTGCTGTGCCACAATGAGAACTCTACCTTAATCATTTTTTCTTTGAATTTTATTCACTTATAGCCTGAAAAGATGATTTTGCCTGCTTATTTACTTACTTACCAACTTTCTTCCTTATAAAATTTAACAAACATAAATCTTGGTAATGTATACAGCTAATCTCTTCCCTTGAAGGGAGTCAGTAACTGCCATCATTAGAGCCCTTTACCAAACACTATACACAGAAAAATCTCCTAACCCTTTTACATTTCCCCCTTTCCTTTGCAAAATATGATCTGTTCATATAAAGGTGGAATACCATCAGGTTAGCTAAGAAGTTTTTTTAGGGCCCTAAAAATTGATTTAAAATAGTGTTTTTGTTGGAGTTCCCGTCGTGGCGTAGTGGTTAATGAATCCAACTAGGAACCATGAGGTTGAGGGTTCGATCTCTGGCCGTGCTCAGTGGGTTAAGGATCTGGCAGTGCTGTGAGCTGTGGTGTAGGTCGCAGATGCAGCTCAGATCCCGCGTTGCTGTGGCTCTGGCATAGGCTGGTGGCTACAGCTCTGATTAGACCCCTAGCCTGGGAACTTCCATGTGTCGAAGGAGCAGCCCTAGAAAGGAAAAAAGACAAAAAATAAAATAAAAATAAAAAAGTAGTGTTTTTGTAATTTCTTGAATTCGCGTAAAAATACTTCAGGATTAATACTGTTGCTATTTAAAACCATGTAGGAGTTTACACCAACTATTACTGAAAGGAGGGTAAAATATCTTCAGCTTAAGGGAATGTGCCCACTTCTTCTATCAGCACTGCTGTAGTGATGATGGCCCAGATGGCAGCGAACATCATTAACCTAAACTGGTCCAGTACCATGGACAGTGGCCTAACAAGAAATGATGTTTCTTCAAGCAAAAGGGCAAAAAAGGCAAGCTGACCTTTTGCTCTTTCAAAATGTTCCAAAATAACCCAGCATCCTATCCTTCCTCTCATCTTGCAATTGCAACTTTCTTGCCATTTTATTCCTCAAGTAAAGTAAAAGGTGAAATTAAATAGGCCACCTTTCTAATCAGACTCAGACTTGTTTTCCCTTTTTATCTTTTTTCATTTTTAAATAGGTTGCAACAAAGGCCATACCATCGTGATGAAGAATGTGCTTTTAATTTGGCCAAACTCCCGTAATTTTCTTTTAGTGTCTGTGAGGATTTTTTTATCTACTGGAACTTCTAAGTTATACCTGAAGCAGGAAACTTTTCTAGCAATATGCCTCTTACTTTAGAACATTTCTTCTTGGCATTTGAACTTATTTTCTGTCTTATAAATATCATTAAAGATTAGACTATTTATCTGGTAAGAGTACTTTTATATATTTAGTTAATCTTTTCCTAGGTTTATGACAATTCTAAGTTTATACTCTGGACAAAAACAAACAAACAAACAAACAAAAAAACTGCCTCTCTAATCATGATACAAGAAGCCTCTCAGAATACAGATGCCAAGGCACAGTTACTGTACAAGGAGGTTATTGCTTAGAATTTAAATATTCTGTCATAAAGAAGATAGGGACCCTGGTTCTCCCAGTCCATAAGTTCTGGTGTTTACTAAAGCTTCCCTTCATAGTAATATAAGAAGAAATATTTGACCTCTCACTCCTAATAAGCCACTAGACTACATTTGAGAACATAACATAAGGAAACCTATTACCCCTAAGTAATTTCCTCGTCAACAAATGGGAAATACTGAAATCATGTCCCAATCTTGATTCCATTGGGAATAGAGAATTCAAACTAACATACTTCCTTGTGCCAGTCCCCAAAGGCTTGATCATGTTCAATTGAAAATACTCACCACTCAATAATATGAAGCAACAAAAGTATATTTCTTCTTTATGCTGCATGCCTACTGAAAGTCAGTAATGGGTGGAGGATGGAGAGTCTGCTAATCATTCTTCCAAGAACGAAACTGATAGGAAGCCTCCCTCAAATGTTGTTGGATGCCATTCCAGAGGAAATATTACTCCAGAGGCTAAACTAAGTTCCTGGCATGGAAATGTCATGGATCACTTATGTTTATATATAAATCACAGGCCAGAAACACTCAAATGTTCCAACTCAATCACAAGAAGACCTAAAAATAAAATTGCATCATGTTCCCCCAAAGGGAAAAGGGATAGAAATATTTGCTAAACAGTACCAATAACTATTATAGATCTTCCTTTTTGTTATTAAAAGATCTACTCACCATCCTTCCTAAATTCAAAATGTGTTACCCTTCCTTCATCTTTCAAGGAAAACAAATGTACCATCCAGTTTCTGCATCAACCCAGAGTCAAGAAAGTTGGGGATAAATATGCTAATCTCCATGAGTTCTGAGTGCCATATCCAGAATGCCCAGGCAAGGATTGTTTAGATTTTTTAAGTCACAAACTATCCTAACCCTCATTAATGAATCTTTTTGTGTGTGTGTGTGTGTGTGTGTGTGTGGTGCTTTCCACAAGTTTAGCCATTTTCCTACTAGATCAGCCTCTAGACATTTTTATGTGGTAACAATTTCACGAAGTATTTTTATTTATTTATTTTCTTGGAGACATGCCTCTCTACAACTTGCCAAAAAAAAAAAATATGGCACAGGGGGCTTATCGGTTTTTAGAAGAAAAGCCGTAATTCCTTCCTTTTCAAGAATTTCCTGGGTATCACCTGAAACAATGAGGAGGATTTAGGAATGAGTACATGACTGTGAGTGTGACTAGTGATGTCAATCATGCAAGAGGACAGGGTCAAAGCAGACTTCGCTGCTCAAAACATTCTCACTTTTATATTTTACACACTGGAGAGGAGAGCAGGTGCCTCTTCTAACTCGGCTGGCCCCCAAGTCTCTGAACCCTCTATTTCTTTTCCTTTTTCTTTGTAAAAACAGTCAATTATTTCATACGTTTGTCTCTGCCTTGTAGTACTTTGTAAATGTAGGCAATAGGAATGAGCAAAAGGCTGCTAGCACTCTATTACCTTGCCTCTTGTTTTGGAGTATAACTCCTTAGGCACATTATTCCTTTTTAACACCACTGCAAGCCACAAGTTTACCAAATGTTTTGCCGCTACATTAAAAATGTCATTCTCCAATCCTGTAATTACAGCTATTGCCCTGCTTACCACAGGGTCTATAAATGATTTTACTAAGTAGCATTCTCTACCTAGGTACCAATTTCTCTATCATAAAGATTGGCTGAATAATATATAATAACAAAAAAATTCAAAATTTTAATGACATCATAACAAAAACTTATTTCTTGGTCACACTAAACTCATCAAAGTGAGAGAATTCTCTGAGGATGATGGAGTAGGTACAGTCCTTAAACACTGCTTCTTGCCATGGCAAAGGGTAAAAAATGTTTTGAAAAGAATAAAAGATAACAATTAAATGCTCAGTTTGGGAGTAACATCCTCATTAGGCATAATCAATCATATAGTTAGACTAAATCTATAAGAAAGCCAGAAAATCCACATCTAACATGTGACTAGAAGGAAGAAGAATTGGAAATATTTGGCTAATAACCACAATCATTGGTATGGAGTACACCTCAAAATGACCTAAAGTGGATCTGGTTTAAAACTATATAGTATCAGTACAAAATATATTATTTAAGGGCAGACATTTTAAGTTAAAGCCAAACACATAATGAATCAGCAACATTTGTCTACTAACTCTTACTAAAACTAAAATAGATTTTTAAATACTGACTTTAGGCTTTAATTGAAATTTCTCATTTGAACGATGACAAATTACATACTTCCTCTATTTAATGAAATTTTATTGAACTGTAAAACCTTTCTTCCAGAGAGCAATGATTATGGACTAATAAGTCAGTTTCTATATTTAGGGAAAAGTAAATATGCATCGTATGTATCACATATGCCATTTTATTCATGACTTTTAATTTATAGTTTTTAAACATTTATAGATTATTAAATGCTTCTAAGTTCTAGTTTAAGTTATTTTTATTATTTCTAATAAAACATTTTAAATAAAATTTAAATTTGGTGATTAGTTGAACAGATTTTAAGACAAAGGTGATCTATTAAATATATCAAAAATTGTATTAGTTCTCATGCAATGTGTAAATCATATTAAGGTCTTGTCAACTTATGTAATAAGATGCTTTGAAATGTTTTGCTGTTTCTGTAAATTTACATTAATACTCAATCTATATTTACTCATCAAAAATCTTCATTTAACACCAGCGTTCGTCTTTATATAAATGAGCATTATTATTTTTGAGGGCAGAATTTTGATTTGAACAAATGTATATATGAGTTTTTCCAGTAATTTAATGTGACCAAATCAGTTCATGTTGGACATTCTGTGTTTAGGTTCCTCTCTTCCATTTCTATGTATTTCACCTGGGAAATCACTCCCATTCCCCTTTGAGGACCTTACCTCTTAATTTTCAATCAGGTCTTCTTTTGGATTCTTCAAATACTTTTTTTTTTTTTGGTCTTTTTTGTCTTAATATGGCTGCACCCGCAGCATGTGGAGGTTCCCAGGCTACGGGTCTAATCAGAGCTGCAGCTGCCGGCCTACACCAGAGCCACAGCAATGCCAGATCCGAGGCGTGTCTACGACCTACACCACAGCTCACTGCAACGCCGGATCCTTAACCCACTCAGCAAGGCCAGGGACCGAACCCTCAACCTCGTGGTTCCTAGTTGGATTCGTTTCCGTTGTGCCATGACAGGAACTCCAGATTCTTCAAATACTTTTATAGTATAGCAATGATTTATCTCTTGATATAGAATGAATACTTTAAATTGAGAAGAAAACAATTGCTCCATATTAATGAACTTTTAGCAGCCACAATTCTTACTTCAGAGGACCAAAGTTTTAAGCAATGGTATTATTTAGATTATAACCTACCTTAACGTCTTTTCTAATTTTTTTGATATTCTGCTAGCTTGTTCCTTGGGTTTTGTAATTGCTTAAAAATTGCCATGCAGGGGTTCCTGCTGTGACGTAACAGGATCAGCGGCATCTTGGGAGCACTAGGACACAGGTTCAGTCCCTAGCAGGCACGGTGGGTTAAGGATCTGGTGTTGCCCCAGGTGAGGCTTGGGTCACAAATGCGGCTCAGATCTGATCCCTGACCTTGGAACTCCACATGCTGCAGGATGGCCAAAAAAGAAAAAAATAGTAGCCAAGCAGTTCAAAGAAAATGAAGCAAGTCTTGAAAACGACTCCTTGCTTCGTGGGTTCGATGGATTCTTGAATGCCAAATGACATACTATTGTGCATTAGAGTTCTTGCATATGTGCCTTACTGCTGTATTCAGAATTCCAAGACTAAACTCTTATTAAATACTTTTCTTCTCTAGGCCCCTTTTGTACATTTTCGTGCCCAAATGAATAACTCATTGATATTTCACAAATTGAGGTTAAATAAGGATAGTCTATACATATTTTAAAATTATGAGGTAAGGATTGTCATCTGGAAAATAAAACACAAAAGCCTTTTTCAGCCATTGTTCAGTATTAAACTGTACCCAATTTATGAAAAGGTATATTTATTTAGTAACGTAATTGACAATGATTTCTGCCTCCATTTCAATGTTTACCTCAATTCATATCTAATAAAAAAAAGAAAGACGCCTCCCTAATGTCATTGTTTGTTTACTGATGACTTGTTTTTCAGGTATACAATTAGGAAAATGCCTGTTCTCATATAATTTTGCTTAGTGGTTATGAATATGTACAAAAATTCAGAATGTAGAGTTTCATTAGTAATTTACCTTTATTTCACTTTGACCAAACATGAACTATTTTGGTAATGTAATAAAAATCAAACTTGTTTAACCATAAGTGGCATCAAGGATGTGAATAAGAAAGCAAATTTATTACCTTTTGTTAGCCTTCCTAGTGCCACCCACAGACTAAAAGACACACAGGCACATAAACTTTCCTCTCTCCCTCATGCCCTGTATCTGTCTCAGCGTCAGGTGAGCTACTTCATTTTATATACAAATAGCACCAGGCATTTATTTCCTATGTGTTTATAAGCCATAACTTTAGGTAAAAAGTCTCCGCAAGACTCTGGAATGGGTGTCTGCTTCTAACTAAATTCTATACTTAAACATCCTACCCTGAGTTTCTATACAAAGCAACTGCTCAGTGAATTCTCAATAAAACTATCAATACCATGTATCCATATTTTTTCTTTTCATATTTTATATAAATGCTCAGAATCTATCCCCACTATATTTTATTTTACAAACATAACAAAACTTATTTATTTTATCATTCATTAACTGAATATCTATTGAGCTCCTTTCACGAACTCAAACACTGCTATACTCAAACTACGTACAGTGTGTAGTGGTGTAACTAAATCTGCCATGTCTTCTGTCCTGGTAAAATTTTAAATGGGATCAGAAAGACAGAAATAAATAAGATAACAAGTAAATCAATTAGTGTATTACTATCCGAACTTCAATTACACTTAGAGACAATTCAGGGTGTGATGGGAACACTGTTCATTTGAATTACTTATAAACAACAGGTCTTAGTCTTAACATTAGGTCTTATAAATAAATATTTACCATCATATTATGTTTTATACATATTGTTTGTAATTTTGTTTTAATTTAATGCATACACCATACTACAAAAGTTAACAAAACTATCCCAATTGCTACCTGTTTTTAATTCATTATGTGAAGTTACAAATTTCACTGATAGTTTTGGTGGTTCTAAATAAAATATCCAATACTCATTTTGAGGGATTTAAAGAGTTTATGTATACATATTTTTAAGTACAGTATGATTGCACATTATTTTCATGTTTTCACTAGATGATTTCAGAAATCTACTTGTCTCTAATGTTTTTATAATTACATATTTGGAGACTCTGATAGGAATTTTCCAAAATGATTGACTTTAACTTTTTTAGTGAAAAAAAAAAAACAAATTATACTAGACAAGATTCTAATCTGATGATCACTAAGTCTTAGTTTCACACTACTGAGAGTTAAAAAGACAGAGAATTTTGATAGAGTCTAAACATCAGTTTGAGAACAATAGACCAACTGAAAAATACTTTTGGCAGGTGAATGTGAACAATATTGTGAGGTGATAGCAAAGCTGTGGCTTCTCAAGAGCAACTGAATTGATGTCAGTATGAGAGAAACTTAGGGACTCAGGGATATAGACAGCAGCAGAGCAGGGCAGCTGAGGTAACAAAATAACCGTGTGGCACAGGCTGAAACAGTTACATGCTGAATGTAAAGCAAGGGAATAGTAGCTAAAAATAGGTTCCAGGAGTTCCCATCCTGGCTCAGTGGAAAAGAATCTGACTAGCATCTATGAGGATGCAGGTTTGATCCCTGACCTCACTCAGGGGGTTAAGGATCTGGCCTTGCCACGAGCTGTGGTGAAGGTCACAGATCTGGCTCAGATCCCACGTTGCTATGGCGGCTACAGCTCTGATTCCACCCTGGCCTGGGGACCTCCTTATGCCGTGGCAGTGGCCCTAAAAACCAAACAAACAAACAAAAAAAGCTCACAATTTATGTTACAGAGTCCAAAATGTGCTAATGAAATATTGTTGGAAGAAATAAACAACAGAAATTAGATATTAATTCTTTCTATCTACCTATCTATCCATCCATCTTTCTGTCTACAAAAAGGTATACCCCCCACACACACACACGCACACACACAATAGTGTAAGAACATAAAGGAAATCAATTTTCCCCCCTAATAGCCTATAAGTTTCACAAGGGCAGAGCTACTGCATGCGCTACTTACCTCTAGCTCTCCGTTAGCCTGACCAGTGTCTACCTCACAATAAGCTGCTAAAATATTTCTTACTGAATGATCAAAACACTCTTGTTTGAAAAGACCAGAGAATCTAAGACATATCTGTGGTTTTGACTATAAGGTGCAAAGATGCTCAAAGTTAAAAGCATAGAAACACTGATTTGTGACTAAATTGCTTATCATGTGGGCAGCTCTAGTAGCAGCAGTTTTTTTTTTTTTTTTTTCATATAAACCCTGTATGGTAGACTGTAAAACATAACATACAGATAAAATGTATGCCAAGCTTGAAATTACATCAAATCTGTTAATTCAAACTTGTTTATGTTCAAATTTTAAAATAATTTTTCCAAGCAAAATCATGTAATTAGGAGATTATAAAATATAATCAGTAAATATTTGACAGTAGAAAAGCCTATGCAAAAATTCATTAAGGCAGGATTGGAAGAAAGAATTTCAGAAAAGGGATCAAGCTTGGTACTTTCATCAGAGCTTCTTCAAGGAATGAGGTTATGCCTTGAAGAATTCTAATTCAGTAATTTCCTATGAACTTAAATGTTCTCAACCTACATTTCCATAATTAAAATAAACACACTTAGATTCCATGAATCTTGTGATACTCTAAATTCATTCTAATACGAACCAGGTAAATAGCTGATATTTAAACAATATTTTTAGGATTTTATGTAATAATAAAAACATCAAGAAAATTATCTGCTTTTGTATTTCAAATACTACAGACTTATTTCCATCTAAATGGTTTTAAAGGCTGTCTGGTTGTACACCAGCTGGTGAACACGAGTTCTGGCCTTGGACTGTTACATAGGGACAGATGACTTACAGATTCATACAGCAAGAAAGAGTGACCTGCTATTCTACCGTGTTTGTCTCCTGTTCATACACAAATTAGTCATGGCACCTTTGGATGAACTGCTCAAATATAGCTTCTGAGAAGGTGGAGGTGTGACTAACATAGCATAGCAGCAGATGTGGTATAAATGTCATGTAATGAAGATGACCACTGGGCATGCTTTTTGCAGGACTAATTTATAGGACGTAATCATAACTTCAATTAAATGTCTTAATTCCATAGCTTAAGCTCGTGTATGGATATATAGATACAAACACAAACTTACACTCTACTCTCTAGCCACTCTTGAATCTAGGCTATAGCTTTTCTTTCTCTGTGCAATAATAGCTTTTCTTTGTGCAGCATTCCTTCAGCCTGGAATTCCACTCACTGTTACTGTTACCACATTGCTTATACCCTTTTGATATCAATTATCTATCATTCCTTTGACTGTGGATCATCATATGAAAATCATCTGTTCCACTATATTTTAGGTTCATAAATGGAGTACCTCATTTTTTATAATTTTGAAACATGCAGATATAGTTGGCACATGTTTTCTCAAAGTTTATGAATGACAAAATGTGTTTTCAAGTTTTTTAATAAGATTTAGCATTGAAGTATACATCCCATAAAAGTGATATTGTAGAAAAAAGAGAAGTGTGTATATGTATGTAGATATGCCAATCTGTTCACATGGTAAGATTGTCAACATCAGCTACTTTATTTTTATTTTTAATTTTTTTAAATCTCTTTTTAGGGCTGTGCCCTCAGCATATGGAAGTTCCCAGGCTAGGGGTCGAATCGGAGCTACAGCTGCCAGCCTATGCCACAGCCACAGTAACGTAGGATCCGAACCACATCTGTGACCTACACCACAGCTCATGGCGACACCAGATCCTTAACCCACTGAGTGAGGTTAGGGATCGAACCCGTGTCCTCATGGATCCTAGTCGGGTTCATCAACCACTGGGCCACAATGGGAATTCCCAACTACTTTTTAAATTTTATTTAATTTCAACTTTATATGCTTCAAAATATCACTTTATAAAATTGGATAATTATTTCCTTGTATCTATGTATTTTATATATTAGATACTATATAGCTGTATTATTATAAGGGAGGTTTCATTTAATGAATTCATACATTTCATATTGCATTGATACAATATACTATTTTTTTTCATTGTTTTATTAAATGAAATATTTATCCATACAATGTTTTAACAACATAGGCTTTTCAGTTTTTAATAAATGTATAAACATAATTACAAATATTAAATATTGGGCAGCCTTGTAGTCAATGGCTATGGCCACGAATATTAATTTAACAGCAAAGATTTCGATGTTACCTTGAGAATGTTGTAGTCTTTTCAGTCATAATTTTTTAATGAATTCACAGTAGCATATTTATTTTAACCAATTTCTATTTAGTTTTATTTCCAAAAGCAGTTAAATCAGTGACAGTTTTGTCATTTCCATTTTTGCTCTTGGTTTCATCACTTGGCAATTTGTATGGATTACCCAGCCTTTCCCCAAAGAACAGTGAGGCTTGAATATAAATTACGTCCTAGAGCATTCTCTTTCAAGTGCAGGATCACTGGGTTAATCTCTACATGAAACAGTCTGGTTGCAGAATGGAAGATCTGCCATGTGGACTAAGGCTAGCAAAGTCAATATATTTTAGGGGATTTATCATGACACTCTTTTCAAAAGTTTCTTAATAAGAACCCTGTGTGGTCTACACTAATCTAACAACTTTGATTTTCTTTGATATTTAATTGAAACATAGCTTTATCTTGTATCTTTATGTTTTCTGGCAAACAAAAGAACTAAAGAAACTGATCCCTTTGGGCCACTGCTTTTGGCAATAGACAGATTAGACTCAAAGTATGTACACTATTTTGTGTTAGTGTTTGTTTTATTTTAGGTAATAATTGCAAGATGACAATAGTTATCGTATACAGATTACTGCACATTAAAGGTTAAAGGAATGATTAGACATTTTCAAAATAATACTCCTACTAAAAATATCTGATGAACAATGCAGGATATATCAATCTTCCTTTTAACAGCTCTATCCCTAGATATGAATATTTAAAGATGCATGAGGATTATGTATAACACATTTAAAACAATTGTATGTAGCTTGAGGAATATAGTAGTATATTTAGAAATCCCTATTTGAACTGCATGCTATTTTTTCTATTCATACTGGTAATATTGTTCACAGACAGAACTAGTGGTAGTACAATTTAATATTTATAGAAATCTTTTAATGTTAATAGGTAAAGGGAATATCTAATGATCCCTTAAAAAGTAACTTATAATACAATAGTAAAGAAGCCTTGGAAACTTTTATCTACCATCCAACATATTGTTTCTTTGCCTATTACCACTGCAGTCCAAAGGATACCTCTCACTGGCAGCCCACTCAGAGAAAACTCTCTACAAATTAAGGAATTTAAAATATAACATCACGGAAGGTTTTTTCAGCAATAGTTAAAAAACTAATTCACACCATAAAGGGAGATTAGAAAAGGAGATAACTTTTTCAGGTTTAATAAATACTTGGTACAGTTTTCACAAATAAAATTTTAAAATAAATCTTTAATAATGTTCTAGCTAAATGAGAATATTAGTCTAAAATAGTACAAAATGGATGGAGAATACTTATAAATTTAACATTTATAGAGTGAATATAATCGTTTAAACCTTACAACAACTGGAGGATTTACCCATTTTAATAAATGTATCTAATTTTACCTGTGTTATCTAAAGAGGACTATCATATCACATTATTGTTATGTAAAATATAACATTGTTATATAAAATAGCCGTTTTGCAGGGTATCCAAATCAGAACACTGATAAACTTTGCTTCCAAAGGCTCAACATTCATCAGTAGGATAGCTCAGATGAGCGGAAAACCACTAAGAAATCCCACCTCATCTGTCTCGTGTAGGGAATGCACCAAGATAAATTTCCAGTTGCAAAGTTTCTACAAAATCCAACCCCACTGAGCTGACTCACCCAGTTCACAAACTGCCTTATTCTTTAATCACTTTTTGTGCAGGAGGAACCCCAAAAGCAATGATTTACAACTTTTCTTGCCTCACTTCTATCTTCCTTCATCTTTGCTTCCCTGGGTCGACCTCGCATCTATGCTATCCCCATTTTAATTGAGCTTTGTTATGGAGTAGGAAATTTTGTTCTCTACCAAGTAGTTTCAGAATTTTTAATCTCAATTACATTTTGAAACATTTTAGATGCTTTTTTTCTCTAAAATATTGAGATGATGTGATTTTTTTTCCCTTCTTTAGAGCACTGATTTGCTGACATTAGCAAGATTTTTATATATAACCATAGTTATTGCAAATAATTTATGCAACCATTTATTTCAGTTCCTAGGACAAATCCTACTTGATTATGATGAAAAAATTTTAAATGTTTTTTAATTCATATTACTAAATAAAATCAGTTTTTTTTTCTCTGTTACTGTATTTGTCTTGTTCTAGTGTCAAGGTTATATTCACTGAGCAGCTGTTATTCCCGATTTCAATACATTCTAGAATAAATTTACTTAAAAATTTCACAGAGTTCATGTTTACAATCATCTTGGCCTGGATTGATCTGTATTTATTTACTTATTGAAAGTGCTTTAATATCTCATATTTGCCTTTATGACACTTTGGTATCTTATACTTTATAGGAATGTTTCATTGTGTCTATACCTTCAAATGTATTAGTACTTAATTGTTTATGGAAATTATTTCATAATTTGTTTTTATTTTACTATAATTTTTATGATTTCTATTTTCAATCTAAACTATTATCAGTTAACTTTTTATTGTATAAAAAAATCCCCCAAAACTTAGCAACTTAAAACAAGCACCACTTATTTCTCTCACAAATTTGTTGATTATCTGTGAGTTCTTTTTTCTAAGTTAGCCTGGGTAATGTGTCTTTCTTTTAATTGAAGTATGGTTAATTTATAATGTGTTAATTTCAGGTATATAGCAAAGTGATATATATGTATACATGTTTGAGTATCCATATATACATTCTTTTTCATACATATATTTTTTCAGACTTTTACATTATAGCTTATTACAAGATATTGAATACAGCTCTTCATGCTGTATAGTAGGTTCTTGTTGTTTACCTATTTTATATATAGTAGTGTGTATATGTTAATTCCAAACTCCTAATTTATTCATCCTCCTCTTCCACCTTTGGTAATCATAAATTTGTTTTTTATGTCTATGAGTCTACTTCTGTTCTGTAAATAAGTATATCTGTAACACTTTTTTTAGATTCCACATGTAAGTGGTATTATATGATATTTATCCTTTTCCATCTGCTGTCACTGAACACGATGACCTCTAGGTCCATCCATGTTGCTGCATTATTTCATTATTTTTCTCATGTCTGAGTAATATCCCATCTCATATACACACACACACACATCTTTTTTAACCTATTTATTTTTGTTATTTTTTGTATTTTTAGAACTGTGCCTGCAGCATATGGAGGTTCCCAGGCTATGGGTCAAATCAGAACTGAAGCTGCTGGCCTACGCCACAGCCACAGCAACACCAGATCCAAGCCAAGTCTGTGACCTAAACTGTAGCTCAAAGCAATACCAGATCTTAACCCACTGAGTGAGGCCAGAGATCCAACCTGCGTCCTTATGGCTGCTACTAAGATTTGTTTCCACTGAGCCATGATGGGAACGCCACAGCACATTTTCTTCATCCATTCATTTGTCAATGAACTTTAGGTTGTTTCCATGTTTTGGCTATTGTAAATAATACTGCTATGAACACTGGGGTGCTTATATTTTTTTGATTTATTAGAGTTTTCTCTGGATATATGCCCAGGAGTAGGACGGCTGCCTCATATGGTAACTCTATTTTTAGTTTTTTAAGGAACCTCCATACTGTTCTCCATAGTGGCTGCACCAGTTTACATTCCCACCAACAGCATAAGGGGGTTCCCTTTTCTCCACAACCTCTCCAGCATTATTTGTAGGCTTTTTAGTGATGGCCATTTTGACTGGTGGGAAGTGATACCTCACTGTTGATTTGATTTGCATTTCTGTAATAATTTGCAACACTAAGCATCTTTTTATGTGCCTTTGGTCATCTGCATATCTTTGAGTAAAGGTATTTGGTTCTTTTGCCCATTTTTTGATTGGGCTTTTTTTTAATATTAACATATATGAGTTGTATATTTTGGAAATGAATCCCTTGTCAGCAGCATCATTTGCAAATATTTTTTCTAGTCAACAGGTTATCTTTTCATTCTGTATATGGTTTCCTCTACTGTGCAAAAGCTTTTAAGTTTAATAAGGTCCCATTTGTTTATTTTTGTTTCTATCACTTTAGGAGAGAAATTCAAAAAGACATTGTTGCAATTTATGTCAAAGAGTATTTTCCTCTAGGAGTTTAATAGTATCTGGTCTCACGTTTACATCTTTAATCCATTTCGTGTATATGTTTGCATATGGCATTAGTGAATGTTCTAATTTCATTTTTTATATGTAGCTATCCAGTTTTCCTAGCACCATGTATTGAAGAGACTTGTCTTTTCTCCATCATATACTTTTGCGTCCTTGGTTGCAGGTTAATTTACCATAAGTTCATGAGTTTATTGCTGGGATTTCTATCCTGTTCCATTGATCTATGTGTCTGTTTTTGTGCCAGTACCATACTGTTCTGATGACTATGCCTTTGTAGTATATTCTGAAGTCAGGGAGTGTGATTTCTCTACATCCCTTATTCTTTCTAAATACTCTTTTGATGATTCAGGGTTTTTTCTGTTTCCACACAAACTTATACTTTTTTTTTGTAGTTCTGTGAGAAATGCCATTGGCAATTTGATTGAAATTAAACTGAATCTGTAGATTGCCTTGGGCAGTATGGTTATTTTAACAATATTAATTCTTCCCATCCAAGAATATGATACATTTTTTCATCTGTTTGTGCTGTCCTCAATTTTTTTCAAAAGCATCTTAAAGTTTTTGGTCTATAGGCCTTTTTGTCTCCTTAGGTAGGGTTATTCCTAGGTATTTTATTATTTTTGATAGTTAATGGAATTATTTTCTTAATTTCTCTTTCTGATATTTTGCTCTTAGTGTATGGAAGTGGAACAGGTTTCTGTTTATGTGTCTTTTGATTGTTTATTGCCTTTGTGGCTAACTTGTAGGTCAGGTGATGCTGGATAATCTACAAGAATCTCAATCACATGTCTGGGGGTTAGCTGGCTGTCACTTAAGCAACTTGATTTATCACCACATAATCTATGACCCTTCACAGGGCTATTCCAAGAGCAAAAAGAACTCATAATCCAGTGTGCAAGGGCTTTCCCACTTTTTTTTTAATTTTGGTAAAATATATGTGACATATGGTCAACAAATTTTAAGTATACAGTTCAATGGCACTGAGTACATTCACAGTGTTGTACAACCAATGTGCCTGCATTTTTGCAATCTATGTTATGCATTGTTGCTACCATCCTCTTGCCCAAATCAAGTCACATAGCCAGGACAAGAATCAATGTGGAAAGGAACTAATCAAGGTGGAAAACACAGGAAGTACCTCTTTTGAGCCATTTTTGAAGCTGTGGATCAAACATATTCTCGTTTTCCCCCCTAGATTAGTCTGGAGCAGATTATTTTACATTTTTAGCATCTTCATAAAAACTATCCAGTGTCTATTAAAATCCTTTTTATACAGATTATTAACTTTACTGTATTGCTAAAGAAAAAAATACAATGTTGACACTGCTTAGGTTATTTCATTTTTCTCTTTAGCCAGCATCATGGTCCATTTTGCAAAATAAATAAACAAATATATTTTGTGTGGGAAGTTCTACCCAAGGCACTAAGTCAAGAAGAAAAAAAAAAAGGTATACAGATTGAGTAATAAAAAGTATTATATTCTCCACCCATAAGATCATGGAGAAAAAAAATCTGAGGAATAAAAAAACTAGTAGAATAAGTAAATTTATCAGGATTGCAGGCTATGAATTAATACCATTAAATGATAAAATAGTGTAATTTGTGATAACATGAAATACATAGGTATAATTTAAAATATGCAAAACCTGCTGTATTAATTTGCAAGGAATGCTGCAACAAAATCCCACAGACTGTGTAGCTTCAACAACAGAAATTTTCATTCCTTTGTTTCTGGAGGCTAAAAGTCCAAGAAAAAGTTGTTGGCAAGTCTGGTTGCTTCTGAGGCCTCTCTACTGGGTTTGCAGTTGGATACTTTCTCACTGTGCCCTCACATGGTCATCCCTCTGTCTTTGTTTTCTATGTTCTAATCTCTTTTCATAAGGGCACTATTCCTATCAGATTAGGGTTCCATTCTAAAGACTTTAACTTAATGACTTCTTTAAAGGCACTGTTTCCATATATGGTAACATTCTATGATGCTGTGATTATGGTTTCCATAGATGACTTAGGGGAAGATAATAATACCTGCACACTGAAAACTCTGAAATACTTCTGGGAGAAACATAAAAGACATGAATAAATGGAAAGATATATCATGACCATGATTTGGAACAACTAAGATTTTGAAGATATTCATCTCTCCAAACTGATCTACAGATTTAACACAATCTCAAAAACTTCATCAAGCTATTTTTGTAAAAGTTTCAAGCTGACTCTAAATTTCTTAATAAAAATGCAATGAGTTTAGAATGAGCAATAAATAAATAAATAAAAATTAAAAAATAAAAGGAGTTCCTGTAATGGCTCAGAGAAAACTAATCCGACTAGCATCCATGAGGATGCAGGTTTGATCCCTGGTCTTGCTCAGCGGGTTAAGGATCTGGCATTGCTGTGATCTATGATGTAGGTCACAGACATGGCTCAGATTCTGCATTGCTATGGCTGTGGCATAGGCTGGCAGATACAGCTCTGATTCAACCCCTAGCCTGGGGACTTCCATATGCAGTGGGTGCAGCCCTGAAAAGAAAGATAAATAAATAAATAAAATAGAATGAGCAAATCAATGTTGAAAAGGAATTTATTTGGAGTGTTTACACTATCTTATATCAAGGCTAATTATAAAGCTATACGAATCCAAAGAGTATGGTGTTGGCATGTAGAATGAACACAGGGATTCCAGAAATAGACCACATATATCTGGTGTTAGGATGTTTGACAAAGGTGCCACATAATTAAGTAGGGAAAGTATTAATTTCAAAATAACTGTGTGAAATATACAACCTGTACCTTTATCTCATACCATATATAAAAACTCAAAATTGTTCATAAACAAAAATGTAGAGGCTAGAACAATGAAACATTTTAACAAACTATGGTAGTCAAAAAATTTTTAAGACATAAAAAGGAATGAACCACAAAGAACAAAGATGTATAAATAGGACATTATCAAAAATGTTTAAAAGTCTTCTTTTTAAAAGGCAACATTAAGAAAGTGAAAGCACAGCCCAAAGATCTAAAGAAATCATGTACATGATAAAGGACTTACATCTAAGTATATAAAAAAACCTTTACATAATGGTAATAAATCATAATAATAAGTAAAACAACATAAATATTAAAAAAAAATTTGAATGGGCATTTCCAAATGCATCTTTGATGGCAAACAAACACAATAAATATTCCACACCAACAGTCATCTGAGACGGGCATATAAATACTAGAAAGGTAATCCATGTCACAATGACTAGAATTAACAAGTATTTTTCATAAATGATGGTATCAACTATTGGTGAGGAAGCAAAACAACTGGAATTCTCAGACATTGCTGGGGAAATGCAAAATGGTACAGACACACTGGAAAATAGTCTGGCGGTTAACATTTTACTGATGATGAGGCAGTTCTGTTGTTAGGTATTTTCCCAGAAAATATGAAAACCTACATCTATACAAACGCTTGTGCTTGAATATTCATGATAATGTTATTAATAATATCCCTAAATTGGAAAGAACCCAAAATATTAGTTCATGGATGAATGGATAAACATATTGTAATAATATATCCAATAGATTTCATTTAGCAATAAAATGAATGAATCACTGATTCTAGACGGCAATGATGAATATAAAAACTATCTTGTGAACAAGATGCCATTCACAAAAGACTACACTGTATAATTCAGTTTATTTTAAGCTCAAGTACAGACAAGACTCATCTATGAAAACAGATGTCAGAGGATGGTTGCCAGGAAAGTGGGGAGGTTGTAAGGTAGGAGGAGAGAAACTTGGCTGGAAAAGGTCAAGCAAGAAATTTTTAGGGTGATAGAAACATCATATAGTTGATTTGAGGTGTTGGTTACATAGATATATACAACTGCCTTAATTCACTGACCTTAACACTTAATGTCATTTTACTGTAAATTCAAGATGTAATATTTATTGTATGTTTATGATCTACAGTAGTTATTGTGCATTAATTAGTTTATTTATTTGCTTGTTTTAGGGCCACACCTACAGCATTCAGAAGTTCCAGGGATAGGGGTTGAATTGGAGCTGCAGCTGCTGGCCAACGCCACAGCCACAGCAATGTAGGATCCGAGCCACATTTGCGACCTATGCCACAGCTCATGTCAATGCCAGATATTTAATACACTGAGTGAGGCCAGGGATCAAACCAGCATCCTCATGGATACTAGTCAGGTTCGTTTCTGTTGAGCCAAAGAGGAATTTCACATTTACTGAGTCTAATAGTTATTTTATATGTACCCATGTTATAGTACTATCTTACTCAAATCATGTCCAACTTTATTAACATTATATATTACATTCAGCTCAAAATGCAGTTTTTTTTGTTTTTTGTTTTATAAAAGTGCCAAATACAGGACCTGCACTGGTTATTCCCCTCTATAATTCCTTTCTATACCACTTACCTAAATCTTTATCTATGCCATACATTTTCATATTTTCATCCATACTACACAAGCCTCTATCTTTAATTGTACCATAAAATTTAGCCCTTAGTTTATGTTGTATTATGTTATCAGTATCATCCTACTGGAAATATAATACTTTTATTTTGTAAGTAAAATATTAAGTGCTACATACAGATTATTATAATTTCACTTTACAATTTATTTAAATATTAACACTGAATAAATTGATTTCACAGTGATCTACATGTATTTTAAAATTAACACTTTTGCAGATTCAAAAATGGAGCTATCCTATAGCACTGACAATTACGGACCTGAAGAATCTACTTAAGTTACTGATATATTAATCAAGGTCTAGTTAATTAATTTTTAAGGCCACATCCACAGCAAATGGAAGTTCCTGGGCAAGAGGATGAATCAGAGCTGCAGCTACCGGCCCACACCACAGCCACAGGCCACGCCACATTTGAACTGTGTCTATGACCCACACTGCAGGTCACAGCAACACCGGATCCTTAACCCACTGAGCAAGGCCAGGGACTGACCTGCATCCTCACAGATACTAGCTGAATTCCTTGAACCATAATGAGGACTCCAAGGTCTGTTTGAAAGTTGTTTTTTTTCACTCTGATTTTATATGTGTTTTGGCATGGAACACTCTCAGTTGTTTATTTATGTTAAGTGTTGGACATGTGAGGGCCTCAGAAATTAAGACCCAAAGAAACCATGTGTGACCATACTTGCCTAGCATCTCTTAGTACATGACAGTCCTTCGTAAAACATTACATCTAGCAATAATAATCTTTAATTTAACTCTTTTTCCCCTGTAGGGCCACTGAACTCAAACCCAGGTCTGTTTCCTTATACGGATCAATTATGATCAAGACGTAGGGCCTGAAATCGCATCACATAGAAGTCTCTATGAAGAGAACAAATCTACTTCCACGGAGAAACATTTTATTTTGATTTAAATACTATTGCAATAAGCCCATATTTCATAAAAAAGTGAACATATCTGTATTTCTACTGAAGATAAAAATCGAGAAATTAAAACTGTATCATACTTAAAGCCAGTATTTATTTGCCTTTCACATTTTAAAAATGGTCTCTGACACACTAACTGTTTCAAGATTTCTTTTTATACTATTTAAGTTTCCCCAAATCTTTCTTGCAGTCTTCATATTTGATATGACATTGTTGTCACAACGCTGAAATTCTGGCATCACAGCAGATGGCTTCAGTTTAGTGTGTCAACAGCTTCTAATATTTAATTCAGTGAAGTCAAGGAGTAAGGATGCGGTAAGATGAATTTTATCTTTTGCTAAAAACACTAAGCATAATTCACTTTAATAAAGAATTAAAATTGCAGCCATGTGAAAACCTAAAAATTTTTTTAATTATGAAGATTTTGCATTGACTATGTTATAAAATTTTATGGCTAAAATCAAAATCTGTTTGCTAATTTCAATTATAGATTATCACTTAGAAAGCACATGCTAATCTATTGCAAAATGTTGCAGAAATAAGATAGCCACCCCTGAAACTTACCAGTAATTATCAATAAATAACACTAATATAAAATGAGATAATAAAAACCATTTGATTTTTTTATTAAAGTAATTTTATCTGTCTTTTTAGGGCCTCACCTGTATCATATGAAAGTTCCAAGCCCAGGGGTCAAATTGGAGCTTCAGTTGCCAACCTACACCACAGCCACAGCAATGATGGAATTGAGCTGTGCCTGTGACCTACACCACAGCTCACAGCAATGCCAGATGCCTAACTCACTGAGTCCAGGAATTGAACCCACATCCTCACGGTTTCTAGTCATATTTGTTACCACTGAGCCACAACGGGAACTCCTTAAAATATTGTTTATTTAGAATGTTTCTTCCATTTGATTCGTAAGAGTTTATTTAACATTTGTTTTACTTAAGGAATATTGATCTTTAAAAGTTATGAAAAACAAATACAGTACACCAAAACATCCTAAAACTATCTTGAGGAAAGGAAAATAGTTCAAGGCAAAATAAATACAAAGATAAACAAAAAAGAATACATTGTTCACATAAGTTGTCCTCTTGACAGTAATGTGCCTAAAATATTGATTTTAAAACAGGAATATGAAGGAAGCATAAAGGAGCAATACACCAACTTACAGATTTTCATAGAGTCTCATTCTTCCTAACAAACTTTTTATTAAATAATGTGCAGAAGATATTATAATAGGTTTTGAGAATGTTAAGTCAAATAAATAACGTTCTTGCTCTCTAAGTATTTGCAAGCTAGTAGGAGAAACAACGCAAAGATTTAAAATGTTTAAGAGTCATGACAGAAATGTGAACGGGGGTATTTTGGAAGTTCAACAAAAGAGACTTTATTGTCATTCAGGAGGGATCAAGACAAGCATGAGCAGGTGTTTTGAAGAAAGAGTAGGTGTTATTCAGATGAGGAACATTAAAAACGTTTTCCAAGTGGAGGAAAGGGCATCATAAAAAAATGTAGAAGTGTTAGTGTCATAATACATTTGGGAGGCTGCAGGGTCCATTTCATTCTGCAGTGAAGGGTATACAAGGCAAGAGGGAGACACGGGAGAGTAGGCAGGAATCAGACAAATGTTTTGTCTTAGAAATACAACTGGCAATAATAGGAAAGAATGACTAGAAAGAGATCAAAGTAGAATAAGGTACTCATTGGGAGGCTGCTATAATTCAGGTAAGAAGCAAAATGAGCTGAGGTTAAACTTTAATGGAGGGACAGAGAGACAATTTTAGAAAAGAGAAGCTCAGGACTGATTTATAAATTTCCTATGAGCAGTAAAAGAACCTGCCAAGTTTCTAGTTTACAGAGCCACAATGGGCACTATTCATTACAGAAAGAAGAGAAGCAAAAGTTGTGGGGGCAGTGGATCGTGGCGGGTAAGGATGGAGGAGATTTTAATTTTGATCCAATGGATCTGGCATGCTTTTGCAACATCTTCCAATGGTGATGTGGTCAACTGCTGGCTCGTTAATGACTTTCCAATCATTTTCATACATATACACGTGCATGTGCATTAACAACTCATTACTTGTGTAATCTTTCTAAAAGTTATATTTCTTAAACAGTAGTCTGAGCAGGTAAGGTCTTAAGTGGGAGGAGTCAGAAGGAAAAAAGATATCTATTATGGTACAGTACATACTATATATACAGTATCTATTACAGTATAGTATAGTTACCATTGCCATGGTCAAAGAAGTCAAAGCGCATGCGGGCCAATACTCTTAAGGCAACTGCTCAACAAAAATATCAATAAGCTTTAAAACTCTATTTAAAAAAATAGAACTATGGAATTAACGAGGACCAGATGAACTTGAAATAGGGAGCCATGTGCCATTTCTGAGCATAGGCTGAAGATTTAGCTTGGTCCAGACAGAGAGACTTTACTGTTGGAAATATAAATACATATATACATGCATACATACATACAAAATCCTAAAGTTTTGGCAGTTGGATAGAGTTGCTATGATGGGCCTCAAGCAAGCAAAGCTCCAAATTCAGAGCTGGTTCCAACCATGACTTGGTGGGGAGGGAAGCTAGGGAGATGAGTAGGTTGAGCTGTCCAAGAGGAGTAAAATCTCCCAGTCTAACAGCCCTTGGAGACAAAGTTCCACTAGAAGGAAGAAATGTACTACAGAATTAAATTAATTAAAATTGCCCTTTATGACTCTTGAAGCCATGTGAAACTGAAGAATAAAAAGATAAACACAAAATCTTAAAGGGCAGAACTGAAACTCCTATAGCGTCTCATGTCTAAGGTGTCAGAAATCCTCTAGGGGTGTGAAAAAAAATACCAGAATTGTTACCCTGAAGGATGGGATGAGCTTAGCAACCCAGCTCTGATTGAATCCAAGTGAGCAGATCCTCACATCAAAAGAATGTCATTAGTAGCTTCTATATTTTTTTTGCCTAGGCATATAATAAAAAAAAGTATTATATATATGTAAAGAGTTAAAGACTCTGACGAAAAATCAAAGGAGACGTAAAAAAGGAAAGCAAATAGTAGGATAATCAGGATAAGGTTGCTTTTTAACTTATGATTAATTTTTAAAAATATATAGGTACAAAACTGATTTAAAAAAATTGAGAATTTCTAAAATATTTCTATTTTAAAATAGATTTTAAAAAAACAAATGGACAGAACTGTGAAATACAACTAAGTACTTGGGTTTACCAACTGAATAAATAATTAGTGAATATAAGATAACTCAATATAAAAAAATATATAAACTGAAGAACTGAGAAGAAAAAAATGGAGAAAAATGGAGCAAAAATCCTAATCTATGAATATAGAAGTGAGAATAATTGGTGAGCTTTAAACACAACTGACGGGGAAACAACAGAAAGGACCTTATGTGGTATGGGAAATGCTCTGTATCTCCATCTTGGTGGTTATTTTACATGTATAAACATATATAAAAATTGAGCTGTACATTTAAGATTTATGTACTTCATGTTATTGGTGTGCTTGGTTTATGGCAATTCAACATATTGCACATTTGTCTATGAATATATTACAATTTCATAAAATTCTAAAAGATATTTTAAGAAAAATTTATTTATAATATGGATATAGTAAACTGGATTGACTCAATAAAAAGATTTCTTCAGTATATCTTGTTTTATCTGTTCTGGAGTCTACTCATGAATGGGTTGAAAAGCCAATGGGGAAAAATGTGTTATAGAATCAAACACAATGATAGAATAATGTGCAGATTTTACTGACACAACAACGTGGAGGCAAAAAAAAAAAAAAAATCATTGATTAGGAGAAGAATTTACTTTACTTGCATGCTTTCAATTCCGAAAATTACTCTCAATGAGAAATGACTCAGAATCAGCTACTCCCTAAAGCTTTATGGATATGTGTTAAGAAGTTATCATATGTAGTAAATATTCAGATGATACTTCCTTGTAAGTATTTAACATAGATTAATTACTGCTGTTTATGGCATGACACTGAGTTAGTTATTTAAAATCTACAGAAAAACCTGGGTATATAAAATCTTTCACTGTCAGTGTGGGTCTTTCAGTAAACCTTCTGCAGCCATCAGCACTACAGAAAATGTAGTAGACTGATTCCATCAGTCAGCACTATCTGATATTCATGTCATTTTCTGATAGATCCCCCACCTTCTCTTTTGGAGTAAGAAGACTACTTCTAAGAATGACAAAATGACAGGTTTGAAATGTGATGGGACGCTTTATAATATAAGGCTTCATGACTGACTGTGACTAGTACTTTTATGTCACTTTCTGACATACTTTAAAAATATAATTATTGGAAATGCTAATAAATCAATCCTGTTGAGAGTATTTTCTTCTTTTCAAAGAAATACTACACTTGATTCAGACATACACAAAAATTACATTATGAAAGGGTTATTTAGTAGAATAATCAGATCTGCTTTAAGTGGAATCTTTATTCCTTTTGAAGAGAGATAAAACAGTTAATTAACTCCGAGTATAGGAGAAAATATGAACAATAAGTCATTTTAAAATACTCAAAAGTAGAATGGATTAGTGATTTGTCTTTTTTTTACACATTACTTATTCTGAAGTTCTTAAACGAAATATTTATGTATTTAGGTATAGAGTAGATGACTCACCATATATTTGTGATTTGGGTTTGAAAAATATTTATGTATAAATGTATACACACACCATCCATTAATTACCCCTGAACTGTATTCTATTATTGGCATTCTATATTTGGCCTGAGAGCACAGTTTTAGTTTGCACCCAATATCTGCATCTCCTTAGTTTCTGCACATTAAACATTCTGCCTTTCTTCTATAAGACAAAATTTCTGAGTCATCTTTTCACACTTGAGGTTTATATAAAGTTGAATAAGGGAGCATGAGGTAAGAAAACACAGGACAGATTTAATCAGGAGTACCCTGGTATCACTTATATGTAGAATCTTCAAAAAATGATCCAAATGGACTTATTAGCAGAACAGAAACATACTTACAGACTTTGAAAACAAACTTATATGATTACCAAACCAAAACCACTGTGGGACTATGACAAAGCTCCTCCTCTCAAGGAGCAGAATGAATAATGCAGAGGAATGAATTAGTGGCTTGAAGACAGAATAATGGAAATCACCCAATCAGGACAGCAGACAGAAAACCAAATGAAAAAACATGAAAGAAATATAAGAGATCTATGGGATAATATAAAGCTGGCAAAGCTACACATAATAGGGATTCAAGAAGGAGAATAAAAAGGGGATTGAAAATATATTTGAAGAAATTATGGCTGAAAAATTTCCAAATCTAAAGGAAACAGATATCAAGACACAGGAAGCTCAGAGGGCCCCAAACAAGTTGGACTCAACCAGGCCTACACCAAGACATAATATAATAAAAATAGAAAAAGTTAAAGATAAAAAGAGGATTTAAGAGGTGGCAAGAGAAAAACAAAGAGTTAATTACAAGGAATCCCCATAAGGCTATCAGCTGATTTCTCTACAGTAATACTACAGGCCAGAAGAGAATGACAAGATATACTCAAAGTTCCAAAAGGGAAAAATTTGCAGCCTAGGATACTTTACTCACCAAGAATATCATTTAAAAATGGAAGGAGAAATAAAGTTTCTCCAATAAACAAAAAACTAAAAGAATTCAGCAATACTAAAAACATTCTAAAAGCAATACTAAACACATTCTAAAAGAAATACTGAAAGGGCTGCTCTAAATAAAAAAAAAGAAGTAAGAATAAGTAGGATGGAGGAAATCACAATTGAAAGCAATCACTTAAGCCAATATACAGATCTAAAAGGAAAAAAAAAAAAAACTATTTTAAAAGCAATGATAAACACAACAAACAGCCAAAGGACAAATATGAAGATATTAAAAAAGGACTTCAAAATCATCAAATGTGGGGGAAGAAAAGTGAGAAAAATCTAAACTCTTTTTTTTTAATGTGTTTGAGCTTATATGACTCTCAGGCTAAAGCAAGGAGATATGGGAAAGGGGTAACATACTTGAAAAACAGGGAAACCACAAATCAAATGCAAACATTACACCTATAAAAACTAAAAGAAGGGGACACAAGCATAAAATGAAAAGAAATCATCCAACCAAAAAAAGAAAGCAACAAAGGAGAAATAGAATCAACTGGAAAACCAGGTTTTAAATATTAATAAATACATATTTATCTACAATTATCTTAAATGTCAATGGACTGAATGTTCCAATCAAAAGACAGAGTGGCAGATTGGATTAAAAAAGAGCCTACAATATGTTGTCCGCAGGAGACTCACCTTAGGGCAAATTGAAAATGAGGGGATGAAAAAAGATATTTCATGCAAATGGAAAAGACAGGAAATCAGGATTTGAAATACTCATATAAGAAAAAATGTACTTTTAAACAAAGGCCAGAAAGAAAGACAGAGAAAGTTAATAAATAATGATAAAAGGATTGATTCAGGAAAAAGTTACTACAACAGTCAATATATATATACCCCTGATATAGAAGCATCCAAATGCATACAACAAACGCTAACAGACATAAAAGGAGAAATTGATGGAGATACAATAATAGGAGATTTAACACCCCACTCACAAGAATAGACAGATCCTCTAGACAGAAAAATCAATAAGGCAACAGAGACCCTAAATGAAACAATAGAAAAGTTAGACTTAATTGTTATTTTCAGGACATTAAATCCCAAAAAATCAGAATACACATTCTTTTCAAATGCACATGGAACATTTCTCAAGGACTGACCACATACTGGGGCACAAAACTAACCTCAGCAAATTTAAGAGTACTGAAAATATTTCAAGTGTCATCTGACCAAAATGGCATGAAACTAGAAATCAACCACAGGCAAAGAAACGAGAAAAAACTAACTACAGGAAGACTATACAACAGGCTACCAAAACAAATAAACAAAAAAAGGTCAATGAGGAAATCAAAAGGGAAATTAAAAAACACCTGGAGACAAATGATCATGAAATCACAACCATTCAAATTATGTGGGATGTTGCAAAAGCAATGCTACAAGGAAAGTTCATAGTGATACAGGCCTTCTTCAAAGAAGAAAAATCTGAAATTGACAACTTAACTCACTACCTAACACAATTAGAAAAAGAACAACAACAAAAACCTAGTCAGCAGAAGGAAGAAAAATCATAATGATCAGAGAGGAAATCAATAAAATCGAAATTCAAATAACAATAGAAAAAAATCAATAAATCCAAGAGCTGGTTCTTTGAGAGGATAAACAAAATTGACAAACTGCTGGCCAGACTGAGCAAGAAAACAAGAGAAAGAACTCAATAAACAAAAATAAGAAATGAAAAAGGAGAAATCTCAACAGATATTGCAGAAATACAAAAAAAATTAAGAGAATACTATGAAAAATTATATGCCAACAAATTTGACAACCTAGAAGAAATGGACAACTTTCCAGAGACTTACAGCCCACCAAAGCTGAATCAACAAGAAATAGATCAATTGAACAGATCATTCACTAGGAATGAAATTGAGTATATCATAAAAACAATCTCCACAAATAAAATTCCAGGACCAGATGGCTTCACAGGCAGATTCTAACAAACAAATAAAGAAGAATTTATACCTATCCTTCTTAAACTTTTCCAAAAGGTTGAAGAAGAAGGAATACTCCCAAAGACATTCTATGAAGCCACCATCATGTTAATACTAAAACCAAAGATACTACCAAAAAGGGAAATTACGGACCAACATCTTTGATGAATATAGAAGTAAAAATTCTCAAGAAAATTTTAGCCAACTAAATCCAGAAACATGTAAAGAAGATCATACACCACAATCAAGGGGGATTCATCCCAGGTTCATAAGGAGCGTTCAACATATGCAAATCAATCAACATCATACACCACATTAACAAAAGTCAAAAACCACATCATCATCTCAATAGATGCAAAAAAAGCATTTGAGATGCTCAAAAAGCATTTGGCAAAGTCCAACATTCACTCATTATAAAAACTCTTACCAAAGTGGGTATAGAGAAAAAATACCTTAATATAATAAAAGCCATTTGTGACAAACCCACAGCCAACAGAGAAAAGCTGAATCCCTTCCCACTAAAATCTGGAAGAAGACAAGGATGCCCAGTCTTACCACTTTAGTTCAACATTGTATTAGAAGTCCTAACCACAGTGATCAGACTAACAAAAGAAAAGGTATCCGTATTGGAAAGAGGTAAAATGGGAGTTCCCGTCGTGGCGCAGTGGTTAATGAATCCGACTAGGAACCATGAGGTTGCGGGTTCGGTCCCTGCCCTTGCTCAGTGGGTTAAGGATTCGGCGTTGCCGTGAGCTGTGGTGTAGGTCGCAGACGCGGCTCCAATCCCAGGTTGCTGTGGCTCTGGCGGAGGCCAGTGGCTACAGCTCCGATTCGACCCCTAGCCTGGGAACCTCCATATGCCGCGGGAGCGGCCCAAAGAAATAGCAAAAAGACAAAAAAAAAAAAAAAAAAAAAAGAAAGAGGTAAAATTGTAACTGTATGCAGATGACATGATACTATATACAGAAAACTCTAAGGACTCCACACAAAAAGTACTCAAACTGATCAATGATTTCAGCAAAGTAGAACACAAGATTAACATTCATAAATTGGTTACATTTCTGTATACTAACAATGAAATATTAGAAAAGGAATATAAAAATACAATCTTTTAAAACTGCACTCCCGAAAATTAAATACCCAGGAATAAACCTGGCTAAAGAGGCAAAGGACTGATATGCTGAGAACTCTAAAACATTAATCAAGGAAATTAAAGAGGATTCAAAGAAATCTAAAGATATTCCATGCTTCTGGATTGGAAGAGTATCATTAAATATTAAAATGTCCATACTACCCAAAGCAATCTGTAGTTTCAATGCAATCCTTATCCAATTACCCATGACACTTTTCACAGAACTAAAAGAAGCAACACAACAACTTATATGGAACCATAAAAGACCCAGAATTGCCAAAACAATCCTGAGGGAAACAAACCAAGCAGGAGGCCTAACTCTCCCAGACCTCAGACAATATTACAAAGCTACAGTAATCAAGACAGTTTGGTACTGGTACAAAAACAGACATATAGACCAATGGAATAGAATAGCGAACCCAGAAATAAACTCAGACACCTACAGTCAATTAATCTTTGACAAAGGAGACAAGAATATAAAATGGGGAAGAGACAGTCTCTTCAGCAAGCAGTCCTGGGAATCCCAGACAGCTTCATGGAAATTAATGAAACTGGAACACACCCTCACACCATGCACAAAAATAAACTCAAAATGGCCTAATGACATAAACATAAGATAAGACATCATCAAACTCCTAGAAGAGAATATAGGCAAAACATTTTCTGGCAACAACCATACAAATGATTGCTTAGATCAGTCTCCCAAGGCAACATATAAAAACAGAAATAAATCAATGGGACCTAATCAAACTTACAAGCTTTTGAACAGAAAAGGAAACTGTAAAAAAAATAAGCAACAAAAAGACAACCTATGGAATGGGAGAATATAGTTTCAAATGATGCCAACTAACAAGGGCTTAATCTCCAAAATATACAAACAACTTAAACAACTCAACAGCAAAAAAAACAACAACCCAATTGAAAAATGGCCAGAAGACCTGAACAGGTATTTCTCCAAAGAAGACATACAGATGATCAATAACCACATGAAAAAATGCTCAACATCACTCATGATTAGAGAAATGAAAATCAAACCTACACTGGGGTACCACTTTACAACAGTCAGAATGGCCATCATTAGTAAATCAACAGATAACAAATGCTAGAAAGGGTGTGGAGAAAAGGGTACCCTCATTCGCTGTTGGTGGGAATGTAAATTGGTACAACTTACTGCTATGGAAAACAGTATGGAGATATCTCAGAAAACTATATATAGAACTCCTATATGATCCAGCAATCCCACTCTTGGGCATGTATCTGGACAAAACTTCATTGAAAAAGATAATACACCCTTATGTTCACTGCAGCACTATTCACAACAGCCAAGACATGGAAACAACATAAATGCCCACTGATAGATGAACAGATTAAGATGATGTGGTACATGTATACAACAGAATACTACTCAGTCATAAAAAGAACAAAATAATGCCATTTGTAGCAACACAGATGGAACTAGAGACTTGCATAATAAGAGAGGTAAATCAGAAAGAGAAAGACAAATGCCATATGATATCACTTTTACGTGGAATCTAATATATGGCACAAATGAACCTATTTGTGCCATGAGAAACAAACTCATGGACTTGAAGAACAGACTTGTGGTTGCCAAGGGGGAGGCGGACAGAGTGGGATGGACTGGGAGCTGGGGTTAATAGATGCAAACTATTGCATTTGGAGTGGATAAGCAATGACATCCTGCTGTAGAGCACAGGGAACTATATCTAGTCACTTGTGATGGAACACGATGGAGTGCGGGGAGCTGAGAAAATGCAGGGACTCAAAAAAAGGACCTTGCCTGATGGCAGAAAAACCTGAAGGCAGGTTCTTAACCAAGAAAGGGAGCTCACCTGAACGGTACAAGCCGAAGGTGGGCTTTTGGTCAGGAAAAAAGCTCACCTGAACGGTGCATGCTGAAGGTGGGCCTCTGGTCAGGATGAAAGCCTGCCTGCACGGTACAGGCCGAGGGCAGGCCTCAGGTACACAGCTCTCACTTTGATGTTGATGAGGAAGAATTGGGGCTTTCCTGGGAAAACAATGTCCATGTTTGCGCCAGAGAACATGGATTGTTTCTCTGGTGACCTAGTCTTTCCTGCTGTTTTATTTGTTATTCGGTTTTCCTCAGTCTTTCCTGATTATTTACTTATCATTATTTCCCATTCTTATTGTCCTATGGTGATTTGTGACTTGACAAAATTACAATAATAGTATAATAAAAATTTCATTCTGAAGGACTTTTCCCCTATTTAAATCCAACTTAGTTAAAACATAGTGTTTATCTATTAACTAGTTATATAGTAACTTTAGAGTTAGGATTTTAATGAGGTCCACAGAAGTTAGCTATATCTTATCCAAAAAACCTAGCTGTGAGTCTTGTCTTTGATTTTAAAAGCTTTTTAGTGATAGCTAGTTTAATTAAGTTGGTTTACATTTACTCACACTGTCTCCCTGCCATAAAACTTTGAAGATAAGCACCAGTCTACAAAGTTTGTAAATGCTAAATTCTTGTGTTTTATGGTCTCTTCAAAGTACTCACTAAGTTTAGTTAAGATAGAGATCTTAAAACAGGATGCATAGCTGCTATACCATGTAATACTTAACCAATGTACTTTTAACACTGTAATGTAATCTGTAGTGAAAAACTGTCTATACAATCAACCACTGTTGCCAATAAAGTCTGAGCAGTCCAGCGCCCTGAAAGAAGGGACAAAGAGGCTGTCTCCGTAACTGTACATTCGCTGACGCCGCATCCCTCTCCGATCGGGAAGTTCACGCTCCCTGGCCGCTGGAGTGGGCCTCTGGCAATGGAGTATAATGTTAGAAAAAGAATATATATGTTTGTATGACTGGGTCATTTTGCTGTACAGAAGTTGACAGAACATTGCAAATTAACTATAACAGAAAAATAAAAATCTTCAAAAATGGTTAAGATGGGGAAAAAAAAAAACCAAGAGGACATGTGGTAGGGGGAGGGATGGATTGGGGTTAGGGATGAGGTATGTGGAATATGCACTCCGCGGTATATGGAATGACTGGCCAACAAAGACCTGCTGTGTAGCACAGGGATCTCTACCCAATTTTCTGTGACGGTCTATATGGGAAAAGAATATGAAAAAGAATGGATGTGTGTACTGTGTAACTGAATCACTCTGTTGTACAGCAGAAATTATCACAGCATTGTAAATCAACTGTATTTCCATAAAAATTAAAAAATTTAATCGGGACTACCTTAGACATTCATGTTATTTTGTGATCAGTTCTAGGGGTTACATAAAAGACTGGTTCTTCAGCTTTTTAAAAATGACATGTCAGAATGCTTTAGAACTGAATACTTGGAGTCTAATCTCTATTCTTCCCACAACCATCTTCTGAGAACAGAGGTTATAGGCAGTCCTTCATATATTACTGTTCATATGTTCAATCTTGTGACTCTTCTATCATGGTGACAAAAGGCTAGAGCAAGCATTCTCCTGAAAAATAAAAGGCATCCCATGATGCTTTGGTATTCTGTCCAGAGAAATCATTCCATTGGGGTTATTACACATTGGGTGGTGTATCAAGATGTGTTCCACTGAAGTTCACAAAAATTGGCTTAAATAGGTTTGAGCCCCAAGGAAATGTTTATGTAATCAGATATTTAGATATGAGTGATTCTAGGACTAGCTATTTGAAATTACATTGAGTCAAGTATTCCACTCAGGAATATCATCCAAGACACAAGCATATCTAGCATTACTCCACACCTTCCTCAGAATACTCTTTAAACTTCAGAGTTGAAATCTCATAGTTTAAGACGGCTGTCACAGTTTCAAGCATTGTGTGGTTTCAAGACAGCATTCAGAGCAAAATGGAAGAGAACAGGAGAAAAAGTCTTTTCTCCTCATGACACTTCCCCCCCCCTTTTTTTAAAAAAGGGAATAAAACCTTTCTCAGAAGCTCTCTAAATGACAACGCCTAATTTCTCACTCATGATTAATTTCATTGGGAAGCAGACATGCAGGACTGAACTAAAGCCATCATGAGTCATAACCAAGTTGACTGTTACTGTCTAAACAAAATAAAACTTCAGTCCATAAGAAATGTGGGCAATGGCTATCAAATAGACAATTGAATAGATCATTGTCTCCCAACTATGAGCCTTATACAATCAAACCTACATTGGAGAGAGTATAAATGCAAAGCTAAATATATAATACAGTAGAACAAGAAAAGTAGTTAAGAAGTGCTAAAAGCAGAAATAATAGCTGATAAAAGAAGAAAGAGTCCTAAGTGTGGCAAGTTACTAAACCAAAAGCAAGATGTCTGATTCAAAGGCATCAACAAAATTACAGACTTAAGATATCTACTGTCTGATCATTAGTGTTGCTTATGGGTCACCAGAGCTCTTTTATGTTCTGAGTGGTGATAAATGATTTTCCAGGGCTCTTTGATGCCTTACCCTTTTGATATAGTGTTTGTTTTCTCTCTCCCTGACTTCACCTGTATTCTCTTAACATAAATACCTCCACCTGCGTGACATCAGCATACCTGTGCCTCTTGAAAACTAAAAGCACTGATATAGATGATTTAGATTAAAATTCTTATACAAATCATCCATTTGATGAATATTTATTGATGCTTCATTATGTGCTTGATATCATGATTGGCACTTTGGATAAAGGTTAGACAAGATGAAATCTTTGCCCTCAGAGGATTTAATTCTATTCTAGGAGGGAGACAATATTTAAGAATATATACAAATTAGTAAAATATTTTTCTATAGGTATGATATTAAAGATAACAATGACGATACCTATATCACATTATTGTTATCATTATCATCTAAGATTCTAAACTATTTTTATTATTGCATTTAATTGCTGGTTAAGTTAATGCATTCTATGTTCCATTTTACAGATGAGAAAATGAGGCACAGGTAAAATCTTTAGGAAACTTTAAAAGGTAAGGCATGTTCCGTGAAAGGTGAAATAACCATCAGTGTGTAACTGTGTATAAGAGAAAACAATGCAAAAAAGTGTAAGAATAATCTGGAGAAAGATTTTTTAGCATAGAGAAGAGCAGGACTAAAGGCTATACACCTACAGTAAGTATGGCATTTTGAAGACTAGTGAGGAGGTCAAACTAGACGGTCTCCAGTGAGCAAGAATAAGAGTTTAAGAAAATAGGTCCCACAGTTCTGTAGTGAGAGATTATAAAAAGCTTCTCAGGCCATAAGAAGAGGTTTAATTTTATTCTGAGAGCAGTGGGAAGTCATAAATCAGTTTAAACCAGGGATAATGTGATTAAACTTTTTAAAAGATTATTCTGGCTGCTGGGTGGAAGAGAGAGTCAAAAGGAACCAAATTGCATGTAAAAACAAACAAACAAACAAACAAAACACCACTTTTTATAGCAGTGCTGGCCACAGAGAAGGTGTTAAACTTGGGTGTTGATGGAAAAAGTGAAGACAAGTAATCAAATTAAGCACTTATTTGAAGACACCTGAAAAGTACTTGTTGACAAACTGAATATGGGTTAGAAAAGAAATGTAGCAAGGATAATCCTTAGCTTTAGGCATAAAAAAACTGGTGAAGAGTAGCCCCTTCTACTGATCTGGAGAATCAGTGTTTTTTGTTTTGTTTTGTTTAAAGTGAGAAGAGGTAGAATTGAGAATTCCTTTTGAGATGTCTATTAAGTAGCTAAGCAAAAATGTCCCATGGACAAAAAACCAAAATAAAACATTTTCTTTCTAGACTAGGGTCAGTAAAATGACTACTAGACCCAGTTTTCTCACTATAGATAACAGTTCCAATTTTATTTATTTATTCACGCATTCATTCAAGAAAAAAAATATACAAATTATTTAAGGGCCTGGGGAATGGCTTTAGATATCTTTAGGCTTCTCTTCTCAACCCGGCATCATTTCATCAACTATCTTCCTTACATATTCATTAAGATAATTTACTACTAATGTACTGAGCTAGACCTCTTTGTCCTAATTTAGACACTCCCTCCTGTTTTTCCAATGGCCATAGTGAACTTTATCTAAGCCCTGAGATGCTACAAAGCATCACAGGCTAGGATCTTCTCCTACCATATTGTGTTCCGGGAAATGGCTCACTGCGCAGAACCACGCTTCCCCACGGGGTGCAGATGAGCGTTACAGATGTCTCCCCTTGTTTATCTATGACAAGGCCAGAAAGAGGCTCTCCAAATCTCCCTGTATTGCCTCATAAATTAGCTGAACTGTTTGGGCCCCACTAATCAATCAGCATAAAATTCTTATTAACAAAATCTTAGTTTGAGATTCTCTCTATCCCCAGGTCCCTGAATTTTGGCCCACCTTCAATCTGAGCAGGTATACAGACCCTTCTTAAGGGCCTCTCCTAAACAGACTCACTGCAGAGTAAAACATTCCCTGATCTGCTAGCCAGTTGTGCCACCTTTTCTTCTCACACTTAGTTCATCTAGTTTGTCCACTGCCCCCTATAAAATGAAATGCCCTTTTGCCTAACTCTTCAGACATTTGCAGAGCTCATGTCCAGAGTGTTCTCTCTAATGCAAGAGTCCATCTCCCTCTATTTCAGGAGTTCCATCCTCCGCAGTGCAGCCATGAGTTCAAAAAACATCTCTCCTTGCTAAGATGTGTTTATTGAATGTGTTTACTGGATACCAGACACCCTGGCTTCAGTCTAAAAGACTTAGAGCCATCTTTGACTCATTATATTCTCAACTAAATTCTACATACTAACAAAATTCCATCTCACTTTTTGTTTCTCTAGAATTTACTTCCTTTCACCTTTTCTTTCTCCACGAGGTTTAGATGTTATTGTCACAAAATGGAATCAGTCTCTCTAACCATTTCACCCATTGCTCAATATTCCCAGATGATTTTTCCTTAGAATCTCCTCTTCTTTGCGTTAAACTACTAAACATAAAATACTCAAAAAGAGCAACACCAAAATCAAATTTGTACCATGTCCAGCAAGAAGTCCAGGGGAGGAAAGCAAGTGGTGGAAACTACTCTAGACTAGGATCTGTGTAATACGTAAAGAGAAGCAGACTCAGGATATAAGTTAAATCATCACTGAAATGCATGACCTCTGAGTCTATAATGATAAACAAGGAAAACTGGTTGAAGGGGGAAAAAAGGAGGATTTGAGAGCATGAAATTCCAGTTGAAGAAGGAACATTAAGAAAACCATTTTGAGAACTTCCTGGAGGAAGGTTAACCAAGATTGTGACAAAGGAGGCCCTTGAACCCCATTCCTGTCATGGACACATCAAATGTACAGCTATACACGGAACAATTAACCTCTGATAAAAATCCAGAAACTCACTGAGCAACTCCTACACGTTTCATGAATAAGCAAACACCCACATTAAAATGGATCAGAAATGCTGAAACTGGAGTTCCCGTTGTGGCGCAGTGGTTAACGAATCCGACTAGGAACCATGAGGTTGCGGGTTCGGTCCCTGCCCTTGCTCAGTGGGTTAAGGATCCAGCGTTGCCATGAGCTGTGGTGTAGGTCGCAGACGCGGCTCGGATCCTGCGTTGCTGTGGCTCTGGCGTAGGCCGGTGGCTACAGCTACTATTTGACCCCTAGCCTGGGAACCTCCATATGCCGCGGGAGCAGCCCAAGAAATAGCAAAAAGACAAAAAAAAAAAAAAAAAGAAAGAAATGCTGAAACTCACTCTTACTATAAACCACAAACCTAGCTCAGGTTTATAACCACTCAGAGGACAGATACCCAGATTGCTGGGATTTATACTTATATTTATGATAGATATGAATCATTTGAATAAATGAGTCCTATTCAATCTTACAAAGAAGTAAATTCTCTTATTTGCAACAGCATGGGTGAACCTCCTTGTGGACATTATATTAAATTAAATAAACCAAATAGAAAATAAACAAATATTGCATATCATTTATAGGTAAAAATCTGAAAAAAAGCTTAACTCACAGAAATAGCAGAAAAATGGCAGCCAGGTGCTTAGGGGTGGGGGAAATAGGAAGAAAGTTGGTAAAAAAAAAAAAAAAAGGTACAAAATTTCTGGTATACAATAAATAAGGTCTGAGAATTTAATGTATAACATGGCAACTATAATTGATAACACAGTATTTGTATAATTGGAAGTTACCAAGAGTAGAACTTAGACGTTCTCACCAAAAATAAACAAGTGTGGGTACATGAGATGATGGATGTGTTAATTAATTCAACAGGGCAAATATATCAAATCATCATACTGTACATTTTAAGTAGCTTGCAATTTTGTCAATTAAACCTGAATAAAGTTGAAAATTAAAGATCATTATTTTTAGAATCCAGAAATTAAGTAAGGCACCTCCTAAGTCACTACAATTGATAAGATTGGAGGACACAGATATGAGAAACAGTGAGGCAGTGGACCTGGGAGAACTTTTTCACAAGTTCACACTTGTTCAAGTGCAAAGAGATAGAAATGGGATAACTGAAATGATTTTAGATTTTGAGCTTTTTAACTAAACCCAGACACACAGATAGTGCAATTTATTAAACTGATGTTCATAAAATATTGGACAACTGATGGTGCATTCAGTTTTAAACATTCTTAATTTAGGGTACCTGTAGGAAAACAAACCTAAAAGGAAAGTTTCATTTATGGTCATGAAGTTCAGAGAAGCAGATAAGGCTTGAAATTTAGGTGTATTATTTATCAGCATATACAGACTTATAATACAGAAATTAGTTTAAAATTCTGTGTGGATAAGAAAGATAAGAGATGCAAGATTAAACTGACAAGTTTTGTGCAACATCTCATTGGAAGAATCACTCATCTTCCCCTTCACAGAACTGCCTATTCTTATCAGTTGCATGAACTCCAAGTCAGCAAATAGATTAGGCAGCCATTCTATGCAAGTACCATTCTAAGTTTTGAGGATACAAACACACCTATGACAAGGCAGCAGAAGTAGGAAATAACAGGATACAGAAGTGAAGCAGAGGCAAAAGGTGCACTAAGGGAGGGAACTGTTACTGGATGGGTGGTGAAGTTGAGGGAGTCAGGTTTATAGCAACTGCTCTGAAATAACGTATGCCATGGACCATTTGTTAAACATGTATCTCCACCAACTATGCACATAAAAACCTACTTCCCCATTCCAAAAAGCTAACTGTGAGGAATGTGTAATACTGCAGAAATGCTGAAATCTCCCCTTTGTGCTTCTGCAGAGCTTCTCTAACCCCCAGCACCACAGGAGTATATACAATGAGCTCCATATTATAAAACAGTACATGTTCATCTTCTGGGCACCCTTACAGTTTTTTAGGTTGCTCTATGCATCCAAAGTCTCAAGGGTACAGATGCAATAGAAGAGTCGGAAGAATTCACACACTGTGCTGTGTCTCCAGCCCCAAACTCCAGATTCCTGTCTAGAGCTTTCTAGACCTGAAGTTGCTAGTTTCTCTTCCTGAAATATTCTCCCTCAGATATTTGACATGCACTCCCTCTCTTAAAATATTTTCTATTCAGAGATAATTTCTATCATCTTATCAAATGTGGCACCAAAGACCAATATCTAACCCTTTACTCCATTTTATTTTCTACTAGAACTCTTAAGTTCATTTATTTATTTGCTATCTGTCTTAATATGTAAATAATTTGAGGGTAAAGATTTGCTTTTTTTTTTTTTTCCTCAATTTTAACACTGGGGATCAAACACCATACTTATTCTAGACACTTGTAGCATATGTGTGTAACACAATAGATGGTAACAAAATATTTACTAAATGAATGAATAAAAACAAAATTTCACAAAACTGATCTTGAAAATGTTTAACCTTGAGTAAATTATGGATACACATGAAGTTGTAAGAAATAATTAAAATTATGCTTAGAAAAAACATTATTAAATAACTAATTATCCCACATTGGAAGGCAGTTTCTGTAACCAGCTATTATCAGCCCCCTTCAAACCTACTCTGAAAGCAAAATTGCTCTATCAGTCAAGCTAAATATATTGTTCTTTATTTCCTCATGTTATATTCCACACACTTTGTATGATTCATTAAACATTTTTCTCATTATAAGAAAGAGAATCCACACATTATATCACACACACAAAAGTTTCTCCTATTCTTACATTTTCACATGGCCATATTTTTATTTATTTATTTATTTTTTTTTTTTTTTAGGGCTGTACCCACAGTATATGGAGATTCCCAGGCTACAGGTCTAAGCAGAGCTGCAGCTGCTGGCTTACACCACAACCACAGCGACTCCAGATCCGAGCCACGTCTGTGACCTACACCACAGCTCAGGGCCAACATTGGATCATTAACTCACTGAGCGGGGCCAGGGATCGAACCTGCATCCTTATGAATACTAGTCAAGTTCAATAGCCCTGGGCCACAGTGGAAACTCCCTGGCCATATTTTATAAATGACAGAAAGAAAAATCAAGACTATTATAAACCTATGTGGTAATATCATTTTCTTTTGCAGTATATGACTATTAATAGATATTTTATGGTAATTGAATAGAAAAGTCAACAAATTATAATAGGAAAATTCTAAAAATAGTAATTATATAGATGAGATTTGTTTAAAGTAAAACTTTTCTCCTAGTGATTCATATTGGTTTCTTTCTAGGATGATTTGTTTATTTGATCATCAGATATGCTTTCAGCACACGCATAGTCAACACGTAAAATGTGCCAGGAACTATTATAGGGGTTATGAGACTCGGAGAACAAAACAAAGATCTTGCTTTCATGAATTCTAAATTATATTTGGAGAAAATAGACACACACGCAGCACACACGTGTGCATCCACACACACACAAATTGACAAAATACATAATCTAATGACAAGGCTATGGAGGAACAGAAAGCAAGGAAGAAGTAGAGAATGATAGGACCGTGGGGAATGAGCAGTTCTAATTATCAAGTTAAATAGAATGGTTAGAGAAAGCTTCTCTGAGGTGATAGGCATTTAAAGACCTGAAGAAAGCAATCAATGAACCACATCAGAGTGTGGGAAAAGCAGGCCAGGCAGCAGTGATCCTGAAGCCATCACAAGCCTACTGTGTTTGAAAGAGCAAGGTGAGAGAGATGGTGGTAGAGAAGCAGGTGGTTTGGTTAAAGGAAAAGTAGGAGCTAAATAATTTAGGGATTTAGGGCCAATGTGAGGCCTTTGGCCTTTACCCTGAACCTGATAGAAGGGGTCTGAGGATTTTGAGCAGAATCATGCCCTTACTTTTGTTCCTCTGGATCACTCTCCCTGCCAGTAGGGACACAAGGGCAAAAGCAAGGAGACCAGTTCGAAGTTTTAAGTAGTAAACTACTCTCAAACCGTCTTTGATCTCTAAGAGTTGAGAAGTGAAAAACAAAACCTTCTCATTACTATATACAGAGAGAACAGTGGATACCTCAGAAAGCTTTCAGTGAGTATTAAGTAGCTGAAAAAAATTTCCCTGGAAGAACGCTCCAGGCTGTCCCTTTCATCACTGCCCTAACTCTTTCACTGTATAAAACTTCACACACATCCTCCTTAACTGTGTGTAAAATACACGCATTTCTTTCTCTCCATTGTGTTCACCTTTTTGTTTAAGGGAACATAACTGTTAAGATTCAGTTATTCTTTTCATCTTTTAAAGCTTTGTGCATTAAGAAGAAGCCATGCTTTGTATCATACATCAAAACAATTAATGTACAGTACTGAGTTACAGAGCAACATAAAGAGAACTTCATCTCCACTTGATGTAAAATATGTGAAAGATTTCCATTTGAATTAATGGGATTCATGCCTGGGCTCTGTGAAGAGATTATTTTCAAGAGCCAGATTTATCAGAATATGCATATAGCTCAATTCTTCTCTATGTCTATTCATTTTATTGCTTAATTGGTTTTATAAGAATGGTGAAAATGGACCTGACCATAAAATTCTTAGTATTTCTATGTAAAAGAGGGTATCTTCAGATATAGTCTCTTTAAGACTAATTCCTAAATGTCTGGCTTTTACATAAAATGACCTGCTTCTGCTCTTGCGATTTTTTATTTTATCACCCCCTTAGTGCTCACGCTCCTCAAATTTACTCTCTTCAATACTGCTCAATTTCAATGACTTCCTTCTAATGCCAGCCCATTTTCGCTGGCCATCAACATACACCATACCTTAGCAGATACTACAGGGAACTTAAAAAAATGATACAGAATACCTGTCCTGATGGAATTTGCAATCAATGATTTTAATGAAAATCTAGATATAACTGTTATATTCAATATACAGGCTTAGAAAATTTTCTAGAATAATAACTGCACTGGATCTTAAGAAAGAATGAGTTCAATAATTACAGATAGGATGTGCCCATCATTCCCCACTTTAAGGATAACCTATAACCTTTGATGTCCTCTTTCGATTTTTTTTCTAAACAGACACAAGCACTTTGTGTTTGTAAATCTGAAAATATCTTTAAATAAAAGGTTATTTTTATTTAGTGCACACCTTTGTAGTGCTTATTATACAGTAGGTACTGTCCTACAAGTTTTATGCATATACACTCATTAAATATTTATAACAATTTTCTGGAGTAGGTACATACTGTCTTGATCCAATTTTACAGATGAGTTTATTTAACATGGGTACCCTGCCCCTGCACATTCTCCACACAACAGAACCACTGGGAACATATGCCTCCCCTGCTTTAAACTCTCCAACAACTTCATAAATCAGCTATAAGAAAATCCAAATTCCTTACCATGGTCTATAAAATATCACACAATCTGGTCCCTATATGCGTTCTTTTCTACCACTCTCTTCAATCCCAAACTCCGACCTCCTTGGCCATCCTTCTGTACCCGCACACATCAATTCCATTCTCCCCTTCGTGTTTTTGTACTTACTGTTTCCTCTCTGTCTGCAGTGGTGCCCTTTCAACGTTGTCCTCGCCGCTGCAGTGGCGGCCCTGCCTGGAGATCCTTCAGGAATGCAGTGCAAGGGCATCTGGATCTGTCTGGTCCAGCAGCAGCACAGCACAGACATGGTCCTGCCCTGGCACCACCACGCACAGAAAACCAAAGTTTTCATTTACTACTCCGACACTGGCCAGGCCGTGGGGGCTGGGAAGTCTAACTTTCAAGACCGGGCCTTCCCCTTCCCAGTGCAACGTTGATAAAGAACTTAACGCCGTGGTAGGAGGCTGAGATGACACAGCTGATGCAGCTTGGGACCTGGAAGCTCTCACCATTTGGACGGAGGAGCAAAACTACAGACCCAAAGTCAATTTTCAGAATCAGAAGCAAAGGACCACTGGCTTCAGAAGCCTCCCATGCTCCAGCTGGGAGGTGGTGGGAGAACACAACTTTACGGCTTCCAGGAGGACTTCCGGTGTGTTTAGCAGAGGCCCCTGGACAACGGTGCCAAGAGGGGCTTGGCCACTGACCCCACCTGGACCACGCCTGGCTGAAGGGGAACAGCCAGGGAGCCTCCACCTCCCGCTAGTCCCATCGGGCAGGGTGGAAGGTGTAATGGTCCCAGGAGGTCTCCAGGAAATAGTTCGGCACCAGGCTCTGTAGAGACAGGCAGATGAAGGCAACACGCCCGCCGCTGGAGTTTCACAGGGTCGCTGCGCAGGCGCAACCTTTAAGGCGCTGTGGGCGAGGTGTCCTGGCGAGAGGCTGCAAAGATTGGGGCGGGAATCAGGAACACCTGCAAATCTCTGTGCCTCCTGCAAGGGAATCCCATGTGAGCCGCCTCCCTGGGCACAGGTGCTGGTGCTTGGCCTGGCAGCATTGACCCTGAGCCAAGACGGAAGCGGGTAAGTCCAGCCTAAGGGTCTCTTTCCCAGCTCTTTCAGTTTTCAAACACCGCTCCACTCCTCAGGCTGGGGCATAGGAAGCCCGTCTAAGAGCTGGTTGTGATGGAAGTGCGTGGCAGATCAGTCCCCTTTGACTTGCACCATTCCTTTGGGTTATTTAATCTGGTCTCTCTCACCCCCTCTAGCGTTTTAAGTTTACTGAGGGCGGAGACCTTGTTTATTTTACAATGTCCCTTGGGTCTGTGAGAGCCCCTGGCAAAGGGTAGCCTCTTGGTAAGTCGTGGCCGGATAACCCAATGAAAATATATAAAGTCATTTCAAATCCATTTTTAAAACTTTAGGTTACTAAGCAGATTTTCACAGTTCATAAACTGAATTTCTAAATGTTTACTTGATTTCCAACCATTGTTATGAGTTTACTTATTCACTGTTTAATAATGTAGAGATGACAAATTTATACCTAATAGTAAATTGTTATTTCCATGCACAGTGCTATGGTCAATCGAAATCATTTATTTCTTACAACATCGAAGAGAGGTTAACGCTATTGTTAAAGAGACCACAAGCCAAAAAGCAGAGTTGATGATATTTTAACATGCTCAGTCTAACTCTTGAGCCGATAATGGTATAAATGACTCCACTAGATTTTCTGTGTAAATATTCACTATCAAGTATTCCCATAATAATATAATAGGAAAGAACCTGTGTATTCTATTACATGTTAATCATGAGAGAGATGCTGCCTATATAACTAAATTATGCATAATAGCCCATTTCTGATTACCCTTCCTCTCAGGTAATGAGCATTAAGCTAAAATACCTTTGTTTACCTCCTAAGAAACATCCTGGCCCAACCCACCTGTGAATGGCTGCAAGGAAGGGAAAAATTAACATATCCCCTCTGAGGTCTGGTCAGAACCAGAATGTTACCCTCCCTCGCCTTTTAGTATAAAAGAAGCCTGAATTTTAACTCCAGGCAGATGGTTCTGGGGACACTAATCCACCTTCTTCTCGCTCTGCTGGCTTTCAGAGTAAAGTCACTATTACTTGCTCCCAAAACTCATCTCACTGCTTATTGGCCTGTCGTGCAGAAAACTGTATGCGCTTGGACTCTGTGACAGTACATTGCTTTTATGATTGGCATTAATGTCTCAAGAAAAGACCTTCAAATATCAAACATGTCTATGAGTACAAGTAATGCGTATCACTTCCACACACTGAGGCAGTTGCCAGCTGGGATCCCTCTTGTATAACGCCCTTGTTTTCCTAGAGAGGCCCTTCAAGGCCATGTGTTCCAGATGAAGTAGCTCTAAGAAGGAAGAAAGCTGCAAAACCACACCTGACTGTACCCTAGCAAGAAATAAACCTACCTTTTGTGATGTGACAGTGCTCTCTCGGTTAATTTGTTACCTCCAAACCACAGCACAGCCTGTTCTATTCCAATAACATTGGTGGAAAATACGCAATTATTTTCTAATATCTATGAAATGCCTATCCAATAGAGCCATATACTAGCAGACAAATTAATTAGTGAACAGGTCTTAACATATCTCCATCCCTTTTGCCCACAGTCTCTTGTCCAAAATTCGTGGTATGGCTCAAAACTACCTGCAAGTGAAATATAAGCAACCACATCAGGTATGTGGTAGTATGCTCTATCTCTAATAGTTCTAACAGTCAGAATGTTGTATTCTCAGAGGAAATACTATGAAACAAACATTGAGTCTAATTGTATTTCACTAGGCATAAAGCCTTCAAATAAAATTCTAAAATATTTTTAAAATCATTTACTAGAAGAATATTTCAGATAAAAATCCACCTCATTGCTTTTCTAGCTGACGATTACCCTTTGCTCAACAAGCATTTTGTGTATTGGGGATAATGATGTAAAAATCTGGAGAGTGAATGAAAAAAATACACTTCAGTAACCACATTTCTAGTTAGAAGTAATTGGAAGGGTGCAGTGAAACAGTGCTCATAATTATGCAACAGTCATTATAAGTCAACTTGGCTTGGAAATTGCACATCTAAAATAACAATTCTATGAATTTAATTATTACCACATGAAAGAGTACAAAATTGCCATGCCTTACTAAAATGATATTTATACCAGTATAAAGCAGTTTATCTCAATTTTGGTATTTTTGTGGTTATTTAATATATAGTGAGTAGTTACCATGGACAGGTTGTAAAAATCAAACATTGTGAATTTCTTTGATATCAGCAGATGCCATTTTTAAAAATTAACAAATTTGTTCAATGGAATAAAGACAATTTAGGATGCCACATAAAAAGAGAATGGATGATTGTCTTCATCAGGGCTGTTATAACAAAAATACTATTGGCTAGGTGGCTTAACATTTATTTCTCACCATTGTGAAGGCTGATAAGTCCAAGATCAAGGTGCCAAAAGATTAGTATCAGGTGAGAGCTCTCTTCCTGCTTCCTGCATGGCTGTCTTCTCACTGCCTGCACATGGTGGAGGGAGAAAGCTTTCGGTTCTTAACCCCTTAATAGGGCACCACTCCCATCATAGGTGCTCAGCCCCATGACTTCATCCAAACCTCACAAAGATGCCATCCACTTCCAAACAGACTCCATATCACATTAGGGAGTAGGCTCCAACAGTTGAATTTGGGGGATACAAGCATTCAGTCCTCAACAATGATGCAACAATGTGGGGTTTTGCTTTCTCTTAAAAAAAAAAAAAAGAAAGAAAGTGATTCTGTAATTTTATTCCTTTTAAAAACACGCAAAACACGGAGTTCCCATCGTGGCGCAGTGGTTAATGAATCTGACAAGGAACCATGAGGTTGTAGGTTCCATCCCTGGCCTTGCTCAGTGGGTTAGGGATCTGGCATTGCCATGAACTGTGGTGTTGGTTGCAGATGCGGCTGGGATCCCTCGTTGATGTGGCTCTGGAGTAGGCTGGTGGCTGCAGCTCCGATTCGACCCCTAGCCTGGGAACCTCTATATGCCACGGGAGCAGCCCTAGAAAAGGCAAAAAGACAAAACAAAACAAAACACACAAAACACAACAAAAAGTAATTCACTGTCATAGCAAAGAGTTGCCTAAGGTGACATGGCAAATAAAGTTTGTGTAGTATCCTAGATCAGAAAAAGTATAGTAGGTAAATTCTAAGAACATCTGCATAAAGTATGGACTTTCATTAAAAATAATCTATCATTGTTGGTACATTAATTACAAGTGTATCAGAGAATAACGCAATAACAGAGGAAACTGGGTGTGTAGTGTATATGGGCACTCTGTATTACAAAAGGTTTTCTGTAAGCCAAACTATTTTGAATTAAAACTATATTTAAAAAGCAACTTATAATCCTGAAAACGATATTTTTTCGAAATAACAATTATTTCTAACTGAAGGCAAAATTTGTCTTTTTTTACTTGATATCATATTATGATGTTTTTACTAGTAACATTTCGTATTTTGTAATTCAAAAGTCCATAAAGTCAAACAAAATTTAAAATCTCATAGAATATAATGAAAATAACAGTTATGAATATACTTTTCCCTGTATCCTTCAAAGTGAGGTACTTGCAAAAGTAGTGGGTGGTAACTTTCAACATGTGTTTGCTATTTGGCCACAGATTTTAAACTTATGTTTGCCTTTCCTTCAAAAAAAAAAAAAAGATTCCTTAAAATTATTTCACATTGATTGATGATATAAAGGACAGATAGTTATCAGAGGGAATGATCTGATTGAAATGTGCTGTTGGGGAAATATAATTAAAAACTGAATCTCCACCCATCTCTGATAGCCTCCACAAAGGTAGAAGAGAATGTAACAGCTTTATTATTGAAAAATAATTAATCCAGGGAGTTCCCGTCAAGGCTCAGTGGAAATGAACCCGATTAGCATCCGTGAGGATGTAGGTTCCAACCCTGGCCTCGCTCAGTGGGTTAAGGATCCGGTGTTGCCTTGAGCTACGGTGTAGGTCACAAACGCAGTTCGGATCTGGCGTTGCTGTAGCGGTAGCATAATCTGGACGCTACAGCTCCAATTGGACCCCTAGCCTGGGAACCTCCATATGCCGCAGGTGCAGCCCCCCCAAAGAAGCATTAAACCACAATGCAATGCCCGTCACAAGCAATCTGCTACCGAGATTGCAAAAACAGAAGGATGTCTTACCCTTCAGATAGCCAAGCACATACAAGCCATCAGGCAGGTTTTCAAGATAAATGATAACTAGCCCTTAAGCAAGATTTGCCAGCATCAGCCATCACACACAGTTCATCCTAAATTGACCTCGTAATTGGGTGACAATCAGTGTTAAGCTAATTGACTTTATCCAAAGGAAAAATAAACTCTTATCTTTATGACGGTTTTGGAGTATGGTGCCTGTAAATTTAGTTTCCAACTCTGACAGAACTGGGGGGTGGGGGGAGTACCTTCCTCGATTACCTTTCAAAGACCTATTTCCCAGGTCCTCGACAAAGACATTCCTGGGTCACAAGGCTGACAAAAGCCTTATTCAGCTTTTAAGGGAATTTACATACATTTCAAAGAGAAAAGAAAACAGACATAAATTTTCTAAAAAGGAAAAGGGAGGAAGGGGAGTGTCTTCCCTTATTTTCAACGGAGAGAATTAAGCATCTTACTTTTAATTTATATTTGCCTCTGCAGTGTCCACATACACGAATCATTTGTACTGTCATTCTCCAAAATATTGTAAGAAACTCAGAAGTAGGCATGAGAGATGAATGCAGATAAATTGGCTTTGGAGAAGAAATAGCAGTGCATTAGAGTCAAATTATTTAGATGTGTAAGGTACAGTGATATGGCTATTGTAAAAATATATTGAAAACAAAAATAATTACCTCTCCTAAGTACAATGTTCTTAAAATGTATAATTATTATAGCAATAATTATTGCCCTAGGGTTCTAATTATAAGCAAATTAGCCTAAGTGATATTTCAATACCAGACGTCCTTCACTGAAAAGTTCCACCCCTGTTAATTTTTTAATAAACTTATTTCCAAGTACAAAATAACTACAGGACACTGTATACTTTGCATGTAATTTTAATGTTAGTATCCTATGCAACCTGGATAAAATATAGAACATTATCAGCACCCTATTTCGAAAAATTTTGCTCATTCTAAATTCATGATATTCTCCTCAAAACTTTGTTTTACATTTTACATTTAGGTCTGTGATCCACTGGAAATTAACAAGATTATTTTTCCCATATGAATATTCTTTTTTTTTTTTTTTTTTTGTCTTTTGTCTTTTTAGGACCGCAACCGTGGCATATGGGATATGGGTCGAATCAGAGCTATAGCTGCTGCCAGCCTATACCACAGCCACAACAATGCAGGATCCGAGCTTCATCTGCGACCTACACCAGAGATCACAGCAATGCTGGATCCTAAACCCACTGAGCGAGGCCAGGGATCGAACCTGCAACCTCATGGTTCCTAGTCTAATTTCTTTCTGCTGCACCACAACAGGAACTCCCCATATGAATATTCAAATAATCCATCACCGTGTAATGAAAAGACCATCCTTTTTCTCACTCACTCCATTGCAGTGATAGTTTTGTCATTAACCAGTTGACCAGATATAGGTGGCTCTGTTTCTCAGCTGTGAATACATCTTATGGTTTGCTTTTTATTTTTGTTTCTTTGATCTATTCATTAAAACATGTACCAATACCACAAGGTCTAAAGTACTGCAGTTTTATGATGAGCCTTCACATCTGGCACTGTATGTCCTCTAAGTTAGTTCTTTTTCAAGCATGATGATTCTAGTTTATAACGATTCTACCATATAAAAATTCTGTGTTATAACAGTCACTGTATTTTTCTCTTCTCTGTGTGTTTCTTTCCTCACTGTGCTGGTGTCTTGAAAAACTATTTTGCTGGCAGTAGGAACAAGGATATGGAGAATGTTGAGAATTATTAATTGATCGTTGCTGATTTCCTCCTATGCTTTTGTATATTATTATTATTTGATTAAAGTGTTTATTGAGAATGAGACATTTTTCAAAATGGTGTTAGAGATATAAGACCACTCCATAACTTATCTTCTTCAGTCAGGCTCCTCTAAGCCCTCTAGGCCTGGCCCTTGGCCATTCATCTTTGTTGGACCTGCATTGCCCAGGTTAGCAAGGATCACCTACCCTTGATATCTGGTCTTTTTTTTTTTTTTTTTTTTTTTTTTTTTTTTTTTTTTTTTAGCTATTTCTTGGGCCACTCCCGCAGCATATGGAGGTTCCCAGGCTAGGGGTCTAATCAGAGCTGCAGCCACTGGCCTACGCCAGAGCCACAGCAACGCAGGATCCGAGCCGCGTCTGCAACCTACACCACAGCTCACGGCAACGCCGGATCGTTAACCCACTGAGCAAGGGCAGGGACCGAACCCGCAACCTCGTGGTTCCTAGTCGGATTCGTTAACCACTGCGCCACGACGGGAACTCCTACCCTTGATATCTTAGTGATCAAGTATTTCATGCACCCCATCCCTCGGATGATACTTAATAACCATGGCCTGCCTTTAGTAAGAATCCTGTTTAAACAAGATGCTACCCCTGATGATTCCTCTTAGTAACTTCCACCCACTGATTCCCATCCTGTTCTCCTTGTCTATAAATCCTTTCTTGTCCATATTGTATTTGAAATTGAGCTAAGTTCTATACTGAGGTCTCTTTTGCCCTATTGCAGTGGTTCCTAAATAACATCTGTTTTTACCACTTTATGGCCCAACTCTGGTTTTCCTGAACCATTTTTTGTCATGACTCATATAGGATCAGATTTACTATTGGTCCCCCGTACCTCTCACTCAGGACCCCAAATGCAAACCTTTGAAGCATCTGTCTTCACTCATGGATGCATTGGTGAGTCTGACTCCTAAACCAATGCTCTGAATGACAGCCATTGAAACTATAAAGACAGATTTTGATTCTTTAGATGTGAGAATTTTCTGGAGATGATTTAGAGCCCAGGCTTCTTCTTCTTCTTCTTCTTTTTTTTTTTAATGGCTGTGGGTGGCACCTGGAAGTTCCCCAGCCAGAGTGCGACCTCTGCCAGCTGCAGCAACACCAGATTCTTAACTCACTGCACTGGAGATTGGGATTGAAACAGCTCCTCCACAGAGACCAGCTGGATCATTAGCCCATTGTACCACAGTGGGAACTCCCAAATTTCTTTGCTTGAAAAGTACCTCCTGGGCTAGGAAGAAGTCTTTCTTCCTACCTCTTTGTTTAGTGTGAGGATAGTTTAGTGTGAGAAATGCACTGGATATTTTATCTATTCATATGAGCTTTGGGTTTACCTGGATAGCTGAGTCATGCTCTCTCAGTCTCTTACCTAAAATGCGGTCCACAGCCTCTGAAAGATTCACATATGGAGTTCCCGTCGTGGCGCAGTGGTTAACGAATCCGACTAGGAACCATGAGGTTGCGGGTTCGATCCCTGCCCTTGCTCAGTGGGTTAACGATCCGGCGTTGCCGTGAGCTGTGGTGTAGGTCGCAGACGCGGCTCGGATCCCGCGTTGCTGTGGCTCTGGTGTAGGCCGGTGGCTACAGCTCCCATTAGACCCCTAGCCTGGGAACCTCCATATGCCGCGGGAGCGGCCCAAGAAATAGCAACAATAACAACAACAACAACAAAAAAAAGACAAAAAAAAAAAAAAAAAAAAAAAGATTCACATATTAGGGCAAAAGAAAATCTTAGAAGTCTTCTTCATAAATATTGGTAAAGAGCTCTAACATTTATATTGTACAGGTAATCTTGTTTGATCTAAACACAATTCGGATACAAATATAAGGTAGAACCAAGATGAGAGTATATTATTCTGTTTGTGTGACATATTATTAAAATTTTAAAGTAAAATGGTAAGATCTCTGTGCCTACTTGTATGTATTTTTATGTGTGTATATGTATGTCATGCTATAGCTGGTATTTTTCTACCTCTGGACAGTATTGCCAAAATAATTTATAAACTCCTTTAAACTACTTCTATTTAAATTGGCTTAGAGGTAAATGAGCACTGATATTAACTAAACAATGGTAAAACTCCCCAAAGTATAGAAAGTAACCCAGATGTTTTTCAGGAGCACATGACCTGGGTAAATCCTTGACAAATAAGATTAGTTTAACAAAAACAGCTGTGTCTTCTGAGCTATCAGCACTTAAGTATAATATAAACATGAGCTTTGTAATTAAGTTCTAAGGTTTTTTGCTTTTGTAATAACCGAGATATTATATTTGTAAAATTTGCTAGTCTGCTACAAACTCCTAGTATGTGACAGACATTTCACAATTGTCTACTTCCTAGAGCTCTCTGTAAAAGAAAGGTACTAATGGTTTGTTTCAAAATGAGATAAGAGGAAAATATAAGAAATGAATAACTGAATACAAAAAAAAATTGTAGAACTTTTATTGGAAAGCAATCTTAGAAAAGGAATCATCTCACATGATCAAAGCTGGCTAGTTGGGCAGGTTTATGTATAAGATTTTTAAAAAATGGCTTCAGTTGTGTACTGATGCAAAACTAAAGTTTTTCTTGATGTTAAAACAGCAAAGTTTTCTTGGACTAGTCACCTGCTCTTAATAAAAGATGACAGAAATTTTTTTCTTTACCTTTTAAGTAATTTGCCTAGGAATCTAAGATTTTGTATTTAATTAGAATAATTTCCTGTCATTTATTATGATAAATTTCATCATTTATTCAATTATTTAAGAGAAACAAAATATTTCTTCATAGGGGTCTGTGATTCTTTTTAATTACGTTCAAATATTTTCACATTTTTGATAACTTTCCAAAATCAAATTCTAAATTAACCCTTTTTGTTCTCAAAGCAACTTTGAGGTCTCACAGAAGGCTCCTGGGAAATCTCAAGGATTTGCTTTCTCATCCTAGAGATGTTAAACTAATCAAATTTATTTGATACGTTGAATTATATAAAAAGGCATCCTCACATAAAAAGATATACCTTAAACCCCCCAGGTTATATTGGTAATTATTAGTAGTATAAGTATTTGATAAGTTGTATGAATTTCATAGAAATTTATCAATGCCCTCACTGTCCGTGATAGGTTGGGTATGATATTATAAGTCACAATTCCAATTATTATTTTAATTGTAATATGTCATAGAAATAACCAGATTTCCTTGTCAAATGAACTCTGAGATCTTTTGACATAGCTATGGCTATTTTTATTCTTTTGTCACAAATAGTTTCTGTTTTAATCTGATTCTTCTGTGAATGAATTTGCCATCAGCTAAGGCCAGAATGCTTTATCTTCAACATAGATGGTTATCTTAGAGACCCATGGAAAGGACCTTAACATGTGTCTGGTATTCAGGCTTCTGATAGCATTGTTTAAATAATCTTAAAGCATACCACTGGACTGAGTAAGGAGTTCCAGAACTCCAGTGAGAAAGCTGATGGATTCATAAAATTGCTAACAGAAGATTAACAAGAACAGAATAAATAACATGCGACTGAACGGACTGATAAAGGATGATGTTAAGATGTTGCTAGTTCTTTAATATTCTATTTCCAATATATAAAGTACTCTTTTCCCTTTTCTCTTAACCTATCTGTAACTCATAACAAATTATTAGATTATGCTTTTGTAAAGGGAAATGAAATGTTTATGTTTCTGCCTGCCAGTTCCCCCCAGAATTTGAAACCTAATATGAAGTATCTTATTCTTATTAAAATAAAATTATCTGTGAAACTTCAATAAGAATCAGTCTCCTTGTAACGGGACTTAATTGGAAACATCAGTTATAGTACCAAAGTTTGCCCAGGATGTCATATTTGAGAATAATGCAAAGAATCAGATATGACCAGATGACATTAAAGAACTAAGATAGCTTAAAGGAACCAATACTTAGAAATCCCTCTTGGAAAAACTAACCTGGTACCTGGTTTATAGGATTCTTAGCCTTAAAGGTGAATAAGGAAGGTCCTGTCCCAGGAAGGTTAGGCTGTTAGAGAACCTCTAGAAGAGAGGAATTCACCCAAATCTGAAGGTAATGCAAAGGAGGTCTGATGGTGAGTCTTGGTGTGATATCCTAGGCTCAAGAGGCTTTTAAAAGTCTAATCTGAGAGTCTTTATGAAAAGTTCTAGCAAAACAAACTTTAAAAGGCTTATCTGGTCAATTACCATTCTTGTTGCACGTATATAAAAAATCAGGCCAATTCTAGTGATCACACTTATTTTGTAAGCAGGAATGAAAAGAGGGGTGACTATGGAGACAATTTTTTTATGATTCAGTGGGAAACTATAGCACACCTCTTTGGATTACTAGATTATAATATTGTTCATTTTCTCTGAGGTGCTTTTCATCTCTAGGCAAGCTATTTTACTGTTTACTTTTTTGTCTACCTTTGAACTGATCCAGATCCTGTCTTATGCATTCTGCTAGTAATTAGAATTTTTAATTTTTCTCTCACCCTCCTGACCTGGCATCCCTGAGAACTAAAATAGCCCGTTTCCTGAAGCCCTGTAAACTGAAGCTGGATGGCTTGATATAACAAAAAAATATCACCATGACAGACCATGAATGGGCCACCTTCATGCCTACTGTTCTGGGGCATTCAGAAAGTTCAGTGGCACACCAGATGCCATCATCAACTACATTCAGCTACAACCCGGGAAATCCACTGAATTGCCACTGCTGTCCTCACTGACTCCACCATTTAATGATGCCTCCAGCCCAACATCTAGAAATCTTCTCAACTGACTGCCCTCTAGACTCAGAAACTGGATGTCCTCACTATTAATCTTTGTCTTTAATTAAAAAAACTTATGGAGGAGTTCCCTTCATGGAGCAATAGAAACAAAACTAACTAGTATCCATGAGGATGTGAGTTCGATCCCTGGTCTTGCTCAGTGGTTTAAGGATCCAGCATTGTCCTGAGCTGTGGTGTAGGTTGCAGATGTGGCTCAGATGCCGTGTTGCTATGGCTGTGGTGTAAGCCAGAAGCTGTAGCTCCAATTCCACCCCAAACTTGGGAACTTCCATATGCTGGGAATGTGGGCCTAAAAAAGCAAAAAAAAAAAAAAAAAAAAAATTATGGAAACTCCCCTGATTAAAATGCATGCCTTTTTGTACCTCTTAGCAGAAAAAAACCCCAAAAAACAAAACTTATATTCCTATATTACCAAGTTCCAGTACATAGTTAAGCTGATAAGACAACTGAACGAGAAATAGACTTATTCAAAGAAAAGGAGAGTGCCTCTCTTTGCTCTCTTTGACTAGAATGAGAAAAGGGTGTGATAACATGCCCTCCTTGAACTAATTTTAGATATGCTTCTCTAAATTCTCTAAATTTTGACTTTGACATCTGTCCTATGGGGCTGGCATGGCTCAAATTAGCATATTTCAGTTTAGCCAGAATCTGCCACCCTTGATGTCTGATCAAATTCGTCATCTCCCACCATCCCCCAAGTAGTATCTGGTGACCCTAGCATGCCTTCAACAAGAATTCTTCTAGGTCCATCTTTTAATTTTCTGTCCACTCACCTCCATCCTGCTTGGCTGTATTCCCCCTTCTCCATGCTGTATGTGGAATTAAGTTCTATACTGAACTCTCTTTCTGTTGCTATAATAGTTCCTGAATAAAAATTCTGTTGTTCACTTTAAGTAGTGCTGAGCTCTGGTTTTCTGTAACAGTTACCAGTCATATATATATATATATATATATATACACACACACATCATTTTAGCAATCAAAAAGATAATTATAATGCCAAGTGAATAATATAAAAAGAAGTACTAATTAGTTGAATCTGAGCTAATTTATTTATATCTGGAAAGCTAAATATGATTTTATTTAAGACCCAAATTGCAGCATAAATACAAATGTGGAGATGAAAAGATATATTGAGGTGAAACTTAAAAGACTGACCTAGCTGACACTACAACTTTTGTAATGAACATAATCCTATTAGTGTTAATAAGAGTTAAGATTTATTGAGTGAACTGTTCTAAGTGCTTTGTAGGTATTATGTCTTTTAATCCTTACAAGCACCTTATCCAGTAGGGACTCTTATTATCCTCATTTTAGATGTGATTCTAGATGTGAATTTAGAAGTGCAACTCAAATCAAAATGGAAAGTAAAATATTAAAGTTCATAAACAAGTTTCTTGTGTAGGTCAGGGTCAGAGAGAGGTCTGGAATAAAGAGAAGCTATGGTTTTAGAAAGCAAGTCCTGAATGCAGAGGTGATATATTCTACTGCAATCACAGTTTCCACAATCAAATAATTCATTTCAAAATATCTCATTGTTAGCTTGTCTACCTTACTGTAAGCCAGCTCACTTTAAAAAAAAAAAAAAAGCTCTCCATTTGGTGTTTTTCATCTCATTAATTCTTGTTTCATATCAACACATTTCCCTGTGGCCCTGAAGGTGTTAACAGCAATTCTGTTACCACCAGCAAGATTTTGCAGTATTCCCTATAGTTTGTATCCACCTTAAAAATAACTTTGTGAATAGTCCCTCCACAACCTGAGAGGTGGGCAGGATAATGATGGGGGTGGCCGAGCCCACTTCCTGAACCTTAGAGCTGTCTTCTACCTGTGCCAGGAAAGTTCCAAATTTTAACCTCATTAACTGTAGGTCATATGGAGTCCAGACCTTAATTAACTAATGTAGTAAACTAATTAAACATTTCCCAGGTGTTCAGGCCAATGCATTAAATCCAAAATCCTGGCTGAGGTACACCCTTAGCAAGGGATGTGTCCGATTGAGCCTTGTATTTTGTCCAACTTGCCTCCATCACCCTTATATAGCCTCCACCTATGCTTCCCAGACTCTGGACAAAATAGACTTGTGAAATTCTGTCTTTTCTCATAGAGACTCTCTCCTCAGCTAGGTCTTTATCTTTCATGATAGGCTATGCTAGGAAGAACATTGTTAAAGAAGTGGGGGCAATAAGAATAGTGACGATAGGAGTTCGCGTCATGGTGCAGCGATTAACAAACCTGACTATTATCCATGAGGATGCAGGTTCTATCCCTGGCCTCACTCAGTAGGTTAAGGATCCGGCATTGCCGTGAGCTGTGGTATAGGTAGCAGGTGCGACTTGGATTCCTCGTTGCCATGGCTGTGGTGTAAGCCGGCAGCTGTAGCTCCTATCTGACCCCTAACCTGGGAACCTCCTTATGCTGTGGGTGTGGCTCTAAGAAAAAAAAAAAAAAAGAATAGTGATGGTAGATTCTGAGGAGAATAAGCTTCAACTTTTTCAACTTTTGGGGCAAGTTCTCCAGATGAAGTCACAGAAAGCACTTTACGTAGAAGAGGAACTAGTTGCTTCAAAAAGAAGAGGAATGTCTACCTCCAGTGGCATAGGAGGTCTGGGAGAATTTGTGAGTTTGTTATTCTTGACCTTCTCTATATCCATCTAAATTTCCTTACCCTGTGTTTTAGGGTCCCCTTCTTTCCCTATCAGCATCCTGATTTTAGCACAGGAGGTTTGAAGTATGGGTGTGTAGGGATTTAACTGGTAATCTACCTCTCACTCTCAGATTCAGTCTGATGTTCCTGGCTATTACAGGAGATGAACTCCTTTTAAATTTCTGTGGAGGGTCCTGATTTTATATCCATAACTTAATTTCCCTTTTCCTTAGGTATATACTGTATCACCTTCCTAAGAGGCCAGGAGACTCTTGAAAATTTATTAGCAATACTTTTATCATAACAACTAAGTCCCATAGTCATTTGCTATCATAATACACTGAATACACTGACTTCAGCTTGTGTATATACCATGTTACCAATGTCGATTATTTGATTGATGGTGATTATATTGCATACCATAGCTATCCTTTGGTTCATTTCCCCATACTGGCAGAAAGTGCTGAGAAAATTTAATGTATGAGCATCCTAATCCAAGAATTGTATTTGGAGGGTTTGCTTCCTGAGGCCACTTTCAGTATCAGTTACTGTATCAAATGAGTCCAATCATAATTCAGATGGTTCTCCTTCAAATTAAGATGATTTGAAGATTTGATAAAATATGAACAGATAATGGGGAAATCACAGAGGAAAAGAAGCCATACAGCTACAAATATCCCTATACCACAAAGATTTAGGACAGGGAACAGTTACACAAGCCCTGGAAGACTAGAGTGCTATAGAGGGTTGTCTTGGCAAAAACAGTGACCTTCATACAAGGGGTGTAGAAACCCTGATATGCCCTCAATGGGTAGGAACAGGAATAATAAAAACCATAATTGATCTGCTTTCTCCCTTCTCCTGCTGTGCCTCCCATTAGCTAAACCCAAAGAAAGAGAGGGAAAAGCAGGGCAGGGCACAGATCAAAGTGAGGAGGGTAGAATCAATCTGGAGGGCGAATGTGTGGTATCTAACAACTGATACTCACAATGATATTTAAAAAGAAAAACAGGGCCAGACAGTAGTTACAATAAAAACAGGTTTTCTTCAGGAACGATTGCAGTAGAGAAAAAGAGACCTTAGTATAGAGGTCTTGGTATAAATACAACTTCGACAAGTGAGGATTCGTAGTCAACAAGTGGATGCGAGGCAGTGGGTTAAATTTTCTAAGGGGAAATCTCAGGGGTATAGGTGGATTCTGGCTTTCTGCTTCTTTCAGTTCACAAATACTGCTTTAGTCACACTTCTGTTTCCTTGACCACTGCCATGCTGATTTCTGCCTCTGGAACCATGTCACTTTCTCTACCTGGAATTCTCCTTCCCCAGATTTTCAAAAAACTCAATAAATTCATTCAAGTCTCTGCTGAAATATTACCTTCTCAGATCGGATACCTCATTCCTAATCAACGTATAATGCTACATATGTAATTTTACACATAATTTTATATAACTTCATATACATCAAGAAATTAGGAGAATATATAATCAATAATTATATATAGTATTTGGAGTTCCTGCTGTGGTGCAGCAGGATTGGCAGCATCTCTGAAGTGACATGGGTCACAACTGAGGCTCAGATCTGATCCCTGGCCTAGAAAATTCATATGCCACAGCGAAGCCAAAAAAGAAAAAATAAATAAATATGATATATATAATTTTAAACATTATAATTATAATGTATACCATATATAACATGTATAATTTAATTTTATATATTCATATGATTATAATATATAGTATTAAATAACTTCACATAGTTTAATACAAAAATTAATATGAACAGTTTATACATATTATGTCATATCCAATTTTGTATGTATAATTTTATGTATATATGCTTTTATATACATAAAAGGAATATAGGAGAATATATGTATATATGTTCTTAATAATAGTTATTAAGATAGTATGATGAGACAGTGATATAAATAAGATCATTATAAAAGTATTTTCATTAAACATACAAAAAGTGCTTTTTTTTTGTCTTTTTAGGGCTGCACCTGTACATATGGAGATTCCCAAGCTAGGGGTCTAATCGGCGCTGTAGCCGCTGGCCTACGCCACAATCACGCCAGATCCAAGCTGTGTCTGTGACCTACACCACAGCTCACAGCAACACTGGATCCTTAACCCACTGAGCCAGGCCAGGGATCTAGCCTGAGTTCTCGTGGATTCTAGTCAGATTCATTTCTGCTGAGCCAAGATGGGTACTCCATAAATTGCATTTTTTTTCTTATGGTAAATTTTTTAAACAATTAAGTGAAGGTGTCTATAGACTGTAATATTGATACCTTTGAAAGAATTTGATAAATACATCTTAATTATATACTAGTTAATTTTCCTCTAATAATTCATTCCTATTTCCAATTTGAAAGCTCAGAAATTTTCGGTTTTTGAAAGCATTTTTTCAGTAGATAAAATTTACACTGAAACTGAGGTGGGGGTAGAACTCCTGTTGACATATAATTATGTCCATTTTTTTCTTTGGTCAATTGATTCACGTAACTTCTTAAAATTTTGTGAGACTCTCACAGGGGCAAATTGCTTTATTCACTCAGTTTTTCTGTTCTAGTTTTTAACTTGACTTCATGTGGAAGAAAATTAACAGGAAGGCAAAATACAACAATAATTATACATAACTATTTAAAGAAGTACATATTTTGACTTAGCTTTCTAAACTTTTATTAAATATTTATACCCTCAGTTACTGTGAGCTTTAGTTTTGCATACAAATTCTATCACAAAATGTATAACACTTAAGAGTGGCTTGTCTAAGACTTAAAATTTGTGTAAGATTTAGGAATATATCATTTCAAAACTGCTTCAGAAATGAAAACTCTAAGAAATTCTTCTATAAAGGGCTTGTATTCCCTTAAAAACAGGAAGGGGGTTATAAATTCATATTTAATCAAGTTTTTTTTAGCAGAAACTTAAATTGGTTTTGTTGTAGCTGCAAACATCTCTCTTATGCTGTGACTATTGAGGAGGATAATGACTTTTTTTTCTCATAGGGTTAAATTTATTTCCAAATTTAGAAAACAGGTGGAATTATAATAATTTTGCTATCATTTACATGAAGAAGTTATAGATGTTGTATCACAGTTACCTTTGAGGTAGCAAGGGAAAACTAACAGATTAAAAATTAACTAGAAGCTTTACAGTTTCATAGAGGCCTTTCTCTTCTTTCCATTATTCTATTTTGGATACCAGATATCAAGGAAAGCTGAGTTTTTGCCTGGATTGTAGTGGTGACTCAGCCTTGACTAGTTAATGTTAAGTAAGCATTCAGCTCAGATTTTTTTTTTCATTGCTTTGTGAGCTACCTAGTACTCTAGCTCACAATTTGTTTTTATAAGGGTAAAATAAAGGCAGTTGTACTCACAGTTCCCATCATCTGTAATCCAGTCAGCATTCATAGTATTTGCTTAAATTCCTTATTTGTATGAAATCTCTGGCTCTTATACTATCTACAAAGAAGATAATGTCTATAGATATATTCATTAGATTCTGATTTAAGGAAAATATATAATGATAACTAATTAAAATAGAAAAGAATGTTTTTATCCATAGTCCTTTTTTTTTTTTTTTTTTTTTTTTTTTGTCTTTTTGCTATTTCTTGGGCCACTCCCACGGCATATGGAGATTCCCAGGCTAGGGGTCTAATCGGAGCCGTAGCCACCAGCCTACACCAGAGCCACAGCAACGTGGGATCCAAGCCGCGTCTGCAACCTGCACCACAGCTCACAGCACCGCCAGATCCTTAACCCACTGAGTAAGGGCAGGGACCGAACCCGCAACCTCATGGTTCCTAGCTGGATTCGTTAACCACTGCGACATGATGGGAACTCCCATATTCCTTTAGTAATTTGCAAACAAGATGGTGGAGTTAAAAGATCTATTAAATGTAAACAACTTTAATATAAACATTTTATATATTTGTTAAACTCACTTCCTATTATTTTATTGTATAGATGTAACAGGTAGTATCTCTCTCAGAGTAATATATTTATAGTACTTTTTCCTTTCAAGTCTGAAAGACATTTAAGAGAAAACTTGCAACTATATTTTCTCATGATTAGAACATGTATAATAATATATAAGAATTGATGGCATCCAGGTTTTAGACTTTTCATTTATTTAAATTCAATGCATTTGTCCAAAATATTTGCCCAGATTATTAACATACTGCAATTTTGAGTAAATAATTTTAATAATCTGAGCCACAGATTTTATTTACTGGCTCTAAAAGAAAGAAAGTTTTCAAATTTATTGATCCAGTGTTTTCACATTACGATATAATAAAATAGTGTCTATTTAAATAGCAAATCATGCCCCTAACTAGTCTTCTTAAAGTCCTCTGTCTCAGCTGGTTCATTAATTATTACATCTAAATATTTTATAGGAAGTAATATAATAATATTTAAATGATATTCTGGGGCATAAATATCTATCTCAGCAAGATTTTCGCTTTGAATTAAAAGTAAGCAACCCACATTGATTAGCTGGTTGTAAAATAATCTCCTATCACTATGAAAAATTCATCTCAGTATTAGTCAATCTGTTGTGGTTTTCCAAATAAAAGTTATTGTCAGAGATTATATACACTTTGTGAACTAGTATATATGCTGTGTAAATCATATCCTATAGCTGTTGTCTTCTGTATTATTTTAGGATGTACCATGCTTTTTTATAAGTCTAAAATATGGAAATTTCTTTTCTGAATGTGTGATTAGTTTCTTTTCAGCCAAAGGAGATTTCCCCATGATCAAATTCAATCATTTTCTATGTTTTGGAATTCTGCCTGAACTATGCGTATTTTTATTTATGAAAAAAATGTGCCAGAAGATCTGCAAGTGCAATTGCATAACACTTATATAAGCATATTTTTTTCTAATTTAAAATTGAGCTTACAGCTAGAAATAACAGAACAAATTGAAGTAATACCATTATGAATTTGTAAACGCTGTGATTTTAATAGCTTGGCTAAGAAAAATGAATGACAATAGTTTGACAACATTTTATTTGAATATCATACAAAGAGTGGACAGAATGTGTTTATTAACTAAAACATATATATATATAGCATATTTATATTATATATGGAATATATCACTCTAAATGTCTTTCTCTTTGCACACCAGAGTTTATATCCTAAAACATTGGAAACTGAGTTGAATAAGCTGCATCTATTAAAATGAACCTATCATTTTTTATTTTTAGTGTTTTAATATGGTGTGCCAGTTATTGACGTATTGTCTCTCAGCTATAAATTCACCCTTTTTGCCTGCTCTGGGAAAATGAATCTGACACCTCTAAATATTTTTCCATTAATGCCTGACACTGAAGATTGGTTGATAAAAGAAAGTAGAGAGACATTGCAGAATAAAGGGTTTCATTTCCTGTTATTGTACTTGTTCGGCCTGCCCTTGCAAGTGTGCTGTGCTTTCTCTAGCACCAGGCTCCTCCAGTGCTTACAGATTCTCCACAGCCTGGCTCCTGCTTTGTGTGGAAGCTAGCAGCATCTAGCACCCAGCAGTTTTACCCTGACACACTGGTGAGTGTCTAGCACCATGAAAATCAGTTTTTCTCATAATTAGCTTTCACTAATACCCACTGTCCAGTTCACCCTAGCAACTTCTCTGCCATCCAGTGAGCCACAACTCTGCCTTCTCCAAAAAATCTGGATCCAAGACCTATATGTATGTTTTAAAAGGGAGTGCTATTTCTTATTTGTTTATTTATTCTTAAATTTTTTTTAGGGCCGCACCTGTGGCGTATGGAAGTTCCCAAGCTAAGGGACGAATAAGAGCTACAGCTGGTGGCCTGCATCACAGCCACAGCAACGCCTGATCTGAGCTGCGTCTGGAACCTACACCACAGCTTGCAGCAATGCCAGATTCTTAACCTGCTGAGCGAGGCTGTGGGTTGAACCACATCCTCATGGATGCTTAATCTGCTAAACCACAACGGGAACTCCAGGGTGCTGTTTTTGAGTGCTCTGTCTCAGCCCTAGGAATCATACCTGTTCTTTTATCTGTTATTCCTGTAGTCAGAGCACTTACTAAAGTAAGAGTAAATTTTAGCTAGAGTAGCTTGACATAGATTTGGGGAAGGAAATGCAGTCTTAGGGCAATAGGGTAGTTGGACAGGATTTATCACCTAATACTCAGTTGTGGATGTGACATCTTCATTGTAACAAATCAACACACTGTTTTAGTTTCTTCATTCTGTTTTAACAAATTACCAAAAATTTAGCGACTAAAAACAATATAAATGTAGCATCCTGTAGTTCTTGGGATTAGATGTTCAAAATCAGTCTCAATGGGCTAAAATCAAGGTATCTGCAGGGTCAAGAATCAAAGCATTCTTTCTGGAGGCTCTAGAGGAGAATCTGTTCTTTTTCTTTTTCAGCTTCTAGAGGCCACTTATATTCCTTGGTTTGTGGCCCATTTCTCCATCTTCAGAACCACTGTTTTGCATCATAAAACTTATGCTCCTGTCATTGAATCTTCTCTCTGTTTCTTGTCCTCCTTTCAATCTTTTATAAGGATGCTTATGATTATATTGGGCCCAAATGAATAATTCAGGATAGTTTTCCCATCACAACTCCTTAATCACACAGATTTCCTTTTGGCATGTAAAGTAAGCTCTTTATAGGTTTCAAGGACGTCTTTGAGGGATGATTATTCAGCTTACCACAACACCTGGCATGTGGCATGTAACTATTGACCTGACTCATCCCTTTTTCTCTGTACCAGTTTGGAAGGATCATCAAAGTGGTTTGCTTTTACCTGGGAGGGTCAGCAGTGTAGTTCCAGAATGTTGTTTCAGAGCTAAGCCAATTCTTCTCCTTGTCATAATATTGATCATCTCCACAAAATATCTAAGAGGTCTAATACCCTAGTGATATTATGTGGATTGGATCTGGTGAACAAAAGTAACAAGTACAATTTATAAAGGAGAGGCTAGAAAGTGTACTTGAAAATTTCATGAGCCTTCCTCTTCAGTGTAGTTTCTAGTACTTTATTAGTTTAGAACATGTCAAGATGCCCCCTCCAAAGAGATGAGAAGTTGCTACACCTCTCATTATCTACTTTGAGAAAAGAGGCACAGTATGCAGTAGGCCATATTGGAATTTTGAGGTAATATATACCACATTTCAGTGTGTTACTTTGACTTACCTATAGAGTTACCCATTTATGAATGCTACCAGAACAAAAGAAAATACCACAGCATATTCAAATTTCAAAATAAGCTATTCTACCACTTGGCCCTTATAATTTAACAGATCTAAAAATACTTGCAATAGATGTGGCATATAGACATGCTCTATGGGCCCCTGGCAAGCAAAAATAGAAAATTCCAGAGAAGATCTATAGGATTTTTGAAAAAAAATCTATGCCCTTTTCAGTAGATAGCTAGTCTCCTTTTGCAAATCAGGTTCTAACTTGCTAGTGTATCTTGTTAGAGACGAAAAGTTTAACCATTGAAACTCAGGCGACCACGACACCTATGTTTCATGTCATTTCACACAGCAATGTATGACCAGGGAACTCATTTCAGAGAAAAAAAAGTATAGCAATGGGCTCTTATTTTATTTTACCATATACTCCATCAAATGAAGAAGCTGGCCTGATTGAAAGGTACAGTGGTTTATTGAAGACTCACTTTTGCCAGCAGTTGAGAGAAAACCACCTCAAATTATGAAATTTTGTTTACAGGATATAGTATATACTTTTAATTAGAATTCCTTAGGTAACACTTTCTTCCCTGTGGCAAGAATTCTTAGGTCTGGAAAGCAAGATGTGGGGGTGGCTCGTACCATATTATACCTAAGGACCCACTTAGAGCATATTGGTTTCCTATCTGATAACTTAGAGCTCTATTTCTTTGGAGATATTAATTCTCAAGGTGGGATGATTCCAACCAGAGCTCACAAAAATGGTTCTACTAAATTGAAAAATGAGAGTCCCTCCTAGATATTTGGGGATCCTTATGCAACTAATAGACTAACAGGGAAAAAAATGGCATTTAAACTGCTTGTTGGCATGATCCTCCTGATTGCTAACTGAAAAATGTGTGGCCTCTACACAGTTAGGTCAAGGTACACTATATCTGGATCTTGGGACTCTCTGGGGTACTTCCTAGTACATCCATTCCTGATAATAATGGTTAAGTAAAGGCTCATACTCTTATGGAATGAAGGTTTACATCCCTACACCAGATAAAGAATGCTGATCAGCAGATCAGAACAAAGAAAATTCTTAAAGAATAAAGAAGAAAGACATGGATATAGCATTAGGACCTCATGAGCAATCATAGAAATGTAGACTATAGTAGCTTTGCATATTTTCTGTTTTCTTGTAGATGTACATATTTGCTTGCATATATTGGTCATTGTGTTCTCTCTTCTTCCCATTTTTATTTCACATATAGCAATTGAGTGTCTCCATTACAAACTTTACCATGAAAAGCCTTCTCTACTACTTTATGGTACAGGTTTCTGGCAAGTTCCAGAGGATGGATTTCTAGGGAAATATAGAATAGTAACCTAAAAATAACTTAGCCATTCAGTAAGCCACAGTTTTGCCATCTCCATAAAATTCTGGGTCTTTGAACTTAGGTAGTGGCTCTTCCCTATCTTGACCCTATGGGAAGTGACTGCTTCTATATCTGTTAGAAAATTATTTAGTTATGTTTACTTATTTCTAGCCAATTTATCATCACACCACTCCTATTATAGTTTGTCATTCTTTATACAATGCTGTTCAAATTACTGTGTAGTTTTTCTTTCTGTATTGGTCACAGATTTATATATATGATAAATTACATTGATTGATTTTGTAAAGTAAAACTAACCTTGCATTCCTGGTATGAACCCTAATTGTTCATGATACATTATTCTTTTAAGTATTGTTAAAGTCTATTCGCTAAATTTTTGTTGCAAATTTTGCATCTATGTTCATTTGGGATATTGGTGTGAGGTTTTAATTACTTATATCTTTGGTATTAGTATCAGGGTAATATTGGCCTCTTGGAATGAACTAGGCAGTATAATTTACTTCAATTTTCTGAAGAGTTTGCATAGAGTGGATATTATTTCTTCTTTAAATATCTGACAAAATTCATCAGTAAAATCATTTGGGTGTGGGGTTTTCTGTCATATAACTTTAAACTGTAAATTCAGTGTCTCTCATAGATACAGTGCCATTCAGATGATCTGCCTCTTCTTGAATAGTTTTGGTAATTTGTGTCTTTCAAGGATTTTTTTTTTCCCATTTCATCTAAATTGTCTTACACATTGACAAAATTGTTCAATATTTCCTTATTATTCTTTTAGTATGTGTATAAACTGCAATGATATCACCTATCTCATTCTTGATATTGGTCAATTTGTGTTTTCTCTCTTTATTTTCACTGTCAGTCTCTCTAGAGTGTTATCAACTTTGAACTTGGTTGATTTTCGCAAAGACCAGCTTATTTATTTTCCACAAAGAACCATTGATTCTCTTTCTTTCTTTTTTCCAATCTCATTGTTTTCTGTACTGATCTTAAGCACTTATATTTTCATATTTATTGTTGGTTTAGTGTGCTTTTCTGTTTCTACATTTATTAAGTTGAGGCTAAAAACACTAAAGTCTATCTTTTCTATCATGAGATTTAGAGCTATAAATTTCTCTCTCAATACTACTTTAGCAGCATGCCACACATTTTAATGTGTTGTGTTTTTATTTTAAGTTAAAAATTCTTTCTGATTTCCATTTGCTTTCTTCCTAACACTTCCACCTTCTGTAGTGTTGGTGGAGCCCATCAAAAAGACATAAACTTCCAGCTGACCTTCAAGCTGAGTCTGGGCAATTGGAGACCCCCCATCCCTACCCTTTCCTTGGAATGTCCATTCGTTTGCCTTCTCTGCTCCCAGAAGCTGCTCCAAGGATATTACCTTGATATAGAAATGCAGCGTTGAGGCTTTCTGGACAGGTATGTGACTGAACCCATTGAGATCTTCAGTGTATCTGACTGAACCTGGGGAAGGATTCTAACGAAACTGCTAAGGTTCTGGTAGTTAAGTGTAGACATCTTCTCTTGTTGAAGCCACAGAGGACAAGCGAGTAAATTCTTTTGCTGATTAAAATTGCCACCTACCAATCTGGAATAGCCTGCCTCTTTCTTCAGTCTCTCCTCTGTGTACAGAGGATGGTTTCAGATCACATTTAGGAAACTCCCTAAGAGATCCTGAAGCGACACATATGTTTTTTGTTCTCTAATTCCCAAACATTTGGAGATTTTCCAGAGATCTTTTTGTTGTTAATTTCTAAGTTACCTACATTGTATTCATGGGAAATACTTTATATGACTTAAATCTTCTAAATTAACTGAAATGTCTGTTACCCCGAATACGATAATCCTCATAAGCATTACACAGGCACCTGAAGAAAGTGTGTATTCTGTTTCTTGAGTGGACTGTTCTATAAATATCAGCCAAGTCAAGTGGTTTTAAGTCAAGCTAATTGTGTGTCTTATAGCATTACTTTTGCCAGTTTTATCAAAGGCTGCTCATGTATTTTGAAGCTCTGTTGTATTATATGCATAAACAACTAGAATCACTAAGATTTCTTGATGGTTCTATACCTCTTTGTCTATCACTATGACATTACTTCCTTAATTCCTAATAATATTATTTACTCTGAAAAATGCTTTATTTGACATTAATATAGCTCTTCAGGCTTTCTTTTGATTTGCATCATGTGGTCTATCATTTCAATCTGTGTGTACCTTTATAGTAAAGGTGGGTTTTTTGAAGATAGCATATAGTGAGATCTTGATTTATTCACTCTAACAATTCCTGCCTTTTTAAATTAAATTAAATTAATTTATTTATTTATGCCTGCACCTGTGGCATATGGAAGTTCCCAGGCATGGGACTGAATCTGAGCTGCATCTGTGGCATAAGTTGCAGCTGCAGCAACACTGGATCCTTTAAACCACTATGCAAGGAGAGGGATCAAACTTGCACCTCCTAGCAACTGAAGCTACTGCAGTCAAATTCTTACCCCACCGTGCTGCAGTGGGAGCTTCCAGTTCCTACCCTTTAATTTGGGTATTTATAATATTTTATTTATTTATTTTGTCTTTTTGCTATTTCTTGGGCCGCTCCTGCAGCATATGGAGGTTCCCAGGCTAAGGGTCCAATCAGAGCTGCAGCCTCCGGCCTACGCCAGAGCCACAGCAACGCTGGATCCCAGCCACGTCTGCAACCTACACCACAGCTCACGGCAACGCCGGATCGTTAACCCACTGAGCAAGGGCAGGGACCGAACCCGCAACCTCATGGTTCCTAGTCGGATTTGTTAACCACTGCGCCACGACGGGAATTCCTATAGTGTTTTAAATTTAATATGATTATTAATATGATTAAACATATATCTGTTACCTTGCTATTTATTTTCTGCTTGTCAAGTCTTTTCTTTGTTCCCTATGATGGTTAAATTTGCTGTGTAAACTTGGCTAGGCTTTGGTCTTCAGTTGTTTGGTAAACCACCAGGCTAGATATTGTGGTGAGGTTGTTACTTTTTTTTTTTTTTTAGATGTGATTAACATTTAAATGAGTAGACTTTGAGTAAAGAAGAATACCCTGCATGTTGTGGGTGGGCCTCATCCTCTATATGAAGTCCTTAAGAGAAAAGACTGTTGTCCCCAGGAGAATAAAAAATTCTTCCTTTTCAATTACCTTCAGATGCAAGAGTGCAAAATCCTGCTGCTGCCTGTATTTCCAGCCTGCTGTGGCCAACTCTATAGACCTCATGCTTGCCAGGCCCCAGAATCACATAAGCCAAGTTCCTAACATAAATCTCTGTCTCACACTTTCTAAAAGAAGTATAGCTATCTTTTAGATATTTTATACATACAGGCTTCTGTTTCTCTAGAGAAAGAAACCTGACATACATTACCTCTCTCAGTTTTTTGCCTTTCTGCAGCTTGTTTTTCATAATGCAATTCTCTCTACAATTTTTCTTTTTTTTTTTACTCTTTGCCTTAGAGTTTATGCTATACATCTTAACTTACCATCATCTACTGCAAGAGATGGTATATCCCTTTATGTTTGGTATAAAACCCTTATGAGAATGTAACTCCAGCTCTCACCTGTTGGCCTTTGTACTACTTTTTCCTATCTTTTACTTATTCTTAGATTATAAGCCACACGCAACATTGCTATGATTTTTGTGGAAACCGTCCATAACCTTTAATTAAATTAATTTCCTATTAGAATGTTTTACACGTGCCAACATAGCTCTCCATTCTATTATGCAGATCCACATTCTGTTCTGCATATCCTTTTCTTACGATGGGAAGAATTTCCTTTAACATTTGTTGTACTGCAGGTCTTTTGGTGGTGAAGTTTTCCATCTTTTACATCTGGAGAATACTTTCTTTCACCTTAAGTTTTGAAAAATATTTTTACTGAATACAAATTATGAGTTTATCAGTCTTTTTTTTTTTTTTCTTTTTAGGACTTCAGTGTGTAGTTTCACTCCCTTATTTCTCTGAGAAGAAGTCTGCCATCCCTATTTTGTTCCTCAACCTGATGTCTTTTCTCTGTATCTGCTTTAGAATGTTTCTCTTTATTATTTGTGTGAACGATTGTATGTAGTGCATCTTGTATAATTTTATTCATTTGAAAATTTTGGACATGACATCTTCAAATATTTTGTGTCCACACCTTTTTCCTCTGTGGACTCTAATCACGTGTTTATCAGGTCTTTTGATGTTGCACTGAAGTTACTGATGCATTGATCATTTTTGAAGTATTTTTTTCTTTGTATTTTACTTTGGATATTTTCTATTGCTATGTATTAAGTTTCACAAGTCATGTTTTTGCAGTGCAGTGGTCTAATCTGCTTTTAATCTCATACAATACATTATTTCAGATATTATAGTTCTCTTTTTGGAAGTTCACTTTATGTATCTTTTACATCTCATGTCTAAACAAATTCAACCCATCACTTAGCTTTTCCCCCCATTCCCCAGATAATAAATTTAAACAAAAAAAGCTGTTTTAATATCCTTTTATAATATTTAAAACATCTCGGATAATTGGGATTAAGTTTCATTGCCTTTTCCTCCCTGGTTATGGGTTATATTTTTCTGGTTCTTTGCATGTCTTATGATATTTGATTGGTTGCCAGCTATTGTGAATTTCATCTTGGTTGGGTGCTAGATATTTTTATATTCCTAAAAGTATTCTTGAGCTTTCTTACGAGGCACAGTTAGGTTGCTACGAAACAACTTGATCCTTTTATGTCTTTCTTTTAAGATGTGACAGGAAAGACTGGAACAGTGATCCTTTTAGGTCCTTCTTCTAAGATTCAACAGGAAAGACTGGAGCAGCACTTAGACCTGGGTAATTATTTCTCATTACTAAGGCAAAATTCTTCATAGTACTCTACCCAGTTCCCTGTGAATGATGATTTTCCAGTCTGACTAACAAGAAATAAACTCTTCTTAGTCCTATATGAGCAATGGGTACTGTTGTCATGGCCTCAAAATTCTTTCAATGCAGTAAACTGAGGCAATCATAGAATTCAACTTCATTGTTTCCCATCACTCAGGAATCACTGTTCTTTGTCACTTAATGTCTGGTCTCCTGAAAGCCATTGCTTCATGTATTTTTGTCTTTTTTTTATTGTTGCTTAAGGCAGAAGGGTAAATCTAGTCCCCGTTACTAAAGCTTGATTGGTAAAAGGGTGACTCATTTCCAAAATAAAGTTTCTGTTTCCCTGAAAACACATGTACAAACAAAAATTGCCCTATTTCAAATGTGAAATATATTTAGCAATATTATTAAATATACTAGAATCCCTACTTACTCAACTGTAAACTGAAATAGGAAGTCACCTCCCATTTACCACTTGAATTAGTTGTTCCTTTCTCTGTGTCTTCCTGACTTTTGCAGAGTTCTGAAATAGGACTTAGTTCTCTAAAGTCATTCACTACACTTGAGTGAGTTCGGTCATGTTAAGGGTGATATCTTTCCCTTGTGGTAGTGGCAGTTAGCACATCATCATTTTTATACAAATATTTGTAAAATTGATTTTAAAATATTATCATAAATACCACTAAAATATATAAATGAATGCATGAACAATAATTATTATGAGTCCATTATTTTAGAGTCATTTAAATTATTTAGATCTAAAATATTTTAAAGAATAACATATATAATTTCAATTGTTTGCACTAGCTTTTCAATTTATTGCATAAGTATTTTGGGCCTTTCTAGCCATCAATGACCTGAATCATTGTGAACACTTGTATGTACAGTGATAAGAAAAAAACCCTCAAACTACATTTTCTGAATGTTAGGTGTGCCAAACAGATTCAAATTAGTTTTCTAAGAAAACTCAAATGAATAAATATGATCAAGTTAGATTGCATAATCAAAATCCAGTTGTTATTGGTTGATCTAATTTTTTAAGACATATTTTTCTCTTAAATATTTGCAGAAGAACAAACATATAAGTTTACTTGAAGTGAATGGCCTGGAAATATATAGTTAAGTCATTTTGCTCTATCTCATTTAAAAAATCTTATCTTGTAATCAGGAATTCTAACTGAATGTTTGACTATAACTTCTCAGTTTCTTTCATTAATGTTTGGCCATACTCTATATCAACAGAGTCTTTAAGGGAAATGTTGTAACATTTATTAAAAAAGGATAATGGTGCTTTAAGATTATTATATTCTAATTACTTTGAATGTATGATAACTAAATGCAACTTAAGAATTTAAAAGAAAATTAGCCTGTAAACTTAATATTAATTCCAAGTTTTACACAAAATTTTTTATAATGATTATTATGTGAATTTCTAATGTCTTTTTAAATTGCTAATAAAACATTTAGAGAAAAAACAAGGGCCCAACATAAACATTTGCTGTTGATAAGAAAAGTGATTATTTATTTGTACCTTCAATATAAATTAATTACATGTAACTTAATTTATACTTAGTAACAAGCATAAAGGATGCAACTGAAAGAGATAAATCATTTAAATAAAATTAATGATTGCTTAACAATGTATTTATTTTACGCTGCTATAACTCTTATTGTGATACAGCTTTAATTAGATTATGGTTGCAATGAAGGTAATGCTGTTCATGCAATAAATGCCATTAGTACTAATAGCTGATAACTGATTCCATAATCAGAAATATTTGTAGGTATTATTAAGATTTCTGGAGTTCCCGTCATGGCGCAGTGGTTAATGAATCCGACTAGGAACCATGAGGTTGCAGGTTCTATTCCTGGCCTTGCTTATTGGGTTAAGGATCCAGCGTTGCCATGAGCTGTGGTGTAGGTTGCAGATGCGGCTGGGATCCCGCGTTGCTGTGGCTCTGGTGTAGACCAGTGGCCGTAGCTCTGATTGGACCCCTAGCCTGGGAACCTCCACATGCCGCTAGTGCAGCCCTAGAAAAGGCAAAAAGACAAAAAAAAAAAAAGATTTCTGTAAGCTCTAAACATATTTAAATGTTAAAACAAGAGCAACTTCAGAGAAAAATAGTCTTCCTTTAGCAATGATAAGTATTTTTCAAGTTTAGTTTGAATTTTATTTTTCAACTCAAATTGCCTATCAGATGATTGCTAATTTAATTTTGAGTAAATAAAACAATTGATATATACTCATATTTTTGTGAATAACCATTAAGGAAATTCTTCAAATCAAATGGATCTCAAATCAATATATAAGCTTTCTTCACCTCAAAAAAATGTATATGTATATATATGTGTGTGTGTGTGTGTGTGTGTGTGTGTGTATTGAAAATGGTAGAAATAGATTAGGTAGCAAATCATTAACAGAATGATAATAGTAAATTTATGAAAACATTATAGTACCTATCTAAAAATGAGAAGTGCAAATTAGTGATACACAAATTAATTTAGAAATAAAAGTCCTTAAGTGTTTGATGTTTTTGAAGCCAGTATACAGAGGATGCCTATCTGGAACAGAGACTGGCAAAGTAGTCCTTGAGACTAAATATGACCAGCTGCCTATGTTTTTACATAGTTTTATTGGAACAAGCCTTCCTCATTCATTTGTGACCAACTGTGTTGTCTACAGCTGATTTCGCACTGTAACACAGATTATTGTATCATCCTCAAAGGCTAAAGATTTTTGGGTAGCTCTTCATGGAAAAAGTCTGTTGATCTCTTACCCAGAGAAATCCTTGGCCAAATAATTAACTTGTTACCTCCAAAGTTGATTAATATTCATTTCATTTTTTTCCGCTTGCTTAGTCAGTTCTTATTTTGCCTTTATTGTTTAGATTTTGTTATTTGTAATTGAGTAGCTCAGTGTTGAGAGCTTTGTATTTCTTTATATCTATAAAAATCAACAAGATTGTGGACATGACTAGGTCCTGTTAAAGCTGAGTAATGAAAGGTCTACTAAATAGACACACAAAAGACATCCTGTCTGAGTGATGCGTGGTTTTCTGAGAATGCAATTCATGATAACTGAAAAAAAATTAGTAACACCATGGTGGAATAGTTCAACAATGTTGGCAATGTACATAGAAAGGTGTATTGTTTTCTTTACCATATCAATTTATCATTGGTTTTGCAGAAAATATAATGAAAATTAAAACACTTCATTGCTAATTTTTATTTGACCTATAAAAATAGGAATCTGTGAAATTTATTTTTTAAAAGATACATTATTCAAAATAAGCTACATTTTGCTGTAGTAATAAACTTCTAAAATCATCAGCTTATAAAAACTAATATTTATCTTTAATATTAGGTGTTCATTGTCAGTCAAATTTTGCTCTTTCCACATCCCCTTTCTTCCATATCTGTGATGAGCAGAGCAGCCCACATCTGAAACACCATAGGTCTTGAAGAAAAAGATGTGTGGCAAGTTGAGCACTGCTTCTTAAAGCATCAGCTCTGAAGTGGCAAACACACACACACACACACACACACACACACACACACACACACACACACACACACACACGTTTTCTAGCTATTCCTAGATTCTAGAACATGAGGAAATACCATCCTCTTACAGGCAGAGAAACTAAGAAGCCTGCCTTAATTTCTCCTCAGAAACACAAGGCAAGTAATTATACATTGTGAACAATAGTGTTTAGAACACCGTGTTTAGATTTTAGTCTGAATTCTTAGTAGGATAGATAGGTAGGTAGGTAGGTAGGTAGGTAGGTAGAGAGACAGACATACAGACATATATTTATGTTATCATATATATTTATAAAATAACTTACAAATGCCACGAAGAACAAAAGGGAGAAGTTGGATAAATTTCAAAAGTTCAAATGTATTCCTTGTTCAAATCATGAAAGAGGTACCTAAAATTATATGGGTGAGAAAAAAAATGTGACTTAAGTATATAATTTTAACTCTTCTTTCCAACTTCCTCCTTGGAGAAAGTAAACATCAGCATATTGACGAAACCACAATAATATGTCTGAAACTGTTTTTTCTGAGATAAACTTTTGAGAGAGGAGATGTGTCCATACCTCTTGGTAGCAGCTAGAATAAATGGTCATTCAAAGCATATGTTTTGACTTTCTCTCCTTGAAGCTAGAAGTAGGTACACATCATTGGATCCCGTCAAAAGAAGCTCAGAGAGAACATTTGTTAAAATTGATCCTTGGAGGAAGAGGTACATTTTCATGAGTTCGAAATATATTTGAAAGGGGACTCCATGAGTTAAATTCTGATGAAGCTTCCAAACTCTAGGAACAAAGATACACTATGAGCTTCCAGAGGGGAAAATATGATTCTAAAAAGAAAGAGATTCATATTACAATGAATCTATCAACAATACTACAATGTAAGAAATTGTATAATACCATCTATAGACTGTTGGGGGAAAAAACCTGTGATACCAGAATCTCATAGTCATTAGAAATAACTTACATCTTTCGGGGGGAGCAAAGAAAGGCATGTCTATGGGACTTTTGACATGACGGAATGAGTTGCTCAGCAGATCTTTGCATTTGTTGAAATTGATCCTTGGAGGAAGAAGTAAATTTTCTTGAGTTTGAAATATATTTGAAAGGGTAAGTTGCAAAATATTAGACAGTAGAGTCCTCTTAGAGAACAGCTTGGCATTTGTTTAGAAAGATAAACATCCATCTACCTGTCCACCTATATCACCTTATTAAATTTAATAGAGTAACTTCATGAAGGCTTTTTTTTCTCCTCTGGTTACTTTCATACCTACTTTGATCTCCTTTCCTCACTCGTCAGTGAAACCTTCAGCTGATCCCATAGCTATTGGATTAATTTCAACAATATGAGCAACACAATCTTCAGGTACTAAAAAATATCTCAGTAAAACCTTAAATCTTAAATCCACTTAAAACTTCTGCCAACTTAAGTGGTATATTAAAATGAGAGAAGTGCATAATTTAAAAATATTTTACTTAGCTGAAATTGTCTATCCTATCACTGTGTATGAGATGCCTTCTAGTGAGCAAAGAAATGCTGATATACAAATGCTTATTTGTGATTTAATTGAGTTTAGTAGAGTAACATTTTATGACAGAACTAGGAGTTTCTCGAGTGAAAAGATTGTTTAACATTTAGATTTCAAGTACATAGTTCATTACTTAAAATTATTATTTTTAAAATAGGAGAATAACAGAGTCTGCATTCCATATATAGTATATAGTTAACAGACTCTTTAGAAATAACTTGTTTCTTTTAACACAAGGAACAAATGGATCATTATGGTATGACAAAATCTGATAGCCTCTTAGGCTAAAAGAAAACTATGAAAAGCACGTGAAGAATGGTTTCTCAGGCAGCCGCTAGTTCTAAAACACTAGACCCTGGTAAAAACATACATCTTGCTCCAAGCTTTAGGATGAAGATGAACAATGTGAAATTATAGCGAAAGAGAGGAATGGGGGTCACAAAAGTGTCACACCTAAGTATTTTTCATAGATTTTTAACTGAGTTTAAGAAGCCAATATTTAAAAAGCATATATTAGTTGCCTATTGTTGAGTAACAAAGTTATTCAAAACTTAGAGGCTTAAAAAAAATGTATCATCTTCCAGTTTCCAGGGGTCAGAAATTCAGACATGGCTTAGCTATGCTCTGTATCAAGGTCTGTCACAAGGCTTCAGTTAAAGTGTGGTTGATATATGATCCCATTGGAAACCACCAGAGTCTCACTATGTGGTTACTGTTCCTTACTATGTGCTTATTGCTCCTTGGAAGTTGTTGTACTAAGGGACACAGTTCCTCACTGGCTGGCGGCCAGAGGCAACTCTTAATTCTTTGTGATATGGGTCTCTACCTAGAACAATTCACGACATGAAAACTAGTGTCATCAGAAAATGCATACAAGAAAAGCTAGAGAGAGTGTGTGTGAGCAAGACAGAAGTCACAGTATTTCATAGCTGGATCCGAGAAGTGACACATTTGCTGTATTTTATTTTTAAAAGCAGGTTGCTAAGTCTGGTCCACACACAAGAGGGCACCACTAAGGACATGAATATCAGTAAGCAAGAATCAATGGGAGTCCCTTTGAAGCTGATTCCACTAGCACCCATGATAACTAAATTTAGTACTGAGTTCCAAACATTCTTGGGACACTGGATCCATGGGAGATAATGGAAGAAATCAGCTGTTAAGCAAACATCTATAGAAATAATATAAACCCATACATAATTTGAGAGAAGAGTATTCTGGCATAAGTTATAGATGTCAGTTTTCATATTGTTTTAGAATATTTAATTTCATCATATGCATATATAGATATCCAATTAGTAGTTAAAATGTTATCATTGATTTTTTGAAAATTATTTCAAATATTTATTCCCAACATGACTTTTACCAAATTATTTTCTTCTATATGACTTTATCTAAAAGACTCATAGAATGGTTTCTTGAGATCTATACATTTATCAATGCCTTATTACTACGTTTTTACGTTATAGAACTTATGCTTACAAATGAGCACGCTTGATCAAAAAAGTTATACTTCAGTGGCCACCATACTCATGTATGCTATATACTTTTAAAATATAATTTAGGATTGAACCATTCAAAATGGGAAAAATCTTAAATTATTATAGACTGTTTTGTTACTTTAAATGTATTTAGGTTTCAGGAAATTAGGTGGAATGTAGCAGTTTAAAGACTTAAAATAAATAAATTTAAATTTTATTTCTTAAGCAACAACAGCAATAAACAAGTACTCAATGCATCTCCTAAAAGCATAAAATGGCTGTGTTATTCCCGCAACATCAATCCAAAAAGAAATTCTCAGTTTCCTATCACATCTAAGTAGTATTATAATTTTCTTTTTTTGCATTCTAGGAAAAACTTATTGTAAAATCTTATTAAACATTTGTAGAAATATTATGCCCCCAGATGAATGATTTTCCCAGTCATCTTGGAAACAAACCTCTAAAAAAAACCCCAGAGGAAACATTTACATTTTATTCTTCAGTGAACAAAATAAGAAAAAATATCGTACCATAGTAGTAAAGGTAGAATAGTAATATTAATTTAACTCTTGACAAACCAGTGAACATAAGAGATCCTTTTTAATTTACTTAAAAAAACTTTAAGCCCCTTCGAGAAAAAAGCACTTATCTAGGTGACAGATAAGACATCCCTCTATATCTCTCTGAATAACATAATAGATCAATAGAAAATAATTTTATTTTAAAAAGACACCTGTATATGTGCTTCCTTGTGTACACAAAATATGAAAAGATTAAAATAGCATATTAGAAGAAAACCTTCCAGTTTTTGTTAGGAATCCTTCAGTTTATAATTATCAATGCCATATACTTTCAAAAGGTTTGTAAAACAATGTTTTACACATTCAATATGTACTTTTTGAAATCAGAAAAAATTCACTATAGTAATTCATTTTAGGAAGGGAATAGGGTTTTTAAATTGTTTTCTCTAATTTACATTGACATTTTAGTAACATTTACACTTTTATTTAATAAAATGAAGTTGCAGAACATTTTAAAAATCTGTTTCTGTACATTTTTTACAATTATTTAAATTAATTTTATGTTATTATGTCCTAAACATTTTTCTTCCTTCATTGGAATATTTAGGTGCTTCTTATCCATAAATGTACAATTATCATCAATATATCTGTATAATTTTATTGAATTTTAATTTTCTTATTTCTTAATGGAAGCACTATCTGATTGAATAGCAGAAATATTTTTATTATGTTATGTCTAGTTTTGCCTAAATTCACTTACAAAAATACATCTAGATTGCCGATTTCAAAAGCATTAGCTATTGTGGCCTTAGAACCAGATTAAATGTGGTCTTTAAAATGTTTTAAATTATATTTTTTAAAATTAATGATTCACAGAGGAGAGCAGAATGTCTTTTGTAGCAAGACATCTTACAACCACTGAAGTGATTTTTGATGGTCATAGACTGAATGATCGATGGTGGTAGTTTAGGCATGGGGGCTGCCTACCAATCCAAGTGGCCATTTGTATGTTCATTCATGCTTTTTTGCCCACAAACCCTAATTCAACTGTTCTATCTCTACAAGCCAAGAGTTACTACAGTCTCAATGGTGCTGCTGCATCTCAACAGTGAGATTTGGCCCAGGAATGTTTTCTCATTTGCAAATGATGAGCAGCTAATCAGTTGAGGATCACAACAACTGTTTTGGAATCTGGAAAAAAACAGGCTTGGTAGAACCCTTGGATACTTGGAAAAATGTGATGAACATGCAAAAAATGAGTTCCATCAATCACTGGTTATTCTTCTTGGCATCTGAATACTATGGAAGATCTAAATAGATAGATGAAAACTGTTAGTTATTACTAACATGTACTTTTTTTTTTTTTTTTTTTTAGCTTTTTAGGGCTGCACCCATGGCATGTGGAAGTTCTCACGCTAGGGACTGAATCCAAGCTACAGCTGCCAGCCACAGCCACAGCCACACAGGATCCAAGTTGCATCTGTGACCTACACCATAGCTCTTGGCAATTCAGGATCCTTAACCCACTGAGTGAGGCCAGGGATCAAACCCACATCCTCATGGATCCTAGTCGGGTTCATTACTACTGAGCCAGGACAGGAACTCCCTAACATGTGATGATAATAACAGAATGCCTAAAGGTTCCCAGATGCAGGAGACACTGAAGCATCAATATAAGACATAGAAGAGGTGGTATTTGAGTCACATCATACATTTCTGAACAAATTGCTCTTATTTAAAATTTAGAAATATATGAGATTATATTAAAATTATTTGCTTAGAAATTAGAAGAGTTATAGAATACATTTTTTAAAGGAAACAAGAGGTAATTATTTGATATTAATGAAGTGGGAAACCAAAAATTCTAAATTCAAAATCTGATTCCTTGAATGATTGGATCAACAAGCTTGAAAAGGAAGAGCAAAGGATATATTTTAGAAATGTAAAGAATGTCAGCTATAATAAGAAAAAGATTAAATATTATAGTAAATAAATTAGAAAACCTAAAGGAAATTGCCGATAGCAAAAAATAACCAAATTTGACACAGTAAACTTAAATTGGCTAGTTATATTTGAAAATAGATTCAAAACGAATATTTTGAAATAAGCATTTGGAACAGGTATTTCTAAAACCGAGTTCCAAATATCTGGTAAAGTATAGATAGTACATTAGTTCAATGATTCAGAACATAAATATATGCAATATCCATCAATATTAGTAAACTAATATATAAATTCATTAGCATAACTGATAATTCTAAACCAAGTGATTATATTTTGCTTATGACTATAAATCTTAAGCTAAATATAAGCAAATAATATACAAAAGCAATATTCTCTTCTTTTATTTGGATGAACTTCTAGTAACACCCCAAAATACAGTGGCTCATAATGAATATTTATTTCTCTTGTTTTAAATGGTGCAGTTACAAATGTCTCCTCTACTGATACAGCCTAACAGGGACATTTATGCTCTCCATAATACATGGCTTTCAGGGTTTACCAGCTATTGCTATTTGCAGCCAGTGGAACAAAGAGAGAGAAAATCTAGGACAGGAATTTTCATTTTTAATGAGATAACTAAAAGTTAAACACGTCATAGTCCATTACCCTGAATTCTGTCATAAAAACACAGTTAGCTGAGGGAGGAATATAAAAAAACTCTCATGTTTGGTCTGATGGCCATTTTCACAATGTTAATGGTGGGTTCTATTACCAAAAGAAAATTAAATAAAGAAGATACTAGATACTGTCAAAGTTATTTTCTGTTACAAAAACCGAGTAGATTTTATTCCAGGAATGCAAGGGAGGTTTAAAATCTATTAAAATAATTTTCATCTCATACCGGTCCTTAGTGTGAAAAACTATCTTATTATAGTTGACTAAACCATTTACTCTCTGCCCCTTTATGTAGCTATTTTGTAGTGTGTACTGTCTTCAAAAACCTCTTTTTTTTTTTTTTTTTTTTTTGTCTTTTTGCCATATCTTGGGCGGCTCCTGCGGCATATGGAGGTTCCCAGGCTAGGGGTCTAATCGGAGCTGTAGCTGCCAGCCTGCGCCAGAGCCACAGCAACACGGAATCCGAGCCGCCTCTGTGACCTACACCACAGCTCACGACAACACCGGATCGTTAACCCACTGAGCAAGGCCAGGGATCGAACCCGCAACCTCATGGTTCCTAGTCGGATTCATTAACCACTGCGCCACGACGGGAACTCCTTCTTTCATTTTTAAATGTTGATAATCTTGCTCTTTATTTCATGGAGAAAATACTTGGGAAGGAAGCTTTCTCATTCTTTGCCAGCAACCCCTCAACTACATGCAACTGTACCATATGTGCTGTGTTCTTTTCCCATTATAGTGTATGAACTGACCATGTTCCTCAAAGGTAGCAACTCCACTTGCCTCGAGGACTGTGCCCTTTCCATTACTGTCCTATCTATCCAGCATCAGCACATCTTACTTCTTTAAAGGACCTATTCCAACAGCAAGAGAATATGCTGTTATTATTTTCCAGCTAACAAAATTAATTTCCCTTTAACCTGATTGCTTTTAGTTATATTTCTCTCTTCTCCTTTAAAGCAAAACTTCTCTTTCTTGAGCCAACCCAGTCAAGCTCTGGAGTCAACCTTCTGACACTAGTACACTAGTGAGTCGACCTATGATCTCAGCATTGCTTACCCTGGTGATCAAGTTTCAGTTTTCATTTTAATCAAATTCTCAACAGGATTTGATTCACTAGATCATTCCTTTCATTTTAAAATATTTTCATTTGGCTTTTTAACTTCCATTCTGTCCTGATTTTCCTTACAGCCACTGCATAGTCCATCTTGATCTTCTTTGCCATGTCCTTCTTTTAACCATTTTGAAGTGCTTTTCTTTGTAGTTCTCTGTCCTGCTATCTTTTCTGTCTGTATGGTCTCCTTGGATTATTGCATCCAACATTTTAGCTTTATATAATGTCTATATAGGATTATTCCAGATCTAAATCTCCTTGGATTCCAGACTTGTATATTCAAATGCCTATCCAATAACTTCCTCTTGGATTTCTAATAGGCATTTAATTGAATCCCCAAATTAAACTGTTTACATTTTTTCTCAAACTTTCTTCTTCACCTGTGTTCCCAAAGCCAGTGAATGCTACCATTGTCTACTTATTCAGGTGTTGACTGAGCCGAAATTTTAGAATCATTCATCATTCCCTTTTTTTGCCTCATCAGATTATCAGCAAATCATATTGGTCCTTCCTTCAAAACCTGATTACTCACCATTATCTCCACTTCTGCAAACTTGGAATATGTTGATATCATCGTAACTTCTCACTCAAATACTGCAGTGGTCTTCCAGCTGATCTTCCTTCTATTCTTACTGGCTTATAATAGGGCAAACTTATCAGATTAATCATATATATATGTATGATATCAAATCAAACATCATACATAGATGTGTGTATTTATATGCATATATATATATATATATATATATATATATATATATAATATCAGAATTTTCACTTCCAAGAAGATGGAATACCTGGCAGAAGACTAATGCACCTATGGAAAAAAATCAGGCAAAATGCCAAGAGAAATATTTAGCAGCACCAAAAATATCTTGAAGTAAGGAAGACTAGTTGATCTAATAGTCTACAGAAGTGAAATTCTCATGTCACTTTTCTAAGAGAAGCAGTTACTAATTCTTGGTATGAGAATAAAGCTCTAGTAGATACTTCTGGGAAATAGAGAAGCAAATAGATATTTTGAGTGTCATGTAAAAATGAAGAAATAAAGTTAGGGACATAAGGGGATGCAAATATAATAGACGGTTAATAGAAAATATCCAAACAAAATAGCAAGAAAAAATAGAAAATATAGAAGAGTACATGACAGTCAAATATGAAACATTCAAAAATATCTCATGCTCATGATTTATTCTTCTCCTACTATACTAATGCCCTTGCTTTTCTTGAAAAATCACATGATTTCTCACTATTTTTACTTTATTTATTTATTTATTTATTTATTTATTTATTTGCTTTTTAGTGCTGCAGGTGCAGCATATGGAAGCTCCCAGGCTAGGGCTCAAATCAGAGCTGCAGCTGCTGTCCTATCTCACAGTAATGCAGGATCCTTAACCCACTGAATAAGGCCAGAGAATCAAACCCACATCTTCATGAATACTAATCAGGTTCTTAACCTGCCAAGCCATGACAGGAACTCCCAAGAAAATTACAAGGACATTAACTACTGCTGTTGTTTATCTCTGTTTAAAGTATACTACTGAATGCAGGCAGCCAAAAACAAGAAATAATTTATATGAATACTGGCATGCCACAGAAAATTATCTCGATTATCATGTGCTTACATACCAAGAAAAATCTGACGACAGATTAAAAATTATATGATTATTAAAAGAATTTGTCACGTAAAATAAATATAAATAAATCAAAAGCTTATCTTCTAAACTAGCACAGCTCATATATTTTATTTATAGATAAAAGATTAAGCAATGGCCCATACCGACCAGGTACATTTCTAGGTTCCTGCAAAACATCAGTGAACAAAATATACAAAGATCCAATCCATCATGTAACTTGCATTTGAGGGCTTGGAATCAATAGAAATAATGAATGAATTATAGCATGTGAGAAAGTAATGGTGTCAGAATAAGGAAATTTAGAATTAGATTAGGGTGAATGGCATTCAATGCAATGTTACAAGCAGAAGAATAATTGTATTACTTCCCTACAAGTCATCCTCTGTATTCAGATATTAACAGAGCTTTCTGAAATGTAACATGGCTACACCAATCATTTGCTTAAAACCCTTCCTCAGATTTCAGGTTGTTAGCATGACATAAGTGGTGCATCGTGATTTTGCTTCAGTCTGCATATTCAGAGTCATTGGGCCAAGGATCGAACCTGAGCCACAGCAGTGACAATGCCAAATCCTTAACACCTAGGCCACCAGGGAACTCTACATTGCCACTTTTATATGCATATTATGTTTCCTTGTCTAGGTAGTGAGCAACTTGAGGACTAGGACATTGCCCTTTTTGTTACTTTTTTTCCCCACAAGGATAGAAGATGTTTGGTATATTATAATTATTCAATATATGTTTGAGTAAATGATAAATAAACAGAAATAATATGAAAAATGGTTTTAACTGTGGACTTCAAAACCTTCTTTTCAAAGGGTTATCTGTATTTATTCAAAGAACACCAAGTATAGTATAGGAATGAAAAATAGAAAATGAAAATGTTTTATTGAATCAATTACCCACAACTTTTTTTGATTTGACTGTTTCAGCATAGTATGGCACACAGTGCTAAGTAAATATTTTTTAAAGGAAATAAATTTAATTATGCAGATGATTATATGACAGTTTACAAAGCTATAAAAGGTATAGCATTAGCAAGTAGCAAAAAAATTCAAATCAGCAGTCATATTTTCAATAGCATATAGTATTTATGAATGTAATATTAGAAAATTTTTTAAATTTTAATGAGGTGTTGACATTAGATGCAGATGAATTATACATATACATAATATAATTTTCACACAGAAAGTGAAAGGTTTGATTTGACTAAATAAAAAACCTGGAAATATGATGAGAAAATGTTCACAGAATGAAAAGTCTCAATAGCTAACCAAACTTAAATCTCATGCAATGATCGGGAAAGTATCCTTATTTTCTTTGGACCATGAGCAAGTTTTTTTTAATTTTTTTTTGTCTTTTTGCCATTTCTTGGGCCGCTCCCCCGGCATATGGAGGTTCCCAGGCTAGGGGTCTAATCAGAGCTGTAGCCACCGGCCTACGCCAGAGCCACAGCAATGCGGGATCCAAGTCGCGTCTGCGACCTACACCACAGCTCACGGCAACACCGGATCGTTAACCCACTGAGCAAGGCCAGGGACAGAACCCGCAACCTCATGGTTCCTAGTCGGATTTGTTAACCACTGCACCACGACGGGAACTCCTTTTTTTTTTTTAATTGTTGAGCATTCTTTTGTTAATATTATGTTCCAGATGCCAAAAAAATGTAATTTAAAATTTCTCCTTAGTCCTGGGAAATGGGACATAGTCTACAACTACTACTGCTACCACTACTATTATTTTTATTGTCTTTTTTTTTAGGGCCACACCCATGGCATATGGAAGTTCCCAGGTTAGGGGTCAAATCAGAGATGTAGCTGCTTGCCTACACCATAGCCACTGCAACGCCAGATCTGACCTGCTTCTGCAACCTACACCACAGCTCACATCAGTGCTGGATCCTTAACCCACTGAATGAGGCCAGAGATCAAAACTGCGTCCTCATGGATGCCGGTCAGATTTGTTTCTGCTGAGCCAGAATAGGAATGCTCTACTATTATTATTTTTAAACTTAGAATAAGACAAACTGACATAGCACAAAGGAACATATTTTTATCTTTAATAATTCTACTTGGAATTTTTACTTCTTATGAGAGTACAAATATTTAGTCAGTTTTACGTCTTATTCTCTATGGTGTGATATATATCTGCAATGTGAAATTTTAAAATATATAAACTATTTCAATAAGAAGTAGAGTTACTTGCATAGCAGTGTCACTGGTCATAATGTTTTATAGTTATACTTTTCTTTAAATTTTCCAAGAGAATGTTTATTTAAAATATTCTCTAAGGGGAACTGCCTCAAAATCAATCTATTTTAACAACAGCCTGAAGGACCTGACGTTTGTACTAAAATCATGCCGGTTTATGATTTTTATCTGTCTAAATACAAGTGATAAGAACAGAAAGGATCAGTGAACAATGAAAGTTAATTTTAGGACAAATGAGTTCATAGTTTAAGTAAATGAATTAAGATAAAGCTAAAGCTTACAAAACTGTAAACAATTCTAATGAGATTTTAAAAACTGAAGTAGTTATACATGATGTTTTTCTAAATAAAACTATTGAACACTATGCAATATGATTAAATTCATTTACTTTATATTATGATTTTATGCAAGTACATATTTTATTCTTTCCATAGTACACTGGAACAATTATGTAATACAATTTTTGATAGCTTAACTGAACTTGTCAGAGGGCAAAGTAGGTAGATGTCATTTTAACAGTATGTGGAGGACTTCACTGGATCCTGTCATTTGTCATTCCATAAACATTATCATTTAAATGAGAAACATTTTCTTGCCTAATAAATGGTAAATATTCTGGAGATGATTTAGCAGATAATTAAAACAGAATTTATTGGTAGCTAGCCATGATCCAAGCCTAAGGAAAGTAGATATGGGTTAGTTACATAGGAGAGAAAAGCAATACCTAAAGGGTGCAAAGAAGGTATTAATCTGGATAATCAAGAGGATTCCACAGCAGAGACAATGCGTGTATTCATTCCCTAAACCTGCTATCCTCCTCTAGGACCCATTACATTTAAGAATCATGTTTCTGATTCTAGAGAGAGAATGTGGGCAGAGGTGAAGTTCTTAGTATGGTCAAAAATATAGGTTGAGTGTTGACTGACCTTTATCCAGCAACAGGCAGAGAAATCAATTCTGTGATTTCTTCTTTCTTTCTCCTTTTTCTCCTTTCCTCTCCCTTTCTTCCTCACTTCTCTTCTCCCTCCTAATTCTCCCTCTCCCATTTGGTTTTTTTTTGTTTTTATTATATTTTAGACGATTCATCAATACTCAAAAATGTCTGGATGGGCAACTGGTTGTTTCTACTCAACCGATATATATCTGGATAGCACTACATAGGAGCAATCTACTCGAGATGCTAAAAGTTTATGGAAGGTAGGTAGCATCATTAACTGTGAAATGTGTATTTTTTTGAATATTTTCAAACTAAAACGTTCAAGTTTTTGTTTCCATCAATATAAGTGACAGAAAGTTTACAATTGAGTATTATATTGTAGATTCTAAGTACATCAAAGTTTGGTCAAAGAAATATTTTAAATATATTTGGGAATTCAGTTCTAAGAATTATTTTACACATGGATGGACATTAATATTTAATTATTTATATAATGGTTATATTTATTAAAACAAATAAGCATTCTCCAAAATATAAACTATTTAGAGTGGAAATAAGTTTTACCATTTATAAATTCATTTGATTTGCCCCTTTTAGCAATTTTTTTGGTCTTTTTGTCTTTTTTAGGGCTGCACTCACGGCACATGAAGGTTCCTAGGCTAAAGGTCTAATCAGAGTTATTGCTGCTGGCCTACGTACGCCACAGCCACAGCAATGCCAGATCTGAGCCACGTCTGTGACCTACACCACGGCTCATGACAACGCCAGATCCTTAACCCACTGAGCGAGGCCAGGATTGAACCGGCAACCTGATGGTTCCTAGTCAGATTCGTTAACCACTGAGCCACGATGGGAACTCCAGCAATTTCTTAATTAATTGGAATAAACAAATTTATTGAAACATTTCTGAAACATGAAATCCACTAACAACATCGCTACTTCATATGTTTTTTAAATTTTAAAATGATAATTATATGATTCCCTGAAATGATGGCTTAAAAATTAATTTTATCTTGTCACTTTCCTAGGGAAGCTGCAGTAGGAGAAAATTGCTTTAAAATAGAAAATTTCAGAAATTCTTCCAGTAGAGTGTATTATGTCACATTTATAGCATTTTGTTTTAGGGCATGTGAAACTTTCCATGTGTTCCGTAAAACATTTTGTACTATTTAACTTGTGTGACTTGCAATTAATCTCAGTGTAACAGAACAGCAGGAAATATTTCTGAGGTTTAAAATTGTTTTCTTTTCCAAATTTTCCTTCCAATATGTAATCTGGAGGTGTCATAAGAAAATTAGTTTTCCTAAAATTATAATGCAATATTCTTGCAACTTCTGGCATTTTAGTAGCAAGTTGCTCTTCTGTAGGTTTCTTTCAAAGTGATTATTGTGGTGAGGTGATCATTTTGCTCTAACCTCTAACAGTGAACTATATTTTAATTATTGTCATCAGCTGTATTCTACTATCTTATGGAGTATCTTCACTGCTGTTTTACCAAAACCCACAAACTCAACGTTTCAAAATTTCATTCTCTAATTGTCATAGGATTTAGTCAGACCATTTCCGTGAGCCTTCTTAATATGTGAAATAAATAATTATCCTAGCTGATGTCTCATCTTCCTCTGAGCCCCTAAATCATATGAAGTTTTGTTTTCAGTCTGGACTCCCAAAAGACTAGCTCCTCCTTATGATTTTCTTCTTGAAATGATACCACTTAAATTCAAAGTGTATCCTTTTCTTTATGCTTACTCTCTCTCTCACACACACACACATACCTCATATTTTGTTTTTCCATCCTCTTCTCATCTTTGTCATGTCAATTTAGGTCTTCATTAATTTGATCCTGAATTCCTGGCATAGCTCTCAAATCATTCTCCTTTCTATGCTCTTCCTCTTTAGGTCTTCCTTTTCACAGGGACTGTCAGAACAGCTCTAGTCATAGTCAAATTAATTCCTGACCCCTCTACATATCAAATTAACTGTAAACATAATAATACTCTGCCATTCAAGATTTCAACAGCTATTTCCAACCTTAGCCCTATTACCTGTCATAAACTACATAAACTCTAGTCCAACTGTTCAAAATAATATATTTATCTTTAAAATCATTCTTTGTGGGATCCTATTGTTTGGTGCATCTTAGTTTTATTTAGTTTTATTTGCTTTTTTAACTTTATCTCTACAAATTCCATGTGTGTGTTACATGCTTTCATTTCTGTGGAATTTCTTCCCTTGTCTCGTGAAAGGACATACTCTTTATGAAAGCACTACCCAGTTGCCATGAAGATTTTGTCATCCACAGCAGGAGCTCAGAGAAACTGAAATTACCTCATTAATATCTTTTTATACATGAAAACAGTATTAAGGGAGGGGAACGAGATGGCAGTATAGGAAAATCTCTGGCTTGACTCCTCTCATGACACACAAAAACTGCACTATACATAGAGCAGCTCTAAGAATGACTTGAAGACTAGCATACAATATTGTACACAACTAAGGAAATAAAGAAAAAGCCAGGTATAAGGGGACAGGTAGAAGTGGCTGAGGCACAGTCTGTCTGGGCCCCACACCCTCTCACAAGGGGACACACAGGTAGGAGGGATATCACAGACATGGAGGAACTCCCTGAGAACTCTGTGATCTGAATATTGCCTTGGACATCCCCCCCCCCAGACTAGGGAACGTTTACCCAGGAAAACAGTTCCCCATTACATATGGCTTTTCAAAACCAGCAGGGTTTATGTCTGGGAGGGCCAACAGGCTATAGGAAACCAAGATTCTGCCCTTAACCACCACTTAGAAAAACTTGCTCAGAGTCCCAGTGCAGAGAGTGTCTGGGTCATATGTTAGGGAGATTCATTGACCAATTTAGGGCATGTGCTAGAGGGATAGGGATCTGTTGGAACTTTCTCTGGGAACAGAGGTGATGGTCGTGGGTGCCATTTTTTTTCTCACCTTCTACATAGCTGGCACTCCAAAGCATCCTCCAACCCTGCCACAAATAGCAGGCATTCTCAGCCAACAGGGTGGCCATATACTACAGAGGGCCCACAACAGTTGCAGCTGTGCCTTACAACCAGTCAGGTCAGGGCCAGCCCTGTACACTAGGATACCTGAAGCAACTACAGCACAGCTACAGCAGGAGGACACACACAGCAAACACAGGGGACACTCCCAAAGCAGCTGGCTCTGGAGAAAGGGGAAGACTGTGCTACTGCCCTCCCCCCAGGACACCTTTTATATAAAGCCATTCCTTTAAGACCAAGAAACATGGAAAATTTACCTAATACAGAAAAAGAAACACAGAGACTCAGGCAAATGACAAGACAAACAAATATGTTCCAAATGAAAGAACAAGACAAAATGTCAGAAAAAGAACTAAACAAAATGGAGATAAACAGTTTATCAGATTGAGTTCAAGGAAATGGTCATAAAAAACTCACTGAACTCAGCAGAAGAATAGAGAACCCAGGGAGAACTTGAGCAAAGTGGTAGAAAATATTAAAAGAACCTATCAGAGGTGAAGAGTACAATAACTGAAATATAAAATATGATGGAGGGACTCAACAGCAGATTGGATTATCCAGAAGAAAAGATCAGTGATCTGGAAGACAGTGCAATGGAAATCACACAATCAGAACAGTTTAAAAAATGTATGATAGAGACCTACTTTAAGAAACAAGAAAAATATCAAAAAAAGAAATCTAACCTTACACTTAAAGGATCAGAAAAAAAGGAATAAACAAAACTCAAAGTTGGCAGTAAAAAGGAAATAATAAAGATCAGAGGGGAAATAAATAAAATAGAGACAAGGGGAAAAAATGGAAAAGATCAATGAAACCCAGAGCCATTTAAAATAAACAAAATTGATAAATTTTTAGCCGGACTCTTCTGGGTATTTACCTTAAACATTGATTTTAAAGGATATATGCTGCCCTGTGTTCACTGAAGCATTATTTACCATATATGGTACCCATGTCTATATATCTATATGCCTAATAGAACATTTTAGCCTTTTTCCATAAACATGCTAAAAACCACTGAAATGAATGGCTAAGGTTACTTCTTATAGTTGTGTGTAATTGCAGTGCTAAATTAATTGTTAAGTTTGAAATTCATGACACGGAAGATTGGAGTAATTTGACATTTAATTGAATAATTAAACTTATTTTATCAGCTCTTCATGATATCAGGATTTATTTGTAGTTAGCTACCTGCTCAAGACTACATTTGGTATTTAAATATTTCCCAGACAGCAAACATTCTGTTTATTGTTTTTAAAGAAAAGTTCTCAACTCTAAGCAAGATTGCAGTTTAACTCTGACTATATTGAAACAAAAAGAAAACATACACACATGAATATAATCTACATACGTTTCTGGAGAGATATCTAAATTCTCTATTGCCTTTCCTCATGTATATTATAAAACATGTACAAAATATCTATACCTAAATGATTGTTTTATCACTTGGTATGCTTAAAATATCTTGAGGGTTTTATTTGTGTGTGTGTGTGTGTGTGTGTTTTTGGACCGTGTTCGTGGCATGCAGAAGTTCCCAGGTCAGGGATTGAACCTGTGCCACAACTGTAACCAGAGCCACAGCAGTCACAATGCTGGGTCCTTAACCTGCTAAGCCATGAGGGAACTCCAAATATCTTTGATTTTTATAAATATGTATTCTGGCATGATTTAATATTAATAGATTTTTTGAAAAATGTATATTATGGGAAGAATTTGAAAAAAAAAAACTTAGCCAAAAAATAGCAATAGATGAAAAGAGTTTGGAGGAGGTAGGTATTTTTAAACAATGAAAATTTGGGTATTCTGCAAGAACAAAGCTATAGAAAGGTAACTATTTTTATTAAAAGAAGTATATATGTGCTTGATGGGACTGGCAATAATTATTCTTGGTCTATGTTCAAATGCATCTAAATTCAACGGGAAATTAGAGGTTGGCTCTGGACCATGCAAAATGATGTCAACTTATTCAGTGAAATGAAAAAAAAAAATCACCTAATTGAGGAAAAATGCTATCAGTCAAATTGGTAATTTTTCACTGTGTAGAAAAGTACTGAGATACTTAGCTGCAAGTTCCAACTAAACCAAATATTTCATCAGTGTAAAGGCATCATCAGTATCAGTAAAGCATCAGCTAGACAAATTAGCCTCTTGAATGAACACTGCACTCTCCAATTCTGGCATTTGTAAGATAAGTGACTTTTATACTTTCAGGTTCTCTCATACACAGTTACCTCTGTTTTAGAATGAATACTTAAGTCAAAGAGTAATTGTAAGTTTAAAGTGAAATAAATTGATTTCAAGTGGACATGGAATGTACCACATAGAAACTTCGTCCCTCTCCAGGGACTCTCAGTCAAACACATGATTTGACTAAATCACATTTCTATGGCTTTTATATTTTACTATCTATGCCAATGGAGAGCATAACAGTGTTTAAAGAATCCATAGGAGCAATACATAATAGAAAACAGCATAATTTGATGCTGCGATTCAGAGTGAATTAAGTATACTTTATATGGTTCATCTAAGCCATATCTTGTGTTTAACATAAAAAGTCTTAAATTCCATAAACAAAAAATTTTAAAGTTCTATATTGAGAATTATGCAAATTAAATTTACCACATGGAGTTCCCATCGTGGCTCAGCAGTTAATGAACCCAAATAACATTCATGAGGACTCAGGTTCTATCCCTGGCCTCGCTCAGTGGGTTAAGGATCTGGTATTGTTAGGGGGTTATAGGTTGTGTGTTATAGGTCACAGATGCAGCTCAGATTCCACGTTGCTGTGGCTCTGGTGTAGGCCAGTGGTTACAGCTATGATTGGACCCCTAGCTTGGGAACCTTCATATGCCACGGGTGCGGCCTTGAAAATACAAAATAATAATAATAGTAATAAAAGTAAAAAAAAAATTACCATATAGAAGATTCATTCAGTAAGAATCCACAGTTAATTAGGGAGTATATTTTATGCCTCAGGGATAGTACAAAGATGTAAGAAGTATAATAACAAATCATAGGCTCATGCTATTATATGACAAGAAATAATATCGCAAATTTACAGGAAGTTACATTACTGTGTTCAGGGTGGACTGTTGTGTAGGGCAGGGTTGTCACAGCCTGTATGATATGCCTTTGTGTTAGTGAGAAAAGGGTACCTCTTCTTCTGTAAAAACTGATTCCTGAGCCAGGGAGGAAGGCTTGGTGAGCTGAGTGCCAACTGAATTTTACCTCTTAAACATCCCCTTAGTCAGGGTCTTTGTACGATATGTACACAGTGCAGCAGAGCTGTATGGCCTTAGCTCAGGGATGGTAACTCAGTTTTGTTTTGATGATAGCATTGAAGAGTTTGCCTCAGTGCTAACTGGCAAATTAGTGGATAGAAAGTTCAGCTATGAATGCTGGTAGTGAAGACAACACTGCAAAGAGGAGTGTGAGCAGCAGTGGCAGAACCATTGCTCTACACTCTTGGTTTTGGTATTGCTTCCCTCCTCTTATAGGGTAATGGGTCTCCTATCAGCCTAAGTCCACGACAGTTCTGATGCAAGCACCTTATTCCCCTTCCTCATCCCCTGTCGTGGTTCCTGATCCAGGGCACTGCTTGATGATTCACATTCTGTCCACATGTCATTCCCTAAATTTGCAGTTTTCAAATGATTTTCACCTGTCCACATCTTTCCTCAAAACATTGAATAAGAATTCCCAAACACATACATGAGGAGCTTTAGCCCAAGGTCACACTTGTTTGTATATCTGCTCCCCTGCCCCCTCCCCCCAGTATCTCTGGGATACCACTAGGGCCTTTCAGACAGAAACATTGCTGCTCCCGAACTGTTAAGATGCCCTTTGTTTGTTCCGCAAAAGAGCCATCTATCTATCTCACATTTCTCTCAGACTCTGATTTTCTCTGGGGAAAACTAAAAATATGTATTTAAGCTCAAGAGTTAATGTTTCTCCCTACCTATGCATTATTTTTAAAAATGTCTCCAATGCCTTAAACTAAAAGAGTAAGTCAAATACCATGGGAAAAAAAAAATATATACATTTTCATTGTATATCTTTTCATAAGGAGCTAATTCTGATCCTATTTAGAAGTCCTTTTCTTTAAGCCTGTCACAAGGACACTAGTAAAATGCTGAGGGCCTGTGATTGATCAAGTTAGTTAAATCTTCAGGTCTGAATTTCCTTATCTACGAGTGGATTTAGTGTTATCTATCCATCTAGCAGGACTGTTATAAAGCCTGCACATGGCACATGTAAGAAGCCTAGTGCAAAGCTCTCAGGAAAGAGTAGTAATAATTATTCTGGGATAGTAACAAGAATGGGTTCACTAAATCGCCTTTCCATTGGAGTTCAAAAAGTTGCTCGTGAACTAAAAGCACCTGTATTGAATAGGAAACTCATGGTCAGAAGTCAAGGTACTCATTGACTCCAAGGCTGCCATTTACCCAAAAACCAGGAAGTCTTCTTCTTAGGAGAAAAATTTGTTCTTTCCTAAGGTGACTCTGCTTACAGGAGACTAAAGATAGTGATATGATTTATTTTTATAAATATTTAGATAGGCATGACCTCAAAATAAATATGTTAAGAAACTGCATGTGTTAGATGACTTCCAAAATTCATGGCCCTTACAAAAAACTATACTTTTTGCAAGACCAGGTAATCTTATGGAAAATAAAACTGTCTTTAGGAATATAAAAATAAGCAATACTTTGGAAATAAGAAATAACATTAATCATTACTACCCCTTTTCTCTAACCACACAATATGGTCTGTAACATATATTTCCCAATATTCAGGTAAAAAGTTTTTTCAGTAATTAATTCATTCCAAGCCAAAAGTAATATGAATATTTTAAGCTGCCTTTTGGGATATAATTGGAACCAGCAGCTTTTTTATAACTTAAATTTGGAAAGTTTTATTTTATTTTCACTGCCGTTATAATTATAACACAATCTAAATTCACATCTGGGAATGACTGAACCACTTTGCAATAATGTAAATATTACTTTCCAGGAAGTACTAGTCACAGGCATTTTATTTTTTTAATGTGTAAGAAGAGGAAATGAGCCACTTTCAATTTACAGCAAGGAAATGCTGAGTATGTTAAACAAATTCTTATTTTTTTTTTAATGGCCCCACTTGCAGCATAAGGAAGTTCCTATGCCAGGGACTGAATTCAACCCACAGCTGTGGCCTATGTTGCAGCTGCTAGATCCTTTTAACACAGGGCTGGGGATTGAATCTACACCTCAGCAGCCACCAGAGCTTCTGTTGTCAGATTCTTAACCCACTGTGCCACAGCAGGAACTCCTTTTTGTTTGTTTTGATTGCTTTCTCCTTATACGCAACTTCTTAAACACATAGATTAATTTCCACTTTCATGCTTTAAAAAATAAATAAAATATTTTGTTTGTTAACCTATTAACTCTCATTTAATATATTTATTTGGTACTCTGCAAAGTTGTATCAGTGTGATGTTCTTTTGATTGTAGGAAATTGAAGGATGAAGGCATTTGCAAAGAGATATTCCAAGAGGAGTTTATGAGTAGCCAGCAATTTGAGGCAACTAGTTAATTCAGAAGCAGGCACAGGGGGTAGAATTAAAAAACAGAACTGGACTTAAGAGGTTTAAATTCTGGTGGTTATACCATTGACCAAGCTCAGATAGTCTCCTTCTGGTATGTTCATAATTTCTATTATGTTACACCTCTCGCATTTGTCTCAAGTTCTTACACAGCCTACTCTGCTTTTCCAGTCTTTTTTTCTGATTGGTTTCAGTTTGGGAGGTTTCTATTGAGATACCTTTAAGCTCAGAGATTCCTTCCTCACCTGTGTACAGTCTAATAATAAGCCCATCAAAGACATTCTTGTTTCTGTTTTTGCTTTCCTCTAGCATTGCTTTTGATTCTTTCTTAGAATTTCCATCTGTCTGCTTACATTACTCATCTAGTCTTGTACGCAGTCTGGTTTATCCATTAGAGCATATTAATCATAGGTGTTTTAAATTCCTGGACTCATGATTCCAATATCCCTGCTGTATCTGAGCTGGGTTTCGATGCTTGCTAGTCTCTTCTGTGTTTGTTTTTGCCCTTTAATATGTCTTTATAGCCAGATATGACATACTTAGGGAAGGAACTGCTGAAAATAGACTTTTAGTCGTGTGGTGCTGAGGTGTGGGGGAAGGGTAGCATTCTATAGTCTGAAGAGAAGGGGTCAGCCTTTTAGCGATCCTGACCTCTGGATTGTGAACGTCACAGGTGCTTCTCACTTCCACTCTTCCACCCCCAACCCCTTGGCGGGATTGGATGGCTAGAGGCGGCTAGAGTTGGGTGGTCCTCTTTCATCTCGTAAAGGATAAAGCCAGCTGAGGCTGGGTACGTCCCTTTCCCCAGGTGAGCAGACACTAATGAAACCCCATCAGATCAGGCTCTAGTTAACTGGTTTCTCCTGTGCACAGGCTTTTTTAAGAACAGAGAGGGCTGCAGCGCGTTTCAAAATGGTTCCTTTCTTCCTGGACCTGCCAGAAGTGGAGATTTTTCATGGATACTCCCAGGGAGAACCTGGCCGAACCTTGGAGGTAAAACTCACAAAAACATGGGGTGGGGAAGGACCCACTAAAACTGGGTCCCCCAGGTTTAAGTTCTCAGACTTGTCCACGTGAAGCCTCCATTGATTCAGTTGCAGTTCAGGTTTCCCTACCTCAGTGGTGGTTCCTGCTGAGAATCTCTGCTCTGTGATTTCTTGTATTTACTTCATTTGGGGGTCAGCAGTTTGCCCTGGGACTTTCCTTCTCTATAGGATCTAAGGAGAGTTGTTGGCTTGTTAGCTCCAGTTATTACTCGTTATAAGGACAGAGTGGTGATTTCTAAGCGTCCTGTGTGCAGTCCTGAGGACTGGAAGTCCAGATATTCTCTGTGGCCTTAATTGCCTCACCAGTAAAACAGAGAATGAACTGAGGGGTGAGGCGTGCAGAGTGAGACTAATGATGGGGAGACATAGGCATTAGTTTTCTAGGAAGAGGCACAGCTTTTCTGTCCTTTTCTGGTTTGTGACCTTCGGTCTGGGTCACTGATAGATATGTCATGTGGTGCCCTAACGTGGTAGAATCAGCAAAGCTTGGAGTCAGTTGGAGGTCAGATTCATCACTGTCTTGGTTTCAGCTGGTTCCACCAGGTTTTCTGTTTTTCTTTTCCTATAGCTGCCGTTCATACTGTCCACACCCTGTGAGTAAAGATACAAGTTAGTTCTTGTTCAAGGGAGGTGTGGGTGAGTTTTGAGCAAAAGATTGCTGGCAACTCTAGTGATGGACTCAGTTTCTTAACTCATTCCCTTAAAACTTATCATACATTGTCTATTTCTGTGCTCTCCTAATTAGAACAGACCATTAAAAAAATACATGAATGTATGCTTCAAATGATGCTCCACAATTTCTAAGATAGTAACACATTTGTGTGCCTGCAGTATTTAGGTGGATGCCTTGAAAGTGAATTTATGTAACCATTATTAATGCATTCTGTTAAACCCTAAAATTTATGGTTTAATGATATTTCTCTCCCACAAGAGATTTCTACAGTGCAAATACAGAGGTAAAATCATTTATTTTCAATAGGATAGACTGACTTTACAGGTTAATGTGCTTTCATTCCAAAGGTAAACTCTATCATTTTAGTCAATTAACTTTTTGTCCTTTGTTCAAAGTCCAGAAATGATAAGAAGTTACTTTGTCACTTTCCCCAATCTGGGAATTTCTCTGAAGTTGTAATTACTATAGTGAGAGTTTTAGATTTATTGCATTTTACCTGTATCTAAGAGGCAACATGGTATCCAGTACAAGTTGAATTTTCTATAATGGATTTTATCAGGTGGTCAGGACCTTTTGAAAGTAATAGAACTAAGGTCTTAGTGTTCATCTGATACAAATAACTGCTCTGAAAGGAAAAGGAGTTTTGATTAATACTCTTTTACAAATGCAGCAAGATTGTGCTTTTACTGTAAATGCAGAAGCTAAAGATGGAGTCTGAATGTGCAATTGTAATGAAAATTTAGCACATACCCTAATTCAGGCATTCCACATTTTACACCTGTTCCAACTGATTCTTAACTGGTTTATTGCCACTAAAATTCACCATAAATCACATAGACATATTAATTACTTGAAATTACTACTAAGCATCTGGAAGATCAGAGTTAAAACTTGCATTGGTTGTCCAGACTCCTGTACTTGGCATTCAAGGATAAAAACCTGTTCCTTAGACTCTAAAATTTTTGCTCCTATGGTCTTCCCAAGGTGACCTATTCTGTCATTTAGCACACTCAAAATGTCATACCCATCCCTATCTAGTACTTAAATATTATCTTTCAAAACTGAGCTTAATTCTGTCTATCCTCTGCAATTCTTTACTGGCGACATCAAAGCATATTCAACTCGGTATTACTTCTCATCTTGACCAATCATCTGGCATTTATTTAATAGATTCTTAGATTCTTAGTGTGTGGCAAGTCTGCATTGACTGGTCAGTAATCTTGAGTCTATTATTAATGATACTCTTTGGAAAAATAAGCCAAAATATTAAAAATGGACTATAATAGAATAAATGGCATTTAAGTTTTTTTTTCTTTTGCTTAAATGTGCAAGTTGGTATTTTTATAATAATATTAGTTAATGATAACCATTAGTGAAGATAGAAGAACTTAATTCAAATGGAAAAATCATTAGTGCTTACTGAAGAACATACAGAGGGCTATATAAACAACAACAAAAAAAAAAGGTGAAAATTTGTGTACCTATCAGTTCAATAGTTAAACACTTTAAAAGCCATCCAGAGAAGGGTAGTTCCTGGATGATAATGAAAACACCTGAGCATAATGAAAACACCAAGCTGAAAGAGGTAAATACTTGAAAATATAATATGCATAGAGGGCTATCAGCTTTAAGAAATGAAATAGAATTATCCATTTTGCAGTTATATTGCTCTTCATTTATTTCTGTCATAATATATAACATATCCTTCACTAAATAAGGATAAAAAAACACTAGTCTTACAAAATAATTATTTTATATGAATACTGGTAATTATTCAGTGCAATTAATTAAATAGAATATTAACTACCAAAGAAATAGCCAAAATGACCTTAATACCAATCATCTTATTAACAATAATATAAAGTGCGTCATAAATTTAAAATTTTACAATGAAATATAATTCTTAAAATAATATGAAGTTTTTTGTTGTTTGTTTGTTTGTGGTTTTTTTTTTTGGTTTTGTGTTTTTTTTGCTTTTTCTTGGGCCACTCCTGCGGCATATGGAGGTTCCTAGGCTAGAGGTCACATTGGAGCTGTAGCCACTGGCCTATGCCAGAGCCACAGCAACGCAGGATCCGAGCCCCGGTTGCAACCTACACCACAGCTCACGGCAACGCCGGATTCTCAACCCACTGAGCAAGGGCAGGGATCGAACCCGCAACCTCATGGTTCCTAGTCGGATTCATTAACTACTGCACCACGACGGGAACTCCGAAGGTTTTTTTTAAATATTCATGAAATACTTAATGTTTGGAGAGACTAACCTGAAAAAACATTTGTTAAGCTTGATGTCAGAAAATGTTTGGCCTATGTTTTCTTTCAGGAGTTTGATGGTTCTTGTGTTATATTTAAGTCTTTAAGCCATTTTGAGTTTATTTTTGTGCATGTTGTGAAGGTGTGTTCTAGTTTCATTGATATGCATGCAGCTGTCCAGGTTTCCCAGCAATAGTTGCTGAAAAGACTGTCTTTTCCCCATTTTATGTTCTTACATCCTTTGTCAAAGACTAATTGACTGTAGGTGTCTGGGTTTGTTTTTGGGTTCTCTATTCTGTTCCATTGGTCTGTATGTCAGGCCAGTCTTACAAAACAACAGACACAAAAGCAAAAATAAACTGATGGGACCTAATCAAACTGGCAAGATTTTGCAGAGCAAAGGAAACCAAAAAGAAGACAAAAAGACAACTTAGAATGGGAGAAAATAGTTGCAAATGATGTAACTGACAAGGGCTTAATCTCTAAAATATACAAAAAACTTAGACAACTCAACAGAAAAAAAGCCAACAGCCCAATTGAAAAATGGGCAAAAGACCTGAATAGATATTTCTCCAAAGAAGATGATACAGATGCCCAACAAGCACATGAAAAAATGCTCAACATCCCTGATTATTAGAGAAATGCAAATCAAAACTACCATGAAGTACCACCTCACACCAGTCAGAATGGCCATCATTAATAAATCCACAAATAACAAGTGCTGGAGGGGCTGTGGAGAAAAGGGAACCCTCCTGTACTGTTGGTGGGAATGTAAATTGGTACAACCACTATGAAAAACAGTATGGAGATGCCTTAGAAAACTAATATATAGAACCACCATATGACCCAGCAATCCCACTATCGGGCATATATCTGGACAAAACTCTCCTTATAAAAGACACATGCACCCTCATATTCATTGCAGCTCTATTCACAATAGCCAAGACATGGAAACAACCCAAATGTTCACCAACAGATGATTGGATTAGGAAGATGTGATATATATACACAATGGATACTAATCGGCCATAAAAAAGAAACAAAATAGTGCCATTTGCAGCAACATGGATGGAACTAGAGACTCTCATCCTGAGTGAAGTAAGTCAGAAAGAGAAAAATACCATGTGATATCACTTATATCTGGAATCTAATACATGGCACAAATGAACCTTTCCACAGAAAATAAAATCATGGACTTGGAGAATAGATTTGTGGTTGCCAAGAGGGGGGGATGGATTGGGAACTTGGAGTTAATAGATGCAGACTATTGCCTTTGGAATGGATAAGCTATGAGATCCTGCTGTATAGCACTGGTAACTATGTTTAGTCACTTACGATGGAGCATGATAATGTGAGAAAAAGCAAGGTATACTTGTATGTGTAACTGGATCACCCTGCTGTACAGTAGAAAATTGACAGAACACTGTAAACCAGCTATAATGAAAAAATAAAAACCATTATGAATTACAGAAAAAAAATCTTATCTACAAAAAATATTTAATGTTAATCGCTTTTTGTAAAGTGTGTGAATAATAGTATTTCACATAGTCCATCTCAAAGTTAAAAATAACACAATATTTTATGAAATTACATGATACCTTAGGAATTATGAAGAACATAATTAAACTTTAAAGAATTTGATTAAGAGCAGTTACAGGAGAAGCATGAAATATGATGTACTAGATCATCAGATGAGGAAAGCATTCCAGTTTACAGGAATAGTTTAATCCAAGTTAGAGAAGCCAAAGCAAACACATGTGATCAAGATATGAAAAATTATGGACAATAATTGGCATTTTAGGGAAAAGCCCAAATAGAAAGATGCTAGCATCCAAGGAGCAGTCTTTTAACATATTGAAATAAATAGTGGAGAGCAATTGTAGACTATGAACACATGAAGTTAGGAAAGGATATTCTAAACGATTGATGAGCAAATGTAAATTAGACTAAAATGGAAGGGCAATCCCTAAAACAATGAAATATCAAAGAAAATAGAAGATGGAAATGTTCAGGACTGGGAGAGGAGCAATAAGATGAAGAAAGTATTCCAAGAATAAAAATACTTCAAAGAATAAAATTGGTGACAATTAGATGTAGAATGGTGAAGACAAAGATAGTCTAAAGATTTTCAAAGATACTGTGTAAAAAATGGAATTTGTTCTTGGGAGTTATTTTGTGGAACAAAAAGATCATCTCAAGTACGTTAAGATTGAAAGTTTGAAATGACTATTGACCGTCCAATGGAAATGACATAAAAGAGGTGTATTTTAGTGATTGAAGTGCATTTTAGTATAGTTTTACAAAAAATATGAGAAAAGCTGTATGAAACTTTGGAATGATTTTCAGGTGAAGTTATTTAGTGGGGAAAAAAGCAAAAAACAAAAAAACCTAATGTGGGAAAGACAACATATTGTATGTTTTCTGTAAGAAAAAGTGAACATAAGAAAAGGACATATATCTGGTTTATCTGGTTATCCTTATAAGAAGAAACATTAGAAGGACAAGTCATAAAGCCATGGAGTTTATACATAAAGGAATGCGACAGCTGTGTGGCGAAGGGACACAAAAAGAGGTGGTCAGATATTTCTCAACGTATACCTTTTACTACAGCCTTTACTTTTAAAAGCATGTCAATAGTGTGCCTAAAAAGGTCAGAAATGAGTAAGATTGAGGAAAGAGGGTAAAAAAAAAAAAACCCTCAAACTAAAAGCAAACTGAAACGAAAGAATGTAAATATATTTCAAATGAATACCCTAACCACACTGAATGAGAAGAAGGGAGGAATAGGCAGGGAGAAAAGGGAGAAAAGAAAATAAGCCGAAAAGGAAGAATGCAGGTAACTGAGGAACACATACATATTATTTGATTATATACCCTGAGTCTGGGATTGGTGGGCTGTGGGTATTAAAGATGGAAATGAAAAGAAATCCTGACATCTTTTTAGTAGATATGCTTATGGTAGTGGCAAGTGGAGAACCCTGAAATCAATTTCAATGAAATATATACTTAATCAAATGAATACATGTGCTGATGATGGTGGCAATTGAGATTCTCCATTCTGAGTGGAAGAAAGAAGAGTCCCAATCTCTAGAGTAAAATTTTCCCAATACAAGTTGACAGTTCTGGGTTTTTCTTGTCCAGACCTTGGCCAAGTAATGTTTTATCATTAACTCTTCAATGATTTCAAGCGGATTTTTTTTTTCATTTCATCCAAATTTTCTAGTTATTCCTTATCGGGGATTTTGAATTTGCCCAGTACTAGAAGGGAATAATCCATATTTACTTTTTTATGTTTATACACACACACATATGCATACCCTATGTGTTTTCTCTGCAGAATCCTGACCAATACATATGCATATATATTTTATATGGTAGTATGATGAAAAAAAATATTTACAATACAAGATAGGCAAGTATATCGGAGTATTTAATTTATAAGCAAAAATGGAATAATCTACTTTGTTGGAGTGCCTCATAACTCAGTTATTATACTTCTTATATTTTGTATGTGTGTGTGTGTGTGTGTGTATATATATACACACACAATGTATTCCTTTGGCAGATAATCCAGACTTACGGCTTGATATATTTTCTGACAACTGTAAATTGAGTTCCAGACATTATCCAACTGCCCATCAATGTTACAACATATATATATATATATGTGTGTGTGTATGTATATTGTATTAGATATATATACACTCTAGGTGTGTATATATATATATATATATATAGTACCTCTAACATAATTTTTGAAAAATTTTATTAAAGCATCATTTATAATTTTGTGCCAATATCAATATCTACTCTACAGCAAAGTGATTCAGTCATATATATATGACATATATATATATATCTTTAGTATTTTTTATCATGGTCTATCCTAGGAGATTGGATATAGTTTCTTTTGCTATACAGTAGGACCTTATTGCCTACCAATTCTAAATGTAATAGTTTGCATCTGTTAATCTTCCCTCCCCCTTGGAAACCCACAAGTTTTTTCTCTATGTCTGTGAGTCTGTTTCTTGTTTAAGATAGTTTGTGCCATATTTTAGATTCCACATATGAGTGATATCATATATGGTATTTGTCTTTCTCTGACTTTACTATATATGATAATCTAAGTTGCATCCAGGTTGCTGAAAATGGCATCATTTTGTTCTTTTTTGTGGCTGAGTAGTATTCCATTATATATATATACACCACATCTTCTTAATTTGTCAGTAGAGATTTAGGTTGCTTCCATGTCTTGGCTATTATGAATAGTGCTCCTATGAACCTACAGGTACATGTATCTTTTTTAATTGTAGTTTTGTTCAGATATGTGCCCAAGAGTGGGATTTGTGGATCATAGCTAATTCCATATTTAGTTTTCTGAGGAATCTCCATGCTGTTCTCCATAGTGGTTGTACAAGTTTATATTCCCACCAACAGTGTAGGAGGGTTCCCTTTTCTCCATTCCCTCTCCAGCATTTTTTATTTGTAGACTTATTTATGATAGCCATTCTGAATGGTGTGAGGTGGCACATCATTGTAGTTTTGATTTGTATTTCTCTAATAATGAGTGATGTAGAGCGTTTTTTCATATGCCTATTAGCCATCTCTGTCTTCTTTGGAGCAATGTCTATTTATATCTTTCCATTTTTTGATTGGGTTGTTTGATTATTTTTTTTAATTGTCATGTTGTGTGAGTTGTGTATTATGGAGATTAAGTCCCTGTCAGTGTTTCCTTTGCAACTATTTTCTCCCATTCAATAGGTTGTCTTTTTTTTTTTTTTTTTGGTTGATTGTTTTTTATTTTTAAATGGTTTCCTTTGCTGTGCAGTAGCTTATAAATTTGATTAGGTGCCATTGGCTTATTTTTGTTTTTATTTCCATTACCTTGGGTGACTGATCTATGAAAAAATTTGTATGGCTTATGGCAGAGAATTTTTTGCCTAGGTTCTCTTTAGGAGTTTGATGTCATGTCTTATGTTTGTATTTAAGCCATTTTGAGTTTATTCTCGTGCATGGTGTGAGGGTGTGTTCTTGTTTTATTGATTTATTTGAATATGTCCAGTTTCCCCAGAACCACTTACTGAAGAGACTTTTTCCCATTTAATATTCTTGTCTACTTTTGTCCAAGATTACCTGAGTGTAGGTATCTGGGTTTATTTCTGAGTGCTCTATTCTTTTGGATTGATCTGTATGTCTGTTTTTATACCAGTACCATACTGTCTTGATTACTGTACCTTTGTAATATTGTCTGAAGTCTGAAAGAATTATGCTTCCTGCTTTGTTTTTATTCCTCAGGATTCCTCTGTAGATTGCTTTGGGTAGTATGGCCATTTTAACAATGTTTATTCTTCTAATCCAGGAGCATTGGATATCTTTTTTTTTAATCTTCTTAATTTTCTTGATTAATATTTGATAGTTCTAAGCATATGAGTCTCTCACCTTGTTGGTCAGGTTTATTCCTAGATACTTCATTTTTTTGGTGTGATTTTTTTTGAAGGTTTTTTTAATTGCTTTTCTAATATTTCATTGTTAGTATACAGAAATGCAGCCAATTTCTGAGTTCTAATCTTGTATACTGCTGTTAAGATGATTTTATTTATCACTTTGAGTAGTTTTTGTGTGGAGTCATTAAGGTTTTCTATATGGGTATCATATCATCTGAATAGGGTGACAGTTTTACATCTCTTCCAATTTGGTTACATTTTATTTCTTTCATTTATCTGATTGCTATGGCTAGGACTTCAAGTAAAATGTTGCGTAAAGTTGGTGAGAGTGGGCATTCTTGTCTTGTTCCACATTTTAGTGGGAAGCCTTTCTGCTTCTGTTGAGTTTTACATTGACTTTGAATTGGTCATAAATGGTTTTTATTATGTTGAAATTTGTTCCCTCTATATACGCTTTGGCAAGAGTTTTGATCATGAATGGATGTTCAGTGTTGACAAGTGCTTTCTCTGTATCTATTGAGATGATTGTGTGGTTTTTGACTACTTTTGCTAATGTGGTATACTACATTGACTGATTTGCAAATGTTGAACCATCCTCATGAACATGGGATGAACCCCACTTGGTTGTGGTGTATGATCTTTCTTATGGCTTTTTGGCTTCAGTTGGTTGAAATTGTGTTGAGAAACTTCACGTCTATATTTAGCAAGGATGTTGGCTTATAATTTTCCTTTTTGGTAGTATCTTTGATTTTATTGTTAGGCTGATGGTGGCTTAATATAATGTCTTTGAGCATGTTGATTGTTCAAACTTTTGGAAAATTTTAAGAAGGTCAATTTAAGTTCCTTTTTGTATGTAGAATTTGCCTGTGAAGCCATGTGATCATGGACTTTTGTTTGTAGGGGATGTTATTACATATTCAATTTTATTTCTTCAATCTGTTCAAATTATCTGCTTCTTATTGATTCAGTTTTGGTGGGTGAATGTTTCTGGAAAGTTGTCCATTTTTCCTAGGTTGTCAAATTTATTGGCATATAGTTGTTCATGGTATTCTTTCTTTTTCTTTGTATTTCTGCAGTATCAGTTGAGATTTCTCCTTTTTCTTTTCTTATTTTGTTTATTTGGACTTCTCTCTCTTCTTGCTGAGTCTGGCCAGTTTTGTCAATTTTGTTTAACCTGAATAAAAAACCAGCTCTTGGTTTTAATGATTTTTTTTCTATTGCTTTTTAATCTGTTTCATTGATTTCCTCACTGATCTTTGTGATTCTTTCTTTCTTTTGACTTTATATATTTTTTACCTTGTTTTTCCAATTTTTTGAGGTGGTAGGTTAGGTTGAGATTTTTCTTGTTTTGTTGAGGAAAGCCTCTATTACTATGAACTTCCCTCTAAGAACTGCTTTTTGTGGTATCCCATAAGATTTGGTATGGTTGTGATTTCATTATCATTTGTCTGAAGGTATAATTTTATGTTTAATTTTCTTATTGACTCATTGTTTGTTTTTAGTAGCATGTTGTTTAGTCTCCATGTGTTCAGTTTTTTCTCATTTCCTTTTCTGTGGTTGACTTTTTGTTTCATGTCATTGTGGTCAGAGAGGATGCTTGAAATACATTCTGTAATCTTAAATTTGTTGAGGTTAGTTTTGTGCCCTAGTTAATGTTCTATGTGCATTTTAATAGAATGTATAGTCTGTTTTTTCTTTTTTTCTTTTTTTGGATGTAAAGTCCTGAAATTATCAATTTTATAGAACTATTCTATTGTGTCATTTAGGATCTCTGTTACCTTACTGATTTTCTGTCCAAAAGATCTGTCCATTGATGTGTGTAGGGGAGTGTTCAAATCTCATATTATTGTATTCCCATCAACTTCTGCTTTTATGTCTGTTAGTATTTGTTTTATGTATTTGGGTACTCCTATATTAGGGTCATAGATGTTGATGAATGTAATATCCTCTTCTTTAATTGATCCTTTTATCATTAACTAGTGTCCTCATTTGGGGCATTTTCATTTTTGATAATATAATTATCTACACATTGTAAATATATTTCTCTGTACATTGTAATTTGTGCACTTTTTTGTAAGTTAATGACATTCAAATATACACATTTTTTAAAAATCCTGTGCTCTTAACTGCTATCACATGTATGTATAGATCAAGCTTTTATGATATTGGCTACATCTAGATATTAAAGAGTAAAATTAACTTTAAAAACTTAAAAATAATAGATACTTAGGTATGGTTAATGTAGGTGGTCTTGTAAAGCCTAGAAATTTATATGTAGGGTTTATAATACCATAGTCTACATGATGAAATATTCTGTGATACTCACTGTATATCTCAACACATACAGAAAGACCTAGGTAAATTTATTTCTATAAAAATGAGTACAAAGAATTGAAAGAATCGTGACTCTAAAGTATTTTACATACAACTGGAAGAATTAGGCATATGTTTAATAAAGTGTTGAAAATTGGAAGGTTGGCAGCTTCTCTGGTAGACACACATCAAACATCTCAGCTCATTTTGTTCAAGAAGGCAGTTGGGAGTTTGGGAAGGGATGGCCAATGAGGCAGTCATTAATTTTTGTCCAATGGATTTGCTATTGCAATTAATGATGTTGAGCTTGATAAGAACATTTGGTAGGGTGATAAAACAAAATCTTGTATCATTCAACATTAAAAGAGAATGAGAGATACAAGTGTAATTAGTTGGAACTAGTTTAGAAAATAATTGTAGAAAAATCCATTACAAAGAACTGTACAGAGTTGAAGAACTAGCTGTAGGAGGATATTGGGAAAAGGGAGACTTTTCCTAAAGAAGGGAGAGACATTAAATACTACTGTTTGTATGCTGATATAAATAATACAGTAAAGGAGCAATACTAGTAATAACAGAGAGGTAGAAATTGCACTTGGAATGCCTTTGAGTAGGAAAGAAGGGGATGGGATTTGTACAAAAGTGGATCATGGAGAATCATCCTTTCTAAGAGAAGGAGTATCAGAGTGTGTGTGTAAAGATATAACTATAATGATGTAACTTGAGATGTGATATGGTAGAAACTCTCTTCTAATTATTTCTGTCTCTAATTAAAAATTAGATGCGTATCATTTGCAAGTGGAGAAAGGGGAATAGGTATTACGAGTTTAAAGAGGGAAAAGTTTTGTAAGAGAGTGAATATGTTCAGTAAATATCAGAATTGATGGATAGTACTGGGCATGTATTTGTTGTTGGAGGTCATAAAAATAGAATAAGAGCAGCCATAAAGTTTGTGCATTTTTCTCTGGCTATGTTTTGCTGTCCTGAAGCAGTATAATAGACAGAAATTTGAATTTAAGTAGATTGCTGTTTTGCCCAGCCAGAATAACAGTGATTACAAAGGAATAAGGGTGTATGCAAAGAACTGATTATAATAACAATTCATGTAGGCTGGAAAAGGAGAGATGTGAGGACAATATGGGGATGTGGGGCCCTGGACAAAGTCAATAGATGAAAAGTGCAAGTGAGTTGGGTATGGAGAAGAGTAAGAAAGGTAGTGTGCCAGAGAGTTTTTAATACTGTCATTAAAGATTATATTTTGGAGGGAATGCTCTTAGTTATGAAGGAGAAGCCTAAATTACAACCATAGAGTGGGAAGATGTAAAGTAAGATCAAATAGAGGATGTTAAGTTTCCAAGAGGCTAGATTATTGAGAAGTTATTTTACATGGTATTGAATATCTCAATATTGAGTAAAATTTGAGTCTATGATCTTCAAACCGTAGGGATTTTAAAGAGAAGGATAAAACAATTAGCTGAAAGAACACAGAGAACATCTATCTCAGTGTTAAGACCATCAGTAAGAGGACCACTAAGGCTGAGGGACAGTTTGGTCAGTGAAAATCCAAGTTTCAGTTACACTGAAGTTAGAAAATTATGGAGAAGAGATTGAGGATATAAGAGATAACAGTCTAATGACAGACTGTGAGATCCAAAGAGCACAGTGGAAAAGCTGAGGAGCTGAAAGGAGGTGGCAGTTGGAGGAATATTAGCACGTGCTTAGGTCTAGAGATGAATTGTCCTGGTGACATCTTAGACAAATTGGGTTGGCACTGATAAAGGTATTGCAAGAATGGACTTATCTCCTGACACATGGAGCTCTGTGGCTCCTTCTTTACTTACAAATCATGAAATGCACTGTTTTGTTCTTGTCTTTAAATAGTGTATAATCTAGTGTGCCATATAGATTATGTGCATAAAAAGTACACAGATATTACCCACATACTAAAATCATGTAAACAGGTAAATTTAAGCTACAAATCAATGAAACATCAATACTGTGGTTACACCAGAAAGGCGTTTTTCAGATCCATATATGTCTCTCCATCTCCATAACCCAATGACTCACCATTATCTAATGGTAGGTATTATTTAACCTACCATTATCTTTTTCTGAGACGACTACACCATTTTCTAAGTGATCAGTAGTATCAATTATTTCCTGCCTTCAGTGTTTCATCCTCATATCACATTCCTCTGTATGATTTCTCTTGATTCTGGCTCACATGCAGCAAGGATTTAGAGGTGTGGACTGTCTGGCGGGGGACTATTCCAGCTAGGAAGTGCTGCAGCAGTGGTGCTGGGATAGAGCCAGCAGTCTCGTGGAATAGGGATGAGGCAGGCAGGCTGGCTCTACAGGCAGGCCTGTTCAGTTCAGGGCAGGGAGTGGCTCTGGGTCAAAGGGAGGGCCTTAGGTCAAAAGTTACAGCTCTCATTAGGGCGCTTTTAATGGGCCATTCCTGGTCAGTCTCCCTGCGCTAAAGTCACTCCTGCTGCAGGTTGCCTTGGAGAGGATATTGCAATCTAGCTCGAGTCAAATTTGCAGCAGTGTGCAGCAAATTTTCTTTATACCTTCAGAGAGAGAGAGAGCAGGCTGTCCTGGCATCGGGACTGGCTCTGCTTGCAACTGAGTCTTTCCTGAGTATCCCTATACAGTGGATGTGTTTGGGGATCTGATTTCTTCTGCTCCAGGCCCACTCATACTTCTTGTCCCAGCCCCGCTCCACTGTGCACGAAGGCTGAATGTTGTTTGTTCTCGGTATGGGGGCATGTTTTAATCCTCCAGTTGGTTTCCTGTGCATGGGGAACAGGTTATGGGGAAGTGCCTCTCTGAAGAGGATACCTCATTTGTATAGGGAAGTGCTCTGAAGACATGCCTCTGGTGTCTGTGCATGTCCTTACTATTTGATGGCAGACCTCCTATTTTTGGTAATGATAAATGGCCTGGTTTGAATCACCCCAGTCCAATCCCCTATCCTATCCTACCTACCTCTCACTGCAGCTAAAAGAATCTTTCTGAAGACTTCAGTAACCTCCCATTTAAGTTTAGGACAAAAATCTTTCTTTAAACATGATTCAAAAATCTTTGCAGGAGTTTACATTTACTCATTTCTAAAGGCTTTCTTTTCATTCCAGATCCTCTAACTATAGAAACTCCGCACATGTGATTACTTCTGCAACTTTACCTCTCTTCCTCTTCAAATTAACATCTTCATATCTATACCCAATTCCAGTCATTCTCAAAGAGAAAACTTCTTGTCCTCCTTGAGTACATCAGTACCCTAATATATTCTCATGCAGTGACAATTATCTCTCATTCACAGTGCTGCTACCTTGGCAATGTTACATTTACTTGAATAGCTTTTTGATTAAAACCAGTTTTTCTTTCTAGACTCAAAAGCCTAGGATGACTCTTATAAGTCATGTTTCTTTTTTTGAATTACTTAAGACATGTCCCAGGCATAAATTTGGCTTATATTTATTAAACCATTTAATTGACTAAATCTTTTTTCCCTTAAATATTTCTTAAAACATAGATTTCTGTAAAACCTTAGGGTTTAGACAACAAGCAGACAGCACTAGGGTACATTTGCATGATAACTAAGAGAAGAAAGGAAACACAGGGCATTCTTTAAGAAGAGAAATATTAGGGAAGGAGATTTCAGGAATAAAATGGTAGAGCTGCATTTGAAGTATAGTCAATGAAAAGAACAGATAATAAGAATCAATTTCGTTGTGAATTCTGCTTTTTTTCACATGACTAAACAAACCCTAACTTTGCCTTCCTCACATTTCACGTTTCCAATGTTGCTGCATATTGCAGAAAATAACCTGCTTATGCTGGCCTTAAAGGTCACCTGCTTAGTGACCAGAAAATTCGCTTATAGAAGGAACTTTATGTGCCAGTGATTTAGACCTGTTCTACTTTAAATGGAGCACTTGCAATGGCCCTGAAGAATGCTGTTCAAAGTGCAGCCTTTGCGGGCATTAGAGCCAAGGCACGAGGTCACACTCTGCTTTCCATTCACAATTCCCTTTGTTCCATGTGTTTCAGATATGTCTTTCACTTTTTATTTTTCCTAAAAATCTCCAGTACATTCACTGTGGAGTTCTCATAGTATTTGAAAACATAGCTCTTTGAGGAAATTTCAAATTATTAGAGGTAAAGACATTCTCAAAGTCTGTGTTTTCTCTTGTAGTTCTCAGATTAAATTCATTCTTTGAATAATCCCTTATTGGTTATGAAACCAAGCTTTTATAATCTTATGACAAATACAGATCAGGAATCCATGCCGAATTAATTTGTAGATATTAGTTTGCATGTCTCTGGAAAATCTTTCTGGGAAATAGACAAGTATTCTTGTAAAAAGTGATTAAATTTGAGCACATGTTTGATTTTATGACTGCTGGATGATGTCTGTTTATTCAAAAGCATGAGTTGCACAAAGATGTGACATTGCCATTATTAACTTTTGTACATGTTTTATATCACCTTACAAAATACATTACTTTTCTTCCTTTGATTTATGTACATGTTTGTTTATAGTTAGCATTTTAGTTTATTTCTAAATAATGCATGCTTTTAAAGAGACTTTTAGATGTACTTGCCTTAGTGTATATATTTTTAATATTCAAAGATAAGAAATGTAGCTTTAAGGCAAAAACTATAATAAGCCTTTGTAGATTGAACTGAGATTGAATTATACATTATCAAAATTGGTGTTAATTAAAATACAGATGTCACTGTCCAAATCACCTCACATGGAGCATGAGCTAGGAAATATAAATACTAGCACTTCTGATAAACTCTTGGGGTTTTGAGTGGGTTCCAGGTGCCTGAATCTTCATTCACATTATATTATCTCATTCACATTGTATTATCCTCATTTTACATCAAGACAGGGTCTTTATATATGTCAGTTTCCATTTATATGTGTGCCTGACCTGAGGCTTGAAATGAGGTCAGGCTTTCTGGTCAGAATGTAACTGAAGCCAAAAACATCTGGGGATTCTTGTCAAAAGTAAAGCAGTGTGTTCACTTACAATCTTGATGTTTTATCCAAGGCCCATGTACATTTACTTTAGTTAGAATTTTTCTTCTTTTATATTGATTCTTCATTTCCTCATATTTCCCAAAATTTCATAGGGTTGTGCATTTTTACCTTGGAGTTTAGTGCACACGTACACAAAATATCCAGTAACTGTACTGTTCATGTCAACTCTGTAGATATTTGCTATTGGAAGGAGTCAGTGGTGTGCAGAGGATGTTCATGTCAGCTTGAGAGAGTAGGTTGTGAACAGCTCTTCCCAATGCTGATTTAAGTGCCTTTCCCTTAGTGGCTTGAAATTAGATCCGAGGGGAGTATTCATACTAGGAAATAATAAATTATAAATCAGTGTCTTTATATAAATCTATTTCTTCCATGCTATCTTTCTACTTGTTTATTCTGAGAGGCGAAAAGCCGTGTGCAGGATACTCAGAGTTAACAGTTTATATGCTCATATGGAATGCCAAAATTAATCATTTGGTAAAAATCAAAAAATTTTTTATTGCAGTTACTGCTTACTATCCCCACTACTCATCCTCTAGTACAATCCACTCTCATCTCACACTCAGATTAGTCTCCTGTTCGATTGTTGCTCACCCCTCTTCTGAGAACAACCAGAGTTAGTCTTTTAAACAGAAATATTACTTTTCTCCTCAAAAATGCCCAGTGGTTTCATAACATACCAAGAGTAAAATCTCAAGTTCTCAATATGGCCCAAAATATTTTACACAGTCTAACCTCTGATGATTCACTTACTTTGTCTCCTACCAATGTATCCCTCATTTGTTATTTTCCAACTACATAGCCTGCCCTCGTGGCTATTCCTCAATAAAAAACAGCAGGTTTCTGCCTAAATGCTTTTCTCTAAATATCCTGTGACATACTCTATCCTTCTTTTGCTGTTTTTTTAACTTGAGAAGTACACCTTCTTAGGGCCTTTCTTAACAATCCTGTTTGATGAATAAACTACCCATTAACTCTGTCTCCATTAATACTGTTTAATTTCTTTACAACTTTTCAGTTATTACCTGGTGATGCGCTATATATCTGTTTGTAAAACAATCTCCCACCTCTATAATTTAACCCTTCCGTGAGCAACAACTTACTCGTTTTGTTCATAGCTACAGTACTAGAACAATGCCTAACATATATTAATGCTCCACAGATAACTTCTGAATAATGAATATGTCCTTAGACTGTGAGTGAAAGAAGTACATTTAAGGTCAAATGTTCAGATACCTCATATCTCTATATATCTCTTAATCCAATGTGTAATATTTTATACATTAAAATATATTGAAAAAATTACTAACAAAACACTGGAGGGATCATTGAAATTTTAGAACAAAGATTGGCAAACTGTGGTCCTTAAATTAGTACTCCCTGGGAGGCAAGAATTTTCAAAAATGTTTCAATGTTTAAAACAATTCAAAAGAGAGATAATATGTTTTGGCAATTGAAAATGATAAGAAATTCTAATTTTAGTATCCATAAAGTTTTATTAAAACACAGCTCTGCTTGTTTATACATTGTCTTTGTCAGTTTTCACCCTCAACATGAGAACTGAATAATTGCATCCAAGACTAAATGGCTCACAAAGATGAAAACACTTGCTATTTGGCACTTTAGAGAAAAAGTTTGCTGACTCTTGTTCTAGAAGATACTCAGTTCATCAATACCTCACCTAATGAAACTCAGTCTTTATATTACAGCTTCATTTTGGATATTCATCTTATCTGTCATGTTGTTGGAAACATAAATTTGGATTCCAGGTCATGTATTATGCCGCCGCTAGGAGATGGTGTTCTTTTTCAGGAGTACTGCTACCTATGATCATTATGATCACATTCCATGATTATAGTTAAACAGGTTGAATGAAATCTCACAGAGCTAATAAAAACAAATCAGAACATAAAGTATTTCCCCAAGCATTTGCAGTTTAACTATAATTATAACACTGTATGCCCTGGGGAAACAAATAGAAGCAAAAGTAGGATAACAAAACTGAAAGATTGCGGCTGTTTGTCTTTTGTTTACCAGGTAGATAATTGTAACCAGATTGAGTAATTGGCTACACAGAAGCAAGTACTGGAGGGTGATTCAGTGAGTAACTTCTGAGATCAAGATTTATAGATCCACTTTTGCAAATACAATGACTCCTACCTTCTATTTTAGTATTCATTATGTCCTATGTCACTCTTATAATATTTGCTGCAGGGAGCCATATTTAAATTTGATTTACTGCCTCTGATCCATGACCTGTTACTTCGACATTATGACAAAAGCATTGTTTAACTGAACCTACAATGTTGTATTTACTTGGGGAATATTTTAGTTCCTTTAATATAATTTTAACACATTTATTAAAATGTTACACATTTTTCTCTGAGACTGTTACCTTTTTCTAAGAAATATATTTAACATATTTTATATGCATTGCTAAGACAAACTACAGTTTAAAAGTACTTGCATTTTAATTTTAACTTATAAGACTTATATAATGTCTTTACATAAGACATTATATATATAAATGTATACGCGCGCACACACACACACACACACACACACACACACACACACACACAACATTACACCCATGCATGCAGGTTGCAGGGCTAGAGAGGATTAAGTTTTATTGAGCTTAGACATCAGAACAGAAATAATGTCTGTATAAAACTAAATGTTTGTTACTAAAACTTCTGTGTCATAATTAAAATACAGACTGGTTTTTAACCAGTCAACTCAATCAAAACCTCCTACTTCAGAATCAATAGCTTATTTGAAGCCATAGTAACACTTAAAAATTGTTAAGACTAGAATGCAAAAATTAGGTGGGTTGCAAAGCTGATTAAATTTGCTCCAAATAGAATGACAAAAAGGCAAACCTGTGTTTTTTCCACAGAGTCAGTCCACTGGAATCACCAACCCTGGGAAGATGTTAGACTATTTAGAATCCTGAGATAATGAATCTAGAATTCTTTTTTTTCTTTTTTTTAGTGTGTCATTTTATTTTTTTATTAAAGTATAGTTGATTTACATTGTTTCATCAAGTTCTGTTGTACAACAAAGTGACCTAATCACACACATTTCCCTGTGCTGTACAGTAGGATCCCATTGCCCATCCATTCCAAATATAACAATTTACATACCCCAAGCCCCCGAAATGCCCCTCTATCCCATTCCCTCTCTTTCCCCTCCTGGAAACCCCGAGTCTTCTCTTCTTGGCCATGATCTGTTTCTGGTTTTTGTTTGCTTGTTTCTTTGTTATTTTTAGATAGGATCATTTGTTCTATATTTTAGATTCTGCAAATAAGTGATATCATACGGTATTTATCTTTTGTTTTCTGGCTTCACTTGTTATGAGAGTCTCTAGTTCCATCCATGCTGCTGCAAATGGTGTTTGTCTTTTTTATGGATGAGTAATATTCCATTGTATATATGTACCACATCTTTTAGGCATTCTTTAGACATTTCTGTTCTTTTTTTTTTTTTTTTTCTCCAATCAAGGATTTCTGGGCGGGGGAGGGAAGGAGTTCCCGTTGTGGCACAGTGGTTAACGAATCCAACTAGGAACCATGAGGTTGCAGGTTCGATCCCTGCCCTTGCTCAGTGGGTTAAGGATCCGGCATTGCCATGAGCTGTGGTGTAGGTTGCAGACGCGGCTCGGATCCCAAGTTGCTGTGGCTCTGGCATAGGCTGGCAGCTACAGCTCCGATTAGACCCCTAGCCTAGGAAACTCCATATGCTGCGGGAGCAGCCCAAGAAATAGCAAAAAAGACAAAAAAAAAAGATCTCTGGGCATGTAGAATGATAGCAGTTACAGATTTGATGAGAGGGTCCAATTCTTCACCTTTACAAGTAGCAAGTTAGAATTGACTAGGAGTAATACTTTTTACTTTTAAGTAATTTGATGTATTTTCTGCCAGTTCAGTACCCTCTGCAGTGAAGGACTCCAGAATGTCTGTATTGTACACAGTAAAACTCATCATTTAACTTTGTCTGGAGAACTGACTATAGTGCTCAGATTTCAACACAGGTTTTTGACTTCTGTTTCCAGTACCAACATGTGAAAGGCTTGCAAGTCATAGTTCATGTCCTCACACAATAAAAATCTGAATTAAAAATGACTTCTCTTAAACCCATCAGAAAATTGAGGTTAGAGGACAGACTGATGCCCTGAAATCTGGAGATACAGGCAAATCCAGAGTTAGGGTCAAGATCTGCTTACCTGGAGCAGAGGTCACTACAGCCATAAACTGATTAGAAAAAATAGAAAAATTAAATGGTAGTTTAACAAATAGCTTGAATCTGAGTGTGGACTAGCTTGTGAGTGAGACTCTCCAAACGCCACAGTCTATGGAGGCTCCCACATATTGTGGGTTTTACTTCCAGGAACCCCATCAGATTCTTAGGAAAACAGAAAACTCCCCTGGTGACTTTAACAGATATAGAGAAGAGGAATCATTGTGAAATATGCTTAAGAATTATACTTCACAAAGACCTACTCTGCAAAGAAAAGACTATCAGAGTTTTATCCTACCTGGAATAGAGGGGCATTTCTCTTACTCCAGCTCCTCTATCTTTTCTGACTCAGCTGAGGGAAGGAGGACTAAAAGTCACAGCCCAGAAACACAGGCTCATTAAAAGAGTGAGATTTATTCATAATATTGTAGGAATGCTACCACTCTCCAATACTTTACCAACAGAGCTCCAGTATCGTAAAGATAGATTATAGCTCAAAGAGCTGCAAGATACAGGATCCATCTGAAGAAGTATTCTTACGGAAGCCCAAAGTCCAAAGTAGCGATTAAAAACAAGGACTTAGAGGAATTTGAAGCCTCTGGCAGCCACAGAGTTGGTTTGCTACAAAAAACATTGAATACAGACTAACCCCTAGCCAGATTAATATAAAACCTCATACTAAAGCCTGTTACCTCCTTTCCTCTTATCTGCTTCATCATAGCTGGCTTCCAACTAACTTAATAAATAAAAGGCCAAGATAAAACACAAAGAATGAGACAAAGCAAAGTCTCAGCACCAGATTCAGATATGGTAGAGATTTTTAAATTTTCAGACAAATATAAAGTAACTATGATTATTATGTAAGGACTGTAATTCAAAAGTAGATAATATATGAGAACTAATGGATAGTGTAAGTAGAGAGATGGAAACTCTAGGAAGAAATCATAAGAAAATGCTACAAATCAAAAACTGTAATAGAAATGGAGAACAGACTTGTTGCCAAGGGAGAGGGGAAGGGAGTGGGATGAACTGGGAGACTGAGGTTAGTAGATTCAAACTATTGCTTTTGGAATAGGTAAGCAATGAGATCTTGCTGTATAGCACAGGGAACTATATCCAATCACTTGTGATGGAACATGATGGAGGATAATGTGAGAAAATATATATTATATAAATACATATATGTATAACTGGGTCACTTTGATGTACAGCAGGAATTGACAGAACATTGTAAATCAAGTATAATAAAAAATTTTTAAAAAGAAATAAAGAATACCTTTGATGGGTTCATCATTAGACCAGACACAACCAAGGAAAGAAATCAGTGAAGTTTAAGAATAATAAAAAAAAATTCCTATATGGAAATTCAAAGAATTCTATTAGTATGGTATAAGGGAGAAGTGACATTAGGAGACAGCTGCCACTTTCTACTACTTAGGTGCTTAAAAGTCGTCGTATGGATAAAAAGTAATAACTGGAATACTGAATTAGATTATAGAAAAAAGCACTGAAATTCATGACTTACACATCTGTCCTTTAAAAATGCCCTGCACTTTTCTTCACTGACACCAGAAACACTTCAGCGTATTCTGTATTGTGCTATTATTTACTCTTTCTCTTTTTTAGACATTTTTTTACAGTTGATTTACAATGTTCTGTCAATTTCCACTCTTTCTCTTTTTGGTTTTCTTAGCACTTTATTATTTTCACCTGTTTTCTTATTTAGATAAATATATATTCAATTTTACAATATAGGTATCATTTAAAATATTCCAAGTTCTAACAATCCATGTTTTTAGTTTGTTATTTAACAAAAACAGGCAAAGCAAATTAAACACACATACATGTGCAAGATGACTTGGATGAGGTATTAAGGTTTTATTAATGAGAATATAATTAGCATGTTATGAGAGAGGGTTAAATGCAGAGACAGTAACCATACAATAATCTGAGCAGAGAAAGTTTATTATAAAGAATTAACAATGGATTAGTAATGGGAAATTGTTACTAATAACTCAATAAAACTATAAAAATACAGTAATTACAGATATAGGGGATAGGCACTACCTTTAGGGTTGAGATACCATGCACATGGTAGAGCTCCCCTTCCACCAGATTTGAAATTCAGAAGTTGCTGGAGGAAGCACAGCCATGGCTTACTGAATCTGCTGCAGTTCCTCACCAGAACTTGCTGAAGGACCATGAGGGTATCAGAGAAACCAGTTCAACTTAGAACTCAGGTAAAGTCACCTGAGGATATAGTAGGGCATCTCACCTGTGGCAATTCATGAAAAGCTGCTGGGAAGAAGAAAAGAAAAAAACAAACAAAAATGGGAAATTGTTGGTTCCTTTGTGTAGTTGATTGCCAAGTGCCTGAGGAACTAGTAGCTTCCATTGTGTGCCATTATACATACATTTGAACCTCCTTACAACTCTAAAACACTGTATTTCCTAATTAAAATGACATGGTTATTTTGTTCAAGTGAGTAAGCTTTTGCCCTCTCTCCAACATGATGAGACAGGTGATTTCAACTTCATTGTGTCAAGGCTATTGATACAGTAATTATTCCTCAAATTCTGTCACATTATCACTGAATAGTAGCACATTAAGAAGAAATGTATAGTTCTGCGATAACTTGTATATTAAAAAATGGGAAGGGAGTAAAGAAAATGGGTAGCAAATACAAAAAAAGTATGTGTATCTATGGAGTGAGAGGGACAGACAGCAGAGGAGAGAGAGAGAGAGCCAAGAGACAGTGAAGGAATATATGGGGTTAACTGTAGACCTCATTTCTGCATTTGGTCTCAAACCTATAATATCTGTGAGTTCCTTCTTCCACTACCCAGTTCATATATCCTCTGTTCTCAGAGCTTCAGCTGGCTAGGGGTTTTTCACCTTAGTAGGGCGACCCAATCCTTTATTCATGAAGGTCTAAATCCTCCCGCTATATTTTACACATTTAAGTTTTTCACTGTGTTTTACTGTTGGGCCTGGAAGTACTAAGAGGTACCCCAGAGAATCATCCACGATGGAGACTTAGTAATCCTTGACTCCAGTGGGCAGCAGCAGTACCATCTTCTCTTGGTAATTGGGGTCAATCAGTGACTCCAGCCTCGGAGCAACTACTTTCTGCCTATTGGTTCAATGGCATAAGGAGCTTAAATATACAGATGAGACTCTCATTTTCCAATTAAATAAAACCACTGTTGTTCCCCTGGTTGAAATACTGCCCCCTTAGCAACTTATGCTTTAAACCAAAAGAGCACAAATTTGCCTGGATAGGAAAGGGAATTGTTCCAAGTAGGTTATTGTGTATGATGGTGAGAGAAGCCGAGTTCCCATTGCTACCTCTTTATTTTCAGACCCATATGTTCTGGCTTTGAAATGGTAGAATTACAGTGGTGCCATTACCACAGGTCACTTAGCCAGTGTGAATATTATGTTAGTTATAAAATGTACCTATTTTAAATATATTTTTAGGAACCTATGAAGTAACCACAGGATTTTTGTGGACAAATTGGACCTATTATAAAATGGACTTAAGACTTTCATTCTATCACTTCATGAGCAAAGTCTCACATTTGGTGGGCCACAGTGGCATTTTGAGTTTTTACCAGAAACCTAGGGAAGACAAATGAAAGAGGATTCTAAGGTAATTAAAGCAAGAATAGTAGACTATAACACTAAAGATCTTTCTTTCTTTCTTTGGCTGCACCCATAGCATGTGGAAGTTCCCAGGCCACGGATCTAACCCATGCCATAGTTGTAGTCTGCACCATAGCTGCAGCAATGCCAAATCCTTAAGCCTTTGCACCATAAGGGAACTTCCAAGACTGGTAGAGTATAACACCAGATTGGGCAAATATATTGATATGGATGCAATTTTTAGAGATTCAGGTGTTAATTCCTATATCTGGAAATGGTCTACCAGCTATCTTTGCTTTCTGGTAATTGTTATTGAATAAATTATTTTCTGCTGGATTGAAATGTATTCCCTTGTATCATGTTGAGATTTGACTCAATTAGGGGTCTAGGGACAACAGTGGGTAGTTTTGATAGGTCTTAAGAGGAATTTTTATCTTTCCAGGCATCTGTCCTAGGTGAGGTTATCATAGGCTTTCAAGCAGAGAAAGGCTAGTTTCCTCAGACACTGGAGGGCAGGCTTTATCTTTTCAGTGGTAAGGAAGACTTAGAGTAATTTGAAAGTTGAGGATTGTCAAGTTCATAAAGTTCAAATTGGATGTTTCTGTTCCAAGCTTCAGAATCACATCTCTAAGCAACTAAGCCTTAACTTTCATCTAGAAATGTGGAAAGACTGAATTTAAACATTGTTTTAAAACAATGAGATACAGGTTTAAAATTGGTGTTTTTTTTTTTTTTTTCATTAATATCAGATCTATGGCTATAAGAAACAAGAATTGGGGGTTGTCACAAAAGCTGTGAGTTTCTCAGACTATGAGTTGATGGGATAATTAATGGACTGGGTCTTGTCATTTTATTTTTGTACCGTAGTACACTTCAAAGAATCCATGACATACTACACTGCTTTTAGTCATCTAACCACCATAAAAGTCAAGTGTAAGCTTCCAAAGCTTGTACATCAATTGATATTTCATTATAGTTAATCATAGGTGATGAATTGTGATGCTGTTACCTTTCATGATCATCAACATCCTATTCTCCACGGCCACGCAGCTCAGCATTTCACTAAGCCTGGGAATTCAAACCATCCAAAATTCCTATTTTTGTGTGTTTATATCCTGGCATTACTTCTGGTACCAACTCTGTAACTGGGTTCAATTAGGAGAGACTCCCTAAAGTAAATTTGATAAGAGGAAAATTTAAATGAAAATTAAATAGGACTGGAGTAATGGTGAATTGGTTAATGAGAGGTAAAGAGAACTTTTAAGAATATAACTTAAAAGAAGCAGCCATTATCCATGAGGCTGAGATATAAAGCCCCAAGGAATAGATTCCTTACTCAGCAAGGTCAGGATGCAGGTCTATACTGGAGGGGACACATCTAGATGATGCATATGTTATTAAGAGGCTTGCTGGTAAAACTTGCTAGAAATTGCATTTAGTTTATCAGGACAGGTCTTCATAGGGAGGGAACATGCCTTAAACTCACTATAAATTAACAAAACCAAAATCTGATTCTTTAAAAAGATAAGATCGATAAACCTCTAGCCAGGGTAATTGAGAAAAAAAGAGAATACAAACTATTAATATAAATAAAGTGGGAGGGAGTTCCTGTCCTGGTGCAGAGGAAACAAATCCAATTAGGAACCATGAGGCTGCGGGTTCAATCCCTGGACTCGCTCAGTGGGTTAAGGATCTGGCATTGTCATGAACTGTGGTGTAGGTTGCAAATGCAGCTCGGATCCTGTGTTGCTGTGGTTGTGACATAGGCTGGCAGCTGTAGCTCTGTTTGGACCCCTCGCCTGGGATTCTCCATGTGCTGCAGATGAGGAGCCTAAAAAATGAAAAAAAAATAAATAAATAAAGTGGGAGAAATCACTACAGAGCCCATGGAAACTGAAAGGATAAATGATTACTGTGAACAACTTTATGCCCACAAATATGATAACCTTGATTAAATGGACCAATGCTTTGAAAGACAAAGTCTACAAAACTCACACAAGAATAAACAATCTTAATTGACCTCTATTCATTAAAAAATTGAATCAATAATTGTAACCTTCCAAAACAGAAAACTCCTGGCCTAGATGGGCTCATTAGTGAGTTCTGCCAAACATTTTAGAAAGGATTTTTACCAATTCTCTGAAAGTTCTTTCAGAGCATAGAAGCAGAGGGAATGCTTCTTATTCTTTGTGACCAGAATCACCCTAATACCAAAATCAGTCAAAGATGTTACAAGAAAACTATAGACCAATATCTATCATGAATATAGATGCAAGTGTCTTCAACCAAATCCAACACAAAAAATTAGATGGCATGGCAAAGTTGGGTTTGTCTCAGTTATATAAAGGTGGTTCAACTTTAAAAATTACTGTAATTTATCGCAACAGACAAAAATCACATGATCATATCAATAGGCGCAGAAAATGCATTTGACAAAACTCAACACCCATGCATGATAAAAACTCTCAGCAAACTAGGATTATCAGGGAACTTCCTCAAATTGAAAAAAAAAATCTATAAAAAACAGTTGAAATAATTCTTATGGGTAATAAATTTGAAGTTTTCCCACTAAGGTACAAAGAAAGGACGATTTCTCTCACCACTCTTTTTCAACAGAGTTCTGGAACTTCTAGTTAGTGGAATAAGAAAAGTAAAGGAAATAGAAGGTCTATATATTGAAAAGCAAGACACAATATTGCCTGTTTCCCAGATGACACAATTATCTACGTTGAAAGTCCAAAAGAATCCCACCACCAAAAAAAAAAAAAAAAAACTCTTGAAACTAATAAGCAATTATAGCAAGTTTGCAAAATACAGATGTCAATTGCTTATATATGAGCACTGAACAATGAGAATTTAAAATTTAAAAAAGTTATTATGAAATTACCTTTTCAGTTAGCACCCAAAATGTGAACTCTCAGGTATGAGTCTAAAAAATGTTTACAAGACCTATAAGAGGGAAACTTTAAAACCAATTAATGTAATTAAAAGAAATAAATGGAGATTCCATGTTCATGAATAGAAAGACAATATTGTCAAGATGTTCTTTCCAACTTGATTTATTGATTAAATGTAGTCCCAATCAAAATCACAACAAATCATTTTGTGTATATTGACAAACTTATTCTAGAGTTTGTATGGGGAAGCAAAAGACCCAAAGTAGCCAAAATAATATTGAAGTAGAATAAAATTGGAGAGGTGACACTACCTGATTTGAACACCTATTATAAAACTACAGTAACCAAGTCAGAGTGGTGTTGGTAAAAGCATAGGAAAGTAGATGAATGGAATAGAATGTAGAGCCCAGAAATGTACCCCACATTAATACAGTCAACTTACTTTTTTATAAAGGAACAAAAGCAATAGAGTGGAGCAAAGATAGTCTTTTCAATAAATGGCGCTGGAACAGCTGGACATCCACGAGCAAAAAAAGAAAAAATATATATATATATGTATGAACCTATACTCTTATTACCTCACAAAAATATGAAGTTATAATTTTAGACTTTAGTATAAAATGCAAAAATATAAAACTCTTATAAGAAGATAACCTATATGAAAACCTAGGTGACCTTGTGTACGGTAATGATTTTTTGTATATAATACCAAAGGCACAATCCATAAAAAACTGATGTTTGAATTTATCTAGATTTAAAACTTGAATGAAAAAAAAATAAAAAATAAAACTTGTATGCAATAAACTATGTAAAGAGAATTAGAGAAAAGCCAGAAACTGGAAAAAATATATGCAAAAGACACAGCTAATAAAGGACTTTTTTCCAGAACACACCAAGAACACATATAACTCAACAGTAAGACAGCAGACTATCCAATTAAAAATGGTCCAAAAGAGCTTAACAGACACCTTACCAAAGAAGATAAACAGATTGCAAATAGGAGGTTAAAAAATTTACTACACCCCACGTCATCAAAGAAATAGAAATTAAAGCAGTAATGAGACACTACTACACACCTATTAAAACGGCCAGTTCCAGAACACTGACAACCCCAAATGCTGATGAGTGTGTAGAGCCACAGGAACTCTCATACACTGTTGGTGGGGATGCAGAATGGTACAGTTATTTTGGAAGACAATTTGGAGATTTCTTACAGAATAAAATAAACACTTAGGTTCACACAAAAGCCAGCACATGGATATATAAGCAGCTTTATTCATAATTGCCAAAACTTGGAAGCAACCAAGATAGTCTTCCGTAGCTGAATGGATCAATGAACTGGTGTATCCAGAATGGAATATTACTCAGCACTAAAAATGAGCAATTAAGACATGAAAAGATGTGCAGGAATTAAATGTAGATTATTAAATAAAAGAAGTCAATCTGAAAAATCTACATACTGTTGTGTTTGTAGACTAGGCAAAATCACGTTGAGAGTGAAGAGAGCAGTGGTTTCTAAAGGTAGTGGGGAGAGTAGAGAGATGAAAGGGCAGAGCACAGAGGATTTTTAGGGAGGATAAAACACTCTGTCTGATATAATAGTGATAGATCCATGTCATATGTTTGCCCAAACCAAAAGACTATATACCAAAAGTACACTTTAACATAATCTAAGGACTTGAGGTGATTGTGATGTGTCAGTCTAAGTTCATCAGCGGTTAAAAAAAAAAGTACCAGTTTGCTGGAGGATGTTGCTAATGAGGGATGTTATGCATGTTCAGGGTGAGTGGTATATAGGAAGTCTCTGGACCTTTTTCTCTCAATTTTTCTGTGAACTTAAAACTTCTTTTAAAAAATTTTGTCTTAAAAAAATCCTCATTGTAAACTCACCTGTAGAGATATTATCAAGTCTGTCCATGGGCAAGTGCCTTGTCTGTGGCATTCCACTGGAAATCTGCCAAGGGAAATGCCTTAGGAATCTGTTCGCTGATGCTTCTCTCCCCTGTGTGAAGGACCCAGATAGCAAGGATAGGTCAGCAGCAGCTGAATGCTGGGGAAAATGTATCATGCTGAAGTCAGATACTAGAGAAAGCGATGTGCTTCAAGAAACACACAGGTGAGAATCATGTACTTTATTGATCTATGCGCTGAAGAGCGTGTCCTTTGCAGTACCTAGAAATGGACAGAAATGTGCCAACTCAGAAGCCTAGTTCCGGTAAAATCAATATTGGAGACATCTGGCAAGGAGATAAACAGCTACCAGGAAGAAAACACACCTTCCTCTTGTGTTTCTTGAGCACCCTCTACTAACTTGCCTTAACATTGTAGTAAGTGGCAAAGAAGACACTGACAGAACGACCTCCCTTATTACAGAGCAGACTAAAAAAGGTCTTTGTGTGTATGAGAGGTAATAAATTTATAACCCATAGCATTGCTGCAGTACTGGCCTACACCTTAATATGAATTACTGCATATTAAATACTAAAGAGTCAAAAGAGACCTCATGTGATTTCTAAACATGCCCTAAAGGATGGGGCAATGGCTTCAGCGTTACTAATCATGTGCCCTTCGGCAAGTTCTCCTCTAAGCTTCTGTTCCTAAACCTCAAGATGAAGGGAGATTGTTGTGTGTTGTCAATTGTAAAGAGCTATAGACATAGATTCTCACATCATTTTTATTACTGGAAAAAATATTCCATGGGGGAACATGATGATGGTTTGTGAAGAGTCTTTCATGCATGAAATAAATTAGATGTGTTTTTGAAATTCTTACTGTGGATTTTGAAATGTCTTACATATATAAAGGAAACAGGCCATCTTGAGCTCTTTCATTGCTTTAAAAGATTTTTTTCCTATTAGACATTTTCCTAGGATATGTGTGAAATCAGTTGAAACTTGTGATTTTGTTTCCTCTATTCATGCCTCCATGTGCATATGCACACACAGATATCTCCATGTCTGTATGTAGCAGGGGTAGAAAAGAAACACACGTGTGCTATAACTTTTCTCATGTATTGCATTTAGGTATAATTTCCAGAAGGAAAATCATGTGATAATTGTAAGGATAGTTATTTAACATTTTTAAAAATTGAAGTATGATTTACAATAGTGTATTAGTTTTAGGTGTACAGCAAAGTGATTCACTTATACATTTTATCAGATTATATTCCATTATAGGTTATTACAAGATATTGAATATAATTCCCTGTGCTATACAGTAAATACTTGTTGCTTATTAATTTTACACATAGTAGTTTGTATTTATTAATTCCGTACTCCTAATTTATTCGTACCTTCCTCCCTCCCTCATAAGTGTGTTTTAAATGTCTCTTACTCTGTTTCTCTTTTGTATATAGATTGATTTATAGTATTTTTGAGATTTCACATGTAAATGATACTGTGTAGTATTTGTCTCTCTGTCTGACTTAGCTAAGTATAACATTCTCTGGGTTTGTCCACGATGCTGCAACTGCCAATATTTAATTCTTTTTATGGCTGAGAAATACTCCATTGTGTGTATATCACTTCTGCTTAAGCCAATTGTCTCTTGATGGGCACGTGAATTGATTCTATATCTTAGCTATTGTAAATATTGATGCTATAAATATTGGGGTGCATGTTTCTTTTTAAATGAGAGTCTTTTCCAGATATATATCCAAGAGTTGGATTGCTGGATCATATGGTAGCTCTATTTTAGTATCTTTAAGGAACTTCCATAATTAGTGGATACACTGGTGTTTTCCTTCCACACTCTCTCCAGAATTTATTATTTGTAAACATTTTGATGATGGCCATTCTGACCAGTGTGAAGTGATACCTAACTGATTTGTGTTTTGATTTGCAATTCTCTAATAATTAGTAAGGTTGAGCACCTTTTCATGTGCCTGTTGGCATTTGTATGTCTTTGTTGAAAAAAAATGTCTATTTAAGTGTTTTGCCCTTTTTTTGACTGGGTTATTTTTTATGATTGCATTGTTTTGAGCTATTTGAGTATTTTAGATGTTAACCCCTTGTCAGTCACATCATTTCCAAATATTTTCTCCCGTGTTGTGGGTTTCTATTCATTTTGTCGATGACTTTCTTTGCTTTGCAGAAACTTTTTAAATTTGATTAGGTCCTGCCAAGACCAGCTCTGCAGGTGAGGGCTGAAGAATGGGTGCTGTGAAACTTAAGAAAAGGTTAACATAAAACAAGACACAGAGACATTTATCTTAATCAGAGGTGGGGACCGGGGGACTCAAGGGCTCATAGACCAAGAGCCTCGCCTCAAAAAAGCACACTGCTTTTATTGTGCTCTTTAAGATTAAGTCAGGTGAGGAGGGGGCTGTAGGTGCAGAATGTAGTTTTTTTTTTTTCAATTTTTTATAGGTCACCTAGCTGGTAGCTGGTTAGCTTTTACTCTGACCTTTAGGTATTTAACCATCATTAGCATTGAGGAAGGCTGGCATCAGCTATGTATGCACAGCATCTAGAGAATCACCACTGTGCTTCAGGAGACAGCATGCCTGTCTGTGGCAACTGGGCATGCCTAGGTTTGCACCTCATTCTCCTTGCTGATGTATATCCTGCTAACCACCCCTCATAAACTCCTTGGGGCCATGAAGCTCATCTTCCTCTTATCTTAACAGGACATATCAGGCTGTGCAAATGGCATGCCTATCTGCACAGGTCCTGCATGCCTAGACCAACGCATTCTGTCCTCATTCAGCTGACCCCATGAATAACTTAGGCCTTTTGGTCTTTGTTCTTACGCTTATTTACTAGCACTGTGACTTATTCAAGCAGGAACATAGGATAAAGGTCAAGCAGGACAAGATGGAGTTTTTTAGCATAGAAAATAAAAGCAGAGAGGCTAGGAAAAGATTGTAGAAACATGTTTCCCAGCAAGGTCCCACTTGTTTGTTTTTGCTTTTATTTCTTTGGCCTTGGGAGACCGATCTAAGAAAATAATGTTACAATTTCTGTCAAAAATGTTTTGCCTATGTTGTCTTCTAGGAGTTTTATGGTATCATTTCTTGTATTTCAGTCTTTAAGCCATTTGGAGTTTGTTTTTGTGTATGGTGTGAGTTTTTGTTTTACGTTTACATTGACTTAGATCTGGCTCTCCAGCTTTCCCAAAACAACTTGTTGAAGAGACTGTCTCTTCTTCATTGTGTATCCTTACCTTCTTTGCCATAGATTAGTTGACCATAGGTGTGTAGGTTTATTTCTGGACTCTCTATTCTGTTCCAGTGGTATATCTGATTTTGTGCCCATACTACATTTGCTTTTTTGATCGCTGTAGCTTTGTAGTATTGTCTGACATCTGGAAGGGTAATGCCTCTAGCATTACTCTTTTTCCTCAGGATTGCTTTTGTAATTCTAGGCCTTTGGTGGTTCCATATATAAATTTTAGGATTATTTGTTCTCGTTCTGTGGAAAATATCATGAGTGTTTTGATAAGGATCACATTAAATCTGTAAATTTCTTTTGGTAGTATGGCATTTTAACAATAATAATTATAATAACACTAATGTTTTAATAATGGATATCATTCCGTTTCTTTGAGTCATCTTCAGTTTCCTTTATCAATGCATCATAGTTTTCAATGTACAGGTCTTTCACTTCCTTGGTTCAGTTTATTCTAGGTGGTTTTTTTTTGGATGTGATTTTAAATGTAATTTGTTTTTACTTTCTGATATTTATTAGTGTAAAGAAATGCAACAGATTTCTGTGTATTAATCTTGCATCCTGCCACCTTGCTGAATTACTGTATTAGTCTAATAGCTTTTGTATGGAGACTTTAGTGTTCTCAGTGTAGAATATCATGTCATCTGCAGAATGTAACAATTTTACCTCTTCTTATCCAATTTGTCTACTTTTAATTTCTTTTTCTTCTCTGATTGGTGTGTCTAGGACTTCCATTACCATAATGGATAGAAGTGGTGAGAGGTAGCATCCTTGTCCTGTTCCAGAATTCAGCAAGAAGGCTTTCAGCTTCTCACCATTGAGGTGCATGTTGCTTGTTTTGTTGTAAATGGCTTTTATTATACCCACTTTGGTGATAGTTTTTATCATGAACAAATGTTGAATTTTGTCAAAAGCCTTTTCCCACACTACTATGATGATTGGTTTTTGGCTTTCATTTTGTTAATGTGAATGTAGCACATTGATTTATTTGCATATATGGATCCATTCTTGAGACCTGGGAATGAATCCAAATTGATTATGGTATATGATCCTTTTTATGTATTGCTGTATTTGGTTTGCTAATATTTTGTTAAGGATTTTTACATCTATATTCTTCAAAGAGAATGGCCTATAATAAAAATAGTAATAATAATTATTATTTTATTTTATTTTTTTGCAGTGTCTTTGGTTTTGGTATAGTGGCTTCATAGAATGACTTTGGGAGTGTTCCTTCCTGTTCAGTCTTTTGAAATAAAGACAGATAGGTATAAATTCTTCTTTGTATATTTGGCAGAATTCCCCAGTGAAGACTTCCAATACTGGGCTTGGATTTGCCAGGAGTTTTTAATTACAGATTCTATTTCATTTCTAGTAATCAATCTGTTTAAATTACGTTTCTTCATCTCAATTTTGGCTGTGTGTATGTTTCTAGAAATATGTCCATTTCTTCTAGATTGTTCAGTTTGTTGGCATTTAAGTGTTCATAAGTATGCTCTTCAGATTTTTTGTATTTCTATGGCATCAGTTATTATTTCTCCTCCTTCATTTCTTATTTTGTTTATTTGTGTCCTGTCTCTTTTCTTGGTGAGCCTGGCTAGAAGTTTGTTGATTTGTTTATCTTTTCAAAAAAACTAGATCTTGGTTTTACTGATTTTTTTTTCTATTTTTAATTTTTTTTATTTCCTTTCTTATATTTATTATTTTCTTCTGATAAATTTGTAATTTTTTTTCTCTAATCCTTTTAAATTTTAGGTTAAGTTGTTTGAGATTTTTCTTGCTCCTTGAGGAAAGTCTGTATTACTATGAACTTTACTCTCAGAACTGCTTTTTCTGTGAGCCATGGATGTCTGAGATTGACTCTTCAGTTTTGTTTGTCTCAAGATTTTTTCCAGTTATCTCCTTTGATTTCATTTTTGACTGCCTGACTTTTTAATAGCATGTTGTTTTGTCTCCACATGTTTGTACTTTTTGTGTTTTTCTTGCTGTGCTTGATTTCTAGCTTCATACCATTGTGGTCATATTTGATGGTTAAAACAATTTCTCTTTGGTTAAATTTGTTGAGGCTTGTTTTGTGAGCTGTATGTGCTCTGTAATAGAAAACGTTCCATTTATGCTCAAAAAGAAAATTTATTCTGTTCTTTGTTTTTCGTTTATGTAGTATACCATAGATAGCAATTAAATCCAGCTACTTTCTCTATTGTATCAGTGAGGACTTCTGTTGCTTTGTTAATTTTATTTCCAGATGATCTGTTCGTTGATGTAAATGGGGTGTTGAAGTTTCCTACTACTGTTGTATCATTGTCAATTTCTCCCTTGTTTCTGTTAGTATTTTTTTATATATATTTAGGTGCTCCTATATTGGCTGCATATATAAATATACATGAGTGTAATATCCTCCTATTGTTCTGATCCATTTATCATTACATAGTACTCTTCTATGTCTTTCCTTGTGGCCTTTATTTTGAAGTCTGTTTTGTCTTATATGAGTATTCCTCTCCCTGCTTTCTAGTAAGAAACAATACTTTACACTTGCATGAACATTTTATATCCCTTCATGTTCAGTCCATGTGTGTATTTCACCCCAGAGTGAGTCTCATGTAGGCAGCATATTATAAGTTCTTGCTTTTTAATTCAATCTCTCATTCTCTGTCTTTTGTTCAGAGCATTTGAGCAGTGTCCATAGACATTTAAAATTATTATTGATAGGTGTGTACTTGACTGCCATTCCATTACCTGTTTTCCAGTTGTATTTATAATTCTGCATTTCCTTTTTTTTAATTTTTTTTCCTTTTGTGGTTTGATCTTTTGTAGTACACTTGAGTTCCTTTGTTTTTGTTTTTTATGAATTTATTGTATATTTTTGATTTGTGATTACCATGAAGTTCAAGTATATTGACCCATAACTATGTCCACTTACTTTAAGCTGCTAGTCATTCAAGTTCAAACAAATTCTAAAAGACTGTTAGAATTCTAAAATTTTCTAAAAATTTTTAAATTTTATACTGTCCTTCCTCACATTTTGTGTTTTTCTTGTCCTATTTTACATGCATATCCACTTACTGTTAATTTTAATTATAATAACATTTCTAATTTTTGATTGTTTTTTAACCTATATACTGGTATTTAATGGATCTTTAATCCTTTTATATATTTGCCTTTTTTATTGTGATCTTCCCTTTCCTATAGATTCTTCTTTTCTATTTAGAGAAGATCTTTCAATATTTCTTTTAAGGTAGGTATATTATTGCTGAATTCTTTTCATTTTTGCTTATTTAAGCAATCCTGTATCTCTCTTTCTATTCTAAATGAATCTTTCTGGGAAATAGTATGCTAGGTTGCAGGTTTTTCACTTTTAAAACTCTGAATATATGATGCCACTCTTTTCTGGCCTGCAGAAAGTTTCTGCACAGAAATCAGCCTTAAAGAGATTCCCTTGTATATGACTCTTTGTTTTCTCTTGCTGCATATAGAATTCTCTCTTTATCTTTGACTTTTGACATTTTAATTATAATGTAGCATGGTGTGGGTTCTGTTTGGGTCCATCTTGTTTGGGTGTCCCTGTGATCTTGGTACCTAGATAGCTGTTTCCTCTTTTAGGTTTGAAATTTTCAGCCATAATTTTTCAAACGCAATTTCTTTTCTTTTTTTTTTTTTTTTGTCTTTTTGCTGTTGTTGCTATTTCTTGGGTCGCTCCCGCGGCATATGGAGGTTCCCGGGCTAGAGGTCCAATCGGAGCTGTAGCCACCGGCCTACTCCAGAGCCACAGCAACGTGGGATCTGAGCCGCGTCTGCAACCTACACCACAGCTCACGGCAACACCGGATCGTTAACCCACTGAGCAAGGGCAGGGACTGAACCCGCAACCTCATGGTTCCTAGTCGGATTCATTAACCACTGCGCCACGACGGGAACTCCATCAAACGCAATTTCGATCCCCTTCTCTTTTGCTTCTCCTTCTGGAACCCCTATTATGCATATGTTGGCATACATGATATCATCCCATAAATGTTGCTTTTTTTATTATTTGTCTTTCTATCTGCTGTTTTGACTGTGTGATTTCCATTATTCTGTCTTTCCAGATCACTTATTTGTTCTTCTGGGTCATTTAGTCTGCCATCCATTTATTTCAGATTGTTTCTTTATCTCAGCAACTGAATTGTCTGTTTTTAATACTTTTGTTTGTCTTTGTAGTTTCTATTTCCTTATTAATTACAGTGATAATGCATTTCCATCAATATTTCTTAATTCCTTGAGTATTTTTATTACCTCTCTTTTTATCTTGGAGTCTTATAGACTGGTAAGGTCTATGTCATTATTTATTCTGGTTATTTCTCTTATTCTTTTAACTGGGATTAGTTTCAATGCCTTTTCATATGACTTAACTTTCTCTGTCTCTATAAATTTAGGAGAGACAAAATTACCCATGATATTTTTCACAGAACTAGAACAAACAATCCAAAAATTTATATGGAACCACAAAAACCCAGAATTGCCAAAGAAATCCCAAGGAACAAAAACCAAGCAGGAGGCATAACTCTTGAGACTTCAGGCAATGCTAAAAAGCCATAGTAATCGAGCCAGTGTGGTACTGGTACCAAAACAGACATACAGACCAATGGAACAGAATAGAGAACCCAGAAGTAAACCCAGACACTATGGTCAATTAATCTTTGACAAAGGAGGCAAGAACATAAAAAGGGAAAAAGACAGTCTTTTCAGTAAGTGTTGCTGGGAAAACTAGACAGCTGCATGTAAATCAATGAAACTGGAACATACCCTCACACCATGCACAAAAATAAACTCAAAATGGCTTAAAGATTTAAAATGTAAGACAAGGCACCATCAAACTCCTAGAAGAGAACATAGGCAAAACATTCTCTGAAATCAACCTTCAAAATGTTTTCTCAGGTCAGTCTCCCAAAGCAATGGAAATAAAAGCAAAAATAACCAATGGGACCTAATTAAAACTGACAAGATTTTGCACAGCAAAGGAAACCATAAAAAAATAATACAACTTACAGAATGGGAGAAAACAGTTTCAAACGATGCAATTGACAAGGATTTAATTTCTAAAATATACAACTTATACAACTCAATAGCAAAAAAGCCAACAACCCAGGCAAAAGACCTGAATAGACATTTCTCCAAAGAAGATACAGAAATGGCTAATAAGCACATGAAAAAATGCTCAACATCACTGATTATTAGAGAAATGCAAATCAAAATTACCATGAGGTACCACCTCACACCAGTCAGAATGGCCATCATTAACAAGTCCACAAATAACAAATGGTGGAGAGGGTATGGAGAAAACAGAACCCTCCTGTACTGTTGATGGGAATGTAAATTAGTAAAACCACTATGGAAAACTGTATGGAGGTACCTTAGAAAACTATGTATAGAACTACCATATGACCCAACAGTCCTACTCTTGGGCATATATCCGGACAAAATTTTCCTTGAAGAAAACACATGAACTGTTACATTCATCACAGCACTATTCACAATAGCCAAGTCGTGGAAACAGCCTAAATGTCCATGAATAGATTAAGAAGTGGTATATTGACACAGTTGAATACTACTCAGTCATAAAAAACAAAATAATGTCATTTGCAGCAACATGGATGGAACTAGAGACTAATACTAAGTGAAGTAGGTCAGAAAGAGAAAGACAAATACCATATCAGTTATATCTGGAATCTAATATATGGCACAAATGAACCTTTCCACAGAATAGAAACTCGTGGACTTGGAGAACAGACTTGTGGTTGCCAAGGGAGAAGTGAAGGGAATGTGGTGGACTGGGAATATGGGGTTAACAAATGTAAACTATTGCATTTGTAATGGATAAGCAATGAGATCCTGCTCTGTAGCACTGGGAACTGTATCTAGTCACTTATGATAGTGTGAGAAGAAAGAATGAATATATGTATGTGTGGCTGGGTCACCGTGCTATACAGTAGAAAATTGACACAACAGTGTACACCAGCTATAATGAAAAAAAAAAAAGGTAAAAATTAATTTAGAAGAGACTGTTATCTGCTATTGTTGGAAGGGGTGTTTTTATATGGCACTGTCCCTAAATAGACTACTTACGTCCACTATTTTTGATGTGAAGACTGGTTTTGGTATGGACACCAGCCATATCATTCCTCAGAATGTCCTGGTTGTTATGCCCTTGATAGAGTTGTGGTTGGTGTTGTGGATTTAAAGTCTGTGCATGGTGTGAGAAGAGGCTTCCTCTTTGTTTGTGGCTATTTCTATCCTGCCAGAGGCAGAGTCTTCTCTACAGTTGGAGTAAAAGCCCTGAGGGGTGGTTTACAGTTAGGTACTTTTGCACTTGATTGCATGTCCTGCCCCAAAGGAGATGATTGCTAAAGCAAGTGAAGCCCATGTGTTCACCAAGGACCTATGCACCATCTGGGAAGGTGTCTGTGGGTTTACTCAGTAGTAGCCCAAGGTCATATCCCTTTGTCTTTTGGATTCTTCTTGAATCTAGTGCAAGGCTGTGGTATGGAGTAGGCTGGTATTGGGCATCAGGGCGTTGTGGCTTCAAGAATTGAGGTTTCTGCACTGCCACTTAAGACCTGCACTACGTCTGTGGCAAACTTCTTCCAGGATCTCCCTGCCCCATTCTAGTGCTAAACTGCTGTTTCCTGTGGATGGTACTGGGCACTCTCCCTAGGAAAGGAACCACTGTGTACCCTAGTCCAGGGCTTGTCTGCCAGAGATTCAACATTTAGCCACTGCTTGCTTTTATGGCTCCACCACGTGTGCACAGTGGCAGTGGTCTCCACAGCTCTTCCAGGATCATACCTCAGGTGCCCTTTTTGTCTGTTCACAGCTAGGATGACTCTCTGTCCAGGTCTCATGCCAGGCTGTGGTTTGGAGTAAATAGGGCAGGGTGTTTTCCTATTTATATTGGTAAGGGCAGCAAGGCAGCAATAGCCAGTGCAAGGCTCTTGCTGCCTTGATAGCAAGCCAGTACATGCACAGGAGAGTCAATACTTTTCTAGCCCTTCTGTCTGTCCCAGGGGGTTCCCCAGTAGGCAAAGGGGCTTCTCTCCTCTGTGCAGGAAACCAGGACTGGAATATTAAATCACTTATGAGGACTATGTTAGTTTCCAAAAATTTTATTTTAGTCACACATTTATATACTTTTTCTCACATTTTCCTCCATCACGTTCCATCACGAGTGACTAGATATGGTTCCCTGTGCTATACAGCAGGATCTCATTGCTTATCCACTCCAAATGCAATAGTTTGCATCTACTAACTCTAAACTCCTAGTCCATCCCACTCCCTCCAACTCCCTCTTGGCAACCACAAGTCTGTTCTCCATGTCCATGAGTTTGTTTCTTTTCTGTAAATAGTGTCATTTGTGCCATATATTAGATTCCAGATATAAGTGATATGGTAGTTGGTCTTTCTCTTTCTGACTTACTTCACTCAGTATGAGCATCTCTAGTTCCATCTCTATTGCTGCAAATGGCATTGATTATTCTTTTTTATGGCCAAGTAGTATTCCATTGTGTATATGTCCCACATCTTCTTAATCCATTCATCTGTTGATGGACATTTAAGTTGTTTCCATGTCTTGGCTATTGTGAATAGTGCTGCAGTGAACATAGGGGTGCATGTATCTCTTTGAATGAAAGTTTTTTCTGCATATGCCCAGGAGTGGGATTGCTGGATTATATGGTAGTTTTAACCTGTATCTTGTTCTATACCTACTTTACTTCTATACACAGAATGTAATTGTGTAATGTGTCAGAAATCTTTTGTTATTTTAAGGAATTTGTTCTTCAATTTATTTTAAAACGCTATTACTCCTTTCTGTACCCAGGTTTGATCTCCCTCCCTCCTTTCCTTCCTTCCTTCCCTTTCTCCCTTCCTCCCTTCCTTCCCTCTTTCCTTCTTTCCTTCCTTCCCTCCATCCTTCATCCCTCTCCTCCTTTTTCCTTCTCACTCTCCCTTTTTGCTCTCTCTCTCTTTCTTTGATCACTAATCCCCCCCCCCCCCGCCCATTTTTGTGAAGTGGGGAATTTGAAGGTGGGGATTTGCTTTATTTTTCTAACTTTTGCATTTTGTGATGTAATAACTTTTCTTCCTTGTTATTAATCTTTTAATGTCAAGTGGTAATGGTAAGTGTATGATTATAGCTATATTCCCTTAATTATTAAGATTCCTATTATTATTTTGCAAACTACTATGAAAACTACTTCTACATGCAGTGTTTACTTCCTCTTTGATGCAACATATATTTATAGATTTTTTTTTTACAGAAAAAATATATATACATTTTACAGAAAAATTTCAGCAACATAGAAATAGAAATTTTATATTTTACACTGGCAATATAATTTATTGTTCAGAATTTCAATATCACTCCTCTGGGAATTCACTTATTTCATGATCACCTAATACAGCACCAGTTCTGTAGTTAAATATTTTTTAAATAAAATTCTCATACATTTATAATTATATAATGTTTCTAGTATAGCTTTCATGAGTGGAAGAAAAGTACAAATCTTATCCACTATTGGGTTACATTGCTTAAAAAAGTGCTAAGCACATACTAATATTAATAAACACTAAAAATTACTTACTAATTGTGAATGTGACAAATACTAAAATTAACCCATAACCATGGGTTATTAATTTAAACTTAAGTATCATGTATTTTAGAATACCCTAATCATTATTTTTACTTCCATGATCTATTAAAAGGTGATTGTAATACATTAAAATCTCCCTAACCAGTAAACTATTTGCACCATCATTGTATATTGATATAAAATGATTTTAAAAGTTACCCATGACCAGTGCAGAAGACTTAGCCAATATATGTATATTAGAATGTATAAGTGTTAACCTCATCTGCTTTTTCCAATAATTCAAGTTGTAGTTACTCTTTTTTTTTGGGGGGGGGGCGATCTTTTGAGGGCTGTACCCGCGGCATATGGAGGTTCCCAAGCTTAGGGATCTAATCCGAGCTGCACCTGCTAGCCTACACCACAGCCACAGCAAAGCCAGATCTGAGCCACATCTTCGACCTACACCACAGCTCATGGCAATGCCAGATCCTTAACCCACTGAGCAAAGCCAGGGATCAAACCTGCAACCTCGTGGTTCCTAGTCGGATTCGTTTCTGCTGTGCCACAACGGGAACTCCAAGTTGTAGTTACTCTTATTATTCAAGTTTTTATCCTCTTATGTAAGCTTCTCATAATACAGAAATCACAGATGCTTTCCCTGACCAATTTTTCATATTTTAAATTATATGAAAAAAGTCTACAAGTCACTGTTTAATTTAAACTTTAATTTACCTAAAAAACCAATTTTACCTAGTGCCTTGTGCTCTTTTTCTCATAAAAATATCTTATACTGCATAACTGAGAATACAGCATTCTTTAGAATGAAAATATAAATATTACATGTATCTTTGTGTACAGGTGACTATAAATGTATGTGAAACTGGTTTTTATTTTGTATGTAACTTTAATGGTAATAACCATTAATACCTCATGATGGTAATACTTTCAGATTTACCTTATTATATTTAATAGCAACTTTATAGTTCACACTACAGATATATATTGTGGCTTATTTAATTATTGCTCTCGTGATGGGTAACTCAGTTGTTCCTTATATTCCTTTTAAAAAAGATTTCTTCATCAAACAACTGTAATGGAATCTCATTACAAAAGTTTCTGTGAATGGTAGTGCAAGGACTAATAGTGTAAAAATTTTAGAACATTGATAGGTAGGAATTCCCATCGTGGCACAGCAGAAATGAACCTGACTAGGAACCTTGAGGTTGTGTGTTCGATGCCTGGCCTCGTTCAGTGGGTTAAGGACCCGGCATTGTGGTGAGTTGTGTGGATTGCAGATGTGGCTTGGCTCTGATGTTGCTGTGGCTGTGGCTTAGGCCAGCAGCTGTAGCTCTGATTGGGCCCCTAGCCTGGGAATCTCCATATGCCACTAGTGCGACCCTAAAAAGCAAAACAAACAAACAAAAAAACCCACAAAAAATATTGATAGGTACTTCTACCAGTCTACAAAGCAACTTTAATGTGAATTCAGAAAACATACCAGTTCTTCTAGGTAGATGCACCTCTGCCCAAAGAGAGGAGACTTGTCTAATGGAGCACAGACTTCTTCCATTTCTCTCCTTGGCCTGCCATCCTTAATAAAATAAATAACTTGCACATTTGTATATGGTGGCCCTAAATATTGTACTCCCCTAATTGTGGAATATATTCTCCTGCTAATAGAGTTTGAATATATTTTATTGTTTTTATTTGCATTTACTTACCAATATTAAGATTGACCACTTTTTATATATTCATTACTCTTTTATCATTACATGCTTTTTAAGCTAGTTATTGGCAATTAATTCAATATTTCTTTAGTAATACTACTTTGAAATATGAAGGTGAATGAACCTACCTGAAGGTAAAATAGTAATCATTAAAGTGTTTTAAATATATTTGCATAGTAAAACTCATTTAACTAATGGCATTGATTTGAATACAGCTAATAAATTTACATGTTTTATTGTCCATTAATTTCTGCATACATGCTATAAAATTCATTAAAAATCAGCAGATAGATACAATTAGCCATGATCATGAAAACACATTATTAGGAGTGCTATGCATTGTTAATTATTGGAATGGAAAACTTAATTGCTCATATCAAAATAGTTGATAAGCTTGTTCTATGTAGTTTTGCCATACAAAATAACAGGAAACAGGATTTTCCGAAGTTCACTGGCATTTGAATGGAAGATACTTATAGTAACACAAAAAGCATTAAAATGCTTTATTTATTTTCATAAGTAGGTGAATAACTCTTAATTCAGCCTGATTAGTAAAAAGAGTTGACACTCTAAAACTGTTTCCTAGTTCCCTTTTGGTCTAGTAGTTATGGATCCAGCATTGTGGTGCAGGTTGTATCTCTGGCCTGGGAACTTCTGAATGCCAGGGTGCAGTCAAAAAAAAAATGTGGTAAAACTGGTTCCTACACACCTTGTCAGGATCAATAATTTGACTTCCTGAGGATACCAACATTGAAAAACAAAGTACAAATACAAGCTATGAAGCACTTCGTGAATTGGCTTTACTTTCACTCCTTCAACACTGCCACTGTTCACCTTTCACTCTGGCTCTAGAAATATAAATCTGAGTGCAATTCCCTTGCATATACCACAGGAAATAACACAACTCATCTCTTGGTTTACATTGAAGAACTACTCATCTATTAGGAATACTTAATATAGTCAAAACAATGTCCTTTCCCATTCCTCTAAAATATTTATAAAGCACCACTGACATTGTGCTGCCAGATATTTCTAATCAATCACCACACTGTATGTGGTCTCTGAATGTGTGCAACAAATTAATTCATTTGTCTTGTCTACTCATGCATCAAAATATCTATTAAAATTTTAATATGAACCAGAATATAGTACTAAAAAGCCTCCGTTTTCAGAAGATTTACATTCTTCATGGAGTACCAAAGAGTAATATAAATAAGTAAATAAATGAACATAGACTTTTGTGTGGTGATTAATGGAGATAAGTGAAGAAAAATCAAGGTAAGAAGTTAGTGAGTGAATAAGTAGGGCATTAATTTAGATGCGATGGTAACTGAAGGGGTTTTTACTGAAAGGAGTTTTAGTAAAGACTAGAAAAAGTTGAGGAAATGAACCCAACTCCAATCTAAGGGAAGGATAGTTCAGGTAGGCAGAACATATAGGAGCACTGAGAAGAACCATGTTTACATGTTCAAGGACATAAAAGAGACCAGTATGGCTGGAAGTGGAGACTGGTAGATAAAATCAAGGCACAAAGAAATCTTTGGGAGATCACATAGATTTTTGCATTTTAGACTGAGTGAGATGAGAAACCACTGGATTATTTCAAAGAGAAGTCGTGGTCTAATTAATGGTCTTTTTTTGTTGCTGTGTATGTTGTAAAGGGCAATTGTGGAAGTGGGAGGGTTTTGTAATAATTTAGACCAGAAATACTGATGGATTGAAATAAGGTGGTAGTGGTGGAAGTGGTGATAAATTGTTACCTTTTTCATTTGTGAAGTTGGAGACAATTGTTGTTTGTAAAATCAGGTTTGGATGTGGAGTATGACAGAGAGAATTCAAGACTCGGGGTCTGAGCAATAGGCAAAATAGAGTCATCATTTTACGGTATGTTACATTTTAAAAAGATAAACACTAATTAATATATTTAACTGAACTGCCTGGTAAAAGAAATGGTAAATATTCGTTTTGGCTCTGGAGCCCTGAGAAAATTAGTGAAGCTCCCTCAGAGCAACATGCAGTGAAAAATTTTAAGAACCTCTAGTATATGCTGATGGGGATAAGAAAGGAATGATGAGTGATCAGGGAGAAAGTGCAGACAATTACCAGAGAAACTTATGAATAGCTAAGAAACAAGGGAGTCTAGTGAACAAATGCAGGATGTGTTCCTAGATATGACTGTCAGCTTTTCATCCTTTGAAAATATGCAGAGTGAAGTCTGGGCCAGTGGATGGTTTTGTTGGTGGAAGTGGTGGGCATTCTCTTTTAATTTTATTTTTATTATTCTTGAAAATGAAAAGTAAGGAAAAGAACATATGGTCTGAGGAGACAGAGGCATACAGTAATTAATGAGAAGATTCATGAGAATGAACCATCTCGGTAAAAGCAATAGCTTTGCTGAGCAACAGCAAGAGCCAATTTGAGGTAGAGTTCATTGACACTAGACAAAGTAGCTATATATTTATAATCATACACTTAGCTATTTAGATGAAAATATTAAATAGAGCGTTGTACTCAGGGTTTTTCTCTCCATGTACAGTAGAAAGTGTGAGTCTCCAGAGACATGAAAGTGTATACAAAGAATTATTAATGATTGGTCCAAACCAGATAGAGGGAACCAGACTGAAATCACAGGCAAAATAAAAGTCAATGAGAATTTTTTAAGATTAATGGATTCAATAAATTGGTATATTTAATTTTTTTGGACTTGTAGTATTAGAGTGAATGAAGTAGGCAGAAGTTACTAGAAATAGCTTCTATCAGTATATCAGAATTACCATGAAATAAAACAATAAGGTAAAGAAAAAGCAACAGTGAGCTTTTCTTTTTTTCTTCCACTATTTAATAACACGAAGTTGCTAAAGTAGTGAAGTGAGAAATGAGGTAGTTTTTAAAGAAATGCAAAGAACAGTGGGCGATATTATTATGAACTTCAAATGAAGGGAAGAGTTTTTTCTAAGCTGGAAAATAATGAGAAGCGAGGTGAATATATAATATGTTTCTAGAAATAATGTTAGTCTGGGGAGTAGGAAAGAGAAAAAACAAAACTATTAATCAGGAGGGTTGAAGAAGAGAGAGAGGTTGTTATCTATCAAAGCAAGAAAGTACATGGAACATCATCAGCCAAGGACATTACTGAGAGAGCAAATTTTGGGGATTGGAGATTATGAGCTTCAGATTGAAAGGATGTAAGGCTGGTAAATTATAAGATTAAGTCTTTGTAAAGCCCAGAGATGAGTGTCTAGGTGATGAGGCTTGAAGTTTGATGCCTGGGGAACCTTGGGTTTTCTGTAAATATTGGGGTTATTGGAATAGTTTTGATGGGTCTCTTAGACAAATTGAATATGTATATTGAGCAAGGATGTCCAGAGGGGTCCATGATTATTGTCTGAGGAAGTGAGGATAGGGTTTCTAGGAACCTGTGAATTAGGAACCTGATTCATGAAAACCATTAGTAATGCTGAGCCAATAGACATGCTTTGGTATTAGAAGGATGATTTAGGATAGATGAGAAGTTTTTATGTTGATGATACGTATTTTCCATGGGTGATATTTATGGTTATATTTAACATCAAATTCCTAGATCCTAGGAAATATCTAATACTTTTATTTATGTTCCCTTTTATTTATAAAGAAATCTAAATCCGAAGTCCCTTACGCATATGATTATGATTGATGGATTGAATACAGAAGGAGATTAATTTATATTTAGTTTTGGATAAAATGTAAAATACAGAGTTCCTGGCGTGGCTCAGCAGAAACAAATCTGACTAGAATCTATGAGGACACATGTTCGATCCCTGGCCTCACTCAGTGGGTTAAGGATCCAGCGTTGGCATGAGCTGTGGTATAGGTCACAGACACAGCTCAGATCTGCCATTGCTATTGCTCTGGCATAGGCTGGCAGCTGTAGCTCTTATTCGACCCCTAGCCTGAGAACCGTGATATGCTGCAGGTGTAGCCCTAAAAAGGCAAAAAAGAAAATGTAAAACACTTAGTAATGAACATTTCCTCACAGAGGATATTCTGCCAACCAAGAGTCCCATGCAAGCAGATACCATCATTTTCCAATGCGCTTTGGCCAAAATGAAAATGTGTGGACCTATTTACTTGTGAATGTTCAACTAGTTGCTATTGCTAAGGAATAACTGGGCAAGAAATAATCATGTATTTGATAACTTAATTTCCTCTTTAGACTTCTGATTCATCTGAACGTTCAAGTAAAAGTTGATGCCATGTATTTTATAGCCATCAGTTAATTTACAAACAGTGATCCTAATATTCCTCAGTTCTTCAGAGATCAGCCTTCTGATCACATCAGGTACATGGAAAAGTGCCAAATTAAAATATTATAAATAAGCAAAACAGAATATTCATCAGTAATTAATCTACTTGAGAAAGGCTGAGAATATCTTCTCACTCAGTATGATTGATCACCTTAGCAGCTAGAAAGAAAGGAACAATCACTTTGATTAGTGGTATTTAAAATATTCAAGCAACTCTAAGAAAAATGAGAGAAGTAAGCTGAAAGACATTGACAGAAAATAAGACCAAAGAATATGGAAAGCAGCAGTGGAATGTAGAAGTCATATGGATGCGTGACATCAAAGAGTCGACAAACTGTATGGTCTTACAGTACCTAAAAAAACAAGAAAAGGAAAATCTGTGTTAATTTACCTACTGAGATAGATTTGTTGCCAGAGTGTTTACTGACTGATTCTTTATCATACATAATATTTCATTCATGTTAATTATTGTCACATTTAATAAATAAAATACAAATTGGCCAGATACATTTGAATACCAGGTAAACAATAATTTGCAAGTAAAGTATGTCCCATATGTTGTTATTATTCATTATTATCTGAAATTCAAATTTATCCAGGCATCCTAAATTTTACCTGGTGACCTTAGTAATAGTGCTTATATAAATAAAATATCCATAAAATGTCAGAGTAACTCAGTCCATTTGTAGTTTTCATAACCTGAGAGATGGAATTGACTTAACCTGGTTTTCAGTTTTACCATGAAAAATGTTAGTGGCATGACACTGGTAATTTATGTTACTCTAGTGTTGTCAGCTGTACAGTGGACGTGATATCTAGTTCTTGGATTTGCTGAATAGCTTATCAGAGACACGTGTGTAAAGGACTTACTGATGCCCTTGATAAACAGCGGTTATTACCGTACACCTCAGGCTTAACTTCAGGTTCACCCTTTGGCATGACCTGTGGATGGACGATTAGGACAGTGAAGCACAGAACACTGGAAACATAAGGAACATTAGGGAAAAAAATCACTGATTCTTCATTTTAGCAGAAAATAAACTGAGACTTAGGATAAAAACGTTCACTTAAAAGAACACATTTACGTATTTAATGTTCACTTGTCTATAAATGCACTAAGCTGTGGATAAAAATTCATAGGCAAAGTACATTATTTCTCAAGAAAATGAACAAAGGTTTAGGTATTTAAAAAACATCTCCGTTGCTGTGGCTCTGGCTAGGCTGGCGTCTACAGCTCCAATTAGACCCCTAGCCTGGGAACCTCCATATGCCATGGGAGCGGTCCTAGAAAAGGCAAAAAGACCAAATAAATAAATAAATATCTCACTGAGTTTCCACTGTGGCTCAAGGGTAAAGAATCCCTACTAGTATTCATGACAATGCAGGTTCAATCCCTGGCCTAGGTCAGTGGGTTAAAGATCGGGCATTGCTATGACCTGTGGTATAGGTCACAGATGTGGCTCAGATCTGGCGTTGCTGTGGCGTAGCTTGGCAGCTGGAAACTTCCATATGCAACAAGTGTGGCCCTAAAAAGCAAAAAAAAAAAAAAAAAAACCTTCACAAAGGAAGCTGTTATGTTCCTCATCTTGTTTAATTTATCAAGAGTCAGCGAAAGTTAGTAGTCTAGGTGAGTTAGAGATTTTTGGCCATATCTAAGAACACTTTTAATGCATTTTGCAATTTGGAAAATTGTTGAAAATTATGAGAAAAGAGAGAGACATCATGTCCTTCTTAATAATGAAAAATATTAGCTCTGACTTCATCCTATTTTGCTTGCGGGCATGTGTTTAATTTAGTCGAATTGAGCTGAAACCATTGCAGAATATAAAGTAACCAAAAATATTCCTATAAGGAAGAAAAGGCTAACTGTTAAAGGGAAACTAGCTATACCATATCTGTATCTAAGAATCCTGACAAAAGAATGTATTCTAATTTTTTTTTTTTTTGAAATATATAGGGCACATGTGACAATTATCTCTGTGTCAACCTGGCTGGGCCACAGTGTCCAGATATTTGGTCCAACATTATTTTAGCTGTTTCTGTGAAAGCTCTCCCCCACCCCAGTAAGAGTAGCATTGCTTTGAGTAGATTATCCTCCATAATGCACTTGGTTCTTCCAATTAGGCATTAGGAGAACAAAGATAACTCTCCTCAGCCAGAAGGAACCCTGCCTTTGGACTGGCTGCCTTTGGACTCCAGCTCTAACTCTTGCCTGGGTCTCCAGCCTGCTGGCCTCTAATGTGGGTTCTGAATTTACCATTTTACAGTCACATGAGCGCATTCTTCTAAAGAAATCTCCCTCTTTCTCAATCTCTATCCCTTTATCTCTATCTATATCAATGTATCTCCTGATGATTCTGTTTCTCTGGGAAATCCTAATAAAGAGTGCTTATTTTTTCATTGACTTTTTTTTTTTTACCAAATAGGAAGTAGTGGCTGTGCAAATACATCTTATATTAAACTGCCATCTGTACATATGAAATGGAAGTCAGATAAGCATGGGATAAAAGTAAAAAGTAAGTATTTTATCCTAATCCATGTGTCTTACTATGTAGTTTAAGAATTGTAATGGAAAATTACCCAAATATGTTTTCCAATATTTTGAAGGTGTTGCATCATCCAGTAAGTGCCATTATTTTCATTATTTCAGAATATTAAAAACGTTAAAACTTACATACCAACACTGATGAAAGAAATACTCTTTTCTCCTTTGGGCCGCTTACCTACAATGAACACACAATGAACACACTTGGAGCCCACGGTGTTAACAGTAGAGAGACTGCAGTTATCCTGGCTTTGGTTTCATTCAGCCCTTTCTAATTGGAGCCCCAGGCTTGGATCTGTAAGAAACCACATCATGTGCAACACTGCTCTGATAGATAAATAAGTTGGAAAAAACCGAAAACAAGAAAGGCAAAGTGAGATTTTAGGAGGCAGGCTGAGAGGGTATGACATCCAATCGCCTGAAGCTCCTCGCTGTGATGAAGGCTGTGAAGAGGTGATAATGTACCATGTTCTTCGTGGCAGACAGATTATGACAGGTGCTTCCTAGAGGCCAGGAGGTAGATTTAAAATTAAATGGCAAATAGTTACTACCAGTATGAAAATAGCGTTCACTGCAGCTCTCTGTACAGAGTGTTGATAATACATGTACCTCCGGTCTGGTGTTCTGAGAAGCACTGAAGTGGGGGAAAAAAATTTCAGTGTGAGCAGGTAGGCAAATGCTATGAACCAACAGCTTAAAACTGGGAAGGAGCAGCAAGACGAACCAGTGCACAAAAAAATATTCTCAGGGAATCTAGGTCAGTGCAGAGGTAAAATTTAGAATCAGAGGGCCTCTGGAAACAGGTTATGATATCATTGTTTATAGCATAGATGACAGTTGTACAAATATAGCCTAGTTTGTGCTCAAATTATTTTAAGGATTTGGACACTCTTTTTAAATCTCTCTACAGAGTTATTTTACTACAAGAAATTTTGTACTTCTGTGAAGTTCACAGTCTTTTCTGGCCTCCCTGCTGATTGTAGGTGTTGGGCATGTCTAACATTAGTACATCGAGTTGTAATAAAAAATGCATGAGAACACTGGCTGTCAGAACAAGTAATTTGAAAATGTATCCATACCCTCTTTGTACACATGAATTGATTTGGAGGAAGGATTAACTACATGCTGTTTGTTAGCCTTTAGCTTGTTGCTAGTCAATGAGCAAGGTGACAAAAATGATAGTTTTTTGCATTTTTGAGTGATTCCTCTAAGAGTCAATGGAAAATACAGAATTTTAAAAAGTCATTATTTTCAAAAGTGTTGATGAAAAAAACTAAAACTTTAGCAAGTGTACTCATCAGGTAGTGGTGACATATACTGTAGTTTATGACCTTTAGTTTTAAAGTAATTGTTTGAATCTTTTTTTCTTTATACATTCTTTTTGAGGAGCTGGAATAATTTACCGCCAGAAATATTCAGATGCTGGTTCTATTCTTAAGCCTCTTAAATAGACTTTTTCTTCACATATGTGGTTAATTTTAAGTTATGGTATAACTGCTTTTACAGGCTAAATGCTTGGGATAAACTGTCTGTTGTCTTTACCACCCATTCTTATTAGTGAATAAACTGTGTCTTTTGTTCTTTGTCTTATTTCTTCCATCAAGCAAATTGATAAGGCAAAATGGTTCTGAGCAAGGACTCTGGAATATAAATATCTGGCTTTAAATCTGAATTTCTACAATTTATTTAGTTATGTAATCCTGATGATACTAGTGTCTTCTGTGCTTTATTTCTCTTATCTATAAACTGAGAAGAACAATAGTACTTAATGCATATATTGTATGAACATTGAATAAATTACATGTGAAAATGACAACACTTGTGACTTGACCCTACCCAGAACCTAGATTGGGACTTGAACCCACAGTTTTTAAATTAGAATCACTTATCCCATATCTGGGCTTATTGTGGTTCAGATTCTTTGTGCCTCAGCATGGAAGGAATTCAGTGAGAGACAAAGTGATAGGCAAGAAATAGATTTATCAAGATAACACACTTGTAAGTGAGGCAGTGGGCAGGTAACTTGGAGGCTCTGCCCCGAGGATTAGGTGGGCTCCATTTTTAATCCAAGGGAAGTGGGGGTGTGGCAAAAAGACCACTTCTTCCTCTTTCTTTGATTAGACATCCAGCTTACATCATTAACTCCCCTTTCATATCCAGTAAGAGAGTATTTGACCCCATAAGGTCAAACTAGGACCGTGATGATGCTTATTCAGATGAGCAAAAGGGTGGTATTTAAACCCCTGCACTTAGTCTGAACTTGAATGCAGGACTCATTTTATCTTTCACTTAATTACCTGAGGCATATCTAGGGTGCTTGTATTAGTTAAGCAAGCCTGCTTCTTCTGATGGCTTTCTTGAGCAGTTATTAACTTAATCTTATTAACAGTTATTCAATTAATCAATTATTAACAGCAGTCTTCCAAAGTTCCCTAGGTTTCCTTCTCTAGCTATGGCCCCTTATTCAGACTTCTACAACTACCTGTGTAACCACCCTACTCCATCCCAATCAGATGCATTTAGAATAAATCCTGACACATTGTGTGCACTTTATACTTATTAACTATCATTACTACAGTCTTTTTATTCTTGTCTATTTTATTGGCACTGCCTCAGTAGGTATCCATTATCTTCCGTCTAAGTTACCACAATAGCCTTCTATTTTGTATTTTCCTCTAATCTTCATCTACCTCAAGTTTATACATACTGTTGCCAGCATGATTGTCTGAAATGCAAAATTGTTTATATCATTCCTTTGATGAAAATTCTTCAGTTTTCTCTATTTTGCTCAGGAGGAGATCAAAATTATTTTTATAGCATTTACGTCCCCCTGTGAGGGGGGCAGTTGTGAGTTGACAGCCTCCTGTCTCATTAGCCTCATGTATTTCCACTTGTCATTTTGAACTTTGTTTTAGCCATATGGAATAATTTCTCTTTCCTTAAACACATTCTCCTTCTCTCTATGAGAGAGTCTGTGCACATTATACTTAATCTTATTATACTGATTTTTTAATAGTAAAATTAAATTTATCTTTCAAAACTCAATTATCCAAAAAAGTGACTAAATATCCCCATCCAATCTACATTTTATGTGTTTTATGACCCCCCCCAATATCATATGTTTTTACTTGTTCAAAGCATTTTCACATTGCATTGAAGTTGTGTATTTGTTTCGCAGCATAGTTTGCGAGCACTCTCATCGGTATTCTGTATGTTATCTTAGAATTTTCAGAATCCTCTGCTGCAGTGTTCTTGATATAGTAGGTCCTGCATAAGTGTTTGTTAGGAGTGATACAGTTCTTTAAACTGGTCTGTCTTACACTGTGGTTAAACCTGTGCAGTATACACAAAACTGTGGGTAAAAGCAACTTATTCTGGAAGGTATAAATTTACTTGAAAATAAGAGAATTTAGGTCGTGGAGTGTGGGGCTGAGAGATGGTACTTGAAGAAGAAATTAAATATTACCCAACCTTGTGGTATGCTAAAAAGAAACAAACCAAAAAAACCCTCCAAACCTAGAAAACCAAAACAAAACCAAAAAACCCACAAAAAACAAAACCCCTAAGCCAAAAAAAAAAGCAGTTCAGAAATACAATTGCCTTTGACCACGTTTTCATCACAAAACAAACGAAACACAATTACAACTATATTCAACTCAGAAGTATGGTTACAACTATATACTTCTTTTATTAAAAAAAAAAACAAACCTCAATATTCTTAATTCAGCCTCAAACAAGTCTTTATTTCTCTGCTTTAGGCTTACTACAGAATTGTGTGCTGCCATTTTAACATATGCCAAACTCCTTTAAATAATAATTGGAAACCATGATTAAGTGCCATCGCAATATATTATAATTTTATAAAACAATTTACACAAATCTTGGAAAAAAATTAAACCACAAACCTTACAAAATTGAAAATGAGGAGTTCCTGTGGTGGTACAGTTGGGTTAAGAATCTGACTGTGGTGGCTTGTTTTGCTGTAGAGGTGTGGTTTGATCTCCTGGCCCAGTGCAGTGGGTTAAAAGATCCGGTATTGCTATAGCTGTGGTGTAGGTTGTAGCTGAGGCTCAGATTCAGTCCCTAGCCCAGAAACTTCCACATGCCTTGAGTGTGGCCATATAAAAAAAAAAAATTAAAATAGGACCTTGGCCTTTATAAGACTGAATTGTGAAAAGGAAGGGGAGACACACCAGTCAGCAATATTCCAGTACCTTTCCACATTAAAACTATTGACTTTTCGTAGAAACAAATACAATTAATGACCCCTTGGGGATTAGTCTTGAGGTCAGGAGTAGGGGCAAGAGCCTTGTGACCACAGGAGATATAAGACAGCATATCCCCAATTAAGAAAGAGAGAGATGGATTTGTACTTAGAAAGTAATGAAAAGCTAAATGAGTGTGGTGCTCATAACATAAGCCACATGAAATTTGTGCAATAAATAGTTCAGATCTATTCCTGGCTTGGCTTACAGTGTTTAAACAGGAAGGCAAATATAAAAATATTTGCATTAGTTATTTTATTGTGGCTAAATTTCTCCTTATGATGGAGACTGATTTCTTTATAATAATCACTCATTGACAAATTATGTATTTTTTTTTTTTTTTGCTATTCTAAGAGGTACTACATAAACATCCTTTTACCTAGATTTTGGCTGAATTAATGATTGATCTTCTCATGAATAACTCCTAGTAGAATACTAAACAGGTAACGGAATTTTCTTACAGCTTTTGGTAAGTGCAGATAAACAACCATTAAATGTTTTCTTTTTTTATTTATGTTTTTGTTTTTCACAGATTAGACTATCAGCATATGCACTGTCTATCTTGCTGTAACTTCATCAATAAAATTACTTTGATATTATGGAAAGTATTACCCTATTGCTTAAATTACCCATTACTTTGAGAAAATATCTTTTGTGTTTCAAAACATATGTTTGGATGTTTTCCTTCAAATATTTTCATTTCTGAGAAGTTTACAGTACTTACAACTTTTTTTGTTAAAAGCATGTATGTAGGCAAAATTTGTTAAAACATGAAATTTATTAGATTGAGTGTATATTTAGTCAAAGTTTTAGTTTATACAAATAACCGTACATATTCATATTTAACAGAGTTACAAAGGAAAACTAGAATAGAGATTACTTCTGGGTAATTTGTTATTTTCTTTTTACTATTTTGTATTTTTATACATGCATGAGTGTCTTATTTTTTATAACTAACAGAACTGTCATTTTTATTAAGCGTAATTTATACCATTAGGTAAGCAATTATGTACAATTAAAGTGTACAATTTTGTGAGTTTTGATAAATATTCACAACCATGGAACCATCGCCACAATTTGGATAAAAGCATTTTCATCACCCCCAGAAGTTTCTTTGTGGCCCTTTCAGGGTATCCCCTTTTCTACTCCTTGTTCCCAGGTCTGTTTTCTTTCATTGTACATTAGTTTGAATTTTATAAAAATTTTATATAAACATAAGCATACACTTTGAACTCATTTTTATCTGGTTTCTTACACTCAGCAAGAGCATAAACATCAGAATAAAATCGTCCTAAATTTAATAATAGCCAGGTGTCGCATTAATGTGTAACCTAAGGTGTGTTTGTAAGTGTTTATGGGCTTAAATTATCTTATTTGTAAAGTAGTGATATTAATAACTAATTTTGAAAGGCAATTGGAATATAAGAAAACATGAAAAATGTCATACATCACTGGGGATATTGCATGTTTGAATAATATTGTTTGCCTCATCACTGTCAGTTCTCTGTTTATATTTACTTCCAGTATTATATTTTCATACAATATCTTTTATGAACATCAGTTTGGCTTCTGAATAACTTAGGTTGCTCCCATTCTGTTGATCCAAGGAATATTCTCAACTGAAGGTGTAATTTCCTGAAAGACTTTCTAGGTAGACTCTATGGACATTGAACTTCTTTCCTGTATTAGGATTCTCCAGAAAAACTGAACCAGTAGGATAGAGATATCTATATATTATATAATATATATGTAGGTACAAATATAGATAGAGATAAAAATCTACAGATAAAGATATTGATAGAACTTTATTATTATGAGTAATTGGCTAAGGTGTTTATGGAGGCTAAGTCCCAGAAGAAGCTGAAGACCTAGGAAAGTCTGTGGTGTAATTCAGTCTGAGTCTTAAAAGCCTGAGAACCAGAGTAGCAGAATAACTGATGGAGTAAATCCCAGTCCAAAGGCCAAATAAGATAAAAGGTCCCAGCTCAACCAGTGAGGCAGGTCAGGGTAGGAGGTGGGGAGCAAATTCTCTCTTCTGCCTTTTTGTTCTGTTCAGGCTTTCAAGGGATTGGAATATGCAATCAACTTTACTGAATCCGTCAATTCAATTGCAAATCTTATGCAGAAACACCTACACAGACACAGCCCAAAATAATGTTTAATCTGAGTACTCCATGGCCAGTCAAATTGAGACACAAAATTGACTGCCACATTCCGTATTTTAAAAGTTTTCATTTCATTAACTGTTTTCAACAGAATTATTTTCACTGTCCATTTTATTTTTTTCCTTTCAGGAGAAGACTTTTCAAACCCTACCATCTTCAACCTGCTAAACACCCCTGTAACACAGAGACAGCTTAGGTAATTAATACACCCAGGAATGGAGTGGACCAAGTGGCAGACTGGAAGCTATGGTCTGGCTCAACACTGGGAACTCCTCATTAAGACTGCTGTTGCCAAAGACCAAGTGGTCAGCAGCAAAGATCATAACTGAGCCCTCCACATGGTACTCTCCTTTAGGGGAACAACCAGCACTAGAAAGTCAGTACATCACACCATTTCCACTCTGGGCATCAGCAATTCATCCTTACTGAGGCTGCACCTGCTCCAGATTGTGCTATGTCTTTCTTGCATGCAGTTCTTTGGCAGCACCGTGATCCTCTGGCTTTACAATATTTTTTATTTCCTGACATGAAATAATGCATAATATTGTCTCCGACAAAGAAGCACATTTCACAGTGAAATAAATGTGACAAGGAATACATGTCCATGAGGCCCACTACAATATACTGCATCAAGAGAAGCAGACAACAGTTTTGAATTGCCTATAGAAGGGTTGATGCCAGCTTGGGTTGGTTTACTTTCCTCCAAGAAGAGATATGATATACTTAGTGAATCAAAGACCAGCATATCTTGATATGTCCCCCAAAGCTAGAATAGCTGGGTCTCAAAAACAAAAAGTTAGAATTGGCCTCTCCCACCATTACACCTACTAACTATCCTGTGGAATTTGTCCTTCCTGTACTCATTACTCTAGGGATGTTGAATTATTGATTTTAGATCCTAGGAGCAGGATGCTTCCAGCAGTGGTGATGAGGATTACTCAACCTAATAACACTGTGACCAGTGTACTTTGGGCTTCTGATGCCAGGAGGCTATGGATACAGAAATGAGTTAACATGCTGGCAGATGTAACTGACCGTGTTGAGAAGTTAGGGTTGTTACTATATAATATCATCAAACAGAAATAGGTCTAAAATTCATGTGGAAGTCTTCTGGTGCTTCCATACCTGGTGATAATACTGAAGAGGACATTGCAGCAACTACATCCTGACCAGGGGAAGAGCAAGGGTTCAAACCACTCCTGATTGAGGTTTGTGTTATATTACCAGGTAAGTCACCTGGCCCCACTAAAGTGTTTGCCAAGGGTGAGGAATACTTAGAAGGGGTGGTGAAGGAGATAGAAAATTAATTATCCCCTTTGGACAAGCTAAAACAGAAGCTTGTTTCTCTAACCTCTATATTATTTTTTTAATTATCTTTTTTTTGTAGGACAGAGGTATTCAGCACATATATATTATCATTTTTAAAGACAATAGGTGAAACCACTTTGAAGAGTGAGTGCCAGAGCAGACTTGAACAGGAAGCAGAGTGCTTTGCAGAGTAAAGATTTGAGACCTACAGACCAACCAAACTTGCTGTTCATTTCTGGAAGTCAAACATAATGGTTTTTTGATACAGGAAGGAAGTCTGTTCATAATCTGGCTTAATTATTCTTCAATGCATTAAGGTCAGTGCTATTCTTAGGTGAATTTTTTTCTAATATATTGTTGCTTGCTCTTCTGTGAGCTCTCCTTAAGAAGAGACATATGGACAAAAGAGACACAAGTTTCCCAGCAAACCGTCTAGAGTATACCTATGGCATCAATTTTTTTTTACTTGCATATTTACATACATTCTTCAATTTTGATCTTGAAAAATATCCAGGACCTATCAATAAAAAAAATCTGTTTCTGCTTTCTGGAGATATCTCCCATTTTCACCTTATTTACAAGGCAGATATGAATGAGCCTAAATAACGAGTTTAGCTCCTGTTAGTGAATCTATTGACCTCCATATAGAAAATGAAGTTATATAAGGTTAAATTGCCTAAATAAGCAAAGGAAATTTTTAAAATTTAACTTTTCCCCTATTTTTGAATAACCCATTCAGTAGTGGAAATTTAGGGCATTATTGCTAATTAGCAGAGTTGACAGCTTCTCACATAAAGATTTCATGAGGTTTTGCAGGCATCAAATTATAGATGCGTGAGAAAGTATGACCAGAAGCCATCAGGAATTATATACAGTATCTGAAAAATAATGAGAAATGCATTTATTAGTTCAGAAAACCAGTTTATAAAACTTACTGACTAAAGTGTTTTGACAGGCAGTGGAAATTACAGGTAGAGAATTAATAGCATTTCCCAATTTAGCCAGAACAGACTGCCTCCCTTTAATGTGTTCCTAATATACTCCAGCTTTTTGAGACTAATGTATAGGATAAAGAAGATATATTTTATTTGAATTAGTTGGACAGTTTTGCATTAATTTAATGTCAGGAGTGTATGCAAGTAGCTACAATATGATATAAGGAAGATTTTCCATTAACCTACTGAACTGAAATTATCAATTTGAAATTTTCTAATGATGGAGTTACCACAGGCTTTTAATAAAAAAAGGGGGGGGGGAGGATCATCCAGAAGCAAAAGTGAAATCATCCCTTAACTGAAAATTTATGGAACCATTCAGAAAAACTGCATGCTAACAATCCCCTTTCCAAGTTTTATGCTTTTGTTTAAATGAAAAGGATTTGTCCTTGCGTCAATGGTTAATCCCTTTACAAGTGTCTGAATCACAGCCACTCTTGCTTCTTGGTCATCTTTCACTCTTGAATATTACCTATTTCTGATATATATTCTTCCTTCTTCTCTCTACCATACCCATTAAAAGAGCATTTAAAATTTCCTCTGGAAAACACCGCTCTTCACATCTACTGTCTTATTTTATTCTTCCCTCCTTCCTTGCCTTAGACATTTTCCTAGGTCCTTACTGCTGATTCACTAACCCAACCAGCCCAACACAGTCTGTTCACGTCACCTCAATGACACAGCTGTAACTAATTCAATTCATTTCAGCAAACATATATTAAATACTCTCTGGCAGTCATTGTGATAGGATTGGGAAATGACACTGAACAGGGAAGTAAAGGTAACTTCTCCTACAGTAAAGGACAGAGAATAAGTAGACAAATGATAATATTTACAAATACTGATACATTTTAAAGAAAAGTCATTTGGCGTAGAATGGGGTTACCTACCTAAGTAGTGAGGAGATTTTGGTATTGTTGCTGTTAATAGATAGGAAGCTGAGATCTAAAGCCAATCAGAATGTTCCTGGAAAGGACACAATCATGACCAAACCCCTAAGGTGGCAGAGTTTGTTGTATTCTTGGAAATTTTAAAAAAGCCTAATGGAAACAGAATTTAGTGGGTAAGGAGGACAGTGAAAGAGAAGAGGTTGCAGCAAGTCAGGCTCTAGATCATGAATGTTTTATAATTGTTGGTAGGAAGCTAAGGTTTTCTTAGGGTTGTGAAGAAAAGTCACTGAACATTTCTTTAAATAGGGAGGAGACAGTATGTGATTTCATCTTTCAAGATGTTGAAGGGAATGAAGTGGTGCAGGGGGCAAGGGCAGGGACAGGGACAGTTAGTACAGTCCCGGTAAGTGATAATGAGACAGTGGCCGGCTAAGTCAGAGACAGGGAGAGATGCAGATCCATTTAAGAGGTAGAAGGGCCAGGACTTCTTAAAGGAAGAAGGCTTAGGAAGTAGAGAAAGGTAGGGTCAATGAGTACACCTAGATTTCCGGCTTCAATAAGGGAGTGTATGAAGATGGATGGTGACAACCCAAGTGACATGTGATCATGGGGGCTGTGGAGGAAAGAAGTCAACAAGTCATGAATTCTGACAAGTGACCTCAAACAAATATATCCAATGAATATTTGTAGTTTCCCTTTTCTCTTGACTTCACAGTTGGTTGACCCAATTAATGACCCCTCCTTTCAAACGCACTTCTCCTTTAGAGACTCAGAAACAGCACTCTGTTCTTTGTGTTTGTTTTTTCTTCCTGTCGGGGTTCAAATGACTGGTTTTCTGTGACAGTTCTCTTTGTGTCTGAGGGCTAGACATTTTGGAGTTTCACAGGATTCTTCCCCAGGAATTGTTTCCTTCTTATCTTCCACTCTTTGCTTCAGCAACATAGTCTACATCCCTTTTACATGCTGACAGATCCCAAAGGTGTATCCCTCAGATCCCCACTTTAAATTGCAGACCCATATTAACAACTGCCTCCTTAATAGCCCTACTTTGATACCTTGGAGCTCTCAACATCCATGCTTTCAAAACAAACCTAATAATCCCACGTTCACCTGGAAGAAACCATCACCTTTCTAGCGGTTTATGTCAGAAACCGAGAAGTCATCTTTTATTTCCCTGTTCTCCAGACTATCCTCCCAATCCCATCAAAACAACTTATTCAAAAAAGGGTTCTTTGCCAGACTCTGTCATGCATGGTAACTTCAGTGACAAATAAAAAGAACATGGCACCTGCGCTTGCGGACCTTATCAGCTAGTGAAAGACAGTATGTACAAAGTATAATGACATAAATAAGAATGTTTTCACAAAATTGTTATATAAAGGGGATAGGCTGTGCCTTTTAAAACATAAGGTGACCCGATTTAGATTAGAAAGATTTAGCCTGGAATTCTTGGAGGAAATGATGTGTTACTTTTATGTGTAAATTTTTTTTTTTCAATCAACACTAATCTTTCCATACTTTTTGAACAAGTCACTCCAAGGGGTTTAATAAACAATTATTAAATGAATAAATGTTTCATATTTAGAGTCAGCTACAACTGGATCAGATTCAGTGCAGTGATGAAATATGTACAAATCGATCACAATTAGTCAACATATTTAATGGAATTGATCAATTTAAATATTTAAATACATGGGTAACAATGTGATATTATATAATTTCTGAAAGATCCCTGATGTGAGACAAAATGTAAATTGATTATTTTTTAATTTAGTCTAATTAAATTTTGTAAAAATTACTTACTGAAATTTCAAATCAATATTTGATAGCAGATACTATTTGCATTAATATTAAAATACTTGTTTTAATATTTGCTCTAACTTTGCTAGGATGAAATTTGTTCCATAGTCAAAGTGGATTGATGAAGTCTGGTAACTATCACTACTTTTAGGTATTAGGAAATAATGCTATTCATTCTTCAATTTACATAAAGCTTCATTCATTTAAAAAAGGTATTGACTTGAATATATTATAAATTTATTCAACATCTTTATAATTTATCTCTTATAATACATAGTAGCATTCTAAACACTAGATATATGTTGACTTGATAATATGAAAGAAATTCTAGAAATTTTTCATGAAATGTAAAAAGGTAAGATGTTAATAAAGTAATATAAAGAAATTGTTTATGTAAATTTGGGGGGCTCTAAAATTCTATCATAAATTAGTGTGGTTTCTTGTTAGGTTTTATATCAGAAAATGTAAATTTTAATATAAAAATTGGAGTCATCTAATACAGTGATTCCTAGTACTATTCCATGGATTAATTCTAGGCAGGTTATATGAAAATCACCTGAGGAACTTTATAAAATTATATATTTATGTGCCCCAGTCCTAGACATTCTAATTAACAGGTTAAAGGAAAGCAACTTAAAAAAAAAAAATTAGCATAAAGCTCCCAAAGGGATTCTCAGGAACACTCAGCTCATCCAGGTTTGAGAATCAATACTACAATTTAGAGGTCATAAGCTGGCTACCAGTGGGCTAGGTCTAACTCACAGAAATAATTTCTTTAGGTTATGGAGTGTTTTTTCAAATGTTTTGAATCAATATAAAATATTCACATTTGCAGCTTCTCTTGAAAAAATCTGACAAAAGAGAATCTGCATTAATTGAATAACAGCAATGTATCATAGCTGTTAACAACTGCTTCCTTTATATCTTTATTCCTCATTTGTTTGTTAAAACTAATACTCATAGCTTATTCTGCATTGTACGCATCTAGTTGCTCAGAAAATTAAAATAGACAAAAATCCCACCATTACTAGAACTCAAACTCTTATGGGGAAAACAGAAAATTCATATGCATTCTTTGGTTCCAGACTGTCCCTGTGGTCCTGAAGACCCTATAGCTTTGTCTTCTTGCCACTATCACCAGGCACTTCTATATTTTTAAAGACAATTTCTCTCTCTCATTATTTTTGTATTAGAGCAGAGCTAGTTTCATCAGAAAGAAAGTTTTCAGTGACATAATCCCAACTTATTTGATTTCTCTTTTATGGTATAGCCCAGCATAGGTTAGACAGAAAAGCAGCAAACACCAACAGAAAAAGAAGAACAAGACCCAAGTGTGTGATGTTTACAGAAGATAACTTGAGATGACCAAGCAAAGAACCATAGCTGATCACAACGGGCAATACTAGAAAGAGGCATCTTCCCTCTCCGTCCCCTCTGCCCCAACACCAGGAAAGATATTAATGGCCTGAGGGACCACTTGGTGTCCAGTCTCTTCCTTCAGGATGCTGAAGCCGAAAGTATAACCTAGGCCTAATATGAAGGCAACATAGAAAGATTTTGGTTTTGAATTTCCTGTTTCAAAATAAGTAAGACAAGACTTTACTCAGTGAGAGACTCTTTTTGTAGATAGCAGATGTGGTGTCCAACTGACCTATCTACCTTTTCACTTTTGTTTTTGGAGCAAGACTGTTTTTCCTCAGATGATATATCTTTCTCCCTCCCCGCCCCAGTACTAATTACATTCTTTTTTAAAAATTGTTTCTTTTCATGGTTCTCAGGCTAGGGATTGAATCTGAGCTGCAGCTTGTGGCAACGCCAGGTCTTTAACCCACTGACCGATGACAGGGATCGAACCTGCACCCTCACAGAGACTACGTCGGGTTCTTACCTTGCTGAGCCACAATGGGAACTCCTGCATCTAATATATTGATATATCTTATGGAAAATGAACACCTCAGTCTTTTATTCCTCAGCACCTGCTACTTCTTTGACCAGCTCTTCTGAGGCATTCCTAATTGAAGGTGGGATCAGATGGGGTGATTGCCTCACTTCGCAGAATGTTGAGCTGTTGACAGGGGGTAGGACGGCAAAACCTGAGAAAGTGGACCTGTTCATTGAGAGTCTACCACTGTGACTCCTGACAACAAGATGCTGTTTTTCGATCTGGCCCATGCTGCTGGCCATTGACATCACTGACGGTGACTTTCTCTAAGGGGGTACATGGCTTTTGTCTCCAGTTTAGTTTCTTTTAGGTCATGAATCAATGAGTGGGATCTATACACATCTGAGAGCTAATTATAGAAAAAGAGGCAAAGGCAAAACTCGTTTCTTGGCCAAACTCATTTCTTATTTGGGGGTGGGGGCAAATTAGACTCAATATCCAGCCACCATTGCAGATAGGTATGACTATGTGACTAGGTGTTTATTTACTTGTTTGTTAGTTTTTCTTTTGGGGGCTGCACCCACAGCATATGGAAGTTCCTCGGCCAAGAGTCAAATCAGATCTGCAGCTGCCAGCCAACACCACAGCCACAGCAATGTGGGATCTCAGCTGCGTCTGTGACCCACGCCACAGCTCACAACAACGTCGGATCACTGACCCACCGAGCGAGGCCAAGGATTGAACCCACATTCTTAGAGATACTAGTCAGATTCAGTGCCACAACAGGAACTCCCATGACTATGTTTTTTTGACAGTGGAATGTGAATGAAAACCACATCTATTATTTATTTATTTGCTTTTCAGGGCCACACCTGCTGCATATGGAAGTTCCCAGGCTGGGGGTCAAAGCAGAACTGCACCTGCTGGCCTATGTCACAGCAATGCAGGATTTGAGCCTATATGCCACAGCTCATGGCAATGCCGGATCCCTAACCCGCTGAGCAAGGCCAGGGATCAAACCCACATCCTCACAGATAATAGTCAGGTTCTTAACCCACTGAGCCACAATGGGAACTCCCATCACATCTCCTGTTTAGAAGCTTGGGCCTTCAAAACATCCCACACAGAAATTTCCATTGTGGCTCCGTGGTAACGAACATGATTAGTGTCCATGAAGATGCAGGTTGTATCCCTGGCCTCGCTCAGTGGGTTGGGGGTCTGGCTTTGTCGTGAGCTGTGGTGTACATCACAGACGTGGCTTGGATTTGGCGTTGCCATGGTTGTGGCATAGGCCTGTAGCTACAGATCCAATTTGACCCCTAGCCTGGGAACTTCCATATGTCACTGGTGTGGCCTTTTTAAAAAAAGGGAAAAAACCTTCCCACACAATTCTTTATTTTCTTTGGTCTTCATCTTGCTGGCCAGATTGGGCATCCAGAAGAGAACTCAAGGGACCTAGAAGTTGGCACAACTGTGAGACAGAGCCGGAGTTGCTGTGTTGCTTATGGGAGGCTGCCTAACACAGATAACCACACTGAGTGAGAAACAAATCATGTGTAAAGCCACTGAGAATTTGTTTGTTTCAGCAGTTCTCTACCCTAATCATAAATGATTTCTGGTATTCCTCCCAGTACTCCTGGGCCCCATAAAAGTCAAAATACTTTCTGGCCTTTGATTTTAATGCTTAGGCACAGTCAATGACACTCAAGAATTGCTTCCAAATGTGTTCTGATCTGCCGGATATTGCTGATGTGAGTCCACAGAGCACCACAAGGGGGCACAGTTGCCTAATCACATCAATTAGCCAAAGTAAGTCTGCATTTATGACCCATTCAATACATAGGTTTTTTGCTATCTGAACTCTTGTTCCTTGACTTCATATATCGAGTAGATTGGTGCGAAATTTTTGAGATAGGCATGTATTCATTGCAATAATAGCTTCTATTATTTGCTATACAAAACTTAGGAACAAAATAGCTTCATATAGAAAGTGTATCTTACTATTTGGACTGTATAGCTCTATTATGTATTTTATAGATATGCATATATTATGGGATATGTTTTTGTATTATATGGAGAGAATATTGTATAACTATATACATGTTACATATATATATATTTATATGATGTATATATATTGACATAGTCAATGATGAAGTCTAAAGGACACTATTACTTAAACTTCCCACAACTTCTGAATACATTGTGTTTGGACCAATTTGAAATGATGTTCATTTACACATGTACGCATTACACACCGTAAAGATTTAGAGTGTCTAGGACTCCTCCCCTTTGATAGAAGTTGTTAAAATGTGCTGGTTGTAGTTTGTGTAAAGCTTTTACTTAATGTGGATATACTGGTACAAGTCTCTGAGCCATGTCACTTTTAGATCAATGACTGGAATTGCCATATACCAATCAATGTCATATCACAGAAGCTCTGACTCTAGCGTAGGCCTAGTTCTCAACTACGTAAGGGTTTTAGTTGATCAGGCAATGGCAAAACTGTTGGTAAATGTAGAAATTGGGAGAAGAAGGGGAGCGAAGGGAGAAATAGAAGGGGAAAGAGGAGGAGGAAGAGGAGAAAAAGGATTCATTTTCACACAGAGGGAAGGGAGAACGTGGTTTTCTCAACAATGCTTGTTCAATATAAGTGAAGAGAAATAGAGTGGGGAATAATACATCAAAGTATTAATACATTTTTTTTCTTTTTCAACTTCCTTATGACTTTCCCCTTATTGAGATAAGTTTTTGTTTCTGGAAGGATTAGCATAAGGCAGAAATGCCAAGGAAAAGGAATGCCAATGATCCATCCTTATTTTCAAAACAATTTTTCAGCTCATTTCTAAGATAGTAACTTGAGTGCCACAGATTTTGTTTACAAAATATTTTGAAAATATAGAGACCAAGACCTGGAGAAGCTGGTACAAGACTGGAAAGATAGGTATATATTTATTAAAATTCTATTATATATGCATATGTATACACATTTTATATATTTTAATATAAATGTTTATATAACATAAAATATATTCACTATGTATTTATATAAAAGCTCATACTTTGTTAAAATAACAGATATTAGCAGGTATTATGAATCTTGCTATTAAAAGAGGATTGAACTTTTTTTTCAGACAAAATTGGAAGAATTTAGAATTGCGTTTCTCCAATTCTTTTTCAAGGATTTCATGTTATTTTAAAGCAAGAATGATTTGCAAACCTTGAGAAAGACTTGCTTTAAAATTGCCTGAATTTTCTCATTTGTTTCTTCTCTTGTTACAAGCATTTTTGGTATAAGGGAAGTGATGACAGCCTTTCCAATTTTTCCCATTTGTAGGCTTCTCATAGTCCATCAAAACCAGTGGTACAATGAAATCTTGATTGAAAATTTAAAATAAGAATGGCCTTGATTCAACTTGGCAACTCTATACATTGTGGGTACTATGTGTAGTTAGCTGGAAGATGAAGAGAACAAAAGATCCAAGAACAGAGAAACATGAAAAACCTCTCTTCTGGAGTTCCCCTGTGGTGCAGTGGGTCAAGGATCTGGTATAGTCCTGCTGTGGCTTGGGTCGCTGCTATGGTGCAGGCCCAGGAACTTGCACATGCTATGAGTGCAGCCAGAAGCAACAAATTACAAAAAAAACTCCCCCAAAACCAAAACCAAAAACCCCTCTCTTCTGCCATGAGTTCTGATGTGCTTCATGAGAGAAGGCATTTCTAACATTGCTTCCATTCTAAACCCAACTGTATTCTATTGAAGCAATTTTGATATTTTTCTACCGATTGGTCTTTATTTTAGGAAATTAATGGAACTTTCCAAGTTACTTTTACACATACTTTTCCAAGTCTTTTCTAGCTTTGGTCAAGAAAAAAAAATTGTGAAGAAGTTTGAAACTGCAAAAAATTACCAGGTTTTCTGATTATATGGAGGTCTGCATCGTTCAAGACCTTTCAGGTAAATTTTAGAATTTGATACACTGTGGGAAATTAATAGTGATGCAAATCATTCTCTTCCAAAGAAATGAAAATTAATTTTGTCTAATGGAGGGGTATAACTCCCCCTCTCTTGTGAAAAATGTCAGTTTTGCATGTATTAAATTCATTTTAGCATACCTCACTGCACATATATGCATATACTCATTGAATTATTATTATTATTTGGCCTTTTTTTTAGGTCCGCACCCATGACATATGGAGGTTCCCAGACTAGGGGTCTAATCAGAGCTACAGCGAGCCTATACCACAGCCACAGCAATGCTGGATCCTTAACCTGCTGAGCGAGGCCAGGGATCAATCCTGCATCCTCATGGATACTAGTTGGGTTTATTAAACACTGAGCCACAATAGGAACTCCTGAATTATTTTTTTTAACCAGCTTATGACACCCTGCTAGTTCCCTCATTCATGAATTACTTAGCTAAAAATATTTGACATATATCCATTTTGTATTTATGCAAGAATCATGAATTTTCCCTTTGTAAAAAATATCTTTTTATAGGAACTCAAGATCTAGAAAAAGTCATCACTACTGAGGTTGGGAAAGAGCTGATATTAGGAGTGTAAAGATCATAATATCTTTAATGTGTCTGACTTTTAGTTTGGGGTAATCTCTCAAGAACAAGAAGAAAAAGTTCAAGAACAGTTGACTAAAAATCCAGAGACATATATTCAGGTTAGTCTGTCTTATTAATTTACTTCATAATTTGCATACATTTGCATTACATTATTATTTTTATAATCAGTAAAACTTTAAACATGAGATATAATTTTCAATAAACTGTCAATGAACAAAAAATACTTGACCTTTTGAAATTATTCATCACTTTCCATGATTGGTAATTTTCTCAAGAGTAATATCTTTATTATTACTAACTTGCAGTTATACTAAAATATATTTGAAATCTCCTGAACTGTTCACACAAAGGTGCTAAAATACTTCAACTTGAAGAAAAATCTATCTTTCCAATAAACTTTCCAATAAGCTGATGTTTTGATGGACCAATCTGGCAACTAAAAACATTTGTTTTGGAGTTCCCATTGTTGCTCAGCAGGTTAAGCACCTGACATAATGTCACAGAGCATGCAGGTTCAATCCCTGGCCTCTCTCTGTAGTCTGAGGATCAAGTGTTGCTGCAAGCTGTGGGGTAAGGTGCAGATGAGGCTCGGATCTGGTGTGGCTGCGATGTATTCCAGCAGCTGCAGCTCAGCTTTGACCCCGGGCCAGGGAACTTCCATATTTCAGAGGTGCAGCCATGAAAAGAAAAAAAAAAGTTTTGGTTTTTGCACTGTTAACATTTCTATTGATAAAATGCTCAAATCAACAATCTTGTTCATCAGTTAACCCAGGGCATTTTCCAAGAGAGCTCTACCTGTAACCTCTATTTACCTACATCTATGGGTTTTCATTTTGTAATTCTTTCCATTTTATTATATTGTCTATCACACTTTTCTAATATGTTTTCAGGTTTGTCTATCATTACTGTCAGTTACTGTCAACTCTAACAGTAAGGGCTGTGTGTTTTCTTTGTGGTGGGAGTTCTCAGGAGAGTGGCTGGCATAAAAAAGACACTGATAATTTTTGAGACTGGCTACCTTGGGAACATGGCATTGTTTGTGACATACCAGTAAATTTATTCATAGTTTTCATCTTCTGGGTGAAGTGCTAAGAGGGTTAATTTACTGCTGTCCCAGAAATCAACCCTTCAGGTTTGGCTTGGCTTTTACCCTTGGCCCTTACATTAAAGGATATAACCTTTTTTCTTTGAAGTATCATATCCCTCTGAGAAAATCAAAACATTAAAGTGAACATTTTTTTAGGTTGTTACCTATTAGGACCTTTTTCTTCATACTGATATTAGACTCTAGGCTGGGTGCCTATAAAATTCTGTACTAGATAATTTATTATATACCAGCAAGTATATGTTCAATATGAAAGTTGTCAACTTGCTTTCATATACAGAACTATTTAAGAAACTGTCCAAGTAGCATGGGCTTATTTTTTTGAATCTCATAGAAGAAGTTCTTCCATATGCAAGGAGCCACGAGGTCTGCAGTGACTTTTATTATTATCTTACTAATGAGTAAGTATTTTGACAATTTTAAGCACATAAAACCATATGGAGAAAAAAATAACAAACACTTGTTTATCACAAACAAGTTTCTCAAGCCTTAATAATTTGCTGTATTTGCCTTGGAGATATGGGCTATGAAGCAAATATGCCAATATACTTATTTTATCCTGTTGTCTCTTCATCACATTCCGTTTTTCTTCTTCGAACACCCTCTAGAACTACCACATGTTTTAAATTTCATGAAATTAGTGTTACCTTATTTCTGGGTAGATTTTTTTTTTTTTACTGTCTATATATAAATCTATATATTGTAACACTGTTTACATTTTCAAGCTTGCAGAAGGATATACAAGGTATAATATCATTTATATATCTTTTTTCCAGTAAGGCCAAGTTGGAGGTATATTCATATTGTTCTGTATAATGATAAATTATTCATTTTAGCTGAATCTACTGCAATTTATTTTTCTGTTTATTGACATTTAAAAGCTTGCTAATTTTTTATTTTTAAAAGCAATGCTGTAGTGAACATTAGTAGGCATGTCCCTGTGCATATATGTTAACTTATTTCAAAGTTGCAGATTTGGGAGTGAAATTTCTTTGTTACAGTGTATTTACATCTTCAACTGTACTGATGTTACCTACAAGTTTCTTATCCATTGCTCTGGTGGAATTGGTATTTTTCCCTGCTGATTCACATTTCAGTTTACATTGCATAACTTCTTGCTACCTAGTTTTTTACTATAAATGAAATATTTATGTGATTTCCAGGAAAGTAATCAATATCTTCTTCTCCCTGTAGTATAATTCTGCTATTTTATTGAATTAAAATTTAGGACGTGACTTATAATTTTGTAATTGTTTTGATAAATGTAAATTAGTAAGAATGTCAGGAAAATATATATATATATGTGTGTATACATACTGGCTTTCTCATTCTATAGTTAGATATTTTTGATACTATTTAGACTATCCATTGACAACAACAGTAGAGGTTTGCTCTTCTAACATGAAATTCAGAAAGAATAAATAGACATAAAATTTTCTAAATTTTTCTTCGAGGCTTTCTGGATAAACTGTTGTAACTTACTGAAATATTCTGTTGTCTTTCACTTTATTTGGTTTATTTAATGCAAAGAACATGTGGATCTTAAATGAATTACTATTTTATAGGAAAATATTTAAAATGTTCTAATCAGATCTGAGTACTTGAAAAAGAAAATCTCCTAACAAATGCTATGTTTTGCTTTTATTTAAAAGCAAAAAAGGGAGTTCCCATCATGGCTCAGTGGTAACAAATCTGATTAGTATTCTTGAGAACACGGGTTCAATCCCTGGCCTCAATCAGTGGGTTAAGGATCTGCCATTGCTGTAAGCTGTGGAATAGGTCGTAGATGAAGCTCGGATCCCAAGTTATACTTCCAAATGGAATGAATATGGCCCTAAATAAATAAATAAATAAATGAAAGGAAAAAAGTCTGAATAATGAGTGATAAGTAACATGGCTCCAAATACCAGCTTAGTCACAAAAAAAATTACCATACAAAAATATTTTATTCTACATTAAAAAAAAAAACAAACAGTGATGATAAAATAGAATTAACCCACCTGTTTTTTGTTGATGTGTTTTCTGTTTTTTTAGATCCTCACCTGTAGCATATGGAAGTTCCCAGGCCAGGGGTTGAATTGGAGCTTCAGCTGGCCTACACCACAGCCACAACAACATGGGATCCGAGCCACCACGTCTGTGACCTACACCACAGATCACAGATAGCTGGATTTATCTCATCATGATTCAGAGTTCCTGAAAACGCAAAAGCTGAAAATGCTAGTTTCTTTAGAAATCAAACTCACATGACATCACTTTTCTATTGCATCCTCTTGATCAAAACAGTCACAGGATATGTCCTGACTCAAGGGTAAGGACATGGTTCACTGGAAGCTAACAAAGTAAAAGATTTTACAGTCTGCCTTTGGTATCTCTGGTCACAGTCCTCCCACATACAAAAATTCACTCATCTTCTGATTACAAAATCAGGCTTTAGATACAGAATCTCTTCATCTGAATCCGTTCTAAATCCCTATAAAGTCATTTGGGTGTAATTGTTCAGGTGTAGCTTTTTTTTTTCCCCCTTTTTTTGGCCACACCCACAACTTAGGGAAGTTCGGTGGCCAGGGCTTGAATCCAAGCCACACCTGCGACCTATGCCACAGCTGTGGTAATGCTGGACACTTAACCCACTGTGCCACAGCACGGACTCCAAGTTGTAGCTTTTCATACTTGAAAAGCTCTTTTCTACTTGAAGTTGTTCTCTCTCTTTAATCTTGACCTACCTATAAACTAATAAAACACAAGTAACATAATAATGATGGAGAGATAGAATAATCCTAGTAGACAATTGAGGTCTAAAGGAAAGAGTGGATCAGTGGCACCTATAAGTCACTGCTTCATTGCATTTGCATGTTACCAATATCCCCTTTCTTCTGGGGGCAGGAGATGTCTATTTTTTAGTGCTGAGACTTGTACCCTGAAAGTGGATTTCCTTGGTACCTTGTTCTGTCCTCTGGATTTCTGAACCTGCCTTCTGAGTTATACTTCCCTTTCCATAAAAAAAATAGCCCATGTGTGTGGGTAAGTCACATTTTTATTCTGTTTCCTCCTTGAGATGACTGGGGACGCAGAGGTATCTTCATTTTCAACTGTATTCACATTTTTAGTCTGAGCTGTGATGCCTCCAAGAAGACTTTGCATTTGAAAGCACGTGGGATTTATTACCTGTGAATCATTTTGGGGTGTACTCAGTAGACAAAAGCCCACCCACAAATCTCTTAGGGATAAGCACCCCTCCACTTCAGAGGTCAAGGTTCTTTAGGATAGTGCACTTAAATATTTCTAAGATTGTAACAAAGGGCCTTATAACTGTATATTAGACTTGATATTGAATCTACTTCCAGTTTTACTGGTAGCAGCACCCTGGGTTTGATCTTTGAGATTGTCAGAAACTTTGAAATTATTTTGTTACCTGCAGAAGGGGAGAATGAAAAACAGTATTTTTTTCCCCAGCCTAGACAATTCTAATTGAAAAATTCTTCCACCAGATTCTGCTGACAAATTGAGCAGGTTCTTTAATTCATCCATCTCTAGACTTACTTTATTATGCTCAGTGATGGAAACCATTCAGAATTCTGCCTGTTAATCTTAGCCAGATAAACAAGTTTACTGCCTAAGTGCACTGTCTTCCATAATACTGCAGATGACAGCTGTTGTCACGCTTTCTTCCTTTATGTATCGCAAGTTACACTTGCTCTAGTTTGCAATAAAAATTTCCTCATTGAACTTCTAGCTCTCACCAATGTTTTTTTTTTTTTTAGCTTATATTCATACTACTCATCCACTCATGTCCCAAAGCCAATATCACATGTTTTGTTTTCAGCATCATCTAACTTCTAGATACCAAGTTCTGTTTCAGTCAGCTATTGCTGCAGACCAAACCATCCCCAAACTTCAAGACCGAGAACAAGGATCATTTATGTCTGCTGGGGAACCCAGTTCCAAAATGGCTCAGTGGTTCACTGGTAGGTAAGTGTTCACTGTTGACAGGAGGCACAGTCTTTGTTCAGAGTCTTGGTTCTCCTCCATGTGGCCTTTCCATATTGTGGAGTTAAGTTTCTCACAGCCAGGTAGCTAAGTTCCAAAAAGGAGGATTCATGCTACATTTTAAGAGAACAAGCCCGTGTTTGCAAGTGCTTTTCAAGCCTTCACTTTCATCAAGATTGTTAGTGTCCTGTTGCTCAGAACAATTCACATAGACCAACCCAAACTGAGTGTTTAATGTTAGCGACTGTTACAAAGGTCATGTAGTCTTTTTGTTTTTGTTTCTAGTACCATGTCAAAAATAACAACATTTAGGTACCTTCAAATAACCAAGTTTGTTTTTTAAAGTAAATTTCCCTTCTCCTTTAAACCACCTGTAGTGTTTTTGTTTTTTCTCAGAGGAAAACATGGCAATAGCTTGTACATTTCTCCCCCATCCAATTAGCCATCACAACAATTAATTTGTACCTCAAGAATGTCTCTGAAGTCTGCCATGTCCCATGATTTTAAACTATTTCAGTTCATTTATTCTTCTTGAAACAACTCTATATTCATTTCTCTTTCCATTTAGGTAAAAACTCCACAATATTTATAAACGTCTATTGACTTTTTAGTTACTGCTCACTGTTTTTTTGTTGTTTTTTTGTTTTTTTGTTTTTTTTTTTGACTTGTTATATCAGTTTCCCAGTAGGATCTCATTTCTTAAAACCTGCGTGATTAGGCATTAGGAATATTAATCTTAAGAAACAATTCATGTGATCCACATGAGGACTAAAACTTGAATGCATTTTTAGACCATTTAAAAATTTTTTGCATTTTCATATACTTCTTCTTAGAGTAAACTTGGTCCACTCTGCTCTGGTAGGTTTTTGGATACAGTGCAAAATATGTCATTATCAAATTTTGCCTGACTCATGTTTTTAGCTCTTATATTTTTGTTGACTATTATAGTACCAACTATATGATTAAAAAATTAAAATTCACTGATCATATATGTTTAAAGCACTTTGGGCTCCCATTAATTCAAAAAATCTGACTAAGCGTATGTTATAAGCCAGGCATTGTTCTGGGTATTTGAGATACAAGGTTGTACAAGACAGATAATACATCCAACCAGATAAAACTCATATTCTTAATAAGCAAGTAGAATTTCAATGAACAAGATAACTTCAGATTGTAATGAATTCTTGTTCTGTGACAGGAATTGTATGGAGAGAGAAATGGGAGATGATGTGGTAAATTACACTATTCAGAGCGGTCAAGGGAGGCTTCTCGGTAAAGAAAATATTTAAGATGAGACCTTAAATAGGTGAAAGATAAGACGTGAAAGATCCCAAGAAAAGAGAGTACCAACCATAAAAATCCGTGAAACTATAACTGTCCTCCCTTAGTAATTTTTGGGTAGATTATTTACTTCTTCCTGATACCCAAAAGTAAATATTAAAAATCTTAGAATATTTAATATTATTGACTAATGTTATCTAGAGCTTGGACTTTTTACCTACCAGATTAATAACATCCTAAATCGGTTGATACTCTTTTTTTTTTTTTTTTTTTTTTTTTTTGCTATTTCTTGGGCTGCTCCTGCGGCATATGGAGGTTCCCAGGCTAGGGGTTGAGTCGGAGCTGTAGCCACTGGCCTACGCCAGAGCCACAGCAATGCGGGATCCGAGCCGCGTCTGCAACCTACACCACAGCTCATGGCAACGCCGGATGGTTAACCCACTGAGCAAGGGCAAGGACCGAACCCGCAACCTCATGGCTCCTAGTTGGATTTGTTAACCACTGCGCCACGAAGGGAACTCCTAAATCGGTTGATATTCTAATTTGTTCTAATTATTTTGCTTTTTACTGGAGATGGGATGAGGGAAGTAGATTGCTAATATTAGTAAAATACCTACCAAAATGAATTTGCTACTTATTCTGTCTCCAAGGAAATCCTTTTTTGTTGGGTACACTAATCCTCCACACCTAAAAATTTTCTTATTTTTCTATTTCTCTCAAAATAAATCACCACAAACTTAATGGCTTAAAATAGCATACATTTATTATCTGACGTTCATCTCCGTCAGAAGTCTGGTATAGGTTTCAACAGGCTAAACACTAAGTGTTGGTAGCCTCAATTCTTTTCTAGACACTCTAGGGAAAAATCATTTCCTTCTCTAGCTTCCAGACATCTACCACGCTGCTTGGCACATGGCCACCTTCTTCTGTCTTTAAAGCCAGCAACTGCAAGTTGAGTTTTTCTCATGTCAGCTATCTCTCTCGTTCAACCAGCAGGGTAGGGTTCTCAAGTTTTAAGGATTGAGTCCACCCTAAGAGTCAACTTTAATCTCCTCAAGGTCTTTAATCTTAATCATATCTGCAAAGAATCTTTTGCCAAATAAGGTAACAAATTCAGAGTATTCGTTAGTAGTTAATAGTATTAAGACAGGAGTATCCCTGGGGAGGCATTTTATTCTGCCTGCCATAGGCAGCCCTGCAAAATGAGTTGGTCATGTAATATGTTTTTAATCAATAGAACTAAAAGGAGTTACTGTGTAACACTTTTGGAAAGGTTCCTTAACAGGAAAACAGACTTGAATCTTTCATGGGTGCTTTGCTTGTTTTGCACAACCCTGCTGCCAGAAACAGGACCAACATAAGCCAAAACTCTGGAAGGTACCCTGAGAGCATGTGGGCAGGTTCTGCATGCCATATGAGAGAGAAAGCTGGAAGGAACCACTATGCAGTCTCTAGGCTGCCTCTATCTGAACTTCTTTTATGTAAAAGAAAAATAACTCAATTTATTTGTTATCACTTTATTAGATTTCTTGAAATAGCTTTAGGACAAATTCCTAACCAATATGCTTCATCAAAGCAAAGCTGACTTGATCATTATAAAAGGGAGAAAGATCTATGTTGGTTGCTGGATGGGTTTTCTTTTAATGACTGAATTAGATTATCCATTCAGCAGTCTTATTCACTGGTGGTACACAGTCTTTAACCAGTTGAATTGACAAACCTAGACAAGTTAAGTTATCTAGAAAGACAATGCAGAGTTGATGTCCTGTTAACAGTTTAACTATAATTAAACCAACAGTCAAATGTCACTATAAATGTCAATATATAAGAAAATGAATTTTGCTGGAATAGTATAATACATTAGAATTGTAATTGCTTTTTGAATCAGCAAATCTTTCATACAGTAAAGAAATATTAGCATTTTAAATATGTCACATATACACTGAGTTTGTCTAAATTTAAAAACCATTCTATTCCTATGTAAAACACGCAAGACATTGCATAATATTAAACACCAGTAATACTAAAAGAAGTAAAAGAGCTTTAAGAGTTAAGTTCAAAATTAAAGCTAACAATATTTCTATTAGGATAATCAAATTATCAAGCATCATATATTCTTTATTCATAATCCTCTCCAGATTACAACAGTCTAACATTTTCCATGTATTATTTTCCTGTGGATTGTTTCATATTTTAAAAAGAAAGTTACACAATTGCTAGATTTAAACTAAATTGTTTTCTAAACGTATTAGAAAAATTGGGATTATTGAATCAATACATCACACAGAACTTGAGCTTATTTTTCACATTTTCAGAGGAATAATTTTCTGCTTATTTTAGATATGATACCAAGTCTTAGTAGCATGTGCTCTGTGAACCATTTTTGATAAGTACTACACTGTGTCAGTTCCATATTTTATATTGTTTTGCTACATTGCACACACAACGAATATCATCTGTTCTTAGCTGCTTGATCTAGTAACACTATTATTTTTTTATGCATTAGTAAATATAGTTTTGTAGCTTGTTTTGCTCATCCATTTTTTTTACCTCTTTTGCAATTGAAATTTATGCATTACGCAAAATTGTATGTATCATACACAGTAAGCATATCTTAAAAAATACAATTCTCTGTTCTTTATTTAGGAAAAAAATATTGGAGGAAAAATATAATTTTCAACAGAGTGCTACAGTTGTGGGTTGAACAGAAGCCTCTACCAAAGATATATTCCTACACTAATCCCTGGAATCCGTACTTGGAAAAAAGGATTGAGGACTGACAGAAAAGGAGAAAACACAGAGACACAGAGAAGGCAGTATGAAGATGGAAGCAGAGATTGGAGTGATGCAACTGAAAGCTAAGGAATTGCCAAGAATTGCCACCACTGCCAGCAGCTAGGAGAGAGACAAGGAAATAATTCATCCTCTGAACCCCAGAAGGGAATACATCCCTACTAACACCTTGATTTTGGAATTCTAGCCTCCAGAACAATGAGAAAACAAATTTCTGTTGTTTTAAGCTACCTTGATTTGATATAGCAGCTGCAGGAAATGAATCTAGCTACAATTTTTCAAATAATTTATCTCTATCTCTCTTTTTTTCTTTTTAGGGCCATACCCTTGTCATATGGAGGATCCCGGGCTAGGGGTCGAATTGGAGCTGCAGCTGCTGGCCTTCACCACAGCCAGAGACACTCCAGAATTGAGCCATGTCTGCAATCTACCCTGCAGCTCACAGCAACATCTGATCATTAACCCACTGAATGAAGCTAGGGATTAAACCTGCATCCTCATGGATACTAGACAGGTTCTTAACCCCCTGAGCCACAATGGGAATTATCAACAAAAAGAATCTTGAGTGATAGTTATGCAACAAAAATAAGCGGTATCTTTCCAGAATGAATATTTGGGAAGGTACCAGGTATTTCCAAGAAAATGACATTGATAAATACTCTTGTATTTCAACATATTGAAAGGAGATTTAGATACTTTAATGGAAGCAGTATTTGTAGATAAATACACAAAAGACTAAGCAAATGAAAAACAAGACAACTATTAACCTCAGGGAAAACAAGTTTCTCAAGAAAGGGTAAGATAATTGAATTCTCTAAGTCTAGGCTGCAAATGACATTTACATAAAGACTTAATAATGTAAACAATGCATAATATTGTAAATAAAAGAATTGTTTTCAACCTGCAGACTATAGATATTATAGTAGTGTGTGAATAAGAATGTGTATGATGGATTTGGTGATTACATGTAATAAATCAAACCAATAAATGCTTATGTTCCATTGTAGGAACTTAGTACATTGTCAAAACCAGTGGCTTTGAGAAGTATTTATATGATATTATTTAGATATATGGAGGTATAAAAACAGAAAAAAAGTCAATGACAAGATGAAAGAGTTGAAAGGGTTTGGCTCTGAGGCATCAAAAATGGAGTGATGGGGGAGGAGAGAGCTATTTTTTATATGTGGAGTTTTTTCTTTTAGAAATTATGGAAGACAAAAAGCAGATATAACTATTCTTCATTAATAAGTGGAAAATGTTATACAAATGGAAATCAACACTTCTTTAAAAATTACCGAATGCCTAAAATGGTCTTGACACTGTTCTGCAGCCTTAAGATGCACTAAACGAAACCTATAGAAGCCCTGGTTTTTAAAGAACTCATGTTCTCGCTTAGTGCTAATCAAGCTGATATCACAAACAAACTAGAATAAAGAGTACTAGAAAAAATATGCTGTGAGTCTTGCACAAAAAGAAAACAAGGCAGAAAGAAAAATGTGGAATCATTGTTTCCTTGTTACTAAGTGGAAAATATGAGAGTTGTTCCAACTCAATCTATTATTTCTATCAATAATTAGTAATAAAAAAGAGTTGTGTATTCTTAACTCAAGGACAGTGCTAAAGATTTTATACACATTATCTTCACAACCACTCTACGAAGGAGATATTTATCCCCGTCTTGCTTATGGGAAACTGATGCCTACATAAATTAAGCAAGTGGTTGATGGAAGGATAGGAGTAGTGGAAGAGTTAGGATTTAAAACTCTATGTGTAGATATGAAGGCTGGTTTTTAAAGTCCTATATTATAAGTCAACTATTATGTATGTTTCCAAATTTGAACTAATTATTTTTACTGTTTTAAATGTATTGGATGCAAAGATTTGAAATAGCCATAAATTTATATTTTTAAATAATCTATTGAATACGTGGAATTAGTTCCTACCAATGCCCATCAGTAAACAAGTAGAGACCTTGTATATGCAGGTAACGTTTGTTTTTAATAAACCATTGCAATAACTGTTATGTGCTGCCTAAAGAATATTAATTTGAAGGTGGCACCTGCTGGCATCTGCTGCCATAGTGGAATTGCTAGTTACATCTTCCTATATGGAATAAGATCTTTGCTTGTTGGAAGACAATGTAATTTGGGGAAGAAATTAAAATATTAGGAAGTAGGACATTTGAATTTTAATCCTAAAAAAATTCTTAGTTGGATGTGCGAATTTGATCTTCTTGGTTTATGTTTGGACTCAAAACTGTTTGCTTAGTAAAAATCTAGAATTTTTCAATAACTGACTAAATACTGTTGATTATGTAATTTTTGCCAGGTTAGTGTTACTAATATGCTTCATTTGGGTTAAATATTGGGGTATGATTCCAGTGAGTACATACTTGCTAGACAAAGTGTGGTTTACTCTAAATATATGTCCTAATGAGGCACAGAGTTTCAAAGCAATTGAATGCATATCTTAATAGTTATCTCAGGTCGTTGTGCCCATCATTTTAAATCTTTGTCCTTTTACAATCTATTGCCCAAGTTTTGAAAAATGAAAAAAAATTTTTTTAAAAAAAGCTTTGAGTTTTGGCACTGTATAAAAAAAGATTGTTATTCTTACAATATCGACCTTTTAAATGAGATGAAAATAGTATTCTCACTATATGTAAAATTTTTATTAAAATTTTTTTTTCAATTTTTTACTGTGGTAAAACACATAAAATTTACTGATTATCATTTTTTTGTCTTTTTAGGGCTGCACCGCAGCATATGGAGGTTCCCAGGCTAGGGGTCGAATGAGGAGATGTAGCTGCCAGCTTACATCACAGCCATAGCAATGCCAGATCCAGCCTTGTCTGTGACTTACACCACAGCTCATGGCAACGCCGGATCCTTAACCCACTAAGCAAGGCCAGGGATCGAACCGATGTGCTCATGGATGCTAGTCATGTTCATTTCCACTGAGCCATGATGGGAGCTCCTCATTATCATTTTAAAAGTACAGTTCAACAATATTTGTGCATTCATATGTGTGCAACCATCATTACTATCTCCAGGACTCTTCATCTTGCAAAACTAAATGTTGTACTCTTTAGTAATCCCCCTATTTTCCCCTCCATGTAGCCTCTGAAAACCACCATTCTAATTTTTCTCTGATCTTTGGCTATTCTTGGTACCTCAAGTAATTGGAATCATATAATATTTATTGCTTTTTGACCAGTTAATTTAAACTAAGCCTAATGTCTTCAAGGTTTGTCCTTGTTACAGTATCTGTCATAGTTCTCTTCATGCTTAATGCTAAAATCCCATTGTATGTATATAACATTTTGCTTATCTATTCATCTGTCAGTAAATACTTGGATTGCTTCCACATTTTCACTACCATGAATGATGTTGCTATGAACATGAGTGTACAAATACCTCTTTGAGATAGGGCTTTCAATACTTTATTTTCCCCTTTTAGGGCCGTACCCATGGCATATAGAAGTTCCCAGGCTAGGGGTCGAATTGGAAATATAGCTGCTCGCCTATACCACCGCTCACAGCAACATCAGATCCTTAACCCACTGAGTAAGCCAAGGATCAAACCCACATCCTCATAGATACTAGTCAGGTTTGTTACTGCTGAGCCATGACGGGAACTCCCTCAGTACTTTTAGTATGTACCAGAAGTGGAATCACATAGTAATTCTACTTTTTTTAAAAAAAGAAGGCAGGATACTTTTTCTAAAGTAGCTGTACCATTTTACATTTCCAATAAAAGGGTGCAAGGGTTTTAGTTTCTGCACATCCTCACCAACTCTAGTTAGTTTATGGATTTTAGATAGTAAATATCCTATTGGTATGAAGTGGTATATCATTAATGTTTTGATTTGCATTTCTCTAATGATTAGTAATGTTGATCATTTTTTCATATGCTTATTAGCTATTTATCTTCTTTGTAGAAATGGCTATTCAAGTTTTTTTCATTTTTAAATCAGGGTATTATCTGCCATTAAGTTTTAGAGGTTCTGTGTATATTATAGATAATAATTCCTTCTTAGATATATGACTGGCAAATATTTTCTCTGATATTATAGGTTGGCTTCAATTGTTTGTTGATGCATAAAATTTTTAATTTTCATGAACTTCATAAAGATGCCTTGCCTTGGATGTTATGTCGAAGTCATTGCCAAATGCAACATAATGAAGCTTTTGTCCTATGTTTTCTTTCTAAGATTATTATAGTTTTACCTTTTACGTTCAGGTCTTTGATTTATTTTTTGCTAAATTTTTGTATAAGGTGCTCAGTAAGAGCCCAATTTCATTATTTTGCCTATGAATATCCAATTTTCCCAACCATTCATTGAAATTGAATGGTCTTGGCACTCTTGTCAAAAATAAGACCATATATGTGGGGATTTACTTCTGTGATTTCTATTCTATTATTCTATATCTTCTTTATGCCATAGCTTTTGATTACTGTAGCTTTGTAAGAATCTTTTAAATCAGAAAGTATGAGCCCTATAACTATATTTTTTCTCAAGAATATTTGGCTACTCAGAGTCACTTGAGATTACACGCAAATTTTAGGAATGATTTTTTTTTCTATTTCTGCAAAAAACATCATTGAGGATTTGGTAGAGATGACATGAATCTACAGGTCATTTGGGTATTATTGACATCTTAACAGTATTGAACCTTCCAATACATGAGTACAGGATATGATTCCATTTACATCATTTTTAAATTTCTTTCAGCAGAGTTTTAGAGTTTTCATTATACAAGTTTTCCACCTACTTGGTTAAGTTATGGTGTTATTTAAAATGGAATTTTTAAAACTTTCTTTTTAGCTTGTTATTATAGTTCATTGTTTATTCATTGCATAGTAATGCAACTGAATTTTGTGTGTCAATTTTGTATCCAGGTATCTGGTTTGATTCATACATTAGTCTTGATAGTTTTCTTTAGTATTTTAAGGGTTTTCTACCTATAAGACCATATTATCTGTGAACAAATAATTTGACTTCTTTGCAATTTGGATGATTTTGTGGTGTTTTTTTCTTGCCTAATACTATAAGGATTTCCAGTATTATGTTGAATAAGAGTAGCAAAGGAGAGCATTCTTGATATGTTTCTGATTTTAGAGGAAAAGCTATTGAGCTTTCACCATTGAGTAGGATGCTCAGTATGGGTTTTTCATATGTAGTTTTAATTACTTTGTGGTAGTTTCTTTCTATTTCTAGTTTTATAAATGATTTTATCATGAAAGTTTGTTGAATGTTACTACTTTTTTCCTGCATCAGTTGGGATGATTGGGATTTTTTTCACTCGTTCTATTAATGTCATGCATTAAATTTACCATTTTTTGTTTATTGAAGCATCCTTGCATTCCAGGAATAAATCACATGTGGTCATGTTGTATAATGCTTTTAATATACTGTTAAATTCATTTTATAATATTTTCTTGGGAATTTTTACATCAATGTTGATAAGAAATATTTTTCTGTAGCCTTCTTGTAGCATCTTTGTCTGGCTTTGGTACCAAGGTAATACTGGACTCACAGAATGTGTCAGGAAGTATTTTCTCCTTTGAAGTTTCTTGGAAAATTTTGAAAAAGATTCCTTTTTAAATTTTGGTACAGCTCAACAGTAAAACCATCATATCTAGGGCTTGTTTTTATTGGGAGATTTTTTACTGTGGATTTAATTTCCTTACTGGTTAAAAGTCGACTCAGATTTTCCATTTCTTTGTGATTCAGATTTGATGGGTTTTGTGTTTCTCAGAATTTGTCCACTTCATCTGAGTTATCTAATTTGTTGGCATAAAATTGTTCATAGTACTCTCCTAACAGACATATCAGACATTCCTAGTTTCCTTTACTTCTTCTTTCTAAAACGACTGTTTTAAAGTCTCTTTGCATCCCTTGTGCTTATTTGTTGAAAACTAGAAATTTAATGTAATAACTATCAAAATTAGATTCTCTCCTTTCCTTAGAGTTTTCTGGATTTTTTCTTTTGTTCATTTTTCATTGTTATAGGTGGTCTTTGCACCAAGGATCACCTTGAAGTATAAGCTTAATGTATTCTAAGGTTTTCTGACACTGCGCCTTTGCTTATGCATGCATGGTGAGTTTCTAATTTCCTCAGTATATGCATTGGTTTAGAATTTCCTAATCTTTAAGATGACCCAAAGAGAAGGAAAGGGAAAAATAAAGGGGGAAAGAGTACTGGCCCTTTAAATCTTCTGGAAGTTGCATTAGCCTGAGAAAAGGGAGCTTTCAGCTGAAAGTAGGCCCAATGTGCAGAATTGGGGGAATGCCTCTGTGTCTGCACCTTCCTGATCAGAAGATCAATCACTGGAGTTCCCTTGTGGCATATGGGTTAAGGATCTGGCATTGCTACTGCTGTGGCATGGGTTCGATTCCTGGCCCAGGAATTTCCACATGCCACTGTCACAGCCACAAACGAAGAGCAATCACTGATGAAAGAACAGATCCTCAATGTTTAAAAAAGTCTTCTTTACCCACCCTGGATCCCACTAGCTGTATTCAGATCTCTCCAGGAACATGTGCACACCTGCCTACCACAGGACTAGAGAGTGGAGAGTATATAGCTGTTGTTGAGGTAAGAGTTGAAATTGACCATAATTAACTTAAATTTACCATTCAAGTTTTCCCCTGAAAGATGCAAGCTTTCAACAGACTACAGAGTTCCAATTGTTGCATCAGATAGATTCTGACAGTGAGAAGGTGGACCAGGTGAGGAAACATTTCTGATATTTTAAATTCTGTTGTATAACCAGAACCCACTTGCTCAAGAAGGTATTTTTAAACATTGAAGGACTGCGTGATAAAATATAGCAACATCATATTGTCTAGAGTTAGAAAAATGAAGTTTACAGCAGGTAAATAAAGCGTCAAAAATAACAGACCTTTATCTTGATTTATCAAAATTAAATGTCAGGCATAGAAATATTTTTGAAGAGTTGATTATACATAATATAAAGTAGAATTCTATGAATTTAAAATTTAGAATAATCCAGGCCAGTTATATTTAACATTTAAATCACAATAGCATTTACAGAGGAAAATCAAGACTTACTATCAGACTTTATATGATAATTTTCAGTATTAATTATAACAAGTACATTCTTTTTCATACTTGTATTTTTTGGTATGTTTTGTCTATGACCTGGCCTCTCTTATGTTCCTAAATTATTTGAATTTAATAGTTAAAAGATGAATGTATGAGTTCTGTTTGCTATATATATTTGTATTATAGTCTGAAGTCTGGGAGGATGATACCTCCAGCTTCATTCTTTTTTTTCAATATTTCTTTATAATTTGGTGTATTTTGTAGTTCCATATAAATATTAGAATTATTTTTTCTAGTTCTACAAAAAATGTCCTGGATACTTTGATACGGATTGAAGTAATTTATAGATTGCTTTGGGTAGTATGCTTATTTTAACAATATTCTTAAAATGCAAGAGCATAGGATATCCTTCCATTTCTTTGACTCCTATTCAATTTGCTTTATCAGTATTTTATAGTTTTCAGGTTATAGGTCTTTCACCTGCTTGGCTAAGTATTTTACTATTTTTGATGGAATTTTTTAAACTTTCTTTCTGATAGTTCATTGTTAGTGTATAAAAACATAGCATTTTATCTTTTATTCTTGTATCCTGCAACTCTACTGCTGTATTCATTTATTAGTTGTAATAATGTTTGGGAGGAAAATTTTGGATTTTCTATATTATGTATCATGTCATCTGTATATTGTGAGAGTTTTACCTCTTCACATCCATTTTGGATGCTTTTATTTCTTTTTCTTATCTGATTGCTGAAGCTAGAACTTCTAATACTATGCTAAATAGAAGTAGTGAAACTGAGCATCCTTGTCTTGTTCCTGAATTTAGAGGAAATACTTCCAGCTTTTCACCATTGAGTATGATGTTGGCTGTGGAAATGCCATAAAATGATTTTTTTTTTTTTTTTTTTTTTTTTTTTTGCTATTTCTTGGGATGCTCCTGCGGCATATGGAGGTTCCCAGGCTAGGGGTCTAATCGGAGCTGTAGCCACCGGCCTATGCCAGAGCCACAGCAACGCGGGATCCAAGCCGCGTCTGCAACCTACACCGCAGCTCACGGCAACGCTGGATCGTTTTACCCACTGAGCAAGGCCAGGGACCGAACCCACAACCTCATGGTTCCTAGTAGGATTCGTTAACCACTGTGCCACGACGGGAACTCCAAAAAGATTTTTATTATATTGATATGTTCCCTCTGTATCCACTTTGATGAGAGCATTTAAAATGAATAAATGTTGAATTTTCCCAAATGCTTTTTATGCGTCTACTGAGAAGATCATGTGAATTTTATCCTTCCTTTTGTTAATGTGGTATATCATATTGGTTGATTTGTGGATGTTGAATGGTCTTTGTGATGCTGTAATAAATCCAAATGGATTATTGTATATCATCCTTTTTGTACATTGTTGAATTTGTTTTGCTAATATTTTGTTGAGGATTTTGCATCTATATTCATCAAAGCTACTGGCCTGTAATTTTCTTCTTTTGTAATGTCTTTAGTTTTAAGGGTCTCACAGAATGAATTTAGAAGTAGTCTATACTCTTCTATTTTTAGAGCAATTTGAGTGTAGGTATTAGTTCTTATTTATATGTTTGTTAGCATTTCCCTGTGCCATCTGGTTCTGGACTTTTGTTTACTGGGATTTTTATAAATTCAAATACATTACTAGCAGTCTGTTCAAATTGGGTTTTTGTTGTTGTTACTGTTTATTTGTTTTTAATGGCTGCACCTGTGGCATATGGAAGTTCCTGGGGTAGGGGTTAAATTGGAGCTGCAGCTGAGGCCTGGCAACACTAAATCTGAGCCGTATCTGTGACCTGTGCCATAGCTTGCGGCAATGCCTGATCCTTAACCCACTAAGTGAGGTCAGGGATTGAAAAATGTCCTCTTGGAGACTACATCATGTCCTTAACCTGATGAGTCACAATGGGAACTCCCAAATTGTTATTTATTCTTGTCCTTCCTCTTCTTTTTTCATTTTAGTTATTTATTTATTTATTGGCTGTGCCCACAACGTGTCAAAGTTACCAGACTAAGGATCGAATCCATCCCACAGCAGCAACCAGAGCCTCAGCAGTGACAATGCCGGATCCTTAACCACTAGGCCACCAAGGAACTTCTATTATTTCTTTTTGATTTAGTCTTGACAAGTTGTATATTTCTAAATATTTTTCCATTTCTTTTAGGTTGTATCATTTTTTTGGTATAAACTGTTCATAGTATTTCTCTTACGATTTTTCTTTGTGTTATCAGTTGCTATTTTTTCTTTCATTTCATACTTTATTTATTTAGGTCCTCTCTTTTCATCTTGGTGATCCTCACTAAAAGTTTGTCAATTTTATCTTTTTAAAAAACATCTCTTGGTTTCATTGATCTTTTCAATTTTTTTTGTTTCCTCTGATCTGTATTATTTTCTTCTTTCTATTGACTTTTGTCTTCCTTGTTCTTGTAATTCTTTTAGGTCCTATATTAGGTTTTGTTTTTTAATTTTACTATTAGTTCTTTTTATTATGGCTGCACCTGGGGCATATGGAAGTTCTTAGGCCAGGGATTGAATCAGAGTTAGAGCTGTAAGCTAAGCCACAGCTGTAGCAATGCTGGATACTTTAATCCACTGTGCTGGGCTAAGGATTGAACTCAAAGCTCTGAAGAAACCCAAGCCACAGCATTTGGATTCTTAACACACTCCATTATGATGGGAACTCCATGTTTATTTGATATTTTTCTTGTTTCTTGAGGAAAGACTGTAATGTTACTTCCCTCTTAGAATGATGTTTGATGCATCCCATAAATTTTTAATTGTTGTGTTTCTGCAATTTCATTTGTCTTGAGGTATTTTCTGATTTCCTCTTTGATTTCTTCATTAACCTATTGTGTTTTTAGTAGCATGTTCTTTGTCTCTATGTATTTGTTCTTTTCTCATTTTTCTTACTGTAGTTGATTTTTAGTTTCATACCATTGTGGCTGAAAAACATGCTTAATATAATTTTGAGCCTCTTAAATTTGTTGAGATTTATTTTGTGGCCTAGAATGTGATCTAGGGCTATCCTAGATAATATTTCATGTGCAATTGAAAGAATAAATATTCTTCTGGTATTAGATGTAATATCTTGGATATTTATGATGTCATTTAAGAACACTAATGCCTTACTGATTTTCTATCTGGATGATTTGTCCATTGATGTCAGGGGTGTTAAAGTCTCCTGCTGTTATTGTATTATTGTCATTTCTTGCTATTGTTTCTTACTATTTGCTTTATATATTAGATGTAGATGGATGCATATATGTTAATGAGTATAATATCTTCTTCTTGTATTGATCTCTTTATCATTATACAATGGACTTCTTTGTCTTTTGTTTATCCTTTGTTTTAAATTCTATCTTGTCTGATATGAGTATCCCTACCCTTACTTTCTTGTCATTGCCATTTGCATGAAATTTTTCTATCCAATCTCTTTTAGACTGTGTATCTTCAGCCTGAATTGAAACTGTTGTAGACATCATATTAAGTGTCTTTTTTTAAAAATCCAATCAGCTACCCTATGTCTTTTCATTTAGTCCATTGACATTTAAAGTAATTATTTGTAGGTGTGTACTTATTGCCATTTTATTACTTTTTTCTGGTTATTTTATAGTTCTTCTCTGTTCTTTTTATTCATGTTTCTTTTAGTTTGATGATTTTCCTTAGTAGCATGTTCATGTTCCTTTCTTTTAGTTTTCGTGTGTCTATGGTAGTAGATTTTAGATTTATGGTTCATATATGTTAACCTGTAATTATTTCTACTAGTTTAAAACCGAGGGTCATTTATGTTCAAAGACATTCTAAAAGGTCTTTTTTACTCTCTTTACCACATTTTGTGTTTTTGAGTCATATTTTACATCTTCATGTTTATCACTTAACTTTATTGTACTTAGAGTTGTCACAACTTTTTTTTTTTTTTTTTTTGTCTTTCATCTAGGGTACTGGCTTATTTAAGTGATATTCCATCCTCAGTATATATTTAATCTTTTAAGTGGTATTTTCTTTTTCCATAGATTCTTGATTTTCATTTAGAGAAGATCCTTCAACATGTCTTTTATGATAGGTTTAGTATTGCTGAATTTTTTTAGTTTTTGCTCTTCTGGGAAGTTTTCTATCTTTTCCTCTATGCTAAATTATAATCTTGTTGGGTAGAGTATCCAAGGTTTTCCCTTCCAGCATTTTGAATATACCATATCCTTCCCTCCCGGCCTGCAGAATTTCTGTAGAGAAATAAGTTGATAGCCCTTAAAGGGATTCTCAGGTATATGATTCTTTGTTTTTCTCTTGTTGCCTTGCTTGCCTTTAGAATTTTCTCTTTAACTTTTTCCATTGTAATCATGGTATGTATAGGTATGGGTCTGTTTGGGGTTCATCTTTTTTGGGACCCTCTGTGCTTCCTGTACATGGATATCTGTTTCCTTCTTCAGGTGGAAGTTATTAGCCATAATTTTTTCAAATACACTTTTGATATCCTTCTCTCATTTTTGTCTTTTGAAAGCCACACCCACAGTATATAGAGATTCCCAGGCTAGGTGTCGATTCAGAGCTATAGCCACTGACCTACTGCAGCCACAGCAATGCCAGATATGAGTCACATCTTCAACCTACACCCCAGCTCATGGAAACACTCACAGTTTAACCCACTGAGCAAGGCCTGGGATTGAACCCACAACCTTATGGATGCTAGTTGGGTTCACTAACCACTGAGCCATGATGGGAACTCCCCCTTCTCTTTCTGTTCTCCTTCTGGAACTCCTACTATGCAAACGTTGGAACACTTATTGTTACTTCAGAGACCTTTTAGATTTCTTTCATTTATTTTTTTTCTGCTGTTCTAATTGGGTGATTTCCATTATTCTATCGTCATAAGATAATTTATGCACCCTTCTCTCTATCATTTAGTCTGCTAGTTATTCCTCTTAATACATTTTTTAATTTCAACTATTGTATTTATTTTTGATTAGGTCTTTTTTATGTTTTTAGTTCCTTTTTAAAATGTTCATTGTTTAGTCAATTATTTGTCCTAATTCACTTAACATTTTTTATTAACAATGTTTTGGATTATCTATCTGGTAAAGCATTTGGTTCTGTCTTATTATTTATCTTTTCAGGGGTTTCATTTTGTTCTTTTAATTGAGAGTAGCTCCTTTGCTTCTCCTTTAACTTAATTTTCTATGCTTCTATGCATTAGATGGAATAGTTACCTAGTGTGGTCTTAAAGAGGTGTTCTAATGTAGGAGCCTCCCTCTGCAGATTTTATGTGTCCAATACTTTTATTAGGATGGATGGATTTTATGTGGATGCTAGTCAAGCCTTTCCTCAGGGTGTGCCAGCACCTATTCCTTGGGTGGGGCTAGAGGCACAGGAGTTTGAGCTGGATTGGGTGTTAGTTGAGCCTTCTGCTCTTCTCAGTGGCCATCTTAGACTTGTTAGGGGTAGGACCTGATTCCAAGTTTCTGGAATTGAAGCCCTGATGGTCAGGCTTGGACCAATTATTTTTCCTTTGAGTGGATTTTTTTCCCTCTCCCCATACCAGGACCTTTGTCCCAGAGGTATTGAAGCAAGTGGTACCTGTACATAAACAGAGATCTAATGTATTACCTGTGTAGTCAGCTGAAGCTCTGCTCAAATGCAGCCCACAGTCAAGTCTTTTACCCAGTATTGACTGTCCTAGATCCAATGCTACTCTGTAGTATGGTTTGAGCAGGATCAGCATCTTTTTTCAGCTTGGGCTGGGTTGCACTAGGCTGAAGTACACAGCAAGTCAGTTACAGGAAACCTGGTTGCCACTAGGGAAGACCTCTTTCCATCCTGTCTCAGGGGCAAGAACTTTGGTCCCTCACAGCTGCTCTCTGACCCCAGCTTCCACCTTCTTATGGCACCATTCTCCAGGCAATTTGGGGTCTATGTGATATCTCTGTGTGTATGGGAGTTTTGAGCTGTGGCAGAGTAGATGTCATAAGAAATCAGGCTACTTTGGAGTGCTACTTGTATAAGCACCAACAGTGTCGCCACCACCCCATCCAGGCTTTCCCCTGGGACCAGGTTGCCTCTTGCATCCTAAGGTCAAGTCTTCTCCCTGTCCAGGCTGCTCCAGATACAGTTCTATGCCATGGCATGGAGTGAATAGGGCTAGGGTTGTCACTGAGCTGGGGTGACTGACTGGCAAGGCTGTCATAGGAAACTTAGCAACCACTACAGCAGATCTCTCTCTACTCCACCCTGAATGTTAGCCAGCCTGCACCTGCTCCTTATGAACAGAATCTAAGCTTTTCTAGCCTTTCTATCAGTCCCAGTGGTCTTCCAAACACTTTTATCCCCTGTGAGGAACCCAGGACTGGGAAACCAGTCTGTGGCTCGACCTGCTCACTCCCAAGGGCAGGTGTCCACTGGTGCAATCTCCATTTTTCTCTGAGTCTCTTCACAGGGGCACAGATCTGACCTGATTGCTTTTCTTCCCTTCCTACCCAATTATGTGTATATCTTTCTTACACCTTTGGTTGTACAGGAGCATTTCTACTAGTTTCCTACTAGTTTTCAGTGTGAACTGTTCCTCGTGTAGATGTATTTTTGATGTGTCCATTTGGGGAGGCGAGCTCCTTTTACTCTGCCATCTTGACCTCTGCTAGGAATGTACAGATTTTAAAGTTTGGTAGATTATAAGCATTACAATAAATAACTGTAAAATTTGTGTTTTAAATATAGATGATTTTAAACATGATTCTTACAATGTTTTGAATAGGAACACAAAAGTACTAGTTTCATTATACAACACTTTGAACTTGATCCCAATTTTGTTTGGGTTACAGTTTGTCTAATTTGGAAAATAACTGATAGACTTGACAGTGGCAATAGTTAAGAAAGAGGTGCATGAGAGGCAGTCATTCTCAAGCATTGCTGCCTCTCATTTCCCAGTCATTCTTAAAAGGTCAACTGGGGAAAATACGAGGACAGATGTAACATTTAACTATAAATCACCACAAACTATTAAATGCATGACTACATTTTTCTTCTTTTCTTCATTTCTACTGTTATTTCCCAAGAAGTACCAAATGTAAAATATATTTACTATATATAAGACTAGAAAAAGTGGGATGGTATTTTAATATCAATTTAAAGAAAAGCAATCATTGATAAAAATTTGCCTAATTGTATATTATACAGTACAAAATTTTAAGTGCATATTTTATTTAATCTTAACATTAAATATTATATGCCATGGGTTTAACTTTATTGGTGTCTAATCGTTGATGAAAATAGCATTTTTTAATTCATTCTAAAATGATTAATATTGGGGGAAAGTTCCTACTACTAAAATAGCCCTATTTTCTCTACAAGTTGTGAAAATAAATAGTTGACATTCATGGGTCAGGCTAACTCGCCATATGCCTTCTGAAATTATCCTTTTGAGAATCTAAAACAAGCAGGCATGTACTTCCATTCTTCCAGTGTTTGGTTTCTAAAAGAAAGGTAAAAATTGATTTAAAAATTAAGTTTTGGAAAATAGGGTCCTGATTTACATTTTTGAAGTGATCTGTTTCATGAGATTTTGAAATATTTTTGTATAAAACTCTTCTCAAATAAATTTTACTTTTGCTGGTTTTTGGACCCCAAATCCTGATACAATGTGAAAGCGTGGTTTTGTGCATTGCCACTCTCTTGATGCAACCATTTTTCATTTTTTAAATGTATTTATATTGGAGGCAAGAAGCCAGCAGGACTGGTTCTTTCTAAGGGCTGTGGGGGAAGGTTCTGTTCTAGGCCTGTCTCTTTGGCTCATAGATGGTCCACCTCTTTTTGTGCCTCTCAAATGGCAAACTCCTCATGTGTGTGCATGTATCTTTTCACCTTTCTATAGAGGCACCTGTCACAGTGGATTAGTCCACACCCTAATGACATCGTTTTAACCTAATCATAGCTCCAAATAAGGTCACAGTCTGAGGTACTGGAAGTTAGGATTTAAAAATATTAATTTTGGGGAGGGGGGGACACAATTCAACTCATAACAGGAATAAAATAATTATTTAAATTATTCTGGAAAATGTTTTACATGCATTCTTATCATAACTCATAAAAAGACAGTGTTATCTTCTTACCACGAAGAATTCTGACTTCACTGAATATTATGGATATCTTCCTATGAGGCGTTCTACTAAGTAAAATTATATTAAATAGCTTTTGTCTGCATCTTTAGAGATAATTCATTCCATTCTACTCCCCTAGGCCATCAAACAAAAGAGAAAAATGAGAATGTTCACACACAGGCTTATCTAATTTGCTAGTTTAGTTATTGTGTGAAATTATTTTTACATTATTTTTCTTTAACATAAAAATAAAACATTATGAAATTCAGAAAACTCAAAAGAAGCATTCAAATCAATACTATATGTGGATAAGGAAAAGTAAAAATTTTTGCCTAAGGATTTAAAAATCAAAGTAAAATTTAATAAAAGTATTATTGGTGATACTAAGGGTGCATATTTGCAGAAAAAATGATTTGTTACTGAATCATGATTCTTCTAAAAACCAAGGCTAGTGTCATTAAATAATCTTACTATACCATAATGCTTTAGATATAATAAACAATATAGCCAATTTTATTCCACACAATTTATCTTTTTTTCATTTGCATACAAAATATGCTTGAAGACTTTAATTTCCTCACTATTACATAATTGTTTATCGCCCATCAATTTATATAGCTAAATGATATTTAGAGGGTTCCTTTGTGTATGGGGCAGTAAAAGATAGTATCTAGTTGAGCAGAGTAAAAGCAATGTTCTAGAAATACCCTATTATGCACATTTTATTTATTTGTTTATTTTTGTCTTTTTAGGGTCGAACCCACAGCATGTGAAAGTTCCCCGGCTAGGGGTTCAAATCGGAGCTGTAGCCACTGGCCTATGCCACAGCCACAGCAACGGTGGATCTGAGCTACCACAGCTGACAGGAAGGCCAGATCCTTTAACCCACTGAGCAAGGCAAGGGATCAAATCTGCATCCTCATGGATACTAGTCAAGTTCATTATTGCTGAGCCATGATGGGAACTCCAATTATACACATTTAAAAAATTGTTAAAGACTTTCTGTTTTTGCTAATTTCATACCTAAGACTGCCAATGCACCGTCCTTGATTTAGGCACCTAACCTTTCTAAATTAATTGACTCTAGAAAGCATTGCAAACCTGATTAAAGCAGTTTAAGTAAGGCTGTATGTCCTCAAAGCCTTTTTGTTCATTAATTCACGTCTAGATATTCTATATTAGTAAACAGAAAAGTTATAAGCAAGTAACTGGTCTTTCAAACAAATAGGCACATTATGATGTTTATATGTGAATTATTCAGCAGCATTCTTCATCTTGGAAAATATTAAATAATGAAATTTTTAAAGAATATTCATTCTAAAGCCTACTTTTTAAGAGAAGGCTGACATACAAAGACTTTAGTAAAGACCACCAGTAGAGTAAAATCCAGTTTTGGAAATGCCTTATTTAAAGTAAAACTTCTGACATTACATTTTAATATGAATAAATGCTTTGGTTTTTTAATTCAGGCTGTGCTATTCTAAAAAATGAGAGGCTATTAATAAATATGCCTTTTAAAAATATTTTGAATCTTCTGTCTTCTATAGCTCTTATATTTAAGATGGTATTGGAGTTGTCAACTTTGTTTTACTCATGCCTGTAATACCAACTGACTTTTGGAGAAACTAAGATGATTTCTCAAGCCAGTGCATGGTGAAAACAAAGAGCTAAGGGGTCTCTGCAGGAAAGAAGAGAAGTTGACACTAATAACAATGTTTAGGAAGCTTCCCTATCACAGACAACAAGCTTAAAGAATATTCCATAAATAAGGGATAATGACATATTTAATACATTAATAAACTCCCCATTGTTTAAGTTGTCCTTCCTGCATGATAGGAAAATCCCTATATTTATCACTACAATGTTATCACTGTGCTGTGTTTTGAATTTTCTTTTACACAAGATTGTGAACTTTGGCAATGTGAAAATTAGCATCCCCATTGTCTGCTTCAGAGTTTGGACTGCAAATATCAAATATCTGTGAAATGAATTCAGGCATTCATTCATTCAAGCATTACAAGCATGGAAATTTCCTTGTTTTGATAGAGAGTCTCTTGATGAACAATCTGTACATTACACGGAAAAAAAATCCTCATTTTCTTTGAAATTTAAATATTTGAAAATGGCATGTAAAATAATGATTCTTTGTTTTAAAATAAATTATTTGGAGACAGTTAACCCATGTTCAAAAGCATCAACTATCTGCAAATTCAAAGTTAATGAGTTTCTTAGATTAATTAAACACAAACTGAACCTTCTCCCTCAAAAATCTGAAAACAGAAGTAAGTAGCAATCAAGGATTAGAAAGTCTGGCAGATCAGTTAAGAGGCAACTTAATACGTAAACAAATGTAACAGTGTTTTGCTTAATCAGATCTGAGTTACTAAATCCTTCCACAGATAATTTTTTTTAATCCTTAACAATGCTGTTGATTATTAATAGGTCCCTCAAGCAGAAAGAATCCTTAGAAAACGCAATTGGTACTAGGATTGTGTTGGCTATTAACAAATAATGAAGGGAAAAAAATATTATTTGCCACAACCACCCCTACTCTACCTATACATAATAAAACAAAAATAGGCTGATATATTCTTTTATTCATGATTGCATTCTTTTATATATAGGAACAAAATATTTTTCTTTAGAAAAGAATTGTTAGAAAAGAATTGTTCAAATAAACAATTGTTTAATTTCAGTGAATACATATTAAATTCGTATTTTCATTTTGGAATGACCAGCAGGTGCCAAGCACTGTGTTAGGTAACCACTAATATTTGATGTTCTTCAGACACAATGCCTGGCCACAAGATACTTACTGCCTAATAGATAATGTAGATAGAGTTCTTTCAATAAAGAAATCTAAGTTCTAACATAGAGATAGTTATGAAGAGTTATAAGACCAGCCAACATTGTAAGAAGATCACCTTTGGAGGTCTCAGGGGTACCCAAAGTTGATGAGGCAAGTGGAAGCAGGTAATTCCAGAATGAAGATAAGCATGTGTCAAAGGCTTGAAAGTGAAAAGAACACCGTATCTCCACAACATTGCATGATTTCCAGTATGGCTGGGGGGGTAAAAATAGGGGCCTGGCCAGTGGTGAGGCAGAGAGGTAAAAACTCCAGAAAATAGAAGTTCTTGTTAGCTTTGCTTAGGAGTTTGGACATCGTCTTTGGGGATATGGGGAGCTACTGAAAGATTTTAACATATTGTGATCCTCTTGGTTTTAAAGATATCATTCTGCTTTGAGGTTGAGGAATGGATTTAAAAGGGACAGTGGCAAAAAATGTGAAGAATTTGGTATGTGTTCTAAGGTAGTTGTGGTGGACTTGGAGACAGTGGAAGCATTGATGACAAAAAAGAATATGAAGAATGCCCAAGTTTCTGTATTAGGTAATTTGGTAGGCAGGTGTTTGCCATTTGTACCCACAGAATTTAGTTTGTTTTTAACCATTTTTAAAATTGAAATAATGTTAATTTACTCTGTTGTGTTAGTTTCAGGTGTACAGCAAAGTGATTTGAGTTTTACCTAGATAAATATACATTCTTTTCCATTATAGGTTATTACAAGGTATTGAATATAGTTCCCTGTGCTATACACTAAGTCCTTGCTTACTTTATATATAGTAGTGTGTGTATGGTAATCCCAAACTCCTAATTTATCCCCCTCCACCCCTGCCACTGCTGTCCCCTTTGGTAGCAATGTTTGTTTTCTATGTCTGAGTCTATTTCTGTTTTGTATATAAGTTCATTTGTTATCACTCTTTTAGATTCCACATGTAAATGATATCTAATACTTATCTTTTTCTGACTTACTTCACTTAGCATGATCATGTCTAGGTCCTTTCATGTTGCTACAGATGGCATTATTTCATTCTTTTTCATGACTGAATAGTATTCCATATGTATATAGAATAGTATTCCATATATATATATATTCTTTTTTCACTCACCTGTCAATAGATACCTAGGTTGCTTCCATATCTTGGCTATTGTAAATAACACTGGTGTGGACATTGGAGTGCATGTACCTTTTCAGGTTATGTTTTTCTTTAGATATATACCCAGGAGTAGGATTGCAGGATCATATGGTAAGTAACTATTTTTAATTTCTTAAGGAATCTACATACTGTTCTCCATAGTAGCTGCACTAATTACATTACTACCAACAGTGGGGATTCCTTTTTCCCCACACCCACTCCACCATTCTCCATTATGTGTAGGCTTTTTGATGCTGGCCATCCTAACTGGTGTGAGGTGCTACTTCGTTGCAGCCTTGATTTGCGTTTCTCCACTAATTAGCGATACTGAGCATCACCTCATGTGCCTTTTGGCCATATGACTGTCTTCTTTGGGGAAATGCCTATGTAGGACTTCTGGCCAATTTTTGATTAGGTTGTTTTTGATATTAGGCTGTATGCACAGAATTTTAATTTATATAGGTGACCAAGGATGACAAGGAGGGGCTCATGCCATAGAAGCAAGATTTTCATTACTTTCATTTCCCAAGACAAAGGGGCTCATTGTGCCATGGACAGCCACGTGTCAAAACATCAGATTTTGGTCAGCACAGAAGCAGAAGTTAATGAGCAAGCCTAGGCTAGAGCTTTTTTGGAAAGGCACAGTAGGGAAGAGTAAACAGTTTGAGATTGGCTACTATGAATAATTACAGCAGACTTTGAGCTATAGGCATGCTCTCTAGTTTCCTGGTACCTGTCCCTGGGATAATATAGGGCAGGGACAATATTGGCTGGGTGTGGGAAAGTTAGATATGGAGGTGACTAGAGTGACCCAGGATTGGTTGGTTGGCATATAAATGGCATGCTCAGAGGCAAGTTGTTATTATCTTTAAGAATTAGCTTAGATTAGCTAGAAGGGGCAGGCTCTCCACTGGTCTCTAAAGCACCCAAGTCCTACAGCATCAAAAATACAGAAAGGAGGAGTTCCCATCGCGGCTCAGCAGAAATGAACCCAATTAGTATGCATGAGGATGCCAGTTAGATCCCTGGCCTCGCTCAGTAGGTTAAGGATCTGGCCTTGAAGTGAGCTTTGGTGTAGTTTGCAGATTCAGCGCTAGATCCCATGTTGCTATGGCGACAGTGTAGGCCAGCAGCTGTGGCCCTGATTCGACCCCTAGTCTGGGAACTTCCATAAGCTGTGTGGGTACAACCCTAAAAAAAACAAAACAAAACAAATATAGAAAGGAAAATATAGTTAATATAATTGGTTCTGTGATTGGTCCTGTGATGAATGGATGCCAGATAGACAAAGAATTTCAGCAGATAGACAACAGTATTATTCACTGAACTCTCACAGAAATAAGACTAGTCTGTTCATGAGTGGTAATGAAGGTAGAAATGTTTGAAGTGGTGTTAGCATGTTAAAATAGCTATGCCCAATAAATAGTTAGATGTATATATCTGGAAATAAGAAATATAGATTTTAGAGATGAATTGGGGATTTATTGGCAAGAGTTATTAGCGAGTCATCAGGGAGTTATCAGTGGAAGTAGAAGGCGATGAATTAGAACGATGTCAACCAGAAGGAATCCACAGAGAAGGAAGCCTAGGGCAGAATCCTATAGATGGCTTAGAGTTCAGTATAATCCTGGCTGCAGTAGAGTACCACATAAGTCAACAGGAACAAGAGCTCATTCTTGGGCTATCTTAGGCCTTTTGTAATTTGAATGTATCAGCTGAATCAGCTGTATAAATAAAATATATGCTTACGTGAAACGTCTAAAAAGTTTTTTGTTTTATTTTTTGATAGGCAAAAATAACCCCTTAATACACTGATTCCTAAGAACACTGACATCTTCAGGAAACCGCTGTGTTCTTAGGTTAACACTCACCCTGAAGAAATGTGTGTGTGTGTGTGTGTGTGTGTGTGTGTGTGTGTGTGTGTGTATAGTTTTAAGTAATTTGAATGAGTTGTAAAAATGAATAGGCACGAGAACAGATACGTCTTTTTTTTTTTTGACTTTTTGTCTTTTTGTCTGTCTTTTCCAGGGCCACATCTGTGGCATATGGAGGTTCCCAGGCTAGGGGTCCAATCGGAGCTGCAGACACCAGCCTACGCCACAGCCACAGCAACGTGGGATCTGAGCCATGTCTGTGACCTACACCACAGCTCACAGCAACACCGGGTTCTTAACCCACTGAGCAAGGCCAGGGATCAAACCCACAACCTCATGGCTAACCAGATTCATTAGCCACTGAACCACGATGGGAACTCCTTGTCTCATTTTTATAAAAAAAGCTCAGTTGACTTAGGTTCTTGATAAACTAGAATATTCTAAAGAGATGCTTATACTACATTTTTGAGCTACATTTGTGAGACAGTGTTCATTTTATTGTGTTTGGAATTTTTTAAAAGCCATATCCCTAAATAAATCCTCTGTCTGATACAGTTTTAAATTAGTAGGATTAATTTTTGAATAAACGTATTTTTCTCTGCAGGTATTTCTCCATCTAGGAGAAATAATATTTAGATTTTACCTCAAACTATGAGTTTTTTTTTTTGTTTTTGTTTTTTTTGCCTTTTCTTGAGCTGCTCCCATGGCATATGCAGGTTCCCAGGTTAGAGGTCTAATCAGAGCTGTAGCCACCGGCCTACACCAGAGCCACAGCAACGCGGGATCCGAGCGCCTCTGCAACCCACACCATAGCTCACTGCAATGCTGGATCCTTAACCCACTGAGCAAGGCCAGGGAACGAACCCGCAACCTCATGGTTCCTAGTCAGATTTGTTAACCACTGAGCCACGACGGGAACTCCAAACTATGAGACTTTTGGATCAACTCAATTTAGTTGTCCGTATAGAACCCTCATGGAGTTATTACAGTGCTTGACAAGTGCATGAAAGTGAAAGAAGCCCAGTGTGGCAAGAATTTGGAGAGAAAGGTGCTTTGATGCAGAGATTCTGAAAAGTGAACAAGTGAGATATCTATCTATTGGTAGATAGATAAATTGATAGGAGCTAGGCATGGCAGGATGAATTAATGGATTTGATGTAAGAGTTGAGGAAGAAAAACATTCAGGATAACTTTTCAGTTTTCTGGTTTGGACACACAGGTAGATGAAATTTGTCACCAATTTGGGGAAAACTGGATTATACTCAGCTTCAGCGACCTAAGCAAATAATAATTTCTACTTGAGACATATTAAATATGGATGCTGGAGCTCTTGCTCTGGTGCAATGGGATTGGTGGCCTCTCAGGAGCGCTGGGGCACAGGTTTGATCCCTTGCCCAGCACAGTGGTTTCAGGATCTGTCATTGCCACAGCTGTGGCTTGAGTCATGACTATGGCTTGAATCTGATCCCTGGCCTTGATAGCTACATATGTCACAGGGCGGCCAAAAAGAAAAAGAAAAAAGAAAAATTGTGGATGTTTCCAAGAACTCAGGGAAGATACAAAGTAAGAACTGGAATGTTTGTCTAGAACATAAAAGCAAAGCCTATGTGACATATACTGGAGTTATTAGCATATAAATATATGCTATTGAAATTGATTGGAAGACAGCTCTCAAGAGAAAATGGCCTAGGATGTAGTCCTGAAAGGAACCTATATTGGAATAGAACAGAATTATAATGAAAAAGAAATTGAAAAAAAAATCTTAATAAAAAAATCATTAGTGAGTTTAGGCAAATACAGTGTCAGGAAAATGAAGACATAGAATACTTCAAAACAATACATTTTCAACTAACTGAAATGCTATTAAGAAGTTAAATAAGATTAAAATTAAAAGTACTTACTTGACTTCCAGAATTGGAGGTCGGAATGAGTAGACTGAGAGGAATTGCAGGCAAGGTTAGAGTTGTTTGGAAAGTTGACTGAAAGTGTGTTGTGGAGTCAGTGGGTTGTAGAAAGTTTGGAGAGTTTGACAATTAGAAGAAAAGTGAAAAGATGAAATGAGTATTTTCAAAACATACAAAAGAGCTCAATGAAATTCAGGTCACTGTTGCTTTTACTGTTCTTGCTGTTTTTCGTTTGTTTGATATTAAAATAGGATTACTGGGCCAAGTTTGGCTGTTAATCCCAGTGATGCTAAAAACATTCAGTGATAGAATACTTAGGAGACTGTGGGGGATGAACGAGGGAGAATTGTCCCTAAGATAAGAGGGCAAGCAACTCTTAATACAGGTGGAAAATTCGCCCTTTGCTACAAGGGAAAACATTCTTTCTTCTAACAGAAAGGAAGAATAGATGGGTGCGAATAGAAAGCAGATTTTCTCATTTGTGAATAGTAATGCTTCCATTAACTCAACACGGCGTGAGGCAATTCAGTCATTCTGGATTATGTTTGAGAAGGAAAGAAAAGGACCACTAGAACAGTGTAGTGTAGGAAATGGGAAATAACCCGGAGACTGAAGGAGGGTGGGGGGAGGAGGGGGGGAGAGGAGGATCTTAGGTAGTGAGTTGTAATTGTAACAATGGACAGTATTAACGGTCCCAAAAGGAATGGCAATCATGAATTTGTAATTACAAATTTGTGTCATGAATTGACATACTCAGGTGTATTTTTCTTTTTCTCCATCAACATTTAGCCGCAGAGTGGACAATATTTCCATAAATTTATCTATCTGAGGCAGAGGTTTGTTACAAGAATATGTCGGAATGATACTGGAGCTGGATGGGTGAGTATATTTTCAAGAAAATATTTTAACATTGATGTATAACTCTTAGGTACATAATTATGAAAAACAAAAAGGTGATGAGTACAGAGAAGCTGAGGCTATCAATCCATTTGAGCTTTTCATGAGATTAAAAGATGGTTACATAACCTAGTACAATGAAGGATTTCTATCTTTGGGTGACAGCATTGGACATTTAAATATTTGATTTGGATTGTGGTATAGTTTTCAATGATGACAATATTAAGAGGTTGCACAGGAATGGGGTAGCTGAGATAGACAAAAGAATGAGAACGTTAAAAACTAAAAATCAAGGATGGTTGAGGGAAGAATCCTATGCCTATACATAGAACTCATCCAAAGGTGATGACAGGATAACTGGTATTATGACAAAGAATGTGAGCAAAAAGAGGAGTTAAATCTTTCAATGAATAACAAAGTTCATAGCAGTTAGTATAGGAAGATGGTATATGAGCACAAAAATACAGACAACTTACATAGCATGGGAGTTATGTTCTAATATCAATTTTCTGACAATAACGGGATGTCATACAATTTAGTTCAATTCTGACATCAATCACCCAGACTGAGCGTCAGATTCCACAAGTTAAAGGCAAAGTTATTAAATTCTGACACTACACAGAGTTACTGTCAGATCCTACAAGTTGGAAATACCAACGCCCCCAGTAAGACCTCCTTTATTTCAGACACTAGCCACAGGTGGGGACCTCAAGACTACCCACACCTCTGCCTGTCTTAGCTACAAATCCAGGGGTCCTCTTGACCCAGCTCAGGCTTAATAATATGTTAGAATGATCCACAGAACTCACTGAAACTATTATACTTACAGTTACAGTGTTATTACAAAGGATAAAATTCAGTACAGCCAAATGGAAGAGACAAACAGGTCAAGGTTGTGGGAAGGAAGGGAACAGGAGCTACTTTCCCTGTGAAGTTAGAGGGAGCCACCCTCCCAATACATAGATACATTCCCTGGCCAGAAAGTTCACCAAGCCTATTTTTCTCAAGATTTTATTTCCTAGATATGATCAGTGAAATCATTAGCCAAGTGATTGAACTCAATCTCCCAAGCTCTCCTCCCCATGAGATCTGAGGGGGTACTACTGAAAAGTTAAACCTCTAATCATGTAGTTAGTTTTTCTGGCCATCCTAAAGTTGTCTGGGACTCCCTTAGGAGTTGCCTTCTAGGGAAAACAAAGACACTCGTCTCACTTAGAAAATTCAGAATTTTTGAAGCTCTGTGCCAGGAACAAAGACCAAATGTCTTTTTTTTTTAATTTAATTGTACCTCAGGAGTAAAAAAAACAGGATTTTGAGGGGTGGAGTTTGTTTTTTCCCCAAAAGTAATCAGTCTTAAGATGAATTTGGGAAGGGGGTCAGATAAGCTTTCTTTAATACAAACCAGAAGTGTAATACTATGGCATTTACTCAGCATTCTTTTGTTTAAGTTATATGATATGAACTAATAATGAGTGGATTTTCTCCTTTGAATAAAAAAGTCAATCAGATTTTTTGAACATTAACTGAAGGAATTTGTTGACTCATAGAATCTTCAGTGCAAATTTATGAGTAGAGATTAAAAGATTAAATTTAACATTAGCTGGAGTTCCTGTCATGGCTCAGCCATAATGAACCTGACTAGTATCCACGAGGATATGGGTTCTATCCCTGGCCTCACTCAGTGGGTTAAGGATCAGGCATTGTAGTGAGCCGTGGTGTAGGTCGCAGATGCAGCTCGGATCTGGCATGACTGTGGCTCTGGTGTGGGCCAGCAGCTATAGTTCCAATTTGACCCTTAGCCTGGGAAAATCCATATGCTGCAGGTGCAACCCTAAAAAGTAAAAAGATAACAAAATGAGATTAAAAATAAAATTAATATTAACTAATCATGAATTAAATTCATTTCTGATCCCAGAGTCCATCTATATTTTTTCCTCTAGTTTGCTAAACTGAAGCACAATAGAATCATTAATGGGATTTTCTTCTCTTTTTTTTTGGCTGTGCATGCAGCATACAGAAGTTCCCAGGTCAGGAATCAAACCTGAGCCACAAGAGTGACAACGCCAGATCTCTAACCTGCTGTGCCATCAGGGATTTCCATAGGACTTTCTTTTTGTGAACAATTTCTCTAGGAGAAATGCCCATGTTATTTTTATCACACTCCACAGTAGCTCTATTATGCAGCTCCATGGGCCTCTGTAATCCACAACATCAATCCTCATGCTGAGTAGACATTCTAGGTAGAGAGTATCTTGTTCCCATTGCTGCTTTCTCTATCCATCTTTAGCCTGAGTTACAGAATATTGGGTATCAGTATGGTACAATGGACTCAATTTCAGGAATGGTAGCTCACAGTGCACATATATTTTGTAAAAACATCAGCTGGAAAATTCCACTTTGGAAAAAATAATAGTATTCATTTGTATTTTTATAGCTTGTTATTAGATCATTCTTCATTATCTGCACTAGTACCAGAGCACTTAAAACAGGTTTATCTTTGGATCATTAAGTTCAAGTTAATGAATAATAAATGAGGTGTTTGACCCATAGAATTTTACTTTTATACATATTCATTTCTTTTTATGTTTCTTATAATCATAAGGAGTTTCTAAAAATTTCCCTGGCACTTGTTATCCTATCATGATCCAGTAGTGTATCTTTTGGTATCTTCTCGTAAAGAAAATTTATTTCAGTATTTCCTTTAGAGAGACTTGCATCACTCTGAATTTGCCTCTGGGAGCTTTCCTGTAGTGACTGGTTCATAGGCCTTGCCAATAGTTTATTTGTTTATAAAAATGAACAAAGCCTGATGATGGCAAATTCACATACAGTCAGTACTTGGAATCATTCAGCTATATGCTCTGCTTTAAGTCATATAACCCACATAAACTCTCACAGGAAATCACTGCAGGATGAAAATAAAATATAACTAGACAGTGGCTTCGCAAAGAAAGACTTCCTTTTTAGACCTGAGACCTACTCCAGGCCATATAACTCCAAAGCTATGGCTCTTTCTTCCCTTAAGAAACAACATAATGCATATCCCTGTTTCTTACCCTTTCAAACTCTATTGTCAGCTTCATAATGTAAGTTCATAAAAAGAGGATGTTATTTGTACTTTTCTCAGCCTCTCTGCTTATCAAATGATTCTTGATGAGAAGTTATACCAGCTGATGTTTTTCTTTGAATTGTTTTTCTATTTTTGTAATCCCCTGAGAGTTTTGCTGTCATACTTGTCCTGGTCCAATAGGCACTTTACTAGATTATGGCTGATTATGGAATTATAACAAGAGCACTGTGAAGTTGCAGTGTACTCCCTAACTATTTAATTGGTATAGAACTGCTGGAATTACTCCAAAAGTTATGTAATATTCTACAGTTTGGGACAGAATTTCAACCATAACAAAGAACCAGTGTTTCTGGGAGTTTATGGCCATGGTTGGGAGTGCAAAATTTTAAAAACCAAACATGTACTTTTTTCTCTAGGTATGTTTGTTTAAAGACAAAATTTCTCAAAATTAAACATGATACCCACATATATATCAACTCTAACACAAAATAATATAAAAACCTTAATTGAGCCACTGGAACGATTTCTCAGCAATGACTGACATAAACAGCCATGTATTTAATCCTCTAAACACTTATTGAGGCAATCTGTATAATATATCTAGAAAAGTTAGCACACCTTTCCATATTTGTTAATATCATCATCACCAATAATTAGCAACCACTAATTACCTATCTATGTGAAATCCTAGATATAGGATTTCCTATATCTAGCAAATGGATATAGGAAATCCTTGTTAAGGCACAACTATATAAGTAGATATTGAGAAAAAGGTTGTCATAATCATTTTTTGCAGGTTTGAATCTAGCAGGTTTGCTGAGATTCTGTTGCAGGACAGGCAACATATTCCTAGAGCCAACAGTTGCAACAGCTTCCTACAGATTATGGAAGTGAAGGTATAATGCCAAAGAAAATATTTAGGATGGTAGGTTTATGATTTACCAGCTTCATAATTGCAATAAGTTTTATTCCAAGTGTGTTACTTTGGCGACCTATCATGGACCTATGCCTCCAACCATGTAACTTTTTTGGTAACAGTTGAATTTCCTGTATTAAATTGATTTATAATATCTATAGTAGTATCTGTTAACAACAACTAACTGATTCAGAAGAGAGTACAAATTATTTCTCATCACATAACCAAGTGCTAAAATGTTATAACAATCACTAACGTTACATTTTCCTGTCCCTATTATATGTATCATTCTAAATAAAACTGGGTATACTAGAAAAACGTTTCCCATACTGAAATTTTGACAAACCACATATTTTGTATTTCCCTATTCCACATTAAAAAAAAGTCATGTCAAATATATTTTTTTCAATACAAGGCCCATTTATCAATCTTTGGCTAATTGGAATCCAAATACTTTCTCTTTTTGTGGAAATTCCTTACTGCAGGAGCCTTGTAGAGATCAGGAACCTCCTTCAACTACAAATCCTTAATGCACAATTTAGGATCTGCCAAAATGATGCACATTAATGCACTCCTAAGCCTTGAAGGAGTGAGTTAAAGATGTGAGGAGAGTTGAAAAATTACTTTTCACTCAAAAAGTGATGCTGCATTCCTGCTGATACGAGAGCCAACTGGGTCATTCTAAACAGAATGTTCATATAAAGTCACTTGGCTTAGTTTTCTTGACACATGACTACTTGTTTTCCAATCTTGGTTCACTGTATTTTCCTTCATTTCTCTGTGGTACTAGATATCTTTCCAATGAACTTATTTTCTTCTTAAGTTAGCCAGAATCCATTTCTGTTGTTTGCAATTTAAATTAGTAAGCAATGCATTTGGAGTCAAGAAAACATTCTTGAAAGGAGAACAAGGATTCAGGCAGAAATGGTGAACTAGGAAAAAGTACTTAGCAAACCTAAGTAAGACTTAGCAATAAAATGTCTTAAAAGCATTAACCAGGGCAGATGTCTTTATTGAAAGTAAATACTTCTATATTGTATTAATGCATAGCAGTTGATCCATTGGTATACAATTTACAGGGCAAAAATTTAAAACAACAAATAGATATACTAAAAGTAAGCAGAAGATCAGTATGTTGGATTAGGAAGATATGGGGCTCACCTCTCCCTACAAATACATCAATAATATGTCTACATGTGGAATAATTCTCACAGAAAACTGACTGGAAACTGGCAGACTGCCTGTAAAATCAAAGCTGCAAGAACGACCTGCACATAACCAGGTAGGTTGGAAAGAGAAGGCAGCCATTAGGGAACTTACAGATCCTTGGGAGGGATCTGTAAGGAAGGGCAGGTCCGCATAGGTAAATGCTACGCCTGGGGAGGGAGCAGTTTGACTCACAAACTCGGCTTTCCAATCCTGGTGTCCTGCATGGAGGAGAAAAGCACTCTTGCCTGCTAGGAAATCCACTGAGACAGAAGGTCAGGAAAAGCCTAGACTACATTTGCAAGGAGTACACATGTGCTACTTTGCTGACAATCAGGGCAAAAGCACCTCACACTCATGGATATCATCTCCCTGCACTTTCCAATCCAAAGGGGCAAATGCTCCAGCCCTGCTGGCTCCACACCACAGCCTGGCATGAGATTATGGCCAAGATATGTTCTAGCTTTGCACAAACATTCCAGGGTGCCTGGACTGTGATCCAAGCCAAAGTGTACAGAGCACTGTCAGTATGCCCACAGGGGTGGTGGGTCTAGCCGAGTAGACACTGTCAGTACACACACCAGGTGGTACCACAAGAATGAGCAGTGGCTAAGTGCTGAATTTTGGGCATAGAAGCTCTGGGAAGAACTCAATCCAGCTAGACAGGGACAGACTTGGGGGTCTCGTGCAGTCACAACATCCTGGCCCCCAGCCCTAGGCTATTTCATTCCACAGTCTTGTGTTAGACCTGGGCCAAAAACAATAAAGGGATGTGACCATAGACTGCTTCTGAGTAAAACCTATGTACATAGGCACTGCCTAGTTCGCTGAGATCAAATGGGTCTTCCTTGCTTCAGCAATCACCACCTTTGGGACAGGGCGCACACTCAAGGGCAATGAACCCTGAGCAAACATATCCTCAGGGCTTCTATTCCAACTCTGAGGAACAGATCCTAAACCATACAAGAGAGTGACACCCACAGAGTGAAGTGGAAACCCTGCTTCACATGGAGAACAGGCTCTAGATACTACAACACCAATCATACCCTCTATCAAGGGGATGACAGTACACTTTCAGGAAGGATATGGCTGATACCCATAACAAAACCAGCCCTCATGCCAAAAATATTGGATGCAAGGTTAAAAAGAGAGGCACTCACCTAAAATCACACCCTTCAAGACCACAGTTGACAATTGTTTCTCTATGCATAGGCATAGAAAATTAAGTAAAATGAAAAATCAGAGGAACTACACCCAGTTAAAAGAATAAGAATCAATAGAAATGCCAATCACTGTAACATGAAACTAGAAGCTATAAAGATAATCAAATCAAAAATAGACAATGATCAAATGAAAAAGATAATTTACTGAGAAAAAAATCTGGAAACAATGAATAGTAGATTAAATGACAGAAGAACAAATAAATGATTTTGTAGATAGAATAATGGAAATCATTGACTAGAAGCACAGATAGAAAAAAAAAAAAAAAAAAAACCATCCAAGATCAACAGAAGGAGAAGATTTTCCAGAAGGAGAAGAAAGAGAATTGAAAATATTTGGAGAATGGAGAGACGATGGAGTAATAAAGCATGAGGTTCAACTATTCCCATAGATACAGCAAAAATACATGTACATGTACATGAACTATTCACACAGAAAATTTGCTGAAAACTGACAAAAGACCTAAGGATTATGACAGAGCAAGAAAAACTTCACAAAACCAGATAGGGCAAGAGATAGAAGAAGAAAAAGACATGAAAGGAAGCAAGACAGGATGAGCACCTCTAGGAGGAAGCTGGCAAGAGGAAAAGCTCCTGCACCCTGGGAAGTTCAGACAGAAGAGGAACTCTAGAAACTCAACATGAGGCAGTTAAAACAGAAATAATCCTCAAGAAACGGTCAGTGCTACGGGCAATCATATGTGGCTACCAGAAGGTGTCAGGAACTAAAACTCTGGCCTTAGAAATCATACTCAGAGAGGGAGCTGGAGCTGGCTATATGGGGAAAACCAGGGTTGGCCACATGGAAACAGCCTCGAAGGACTAGCATATCGGGCAATCACAATTGAGGGGATATAGGCAGAGGCAACCCAATCAGGCCTGTAGGCTAGGCACCATTGTTTGGGGGTGCTGAAAAGAAGGGGCAGAATCTACCACCACAGCCTTGTTCCCTATGCACATACATTCTAGAGCTGCAGGACTGCCTCCTTCAGCTCAGGAAGCCACTCAGCAGCTGAGGCTTCCTAGCAAAAGCTGGGAAGCAGCCCAACACTTAGGGCTACAGAGTCCTTGGAGCAGATGAAGTAACCACTTGGGGGAAAAACACAAGCTCCTGACTCCTGCTGGTGGCACATGTGCTATGGGCATCTGACCTACTCCAGAAGAGATGCTGGCAGTGACAGCAGCACCCATTCCCTGAGAGAGCAGTAATCTGCCTGACCAGGGAAAACAAAAGTTCCAGGGCTCTGCCCAGTGGCTCTGCAAGAGCTCACACTGGCAGTGCCCATTTCAAAAGGGCTGGGAGAGGACCACCAATGCACATTCCCTTTGGGAGATGTAAATAGCCTGACCACAAAAAGCATAAGCTCCTGAAGGTGCTCATACTAGTGTTGCTCAATCTGTGCCAAAAAGAGCCAAGAGAGGGCCACTTATCCACCCACACCCTGATGGAGCTGCAAGCTTCCCAGCTGGAGAAACACATAAGCCACAGGGCCCATGCTAGTGGCCTTGCAAAGGCCCATTTCAGTGGCACTCATGCCAAACCGAGGGCGCCATGTGAGTACCATTAGCCCACATTCTGATCCACAGCAGTTATAGAGAGCACACCTGCCAAGCAGGTGCCAAGCAGTAGCAGAGGTAGGGGGGTAGGGCCACCAGAAGCCCTGCAGCTACAGAAAGAGTCTGTTAGCAACAGTTAGGGAGAAGCTCCCTGCCCTTGGGGCTTTAGAGAGAGATCTCTAGAGTAGCCAAGCAAGGGGAGTGATGGCAGAATGGCAGTGCCTACCTCTATAGCTACAAAGAACAGTCCCTAGTGCTTTCCTGGCAAAGGGATGGGCAGCAAAAGCAACTGCTGACATTGCAAGCTACAGGAAATCATCCTGAAAGACACTTACCAATCAAACTGACAAAAATTATATACAAACAACAAAAGTTAAAAGCCACGAGGGAAAAGCAACAAACCACATATAAGGAAACCCCCCATAAGGAAAACAGCTGATTTTTTTTAGCAAATACTCTACAGGCCCAGAAGGGAGTGGCAAGGGAGTTCCGGTCATGGCACAGTGGAAATGAATCTGTCTAGGAACCATGAGGTTGCGGGTTCGATCCCTGGCCTTGCTCAGTGGGTCAAGGATCCAGCGTTGCGGTGATCTGTGGTGTAGGTCGCAGACACGGCTTGGATACTGCATTGCTGTGGCTGTGGTGTAGGCCAGCCGATACAGCTCTGATTAGACCCCTAGCCTGGGAACCTCCTTATGCCATAGGTGCAGCCCTAAAAAGACCAAAAAAATAAATAAATAAAACCAGAAGGGAGTGGTAAAATATATTTGATTTGATGAAGAGGAGGAAACTAGAACTAAGATAACTTTATCCAGCAAAGTTCTCATTCAGATTTGATGAAATGATCAAAAGATTTACAAAAAATCAAAAGCCAAGCAATTCAGCACCTCCAAACCAGCTCTATATCAACTACTAAAGGAAATTCTCTAAGCAGAAAAACAAAAGCCACAATTAGTAAACAAAAATATTACAATTGAAAAAACTCACTGGTGAAGACAAAGATAATATAAAAGTAGGAAATAACCCATTAACAAACATGATATCAAAACTAGCAAGCATGATAAGAGGACAAAAGCAGAACAGTGAAAATGCATTTAAAGTGAGATCAGCACCAAAAACAATTCTGTACACATACAGATGGTTAAGTAAGTGACAATAGGGTAAGGGGATGTGCTGGGGGTTTGGGATGGAAATGCTATAAAATTTGATTGTGATGATCATTGTGCAACTATAAATGTAATAAAATTCATTGTGTAATAAAGAAAATGACAGTAAGTACATACTTATCCATAATTACACTGAATGTAAATGGATTAAATGCTCCAACTAAAAGACATAGACTGGATGAATGGATACAAAAATAAGACCCATATATATGCTGTTTACAAAAGACCCACTTCAGATCTAAGGGCACATACAGACTTAAATTGGGGGGATGGAAGAAAATATTACTTGCAAATGGAAATTATAGAAAAGCAGGAGTAGCAATACTCATCAGAAAAAAAAATAGATTTTAAAAGTCACAAGAGACAAAGAAATACATTACATAATGATTGAAGGATCAAGTAAAGAACAGTGAAAATGCATTTGAGATGAGATCAGCACCAGAAACAATTCTGTAAATATATACGGCCCCAACACAGGAGCACTACAATATATGAGGCAACTACAAACAGCCATAAAAGGAGAAATTGACAGTAACACAATAATAGTGAGGGATTTTAACACCCAAATTAGAGCAATAGACAGATTATCTGGACAGAAAATCAACAAGGAAATACAGGCCTTAAATGATATACTAGACCAAATAGACTTAACTAATATCTATAGAACTTTTCACTCCAAAGCAGCAGAGTATACTTTTGTCTCAAGTGCACATGGAGCATTCTCCAGGAAATATCATATGTTGGGCCACAGACTTTTTGTCTCAAGTGCACATGGAGCATTCTCCAGGAAATATCATATGTTGGGCCACAGATCAAGCCTTGGTAAATTTTTAAAAATAGAAAATTATTTCAAGCATTTTCTCTGACCACAATGCTATGAGAATAAACATCAACTACCAGAAAAAAAAAATGGCAAAAAACACACAAACTCCTAGAAGCTAAACAATATGCTGCTAAACAACCATTGGATTGAGTTCTTCAACAAAGAGGAAATTAAAAGTTACTAAGAGGCAAATGACAATGAAGATACAACAATCCAAAACCTACGGGACACAGGAAAAGCAGTTCTCACTGTTGATGAGACTGCAGACTAGTAGAGCTGCTCTGGAAAACACTATGGAAGTTCCTTAAAAAACTAAAAATAAAAGGACTGTATAATCTAGCAACCCCAATCCTGAGTGTGTGTGTGTGTGTGTATATATGTATATATATGTATATGTATATGTATGTATGTATGTATGTGTGTATATATATACATAATAAATCAAATATATATGTATGTATAAAAACAATATTATAAAAATGAAATACTGTCACATGGCATATGCAGCAACATGAATAGACCTAGAGAGTATTATTCTTAGTGAAGTATGTCAGACAAAGACAAATATGATATCCATGGCATGTGGAATCTAAAAAAATATTACAGATGTATATACAAGCAAAACAGACAAAACGGGAACATATAGACATAGAAAACAAACTTATGGTTAACAAAGGGAGAAGGGAGGTTAGTATAAATTGGGTGTATTAGATTAACAGATATAAACTACTATACATTAAATAGATAAGCAGCAAAGATTTACTATATAGCACTGGAAATTATACACAGTATCTGGTAATAACATAATGGAAAATATAAAACAAAAATTAATTGAATCATGTTGCATACACCTGAAACTAACAAAATATTATAAATCAACTATACTTCAAATAAAAAAAAACTCTAAACAAACTGGAAATAAAGAGGAACTTCCTCAACTTGATAAAGACCATTTATAAAATCCCTATATTTGAGAAAGTGGAAGTTTTCCTACTAAAGCAAGGATGTCCTGCTCACCATTTCCTTTAACATTGTACTGGAAGGCCTAGATGATTCAATAGGAAAAGGAAACAAATGTGAAACAGATTGGGAAGGGAGAAATAACACTGACTTTATTCACAGAAAGCATAACTGTTCATGTAGAAAATTTCAGGGTTAAAAAAACTGGAATTATAGTAAGTGATTATAATAAGATTACAATATAAAGTCAATTTCTTTCATATATACTAGAAATGTAAAATTGAAATTTGAAATTAAAAACAATACAATTTACAAAAAGTAATACTTTCCATACGCTCTAAACTGTGTATAGTATATATATGTAGAAAGCACAAAACTCAGATTAAGGAAATCAAAGAAGAGATAAGTGGAAGGATATTCTGAATTCATGAACTGGAAAACAATATCACTATATGTCAATTTTACCCAACTTGAACTATAGATTGAATGCAATCCCAATAAAAAAGTTAGCAAGTTATGTTGTAGACGTCAGCAAATTGATTCTAAAATTTATATGGAATGGCAAAAGAACCAGATTAGCCAACACAATATCAGTGAAGCTGGAATGATGCAACCCAACCTCAAAACTGAAATAACAAAGACAGCATATTTGGAAAAAAATAGACACATAGACCAGTGGCATAGAGAGCTCAGAAATAGATACAGACAAATACAGTTAACTGATCTTCGACAGAAGATCAAAGACAATTCAATTCAGAAGTGATAGCCTTTTCAACAAATAGTGTGGAAACTAATGGACATCTGTATGAAGGTGAAAAAAAATCTAGAATAGACCTCACACACTTCACAAAAGTTACCTCTAAAAGGGCTGTATGTAAAATGCAAGAGTATAAAAGTTCTAGAAGGTTTCATGGGAGAAAATCTAGGTGACTTTGTGTTTGGCAGTGAGTTTTTAGATATATCAAAAGCATGATCCTTTAAAAAATAAGTTGGAATTTATTAAGATTTAAGACCTCTGCTCTGTGAAAGACACAATTAAGACAGTGAAAATACAGAGAAATCTCTGCAAAATGACTTATTAAGGACTTGTATCCAAAATATGCAAAGAATTCTTAAAACACAATAAGAATTAACCTAATTTTACAAATGGGCAAAGGACATGAACAACACTTCACAAAGAAGATATACTATGGTAAATAAGACCATGAAAATATGTTCAACATCATAGCTCATAAGAGAATTCTCAGTAGTAGTTTATAATTGCAAAAGAATGGAAGCAAATCTGTCCATGAGTTGGAATATTGGATGATTTGGTCCATCCTATGCAAGTCAGCTCATAAAAAGAAGCCATTAAAGTGCTGAAGGAAAAAAAAAAAAAACAAAAAAACTGCCAACCAAAAATACTCTACTGAAAAAGTTGTCCTTTAGAATTAGAAGAGAGAGTTTTCCAGACAAGCAAAAGCAAATGGAGTTTACCATCACTAGACTTGCCTTATAAGAAGTAAAATAGGACTTCTTTAAGCTGAAACAAAAGGACATTAATTAGTAGCAGGAAAATACATGAAAATGGAAATCTCACTTGTAAAGAAACATTTAGTAAAAGTCAGAATAATTTAGTGTTGTAAAGGTGATAGGTTAATCAATTATAAATCTTGTATGAAGGTTAAAAGATAAAAGTAGTAATAGCTAACTACAATTATTTTCTAATAGATACACAAACAGGTGTAACTTGTGATACCAAGCGATAAAATTTGGGGGCAGGTAGGAAAATGTATTATACTTATGTAATTATATACTTAGACTTATGTAATTAACTTAAACTGTTATAAAAATAAGAAAGCTTGTATGTAGAATGAGCATCAAGATATTAAGTACCAAAAAAAAAAAAAAACAAGATGCCACTATTTGGGTAAAATAAACAAAGGAATTCATATATGAAAGTAATTATATAATTGTAGATTATCTTTACCAGAATACATGTATACACAACAGCTAAAACAGGTTCCTCTAGGAGACTTAAGTTGAATTTCAAATTTTTGAATTCTAATATGTTCGTATATTGCCTTTTCAAAAATAAAACTTTAATTTTTTTAATTAGGTACCTTTGAAAAGAGTAAATTGATGTGGGAAATTTTCCATTGAATTTAAGATTCATAATTGCAACTTTTTTTTTTTTTTACAACAGCCATTATTCTACATTATGAGTTAGTATAAACTTTAACTCATTACATAATTTGTAGGATATATTAACGTACTGGTGAAGGCAAATATAAAATAATGAATGCTAGTATTAATATCAGATAAGACAGAATTAAGTGGAAAATAATTAAATGGAATAAATACTGTCATTTTGTGGTGATAAAAGTTATAATAATCAATGAATATATAACCATCATGAATTTAATGCTTAAAAAACCATATTACTAAAAATACATGAATTAACTGGTAGGAATACTAAATTTGCATATGGTTATTTATTCTTACAAAGATCAAGCAAAACAGTTAATTTTTACACTAAAATTACTAAGATTGATTATAGACTACATATAAAGTATATGAAATATATTTCAAGATATTCAGGTTGTTGTATGCATATAATATAGAATACTAAAAAGGCCAAATTAACTAGAAGTAAGAAAATGAGTATTAAACTCTGAGACCCAACTCTGAAGCCCATAATATGTGGAGAAAGAGAGACAGTAGATAGAAAGAAAGGAGGAGGAAGAGAGAGGGAGAAGGAGGAAGAGAGAGGGAGAAAGAGAGGGAGAAACAGAAAGGAAAGCTCAATTCTATATTGTTGTAGAAACTGGAGTTTGAGAATAATAGCTAAAAACTTCCCTAACCTGGAAAAGGTAACATCCAAATCTGGGAAATACAGATAATCCCAAAGAGGATTAACCCCAAGAAGAACACATTAAGACACAGTGTAACTAAAATGACAAAAATTAAAGATAAAAAGAGAATATTAAAAGCAGCAGAAGAAACAAGTTATACAAAAGGGAACTTCCATAAGGCCAACAATTGATTTTTCCATAGAAACTCTGCAGGTCAGAAGGGAGTGGCACAATATATTTAAAGTTGTGAGGAGGAAAAACCTATAACCAATAATACTCTATTTAGTAACGTTTTTTAATCAGATTTGATGGAGATATCAAAAGTTTTATATATAAGCAAAATCTAAAAGATTTCAGAACCGTCAAACTAGTTTTATGAGAAATATTAACAGAAAGTTCCCTTGTCGCATAGCAGGTTAACAATCCGTCTTTGCCACATTTGTGTCCCAGGCCTGGGAACTTCACATGCCACTAATGCAGCCAAAACAAAAAAAAATCAGCAAGTTTTTGCACATGTACACATAACTAAGTCATTTTGCTATACAGCAGAAATCAGCACACAATGTTATAAATCAACTATATTTCAATTTTTTTTAAAACTGTAAGAGCAACAACAACAAAAGAAGTATTAAAGGGACCTCTCTAGGCAAAAAAGAAAAGACCACAGCTAGAAACATGAAAATTACAAAGGGAAACAGCTCATCAGTAAGATAAGTGTACAATAAAACTAGTAAATCAACCATGTACAAAGATAGCAGGGAGATAAAAAGATGAAATAAGTAAAAATCATCTATATCCACAATATGCAGTTATAAAAATGTTTAACTATGTTCAAACATAGTTAAAATGTTTAAAATTCAAAAATCAACTTACAATAATCATGCATATATATTTTATGTAAACATTGTGTGTGTGTGTGTGTGTGTGTCTGTGTACCTTAAGGTGTTCACAAATCAAAAATATTGCTAAAATGTCCATACTTCCCAAGCCAATCTATAGATTCAATGAAATTCCCATCAAAATAACAATGGCATAATGGCAATTTTCCCAGAACTAAAACAAATAATTTTAATTTCGTATGTAAATACAAAAGACACAGAAGAGCCAAAACAATCTTGAGAAGGAAGAACAGAGCTGGAGGTGTCACTCTCCCTGGTATCCAATTATGCTACAAAGCTAGAGTAATCAAATCAGTATGGCACTAGGACAAAAACAGACATAGTGATCAATGAAATAGAATAGAGAGTCCAGAAATAAACCCATGCACCTATTGTCAGTTACTCCACAACAAAGGAACCAATGGATAAAAAAGAGTCTCTCCCATAAATGGTGCTGGGAAAACTGACAGCAACATGTAAAAGAATAAAATTAGAATGCTTTCTTATATCACAGAAAAAACAAAGCCAAATTGATTGAAGATCTATATATAAGATTAGAAACAATAAAACTACAAGAAAACAGAACAGTCTTTCAGCATAAATTGTAGCAATATTTTTTGGATCAGTCTCATTAGGCCAAAGAAATACAAGCAAAAATAAACAAATGCAACTTAATGAAACTTAAAAGTGTTTGCACAGCAAAGGAAACCATCGATAAAACAAAAGGACAATGTATTGAATGGGAGAAAATATTTGCAAATGATATGAATGAAAAGGGGTTTATATCCAAAATATACAAAGAACTCATACAACTCAGTATCAAAACAAAAACAAAAACAAACCACCAAACAACCTGCTTTAAAAAATGGACATATCTGAACAGACATTTTTCCAAAGAAGACATAGTTAGCTAACAGGCATATGAAATGATGTTCAGCAATCATCAGAGAAATGCAAACCATATATCTCACACCTGTCAGAATCATTATCAACAAAAAGTATAAAAGTAGCAAAGGTTTTGTGGCGAAAAGGGAACCCTATTCACTGCTGGTGGGAATATAAATTGGTACGACCACTGTGGAATGGAGGTTTTTCAGACATTGAAAATGGAACTACTGTATGATCCAGCAATTCTGCTTCTGGGTATAGATTTGAAAAAAATGAAAATATTAATTTGAAAAGATACATGCACCCCATTGTTCACAGCAGTATTATTTACAATAGCCAAAAATATTGACACAACCTCACTGTCCATCAGCAGGTGAATGGAAAAAAAAAATAGTGTCAGCTTATACAGTTGATTACTATTCAGCCGTTAAAAAAAAAAAGTTTGTCATCTGCAACAACATGGATGGACCTGGAGAGTATCATGCTTAATTAAATAAGTCAGAAAGAGAAAGACAAATCACATGTAAGTGTACCATGTCGCTTATATGTGGAATCTAAAGAATAAAACAATCTAGTGAATAGAACACAAAAGAAGCAGACTAACAGTTGTAGAGAACAGACTAGTGGTTATTTGTTGTGAGAGGAAATGGGGAGGTGGTAGGATAGAGGCTGGGGATTAAGCATTACAAACGAATGTGTATAAATACACTACAAGGATTTATTATACAGCACAGGGTATAGAGCCAATATTTTATAATAACTATAAATGGAGTAGAATCTTTAAAAACTGTGAATCACTGTGTTGTACCTGAAATTTATATATTATACATCAACTCTATCTCAATTCAAAAAAAGAAAAAGGGAGGGGATATAGATAAAAAAGACTATCCCTTGACTACTTATTTTCAAGTGGGGCCATAGCTATCTCTGGAGCCAAAAAGAATTTCTACCAATTGTCTATGAAGTTTCATATATTTCTGGTGTATGTATGTGTGTGTGCATGTGTAGTTGGAGCGAGTGTGGACTCAGAAGGGATAGGGGTTTTTCATGTACTTGATTTTCTTATACAGAAATCGAGGTTTCTCCCTTAATACATTTTCCCTGACTCTGCTTTGAATGATAGCCCCCTGGAAAAACATTTTGCACAATTTCCTGTTCAAATCCAGCTCTTTTCTTTTGTGGAATTCAGGATAACTTTTGTCACCAGCCTCAGATGCCACTCCCCCTGTTGCAAAAAAGACATTGCTGACTTTTGGTTTGCCCCTCATGGACTATCTGCTTAGACAACCATCTTCTAAGTATTTCTAAGAACCGCAGTTGTGTGTATATTCTCTCAGTGTCTTCCTACTCCTGCATCTTCAGTAACTTGGACAGTTCCTCCTGAGTATTACTTTGGCATTACAAATCTCTCATAGTTTTAGAGAAGTTAATTTGAAAATCTTTTACTATGAGAGATTTGTAATGCCAAAGTAATACAATGGTGAATATATCTGAGAAAGAAAATAAGCTGTTCCCTGTTTCATAATAAAAATACCTATTTTTCTTCATCTTTCCTGAACTAGTCTGCTCTATTAACTCTATAGGACTAAAAAATATTAACTTGAGTTGACCTTAACAACATCTTATAAAAGATTATAGTTTACTTAAATTCTCTTTTATCTGACCTTTACTGGGCATAGCTAAGATAGATTTTTGTGGTCCACTTTGTAGAATTTTTTTTTTTTTAATACTAGGATAGCCTTGTCATTCCCTATATAGTTCTGCTGGTATACTTTTAAAATAGATTTCTTCCCATATATTAGTTTATTTTCATAGTAACTTACAGGGACTTTGAGGTGAATGATTTAAGCTCCATCACACAACAGGTATTGCATTTCTTAACAATTATTTCATGCCTCGGGTTGTACAAGGCACACTAAGGGACATTTTTTTGCCACGTGACAAGTGCCAAGTTTTATAAAATATATCTGTCTACAGAGTATCTTCCTTTTAATAGGAACAGACTTAAGTAAGGATGAGGCATACATTTTCTCCTAGGTGAAAAAGTCACAACTACCCAACTGTCAGACAACATGAGAACTAAGATTTTTATTTCTTACTGTAATAATCCATTAAATGAAGTGCGCATTGACGTGTTTTTTGCTTTTTTGGCTAAACATTCTTAAAATACACCTTCCATTTTGATGCTTACACATGCTAGATGTATTTTGTTGAGCAAGCTTCCTAAATCTACGTATTTTACTAATTCAAAGGGAAGCCACAAATACCTTTCTTTAACCTATAATTTTAGTATTTGCATGTAATTGATTGCAGTTGAGTAAATACATGTTTGTCCTTACGGTGTTAAACACATAAGCAGCAGTGTTTATGTTATATAACTGTGATTAACTTGTGAAAAATTCATCAAGTGCCCTGAGATCTACACAGAGTATTTTAAAATTATGTACAAAGTTTTGAAGAATAAAAATGGTTTGACAAGTAGGCAGCCCACAAAGAAGCTGACACATCAAGGGAAGAAGATCAAACAGCAATATAGCAGGCATATTCACACTGTAGACTGCAGCGTCTGGCTCTTCTCCAAAGGGGTTGAAAGAACAAGTAGACATGAAATATAGAAAAAGAATAGAGACCTGAATCTCAAGGAGGAGAAATGAAAGACCATTTGACATTCAAAAAATATATATGTATATACATGTACATTTTATATATATATATAATTTTACATTTTTGACACACAGTCAATAAACTCACCTTAGCCTAAATTAGTTAACTGAATGCAACTATTGTCTTATATCTATGGAAAGCAACAAAAAAAGAACACATCAAAAAATGTCTCTGCTAAGTAATATGAATCTCCAATTTCAGTTTCCTCGATTTCCCACAAATAGGATAATGCTGAGAAATTGTATATGCAAGTCTAAATTCAGAATGTCAGTTTACAGCTCTTTCTTTTTTAACATTATGTAATATATTTTTCAACTTTGTTATGATGTCAAGTCTTTATTAAGGGTTATTTTAAAATTAAAAGTTGTATGTTACTTTTTTTTTTTTTTTTTTTTTTTTGGTCTTTTGTAGGGCCACACTCTCAGCATATGGAGGTTCCCAGGCTAGGGGTCTAATTAGAACTGTAGCTGCTGGCCTATTCCACAGCCACAGCAAAGCCAGATCCGAGCCATGTCTGTGCCCTACACCACAGCTCACGGCAACACCAGATCCTTAACCCACTGAGCGAAGAAGCCAGGGATCGAACCCACAACCTCATGGTTCCTAGTCAGATTCGTTAACCACTGCGCCATGGCGGGAACTCCTACTTTTGTTTTTAATTCTTACTTGCTAATCGTCCATTATTTTAAATTTCAATATTCAAATTTTTTTGTTTTAGTTTTAAAATTGAAGTCCATCGAATATCTATGCCACTGAATTTATTTCCGATGTCATTATTTAAAACTTTTGTGTAAAAGTATATAGGAAAATATAACCCCTGATGCAAAACTATACCAAATTAATAGTGATAAGAACTGAAAATATGCTGCCCTTTATAAAAGTTTTTTTTTTTTAATAATAGTGGAATAGTGTTTTTTTTTAATCCCATGGAATTGATTACATATACAGATCCACCAATTTTCATTCTTTAATATATGCATTTTAAAGAAATAATATTTTCTAGGTCAGAGATCAATAATTATTAAATAACTATCATAAAGAAAAAGGAACAGTTATTGGAATTTCTGTATTTAAGAGTGGGTAGGTGACTTACTCTTTACATTCTGACAAGTGCAGACAAATCACCCTCCCACATGCCCCAATGAGTTAGAACTTCCATTAGGTATCTTTGTCTCTCTGATAGTTAAGTAGTTACATTTTAATGTTGGTATAATTTTGCATGACTTGATAAATTTTGAGTTGGAATATATTTTATTTTTATTAGCAGTTCATATTATTTCCATGAATTGACTGTATATTCCTTTTTCTAGTTAATATTAGCTAATTGTAGAACCATCTTCCATTTTCATTTTTAAAGACTTGCTTCAGATATTAAGCATCTTTTGTTTTTCTAAGTGTTGTTTTATTTTTATCAAGTTTCACAAATGAAAAAATAGAAGGTCTCAGCTGTATGGTTTATTTTTGTTCTTTAGTAGTGTTCTGACTAAACAGAAACCCTATTTTCTTACCCTTTCTTATCTAAAATTATGAAACCCATTATAACCCATTTTCTCAGTATACTTTTGACCTCCTGTTTTTCCTTTGTGAGTGATGTCACTGTCTCTTTTACAGTGATGCGACCTTCTTGGTTTTTCGCTCTACAAAATTTTTTCTATAATAGAATCAAAAGCTCACTGAACACTTTTATATAAATTTTGACAGGACACTTTGATTAAATCATTGAAGATACTTTCAGTTTTTTGAATAAGAACTTATCTATTTCACTTCTGCTTGGTAATACAATACAACCTGTAAAAATAGGAAGAAACTTCCAACATTGTACTTAAGTAATTTTTAAAGTTTCTAGTTTGAGTATAAAATCTAAACTTGTTTTTAAACATGTTTTCTTATTTAATTTTATTTTCCCCTCTGTAAATTATACTTTTATTTCCTAATATAACTTTTTACATTCATTTATATTTCATATTTATTCATATGAATAAAGTATACCTTTACTGATTCAAATATCCATATAATTTCAAATTCACATCTGCTTCAAAAATTATTCTTTAGCTAACCAGTTTTTTTGGGGGGAGGGTCTTTTTAGGGCCACACTTGCAACAAATGGAGGTTCCCAGGCTAGGGGTCGAATTGGAGCTGTAGCTGCTGGCCCATGCCACAGCCACAGCAACTCCAGATCCAAGCTGTACCTACAACCTACATCACAGCTCATAGCAACGCCGGATCCTTCACTCACTGAGCAAGTCCAGGGATCAAAACTGCATCCTCATGGATATTAATCAGATTTGTTTCCACTGAGCCACGATGAGAACTCCTAACCAGTTTTTAATTGCATTAAAGATTTCCATTCTGGAATCAGATATATTTTTATTATTACTAAGTATTGAGCAAATACTATATTTTAATAGATATTTGTTTTGTTCTGGAAAAAAATATTGCAATTTTATTATGCACAAAAGATATAAATTAATATTTATTTTCAATTATCTTAAAATATAGAAACCAGTGACATGCTTCTAAGCACATAATTATTTAAAATGTTTATTTAGCAGTAATAACTATAAGAAAAGGCAATGGAGGAGTTCCCGTTGTGGTGCTGTGGAAATGAATCTGACTAGGAACCATGAAGTTGAAGGTTCGGTCCCTGGCCTTGCTCAATGGGTTAAAGATCCCACGTTGCTGTGAGCTATGGTGTAGGTCGCAGATGTAGCCTAGATCTGGCATTGCTGTGGCATAGGCCGGTAGCTGTAGCTCCCATCAGACCCCTAGACTAGGAACCTCTGTATGCTGTGTGTGGCCCTAAAAACCAAAACAAAAAAAAAAAAAAAAAAAAAAACAAACAAACAAACAAAAGCAATGGAGCTTGAATTCCCTCTAAAATGTCCTCATTAAATTACCTTAGTTATGCACATCTTATACATATTTCTATACATATTTCATTAAGAAATATTGGGATAAACTGATCTTTCTCTCCATATCTATTCACTCCTGTCCTCTCCAAAGTTCAATTTCAAGGCCAACTTCTGATGAAGGCTCTATTTTCTGAAGACCCAATATCAGCATGAAGGTATTTATTATCTATTGGGGAAAATGATCTTTTACTTTTTGGGGATGGTGTCTTTTCATACGTCTGGATAGGAATAACAGGGCCTTACCCACTTTGGTCACCTCTTTGGCTTTCCCTGGATACCTCTTTTGGACATCTCTCTGAAAATGCAAGAAGGTTCATAAAAATTACCTATCTCATGTCCTATCTGTCTCTGTTTTTCCTATCATCTCACAAATCAAAATATTGTTAAATTTGTAATATGCTTTCTATGTTGGTGTAACTTCTTAAATTTACTCATACTGTAACATGTATCCTGAGAAAACATGTAGTTTCTTTTTTTAATTTAATCTTCAAGATATTCTGTTTTTCAGACACCTTTTATAACACTACCACAAAGTTTGCGTGGCATATTTTTACTTGCTCCTCACAAGAGCCCATGGTGCATTTTGTTCCCTCTCTAGACTTACTCTGTAAGTCAACCTGTGCCAGGCACTAATACACTCATGGTTTACTCATCCACTGTCTAGTAAAGAATGCGGTGCTATCTCCATTTCAAACTACCATTTCCATGGAGAAGCCACAGCTACTTTCAATATTTCAGGGCTTCCCTATTACCTAAGTCCATCTTTCTATGTAGAGGACGTGTACTCTGTCAGGTTTCTTTTCAATAAAGTTTCAGGTATGTCATCTTGACTCTATCAGTTGCACTATCTCTGGGTTCATTTTCGGAATTAAATAAAAAGACTGCAAGTAATAGACATGAGCAATCATTGCAGCAGGAAAGGTTGGCGTGTCTACTTTTTAGAAGTTGCATTACTAGCAGTAGGGCTTTCTGTGAGTATTCATGATGCCAGCAGTGAAAGGGGAAGTCTTAATCTATAGAGCAGCAACAATATTTTCATGGATCAGTTCTGTCATGTAACTTCTGATGACTTTTGTAGCTGTGTAGCCTTCAATTCGGGTTTTTCAGCCCTCTTGGCAAGACACTATGTGCCAATAGATATCCTTTAGTAAACCCATTTTCTGTTTAAATAAGCCAGAGTCGATTAATGTTACTTTAAGTATTCTAGTTTGATAAAATATGTGAATTCTGAGCTTTAAAAAACCGATAATTATTATATTATCATCTTTGCTATAAAGAGATAGGACTTCAGAAGACTAAATGTATATGTTTTCATGTTTGTAAAAACAATTAATGTAATGTGTATATATGTACATATATGAAATATTATTTATATGTGCTCACTGAAAGGTTATAAATATATCCACATTAGAAAAATCTTCCAGAGTTAATAAGCTAGTGTCACAAGTAGGAAGATTCTGAGTTTTAGTATTTGGACAAATAGTGGTATAGATGAACACAAAGGGAAAAATAAAAACTTAGAACTGATTTTAATTTGATTACTACTATGCTCTATGTCTTTGAAAAGCCATTTAATAATTTTTTGGTCCTATTTATTTCTCTGTAAATTTATTGGGTTAGATGACCTCCTTATAATAGACCTTCCTTTAAATTTTATTTATTTATTTATTTATTTGTCTTTTCCCATTTTCTTGGGCCACTCTCATGGCATATGAAGGTTCCCAGGCTAGGGGTTGAATTGGAACTATAGCCACCAGCCTACTCCAGAGCCACAGCAACGCGGGATCCGAGCCGCCTCTGCAACCTACACCACAGCTCACTGCAATGCCAGATCCTTAACCCACTGAGCAAGGCCAGGGATCGAACCTGCAACCTCATAGTTCCTAGTCAGATTTGTTAACCACTGAGCTATGACGGGAACTCCTTCCTTTAAATTTTAAAGCATGTTAATACACATTCCTAAAATAAATGGCATAAATAATATTAAATATTAGCCATATTGGGAATTTTAAAGCAAGATATTAAAATGTATCATGTAAATCTGAAATTATAGAGCTATCCAAATTGCTCTTTAGCAAGTGGCCACCAGATAAGAAAGAGACCTCGTCTTAGTATTGACAGAACATGTGGGGCTTTATTAAACTTCTAAAATTCAAAGCCATTTGATTTAAAACTCTTCCCTCAGAGTTCCCACTATGGTTCAGTGGATTAAGGACCTGATGTAGTCTCTCTGAGGATACAGGTTTGATCCCTGGCCTCACTCAGTGGGTTAAGGACCTGGCATTGCTGTGAGCTGTGGTATTGGTCACAGATGCAGCTCGGACCCACCATTGCTATGGCTGTGGGGTAGGCAAGCAGCTGTAGCTCTGATTTGATCCCAAGTCCAGGAACATCCATATGCCACAGGTGCAGTCATAAAAAGAAAAACAAAATGAAAAACTCTTCGTCTGCATATTTACTGCTAGAATACTTTTAATTCATCTTTAAAAATACAAAAAACAAAAACAAAAAAAACCCTCCTGGCAACTGCTCCTGGTGATATTTGTCAGGTAGGTTGTCTCTTTACTCAACTTCACTTTTCCCATCTGCACCAGTTTCTCATGTGACAGTTCTTCTCCATGGGATTTTGGCAACTTAACCAACATCAGTTGCTGTAAATACTATCATTAGGAAAAGGAATAGAAAGGAAAACTTGTATCTTCAATGTACAATAGCTAAAATTTTAAGTTTTAGTTAATATTCAAGGACTGAATAAAATAGCACTTTTTGACCTGACAGTATGAACCTTTTGGCTTTCCCTTTATCACACCAAAGAAATCTGAGCAGATTGAATACTCTTCTTCCTTTCATTTTTCTTAAAGGAATGTAAAGTCCCTAAAATAAGCACAGGGATTTTTTTTTTCTCCCCAAGGTTATACTTATTTTGCTTAATTTGATCCAGGAGCAACTGAGAGTCCTAGTTGTGCTTCTGATTTCTTTTTCACCAGCTGAAACATGAGTCACAATATGATGGACTTTATTTAGCACATTGGAAGTTTCATTTCTCCCAAACCCAAGACTTTTATGTGCCCCGCTTTTGCTGTTTCAGAGGCTCAATAAGGCAAAGTATATTATCAGGCTCATGTATATAATATTAAGAAAACTCAAGCAAATCTTACACACAAATATAAGTACCATAGCAGATTACATCTGTAAATCAGTGGTATTCAACAGTGATGGTACCACTAACTAGAGGGCATTTTGGACACTTTCAGGGGGCATTCTTGGCTTCCACTATAAGATTGGGTCACTGTAACTGGCATTTAATGCCAAGGAAACAGGTTGCTAGATTTGCTATGTATTGTCTATTGTTAATTAACATCCATCCCATTCCCACTCACTCTACCTTTCCCACTCTTGCCCCTCTCCCAGAATAGCGGGAGTTGGAAAGATTAATCCTTGCAAATAGGTTTGGATATTTTTATCTAGGTTAATTCAAAGAAACAGCCTTGCTACAGATTCGGAATGAAGACAAAAGATGAATGCTTCTTCTACTGCCATTTGGTACTGTTTAAGAAAGTTGTCACTTTTCTGCATCAGATCCTGTTATCTGCTAAAAAAGCTCTCCATTTGTTAAGAAACAAAGACAGTAGCTTTGGTTTCTTCATAAGACTCTTTGGTTCCTGAATAAGAGCTTTGGGTATCCATACTACAGTCTTCTTTGCCGGGGGTTGGCTGTGGCTGTGCTGTTATTGCCAGACCATGGCCAGCACAGCTCCTGTGGCAGCCTTAGAAATAGGAATGCTGTAGCAGGAAATTATAGATTTTTCTAGGAAAACATTTATTTTAATGAGAATTACAATATTTCAGATTCTCTCTCTCTTTTTTTGTATTTTTTTTTCTTTTTTAGCCACACAGGCAATATGTGGGAATTCCTGGGCCAGAGATTGAACCTATGCTGCACATCAGCGACCAGAACCACAGTGGCTGAGAACGCAGGAGCCTCAACCTGCTAGGCATCAGAGAACTCCCTCTAGGAAGACATTTCAATATGCCCAGGCTAGAACATATTTCATCAATCCTCCAATAATTTTACAAGCTCTTAATTCCCTATATTAAATTCCATGCTGTTTATAATACTTAGTGTAGTTTCTGTTTATTTTTCTTGCTTTTTAGGGCTGCAGCCATGGCATATGGAGGTTCCCAGGCTAGGGGTCAAATCAGAGCTGCACTTGCCAGCCTACACCACAGCCACAGCAACGCAGGATCTGAGCTGTGTATGTGATCGACACCACAGCTCCTGGCAATGCCGGATTCCCAACCCACTGAGTGAGGGCAGGGACCAAACCCGCATCCTCAGAGAGAGCGGTTGGATTAATTTCTGCTATGCCAAGACGGGAACTCCATAGAATAATTTATATTTCCAGTCCTGAATTTAATTTTTTCATATTATATCCTACAATGCTTTTCATGATTTATAGAATGATTCTCCTGTATTCCATGAACATTTTTGATATCCTCCACGATATTCACTGTACTTTTTAATATGTTTGTGTTTGACTTATATTAATCCCTAGAAAATAAAAATCTAATATATACTGACAGAAAGCAAATCAATTATTACCACAAACCCCAGGGTGGAGAGATGGTTAGCAGGGAAGGGGCATGAGAGAATTCTTTAGCGTGATGGAAATGTGCTGTATCTCGATTGTGTGATAGGTACACAAGTGTATACATTTGTCCACATTTAATGAAGTGGACAGTTAAAAATGGATGCATTTAATTCCATGTAAAATTTACCTCTGTAAAGTTGGTTTTAAACAATTAATATTTGCGTAGGGTATACAGTTTACAAAAACATTGTTAATATGTAATATCTGTTTAAAATTATATGAGCATAGAACTTTGTTCAACATATATAAACACAAAATTTTATGAGGGCCATACTTGTGGCACATGGAACTTCCCAGGCCAAGGGTCAAACTGGAGCTACAGCTGCTGGCCACACAGGATCCAAGCCACGTTTGTGACTACACCATACCTCATGGCAACAGCAGATCCTTAACCCACTGAGTGAGGCCAGGGATCGACATCCAAGTGGATACTAATCAGGTTAGTTGCCACTGAGCCACAGTGGGAATCCCAGAAACTATTTTTGCATAGTTTTATTATATGGAGAATTTTGCAAGAGTAATGCTGCCTTAACCTAAAGCTTGCTTTGTTTGGAAATTATCCAAAATGATTTTACTGTTCCTAAATAGCATACCAAAAACACTAACATATTTTTCAATTCAACACACTAAACAGTTTTCATAATCATAGTGATTCTAAATAGAAGTGCAAACATCTAATTACTACATCAAGCCTTCTAATGTAATTGTAGTTGTCCATTTATACTATTGAATTATATAATATTGCTTTAGAAATTACTTCTTGCTTTACTAATTCTTTATTACAGAAAATTTTTGAGATGCATTGCTATATTGTGGTAATAGATAGAAATCTGGCTAGGCTGCTAATCAAACAAATTATTCATTTTCTCATTCATTTTAAAACATATCCTTCATGCCAAAGATGTAATAGGTAATATTGAAACACTGAAGATACTGAAGTGATAAAAAGATAGTCCCTAGCTACACAAACTTTCCCAAGTGGGTTAGATTGGTAATAAAAACAGCTATCAGATGCAGATAAAGGCTACAAAGAAAAATGGAGTAGTTACCCAGAGTTGGCTACCTAAAAACTCATGTTTGATAAATCTCCTCTAATTTATTTAATTAGTGCAGTATTTTTATCTTTTGGAGTAGTAAAGTAGAATAAAAAGGTAAAAAATTTACTTCCCACTAAAACCAAACCAAATAAAAACATAAAATAACAACAAATCTTCTTTGTTCTAGTTTGGTTTTTCCAGGAAGCAGATGCTGAGATATTACTGAATTCAAAAGATTAACTGAGGAGTAATATCTGTGAAATAAAAGGGGAGAACTGAGGAGTAATATCTGTGAAATAAAAGGGGAGAAAGTAAGATTAGGCAAAAAAAAAAAAAAAAAAGTCATTGGATAATAATGTTGGAACCCTGGATAAACATTACCAACGTGGGCGTGAATGGTTAAGACTGAGCGTTACCATTTTGCTCAGTCATTGGCTAAAGCCCATTCTAAAAAGATTATGATGTTGGCTTGAACACTGTGGTGCATCAGAGCTAACAAATGGACAGGAATCTGAATGGAGCATCCCCCACTCTGCCAAATGCTTCTGTACAGTTAGGACATTTGCAGTACTGTACCTGCCAATCACCAGGTTTTTTTCTCTTCATCTGGGCTTCATGATGGACTGAGAGTCAATCAATTATACTTAAAGACCATCCATGCCTAATTGAATGAGTCTATATCCATACTCTCTCATGAGCAGGTTAATCTACATTTGTAACAAACAACCCTCTAAGGTTCATGGCTTGTTTATTTGCCACTTTTTCAATCTCCTACTTATCTCTTTGTATTTCCATACCCAAATATCCTGTGGTACACTGTCTTTGCTCTGAAGTTTTTTAGGACCCTGAAAGGAAAACATTTCCCACGTATCTGTGGGAGATACACAATAGATTCCCAAAGCAAAAGTACTATTTCCCTTATTACTAAGTCTGGGGGCCTGGGAGGTAATGAAAATTAAATAATCATTTTCCATGTTATCTACCATAAAACTTTGACTTTTATCTTAATTTAGTTCTGGCACTGAATAACCTTTGGAACACCAGCGGCAGCAGAGACATTTCTTTCAGGGAACTCTTTCTCTGCTCTGAGTGGTCCTGACCCTATTTCCCTGAACATTTTATTTTTGTATTTCTCTCTGCCCTTCTTTCCTTTCCAGCCGGTCAAGTTGAATTTTCAAAACTTTGATATATTTTTTTCTCCCTACCATATGTAGACCTAATACAGTCTCTTGCAGCTTTTAACTGAAAGATCTAAATCTGTCTTTAAGCTGATTCCATTGTTCCCAAAGTTCTGAATTTACCTTTTCTAATCTCAAATAATATATTTTTTCCTGCACCAAACTCTGGGGGTTTCTAGCTAACAGACCATAATATTCCAAATATTAGGAACTCTTGGTTTTTCAAGTAAGGCATTTGAATCATTTTTTAGTATCTCTGAGTCTTGTCTCTGTCTCTCTTATTTCTCTCTCTTTATGAAATTAGGTCTGTGAAAGCTTAATTCAGATGTTGTTCAATGTAAATCCAGATTTTTTTTTTAAATTTCCTATATAGTACGCTCACCATTTTTTCCATCTGTTTATTAATAAATTCTACCTCCCTGCAGAGAAAGAGAGAAAAAAGAAGAGGCCCCTTTTACAGATTCTGTCTCTTTCTTCATCTTACCAACAAACTTATTTATCTAATACAGTGAATCTTCATCAGAATTCCCTAGGTTGTTTATTAAAGAGGCACATAACTTGCAATTTTTCCAGAAATTGAATTGGTATTTTGACAGGCAGGGCTTAAGAAGCTGTATTTTTCAAAAAGTGTCCAAAATGTGTTTTTGTTTTCTGCCCTATAGCACCATCATCCAAAACTACAGCCCTGAATCTGGTAGTCTCTTTGCTGGCCTCCTATTCCTTGTGCCTACAGCTGGGATGACGTTGGAAAGGTGCCTGAGCTCCCCTTAGAGGCTAAAGATATTAACCATGTTTTCATATCTAGAATATACCCCATTTGCTCACTTTTACTATGGTTTGATATTCAGTAGATATCATATTATTTAGATCCTCTTAGCCCTTTATTGATAAGTGAGGTTAGACCAGATTTAGAGGGAACTATATTGGATAAGCATGTGTTTTGGGGGTACTGATGTTTTCATAAATCATCGGAAATTATTCAGTTATTTTAGGTGAGTCTATATAACATTGATAATATTCATTCCTTTAAAATTTGGAACAATCTATAAACTTGGTTTCACTTTCTCTATACAGATGCCAACTTTAACAATATTCAGTTTTATTAATCAAATATGAGCAATGACTTCTATTAAATATATTTTTGCACAAAAAGTTTAATAATGCTCCTATTATCTAAATTTTAAAACGATTTTCTGTTATATTTATCATTACAGATACTTTTAACAGAAAATCTCCTCTTAAACTGACTTAATCAAGGAACATCTCACTTCCCAGGAGGTCTAGGGGTACTTTAAACTCCCTGAACAATTGCAGCTTGATGCTATCATCAAAGACAAAGGTTGATTTCATCTTTCTGCTCTGAACTTTCAATATTGGCAACTGGGAGCAGTTAACTACTGGGACTGAGTGTTTCCTTCTTCACCCTTTAGGGAGATGGGAGAAATCACTTCCCCAAACATAGAATGAAAAACCTTCCTTGCATTCGAATTGAGCCAGATTATGTCACCTTCTGCTCCTGACCCAGTAACAGTTGATAAGAAAATGAAACATATATGAATTAACCTAAGTCAAGATCTTTCTTTAGATGTGACCACATATACAAAGTCATTTAAGACAGGGAGTGGGAAACTGATATTTTCTAAGCAACCTAACGATTTCTACAATATTATTTTTGAATATTTGAAACATTTCAGGTATTATAAACATTTTTTCAATAGGTAATTAATTATTAATTTCAAGCCCTGAGAATTGTCCTCAAGTAGTAATAGTGGTGTTATATAATGCAGTTTCCTCATTCTTAAGTCCTAACATTAACTTCTCAATCTGCTTGAGGACAACTTTAATTTTTTTAAAGGACAGTATGTTTTCCAAGACATTAATATGGAAGACTTTGTTTCTCTTACTTTTAAACAAAACAATAAATATTAAAATTAATTAAACACCTTTTATGTAATAAATACTGTGCTAAAAACATTTTTTAATAAACTTCTCAGCAATGCTTAGAGATAATATAATATCAATTTTCAGATAGGAACTGAATGTAAACAGATCATGTAATTTTCTCAAGGTTAAACTGTCAATAAGAGGTAGGTTTAGATTTGAACACAAGTCTGGTCTGACTCAAAACCTATGTAGGAGAGAAAAATTCTGTTCCTTGATTCTTAAGTTCAGTATCTGGGGTTCATGAATCAACTGTATAAAAGACAGTGAAACAAACATCATATAATATCACTTATATGTGGAATCTTAAAAAAGGATACAAATGAAATGATCTGAAGAATAAAACAGACTCACCGACTTTGAAAACAAACTTATGGTTACTAATGGGGACAGGTGTGGGTGGGAGGAGGGAGGACTGGGGTTTGTGACTGGCATATGTACACTGAGGTATATGGAATGCTTGGCCGACAGAGACCTGCTGTATAGCACAGAGAACTCTACCTAATATTCTGTGATAATCTATGTGGGATAATAACCTGAAAGAGAATGGATGTTTGTTTATGTATATAACTGGATCACTTTGTTTGACAGCAGAAAATTATCACAGCCTTGTAAATCAATAATAATTCAATAAAATTTTTTTTAAAAGACAGGAAAAGAGAAAAAAAACAGTTTATCTACACATTCAACATACTAAGTGATGAGTAACTCAAGGGGTGGCTAGAATATGGGGCTTTCAGGGGTGCTAAATACATGGGAGAAACTAATGGAAGATGGGGGTTAAGTTACTAAGCTTGGTTTGTACAGACTCAACTTAGTGCTGACTTTTTATCACAAGCGATACATTTTTTTCCTCCTCAAGGTCTGAGGAAAGAGAGGGGAGAACATCTATGCAAAGAGATATTTATACCCTGCCCTAGGCAGAAAGAGGTAAGGATATCTGCTCAATTGCCTTTAGCTCAAAATAATCCTTATGCCAAAATAGCATATCTTGGAGTGTTGTGTTCTGATCTTCTTTACCCACATACTTCTAGGTAATGCTGTCTCTTATATACAAGAAGAGTTACTTTACTAGGTCAAAATATTTTTTTCATTCACTTTTTTTTTTTTTTTTTATTTTCAGGGCTGGACCTGTGGCATAAGTAGGTTCCCAGGCTAGGGGTTGAATCAGAGCTACAGCTGCCTGCCTACAGCATAGCCACAGCAATGCAGGATCCAAGCCACATCTGCAACCTACACCACAGCACACAGCAAGGCCAGATAGATCCTTGACCCACAGAGTGAGGCTAGGGATCAAACCTGCAACCTCATGGTTCCTAGTGAGATTTGTTTCTGCTGCACCATGAAGGGAGTGCCTTCATTCACTTTTTATTTCCAGAGTTTTACTGACATTTCTTTTGTGTTTAGCACTACAAAGAAGTATAACATCAGACTGATATTTACCCTTTCTTGAAGGGTCATTGAAGGAAATTTTATTTACACTTTTGTTCAAAAGATTCATAATGATTTAGCTGAATAAAATTTTCCTTTTATTATTTCTGTCATCATTGCAACATAATCCTCACTTATAAACATAAAGGTTAGAGAACAGTATTAAATTGTCCATAATTCAACCATCCAGATATAACTATCATTTATTATAACTTTACTATGAGTATTTTATTCATCTTGCTCTTTCTCTTTCAAACTCCCAGAATTAAATATCTAAACATTTTAAAGTCTCTTTAAGCTTATTTTATGTATGTTCCCCAAACTGGATAATTTAAATTCTTCAGCAATATAAGTGTATATTTCACAGTACAATCAATGAAAATCAGAATTTTTATGTATTTTCCAGTTTGGTGTATTTTAATAGTATGTTCATTTGTACTTATATTGGTAAAGTTGAACTGTTTTTTAAAAATATTCAATATAATTTGATTTTAATTTTTACATGTATACATTCTTTTCCCAATCCATCCCACTTCCTCCCCCTTGGTAAACACAAGACTCTTCTCTAAGGCCATGATTTTCTTTTCTGTGGAAAGGTTCATTTGTGCCGTATATTTGATTCCAGATATAAGTAAAAAAAAAATAATGTATTGGGGAAATAAAAAAATAAAATATTTCTGGAGAAAAATATTTGGTTTTAATTTTTAAAAATTAAAGGTGCTACCCATTTATATATATCATTCTGTACTTCTTCTTAGCTGATATTATCAATATATATTCCTTTCATTTTTTTTTTATTTTTGGGAAATACTTTATCCACTAGGAATATTATTGATGTTTTTGCAGTTATGAAAATATGACCACAGGCTATGTTCAGCTCAACATTTGAACAACTGTAGCCAGAAAACAGTCTGTATGCACACACATATGTATTTCCATTATGGGTTTCTGTTGTGTATCAGACATTGTTCTAGTGCATGTATCTTGATTTCATTTTCATATTATACATAACCTACCTGTGCTTCATATGACAAACTAAGCCAAATTAAGAAATAAGAAACCATGCATTACAGCTAGCACCCTTTTGTTTGTCATCTGTGCTGTCAGCAATTTACTATTTGGCCTGTTTAAGTCTTATTATGACTGATTATTTTTTCTGCTGAGACATTATTTTTCATGAAATATAATTTTCAGATGCTTTTGGAAGGGATGCTACCAGCTAGGGTAAAGAAATATATTTTGGCTTTCATAAAAGGATTATCAGTACGTAGAAAAATTGCTGAAGTTTTCTAGTTGACATAGGCATTGTCTATTTGAGCTAGAAATCAGGAGGTACTGGAAAGACAAAACAGAACTTCACCGTCTTTCATGATGATGGCATTTGCATCATATTGGAAAATATATTTAATTTAAATTACCACTCTTTCTGTTAAATGGAAATCTCTACCTGAGCCAAGATGGGTTTCTGCAAGGACAATTTTTTTTTGCTATGAATTTTATCTTATTTCTGCAATGCCATAGGTATTTTATTGTAGTTGAGAAAAGCTGTATCTTATATTGCTATTTAACTATTTTAAACCACATTCACTCAACTTACTTTTTAGAAACAAACAAAAATGATGCAGAAAAATGTAGGCAGTAGGAATAAATAGAGTATCTTAATCTTCTAAGATAAATAATGAACACTTTTGTTTATTTAATAAATGACCAGGAATAAAAAAAGGTAAAAATTAGAAATATTTATTTACTACTGCACAATTTTCAATAAAATACTATCAGATATAATCTAGCACCATGTAAAAGGAATTTTACATCAAGTCAACTTTTATATCAAGTAGGATTTAGGTAGTAATATAGTATTTAATGTCATTAGAATAAAAAAAAAATTACATCATCATTTCAATTGATCCAGAAAAAGCATTTGACAATATCCAACATTCTTTCATGATAAATATGCTCAACAAACTAGGAATAGAAGAGAAAATTTTCAACCTAATAATAAGTATTTACCAAAAAACTACACAGCCAACATCATACTTAATGGCTAAAGACTGATGCTTTCTTTTTTTTTTTTTTTTTTCGTCTTTTGTCTTTTGAGGGCCGTGCTCATGGCATATGGAGGTTCCCAGGCTAGGGATCTAATAGGAGCTGTTTCCGCAGGCTTACACCACAGCCACAGCAACGCCAGATCCGAGCCACGTCTGCAACCTACACCACAGCTCATGGCAATGCCAGATCCTTAACCCGCTGAGTGAGGCCAGGGATCCCTAGTCAGATTCGTTAACCGGAGACATGACAGGAACTCTTTTTTTTTTTTTTTTTTTCTTCCCGTCTAGATGCTTTCTTTCTAAGATCAATAGAAAGCAAGGATGTATGCTCTTGTCACTTCTATTCAATGTCCTACTGGAAGTTCTAGCCTGAGAAATTAGGCAAGAAAAGTAAATAAAAGATACCAGATGAGAAAAGATGAAAAAAGAAGAACAAAGTTGGTGATCTCACATTTCTCAGTTTCCAAACTTACAACAGAGCATTTTACTATAGCTCTTACTAAATTTACTTAACTTACTAAAGCTTACTACAAATCAAATCAGTGTAGTGCTGGCAAAATGATAGAAATAGATGACTAAATAGAAATGATTAACCTATTTTCATAAAAGATTACCAAGATAATTCAATGGGCGAAAGAAAGAGTTTTTTTTTTTTTTTTTTTTTTTTCAACAAATGGTGCTTAAACAACTGGAGAGTCACATGCAAAATTAAGTTGGACCCTTACATCATTCCATAAACAAAAATTAACTAAAAATGAATCAATTCCAAAATGTAAGAACTAAAGATCTAAAACTCTTAGAAGAAAATATGAAGTAAATCTTCATGACTATGAATTTAGTAGTAGGTTCTAAATATGACACCAAATGCATGAAGAACAAAAGAAGAAATAAATAAATTAGATTTCATCAAAATTAATATTTTTGTGAAAATACTCCTAAAGTGAAAAGCCAACTTAAAAATGGGAGAAAATATCTGGAAACCACATACATGACTAGAGACTCACATCTAAGATATATAAAGAATATTTACAACTAAATAATAAAAAGGTAGGTAACCCAATTAAAAAAATGGGCAAAGTCCATAACAAAGCCAATACATGTGGAGTTCTTCTGTGCTATGAACAGGCAGGGGGACTAATTTATAGCCAAGGCTGAGGGATCTCCCATCCCCTCCCAACCAGAGAACCTGCTGGGAAAATTGAAAGTAGCCTGGAGCAGCTCCTCTTCCTGTCCAGGCCAAGAAAGTTGAAACAGAGTCTAGCAATTGTGGAGAGTGTCTTCCAGCTCCATCTCACCCCTGTGCACTGATGGTAGAATTGTAATTTGGTACAGCTACTACAGAAAACATTATGGAGGAGCCTCAAAAAAGTGAATAGAATTAACATATGATCCAGCAGTTTCATTTCTAGGAATATATCCAAAGGAAACAAATGGTGATACAAAAATATATCTGTACCCCCATGTTCACAGCAGCATTATTTATAGTAGCAAGAAATGAAAACCACCTAAGTGTCCATCATGGATAAATGGATAAAGAGGCTGTGGTATATATGTGTGTGTGTGTGTATATATATTATATATATACATACAATGCAATTTATTCAGCCCCCAAATTGAGGAAATGACCACTTATGACAACATAAATGGACTTTGAAGGCATTTTATATGTGAAATAAGTTGGAGAGAGAAAAATACTGTGTGATTTCACTTGTACATGGAATCTGAAAAAATAAAAACAAAAACGGGAAAATAACAAACACATAGAAAAAGAGGTATTTGTGGTTATCAGAGGAGAAAAGTGGGAAATAAGAGGAGGAAGAATAATAAGAAAGTGGTTAGAAGGTAAAAACATCCAGTTATAAGGTACATAAGTACTAGGGATATATGTTATAGCATAATGTTGAACACTGCTATATGACATAGCCGAATATTGTTAGGAGAGCAAATCCTAAGACTTCTTATCATAAGGAGAATTTTTTTTCCTTTTTTTATCTCTTTATTGTATTTATATGAGAAGATAGAGGTTAGCTGAACCTATTGTGATAATCATTTCACAAAATATGTAATAAATCAAACTGTCATGCTGTATGCCTGAAATTTATACAGGGATGTGTGTCAAATATTTCTCAGTAAAACTGGGGTGAAAAAAGATGCGCAAAGATTCTGAATAGACATTTCCCTAAGGAAGATTACACGAATCACTAGTAAACATGTGAAAAGATGCTTGATGTCTTAGGTATCAAGCGAATGCATATCCAAACTATGAGACATTACCTCACAAGCACTAGAATGGCTAACCTAACAGATAACAAAAAAATGTCAGTGAGAATGTGGAGATATTGGAACCCTAATACACCACCAGTGCGAATGTAAGATGGGGCAGCCAATTTGGAAGACAGTTGGGCAATTCTTCAAATGAGTAAATCATCTAGCAATTCTATCCCTAGGTATACACTCAAGAGAAATGAATACACATGTCCTCTCAAAAATCATACATGAATGTCTGCAGCAGCATTATTCATATTAGCCAACATTTGGAAACAACTCAAATGTCCATCAACATAGCAATGGATAAAGAAAATATGGTCTATTCCTACAATGATATATTACTCAACCATAAAAAGGAATAAAGTATTGATACATGTTATACAGATAAATATTGAAAACAATGCAAAGTGAAAGAGGTCAGTCACCAAAAGATGGCACACTATAGGATTTCATTCATAAGAAAGTTCTGATGAGGGAATTCTATAGAGATAGAAAGCAGTTTAGTGGTTTCTTAAGGTGTTGCTTAGGGTTATTAAGGATTCAGAGGAGTGACTGGTAAAAGAGAAGAGGTTTCTTTTCCAAGCGATGAAAATACTCTAAAAGTGACGGTGGTAACGGTCGCACATATCTGTGAACATACTAAAAACCACTGTACTGTACACTTTCAATAGGTGCGTCCATAGTACATAAATTCTATCTCAATAAAGCTATTTAATTAATAATTAACCTGTTCTCCTTTGAGTTCAGAATATGTTCCTAATGAATTGGAAAGGCTAAGTGATAGGAATTCCTCATGGTTTGGTAAAAAAAATATTGTTGTTTCCAGAGATGCCATCCATGATCCTAGGTTCCCTTCCTGTTTGCTATTCTGCATAAGTCATTACCTTGATTCTCACTTCTAAAATCTCTATCCAAGAACTTTGAATTTATTTATGTAACTTCTTAAAACATTGCTTTCAGTGAATTTGTTATAGTTAATTTATTATGGTCACATATAGCCATACTATAAAAGTGAATACTAAAATAAATGAATTATGCATATCCATTTACCTTATTTTTTAGGAAAAATAAAATAAAAATGTAATGTTATGTTTTAAAATATTTTAATATAGTTAAGGGACAATAAACAAAAACGAGGGGCAAAACAAGCAATATTATCATGCATTTGGAAAGACCAACACTAGTACTTTCCCAATTTAGTGCACAGACTGACTGAGACTCAATTACATTTTAAATTGGTAAAGTGTTACACCATTCACTCAATTCTTCTAAGATTATGAACACCAATATATTTGATATTATGAATATATATTTGATACATGTATATGTAATATTTGAAATATATTTGATATTATGAAGCCAAATAGTTTGGGTGATGAAATACATTTTGTATATTTATGCAGATATTTCATATGGATTTAGCATAAAGTCAGAAAAGAGTCACGATCTATTTCATTCCTCGCTGCAGTTATTGTGGCAATCTGCAGTATTAAGCACTCCCTCTGAATGAAGAGTTGTTTTTTTGGTGCGGTGATAATAATTCATTGGAGATTAATTTCTATGGCCCATAGACTTGTTTTTTTTACCCTCTTTGGGTAAAGTTTGAAGTGCATACATATAGATGCCAGTGACAAATAGGCTTTCTGTTTTTGACAAAGGTTATTGTCTTTTCTCCATATTTTAGGCTTTCAAAATCATCCTTCTGGGAGACAAAAGAGATTGACTTCTAAGAATATTATTGACCTTATACTTAACAGTTTGGAACACTAAATTTAATTAACCTCTAATATTAAAAATGACTCTGAAATGATAAAAATATAGCCACATAATTTTCTGAATTTAAGTGTTATGAAGCTTAGTATCTCCTCTAAATTTTGAAACTGTGCAAACTTAATCATCCATTGATTACTCATAAAAGGAGAACACTAAAATTAAATTATGCTTCCACTGCCTTTCTAGAAAATGATCAATATTAGTTTCTCTATTTAGTTAAAATGGCAAGTGCAGTCCTTTGACTTGTCAACAAACTTTCATCTCTTTGTTTTGGAATTATAAGCTCATTTCAGAATGCCATATTAGTGTTTAAATTCTACATATTAAAAGGCTATTTTGAGTTTTATAATTCTTTATTAATTCCTATTGATATATTTTTTCAAGTACTGAATTAATAGTTACCTATATGTATTTCTAAAGTAAGAATTTCTTTACAGGTTAACCAAAGATATTACTTTTCTTGACCTCATATTATAATACTTTTTTGCTAGTTTCTTGGAAGTTCGACATCAAGAAAAATTATTCATCTTCAGAAAAAAGAATTTACTAAATCGCACTGCAACTGAAATCTGTTTTCTTCTTTTTTATTTTTTATTTCTTTTTGATTTTTAGGGCTGCATCTGTGGCATATGGGATTCTTAGGCTAGTGGTTGAATCAGAGCTGAGGTTGCCAGCGTATGCCACAGCCACAGTCATGAAGGATCCCCGATGCATCTGTGACCTACACCACAGCTCACGGCAATGCCGGGTTCTTAACCTACTGAGATAGGACAAGGATTGAACCCTCATCCTCATGGATACTTGTCAGGTTCTTAACCTGCTGAGCCACAATGGCAACTCCAAATTCTGTTTTCTTATGCTTTATGACTAAATTCTTATTTGAAGTCTCAGAAAAAGACAGAATATTTCACTTTTAGCAACACGAACTGAAATAATTAATTTTGATTCTGTGGCATATCAAGGAATCCATTTTCTTCTGTCTTGGTACTAAAATAATTTTATGCTGTTCATTCTACATATTTAATTTTTCAAAGTAATTACTTTTTCATTTTCATTTCCTAACTTGTTTACTTTAATATTAGATTTTCAGTTTTATAATTAGAATTTATAAGTAAAGTATTACAAAATTATTCCAAAGAGCATTAGTTTGAGAAACACATTTTAATTCAATTTTTAAATAATGTGTATGATTCTATTTTCTTATATGGCAAAGATATCACCAAAAATCATACATAAATTAGCTGTAGGAGTAGTCATCATAGTATCTGAAGATAATAATATACCCTAAGTGGTCTGCTGACATATTTTAATAAGATAACATAAGTCTTTTTAAGGTGAAGTAAAATCTAATTCTGACTACCTGGATTCAAAACTTGCATCTTCCACCTTATGACTAGGTAACCTCCAGTAAATTAACCTGTTTGCTCGATTTCCTTATTTTTAAAAGGAGGATAATAATCACCAGGATTAACATGAATATTACATTAGATTAATACAGGTCAAGTGTTTAGCAAAGAGTGTTACATACACAAAGTTCCTAAAAAATGTTAGCTATTATTATTAAAGCAATAAGACTTAGATATGCACATGTTAATTTTTAAACACTTGATAATGTTAGTGATAAAGAATTTGAAAAAGTGAGGAACTTAGGAAATGGCTTATCATATTTCTAATTTGTTCTAGGTTAAAGAGAAGGAAGCAGGCTTTGGGTATATTAAAAATACATAACAACTAAGTGTCATTTAGACTAAAAAATTAAAGAAGACATCAATTCATGAAAAGGGAAAGTTCACTTAATATTTTAAGAAATACACAGAACTTGAACCAAAGTATGCTTAAATTTGTTCATGCTCAGTCTCAAGATTTTCTAAGAAAATATCTTGAAAAGGGAATGGATATGAAAGAAATGTGCCATGTAATCATGTATTCTAGGACACATTTGGCTATTAGTTTTAAAGAAGTATTTTTTGCAGAAAATGTTAGTAGCCACAAGGAAGAAGCTGTTAGATAATCTGGTGTATGGAAAAGCTCTCCATGATTTCAGAGAAGTTGGACAGCATTTATTATGTGATACAATTTGCCAGCCTGTATGTACATGTCAAGAAAAAGCAAAGGAGATTTGTTCAACTTGAGAAATGACTGCCTTTATAATATTACTGCAGAATTCCATCCCCAAAAGAAGACCTAAGAGGGAGGCGAGAAAGCCTGTAAGGCAGACCCTATTGTAAAACACAGTGCCCTGTGATTGGGTCAAACTATTGCGCTGTTGTGTTTATTGGTTTCTTTATCTAGAGACTGGGTTAACAATACCTATTTTGTAGATAAGAAATGAGAGAGGAAAAGGGGAGGAGGAGGAGAAGTGAAGAGAGAGGGAACAGAAGAAAGAAGAGGAGGGAGAGGAGAAGGGGAAAGATAGAGGGCAGAGGAGGGAATGGGTGGGGAAAAGCATAAAGATGTGGGAAATTTGGAACTTCACTTGCACACATACTTCAAAATACTCTTTATTTTTAAAATTTTTATTATTATTTTTTGTCTTTATAGGACCACACCCACAGCATATGGAGATTCCCAGCCTAGAGGTCTAATCGGAGCTGTTGCTGCCGGCTATACCAGAGCCACAGCAATGTGGGAACCAAGCCTCCTTTGCAACCTACACCACAGCTCATGGCAATGCCAGATCCTTAACCCACTGAGTGAGGCCAGGGATCGAACCTGCAACCTCATGGTTCCCAGTCAGATTTGTTTCTGCTGCACCAGGACGGGAACTCCCAAAATACTATTTAGATTAAATAAGATGAACATCATAAAGGACTCAAGAAATTCTGCTCTAAGATGGCAAATTAAGCATACGTGGGGGCTTCTCCCTCCTAAACAAAGTGCATAGAATTTAATTTTTAGTTAGCCAGAGGAGGAGAAAAAAGAGCAGACAGGTTCTGGTCAGACACGGCTGTTAACCTCTCAAAGCACAAATAATACTAAAATAATGCTTTTTAGGTTAAAAATAGGTCCAATGTCTGTGCTCCTACAGCAAATTCGTAGATACTGGCAGTTGCTCTGGTATGTTTTTCTTCTACTATCATTTGCAAATTATGTGTATTGTTTCTTTTTAGATCTGTACATTGTAAATTGACCTTTGTTTTTCAGTTGGACACTCTCTATATTTAACTGATGAATTCATCCTATTCATTTTTATTGCAATTTTTGAAATATGTATGTATATTCTTCTCTGCTTTCTTAGTTTTGCTTTTCCTCACCACAACTTGAAGTTTTACCTTGTTTTCCCTGTTTGCCATCAGGGTCAATTCAGTTATTTTTTTCTCTGTTATTCTATTTATTTCTATGTTATTTGATGTCCTATTCTATTTGATGAATACTTCTATTTCTTTGAAACTTGTGCATTATACTTTATTTCTTTGATTATCACATTCGCATTTTAATTTAGAATTTCTCTAACCCTAATTGTCATTCCTAGAAAGATTTAAAAATTACGGATGGCATTTTTTCCTTTATTTTATCTAACTTACTTTTTTCCACTTTTTTAACACCAAGGCCTAATTTTGTTCAATTATTACGTCAGAGAAGTTTCACGGGTGGTAAAATTTCAACAACATCCTGAATGTCTGAAAAATGTTGTAGTTGCTAAGGACTGTTTTATGCTTGTTTACTTGAAATATATATCTCATCTATGTTTCATATATATGATAGGTAAATGATATATGTAAGATATATTATGGAACTTTTTAAAGACATAAAGAGAGACGGTTTGATGAGTAACCAATTACTCATTATAAAATTCAATAATTATCAATATTTTAGTAATCCTGTTTCATTTATTAATCTCTCACCAACCCCACCACATCCTATATACAAATTTATGCTTCTTAATTGTCCGGAGTATTTTAATGGAAATCTTGGACATCACGTCATTTCGGCTATCATTATGCCACTCTAACTGGTGAGAATTTTTATGTATATAAAATCACCTGGCATCATCACATGTAATAAAATTAATAATGACTACTAAATATCATGTTTCATGCAGTTTATATCCAAATTTTCCAAACTGTCTTAAAAGTATCCTATGATATGTGATTTTTAGAATTAAAATACAAACATTATCAAAAACTATGCTTTGGAGTTTCTGTTGCTTAATTGTATTACTTAATCATCTTTCTTTCTTCCTTTTTTTGCTCTGTTTATCTGCTAAAGGAACTGGATGGTTTGTCCTTCGCAAAGTTTAACATTCTTGTAATTTAACATGCTGTTCTGTCTCTTTCATTTTCTGTAAACTGATTTATATACTCCCTGCTGCATCACATCACAAAAAAAATGTCTGGTGACATGCATTAGTGAAATTAAGATGAATTGGTGGGTTTAGTGTTATCAGCCTCATCCATCCATTAAAAAACAAATGGTTTGAGAATCTACTCATGATAGTTGCAAATCTTAATGATAGCTTTGGCCAAATGTCAAATTCTGGAATAAATATTTTTTCTCAGAATTCAGAGACTATTGTCAACTGAATAGAAATGAATTTCTCACCTTTTAAATATTTTCTACTTATATAGAGAGTTTTACAGTGTATTTTTCGTATCTGTGCTCTAAAATTAAATCATCATGTGTCAAAATGCGATTACATAAATTTTTGTTTGTTGTAAGCCATGTATATCTTTTCTTCTACGTGGGATGATTTTTACTATTATTTCATTGCATATTCTACTGTTCCATTTTCTTTTTCTCTTCTTTCTAGAATTTTTTTTTTTTTTTATTGTTTCCAAGTGCCACCTACAAAAAGAATTCTGCTATTTGATTCCCTGGAGTTATTTTTCACTGATATAGCTTTTATTATTATTATTATTATTAGAAGATAATGATGATGATCATAGCAAATATTCCTCTACTACAAGAAAATTAACTCATTTAATAATCTTAGCTTTCATATTTATTATCACCTTAGTATTTTATTCATAGCAATAGTAGGTAACACAAAAAAAATCATATGACAAATATTGTTTTATAAGTTTTCTGCTCTATATTTAGATAAGGAATGGACTTCAGTATTTTTTACTTCTGTGTCCCAAAAATTGTTATATATAGTGGATATTCAGTGATATCTGATTAATTTTCCTAAGATGATGGGGACAACCTCAGGATTCTAACTAACTAGACATTATAAATAAAGACAAAGTTGGAACTGGTAAAATGACAAGTTTAAGGACATGCCTTGGATCCTGGTGCTTGAGGACAATTTTCACTATGTGGAGGCAGGAGGCCAAAACAAAATTTTCATAGGAGTTGCCTATCCCTGTGTCCTTTCTCTCATTGTTTTCTTAGTGCCACAAGGCTAGACATGTGAAGGAGGAGAAACCAGGATGAAAAATCAAAGTGGACCATTTAAGCAAACTCAGCTTCAGGTTTTAGGAGATAAATTCCAGCTCACTCTTTCTAGATGTGTGCTAGAGCAAAGAGAAGGGCTGCCTCTAGTTTATGCATAAAAAATCCTTTGCATGATGCAGCCCAGCTCACTAAGGCTAAGGATTTATGATAAAAGTCTTCAAATAATAAGAAAATCACTAATAACAGCACACGTTTGCAAGGGCTTTTCTTCTAGTTATTTAGGGACTGTGAAGGTGGCTTAATGGCTGTTGTCAATAGAAGTTTCTGATTAAAAGTGAGTTCTAGACATAACCATAACCTATTTAACTTTTTGTAAAATAACCATAGTATGTTTTTCTTTCCTTGAGCTATGGCCTGTGAGTCTGCATTTTTTCAAAGTAGGGAAGTAGAAAAACATAATATCGCAGACTTTGGCATAGGATTCCAAGCTACCTGAGGCAGCAATACAGGACCTGGAAGTGATGAAAATTTAGCTTCCTTGTTGGAAGGATATTCCAGTATTCCTTGCTGGAAAGAAACAATCCTTTCATCAGCCTAGATAATCAGCCTGAAATTAGGAAGAGAAAACCGGTCCTTTGACAATCAGAGCTTGATGTAAACTAGTGAAAAAATTAAACCTGATTATCTGACAGAGTGATGGAGCACTATGGAAGTGCTCCTGATTATCTTATAAACTGGATAAACATTCAATCTATGATTGTGACAAAGTGTATAATCCTGTAGGTGTTTCATTTTATATGCTTTGTATGTAGAATAGTTTCCTAGCCATAATGCCTTGGAATGTATTGCAGCCAAACAAGCAGTTGAGAACACCTAAGCACCTGTAGGGTATTTACTGCAGGTGTTGGAGGGATGAAACACCTATGTAAGATGCTTTTAAAAATTAAGATATTTTACAGATTCTTGAAAATAGCAATGGAACAGACAGTTCACTTCAGTATACTATAAAAAATTATGGAAATTAATTACTTGTGGACTATCGGAGACGGGAGGTAATACTTGACCATGTGCTAAACAGAGGAATCTGAGTTGGCTTCTGCAATGTGGTTCAGATTTACAATGGCTGGCAAAAATAAAATGAAAAGACAACTCACAGAATGGGAGGAAAATCTTTGCAAATGAAGCAACTGACAAGGGATTAATTTCCAAAATATGCAAACATCACATACAGCTTTATACCAAAAAAACCCCAACAGCCCAAATAAAAAATAGTCAGATCTAAACAGACAATTATCCAAAAAAAGAGAGACAGATGAACAAAAAGCACTGTTAACATCTGTTAACTATTAGAGAAATGTGAATCAAAACTACAATGAAGTGTCACCTTACACCAGTCATAATGGCCATCATCAAAAAGCCTACAAACAATAAATGCTGAAGAGGATGTGGAGAAAAAGGAACCCTTGTACACGACTGATGGGAATGTAAGCTGGTACAACCACTTTGGAGAATAGTATGGAGGTCCTTTAAAAACTAAATATAGAACTACCATATGATTGAGTAATCCTACTCGAGGCATATTTCTGGAGAAAATCAAAATTTGAGAAGATACATGTCCCCATTGTTCACCTAGCACTATTTTATAATAGCCAAGATATGGAAGCAACCTAAATGTCTGTCAATGGATGGGAAAAGAAGATGTGGTACATATATACAATCGACTATTAGTCATACATAAAAAAGAATGAAATAATGCCATTTGCAGCAATATAAATGGACCTAGAGATTATCATACTGAATGAAGTAAGCCAGACAAAGACAAATACCATATGATATCACTTACGAGTGGAATCTACTAAAAATGATACAAATAATTCACAAAACAGATTTACATTGGTTGAGAGGAAACTAGAGACCACAGTGGTATGTTAAAGGAACAAAATTAAAGTGTTAAGAGGAAGTGGTTGAAACATATTAGCCTAAGTGGATAGTATAGAGTCTAAGGGCTCTGAAAAGATAATTTAGCCTTCATTTTTAAAAGCCTTGAGTGTCAGGCTCAGAGTGCAATTTATCCTGTAGGAAACAGGAAATAGCATTTTTGAGCAATATCATGACATGAGGGAAGGTATATTTTAGGAATATTGACATATCAGAAGTATGAAAAAATGAAAGAATGAGGAAGTGATCCTAAAATTATAACTGATAATATTTAGTCACTAATTAAATATTTTAGGAAAAGTAAAGGAGTCATAGCCCCCTACTGATATGAATAAAAATTAAAAATTGTCATTTCATTCTAGAAGTACTTATTCTTTAAAAAATAACTATTATTTTAATAACTTTCTATGTTTTATCATCTCCCAATTTAAACTACATCTGTACCAGGCAAAAATGTTAGCATAGCTCTGAATATCCTGTACCTTTGAAGGGACCTACATTTCTTCTATATTTGATATGGCTAGAGCTATCTTGTCAGTAATACATGTGGTTTCAAGAGAGTAAACTTTATAATCTTACATTGAGGGAATAAATATATGATTAAGTATTAAAAAATAGATTTCTCAATGAAGGTAAGACTATTTTATTGAGAAAAGAAACTTTTTAACTTGAGATAAAATATTTCTAAGGAAAGTAATTCAAAGAAGTAGGGAAAAACTCTTTAAGTTACAGATTCCTTTTTCTATGAGGTCTCCCTAGGATTGTCTGAAGATAGGTAAAATACTTAGCCCAGCTTTATTTACTGTATAGCCCACATGGATAAGAAGACAAATTTTACTAAAAAATATAAGCTGCTCAGGATTCTCAGTACATTTACATCAATGCATATGTCACATTTCTCTCTTGATTACAAGCTTTTTCCCAGTCTCATTGTCAAAATTGCCTTATCATGATATTCATAATATATGGGGGATTCTAAAATTGCTAAATTATATTATACTATACCTATCAATTGTACCCTAATAGGGAAGCCCAGAATGTATAATAAAGGCACAAATAATTAGCCTAATACATAGTTCAGGAATGCCTTGCCCTTGTGCAAATATTTTTCCCTTCCATTGAGCACCATGACTGCTTCATGCTCTATTTTTGCTGCTGTTGACTTTGATTTCTACTTCAACCTTGTAATTAGTTGGGTATCATTTTTTTTTTTGCCAAAATTGTCAAACTTGGTAATACACATTAATCCCATAAGTCAGCTCTTATAAATAGATCTTAAACTATATCCAAAATAGTCATTATGGATGATGTTTGTGATCCTGGTTCAGAATGCCAATTGAGACACATTTATTTCTCTTGAAAATCCACATCCTAATGATAAAAGGAATAAAAGAGAAAGGAAGATTGTAATCCATTTTAAACAAACATAAAAATAAACTATATATGATGAGCTCCACAGGTTAGAGTCTTTGATATATTGTTTTTTTTTTTTTTTTTTTTTTTGGTCTTTTTGCTATTTCTTTGGGCCGCTCCCGCGGCATATGGAGGTTCCCAGGCTAGGGGTCGAATCGGAGCTATAGCTACTGGTCTGGCCTACGCCAGAGCCACAGCAACGTGGGATCCGAGCCGCGTCTGCAACCTACACCACGGCAACGTCGGATCATTAACCCACTGAGCAAGGGCAGGGACCGAACCCGCAACCTCCTGGTTCCTAGTCAGATTCGTTAACCACTGCGCCACGACGGGAACCCCTGATATATTGTTTTTTGCCTTTTTTAAAGATAAATATAAATCAAGATTCAGATGAAGATCACATATTCAGCATTTTTTGTACATGAAGAAAATAACTTACAAGTTCATATCTCCCCAGTGAAATCACAAGTAACAATTATCTGAGAGGCAGAGGTGATGGGTAAGGGGCCCTGTAGGACAATTTGTGGAAATAAGGCAAAGTCTCAATTATGTGACACTTCTGGAAAAATTCTAGCATCTAATGCATGGACACATTGGGGCCCAATATCCATGCATTCAAACCCAGCCACCATTCAGCATGTATAAAATATAGGGTAAACCAAGTTACGACCACTAAAATCTCCATGGAAGGACAGTTGTGCCATTTGGAGAAGTGGAAGTCATAGCTCAACAAATTTCTGATTGTCACAGCATGTATGAAAAAGGAAATCTCTAAGACGGTAGTTACATTTTCCCAGGCATTACTTCATTTCTCATTTGCTACTGGTTATCGGAATCACTTATCAAACACAAACCTTCCTGAGATGCTAAGGGTAGAGGCAAATTGTGATGCAATTGATAGGCAATTATTTCAATCCTTCAAATGAAGTTACCAGTGCACCTCATGGTAAGTTTAGTATAGAGAGAAAAAGCACTGTGTGTCCTCGGCTCTTTAAAACACTCCTGCTAGGTAGAGATATCAGCAGAGTGTGTGTGTGTGTGTGTGTGTGTGTGTGTGTGTGTGTGTGTGTGAGGGAGAGAATTCTTAGTAATTACTAAAAGAACAAAAGCATTTTCAGTAGGTATAAAACTACCTGTTTTTATCTTCCTAATCTTCACATCTCTTGACCATTCAATATAGAAAATAAAAATAAAAGATATATAAATATTCAACATTTTTCCTTTAGTAAGAGCTAAAGCAATCTACGTGGGAACCTACATTATTTCTCCCCCTAAATTTGGTACTGAATAAACAAAATGTTATAGATTGAACTACATCCCCCAAGACGCATATGTTTAAGCTGTAACTCACAATAGGACTGTTTTTGGAGATAAGGAAAAATAAAGAAGGTGATAGGGGTTAAGTGAGGTCATAAAGGTGGTGCTCTAATCCCATCAGGCTGTGTCCTAATAAGAGGAGGAAAGAGGTGAGAAGTCCCTCTCTCTCACCATTCACACCCAGAGGCAAAGCAATGTGAGGACACTGCCAGAAGTCAGCTGTCAGCAACCCAGAAAGTGGCTTCTCTAGAAACCAAATTTTCCGCCACCTTAATCATGGATTTCTTGTTCCAGAAATACAAGAATTTTTTTTTTTTTCTGTTGTTTAAGCCACCCAAACTGTGTTGTTTTGTTATGGCAGCCCAAGCAGACTAATATAATAGGTCTCCCTCGGAAATGAAGCCCTTTCAACCTAATTAAATGCAAAGATTTAATAGGTAGGCAGATTTAAGACTGACGATGACTGCGAATTTCTAGTGTGTCTTTCTATACCGTGGAGCCTGAAAAGCTAAAAAATGACATTTCTCAGACTGTCCTGCAAACTGTTCTGCATGGAAGTTAGGTTCTGGCAGCAAGACGGGTTATTTGGAAAGCAGAGTTGAGGCAGAGGTCATCCCCGTGTGGTTTTCCCTCTTTACTGCCAGCCGCCTGACCGTGGAGACATAGGTTTTTCTGCAGCAGTGTTCCACGGTCAGGTCACACGCATTATGAGTCTAGAGAGGCAATTTCAGGGGTGAGAGCAGCAGCTTCCTAGATTGCAGCCTTGACAGAGTGTTTTTTAAGGTGACAGGGAAAGCTTCCTGATTATATACATGCTGAATTTTAGCTAATGTAGTAACTACCTTTCATTTTGGTTATTCTTGTAGCTTTTTTCTGGGAGTCTTTCCTTGAAAGCCAAGACTATATAGGACTGTTTTTTTAAAGTTCTAAATGTATGAAGTAACTTATTCTTTTTATTCAGATTGATATAGGTTTTAAGGGAACTAAAACATGTACTTTGAGAGACTCAGCAAGAAAAAATACAAAAATTATATATGAAAAATTAAGCATGAAAATAAACTACTTAGAAAGAAAAAAATCACAAATCATAAATTTTAAAAGCTGACAAATATAGTGCTCATCACCAAGTAGAGAAAAAATAAAGAAATTTTAAGTGCTTAATACATGGCAACATTGTCTTTATTTTTGGGAGCACACATTTTGATCACTTCTTCCTATGGCAATAGCATTGTAATACGTCTATAGAGATAACAGAGAAAGACAATTCATTTCTGCCTCTAGCATACTTATTTGAACATTCTTCTTGTTTTTGATAGCTGTGAGCATGCAACATAATTTCAAAAAAATATATCACTTTTTCTATCACTGCTATAGTTTCGTGCCCCCATAAACAGAATTTTGAAATTCTTATAAATTCTACTTTGAATAATTTCCATTAAAATGATTTATATGTATATATAAGTGGTATGTATATATACATATGGATGTATATGCATATATAAGTAATCTCACATAAAGACAAATATATATATAACATTTAAAGTTTATATGCTCCACTATCAAGTATATTTCTGACAGGAAATAACTTCTGTTTTGTTGACAAATTGACAAGAACCAAATTCTAATTATGCTCTTACACACAATGATTGGAAGACTTCTGTCTTTTTACATTTCAACCACTGTTGAAGCCTATCACTGACATTCTTCTAGTGACAGAAGCCATAGCATTTGTTCATATCTTGATATAATTACTGACCTGGCACTTTCCTAGGACCTTTTCTAGAAGCTATTTCTGAACTGGAAGACTTAGCAATGAACCACATTACTTGGAAGTGAATCACATAAATAGATCCACTAAAGCTAAATTCAATGTATCTTAAATTCAGTTTTTTCATATATAATGGAGAAGGAGGGGGGATGGAAAGGGACAACAGTATTAACATGCATATTAAGTATCTTTACCTGGAAAATTTTTTAAACCAGTTGACAAGTGATTGTAATGTAAGGCCCTCTCCTAAAGTCTTAAAATCTGTATAAATAAGAGCTTCTAAAATTTCCTTAGCCTCATGGTAAAAGTGCCTCTGTATATAGTCATTATCTTTCTGCTGAAAATAGTCAGTGGTTTTACTTTCTTGAAAATGACCCTGTTAAAAGAGAGAGAAATTGATTCTACTATCTGGATCTCTATCTATATATATCTTGTACCTCCATAAAATTAATTTTTAAAACATTTATGGCTATCTAAATTAGAATGCAAACAGACTTTTCAACACAGCTTAGAATGCTTTCCCAGATGTTTCCTATTCTTTTCCAAACTCATGTTTGGAAACCATGCTTAGTGTATACTACCAACACGGAACACTGATCTTCCTTCTCTTGCTAAAATTTAGCAAACAAGTTTCCACCTGCGGAGCTATTATTCCTGAGAACCACAGCTGTATTTTTCCAACTGAGTAGCCACCAGCCACATGTGGCAATTTGAGGCAATTTGAATTTTAAATTAATTAAATACAATTAATATTTATTTTCTCAGCCAAATAAGCACATTGCCAATGCCAATTGACACATGTGACTAATGATCTCCATATTAGAGAACACATATTTGGAACATTTTCATCATTGCCTAACATTCCACTGGAGAATATTGGACTCATGTTCTGCCATATATTTTCACGTTGATGCATTATTATCACCTTGCATTGTAGTGTATCTAGCTGCTGTAGCTATTAGTGACATCCCCTCCTGCCATTATCTTTCCAATTACATCATTTTCCCACTTTGTCATTTATCACTATCTGAATATTTCATATATATATGTAATTTTTTATTCATCTATTAAGTTTTTGTTCTTTGTTTGGGTGAGTGGGTATGTATATCCCCAACATATTCTTAAATATTACCTGGTATATATTATATGTACAAATTTATTTATAAATGAATAAAAGGATGACAGAAAAAGAGAATCAATTAATTCACTATCATCTTGATGTTTAAAAACAGAAGATACTGTTTTCAGATATAAAGAATATGATAACCAAAAAAATTAGGTAGGGAAGCACGTATTGGTACTACAGAAAACAGGATCAAAGCCTACATAAATCTTTAAATAGGTTAGGATGTGAATTATGTATTCAAACTTAAATTTTAGGTCTTATATAAATATACCAAGCAGCAGAATAAATTATTATCAATTTAATTCATCCATAAATTATTTTTATTTATTTTACTTGATGAACTTTTTTTGATGTCTCATTCTATGTCCATCGTTTGCTAATCCTCAGCAAATTTTTATGTATTGTAATAACTGATGCACTAAATAAAAGCATATGCATGAATAAGTAAAACAATCTTTGCCTGTTCTGTTTACTAAATAATATGCATCTCAACTATTACTAGAATAAGTCATCCTTCTTAATTAGTATTTAAAGAGATACATATACTTAAGTTATGCTGTTTCTTTGTTTTCAGTATTTGGAAAGACGTTTTTTATTTATGCTAAAAGTTGCTTAATCAATCTATCCTCACTCAGCTCATCTAAAAGAAAATGAATTTATCACATTTTCTTTAAACTCTCATTCTATGGTACAATGACCTTTATTCAGTCTTTGGTATATATATATATATACAGAGTCACTGTAATTATGCTACTGTTTATTTCTCCAATTCATTTATCATTTCTTCCTCTGCCACTTTCTAAATTTGCCACACAATGGTATCCTTACTGTCTTTCAAGACCACAACCAAATAATACCTTCTCAATGAAACAACACAGGCAGATTGAACCTTCTTCTTTCATCGGCACACACAGAAAAAATTATTATATCTGAATTAGCTCTCTTAAAATTCACTTATTTGTTGGTAAATATTACTCTAGTTTTTAAGTCATTTAACAGTAATGAATACGTTCTTCTCATCTATTTATTTTTCAGGATCTGTACATAGTAAGTCCTTAATAACTATTACTATATCAAATATTAGTGCATTAGTATTATAACAAGTACATGTTCATACAATTTTAAGACACAAAATGGTCGTGAAGTTCTTTATATCTCATAAACACTTTACTGCATGATGTATTTAACTATGCATTTAAAATCTATTGCAAGTAAAAGCTTTCACTATGTTTATTAAAACAATTTAATTTCCTTCAATGTGTCCTCAAATATTGCATTTCTATGACAAACTTCAAACAAAGGTGATTATTTTTATATTTTCTTAATTATTAATAGCGTGAGCTGTATTTATTCATTACTGAAAGATAGGGGAAAATTGCATTCTATCATCTCCCTTACCTATTGGAACTGCTATTAAACAAAAAAACTTGGGATACAGTATTTGGAAGGATATTAAGTACACAGACACTCTCACCTTTCTGAGTTATTGCATAATAAGCTTAGTTACAAAAACAATGTTCCTGTGACCCATGGTTAAAGAACTTAAGAATTCCGCTACATAAATGTACTGTATTACTATTTATTACTATTCAAACATGTTTTATTTTAGTTTTAGTATCCAATGATTGACATTTAATTTTTTTTAATTTACTATAGACTTAAATTTTCATGTAGATTTTATAATAAAAATCAAATCAATACTTATTTAAAACACAAATAAAAAGCAAATATATCTTATTATAATATCCAATTTTATCATATTGAATATGATACATCAAATAGCATAAAAGAAGTAAAATCTTCAAAAATTCAGAGTTACTTTCATTTTTACATAATATTTGCTTATAGTAAGCATTTATTGCAAGTTTTTACTGCTCCCAACCTGGCAGTCAGTATAACTAGAAATATAATTTTTTTCATCCTTTTTCTCTGATAACACACTTTTCTTTCAACCACAACTACTAGTTTATATTTCCCAAGTCAATTACTTGCTTGGCACACCATACATTTTACTACCCTCAAATCCCTCAACAGCAGTTCTTCTAGGATCCCTGACATTGATAATCCACTACTGAAAGCTTTCCTCACCACTGGCTGAAGGAGATGGATAAGAGCAGACTAGCTGAAGTAAGACCAATCCCAACCCATTCATCTTCCACCTTTCAAGATGCAGGGTTTTTTTTTTTTCCTTCTCGTGAGGGCTTTAATAAATGTAATTTTAATTAGATTATATTATTTCATAGACTCTGTCCAAAACAGAGAAAAAGAAATTTTTGATTTGATTTAACTAAGTAAAATAATCAAAATTATAAAGTGATTAGATAATAAAAATTTTAATTTATGATCCACATCTTTTATTTTCATAATACCTGACATGTCTACAATTAAATGTTCAATGAAAGGAAAAAAACTTAAAGAGGAAATTTAGAAAGAAAATAAAATGCACCATATATATTTAAACCAATTTCTTTCTTTTTTTTTTGGTCTTTTTAGGGACTCACCTGCAGCATATGGAGGTTCCCAGACTAAGAGTCGAATTGGAGCTGTAGCTGCCGGCCTACAGCCTCAGTAATGCCAGATCCAAGCTGCTTCTATGACCTACACCACAGCTCATGGCAACACTGGATCCTTAAATCACTGAGTAAGGCTAGGGATTGAACCTGTGTCCTCATGGATGCTAGTCAGATATGTTTCTGCTAAGCCAGGGTGGGAACTCCTATTTAAGCTAATCTCATGAAACATAATGTTTAATTCACATGAAAATAATTATTATCCCTATTTCTTCCTAATTATTATTAGGTAATGAATATTGTGTTCAAGAAGTATCATATTTGTGGTTAGTTTTCATTGTCACACAAATCTTTATGTATTTGCAGTCAGGATGGTGAAAAAGAACAAAATAATATCAATCTGTATATTTTTCATAGAAGTCAAATAAAATATGTCTCCACTAATTAAATCCAGTTTGTGTATTTTTTTCTTTTTCTGAAGCCCAGATGAATATTTTAGGTCATTCAAATATTATCTTGCTTAATTAAAATGTTACATGATACAGACAAAATAATAACATGTTATTGATGCACACTTACTTACTGTGAGACACTGTAGACTTAAGGCCTAATTAAAATACCTCTTATTGTGATATTGCCTGAAATATTTTCTTTAGAACATAAAGTTTGCGGTCTGCTCCTTAAGATATCTGAGGAGGAGGATTAAGACAGTGGAACAGAAGGACTGGAGCTCAACTTCTCTCCTAAAAACAATAAAATTCACAACTAAAAGCTGAGCAATCTCCACCTGAATGGACTGGAAACCTTAAAAAAGATACCCTACTAAAGAAGAAAAAGAGGAGGCCACATCAAGAGGTAGGAGGGGCGATTTTGTGATGTAAACAACCCCATACCTCCAGGTGGGAAGCTCCACAGACTGAAAACTAACTAGTTCACAGAGACTCACCTACAGGAGTGAGAGTTCTGAGCCCCACATCAAACCCTCATGTGCGGGGATCTGGCACTGGGAGAAAGAGCCCCTGGAGCATCTGGCATTGAAGGCCAGTGGGGCTTGTGTGCAGGAGCTCCACAGGACTGGGGGAAATGGAGACCCCATTCTTAAAAGGTGCACACAGACTTTCACATGCACTGGATCCCAGGGCAGAGAGAGGTCTCCACAGGAACCTAGGTCAAACCTGACTGCAGTTCTTGGAGGACATCCTGGGAAAACAGGGGTGAATGTGGCTTGTTGTGAGGGATGGACATTGAAAGCAAAGCTCTCAGGAATATTCAGCAGCTGCCTTTCTCTGGAGGGGCCCATTTTGGCAAAATCTGGCCCCACCTGTCAGTCAGTGCTGAGAAGCCCCAGGCCAAACAACAATCCAGGTGGGATCACAGCCCCACCCCTCAGTAAACAGGCTACCTAAAGATCCCTCAGGCACACAGATGCCTCTAATCCTATCTAGAGACTAAGCCCCACCCACCAGAGGGATTAGAATCAGCTCCACCTACCAGTGGGCAGGCATCAGCCCCTCCCATCAGGAAGCCTACAGCAAACCACCTTATAGACTTCAGCCACAAGGGGGGCAGACACCAGAAGTAAGAGAGGCTACAACCCTATTATCTGTAAAAAGGTCACCATACCAAAAACCTATAAAAATGAAAAGGCAGAGAACTATAACTCAGATGAGGGAGAAAGGAAAAACCCCAGAAAATCAGCTAAGCAATGAGGAGATTCTCAGCCTCCAGGAAAAAGACTTTAGACTGTTGATGCTGAAGATGATGCAAGACATTGGAAATAAACTGGAGGCAAAGATGGATAATTTACAGGAAACACTGAGCAAAGAGATACAAGATATAAAACTTAAACAAGAAGAGATGCAAAATACAATAACTGAAATAAAAAACTCACTAGAAGTAGCTAACAGCAAATACAGGAGGCAGAAGAACGAATAAGCGAGATGGAGGACAGATTAGTGGAAATTACGGATGCAAAACAGAAAAGAGAAAAAAGATTGAAAACAAATGAAAACAGTCTCAGAGAACTGTGGGACAACGTGAAACGCACCAACATCTGTATTATAGGGGTGCCAGAAGGAGAAGAGAGAGAGAAGGGGACAGAAAAAATATTCCAAGAGATAATAGCCGAAAACTTTCATAATGTGAGAGAGGAACCACTCACTCAAATCCAGGAAGCACAAGTACCATATAAAATAAACCCAAGGAGGAATACACTGAGATACATATTAATGAAACTAACCAAAATTAAAGACAAAGAGAAAATCTTGAAAGCAGCTAGGGAAAAGAAACAAGTAACATACAAGGGAACCCCAATAAGGTTATCCGCAGATTTTTCAGCAGAATCTCTGCAGGCGAGAAGGGAGTGGCATGATATACTTAACATGATGAAAGGAAAAAAACCTCCAACCAAGATTACTTTACCCAGCAAGGCTCTCATTCAGATTTGAAGGAGAAATAAAAACCTTCACAGATAAGCACAAGTTGAGAGAATTCAGCAACACTAAACCAGCCTTACAACAAATACTAAAGGAACTTCTCTAGGCAGAAAAGAAGAGGCCCCAATCAGGAACAAAAATACCACAAATGACAAGGCTCACCAGTAAAGATATAGATACAGTAAAGATATGAAATCATCCATGCACAATTATACCACCAAAATCAGAAATCATGAGGAGAGGTGGGTACAAATGCAGGACACTGGAGATGAACTTGCAATTAAGAGAATAACAACTTAAAACAATCCCATATAGATATAGACTCTTATATCAAAACTTCAGAATAACTGCAAACCAAAAATCTACAATTGATACACAAACAAGGAATGTCTGGAGAAGAAATACATCTCATAGTAAATAAGTCCATAATCCACAATGCAGGGGGTCATTTGACATCATTCTTGGAATGCTGAAGTCTTCTTAGAACTGATTCTGATTTCCTCTCCATCAAAAATTTAAGATAATTATAATTAATTAATGCAACTGTACAATTAAATAATACAGTTCTACAATTCTATTATGAATAACCATTTCTCTCCACGGTACAATGTAAGGTCTATAATGTCTTGTTTATCACATCACCTAGAATGGTGTAATGCCTATACTGAAGAATCAATAAGATGTAACAAATTGTGAGGACATATTTATATAGTTACACTGTTTTTTAACCAACTTATGCATTTTATATTTTACTTATTTTCAGAGGGTGTATTATTTTTGTTATTCTTACCAGTTAAGTAATTCTTTTTATTATACTATATAAAATATTTAATGGTATATAAGGCTTTCTTCTTTATAAATTTATTTGCATAATATACACAATTTTAATATAATGCTAATTTTTAAAGAAAAAATGAAATGTAATAGATAATACTAAATAGTAAAGATGAAAGCCATACAAAATGGGATAAAGCTTAGAATAAATATCCTATTTGTCTCAGCATATTTTCCATTCCACTTCTCCAGAGGAAGTCACTTTATCTGTTTCTTAAGATCCATGATATAATAATCTGTGTGAATGTAATTGTGTTTAAATATATGTATTTTATTCTGTACAAAAAATTAAAACAAAATTAGAACATAAAGTTTGCACTTAATGTATAAATTAATCTATGTGCCAGCATGCAAATGCTTTTTGCCAAAATAACAAAACAATTCATGGCAAGGATATTTTAGATGGACGCTAAATTTGTTTTGTTTTTATGTTTGTATTTTTGCTATCATAAAGAACCATTATGAACATTCTTATGTGTGTTTGCTAGAATTTTTGTTAATTGTAAATCTAGGTTCAACTTTATGAGGCCAAACTTTCTGCCTAAGTGTGCGCACCACTTCATACTTTTCTCAACAATGTGCAAAATTTATGGGGATCTGTAATTTCAGCAATATTTGGTTTCACGAACATACTGGTATTTTTCTCCTGAATGGGATTCAAATTGTATCTAATTTCAGAATTTAATTATAATTTTCTGGTTGCTAATGAGGCTAAAACTTTCTATATTTTATCAACACAAATATTTTTTCTATTTCATGAAATGACTACTGCACTACAAAAAACATCCATAAAACAATTAACAAAATGGTAATAAGTATATACTTATCAATAATTACTTTAAACATAAGTAGATGAAATGCTCCAATCAGAAGACACAAATTGGCTAATTGGATTAAACATGCACACACACACACACACACACACACACACACTCAAATTAGGGGATGGAAAATGATACTGCATGCAGATGGAAATGGAAAGAAAATTGGGGTAGCAATCCTTTTTTCAGACAAAATAGACTTTAAAACAAAGACTAACAAGAGAAAGAAGGACATGGCATTATGGTAAATAATAGCATTATAATAAATCCAACAGGAAGATATAATAATCCTAAATATATACACACCCAACATACTCAAAGCAATTAGTAACAAACACAAAAGATGAAATTGATAGCAACATAATAATAGGTGTGGACTTTAACACCAAACTTACATCAATGGATAGATCATCCGGACAGAAAATTAATAAAGAAACACTCCCTTAAATGACATTTTAGATGAAAATATTTATATCTATCTATATATATAAAACATTTCATCAAAATACAGCAGAATACACATTTTTTTTTCCAAGTGCACATGGAGCCTTCTCTATGATATATCATATTTTAGGCCAGAAAACAGGAATTAATAAAATTTAAAAGGCTGAAATAATAGCAATTATCTTTTCTGACCATGACAGTATGAGACTAGAAATAAACTATAAGGGAAAAAAACCTGCAAAAATAGACACTTGGAGGCTAAACATTGTACTACTAAACAAATAAATCACAGGGGAAATCAAAGAAAACAAAAGGAAAAATACATGGAAACGAATAAAAATGGAAACACAAAGATCCAAAACCTATGAGACCCAGCAAATGCAAATATAAGAGAGATACGACTAGTTATATAATCCTAGATCAGGGAAAAAGAAAAATTTTGAAAAACTAACCTTAAACCTTAAAGGAACCAGTAAAAGAATAAACCCAAAATTGGTATAAGGAGAAATTAGTAAGATCAGAGCGGAAATAAATAGATTAAAAAAAAATAGAAAAGATCAATGAAATTAAGAGCTGTTTCTTAGAAAATATAAACAAAATTGACAATCTTTTAGGCTGATTCATCAAGAAAAAGAGAGAGAGGGTACAAATTTTTAAATTCAGAAATGAAAGAGAAGTTACAACTGACACCATACAAATACAAAAGATTATAAGATATTTCTATAAACAATTACACAGCAATAAAATGGATAACTTTAAAGAAATAGATTAAATTCCCAGAATGTATAATCTCATAAGATTGAATGAGGAGAATTATAAAATATAAATAGATCAATTAGCAGGATGAATTGAACCAGTAATGAAAATTTCCCAACAAAGAAAAGTCCAAGACCAGATAGCATCACAGGTGAATTCTACCAAATATTTAAAGAAGAGTTAACACCTATCCTAGGAGCTCCCATTGTGGCGCAGTGGAAATAGATCTGACTAGGAACCACAAGGTTGCAGATTTGATCCCTGGCCTCGCTCAGTGGGTTAAGGATCTGGCGTTGCGGTGAGCTGTGGTGTAGGTCCAGATGCAGCTTGGATCTGGCATGGCTGTGGCTCTGGCATAGGCCAGCAGCTACAGCTCTGATTCGACCCCTAGCCTGGGAACTTCCATGTGCTATGGGTGTGGCCCTAAAAAGACAAAAATAAAACAACACAAAATAAAAAAAACCATCTATCCTCAAACTATTCCAAGAAAACTGAAGAAGAGATGCTTCCACACCCACTCCATGAGTCCAGCATCACTGATACTGAAAAAAGACAGACACCACAAAACAACAACCAAATATTAAGATTTTTTTCAGAAAAGTAATATGACACCAATTTCTTATTATTTAAACATCTTAAAAATCATTGGCTGTACAAACAAAAGCAGTAATATAGTATGGGATCTATAGTATTTGTAAATAAAAAATTAAGAAAATAGCACGGAGTTTAGAAGGAAAAAAAATGGAAGTATAATATTGTAAGGTCCTAACACTATGGTTGAGGAGTTGTATCATTTGATTATTACTTGAAGGAAGTTAAATGATATATCATAAATCCTAAAGCAATCACTAAATGATAATCAAAAAATAGTTGCTAATAAGTTTATAAAGAAAAAATAAACCATAAAAATATGTAATAAATTGAAAGGAAAGCTTGGAAAAAGATATGATGAAAACACAGAAGAGATGAAACATACAGCAAAAATGATATATTTACCACTAATCATATCAATATCATACAAAATATTAATGGTTTAAATTTAAAGGCATGGCTTGTAAAGTTGAATAAAAAGGAACATACAATTAAATGCATCCTATGTCAAATACACTTTAAATATTAAGATTTACAAATTTAAAAAAATTAAAGGTTTTGTTAAAAAATAACTCTAAAAAAATAGATCTAGTGTAGCCATATTATTATTAACAAAAATAGATTTCAAAGAAAAGAATATTGCCTGAGATAAAGACTATTTCATAAAAATACTCAGTTCAAAAGGACATAATCTTAAACCCTACTTACTTAAGATAAGATTTTCAAAAAGTATGAACCCAAACCTGATAGATTTATAAGGAGATTAGACAAAACCACAATACAGTTAGATATTTCAAGTCTCCTCTCAGTAACTTACAAAACAAATAGAGAACATTAATTATGGCATAGAAAACAAATGATTCTATTAATCAACTTGAACCAACTGACATTTACAGAATAAAATGTCTACTCAATAACTGGAGTTTTTCTTTTCCAGCACACATAAATATTTACCAAGGCAGATCACATTCTAGGCCACAAAACACAGTAAGTTTTTTGTTTTTGTTCTTTTCTTTCTTCTTTTTTAGGCCACTCCTGTGGCATATGGAAGTGCCCAGGTTAGGGACAGAATTAGAGCTATAGCTGCCAGCCTACACCAAAGTCACAATGCCAGGTCCTAGCCACATCTGCAACCTATGCTGCAGTTTTTGGCAATGCTGTATCCTTAACCCACTGAGCAAGTCCAGGGATCAAACCACATCCTCATGGATACTAGTAAGCTTCTTAACCCACTGAGTCACAACAACTCCATCAGTAAGTTTTATAATATTGAAGTGATACAAAGTATTTTCCCTAGCCACATAACATTAAATTAAATGTATTTTAAAGTAATAAAATGCTTTTATAAATCGATGGGTCAAATAAGAAATGAAAAAGGAAATTAAAAATTATTTGGACTGAATGAAAATGAAAAACGATATGCCACATTTTGAGGAATGCAGCTAAAGAAATACTTAGAGGAAAAGCTTTGGCACTAAATATGAATATTAGCAGAGAGAACCAGATATTAGAAAAAACTCAAGATCAATAGTCACATCTTACATTTTAAGGAGGAAATGTAAGCTTATCAAATACAAATTAGGAAGAAGAAAGAAGCAAAAATAAATACGAAACAAAAAATTCAATAACAAAAGCTGGTTCTTTGACAAGATCAATGTTGATAAATTTCTAGCCATAAAGATCAAGAAGATAGAATGAAAACACAAACTGCTAATATAAGGCATGAGAAACAGTACAGATAGCACAGATTTTACATTCATTAAAGAAGGGAATGTTATGAATAACTTTAAGAAATATACTCTACCACTTAGATGAAATGCAAAAATTATTTGAAGAACCCAAACTACCTAAATAAACTTACAAAGATATATATATGTGTGTGTGTGTATCTGTATATATAATGAATATATTCATTATATATATTTATATATGTGCATATAAATTATATTAATACATTGTATGTAACATAAGATGAACACATATATGCATGTATTATAGTAATTTATATGACAACTTATAGTAAAATTTATAACTGATATTTAATAAATAATTATAATAAGAAATATGATGGTTTTAATTCTATAAATCAAGTGATAATTATAGATGCTAGGTAAATAGTGAGATGATTTAGAAAAAGTACACATGCTATAGAATATTCTTTCTGTATACAGTTTTTAATTACTATGGTACTTATAGTCAGAATACTGAGGGCAAATTGATACTCCAAAAGAAAGAAATATTCATCAAAATATGTCCTTCTCTGTAAATATATTAAATGCTTTGGCATAAATTTCAGAAGATAAAAAGTTTAAATTGTACACATAAAATTTCCTTTAAAATATCAATCTATCTCATCTGATATATTATTTATATGAAAATAGTTTGATATAAAATTAAGCATGGTGTAGAGAAATGCATAGAAACTAAGAGATGATGGCATATGTATAATACGGGGACCCACATTTCAGCTTTCAGAGACTTAATTTCCTGACTTATAAGACTATCTAGCAATTTATTATATGAGTTTTGTTCATTCAATATAATATTAGATATTACATGGCATAAGCAATGACAAAAATGCATAAAAGAGCACACAACTTTCAAGTTATAAAACGTTTAGAAAACAGTCAATAGGCTTAAATAAGTATAACTTACAGATATAAGAGACATATACTCTATTCTTTGAGAATAAAAACTGAAAATTTTGGTTAGTAAATACCTTTAAATTACTCAAAGAATTTCAAAAGTTTCAATAGCCTAAAAATTAATCTGCTGGAATATTTTACTGAGTAGGTAAAAGTAAATTCATGTCTTGACATTACATAAATCTGACATTACATTTGATTGAAATAAAGATTTTTGATTTTATTTTTACAATTCTGATATTTATGCTCAAGCATCTTGTTTCTGTAGAGAAGCCTATTCAATAAAGGTACTGGGATGATTCAGTGGAAATACTAAGCAATCTGAAGAACTAATGGAATGTTGTTGGGAAAATGACAGCTAAAGAAACAAATTGGAGCTGTCAGCCTGGTGGTAATAATGCAAACTCAAACTCAAATGGAAAAGGTCAGGTAAGAATAGCAAATAAGGGCACAGGATAAGTCTTATTCAGATTTAGATATAATAAAGTGTCACTTAGCACAGTTGGAAACAGGCTTTGATGTAAAACTGCAAATACTGCAAAAAGAGGAGCAAGTGATAAAAATTCACCTCGTCATTGGTGGAAAAAAAAAATGGAGCACTTTTATTAAACTAAAAATTTGCTATGGATCATCTGTAGATGTGATCTTCATGGTGGAAGTAAAATAAAATATACTTTTAAATAGTCAAGGACTTTCAAAGAATGAAAAGTATAATAGGTTATAAAGCCCTGTGTAAATTTACACAGTTATACCTAAAGCTATAGACATTGATAATTATGCTGGTGGTAGAGCCAAGTTTTTGTTGTTTATTTTGTGGTTGTGTGCATGTGTGTATGAGTGTGTTTGCAGGGGGGCATGGTAACCCTAAAAAGTAATTGCTAGAAAAAAGTAAAAAGCCAGAAAAAAAAAAAAAATCAACGTTCACACTAGTAAATCTAACACTAATCATTTAAGGGTCTGTTTCAATTGATTATGTCATTTCCCTTTGTCAGAGTGATAACTTAAGTCAATGCTCTTCATAATAACTATTAAATTCACATCTTTGTGGTTAGATAAGAAAAGGGATATGAAGACAAAGGTAATAAAAGCCATTTTAAATTTTCATGATATAATACAGTGCTTATTTTTTACCTTAAAAAAGTAATATATTAATTCAAATTATTAAGACATTGCTTTGTTGGTTTGTATTGCCTTTTCTTTTTAGTCACTCCAAAAATGTTATAATCAGCCTCCACACCAAAAAAAAAAAAGAGGCTATTAAGGCTCAGAATAATGATTTATTGTCTCTCAATAAGATTATTTGGGTTTAGGGGCTATTCTGTTCCACATGGCCTTGTCTAGGACGTTAGAACAATTGGAGCTATACAGTCAACTATGGGTTTGTTTACTGGTGTTGGGCAGACACTTGACTGCCTTCCAAAGACTTCATATTATTTCTTGGAATCCCTTAGGGCATAATATTTGGGTTCCAAGAAGATAAATTCAAGGAATTTTAGGAGAAAAAATGCAATTTCTCAGGCCAAGTAAAGGAAACTATGTGGGAGAGAACTTCTCAAGGGCCTAAACAGAAGCCTAGTCACTAAAAGGCATAGAAAATATTCCAGATTCACAATGACATCAAATCATCATCCCTTAAAAATAGATTTAATTTTTATAAATATGAAAGTCCTGAAACCTGGTTTGATGACTATAAAAAGTAATTGATCTAAGGAATATACTTGTATTCCCTAAAGGAAGGGAGGGAAGAGATTGGAAGAATGACAAAATGAAGAGATGAATTTCTTTGTGTTTCTAAAGAAATGTACACAAAATATCTTGATAATTGACAGGTGTTTAGGGGTTAGTTTATAATTTCTCAAGGCAAGTACTTTAAACACTTTTTTTTGGGGGGGGGTCTTTTTAGGGCCACAACTGTGGCATATGGAAGTTCCTAAGCTAGGGATTGAATCGGAACTGTAGCCACTGGCCTACACCACAGCCACAGCAACAGCAACACTAGATCTGAGCCACATCTGTGATCTACACCTCAGCTTACAGCAAACCAGATCCTTAACCCACAGACCAAGGCTAAGGATTGAACCCGCGTCTTTCTGAATGCTAGTCAGATTTGTTTCCTAGAGGAGTTCCCATTGTGGCTCAGCAGAAATGAATCTGACTAGCATCCATGAGGACACAGGTTTGATCCCTGGCCTCACTTAGTGGATTAAGGATCCAGCATTGCTGTAGCTGTGGTTTAGGTCACAGATGTGGCTCACATCTGGCATTGTTATGGCTGTGGCATAGGTCAGCGGCTATAGCTCCAATTCACTCCTAGCCTGGGAACCTCCACATCCCACGGGTGTAACCCTAAAAAAAAGACAAAAAAAAAAACCCACTTAATTAGATATGAAGTTGCAATGCATATGTTTAAAACTTTTATTTCAGAATATGAGTGGGTGGATGTGATGTATAGTGATTATACGCTAAGTCAATCTATATTAATATTGAAAACTTTCAACTCTATAGATGGTCAAAGATCAAAACGATATACAATGACATGCAAATTAAGGAGTGAATAAAATATACCAAAAAAAGTGAGAAGGGAAGGATTACATCTCTAGCTAAATCATTTATATGGGATATTAGCTAGCATTCATGATTGAGCATATTAGAATCTGCCTTATGTAAGCATTAAAAGCAGCTTACATTAGTGCAGAAATGCATAGAATGCTAGCGATTAGTGTAAACAATAGTGCAGGAAAAAGAGGAAAGGTAACTTCTGGGAGCCAGTGGGGCTTCAGCACAGTAGCCCCATGGGACTGGGGGAACCAGAGACTCCACTCTTGAAAAGTACATACAAGCTTTCATGTGCACTGGGTTCCAGGGCAAAGTAGAGACTCCACAGGAATCTGGGTCAGACCTATCTGTGATTCTTGGCAGATCTCCTGGGAAAACAGTGTGTACCTGTGGCTCATCGTGGGGGAAGGACAGAGGAGGCAAAGTTTTCAGGAATAATCATCAGTGTGAACTCCTCTAGAGGTGGCCATTTAGGAAAAATATGGCCCTACCCATCAGGGCTGAGAAGCCCCAGGCCAAACACCAAACAGGTGGGAACATAGCCCCACCCATCAGCAAAGAGTCTGCCTAAAAACTGCCCCCTCCAATGACTACACAGCCTCCTCTAATCACATCCAGAGACAAAGCCTCCCCCACCAGAGGGATAAGAATCAGCTCCACCTACCAGTGGGTAGGCACCAGTCCCTCACATCAGGAAGGCTGCAGTGAGCCCCAGTACCAATTTCAGCCACAAGGTTGGCAGACATCAAAAGCAAGAGAGGCTATAACCTTAGGATCTATAAAAAGGAGACTCCACTAAAAATCTACACAAAATGAAAAGGTAGAGAATTATGACTCAGATAAAGCAACAACAACAACAACAAAAAAAACCCCAGAAAAACAGCTAAGTGATCTGGAGATTAACAACCTCCATGAAAAAAAGACTTTAGACTAATGATAGTAAAGATGATTCAAGACCTTGGAAAGAAACTGGAGGCAAAGGTTGATAACAAGAAACACTGAACAAAGAAATATAAAAATTAAAGATTAAGTAAGCAGAGATGCAAAATACAATAATTGGAATTAAAAAATTCACCAGAAGGAACCCAACAGCAGAATATAAGAGGCAGAAGAATGAATAAGTGAGGTGGAAGACAGACTGGTGGAAATCAATGGCTCAGAATAGAAAAGAGAAAAAAGATTGAAAGGAAATGAAGACAGTCTAAGAGAACTCTGGGACAATGTTAAATGTACCAACATCTGCATCATAGGGGTGCTAGAAGGAGAAGAAAAAGGGCCAGAGAAAATATATGAAGAGATAATAGCTGAAAACTTCCCTAACATGGGGAATCACTCACTCAAATCCAGGAAGCACAAGTACCATTTAAAGTAAACCCAAGGAGGAACACCCTGAGACACATATTAATCAAACTGACCAAAATTAAAGCAATCAGTCTGCCTAAAGACTGCCCCCTCCAAACCCCTGGGCACACAGCCTCCTCTAATCACAATGAGAAAATACTGAAAGCTGCTAGGGAAAAGAAATAAATAATACACAAGGTAACCCTGATAAGGTTATCAGCTGATGTTTTAGCAAAAACCTGCAGGCCAGAATGTAGTGGCATTAATTACTTAAAGTGATGAAAGGAAAAAACACTTCAACCAAGGTTACTCTGCCCAGTAAAGCTCTCATTTAGATTTGAAGGAGAAATTAAAAGCTTTACAGACAAGCAAAAGCTTAGAGAATTCAGCACCACTAAACCAGTTTTACAACAAATACTATGTGAACTTCTCTAGGTGGAAAAAAAAAGGCCACAACTAGAAACAAAAATATTACAAATGCTCACTAGTAAAGGCATACATATAGTAAAGGTAGGAAATTAACCACACTCAAATTTGCTACCAAAACCAGAAATCGTGAGAAGGTGAGGGTACAAATTCAGGATACTGGAAATGCATTTGGAATTTAGAGACCAACAAGCTATATAAAAACTTCATGGTAACTGCAAACCAACAATATACAACAGATACACACACAAATAAGAAAAAGCAACCCAAACACAACACTAAAGATAGTCTCTAAGCCACAAGAAGAGAGAACAAGGGAAGAAAAAAGACCAAAAAAAAAAAAAACCAAAACAATTAATAAAATGGCAATAAGAACATACATATCAATAATATCCTTAAATGTCAATGGAACTAAATGCCCCAACCAAAGACATAGATTGGCTGAATGGATACGAAAACAAGAGCCATATATATGCTGCTTCAAGAGACACACTTCAGTTCTAGGGACACATACAAATTGAAAATGAGAGGATGGAAGAAAACATTCCATGCAAACAAAAATCAAAATAAAGTTGCAGTAGCAATACTCATATCAGACAAAATAGACCTTAAAATAAAGATTATAAGAGACAAAGAAGGACATTACATAATGATCAAAGAAGAAAATATAACAATTTTAAATATATATGTACCCAACATAGGATCACCTCAATATATAAGGCAACTGCCTACAACCTTTGAAGAGGGAATTGACAATAGCACAAAAGTAGCAGGGGACTTTAACACCCCACTTACAGCAATGGACAGATCATCTGGACAGGAAAATCAACAAGGAAATGGAGGCCTTAAATGATGCATTAGACCAAATGGACTTAATAGATATTTATAGGACACTCCATATAAAAGCAGCAGAATACACATTCTTCTCAAGTGCACACAGAATATTCTCTAGGATAGATCACATTCTGGGCCACAAATCAAACCTTGATAAATTTAAGAAAACTGAAATCATATCCAGCATCTTTTCTGACCACAAAACTATATGACTGGAAATCAACAACAAGAAAAAAAAAACTGAAAAAAAAAAATACATAGAGACTAAACAACATGCTACTAAACAACCAATGGATCACTGAAGAAATCAAAGAGGAAATTAAAAAATACCTAGACACAAATGACAACAAAGACACAACAATCCGAAGCCTATGGGATGCAGAAAAGCAGTTCTAAGAGGGAAGATTATAGCAAGACAAGCCTATCTCAGGAAATACGAGAAATTTCAAATAAGCAATCTAACATTACACCTAAAGTAACTAGAGAAGGAAGACAGACAAAACCCAAAGTTAGCAGAAGGAAAGAAATCATAAAGATCAGAGCAGATATCAATGAAATAGAAATGAAGAAAAGCATAGAAACGATCAGTGGAACTAAAAGCTGTCTTTGAAAAGATCAACAAAATTGATAAACCCTTAGCTAGACTCATCAAGAAAAAAAGAGAGAGGACTCAAATCAATAAAATTAGAAATGAAAAAGTAGTGTTATAATAGATATCACAGAAATATAAAGCGTCATAAGAGACTACTAGGAGAAATGGGCAAATTCTCAGCAAAGTACAATCTTCCAAGGCTAAACCAAGACAAAAGAGAAAAGATGAATAGAACAATCACAAGTACTGAAATGGAAAATGTGATTAAAAAACTTCCAACAAACAAAAGTCCAGGACCAGATGGCTTCACAAGTGAATTGTATCAAACATTTAGAGATGAACTAACACCTACCCTTTTGGAACTATGCCAAAAATTTGAAGAGAAATGAACACTCCCAAACTCATTATATGAGGCTTGCCTTGATACCAAAACCAAACAAAGACACCACAAAAAAGAGTATGACAGGCCAATATCACTGATGAATATAGATGCAAAAATCCTGAACAAATTATGAGTAAATCAAAACCAACAATACATTAAAAGGACTGTACACCATGATTGAGTGGGATTCAACCCAGGGATATAAGGATTTTTCAGTATTCACAAATCAATCATTGTGATATGCTACATTAACAAACTGAAGAATAAAAACCAATGATCCTCTCAATAGATGCAGAAAAAGCTTTTGACAAAATCTAACACACATTTCTGATAAAATCCATCCAGAAAGTGAGTATAGAGGGAGCCTACCTCAACATAATAAAGGCCATATACGACAAACCCACAGCTAATATCATTCCCAATGAAAAGCTGAAAGAATTCCCACTAAAATCAGGTATAAGACAAGGATGCTGCTCTCACTACTACTATTCAACATAGATTTTGAAGTCATAGCCACAGTAATCAGAGAAAAAAAAGAAATAAAAGGAATACAAACTGGAAAGGAAGAAGTAGAACTATCACGGTTTGCAGATGACATGATACTATACCTAGAAAACACACTACCAGAAAACTTTTAGAGCTCATCAATGAATTTGTTAAAAGTTGTAGGATACAAAATTAATACACAGCAATCAAATGCATTTCTATATACTAACAATGAAAGATCAGAAAGAGAAATTAGGGAAACAATCCCATTTACCATTACATCAAAAAGAATAAAATACCTAGGAATAAACCTGCCTAAACAGACAGAATACCTGTGGTCTGAAAACCGTAAGATGCACATGACAGAACTCAAGGCTGGCACAAGCAGATGGAAAGACATACCATGCTCTTGGATAGGAGGAATCAGTATTATCAAAATGACTATGCAATCACTAACAAATTAATAATGGCATTTTTTGCAGAACCAGAACAAAATATTTTAGTATGTTTGGAAGCACAAAAGACCCAGAATAGGTAAAGGCATCCTGAGAAAGAAAAATGGAACTGAAGGAATCAGGCTCTCTGACATCAGACAATACTATAAAGCTACAGTCATCCAAACAGTATGGTACTGGCACAAAAACAGAAATATATATCAGTGGAACAGGATAGAAAGCCCAGAATTAAACCCATGCACCAACATTCAACTACTCAATGACAAAAGAGCAAGAAAATACAAAGCAGAAAATATAGTCTGTTCAATAAGTGGTGCTGAAAAACTGGACAGACACATGTAAAAGAATGAAATTAGAACACTTCCTAACACCATACACGAAAATAAACCCCAAATGGATTAAAGACATAAATATAAGACCTGATAATTTAAAACTCTTAGAGGAAAACAGGCCAAACACTCTCTGACATAAACCACAGCTATATCTTCTCAGATCACCTCCTAGAGTAATGACAATAAACACTAAGATAAAGAAATAGGACCTACTATTCTTTCTTTCTTTTCTTTTTTCTTTTTCTTTTTTTTTTTGGTCCTTTTGCCATTTCTAGGGCTGCTTCCCATGGCATATGTTGGTTCCCAGGCTAGGGGTCCAATCAGAGCTGCAGCCGCCTCTATGCCACAGCCACAGCCACAGCAATGCAGGATCTGAGCTGCGCCTGCAACTCACACCAAAACTCATGGCAATGCCAGATTCTTAACCCACTGAGCAAGGCCTGGGATCAAACCCTCAACCTCATGGTTCCTAGTCTGATTCGTTAACCTCTGTGCCATGACAGGAACTCCCTAGTACTACTGTTCTTTCATAAAATGTTTATAATGCTTTCTTAATATGCTTAAACTACTATATATGTCCCAAGTTCTAATCACTGCTTTGTTTAAGTTTCTCTCACATGAATGCACAATGCAAATGTTGATAAACTTGTGTTTGTTTTTCTCTTGCTAATCCATCTATTGCTTTTGCCAGTTTAGCTTATAGGGCCCTAGCAAACAAAAGGTTTTTAAGGAAAGTAGAGGGAACAAGTTTTTCCTCCCCTACCACTCAAGGGTAGGTAAGTATAAATTAATGGAAAGACAGTATTGTAAAATATTTTAATAAATAGCACAAAGATGCATAACCTGAATTTAATCACAAGGAAACATAGACAAATAAAAACAGACAGAACTTATTTATACAAAATACCTGGCCAATGTTATCTAGAAATGTCAAGTTCACAGACAAAATATACTAAGAAATATTCCCAAATAAGTGAAACTGAGGAGAAATGACAACTAAATGACTCTACCCATGGGGGAAAAAAGCCATTAGGGAGAGAAATTTAAAAATATGCATATTATCTGTGGATTACTTAAGAGTTTGTCAATGCCATCTTCCTGGTTTTGATCACTGTACTCTTGTTAAATAAGGTGTTTTGGGGAGCTGGGTGAAGGATATACGGAAGTTCTTTGTACTAATTTTACAACTTTTCAATGCATTTGAAAGTATTTCAAAATTAAAAGTAAAATAAATAAAATCAAAAAGATAAAATTAGAAGAACATACAACAAAAATAAATACTTAGAGTCTGCAGTTGTACTCCTCTATAGGCAGTGTTTTTTTTCTTGTAACTAGGTTAATTAAGTGAGGAATTAGACTTTATTTGGCAAAAACATTCTGCATATTGCTATAAATTTTATTTCCTGATCTCTCAAATTTTCAAAGAATTTCAAACCAGTAGTAGTTGTAATTAATGGGTTTTCTATACATAGTTTTGGATATATATTCAACATGAAATACAGATAAATATACGAAAGATTTTTCACTCATGTTTTCATTTTCAGTAAGTTTCTTAATGGCATTCATTATGTAAAAAAATGAAAAAGGAATTAAGAGACTTTCAAAAAGCCAAAATAAAACAAAAAAAACTTTTGACATATATCTTCATTCCCCATAAGATAAATTCCAAACTCCATTTGAACAATGGATTGGAGAAAACTGAGATTAAAGGATAAGACTTTGTGGCTTGGCAGAAGGGTTTAAGAAGCCTAAACCAAAGCAATTGCTCAGAGGATAAAACAATTGAAAAAACAAGGGAGATATTTGGGGTATAAAATTTCTGAAAACTGTTGTTTTCCTTAGAATAGAAGGGCCAGAAGTTTTGCTTTCTACTCCTCACTCTATTTAGGGCAATCTGTTCTAACCTATTCTGATATCATGAGTCAAATTCTGTGATTCTTTTTTTTTTTCTGTATTTGTTTTTGTTTACTAAAAATCCTTTTAGGCATTAAAAAGCAATATCTATTTCACAACTTGGTCAATTAACTTTTCATCTTCAGATGAGGATTGTTTGCCCTCTTGAAGGTTCTTCCCTCTCTCCTTCACCCTGGTCCAAGGGAATCTTTAGGCAACATTATTATGTAAGGAGAGTGTGTATTTGGGCCCTGGTCCTTCTCCGTTGATTAACACCATCTACTTTTCCTGTTATCTTCTGTGTTAGGGAAGACCTCCAATCATTTGCTTAAAAACCTATAGACAGATTGTGTTTGACATAAATCCCTCTCTGTGAAGATACTCCTGGGAGAATCAGCTGCATGTACTTTCTGACACTATCTGTCAGGATCCTGTTGTCATTCCTTTGACGGCTCCATTTCTTTGTCTGATGCCAAGACAGTCTCTGGGAAGTAGAAAGAACCATTCTCATTTAACTTCTGTGTCTTAAGGGTTGTGAAACTGATGGTAACTTGCATCTCATAATTTGAGGACTTAAATGAACTGGGGGACAAGTGGAGATGGTAACCTGCCCTCTTGCATCTAACTACATGCTCTGCCACATCACCTGTTATCCTTCTCCTTCCCCTCCATGCACAGAGGACGTCTATACAGACTGCCTCTCACTGAGTTTCATCTAGGAAGGGAAAGTTAGCTGATCTCTCATTTCCACACAACACCCTAGGCTAAAGAACGAACATTCTTTTAAGTGCAATGAATTCCTACTTTGCATTTTATTCCCCTGTGTACTAAAGGAACTATAATAAAGTGTCATGGTTCAATTAATATTTAGTGAAAGTAATTTATCACTTTGAGTAGTATTTGAGTATTGAATTAAAATGACAGCACTGGTTCCCCTGTGTATTTTTTAAAATAATTGTGGATTTATAAGAATATGTTTTCCTCTTTCCACAACTTTCCATCATTCTCCCCATGGGTATTCTGAGTGGATCCTTTATCCTCTCTTCTCCCAATAGTTTCATATGATCAAGGGAAATCCTTTTCTTTGAGGCTCAATATCATACTCTAGGTTGCTGTATTTGACATTTAAGTGTGACAATGTGTTAGTATCATGGAGCTGGGGTAGGACTGCTAATGGTTAACCACCCATTAGTAGGTTTATCTGGCAGGTGTTTGTTTTCACAGAAGCTGAGTTTTATTTATTCCTGACTCATTGAGCCTGAAATGCTTAGAGACACTTCAGGGAACCTAGCTCCCTGCTGTTCAAATGGCAGGGCTCAGTAAATGAGTTCCTTAGGTAGATGTAGCACATGCTGCTTTAGATTGCATGATTACATTTTAAAACCTTACTCCAAAAAAGTAAAAAAGAATAAAAAATCACAGAACTAGGCTTTTAAATGAAAATGAGTATCAGTAATTCACAGGAAAACTTAATTTATGGAGCTTATTATAAAGCTATCTAGGCTTCTTAACCTTCTTACTTTTTAAAACTTAATGTCTTAATCCTTTGCTAATATCACCATAGGTGATAGGTATGTTAAAACATACCAATGTATTAAGAATTAACAGAATCACTTAGATATCATGAAACAACTTATATTTGATGTTTGATGGTGACAAATATGACCTCCTTGAGAGTAAGTGAAACGATATGCACGTTTTAGCACTGCTTCAATTCAAAAACGACAAGGTTAAATACATCACTACATTTAACAGAAATATAAGCATTTATGATATATTATGGCACAGAATGGGGAATTAAATCAAAGAATCCTTAATATTTCCTTAATAAAAATCATAAAAGCACCTGAAATATATCTATTTAATCAGAGGCCATTTTCCCCTCACTGAGAGGGAGGCAGAATAGTGTCTTTCCCTGGATAAATAAAATAATGTCAATCACTTTATATATTTTTATTTTTCTAAATGAGAATTATTGTGGTAGAGCTGACATTCAATAAAGCATGTGTTCAAAGAGTTAGCTGGTCTGGCACATGTTTAAACCCATGAAACTATCACTGTGATGAAGATGATGAACGTACCTCCCCACGTTTCCTCATGTCCCGTGTATTCCTTTCCTCCCTCACATATCCATCCCTCCCGCAATGTCCCCAGGAAACCACTCCTCTATCACTATACCACACCTTGCATTTCCTAGCATTTTAAACAAGTAGAATTATGCGGTCTGTACTTTTTTGCTTGGATTCCATCAATTAGCTTAATTATATTTCACATACTGAACAGTAATGTCTGAAATCATTCCTCTCAACAATTATTATGGTCAGTCTTTTAAATTTTAGTCATTTGAGTACATATGTTACCATATCTCACCCTGGTTATAATTTGTATTTCCCTAATGACTAGTACTATTGAGCCTCTTTCAAGTATTTATTGGCCATCTGAACATGTATCTTCTTTGATAAAATATTTTTGTATCATTTTCTTATTTTAAGTTGGATTTTTTCCCCCTCATCATTGGGTTTTGAAAGTTCTTTATAGACTCAGCATCCACGTTTTCTTGTTCCATGAGTGATTAGCACTCTAAGTACTCTGTATCTTATCTTTCATTCTCCAAACAGCATCTGTTCAAGTACAGAAGTTTTTAATTTCAATCAAGTCCAATTTTTCAATTTGGCATTTGCCTTGTCAGAGGGGTTGCTTCCATATCTCTTCAAGAGTTAGAATTGTAGAATTTACATTAAGTTCTATGTTTTAAATCTATTTTGAGCTAAAAATTTTATATAGTTGAGGTAGAGAACAAAGTTTATTTCGTTTCATACTTGGCAAAATATACCCAATAGAACAACCTCTGCCTTTTACTTGGTGTATTGAGATGATTTACATTTCATGTAATTGTTGATATGATTAAGTGTAAAATCTATCTTACTGTTTATGTTTATCCTAGTTCTTCTTTTTTTCCTGGTTTCACATTTTTTCTTTTGAGGGGGAGTTAACTGACTAAAACCTATAATTTTAATTTGTTAGCTTAACAGCTGTAAGTTTTTGTTTTGTTATTTTAGCGATTGATTTATGATTTATACATCTTTATCTTATAATATACCTTCAAATGATATTGTAACAATTAATCTATAGTTTAATAACCTTAGACTTGTTTAATAACCTTAGACTTGTCCACATGTCCACACCCAAACTTTGTAGTCGTGTCATGCATTTCATGTAATACATTGTTATTATCTGTGTTTAAATAATTGAATATTTTAAAAATATTAAATAGTGAGAAATCTCATAATTTACCAACGAATTCATCATTTCTGATTCTATTCTAAAAGTAGATTCATATTCCATCTAGTATCATTTGGTATGTTCCTGAAGGAATTGTTTAAAATATCTTTAAGTGGCTCTGCTAACGATATATTAGTCCATCTTTTGAAACTCTGAAAAAAGTCATTACTCTTTTTCATATCATTTGCTTATTTTAAGTTGGATTTTTTTCCCCTCATTATTGGGTGTTGAAAGTTCTTTATAGACTCAGGACCCAAGTTTGAAAGATGTTTTTCTTAGCATAGAAGACTATGCTGACAAGTTTTTTTTTCAGTACTTTATAAAGAAGTGGTCCCTCTTTCCTATTGCCTGCCTGACTTGCAGTGATAAATGTGTGTCATCTCTATCTTTGTTTCTTTGGATGCTTTTAACATCTCTTTATCACAGTTTTTGGGTCATTTAATTATGATGTGCCTTGGTGTAGATTTCTTACTATTTCTCTTTTGTTTGAGGTTTGGCCTTTTTGAGTTTCTATGTTATAGTTTCTATCATATTTGTGATATTTCCAGCTATATTATTTTTAAAATGTGCTCCTTCTTCTATAATGATGAGACACTGTAGGATGTTAAGAAACTTTATCATTTAATTAAGAGTTTGACAGACCTGGCAAGAAGTATAGGATGAATAGTTAAATATTATATCCCTTAATTAACTAGAAGAAGAAAAGATGTGTTGAATGTACTGGTAAAGAATACAGTGAAATAAATTAGAGACATACACTGGCTCTGATTATGCTAAATTTCAAATTCTCTATTTATGAGAGGGCATTTAAATGTGTGTGTATATATATATGTGTATATATATATATATCAAAATCATAATTGACTTAAGACACTCAAAAAAAAACAAATCCTAGGGCTTCACTGGAAACTGTGTAAAAGAGAAATATAAAGAGTAGTGTGTAAAAGAGCAATATAAAGAGTAGTTTGGGCGGGAGGATAAAAATGAATGAAAGATTTTATGGCATACTTAACTCATCTTTTTTCTTATCATATACCTGATCCAATCCATCAGGAAATTCTTTTGATCCTGCCTAAAATATAACTAGATTCCAACCACTTGGAATCTTTAGTTTCATAAATGATCTCCCTGCTTCCGCCCTTACCCAGTCTCTTCTAAGCACAGCAACTAGATTAATATTTTGCTTTTTTTTCTTTACTGCCGTACCTGCAGCATATGCAAGTTCCCAGGCTAGGGGTTGAATCACAGCTGCAGCTATAGGCCTACACCACAGGTATAGCAACACCAGATCTAAGCCATATCTATGGCCTATGCTGCAGCTTGCGGCAATGCCAGATCCTTAACCCAATGATCAAGGCCAGGGATTGAACCCACATCCTCATTAATACGATGCTGGGTTCTTAACCCACTGAGCCATACTAGAAACTCCAGACTTAATTATTTTAAAATTTGACACCAGGTACAACATTCTTCTATTCTTCTACATTACATTTACATTAAATGTACACACAGTGAACACTTTTACAATGGCCCACAAAGCAGACCTACAGTGCAGGCTTGGATATGGTTCCCATTACCTCTTAGACCTTGTATTTCTCAGCTTTCTTCCTCATTTTCTCTGCCCAGCACACATGCCTCTGATACTTCCTCTATCTAAAATACACATCCTTATTATCACTTACATACATCCTTGCCCAAATTCTCCTTTGGCAATAGGCCTATGCTGCTATCCTATTTTAAATTTCCCTTATAATTCCCCATTGTTTCTATAGGACATGTAAACATACAACTTTCTGATATACTATAACATATATTCATCCACCAGGAAGAGGACTATCTTTTCTGTTTTGTTCACTGATATTTTCTTATAGTAGGCAGTCGATAAATGGATGAATAAAGAATAAAGCCTCCTAGAATGCCTCGTTGTCAAATGGGCTTTGCATCCTAAGATGCTTTCAGACATGTTTTTTGCCTATCATTAGAAAAAAATAAACTTGGGTAAAGAAAAATGAATGATAATAATAAAAAGAAAAAAATAAAATAGTTATATAGAACTATGAGAAAATTAATTTTAAAAACAAAAGTTGATACATATGATGAATTTAACATTGAATATAAAGTATGAAAAAGGTATAAAAAATAAAGATATGAGTATAAAAGATGAACCTAAAATCTAAGATAAAACATAAAATCTGAAAATAAAATTTAAGTACTAAGAAATTAAGGGTACTAATAGTTTAAAAGTATATAAAAGTAATGAATATTAAAACTTACTAAAACTATGGATTTCAAGCAACAATAATAAAATAAGTCAAAACAAACTGAAATTATGTGAGTTTAATAGCCCAGATTTTACAATCTGAGAGATGGTGTTGAATACCAGGATTTTAAGTCCCCCAACCCTTGGGTTTCACATGCAAAACAGAGACAGTCATTTCTAATTCAGAGATTGTTAGATTAAGTAAGTATCTTGTGACTGTAGCACGGGATATTGCACATAGTAAGTTGTCAAAGAATGATATCTGTTATTAGAGGGAGGGGTGAATGCTAGATGCCAATACTTATATACGGACATAAAGAAATCATGAAAGTACATCAATCCATATGAACAGTGTATGTAAGGTCATGCAACGCATGTATGTATACATAATTTAAAGCTTGAAAGTAAAGATTAAATATTAGTAACTAGAGACTAGAACCGCTAACAGCTTAAAAGTGTACAAAAATAAAGAAGAGTAAAATGGTACTTAGCCCCTGTGCCAAAGGGATTCACACGATTAACTGCCAAGAGATGATCTAATGTCAACATCCACCTTCAACGCTTTTTCCCCCAACAATAGAGAAGAGTCTTCATGTCTCCACTCAGCTACTTTCCACTGAGATTTGTGCCCTCCTTTTGAGTTCACTGCCCTGTCCTATTGCTTAAGCAGTTTTTATTTCCTGCCTTTAAATAACTGTATGTGTTTGGCCATCACAGATCATTTCCTGGGAGGACTCTTATTGCATCCAGCAATCCTCCAGTAGCTCTAGCCTTGTCTCCAAGTCAGCTTTACCTAGGGCGCTTTAATCAGTTAAAAATAAATAAATAAAACCAACCAATCAACCAACCAACCAAACAAACAACAACAAAAAAACAAACAAAAAAGCAAAATAAGACACAGTTTTCCAGGCTGTACCACAGATGAACCACATCAGAAACTGTATGAGCAGAGTCCAGGCAATGTTATATCACATAATGTCACATAACTTCTCAGAAGATTTTCAAGCTGTGTTGAGAACCTCAGCTTTGTGTCATGCACGAGCATTGCTGATGGACTTTTCACTTTAACATGATTTTGGATGAGGCCTACTATTACTGTTTTCATTGACCTTTCAGCTCAGGACTTCTTTGTCCAAATTTGTACATAGTTTCTGTATTTGTTGAGTATGATAGAAAATACTGCACAGCTCAATTCAGTCCTCAAAAAAGCCCAGAACAGAAAATCTAATCTATCCCCCTTGGGTCTCTTATGTCCTCAAATAGGCACAAAACAGTCCCAAAATATACTGCCTTTATTGATCTTTTCATTCCTACGCCTATATTCCAATGAACTTTGTTGCATGATTTCAAGTCATATTCAAAACTCTCATCATATGAATATAATACATGAAAGGAAAAATATTTCAGTGGTCCATGTGGAGAAATTTTGAAAAAATATTAGGTGGGAGGGAGGAACAGGTTCTTAATGGAGATTTATGAGAGTCATAGGAAATATAGCGAAATAGCTATTTGCTGAACAACTCAATTTCTATCGACTTAAATATTTATGTCCATATGTATGCAGATGTGGATCTTTAAATTAAATATGACAAACTACTGATGTAATGACAGCTCTCAAGAATCAGGAACAGTAATTTACTTGGATGATTTCAACGTTTTAAAAAGCTCAATCATTTTTTCAAGCATAACTTTTCAACAAAGAAAAACTACAGAGCTGAATGATCTTAAATAGTGGTAGAAAAGTCTGAGGATTTATCTTCTCTAGGATTCACCTTCTGAATCCTGACAATCTAATTTCACCTCATAGCCCTTCCTAAGGTTACTATAAGGTATGACTGTAGCTTTATGGAACAAACATTGAAAGCCCCAGACTTTATAGAATCATTTTTAGTCTTGACTTCATAGTAAATCATCTGTGGTAATTTGAAAAGAATACTTGGGTACCATCATAGATTAATGGAGAAAATAAAAAAAAGAACCATAAATTAGAAAAAGAGAAACAATATGACAAGATCATCAGTATTTCATGCTTATTCTCTTGCTTTTTAGTTTTTCCATAAAAGAACTTCTGTTATTCAAATGTGTAGCCAGGACAAAGTCATTTGAAATAGTTAAATTACAGTGAATAAGGTAAACGTTCTAAGATCTAAGATACACTTTTTTTTTAATGAGCAACCCACGCAAGTTGCTTGCCCAAGTCATCGGGAGGATTTAGATGCGCAAAGAAACCATCTCAATATTTTCTTAATGGAAAGCAGGGGAACATAAATTTCCATAATTACAGCCTTGCTAGCCTGGATACATGAAACGGAAATAATCTTTTCCCTAAGATTGATGGCAAAAGTAGAAGCAATTATCGGGAAAAGTCATTGACACTGAGCAGCTCTCAACAGCACTGCTTAAAAAGGCTTGATTTAACTCCCAATACTATCAAAAATGTTTGCTGGTGACGATGGGGTTACAAGAGATAAGCTGTAGATTTCTTCAAAAGATTAAGGTATGACTGATACTGCTTTAACTGGGGTTCGCAGGTAATAAAATATAAATTTAAATACTTCAAGTTTACAATTAAAAGGAAGAAAAAAGGTAAAATACTAAGTAACCCATCCCATGTATTTTATATTCTTGTCTATTTGTAAGAACACATCTTTAGAAAAAGTTATTTTAAAGTAAATAAATTGCTTCAGGAGAAAACATTTAGGTTTAATGTGTGATGAATATAAGAGCAACTATTTAAATTTGAACGGCATTATTTATCTTTTACAACTTTGTTCTACAAACACTACATTCAATTATACATTCAGATATTTTTACTGAACTATACGTCAGGAGACAGGATTATTAGTAGCTTATGAAATTTCTTAAGAGACCATGGCTCATACATGGACCTCTTTCATGATGGCTTTACAAAGAACACCTGATCTAGGAATCTGATCTGTATTGGCTATTATAAATATTGGGTCACCGACCAAAATAGGATGAATACAATTCTGGGATAAACCCATTAATTGTATACAAGTTGTTCATGGGTTGGGACAAGCAGAATCCATATATTTTTTTCTATCAGGTAACCACTGAAATTTTATTTTATTCAATAGGAATATCCTATTGCCCTCACAAAAAAAGCTATTCACTTAAGTATTATAGGCACATAGCTAAATCGTATTTGCATATGATTTGCATAGCTTTAATCAATTATCTTTTCCATTCCACATAATTACTACTACAAGTATTTACTACCATTTTTAAGTTTACAACCCATCATCCCCACCCCACTTCCCATTAGAATATGGTCCTGCCTTCTGTTTCAGGGAAAATAAGCAAAGCCATCAGAACACCTTTAACTGCTTCCCAACTAAGTGAACTGCATCTACAACATGCTTTCCTTCTTTTTTTTTTTTTTTTTTGTCTTTTTGCTATTTCTTTGGGCCGCTCCCGTGGCATATGGAGGTTCCCAGGCTAGGGGTCTAATCAGAGCTGTAGCCTCCGGCCTAGGCCAGAGCCACAGCAACGCGGGATTCGAGCCGCGTCTGCGACCTACACCACAGCTCACGGCAACGCCGGATCGTTAACCCACTGAGCAAGGGCAGGGACCGAACCCGCAACCTCATGGGTCCTAGTCGGATTCGTTAACCACTGCACCAAGACGGGAACTCCGTGCTTTCCTTCTTTATTGTGTGGGCCAATAGAAGAGCTATTTCTCCTTTGTTTAGAGTCTCTTTCTTCACCTACACTCTGAAGTTGATACCTTTTTACTTATGTAAGGAACCTAAATCTAAAACTTTTCTTTTTCCATCTTAATCTCATTCTCCAAGTTTAATTGCTTTATTGAATCAATAGTAAAATACTTCAAGAAGTCTCACCTTTAAGGGCATATCCCTCTTTCTTACCACTTCTGTCAGGAATATCCTTCTCTCCACTTGTTCACAGTCAAACATTTTGAAATAGTTCTCTAAACTTTTAGCTTTTATGTCCTCATTTCTTACAATTCCCCAATCAGCAAAGAATCCCAATCCTACCACTTACTGGAAATTCTGTCACAGAACAAACTAATATATCTCTCATCTAGCATCATTCAATAAATCACTAGGCAGTTTGTTTTTGGCCAAGCCTGCACCATATGGAAGTTCCCAGGCTAAGGTACCAAGGATTGAACCTGTGCCTCAGGTGTGGCCTATGCCATAGCTGCAGCAATGCCAGACCCCTAACCTGCTGCACCACAGAACTTCCAATCCCTAGGTAGTTTTAATGCAGTGTCATTAACACCTCTGAAGTTAACCTCATTTTTGCCATTTTTTACTACTACTATCTTCATCTGGGCTACAGTTAGTTTTGACCTAGATAATCATTATAGGCGAACTTTATATTAATCATTAAACTAGTTCACTTTCAAACTATTATTCAAAAGGCAATCAAAACGGACTTCCAATAATGCACATTATCAACCTATCTCCCTTTTTCATGCTTCATTCACTTCCTATTTTCCTTTAACTGAAGCTATCATCCCTTAAACATGATAAAGCCCTAGGAGATCTATCTTACTGACTTCTCTAGCTTGAGTGCTTGTCCTTTTCCTTTCTCAAACTATGCACTGGGTACAATAAATATCTCCCAGAGCTTTTAAACTACAGTGTAACTTATTCCATTCAGCCACACGCCTCCCTTTCCTCTGCTAGTATGAAAGTGCCTACTGGTAGTGAGCACTCCTCTTTAGTAAAATGTGAGTTATATACCTTATCCTAAAATTATTCTTCCTTAACTGTTAAAGATTTTGTTTTTTTTTTCAAAGTTCCCTGTATTTCTCTTTCACAACTTTAATTACATGTTATTATTATTACTTTTACAGTGTCTATTTTTACTTTAAAGGCCAAAATGATACCATCTTTTCTCCGGTATATCCCCAGAGCTACCACAATTACTGAAATCGAATTCACATTTCCTCATGAAAAAGAGGAACGTGACCAGGAGCAGCACCAAAGGTCTAGGCAGAAAAATCTGCCCAGCTCTGAACTCACCTTCCAGAACTTTTTTTTCTGCTCGTCATCTTCTGAGATGGGAAGAAGGTCTGGATGGAGAAGCCAGGTCAAGAGAAGTGAGGTTAACCATGCTGGCGTCTTTCAAATGCTTTATCTGCAGCCTCCCCACCCCCAGCTTCCTCCTCCAGGCCAGCTGTGGCAGCTTTCCTCACTGTAGTCTGGGGACCCCTTGCATCAGAATCACCTGGGCTGGCTGTTAAACTCAGGATCCCTGACCTCACCATCTTCTGAATCAGATTCTCTGAAGAAGACCCTAGAATTTGAATTTGAAGTAAAGGTCTCAGGTGATCATTATGCAGTTTATTTTAGAGGGGGAAAAAAGTCATTTTCTGACTCTAAGGTATGAGTTATAGTAGAACAAAATAATTTCTACTTAGCCTGAAAGGAAGTGGTATCCTCAAAACAGTGCCAGCAGCACTTTGAAGCCTTTGGAGGAATCCATTATGGGTAAAAGATTGGAGGATACAGGGAATTCTCGATGAAGCAGTATTACAAAGAATAGAATAAAAAAGAGAACAAAAGAAAGTGGAAGAATAAGTCAGAGGAGAAACAGTGAAGAGTGTAAGCAGCTACAGAGTATTGAAAATATATAATGAATTGCATTTCCTCAGGGCCGGGACCCTGGCTAGCTTACTTGGACCGAGGCACTTATACTTTATAATGCTGAAGGAACTACTAATTCTTTGCCTCATATGTGCATTTTATTAATCATCGATATTAATCCCAAATAATACCTGGTGTGTAAATTTTTCTGAAGATCTACAAACCAAAGATATGGAGAGAAGAATTTTTTCTTTTCATGGTCATTTCTTAATTCACCCCACAGAAAACAGTCTTTTGTCCCAACACATAAGACTGACCTTTCTCAGAGAGAACATAAAATCATGTGACTATTCAGAAAGTCACTTTTTTCCCAAACATCATAGCTTCTAAAGATCAGTAGGTAAGAAGCTCCCACTAATTTCCTCAGGTCATTTCATTAAGTCAGCTCCATACTTTAACATAGCCGAATCACAAAATAATGCAAAGTTTTATTCTTTCCAGTCTTTGATGGGAAGGATAAGAGAAAGTAAGTGGTGAAACTTATAAAGGGAGATAGAAGATTATGCTTTAATCTTGAATAATATGATGCTTTATTTAATCGATTCCCAGAACACCAAATGAGACTGAAGTGGTGACGGGGGCTCTAGTGGAGAGGCGGGTAGCGTTCTCCACAGCTGTGACCTCCTGAGCACAGAGGGAAAATCGAGCTGACTCATGTTTGGAGCCAGATGACGAGGACCTGGGGTGAAAACCTCTCCATGGTATTTATTTTTCATCCTTTGTGCCAATTTAATTTTTTTTTTCCAGTTCACGTTCCCCTCAGGATTGTCACAGGTGCTGAAATTACTGCAATAGGCATTCTTTACTACTATTGAGAAATCAATTCTCAGCTATGGAAAATATTGGCCAGTCATTAATACTAGCATACTAATGCAATTATACTAAAGAGGAAATCTGAAAGGGTGATTGAAATGATTGAATTTTACATGACCTTTCTTTAAAGAATCATAAGGAAATGTTTGTGAGAATATCTGTACAAAATTTCTGAATCCTATACAAATTCATAAGCACAGAGAGAAAAATCTTGAACTCTCCTTTGAAATTTCAAAGTTTTAAAAGCTTCATGTATTCTTATATATGTAGTATATATGTATTTAATTATAGCTGTGGTTACTCAGGTGTTTTCAAAATACAGGCTAAAATTTTGACCTGAATTTTTAGCAAAACACCTGTATATTCCATTTAACTTATTTAAATAATCACATTTGAAAACATTTTTATTAGGATTACTATATACAACTATCATCTACCTATCTTTATTTCTTTACACATACTCACAGGCACGCCCACACACCCACAGGCACATACTCACAGGCACCCACACACCCATACCCACCCACACACAAGTATATAAGTATCCTGAGATCCAATCCCCAAATATACTTTAAACTTGTGAATGTTTCAACTCTATTAAGCTTTTTTTTTTTTTTTTTTTTTTTTAAGGGCTGTACCCGTAATGTATGGAAATTCCCAGGCTAGGGGTTGAATTGAAGCTGTAGATATTGGGTAGGCCTGCATCACAGCCACAGCAACTCCAGATCCAAGCTGCATCTGCAACCTACACAAGAGCTCACAGTAACGCTGGATCCTTAACCCAATGAGTGAGGCCAGGAATCAAACCCGATTCCTGATGAATGCTAGTCGGGTTCGTTAACCGCTGAGCCACGATGGGAATTCCAGCATCTTGTTTTTAAACACGTCCCAATTTTATACATTCTAACTATTCTTTAAAAATCTCTTTCAAAGTAGTTTCCATAATTATATCACAATTTAGTTAAGCAATCCGCTTATATTAGAAATTTTTATTGTTTTTAGTTTCTATAAATCTTGCTATACGAGTACCTGCTGTGGCTCAATGGGTTAAGAACCTCACATGGTGTTCCAGAGGATGTTGGTTCGATCCCTGTCCTTGCTCAGCAGGTTAAGGATCTGGCATTGCTGCAAGGTGTGGCATAGGTCGAAGAAGCATCTATGACCCAGTGTTACTGGCTATGGTGTAGACTGGAAGCTGCAACTCCGATTTGACCCGTAGCCCAGGAACTTCCATATACTTTAGGTGTGACCTTAAAGAAAATTTTTTAAAAATCTTGTTATAATAGGTATATTTACACATAAATTTGGTGATAAGTTCTCAATAATTTTTCTCAGAATAATTTACTGAAAACTGTTTCACACGTTATATTAAAATGCCCTTTAAAATGTAACTTCAATTTAGACTCCTATCAGCACTGTGTATTCCCTTCCAGACACTGAAAATTAACCAAAAAAATATATATACAATGCATATGCATAAATGTTCCTACATCACTGAAATATACCTTTCTTTAAAATAACTCTTTAATTTGTATATATTTGCATACCAGTGATATAAATCATTTTCTTATTATATGTCTATCAATACAAATTATTATGTGAAATACTTACAAAGTAAAAATCTTCACCATTATCTACTCTGTGGTTTCCAGATACTCACTCTCAATACACTGCCTTTTATTTTTATGTAATTTTTTTCTAAATATAATTTTTCTATTTGATTAGGCCCCATTGGTTTATTTTTGCTTTTATTACTGTTGCTTTGGGAGACTGACTGACCTGAGAAAACATTTGTGAGGTTGATGTCAGAGAATGTTTGCCTATATTCTCTTCCAGGAGTTTGATGGTGTCTTGTCTTATATTTAGGTCTTTCAGCCATTTTGAGTTTATTTTTGTGCATGGTGTGAGGGTGCATTCTAGTTTCATTGATTTGCATGCAACTGTCCAGGTTTCCCAGCAATTCTTGCTGAATAGACTTTTCCCCATTTTATGTTCTTGCCTCCTTTGTCAAAGATTAGTTGACCATAGGTGTCTGGTTTATTTCTAGATTCTCTATTCTATTCCATTGGTTTGTATGTCTGTTTTGTTACCAGTTACCACACGTCTTGATGACTGTGGCTTTGTAATATTGCTTGAGGTCTGGGAGACTTATGCCTCCTACTTGGTTTTCGTTCCTCTGGATTGCTTTGGCAATTATGTATTTTTTGTGGTTCCATATAAATTTTTTGGATTGTTTGTTCTGGTTCTGCGAAAAATTAAGCTTTTTTTTTTTTAAGGGCTACACCCGTAGTGTATGGAAATTCCCAGGCTAGGGGTTGAATTGGAGCTGTAGATGTTGGGTAGGCCCGCACCACAGCCACAGCAACTCCAGATCATGGGTAATTAGATAGGGATTGCATTGAATCTGTAAATTGCTTTGGGTAGTATGACTATTTTTACAATATTAATTAAACTGACAAGCTTTTGTACAGTGAAGGAAACCAAAAAGAAAACAAAAAGACAACTTATAGAATGGGAAAAAAATAGGTTCAAATGATGCAACTGACAAGAGCTTAATCTCAAAAATATACAAACAACTTATACAACTCAACAGCAAAAAAAAAAAAAAAAAAAAGAAAAAGAAAAAGAAAAGAAAAGAAAAAATACAGCCCAATGGAAAAGAGGGCAAAAGACCTGAATAGATATTATTCCAGGGAAGATGTACAGATGGCCATCAAACACATGAAAAAATGCTCAACATCACAGATTATTAGAGAAATGCAAATCAAGACTACCATGAGATACCACCTCATACCAGTCAGAATGGCTATCATCAATAAGTCCACAAATAGCAAATGCTGGAGAGGGTGTGGAGAAAAGGGAACTCTCCTGCACTGTTGGTGGGAATGTAAGCTGGTACCACCACTACGGAGAACAGTATGGAGATAGGTTAGAAATCTATACATAGAACTACCATATGACCCAACAATCCCACTCTTGGGCATATTTCCGGACAAAAATTTCCTTGAAAAAGACATATGCACCCTCATATTCATTGCAGCTCTATTCACAATAGCCAAGACATGGAAACAACCCAAGTGTCCATTAACAGTTGATTGGATTAGGAAGATGTGGTATATATACATAATGGAATACTACTCAGCCATAAAAAAGAACAAAATAATGCCATTTGCAGCAACATGGCAACATGAAGTTATTTAGACATAGCAGACAAATTTAAGATCCAAAGGGACTGGTGATTTAACTAGAGACTCTTATACTGAGTGAAGTAAGTCAGAAAAAGGAAGACAAATGCCATATGATATCACTTATATCTGGAATCTAATATAAGGCACAAATGAACCTTTCCACAGAAAAAAAAATCATGGACTTGGAGAATGGACTTGTGGTTGCCAAGGGGGAGGGGGAGGGAGTGGAATGGATTGGGAGCTTGGGGTTAACAGATGCAAACTATTGCTTTTGGAATGGATTAACAATGATATCCTGCTGTGTAAAAAATTTAAAAATTTAAAAAATCAAAAAATAAATATAATTTTTCTCTTTTATGTAAATAAATGTATAGATTTCCCTCCCCCACTTTCAGCTTGACTTTAGAATGTTCTTTTCCCCTGGAAGTCACATTGCTATTAAACAAGTAACTAGTATTTCCACTTATGTTTTCTGCTCATTTTAGTGACTACGATTCTTGCAGGACTGGCATAGTGATTAAATATAAAGGGTTAGAAATGCCATTCTCTCAACGTACCTATGGGTAAACACTGATCACAAGTGGCATTAACATAATTCCTTCTATGGTACAGATTCATATATATACAGAAATGCCAAATACTTGTCAGAGTGGGGAGCACAGAGTAACTAAATAAGTCAGATTTCAGGGAAGGTCAGTACAACCCTTACGATAAATGACATATAAAATGAGCCTATTGAAGTTATTTAGACATAGCAGACAAATTTAAGATCCAAATGGACTGGTGATTCTAAATTATAGTATGGGTATAACCACAGTAACTTATCTTCTCTCACCTTAACTTGGTAAGTTGTATGCAACCTGACAAAAAATATCAAGATATACAAATGGACTCAGTAGAGTGCTAGGCATCCAAGCACTTGGTTAGTGTAATTAAGAACAGATATTGTTCCCTTTTCAGTGTTAAAAAAGGTAGCTACACTATCTGAGAATTTATTAGCCAATAGTGGAGATCTACCTCACCTTTAATTAGCCTTGGTGATGATTCTGGCTATGTTAAATCAGAGCTTGGCATTATTTTCTGGTACAATCACCACAGTTAATAACATTTTTGTCACATGTAAGAGATGCTCTGAGGTTATTTCTATAAATAGTTTGAGGTGTAGATTATGTAAGGAACTTTAATTCCAAACTGTAGATTGAGACACTAACTGAACTCTCTGCAGATGAATTCAATACCATTCATATAACAAATATTCAAATAACACTTAACCAGATTTTTAAAAACTGTACTCTAAGAGTTTCCATCATGGGTCTGCGGTAAAGACTAGTATACATGAGAATGAGGGTTCGATCCCTGGCCTTTCTCAGTGAGTTAAAGATCCCATGTTGCCATGAGCTGTGGTGTAGGTTGCAGATGTGGGCTTGGATCCCATGTTGTTGTGGTTATGTGGTATGCCGGCAGCTGTAGTTCTGATTCAAGCCCTAGCCTGGGAACTTCCATATGCCATGGGCGTGGCCCTAAAAAGACAACAACAACAACAACAACAACAAACAAACCAAAACTGTACTCTAAGCTAGGAGCAGAAACAAGAAAAGTGGTGCTTTAAAAGTAAAGATAGAGGAGTTCCCTTCATGGCTCAGTGGTTAGCAAACCTGACTAGCATCCATGAGGTCATGGGTTCAATCCCTGGCCCCACCCAGTGAGTTAAGGCTCTGGCATTGCCATGGGCTATGGTGTAGGTCACAGATGCGGCTCAGATTGCTGTGGCTCTGGCATAGGCCGGAGGCTACAGTTCCAACTGGACTCAGAGCCTGGAAACCTCCATGTGCCACTGGTGCAGCCCTAAAGAGACACAAAGACCAAAGAAAAAAGAAAAAAGAAAAGTAAAGATAGAGAATTTCCAAGAAAATAAAGGTGTTTTCAAGTGGTCTGGAATACAAGTAAGAGGATAGAACTTTTTGCATTGTATTTGACAGTTTTGGGGCAAGATTAAGTGCATTGTCCTGATATGTTATGGGCATGAGAGATGGTGAAAACATGTTGAATGTAAATGCACATTTTTCTTATATGGAAAAAAAAGAAAATTAAGCCTGAGGCTAGATGATAACAAGGTGATAGAGAATCATGGAGAGAATTACCTATCATTGAATATAATTGTTCTAATATGGTATAACTTTCATTATTTCATCTGCAATTTGGTTCACCTCTAACCATTTCTTCCTTCATTTCCCTTGTCTCCATGCCCTGTTGTCATACTAGACTTTGTAAAAAATCCAATCCTAAATCTATCAAATCGTCTACTTTTTTTCATGTATAAATCAGCAATGATTACAGTTATCATAGAAAATAACACATAAGGAATTCCATTGTGTTTCAGTGGATTAAGAACCTGACAAAATACTGGTGAGGAAGGAAATTCAATTCCTGGCCTCGCTCAGTGGGTTAAGGATCCAGCATTGCCATAAGCTGCAGCATAGGTCACAGATGCGCTCAGGATCCAGTGTTGCTATGGCTGTGGCATAGGTAGGCCTGTAGCTGCAGCTCTGATTTGACCCCTAGCCTGGGAACTTCCACATGCCTCAGATGAGGCTGTAAAAAGGGTGAAAAAAAAGGAAAAGAAAAGAAAGAGGGATTTCCCATTGTGGGACAGAGGAAACAAATCCAACTAGTATCTATGAGGTGAAAGAGAATGCAACAGAGTTTCTAAAAAGCAAAAATAATAATAATTAATTATTTTTTAAAAAATACAGAAAAGAAAGAAAACAACACATAAATTAGAGAAGTGGAATTCTAAGCACATGCTTATATTAGTCACAATTCTTCAGAAAAACAGAACAGAAGAGAATGTGTGCGTGGCGGAGCGGGGGGAGTAGGTAGAGAGAGAGAGAGAATTAGATATTATAAGGAATTGGCTTATCTGATTATAAAGAATGATAAATCCCCAAATCCACAGTTGACAAGCTGGAGGACCAGGAAAGCTCATAATATAGTTCTGGTCTGAGTCAGAAGACCTAAGAACAGGAAAGTTTCAGTTAAAAGGCCAGAAGACTCAACACCTAGGAAGAATGGATCTTTCAAGTCAAGTCTAAAGGCTAGAAAAAACAACATCTAACTCAAAGGCAGTCAAGCCAGAGGTGTTTCCCCACCCACATTGGGGGTGACAATCTGTTTCACTCAGTCGACCAATTGAAATATTAATCCCACCCGGAAGCACCTTTACAAGCCCACCCAGACTGTTTGTGCAATTACGTGGGCATTCATCACCCAGCAAAACTGACACATAAAATTAACCTTCACAAATCTACTCCTTGTCAAATGGCACCCATAAGCATCTACTTAAATTATACTTAATCTCCAAATGAGGACAGTAGTTCTACCTAACATGACACAACTAACCTGTACACAACTGAAAGCACACCTCCCCAGAAGAGGAAGTTAAATCTGTGAGTGAAGGGAAAAAAAAAAAAAAAAAAGGAGTTCCCATGATAGCACAGAGGAAACAAATCCAACTAGGAACCATGAGGTTGCAGGTTTGATCCCTGGCCTCGCTCAGTGGGTTAAGGATCGGGTATTGCCATGGCTGTGGCATAGGCCGGCAGCTGTAGCTTGATTAGACCCCTAGCATGGGAACCTCCATAAGCCATGGGTGTGGCCCTAAGAAGCAAAAATATAAATAAACAAATACATGAGTGATATCTACTATTCTTGTTCTTCTATAACTTTAAATACTACGAGGTAAAATTAACACTTAAATACTATGATATAAAGTCAATACATCTAACACTATTTGGTACAGGAATAAGAGCGGGAAGAAAATGAAGATATTAAGCACATACACACACAAACATTCATAACAAAATAAGCAGGAAACATTCATCACAGTTACAGTCCTTATTTCTGTAACTGGTCACCTGGTCTTAACTGGTATTCATAACTACATTTTTTCACTCCCGATTCTGTAATTCAACATGCATCTCAGCTGGTCATGGTTCTCCATCTGGTAGGGTGACACAAACCTCCATTCTTGAAAGGTCTGGACCATTGGAAGTCTTGCCTAGATTGGACTGTTACAGTTTTCTATTGACCTTAACCACAGAGCATGATAATATTAAATGATGCCCTACAGGATCTCCTGTATTCCAGACATACTCTTCCTTACCTTCATTGTGGTACTGTAGTTCAGCTTACCCTCAGTCTGGATCAATCACCCCAGCCAGCACAGTAACTCACTTTTTTCAGTGTTGACTCAGAAGCATCAGGCACCAGATTGGTCAGGTAGCAATCTTAATATCCAATTCAATGGAATCATTATTGTGTTTACTGATAGAAGCATCACCCCTCTGGGAACTAAGACCTCATAAAGTCATGGTTTTAGGAAGTAAAAATTTTGCTACTGAGTCACTAGGAGTACTAGTGAGTGGTGCTACTCCCATTTCCACCACTTGACTCCTAGACCTATGAATCCTGGTTATGGAAGAAACAGCACCATATATTGGATGCTGATTTGACACTGATTCAAAGTATACAAAGCCAGAGTTCCCATAGTGGCTCAGAGGTTAACGAATCTGACTAGTATCTACGAGGACATGGGTTCGATCCCTGGCCTTACTCAGTGTTTAAGGGTCCTGTGTTGCCATGAGCTGTGGTGTAGGTCACAGATGTGGCTCAGATCCTGCATGATTGGGCTCCTAACCTGGGAACCTCCACATGACATGGGTGCTGCTCTAAAAAGACAGAAAACAAACAAACAACAATAACAAAGTATATAAAGCCTTCCAGAAAACCTTGTCCCAGCCCTGTAAGATATTTCTACCTAGCTGGTACTCTCACTGTGTCTTGAAAAGGCCATTCTATTATTCTATCAAGCCAGCTGCCTTAGGATTATGAGGAATGTGCTAAATAAATTCCATGTTCCTGGGGCCTTTCTATACTTCATTTGCTGTGAAATGAGTTCTTTAAACATAAGCAATTTTCTACTGAATACCATGGCAACGGATAAGGCATTCTATAAGTCCATAGATGGGAGTTTTGGCAAAAGCATTGTGTGCAGGGAAGATAAATCTGTAATTAAAGTCAATTCCAGTAAGGACAAAACCTAGCCCCTTCCAATGAGGAAATGATCCATCCAAAGTAACTGATCTGCCACCAGGTGGCCGGCTGATCACTCTAAAGAATGGTGCCATATTGGAGACTGGCAGATTGACACTCAGCAGTGGCTATGCTAAACCCAGGGTGAGCTTGGTGGGTAGAAATCCATATTGCTGATCCCATGCAAAAATTCCATCTCTGTCACCATGGACACTTTGTTCATGAGCTCATTGAGTGATGACACTGTGGTTGGGGAAAGAGGCTAAATGGTTACCCTACCTACTCAATTATTATAACTGCCCTTTTGAGGTCACCTTTTGAATATTCACATGGGACATGATTATCTTTACATTTCTTATTTATAGAAACATTCCTTTTTCCCAAATTTCCTTGTCAAGAACTTTTCAATTATGTTCCTTCCAAGTCCCTGACCATCCAGCCAACCCATTGGCCTTAGTCTATGAAACAGTATACAATTGCACATCTGGTCATTTCTGCTTTCAAGTGAAGTGAATAATCGGTGACACATTTCTAACTTAGAATAGGCACACACACTCAAAATTCTAAGTCTCTAAAAAAAAGAACCTTGAATAAGTAAATTATTGCAATTATATATAAAGGCTAATTATACAACCAAAATGTCCTTGTACATATTTATCGATATTTAAAATTTTTTTTATATCTACTCATATGATTTGTCAATGCTTCTTATTAAGTATTCCCTATTATTTTATTCAAAAATTTTGGTAATTATGCAGTTATAAATCATAAATGTAAAAAGTAACAAATTCATTTCATATACCTGATATCCCACTTCTCTCCTCTATCTCTTCTCAAGTTACATACAAACTTTTTAAATGATTTATGTATCACTGCTTCTACTATATCTTCCAGTCACCCTCAGCTCTACAGCAATCTGATCTCAACACACAAGAAGTCTCTGAAATTTTTCTCTATGTGGACACCAATAACTTCTGCCACTAGACATTCAAAGGAGAATTAATTTACTCAATCTCTTAATAGCATTCTATACATTGTGAATTCCTCTTTTTTAAACTCTATTATTTCCTTATTTTCTGGGAAAGCATAATTGCTTGATTTTCTTCCTATGTCTCTCTTCACTTCACTTTAGGTTACTTATTAAACCCTTCTTTTTCTAATTTTTGGAGATCTAAATTCTGATTTCCCTTTTGTTCTCACTCTCTATACTTTTGTTGAGTGCTATTATTTACATTCATCATTGGCATTAATTTCTAACCATGCATGATTCTTCTGTATCTCTAACCCAGGTCTTTCTCTTAAGTTTTGGATCCTGATGGTTTTCTCTCTTTTTTTTAAAGGTACAGTTTGTTGGTCCAAGGACACCTCATATTCACTATTTTTCCAAACTCATGACATTAAATCCCTTCTGCAACCCTGCTTTCTGGCCAAAGCTGTAGTTTCTTTAAGGTTCTCAGACTTAGCAAACATAAAGACCAGTCATTCAGCCATCTAGGTAAGAAATATGGCAGTAATCCTTAACTTTTTAACAATAAGAAAAACATATTCTCTTCGCAGCTCAGAGTCCTGCCTCAATTAAATCACTGATCCCCTTAATTCCATGTTTACACATTCTAATAGTTTATCCCTCCTACCTTTTGAGATATCTTGTTCAGATTCAATTATCTTCTTCCATACATCACATCACTGAAAGTTTCGGTCAGGAAAATGGAAAGTAGAAATAATTCTAGGCATTTCAAGCAGAAAGTTGTTTAATACTGGAAGTTGGGTATTCAAAAAAATTTTTGCAATGACTAGAGGGGAAAGATCAGGAAAACCTTTTTTTTAACTATAGAATTTTCTGTTAGCTTTTATTGAGTCAGAGAAGTTGCAGAAGCCACAGGAAACACACACAATGTAAATTCCTCTATCTTATCACCTATCATCATTTTTCATTCAGCACATTCAGTGGTTTCCCTAAAACCTCATTTCCCAATTTTTTTCACATATTTTTTTCTTTCTGCATGAAAACTATTTTCCCAAATGTCAGCCTACATGAAATTTCTTTTAAGGTAATTTTTCTGAATCTTCATTAGTGAGTTCTCCTACTTTGGGCCTTGCTAGGAGTCTGCAGTTATCTTCTTTATAGCACTTTCAGTCGTCTATCGTAATTACTCTTTTTTCCCTGAGGTTTGCGTCAAATGGATTGCCTGTGTCTTGACAATATAGGATTGTTTCTTTGCACCATTTTGTGTACAGTGTCCTGTTTACATAAAACATTCAAAAATTATTTGAGAAAATGAATAAATGAATTAATTCTGACAATGTCTCTTTAGTCTTAATACTAAAGTCACTTTCACATTTTTGGATTTTTAAAGTTGAAATAAGATTTTATCTAAAATTTAGATAATCATTTGACCGTACAGATTCGTTTCTATAGAAACTCTCTTAAATATATATCATTTTATGTCTTCATTGTACAACTATTTTAACAACAACAGACTTTATATTTATTTCTATTAAACTTTGCCTACAAAGTTCTTCTTTATACCATAAGATTTCCAAGGTCTTTTAAAAAATATTAGATTCACTTTTTAAAAACGTAGTATCTCTTTACAGCTTTGATGTCATCTAAAAATTCAATAAGAAAGTACTCTAAGCCATCATTCTAGATACTAATTCCATTACAGTACAAAATAGGACAGGCTAGTTCAGTCTACGTCATGGGTGACCCTGCCACCCTCATTCAAGTCTTACCTCTAATTTTTAAAAATGTGGTAATCGTTAATCAATCATTGGATTTGCAAGACTCCTTCTGAATTTACCTCCACGCTATCAGGAGCCCTTTAATCCTTAAACTTTTCCATGCAGGTCCCTTGTATATGTGTATCTGTCAAAACAACACGCATCGTACCTTTTGTTTTGGGGAAATCTGTCATAGAATTTGCATTCCAAGTTCTAGGCTTTGAGAAACTATCTTTCTATTTAATATTAAAGTAGAATCTGAATATTTTTATATGAACTGGAAAAATAACTGAATTCCATACTGCAGACTAGAGAACCTCGAAGTCCCCCAAGCATACTGAGGATGCCACAGAAGTGCTTATATTACATTCTATAAATATATTTAACACTCTACAAATCCATCTGGGTCGTTGTATCACCTAAGCACACAGACCCACACTAGACAATTGCTTCCAGCTTCTTTAGGCCTTTTGATGTTTTGGGAACTCCAAATCTTCAACTACTCAATTGGTTCTACTCAGCTAAAGAGAGCTTTTCTTTTATTCACCAAAAAACAACACAAATCAGAAATACTATTTAATAAAACTTTACTGAGGCTGTTGCTGTTGTCTTTTGCCACATTATCAAAATACATATTTATACCCATACAACTGATTTCTTCTATGTGTATGAAATGAATCTAACTAATATTAAAGCTAAATTTTAGGACAGAAAAAGTGGTTAAGTAGTGAGCTGTATCCGTATTCATCTGTTTTGATATCTTGTTCTGTTATTTACTAATTCAGTGGCTGTAATTAATTATCTATCCTGCCTGTGCCAGAATTTCTTTTTTTTTTTTAATTTCAACTTTATTGCAGTACAGTTGGTCAACAAAACTGAGATATTTGAAGTGTACATCATAGTGATTAGATAAACATTTGCATTGTGAAAGGATTTTACATCCCACATCCAGTTAATTAACATGTTTACAACTTCATGTATTTATTTATTTATTTGGCAAGAACATTTGTATTCTACTTTCTTGGCAAATTTTAATTATACGATATGGTGTTATCAATTATACTCATCATGTTTTACATGAGCTCCTCAGACTTTATTCTTCCTATAGTTGAAAGTTTGCACTCTTGTACCATCTTCTATTTCTTCCCTACCCCACCAGGCCCTGGCAACCACTTTTTTTTTTTTTTTTCCCAGCTTAATTTTTTTTAATTTTTTTTATTTTTTTTTATTTTCCCACTGTACAGCAAGGGGGTCAGGTTATCCTTACATGTATACATTGCAATTACAGTTTTTCCCCCACCCTTTCTTCTTGGCAACCACTTTTTTACTCTCTGTTTCTAGGACTGTGACTTTTTTTTTTAAGTTTCCACATATAAATAATAACATATAGTGTTTGTCTTTTTCTGTCTGGCTTATTTCGCTTGGCCTAATGCCCTCAAGATCGATCCATGTTGTCACAAAGAGCAGGACTCCCTTCTTTCTTGTGACTGAACAATGTCCCCTTGTCTACACACATATGCCACATTTCTTCATTCATCTGTTGATGAACACTTAGGTTGTTTCCATATATTGGCTCCTGTGAGTAACGTTGCAATAAACACGGAGGAGCAGATAATCTCTCTAACAGCCCCTTTTCATTAGCTTTGGATATATACCCAGAAGTGGGATTGCTGGATCATATGGTAGTTCTATTTTTAACTTTTTGAGTAACCTCCATACCTCCCATTGGCTGCACAATTTACACTCCTACCAATAGTGCAGAAGCCTTTTCTCCACCTCTCTTCTTACTTCCGGTCTTTTTTAAAATTTCTTGTCTTTTTTGATGATAGCCATTCTAACAGGTCTGAGGTAATCTCACGGTAGTTTTGATGTGCATTTCCCTGATGCTAAGTTGAAGACCTTTTCATACCAGCTGCCCATTTGTATGTCTTTTTTGGAAAAAAATATCTAATCATTTCCTCTGCTTATTTTTAAATTAAATTATTTAGTTTTTTTGCTGTTGGGTTTTATGAGGTATTTCTATATTTTAGATATTAATTTCTTGTCAGACATACAATTAGCAAATATTTTCTCCCATTCCATTTTTACTTTGTTGATGGCTTCTTTTGCTGTGAAGTTTTCAGTCTGATGTATTCTCACCTGTTTATTGTTACTTCTGCTGCCTTTGATTTTGGTGTTGAATCTAAACAAAAATCATTTCAAAGACCTATTTCAAGGAGTTTACTATGTTTTCTTCTGTGAATTTCATGGATTCAGATCATGCCAGAATTTTTATATGCATCATACTAGGTAAAATTATGCCATTTACCTTTTAGAGTAATTTTGAGAATTATATTAACACTTGCAACACACATAGAGGAGTACCTGGCACATGGTAATCAACTTGACACTGCTAGCAGGGGTAGTGTGCTGGCACTGAATGAAAAATTGGACAATATCATTTTTAATCTCTAAACATTTACAAATTCTTTATTTGGTCATTGACTATGAATCCTAATTTTATCTCATAAAAATGTGGCACATTTAGTTTCAAATTATACATATTTATTGAAAACCAAATATGAAGAGTTTTGTACTGAATAATTTGAAGAAATTTTGAAGCAAAAAATTGCAGCAATACTAAGTAAATAAAAATTTAACCCCCCCATAGTGTTGGATAGACAGTGACTTTTCATTACTAATATTTTTAACAGAGATTCAAATTGTAGAAACTATTATTTAGTTGGTAAGGATTGGTTTTCTTGCATTGCAGAATTTACCTTACATCCAAGCTCACCGTGCATGGAATTTTTAGTAGCCACTTTTTTTTTTCTGGCCTCATTATTACCAGAGTAGAGGTTAGGGCAGGGGAACAGACAAATAGTTTTGTTCAATTATCTGTTTATAAAGACACTAAATCAAATGAGGAAATTAAGGAAATCTATATTGAATTCAGTTGCTTCTTGTATAAGTTCTGTGAATCTATGTCTTTAATAATCAGTCTGTTGCTTTAAAATCCAGTGTGATGACCAGACAAATATAGAAATTTTTGAGGACTATCTGTATCTCTTCAAAGTAGGATGAAATGTCCATATCTGGTGTGTGTGTGTGTGTTGCTTCTGATTTTATAAATAATATGATAAATAATGTTCAATATAAATATGAAGAATATAAAAGATGTATATATTTGTAGGAATTAAGTGCAAGATACTCCTCTGGAGAATATCAATTTCCTTAAATCAAACATATGTTCCTGGATGTGCTGAGATACAGTATTCAGTTAAGATTGAAGCTTTGTAGTCTATAGTTGAGAGCTGTTTGATGTAGATAAACTAAACAGTTGAAACAAAATGTGGACTGTTATTAATGAACCTACGTATCCTTTGCTCTTTTGCTTTGGTATTGTTGGGGGAATCTGTAATATTTAAAATAAAGTATAATTATTAAATGTATACATTCTTTGATAGTCTAGTATTCCAAGCTCAGCTAAGATAATCACCATGAGGAAAAAATTTCTTTAAAAAGCTTTAATTCCAAAAGCGATACTGATACTCATTCAGTTATATAAATGATAGTCATTTATATTATTTAAAAATTTTGAGGCTATTCACTTAAGTTGCAAGCAAGGTAACAGCCTCCTAACCATTAGATTTCTTTTCATGCAGTGTTAGCGGACCAGAGACAGAATCAGAGCTACTTTCAAAGACTTCAAATTAAATTCAACTTGATTTCTCCTAGGGAGATAAATTATGAGCTCCTCACAAAGTGGAGCAGAACATGAATACATAAGGCTACCTGAAAAGGAGAAGGAGGTGTCCAGCTCCAGGAAACAAGGGTGTGTCATTTTCAGAGATAATGCCCCTGGAGATGCAGGCTGGGACTCACCTCCACAGCCCTCCTGTGACAGGAACAAGTCAGGCTGCATCAGGAACTGCAGCTTTCTGCATAAAAAAGTTCCCCTGCAGCCAAAACATGTAACAACGCCAAGCCCCAGCCCTGCTGCTCACCTACAGATCCTGTTAACATTCCATCAGGTTAAGCTCCAGGCAAACCACCAGACTAGCTTTGGCATTTCTTCAGTTCCTGGCAGGTTCAGCTTTCAGCACCCAGACATGGTAGAGATAAATATCCTCAAATGCATACGCAATTGTTTTGGAAGTGTAAAAAGCTTTTCATTTGGTCTCTCATGATACTTTTATCAAGGCCCTAGTTTTCCTGATAGGATCAAGCAAACACACATTACTGCCATCGCTTACCGTTTTCAATGTTTTCTTACCCAGGCATTTCTCACGGCATTGGAATTGGTCCCACAATTTAAAGATGGGACTATTCTGAACCTACATATATGAAAGAAGAACTTCACAAAATATGTCCCTTCTCCCACTCATTTATTAAAATTAAGCATTGTTTCTATATTGTGCAAGTCCTGGGAGGAAGGAAGATTTTAAAATATATTTAAGGCATGCAGTGTATATTTTAAAATGTCAGGTTTCACCTTAGCCATAGTGAACATTCACTGATGGCCCATGAGCAGTGGAATGGCTAGCAGGGGAATGTTTCAGAAAGTTTGCACCGACACAAAGTGAGGAAGGTGAAGTAAAAGAAATAGCAGCAAAGAAATTAAATCTCTAGGTACTAATTCCGTTTCCGTCCTAGCCAACAGAATTCTAGCTTTTAATCCTTTCATTATGGAATCTTTTCTTAGGATTATCAATGAACTTGAAAAATAAAGTTCTCTTCTTCAATTTTTATTCTATTTGACATAAGCAGAGCATGTGTTTTCCATGAGATTTTTCGTTTTCCTAATATTCATTTGATCATATCTTTTTGTGTTTCATCTGACTTTTTAAATTTTGCCTATTTTTTCTGAATCTTTGCCAGCATTTGATGCATTTAATTTTTTTAATTAATAGCATTTATTTTTGGAGCAGTTTTAGGTTTACAGAAAAGCTAAGTGGGAACTACAGAGTTCCCATATAACATTTCCCATCCCCCGGGTTCCCCTACTATTAACATCATGCATCACTGTGACATACTTGTTACAACTGATGAGCAATATCAATGCATTATTGTTAATTAAAGTCCATAGTTTACATTTAGGGCCATTCTCTGTGTGGTGCAGTCTATAGGTTCTGATAAATGTAAAAGGATATGTACCCACCTTTACAGTATTATACAGAAGTTTCACTGCCCTAAAAAATCCCCTGTGCCCCAACTATTCATCCCCCCCCTCCTCACTAACTCCTGGGAACCACTGGTCTTTTACGGTTTCCATATTTTGCCTTTTCCAGAATGTCATACATTGTTGGAATCACACAATAGTTAGTTCTTTCAGATTTTCTTTGGCTCAGTAAAATATATTAATGTTTTCTCCATGTTTTCTTCATGACGATAATTCATTTTCATCTCTAAATAATCTTCCATTGTATAAATGTATCACAGTTTGTTTATATATTCACTTGTTGAAGAACATCTTGCCTTTCAAAATTTTAGCAATTATGAATGAACATTCTTTATAATCATCAGGCTTTGATGTTCCTTAGGGTTCCAAATAGGTTTTCTCTCTTCTATTATTTACTTTCCCTTGGTGAAATCATATATTACATCCTATTGCATATAAAAAACACATCAGTGATTTTAAAACATATATTTTTACTTTTTATCAAGGTTTATATTCCTAATATTTTGCCACCTAAGAGTTCTACAGGTATGACAAAATTAATAGCCAAACCAGAACTCATCTTCTTTTAGCTGAGTGGATCCCTCAGTCTTTATTTTTCGGATCTACCAGACAACTGCCATCTCCCTAATTACCTGGGGGAAAACTAGACTTTCTTCATTAAATTAATCACCACATTATTTATTTATATTTGCAATATATTTTATTTTGACTTTCTTCATTAAATTAATCACCACATTATTTATTTATATTTGCAATATATTTTATTTTACACTTTTCTTTTTTCACCAACAGTAGATATAAACCTTAATAATTTTTTATCTAAAGAACTATTTAGTCTTCCAAGCTTTGCTTCTTAAGTCTACTAACCTAAATTCAATGTCATGGATTTAGCTTCTTAAAATGTAAATCTATTCATGTTGTCAGAATAACGTGGTATTGCCGTGATGTCTATTGGAAATAGGCAAAAGTTCAAATTACTGCTTGACAGAGAAGGCTCTTTATTATTTAACTATAACTTAACTTTATTCATTCCTATAACTGACTCACAAATATACCAAATTTCTCTAAGTCTTTCTATCAGGTCTAATTCTTTCTACTTTTATTTTTGCATTTGTTCTATTTCTTTTCCTCAACTAGAATGTCTTTCTTATTGTCTCCTAATGAAATCCTCTGTTAGGACCCACTTTCAAGAGCATTATTTCTGGGAATTTCTCCTAAATTTTTCAGACAGATTATTATTTTACTCCCCTGTTCTATCATAGATTCATATATATATTTAGCTTAGTACTTCATACATAAAGGATGCATGAAAAGGTAGAATGTATAATGGTGATAAACGCTACAGGGGAAGATGAAGAAATTTAATGAAAATAAATAGTATTAGGATAACAAAAGCTGAAATGTTATTTTAGAGATGAGGTAAGAAAAAGCCTCTCTCGTAAGGTAACAAGCCAAAAAGCGTCAAAGGATCAAAAATGCTGGATAATCTAAGAGGTATTTTAGGGAAAGAGGAAGCCAATGCAAAGCCTTAGGTGGGAAGGGGCTGGGAAACCTGCGAGAAATGTCTGGAGGCCCATAAGCCTGGTATGGGGTGCTCTTGGAGGAGAGGAGCTCGAATGAGTACAGAGTTGATGTGCTGGCCGTATCATTTATGTCTTTTGGATTCACTTCTATTCCCTCTCCATTTATTACAAAGCAATCCCAGGGACCTTATTAAGATGCAAATTGGTACATGTCAAGATCTCATTTCAAAACTTTTGTTGGCTTTTCATTACTTAGACAACACAAAAAAATCCTTAATATTCCAGGAGACCTTGCATAAATGATCCCCAATTTGCCTCCAAGTGTTTGGCTACTGCCACTCTTGCTTTCTCTCTCTCCTTCTAGACAACTGGGCCACTTTTCTGTCTCATAAATACTGTTTTTCACCCCACCTCAGGAAAGCTGCACGAGACACATTTTCAGTCTAGAATCCTTCCCCTTCTTTCACAACTTCCTTCCTTCATTGGTTGCTTGCTATGTGTCCTTCAGATGTCATCTTAAATATTACTACTTTGGATAGGCCTTCCCTAATTACCATGACCACACGTAGCACCCAGTAGTATATTTAATTATGTATTAAATGCTGATGTCTCTCTCTAGTTCATAAACTTTCTAGAAGCAGAAATGATATCTGACATAGGACATTACCCTAGTACCTAGCAAGATACAAGTATATAGTGCACGCATGATTATTATTTTGGTTGGACAAATAGATGGATGAATGAATTAATGATGTGTTTTTCTTAGGTAAAAAAACTAACAAACGAAAAAAGAAATGCCACATGTTTTTACACAGTGTGCTGTCAGGAATTTTCTGGTAAATTTATTTACAAGACTTGACTCCTGGAATAAATTCTGATTTCTTTCACACCACCTTTGCAATTCGTGGAAAGGGAGAATCACACTCATGGTCTGAAGAGCACAAACTTTAATGATACAAATCTTTAATAACTACTATTATTTTTATATAACAACTTGCTTTATTTTCCTAAAACTGTCATAATTAGCTAATGATTTTCTCTTCCTTAAAAACGTAATTAGTATATTCATACGCCAGTGTTTATAGCAAGAAATTGTAAAAAATATCTATCCTATTTCATTTCCAAGTCTATGGATGGCAGGGAAAAATCTAAGACTCTTAAAACTCAGAAGAAAGAATATAGCAGGCAGTGGCATGAGCAATGATTAATATTTTCAAATATTCTGTTTACCATCTTCTGTCAAGTGCCTGAACCATACGGGTAGAAAACAAGTATCTGGAAAATAAGGGAACATTTTACATCTATTACTGAATTCTATAACCAGTTCTTTGAATTCAATATCCTTGATAAGGATGTGACTTTGTATGACACACTTCCCTTACCTAAGACAAAAAAGGCTTTTCTTTGTTGTTGTTGTTCAAGTAAAAGCTGTTTGGTACAAAATAGAAAAATCAAGAATATTTTTATGGATACATTAAAATGTTTAAAACAACTGTTTACATATAAGATAGAAACCTTCCAGTTATTTTTATTTGTGAAACTCAGAAGTCCATTGTACTCCAGTTGCAAGCATTTTGATACCAGGGTCTGTTTTCTTTTAGTATTTTGCAGACTGTTTATCCAGAGTGACCCCACTACACAGTGATTTATAGACTTACCAATTTAATAAATTCACAATAATTTCACACAGATTTACACAATAACAATATTATCAGTCACCTCTTCCTTGGAGAAATATTTCAAAAAATGCAAGTCAGTGACTTTAATGGATATTTCTACCATGGTTGAAAAAACTGTTATTGATTTCAAATGATATATACTGGAGCCCATATCTAATCTATCATTACTATCTACAGCATACAGAGTTAGAGAAATAAATAATCCCAAATTATTTCAATGGAAGACAAGTATGCCCAAATCTATAAGAATTCTGGGGCAGTCAAGTGTCTATAATTCCCCTCTTCTAAAATCATATGTCTAGCATTTTATTAGAAAGGTATATTATGATGAAATTTCCCCACAGCTTTGTTGAAGCCAACTGGAAGCCCATTTTTGTTCTTCTGACAAATTTGTGCATCTTAGTGAAAAGGTGGGGATAGCTACCCAAACACAACTAAATAGTATATCTATTTACAATAAAAAGAGATGGAGAGGCACTTATCACTTCATGAATTCTTGGATTTTTTTTCTATAAGAATAGCCTCTACTAAAACAGGAATAGTTCTCATTTATGCATAAAGCAGACATATTGCCAAAAGAATTAAATCACTTTATTTCCTTATTTCATGTAAAAATTTTTCCTTTGCTACTTTCCTTCCCTTGAGCCTCCTTGTCTTATATTAGTTAGATTAGAACAATCTTTGCAGGGGAAAGAACTGTTTAAATTTGACAATAAGAAGGGTTTATGAAAGTTGCAATATTCTTTTTTTTAATATCAATCCTTGGAATGTCTTTTGATTCTATATCTCTCCACATTTCTGAACCACAAAACTGACTTTATTCATATATCATTTTTCCATTTGCACTAGGAAACATTTTTTTAGGCTATCAGAGATTTTTCCCTTGAATTCCCTTTCATTTGTGTGTTCTTTGTTTCTTGGTGATAGAGATTGAATGTTTCTTGTTTATGTTATAATTAAATCTATAGGAAACATGAATCATTCAGTGCTCTTAGTTTACATTCAAGCTTGCCAGTTGTTCTAAGTCATAATTTTACTTTCTTCTGAATTTTCCATGAATTAAAATGTGACTTCTAAGGAAATGGCATGGTTTCCCCCAAATAAAGATCTCTCCATTTTCATTCCCATATCTGCTATTATTTCTTGTGCTTTTAAAAAGATAAACACACTTTGAAATACACTGACATTGTATATTCCATCACATCTTAGCACAAAGGATCACTTTGTGGTAAGATGAAACTTGCCCCTTTTAGGATAAATGCCATCAATTTTTAGGGATAAGGTCAGCATCTAGATGTGCCTTATTAGGATTAAAATACCCATTGTATCAGCTGTCATCAGAGCCTGAAGATACTTAGCGATAAAAACAATGTGGATAGATGTTTTAGGGAAGATCTCTAGGCAGCAGTGAGATGGTGATCTCTGTCACTGTGTGTCAGATTTAGGAGGACCTCTCAGGAATGCCTGCATTTTCTAGTATTTTAAGGCTTTAACATTACTTTATATATGCCTTATTTTACATAGAAGCACCACATGCAAAAGAAATGCAAATGGCATTGTTTTTCAAATTGTGGTCCCCCATCCACTGACATCTTTCTTTGTCTTCCTACCAGGCTTCCCACCCTCACACTTGTTTTGCAATTATTTATCTAGCCCCAACCCTTCGTGTTACTATGGAAACACAGAGGGATTAAATGAACCATTATGTTCTTACACGAAGATGGGGATATCTCTTTTCTCCCTTCCTTGTTTAAACCAGATCAAACAACCAACAAAAACCAACCAATGAAACAATTAAACTAGAACCAAGATAAACAAAAAACAGTCCAGTACCTAAGCACACAGCTCTGAAGCCAAACTTCCTGAGTTTGACTCTTTACTCTGCCACTTACAAGGGGTATGACTTTGAACAGTTTAAGTCCTCTGTGTCTCAATTTCATAATTTGTAAAATGAAGCTAATAAAAGTACTAACTTTACAGTGTAACTGTGAAAATTAAAGGTCAATATTTTTAAGGCTTTTAGAACACTGTCTAATATATAATAAGTACCATGTAGTTTTAAATGCATCTATACTATAAAATGAAAGACTGAAAAATACATGCATTATGGATGTCTCACTTAACCAATAAGGATAAAGTAAAAACTCATGTAACTATGTAAACAAACCAAGGCCCCAGGACCCCAGAAAAATAACCCCACTCCCACCACACATAGTCTCAACGACAAACTCCTTCTTCTTCCTTGAAAAATTCCCTGAAAAATAGTCAGGTATTTTCTATTACTATGCCTTCTTAAACAATCATTTTCTTGCTTTCCTTTATATTTTTGCTACATATGTATGCATCCCTAAACAATATGCTCAATTTTCCATTTGTGAAAGGCATATAAATAAAATCAAATAGCATCATTCTATTTTGAATCTAGTTTAGGCCTAGAAATTTCACCTCAGGTGCACTTTATTTTCATTGCTATATGGTATTTTATGATTATATTTCATTTACTTGTGAATTTATCTGTTGTTATTAAATATCTGGGTTGTGCTGAGTTTTGCGGTTATGAATAGGCTGCTACAGATTTTTTTTTCACGTGATGCTGGCGTATATGAGAATGAATGGGTTTTCTAATCACTGTGGTGTGCATATTTTCAAATTTATTAGATAATATTCAGAAGTTTTTTTCAAAAATATATGTACCAATTTATACTTTCAAAGCAGACGTATGAACACTGTGATCATCCCACCTATTAGTTCCTGATTGCTACACATACATTTCTCTAAAACTTGACTTAAAATTACACAGTGATTTATCATCTCTCATTTTCTGCAGATCAGGAATTAACGAGTAGTTCACTGGGCAGTGCTGGCTCAGAGTCTCTCTCATCAGGTCACAATCAAATGTTATTTGGAACTGCAGTCCCATAGAAACTTGCGAGGGGTTAGACGATTCACTTCAGAAGTGGTTCATTCACATGGCAGGTGAATTGGGGCTGTCTGATAGCTGGGTGCCTCAGTTCCACGTGGGCTTCTTCATGAGGCTGCACTGAATGTCCTAAGAATGACATGGTGGTAGGATTGCTCCAGAAAGAATGATCCAAGCAAGGCCAAAACATCAATGCTCTTTGCAACCTGGTCTCCAAAGACACATTACTTCTGCCTAATTATATTAGTCACACAGGCGAGCCTTGGTTCTATCTGGAGTGTATTACAAATGGGTGTTGGGGGAGTTCCCGTCGTGGCGCAGTGGTTAACGAATCCGACTAGGAACCATGAGGTCGCGGGTTCGGTCCCTGCCCTTGCTCAGTGGGTTAATGATCCGGCGTTGCCGTGAGCTGTGGTGTAGGTTGCAGACGCGGCTTGGATCCCGCGTTGCTGTGGCTCTGGCGTAGGCCGGTGGCTACAGCTCCGATTCAATCCCTAGCCTGGGAACCTCCATGTGCCGCAGAAGCGGCCCAAGAGATAGCAACAACAACAACAACAAACAACAACAACAAAAAGACAAAAGACAAAAAAAAAAAAAAAACAAACAAAAAAAAAAACAAATGGGTGTTGGAGTTACTGTTGTAGTGCAGCAGAAACAAATATGACTAGTATCCACAAGGATGCAGGATCAATCCCTGGCCACAGTCAGTGGGTTGGGGATCCAGCGTTGCCGTGAGTTGTAGTGCAGGTCACATAAACGGCTCAGATCCTGTGTTGCTGTGGCTGTGGTATAGGCAAGCATCTGTCTGATTTGACATCTAGCCTGGGAACTTCCATACATACACTGCAAGTGCAGTCCTAAAAAGCAAAAATATGGAACAAACGAAGAAAAATGGGTGTTAATACCAGCAAGTAGAGCTTGGAGGCCTTCTTGGAAGCTGGATACCACACTACACATTTTTCCAACATTTATAACACTGTCAGACATTTAAATTTCATGTAGTTTTGGAGTTCCCATTGCAGCTCAGTGGTAACGAACCCTACTAGTATCTATGAGGATGTGGGTTCAACCCCTGGCCTCACTCAGCAGGTTAAGGATCCAGTGTTGCTGTGAGCTGTGGTGTACATCACAGATGTGGCTTGTATCCTGTGTTGCTGTGGCTGTGGTATAGGCCAGCAGCTGTCTGATTTGACCCCTAGCCTGGGAACTTCCATATTCTATACAGGCATCCTTAAAAAGAAAAAAAATAATTGCGTAGTTTTAATTTGGATTTTCATAATTAATGAAATTAAATATTAAGTTATTTTTTTCACATATTTACTAGCATTCATATTTTATGGGTTTTGTGAGGTATGTAATTTTTGGTTTATTTTTCTTGTATGGCCAATTATATATTATATCATGTGATGTGTCTGCTTCTAAGTCTCCTGGACAATCCTTTAAAATACCAGGACAAGTTCAAATTGCAATTTTTTCTTGTCTCAAAGCATGGGTTGATATACAAGAATGCTAAAGCATGTGGTAAAATAATGTTTATTGCTAGTATCTGCAAGGCTAATGTAATGGATAGACAAAACCAAAGTTCTTTATGATGATCACTGAATTAATATATCATTGAATTCATATTCTCTACAGGTATCTTACATAAAAGTTTGAGAACGGAGTAATAAAGATAGTGATCCAAAGACTTGCAATAAATAGATAATTTGAAAAAAAAAAAAAAAGACAAGGAAAACTCATAGCACAGACATAGCAAGCTCCTCAGAGCATTCCTTAAAAATAGATGCAGATCACCCTGTCTTATCTCAGTATGCTATAATTCCATCTAAGAAAATTACTTTGCGATGGACTTAGAAAGCCAGTTCTCTTCACCCTCCTTCTCCAGAACCCCTCGTCTTCAGCATAGATATTTCCAGAGGTAGATTTTAATGTGACTGAGGAAGAATGATGAATGATTGTTGTCTTTCCATGTCGCCTTACTGACATGTTATGCTCAAGCATTCTGAATCTGGCCCGCACCATCAAAAGGCTCAGAGGCATCTAGAATCCACACCCAGCTTTCCCAGGCACTAACAATAAATACCCATGAGGCCACACGTGTAGTTTGAGAGGGAATATTAATACAGCAGCAGGAGGTATACTAGGAAGGTGGATGATAAGCTTATGCAGCTTAATTTACATTGGCTTTCACCACACCCTAAACCTGGCCTCATAGATATCACTTCTATAGCACGGGCATGCTTTAATACATGGCTAGGGGTAAGGTATGAAAGGTCAGGATAGGTTTCATTGTCAACTCGTGCCTTATGGTCAAGCATTCCATCCCTATCAGTGCCAAGCAGCATATCTGAGCTTCTTCTCAAAATTTTGCTTCCTGAAGAGGATATTGCAATGTTCAAAAATTCCTAAGTAACACTGCTGTGACTCTCCCTCTTGGGGTTACACAAGTTCCAGAAATTATAGGAATCTACTGCAGTCATTCCAAGCAGCACTCGATTCACTGAAAACTTAGGGCCAAGTAACAAAGATGATTATTTGTGTTTCTGTTTACATATATGGATATGAGTGGAATCTGGCAGAACAACAAGTTCATAAAAAGTGGTAAAGGCTCAATTTACTTATTCCAGTTGAGAGATTATATTTGCTCCAGTGCATGGTTCACAGCATGGTAGGTTTCCTGCTGAACCCATCTGTCTATGGCAGACTAGAAAGTTAAGATAGAATTAGTACTGCATTTTTCAAGGCTTTGTAATGAGGTTAATATCTCAAATATCCTGAGCAATATTGCATTCCTTTCTTTTCTTCTTTTTCTTTTGCTTTGTCTTTTTTTTTTTTTTTTTTGGCTTTTTAGGGCCACACCTGTCACTAGGGGTCAAATTGGAGCTATGGCTGTCAGCCTATTCCATATCCACAGCAATGCCAGATCTGAGCTGCATCTGTGATGCATACCACAGCTCACAGCAACGCTGGATCCTTAACCCACTGAGCGAGGCCAGGGATCAAACTTACAACCTCATGGTTCCTAGTCGGATTCATTTCCACTGCACCACAACGAGAACTCCAATATGGCCTTTCTTTTCATTTATTATTTTGGTAACCAAGCTCTAGAGTCTTTTATTTGATGTTTTCTATCAGAGTATCATTTTCTCAAGGAAAAATGTGAAATTACTTTCAATTCCAACTACATACTTGGAAACAGGAGAAACAACAGACAAATAATTTAGGGTCTGTAGTCAAGCAGATTTGAATTAAAACTGTACCAACCGATCTTAAAACTGATATTCTGAATAGTGAATCACTGTAAAAAATACTGTCTTCATGAAGGAGGTATAACTTGCAGCCATTATTGAATAATTCCTGTAAGATCTAGGAGCTTTCTTTTCTCGGTACACAGTTACTCTGGTAATTGGTCACATATTTCTTTGAGGAGTGATAAATGAAGGATTTGTAATAAATCTCACAGTGCAATTCCTTAGGTGCATTAAGGCTCCACTTCATTCAAGGGGTTCTGAGGTGTGAAATAATCTAAGTATGAGAATTGGATGACGTATTCTTTAGAGATGAAAGTAAGAGATATTTATTGATTTCCATCCCAAGAATTTCATGATTAATTAAATACTTCCAAAAAACCTGGACATTAGATAACTGTCTACCATATTAGTCAATCAATTTGCCTCTCACTTATGTGGCTAATGTTGGCTTCTATTCCCATGAGATCCTTCCATGCTAAGAGGATGTTTCCATGACATTATATTCTACCAGGAGAATCTGTTATTAAGTGGGATTATGTTATTTTATTAATTAAAAAGGTTGAGGTTGAGGAGTTTAGTTTTCGAAATTAGTTGTATAGATTTTGTATTAGAAAACTAATGTCCAGATACTCAGATGCTTAAAACAACACAAATTCATTTTCTTACAGTTTTTAAGTTCAGAAATCAGAGATGGATCTCACTCTGCAAAAACCAAGGTATCAACAGGGCTTCATGCCTTTCTGGTGGCTGAGGAGAAACTGTTTCTTTGCCTTTTCTACATCTACATGCTGACTTCATTCCTTGGCTGAGGACCTTATTCCTCCATCTTCAAAAGCCAGCAACTGTATCACACTGAACTTTTTTGCATAATCACATCTCCTCGTCTCACTTGACTCTTTGGTCTTACTTTCTCAGTAAGGACCCTGTGTTTATACAAAGATTACTGGATTACTGGATAATCCAGGATAATCTCCCTATTTTAAAGTTGTTTCATTTGAATCTTATTTTCATCTGGTACCTTAACTCTCCTAGGCTATGCAGCTTGCCACATTGTTTCCATGATTAGATTTAGACATATTTGCTGGGATCATGGTTCGGCCTCCACAGCAGTGCAATGAAGCATTTATCAAACAATCAATAATTACAAATCTATTTTCAACTCAATGAAAATAATTGTGAAGCATAGCAAAGCAATTCCATGAACAATCCTGGTCTTTGATGTCAAGAACATAACTCATTTCTTGGCACTGTTTAATTATGTAGCACATGGAAAAACTTCTAGAACATTTTGTGTAACTAGACTGCTCTGTTTCAAAGCAATGGCCTTAATTACCTGAACATTGATCTCAATTTATGTCCCTCAAGTCAAAGGGGCATATGCCTCCCTTCACCCTCTGAAATTTACTATAAAAACTGTGTGCATTGTACATTCTTACTTGTTCACCTCTCCACCATGGTCCTTCTCTAGCCATTATAGGTCAGAGGAAAATAATCCTTTTTATGCATATCTAAATTATATTGTCCATACATCTATGATAGCATTAATCCACCAAATCCCATTTTATCCCCCGTGTTTCTCCTATTAATCAGTTCCTTGATCTCAGAAATGATGTATTATTCATGTTTCTAGTCATATGGCTTAAAATTGCAGGTTGAAGTTAATAGAGGCTTAAACTTTGGCAAAAGAATAAATCAGTTATAAAATTATTCAATAGTCAACACAAAAGCAGTGCTGTAAATTGAGATGTGATACAAAATATTTATTAATGAGAGAATGGAAGGGTGTGTGTGTGTTTGTAAATGGGTTCTTTGAAATTACATAAAATATGTTAAAATAATTGAGGATGGGGAGATAACTTTTCTGAAAGAAATTCTCTGTGACACCTATTATTTTCATCCAACATAGGATAATTTTAGTTGAGTGCTGGGGTTAAAGCATTTAAACCTTTTTTGAGTAAAATAGCAAAAATCCGTATAACCTGCAATTTGCATAACCAGAGTTTCATTTAGTAGTGACAGTAAGAGTTATATTCATTAAAGGGAGTGGAATCTCAAAATTAGAATGTTATTATTGGTTAAATTTATATTGCTCTTTCTAAATAATCAACATTGATTATGCTCTGGATCAAAGGAGCATTTTGCCAATTATTTTATAATGGTCCCAGAAGGCAGATATTTGTTCACAGATGTTTTCCTAAATTTCTATCAATAAGTGATTTGCATTACCTCTGAATTTCAGGTACTTTAAATTCTTAATTACTAAATATATAACTTGCAAGTTATCAGTTGGTCATACAAATGACACTTTAAGAATTGCTCTTTCCAAAAAGAAAATGAATTGATGATCACTTTAAGAAAGATTTTAGTGCATACTTCCAGTACTTTCACTGAAATTCCATCTGGATTATATATGGCATATATTACTACATGCTTATTGGGACCAGATAAATATTTACTGAACTAAAATTAACCACTGCACTTCTAGTTTACCTTCCAAAATGTAGAAAATTAGAAGGTACTTCCACTCTTACATGAAAGAGTTGGACTAACTTCATATTCATGACTTTTTGACCTAGTCAGAAAGCTGTGTTTATAGAATAAACACCTACCCAAAATTTAAGAAGAGACATTGCTACAGAAAGAGAGGAGGTACTGAAACTTACCCAACTGAGGTAGAGGCAATTGCATGCCAGTAAGGAGCTATTGAAACAGTGAAACCCTTGGGGACTGCAGAAACTGGGGAGAGTCTGTACCCTCTTGTCAGTTCTTTCTCCACGAACATGCCAGGATCCCACTGAAAAAATCAAAAAGGGGCTGCATACATGTAAGGATAACCTGACCCCCTTGCTGTACAGTGGGAAAAGAAAAAAAAAAAAACAAAAAAACAAAAAACTGGCTATGGATTTGGTACAGGTAGAAATTACAATTATTCAGCATGAGAAAATTTATCATTAAAAGCTGAAAGAAATAAAGAGAGTTCTAATTAAGAAAAAAAAAAAAAGGGCTGTAGCTGTTGTTGCAGACCTAGTGGAGGGAATCAGCAGCCATACAGGAGCGACAAGTAACTGCTACTGGATCCTTCCCTCTAACTTCACCACAAGCCAGTGTGTTGCAAGGAAAGAGTAATGCTATTAGCTTTAGTTGGTGAACATTCATTTCAGGTGAGGGAAAGCAGTGAGGAGGGAGGAATAAAGCTACCTCCTGCAGGAGGAGGTCGAATTAAGCACTGAGCTCAAAATTTCAGGCAGGGAAGAAAAAGAACTAGGAAAGCTATATCCCCTGGAGTCATGGACATGGTTTAAGATTCCTGAGACTTAATCTTAAATGCAAGAACAGAAACTACTTCCCTTCACACCATCACCAACCCAGATGGTGTGAATTACAATGACAGAAGCCTAATGCTAGGAGGAGGAGGAGAAGAAGAAGAGCATACAGAAATATTATCTCTGAATCACCGCAGAAAGGGAAACCTAAAATTCAGAATTAAATTAATTTTGCTCTGATAAAGAACCAGCTACTCTAGATATGAGGTTCCGTAGACTGTGTTGCACTGAGGGAAATCATGGCAAGAGCAAATCTAAAATGCACCCCAACTCCTAAACTAGATTAATAAAACTGAACCAAAAGCCTAGTAAAAGAAATGTTGTGACTATTTTTTTTTATTTTATTTATTTTTAAAATTTTTTAATTTTTTTGTCTTTTTGCCATTTCTTGGGCCGCTCCCGCGGCATATGGAGGTTCCCAGGCTAGGAGTCAAATCGGAGCTGTAGCCACTGGCCTACGCCAGAGCCACAGCAACGCAGGACCCGAGCCGCGTCTGCGACCTACACCACAGCTCACAGCAACGCCGGAACCTTGACCCACTGAGCAAGGGCAGGGATCGAACCCGCAACCTCATGGTTCCTGGTCGGATTCGTTAACCACTGCGCCACGACGGCAACTCCTGTTGTGACTATTTTGAAGCATAAAACTACTATCTCAGTGTCTACTGCTCTATATAACATGTCCAATTTTCAAAAAAAAAAAAAAAAAAAAAAAAATTATAAGGCACTCAGAAAGACAAAGAAAAAAAGAAAAGAAACAAAACAAAACAAAGATAATCCCAAAAGAAAGAGCAATCATGATAACCAGTCTCAGATGTGAGAGAGATGTTACCACTATCTGACTCCCTAATATGGCATTTAAAATAACCATGATTAATATATTCAGAGTTCTAAGAACTCTAATGAAATAGCAGGATAACCTGCATGATCAGAGGGGTAATTTCAGCAGAGAAATGGAAATCCTAAAACAATCAAAGAAAAATGGAAGAAATTAAAAACACCTAATAGAAAGGAAGAACGCCTTCATTCAGTTCATTAGTATAATCAACACAGCCAAGGAAAGAATCCATGAACGTAATGATTATTCAACAGGAATTACCCAAGTTGAAACACAAAGAAAAATGTCAGAATGTGGACCAAAAGTGGGACATTCAATAGCTGTGGAACTATATGAAGTGTCCTAAGACATGCAGGAGCGGAAAGAGATTAAAAAAAGCAAGAAGAAATATTTGGGGAAATAATGGCTGAGAATTTTCTAGAATTAATGTTGAGGAATCGAGCTCCTGTCCAAAAACTTACGTGTGATTTTTTAGGCCTGACCATAGATAACTGCAAAGACTTTACCAGGCAGGCCTCACAGAGTAAAGCTGCTCTCCCCACACCAGACTCAATGAACAGTAGATGCACTGTAGTCTCCAAGGGTCTTAAAGTCAGGACTCACTCAGGCCCCTATAACTGGCCATGCTTTTATGCACATTTGTATTTGTAGCCAAGGTTCCTCCACTTGAAGGTCTTATCAGGAAAACTGGAAAACATTGCTCTCTGCTTTAACTCGGTCCTCAGTACTTTTCCATTCCTCGCTCATTCTTTCTTCTTCCCTGATGCCTGGGTATATAAAATAGCAAGATACATTTTTTTTCATTTTTTTTTCTTGGCTCCCTAAACAAGGAGAATAACCCTGTGTCTCAGCAGATCCACCTGGCCCTCAACTGGCATAGTATTTCACTGGGAAAAATGGAACAAGATATACTATCAAAATGATTAGAGGCTTGGTTATCTCTATTTTGACTTCTTTAGTCAGCTACTCCTAACAACTAGGATGTCAGCTCTCTCCGAGATCAGGAGAGCCCCTCAGCAGAGCAGTTCTTACAGGAATTCACTTTTACATCACTAGTTGCATTTCTCTTGCTGTTTTTAAGGTTCTCTCTTTAACTTTTGCCATTTCGAGTCTAGCAGAAACGCTAGACATGAAAGCACAGGTTCAAGAAACTCAAAGACACCAAGAAGGAAAAATACAAAGAAAGAGACAATCCACACAGACATGTCATATTGAAACCCTTGAAACAAAAGAAAAAAAAAAATGAAGGCAGTGAGATAAAAAAGAAATGTTTCATAGAGAGGAATGATGATCGGAATTATTGCAGACATCCTGGGAACAAACAAACCAAAAACAAAGGCATGACATTTTAAAAGTGCTCAAAGGAAAAACAAAACAAACAAAAACTTTATTTACAATAATATGGCCAGTGACGCTTTCTTCCAAAAGTGAAAATAAAATAAATTCTCAATCAAACAAAAACCTAGAGATCCATGCCCACAGATCTACTATTAAATAAATGTTAAAAATAACTCTCTGGTAGGGAGAATATGATACCAGACTGAAAGTTGGGTTTATAAAAAAAAGTGAATGGTGCTGCAATAAAATTAAAAATAGGTATAAAATGAATTTTCTCATTTTAATTGTTATAAAACTTACCAAAGAAATATAGTATATATTTATAGTATATATAAATATGTATATTTATGGCATATATAAAATAAGAGAATATGAAAACTATAGCATAAAGGATGGAGGGAGAAATTAGAAACAACACAAAGTTATTATTCTCTATGTAAAGTGAGATAATATTACTTGAATTTGGACCATGAGAACTTAAAGATAAATACTTGTAAACTGTATTGACTTCGAATTGAAATATAGTGATGTACAAGGTTATGTTAGTTTCTGGTGGACTACGTAGTGATTTGACATTTGAGTACATTATACAATGATCACATAAGTTTAGTAACAACCTATCCCCATACGGAGTTATCAAAATATTATTGATGATACACTTTATGCTGCATATTACATCCCTGAAGCTTATTTGTTTTATAATTGGAGGTATGTACCTTTAATCCCCTTCACCTATTTCATACCCTTACCTCCTTCCCCTCAGGGAATCACTCATTTATTTTCTGTATCTATGAGTCTGTTTTCATTGCATTTTGTTTGTTTTGTTTTTTATTTTCCACACATAGGTAAGTGCATATGGCAGTTATCTTTCTCTGATTCATTTTATTTAGCATAATAATCTTTATCTCTAGAAACATCAGTACTATCACAAATGGCAAAGTTTCATATTTATGGCTAAATAATATTCCATTTGTGTGTTTATGCCTGCGTGTGTGTGTGTGTGTATTCTCCATTCATCTATTGATGGACATCTAGGTTCCATATCTCTTGCTTTCACATCTTGGCTACAGAAAATGATTCCACAGTGAACACTAACATGCACATCTTTTATAATTAGTGTTTTTATTTCTTTAGGTAAATAACAGAGGTGAAACTGATGGATCATATAGCAGTTCTTGTTTTAATTTTGTGAGGAACCTCACCTCCCATACTGTCTTCCATAGTGACTACACTAATTTATAATTCCAGCAACAGTATAGGAGAGTTCCCTTTCAATCCACATCCTTGCCAAAACATTGTCTTTTGATGGTAGCCATTCTGACAGATGTGAGGTAGTATTTCACTGTGGTTTATTTGGCATTTTCCTGATGATTAGTGGATGTTGAATATTGTTTCATGTATCTGTTGGCCCTCTGCTTGTTTTGTCTCTGGTTATAGTCTTACTTTTTTTAATATATAATGATTTTTATTTTTTTTCATTATAGCTAGTTTATAGTGTTTTGACAATTTTCCACTGTACAGCATGGTGACCCAGGTACACATACATGTATACATCCTTTTTTTTTTTTTTTTTCTGATTCTACTACTTTCTACTCCATCTTTCTTTTCATTTCCGTTTTCCATCCCCTCACTTTCAGTCTTTGTGCGACTTTAGAGCTGAAGTGAGTCTTCTGTAGGCAGCATATATACAGGTCATGTTTTTTAATCCATTCAGCCACTTCACATCTTTTGATTGGAGCATTTTGTTCATTTACATTTTACATAATTAATGATAGGTATGTTCTTACTGCCATTTTGTTAATTGTTCTCTAGTTGTTTTTACAGTTCTTTTTAAATTCCTTCTTCCTCTTTTGCTCTCTTCCCTTGTGATCTGATGACTCTAGCATTTCGTCTGGACTCCTTTTTGCTGTGTTTGTGTGTATCTATTTCAGGTTGTTGTTTCTGGTTACCATGAGGTGCATATATAACAACATATATGTTATAGATCATTTTAAGTTGATGATCACTTAAGTTTGAATACATTCTAACCACACTATATTTTTAATCCCCCAACCTATATATAATGTTTTTGATCTATTATTTACACTTATTTTCTATATCCCTTACTTATGGTCAATATAAATAATTTTACCACTTTTGTCTTTTAACCTTCCTACCAGCTTTATACAATGAATGAACAAATACATTTACTGTATGTCTGCCTTTACCAATGAAAATCTATTTCCTTTCATAATTTTCATATTTCAAGTTCTGACCTTTTATTTTCCACTTAGAGAATTCCCTTTATATCTCATAGAAATTCAGTTTAGTGATGCTGAACTCTTTTTAGCCTTTTTTTTTATCTATCAAACACGTTGGCTTTCCTTCTAACCTGATTAATAACCTTTAGAGGTAGATTATTCTGGCCTATAGTTTTTTTTGCTTTATCACTTTTTAATACACTGTACCACTCCTTTCTGGCCTGCAAAGTTGCTACTGAAAAGTCAGTTGATTGTCTTATATGAGTTCTCTTTTATAACACTAATTCCATTTCTCTTGTTTCTTTTAAGATTCTCTCTGTATCTTTAACCTTTGCCATTTTAGGTATCTTAGCATGAACCTCCTTGAGTTTATCTTGCATGAGTTCTCTGTGCTTTCTGAACATGGATGTCTGTTTCCTTCCCAGGTTATAGAAATTTTCAGCTATTATTTCCTCAATAAGTGGTCTACCCCCTTCTCTCTCCTTCTTCCTTCTGGGACCCCTATAATGCTAATGTTAGGCTTGATATTGTCCTAGAATTTTTAAATTATCCTTATTTTTAAAAATGTTTTATTTTTCTTTTTTTGGTGGGAGGGAGGTCTATGCCCATGGCATGTGAAAGTGCCTGGGCCAGGGATCAAACACACGCCACAAGCATCAACCCAAGCTGCTACAGTGACAATGCTGGATTCTTAAGCTGCTGTGCCAGAAGAGAACTCCTATTTTCTTCTTTATATGTTCAGCTTAAGTGATATTCACTACTCTGTCTTTGTATCACTGATATATTCCTCTATATCATCTAACCCTCTATATCATCTATTTATTCCTTATAGTGTGTTTTTTATTTGTATGATTGTATTCTTCAGCTCAGTTTAGGTCTTCTTTACATTTTCTACCTCTCTGTTGAAAGTCAGTGTTCATCCACTCTTCTCCTGAGTTTGGTAAGTAGTTTTATGATTATCTCATATTCTTTATTGGGTAGACTGCTTATCTCCAACTCAATAGTTTTTTTCCCTCTCCTTGAGGTTATGTCTTGTTCCTTCATTCACAATATATTCCTGTCTTTCCTCATTATGTCTAATTCTTTGCATTTATTTCTATGTGTTAGGTAGGTCGGTGACATTTCCAGATCTTGAATGGCCTTATGTAGGAGATATCCTATGGGGTCTAGCAGCATGCTCCTCTCTGGTTACCAGGGCAATATGCTCTAGAAGTACTCTTGATGTGATTTGCATGTGCCCTTTGGTTATGACAGGGCTGACTACTATAGGTGTGTTGGCTGCAAGGTCAGTGGGCTTTAGGTACATTGGATAATTCTCACGTGTTTGACCAGATGGCTCAAGGGGTGCAGGATTGCTGGTGGTCTACTCCTGAGCAGGGCCAGGGTTCCATGTGGCTATCCACATGGACAGTGGAAGTTCAAAGATCATGCCAGCTCACTGGAGAGTGGGGCCAATCACTGGTGCTAACAGGCTAGAGGGAAAATTTTAAAGTGGAGCTTGCCAGGGCTGGTGTTATTGCAGTAGAACAAGCTCCCAAAAATGGCTGCCACCAGGATCTCTCCTCAGGGGGATTTCCTGTTTTCTTCTGCCTCTCCAAGAGGTTCTCCAAGATCAGCAAGTGGGCCTGACCTAGGCTCCTTTCAAACTACTGCCTCTGCACTGGGACTGAGTGTGTGAGATTTTGTACATGCACTTTAAGAGTGGAATTTGTTTCCTATAGTTCTCCTGCTCTCCCAAACATAAGCCTCACTGTTTTTTGAAGCCAAAAGAACTGTTTTGTGGACTAGTCTTTCTGGTGCAGAACCCCCAGAGTGGGGAGTCAATGCAGGTCTTAAACCCTTCACTCCTTGAGGAGGACCCCTAAAATTGTGCTCTTTCTTCTCGTTTATACCACATCTCCACCCCTTCTACCTAGTTTTTGGGATTCCTTCTTTATGCTTTTAGTTAAGGAAAACCTCTCCTGCTGGTCCTCAAGTTGTTTTCATAGATAGTTGCTCTGTAAGTAGTAGTAATTTTGGTGTGAATGTGGAAAGAGATGAGTTCGCTGTCTTCCTACTTACCATCTTAGCCACCTCTATGTATATTTAAACCCTAGGCAATGACTAAAAACATTTTTTTTTAAATTTGTGTAAATAATAAATCAACATAGAATATAAAAAGGAATCAAAAAATGCTTCATTAACACAAAGACAGTAAAGAAAAAAAGTAAAACAAATTAAAAAACTTCAAATATTTTAATGTAAACTCATAAATAATCACTTTCAATGTAAATTATCTAAATTCACAAATTAAAGAAAAGGGCCAGTATAAGATGAAAAATCAAAATATGAGTATGTGCCACGTACAATACATACACTTTAAATATAAAGACATAGATAAGTTAAATAAAAAGACTGGTTAAATTATGCCAAGTAATTAATGGACAGAGGGAAAGTGGAGTAGTTCTATTTATATCAGACAAAGGATTTCTGAAAAGGCACAGTATTAAGAATAAAGCTAGACTAATTATATGATGTACCATATCACTATAAAATGAAAAATGTGCCAATAATTCCAAGAACACATAACAACCCTAAATGTGTATGTTACTAACAGGCCTTCAAATTATATCAGACAAAAACTGATAGAAACTAAAATACATCCACAAATACTACTGGAAAAATCAATACTTCTCTCTCTCATACATAGAACTACAGACACTAAATTAATAAAAGTGTGTAAGACTACCTGTCAACTAGATCTAATATAAATTTATAAAATATTATATTCAATAACAGAAGAGCACATATCTTTCTTAAATTTTTGATCCATAACATAAACCATAAAAATTAAAAGCTATAAATTATTATACAAAATATATTCTTACACCATGACAGAATTAATGTAGACATCAACAAAAGATAGCTGGAAGATCCCTAAATATATGGATATTAAACAACCTACTTCTAAATATCCCAGGGATCAAAGAGAAATTCTCAAGGAAAATTAAAAATACATATATTGAAATAAGTGGGAATGAAATATATAATTTATATATATATAAGTGGATATATGAGTGAATGGAATGCAATTTAAAACAGTGTTTATAAGGATAATTACGGCATTAGTTATTGTAGGAAAGTTAGAGGGCGAACTCTCTCTGGTGGACACATTATGCAATACAAATATTTCCACAATTTGGATCCACAAGTTTATGCATTTGCATGTCTCCATGCTTCTTCCCCTCTCTTTACCCCCAAACTTCTCATTTTTTTTTCCCTCCATGTCAATGGTCAACCAGCCAAACTGTCCGGGATTAAAAATATATTTTGGGGACATTTCTCTTTACACACACTTTGTAAGTGGATAAACTTCTTAAAGTTTTGGTCACAGGGAAAATTTCCCTTTCAGGAACCCCCTGCATAGGACTGTAGTACAGAAGAAATTTGTTTTTAGCTTGAACCCATATTTATAGCTGAACTGTCTGTGAACCCAAATGGGTACTTTTCTTTTAAGTTGGTCTTAAGTGACTCTTCGACTACACATAAATCTTAGGAAGAAGCACAACTACAAAACTAATAGACAATATGTAAATCAAGGTACTTGTCCATGCAGTTTATTTTTTTCCCATGGACAAGCCCATGACTAATTTTGGATATACCCCCTGATATCTTTATATCTTATGATGCATTGATTCTGGACCTATTCAACTTTAAGCCTTAGAAGATATAACATGTCCTTACTCATTAAGGGCATGATCATCTGATGTCCCATGGCAAGATGCCACATACTTCAGTGATATACAATTCTACTACAAATATATTGTCCTCTGCCCAGAAAACTGGAGCATGTGTTCTGAAACTTGTGTTGGCAGTCAGTGTAAGCTCCACATGGCGTCTTTTCCCATGAGAGATACTTTAATACCCTAGTGTCTATTGATACTCTTGACCCACTCAAAGCTAGTTGTCTCTGTGTCATATGTCAAATGTATCAAAGTCATACTACCACACATGAAATATGAAATTAAGAACCCTAAGAGTCCCATCTAGCAATGTACTTCCTTCCTAGTGGTGGAAAATTTAAGATGCAATAATACATCCTTTGCTTTGGAATAGATATCCAAGAGTTCTCTAGACTGTCAGACTCTGAATCTTCATAGGTTTTACAAAACCTTTGATAGCATGTGTCTTAACCAAAATCTCCAGTATACTAGCCAGTCTTTTTTATCTTGTATGATTAAGATGATGTCACCAGAGCAGTGCACCAATATGATGCTCTCTATAATGTCCAAACAGTCTAATTCCCTTTAGACAAAATTGTGGTGGTCGGATGGACAGTTACAAAGGCATAAGGGAGAGCATTAGTGTATACTTTGTCCTTTCCATGGGAATATGAACCATATTCTAGTCTTCTTTGACAATGGATGAAAATAATATATTCAGTAATGCTGTTGGGGTTATCCCAAAAAAGGGTGAATGGACTTCCCACTCAAAATCAATTGAGAGGTCGAGATTGATGACACACTTACCAAGAGGATTTGCAAAAATGTAATATTCATGTGATAAGGCTTTCTGGTAAAATCATGGTTTTTTTTTTTTTAATTAGCTTATCAAAATTCCTTTTCAGATCTTCCAGTTTCATTGTAATCTTTGACAATTATGTCATTATCCTCCCCCCCATACAATGTTTAACTACATAAGTTCAGAGTTTTATCTCTCTCTCTCTCTCTCTCTCTCTCACACACACACACACATACACACACTATAGGTTGCTCTGCAGTCTAGTTTTTACTCTTAATGATACGATATAAAAATGACATATTTGCCATGAGTGATGGAATAACATTTATTACATGAATAAGGGCTTCTTTCCATCTTCTATATTCATGACTTCACAGACAATTATTTCTGTGGACACCAATCTTAATAAGTGATTTTAAGATTTATTTTTCACTGTCAAAATGCCTTGGAAAGAATATTTATTCAGAATCTTTAACACTTTTGCATGTTTATTGTAATTTACATATCTTTTACATGAACTAAACCTCTCTATATGTATACAGAATGTTAAAGTAATTTTATTATTTTTAATTATGTATATATTGAGAAATATAAAATATCCTCTCAAGAGCAATCTACTCAGCTCAAGATGCAGATATAACTAATAAATGCAGAGCACTTTGTGGGCTCTATCTCTATTGCATTATCCTTCTGCACTACTTGAAATAACCACTGTTCAAATTTTATGTTTATCTTTCCCTAAAACTGATTTATAGTTCATCACAAATGATGTACCCCCAAACAATGCCTTAATTTAGAATAATTTGAAAAGGATATTAATTGAATAGTACACTGTGTAATCTTCTGTGCCTTTCATTTTTTTCCACTCTGTTACATTTATCATATCTATCCTTTCCAATACATGCAATTGCCATTTTTTTCACAGCTGTTAGGTATTGTTTGAATATTCCCAAACTGTTCATACTTCTGTTGATGAGTGCTTAAGTTCTTTACATTATTGTAATTCTATATATTATTTCCATGGTGTGATTTTGTACATCTTCTGGGTTAAAAATACAAGGATTTATTTAGTATGTAGGCCCAAAAGAGATCTCAGGATCATGGAGTCAGCACAAGTTCAATTATACTAGGTAATATCAATTGTTTTCCAATGAAGTGTTTCAATTTACATTCACATCAGCAGAATGTGACAATTCCAACTGATGCATGCTTTCAATAATACTTTCTTTTCCATAAACATTTATGTTAAGTAATTTTTATGATCACTAATAAAACTGAGCATTTTTTAATATGTATACTATCATTTGTGTTTTCTCAGTTTTCTGTTGGCCTATTTTAAGATCTCTTTGTCTTTACTGTGCTGAAGCATCTGCTGTGTGCTAGAAACTTCTTTTTTTTTATCACTATATGAAGGTATAGTGATGCTTATTATATAAAGTGTCCTGAAGTAAATTAACAAGCAAATAAATAAGACAATATCAAGTATTTATAAACACTCTGAAGATAATTAAAATAAGTTAAATTAATATTTTTATGGAGTCTAAGTATTAAAGTTGAAAAGAATATGGAAATAAAAATTTGAGGGCTGAGATAGGACATCAATAGTTCTGTATGAGTTTAACATTTAAGATCTTATTATCAGTGCTGAATTTTTTTGTTTTGCTTTCATTTTTAAATTCTTTCTCAAAAAATCTATATACACAGATTCAATATGTATCAAAAGCAAATATATCTGGGTTCTGCTTTTATTACTCTTTTCATTTGTTTAATATTCAAATCTGTTTCTCTAATACACATCTGGATAATAGTTTGAGTATTTTAATTACCAGTATCTAATAATGTTACACATTTTATTTTATACACTAGTGCTAGATCAACATAGGTTCATTCTTCAAGACATTCATGATCAAGTTTTACAATAATTTTAGTAGATAAGACATAGCCTCATTTTTTTCCCATTTAGGTAAACTACCTGTAAAGGTATAATACCAAGTATGTATTACCACCAGATTGTCAGTAGACATGTTTCTGCCTCTTTTCTTAGCCTCTCTGCTTCTATTTTCTATGCTGAAAACTCCATCTTGTCCTGCTTTACTTTACCCTATATTCCTGCTTGAAAAACAGTCACAGTGCTGGTAAATAACTTAAGCTTAAGAACAAAGACCAAAAGGCATAAGTTATTCATGTGATTGGCTGAATGAGGACATAATGCATTGGTCTAGGCATGCCAGACTGTGCAGATAGGCATGCCGTTTGCACAGCATGATATGTCCTGTTAAGATAAGAGGAAGATGAGCCTCATGGCCCCAGGGGGTTTATAAGGGGCCCTTAGCAGGACATGCATTGGTAAGGAGAGAATGAGGTACAAACCTAGGCATGCCTGGGTTGCTGCAGATAGGCATGCTCTCTGCTGAAGCACAATGGTGATTCTCTAGATGCTGTGCATAGATAGCTGATGCCAGGCTTCCTCAATGCTAATGATGGTTAAATACCTAAAGGTCGGAGTAAAAGCTAACCAGCTACCAGCTAGGTGACTTTTAAAGTAATAAAAGAACTATATTCTGCACCTACAGCCCCCTCCTCACTTGACATAATCCTGAAGAACACAATAAAAGCAGTGTGCTTTTTTGAGGTGGGGCTCTTGGTCCCTGAGACCTTGAGTCCCCGGTTCTTACATTTAATTAAGATAAATGTCTCTGTGTTTTGTTTTATGTTAACTTTTTCTTAAGTTTCACAGCACCCATTCTTCAACCCTCACCTACTGAGCTGGTCTCGGCACCAGATCCCTTCCCTTTTTTAAAATTTTAGTTTCTTCAGTATCACAGTGGGTTCTGTATGGCACAGCATGAAATTTTAAGAAGCAGACACTGAAATGGAATTTGGCAAACAGAATGCTTACTAGTGGTAAATAACTATGGAAAAGATGGAGAGAAAAAGTATAGGACAGAGAAAGAAGTTGAACTGCAATGTAGACTCAACAATGCCTTGGTCAAACATATCAGGAAAGCTAGAGCATATGTAGCCCATTAGAGGAGTCCAACAGTGGGTCATGGCAGCAGGGATTTTGTGTCACTACCTTAATTAGTCATTGGATGTTGGCTGATCTGGCTTGCTTATGGCTTTTAGTGTGAGTGTCTGCAGAAAATGTATACTGTAATGGAGTCAAAAGCATAGACAGTTTGCTTGCAGCTAAGGTAACAAGTACTTCTTTGAGGGAAAATCTTGATAGTGGCTTTCCATATTCATCATAACGTGACATTAAGGCAGGTAGTCTAGATAAAATATCTGCTTCAGAAATCATTCAGTTTATGGGGACAGAAGAAAATTGGAATCAAAAGATAAGGGTAAGATCATGATTGTGTAATGTTGTTTTGGTAAAGGAGTTTCCAAAAAGGATACACTATATGTTGATGCTGTAATTTATTCAGATTTTGCATATATGTGAAATTTTGTATTGCAAATTGATATGATGACAATTTGATTTTTTTCTTGTTTTAACAAAATTATGTATTTTTAATTGTCTTCTGCTTTATTCTGTTTTGCAATGATGACATGAATTGATGTTTTTATTAATTATTTTGGCTTTTGAGGAGGCATTTTGATATGAAGACCCCATTTTTCCTCCATCAATGAAATGGATTCCTTGATTATTATTTTTATCCCCTTTACATGGTTTAGTATTTCAGCTGTCTTTATTTTCTAGATTTTAGATCTCCTAAAAATCTCTACCGTAATAATTTAGAAAGTCAAATTTGTTTGAAATAGTCTCAATCATTAAGCAGAATGAATAAGTGATGGAAGTGATGGCTGCAGTATTATATAACAATAACTATATGAGGCTTAAAAATTTAGTTTCTGTATGAATTGTTACTTTTATTTTCAGAATATCTTCTTATAATATAAAGATATTTACCTAAGCTATTATTAATTATAGCTTTAAATGGAATTCCATTTCCTGACTGTAATAAATCAGAAAGAGAACATCTTCCTTTCTGCAACAAGATTTTTAAGTACATTCCAAATATCACATTTGCAGGATAAAACAGCACTAAATTAGAGAGTGTTTAAATTTCTAACCTAAGCATGTTATCACTGATGGCTTTCTCATCTAAAGGATTTGCTGATTCAGAGTGTCCATCATGGCTCAGTGGTTAACAAATCTGACTAGGAACCATGAGGTTGGAGGTTTGAGTCCTGGCCTTTCTCAGTGGGTTAGGGATCCTACATTGCTGTGAGCAGTGGTGTAGGTCACAGACGCAGCTCAGATCCCATGTTGCTGTGGCTCTTGTGTAGGCTGGCAGCTACAGCTCCGATTAGACCCCTAGCCTGGGAATCTCCATATGCAATGAAAAAAGGAAAGACAAAAAAAAAAAAAAAAGATAAATAAATAAAGGATTTGCTGATTCAATTTAGGAATTGACCTGAACTCCCCTTACCAAATCTACAAATATAGAATTTTATACCCAGCTAAAATTATGCCTCAAAATTAAAGGCAAAGAAAGATATACTTAGAAAGAATAAAATAACTGAAATGGTTACAGGGAGAACAACATTATCAAAATAATATAGGAAATTCTTCAGGCTAAATAAAAATAACCTCAGATGGACTGAAGGTGGTGTGAGGAAATTAAAATCTGAAAAAAGGAAAATAGATGAATAAACATAAAGAAGCTGCATGTATAAAGCAGTAAATCTCAGCTGGATAAATCAGCCTCCCTGTCTTCAGACTATAATACAATGCTGCAGTCATCAAACCAGTATGTTACTGGCACAGAAACAGAAATATAGATCAATGGAACAGGATAGAAAGCACAGAAGTAAACCTTTCCACCTATGGTCGACTCATCTACAACAATGGAGGCACAAATATACAATGGATAAAAGACAGTCTCTTCAATAAGTAGTGCTGGGAAAACTGAACAGCTACATGTAAAAGGATGAAATCAGAACATTTTCTAACACCATACACAAAAATTAACTCAAAATGGATTAAATAACTGAACATAATTCCAGGCACTACAAAACTCTTAGATGAAAACACCAGCAGAACCTATTAGACATAAATCACAGAAAAATCTTTTTAGATCCACCTCCTAGAGCAATGAAAATAAAGACAAATATATACAAATGGGACCTAATTAAACTCAAAAGCTTTTGCACAGTAAAGGAAACCATAAAGAAAGTGAAAAGGCAACCCACAGAAAGGGAGGAAATACTTGCAAACAAAGCAATCAGCAAGGGATTAATCTCCAAAATATACAAACATCTCATGCAGCTCAATGTAAAAAAACAAAAACAAAAACAACCCAATCCAAAAATAGGCAGAAGATATAAATAGACATTTCTCCAAAGAAGATATAAAGATGGTCAAAAAACACACAGAAGGATGTTCAGCATGGCTAATTCATAGAGAAAGTCAAATCAAAACTACAACGAGGCTTCATCTCACACTAGTAAGAAGGGACATCATCAAAAAGTCTACAAACAATAAATGCTGGAGAAGGTGTAGAGAAGAGGGAACCCTCGTTCACCGTTGCTGGGAATGTAAATTGCTGCAACCCCTCTGGAAAATAGTACAGAGCTTCCTCAAAAAACTAAAAATAGAACTACCATATGATCCAGAAATCCTATTCCTGGGCATATATCTGGAGAAAATCATAATTCAAAAGGTCTCCAGTGTTCATTTCAGCACCATTTACAATAGCCAAGATATGAAAGCAACCTAAATATCCATCAACACAGGACTGGATATAACAATGGAATATCACTCAGCCATAAAAAGAATTAAATAATGTAATTTGAAGCAATACGGATGGACCTAGAAATGATCATTCTAAGTGAAGCAAGTCAGAGAAAGACAAATATCATATGATATCACTTATATGAAGAATCTAAAAAATGATACAAATTAACTTACCAAACAAAAACAGACTCACAGACTTCAAAAACAAATTTACAATTACCAAAGGGGATGAGGACAGGGGATGGACTGGGGGTTTGGAAATGGCATATACACACTATTGTATATGGAACAGTCAACAGGGAACTCTACCCAATATTCTGTGATAAACTATGATGGAAAAGAAACTGAAAAAGAATGGATATGTATATACATACAACTGAATCACTCTGTTGTACAGCAGAAATTATCCCAATACTGTAAATGAAATATACTTCAATAAAACTTTAAAAAAGAAAAAAGTAGTAAATCTCAATTATTTCATATATATAATTAATTGTAAGACATATATAAAAGGAATAATATACAATGCAATATTGCTAGAGATAACAGCTGTGGTAGAAATGCAATATCATTATCAGTAATATGTCCATTCCAACTGTGTAGTTTACATATCTATAGACAAATGAATGATTCCAATTATTATTCAGTCAATAAACCTACAAGTTAAAAATTTTTAGTTCCAGTGAAGCAAGTTTATGGAAAGTTGGTATGTTTAATTTGTGTTCCATAGTCTCTTTGGAGATAGAGTAATTCTCTAATTCTGTTTATAGTCCATTTGTTCTTTTCATGTGAGATACAAGAAATAATTCTCAGCTAAAAAGCATCTAAGAAACATTATTAGTTGACATTATTATTAACATGGTATAAAATATCCACTTTTAGGACTTAAATGGCTGCCTACTGGAAACAATATTTAGGTTTTCACATTAAACTTGACCAAATTTATTTTTTTATTTTTCTCCTCCTTATGCACTTTCTTTGAAAATAGGATTTTACTTCCATGAAAATGGCATGTTTTATAATGTTGCTAACCCAGAAGGCTTTCAATGATATTTATGACACCAAATGTATGGAATACATGCATATTAAAGATTTCATTAATTATTTTTACTTTTATAGATAGCAGTGAATATATAAGAACTGAATAGGTCTTTCAAAATATGATATTTTATTCAGTAAAAATTATTCTACTACAGATCCACAAATAATCCTAAAGTTCACAATCAAAAGAAACTGTAGGTGAACTGGTAATATTTAATGAAATAAATTTTTGGAAGAATTTTAAGTATATTACCCAATTTCATCATACTATTAACACTATGGTGTTAGTATTATTACCCTAATTTTGTAGATTAAAAAACTGAGCATGAAAACATTAAGTAAATTCCGTTCAAGTTAGAATTTGGATATGTGCTTCCTTCATTTCCCTCAATGAAAAAATTATTTACAGCGAATTTCAGGACTCCTGAAATTCCATGTTCATGGAATATTTTGTAGAAGTATAAAAGTATGCAATTACTTAAAATTACAAATAAAACATAATTAAAGAAAACAGAGAAGCAAAATTTTTGTACAGCAGTATTAAATTTTGTTTTTTTCTTTTTCAAGACTAAAATATTTACAGAGAATAAAGCACGTTGTACATGGTAACATCAAAGTGCTTCCACGAAAATGAATGTATATGTTCTGACTACTTCTATGATTGGTAGTTCCTATCAAGTTTCAATAAGGCCAAGCTGCACTGTAGAGTAGTGAGCTGCTGACTGTGAAGTCACATCATCTTTTCTCTAAGGAAGCTCATAACTAGAAATACCTTTTGGGTTTGTCTGTAGGTAGAGATATCACAAAAAAAATTCAGTGGCAGTATTTGAGATTAAAATGAAGAGAGTAACAGTTTTGAAATTAACTTTAAAAATAGTTCCTGTTATGAATATTTTATGGAAAGCAGTTCCACCAATTAGCTCCTAGGTGTGCAGAGACCTGATAGCTGGATGCTGCCTGAGGCACATATGACACTAGAAAAGTAAATCAGCTCTGAAGAATTCAGAGGACAGGTTCGAACATGAACATAGATTAACTCACACAAAAATCAATGGACTGAAGTGTGGAGTTCTTTAAAAATTTGCACTGAGATTGTAAACTCAATTCTCAATTGCTCAGTCTGTGTAATTGCTTGGATACACGTGTGTAAGAAGACTTGGAGACAGATGATGATCTTTTATTCTCACCCTATGGATTCTGTCCTCTCTTTGAATTTATTATCGGTTCCTTCAAAGTAAATGTTCACTGGGGCTTAGATCAGAGATGAAAACCTGGCACATAATTATGTTTGTTAATCTAGCTAACAGAGGATTTGGCAAATGACTGTTTCCTATTTGAGTCCTCTCAAAAATGAGTAGCTCTCGATGAGTTTTAAACCAATAACTAGAAAACTGATTTTAAGTTTTGACTATAGAAGCATTCTATGATCATGTAAACATTTCAGATGTTTTACATAACTTGTATCATGTTTTCAAAATTGCAAACCTAATGATGAGCAAGTCTATGGGATGGTTTTTTCACCATAACATTGGAAATGGAAGAGTTAACCATTAAATATTTCTATTTCATGTAAAATTTGTTCTGGTGTGTTAGAATTCCTATTTTCTGAAAATATGTAATTAATCCAGCTTTACTCTCATCTTACATACCTACTTTTTATATCAATGTGAATTATAATTTAATATTCTTGGTAGTTTACAGCTGCTTGCTCAGCTGCATCATATTGTCCAACTCTCAGAATGTCACTCACCTAAGACTTAATGTGAGTAGCATTCTAAAGTGCAACCTCAAAAAAGACTGCCCTTGTTGTAGTGACTATTACTGGAAAAGGTCATTATAATACAATGGGGAAAACTATTAGGAAGATGAAATCTACTGCAAATATTTCTGAGATTTACTTATTTATTCAGCACTTATTTACAAAACTCTGCCATGTACCATTTAGTACACTAAGTACATGAAAAGATGTTCAATAACACCAATAATGAGGGAAAGGCAAGTCAAAACTACAATGAGATACCACCTCACATCCATTAGGATGGCTGCTATTAAGAAAAAAGAGAACAACAAGAGTTGGTGAGGATGTGAAAAAACTGAAATCCTTGTGTACTACTGGTGGATAAGTAAAATGGTACTGCCATTGTGGAAAACAGTATGGCAGTTCCTCAAAAGATTAAAAAGAGAATTATCATAAGATCCAGCAATTCCATTTCTGGGTATATATCCAAAAGAACTGAAAGGGGGTCTTGAAGAGATATTTGTACACCCATATTTATAGTAGCATTACTCACAATCACTGAAACACAGAAGCAACTCAAGTATTCATAGTTAGATGAATGCATAAGCAAAATGTGGTATATACATACAATGGAATATCATTCAGCTTTAAAAAGTAAGGAAATTCTGCAATATGCTACAATTTAGATGTATTGTAGAAAATATCAGAAAGAGAAAATACAATGGTGGTTCTTAGGGAACAGGGAAATTGGAAAATGCAGAATTATTGTTTAATGGGTACAGAGTTTCAGTTTTACAGATTGAAAAGTATGTAAAGGGATGGTGGTTGATTGCATGTTATGAGTACCTTTAATACCACTAAACTGTACACGTAAAAAGGTTAAGTTGTAAAGTTTATAAGGATTTTACTACAATACAAAAATTTGAAAAGAGAAAAGGAAACCAAGGAATTTATTGAAAAGAAGAAAATAAAATATTATTTCTAAAATCATATAAATGTATTTCCCAAACAATATTCATACTTTATAAATGAAACTTTACTCTTTACCTTCTAAAGTAGTTAAATATTTAAGTAATAAAGTATGGTGAAACATGTTTAAAGAAGATAATAAATGCCTAGGAGCCTAATAAGAAAATATTTTAAATGCCTTCCCAATATGTTATCATTCATAATTAAATGAGAAAGTGCCTCAGAGTGCCATATCATAAGTTGAAAACAGAGAGTGTTATATTACCTTTCACTAAGTCACTTCTCGTGTGATAATAACTGATCAAAAGTTGCTTCAATCTTTCCTGAAAAAAATTAATTTGAAATTTTATTATAAACTATGTTGGTTCTCCATAAAAGAGAAAACTTTATGTCCCAAATAAGTTATAATTTGGAAATTTCCAATGCATGCTCATATTTGCTGGAACATTTAGATTTGCTAATACTTCAGGCTATTGTAATATATTAGATGAAAAAAGATATATTAAATAAAATTTTGAAGCATGCTGCTCAAGTAGGTATTACTGTTACTGTGGAGCAATAACTAATAACCCTGATAACTGATTGTCCTAAATAATATATCATTTAGATGACTGAGTTTCATGTCAGGTGAAATCCTTTATTTATTTATTTTTCATTATATGTGCCTCTGAAACTGAGAAGGAAAAGCATCTCTTGCATTCGAAGCTGCAATGTTAAATGAAAGTTAAATTCTATACCCCTAAATTGGAAGCTATATTTTTAAACATTTATGAATAGTTGGAAAAGGTTCTTATGAAAATATGTCTGAATAATATAGTAACTGTATCTGTAGTCTCATTTCTTTCTTTTACTTGCCTTGGCGAACTAGCTTGCTTTGGACAATGTTGGCAATTTTTTAAGCCTTACTCATCTGGAAAATGTGAAAAAGCATCTATTGCCAATTAGATAAATAACATTTGCAAATACACTTTAAAAAAAATAAAGAATTAAAGAAATCTAAAATAGTATTATCAGTTTAGTCTTATTAAACCTAATAGAGAACTCGTGTACTGTCTTTTTTAAAACACTGTTTCCATGTATTTCAAATTATCAGTATTACATTTTAGAAGTCAGATTTATTAAAGTATAATTTTATACAGTATAATTCACCTCTTTGGGTGTACAATCCTATGAATTTTATAACTGTTCCTATCATTTAACCAGCAACACTTTCAAGATACAAAGTATTTCTATAATCTTCAAACTTCCTTTGTGCCACATTTTGTCAATTCTCTATCTCCACCTTCAACTCCTGAAACAAGTTATCTCTTTTTTGTCCCTGTAATTTTACATTTTCCAGAATGTCACAGACATTGAATTACACTGTAGGTAGCCTTTGAGTCCAATTTCTTTCACTTAGCAAGACATTTCAGAGATTTTGAGATGTATCAGTAGTTTGTTCCTTTTTATTGAATGAATAAACAAAAATTTGTTTATGCATTCTGTAGTTAATGGTAGTTACATTTGTCTAGTTTTAGGCAATTCTGAAAATGCTCTTAGCAACACTCATTTATAGATTTTGTTATAGATATACATTTTTACTTCTCTTGAATAAGTACCTAGGAATGGGATTGGTGGGCCATATGATAGGTATGTGTTCAACTTTATAAGAAAATGAGAACTGCTTTCCAAAGAATACCATTTTTTTTTAGGGCTACACCTGCAGCATATGGAAGTTCCCAGGCTAGGTGTAAGATATGAGATACAGCTGCTGGCCTATACCACACCAACAGCAATGCAGGATCTAAGCCACATCTGCGACCTGCACCACAGCTCATGGCAATGCCAGATCCCTAACCCACTGGCCAGGGATCAAACTGCATCCTCATGGATACTAGTCCGTTTCATTACAGCTGAGCCACAATGGGAACTCCCTAAAGAATACCATTTTGTACTCATGTCAACAATAGGTGAGATTGCCAATTGCTTCAAACCCTTATCAGTAATTGCTATTGCCATTTTAAAGCTGTTCTAATATGTGTTGTATCTCTGGTTTAACTTAGTTTTTTTTTTTTCTAATAAATAATGACATTAATCATCTTTTCACGTTTATTGCCCCATCTGTTCTTTGCTGAAATTGTAGTTCAAATCTTTTAGTGCATTATTTTAAAGTTAACTTTTTTATTTTATTTCTACTAAGTCATGAGAGTTTTAATATATTCTGGAAACCAATCATTTATCAGATATGTATTACATAAATGTTGCTTTTTCTTTTCATTTCCTTAAATGTCTTTCACAGAGTAGAGGTTTTACTATTGAGCAGAGGTTTTACTATTGTAAAGTTCTACTTACCAATTCACATTACATCTCTTTCTTAAACACAAACTTAGAAATTGCAATTGAGTCTAGTCTGTTCCCAGTGGCATCTTGTGAAAAAGCTAGCTAACTGCCTTAAACTTAGCCACAGTTAGGTAGGTCAAGACTTCTCCTGTCTAAACAAATAATCAGGTAATTTAAGAGTGACATTCTTTTTTTTTCATTGTTATTTCCCCCAACACACTTTTTTTTTTCACTGTACAGCATGGGGACCCAGTGACACATACATGTATACATAATTTTTTTCTCCCATTGTCGTGCTCGATTATAAGTATCTAGACATAGTTCTCAGTGCTACACAGCAGGATCTCATTGTTAATCAATCCCAAAAGGAATAGTTTTGCATACATTAACCTCAAGCTCCCAATCCCTCCCACTCCCTCCCCCGCCTTGGGCAACCACAAGTCTTTTCTCCAAGTCCATGATTTTCTTTTCTGTGGAAAGGTTCATTTGAGCTGTATATTAGATTCCAGATATAAGTGAAATCATATGGTATTTGTCTTTCTCTTTCTGACTTCACTCAGGATGAGAGTCTCTAGTTCCACCCATGTTGCTGCAAATGGCATTATTTCATTCCTTTTTATGGATGAGTAGTATTCCATTGTGTATATATACCACATCTTCCTAATTCAATCATCTGTCAATGGACATTTGGGTTATTTCCATATCTTGGCTATTGTGAATAGAGCTGCAATGAACATGCGGGTGCATGTGTCTTTTTTAAGGAAAGTTTTGTCTAGATATATGCCCAAGAGTGGAACTTCTGAATTATATGATAGTTCTATATACAGATTTCTAAGGTACCTCCATACTTGTCATGAGACATGTTTCTACAATATTTTCTTAGCCTCTTTGCTTCTATTTTCTATGCTGAAAACTCCATCTTGTCCTGCTTTACTTTACTTCATCTTCCTGCTTAAAAAAAGGTCACAGTGATGGTAAATGACTTAAGCTTAAGAACAAAGACCTAAAGGCATAAGTTATCCATAGGGTCAGCTGAATGAGGACATAATGCCTTGGTCTAGGCATGCTAGACCTGTGTGGATTTGCACACCATTTGCACAGCATGATATGTCCTCCCAAGAATACGAGAAAGAGGAATCTCATGGCCCCACAGGGTTTATGAGGGGTCATTAGCAGGATATGCATTAGCAAGGAGAACTGAGGTGCAAACCTAGGCACTCCAAGTTGCTGCCGATGGGCACGCCTTCTGCAGAAGCACAATGGTGATTCTCTAGAAGCTATGCATAGATAGCTGAGGCCAAGCTTCCTCAAATGCTAATGATTGTTAATTGCCTAAAGGTCAGAATAAAAGCTTAATCAGCAACTGGCTATGTGACTTTTAAAATAACTTAAAAAAACCTATATCCTGCACCTACAACCCCCTCCTCATTTGACTTAATCCTCAAGAACACAATAAAAGCAGTGTGGTTTCTTGAGGCGGTGCTCTTGGTCCCTGAGACCTTGAGTTCCCCGGTTCCCACCTTTACTTAAGATAAATGTCTATGTGTCTTCTTTTATGTTAACTTTTTTCCTTAAGTTTCACAGCACCCATTCTTCAGCCCCAAACTGCTGAGCTGTTCTCAGCACATACTGTTTTCCACAGCGGCTGTACCAATTTATGTTCCCACCAACAGTGCAGGAGGGTTCCCTTTTCTCCACACCCCATACAGCACTTGTTATTTGTGGACTTATTGATGATGGCCATTCTGACTAGTGTGAGGTGGTACTTCATGGTAGTTTTGATTTGCATTTCTCTAATAATAAGGGATGTTGAGTTTTTTCATGTGCTTGTTGGCCATCTGTATATCCTCCTTGGAGAAATGTCTATTCAGGTCTTTTGCCCATTTTTCAATTGGGTTTTTGATTTTTTTGCTGTTGAGTTGTATAAGTTGTTTGCATATTTTTGAGATTAAGCCCTTGTCAGTTTCATCATTTGAAACTATTTTCTCCCATTCTGTAAGTGGTGTTTTTGTTTTCTTTCTGGTTTCCTCTGCTGTGTAAAAGCTTGTCAGTTTGATTAGGTCCCACTGGTTTATTTTTGCTTTTATTTCTGTTGCTTTGGGAGACTGACCTGAAAACATATTCATAAGGTTGATATCAGAGAGTGTTTTGCCCGTGTTCTTTTATAGGAGATTGATGGTGTCTTGTCTTATATTTAAGTCTTTCAGCCATTTTGAGTTTATTTTCATTCGTGGTATGAGGGCATATTCTAGTTTCATTGATTTGGATGCAGCTGTCCAGGTTTTCCAGCAATTCTTGCCTAATAGACTATCTTTTTCCCATTTTATGTTCTTGCCTCCTTTGTCAAAGATTAATTGACTGTAGGTACCAGGGTTTATTTCTGCATTCTCTATTCTGTTCCATTGGTCTGTATCTCTGTTTTGGTACCAGTGCCACACTGTCTTGATGACTGTGGCTTTGTAATATTACTTGAGGTCTGGGAGAGTGATGCCTCCTGCTTGGTTTTTGTTTCTCTGGATTGCTTTGGTAATTCTGTTTTTTTTGGGGTTCCATATAAATTTTTGGATTATTTGTTCTGGTTCTGTGAAAAATGTCATGGGTAATTTGATAGGGATTGCATTGAATCTGTAAATTGCTTTGGGTAGTATGGCCATTTTTACAATATTAATTTTTCCAGTCCAGGAGCATGGAATATCTTTCCATTTCTTTACATCTTCTTTAATTTCTTTGATTAATATTTTATAGTTCTCAGCATATATGTCCTTTACCTTCTTGGTCAGGTGTATTTCCAGGTATTTGATTTTTTGGGGTGCAATTTTAAAAGGTATTATATTTTTGTATTCCTTTTCTAATAATTTATTGTTAGTATACAGAAATAAGACTGATTTCTGAATGTTAATCTTGTATCCTGCTACTTTGCTGAATTGGTTGATCAGTTCAAGCAGTTTTTGAGTTGAGTCCTTAGGGTTTTCTATATATATAGTATCATGTCACCTGCATACAGTGACAGTTTTATCTCTTCTCTTCCTATATGGATGCCTTTTATTTCTTTTGTTTGTCTGATTGCTATTGCTAGGAACTCCAATACTATGTTGAAGAGCAGTGCTGAGAGTGGGCATCCATGTCTTGTTCCAGATTTTAGTGGAGAGGTTTTTATCTTTTCTCCATTGAGTATTGTATTTGCTGTTGTTTGTCATAAACGGCTTTGATTATGTTAAGGAATGTTCCCCCTATACCCACTTTGGTGAGAGTTTTTATCATAAATGGATGCTGGATTTTGTCAAATGCTTTTTCTGCATCTATTGAGATGGTCTTGTGGTTTTTGACTTTTCTTTATGACTTTTCTTTATGGTTTATGACATTGATGGATTTGCATATGTTGAACCATCCTTGTGAACCCAGGATGAATCCCACCTGGTCACGGTGTATGATCTTTTTCATATGTTGTTGGATTCGGTTGGCTAAAATTTTGTTGAGAATTTTTGCATCTATATTCATCAAAGATATTGGCCTATAGTTTTTTTTTTTTAGTGGTATCTTTGTCTGGTTTTGGAATTAGGGTGATGGTAGCATCATACAATGTTTTTGAGAGTGTTCCTTCTTCTTCAACCTTTTGAGATAGCTTGAGGATGGGTATAAGTTCCTCTCTGTATGCTTGGTAGAATTCTCCTGTGAAGCCTTCTGGTCCTGGACTTTTATTTATAGGGTGTGTTTTTATGACATATTCAATTTCATTTCTAGTGATCAGTCTGTTCAGTTGATCTACTTCTTCTTGATTCAGTTTTGACAGGCTGTAAGATTATAGAAAATTGTCCATTTCTTCCAGATTGTCAACTTTGTTGGCATATAATTGTGCATAGTATTCTCATATAATGGTTTGTATATCTGCAGTATCCATTTTGATTTCTCCTTTTTCATTTCTTATTTTGTTTATTTGGGTTATTTCTCTCCTCTTCTTAGTGAGTCTAGCCAGAGGTTTGTCAATTTTGTTTACCTTTTCAAAGAACCAACTCTTGGTTTTATTGATTTTTTCTATTGTTTTTTGAATCTCTATTTTATTGATTTCCTCTTTGATCTTTATAATTTCCTTCCTTCTGCTGACTTTAGGGTTTTTTTTTTTGTTGTTGTTCTTCTTCTAATTCATTTAGGTGGTGGGTTAAGTTGTCAATTTGAGATCTTTCTTCTTTTTTGAGGAAGGCTTGTATTGCTATGAACTTCCCTTTGAGCACTGCTTTTGTGGTGTCCCATAGATTTTGAGTGGTTCTGTCTTCATTATCATTTATCTTGAGGTATTTTTTAATTTCCCTTCTTGATTTCCATTGACCCATTTTTTTTTAGTAGCATGTTGTTTAGTCTCCATGTAGTAGGTTTTTTCTCATTTCTTTTCCCATGGTTGATTTCTAGTTTTATGCCATTGTGGTCAGAGAAGATACTTGAAACAATTTCTTTGCTCCTAAATTTGTTGAGGTTAGCTTTGTGCCCCAATAAGTGATCAATTCTTGAGAATGTTCCATGCGCATTTGAGAAGAATGTATATTCTGATTTTTTTTGGATGTAGTGTCCTGAAAATGCCAGTTAAGTCTAACTTTTCTATTGTTTCCTTTAGGATCTCTGTTGCTTTATTGGTTTTCTGCCTAGAGGATCTGTCCATTAAAGTCTCCTACTATGATTGTATTCCCATCAATTTCTCCTTTTATGTATGTTAATCTTTGTTGTTTGTATCTGGGTGCTCCTATATTTGGGGCATATATGTTGACAATTGTAATATTCTCTTCTTGAATGGATCCTTTCACCATTAAATAGTGTCCTTTAGCCATTAAATAGTGTCCTTCTTTGTCTTTCTTTATGGTCTTTGTTTTAAAGTCTATTTTGTCTGATATGAGTATTGCAATTCCTGCTTTCCTGTCTTGTCCATTGGCATGAAATATCTTTTCCCACCTTCCTTTCAATCTATATGTGTCCTTTTTCCTAAGGTGAGTTTCTTGTAGGCAGAAGATTGAAGGTTTTTGCTTTTTTTACCCAATCTGCCACTCTGTCTCTTTTGATTGGAGCATTCAGTCCATTGACATTTATGGTGATAATTGATAGATGTTTATTTATTGCCATTTTACACCTCATTTTCCAGTTGATTCTATGATTCTCCATTCTTCCTTTCTTTTTTTGGTTGGATGGCTTCCATTTATTTTATGCTTGAGTATTTTCTTTTCATTTTTTTGTGAATGTAATACTCGGTTTTGATTTGTGCTTGCCCTGTTTTTTAAGTATGTTAACCCCTTCCTATAACTGTGTGTTTTAGCCTGATAGTCCTGTAGATTCGTACACTTCATTACCATAATAAAATTTAAAAAAAATAGAAAAAAAGAATCTATTTATTTCCTTACTTCCCTTGCCCACATTTTATAATTTTGATGTCTTTTTTATTTTATTTTAAACATCTTCATGATTAGATCTGTATGCTGGCTTAAGTGACTATTCTCTGATTGTGGTTTCCTCCATCCTAGTTCTTCTTTTTTTTTTAATTTAAAGAAGCCCTTTCAGTATTTCTTTTAGAATGGGTTTTGTATTGCTGCACTCTTAGCTTTTGTTTGTTGGAGAAATTTTTTATTTCCCCTTTTATTTTAAATGATATTCTTGGTGGATAGAGTATTCTAGGTTGCATATTTTTTCCTGTCAGCACTTTAAATATCTCTTGCCATTCCCTCTTGGCCTGTAGAGTTTCCATTGAGAAATCAGCTGATAGTCTTACCAAGGTTCCCTTATAATTGCTTTTCTCCTGCTGCCTTTAGAATCCTCTCTTTATCATTAACTTTTGCCATTTTTATTATAATACGTCTTGGTGTGGGTCTATTTGTGTTCAACTTGTTTGGGGCCCTATGAGTTTCCTGTATCTTTAAATCATTATCCTTTACATTTGGAAAGTTTCCAGCAATAATTTCTTCAAATATATTTTCAATCCCCTTTTCTTTTTCTTCTCCTTCTGGAATTTCTATTATGTGTAGATTGGCCCACTTTATATTGTCCCATAATCTCTTATATTGCTTTCATGTTTTTTCATTTGGTTTTCTGTCTGGTGTCCTATTTGGGTGATTTCCATTATTCTATCTTCCACATCACTAATTTGTTCCTCTGCATTATTCATTCTGGTTTTTACTGCCCTTAGCTCAGTTCGTACCTCAGCAAATAAATTTTCCAGTTTTTCTTGGCTTCTCCTTATAGTTTCTAGTTCCTTTATGAGGGAGTCTGTGTTATTGTTCATAGCTTCTCTTAATTCCTTCAGTATTTTCACTATCTCCCTTTTGCACTCCAAGTCTGTCAGACTACAGAGGTCTGTTTCACTGTTGACTGCTTTAGGTGCATTCTCCTGTTGCTTTAACTGGGAATGGTTTATGAGCTTCTCCATCTTGCTTGTGTTTTTCTTTTTCTTGGTGGAGGTGCACTCCCTGTGGCCGGGTGGGTCTTGCCCTGGCGCTGCTGCAGAGTGCTTCCCGAGGGCAGGTGGTGTTAGCCGGCCTCTCTGCGGAAGCAAGGCATTTCCCAAAGGTGGGAGGGGCTAGCCGGGTCGCTCCGCTGCAGAGGGCCTTCCTGAGGGTTGGCAGGACTGGCAGGTGTTCACCACGGTGGAGGTGCAATTCTTGTGGCCAGGCAGGGCTTGCCCTGGTGCTCCTTGATAGCGCGAGTGCTTCCCGAGGGCAGGCGGTGCTGGTTGGCTTGCTCCCTGGTGGAGGGCACTTCCTGGGGGCAGGCGGGACTGGCAGGTGCACACCGTGGTGGAAGTGCACTCCCCAAGGCTGGGCAGGGTATGCCCTGGGCTTCCCAAGGGTGGGGTAGTGCTGGTCATCCCACTCTGCCACGGTGGGGTGCTTCCCTAGGGTAGGCGAGGCTAGCTGGGTCACTCTAAGGCAGTGGAGCACTTCCCAAGGGTGGGCAGTGCTGGCTGCCTTGCTCTGTGGGAGCAGGATGCTTCCCAAGGGTGGGCAGGGCTAGCTGGGTCACTCCCCAGCGAGGGCATTTCCCGAGGGCAGGCAGGGACAGTCGGGTCACTCCCAGGCAGCAAAGCACTTCCCGAGGGTGGGTGGTGCTGGCCTGCTTGCTCTGTGGGAGCGGGGTGCTTCCCCAGGGCAGGTGGGGCTAGCAGGGTCACTCCACAGAGGAAGGCGCTTCCCAAGGGCTGGCAGGGTTAGCCGGGTTGAGAGTGACCTTCTTAACAACATTTTGACACTGGCAACACAAACATTGTTTCTGCATCTACTGAGTAATATTTTTAAATTAAAACTTACACATTATTTCATTTTTTATCTGTGATATAGTTATTATTAAAATCTAGTTAATCCAGTTTTAAAGTCAGATCTCTTCCCTAGGAAGGGTCTAGATCATTGATTCTCTATGTGTGGCCCCAAACTGGCAGTAGAGACATCAGATGAACTTGTTATAAATGCTAATTTCTGAACCCCATTCCAGAGCTGCTAAAGTAGAAACTCTGAGGATGCAACCCAGAAATCAGTGTTTTAACCAATCCCCCATGTCATCACTTTGGATGCTATAGTTTAAGCATGACTGATCTGAGTACACTTATGTTTCTATTTAGCAAACTCTTACTTGTTCTTATCATTTGAGCCCTGGGTTTGATTGAAAGCATTTTTTCCTTGCTTGCTGGGTAAATTAAATTTATAACCTTAAATAATGTCTATAGTACAGTATATCTGAATAAGTTATGCTCTATTGAAATTTACATACATATTTTACTATCTGAAAATGAACTTGAATGCCTATTAATAGAAAATACTTGTACCTACTTCTCTGAAACAAATTGTAAATAAATATAAATCATGTGCTGAACAATTTCCCCTAAAAGTCTATGTAACTTCAGTGGACACAAGTGAACTTACCAAATGATTCTAAATTTAATTGACATTTAAAAATCACATTTTAAAAATCTTTCTGATACAAAAATAGGCAGATCACCATATAAGGACAAAACAATATATATTATTAGAATTAAAAGACCTTTTTTGGTTAAATTTTTATCATAATTTAATTTTTATATTATTCTATGTTATTTTTGGTTAAATTTAACTATTAACTATTTTATCTATTTATCTGTATATATATATATTTTATAAGGATGATTTTCATGACAATGGGTATAGGTTTTCAGTAAATAACAGCATTGAAAGTGCTATGACTTTGAGATTGTGTTTTGGGTTATTCCATTAACCCTAAGGGACTTTTATATTTACTTTTTTTTGGAAGGACTTAATTTGAAGAACAAAAGTAAAGATCAGATTTAAAATAGAATAGATAAGCCTTTCTCTCTGAGATAAAATACTCATAAAGACATGCTTACATCTTGGGTTACAAAATGAATAATTTAAAACTAAACTAAATGAATTATTTCCATATATGGTTGCTATTTAAAGGATATTTTCTTCCATCAGTAAAATATATTCACTCACATTTATTCCATAAATAAAGATATTTTCCTTACTCTAAGAAGAAAATCAAACTATATTTACATTATAGTTCCTATAGATTAAATGTTATATTTTTAAATGTTTCATTTTAATTATTTTATACATAAAAGTAATTTGATATCTTAATGGGTAATAATTATCTTAAATTTTATTCTTTAAACAAATGTTTGTTACATTTTCCAGTATATATGGCATTTATTAAGAAAGACATTGAAAATAGAATATTAAATAAACATATACTGTCTCTGATCTCATGAAGATTAAAATCTAAAGGGAGGGATGCCATAGGCCAAAAGGACAGAGTAGGAAGACCTTGAACTGACTTTCCTGAGATATACCAAATGTACAACTCACTACAGAGCAACTATCTATGAGAATGACCAGAACAGCAGCAAAAACAATTTTCCACAACTGAAGATAGAAAGAAGGAATCACAAGGAGAGAGGCAGGAATGGCAGAGATGCTGTACAGTCAGGATACACTGTTTCAACAGGCAATCCACAAATGGAAGAAATATCAAAATCACAGCCACAGTGGGTGCCCCAAGCCAGGGGTCCTACAATAGGAAGATGAGACCCTGAAACATCTGCCTTTGAAAACTAGCGGGGTTTATGTTTGGGAGATGTGAAGGGCTACAGGAAACAGAGACTCTGATCTCAAAGGATGCACACAAAATCTCACATGCTTGGAATCCCAGAAAAAATGCAATAGTTTGAAAACGCCTTGGTCAAACACATGCACTGATCTTGAAAAACCTCTTGGAGAGACAGAAGGCAAGTGGGACTCACCATGGGGACAGAGATGCTAGTGGCAGGAATCTGGGAGAGCTATTTCTACTGCAAAAGCACTGGTGCTATCAAACACCATTTTGAAACCCTCCCTCCATCCTATAAGCACCTTGAAGCTGACCGTAACCAATAATAGGGGGGCATCAGCCCTGAGGCCATATGGGCCCAGCAGATGGCACTGTGGGGACCTGGCCATGCCCACCAGGAGACTCGGACCCACCTAGGTCACAGAGCCAACTGCATGTGAAGCCTTCCAATGGGCCAATAGCCATAGCTGATTAAAACGTAAAAGGAATCCAAATATACATTAGAAGTAGTCAACAAATCACAAGGGAAAAGAGCAAAAGAAGGAGAAAGGAACACAAAACAGCTTCAAAAACTACCTAAAGACATTTAACAAAATGGCAATTAAGTGAGAGAGAGAGAGAGAGTGTGTGTGTGTGTGTGTGTGTGTGTGTGTAATAAATGCTCCAATCAAAGGACACAAAGTGGCTGAATAAATAAAAAATGAGAACTATATATATACTGCCTACAAGAAATTCACTTCATCTCTAAAGACACACTCAGACTGAGAGTGAGAGGATAGATATTTTATGAAAATGAAAAGAAAGCCTTGGTAGCTACATTTATAAGACAAAATAGACTTTAAGACAAAGTCCATAACAAGAGACAAAAAAGAACATAACACAATGATAGAGGGATGAACCCAACAAGAAAATATAACAATTGTAAATATGTATACACCCAACACAGAAGCACCTAAATATATAAAGCAAGTATTAGGAAACCTAAAGGGAGAAACTAACATTAACAAAATAACACAATAATAGCTGGGCACTATAATACCCATTTATATCAATGGAGAGATAATCCAGAAAAAAAAATTGATAAGAAATTACTGGCAATAACTGCCATATTAAACCAGGTAAAATTAATAGATAGATATCCAACAAAAAAAAAATCATTCTTTTCAAGTATACATGGAATATTCTGCAGGTAAAAAAGCCTACCACAAGAAACAGAAGAAGTTTCAAACAATCTCACCATACACCTAAAGGAACTAGAACAAGAACGAACAAAACACAAAGTTAGTAGAAGGAAAAAAATAATAAATATCAGAGCAGAAGTAAATAAAAAAGAGACTATAAAAACAACAGAATAGCTCAATCAAAAGATCTTTTGAAAAGATAAACAAAATTGATAGACTTTTAACTAAAAATTTCATGGAAAAAAAAGAGGGATAGCTCAAATAGATAAAATCAGAAATAAAAATGAAGGGAGTTCCTGCTGTGGCTCAACAGGTTAAGAAGCTAACATGGTGTTTGTGAGGATACAGGTTTGATCCCTGATCTCACTCAGTGGGTTAAGGATCTGGCACTGCCACAAACTGTGGCATAGGTCACAGATGTGGCTTGGATCTGGCGTTTCTGCGGCTATGGTGGGAGCTGGCAGCTGCAGCTCTAATGTGATCCTTAGCCTGGAAACTTCCATATGCCATGAGGGTGGTCGTGAAAAGAAAAGAATAGAAAAAAGAAGTAAAAATGGAGAAGCTACAACTGACACTACAGAAATCCAAAGAATCATAAGAGATTACTAGGAATATTTTCACCCCAATAAAATGGACAGCCTAGAAAAAATGGATAAATTCCTAGAAATATCCAAATCCTAAGACTAAATTAGGAAGAAACACAAAATATAAACAGACCAAATACCAGTAACAAAACTGAATTAGTAATCAAAAAAAAAAAAAATGTTCAGGACTGTATAGCTTCACAGGTGCATAATGTCACACATTTAAAAAAAGAGTTAACATTTACCATTCTGAAGCGATTTCAAAAAATTGAAGAGGAAGGAATGATCCCACATTCATTTTACAAGGCGAGCATCACCCTTATACCAAAACCAAGACAAAGACACTACAAAACCAAAAATTACAGGCCCATATCACTGATGAACACAGATGCAAAAATCCTCAACAAAATGTTAGCCAAAAAAAAGAAAAAAACTAAGAACTACATTTAAAAGGATCATAGATAGTGATCATGTGGGATTTATCCCAGAGATGCAAGAATGATTCAATATCCAAAATCAATGTTGATATACTACATTAACAAATTGAAAAACAAAAATCACATAATCATCACAATAGATGCAGAAAAATCATTTGACAGAATTCAACATTTTTTTCTTGATTAAAAAAACCTTGAACACAATAGGTATATGGGGAACATATTTCAACATATATGTCATACGTGACAAACCCACAGTGGAAATCATGACCAACAGTGAAAAGCTAAAAGAAGTTCCTCTAAAATTGGAAACGAGCCAAGGATGCTTACTCTCATCATTTTTGTTCAACCTAGTACTGGAAGTCTTAGCCACAGCAGTCAGATAAGAAAAAGAAATTAAAGAAATCCAACTTGGAAAAAAAGTAAAATGATCACTGTTTTCAGATGACATTATACTATATACAGAAATTCAAAAGATGCCATCAAAGACTATCAGAATTCATACATGAATTCAGTAAAGTTTCAGGACACATGGATCAATGGAAGATAATAGAGAGCCCAGAAATAAACCCATACTTACATGTTTGATTAATCTACAACAAAGGAGACAAGAATATGGAGTAGGGAAAAAAAGACAGCCTCTTTAATAAATGGTGTTGAGAAAACTAGACAGCTACATGCAAAAGAATCAAACTGTACTACTTTATGACTCCATATATAAAATTAAATTCAAAATGGAACAAACATTTAAATGTAAGAGTTAAAACCATAAACTCCTAGACAAAAACATAAGCAGCATGCTCTTTGCCTTCAGTCACAGCAATATTTTTTTGGAACTGTTTCCTTAGGCAATAAAAATGAAAGCTAAAATAATCAAATGGGGTTACATCAAACTAAAAAGCTTTTGTATAGCAAAAGAAATTATCAACAAAATGAAAAGGCAGCCTAATACATGGGAGAAGATATTTGCAAGTGGTATATCTGATACAGGGTTGATATCCACAATATATAAAAATTCATACAATTCAATATCAATAAAACCCCAAGCAACCTGATTTAAAAAATGGGCAGAGGATCTGAATATACATTTTACCAAAAAAGACATAGAGATAGCCAACAGACATGTGAAAAGATGCTCAACATCATAAATTATCAGGGAAATGCAAATCAAAACTATGAGATACTACCTCACCCCTGTTGTAATGGCTATCATCAAAAAGACAGTAAATAAAGAGTGTTGATGAAGATACATAAAAAAAAAAAATCTTGTGCTGTGTTGCTTTAACTGTAAACTGGTGTAGTCTCTATTGAAAATGGTATGCAAGTTCCTCAAAAAATTAAAACAGAACAACCATATTAGTCAGCAGTTATACTTCTGGGTATTTATCCAAAAAAATGAAAATATTAATCTGAAAATATACAAATATGCCAATGTTTGTTGTAGCACTATTCACGAGAGCCAAGATATGGAAACAACCTAAATGTCCATTAATAGATGAATGGGTAAAGAAGATGTAATATGTATGTGTGTGTATATGAACACAAAATGTAAAATTAACCAAAAAAAATGAAATCTTGCCATTTGTGACTATGTCGATGGATTTAGAGGTTCTTATGTTTAGTGAAATAACTGAGACAGAAAAGACAAATACTGTATAATTTCATTTACATGTGGAATCTAAAAAACAAGACAAAACTGAAAGAAAACAGCTTCATACATACAGAAAACAAATGGGTTTTTGCCAGAGGGGAGGGATATGGGGCAGTAAATTAGTTGGAATGGATTAAGAGGTACAAATATCCAGCTATAAAATAAATTAGCCAAAGGAATGTAATAAACACCATAAAGAATGTGGTCAATATCATATTAATAACTTTGTATGAAGACAATTTGTTGCTAGATGTATCATGGTGCTCATTTGTATGCAATTTTCAAATAACTATGTAGTATACTAACATAATGTAACTAACATCATGTATGTTAATTATATTTCAATAAAATAAAATAAAATCTAGATGGAGGCATTTTATTATTAACTATCGTCATATAATTTCACCTAAGTATAATTTTATCTTTTAAATCTGACTACAGATAACAAATGGTAAGATTTCACTAAGGTACACACATTGAAGAAGTGTGCATCCAGGAATTTGTCAAAGCCTAGAGAATGCTTCAAAAACATCACATGGGAAATACAGCATACGTAATCAGCATATAAAATGCTTCCTTAATTAAGCGAACTACTGCAAACAATACGAAATGAATAGTTCTTTCAAATATTTTTACATTTCTGTGCCTTTTGCTCTCCTTCTATTCTTGGCAACATGCTGCACGTTTTAGGCTACAGCTTTTAGCTCTTCCTTTCCATATTTTCTTTTTTTATATGTAATGATTTTTTTCCCATTATAGCTCATTTACAGTGGTCTTTCAATTTTCTACTGTACAGCAAAGTGACCCAGTTACACATATATGTATACATTCTTTTTTCTCACATTATCATGCTCCATCATAAGTGACCAGACATAGTTCCCAGTGCTACACAGCAGGATCTCATTGCTAATCCATTCCAAAGTCAATAGTCTGCATCATATTTTCTTGTTTGTATATTTATATCAGTTGTGGTCATTTTTCCAGCTACCTGGGTGACAGACCAAACTTGGTGTCCATTCCCTGATTTCTTTGGAGAGCACAGTACCTATGTCAGTTGGAACAATATATTTTTATTCTTTTAAAGTTTCTTCCTGCAAAATCCCCATCTTTGGGGTTCCCGTCATGGCTCAAGTGGTTAACGCATCTGACTAGGAACCATGAAGTTGCGGGTTCGATCCCTGGCCTTGCTCAGTGGTTAAGGATCCGGCGTTGCCATGAGCTGTGGTGTAGGTCGCAGACATGGCTTGGATCCTGTGTTGCTGTGGCTCTGGCGTAGGCCAGCAGCTACAGTTCCAATTAGAACCCCTAGCCTGGGAAATCTCCATATGCCTTGGGTGCGGCCCTAAGAAAGACAAAAAGATAAAAAGAAACCTCCGTCTTTGTGTGTTCTCATAAGCATATTAGTGACTTTTAAAAATTATTATTTAACTTGAAGGAACACTGCTACTGAAACCATGAGCGAGCATCAACAAATAGTCTTAACATACTGAATACATACTCATAACCTTGGAAGACCTTTAAAATCTATTTTTATCATCAAACATATCACTGTATATGTATACAAAAACATAGAAAAATTAAATGATAACCTGAGGATATTACACAACTTTTGTTTTATCCATCCATAGTGATTTAGAAATTAATTACATAGACATAAATTCATTTTGTTTAACTAACTTAGAATCTAAACAAATGATGAAACTATGACAATGAATTTAGCCATGTAATTTCTGAGACCCTAGAAATTACCAGGCTTTAAAATAAAAATTAAATACAGGTAAAAAAACACCATTAAATAACATATGAAAATGTTCAACCTTAATTGTAATGGAGGAAATAAAAACATCACTACAACCAATACAATGTTATATCTGTTATGTTGGCAAAGCTTATACTTTGATGTACCAAAAAATGGCAAGTAAAATATAAGTGGAATATTGTAAAACACTGGTATTTGAAAGTATAAATTTCTAGACTACATTAGAAAACAATTACACATTATCTTGAAAAACCAAATATTTGCAATTGACCCACTTATTCAAGTTGTATATTCATTAGAAATAGTCATATAAACACACCAAAATGTTTAAAGCTATTCATTTTAAAAATGCTTATAACAGCAAAAACCTAGAAATCAACCAAGTGCCTACCAATGTGAAAATGGATAAATCACAACATTAAGGATCTTTATGGAATAGTAAAAAGTATTTGTTCACTGTCACTTGGTTTAAGGAGACATAAATTTAAACTAAATAAAATAAATTTGTATTTTAAAATGTCTTGGAGGATATGAATTTGGAAATATGAGTATTTAAAGTCATGATTACAGCAGTTCAGGTGAGAGATAATAAAAACCCATAAAAATAACTAAAAAGAAAACTAATAATGAATGTGTTAAGGAAGGCAAATTTACAGGATTATGTAGCAGCTGGTTATAGAGGGAAAAAATTTAAAAATGGTTATAACTCTTAGATGTTTGAATTATGTGGTCATACATTGTATTTCTAATTCTAGTCCCTTGCTCAGAAAAAAAGATTTCTAGATAAAGCAATAGTGATTACAAATTTAGATAAATTACTATACAAATTTATTAATGAAATGAATAGCTAAACCGAATTAGTAATTCAACTGTGAAATAATACTGGCTATCAATCAATCCCCACTAGGTTACTGACTAGAGTCTATTATCAGGGAAATGGAAATGAAAAGAACATCAAGGGAGGCTTAACTACTTTGTTTATTCTGTTTCTTGTACCATCCTTCTTGGCCTGCTTTTGCCTTCTAGACTTCTAGACTCTGGTAGAATGATTTAGTTAGAAGTATGTTCACTCTTCACACTTTATTTTATATTCAGTTTTATAAATTGTCACGGTAGAAAAGGTTTTATAGGAATAAGAAAAAAAATGATGCTGGATGTTAAAATCCTGAAAAAATATTAGTAAATGTTAAAAGGTATTTAAAATTATATACTAAAATCAAGTGAGATTTATCTTAGTTATGTAATGCTGTTTCAATATTAGGGGGAAAAAAACCTGTCATATCAGCAGACAAAAAAGTCCCACATCTATCACCAATAGATGTGGGAAAGCATTTCACGAAGTCCAGCACCATTCATAATAAAAATTCTCAGGAAACTAGGAATGTGGGGGAGGGAATTTAGCAACTCGATAAAGACTGTTTGTAGAAAACCTACAGTTAACATCATACTGAATAGGTAGAAACAAGAAACTTTGTCACTAAGATCAGGCATAAGGCAAGGATGTCGCCTCTCGTGACTCCATTTCAACATCATACTGTAAGTCTTTGCTAATGTAACAAGAAAAGAAAATAAAGATACATGAAATGGAAAGGAATACATAGAATGGTATTTGTTCATAGATGGCATGATTGTCTATGTAGAAAATCCAAAAGAACTGATAAAAAAGGAATCTCCAGGAACTAATAAACAAATATAGAAAGGTTGTAGAATATAAGGTTAAGATTTTCTTTTAAAGAAATAAATTGCTTTCCTACATATCAACAACGAACAAATGGACTTTGAAGCGGCAAGCGCATCATTTATATTAGCTCTATACAAAATGAAGTACTTTCATATTAATGTAATGAATATAAACAACATCTATAGAAGAAAACTACAACACTCTGATGAATAAAATTAAAAAGAACTAAATAAAAGGAGCAATATTCCATGCCATGGATAGGAATACTCAACACTGTCAAGATGTCAATTCTTCCCAACTTCATCTAAGAATTCAATACCATCTCAATCAAAATACCAGCAAGTTATTCTATAGATATAGACAAACTGATTTTGGAGTTTTCACAGAGAGGCAAAAGACTCAGAATGGCAAACACAAGAAAGCCAGAGAACTTAATGCTCCCGACATCAAGAACTACTATAACATTGTAGTAATGATGACAGTGCTGCATTGTCAAAAAAAAAAAAAAAAAAAAGACAAATAGACCAATTGGACAGAAGAGAAAGCCAAGACATGGAGCCCCATAAATATAGTCATCTGATCTTTGACAATGGAGCAAGGACAATAAAATGGGGAAAATAGTGTTTTCAACAAATGGTACTGAAATAGCTGAACATGTGCATGCCAAGTCAGAAATCTAGAAATATATGCTATACTCTTTGCAAAAATTAACTCAAAATGGATCACAGCCTTAAATTTATAACATAAAACTATAAAACCGCTAGAAGACAACATAGGAGAAACCTAGATGACCTTGGGTCTGGCAATACCTTCTTAGACACAATATCAAAAATGTTATATATAAGAGAAATAACTGATAAGCTGGATTTCATTAAAATTAAACACTTGTGCTCTGCAAAAGACAACATCAAAAGAATTAGAAGACAAGTCACAGTCTGAAAGAAACTATTTGCAAAACACAACTGTTCTTTTTTGTTTGTTTTTTTGTTTTTATTTAATGGCTATACCACAGCATATGGAAGTTCCCAGGCCAGATACTGACTCCAAGCTGCAGCTATGACCTACACCACAGCTGCTGCAATGCTGAATCCTTTAACCTACTACACCAGGCCAGGGATCAAACCCACACCTCTGCAGTGACCTGAGCCTCCACAATGAAATTCTTAACCCATTGTGCCATAGCGGGAACTCTGCAAGACACAACTATTAAGGACTGTTAGAAAAAATATATAAAACTAACTCTTAAATTTTAACAATAGGAAAACAGCAACCTGATTAATAAGTTGGGCCAAATATCTTAACAGATAACTCACCAAAAAAGATATACAGATGGCAAATAAGCATATGAAAAAATGCTCAAAATCATATGCTATCAGGAGAATGCAAATTTTAACAACAATATGACACTGCTACACACCTATTAGAATGGGCAAAAGCAAAAATACTGACTGCCAAATGATGACAAGAATGTGGAGAAACAGGAACTCTCATACATTGCTGGTGGGAATGCAAAATGGCACATCTATGTTGGAAGGCAATATGTTTTCTGAGAAAACTGAACATATTCTTACCATAAATCCAGTGTGCTCCAATTGTGTGCCTTAAAATTTACCCAAAGGAGTTGGAAATTTAGATCTACGCAAAAACCTGTTGAAAAAACATGTTGATATTATAAAAATTAATGTTTATAGCAGCTTTATTAATAATTCCAAAATTTAGAAGCAACCAAGATGCCAGTCAGTACATGAATGGATTAATAAATCACGGTACCATGCAGAAAATGAAAAATTACTCAATACTAAAAAGAAATGCATTATCAAGCCACAAAAGACATGGAGTAACATAAATGTATATTACTAAGTAAACAAAGCCAATCCCAGAAGGCTACATAATTTATGATTTCAACTACATGACATCTTAGAAAGGACAAATCTATGGAGACAATAAAAAAAGATCTGTGGTTGTTGCAGGGGGAGAAATGAACAGGCATTGCACAGAAGATTTTAGAGCAGTGAAAATACCACATATGATAATATAATGATGAATATATGTCACCATACATTTGTCCATACCCATAGACTAAATACCATCAAGAGTGAACCTTTAGGTAAACTTCGGGCTCAGTGACTGTGATGTGTCAGCATAGGTCATAAATAGTAATGAATGTTCCATTCTCGGGAATGATGTGAATAATGGGGAAAGTTACACATATGTAAGAGCAGGAGGTAAATAGGAAATCTCCTCACCTTCCTCCCAATGTTATACTTAAAGCCACGATAAAAAATAAAGTCTTTTAAAAAATTGGAGGGCAGTTTGTTTTTATATGACTCCCTCAAACTGAATATAAATCAGTCCTGGTAAATATACTAAGTTAACCTATGATGAATGAACAAAGAAAAAATGTATAGAAAGGACAATTCTGAAATATCAGATGATTTTTTTTTTGCCAAAACTATATATGTATATGTTCAGAAATTATATGTAGTTTTACTAAAATAAAAATGAACATAGAATTAGTGAGCAGCCAATACTGTTCTTGAGATTTAGGTAGATACTTCCTCTATGAGGCTAAATTAAGCAAACTTTCCTAGAGAGTTCCTTACACATGTTATTTCCAAATCTTCATCAGCAAGCTATTCCTAATCTCATTCCAGGGGAGGGTACATGGAAAATTCTTCCAAAATTTTATTTAAATATTGTCAATAATCCCACTTATTAAGGCAATGGATATACTTTAAATTACAATTTTCCTTGCCCTCACACCAATACTATTTGGATAGAACCTGCTTTTCTTTAGGAATATTATTGGTTTTGCATTTTTTAATATAATTAAATGCCATTTTAACTTTTCCTGTTATTTCTCTGGACAGTCTAATACTTCATCACGTCCTCCTCATATATACATTAATTAGTTATTAGGGATTGTACTTGTTCTGTTTTTGCTTTTCACTCTGCATCTAATCTCACTGATTCAATTATAATCTGTATATAAAACCCCTCGTTTTTATATGGCCAGCTAATATTGCTTCAGGACCTGCATATGTAAGATCTCATTGACATCCACCTTTGAATGTCTCACAGGTATTTCCTATTTAAGACCATACTGCTCTTTCTGTGCTTCTTAAATCAGGAAATTATACCATGCTTTACCTAGTTCCCTGAATCCAAATCTGAATTATTCTTAATTCTTTCTCTCTTTTCCTATTAATGCTATTTATAAACACGGTTTATTCTATTCCATATATGGCTGAAGCACATCCACTATCTTGTCAATTTCCTCTGCAGACTTTTTTTTCTTTTTAAAAAATGTTTTTATTAAAGTATAGTTGATGTACAATGTTGCGCCAATTGTAGACAATTGAAATATTCTTTTTTAATTTACTGAAGTGTAGTTGACATACAATATTATATTAGTTTCAAGTGTACAACAGAGTGATTCAATATTTTTGTAGATTATACAGCACATAAAGTTGTTATAAAATACTGACTATATACCCGGGTTGTACATTACATCCCTGATATTTATTTTATAACTGACAGACTGTACCTCTTACTCCCTTTCATCTCTTCCTCCCCCGCCACCCTTCTCTCCTGTGATAACCACCAGTTGTTCTCTGTATCTGTGAGTCTGTTTCTGTTTTGCTGTATCTGTTCATTGCTTTGTTTTATAGTTCTGAATATTAAGTGAAAATATAGAGTATTTATCACTCTCTGTCTGATTTATTTCACTATAATACTAACCTGCAGGTCCACTCATGCTGTCAATAGAAGAATGAATAAAGATGTGGTATATGTAGGCACACACAGGAATACCAGCCATAAAAATGAACGAAATCTTGCTATTTTTAATACTCTCAATCTTTCGATATCAATGCTTTTCCTTTATGATTCATTCTTTAGCTATGATCACCTTTATTAAAGGTAAATGACTGTGTACTAATATATAGAACAATTCACTAGCTTCCTGTTGATGTCTGAGACCCAAAATCCAGGCAACAAGGTTTTGCAGGGTTTGCTTTCTGCTACCTTTCTTGATTCCTTTCACAATTCCATTTCCTTGGTTCTTCATACCTATGGTAGTTAATTTTATGCATCATTGCGACTGGCCTAAGTAAGGGATACCCAGATAACTGGTCAAACATCATTTCTGGGTGTGTCGGGAAGAGACTGGCATTTGTCTCAACGGACTGAGTGAGAGCATCCACCCTCAACCAATCCCTTAGGAGCCTGAATGACAAAAACATAAAGAAAGGGAATTTTCTTTCTCTCCTTGAGTTGGAATGTTCACCTTCTCCTGCCGAGAACTCCTGGTTCAGACTCAGACTGATTTATGCTACTGGTTTTTCTTATTTTCCAGCATGCAGACAGCATATTGTGGGATTCTGCTGCTACCAAAACTATGTCACCCAATTCCTATAATAAATCTCCCCATCTCTCTCTCTCTATATATGTATATATAGATATCTTTGTGTGTGTGTATATATATATATATATATGTATATATATTAACCCACTGCACTCGGTTATATAATTTAATAAATCTCCCCATATACAGTTATACATATACATAATATATATGTACACATATGGATATAGATATATGGGGAAATTTATTATAGGAATTGGATCACATGGTTTTGGTAGCAGCAGAATCCCACAATATGCTGTCTGCATGCTGGAAAACAAGAAAAAATAGTAGCATAAATAAATATATACACACACACATCCTATTGGTTCTATTTCTCTGGAGAACCCTGACGAATACAATATATCATCGCCTTTATTTGCTATGATTATTTTAAGTTCTGGGCCAGTCTTCCTGCGCCTGAAAAGATCTCACTAATTCCTACTGTTCTCTTAAAAGTGTGCTCACCTAAGAGCACAGCTTAATTTGGATTCTCCCATCAAATACATCCACAGAGTACTGAGAGTAATCCCTTTACAATCATTACACTTGTAATTTATTGCATAGGTATATTCCATTTTATTGCACTTTGTTTTCTTACGCGTTGCCGACATTGCGTTTTTTATAAACTGAAGGTTTGTGGCAACCTTTCATAGAGCAAGTCTATCAGCATCATTTTTCCAACACTACTTGCTCACCTTGTCTCCCTGTGTCACATTTTGGTAATTCTCACAATATTTCAAACCCTCCACTAGCAAAATGATTATGACTTGCTACAGGATGAGATTATGATTATCATTTTTAGCAACACAGTATTTTTAATTAAGGTATACACAACTTTTAAAGATATAGTGCTACTGCACACTCAATAGACCATAGTACAGGTAAATAAAACGTTTATATATCGTGGGAAACCACAATTCATGTAATTTGCTTTATGATAATATTCACTTATTGTGGTGGTCTGGGACTGAACCCACAATATCTCTGAAGTGTGCACAAAGTTTATCTTTTCTATGAGATTGGAAGCTTCATAATGATAAAGCACCTGAACTGATTTTGTTCATAATTTTATTCCAAGTACAGTGTTTGAAAATTGTAGGAATTAAATAAAAGGTAGATGAACAAAGAAATGGATAAACAAAAAAAAAATCTACATGGAGAGAAGAATCAAAAATATTTCACTAAGGAGTTCCCACTCAGTGGGTTAAGAATCTGACTTCAGCAGCTCAGGTGACTGAGGAGATGACATCTGGATCCCCAGCCCAGTGTAGTGGGTTAAAGGATCCAGTATTGCCACAGCTGCAGCATACTTGTATACATAAGTGTATATTTGATATAAATGTTTGCCAAAAGTTGGAAGTAAAAATGTACTGAATTCAGAAATTAATTTTATAGTGGAAGAGGCAAGGTTAAAAAAATATATATACATAAAACCCTGAAGAAATTCAAAATGGAGTTAACAACATTTGTTAGAGTTTAGGAGCATAATGGCTTTCATATATATACATTTTTCAAATTTTATTTCTGTTACTTTTCATTTCTATTATTATCCAGACATTCTGTTCCACTTAAAGACAGATAGTTTTAGTTCTATGTACATAAGTAAACATTCTAAAACTTCTCTTACACTAAAAATGATTAAATAGACCTAGATACATTTATCCAATGACTCTTTTAATTCTAATTTTCATTTCCAGGTCACATTACTCCTTTACATGCCTTCTCAAGCATCATAAGCAGTGAGTTCAAGAAATTGGAATCCTATAATGGAAACTTGTACACACTGCCTACACCTGTTAAAACTTCATGTAGTTAAGCATTTTAGTGAATTTTTATCAGTGAATGTTCCTATAACTTTCCAATCCTCTAGTAAATTGCTCTTTTCAGGATAGATCATAAATCTATATTTTCTAGTCTTTCATCTTGTAAAATATCTAAGCCAATAATTTCTACCCTCCACTGTCATTTCTCTAATATATTCAGAGATGATGTAGGGGAATGGAAAATGGCAGACAGAAAAATTAATCATACACTGTATATAAGAATTTAAAATGATTAAATATTGCCTTAAAGCTGAGCTAGATGTATAAGCTAATAAGGGGTCTGTGGGTAGACATTTTAATTTTTGTCTCTGTCTTGTGAAGTAGTGATTCTCATACTGCCTAACATCCAATTTTATTAGCTTAACACAGAGAACTTCCTGTTGATCAGGTAGTTTATGCTAACAATGTGACTTACAGTGTATGCCTGTTTTTGCCCTGGGATGGCGAGCTGGAATTTGAGTAGCTGAGGTCAGTCATAGCTGAGGTGCCCCATGCTTATGTGACTAACCTCTAGTACAAACCCTGGACACCAAGGCTTGGGTGAGCTTCTCTGGCTGACAAAATGCTGCATGTATTCTCACATATTGCTAACAAGAGAACTAAGCTTACCCCTGCAACTGCACTAGAAAAAAACACTGGGAAGCTCGTGTCTGGTTTCTCCTAGACTCCACCTATGTACCTTCTCCTTTGGCTAATTTGTGTTCCTTCACTGTAGAAAATACTTATATAACTAACATAATACCATTTCTTAGTTCTTCTAGGGAGTCATCAAACTTGACAGTGGTCTTTGGGGCTCTTGACACTCCTATTTATCTTCTTAAACCTCATGACACAGAAGCTTCTTCTTAAACATACTTTTATATATGTTATATAAATATGCTATACATATATTTGACAGAGATCAAATATTTTTTTCATAGAGGAATAAAATGGACATAATCCTTGCCTACATGATGCTTTATCAGAGAAGTGAAAATAGGTAACAATAGAGCGAACAAAACATATTCTTTGGGGTTGTATTTAGTGCTGTAAAAAAATACTTCCCTTTAGATAGGAAGGTAACATTTAAGAAGGTAACAAGTGAGTAAGAACCTGGAAGAATTATGGGGACAATTATGATATAAGAACAATAACTGAAACGTCTCTGAGATGAAGATATTATGAAGGCCAGTGTAGCTTACACAGATGCAGTGAAACGAATGGGAGAAAATATTTTTAGAAAGGCAGATACAGGTCAATGTATGGAGGAATTAGTAAGGCACGAAAAAAAAATGTTTCATATATATGATAAAAGTAACAACCTAATTTGCATTTCAAATGAACGTGGCCACCTGTGCGGAATAGAGTGAAAGGAAAGATTAGAGTAGAAGTATGAATCTTTAAAAAAAAAAAATTTAAGTGAAGATATTAAGCAACAGTTACTTGCATGAGTCTATAGCTTATAGTATGTCATTAGAGATGTATATTTGGGAATATTTACCTTGTGAATTATAATAGAATGTATGAGATCAGTATTTTTTGTTTGTTTTAGGGCTGCACCTGGGAGATATGGAAGTTCTCAGGCTTGGGGCTGAATCAGAGATGCAGCTGCCGGCTTACACCAAAGTCACAGCAGCTGTCAGATCTGGGCTGCATTTATAACCCACGCCACAGCTTGCAGCAATGCTGGATCCTTAACCCACCGAGTGAGGCCAAGGATCAAACCCGCATCTTCATGGATACTAGGCTTGCTGAGTCACAATGGGAACTCCTGTATGAGATAAGTTTAAAAAGCATCCAGAATAGTTGTAAATGGTCATGAGTAAAAAGAAATGGACTTCCCTAACATTAAAAGGCAGAAGAGAGAAATATCTGAATGGAGTTTTCCAAGTGGTAGGAGGTAAATCAGAATTGCGTAGAGTAATATTTCTAAGAAAGAGGCAGGACCGGTTGTACCAAATACAGATACAAAACATGATGAGGATTGATACATGATCATTAACATTTGACTTACATGGAAGTTGCTGGAGGCTTGAAGAGAGCTATTTCAACCAAGTAAATGCCTGAGAGTTGGGTTGAGAATTGAATGACAGAGAAAAAGTAGAGACGGAAAAGACAATTTTTAGAGTTTTGCTGTAACAGAAGGTAAATGGCACAATAGACAGAGAAAATTTGGTTGAAGGAAGGTTTTCTTTACGAACAAGAGAAATTCCAACATGTTTGAATATTAAAACAGACAAGTTCTCTGGTGCCCTGAATAATAAGAACTAAACTTAATAAACGGGTTAAAATGTATTGTTTAAAGGGAGTAACAACAAGAATAAAAAAAGAAAAAATAAAACCAGGTAAGAGAAAGCAAGAATATAAGGAAGGGAGATATTAAAAAGCATAGTTAATTATAGCCTCGAATAAGAGAATAACATTTGGGTAAAGATTTGAAAGAGGTGAGGAAGTTAGCCCTGAACATAAAGGATAAGGATGCTCCAGGCAAACTTCTAGAGCATAGACCATGAGATGAAGGTGGGCCTAGATTTACTGGAGGAACAGTAAGGAGAGAGGGAGCGTGGAGCAGAGTGAAGAGAGAATGCTACAGATTAGACCACTGTAAAAACTCTTGATATTTTCTCTGCATGGCATGAAGAATCATGGCAGAGTTTGAGCAAAATGACAAGATTAAATGTAGGTATGAAAAGGAACATTCTATAAAAGCTGGCTCTCAGGGGATTTTTCTGGCGGTGCAGCAGGTTAAGAATCTGGCGTTGCCCCTGCAGGGGCTCGGGTTGCTGCTGTAGCATGGATTCAATCTCTTACCTGGGAACTTTCACGTACTATGGGCACGACCATAAGAAACAAACAAACGTTAAAAACAGATGGCTCTCTGGAATAAGAGCAAAAGTAGAAAGACCAATTAGAGTCTATTATAGTAATCCAAGTAAAAGATGATGGTGGCTTGCTTCAGGGTTCGAACAGTGGGAGGAGTATGAAGTGGTCATACTTTACGTAAGGTAGAACCAAATCATTTTGTGATACATTGAACTTAGATGGCAAAAGAAGTAAGGCTCCAAGGATGAATCTAGTGTCCTCAATCTGTTCAAACGCAATGACAGAGTTTTGGTAAAAATGAGACATGGAAGGCTATGAAAAGAGATTTTCAAGATAATGGGCAGTTTAGTTTTTGATTTTCTAAGGCTGAGGTTATATAATAGCCACTCAAATAGCATGGCTGAGAAAGTTGTTGAACATGAAAATTTAGAGTTTTGAAAGATTTAGGCTAGAGAAAATATCACTGATATGCAAGAGTATATTTAATTTCCTATAGCCTCCGATTTTTTATTGGAATAAGACACATTCTTTCTCTTCTCTTCTTCTGTAATGAATGGCATGGCTCTTCCCTATATATATAGCCTATTCTCTCTAATATACCTGACATCTTAACTCCACTCTCCTTTTTAGAATCATTACTGTGCAATTTATTTCACTTCTTCCTTTTCCACATGCGTTTAAATATCCTCGGGTAGAGGTTAAGAGTGGTAAAAGACACCTATTGTAATACTCCTGGTTCCTTGAATCCAAAGACAATAACAAAACAAGAAAATGGAGAAGAGATATTCCACCTATAATGAAGTTAGGAAAAATGCCACAATCCCTAATCACGGTGCATGAAGCATACTAAGAAATAATTTGAAACAAAACTCAGAAGAAGAAATATGCTTAGAGCCAACATATACTTTCTTATATCTTCAGCAAGTTAAGATTTTTTTCTTAAAAGCACAGTCTTCTTAAAGGCTGTTTCTCAGTGGTAAGGTCTGGCTTTTGACCTGGAAATGTTGGTATATTACAGGATGTTTAGTTTCCTTGAATCCACATTCTAAATCACCCTTATACTGTCACCACCAAGATCGTCTCCAAGTATTCCAAAACCATTTTGCACAGCTGTACTCTGTGCTACCCTAGGTAGGGTAATTTGTTTTAGGTTCATAAGTAAGTAAGTCAGAGCAGAAAATGGTTCAAATGTAATAAGCAGCATGTTCAATGGAACCAAAGGAAAAAGTGTGCAAACACACCACGTTTATTATAAATAATCTTGGCTGCTAACTGAGATTAGAGGGATTGTAGCCTGCCGAAGGAAGGAAGATATGCTCACAGAAAGCTCTAACAACAGACCTTCACTATAAAACATACTAACAGCAATGGAAAAACAATGGCATAATATAAAAATATTAATAGTTGTTATTCATAAATGTTGGTGTTACAGGGCATTTTAATTTCTCTGTAATTCCATGCTTCTAAAATTTCACAACATAAACAATCATTTTACAAAAGGAAAGCAAAACTAGCATGAAAATAAAAACAAATATATCAAATTAACAGTAAAGTTAATGATAAATATATTTGAGTCTTTCAAAAGCAATTAATTTTACTGTAATTTTCATCATTTGAAATATACTGAGTCAAATTTGTATTTTCGAAATAAAAAAATATTCTAACCTTAATAACTATAATGAGAGTAAGAACTGTCATATGAAGTAAGTCATCTAAAATAAGGATTGAATAAATGTTTTATTGAAAAAAGATTATTTGATGATGATGAATAAAATGACTTAATTTGCAGCTGCCAATTTGCTAGAACTTAAAACAGTTTTAACAGACTAGCCTTGACACATGAATACCTTGACAATTAAGTCAAGTGGTATTATAATAAAGTCAAAGATATTTTATAAATAATTTTTAATATTAATCATAATATTCATATTATAAGTATAGTATTTTTAAAATTTTCTAAATGTTACACTAGCATTTAATGACACTAAGACATTAGAAAAATAGTTGATGGTTTTAACCAGTCCTAATCATCTAAGTTTTTAAGTGGTAATAGGTTTTATTCACATTTTAAGGTGTTATTATAAATAATATTTTACATGTTGATTTTTAACAAAATCATTTGCCAAATTTGTTTTTTGTGACTATAGATATTGTGTCAGGGAGGAAGAAATTTTCTTTTATCCTGCTAGGTTACTCTGGCTGGTCTAAGAATTAAATTGACATGAGGTAATTTAACAGGAGAAATTTAAACAGACGTTTAATAACATGTACACATGGGAGAGACCCAGAAAAATTGAGAACTCAGCAAAGTGACTGAAGCCCTCACCTTAAATACCATCCACAGCTAAGGACAAAAGACACTATCATCAGCTGTGATCCGTAACCTGAAAAGGGAGGAATTCAGCTGACAAGGAGATGGGAAAGCAAATGTTTGGTAAACAAATGTTGCTGGGCCATGCAGAGACAATGGGACACAGTGAGGAATTTTAATAAACTGTATTTGCTAGTTTTCTCCCTGTTGATCACACGGAGTCAATACAGTGGTTACTCATGGTGATGGCTGCCTTCCTGGAACAGTCCTCTACCTGCATTCTTTAGGCACTCAGGGTAAGGTCAGAGATTCTTCCTGAGTCTTCTGGGTCTCAAAAATAATCAGCCTAGGGGAGTTCCTGTCATGGCGCAGCAGAAACGAATCCGACTAGGAACCGTGAGGTTGACGGTTTGATCCTTGGCCTCGCTCAGTGGGTTAAGGATCCCGCGTTTCTGTGAGCTGTGGTCTAAGTCACAGACATGGCTCGGATCTGGCATTGCTGTGGCTGTAGTGTAGGCCGGCAGCTACAGCTCCGATTCAACCCCTAGCCTGGAACCTACATATGCCATGGGTATGACCCTAAAATAGCAAAATAATAAGAAGAAGAAGACTAAATTAATTCTCATGCCAAAGAGACATGTTTTTTGCAGCGGCAAATTTTCTTCCCCTACCTTAAAATGAAAACATCATTTCAATCTACTTGAAATTCAATTAACTCTTTTTCTGAGGAATCAATGAGACCATATTATAGCACTTTAGCATACAACTAGAAAATTCCTGAGACATGAACTTGATTTTTCTCTTGGTGAATACAGATATGCCATGATTGACAGTGTACTGAAATTTCATTTTTATCACAGTTTTAAATCCACTGTCTCTGTGATAGTAAGGTTAAAGATCTTCAGTAAAGTGAAAAATACAATACTGTTTGCAGACATCAGAGAAGTAACACTTACTTTAATTTTAGCCTCATGAAATGAGTTGAGAGCTCACTTATACATTGCCATTCACAATTTGTGAAGCAATTTGGAAACAACAGTGCCTGCCTATAGAGTTTACCTGTTCTGTGAATCTTTTTCTTCAAAAATATTTTATGGAGTAGTTAAGAGAGCAAATATCCCTTTGTTTTTATTCCTATAGCCATAATTCTATTTTTACTCTTGTATTTTACTGTAGATTGTCATATCAGGATACCAGCTACAGCTGAGGAAACATGCATTGGTCTCCCAGTATTTTTCTCCTCTATAAAAAGGTCAGTGGGATAACAACTACGCTGCCAGAAGTGAGATTATAGGGAACAGAACCACCTAGTTTATCATCCAAACCAAGACACTTATGGACTTTAGGGTAGCGGGCATAAGTTGAGACTTTTCTGGGAAAACTAAGACGTTTCTTGACTGTATTTATAGGTCATTTTTAAAAACTACAGAACAATTACATAGCTTCTTGGCCTCAATATGTCATAAAAGACTCCAACTGGCTTGAATCCCAAGGGTTGAGCAACAACCCACAAATTTGCTTTATATTTAGTTGTAAATACGAAATCTAAAAGACAGGTCTTGGGATATTTGAATACATACCCTAGAACAGAAAAGAGATTTCTGTCCCTATATGTGACACTAAATGAAAGTTTCTAGATAATGTCTATAGTTTATATAAACTAAAATATATGGAACTGTAAACTGTTCATCATGGAACACACAGTTAGCATATTACATCAAGATGTTCCGCAAATGAATAAAGTGATTCGATAGGTATGTAATGAACAGTACTGTCCCATTTATTACTGTAAATACATGGAAGCATGGGGACCCACTTGGAACCCCAGAGTTGACATAAAGATTATTTTAAGCATTGGAGATGCAACAGATGCAGAAAAAGTCTTCTCAGAATTTCTCTTAACTAACTGAAAGTAGCGACTTCTGGGAAACGAGTGATTTTGTGGGGGAAACAATATATTTGGAAATTATCCCCTACAGTAGCCCATAAGCCATATGTGCAATGCACCATCTGCCCTAAATATAATCCTGGAAAACCACTTCATGAATATTGAGGACACTTTTCCCTTCCTAAGGGACCTTTTGAGGTATGGCAATTGGATTTTATCCAAATGTCATCACCTCAAGAATATAAGTACACTTTGGTAATGATCTGTACTGTTTTCACACTGGGTTGAAGACGTCCCCTGCAGGAGAGAAAGGACTTTATCAGTAAATTGCTATTGGAAAGGATAACTCCTGTTTGGGGGATTCTTTCCAAATTGCATAGTAACTGAGGGACCCACTTTACTGGACAAATAATTAAATCCATTTGTGATATCTGATCATTTATGCAGCATTTTCACCACACTTATCGTTCCCAATCTTCAGGAGTAGTAGAAAGTATTAATGGTACTATCAAAACTCAACTGGCAAAACTCTCAGAGGCTTTTCATCTTTCACGGCCAAAACGTGCTTCCCCATTGGTGCTTCTCAATCTCAATATACTCCTTTTGGTAAATATCAATTGTGTCTTTTCAAAATAATCTCTGTGCCACTCGTACTTAAACGAAGACATGCATGAACCAGCATTACTTTAAAGGCACTATATTAAATTATTGCCAAGGACTTCTTAAAGCAATTAAAGAAAATTAAAATGTAATAACATTCCTTTCACAGCAAACTCTCAGGAGATGAAGACCTTAAGGAGCATGGGTTACAGCCTAGAGCTTTTGTCTATAGGAAAAGATGTAGGATAAAGAACTCCATACAGCCACATTGGAAAGGGCCATATCAAGTCTTATTTACAAATCTCTGTGCTTTAAACCTTAAAGGAGTAAGTTCCTGTATTCACGTTTCTTACCTCAAAAGGGCCTCCCCTTCCGAACGAACTGTAACTCCTGTTTCTCACATCTCGCTTTAACTAGCTAAAGTGAGCACTACCAGAACAAGATAAGAAGAAGGTGATATCTGAAGTAGACAGTTGATCCAAGATGCTAGACCAGGTATGTATACTAATTACTTTGATAATTCCTCATACTTTTGCTTATGAAACCTTTTTTTTTTTTGCCTCGGGCTAATCATATACAAGTTTTAAAAATCAATTCAATTGCTGGCTTTGTGGCCAGTTACCTATGTCCATCATTTCTGTATTTCCCTGGTGGAGTTCACCTCCCCAGGGTTCAGATTGGCTATTCCTTAGGGATTTCACTTCAGAAGAAAGAAATTTTAGTAAAATATAAACCACCACCAATATAGCTAAGTGGGACCCTATTAATTTCTCCAATTAATGACACCTATTCTGAATCTAGCCATAAATATTCCTTTTTACTCAATGTTACTCAATCCCAATCAGAGCATTGCTATAGCTAAACATAAAACATTGCTTATCATGAACATTAAAAATATATATTAGGTTTTCCCAAAGTGGTTCATAAATATGAGAAATAATGCCTGATGGTACATAGTACAGTAAGACTAAATTTTAATGATTCCATTACTACTTTACTGATTTGCCTCAGAAGAGTTGGAAACACAAAAGCTTTTACTTTAAATATTTATCTTTCATTGTTCAGGTCTAAGCTAAAGGGTGCTTCATTTTTTCCATCTTGTAACAAACACATTTATGGGCTTTGAGGACTTTGGAGATGATTAAGACCCAAAAGCAGCCATAAAAGGAACCAGGCAGCTACTAGGCAGCAAGATAAAGTTCATTGTAAAGCTTTCCTGCCTTTAGCCTTGTGAAGAGTGGATAGACATCCATTATTAAAAAATTAATTTTTTTTCCACAAATAAAGACATCACATATCCAGAGAGAATATGCTGCCATTTGCTTCTGTCATTTAAGAAGTGCTCAGCAGAGAGAGAATTTAATATAAAACTTTTATTAAAAGGCAACTGTGATTTAATATCAAAGGCAATACTGAGAATTCATTGAAAGGAGAAAGAATCAACTCTCCTTAGGGGAAGATCAGATACATTATACCCTTTCACAGTTCATTCTTTCTTTTCCATGCCTTTCCTCATTTACATCCTTTCCCCACTGGGAGAGAAAAAAATGGGAACATTATTTTTTTAATCCATAGCCAAATAATATTGCTGCTGTTGCATTAACTTATCTTTATCTTGCCAAACATCACTGTCATTTTTTTTAGTCCTCCTAAAGATAACTGCAATTTTCTATAACTTGCCCAAATATTTTATTCAGAAATACTAAATTTACTTATCATTCATTTTTCACTTGCTATTTACTGATTTGCTTATTTCTAGTCATTCTGAAATTTAGATTACACAGTTATTTCAGTACAAATTTATCCTACAAAATTTAACACAAAAAATTCACAGTTAAAAAATATTAGCTTCACGACAATTTTTAAAAGCTTTTTTTCAGACTCATATTCAGCCACTGAATAGAATAATAAGGGGCATTATTTCATCTTGGTTTAGAAATTCATGTTACAAATCCTTAATGACAATTTTATATTAAAGATACTCACTAAAAACTTCATGATACAGTACATCTAAAAATAATGGATAAATTTAAAAAAATAAAAAAAAATTTTAAAGTGAATAACTAGCTAGGAAAGTAAGAAAAATTTTCAGAGTGCATAAAATATGGGATATTACAAAATAAGACAGTTATCAAATAATGGAGTTACGAAATGGCTTAAAGAATTAAATATAAGACAAGATACCATTAAACTCCTAGATGAGAACATAGGCAAAACATTCTCTGACATCAACCTTACAAATGTTTTCTTCAGTCTGCCAAAGCAACAGAAATAAAAGCAAAAATAAACCAATGGGACCTAATCAAACTGCAAGCTTTTCCATAGCAAAGGACAACATTAAAAAAAAAAAAAAAAGACAACTTACAGAATGGGAGAAAATAGTTGCGAATGATGAAACTGACAAGGATTTAATCTCAAAAATATACAAAAAACTTATACAACTTAACAGCAAAAAAAGCCAACAACCCAACTGAAAAATGGGCAAAAGACCTGAATAGACATTTCTCCAAGGAAGATGTACAGATGGCCAACAAGCACATGAAAAAATGCTCACATCACTGATTATTAGAGAAATGTAAGTCAAAACTACTCTGAGATACTACCTCGCACCCTTCAGAATGGCCATCATTAATAAGCCCACAAATAACAAATGCTGGAGGTGGTGTGGCGAAAAGGGAACCCTCCTGCACTGTTGATGGGAATGTAAATTGGTACAACCACTATGGAAAACAGTATGGAGATACCGTAGAAAACTATACATAGAACTACCATATGACCTAGCAATCCCACTCTTGGGTATATATCCAGACAAAAATTTCCTTGAAAAAGACATATGCACCCACATGTTCACTGCAGCACTATTCACAGTAGCCAAGACATGAAAACAACCCAAATGTCCATAGACAGATGATTGGATTCGGAAGATGTGGTATATATACACAATGGAATACTACTCAGCCATAAAAAAGAATGACATAATGCCATTTGCAGCAACATGGATGGAACTAGAGACTCTCATCCTGAGTGAAGTAAGACAGAAAGAGAAATACAAATACCATATCTCATCACTTATATCTGGAATCTAATACACGGCACAAATGAACTTTCCCACAGAAAAGAAAATCATGGGCATGGAGAACAGACTTTTGGTTGCCAAGGGGGAGGGGGAGGAAGTGAGATGGACTGGGAATCTTGAGTTAATAGATGCAAGCTCTTGCCTTTGGAATGGATAAGAAATGGGATCCTGCTGCATAGCACTGGGAACTATGTCTAGTCACTTATGATGGAGCATGATAATATGAGAAAAAAGTATGTATACATATATGTGTAACTCAGTCACCTTGCTGTATAGTAGAAAATTGACAGAACACTATAAACCATTTATAATGAAAAAAACAAAAATCATTATAAAGGAAAAAAATAATGGAGTTAGAGTTTGCTTCTAGCTTATCTGTCAATTCCTTTTTGGCCTGCCACTTAGAAAGTGAGGGCAAAGTCTGAGACCTACACAGAATGGGACATCTGATTAGGGAACATACATAAAGTCAGGATTAACAAATTTATAATGCTCTTATAGAAATAAATGTTGAAATTCTTGTTTCTTCATCTCTGAGTTCTGAATAGGTATGCCTCACACACAAAAGAAATTCTAATAGCAATTTAACTTAAGGGTTGCATTTACACAATCATTATATGTGAAATAACTCTACAATGGGTTAAGTGGATTGTTTTGGTCATCATCCAGAAACTTAAAAGAAAAACAGAAACAGGGAGTTCCCATCATGGCTAAGTGTATACAAACCCAACTAGTATCCATAAGGATGCAGGTTCAATCCCTGGCCTCGCTCAGTAGGTTAAGGATTCATCGTTGCCGTGAGCGGTGGTGTAGGTAGCAGACGCAGCTTGGATCTGCTGTTGCTGTGGCTGTGGTATAGGCTGGCAGCTACAGCTCTGATTTGACCCCTAGCCTGGGAACTTCCATATGCTGAGGGTGCGGCCCTAAGGGACACACACACACAAACACACGCACACACACACAAAAGCAGAAACAAAAATATTTTTAGAGAAACTTATCTTTAAAAATTCATTGATTTTTTTTTTTTACTACATTCCACAACATCCATCACTGAAAAATCAGAACACAAAATACCGAATGATGGTAAGAGAAATAAAGAATTAGACTCATTTAAGGAGAAAATACTAAAATAATTATAAAATACAAAAGCAGTGTATCTTAGGATTCTCTCGAGAAACAGAAATAATAAGTGACATACACATATATATTTCAACACAATCAATAGATAGATATTGAAATTACCTCTCATCTCTGTATGTAGATCTATGCGAGTAACCTCAATAATGGGTCCTCTGGGTCAATACTAAGCATGGGTCAATACATATATATTAGGAAACTATTTGGGGCCTATGAATCAGGCATATGAATGGATTAAAGGTACCATTGCTCAATATTTACATTAGGTTAGCAACTTTTCCCTTTAGCCAGATTGGAAAAACTAAAAATAGGACATTGGGTATAGGACACTGGGTATAGTTCACAGAAGGTTCTGTCCACAGTATTAGAGAATATTAATTCTATATTGAGTACTATTTCAGTCTGGCCTAATAAATTAAAAAATAAAACACGGAGTTCCCGTCGTGGCGCAGTGGTTAACGAATCCGACTGGGAACCATGAGGTTGCGGGTTCGATCCCTGCCCTTGCTCAGTGGGTTGATGATCCGGCATTGCCATGAGCTGTGGTGTAGGTTGCAGACGCGGCTCGGATCTGCATTGCTGTGGCTCTGGCGTAGGCTGGTGGCTACAGCTCCGATTGGACCCCTAGCCTGGGAACCTCCATGTGCCGCGGGAGCGGCCCAAAGAAATGGAAAAAAGACAAAAAAAAAAAATAAATAAATAAAATAAAAATAAATAAAACCCAATAGGATTAAATGGTTTCTAAGTAGCTCAATGATATGTCAGCACGAAGATAAAAAATGGTTTTAAGAACATAAAATTACTCAGCATCCAAAAACAACCCCACAATGTCAGGCACTGAATACAAAATTATCAGGCATGCAAAGAAGCAGGAATATATTATCCACATTGGTAAGAAAAATTAACCAAAAGATCCAGAATTGGCACAGATGTTAGAATCATCAGATAAGAATATTAAAACTAGTTTTATAATTGCATTCCAGATGTTCCAAAAGCTAATTAGAAACACATAATATTTAAAGGACTCAGATAAAATTTCTAATAATGTATACTCAATGTCTGTGATTAAAAAAAAAAAAACACTGGGCAGGATTATAGACAGATTAATCAGGAGAAAAGATGGTAATATTGAAGACATAATAATAAAAAATATTTAAAGTAAAACACAGAGACAAAGAAGGCACAAATTACTAACATCTGAAATGATCAAAGTGAAACCACTATTTATTCACAGATATATTAAAATTCTAAAAAGGAAATGTTACAAATATTTTATGTCAAAAAATTGACAAACAAAAATAGGAATGGATCAACTTTTTGAAAGACAGAAATTACTAAAATTAATTCAAGAAACAGATCATCTGAAGACTTATACCTATTAAAAAAATTAAATTGTTGGGTAAAACCCTTCCCATTTATTCCAGGCCTAGATGGCTATGCTGATAAATTCTGTCAAATATTTAAAAAGCAAAATAACAATTACACCCCAACTTTTATAGAAAATTGAAAATGCAGAAGTATTTTCACATTCTTTCTGCAAGATCAGTAATAATGATACCAAAACTAGAAAAGACATCATAAAAAATGAATAGACCAGTATTCCATATCAAGTTATATGTAAAATTCTAAACATGTTAGTAAATACGACAGAATATTTTAAAATATATTGAGGAAATTGAATTTATCCAAATAGTGCAAAAGTTACACTGTAATTCACCATATAAAAACCTGAAAGAAGAAAACAGAATTATCTCAGTATATAGAAATAAGCATTCAGTAGTCTCCAACATTCATTCCTTATGAAAATCTCAGCAAACTAACATTTGAAGAACACTGACTTAACCTGATAAAGTCATCTATGAGAGGTCTTCAGGTAAATATATACTGAAGGATGAATAACAGAATATTTTCTGCTAACAGCAAGATCAAGAAAGCATGTTCCCTTAAAATCACATGCTTTCTTGCAAGATTATAAAAAACCAGATGAGTTTCTATAAATTACGAGTCTATCTAGCCTTAGTGCCAAAACCAACCAAACAAAAAAAGAGATCAAGAGAAATTCTAAACAGAATCATATCAAATGGATTCTAGAGATAATACATAATATGGGTGTATTTCATACTATGAATGCATGTTTAGTTCACTGTTGATAATTTAGATTATGTTTTCAAATTAAAGATAATATACAATTTTTGATCAATATGGAAAATAAAATGGATATTCCACAGCATTCCCATTATATACTCTCTGGAATTTGGTCAAAGATAGTGGACTTTTTAATTCATTTAACTGTATTCAGCAAAAAAGACACCTAGAAAACAAAATTATGATACACAAGCCACTAAACACATTATACATAAATACACACTCACATGCATATAAATCAATTACATTGAAATAAAGAACAAAAAATATGAACCAGGAGAAAGTATGCAGAGTACACTGCATGTAAAAGGTGTTGATATGCAGTAGAGACTTCCAACAAATAATTAGAATAAGGCCAAAAGCTTCTAAGCAGAAAAAAAAGATACAAAATATCAAAGGTACTCAACATTGATCAGTTATGCAGCAAAATAAAGACTATAATTAGCCTTACATAGTATTTGATGATAAATGGATTAATAAAATTTTTTTTGTGGGAGCAAGGGATTCTCAGAAAACCAAGAAAATAAGGATCATGTATGAATGGGTGTTGGACTTTTAAATGATTTTCTGCATCTATTCAGGTGATCTGACACCTTGGTTCTTTTAATTTGTTAGCATGGTGAATAGTACTGCTTGATGCTCAATTTTTATAACAGTCTTTCATTTCTGGATAAACCCTACTTGGTCCTGAACTATGATAACTTTATACGTTGCTGGATTTGTTTTCGCTAATCTGTTAAAGATTTTGGGGTCTACATTCCTGAGGCTTATTGATCTGCAGCTTTCTTTTCTTGCAATCTTTGATATTTATAAAAGCGTAGTGCTCATAAGTTGGTAAATGTTCCTTTCTCCTCCGTTATCTGATAGAATTTTAACAGGATTGGTATGATTTTCTCTTTAAGTGTTTAGTATAATGAATCATTTAATACTTCTGGACCTGCACAGAGAGAGACAGAGACAGAGAAAGAGAGAGTATGCACAAGTGTGTGTGTGTAAAAGTTCTTAAGATTTTTTCAAACACAGTGCCACCAACTTAAGACTTATAGCTAAATGCATATAGTGCCCCAGTAATTCCTTTCCTGGCCTTATTTGCAGGTACAGTTCACTATTCCTAAGAGAGTCAAGATAATCCTGTGCAGATTTCTGGGTCTGTTTGTCTATACAGATTCCTTCTATTCACTACTCTGCTCCAAAAATTCCAGCTGCCTCAACTTTACTGAACTCTAATCTCCATCTCCTTATTTCAGTGAAAACATTCTCTGGGGCTTGTTTCCTGCTATTTATGCTCCATAGGGGAATGTGTGTGCCTCCTAGAAAATAGCAATAATGATTATAATGCTCACAATATGTGTTTCCTTCTATCAGAGATCCCAGTTCTTCAGATTCATGCTGTCAAATATCTAAATCCATCTAAATCATATGTGCTGACTTGTTTTCTTATTATTAATTACAAAAGGGAAAGTAAGTAGCATATAATGTGTTTTACCTATGAGTTTTCTGTATCAAAGGACCATTTCTTTGCCCTGCTATGTCTTCAGGTATGTAGCTAAGGAGAGTTCCCTTGTGGTGCAGCAGGTTAAGGATCTGGCATTGTCACTGCAGAAGTCGCTGCTGTGTCGCAGGTTCTATCCCTGGTCCTGGAACTTTCACATGCCACAGGCACAGCCAAAAAGAAAAAAAAAAAACATGTATATATATGTGTGTATATGTGTATATATATGCATATATATATATGTGTGTGTGTATATATATATATGTCTCACTAAGGAATGATATATAGTTTCCCTCTTTCTTATTTTGAATTCAGTCATAAGACTTGCTTAAGTTAACAGTATTAACTATAAGTGACATTGCGGCGCGGACTTTGTATGTTTCCACTTGATCTCTGGCACTCTGGCTATTTCTATGAGAACTTGCCAGAGTAGCTTGCTGGTCCTAGAAAATGGATATAAGCCATGAAGAACAGAGCATCCAGAGTTAAAAATGTACTGGCAAGGTCCATCCTATTTCAGGCAACATGGCCATAAGTGTATGAGCAGATTGTTATAAGTCAGTATGCATAATCCACACTTGAAAAGTTATGTTTCATCTTCTTGAAGGTGAAATATCTCCATATATGCTTAGAAGCCTTATGCAGAGGTGATCTGTCTGAGGTAGTTTTTTATTTGTTTGATTTTAAATACTTTAAAATCATAAGACATTCTGAGCTCATTTTCTGGCATTATAAGACATTCTGAATTCCTCTTGTATATTTCATGTCCTGGTTTTACAATTAGTCATTTTGCTATGGAGATTTGATCGTTTTTATTGAAAAAAAGTAATAGAAGCAAGATCTGGACCCTACGTGTACTTGTTGCCACTGAAACCTTTGAGTCTAGGCCTTCTTACCTGACAGAGCAAGAAATACATGTGGCATACTAACCTGGTTATAGACACATATGTATAAACATTCTATGTAAACATCAGTATACATATTTAAGTAAAACATAAATTCATACAGATGTGTCCAACTCAATACATTATCACATGGATCATTCTCGGCTCCTCACCTTGCTTATCTGTAAACCACTTTGCCAAAGAGAGATATTTGCTTAGGCCTAATATTTCAAATAGTTGTCCAAACATTTACGTGAATGTGAATGCATGATCACATGATAAGACCATTTTAGCTTTGACAGAAATGACAAGCTGCTTTCTACAGTGTCCAATCTCTCAACATTATGATATTTGCTCTTAGGTACAAACTAAAAGGAAGGCCTAAAAAAGAACAGTCCACATGACACATTGACTCACCCAGACCCAGACCTGCAGTCTCCACTTTATCAGACCTCCACAGGTGGAAACATCCAAGCCCATGAAGTAGTTGACTTTCCAAGGACAAAGACAGCCCCAAGGAGAAAGTTAAATTTTATACCGTGATATCAACTGCCATCCCTAACCTAGCGAACTCAGCACATGACCCCCTGCCTATAAAACCTGATTCTCTGCCAATGGTGAGGAACCTGCGTTTTACTTGCTCAGTGCTCCTGGTCACTCTGTTGGTCTAATCCCTGCTTGTGATCTCACTGCTCCAGCCTCTGCCTCTGTTTCCCCACCCCCACCCCCACTACCCAAATGTTTATTTATTTCATAGATGTTCTTTATCAAGTTAAGGAATTCTTTTCTATCCCCAGTTTGATAGGATTTTTTTTCTTTTGTCACAAATAGGTGGGGTTCTATTGTTGTTGTTGGGTTTTTTTGTCAAGCACATTTTTTGCATCACCTGATATGATCACAGAACTTTTTTCTCATAAGTATTTGATATGGTGGATTATACCAATTGATTTTGCACTGGAGAGTAGTAGGTCTCTTATGGAGAAGGCTCTGGGCATATTACACAATGATTATTCTTCTCCCACCAACAGGGTCATAAGGAGTTATTTCTTGGTTCCCACCTATAAATCTGATGGGGTTCCTGAAGGTAAGCCCATGAAAGTGTAGGGACCCTTATAAGATTGTAATTGCAGGTGTTTCCTCAGCTCCCAGCTAATTATCAAAATTATCATTTAAATAGTTCTCTCATTTGATGGCTTCAGGGACCTCTACTCCCAGTAAGCAAATTTCAGCTGGAACTCTCTGGATGCCACTGTATCTACAGATATCTCGATTGCAATTTGTCCTGAAACCTGAGTTCTCTGAGATGGTCCACTAAAAGTCAGTGATGTTCAATTGCCCAAATTTTTCTTGTTGTAAGATCTTGAGTGACTATTTCTAAGCTCTTCATATGCCAAAGTCAAACTAAAAGCCCAAGATTAACCTTTCTATTGCTGAAGGAGGATATATTAGATCTGATTCTCTAAATACAACCTATTTCCTAGAGGTAAGTTTTCAAAGGAAAATAAAAGTCTGGGGAGTCCTCAAGTCATGAATAATATAATTATAGATGAAAAATAAGCTTTATATTCACTTTGGCTATTTGAATACCAGGAATTTCACAGTTATGCACTGGTTACTCAGATATTTTGAGTATTCTTGGTTGAGGCTATATAACTTTGTATTTTCATTAAAAGTCTGCCTTAAAATACAATTAATTTATGTTAACACTTGTGATGAGTGGAGAGTTCAAGATCCTGGATGGGGATGACATACTTTGGGTAATTTACATGCATATCATTAAATATAAGATATTTTATGGCATTTATGTTTTATATATTAGTACGAGAGTCTTGTCCTGCTAATAAAATCTTCATTTTATTATAGTAATTCTAGTTGTCAAATTTATTACTAGATCCACCTGGCATGTGAATCCACATCCTTAACATTCTCTTTTTACTAAATAGAATTTATGATCCCCTTCTACAGTCGATGAAATAAACAATTTTCAACATTATTCACCATCAAGGTAGAGTTATTATTTTGTAGATATGTGCATGGGAGGTTGAGCTTAAAATAACTTTTCCAGACTGTTATGAGAACAGAAAGTTTGGGGGCATGCTGTATCTAATTCAGGTACAAGATAGCATGTGACAGCCCTCTATGAGTTGTTATGGTTGCTAAGCAGTAACATGGCACAATATTCTATACTGAGCTTATTTATAACTTGGAAAAGTTTTTGGTCAGTGCTTGACATTAAGCAGCATTACTCAGCTTTATTAGAATATTCTTTGGAATTAGACACATTTCTTAGTTTGTTGCCGAAAACATGAACCAAAAGAACTCAAAATCTGCAAATAGAGTGAGTTCACAGAAATATCGGCAATAATTACGACTAAATTCTATGTTTAATCCTTCCTCGTGTCTCTAGTAACAAAAACTACAGTCATCCAAGGCAGTCATCTCTTTAGACAAATGACCATGAAAATAAGCCCATACCTACAGTTCACTTTGTATAGTACAAGTATTACTTTAAAGTTGGTAGTCAGAATGTATATGCAAGTGAATGTCTTTCGCATGGGTAAGTTCTATATTAAAGCAAAGAAGGAAAATTCATGTTTTTAAGTGGCAAATAACCATTTAAAGTGGAGAACTCTATCATTTAGCTAACTTGTTTTGTACTTTTAAAAAAGACCACCATATCCAGTGACAAAAACAATGCTTTCTTCCTATTTTATGTACTGCCACTCACCTATTGCTAGGATAAGCATCCAATGAATCAACATAATTTAACAACTATGCCTAGCACACTAAGTTGATGATAAAATATATGACATTACACTGGTTTACAATCAGATAAGAGTAAAAGAGGAACACATGAAACAGTTGCTGAAAAAGCTACTTCTGTATATACATAATATAAATATATATTTAGTATTAAGTAATTCAGGAACTAAGGAAATTATCTATAATGTGTAAGTTAAATTATTTATAATGTATTTATTCAATAAGTTGTTTAAGAGCAAGAGAAATCATAGAAATATCTCTCATGTTTCTGATATTCAATATATATTGCACTCCAGGATAAAGAAGGATGCATGACTCTCCTTACAGGTCATCTAATTAGGCAGAAGGAACTTTACCTCTGATTAGTTTCTGGAGGATTTGTAATTCAACATATGAAAAATGCAATGCCTTCTGGCCAGTTGTTATTTAAAAATTGTCATTGTTCCCCATTATTAACTTTCTAGGCCTAAACGCAATGTTGCATATTTTGCCTAGTTTACACCGCAGCCTTGCTGCAAAATTATGAATTCTAGTCATCAACTGAATGTATAAGGTTAATTAATAATTAATACAAATTTGGCAGGTGGAGCTCTGTAGATTTCTCTTTTTCATGAATATTATAGCATGGAAACAGAAAGAAAATATATAAATATATTAAAGATTATTAGCCAAAAGTAAACCAGGAATTTTATATTAGTTAACAAAATGTTGAAGCAATTTTTATCAAAATTCCAAAGAGATAAACATTCTAGCTATCACAAATATTAGTAGCTCTTCCTGGAGAAAGCTAAAATCACTGTAACAGGAAAAGACTGTAACTGGTGGAATTAATGGAAGAGACAAATCACCATGATTTATGAATAATATCATTGTGTATGATAAAAGCAAGAGTAATTGTAAAAGCCCTAGAATTATTGACAATTAGGTAAGACAATGGATAAAAATAAATACAGTGATTTTATTTATTCTCTCTTAATAGATGTATAGTAACCAGTTTCAAAAGGAAATGTAAAGTTATTTTATGGAAAATAGAGGTCAAAACTATAAATATATAGACATATACATATAAGAATGTATAGAAGTTACACGAGGCAAATCATGGTATTATTAAAGTTATAAAACAAGACTTGACCAAATGAAAAGGTATAAAATATTTCCTATGAGAATACTTAATATTATAAAAATGTTAGTCCTTGGAATATTAACATAAAAGTATAAAAATATAAAAATTCATGTTTATCTAAGAAATTAATATAAAATGAATGTCTATGTTTAAGTTTTTGAGAAAACTCCATACTGTTTTCTAAAGTATCTGTACTATTTTATACTCCCACCAACAGTGTACAAGGGTTCCAATGTCTTCACATCCTTGTAAATACTTCTTGCCTTCGTTTTTTCATAATAGGTATCCTGACAGGTATGCTGTGAGGTAATAGGTCATTGTAGATTAGATTTGCATTTCTGTGACAATTTGTGACATTGGAACCTTTACATCTAACTGTTGGCCATTTGCACTTCTTCTCTGGAGAAATGCCTATTCGAGTTTCCAGCCCTTTTTTATTTTTTATTTTCCCACTGTACAGCAAGGGGATCAAGTTATCTTTATATGTATACATTATAATTACATTTTTCCCCCACCCTTTGTTCTGTTGCAACATGAGTATCTAGACAAAGTTCTCAGTGCTATTCAGCAGGATCTCCTTGTAAATCTATTCTAAGTTGTGTCTGACAAGCCCAAGCTCCCGATCCCTCCCACTCCCTCCCTCACCCATCAGGCAGCCACAAGTCTTTTCTCCAAGTCCATGATTTTCTTTTCTGTGGAGATGTTCATTTGTGCTGGATATTAGATTCCAGTTATAAGTGATATCATATGGTATTTGTCTTTGTCTTTCTGGCTCATTTCACTCAGTATGAGATTCTCTAGTTCCATCCATGTTGCTGCAAATGGCATTCCTTTTTATGGCTGAGTAGTATTCCATCGTGTATATATACCACCTCTTCCGAATCCAATCATCTGTCAATGGACATTTGGGTTGTTTCCATGTCCTGGCTATTGTGAATAGTGCTGCAATGAACATGCGGGTGCACGTGTCTCTTTTAAGTAGATTTTTGTCCGGATATATGCCCAAGAGTGGGATTGTGGGGTTGTATGGAAGTTCTATGTATAGATTTCTAAGGTATCTCCAAACTGTTCTCCATAGTGGCTGTACCAGTTTACATTCCCACCAACAGAGCAGGAGGGTTCCCTTTTCTCCACAGCCCCTCCAGCACTTGTTATTTGTGGATTTATTAATAATGGCCATTCTGACTGGTTGAGGTGTTTTTTTTAATTGGAATTCTAGGGGTTTTTTGCTAGTGAGCTGTAGGATTTTCTTACATATTTTGGATAATAACCTCTTATCAGGTATATAGTTGTGATCTGAACCACGTGATTCATAGTTCTAGGATATATTAATTGGACTTCACCAGGATCTGAACCACGCCTGTGACCTACACCACAGCTCATGGCAATACTGGATACTTAACTCACTGAGCAAGGCCAGGGATCAACCTGTATCCTCTTGGATGCTAGTCAGATTCATTTCCGCTGAGCCATGATGGGAACTCCTTTTGTGGTTTTTTTTTGGTGGTTGTTTTTTTAAGATGTGTAGGAGGATTATTAGTTGTTTGGGGCAACAACTGATATCCAAAGATACTAGAAACCAAATATTTTATTTAACTTAAGAACAATATAAGAACCTGGATGCTCTTTCAAAGTAAGGATAAAATACAGTGAATTCCATTAAAGATATAGCACATTGAGATATAAGTCTAGGAAAGGATAATGACACTTCTCTTTTAATTCTGCGCTTAAAATAAGAACTGTCCTAATGTGAGACTGAATTAAGATGTGTGAAATAAACTAAAATGACGGTCTTTCTGTAATTTAGAATGCTATTTAGTGGTCTGAGATGAAATAAACAAACAAACCTGTGACCACACATTGAGGAATGCAAATGATAAACAGTCAGAAGTCCAGTTAATATATCCTAGAACTATGAATTGGATCATGCATTGTCGGATGATAAGCAGTGTTAGAAAATTCAACTGAGTAAATTTTAAAGATCCTACTAGCTTTATTCAACAATTCATAAATCAGGCAGCATCCAATCTTACAGATTGAAAGGAGCTCCAAAAACCTATGCAAAATGAAAGAGAAGGAGCATAAGGAAGCAAAACAAGAAGATCACACTTGGCAGAAACAGTGGATTGGTTACTTACCAGGATCTACCCAGGAAATTACCTAACTAATGCTGATTGAGTAATTCCTGATTGATTTAGATTCTGTTTCCGAGAGAGGAAACTATAATTAAGTCTCTAGTGGCATGGAGTTTAGCATAAAGCAACTCCATTTTGGGCTTGTAGTCTTGTTTTTAACAGCAGGAAACTTCATAGTATTTACCTTATATCTCTGTTGGGATTCTTATTAGTGCATATCCATGGTACAAATTTGACTAAAACTTTCTCTTGGACAAAAGATCTCTTACAAGCAGAAATGGCATTTTCTACTCCATTTTTTAGAATTACCTACTTCTGAGAAATATCACTGTTTTTGGTTATTTATTACTTTTTTGGACAGGGAATGTTGCTTACCATTTCTAGTAAATAAGAACATTACCACCTGCCAATTCTGAGAGGAATTCAGGATAGAGAAAAACTGGATCCATTTCATTCCTTAAATAATGGTCCTAGATAATTGTTGCATATTTAAGGAATAAAATTTCAATGAGCCCAAATTCTTGCATTTTCCCATACAAAGAAAAGCACTAAAATCATTAACTTGAGATATCTGGCTTTTTGTCATTAGCAGTACTCTTTTGATGTTCAACTACATTTTTTTTTTTTTTCAGCAAAAAACTCCTATATATCCTGGCTCTTCCCTTTCCTCTTCGGTGTGGTACCTCAGAGCTATCTGAGAAGCTGTTTCCTGGGCTACAGTCCGCAGTAAGTTCCCCAAATAAAACTCAACTTGAATTTTCAGGCTGTTTTTTTTTTTTTCAGCTGACCATCTATATATAGCAAAGTAATTTCATATGTATCACCTAACTTAGATACTCATGAGTCTTTAAATTTAATTTGTAGATTTTAGACCATTGCAATAGCAATGCCATACTTACTGATTTATCATACACGAAGATTTGGTTGTAAAACAATAAAGCATCCCCATGGAAAGTGAAAGGTAATCTACAGCAAATGTTTCTATTCCAGAAGCAGATTTAAAAAAAGAGTAAAGGTTATCTGTATTGTGCTGGGGGGTGCTTGGATAATTCATGTTTTCAAGGACAAATTTCCTTATAAGGTCTCAAATATAATGTGAATATACAGCTGTTAGAATTGTTGGAAAGGTAGAGTGCACCATTTTTACACTCAGAGGATTGCCTGGCTAAGCAGCTGTGTATATTTTGCAAGGACAATACCTAGTGTTGCGCTTAATATTTCCCAAGTTTGACATAAAATGATGAGGATTCTATCCCGAAGGCAACCATCTTCCAAACAATGTAGCAGTGTGAACCAAAATACTGAAAATGTCAACATTTCACACATCATTGATTCTTAATGTTTCTGAAGCTGTTTTTCAGTATCCTGTGGCTACAGGTAAAAAAAAAAAAAATCATATCCTGTTTGTAGTACTTTTCAACATCTTAACATCTCAGGATTCAGAGCAGGCAACTCTCTGTTATTTTTACCTGTTGTTTTGTTTCATTTTAAAGGCCACTCCACAGTTGTTAGAATTTATCATTTATGATTTGACAAACTCAATATGCGATATATATTCAGCACTGTGTTTTCCGGAGAAAAAGTAAAATTATTTTATCAAACTATAAAAATAAAAAAAATCAGGTAAAGGATAGTCTCTGTAGTATTGTGAATTTTAGAAACATTTTAAATAATCAAAAACTCTTTGTCTAAATGTATTTCATCAATATCTTCAATATCTCATACCTCCCTGTATACATGCTCATTGGGAGAGGGTGTCCCTCCTATACTAAGTCTGTGCTTATATATTTGAGTTGTTTTTACCAATGGGACAGCAGCAAATTTCATGGAAGTACAGGTCCAAGAAAGCAGCTGTATGTTTCTGCTATTACTCTTGATCCTCTACTTTCTCCTGAACACTTGCTTGAGATAGTTCTCTTTCTGTCTCTGATCTTTGTTATACCATGAAAACAAGCCCTAGGTAGTCTGCTGAAGGACTAGTGATCAAATGGAACAAAGCTGCCCTTTTTTAGCTGAAGCTATTTTAGATCAGCCAGTCCAAAGACAATCAATCTGATCACCACAGACACATGAGCAAGACTCCCCAACATGAATTGATTCTGGTCTGAATCAGCAGAACCATCTGACTTACTTATAGATCTATGCAAAATAATAAGTACCTATCTTTAAGTCACTAACATGTTATATATTTGTTACTCAACAAAAGCTAACTAATACAGATCCACGTCTAAATAACTGAACATACCAGAGTGTATGTCTATCATTAAATATTATGTAGCTATTAAATATGATGTACATATTTGCATGTACAGATGTTATATGTATGGTAGACTTCAAGTCCCCTTAAAGGAGATTAAACTCAGAGCCTCTGGCCAAGACACGAATTACCAGACCCTTATCATTACCCCATCTGTCTCGTTGTAATGCCCCTTCCCCTACCTTGAGCAACCCACTCTGCTCCTTCCTACTGCCTACTAGGAAAGGTATGTGGCCCACTTCTCATCCCACCTCTATATAACCTGTTCCCCATACAGAGATCAATCAACACTCAGCCTTTATGCCCATGCAGGGGGGCCAGGGCAGGGAAAATTAGTGGGCCTGGGGTGGGAAAAATTAGGTCCCCAGTAAGGTCCACAGCATGGGGGTGTAAAGGGAAACTGAATTGTGAAGTGAGCCAGTCCTACTCCCAGGGCAACCCACTCTCTCTCTGAGAGTGTAAACAAATCTGCTGTACATTTCTGTTCTGGAGAACTTGATTCAACTCGATTGCTGTCTCCAAGTCAATCTGCAGTGGCAGTGTTTTCCTTCTGACAGATCTTAAAGTACCCAACAAGAGCTATAATTCTCGACCCATGACGTTGTTGCTTTAAGGGCGTTCCCTTTGGCTCCAACTAGCCTCCAGTTGGATCCCAACACAATGCTTCCACCTAGAGAACCTCTCTGCCTGCATCTATAATGCCTGCCACCTCCAATTTCTTGTTGTGTAGCAGGCAGGGATCAAAGGAATAATGCAGAATTCTAAAATATACATAGGAATATATGTTAAAATAGTGTGAAAAAATACAAAGGAAGAGAGTATCAGGGTTATCTCTGGGTAGAGGAATTAAACATGATTATTACTACCTTAATTTTGTCCCTTTAAGGACGCATATCAAATGAATCATACCTGGGATACATAGGAGCTATCTCTGATTATGAAATATATTTGGCTTCAAATTCCTGCTTTTGTTTGATATGTCCATGTAAAAATGTTGAAAGACTAAGGGGTTATTCATACGACAAAACATCAGAATACACACAGAAACTTATCCCATGCCAAAATTCTGCTGTATGAGAAATACTTTTCAAGTATTTATTTGATTTAATGCACTGTTTAAGAAATATTTCAAGTTAAATGTAGGTTAAAAGGGATTGAGAATTTCAGCAAGCTGCATATATATAACACAAATTTCCCTCTCTAAAGGGGATAAGAACAGTACTCCTCCATAAATCTCCTTTGAGGGATAAATTAGTAAAAAATAGGAAAAGTTCTTAGGACAGTTCTTAGTGTACAGTGATTACTTAACTAAAGTTAGCTTTTTACTGTGTGATATTCAGTAACGCAATTAGGAAGGACCGAGCCCTGAGATGTGGTTACAAACAGCATTTTTTTTTTTTTTTTCCGCATGAACCTGGTGGGACAAGATCACTAAGAGAGCAATTATAGACTGATAGCCAATAAGGCCAAAAGTTAGAACCCTGAAGGACATCAAAATGTAAAACCATTCAAAAAGAGAGATGAGGGAGTTCCCGTCGTGGCACAGTGGTTAACGAATTCGACTAGGAACCATGAGGTTTGCGGGTTCGGTCCCTGCCCTTGCTCAGTGGGTTAAGGATCCGGCGTTGCCGTGAGCTGTGGTGTTCGTTGCAGACGTGGCTTGGATCCCGCCTTGCTGTGGCTCTGGCGTAGGCTGGTGGCTACAGCTCCGATTGGACCCCTAGCCTGGGAACTTCCATATGCCGTGGGAGCGGCCCAAGAAATAGCAAAAAGACGAAAAAAAAAAAAAAAAAGAGAGAGAGAGAGATGATTACCTAGCTTTTTAAGTTCTGAGATCGACCTCATCCTTATGACAGTAACAGCCAGTATGTTTCTGGATGACTTAGTTGTCTGAAAATACTAGTCATGCTGTAAATATATCTTCAAATCTCCTCTCGAACATGCTTACCCCCTAGCCAACCCTATGTTTCAAGATACTATGGCCCTTGTCTGTGATTGCAATATACAAAGATCAGTGGGTCATTTGAGAAGCCTCACCTTGGAAAAAAGACAAGTTGTATGACGTGGATCCAAAGTTGTGTGGTAGATATAGAAACTTTTCTGAAGCAGACAAGGAAGAGCAAATTAGAGAAATTTTATACATAAGTAGAAATTTCAGCCTTGGAATAAACTTTTGTGCCAAGAAAAAGTAATTTTTAAGAGAGTATCTGATACCCCAGGGTTGAGCACCACAGAAGCAATTAAAGAAATACATCCAACATGCATAGTCATTTCATATCCCTAAAGAAACAAAGAAAAACAAACAAAAAAGAGGCATTTCCTAAAGAAATATCTCTCTACCACTATAGCCAGGTCGGTTTGCTTTTTTTATACTGCTTAAGCAAATATGACAGAATCATATTGAAATATACTCGTTAAATATTAATATGTCTAACACTGTAAAGACTTTCTCAAGGACAGAATATAATTACCCATTCTTGTTCTAGTGCATGTCTCTAAAACTTCATGAGGTAAGTCATGAATTCAGACAAAGCACAAAAAGAAATTTCTGAGTGTGAAAGACCAAAGGAGAAGACGGAGGAACCAACCAATGACTGTGATGTGAACTAGGCGGCTTCTGTACTAAGTATGGAACATGGGAACAGGTAATCATATGAATCGATGGTGAGGCAGAGCCAAAGAAGAGATAACATGAAGAGCTGTGAAATTGCCCAAGGGAAGCCATGACTCAGAAAGGGAAGCAACCTCTCAAAGCACATCTAAGGCAGCTAGTGCTTTTTTGAAAAGTTGCATGTACACAAATATACTCATGCATACATATATTCTGGTTATATATTTATATATTTCTTTTTTTTTCTCCTATATATGTGGGATTGTGAGTGACAAACAAAAGTGGTAACAAATCTTGGCCTTTTTATAATAATATTTATAAAAATGGAAGAGTGAAGTTGGGAGTTGGCTGGGTAAAGAAAAAGGGATAAAGGCCTGGCCTATCATCAGAGACATTTTATTCTGACCACAGGCTGATGATAAGAATTTTACTGTGGTCTTTAATAATCAGACCTGGATTAAAACTTCCTCAGATTACTTAGGCAAGGGTTATGTAAATGCACTAAGGAAAAGAGATGCGAAGTTAAATGTTCTTTAACTCAGGCACTATAGTGCGATGCCAGTGGGCTGTTTTTGTAGAGAGAAAATACTTGAGAGCATTTCCTGCCATTATTTTATCAGATATGACTGCTAGAGATTTTGCTTTGTTCGTGTATTCTTTTCACAGCAATACGTTTGGAAATGTGGAAAACACTGATTGGAATAAAAGTCTGTGTGTAGGAAATAACTGAATTACGTTAGTAAATAGTGGGAGGAAGCTTAAATGGGGCAGCCGTAAATCAATGCATTGTTATTAGTCTTCTTCCATTCCAAATATAAAACCACACGCAGATACACATCTATGCACACACATATACATGTCATTCTTAAAAGAGATGCTATTTTCAATATAAAGGTTTTTTTCTGATACTGTAGATAACACAATTACATTTGCAGGAAACATGGATTCCAAACTTCAATTTTTTTTCAATTTGAATAAGGTTCTAAGTGCTTTATGTGGTTTTCACATCTATAGCAGTTAAGTGAAGAGAAAATAAACATCATAAGCTTTAGTTTGGCTGCTGGTAGGTTTATAATCTGATTTTTTCAGAGGGTTAGTAGCAATGATATATGGATATCTCTTCTGGAAATTAGTTTATATGGGAAAGCAAAGTTGATTTTTCACAGAATATAATAACAGCTAGATTCCAAAGTGCTGACAATAAAAGATTTAAAAGGTATATGCAAACATTTTCTGCCAACTTCTATGGCTTTTTTTCCTATTTCATCTTATAAACATTTCTCTTAGGACATAAAAACAATGCTAACTATATCTATTTAGTTGATGATCATCATATATTTTTTATTTATATTGAAATAGCTGTCATAGTACTAAGGATAATAAAATATGACTTTTTTGTTAGGCTCCATTTTATTTGGTGTACTTCAAAAAAGTACTTGTGTATATTCAGAAAAACAAAACAAAACCTGAGTTTCTCTGTTTTCTTGGTTTTTATTAAAATTATGTAATATAATCCATGTGATTTATAGTCATTTAAAATTGAGCATACAATGTATTATGAGAGATACAGAGGGCAATAAAATAAAATAAAATAAAATCCTAGCAGTTTACACTCTAATTTCCAATGTGTATTTTACATCGATTTTATTATCATAACCACTTAAAGTTTTCAATCTAATATTTCACACGTACTGTGTGCTAACCAGGCATTGTGCTAAACACGATCTATATAAATTCTAAGAGTCAACACTTGCAACATGACTATGAAATGACTGGAACCTAGTTTGAGGAACTCAGCATTCTCATGCAAGATTATATGGTTTATGACTAAACTAGAATTTCTAACTCTAGGCTGACTCATTCCTAAGGTCCAGCTTTCTTACCAACATGTATTATTGTTACAGGTTCTCTGGGGATGTTAGTAAAGATAAATGTATAGTTGGTAATTTTGATTGCTACTTATAAATAGGACCTATGTATACCAACTTTTTCTTAGTATGACATTTTAAAGTTATTGTCTATGTAGATGGCATGTCAGTACAGTACAGTGACTACATATCAATATACTAGTTTTGAAAACACACTTAGTTATCCTTGGTTATGTCTTTGGCTTGGGTACTTACTAGCTAGGAAATTAATGGGTGGCTTATATTAGTTCCAAGAGATACACATACTTTCAGATACACAGATGGAAAGATCAGCATACACAATTCCTCCTTTATTCCCCTTTTCTATAAAACTTCCTGCTAGCACAACTTTAGTCTGTTTAGGGACAACTGGCATTGTCTTCTAATCCCAACTGCCTGTGTCCCACTTAATTGAACTCTTGTACTATGTAGAAAAGTTCTTAGCGTGTATTACGACTAGAGTTATTACTGTGAGAAATTTTACTCACTTTTTAGAATAACAGTTTCTCAATATATTCTTATTTAAATCTCTCTCAAAGTTTTCCCAAGATATATCTTGGTTGCAGCAGGAAGGCTATAGGGAGGGTATTGAAAAGAGTAAATGAGATTATTTTCATGAATACTGAAGGTATGCTATCTGCTGAATATGTAGTATATTCTCATTTTAGTTCCAAATACTTCATAATTTTTGTCTCATTTGAGAATGTGTTGACTGCCACTGTTCATTGCCCTTCCCTAGATTTGCTCTGCCAAAGTTTGTTAGGGATCATTTCACCTGAGTTCAGCCAGTAGAAGGATTTCATTTTTTTTGTTTGTTTGTTTTTGTTTTTGTCCTTTTTTTAGGGCCGCACCTGCAGCTTATGGAGGTTCCCAGGCTAGGGGTTGAATTGGAGCTGTAGCCACTGGCCTGTGCCACAGCCACAGCAACGCGGGATCTGAGCAGTGTCTGCGACCTACACCACAGCTCACAGCAACACCGGATCCTTAACCCACTGAGCGAGACCAGGGATGGAACCCACGAGGGGAACTCCGGATTTCATTCTTAAGGGAAGCTATGTTATGTTATATGACCTACCTCTATTAGTACTAAAGGAGACATTTTTGCTCCCCTATTTAACCTGTTTTATTTCTCAAATGTTAGAACTGGAGTTAGGAATAAGAAAAGATTTTACTAAATTATTTATGTATTTATTTATTGGGCCCAGGGTGCATAGAAATTCCAGACCAGGAATCAACCTTGCACCACAGTAGTAACCATAGCTGCAGCAGTGACAACAAAGAATCCTTAATCTGCTGAGCCACCAGGAAATTCCAGGAAAGACAGTTTTTGCAGTCTTCAGATCTCAACATGCACCATATAGGATACATTGAAGGTAAGAATTGCTAATAAGATTTTGAAGCTAATTTTAAAAAAAAGCAATAAAAGATATGACTATCTTTAGCTGCTTAAGAGACAGTCATAAGGCAAACTAAACCGTTTTGAATTTTTAAGAGCGAGCAGGACTAAGACTAGTGAAAATTTTTATGACTAGTGACATAAGATTGAACCTTAAGTCTAACTATGGAGCTCCACATTAATGTTTTGCTCTAGCAAGGGAGATGGGGTTCGATTATTCAGACAGAGGGCTTCTGATCATGATTAGGTATTTGGTGGAGTTCAAATAAATGTGGTTCAAATAAAACTGGGGATAGATGAAAGATGCATAAACAATAATATATTGATCTATTTGACTGAAAAATGTAAAAATAACTGCTACTAGACTAAAAGACCCTTATTTGTAGGGACCAACCACATCATATCCATCTCTATGTTTTCAGTACTGTAAAAGATTTAAGAAAATACCTTAAAATATTTGCTGAACTCAACTACACTTAAATTACAAAACTAGCAGTTTGTATTATATTTGTGATACAAGTTAGTTCTAGAAAGCTTTACTCAACCAAAATTCAGGAATTCAGTCCTTCCACAAAGTTTTGAAACCATATTCTTTCAAATATAAATTTCCTTAATCTTGCTGGATAACTAATAAACTTTGACTAAACAAGGAAGAAAATTTACTATTAAAACCAAGTAATGTGTGGTTTTATGATAAAAATTCACAAAAACCATATTCATATACAAAGGTTTTTAAACACTGCAAAATATTTTTCAAACGATTAGAAACATTTGAAACACACTAATTGTAATATCTGTTTCCTACCCTATAACAAGGGGGTCCAATGTAGAGTCAAAATACTTTTAAGTATTTCAAAAAAAAATTTATTGACATAATAAAATAGTAAAATTGTATTTTATTTATCTTACAATTTAATTTTTGATTTTATATACAGCTATCCTACAATATTATGAACATAATATTTTGGTATAGAATAATATGCATGAATTTATAAATCCAATTATTGAGATTTTTAGATCAAATTATTTATTTAATAGGTCCCACATGAAATATCACTGGTCTAGGGATTATCTACATAAATCATGTAAGAAAATTTGAGTTTTTTCCCTTTGAAATGGAACAGGAGTTTTTAATCTATATGGATTCTTTTTTTTTAATTTTTTTTTTTTTTATATTTTTTGTCTTTTTGCCATTTCTAGGGCCGCTTCTGTGGCACATGGAGGTTTCCAGGCTAGGGGTCTAATTGGAGCTGTAGCTGCCAGCCTACACCAGAGCCACAGCAACAGGGGATCTGAGCTGCATCTGCCACAGCTCATGGCAATGCCGGATCCTTAACCCACTGAGCTAGGCCAGAGATCAAACCCGCAACCTCATGGTTCATACTAGGATTTGTTAACCACTGAGCCATGATGGGAACTCCTAATCTGCATGGATTCTTAAAGTAGATCTACCTATGAATGGAACTGAATGGCTCTAGGCAATTTCTGAGATTATATGAAAATTTCTCTATATATACATTTTTAATTATTTTCTTTGAGGAGAACATCCATAATTTTAGCCCTATTTTAAAAACATAATCAATAACAAAATAGTTTATGATTAAAAATTATTAGTAACACCTTACAAAGTATCACTGTTCAGTCATGGCATTTAGGTTCTGATCTAGTGCTTCTGCTGCAGAACTAAAAGAGCATATTTAGTGATGTTACTTGTTGCATAGCTAGCTGTTCAGAATACCTCTCTGGGTTTGAGAATGGACTGGAAAATGTACAATTAGCAATCATATTTTACTAGTTATTTAGGTATTTACTAAATCCTTAAAGAGAATTAAAGAAAATATGCTATGGACTAAAATTTTAATTTCTAAGATATCCTCTTATAATCTAATCTTCAGTGACTTCAGTGAGTATTTCAATATTTTTATGTTGACCAATCAATTCCATCTTAGTCAACTGAACGCCATTATAATACAATAGAACCATTGCTTAACTAGATTGTTGGAGACTCAGAGAACACTGATGATTTCTTCATTTGTTCAGTTTCACCAGGTTTTTCTCAAATATAAAATTCAGAGTCAAGCAGACATTGATAGCCTAGGTCCAATTCCTCTTCAGTTTTAGTGACCAGTTTCTAAAATTCTCACAAGATATGTAGGATTTTCATTTCAATATGTGCATTTCAATACTTAACCTCTGATTGTTTTTTCTTCCTTCTTCTAAAATTCTCACAAGATATGTAGGATTTTCATTTCAATATGTGCATTTCAATACTTAACCTCTGATTGTTTTTTCTTCCTTCTTCTAAAATTCTCACAAGATATGTAGGATTTTCATTTCAATATGTGCATTTCAATACTTAACCTCTGATTGTTTTTTCTTCCTTCCTTTTCATCAGTGTTCTCTGAGTCTCCAACAATCTAGTTAAGCAATGGTTCTATTGTATTATAATGGCGTTCAGTTGACTAAGATGGAATTGATTGGTCAACATAAAAATATTGAAATACTCACTGAAGTCACTGAAGATTAGATTATATTAGTAATGCAAACTTCAACTTCCTCTCACTTAAGAGTTATGTCTAAAGCTGCAAATGTTTTCTTTTCTACATAACCTTTTTTATAGTCTTTGTCAATGCTTTCTTCCTAAAATGCTTTCGAACACTGCCAACAGTGAAATCTTTATTGTTCTATTATATTTGTAGAATGGCCACAATAATATTTATGCAGTTGTAAACACATATATAGATATTAAGAAAATTTTGAAACCTATTTGTAATAAAAATACTTTGACTGCCATATCTACTATTAAAAATTCCTCTTGATTCAGTATGTATATCAATGCATTACACGTGGAAAATGTTAAAGAGATATCTGGCAATTTATTGAAGTCATCTTTAGCAGGATCTGTTTTATATCACTGTTCATTTTTAAAAAACTATTATGCGTAAGACCCTGCAACAGATAGCCATACAAAAATTGGCATTACAAGACAGACAAGTATTTAAAAGATTTTATAACCTACTGAATTAGCCATTTCTTAAACTTACTCAAGAGAAAAGCAGAATTTGTTATTCTACTATTACAACAATGCTTTTAATATATTTTGCATATCCCATATTTTTTCACTATTCTGACATTTATTTACTTATTAGATATTTGAAATTACGCCCTTTGCTTCAAAGCCTTAGAGCACAAACTGGATAAAACTTTCATTAAATATTTAAATAAGGAGAAAAAACAATCAAACAGCAACATAATAACCAAACAAAAAAGCTTCTAGCATAAAATCACGGATCTCACTTATTAAAACAGACTCCTTATTTAGAAGAAAAGACCAGTGTGTGGTTTCTTTAGCATTATGTTTTATTAATACTAAAATCTAGTACAATGAAATCTAAATTTTGTACAGGGGACACTGTCTTCAATAATTAAAGAAATAGATCAGTTTGCCAATCCTTGGCTTACTCCTTACCCAACTTGTTAAATAATTTAGGCATTTTATTAACAAAAGATGGTTTATAGTTGGATAATTTATGTGATTCATTCTGATATGATGAAAACTTGTTGAATAATAAGCCCTTCAAGATAGAGTTTTATATGCATTCTCTAAATTTCACCAGTATTACTCATCGGCATACTTACCAAAAAAAGAATGTGGACTAAGACAAACGGGTGAAAGAAGGAAAGTACAACACTGGAAAAGCACATGTCCACTCAAATGCCATTCTGACTCACATGGACAACTGCTGTGTTAGAAAAGAATCACGCTTTTCCCTAAAGACTTTTGAATTTTCTTCTCTTTAGAATCTAGCCTGGCATACAGTAGATCTTAAATAAATATTGACCATTTTCCACTAATTCAGGAAGATATTTCCTGAAAGTGTTTTTATTTTAATAGTTTGTGCACCATGATTTCACTGTCTTACTTGATATCTTTATATCTAAGGCCTTTTCATAGATAAGCATAGAAAATGTATTTGGTATTGGAGTTAATACTTTAATTTTATTTTACAACATATGAAGTGTCATTAATTCTTTCTCCTGAGGTAAAAGTAAGATATTTGATAAGTGATATTGGGTGATTTTGCTTTTGATTTTAACACAGGTGCACACAGCAGTGGATGCAAATATACAGAATTTTTCTGAAAAATTTATTCAATACTGTTTTTGTGAAACTGATTAGTGTTTGGTCACAACTCCTCTGACAAAAGACCTCTTGGTTTGAGCATATGAGAGTCATATGCAGAGTCAAAGTAATTTAGAGATCACACGTAGTCTGGAAAGGATCCCTTGCTTTATCCAGAACATCTTATGGCCAAGTGATCTTGTTGCAGAAACTGTGGCAGCGGAAAGAGAAGCGGCATTTGGAGATGCAGAATAGCAAGGTTTATTCAGCACTCAGCTCAGAGGAGTCTCCTCGAGAGTCTAAACACCAGGTCTTTGTTCTGGGTAGCTTTCATGCGCTACTGAGTCTTGTTTTTCCCCTGCAAGCAGCCCAGCCCTCTCCCTTCCTGAGCAGACAGTATTCCTGCCTAAGAAGCTAAGTAAACAAAATTACAAAAAATGAAACTGATAAGCAATGCTTGGAGCACTGCTAGCAGAGCTGCTACCAAGGACATAAGGCACGTGGTTGATACAAGATTACAAGAAGGGTGGTATGGGGCAAGCAAAGCTGCTGTCAGGCTGTCTCCTCAGCGGGGTGGTTGTTTCTTTAGCTAATACTTTTACTTGGATCTGATTTAATTTGGGAGTTCCAATTGTGGCACTGTGGAAATGAATTCAGCCAGTAACCATGAGGTTGTAGGTTTGAACCCTGGCCTCACTCATTGGTTTATGGATCAGGCGTGCCGTGAGCTGTGGTGTAGGTCACAGACACAGCTCAGATCGAGTGTTGCTGTGGCTGTGACTGCGGTGTAGGCTGGCAGCTGTAGCTCTGATTTGACCCCTAGCCTGGGAAACTCCATATGCTGTGGGTGCTCCCCTAAAAGCAAAAAACAAAAAACAGACAGAAAAACAAAGAGACAGACAAAAATCTGATTTAATTTGGAGAGTTCTTAAGATTTGGGTTGAAACAAAGAAATTCAGTGTTGCATTCTGCAGTGTTTTTATTTTTTATTCCTTTTATAAGTCCTTTGGTTGTTAGGAAAAGGGATGCATGACTGGTTTGAAAATTTTAAGCTATTTTCCCTTAGCTTCTGTTTTCAAGGAACCAAATCTACTATAATTTGTTATAAACTTAAAATAAATTTCTTTTTGCTGTATAGGTTGTACAGTTGTCTTTCAGAAAAGTTTTATAATAAGCATATATGGTTCCCATTCATCTCTACCACATTTTAAACTTTATAAAGTATTGCCAAACAAACGAAAACAAATCATAGAAAACGTCACTGTATGTTCTAACCTGAAAAACACCATTCTTTAAATCTCAAAAAAAACTATGCTATATTTCAAAATAATTTACCCCAACACAAATAAGAATCCTCTCTGAATTTAGGTAGATGCAAGAGAAGTTAGCTTTCCTTCAATGTAGAAGATGTGGAAGGGTTTTGCTTTGTTTTGTTTTTTGTTTTATACACAGTAAGGTTCATATTCTTTATGACTATTCTATGGGAAAAGAAAATAAACTGAACACAGCAGGTCAACTAATCACTTCTTGACTAAGAATGACCAGTTTCCAAGCTTTAGCTCCATTTTGTATAGATATGATATGAATATTCATTAATACTCATTTGTTTTTGGCTGAGCCCACAGCGTATAAAAGTTCCTGGACCAGAGATCCAACCCATGCCATAGCAGTTAACTCATGGTCAATATGTAAAATAATATTCTTTCTCAACATCTCAATTAGCTTGAAAAAGCAAATGGGGCCCTACTGTACAGCACAGGGAACTATGCCCAATCTCCTGGGTGAGAACTTGATGGGAGACAATATTTTAAAAAATAAATAAATAAAGTACATGTATGAATTACTGGGTCATTTTGCTTTACAACAGAAATTAAAGAAACATTGTAAATTAACTATAATAAAAATTTAATTTAAAAATCTCAATTAAAAGACTGATTTAATATTTTTCTAGATTATACTCTATTTAAAATTATTACAAAATATTGGCTATATTGTGTTGCACAATATATCCTTGTAGCTTATTTATTTTACCCAGTAGACTATATCTATACCTCATAATCTCCAACCCCCTATTTTTTTTTTTTTTTTTTTTGCTTTTTAGGGCTGCAGGTGTGGCATATGGAGGTTCCCAGGCTAGGGGTCAAATTGGAGCTGCAGCTGCCAGCCTACACCACAGCCACATCAATGCAGAATCTGAGCCGCATCTGCAACTTACACCACAGCTCATGGCAACACTGGATTCTTAACCCACTTAACAAGACCAGGGATTGAACCCACAACCTCATGGCCACTAGTGGGATTCATTTCCACTGCACCACAACGGGAACTCCTCCAACTCCTATATTTATCCATTCCTCCTTCATTCTCCCCACTGGTAATCATTAGTTTGTTCTTTATAGCTAAGAGACTGTTTCACTTCTGCAATATTCATTCATTTGTTTTATTTTTTAGGTTCCACATATTAGTGATAACATACAGTAGTTGTTTTCCCTTGACTCATTTCACTAAGCATAATACCCTCCAGGTCCATCTCTGTTGTTGCACATGTCAGAATTTCATTCTTTTTTTATGGCTAATATGCCAGTGTGTGTGTGTGTGTGTGTGTGTGTGTGTGTGTGCGCGCGCGCTGTATTTTCTCACACATTCATTGACTGATAGAGATTCAAGTTGCTTCCATATCTTGGCTACTGTAAATAATACTACTATGAACTTTGAGGTGCATGTATCTTTTCAAATTAGTATTTTCATTTTCTTTGGATACATATACCCAGGAGTGGAGCTTGACTATATGATAGTTTTGTTTTTAGAGTTGTTTGTTTATGGCTGTACCCATGGCATATGGAAGTTTCTGGGCCAGGGACTGAATCTGAGCTGCAGCTGTGACTTATGCCACTAGTTGTAGCAATGCTGGATCTTTTAACCCACTGCACTGGGCTGGGAGTGAACCTACACCTCTTCTCTATTGAAGAGACCTCTACTGATGGATGATTTTTCAGAAATAAAACAGTATTTCATCTTGGAGTTCATACGGGAAAGAAAGATGATGCTTCTAAACACCCTCATCGGATTAAATGATGCCTACTGATATTGAGGAGGGCTAATGGCTTTACCCAGTCCACAAACTCTAAAGCTACTCTCTTTGGGAAACAACCTTACAGATACAAACAAAAATCATGTTTAACTAGATATCTGGGTATTCCTTATCCCATTCAGGTTGACACATAAAATTAAGCACCGAAGTAAAAAAAAAAAAAACAGCAACAAAAACTGGATTAATGCTTTCCAACATAAAGCCAACATCTCAAGAGGACTATAGTTCCCACAAAGGACTTGAAATTTAAGTAGTCTAGAATAAGTGATATTTTTACTGAAGTCAAATGAAAGTAGTTCTAGCAAATGTATTACCATTCTCACAGAGTGCCTTGCTTTCCTATTCATAGTAGGGTTATTTCAATTACTTTAAGAAGCACATCTTACTAGAAACAAGCATGTTATTTTTAACATCACTTTTTCTTTCTGTAATTCCAGCATTATAGGTTGAATCATGTCCCTCAAATACTCACACGTGGGTGTACCCCAGTATCCCAGGATGTCACTATAACTGGAAACAGGATGTTGCCAATATAATTAGTTAAGGTGAAATCATATTGGAGTAGGGTGGGCTCTGAATCCAGATGACTGGGGTCTATCTATAAAGAAGGGAAATATGGACACAATGGACACAGATACATACACAAGGAGAATGCCACATGGAAATGAAGGCAGACATACAGATGCTTCTACAAGCCAAGAAACAACAAAGACTGCCAGAAAATCATCATATGATATCTGCATGGGGTCAGAATATCCCCCATTGCCTTCAGAAGGAGCCAAACCGCTACATTTTAATCTCAGACTTCCAAGCCTACAGAATTGTGAAACAACACATTTCTCTTTTTTAAACCACCCAATCTATGGTCCTTTGTTATAGCAGCCTTAGCAAACTCATACACTCAGGAATGCTTCTCTCAATTTCACTTCCTATCACCTCTAAGTTGTATTCCCAGTATAAACAGGGTCTGGATTTATAACAGTAACAATCTGATTATTGATAAAGTAAAAGTAGGGCCATCTCTATTATCTATTTTTTTTTTTTTAATAACAAAGTAAAAGTAACTAATCTGCGTCCAGGTACTAAAGCTCTAAATTTGACACAAAAAAACTTGACATCATTTGGAAGGCTGATATAGAAAAGAAAAACGTCTGATTAATACACAAACAGAAATCTGGCATTTACAGATAAAAACTGCAAAAAATAGGTCCAATGTCCCTCAATTAACCTTGGGATGCAAATTCTCTCTAATCCCAATATTAATGGGTAAACAAAGGTGAATCCCTGTTATTCACTTAGTTGGCCATTAAAATAGTATAAATATTGATTTAGATCCAATGCCAAAATAAAAACAAAAAGCTCACAGGGTGGGTTTGTCCTCAAGACTTAGCTACATAAGCAGATAGGTTTGGGCTGTCCCCAGAGAAAGAACTATGCCTAGTTTTCTTGACAGAACTCCTTTGGCCTAAGCCATTTTGTGATCTAAGCCTGGCTGCAATGCTTCTCCTTGCAGGTCTTCGTAATTAATGATCTGCAGAAATAATGGAGTAGCAGTTTACAAACAAGAGTGCAGCCTTGGGGCAGGGTCCTGGTTCCTCATGGAATGTACAGAACAATATATCTTTGAGTTCTGCAGGAACTAAAACCTGAACCCGACCCTCCTGATTTCCTATGTTTTTGTTTTGTTTTATTTTGTTTTCATAAACCTGGGAGCTGCTCTGTTACAGAGAAACCCCAAACCAGAAGCAGGTCATCTACGAATGGTGGTTTAGCACCAGGTTCCCCACAAACTTGCGGTGGGTGATGGATGAGGGGGCAGCCACGCTTTCCAGACATGCCCTGTGTCCCAGGATGAAGGGTTCTCTGCACCAGACTGGGTCCTGACATCAGACAAGGTGTGCCACAGATGCCCATGCAGTGGACCACCAGCGGGGGCAGGGGGGATCCACTCTGCAGACCCTCCTGATTTCAATCAACTAAAACCTGGGCTCTGTCCACCTTTGCCCCAATTCTATGCTGAATTTTCCTCTGTTCAAGCCCTCCATTTGAGAATATGCATGTATCCTTAGTTTAAAACTTCCCCAATTTTGTTGTTTGTAAAGACAGTGTTTTGGAAAGATCTTCACTATTCTCCTTATTTGCTGCAAGTAATGAATCCTTCCTTCTCCCAGTCTTTGGCTTGGTTGTGTCTGTTGACCCAACACCCACCAATAGGTGAATCAGTTTTCAGGTATCGACTTAAAAAAAAAAAAGCACAACCTGAAAGTTGATGGTTAAGTTTTATTGGGGGCAAAATTATGACTTAAGCCCAGGAGAGAGCATCTCAGGTACCCCTGAGAAACCTCTCTGAGGCAGTGAGGGAGATGCTAGGATATATAGGAGTGTTTGCCACAAAGGGCAAGTAGCAGGAACAAAAGAGGCCTGGGCTCACTTAAACCATTCCTTTCATAACATTCCTTTGCTGTCAGAGCCGGTATCCTGCGTTTTTGCAGCCCGCAGGACTCACAGGCTCTCACCTTTGGAGGTGACTGCATTCACAGATGACCTTGAATATTCTTTATTTTATCCTTAACTACAGACTAGGCGGAGGTATTTCAGATAGTTAGGCCAAAAGAGGAAAAGAGGGAATATTAGGATATGATAAAGGTGAGGGGAGGTGCATGCAGCCATACACACATTTACAAAAGTTTGTTGCTGATCTCTTGAAGGACTTCACAAGAAACCACCAAATGATATTTCAACAGTTAATCATTTGAAAATTTAAGCAACAAGGATAACACAACTGGTAAATTAATGTATGGCTAAGAAACATTTGTAAATTGCTAATTAAGAAAATAACCACTCACCATTGGTATGTTACATTTCAAAGGTTATTCCCTCAAAGCAAATAAAAGTATTGACTTTTAAAAATTCAATAATTCTGGTATTTACTTGTCGTTCTGACAAATGCTTTGCTTTATATTTTACTGTGTATTTGCTGGCTATTATACTGCTGTAAGGTGCCCAGAAAAAGGTATAAACAGCAATGAAAATAATTAGAAGTTGTAATGTTACTATTTTATGGTATCACTGGGAGAAGACTCTTAAGAGTGATTGGGATGGAGTAGGATAGTTACACAGGTAGTTGTAGAAGTCCCAATAAGGGACCAGAGATAGAGAGGGAAACCTAGGGGACTTTGGGAGATTACTGTAAGTTAGTAACTGCTCAAGAAAGCCATGAGAACAAGGCAGCTGTGGTTGCTTGACTAGTGGAGGTGCGAGATATGCTTCAGGTCACTGGGTGGGGGATGGGGTGAGGCCTGCATTCAGGCTCAGACCAAGAGTAGGAGCTTAAGGATCACTCTGCTGCTGAATTGAATAAGCACATGACAGTCCCAGTTTGATCTTATAGGGTCAAACACTCTCTTATGGATATGAAGGAGGAACTATTACTTGAATAGAGGAAGAAGAGGTTCCCCACTACCCCCAGCTCCCCCAGATTATGAGGCTGTAACCCACCTGATCCTGGGAGCAGAGCCTCCTTGCCTCCTGCCTGCATCTCTCACAAGCCTCCTATTTTAATAGATCTCTTTCTTGCTTATCACTTTGTCTCTCGCTGAATTCCTTCAGTGCAGAGGCATAAAGATCCTGAAACTCAGTAAGTCCAGACACCAGGTGAGTGATACTAATTTAGAAACTGGGTTTAGGCTGGGTTCAAGTCCTGGCATGTGGCTTCAAGTTCACTGGGTTCTGGCTAGGTTCAGGCCTTAAGCGCTCACAGTTTCAGATGCAACTTTAAAGAAGACTTAATCTCCCTACCGAAAAAAAGAGACTTAACCTCCCTTTTTTAAGAGCATTAACTTTAGAAAACTTCACTCTCTTTGAAATACCTGTAAATCTTTTTAAAAGCTAAATAAGCCTAATGTTGACTTTACAACTCAGGAATGTCTTTCTTAAGAGTCTGGGTACCATTTCTTTGAAATGTAAACATCAAAAAGATAATGCAACAAATAAAAATAAAAGCAAAGCAAAGAAAGATAATGCATCTCTTTCAATTTCTGTGAGAAAATAGGAGCCTAATTTGGGTAGGAGCCAAGTCGCAAAACTACCTCTTGATATAAAGAAATGGGAATGTTATTTTTTCTTTTAGATAAAGCCAAAAAGCTAACACAGGTGGTGAATCCCAATCACCAGGTAAATCTAAGATGAACTATGTGTGACAAATGATGTGGTTAAGTTCTCTTATTTGAAGATTAACTATTGTTTATCTTGAGAACACACATGTAATGGGTTGCATCTGCTCGGTTGTATAAAGGGAGAGATTTCTATTTTTGTGATCTCTTAGGGGATTGCCCTTGATATACACCACATTCTTGTTTGATGTTTATTCAGTAGTAAAACTTTATTTCTCTTAGGTTTTGTGGAAAGATATTCTGGGTTGTGAAAAATATGTCATACTTAATTATATTTACCCAATATATGATAGCGAAACTTCAGAGTTATTCTGTTAGGTAGGATAGGATAGGGACTAGGACCTGGGTGATTCAAAACAGGCCGTTTATCACTACTAAAAACAGGAGGCCTGTGATCAAACAATGAGGACATGCATAGATACCAGTGCTCTTCCGAGCACTTTCCTATACAAGTGAGGCATACTCATCAGGGCACTTCCCTGTAACCTATTCCCCGTAGAAATAAGGCATCCCGCCTGAAAGCAATCAGAGAATCAAACTACATCCCCATGCAGAGATCAAACAACACTCAGCCCTTACACATGGCATGGGGGTGTTGGGACAGGAAAAATTAGTGGGCTTGGCTGGGAGAATTGGGGACTCCAAACACAGCTGCAATATGGGGATACAAGGAAAGACCTGGTGGCAGCCAGAGCCAGTTCCTACCCCAGGATGGCCTGCTGTCTCTGAGGGTGTAAATAAAATTGGCTGTACATTGCTATGAACTTGATTCTTGATTACAATCAAGACTGTGATCTCCGCAGCAACCAGTGGGAGCATTTTTTGCTCAGGGAGATGGACTGGAACAGGCCATTAAAAAGCACCCAGACAAGAGCTGTAACTTTTGACCTAAGGCGCTGTTGGTTTGGGGGAATTCTCTTCAAGCCAATACTGCTCCAGTCCTGAACTGAACGCTTCTACCTGGAAAGACCACCTGTCTGCATTCCTGCACAGGAAGACAGCTGGCTCTATCCTGGCCTCACTGAAGCACTTCCCAGCTGAAACAACCCCGGCCACATCATCTGCACCTCCAAATCTTTGTTGTGTGTTGGCAAGAATCAAGAGAAATAATCCAGAGGGACCTGATATTCTAAACCACCCTCTGCCTCTGCTACCAGACCAGAAGAGTAAAGACCAACCTCACTGATGGACATATATACAAAATCCTTAAAAAAAATTGGTTAAGAATGGTGATAAAGTATGTACATGGATACCAACAATGTCACATTATTTACAATAACAAAGACTACAAACATTTAATCTTTAACAATGACAGAACTTTCCATTATAAAACACTCATTCAGGTATGCAGCCAATGAAGAAATATTTTAAAGAGTGATGTGGGGTACAGAAGTTAGTATTCCACTTCTAATTGGCAATTTGACTTTACCTTTCTGTTCATCTTCATCTACTACTGCTCTTGATCTCAGTCCACTTGATTTTCATACTACGCTTCCCTCCTTTTTGATGAAGCCACAGTCATAAACAACCAAAAATGTGTAACATTTTTATAACTCACACTATTAGGCTTTCACAGGAGAGGAGAGCAACATCCAAGCCTACCTTCAACGTCTTAAGCTAGAGGGGCCATTGGCTTTGGCTTTTATTGTGGTCAGGGGGTGTGGCTGAGGTAAGGATTCCAATGTGTGGATGAGGTTTATGCTTGAACCTCTCCCTGTTGCCAAGAGCCACAGCACTGGTGTTTTTCTTACAGACTCGTCCAGATAGTGGAGAAAGAAGGGATAAGCGAGGGTTGGGGCCTGAATCTCGTCAGTGATCAAGCATGAAAATGGAGTCAGAATCTTAATTACAAAAATCTAACTATTACTTCATAACTGTGGGACTTTAAGTAAATTACTTTACTTGCTATAATAACAGACTGTCCCTCATAAATTTGTTTCATTTACTTTATAAATAAAATAGTGATAAAATGAGTCTTCCCATGTAGAGCTATTGTGGAGATTAAATGAGTTTTCCTTAGAAACTTTTCTGGAACACAGAATGACCTCAGAACTGACTCTTTTTGTGGAACTATTATATGCTAGGCCCTTTGTGCTAAGCAGAATATGTGGCATTTAACTACCATCGAGAGCTCACATTGTCTCTGGGGAGAAAGCTAAAAACGACTAGAATTAATGCCATAAATTAGAGAAAGGAGACAGTTTAGATTTAGAGAAGGGAAAGCTTAATTATAACTATGGAGCAGTTAAAATCTGAGGTCCACTTTGAAGGCTGACTAGTTCTTTTGTAGAAAGAGAAATAGGGAAAACTGTTTTTCAGACAAAGGAATAGCATAAACAAAAACACTGTGTAACGGGAAGTGTAAAAAATGGAATGGAATGATAATTAGTGTTGGCCTTGTGGGGAGGACTAGATATCCAAAGGACAGCCAGTGACCCATGTAAAAATTCTATTAAATTGCCAAATTGTGCATTATAAATTACAAACTCACAGGAGATTTCTTTTTTCCTTTTTTTTCTTTTTTTTTTTTTTTTTGCTGCATAATGTGAAAGTTCCTGGGCCAAAGGGTGAACCCATTCCACAACAGCAACCCAAGCCACTACAGTGACAACATCAGCTCCTCAATACACTGCACCATGAAAAAACTCCTGGATTTCAAAACAGAAGTGAATGACAATGGAAACAGCTGAAGAATCATTCATAGAGGTTATGTAATTTAATATCTAAGTTCGTGGAGTTTCCCTGGATGAATAAAGTCAGTCAAGTACACTCCACAGAATAGTAAACACAAAGACAATATATACCTGGGGCTGGGAAAGACCTAATTTACCTGGTTAGAAAATACATATGGGGAGACTGTGGTGAATAAATTGGGTAAAAATTATAGTATGATATTTCCAACACTCAAGTGTGTTTATAAAAGTGTGGAAGACTTTAGAACAATGGCACGTAACAGATTAAAGATATGGAAAAGTTCTGCCTATGAATGAAGTCAGAAAGTCAACTGTCCATAGTCAGGAAGTCTACTGTCCACTCCATTTTAGTAACAGTTTTATCTGCTCAGTTTATAATAGTGAACAAAAGAGATGAGTGCCTAGATCACATAAACCCTATGTTTTAAAAATGAAGACAGAAAATAAATGAATAAAGAAACAGTATAATTTCAGTTGTAAATATTATAAAGTAAACAAAACAGGAAATGGAATGATGGAAAGTGAGTTGGGGTACGTGGAAAATTTTAGAAAAGCCCTGCTGGAAATTTGATATGAGACTTCATTGACAAGGTAAGTTCAGTTACACATTGACATAGGAAAGAATATTCAGATATAAAGGTTATGGGGGAAAACAGTATGAGGTGAGGTGGTCTTCAATTAGGGTGAGAGAAACTATAATAGAATAAGAACATGTAAAGAGAATACTCCTTTAGCGTAGACACAAATTGGATTGTGTAACTGGATAATGGGATATGGGGATAAAGAAAAAACAATATGCAATTACAATATCAAGAAGGTAAAGCAGAAAAGATCTAATAATAATTTAGTGTGTGCTTTAATGTATATTTTCCAAACAAGCTTTCTAGTAATAACCCAAGCCACATGGTAGAATTCATGTGACACATGTGAAAACAGTGGTTTTGAGATTACAAATTTCCTCAAAGTCACACTTTGTCAAAATTTGAAGCAGGATATCCTAACTTAAAATCCCATGCTATTGGCATTTTACCTTGCTGTGTCTTTATAGGTTTAAGTGATGCCTGGTAGTGCCAAGAGCACATAAAGGATATTTAGAAAAGAAAGTTCATATACTTTCAAAATAGGTTTTATTATAGATATCTATGAGGGACTATTTGCCAGGCCATTGCAATGGAATAACAAATGAGAAGAGGCCCAAGGCTATATTGATTCTAATAAATTCTATAAAGGAGAGAATTGGTAAGAGTCCTAGTCAATTTAAAGTCCTGAAAAAAACATTGGATCTGATAAAAGCTTTATAAATTCTTTAAACTCATTTACCATTTGATTACCAACCATGAATTTTTCAATATTTTCTGAATGAATGGCATTTTACTAGAGAAACCTCAATGCCAAATTTTCTGAGGAAAACTGATATTTGCCACATTTGAATGATAAAAACTCTTATAAAATTCTATTGAGGTAATCAATTTTAAAGCAAAAATCTAATTAGTTATGGAAGTTTAATTTTATACTAGTTCTAGGAAGTGAGAGTAGATTAATACTGATATTTAGAATGGAGATATTTGCAAAAACAGGACAATTTAAACAATTAAGTATGAATAATTCATGAGAAGCATGATACAATAGAAGAACATACAATATCATCATGGAATAAAAACAAAAATTAACAAATGGGACCTAATCAAATTCACAAGCTTTTTTAATAGCAAAGGAAATCATAAAAAAAAGAAAAGACAATCTATGCAATTGGAGAACATAGTTGCAAATGATGCAAATGACAAAGTCTTCATCTCTAAAATATATAAACAACTCATACAGCTCAACAACAACAAGAAAACAAACAACACAATCAAATAGTGGTCAGAAAATTTAAATAGACATTTCTCCAAAGAAGACATATGTATGGCCAGTAGGCTCTTGAAAAAATGCTCAACATTACTACTTATTAGAGAAAGGAAATCAAAACAACGAGGGGAATTCTTAATGTGGTGAAGTGGGATCAGCAGCAAATTGGGAGCGCTAGAATGCAGGTTCAATCCCTGGCTTGGCACTGTGGGTTAAACGCCTGGCATTACCACAGCTGTGACTTAGCTCACAACTATGGTTTGGATATTATCCCTGGCTGAGAACTTCATATGCCACAGGGTAGCCAAAAAAGAAAAAAAAAAAAAAAAAAAAAAAAACTACAATAACGTAGTACCTCACATGTCAGAACAGCCATCATTAATAAATCTACAAATAACAAATGCTGGAGAAGGTGTGGAGAAAGGGGAATTGCCTCTTACACTGTTGGTGGAAATGTAAATTGGTACAACCACTACAGAAAAAAGTATGGAGGTTTCTCAGAAAACTAAATGTAGAACTGCTACATGATCCAACAATCCCATTTCTGGGCATATATACAGACAATACTACAATTCAAAAAGATATATGCACCCCAAAGGTTCACCAAAGTATTATTTACAACAGCCAAAACATAGAAACAACCTAAATTTCCATAGATAAATGGCTACATAAGATGGGTGTATACATACACACACACACAATGGAATACTACTCAGCCATAAAAAGAAATGAAATAATGCCATTTGCAGCAACATGGATGATGCGACTGAAGATTATCATACTAAGTGAGATAACCCAGAAATATAAAGACAAATACTCTAGCTCTTACATGTGGAATCTAAAATATGGCACAAATGAACCAATCTATAAGGCAGGAGCAGACTCACACCATAGATAACAGACTTGTGGTTGCCAAGGAGAACAGGGAAGGGAGTGGGATGGACTGGGAGTTTGGGGTTAGTAGATGTAAACTATTACATTTAGAATGGATAAGCAATGAGGTCCTACTGTATAGCACAGGGAACTATATCCAGTCTCTTGGAATAGACCATGATGGAAGATAACATAAATAATCACTCTCTCCCACCTTGGGAGACAGTGATTAAGTACTAGGCCACTCAAAATCAACTGCAAAGTAGAAACTAGAAAGTCTCAGCACATACATAGGAAAAGATACAGGCTAAAAAAAAAAAAAAATGGAAAAGACTTTTATTTTATACATTAGGTTTATCCTCACCATAAAGATAGTTTATAGTAATCAAAAAATAGTAATAAAAACAAAAATGAGAAAGCAGCAAATACTAAGGAATGGAGGAGAATTTGATTACCCCATTATTAGATTAAAATGTCCAGTATTTAACAGAAAATCACAAGGCACACAATAAAAGGGAAAAAGTATGGCTTATTCAAAGAAAAAAAATAAAGCAACAGAAACTATTTCTGAGAAAGACCACATAGAAGATAAACTAGACAATTTTTTTCTTTTTTCTTTTTTTTAATAGTTATTTCCCCAATACAATTTTCTTTTCTACTGTACAGCATGGTGACCCAGTTACACATATATGTACACATTCTATTTTCACACATTATCATGCTCCATCATAAGTGACCATATTTCCCAGTGCTACACAGCAGGATCTCATTGCTAATCCATTCCAAAGGCAATAGTCAGCATCTATTAACCCCAAGCTCCCCAACCATCCCACTCCCTCCCCCTCCCTTTTGGCAACCACATGTTTATTCTCCAAGTCCATGATTTTCTTTTCTGTGGAAATGTTCATGTGTACCATATATTAGATTCCAGATATAAGTGATATGATATGGTATTTGTCTTTCTCTTTCTGACTTACTTCACTCAGTATGAGAGTCTCTGGTTCCATCCATGTTGTTGCAAATGGCATTATTTTGATCTTTTTCATGGCTGAGTAGTACTCCATTGTATGTATATATCACATCTTCCTAATCCAATCATCTGTCAATGGGCATTTGGGTTGTTTCCATGTCTTGGCTATTGTGAATAGAACTGCAATGAACATGGACTTCCCGTGTGGCTCACAACTAGACAATTTTTAAAATGACTTTTCTTTCTTTTTTTTTTTTTTTTTGGTCTTTTTGTCTTTTTAGGGCTGCACCCACGGCATATGGAAGTTCCCAGGCTGGGGGTCTAATCAGAGCTGTAGCCGCTGGCCTATACCAGAGCCACAGCAACACAGGATCTGAGCTGCATCTGTGACCTCCACCACAGCTCATGGCAAGCTGGATCCTTAATGCACTGAGCGAGGCCTGGGATCAAACATGCATCCTTATGGATGCTAGTCGGGTTCACTAACCACTTAGCCACAAGGGGAACTCCTAAAATGACTTTCTTAAAGATACTCAAAGAACTAAAGTAAGATGTTGAGAATGTTAAGCAAATTATGTATGAATAAAATTAAAATATTAATTATAAATAGGAAAACTAAAAGAAATCAAGGAAAATTATAGAATAGAAAGATTGATTAACTGAAATGAAAAACTTACAAGAAGGATTAAAAGGTAAATTTGACCAGATAGAATAAACCAGTGAATCTGAAGATCCAGAAAGAGAAGTTGAGAAATTAAAAAGGGAGATATTATTTGTACAAGTAATGGATGAAATGTACCAAGTTTTATTATAGACATAAATGTAAGTATCCAATAGCTCAACAACTTCCATGCAGTATGAACTTAAAGTGAACCATCCCAAAACACACTTGAATCAAACTGCTGGAAGACAAAGAAAAACCTTGAAAGGAAAAAAGGAGAAATGACTCATAACATACAGAGCATCATTAGTAAGATTCTCCACAGACTTCCGAGGAGGCTATAAGGTAGTGGCCTGATATATTCAAAGTGTTGAAAACAAAAACAAACAAATAAACAAAAAAACACCTGTCAATCAAGAATGTTATATGTTACAAAACTTTTCTTCAAAAGTGAGGGGGAGAAAGAGATCAGAAGGCAGGGTTAGGAAGATGTGGAAAATTACCTCCGTCAACAAAATATCAAAAACATATCCATATATGGAGCAATTTTAACTGAAAACTAAATGGAAACTGGCATAAAGACTCCTATACAACCAAGGCTGTAAAAAAAAATCAACACGTAATCTGAAAGAATAGGAAGAAAAGCAATCAAGTTGGGACCTGTGTCCCAGGGAAGGGACTGGGAGTGAAAGGGAGAAATTCTCCCTGGTGAGTGTTTCAACGGACATATTGGGTGCACCAGCCCTGGAGGTTGACACAGGGAAGACAAGGTCCTTTGGTTGGTTGGGGGATGATGGGTAAACAGCAGAACTGAGGGAAGCCAGGACTCTGCTTGTGAGTCCATGTTCACGTGTTTACTCCCAAAGCAAGGTGGAGAGAGTGGAATAAAACTGCACAAGATGCTGGCTGGTTTCCTGTCATCATCAGAGCACATAACCCACCCTGAGTTGAGAGAATGTTCCAACACTACTTACTTCATGAGACATCTCCACACTGGGTTGAGGACCTGGCTGTGGGATACAGAGGCAGGTCACATCTAAAGCAGTGTCTGAGCAGGGCAGGGTCAGTCATTAGTTGTACTCACATAGGCAGCACATCAGAAGCAGCCCCATCTCTGTCTGTGGACAGACCACCACAGCCTACGCTTTGACCCATACTAAGAGTCCACATGTGCCCTGCCTGTTCCATGGTACAGCTTCATACCAGAGCTAGGATTGCAGAGGTCAAGGGGACAGTCCAGCTATGGGGGATAACGGAGGTTCAGATTCAAAGCAATGTCTGAGCTTGGACATTGGACTTGCACAGCTGTTAACGATGTTTACATAGGCAACGCCTCAGAAACAGTCCAGATCTCAGACCCCAGCTAGTCCACGGAAACCTGCACCCCAACACTAGCCAAGTGCTCATCGTCCGCACCTCTTGCTCCAGCACTGATCCCTCTGATGAGAGGGTTCCAGCGCTGAGAGGGAGGAAAACAAACACTTAAAGGAAATGAAGCCAGCTTGGACCAGACCCTCAGAGATTCTACCCCAGAAACCTGGTACCTGACCCTGCCCTCAATACAGCAGTAATGGCCACTGAGCAGAGGGGCAACCCCTGCTCAAATCTAGATCCAGCTCCAGACTCTCTACCTCCAGGCCCACCTTCTACCAAGGTATTCTTAGAAAAGATGTGACTTGTGTTCACGTCAAATCTAGCTTTTCCACCAAAGACACTGGGCACACTCAGACTGTATAGAGATGTTCCCACATCAAGACCCTTTTTTAAGACCATAGTATGTAGCTATTTCACCAAATTTCACAGAGACAGAGAAAGTTAAGCAAAATAAGAAAACAGGAATGGATTTCAATTGAAAGAGCAAAGAAAAAAAATCCTGAAAAAAAAAATGCAACATAAATAATTAATTCACCAGATTAAAAAAAATTTTCAGAGAATTATTTATAAGAATGATACCTGAATTAGGGAAATGAAAATATAAATACATTCTTGTGAGAATTTAAACAAGAAACTAGAAAATATAAAAAAGAACCAGTTGGAACTAAAGAATACACTAACTTGAAAATCAATCTAGAAAGAATTAAGAGCAGACTAGGTGGTACAGAAGAATGTGTAAGTGGTCTGGAAGATAGACTAATGAAAATTACCCAATCCAAATGGCAAAAAGAAAAATAAGAGAAGAGTTTAAGGGGTCTTTGAGATAACATCAAGCATACAGCACTTATAGAAGTCCTAAAAGGAGAAGAAAGAGAGGGCCAAAAACATATTTCATCAAGTTATTGCTGAAATCTTCCCCAAACCTGAAGAAGGAAATAGATATCCAGGTACAGGAAATACAGAGATTCCCAAGCAAGATGAACCCAAACAGAATCCCACTAAGATATATTATAATTAAAACGGCAAAAGTTAAAGATAAAAGAAGGACTCTAAAAGCAGCAAGAGAAAAAGAATTATAAACAATGGAACCCTCAAAGGCTATAAGCTGATTTTTCTGCTGACATTTTATAGGACAATAAATATATATATTTGAATCTCAAAGGGGAAAACCTGCAATCTAGGATACTCTACCCAAGAAGATTATCATTTAGAATTGAAGGAAAGATTAAAAAAAAAAACTTTTCAGAAAAGCAAAAATGAAGAGAACTTATTAATACTAAACCTACCCTAAAAGAAATATAAAAGGATCATCTCTAAGTGGAAAAGACAATGCTATAACAAGTAAGAATCTATAGGAAAGGGAAAATGCCACTAGTAAAGGCAAATACGTAGGAAATGCTGAGGATAAAAAAGCTAGTATAAAAAGATGAAAAAATTGTAAAATCAACTATGACTACCATAATCAGTACAACATAGGGAAATATAGTTATTGTTTTGTAATAACTTTAAATGGAGTATAATTTATAAACTCTAATTTATAATATCTGTAAAAATATTAAATCATTATATTTTATATCTAAAACAAATATAATATTGTCAATCAACTATATCTCAATAATTGCTTTTTTTTTTTTTTAAGTGAGGGTGAAATAAAAATATTCCCAGCTTTAAAAAAAATTTTTCGGAGGGTGTTCTACATTTGGACTTTACTACTTGAAATGCTCAAGGGATTCTTTCAGGTTGAAATAAAAGGACAATAGAAAGAAACTCAAAGCCATGTAAGGAAATAAAGACCTAATTAAAGGTAAATACATGGGCAATTATAAAAGGTACTATTATTGAAATAATGGTTTATAACTGTATGTTTTGTTTCCTAAATGGTTTATGGGATGAATACGTTAAAAAAAAAGTACTAGTATAAATGCCAGAATTATTATTATTATTATTTTTGTCTTTTGTCTTTTTAGGGCCTCACTCACAGCATATAGAAGTTCCCAGGCTAGGGGTCGAATCAGAGCTACAACAGGCCTATGCCACAGCCACAGCAACACAGGATATGAGGCGTGTCTGTGACCTACACCTCAGCTCACAGCAAAGCCAGATCCTTAACCCACTGAGCAAGGCCAGGGATCAAACCGAGTCTTCATGGACACCACTCAGGTTCATTAACCATGAGCCATGACAGGAACTCTTAAATGCCAGAATTATTTTAATTCTGGTTTGTAACACCACATTTTGTTTTCTACATAATTTAAGAGAGTAACACATTTTTTTAAAAAAAGTATTAGTTTTGTTTTTGTACATACAATTCTTAGAATGTAATTTTGTGACATTATTAAAAAAATTACTGGGACAGAGTTGTAAAGGAGCAATTATTTTATGCAATTGATGTTAAGATTGTATAAATTCAATCTGCAGTGTAAGAGTTTTAGGATGTTAAATGGATACCCCAGGGATACCTAACTTTACAATCTCCTAAGTACTAGAAAATGAAGACCAAACTATACCCAAAGCTATAAGAAGGAAGGATATAATAAATATTGGAGTGGAGATAATGGCACAGAATATAGAAAGACAAGAGATATTAATGAAACCAAATGTTGATTCTTCTGAAAGATCAACAAAATTGACAAATTTTTAACTAGATTCAGTTAACAAGACTCAAATTACTAAAATCAGAAATGAAAATGAAACTGAGAACATTAACACCAACTCTACAGAAATAAAAAGTATTAAAATTGAGTATTGTGCATAACTTTATGGCAACCCATTGGATAACAGAAATGAAATGGACAAAACCTACCAATACGGAATTATGAAGACACAAAAAACCTGAAATAGACCTAAATGTAGTAAGGACATTGAATCAGTAATAATAAATCTTCCAACAAAGAGGGAGAGAGATCCTATTAATTCTGTTACACTGGAAATTGCTAACACAGATTTTTATATCAAGTTGGTTCTAAAGAAACAAAATTTTTAAATTAAGATTTTATTTTTTTAGAGTAGTTTCAGAAAAACTGAGGGAAATGTGCAGATATTTCCCATATACTCCCTGCCCCAACACCTGCCTGGTCCAGCCCATCATCAACATCCCCCACATTTGTTACACCTATGGTGTATTTGTTACAGCTGATGAACCTACTTTGACATATCATAATCACCCTAAGTCCACAGTTTACATTCTGGTTCGCTCTTGCTCTTGTGCATTCTACATGTTTGGAAAAATACATAATCACATGTATCCATCATTATAATAATATTCTAAATTTTTTTATTTTCATAAAAATCCTTTGTGGAGGAGTTCCCGTCGTGGCGCAGTGGTTGACGAATCTGACTAGGAACCATGAGGTTGCAGGTTCGGTCCCTGCCCTTGCTCAGTGAGTTAATGATCTGGCGTTGCCGTGAGCTGTGGTGTAGGTCGCAGACATGGCTCAGATCCCGTGTTGCTATGGCTCTGGTGTGGGCTGGCAGCTACAGCTCTGATTCGACCCCTAGCCTGGGAACCTCCATATGCCAGGGGAGTGGCTCAAGAAATGGCAAAAAGACAAAAAAAAAAAAAAAAAAAAAAAGGAAAAAAGGAAAAAATCCTTTGTGGAGAAACAGAATTTAAAGTATGAGTTTCCTTAACTGGTCTGGGATGTCTGATAATGGCTCCTTAATCTAGTTAAAGGTAGTAATGACTCTTTCCAGTGGTAAAAAAGGCACTTATAGTCCATGTCATGAACTTGCAAAACAAATATGGAAAATGCCCTCACTGAATACTTTAAATGAACAACTTATAAGAAGAAAAATTTCTGGGTGACTGTACATACACTTCTGAACATTTCTGGAAAACTAACCAATTCATTGAAGCTAGCTGGTTACTCCTAATATCAATAAACAAAGTCGTCAAAGAAAAGTACGAGCTGATGAATTCAAATTCCCACCTCAAGTGCTGAACAAATGACCTGAAGGCATCCTACAGAAGTAGAGCTAAGACTGCTGAAAATCAAACACAGAATCCTACCCTGTGACTAGCTAAATTACAATGCAGTTGACTCCTAGCTTCCCAGGAACTATCTACCATTACCGTAAGACCACTGATTAAGAAAGAATAGGAACCTGAAAATTGGGACGGGGTTGTGTGAGAAGACCCTGATAAAAATGGGGAAGTGGAGTCTCTAAATTCTGATGAGTCCTTTTTGCCAGTAGAAGTCTCCCCACCTATGGTACAAGTGGCTTCCCCAACGCCTAGCAGAAAATGTCTCCTTTCCCACAATGGAAAGTGGTGTCTCTACCCCCCAGTATCATTCCCCCTACATCCAGGGATATCAGCCTTTCCTCTCCAGTCTGAGGGATTAACAATGCCTAAACTGAGATGACTGTAGTGGCCTCCCCTGAGGCAGCTGCCATGGAAGACAAAGTTGATTCTCCTCAGCACCAATCCTTGCCACCCATCTTTGCTCTAGACCTATAACTAGACACCTTAAAAGGTCCTTAAAGGTAACCGGTACAAAGTGTGATCCATGGGGATACTTCTGCATTTTTTTATTCATATAGAATAAATCTGGGGAACATGTGTGGAAATAGATACTAAGGGTATAAGATAACTGTGGAGGAAACATAAAGTTGGGTAAGGCTGAATTTATCAATACGGCTCACTAAGCATAGACTCTGTATTAAATATTGCAATTCAGAGAGTTAGAAAGAATTCTAACAGTTTGATTGGTTGGCTGCCAGAAACACAGACCAAAAGGTGGCCCCTAGTGAGTTAACTGCAAATGCCTGACCTGTCTTGATTTAATGTAGAGGATTCCAACGTTAGGTGGACTGAAAAGTTGCAGTTGACTTGCCATTTAATAACTGCTCTTCTACACTGGGCAGGGTACAGAAGCCATACTGTTTCACCGATACTGTAAGAAATAAATTTGTGAGGGGAACTCTGGCATCCTTGCAGGTTTCCATGATCACGCTTCTCTATAGGCCAGACCTAAAGTTGGCACTGCAGCCATTGAACTGGAAATCTAAAGGCAGAGGGAATATTGGATTCAGGGATAGCAGGGCTCGAGTTGTGGCAGACAACCTCCAAAAGCAAGGTGGACGTGGTTACTGTGATGAACATCAAAATTCAAGTGGTAATTAGAACAGTCGGTCTCTCACAGACCCATGGCAGTCCTATAAGTAAAACAGATAGGAAGCTTAATAAATTCTTAGTTAATTTATAAGAAGAAAAATTCTAGGTCAAGTATACAAAAGACTAACTTGAATTACAAAAACAGAGTCGTGGCCCCTCAATCAATTCCCAGACTTGAACCAGTTTACACACCTAAGAACCTCTTAAATGAAGGTTAGGAAGGGTCCCCTTGAGAAAAGATCCCAGGGCACTAGTAAAACTATACTTTAATCTTTCCCCCAGCCTTTTCCTAAGGGACCTGCAGTCTTTTACCAGGGTAATTGCACACTGGGGGAAAGGAAATAAGCAGGACGTTCGAGGATTACTGAACATACTCTCTGACTTTTAAGTAACACTAATTCCAAAATGCCACCACCTCTATCTAGGAAAATAGTGAACTAAAACAAAAACAATACCTATTTCCTAAAGGGGCCGCAGAGGTTAAAGCCACCAAAGACTTGAAGGACACAAGGCTGGTGACTTCCACCACATTCCCATTTAACTAGCTTATCTGGCCAGTGAAGAAAACAGAAAGATCTTAGAGGATGACAGTGGATTTTTGTAAACTTAACCAGATAGTGACTCCAACTGTTGCTGCTGAATCAGATGTGGTTTTATAAACACATCCTCTGGTGCTTGATATGCAGTCACTGTTTTGGCAAATGCTTTTGTCCTCAATACCTATTAATAAAGACCACCAAGAGCAATTTGTTTTAGCTGCAAATCCAGCAATACACTTTGCTGTTCTGCCTCAGGGAGACATCGACTCTCCAGCCCTATGTCAGTCATTATTTAGTTTGGAGACTCTTGCTCACCTTTCTCCTCTACAAGATATCACATTGGTCAATTACTTTGATAGCATTCTGCTGCTAGGACCTAGATATCAAGAAGCAGCAAATACTCTAGCCTTATTGGTAATACATGCATGGAGGGTGGGAAATAAATCTGACAAAAATTTAGAAGGCTTCCACCTCAGTGAAATTTCTAAGGGTCCAGCATGCCAAGTATTGGGGCCTGGGAAAATATCCCTTCTAAGTTACAGGTTAAGATGTTGCCTTTATCTCCTCCAACAACCAAAAATGAGGTAAAATGCCTAGTAGCCTCCATTAGATTTTAGAGGCAGCAATCCCTCATTTCATTGTGCTACTCCAGAAGATTGACCAAGTAACCTGGAAAGCTACCTGTTCTATACGGGGCCCAGAAGAGAAAAAGGCTCTACAACAGATCCAGGCTCATTGAAAGCTGCTCTGCCACTTGGGCCACATGATCTAGGGTGCTTGAAGTGATGGTAACAGATAAAGCTGTTATTCAAACTCGACTGAGCTAAATACTATTTCAGGACATAGGACCATGAAAGACAAACCAACTGTATTCCTATGTACTAAATAAACACATCACTTAAAAGTGGACAGAATACATTTTGGAAAAAGCAAATTTAAACCACAGTAAGGAGTGGTATTTCAATGAATGACAGTTATATTTTAAATAGCTTGACTTCAGAGTTCCCATCGTGGCACAGTGAAAACCAATCTGACTCAGAACCATGAGGTTGCGGGTTCCATCCCTGGCCTCGCTCAGCGAGATAAGGCTCGGGTGTTGCTGTGAGCTGTGGTGTAGATCCAGAGGAGGCTCAGACCCGGCATTGCTGCTGAGGCTGTGGTATAGGCCTGCAGCAACAGCTCTGATTAGGCCCTAGCCTGGGAAGCTCCATATGCCACGGGTGCAGCCCTAAAAAGACAAAAGACAAATAAATAAATAAATAAATATCTTGACATGGAGAGAGCCTGGGGTGTGGTTTAAACTGAGAAAAATTCATGTGAGACTAGGAAAGATCAGACTAAAATTATCTTAAGCAACTTGTGTGTTGGGCATCCAATCCCAGCTCACAATCAAGGACTCCTAGCACAGCGAAGGTTTGGAAGGGAGGTTGCTCATAAAACAAGAGTGCCATAAACAAAGCAAGACAGCCTGAGGAAAATTCCCATAGGCTTTTTCTTTCTTTCTTTCTTTTTTTTTTTTTTTTTTTTTTTGTCTTTTTGCCTTAGGAAAATTCCCATAGGCTTTTATTTATTTATTTATTTATTGCCTTTTTCTAGGGCTGCTCCTGCAGCATATGGAAGTTTCCAGGCTATGGGTCTAATCGGAGCTGCAGCTGCCGGCCTACACCACAGCCACAGCAACTCAGGATACGAACCACATCTGCAACCTACACCAAGGCTCAGGGCAACGCCAGATCCTTAACCCACTGAGCAAGGCCAGGGATCAAACCCACAACCACATGGTTCCTAGTCGGATTCGTTAACCACTGAGCCACAATGGGAACTCCCCCCATAGGCTTTTATAAGTGATCTGAGGCAACTTTTGTCCAAAAGTTGCTGTTCTGAAGAGTTACTTTTACCGAAATCCTCAGACCCGAGAACCAGCTCAAGAAATAAATACATCAAGATCATCTTTTCTCCTGGGGCCACGTTATAGATTTAATACGAAAAACTAATGAAGACTGATAAGGAGTTGTGTTGACAATTCCAAGATCATTTTCTACCAAGGATGAAAGTTTCTCAAATAAAAACAGAAAACTAAAGGATTCCTAAAAAGGTTCTAACTTCCTTAGAGATAGTAAGTAGGGTCTCACATTTTGTCTGACTTCAATGAAAAGAAAACAGAATTCATTACACCATAAGAAACTTAGCATTTTTTTTTTTCCCCAGTTGAACAGACCCCCAAGTGAGTTTCAAGCTGCCTCACACTGCTTTTGAATCAAGAGTCTTAGGGTGCCATAGTTAGGGAGTCTCAACTGGACCTCCAAATTGTTGAATTTCCCAAAGCATTGTGAGAAAACCTATTACCAAAGCTAAATGTACTATAAGTTCAGAAGTAAGGAAGAATACCACTGGAGTGGGTTTTAATATGTTAATTTGGCTAAGCTGAACTGTAATCCACAGAATCCCCTTTCTAGCATGCTTCTAATTAGGGTAGCTACAAATTATAGTCTCTTAAGAAAGGTGTACAAACAAAGGAAGGCAGCAGTACTTTTGGAAAAAGCAAATGACTTTTCCCATTCTTCACTGAAATGTTACTATATACAGCTGAGAAGCAATTTGGTAGCTGGGATTCAAGCTTCTAATCAGTTGGCTTTCAGTGAATCAAAAGAGTCTGACTTAATCAATTAGAAAAACTTATTAAAGGACCTTTCCCAACTTAAGTGATTTCAGCCTATGGGAAATAAGCATCAGCCTGTGCATTTGAGATTCCACCTTGCTCGAGACCTTTTTATTCCTTCCTGACTCCCTCGTGGATTTTAGATTTATTTAGCCTGTATCCACAATTATAAGCTAGTTCTTAAAATAAATACATACTTATGTAAAATCCACATACTTCTTATAACAAATACATACAATAAATGTATATGCTTATAACTAACACACATATTTATTACATATATCTCTATGTATGTATGAATACCTGGGTGTATATGTAGGTATATATCCTAGAAAATGCTGAACTCTGACCACTATAGCCATCTCATCAGTCTTTGCTGTATTTCAGAAAGGGAAAGTTAGAAAAAATGATATATTACCACTCTGAGTTCTGAGCTTAAGTGGTTTAAGGTTCTAAGTAGAGAAATGAATACATTCCAGCAAATGTTTGGAGAAAGCAATTCCAGACTGGTAGACAGTGCAAAGAAAGAATCTCGAAACAAGTCATAAGTAAACTGATATTGCTTTAAGTGAGTTTTTGCTCAAATATATAATTTATATAATTTCATCATTCAATATTAGGTTATTATTAAAATAATGTAACAATATGTATCTTTTCAATGTGTATCCCTTCATGTGATATAATTCTGCTACTAACATAAATATCATGAGATCATCTTTGAATATTTAGTTTCAAATTTTAAGAAAATCTAGTATTCTAAGCACATTTCTTATGCTAGAAAAAAGCATCAATATTCTTAGAAAAAAACATGGGATTCCTTGCTGCATTTACCATAAGAGTAGGAAGTGGCAATTTAATAATTTTCGCTCTGTGACTAGTTATCCATTATGTGTTCTGTTTATTTGTTGTTCCAGGCCACCCAGACAGATCTGTAATTGATTGGAATTGATCAACCATTGAACCGTCCAGAGTGCCAGTGATGGCTTTGCTTTCAGTACTCTCTGCTGACGTCTGTTTTATATATTCTATGGGTTACTAAGTTCATAGCTCAGATTTAGTATTGTGATTTTTTTAAGGTATCTAAATATTTCTTTATTTTATAGAAGTGTCCATTCATATGTCTAATGATTCTCAGATTTTTTTGAGGTTCTCCAAATCAAATGCTTTCCAGAACTGGTGGGAGAAGAGGAGACTCCTTGGGGAGGGGGGCGATATTGCTTCTTTTCACGCGTAAGATTTGAGTTCTTTCATTTCAGTATAATGGAAGGAATTTCTGATTTGGAATCAGATTTGAATTTGAGGACTTGCCATTTAAGTATCAACTTACCAGTTGTCTGGGCATTTAGTAGTATTTTAGAAGGATTTCAATCTTAATTTCCTCATTTATAAAGACTGGATAATAGTCACTTTATCTATTAAGACAATATTTATTATACACATATAAGATAATATATATGAACATAACTGTTCTTAAAGTACTATGAAAGTATATACAGTCATATTTCATATTGAGATTTTTTTATCCAAAAATAGTAATCTTTTTTTGTCTTTTATTTAAGGGTCACACCTGAGGCATATGGAGATTCCCAGGCCTAGGGATCGAATCAGAGCTGTAGTTGCCAGCATACACCACAGCCACAGCAACTCCAGATCCCAGCTGCATCTGCCACCTACACCACAGCTCACAGCAATGCTAGATCCTTAACCCAGTGAGTGAGGCCAGGGATCAAACCTCACTTCCTCATGGATACTAGTCAGGTTTGTTACCGTTAAGCCACAACAGGAACTCCAGAAATCATTCTTATTAAAATTAAGTGTATCCTAATACACGATGAAATCTTTTATGTGCTTTACAAATATTCTATTCTCACTATAAACCTATGAAGAAAGTACAATTATTACCTCAATTTCACAGCTGAAGAAAATGAGAATTTCCCAAGCTCATGTAACTGACAAGTGATACTTTATAATAATTTTAAGGATGGAAAATGGTTTTTCACCTAAAAATTAGTTTCTCAGTCAGGTACTATATATTACTTAATTGCTTATTATATCACAAACAGTGCCTAAAATAGTATTGTATTTTTGCTTGCTGTCTTTGCCAAATAAGCTCAGAAGTAATAAACTGGAAAACATGTTACTGGTGGTATACCTAGAATACTTGCCTACAATTCTTGCAGTTATTTATCCATAATAGATGATCAGGAAGTTTCAATAAAAGCTAGAGATATTCAGTACATGCAGCAATTGTTATTTCAACAGAAATAATTTTAAACTCAGAATTTTTGATTCTGATCCACTTATATAAGCTAGAGCTCACAGGGTTTGTGTTAAAAAAAAAAAAAAAGATAATTCAACTTGTGCTAAAAAACTCCATTCTTGAATCAGTCTAAAGCAAAAGAAATCAGACACATTGTAAAAACATCCAATCTGATAGAAAGGCTTTTAAAAATATCTCTTTAGTAGGTGTCTTAAAATTAAATGATGTGACAAAGTATAGAAACCTCAATTATCAATTTTTACAGTTAGTGATATAATCAACCCTCATAATGATATAAATTTAACACTACAGGAGTACATTTTTGTCTGTTAAGGCTCAAAAATGAAAGACCAAAGAAGATAAAATGGCATGGTAAAATTACTCAAAATCTAATATATTCTCTTAGTTAACATTCAGAAATGTAAGATTACCAAACACCAAGTAATAATATTATCTACAGTAGTGATGCAAAGGAACTCTGGAGCTTGACGAAGAAATGGGACGTTTTTTAAAGTCTACAGATTAGTGATTATTTGCAGTATAAATCTAAATCTTTAAACAACATAATGCATTTGAGAACTGAAACAGAATCATATTTGTGTTCCTAAAATTTTCTAATCTTATCTCTAGCCTGTAGAAATACATGTTTTAGAATAAGAATGGCAAAACACACAATCCAGATGACTAATAAATGCTTTGTCAGGAAATATGCAAAGAGTCAGCTAAAATCTGTAAGTTTAGTCTGCAAGTGAGCTACTCGGACAGGAAACACATCTGCTGGAGGAGACTGCTTATTAATTTTCCAACATAATCACAAATACGTTAATGCATTATCACATTTTGGTAGTCAGTGTTCCATGGGAATATTATCTTCTCTAAACTGAGCCAGTTCTTTTCTATTCCGTCTCTCATACATGTAACAGCAAAATTATGTATTTTGAAAAGATTGTTTCCAAGATGACCAATAAGCTCTTTTAAGCTTTTGATAGCTTGTATAAATGTCTGCCTTGAAGCTGTAAAGATATAGCACAATTCATGTCTTCTTGAACATATTTCAAAAGTAGAATTCTAAGGCGTAAATGAAGATAGTTATGAGTAAAAGAGCAAGTGTATTAAATCACTAGAAGAGATGTAGCTCATCATTTAAACTTCATTAAACGCTTCATGATAATAACTAAGTCAAGCCTTCAGAAGAAATCTATAGAAGTTCCATGAGACTCTGTCTTTAGTCAGGGTCCAGTGTAAATTAGTATCCAAATAACATTTTTAAAAAACACAGATTTCCTGCTTATCACATTATTAGGATTACTGTAGGTAGTTACCATAATACTAGAATTACTGTAGGTAGTGTCTATAAAATAGAATTTTCAAAACAGTACAGCAGAAATTGACAGAGCACTGTAAAAAAAAAGGCCCTTATACAAACACAGAACAAATATGTATCAAAGATATATAATCAAAACATGAATCAAAGGAGTTTCCTTTGCACCTCAGCAGAAATGAACCCAATTAGTATTTAAGAGGATGCGGGTTCAATCCCTGGCTTTGCTCGGTGGGTTAAGGATCTGGTGTTGCCTCAAGCTGTGGTATAAGCTACAGATGTGGGTCAGATCTTGTGTTGCTGTGACTGTGGTGTAGGCCGGCAGCTGCAGATCCAATTTGACCCCTAGCCTGGGAACTTGCCCAGGTGCAGCCCTAAAAAGCAAAAAAAAAAAAAAAAAAAAAAAAAAAAAAAAAAAAAAATTAAAAAACCAACCAAGCAAAAAACAAACATTAATCTATTAAGGAACTGGCACGATGGTAAATCTGGTTCAAAAAATAATCTGAGAAATGATATTTATATAATCACCCAATCAAAGGAATGCTAATTTGAATATGTTAATAGACACAAAATTGGTTAAAACCCTACAGAATATTAAAAATATAGCATTGAAATTATCTTTTCTACTAGACAGAAACCCACTAATTAACATGTAACTCCATAATGCCTGGGTCCTAATCACACAATTAGGTAACAAAGATAAATACAAGTGAATTAATAATAATTCAGGGAGTCTGTTAAATAATGCTGCAATTACGACGGTGGAAGGAAATTAAGACATCTTGTTGCTTTATCTACAAATGTTAGCTACACACAGACAAGTAAACACACAAACACAGGCACACAAGTTTTCCCCTTTAACAATCCACATAATGGATATTATGGGATAATTATAGAAAACAAATAATTTTCTTTGACACATAAAAGCCTTTCTTCTGGGGAATCAAAATAAAATTATGTGACATATTAAGAAGGTAAGAAACTCACTGTAGTTTATACTAAAGGTGAAATGACCTTATTTACAGTTATTTTGACAATATTGATTCTTCCAGTCCAAGGCTATGTTCTTTCCATCTGTTTGTGTCATCTTTGATTGCTTTCATCAGCAACTTAAAGATTTCAGAGTACAGGTCTTTTGTCTCTTTAGGTACGTTTATTCCAAGGTATTTTTTTTTTCTTTTTGATGTAATGGTAGATGGGATTGTTTCCTTAATTTCTATGATTTTTTGTTTATAGTGTATAGAAATGCAAGAGATTTCTGTGTATTAACTTTGTATTCTACAACTTTACTGAATTCACTGATGAGCTCTACTAGTTTTCTGGCAGTATCTTTAGGATTTTCTGTGTATAGTATCCTGTCATCTGCAAACAGTGATAGTTTTACTTCTTCCTTTCCAAATTGGATTCCTTTTATTTCTTTTTCTTCTTTAATTGCTGTGGATAGGATGTCCACAACTATGTTGAATAAAAGTGGCAAGACTGGACATCCTTTTCTTGCTCCTGCTCTTGGGAATTCTTTCAGCTTTTCACTGTTGAGAATGATGTTAGCTGTGGGTCTGTCATATATGACCTTTATTATGTTGAGGTAGGTCCCTCTATGCCCACTTTCTGGAGGGTTTTTATAAGAAATGGTTGTTAGATTTTGTCTAATACTTTTTCTGCATCTATTGAAATGATCATATGGTTTTTATTCTTACACATTCAATGCAATCTCTATCAAATTACCAATGGCATTTTTCACAGAACTAGAATAAAAAAAATTAAAAATTTTTATGGAAACACAGAAGACCCCTGAATAGCCAAAGCAATTCTGAGCAAGAAAAATGGAGCTGGAGGAATAGGCTCCCTGAATTAAGACTATACTACAAAGTTAAGTCATCAAAAGAGTATGGTACCAATACAAAAACAGAAACATAGATCAATGGAACAGGTTAGAAAGCCCAGAAATAAACCCATGCACCTATGGCCAATTAATCTGTGACAAAGGAGTCAAGAATATACAATGGAGAAAAGACAGTCTTTTCAATAAGTGATGCTGAGAAAACTGTACATCTACATGTTAACGAATGAAATTAGAACATTCTCTAACACCATTCACAAAAATAAACCCAAAATGAATTAAAGAACTAAATGTAATACTGCATACTACAAAACTCTTAGAGGAAAACACAGGCAGAACACTCTTTGACATAAATCACAACAAAATCTTTTCAGATCTACCTCTTAAAGTAATGAAAATAAAACAAAAAAGGGACCTAATTAAACTTAGATGCTTTTACATGGCAAAAGAAACCATAAACAAAAGCAAAAGACAAACCACAGTATGGGAGAAAATATTTGCAAAATAAGTGACACAAAGGATTAATGTCACAATTATATAAACAACTCATATAGCTCAATATCAAAAAACAAACAACCCAATCAGAAAATGCACAGAAGATCTAAATAGACATTTCTCTAAAGAAGATACAAAGATGGCCAAAAAACACATGAAAAGATGCTCAACATCACTAATTATTATAGAAATGCAAATCAAAACTACTATGAGGTACCACCTTATACCAGCCAGGACGGCCATCACCAAAAAGTCAAAAAAAGTAAATACTGGAGAGAGCGCAGAGAAAAGGGAATACTCTTACACTGTTGGTTGGAATGTAAATTGGTACAACCACTATGGAAAACAGTATGGAGGTTCTTCAAAATGTTAAAACTAGAACTACCATATGATCCAGAAATCCCACTCCTGGGCATCTATCCAGATAAAACCAATTCAAAAAGATATGTGCACCCCAATGTTCATTTCAGCACTATTTACAATAGCTAAGACATGGAAACCTAAATGTTCATTAAAGAGAAATGGATAAAAAAGATGTGGTACATATATACAATGGAATATCACTCAGCCATAAAGAAGAATGAAATAATGCAATCTGCAGCAATATGGATTGACCAAAAATGATCATACTAAGTTAGTCAGACAGTAAAAGACAAACATCATATGATATCACTTATATGTGGAACCTAAAAAAATGATATAAATGAACGAATTTGCAGAAGAGAAATAGACTCATAGACTTTGAAAGCAAACCTATGGCTACCAAAGAGGACAAGTGGGATAGGGAGGGCTATACTGGTGGTTTAGGACTGGCATATGCACACTGAGGTGTATGGCCAATAGAGACCTGCTGTATAGCACAGGGAACCCTACCCAATATTCTCTGATAATCAATGTGGGAGAAAAATATGAAAGAGAACAGATGTGTGTACATGTAAAACGAACACTCTGTTGTATAGCAGAAATTAACACATTATAAATCAACTATGCTTCAATAAAATCTTAAAAAATGAAACCAGATCTTATTTATACTCAGTGTATACCTAACAATAGTGAACACTGAATAAAGTTTAAATTGAATATAGAAAAAATTTTTGCAGAGCATTTATTTTAAAGAATGTACTCAAGAGGAGTGTTTCATTAACAAATTAACATTGAGTGTGTATGCTTTTCTACATCGATGAGAGAGTTTAGGATGAAACCTTCACTGTCAAAATACTCTTGACAGAAACTGTGTTGCAGTAGCACTTAATGTCCAGGTAGAGTAACATAAAATGTTACCTTTGATCTATGAATTCTCATAAAGTTAAATTGACACTCCTAAGTCTTAGGATAATAGACAACTTTAGAATAATTTCCAAACTATATATTAAATATACATAACCAAAATGCTTGCTATGATTATAATGCAATTAGTTATGCTTCACTGATATATAATGAAAGAAATATCATCAGTCAATATTTTTATATGTCCCTTAATCAATGCCCTTAATGTTTTTTTTAATTTCTGCTGATTGACTAAATTTGGAATATTTTTCATATTTTCTTAAGAAATTAAATTTAAATGAATATCACAAAAAGAGTTTTTTAAGTTTGGATAACTTTAAAAATTCATGACAGTTGTATACTAAGATTTAAGCAAAGTGAAAAAAAGGGGGGATAAGTAGATAAATAGATAATTATCTGTAGAAAATTCCCTTTTATTTGACCTCTGATATTCACAATCCTTCAATAAATAGTTATCAATGTTTCCCTTATAAGACTTAGTGTTCATGAATTTATATTATTGCAAGTAAGTAATATCAAATTCCCTGTTCCAAGTTCTTCATGTATGATAGATACTAGTTTGTCCCTCTAGTTCATTAAATCAATTTATTTTAGGGAAAAATTATGTAAAAATTAAAATCGATATTTCCTAACATTTATTTCACTGTCATCTTGAAACAATTGCATATAGTTTATTTTATTTTGCATTACTCAGTAGATGAGTCTTGCTCAATAAATACAATTAAAAATATAATTTTATTCACCTAAGTTATCTCTTACATAAAAGAAGTTAGAAATGGTTATTGTCACTTTTAGAGAGAGTACCAAAAGTCCATTTTACTACGACTTTCCCTTTCATAGTAGTATAATATTAAGTGAAAAAATAATGTTACCATTTTACTTAATTGGTCCTATATATTGGCAAGAAAATTAAATAAATGCTTGAAAATATATAAATAAAAAATACTTCCATAGAATTATACAAAGTTGTTAAACAAGAACACTTAATAAATTTCATGTTTTCAATAGTATTCTATAAGTAGTTAACCATAAGACCATTTTACAGTTAGCAGGTAATTAGCCACTCTAGCAACAATTGTATGCTTTGTTTAAAATAAACACTATTTGTTGACTTTTTTAATGTTGGGGATAGGAAAAACAAATGAGGTATACGCTGTTTTGCCTACTTTTTTCTTCTTTGCCAAAATGATACTTTGCCTCATCTACATTATTGAAGGAATTTTGCAATGATAACTGATTTTTTATCACATTCTATTTGTGAATTTTTTTCTTCAAAAGATTTACTACATATAACAAACCAATTTTATGTCTTTGAAATTGAGTTAGACTCATTATTCCATTTTATTTAACATATCTTGAATATATATATATATATTCTCAAAGTAGGCTATCATAGATGGTACACTTTATGAACACTATAACTATTATAATCTCTTTCTTTGCAATCTCATTACATTTCTTGTTATGCTGCAGTAGTAACCAATATATATGCAGGCTCATAAAAATTAGGCATTATGGCCCAGAAGGATATGCTGCTTTTAAAAATGAACTCTCAAACCCAATTGGCTTGTTTTAGCTTCATATAAACCTTGTTGGTGGTTAAGCAACATTTACTCCTGAATTTCAATGATACATGAATAGTAAAAAAAATCTACTATCACACAGAGTAGGCTTAATTTTATACAGTTAAGCGCAGTTTACTATTTCACAATACTACTAGAACCAGAATAAACATTGTATTTTAAAACTTTATGGAACTAATTTATAGTGTAGGACAGGGACAAACTTGATCTCATGGCAGCAAAATTTTATGTTTCCATTTCAGCAATACTGCCTAACACAATAATATCAGGCCAGCAAATCTTAAATATAAGTTAAGCTAACATGATCCATTGCCTTATAAAGCTAGAGCACCCTGTGGAGTCATGCTGAATATGCCAAGTGATTTTTCAAAATTTAATCATCCTAAATGTCAGATAAAGGTGCTTTTGCTGTCATTCTTTAAAACTGGGGCAAAAATCCCGAGTGTGCCTGCAAGTTATAAAGAAAGCCTCTTCTTAATACCAGTATTAAATAAACAACATCCTTTCCAATCACCAGCCATTTTGCTACTCACAGTAAATAAAAACATATTATAATGCTATAAGGCAAATTCAAGAAAAATGGTTATTTTTGAAAGGTAAAAATACAGGCATCCCTCTAGCAAGGCACAAATTTCTTATAACCATCAGGTCAATTTGAGTAACTTTTTTGTTCATTGTAGGGATACTGACAAAAGTTTGGCAGCTTTAGAAACATCTTACTATGAATGTAGACTCAAACGTCCTCCACAAAAATACTAGGAAGTGGAATCAAGCAATAAATAAAAAGGATAATACATCATAACAAAATAGAAAGCAGGTTCAAGATCTACATATCAAATAATTCAAAGCAGGTTCAAGATCTACATATCAATCAATGTGATTCACCATGGTAACAGACCTAACAAGAAAGAAGCACAAGATCCTACCACTGGATGCAAAGAAAATATTTGAAAAATAACAACAACATAAATTTAAGCAAACTCTCAGTAAATCTGGAATAAAAAGAAATTCCTCCATTTGACAAGGGTATCTGTAATTACCATTAACATGCAGCTTTATCCCTAAGGTCAGGAACAGGGCAGGAAGGCTCTCTCTCCTGACTCATATTCAACAATGAGCAAGATATGCTAGCCAATGAAACGACATAAAGTAAAAGCATACAGAATATAAAAGGAGATGTAAAACTTTTTATATTCATGGATGAGATGACTTTCCATGTGGAAAATCTCAAAAATTCAGAATTTTTTCTGGACTACATAAGTTTTATCAAGTCTTAAAATACAAAGTCAACATTAAAATATCAGTTTTTTTTCTACTTACCAGCAATGAACAATTGGCATTAAAAAATAAATATCATTTACCATAGCACTAAATAAAATTGAAATATTAGCTAAAAACCTAATGAAATATGTTCAGGATCTATATACTCTAAACTACAAAACATGAATAGAAATAACTAAACAACAAATATGTGAAGATGTTCTTGGACTAAAAGACTCAATTTTGTTAAGAAATAAATTATTATTGATTTGTAAATTCAGTGTAATCCTAATTAAAATTCCAGCAGGATGTTGGCAGATATCATTAACTGACTCTAAAATTTATGTGGAAAAACAGGTAAACAAAAAATGAATAGACAAAAATTATTTTGAAACTGCAGAACAAATTTGGAAGATTCATACATCACAATTTGAATATTTACTTGAAAGATACAGTAATCAAAACAGTGAGGTATTGGTGAAAGGACAGATCTGGAGATTGATTGATGGATTAGAATACACAAACTAGAAACAGACTCCCCCAAATTTAGTCAACTGCTTTTTTAACATCATAAAGTAATCCATTGGATTCCTCTCTATCTCTCTTTCTTACCCTTTCTCTTTCCCTATCTCTCCCTAGATAGGTAGATAGACAGACACAAACATTTTTTTTTTGGCCATGCCCAGTGGCATTTGGAAGTTACTGGGGTAGGGATTGAAGCCATAACACCAGGTTCTCAACCGTTGTGCCTCAAGGGAACTCCCCACACACATTTAATTTACACCACAATTTCCGTTCAGAGTTTACCAACTGCGGGTTTACCTTGTGATCCATCAGCTGTAGGATATTGTTAATGCCATACCTGATCATCACTGGGTGTTCCAGAGAGAGGCCCCAGTCAATAACCAACAGGTTTTCGTGGAACCTCACAGGTCGCAGCATCTCTGCAGAAGGGTCAGGAATTCCCAGCATCCATCCACGTCTTCAGGCATTGGGCGTTGAAAACTTCCAGGTTGGGCTCCCTGTCAGGGTAGAAGCATAGCTGAGTGTTAATTCAGCTTGGTGAAGAACTTCGTCCTGACCCGCAAGCGATGGCCGGTGGCAAGGCCATGGTCAGCCACAAGCCCTTGATGTGGTGGAACTTGGCAAGGTGCATGGTGCACGTTCTCCTACAGCAATACACGGTGGATAGATAAGTACTTAGCGGGAGTGAAAGGCTTCCTCTTGGCCAGGGGACTGTGGGCTTAAGCATTGACTGCCTTTTGCGCATGCGCAGCATATTCCCCCTCCCAGACGCTGCCTCTTCTTACTTCTTGTACAGCTACCCCTGAGAGCTGCAGGTTCCTTGAGAACAGATATTATTGAGGAAAAAAAAAATATTGTTACGAGTAGCATCATAATAATTATTTAAAAAATTGTTTCTTTTAGTTACTAAAGTTTGCATGTGTGTTTTTGTATTAACTCCCACGTTGATTGGATGCATAATATTATTAGACAAGCAGATATGCCTTTAATTTGAAAATCCTATTGTGAAAACACTAAATTATTTAGGAAACTTTCTGTAGATAATTTAAATAATCATTTTTCATAAATATCAGCCATATTTTACATGCAGAAAACTAAATGCAAATTTTACTGTTAGGATTTTTCAAATTTAGAATTTGTATTGTTTTCAAACTATCTCTAGAGACTTTGTAAGTGTGGATGTTGAAAGAAAAGCCAAGCCAGCATACATATCAAAACAAAACAAACAAACAAAAACCATAATTGATTCAAAAGGCAAAATTAATTCAGTAATCATACATAAAACTATCAAAATGGTTGCATAATTTATGTGCCAGTAATTATGCCTACATATCAACTATGTATTACATGTGCTAGTTAAGCAAAATATTAAATTTTGCATATATAAATATTACTATTTTCAGAGGTAACATTATATAATCAACTTTTTTGAAGTATAATTTACATAAAATAAAAACACCCACTTAAAGGCTATAGTTTGATGATTTTCAACAAATGTACACAGCCATGTAAGAATGATCAAAATATAGAATAACTCCTTGGATTTAGAGATGGCATATGTTTACCTTTATGCTAATTATTGAAATTAGTCTCTCTTGTAGATTTGACAATGCAGGCAGATTTCTCCATCTTTCTACCTAGATTTCATTTCCATGGGTATTGTAGAACTTTAATAAGTTAGTAAAAATGTGATTTGCTTCTATTTCCTTTGACATTATTTATGCACTAGATGGCTCTAGACAGATGCTTGAGTCTCAACTTTCCCATGTGTTACGTATAATACCTTCCTTCCTATCTGTGAAGATATAATACCTGATCTCTACAGAGTTTTCATGAGAATCAAATGATATAATGCATCTAAAATAATTTTAAAGTAGAAAACAGTAAATGTATATGCATTGTTTAGTATAATTATTAACTCAGCAAGGGGTTCCTAATTTACCGCTGTTACAATTTCCTGACAATCAGTTTTTGCCCCGCAATTTTCTATTCACTTCTGCAAATACAAAAGAATATAGAAGAAGCATTTTAGTTCCAAATGGATACAGAAATAAAGGTGACCTAGGAGAACCTTTCTAAAATCACAGAAATAGGAGTACCCTCATGGCTCTGCAGGTTGGGGATCCAGTGTTGTCACAGCTGTGGCTCTGGCTCTGGTTATAGCTGTGGTGCCAGTTTGATCCCTGGCCTGGAGGGGGTGTGCCCCCAGGCTGCAGGTCACGGCCAAAAAAAACCAAACCAAACAGATAAAAACATCGAAGTAGTAGGTGAATCATTCCTGCATTCTGCACAAAAGTTAAGAGAAGCTTTCCCATGACAGGGATTCTATAGCCTACTTCTCAGCCTAGTAATTCTACAAGGTGAGCAGAATTTTGAAAGAGATATGTACATGGTGGTTTCTATCTGAAAAGGTCTTAGAGATAGTAAGCATGCTGCATGGTGAAAATTAATGGTGAACTTCTAGAGAAGGAACTCAGGAAATCATAACAAATCAGAATTTTTTAAAAAAATATTTCATTTTAAAAGTTTACTAAAAAATATTAGAAAATACAGAAAGACAGAACATTAGATATGGTTATGAATACGATCTCCCAGCAAAGGGAATATAGTAAGAGGTCATTAAATCTGTCCTCCATTATGCCCAGGTGTTAGAGGATAAGGAACATTCTCACTCACCAACAGTGTTATAATGCTGTTTTCCAAAGTGGTCCCATTTTAGGGAGCTGGTACAGCTCAAAATGATGCAGCATGGTTCCAACACTCACTTCATAATTGCTAAATAGTTCTCTGCCACTGGCAGTCCAAATATTTTGATGCTACTGAAGACAAGGATGATTACATTGGGCAGTAACACGTTTTCCTACTCAGTTGTTACTTGGCAAAGTAGGTTTAATGTTTGCAGCAGGCATTGAAAGGCTTGGGAAATTGTTATTGTGTCAGAATTGTCAAAGCACAGAAAAAAAATCAAGGCATGGAAATATATTTATTTCCAATATGTAAAATGTATTACACATTATGGACTGTGTTTTTCATATTTCCATCCAAGATTACTTAAATCCCAGTTAGATATTAACTTATTATGAAAGAAGGTGAGCATGTTCTTTTTTTTCAATTCCCTTTAAAGCCAAGTTTTATCAGAGATTGGACTCATGATGCCATTCTGTAGAATTTCAAATCTAATCTATTTTAAATAAAGACCACTGCAACCTATTGGTAACTTATTTTATCTGCCACGTAGTGAGCATTTACTACAGGGTAAGTACTTTGCTAAGCATCTCCATAAAATAAGCTATTGAGTATATTTTTCATGCAAGAAAATTTACTTGCTAAAGATTATACTTTGATTATTTTTTGGGTGGGGGTGTCTTTTTAGGACCACACCTTTGGCATATAGAGGTTCCCAGGCTAGGGGTCAAGTTGGAGCTGTAGCCATCGGCCTACATTATAGCCACAGTAATGCTGGATCCAAGCCACATCTGCAACCTACACCACAGCTCAAGGCAACACCAGATCCTTAACCCACAGAGCAAGGCCAGGGATCAAACCTGCATCCTTATGGATACTAGTCAGATTAGTTTCCACTGAGCCACAACGGGAACACCTGCTTTGATTGTTTTTTAGGGTTTTTTTTTTTTTAATATTTTTTTATTGTTATTTCCCCAATACAATTTTTTTCTACTGTACAGCATTGTGACCCAGTTGCACATCTATGTATATATTCCTTTTTTGATGAATGAATACAGTTGTATAATACTACCACAGTCTAGCTACTGATACTACCTTTATCCTCAAAAGTTCCCTCCAGGCCCTTTTGCAGTCAAGACCTTCCCCACAAACCCAACCTCTGGCAAAAACTGATTTGTCTAGGGCCACTCTAATTTTTCCTTTTCTAGAACTTTATATAAAAGGCACAAAACAGCATGCAGTTATTTGTGTCTGCCTTTATTTATAAAGCATTGTGCTTTTCAGATGCCTCTTAGTTTTGGTTTGCATCAGCAGTTCATAATTTTTTAATCACTGAGTAGTATTTCATTGTGTTTATCCATTCATTTGGTGGACTTTTGGATTGTTTCCAGCTTTGAGCTAGTATAAAATAGCTGCTGTGAACTTTGGATACAAATCATTGTATGAACCAATGTTTTCTTTCCTTTTGAGTAAATATCTAGTAGCAGATTGTTGAGTGATTTGGAAATGTGTGCTTAATTTTAAAAAAAAACAACACATTACTTTCCAAAATGGCTATTCCTTTTGCATCCCCAAAGCCAATACATGAGAATCCCATTTGCTTGATATCTTTGTTAATGTTGTTTTTCTCAGCCTTTTAATTTTAGCTTTTCCAGTATTAATTTTAGCTATTATAGTGGGAGGTGGTCTTTCTGGTTTTAATTTGCATTTTTCTGATAACTAATTGCGGTGAGTCACTTTAAATTGGCTCATTAGCCATTAAATTATACTATTTGATTAAAGTACCTCAAATCTTCTACACATATTATAAATTGGTTTATTATTATTTTTACTGAATTATAAGAATTCTTTTTATAATCTAAATATAAATCTATAAATATAAATATATATTATTTAAATATAATAAATACCAATTATTTCTTAGTCTGTATCTTGATTTTCACTTTCTTAACAATGTTTGCAAGGATGTTTTTAAATTTTTGATGTTTATTCTACACATTTTTTATATATATAGTTCATATTCTTTGCACCCTAAGAATTATTTCACTAACCAAAGTCACAACAATTTTCTTCTATGCTCTCTAGAATTTTTATAGATTTAGCTTTTACATTTAGGTCTACAATGAATTTCAAGTTGTTGGGTTGTTTTGTTTTGTTTTGTTTTTTGTATACAGTGCAAGCTAAGTGTCTTAGCTCAGTCTGCTGTAACAAAATACCATAGACTGGGTAGCTTAAACAACAGATATTTAATTTGCTTAGTTCTGGAGAACTGAAAGTCCAAGATCAAGAGGCCAACAATATATTCAATTCTTGGTAAGGACACTTTTCCTAGCTTCCAGATGTCTTCTTTCTTGCTGAATCCTCATATGGCAGTTAGAAGAGTGTAGTCTCTTCTTTTTCTGAGGCACTAAACCCATCATGGGAACTCCACTGTCATAACTATCTAAACCTAATTACCTCTCAAGGACTTACCTCCTAATACGATCACACTGAAGATTCACAAATGTTCCAAGATCATTCCATTCCTATTGAATGATCTTGGGTCATTTGTCAAAAATCAGTTCATGAGTTTATTTTGATATCAATTCTATTCCATTGGGTGAAAAAGCATATCTATATCTAATATTAAACATTAAAGCAGCTTTATTGAGGTATTTTTCATACAATAAAATTCAGTCACTAAAGTTTATACTTTGAGGTGCTTTAAATTTATATTTAAAGACTTATCTTCATAGTAAGTCTTTAAAACAGTGATTCCACCGACCTTGTTCTGTGTGAAACTTCTTTTGTTATTTTGGTTATTCCATGTACTTTGCTCTTCTATATAAAGTTACTATATATTTAATGTTTGTTATCTCTTGATAATATATTTTTATCATTTTGAAATGTTTCTCTTCATGCCCAGTAATCTATCCACTCCAGTTTTCTTGAGTTTCTCTTGTGTTTGTATATATTATTTTTTATGTCCATATAATATTTTAATATTTTTTATTTTAAAATAATTCTAGATTTATAAAAAACTATAAAGATAAAACAAAGAATTGCCATATAGCAAATAGCTAGTTTATCCTATGATTAGCAATTTACATATTTTGTCAAATTTGTTCAAATTAATAGACCCGTATTAATATAAATGTTATTAAAATCCATAATTTACCCAGATAGCCTTAGTTTTTACCTAATGTCTTCTTTGTGTCCCAAGATCTCATTAAGTATACCACATTACATTTAGTCATTACATTTCTTGGTAAATCTTAGTAGTAATAGTTTATGGAATTTCCTTGTTTTTGATGACCTGAACATTTTTGAGAAGGCCTGATCATGTATTTTGTAGAATATTCCTTATTTATGATTTGTCTGCTATTTTTGTTGTGATTAGGATAATGGGTTTATGGAAGAAGGACCATAGAGGTGGTGTCATTCCCATCACATCATTTCAACAGTATGAACAACATTACTTAGCACAACTGATGTTAACTTTAATCACTTGGTTAAAGTTTCTCTATTGTAAAAATATTATTTTCCTACTTTCAGTATTGTACTCTTTGAAAGGAAGTTATTGTGTGTAACCTATAAGTAGGGACAAGGGAGTTATTCAGCTATTTGAAGTTACTTTGTATTAGAAACTTGTATATTCTCCATTCAGTTATTTATTCAATCATTTATTTATGTCACTGTGGACACACAGATATGTATTATACTTTGCAATAGCATTCAGTACAAATTAAATAATTTGTTGTTTTGGGGGCTTTCTTCCAGTTTTGGGTGCTTATGAAGATGCTATAAACCATCACATGCTGAGGTTTATGTGAACATAAATTTTCAAATAATTTGGATAAGTACTTAGTATTCCAATATAGTCTGGCATGCTATATTTAGTTTTATTAGAAACTGCAAAATTCTATCATTTTGCCAAGAATGGGTATTCTTGTTGCTCTGTGTCCTCTACAGTAAATAGTATTGTCAGTGATTTTTATCTTTAAGATTTTAGTTATTTCAGAGTTCCCATTGTGGCTCGATGGTAACAAACCTGACTGATATCCAAGAGGATGCAGGCTGGATCCCTGGCCTCGCTCAATGGGTTAAGGATCCGGCATTGCCATAAGCTGTCGTGTAGGTTGCAGACATGGATCAGATTCCCCCATTGCTGTGGCTGTGGCGAAGGCCAACAGCTACAGATCTGATTCAGCCTCTAGCCTGGGAACCTCTATATGCTGTAGGTACAGCCCTAAAAAATTTTTGTCATTTCAATATTTGTGTGGTGGTGGTCTGAAAATGGTATATTTTGTCTTTGATTTAAAGGACGTTAATTAAGTATAGAAATCTAGGTCAAGAGTTCTGGTTTTATTTTTTTTCTTTTACCACCTTGAAAAAATAACACTATTTTCTGATGTTCTTAGTTTCTGATAAGAATTTTTCTGTCATTCTATTTGTATTCTTTTATATAGTGCAATTTTTTCCTCTGGCTTTTTAAAAAGATATTATCCTTATTGCTGCTTTATTAGCAACTTTATTTTGGTATGTCTGATCATAGCTTTCTTAATGTCTATCCTACTTAAGAGTTTAATTGATGACTTGGATGTATGGATCTACACTTTCCATCAAATTTGGAAAAAATTGGAGGTATTATTGAAATATTTTTTCTGTTCCCTTTTCTGGGGATCCAATTACACATTTGTTATATTGTTAGGAATTATCTCAATAGCTCTCCAAGTGTCTATACTTTTTCTCTTTTCTTTTAGTCTTTATATCTATGAATTTATGTTTCATCATTTCTATTGATATTCAATGATTTGTCTACTTATTCCATTGGGTACTCTTTAGGACGACTATCGGTAGGGGATAAGACTGAGATATGCCCTCATTTGGAGAACAAAAAAGAAATTGAAGGTAGAGCTTTCCAATAAAGGCAACTATTTTCATTGTTTTATTTCAAGGTATGGTAAACATATAAAATAAGAATTAAAAGAAAATAGAAAAGCAAGTTCCTTTGATGGGAACTATTAAGTATTTTTAAACTAGCAATGGGATTTATCCAGTATAGGGGAAGATGGAAATGATGGTGATATAAAGGTAGCTATTGAAACACAGTTCTAGAGCAGGTGATCAAGGAGGTGAGCATTTTATAGAATATAATTTCTCCATAGAAACATTAAGTCTTTCCTGAAAGTTCTTAATCAATTATAATCTATATATTCTAGACCAGGAAATTCATGTTTAACTGGAATATACACATCTGCTGGTCAGCTCTGCAGTCATTTATTTCAAGATAATATCTAAGTGTGGAGATGGGGATAACTTTGGAAGCAGTTCTACAGTTAAGTCCAGCAATTGTGGCTGTTTAGAAAAAGCAGTATTTAACCAGAAGGGATGATGGTTAATGGCAGAAGGTAAGGACCTTGAGGTAGCTGAACTCTCCGGGGACTGGAGTTATTATCGTAACCAGCTTGAAGCTCTGGATGTCTTCTTGGTTTGGGGAGGTAAAATAAATAGAACATTTGGTCTGCTGCTCATGGATATTTCTTCCATTCTCTCAATTACTTTTTCAATTCTTCCCTACATGTGCCATTTCTCACATGCTATGAAAAGCACTTGTAACTCATTCTGAAGTAGGGTAAAAAAAGTGAGAGAATGGTAAAATTACCTGTCAAAGAACTTCAAGAGCAGGCCTCTAGAGAGCAACTGTAGAAACCACAGCCCTGTCCCAAATTTATCACAACTCAGAATTTAAAGGTTTCAACTACCTTTCAAAGGTAATACTGGGAACCATGTGGTGTGTGTAACATAAACAATTATCTATTCTCTGTGGGAAACTTGACTTTCATTTGATGAACAGTCCTAAAATTGGCTTTTTATTCTTATATTTATGTTGGAAACACTCCTCTTAATATGTCAAAGTCTTCAGTTAATCTATTAAAGGTGAAGCAAAGATGCCTTTATTAAAGAAAAAAGAGAGTGAAACACAGAGTATCTTCCATTTAAGAAATCTAATTTTCTATAAATTATGAGTAGAATATAAAGGGATATTTCGAAGATAGAATTGTTAATTACTCTCCATCCCCCCCCCACCCTCTCACTCTGTCTCATACACACACAAACACTCCCCCTCTCTATCCCTCACTTCACTCTGTCTCATACACACACACAAACACTCACACCAAAATATGATTTAAATGTTTTTGAAACATGGCATTCTCTCTTGAGAAAACACACCTTGTTGAGAATGACTAGAGTATCTCATTCATCTTTGCATCACCAGGACATAAGTATTCCTGGTATTTATTCATCTGTTTCTCATTAGCAGTGTGTTGTTTTTAATAAATTTGTTACTCTTTCAAAATTCTAGTCCAAACCTAAAATATTTAAGCCCCTAGGGGGAAATCTCTTTCAAAACTTCTTTTTGGTAGTGACAATACAAAAAATTCGAATCTCTCATTTTACAATGTCCCTTATATTAATCCTAAAATATTAGGATTTGGATTTCAGACAGGAAAAAAAAAAAAAAGAAGAAGCTTTTTAATCATAGGTTGCTTGGTTTGTGAGGTGACCACTGTAAAACAACAGATCTTTGAAAACAGAATACTCTCATTCCCCTTAATATTCTGAGTGAGCTTTTTTAGTGAATCAATTTAAAAATCACCATGCATCTCATAAAATGCTTATATATTTCCTCAGTCAGTCTAGTCCTAGTTAGGGGGATACTGCACGCAAAACAAATAAGAAACCATTAAGGAATATTTATATGTTAATTCACCATACTGAATGGCTTTTTAAAAGTCATTTTAAGTGACAATTAAAATACTAGAAAGGAGAAATTAAAATAAAGGGTGAGAATTACCAATCCTCAATTATCTTCTGATATGTCATACTTCACAAAGGAAGAATTCACGTACCAAGGCTAGATTCTAATCTGTAAAGCCTTATGCTTAAGAAGAATAAAAATTACACAAACGTGTGAAGGAAGTTTTTCTTGTTATACAACCAAGTTAGATAATTTTCTTCCTATATAAAAAAATTAGATTTTAAATTATATTTTCATGCCTTCCTTCAATTTAAAATGAACACATTGGAGTTCCCATCATGGCTCAGCAGTAATGAACCCGACGAGTATCCATGAGGATGCAGGCTCAATCCCTGGCCTTGCTCAATGGGTTAAGGATCCGGCATTGCCATGAGTTGTGGTGTGGGTCACAGAGGTGGTTCAGATCTGGCATTGCTGTGGCTGTGGTGTAGGCTGGCAGCTGCAGTTCCAATTCAATACCAAGCCTGGGAACTTCCACATGCCATGGGTGTAGTCCTAAAAGACCAAATAAATAAATAAAATAAAATAAAATAAAATAAAATAAAATAAAATAAAATAAAATAAAAACCATGTAATTTTTTGTATTGTACTCAATATAGTATGTTAAAAAAGTAATATTCTAAAATTTATACTAAGGAAATGTAGACTTAACAATAGTTTTTGCTGTTTGGTAATTTAAAAAAATCTAGAAAGACTTGTAACAATATATACAGAATTAATGCCAAATAACATTACTGTGCTGAGATTATTCTAACACCAAACATTATTATGCCTTATTTTCTGTGCACAGCTTCAGAACCAAGAAACTTGAGCAGCCACTACATTCTTCTGGTAAAGTTATTATAATTTATGAGCAATAATAACCACATAATGAATGAGCTTTGGAAGCCACTTATTATAAACACTTCAAAATGAAAATGTGATAAGGGAGGAACTTTATAGAATAATCACCTCAGTAGTTCTGATTATTGGCATATTACTAAGAACTAATAGAAAAAGAAAATTTAGCATTACTATTTTTAAAGTATTCAGCTAAGCAATGACAATTGAGGAAGAGGATATTATAGATTTTTTTTCCATACTGATGGTTTATACTCAATAGCTTTCTTTGAGGATAAAATGCAATCATACCCCTTTCCTTGGTAATACAGGGGGATTAGTTCCAGGACTGGCCATGGATATCAAAAGCTGTGGATATTCAAGGCCCGTGGCTGACCCTCCATATCTGTGGATTTCACATCCAGGGAATCAACCAACTGTGGATGGTAAACATAGCACAGATCCATGATTGGTGAATCTGTAGATGCAGATCCCCTGGGTTTGGAAAGCTGGCTATATACGTATTGGAAAACATCCTAGTACAAGTGGACCCAGGCTGTTCAAACCTGTGTTGTTCAAGGGTCAACTGTAAAGAGAAGATTTGGTTCATATGCAGATGTGAGGAAATACAAGTAGCATATAGCTACAGGAAATAAGCAGGGATGTTTTTCTACAGCCTGCAAAATAAAATATCAAGGATCAACTTGAAGATAATATCATTTTGTCTTTTGGAGTATGCTTTGTAGCTCACAACAGTAACTTTAGAAGGACAAAGAAGAAAAATATAGATAATTGTAGTTATTTTAAAAAACAGATCACTATTCAGTATATTCAAGTCTTAACTATATGAGATAGTTGAAGCAAATGGCTCGTGTGCCTTGGGAACTAATGCTGTGTGACGTTAAACCAATTTGTTTGTTTGTTTGTTTCACAAAGTGATGTTTTAGATAAGCAATAAATCATAGCAGTTCTGTTTCAGTAAACTTTCTGAAATGAGTACACAGAAAATAAAGTTTGAAAACATTCCAAAAGACTAATAAGTTTGCCTGTAAATAGGCTATCCTGTTTATACCATATCTAACAAGATAGAGATATATATACACTTTCTTTGCGGGGGAGGGAGACTTTTATATAATTAATTTCTTTATTAAGGTATAGTTAATTTACAGTGTTTCAGGTATACAGCAAAGTGATTCTCATATAAATATATATTTTACGTATATCCTTTTATAGCAAATACGTATATATTTCAGATTATTTTCCATTATAGGTTATTATAAGATGTTGAATTTAGTTCCCTGTGCTATATAGTAAGTCCTGGTTGTTTATTTTATATACTGTAGTATGTAGCTGTTAATCCAGAATTCCTAATTTATCCCCCTCCCCCACTTTCCCCTTTGGTAATCATAAGTTTGTTTTCTATATCTGTGAGTCTATTTCCATTTCATAAATAAGTTAATTTGCATTTTTTGTTTTAGATTCCAATATAAGTAATATCATATATTTATCTGACTTGTTTAATTTAATATGACAATCTCTAGGTCCACCCATGTTGCTGCAAATACATTATTTCATTCTTTTTACGAATGAGTAATATTCCAGTGTGTGTATTTGTGTGTGTACATACATACATTTAGGTTGCTTCTATGACTTGTCTACTGTAAATAGAGCTGATATGAATATTGGGTCCATGCATCTTTCGGAATTAGAGTGTTCACCAGATATATGTCCAGGAGTGAGATTGCTGGATCATATGGTAACCTAATTTGAGTTTTAAAAGGAACCTCTATACTGTTTTCATAGTGAGTGCACCAACTTACACCCCCACCAATATTATAGGAGGGCTCCCTTTTCTCCATGCCCTTTCCAGCATTTATTTTTTGCAGACTTTCTGATGATGGCTATTCTGACTATTCTGACTACCGTGAGGTGATACCTCATTGTAGTATTGATTTGCATTTCTCCTATAACTAGTGACATTGAGCATCTTTTTCCATATGTCTTCTGTGGAGAAATGTCTATTTAAGTCTTCCGTTGATTTTTTGATTGGGTTGTTTGGGGTTTTTTATATATTGAGCTTTGTAAGCTCTTTGTATATTTTTGAAATTAAATCAGTAAAGTACTGGCACAAAAACTGGTATAGAGATTATTGGAATAGGATACAAAGTCTAGAAAGCAAACCCACACACTATGGTCAATTAATCTGTGACAAAGAAGGAAAGAATATAAAATGGAGAAAAGATAATCTCTTCAATAAGTTGTGCTAGCAAAATTGGACAGCTACACATAAAATAATGAAATTAGAACATTCTTTTACACCATATACAAAAATAAACTCACAAAGGATTAAAAACCTAAATGTAAGACTGAATACCCTGAAAATCCTAGAGGCAAACACAGGGAGAACACTCTCTGACAAAAATTGCTGCAATATTTTTTGTAACCATCTCCTAGGGTAATGGAAACAAAAGCAAAAATAAATAAATGGGATCTAATTAAATGAAAAAGCTTTTGCACAGCAAAGGACATCTTAAAAAAAACAACAACAAAGAGACAACCTATGGAATAAGAGGAAATATTTGCAAACAATGCACCCAACGGAGGTCTGTACTTTTAATCTTATTAGATGAGAGGAAATAATGAAAGCGCTGAAGCTCCTTTTCCCTTCTTTCATTACAATCAGATAACACATGCCCCAAACAGATAATATTGCTCAAAGGCAGGCAGAACTATTCTACTCAGAAATAGTGAGGGACAAATCATATGGGTAGTTAAGAATTAACTATTCACAACTTCTTCTTTATTCCCACCTAAAACTGATTATTAGTGAATGCAAATCAAAACTACCACAAGATACCACCTCACACCAGTCAGAATGGCCATGATTAATAAGTCCACAAATAACAAGTGCTGGAGGGAGTGTGAAGAAAAGGGAATGTTACTGAACTTTCGGTGGGAATGTAAGCTGGTACAACCACTATGGAGAACAGTATGGAGGTACCTTAGACATCTATATGTAGAACAACCGTATGACCCAGCAATCCCAGTCTTGGGATATATCCAGACAAAACTTCCCTTGAAAAAGATACATGCACCCACATGTTCGTTGCAGCACTATTTGCAATAGCCAAGACATGGAAACAACCCAAATGTCCATTGACAGATGATTGGATTCAGAAGATGTGGTGTATATACACAATGAAACACTACTTAGCCATGCCATTTGCAGCAACATGGGTGGAACTAGAGACTCTCATACTGAGTGAAGTAAGTCAGAAAGAGAAAAACAAATACTGTATGATATCGCTTATATCTGCAATCTAATATATGACACAAATGAACCTTTCCACCGAAAAAATCATGGATTTGGAGAACAGACTTGTGGTTGCTGAGGGGGAGGGGGAGGGAGTGGGGTGGTTGGGGAGCTTGTGGTTAATAGATGCCGACCATTGCCTTTGGAATGGATTAGCAATGAGATCCTGCTGTGTAGCACTGGGAACTATGTCTGGTCACTTATGATGGCGCATGATAATGTGCAAAAATAGAATGTGTACATGTATGTGTAACTGGGTCACCATGCTGTATGGTAGAAAAAAAAAATTGTATTGGGAAATACGATTAAAAAAAAGAGGAAAAAAAATTTTTTAAAAAAGATTCAAGTTTTCTGCTTTGATTTTGTTACTCTCTTCTTTCTTCTTTGCCTTAGGATCTGGCTATACCCTAATACAACTCTTCCCAAAATAAAGTTCCAATATGCAGTCAGTAAAACATGAATTTTCACCTTTAGCCCATTTTCTGTTTTGAATGTGAGTAAAAGACAAGAAGGAATGTTAGAATTTGAATTCCAAACTGAAAATTTCCATACATTTATTTATATATCACACATGATTTACTAAGCTAGTGTTCTAAGAATGCTAATACAGCAGTCACTTAATGTTCTTTTCTTCTAAATTCCAATGGATCTGAATTATGAATTATTATTATAATTCCCGGTCAATTCATTTTAAAAAAACACCACTTTATCTCCTACTTAGCCTCAGCATTGAATGCAGTGTAATACATACTGTGTTTTGGATGAAATTAATTGACAGTGTAAATGCTAAAAGTAAATCCTGCATATTTTCTCTGTACCATTTTCTTTTCTCTGTGGATTCTCTGAAATATAAACTTAGCATTGACTTATTATTTGACTATAATCTTAACTCTTTTTCCTTTGCAATCAGTATTTTAAAAATAACTACCTATATGTTATAAATCTTCCCCTAATTATTTCTTAATATCTTCTTTTTTATTTTTGATGTAATCTTCTGAGTAAATTTTTTCAAGTGTCTAATCTTCAGGACACAAAAGAAAGTATGCACCAGAAACATCCACCTTGAAATAATAATTTGTCCTCTTCTGTCCAAGCAGATGTACCTGTTAAAGTTTACTGGTCTCCACTTACGCAGCAGTTCTCTGCACTTGGCATCATAAACACACAAGAGAAAAAAATTTTTTTCCCCTAAGGCTCTCAGATACAGAATATTTGGCATGTTCTTTTTTATCAATACATTATGATAAAATTTTTTGAGGACAGTGAACCTTTCTGTTGATCATTTTATTCTAAGGTTAGACAGTTCCAGATCCATGGTAGGTACTAAGTAAAGATGTATAAAATGGCTGGAAAGAATAGCCTGAGAATAAAGCAAAACTTCCAGGAGAGTATTCCCTTATGAATAATTGAGATTATAAGTGTTTCTCAAATCATTTGAGATTTGTGTTATTCTTTCTTTACTACTGAAATTTTCTGTCAAGGATTAAATACTCCAAATTACTTAATTAACCAAAATCATTACAATTGTTGTAACGATTGTTGGTTAATAGCAATAGCATATTAGTTATATATAGTATAGTATGTTAGTATAGTATGCTATAATTTTATATATAATTATAAATATACATAATTATATAATAGTCAGCCCTCTGAATCCATGCATGCAGAACTCATGGATGTGGAGGCCCAATTGCATAAAGCATTATACACAAAGATTTATAAAAATAAATTTTAACCATATAATATTTAGCCTGTTTTCTAGCAACATAAGCCAAAATTTCAAGGATCCTCCAAGGACAACTATTTAAAGCATAAAATATTTTATATCTGTCTCTTGACTAAAGTTCTTACATGAGCTTCTCCACTTTTTAGGAATAAAAATTTATATTTTCATTGTATTGTTATAACAGGTAAGAATCTTACTGCAGCAGTGCCTTTTGAGGCTTTCGTCTCTTCTTGCAGCCCATCTTACTGTGCCTGTTATGCTTCAGTCATTCTGGAACTTCCCTCTCACCTCTTCACACATTATTGCCCTCTATTTGTAGCAGACACCCTGCTGAAGTATACCTGCCTCTGAGACCTCCCCCTTTATAACGCTCCTATTTTATATCTCAGAATGTGTTGCCTTCCTCTGCTCCCTTGGCAGTATAATCTTACTGTTATTACAGAATTTATTAAGTTGAATTTGTGTTTTTCTTTATGTCTCCTCCATTATATGATGAATGGAAGGAACAGCATGTGTATTCCTGTTTTTACTTCTGTTCATTTCTGTGTTCCTTATCCTAGAATATAAATTGAAATTAGATTAAATATACCTTTCATTACCCTTTATCTACTAAAGCATTTAAGTATTAGGGAACTTTGACTTTGCCTTAAAATACATTACTTTAAATCATTCACATTTACATTAATTGTGTATTTTTCACTTGCTCTAACAATTATTCTTACATCTAAATAATTCCCATCCCGGATATCTATAGATCAGTGTGAATTTAAGCTTTAATACATGTAAGAATTTCAGTTCTTTCCTGTGCATATGACAACTGATAGAAATGTGCAGACACTTTTGAAAAGGGAAAAGTTGTGGGAATAAAATATGTGTTCTTGCAATATTAATAACTCTAAAGAACTTTCTCTTTTAGTCTGTTTTATATAAAATATTATACTAACCATTAAAGAATCAGTCACAGCCAGAATTAAAATCTATATCAATTATTTCTAAAGAAAAAAATGTTTGTAATACATATGTACAACAGATATCTATTTATAAAAACTCTCTATAAATATTAAGTGCAACTATGCTTTTAGATTTTCTTTAGTCTTATATACTATAAATTCAAGCATACCTAACTAGTTTAAAGGTTTAAATTGGTCATACAATTTAAAATGCCGTATCTATAAAATTTTCACTATCCTTGTAGTAGCAGAAGTTTTGTTTCTGCTCCATGCCAATCCTATTGCATCTGTCAATAGAATTTATCACAGTGAATCACAAACCATAATCTTCTCAATTATTCTCTCCGTCTTTGATACTAAGGACAGGGTGTTTCATGTTCCATTTATTCTCTTGTTGAACATTTGTTTCAGGCAGTTTATATTCATGCTTCATGTATTGTTAATTCTTTCCCATATTTCTTTTTGACATTGAAGCTATTGGACATTAATCCTGCCAAAGCAATGCTTTGTTTTCATTTTTTAAAATGCATTTGCCTCCTTCACATGTTTGGCTTTTGTTTCATTTGGTCTTTTTAAAAAATATCTGTATCTATATGGATATCTATTTATATAGATATAGATATATTTCACTGGAAAATTGCGAATCAGTCTGATTTGGAGAAAAATTTATTCACGAAATTTACATTTTAATATTTTAAATGATATACCAGAAACAATATTTACCCTCTCATTTTTTAGTTCTATGTATTGTGTGCTTTCAAGCTTTATGCAAACACCTTATATCAAAACTTGAAGGAGTTCCTATTTTGGTTCAGTGGGTTAGGAATCCAACTAGTATCCATGAGGATGAGTGTTCGATCCCTGGCCTTGCTCAGTGAGTTATGGATCTGGCATTGCCACAAGCTGCAGCATAGCTTGCAGAACTGGTTAGTATCTGTCCTTGTTATGGCTGTGGTGTAGGCCAGTGGCTCTGGCTCCGATTTGACCCCTGGCCTGCGAACTTATGTATGTTGCAGGTACAGCCATTAAAAAGAAAGAAAAAAAAAAAAGAGAGAAGAAAAGAAATCTGCAGATATTGAAAAGTGTTTTAGAAATATTAATCATTTTTTCTTGAAATGGTGAAAAGACCAACAATAATTAAAAGTAAATGAAAATTTACTTATTTTACCAGTAACAACACATGGAAAATATGTAAAATTTAGTAGCTGAAATATTGTTCTGTAATCTTTTTGTTCCTTTGAAATATTTTATAAGCATTGTTTTTCAGCTATGGAAAATTTAAATTATTGCATATACACAGGAAGGTATACAACTCATAATTGTGAAACTTGATGAACTTTCACAAAGTGAATTCATCTGTTTAGCAATCACCTAGACCAAGAAACAGATCCTTACCAGAACCCCCAAAGCTCCCTTATACCCCTGTCCTGCCGCAAATCCTCTCGCTAAGGGTTCCCAGTATCCTGCTTTCTATATTCACATGGATTCATTTTGCCAGTTCTTTAACTTTGTCCAAATTGAATCCTTGTGTCTGCCTTCTTAAATTCAATGTTATGGTCCTGAGAGAGATTGAGCTTTTCTAATGATTATAAAATTTCACTATATAGTTGCTTGGCTTATATGTCAGGAGTTCATGTATAAAATGAGATTTCTTGAGGGAACAGAGTTGCACAACGCAAATTAACTGACAATCATTACTTTATGCCTCTCGATATAATTTGACATAGTTTACTTCTGCATTTTGTAACTTAATGTTAAACTAATTATCAAAAAATGTTCAAGTAACTTAAAAAGATCCATGTAAAGAAAAAAGTAAAGATAATGCTGATGATACAGTATACATCTTTATAATGCGACTTGCTTTAACATCTTTTTGTCTGATGTTCTTATATCTCTTTCCATCCTTTTCCTTTTTGTCATTATGTAACATCATTATATTTATTTTATTTATTTATTTTTTGGTCTTTTTTTTTTTTTTTTGTCTTTTCTAGGGCTGCACCCATGGCATATGGAGGTTCCTGGGCTAGGGGTTTAATTGGAGCTGTGAGCTGTAGCCGCTGGCCTACGTCACAGCCACAGCCACACGGGATCCAAGCCGCATCTGCGACCTACACCACAGCTCACAGCAATGCTTGATCCTTAACCACTGAGAGAGGCCAAGGATCGAACCTGCAACCTCAAGGTTCCTAGCAGGATTTGTTAACCACTGAGCCATGACGGGAACTCCCCATCATCATATTTAAAATGTGACTCAAAAACAGTGTATTGTTAGGTCTGAGTTTTCTTTACACGAATTTGACAATATTAGTCTTTTACATGGAGACTTTACTCACTTTATATTTAATACAATTAACTAATGGTTGAATTTCTGATTACCATGCTACTGTTTTTTTAATCAGTATATCAGTTTTATATTCTTCTTTCCTCTTGTATTACTTTTAGTTTTTATTTAATAAAGTTAAAGGAAGTAGTCAAGAAAGCATAGCAGAGTATCAGTCTTATCAATAGTGAGAGAAGTAAGAACCAGGATGGAATGAAAGACAGACTCCTTGGTGTATTAGTCCACATTTGCTATGGCAACACATACTCCCAAATTCATCATGAATAACAGTAACATTTACTTATTTGCTTTTATTTAAGAGGGATCTTCGGGTCAGAAATGGCCCTCCTGGCCTTTCTGTATGTCATCCCATTACAGGATCTGAAATGAAGGATCAGCCTAAACACTCCAGGGTATTTAAAGTGTTTTCAGGTGTTCCTGCCCTGGCTCAGTGGAAATGAATCTGATTAGCATCCTTGAGGAAACAGGTTCTATCCCTGGCCTCGCTCAGTGGGTTAGGATGTGGCATTGCCGTGAGCTGTGGTGTAGGTCACAGAGGTGGCTCAGATCTGGTATTGCTGTGCCTGTGGTGTAGGCCAGCAGCTACAGCTCCGATTTGACCCCTAGCCTAGGAACCTCCGTATGCCATGGATATGGCCTTAAAAAGACCAAAAAATAATAATAGCAAAAAAGGGTTTTCAAAGATTTAGAGTACAACCTGTCTATTCACGTTCCACAGGTCAAAACAGACTGTATGGCCAAACACAAATTAATACATCTAGAAAATATACTCTGTATGTAGCAAGGGCAATGAGGGAGAATATAGTTGTGAACAAATAACACACTTTACCAAAATCTGAATTAAAAGAGGAGGAGAAAGTTATGTTTTCTGGTAAATATAGGATAGTCTGAAAAATTATTTTTAAAAATTTTAATTTTTTTAAAAATTAAGAATACTATGTTTGATTTACATATCAAAAAAAATCCTTTTAAAAACAGGGTTAAATTTACCAAAAATTAAGGACAAAGTCCAGAACCCATAAGATAGTGATCTGAAGACAGTAAGCTAATGCTAAACAGTAAGCTAACACTAAAGGTCAGGTGACCTTGGGGCATTTTTCAAATTTTGCAACCGGAAGGCTTGGGCTTAAATGACCTCAAATGTTATTAAAGACAAATAGTTGGGCCTAACCAACTAAGAGAGCTGTAATGCAAATCCTCCCAAACACACACTGAAAATGCTGCACACTGAGAGAAAAAGAGAGCTACAAAATCTTCTAGCCACCGGGAACTTAATATAAAACAGAAAACTTTCCTTTAGCTGGGGCTCTGAGTCTCAAAAATAAAACAATTCTCTGAGATTTAAAATTGCTGCTCTAGCCACAAGCAAATTATTATATAAATACATATTACCACATTATTTAAACATCATTATAACTTGATCCTGTTACGATGATGTAGCCTAGTTTATGTCCACAGGATATGCAGCAAAAGATGGGCGCTTAAAGATGTATCTTACAGTATTCTCACCAACAGAGCTCGAAATAAATGATCACTATCAAAAATTATACCACTAACAAGGAATTAAACCACTGCAAGAGTCAATAAAACCATGGAATTCCTCAATTAGACACTTAAGGACCTCAAACAGAATTACTGAAAAGCTAAAGTAAGATAAATTAATTTAAAATGACTTACAGCTAAAAGAAAAGACTTAAAATCTAAGTAATGAAAAGGATATCACAAATAAAGCAAACTTTGAAATTAAATCAAATATTACTTTTAGTACTAAAAATAATTAAATTTAAAAACCTAGTTGATCCTGAGTTTAGCTATTATGATACTCCTTTAAATATTTTCATATAAAGATATGTGTGTATATGCATATATATTGTTATATTTGTATGTTTTTATTTCTCTTGGTAACATATTAAAAAGGACACTTCTTGGGTCATATAATAGGTTTAAACTTAATTTTATAAGAAATTAAGTAATTTTATAAAAGAGCAACCTTTCTCCTAAATGGTTGTGCAATTTTGCATTCTCACCAATAATGTATGAGTTCTAGTCACTCTATATCTATGTCAATTTTTAGCATTATTAGTATTTTTTTAATGTTGGCCATTTTAATAAGTAGGTTATAATGCACCTTTTCATGTATTAATATTTACCATCAGGTGAATAAATAAACTTTTCAATATCAGTATTAAAAAGAAAAAAACCTTTTTACATATACAGCAACATGGCAAAATCTCAAAGACAATATATTAAATAAAACACACACAAAAGAATAAATGTAGTCTGATTCCATGTATATGCAATTCTAGAAAATGCAAAGTAGAAGATCAATGGGTTTCTTAGTGCAAGAGCAAAGGAAGGCTTGTCTGAGAAAAAATACCTGAGGGAAAGATTAGGTGACATAAATATTTTTGTGGTGTTGTCATATGTGTCAAAATTCAACAATTTATATAATCTAAATAGGTAATTTTTGTACCTAAATAATGCCTGAATAAAGATTATTTAAAATTTTTTGAAAAGTTAAACATACAATTATACCTACTTGAAAGAAGATTAGTGAAGGAGATGGTAGAGCTTTAGAAAATACTCAAATGCAGTGTGAAAATATAGGAATAATATTAGAGAGAGGTAAAGATAGGTGAGGTTAGAATGAGGTGGATTACTATATACGTATTCAGATTTCTAGGAGAACACAGTAATAACAAAGGAGAAATAATATGCGATGAGACAACTGACAATGATTTTTTAAAGGAAAAAGTGATTGCTTAGAATCAGATAAAACAGGAGTTCCCATAGTGGCGCAGTGGTTAACGAATCCGACTAGGAACCATGAGGTTGTGGGTTCAGTCTCTGCCCTTGCTCAGTGGGTTAATGATCCGGCGTTGCCGTGAGCTGTGGTGTAGGTTGCAGATGCGGCTTGGATCCTGAGTTGCTGTGGCTCAGGCGTAGGCCAGTGGCTACAGCTCCAATTCGACCCCTAGCCTGGGAACCTCCATATGCTGTGGGAGCGGCCCAAAGAAATAGGAAAAAGACAAAAAAAAAAAAAAAATCAGATAAAACATATCAGAAGTAGGAAAAGATAATTCAGTTTACACAGATAGCATTAGATACACATTAATAAATCTACAGAATGCAAAATATAATAATATATTCTTGAATGAAACCAAACAGACAGCCATAGACAATTTTACTGATAGGAGATTTCTCAACAAATAAATTTGAAAAGAAATAGATAAACAAGGTACATTTGAGATTATATTGACTGGTTAAATATAGGTGATATTGAGTTTACTTCAATAAAAATGTATATAATTAATTTTCTAGGTAAAAATAGCAGGCAAATGGGGAAGAGTGGTTTTATTGGCTGATTTGTGCCCCTTCAAAATTCACATGTTGATGTCTTAACCTCCAATATCTACAAATGTGACCATAATTGGGGAAAGTCTTGACAAAAGTATTTAAGTTAAAATGAGTTTATTAGGATGTGCCTTAATGCAATATAACTTAGATTTTATGAGAAGAAATCTGGACACCGACACAGAAGGAAGACAATGTGAAGACATAGGAGGAAGATAATCATCAAAAAGCCAAAACAGAAACAGACTCACAAACATAGAGAAGACTTGGTGGTTGTCAAGGGGCAGGAGTAGGGGAAGGGGAGTGGGATGGACTGGGAGTTTGGGAGTAATAGGTACAAAACATCATATTTAGAATGGATTAACAATGAGAGCGTACTGTATAGCACATGAAACTATATCCACTCTTTTGGAATAGACCATGATAGAAGATAAGAAATATGTGTGTGAGTGTGATTGTGTGTGTGTGTGTGTATGTATGTAAATGCATATATATATATGACATACGACTGGTCACTTTGCTGTACAATGTACAGCAGAAATTGGCACAATACTGTAAATCAACTATAATTTAATTTTTAAAAAAAGCCAAAAAGAGAAGCCTGGAACAGACCCTTCTTCCTTAGTGATCCTCAGAAGACTCCAGTCCTGTCAATACCTTGACCTTGGACTTGTTGCTTCCAGAACTGTGAGAAAATGAATTTTTGTTGTTTAATTCATCCAGCCAGTGAGACCTTGTTCTGAGAACCCTAGCAAAATAATACAGGTAGTAATTGGAATTAAAGTATTTGATGGTACTGTTAATGACAGATAGATAATTGTGTGATTTATTTTATCTTTCTTTTTCTGTATATATTTTACATCAATATAAACAAAACATTTATGTTTAACTTTTAGATGTGAGCACTAGAATAATAAAAATGAAGTGTATATCTTATAAACTACTATAAGAAAACAATATAATATGTTGTATATAGTAAGGAATGATAGTGTAAATAAATCATTAAAGTTCAAAATAAGATTCTATAAATAATCACAAATACAATAGTCATAATAAATTTATGTGAAATAATTTTCTATATTCATGTGAAAATTCTCAACATAAACCAAAACTGGCAAAATGACAAGTGAGTATTGAAAACTCCATAATTATATCAGAATATTTTATCAGTCTTTGCTCGAGATTTAATAAAAGTTCAATATAATCACATAATGCATGTTTATCTATTAACTAGGCTATAAGGTATGTTTCAATCATTTAAAAAAATGCAAACAATATAAGTAATTAGGCATTTCCCTTATTATCCTTTGAAATCAAACAAAATAAGAAAGGAGAAAAAAAAAGCAAAAATCCTCATTTAAACTAAACATGGAGTTAGTTTAAAGCACAAAGTACAAGAGTAGCCAAAGGTCATGGAGAGCAAATTCAGAAAAAGCTCAAGAGATAAACCTACCAAAGGCAAGTTATATGTAGTGAGACACAATTTCCAAAATATTTATTCATAAATATTTACATTAGTGAGAATGGAGTGTGAAATCTTTGTGCAGCATCCTTTGTGGAATCAGTTGGTTCCAAAAACTAGACCAGAATAGGCTCTTGCTACTTAATGTATGGTCTGAGGAGCAGAGTGTTGGCTTTCCTTTGGAGATTGTTAGAAATTCAGAGTCACAAGCTCTGAGCCATATTTACTGATCCCAAATCTACATGGCAGCAAGATGACTGAATGATATGTATTCACATTAAATTTGAGAAGTATTGGGGTAGGCCAAATGAGAATATTCAGAGGAAAGCAAGCTGTATTTTCAGGAAAGCAGTCAGTATCCATGGCACCAGACCTGAGGGATAGAAAGTGTGTGTGGGTGTGTGTGTGGAGGGGAGACATAGAGAGAGAAAGACATTTCACTGGTTAAATGTTCAGCTCCTATCTCACTTGTTTAGGGAGAAATAAAATGTAATCACTTTCAGTAACATAACTATAGGACAATATGAAAATACTAACCTTTTAAAAATCTGGTTTTTATTTCACATCTACTCAAGAAAGCTGTGAATACATGATCTGAGTAAATCTCTCCTGCCTCAAGGATAATGATTTTTATAAACGGAAAAATAATGTGATCTATATAAAGGTATTTTACAGTGCAAAACTAACATGCAAAACAAATCGTAGCTGAAGTGCACTCATGACAAATGGATGAAAATGGAGACAATACTGCAACGTGAATAAAATGATCAGTGGCACATTTATGACTATGAAGAATAAACAAAGCCCGATGACAGCACTACAAGGAAGATTTAAAAATGGAAAAAATAAGAGGTGACAAAATGTAAGATAATAATAATCAGAAAAAAATGGAATTAAAATAATGACAGAAATAAAGTTTTTAAAAAAGGAATAAAAAAGACAGCAACATTGGGAGTTCCCTTCATGGCTCAGTAGTTAATGAACCTGACTAGGATCATGAGGATACATACAGGTTCCATCTCTGACCTCACTCAGTGGGTTAAGGATCTGGCGTTGCTATGAGCTGTGATGTAGGTAACAGATGCAGCTCGGATCTGGTGTTGCTGTGGCTGTGGCATAGGCTGGTGGCTCCAGCTCGATTTGGAAAAAAAACAAAAAGAGAGACAGCAACATAGAAAACAAGCTACTAATGAAGTATAAAGGAAAAAAATTAGCAATGGAAAGATAGACAAAAGAGATCAAATCTGCATTTGGAATGCAATAAAGAAGAAAATCAAAAAAGAACAAGATAATTTTCCTGAGATAACAGGAGATGTAGAAGTAAACAATGAATGTTTACCTTGTATCATGGGAAAATTTAACCCAATACAGCCCACGACGAGATAATGCTCTTTAATTTCAAGTAATATTAATAACTCTAATAGACGTTCAGGCCTATATCTTTCTATTCAGGCCAAAATACCTTTCTATTTATAAGCATGTGAAGAGATAAGCAGGATTATCTGCTGTACACCTATAGGAAATTCTTTCAGGTTTACCTGTTAATAGGACACTGGGTGCAGGGACTATCCCTCCCGCCCATAGCCCCTCCACTGTTGCAAGAGGATCTGCATGCGAACAATTCCTATGGAAAGTAGTCCCATAAACAGGAAGAGTTACACGCCATATCAACATTGCCCAGGCTTTCTAAGTGGAGGGCAGGTGGAGTTCCCACAAATTCCTGCAAGCTTAAATTGTTTTTATGTTGATGCCCTCAGACTGCCCCTCACGTGCAAGACTATGCCCACAATCTCTCCATAGAAGAAAGGGTTGAAGTGGGGGGGAGTAGTGCAGTGAAAGTGAGGAAAAATTCTATACAGCTCTGAAAATACATAATTAAAACATTACTTGAACTTACAGCTCTCAAATATATTAACGAGAAAAAGCAGTGAATATAGAGGTGATTGTTTACCTGAATTATTTCAAAATAAGTTAAAATTAGACAAAAGCTTAGAGAAAAAATATTAAGAAATAAGTGGATTCCTCTGTTCCAAGCACCTAAAAATATATTTTTTAATTAAACAAAGCTAGGAAACACTATGTTCCAGAAGGAAGTTCATAGCTAAAGTCAAGTGAATTTTGCTGCAGAAAAAGTTGTAGGGATAGCAAGTCTGAATAACAATCCCAAGCAGAATTGTGTTAAATTTTAAAGGATTTTCTAGTTTCTGGGAGGTGGATCTTAGTTTCTTACATCATAGATAGTGTTCTACATACATGCTGCACACCTACTAAGTGACATGGTACCTGAACATTCCTTGGGCTTTCTCTCCCTGGTAGTTTTTCACAGAGAGTAGTTTGTGGACATTTTATGTGGCACTTAAGCCACAATTTAGAAAAAATGACTTTGTCTGTGAAGGGTAACCCACCATAAACCCTTCATCCTTTCCCAACTTCCCCCTAAATAAAAGACTGAGTTCATTTGTTTACCTGATTTTCTTACTGAGTTATGATTATGCTACAGAACTCTCCTTATCAAATAGTATGATTGATGGTTTATGTGTCTGCCCTCCAAAATATGCTGTGCTCTGCTCATGTGTAACAACAAAATTTTCATCTTCATCTTCTTATCAAAAAGGTTAGTTCCTGTCATTTATAAAGGAATGAATACATAACTATATTCTTGAATGACTGAAGGTGTCATCCCATCTGACATGAATAATACATTTTATTCCGTATACTCACTTTTCCTGGATAAAAGTTCTTGATGTATTTGTGATGACATTTATATACTGTCTCTCTATATGTATGATTTTGATTCATTCTACTTTTACTTCTTCAAATATTTGGAAAGTTGGCTGTCAAATATATATCCACAGTGAGTTCTGTATTAAGTTAGAACCCAGGATTCATCTGGGAAAGAATGTTATATTTGATAAGTTTCCTGACTACATACAAAATCCATCTCTGTGTGAATGATAACACTCAGCCGTTACAGTTGTATGGACCTGCATAATGTTGTATAACATCATACGTACAGAAAAAAAAATTAGAAATCCCACTTTGGATGATCAAGAGTATATTCCTTTCTTTGTAGGACAAGACGTGGGAGTTCCCGCCCTGGCCTAGTGGTAATAAACCCGACTAGTATCCATGAGGATATGGGTTTGATCCCTGACCTCATTCAATGGGTTAAGGAGCCGGCGTTGCTGTGAATTGTGGTGTAGGTTGCAGACACAGCTTGGATCCTTCATTGCTGTGGCTGTGATGCAGGCCAGCAGCTATATCTCCAATTTGACCCCTAGCATGGGCTCTTCCATATGCAGCAGGTGTGGCCCTAAAAAGACCAAAAAAAAAAAAAAAAATTAAGATGCAAGCCATAGTCTCCACCTAGTAGACTCTGATGATGTGAACTCCTCTAGACACTTTTGACAACACAAGTGGCCTGAGCTATGGGAATTAGCAGTGAAGAAACTAATAGTCCAGTAAGAGGGGTATATTTGAGGACTGACAAATTTGAAGCTGATGAGGATGGCAGAGATTCTAAGATGAGAAGTTAAGAGTAGGATTTCTTGTAAACCTGAGTTGGCATTCGAGAAGCTGGAGAGGAAATTTTTTGGCTATAACCATTGTTCAACTCTCATAGGTTAATCTTAGTTTTTTAATGGTCCAAGCCAGACAATTTTACACTATAACTGCCATTCATTCAATTATTACTCTAAATGGCTAATTTCATAACGATAAAAATTTCATAATTAACCAATGCCACTTTGGGGGGTTTTTGAGATGCATACATTTTCCTTCTCTCTGAAGAACTTTTAACGTTTTGCCAGGCATGATGGCAGACTCTTCAGTTTTGGGGGGTCTGACTTCACTTTCCCCTTTACTTTTGAAGATAATTTTGCTGGACACAGAATTCTAGGTTGGTGTTTTGTGTTTAGCTGTGTTGCTGTTTGTGTATGTGTCTGTGTTTATTTTAACACAGTATTTCATTCTATGCCTTTCTTGCTTATGTGATTTCTGAAAAAAAGGCTCATATACTTCTTCATTATTTAGGTAAATCTCCATTTTCCCTTCAGTGTCTTTCAAGATTTTCTCTTTGCCTTTGGATTTTTGCTATTTGAATATGATATGTGTAGGTTTACATATTTTGGTCTTTGCTCTTCTTTGTTATGTCTGAGTTTCCCATATGTGTGGGTTCTGGTAACTCTGATGAATTTTGGACAATTCTCAGTCATTATCAATTCAAATATTTGTTTCTGTTCTTATTTTTTCTTTTACTACTCCAATGACACATATGTATACCTTTTATAAGTTTCTTGCAGGTCTTGGAAATTTTCTTTTATTTTTTATTCTTTTTTTCTCTTTGCCATTCATATTGATAGGTTTCTATTCATGTACCTTCAAGCTCACTGATCTTTCCTTGACCTTGTCTAGAAAGCTAATGGGCTCATCAAAGGCCGTCCTCATTTCTATTATAATGTTTTGGATTTGTAGCAATTCAAAATTGCTATACTGTAATAGAAATGGCTAAAAATTAAAAAAAAAGATTATAAAATTACTACAAATTCAAAAAATTGATTTATACCTATTGCAAAGATTTAGGGTATATTTCTCCATTCTTCACTGTGCAAACCTGGTGAGGTTCTTGGAGGCAAAAATTGCAAACAATAATTCCTCCCGATTCACATTAAAACAAAACCCTCGGGGATTTTTAGCACAAATTAGTCCACACTTAGCCTTTAGTAATCTGTTGATTATAAAACTATAAATGTTCTTATTCATTTATGGCTTCTTCAGTTTTTGCTCTTGATAAGCTGTGATTCTCTGTATCTTTCTGACTCTCCATTTTTCAGGACAGTGGTTTTCCATTAACCTCAATTATCTGATGGATCTAAGAAGAGTTGCTTATTTTTATGTTTGTTCAACTTTTTCTCATCATGAGTGCAGTAGTACCAATTCTGAAATTCCATTAATGTCAGAATATAAAGTAGTAATCTAGTTTCTCTATACTTTATGAGAATTTTTACCTCTATATACATAAGGAATATTAGGAATAAAAACTGATTCCATCAATATAGTAACTTTTTAATGTCATAAAAATAAAGCTTCTGAAGAAAGTTATAATTTTGAGAGAACAAAGGTGATTTTTTTGGATATGATTTATCTCAAGGCCGTGAACTTTTCAATAGATTACAATACACTCAAAATGTTAAAAGGAGACAAATGACAGTATTTTTCTGAGTATTACTATTTTTCTGAGTTTAGTTTAGTATCTGAACTAAACATGACTATGCATTTTGGGCAACAGAATCTCAACTTTATATGATCTTATGACTGAAATTTCCCTGGCAATCTAAACATGTAACAATTTTTTTTTCATTTATATACCGTCTTTAAGAGCTCCATATGCTGTGCTTTATTAATTATCATGAACCTATAAATCTATTTGTTTATGAGTATATGGGCAAGTTCTTGGAATTTAGTATCAAACTCATGGGAATAATCAAAGACCAATTTCTTATTAAAGATGTTCTGCAAACCTTGTGTCACAGAGCTACCCCTATTTTCTAAGAGCAATTGCAGCAGCAACTAAACTAGAGAAGTCTAGTTTTATAGTCATACTTGACTATAAAATCTTTAAACCTGATGGTCTTTCATGCTGTCAGTACTTGTTACTTACTGAAAGTAGAAAACATTTATTAAAAGACCAGCTCCTATGAAATCTTGTTAATTTTCCCTTCAAACATTTCTGTTCGTTTGAATAGCTTGTATCCTGCTAACAATTCCACTATCCAAAAGAAGGGAAAATCCATGACTCTATCCTCTCTGTTGTGAACTCAACATGACTAAATAAGGTGTATTAGAACCCTTATTCTTGGAGTTCCCGTTGTGGCGCAGTGGTTAACGAATCTAACTAGGAACCATGAGGTTTCAGGTTTGATCCCTGGCCTTGCTCAGTGGGTTAAGGATCTGGTGTTGCCATGAGCTGTGATGTAGGTCGCAGACATGGTTCAGATCCCATGTTGCTGTGGCTCTGGCGAAGGCGGGCGTCTACAGCTCCAATTAGATCTCTAGCCTGGTAACCTCCATATGCTGCGGGAGTGGCCCTAAAAAAGACCAAAAAAAAAAAAAAAAAAAAAAAAAAAAAAAAACCCTTATTCTCTTTGAAAATCCAGATTTCATCTTGTTTTCTGGTGAACCATAACTTAAAGCTGAAATAAGAAAATATCAAGAAGAATACACCATAACAACTCTCTGTGTACCCCTATAAAGTGATCTCTGACTAGAGGTCAAATCAGCTCAGATGTCAGAACTTATTACATTTTCCAGATATTACAGTTTCCAGGTACTGATTAACTTATAAGAGGTAAGATTTTTAAATCATTCCTGCTCTCAGATATATTTTGGGTTAGTCGCTGTGGAAATGACCAGAGTTTTGACCAGTTGAAAATAGTCTATAATTTAAAGAATTCTAAGGGTTCTAATGGTAGAATCTCATTGAAAAGGAGATTATACGGAAACTATAGGAAATGCCTTAGCTGAGCATTATGCCCTCACTAAGACCCTGGCTCCTGTAATATTCCAAGATGTCAAATCACTGGACATGTGAAAAGAAGCTCTAACAGCATGTCACACATCCACTTCGGAGTCTGCAAAAAATTACTAGAAAAAATTAACTGTAAATTCATGAGGATAATTTCTAATACAACATGAGAGCCACTTGATGAGGACAGAGGGCTCAAATGGAAACTTGCAAAATTTTGTCACAATACCCAATCAATATTGGGGAAGAAATTGTGCTAACATTGCTGAATGTCTCTGGTTCATGTCTCATCTATCATAATGATCATTCTCACAAAAGTATGGAGATGGAACTTGGACAATAATTCAAACCTCAGTGTCCCTTGAACACCTCTGAAGAGATTTCATATAACCATTTACTTGCTATGGGTTTTGAAAATATGCTTTTGTTCTGGAATTTTTTGTTTTTGTTTTCTTGTTTTTCTTTTTTGCTTATCGTTAGGAAGATGGAACTTTTCTTTCCCAGAGAGCTATGGCTCTAACTGACCCAACATTTTTGACTTGATTTTGTGTCTCAGGCTGGGTAGTTCCAACCTAGGTCTCCAATGATAGAAACATTCATTTTATTCAGATTTTTGGTAGGGAAATTTGAAAAGTCCAATCTAAGAGATTTCATTGTCTCTATCATTCTTTTTTTTTTTTTTTTTTTTTTTTTGTCTTTTTGTCTTTTTGCCATTTCTTAGGCCGATTCTGCGGCATGTGGAGGTTCCCAGGCTAGGGGTCTAATCGGAGCTGTAGCTGCCAGCCTAGGCCAGAGCCACAGCAACGCGGGATTGAGCCGCATCTGCAACCTACACCACAGCTCATGGCAACACCGGATCCTTAACCCACTGAGCAAGGGCAGGGATTGAACCCACAACCTCATGGTTCCTAGTCAGATTCGTTAACCACTGAGCCACGATGGGAACTCCTGTCTCTATCATTCTTAATGCTTAGGAAAAGAAAAAAGACCCAACAGCATTTTTAAATTATAATTGCAAATTTAGCCAACACTTAAGCTTCCCTGGGCAAGAGTGTTGCCCCTGGCCCTCACATCCATGAGACCCACACTCTCCAGGACTTGTGACTTTCACTATCAAGTTTAGTGCTGGTCAGCTATGGCCTTTGATATATCACTCTTGATTTTGTACTGTAATATACCTAAGGAGCGCAACACAAATTATGCATGAGAATTATGTAGTTTACTAGTATTATTATCTATGGGTACAAACTTCCATTCCTTACATGCTTGTAATAGGCTCTAAACGGCCTGAGTCTAAACATTCATCTCCTGGAAAATAAACCAGAAGGGGAACATGTTTCAGAACATGTTGGAAAAAACTCTATTAAATACTTTTGAACATTAAAGCAGCACTCAATCTTCAGAGTATTGATCCATGGCTAAATGTGTCCTAGCTGAAAAGATATAAGACATTGGCTGCCATTATATCAGGAAATGTAAAATGAGGAGTCTTAATAATCCTCCATAAATAAATAGCTTTTGATGGTATATCAGTCATAGGTTGGTCAGGAGAAAGAAAACGCCAAGTAATTTGAACAGGGAAGGGTCAATATAAAGAATTATTAACCAGTTTACATTCCCACCATTTCAGGGGACTGGAGTAATATGGAATTTGTTGATAGAGTAAAAATAACTATAAAGGATATAGAACAAAGCTCAAATCCAGAAATTACTGGAGAAGGTAAGGTGGTGGCTCACTGAGAGGCAAAGATATTGCTGTGATAATTGACGGCTGAACTTGCTATAAATCCATTCTTAGTAGAGTGCTATACATCCATTCTCAGGACCTAGAGAAAGCTGGAGGTACTCTGTTACAAACTGCCTTGAGAGGAGTTGGTTCTGGGGGAAGGGAATGGTCTCTAGGCACTGCTGGGTACCACATAATGAAGGTGCTGAATGCTGGATAAGCCACCCACACGGCAGGAGCTGGATGGTAAGGGATAGTGTGCTGCAAGAGCCAGTCAAGTGAGTGTATCAGAAAGAGGAAGGAAAACCTTCTCACCACGTCCCTCTAACAACGTCTACTGACAACGCTTAACGTGATGCCAGCTGGCAAAGGAAAAATATTTAAAGGACCCAGATACAGTTTCACAAAACAGGAAATTAAAAGTGAATTTGGAGCTGAGAGACAATAAATAGGTAACTGGCATGGAAAGCAACAAGGCTTTGCCAAAGAACTGTGTGAAGGAAAGATGGGTGGATCCCATGCCCAAGCCACCAAATAAAAGGTACATGATTGTAGTCACATAATTCAAGCTTTATTGGCATACTAATTAAAATTTTATTTACCCTTTACTGGAAGCAATTTTTTAAGAATTTTAATCATAATATTTACAAATTCTCTATACTTAAAATTTTGTTCTGTGTATTTAGTCAATTCTTAGTATGAGTCTAACCCCTGACTTCAATTTTTTTTAAATGATTTGATTAAAAATTAATTCAAAGAGTATTGGTCTGCACACATTTTTCTTTCTGAGTTCCAACCAACTCCTTTTAGATACAATCGTTAAAAATTTCAGAAGTAACCAATCAATCAATGGAAAAATGGGCAAAAGACCTGAATAGATAGACATTTCTCCAAAGAAGATATACAGATGGCCAACAAACACATGAAAAAATGCTCAACATCGCTGATTATAAGAGAAATGCAAATCAAAACTACCATGAGATACCACCTCACACCAGTCAGAATGGCCTTCATTAATAAATCCACAAATAACAAGGGCTGGAGGGGTTGTGGAGAAAAGGGAACCCTCCTGCACTGCTGGTGGGAATGTAAACTGGTACAGCCACTATGGAGAACAGTTTGGAGATACCTTAGAAATCTATACATAGAACTTCCATATGACCCTGCAATCCCACTCTTGGGCATCTTTCCGGACAAAGCTCTACTTAAAAGAGACACATGCACCCGCATGTTCATTGCAGCACTATTCACAATAGCCAGGACATGGAAACAATCCAAATGTCCACCGACAGTTGATTGGATTCGGAAGAGGTGGTATATATACACAATGGAATACTACTCAGCCATAAAAAAGGATGACATAATGCCATTTGCAGCAACATGGATGGAACTAGAGAATCTCATCCTGAGTGAAATGAGCCAGAAAGACAAAGACAAATACCATATGACATCACTTATAACTGGAATCTAATATCCAGCACAAATGAACATCTCCTCAGAAAAGAAAATCATGGACTTGGAGAAGAGACTTGTGGTTGCCTGATGGGAGGGGGAGGGATGGGAGGGATCGGGAGCTTGAGCTTATCAGACACAACCTAGAATAGATTTACAAGGAGATCCTGCTGAATAGCATTGAGAACTATGTCTAGATACTCATGTTGCAACAGAAGAAAGGGTGGGGGAAAAAACTGTAATTACAATGTATACATCTAGATAACCTGACCTCCTTGCTGTACAGTGGGAAAATAAAATTAAAAAAAAATTTTCAGAAGTAAATGGATTCAACCACTATTTTTTTAATATGATTCTATCCTTTATAATCTGAAATCTTCATTTAAAAATAGCCAACCAAAAATCTAAAACCATTTTTATGCCATTTCTATGACAAGAACAATAATGAAACAATATCCAGGGGTCATTTCTAGGAAGTTGCTTTTGTAATTATACATTCTTAAAGGTAAGGTTCAAAAGGAAACAGAAAAAGATGACATTTAATAACAATCTTACATAGAAATCTTAATGTGTAGTATTTAAGTTTTTTAATTCTTTTTTTTCATATCTTATCCTTTACCTATTTGATTATATCTTATTATATTAGTTTTTTTGCTTGTTTGTTTGTTTTTGTCTTTTGTCTTTTAGGGTGTATGGAGGTTCCCAGGGTTGGGGTCAAATCTAAGCTGTAGCCACTGATCTACACCACAACCACAGCAATGTGGGATCTGAGCCGTGTTTGCAACCTACACCACAGCTCATGGCAATGCTGGATCCTTAACCCACTGAGCAAGGCCAGGGATCAAACCCACGTCCTTATGGACACTAGTCAGGTTCGTTAACCACTGAACCACGATGGGAACCCCCTGTATCTCCTTATTATATTCTGCCTAGCTAACTTGGCTCCTAACTATCTCAGAATGATACCAAAATTCTACAACAAAATATATTAGCCTTAGTAGGGGGATTTGGACTGAAAACAAGTTATTGTGTACCCTCCAATAGCTAGTATTATATTTGTGGCACAAAATCCTGTTGTTACTAAATGCAAATTAAAAATATACCTATTATTTGGTAAATGTTGCTGGTCTGAAAAATAGCCACTAATGCCATGATGCTACTTGGCATCTAGGCTCAATATTTTCCTTTTTATCAAGAGCAATAGTTGGGGGAGAGAGATGCTAGATAACATAAATCAAAGATAAAAACTGAGTTTTAGCTGAGATTCCTAATCAAGAAATTCCATGTCTTTTTTTTTTCTATCCATAAATCTCTTCATATAATGCTGTGAAAGAATCATAAGAAATGAGGAAAATTTTTACAGGCAATAGTTCATATATGAACAGGCGCTACAAAATGTCATTGAGGTGTTACAACTTCTCAATGAAAAAGTTAACAGTAATGTACAGAAATGAGGGAGAGAAGTAAACATGGTATCGTCTTTGCAAAAGGAACATCCATCATTTTAGGATAAAATTGCACTTAAACACCTACTTAACACTCTCAGATTTTTACTATTATTAATATGATTCATAAAAAATGGGAGTAGTTATGAAATTAGGCAATTTAGCTAATATCTCCATACCTAGTATTGTGGGATCGTAAATTGGAGAATGGATTTGTTTTCTTGGTTTAGTTTAGATAGCCTTGGTTTCTGGTTTAGAAGAGGTCTATAAACTTTGAGCATAAACAATCACTGTCTTTGTTGCAGTATTCTAATATGTGATTTCTAGACTCTTTAATTCTGTTTTACAGACACTTTCGTCAAATGATTCAATAAATGGACTTCATCAAAAAGATCACATAACCCTGACATGTGAAATAGATCAAATAACTGCCACCAAAAATCTGGTATACAGTCATGACATTCAGACAGTTGGAGATCTGGACTAGTTCTCCAGTTGATAACAGTCTATCTTCCAACTCACACTGAAGAGTATATATTATGGGGGATTCAGAATCAAGACTATGACTGTCAATGTGACATATTGGATTACTTATGAAATATTATTTGTTTCAGGAAAATTCTTCCACAGAGAATTGAGACTATAAAACAATAAATCAGTATGTGCTTGAGGAAATCCCTATAGACCAATAGTCTTATCATCTGGGCAAACAGCTCATGTAGAAAAACCAAAAGTATTTTTCAATTCATATCAAGATCCTTAAACTCTGATCCTAAATTGATATAAATGTTGCCTAATTTCAATCTGCCTTTTCCTTGAAAGACCCATGGTAAACCACTTGAGCGCAGACTCCAAAGCTTTATAAACTTTCTTTATAAATGTAACTTCTCTTTCTGAGACACAGCTCTGCTAAAGTGGTATGTTTTCTTAAAACTTTGCTTTGTTAACAGATTTTGTAGCATTTTGGAGAATTCAATGATTCTATCCTTTATAATATGAAATCTTCTTTTAAAAATTAAATCATTTAAGCTAGCAAAGTGATTTCCAAAATGTGTTCTTTACAAATGTTATAAATTAAAATGTTGATAAATTTTAAGATGTTTTATTGCAAATTTTAAAAAGTCCTTTGTTAGCAATTATTTATAATTTTGAGTAGGATATTACATGCAGAAATGCCAAATTTTATTTTATTCTTACATATAAGTTTGTGAAGTATCAAGTGGCATAAAATCCACTGGAGGCAAGTTGGGAAATATCCAGATTTCTAAGAGTTCTTCTGATTCCAGGAACTTACATTCTTTTCTTTAGCAATAGGAAACCAGTCCTTATTTACATATTTTGACCTGGTCATATTTTATACAATGTGTTATCAATATATTTAATTATTACTGATTTCTAGTTATTCACTTTTCTTTATGCAATAGCTGGCTACTCATAATGCGGAATATTGGTCATGGGTACTAATGAGAGGGAATGGAAGAAAAGAAAACTTAAGATTGCTATATGTACATTCTCCCAAATTTTGCACTGCATAATTTCTCTCTTTTACAATGTCAGAATGAAAATACACACAGTTTATGAATGGTATTTTTTGTAAAGGCATATCGCTGCACATAAAATTTATCTCCTTTGTTTCTCTCGTGAAGCATATACATTTGATTTTCTGTTAAAATATTGATTATAGCAATTTTATTTTAGGTGAATAAAATCGATATTTAAGCATTGCACTTATAAATTGTATATGAATAATCAGTAGGTGGCTCATTGTGAATTTGTGTTCTTAATATCAGTGAGAGTATGGCTGAACTGACCATACCTTTTTAGTACAGTGAGACAGTCGTCTGGACCTGGGCAAGAATTTACTTCTAGACTAAGCCAACTACTCTGTGGGGGGAGTGCATGCTGGAATCTCTAGAAATTTTATCATTATAATTATCATAGCTGACTTAGATGCACTTCTCCCTTGGTCAATAAAAAATATCTTTAGGAAAGTTCTCCAACCTCCTCTCTTATGCTATATTCCACATCGAAATATAGCCAGAGTCAACCACACCTTTACAGTGACCTATTCCGTTAGTTCTGAAAACTAAGCACAAAATGCTAACTTATGTTTTGGAATATTTACATTTTAGAGGACTGAGGGACAATGATAATTGATTTCCTAGGAAGACACTGGATTTTTTCCTAATAAGTTGATACATTAACATTTCATTTGAGGATTCTGGAACAGAAATTATTTTTTATCTTTTTTTTTTTTTTTTTTGCTTTTTACAGCCATACCTGTGGCATATGAAAGTTCTCAGGCACAGGGTCGAATTGGAGCTACAGTTGCTGGCCTACACCACAGCCACAGCAACTCCAGATCTGAACCACCTCTGCAACCTACACCACAGCTCACAGAAACACTGGATCCCTAACCCACTGAGCAGAGTCAGGGATAAAACCCCTATCTTCATGGATACTAGTTGGGTTCATTTCCGCTAAGCCATAATGGGAGCTCCAATTTTTTATATTTAATAGAGTGTTTTTATATTCACTAAGATACCAAACTGTGTGTCCTACAGATTATAAGCCTTTATGTTCTCTTGTCAGGCTAATTTCATCTTGTGTTTTTCTTTTTCCTATATCATATAGAATTATTGTTAATACATAAATGAGAAAATATATTAAAGAATATCATCAAATATTAAAACTTTCTTCAAGGTATGAAATCTTTGACAATGGCACGTTTAAAATAAAATTTGTTTTAAAAATTTCTTGTGTGGGATTAACATACGCACACTACTATACATAAAATAATCAATAAGACCTACTGTATAGCACAGGGAACTCTACTCAATATTCTGTAATAACCTATATGGGGAAAGAAACTGAAAAAAAAATGGATATATGTGTATATATAGCTGAATCACTTTGCTGTATATATGAAACACACACAACATTGTAAATCAACTGCACTTCAATACAAACCTTTTTCTTTTTTTTTTTTTACAAATTCTTGCTATGTTGTAGGAAGTTTTATTTTTAGTGTTACATAGATTTGTATATTGATTCTCTTTTTAGGAAATATATTAGAAGATTTTGGTTGGAATACACAAAGCTATAGACCATTTTTTTATGTCATAAAACAAACTTCACTCTTTTATGTGTTTACATTTTTTAGTACATTTCATCGCTTTTTGATTAGTTTTCATTTGCTGAATTTCATGTGCTATTTACATCTCAACTTCGTTTTAGATGGATCTTTCCAAGTCTAATATTGGCATTGAAATTTATAGACCACAGGGCCTGAGACTACGTCTTTGTTATTAGCATGACAGATATCTTTTGAAATAAGTAGGTTGTTCTATCTTATTTTAACAACCAACTGATGCTGTATATTCTTTTTTTTACCTCAAATGTATTCTTTTATTGTTATTTCCCCAACACATTTTTTTTTTTCCCACTGTACAGCATGGGGACCCAGTTACACATACATATATACATATTTTTTCTCCCACTGTCATGCTCTGTTGTAAGTATCTAGACATAGCTGTCAGTGCTATACAGCAGGATTTCATTGTTAATCCACTCCAAAAGCAATAGTTTGCATCTGTTAACCCCAAGCTCCCAATCCATCCCACTTCCTCCCCTCCTCCCAGGCAACCACAAGTCTATTCTCCAAGTCCATGATTTTCTTTTCTGTGGAAAGGTTCATTTGTGCCGTATATTAGATTGCAGATATAAGTGATATCATATGGTATTTGTCTTTCTCTTTCTGACTTCACTCAGTATTGCTGCAAAAGGCATTATTTCATTATTTTTTCCCAAAAAGAAAACAAAAGACAACTTACAGAATGGAGAAAATAGTTTCAAATGATGCAACTGACAAGGGCTTAATCTCTAAAATATACAATGACTTATACAACTCAACAGCAAAAAAACCCAACAACCCAATTGAAAAATGGGCAAAAGATCTGAATAGACATTTTTCCAAAGAAGATAATACAGATGCCCAACAAGCACATGAAAAAATGCTCAACATCCCTGATTATTAGAGAAATGCAAATCAAAACTACCATGAGATATCACCTCACACCAGTCAGAATGGCCATCATTAATAAATCTACAAATAATAAGTGCTGGAGGGGGTGTGGAGAAAAGAGAACCCTCCTGCACTGTTGGTGGGAATGTAAGCTGGTACAACCACTATGGAGAACAGCATGGAGGTACCTTAGAAATCTATACATAGAACTACCATATGCCCCAGGAATCCTACTCTTGGGCATATACCCAGACAAAACTTTCCTTAAAAAAGACACATGCACCTGCATGTTCACTGCAGCTCTATTCGCAATAGCCAAGACATGGAAACAACCCAAATGTCCATCAACAGATGATTGGATTCGGAAGAGGTGGTATATATACACAATGGAATACTACTCAAAGCCATAAAAAAGAACAATGCTGTATATTCTTTACACTAATGCTGTTTCTGTGATGATGGAAATACTCTAAAGTTGCACTGTCATTATGATAGTCACTAGCCATGTGAAGTTACTGAGTATTTTAAATATTTCTAATGTGACTGGGAAATTGACATTTAAATTAAATTAAATTTAATTTAAATTTAAACTAGTAGAAGTGGCTATTGGGGAAATAGTGAAAAGGACTTGGTCTTATGTGATAATAGATGACTGGATGGTGGAAGACAGAAATCAGTAATTGAATTGAAGAGCAATATTTTTTTCTTCAACAAAAATGCACGATAAATATTCTGGAGCTCTGTTTGGCATATCCAGACATTCACAATCCATGTAATTCCTGTTTGGATAATATTCAGAAAGTGGTGCTAAGTGCTGAAGACTGAGTCTAATTTCTAAGACTACTCAGTCCCAAATGTCACTATTTTGTACAGTTAAGCCTATTAGCAAGCCGGAAGATTCTAGAGACTTTCTACGAGTGCCTCCAAAGGAAGATATTAAAAATCTCATTTATGCTATTTAGGTTTTTATTGTAAAACATCAGATTTGTTGTTTTACTGCTTTCGGTGAGAGAGGAAGGTTATGATTCACTCTCTAGGGTTTCCAGAGTCAGGAAAAAAATAAGAAAACTATTCCTTCTTGGTCAACCATGAATCTTGTTAAGGTTGGATTTATATCACATTTTGAGAAATACCACCTACTTAAACGAAAATGAATTAAACCAATGAAATGAGACATTAATTAATTAAGGTTAACAAAACTTTATAAATATTATACCAATTATAGCTCCTATTACACCACCCACACATACACGAAAGATGACCCGGGTGGTTCTAAATATTTTTCTGTAATTAAACTAGAAAATCCCATATGTTTAGTGACCACTACAGGTTTTATTTTGTTTGATTGTTTAAAGATTCAGATTCATTTTTCTTCTATATTGACAGCAATGAATTGATATCCATTCTCATAAAAGCTCACTCACATTTATGATATTTATGTGTATTCACTTTATGCCTCATTTACTGCTTCCATATGCCTACATGATTATCCATTCTAATGGCTTTGGTGGGTATTTTTTTACTGATACATGTCCTTATTAACTATTTAGTTTTTATATTGAATTAGTTCTTCTGCATGCATTTTTACTTAAAAAATGATATTGTTCTAGGTATGTCATTTTTTTTTCTTTATCTCTCTGCAATATACTTTTTAAAATTTAAACACTAATCTAGGAGTTCCTGTCGTGGCTCAGTGGTTAACGAATCCGACTAGAAACCATGAGGTTCCAGGTTTGATCCCTGGCCTTGTTCAGTGGATTAAGGATCTGGCATTGCTGTGAGCTGTGGTGTAGGTTGCAGATGCGGTCGGATCCCGTGTTGCTCTGGCTGTGGCATAGGCCGGTGGCTACGGCGCTGATTCAACCCCTAGCCTGGGAACCTCCATATGCCTCGGGAGTGGCCCAAAGAAATAGCAAAAAGACAAAAAATAAATAAAAATAAAAAAATAATATTTAAACACTAATCTTTATAGGCAAGTTATATTTTGGTCTTAACTAGGGCATATTATATCATGGAGTAAATGAACCCACTTTCCTAATCAATTGCCTTGACTACTTGATGGAAATGAATTTTCCTCAACTCCCTATTACGACAAAAAATTAATGAACACCTTTTTTTCTTTTTTGGCCATACCCATGGCATATGGAATTTCCCAGGCCAGGGACTAAACCCGTCCATGCCAGAGAAGTTACCCAAGCTGCTTCAGTGACAATGCCAGATCTTTAACCCCCACTGCTCCACAAGGGAACTCCATCAATGAACATTCTTTTTATGGAGATTTATGAGAATTTTTCCAAAAGGTAGACCATAGAGTTGGTTGCATGGATGCAAATGTCTGTACATCTAAGAATACACATACAAATTCCTGTGTTGTCCTAGCACACTTGTTGGCCTCATCCACATTTGCAAATACTGCCAGTCTAAGGGTTTAGTCAGTTAAGTTAGGATTTGAGTAGCATTTAGATTTTGTTGTTGCTATTACAACCATCAGAGCACCAGCAGGCTTTAAACATTTCTAGAGTCCCCTTGTAATATGTATAGAGGCTGATTTGCAGTGACATTTTTTAATGTTTTATCTGCCCTCAGCTTTGGGGCTTCTCCTTATAATTCCTCCTTAGGGCATATCACTTTCCTTTTTAGCTTCACCAACAATAAACTTCTGGTGCTTGTTACTTTGCACAGGTGAGCCCAGAGCTGGTATGAAGTGCAAGGAGAGGATGCATTCTCTGCTGCCCTGTTTCACCCTCAGCCTTTTGCAGAAGCAGGGTAGCAAGGGTGGGCTTTCTAAGTGACTACCCCTCCCCTGCTATAGGAGACAGCTAATGTCCCAGGCCCAGAGCCTTACCACATTCCACTGGATCTTCACGTGTATCCTACAGGAAATGTGTTTGCTGCCCTTCCACCAGTAGCCTAAGGCTTTTGTTCCAGAGAGAATATAGGAGAAAGCCCAAAAAAGACATGCTTCCTTGTACAGCTACTGTTCGCTTCCCTGGAAGCAACCCTGATGGAGACTTTCTCAGGACTGCCAGTCAGTCTCCCATCTTGTGAAAACCAGGTGAATTTGTGGTGACCAAAAATGAGTATAAATCCCCCCCGTACCTGTGACTTCCAGGACTTCTGCACTGTCAGTCTAGTCTACACTTGGCTTTTAAAAATTTATTTCCAATTTTAGCTGAATTCTTTTTAATGTCTTTCCTGCTGTCTGGATTTCAACATCTGCCTCAAGGCTGTGCTCATACCATCTCTCCTTTGTGATCATCCATCTTTAAATTTCAGGTTAGTTGAGTATCTTGTAGTCTCAGCTTTCTGATGCATTTAAGAAGAGTTGTGTTTTGTGCATTTTCTGTTTTTTTTGTTTATTTATTTATTTATTTTTATGTTGTGGATGTAAAGGCAATACCATTTTCAGGCTTTCTGCAACCTAAGCAGAAGCTGAAAGTTTATTAGGGTTAATGTTAATTTTTCACATTGGGTAAGCAATTTTTTTTTAGCACTGAGTGAAACACATTTCTTCTCTTCCTCATTCATTGAACAATCCAAATTTATCATACATCAAGTTTTCATATATACATGATCAATCTCTGAGTTGTCTGTTCTCATACTGTGGCATCTTCCATGTGTTCTTAAATAGTACCAAAATATTTTTGTTACTGTAACCTCACAGAATGTTTTTAGTAAGACAAATATTGTTCTTTGCTCTTATTTTTCCAAATCTAATTAACAAATCAGAAAACAATCTTTTCTAAAAAAATTTTTTGGACAAATATATTGTTATTCAAAATGAAATGCACATACAATTTTTAAAGTAAATGCTATTGATTTATAAAACATTTGAAGAATTCACATCTTTTCAAATTAAGTCCATAGGATTGAGGAACATGGAAAGATTCTGTCCTAGAAAGTCATCACTTGCTTCTCCATTTTTCCCACTCCACCTTTCTGAACTCTATGATGTGTCTCAGGAGGCTGACTTCTACGTCCTGCAAGAACCAGAATCTTTTGCTCTCTCATTTCTATTTAGATTTTGTCATAAGGACACACCATCGGAAAATCAGAGTGTGTAAAAAGTGAGAGGTCAGGATAGATAATCCTCTGGCTATAACCTTGCAGGGCTTATGTTTAGCCTCATTCCTCTAGTGAAGGTCACAGCTCCTGTTAAGAGAGGTTTCTCCTATAGTAATGGCTTTCAGAGGTAATAGAATCTGTTAGATCAAGTTGCCCCTTCAGTTTTTCTTGTAAATTCCTCTAAACCTGAGCAGAACTCTGTAGATAGTCTTCAAAGTCAGTCAATCGCCCATATCCTTAACCTCTTTTCAGAATGATCCCTTGGCTTTTTTCTTTTAACTGTGTTCTGGTTTGTTTCTTTAGATTATTTCTTCTCTCACTATTGAAAACATGAGTTGTTTGCTTTTAACATTTTTATTTTGTTTGCAGGTATTTCTTCTTTCTAACAGGATACTTTGAGTCTCCTGATATCAGTTTATCCACTATTGTGTCTACTTATTGCACAAATCTGCCATCACAGAGTTTACTTTATTCCCTTCAATTTAGTGGCTCTTGGCACTATAATTCTTTCCAACTAAATTTATCTCAAGTTTGACATCAACATCAACAAATTTATTTCCCAAACTCCAGCTTCTCTCACTCTCTTGATTTCTTGTTTTCCTCTTCAAATATTGCTTTCCTCACCTTACCTTGTAACTTGACCCAATGACCCAAAGTTAGACATATCATCACTGGTAAATATAATATCTCCAATAATTCAATTCAAGCATATGTCTTTGTGGCACTTCCTTTTAACTTTCCTTTGCAGTTCTTTTCATAATCCAATTCCAAACACCCATGGACCCCACTGAGACATATTATTACTACTATAATTTCTCATACCCTTGCATTCAATTATTTATTTATTCATTCAACAAATGTTTAGTTTGCATTTACTCTGGTAGAAGAGTTTTTCTAGCCCATAGAAAGATAAAGGAGTGTTTGAAACAGATAAAAATGTGTGCCTATGTATAAGCAAATTGAAATAATAAATTAGATGTTTTTAGATAGTGACAAATATGAAGGTAGTAGTAAATACACAAAGCAAAGAAAGGGAACTAGAAATGTCAAGAAGGTAAATGAAATTTTGCACACGGTGGCATAAGAAGGTCTCATTGAGAAAATAACTTCAATGGTTTTATTAATGTGTAGTCACTGTACAATAAACTACACACATTTAATGTATGCAATTTAGTGAGTGTTGATATTTGAACCACTATTGCAGTCAAAATAATCAGGACATCTGACACTCCTAAATATTTGCTTATGCCTGTTTATAATCCATCTTTCCTTCCTTCTATCCCTTATTCTCAAGAAACTACTCCTTTCTATTCATATTGATAACCAATCAATTATCCAGTTTCTTTAATGCAGTGTAATTATTTTGAAGTTCATCCATGCTGTATCAGCAGTTCATGTATTTTTAAGAGTGAATAGTATTCTCTTATACAGATTAATATGAAGTTCATTTGCTTCTTAAACACATTTGTGGCAACTAAAAATAAAGCTACAATGAAATTTCATATACAAGTTATGCACATAAAATTTCACTTCCTTTTACTAATTGCTCAAGATTGTAACAACTAGCTCATATAATGGATATATATTTAACTTTTTGAAAAACTGCTGAACAGTTTTCCAAAGTAGTTGTATCATTATATATTCATACTAGCAGTTATTTCACATCTACAGCTGTACTTATTACAGATAGTCTTTAAAATTTAACAATTTTATTAGACAAATAGTGATATTTTATTGCAGTTTAATTTGCATTTCCTCAAGTATGAACAATATTAAGTATATTTTCATTTGCTAATATTCTATCTGAATAACTGCCTTTGCAAATTTTCCATTCGAAAATTTGGCAAATTAAAAAAAAAATGCCTTCTTATTCAATTATAAAAGTTCTTTAAATATTTTAGAAGCAATTATTTGGAAGTATATATATGTGTGCCGCATATATTTTGTGTGTTTCTTTCACCGCTTTTTTCAGTGACATTAGGAACAACCAGTCAATCTCATTGTATTTGTTAGTTTTCAAAAAATGTTCAAAATGTCATATATAGATTCACCTACACCTTACTTCTCATAAGTGGCTGATTAAGAGTATCCAAAGAAATATTTTGCATATCTCCATTGCCAGATCACACCACGGGATATCAGTGCTCTCTTTTTTTAACTGAAATAGATATTTTAGAATCTTTAAATTTAATCAGATTCGAGTCTATTTCAGAAACTCCAAAATTAATTCAGAACACTTGTCCTTAACATTCTGTTCTTCTAGAATCACTTTGTACCAAAATCTGTATTAGTCTGAATTCTCCAGAGAAACAGAACCAATAAAATATAGATGGGTATATATCTATACATAGATATATAGATATTTCTAAGTGTATTATGATATTTATCAGAACAGGCTTACTCAGTTATGAAAGCTGAGAAGTCCTAACTTCTCCATCTGCAAGCTGGAGCCCCAGCAGAGCTGGTGGTATAGCTCTAGTCTGAATCAGAGGCCTAAGAACCAAGACAGCTGATAGTATGAGTGTCAATCTGTGTCCTAGTCTGAAGGCAGGAGAAGTCCCAGCTGGAAGACAGGTAAGCAGAAACAGCAAATTCTCTCTTATTCAGCCTTTTCGTTCTGTTCTTTCGATAACTGGATAACCATCCTGCCTTCCTCCATCAGACATTTGGTAGGGCAATCTGCTTTACTCATAGACATACCCAGAATAATATTTAACCAAACATTTGAACAGCTGGTGGCTCAGTCAGGTTGACATGTAAAAGTAACTATTATCATTACCAAGAATTGTATATATTGAATACAATATATACTATATGCTATATGGATGGGATATGCCACAATATTATAAAATATCTTAAAATTTTCTCTCTGTACACCATGATTTAAAGTACTAAATGTTGAAATAAGATTAGGAACAATGAAACTTTGAGTATGATAAATTATGATGAGTTTGTCTTGGTCAAGTTCAAATCAAAGAATTCCTAATTTATTGAAATGTATTGGTATGTTTCAACAGAGTTTAGGAAAGCCGCTTTACCTTGGTGCAGATACTCTTCAAAAAAAAGAGAGGCTCTTTTATATACGTCTCTGCTTATATAGAAGCCCAAGTAATTATTTTCTTTTGTATTTGAGAAGGGTTACCATATTTGAAACTATATTATCAAAAAAACTTTTACTATCTTTTAAAACCAATAAAAATACTATTAATTATAAATATAATTTTTGAACAGATTTTCCACATGCTAACATAGTTAGAAATTATTTTCATGAAGTTCTTGATTTCAGATAACATATATTCTGAAAATGAAACTATTTCCTTAAATCTGAGTCACTTAACATGAAACCAGTTGTAGAATGATATTAAAGTTTGAAGTCAAAACTATCATTTTTGAGTTTTTTAAAACATTGTACTGGCAGAAAACCACAATTTTTTCAATGTTCATTTTTTTTCATGTAATACATGTAGTAGCCTGACTGACATTCTAATAATTAGCTTTAAATACCCAGAATATGAAGGAATTTCTTCCAGAGAAGGAATTAGAGAGCTTCAGAATTCCAAATCTCTGGACAGTGGTCATAAATAATTATAAAGAATAAGCACAGCAATAACTCTAAGTTACCATCTCAATTGATATGTTTAGAGCTAATAAGCTATATCTCATTGCCTATCATTCTTCATATTTTCCTATCTTTTGATAATTGGACACTCTTCCCCTAAAATATTTGTACCTTCCTGCCTGTTTGAATTTTCTTCTATGACTTTGTTTCTTCAATCTCAGAGACCTTCCCTGTTTTCTCCATCTCCATCTAGACAGTGTTTCTTGGAAATCTTTATTCTGTTTTCTTCACATGACTGTGTATCCTTTCTATATACTGACTGGATAAATAGTGGTCACAACAAAGTTTCTGTATAAAAGCCCAAATCATATCTCTCTTATACTATCCAAACACTAAAATCTGTGAATAGACTGGACATATGGATATGCCACAAGCATCTTAAAATCAGTTATGTTTAATCTAGTCATTTTGCTGTCTTCAAAAATTGTCTTCCTCTCTCCTCATCCTGAGATTCTAATTTCTTAATATCTTTCATGGCCACCTGCTTCTTTTTCTGCCCACTGTTTATGTTAGGCTGACATCATTTTTTGTAGGACTTTTTGTTAAGTTTCTGAATGAGACTTATAATTCCAACTTTATACCAGTTGGCCAGTTTGGTGTTTTCTGGCTAAAATTTTTCCCATAGATAATTGCCAAATAGTATATATTCTTTAATATTAAAAAAAACTTTTTTCACACAGGATAAATATAACTTATAGTTCAATAATAATTGAAATATTATCATGCCTTATGGTGTCTAAGGCAATTTAAAATGTGTTGGCTCTGACAGTTGTTTCATATTAAGGATTGTTTTAAATTTAGAACATCAAAAAATGAAATTGAAAATTTGAAAATTTTGTTTACAGTAGCACATAAATTGTTGTTGCAGCTTTGTCACCATTTAGTCATGAATTCCTGTGAAATTAACTCTCATGAACCTAAATAACCTCATTTAAGAAATAAATAGGTGTCCTAGAGGGCCTCAATTATTTCTTCCAGATCTTAACTTTTGTAGTTCTGCTTATGAAGAGATTGGAATCCAATCATCTGCATTACAAAAAAAATTATCACATATCCTAAGGATCCTTAAAAAAGTAATACTTAAACTCAATAATCAAATTATATTTATTTAAATATGATAAAACACTTAGCTTATTTAATGTGGATGTAGACTGAGAAAGAAATGAACTTTTATTTTTCCTTTTATAGTTGAACCATTGCAGTTTTCCTTATAGGTGCTACTTGGGTAAATGAATCTCATCCTTTCTCTGCATCTACCCAGTGGAGCCTTGCCTCAGTATTAGCAAAGTAGATGAATTCAGAACTTCACTGTTTTTACTATCTAATATTTTAAATTCAGCATGTATTCAATGGAGTAAAACTGGATCAAATATCAACCCAATCCTATTTGAACAATTTTACACTGTCATGGTTGAAAGTGCAGGAAATAACTGGAAAATGAATGTTATAATTCGCTTTTCCCCCTGGAAGATAATTTTAACACAATCACTTATGAATATCATTTAAAAACTTCAGATAATCCTCAAGTAACTTCTGAGGGTTGACTTCTGCTCTCCTGTGCAAATGCAAAGCATTAAATGTAAGATAATTTGCAAATTCATGCACCAGGGATCCACAGATTCTATAAAAATTAGAATGCAGTTTTGTCAGGGGCCACTAGCATTTTAAAGCTACATGTCAGAAAAAAAAAAATGATTAAATTGTTTTAAGGGATAAAATGGAGTGAGAGAGAGAGAAAGAGGAAAGGAACAAATCAGGTTTGGGGGAAAAAACCAAACCAAAACAAAACACATCTCTGTGTCAAGTTTCAAAGAATCAGAATGATTCCAGAAGAGACTGATTCCTTGAATTACCAAAGGGAAAAAAAAGTAAACAAAATCAATTTGAGACAGATCATACTTAGGAGTGGGGTGTTATAAACTGGCATGCATGGAATTTAGTTAACCTCAGTGAAATATTTCTTTGGCCTATTTTCCAAATGATTATGGCTGTTTCTATGGTCCTGGAATATCTTTAGGAATGCATCTGTGTACGATGAAATAACCAATTGTTTATGTGTTAGTCTCACCCATATGCCAGGGGTTGTCTCATCAGTTACTTAATTCATTCACTTTATTCTGGATGGGTATGAGAATTGCATTACCTTAAGCATTCAATTTGTTTCCTTAAATGGGATTCTATTTTATGGTCATATATTTAAAAACAGGCAGGCTATTTTTACTTCTAGTCCTACTGATATTATCTGTTAAGCTTCAAGTGCCTTCAAGGAGATTAAACCCAAAGCCTCCAGCCAAGACAAGAATTACTAGACCTTATCATTATCCCACCCATCTCATTGTAATGCCCCTTCCTCCACCCTGGGCAACCAAGCCTAGCAGGCCTAACATCAAGGGACTCTCCAGGGAACTCCCCTATAACCTGCCCCCCTGCAAATGAGGTATCTAGCCTGAGACCAAACAGAAGATCAAATATGCTCCATCTAGAGACCAAACAACACTCAGCCTTTAGGCACACATGCGGTGGGCCAGGCTGAGAAGAATCAGTGGCCTGGGGCAGGAGTAATCAAGCACCCACTTAGGTCTGCATCGTAGAAATACAAGGAAAACCCAGTTTTAAAGTGGGGCCAGTCCCTACTTTCTGGGCGACCTGCTCTCTCTGAGAGTGTGCTTTTGCTTTAGTAAACTTGCTGTAATGAGCCCGCTGTTTCAATTTTTGGTGTGAGCAGGAGCAACCAAGGAAACAACGCAACCCTAACATGAAATGCTGGTAAATAAGATAAAACTATGGAGTAATATTTTAACTAAGACATCTTACTCCTAAAATTTTCCTAATAATATATATTTCTAGATTTATTTAGTTTTTTTTTGTTTTTTTTTTTTGTGCCATTTCTTGGGCTGCTCCCAGGGCATATGGAGATTCCCAGGCTAGGGGTCTAATTGGAGCTGTAGCCACCGGCCTAAGCCAGAGCCACAGCAACGCTGGATCCCAGCCGCGTCTGCAACCTACACCACAGCTCACGGCAACGCCGGATTGTTAACCCACTGAGCAAGGCCAGGGATCAAATCTGCAACCTCATGGTTCCTAGTTGGATTCATTAACCACTGTGCCATGATGGGAACTCCTATTTAGAAAATTTTAATGTAAAAAATCACAGAGATAACTTCACTATGGTTTCTTTGAAAAGTAACAGTGACAAAGACTGCATTTTCAAAATTTCATCCTCACTAGCCTTTAAGACAATTTTCCAAATAGTAAAATATGTATCATTTTTTGTGCTAAATTAAAAAATAAAAAGTGACATATAGGTTTTTATAGTATAAGAAATAGTGGAAATCACTTTAGATTTTTCCTTTATTCTCCTAATTTAAAGACATTTTGCTAAGGTATTTAGTTTTAAAAATATAATGTTTATTATCTGAATGTTTAAGATATATAATATCTAGCATCAAATTTATTGCTATTAATAAAATGGTTTAAGAACATTTTAGTGGTCCACCCACTTTCCCTAAGGATTAATTTTTTTTAATTAAAGATTAGTTAAGGATCTGGTGTTGCTGTGGCTGTGGCGTAGGCCAGGGGCTACAGCTCTGATTCGACCCTTTGTCACAGGTGCAGCCCTAAAAAGCCAAAAAAAAAAAAAAAGTTAGAACTACTCAATTCTTCTTATTACCCCAATTCCCATTTTATGTTATTCATTTATGTAGTTTGAAGATACCCTTTGCTCTGAGGACAGTGATATAACCACTGGATTTTATCAGTGGGCCAAAAGGATAAACTACATTGTCTAAGAAGCTTATAGGAAGTAGCTACTCTCTGATTAAAATTCAGTAAATTAAATTGCTACATGAAACTAAATTTCAGGCCAGAAATGCTGGTTTACAGCACTTAGGCTAAAAGGTAGGGAAAAAGTTTATAAAACAATATATTTGATGTGCGTGAAAACTAAATTTTAGGCCAAAAATGCTGGTTTACAGCACTTAGGCTAAAAGGTAGGGAAAACGTATAGAAAACAATATATTTGATGTGCGTGTGTGTGCATATGTATAGGTATTTGTGGTTGTGTGTTACCTGACCAGTGAATATTTTGATTACTGCCTATTTTTTAACTACTATTTTTGAAATATGACTGTACTTCAGTTTACTTGAAAGGATCTAATATCTTGTCTTTCTTAATTTGCCCATCAGAGTTCAAGGTATATTTAAATTTTATAATGTGATTTATTTTGGTTCACATTCATTTTCAATGTTTCTGTTACTTGAACTTCCTTGTTAATTATACAAAATTTCATCTAAATATGCTCAATTTTATAATTGCAATAAGCTCATTCTCTTTATAGATAAATATGTAAAATATGTGAATTCTATTATTTGAGTAATTCATATGATTTCAGAAGTGTGCTTTACTATTGAAAATAAATCATGGAAAATATTAATCAGTATTGATCGATATTACCACTTTTAGGCCATTATCATTTGAGTTAAAATAATAACCATAAAAAAAAAGAATTTGATATTTTTAGAATTAAATTTTCACAATTTTCTCATATGCTTAAAGGCTTTGACTAGAGACAAATATAGCTTAAAAATTTCAAACTTTGTTAGATACATGTATTAATATCATAGCATTTAATTCAGTAAGTTTATATTACTCAAGAAAAATGAAAAATCGCATATAAAATTACATATAAATCACATATAAAAATCACATTATAAAATTTAAATATACCTTGAACTCTGATGGGCAAATTAAGAAAAATAACAAGTTTAGGGACATTTTGTCATTGTTCTTAGTCAAAATCTGATGACTTCTGTATGCTGCACTGATCTTTACAGCAATTATAAAAGGATTAACCTGTATTGGTCATCTATATCTATCAAAAACCCTTGTTGATTCTAAAAAAACAACAATGACAAAAAAAGATTTTCATTTCACTGGAATAAACATTTGTAATTAAGTCATAGGATTGAAAAAAGATTAAACACCAATTGGGTGAAATTATGGATTACCAGGTCTCCTTTTTATTGAAATAACATCAAATCATTCTGGTATTCAGGAAAAACATTAATTTGTTAATGATATTTATTAACTGGTAGTCATAGGCAGTACAAGGTTGTTGCTGATTGCTTTACTAAAATAATATTTAAGGCCAAAACTGGAATTATTTTATTCTGAAATATCCTTATTAACATATATAATTATCACATCCATTTATTCTATTTCCTGAGGATTTATAGAACAGAAGTGTTTATGTCCATCACCAAGCTCTTACCAAAATTCTCGTCATCTTCATGAATTTCAGAAATAGCCTTCCACAAGTTTCACTTTCAGAATTTTTCCTCATCTTTCATTTAATTGAACTGCTCTTTCCAAATGACAAATATGATCATGTTACAGACATGTTTAAATTATGTCAGCAGCTCTTTATCCCAAATAAAATCCTTGTGCACTTGTTATAAAAGATCCTGAGTTACTTGAACTCCATCCTTATCTCCTGTTATGATATATCATACTTGGGAGTTGGTGAACTTCTTTGTGTTTTCTGAACATATGATTTTTTTTTCTAAGAAAATGTGTTTTGAGAAGCAACACATGACTAACTCCTTAGAATATAAATATCTGGTAGACATTCATTAAATTTGTTAAAATATATATATTTTTTCCTAAACAACTCGCAATTTCTTATACTTTGGAACATGCTGGTCTCTTGGTCTAAGATGCTTTTGTCCCTACCTTTAAGGATCTGACTTTACAAGTTTTTCTAGCTTGTAACCCAGATTTTCAAAGAAATAGTTTGTTATGTTCCCTCTACAGATTCACTATATGTTCAAGTATATTATCTACATTTCTGTTTCTCTTCTCTTTGGCTCCCTCTCTCTCTCACCCCCAGTCTGAATGTGTATGTGTGTGTGTCCCTCTAAACATTTTTCTTCTTCATTCTTTTTCTATATTGTATAACTAGAACTAAAGAGAGTTGAATAAAAGATCTACTCCAGATTATTAATGACATATAATCTATGTTCCAACACACCTCAGGGACAAGAGTTAATTGTATTGTTTATTACTATTTTTTCGCTCTAAAAAATTTCTAATATTATTTTTATTTCTTTGACCAATGAATTATACAGATGTGTTGTAGCTGGCTTATAGAAATGTAGCTTTTTAAGTTATCTTTTTTTCCTCAGGTCTACCTGAGATGCTGTCTCCCAGGTTTAAGTCCTAATTTTGCCTCAAATAAAACTTAACTCTCAACTTTCAGGTTGTAATTTTTTTTAGTCGACACCAGCTTTCCAGCTTCCTATTCCACAGAGCTTCAAATGTGGCAGTATGTTAATAGGTAGAATGACTTTATGCTTGTAGCGCTCTCTCCCTTCTAGTGGTTCTGTCTTTGATGTGCTGGGAGACTAAAAAGCAAAAGATTTTACTCTTCCTTGTAGAAGCACTGGCCTAATTTCCAAGCCTCCCCTATAGCCCCAGAAATCAGTAAATGTATCAGGGTGAAAACAAATACTACGACAGGCTCTTCTGAGGTTTCAATCTGTTATTTACAGGCTGTATTAGTCTATGTGTGCTGCCATAACAAAATTCTATACACTGGTTGATTAAGCAACGGAAGTTTATTTTCTCACAGATCTGGAGGCTAGAGTTCCAGATCAAGGTGCCAGCAGGGTTGGTTTCTGGTGAAACTAATACTGGACATGGCCCTGTGGGGCTCCTGGGCACAAGAGCCTTTCTGTGTCCCCCCATTTCTTGTTCTTAGGAAGTGGGCCTCGTTCAGCCACCATGACTTTCCCTTAGTTCCTAGGGGCAGGTTCAGACAGTTGCTGATCAGGGAAGGAAAGAACAGTCAAACAACAATAGTACAGCCTTGGGGCAGGATCCTGGTTCCCTCTCGAGGAATGCACATAATAATACAGGCATCTTATACAGCTATACTCCTTATGCCTCTTTTAGAATACTTTAAAATCGAACAGTTTAGAGTCCTTCTTTGTCCTTCTCCCTGACTTAATTGTACCCTAAACATAATCATCTGTAAGCTAAAGATTAGGAACCCTGAGCACAGTTGCCTGTGGGGTAAAGATGATTATTAGCACATGATATTTTACAGGCACTTTCCCAGTTTTTTCCCATCTCTGATCAGTACACCCTTTTTGAAAGTGCTATTACTCCAGGCAATAACCCAGAAGACCTCCGTCATGAACATACCAGATCTCCTGACTCCAGCTTTAATGACTAAGATTCCCCATCCTGACTCCTATCTGAAAATCTGTTTTTCTCCTTTTTACTATAACACTTGCAACCCTTCCCAAGGGTGGGATGGGGGGCACAGTCTTTAAGGCATTAGCCTGCTATGACCCTGCTTTGCCAAGCAAAGCAATAAAGCTATTTTTTTCCTCCTTTACCCCAAACTCTGTCTCTGCATTTCAACTTGGCACCAGCAGACAGAAGCCAAATTCGGGCAACAAAACCTCTCTTGGCTTGCAGACGGAGCCTTCTCACTGTGTTCTTACATTGCCTTTCCTCTGTGTGGGTGCTCAGAGAGAGAACTTTAGTGTCTCTTCCTTTATTTATGTCCCTTTAAGCATTCACAAAAGAAAAGTGCCTTCACTATACCTTGGGACACAGTTAGGAAAGAATTTCCAGCACTTCAACAATCAGTGGTGAAAATACATTTGGGAATTGAATACTCTCTCAATCTTCTTCAAATTGCATTCCTTTAATTAGTTAGTTATCGGATGTTAAAATGCCTACTCCATGTTAGGCATTGCTGTGGCCTGAATGTTTGCGTCTCCCCAGAATTCATATGTTGAAATTCTAATACCTGCTATAATGGCCTTAGGAGGAGGGGCCTTTGGGAAGTACTTAGGACATGAAGTTGGAGCCCTGATGATTGGAATAAGAGAAAACTTGCTAGCGTCTGTGAGAACACAGTGAGAAGCCGGCAGTCTGCCGTCCAAAAGAGGACCTTCAACTGATTTTACTGGCACCCTGATCTCATACTTCCAGCCTCCAGAAGGGTGAGAAATAAATGTTTGTTTTTTATAAGCCACTCAGTCTGCAGTATTTTGTTATAGCAGACTAAGAGATAGCTATAAGAATGTATTGTACAACACAGAGGATACAGACAATATTTTATAACTATAAATGGCATATAACCTTTAAAAATCGTGAATCACCGTACTGTACACAAAGTTATTGTACAGAAGTTATTTGATACTGTACTTCAACTATACTTCAATTTAAAAAGACATCTTCCTAGCTGCTGATAATGATACGAATTTAACAAACACATCTCTACCCTCCTACGTATAGCATTCTAGTCTGAAAAAGATACAGTAAATAAAAGTCAATACATAAGCTGTTGGTTATATGTGTTATGAAGAAAAATACATCAAAATAAGGAGACAGTGAGAAATGGGAAAAAAAAAAACAAAAACAAAAAACAAAAAAAAAACACCTCATTTTAGAGAAAGCACCTCTGAAAAGGAGACATCTGAGGAGAGACCTTTAGAAGAAAAGGAATGATCCATGCAGACATCTGGAGGATAACATGTCCTACAGAGAAGTTTAAGTACAAAGCTCTGTGCGGGAGCGTGTATTAAATTTGGAAAGTCTGTTCTATTAAACCTCTTAAATGCTCCCTCTGATCTCCTCTTTAATTAAGGAGGAGTTGACTCCTGGAGTAGAGTTGCATTTTTTTTTTTAAGGTCCACACCCATGGCATACAGAAGTTCCCAGGCCAGAGGATATATATCCATGTTGTAGCTATGAACTACACTGCAGCTGTGGCAACACCGGATCCTTTAACCCACTGCGGCTGGGCTGGGGGTGCACCTGTGCCTCTGTAACTAGAACCGCAGCAGTCAGATTCCTAACCCACTGTTGCATGGTGGGAATTCCAAGTTGGCATTTTTCATCTTAGATATATATTATTTCTTTTAAATTTTAGTTTATATCTGATTATCTTCATTCATTATTCCATAATGATGATATAACAATTATTATATAATGAAAGCTAAGTCAAATTATCATTGCTAATATTTATTCAACTCCTATATGTCAAGAAAAAAACTAGTTAATTTTACATACAAAGTTTAATTCCCCAAAATGTAATCTCCCTTGGTCATTTTGTAAAGAAAATATCTTTAACCTCATTTTTAAGACAAAGAAGAAGCTCAAAAGAGGTACAAATTTTCCCAATTAAATGCAGGTAGAAAATTGGGGGAGTGGAAACAGTGACTCTTCAAGACTGTGCTGAAGAGGGCAGATATAAATATGAATAAGACTTTTGTCCTGCTCTTGAAGGATTCATGATCCATTAAGGTAGACATAAAGAGACAGTTAAAAGTATGAGCTAAGCAGTGCAGAAGTTGTATGCAGAATTGGCTAAGCAGCATAAGGCTTCCTGTGCATATTCATAGCTCTGCTGGGTGAGAGAGGCTGATGAGTTTGGGTCCAAATCAGAGGGCATGAAAGAAAAAAAGAGGCTGTCAGAACAGAACACAGGCATGAAAGGACTGCGGACCTTGATATTCTTATCATGACTGTAACAGGGGATTGCAGAGTTAAAGCAGGAGAAAGGAGTTGAAACAGATTTGAAACATTTATATTGTAGATTCCAGAGCTTAGACTTTATATTCCTCACAACGATGAGCTATCCAAAATGTGTAAGCAGGGAAGTAATATTCTTTGGATTTTTGTTTTGGAAAGATGAATTGATTTTGTAGATGATAGGTTGGAAAATGAATAAATTATTCCAAGGATATTGAAGTGTATTTTATACAAGTACAGCTGGGGGACAAGCTACAGCAAAGCACCTATCTTAAGTATGAGAAATATTTATTAAGGGTTTTTCCTTTTATTTGTAGTTTTTCTTGATTTTATTTTAATTTTTAACTGACAAGGTAACATATTTTACTTTTTTTCACACTAAAATGACTTAAAATGTTTGCGTGTTAGCTTGTGACTGAATTTTTAATTAAAATTTAATTTATGATACTGATTATGTTTATAGAAATCAATTCCCTTCGATGGCAGATGTTGGCCTAGAGGAATTTAGTTTTGTTTGCTATTAAGCAATGACTATAGTCATAAAAATATAATGAAGAGTTAATGAGTATATGCATGTATTAGACTTATCAACAACATTGACAAATTTTTAAGAAGGTATTTTCATGTTTTATCTGCTAATTACCTGAAAGTTTAGTTAACCCAAAAAGGATGAGTCACTGTATGATTACTTTACAAATATAGTATCATATACTTTCCTATATCAGTGGAAAATTTAACCAATTCATATATTTAGTCAGTATCATGTTAAAAATATCTTTTTGCTCAAACCAAGCAATTATTTAATTCAGTCTTTAGCTTAGACTAGTACTCAGAATAGCATGTCAGAATGCTTAATTGACTAAATAAATAATTTGGGGCACATTGATTAAATAGGTATTTTAGGCTTTAAAAACCACATTACTGTTTAGAGATAATTTTTACTGTAAGAATATATACTGATTTCATGATATAAACTTCTATACTATAGGTGATTAACACATTTAAAGAAATCATTTTTTTGGCTTATCTTTAGTTATTCAGCTTCTACCTTTTCCAGCAAGATAATCTAAGGATAACTGAAGTAACATTTAGAAGAATATTAATGATGAATTTATTAGTAGAGACAAAGGACAGCAGAATCAGGCTTTTACAGAAATGCTTTCTAATTAGCTCATTGTTTAGGAATTCCTGAAACACATAGCATATTACATAATCTGCAAAAAAGAAATATATATTCTATAAAATTGGTTTATGATTAATTATAATCAATTGTTTTAGTACATTTTGCTACCAACCACACTGTGGAACCTCACTTTTTATATGTTAAAAATTGAAAGAGTGATATCCATATAATCATTTATTTTATAAACATTAAATAAGCGTTTATTGTGTGTTAGGTTGTAACCTAGGTACTGGAATTAGAGCAGTGGACAAGATCCAGTCTCTGCCTTCAGTGAGTTGACAATAAGGGAAGTCAAATAAGTAAGGAAACTATTTAAGTACAAGAAAAGGTATATGAGATATAAATATAAAAATATTGAATTGATAGAAGATTAAAAAAAATGACTTTTTGTTTGTTTTGAAAACAAACCAAAATAAAGTTTGCTACAGATATCTGCTATAGATAGCACATCATTAACTATCTGAATATGGACCCTTATACAAAGTTTAATCTACCCAAATAATTAATAGCTAATGTAAATGAACTAGGCCCCTGTGTGGCTCCTGGGCACACAAGCCTTTCTGTATCCTTCATTTCTTGTTTTTAGGGAATAAGCTTCAGCTTCCTTGAGTTGCAAAGTGCTGGTTCAAACACTTGCTAATCAGGGAAGGGAGAAGATGCAGGGACAAGGGAGAAGTAGTCAAGAGACAATAATGCAGCCTTGAGGCAGGCTTGGTTCTTCCTCAGGGAATGTACATAACAGTATCTTTGAGCCCTTCTGCAGAACTAAAACCCACAACAAATGGAAGAACTATGTGATGAAGCATTTTTCATTCCAGGAAGAAGGAGGACCACCAGCTTCCAGAAACAATGCTGGGCCACTAAACACCAGCTTTGAGAAACAATGCAAGCTTGCCTCTACCCTGATCCCTATCTGTAGCCCTAGTTTCCACTCCCAAAACTATAAAACAACCTCCTAATATCTCCTAAGGGGGACACAGTCTTTAAGGCATTAGCCAGCAGTGGCTCCCTTTGCCTGGCAAAGCAATAAAAGCTATCTTTTTCTCCTTCACCCAAAACTCTTGTCTCCATGTTTCTCTTTGGCACTTGTGGACAGAGGCTGAGTTTCAGCAACACGAATACTTGCTAAACTGTTCTAAGAGACTGCATGCTTAGTCACTTATTTCTCACAATAATTAAACATTAGTACTGCTATTATCCCCCTTTTGGAAGGGAGGACACGAAAGTCTAGAGATATTAGAGAATATCCTTGAGTGAGGAAATGAGTGGTGGCGGTGTTGTCGAATTCCCAGCAATCACCTCAGAGGACACTCAAGGAAGACAGAGAACAGGTTTATTATGCGGGCGGGTTCACAGGGAATCACTTCCCAGTCATAGACCCCGAACAGAAAGGAGGAGATACATTTATAGTGCTTGCTTACCTGTCTAACAAGCTACATTAACCTTTAGTTACATGCAGGATACAGAAAGATGTACAGCTGTACAGAATGCCTTATACTGTTACTTTAATGATTAACCTCAAGTACAATCTAGCTATTTTGGAATTTCTTTAGACCAATCAGGGGCGGGGGGCCCAAAGTTTCTCAAATCCTAATGACTTTGTTTTTCTCAGAGCCTTCGTATGAGTCACCTTAAGTTCACCTTAAGTTCACGTGGCAGCAAAATGGCTTTGCTCTTGTCAAGCTCCCTATTCCCTTTTCCACACCCCTACAGCAGTGGTTTGCGCTTTGTTAGTTTGGGTCAAGATCACATATACTTAAGAAAAAAAATCACATGTGCATCATCATTTAACTGTTGCAAAAATAGTAGATGTGTTTCACCAGTAGGCTGAATATTTTTGTTAAAAGTGCAGTGATGGGAGTTCCCGTCGTGGCGCAGTGGTTAATGAATCCGACTAGGAACCATGAGGTTGCAGGTTCGGTCCCTGGCCTTGCTCAGTGGGTTAACGATCCCGCGTTGCCGTGAGCTGTGGTGTAGATTGCAGACGCGGCTCGGATCCCGCGTTGCTGTGGCTCTGGCGTAGGCCGGTGGCTACAGCTCCGATTCAACCCCTAGCCTGGGAACCTCCATATGCCGCGGGAGCGGCCCAAGAAATAGCAACAACAACAACAACAACAACAACAAAAAGACAAAAGACAAAAATAAATAAATAAATAAATAAATAAAAGTGCAGTGATGGCATAATTTAATGAATCAATTGTTTGACAAATCCATTCCATTTGATTAACTGATCCTAAAATACAATAAATCCTGCCTTTTCATAAAGGAGATACTTCACAAATAACTTGGTCAGATATTTGACAAAGCATTCTCAAACTGCATAATGATGTTTGAATCACCATTTTTTTCTAATTAGAAAACTTTCTTTAGCTTTAAATAATAGCAGTGAATTCTAAAATTCCCTAAACATTCTCTGTGTATACATCAGTCTTGTAATTTATTCAACACATAATTCAACACCTATTGGTAATTTGTACATTGGAAAAATGATTAGAAAGTGTTGGGCATTATCCTGATCCCTATGGAACTGAAAAGCAAAAAAGCATAACTTTCTTTGGAAAGGTGTAAAAGAAAAGGCTCTAGGGAAATTTTTCAGGAGCTAATTAATTCAGTCTGCCACAATAATGTTGCAACATTTACATTAGAAGACTTCTTTCTGAAAATTAGATGTTAGTTTTGAAGTGTTAATGTATTAAAATGAATGCAAATTATCTCAAATAGTCACTAACTAGTATGGATTTTCATTTTGTTAGCACAGTTATAGATTTTAGAGCATCAAATATGCAAACGCTGGGTGATCTAAGGAAATAATTCTTAGGTGTGATTAATTGCCAATTTCTTTTATATGAAAAAATCTAGATGAAAATAATTTCATTAAGATTATTTGTGCTTGCTTAAATTGGTGAATTGATACGCTGAAATTTAAGTGGGCGAAAGTAGAGCAAAGTGGTTACTGAGGACAAAGTGGTTGCTGAGGACAATACTGTTATATTTATTTAGGATAAAACAATCAACTCTAAAAACATGCTACCAACTAAATAATGGATTAATTTATATATAAAAGAAAGAAGATTTACAATAATCCTCATGGAAAATTTGGGAAAATAAACCCCACTTTAAGGTGAAAAAACTGTAGTAGGAACTCAACAGGAGAATCATCATATATTAGTCTCTGCTTGTTTGTTTTCATATAGTTCAGTGTATCCTGACCTAGACTCAAAGATGTATGTGTACTATTGCAGAAAATGTCCTTTTCTGAATTTTGATTGCTTCATTTCTTTTTTTATGAGGATAGATAGGAATGTGTTTAGAAGGCAGCAAATGCTAAAATCATGGACACATAGCTTCATTCTCTTCATTTTAAAAATTCAGAAATTGTTTTAGTTTCTTGGCATTCCTGAAAGCAAGTTCTTTGGCTTAATTGGATATGATCTTTCTAAAGCTCTTTCTTCAAAGATTAGTTTTAATGGAAATAATTTAGTGGAGTAGGGTCCTGTGGGACTTCTGGGCACAAAAGCCTTTCTTTGTCCCCCATTTCTTGTTTTTAGGAAATGGGCTTCATTCAGCTTCCACAGCCTTCCCTGAGTTCCAAGGGGCAGGTACAGGCAGTTGCTACTGATTGTGGAAGAGGAGGGATGCGAAGACGAGGGAGGAACTGCGGTCAAGAAACAATAGTACAATCTTGGGGTAGGGTCCTGGTTCCCCCGCCCAAGGGATACACATAGTGTTATAGGCATCTTATACACCTAAGAGAAGAATTATATTCTCTATGCTTCCTTTGGAAATGAATGCTTTAATATTAAACACCTCGGAGACCTTCCTTGTGCACCCTCAACACAATTACCTGTGAGCTAAAGATTAGGCACCCTGAGCACAATTGCCTGTGGGTTAAAGATTATTAGCACATGATGTTTTTCAGAAACTTTCCCAGTTTGTTCTAGTTGCTGATGAATATGCTCTTTTTGCAAGTACACTTTCTCTAGGCAATAACCCCAAAGGCCACCACCAGGATCATGCTAAGATCTGACACCGACTTCGATGACAGATTCCCCCAAAGAATGCACATCTGACCCAATCCTGATTCTTATCTGAAACCCTGTTTTTCTCCTTTTATACTATAAAACTCCCTGCAATTCTTCCCCAAAGATGGGCACAGTCTTTAAGGCATTAGCATACTCTAGCCTCCTTTGCCTCGCAAAGTAATATATGCTATTTTTTTTCCCTCCCTCACCCAGAACTCTGTCTCTGCATTACTCTTTGGTATCAGTGGACAGAGGCTAAGTTTTGGCAATAATATTGACTAATACAGAGTCCCCAAAAAACAGTATACATGTAAATTCAATTAAAATTCTTAACATTAGACACAAGAAATTTGACAAAGGTTCTAGGCATAGAGTCTGTGAATAAAGTTGTCATTGTGAATGAAATGGTGGTAAACAAGAGAGGACCATGAGTCACCAGCAAAATCTAGGGAACAGAGTCGTCTGGAGTTTGTTCACACGGCTGAGCGATTTGACGCAGTGGAACCCAGAAGACATTCCTATACACTTGGACATTTAGTATGATGGAACATTAAGTTATATAGAATATTAAGTTATACAACATGAAAGCAAAGCCATTGCCTTTTTCCTGACAGGTTTTAAGAGCTAACCATAAGCCCTGGGTAGCAAGAAACTCTCTACTTGTGAAACAGAGAATAATAGCACATGTGAGAAGGGCAATGGGATTAAGATATGCCTCCCTCCTCACATATCAAAAACATCATCAACATGTAAACAAAGCCTTGGTCAGGAATGCATTCAGGTGTATTACTTATATAATGAATTAACTGAGAGCATACTGGCACTGAAACAAAGAGTTCAAGGATCCAAATTTCACAAATACTTTAGAAAAAATAGTCAATATAATTGTGGAGGCAAATGCCCACAGTCTTACTAGTCAGATTTGCCCTATACAAATGACAAAAACAAGGAGACTTACTAGGAGATAAAAACAATGTAGTTGCTATGTGAATTATTATATCAGTCATTATTGCTGTATTTTATTATTTTTTATATACAGAAAATAATCCATGACCAGAGCTTTAAGATTTGCACAAATATATCATAAGCATATTTTCTCAAACAACAATAAGAAATTTAACATGCCGCAGTTGGAGGATTTGGGGATTTGATGCTACTAAGCAGAAAACAAGCAGTTAATATTAAGTAATATACTTCGGAAAATTATTAGTATATTAAGGAGTTTATTCCCATTGATAACTACAATTTCTTTAGGACAAATTATTATAATTCTCTTGTGATTACACAGCTAATTTTGAAATAGATTCATTAAGTACACATGGCATGATTTACCACATGAAGATGAATTCTTTTGCATTCTAGTTAAAATTACTGAAGTTTTTTTAATGGCTAAATATTTTTCAATCCTACTTATTTGCTTTTAGAAAAAACGAAACTCCTAACATATGCCAATAATAAGGACAGTATTGAGTTCATGAATGAATTGCAAAATAAAACTGAATTTATAGAAGTCCCCATCATGGCTCAGCAGAAACACATCTGACTAGTATCCATGAGGACATAGGTTTAATCACTGGTCTTGCTCAGTGGATTGAGGATTTGGTGTTGCCATGAGCTGTGGTATAGGTTGCAGACGTGGCTCAGATCCCACATTGCTATAGCTGTGGTGTAGGCTGGTAGCTACAGCTCTGACTCCACCCCTAGCCTGAGAACCTCCATATGCTGTGGGTGCAGCCCTAAAAAGACCAAAAAAAAAAAGTTAATTTACAAGTTTCTAAACTTAAGTTTTTATTATTTGATATTTTCTGGGTCCAAAAAGTCTTATGGAAATTATATGTATCTATGTAAATGTTCTTTCTGAAACTATCAAGATATTATTTCATAATTTTGATATTAATATAATGGCTATTTTCACACTCATTATGAGAACTCTTCAGTGATCTATTTACCCATAGAATCTCAACAATTCACTTAATGGTTACATGCTAGAGTGTAATTACAAGTAATTGCACTGACTCTAAAATCTTGGTTTTACTTTCAACATCAATTCAGGAATGTTACTGTCTTCCAACTATTCATTTATTTTTATGTAGACGATATAACTGATAATCATCCCAAGATTCTTTATAGGATTAGATTCCTCTAATTTTTACATATATACTACTACTTTTTTCACTGTTCTTGCTATGACTTCACTACCTACCTTACCGTCGATATTTTAGCTCATCATTATCTTTACCCCTTTACCTTTATCCTCAACTTTCTATGTACCTTATTTACTTATTTTAAAAAACTTCACCTCTGGCCAAACCCCTTTTACATACTTAGACCTCTGGAAACTGAACATAATTAGAATAAAATCAAGACATATTAATTGATTTTGCTTTAAATATATGACCACACGTGTCAAGGATCCTCTGCTGAAATCTAACTTCAATTTTATTAATAAACTTAATTTTCCAGTCTCTGATGTAAATATTTTACACCTTGTTCACTATACTCAAACCTCCATATACACTTTCTACCTCATAATTTTCATAACATCTTCACTCATTTCCTAACTAAAATAGAAGCAATTGTACCACAGCTATCCAGTCATACTGTCTCCAAAGTCCACAATTACTGGTGTCATTATTTACATAATACTCACTTTTCTCCTATTAAATAGATAAATCACCTTGACTCCTTTCTAAGGCCAAAGTTTATACATGGTCACTGAATCTCAATATCACCTATTGCAGCTTTTTTTTTTTTTTGGCTCACACCCTCAGCATGCACAAGTTCCAGGGCCAGGGATCAAATGCACACCACAGCAGTGACTCGAGCCACAGCAGTGACAACACTGGATCCTTAACACGCTGCACCCACAGACTTCATCCTAAAAATTATTACAACATTTTGTACATCACACAATTTTCCTTCCCTCCTATGTGTTTTGTCAACAGAGAAATGCATTCTAACATGTTGCTATTGCATCAAAATAAAAAACGAATCCTGTAAGGATATCTCCCACTTCAGCTACTACTCTATTCCTCTGTTCTTTTTATAAGCAACTCTATACATAGTACTGTCAATAGCTACCACTCCATTTTTTTCATACCAAATTCTCTTTTCATCCCTTCAAATAGGACTCACAGTAATGGTCTAGTAACATCTATAATGGCTTCCCTCTTCTCAAATAAATTGACTAATTGTTTCTTATTTTTCTCTCTCTCTCAGCAGCATGTGATCCAAGCGACCCTTCCCTTATCCTGGGAAAGATTATTACCATGGACAATAGGATAATACAATCTCCTATTTTCTAAGTCAATTTCACTGGCAGTGTTTATACAATCTATCATATTTTTACCTGTCTTATTCTTTTTTCACCTGTAAACTTTGGATCTCAGAATTTGTTCTTGCCCCTATGTATCAAGTTTCCCTAAGACCCCTCTCAGGTGCAATGATTCACTAGAATGACTCACAAAACTCAGAAAAGCTATTATACTCATGATTATGGTTTCTTAGAAAAGCAAAAGAATACAGACTAAGATCAATAAAAACCAAAGTTGCATAGAGTGGAGTTCAAGCACACGTTTCCAGTTGTCTGTTGCAAAGGGAGTCCTATAGATAGTGCTTAATTCTCCCAGCAACAATGTGTGATAATATGGAGGAGTACAACTAACCAAGGAGAAGCTCACCTGAGTCTTGGGGTCCAGGATTTTTACTGGGGGGAGTCATGTAGGCATGGAGTGTTGGTGTAACTGACTTCAGTTATTCAGTCTCCAGATTCTCCAGAGGTCCCACTGATGTGGTAGGATCGAAGGCTACTGGAAATGACAGCATAAGCTATCCGACGAGGCCCACACATTCAAGGGCACTCTTATCAGACAAGATAGTCCAAGCTCTTCGAGGTTAAATCCCAGGACCATTTTTCCTTGGACTGTGCAAGGTTTTAACATCCTTAACCTGCTAAGTGTTTACTGTACATCCTCTTTCCCATCCACACCCACCTTCTTGCTTTCCCATACAATTCCACTATGTATGTGCTAAGTAACAACAAACTCCACTCCAGACATTTCCACTAAGCTCCAGACAGATATGTATAAATGTTAAACACTGAAGGTTTCATGATGGGCTCTAATTTTTCCAAAATATTTCAGCTCTCGTATTCATACTCTTGCTATAACCTTGTTATTGATACATAACAGTTCTCCACTTCTTGACTTTGAACTTGATTTATGTGTGTTCCTTTGGTTAATGCAATGGCATGAAAGTGATGATGTACCACTTCTGAGCCTAAGGTTCCCCTATAACTTTGTTATTTGCCATAAGAGTATACTTTGGATTAACACAAGAAACAGAGCTGTCTCATTAGCCCACAGGTCTACAGTGAAAATCAGAGCCACTTCAACCTCTGCAGTCTAAAGCAGAACCTCAGCCTAGCCCAGACTAGATCAGTTGAACCCAAGCATATCCACTAATCCACAAGATACATAAATATTATATTAAGCCTCTGGATTTTTTGAATGGTTTGTTTCTAGAATTATTGTGAAAATAGTTGCCAAGTATACTATTCATTATCTGTACTGAAACTAGGAAACCAATAAGTAGCTTTACAGATATGAAAGGTCAATGCTATATTGATGCCAATAATAAGCAGCCTCTTAATTTTCTAGTTACACAAAATTCCTTATCTGTAAATTATGAAAAAGTAATATTTACCTCAGATGTTTTGTTAGAATGACATATAGAAACATAAAGTTCATAGTATATTGTTCATTCATAGTGACAAAAATATAAGTTATATTGAAATCATGTTTGGCGATGCTTTGTAATCTCAAGCTAAAGTTTAGTTTGACTCTGATTTATTCTTTATTTTTATTTTTTGAGGTATAGTTAATTTATGTTTCATGTGCACAGTAAAGTGACTCAACTTTATATGAATAGAACAGAATTGTAGCTTCCCTTCTTCAACATCTTCATCATCAATAAAATGTGAAGATCTACCAATATTAACACTTCAGTAAATATGGCCATGATATATTCAATTTCTCAAGCCAAAGACTTAGAGGTCTTTTTTTTTTTTTTTTTTGGCCACACCCATGGCATGTGGAAGTTCTGGGGCCATGGATCAAACCCATGCCAGATCTGCAGCCTGAGTAACAGCAGTGACAATGCTGGAGCCTTAACCTGCTGTGCCACAAGGGAACTCCCGACTTAGAGGTCTTTGATTCCTTCTTACCATCAATGCTAACATATCTTTATTCTGAGATAATTTCTTTATCAGGAATATTTCAATAGCTTTCAAACAGACCTCCCTAATTTCTGCAGTCCTTTCCCTCACTGCCGTGCTTCCACTTCAGCATTCAGTGTTACATTCAAATACATCTGTCAAAAAATATCACACTTATACACAAAACCATCTGGTAAGCCCCCTTTTCATTCACAGTAAAATTGAAGGTCTTTACATAGAGTTCGAAGCTCCTTGTAATCTGGATTTCATTTATACTCATTCTACAGGGGAATAGGTGAGACAGATGTTAAACATATACATAATTAGATGATGTCTTAAAATAAACGCATGTGGTGGAGATGAAGAGTTATTTAGATAGACTGGGCAAGGAAGATCTTCCTTAAGACGTGTTGATTGACAAAAATCTTCAAATAATATGAAAAACAAGAATGAAACTAGTAAGTACTAATGCCTAAAGTCAAAGGATAGCAGGATAACCTGCAGTTGGAACAGACAAAATAACCTATAGTTTCAACACAGTCAGGAATCAGGGGAGTGATAGGCAATTATGGGAAAGGCAATCAGGCGAAATTATACCCTGGTTGGTTAAATTCAACTTTCTATCCACTTCATGCCAGCAACCCTGCAACTTGTGGTATCTAGAAAAAAATCCACAGCAATGCTGACTGCCTCACTTTAAAGTAGGTATCATTAACCTCAAATGTGTCCCAAATGCTACTTGTTACTTTCACAATATTGTCCTAGTGCATTCACTCTTTCACCCTGCTGGTCATTAATTTCACAGCCTTTTATCTCTTGTCAAATTCACAGCACCTCCTTCCCTGGTTTAACTCTCAGCTCCTGACCTTCTTTCAATTTCAAAAAATTGAAACTATAAGAAAATTTCCCTAAGTCCTACTGCTGTATCTACCTAAACACTTGCACCTACATTCATATTATATATAATCACTCTTGTAACTACAGGTGGAAAATCCTTTTGTATTGTTCAACAAAAGCCAACCTCTCCACTAACACCTTTGCACCACCCCTCTCCACCAACCTAATCAAAGACAGCTATACAACAATTCTCTTGTATTGTTCTGAATCAGTTAGTGGCTATCTCTTGACAGGATATCTTGCATTTAACACAATCACTTGACCTTTCTTTCTTCCTACCTATCACCAACATTTCTCTCATTTTTTTTTCAGAAAGTCTCTGTTGATTTTCTCCAACACATCTGCCCTTATTCTCCAACCTACCACTGCCAGATTTTAACTCCTGCCCTACACTAAAATCGCCCCTAATTTAATCACCAAGGATCCTTCTGTTGCTAAACGCAATGGTTAAAATCAGAGACTAATTTTGTACAAAGGCTGGTGCTTATACTCTCCCTCCTGAAACATATTCTACACTCATATTCAAAAAAAGCAGTACTAATGGCCTTCCTAACTCCCTGCCTGTTTCTTCCTAACCTCTTTGTGGATTCCTCTTCATCTTACTGGTTTCTAACCGTGACTTCTCTAGGACTCAGTTCTTGGTCTCTCTTCTTTCCTACTTACACACACTGATTTAGTGATTTCACCCATTTTCACGTTTTTATAAATGATGCAAGTATACTAATTTCCTCCAAATTTATATTCTGCTCACTTCTTAAACTCCAGGCTCACATATTTGATAGTGTACCTGATATTTCTACTTGAATGTCTACTTAACACATCAAAATCTGAAGTGTGGTTCTTCCCCAATAGTCAACTATCCTAATTCTTTCCTCTATCATAACAGCGATAACACCATTTTGCCAGTTTTTTAGGACAAAAACTTAACAGACTTTTTTGATTTCTTTCTTTCACAGTCTAGATTTTATCCATCAGCAAATACTATAAGCTGTACCTTCAAAATATTTTTGAATATCCAATGAACCCATTTCTACAATAGCCATGCACTAATCTGGAAAAAGCAGCGTAAACTCTTCCTAGAATTACTGCAATATTTTCCTTTATGTTTCCCCTGCTTTGAATCTAGTATTTTTTTCCAGTCAATTGTCAATATGTTATCTAGATTAATCAAATGAAAGCATTCTGATCAAGTCACTCATTTTCTTAGAACCCACAAATGTTTCTCTTCCCACTTATGATAAAAGACAAAGTCTAAGTAAGCATTGACCTGGAAGGGCCCGATGTTTCTCCAAATTCCTTAACTCTTGAAATTTATCTCCTATTAACCTTTTTTATTTTCCAATTTAACTTAATTTTTATTTTATATTGGAGTATACTTGATTTACAATGTTCTGTTAGTTTCGGGTGTACAGCAAAGTGATTCTGTTGTACATACATATATATCCATTCTTTTCCAGATCCTTTTCCTACATAGGTTATTACAGAATTCAGAGTAGAGTTTCCTGTGTTATACAGTAGGTCCTCATTGATTATTTCACTTATAGTAGTGTATGTACACTAATCCCCAAATCCTAATTTATTCCTCCCCTCAACCTTTGCCCTTTGGTAAACATAAGTTTTTTTACTAAATCTGTGAGTCTGTTTCTGTTTTGTAAGTAGGTTCACTTGTAACATTTTTTTAAGATTCCTCATATAAATGATATCATATGATATTTGTCTTTGTTTCACTTAGTATAATCATCACTAGATCCATCCATGTTGCTGCAAATGGTATTACTTCATTCTTTTTTATGGTAGAGTAATATTCCATTATAAATAAATAAATATATATATAATCTTATTATATATATATAATCTTACAATATTATTTATATATATATATATATGTATAAATATATATATATATATTATATTCTTTAACCATTCTACTGTCAATGGACATTTAGGTTGTTTCCATGTCTTGGCTATTGTAAATAGTGTTGCAATGAACACTGGGGTTCCTTTATCTTTTTGAATTATAGTTTTCCATGACTATATGCCCAGGAATGGTATGGTGGATCATATGGTAGTTGTATTTTTAGTTTTTTGAGGAACCTCTATGCTGGTCTCCACAGTGGTTAGAATTTACATAAAAAGTACAATAACCAAAGTTAGTCTCGCTGTGGCTCGGCAAAAAGGAACTTGACTAGTATCCATCAGGATGTGGGTTTGATCCCCGCACTTGCTCAGTGGGTTAAGGATCTGGCATTGCTGTGAGCTGTGGTGTAGTCACAGACATGACTAAGATCTGGTGTTCTTGTGGCTGCGGCATAGGCCAGCAGCTATAGCTCTGATTCAGCCTCTAGCCAGGGAACATCCATATGCTGCACCTGAGGCCCTAAAACAACAACAACAACAACGACAAAAACTGCAATAACCAAAACCGTATGGTATTTTCACAAAAAGAGAAATATAGATAAGTGCAATAGGAGAGAAAGCCCCTAAACAAATTCACCAACCTATGGTTAATTAGGAGAATTAGAATATAAATGGAGACAAGAATATAAATGGAGAAAAGACAGTCTCTTCAATAAGTGGTGCCAGGAAATCTGGATAATTACACGTAAATGAATGAAATTAGAACGTTCTCTAACATCATACACAAATAAAAACTCAAAAGAGATTAAAGACATAAGCCAGATACTACAAAACTCTTACAGGAAAATATAGGCAGAAGGCTTTGACATAAATCAGAAATATCCTTTTGATTCCACATCCTGGAGTTATGAAAATAAAAACAAAAATAAACAAATGGGACCTAATTAAACTTAAAAGCTTTTGCACAGAAAAGGAACCATAAACAAAGCAAAAAGACAACCCATAAAAATGGGAGCAAATATTTTCAAATGAAGTGACTGACAAGGAATTTATCTCCAAAATATAAAAAAAGCTCATGGATCTCAGTATCCTCACCCCCCCAAAAAAATTTAAAAATGGGGAGATCAAAACAGACATTTCTCCAAAGAAGATAGACAGACGGTCAAAAAGCACATATAAGAGATGCTCAACATTATTAATTATTAAATCAAAATCACAATGAGGTATCCCCTCACCACAATAGAATAGCCATCATCAAAAGTCTGCAAACAAATGTTGTGGAGGGTATGGAGAAAGCGGAACCTTCCATTAACCTCTTTCTTTAACCACTCTGCTCTAGCCACATAGGAGTCACCTTTTTAATTTTTTTTTTATTAAAGTATAGTTGATTTACTATGTTGTGTTAATTTCTGCTGTGCAGCAAAGTGGCTCAGTTATACATATATATACATTCTTTCTGATATTCTTTTCCATCACGGTGTACCCCACAAGACTGGATATGGTTCCCTGTGCTATACCTTGCAGGGCCTTGTAGTTTATCTTTTCTAAACGTAATGTTTGCTTCTATCAACTCCAAACTCCCAGTCCATCATCATCATTACCACCCCCCACCCCCTGGCAATTACAGTGTGTTCTCTATGTCTGTGGGTCAGGAGTCACATTTGACCTCAGAAACTTTGAACTTGCATTTCCCCCTGTCTAGAATTTCTTCCACGAATTTTCACATGGATCTATCCCTTGCCTCTTTCAGGCCTATGCTGACATATCACCTACTCTGTGTGACTTTTCCTGGCTATATTCATTATCTAGAGCTCCCATAACAAAGTTGTACAAACTGGGTGGCTCGAAAGAACAGAAATGTATGCTTTTACAGTTCTGAAGGCTAAAGTCTGAAATCAAGAAAATAGTCAAGGGTTTATTTTTTTCTTCCTAAGAGCACAAAGGGAGAATTTCTTTGTGCCCCTCTCTTAGTTTGTAGTGATAGACAGTGATCTTTGGCATTCCTTGGCTTATAGATACATCACTCCAACCTGGGCCTCCATCTTCACACAGCATCTTCCCAGTGTTTCTGCTTCTTTCCATAGCTGTATTCCGTCTTGTCTTTTTCTTCTTCTAAGGACACCAGTCATATTGGATTAAAGGACCACTCTAGTTTTGTATGACCTCATTTTAATTAATTATATCTACAATAACCTCATTTCCAAATAAGGTTACATTCTGAGGTACTAGGGGTTAGATTTTGTTTTTTGGTTTTTGGGGTTTTTTTTGCGTGGACACAATTCACCCATAACACTGACCACTGACCATCCTATCTAGATTTGCACTTGGCATTTTCTGTTCCTTTTCCTAATTTGTTTTTCTCTATGATACATACCACCATCTTACATTCTATATATTTTAGGATTTTTTTTTGGTGGGGGGCACACCCGTGGCATGTGGAGATTCCCAGGCTAGTGGTCAAATCAGAGCTATAGCTGCTGGCCTACACCACAGCCACCAACGCAGGATCTGAGCTGCATCTGCAAACTACACCACAGCTCACGGCAATGCCATATCCTTAACCCACTGAGCAAGGCCAGGGATCAAACCCACAACCTCATAGTTACTAATCAGATTTGTTTCCTCTGTGCCACAATGGGAACTCCTATTTTAATAATTTTTTAGTGATTATTTTGTTTCCTCCCACTAGTTTTTAAGCTCCATGAGGGAAAACGTTTTTATTTATTTTGTTCCATGTTCTACTCTTAGTGCAAAAAAATGGAATGTAGCTATTGTAGATTCATGAAAAAAAAATATTTGTTTAATAGGTTGATTAATGCCATTTAAAAGGATTAATGAAGGAATGAATCTCTGGCCTATACCTATACTTCTAAGCAGTGGAAATACAATAGAAAACAAATCATATGCAAATTTGTCTCTAACACTGGAATATGTTAAATATAAGGATATAAATATCCACCTTCTTAAGCACAGGGTGACATCATCAATGCTTTTTCACCAACAATGTGAACAACAGTCACATAAAATTAAAAATATGTGCTATTTGTTATTCACTGTTAAGAAGATATTACCTGCACAAAATTTGTATTTACGTTATAAGTATTTATTAAGTATTAAACCACAATCTATATTCATTTCTCTGACATGTATATGATAACATGGATGCATCAACCCTAATGAAAAAACACTTGGTACTAATGCTTCCTCCACAATCTCCCAAATTCCATGTGAGTTATGGAAGCACTAAAACTGAGAATAATGTTTACTACAATTTTATTTTAATACCACTGTCCATTTTGTTTTTCAAGTTTGCTCTTTCACAGACATTCATGCTGTTAATGCATTTTTTATTGTTGTGTATGTCTTAGTCCTACTGAATTCTGAATAGGACTTGGAACTATATATCACATGTGTTTTCTCGGAAACAAAACAAACATTTTTTTTTGAGTTATTGATGAATGTCATTATGTATCAAAGTCATCTGAAAACTATTCAACAATAGTCCAGTTTCATTCCCTATCACTTTTATGGCTGCAAGACAATAAGCGATATTAAATTTTCACAATGTCTTTTTTTCACTACACCATTATTAGATGTAAAAATAGAAAATTAGAAAAGAAAAAGAGTCATAGGTAACCTGAAATTCATCAGACAGACACTTGTAGATCTGTACTCTCCCACTTTCACAGTGATATAAACATGGCAGATCTAGATGAAGACATTCCCTTGGAATATTTTGGCTTCATTCTTACTCATCTCACTGGACACAAATATGTACAGTAGCATGTGTTCCTTAATATGAAAAAGCCAGGTGAATGTAGCATAATAAAGGTCCCTCTTCCAGAGGGAGATGCAATGCAGACTCTCTTTCTTCTCTTTATGCCTGTGTACTTGTGCACATCACTTAACCTTTCTGGGATCTGGTTCCCTTATCACTTAAAAATGGCAGATTTAAATTAACAACATGTCCTTGAGGCTCTGTTTTAGAAATGTTACAAGTGTGATATTATTTCATTTGCCTAACACACTGGTGTTGTATATAATAGTATCCATTTTCATAGAAAAATAAATCAAGGAAGTTTCTAAAAGGTAAAGCTCATGATGGATATGTGAGTATGGGATTATGGATTTAGCTGTTATTGAATGTCGTTATGTGCCACATTCTGAACTATGTAAAAATGACTCTGGTAAAAAATAAAAATTACATATACCTACATATAAATGTATACACATCTCTATTTATTTAAAATTTTTTTATCAGACTTAATTATGAGTATAGTTTAAAAAGCCAAAGAATCCTAAAAATATTTTAAAAGAAAATGACAAGTCATTGCTCCAGTCATTGCTCTGCTTCCCAAGGGCTATCACTTTTATTTCTTCCACTGTTTCTTTTGGCATTTATCTCCATGTTTCTTAAGAACGTGCTTATATCTTAAGTTTTTAGTATCTTAAGCTTTTAATACTATATGCTATTATTGTCTATTGTTTCCTTCCTATGGAAAGCCACAGTTTATTTTTTTTACACTCCACCAGTCTCCATACACCTCCACCTGCAATTCATCTGCTCACTTCTCTTTTCATCATCTACACAATTATTGTTTCATAATTATTGTATTTATATGCTTATGGCTATGTAATATTTCTCACAGTTGTCTTATATAATGCTGATATATGTAAAAATTGCCTTGTATAGTATTTGTTTGCCTAAAAGTTATTAATTGCCCCATTGACACATTCTGAATTTATTCATGGACTATCTTTCAGAATTTAAGTTTTTTTTCTTTTTTTTTTTTTTTTTGGTCATTTTAGGGCCACACCCATGACATATGGAGGTTCCCAGGCTAGGGGTTGAATCAGAGCTATAGCTGCGGCCACAGCCACAGCCATGCAGGATCTGAGCCCCGTCTGTGACCTACACCACAGCTCACAGAAACGCCAGATCCTTAACCTACGGAGCAAGGCCAGGTATCAAACCCGCAAACTTATGGTTACTAGTCAGATTCATTTCCACTGTGCCACAACAGGAGCCTAAAATCTCTTCTTAATATATTCCTAAAGATCAGTGGTTTATCTTTATTGGGGGTAGGCAAGCATATATTTTGGAACCTTCCATTCTGTTCCTCAAATATACACTAGTTGTTTTCTGGGCCAACTGTACAACAGCCCTTCACTATTGTGGTATATCTTCAAGTTAAGTTAAATTTCAAATATCATGTTCATATTCTAAAATTTTCCCATTTATTATTCCACTCTTTCTAGTTCTCATATTATTTGTACATTGGCATCCCATCTATTAATTTTATTTGGTCTAGTTTTTACTTTCTGGAAAATATCTTCAACCACAAATTTCTAATTTCTTTTGTTTGTTTGTTTGTTTGTTTTTCTTTTTTTTCTTTTTAGGGTCACACCCAGGGCACATGGAAGTGTCTGGGCTAGAGGTTGAACTGGAGCCACAGCTGCAGGGTTATGCCATAGCCACAGCAACTAGGGATCTGAGCCACATCTGCAACCTACACTGCAGATTGCAGCAACACCAGATCCTTAGGGTTAGGGTTAGGGTTAGGGAGGCCAGGGGTTGAACCCACATTCCCCCAGACACTATGTCTGGTTTTTAACTCACTGAACCACAATGGGAACTCTTCTAATTTCATTTGAATTCAAAACTTCTTCCAAATTTTTCATTAATTTTTCTTTTCTACTATCATAGCTTTTAATATGTTTTCCTAACTTTTTAACTTATATTTTATCAATTGCTTATTTGCCTATTACTGTTTTTGTCATAACTCTGACAGGCAAATGCCTATATTGATTAAATGCTAGAGCAATCTTCCAGCAGATTATGGGCAGCACGAACCATGAAGAGTCTATGAAGGAACATTCTCCAGTGCTCACTCGATAGAAAAAGAACCTTCAGTAAGGAAAATGCAGGTGCCACACGGGACATTTAAGAATCACTTCCCCAAAAATAATAGAACCAGTCTCTAACCAAGTGTCCTACTTCACTACCAACATATAGCAACATGAAATTAGTGCCTAGCAAAATTTCATTTTGACAAAGAACAAATCTTCACTGAATCACTTTATCTCTCTTTCTTTTTTTTCCCCGAGTGGAAATTTTTTGTGTGATTCTTTTGTTTATTATTGCTGTTCTTTGACTGTGAATGTATGTTAGATATTGCAATATTAGCTTTTTGTTGATAAATTATTTGATTGGTGAACCATGTTAGACCTTTTGGGAAATCACGTGTAGGACCCAGAGATCCTGAACATTGAGCTAGATGTCTAAATTGTTTGGGGTCTTCCCCTGTGAGCAAGGCGTGCATTTCATGTATGGGAAGAAGGGTGCTGTACATGAAAACCTGGGTGGTCAGTTGGTGACTGGATTTCCTAGCCTTCCTTTAAGATTCATGTGTTCATGTGACTAGATTGATGTAAACAAGACGCCTTTGGAATGGATAAGCAATGGAATCCTGCTGTATAGCACTGGGAACTATGTCTGGTCACTTGTGATGGAGCATGATAATGTGAGAAAAAAGAATGTGCACATGTATGTGTGACTGGGTCACCTTGCTGTGCAGCAGAAAATTGACAGAACACTGTAAATCAGCCATAATGGAAAAAAAATAAAAATCATTGTACAAAAATAGAACAGAATGCCAAAGTCATAAAACTTGACCATAGATTAAAATGCAAATAAAAGTTTGGCGTCAATCTGGAAGCTAGAAATAAAGGAAAAAAAAAAGATCAATTAACATCAGGGGAAAGACGGGTGTACTTTCTGGATTGTTTCATTTGAAACAAGTTACCTGCATGACAGTTTTGTTTTACTCTTCCCCCGAGTAAGAAAATGGATGTAAAAATGAACGTTTAACAAGAGTTGGTTGGATTTCATTTGAATGACTTATAAAATGAAGAAAAAACTTAAAATAATTTTGGAATATATACAGCGATGATAAAATATATATAAAAGTTTGATAATGTTTATCATGAAAGTCAGACTACATTGGTGATTAAGCACTAAGGTAGAGACAAGTGTACAGTGAGGGAAAGAAACTTAAAAGGGATTCTAAGGAACCACATTCTATTACTCAGTCATGTTGAGATAAAATGAATGTTTTCTTGTTAGCTACTCTTTAAAGTGAACCCATTTTTTTAAATGATTTTTACAGTGTTCTATCAATATTCTACTATACAGCAAAGTGACCCAGTCACACACACACACACACACACACACACAAACATATATACACACACACACACATATATACACATATATATACACACACATATATATATACATTCTTCCTTCTCACATTATCCTCAAGTGTCATGCTCCAACAAGTGACTAGATATAGCTCTCAATACTATACAGCAGGATCTCATTGCTTATCCATTCCAAATGCAAAAGTTTGCATCTATTAACCCCAGATTCCCAGTCCATCCCACTCCCTCCCCTCGGCAACCACAAGTCTGTTCTCCAAGTCCATGCATTTCTTTTCTGTGGAAAGGTTCGTTTGTGCCGTATATTAGATTCCAGATATAAGGTGAACACATATTTTACACTCTTTTGAGAATGATTTTACCACAAGAAGAAAACACAATTTGGCTTTCATCATTCACAAGATATGTTATGTTTGCACATATATCATACCTATCTATTATATATGTGCCATAAGATGATATAAGATGTGCAGGACTATAAAGCACATATAACATTCAGCACAAAATTTACTGTGCTAGTTAGAAAGGATAAAGGAATAAACACTAATTGGAAAAGTTCTTAAAAGGCAATTGCGTTACTTAAAAAAATCAATACTCTAAAGCTTCAATGAAGTCTGTATAAAATTAGTTTGACTCTTGCAAAGAGAGCTCCTCCTGTGAGTCACAGTGGTCTCTAGTGTAACACAGGTAGGGAAGTACCTGGGGAATAAAAAGGCACTGTGATCAAAGATTTCTTTTAACCTGGGGAAAATACAATTATGAAAAACCCTGTTGAAAAGCTTTCCAAAACCCTGTGAAAGCCATAACACGCTCTGAACACGTGGAGAGGCATTTTGCTTGCCTTCACTTAAAGTGCATGACAGTCAGAATCTGATTCTGAGAGAGACTTAATTTTTGTTTGGCTCAGCAGGTTATTCAATTACAACACAATGTTTGGTTGAAAAGCATCTGTTTTTATGCAGCTGTGGCCTCTCGTTTATGGATATTTAACTGTAGTATTTACTTTTTTTTCCTCTGTCTATTCACAACATACACCATTTTTAGGAGTTATAGGCCATTATGCTTTATAATGTGGGGTTTCTTTTTCTGAAAATGGCAGCTTTCTTTAGTTTACAAGACTATGTTAAATAAGTTGCTTTTTCGTTCAAAAAGTCATCTCTTTGTAATGGTCATATATTAAATGATTTTTTTATGATTACATTACAAAACCCTACTATATATGAAGTATCTAGCATAGTTTAAGACAGAACAGATTGGAGAGAAAGAAATTAATATTTATCTTAAATCCCTCATCTCTCATCCAAAATAAGCCTTTAATTCTCCTCAGTCTAGAGGGGAATGATCATTGATGATGTTTACATTTATGTTGCATCTTCTGCTACAATCAGTTTAATTTTGAGAGCCCTAGCTATGCTAATTCTTTTCTGGAAAAAAAAAATGTGTAAAGTAAATTGTCTGGATAACATCTGGAGTCTAGATTAAATCAGGTCATAGGGAAGCTAATTTCAAGTTTTGATAAACTAACAAATTGATATTAGATACAAGTGGGTAAATTTAATTTCATTATTTCTGGGTTTCTTAAATATATTGAGTAACATATACAAACCTGAGTAAGCCAGTTATTGAATGTATTTGTGGTTTTCTCAAGAGGCAAATTAGTAAAGATTTTCTTTCTTGCAGATTTCCATGTAACATTTTATTTTTATTTTATTTATTTATTTATTTACTTTTGGTCTTTTTGCTATTTCTTGGGCCGCTCCTGCGGCATATGGAGGTTCCCAGGCTAGGGGTCGAATCGGAGCTGTAGCCGCCAACCTACGCCAGAGCCACAGCAACGCAGGATTCGAGCCGCATCTGCAACCTACACCACAGCTCACGGCAACGCTGGATCGTTAACCCACTGAGCAAGGGCAGGGATTGAACCGGTAACCTTATGTTTCCTAGTCGGATTCGTTAACCACTGTGCCACGAGGGGAACTCCCATCCCTGTAACATTTTAAAGTAAATACAGAGGCCTAATTGACCTCAGCTCTCTCTACCTACTCATTCTCTCCTGCCCTGTATGTCTTAGGGGACGCATAGAGGGATTGTAAATAAAATGATAGAAACTTCCAATACTACTAAAAATTAGGGATAGTTAATACAAAATGTGGATAGGGTGAGTTTGATGGAAGATGTGAGTACCGGGTTTGTAATTACCCCCTCTGAGAAGCAGTAATGTTAACAGGTAGGAAAAGGAGAAAATGCCATGAGAAGTCAAATAATACTCATAATATAGAAAGCAAGATTTGCTGAGGAGGATAATTAAGACACTTTGAGGAAAATACCTCACTAGGGTGCCATTTTGCCACTAGGAATCAGCCACAATTGAAATGCCTGAAATAGGAAGACTTGGGGATTAATTAAGGAGTCCACTGCAAAGATGACTCCATCCCACTCCTCAAACCCCAATTTTCAGGTTACTATACCATTGATATGTTAATATAAGTCTACATCAATTGGCAGAACATTATAAATCTTAGAGGAGGTTTTTTGAGAACTGCCAAAGTAAAAATTAATAAGAACAAAGGAAAAATTCACTCATCCCACTGGCCAGCTAACAGCAGGCCAAGATTGATTTTTTTTTTTCTCTGATTCAAGGAAGAATAAACAAAGAACAAGCTAAGAATGATGGAAAGAAACCACAGTAAAAAAAAAAAAAAAAAAAGTAAGAATATAGACTAGAAACCCAGAGTAACATACGAGAAGAAGAGAGAAATACTTTTCCTACAAAAATTATTGGTACTACCTTGATGACACAGAGCCTCCAAGCCTAGGTAATACCTTATGTAAACCCCATTAGAAGGGAAATCCTCTCCTATGTTAACTTCACTTACACCATCCTGTTTGCTCACTTCACCCACTCATCCCTAGGACTTACAAACTTGGTAAAGGAGACTTTTATATCCTGATTTGTTCAGAGACTTTGCCTTAACCAACCATGACGTATAAACAGAAGCACATAACATCATCGGTTTCAGGAAAAACAAAATAAAATTTAGTGTACCCTAAACAGAATTTAGGGTAAAAATTCTTCACAAACCAGAAATCTGTATGTGTACCTTTAACTTAAAACTTATCTACCTAGGAGTTCCCGTCGTGGCGCAGTGGTTAACGAGTCCGACTAGGAACCATGAGGTTGCGGGTTCGGTCCCTGCTCTTGCTCAGTGGGTTTACAATCAGGCGTTGCCGTGAGCAGTGGTGTAGGTTGCAGATGTGGCTCGGATCCCACGTTGCTGTGGCTCTGGCCTGGGCCAGTGGCTACAGCTCCGATTGGACCCCTAGCCTGGGAACCTCCATATGCCGCGGGAGCGGCCCAAGAAATAGCAAAAAGAGAAAAAAAAAAAAAAAAAAAACTTATCTACCTAAGGCAAGCATCAAACTCAATACCGAAACATAAGAATCAGAGGGTCTAGGGGTTTCTCTGAGGGTTAACTTCATCACAGGGGGAGGGAGATGAACAAAATAAACTGGGTGTGTTTGATACGCATATATAAGACTAGAGTTCTCTAATATTCATGCCACATTCTAAATTCACATGTGGTAGCACAAATAAGGTTTAGGAATTCACCTCTCCCTTCAGATAGGAATGACTAACTATGTAATGATATAATATATATCAAACAAGAAGAAAGCACATTATCTGAAGAGCACAAGCAACGTGAGGAAAGATAACAACCTAAATGAGTTTATTTGCAAGACAAAACAACTATTTAAAAAAATAATAATAAATATGCCCCCAAAGTAAGGATCAGATTAAAAACGTGCAGCAGGAATAAGCACTATGGGACAGAGCCAATTTAAATTATTGTGTATAAAATTTTAATTACTGAAATAAAGCTCTCAATAAATGTGCTGGATAGGAAAGTGGATATAGTCATGAGATGGAATTAATGAACTGGATGATGAGGTAAGGGAATGATCCCAAAACAACTGAGTTAGAAATGCCAGAATAAGTTTTATGAGTCACCAAACAAGAGGACAAAATAAAGGAGGATGGAAATATTAATTGATATAATAACTAGAATTTCTAGGAATTAAACATGGAAATGACAAGCAGGATATATAAGAGCAAAACAAATGCACATATACGCACACACACATACACACAATTAGGAATACTGTGTTTATATTTCAGAACCTCAAAGAAAATATCCCAGAAACAATCTCAGAACTACCAGAAGAGTAAAAAATGTTTACTGGCAAGAGAGAGAAATCACACTGTTTTCAAACTTCTCACCAGATGATATTTGAAAGCACTAAAAGATATTAATAGTTTTTTTAAAAAAATCACTGAGCATCACATTTTACATACAAGTAAACTATCATTTGAATATCTGGGCCAATTCAATAGGTTTTCAGAACGTTTACTATTCAGTGGTACTCTTGGACGGCACTCAGTAGAAGTACCTCTGCAAGAACAGATGTAACTCCAAAGAGAAGAAGAAGAATATTGAAAATGAAAGTGAGTGAGTAACTCAGGACATTTCATTGCCTAAATAGTAATATCAACAATGATGATATTAAGAGTAGTTTTTAGAGGTCCTTAGTGGTTCCTGAGTATCTTATCTCGTTTGGGATGAAGATACGCAGTTGATCCTTAAACAACATGGGGCTTGGGGGTGCTGACCCTTCTTGAAGTTGAAAATCTGCATATGATTTACTGTTGGCCCACCATATCTATATATAGTTCTTCTATATCTGCAGTTCTGCATCTGCAGTCTGAACCAACCTGGGATCAAGTAGAACTATCATATTTACTACTGAAAAAAATCCATAAGTGGGCTTGCACAGTTCAAATCCATGTTGCTCTAGGGTCAACTATTGTTAGTTATAAGTATTAGAAATCTAAACTAACAAATAAATACAAATAATGGATAGCAATAAACTAATGACAACCAGCAGAAGAATAAAAGTAAATGTATGAATAGCGGAGAAAATATAAGTAATCCAAGGTAAGTTAAGGAGAAAGCATAAAATCAGAAAGAATACAAAATAAAAATACAAAACAAAAAAAGAAGTTAATAAAAATACCTCTAAAATAATAACTGCAATATAATTAAACAAATTAAACTTATGATAAGACAAATGCAAAATTATGTTGAAAAAATTAAACAATCCATTGTCTATTTCTGTGAAGATACAAAAATTATAATAGCATGGGTAGAATTAATACATACATTTCCTTTTATCTGATATGTCGGTAAAAGGAAATCTGAAATAGCTTGTAAAAACATTAATATCAGATTAAATATAATTTAAATGTATTTTTAAAGATAGAATAAGTAATAAAGAGGTGTACTACATACTAATAAAAGACATTGTCAAAAACAGACAATAACCACATTCCAGCCAATTACCAAAATGTCTCTAAAGGATCCTCTTTTATCTCATGCTAAGTATTTTAGTTGTATCATGCCTATAATCTTTTAATAAGCCCACTGGAAAGTTTAAAGAAACAAAAATGTGAACAGAAATAAATAGACATCACTATTGATAAAACAGAAGGGTCAGTGGATCAGATCTTTTAAGGATCTTCTTGTACTTGTGAAGATGGCATCAGACAGAAGAGCAGTGAAATTAGCTCTTTGATCATAACAAGGAGAGATCTGTGAGTAATGAATTTTTTCAATTAAGTCAAGAAATACTTTATTTTAGGAATACTCACTAATGAAAATTCCTCCTCTAAATATCAGAAAAACTAATAAATGCCAGCTTGTTTACAAACAAGATATCTTCAATGAATATAACTTGTGACAGATTCAAAACATCAATGACGAAGATAAGAGAATATCAGGAAGCCAATCTAGGGGTATTCTGAAAGCCAATTAGAAGGTTACAGAAGGTGCCCAAAGTGTCAGAATCATAAAAAGAAGAGTCAATGTTTTCGCTTTTTTTTTTTTTAGAGTGATGTGATAAAGAATTTTAGAAAAGCCACATTAAGTAATAACACATACTCCCAAACATTTACACATGTGCTCCTTCTGGGGTGGGGTGGATAGGGAAGCTATTTATATCAAATTTTAGACAATAACAGAGACTTAGTTAAACAATTGGTGGTGAATCCATTTCAATATAAAATAAAAGTCATGATTAAATATAAGAATATACTATTTGTCTTGAAAATGTAAAAATAAAAACAAAACCTAGAGAATTGTGCTGTGGGAGTGGAGGTATAGAAATGTGTAAAGATGCTATGTTTGTTATCTTTATAATTGGATTGTAGAGCTTATAATGACGTCAATGTTATAAAAGAAGACTTTAAAAGAATTACTTTTTAAAAGAAGCATTTATTGAAAGAGTAGCAACTTTCTCATTTTTATGTCAGATGGATTTTCCTTAGCAAAATTCAACTAAAGTAAAACCTGGCATACGTTATTAAAATAATCTATAGTGTGATCCATTTTTAATTATTTATATGTATATGCCTGTTAAAAGTAATTCAACAAATACATATACTGATTACTATTAGGAACCCACATTTTTTATAGGACCTGAGGACATAGTGACTTCCACCACAGTCATTGCTTTCACAGAGTTAGGCTCAGCTGAAGCAGCAAGAGGCAAAATAGGCATGAAAAGAAGTTGCACATTCAAGTCCGACAGTGTAGGTCAGAAACCTTGGTGCCTGTGCAGAGACAGGAGAAGAGCCACGATGAAGACATTTTCTACTAAAATTAAAAAAAAAAAAGAAAAAAAAAAAGAAAAAAAAAGCAAAGGTGGATACTGGAAGAGGCAGTAATGAAAGTAAAAGACAGACGCAGTAAGAAATGACCTCTGTAGGGGTAGAAGCTTGTGGATTTAGATCATTTACAGACTTGTGGGGCATTCAAAGCATTTCAGTTTTATATTCTGAGTTTATATAGTTTTATACTCTTTATAAAAGAGGGAGCTACTGGAGAATTTTGGATAAAAGATTGCTATTTACCTATATTTCTATCTAATCTATAGCCTATCTATCTATCCATTCATCCATACTTTTTTTTTTGTCTTTTAGGGCCGCACCCATGGCATATGGAGGTTCCCAGGCTAAGGGTCCAATAGGAGCTGTAGTCACCAGCCTACACCACAGCCACAGCAATGTGGGATCCGAGCCACGTCTGTGAGCTACACCACAGCTCATGGCAACGCCAGATCCTTAACCCACTGAGCAAGGCCAGGGATTGAACCCGCATCCTCATGGATGCTAGGTGGGTTGATTAACCACTGAGCCACGATGGGAACGCCCATCCATCTACATTGATTACCTCGCTTGAATCACATTCCTAATCTGACCGGGATTATGCTTTGACTTGGATTAATATGCTTAAACCTGTGGTGAGGGCAGGATTGCACTCTAATCATTAATACTCATCAGACCTACCCAGTGAGTGTGAAGGAGGTAAATTGCTATTACTAGAAAAAAAAAAGTTGGGGGGGGAGGCTGTGAAGTTGACTGAGCCGTAAAAAATAATTGCGATCTATAGAGAAAATAAAGCTGAAACAAAGACAGGAGACAGGTAATAGTGCTAAAGGTTAGTCCCCCCCTTAAACCTGCAGTGGGTCCCTAGCATGGACCACCGACCAGCAGCACTGGCACTGCCCGGAAACTTCCTAGAGATTTAAATTCTCAAGCCTGATCTCAGACCTACAAAATCAGTAACTCCGAATATGGAGCCTAGTAATCTCTGTTTCAACAAGCCTTCCAAATGATTATGACACTAGAGTTTGAGAATTAGTAGCTTTTATAAATAGCGTTTTCGATGCTCTATGTAGCCTCAGTTTAGTAAGACTGCCACTTTGTGATAAAATCCCACTAATGAGTCAAATGTGATTTCAGTTGTATATAGTCAGTACCTCTACACGCAGATGGTAGAGGAAATGGTTATAGAGAAAAGAGGTGGCTTGCTAAGGGTTTTTGATTCAGATTTCTCACCTTTTCTTCAAGGGGGACCTTTAAAACTGAAAGTCAAACTATGCACATACAGATACCCTGTGGCACTATCCTGTGTGGTAAATGTCTAGGATTAATAGTTTTTTAAATTTTTTTTGGGGGGGTGGCCACACCTGTAGTATATGGAAGTTCTCAGGGTAAGGTCGAATCAGAGCTGCAGCTGCCAGCCTACACCACAGCCACAACTCAGGATCTGAGCTGCATCTGCAACTGCTGTCACAGCTTGCAGCAATGCTGGATCCTTAATCCACTCAGGGAGGCCAGGGATCAAATCCGCATCCTTACAGACACTGTCAGTTCCTAACCCACTGAACCACAATGGCAACTCCTAATACAGTTATTTTTGTTGTTGTTGTTTGTTTGTTTTTTCAGGGATGCCTGTGGCATTTTGAAGTTCCCAGGCTAGGAGTCAAATCAAAGCTACAGCTGCTCCCCACAGCCACAGCAATGCGGGATCTGAACTGTGTCTGCAACCTACACCACAGCTCACAGCAACGCCGGATCCTTAACCCATTGAGCGAAGCCAGGGATTAAACCTGCATCCTAGTGGATCCTGGTCAGGTTTGTTAACCACTGAGCCATAAGGGAACTCTTTAATATAGCTTTTAAATATAAAATATTAACTGGATAATGATGATATAGCAGGCCACAGAGAGCCCAAATTATAGTTAAAACACAAACAATAATAGTAAAATAAATATCTAAAATTAGCAAATATTAGGGTATACTAAAGACAGGATGCCCAAAACCCAGGCAGACCTTAAAAATAGGTCAGTACCTGATTTGAACTGTCTCTGACACCCTATGTGAAGGAAATAACATCCCCTCTAAGCCACTTCACAGGCTCTCTCCATGAACTCTGCTGGGAGCTTGTCTCCTCTTCATGTAACAGGCTGCAGGCTGGCAATCACCACTGCCCAGTTATGGAACTCCACTGAGAGGGTGAAAAAACTGTTAGTTATATGTAGGCTAATGGGTATCTGAATAAGTGCTCCCTATATATGCCTAGATAAACTATCAGAGGAAAATAAATGTTATTTGAATGGTGAAATGTTTACCTTATTTTCTTTTCCATATATTCTAAATTTTCCATAATATGAAAACATTGTATTTTATAACTTTAAGGAATACATTTTATTGAAGTAAAACATGAATTTTGAGAAGTGTGCAGATGCACATATAGCTCAATTTATTTTCACAAAGTAAACATTATTGGGCAACCATGATATAAATGAGACAGAAAGTATTACCCTACGAAAAACAGCTCCACTTGTATTCTATCGCAGTAACTTTGCAAAGACACCTATGTCAACTTCTCTCATTTTAAATTAGTTTGCCTATTTTATAACTTTATTCGAGTCATGTGATGTATGCTCTTTTTGTCTTAAATGTTTTGCTCAATATATTATTGTGTACACCTGCAGTTTGTTCTTTTTTTAAAAGTCAAGGTTATTGTGTAGCTTGTTTTTATCATGATGAATAAGCTATAATTTACCTATGCATTCTAATATTGATATATCTTTGTACATTTTAGTGCTTTCATGCTACTAATCATGCCATTATGAATATGTGTATGCATATTTTTTGCTACTTAAATGCCTGCATTTGTGTTAGGGATATACAGAGGAGTGGGCCAGCAGCGTCATAGTGTGTACATAATTCAGCTTTAATAGACACAGTCAAAGCATTTTGGAAAATAGCTGTGCCATTTATACTCACACCAGGAAAGTGAGAATTTCAGAGGTTCTGCATCTTAATAAAGATGTAATTTAAACTTTTCCTAACTAAAAGGTGTTGTAGAGACTTCTATAATTTACTTGTATGTTGGACTCTTTCTGTCCTACCTCTCATAACCTGGGCTCATCTTTTTATTTCAATATTGTTATAGAAAACAGATGCTTGCTGAATTAGTCTTGGATCACATAGCTTCTAATGCATCTTGCACTTTTGTTTCCTGTCATGAACCTGGGGCACTGGGGAGATGCCTGCTAGGATTTTATCAGCCATGCTGACACATGTGCAAGGCAGTTACTGCCACATGGGCCAACCACTTGCCACAGGGGGATGAGTCGGTGGGTAAATATTTCTTTCCTCTTACTTGGGCAGATAATGCTTAGGTGCAATCTACCTGACTTCTCGGAAGGTCCCCTAAGAATTGTTCCCAAATTGGCCATAGCAAAGGCAGACTCAATAGCATGTCCTTCGTTTCCTTTCCTGTTTCACACTTACCAGGATCCTAACCGGATTCTCTTGAATGCCTTCCTAAAGTAAACTACTCGATTGTTGCGAGACATGTTTTTATAATATTTTCTTAGCCTCTTTGCTGAAAACTCCATCTTGTCCTTCCTTACTTTGTCCCGTCTTCCTGCGTGAGAAACAGTCACGGTGATGGTAAATGACTTGAGCTTAAGAACAAAGACCTAAAGGCATGGGTTATTCGTGGGGTCAGCTGAATGAGGACAAAATACATTGGTCTAGGCACGCCGGACCTGGGCAGATTGGAACGCCCTTTGCACAAGCATGATATGTCCTCTAAAAAATAAGAGAAAGAGGAACCTCATGGCCAAGTGGTTTATGAGTGGTCGTTAGCAGAATGTGCATTAGCAAAGAGAACCAAGGTGCAAACCTAGGCACACAGGGTTGCCACAAATAGGCATGCCCTTTGCAGAAGCACAGGGAGGATTCTCTGAAATGCTATGCATAGATAGCTAACTCAAATGCTAATGATTCTTAAATGCCTAAAGTTTAGAGTAAAAGTTTAACCATCTACCAGCTAAGTGACTTTAAAAATAATAAAAGAACTTACAAAATAATAAAAAAAAAAACCTATATCCTGCACCTACACCCCCCTTTGACTTAATCCTCAAGAGCACAATAAAAGCAGTGTGATTTCTTGAGGCAGGGCTCTTGGTCCCTGAGACCTTGAGGCTCCCCCCACCCCTTTCCCACCTTTACTTAAGATAAATGTCTCTGTGTCTTGTTTTATGTTAACTTTTTTTCCTTAAGGTCCATAGCACCCATTCTTCAGCCCCATCCTGCTGAGCTGGTCTCGGCCCTTGAACAGTCATTGTTTTTCATGGGGGAACCTGAGCAAAGAGAAGTGACTATTTAGAGATACATGTTCAAGATTTTGTAAGTTTTTACTGTTTCTTTTTTCTGGCTAACTGGCAGATGTTTGTGGTAGGCCACATAGAGCCACCTAAAAGCCATTCATGTCAAATCTGTGGAATGTGTTAATGTTTCCCTGTTTAGGAAAAAGGGTCTGTGCCATGTGATTAAGTAAAGGACTGTAAGGGAAGAGGAGGATTCTGGATTAGCCAGGTGAGTCCTGAACCCAGTGACAAGTTCCATGTAAAAGAAAGACAGAGGGACATCTGAGGCAAAAAAGCAGACAGAGATAACTTTGTGAAGACAGAGGCAACAATTCGAGGAATGTAGCCACAAGCCCAGAAAGCCAAGAGCCACCAGGATCTGGACAGAGCCAGGAATGATTCTGCACTAGATGCCTGAAGGGATAGGGGGCCTTGAAAAGATCTTGTTTTTGGAGTTTTGCCTTAGAGAACTAAGTCAATGAATTTTTGCTCTTTGAAGCCCCCTGTCTTGTAATTTGTTACAGTAGCCCTAGGAAACAAATATAATGTTCTACACATATTGTGGGTATGAGTTCTTTGTTGGATATGTGTGTGCTAATATCTTCTAAGTGGTATCTTTTGATGAATGGTTGTTTGTCATTTTAATTGGATCTTTCCTGTATGCTATTGTGTTTTATGCCCTAATTAAGTATTATATATCTACTAAGACAAAGTATATCTTTGTAATTTGCTTCTTTGATATCTTCTGGTTGTTTTATTGTTTCAACTTTAAAATTTAGATATACAAAATATCTCACATTGTTTTTCTTTTATTTTGTGGGAGTGCATATGCGTGATTGCGTGCGTGCATGTTCATGCGTGTGGGTGTGTGTATTCAGCTATTAGTATTATAGATGAACTGTTGAAATGATTGAACTTTTTTCTTCGGTTTAAAAGTTTTTCTAAATGTTTTTGTTTGTTCTTTTTTTTTCTTTTTATATTTGTTTTAGGATTTTTCAAGAATTTCACATGATTTGCTAAAATTTTGGTGTTTTATTTGGCTCTATTTTTTTTTTTTTTTTTTTTTTTTTTGTCTTTGCTAGGGCCGCACCCTTGGCACATGGAGGTTCCCAGGCTAGGGGTCTAATCGGAGCTGTACCCACCGCCCTACGCCACAGCCACAGCAACACCAGATCCGATCTGCATCTGTGACCTACACCACAGCTCATGGCAACGCTGGATCCTTAACCCACTGAGCAAGGGCAGGGATCGAACCGGCCACATCATGGTTCCTAGTCGGATTCATTAACCACTGAGCCATTATGGGAACTCCTTATTTGGTTCTATTTTGTTTTACTCTTCCTGGTGTTTGTATACTTTCTTGAATCTGTGGCATGTTATTTATGTCAATTTTGGAAGACATGCCAAATATCTCTACAAGTATTACTTTCTCCTCTCCCTTTCAAGAATTCAGGTATGCTAGACTTTTGTCTCTTTTTTAATGGTTTCTCATATTCTCTTGGGCTGTTGTCTGTATTTCCCATTTGGATTATTTACATATTAGTCCTGTGAAGGTTAAAAACTGGCAAATGCCTAGAAGGGAAAATCAGCATAGAGGTCAAACGCTCTTCTCCAAATTTTCTTACTTATTTGAGATGGTGGCATTTTAATTTCCATCTGACATGCGTGGTGTCTCTCAAATAAGTTCACCCAGTTCTTCCACCTATACTTGGTGGGAGAATTACTAGTCTGATTCATCATAATCTGAAGCAAAATTACTACTTTTCAAATTTCATATTTTTCATTGTAGTATAGAATCTGAACTGAAGCATGTACAGAAAAAGCACAAAGTACATGACTGTGCATAGACTTTCCATCAGATAAATACCATATAACCAGCTCATAGATAAATAAAGCATTCCCAGCAATTCAAAGTACTGTCAGTACCCTCTTACTAGTCACCCACGAGAACTAAATGTAAATGTACTTCTAGCCCCATTTATTACTTTTGTCGGTTTTTGAATTGTGGAGTTTTAGTATCATATATTAGAATGGATTTATGAATTCAATATTATAAGATTTATCCATATTATTGCATATAATTCCAGATCATTAATTCTAAGTGCTATGTATATTTCATTACTTAAATATACAACAATTTATTATTCATCCCTCTGTTTGTGGACAGTTGGGTTGTTGCTAATTTTTGACTATTTTGTATAATATTGTCTTAAATATCTTAGCCCCTTGCTATATTGACATTAGTTTTTGAAACAACTGTTCAATTTGTACAAGATTATTCATCTGGGGTTTTAAGTGCTATCTCATTGATTCTATGAATAAAAATTTGGAGAGGACTGATGTTTATAACATGGAGTCATCTGATTCTTTAACATGGAGGATCCTACAGATCTCCTTTTATTTAGCCCTATTTAATTTTTCTCAAAAATATTTTGTGGCTTTTCAGTGTTGCAACTAGGACAATGGGAACAAAGAAAAGAGACTGGATTATTTGATTATAAATCATTTTTAAAAATTGTAGTTTTGAGAATCCTTATTATATGCTATTTTTAGTTAAACAATTTTTGCTGTATTGTTTCCTTTTAACTCATTAGCTTTGAATTAATGCTTTTTAACCTATTATATATATTTATATCATTATTTTTCTAAATTTTAGTTTTCTAATCTTCATAATACAGTTTGTATCTCTAAGCACAGCTTTAATTTCTGCTAATTTGACACAGCGTTTTTTTATTCAGTTAAAATATTTTCTAATTTTGATTGTCTATTAATTTCTAAAGCTTTGCAAAATTGTCAATTATTTTCATTTTTTAATAAGATTCATTAAGATTTGAAACAAATTTCATCATTTTGGCTACAAGAAATTATGTATTATTCCAATGCTTGGGGATTTGTTGAGGCAATTAAATTTGGGAAATGTACCATATGTAATTTATTTCAAAGAATGCATAGTCTTTTGCTTCTGTGTTCTATAAATAAAAGGGATCCAACTTGTTAAACCATGTTTTTTAGAACTTCTATACCCTTGCTGATTATTTCCTGCTTCTTTTTTCAGTTACTAAAAGAGTTATGTTTAAGTTTCCACTACAGTTGCATTAGCCGCATTAGCTGGATCTAATTTTGCTTTGAATTTTTTGAGGCAATGCTAACAGCTATGTGCCCATTCAGGGTTGTTATTTTTCTTCCTTGTGGTTTGATTATTTTATCGCTTTGTTGAGGCCCTCATTATCTCTAATACTACTTCTTACTGTGTACTTTGGTGATGAATTTCTCCAATCCTATGTTCTCTTTTCTCCAAATTTTCTCTAATTTCTTGAGCAAAAGGTCTTTAACCACTGAATCTAATATCTAGATCACTCATGTGTCTATGACTATATTTTAATCTTTTTAACTTGATTTTTAATGATATGTTCCTATTTCTTGACACAGTTATTAATTTTTGTTTGAACTCTGAGCAGTTAACAAATCGTGGAGGCTGGTCATGATACCTTTCTCTAGAGAGTTCTGCTAGACAGCTAGAACAGGGGATAATAACTATAAATCAATTGCAGATTGAGCTGCATGCATTGAGAGTGCTGTGCAGTTTTACCAAATCTCTGTTTACCCAAATTGTAGCTCTCCAGGGATTTAAAGTTAAGATCCTGGTTTCCTGACATTTACCATCCTCCTGGCAGGTATGGATCTTATAATCCTTGTCTCTGTGAAACGCTGAGACTGCCAACAACAAAGTCCTGTTTTTCAGGAGTCTGTTGGTTTTTCTGTCTCCCAAAAGCAGCCCTTTGCCAATCAGACTAAAGTCCAGAATCCTACCCTCTTGATACGTGCCCATAATTGTCAGATGCACTCCAGGAGAACACAGCTGCAGTCTCCTCACATGGCTGTAATTTTTCACGCTCTGGAATCTTAGTTCGAATGCTTCATGCTTCAACATTCACTGTAGGACTTTTCTTAAATTGTATGGCTATTAAAATGGCTCTCAGTTGGCCTCTCCATTATTATAAGCGAAAATCCTCTTTCCAGAATTTTGATCCTGTTACTAATATTTTAAAAATATTGTCTGACTCCAAATTTGAAATTAAGATTATAAAAAATAAAATATTGCACCTCCAGTACCAATTAGTGATGAAATTCATTTGCAGTAATAGAAATTACTTTTTTCTGATCATTCTTCCACATTAAAACATATGAATATTATCATAGATAGACCTAGATTTAATAGCAGTTGCAAGTCAGAATGATTAAATTTAAAGTAGTTTATACAAAATGGAAATATGATTGTACTGGAGATCATCAATTCCTTACATGGCTAAATGCAGTGGATCATTGTTGTCGGGGTTCTGCATTTCTCCAGCCACCTCTTGTCTTTGCTTCACTGTGTTTCTCCGTTAATACTGATATCATTTTTTCTTACTTTAGGTGGTTTTTACTCTCATTATTTAAAGATAACTACAATACTTCCACAATATATTATCCTTAAAGCTTTTAATCCCCAAAGAATGACAGTTCTATATGTCTCTTCTGTCAAACAAATCTCACAGAACAAAATTGATTGTCTCTGTCTAGGTTACAGGGAAACCGGGTGCCAGGTTTGATCATTCTTTGGCCTGTCCTCTCCTCTGAGCATTATTTGGCATGGCAACGTGATTGACACATCAGTGATTCATGATAATATGATTAAAGAACCACAGAAAAGGGTAGAGGAAGTTACTCATGTGAGAGAATACTGGGCAGGCAAATAGACTAGATGACCACTGCATCTGTTCAGAATTCTTTGCTCTTACATTTAATTCTTTGCTACGTACAACCATTTTGCTACTTACAACTTCGCCCCAGATAATTATGTTCAAAATATTCTACATAATATATACAACTTTTTTCTATTTAGATTGGAAACTCATTTTCAGTGTTTCTTCCTGTTAGATAAGGCCATTGAGAGGAGGCGAACCCCCGTTTGACCCTTGATCTCGACCTGGGCAATCAGAGGTTCCTCGCCTTTTCCCCTGCCCCGGAAATGTACGGTTTGCATGTAGTTTCCATGGTGGGAGCTGTTTGCAAGAACACAGGCTTGAAAGAGCAATATGTTGTTGAGATGATCTGAACAGTATGTGTGACTGAACCCAGTTAAGGCTTCTACATATACTTTTAAGATTCTGGCTGGGCAGGTGTGAAGATCCACTCATCGTGCAGCAGCACAGGACAAGCCTCATATGTAAATTCCCTTGCTTAATAAACCTGCTACTTACCAATCTGGACTGGGCTGCCTCTTTTCTCATTCTTTCCTTGCCCCCTCTGCGCAGAGGCCAGTTTCAGATTTCATTTGAAGAGCTCCCAAGTTTTTGAACCAATACTTCAAATACAGAGTATTTGTTTCACACATGGTATTTGAGTACTTGAAGTCATCCCAATTTCGGTTTTCCAAAGTGTCATGCTACTCAGTGAAACTGTGAGTCTGCACAAGTTGTAGAACTTGTAACAGTTTTGTTTATACAAAAATCTCAAATATCTACTCATCTATAAAGTCCTTCTTTAACTGGCTAAGGAAATTTTAGGTATTTCCCTTATTTTTCATCCCATTGTACCATATGCAAATGTTTGAATATTTGAACATCTGTGTATGTTTCTCATTAACTATTTTTTTTCCAGCAGCCTGCCTAGGTGATTGTTTTTAAACTTGAATTATGATATTAAGAAGCTCTACTAATCTTAAATATATATAGCTAAGGGAAAAATTTAGTTCCCCTTTTGGTATGAAATTTTTGTACATCCTACTTGATAAAAATGAACTACAATGGCTCTAATTTCATAGAGATATTTCCCTGGACTTTGATAACCCTGCAAATGACTCAAGCTTTCTGTCTCTTTAGCCTTAACACTTTGTCAGATAACCCTTTTCTCCATGGGTCAGTGTTTCTTTGCTGAGTTCTTCATGTCTATGGCTGCAAGAGGGAAATTTCAAATTGCCTTAGAGAGAAACATTGCTTAGTATTTACTCTGAATATGAAAAAAGAATATCCATCCAGCATAATGTCATTTCCTGTCAAAATTGCTTTCTTTGGTACGGAATGTTATTCTGGCTTACTCACAAAGTATTATTCACTTATGCCTTTACATTGTATGCCAAGATGTTCTGCTTTCTTTTACCTTGTGCTTCCTTTAGTGGTGCTTCCTCTAGTGATATTTTCTATTATTTTCATCTTAAATCATTTGCTCATCATACATAATACCCATGCATTGCTGAAACAGATTTCTTCTCTTGTGTTAAACATTATAGAGGGCCCAAATGACACCATCTGTTTAAATTACCATATAAGGCTTAAATGCTTTTCTGGTCATTGAAGGAGCCTCCTAAGATGCCAGGATGTCACATGAATAGTAATGGAGAAGATGCCCTGGAGGAAAATATTTTGAAGTATGGGCAAGGAGTAGTGGAAGAATGACTTTTTTTCCTTAAAATAATTGTTTGTATTATGATTAAAGGAAGCTATGACTGTAACTAAAACATCTAAAAAACATTTCAGAGGTTAGTTGGAAAGAAAATCTATCCTGCGTACTAATAATGTGATAAACAACATATCATCGGTAAAATCGGTAAAATCTCATGATTCTCTTACCTACAAGAGGGATTATATTCTTTATTTTCCCTTAAAGACCTAAAAGGTCATGTATAGTGTTTCCTTCACATAACATAAAAAATACAAAAACCAAAGAGCACATGTAAAATCATGTAAAATTTCATGCGAGTTACAAAAAAAAAAGAAGAAAAGAAGAGTAATACATGGATATATCATATTCATTTGTAAATATTTTAAATAGGAGTTAGAGTGAGATAATCAAAGAAAAGATACATTTACCACTTCAGATATTTAAAGACCTATTCAGAGTTTCAAAACTATGAAGAAAGAGGAAATTAAATGATACAGAGAAGAAAAACCCTAATACATAATAAGTTGCTCATAAACACATAAATATTATAATTCATTTTTCTGAGACTTACTTCTATTAAAAACTACTATAATTATCATAAATATCTGAGCTGCTTCCCAGAACCAACCCCCATTAAAAAAGTTATTTTTATATAGGATATGCGAGGAATATTAGTTTGGTTTTTCCTGGAGGGGCAGGGAGTGGTGAGCTCTAAATGCGGTGAAAATGAGAAGCAACATAATCTAAATTGAGGGGATTGGGTGTCCCTGAAACCAAGTGCTTTACTCCACTTGCATACATGGTGTCAAATACAGGGATTGATGTGGAACAACTTACTCAACTTTGATTCAGTGTGCCTTGAGAAGTACAATAAAGAAGTCTGAGATTGAGTCTGCAGTGTTGCAATATATGGCTCAGCTATGAAAAACATTACTAAGTCTGTCCAGGACCAATTGCCTAACCTATGAGAGTTAGACCTCAAAAGTAGCATTCAGCAGCTAATGGAGTAACAGTAGTGATAATCAAGATCCCATGTTTCACTGATTTTCCCAGGTTATGTACCACCTAAGTTTGTGGTTTTTACATTATCTCATGTAAGATAAAGAGTAGCTCTAAATGTCACAAAAATGGAAGAGCCCACTATCAAGATGAGTAGAGGCTGCAGGTTTAGTTAGAGCAATAGAGGATCACTATATTTTTTTCTCTTGTCCTATGGACTAAAGCTTATATATACTCAAGCAAGTTTTATTGAGCTGATAATTTGGATGAATCTCTTCTTTCCTGATTTAGCAGTCAGAGATCAGTTCTTTACTAGCTCTTACCACACTGCCTTATAACAGAAATATCACCATCAGAATAATGTGTAGCAAACATTATTTCCCAAGTCTGATGAATTTATCTGAGACTGACTGGTACCCCTTTCCCATTCCAACCATATTTCCATTTTACTCTATATTTTAGATATCCATAAACTCCAACATTTGATAATTCATGAAAATCAAGATTCAAAATCAAATGCCACAAACCAGGGATTTCACAAACTAGGGTTTAAACAAATATTTGTTGATAAATTATATAAACATATATTTATAGTTAAAATTTTGATAATTATCATCTAATTGTTTTGCTATTATCAGTTTTTTATAAAGAGGAACCATCAACTTAATTATTCCAATAATGTTCATACTATATAAGAGAGAGAATTATTCTTTCATTTCATTATGGATCACTCCTTTGTTTTTCACAACTTGAAATATATTAAAGCTTGGGTAAAAAGCTACTGTGATAGTTTAGCTGGTTGCAGAATTCCAGGATGGAAACTATTTACTCTCATTATTTGGACAACACTGTTTTTTGTTTTGTTTTGTTTTGTTTTTTGCTATTTATTCACAGTGCTAGTCTGAATCCTGATGTATCTGATTGTATTTTTCCCCACTGGAACTTTTTAGGATTGTAACTTATTTCCAAGTGTTCTGTAATATCACAGTGATAAGCCTTGGTCTTCTTTATTCATAAACCATGTTGAGATTTTATTGGATACTTTATGTCTATAAAAGTCATATCTTTCATGTCTTACATTTTTTTCTTGGATATTTCATCCCTATATTCTCTTTGTAATCTATATCTGGTACATATATAAGTTCCATATTAAATGACCTGGACTACTCTTTGAACTTTACTATCTTCTATTATTTTATAACATTGAATCTCTATCTACTTTCTCCAATATTTCCTCAATTTTATTGTGTAATGTTTCTTTCAGATTTTTATGAGAGTAATAACATTCTTAATTTCTAAGAGTTCTTTTTTTTTTTTTTGCTTTTTAGGACTATACCCATGGCATGTGAAAGTTCCCAGGCTAGGGGTTAAATCGAAGCCTACACCACAGCCACAGCAATAGGGAATCAAGCCACACCTGTGAACTATGCCACATCTCCTGGAAATGCCAGATTCTTAACCCACTGAGCAAGGACAGGAATTGAACGCTTGTCCTCATGGATACTAGTCAGATTCATTACTGCTAAGCCACTCCCAAGAGTTCTTTCTTTACTTTTGAATTTCTCTTTTTTAAGGGGCATAATGTTTTTAACTCATTAAATTTTCATTATCTCTCTATATTAACTGTGGTGATTTTAGTTCTTTTGATATTTTCTTCTGCCTCTTGTGTGTTCCTATTTTATATCCAATTTATTTTTCTTCTGTTTATATGTTTTCTTATTTATCTTTCATGTTAGAAACTCCATTCAAAGGTTAGATGACTACTGGTTATCTCCTCATATTTAAAATTAAATCAATTTAAAACTGAGAAGACATTCAGTACAAATTGGTGGAGCTGATGAACTGTTGGATCTTTGTAATGATGTTTAGGTGGGAATAAGGCTGTGTCTTTTGGGGACTTGCAAATATCCATAGGAATTTCATCCTGAGTCAGGAAATTATCCCAGTGAAAATTATCCAACACCTTGACATGGAGTGAATGGAGAAAACAGGACTAATAGCGTAGCTTGCTGTTTCATTCTCTAATGGGAAAATAACCACTTCATCTCTCAATGGTTGAGGGTCAAATCCACCCAGGGTTGATTTTAGAGATTATCAGTATCAACTTTTCCAAATAGTAAAACCTCTATCTTCTGCGTAAGTATAAGATATTCATTTGCTGGTTATGCAGGTAGAGGAATGGAATCAGGCATTCTTGCTATGTGGTTTTTAGATATCACTAAAATACTTCTGTTTTCAACTCTGCCAAAACCTTGGACTTCAGAGATAATTGATGTATCTAATTCCCGAATCTTTCTGAGAAACTCTATTATCCATTACTTTGGTTTTTTTTTGGTTCCTCCTTTAAGAGTATTTAACCAAATGAAGAAACCTGAAACATAAATCATTGAGGATTTCTCATCTAATTTCAACATCACAGTTTATGTTGATATTTCTTATGTTTTATTTTCTTCACTGCTATTCTTACGGGTTTCAGGAAGGAGTAAAAATAATGCAAACATTATATCCACTGTATTTAACTAGAACTTCTTTCCTTTATGTATTAGTTTAAGTAAGGCACAACAATTTTCAATTTCTTTTTTAAAATTTCCCAAAATATAATTTTTTATTGCTTTTGCCCAAAAACCTTTATCTAATTTCCAACAAAGTTATTTTGGAGGAAGTTATTGGTTTTAGAGCTAAGTTGACAAACTGAATGGACAAGAAAGAAAATATTGAAATGTAATTAATATAGTGATTCTCAATTCTATTGATTCATTAGAATAAACTGTCAATAGATTTTTGAAAAAGCAATTCATGTATTTTTTAAAGCTTTAAATATTAAATTAAGAAGTTATATTCTATAAATATATAATTATCCAAAAGCATTCTACAGTAGGCACCTGCACATATTCCTGGCTTGATGCTTATGGATATTTAATATAGTCTAAAGGGAAGAAGATGACTGATTGTTATCACCTCAGTTGCTTTCATCAGGCTGAAATAACTAATAAAGCTGATCTGCAGAAATCTTGATGTAGAAGTATTATATCACACTTTCACTTACTTAAAATATGTATTTCATATAATTGTTAAATATTACAATGTTAACTGAGCATTTTAAATTTGCTGACTCCATCTGTGAATATTTTTGAAGATTACTAGAAAATTATAATATCTTGAATCATTGCCAAAAATTTTTAATTCAAGTGGTTATTTTTACTTAAATTATGTTTGAGATCTTAAACCTCAGATGATTATTCAGGTTTAGGAAGTCCCCTGTGGCACTTTTGTGCCACTATAGTTTAGGAGCCAGACATGTTTAATTGATGTTGGCCCATCATTTATTTAAATTTAGGGCTAAAGGATATTTCAAATTGGCTTTATGCTGTTTTAAACATTTACAAAGTGTTTTTTTTTTCTTTTCCCTTCTTTCTCTGAGTGGGTACCATCTGTTTGTCATGGAAAGTTAGAAAATAATATTTGATATGAAATTTGCACTACAATCTGACACCTAAGTTAAGTGGAGTTTTGAAAACTAATTATCTATAACATCTAATTCATTTATATTTTAATTTCAATCTATCAATGTCAAATAAAATAAATTATTTCAGTTTCAATTTCTGATGATCTTAACAAGCTTCTGATTGCTGAACTGGAAATTATGTCATGCTGTGTAGTCCTGGTCTCCCAGACTAGCACAGCTGCCACTATCTCATTCCCTTCATTTTATTTTTTTTTAAATTACTATGTTATATAAGCTCAATATCATTACTTATGACATTGAAATAATGTCAGAATAAGCAATAAATATTTTTTGTTCAGAAAAAAATCACATATAACTAAATGAATCATAGAAATAATAGTGCATAACAAATAAATTCCAAGGTAAAAGAATAGGCCAGATAATTATATTTATAAATAGAAAATCTAGTAGAAAACCAAACTTCTTAAATCAAAATGTTTGCCACTCAGTAATTAGAAGCAGTGTTTGTTTGGAAGGGAACAGAGAGTAGCACTTAAAACACCCCCAACCTCTCTTTAAATTTGATGTTTGAGGGATAGAAGCAAAGCAATTGCAGAAAGGCTGAGATGTGAGGTTCAAATACCAAGCAGTGAAAAATGTGATCTGCTGTGGAATCTGAGCTCTAAATTTACAGTGACCCATCTAGTTCATGGTCTTAATGTTACTGACAGTAGAATCAACATAGGGTTTGAGGAAATATGGGCACTGGGAAATAAATTTGATGATTCTTTCAGTGTAAATAAATACATACAGGGGTCAAATCTTCAAGCCCTTGAATATTAACAGGAAATCAACAAGAATAAAAATAAATTATAAAAATAAAAATGAAAGCCAATTAATTGATTTGAAATATCTGGTTGGTTAGCTGAATAGGGGTAGTAACCAATTTGCCAAGATTCACTAACGGAGCCCCATGTCCTTCCCAATCTGCAACAGAGGCTGTTAGCTCCACTCTGTTCTGTGACTACAGAATGCATCTGTTCTCTGAAGAAAGGGCAATTTATGCCTTATTTATCATCATAACTCCAGCACCTAGGTAGTATAAACACGTGGTAGCTCTCCAATATCATAGAGATCAGTAAAAAATTGGATGGGTTAATTAAATCCTCAGATGAGAGGGAACATGATGTGCACAACCATGTAACCACTAACAGCTAGTCTGGGGTGAACTTGCATCAGAGTAGCATCTTTATTATTCAAAGGATGATACTTGGTGCCACTTTAACAAGACAAAAAAATGGATAGGGAAAATTTTTCAAAGAAGACAAGAATATATGTAAATTTTCCAATAGAGTTCAATGATATAAAAGAAAAAGCGTATGGTTCACTTTAAAAGAGTGGATAATAAATTTTACTTGTACCAATATTCACCAGAGAGTAAATTTTTATTCATATTATAAAGAATAGGTAAAGTTCTTCCCCAAAATTTAACTATAAATTAAAACCATAGGATATTAAATTAGCAGCCTGGTAAAATATTCAGGACTATATAGTAGTGTCTTCTATGTTCCTAAGTCTTGAGAAAAAGAGCTATTAGATATTTCATATATTTTCAACGTAACAAATAATAGTGTATATAGTACACATACCACTTGCTTTTTGGCAGAATAAATTTGTTTTTCAGAGGAAAAGGTTCTACACATACTGGACTAATTATAATATTGGCATTTAAATATTATAGTTATGGAAGCCAGTAAATACATTATAATAAAGTAAATGCTACCTAGAATGTTTAATTGAAATGCCATAATAACTGTGGGTTGGTAAAGATGGTCTAGGAAGATCTTGAACTCACCTCCTTCCCCATGGGAGGTACATACTGAATCTACACCTTCATCTAGAGCAATTCCTCCTGAAGAAGAACTGAGGGCTAATTGGACAGATTCTGCACAGCAAACAATAGAGGGATCACAGAAAGATGTGTAAGAGAGATGGAGATATTACACCCCCAACCTATCAAACTGCAATAGAAAGGGACATTGCTGAGAGGTTTCTGCCTAGACTCACTTGTACAGAAAAAGGGGAACCTAGGCTATTCATAAAGGAAATCTATTTACTAACCTTAGAACATCTGCCAAATGGGTGGAGAACTGCTGGACATCACTCCGGGGTCAGAGATACCTAAGAACGTGATTTTTGCTTTCCCCCTTCTCCATGATAGCATGCATGGGAACACAATACAGCTACTCTAGATAAGCAGTCAAGGCCAGCCAAGGCTGTCCCAACATCCCCAAGAATCCTGACCTGCACCAGCTATAGCTGTCTCCAGAGAGGTTCGCTTGCACCCACCCCATGCACCCAGTTCCAGCCATCCTGCCAAGGCACCCCCAAAGCAGTGCATCTCAGGATCCCCAGACAATGCTGAAAGCATTTTCTCTCAGATCAGAAACAAGAGAAGAATGCCCATTCTTGCCACATTTATTCAACAGTATATAATTCCTAGTCATTAACAATCAGACAAGAAAGAGAGATAAAAGGCATTCGAATTATAGTGAAAGAAATAACTGTCACTATTTACAGATGATATGACAGTATATAAAGAAAACACTAAAGACTCCCCCCCCAAAAAAACTTTTAGGACTAATAAATAATTCAGGAAAGTTCCGGGATTCAAAATTAATAACAAAAATCTATTGCATTTCTACATACTAACAACAAACTATCAGAAAGATAAATTAGGATAACAATCTCATTTACAACTGCATCAATAAGAATAAAATACCTAATGGCAAATTTAATTAAGGAAGTAAAAGACATACTTTGAAAACTATAAGAGGCTGATGAAAAAATTAAAGTCTATGCAAATAAATTGAAAGGATACTATGCTCATGGATTGAAATAATAAATATTGTTAAAAATGTCCATACTACCAAAAGAAATCTACAGATTCAGTTCAATCGCTATCAAAATAGCTCTGACATTTTTCACAGAACTGAAACAAATAATCCTAAAATTTGTGTGGAACCGCAAAAGACCTCAAATAGCCAAAGCAATCTTGGAGAAGAAGAATGCTAGAAGTATTACACTCCCAAATTCCAAATAATTACTGCAGAACTATAGTAATCAAAATAGCATAGGACTGGCATAAAAGCAGACACATATATCAATGGAACAGAAAGAGAGTCTAGAAAGTAATCCATGCTTTTATGGTCATTTGATCTATGAAAAAGGATATACAAATATACAGTGGGAAAAAGACACTCTCTTCAATAATGGTTTTAGGTAAACTGACAGCTACATGCAGAAGAATGAAACCAGATCACCCTTTAAACTGTTTTTTAAAAATAAACTCAACAAGGATTAAAGGCTTAAAAGTCTGAATCCACAAATCTCCTAGAAGAAAATATAGTAAGCTTTTTGACATAGGTCTTAGAAAGATTTTTTGAATCTATCTCCTCAGGCAAGTGTAACAAAAGCAAAAGTAAACAAACTGGACTGTAACTAAAAATCTTTGCACAGTGAAAGAAACCATTAACAAAACCAAAAGATAACCTGCTGAATGGGAGATGATATTTGCAAATGATATGTGTGATAAGGGGTAACATACAAAATCTACAAAGAACTCATACAACTCAATATTAAAATAATATAACCCAATTAAAAAGAAAGGGCAGAGGACATTAACAGATTTTTTTTTCTAAAGAAGACATAGAGAATACCACCAATAGGCATATGAAAAAATGTTCAACATCATTACTGATCAGAGAAATTCAAATCAAAATCACAATGAGATATAAACTCACATTTCAGAATGGATACCATCAAAAAGTAAGAAATAACATGTGTTGGCAAGGATGAAGAGAAAACAGAGGCTTCATGAATTACTGGGAATGTATATTGGTGCAGACAATTACAATATGGAGTTTCCTCAAAAAAATTAAAAATAGACCTGTCACATGACTCAGCAATTCTGCTTCTGGGTATATATTGAAAAAACCTAAAATATTATTTTAAAAAGATATATGTAACCTGACATTCATTAAAGAATTATATGCAATAGCTAAGATATGGAAGCAACCAAATGTCCATTAATAGATGAATGAATAAAGAAGATGTGGTACATATACAAAATAAAGTACTACTCAGCCATAAAAATGAATATCCTGCCATTTTTGACAACATGGATGAACACAGGGGGTATTATGCTAAGTAAAATAAGTCAGACATAAAAATAAAATACCATATGATTTCACTTACATGTTGAATCCAAATATATATATATATATATAAACAGATAAATATAGGAAAATAGAAACAAATTCATAGATACAGAAAACAATCTGGTGGTTGCCAGAGAGGAGAGGATTAGGGTGGGATGAATGAAATAGGGGAAGAGGATTAAGAAGTACAAACTTCCAGCTATAAGATAAGCAAGTCATAGAGATGTAATGTGCAGCATAGAGAATACTGTTAATAATGCAATAACTTTGTATGCTGACAGATATAACTAATTTATTGTAGTGGTCATTCTGTTAATGTTAATAGAAATAACAAATCACTATGCGGTAAAAACAAAACAAAGCAAAATAAAAAACCAAGGACAAAAGCCAACTTGATCACTGTGGGACATTCACACAGGGAGCAGCATTATGTCTCCTGCCTCAGTGGTGCCCACTGGCCTTGTAAATCCAAGCTCTGAGGACAGATGAAGCTAGCTAGCCCTTCTTTTCACCCATCAGCTGTGCTGTGTCTTCCAAAGCCGCATAGGAATGTCTCACAGGGGCTCTAAGTAAGCTAAGGCTGCTGCTGCTGGATCAGAGAATATACTTATGGAAGATCCAGAAGCTAGAGGCTGAGAATCTCAGCTCCAAAAGGACATGGCTGTCTTCTCCACAGATGGGACTCCAGCACAAATCACATCACGTGGACTCTGCTGAGGCTTAGAGAATATTTGTGCAATTCAAGGAGAAACTACCTTCCAGCTATGTTCACCCTCATCACAGGCCAGGCATTACAGGTGCTGAGAATGAAGCACATCTGCATGAGGCAATTTGAGAAATCCAACAGTGTCCCCACTCGCATGTATGGGGGATGAGGGAGATGAACATAAATTACATTAAATTATTAATTTATTTTTTTAATAGTTAAATTTATAGATACAGAAAGTAGAGAGGTGGTTTCCAGGGTAGAGGAGCATGGGGGAATGGGGAGTTAGTATTTAATGGGTACAGAATTTCTGCTTGGGATGATGGTAGATTTCTGACGATGGATAGTGGTGATAGTTGCACAATATGAATGTACTGCCACTGAACTCTACATTTAAAAATACTAGCATAGCAACAACAACAACAACAAAAAAGACAAAAAGACAAAAAATAAATAAATAAATAAATAAATAAATAAATAAAAATACTAGCATGGTAAATTTTATGCTGTGTATATTTTGCTACCATTTAAATAATCCCTTGTATCTAAAAAAATACTCCCCAAATTAAAATGAAATACAGCATTAATTAAAAAATATAAAAATAATAAACAGCTATCATTTAGGAAGTTTTATATGTATATGTAAAGTAACCAAAATGAAGAAAAACAAAATATGAAGTATTTCTAATGAAAAAGGGATTCCTTAACACATCCTTTATTTTTTTAGTCTAAAATTTGAAATAAGATTATTAAATGACCACATTTAGTAACTGTGATATAATTAATGTGTAAATAGTAATCAAATAAATTGTATCTAGGCATAGAAGTTAAAGGATATGGAGGTAAAATATATGAGGGCACTCTAAAAATGATTTATACATTCTGGTGACAATTGCTAGAAGTGAAAATTGTGGCAAGAGCAGGATTATAGGATAAGAAATGAAATTCCTTTTGTTTTTTCTAATTTTCAAATGAAAATTGATTTTTCTAAGCTTTGTTACATTGAATATTAGCACTCTTCAAATTTTATTCCTCACACTCACCCCCTGACATTTTTAACAGAAGTCCAAAAATATACACTGCAGTGCACAGAATTTTACTTTAGATTATCATACTATATAAAAATTGACTTTTCTGTTTAAAAGAAATCTCATCTAAACAGTGCTTAACAGTATGAATGATAAGAAAAAAATCCTTTCTTGCCTTATGCCATTTAAAAATATATTATTGGCAGAAGAAAAAATACTGAATATTCAAATTATCATTACATCAAAGATTTAAGTTTTTTATGTCAATGTTGTTATTAACACTTTTTCACGAAAGATTGTATATTATTAGACTTCTGCAAGGTAAATACTGAAATACAATTTAAAACTACTTTTATATATGTCCAAACTCCTGGGTCAGGTTCTTAGCTTTAAATATATCTTTGAAGAGTTCATGATAATCTAGAAGCTTATGAATAATGGTCATACACATTTTAAATTTCTAATTTAAATATCAAATGGGTATGTTGATGAGATGGTATATAAAGCCAACAATTTTAGTATCCTCTCCTATATGACTAGCGAAATACAGCACTTAACATTTAGTCATTGATATTTCTAAAAACTAAAATTGTACTGTTAAAAATTTAAATGGTAATTCCTATGTTTCATCTTCTATAAAAAAAACTAATGAGAATCACTTTTGGGGGAAATAATGTAATTGTGTGGATTTTATATTACTGTTATTTTTAATTTGAAAAATCAGGATTAATTATATTTAACTCATAACCTTTAGCAATGTATGAATTTCCTATTTGGCTTTTCTCTCAAAATATCATCCAGTTTTTAATTAACTCTTTGTAGTAATGGAAACAACTTACTCTGAATCAACCTTATTTCATTTTTGACAGGCCAGTTTTTAGATGGTTCTATTTTATTTTATGATATTTTATTTCTGAGCCAAAATGCATATAATGTCATACAAAACACAGCATCAGAAAATTCTACTTTCCTAACAAATATTCTCATATTATTAAGGTAGTCTTAGATCACATTCAGCTTTCAAATAGGCTCATTAGTATTTAATCATCTGAATTTACATTTCAACTTGCATTTCTCAGTTGAAATCTACTAAAATGAAGTTGGCCCCTCATTCATTTCCTAAAGAAAACCATCATGCTTTTATTATTTCAACTTTTACTCAGATTAAAAATTTAATGCCAAGTACTCAGGATTTACTGACAATTATTCCAACTGAACATATTGATGTTATTTTATGTTTAGTTTATTTTGTGGTTTCATATACTTTTATTTCAGCTCTGCAGATATGCTAGCAGAATTTGAATTTTAAAGCATTCAGTTCAATTTAACTATTATTTCAACCTAAAACATCATAACTATTCATTTCTGGAGAGAATGTGTAGATATATTAACCATGAATTGTAGTGTATACAAGTAGAACTTGTTGCTAAGTAACAAATACCTATTATCAGGGAGACAATATTACATCTTTTTGAACATAGACAGAGCCAAGAAATGATCTCTGAGGAAAAAGATCAGTCACTAGTCTATCACAAACCTCCCATTACAGGTAGAGAAAAATTAATGGTCTAGATTTTCTGGCTTAATAGGTTTCAGTTCGTCTTCTGGAAAACATGCATTTCAATTTTATCTACTCTGAATCACCATAGCACTTTAAAAGATTAAATATTATGGGATCTACAGAATAGTAATTTAGAAATAAAATATTCCTTCTGCAGGTGCAGCCTGTCAAGTTACTAACATTTAGTGAAGCTTTTACAGTCCACAGAAAAGCTTTCTGGGAAAATGAAGCCTGTAATTGTGCTAGTCACCTTAAGCCATGCTTTGAATAATCATTGAGGCATTGCCAGTTTTCCTCTAGATCATATACAATACTGGTGCTCACAGATACACACTATCAAATATATAGTGAGTAATGAAGAGCTGTTAATAGTCTCTTTTTCCTAAGAATAATTTTATGGAAATAAATTCAAATATTTTCATGTTCTTTTTAATATTATCCCTACCCATGTATAAGTATGAATCTTCTATAAATAAGAATGATACCCTAGTCTAATTCCTCATCTTTTACTCCATAAATTCATCAATTAAATAGATATTTATCTAGTGCCAAATGTTCACTCTTCCCGAGGCATAGTTTTATTTATTTATTTATTTATTTATTTATTTATTTATTTATGCCTTTTCTAGGGCTGCACTCACAGAATATGGAGGTTCCCAGGCTAGGGGTCTAATCGGAGCTGTAGATGCCGGCCTACGCCAGAGCCACAGAAACACAGGATCGGAGCTGCATCTGTGACCTACACCACAGCTCACAGCAATGCTGGATCCTTAACCCACCGAGCAAGGCCAGGGATCAAACCCACAACCTCATGGTTCCTAGTCATATTCGTTAACCACTGCACCATGATGGGAACTCCTATTTTTTTATTTTTTAAAGAGATTTATTTTATTTTATTTTATTTTATTTTATTTTATTTTATTTTATTTATTTTAGCTTTTTTAGGGCTGCACCCACAGCATAAGGAGGTTCCCAGGCCAGGGATCTAATCAGAGCTACAGCTGCAGGCCTACACCACAGACAAAGCAATGCCATATCTGAGCCGTGTCTGCGACCCATACCACAGTTCATGGCAACGCAAGATCCTTTAGCTACTGAGCGAGGCCAGGAATTGAACCTGCCACCTCATGGTTCCTAATCAGATTTGTTTCTGCTGCGCCATGATGGGCAATCCACTGAGGCACATATTTAAAGATGAGAAGTCACCACTATATTGGCCGAAAATCTAATAATTATCATTCTTAATATTGAAATGGCAGAAATGTTTCCTTAATCATATCAAGGCAAAGATACCACTATTATCACTTCTAATTAACACCGTACTGGAATTTCTAGCCAGTAAAAGAAATGCCAGAGAAATATATAGAAGGATATCAAGATGGAAAAGAATAAACAAAATCTGTATTATTCACAAGTAATCATATTAACACTGCCCAAAACTTTCAACTTATTTCAGATATTTATTATAATTAATGACAGAACCTAGTGATAATGCTTGCTATAACTTCAAAGCACTAAAAATAAATACAATTCAACACATCACCAATAAAGAGTTCAAAATAATAAATTCAAAAATATAATTTGACAATCATAAAAATAAAGTATATAAAAATAAATATAATGTGTACAAGACCTTAATAGAGAAAATATACCATTATTAAAGACTATAAGAATTTCTAGGAGTTCCCTTGTGGTGCAGTGGAAACAAATCCAACTAGTATCCATGAGGATGCAGATTTGAACCCTGGCCTTGCTCAGTAGGTCATGGATCAGGTGTTGCCCTGAGCTATGGTACAGGTTGCAGATGTGGCTTGGATCCCGTGTTGCTGTAGCTGTGGCATAGAGCGGCAGCTGTAGGACGGATTCGACCGCTAGCTAGGAACGTCTATATGCCACGTGTACAGCCCTAAAAAGCAAAACAAAAAACAAAAAACAAAGAAGAAGAAGAAAAAAGAAAATTCTACATGTATTTTCCAATAAAATATGACCATGATTAGATAGAGCTCATACTGTAATGGTGTCAATCATTCCCAGTCTCTATGTGAAATTACTGAAATTTGAATTAGTATCTCCAAAAGCTTTTACAAAGACATTAACGTTAATATTTTTGTGAAAGAGGAAATGGGCATAATGAACCAAGGTATTTCTGAATAAGAAACACAAGATAAGGACCTACTGTGAGAGGAATATTTGATATACCTATCAAATATTAAGATACTATAAAATTACTGATTTTTATTTATTTATTTATTTATTTTGGCCTTGCCTGCAGCTTGTAGACGTTCCCTGGCCAGGGACTGAACATGCACCACAGCAGTTGCCCAAGACACAGCAATGACAATTTTGGATCCTTAACCTACCAGGGCATCAGGAAACTCTCATAAAACTATTGTTAAGAGGAGAGTGTGGAATTAAGGTAAAGTTAAAAAAAAAAAAAAAAAAAAAAAAGCCAGCAGAGGCGTTCCCGTCCTGGCTCAGGGAAAACAAATCACATTATGGTTTATACATTTTCTTATTGAAAATTATAGTTTACAAGTCTTTTTAAAGTAAATGCATTCAGGAGTTCCCGTCATGGCTCAGTGGTTAACAAATCTGACTGGGAACCATGAGTTTGCAGGTTCGATCCCTGGCCTCGCTCAGTGGGTTAACGATCCGGTGTTACCTTGAGCTGTGGTGTAGGTCGCAGACATGGCTCGAATCTAGTATTGCTGTGGCTGCGGTGTAGGCGGGCGGCTACAGCTCCGATTAGACCCCTAGCCTAGGAATCTCCATATGCCGTGGATGCAGCCCTCAAAAGACAGAAGACCAAAAAAAAAAAAAAAAAAAAAAACAGCCAGTGGAACAATCTGCAGATCCTAGAAATATACGTATGACACCCTAAACACATGCCAGGTAGATTTGGGGATTTCTAGAAAAGAAAGGACTATCCTAAAAATGGTGGATGACAATGGGTTATTTTTACGGAAGGGAAAGGAAAAGAGAATGAAATAACCCCTCATATTACACACTGAGATTATTAATAATTTAAATATTTAAATGTTATTTGTAAACTATGTAAATTTTGACTGTGGTAGAAATTCTATCTTGGGTTTTGATAGAATTTCTTAAGAAACAGAAAGCATACAAATCAGAATAGCAATTAATGAATTTTACTACATAAAAGAAAAGAGATTTTTATCTGTGAAAAGAGATAATCAGGAGTTAGCCAAGCTGAAGGTGGAAATGTTATAACACATCTAAGTAATAAAGGATTATTTATTGGTTATATATATATATATATACACACACACACACACACATATATATATAGGTTTTGAACATATATATATATATAGGTTTTGAAAACATTTTTAATAATTAAAACAACTTTAAAACATGTGATGAATTTCAGAAAAAAGGATCACAAATGGTGACAAACATATGACAATGTATTAAATCTAAGTAATGAGCAGAAGTATAAAAAATTAGAGTGAAGTACTACTTTATGAACCCTAGATTTGCCCAAAATTAGCAAGTTTTAAAACACAAGATAAAGGATGTAAAATACTGGCATACCACTGATGGAAGTCTAAATTGGGTAATACTTTATTAAACCGCTTGGCATTATCTAAAGTTGGAGATGAATTACAAAGTTTACTCAAATGACTGTCTCTTGAAGAAACACACACACACATATATATGGTCTAGAAAACATACTCACTGCAGAATATTTTTAAGTGAAAATTATTTCAAAAAGACAAATGTATATCAACACATTGCGACTGATTAACAAAATGACAACATAGCAATGGAAGTGAATGGACTGCAAGTACATTAATGACATAACTGGATTTCTGAAACATCATATTCAAAAATCATATTTTAAAAGGTTAATATATCATTTCACAGAGCTGTAAAACATGTAAAACCAACAGTATGTGATTTAAAACAAAATATTTATGAGGCAAAAGAAAATATCACTCATCTGAAAACAACTAGTATATATTTGAGGAGGTACCATTGCTTCAAATGTCAAAAAAGTGTAAAACTCCAAAAAACATGAATCAAGGCAGCATGTCATCACCAAAAGATGACAATAATCCTCCAAACAAACTCAAAAGACATGAAATTTGTCATTTAGCTGATAAAAATTTCAAACAGCTGGCTTGAGGAAGCTACGCCACACAAAAACACAATTCAAAAAATTAGGAAAATAATACATAAAGTGAAAAAGTTAACAAAGATATAAAAATCATTATAAAGAATCAAACAGAAATTCTGGAGCTGAAGAATTCAGTGAATGAAATGAAAACTGCCATAGAGAACATTACAGCAAAACAGCGAAAAGAGAAGGTAGAAAAAGTGACTTGGAGGTAAAAAGTTTGAAGCAATCCAATCAAAGGAGAAAAATAAGAAAAGACTCCTCCTTCCATCTATTCCCTGGCTTTAGTGATAGAGTAACAAGAAAAATTACTTTGGTAATTTACTACTAGAAGTTATTTCCCTGTATCAGTTGTGTAGTTTATTTTCAAAAGTGATAGGGCCTCAAATCAGTGGCAATATCTTAAAATACAGTAGCAATTATCAAATAACTTTGAGTTATTTTGTATTCACAGGTATCAACTAGTATTACTAGTTATCATTTCTAAATGTATGGAATTTCTCATAAAATATTTGTATTATCCATGTTCAATTAAGTATCTTTTTTTTGTTTGTTTTTTAGGACCTCACCTGTAGCATATGGAAGTTCCCAGGCCAGAGTTCAAATTGGAGCTGCAGCTGCTGGCCTACACCACAGCCACAGCAATGCAGGATCTGAGCTGCATCTACGACCTATACCACAGCCACCAAAATGCTGGATCCTTAACCCACAGAGCGAGGCCAGGAATCAAACCAGCATCCTCATGGATACTAATCGGGTTCCTTACCATTCAGTCACAGTGGGAACTCCTGTTCAATTAAGTATCTTTTATTTGTCCAGTTCTAGTAACTAATTTTAATGCATGTTTAACATCTATCAGTAGATGACTGGATTAAGAAGATGTGGTATACATACACAATACAATGGAACACTACTCAGCCATTAAAAAAGAGCAAAATAATGCCATTTGCAGCAACATAGATAGAATTAGAGATTCTCATACTAAGTGAAGTAACTCTGAAAGAGAAAGGCAAATATCACACTTACATATGGAATCTAAACTGACACAATTGATCCTATCTATAAAACAGAAAGACAATGGACATGGAGAGCAGACTTGTATTTGCCAGGGGGGAGGCGGGAGAGAGTGAGATCAACAGGGAATTTGGGGCTGTTGGATGCAAACGATGACATTTAGAATGGATAAGCAATGGGTCCTTCTGTACAGCAAACGGAACTGTGCCCAGTCTCTTTGGTTGGAACGTGATGGAAGATGGTATAAAAAAAAAAGATAAATGTATATATACGTGCGTGTGTGTGCGTGTGTCTGGGTCACTTTGCTGTACAGCAGAAATTGAAGGAACATTGTAAATCAATAATACTTTAATAAAAATTTTTTAAATTTTTATACACTTTAACTAGCCATGAAAATTATACTCTAACTGTATGTGTTTACTTAGAATGATAGAATTTTTATATTAAAATAGACCTCATATAATTTAACATATAATAAAAATATAGTTATTAAAATTTGTGATTTTTTTTCAAATTTTTCAGGGTTTTAGAATTTTTCCCTTTCAGTTTAATCCATTGAATGTTTCCTGCTTCTATTTTAATTAAAATTAAATTAATATTTCTATTTTTGCAAATAATTGGCATGTAGAACAATCAGATATTTTATTGTTAATAGATATGGAGTTTTATAAAAGCATGTGTTTAGTAAATTGATGGAATCACAAGTTTTGTGCATCTTGGTTGAAATATTTGTGTAGTTTTCTTTTTGGCATGATGATTAGCTGTGATTTCAAATAGCTTCAAGAAGAAAGCACTTTCAGGCTTCAATTAACATTTCATTTACAGGAGTTCCCATTGTGGCACAGTGGAAACAAATCCGACTAGGAACCATGAGGTTGCAGGTTTGATCCCTGGCCTCCCTCAGTGGGTTAAGGATCCAGTATTGCCGTGAGCTGTGGTGTATGTCGCAGACACAGCTCAGATCCTGCGTTGCTGTGGCTCTGGCATAGGTTGGCAGCAACAGCTCTGACTAGACTCCTAGCCTGGGAACCTCCATATGCCGCGGGTGCGGCCCTATAAAGACAAAAAAGACAAAAAAAAAAAAAATTCATTAACAGATATACAGTAACTAAAAGGAAACTATGTGAAAAAGTGTCACGTAAATAAAGTATAAAGATAGATTAGATGGGATTGAAAAGCTATCCAGTAACAAACCTAAAATTCTTCTAAAATCACCTGTAGACATTGAAATTTTTGTCTTGACAGTAGTTTGTAGAATATAACAACAGGAACATCTTCTGTGTCCTATGATAATTTTTGGCCATTCAAAGACAATCACCTTCACTTTTGCTAAATGAGAGAAGGGAATAAAACAGTACAGTTTATCTTGACAAAAACCTCAATATAGGAAGATATATTTTTAACTGAAAATGGGCAGTGGGATCCCAGGAGGAGTGAAAGGACAGCTGGCATGAGAACACTTGACATCCTGTGTGTAATTGGTTTTGAATGCTTGACAGATTTTTATAATGGTATAGAAGCACTCGGACTGGCAGGTAACAGGGGAATAGGTTGTGTGGTGGTTAGGCCACTTTCACATAACTCTCGCATGAGACTCCTTTGGATGCACTTCACATTGAATATATATTCCAAGTTCAAGAGCTTCCCTACCAGTATATCCCATTTCATCAAATTCAAGAACTGAACAACTTAGCCTTCAATATTTACTTACTTACTTAGTTTCTCCTTTCCTTCCGCATTCACAGTGTAAAGTCAGGTTTAGATTGAAAGGGAAACTATTATCAAGAAAACACAGGAAATAATTTTATGGGTCTAAGTTCTATTTACTTATCAAATGTCAATAAATGGGTAGCATAGTTTAAACTAGTGCCAGAAACAGATTACCCATCAAAATATTAATATTTAAATTAGAAATTCAGACTTCTTGTTATTGGAAATGTATAATGTAATCAGCCCGAAAACACACAAGAAGTAATACTTAAATTATAACATAAACTGTGGGGTAGAAATAAGAAACCTGTATATAGGGACAAAAAGCCAGGACTTAAGTCCAAAGTTCACTTTTTGCAGCATGACAAATTCAATTGTCTCTTCTATAAAATGGGAGTGATGATAATACTGCCCAGAGCTATATGAAAATATCATAATATATATAATCACTATATAAATATTATTATTAAGCAAAACATTCTCATTTTATTCATTAAATTTTTTCACCAATTATTGCATAGCTTCCTATATTTTGCTACTATTTTGTTTTGATTTTTAAGGGGAAGTAAGTTTTATGATAGAATGATCAATACTTTAAAATTATCAATGGCTCACTAGTTTTTCCAGCCTGGAAACCTCAGTAATTTGTGACCTCTCCCTCCACAATCAAAATGTCATCATAGACTTGTTAAATTTATTTTCAGGTGGCTACACTTCAAAATAAAAATGCATTAAGTTTAAAGAGTTACTAATATCAATAAAATATAATTCTAGCTTTATAATCTAGATTTTTTAACAATAATAAAAATAATGACTATAGTATAAGGCAGACATTTTGGTGCTCTAAAAAGTACAAATACAGTATTCTTGGAATTAAAAGGAGTGAAGATCATTGAGTGTATAAAAATTATTAGCTGTTTCACAGAAAATGAGATATTTTAGGTGAGACCTAAATGGATAGAATAGTCAGAAATGAGAAAAGAGGGAGTTCCTGTCGTGGCGCAGTGGTTAATGAATCCGACTAGGAACCATGAGGTTGCGGGTTCGGTCCCTGCCCTTGCTCAGTGGGTTAACGATCCGGCGTTGCTGTGAGCTGTGGTGTAGGTTGCAGACGCGGCTCGATTCCTGCGTTGCTGTGGCTCTGGCGTAGGCCGGTGGCTAGAGTTCCGATTCGACCCCTAGCCTGGGAACCTCCATATGCTGCGGGAGCGGCCCAAGAAATAGCAAAAAGACCAAAAAGAAAAAAAAAAAAAAGAGAGAGAGAAAAGAATGTAGCAAAAGAAGCATACTTACAGGAGAGCAAGTGTCATTTAGGAAAAAAAAAAAAAAAATGTCAGTAAGGCATACCAAGATGACTGACGGGTATTAGCCAGTATTTTCTAACCAAAGTGTTCTTTATATCCATTCTCCCTACTTTCCATTTGCTCTGACATCACTATAGCCTGAGCCCTCCCTACTCACACTCCTAATTGGTTTCCTTTGCTTAGACACTGTTCATTGAATGCCTTCAAGTTTGACATATTTTCCAAAATACTAATATTAATGTGTTTGCTTATTTTCTCAAAGTTGACCAAAATTGAGTCAAATTATCATCTCAAAATTACTGGACACTGATCTGCTGTAAGAAATGGATAATTCTTACGATTCCTGGAATATTTCATTATGTCATATTCTACCAGCCTCCAATTCCCCCAGCCATCCCATACATACACCAGGAATGCTTCCTATATCCTTTTCTCAAAATCTAAACCAGTTTTCATCACAAGAACTAAACCATTCCTTATTATCTTAGTTGTAATTCATTTATTCATGTATTAATTTAATCAGATTTAACAGTATTTATTGAATGACTATTATATGCAAGAATTTGTGATAATATATAAAGGATTTACATTTTCTCCAGACATCTTAATGCTTCTATTCACACAGGTGAGGAAAAATTAAATAATGAACATATTTATACTCTCTTCCTCTAAGTTTGCAACCTTTGCTGTTGAGGCCATGCATTTGTACTTTTCTTACACATGAATTCTTTGGAATCTGATTTTAAATCTATATATAAACATTCTATAACGCCTCCCAACCTTTAAAGGGAAAAACATCACTAAAATTCACATCAGCCTAGCACTACTGTTCATCTTCATACTTGTTTTAGAACTCTGCCACCATAATCTGGACTAGTCTACTGTAGAATGGGAGATGCACAGTTCATTTAACCTCATCACCCAAACTGGCCATTCCTATTACACAGGATCTGTGAATGAAACCATCCTAGGGTAGGAATTCCCCAATTTAGCTACTATCAGAGTATAGACGAATAGCCCATCCCAACAAGGATCAACAGAGAGGACCAAAGTTTGGGCAAGGCCAGCAGAACATCCACATAACACATAGATATGTGAGTGATTAAAAAAAATAAATGACAACAACAAAAGTTTTTTTTTATGCAATTAATTTTGAATTTGGTTTGTTATTCATTTATAAAAGGGTATAAGGGAAGAATCATATTATCCTCAGGTGATGATATTTTTTTCTGGCACAACGTATCAATTATATTCTGTACTTAATAACAATATATTATTTGAATCTATTAATATACATATCACTCAGTGCTTATTTTAATGACAGTAAAAATTTAACGATTAAAATCTGATAGATAGCTAGCCAACCATTTTACTATGTGAAGATTAATTCTGTAAGGACCTTTTATGGCCTTATAAATGCCAACTGACCATATGATAGATACACATAAAATAAACAAATAAAAAATAGCATGAAAACCCAACATGCGCTGAATAAAATATTATTCATATGTCACTAATAAGCTTAAAAAACAATGTTAGAAATATTCCTGCGTCCTCAATCTGATAAAGGTCATCTGTGAAAATCCCATAACTGGCATCATCCTTAAAGATGGAAGACTGAGAGCATCCTCCCCCAAATAAGGAAAAATATAAGAATATTCATGCCTACAAATCCTATTCAATATTGTACTGGAAGTTCTAGACAAGATAGGCAGGAAAATACATCCATACTGGAATAGAAGAGGTTAACTGTTTTTAGTTGAGAATAACATAAACTAATGTTTTGAAATTCCTTAAAAATAAAAAAATAGATCAAATAAATATGTTTAGCAAGTTTGAAGGATGTAAAACTGACACATAAAAATCAATTCTATTTCTATACACTAGCAGTGATCAATCTAAAAATTAAGAAAATAATTTTATTTATAATTGCAGTAAATAATATACTAATTGGGAATAAATGTAACAAAGCATTAAGAGATGTCTGCACTGAAAACTACAAAGTAACATTGAATAAATTAAAGATGTAGATAAAGATGTGGAATGCATTTCATGTCCATGAATAGAAATTTATAATACTGTATTAGTCCATTTGGGTTTTTATAACAAAATATAAGGCTAAGTAGCTGATAAATGACAAAATTTTATTTCTCACAGCTATGGAGGCTGAAAAGTCCAAAATCAAGGTGCTGGCAGATTTTATTTTTGATGAGAACCTGCTTCCTAGAAGGCTAGCCATCATTTCACTGTAACCTCACATGGTAAAAAGGGCAAGAGAACTTTTTCAGGACTTTTTTATAAAGGCACCACTGACATTTGTGAGGCTCTATCCTTGTGATCTAGTCAGATCTCCAAAGCCCCATCTTCTAATGCCATAAATTTGAGGGTTGGGTTTTAACATACGGATTTTGGAGGAACACAAACATTCAGACAATAGCAAATAAGAAGAAAGTGCTATGCTAATTTTGTCAAAGTGGCAATATCCCCCAATTGATATAGAAATTCAATGAATTTGCTATCAAAATCGCATCTGCTTTTTTTTTTCTTTTAGTTATTGAAAGCTGATCCTAAAATTCAAGGGTCCCATTATAACAAAAGCAATCTTGGAAAAGAACAGAGTTGGAAGATTTCAAACTTTTCAATCTCAACAAAGTTGGGGCACTCAAACTTTTCAATTTCAAATTTTACTACAGAACAATAGTAATCAAAACACTGTGGTGCTGGCAAAGGATACACATATAAATTAGTGAAATGTAACCAAGAATTTAGAAATAAACTCTCACATATATTGTTAATTGATCAAGAAAATATTCCCATGGTGAAATGGTGAAAAGGATAGTCTTTAATGTTGGTACTGGGGTGACTAGACATTCTATCTCACACCACATAAAAAGGAGATGAAGTTAGACCTCGGTGTCATACCATATACAAAAAGTAACTCAAAACGGATCAAATACCTAAATACAAGAGCTAAAACTGTAACGGTCTTAGGAGATAGAAGGCAAAAGTCTTTATGACTTTGTATTAGGCACTAGATTTTTCATAATACCAAAATCATAAGTAGGAAAGGAAATAAGATTAACTTCATCAAAATTTAAAAACTTTAAGCTTCAAAGTTCATCAACAAGAAAGTGAAAAAAAAATACACAAAGGGAGAAAATCTTTTCAAATAACGTATGAGATAAGCAGCTAATATCCAGAATATATGAAGACATATCTCAATAATAAAAAAGATACTAACCCAAATAAAAATGGGTAAAAGATTTGGATAGACTTTTCTCCAACCAAGATAATAAAATGGCCAATAAATACATGAAAAGCAACTCAATCTCATTTGTCATTACAAAAATGCAAATCAAAGTAGCGATGAGATTGGAGTTCCCGTCATGGCTCAGTGGAAATGAACCTGACTACCATCCATGAGGATGCAGGTTCAATCCCTGGACTCACTCAGTGGGTTAAGGACCCGAAGTTGCTGTGAGCTATGGTGTAGGTTGCAGACATGGCTCAGATCTTCTGTTGCTGTGCCTGTGGTGTAGACCAATGGCTACAGGGGCAATTCAACCCTTAGCTTGGTAACCTCCATATGCCCATATGCTTTGGGTCAGGCCTAAAAGAAAAAAAACAAAAAAACAATGAGATACTACGTCATACTCTTTAGGATAACAAAAGATAGATAGCCCCAAACTAGAAATAACCCAAAAGTCCATCAACAGATAAATGGATTAACAAAAATGTGTTATATCCACATGATGGGACATTATCCAGTGATTAAAAAAATGAAGTATTGGTACAACATAAAAAGGTTTTTTTTAAAACATTATGCTAAGTGAAAAAAGGCAGACACAAAATTCCATGTATATACATAATATATGCTATATATTATATATATATATATATGTGTGTGTGTGTATATATATTTAGGCCTGTACCTGCAGCATATGCAAGTTCCCAAACCAGGGGTCTATCCAAATCCTTTGCCCATTTTTACTTTGGTATTTGTTTCTCTAATCCATGTATATAAAAGCTCATATCTTATAAATTTCTCTATACTAGACAAAGAATATACCTACAACTGGACTTGGGTCATGGCCACACAGAGGAGATACTGTGTTCTGCTGAACAGATTGTCTAATACACAGTTCTGCACCACTGTGGTCTGTGTAAAGAGCTTCACTCTGTGAATGAGAACAAAGTTGACAAGACCCTTTAGTCTGCTGAGCTGGCCCACTCAGTTTCTGGACATTGCAAATTCGCTATCCGAGTGTTCGCAAGCAAATATACCTCCACTAGCTGTACAAGCTCCCATTCTCCACGTCCTCTGCTGTTCCTGACCTTGTTTGCCGATCCGAAGGTTATAGAATGATACATGATTGTGTCAGTTCTTATTTAATGTATATCAAGTTACCTAAATATATTTGCATGTAGATTTTTTTTCTGTTTTAAGTACTTAATCCTATCCTTTTCCCCATTTCAGTGCAATTATATGTTCTTTCAAAATGTACTTTGGGAATCTTTGAATATGTTCAATCCAAATCCTTTGCCTGATATATAAATTGTAAATATTCATTAATGTCATTATTTAATAAAATAATGTTAGGATGGCAAATTACTATTTAGCATTCATGAAGTTTTCCCAAATATCAAAGAATTTACTGATAATTTGATGATTTTATTACATTGCAGTAATTAGCTTTTGGTTGGATAAATTTTACATGTTTGTGACAAATATTTTATATGATTCTGTATTTTCATATATTTGAATGCACACACAACAACATTTAAAGATTACTGCTTGTCCTCTATGAAGGGCTTCCAAATTCTTTATAGACCAGAGATTTTGAAAGAAGAAATAAACAGTTCTGAAAGAAAGGCAGATGAGGTTGAGAACAAGTGACCTGTATCATTGCCCCTGGGTACTGTAAACTGAAGCTCAATTATAAAGAAAAGGTGTAACATTTTGTGGTATATTGTAAATTAGAGTTCAAAAGAAAATGGCTGAATAAGAAGGCTGTGTATTGAGAAAAAAGTTGGTGTACCTCCTAGCTAGCAGATTTTGCTCAAGAGCACTGCAACCTTGCTTGAAAAGCATTCCCTTCATGTTTTTAAATGGACACTTTTAAATTTGGCTTCCATTAAGAGAGCATTTAAAATGGTTCAATGTTATTCAGAAGGAAAAGAAAATGAGCTCCCAAGCCAAAAGTAGGCATGAGGAACCTGAAATGTATGTCACTAAAGTGAAAGAAGTTAATCTGAAAAGGGTAAAACACTGTATGATTCCGGCTGTGACATTCTGGAAAAAGCTATGGAGAGCATAGACAGATGAGTGGTTGTGAGGGTTTGGGGAGGGGAAGGTATAGGGAGTACAGAGGATTTTTAGAATAGTAAAAATACTCTGTATGATACCAAATAATGATGGATATGTATCATTACATATTTGTCCAAATCCACAGAACACACAATAGCAAGAGCGAACTATAATATAAACTATGAACTTCAGGTGAACATGATGTGTCAGTGTAGGTTTATCAAGAATAACAAATGTAACAATATGATGGGGAATGTTAATGAAGGAAGCTGTGCACTTGTGAAGACAGGGATTATGTGGAAAATGTGTACTCTTCCTTCATTGTGCTGTGAAACCGAATATTGCTCTACAGAAATGAAGTTAATTTAAAAAATGTGTCAAAGATTATCAAAGGAATTGAAATCATTATTTTTAATTTGATTTCTCTATGCAAAATTTAGATTTATTGATGACCAATATTATTCATAGACACTGTTTTCTTTTTCTTTTTTTCTTTTTTTTTTTTTTTTTTTTGTCTTTTCTAGGGCCGCTTCTGTGGCATATGGAGGTTCCCAGGCTAGGGGTCTAATCAGAGCTGTAGCCACCGACCTACACCAGAGTCACAGCAACGCAGGATCTGAGCCGTGTCTGCAACCTACACCACAGCTCACACAACGCCAGGTCCTTAACCCACTGAGCAAGGGCAGAGATCAAACCTGCAGCCTCATGGTTCCTAGTCGGATTCGTTAACCACTGCACCATGACGGGAACTCCCGAGACACTCTGTTTTCTTTGATCCAAAGTAAATAATAATTAATATTTAAGTCAGTAAATACTCAGGTATATTTTAAATCTGTGAATGCTTCATATATTAACTAATAGTTAACACTGTAATGCTTAAATACATGCTAGACAGTTTCTAAGTGCTTTATAGTTTAATTTGATGCAAGTACTCTTTGAGATAAGAACTTTTATTCCACTATTATTATGACTACACCCATTTTCCAGATATGGATTGTGAGAAACAGAGATAAGCACCTTGACAGAATACATAGCAGTAGGATGCAAAACTGTGATTCAAAGCCAGGCAGTTTGGTTCCGGAGTTAATTTTTATTTATTTTTTTATCTCTACAAACATGCTACCCAGTGTATTCAATTAACATGTCTGATCCAAGAACTGTTTGGATCCATTTTGATAGTAAATAAGTACAGAGATTAAGGTTAAACATTTATAAATGTAATAGCTATTTGACATTGATGCATCATTTAAATGCATCGTTGCTTTCTAGTAATAGATTTTTTATTATATTTGAGAAATTATTGGTGTGCATGAGTCAAAAACTAAACAAATAACCCTATCCTTCACTCCCTGTCAGAGGTAGGCAAACTTTTCCTGTAAAGGGTGAGATAGTAAATATCTTAGAGTTTTGGGGTCATATTGTCTCTGTTGCAACAACATAACTTTTGCGTTGTAGCATGAAAGCAGTCATCCACAATAGTAAATAAATGGATGTTCCAATAAAATTTAATTTACAAAAACAGGGGCAATATACTATACTATACTATACTATTATATTATTATGACAAAGAGTGAAATGTTGTTCTAGTGAAAAGCACAGTAAATTGGAAATTGTACCCCGTGTATCCCACATTTGTATCCCTTGCCTTATCACTAAGTAGTTAGCAACCTTGGTATGCCAACCACCTTTTCAAATTGTATTCTCCACCTTGAAAAATCTAGAAAGGAAACAGAGTAATGTGGTGTTTTTATATTATAAAATTACATATAAATTGATTCTTTTGACTTTTATCAACTTACTAATGAATATGTGTTTGATATTTTCCTGAAATGTATGTATCATTCTTATAAAAACTGAGATGCTTTCTTCTCCCTGTTTTACTTAAAATATATTGTATATAATATTAATACAGTTGTTACTAACCCTGCCTACTGATTTTCTACATATCTCATGTAAGCTTATTGTACACCATCTGTTCTTAGACAGCTAACCTTTCCTTGCGTTATGTGGTTATGAAAAAGTTCTTAAAACTGTTGCCTCTGTCAGTGGGTTTGTGTACTGCCCAGTGGTTCTATGGCCCAAGCCATGAATCAACTAAGCTGACAAAGGGTTGAATCAATGAGAAAATTGCTCTTTACACATTGTTGAAATGTGTGTGGGAAATAAAACTTAAGTACAATAGGTAAATGGTAGTCTGCATACGGACTTATTTATTTGAAAGTTTGCCTGTAATTTTATTGTGTCACACACATAACTGTGTCACACAACATAATTTTTATCTTTCATATCCATCATGGCAGCTATAGGATGTCCTTGAACACGTGAAACAGAATCTGAGGAAATACTGGCATATAAACCAGGTATAATGGAAAAAATAAAAATCTTTATAAAGTAGAAAAATATTCAACACAACGCAAAACAAAAAAAAATAAAAAAAAGAAATATTGGCATATATTTTAAAAGAAATAAGTACTTTCAGAATATTCTCCTACCAAAGTATTTAAAGCATGCAGCTAAAAAAGGTGATTTATAGATCAAAAGAATATAAAATGTAATATAAAGAACTAAAAATCTTGATATTAACTCAAATCCTATTTAGGACAAAGAAGAAATAAAGATAGAGATTTACAATTTGAAGAACTGTCAGAGGAAATATCTTGAAAGAAAAATACAGATACACAAACATAGAAAAGGAAGAAAAAAGACATGAGGGAAATATTTAAATATTTAATATAAATACTTCTGGCATCAAAGAATGAGAGAAGTCATGATATGACAAAGATTAGAATGAAACTTTTCCAAAACTATCAGAAGCATCAATCTAGGGATTTGAGAAGCATATGTGTATTACAAGGGGAGCTCTAAATAAACCTGTATATACAAAACAGCTACCTGTACACGACACACACACACATGCAATCTATCAAAAGCTGCAGCTTTTAACCACCTCCCTGTGTCACACTTCTGGCTTTATCTTCCTCCATAGCACTCATGTCATCCTTCTACAAATTTTCTTATTTATCTTGATTTTTGTCTTTTTCCATGCCTAAGGTATAAGCTCCTTGAAGAGCAGTTATTTTTTAATTACTTTATTTAGTATCATAGCCACAATAACTATTCTTTGAATAGATGAAAGGATGAGTCTTCTATACCTTGCATTTCTCAACAGCCTCCCTGGGCATGTCACACCCATAAGTTACACACAATATGTAGAATAATTTGTAGCTTATACCAAAATTTTATTACAGGATGTTCTACTTAAATTAGGAATTGTTAGTGCCAGTAAGCTCATTTAAACTTGTATTTTGAAATTTGTTCAGAATTGCTTAAATTTGGATCTTAACATCTGCAAATTCAGTAACTGTTTTTTGCATATAAAAATTGCTGTGTTTGACTTACCAATCTAGATTATTAAACTGTTATAAGATTGTACATATTTATATGACAAATTTATATAGATCCATGGGAACTGTGGAAATGCTCTGAGTAAGACTTTTTTTTTTTTTTTTTTTTTGGTCTTTTTAGGGTCACACCCATGACATATGGAAGTTCTCAGGTTGGGTCAAATCAGCTGTAGCTGATGCCTACACCACAGCCATAGCAAAGCAGGATTTGAGCCATATCTGAAATCTACACCCAGCTCATGGTAATGCCAGAGTCTTAACCCACTGAAAGGGGCCAGGGATCAAACCCATGTGCTCATGGATACTAGTTGGATTGGTAACCACTGAGTCACAATGGTAACTCCCTGAGGAACACATTCTTAAATTACAGTTTCTGCTTATAGACGGTGCTACTTCTAAGTGATGGACATTCTCTCCTACTAGGTACTTTGACAAGGTAACTACAACTTTTAATAAGCCATTATATCATTATTCTTTTAGGAAACAAATTTGTTTAAAAATGGCAGACATAAGAGACATGAGACAAAGAATGAAAAAGAACTACCATTGGTACTTTTTGTAGTTGGAAGATTATTTCTATTAATATAATAAACACTTCCTTCATATATTGTAACTGTTTTTAAAAACTGTACTTATCACATCCTTTTGAAGTGCTTTTGGTCAATATTTACATATACATTTTAGTGAGGTAATTTAAAACTCAGAATATCTAACTGAAAGGATTTTTTTGGGTTACTGGTAGAGTATATCACCCAAGTCCTTGGTTTTTGAACACAGCTTTTGAAAGAACACATGACTGAAGACATACAGGGTTCACTGGGTGCCACAGGGATGGGAGATACATTTCAATGGTGTAGCGCCCAGATAAGATAATGCTGGAGAAAGGTGCTGTAGTTGTATTCAATTTGTAAAAACAAAGCAATTAAAAACAATTAGGGAAGAACTCTGATCAGCCCAGATTGGGACAAATTCCCTGAACTTGAACTAATCACCACAAATAATGGCTGAAAATATTGCAATAGTCCACTCTTGGGTCAGGGAAATAGAGGCTCTTGGGTCAATAGAGGTGGGAGACTTTATAGCTATAACATATGACAATCTGGGATTTTTATACCTTCTTTCATTGTAGATTATAAGGCACAGGTAAATTATTATACATATTTTTAAATGGCTGTCATATTATGAAATCACCACTTAATATCTGAAAGCAAAGCTCAATATACTACTTCCTTAAATAAGTGCGCTATGCCGGTCAGGGCATAGTGTCCTTGAACAAAGCATACTGATCTCTTAAAAAGTATTTGGAAAGCCCTTGCTTTAAGGTTGTGTTGGTTACAGAGGTTACAGTGAGTTGGCAACAGTCTTGAGAATGTAGCATGTAATTAGTTCTTATTTGGGTAGAGATACATGATTTTGGTGACTATCTTTAGAATAACGTTTACTGAAGTGAGTCCACTGAACGGTTGACTTTCAAAGAATGAGGTAAACAGTGATCAGCTAGCTTTCAGAGGTGGGTTCACCAAAGTGACTGTCATTGATTGATTGACAGGGTGGGTTTTAAAGCATGCTATCATGAACTGAGATTTATAACGAACATAAAACTAATACTGATTGATTAAAAAGAGTTCTTTGGTTAAAATCTTCAATGCCTAGCAGACAATAATCTTGACCTAAATAAGTAGGGATAAGTTTAGAAGTTCCCTTCACCTTTCAGCAGTTAACAAACCCAACCAGGATCCATGAGGATGAGGGTTCTATCCTTGGCCTTGTTCAGTGGGTTAAGGATCTGGCATTGCTGTGAACTGTGGTACAGGTTGCAGATGCAGTTTAGATCCTGCGTTGCTGTGGCTGGGATGTAGGCTGGCAGCTACAGTTCCGATTCGACCCCTAGTCTAGGAACTTTTATATTCCATGGATGTGGCCATAGAAAGCAAAAAAAAAAAAAAAAAAAAAAAAAAAAAAACAGTAGGAACATTTTAAAAAAGGTTAAAATATTTTTGGATTATAGAAGGGTTTCAAAGATATTACAAAAATCAGGTTGTGATGATCGTGCGCAACTATAAATGTAATAAAATTCATTAAGTAATTAAAAAAAGATATTACAGAGTTCACATATTCCTACCACTCAATTTTATCTAATGTTACTGTCTTAATAACCATGGTACATTTATCAAAACTAAGCACATAACTTTAAAAACATATTATTTGGACATTATTTAAATTTAAAAATAGTTTAATATTTGGACAGTTATTGACATTACATAACTCAACAATGTAATAAAAGTTGAAAATCTAGTCATTTCAATAGTAAGCATTAATTTTTTTCTTTTTTTTTGTCTTTTTGCCTTTTCTAGGGCCGCACCCATGGCATATGGAGGTTCCCAGGCTAGGGGACTAATGAGAGTTATAGCTGCCAAGCCTACGCCAGAGCCACAGCAATGTGGGATCCGAGCCGTGTCTGCAACCTATACCACAGCTTACAGCAACGCCAGATCCTTAATCCACTGAGCAAGGCCAGGGATGGAAACCGCAGCCTCATGGTTACTAGTCAGATTCGTTAACCACTGAGCCATGATGGGAACTCCTCAATAGTAAGCATTAATATTTAACACCCATTCCCAGTTTAAAAAAGTCTTCAAAATCTCTGAATAGAAGGAACATTTTGCTACATGATGAAAACACATATATTAATATAAACAAATTCTAAAGGGAATGTTGTCCCAAGACAACCAGTTAAAAAGCTGGCAATATATAGCTAATATAATACAATCTATAATAATAATTATATTAATGCTTCTATATAAGTAGGGTAGCTATGTAACTCTCATATCCAATTTTTTGAGACTTTTCATCAATGTCACTAATACTGTCCATGATACCATTTCATTAAATTCTGTAATCACCAATTATTGCATCTGAAAAATTACTCATACAAAGTTGCCAGAAAGATGCAAAGGTAGAGCTATTTATAATTACATTAAAATGCTAGAATGATGGTAGCATGTAATATGGATTTCTAGAGATAAAAAAGTGGGAATTTAAACTGGAAACAGGAAAAACTGTCGTAATTTTGATCAAAGGTGTTGTTTCTATAAATGAGAAAATTGAGCCACAGCCATCAAATTGCAAGTGGAATCTGAGTTATAAATAAGACTTTTAAGCGTAAGTCAGAAGATGACCGCCTTTGTGACATCACGTAGAAAAGGACTGTTGAAACATACAGTTCTTTTCAACCACACCTGTAAACATGATCAGACACACGACAACACAAACCTTATTCCAACAAATTCAGAATCAACTTATATTATTAGTATTCTTCTCAGTTTCCTAAATTATAAAATTGAATAAAATAGATCTACTTCACTGCATTGTTTTGAGGATTAATCATCAATGCATTGGTATGCAAGGGCTTAGAAGTATGTCTAGCACATACTATGCTCTTAGTAACTATTAGATAGTATTACTCTATAACAAACATACCAAAGTTTTACAAACTCAGTGAAATTCTGTATAGCTATTAAATATATTCATTGTACTATAATGTTAAAGCAGTATTCTTTTCCTAATTTAGGCAAATATGCAAGGGACTAGAAAACGAAGGATATTTTTCAGATAATTCATTTGAATAATCACACAAATGCTATGAAAAGTTGAGAAAAAATCTATTATACACGATTTTCCTATATAAATCCGACTTCACATTTGTAGTTTAGGCTTCACAGGAGATGTAATTTTTATCTTAAACTTTTGGTTTTGGAGCAATTGAAAATTTTAATTGGCAAGGGCTTAATCTCTAGAATATACAATTTAGACAACAACAAAAAAGCCAACAACCCAATGGAAAAATGGGCAAAAGACCTGAATAGACATTTTTCCAAGGAAGATGTACAGATGGCCAATAAGCACATGAAAAAATGCTCAACATCCCTGATTATTAGAGAAATGCAAATCAAAACTACCATGAGATACCACCTCACACCAGTCAGAATGGCCATCATTAATAAGCCCACAAATAACAAATGCTGGAGGTGGTGTGGAGAAAAGGGAACCCTCCTGCACTGTAGGTAGGAATGTAAGCTGGTACAACCACTATGGAGAACACTATGAAGGTACCTTAGAAATCTATACATAGAACTACCGTGTGACCCAAAAATCCCACTCTTGGTCATGTATCTGGACAAAACTTTTCTTAAAAAAGACACATGCACTCACATGTTCATTGCAGCGCTAGTCACAATAGCCAAGACATGGAAACAACCCAAATGTCCATTGACAGATGATTGGATTAGGAAGATGTGGTATATATATATACACAATGGAATACTACTCAGCCATAAAAAACAACAAAATAATGCCATTTGCAGCAACATGGATGGAACTAGAGACTCTCATCCTGAGTGAAGTAAGTCAGAAAGAGAAAGACAAATACCACATGATAGCACTTATATCTGGAATCTAATATAAGGCACAAATGAACCTTTCTGCAGAAAAGAAAATCATGAATTTGCAGAATAGACTTGTGGTTGCCAAAGTGGAGGGGGAGGGATTGGGATGGTTGGGGAGCTGGGGTTAATAGACACAAATTATTGCCTTTGGAATGGATTAGCAATGAGATCCTCTGTGTAGCACTGGGAATATGTCTAGCCACGTGTGATGGAGCATGATAATGTGCGAAAACAGATGTGTACCTGTAGGTGTAACTGGGTCACCATGCTGTACAGTAGAAAAAAAAATTGTATTGGGGATGTAACTATTAAAAATATAATAAAAATTTTTAGTACTAAAAGAATACTTTTGGGACATTAATGACAGTTCACATATTTATTTTGACTTATAAAAAATGATTTTGAGTTAATACTTAAAGAAAAGCTAAGACAGAAGGTACCTTGGCATTTAGATAATTAATATAATTACTTTTATGCATAAATACTAACTACACTTTCAATTTATTACAGTTGCCGAAATATCATTGTAATATCTTCAGATACTAATTTGTTTTTAAAAGAATAAGCAACACATCAATTTATTTTATGTAGGTATAGAAGGAAGTAAGATAAAATTTTTTAATTAATTAATTTATTTGAACATTGCATTAAAATGTATCCAGTTTAAACTGTTAACAGCTTGCCAAGAGAAAACATACTGAAAGAGATGCAAAAGTGATGGGTAATGTCAAAGTGAAAGATGTCAATTTATATTGTAATTTTAATTTCAATCTTATTATTTTGAGTGCTATTTGCCAGAGTATTGAAATCATGGCATATTTTGCAGTGTCTGTGAATGAAGCTCTGAATGGAGGCATCCATAATCACAAATATACTAGTAAGAATGTGTCAAATATGTGAATATCATTTAGTATGTGTGTCACTAACATAATTTGGCTTTTTTTATCAAATGGAATTATTGCTTTTAATATCAGGATTATGGGTTTAATGAGTAGCTACAAACTCTGTTAATTAAATAAAGTAACATTCCACAGCATTTATTTATTTAGAAACCCTCCACAGTTCATACTAAACATGTGGTCAAATCAATGTCATTTCCTCAATGCATAGTTAGGAAACATTTCATTATTATTAAACTGAAGATATTTTATACAACTATTTCACTGTGAACATATTTTCATAATGAAAATTTCTAACAAAGAAACATAGACTAACACGTGCAAAATATTGTATATCTTTCCTTTTTAACGTCATGGTCAATTCTAGAGAATTGTGAGCAGGTCAAGGATTATTTTCCTTGTATACTAAAGGCTTATTTAATCAACAGAGGTTCTACGGATTTAATAATTTAAATTTACCCATTTAAATTCTTGCTGTTCCCTTTCCATTCACTTCTCTTGCTGGTATTCCCTAAGTTACAGATGACACTGTTTCTTGGTTCTAATCACAGTTTGCATTTGATAAAATGTTTATGCTACCATTTAATTTCTGGTCAAACAATTCACAACAGGATTGCAAATATACCTCTTCATCTCAGTCAAGAGTTCCTCCCAAGGTACTAATTAAGAGTCATGTATTAATGCTGTATGTAACCCCTGTAAATAGATTCGATTCCTTCCTCACCATTTTATGCTATATAAAATGGTGAGGGAGTTCCCTGGTGGCCTAGTGGTTAGGATTTGGTGCTTTCATTGCTGTGGCCTGGGTTTCAATCCCTGGTCAGGGAACTGAGATTCCACATCAAGCAACTGAGGTCCCATATCAAAAAGCTGTACTCCATGGCCAAAAAACAACAACAAAAAAGATCATGATAGTTGAGGAAAATGTATCTAAAGTTCTATTAATGTAGAGGGAAAAAAAAAATCAGAAGTCAAGGACATAAAATACTCCAATTTTTAGTTCAGGACATTAAAGAAGATTCAGAAAATATGAAGGAGCAGGTTGTTAAATAAGGTATCAAAATCACAACATTAGTGTGGTGTACAAGAAGTCAAATAAAGAAATTCTAACAAACTCACAGATACAGCAAACAAACAAAAATAGTGATTACCCAAGGGAAGATGGAAGAGGGAGGGAAAAATTAGGGGTATAGGATTAAAAGATGCAAACTACTATATATATAAAATAGATAAGCAACAAGGATATACTATATATCACAAGAAAGTATTCCCGTTACCTTGTTATAACCTATAATGTAACATAATCTGCAAAATATTGAATTACTATGCTACACTCCTGAAACTAACATAATATTATAAATCAACTCTACTTCAATTTTAAAAAGAAAGTATTTCTGTTATGAAAGACTGATCAATTGCATAAAATGTGATCAAGCAAGTATCATAAAGGATGAAAAGTGCTGATTAAACTTACAAATTAGTAACCAAGGAATCAGACATATATGTATTTTTATTCTCTCTGGAGTGTTTGAGTCAGTCAGCTGGCTCAAAGCACCCCAAACCAAAGTATTCCTGTGAAGCTAATGCCGATATATAGTTAGGGGTCTTACCCCAGGATACCTAAGATGTGTTCCTAAGGGGCAGGGTTTGTTCTTGATAACTCAGATCTCTTTTTAACTTAGTAAGAGCAGTTCCTCTTTTACTAACTAGATGATGGCATTAGAAAGATGGTTTTTCCTCTCTGGACCCTAATATACTTTTCTACATTTCAAAAGAGTTGATAGTCTCCCAAGGTCCTGCCAGCTCTATGAGTCTATGTACCTGCACATTCGTTTGCTTAGAATTAGGTCACCTTTGAAAAATCTTTAGTGGCCTCCACTTGACAGTGAACCAAAGTGAGAATATAGATTAATGGTCACTTCTGTTCTCAGTCCCTCTTTGAAAGAAATCCACAATTGCCTCGCCTGCAATATATTCAAAATGGAATGGAGCTAGGATAGCAGAATTGACATATACACGCTACTATATATAAAATAGATGGGTTACAAAGACCTACTGTATAGCACAGGGAAATCTACTCAATACTGTGTAATAACCTATATGGGGAAAAAAACCAAAAAGAATGGATATATGTATATGTATAACTGATTCACTTTGCTATACACCTGAAACTAACACAACTTTTCAGTCAACTATGCTCAAATAAAATTTAAAAAATAAAAATTTAAAAAAAGGAACGGAATGAGAGGACTAGAAGAGAGGGAACACAAGCATTTTTTATAGTTCTGCTACCAAGTGAAAGGGAAAATGAAATGTTAGGATCAAGATGACATGATAGACATAAAGAGCATGTCTCCATCAGGGAGACAGAGAAAAACAAACTGGATGATACAGAAAAGAGAAATAAAAAATGCTACAGCAGTGTGCTTTGTCTGGGCAATGGGACAAGAACTGGTACATGCAGAGGGTGCAGCATATAAGAACCTGAAGGATCTTGGATATAGCAGGAAGATCTGGGTATACTCTGAAGGTGGCCAGGTTTGCTAATGGAAATTATGCGAAAGTCTTTTGACGAAACATTTCTCTTAGTGAAATGGGAAGCTTCAAACAAGTGAAAATGAGAGGAGAGAGGTTATTGAAGTTTGAGCAGGTAAGAATATGTCCTAAGTACCCAGAAAAATGGAAGAGGAAATGCATGAATGCACTGGAGAAGTGTATGTAATATGATTGGCTGGTGACATGAAAGGCCAACCAAATGCTTCCCCTTAATTATAAATGATAAGACCAGTCAGCATGGTTGTGAAGTTCTGCCCTGTATGGTTCCGGTGCAGAGACAGAATACAACTTATACTTAAATGAGGTTAAGATGTTGCCAAGTAACTATACCAGAGCAAAAGGGAGAGAAAAGGAGTTAACCATAAAGGCAAAGAAAGCTTCTGGAATTCACAGGACTGGGCCTTTTCTGTGTTTATGGCAGAAGAGAGACACTGTTGTTTCTTTAATGGCAGTATTAGCATGTCTTCAAATCATAACATCACAGAAAAACTGAGTAGGTCATCTGCATATCCGTGCAGTCAGTAAAGTTATATTTTGCATTTATATTCTGCAAAATTGCATGTGATTATTATAATAATATCTTGATAGTGAGTGGATTGGTCCAATAGTTTTCACAAGCTTTGATCAATATAATTAAAAGCATATAAGTAAAACCAGAAATTCAAACAATCTTTATATACTATTTTCAGTGTTCTTCATGAATATTAAGATTGGTTTATTTATTCCTTCCTACTTGATATACTTAATTAACTAGAATAATTTGTAGTCCATTCCATTTCTCGAGCCAACACTCACATATTTTTATGTAGCTCTTTTTAAGCTCACATTATGGAACTTGTATTCATATAGAGGTACTAATTTTAAAAAATAAGTCTGCCTCTAGTCAGGACCAAGGCCTGTGTGACATCCACACTACCCCAACCTACCTTCAACATCCTAAATCATCAAAAGTCCCAAAGAAAGAAGCAGTAGGTTTAAAATTAGAAATAGACCAAAGACATATCAATTAATTCCTGATATTTGCAAACTTTAATTAGACCCCTAATTTCTCTATGGACTATTGAAAATTTAGCAACACTACTGTGCTCTTATGGCCTGCATGGACTATGATGTAGTAACATTATAAAATAAAGGTTGCTTAAATACTGTAGATGGGTAATCTGATGTAGGAATTTTTCAAAAAGCAGATTATTTTATTCAAAATTTTAACAAAATAGGTATTTTTTCTTTTTACATATTCTTTCTTTAAAAGCAAAGATTTCAAAGTTAATCAGACGATTTTTTTTATCAAGTTTCAATAGGTACAAAATAGAATTATAGATATAGAAAGGATATAGGTATAGAAAAGACTATTTCGATGGCTTGCTATTTAGAGACAGGATGTTAAATACAATTTCTTAATAAAATATTGAAATGTATAGATCAAAAAATGAGTCAATTTATGGTGAATAAAAGCATATTCTAACAATGCTATCAAAGACAGCATCAATGTAACTCATAATTTAAACTTATCTTCAAAACACTTAACGTAGGAACTTTCATAGTGGTACATATGTATGGATCATCTCTTTATGATTTGTCGTCCCATTTCTCCACTGGATTGTAACCTTTGCAAAAGTAGATACTTGGTCTAGTTCAGCTTTATCTTTGTGTTGAAAAGAGTGTCTGCGAGTTCCCTTCATGGCTGAGTGGAAATGAACCAGACTAGTATCCATGAGATGCAGGTTCAACCCTAGGCCTCACTTAGTGACTTAAGGATCCAGAGTTGCCATGAGTTTTGGTGTAGGGTCATAGACACAGCTCAGATGCTGCATTGCTGTGGCTGTGGCATAGGTTTGTAGCTGCAGCTCCCATTCGACCCCTAGCTTGGGAACTTCCATATGCCAAGGGTGTGGCCCTAAAAAGCAAAAAAAAAAAAAAAAAAAAAAAAAGGAAAGATAGTGTCTGATACATTGAATGCACTTAATATTTCTTTCAGTTAACGTAAGCCATGAGAAAGAATAAATTATCTGATAGCAAATGTTTATTAAGAATTTCTTATCAGCTAACGGTTACATTAATACCTTTCCATACATAATCTCATTCCATTTTCACAGTAACTGATAAATGAACACTATCATAACAGCTGTTATCTTTATTCCACAAATGTGGAAACTGAGGTTAGTACATAAGTGCCAGAATTGTGGAACCGCGAAGCTTTTGGTTTCATAGTAGGTATTAATCTAACTTTTAACCGTATCCTAAAATCAGTAATTTATTGTTATTCAATTTGCCTTCCATTTAATAGAATATGCATCAAAAACTGATGTTACATTCTACACCCTTTTTAAATTCCCAGATAAATTTAAATAAGTATACAGAACTCCATAAAATCATAAAATATCTATTATTTTTGATCACCCAAAGCACCAATGTTCAAAATAGTAAGCAAACCAGAAAGATATTTAAAGTTTTCTAATACAAAATAATTCTGGACTTTTTTGGAATAACTCGATCTTCCTAAGAATAATAATAATACTCTGTAGTATATCAAAAGTAATTATGCCCTTGATTCAACAATTAATATTTTGTATGAAAAAGCAAATCCATGCTGATAGTATATGTGTGTATGTTTAAATATGTAAGTATTCAGTGTTTATACAATAAAATTTGTTCTACATATTTTCTTATGTTTTTATTTTAATTGATGTTTCTAAATACCAGTTTTGCATAATGCATCATATATTTGAACTTAAAAGAACTAGGTAACAAAAAGCAACCTCCATAGCAAGAGTGTTAAATGTAAAACACCCATCACTTTGAAATCAACTCAGATTTATCATCATTTATAATTCATTAGGATTCCTTTTAACACCATTTCAAGCATCTCCATTTATACTGGAGAGAGATAAAATGCATAGATTCATATTGCTGCCTAATAAATCTTTTTCATGCTTTTCACTTGCAGTAACAGAATAACCTGACCTTGCAGGAGAGCTGCCATTTAGTGTCTTTATAGACATGTGGGAGCAGCTTTGACAAGCAAAAGATAAAACCTCGAACTCTCTTACCATTGCTTAATCTTGCTAATATACTAAAGACAAATCCTTTTCTTCATTCTTATATATTTCAGTTTTATCACCTAAACTTTTTTAACTCTTAAGTAGAGCTATGAAGGATACAGCAAAAATGCTAGGCAAGCACACTATTAATGGAGAAGTCCCTGGCCTAAAAAAGCCATAGGAAAACTGATTTTAAATCAACACAAAATTACAAGAGGGAAAGATTAGGGCGGCAAGAACAAACCCATAAAACTATAAAGGATGAGGCAATAAAAGTAAAGCAGTGAGATGAAAAGTAATGTTTATTAATTGTCTAGTGACTTTTCTTCCTATTGGGTCTCATCTCTTCTTTGAAAGGAGTCTAAATAAAAATCATAGTATCTGCTTTTTTCTTCTTCTTCCTTTACAGATGCATCTGTGGTGTCATAGATTTGCAGCTGCCTTCTTGAATCACAGGTAATTGTGTATGTAGGTTCTCATTTACAACAACAAGCACAATCTTTGAAGAAAAAGGGAAGTTTATGCATGGGTACATCTTCTATGCAGAATCATGATTTTATTTAACTAGAATTTAGCAAACTGCTTAAAGACATTTAGCAGTGCATTCATTCCACCCAAAATATTCTACAAATATCATGGTCTCAAAGACAGCTTACATCAATTACCTAAAATTCTGAGTAGATTCCATACTCATGCCAACATAACAAGAGATTATATTTAAAAAAATAACACTCTTGATACATTTTAAAACTTTGTCCACTAAGGTTTTCACATGGTGTTTTAAAATTTTACCTTGTTAAGCAGTACAAAGAGATAACTTAAGGTTGCCTTATTGAATGATTGGTAGAGTGAAAAAACAGAGTACTTCCCCTCCCAAACACTTTGTTTTCTGTTTTATGTAATGGAATCCTTGCTTATAACACATTTTAGGAAGGGTTTCCCTGTTAAGTAATTCACTACTCAAAAGCTTTATATTTCAAAATGTATACTCAAACACAGTTTCCGTTTATAATGTCTTTCTGTAATACACCATCAAACTCTTGGCATCTTTTCTACTTAATGACTGTTCCATGATTGCTTCAATATTATACACACTGTGTTAAATTATTTGCTACTAAATAAAGAACTGCCCACAGGGGTTACTCCTTTCTCACATGGAAATAAGAAAATGGAAGGAAAAGAAAATATTTACATAATCATATTTCAGGTAGTCTTATATGGCCTAAATTGATCTGACCAGAAGGGGGATATTTTCTTCCTCAGTATAAAAATAATAAAGATAACTAGTACATTTCCTGTTTTTGTTTTGTTTTATGGAAGCCTATCACTTAGGATTAAATCCACCTGAAAACAATGCAGACCTAAAGTTAAACAGGCTGAAATAAGATGAAAATATTTACATCTCATATAAAAATCTGGAAGAAGGAAATCCATGGTTGGTAAACCAGTTTCTTAAAGTTCCCCCATCCAGGCATCCTCCAGCACTCAACCTACCATCCCCAGAGTATGTTCTTATCCACAAATCCAAGATGGTACCTAGAGGTACGGCCATCATATCTGCACAACATAAAGCAACATAAAGGCGAGGCAGAAGGTGAAAAGGGAAAAGGAGTTTGACATTTGGCTTGCAGGAAATTCATTCAAGCTGTCAAGTAACCCATCTACTTAAATTCCTTTGGCTAGTATTTGTTCACATACTCACATTAGGCTAAGGGAAGATTTTAATCTAGGTGGCCATGTATCCAGTCAAAATTTTAGGTCTCTATTTTCTATTTCCTCAAGTTTGAAGTGTTCCACATTTGGGCCTTGTTATTCCTCTTTCTTTTTTTGTTTAGTCAACATGTACAGCTTGATGACCTCACATTGGCTAAAAGCTGTACATACAATCTATAGCACAACAAATCCTCAACATGTATCTCTGGCTCAGACTTTTCTTTGGAACATTCAATTGCTATATTCATCTCCTATATCATATCTTCACTTGATTGTCTAATATATTTAAACCCCACATATTCAGAACTGCTCATCTTTTCAAAACATGGTTTCTCCATTCTATATTTCAGTAGCTCAGCTGAAAAACCATGGAAACTTTCTTGACTACATTTTAATCCATGAGAAACTCCTCTTGGCCTTTCCTTGAAAATTTATCCCAAAATGAATTACTGATATAATCTCCAGTGCTATGCCTGTGTCTAAGCCACTGACATCCCTTAATCTTCTATCAGGTGTCTGCGCTTTTACCTGTGTCTCTCTACAGACTGTTCTTAACACAGTACCTGGAGAGGGCTTTCTAAATTAATATTTTGCCAATTTTACTATTCTATTCAAAACCCTGTTATGGCTCTTCATTGCTCTCAGAATTAGAATCAAAGTCCTTATATAAACTGCCCCCTCACACCTCTTTGACTCATCCTCCTTTACTGATCCTCTTGTGATTACAAATGCAATAGCCTGTTTGATATTCTCTGAACAAGTCTGACATGCCACCACTGCAGAGCCTATCTCCACCTGCCCTCTCTGTAGAATGTTCTTACACTAATAATCCACTTGGATCTTTCAAGTAATTGTTCAGATATCACCTTCTCTATAAAACACTGACCACGTTATTTGGTACTGAAACCTCATGTCCACTTTATTTCATCATTTCGAATTGCTCTTAACAAGCTTTAATATTTTTCCATAACATCTGTTCAATAACTTGAACGATACTATTTCATTTATTATATGTAAACATCCAAACATACATCCATACAGGTAGATAGTTTATTGTAGGTCTCCTACCAAAGACAGTAAGTCTTACAAGACAGGAGGTTCTTTTTTTTTTTTTTTTCCTGTTTCAATCACTGCTTTATCTTAAGTCCTAGAACAGTTCTTGGCAAATATTAGGTATTTAATAAATATGTGTTAACTGAATTCATTGTTGGTTTCTTTAATAGAGGGAAGAATTAGTATTACTGGTAACTAAACATCTGTGCCATAATGCCTAAGTGATACTGCATTGTTTAAAAATTTTTTCTTGGCTATACTTGATAGAATGGAAGCAGTCCCCTCCCCCCATTTCTGTCTCTTTTTTACTCAGGACCAATACAAAAAAATAAAAAAGACAGTTATACACACACTGTGATAATCCCTTTTCTTTTCTTTTTAATTTTATTGGAGTAGAGTTGACAAAGTTGTGTTAGTTTCAGGTGTACAGTGCAGTGAATCAGGTATACATATACATATATCCATCACTTTTTAGATTCTTTTCCCATATAGATTATTACCTGATACTGAGTAGATCTCCCTGTGGTATACATTAGGTTATTGTTATTTATCTATTTTATATATAGTAGTGTGTATATGTTAATCCCAAACTCCTAATTTATCCTTCCCCTCAACATTTCCCCTTTGGTAACCATAAGTTTGGTTTTGAAATATTTAAATGTTTGTTTTTTGAGGAAGTCCTTTTGTATCAGTTTTTATTAGATTCTACATACTAGTAATCTCATGACATTTGTCTTTGTTTTACTTACTTAATTTAGTATGATAAATTCTAGGTGCATCCATGTTACTATAAGTGGCATTATTTCATTCTTTTATATAGCTGAGTAATATTTCATTGTATGTATGTACCACATCTTTATCATTCCTCTGTCAATGGACATTTATGTTGCTTCCATGCATTGGCTATTGTTACATATGCTACAATGAAGATTGGGTGCATATATTATTTTGAAATACAGTTTTCTCCAGATATATGACCAGGAGTGGGATAGCTGAGTCATATGGTAGTTCTATATTTAGTTTGAAAGGAATCTCCATATTGTTCTTCACAGTGATTGCACCAATTTAGATGCCCACCAACAAGTTAGGAAGGTTCTCTTTTTTCCTACACCCTCCCCAGCTTTGTTTGTAGACTTTTTTGTGATGGCCATTCTGGTCTGAAATGATACCTCATTGTAAGTTTTCATTTACACTTTTCTAATTAAAGATGTTAAGCGTCTTTTATGTGTTTTTTGACCATATGTATCTCTTTGAAGAAATGTCTAAAACCTTCTGACCATTTTTAATTGGGCTGTTTCCTTGATACAAAGCTGTGTGAGATGTTTGCATATTTTGTAGATTAATCCCTTGTTGGTCCCCTTGTTTGCAAATATTTTCTCCCATCTCTGTGTTGCCTTTTAATTTTTTTATGATTTCCTTTGCTATGCAAAAGTCTTTAAGTTTAATTAGGTCCCATTTTTTTTTGTTTTTATTTTCTTTATTCTAGGATATGAATCAAAAAGATATTGTTGCAATTTATGCCAGTGTTCTCCCTATGTTTTCCTCTAGGAGTTCTATAGTATCCAGCCTTATGCTTAGGTCTTTAATCCATTTTGAGGTTTTGTGTATGGTGTTAGAGAATGTACTAATTTCATTCTTTTACATGTAGCTGTCCAGTTTCCCCAGCACCAATTATTGAAGAGACTACCTTTCCTCCACTGTATATTCTTACCTCCTTTGTTGTAACATAATTGGCTATATATGCATGGATTTATTTCTGGGCTTTGTATCCTATTCCACTGATCTGTATTTCTGCTTTTGTGGCAATATCATATGGTTTTGATTACTGTAGCTTTGTAGCATAGTCTAAATTCAGGGAGCCTAATTATTTGGGATCTTTTGTGTTTCTATACAAACTAAAAAAAAATATTTTGTTCCCATTCTGTGAAAAACAGCATTGGTAATTTAATAGTGATTGCACAGAATCTACAGATTGCCTTGAGCAGTATAATCATTCTCATGATTTTGATTCTTTCAATCCAACAGTGTTGTACTTCTTTCCATCTGTGTCATCTTGGATTTCCTTCACCAGTGTCTTATAGTTTACAGAGTACAGGTCTTTTGCCTGTTTAGGTAGGTTTGTACCTAGGTATTTTATTCTCTTTGATGTGATGATAAATGTGATTATTTCCTTAATTTTTCTTTTTGATCTTTTGTTGTTAGTGTATAGAAATGTGAGAGATTTCTATATATTAATTTTGTATCCTTCAACTTTACCAAATTCATTGATGAGTTCTAACAGTTTTCTGGCAGCATCTTTAGGATTTTCTAGGTATAGTATCATGTCATTTACAAACAGTGACAATTTTACTTCTTTTCCAATTTGGATTCCTTTTATTTTTCTCTTATTGGCATAGGTATGACTTCCAAAACTTGGTTGCATAAAAGTGGCAAGAGCGGATATCCTTATCTTTTCCTGATCTTAGTGGAAATACTTTCACTTTTTCACAACTGATAATAATATTATCTTTGGGTTTGTCATATATGGCCTATTTACATTGAGATAGGTCCCCTCTATGCCCACTTTCTGGAGTTTTTTATTAAAAATATGTTTTGAATATTGGCAAGATTTTTTTCTACATCTATTGAGATGATCATATGGTTTTTATTCTTCAGTTTTTTCATGTGGTATATCACAATGATTGATTTGCATATCCTGAAGAATCCTCAAATCCCTGGGTTAAATCCCACTTGATCATGGTGTATGATCCTTTTAATTTAGGGTTGTATTTGGTTAGCTAATATTTTGTCGAGAAGTATTGCATCTATGTTCATCAATAACACTGGACTGTAATTTCATTTTTTTGTGGTGTCTTTGGTCTTGGTATCAGGGTGATGGTGGCTTCATAGAATAAGCTTGGGAGGGTTCCTTCCTCTGGAATTTTTTGGAAGAGTTTCAGAAGGATAGGTGTTAACGCTTCTCTAAATGTTTGATAGAATTCAAATGTGAAGCCATTTGGCCCTGGACTTTTGTTTGTTGGAAGTTTTTTAATCTCAGTTTCTATTTTAGTACTTGTGATTGGTCTATTCATATTTTCTATTCCTTTATGAATCAATCTTGAAAGGTATGCCTTTTTAAGGATCTGTCCATTGTTTCTAGGTTGTCCATTTTAGTAGCATATAGTTACATGCAGTAGTCGCTTATGATCATTTTTATTTCTGTGGTGTCAGCTGTAATTTCTCCTTTTTCATTTCTAATTTTATTGATTTGAGGCAGCTCCCTTTTTTCTTGATGAATCTGACTAGAGGTTTATCAGTTTTCTTGATCTTTTCAAAGAACCTGCTTTTAATTCCATTGATCTATTCCATTGTTTTGTCTCTATCTCATTTATTTCTCTTCTGTTCATTATAATTTATTTCCTTCTACTCAATTTGGGTTTTGGTTGTTCTTCCTCTAGTTGCTTTGAGTATAAAGTTAGGTTGGTGTTTGTTGTTATTGTTGTTGTTGTTTTTGCCGCATCTGTGGCATGTGGAAGTTCCTGGGCCAGGGACTGAAATTGCACCACAGCAGTGACCCAAGCCAAAGCCCTGGCAATATGAGATCCTTAACCCACTGAGCCATCATGTAACTCCCAGAGTTAAGTTGTTTGTTTAGGACTTTTCTTGTTTCCTGAGGGAAGACTGTATGGCTATAAACTTCCCTTTTAGAATTGCTTTGCTGTGTCCCATAGGTTTTAGATGTCGTGTTTTCAGTGTCACATGTCTTTATGTACTTTTGATTTCCTCTGATTTCTTCAGTGATCCATGGGTTGCTTAATAGTAACCCTTTGGGTGTATCTGTTTTTTGCTGTATTTTCTTGGATGCAGGTGGCTGCTAGGGATGGAGTCCATGGCAGAGGTGGCAGTGGTTTATGGGACCACTCCTGGAGCTTCAGAGCAGGGGAGGGGGTCAGTGAGGCAGTGTCTTGTGCCACCCTTCCTGGAGCCACACAGCTCACATGAACCCTCCCAGAGCCAGGGTATGCCACCTGACAGCATGCACGGGGAACAAAGTTGTAATGGTGGATCTCACCTCTCTCTTCCTATACCCCAAACAATGGCTTCTGGCCTCTAAGGCTATCCAGGTTTCCTCAGCTTACACCCTCAAATGTGGTCACCCTAGACTCCAGTTCCTTCAGGCTGTTTCTGTGCCACTAACTCATTTTTTCTGTGCAGCCAGTCCCCGCTTTCTCCTTGAGTCTGAACTCCAAAGCCCAAGTTTCAGTTCCTAGTTCCATCCCTGCACAGGCAGACACACATCTCACACTGGGGAGTGCAGGGTGGTATCACTGATGACCTATGAAAGTAAATCTATGTTCCTGATTTAGTTGCTACAGACTGATTGTCGTGAGCACCTAAGAGACTGTGAAGTTCCTCCTCTGTCCCAGCTGATCTCCCTACCAGTGGGAGTACTTCCCAGGGTACGGGAACTTTTCTTCTTTCCAGTGTTCTCCCAGGAGTGCAGGTCCCAAGTGGCTTCCTTTCTATTTATTTTTTTTTTGCTTTTATCCTACCCAGTTACATGCAGATTTTCTTGCTCTATCAGCTGAGGTCTTTTGCCAGTGTTTAGTAGATTTTCTGTGCAAATACTTACCTATATAAATGTGTATTTGATATATTTGTGGGAGATGACTTGTCTTGATGTTTCTATTGGAGAAACTTAACTTACCTTCAACAAAAGTTGATAAAAAGTCTTTATTACCTCAATTTTCCTCATTGAGACAGCTGATGTAGAAGGAACTAAGTCACCTGAGGAAATCATATATCAGGGATTTGACTTTCTTTGCAGGTATGGTTGGAATTGCAATTTTCTTTTTAGTTAAATGTGAAAAAGAATTTAACTACATTTTTTTTTTTTTGATGTTTGATTGCTCTCTGCTTTTAAATCCAACTGTTCCATTTTTCCTCCCACTCCACCCCAGGGAAAGCTGATAAGAAAGTCTGAGTACTTCCTCCTTGGTGTCAACTGGAGATACTAACCAAAAAACATCATCTTCCTGCCAGCAGGAACTCACACCCCAGGCCTTCTTCTTCCAACTACAATGAATCTCAAACTTTTGCTCTCTTAAGTTATTTCAACTATTTAAGTTTACTTTCTTTGCTCTCAAGTTATTTCAGATCAGTCTGAGAGGACTGCCATTATCTTTCCAGATCCTCAATTAGGTAAGTCCTAAATCTTTATTATTATTAAGACTACTTTTTTAAAAGCAGCTTTAGATTCCCAGAGAAACTGAGAGCAAAGTACAGAGATTTCCCATATATCTCCTACCCTTACGTGAATACAGACACTCCTCGATAGTGTGGTACACGCGTTTCTATGCATTGCCAAAACAATCAAACCAAACACTTTATAATCCATGAAGCAAATGCACATTAAATAGAAATATAAGCATGGCATTATTAATAATTATTTAAATAAATTAGGACTTTTTTCAGGAAGAAAAATGACTAATAAATATAGCTATTATCAAGTGGCCTACAAAGAGGAAGAGGAAGGACATACAAGGGAGAGTAGATTCTTCAGCTGATGCTCCTTCTACATCAGCTCTCTCAGTGAGGAAAACTGACATAATAAAGACTTTTTATCAACTTTTGTTGAAAGTAAGTTAAATTTCTCCAATAGAAACATCAAAACAAGTCATCTTCCACAAGACTAGTGATGGGTGTCACAAATAATATATTACTACAAATAGTAAGTAAATATATTATTTATTAGTAATAATAAATAAAATGATAAAGAAGAAAATAATGCTATATTATATAAAAAATATCAACCCTATAATGGATTTTCAAACAATTTTATTTGATTCGCAACAATCTTGCTATTTTGGCAAATAGCAAAACACAGGTAAATTTGGATTTTTGATCCCCAAAGCTAGAAAATGTTGGAGACTAGACTCAAACTCATTTCCTCTTACTCCTGGATTATGCTACTTTTCTAATATGAGTCCAACCTATTTCTGGGGCATTCAAACAAACGATTCATTTAAGGGAATGCAGTGTTTCTGGATTATGATGTAGACTGGACTAGATGCTAATTAAGTTCTAGATTTATATATTATTAAATGACTTGATAGTTGGACTAATCATTTTACCTGAATACAATTTTTTAAAATATTTAATGTTTAAACATTTCATGTTTTATATATATATGTTACATATGCACTTTATAAATATAATACTAAATATTCAATAAATAGTATACATAATTACCTATAACCATGAAAACATATCCTCAAATTATAGGCATCATCTCTAATAAAAGTTAAAATTTATAAGCCAAATGTTAACCATATGATCTATAATTAATAGAAATGAAATGAGGAAACTTTACTTCAAGCAATTTAAACAATTTCTTTTTTAAAAAGAAATTTTTAAATAGTATCACATTCTGTTATTTAAGCTATCCTTGAGAATGTTTACAAATAAATATACCAATGCAAATATGTACACGATAATTGCCTGGCTTACTCTCATGATTAATATGGTTTAATTTCATCGGACATACTTTTTCTTATAATGAGATAAACATCTTAAATATATCATGTCAAACAAAAGATAAAATGTATATAGAATTTTCAAACAAGGGCAAGAATTTTGCTAAGATTATTTGGAAATCAGAATGTAGCAGTAGTTTATAGCTGATGTTGCTTTATAGCTGAATTAATTTGTATGGATTAAATTTATCCATTGATCCTCTTTCCTGTTGCATATACAAAGTTTTTTTGCAGAAGTGTAAAAAGGAAAATATGGAATCAAACATTTGACAGAGATATAAAAACTGAGGATGTAATCAAATTTTAATATTTGGAAAAATATTAAGTTTTAGGGTATTTTTTTTCCTGAAATAAAACAGTAGATCTCACATAGAATATATAACCTCAAAATTTTAAGACTTTCTAAATGCTGTTATGTCAAAGCTAAGAATAATGCAATCAAATAGATTTATTGTGTATCTTACAACAATTAATGACCAATTCCCATTATTACCAGGGAATAGTTCCTTTATAAATTACATATATTTTAATAAACCATCTCAAAGCTTGGGACTACTTTTCTATTTTCACTTTTATCCTAGAGAGTTTGATTTGTCTAACTTAAAGTAATAAATGTCAGACTAGAATAAAATTTAAAGATTACACAAGTCCTAACTTGCTGTATGGAGGGCTCGTAGTTAGCACATGTGCACCAGAACAGCCATATACATTTCTTACATTCAGTATTTTCTTTTCCTGATTTCTACCATTACTGTTCTGCCATAAAAAAAGTTTACAAATATCAACCATTGCTCACCCAATGCTCTGTAGCCGGATAAACAAAACATCCTGGTTTCAATTTGCCAACTTTGGTTGTCTCTTTAATATGTATATGGGCAAAAATTTATTGAAAGGAAAAAAAGTTTATGCTTGAAAGCACCAATCACATCAATCATTAATCTAAAGTAGCCTTCTGTAAAATAATCAGAACATTCATCTTATTCATGAATCTTGGACACTGCTGCAACTGAAACCAGATGCGGATAATATACTTAGTGTCTGCATCATGCTATATGCACTTTCACTTTTTTTTTTTTGTCTTTTTAGGGTACCACTAGCACATATGGAGGTTCCCAGGCTAGGGATCAATTCAGAGCTGTAGCTGCCGGCCTACACCACAGCCATAGCAATGAAGCATCCCAGCCACATCTGTGACCTACACCACAGCTCATAGCAACGCCTGATCTTTAACCCACTGAACAAGGCCAGGGATCAAACCTGCATCCTCAGAGATGCTAGTCAGATTCATTTCCACTGAGCCACAGTGGGAACTCTGCACTTTCATGTTTGAGTTATGGAGAACCAGTTGCTACATGGAATATATGTGCTTTTAGGAAAATACAACTTTCTATTCTCAAAAGAAAAATATGAAAAAAAATTAATTATAAGAATTATTAACAAGCTATAAGGAATGCACCTATCATTCCAGTTCTCTATTTTACAGTTTAAGTATAATTTGTGAACCTTTATTTTGAAATTTAAGTCATCAATGAACATTCTTCAAATTGCCTCAGCTCCAAATGACAAACTTTAGCAATAAATATGTAACCTAATTTGAGAATATTCATTATTAATTTCTATTATTGACATTTTCTTTTTGTTTTCAGGATATTGCACTCTTTTGTAACCCTCTCTACTACATTAATTTGCGTATTTCAATCTCCCTATTTCCATGACCTCTACATATGAGAAAGTCCATAATTTATCCCTTTGACCTCTTCCATTTGGGCTCTACACCAACTACCTGGGAGGTTTAATAGGCATATAAATAAATAGATCCCACTAAATTTTTTATATTTACTACCTATGCTGTTCCTTCCACAAATTTCTCCACCTTAGTAAATATGATGTCATCCTTGACTTTTTCTTTTTCTCATATCCTATACCTGGTTTGTCAGAAAATCCTAATGACTCTAACTTCAAATTATATCTGAATTTGACCAGTCTTAAAATCTTTGGTATTACCACATTGGACTGAGTCACAGTCATTTCCCACTTGAATTAGTAACAGACTTTTCAAAAAAAAAAAAAAATCCCTCTATATATTTCCAAAAAGGTAATAAGAATAATAGTCTTAAAATGAAAGTTGTATAACACTACTACTGTCTTTCAACCTGATGGTAAGTTCCAATATTACTCAGATTAAAAGCAAAAGTTCTTGGTTTCTGCTTTGGTTTATGGAAGACTAGTTTATTGAAGACAGATAATTCAATTAAGAAGCATGATTAAAAACTGGAAAGATACTTAAGAAAGCTTGAAGGCATTGGAGAGTTCCCAATGAGGGGGCTGAATGTATAACATCCCACATATAGGGAAAGGGCAGATACTTTAGCATCACATATTTTGCCCTGTGGATTTACTGAATTAAAAGCAGTTTTTCCAGGGGTTCAGAGGCTGAACAGAACTCTCTCCAGTTTTGTGGACATGGTAGAGACTGGGGTGAGTAGAGATATGGATAGGAGGAAGGTAGAGAGAAAACTTTAAATTTCAGTGTCTGTGGTAAATATTACAGACTTGTAGTTGTGATACCTGAAAGATTATACTTTAGATATGGGCCATGTAAACACTCTCTATGATACTATAATGGTAGAGAACCATCATTACATATTTTTTCCAAACACATAAAATGTACAATACCAAAAAGAAACCCTAATGTAAACTATGGACTTTATATGACTATGACGTGTCTGTCAGTACAGGTTCATCAATTTTAACAATGTCCCTCACACCATACACAAAAATAAATTCAAAATGGCTTAAAGACTTAAACCTAAGACAAGACACCATCAAACTCCTGGAAGATAACATAGGCAAAATATTCTCTGACATCAACCTTACAAGGTTTTCTTAGGTCAGTCTCCCAAGGCAACAGAAACAAAAGCAAAAATAAACCAATGTGACCTAAACAAGCTGACAAGCTTGTGAACAGCAAAGAAAACCATAAAAAAATGACAACCTATGCACTGGGAGAAAATAGTTTCAAATGATGTAAATGACAAGGGCTTAATCTCTAAAATATACAAATGACTTATACAACTCAACAGCAAAAAAACCAACAACCCAATGGAAAAATGGGCAAAAGACCTGAAGAGACATTTCTCCAAAGATATTCAGATGGCCAACAAGCACATGAAAAAATGCTCAGCATCCCTGATTATTAGAGAAATGCAAATCAAAACTATCTCTAGATACCACCTCACACCAGTCAGAAGGGCCATCATTAATAAGTCCACAAATAACAAATGCTGGAGAGGGTGTAGAGAAAAGGGAACCCTCCTGCACTGTTGATGGGAATGTAAATTGGTACATCCACTGTGGAAAACAGTATGGAGGTACCTCAGAAAACTAAATATAGAACTACCATATGACCCAGCGATCTCACTCTCAGGCATGCATCTGGACAAAACTTTCATTCTAAAAAGATACATGCACCTGTATGTTCATTACAGCACTATTCACAATAGCCAATACATGGAAACAACCTAAATGTCCCTTGAAAGATGAATGGATTAAGAAGAAGCAGTATATCTATGCAATGGAATATTACTAAGCCATAAAAAACAACAAAATGATGCCATTTGCAGCAACATGGATGGAACTACAGATTCTCATACTAAGTGAAGTAAGTCAGAAAGAGAAAGACAAGTACCGTATGATATCACTTACATCTAGAATCTAATATATGGCACAAATGAACCTTCCCACAGAAAAGAAAATCATGGACATGAAGAACAGACTTGTGGCTGCCAAGGCAGTGGGGAGGGAGTGATAATCTGGGGTTAACAGATGCAAACTATTGCTTTTGGAATACATAAGCAATGAGATCCTGCTGTATAGCACTGGGAACTATATCTAGTCACTTGTGATGGAGAATGATAATATGAGAAAAAGAATGTATATATGTATTATTAATGATGGCCATTCTGGCTGGGTCACTTTACTGTACAGTGGAAAACTGACAGAACACAATAAACCAGCTATAATGGAAAAAATAAAAATCATTTAAAAATTAAAAAAAAATTAACAATGTACCACTCTGCTGGGAGATAAGAGGTAATCTGTGATCGTGGTCAATCTCTGTAGCTTCCTCTTGATTCTGCTGTGAATCTAAAACTGCTCTAAAAATTAAAGAAAAAAATTGGGAGGAAAAACAGTACCGAGTAAATTGTGAGACTGATCATGTCTGCTTTTTCTGTTTTCAAGTTGTTAGAGAAGACCACTATGAGATGAGACAGAAGGGTAAGAGAAAATAAGTCATATCATATCTAAGGAAATAGTTCTGAGAAAGGATGGAGTTCCTGTTGTGACTCAGTGGTTAGCAAACCCAACTAGCATCCACAAAAACACAAAAAAAGAAAAGAAAGAAAGAGAACCTCCCATGAAAATGCCATGGGAACATGCTGATCTTTATTTGAGGAGGAACAAACAAGGAACAAGGAAGATGAGAAATAGTAGGAAGCATATAAAGTAGGATCTTAAAAGCCACGCTAAGGTCATCAGCTTTTCATGTCCTTTATGTAAGATGTGATTCTAGTATTTCCATTAAGAGAGTGACATAGTGCCGTTTAATATATGATCCTCTCTGCCTGTGGAGACAGGTTTTAGAGAGCAAGCATGGTAGTGGAATTCTTGTGAGATGCCCACTAAATTAATACACAGGTGAAATGACAGTGATTTGGTCCATGGTGGTAGACCTAGAAGTAAAGAAGAAAAAGAAGTAAAAGAAGTGGAGGCTCAAGGTATATTTTTTGGCTCAAATCTATAAGAATTTATGATGAAGAAGATGTGAGGAGTAAAATAAAAGAAGGGATCAAAGATAATTTTAACATCTGACCTGAGCAATTGGGTGAATTGTGACACTTTTTCAGAGGTGGAAACCACACAGATCGTTAGAGGTTTCAGAGCCAAAGCACATTTTTAGTTTTCAGATACCTGTAAGATAGTCAATGGAGAAGGTGAATAGATACTTGCGTACATCAGTCTTAAGTTTAGGCAAAAATTTGGGCTGTCATTTTGAGCATATATAATTAAAGCAATTGTAATGGAAAAGATCTACATGGGATGGAGTGTACATGAGAAAGAAGTGCGAGGATGGGCATGGGTTTCTCCAACATTCAAAGAGGAAAGAAACTCTTCCTATTTGTGTGTATATAGACAAATATGTTTATATGTATTTCAAACTGTGAGATATTTTCATTCCGTTATCCCACTCTAATTTTCTCTCATTTAACAGAAATGTGTGGAATTATTATACCCTGGGAGGTAGATAGTCCTATGCCTGATTTAACATTCATGGAAAAAAAGGTTGAAAGAATTTGGGAACTTGTCTTAGATCAGAGTTCCAGTGAGTAAGCAAATGGTCTTTCTCAACACATAGTAACAAAATGTAGGCTAATCCTCTTCTTTTAGGCTATAAAAATTGTTTTAGCTGTGATTATCTTTCTGGTTTCTGGCCAGAAATTCAAAATGCTTCTTTATTGTTATAATTAAATTTGCTTATTCTAACAAAGAGGTGTGTGGTTCATCAGAAATCATTACCGCTACAACAGTTGAGCATTTCTCTTAGTGTTGAACTTTATTAGTAACGCCTTTAATGTATTCACTTAAGCTTTTGTCATTCAAAGGTTAATTTAGTTCCTCCTTGGAGATAAAATTGGCTACATGCTGCTGCCCACTGACTCACATCTTCACTTCCTCAAATTACCATCTCTTTCTTGTAGTAATGCTTAGTTATTGAAATGTTTAAATTCCTCCACAATGAAGAAATCATTTGCAAAAATACCAGATGTAATCAAATTTCCTAAAATCAAAGTTTCATGTTTTTGATTGTGCTATTTATTTGAGGCAGTAAGGATTCAGTTCTTCCAACAAACCTCTCTAAAACTACCTCTTGGGCTCCTGCTCTCTTCTGAGTTCTCACCTACCAGTATATACTTTTTGCAACTTAGTATAAAACATAGTTTATTAAAATATTATGTTACATGCATAATTTCTCCTTAGACTAAAATTAACAAGGGCTGGCTTATCTTTTAAAAGAATTTTCAAATCAGAAGATAGTTATATAATATCTACTTAGCATTCAATAAAGATATGTTAACATGACAAAAGTAACAGATTGTGCCATAGAAACTTATTAAATGATTAACACAAAGGAGTATTACTTTAAAAGTTTTCAGCAACATCAATCCACTGTAATATTTAATTTGATATAGTAAACGTAATAATTTGTGTAATGTACATAAAATACTAAACTTTATTTTCATTTTTTTGTTTGTAACATGCTGTGAGATCGTAATGTATGCATACACTCGAAATCTGCAAGACTCTTATTTATATTGCACCGTATGCTGCCTATCACAAATAAAACAAATACCTTGTTCTATTCTAATATCTTTAATATTTCTATAGGCGGTATTACTTAGAAGATTTTTTCTAACTAGCTCTTTTTATACAATAATCCTGAGAAACCATATTAATCAATATCCTAGCATTTTCCCAAGGATCTTAATTTGACCATAATTTTTTTTAAAAGAAACTGCAATTTTCACAGAATCATTTACTTATCTTGTGTAAAGTATTTTGCTACATGAGATAGTTGCAGTAATTAAGTATATAGTTAAATTGACTACAGCACAATTGGGTCCAATCAGTGGAGTGGTATACATGTCATCTCACTTCTTTGACTAAAACCTCCTAATTACAAAATCAAAATGCTTTTAGGTCATTATAATTATTAGCACAAGGAGTAAGCCCCACATTGAGTCATGCAAAACTCACTCCCAAAGAAGACTGGTGTAGATAAAACACAGAGTAAAGAGCGTGAGCTTTGGAGTCAAATAAGTTACATCCTAAATCAGACTCTATAATGTATTAGCAGTTTTTAATGAACAAGTTACTTTTCTGCCACAATTTCTTCTTAGGCAAAATGGGAATATTAATTACCTATCTCAAAGACTGTAATGGATAATATTTAAGTTAATACTTTAAGATTCTTAGATATATATTTGCAATATGGGAGGTAGTATTAAATTTTATAGTAGTTATTATGAGAAATTATTTTTATTCAAATAGTTCACTCATTTTTAGTCCTATTTAAAGCTAGGGAAAGAGTGAAAAATCCCTGATAACTGATTATCTTTTTAGTAAGCAAATCATGTGGTACAATTTAAGTATAAGAAGCTAGTGGTTATTAATACCTCTCAGTAATTTATATAGAAAAAAATACTAAATACATAGCATACAGAAGAAAAACAGAAGGAAAAATTATATTTAAAATATCAATACCTATAATAAGTTATTAAGATACATTTCAATAATCTATTTACATATTAATTAAAAGTAAACACAGACGAAATTATGGTACATTTCTAAAGTGAGAAAACTCACAAGGGAAAAGATTACAAATTCCTGTTCATGAGCCAATATGCTGATAGAATAATAGAGATTGATCACAATGAGATCAGAAAGTAATTGTTTCACTTAAAAAAGTTTTCATTTTAATAAAATGTATTTGTTGATTATAAAACAACATAAGCTAATTATAAAACATTTATAGAAAATTAGGAAAATAAACTGAAACTGCAGACTCTGAACACAAAATTACTTTTGATAGTTTGCTCCTTTCCACTCACAAACACAGACACACACATACATGTATAAAACTATATAAATATATAACTGTATGAGTATATTATGTTATGAAATAACTAGTAAGAGTAGCTGATTTTGAGACTTTGCCTCTGAACCTGAAGCCCCATAGAGATGATGATTGTCCGGAAATGGGCTACCTTCTGCCTCTATCCTGCAAAATAGAAACAAGCTATCTTTGCAGAAAATATTCGCTAATGTAGACACTTCAGTTTCCCATAGAATGAAATTGACCTAGACCTCACATACACTATCAAAAAGTATCTGTGACAAGAAAACAGTGTATGTGAAAAGAAACATAAAACGTATTTATACTCCTGCAGTTTATAGCTTTTAAAATTGCCACAGTGAGAATATATAAACTGTGTGGAAGAATGGTTAAGCAGAGAGTTCCTAGTGTGGCTTAGCAGGTTAAGGACCCGACTTTGTTTCTGTGAGGATGCAGGTTTGATCCCAGGCATTGCTCAGTGTGTTAAGCTGCAACATAGGTCACAGATGCAGCTCAGATCTGGTGTTGACATGGCTGTGGCATAGACCTGCAGCTGAACCTCTAATTCAATTCCTAGTCTACACGCCGCAGGTGCAGCCATAAAAAGAAAAAAGAAAAAAAAAAAAAGAATGGCTAAGCCAAAAAAGTGTCTAAAGACAAAAACTTGAAATTACAAATTTATAAATCAGTGAGAAATGACGAGAAATGAGCAAGCATTACAAATTGAAATAAATAGAAATAATACTACTGTAATAAAAGTCAAATTGGATGGATGGAACCACAGATTAGACACAATTAAGAAAAATAAGAATCAGAAGATAGAAACTGTAGGATTGAAGAAAGCTCTAAAATATCTCTGGTTGATATCAAAGAAGGATAAAATTTAGACAACAGAATAGAAAAAAATATTCAAAGAGATAGTGGAAATGTATTTCCAAAACTCATTTTATTTTATTATTTTTTCTTTTTTTGTCTTTCTGCCATTTCTTGGGCCGCTCCCATGGCATATGGAGATTCCCAGGCTAGGGGTCTAATCGGAGCTGTAGCTGCCAGCCTATGCCAGAGCCACAGCAACGCAGGATCCAAGCTGCGTCTGCGACCTACACCACAGCTCACGGCAACGCTGGATCCTTAACCCACTGAGCAAGGTCAGGGATCGAACCCAAAACCTCATGGTTCCTAGTCGGATTCATTAACCACTGCGCCACGATGGGAACTCCCTAAAACTCATTTTAAAAGGAAGGCAAGCTTCTAAGGTCTGAAATATATAAAATATCCTAAAAAGGTAAAGAAAAAGACATATAGACCAAGTCATTACATAGTCAAATTGTGGTATTACAAAGAAGATAGAAGATGTTCTTAGGAAATGAAGGCAGGAGTTCCCGTCGTGGCTCAGTGGTTAATGAATCTGACTAGGAACCATGAGGTTGAGAGTTCGATCCCTGGCCTTGCTCAGTGGTTTAAGGATTTGTCATTGCTGTGAGTTGTGGTGTAGGTTGCAGACGTGGCTTGGATCCCATGTTGCTGTGGTTCTGGCATAGGCCAGCGGTTACAGCTCTGACTGGAGCCCTAGCCTGGGAAACTCCATATGCCACGAGTACAGCCCTACAAAGCAAAAAAAAAAAAAAGGAAAAAAAAAAAGAAATAAAGACAAAGTATAGAACCCAAAATAAGAACAAATTCTAGAATGACAGCAAACTTAACAAAAATGAGAGCTAAAAGATATTGGAACAACATAAAAAATTAAAGGTAAAATAATGATCACCTTAGAATTTTGTTTCCCATAAAATAATAATTCAAGATTGAGAGTGACAGACAAATATTTATAGATAAGAAGAATCAAGAGTTTATCACCAATAGATCTCTGTATTTAAACCTGTAGGGGAGAGATTAAAGTATGTCCTCAGGAAAATCAATGATCCCAAATAGGCTAAAAAGTCTAAGTCTAAATAGCGTGTGTATATAAATGTGCTTAATATGTTGTGGTGAAATAAAGATAAAATGTAAATATTTAACAATAATGATATATTAGCCAGGAAAAGAAAGATCAAAACTGAAGTGTTCTTAATTCTCTTTCTTATTTGAAAGAAAGATCAAAATACTTTTCAATTTAAGACCTTACTAAGTTAAATATGTAACTTAAATATATATAATAGTGTATAAATTCCAAAAATCAGTAGAGAAAAAAAACATGACATAAATGCCTAAATAGTTTGTTACTTATTTTCCCTTTTTTGTAGTTTGTGAAAATATTAGTAATGGATATTAACTGTGATACATAGAACTAGAGCAACCTCTGACTCATTTTTCTCACTTTATAATATTCTACAATATGAAGGTACAAGAATCTGTATGAGAATATTTTTTTAAATTTTCTTTTGTTTCTTTTTCTCCCTTTCCATTCATTTCCTTTCTTTTTCCCTTTCCTCTTCCCATTCCTCTCCTTCCTTTCCTTTCTTTGTGTTTCTTCTTTCCTTTTTTTCTCCTCCTTTTCCTTTTGGCCAGTGGTAAGGAAAAGCTATGTTACTATTCTCAAAAATTTCCAGTGCAGAATTCTATTCTCCATTTAACCATGGGTATATAATCCTTTAGATACCCATTCTTCAAATTGAGTTGATTTTCAATGTAAGTAAATTACTAGAGGTGTCTAAATGAAGAAAAATGGATAAATTGCACAAGTCTTAAACACACATAGTAGAGTATTTCAAATTAATATATGAGAAAGATATCAAATATAAAGTAGTTTTCAAACCACAAAGTTGAGGAAACACTGATATTAAAAGTATAATGGAGGAGTTTCCGTCATGGCTCAGGGGAAACAAATCTGACTAGGAACCATGAGGTTGTGGGTTTGATCCCTGGCCTCACTCAGTGGGTTAAGGATCCAGTGTTACCATGAGCTGTGGTGTATGTCACAGATGCAGCTCAGATCTGGCATTGATGTGGCTCTGGCATAGCCTGGTGGCTACAGCTCCAATTTGACCCCTAGCCTGGGAACCTCCATACGCCACCAGTGTGGCAAAAAAAAAAAAAAAAAGTCTAATGGAATATATTTAAAAATGTTAAATCTTCCAAACATATAGCAACATTCGTCTATAGAGAAATTATCACAGCAGGCATAAAAATAATGCCACTGAATTCAGGTGATGGTAACATGTACAGAATGAAGGAGATAGCATCAAGGTGCCAGCAGATTCTGTATCTGGTGAGAGTTGGTTTCCTGGCTCATTGACAGTCACCCTCTTGCTGTGTCCTCACATGACTGAGAGAGAAATTATCTCTCTCCCATTTCTTTACTAATCCCATTCATGGGGGCTCCACCCTTATGACCTAATTACCTCTCAAAGACCTTACTCCAAATACCATCACATTGCAGGTATGGGCAGGGTGGGTTTAGGGTTTCAACATTAAGAACTGGGAGGGGATGTGAGCATTTAGTCTGCAACATATTATTCACATGTTATAGAGGGCAAAAGTGAAAAACTAAAATGTCGAATAATTTTTATTTTTCAAGGACACTCATGTGTCACTTGTGTACCTCCAAATACCATATTATATTGCCTCCCACTAAAGTGCATGTGATTCTGACATGGCAATGCCACAGTATCTTAATTTCTACACCATTATTAAACCACACAATTAGGAGTCATATTTCTCTCCTTATAGACTGCATTTGCAATTATTTATTCTTAAACTATCCATATACATTTTAGAAGCACTATGTCAAATTTAACCTTTAACACTATATGAATAAATGAATGAAATTCATAAATATTATTTAGGATAGGGCATAGTACTTAGCAAAATACTTCATAAATAAAGTTACTGAACATAAGTGTGTGCTTACAGAGGCAAGGTACCATTTGGGGAATGCATTCAAGGAGAATGACAGGGCTGTCATTAGAGTCTCCTCATTTGAGAGCACTCTCAGGCAACAGGAATCCACCTACTAAAATATAGGGTGGACTCAAACCTCTGGCACCATTGTGAGGTTCAGATGTTGCTGGAGATGAGTGACAAATAGGCGTTGAGCCCTGCCCCTGAAATTCCTGAAGTACTTAAATCTCAGACACCCAAGTAAAAATTGCCAATAGGTAACAAGTCCTACCTCCGTGGTCCGGAGAGCTCTCTAACACCAGTCTTCCTTGCAAAAACTGCCAGGAAGCACCTGACTCCACTATACCCGCACCAGCAGTGCAGTGCAATTCAGATACCACATGGAATTTACCAATAGGCTCCAGAATCTTCTCTAAATGGCCTGGGAGTGCAGAGAGTAGCAGATACCCTGTGAAATTTGCTATCAGGATCCAGAATCTTCTCCAGCTGCCCAGGAAATTCAGGGAGTCACAGGTACCCCACAAAACCTATGATCAGGGACTAGAATCTATTCAAGCTGCCCCTGGAGTGCAGTGAGGTGCAAATAGCCTGTGGAACCTGGGGGTAGACATCAGACTCTATGCCAATATTCTGGACGGCAGAGAACACCAGATACCCCATGAAATCTATGAGTGGGCCCCAGATCCAGCCACTGAGAGTGCAGAGTGAGCTTGATTATTGCCTCCCCCACCTCCCTTCTGGATAGGCTCCTGTTGCTCCTACTCTTCAGAGCAGACCCTGCTAGAGGCGGGGATGTAACTATAGCTGAGCCCCAGAGGCCCTGAAACTAAGTAAGAAGAGCTGAAATCTTTCCTCCCAGCTGTAGGAACCACAGATTTAGGCCTCCACTGCTGACTTTGCAAATCCAACACCTGCAAAATATCTTAACTGGCAACAAGTGCTCCTGCAGCTGAAAGGGGTATGGTTTTAACATCTTTGGGCTCTGTGGGTAAATAGAAGTGAGGACTGGACCAGGCAAGAGTCCAAGCTGTCACCATAGCTCCCACAGCAGGCACAGGTGCATGATTACCATGGTCCTGGGACCTGACCTCATCAGACATCTGCTGATGGCCTGGTGAAAACAATGCTTGAGACATCAGGGCCGATTGCTGGCATGGTGAACCCATACAGTAGGTGAAAAGTGACACAACAGGGCACACTCAGAGGTGAATAGCTCTAGTGGAGGAATACTCATGGGATCCTCTCCTGGTGGGAGTACTCTAATCCTGTCTACTTTACACCACAGAACATAAACACAGCTCAAAAAGAGATCCGGTGGCTCCTATCCCAACAACTAGGGAGAAGTCTCTATCCTAATAGGGCAGTGAAAACCACAGAGCAAGGAAGAGGCCCAACTCAATATCCAGTATAGGTTCTGCTCACCTCATAAGTCTTACCTCCTATCAAGGGGATAATGGCTAGCATACAATGAGGTAAGAGGTCGTAGGCATCCATAATCAAAACAGCCCTTGCATCTAAAAATACTACACCCAGATAAACAGCCTAAAGTCCTTCTGAACTCACAATCAACATGGCCTTGACCCATCAGAGAGCTAAGACTCAGATCCATCCACCAGTCGACAGGCACAAACTTATCCCACCAGGAAACCTATACAAGACCCTGGATCAGCTTCATCCACCAAGGGACAGTCATCAGAAGCAAGAAGAATTATAATCCTGAAGCCTGTGGAAAGGAGACCACAAACACAGAAAGTCAAAAAAAAAAAAAAAAGAAAATGGGACAACAGAAAAATATGCTTCAGATGAAGGAACAAGATAAAAACCCAACTGAAGAAAAATGGATAAATTGAACACAACTAAATGAAGAGAAGATAGGTAATCAACCTGAAAAAGAATTCAGAGTAATGAGTGTAAGGATAATCTAAGATCTTGGAAAAAGAATGGAGACAAAGATTGAAAAGTTAAAAGAAATGTTTACAGCAATGTCAATGCTAGAATATTTAAAGAACAAGTAAATAAAGTTGAATAACACAATACCTGAAATGGAAAAATACACTAGAAGGAATCAACAGCAAGCTATCTGAGGCAGAAGAATGGATAAGTGACGTGAAAGACAAAGTGGTGGAAATCACTGCCAGAGAAAAGAGAATGAGAGTCCCTGATGGCTCAGCAGGTTAACAGCCTAGCATGGACACTGCTGTGGCTCAGATTGCTGCTCTGGTGCAGGTTAAATTCCTGGTCTGGGAACTTCTGAACATGTGCATGTCCAGGATGTGGCAAAAAAAAATAGTCTAAGGGACCTCTGGGACAACATTAAATGTACTGACATTTGCATCATAGGGGTCCCAGAAGGAGAAGAGAGAGAAAGGGCCAGAGAAAATATTTAAAGAGATGATAGCCCAAAATGTCTCTAATATGAGGAAGCAAAGAGAATTCCATACAGGAAAAACCCAAGGAGAAACACACTGAGACATGGACTAATCAAACTGACAAAAATTAAATACAAAGAAAAATATTAAAAGCAACAAGGGAGAAGCAACAAATAGCATGCAAAGGAGTCCCAATAAGGATATTAGCTGACTTTTCAGGGGAAACTGCAAGACAGAGAGAGTGGTAAAATATTTAAGGTAGTGAAGCAGAGGAACCTAGAACGAAGAATACCCTACCCAGTGAGGCTCTCATTCGGACTTGACAAAGAAATCAAAAGTGTTTCATACTAGCAAAAGCTAAGAGAATTCAGCTACCAAACCAGCTTTACAACAACTGCTAAAGGAACTCCTGTAAGTGGAAAAGAAAAGACCACAATTAGAAATAAGAAAATTATGAATGGGAAAGCTTATTGGTGAAGGCAAACACAAAATAAAGGTAGGAAATCACCCATTGACAAACGTGACATCAAAACTAGCAAGACGCAGAACATTGAAAATACATTTTAAATTAAGATACCAGCAAACAAAATAATTCTGTATGTATATAGACTGCTATATCAAAATCTAATTGGAACCACAAATCAAAAAACTACAATAGACACACAGATAAAAAAGAAAAAGTAAACCAAATACAATACTAAGACAGTCAGCAAATCACAAGAGAAGAGAACAAAAGAGGAAAGGAAGAAAAAAAGTGCTAAAATAACAAATCCAAAACAACTAAGAAAATGGCAATAAGTATATAGATATCCATGATTACACTGAATATAAATGGATTATATGCTCCAACAAAAAGACACAGACTGGATGAATGGATACAAAAATAAGACCCAAACATATGCTGTTTACAAGACACCACTTCAGAACTAAGGACACATAAACACTGAAAGTGAGGGGATGGAAGAAGGTATTACATGTAAATGGAAATTAAAATAAAGCTTGAGCAGCAATACTCATTTCAGACAAAATAGATTCTAAAATAAAGTCACAAGAGACAAAGAAGCGCACTACATAACAATCAAATGATCAATCCAAGAAAATATAACAATTATATATGCACCCAAAATGGGAAAACCACAATATATAATGCAACTGCTAACAACCATAAAAGGAGAAATTGACAGCAACACAGTAATAGTTGGATATTTTTAACACCCCACTTACATCAGTGGATAGAAAATCAACAAGAAAACTCAGTCCTTAAATAACACCCCAGACGAGATAGACTTAATTGTTATTTATAGAACATTCCATCCCAAAGCAGCAAAATAGATTCTCCTTAAGAGCACATGGAATATTCTCCAGGAAAGATCACATTTTGGGCCACAGATCAAGCCTTGGTAAATTTTTAGAAAATTGAAATTATCAAGTATTTTTTTTCTGACCACAATGCTATGAGACTAAAAATTAACTAAAAGGAAAGAAAAAAAAACAAAACAAAACAGCAAAAAACCCCAAACTCCTGGAACCTAAACAATATGCTACTAAACAACCATGGATAACTGAAGAAATCAAAGAAGCAATCACAAAATTCTTAGAGACAAACAACAACAAAGACACAATGATTCAAAATCTATGGGACATAGCAAAAGCAGTCCTGAGAGGGAAATTTATATACAATCTTATCTGAAAAAATAAGAAAAATCACAAATAAACAACCTTACCTTACACCTAAAGCAACTAGAAAAGGAGGAACAGACAAGGCCCAAAGTTAGTAGAAGGAAAGGAATCATAAATATCAGAACAGAAATAAATGAAATAGGGACAAAACAATAGAGAAGATCAATGAAACCAAAAGTTGGTTCTTTGAAAATATCAACAAAATTGATAAACCTTTATCCAGTCTCATCAAGAATAAAAGGGAGTTGGAGTTCCCGTCGTGGCGCAGTGGTTGACGAATCCGACTAGGAACCATGAGGTTGCGGGTTTGGTCCCTGCCCTTGCTCAGTGGGTTAATGATCCGGCGTTGCCGTGAGCTGTGGTGTAGGTTGCAGACACGGCTCAGATCCCGCGTTGCTGTGGCTCTGGCGTAGGCCAGTGGCTGCAGCTCCGATTCAACCCCTAGCCTGGGAACCTCCATATGCCGCGAGAGCGGCCCAAGAAACAACAACAACAACAACAACAACAAAAAAAGAATAAAAGGGAGAGAGTTCAAATCTATAAAATTAGAAATGAAAAAGAAGTTACAACAAACATCACAGAAATACTAAGAATCATAAGAGACTGCTAGAATAAACATTATGGTAATAAAATGGACAACATAGAAGAAACTGATAAATTCTTCCAAAGGTACAACTTTCCAAGACTGAACCAGGAAGAAATAAAAAATATGAACAGACTAATCATAAGTACTGAAATTGAAAATGTGAGTAAAATGCTTCCAACAAACAAAAGTCCAGGACCAGATGGCTTCACAAGTGAATTATATCAAATATTTAGAGAACAGTTAACACATCCTATTCTTCCAAAAAAATTGCAGAGGAAGAAACACTGCCAAACTCATTCCGTGAGGCTGCTATCACCCTGATACCTAAACCAGACAAAGATACCACAAAAAAGGAAATTATAGGCCAATATCACTAATGAACATTGATTGGAAAATACTCAACAAAATATTAGCAAATCAAATCTAACAATACATTAAAAGAATCATACACTATGATCAAGTGGATTTATGCCAGGGATGCAAGGATTTTTCAATATCTCCAAATAAATCAATGTGATAAACTATATCAACAATTGAAAAATAAAAACCACATGACCAATAAATGCAGAGAAATCTTTTGACAAAATTCAACACCCATATGATAAAAACTCTCTGAAAGTAAGAATAGAGAGACCCTACCTCAACATTAAAAAGTCATATATGAGAAACTTACAGCTAATATCATTATCAATTGCAAAAATCTGAAAGCATTTCCACTAAGATTAGGAAGAAGGATGCCCAGTTTGACCACTATCACTCAACATAGTTTTAGAAGTCCTAGCCACAGCAATCAGCAGAGAAAAAGAAATAAAAAGAACCCAAATTGGAAAATAAGAAGTAAAACTATCATTTTTCAGACATGACATGATACTACATACAGAAAATCCTAAATATGGTACCAGAAAACTGTTAGAGCTCATTAATGAATTGGTAAAATTGTGTTGTTTTTTGTCCCATTTACCACTGCATCAAAAAAATAACATACCTAGGAATGAACCTATCTAAAGAGACAAAAGACCTTTACTCTGAAAAACTATAAGATGCTGATGGAAGAAATCAAAGATAACACAAACAGATGGTAAAACATGCCATGCTCTTGGATTGTAAGAACCAACATTGTCAAAATTACTATACTAACTGAGGCAATCTACAGATTCAATGCAATCCCTATCAAGTTACCAATGCCATTCTTCACAGAACTAGAAAAAATATTTTAAAATTTGTATGTAAACAGAGAAGACCCTGAATAGCCAAAGGAATATTAAAAAAGAAAAATGGAACAGGAGGAATCTGGAGCTTCTGTTGTTGCTCACCAGTAATGAACCAGACTAGTATCCATGAAGATGTGGGTATAATCCTTGGCCTGGTTCAGTGGGTTAAAGGATCTGGTGTTTCCATGAGCTGTGGTGCAGGTCAAAGATGTGGCTTGGATCCTGTGTTGTTGTGGCTGTGGTGTAGTCTAGCAGATACATCTCTGATTTGACCCCTAGTCTGGGAAATTCCATATGCCACAAGGGCAGTCCTAGAAAACAAACAAAAAAACCCAAACAAACAAACAAACAAACAAAACCACTAGTGGAATCAAATTTCCTGACTTCAGACAATACTAAAAAGCTACATTAATTAAAACAATATGATACTGGCACAAAAACAGAAATATAGATCAATGGAACAGGATAGAAAGCCCATAAATAAATTCAAGCACCTATGGTCCACTTATCTATGACAAAGGAGGCAAGAACATACAGTGGAGGAAAGAAAGTCTCTTCAGTAAGAGGTGCTGGGAAAATTGGACAGTTACATGTAAAAGAATGAAATTAACATTATTTAACACCATACATAAAAAATAAACTCAAAATCGATTAAAGACCTAAACATAAGGCCACATACTATAAAACTCCTAGAGGAAAACATAAGCAGAACACTCTCTGACATAAACTTCAACAATATCTTCTCAGATCCACCTTTTAGGGTAATGAAAATTAAAACAAAAATAAACCAGTGGGACCTAATTAATCTTAAAACCATAAATAAAACAAAAAGACAACTCATAAAATGGGAGAAAATCTTTGTAAACAAAGTAACCAACAAGGGGTTCATCTCCAAAATATATAAGCATCTAATGGCACTTTATATCACACAAACACACACACACACACAAACAAAAAACAATAAAAAATGAGCAGAAATCTAAATAGACATTTCTCCAAAGAAGACATACAAATGGCAAAAAAACACATCAAAAGATGCTCAACATCACAAATTATTAGAGAAATGCAAGTCAAAACTACAATGAGGTGCCATTTCACACCAGTCTGAAAGTCCATTACCAAAAAGTCTACAACCGATAAAAGCTAGTGTGGAGAAAAGGGAGCCCTCCTACACTGTTAGTGGGACTGTTGGTACAACCACTATGGAGGACAATATATAGGTTCCTCAGAAAACTAAATATAGAACTATCATGTGATCTAGCAATCCCACTCCTGGGCATATATCCAGGGGGAAAAAAATTCAAGAAGATACATGTACCCCTATGTTCATTTTATCACTATGTACAATATCCAAGATAAGGAAGCAATCTAGATATCCATCGGCAGAGGACTGGATAAAGATGTTGTACATACATACAATGGAATATTACTCAATCACAAAAAGAATGAAATAATGGCATTTGCAGCAACATGGATGGACCTAGAAACTACTAAGTGAAGTTAGACAGAAAGAAACAAACACTTATATGTGGAATCTAAATAAAGGATACAAATGAACCTATGTACAGAACAGAAATAGACTCACAGACTTTGAAAAACTATGGTTACCAAAGGGAATAGGTAGGGGGAGAGGGTGGGGTGGACTGGGGGTTTCGGATGGAAATGTTCTAAAATTAGATGGTTGTACAAATATAAATATAATATAGTTCATTGAATTGTTTAAAAATTAATCAGGAATAAATTCAAAGGATTTAGTATATTCACACAAACACAAAGAAAAAATACATGTTTCCCAATGTTCATTGCAGGACTACTTCCAACAGCCAAGACATGGAAGCAACCTCAATGTCCATCAACAGAGGAATGGATAAAGATGTGGTACATATATGCAATGGAATATCATTCAACCATAAAGAAGTATGAAATAATGTCATTTTGCAGTATCATGTTTGGGTCTAGAGATTATCATACTGAGTGAAGGAAGTCAGAGAAAGACAAATATCATATGATATCGCTTATATGTGGAATCTAATAAAAATGACACAAATAACTTATTTATAAAACAGAAACAAACTTACCCATTGAAAAACCAATCTTATGATTACCAAAGGTGAAACCATTGGCGGGAGGGAAGAATTGGGAGGAAGGGAAAAATTGGGAGGGTGGGAATAACATATACACACTCCTGTTAAAAACAGAAGATTAACGAGAACCTACTGTACAGTGGAGGAAAATCTACTCAACAGTTTGAAATAACCTATGAAGGAAAAGAGTGGATATATTTATATGTATGATTGATTTACTTTGCTGTACATCTGAAACTAACACAACATTGTAAATAAACTACACTCCAATAAAATTAAATTAAAAAATAAAAGTAGTTGAACCTTATTATACAGTATTTAATCCCAGGCCAACACTGTGTCCTCCTAGCAACTGTAGACTACCCAATATTCTGGATTCTGGATTGGTTATATTTTGAGCTGCCTAGGAAATGTATAAAGACACACACATGTACAGACATACGTACATACATATATGTACATGCATATATGCACACATAAATGTACATGTATAATACAGCAAATATTTATATTATACTTTTCTTTCTTCTGTTACTGTTTAATATAAAGAGTTGAGATACATAGTTTGCAAAAAAACAAAACTCATCAGACTCATCATTTAAGAAGAAGGATTGTTGTTGGTGTCTTTTTCTGCAAGGACAAGTAGGCAATTTTCCTACCATAAAGTTCTTAGTCAAGAGAAAATAAAGCTTATTTGCATAATACTATGTACATCATCAGGAATGTGAACATGCAAATTGAGCACTCCACACTCTGGCCTAGTTTCTAGATTCTAGGGCTTAATTGCCCTGAACAAGTTTAAAAGGTTGAAAAGATGAGGGCTTGTTTTGCTCTCAACAAACAATAAAACCTGCCTATTAGTATACAAGAGTACATGATTTTGTCAGATAAAAATATCAAAAATATAAAGCCTGATTAGGTAAATCGGGAACTTTTAAGCAGCATCCTTTTTATCATTCTCAAGTACTTTATTTTTCTGGGTAATTTTAGCTTTTCCTTTATTTCACTGTGTACAATATGCCTAAGTTTACATTCATAAGTGCATTTTGTTTCATGACACAGCATAACTGAAAGATATCAAGTATGTTAAGCTTTAGTAAGAAATTTTAATTGTTTAATACCCTAGCTGAATGTGGTTTTTAAATGCTAACTTACTTCTGAACAAATGGCAAGAAATCAAAATAATTGACGAGAGAGGTGTTAAGGCTAAATTGTGCCTCCCCCTAATTCATATGTTGAAGACCCAACCAAATCATACTAGATTTGGAGATGAAACCTAAAAGTTAAACTGAGGCCATGAGGCTTTAATCCAACCAGACTAATGTTCTTATGAGAATAGCAAGGTTGGACACACAAAGAGACATTGGAAATGTGCACGCGCACACACACACACACACACACACACACACACACACACACAAAAGATCATGTGAGGACATAGCAAGCCAAGGAGAGGGGCCTCAGAAGAAACCAAACTGCTGACATCTTGATTTTGGAAAGAAAAAAGCCTGGAAAAAAATGAGATTTCATTTATTTTCAAATAAATTCATTTCAGCCTTAAATGGCTATTCTACAACACTAAATATTCATTACTGAAGTGCTGATATATAAAATATATGTAATTATTAAAAAAGCCAGTATTTTACATACATTTAAGGGGTTTTCAAAATGTAAACAATTTCAGAGCAATCTCAGGATAACAGCCTTTTTGTACTTAGGATTCAGCAGTTGGTAGTTTTGGAGAAAAAGTCTGGCATAATGAAACACAAATCTTGGACTAGTAAATTGGTCACATTTAAATTTGTGGGTCTAATATGATAGGATTTGGAAAAAAAGAAAAACTATAAATTTATATATTTTTAGATATATTAGCTGCAAAGGAATGCAAGATAGATAACTTAAGAAGCTACCAATTTTTTTGGTTCCCCATGAAGTGGTCAGAATGAAATTAATGTTTTCAATCCACAGACTATAAGTCTGAGACAATAAACAAGAAATAGAAGTCAGCTTTGATCTACATGTTAAAATCTTACATAAATATATTTAATACATAAACACTCCACACATTTTATCTTTTGAAAATTTGAGATTTGGAGAAAACTATTCTACTATTTTTATGAGACTTTGGTATAAATATCTGCATATGAGTAAGTTTTTAATGAATGTTATTTCAAAAAAGAAAGAAAAACAGGAGCATTGACTCAATTTTTGAATGAATTTTTGGTCCAAGAACATTTGCAGTGTTGGAGACATAACCCAGTAAAGGTATGAAAATCACAATATAGAAGACATCACAGTATAAGCCCAGTACTTACATCACCAACAAAATTCTGTGAGAGATTAGAAAAGGAATCTTTAGTTAGTAAATTGAATTTTACCTATCATTTAAAGGATGAATTGTATTTCCAGATGCTTGAGATGAATCTTTCAGAAAATTTAGCTTCAGGAACTAGTCAGTCTGAAGAATTATATGTAGACATCTAAGAATATTTAATTTAATTTGTGCCATCAGTCAGTGGTGGAAAACTTGCCCACATATCCCAATTGATGTAGATAATGGATATAAATACAGTATATAAATATAAAGGCTGGGAATGTGTTGGTCTCGTCTTTGTGCCCTATTCCCCACAGTTTGTGACTTTTACCTACTCCAAGAAGCATTGATTTTTATCAGCCCAAAATGTTCAGGTCTTACATATCTTCTTCAAAAGAGTAGAAGTGGGTCTGGAGATCCATTAAATAAATGAACTAAATAATCAGAGTTTTAAGAATTCAATATGCTAGTGTAGAAAAGAAATTATTTGAGTGGTTAAAGATGGGGATTAGAAAATTTTTATAAAGGTCCTGACAAATTCAAAAATTTGATTACAGTTCTGCTGCCAGAAACATTTCAGAAAGTAAAGTCAACAGAACTTATCATCTATTTCAATGTGAGAACAAGGAGAAATATAGAAGTACAAGCCTGGATAATTAAGAAAAATGGACTACCACTACTTAGGAAAAAAGGGCCTTAATTAGGTAGCTATAACTATTGGCAGAGAGATTGCATTCATGCTTTTTAGACATACAGATTCCAAATTATTGGCAAATTATGGAGCCAATCTAGTACATGAAATTCAAGCAATCCTAATTCTAATGTGTATCCCTTCTGTTTGGCTTGTACGCAAATACTCCTTATTCAACTACTTCACTTCAACAGCCACAACTCTGATCAAAATCAGTCACCACCGAATCTCTCTGAGATCACAGTATAAACCTCCTAACAGCTGTATCTGCATTCATCTTTGCACTCTGAATTACTACGGCCTTCAGAAAGTTTCTGCTCAATGTGATCTGAATAATGTTACCTCTTTATTCAATATCCTTCAGTCTTCGTAACGGCAAAAAATCCTTATATGTTAAAGTACATTTTCTGTTCCCTATTACCTCTCTAACGTTTTTCCCATTTTCTTTCTCATTCTTTGGGTTCCAGTTACTGAGAACTTCAACATCATTCTCTCTGACGGTTTCTATTTCCCTTTTCCATCCTTATTTTTCTCCTTAGTACTTATTACTTCTAAACTTCCAAATATCTTTCCTATTTATTTATTTTTCATGGCCTCACCTGTGACACATGGAAGTTCCTGGGTCTGGGGATGAATCCAAGCTTCAACTGCGACCTATGCCGCAGCTGTAGCAACACTGGACCCTTGATCCTATAATTGTTTCTAATTCATACTAGTTGATAAATACTTGCTGAATAATTCACATAAATATTTGAGTTAAAATATTTGTTATTTTTGGAAAACAAATAAAAGTATGGCATGGAAAAAGAACTGGCAAGAACAACCCAAATAAAAAAGTTAAAATGATTAACACTAAAAACTCAGAGTACTTTGAGCATATTTTGTACACACAGTTTTGTCTATAGTTCTATTCCAGTAATAGAATTTAAAATCTAGGATTTAAGTGACAACTCCACTAAAGACACCTTAAAACTCTGGAGTAAATATTGCAAAAAAAAAAAAAAAAAAAATCTTAAAAGATCTGACTATGGACAACGTAGTCAAAACTTATTAGACCAATATACAGAAAGAGTCCAGAACACTAAACTGAACACTAAAATGGCTTTTGAGGATATTTCATAAAGACAGTGAGTTTGATGCTTGTGTTCACAAACCTGAGGAACTTGCAGGAGAAAAAAATAATACTCAGTACATGTTACATATTGCAGATTCTAATATAAGACACTCCCAACAACTATATGAATGGAAAGTATTACCTACCATTTATCAGTGACCCAGAAATAAATCCACTCCATCTTCTATTTCAGGAATTCATTAAAAGTTACCTTGGTGCTAAACAGAGCATAGTAATAAAAATCAAATAAATATTTGAAACTTTGTACTTAAAAGTTGGCCACTTTGTGGATACACAGCTCAAATTATCGGCCTCATCAATGAAACTCAAGTGATGTATCTAACTTAGCCTAGCGACAAAGGTAAAAAGGTAAAAAGGGTGAGGTTTCAAACATCTAATCCTGATAAATTTTATCATCTCCTTCCATATTTTTTGCTGAATTTCTATTGAGAGACTATTTTTCTGAGTGTTTTGGGTGCACATATATTTCTGGATTGCCATTGCTTCTAAGCCTTTTCAGTGAACTAAGTTGGAAATATGTACATTTTTAGAAAAAAGTATAAAGTCAAGATTGCAAAAATTTTTCCCACTTAAAAACTTCATTCCTAATGTGATTAATGGGAATATAACTGCTTATTCATTTTATCTTCAATTTATTGATATAATTTGGTTAGGTATTGTAAAACCTTTTCACAGAGTTGTACCATTTTGCACTCCCATCAAGAATATATGAGAATGTGTTATTTTTTAGATGTTTGCCCACTGACTATATTGTCAAACATTTCATCTGTTGTTAATTTAACAGGCAAATAATATTTTCACAGAATAATACTCTGAAATCACTTATAAGGATTTCAAAATAGGTTTAAGCTTTTTGCACATATCTAAGGGTCTTATTTTTTCTTTTTATGTGAAAATTCTACACAAATATCATTAATTTTTCTATTAATTTGTCGGTCATTTTCTTCTAAATTTTTTGGAAGTTTAAACAGAATTGTTTTGTAAAGGTCTGATTTTGAGGATGAAGGAATGTTATTCCAAATGGGGAGTCTGAGAAGAAAAGAAAGATGAACAAAAGAGGCAGATGCATGAATAAACTAATAAACACTTTTCAGTTCACACTTAATAGTAACAATATCTCGTATGATTAAATAAAATATAATTTTAAAATATGAAAACAATGAAAAAAGTTGGAGTGGTAAATGCATTGACACTGATATAAAGTCTGTTATCTAAAAGGAGAGAAAAAATTGAATTAAATTTATATATTGAAGTGTTAACAATGCTTGATATAAATTTTAGATTAACAATTAAACAAAGAGTGTATAATTTCCAACTTCGTAGAAGGAAAAGTAAAACAAAAAAATCCAAAAAAAAGCTAACAATTAGACTGCCAACTTCTCAATGATAAAGGAAGCTAATAGAGTGTAAAATATGTTTAAATTATAACTTAAAATAATTGCCAACCTAAAATTGGCTTTTTTTGTTAGACTGCCTTTCAAAAGGAAAAATTGAAAATAATATTTGAACAAGTAAAAATTGAGAATGTTTACCACCCAGATGCCCTCACTGATAGAACTTCTAAAGGTTCTACTTCAAAACAAAATAAAAAAGATTTTAGCTGTAGATTTGAGGGGAAGGAAGAAATAGTGAGTAAACATAAACATCTGTGTATAAAATAGGAACGACAATGTCTGATTTCTTTTTTTTTTTTTTTTTTTTGGCTTTTTAGGGCTGCACCTGGGGCATATGGAGCTCCCAGATTAGGGGTCGAATCAGAGCTGTAGCCACTGGTCTGTGCTAGAGCCTCAGCAACGTGGGATCTGAGCCACATCTTTGACCTACACCACAGCTCACGGCAATGCGGGATTCTCAACCCACTGAGCGAGGCCAGGGATCCAACCCGCAACCTCATGGTTCCTAGTCGTATTTGTTTCCACTGTGCCACAACAGAAACTCCAACAATCTCTAATTTTTTACCATTATGAATTCAAGATAAAACTAATGTCTGCAACAGCTTGTGAAATAAGAGGATCATAAAAATGATAATGAAATACATTCATTTCAATGAATTTTAAATTTAAATTAAAAGTGAGTTAAAGCTTAAGATATAAAATATTATAAAATACTAAAAATCAGATTGGCAAAATTATGCCTGCCAAATATAAAGAAAAATAATGTTGAAAAAGTGAAAGTAATATCAAGACAAAGGAGTTTAATATAAAGATGCTTAACAAAATAAAGGAGAAGGTACGTGATGATGAAGGACAATTTGTAAGAAATAAACTTGTGTGAACAAACAATATAGCAGATAAATAATGCAGAAGCAATAAATAGGAAAGAATAGATAAAAGATGAAATTATAAAGATATATCAATACATTAAATTTGTAATCATACACAACCATGAAAAATGTAACTATGGATATAGATTGATTATAACCAGCATGTCATATTTATTATTTATGTGTTTGCTCATATCAAATTCTATAACTATTTCAAGAAGTATTTTTCCCCAGCCCAGACTCTTGCTTCTGCTTCAAATCTCTATTAAACAACTCAGATATATAAACTAACTAGAAAGTTACAAATAATGAGCATTTTAGACACAAAGTTGCATTGTTTTACTAATACATCATACTGTATACTAAATGTATATTTTAGTTTAAATTAAATAATTAAAAATAAAATGTATATTTTAGTTTTTCCTTGCTTTGATATGTTTCTCTTGAGTACCTCTTTATGTTTTATTTTTTATAGAAATTAGATACCTGACTAAAATAAATAATTAATATGTGTTAACTTGTTTGTATTATCAGTTCTTCTGATTCTCCTCTAAACCCCACCTATAATACACTTGTAGCAATATACTTATTAAAAATTTCCTTGTTCACTAATCTTTAAGGTATTATGAATCAATGTAAAGTAAAATCTGATGTTCACAATTAAAAGCATTTATTTTATATTATAATATTATTTGTAATATTATAATTTTATATTATTATTTTATATTATAATATTATTTGTAATATTATAATATTATTTGTATAATATTATAAACAGATTTTAACATATTTTAGCATACACATTAGGTACTAATAAGTGATACATGTATAAACAGGTGACTACTTCAAGAATTTGTAACCATTTTTAAAGGAAAGAAAAAAATTTTTGAAACAGACTTTATTGGCCACCCACCCAAGTATAAACCACATAATTTTAAGTCATGATCAGATAAATTTATATTACAAAAAGTGAAATCTGACAGGCTGTCCTAGTTTTAATTTTTAAAAACCACCCTTAGATCAACTCTATAGAAGTTTTTTCAGTGTGTTGATTAAAAATTTAAATTTTTATAAAATTTTAAGGTTACTTTTCATTTACAGTTATAAAATATTGGCTCTATTCCCTCTGCTGTACAATACATCCTTGAGCCTATCTTACTCCAATAATTTCTGTCTCCCATTCCCTCATCTCTATGTTGCCCTCCTCAATTCCATTGGTAACCACTAGTTTATTCTCTATAATTCTAAGATTTTGTTATATTCATCAGTTTATTGTATTTTCTAGATTCTATATATCATACAGTATTTGTATTTTTCTGTCTGATTTATTTCACTTAGCATCACACCCTCCAAGTCCATCCACCCATTTATTGCTTCAATATCACATACATTTTTGTTTAGTAAAAACACAAAGTTCTACACATAGTAATTCAGTTTCTCTTATGAGCTATTGCGCAAGAGTATATACGTTGTACTCTGCCTCCCAAGGGCAATAACAAGGATTTATTTCCTAAAGCTTTTAAAAATTGAATAATTAAAAAGAATACACATATGCATATGCACAAATATAAATATGGATATATGAATTATCATTAATACATCATTGACCTAGTACTTATTAATCCTATACCATCTTCATGCTATTTGAACATTTTTTTTCAATATAAATTCAAGAAATTGAAATACCATATTGCAGAATATTGGCTCTCTGTTTTACTCTCATTTTCCTAGAAATCATGCCCAACCCCCTACAATGTAAGCAACAGAAGTACGGATTTAAGGACCAGGCTTCTAGCATTACTGAAATTTCAAACCAGCTTCTGTTGAGAACCTTCAGCTGCAACTTATCACTATTCAGAGTTCCCCCAGGCAATGAGGTCAATCAGGAGAGGAAGGGAAAAGACACTGATACAGAAACCTAGTCACTAAGAGAAATAAGTCATATGTATGGTGTCCAGAAGTTTTAAAGTACAAAAGAAAAAATTTACTATTTTTGTTTTTTCTTTCAGAATTAAATTCTTCCCATTTTGCCATACTTAAAGACAGAAAAGACGAGAGGAAAGATGCTTTCTTCAAACAATCATCTCTGTGAAATGTTATTTAAACCAGACTGAGGTTTTTTGACACTCCTATGGGGGAAAGCTTCTAACAGGGATCAGATAAACTATGTGAAATAAATCACAGTTTTGTTGTACATCTAGGTGTAAAATGTGAATATTCAACCCAGTTTACATTTACCATTTCTACTTTTCTAAGACAATTTTAGACAACTGTAACATTAAAATAACTTTTGGCCACAGTCAAGCTTAACTTTATCTAAATCTCTGAGTCCTAAGCCTAGGCTTCTTAAGCAGATAGCTTAGAAAATCATGACAGCTATAAGTTTCTTTTAGTCCAGCAATGTCTGACATTTGGGAAGAAAGGCAATGGAGAGAGACGAATCCAGTGATTAGAGAACACCCATGAGAATAAAAATTGGTGGTTCCACTATCACAAAAATTAAAATTATTTCATCCAAATCCCTTACTTAATTGAAAAGAGAGTCATGAGGAAGTTAATTTATTACTCAAGATCCTAAAGATGATTTAAAGTCCATTTCACATATCTGTTTCTTGGAAGAGCTAGGATCATCTCCTTGTACAGTACTGATTTCAAAGTGCTCGGGATTCAAATTTGTGGCTATTCAAAATGTCTAAAATCAGTATATTTAAATAATTCAGTAATTTCAGAACTGGGTGGAAGATGCGTCTGAGTTGTCTGCTCTGATCTGTCTACCATGAACACATTGTTACGAACCTAGGATTTCATGCCATGAGGATGCAGATTTGACCCCTGGCCTCACTCAGTGGGTTGAGGATCCAGCATTGCCATAAGCTGTGGTGTAGGTTGCAAACCTGGCTCAGATCTGGCATTGTTATGGCTGTGGTTAGGGTGGCAGCTACAGCTCCGATTTGATGCCTAGCCTGGAAAACTCTATATACCACAGGCACAGCCCTAAAAGGATGACCAAAAAAAAAAAAAAATGAAAAGAATCTTAAAAAAATTTCCAAACTTGAAACTACAAAGTAGAAAAATAAGTCACAAAAATCTATTCAGTCTTTGAAAAGCTATCTGCAATACAAAGGGCAAAATGTTTCCTCTGTTATTTATCTTTTTTAAAAGTTTTGTATGTATATATACTTGTATACACACATACAAATATATACATATTTTAAATATATATATTTAAAATTTTTAAACATAAGGTCAAAAATAGAATTTTACTTATTAAGAGTAGGAAACCATTTTCCATCTTCAGTGTAAAGTGTTTAGCTGTAATTATGTATCTAATTATGATTGTCAGGATGATCATAGGAGAATTCAACAGTGTGAACATTTCATTTTTGTAAACCCCATTCCTTTCATTTCACATTGCCAAGTATAAGTGGTATAATTCATACTATTTCCCTCCATCTTCACCACACTTTTCACATTCCCATAAATGTAGGTTTATGAGAGTGCGTACCATATACAATAAGGACATAAAGACACAATTCAAAATTGAGATTGAAGAGAGAAGTGATGTATGTCCTACTTTCTATTTGTTTCAAAATCCTGAACATTTCTTTTTCTCCCCATATTTCCCTACCTATTGATCATTCCCTTTCCCCACCAAAAGAACACTTTTAATAAAATATTTATTACATTTGTTGTTTGATTAAGAGTAAATATTAAGAGTATTATTGGAGTGAATGGTGTTTAGGGTATAAGAAGTTCAGCAAAACTACAAACAAGATAAAGTTTCACCAGGCTAACTGTATATATATGTATGTATATATGTATGCATGTACATAGTTTGCAGACTCTATGGTAACTATGAGGGAAATTAAAAATTAAGAAAGAAGAAGACATAAAGGGTAGGGTGTGTACCTAGTGATAACTAGACTACTCGGAACTACTAGGTTACTTGAAAAGGGAATGAGTAGAATTGGGGAAGAGAGACCCCAAAAACATATTAAAAAACTTTTAGTTTTGTTTTGTACATTGTTTCTTTCTGTACTTCTACTAAAAGTTTAAGAAAGAAAGAGAAGGAGCGAAGGATGGAAAAAAAGAGAGAGAAGGATGGAAGGGATGAAGGAAGGAAGGAAGAAAGGAGAGAGAGAGAGAGAATGGAGAAAGGAAATAAACCTGGCCATGTATTCTTTAAATATATACTTAGTATATCCTGTGAGTCAGGCATCATATGGAACTCCTCCTAAAACATGAAGATACTTAGACCACAGCTTTTCTCTTTCGAATGCTATTAACCCTACACAAATCAGCTCCAAAATCTTAATATATTTAAGGCGTATCTGAAATAAATAGGTACGTGTGTTTATATGTATGATATATGTATAAAACATGTAAGTATATGTGTAAATAAATACTCAGACATATGTATGTATGTATGTTTTTTGAAAATATATATGTATCCCCCCTTTTTTTTTTGTTTCTTTGGCCATGCCCACAGCATGTGGGAGTTAATGGGCCAGGGATCAAAGCTGCACCACCGAAGTGACCTGAACTGATGGAGGACAATGCCAGATCCTTAACCCTCTGAGCCACAAGAAAGCACCAAACATTGGGAAAAGGTCACTTTTTTTGGCCATGTGGAAGTTCCCAGGGCAGGGATCAAACCTCAACCAGAGCCACAGCAGTGACAACACCAGATCCTTCTGCACCACAAGGGAACTCCTAAAGTTTCAAGTATCTAAGATCATGAGAACAATGGATTTCTTTAGTAGTTATAGCTATCTTGGGAGACCTCGAGGCTCTAATAAAATATTCAGGGCAGACCCCAGATGACTCCAGTACAAATTTAAATCTAAAGGGTAAATTTTTTTTTTTTTTTGTCTTTTCTAGGGCCACACCTGCGGCATATGGAGGTTCCTGGGCTAGGGGTCTAATTGGAGCTGCAGCCACCAGCCTATGCCAGAGCCACAGCAACACGGGATCTGAGCTACACCTGCAACCTACGCCACAGCTCATGGCAATGCCAGATCCTTAACCCACTGAGCGAGGCCAGGGATCGAACCTGAAACCTCATGGTTCCTGGTCAGATTCGTTAACCACTGAGCCACGACGGTAACTCCTTTTTTGTTTTTTTTTTGGGGGGGGGGCTAAAATATTTAAACTACACTTTTTCCTAGGATTTTTGATCCTAGGACATTAATCACATGAGAACAAACTGTTAAGATAGCCATCACAGCAGTTTTTTTTAAATTGCCTTGAATGTAGTAAGTCAGAGTACTTAGATCTACTCGCTCATTCAAAGTTTAGTTGTAACTTACTTTTTGCTTATTATGTACCAGGTTTTTGGTGAAGAATTGCTATACCTGAGTAATAAAAAAACTTGGCTTCTGTCAGTGTATACACTAGTCAAATGGACTCAAAGTTTTTTCTTCCAATACTTGAGTGTCAGAACAAGGAAAAAACAAAACTATATAGTGCATGGGTAATTTGTTCCAGAAAAAAAACATTCTACTTCTCCCATTTTTAAGCACTCCTGATATATATACAAAAGGACTCAATACTAAGAAGGATCTTGTTTCATATAATCTGTTATTGTCAACATCTTCTTCCGGAGAAAGATGGAAAATTGACAACAGAAACATTTCTATAATCCTATAACATTTTCTGTATTTTTCTTAAGATTTATAGATTGTTGCGAGACATGTTTTTATAATATTTTCTTAGCCTCTTTGCTGAAAACTCCATCTTCTCCTTCCTTACTTTGTCCCGTCTTCCTGCGTGAGAAACAGTCACGGTGATGGTAAATGACTTGAGCTTAAGAACAAAGACCTAAGGACATGGGTTATTCCCGGGGTCAGCTGAATGAGGATATAATACATTGGTCTAGGCACGCCGGACCTGTGCAGATTGGAACGCCCTTTGCACAAGCATGATAGGTCCTCTAAAGAATAAAAGAAAGAGGAACCTCATGGCCAAGTGGTTTATGAGTGGTCCTTAGCAGAATATGCATTAGAAAAGAGAACCAAGGTGCAAACCTAGGCACACAGGGTTGCCACAAACAGGCATGCCCTTTGCAGAAGCACAGGGAGGATTCTCTGAAATGCTATGCATAGATAGCTAGCTCAAATGCTAATGATTCTTAAATGCCTAAAGTTTAGAGTAAAAGTTTAACCATCTACCAGCTAAATGACTTTTAAAATAATAAAAGAACTTACAAAATAATGAAAAAAACTCTATATCCTACACCTACAACCCCCTTTTCACTTGACATAATCTTCAAGAGCACAATAAAAACAGTGTGGTTTCTTGAGGCAGGGCTCTTGGTCCCTGAGACCTTGAGGTTCCCCCCACCCCTTTCCCACCTTTACTTAAGATAAATGTCTCTGTGTCTTGTTTTATGTTAACTTTTTTTCCTTAAGGTCCATAGCACCCATTCTTCAGCCCCATCCTGCTGAGCTGGTCTCGGCAATAGATTATATTCTATTTTCAGGACTGTTAGAATGACCTGAAACTTTCAAAAGGCTCAAAATCAAAAAGGAACTATAAATATCACTTCATTAATTTTTAATTTAAAAACATCTTCTTCAGCTTAAAATCTTTTTTTGTGCTGTATTAAAACAAACACACATACACACAAGTATTTGGATGCAATATCTGCATGTGTATGTTTTATTGCAATGAAAGCAATTTAGTTGTCTATAATAGTTGAATGCATATTTTTTAATTCTTACAAAATTATATAAATTCCAAAGGCAAAAAGGAGGCCGTTTTTCATATTGCAAATGTCTGACCCAGGTAATGTAATTTAGCCATTTTTATTTAAGCACATTAAGCATTTACCTTTTGACTTTTTTACTTTCTATTTTTTAAAATTTTATTGAAGTACAGTTGATTTACAATGTTATGTTAATTTCTGCTGCACAGCAAAGTGATTCAATTGTACATATATATATTCTTTTTCAAATCCTTTTCCATTATGGTTTATCACAGGATATCAAATGTGGTTTCCTATGCTATACAGTAGGACCTTGCTATCTACCTAGCATATATATACTAGTTTGCATCTACTAATCCAAAACTCCCAGTCCTTCCCTCAGCCACCACCATTCCCTTTGACAGAAACAAGTTTGTTCTCTATGCTCTGTGAGTCTATTTCTGTTTTGTAAAGAGGTTAATTTATATCATTTTTTTAAGATTCCACATATAAGTGATATCATATGGTATTTGTCTTTCTTTTTCTGACTTTCTTCACTTAGTATGATAATCTCTAGGTCCATCCTACTGCAAATGGCATTATTTCATTCTTTCTTATGGCTGAGTGACATTACACAATGGTAGTATATACACTGGTGTGTGTATATTATCACAAATCAAATCTTTTAACCATTCATCTTTTTTTTTTTTTTTTTTTTTGTCTCTTTGCCATTTCTTGGGCCATTCCCACGGCATGTGGAGGTTCCCAGGCTAGGGGTCAAATTGGAGATGTAGCCGCCAACCTACACCAGAGCCACAGCAATGCCAGATCCGAGCCGCGTCTGCAACCTACACCACAGTTCATGGCAACACCAGATCCTTAACCCACTGAGCAAGGCCAGGGATCAAACCCGCAACTTAATGGTTCCTAGTTGGATTTGTTAACCACTGAGCCACTAAGGGAACTCCTAATCATTCATCTTTTGAAGGACATTTAGGTTGTTTCCATGTCTTGGCTACTGTAAACAGTGCTTATGAACATAGGAGTACATGTATCTTTTTGGATTACCATTTTGTCTGAGTATGATTTTTTAATTATATTAATAAAACATTAATTCATCAAAATGTTTTAAGTATCATGAAGTTTCAAATAATATAGTTTTACTGTAAAGGACACATATTTTTCAAAGAAAATCCCAGTCTAAAGAGGTATTTTGATATTTGACTTATCATCAATAGCAAAGTTACATAGATGTTTAAAAATATTTAATAGTATTTCAAGTAGAAATATTACACAAACTTGCTGAGGCATTTTTCTTATTCCTTAAGAGTTTTGAAACTTTGCTATTGAGAGATGGATGCTCAATTCCTGATTATTATTAAATCAATATGTTCTTTATATGACTACACAAAAAAATTCCATTTTCCTACTCCTATCTTATGAACCCCAGGTATGAGTTTTTTAGCTGGAAATAATTTGATAAAACATCAGGAAATTGTTCAAGATCACTAACTGTTACATAAGATTGGACCACATACCTAAATAGGAAGCTGGTGGGAAATAATTTGATCCAATTTCACATTCTGTTAATTAAGCAGATAAAGCACCATGGCAGAGACTTTCATGAATTGTATATTGTTGTCTGTTGTACTTCACAAAATTTAAGTTGTGGATTCAGTCCACTTTATTTTATTCTTTAAAAATTCAAGAATGTCATAAAAATAAGTATGCCACTCCTCCCTAATTAAAAACTATGCATATGTAAGATATTTGTATGATTTAATCTGTGGCATTCTTTTAATTGAAAAGGAAAAGTCATGCAGATGACACAACACACTTAAACACTATTCATTGTGGACTCGCTCACATTAATCATGTACTTTATGAACCAAGAAGACATGCTATAACATTAATTATTATGGCAGCTTGAGAATACTATAAAAGGGACATTACTGAGCTGGCCTATTTTCAGAGAAAAAATGTTTTATTCCAATAGGAAGTATAAACACTAAATGATAGTGACTTTCCTATCTGCAGTAACCACACCCCCACCATTTTAGCAGGGTTTCCCTATAGGGTGAACAATTAAATTATCTTATTAATTGCTTTTCCACATTAAATTCATCAAACAATGAAAAATTGTCCACTGAAACTACCTACACTTAAAAAAATAAATAAAAATCTGTTATAATCTACCTACCCACCGACCTAAGCTCTATTTTTCCTCCCTCTTTCATCTTTTCCTTCTCTTCTCTCTTTCTCCTTCTCTCTCTCTCTCTCTCTCTCTCTCTCTCTCACACACACACACACACACACACACACACACACACACGCACACACAGACGCACACCCCCTAGAGGCAGCTCCATATCCTCTCCTCTGGTACTTTGTAATCTTGGTTGTCCCATTTATCTAGTCTTGCTCTGTAACATTATCCATTCTTTTTTTTATCTGTGAAATCTAGTCTCTCTGCACTTGTCTCTTTTACTTAAGGGCACCAAAACTCCTCTTCTCAGGTATATAGATCTTGTCTATCTCTCTGTTGAATAAAAATAAATAAATCTAAAATATTAAAAGCCACATAACAGAGCAAAAAAAAAAAAAATGACTTAAGGCAGGAAAAAAATGGTGAATAAGCCATTTATGAGTGAGAGACTCTGGAAACTTAAAAGCTGAGAGGTTAGAGAACTGTACAGCTAAAAATGTTAAGAGAGATTTCACGTCAATAAGGTAAAGATTAAATGACTTTATGATTAATAGTTACTCTGGAAGTGGCTAATAGGACTGTAAAAGCAAAACAGAAAGGGCTATAAGTTTAAAGCATGAGAGTGATAGAACAAGTTATTTTGGTATTTATTAATTCAAAGAATAGAGAATACAGTTGATGATTAAACTACCATAGTGCAGGATTTCAGCATATTAATTGAACATGGTGGTAGATTTATGGCAAAAATACTTGCGCAACAAAATCTTGATGGCTTCCAAAGTAATATTTCTTTTCTACACCCAACATTTCATGTTTGCCTCTTTAGATCTCCTCTCACAGGTGGACTATATCTGCATGGAGTTTCATGGTTTGCCAACAATTACTTTTTAATTGAGTTCTTGTTAGTCTTTAGAGAAAATGATTTAATTTGGTCATTTTTATGTTCAGATGAACCTGAATAGGACTGGCTTATATTCAACTAATTTAAAGGAGAGCTGTGAAAAAGCTGTGGAAGAGGGAAACTGTTTTCCAAACAAGAAAAATTAGACCATATTTGTGATACCTGGCAGCTTTTTTCATCTAAGTTTGTAGGCATAGATCCTAGTATTAGGCAGACTTTCATTCATTTCACCTTCAGATATACTACATAGATTTGGAACTAATTCTGTATGGTGAATACCTGAAGGAAGAAATGATCCCTGAGATGAAAGATACAGCAGTCGCGGTCAATTTATATTTATAAAATGGACAGAGAAATAATCATCACAAAATACTATCACATAAAACTGAGGTTTTTTGCTAATTTGTAAAACAAAAATTCTATAGAAATACATTTAAATTGAAGATATACAAACTAAAATATATAAGAACATTTTGATACATGAGCTGGTGACTGGATAAATTGCATATGGGTAATTAAAAATTGGCTATTTGGCAAATTTAATAAAGTAATGAAAAATCACAAGATTTATAACCTTAAGGAGACCTATATTTTAAATTTACTGTCATCACTTACTACCTTTACAACTCCACGCACTTTGCATCAATTATATTATCTATGAAAACCACAAAAACAGATACTTAATCTAATGAAATAGTTGAATGGGTTAATTAATCTACACTGTAAGGAAGCATACTATAATTCTTAAGGCATGATATAGTCTTATCTGTGCTTAAATATGATTTTTGTGATTCCTCCACTTTTAATACATATTTACACGTTCACATGGCAACAGGTTTATAGCATTCTTATACAACTACAGAGTAGAATTAATACACTATTATGTATATGTATATTACATACTATATCTTTATATTTCCCTTATTTACCTGTGATAAACACATAATTTATACATATTTACCTGCTACATTCACACACACATATACATAGATTTTTATAAATTGAAGAGGCTAATTATAACCCCTAGCATAACCACTAATAAAATACCCCAAAATATATACAAAGGGAAATAAAAAAGGAAAAAGAATGGCAAACTACAAAAAAAAGTCAAGCACAAAAGAGAGGAATATACATATAGATATAATGTATAGCAAACAAAAAAGGACAGATGTAAATCCTTCCTTATGTGCAATTACCTAAAATATGAATGGATTAAATGCTCTAGTCAAAAAGCACAGACATATAGAATTTTCCAATAATTACTGTAGAACCATTTATTTTTTTTTCTTCTGTCCTATCAAGTTTTGCTTCATATATTTTAAGGGTTTCTTTGTAGGTATATATGTGTTGAAAATTATTATATGTTCTAATGAATTGGCCCTTTCTCTATGTTTAGTATTCTATTTTGTATCTCATAGTAATTTCTTTTTAATGGCCACACAGATGGCATATTGAATTTCCCAGGCTAGAGTTTGAAACGGAGCTGTGGCTGAGGCCTATACAAAACCCATGGCAATGACAGATCTTTAACCCACTGAGCAAGGCCAGGGATCAAATCTGCAACCTCAGGGAGGTTAACATCAGGTCCTTAATCTGCTGAGGCACAATGAGAACTCCAAGTAATTTTTGACTTACATTAACTTACATTAACAGAACTTAAGTAACATTATTAACCAACTAAGCCTAACACACATATATAGAACATGTCACTGAAGAATACTCATTTTCCTAACTGCACATGGAACTGTCTCCAGGTTAGATCATATCTTAGGTCATAATGCAAGTCTTAGTGAGTTTAAAGGGATTTAAAGAACCCAAAGTATCTTTTCTGACTAAGAATAAAACTAGAAATCAAGACCAGAGGAGAAGTGGAAATTTTACAATTATGTATAAATAAAGCATCATATGTTTAAACAATCAATGGGTCAAAAAAGAAATTAAAAGAAAAATTAGGAAATACTTCTAACTAAATGAAAATAAAGACACTATATGCCAACATGTATGCGTTACAGTGAAAGCTGTCCTCAGAGGAAATTTATAGTTGGAAAAGCCTACATTTACAAAGAATAAAGCTTTCAAATCAATAACCTAACTTTAACTCATAAATAGAAAGAGAAGACCAAATTAAATCCAAAGTGAACAGAAGAAAGGAAATAATAAAGATTAAATAGAGAATAGTTAAACAAAATCAATGAAATAAAAATTTGTCTCTTTGAAAAGATCTGAAATATGGACCAACTTAAGTAATCACACTTTGAGGGAAAACTTGGGGTTGCTGGGGAGGTTGGGGGACAGTGGGTATAGGGATGGATATGGGTTTTGGATTGGCATGTGCATACTGCGGTGTATGGAGTGACTGGACAATGGGAAACTGCTGTGTGGTACAGGGAACCCTGCCCGGTATTCTGTGATAATCTATATGGGAAGAGAATCTGAAAAAGAATGGATGTGTGTGTAAATATGGCTGAGTCACTTTGTTGTACAGCAGAAATTATCACAGCATTGTAAATCAACTATACTTCAATAAAGCTTTTTAAAAGATAAATTTAAAAAGAGAGAATACTCAAATTACTAAAATCGGGAATAAAATTGGGAACATTACTATTTACAGATATAAATAGGATTATAAGAGAATACTATAATCAATCACATGGCAACAAATTAAATAACTGATTAAATTAACATATTCCTTGAAAATACATTTTACCAAACTGATCCAAGAAAAACAGAAAATCTTAACAGACATATACGAGTAAAAACATCTGCACTAAAAACCCTACAAAGAAAAGTTCACATGAGTGCACTGGTAAATTCAACCAATCACTTCAAAAGAAATTAATAGTGATCCATTTCAAATTCTTCCAGGAAACAGAAGAGGAAGGATCACTTCAAATTCATTCAATAATGCCTGCATTACTCTGATAATGAAACTGAACAAAATTCCAAGAAAATTATAAAGCAATATACCTTATAAATATACTAGCAAAAACCCTCAACAAAATATGAAACAACTATTCCAGCATATTAAAAAGATTACACTATGACTAAATGGGATTTATCCTTTTAATAGAAGGACAGTTCAGTATATAAAATAATGATGATGATAATAATAATAATAATAATAATTACAGCACATTGAAGGGGAAAATCCCACTGCATATGATTACCTCAATTGATAGAGAAAACACATTTGAAAAAATTCAACACCCTTTCTTGATAAAAATCCTTAACAAATTAAAAACTAAAAGGAATCTCCTTAACTGAATAGAGTACATTAATGAAAAAACCACAGATAATATCTTAATTGTGTAATACTAAATAGCTTAACCTAAGATCGGTAATGTGACAAGGATGCTCAGTGGGACACTTCTATTCAACCTGTATTGGAAGCAACCTTGTATTGGAAGCTGGAAAAATTAAGCAAGAAAAAGAAATAAAAAGCATCCAAATTATAAAAGATAAAGTTAAAATATCCTCATTTGCAGGTAACAAACATAGAAAGCATACATTTTACATGTAGAAAAACAAAGAATTCACACATACACAAATATTCAGAGACAAAAAAATTTCAGCAAAGTTTAGGATAAAACATAAATACACAAAAATTAGTTGTATTTCTATTAAAACAGCAAAAACAAACCAAAAGGAAATTAAGAAATCTATACCATTTATAATAACATCCAAAAGAATAAAATACTTAGGAACAAACTTAATGAAAGAAGTACAAAACTTAAACTCTGAAAAATCCAAATCATTGATGAAAGATGTAAAGAAGGTCTAAACAAATAGTGAGACATTCCATATGCATGGATCAGACGACTTAATATTGTCAAGATGGCAATCTGACTTGAACTGATCTAATCTATACATTCAATCCCTATCAGAATCACGACTGCCTTCTTTGTAGAAATTTACATGTTCATCCTAAAATTCATATGGAAGCTCAAAACAACAACGAAAAAAGTCAAAACGATCTTGAAAAAGAAGAACAAATTAGGAGAACTTACCTTTCCTGATTTCAAAATTTATTACACAGTTACAATAATTAAAACATCATCCAGGCACATGGATAGGTATGTAGATCAATGGAATAGAAATAAATTCATACATGTATGGTCAACTGATTTTTGACAAGGGTACCAAGACAATGTAACTGAGACAGAATAGTCTGTTCAACACATCATACTGAAATAACTGGATAGCCATATGCAAAATAAGGAAATTGACACCATACCACATACCAAGTACAAAAATTACCTTAACATGGACCAAAGACTAAATGTAAAGTCTCAAACTATAAAACTCTTAGAAGAAAACCTAGGAGTAAATATTTGTGACCTTGAATTTGGCAATGGGTCCTTAGAAATAACAGCAAACACTCATGTAAGAAAAGAAAAAAATAAGTTATAGTTCATCAAAGTTAAAAATTTTGTGCATCAATAAAGTAAAAAGAAATTTAAAAAGAATGGCAGAAAATATTTTCAAATTGCATAAGATGATACAAACATAGAAAAAACTCTTGTAAAAAAATACACATAACATTAAAAACATCCCAAGGTTATGAATACACGTTTCTCCCCAAATATAAATAAATGGCTATTGAGCACATGAAGAGATGCTTGATATTATTTGTCACCAAGAAAATACAAATCAAAACCATAGTAAGGTTCCACCCTACACAGAGTGGAATGATGATAATCAAAATGTCAAATAATAACGAGTGTTGACAAGGATGTGGATGTGATAAAATCAGAATATTTATAGACTGTTGGTGGGAATGAAAAATTTTCTAGCCACTTTGGAAAACAGTCTGAAAGTTACCCAAATTTTAAACATAGTGTTATCATTTGACCCAACAACTTCACTCATAGGTATATATATTCAAAAGTAATGGAAATAAATGTGCATATGGTAACATAGATGAATATTATTAGCAGCATTACTCATAACAGCCAAAAGGTGAAAACAACTCAGCATGTTTATCAACTTATGCACAGGTCAATAATATTGTGATATACCTCTACAACACGATATCATTTGTCCATAAATACATCAAAATCCTGTTAAATGTACAACTTACACAGACGTTGAAAACACGTTAACTAAAAGAAGCCAGTCACACAGGATCATGTGTTATTTCATTTATATAAAATGAAAAGAACAGGAAAATCTTTAGAGTAGATTAGTGTTTGCTTAGGATTGAGGAAGGCGAGGGGATTAGTAGGTGATAGATAAATGGTATGGGCTTTCATTTTGGATGATGAAAATGTTCTAAATTTGACTGTGGTTATTGTTACACAACTGTGAATATACTAAATATCATCGAACTGTACACTTTAAGTACATGAATTGTATGGTATGTAAGTTCGTGAATTGAGTCTCAGTGGAGGTATTACAAAAAAATTGTCCATATATGCGTAAGTCTATTTCCAGAATTTCTCATCTTTTCTCATTGATCTATTTGTCCCTCTTGATATAAAAACACAGTTATAGTTTTGTAGATTTATACAATTTTTGAAATCAGTTTAGCCCTTTGACTGTCTTTATTTTTTGAAAGTTGGAGGTCCTTGGAATTTCTGAATGAATGAAAGAGCATGTCAATATTTATAAAAAGCCTGCTGAGATTTTAATAGTTATTTCATTTAGACATATTTGGCATCTTCAGAATAGTAAAAACTTCTGAGACATGACTAAGGATATCTCTTTCCTTTTATTTAAGCTTTTTTTTTTTTTTTGTCTTTTTAGGGCCGCACCTGTGGCATATGGAGGTTCCCAGGCCAGGGGTCGAATCAGAGCTGTAGCTGCTGGCCTACACCACAGCCACAGCAGTGCGTGATCTGAGCTGCATCTGCGACCTACACCATAGCTCATGGCAACACTGGATCCTTAACCCACTGAGTGAAGCCAGGGTTCGAACCTGCATCCTTATAGATACTAGTCAGATTTGTCTCTACAGAGCCACAATGGGAACTCCTAAGCCTTCTTTAATTGCTTAACAGCAATGAGCAATGCTTTTAGTTCTCAGTTTGAAGGTCTCATTCATTTTCTTTAAGACTTATTATGTTTTAGATTATTATAGACATTATTTTTATTCCAGATGTTTTAAATTTCAGAGGATTTTTATAGTGACATTCCACACTGCAATCCTCCCATACTTGTCTATTAGTCCTAATAACCTAGTAATATTTTTGTAAATCCATCAGATTGTTCTCCAAATTAAGGTAGTTTTACTTCTTCCTTTCCAACCTGGATACCTTATTTTCATACCTTATTACACTTATTAAAACCTCCATCATAATATTAAATAGAAGAGTGAGATATACTTGCCTTTTTCCTGATTTTAAAGGGAAAACATTCCGTCATTTGCTACTAATTATGATGCTAACTGTAGAGTTGGTGCAGATGCTTATTATCAGGCTGAAGAAACTCTTCTAGTTGGCTGGAAGTTTTTCTTTTCAAAAGTGAATTTGGGATTTTGTTCAATTTGTCTCGCATATGTTGAGGTAATTGGTATTGGCTATGACTAAACAGAAGCAATCTTAAGCTGTATATGGGCTTATCTTCAATTCAATAACATGTTAGAGTGGGCACCTGAACAAAATTAGTGGAAACACTGGATTTGGCGCAGGAAGAAGGAACCCCCATTCACCTGTTTTTCAGGTGAAACCACTTTTTTCTATTCTTCAAAACTTATTATCAGCCAAAATTAAAGTGTTCAGAATGTATTCTTTTAGACCTCTCTGCCTTTGTATATTGTCTAATACTTCCAATTTACATTCTCAATATTTCCATGTGTTTGTTGTACCTCCAATCATATTTGTCTCAAAAATTCATTAGGAATTTTTTTCAAAAGGGACTGAGTAACTTTTTAAGCTTCTACATGGAAATACAGAGTTCTACTTTGTAATTAAGAACATTAATATTATCATATCGATAGTATTTTGGGAGTTGAGGACAGCATCACAGCACTAATTTGGAACTATGTAATATTTTTCAGTGTTTAGAAAATTTCTATTTCACTGGGTTGCATACTCTGTGAGGTCATTCAGAACCATATTTTTTTTATTTGAAGTATTTCTTTAAATGTCTTTTTCTACATACTGTAACTTGTCAGAATATAAATGCTTCTTCTTTGTTTAAATATTGAATGAAAAATGGTCTTAATGACAAATATTGCAAAGAGTTTACCTATGTGCAATTAGCTTTCTTTCAGCCATTAGATTTCAGTTCTCCCTTATTTAACAGCTTAACAAATTATCCTAAGTGAGGGACTGTATGGTGTAATGTGATGCTTATGCGACTTTAAAATACAGTGTTTCCATGGGAAAAAAAAAACAAAATTACAATCCAACATGAGATAAAATCATGGATTTTAGAGACTAGCATTGTGACTAATCCATGGATATCAGAAATGATGACACCTAAGAGACAGATTAATTACAACATTTCATAAAGAAAAGTGATACAGCACAGTCAACAAAACAAACTAAATCTATGGATATAATTTAACAAACACAACATGAAGAGATATCCTGTACTAAGAATGGAAATTGATACTATCATTGGTGAGATTGCAGCTGCAATGCTGTCCTAATTCTAGGACACTTCAATATAAGGCATATGTGGTAATGCAGGAAAGAGTCCAGGATAAAAACAACTGAATAATGAGCACGGAAGACTGATTTATGGGGCGACATTAAAGCAGCATAATATTTATAGCTGGGCTAAAGGAATATGAAAATGATCTGCAAATATTTGAAAGATGTAAACAACAAGTAGAAAAGGAATTCTTGAGGAGGAAGCAGAATTAGAGGCAATCTGAATGAAAAGTGGCAGGGTTATTTATGCCTAGCAAAGATTAAAACACACACATAACTTCCTGACTAGACTACTAAACAGAAGAATAGTCTTTCTCCCTAAGCATTAAATGCCCTCCTGCACAAAACACTAAAATGTGTTATTTTATGGATTACTCATGCAATGACAGGCAGAGAGTGTGAATTATTTTATCGAAACCAGAATAGAAAGATAGAGGATATGTTATCTAACTCACTGTCTGAATCTACAGAGGAGAATTCCATTTTTTTCTTTAAGAATGTAAAGACTTTTTTTGTTTGTTTTCTAAATCCTTCACATAAGAGGATATTTGCGATGATTGGAAATGGCTCATCACTAAAATAATAAGCAGGCAAGGAACATTTACACAGAAAAGCTGTGCTAAGATGCTACTCCAAGAGGAGAGGACGAATGATTGGCATTTAAGTAGACTTACAGATGGCAGCTTCTCCAGTGTAGTGTTTCAACATGTGCATCTATGAATCTAGCCTTTCACTTGTTCCAATTTCTCTCCTCCAATTATCTCACCTAACAACATAAATTGATAATATCACTGGCAAAGTCCATTAACAATTCCCAGGAAATAAAAATAGAGTCTGGGTAATAAAATAAAGTCTAACCTTTTTTTCCACTTTGTTCTTAGTCTAGCTGCAGTTTCTCAGAGGCGGGCCGCATGCAGAGGTCTTATGCCTGGGACTTCTGACCAGAGCTCCTACTGCAGAAAAGGCTGGCTATCTGGACACCTCAGCCCCATGGGAAGGGTGTAGCAGCAAGTGACACCTCAATTAAAGATGGGGGAGGCAGCAGTGGGAAGTGTTCAGAGATGCTGCCCCCAGCACTGTCATCTGGAGCTTGAGGAACACTGACTGCTGCCGCTGCTGCCGCGCTGGACTTGTAAGCACTCTGCCCCACTCCACCCCCTCACTTTTCCTGTAGATAAGAACTCTATAAAGCAGCCCCACCCACAGCCTCTCAGAGCAGAAGGCTCTAGACCACCTGCTCACACTTCTCCATTCTCTCATCAAAGAATAAAGCTCTCCTTTGCTTCTGAACTGAAGTTGGTCTCATTCTATTGGCTAGAGCAACACCAGGTAGAAGGACCCTGTTGGGAGACCAACATGTGAGTCCATAACAGTAATTCAGTCCTATGTTTATTCACCAGAATTTCTCATTAGTTTCACACATCTTAAAAAAAAATATGATTTAAGGCATTTCTCTCTTTTCAAATCCCTTCCCATATTCACATTCCCTTCCTATAAAACAGCATTTCTCACCTTTTTTTCAGTAACTTTCAGCAACAATCCTCATTTCACATCTTTATTTTACTTCTCCTTAGAGCTGGATCACATTCCCTAATATTATAATCACTTCTTTGTATATATACTAAAATTTCTTGGACAAGAGTCTCTCTGTTCCTTGTATTCTCCTGGAGAATAAAACTATGTCTAAACTTTTATTCCATTCTTGAATATGGATAGACTAAACATTTTTCAATGTGTGCTGTATATGGAAAATATTAAATATTAGTGTAAATATATTACCTCCCTTTTTTGCAATGGTGCATGTCCAGCCAGATAATTGTATTTCCAGCATCTTTCACCATTATGACAGGCTGTGCCCACATAACTAATTTTTCATTGATTAAAAGTTAGCAGAAGCAATATTTTTATCCTTTGTCTCTCTACTTACACAGAAATTTAAGCAAACAATCTCTCTCTTCCATAGCCTGGATAAGTTTGCAAGCCATATTTAAACACAGAGATAAAGTTAGCCCCTAGAGGAAAGCCAATATAAATGCTGGAAAGAAACTAAGAAATTCAGTGATCTTCAGGAGAAGGAGCAGAGCTCCCTATTAACCAGAAACAATCATTCCAGGTCTGGATTACTAGAAACAAAAATAATCTTGCAGCTTCTGAAGCTGCATTATTTTTAGAATATCTCAAAGTTGCTGATTCTTTAACTTAACCTATCTGCAGGGACCACCTTATATCCACTACCATCACCCTCAATATATTCCTAATGTTACCAAGCAATTTTTCCATATTTGACTACTCAGCTCATCTTTCTACTCCCCTGAGGGATGATTTTAGACACTGTTTTCTCTCCTCAGGTATCCAAAACCTTTTTTCCATCCTCCCTTTTACTCTACAGCTTTGCATTTTACTTCACTTGAAAAGGAAAAAAAGTAATCAATTTAGTATCACCATAGCCAACTACCTATTACAACCTGCCTCATATGTTAGTACTGATTAACTTTATCACCTATTCCTTAGCTCAAAGATATCACCCCAGTGATTTCTCTCCTTCCCTACATAATTAATTTCCTTCAAATGTTTTTTTATCATTCCTATCTGTATGAAAATAAGCAGTTAGACAACCCATCAAAAATAGCAACAATAATGACTTCATTGATGGCCCCTTCTCCCTCACCAGCTGCTGCATATTTCTTCTCTTCTTCAGGGATACTTGATTGCTTAAATCAGAGGTAAGAAGTCATAGAAAGTTCCTTCATATATTGAGTTTTCTTAATATACAGCAAGTTCCTTAGTTTAGCAGACAAAGGTAATTGTACAATTCCTACTATTAATATTTGAACTCATACATTGTATTATTTCAATGTACTTATTTCAAGTAAAAATTGATAGATTTTACAATATAGAGAAAAAAACTGAATTAAATTATAGGGTAAATATGTCCTTTTCAAATAACTCTGCTTAACCCCTTTTATCATGCCCTACAAAGGTATAAAATGTCAATTTTGTGACGTGATAGATCAGGTTATTAGCAATTTAAACCCTCTCCCCCTTTTTCTACATCTGTATCCCCCATTAGTCACCAAAATGAAATCCTTGTTGTTTTTGTTCAGACTGTTCTACATGTTATTTTTGGAAAAACTATTAGCACCACACCTAACCATGCCTCTTCTATCTTTTCTTACACCTGGACTGCCATCTCTTTCCTCTCACTTTCTGCATATCTCCCAAATCAACTATGAAAAACGTGCTCGCTATTCTACAGGCCATGTTTCTAATTGTACTACTAATTTCATACTGCAGTACAAACTAAAGTATAGCATCTTTGTCATTTCATTTGTATAAATGTATGTTATTTTCTCAACCAGATTTCAAAGTTAAAGGAGTATATAAATATTAAATTAAGGATAATTTAATAAAGCAAGGAGCATATGTGGGAGGTGATAAAATATGGAACGGTAAGGTCAATTATGATGAAAATCAAATAGAAAACACTTCAAAACTCCTAAGAGCAAATGAAGTTAGGAGAATATAATTCCTTGGAAAACATAAATTTGCTGTTTTGTTTTTTGTTTAAGTGAAGAGTGACATGATCAATACTGATCCTTAATAAGATTATTTTGAAAAACATTTACATAGTAAATTGAAAGGAAAATGAAAAATGGAATATGGAAACTGATCATTGCAGAATAAGAAAAACTGAAACAAAAATGGCAGTAAAAATAAGGAAGCAGAGTGAATATCATGGTGAAGTAACTAGAGCCTCTCTTAAAGGATGAAAGACTGTTTTTTCCAGTTCCAGGAACTATTGGCTACTAGTGTCAAGGTGAACAACCAATGCCTAAAGGAAGCTTTTTTTTCTCAAAGTCATGCCCTCTTTCTGAAAACAGTCAATACTGAATTACTGGTCAATATAAACAAAGCCTGGTCATATTATAAGTTATAAACATACTATCTTATTAGAATTATAAATAATAAAGCATGATTATTCAGAAAAGCAAGACAATTATTTTCAACTCAAAAACCAGGGAAAATACAAGAGAGGAAAATATGAGTATATGATACAATAGAGAAGAATATGAATATAGGATACAGTAGCGACATTTGCACAGTAGTAGCTCAATAAATATCTGTGAATTGAAGAATAAAAATACATGCGAAGAACCAAAACTTTTTAACGTTAACAATATAGTTTCTACAAGATTTTTAATATCAGGATTATATTGAATTTTAATAACAGTTTAATAAATTTCAACTTCTGATTAGGAGAACAATTGATATAATTATTAGGAAAATGCAGAGAATAGGGTTCTTTCATTAATTATGCCTCTTTCGCTGCAGGCAACAAAAAACAATTTGAGGGAAAAATAACTGAAAATGCAATAAATTAGAGAAAGCTTTATATGAGGAGAGTTTTTTTTTTTTTTTTTTTTCATGGAAACCAAAAGTAAGGATTCAGGTTAATATTAGAATTCAAGCAACATCTCTGCTTTTCTTTGTGCACTTGCTATTGCCCTTTGTGAACCACTTATGTTGATTCAAAAAATAATAATCACCATAGCACCCAACTTTATGTGTAAAAATTTAGACTATATAGAGAATGTAAGCCATAGCTACTAATTATGAATCTTGCATGAAATAAACTTTTTAGCATAAATTATTATGGCTAGAGGTGGACAATAGGCACAATTTATTACCAATAGTAACAAACACTTATAAAGGAAAAGCAAAACATTCAGAAAACCAAAAACAAAGGACAAAACTGGTTGTTGACTTATAGACAAACACCCTAAAACTTGAATACTGCAGTTCAAAATTCACCTTTACCTTAATATTAAATACCAGATTTAGAATGTTTAAGGGAAGCACATATTTATATGATATTATAGGACATCAAGTTTAGAGAGGAACAGCTTGACTATGAGCAATATCTTCAAAACAGTTTGCCTATGGTAGGGGAATATTAAATATATTGCATTTTTCTAACTAGTTTAGGTAGATTTTGAGAATTTTCCTCTAGTTTCATCTTTCAAAATTATACTATTTTGAATGCCTTGGATTTAGAAATATTATTATGTGTTAATTTAATATTTATGAACGTGGGGTTGAATGTAAAGAGAAATCTATTTAAGAAGATAGAAGATATTTAAAATAGAAGATATATTCTCCTTAGAAAATAGATATTATGATTGTTCAATTTGTTTTTTGGAAGAAATATTATTTTTAATTTATCTGCCAGTTATTTATAATTATAGTTCAATTTTTCAAGTTTAAAAATGTTCTCATATTTTTATTAGAAGGAAAATTTAGCTTGTGAAATTAACCAATTCCCTGAGTATGGAAAAACAAAAATATCTATTTTCCACTGCCTTAGGTTATAACCTTGGTGCTACAAAGCTTCTGCTCAGATAAATTACTTCATAAAATCCTTTCTAGAAGCAGGCATACCAATAATCACATTCATCTCGGTATCTGCAAAGTATTTAAAATAAAATTATGTTGTCATTAGAAAAGTCCATTTGAAATTTCAATAACATCTCTAGAGACAAAACAGCTTGTAGGACATCATTCTTCTCCTTTCATCATTTACAATTTATTTTAATTTTATGTCATGCTCACTTATTCTAAAACTGTAATGCTCCCTCTGCTTTTTGAGCTTGATATCCTTCTCTGTCTTCATCTGAACATTTTCAAATGTAAATTTAGGGAATTTCTTTTATATTATGCAAACTCAGGACTTGTAAATGTAAAATCTGAAATATTATTACTAGAGAGTATAACAATATTGTCATACAGAGAAAGATATTCTCAATAACACAGGTATGCTAATTCAGGTGTTCAAAAGGAAAACACTGTTATCAATGCATGTGGCATTCCTAATTAATTATTAGTCATGTCCTTAGTAAAATGAATTTACTCTACACATGAGCCCTGGGGTGTTACAATAGCAAATTTATTTTTTAATAGGGTTTTGTTTTCATTTTTTTAATTTGTATTTCACTTTTTAACACATACAGAGATGTGGATAAGTTATCATTAAACCAAGATTATTAAAAAGGTTTTAATTACATGGAATATATGACCTCAGATAAATTTCATCGGAGTAGGAAGAAATCAAAATTGGATGGAAGTGAGGGCTGATAAAGCTCTTATCAAAACAGACTTGATTTTATATGTAGTGGGATACAACTCAATGCACCACTTTGACACAACAATCTAGCATAATATATTGCTGATGTTGTTACATTATCTGAGTGAAAATGTTTGTATGTACATACAAAAATACACAACATACAAAGACAATGCTAAAATCTGCTAAGTTCGGTAGCATTGTAAATTATATCCAACAAACACTTAAATGTGTACCAAGTACCAGGCCCTCATATTAGGAATGAGTATAGAAAAGGTAGACAAAATCTCTTCCTCAAAAAATAATAAATTCTAATGAATTATGTGCTCTCTGACTTATCTGTTCTCAGTCTAACACAAGAGTCAGCAAATATTTGGGGAGAAAGGGCCAGATAATCAATATTTTAGACTTTGCAAGCTACCCAGGATCTCTATCTTCTTTATATTTTTTCCCAACACTGTAAAAACGTAAAAAAAAAAAAAAATATTTTAGAACATATACGTTACAAAAACAAGCCACAAGCTATAGTTTGCCACTCCCTTGCTCTAAAAAATAATTCATTAATTTGATCAATGTCACCAGTAAGTTGAATTCTTTTCATTATCTGAAAAATTTGGATGCTAGCTCGCAGTCTATTCTGTTCCAAGGATAGTCATTACTATAATATAACAATTCTGTGTTATGACCCATTCCATATCTTGGCCTTTAAGTAGGACTGAGTATGACTGATTGACACTCAGGACCCATTTCAATCTCCTTCCAGGCTTTTTGTTTGTTTGTTTTCCCTGCTGAGACAAGACATTTCTTTCAGACCCCCTTGATGTTAGGTTCTAGATGTGGATAAGTTGCATAAATTTGTTGCATAAAATTTTAAAGACAGTGGTAAACTTTCTGTTGCGTTGGGTTAACTGAGCAAGATCATGGATGTGACAATGTTGAGTCACTCTATGAATATTAGACGGTGACTGTAGGACTAAAAGCTACTGGACTTTGCTTTCTAGCGTCCATGATGTTGTGGAAGTTCTGGCACTAATCCCTTGATCCTAGATTCCTGAATTTCAGATTACATATGTATGTTTGATCCTAGCAGTTCCAGCAATTACCTCTTTTTACCCTCTATGTTCATAACTGTGACAGAGATCGTAGCTCTAACGGGGTTCTAATCGCCTGTTTTCTGACAATCCTTTGAGAAGCCTGAGTCTAGTGCCAACTCCTTTAGAACTTCCAATAATTCCGTAAGCATCTATTCCCCCATTTTAAATGACTTTATGCTGTAATATCTAAAATAATCTCTGTTTGGGAGTTCCCGTCGTGGCGCAATAGGAACAAATCCGATTAGGAACCATGAGGTTGCAGGTTCGATCCCTGGCCTTGCTTAGTGGGTTAAGGATTTGGTGTTGCTCTGAGCTGTGATGTAGGTTGCCAATGCACTCAGATCTGGCATTGTTGTGGTTGTGGCGTGGACAGGGAGCTGTAGCTCTGATTGGACCCCTAGCCTGGGAACCGAGTGAGGCCCTAAAAAGCAAAATAAATAAATAAATAAATAAAATAATCTCTTTCTTTTGTGTTTCTTAAAGACAATCTATTGTGTACTAGACATGGTTTAAGGTAAATATACGGGAAAAAGTTGGAAAACAGAGATTGGTTATCTGACATTGTTTTCAGTGAGACTCAATTATCACAAAATGGAGCACTGGTAATTCATGGAATGCAAGAGTAAAATGCTTTAATTATTACCCATGGTAACCTGGGATAAAATACTAACATGCTGGCCATTTTATTATGAATTAAAAATTCAAGGAAGGTGGGGGCAGATGGCAACTTCTGTTTGAACTGGAGTTCAAGTAAAACAGAGACAAGCTCAGAGCTTTGGAACATAGTCTAAAACATAATGAAGGACTAGGGAGATTTCATGACTGCGTTGAAATCATTTCTTTTACATTAGCCACAGGGGTAACATACTTAAAATCACCAGAAGAACTGACGTCATGAACAGCTGAATTAAAATGTTGGTTTAGGGAGTTCCTATTGTGGTGCAGCGGAAATGAATCCAACTAGGAACCACAAGGTTGCAGGTTTGATCCCTGGCCTTGCTCAGTGGATTAAGGCTCTGGCATCACCGTGAGCTGTGGTGTAGGTCGCAGATGTGGCTCGGATCTGGCATTGCTGTAGCTCTGGGGTAGGCCAGCAGCTACAGCTCCAATTGGACTCCTAGCCTGGAAACCTCCATATGCCACAGGTGTGGCCCTAAAATGACAAAAAGACAAAAAAAAGAGTCAGTTCAATTCACAATTATTTTAAGGTGTCTTATGTACAAATTTGGGCACAGATTTGGAAACAGAACTCTAATCACTTGAGGTGCAGAAGCAGGACCTTTCTTTCTGTCATATTTGGATGGAATCAGTTGATGCTGAATACTCCACACCACTGTCAGCGTAAGCAGCCTTTCATCTATTATTTGAGAAGGCTGAACCTTCCTTGCCTGGAAACCATATTATTACCTTCACTTGAGGCAGTGACCTTGCTAAAGAGTTTTCCAGACTATTGCCTTCAGAATGGATTAGCAATGAGATCCTGCTGTCAGGGGGTGGAACTATGTCTAGTCACTTATGATGGAATATGATAATGTGAGAAAAAAGAATGTATACATATATGTGTAACTGGGTCATTATGCTGTACAGTAGAAAAAAAAAATAAAAGGTAAAAAAAAAAGAGTTTTCTTAATGTTGTTATTCCTTCTTCACATATAAGTTGAGTCGGACCTCAGAAAATCTAAGAGAACTACACTAAATTCTCCTCAAAATAAAACAAGGTTTTGTTTATTTATTAGGCTGAATCATATGAAATTGTATTTGACCATTTTTGACCTATAAATATAATTTATATGTTTTCATCTAAAAGGTGACATAGGCATTAATAATATATGTAAAAATGGCTACTAAGTGGAGCTAGAACAGTGGCATGGGTTCTAACTTCAGTTTAACCTAGGGGTATTAATATAAGGATAGCTAGCACACATTCTGAATTTAGTGTGTTAGCTTAAGGGGCATGGGCTTGCTCAGTTGATTGTTTGAAATCTTAATAACAATCCACACTAAAAGATATTTGGATGTCAAAAGTGCCTTGTCCTAATGTTGAGGAAAGAATTCAAACAGGCATATAGAAAATTTCGGTAACCTGAGTTCACACAACCTTTTTCATCTGGGAGAACAATAAAGTGCCTTCACCAAGGCACTAGGATTAGGCAATCACCAACATTATTTCAAAAAACTCTAGTAGCTGTTGTTTTTAGACTAGAAATAAGAGTAGGAGAGATGGCCCCATGGAAAACGAGCTTGCTGAATCAACAGAGTAAATATATTTGGCAGTGTCAGAGTCCAAGTGGCAGCATCTAACCAGCAGAATAAAAGTGCGAATGGTTATTGTAATAGGCAGCATAACAGGAGAGATAACCAGAAGGTTACGCCAGAAGAGCTGATGACAGTGAATTGATCTTAAGATATCTATAAAGATATAGATGAATGAATACAGCTCTAATTTATCTATAAACAATAACTACAACAATATCTAATTATGACAAAGAGAAGCTTGAATCATTACTATGATGAAGATCCATGCCCCCTCCCTAAAGTACCTTGAATGATAATACCACAAGTTTTTACAGAAAATTATTCCTCCCTGCCTTCTCTAAAGCACTTACATACAGGAATGATTGTTCTTGGAAGGAGAGTGATGTTCAGAAAAAAAAGGATTCTGGCTTTGAGGTATTGCTAATATTTTACGATGTAGGAAACCAAAATGGGCTTCCAGTCTAAATGGGTATCATGAAAGTCCAATTATGAATGGCACTTGGACACATGTCTATCCTGCAGTACACTCTGGGATTGATGACATCAAAAAGCACTCACTTTATGGATATCCTCACAGTTCTAGGATGTGTCTCAAGAGAATGCTCCTGACATTAAAATCTACTTGTCTGTATAGCCTGTGAAGAAAGCAGATGAATCTTGAGAAAATAACATTATCACAAATGTAATTGGGTAAAAACACAATGGGAGAAGCTTCTCTTGGCATCTTGTATTTACTTGGAGCAATTCAGCCTACATCCTTTCATGTGGTCGGCTGGTCATTACTACTGAACTGACTAGTGTTGAGTTTTTTCTGTCCTAATAAGCAAAGAAAACAAGAGAAGGAGTTTATTTCAACATTGCAGGGACAGGAACACTATCTAAGTCCCTGTCATTAAGTCCACAACAACTGTTATTCTGTTATAATTTAGTTCCTTGCTTTCTCATACTTGCCTTTATATTGATAACATCAAGGCAAAGTGACCAGAGGAACAAGGAGTAATAAGTATCTTAGAAGTATCAGTAATATCTACATATTAGATAGTGGGAGGAAGGTGTCGTAAATATGTGAAGACCTACTACATAAGTGCAGTTTTAGAGGGGCAAAGTCTTGAGCATATCAGAATACTCTTCCTGAAATGAAAAAGAGAGAATCTGCTACTCTCTGTGTATTGTTGCACAGTATCTGAGGTCTCCATTGAACACTACAGGCTAAACAGAGCACTTTGTGTGTACTAGCTACCTCATAATATTTCTGCGTTCTTTGGAAAAATCCTTAGAGGAGAATAATTCTCTCCATAACCGCAGGCCATGGTACAAAAGCAGTTCTGACCATGAGCAGATCAAATGTTGCTTGAAGTGTCTGTGGCAGATCAGGACGTTCTGAAACAATTTCTAAAAGGAGGATCACAAAATATGCTCCTAGGGTTTTATAGCATAACTATTCCGTATGTGGAAACTTGGTATTCTCTTGTTGAGAAACAGATCATGCATTGTTATTAAGATCAGCTGAGCACCTGACCCCAGAACAACAAAACCTATGCAATCTGGCCTACTTGGAGTTCCCATCGTGGCGCAGTGGGTAACGAATCCGACTAGGAACCATGAGGTTGCGGGTTCAGTCCCTGCCCTTGCTCAGTGGGTTGACGATCCGGCGTTGCCGTGAGCTGTGGTGCAGGTTGCAGACGCGGCTCAGATCCTGTGTTGCTGTGGCTCTGGTATAGGCTGGTGGCTATGGCTCCTATTAGACCCCTAGCCTGTGAACCTCCATATGCCCCGGGAGCAGCCCAAGAAATAGCAAAAAAAAAAAGGCAATCTGGCCTAATCATCATGACTTAAACGTGACCTGACCTAGCAGGTCATGAAGCTGACTGTCTGTGACAGCATTCCTTCTTCATTGGAAGTATATGCAAGATTAGACAAGATGTCCCTGAAAACACAAATAGTGAACATGAACACGTGGCTTATTCACCTAATTCACTTATTTCTACAACATTTCCATATTTTAGTCATCTACATACCCATGGAATTGTTTCAAATACTTAGTTTTCTAAGGAAAGGAAAAAAAAATCCTGGTTTAAAGATGATTCCATAGGACATTCTGGTACTAGGTAGAAGTAATCAGAAACACAGGTATGATCTGGGCAAAAATCTGGATGGAAATCTTTCTAGTGATCAAAAGTTTTTAGACATTGAGCTAAGGATAGTAATTGCCTTTACCTATGAATTTGTATATAGCCCACATAAATTAATATTTATAACCCACTTAATTTTATATTACTTTTGTTATGTTTTTCTTTTTAGTGTAAAATATAAGTTAAAATCAACAGAGTTATAAAAACCACATTATATACTTAATTACACACCTCTCTATGAACAATTATGCAAACTTGTTCAAACTGTTCTTAAGTAAATTATATAAACCACTTATTTCAATTTGGATTTAAAGGCTGAAAAATAAATGTCTTAAATGAAGATTTAAACTTTGTTTACTTTAATGTGTAGAGATGTATATAGCCTCTGAAGTAGGCCATACAACTGAGCAAATGTTGTTTGATCCATGTGGTTTTAAAGTAAATTTTCTGATTGTGATGGAATGAAATTGAAAAACAATAATAAAAGATAAATACAAAGTCTCCATTTTCCTAGAATTTAAACAAATAAACAACTTTAAATAAGTGCTAATAAAGACATCCAAATATTTGGAAATTAATAATAATGAGTGTGGCATGTTAAAATTGGATATTTCCTGCTAAAGTAGTACCTAAATGAACATCTACTGCATTAGATGGCTATATTTGAAATTTTAAAAAGCCAGAAAAATCAATGATTGTAGCTTAGTTCTCAAAAAAAAAAAAAAAAAAAAAGACAAACCTAAAAACATTACATTAACTAATGCTAAGAAATGTAGCAGGAGGAATGATGTTAGCATTCACGGTGGCAGAAGATACAACTTGTTTTTATCCCTCCCTGTAAAAACTAAAATTTCATATTCATCCACAAAGAAAAGTGCCTTTGGGGAGTTATGGGATCTAGCATCTTATGTCAAAGGACCTGGGTGGAGTCGCACCTACCTGTGCAGTGAGTAATAGCTAGACAAACGTCAGTACAGGCTGTGGAATGAGCTTCTAGAGCCTGTGAACTGGCTTCAGTTTCTTTTGGACATGATCTTGGGTCACATAGAGAAGGCTGACTTGGGCAGACACTCACAGACTAGATAGCTTTTGCAAAGGTCCAGGTTACCTGAGGAGGCATCTCAGCATAGAGTTGAAATATGTGTGTTTATGTGTGTGTGAGAGAGTTTAGATGCACTGGAGTGGGCAAGACAAAGTTTGCCAGCATCACCCCTTTACTTGAGGTGGCACATCCTAAGCTAGAGAAGATCATCAATTTCTACTACAGGGAGGAAAAAGTAGATAAATGTCCCTCTTCCTCAGTTGTGCAGGATGCTGCTAAAGACTTCCATTTCTCTACTGCAGCATCTTTATTGGGGTGAGGGAGGAGATCAGAAAAGAGGCAGGTATCATATGTTATCAAAGGGGCATAGTTCCTGCCAGTGTGTTCTGGATGCCAACAAAAAGTCTGCTATGAGCCACTGAGAAAATCTTACTCAAAAAATGCCTTGTAATAGCCTACAGGCACCTCCAATTCCCTGAATACCAAACTCATACCTCTTTTGACTCTGCGGCTGGCTTCTTGTGCATAATTCCAAGGGTGCTGGTGAGAGTAAGCTCAGATGACAGGGAGCACTCACAGAAAACTCCAGGGTCTGGGGATAAAAGAGAAACCAAAACCTTGAGCTGTAGTACCACCTTTGGGAAAACAAAAAAGAGATTTCCAGCAGATGGCCTGGTACACTGTAAAATCAAAAGAATCCTGCTACAAGTAGCAGCAAGATGCATGGAGCACAAGGCTGGAGAAAGCCACAGAAAATATAGCAGGACCAACAAAATGTAGCTCTCACCTGAAGGCAGCTAGTAAAGATTGGAGGAAGTGGTTGTTACTTCAAATGCAAAACAGCAATACAAAACTCCAGGAAATTTGACGACTGACAGGAATAGGACACTGTCAAAAGTCCTCAATAGTCCTCTAGTTACTGAACCTAAGGGCATGAAGGTCTGTAATTCAACTGATAAACATATCAAGATAGGACACTCAATGAGCTATAAGAAAACACAGAAAGAAGATCCAATGAAACCAAGAAACAATACACAAATAAAATGAGCAATTCAATAGAGAGATAGAAATCATTAAGAAGAACACCTCCCCCAAAAGTAGGGAGCTGAAGAATTCAATTAATGAAATACAGAATGCAGTAAAGAGCACAGATGTGTTAGATGAAAGGAACGCAGAAATGCCCTAGCCGGAGGAGAACAAAGAAAAAGGAATGAAAAATGTGAAGAACCCTACATGATTTATGCAATGCCACCAAAAGAACCAAAATTACAGTCATGGGAGTTCCAAAAAGAGACTGAAGAGATATGAAGGCATAAAGTTTATTTAAATAGTGGTTGAAACTCTCCAAACCTGGGGAACTTGGTATTTGAAATTCATGAAGCTAATAGATCACTTAATTATTTCAATCAGCAATGATCTTTTGCGAGACACATTATGATACAATTGTTAAAAATAAAAAACAAAGAGAGAATCCTAAAAGCAACAAGAAAAAAAAAAAAAGAAGACTGTAACCTATAAACAAATGCACATTACACTATTAGATTTCTCCGCAGAAAACTTACTGAAGAGGAGAGAGTGAAAGCGTTATCCTTAAGCTGGAAAAAAAATCTGCCAGCCGAGAACACTCTTTCTGGCAACTTTATCCTTGAAATATAAAGGGAAAATAGAGAGCTTACTAGAGAAACAAAAACTAAAGGAGCTTATCGCCATAGACCTACCTTACAATAATGGTGAAAGGAAATGAGCTGAAATAAACAGATTCTATTAGTAAGATGAAATCATAGGAAAATATACAACAGAGTGGTAAAGGTAAATATAAAGTCAGATTCAGAAAACTCTCATTCAGAGCTAGGAAGGTATGTCAACATTTACCTGTAGTAGAATGATTAAAGAAAAACAGTATTAAAAAAAAAAAAACAAAAAACTGAAGCTTCTATCAATGGTTAATAAGTACCCAACATAAAAAAGAAATAACTTGTGACATTAAATTACATTTCGTATGTGATCAATGTTAAGTTATAACAATGTAAAATAGACTCATATCTATAAGATGTTTTATGTAAATTTCATAGTAATCACAAAACAAAAACCTAGAGTAAACTCACGAAGGATAAAGAGAAGGGAATCAGAGAAATCCATCATGGAAAATCACCAATCCACAAAGGAAGACAACAAGAGAGAAAAAAAATGGAACAATAGAAAAATAAAACAGTCAGAAAGTAATGATATAATATAGCATTAATAAGTTCTCACATATGAAATATTAATTCTGTAAGTAAATGGATTGAATTCACCAACTATAGGCTGTCTGTAAAGGACTCACTCCTGCTTAAGAGAAATGCATAAACTCATATTGAAGGAATAGAAAAAGATATCCCATCCAAATGGAAAATACAGATGAGAAATAGCCATAAATGTATCAGACAAAACAGATTTTAAGGCAAAAAAAAAAAAAATGGTAACAAGAGAAAAAGAAGGTTATTATACAACGGTACAAGAAGATATAAAAATTGTAAATATAAACACTCAACATTAAAGCACCTAAATATATTAAGCAAGACTAACAGATGTTTAGGGAAAAATAGACAATAATGCAATAATAGTAAGCAACTTCAATACTTCATTTTCAGGAGTGGATAAATCATCACGATAGAAAATCACCCAAGAAATATTGGACTTAAATTATACTTTAAAATAAAAACATACATAATATAGAACATCCCATTGAAAATCCATCCGCCAAATACACATTCTTCTCCAGTCCACATATAATGTCCAACAGCATAGATCATGTTAGGCCACAAAACATGTTTTAGCAAATTTAGGAAGACTGAAGACGTGCCAAATATCTTTTCCAACCACAATGGTATGAAATTAGAAATCAACAAAAGGAAAGTAGGAACATTTACAAACCTGAAAACTAAACAACACACTCCTGAATAATCAAAAAAGAAATCAAATATGAAATTAAAAATATAACTCAAAATTATTAAAATAGATGCTTAACACAACAAAGCCTATAATATGTGGCAAAGCAGTTCTTAGAAAAGTTTATAGTGATAATTTTGAATATTTTAAAAAAGAAAGTTCTTGACTGAACAATCTAACTCTACTTGCAAGGAACTATAAAAAGAAAACCAAAAAACAACAGTTAAGCCCAAAATTAGGAGGAGGAAGAAAGAAAACGACAAAGATCAGCCTGGAAATAAATGAAATAGACACCAGAAAAACAATAGAAAGATCTTTTGAGGTGATTTTTGAAAAGACAAAGTCAATATACATTTAGCTAGGCTAAGTAAAGAGAGATAAGACTCAAATAAAACCAGAAATGAGGGAGTTAATTCTCTTGTGGCACAGGGGGTTAAAGATCCACTATTGTCATGCAGCAGTTTGGATCACTGCTGTGGCACAGGTTTGATCCCTGGCCAGGGAATTTCCACATGCCATGGGCATGGGCCAAAAAAAATTTTAAAAACCGGAAATGAAAGAAGGGGACATTGCCACTGATACCACAAAAATACATACGATTGTAAGAAACTACCTTAAATATTATAGGCCAACAAATTGGATAACCTGCAAGTAGATAAATTCCTAGAAACATACAACTTATTACGAAGAAATCATGAGAGAATAGAAAATAGAAGGAGAACAATGAGTAAGGAGATTAAATTAGTAATCAGAAACCTCCCAATAAAGGCAAGTCCAAGACAGGATGATTTTATTGATGAAGTCTACCAAACATTTAAAGAGTTCATACTAATCCTTCACAAACTTTTCCAAATTACTGAAGAGGAAGGAACATTTTCAAAACCATTTTAGGAAGGCAGCATTACCTTGATACAGAAGCCAGGTAAGGAACTAAAAGAAAATTACAGACCAATATCTCTGATGAATAGACATAAAAATTCTCGGCAAAATATTAGCAAACTGAATTCAACAGCACATTAAAAGGATCATACACAGTGACCAAGTCATATATATCCCTGGGATGCAAAGCTGGTTCAGTACATGCAAATCAATAGATGTGATATAGCACATTAATAAAATGAAGATAAAAATCATGTGATCAACTTAATACATGAAAAATTTCATCAAAACTTTCAAATATGGTGAACAAAATGTAAGTATGATTAATAACTTATGGGACTTTTCAGGCTGAATTGTGGCCCAAAGGATATAATATCATGCAATGAAATCCTTTTCAGATGTGACTATTAGTCCTTCGAATATGTGGGACATGGGTCAACCAAAATGACTAAATAAGGAACTTCTACAAGGAAATGAGCCGAGTATATTCATTGGACTTAAGTGGAAATTCTACTTCTCTAGTGTTTGTTTGTTATTTTGTTTTTGTTTTTTCGTTTAAATAATCTGTTTCTCTCAAATCATTAAAAATCAAAGATATTTGGGTGACTGTATTTTATTAAATAAATGAATTGTGAAACCTTGAGGATTTACATAGAGATGTGACAGAGACTGAACTTGGTGAAGAATTTAGTCATTTTTTTCATTCACTAGTTTATTCATTTATTCACTGTATGGGTGCTTATTCTGTGCCAAAGACTCTGTTAGACTGGTTTACCACAAGGGTAAGGGTTCTTGTTCTGATGGACTTTATCTTCTATGGGGATTGCAAATGATTAACAAAATTTTAAAATGAAGATAATGATAGCAGATCGTATTAAGAGGATAGCAGAAACCTACCTTAGCTCCTCAAGAACAACTTCTCTGAGAAGAATGGAAACTATACTAGTTTCTTTACCTGACTGAGAATAAGAATGCATATTCTACTTTTTTAGGTCTAATAAATATCTCTAATTTAATATACCCCAAACAGAACCCTAATCATTTTCCCCAATACCAATTCTTTCCAGTCTTAAATATCTTTATTAAGATAGAATCACTTTACTATTTATTATGCCCCAAATCTATGAATCAAACTTGATTTCCTCTTGACATATTTTTCAGAATGTGAGTTTTCCTCAGTATGGCAATTATTTTTTGAGCGGTAGATAGCATAAACATAATAACTAGAGAAAATATGAAGAAGAATCTAAGTTATATATATATATACACACATTCAATTTAATATATAATTATTATGTATTTCTTGTCTTTCTACTATTCTCATTGATGTATATGTCTATTCTTATGCCACTACAAAACCTCTTGTTTACTGTAGCTCTATAGCAAATTTTTTTTTTTTTTTTTTTTTTTTTTTTTGTCTTTTTGCCATTTCTTGGGCCGCTCCTGTGGCACATGGAGGTTCCCAGGCTAGGGGTTGAATCAGAGCTTTAGCCGCCACCCTATGCCAGAGCCACAGCAATGCAGGATCCGAGCAGCGTCTGCAACCTACACCACAGCTCACAGCAACGCCGGATCGTTAACCCACTGAGCAAGGGCAGGGATCGAACCCACAACCTCATGGTTCCTAGTCGGATTCGTTAACCACTGCGCCATGACGGGAACTCCTCTATAGTAAATTTTGACATTAGAAGGTTTGTCTTCAAAATTTGATTTGTTTTAAAAAATTTTCAAAGATTTTTGTTTATCCATTTAAATTACAGATTTTCAAGTTTTATAGGAACATCTAATAGGAGTTTAGTTAGGACTGACTTTAATCTATTGAACAATTCATGCTGTATTAATATCTTAAAAATAACCCAATCTTATCTTTAAGAGAAAATTCAGAGAATTTTTATGAGGTAGACAAGTTCCTTGAATACCACAATGATTAAAATTATTGAAAAAAACTGGAGCGGGAGCAGCCCAAAGAAACAGCAAAAAGACAAAAAAAAAAAAAAAAAAAAAATTGAAAAAAATTTGTGTAGACATATTTCAGTTAAAGTAATTGAGTAGTAATTAATATATTCCCACAATAATTTTCTCAAGTTGTCTACCCCATCTAATGTATCACATTTACTCACATAATGTTTGTTCATTCTTTTATTATTCTTTAAAATCCTATATCTAGTGATACCCCTTCTGTGATTTTTTTCTCTCTCCCTTCTTTTTTTTTTTTTGTTAAAGCATTTTACACATTTATGACCATTAAATTTCCCCCTCTATCCCTAAAGAAGTATAATCTGTTTGATATTAATATAGCCATTCAAGTTTCTTTTAATTAATTCCTGCCTGATGTTATCTTGTCAATTATTTTACTTTTAATCTTTCTCTTATTATATAAAGTACATTTCCTTTAGGCAAAATATAATTGATTCTTTAAAAAAAAAATACAGGGAATTCCCGTCGTGACACAGTGGTTAGCGAATCCGACTAGGAACCATGAGGTTGCGGGTTCGATCCCTGGCCTTGCTCGGTGGGTTAAGGATCTGGCGTTGCTGTGAGCTGTGGTGTAGGTCGCAGATGCGGCTCAGATCCCATGTTGCTGTGGCTCTGGCATAGGCCGGTGGCTACAGCTCCAATTCGACCCCTAGCCTGGGAACCTCCATATGCTACAGGAGCGGCCCAAGAAATGGCAAAAAGGCAAAAAATAATAAAAATAAAAATAAAAAAATACAGTGTGACAAGTTCGTGTGTTTAATCTTCTTACATTTAATGCAGTCATCAACATGGCTGGATTAAAATGTACCATCATCATGCTAATTGTTTGCTTTTGTCTCATTATTTTTCCCTCTCTCTTTTCCTCATTACCATGTCTCCTTTTGGATCAACTGACTTTAAAAGAAGATTCAAATTTTATCCTACTCACGTGGTATTCCATTCTTTTTTTTGGACAAGCTGTCCATAGTTTGAATCACATTCTTCCCAAAAATGCTGTTCTTGGAATTCCTTTACTTTAACAATATGTGATGATTGCTCAGGCAGACAGCAATTCTCCAGCTATAAATCCTGCTCATAGAAAATTTTCAGTCAATGCCTCTGGGATACCGAGCCTCCAATTTTTGGACAGAACATAAGCAATGATGTCAGAATTCTGGAAAAATTTTATTATTATACAAGGTTTTATTTTTCCCCACTGATATGTCATTCGTCTTTTATATTCCTTTTTTAATACCTTTTGATCCATAAACAAAAGATTAAAACTGTAATTAAAGGCACTGTTATGAGTCATGGCATGCTTTGAGTAAGTCCTTAGAAATCTTTAGTGGTTATCCAAATGGCTGAGTTTGTATATGTTACATTTATGCTGTAACTTTAAGGAACATTTGAATGCAGTAGAGTATATTGCACTCTAAAAAATAAAAGGCATTCAGCTGAATCATAGCTCGATTTAAAGAACACTTAAATTTTTGACTTGGGTAATAAATAAACATGATTTAAGGTATCAATTCTTTTCTATTATTGAACACATTATGGTAAGTATGTTGAAATTGATGCCTGTGAACATACTTTTGTCCCAAAAGACTAGTATTACCTAAATTTCTAAAAAATGATGTTCTAGATAAAATCATTATGCAGCATGACTGGCTTCACTTTAAGGCTGCCAGCCCTTCCTTGGGTTTGTTATAGCTCTGTACCAGTTCTTTTTTTTTTTTTTTCTCTTATTTTATTTATTTTGCTCATAATATTCTTGCTTATAACACAAATAAGACTGTAAGCATGTATTTAATTTTATTCAAAGAAGGGTTATTGTTTGTGTCATAAGGTGTTTGGTGTCTGGATTAAACCTGCTGCCTATACCATGTATTATGAGGCTCCAGGGTTTTTCCAGTTGCCCAGAGCTTACCAATTATCTGTTGTTTGTTAATACCAAGGATGAAATTGTAGTAAAATAAATATAGTGTAGACTTCTATTTCAGAAATATTTAGATTTAAATGCTAGATATATAATTAGAGTTAAATCAACTAGTGCCTTTTACATTTAGCCTCTTCATTTTAGAGTCAGGCTTATATCATACAATCTCAAAGAACTGCGGTAAAATTTGACGATATAATCCACATAAAGGCAACTAGTAGAATGCTAGGAGTTTTGAAGGTTTTTCACTGGGTGATCGCTACTTTTATATTTTATTGATGCCAAATATGTATTTTTCATACTTGAGAACATCTGAAACTGAGATCTCTACTATAACTGATGTTTTGATGCACCTTAAAATTATACTACTGACACCAAATCCGCTAAACAGGTTGATTATTAGCCTCTGCTAATGTGGTGCCATATCATTCTAAATGTTCTGTCAAATCTGTGAAAAATTATTCTAATAATTACAAAATAAAAATTTGGAGGAGTTCCCATCGTGGCGCAGTGGTTAACGAATCCGACTAGGAACCATGAGGTTGCGGGTTCGGTCCCTGCCCTTGCTCAGTGGGTTAACGATCCGGCGTTGCTGTGAGCTGTGGTGTAGGTTGCAGACGCGGCTCGGATCCCGCGTTGCTGTGCCTCTGGCCTAGGCCGGTGGCTACAGCTCCGATTCAACCCCTAGCCTGGGAACCTCCATATGCCCCGGGAGCGGCCCAAGAAATAGCAACAACAACAAAAGACAAAAAAAAAAAAAAAAAAAAAATTTGGAGAAGATTGTATCAGAGTTATATTGGCACTTTCTTATTTAGTGATGCAGAAATAATGGTGTGAATTATTTTTTACGGCAACTTAGATGAAATACAATATTACTAATACCAGTTATGCTATAATGCGCAAAATACCTCTCCTTCTGAAATACTTTTTTAGTAATCAGTTAATGCAAACCAACTACATTTGATATTGTGTTGAGCGCTGCTTGACAATTTATCATAGTGGCTAGAGCCAGACAATCTGTACTAAAATTTAAAATTCCCCTTCATCTACTTCAGAGTTTTGTGACCTTAGGGAATGGTACCTAACTTCTGTCTCAGTCCCTAATCTGTTAGAAGGTGAATGATAATTTATTCACTATCATAAAGGGTTATGATAAGATTAAATAAAGTAAACCTATGTAAAGCACTTAGAATAGTATATAACTCATAGTTACTACAATAAATGTTACTTGTTATATATGGCATCCATTAGGGTAGAGATTTTAAATAGTTTCTATTAACCCTTGACTCTGTTCATCTTAGATAAAACTCTAATATTATTCCTGAGAAATAAAAAATTCACACCTTTATTATGTGGCTAGTTCTTTGTCAATATTAATTTAATAATATCTTGCATAATTTTCCAGTATAGTAGAATCAAAGTGAAGCAACTGATAGTATAAAAAAGGTAATTGTGTAACAAAAAAAAAAAATATATGGTTAGCACTTGAACGTTTTACTAGCATGCCTTTGAATCTATGCCTTCTAAAAGACACATATAATTGAGTTAAAACAGTATTCTACTTCATTAATTAAAGGTGACAATTTGGAATTTCATTTGGTGAAATATTTTATAGGAACATTTCAGAATAAGTGAATTAAGCATGTGCTCCTTATCTGAAAAATTTCTGTTTTAAATTTACTTTTTAAATAGAAAAAAATACATGAAAGGCAGATGCTATACTTACGTTTCTTTATATGTTTTACAGGGCAATACATGAGACAAATCTGATTTAGGCAATTATTTCTATAACAGGATAGAATGATACATATCTTTTGATTTATAAAGCAAGCAAGGTCACAGATTTTAAGAATATCTTGAGGGAAATATCCTGATTTTACTCATTTTAGTAGTTAAAATAAAGCAAGCAAGGTCACAGATTTTAAGAATATCTTGAGGGAAATATCCTGATTTTACTCATTTTAGTAGTTAAACACGCACCTGTGAAAAATAAGGAATAGAGTGTAGTGAGAATCAATGTTGTATCCTGGTTAAAAGAACTGTCGGATCATCTATTTTTTGAATCCACCTAAACAAAGGAAGTACAACATTGTGTCATAGTTGTTTTGACAGGACTGCTGTAATGTGTAAGATGTTTTGACAGAGCCCTTTCAATAATGTAAAACACAGTATTTTATTACCAAAGTCGCTGGAACAGATATCTCTGACACATTGTCCCAGAGACTTCCTTTTTTTCTCTTTAGGGCCACACACACAGCACATGGAAGTTAGCAGGCTAGGGGTTGAATTGGAGCTGCAGATGCTGGTCTACACCACAGACACTGCAATAGCAACACGAGATCCAGGCCACCAGAGCTCACAGCAACGCTGGATCCTTAACCCTCTGAGTGAGGCCAGGGATCAAACACGCGTCCTCACGAATACTAGTTGGGTTCGTTGCCACTGAGCCACAAAGGGAACTCCTGTCCCTGAGACTTTCTCTTTCCTGAATTTTAATTTATGTAATGAGCCAGGGAAATGGGATTATAATATAAATAGGTAAATGATATAACATTATAGAAACATCAAAAATATTTCTGTGTTAGTGTCAGAGATTTAGACACATGTTAATTATTAGTAAGAGAGAGACATATAAATGTATATATGTAGTAATTATACGTGTTGACTTAACCCAAAGGAAAGATACTCATCAGAGATCAAGTTTAAGGAAATTATTTATGTGAGCACCAATGTGCTCCAGCCCTTTTCTCCTGTGCTTGTATTTCTCCAATCCAGAAACAGAGTTCTAAGAAAGGATCTGCTAAGTCTAGCTTGGGTCTTCCAGGACACCTAGTTAATACAGTCACAGATGCTGTATACAATAGATAAGAGTCATTTCCCCCAGAGTTAATCAGGGTTGCTCTAAGAAAGGGAAAAACGTACAGCAACAGTAAAACACCACTCAAGTTCCTCAGCTTGCCCACAAATTAAAAAGCATAAATGAAGTGAATAATAGATACCACAAATGTGGACAAAATAAAACAGAAATACAAAACCATCATCAGTAAAGACTAATAATCCTACAATTTACAAGGCCTTTCATAATACAGGAAATATAAATAAGCAACCAATGAAAAATGTTAAAAAGGTAACGTTCAAAATTAAGATAACATGTAGATCTTTCCTATTCTCTCAGCAAGTAACCTTGCTTCTTCTTATCTCATTGAAAGAGTAGAGCCAAAAGCTATTCACTAACTCAACATTCTATAACCCAAACCATTAAACTGACCTACATCCCCACTGATCCTTTATTTCTTTTGTCCTTGGTAGGTAGCTCCTGTACTACCTTGATTCTTTATTCTGTCAACCATCTCCTCTTTTCTCCATATTCTTATCATTTTGCTCTCTGTTAGTGTTTTATTAACATTTAAATATATATAAATAATGAAACACCTAGAAAGCAGAATGGTGGGATAATAAACTGTCCAAACTTGACTCACCAAATCAAAAGAATGAGCAGAATACAATAAGGGTGAGAGAAAAAATATAGAAACTGAGAAATAGCATTAACTCTGTGTTATAAACTTTAAGACATTTTTGCCAATTAGAGTGCAGACTGGACTAATGAAAGGATGACACTGGAAACCAAAACTTAATTTTCATTCCTGAAGAAGAATCTCTAATAAAGGATTTTGCATAATAAATTCAGTCAAAGCCAACAAATATAGCAATTTAGAGGGATGGCTGGAGGGACAGGTTCACTCCTGGTAGAGAAATGTGAATTCTAAATGCAGATTCTTTTTCCACTCTGGTTGTACAGTAATCCTTGGTCATAACGATGAGACTGGAAGAAAGATTTGTAGCAACTCTGAGACTTCTCTGATCTGACTTGCTAAAAGACACAACGTTCACTTTTTGGAATTGTTTAACAGGAGATGTTCTTGAAAAGAAAAGTAAACACATTGAAGTTCCCTGGTAGCTCAGTGGGTTAAGAATCCAGTGTTGTCACTGCTGTGGCTTGGGTCACTGTTGAGGCATAGGTTCAGTCTCTGGCCTAGAACTTCCATATGTCACAGGTATGGCCAAAAAAAAAAAAAAAAAAAAAAAAAAAAAAAAAAAAAAAAAGTAACACATAGAAAAATAAGATCTGAAGGAAAGATCAGGCTGTAAGAGAGATAATTCCCTACTGGCTACATATTTTCTTATCTTGAGATAATTGTCAAACATATGAAGGGACAAACACTATATCAGAAAACAGAACTCCCGTGGTCTCTTCTGGGTAAAATATAAAGCTTGTTTCTATTACTTGGCCAAACTATCTGAAATTCATCTCTTGCCAAAAACAGTGCAGATCATTACATAAAAATTTGAGTAGGCCATTGTGTCTCTTGACTATCTATCCAATTCCTATGACTTCATATTATAAGGGACAATGTGACACCTTTGGTCTAATTTTATTGCTAATCTCTAAAACATTCTTGAAAAATTTGGTCTTGGAATAATTTTAGAAATAGAGATGCTTGATGGGGAATAAAGAAGTCAAATAAACCCGGCTCAGAAAGCATCAGCTCAGGCAAATGTCTCTGAAATAGCCATCTTATTGACTTATGGATGACTGAAATATTAAAATTCCTCTTACTTTGACTTTTGCAGTCCCCTCCCCCTTTATCAGAGGCTGATGCATTGAGTTTCCAGCTTAATTAAGATATACCTGAAAAATAAAATTGTAATATAAAGTGCATAATGTGATAATTTGATGTAAGTGTACATTGTGAAATGATCAACACCATCAAGTTATTAACACATCCCACCCCCCCACAGTTACTGTGTGTGTGTGTGTGTGTGTGTGTGTGTGTGTGTGTGTGTGTGGTGAGAATGCTTAAGATCTACTCTATTAGTGAATTTCAAGTATTCAATACAGTGTTATTAACTATCATCACTATGCTGCACATTAGATTCTCAGAACGTATTCCTCTTATAACTGAAAAAAGGTAATCTTTGGCTAACATGTCCCTGTTTCCTGAACTCTCAAGTCCCTGGCAGCTACCATTCTACACTCTGTCTCCGGAAGTTTGACTTTTTTTAGATTCCACATATGATATTTCTAGTTATGAATACTGACATAACTTTACATCTTATATTTTGGTTATTTTATAGGAAAGTGGGAAGTAGAAATTATGTATCATTCAATGAAAGAATAGTCTTTTCAAAAGTAATCTGGATTTTTTTTTTCCAAATGCTATATCCCTATAATCTTTCATATTACTAGTTTCAGATACTGTTTTATTTCCTTTAGTTATCTTTAGGTTTTAATTACTGGTATGATTTCAAATTTAGTGGTAGTACAGTTCAGCAGTACAGTTTGTATACAAACAAAAAATAATAATTTTTCCCACACCCTTCCAATACCATTCTTTCGATTATATATATATATGTACACACATATATACACACACATATACACGCATATGGGTATATATATGTTTATAAACATGTTATTATTTACTCATTAATTTTTCTGCATTTATTGAAAAAATCTATGGATATGTATTTGCATGTGCACACTTCTGTGCAAGTATGTATAGTGAAAGAGAAAGGAAGGAGAAGGAGAGAGAGATTTTCTCATTTAAAGGTATTAGAAAATACTATACCAATTACTTTGCAAAATTTTAACTTGATATATCATAGATGTCATTCAGAAATAATTCATGCAGATCTTATTAAATTTTTAATAGTAGCTTAATGTATAAAAATGAGACTATACATTAACATACTTATCCTTTCCCTGTGATAGACAGGAGGTTGTTAACAATTTTTGTGTTTTGCTTGTTTTGCCAACATAAAAATAGCTATAGTAAACATCTTGCCCATGTATCTTTATATATCATTCCTTTTGTTTTGGTAGAGAATAGGCTTCAAAGAGTAATTAAGGAATAAAAGGTCAAGTATATTAAATTTTTTATAGTAATGACCAAAAATGTTATAATTTTTTTTATAATTTACATTGTTACCAGAAATGAATGTGTGTAACCATTTTCCACATCTTTGAAATCACTGTATTTCATCAACCTTTTTATCTTTGCCCATCCAATAGGTGGAAAAAATATTTCACTGTAATTTATTTTTAGATATCTAATTGTATCTGCTTTAAAAAACTTTATTTTCTAATATACTGAACCAACAACTACCAATTAGATTAGAATTGCCCTTTAGGTTAGAATTCAAGGGTAGATTTTTACTTTCCTGAACTCATTATTAAAATCAACACCAATTATATGGGAGTAGGAGCAGTTTCTTCCTTGTCACTAAAATGAACTGTTTAGCCGTCGAATGGGTTATTTGAGGGACTGGGTGCATCTAATGGGGACCAGAGACAAGATCTAAAGAGAGGTAAACCTTAGGGACAATAAGAGAAAGTTCAAGAAGGTGGTATAAGTATTATTGGTGTATCCTCCATACATACAAATGTATCAACAGATAGAGATTATAAGTTCATGGAAGAAGGCATGGAAATTCCCCAGATAGACATTGTCAAATTTCTTTCTATATATCTCTTGTAATATCAGAAAGAAAATTAAATTAAAACAAGTAGTGGTTGGTATGGTGATGTATGGCAGGAGAGAGTGAAGGCATAGTTATTTTAATTATGAATTTATGTTTGGACTCTACGCATCAAAAAGACATAAAGAAACAAGACAGCATCTCACCGAAGGCACTATGGTCTGAATGTCTGTGCCCCACCCCCTTAATTTCTATGTTAGAAACATAATGTCCAAGGTGATAGCATCATGATGTGGGGCTGTGGGAAGGTGATTAGGTCATGATGGTGGAGCCCCATGAACGGCACTAGTATCCTTAGAAAAGAGGAGCCAGAGAGTGAGCTCATCTTTCTGTCTTGTGAGAATATGAAAAGTCTGAGACCCATAACAGAACTATTACCCAACCATGCTGGTACCCTGATCTTGAACCTCCAGCTTCCAGCTACATGGAATAAATTTCTCCTCCTTATAAGCTACTTGGTTTGTGCCATTTTGTTATAACAGCCCAATCAGATTAAGACATAAATAAGGCAATTTAGTCTTTAGGTAAGAAGAAACAAAACAGGAAATCTTCTATTGAAACAAAAGTCAAATTTCATGGCCTATCTATTAATAACAACGGAAACATTCAATTTCTGAAATTAAGTTCAAAGATAGGAAGTTTATTGTCAGTCTGGGGTACGTAAGCTAAAGAAATACATTCTGCATTAAATACAGAATTAGTGTGCCTTATGCATCTTAACAAAACCTTTCTGTTCCCCATGAGCACACTTAAAATAATTTAAAAATAGTGTAAGTACCAAATAATTTTAATGGGTTATTCATGCAGTACCATATGCTAATGCAATATTAATAATGAGAAATTCAGATAAGAGGACCGCTTTTACGAGTCACTGGCTTTTCTGATATGTGGGAGTTCATGATATAGTGTCAAAAAAGCAAATACTTGGGACATATATGTCCTACAACTGAGATTCTCAAACAAATATATTTTTGGGAAAAGTATCATTTTGAATAACAATAACAAAAGAAATCACATTTTGGGAAGAGAATATCTTCAAATTGAAAAAAATTCACATATTTCCCCCACATTTTCATTTCCCTCTCTTACCATACTAAAACAATTTTCTAAAATTATCCTCAGGGAGTTCTCTTGTGGGGCAGTGGGTTAAGGATCTGGTGCTGTCACTTCAGCAGCTTGGGTTGCTGCTACAGGGCAGGTTTGATCCCTGGCCCGGGAACTTTCTCATGCCACAGTGTGACCAAAAAAAATTATTATTTTCAATCTTTTATTTCACTATTATTTCTAGGTGTACATTATACAATCCTAGATTTTACAAGATAACAACAAAGAAGAAAATAAACATAATTCCAACATGCAATATACTAAATACAGCGTTTAATTGGAGAGACAAGTCAGACTAAAATAGGAGTAAAATGATAGCTTAATGATTTAAAAGTAAAATATAAATGTAAGTGAATTAAAGTATATGCATGTAAAATCAATCAGCTTCAAATCTCTGGCACATATATGGACTCCAAGAAAAGAGAGGAAATTCCCAAAAGTTAATATTACATAGTAAAATGATGCATAAACCTGGAAAGAACCTAGCTGATCTTGTAAACTCTGAAACCAGCTTACAGGTGCTACTCTTCCTTGATCAACTCAAATGCAACTGGATATATAGACCAAAGATTAGATATCTATGAAATGTACCTGTCTTGATTTATATTTGACTAACTAATGCCTAAAATTCCACAAATAGATCTTTATACTTTGAAGTCAGACTTTGCTTAGTGTTACATTGCAAACATTTGAGAATATGAAACACTGTAGCAGTTATTTCTATCTTATATGAATATTAAACATGAATATGAATTTTCTCAGAAGAGAGTAGAGACCCTATAAAGGTATTGGATAAGGGAGGTGTATTTGTATCCAAAGGTACTTTGAAAACCAAGTCATTAAGACCAATGAGAGTACAGTTAAATGGGCACACTTTAGGGATTAAACAAGCCCCACATTTGTTGTCTAGACTAACTAAAACCCAGCTTATCATTCATAAATTCAGGATTTTTTTTGGGGGGGTTGGTCTTTTTTAGGGCCACACCCATGGCATAGGGAGGCTCCCAGGCTAGGGGTTGAATCAGAGCCATAGCCACTTCAGATCCCAGCCATGTTTACAACAGCTCAGGGCAATGCCAGATACTTAACCCACTGAGCGAGGCCAGGGATTGAACCTCTGTTCACATGGATGCTAGTTAGATTAGTTTCTGCTGAGCCACGATGGGAATTCCAAATTCAGGAACTTTTAAGGGAGTAGGATATGAATGAACATTTATGGTAGTAGTGAGTAAATATTTTCTAGAGATAGAATTTTTATTTTCTGTATATTGACTCAGGGGCTTTTAAACAAACAAAAAAGATAAATACATGTTAGAAGGTTTGTAAGAATCAAAATATTACATAATTTTACTCGAAAATATATGTACAAGCTCTAAATAAGAAACATTGTTAAAGTATAAGTTTAAATGCTAAAAATGCTCAAAATAATACTTCATACAAATACAAAACGAACACTTCTAAATCATTTATAACTCCCTTAAAAAAGAACCAATAAGATAGTAAATTTAGGTGAAAGAATAATTAGATGACAGGGGTTACAGATTTCATCAGGAAAGGCATTTTGAGTGAAGACAAATCTGGTTAATGAACTACTAACACATACAACTGTTACTTATAGAATTATTTTTTCTGCCTGACAAAATTATATCTCTACAGGACAAGATATACAAGTTACTATACCAACCCACAGAATGAGGGTTTTCAATTACTAGCAAGCATTAAAATGGAACAAAATTGCATTCCTTTAGGTAATAGATATTTTAAATAAGGCATAGATAGAAAATTCAACTATGCTCAGTATAACAGCAAAAGTACTTCTGTATTCCTTTTTGCAATATTGCAAATTTTGAATAATCTCTCATTAACATTTTTCATTATTCTTAATAAAATGTATACTCTGATTAGATGCTGTTTGGTCTGAACAAAACTTGCCACAGGCATTATTTTTAAAAGCATAGATCATTGGATATTAAAGTTATTTTCAGATATAAAATTATTTTTAAATAAAATTATTTTATTTCAGGTATAAAATTACCTGATTCAGGTAGAACTTCTTATATTTAATATGTATCATCAGGGGTTGGTAAACTCTGACCTCATTAATCCATTACTTGTATTTGTAAATAAGTTTTACTGGAATGCATGCCATGCCCATTCATTTATATATTATCTATAACGTCTTTGGAGTAGTGAAGAGTAGATTTCAAAAGTTGAAATGGAAACTGTATAGCCTATATACCTAAAAGATGTACAGTCTAGCCCTGGGGAAAACACTCACCAATCTCAAAGAATGGGTTGGATTTATGAGATTTAACATGGTAAAATTTGGAACTTATTCAATTAAAAAAGAAAATAAAGCAATACATAAAAGTGTTTACCCGAACTACAAAAGAAACGAAAAGCAAAGACATTTTGAAAAGCAGCAGTTGTTATTAGCTTTAGATGAGTCTTTAAAGAGAGTCTTGTGAAAGATCATACAGAACTTCATGGAATATAAAATCACGCGGTCATTTGGGCTTGGATTCTGGTTCTAAATAGCAGTTTTAGACATTCAGTCGTTTTCTAATGGCCACACCTGTGGCATATGGAGGTTCCCAAGCTAGAAGTCTAATTGGAGCTGCAGCTGCAGGCCTACACCACAGCCACAGCAACACCACATCTGGGCCCCATCTGCGACCTCACCACAGCTCACAGCAATGACCGGATCCTTAACCCACTGAGGGAGGCCAGGGATCAAACCTGTATCCTCATGGATACTAGTTAGGTTCTTAAGCCACTGAAACACAATGGGAATTCTCAATTTTTTTTAAGTATTACATCTAGAGAATTTCTTAGGCAGAAAACCTGGGTATTACCCTTGATTCATTTAAAATCAGATCAAACGGTCTAAAACATAGTTTCGTCACTTAGATCTTTCTGAACTTCAGCAAATTATTCACTTTTTAAAAGTTTCAGTTGTGATGTTTGAAATTTTAAAGTAAAGCATTTAAACAGGGAATCACAGAAAAAGAAAGGTAAAACTAATTATTCATTGTATTTATTCAATTAGCCTATCAAATATAAATACTACGATTTCTATCAAAAACATTTTTTAAATCTCTAGGAAATATCTGAATCTCAAAATCTTGTAGACACTATCTTAAAGACTAATCTTCCTTGCTTGGGTTGCTACAGTTTTTAAAGACTTTAATTCTGTAGCATTTTTTTAAAAAAATCTACTATCTACTCTGCAGACAATGATATTTTATTTCAATTTTGTATTTTTTTTTTTTGTCTCTCTCTCTCTTTTTTTTTTTTTTTTTTTTTTTTTTTTTGGTCTTTTTGCCTTTTCTAGGGCCGCTCCCGCGGCATATGGAGGCTAGGGGTCTAATTGGAGTGGTAGCCACCAGACTACGCCAGAACCATAGAAACGTAGGATCTGAGCCACGTCTGCAACCTACGCCACAGCTCACAGCAACGCCGGATCCTTAACCCACTGAGCGAAGCCAGGGATGGAACCCTTAACCTCACAGTTCCTAGTTGGATTCGTTAACCACTGCGCCACGACGAGAACTCCAGACAATGATGTTTTAAAATACATATTTCCTGCATATCACTCTAACATAGTTGCCTAATGGTCTACATTTAATTCTAATTATCCCAAAGCTAATATTCAGAGTATTGAATATGTCTACAAAATTGCTGGATTACATAAATTACACTTCAAATGCATATCTCCAATTCTCTGAGTTGCTTTCTACAAATGTATAATCAACCAAGTTCTTCTTTTAACCCATAACATTTTTCAAACCTATTAAAAACAATGTGAGTTTCTATAATCTGAGTTATTGCTTTTTGAAATGATACAGACTATGAGAAGCCTAATAAATCTGGAAGCCTCTGCTTCTGTTATTTCTCTCTCCTTTGGTGTTATGTCTAATTTTGTCCCATTTTGAGCTGAAGAGTCTTTTAGACAATGAGTTGAATTCTAAGTAGTTACATGATTGGAGAATCACATTCATTATTAGCCATTTTTCAGAGGTCATATCTCTATCACAGCTAATGAATTCTAGTAAATTATTTAGTTGTATATCATTGAGAAACAAAACCATTTTTGAAGGAATCAAATACATTTTGATCTAATTAAAATGTTGAGTTTTCTCTTTTTGAAAATGACATGGGTCAGATAACCAACAGATAAAGTAAAATTTTTGGAAATCACTTTGATGTTGATATAAGCAAAGGTAGAGTCCTTCTTAGTATCTTTTTTATTCTCTCACTTACCACATCTAGTTAATCACCAGCCCTTCTTGTGTTGTGTTCCAAATTTATCTCAAATTCATCCTCTTCTTCCTATCCCCAGTGCTGTGACCTACGTTGCTTTTCCTCCACTGAGTGGACCTTCCTATCTCCTCTATTACCTGCTCTTTCAATAGTTCTCTACAAAAATAAATAAATAAATAAATAAGATTGTTTTTGTTTTTATTTAGATTATAGATCTTAACACATGATAATCCTGCTTAAAATCCAACTTGCAATGGCTCTCAACTGTACATATAACAAAATCTCAAATCCTTGACCTAACCTATAAAGTTTGGCACATTCTGGCCTTATATGTTCTTCTACAAATTTAATTAAAGTCATTTAGCCTTTACAATGTTAGTCACATTAGACTCAAATGCCCCTGTATCTATCACACTCTTTTTGTTCCAGAACCTTTTCCAGTTGACCTTCTTATTTAGAATGCTCCTTAACTCAAGCACACATTCTGTTCATTTCAGATGTATTCTTCCAGACTCAGCTTCAGTGCTATTTCTTCAGAAAAGTTTATTCTAAGGACCAATTCTAAATATATATCCTTGAATATATCCTCTCAAAACATATTAAAGTTTCTTAGCCCTTTATTATAATTTTTAATGTATTTAACATTAAAAAAAAATAAAACCTACCCTTTTTTTCACTGGGCAGTAAGCGCAATGAGATCAGGTACCATATACCTATTTTATTACGTGGTACAAAATAGACTATCAATTATGATCCATATAATTAGTGAGTATTGGAAGTTAGAAACCTTTATGAATAACACTAAGTTAATCTTTGAGTAAGCCTATATATTATTTTCAAATTAAGACTGATGCTGTGATTTATCATAAGAAATACATGTTGACTGCCCTTGGCTCCCAAAAAGGATCCTGAAATCCTTTTAATTTCCTAGGTGAGACGAGTGTCTTTCATTCTGAGGTGACTATGGCTGGGCTCCTGGATAGTGGCTGGTCCCTGGAAAGACCAAACAATGATTAGAAGCTTGGAATCTTTAGTCCACTCCCCATTCTCTTGAGAAGGGAAAAGAGCTGAAAATGGAGTTAATAATTGATTATGCCCATATGATGAAGCCTCCATAAAATCCTAAAAGTATGTAGTGCAGAGAGCATCCAGGTTAGTGAATATATCCATACAGGAAGGTGAGGCACCCAACTTCATAGGAACAGAAGAACCTGTGCTCTGTACACTTGCAGACATCACTCTACGTATCTCTTCTTCTGTCTGTTCATCTGTATCTTTTATCATATTCTTTAGAAAACTGATAAATGAGGATCATGGGAACCTCAGATGTGTAGCCAAATCAGATAGAAGTTATGGGTACAACTTCTACTGTTTCAAATTGGCATATGAAGCAGGGTGGGAACAGTCTCAAGGGACTGAACCTCAACTTGTAGGATCTGATACTATCTCCAAGTAGATAGTACTATCGCCAGGTAGATGAGATCAATTGTAATTGCAGCTGGTGCCCTGGAGAATTGCTTAGTGTGGAAAAAATTTTCCATATATTTGGTAATAAGAAGCGTCAGAAGTAAAGCATTCTGTGTGAGTATGCTAGTATTCTGAGTAGCAAAGAAGATACACAGTAAAAGAAGATAGATACACAGTAAAAAATAAATAAATAAACACAGAGGAACATTTTTTTTCTCTCTCTATACAAGAGGAAGAAAACGGTTTTTCCAATTTAAAAACCTATTTTAACAACCCACAAAAGTAACGTAAACACTATGTGAAAGGTATTGTGACATTTAAATTTTGATTATTCCCCAAAAATATACCTAATAAAAACTGTATATCCAAAAGTTCACTTCATCATTCTTGAAAAAAATCTTATTATGAATAATCAAATTTATTCAATTTCTTAAACATATCTTAGAAAAAAATATTTTTCAGTTTAGTTTTTACCCAGAGGTGTGCAATTGGCTATATATCTGAAACACTGTTGCCTTAAGACTATATGAGCTTTTAAAATTTACAAATTTCCAGCAGCACATATTTCCCAAATATGTGTGATTTTGAAAGTAAAGTCACATTTTAGATAGTTTTAATAAATGTATGTTTTTAATTAAATGCAGGCTGCCTTTTAGCCCCACTTTTATTAAAAGAAATAGGTTCTAGGTCACAAAAAATCACCTGGACAATATAAAAATCAATTAAAAATTTCACATAAATTAGTAATCAAGTTTCTTCTCACATGCATGTTAAGTGGAAGAGCATTTAGCAAGTGGAAAAAAAACCGTTTTAATTATTTTATGTCATTTGGTCTTGAAATTAATGTCTTTGCAAGGAAAACAAGCAGGTTTTCATAAATCTTATTCATTTTTCAGGCTTACTGAAAGCTAAATAAAGTGTTCTACAAAAAGACAATAAGGGCAATTTAGAGTTATTGTGGTGCCCGAAGTTGTGACAAAAATATTTCTACCTGGGAAGATGTTAAAGGAGTTAACGCATGTAAAGCATTTAGAGCAGTGCTGGGAACCACCTAGCAGTTGTTCACTATTTTTAGTAGAAGTAGTACTCTAGATATGCTCTTTCTATTCCTTTTAAATCTCTATTATTGGACTTCTATTAAAACTTTTGTCAATAGCAACCACCAAGAAACTTTTCCCTCGTCCTGTTGATAAAGTACAAAGGAAGGATGGCTATTTTTGAAGTAAAAGTGGCAGTCTTAGCATGCTTGGAAATAATTGAAATTTCTGTGGTTAGAAGGATTTTTGAAAATTAAAAAAAAGTATGCAAAAATACAAAAAGTTTACTTGAGAAGAGATGAACAGTATGTGGAGTGATTTCAACTGATTTTACTTTAAGTTCTATGACCTTCCTTCTTCCTTCTTAATAATACTCCTTATACCAAGATTGTTTAGGCTCACAGCAGGTTACAAATCTGTCTGCCTAATGCCTCCTATGGGATCAGTTCAGTTTAATTAGTGCCTCTGAGTGGTGCTGGAACTTTGCTGGGCAAAAATAAAAAAAAGTTGCTAAATAGATCCCTGATGTTACATAAAGTTACAAATTTATCAAGCTACAGAAAGGAAATCTAACTGGTTATTCAAAATAATAAATTTTTTCAAAGACACTGTTATTTGAAAACATATTCCTGATTGTAAAGGGCTACACTATTGAACATCTTAGAGAATTATTTACTTACTCTTTCTACACATACTGAATGAACAGCTGACCAAAATGACTGTACCTCTTACTATCTAAGGGAGATGCTAAACAATGAGAAGAGATAAAATCTGTACATAAATGACCACAAAATAAAACACTTTTGTGGTACTAAAATAACAATTTAAAACCAAAATAAGATAATAAAATATTATCTGATTACTTATAAGAAAATTATATATGAATTTATTTATTTGACATTTCATTGACAAATTATCCCTGGACTATGGATATCTACACATTTAATTTCTACATAGTAATACAGTAGACTATTGCTTCTTTATGTATTTGAGTAAGATAAAAATCTGTTATTATTCAACATCCTGTGGCTCTGGGATACTGTAAGATTTCTCAAATAGGATGTATGCACAGTTGGGAAAAACAGAAAAATAATAGCAAATTAATAGATTTAAACACAATTATATATCTATATGACATATAAATATTTAAAGGTAGAGAAGAAAAAAAACCATAACCTAGCATATTAAAGTTATGAGATATAGCCAAAGACACACTTAAAGGGAGCTTTACAGCATTAAACAACAATTTTAGATAATTAGAAATATTTAAAAATCAATTTGGTCACTACCCCTTAAGAAACCAGAAATAGATGAGCAAAAAAGACAACCAAAATAAGCAGGAGAAAAGAATCCAATAAAGAGGTCAGAAATCAATAAAACAAAATAATAATAGAAATAATTCATGAAAACAAAAAATGCTTTTCAAAAAGAATAAATGCTCATGCAAAGGTCATATACAAATGCTTTTATTTATTACAGCTAATGTTTGGGAAAAAAAAAAAACTCTAAAGTTCATCAAAAGCTGTGTTGACAAATTGTGGTATACACACTTAACAGACAATTTTTCAGTAGCAAAAAAAAAAAAGAACAATGTACTAAACAGCATGGATGGATTTCTGAAGCTATATTTTCCTGAGGTAAAAGTAGCCAAATTAAATGAAAATAGAAACTGTAAGATATAGAAAAATCTATAGATGTTTACAGAAAACGGAAACTGTAAGAAAGATATCTATAGCAACAAAATAGGTAAGCATGCAAGTGGACAGAATGTAGAGAGAAATGCATCACAAAGGGGCATGAAGGACCTTCAAAAGCGATTGAGGAGTTCCCGTCGTGGTGCAGTGGTTAACGAATCCGACTAGGAACCATGAGGTTGCGGGTTCGGTCCCTGCCCTTGCTCAGTGGGTTAACGATCCCGCGTTGCCATGAGCTGTGGTGTAGGCCGCAGACGTGGCTCGGATCCTGCATTGCTGTGGCTCTGGCGTAGGCCGGTGGCTACAGCTCCGATTCGACCCCTAGCCTGGGAACCTCCATATGCCATGGGAGTGGCCCAAGAAATAGCAAAAAGACAAAAAAAAAAAAAAAAAGCTATTGAAATGTCCTCTATCTTGATAATGATACTGATTTTACAAATGTCTTTGTAAGTCAAACCTTATCAGTGTGTAAAATTTAAATATGTAATTTATAGTACAAAATTTAAAAAAAAAAGAAAAAGAAATTGAATCTAGATACTCAAGATCCAGGTGAAGGGAGTAAAAAAAAAAAAAAAAAAAAAAAAACTGCTCTAAATAACATTCCAGACCAAAGGTCACACTGTTTGTTTGCTTGTTTGTTTGCTTTGGCCAAGCTAAAAAAAAGAAAAAAGAAAAGCAAAAAAGATGAGAGGGAAACACTAAATGATAGAAAATGTCACAACTATATCATAAGGGTTTTTGCATGTGTGTTGTTCCAATCAAAGTTGCCTAAGGACATTTCCCTTCCTCATACTGTCACCATTTTAAATATACTTTGTTACTTTCCTAAATATTCAAACTTGTATGAGCACATCGATCCGCCTTTTCTTGAACTGGTAAATCAGAGAAGAATAAAATTTTCCCTATCCTTCTAGGTTCTTCTGGCTGGTCTAGGAAATAAATTTACATGAGACAGATTAACAGAAGAAAATAAAACAAAAGTTTAATAACATGTAAACAAACTCAGAAAGATGCCTGAAACCCTTGCCTTAAACATCATCTTCAGCGAAAACCAAAAGAGGATGTTGCGGGTGGGGAGAGTCAGGAACCATTAGCAGAAAAAGCACAATAAACAAGGGTGAGGTTTTTGTGCAGATTTAAGTCTTGGTCTTCTCCATTGATGCGTTTCTAGAGATTGTACCTTCCTGCTACAGAAAGGGAGACACTCTTGCAAATGGAGATTTCCCTTACGCGTGTAAATGTTTCCTACCAAAGGGTAACGAACACCTACTTGGTTTTCAGAATTTTTCCCATGTCTGCCCTTTCTTAGAAGATAATCAGCTTAAAATAATTAATATCCCAAAGAGAAATATTTTGGGGTGGCAAATTCTGCTCCCCTATGCTATCATTTTTTTAGTCAATTGCAGCCTGACCAGCCTTCCTTATTTCCTTCACCTCTTAGAAATTTTCCACATGTATGTTTCCCCTTAACATGATTCTTGGGGTAGATAATAATTCCCAGGGTTCAGCCACATTTCCAATACATTTTTTAATCATTATGGAATTGCCTGTAATTCTAATACAGAGTCTTCCTAGCTTACAAAGCATATTTTGAAGAAAGTTAAAATCGACTAAGCAAGTTTTGGTTGAACTTGATGCTGAATTTTTTTATGAAACCAGGTCCCCCTAAAACTAAGTTTCTCTGCCAAGCATATGTTTAATCTCTCTGTCCAAAACTTTATTCCCTTTCTAGTCTCACACCTGTTCCCCTCAGGAATGAGGAGTATCAAGGAAAACGGAGATTGAAATGGAGCAGGACCCTGTGGGGGTCCTCCCAGGCAGAAAAGCCATTCTGTGGTGCCCCTGTTTCTTTTTTTGTAGAAAAGGGCTTTTGTCTCTTAGACCTCCCCTGAGTTTCAAAGAGCAGATTCAATCAGTTACTAATTAGGGAAGTGAGGGAATGCAGAAACAAAGGAAAAACAGTTAAGTGATAAAAAAGCAGTTCTGCAATAAAACAAAGTCCTAGTCCTGCTCCATCCCTGCTCCCTGACCCAAGTGGAAAAAGATACCTACACACTGAGACCCCAGACTGGTCAGGACCAGAAGGTTTATGACTGAGATTCCTGGAGCACATCCTGTCACCTCAAAACCAACAAATCAGAAGAAAGCCATGCATCCTGCCTATCTCGAATCTTGCCTTTAAAAATTCCTCCCTGAAAGCCTTTGGGTAATTCCTATCTTCTGAGCATCAGTCACTCTTACTCGTTGCTAGGCATCCTGCAACCACTGCTGCGTTTTCCTTCATCACAGTCTGGTGGCAATAAAGTGACTTTGATTTGAGGCAGACTCAATTCAGTTTCGTAATACTTTTTGCAAAGAAAAAAATCAAAATCTACCCCTAATTTACACATCAGAGAAAACACACTCAGGTTGTGCTTTAGTTTTTACAGACCACTTAAAGATGTCCTAAAATAACAGACTTGACTTTTCATACATTAAGACATTCTTGGGTTTATAACGGCAGGATCCCCCCCTCCAATCATCGGTGCATATTCATTACTTTCCTAAAGAAGTAAAACTAATTTATAGGCAGTTGAAACATGTTTATAACCTTTTAAATTTCTGCAACTCCATAGTAAAAATAATTGAGCTAAAGAAAATTTTGATTTTGGTTTCACCGCATAGCAGAGGAGATGGTGTTCTTTTGAAGCTGTACAATGGTGCCAGAAGATAGAAGCAAAAGTCTATTACAATATCAGCAGGGTACAGACATAATATTTTATAGAGTTATTATTTGAGCTGTCAAGGAAGAAGTAGTTTATAGGTATCTATTACATCAGCATGTTCTAAAACTGGAGAAATAGTCAAATTATTAATTTTCACCAAAGCTGGTTTTATTATATCCCTTTTCAGGATAGCGGTAAGGTAGTTCCATAGGAAAAAAAAAAAATGCCTATGTGGTAGAGAAGACAATGTGATGTAATGGAAAATTAGAAAAAAGAAAGTCAAGAGGATTGGATTGTAGCCTGTTTTGACTAAACTTTAAACCTTGAATAGCTATTTAAATTGGCTTGGGTATTTTTTTCACAATAATACATTCAGAATATTGAACTAGATAAGCTGTACAGTTACTTTTAGAACTCATAAATAGCAAGACGCATCACAAAGGGGAGATTTAACATGATATCTCCTTCCAGGATAATGATGTTAATTTCTTAAATACAAATGGTTACAACATATGAGCATCTATTTAAGAATATTGCAACCAGCTACTGCTGATCCACTTGTCCAACACTTTCCATCAATAACCAAATGAATGCTCCCAACTGGAAGGTCAAATTAACTTTGTTGAAATTAAACATTGTTCCTTATACATATAGTTTTTAAAAATTTTATTGGAATATAGTTGATTTAAAATGTGTTAATTTAAGGTGTACAGCAAAGTGAATCAATTATACATACACATATGTTCATTCTTTTTTCAGATTCTTTTCCCTGGTAGATTATTATAGAATGTTAAGTAGAATTCCCTGTGCTATACAGTAGGTCCTTGTTGGTTATCTATTTTATATATAGCAGTTTGTATATGTTAATCCCAAACTCTTAATTTATCCCTCCCCCCAATATTTCCACTTTGGTAATCATAAGTTTGACACTGAAATCTTTGAGTCTGTTTTTGTTTTGTAAATAAGGTCAGTTGTATTCTTTTTTAAAATTAGGTTCCATATATAAAGTAATATCACATGAAATTTGTCTTTCACTGTCTAACTTCACTTAGCATGATAATCTCTAGGTCCATCCATGATGCTACAAATGACATTATTTCATTTTTTTATGGCTGAGTAATATTCCAGTGTATATATGTAGCACATCTTCATCCATTCCTCTGTCAATGGACACTTAAGTTGCTTCCATGTCTTGGCAATTGTAAATTGTGCTGCAATGAACATCGGAATGCATGTATTTTTTGAGTTATGCTTTTCTCTCGATAGATTCCTAGGAATGTGACTGCTGGGTCATATAGTAGTTCTATTTTTTTTTTTTTTTTTGAGGAAAATCCATACTGTTTTCCATAGTGCTTACAGCAATTTATATTCCCACCAACAGTGTAGGATGGTTCCCTTTTCTCTGAACCCTCTCCAGCTTATTTGTAGACTTTCGACGATGGCTGTTCAGACCTGTGTGAGGTTGTACAACACTGTAGTTTTGATTTGACATTCTCTAGTAATTAGCGATGTTAAGCATCTTTTTTGGCCATCTGTCTGTCTTCTTTGGGATAAATGTCTATTTAGATCTTCCACCCAATTTTTGATATATATATGTGTGTGTGTGTGTGTGTGTGTGTGTGTGTGTGTGTGTATATATATAAATAAAGCTTCATGACGTGTTTGTATATTTTGGAGATTAATCCCCCTTCAGTTGCTTTCTCTCTCTTTTTTAATTGTCATAGTTTCCTTTGCTGTGCAAAAGATTTTAAATTTAATTAGGTTCCACTGGTTTATTTTTATTTTGATTATCATTATTCTAGGAGGTGTATCAAACAAGACATTGCTGTGATATTTGTCAAAGAGTGTTCTGCTTGTGTTTTCCTCTATGAGTTTATATATCTGGTCTAACATTTAGGTCTTTAATCCATTTTGACTTTATTTTTTGTATGTGTTAGATAATGTTCTAATTTCTTTCTTTTACATGTATCTGTCCAGTTTCCCAGTCCAACTTACTGAAGAGACTGTCCTTTGTCCTTTGTATTATTGCCCTCTTTGTCGTAGATTAGCTGTGTTCCTCCTCCTAGTGCCAGACTCTCAGACAGGGGCTCAGAACTCTCAGTCCTATAGAACAAATTCTGTGATATTATCTTCCAGTTTGTGAGCTGCCCATTCAGCAGGTATGGGATTTGACTATACTATAGAAGTGCCCCTCTTCCCATCTCGTTGTTTGCTTCTTCTTTGTCTTTGGATATAAAATATCTTTTTAGGTAGTGTCAACTTAAAAAAAATGCACAACTTGAAAGTCGAGAGTTAAGTTTTATTTGGGGCAAAATTAGGACTTACGCCCAGGAGAGAGCATCTCAAGTAGCCCTGAGAAAGCCACTCAGAGGAGGCAAAAGGGGGAACTAGGCTATATAGGAACTTTTTCAACAAAGAGCAGGTAGTGGGAACAAAAGATTTATAGAAAATGAGATACTTCAAGTTAAGGAATTCAGTAAGTTTCTATGGGAAGGTGCAAAGGTCTGGGCTTATTTACCTTTAATACGTACCTCAGCCATCAGCGCCAGTATTCTTTCTTTCTTGAGCTCCCTCAGCGCTCTCTGGCTCATCCTTGGGAGTGGCTGCACTCACAGAGACCATTACATCTTTTTATTTAGTGTTTTTCTAGATATGAGGAGATGCAAGAAGTGGGCTAATAAAATCATCTCCTAAAAATATCTAATTATCTGAAGACCTGTTCTTCCAGTTTTCCTGAAGCACAGACTGCCTCACTCCTGATCCACTCGGGTGGCACAGCAAATCGGCAACTGCAGTGGCTCATGATTTAATTCATGTGGAGGCAGATGGCAAGTGATGGCAGGTGCCAAACTCCAGCTCAGAGTAATTTCCAGTCATTTCTGTCAATGGTTGTTTACCAGTTAGTGATGGTTTGGGTATTTTTGTGAAAGGAAGGGAGCTCAAGTCCTTCTATTCCACCATCTGGACTGGAATCAAGGGGGGTTTCTTTTAGTTTGGATGCTTGCTGCCTCTTTCCTCAGCATGTGCTAGCCATCATCCCTTTGATATGGTGTGTGCAGGTATGGTGGCCCTTGTGCCCTCTTGGGACAGTAAGGGCAGGGCTTGGTATCTACTTATGAGTCTCAAAGGGGTGGCCATGACCTCTGTCTCCACCTCTGGAGCCCACTATGGTGGCAGCAGTGACTGGCACTCACCCCTGGAACTCTTGCAGGTGGTGTTCTGTTGCCGGAGAGGGAAAGAAGTTCTTACAGTGGTCCTTCCCCTCTCACTGCAAACCACCCAACGTTGACTTGGCTCTCTGCTGGGCTCAGGCTTCCTCCATATACACCCTCATGTGCCATAGTCCAGCCGCTTCAGGCTATCTCTATGCAGCCATGCCTGGTCCTTTCCCTAGCTCTGATCTCTGAAACCTGAGCTTCAGCCCCCAGCCCCCACCCATACTAGCAAATAAGTATCTCAAGCTGGGGAGTACAAGGCGGCAGTGCTGACCCTCAGTGCAGTTCACTCTCTACTTTGCCTTCCACAAACCAGATGCTGTGCTCTCCTGCTAGGCTCTGAAGCTCCATCTCCATCCAGGCTGATCTCCCCACTGGCTGGTGAGGGACTTCTCCGTGTGCGGGAACCTTTCCTCCTTCTCATCTCCCTGGGGGTATAGGCCACATCCCAATTCCTTTATCTCTCTTTCTTCCTTTTCTCCTACCCAGTTACATGGAGGTATTATCAGTGTCTGCTTTTAAGAATATGTAAGGAGCAGAGACAGGATCAAGATGGTAGAGGAGGAAGGCATGTAGCTCACTTCCTTCCACAAAAACATTAACACTCCAACTGCAAGCAGGATGTTTCACCCAGAACATCTACTGAATGCTGGCGGAAGACCTCAGACTGAAAGAATTTAGAGAAAGAACTTTCTCTGGAAAAGCAGTTAGTAGATATACATGCAAATAACATGGGCTAAGTATGGTAGAAGGCAACTTGGTAGGGCCTAGAGATCAAGGTCCATTGTCCACTGTCTCTGGAAGGCTCAGAGGGTTTTGACCATTTTGATGAGTTACTCGGTTCTTCTGGGTCTCTCCCATGTATACATCTTATTAAACTTTTGTTTGATTTTCTCCTGTTTATCTGCTTCATGCCAATTTAGGCCAATCAGAAGAACTTCGAAGAGCAGAGGAAATTTTTTCTTCCTGACAACAGAGAATAGATGCATAAAAATAGATGATCTGGCTTGAAGACACACAAGTGAATTAGACTGTACAGTCTGATAGCAACAGGGCTGTGGTTATCATTGATTATAAAATAAAATAAAACTCATGAAATTGATTTGAGTGCCTTTATGTAAATAATGGTGAATTTTACTGCCTTTGTTTCCTTCAATTTGTCATTCATCATGTGTACTAAATTTTAAAGTTATTTTTGTAGAAATCGTTATTTTAAAGTTTTTTTTCTTGATTTTTATTTAGTGCATTAGTTGTGCTTCTCCTTTTGGTGGAAAGGATTTAGTTTCTTAAACAAAATGCTGGTTTGGAATGCTCTTTTCAAATCCTAACTATATATTCCAATTTTTAATGAATTTACTTCCACACAAAGTCAAGCAAATTTTTAGAACTTCTTATTGATTACGTTGAATTATTATTTGAAAGCTTCAGAGTTTTTTGAAGGAATATTTTAAAACGACTGGCAATTAGATGGAATGCAGTGCATTTCTAAAATAGAAGATCATAATTTGAAACACATATCATTTTAGAAATCATAAAATTGTCATATTTGACAAGTTTCCTATTGTATGCAGTTGTACATTGTTGCAATATTCCATTACTTCATTTCAAATGGTAAAACAACAAAGCCCTAAGAGACATTTTTTCTATATTTCTGCATCTTTTCATATTTGTGATTGTTAAAAGTTAGCACTTCTTGTGGAGTTTTCTCTCTTTTCCACTAAAATCTTTTAAGAACCTCTTTTTTTTTAACCTCACAAGGGATCTGCAAAGTCTATCTGCTATGGTCTCCATGCTTATCTCCACTCAGCCTTAGGAGGAGATTCAGAGTCTCACAGTTGGTGGAAAAAAATGAGGCAATATCCATGGGGATGATGCCACCCTCATTTCATTTCTTTTTGTAAGTGCTATCTGTCACACTAAACAGAAGGGACCAAGGCACTTGCCTCCAAAGACATCTGAAAATTTATGACTTGGTGTACCAATGGAATAAAAATCCAGGAACTAATCTTGCTAACCTTATGAAAGAAGTTTGAAGTATTTATCTGATGTGGAGCTGGTAGATATACAGTCAAACAAGCTGAGAGTCCAAATTGCAAAATTCAGGATCAGCTAGTGGTAGGAAGATGTGACTGAGTCTTTGCTGCTGATATAAGTGCTCAGGGTAAAGCAGAATCCGTGTTTTTGTTTTCTATGTGTTTCATGAGCAGAGCAATTGGGGCAGCCAGGTCAGCAGATGAAATGCCGCATATGTAGGGGAAAAAAAACTATTCTGTCATTACCATGTTATGATCCAATCTACCTAAATTATGCTCAGATGCCATGTTTAAGTTTCATCCTAGGAAGGTAGCTTTTGTTTTGTTCAAATTGCATTTTTTCCCAAATGATCTTGTAAAAATCTTCAGAAGCCTCACTTGCGGTGTGCCCGTCCCAACGTAGAGATATGTTTATATTTAATTACAGGTACAGAACTGAAAGGCCACATGCAGAGGACACACAATTCCACATGGCTGTTTTGTGAGCCACAGCCGTATTAACCAAGCATGCATCTGTTGGGGCCCAAGGCAGGGTGCCCCAAAATATGCCTTAATGGTATGTTGATTATTCTGAATGAAAGGCACTTAAGAAATGATCTATGTAAGAGGGATACTTTGATCTTCCTTCCTGTCTCCCTAAAAGCAGAAAATAAATCTCATGTGAAAAGCACACTTTTTACATTTGGAGGAAGACTCTTATTATGAGAGATAGGGAATTCAGGGCTGAGAAGCCTGTATACACAAATCTTTTTGCTTCTTTAATTTACTGCCACAGGCCCAAACTCTGTTTAGACTCTTCACAAATTTAAGCACTCAAAGCCTAATTTTTCTTTTGTCTATTCCTCACAAATGTATTGTTTCTTTGTCTAAAAAGTACAAAAGCTACCTGCTTTGGCCACTTTTTAGGTGCTATTTCTATGAGACCTCTGTGCCCACAAATTAAAAAATTTGTTTCTTTTTCTCTGTTAATCTGTCCAGTGTCAATTTTATTACTTAAGAACCTAGAGGGGAAATTTCCCCATCCCTGACACATACATAAGCTGCTCTACTTCTATTTGTCCTAACTTTTTCAACAGCAGAGTGACAAGAATAATAGCATCAATTTTATAGAGTTGTTAAAATAATTAAATGGGCAATCAATACAAAGAACTTAGCAGTGGACATACAGCAAATTGCCAATAACTATTAACCAGTAGTTACTAGTTTTGTGTTTACATATATGTAAGACTCTATTAGTCATAACATGGTAATAATACACATCAGACATTGTATTAGGTGTAACATTAAGTAGGAACACTCTTCTTTTGGAAATTCACAGTGTCAATCAAAACCACCACACCCCTCCCCAAAAAAGAAAACAAACAAGACTGAATAAGGGTGGAAATAAGAAAATAATTTATTTATGGTCATAAGAATTACAATTTGGGAGACAGAGATTTGGGTAAAACCTAAACAGTGTTCCAGGGAAGAGAAAGAGTAAGGGGATTATAAATGCAAAAGCCATGAGGTTTTTCACACTAGAAAAGAAACATCTGTCCTTAAGGGATGGCTCTCACTAGTTAGTTATTGTAGCACTAAAGGTCTGATAAGGATCTTGAGTTTCTGGTAGATGTTATAGATGCCTTTATTACGACAGTAAGTGGTTATAAGACCAGATACCATCCTGGCTGAGAGTCATGTATAACTCAGGGATCTTCAGTGGCCTCCCAGCTCCATTTTAGAGAGATCGCTTAATAATACTGTCTCCATTGTAATTTTCCCTCAACGACAGGCCCCTGGGAGAGTAAGATGGTATTTTGTGCAAAATGCTTAGAGAGAGTTTTGAAAGAACAGGAATGTAGAGCAGTTAACCCTACCTAATAGAAGCAAGCATAATTTTGGAAAGAAAGTTATATTTGCCATATAATTTCAAAGTACATAAAGCAAAGGGGAAATTGGGGGCAAAGGCCTGGGAAAGTTAGAGGGTGTACCCTTTTGGGGGTATATTGAGTAATGTAGGGCTCAGAGTTCAAGTATTATGGAGTTGAATCTGAGGAATCTGATTGGTTTACAATTAAGCCATAAAGAAACAATGAGCTATTTCACATTTATTAAATAATAATGAAAATGCTTATTATTAGAGACATCACTACTGGTATTTGTTTGCATACTTACCAACATTATTTCTCAACAACCAAGAAACACAACATAAAACACATTATCTTAAACAATATCTTCCTCTTTTTATAAAGAAAAAGAGGGCGGTTTGTCCAGAATTTATCTCAGTTATTTTATATAAGTCTAAATCAAAGTAAAAGAGCTTCAAAGGAAATGGATGACACTTAGGATGTTTTACTTAAAACCTATAGTATAAAACTATATGGCAATAAAATATTTTCTTAAAAAGGGGAGCAGAATTTGCCACCCCAAAATATTCCTCTATGGCAGAAGGATTATCTTGAGTTGGTTATTTTCAGGAAAGAGCGGACATAGGAGAAGCTTTGGAACCACACAGAAGTTATTCTTTTGTAAGAGATGTAAGAATGTCTGCCTCTCTGTAGGAGGAATGGGAAAAGGAGAATGACTAAATCTCTAGGAACTCTTACCAACAGAGAAGGCAACGATTTAAATCTGCACAACAACCATACCTTCTTTTAACGTGCTTTGCCTGAAAATCTCCCATAATTGGCTTCTTGCAAGCCCTCCCAAATCTTTTTATGTCATTAGCTGGAGCTGGTATTTAAGGTGATGGGTTGGGTCATTTCAGAGAGTTACTTAGTCGTCCTGGTATCTATCATGTATACTGGAGTTACACTTTATTAAATTTCTGCTTTTTTTTCTCCTGTTAATATTTTATAACAGAGATGTCTCGGCCAGGAGCCAGGAAGGTGTTAGGTAGAAAGTGTTACAGCGGGCAGATAGCTGGGTATAAGCAGGGAAAGGGGGGCTGAAGCCAGATGGCAGGAAACTACATATCATGTAAACAGTGGGGTCCATGGATAGGCAAAGACAAACAGCAACTTCCAGACTGACAGTAAACAATGGGTTTTGGGGTGATAAGTGCCCTGGAGGCGGACAAAAAAGGTAGAAAAGAGCAGGACTCTACATCCAAATGTAACTCGCTGCTCATTATGCCCTCATTCCAATAAAATTATAATAAAATTAGCCACACAGGTAAGAAGTACCCATCCTACACCAATGCCATGACACTCTGATCAAAGCTAAACAAGCACAAAAATCCTTATCCATTTGGGAAGGTGAGGCTAGAATGAAAATTAGGGAATGGAAAAAATAATAAAATAAAGTAGTTCCCCTTGTGGCTCAGCAGTAACAAACCCATCTAGTATCCATGAGGATGCGGGTTCTATCCTGGCTCTGCTCAATGTTTCTATGAGCTGTGGTTTAAGCTGTAGGTGCAGCTTGGATCTGGTGTTGCTGTGGCTGTAGAGTAGGTAGCTGTAGCTGCAGCTCCAATTGAAACCCTGGCCTGGGAACTTCCATTTGCTGCACATGTGGTCCTAAAAAAAAAAAAAAGAAAATTAGGGAATAGGACCCCCAAACGCCTCTTCCCAGTGAAGATTCCACATATGCAATTAGATGTATATAACCCGTCTGCCAAAGAAACGCAGGGTGGCTGCTGGCCTCTCTGCCCGGGTCTCTTTAGGAGGTGTCTTTATCACTTACATAAATCCTCACTTTACTTTCTCAATTTCTGTCTCATTTCTGAACTCTGTCTGCAATGAAACAAGAACCTTTTCTTCTACTCTTCTTTTTTTTTACTCTTCTTTTGACTGGTCTAAGAATTAAATTGACATAAGATAGACTAACAAGATAAAGTCAAACAGAAGTTTAAAGCATGTAAACATGGAAGAGACCCAGAAGAACTGACTAACTCACCAAAGTGGCTGATGCCTTCACCTTAAATATCATCTTCAGCTAAAGACAAAGAGGATCTTGGGGGTAGAAGTTTGGAACTTCAAAGAGAAAGAAGGCAATTCACACGGAAATGGTAAGAAAATGTTGGGTAAACAAAAGTTTGCTGAGCCTTGAGGAGAATGGGACACAGAGAGGAATCCTAAAGAGTCTTTGCTGGATTGCCCCCTGCCTACACACCTAATTCATTCTATAGCCATCTCTAGTGCCATCTCTATTCCTAAAATAAGCTTCTATCTTAATACTTAGGCAGCTAAGGGGGGAGGTGAAAGTTTCCTGGTCTTTTAGGACTTGATTATGACTATTTCAGACAGTTGCTGATCAGGGAAGTAAAGAGAGACAAAGGCAAGGGAGGAAGAGTCAAGAAACAATAGTACAGTCTTGGGGCAGGATCCTGGTTCCCTCTCAAGAGATACACATATTGATGTGGGTATCTTATACACCTAAGAGAAGAGTTATATTCCTTATGCTCCTTTTAGAAATGAATACTTTAAAGTTGAACAGCTTGGAGTCCTTTCTTGTTCTTCTCCCTGGCTTAACTGCATCCAAAACACAATCACCCATAAGCTAAAGATTAGGTATCCTTGAGCACAGTTGCATGTGGGTTAAAGAGTATTAGCACATGATGTTTTTTCCAGAAGCTTTCGTAGTTTGTTCTCCTCTCTGATCAATACGCTACTTTTGCAAGCACGCCATTCTAGGCAGCAACTCGGAAGACCACCATTATGATCATGGTGAGGTCCTTGGAGACCAGCTTCGACGACTAGGACCCTCCCCAACGAAAGAAGAATACATGTTTGCCCCAATCCTGGTTCCTTTCTGAAACCTGTTTTTCTCCTTTTTACTATAAAACTCCCTGCAGTTCTTCCTAATGGAGGGCACAGTCTTTAAGGCATTAGTCGTGGCCTCCTTTGTCTTGTGAAGCAATAAAAGCAATCTTTTTCTCCTTTATCCAGAACTCTATGTTGGGGTTTCTAGTTGGCACTGGTGGCCAGAGGCTGAGTTTCAGCAGCAAGGTCAACATATTATCCTTTAGGTTACAGTTGATGTGATGGTGGTTGAACAAGTCAGACTGATCTGGAAGCCTGAACTGAAAGAGAACTAGGAGTATTTACAACTGATAATGTTATCTTTGTTATTGTTATTTCTCTTGCCTGATTCTTTTGTTTCCTTAAGATCATTGAGACCTATTCTAAGGAAAGCATTGTGCCGAGGCTTAGATGACACAATGGCTGAGGCCAAAAATGGCTGCTCTTATGTCAGGAAAGCCATCCCTGTTTTGTTTTTTTTCCCTCGGGGACACCCCCCACCCCCTTATCTGTTTCTAATAACTTACATGCCAAAGAGACATTTTGGAGCACAACTAATTTTTCTCCCTTACAAGGAGTAGAAAGAAGATTCTTTTCTCTCCTCTACACTTAATTTTAAAATAGTATTTTATTCCTATTTTTTTATATAACTGAAAATAACTATTTCACTTTACCAAATATTATCAAGTAATCTCAAATATTGATTCTATTTTTGTCCATTTCAAAAAAGGCTGTTTCTCAAAAAAAAAAAAATAGCTCCTTTAGGGACTATATTAAATATTTATATGTACAATAATAAATATCAGTTTTAATTTATTATTCCTATTGTAAATATCTCTTCTACCCACTAGGAACATTCTTTACTGAAGCATGTTGCCTGTACCTCTCCCATTTATCCCAATGGATCATAAAATCTATTTATATAAGCACCATTCTCATATTTTTCCACTCATCTTTCACTACCTTATTTTCATAGCCCTATATCCCATTGGACTTATTATACACCATTTAAGTGATTTACATCCTCTTTGTTCCTACAAATATTTATTTTATCATAGGTTTTTACTTTTTCCTTTTGTTTTTTAACATTTATATGGCGAAATTCTTATATCATTTTTAGTAATGCTTTCTTTTTTGTTATACAGATAAAAGCCCTAATTTATCTGGTAGACTTGATAATGCAGTGGTAGAATTTAATAGCTCAACAAAGTTCACTGATGCTTATTTAATGCATAAAATTTATGGCAGTCTTATTGATAAAAAAATGAATCATAACTATTAGCTATGAGCACCATAGCACAGAATTCAAAGATAACATCATTTATGACACATAATGTTATATACGTCATCTCATAACAAGAATGTAAAAATTAATTTAATTTGTATTCAAATAACATTTAAAAACGCTAACACAATTTAAAAAAATAACGAGACATTTTTATCTCTTGTCCTTAATATTTTGACACACAAAATATTTAGATGAATATATATAAATTGTTATTTTTTTAAACTTTAAAATCTCTCCATAGATCATGTTCATTACTAGTTCCAATAACAGTCACTTAAAGCTCTTTTGAATTTAGAGCTCAACTTTCTATTTCAGCATTTTTTTATTTGTTGGTATTTTTTCCTTTCTTTTCACATTTTTCATGCTGGAAATTTATTTTGGAAAGTTAAGTTTAGGTGACTCTGTTAGCCAGAACTGAAAACATACAACTTCTTGTTTAATTCAAGCCTTACCTTTTTCTCTTTGTTAATTGCAAAGTTTAGGTTTTACCAGTCTACACCATTCATAGGACAATTATGATTGGTAATTTTCCTCTAACCTTTTATTAGACCCAAATACTAAAGGATAACAAATCTATACTAGCAAATGGTCCTTTATCTCTATATGTATTTTTAAAAATTGTGAAGTATACTAAAAATTAAAAAAATACTATTATGAAAGTATGAAATATTTTTTATAAAAAGTGAATTTAAAATATTGAACATAAACGAAAATAACATGGCTAAGATTCAGTCAAATTCTAATACATTATTCATAACAGTCATAATAATAGAAATATTATTCAAACTTGTTACTTAAAAATTCATATAACTGATTTAAAATGAGTAGAAGTCCAATTACAGAGGTAAAATATAGTGCAATGTCTCAATTTAAAATGTTCTTTTTATTTCATAGATGTTTTCTACCAATTTTCAAAAGACTATAAATACTAAAAAAAATCAAAACAAAACACTGTTCTCCCTTAGATGGTATTCCATACCAATACACTATGATCTCCATTATAATACCCTACTTTATGAAGATTAAATGCTTTTGCAATTCAAACACAGTAAAATTGGCTTAAAGCAAAATCAAACACTAGTTTGCTGGTTCAGGATTTGAATAGTGGAATGAGAAATCTCTCTTATATTGCTATTGTGCACTGGTCAGCTAAGAAGTAATTGCTTTTTATAAGGCAAATTTGCTTTTACTTTTCTAAGGTAATGAAATGAACCTGAAACACTTCCTTTGAAATCAAAGTCACTATCCCTGAAATGTCACCAGACAAATTCCATCATATAGTTTCTGCAAACACATAATGAGAAAGTTAGGCATGGAATTGATTGACAGAATTCTATTAGAAAGCCTCTCACACATTCATCTATAATTATCTGTGTTGTAAATCAATACTGATTTGATTTCTTCATATTCGTGTGCTGTTAACATGGAGGGAAAACCAAATCATATGTATTTCTGAAAGAAATACCAGAAATGTACCAACGTGCTAAGATGTCCCCAACTAGTTTACTGATGTGTTTGTGACGCAGTACATACATACACAAAGATCTAGTGTGACAGATGGTTCTAAAAATGCCCTTAACAATAAATATCCACAAAATTATCAAATGTCAAAAGAGCAGGTTAATCTTGAAGCAGTATTAATTTTTATGTAAAAGGAAAAACAGATGTTTCTTTTCAAATGAAATATGACAGCTCACATCAGTTCCATTCTTTAGTGGTAAAAGTAACTTTAAAAAAAAAATACACCTATTTGAAATCTCATTCTGTGCTCAGTTTAAGTGTGTATAAATTACATTTTACAGAGGTGTTTTAGTGGGAGTAGGATGATCTGTAATGTGAATTTAGTCCTGGTAGGATAATGAGTAGGACTGAATATTTCTAGATTAAATAAAGATGGACAATAAATATTAAATTTTGGATATATTCTGTATGTAAATAGTCCTGTGAAGTGGTATTTAGGTAATTATGCATTCATTTCTTGTATTTCTGAAAATTATACAGAGTTTATGATGGCTGTGTTACACAGAGTTTTCAAAACATAAACGACATGGGGATATTTTAATTCAAACAGCTCTTCAGCACATAATTTTGAAATAAATTTCTTACCTGAAAACAAGCTGCTCCATATGATGATTTAAGTGGTTTGTAAGCACTTTCACTTAGGTTCTTTGCCATGTCCTAGTCTTGGTGAACCGTTTTATAACAGCATGATCAAAGTATCAAAGGAATCTGTGAAAAGTATAGAATAAATCAGTACAGTAATTAAAAGACAGTAAAAAATTCCAAGACAGTAGGCAATGCAAATACTTTTTTAGCTAGTACCAAAACATTATTTCAGTCACATTTTCCAACCTTATTGAATTTTCCATTATCTCATGTTACATAAAACTAAAGACACATGGCCATGTAGACATCCCCAGGTACTCAGTTGGTTACTGTGTTCCAAGGTCTATAAATCACATAATATTTTATTTGATCTCAAGAGCACTTTGGTATTTGAAAGGTCCTGCTTTATTGTTTTAATTCATACCTGGAAATATGAACTATTTCTTATCTTTTCTTCCAGCTCAATACTGAGCAAGACATACTTCTCTCTTACATTCCCGAGCGTGGTGTTTATAATCACATGATTCACGGACTACAAACACCACACACTGTTATATTAATGCAGCCCCAGTAGAAATAATGCATCCATCTCAAAAGTCGTTTCCCCTAGATAACTGCTCATTATAGAAACTTCTTCAAAATGCATATGTGCCTAAATTGCCTGTTATCTTTCTAATATCGATTTATTCTTCAATGCATATATTTACATGGAAAAAAATCTGTGGTGTGAGGTAAAGAGCCATGAATATAGAAGTTGGCATAGGAGGCATGGAACATGGCATTACTTACTTGGTAATGTGCTATTGATCCCACTCATGTCACTTCACTGAATCACAGTTTATCTACTTTTAAAATAAGGTAATAGGATTAGTGAGAGCCTCAGTTCCTTTATTTATTTATTTTTATCTTTTTGCCATTTCTTGGGCCGCTCCCGCGGCATATGGAGGTTCCCAGGCTAGGGGTCCAATCGGAGCCGTAGCCTCCAGCCTCCGCTAGTGCCACAGCAAGGCGGGATCCGAACCGCGTCTGCAAACTACACCACAGCTCAGGGCAACGCAGGATCTTTTAACCCACTGAGCAAGGCCAGGGACCGAACCCACAACCTCATGGTTCCTAGTCGGATTTGCTAACCACTGAGCCACAACGGGAACTCCGCCTCAGTTCCTTTATTAATCCAAGTTGCCATTACTTTTATTTGATATGTATTATCGCTTGATATGTCTAGGTAATTTCTTTATTTCTTTTAACATTTTCCAAAGCAAATTATTCAGCTTTCTGTATCGTCTACACTGGAAAAGTAATGGATGTAATTGGAAAGATCTGTGGTTAATAATGAAAACAAATCAGCCAGGACATGCTCTGTACCTGATCTGCACGGATATTTTGAAGAGCTATCTTCAAAAATAAGTTTTCAGCCTGAATGAGGCAATCAAATTTAGCTCTAAATATGAATGAAAACATCCATTTTTCATATAATTTCTATTAATTACTGGTATAAAATGTACATAAAATTATACAACCTCTCTTAGACTTTAATGTGCCTGAAAGTGTAGAGTATTTATTCTTAAATGCAATCTGAAATTTCATAGAAAGCTTCTTAATACTAAATTCTCAAAATTAGATGGGCTTCTTTATAAGACACACATTTCTAGAGAGCTCTAAGTCATTTTTTTTTAGTCAATTGCATTATTTAGCTTCTTGATTCCCATTAACAAAAGGGGCACTTACTCAGCATGTTGAGTGCTTTTTCCAAAGGCCACTTTGTGTGGAGTATAAAAGTGTTTCCTAATAGATGCTCAAGAGAACTGTTGAAAAGATAACCCTATTTAAAACACTTGATTCTCAATTTTGTTTCCAAGTGAGATCAATCAGTGATTTTGCCCAATATGTTGATCTTCATGCTGCTTCACCGAGTTGATTTTTAAAAAACAAAGGTGGTTAGGCTACCTGCATGGGAGAAAGCTGAAGTAAAAGTCAGTTCGGTTCTAATTGCAATCCCCAATCCATGGTACTTACACATGCTTTCAGTGTATAGCAGGCTCTGTGAAGATCAATTAATGGCTATGAAGGTTCCTCCTGAGTTCAACAGGGCTGGATTGACCTAGAAAGAAAAGAAAACATCAGCCTAAAAGACTCTCTTGAATTAAAAATGAGATTTCTATAATATGAGAGCATTTTCCACTATCTGTGGTAGATACTTTCTCTGTGGAAAGATGTTTCTTCCGTCATACTTAATTCTGTCAACTGAAAGAAAAAGGCACAACCTAAGAGCTGTGATTTGTGTTTTATTCAGTATCACTGAGGGCTGCAGTCCAGGAGACAGCCTCTCAAATAGCTCTGAGGAACTGCTCCAAAGAGGTAGGGGGAGAGGCCAGTACATGTATGATATTTTGGCTAAGGAATACATACAACCAAGCCCTCATCTCAGTTGAAGTTTACTTCTAGTCATGAGAAATAGATATGTGTTAATGATTTTAGTGCTTTTCTAAGTATGGCTAGATGCAAGAATCTGGGTTCATGAACACTTTTTCTGAAATAAACCTAAAGGCCTGTTTTTCCAAAGCACAGATTGACTCATCCTTTTTTTCATCTTGAATTACTTTCAGGGTGTATTGTAGGTCAGTGACTGCAGCGGCTAAAAACTTGATCCTTGTAGAAACTGGATAGTGGGCAACATTCTTTGTCTTACATGCCATATTCCATTTTGATTATAAGTCAAGATGTTAAGGATTGTTATTTGTTTAAGAAGGCTGAGTAAGTATTCAAAGCATATAGGTTTTTTAGCCCAATTATGATTAATATTTATATAGCTTTAAAATCTGTATTTTGATTCTTTAATAAAATAGTACACTAATATTTCATATTAAAAATAGAAAAAACAACTACACTTCACAGACATATTCATAACAAAGTTATGCAAAATGTGCTAAAATTATTTACCTATGATGAGAGATGGCTTGTTGAATTGCAGAATGTTTCTTCCTGACAGTAGAACGACACAAATAATTTTTGTTTCTGAAAATACTGCATGTGGTGATTTTAACCAGACTTACTGTGGCAATCATTTTGCAATATATGTAGTAAATCATTGTTGTACACCTGAAACTAATGTTTCAAGTCAATTATATTGCAATTTAAAAAACTATATGTGCATTTATGACATAACAGATACTAGTAGTATACTTGTAGAGTTGTCATCAGGTTTACAACTGATCCATTTACACTAAAGTATGTGAAATAAAATGCGTGGTGTTGAACTCTGCTAAACTTATATTTATTTTCTTTGATACTGTGAAATGAAATTAATTAACCATGCTAAATATTTTTGAGAATGATTTAAAACTTTATTCCAAAGGTAAATAGATTCACTGTGATTCAGCATGAAAGATGTTTTCTGTGACACTTTAAGAAGCCAGGTTGTAATTTAATCAGACAAACTATTATCAGAAAATAATTTGCAGTAATAAATAATTCATTATATGCTTAAAGAATGAGTGCAAAACATTGTTAATAGATGAAAGGTTAAAATAATTTTTCGCATTGATTATCAAAAAAGTTTACCAGCAGTCACCGTTTAATTTGGGTGCTTTTGATAAGAGAAAAATTCTTTTTCATCTTAGTATTGGTGAACTATTCTAATCAGTTAAAAAACAAGCTGATTCTGAGCAACAATTAGTTGTTTTCTTCATCGTGTTCAAATTTTTCCTCCATTTTTCTTTAGGAACGGGGTTTATTAGATAAAAGTATATTCATATATGAGACTTTTAAAATGAACTTAAATGAATTTACCAAAATTGTAGATGGCAGAAACAGAGAAAAGTGAGAGGATGAAGCAATCACGTGTATGTGTATTACCCATTTTCCATCTCTAGGCTGAGAAGAACAAGAGCAGGGTTCTGACTCTGAATCTCTTAATGGCTATTCTGAGAAATGACTTTTTTTTAAAGCCTAGGTACCAACACTAAAAGCACTCCTATTCTTCTGCAGCACAGAAAAAGAGATGCTGACAGGCCTACCCACTACCCATATGCTCATGTAGGAGGGAAATATTGCCTCCCCAGCAGAAGCTAGTGAGCACTGCCCACCACGGGGGTGACTGAACACAGGTCTACAGTTATGTGCAAGCTGAAAGGAGTCTGAGTTAGTCCATAAGTTTTCAAGAGCTACTGTGACAAAGTGCCAACCATGTAGAGGCTTAAGACAAGAAAACATTATTCTCTCAGTTCTGAAGGCTAGAAGTCTGAAATCGAGGTGTTGGCAGAGTTGGTTCCTTCTTTGAGTTCAAAGAAAAATCTATTTCATGCCTCTCTCCTAGGTTCTGGTGGTTGCCAGACAACTTTGGCATTCATTCATTGGTTTTCTGTGCTGATCTCAGCCTGTCAGTAACCAATGTGGTGGCCGGACTGACCCTTGTGCTTCTTATTGTGATTAGAAGTCCCGTTCAGGATAGCCATCAGGAAGCAGCAGGAAGAAAAAAAAGTTTGTTGGGAGTTCTTGTTGTGGCTCAGTGATAACAAATCCAACTAGTATTCATGAGGACTTGGGTTTGATCCCTGGCCTCATTCAGTGGGTTAAGGATCTGGCACTGTCATGAGCTGTGGTGTAAGGTGCAAATGTGGCTCAGATCCCGTGTTGCTGTGGCTGTGGTGTAGGCCAGCAGCTATAGCTCTGATTTGACCCCTAGCATGTGAACTTCCATATGCCACAGGTATGGCCCTAAAAAAGAAACAAACAAAAGTTTGTTACAGGATCTGGAAATTTTATGGGACACTTAGGTCCACAAAGCTGGGTCACAATGAGGGGTTTGGGGTGAAAGAGAGAGCAAAAGGAAATGAGAAAGAGAGAGAGAGGGAGATGGAGAGAGATGGATATTAGGTTTAAAATTATTTTGTTTTGGTGATAGTTATAATTTTTTGTTACTATCCATCTGTCACTCTTCTGGAGGGCTTGGCAAAGTATTCAATAAGATTATTTCTAGAAGCTTTTATTACACAAGAACACAAGGATAGCTAGTAATCATATAACTATATACAGACTTGGCAGAGAACTACAAAATTAACTCTACTATATCCAAAGTAAATGTATCTCCAAAGAGCTTTTACTGAAATCCCCAAATTTATGCAGCCTCTTTTATATGACCTAATAGGAGAGTATATGTGATAAAAGAGAAGCAGAGAAGAAAAACCAACACGATAGTAAATATAATAGTAAAGAAAAAAATAATGGTCAAAATATGGGCTAGTTAACATGGTTTACATACTTCATATAAAATACCCACTGTTGAATAGCTTACCAGTTTCACTCTAAAGACAAAGCAAAGGAGATTTAGGATAATAAAATCAAATGAGGAGTTTACATTATTGACAAAGCCAAAGTAGAAAAGAGGTTGGTAGGTGGATGAGAATTGAGTGATTGAACGTAGGGTAAAATATTATTTTAATTACAGTGTGGATCATGAAATACTAAATTTGATGAAACAATGATATATATTATTTAAAGACTCAAAAGGAACACAGAGAGAAACTAAAAATAGCTAGGAATTATATTTGCAGAAGAGATGAGGAAAGAAAGGGTAAATAGGTGAAAGTGGTGAGTAAGGAGTAGGACCAGGAGATTTTTGTCTATAAGTTTATTGTGCTCCTCTGGAATCTTCAACCAGAAGAATATATGCCTTTAATAAATAAATGTGTGTTAACATAAAATAAAACATTCTGAAGGATAAGTGAAATAAGACAGAAAAGATAAGAAATCTTTATAAAGTGTTGAAAGAAAAAATATCAATCTAGAGCTTTTTTTTTTAGGGCCTCACTTGCGGCATATGGAGGTTCCCAGGCGAGGGGTCTAATTGGAGCTGTAGCTGCCAGCCTACGCCAAAGCCACAGCAATGCCAGATCTGAGTCACCTCTGCAATCTACACCACAGCTCACGGCAACACCAGATCCTTAACCTACTGAGCGAGGCCAGGGATTGAACCCTCAACCTCAGGGTTCCTAGATAGATTTGTTTCCGCTGTGCAGCAGCGACAGGAACGCCAATCTAGAGTTCTATACAGAGTTTAAATATTCTTCAAAAACTGAAGGCAAAATAAATGCATTTTTGGGAAAACATATTAAGGCAAACTGATAACAAAAGAGTCTCACACACACACACACCCCTTAGGGAAATTAGGAAGAAAAAGTTCCAAAAGAAAGCAAGGAAATGCTAAATTAGGAGCATTACAAATAATAATATATAGTTGATTAACTTTTTTTTTTTTTTGCTTTTCAGGGCCACACCTGTGGCGTATGGAACTTCCCAAGCTGGGGGTTGAATTGGAGTTACAGCTGCAAGCCTACATCACAGACACAGCAATAATGGGATCTCAGATCCATCTGCAACCTACACCACAGTTCACAGCAACAGTGGATCCCTGACCCACTGAGCCAGGCCAGGGATCAAACCTGCATACTTATGGATACTAGTAGATTTGTTTCTGCTGCACCACAATGGGAACTCCCTTGAGTAACCCTTAACTAGATAGATCAAGAAAATTTCCCATAAAATTTAAAATATATAGAGCTTAAAAATGCATGAAAAAAATTTAAAAAATCAGGAAGTACATTAATTCAATTAAGTCTACTAAGGTCTTATTTTGGAAGTGGTAAAAGCCATACTTTAAGTTGGAATAAATTAACTCAAGATATGTGTTGTAATTTCTAAATAAACACACACACAGAGTGAAAGCTAAGAGAAGGTAAAATAAAAAATAAAAGTATTTGTTTAATCCACGTGAAGACAACAAAGAACATAAAGAGGGAATTAGTAAGATTGCTGCTTAAAAGGAAGAAGTTATATTAAGCTCAAATGTGCTAAATGCTAAAACTCAATGACTAAAATTGTAAGATTGGTTAATAAAACCTAACTACATGTTATTTATGGTAGACATATATATGTAGTTACAGTGAGATTGACTGTAAAAGCAATTAATTATGCTATGAAAATATTAAGAAAAGGAAGCAAATTAGCTATTCTCAGATAGGAAAAGAATTTAAATCTGTATTGAAAAGGAATTTGTCAAATCTCCAGGCCTAAACAGTCTCATTGATAATTTCTCCCAAACACTGAAGGAAGAAGTGATACTGATTTTACATAAATTTTATCTGAAAATAAAAAATGTGAGGAAACTTCTTAGTTCATTCTTTGAGATCATTATCACGCTGGCAGTGGAACTTTATAAGGACATGACAAGAGGGAAATACAAGCCAATTTTTATCTTAAACTTAGAGGTCAAAATACTAAGTGAATTCCTTTAATAAACTCTCATTATATAAAGGAATATTCACCAAATGGATTTAGTTTCAGGATCAAATGTTTATTTTAATATTAGAACATAAAGCAATATCTTTCATGATATTTACACTTTTAAAGATAGAAACCATCTCAGTGGATGCAGAAAAAGCATTTGTCCAAAAAAAAAAAAAAAAAGAAAAAGAAAAGAAACACTAAAATAATACTTTTTAGTAAACCAGAAACAATAGGAAACATCCTTAATCTGATAGAATCTGCAAAACAAACAAAAAATAAACAGAAATGGAACCTTACAGAAATATGCATGTTGGTTACTTTCATGTATTTCCTTTGTGAAAATTTCACACATTTAGCTTTGGATTAATTATGTAAAAGATAAAATGCTTTTTTATAAAAAATAGCTGAACATACTTTCTATTCCTTCTTTAAGAATTTCGTATACCAGAGGGCACTTAAAGACAGGCTATTCCATAAATACCATTGAGGTTCTAGGCAGCCTGCCATTGTGACAGCATATTTTATAAACAACCATAAATAACACTTCCAGCAGCGTATCAGAGACAATTATCCTGCACCATCAGCCTCATTGTTTTGATTTAGTGGGGTCTTAGAAGCAAAAGCAATACTTACTTGTCATCTCTAACTGCAAGACTCTAATATGTTTGATGTTTTCTCAGGGTTCATTATGTTTGGCTTTGTTTCTATTATTTTAATACTTGTGTTTCTAAGATTGGTACATAGTCTTTGAATTTCTGTCTTTTCATGAATGAAAAATATCTACGAAAGTTGTGGAAGGTGCTAACTAGGGTTTACAATTTCACCTTTTTCTGGACACGAGGGTGGAGTCCGGGAAGATATAAGAGCTTCATGTATATTGTATTCATGATTTAATATATCTAAATAATTTTACATTTTAAATATCCAGTTGTACCCTCCAATGTTATTCTGCAAAGGACAATTTTGTATCCTAATCTTATGCACATTATTTATATCTGTTCAGTTCTTTCTTCTCAGTCCCTTTGTACATACTAAAGCAACTCAAGTTTCTAATGTCCCTATCCTTTTATATTGGTCAGGTTTATTATGTACTTTGCTATGATGAAAGAATAAAAAAGAATTCAAAAATCAAATGATATAAGCAAAATAATATTCCATATAGAATTTAAACATACATTTCTTTGTCACACTATAATTTAGTTATTATTGATCTAAAGTTCCTAAACATAACTCATGCCATATTGGAGCATAAGAATACTGGTGCAATATTCTGAGATTATTCTTAGAATTTTAGTGATAGAAAGTTTAAAAAGATTGCTTTCTGTGGAGAATAAATTTTTAATTATTCATAATTAAAGTAACTCCTTTGCTTCATCTTTTAAAATAAAACTTAGTAACATATTTGTTTCTTATGTAGCTCCTAGGTGAATTAAGTACTTAAATCTTAATATGTCAAAGATAACTAGTAATTTGTTATGATTAGTTGCAATTACTCTGTTGCAAAGAGTGCAATAATATGTGCAAGTGCCAATTTGAATCCATATATTCTGAATATCTCTCTGCCACTAAAACTAAAGCTACTATCTTTCCTGGTGATCTTGTCTTTCTACTTTGATTTCTTTCTCCCTCTCCCTGTCCCTCTTTTCCTCCCTCCTTCCCTTCCTCCTTTTCTGCTCTCCTTTCTTTCTTTCTTTTTTTTTTTTTTTTGTCTTTTTTTTGTCTTTTCTAGGGCTGCATCCAGGGCACATGGAGGTTCCCAGGCTAGGGGTCTAACTAGCCTATGCCACAGCCATAGCAACGCAGGATCCCAGTGGTGTCTGCAACCTACACCACAGCTCAGGGCAATGCCAGATCCTTAACCCACTGGGCAAGGCCAGGGATTGAACCTGCAACCTCATGTTTCCTACTTGGATTCATTAACCACTGAGCCACGAAGGAACTCCTCCTTTATTTCTAATGAGGGCTCTTGCCTCGGGTTTTCATGATCCTTCAAAGGAACAACATGCTAGCGAATATAGGATGGAAAAATCTCTGTTCAAAAATCTATGTTGTACACAATTGAATACACACTACATGTTAGGCCTTGAAATGGGTGCAAAGATAAATCAGACTCATTGTCTGCCTCAGGAAACTTATATATAAATAACGGTGTCCTAATCTGGAAGCTCATTGGGAGGTAATACACTCAACGGGCTATAAAACAGAGTAAAGGCTGGAGTTCCCATCATGGCATAGCAGAAACAAATCTATGAACCATGAGGTTGAGGGTTTGATCCCTGGGCTCAATCAAAGGGCTTAAGGATCCAACATTGCTGTAAGCTGTGGTGTAGGTCAAAGATGCGGCTTGGATCTCACGTTGCTGTGGCTGTGGCATAGGCTGGAGGCTGTAGCTCCGATTTGACCCCTAACCTGGAAACCACATATGCCACAAGTGCGGCCCTAAAAAGCAAAACAAACAAACAAACAAACAAAAGCAGAGTAAAGGCTGTTCAAAGAAGAAAAGATTTCTTCTAAAGAGGACATCAGGAAAGTTTCATGATGAAAGTGGCACTGAAACTGTCTTGAATAATTGGCATGGTATAGGAAGGGATAAAACAGGTTGACAATGTAACAGTCAGCTATATCTCAGTGGAACTGAGTTTTTTCTTTTTTTTTTTTTTTTTAAGCATATAATACTCTTCCACCTCAAAATTTCAGTATTTAAAACATATGAGCTTAATGTGAGCTTATTCTGTTGAACTCCGCAGTGACTCAAAAGCAAAACTGCAACTTTTTGATTTCTTAACCTCAAGTTCAGTTTATTGAACCGATGGATCTAATACAACCACACAGAATATTTTAAACTGTCAATATTAAAAATAAATGGTTTATTCCTTTCCAGTTTTCATTCTGCATTTTCTATACACATTTTAAGTGGCATATTTCAATAACATAAGATTTCTCAGGAGAATTTTCCTTAACTTGTAGTGTTGATTGCATCAATGACACTTCTTGTAGATGATTTCTATGTTATGTATGTTGTGATTCTCTGCAAACAAAATTGAAGCATTTACACATAGGATTAATCTGAAAATTTTCAAACCTCTATTTTATTGATGCTTTTCTTTCAGTGTTGATGTTTATATTCTAGGAGTTAGAAGGAAACGATGCTAAAATGCATTTATTCTAGGTAAGTTATAAATTGAGCTATATCTATTGTCTTTGATCAAGAAGATTTTCTTACCTCACTAGCTTCATTTCTGTGGCTATCTTAGCTTCCTTTACAGAAGTCAAATGCTCCTGAATTAATCTGTTCTTTCTCTGTCCTTCACTTTATTACCTCACAGAGGTATTGTGAGGGCAAATGGATTTTACTGATGATGACAATAGTTAACGACAGAATACTATTATAAGCACCTTTTAAAGATTTTAAACTTATTTAATCCTCAAAAGCATCATGTGTGGTAGTTACTTTAATTAGCTTCATTTATAGGTAAGGAAAGTATAGCATCCAGAGAACTTAGGTAAGTTTCCCAAGGTCACAAGGACATAAAAAGCAAAGCTGAGATTCAAAGAGTCTAATCTTATACTTAATCATATGCTATAATATTTTTCAATAAATCTGAAAACATAAATCAAAATATTAATTAACTAATACAGTCCGTTACACATGTTGTTTTAAAATTCAGATAAATATAATTTTTAAGAAATTTAATTAATAGTGCTAATAATTAGAACTTTTAAAATACTGTGCTAACAGTGAGGGAGAGAATTGTTTCATTATGTCACACCTTTGGGGACATGCTTCTATTGACCACATAAAGGTAATGCAGCCTACTCAGCTGCAACTGGCTTCTCAGAACGCTGATATACTTATTCTATTTTCTTATTAAAAACATATGGAGTGGGATGGATGGGGTGCTTGGGATTAATAGATGCAGACTATTGCCTTTGGAATGGATTAGCAATGAGATCCTGCTGTGTAGCACTGGGAACTATGTCTGGTCACTTATGATGGAGCCTGATAATGTGAGAAGAAAGAACGTATATATGCATGTGTAACTGGGTCACCATGCTGTACAGTAGAAAATTGACAGAACAGTGTAAACCAGCTATAATGGAAAAAAATAAAAATCATTACATAGAAAAAGAAACATATGGACAATTATTCACAAACTATATTATATATTTCAACGAAACAGGAAATAGTTAATTTGATTATAACTATTGTTTTTAATTCCAAGAACACTACATCATCACCAGCCCCTCATTATATTCCTCTATCTCTAATACCAACTTTTACTGAGTTTCTCCTTAATGCAAGTCATCACAAAATGCTCCTTATATTCGATATATCCAATTGTCACAGCAATCATTTATACTTGATGTCGGTATCTAAATTTAAACAGATAAGAAATTTGAGGTTTATAAATGTTAATGGGACACGAAGTATTTGGGTTTGTTAAAAGAACAAGCCATTAGAAGTGTTCAAAATTTCAGCACTTTTTCGGTACTTATTGGCTATTAGTATGCTTTCCTAGGAAAATGTCTATTCAGTTCCTTTGCCCACTTAATTGAGTTATTTGCTTTTTGGCTATTGGGTCATCACACTTATTATCAGGGAAATGCAAATCAAAACCACAGTGAGATTATCACCTCACATCTGTTAAGGATGGCTGTTATCAAAAAATGCTGATGAAGATGTAGAGCAAAGGGACTCCATGTATGCTAATGGTGGGAGCAAACACTGGGGCAGCCACTGTGAAAAACAGGATGGAAAGTTCTCGAAAAATTAAGAAGAGAACTTCCATATGATCCGGCAATTCTGATTCTGCATATATAATCCAAACAATTGAAATCAGGATCTTGAGAAGATATCTGCACTCTCCTATCTACTGCAGGATTATTCACAACAGCCAAGAAATGGAAGTAAAACTACATGTTTCTCATCAATGGATGGATGGTTAAAGAAAATGTGGTTTACACATACAATGGAATTATTCAGTCTTAAAAAAGAAAGCATTCCTGCTACTTGTGACAATATAAAGAATCTGCAGAACATTATGCTAAATGAGATAAGCCAGATACAAAAGGACAATTATTACATAATAACACATCTATGAAGAATCTAAAATCAAAACAGAAAGTGAATGGTTATTGCCAGGGACTGGGGAAAGCGGTAAATAGGAAGTTTAGTCAAAGGGTTTAAAGTTTCCATTATGCGAGATAAAGTCCTAGAGGTCTACTCTATGGCATAGTGCCTACAGTTAAAAATACAGTATTATGGAGTTCCCGTTGTGGCTCAGGGGTTAATGAATCCGACTAGGAACAATGAAGGTGCAGGTTTGATCCCTGGCCTTGCTCAGTGGGTCAAGGATCCGGCGCTTACATGAGCTGTGGTGTAGGTCGCAGATGCGGCTTGGATCCCAAGTTGCTGTGGCTCTGGCGTAGGCCGGTGGCTACAGCTCCTATTCAACCCTAGCCTGGGTACCTCCATATGCCACAGGAACGGCTAAAGAAAATGCAAAAAAGAAAAAAAAAATAGTATTATATACTTAAAAATTTGCTAACAGAGTAGATCTTATGTTGTGTTCCTATCACAAAACACTAATAATAATTATCACATTATAATATTATAAATAAATAGGATATGAGGAAACTTAGAAATTATGGATATGTTTATTGCACAAATTGTGATGTGTTCACAGAATATAAACAAAAAAGTATCATGTAGGAGTTCCCACTAGGTACAATAGGTTAAAGATTCCACGCTGTTTCTGAGGCAGCTTGGATTCGATCCCTGGCCCTGCAACTTTCATATGCCTTGGGTACCACCAAAAAAGGAAAAAAAAGTGTCATACATATGGGCTAAGTAATTTATCATCTAATATATATACTGTCACAATGTGAAAACATATAGAATATTTACATAAAGAAGTTTGAAACTAAATAAGAAATAATTTGCATAAAAAATTTGAACACTTATTTATCAATAAGCCACAAGTAAATGGTGCATTTGTAATTTTCTTACGTTTAAATTCCAACTATTAACACTAAGACAAATCAACACTTTGATTTCACTTAAGCATTGTTTTAAGCTGTTCTTCCCCTAATCATTAAGACTGGTTACACAAAAAAAGAGAGATGACTAGAAAGTAAGTTTTAATTTTTTTAAGAAGAAATGATAACCTGTGGTAGAGAACTGTGACAGTTCTATAGCAGCAACTTTTATTAGGTGGCTTATATACTTCTCAGATAAGATAGATAAGGTGTGGCTCTTTGCACATTGCTGAATTTGGGATTCATGGGGGTAGCTTTTCTGCCACTGATGAGTAATGTGTCTAATAAAATCACTTTTAGCTAACTGTCATTAGGTCATACATCAGGTTCCTTCAGGAAGAAGAAAAAGGAGGAGGATGGTGACAACAAAGAGAAGGAGGAGGAAGGGGAGGAGAAGAAAGCAGTGTTTAGAAGAAAATAGGGGAAAAAAGAGGAAGATGGAGAAAGCAAATGACATAATGCTAAGTGTTTGCTATTACAGTAGTGAGGTGGCATAGGAACAAGTACCAAAGTAACACTGGGTGAAGCACTTTCAGAATGGAAGGAATTTGACACAAAACGGCTGTTTTGAAGATGTGGCAAGTCATGTTAAGAAGAAATGACCTGGTAAGTTGAGTACTGTGGGACGTATGTGGCCAAAACTTCTGCTACGACAATGAGAAAGTGGCATACTTTTTTTTTTTTTTTTAAACCATATTTTTAAAAGGCAGCAAAGAACCATGGAAGCAATAAAGAAAAATGACTAAAAATCCATATATCCATGGTGTTCAAACCCTTTCAAGGTGAGTTGAGCCATTTTTTACCAGAGATATTTTCGAATTTTAGACAAACACAGAGGATCTGGATGGAAAATGCAATGAGAAAAAGGTTTTAGTGTTCAAAAAGGCTGATAAGTTGGAAATTTAGGGGATACATGTGAATGGCTGACTGCAAAAGATACTGGGGAAATAGAAAACAAATCTAAAAGGCAGAATAAAATCACCCTCAATTATGTGATACTTAAGAAGTCAAGATTTGACAGAGTGAGTATTTATCTGCCAGCTTCCTCAAGACATGTGCACAATTGTGAAGCCATCTATATGGGGTGGGGCAGGCAGGAAACAGGCATCTTTGTATTTCCAAAGGATAAAACTTTTAATGAACAGAATTGAATCTCTTGTAATCTTTTGGGATATAGGATATTGACTTGGAACGCCCTCAGTCAAAAACTTGGGAGAGCCATATTTAGGAAAAAAGGGAAGCCAGCCGTATACTGTCTTATCAATAATGTGACAAAGACCAATTCATCTTAACTTCTGATTAGATTTAAGTAATTACTTTCCTATATATCTGACTCACAAAGGAAAAGGTAAACTGTGCAAAGTGGAATATAATATCTTCCAGAATCTCAAAAATTATTTTATTAAGCAATAACTTGCATAAAAAAGTTAAACAGGCTAAGAAAAAAATAAAATATGACCAATAATCATGGAAAAAGAAAAAAAATAGATGCAGCCGCACAAAAGATTCACATATTAAAATCAACAAATAAGTACTTTAAAATAATTATGATTAATATGTTAAAAAGCAAAAAAATAGATTAAAATTTAGTGAAATTTACCAAAGAATTAGAATCTATCAAAAAAATCAGTTGACACTATAAAACAGAAAATAAAATGTGATATCTGAAATTATGAATAATGGGTAGTTATAAATGGATACACTACAATATATCATGTTACCTAGGAGAAAGTATTAAAAAAAAAAAAAGACACATTGAAGCACTGGGGGGAAAAATGTAGAAAAGAACAGAGCACAGATATTTTGGATACTCTCTAAAGGTTTGCTATTATTATAATCAAAGTCCTAGAAATACAGAAGAGAAATTAAGGGGCAAAAGCAATATTCAAAGAACTAATGGCTAAGAATGTTCTTAAAATGATGAGAGATTCATAGATATAAAAAATTTAATTATATTTTTAGAATATACAAAAATAAAGTTTACCTTTATACTTCCGTATATGCAAAAATAAATTTTAGTATATAGAAAAATATATACTTTTAGTTTATACAAAAATAAAGTTTACCCAGGCATTTCATAGTAAAACTGCTGAAAAGAATGAAAAGTAAATCACAACAGTCATCCGAAAGGAGAGATGCCTTCTCTTCAAACAACCATAAGAATGACACCTGTCTTTTCAACACTGATGACAGGAGTCAGAGGCAGCAGAATGACATCTTCGTATTTCCAAAGGATAAGCACTGCTGGCCCAGAATTCTATAACAAGTGAATATATCCTTACTCTTCAAAAATAAAAGAGAAATAAAGATGTTTGCAGATACAGACTGGGGGAAGTTGTTAAAAATAGGAACATCGTTAAAAATGAAAGTCTAAATGAAAGCAAGTTCTTCAGGGAGGAAAAAAAGCTGATCTAAACCGTAAATAAACAAAATGCAATTAAAATATATTAAAAAGAGGTAAATAGAGAAATGAAGATAAATAATGTTTTAATGTAAAAAACAATTATAGAAATGTCGTATGGAGTTTAAGTACATTTAAAACAAAATACCATGACAAAATACCAATATAGCAAAAAGTAAAAGGACTTTAAAGATCCTAGAGTGCTAGCAATACAGGGAAAGTAGAAAAATAATTTTATTAGAGTATAATCAGACAAGGATCCATAAAGTGATATAAATACCGATAAAATATTAAAATTATATACAAATCATAAGTTAATCCAATGAAAGATGCAATAGTAAAAAACCTGTGAAACCAAAAATTTGCAAATAAACAAAAGGAGAATAGTATAAAAGATTCAGTGGAAAAAAATAAAAAACACAAAGCTGGAGCACAAACTTATTACAACTTAGCAATAGTTACATAAATATAATCAATGCACTAAGCATTACATTAAAATTTAGATATTTTCAAACTTGGAAATTAAGAAAGAAAACAAAATGTAAATACATGCTACTTGAAAGCAGGCCAATTTAAATATAAAGACACAGATGGTTTAAAAGGTTTTAAAATGTAGAAGGTTAAAAATATATGCTATGCAATTTCTTATTATAGAAAGCTATAGGAACTACATTATTAGCCACCTATTCAGGAAAAAAAAATGCCAAAAGAATTTGTTTTACTCAGAAATGAATAAAAAATATTTTATGATGATAAAAGTCAACCAGAAAATATGACAACATATATATATATAATTAGTTTCACTTTATATAGGTATACATATATACATGTAAAACAAAACTAATTACAAAAATTCAATATTCATGCCTTAAAACTGAAGTCCTAAAGAGAAATAGACAAGCTCAGACTTGTGTTTGGAACTATCCACCCTTCTCTCTTAATAACTAAAACAACAAATACAGAATCAGAAAAAAAAAGGAGACAAGACTGTCCACCCATTTGACTAATTTACTTTATAAAACACTCAACCTGAGCGCACAGTGTATACCCTGTCAAGTGTATATGGAACATATGACAAATTAGATAAAATAGGCTGTAAAATTAGTTTTAATGAATTTAACAGGACTGAAATAATAGTTAATTTTATGATCACCACACAATTTAACTAATGTAACAAGAACATGTATGAAGTCCAAATATTCTTCAAATAAACGACATGATTCTAAATCTACATAACAAGGGAAACATTGTAAGGAAAATAATGAAATATCTTTACCTAAATAAAACAAAACAGAGCATGTCAAATATGTGATGTAGCTAACACAGTACTTTAAAGGAAGTTTATAGCTTAAAACTATTTACGTAAAATGGAAGAAATATCTAAAAATCAGTGTTACAATCTTTCCTAAGAAATGAGAGAGACAGCTATACCAAATGTGAGTAGGACAGAGACAAAAATTAAAGATAAACATAGAAAAAAATGTGAATAGAAAACAAACAAGGAGTTCCCGTTGTGGCGCAGTGGTTAACGAATCCGACTAGGAACCATGAGGTTGCGGGTTTGGTCCCTGCCCTTGCTCAGTAGGTTAAGGATCCGGCGTTGCCGTGAGCTGTGGTGTAGGTTACAGACCTGGCTCGGATCCTGCGTTGCTGTAGCTCTGGCATAGGCTAGTGGCTACAGCTCCGATTAGACCCCTAGCCTGGGAACCTCCATATGCTGTGGGAGCGGCCCAAAGAAATAGCAAAAAGACAAAAAAAAAAAAAAAAAAAAAAAGAAAAAGAAAACAAACAAAAGAGAAAATCAACAAAACTAAAAAATATATATTTAAAAATATTAATATAACCAATAAATCTTTAGCCAGATTAATTGAGAAAGATCTAGAAAACAGGTTATAAATATTAGAAATTAAAATGGAATTTTTTTTTTTTTTTTTTTTTTTTTGCTCTTTAGGTCCATACCCACAGCATATGGAGGTTCCCAGGCTAGGCTAGGGGTTGAATTGGAGCTGTAGCCACTGGCCTATGCCACAGCCATAGGCAATGCTGGATCCTTAACCTGCTGAGCGAGGCCAGGGATCGAACCTATATCCTCATGGATGCTAGTCAGATTGGTTAACTGCTGAGCCACGATGGAAACTCCTAAAATGGAATTCTTAAATGATCTTACAGGTAATAAACTTCTGGATAAAACGGGTAAATATCTGAGGATATTAACAACCAAATTTAGCAAAAGTTAAAATATAATTGTTACTCTTTTATTATTAAAGAAATTAAAATGGTAAACAAAAACAAAAGTCTTCCCACAAAAACTTTCTAGACTCAAGGGGCTCCATCATTTACTTTTATCAAATGTTAAACAAGACAGAACAAATAGCAATACTATACAATATCTTTAAAAAATAAAAAGAGGAATGAAAACAACCTATTTTATGAAGCTGTGTATTACTCAGATCCAAAAGCCAATTTGGAAAATTACTAAAAAATTAAGCTATCGACCACTATCTTATATGAATATAGTTGTAAAAATCTTTAAAAAGTACAGCACATCAAAATCATCAGTATATTAAAGGGATAATACTTCACATCCAAGTGAAATCTTTTTTGAGAATGCAAGTTTGGTTTGATTTAAAAAAAAAATCATGCAATGTAAAGTACCATATTAATAGAAAAAATAGTGAAAAACATACGTTGATCTCAATGAACATAGAAGAGGCATGAAACAATTTTATATAAGTTTCTGACAGCATATTCTCAGGTAGCATGACTATATGTAGAAAATCTTGAACATTTGACAAAAATCTACAAGAACAATAAAGTGCAGTATAAGAAGTAAACATACAAAAAGTTAATTGTGTTTATATATATTATAAACTAACATTGATAGTAAAATTTATAAAAAACAGTACTGAAATAGTCTGCTCAGGCTGCAATTACAAAATGTCATAGATTGAATGGCTTATGCAACAGTAATTGATTCTGGATGCAGCGAAGTGTAAGATCAAGGTGCCAGTCTGGTTCACTTTCTGGTAAAAGCTCTCTTCCTGGCTTGCCAATAGCCACTTTCTTGCTATGTCAGAGACAAAGAACAGGAACTTTCTGGTGTCTCTCATAATTTTAATTCTAACCCTAGTCCTGCCATATCAGGACCTCGCCCTTACAGCCTCTTTTAACCTTGATTATTCCTTAAACTCCCTATCTCCAAATAAAGTTACACTGGTAATTAGGGTTTTAATAGATGAATGGGGGGGGCAGTGTTACAATTTAGCACAGAGCAAGTATCTTTTTTTTTTTCTTTTTATGGCTGCACCTGTGCCATATGGAAGTTCCTGGACTAGGGATCAAATCAGAGCTGTAGCTGCTGGTCTACACCACAGCCACAGGAACACCAGATCCGAGCCTCATCTGCCACCTATACTGCAGGCAATGCCAGACGAAAAACCTACTGAGTGAGGGTAGGGATTGAACCTGCATCCACACAGAGACTACAATGGGTTCTTAACCTACTGAGCCACCAGGGGAATTCCTCAAGTACCATTTTTTATTAGCACTAACTATATAAAACACTCAGGAATAAATTTAATAAGGCTTAGAACTACACAATGTTAACTATAAATAAAGCATTGGCAAGACTAGTTAAAGGAATAAATAAATGTAGGGATTTTTTTTTTTTTGCCTTTTCAGGAAGAATATTAAGATCACAGAAGACTCAATATTATTAGGATGCCAGTTATCCTCAAGTTGATATATAGATTTAATAAAATTCTAACCATATCCAAGCTGACATGTCTGTGGAAATTGACAGACTAATACTGAGATTAAAAGGAAAGGCCAAGCACCTACCAAAAATAATTTTGAAAAAATTCTGTAAGAATTACTGTATGATTTCAACATTTACTATAAATTGGCATTGATCAAGACAGTACTGTTTTGGTGTTAAGGATACACACACACACACACATATATATATATACACACACACACAGAATAAAGAGTACAGAAATAAATCACAACTATACGGCCAATTGATTTTCAACATTGGTGTCAAGGTAACTGAACAAGGAAAAGATTATACTTTTAACAATTTGTGCTTGAACAATTCAATATCTGTACAAATAAAAAATCTTGGCCCTTACCTCTTCCTCACATTACATATATCCAAAATGGTTGGAGACATAAAGTCTAAAATTTTATTATTATTATTATTATTTTGTCTTTTTTAGGGCTGCACCCAATCAATTGGAAGTTCCCAGGCTAGGAGTCAAATCAGAGCTACAGAAACCAGCATACACCACAGCCACAGTAACATGGGATCTGAGCCATATCTGTGACCTACACCACAGTTCACAGCAATGCTGGATCTTTAACCCACTAAACGAGGCCAGGGATTGAACCTGCGTCCTCTCATGCGTACTAGTCAGGTTGGTTACTGCTGAGCCACAATGAGAACGCCAGTAAAAGCTAAAATTTTAAATTTCTACTAGATAACATGGAATAAAACCATAACAATCTTTAGTCGGAGATTATTTTAGGACATAAGAATCACTAACCGAATATGAAAGAGAATGAAATTTGAACTTTATCAAACGTAGGTCTTCTGCTATTCAAAGAGCATTATTAAAAAAATACAAATGCTGGCTTTAGATTGAGAGAAATTAGTAATCCATTTATCAGAAAAATAATATGTATCCTGAATATCTAGAAAGCTCTTAAAACTCAATAATAAGATAAACAATCTAAAATGTGGGTGAAAAATTTGAACAGAGGCATTTCATAAAATGAAATATATGCATGCCAATAAATATAAAAAAGGCTTTTGGCAAAATCAGTTATCAGGAAGATGCTGATTTAAACCACAAAGATTCTGCTCCACTCATACGGTTAAATTAAAAACAAACAAATAAATGTAAATGTAGCAATTGGTTGTGGGGTCATGAAACAACAAATCTCTCACAAAATGTTGGTAGGAATGCAAAATATTACAACCTCTTTGGATAAATCATTGGTAATTATTTTTGAAGTTAAATAAAACTTAATATATGGCACCATTATTCTGCACTTGTGTTTGCCCAAATGAAATGACAACCTGCACTCATACACAAAGACTTGTGTAAAACGTGCATATTTATAATTGTCAGAACAAAAACAAGTGAAGAGATAAACAAAGAGTGGTCTGTACATACAATGGGATTCTACTCTGAATTAAAGACAAACTAATAACATATACAACTACATGGATACATATCAAAACAATGCTGAACAAAAAATTCAGACAGAAAAGAACATAAATTGCAAGTTTCTATTTATTTATCTGAAAACCAGAAAGGACTAAACAATCTGTACTGGCATGAAGAAAATCAGTATTTCCTGGTGCCAGAGGTGTGGGAAGTTGTTTGCCAATAGGTGGTACTTTTTGGAGGATGAAGAAACTATTTTCCATCTTGATTTTGTGACAGTTATATGAATGTATACATTTTTTTTAGAACTCAGGAAATATATCTTGAAAATGGGAGTGTTGTTTAATATAAATTATATCTCAATAAAATAGACATTAAAAAAGATACCAGATGTGTCAAATAGAAATAAGTAATAAACTGATAAACTGACAGCTATAAGTTTTGTCATATCAATTATTTTGTAAATGTACTAAATGACAAGTGAAAGATTAAAATAATTAGACTATCTTAAAATGTTTATTATACTATTTATAAAACACATACATAAAATATAAGGAGACAGAATATCGACAGTAAAATGATGAAAGATGGCCTCAACAAATTTCAGATGATTGAAATCAATGCAGGTTTAAAGACACCACTGAAGATAAAACTTACATGGTCAATAAACATGTGAAAATGTTCTCAATGACATTAATCACTAGAGTTATGAAAATTAATGACAATAGATATCATTACATATTCACCAGAATGAGTAAAAGGCAAAAGAGAAAATTTTGAGTTATGGGAAAAGTCAGAAGCAACTAGAACTCTAATATACTTCTGGTTGAATGTGATTTTAAAAACCACTTTATACCAATGTTGAGTGATATATATATCACTATTCAATCACCTGGTATATTTGTTTTCATTCCTGCTATAAGATGTGTCCACAAATTGTTTGTTTTAAGCAACACAAATGCATTATTTTACAGTTCTGCAGGTGGAAGTCCACAAAGGTCTAACTGGGTTGAAATCAAGCTGCTGGCAGTACTGAGTTCCTTTCTGAGGGATCAGAGGAGACTTCATTTCTTTGCTTTTCCACCTTCTAGAAGCTGTCTGCCTTCGTTGGCTCTTGGACTCTTTTATCCATTTTCAGAGCCATCAAAGATGTATCTCTCTTTAAATGTTCTTCTGTAATCACATCTCTCTTCCACTGTGAACCAGGCTGGAAAATGCTTTCGGATGTTAGGGACTCATGTAATTAGGTAGCATACTTGGCTAATCTGGGATAATCTCACAAAACCAAAACCTTAACTTAATCACATCTGCAGATGCTTATTGTCATATAAGGGAATATATCCACAACTTCCAGGGGATCAGAATGGTGCCATCTTTAGGGGACATTATTCTGTCAGCACATCCATTCGATCCAATGCTAGGTTAATATTTAACAAAGAGCATATATGTAGTAACCAAGTGATAAGTACTAGATTATTCAGAACTATACTACTGTTTGTGTAAACAACAAACTATCAGAGGAATGGACTGAAAAATTGTATTATAATCACACAATGGAATACTATGTTGGAATTCTACAGAAAAATTGAAAGAAATATCTACAACTACATACAAACATGTAGGTGAGTGTGATAGGCATAACTTTGAGCCAAAGAAGTCAGATGTAAAAGAATATCCCTTGCATCATTTTATTTATATAAAGTACAAAGCCTGATAAATCTAATTTATATTGTCAAAGGTCAGAATGGTAATCACCTAAGAAGCAATGGAGTATAAATGAGATTCCATGTTGCTAATAAAATTTTATTTCTTGGTAGGGCTGTGGGCTGCACAAGTATGTTCAATTTGTGAGATTTCAGAGAGTTGTTCACTTTGTATATTATATGTATATTATGGTTAAAATGCTTATAATTATTTTAAAAATCATATATCCTTGAGATCAGTATTCAGAACAAATAATAACAGATGCCAACTATTAAGCTGTTTCATTGTATGAACTGATATGGTAAGCACCTTCTATTTCTCAAAACAACATTGCAATTTTGGAATTATTGTCAGCTCTTTTGTGTTTAAGCAATGTGAGCCATGTAAAACAGTGTCTAAGTTTAATTAAAAACCTTACAAATTCTGTTTCCAAAGTCATGTTTATTCAAAGATATATATATATAAATATTTTGAATATTTATTTAAATATTTGAATTACTGGAAAAGTTCCTAGGTATATGTAGATATATGTAGCTTCTACACTGTTGATAGACGTGTAAAAACCAGCCTGAAGCAAAGATTCAAAACTGCAGAAACTGGAGTTTGTAACCAATTAACTAAAATAAGTGCCAACATGTTTAGCAATATCTAAATATTAAAATACATATTTCTATGGATAAGCTATAATATTCAGTGAATATTATATACTATGAATAGGAGAGTCCTCAAATTTTTCAAGTTTAAACTGGAACGAGCAGTGTAGACATTATTGGTAGGGCCAGTAACTCTGGAAAACATTGGCTGTGTCCAGGCAGGCTCATAAAGCTTGAACAGTCAACATTTAATAGTTGCTACAGTCAACCTAACAAAGAAGCCAGTCATGTAAAAACAGCTGTGGTTGTAGATTCTGGAAAAGCCACATGAATAATACAGTTTGCTCGTATGGTCTGGAAAAAAAGTGAAAGGAAATATTTCAAGCTGAAATAGCCTACTATATAATGCATAATTTTATAGAGGAGAAGAATTATTAATATGTAGAGTGGTCATCAAATATATCAGGAAGAAAATGGCTTATTTAGTTCTACACTATGATACTATTTAGATTCCCAATGGTATGTGAAGAAGTGCAATCTTCCTGAAAGTTACAATGTCCAGATGTGACCTTCACAAATGCAATTTTTTTTTAATCTCCAGAGGAACTGCCTTAAATTTTTAACTGCCCTACCTGTCAGCACCACCTGTCTGTACACTGTTATCCCCCGGAAGGTTCATTTCACTGATCAACTTGAGAAATATACAGTCTTTTTCATTGAAATGGAACATTTTATCCCCCTAAGAGACAATGGCATTCATATCTAACCACTTATCTGAAGGGTGGGGAAAAATTAACAATTCTTATACTGGGGTGAATATATCAGTTTCATTTAAATAAATAAAGAAAAATATTTGAATGAAGATTTCATAGAAAAAAATAAAACAGAGATCATTTATGTTTCTGCAAACTGCAAAGCTAGGATACACTAAATGATAGGAAACACCTTTAAAATGAATGCAAGTGGAAGACCTGAGAAGGAACATAGAGTTTAAATTAAAATTTATGTGGATCAGAAGCATAATCCTTGGACAGGTAAGGTTAATTAGGACTTGATTATAATTTAAGGTTTTGTTTGTTTCTTCTGGATCAAACAGAAATGGAATGATCATATCTACAGTGCTTTGGAATATCCTTATTGTCGAACTTGAAGTGATTATTTAACCACTTCTATAGTATTGCTGAGCCAGACAGAAAAAAACTCCCTTTCCACTTATCTTTGAAAAATAAAAAATACAGCATTTTAGTATGCCTTAAATGGTAATGAATCTGTTTCTTTTGTTTGTTTTTGTTTTTTTTTTTTCCAGTTTTTATAGCTCATCAGGAGAACGGAGGGGAAGAAAGCCACAAAAGGTGAGAATGAGGGTATTTCTTCCTATATGCCTTTTATTTCTTTTAATTAGAGAACAAAATGAACTCAAAACGTGTTCTCCTTTCAATAAGTAATTTATATTAGGATCCAAAAGGGTAAGCAATCAAATAATGAGTTTTTCTTTAAGATATTATATTTTGATCTATGAGATGAAAAAGAGGTATGCTTGTGTGTCTATATAATTACATCTGTTAATTGCTAGAGGAGGCTTAAGTATCAGTGATCCAAATTTGACATGACACCACTTCATGTACAGAATAATAACACTGCAAATTTCATGCTTTCATTTCTTACTTCCTTATTCATCATATTATTTATTTTTGGTTCAGACTTTATGTATACATGTTATAAATCCCACAGTATAGTTATTTTTATTTAAATATTTATTTTATTTTAAATAGTTAATTATTTTAAATGATTTAAATAGTAAGAAAAACATCTTATATATTCACTAATGTAGTTGCTAGTTCTGATGTTCTACTTTCTTTTGTGTAGAATATATTTACATTTGGTGATGTTTTTCTCCTTCCAGTTGGATTTGTTATATACATTTCTTATATTGTGAGACTTCAGGGAATGAATTCTTTTACTTTTCATGTTTGAAAAGAGCTTTTTCAAATTATTTATTTTTGAAATATACTGAGTATAGTGTTCTAAGTTGATGTTTTTTCTTTTCTTTCAGATGTTTAAAGGTATTGCTCCACCGTCTTCTCATTTGCATTATTTTTGATGAGAAATCTGTTGCCATCCTGATCTTTGTTCCTCTGTATGCAATGTGACTTTTGTTCTAGTTGTTTTTAATATTTTCCACTTATCCCTGAATGTGAGTGATATGACCTGGTGTAGTTTTCTTCATGTTTCTTGTGTTTAGGTATTATTGAGTATCTTAGATTTGTAAGTTTGTATTTTATACAATTTGGAAAATTTTCCATTGTATCTGCAGATATTACCCCCCTTACCAGCTAAGGGACTCAAATTACATGTCTAGTTGTCCCACAGCTCACTGATGCTCTTTTCTTTTTAATTTTTTACTCTTTTTTACATATTCATCTATCATTTTGGATTACTTCTGTCAAAATGTTTTTAAATTCACTAATCTTTAACCTGCAATGTCTAGGCTGCCATTAAGCTTACTGAGTTCATGTTTCATGTCAGATCATGTAGTTTCTATCCAGAAGTTTGATTTGGGTCTTTTTAAAAAATATCATTCTTGTCATTCCTTAACATACTCAACCTTTTTGGACATAGAGTGTTTTAAAGGGTTTAACTACTAATTCTATCATCTGTGTTATTCCTGAGTCAGTTTGCCTCAATGATTTTTATCCTCATTATGGCTTAATTCTTAATGCTTCTTTGCACAGAAAGTCATTTATTATTTGGTACCGGATACTGTAGATTTTCCTTTGATGAATGCTGGGTATTTTTATATTCATATAAATGTTCTCGAACAGGTATTTAATATTGTTATAAATGTTGTCGTTTATAGTTTGGTTACATGGAAACAGTCTGATCCTTTTGGGTCCTGCTTTTAATTAAAAAAAATGTATATGGAATGACAACTAAGGCATTATTCTCCACTACTTTTTTAAAAAGTACTTTATCAATACTTTACTCATGACCCCATGAATGATGATATTTTCCAGACTGGCTGATGAGAACAAGCACCACTCTCAATCCCATGTGAAAGCTGAGTTCTGCTCCCTCTAATCCTTGTTTTGGCTTTTTCACTGGTCTTGAGTCCTTTGCTCCAACTGCATATGCACAGATCAGTACTCTGCTGAATGCTCAGAGGTAATCTGTCACATCTCTGGAGTTCTTTATACAAGTCTCCCCTCACTGGCACTGTGCCATGAAAATAGTAGCAGCCTGGCTTTCCTCAGCACCATCTTTTGAACTCAGAAAGTTTGCTGGGCTTTGCATGCATTCCTTGTCCCTGTGCCATTTCCTAGGAATTCTCTCTAGGAAGGAACCTGAGGCAATAGTTGATGTCAAATTTTTTGTCTCCTGTGCCCCAAGTAATTGTTCTCTGATGTTCAGTATTTCGCAAACTATGATTCTCTCATTCTGTTGTTGTTGTTTCAGGTGGGAGAATAAACCTGTTCCCTTTTATTCCATTTTGGTTGACTTATTTCACCCTTCTCTTTCAAAACTAATTCAAGACAAAACAGAAAAGCAAAATCTTTTCTCAAACCTTCTATAAAACCTGTGTATTTGAGAAACTGTATCAATATCTATGTATCCCTCAAATTATTGGATCTGTTGTCATTTTCATTACATTTTCATTTCATTTATATCCAGGTCCATCATTCCACTGACATCATTCTTTTGAAAGTCATTATAGATCATGATGCTATATAATAGACATTAATTCACTCTTGTGTGGCTTGAACTTTTTTTTTTTTCTTTTTCTAGAGCAGCACCCTCGGCATATGGAGATTCCCAGGCTAGGGGTCTAATGGGAGCTATAGCTGCCTGCTTAGGCCAGAGCCACAGCAACGCGGGATCCGAGCCGCACCTGCGACCTACACCACAGCTCACAGCAATGCCGGATCCTTAACCCACTGAGCGAGGCCAGGGATCGAACCCTGGGTTCCAAGTCAGATTCGTTAACCACTGTGCCACCACGGGAACTCCTTGAACTTTTTTTAATAACTGAAGCAACTGACCACTGTTCAAAATACCATATTCCCCTGATACTCCTTCTACTTCCCTGAACATTCCATACTATCTTTTGTGAATCTTTATGAGGTTAAATATCTTTGCCTAAATATTGCTAGTCTTCAGGGTTCTTTATTAGACCCTCATCTTCTCTCAAACTTTACAGTGAACACTGGCAATTCATCCACTTACTATACAATAATGATCATCAAAGCTGTGTTTACACACCATTATTTCTTATTCATTGTTTCTTTTAATTTTTAACAATTAATTTTATTACATTTATAGTCATATCATTTGTTGTTCTTAATTTAAGAATTACAAATCTGAGGAAGAGCAATTGCTCTTACCATTCTCTTTTTCTAGTCACATATAGCTGATAACTAAAGAAAAGTCTGACTCCTAAATTTCTGTTGAAATCACACATATGAACTTCATATAGCTTCTAAAATCTGCCATTATTTCTTGAGTTGCTGGATATGAATTTTTCTCACTAAGATCCCTGCCTCTGTGTTTAAATTTTTAAACTGATTCTCTACACTGTAGCCAGAGTTATCTTCCTGTAATAGCTGTTTAACCATTTCACTACCCTGCTTAAAACATCCACTGTATCCCTATTGTTTTTAGATATATACCCAAACCACTATATGTGGCTTATAAAACTGGCATAGTATGGTATGAATATTCCTCATATATTCATCACACCTCAACACTGACCTCTTTTTTTAATCTATATTCATGAGATTTATTGACTTCAAAGACATGCTTCATCTTGCCTTCATTCTTCACGTGCACTTATTTTTGATATGTCTGAAATATTCTTTACTATCTCATCCTATCATCTTTTATCTTGCAAATACTCATTCATCTTTCATGTTACAGATTCCTCCTGAAAGTAATCCTCACTGATGCTCAAAATCCAGATGAATGCTTTTCTATGTGTTCATGTAATATACCTGGCTTCAAATGCCATGTTATATATCATTTGGCTAATTACCTTTTCTTTCCTGTATGCTTTGCTTCCTTGAGGGTAGACACTGTCCTTATTTTATTTGATGTTATAAATATAGCACATGCTATAATAAATACCTACCCCATAGAAATCCCTCAATGATAATTTTATTTATCCAAAAAAATATTTAACATCTACTCTATGTCAAACAATGCTCTAAGCACTTATGTTATTTTAATGACAAGGATCACTGCCTTTATGGAACTTACGTTCTAATGGGCTACAGAGACAATTAACAATAAGCATAATAAATAAGTATTGTTATGTTGGAACATATAAACACCATGATGGAAAAGACAAATAAACCAAAATTTCAAGCATGAAGAGATCAAGGAAAGAGGATGGATGAGGGAAGAAATGATTCCACACAGTCCTCTTTGAAAATATAAAAATTTAGCAAATATTTGAAGGAGATATTTATGTATGTAGACATCCAAAGGAAAAATATTTCAGAGAGAAAATATAGGTTGAAAGCAAATGCTTAAAATTGGGCTGTGCCTGCATATTAGAAAAAAAGCATGGAGCCCATGGTGGTTCAAGTAGAGAGAACAAGGGAGGAAAGCGGTCACAGCATTAAAGAATTTTGAATTTCATTCTGAATTAAATGGGAAAATATTGCAAAATTTTTAGCTGAGAAGGTACATGATCTTCCATATGTGCTAACTGAATTATTCTGACATTCGTGCTGAAAGTAAACTTGACTGGTACAAAAGCAAATTTCTGTTTCCATCTTAGAATGTGTACTAGCTTCCTATTGCTGCAGTAACAAATTAACACAAATTTAGTGGCTTAAAATAATGCAAATTTGTTATCTTATAGTTCTGGAGGTCAGAGATTCTAAATCAGTTTTATGGGGTTAAAATCAATGTGTCACAAAGGCTGTATTTCTTCTGGAGGCTCTTGGAAAGAATCTGTTTCTGGTCTTTTTTCCAGATTCTGGAGGCTGCCCATGTTTCTTTGGTCATGGTCCTTTTATAAACAATAAATAATGTCATCACTCTGACTTTTGCTTCCATCATCACATCTCCTTCTGTGACTCTGACCCTCTTGCTCCTTCTTATAATAACCCTTGTGGCTCGCTTGGACCCACCCACAATATCCTGGATAATCTCTCCATCTCAAGATCTTTAATTTAATGACAAATTTAAAGTCTCTTGTGACATGAAAGTAATATATTAACAGGTCTTTGGAATTAGAAAGCTGACATCTTTGGTGCAGATGCATTACTTTGCCTACCCCAGAATGCTACACACTAAACTGAAAAAAGAGTTTATGGATGCTATCAAATTTGTAGAAATGGATTCAATAGAAAAATGGATACTTGGGGTGTAGAAATAAATATATGTTAAAGTATAGCGAATATTTGGTAAGGTACATAAGTTTAAGCATAGATTTAATGAATTTTGGAACATATAGACACTATTAAACACCTCTTAGTTTGTATTGTAAAACATTTCAGGACTCCACAAACTCATTCATTCTTTGTCCAAGTAAATAAGCCCCTTCAAAAAAACAAAAACAAAAGCAAAAAACAAACAAACCAATAAAAGATCCCCAGAAACAACAAAAACCCCACTATTTTGGCATCTACTAACATAAATCAGTTTTGAAATTTATGTAAACAAAACCAACATGTTCAATATCACTAATTATTAGAGAAATGTAAATCAAAACTACAATGAGGTACCACCTCACACCTGTCAGAAGTCCTGGAGAGGATATGGAGAAAAAGGTACCCTCCTCCACTGTTGGTGGGGATGTAAACTGGTACAACCAATATAGAAAATAGATTGGAGGTACCTCAGGAAACTAAGTATAGAGCTGGGTATGTATCCAGACAAAGCTTTCATTGAAAAATATATACATGCATCCCTAAGTTCATAGCAGCACTATTCACAATAGTTAAGACATGGAACAACCTAATGTCCATTGACAGATAAATGGATTAAGAAGATGTGGCACATATATATAATGTAATATTACTCAGCCATAAAAAGGGAAACTAACGCCATTTGCAGCAACATGGATGGATCTAGAGACTCTCATTACAAGTGAAGTAAGCCAGAAAGAAGAAGACAAATACATATGATATCATTTATTTGTGGAATCTAACGTATAGAACAGATAATCCTATCTAAAAATAACAAACAAACAAAAAACAGAAACAGATCATGGCCAAGAAGAACTGACTAGGGTTTCCCAGGGGTTGCGGGGGAAGGGGAGGGAGTGGGATGGATGGGCATTTTGGGGGTTTTGGGGATGCAAACTGTTATATTTGGAATGAATAGGCAATGGGATCCTACTATACAGCACAGGGAAATGTATGTGATTGGGTCACTTCACTGTAAAACAGAACTTCATGAAATACTGTAACTTAACTATACTTTAATAATAATATTTTTTTCTGAAAAAAATTATCAACTCCATACAGACTGTGAATCTAAATGTAAAAGATCAAAGAGAAAATATTCTACAAGCAAACACATGCGACTATTTTTATCACTTTATAGAAAGGTTTCTTAAACAAGAGACCAAAACCTGAAAACATAAACAAAGGCATGACAAGTTGGATATATTTATTTTTACTTTATTTATTTATTTATTGTCCTTTTAGGGCTGCACCTGTGGCACATGGAAGTTCCCAGGCTAGGGGTCGAATTGGAGCTTAGCTGCCAGCCTATGTCACAGCCACAGCAGGATGGGGTCTGAACTGTGTCTGTGACCTACACCACAGCTCACAGCAATGCCAGATCCTTAACCCACTGAGCAAGGCCAGGTATCAAACCTGCACCCTCACGGATACTAGGCTGGTTCCTTACCACTAAGCCATGATGGGAACTCCTATATTTAAATGTTAAAGATAACAGTATTTCTTGAGAAAGTGACTGCAAAGTGTGGAAGAGAGAGGATCAAGTTTTCCCTTAGGTTTGACTTGAGTAATGTAAAGATGGAATTCAGTCAGAAAAGCTCACGCTGTTTTTGGAGGTGGTCAGCTACTCAATTTTGGACACATCAAATTAAAGATGTTTGTTACATACACAAGCAGAGATATCAAATAGACAATTTATGTAAATATAAAGTTTGTAGGAGTCATCTCAACTGGGGAAACAATTTTGGGCATCAAATAGACAAATCATATAAAGTTTTTAAGAGTCATCTCAACTGGATATATAATTTTGCATGTGAAAGCTATTTAAAGACATGAGAATGTGTAAAATCACCCAGATGGTAAATCAAGATACTTAAATCCCAGATATTTCAATTTTGAGATGGCCAAGGGGGAATAAGGCAGAATAAAGAGATCAGTGAAATAAGGAGCCCAACTAGTTTGCCAAGGTAAGAATTGTATCACTGTCTAAGGCATGATGAGTGTTGCTCTATGCTAAATAAAATGAAGGCTGAGAGTGTGTGGATTGTGGTTATGTTTATAATAGCAGTTTCAGTGGAGTAGGGGCAGTAAAATCCTGACTAGGAATCTTGATTGGAGAGTGAGATGAAAAGAATTCGACTATGAGTATAATCAGTAACAAGTAAAAAAATGTGATCGTTTTTGTGATAGATAATATTCAGAAAGCAGAAATTAGAAACAAAGAGGCTACTCCATGCATCATCAGGCCCAGTGGAAAAAGTGGCGCAGGAGGAAACACTGCCATGATGTTGAAAGACTTCTGAAGACACAATATTATTATAGGAAACTCAGAGAGAGAAGGCCAGGTTTCCATCAAGATAGAAAATTATGGGAGATTTCAGAAAATAAGTTGATATTATAGTGTAGAGAATGAGATTTAGGTTTGAGTGTGGGGTGAACCTCAGGAACAGAATTGGAAATATCCAGAGCTTCAAAGGGATGGGACTAGAGTATGAAAAACAAAACTTGACATGGTATTTGGGGGCCTCATATATTTTGGTTAAAAGATAGGAATAAGAGCATGATATTAATCCTAGTGAATTTAGGAAAATATTGGTGAAGATATTTAGCTTTGAAACTGATGATAACAGTAGAAAGACTGAGATCAATGAGCATGATTACCTTTGACTCTACTCTCACTCCTACCCTTCAAGACTCATCGTAAAGGGTGAATGAATTCATGACTTAGTTGTTAAGAAAATTTATCTTTTATGGAGGAAAAACCTAGGCAATATTTCAAAATCAGATAGAATGTAATTTCACATAGAGGAAGTTGGGTATTTCTAAAAGACTAGTGTCTTTCAGGCTATTGAAGAATGGTTAACATTACTTCCCATTTAATACGAGAAGAGATCTCTATCAGCGTATCCTTGGGAACTTCATTTCAGGGATGGCCGCTAGCTTGACATGGATAATTCTTAAAGAAAACATTTCTAGTTGACAGAAGTCAACTCTGTTTCTAAGCAGCACATTATTCTTAATTCCTAAAAGAGACTACAATCTCTCTTTCCTAACAAGGACTTATGATTCTCTTTGGAATTAATGATACAACTGTCTGGGATGAAGAAGAAGCAATATAACATTTTAAGATCAACCAGGGAACATAACTAATGAAGAAGACACTATCGAGTGAAAAATTAACACCAGAATTCCTTCTAAATGATGTTTTGGAAGTGAGCTCATCTGTAACCTCTTAAAAGATATCATTTAAAAGATAGCACTTAATGAATTCCCTTGTGGCACAGTGGTTTAAGAACCTGGCATCGTCACTGCAACGGCTAGGCTCACTGCTGTGTTGTGGGTTCGATCAACCCTGGCCTGGGAACTTCTACATGTTGTGGTCATGGCCAAAAAAAAAAAAAAAAAAAAAAAGACAGCATTTAAATATGTGATGATTCTTTTTTTTAAAAATACAGTAACATGAAGAGTAAATAAAATGAGAATGTAGTGATGGAAGAAATGTCACTGCGATATTGAAGAATCTGTGTAAAGTGACAAACTTCATCACAGTTGGGTTCAATCACAAAGGAATAGAAACTAAAGGAAAGTCGACTGAAATTAAATGATTGGCCACAAGCAATGTTAGTCAAGGAAACAAAAGAAAAAGGGTGTTTTATATGAAACTGTCAGACTGAAAGGAAATAACATTATTATTGGGCTCCAATTTTGTGTGTGTTTGGTGTGGGTCAAAATACCAAAGTCAAAGCAACCAGCCAATTATGGAGACAAAGAGAACATGAAAGGGAAACAACTTTGAGAAAAGTTTGTTCTAAGGAGACTCTTGAAAAGTTATCATTTAAAAGTATAAAAACATCTTCAGGGCATGAAAGGGAGTAGAGAGTAAAAAAAAAAAAGAAAAAGTTTGGAAAGTTGAGATGAATTTTCATCTTTGTGCTATTACGCCCTTTTTCATTTGTAAGAAATTTTACGTATCTGGAGCAGAATGAAGAATTTAAATATTAACAAGTTAAACATTCATCAAAAAATTCTAGAAATAGAAGAAATACCACAAAACTGAGTCATGGCATGGACAATTAAACTATACATAAAAAACTATACTTAAAAAAGCACTTTATATTCTTTCCTGTAAAAATCATGATACCTGCAACTGTAAATTTTGAAAAAATAAGAAAATGAATACTCTTTTATAAATATATTGTACTAAGGAAATTAGAGAATTTAGAATCACACACCAATGCTTACCGCATGGCAGCTTTAATTTCTAAATTTAGAAATTATTGCTATTGTTATTTTCATAATTATTTTCAAACAACAAAACAAGGCATTAGTAACTGTTTGTTACTTGAACAGTTTAAGGTGCTCAAGAAATATAAATATTATTGAAAATATTTTATTACTATCATAAAAGACATGAGTAGCTCCAAAATAACCTATATTCAACTTAGAAAATGAGTACAATAATCGAAAAATTAAAGTATAATAAGTGTAATTGGGAGATCAAATTAATGGGCCTGGGTCAACCTTACACAATAAAAGAAAATAGAAGATGCAGAGACTCAGAAGAAAAACACTAACAGATATGATTAAGAATTTGTAAAATTCAATAATGCGTAGTATAGAAGGACAAGTGAATGAAGAGCACGGTATTTGTACTTCAATATTAATTACTTTTTTTTTAAAAGTAACTATAGTGCGGTGTGGTCATGAAGTATGCATTGGCCTATTTAAAATAATCAGTATTGACCTATCAAATATCTAAAAATAATGTAGTAAATTATTGGTATAATGTTGTAACAAATCATTTATATATATATATATATATATATATATATATATATATATGCACAGAGTAGAATATTATTTTGTAGTGAAAATTAATAAATGATATCTTCATACCTCAGCATGAGTAGTTGTCAGAAATATAATGCCATGGAAATAAAAAAACACGTGGCACAAGAACAGGTTCAGAATAGACCCTTAGGATATGAAAAACACAAAACAGCAATGTGTGGATTACCAAAACACATTCAGTAAAACTATATTGAAAAGAAAAAAAAAACATAAAAACAAAATTCATGACTGGTTGCCTCTATCAAAGGGAGAAGGAGCTGATAGGATCGAGGGAGCTAAAAAGTGATAAAAATGGTACTGTACTGCTCAATTTCTTGAGCTGAATATTGAGTAAACAGGTGTTAATTTCATCACAATTATGTGTATCTCACACGAGTTCTATGAATATCCTTTTGTAGGCATTTATCTTTAATTAAAATAATACAAAATTAGGTGAGTGACTTCACAAATAACAGCATGAATAAAATAATTAGATAGTTCACCAAGTTTTCCATGAAATATCCATTATAATATACATGGATGGAATATTTTTCAAGGATTGAGAAGCATATCAGGAGGGGATAGGTCTGATTTCAGTAGATTAAACTCAGATTGTTTTAAGGTTTAATATCAGCAGGAACACACTTTCTCTTAAATATGATTGTTTTGTATATACTAGGTTTGGTGGTATTATCCCATGACACTTAAAACCTGTAGCTTTAGTAAACTTTTTAACTCATTTACAGAGCCTTCAGTAAATCATCTCTCTAGAAATAACTGAAACCTGTCATCAGGAGTAAGATCCTCTAATAGATTACTCACAATAATTGTTAGTACTAGCTCTAGTTCAGACATTATAAACAGAAACTTGATTAAAGACACTCTCTCCTGACTTTGAACATTTCCCATTCAATGAGCTTTTCACATTAGAGATCACCAAACCATCTCTGTAGCTTAAACTATGTATTTATGACCTCCCAGGTTACTCGGAATTGAACTTGGCTCTTTTGGGACCACCTTAATTTTTTAAACTACTCTATGGATATTAATCTGGGACAGAATGCTATTAGGTCTTCATCTATATCACTTACTGAGAAAATGCAATATTAAATAATGATACATGTTTTAATAACTCATTGACTAACAGGCTAGTAACTCTAGAAGTAATATAAATGAGAGAAAACAATAGCATTTCTGTGTATCCAAGACCTAAAATGTGGTATCTTTGATAATTCACTGCCCGAGTATATTCACATTCAGTTTAGAATTATGGTCTCAAAGTATTTTGCATGCATCTATAGCAGAAAATGTGCTGGCTAAGGTTAATACATGTCCTTAAGAATGTTGGAAACACAATTATCTTTATTTTGTGTATTTGCTCTTTCAGATTTGAAATGTATTGTCTATATCTGGGGTTTATAGCTTCTTTCTTGAAAAAAAAAGCAGATTAACATGTATTTGAAATAGATTATACGAAGAAAAAATGAATAGTTTTATTATTCTAAAAGAAAATAAAATTAAGCTACATAATTGCAGACTTTTATAATATAAATCTACATTACACATCAAGAGAAAACATTGAAACTTGTATAGAGGAAGAAAAATAATACTTGGCTTATGTTTATATCTATAATTCCTCTATAGATGAATATTAGATAAAATATATGTTCTTTTTAAGCTTACTATTACTCTCTTATTTGCTTTGGTTTTTTTTATTATTTTCATTATTTCAAAAGATAAATGATGCAACATTCCAAAACACACTTGTATTAGCAGAAATAAATATTAAATTTAATTACAAAACATTGCCATTGTTTTCCATACTTGAGCTATTTTATATGATAGAGCCATTCTTCTATTTTGATAAATATTTTGAGTATTTATTTATCCTTTAGAAATGCTGTCCTAACTTGATATCTAGAGGATATCTATATACATATAGATATAATATACATGTATAGATATATGTAGATATGAATAAACAAATATGTGTGTATATATATGCATGTATGCACATTGTACATGTACTTTCATACACACACACATCCACATATCACGCACACATACATCCTACTCTTTGCCTAACACATTATTTTAGTTTAAGAAAGTAAGTGTTAAAAATGAATAATTAACTATGTATTTTGAAGAACCAGATTTTCAGAAAATACAGAATTTATGTCTCATGATGTTATTTAAATAACCTGAGTTTACAAAGATGAAATTTCCATAAAATATGAAGGAAAATATATTTTTTGGTGAATCAGCTTCCAGTCCAGTTTTCCTTCAAGATGAAAAGTGCTCACCTTTGATATATAAGTTTAGTTTTTAAGCACTGATTATTGATACTTACATATTTGGAAATATTTTTGCAATTTATGTAGCATTATTTAAATACACTAAAACGATATTTTGGATTTCCCATTTGTGACTCAACAGAAACAAGTTTGACTAGTATCCATGAGGATGTAGGTTTGATCCCTGGCCTCGTTCAGTGGGTTAAAGATTTGGTATTTCTGTGAGCTGTGGTGTAGGTCTCAGACACTTAACACTGCATTTGCTGTGGTTGTAGTGTAGGCGGGCAGCTGCAGCTCCAATTCAACCCCTAGCCTGGGAACTTCCATGTGTCACACTTGTGGCCCTAAAAAAAAAAGGGCAAAAATAAATAAGTAAATAAAACAATTTTAAAATGATCACATCCATAATCATACAAAAGTCACAAACTAAAAAAATATGTATTACATTTTCACTGACTAAAAAGTGATACCTTGCAAAGACATCATTAAAAGGATCTTCCAACTCTTCTTCATTCCCCACGCAAACACAGGCATTGTATATTTGATTTGGAAGCCAACATACTTCTAAACAATGGAAAGATTAAAAGAGTAAATCATAACAAAATAACTTGGAATTAAATGACAAGACAAAGACGTCACAACTTTCAAGTAGTAGAATAATTAGAAAAGCATTTTAGCAAATAAGTTAACTATGAAAAAGAAATTTGAAAAATCAAAAAGCTAGAAAAGGATTACCAAGTATATTTAGTAAAAGTAAAGAATTACTGAAGCAAATAATTAAAGTACAACACAATGAAATGAAAAATAATAACAAAATGACAGTTAAAGACCGAAGATAAATCCTATTTTATACAAAATCTTCCACAATGTTAAGAAAAAGGAAAATACATAGTAGGTACGGTAAACACAGTATGATTCTGGCGCGTCCTAAAAATATCACTGTCAGTATTTAGTAGGGATAACCTAAATAAAAGTGATTAGAGAACAATGATACTTATCAGCATAGAGTAAACATCCTAAATAAAAATAATTTCTCATGTGCATGTGGAATTTCTGAGTGGCAGTTGCCTGGCTAGGGGTCAAATTGGAGCTGCCACAGCCATAGCAACATCTGTGACTTACGTTGCAGTTTGCATGGATGCCAGATCCTTAACCCACTGAGCTAGGCCAGGGATGGAATCAGCATCCTCATAGAGACAATGTCAGGTCCCTAACTGACTGATCCACAATGAGAACTCCCATGAATACTAATTTTTAGTACAAACTCTGCAGAGTAGTGACAAATAGGAACTTATTTACTTATGAATGTTTTAGCTCAAAAATGTACTGCAAAAACTTTACTTATTTGTGTATAATTTGCATTAAAATTAGGAATAAGAAATGATGGACTAATCACTGATAACATTCAATATTTTGGGAAAGATTCTAGACAATAAAGTAAGATTAAAAATATAAAGCATAAAGATTGGAAAAGAATTAAATATATTCTTATTTGCTTAATCATCACTATATGATGCTTTCTGCAAGTCAGATTATCTTGCAAGTACTTAACATATTAACTTATTTAACCTTCATAACAACTTTATGAGGCACTTACTATTATCATACACATTTATAGATAAGGAACTTGATATAGAGGGAATTTAATTGAATTACCCAAGGTTACCTAGCTAGTATGTGTTAGAGCTTGAATCCAAGGATTCTACTTCTAGTATACACATTCCTTACCATATATATGGCTGCTGCTTCATTATTTGGAGACTACGTGACTATGCAAATATGAAATTTCACAGTGTTACTGCGGAAATCACTGTAAGTGGTAAGATAGGCTAGAGAGTGAGCCACATTAAAAGTTAAATAGAAAGAAACCATTGAATGAATAATAATTTAGGTATCATAATAAACATTCACTTCATAAGCACTTTCTATTTATATTATAACAACTGTAAATTACCAATGTAGTAATTTAAGAAGAAATGGGAAAGTCATGATGTTATAGGCTTCAAGTCCCCTTCGAGGAGATTAAACCTAAAAGCCTCTGGTCATGTCTCATTGTAATGACCCTTCCCCCACCTTGAGCAGCCTGGGCTGCTCACTCCTTACTAAGGAAGGGATGGCACCCACTCCTCACCCCACCTGTATGTAACCTGCTTCCCATGCAAGTAAGTTATCCTGCCTAAAGCAATCAGAAGATCAAATATGCCACATACAGAGATCAAACAACACTCAGCCTTTACACAGAGTTTAGGGGGCTGGGGCAGGAGAAACTGGGTCTCCACGCAGGTCTGCGACATGGGAATATAAAAATCATAAAGCGAAGTGGGTCCTCTTTTTTACTGGCATGTGCATGCCTGTTCTCTCTCTTTCTCTGAAAGTGTACCTTCACTTTATTTTTTTTATTTTTTTTTCATTTTAAAGACATTATTTGATGTTCTTTTTTTTTATTACTCAAATGAATTTATCACATCTGTAGTTGTATAATGATCATAACAATCTAATTTCACAGGATTTCCATCCCACAGCCCAAGCACATCCCCCTACCCCCCAAACTGTCTCCTCCAGAGACCATAAGTTTTTCAATGTCTATGAGTCAGCATCTGTTCTGCAAAGAAGTTCATTGTGTGCTTTTTTCAGATTCCACATGTTAGTGAAAGCATTTGAGGTTGGTGTCTCATTGTATGGCTGACTTCACTTAGCATGATAGTTTCTAGGTCCATCCATGTTGCTAAAAATGCTGGTATTTCATTCTTTTTGATGGCTGAGTAATATTCCATGGTGTATATGTACCACATCTTCTGGATCCACTCCTCTGTCGATGGACATTTAGGTTGTTTCCATGTCTTGGCTATTGTAAACAGTGCTGCAATGAACATTGGAGTACATGCGTTTTTGTGAGTCGTGGTTTTCTCTGGATAGATGCCCAGGAGTGGGATTGCTGGATCAAATGGTAGTTCTATGTTTAGTTTTCTGAGGAATTGCCATACTGTTTTCCAGAGTGGTTGCACCAATTTACAATCCCACCAACAGTGTACTAGGGTTCCTTTTTCTCCACACCCTCTCCAGCACTTACTGTTTGTAGACTTTTGGATGATGGCCATTCTGGCTGGTGTTAAGGTGGTACCTCAGAGTGGTTTTGATTTGAATTTCTCTAATAATGAGTGATGTTGAACATCTTTTCATGTGCTTTTTGGCCATCTGCATGTCTTCTTTGGAGAATTGTCTGTTTAGATCTTCTGCCCATTTTTGGATGGGGTTGTTTGTTTTTTTGGTATGGAGCTGCAGAAGGTGTTTATAAATTTTGGAGATTAATTCCTTGTCAGTCGATTCATTTGCAAAGATTTTCTCCCATTCTGTTGGTTGTCTTTTTGTGTTGTTTAGGGTTTCCTTTGCTGTGCAGAAACTTTGAAGTTTGAGTAGGTCCTATTTGTTTATTTTTCTTTTTATTGTCAATACTCTGATAGGTGGATCTGAGAAGATGTTGCTGTCGTTTATGTCAGAGAGTGTCTGGCCTATGTTTTCCTCTAGGAGTTTGATAGTGTCTGGTCTTATATCTAGGTCTTTAATCCATTTAGAGTTTATTTTTGTGTATGGTGTTAGGGAGTGTTCTAATTTCATTCTTTTCCATGTGGCTGTCCAGTTTTCCCAGCACCACTTATTGAACAAGCTGTCCTTTCTCCTTTGTATATTCTTTCCTCTTTTGTCATAGATTAGTTGGCTGTAGGTGCATGGGTTTAATTCTGGGCTTTCTATCCTGTTCCACTGATCTATATGTCTGTCTTTGTGCCAGTACCATGCAGTTTTGATGACTGTTGCTTTGTAGTATCGTCTGAAGTCAGGGAGCCTGATTCCTCCAGCTCCATTTTTCTTTTTCAGGATGTCTTTGGCTATTCTGCGTATTTTGTACTTCCAAACAAACTTTAAAATATTTTGTTCAAGTTCTGTGAAAAATGTCCTTGGTAATTTGATGGGGATTGCACTGAATCTGTAGATTGCCTTGGGTAGTATAGTCATTTTGATAATATTAACTTTTCCAATCCAAGAGCATGGTATATCTTTCCATCTATTTGTGTCATCTTTGATTTCTCTCATCAGTGGCTTGTAGTTTTCAGAGTACAGGTCTTTTGTTTCCTTAGGTAGGTTTATTCCTAAATATTTTATTTTTTTGGATGCCATGGTAAACGGGATTGCTTCCCTAATTTCCTTTTCTGCTTTTTCATTGTTAGTATATAGAAACGCTATTGATTTCTGTGTATTGATTTTGTATACCTTCACTTTAATAAATTTGTAAAATGCAGGAGTTCCCATCCTGGCTTAGCAGAAATGAATTTGACTAGTATTCAATAGGATGCAGGTTCAATCCCTGGCCTTGCTCAGTGGGTTAAGGATCTGGCATTACCATGATGCCAGATGAGGCTCAGATCCCGCACTGCTATGGCTGTGGCGTAGGTCAGCAGCTACAGTTCTGATTCAATCCCTAGCATGGGAATCTCCATATGCCACAGGCATGGCCCTGAAAAGACCAAAAAAAAAAAAAAAAAAAAAAAAAGTTGTAAAATGCCCGCCATTTCAATGCTTTGCTATGGCAGGAGAGGGACTGAGGAAACTGCAATTTGATAATTCTGGAAAACATTCTATCAATTACAGAGAAAATTATCAAACATTACTGAACAAAATGTAAAAACACCCAAGTGGGGGATATGACATGTTTAAAGGTAGAGAGTTTTAATATTTAAAAATACTTATCTTCCCAAATCATCTATAAATTTTATGTAACTCTGCTAGAATTTCAAAGGATAGTACAAATGTTCAATAGTTAAGACAATTTTGAGAAAAATAAGTAACCCATAGTATGTTTCCCAGTTGATAGTAATATGTATAAACAGAGTGTTGACAGAATATATAACTAAATTGAAGAGAAAGATAACACCAGGAACAGATTAATACTCATGCAGATAATTTGCTACATAGGTAAGCAGTGCTGATGAAATGATCTATTTCGTGGTTTTGAGACAAATGATTTTCTATGTAGAATAATCTGAATATTCTTCCTGATACCATAAACATGATTTCCTCTGAGGATATTTCCACTAGAAAGCACGTCCCCAGGAATTCTTTTCTTGAGATTGTCTTTCTGTGTGTGTGGCATTTTAGGGCTGCAACCACGGCATATAGAGGGTTCCAAGCTAGGGATGTAATGAGAACTAATAGTTACTGGCCTACACCACAGCCATAGCAACACCAGATCTGAACTATATGTGCAACCTATAGCACATCTCATGGCAATGTCAGATTCTTTACTCACTGAGCAGGGCCAGGGATAGAACCTGCATCCTCATGAATACTAGTTGGGTTCCTAATCCACTGAGCCATGAAGGGGAACTCCTTTTTTTTTTTTTTTTTTGAGACTGTCTTAAATTTTCCCTGGTAAATCAGTTCTAAAGCCTTCATCTGTTAAAATCCAAGTACAGATAGTTTCTTTCTATTATACAGGCTTTAAAAACCAACTGCTCCTTTCAGATTAATGCCAGTATTGTAACACATCTATGTACTGTGATATTGTGATTTATAATAAGAAACTTCTGTTTGGTCTTTGTCCTGTTTCTGACAAAGAGCTCCTAAAATTCTTTGAATTTTTTAAGTGGTGAGAGCAACAAAGGTTCTTTGTCATGTTGGAAAGCATCAAATGGTGGGGACTGGTCACCAGGACTATCAACTAGTGATTAAAGGTTAGAACTTTCAGTCCCACCTCTGACACCCAAGAAGTGGTGAGGGGCTGGAGTTTTAATCTATTGCCAATGGCCAATGACTTAATCAAGTATGCCAATGTAACAAAGCTTCTATAAAAAAGGGGGGGGCAAGGCTCATAGAGCTTTTGCGTTGGTGAACATATGAAAGTGCTGGGAGAGTATCAGTCTGAGATGAGATGGATGTTCTGAGCCCTTCCCCCACGCACTGCCCTACGCATCTCTTCCACGGGTGTTACTAAATTCTATCTTTTTGTAATAAACTGGTTATCTAGTAAGTAAAATGTTTCTTAGAGTTCTATGAGCTGCTCTAGCACACTAATCAAACCTGAGGAGAGAGTCATGGGAACGTCTGATTTTTCTAACCAGTTTGTCAGAAAAACAAGTAACAACCTGGACTTGCGACTAGTGTCTGAAGTCTAAGGAGAGGGTCAATCTAAGCAGTGGGTCAGAAGCACAAGTGATAATCTGGGCTTCCAACTGGCCTCTGAAGTAGCAGGGGAAAGTATTGTAGGGCTGAACCCTTAACCTGTGGAATCTGATTCTCGCTAGTAGATAGTTTCAGAATTGAGCTGAATCCTAGGACACCCAGATGGTGCCCAGAGCATTGCTTGCTCTCAGTGAGGGGAACCACCCTCTTCTGTATAAAGTGGAATTGGGATCTGAATATGTTTATCTACGCTTAATCTTATTTTAACCTATAAAAGCATTACTAACTTTGATTTTTAGTCAATATAATTTTTTCATCACTTATACACATATTTGTCACTCCCTGGCTCATCATTCTTATTGTATCTCATATCTTTTATAAGGTGAATATTTTTCTTCTTGGAAGATACCCTCATTCAACTCTGACATATTTTTCTCCAAATTCTTTGGGAAAGTAGCGATGTTCACAACTTTACCACTAACACACACACTCTCTAAATACTTTGTACTCCTCTATTTGATCTCTTTCTTCCTTTCAGTCTTAATATTCAAAACCCAGATTATATGTGATATTTTCTCAAATCTTCTCATGAAGTCCTCCATCTCTTTTAAGTTTTTATTCATGTCTTTATCTCATTACTGTTATGTGCTATATTTGCATAATTTATTCAAATATAATGTCTAGTTCACTTATATATTTTCTGCCTTTCCTCTTATTGCTGCTAATTAACTGAAGTACATATTACATCAGGGATAGTTATAAAAATCATAGGTATGCAGCTCAATAAATTATTACTAAGCGAGTAAAAAGATGCAAGTAATATTTAGGTTAAAAAATACCCTTGGAGTTCCAGTTGTGACTCAGGGGGAACAAACCTTACTAGCATCCATGAAGATGTAAGTTCATTTCCTGACCTTGCTCAATGAGTTAAGGATCTGGTGTCGCTATGAGCTGTGGTGTAGGTCACAGAGTGGACTCGGATCTGGTGTTGCTGTGGATGTGGCAGAGACCCGCAACTGCAGCTCCAGTTAGACCCCTAGCCTAGGACTGCCCTTCCATGTGCCACAGCTACGGCTTTAAAAAGAAAATAAATAAATAAATAAATAAATAAATAAATAAATATATATATAACTATAACTATATATATATATAACTATATATATAACTATAACTATATATATATAACTATATATATATAAAATTATCAACATAGAGAAGTCCTTGCCATACCTTTTCACAAAATTTTGTCCTTCTTTCCTTTTATTAATACATTGATAATTTATGATTACAGAATGGTATTGTTTTAAAATTGCATAAAAAATTGAATCATACAAAAATATTTTTGTGTCAGTCTTTTTTACTTAAAATATTTTTGAGATTTATTCACATTTAGCTTGCATCTATAGTTTATTGTTTTCACTGCTATGCAGTATTCCCTTATATGACTATACCATCATTAATCTATCCACACTTATGATAGAATTTATTTTCAGGATTTATGTATTACGGATGATGCTGTATTGAGCATTGCTGTACCCATCTTTGGTGCACGTGGAGACATTTCATCTAGCAAAGATTTAGGAGTGAAACTGCTGGGTTATACAATAGATAATGACAAATAATTCTCTGAAGTCATCATATTAATTTACATTCTTTGCTAGTCATTACTAAGAATTCTTTTGTCTTCAGATACTTGAGAACACTTGCATCATTAGTCAGTTTTTTGAATACTTGTCCCTTAACATCATATGTAGTTTCTCTGAGGTTTTAGTTTACATTCCCCTGATGTTGACACTAAGTCACATTTTGATGTGTATTAGTCATCTAAACATCTTCTTTTGCAAAGAGCTTGTTTAGTTTTCATGCCAATATTTCTACTGTATTATTTACCCCCACCCCCCTCTTCTTCTTTTTGGCTGTGGCATATAGCAGCTTGATATGGGATCTCAGTTTACCAGAGCAGGGATCTAACTCAGACTGAAGTGGTGAAAGGGCTGAGTCCTAACCACTAGACCACCAGGGAACTCCCTATTGCTTTGATTGAAGCCCATTGTCATTTATATATATATATATATATATTTTTTTTTTTTTGTCTTTTGTCTTTTGTTGTTGTTGTTGTTGTTTTTATTGTTGCTATTTCTTGGGCCGCTCCCGCGGCATATGGAGGTTCCCAGGCTAGGGGTTGAATCGGAGCTGTAGCCACCGGCCTACGCCAGAGCCACAGCAACGTGGGATCCGAGCCGCGTCTGCGACCTACACCACAGCTCACGGCAACGCCGGATCGTTAACCCACTGAGCAAGGGCAGGGATCGAACCCGCAACCTCATGGTTCCTAGTCGGATTCGTTAACCACTGCGCCACGACGGGAACTCCTTCATTTATATATATTAATGATATGTATTAATTCTTCTTCTTTAATTCTTTACCTTCTATTTTAAAACTCTAATTGTTGATTTTGAGAAAGAGAGGTTCTTAATTTTAATCCTAGAAGGCTTATTGATTTTATCTCTAATACTTACATCTGTAATCAACCTGGGATATTTTAAAATATAGGTATGCAATTAAACCTTCATCACTTTGTTGAGGTATCTTTTCTCTGGTTTGCAAGGGCATATTTTTCTTAAACCTAGGGACTAAATATGTGTGCCCTCTTTATGTATGTTCCACTTTATCTGCTGGTCTGCACTTAATGTCCTTAGCCAAATATCACTCAATATTTCAATGTATATCTATAATCTTGCTAACTCAGGAGTAACTCCAACTGAGTTTACTTTTCAAGAGTGTTATTACTGTCATTGTTTTTTTTTGTATTTCTTTATAAATTTTAGAGTTAGATTAATATACCTGTGGCAATTTTGATTTTGATTTGATTTCAATGAATCAATAAATTAATTTGGAAAAGGATAACACTTAAGAAGTTGAGTTTTCAAAACCAGGAAAGTGATATACATTTCCATTTCCATTTCTCTAATATTAATCAATGATATTGAGTTTTCTATATAGGGCTCTTGTGTACCTTTCATAGTATTAATTCTAGGGTATTTAATGATTTTGATATTACTATAAATGATATACTACAGTTTTATTTTTAAAATTTTTGATGCTGATTCCATTTTGCTTTTGTTTAAAAAATATACACATATAAATTTCTGGTATTTTTTTTTCAAAATTATTTGGTAATTTATTATCTCCTCTTTTTTTAAACTCATTATTCTTTTTTTATTCTTTTTTAAAAATATGACAATATACTTATTCAATAATCATGCCTGATAAGTTTAAGATCTGAAGTCTTTTCTTGATGTGTCTATTATTCTGCTGATTCTCATAAACAGTACCTTGTTTATGTATGAGGGTTTTAAATTTTTAAATTGTTAGCTCATTTTTTCTAAGAACTTTATTTTTGAGGATTCTTTGAAGTCCAAGTTAGACCTGGGTTCTTCCAGAAAGTATTTGCTTTTGCTTTGCTTTGAGCACCTATTAAGCACTATGAAAAATCAAATAATTTTTGTAGTTTGATGTTTTTGGAACACTCACCTATATAATAATTTTATAACATGATTCAAACTTTTATGTTCCTCTTAGGTTTTTAATAATACAATATTTATTAAAATGTGCATTTTCTGTATAAGTCAGCAATGATAATTCTTTTTCATGATTTATTCATTAATCAGATTAACTAGATTAAAGACCTACAATATTGTCAGTTCCTTGATATGTACACCCACAATTTATGGTCATGTGATTTTTATGTTCTGAAAAATGAATTGCTAATTTAATGGGTTAAACATTTTATTTAGCATTGTAATATTACATTTCCTTAATTAGTAAGATGGTTAAAAGTTTTCCATATGTTCCTCATTATATTTCCTCTTTGGTGAATTGTGTCCTTCTTTTTTTTTTTTTTTTTTTTTTGTCTTTTTGCTATTTCTTTGGGCCGCTCCCGCGGCATATGGAGGTTCCCAGGCTAGGGGTTGAATCGGAGCTGTAGCCACCTGCCTACGCCAGAGCCACAGCAACGAGGGATCCGAGCCGCGCCTGCAACCCACACCACTGCCCACAACAACGCCGGATCGTTAACCCACTGAGCAAGGGCAGGGACCGAACCCGCAACCTCATGGTTCCTAGTCGGATTCCTTAACCACTGCCCCAAGACGGGAGCTCCGAATTGTGTATTTTTTTAACATTATGTTCATAATTGTTTTTTTAATAGTTGTTTTTGTAAGTTAAGATGTTGTTAGAGCAGCTTGTTCTGCAGGTTTTTAGCAATCAATGTACCATATTGCACTATGACATAACACTTTTCCTTGAAAATCTAAACCAATTTTCATTTCCAATGACTCTTTCATCCTTTAATACTTTGTTGCACTGTTAAGTCCTGAACATTAAATGCCAAGCCTTAAAAGACTTAGCATCAACATGTATTTTTACTTTTCAAACTTGAGTCTATTTTTAAAGGATTTTTTTAAGGTAAAAAGATGTTTTGTGATTATAAACTAATGTTGAGTCCAAAAATAATCTGTGAATTTTGGTTTTCCAACTTAAAAGCTTTTTAAATTACAATTTATCTCTAAACTTTAGTTTCTTAAAAAAAAAAAAACAGCAGTACGTAATAGTATTTGTTCAACAAATATTTACTGAACAATGACTATGAACCAAGCACTGTTATAAGGTCATGAAGTGAACAAAACATACAAAACGCTCTTTATTATAATATTTATATTTTACCAGTCTTGGAAGGAAATTAACAGATTACTATGTAATATGTCAAAGAGTAAGAGAAATTTTTACTGTATGATATCACTTATATCTGGAATCTAATAAATAGCACAAATGAACCTATCTACAGAAAAGAAACAAACTCATAGACATGGAGAACAGACTTGTGGTTGCAAAGGCAGAGGGGGAGGGTGGGATGGACCGGGAACTGGAGATTAGTAGATGGAAACTATTGCATTTGGAGTGGATAAGTAATGAGATCCTGCTGTACAGCACAGGGAACTATATCTAGTCACTTGTGATGGAACATGATAGAGGATTATGTGAAAAAAGAATGTATATATATGTATAACTGGGTCACTTTGCTGTATAGCAGAAATTGACAGAACATTGAAAATCAACTATAATAGAAAAAATAAAAATCTTACAAAAAATAATGAGTGTATTAAAATAAAATGATGTAGAGAAAGGAGGAATAAAGTGATGGGAGGAATTTATCTTAGTCGGAGAATCAGAGAAATCTTCTCTGAAAAGGTGATGCTTGAACAGAAATCTAAATAAAGTGGGCCATGAACTGTATAGGCAACCATCAGAGAATTAATCGGGTGGCTGAAATAGGGAAAGAGCAAGTGTAAATTCCGTGAAGCAGAATGATGATGTGTCATGAAAAGCAAAACAAACAAAACTAGTTTGGCCCAAGTGATCAATGAAAGCCTTGTAAGAGTTGAGGAAGGAAAGCCCTAGGTTTAATGAGGCCTAACGACAGTATAATTTGCGGTAGTTCTCCTAAGAACTGTAAAAAATACCAAGTACAAATTACATAAGAAAGTGAATATTAAATGAGAATGAAAAAGATTATCATAAATTTAAAAAACATAAAATATCACAAATATGTTCCCACATAACACAAATAAACATAGCCTTGTTCTCTGTGGCACCATCAAGAGTTTAGGATTTTCATATACAGGCGCCCCTTGGAGATATTGTGGATTCAGTTCCAAACCATTTCAATAAAGCAAATATTGCAATAAAGTGAGACATAATTTTTTCCCTTTCCTGAAGAGCTATGTATACTCTAATAATCTAATCTATTCAATGTGCGGTAGAATTATGTTTACCAAAACAATATATATTACATAACACTTGATTGCTAAAAAAATGCTAACCATCATCTGAGCCTTTAGTGAGTCATAATCTTTTTGCTGGTGAGGGTCCTGCCTCAGTGTTGATGGCTGCAGACTGGTCAGGGTGGTTATTGCTGAAGGCTGAGACGGCTGTGGCAATTTCTTTCTTTCTTTCTTCTGCATTTTAGGGCCACACCTGGGGCATACGGAGGTTTCCAGGCTAGGGGGTTGAATCAGCGCTGGAGCTGCTGGCCTACGCCACAGCCACAGTAATGCAGGATCCGAGCCGCATCTGTGGCCTACACTATAGCTCATGACAATGCTGGATCCTTAACCCAGGGATCAAACCCACATCCTCATGAATCCTAGCTTAGCTCATTAATCACTGAGCCACAAAGGGAACTCCTGGCAATTTCTTAAAATAGGACAACACTTGGGAGTTCCCATTGTGGCTCAGTGGTTAACGAATCCGACTAGGAACCATGAGGTTGCGGGTTCGATCCCTAGCCTTTGCTCAGTGGGTTAAGGATCTGGCGTTGCCGTGAGCTGTGGTGTAGGTTGCAGACGTGACTCAGATCCTGCGTTGCTATGGCTGTGACGTAGGCTGGCGGCTACAACTCCGATTTGACCCCTGGCCTGGGAACATCTATATGCCATGGGAGCGGCCCTAGAAAAGGCAAAAAAAGACAAAAAAAAAAAAAAAAAAAAAGGACAACACTTAAGTTTGTCACATCAAGTGACTCTTCCTTTCCTGAACAATTTCTCTGTGGCATACAATGCTGTTGACAGCATTTTATCCTCTGAGCTTCTTTCAAAACTGGAGTAAATCCTCTCAAAACCTGATACAACTTTATTAACTAGGTGTATATAATGTTCTAAAAACTTGTTGTTATTTCAACAATCTTCACAGCATCTTCATCAGGAGTGGATTCTACCTCAAAAGAAGGAATTCCTCCTTTTCTCACTCAAAAACAGCAATTCCTCCTCCATTTAAGTTTTACCATAGGACTGCAGTAATTCAGTCATATTTTCAGATCCACTACTAATTCCACTTCTTTTTGGAAATCTTGAACCCCTTAAAGTCATTAATGCGGGCTAGAATAAACTTTCGGAGTTTTCCTTTAGGAGTTTTATAGTATCTGGACTTATGTTTCAGTCCTATTTCATTTTGAGTTTATTTTTACGTATGGTGTTAAGAGAATGTTCTAATTTCATATATATATATATATATATATATATATATTTTTTTTTTTTACACATAGCTCTTGGTCTGTCTTGGTTCTGGACAGGTCTTTCTCATTAAACTTAATCATTTCTTGCTTCCAATTTCACTCTTCCTTTCACTTGAACACTTAGAGGTAGGGTCATTGATTGGCCTAATTTTGATATTGCTTTGTTTCAAGGAATAGGAGAGTCTGAGGAGAGGGAAAGAGATATGGGCGTGGCTGGTCAGTGAAACAGAATATACACAATGTTTATCATTAAGTTTGCTGTCTTATATGGGGTGTGGTTCAGGACACCCCAAAAACAATTACAATAGTATCATCAAAGATCCCTGATCACCATAGCAAATAATAATAATGAAGAGCTGGAAATACTGTGAGAATCACCAAAATATGTCACAGATAAGTGAACTGAGCAAATACTGGAAAAACGGTGCTAAAAGACTTGTTCAAGGCAGGGTTACCACAAAACTTCAATTTGTAAAAAAATGCAGTATATGCAAGGTAAAATAAAGCGAAGCACCAAAAAAATGAGGTATGCTGTGTTCATCTCACCTTTAAGCTATTCAGATATAAGTAATATCTTTCTTGTTGAAGGAAAACTTACCAACAAACAATATATCCACACTTTGCTCTTGGAAAAAAAATTCTAGGAACAACCTGATACATTTGATTATCCTTATGAACAATCCTCAGCTTAATCACATCGGTATTATTTTCTGTAAATATAAGTGGGACAACAAAAATAAAGCAAAAAACAAACTGGCTTTTCATGACATCATTGCTTATAGTTAAAGTCTGAAACAAAAAGTTATACATCTGAAAGAAGTATACAGAATAAAGTTGCTGCTATATTTCACAACTCTTTAATTAATTCATTCATCAATTTATTTATTGGTCATCCGTATGGCACATAGAAGTTCCAGGGCCAGGGATCAAACCTGTGCCACAGCAGTGACCAGAGCTACAGCAGTGACAATGCTGTATCCTTAACTGCTAGACCACCAGGGAATTCCTCAGAAGTACTCTGTTTTTATAATGTTTTTATGTTTATTTCACTTATAGCTTTCCAGTTTGGGTGTGTCCTCATCATTTTGTTTATCTGCTTGTCAATTATCATTTCATTACCTATAGTTTCTTGAATATGATAATGTAATTCAACACTTTTACTTTTTCTGATTTTTAAACCTTAGTATTCTTAGTTCCATTGTAGAATAAACAGCAAGTCTTTCGATATTTTGAAATTTTTGCTAACTTTTTATTCCTATTTATGCCTTTGGCTTCTACTTAGATAATTCTTCCTTTTCATATTCAGGTTTTGGCATAATTATGAAATATATAAAAATTAATATGAAGAAGTTATATCAAGAGCCTTTAAATTTTGACCACATTGTACTGAGATGTGTAATCAAATTTCTCTCACAGCACACAAGTTGATTTATTAATCAATAGATATTAGAATTTTATTACTGGTATTCTTGCTTTCAATAAATTTTACTGTATCACGAGTAATTCAGCATGCCATATTACTGGAACAACCAGTTTCCCTCAAGAGAATTGATGAGTCAAATATGCTAATATTCAAGTCTATTTGGGGGGATGTGTGAAAGATGAAGCTTAACATACAAATATCTTGTCATTTGTTGTAATGTTAACAGGCTTATACCCTGCAAAGCATATTTTGTGAAATGTAGTAGGAAAAAATAGCAGTATATCTGTGGGGCACTTGTATGTGAATATTTAGATTGAAGAGAATTTCCTTTTTTCCAGGCATTGATAAAATTAAATCTTCCATGAACAATTTTACACAGGTAATGATTTTTAAAACTCAACTTCTGGCTTCACACATTTAAAGTTTTCTTTTTTCGGAGTTCCTGTTGTGGCTCAGTGGTTAATGAATCTGACTAGGAACCATGAGGTTGCGGGTTCGATCCCTGGCCTTGCTCAGTGGGTTAAGGATCCAGTGTTGCCATTAGCTGTGGTTTAGGTTGCAGATGTGGCTCGCAGCTCAGATCCAGCATTGCTGTGGCTCTGGCGTAGGCCGGTGGCTACAGCTCTGATTAGATCTCTAGCCTGGGAATCTCCATATGCCACAGGTGCAGCCATAGAAAAGACAAAAAGACAAAACAAACAAACAAAAGTTTTCTTTCTTGTTTATTTCCTATGTATTCTGTGTATTTTCATTGTCAGAGGCCTAAGGATCTTTTCTATTACATAGATTCTGAGGCTGCAACCTCGGGTCAGATGATAGGTGGGTCAATCTGATAAGTGGTAGGACATTACTCTGCTAGATATAATCCCCCTGTGTTTGACCAGTAACAACTTACCCATATATAGAGGTATTTCTGAACCCAGACAAACAAACAAACAAACAAAATTCCCTAAGTCCACTTTCCTTAACTAAATTCCAAAAATTCCTGTGGCCACTAAAATACCATAAGGAAGGAAAGTTGTTTAGAGGGTAAGTCAGAGAGGTTAAGAGACAGTAGTCTAACTTAATACCCTTAAATATATATTTCTCTTGTAAATTTTATTTTAAAAGGATATGGAAACGTTAATACATTGTTAGAGACCCACTCAGAATACTAGAAGGGCTTGTGCAAGTGAGGAAATCTATAGCTTATATTTTCTCAGCTTCACAGAAAACTGGCATCTGGCATGAATTTGAAGACAAACACAATGGGTTAATTATATAGGCCATGTATGTAATGTCAAGAATTTAAGATTGTTATTTTTAATATTTAATCCTATAGTTCTTTTAGCATGTTTAAAGAAATTTGTAGTAAATGCTCATAGATGAAAATAGTCAAAATAATTACCATGGTCATTATTAGATCATATAAACTAATATAATTAACTTAATAATATTAATAACTTATTTTAGCACATCTTCTAAATACACACGTGAAATCCTATGAATATTTATATATGTACATACTCTGTAATAGTAGTTTTAAAGTATCTTTTATTTCCCCCTCCAGGTTGCAGGTTGCTCACTTCTCATTGTATTCTTACATAGTAGAAAAAGAAAAGAAAAAAACTCTGCAGTGACTTCTATAAAGACTCTAGTCTCATTCACTGGGGCTCCATTCTCATCACCTCATCTAATTATAATTACTCCACAAAGGCCACACCTCTTAATATTATCACATTAGGTGGTAGGATTTTGATATGAAACCTGGGGTGACACAAACATTCAGTCCATACAGGTAACTTGCACATCATTGTCATCTCATCATGTTTCATCTTAACTCCAAACAATCATGTTTTTCCCCCATAAACTTACATTTCTAACCTATAGCTGTATTTTCCTAGAATTGAGAAAATGCTTAATAAAGAGGCAGGGAACTGAGAAGAGCCTTCCCACAGAACAAAGATTGCTTCAAAATGATTTACATGATGCAAGTTGATAATAAACACCTAATTCGCTTAGTGCCATAAGTGTAAATTGATGTAAGTTGAGTTCTGCCCATATAATATATAATCATATTTTGTGCCTTTTCGCATTTGTATTTTTGAAAAGACTGAAATTTAATATTCTTAGATGAAAGATTAGACTATATATCAAAGTCAAAATGATTTTCTGGTTTATGTCCTCTTGTGTGGAAAAGAACTGAGAGCTATTTAGAAACTGTCTAGGTCTCTAATTATATTGCTTTTGCACAACTTTTAAATTTATCAGATTTTCTGCTTGGACTAACTTTGGATGATTTTTTGTATTAAAACCTAACAAAATAGAAAAATAAAGGAGAAAAAGAAGATATATAGAATTATTATTAGAAATATAGACCATAGAAAACAAATGTTTAAAGCAATTTAAGCTTGCTCCTGAAATGAAGAAAGCCAATTTTTGTATAAATGACCATTTTCTCTATATTACTATTTTATACCTGTTTGGGTATAAAAATAAATCTCTTATTTCAGAAGAAATCCAAGTCTGAAAACAAATATTAAGAACTAAAAGCTTGAGTTTTAGTGAAAATGCAGGGAGAGATCACAAACTTCAAGCTCATATTGTCTGGGACCATAAAAGTCAGAATCCTTAGTGAAAAGAGGTCTGGAAAACGTGGTCTGTTACTTCAAGTAGGAAATATGTCAGATTGTCACAGCAAGGCTCAGAATAAGAAAAAAAAAAAAAAAAAAAAAAAAAAAAAAAACACAACTGATAAGAAATCAAGACTTCAAAACTGTAAATTCTCCATAATTATGACTGCATGACAGTCACTCTTTCACATACATAAGCACAGAAACAGAAATACAGATGTAATAAAATCTACTTAGAATAATTAATTTTATACTGTTAAATTTGAAACTTTTACATTTGATATGCAATTGACTTTTAGTCAATTTTGGAACCTCCAGGAAGCTATTTCAAATGTCTAGGATAAGAAAAAAAAGTGGCCAACCAACTATTTACAAATGCATTGGCTATATAAAAACCTTTTATAAAGTTTAAATAATGGTTTTTAAAATAAAATAAACAAAAAATACATCATCACAGGAGTACAACTGGTATAGGATTTTTAAAGTATTGTAATTTATATATGGCTATTGAATAATGTGACAGAATATTACAGAATATGTAATATTACAGAATATTACAGAAAATTAGCAGAATATGTACAAATGATCAGTATTTTGAAATAGTTTCCATCATAAGTATTTCTATTATCATCTGATTGATTCAAAATAATTGGTATTTATCTTTTTGCAATAAAATGTCTTATTACTATTAAAGCCTTCATTGTCCCATTGTCAAATATTTTATAAATGTGAATAATTTTCTTATATTTGTGTCTGCAAAATAAAGATATTTTGTTTAACTGCAGGTTTAAAATAAATATTTTGATGCCTTTTCCTAAGAGTTAGTTTGATCTGAAAGAGCATTAAAGCCAGGATTAAACCCAAAACAAGCATAGTAAAATTTTTACTGTCATTGGTAAAGCCCCTTAATCCAATCATTCTCTTAATAATATTTATTTAACGCTGGATAATGTGCTAGGCTTTAGAGATAAAAGAAAAAATAATTTCGTTAGGTGTAGTGAGTAACAGGACATTACTTCAAGTTTGTCCCTGAGAAATGAAGGGTTTGGACTCCACAATTAGCACCCCAACTTTTAAGTCTCTCACTTTAGGGATAGCCCAAACCATCTAATTCTGAAAGCCAATGAGACTTGCATCAGTGAAACCCACTACATGTAGCTAACAAAGAAAGAGTTCTAAACTGGTCTTGAGGACTCATCAGGGCTATCCCCCAGAGGTCTGAACAGAGAGATAAGGGAAAAAATGTAATGTACCTCCCAGTATCTGTCTGAAAGAAGTCTATCTGTCTTCTTTAAGAGTCATTGTGTAAGCAGGGTTATAATAATTACAATCTTTCCAGAAGACTAGGAAAGCTAGCAAACACCAACCTACCTTCTCATTCAAGCTTGCTCTAAATCATCAGTATCTACCTGGAAGAAGTAAATGCAAATGTCTGATGCCCCAGCTAATGCATCTGCCACCCAAGAGACAGACCACTGGATCATGTTTTCGTGATAGTCACTGTGGCTTGCATTCCTAAGTGCCATAGGACTCTAGTAAACAAAGGAGGACTTATTAAAGGGTGTAGAAACATCCTTCCCTAGCTATAAGCCAGGCCCAATGCAGATGGTATAGGCAAAATGCCCAATTTCAAGTTTCTCCATGAAACTTGAAACCCATGAAGGGTCCTAACTACAGGCTTTCCAAACTATTATCTAAGGTTCCAGCTTCTATCAATCTGCATATGGGTGCTGACTACATGCTTTGCTGAGATACTGCAGTTTTTGCCAAACCATCAATTACTATGAGCCACTAAAAGCAAAAGAGGCTACTTGGACAATCAGAATGGTCTAAGAGACAACCAAGAGCTAGGTTAGGGTTAAATGGTAAGTTTTATCTCCTACACAAGAAACTCCTTCAAGACTAGGAGACGTGGTCTTACCTAATCCACAGAAACCATTGCAGAATATCAAGGAAAACGAAAAAAGAAAAAGATAAATTCCAAATGAAAGAACAAGATAAAACCCAGAAAAAGACCTTGATGAAGCAGAGGTAGTGACTTATCTAAGAGCTCAAAATAATTGTCATAAAGATGTTCACTGAAGTTGAGACGAGTGGATGGACAAAGTAAGAACTTCAAGAAAGAGATAGGAAACATAAGAGAGTACCAAAGAAAAATAATAAAGTGAACATAATAGTTGCACTAAAAAATTCACTAGATGGGCTCAATAACAGACTAGATGAAACAGAAGAAATGATCAGCAAATTGAAGACATGGAAGTAGAATTCATCCAATCAGAGGAGAAAAAATAAGGAATGAAAAAGACTGAAAATAGCCTCAGAAACATATGGAATATCAAATGAAGCAAATAGTTTCATTACACGGGTCTCAGACAGCAAGTAGAGAAAGAAAAAAGGGTGTAGATTTTATTTAAGGCAACAATGGCTGAAAACTTCCCTAAAGTATAAAATGTTGCTGGAGAGAATAAAAATGTAGTTCAAAATTAAGTTATTATTAGTTTAAATGGACTATAATAACTCTAAGATTTTTTTCTATAAGATTCATGATAACCAAATAGAAAAATGTATTTAAAGAAAAAATAAGAAGGGAAGAATCTAAGCATACTACTAGATAAAATCATTAAATCCTAAAAGAAGAGACAAAAGAAGAAGAAAAGATAAAGGAATGACAAAATAGCCGGAAACAAAATGACAATAGTAAGCACAAAACCATTAATAATTATTTTAAGAAAACAGAGTAATTCTTCAATCAAGAGATATAAAATGGCTGGAAAAGCAAGACCCAAGAATATACAGTCTAAGAGTAACTCACTTCAACTTTAAAGACACACAAAGAATAGAAGGCAAGGAAGGAAAAAGATATTTCATGCAAATGGAACCAAAATAAAGAAAAGACAAAATAGACATTAGGACAAAAACTGTAATATAGTATAATATGACATATTAAAAAAGGTCATTATATAATGATAAAGGGATCAATCTAACAAGATTATAATATCTGTAAATATTTATGCACTCAATATGGGAGAATCTAAAATATAAAGCAAATATTTACAGACCTAAGTGAAAAAAAAACAAAACAGACAGCAACTCAATAATAGTAAGTGATTTCAGTACTCTGCTTTCACACTCTCTTCACTAGATAGAAATAAGAAAAGTATGGATTTAGACTACAAACAAGACCAGAAGACCTTAACAAATATTTACAGAACATTACATCCAAAATCAGCAGAATACACATTCTTCTCAAATGCACATAGAACACTTATCATGATAGATCATAAGTTAGGCCACAAAACAAGTCTTACTAAATTTAAGATGACTGGAATCATATCAATAATCTTTTCCAATCACAATAGTATAAAACTAGAAATCAATTATAAGAAGAAAACTGGAAAATTCACACATATGTGAAGATCAAACAACATACTCCAGAAAAACAAATGAGTTAAAGAAAAAAAAAAAGACAAAACAAAAATACCTTGGAGAGAAATAAAAATGGAAATAAAATATACAAAAATTTAGGGAATGAAACAAAAGCAGCTCTGGGAAGTTCAATGCTATAAATGCTTATATCAAGAAAAAAGAAAAATCTCAAATCAACCTAAAATTATACCTCAGGGAACAAAGTCCAAAGTTAGTAGAAGGAAAGAAATAAAGGACAGACTGGAAATAAGCATGCTGGAAACAAACAAAAAATAGAAAAGAGCAATGAAATTAACAGCTTTTTTTTTTTTTAAATACATAAATAAAATTTTACTAGATTTCCTCCCAAAAAGGAGAGAGGGCTCAAATAGATAAAATCAGAAATGAAAGAGGAGAAATTACAACTGATACCACAGAAATGCAAAGATCATGAGACTAACATAATTACACATTGACAAACTGGACAACCTAGAAGAAATAGATAAGTTTTTAGAAATGTAAATTCCTACCAAGAATAAATGGTGAATAAATAAAAAATTCTGACCAGAACAATAATGACTAATTGAGTTAATAACCAAAACATCTTCCAACAAAGAAAAGTTCACCAATGAAGCTACGGTGAATTAACCAAACATTTAAAAGAGAATTAGCACTTATTCTTCTTAAACTGTAACAGACAAAGATGAGGAAGGATTATGCCAAAACTCATTTCATGAGGCCAGCATTACACTGATACTAAAATCAGACAAGTACGCTGAAAGAAAAGAAAATCACAGGCTAATATCCCTGATGAATATATATATTCATATAAAATGTTAGCAAATCAAATTCAATAGTACAATAAAAGGATCATTTACCATTATCAAGTGAGATTTATCCTAGGGATACAAGAATGTTTCAGCATCCACAAATCAATCAGTGTGATACATCACATTAACAAAAAGAAGGGAAAAAATCAAATATCACCCCAATAGATGCAAAAAAAGCATTTAACAAAATTACACCCTTTAATATTAAAAACTCAACAAACTGGGTATAGAGGGTATATTAGAGGTATATCCAAACATAATAAAGGCCATATACAATAAGCCAACAGCTAACATACAACAGCTAGATCAGGAACAAGACTGCTTGTTCCTGTCATTTTTATCAAACATAATTTAATCGGCCCTTAAACAATGCAGGTTTGAATTTCACAGGTCCATTTATATGTAAATATTTTCCAGTAGTAAGTACTACAATACTACATGGTAGTAATACACATTCTTTTCAAGTGCAAATGGACATTCTCCAGGATAGAGCACATACTAGCCCACAGAACAAGCCTCAGTAAATTTAATAAAATTTAAATTGTATCAAGCATATCTTCTGACCACAAGAGTAACATTAGCAATCAACTATAAGTAAAAAAACCACAAACACATGGGGGCTAAACAGTATTCTACTACACAACCAAAGGATCACTGAAAAAATCAAGGAGAAAATTAAAAAATATATGTCTAGAGACAAATGAAAGTGAAAACACAATGATCCAAAATCTGTGGGACATAGCAAAAGCATCTCTGGGAGGGATTTTATAGTGATACCTCTGGAAACTAGAAAAATCTCACATAAACAACCTAACCTTACACCTAAGGAACCAGAGAAAAAAGAACAAGCAAAACCCCAAATTAACAGAATGAAAGAACTCATAAAATCAGAACAATATTAAGTGAAATAGTGACTAAGGAAAAAATAGAGGAGGTCAATGAAACTAAAAGCTGGTTTTTGAAAAGATAAAATCTACAAACCTTTAGCAGGACAGTCAAGAAAAAAAATAACAGGAGAGGGTCCAAATCAATAAAATCAGGAACAAAAAAGGAGAAGTTATATCGTCATCTCAGAAATGCAAAGGATCATAAGAGACTATAATGAGCAACTATACACCAATAAAATGGATAACAGGGGAAATGGACAAATACCTAGAAAGGTACAAATCTCCCAAAACTGATCCAGGAAGAAATAGAAAATATTAACAGACAAATTTTTATCCTGAAATTGAAACAGTAGTTTAAGAAATTCCAACCTAGTTTGGAGATACCTTAGAAATCTATACATAGACCTTCCATATGACCCTGCAATCCCACTCTTGGGCATCTATCCGGACAAAGCTCTACTTAAAAGAGACACATGCACCCGCATGTTCATTGCAGCACTATTCACAATAGCCAGGACATGGAAACAATCCAAATGTCCATCGACAGAGGATTGGATTCGGAAGATGTGGTATATATACACGATGGAATACTACTCAGCCATAAAAAAGGATGACATCATGCCATTTGCAGCAACATGGATGGAACTAGAGACTCTCATCCTGAGTGAAATGAGCCAGAAAGACAAAGACAAATACCATATGATATCACTTATAACTGGAATCTAATATCCAGCACAAATGAACATCTCCTCAGAAAAGAAAATCATGGACTTGGAGAAGAGACTTGTGGTTGCCTGATGGGAGGGGGAGGGAGTGGGAGGGATCGGGAGCTTGGGCTTATCAGTCACAACCTAGAATAGATTTACAAGGAGATCCCGCTGAATAGCATTGAGAACTATGTCTAGATACTCATGTTGCAACAGAAGAAATGGTGGGGGAAAAACTGTAATTGTAATGTATACATGTAAGGATAACCTGACCCCCTTGCTGTACAGTGGGAAAATAAAAAAAAAAAAAAAAAAAAAAAAAAAAAAAGAAATTCCAACCTAAAAACTCCAGGACTAGATGGCTTAACAGGTAAATTCTACCAAATATTTAGAGGAGTTAACACAGCCTTCTGAAACTATTTCAAAAAATTTCAGAGGAAGGAACACTTCCAAACTCATTCTATGAGGCCAACATAATCCTGATACCAAACCAAAGAGTCCACAAAAAAAGAAAATTAGACGCCAATATAACTGATGAACTTAGATGCAAAAATCTTCAACAAAATACTAGTAAATTGAATCTAACAGTACATTAAAAGGATCACACACTATAATCACATGGAGTTTACTGCAGGGATGCAAGGATTTTTCAACATATGCAAAATAGATCAATGCATTAACCAACTGAAAAATAAAAACCATAAGACTATCTCAATAGCTCCAGAAGAATCTTTTGATAAAATTCAGCATTGATTTATGAGAAAATCTTTCCAGAAAGTGGCCATAGAGGGAACATACTTCAACATAATAAAGGCTATATACGACAAGCACACAGGTATTGTTATACTCAATAGTGAAAAGCTGAAAGTATTCCCTCTAAGATCATGAGCAAAACCTGGATGTCCATTCTCACCACTTTTATTCACACTCCTGGAAGTTCTAGGCACAGCAATCAGAGAAGAAAAACAAACAAAAGGAATCCAAATTTGAAAGGAAGAAGTAAAACTGTCACTGCAGATGACATGATACTATACACAGAAAATCTTAAAAAGTCTACCAGAAAACTACTAGCACTCATCAGTGAATTTGGTCAAGTTGTATGAAACAAAATTTACATAAAAAAATCTGTTGTACTTCTATATACTAACAATGAAATATCAGAACTAAAAATTAAGGAAATTATTCCATTTACAATTGTATCAAAAAGAAAAAATACCTACCTAAGGAGGCAAAAGACAAAAGATCTGTACTATGAAAATTTAAGACATTGATGAAAGAAATTGAAGATGATGCAAACAGATGGAAGGATATATTATGTTCTTTGATTGGAAGAATCAAAATTGTCAAAATGACCATATTACCCAAGGCAATACACAGATTCAATGTAATCACTATCAAATCACCAATGGCATTTTTCATAGAACTGGAAAAAAACTTACGTTTGTACAGAAACACAAAAGAACCTGAATAACAATCTTGAGAAAGGAGAAAAGAGCTAGAGGAATCAGGGTTCCTGAATTTTGGATATACTACAAAGCTACAGCATACAGAAAAATTTGGTGCTGTCACAAAAGCAGACACATAGATCACCAGAACAGGATAGAAAGCCCAGAAATAAATCTACACACCTACTGTCAATTAATCTATGATCAAGGAGGCAAGACCATACAATGGAGAAAAACAGTCTCTTCAAAAAGTGGTGCTGGTAGAAACTAGACAGTTACATGTAAAAGAATGAAATTATAACATTCTCTAATACCATATACAAAAAAAAAAAAACACCTCAAAATGGACTAAAAACATAAATGTAAGACTGGGTACTATAAAACTCCTGGAGAAAAACATAGGCAAAACACTCTTTGACATAAACTGTGGCAATATTTTTTTGGATCCACATCTTCTAGGGTAAGGGAAATAAAAACAAAAATGAACAAATGGGCCCAAATTAAACTTAAAAGCTTTTACACAGTAAAATAGACCATAAACAAAATGGAAAGACAACTTATATAAAATATTTGTAAATGATGCAACGTACAAGGGATTGATTTCTAAAATATACAAACAGCTCATACAGCTCAATATAAAAAAAAAAAAATGACCCAATTAAAGAAATGGGCATTTGACCTAAATAGACATTTCTCCAAAGAAGATAGACAGTTGGCCAAAAGACACATGAAATGATGCTCATCATTGCTAAGTTGTAGAGAAATGGAAACCAAAAGTACAATGATCACCTCACACCAGTCCAAATGGCCATCTTCAAAAAGTCTGTGAATAATAAATGTTGGAGAGGGTGTGGAGAAAATGGAACCCTCCTACACTGTTGGTGGGAATTTAAACTGGGGCAGCCACTATGCAGAACAGTATGGAGGTTCCTTAAAAATCATATAATCCAGTAATCCTACTCCTGGGCATATACCTGGAGAAAACTCTCATTTGAAAAGATACATGCACCACAACATTCATAACAGCCAAGACACAGAAGCATTCTAAATGTCCAAAAACAGAACTACCACATAACCCAGCAATCCTACTTCTGGTATATGCACAAAAGTACTGAAACTAGGATGGTGAAGAGATATATGTGCTCCCATGCTCATAACATCATTATTTATACTACTAGGATATGGAAACTACTCAAGTGTCTATCATCAGATGAATGAATAAGAAATATACAGTATATATGTATATAGAACAGAATATTAACTGGCCTTAAACTAGAAGATAAACTTATCATTTCCAAAAATATATTAATTTTTGTATTAGTGTAGTTTGAACCAATGTAACAAGGTCAGTTAAAACTGTTTTTAAGCATTTTGAAATGGAAAAATATGTCTGTAAACAGTTTTGTGCATATTTTTCTGTGTACTTTTCTGTCAAATAATCTTTAACATAAATTAAAATATATTAATAAGGGTCAAATTATTTCCATTTATTGAACAAATTAATCACAGATATAACTGCTCATTTAACCACATGTAGGCTGGCAATTGCAGCTCCAATTTGACCCCTAGCCCAGGAACTTCCATATGCTGTAGGTGTGGCCCAAAAAAGGAAAAAAAAAATAGATTTGACTTGTTCAATTGCTGCATGAGGGAAAAATAGTTCAATTAGAAAGTGGATATCATATATGTAAAGAATGGTGATATATTAATATTTCTCAGGTCAGCTACAGTTATTCTCCAAATGTTACTTTTTCAAACTACATTTTTGAAAAAAAGTGCTACAGTAAAGATTACTGCAGAATATTAAAACAAAGGAAATAACCTATCAAGGGATAGGTCTCTTTCAGATACATTCATACAAATGATTATTAAAAAAAGGAAAAAAAAAAGGAAACGTAAAATTACAAGCTTAGTACATGGAAATATGTCACAATTAAGAAACATAAAGATTAAACTATAAATTTTATGATGATAGGAACATAAATGGAATTATGTATTGTAATTTAAGCATTATTTGTACAGTAAAAATTAGATTTACTAAAGTTATTAAATTGCAGTGTTGTTACAAAAATGAATAGGAAATTAATTTAATAACCAAAGGTAATCAAACAATAAAGGAAGTTATTGTTTTAACTTATTTAAATGTCACTTCTATTGAGATTTGCTATTGAATTGAATATGTTACATCATGTATCCATTCCATGAACACATGGATACATAATTGAATATTTTATGTCACATTCCACAATAACATGTTAATGTTAATAGAATATGATTAATAAGTTATTTTATGGTTATCTTTCAAAATTTGAACAAAATACTGCATTGAAATGTAATACATGTACTTTTTGTAAAGGAGTATAAAGAACAATTCTTTTAAAATCACTCTGCTTTAGTCATTAAATAAAATTTTAAATATATTTAACAGGTATCTACCATGTGTCCCATACTGCTCTAACTATTGGGATTCATAGGTCAATAAAACACACCAAAAATTAATGGATGGTAAGATTATTTTTGATATAGGAATACTCAGTCTATAAAAGTCACCAGGTTGATTTTGTTGTAAAGGAGTAAACTGATGTAGAAAAAAACAGGACAAACAACTCATCATTCTTTTACAAAATAGACTGAAGAGTTAAAATACAGTGGGATCTAAAAAGAAGTAATTTAAAGGTGGTATATTTACAAAAACAGCTGAAGGAAATAAAAGTTATATAAGTTAGCTGACATACATAATAAAACCTATGATTTCTAAATATCCTTATAGAAAATATCTATGTATCATAGATATATATGTATACATACACATAAAATTATATATAATATCTATAGCCTTAAAACATTTATGCAAGTAAATTTTTATTAATTAAACCATATATAAAATATATGACAAATCTCATTATTCTAAGTAAAGCCAAGGTAAATCTTGTTGGAGAAATTTTTCTCTATAAATTGAAATTAAAAAACATATATTTTTCATCTAAATTTCTTTTTTTTTTTGCAGAATAGCTTTTTAAAAGGACATACAATTAACAGCTGGGACATTCTGTGATTTATCCCTATTTTTATCTAGCAACCTCTATTTTTTAAATTATTACAGTAGACAACAGATAAAATGGAATCATATAAAATGTCCTTTTAAAATCAGAAAAGGCAGAAAAAGGGTGGGTGAGGACAAAACAATATCAAAAGAAGAGTAGAGAGGAGGCAAGATGGTGGAACAGTAGGTGGACACGCACACCCTCTCCCACAAACACAACAAAAAAAACCACATCTACAGGTTAAACGACACACAGAACAGCAACCAATTGCTGGCAGAAGAACCTAAACTCCAATAACGGCAAGAATCTTGTGACATTACTAGGTAAAACAAGAGAAAAGAGGAGAGTGAGAGAAGGTGAATCTGAACTGGACGGGTGCTCCCGAAAGGGAACTGTGGAGGAGAAAGAGATCCCACACCCTGGAAAGTCACCTACTTGATGGAAAGATCAACCGAATTGGAGGAATATCCAGATGCAGAAAAGAGTGCAGCAGTAAGTCAGAGTTCTGAAAAGCAGAGCGAGAACCAAGCAGGTCATCTGAACTACTGGCACAGTCACCAAAAATTGGGTAGGGGCTGGGCACTGAGACCTCGGCTCCAGAGGTTAGTCCCCAGGAAATGGCTGGGGTGGGTGGAGCAGAGACTGCTTGGGGGGTCTAGGAACCAGTCTGTCAAGCTAGATGGGGCAGAGACTGCCTGGGAGACTAGAAAGCAGAGTGTTGGTGGGGGGTTGGGGGGCTGAAGCAATACACTAAGGGCGGGGAAGTGGAAAGCCACATCAGAGGGAACCTGGGAGAAAAGCTGGGTCTGCGCCAGTGTTGGGGAGGGGAGAGAAGGGGCGGGCCACCATAGAATACTCCCCACAACACAGCAGGCTCATTGGCCTGCCAGCTATCAGAAAGCTGTGCTTCCCAGTTCATTCCCCCCCACCCCTTATGCACATGCTGGACCTGGGGCTGCCTGCCATCCGGGAGGGCTGGCCTCAACAATTGCCAGAAGCCTACCACCACAGGGGCTGTCCCTGCCCTGGCCTCCTTGCCCTCTGGAGGGGCTACACCCCCGTGGAGCAGCACCAAACACCGCCAGCCCCCGGGAAAAGGCCTGCAGCCTAGAAAAGCTAGAACAAGCTCAGCCGGGCCATGAAAAGATCTGCCTATATTCTCGGACAGTCCTTCTGAGTGGGGCTGCCCTGGGGAAGAGCCTCTTGGGTTCGCAGAAGCCCAGCTAGCTTCTCCAGCCCTTGAGGGGTGCTGCACTCCCACGGAACAGCTGCCCAGCATCGCCAGCACCCTGCAAGAGCCCCACAGCCCAAACACACCAGAGCAAGCTCTGCCCAGCCAAGTGAAATCTGCTCCCATTGTGGTGTGGACCTCCCAGTCCTGTGTGCCCTCAGGAAGTCCTCCTTTGCTTCAGAGAGACCCTGTCAGCCCCGCCCACCCTCCAGAAAAGCCACACTGCCTCAAAGAAGACTGACCAACAACACCAGCCCTCAAGAAACATTCCATGGCAGTGACAAGGCAAACACTGCCTGGTCATGGAGAGTACAACTCCCCCAGGAAAAAGAAAACTACAAGCAAGATGAAGAAGCTGAGAAACCACCCCCAGTTAAACCAACAGGAGAACTCACCTAAAGCAGTCAACAATGAAACAGATCTCTGCAGTCTGACACACCTGGAGTTCAAAAGAGAAATAGTGAAAATACTGAAGGAATTAAGAGAAGATATGAACAGTAATGCAGATACCCTCAGAAAGGAACTAGAAAATATAAGGAGGAGCCAAGAAAAACTAGAAAATTCATTTGCAGAGATGCAAACTGAACTAAGGGCAGTAAAAACCAGAATGAATAATGCAGAAGAATGAATTAGTGATGTGGAAGATAGAATAATGGAAATCACCCAATCAGGTCAGCAGACAGAAAACCAAATCAAGAAACAGGAAAGCAATATAAGAGACCTATGGGATAATACAAAGCAGGCCAATCTACGCATAATAGGAATTCCAGAAGGAGTAGAAAAAGATAAGGGAATGGAAAATATATTTGAAGAAATTATTGCTGGAAACTTCCCAAATCTAAAGGAGTTCAAGATACAGGAAGCACAGAGGGCCCCAAACAAGTTGAACCCAAATAGACCCACACCAAGACACATTATAATAAAAATGGCAAAAGTTAGTGATAAAGAGAGGATCCTAAAGGCAGCAAGAGAAAAGCAGAATGTTACCTACAAGGGAACCCTCATAAGATTATCAGCTGATTTCTCTACAGAAACACTACAGGCCAGGAGGGAATGGCAAGAGATATTTAAAGTGCTAAAGGAAACACTATGCAACCTAGAATACTCTATCCAGCAAGAATATCATTTAAAATAGGCGGAGAGGGAGTTCCCGTCATGGCGCAGTGGTTAACGAATCCGACTAGGAACCATGAGGTTGCGGGTTCGATCCCTGCCCTTGCTCAGTGGGTCAAGGTTCTGGCGTTGCCGTGAGCTGTGGTGTAGGTCGCAGACGCGGCTCGGATCCTGCGTTGTTGTGGCTCTGGCCTAGGCTGGTAGCTACAGCTCCGATTAGACCCCTAGCCTGGGAACCTCCATATGCCACAGGAGCGGCCCTGGAAAAGGCAAAAAGCCAAAAAAAAAAAAAAAAAAAATAGGAGGAGAAATAAAAATTTTTTCCAACAAACAAAAGCTAAAAGAATACAGCAATACAAAACCCGGGCTAAAAGAAATACTGAAAGGGCTTCTCTAAACCAAAAAGAAAGGAAGGAGAGAAGGGGAGGAAAAAGAAAAAAAGAAAAAAAAGAAGAGGAAGAACAAGGATTGAGGAAACCACAATCAGAGAGCAGTCACTCAAATAAGCCAGAATACAGATTTAATCATGAACATGTTTCAAACAAAAAAAAATTTAAAAGAAAAAAAAAGTCATCAAAATCATAAAATGTGGGCAAGGGATGTTAGGAAATAAATAGACCCTTTTGTTTGTTTGTTTCTCTTTTAATTTTAATATAGTAATGAAGTGTTTGAACCTACAGGACCATCAGGCTAAAACATACAATTATAGGAAGGGGTTAGCTTACTTAAAAAACAGGGCAACCACAAGCCAATACCAAATATTGCATTTGCAAAAAATAAAAAAGTAAAAAAAAAAACAAACACTCAAACACATAATAACTGGAGACCATCAAAACAAAACAAAAAAAAAAAAAAAGAAAGGAAGAATGGAGAACCATAGAATCAACTGGAACACGAGGTTCAAAATGGCAATAAATAATCATCTATCAATTATCATCTTAAATGTCAATGGACTGAATGCCCCAATCAAAAGACACAGAGTGGCTGAGTGGATAAAAAGGCAAAAACCTTCAATCTTCTCCCTACAAGAAACTCACCTTAGGACAAAGGATACATATAGATTGAAAGTGAAGGGGTGGGAAAAAATATTTCATGCCAATAGACATGACAGGAAAGCAGGAGTTGCAATACTCATATCAGACAAAATAGACTTGAAAACAAAAGACATAAAGAAAGACAAAGAAGGACACTATTTAGTGATTAAGGGATCTGTCCAAGGAGAGGATGTTACTATCATCAACATATATGCCCCAAATACAGGAGCACCCAGATATATACAAAAAATATTAATAGACATAAAGGGAGAAATTGATGGGAATACAATCATAGTAGGAGACTTTAATACCCCACTCACACCAATGGACAGATCCTCTAGACAGAAAACCAATAAAGCAACAGAGATCCTAAAGGAAACAATAGAAAAGATAGACTTAATTCACATCTTCAGGACACTACATCCAAAAAAATCAGAATACACATTCTTCTCAAATGCTCATGGAACATTCTCTAGAATCGACCCCATATTGGGACACAAAGCTACCTCAACAAATTTAGGAGCATAGAAATTATTTCAAGTATCTTCTCTGACCACAATGGCATAAAACTAGAAATCAACTGGGAAAAGAAATGAGAAAAAACCTACTACATGGAGACTAAACAACATGCTACTAAAAAACCAATGGGTCAATGAGGAAATCAAGAAGGAAATTAAAAACTACCTTGAAACAAATGATAGTGAAGACACAACCTCTCAAAATCTATGGGATGCTGAAAATGCAGTGCTCAGAGGGAAATTTAGAGTGATACAGGCCTTTCTCAAAAAAGAAGAAAGATCCTAAATTGACAACTTAACCCTCCACCTAAATGAATTAGAAAAAGAACAAAAAAGACCTAAAGTCAGCAGAAGGAAGGAAATTATAAAGATCAAAGAAGAAATCCATAAAATAGAGATTCAAAAAACAATAGAGAAAATTAAGAAAACTAAGAGCTGGTTCTTTGAAAGGGTAAACAAAATTGACAAACCCCTGGCCAGACTCACTAAAAAGAGGAGAGAAAGAACTCAAATAAACAAAATTAGAAATGAAAAAGGAAAAATCACAACGGATACTGCAGAAATACAAAAAACCGTAAGAGAATACTATGGACAACTATGTGCCAACAAAGTTGACAATCTGGAAGAAATGGACAATTTTCTAGAATCTTACAGCCTGCCAAAACTGAATCAAGAAGAAACAGACCAACTGAACAGACCAATCACTAGAAATGAAATTGAAGAAGTCATAAAAACACTCCCTACAAATAAAAGACCAGGACCAGATGGCTTCACAGGCAAATTCTATCAAACATAGAAAGAGGATCTGGTGTCCATCCTCCTTAAACTCTTTCAAAAGATTGAAGAAGAAGGAATACTCCCAAAGACATTCTATGATGCCACCATCACCCTAATTCCAAAACCAGACAAAGATACCACCAAAAAAGAAAACTATAGGCCAATATCTTTGATGAATATAGATGCAAACGTTCTCAACAAAATCTTAGCCAACGAATCAAAAAAAAAAAAAATTATACACCATGACCAGGTATGGTTTATCCCAGGTTCACAAGGATGCTTCAACATATGCAAATCCATCAACGTCATATACCACATTAACAAAAGAAAAGTCAAAAATCATATGATCATCTCAATAGACGCAGAAAAAGCATTTGACAAAGTCCAACATTCATTCATGATCAAGACCCTCGCCAAAGTGGGTATAGAGGGAACATTCCTGAACATAGTCAAAGCTATTTATGACAAACAACAGCAAATATAATACTCAATGGGGAAAAACTGAAAGCCTTCGCACTCAAATCTGGAACAAAACAGGGATGCCCACTCTCACCACTGCTCTTCAACATAGTTTTGGAAGTCCTAGACACAGCAATTTGACAAACAAAAGAAATAAAAGGCATCCATATAGGAAGAAAAGAGATAAAACTGTCACTGTATGCAAACGACATGAAACTATACATAGAAAACCCTAAGGACTCAACCCAAAAACTACTTGAACTGATTAATAAATTCAGCAAAGTAGCAGGATATAAGTCAGAAGTCAGTTGCATTTCTGTATACCAGCAATGAAATATTAGAAAAGGAATACAAAAATACGATACCTTTTAAAATTGCACCTCACAAAATCAAATACCTCGGAATACACCTGACCAAGGAGGTAAAGGACTTATATGCCGAGAACTATAAAACTTTAATCAAAGAAATCAAAGAAGATGGAAAGATATTCCATGTTCCTGGACTGGAAAAATCAATATTGTAAAAATGGCCATACTACCCAAAGCAATCTACAGATTCAATGCAATCCCTATCAAATTACCCAGGACATTTTTCACAGAACTAGAACAAACAATCCAAACATTTATATGGAACAACAAAAGACCCAGAATCGCCAAAGCAATCCTGAGGAACAAAAACCAAGCAGGGGGCATAACTTTCCCAGACTTCAAGAAATACTACAAAGCCACAGTCATCAAAACAGTGTGGTACTGGTATCAAAACAGACAGACAGACCAATGGAACAGAACAGAGAACCCGGAAATAAACCCTGACACCTATGGTCAATTAAACTTTGACAAGGGAGGCAAGAACATAAAATGGGAAAACGAAAGTCTATTCAGCAAGCATTGATGGGAAACCTGGACAGCTGCATGCAAAGCAATGACATTAGAACACACCCTCACACCATGCACAAAAACAAACTCGAAATGGCTGAAAGACTTAAATATAAGACGGGACACCATCAAACTCCTAGAAGAGAACATAGGCAAAACATTTTCTGACATCAACATCATGAATATTTTCTCAGGTCAGTCTCCCAAAGAAATAGAAATCAGAGAAAAAATAAACCCATGGGGCCTAATCAAACTAAAAATCTTTTGCATAGCAAAGAAAACCAAAAAGAAAACAAAAATACAACTTACAGAATGGGAGAAAATATTTTCAAATGATGCAACGGACCAGGGCTTAATCTCTAGAATATATAAGCAACTTATACAACTCAACGGCAAAAAAGCCAATCAACCAATGGAAAAATGGCCAAAAGACCTGAATAGACATTTCTCCAAGGAAGATATACAGATGGCCAGCAAACACATGAAAAAATGCTCAACATCGCTGATTATAAGAGAAAGGCAAATCAAAACTACCATGAGATACTACCTCACACCAATCAAAATGGCCATCATTAATAAGTCCACAAATAACAAGTGCTGGAGGGGTTGTGGAGAAAAGGGAACCCTCCTGCACTGTTGGTGGGAATGTCAACTGGTACAGCCACTATGGAGAACAGTTTGGAGATACCTTAGAAATCTATACATAGAACTTCCATATGACCCCGCAATCCCACTCTTGGGCATCTATCTGGACAAAACTCTCCTTAAAAGAGACACATGCACCTTCATGTTCATTGCAGCACTATTCACAATAGCCAGGACATGGAAACAACCCAAAAGTCCACCAACAGATGATTGGATTCGGAGGAGGTGGTATATATACACACTGGAATACTATTCAGCCATAAAAAAAGAATGACATAATGCCATTTACAGCAACATGGATGGAACTACAGACTCTCATACTGATTGAAATGAGTCAGAAAGACAAAGACAAATACCATATGATATCACTTATAACTGGAATCTAATATCCAGCACAAATGAACATCTCCACAGAAAAGAAAATCATGGACTTGGAGAATAGACTTGTGGCTGCCCGGCAGAGAGGGAGGGAGTGGGAGGGATAAGGAGCTTGGGGTTATTAGATACAACTTAGAATAGATTTACAAAGAGATCCTGCTGAGTAGCATTGAGAACTATGTCTAGATATTCATATGCAACAGAACAAAGGGTGGGGGAAAAATGTATACATGTAAGAGTAACCTGATCCCCATGCTGTAGAGCAGGAAAAAATAAAATTAAAAAAATACTAATTCAAAAAGAAAAAAAAATCAAAAGGAAACTGAGGTAATCATATTAATTTCAATCAAAACAGACTACAGAACAAGGGAAATTACCAGAGATAAAGTTGGGTCAATTTTTTACAATGTAATAAACCTAAATTTGTATGCACCTAAAAGAATGCAAAGTACAACTAAAAGAAGAAATCGACAAATTCATTAACATTGTTTGGAGACTTTAACATGCTTTTGTAAGTAACTGATAGGTAAATAATTGTAAGGTAATTAACAGGTAGAAAATCATCAAAGATATAGGTGACCTAAACAGCAGTACCAATGAACTTGATCTAATTGACAGTCATAAAATACTCTAGTACATTCTTCAGTATAGAATACTCCAACTGCAACAACAGAATATACATTCTTTTCAAGCTCATTTGGAACATTCTCCAAGATATACCACATTCTGGGCCATAAAACACACTTTAGCAAATTAGAAGATGAGAAGTCATACAAAATATGTTCCCAGATAAAAATGGAATTAAATAAAATATCAGTAACAGAAATAGTAATAAAAAATAAGAAAGATCTAAATACATCAATTTAAGGTTCTACCTTAAGAAATTGGGGGAAATTGAATAATTTAAAGTTAAAGCAAGCAGAAGTAAAGATACAATAAAAATTGGAGAAAATAATGAAATTAAAAACAGGAAAACAAAATCAACAAACCAAAAGCAGATTACTTATAAAGATTAAAAAAAAAAAAAAGATAAATCTCTAACCAGGCAAACCAAAAGCATTCAGGGTATTTCTTCACATATTGAGATCTTTGATTTGTAGTTTACCAGAGTCAGATGCTGTATGTATCTTGATGGTATCTACCCTTGATATTCTATAACAAGAATGCCATTTATCTTTTTTCAATTAGAATATATCTGTCATTTATCTTTTATGGTCTATCTCCCAAAACCCATATCCACAGGTAATAATGAGAAAAAAAAAATATAAATCCCAACTGAGAAACAGTCTACAAAGTACTTGATCAGTATTCACCAAACCTGTAAAGGTCATCAAAAACAAGTAATGTTTAAGAAAACTTTCCTGCAAGGAGGAGCCTTAGGAGACATGATGACTCAATGTCATGTGGAATTGTGTATGGGGCACAAAAGTCTCTGAAACAATTTATTTCTCTAGATAATAAATACTTGCGGGACATGCAGAATATCCTCAACACTAGAAATATACTTCAAGTGTATAGAAAAATGATAATCTTCCTCATCTGTAAAATGAACATTATTATATAAATTTAGAATGTTTATTAAGATTAAAAATGAGATAACATAATAGTAGCTCCAGATGGAGTAATTGACAATGGCTGGATAATCAGTAAAACAGGCTGCTGCTGTTGTTGCTGCTGATTTTCTTGTTATTTTATGTATTTTGAGTATAGCGAGCATTTTTTTTTAATGGAGAATAGATTTGATTATAATAACTCTTCATTTTATAGATGAATAAGAAGCTCAGATGAGTAGACTACCTGATATGTCACAGTGGGGAGCAGGACAAAAATTTCATCTCTCTCATGGCATTGTCCAAGATGTTATAAATATTTTTAAATTAATCATATTCCTAATACAGACTACCTGATATGTCACAGTGGGGAGCAGGACAAAAATTTCATCTCTCTCATGGCATTGTCCAAGATGTTATAAATATTTTTAAATTAATCATATTCCTAATACAGACACATTACTAACACATTTTCTATGAGCTACCATTCTTATCTCACAAGCCAAATTTTCTTTTACAAAATTACTGTAACATGAAAACATATTTAAAAATTATAACAACTTTCTGGTGCTTGCTTAGAAGCTCATAATAATCTCAATCTGGCCTTGAAAAAAATTAAAATAGGCAGTTTTATTTGGTAAGATATCAAAATCCACCTATCCTAATTACACCTATAGAACATACTGTTCTCATTTCCACTGATCAGTGATCAAACAAGCAGAATTTCACTCATATCATTTGAAAGAGTTTTATCATGTGCCAGATAGGCTTTGGTTTAATGTTAACAGAAGAGCCATAAAGAGATTTATGACTCTGAAATAGACCAGAGAGTGGCCCATCTGCTGCAGTAGATACAGAATCAATTTTGTACAAGGCTTTCCCTCCAATTTCTGTCTTTTAAAAAAATTAATTATACTAAGTTGTAAAGTTCAGATTCATCTTAGAGATAATAGTTATGTCCAATCTGGCCTTATTGCTACTTAAATCTTACTAATGAGTAAGGAAATATAGTTTTGCAAGAAAAGTATAAATATTTTGAAGACAAATTGGCCTCTCATCATAACTGATGTGAAAAAAGAATAAAATGAGTTAATATAACACCAGGCATGGGGGGAGGCTCCAAGTATACAGACCCAATCACTTTAGGGGACTGCTTTATTACTATATTCATTAAAAAGTATTTTGCAAGAAACAGACAGACTTCCCTCTCCCCTCACATATCCACCACCCAATGAGACCTGTAAAATGTCAGGGGTTGGGAGTTCCCATCATGGTGCAGTGGAAAGAATCCGACTAGGAACCATGAGTTTGCAGGTTTGATCCCTGGCCTCGTTCAGCGGGTCAAGGACCTGGCATTGCCATAAGCTGTGGTGTAGGTCACAGACATGTCTCAGATCTGGCGTTGCTGTGGCTGTGGCAGTCAGCTACAGCTCTAATTAGACCCCTAGCCTGGGAACGCCCATATGCTGCAGGCACGGCCCTAAAAAGACAAAAAAAAGTGTCAGGGGTTGGATAAACTGTTTTCTAAAATAGTTTTAAATCTAGAAATAAGAATTAATAGGCAGTTTATTTTGATAACTTAAAAAAATTTTTTTTGTCTTTTACCCAACTTGGATTTAACATTAGTGGAAAATATGAGTGTATATGTTAGGTTATGTCTCTGCTTTTTCTTTGAATTGCTAAAAAATATAAATTAACAATATTTACTAAGTTTATATACTTTTTTGTTCCACCCAGTAGTATCAATAAAAATAATAATGAAATAAAAAATTTTGAGCAGTTTTTAAGTAGTAGGCACCATGTTATGGACATGAGTTCATTATCTCATTTAAAAAAGGGCCAGGATTTACACTCTATTTTATCTACACTGTTTACAGTCTAATTCTTCTCAATTCCTTGTCATCTTAGGATTCTCCAGAGAAACAGAACAAGAAACAATAGGCTAGATAGATTAGATAGACATATTGGATGAATGGATAGATAGATAGGTAGATAACTTCTATTGTGTAGTGTTAGGCACAATTGCATCCTCTTTAGAGAAGTTTGGTGTTGTTCTTCAGGTCTTGAAATCACTGAAGGAAGCCCATTTACATTATGGAGAGGAATATGCTTTGCTTAAAGTCAACTGATGGTAAGTGTAGCACATCTAAAAAACACCTTCATAGCAATGTCTAAACAAGTTTTTGACAGAATAACTGGGTATCATAGTCTAGTTGAGTTTAAACATGAAACTAACGTTCACAGCATGGTAGAACAACAGTAGTACTAACCATATTAATTTTGAAACTCGCCCAAAATGTCTGGGTTCAGTCACACTGAGATCACACAATATATTATCTTTCTTTAGTTATGGAAATTAAGAAAGCATTAACTAAAAGAACTTTTAAAAGTAATACACCACACCTATATAATGTATAAAATGTATCAGCTACATGAATGCAATCTCACTTGCATATTTTTATATTTTTGCTTTTGGTGTCAGATGGAAATGTCATCTCACAGACTGATGTTGAGGAGTTTACTGCCTGTGTTTTCTAGGGTTTTATGGTTTTAAGTCTTATGTTCATTGTTAATCCATTTTGAGCTAATTTTTGTGTATGCTGTAAGACAGTGATCTAATTTCATTCTTTTGCTTGGGGCTATCCAGTTTCCCCAATACCATTTATTGAGGAGACTGTCCTGTTCCCATTGTATTTTCTTGGCTTCTGTGTCATGAGTTAACTAACAATATGCATGGGTTTATTTCTTGGCTCTCTATTTAGAAGACAGCTGTGCTCACCAGCATAACAACAATGCTTGGTTTGCTATTGTTCCATTGACCTATGTGTATTTTTATGCCAATATCATATGCTTTTGATTACTATACCTTTGTAATAATTTGAAATCAAGGAATGTGATGCCTTCAGTTTTATTCTTCTTTCTCAAGATTGCTTTGGCTATTTGGGATCTTTTGTGACTCTCTACAAATTTTAGGATTGTTCTATTCCTACAAAAAAAAGCCATTAGAATTTTGTAGGGGGTGGCATTGAATCTGTAAATTGCTGCAGGTAGTATAGATATTTTAACAGTATTAATTCTTCCTATTCATGAACACAAGATAGCTTTCCATTTATTTGCATCTTCATTTTCTTTCATTAATGGCTTATAGTTTTCAATACACAGGTTTTCCCCCTCCTTGATTCAATTTTTTCCTTAGGTATTGTATTCTTTTTGATACAATTGCAAATTGATTTTTTCATAATTTATCTTACTGATAGTTTGTAATTAGCTTTTAGAAACCCAACTGACTTTTGTGTATTTTTTATCTTGTAACTTTACTGATTTTTATTAGCTGTAGCAGTTTTTTGATGGGTTTCTGTAGAGCTTTCCACATATAAAATCTTGTCATCTGCAAAAAGTGACAGGTTTACATTTTTCCTAAATTGGATGGCTTTTATTATTTATTTATTTGCCTAATTATTCCGGCTAAATTGAATAAAAGTGGTGAGAGTGGACATCCTTGTATTGTTCTTGATGTTAGAGAAAATCCTTTTAGATTTTCATTTTTGAATATGATATTACCCATGGTCTTGAAATAGATTGCCTTTATTGTGTTGACATTTGTTTCCTCTACACATGTTTTTTTTAAACATAAATGGATGTTGAATTTTTCAAATATTTTTTGCATCTATTGAGATGAACATATATATGAGTTTTATATTTTATTTTGTTATTGTAGTGTATCATATTGACTGTCTTGTGGATGTTGAACCATTTATGGAATAAATCCCCTTGACCATGGTGCATGACTTTCTTAATGTATCACTGAATTTGTTTTGTGAATATTTTGTTGAGCACTTTCACACCTGTGTTCATGAAGGATCTTGGCCTGTGATTTTCTTTTTGTGTATAATATCCTTATCTGTTTCTTTAATCAGCAAAATGTTGGCCTAATAAAATGAACTTGGGAGAGTTTCTTCTTGTTCTATTATTTTTTTTTTATGCTTGAGAAGTATTGGTATACGTTTTTATTTGAATGTTTTGAAGCATTCATCAATGAAGCCATCTGCCTGGATTTTTGTTTGTTGGGAGGTTTTGGATTATTGATTTAATCTCTTTATGAGTAATAGGTCTGTTCAGATTTTCTACTTTATCATTATTCAGTCTTGATAGGTTGTATCCATTTCTTTAGGGCACCCAATTTTTTGATGCTAAAAAATTGCTAAAGAAATTTATCCATTTCTTTAGGGTACCCAATTTTTGATGCTAAATTGTTCATAGTAGTCTCTTATATATGGTTGTATTTCTTTTATATAAGATATAACATCTCTTCTTTCATTCCTGATTTTATTTAAATCTCTGTGAGTTTATCTAAACCTCTGTCAATTTTGTTTACCTTTTATACAAAAATAAGCTCTACTAAAAGCCACTTTTAGATTTACCAGAGCAGCTATCAAAAGTAAGAGAATACACATTCTTCTAAAGTGCACGTGAAACATTCTCTAGGACAGATGATATGTTAGGCCACAAAACAAGTCAATAAAATTAAGATGACTGGAATTATATGAAGCATCTTTTCTGATCACAATGGTATGGAACTAGAAATTACATGAAGAAAGAAAAAATGAGAAATTAACAAATATGTGGAGATTAAACAACATGCTACTGAACAACAAAAGGATCAAAGAAGAAATAAAAAGAGAAATTTAAAAACATCTAGGAGAACCAAATTAGAAACATACCAAAACTTTCGTAATGCAGCAAAAGCAATTCTAAAAAGGAAGTGCATAGTGATAGACACCTAGCTCAAGAAACAAAGAAAAAATTCAAAAAAAAAAAAAAAAACCACCCTAACTTTATACTTCAAGGAACAAAGTAGGAAAAAAATAACAGATTCCAACATTAATAGAAGGAAAAAAAATAGCAAAGAGTATTGCTGAAATAAATGAAATAGACTAAAAATAAATTAGAAAATATCAATGAAACTAAGAGCTAGTTCTTTGCTCTACACATTTTAAATCAATCTGAATTCATAACTCTATATCATTTTATTGCAGTGTAAGTCCCTTTATAACATAGTATTCTCATATTACCCTTCCAATCCCTTGTGACATTGCTGTTACTAATCCATGTGCTATAATCACCCAATTTACTTTTGTTAATATTACTCAAATGTTTGTCATTTTGATTAATTTGAAAAAGAAAAATACTTTACCATCACATATTCCTTCACTAATTTTCTTTCTTTTCATAAATCAATGTTTTTTGATCTATTTCATATTCCTTCTTTCCTTTATAAGTCTTTTCATAATTCTTTTAACATTGCTTGCAGGGCAAGGTATGAATGAATTCTCTCAGTTTTTATTTTCTTAGAAATTCAAAAGTTTTCATCTACTTTTATTTTCATTTATTTATTTAACGGAGAAAAAGAAATGCTAATTCATGTGCACAGAAATTTCATAGAAATCTGGGACCTAAGAAAAGTACTGGCATACTTTTTGGGCAAAGAAACAATAAATTTCTGAGAGATTGACAGGACAAAGAAAAAGGCTTAGCATGCTCTTGCATTCATTTTTAGAGAATAATTTTACCCTTACAGAGAACATTAAGTTGATGGACTTTTTTTTTTTCTTTCAACATATTAAACATTTCACTATATTTTTCTAGCTTTTATGGTTTCTGAGGATATGTATACTCCAATTCCCTAAGGAGGTTGACTCTACCCCAACACATCTTTAAGAGCTTTGCTTTTTCTTTACTTTTCCATTTGAATATGATATGCTGGTTTTGTTTGTTTTCTTGGTGTTTAATGATGTGAGTGTTCACTATGTTTCCTGGATCTGTGGTTTGGTATTAGTCATTAATTTTGAATAATCTGCTCTATTATAATATATTATCTTGCTCTGTTTTATTTTTCTCCTTCTTCTGATATTCTAATTATGCGTTTGTTATTTTAAAAAGTTGTCTTACTTGGATGTTTACTTCCTTTCTTTTTTAACACTGTTTTTATTCATTCATTGAATTTCAGTTTGTGATGTTCCTGTCAACTGATCTTTAAGCTCACTGATTCTTTCCTTGGTCATGCTGAACATACTGATGTGTCTTTATAAGGCATTTTTCATTTCTGATACAGTGTTTACAAATTATAGAATTTCTTTTTGATTTTTCTTAGTTTCAGTCTTTCTGCTTATATTAGCCATCTCTTCTTACATGGTGTCTATATTATTTTCCACTAGCGACCTGGGATATATTGACCATAACTATTTAAAATTCTCTTTTAATTCCAAAATCTTTGTCATGTTAGTTTTATGCCTATTTTGCTTCTTCAGGCTGTGTTTTAACTTGCCTTTTGAAATCCCTTGTAATTTTTTTCATTGAAATCCATGTGTGTTGTATTTGAAAATAGGAACTGAAGTATAAATAAATATTTAGTGTGGGGATATATATTTATCTTTAAAGGAATTTGGCTGTTTTTATGGTTTATAATAACCATAGATTCCAGAGGCTTCAGTTCCATCTAGTGTCTTTCTTTTTGTCTTCCCTCTTGACTCTTTACTTCTTAAAATACTCTGTCTCAGAGAGATTTTGTGTCTTGAAGTTCCCTCAGCTCTCTTTCTATTAAAATTCTGTTTTTGTAGGTGTAAAATCTGGGGCAAGGGAGTGCTCTAAAACCTTCCAATGAAATCTCATATTTCAGAGGCCCTGTGTCTCAGGCCTATGACATTCATAAGTGTTTCTTTAGTGTTACAGCTTTTTATTCCTCCCTCCCATACTCCCTTCTTTGGTTGGAATATTTCCAATATGCTACTTCAATTGTTTGGCCTTATTCACCAGGTATCTTTTTTTACTTTGGATGAGTTTAAAAAGCTATTTAAAGTGTATATTATGATGATTTAATATATGTTTACATTGTAAAATTATTTCTCAAGTGTAGTTAAAAAATACACTCATCATCCCACATATTTATCTTTTTCTCATGAGATCATTAGCAAATTTCAATGATATTGTACAGTGTTATAAACTATAGCCTCCATGTTATATATGTTATACATTAGATCCCCAGACCTTATTAATTTTATTGTTCAAATTTTTTTATATATATATATATATATATATATATATATATATATATATATATATATACGTGTATTTTTTTTGTCTTTTCCAGGGCTACACCCATGGCATATGGAGATTCCCAGGCTAGGGGTCAAATTGGAGCTGTAGCCAACAGCCTACGCCACAGCCACAACACCAGATCTGAGCCACATCTGCAGCCTACACCACAACTCACAGCAATGCCGGATCCTTAACCCACTGAGTGAGGCCAGGGATCGAACCTGTAACCTGATCATTCCTAATTGGATTCGTTAACCACTGAGGCATGACAGGAACTCTGAAAGTTTATACTCTTTATCATCCTCTCCATATTCACCCACTTCTCAGTGCCTGGCAACCACTTTTCTACTCTCTGTTTCTATGAGTTTGATTTTTTTTTTTTTTCACATTCCACAATGAATGATACTCTGGAGTATTTCTTTCTCTGGCTTATTTCACTTAACATAATGCCTTCGAGGTCCATCCATGTTGTTACAAATGGTAATACTTCATTCTTTGTCTTAGCTGAATAATATTTCATTGTATGTGCATATACATATATTATAAAATATTACACACACATACACACCCACACATACCATGTCCTTATCCATTCATCTGTCAATGGACACTTAAGTTGTTTCCATTTCTTGGCTATTGTGAATAATACTGCAGTGAATGTGAACATGAAAATACAGTTATCTCTTCAATATTCTGTTTTTATATCTTTTGGATATGCATCCAGAAGTGAAAGATCATATGGTAGTTCTATTTTCAATTTTTTAAGAATCTTCACATTATTCTTCATTGTGGCTATACCAACTTACATTCCAACCAACAGTGCATAGGTTTCCTTTTTTGTCACATTCTCACCAGCATTTATTTCTTGTTTTGTTGATGATAAGTATTCTAACAAATGTGATGTGATATCTCATTGTGGTTTTCTTTTGCATTTATCTTATGTTTAATGATATTGAACACATTTTCATGTACCTGTTAGGAATTTTTATATCATTGAAAAACTGGCTATTCAGTTTTTCTGCCCATTTTTAAACCATATTTCTTTATTTTTTCTATTGAATGTGTTAGTTCTTTATATATTTTGAATATTAGCCCATTATCAGATATATGGTATGCAAATATTTTCTCTCATTCCATAGGCTGATTTTTTTCATATTGTTAATGATTTATTTTGCTGCTCAGAAGCTTTTTTTAATCTGATTTCAAACTATATTACAAACCTATAGAAATAAAAACAGTAAGACATTGGCATTAAAAGAGACACACAGATCAATGGAACAAAACTGAGAGACCAGAAGTAACCCTATGCATATATGGTCAGTTAATTTACAACAAAGGAGCCAAGAATATAGGCAGGGAAAGGATAATCTCTTCAATAAATGACTTTGGTAAAATTGGACAATCATACACAGATATACATATCATCAGCACATATCAACTAAAAATGGACTAAAAACTTAGGTTTAAGAGCTGAAACTATAAAACTTCTAGAAGAAAACATAAAAGAAAACATAAAGGGTAAATTCCTTGACTTGGTTTTGGTAATGATTTTTCAGATTTGACACCAAAAGCAAAAATAAAGTAATATACATAAAACTTAAAAAATTTGTTTTTATTTCACCTTTAGTTATAATCCCTGTGTAATTTTTTTCATGCCAATTAGAATTAAAAAAACCCAAATTTTCAGTCTCTAAAATGACTTATGATGCTCAATTCTGAACTTATGTTCTTCTTACTATATTCTAGTACAAAACAGCCACAATACTATTTCTGAAATTTAAAAATTTGTTAATATTTTGATCATTCTGCTTCCAATTTTTATACAACAGTTGTTTTGGTATAATTAATGCTAAACTTGAGGAACTTTATATAGAAATTCTTGTTACCCAGTCTGATTCTCTGCCCTGCTGCAAGCTATCAAACAAGTTATTATCATTTTACCCCAACACATTATTATGGGTTTTATGGTTTTCATACCTCCTAAAATATTCAGATTTTTTTTTAATTTCTTTTACTTGTATCATAAAGGTAAAGTTGAAGAGAAAAGAAGGGTTCATGTTTTACTCAGTGCTCTATCCACACCATACTATGTGTCCTAAATATAAACTGTTAGAATTAATTAGGTCACTATACTAACAACAGACATGACTTTTTGCATCTACAATCCATAACCTCACACTACATTAAATAACTGTTTTAGGAATTAGATTAAGTCATGACTTGATTCAGAAAGTTCACTGTATACCAAGTATTAAAGAAGAGAGTTTCCATTTTTATACTAAAAGAGGTGTATATTAGCAGGGGAGAATGAAACCAAATGACAGAACCTAGTGGAAATATTAGTCAAAAGTAATATTGCAGAATTTAAACACTATAAATATTTCCATTATTGTTTTTAACTAAATTGTGTAAGTTTAATAATTTTGATATTTTTAATGACAGGTTTTGACATATAAAATGGAATCTTTCCGTTTACATTATTAATTTGATTAAGTAAGTATATTTTTATGGCCACACCCATGGCATTTAGAAATTTCTGGGTCAGGGATTGAATCTGAGCCACAGTTGTTACCTGTGCTGCAGCTGTGGCAACACTGGATCATTTAAACCACTGCACCAGGGCAGAGATCAAACCTTCTCCTCTGCAGCAACTCAAGCCACTGCAATGGGATTCTTAACTTACTGCACCACAGCAGGAAATCCTAATTTAACATATATTTTAAATACATTAAAGCTATTCTTATTTTAGCAATACTTGATTATAATTACTCTAACTCAATCCCTATTTACTTTGAATGTACAATATACTTCATAAAATATTGAAAGTATTATTTTGGTTCTTGCCATTTGAAAACAGACTATTTTTAGAAGTTCTAATTATTAATAAAACCACAAGTGAATAAGTAAATATACAACCTAATTTTCCATGTCTCAATATAAATACACAAAATCATGTAAAATATTAACTTAAAAATTTTAAAACCTGACTTGTATTATTTTTCAATAATAAAAAGAAATAATACTATTGGATTAACATATTTGCTAATACCTAAATTTGCTGTATATATACATACATCGTGTGTGTGTGTGTGTGTGTGTGTGTGTGTATGCACACATAATATTGCAATTATGTCAAATATAATCCTGAACACTTCCATGTGTGATAGATGGGAAAAATTAAAACTGAAAATAATAAATAAAACAGTTTTATTTATTTCTGTCATAGTTCTAATTTTGGAAGTTACAATGAAATAAAAAATAACAAAGAAAACTGGAAATCTGTCATCTCTTAGGAGGTACAAATAATGATTGATTCTGTATCAACAATACTGATAGTCATGAAACATAATTTTTCCTATAATCATTTGCTATTCTACTCTAGAAAGGATCACTTATACTCTTTTTCAGTGTTCAGTATTATATGCTTTTTAGGGAATCTGTAAATGCTATTTACACTGGAGAGAAAATATAGAAAAATGAAATAGGAGATTTTTACCTCTGAATATTTCTAAGTAGTTGACACAATATAATGTTTTCTTACATTGACTTTCCACATCTGTTTCAGTTATTCTTTTAATCCCTTATCCACATTGCTCCTTTTTTTAAATTTTTATTCATTTATTTATTTATTTTGTCTTTTTTGCCTTTTCTAGGGCCACTCCCATGGCATATGGAGGTTCCCAGGCTAGGGGTCTAATTGGAGCTGCAGCCGCCGGCCTACGCCAGAGCCACAGCAACCCGGGATCCAAACCACGTCTGCAACCTACACCACAGCTCACAGCAATGCTGGATCCTTAACCCACTGAGCAAGGCCAGGTATCGAACCTGCAACCTCATGGTTCCTAGTCAGATTCGTTAACCACTGTGCCACGATGGGAACTCCCACATTGCTCTTTTAAATACTTTCCATCCATCTATTATTGAGGCAGCTATAATTTACTTGCTGGAGATTTTGATTTTGTCAAAGCTCTACTTAGCCTTATGAAGTTTAGTTCTAAGTTTCACAGCAATTAGTCTAATTTAAATTTTATCAAACAGAAAAAATGAAAAAATTCCACCCACGAAAAAGAAAAATGTATCCAACAGAGTTCTATGGGGAGCACATTACATTATAAAAAAGAGGCATCATTTAATAATAAAGGAAATTCAAACAAATTAATTAAAATAAACTTTATTTTCTTTATCCTAACATGATATCTTCCAAAGGACAGCTTGTAATGGCAAGTATAATATAAGCAATGGCATTTTTTCCTATTTATTCTTTAAATTTATCCTTGTATATGTTATTAAATTTCCTGGAAAAATCAAATATATACATATATATTCAGTGTATATGTACTGCACATATGCAGATATGCATGTATATAAATACATGTATGAATATATGTACATTTAGTTTTGAAAGTAAATTTGCTCATTTGTCATTTTTCAAAGAATTTTATTTTTTAATTTAATGTATAATGCTTCTATTTGAAAATGAAGTTAATTTATCAATGATTTTTTTACAGAGAAATGGAAAATATACTCTTTTAAATGTAAATATAACACAAATATAAATTATTTTTATTCTCTTGATATTTTCAAAAGAGACTTAATGAATGAAAATTGCTGATTTATTGCTTTGTTTGTAGAATTTTAAAAAGATAATACACCTGACAGACCTAACTGGATAGGTCTGTCCTATTGACTAAACATGTTTTCATTGTGACCATAACTGAACATTACTTGTAATATGAAATTTTGTTTTGAAAGAAAATAAATGCATTTCCATAGCACATAGTGTCAGTAGGTATAATTTAGTTATTCCTTCATTTAAATTTGGATTTTTGGCAATAATATAATCACAAAAGAGTTGGCTATAAGAAATAAAATTTCAGCTGCTCTTAAATACCTAGGGAATAGTATTAATTTTCTATATCTATTGTATATTAATAACACCACACACTTAGCAACCAGAAAAAAAGCACATGCTTATCATCTCACAGTTTCAAGTGGGTTATAAATATGGCTTTACTGAGTTCTCTACTTCAGAGTTTCTTGGAAAGCTGCAAATCAAGGAATTAACCAGGTCTAGGGCTTGTCTGAGATTCATGCAGCAGGAGGATCTGCCTCCTCATTCATCAAGATGTTGGCAGAATTCAGTTCCTGTTGACCTGAAGGCCACTAAAGTGGACAGAATCCACTTCCGCCTACTTTCTCCCTGAGCCTTTACTTCTTGAAAGGTGGACAGAGGGTTGGCTAGTAAGAATTTATAATCATATGTAATGTAATCTCAAAAGTGATATTTCATCACTTTGATGTTTTTTGGAAAGAAGCAAATCTCAAGCTCCACCCACATTCAAGTGACAGGGAATTACATAAAGCCGTGAATATCAGAATAAGGTGATAACTGGGACCATCTCAGAGTCTGCTCACCACAGTAACCCAGCAAATTCGGTTAAATCAATGACAGTCTAGAAAAGTCTTAGATGAAGTGTAAGAGAGAATTGCTTACATGAAATACCTCAGAAGACTGAGGAAAAATAGTATGTTTCCTTCTTACCCGGCCAACTGCATTAAAAACTTTTCCTGGTAATCTCTAATGTATTTACGTCAGAAGAAAATTTTATTCCAAATTTATTCCTCTAATGGAAGAAAATCACTGCAGATAAAATTATATCTTCACTAAACTAATATTAAACGCCAAATACTATTCTAGTTGCTGGGCATGCAACAGTAACTAAATAGATTCATAAAGAAAAAAAATATATTAAAGATACGTGGATTAAAATAATCTTGCCTAATTATTCTGCCTAAACTCTTAGGAGCTAAAAGGTATTCAAGCTATATCAAGATTTTTTGGACTGTCCCAGATAGGAAAGCTGTCAGAAATGAAAGTAAGAATAAAAATAGCTGCTATCTCATTTTTTTTGCAGAAATTCCATTCTTTTCTTCTTTTTTTAAATTCTAAGTTCTTTTAATTATTCATGGATTCTTCATTGTGGCATTCCAGGAACTAATTTTCCTCCAATATTTTTACACACACAAATACTTATGTGACAACAATAGTATGAGATTTCCCTGAAAAAGTGAAATTTAAAGATAAGAGAATTTTGGTGCAATTTGGCCACCTCCATATTTGTTTACATAAACACATCACTACATGACTTAAGGAACAGTAGGATTCCCAATTTTCCATTATTTTGTGTTAGGAATCGACTATCTTCCATCTCCCTGCACAAATAATTCACTTCTGTATATCTAATTTATTTACTTTGCCTGATTTTTTTCTCCAATATTCCCATGAGTTCTTTTCTAAAACACACAGAAAGAGTTGATTTTTCAAAACTGATCGACAACATTTTATTTATAATTCTCTGAAATGGTCAGCAAAGATAAACCCAGGCATCGTTGCACCATATCAAAAAAAGAGTGCATTTACAAAAACATTCACTCATTTTAATTAATTTTATTCAATAATTTATGTTTAGTTCTCATAGCAGAAAGATGTTTCAAAATTTTGTTTTGCTTAGAGGGGTCTAAATATAGCATTTAAATTTGCATCTCTCATTTTATTCCGTTCATCCATAAATAAAAACTCCAGGAATGTATCCCTATTTTAAAAGACTGAAATAAAATCAGCTCTCAAATATTTCTATTTTTAAGGAGTTTATTTTATCTGATTTGACAAAAATTTCTGAATAAACATGTACATTTCCTGTGAGCTTTATCATGTCCTGCAAGTTCCTGCAAGATTATAAGCTTCTTTCTTTTCCCCTGCCTTTTATGTTAGTCTAATAGAAAACATTACATGTCTAATTAGCTGTATTATAAATACTTTAAAAGCTACACAATTAACTTAAAATATGTTAATATTTAACAGTGCTAAATCAAGATAAAGTACACTAATCTATTGCTAACTACATATTCATTATCTTTTTAACCTAACTTTAAGTGAACCTCACATTTAGACATCAGTGTATTAATACATTCTCTGTGATGTATATAATTGCACTGGTGAACCGTTTTTACAAACTGGTAATTCTTTGCTGAAATTTTCTGAGTGAAGAGCTGTACTTATTAGAGAAATGTTATTTTGAATAAATAAATCCTGTGGAAATGTAATAGTTTCTGCAATTGACTTGTCACTAAAGGGACCCAGCAAGCGATCTGGTATTGAAGATGATATTTCAATTTACTATAGAATCCAAAATGCCAATATTGGTTACATACAGTTGATTTTGCATGTATATGTCGTTATTTAGGTGTTGAATGTGGGATATGGTTGGATGACATGGAAAGTAACATTATATAAATATGGATAACATTCTCCTAGAATGTGAGCTAGAAGGAATTCTGAAAATAAACCTCTCATTGCCCCATAACAATATACAGATAGAAGCCATTTCTATGTTAAAGAAGAGTAAATCCTCCAAGTTACATCAAAGGAAGCCTCTGGCAGCATCTGAAACCTAAGAAATAGATGATTAGGAACATCTGAACACTATTTAGGTTATCGTGAATTCCCTGATTAAATCAATCCCAGTGCATTGGTTGGGTATATGCAACTGGAAAAGAATAACAAGAAAAAGTAATATGAGAAATGGATCCTTAAAGGAGTATATATGAGGCAGTCATAGTTGTAAGCAGCATTTCCCAGAACCCTTTCAAATTAGTAATAAAAGGGTTTATTTCAAAATTTAACACACACACACACACACACACACAGAGCTATATACACCTTTGCAGGACCTTCGGTCCTGTCCAAAACACCCGTAAGACATTTGGCCCATTGGACATTTGGTCCACACCAAAAACTCCTTTCTCTTAGATCCTGTTCAGTCATTTGGCATAGATATCTCTTCATGGACATCATGGACAGGAGCAAATATCAAGACCCTGGCATAGACTTTCTTATGGACATTTGGACCAGACCAAATATCTGCTAACCGTGTGTGTGTGTGTGTGTGTGTGTGTGTGTGTGTGTGTGTGTGTGTGTGTGTGTGTGTGTGTGTGTGTGTATTTAGCTACAAGCAGGGAAAACTCTGTTATTTAATATTTAACTTCAAGAAAACATGAGCTAAGATAATATAAAAAACAGAATTCAGATTCTAGTAAATGTATACTTTTCTAAAATTGTATATGTAACCATGTAGTTTTGAAGAGATTTTCTATTAATACCTGCCAAATATAAATCTATTGTTTTATTAATTATGAAGTAAAAAATTAATTTTACAGTAAATATAAAAAGAAAAGGCTTAGATAATTGATATAAAAGGTACTTTGTGTTCCTGAACATTTAAAAATACTTATATTTTGGATAATTTGTGATTTTTAATTTCCAAACGTATTATAAAGTTGAAAATCCTTGACAACCAGATATGTGTATTATCTTGGTTTGGTATGGCTACAGGATAAATTTATATAGGAATGTGCACTGGTGTCATACATGAATTCTAAAGTAATTATCTCTACAATTGATTGGAATGATATTTTAAAAATACATTATTACGGTAACTATTCCACTTTGCATAGGCAGGAGACAATTTACATCTCTCTCGCATGCACTCTTTGAGATTTGGAATACTATTGAACCACTTGTTTCTTGCATTAATTTCTCATACATAGATATTCAGGCTATATCTAGTCCTCAGATATTTCTATTGGATGTGGCTTGAATATTATGACTACACTTAAGAAACCATGAGGAAATTAAAAAAGATTGAGCTTATAAAATGTTCTAGTTAGTCCTTTTGGAGATTTTTTTCCTTTAAGTATAGTGAAAGAAGTAGGTGGAATGAAAAACAAATACAGTGTATAGATTTTTAACATAAATTTTAGAAAATGTATACAAATCTATGGTGGTAAAAAACCAATATGCTAGTGGCTCAAGGATGGTGTGTGAATAGGGTGGTAGACACACTTTTCAGAGATGATGGATATATCCTTATGGTTATGGTTACAGTTTTAGTGATTGAAATTTATCAAATATCCACTTTAAATACTTGCATATATTATTTGTCACTTATACCTCAATTAATAGAAATAAAGAATAAAAGCAAAATTAACAGTGAGAGTGACTCATTGTTCCTGGCTAGTAATGGAAAAACACCAGTTTCGTGGGTAAAAGTACAAATTTGGAGATTGCCAAAGGAATTGGTAAAGCATTTTCTATCTTTAATGCCTGTAAGCAATTGTATTTAGCCTTCATATCAAAGTCATCTTTTGATATGAAGCTTTGTCAAGGGACTGTGCCTAAAGCTGCTTCTGCAGACACTGTGGAATAAACAGGCAAATAGTTCGTTTATATCTTCCTTTTTGCCTGGGCAATGCCTGAGGTTTGAATCTTAATTGCAACATCAACTCAAGATATGTATGGAATTAAACCAGATCTAAGATAAATAAGATTCTGGTGAGGTTAACTCTGAATTAAACTAACCTTCTATACCTCATAGTTAAAAGTATTTATCAATGAAAAGTTAATGATTAAACTTTATTTGTGAACACAAGTGTGCTGGAGAATAGAAGCTACCATTTAAAGGGCAACCTGGTTAGCCAATAGGCAAGCCGAAGGGACCCCATCAATGGTAGTTTTCTAAATGAATTGGTCCATGCTCTCTCAGCCATATCTCTTGCGACAGTAAGTTTACCAAGTATGGAGAAAATTTGGGACATTCAGGTTGTCATGAGATATCCACATTAAAGATGCCCTTCTTAGGCTATGTAGATTTTGTCCTGGATAAAGCCCATTGTGTCTCATGAGTTTTAATTTCATTTCAAACTCAAAACCACATTGCTGCTTGAGTAGCAGACATATTGCAGGGCTGTATCTGACACATGCCAACATTTTCCATCCAGCTCTTCAGTGTATACTGGGTAAAGCTGATAAATTTCAATTCACAGTTACATTTCTCTCAGTTTCAGGGAACTGGGATAATGGTAAGATCTAGGACTATTTATATCTATGTATGCATTCCTTTATAATTCATTCTATCATCTTTCTTTAATTCAAAAACATTTATTGAAATGCCTCCCATATTCCACACACTTAATGTGTTATGAAGGAATCATAACTGAAGTAACACATTTGTAATATTTCAGGACTAAAAATAAAATCTTACTTTTTAAATTATTATCAAAATCTTTCTTTTTTAGTTATCATGTATTTTACTTTGATTTTTATTAGGTTATAAGACATTCTTTTCTGTTTTTTTTTTTTTTTTTTTTTTTTTTTGCCTTTTCTAGGGCCGCACCCATGGCATATGGAGGCTCCCAGGCTAGGGGTCCAACTGGAGCTGTAACCACCAGCCTACACCACAGCCACAGCAACGTGGGATCCAAGCCACCTCTGTGACCTACAATACAGCTCACAGCAATGCCGGATCCTTAACCAGCTGAGCAAAGCCAGGGGTCAAACCCACAACCTCATGGTCCCTAGTCGGATTTGTTAACCACTGAGCCATGACAGGAACTCCGTAAGACATTATTTTCAAATGATTATATGAAGGGATATTATAATTGAGTTGTTAGGCAATTCATATAAGTGATAATAATATAATATTGAATGTCCGGTGTTCCCGTCGTGGCATAGTGGTTAATGAATCCGACTAAGAACCGTGAGGTTGCGGGTTCGATCCCTGCCCTTGCTCAGTGGGTTAACGATCCGGCGTTACCGTGAGCTGTGGTGTAGGTTGCAGACACGGCTCGGATCCCGCGTTGCTGTGGCTCTGGCATAGGCCGGTGGCTACAGCTCTGATTAGACCTCTAGCCTGGGAACCTCCATATGCCGCAGGAGCGGCCCAAGAAATGGCAAAAAAGACAAAAAAAAAAAAATTGAATTTCCTATGTTATTTTTTTTTACCATTTTATGGTTTGTTGAATTTTAATAATATACAATAGACTTTTCTTTCCATTAATGTTTTTCAAGCTAGTTGATATTTTAAGTATTCAAAGATTTAAAAATGGCTTGATATGACTGTTGCTCTAAGATAGACGACTTTAACATATAAAAATAATACTCTGAGTTCTAAAATGATCCTGCCCACAATTTCGGTGTGGGAGACCTCTGACTGAAACCAGATTATTCTGTGTATGCAAAAGTCAGATATAAGCTTTGTAAAGGAATGAGGAATTGTCTAGCTAAGTAGTAAAACGTGAATAAGCAATAAAATACTGGGACAAATCTTGACTTAGTAATTAAAACTATTCACAGCTGCTTTTCTCTCTGGGAAAAAAAAAAAAAACAAAAAACAGACTAGTTCCTTCAATGTTTTAATATAGTAAAGTTTAAATTTGGAGACAATCATGGAAGAATCTTAGTTGCTACAAATATGAGAAAATGCTATTAGGAGAAGTTAATTTTATTTCTGTTAGAATATGTAAACGTAGACAGCATTCACTATTGCTTAGTTTGTATATCATTTCAAGCCCTTCAAAGAGTTTTGGTGAGAATTTATCTCAATGCTTTATAAAAAATAAATATTTAATATAAACTATAACTAGTATCACACATATTAGCTTGGTAAATACTCATTTAGTATTGTCACTCTTATTACATAGAATCTAGGCAAGACATATAAATAAGTGAACAGGCATAATTTTTAAAAGAATGGTAAAATAGTCCTTTGACAATAGAATACAGACCCAATTCATATACATTTAAAATCAAAGTTATTGTAAACATCTGCAGCTTTCAAATAAATGCATTACACACATATAAATACACAAATAAATTACTTTCTGAGGCTAAATGTTTCTCCTGGCCATCAATATGCACACTCTGCAAATTTTCTCATGAGCCATATCATCCAACGCCATAGTTTTCATAACCACCTATAAGATAAAAACCTTTCTAGATATGCGTTTGTTGACCAAATTTCATTCTATCAGGCACACACGTCAAGAGTCATCTGTAACACCAAATTCATTAAATCATTCTCTCCCCACTTCAATGACCCCAGCGCAAATCTGATCTTTCTCTTCTACTTTCTCTCGTGCTAATGATGCCACCACCTAGTCAGCCATCCACTGCAGAAGCTGAGACCTGAGATTCCATATCCAAGTTCCCTAAAATCCAGCATCTGAATGTTCATGAGTTTGGCAATACTGCTACCTACTCTGACCTTAGGTCCATTCACATTAAGATCTTAATTTATTATTTATTTTGTATGTAAGTATAGTACTATTTTATGCAATTTCTTTGACTCAACTTTTTCTCTTCTAATTTATCTGCTAAATATTTGAGTAACTGCTTAAAAAATAACTGATTATACTATACCACTGTGCAAATCCCTTTTATGTTCTCCTCTCACCTATAGGAAAACATCTAAATTTCATCCGGACCTAAGAAACAAGACCCTCACTAATTAGACCTTGCCTCTTTTTCTTGTAATGTTGTTATCTTCTCTTGCCTGTCTTATATACCAAGCCATAGCTTCCCAAATACAACATGTTATTTCATATCTGCAAACCTTTTTAGATGCTCCTGTATCTGTTTAGAAAGACTTTGGCCTTTGTCCACTTGGTTTAATTCTACCAGTATTTTAAGATTAAACATCAAATTTCCTTTTTAAACCATCTCTGAGAACCCCGAGGAGAGTCTACTATTACTTTATTCTGCTAACAGAGTTACTTTTAGATAGAGGTATATTAGTACTGGCTATGTTATATCGTATTGTTTCATCCATAATTTCTGTGTATTTACCCTTCACTGCACGCTCAGCATAATGCAGAACACTATTTTTCAATGTAAGTATTAAATTGTGTGTCTGGACCTCAAATTAGTGAATAGTCAATATTGAAGATATGCAATACAAGGAACAGTTGTTCTTGTGCCTATAAAGCCCTTTACTTTTATTCTTTAATTGTATCTAATAGTACTAATTTTTAAAATACTTTCATAGCAAATGGAGATATTTGCTATCTGGAAGCAGAATCACACAAAATGAAAGATGAACAGGAAATAAAAAATATGAAACCCTGTGTCAAAGAAAGGTCTCAGTTTTGTCTGTGCTTTTCATAATATTTATTATAAAATTTTAATTTGGAGTTTTACATGTGAATGGAATTGCAAAAAAAAAAAAAAAAGAAGAAGGAAGAGAACAGAAAAACAGAAAAGAAAAAAAGAAGAACAGAGAAAAGTATCTGTGCTCAGATGTACCTTATAATGCTAGTGGTTATAAAAGGTCAGTTGGAAAATTGGTCCTAAAATTACAAATGTATATTCTAAGGAGTATAAGCCTACTGTATTCCAAAAATGAGAACTCTTAACCAGATGATTTTGTAATATGAAAATCTGGTTAAACTTCCTGAAATTTACACTGACTTTAAAAAATTGCTACCAAAATAAAACGATGATTGCATTTTAAATAAGTTCTATAAAATTTTGTTCAAACCTTGGGAATTCCCACCAGACAGTGACAGTTAATTTAAACCTATTATTTTAAGGATTCTCAACTTATTTGTATCAGAAATATGTGTTTGATTTTTTTATATAGCTGGAACATATGCTGAAGGAAATAGATAACTTTTATGTGTCTAAAGGGTTCATAATCAGTTCTGTCATCATAGAATGTGAGACTAAGAAATTTCAACATGATGTGTACCTTCTTATTTAGGATTTATATTAGTACCAGAAATGCACAATTTTAGTAACAACATGGTCAGTATCATATTCTGTGTGTGTACAGAGACTATCAGCTCAAACTTGACTCCAGTATATTTTTTATCATCAGTCATTTCAATGTAAGAATTAATAGTAAAGAAATTTTGGTTCAATTTTGGATTAGAATCATCAAGCCACAGACATTTGAGTTTCCTTTTTTTAACCTTCCCACTTGGGTGGAAATTCACAAACATTATCCGGTGCCCATGCTTCGTGATGTAGGGCAAAAACGATCATCTATATATCAGGGATTGGAAATCTAGCTCAAGGAAGAAAGGATGGAAAAGTGTCCTCTCCCTGGGGAAGTTTCCAATTTTGAATTGAATTCAACTTTAGGAGAGTCTCATGAAGTAATAAACGTGGAAGGGTGCTCGAGGAATCAAGCCTTATAATACAAACCCACCCTGGAAATAACTATACATCAGGTGAGAACACGTTTGCAATTAGAGTTAAAATATAAAAAGTAATGCAATAAATGAATGCCAGAGTCAAAACTGAAACTTGAATTTCTACTTTCGTTTCAGAGTTCTTTTTTATTATTTCATTGAATCTAAATAGTAATGAATGGAATGTCTTCATCAACTTATAAACTTTTATTTAAAAAACAAACAAACAAACAAAACTTTTCTACCTAGTAACTCTGGGCTGAAAAGACTATCCCAGGCCTAAATAATTTAACATCTTTTGTCACAGATTTATATTTCCTTAATAACACAAATTAAAATAAAATGTTGATTTTTTTTTCTTAAAGTTTGAGAGAAAAACTACATAAGTTTTTCGGGGGTTTTTTTTTTGGCCTTTTTTTTTTTTTTTTTCTTTTTTGGACACACCGTGGCACATGGAAGTTTCCAGGCCAGGGACTTAATCTGAGTCGCCTCAGTAAACTGTGGCACCACCTGATCTTTAATGCACTATGCCAGGCTGGGATGGAATCTGAGCTACCACAGAGACAATGTGGGATCATTAACTCACTGGGACATAGTAAGAACTCCCTTGGTCCTTTTTTTTTTTTTTTAATGGGATGTAACAGTAGAGTACTGTATCCCTGCAATATTCCAAGACAAAAGTAACACTTACTATTTTGCAAGGATGTAAAAGTTTTACTATTATGTCTATGTGATATTCTGATATCTTGTTTTATGTATAATTTTTTTGGTCATATTTCACATCTGTGACTTCTTTTCAAAAAACAGTTTTATGTGCCAGGAGCGGTAACTATTGTGAGAAATCATTTCCCGGAGGTTAAGCTCCCTGAATTTCAGCCATGTGAAAATATATTCCTCTGAGAGAATCAGAATTGGAAAGGCCTCAGGAGAACTTTCCATCCAGATCTGGGAAACGAGAGGCTGCCCTGAGACTAGTCATGTCACATCTCTCCTCTTACAACTTCTTTGAAAGTGATGCCTATTTTTGTTGGTTCCCATGTCTACAAATAGTACTTAAGAAGATAGCTGCCTGAAACAAAGTAGGAAATCTCTAATAAAAACCAATTTCAGACATAGTTTCAATGAAGGATTCAAAGTATATTTACCATTTTTATTGTATTAATCTTGAATATATTTAAGGTTAGTAGAACTTCTCAGAAGTACTACATTGTGCAGTCAGGCTGGGATCGAATCTTGGTGGTATAGTGGTAAGCACAGCTGCCTTCCAGAAGCACCACATTTCTGTTTAAGCTAATTTATTGTTAGTATCATATTGCCCCCAAATTATCTTAAGGTAATTTTAAGTTTAGTAGCATACGTGCAAGTTAGAAACAAAATTATCTGGAGAATGAAAGTGAGACATGTACAGAAAGTGATTCTCCTAAGTTGGTTTTATTGTTTTAAGAGTGAAAGTTAATACCAGGAATCAAATGGGATCTCCATGACATATTGTAATGGAAATTCTATGTGAACTATTTGTAGGGCAACAAAGTAGTAGGAGTTAATGCAAATATGAAACGAAAGTGATATTTACTAGGCTCCCTAAGAATAAAAGTCAACCAAGTAAAAATAATAAAAATGCATTTTATAAGTTATTCAGTGGGAATCGTTTTGAAGCGCAAGTTTGAAATCCCAGAACTGGAATTTTAATGCTCATGAATTCATTAATACTACTGTGTTTCCTTTTTGGCACTATTTAACTTTTGTGTCCAGAAAGCAACAGATTAGCCATCTCCACCACAGTTCTTATTGCATTTTGCGGGTGGTGGGGGTGGTGATAACCAGTCTTCATGTATAATCCCTCACTCAAAGAACAACACAGGAAAATACAATGCTGAGTTTACTAGGTCAGAAGAAAGCTGAGTATCCTGAAATAGACTGGTGGGAAAAAAAAATGACCCTTTGAACTAAGTGTGACAAATCTACTATCGAGTTAAATAAAGTAAGTAAAACAACATAATTCTTTAGCTACTCTAAGTATTATTTATTAAAAATTAATAAACTTTAAGTAATATTGCATGATACCCCCTGGTCTAGTATTTTATACCAAATGTAATTATACTCCACAATAATTATACCACCTTCTACAGAAAGGTCCAAAATTAATTCAATTTTTAACAAATGTTGATGTATAATTACAGTTTCTAGCACTCTTCTAATTACTGAGTGTACAACAAAGAATAGGTTCCCATGGTTTCTATTTTTTTCAGAGCTTATAGTCAAGCAAAGAAGATGGACACTTAACCATACCACTATAGGAATAACATAAAACATTTGCTATGATAATAAAATGTGAAAAATTATAATAAAGGAACTTTAATATGGATCATGGAAAACATAATGTCAGGGAAAGGTACTTAATAAAACAGCATTAAAGCTGAGACCTCAGAATGTAGAGAAAAATCTCATGAAAAGGTAAAAGGAAGCTTTATTATTTTTAACATTCAATCCCTAGTGCTAATAGCTGGGTCAGGACAGTATGTATTATATTATCAGTTCTTGTAATTCTTACCTGATAAAACTACAAAGGTGTCATAATAAAATGTAGGTAAAGTATGGTATGTGCCCTGGGAAAGAATTTCTACTCTGCTGGCCAAACTGATTCAGCTTCTCACAGTTCTAGACATGGCTTCTAAAAAATGTGGTATTTCTTAATAAGTATAAGCCTTCCAGCCACACAAACCAAACAAATAGTTCTTAGGGTTATGTGAGAGTTCTGTTCCAAGTTGTCTAGTTCTACCTTTAAAGTCAATAGCATGATTTATGATAGAAAAAAAGAGAACCACTGGGCAACTTCCTTGAAGCTACCATCGAGACGGGTTTATTTTCCAGAACTTCTGACAGATATTTGAACAGGTATTTGGTTATAGCACTAAGCCAAAAATCTAACATAATGATTATCTGTATTATATTTGGATGTAGATAGTTAAGTGATAGCGTAATAATTAGGAATGTATTATTAAATTTGTTTAGCAATGCTGAAATCAAGGAAACTATTTTAACTGTTGATCAATAGATAAATATAAGTAGTGATTCAGTCAAGTGAACCGTGAATCATTTGGTTGTTTTATATATGAATATTGAGCTGAAGTCATTTTTTAGGTAATACCTACTTCAGCAGTACCCAACTGCAGTCCAGTAAGTCAAAATTTTGGGAGCTTATTGATCATTATAATAAAACAAAATAGAGCTGCTATGCATGAACTGTAGGATGTTTTATCAGAGAAGGTGTGGGTAGATGAAGTAAAGAATTATATGTATAATGAGTGTATTCTTATTTAACTGCCAACAATTTTTCACCTGGGTTGGTCCGAATCTTCTAGTCAATGACTCAAGTATTCACCTTGACTATGACACTGGACATCCTTTCTTTGGAATCAAACTTAAACGTATCTCTGCCTCTTTTAACATGTGTACCATTAAATTGAACAAACCAATGCAATGATTTCATGAAACACAAAAGTCTTACATGTTAATATTTTCCTTATAAATACTCAGATAATTAAAATATCTTGGACACTTCTGGTCACAGAACACAGTTATAACCCTCTTACCATAGGCCTACTCCCTGGAAGAATCCTAGAAAGAAAAGCGATGTGGGAGCATGTTTAGCTACTATATCCCCATCTGTCAAACTGCCTTCTCTCCGCACTTTGTTAGCCAAGGATTCTAATTCTTTTAGTATTAAGAGTGTATTTACTAGAACTGGGGAGGAGGGGAAAGGAAAAGTAAAAAACTAGGGGAAAATTAAGCAGGAGAAAAGGTCTTATCAAGGTCTTATTTGAGTGGTACTTTTGTTATTGAGACACAATCAATCGCACCCTCTTAAAGCCCCTTTTATTTTGCTTGGGTTGCAATGGTTTTGGTATTTTCCTTCAAAGTTCTGTCAAAGAAGTCTAGCACCAAACTGTGGAGAAGAAAAAAATGGTACACTGTTGTTTTGTACATGATATTTTATATCTTAGCTAAATGACACAAAAGGAGTCCTAGTTTAACTTCCTGTACATGTGTCTTCCTTTCTAAAACCCCTCAGCATTCTGACCCACATGGTAATTTAATTTTTTCTCTCATAGTCCTAATGTGAACATTGGTCACACTCATGAATTCTTTGTGTAGGTTTGTGACTACCGAAAAACTTTTCAGAAGTCTACCTCAATTATTCCCGTTGTCATCAAGAACGAGGATTAGATAAATGCTCCAAAATTCTCCGCACGTGTGTATTTCCCCTCATCAACCATTAATATAAAAATGCCAAAGAAACCACTTTCTTAGTGTGTTTTAATACAAGGTTAAAATCAAAGAGTTCATTTACAAACATAAACATATTAGGCTTTACCAAAGAAGAACATGTTTATTTCATTTAAATTCTTAATAGTACTTTTTTGGCAGTTAACATATAAAATGTCCTAATGTAAAGAAATCATAAAAAAGAAACGTATGAAAAAATATGCTAACATTATATACAAAAATAAGCTCAAAATGGATTAAAGACCTAGGTGTAAGACCAGAAACCACAAGGTAGGGGGTTGGAGGTATGAGCTGGGGGTTTGGGATAGAAATGCTATAAAATTGTGTTGTGATGATTGTTGCACAACTATAAAGGTAATAAAATTCATTAAGTTAAGACCAGAAACCATAAAACTCCTTGAGGAAAACACAGGCAGAAGACTCTTTGACATAAATTGAAGTAATATTTTTTTTGGATCTATCTTCTAAAGCAAAGGAAATAAAAGCAAAAATAAACGAATGGCACCTAATTAAAATTAAAAACTTTTGCACAGCAAAAGAAGCCTTCAACAAAATGAAAAGACCTATTGAATGGGGAAAATGTTTACAAATAACATGATTATTAAGGGGTTGCTATCCAACACATACAAACAACTCATACAACTCAACATCAAGAAAATAACCCAACAGAAAAATGGCATAAGAACTGAGTAGACATTTTTCCAAAGAGGAAATACAGATGGCCATCAGGCACATAAAAGATGTTCAATATCACTAAACATCAGGGAAATGCAAATCAAAACTACAATGAGATCACGTCATACATATCGGGATGGCTATCACCAAAAAGAACACAAATAACAAATGTTGTTCAGGATATAAAGATATAGGAATCCTCATACTTTGTTAATAGAAACGTAGGTTGATGCATTCACTGTGGAAAACAGCATAGAGATTTCTCAAAAAAACTAGTTAGAACTACCTTATGATCCAGCAATTCAACTCCTGGGTATATATTCAAAAAAATCACAAAAACCCTAATTTGAAAAGATACAGGCACCCCAATATTCAGAGCAGCATTATTTACAATTGCCAAGATATAGAAGCAACCTAAGTATCCACTAACAGATGAATGGATAAAGATACTACCGTCAAAGGCTTTGGGGGGCACCCTTGAAAAAGATCATACATGTCTCCTTCTTGTAATTTATTAATATGATGAATAAAATAATAAATTTTATAACATTAAACCATAAAAAAATAGATACTACTAGCCATAAAAAAGAATGAAATTTTGCCATTTGCAGGACATGGATGCAGCTGGAGGTATTAACCTAAGTGAAATAAATCACAGAAAGACAAATACTGTATATCACTTATATGTATGGAATCTAAAAAATACAACAAACCCGTGCATATAATTAAAAAGAAGCAGTCTTATAGAGAACTAGTAGTTATCAGTGGTGGGGCATATGGGGTGGGGAATTAAGAGGTACAAACTCTTATGTATAAAATAAGCGACAAGGATATACTGTACCACACATGGACTACAGCTAATACTTTATGTAAAAAAGAAACTTTTGGAGTTCCTGCTGTGGCCCAGATTGAGACTGCAGTGGCTCAGATGGCTGGAGAGGTACAGGTTTGATCCCAGAGCCTCCAGCATTGCAGTAGCTGTGGCATAGGTCACAGCTGTGGCTCAGATTCAACCCATGTCCTAGAGAATTCCATATGCCATGAGTGCAGCCATTAAAAAAAAAAAAAAAAAGGAAATTTTAATGATATTGATAGCCTTTGGGAAAAATTGCAAACAATGCGTAAATACAAAAGGCTTTTCATATTTAAAGTTTTATTGTGAATAAAATTAGTTGGTCTGCTAATCCATTAAAATAACAGTATGGGAGTTCCCGTCGTGGCGCAGTGGTTAACGAATCCGACTAGGAACCATGAGGTTATGGGTTCGATCCCTGCCCTTGCTCAGTGGGTTAACGATCCGGCATTGCCATGAGCTGTGGTGTAGGTCGCAGACAAGGCTCGGATCCCGCATTGCTGTGGCTCTGGCGTAGGCCGGTGGCTACAGCTCCGATTAGACCCCTAGCCTGGGAACCTCCAGGAGCGACCCAAGAAATGGCAAAAAGACAAAAATAAATAAATAAATAAATAAAATAATAGTATGGTGTATCTAATAATCAACAATAATTAAACATTCATATAATAGGTTAGATAGAAGTAGTGTTAAAATACATACACTAATTATGAAGTAATTAACTGAAAAACTGAATGTTCTTTTTAAAGAAATATTCTTTCACTTTAAAATAAGAAATGAGGAACTGAAGCAACAACAAAATATTAAATATATAGGAAATCATAAAAAAGTATATTCATCTTTATCTTAATGGAGTATTGAGGCAAAGCAAACAGTCTATACACTGGGTAGTTTCAAAGGTTAGCTTTTATAACTAAAGAATTACAAAATAAATAAAATATGAAAAATCAATGATTAAATCTATATCAAATGTAAATTTATCTCTTTGTTGAATCAAAAAATTAGAATCTTGCCACAGAATTATGCCTTCAAAAATAAGATGTTACTCTTTTAAGAAAATATCAAATTATCTCTGATAAAAAGCTATAGTTGCTAAATTACAGAATGCTGCTTTAGATATCATTTCAAGTTTAAATAATGTCACATGCATTTGAGCTAAACTATGATATACATAACCAAAATAAGGGTGTCTGCTTAAAAAGCATCAGTGGAAAGATTTTAGCTAAATAATTATATATACACAAAGTCCCTTTTTGAGGGAGTGAGATTCGCTTTATTAATTTTTTTTTTCTTTTTAGGGCCCCACCCACAGCATGTGGAGGTTTCCAGGCTAGGGGTTGAATCAGAGCTGTAGCTGCTGGCATGCACCACAGCCACAGCGACACGGGATCTGAGCCACATCTGTAACCTATACCACAGCTCACAGTAATGCTGGATCCTTAACCCCACTGACTGAGGCCAGGGATCGAACCTGTGTCCCTATGCATACTTGTCAGATTCGTTAGCTGTTGAGCCACAACTTGATTTTTGTTTAAAGGTCTTCTCTTTGCCTTATCTTGAGATAGTAACTTTGTGGACTTACTTTTGCTTTTCTCAAAAATATACACTAAATCCAGCAGGAAGAAAACTGGGCTTCATAGCAATGAAGAAGGCAATTTGATTATAAGTCCTATTTCTTTTTAAGAAGTATTTCTTTAATCATCAATCAGGAAAGTGACCTTGATGCTCAAAGATGGTTCCTTAATTGCTTAATTTCAGAAAGCAGATGAGTTAACCCAACCATACTATCAATGTCTTATGTATTCTTATGTTCATCATAGGTCAGTATTAAGGCAATGCCAAACTTTGTCTTCCACTAGAAGCATTCTTGCTTTCTTATATGGCCCTTATTCAATTTCTTTACTTTTGGTAAAATCTTAACTGGACTATTGATGATAAATATGCATTTGCAAATTGGTAGGTAGAGTTTTTCTTTGTATAATTTTCTCAGGTGTTGAAACAGTTCATATTTTATTAAATATTTCTTGATCAATTATTCATGTTAAGGTTGAGAGAGTATATCATCAAAAAATTTAAATGGCTATATTTAATGTATATTAAACTGCTGGTTCATTAGGTATCAGTTAATAGTTCTATAAAGATACCAGTTCTGTAAATTTTTTAAAAAGCATAGCAACTCATTAAAGGGCTCAATTTTCTAAAAGTTCAAAATGATTTTCAAAGGTATACATATGAACTAAAGAAATTTGACTATTCTGTTTAATTTGTACATGCAAATTATATTTTCACATGGAAAGTTTGTATATGCAATCATAGACCCTTAAATTTCAAAACTATTAATCTTCTTTCCCAGAAAACTTTATAATTAAATTAGACTGAGTATTTTAATTATTATGGATTTTTTTAATTTATCAAAACATGATAAATGTATTAGAATGGAAGAATTAACAAACAGCTACAATTAGATTTATCCAGCACTACCGCTTTAAGAAAAGTATGTGGACTGAGGCTTGCTCCTGTAGGAATCCCTCAGTGAAACAAAGAGAAAAGCAGAATAAACTTTACCATCAATGCAAATAGCACAATTAACTTAATGAAGAATTTACAATACATAAAATAGATATTTTAGTAGATTTACACATTCTCTCAAATTTTATTTATTGAGCAACTACCAGGTATCAGTTACTGTATTATAACTTGGATATATAGAGATAAAATTTGTTTTCTAATTCTGAGATGTGTAACTTGTAAGATTGCAATCAAATAATTACAAGAAAATGCTATAGTGATATATGAATGTATTAACATAAGTGAATAACTTAGATGAGAAGATTAGTAAATAAATCTGATGGATGAATGAAATTGGGCTAAGTCTTTAAAATTTAGTTAAAGTGCAGCATAGAAAAACAGATAACAAAAGTGAAGAGAAAATTCTAGGTTAAAGGAATAGTATAAGCAAAAACAGAAAAACATGAGTTTGAAGAATATTTTCATTTCAGTTTTTGTACTGTGTAGGCCATGTAGAAACAACAGATGAGAAAAAAATGGAAAATTAGGCCATTTTTGTGAACAGAAATATTCCAGACATAATTTTATGGGTGCCTAGAAGAACAAAAATCAACAGACTGGTGTGATCATCTGTTTGTTTGGAGTTTTGCGGATTTTGAAGATGTCCCTACTCTTAGAGCAAATTAAGAGTAGTCATCTTAGATACCATGAGAGTGCTGAGAAATAGACAATGGGAGATGAAAATGTAGAAAGAGATTTATTAGGGACTCTTCCTCTATCAATTAGTCAATAAGAGATTTTTATGATCAATATGGATGGGGCTATAAAATGAGAAGCAATGCCCCATAGAGGTAAAGGATAGAAGGCAGCTACCAATGCACATGCAGCTCTGAAACAACCCTGAGTCCCTTCACTCAGCTTGTTCCTGCAAATTGGAGCCCTTTGATTTTGCTTCTTCTTGGTTCAATGACCTCTTTCTGATTTTCTTTAACTCCTTACTCAGTTGAACTGTTGCACTGCTCAACTTGATGTTTTGTGAAAATTGTGGACACCCTTCTGATCATTTTTCTGATATTGTCTCTCAGTGTTTCCAGATTAACAGCTCCAGAATTTATCCATCTTTCCGAGCTCCCATATTATATCCTTTAGATCATGTGTGTAATCATTGTATAGGAGCCTTAATCAGCTTCAAATTAGACAACTGGAATTTGAAAATATTACTGGGTTTTGTAACAATCATAAACAATAATTCCCCAGTCATGAGTAACTGATCACCAGTATTTTCATTCTTTTCCTCTTTTCCCATCTGGAGGTTGCTGTTCTGGTTCTCTGCTGTTTGATAAGTATATTTTTCCATGAGTTTTTCTCAGATGTGGTACTTCGTTGATATACTGTCTGCTCCTTACTCAGTAGCTTTCTTTCATCTTGACAGATAAGGTTTCACAGTTTGCAATCTTCTGTCTTAATTGACTGTTGATACCATTCCAACTTCATGCTTACAACACTCCAGTTCAGAGGTCATATACCACTCTGTCCATAACTTCCTTTCTGTGCAGAAGCTTGTAAAATTTTTCTATTTATTATTAGGATTCAAGAATGTTGCTTGTGTTTATCTCTTTTTTCATCAATCCAGCCTAGAACACAGTAAGTCCTTTAAATCTGCAGATCCTGCTGTTTCTTAAGCTCACCTAAATTTTCTGTCCCTGTTTAAAAATGACCTCTTTTAGGGGAAGGGAGTGGGATGGTTTGGGAATCTGGGGTTAAGAGATGCAAACTATTACTTGTGGAATGGATAAGCAATGAGATCCTGCTGTATAGCACTGGGAACAATATCTAGTCACTTATGATGGAGGACAATGTGAGAAAAAGAACGCATATATGTATGTGCGACTGGGTCACTTTGCTATACAGTAGCAAACTGACAGAACGCTGTAAACAATTGCAATGGAAGGAATAAAAATAAAATATGCCTCTTTTGCATGTCTTGATATTTACACTTTCTGGAATCTGTTATAATTCATGCCAGGTCTCTTGCCTTCACCACCCAAACGTCTTAACTTTCTTTTATCTGTTTGCTGATTGCTTTCCAGTATCTCTCATACTTGATTCCTTAACATATTGAATGTGTTTAAAAGTTTCAAAGTAATTGTAAAAGTCAAAGGTCTCAAAAGATGCAGAGCAAAAGACAATATTGGTATAAAAAGCCAAGGTCAGAAATGCCATTACTTTATAAGAAATTAATCTTCCTATTTAATATTATTAAATTTTTTTCATTTTTGCCAGCCCCACACTATATGGGGCTCCCAGACCAAGGGTCAGATCCCACCTGCAGTCTTGACCTGAGCCCAAGCTGCAGCATTGCTGGATCCTTAACCCACTGTGCTGGGTTGGGGATCAAACCCGTGTCCCAGTGGTCCCAATATAACTGCACCACAGTGGGAACTCCTAGGCTTACTAGTTCAAAAATGAAAAGATGAGAAGGTTTTTCTCATAAAAGATAGTTTTGATAATTATTGTAAATCATAATTTCACTTTTCACAACAACATATGTTAATAGCATGTATAAAATGATGGTGTCAGCTTAAATTTGTGCAAACTTTCAAAGGGATATTAGGCAGTACATATACAAAGTTTTTATATTGCACATAATTTTGGCCCAGTAATTTTTCTTCTAAAAACTATATTTAGGGGATAAAATTAGAAAACATCAGGAAGTGCTTATCTTAGATTTGCTTATATTGGGAGAAATATAATGTTTATTACAGTTTTGTAATATGTATAGCATCCATGTATCAATTGTTTCCTCTGATTTTTTAAAGATTTATTTCCAAGGGAAGTTCTGAAGATATTATGACCTATTAAAAATCTTTGGAAGAAATCATTTTTATACTTAAATTAGAAAGTTGGTTAATTTTGCTTCCAACTAAAAACGTTAAAAGATAAAATGGCATTCATAATTTTATTTAACTGTGCTCCAAAAAAATCTGATCCTCATGCCTTAGACTTAGGAAATACTTGCGTCCATTCCTGAAATACCATCAGTATTTAAGTTTCTATCTAAGGGGCATTTTGTCATTCTTAAATTTTCTCAGTCTAGTATATAAAATTGTAATGCTAAATTATCAATTTACAACTAAATATATAACAAGATACAACTTTGTTCTGCATTTTCAGCTCATGGTACAACTTTAGAAAATCTGTGAAATGTTTCATCATTTTCTGAAGAACCCAGAGTAAATGCATACAATTAGAAAAATCACAATTATTTTGTTCAAATAGTTAATGGTATCAGGCTAGGCCAGTCTAACATATACATTTTTTATTTAGGATTGTAATGTTCAAATGTACTATGTTGAATATTTTTATGTATATCACATCGAGGAATGCCTAGCCTGCAAAACCACAATTTTTGTTTTTTGGTCAAAGCTCCTACATCATATAATGTTTGGAGAATTCTTACGTCCATCAGTTACTCTCCACGTTCTCTGATTATGTGATTGACTAATTCACATTTACTTGTGTTACATTTATTTTTGGTTTCGTTAACATATTGTTAAGTTATAATTAAGCTTTTCTGAATTAGGAGTTATGCTCTCCTTTTATGATTACTTTGCTAATTGTTTTGTTTATAATGTTTATTGTTACCATTAATCCTTTTTAAACCAATGTTCTTATCCACAATTGACAATAACCATAGCTAACAACTGAAGTATAATTTGTTTTTGTTTTCCTTTTATTTTGTTTTGCTCTACCTGAAAGGAGAACATGTGAATAAATTCTGAAAAGCTGATGAAGACATTACTTTTCAATGTTAACAAAATATAATTTTGATTGGTAAGCTGTCAGTCATTTAAATAGTTTCATCAGGGAAGAGAATCAATCATAGGGATGTGCTATTCAATTTAATCTGAATATTCTTTGTCTGTGGAATTGCTTGAGAAGTTGCAAATAAATGGGAAAACGCAAGGCAGAAAAACTAAAAGAATGTGCAATACATGCATAGATTATAATTAATAATAGCTTCAAGAATGAAAAAGTGAGAATGGATAGAAAATACACAAATATTTGTTCACTCATTCATGTATTTTTTATTAGAGTATAGTTGATTTACAGTGTTCCTTCAATTTCTGCTTTATAGCAAAGTGACCCAGCCACCCATACAAACTTGTTTTTTTTTTTTTTCATATGACGAATATATGCTTTATAATGTATTAACATCACACATCTTACAGGCCCTTAATAGAAATGAATTCCTACTTCTCAAACTAGGAGACTTCTTCATAAACTTAAAAAATCCAATCAATATCCCAAGTCTCTGTACAATAAGGTAAACAAAATGTTCCAAAAGGGTATATAAATCCATACATACTATGCTGTTCATTTCAGGGGACTCATAGCTCCCAACTGGGTGGACATTTCCAATGGGCTCCAAGCCCTCTTCATCCTACATGTATGTCCCATCAGAGCTTTCAGATGGAGAGAGTTCAAACGAAGAACCAGCTCTGTAATCTGTATCTGGTGAGATCAAGTTATATCCAGAAGTATGTTTTGAACATTCACTCCTGTCAGAGACACTTATATCTACCACTCTTCAGTTTTAATGAAGGATTTTTCATTTTCCTTGGGGGAATCAAATATATCCTTTGGTGGTACATTTTCATGCTTTTCTTCTTTGAGAGAAATTTCCTCTGGAGTTATTCTAGTTCTGTTGGAGTCTTCCATATCTATAAACCATCACTGAAGTCTTCGCTTAGGTCATTCTTATCAGAAGATGACAAAGAAGACAAGGAAATGTCACCCACATCATCACTCAAGTATCTAATTTTAGCATCATGCCCATGGTCTGGTCATTTTCTGTTCTGTAACTGTCACTTTCAATTAGTTCTTGGTCCTTATCAGCAGCTCTGTCCTTAGTCACAAGTGCATCATCTTCCTCTATACATGTGCCAGCAGGTGAATTTTTACTACCATCAACTGTGATAGTCCCAGAAAATGGCGGTGGGCTAGATTTCAGTAAAGAGGGATGAACCATCCTGTAACCCAAAGTGGAAGTTACACCTGGGCCATTTGGTAAAGCCAACTTCTCTCCACCAGCAGCATAAGGCCTATTAAACCCATACCCTAAATGTTCATTCCCATTGAGTACTTCCATCTGTCTGTCGGGAATTTCTTGTTATCATACTTGACCTCAGAGGCACTCTAATGGGTGGCTATTGGTTCTGATAAGGCTTTGTAAGATCTGCAGCTCTATTGAAGGAATGTGATCTGGTTATAGATGAAGGTGGAAGCAATTAATTCTGAATGGAATGTGAAAAACTTTGTGACCTTACCATTTTTTCACAAGCAAGAGATTTAATATTATCTAGGGATTGTGCTAAGCTTTCTCCAGAACTGCTTCTGGTGGCACAGGAGTTTGCTCTCGGCCTTTGTATGCTACCAGTTGATCAGTTTCTGTAAAATTCATTCAATTGTGATTTTGGAGCATTTACTGAAGCATACGAAGTCCTTCCTAATAATGTGCCTTTGGTGAATTTACCCAAATTAGATGGTCCAGACAAAGACTTTCGATTTAACTCCTCTGCAGATGACACAAACATAGTTGTTGACTTTGCTAATTTTGATGTGAATAAAGAGATACTTTTCAAAACTCCTTTTATCCCATTTTTATCAAATACTCCTTGAGTAGGTACATGTTTTTCAGGATCAATTACTTTATCTTGTGCACTAAACTGGTATTTATTTGCTGTTCTCCAATTGAATGAAAGGGATGATGAAAAATCAGAGCCATTATTTTTGATGAAACTTTCGACGTTGCTGCTCTTTGAAGTTCCCAATAAATTAACAGGTTTTCCATTTGGCATTGGCTGCAGTGTACTTCTTACAGATTTTGTTCCATACTTTGGCAACCTGGAACCCAAAAAAGTCTTGATTTGTGTTTTTTCTTCCATGAGCTATATGGTGCATTTGTTCTTAAAATTTGACAGAATCAAGTACAGAAACTGGGCAGATGGATACTAGGAAGGAGAAAGCAGAATATGAAGGACAAAGATGCTCTGAAGCAAATGGTAGCAGAAGAAATCAAACACAAATTCATTTTCCAAGTGACTTGTACGGAGGTCGCGGCTGTCTCCTCTGCCCGGCTGTGGGTCGCCCAGAGACCTACAGGCCCAAGGACGGCAGGTGAGGCGAGGGGCCGTCCATCACATCCCCGCCGGCCCCACCACCTGACCCGCAGCAGCCAGCATCACGTCCACGGCCTGAGGGAGTGCTGGACTCCAGAGCCACTGCGCCCCCTCCCTTGGCCCTCAGCGCCTGCGTGGACTCCACCCTCCCTGGCCCTTGCAATGCAGGCCCACAGCACCCGCCCCACGGCCTGCCTGTTTTTTTTTTTTTTTTAAATCAGGTTCTTACACAAGAGACTGGGTATGGTTCCCTAAGCTGTAAGCAGGATCCCATCACCCATCCATTCTAAATGTAAGAATCTTCATCTACAAACCACAAACTCCCTCCAGTCCCCCTCTCTCTTCCCTTCCCTGACAAACACAAATCTGGCCTCCAGGTCCATGATCTGTTTCTGTTTTCTAGACAGATCATTTGTGCCATACTTTAGACTCCACATATAAGTGATATTATATGGTCTTTGTCTTTCTCTTTCTGACCTACTTTACTTAGCATGAGAGTCTCTGGTTCAATCCATGTTGCTGCAAATGGCATTATTTTGGTTTTTTAATGGCTGCATACTATATACCCTTATATGTATGTAACACATCTTCTAATCCATTCATCTGTTGATGGACATTTAGCTTGTTTCCATGTCTTGGCTACTGTGAATAGTGCTGCGATGAACATATGGGAGCATATATTTTTTCAGTGAAAGTTTTGTCTGGATATATGCCCAGGAGTGGGATTGTGGGGTCATATGGTAGTTCTATATTTAGTTTTCTGAGGTACTTCCATATTGTTTTCCATAGTGGTTGTACCCAATAACACACCCACCAACAGTGAAGTGGGGTTCTGTTTTCTCCACATCCTTTCCAGAATTTGTTGTTTGTTGACTTCTTAATGATGGCTACTCTAACCAGTGTGAGGTGGTACTTCATTGTAACTTTGATTTGCATTTCTCTAATAATTAGTGATATTGAGCATTTTTTCATTTGCCTGCTCCCCATATGTGTCTTCTTTGGAGAAATGTCTATGTAGGTCTTCTGCCCATTTTTTTTATAGGGTTGTTTGTTTTTTGTTGAGTTGTATAACTTGTTTGTATATTTTGGAGATCAAACCTTTGTCAGGTGAATCATTTGCAAAGATTTTCTTCTGTTCTGTGGGTTCTCTTTTCATTTTATTAATAAATGGTATCCTTAGGTATGTAGAAGCTTTTGAGTTTAATTAGTTCCCATTGGTTTATTTTTTATTGCCAATATTCTAAGAGGTGGATCAAACAAGAGGTTGCTGTGATTTATGTCAAAGAGTGTTCTGCCTATGTTTTCCTCTAGGAGTTTTATAGTATCTGGCCAAATGTTTAGGTCCTTAATACATTTTGAGTTAATTTTTATATGTGGTATTAGAAAATGTTCTAATTCCTTTTTTAACATATAGCTGTCCAGTTTTCCCATCACCACTTATTGAAGAGTCTTCCACTGAATGTTTTGCCTCCATTGTGGCAGATTAGTGGACCATAGGTGCTTGGGTTTATTTCTGGCTTTCTATCCAGGTTCATTGATCTATATTTATATCAACTTCCAGTATCTATATGGTACTGGCACTGTTTTTTGCCAGTACTGAACTGTTTTGGTCACTGTAGCTTTGTAGTATGGTCTTATGTCAGGGAGCCTGATTCCTCAGGTTCCGTTTTTTCTTTTCAATATTGCTTTGGCTATTCGCGGTCTTTTGTGTTTCCATACAAATTTTAAAATGTTTTGGTAGGGATTGTAGTGAACCTGTAGATTGCCTGTCATTTTGATTATATTGATTCTTCCAACCCAAGAGCTTGGTATATCTTTCCATCTATTTGTGTCATCTTTGATTTCTCTCATCAGCATCTTATAGTTTATAGAGTATAGGTCTTTTGTCTCTTTAGTTAGGTTTATTCCTGGGTATTTTATTCTTTTCAATGCAATATGGTCAAATTAAATATGCTTTTCCTAATTTCTCTTTCTGATCTTTACTGTTAGTATATAGAAATGCAGTTGATTTCTGTGTATTGATTTTGTATCCTGCAACTTTACCAAATTCATTGATGAGCTCTGACAGTTTACTGGTAGTGTCTTTAGGATTTTCTAGGTATAGTATCATGTCATCTACAAACAGTGATAGTTTTACTTCTTCTTTTTGAATTTGTATACCTATTATTTCTTTTTCTTCTCTGATTGCCATGACCTCCAAAACCGTGTTGAATAACATTGGTGAAAGTGAACATCTTCGTCTTGTTCCTGATCTTAGTGGTAATGCCTTCATTTTTTCACCATTGAGAATGATGTTGGCTATGGGTTTGTCATAAGTGATTTTTATTATATTGAGGAAGTTCCCCTCTATGCTCACACTCTAGAGTTTTTACCAGGAATGAATGTTGGATTTTAAGCAAAGTTTCCTCTGCATCTATTGAGATGATCATATGGTTTTTATTTCTGTTTGTTAATGTGATATATCGCATTGATGGATTTGCAGATGTCGAAGAATCCTTGCATCCCTCAGATAAAACCTACTTGATCATATATGATCTTTTTAGTATTTATTTGTATGTAGCTGGGTAATATTTTGTCGAGGATTTTTGCATCTATGTTCACCAGTGATTTCATCAGTGATATTGGCTTGTTATTTTCTTTGTGTGTGTGTGTGTGTGTGGCATCTTTGGTGTCAGGGTGATGGTGGCCTCACAGAATGATCCTGGGAGTGCTCCTTCTTCTGCAATTTTTTGGAAGACTTTTTGAAGTGGTGCTAATTCTTTTCTGAATGATTGACAGAATTCAGCAGTAAAGCCATCAGTGAAGTCCATCCTGGACTTTTGTTTTTTCAAAGTTTTTTAATCACATTTTTAATTTCAGCACTTGTGATTAGTCTATTCATAGTTTCTATTTCTTCCTGGCTCAGTCTTGGTAGGTTATAAGAATCTGTCCATTTCTCCTAGGTTGTCCATTTAATTGGCATACAGTTGGTCATAATAGTCTCTCATGATCCTTTTATTACTGTGGTGTCAGTTGTAACTTCTTTTTCATTTCTAATTTTATTGTTTTGAACCCTCTCCCTTTTTTTCCTGATGAGTCTAGCTAAAGGTTTATCCATTTTGCTGATCTTTGCAAAGAATTAGCATTTTGTTTCAATGATCTTCTGTATTGTTTTCTTTGTCTCTGTTATTAATTTCTGCTCTAATATTTATGATGTCTTTTTTTTTCTTATATTAATTTGGGGCTTTGTCTGTTCTTCCTTTCCTAGATGTTTAATGTGTAAGGTTAGGTTGTTTGAGTTTTTTCCTCTTTCCTGAGATAAGATTGTATTGCTATCAACCTCCCTTGCAGAACTGCTTTTTCTATGTCCCATAGGTTTTTGGATTGCTGTATCTTCATTGTTATGTGTCTCTAAGTATCTTTTAATTTCCTCTTTTATTTATTCATTGATCCATTTGTTGTTTAGCAGCATATTGTTCAGCTTCCAGGAGTTTGGTTTTTTGCCATTTTTTTTCTCTTGTAGTTTATTTCTAGTCTCATAGCATTGTGGTCAGAAAAGAAAAAATGCTTGAAGTAATTTCATTTTTTTTAAACTTTACCAAGGCTTGATCTGTGACCCAAGAGGTGATCTATCCTGGAGAATGTTCCATGTGTACTTGAAAAGAAAGTATATTCTGCTTCTGTTTGGAGTGAAAAGCTCTATAGCCCCTCTGTTTGCCAGGAAGGCTCTAGGGACTGCTCTCTGCAGCTGAAGGGGCTGGCACCAGTGTTCTGCCTTCACTCCCCTTGGTTGGCCAGTCTAAGGATCTCTCTCTATAGCCCTAAGGGCAAGTGCTTTTCCCTAACTTGCTAAAGGCTCTCTGTGTGGCTGCAGGATGTGTATTTCTGGTGATCATTCCCCCTGCCTGACTGCTGGTAGGAGTGTTCTCTATAGCTGCTCAAAGTCACAGTGTGAACTAATGGCCTCCCATAGCTCCCTGAGTGTGGAAGGAGTGTCTGGTGTGGACCCTTGCAGGTCCACTAGCAGGGACCCTTTAGCTTATGTTTTTCTCCAGCAGAGCAGCCTGTAGCTCCAGAAAAGAGCATGCACTGGTGGCCTTCTCTTGGCTCTTTTTGGTGCAGATCAGACACTGCTAGTGTGAGCCCCTGCAAGAACCTCTAGGCAGAGTAGTGGAACTTGTGCTTTTCCTGGTTGGGCAGTTTACAGCTCCCACGTGGAACGGGCACTTGCAGCCCTCTCTTGCCTCTTTTGGAATCACCACTGCTAGCACAAGCCCATGCAAAGCCAGGGAGTGGTGCTTTTCCTGGATCAACAGGTTGCGGCTCCCACAAGGGAACAAGTGCTGGTCTTCTGGCATGAGCAGAGACACTGGGCAGAGATGCACTGCTTGTATCTTCCCTGGTCATGCAGTTTACAGCTCTCAGGGGGAATGGGCACTGCCAGTGGCTCTTCGGGTGCAGGCCAGGTACTGCTAGCATGGGGGCCACCCACAGGAGCTAGGAGCTTGTGTTATTCCCCCAGGTAATTACTCTGCCTGCTCTAAAAACTCTGTAGCCATAAGGGTGGGGTTGCTTCCCAGCTGTTGCTAGACAGCCACTGCTGCTGAGTGGCTCCCAGAGCTGAAACAGGCAGTGTCCTACAGCTTGTGAAAGTACATGCAGGGAAGAAGGCTGTAATGGCCGATTCTGCCTGTTCCTTCCAATATCCTCAAACAATGGTGCCTCGCCTCTAAGCCCAACTGGGCTGCTTCTCTTACATGCCCTCAGTTGTGGTGGCCCTATACTCTAGTCCCTCCAGGCTATTTCCACGTGGCTAACCCCAGTTTTTTCCCACATAGCCAGCCCCAGCTCTCTATTTGAATCTCTAAGGCCAGAGTTTGCTGGCATCTGCATACAGTTGCCCATAGCACTGACCATTTCTGGAGAATTGTTTTCATTTTAACTTCACAGGATTGTCTAGAGTTCCTCCTCTGTCTTGGCTGATATCCTGGCTGGTGGGGGAACTTCCCAGGGTGCAGGAGCTTTTCCTCTTTCCAGCTCCATCCAGGGGTGCAGGTCCCCCATCTTGCTTCTTTTTTCTTCTTTTTCTTCTTTCTTTTGTCCTATCTGGTTTCACGAAGTTTTCTTGCTCTATCATAATCCTAAGGTCCTTTGTCAGTTTTTAGCACATCTTCTGTAAGAATAGTTCCACAGGTAGATGTATTTTCAATGTATTTGTGGGAGTAGCTGATCCTCACGTCCTACTACTCTGGCATCTTCCTTTAACTTCTGTACAATTCTTTCGAATTATGATGATATTCAATGGTCTGTTGTAGCCCTTTTATCATATCATGAAGAGTAACACATTCTTTTCTGTGAGAAGTCATTTATAAGTTTCTGAAGATTCACAAATGATAACCTTTTTATGCCTGCTAAACTGCTGTCCCTCACATTTCCCCATGGTCTCCCACGCCACTTCCTCTTGGTGCTGGTCCCTGAGTAGCTAAAATATGTCATATTTTATCCTACAATGTCATACATGTCAAAGAATTTTTAAATAGGATTGTTTACTGTTTCCATTTTACATATGAGAGACAGGAGACTATGGGATTTGCATCAGGTTGTTCAGCTGTTAAGCTGTACACCTCAGATCTAAATTCAGGCAATTCTGGTCTAGGTGCCACATGCAATGCAATGCCTCCTCCAATTTAATCTTCTATTTGTTTGTTTATTTGTTTGTTTTTTAGGGCTGCACCCATGGCGTATGGAGGTTCCCAGACTAGGGGTCAAATTGGCTCTGTAGCTGCTGGCTTATGCCACAGCCACAGCAACGGCTGATCTGAGCTGCACCTGAGACCCATACTACATCTCATGGCAAAGCCAGATCCTTAATGCACTGAGCAAGGCCAGGGAGCGAACCTGTGTCCTCATGGATATTAGATTCATTTCTGCTAAGCCATAATGGGAACTCCATTTCCTCCAATTTCTTATGATTCTATAAAGAAAGAAAAAATGGGCCTTCACTACCAACTCTTTATTATTATTATTATAGGGTATTAGAGGAGTAGCATATGACCCTAGATTCCATACTAAGGTGATATTGCTTATTAGCATCTGGAGCAGAATTGCCTGAATCTAGGTTCTGGATGCCTAAGTGATAGCTGAAAAACCATGTGAGATTCAGAGTTCTGAGTGCTCACCATTACACCATGGAACCACTTGAAAAAACATATGCAAAATTGATTGCCTCCTTATCACTCACATGTAAGAGAGGGATAATAAGCAACATGATATAAATATACATGTTATACGTAAGGCATGTAGGATAATATGTGGTACATTTCATGTACTCGATGTCAGTGCTATAATTATTGCCTGACTCAGTGTCTGGGAAAAAAAATGTTGGTGTCATGAATAAAGGTTAGAAACCAGTTTTGTGTGGGAGTTGATAAATTTATCAGTGTAGACTGTGTTTGAGTTGCTCGAGAAAATTCCAGGACAAGGTGTATGAAAGCAGAAATGTGAGCCAAGAACATGAAATATCAAGTGTGAATTTACTACTTTCATAGTTGTCTCTATAGAAGTGATGGATAAGGCCTAAGGAAAATAAGAGATCACCAGTGGAACAAGAATTGAGAGAAGAGGGCCAAAAAGGGAAGATTTGTGGTACATTAGTCTTATTCTGACTTAGTCACTATATTATGTCTTGCTATTTATTATACTAAGCTATTTATTATACTAAGCATAGCTATCTTCAAATAGTACAAAAATAATGAATATAACAAGGAATTGCTAGTGTATTTATTTCTATATTAACTAAAACAGGGTTATTTAAAATATTTTAAATCTACACAGTTCTAAGAAACCAGAGGCATATATGAATAGATTCAATATATAATCAGAAATTATTGGTAAATGAAGTAATTGATAAATTGGTAAGCAAAATATATAAAGTTTTACATATTATTAAAATTGAGTTTAAATGTATATGTTTGCACCTCTATCTACCTATCTATCATCTATCTTTCATGTATTGGTATAATGATAAACAAGGGAAAATTGGCTACCTATGCTGAAGACAATTAACTAGTACACTCCAAGGTTTTGAGATGTTTTGCCTATGATCTTACATGGTCACATCTATAAAATTATGCCAAAAATGTCAAGCAGAGATATATATTTGCTGAAGTTCACAAAACTCCCCTGGTTCCTTTCTCTAACTTAACCAATAGCTGGATAATAGCCAAGGTGGAAAATGTGGAAAATGCATGGAATTTGGAGTCATTATCAGATTATCACTTCCTGAATAAAGTGTCCTCTGATACTGGACAAGTTAATCACAAGACTATAGGATTTTTATTTTTATTGATGATTTTTATTTTTTCCATTATAGCTGGTTTACACTGTTCTGTCAATTTTCTACTGTACAGCAGTACCTACCAGTCATACATACATATATACATTCTTTTTCTTATATTATCCTCCATCATGCTCCATCACAAGTGACTAGATATAGTTCCCAGTGCTACACAGAAGAATCTCATTGCTTATCCATTCCAAAGGCAATAGTTTGCATCTATTAACCCCAGATTCCCAGTCCATCCCACTCCCTCCCCTCCCCCTCAGCAAGCACAAGTCTATTCTCCTTGTCCATGAGTTTCTTTTCTGTGGAAAGGTTCATTTGTGCCATATACTAGATTCTAGATATAAGTGATATCATATGGTATTTGGCTTTCTCTTTCTGACTTATTTCACTTAGTATGAGAGTCTCTAGTTCCATCCATGTTGCTGCAAATGGCATTATTTTTGTTATTTTTTATGGCTGAGTAGTATTCCACTGTGTATATATACCACATATTCTTAATCCATTCATCTGTCAATGGACATTTAGGTTGTTTCCATGTCTTGGCTATTGTGAAGAGGGCTGCAATGAACAAACAGGTGCATATCTTTTTCAAGGAAAGTTTTGTTTGGATATATGCCCAAGAGTTGGATTGCTGGGTCATATGGTAGTTCTACATTTAGTTTTCTGAGATACCTCCATAATGTTTTCCATAGTGGATTTTTATATATAAATAAAAAAGCATAACAAGATTTTTATCCAGATCTTTTACGAGGAAATAATAACATAATAAATGCTAACAATTATTCAGCTCCTATAGAGTGGAAACTTTACTTGCAATTTTGCTTAGGTTTTTCTAATTAACTCTAAAATCATATCAACTGGTATCTACTCTTTTTATTTTCACTTTGTAGATATAGAAAATGACGTGCAAAAAAGTTAATTAATTTCCCCAACATCTTAAAGCCAAAAAGTCTAAGAAGTAAAGGAGACTAGATTTTAACCCAAATGGTATAACTCCAAAATGCCAGCAAAATAATGAGTAGAAAAAATTCCAGAAAAATACCAGTATCTCAAAACAAGATAATTTATATAGCGAGTAAGTCACCAAGATCATGCTATCTTTGTGGTAGAAGCTGTGCATGAAAGTTGTTTCTGGGCTTATAATTTTCTACTTCTTGGTGTGGCATATTTAGACTTTGTAACAATTCATTGGTCTGAAGAAGTAGGATTTATACACTTGTGATTTTTATTTTATATACATAAATATATATAAGCCTTCAAATAGCAACTTTCACTATACATAAATATATGTGTAAATATGTATTAATAACAGATAAGGAAATTGCCGACCAGGTGTGTGATTCAGCAAAAACAATATGTAAAGATTTATACACCATCATGCGCATTAAATATTGAAATGATTTAATACTAAGTATAAATGATCATAAATAAAAAGTTTAAAGGAAATTTGGGGAACTCATAAATGCCTAGAAATATATAAATTACCTACAGGACATTCTATAAACTGCTATTTAGCACTGGGAACTCTGTCTACTCACTTATAATAGAACATGTAATGCAAGAAAAAAGAACCTATACATGTAAGTGTAACTGGGTCACCATGCTATACAGTAGAAAAAAAAAATATATATATATAAGTAAATGATAAAAAAGAATTGTTTATACATAAAAAATATGCCATACATTATAGTTTAGAAAAAGTTGGTGAAATTAACTAGAAAATGAATGTGCAAAATTGTCGAAGAGAAAAGAATATGAAGAGTTCAAAATTAAGAAAAGAATGAAAATATCACATATTCTTTAACGCAATTTTAAATACTGACATTCGTCCATTCTCTCAAATTTTTCTTCTTGAGTGTCATAAGCTGAATAATATCCTTCTATAGATATTCACATCCTACTCCTCAGAACCTATGAACATGTTATGTTTCATGGTAAAGGGATTTTACAGATGTAACTAAGTTAACAATCTTGAGATGAGTGGTTAACCTGGATTATGAGAGTGGATCCAATATAATCCTAAGGGGTCTATAAGGGAGAAACAAAAGGATCAGATTCATTCTCAGGAGATATGAGAACATATGAAAGAAGCTAGAATGATGTACAAAATGGGCTATGAACCAAGATATAAAGTTGGCCTCAAAGCCAATAAAACAAGGAAACAGATTCTTCCTTGAAGCCCTCAGACTGTCTTCCCTGTAGATACTTTCAGACTTCTGACCTCATATGCTCTAAGAGAAAAAAATTGTGTTGTTTTAACTCACTTGTGTTTGTGGTAATTTGTTACAAAATTAATAAAGAACTAATACATTAAGTTTGCTAATACATTCCCATTTAGCTGACTTTTTTGGTTAGTGCAAAATCCAGATGGGTAGATATATATCTCACCAAAATTCCAAATATTGCCATTTTATTTTCTGAGACAGCTAATACATCTCTATTAACTAGTTTATTTGGTCAATCAAAACTTCATTTTTCTCTCTCTCTCTGAGTAGATGGAAAGGGTAGACCCTCAGGTTTCCTGCCTCAGCCTTAATCAGATCATTTTCTCTCTTTTTCTTTTTAAAGGCTGCACCTGAGGCATATGGAAGTTCTTGAGTTGAGTTCGAATAGAAGCTGCAGCTGCTGGCCTATGCCACAGTCAATAGCAACACTGGATCTGAGCCACATCTGTGACCTATGCTGCAGCTTGCAGCAATGCTGGATCCTTCACTCACTGAGCAAGGCCAGGGATTAAACCTGCATCCTCATGGGCACTATGTGTTTGGTTCTTAACTACCTGAGCTATAATGGGAACTCCCATCTCCTAGGCAAAAGAGGCAAAAGTAAGTTATTTCTATAGAATCTAACTAAGTTATGTGCATTGAAAAGATTCAATAAAGGTAGAATATGAAAAATAGTTATTTAAGTAGATTTAAAAGATTGGGGACAAAGTTAAAAGCTATCCAAGGAAGATTATGCACTTAGCTCACTTTGTAAATATAAAAATTCATCTCTTAATAACAGTCACAAGTGAGGTTCCAAATGATATGTTTTGGTCCTCCAAAATTATTGATTTTCTACTAACACAGCTCTTGAAAAGATAAAAGCCCATACAAAGAGTCTATGACCTGGTTTGCAGTTACTGAACTGAAAAGGCTTCCCTCCTCTGTCCCCATTTACATCATTAAAGAAAATGAGAAGTGGTTTGCTTACTTGAAAAAAAGCAAACAACAGGATGTTGTCAAATCTTAAAGTTTTACCTCAAAATAATATAAACTCTCCATCTCTGTCATAATCTGGAGGAAATCTGTGAGCCTCGAAAACCACTGCTCTTTACATTGACAATGAAATGCTAATTGGATCTGATGAATAGGAAGTAAGAAAACTAAATTATTTCATAAATGATAACTATGCTGGAGGTTAAATCTTCAAGAGATAGAGGTCTGGTACAAGTCAGCTTATCCCCTCTAACCTGAGAAAAAATCACTATCATGAAAAATGATATCACATTATGAGGGTCATTTTAGATTTGGAGAAAACATTTTTCTATAACATATTTACACAGTTTCCTTAAGGATGTTTTGAGTGTGGCCTGCAGCAAGAAACGACTCTACAGAACATTCAAGCTATACTACAAGTTTCCTTGAACCTTGGCTTAGGGTTCAGCCAACTCATGATATTGGAATTATCTATGGCAAAAGTAATTATGGTGGATTATTTCCAAAGATAGTGACTAGTAATTTCACCAGTAACTGAACATGCTAGTCTCACAGTAAGAAATGGAAAAATATTTTTCCTTCCTTTGAATCTGAGTTGGACTTTTGATTGGTTTTGATCAAGAGAACGTGAGAAATAATGCAGTGCCAGGTATTAGTAGACTGGCAAAAGGTCTGCTATGTTCCACTTTTATTCTCTGAAGGACATTGATCATTTAAGGAGGTTCAAGCTAGATTCCTAAACACTACTGGCTAGGGAGATTGACAAATTTGATTTCATTAGTGACAGTTTTGGTTCTAATTTGAAAACTGACCATTTGATATAAGTCACAAATGCAACACAATGGGGCAAGCAGGACTGTATTGGAGTCCCAGGGTTGACTTTGTCAAATATTTCCTAGGAAAAAAATAAACACACACACACACACACACACAGACACACACACGAGTATAAGAACTCATATCATGTCATCAAATAACGAGCGCTGTGTGGTTGAGATACTCATAAAAATCAATGAATACCTGAAATGGGTAGTGGAGGAAGGCATCCATATCATTTTGGCCTCATTGCTCAGCCAAAGATATGAGGATAATACATGTTGGTTTTCACGAGAGAGTATGAGAGAATTGACATCACTTTATAAAGTAGCTAACCTGACTTTCATATCACCTGTCTGGGAAGTTAACTTTTCATCCAGATGAGAGGGAAACAGGATATCAAGGGGTATAATGTATCAACAAAGTCAAATATCTTCTGTATGACTTTCCATTCTACTTTTAATCTCTTTCCACCTGCTCTCTGCTCCAGGAAGCTGACCTATATAAATCACATCAATAGGATCCCATAGTCTTTATTTTTAAGTCCAGTATTGTCAAAAGGAATCCTCTACACATTTGGAAAAGGAAGAGTGAGATCAGGGTATTATTTCTCTAACTCCCTCCCTGTGAGATAGATTTAGGCTGGCTGTGCCTCATAAGTGAAAGTTGCTGCCCCAAAGTAAGTTATCTACAAGACTCTCTCCTCCTCAGTTCCAGTAACCTGCACCTTTTTTTATCTCGCAAGGTCTTAGGGATGATAGCAACAACTTTTTCTTTTTTTTAATTAATTATTTATTTATTTATCAGCTGCCCTGCAACATATGGAGTTCTCAAGACAGGGATCAGATCTGAGCCGCAGTTGCAACCTATGTTGAAGCTGCAGCAATGCTGGATTCTTTTTTTTGTTTTGTTTTGTTTTGTTTTTGCCTTTTCTAGGGCCACTTCTGCGGCATATGGAGGTTCCCAGGCTAGGGGTCGAATCAAAGCTGTAGCCACCGGCCTATACCAGAGCCACAGCAATGCGGGATCCAAGCCACGTCTGCAACCTATATCACAGCTCACAGCAACGTCGGATCCTTAACCCACTGAGCAAGGCCAGGGATCGAACCTGCAACCTCATGGTTCCTAGTCGGATTCATTAACCACTGCGCCACGACGGGAACTGCAATAGCAACAACTTTAATACTAGCCCTGGTTTAGATCTATTTCTGATGTTTAACTTCATTATGTGCAAAACTGTAAATAACTCCTTTTTATACTTTCCTCACATATCCTGATTAGTCTGTGCACTCCATTCCCTGATGGGATCCTGGCACACCGGTACAGTAGGTATTTTAGAGGAGGGAAAGGAAAGTGAATGAGAGTCTCTAAAGTTGGCAAAATAAGTGGTTATGTTCTAGTTTCCTACATTTTCTTAATTACCTCTAAGAATAAAGATATTCTGTATGCCACATAACAGAGTACGGGAAAATATTTTCTAGATTATACCATCGTCCTAAAATTTGCTCTAATTCCTCGCATGATCTTTTTTTTCTACCACTCACCATTAACCCCTTACCGCCTCCTTTTTAAACCTCGCTTACCACTTCACTCAGGCTCACCATCTCATGAGCTGGCCCTCTTGCCCTTATTTTCACCAACACCTTCCAATGTTTATATTTCTGTACCCCTCTTATCTGGTGCAATTAATTTCTGTGTTAGTTATATTAGACAATAATGGTAGACCCTAAAATGTTATATATCAAAACACAGCAATGGTGTATCTCCTTATATTTCTCTCACACACAAAATCTGAGGTTGGCTCCAAAGCATCAATCCTCACTGAAGGTTCGAGCATCAGGCAGTTTCAATCTTGTTTCACAACCATCTCAACACATGAAATTCTTGGTCACTACTCAAAAGAAAAGATACCAAAGATACCAAGGAAGAATATTGGTTTTAATGACTTTTTCAGAAGGGAACCATACCACTCCATGAATCAGAAGGAAGCTGGCTCTAACTCAAAAGAACTTATGAAATGTAAGGACAAATGGATTTTTTAATCTATATTTCCCATATCCACTACTGCAAATAAGTTCCGGGTATGTATTTTTATTATTTAAATAAAATTTGTCTTTAAGCCATTGTGTATAAACAGCAGAAAGAATACAGAAAAATGTACAAGTGAGGAGAGGATCAAAATGCAGAGTAGGAGAATGTGGAGCTTACTTCCCCCACAAATAGACTAAAAAAATATATCTATATGTGGAAAAATTCTCACAGGAAACAAATGGAAACAGCCAGAAGATCCCAAATACAACTAAAATGTAAGAAAGATCTCCACTTAATCAAGTAGGTTTAAAAAAAAAAAAAGGCATCAGGATGGTCTGGTACCACTTGAAGGGACATGTGAAGCAGGAAAGAAGGTCCTTGTCCTGGGGAGACCCCCCCTGCCTGCTGGGAAATCCACTGTGACAGAAGGAGCACCGGAGGGGCCTGTTCTCTCCTTGGGTACATGTGCTCGTGCTTACTTGCTGGCAATGACAGCAGAGAGAGACCTGCTCTGACAGCTGCCACCCTGCTGCACTTTCCATTCTGAAATGCATGCAAAGCCAGACTGCTAGTACATGTAGTTGGCTAGGTGCTGGGACCTCAGGCATATCAGTCCTGGGAGAGGACTCAGCCTAAGCTTCTAGAGACAGCTCTGAGAGCCTGAGGTGTGGTTCAGGCTGATTCTTTGAGCCCACTGTCAACTCACCCATGGCAGAGGCAGATCCAGCAGCGGTGGACTTTACATACATACCTGGTGACAAAAGAGAAATGGACATCTTGGGTGGACAGCCCCTTGGGAGCAGTACACAGAAATTCAATTCCCTGAGTCCTCCAGTTCCACATATGACAAACCAAATCTTGAAGTCATATCTGAGACAGACAGGTCCTGGGAGAGGTCTACCACAGAGGCAGCCCAGGTTCCAGGCTGCACATAACCACCGCAATTCCTGCAGCCACTGCACTCTGGCTCCCAGTACAGCTGACTCCATACCACACCCTAGCAGTAAGTCTGTAATACATACAATGTAAAAGGGACACAGCTGTAGGCTCCTTCTGGGCAGAACTGTAGACCCCCTACATGGGAGGAAAACAGGTTCACTGTAGCGACATGGGCCTCACTTGCTTCAGCACACCCTTCTTAGGGATGCACTCAAGGGCAATGCAGCCATATGGAACCCAGCCCTCAATAACTGAGCATGCAGATCCCACCCCAATAGGGCTAAGACAGCCACAGAGCAAATAAAAAGCCCCACTCAGCATCCAGTGCAATATCTGGTAACCACAAAACCAATCACAAACCCTATAAGTTGCATAACATCCAGTATACTCTAAGATGTGAAGGGTGTCCATACCAAAAAGAGCCCTTGCACCAAAAAATATTGAGCTCACATGGTCTACACAGGGATGCTCCCATATAATAATAGCCCTTGAAGACCACAGTAGATAATTGCATGTCCTAAACTCATAGGGAAAAATGAAGTTAAGTAAAATGAAAAAGCAAAGATTTTTAATTCTCCCAATTACAAGTATAAGAGAGGAGTTCCTGCCGTGGCTCAGTGGTTAACGAACCCGACTAGCATCCGTGAGGACACGGGTTCAACCTCCCGGCCCTGCTCAGTGGGTTAAGGATCTGGTGTTGCTGTGAGCTGTGGCGTAGGTCACAGAGGTGGCTCAGATCTTGTGGTGCTGTGGCTGTGGTGTAGGCCAGCAGCTACAGCTGCAATTCGACCCCTAGCCTGGGAACCTCCATATACCATGGGTGCAGCCCTAAAAAGACATAAGACAAAAAAAAAAGTACAAGAGAAATCCCCTAAAGGAACAAATAATAAAATAGACCGCACAAGTCTTCTAGACCCTGTGTTCAAAAAGGAGCTAAGAAAATGCTAAAGGAATGAACAAAGATCATCAATAGAAATGCAGATCCCTATAAGGAGGTAGAAACTCTAAAGTATAATCAATCAAAAGTATGCAACTCAATGGCCAAAATAAAAACCAATCCTGAAGCAATGAATATCAGACTAAATAATGCAGAAGAATGAATAAGTCAACTGGAAGACAGAATTGTGGAAATTACCCATTCAGAACAGGAGACAGAAGACAAATGGGGGAAAAAAAAAAAAAGAAGGAAAGAAAGCCACATACAAGATCTATGGGTAATATAAAATATGCCATGGAGTTCCTGTTGTGGTGCAGCACAAAAGAATCTGAATAGCATCCATGAGGATATGGGTTCAATCTCTGGCCTACCTCAGTGGGTCAGGGATCCGGCATTGCCATAAGCTGTGGTGTAGGTGGCAGACGAGGCTCAGATCCTGCATTGCTGTGGCTAATACTTAGTGATATTTGGCAAGACAAACCTACTGAATGGAAGGAATTATTTGCAAATGGTGTAACTGACAAGGGGAACATACAAAGATGCTCAATATCACTAAGTACTAGAGAAATGAAATCAAAACCACAATGAAGTATCACTTCACACTGGTCACAATGGCCATCATCAAAAAGTCTACAGATAATAAATGCCAGAGAGGGTGTAGAGAAAATGGACCTTTCTACACTGTTTGAAGGAATGGAAAATGGAAAACTGATGAGGTTCCTTATAAAACTAAAATAAAAGTACCGTAGGATCTAGCAATCCAATTCCTAGGCATATATCTGGAAAAGAGGAAAAATATAATTCTTAAAGATACATGCACCCCAATGTTCAGAGCAGCACTACTGACAATAGCAAGACAGAATCAACTCAAGTACTCATTGACAGTAGTTTAAAAAGATATGACTCATATATATATATATAAAAGATATGATATATATATGCATGTGTGTGTGTGTATGCACAATGGAATATTGCTGAACCATAAAAAATGAAATATTGAAATTTCCAGGAGGGATGGATGTAGAAAATATAATACCAAGTGAAGTAATTCAGAGAATGACAAACATTATATGATATCACTTATATGTGGAATCTAAGAAATAATAAAATGAAATCTATATGCAAAACAGAAATAGACTTACAAACATAGAAAATAAACTGGCTGACAAAGGGGAAGGTGGGTAAATTACGAGTATGGAATTAACAGTTATCAACTCCTTATAATTAGATATGCCTGCTTTTTAACTCCAATAGTAAATTGAAAATAAATTTTTAAAAAATACTAAAAGAAAAAAACAAACTACCAATTCTGGCAGCCCATCTTTTTATCTAAACCAAGAACTGTGACTATGGTATAATGATATTTTAAGGTTTTGTTGGATTAATCCATTCAGCCATCGGGACAGTGGTCATTTTATCAGACTTCTCTCTTTCCTCTAAACTGCATCAGCTGAAATCTTCTCTCACCATTTCTATTACACTGTACTAATAAAACATAGTAGCAGAGTATCAGGACTTTATCCTTCAAAGCTTTTATCTATTTAATTCTGTTTCCCAAATCAGACAGTGACATGGTATAGATGACTGTTACAGAATACCAATCTCCTTATCCAGAATTCCAGTGGCATGTCTATACACATCTCATTACTTTTTTACACCTCAATGTCTTCTCAAGCTGAATCAATAATTTTTCAGAAAAATGAAAACAAAAATAAAATTAACCTATGAAAATTCAAATAATTTCAATAGACTGGAGGATAAAGGGTATCTTGGATATTGAATTAGAGCTTCTACGTCCATATTTCTCATACATATATTATTTCTTTAAATCACTATATTATATAATTAATTAAAAAATAATCCCACATAGGAATAGATTTTAAGCACAATTACTATTCAAAAGCATGGGATGTTATAATTAGTAAAACCTAAGTACAAACAGTAATAATTTTAACATAAAAGTAAATAGGTTTTAGGAGTTTCCATTGTGGCTCAGTGGGTTAAGAACCTGAACCTGACTCACCTCCATGAGGATTCAGGTTTAATCCTTGGCCTCAGTAGGCTGAGTATCTAGCATTGCTGCAAGCTATAGCATAGGTGGCGTTAGCAGCTAGGATCCGGCATTGCTGTGGCTCTGGCCTAGGCTGGCAGCTACAGCTCTGATTCCACCCCTAGCCTGGGAATTTCCATATGCCACAAGTGTGGCCATTAAAAAAAAAAAAAAAGTATAATAGGTTTTAAATACATTATTGTACTTGCTTGGATACTAGTGATGTCTAAGTTATTTCCTCAATGTCCTAAATTATAAACTGACAGTGTTTGTGCAAACGTATGTAAGAGAAAGACAAGGAAAATCTAATGATATTGTTGACTACTTGAGAACTATGCATGCTTCTAATATTTTCCAAGTGGTAGTTTTATAAAACTTTATTACAAGTGAACATACATGAGGGCAATACTCGTTTTCAGATACATGACAGATTATTTTTGTTTTAATCAAATAATTCATTACATGTGAAAAATCTGAGATTGCCAAATAGAGTGAAGAGTCCCACTAGCATGAAAGTGTCAGATTTATATCCTTTGTAAATCATAATATTCATAGTATTCTGTGGTTGGTAAAGATAACACATTATCCTTCTCCTTTTACTGTCACAAATTTTCATGCATCAAAAGTACTTAAAATAAAATGTCTAGGATTTTTGATTTTCTAAAACCTATAAAGAGCCTGATATATCACTCTAATTTCACTTAGTAAGAGCCTTGTCTACTTGTTCAATTACCATGGAGGTTTCCATTTAATAGAAACAAGCCAAATTTTATTTTCTTAAATGAATGTATTAGCAATGATTAAGGCATTATAAAAATAAATGGAATTTTTAAACCTTTAAGAAATTGAAAATAATGGCATCAAGTTAATTTATGTTATGATCTTCTCATGCCTTCCTCTCCCTGAGCTCAGATATTCTCTTAAGATATACTGAATACTTTTTTTTTTTTGTCTTTTTGCTATTTCTTGGACCGCTCCCACGGCATATGGAGGTTCCCAGGCTAGGGGTTGAGTCGGAGCTGTAGCCACCAGCCTACGCCAGAGCCACAGCAACGCGGGATCCAAGCCGCGTCTGCAACCTACACCACAGCTCACGGCAACGCTGGATCGTTAATCCACTGAGCAAGGCCAGGGATAGAACCCGCAACCTCATGGTTCCTAGTCGGATTCGTTAACCACTGCGCCACAACGGGAACTCCAGATATACTGAATACTTTTTTAAAAAGTGTGATAATTCCTTAGCTTGAATAAATTTTCTAAAGTCCTAATATCAAGCTATTGAATAGATGAAGGAAAGGGGTTGTCTTCATTTTGTAGGTTTACTCTCTTTCATTAATTCAATTATATAATAGCCTTTTGATACTGGATATTTGGTATGAGTGATTCTATTATTTATTCTATAAAAGCTTTTTATTTGGAAAAAAGGTACACTAATTTTCACAGCATTAGTCATGACTCTCTAGTAAAATGAATTATCATAAAGAGGTTTTTTGTTTACATATGTATATACAAATATACAAATTTCTTTACTTTTAAAATATCTGCATTACCATTGATTCCCAAAGCACTTAACTGTAACTGTTTGAAACTGCCATATTTATTTTAGCGGTTATTTACCATGGACATTTAATTTTCCAATTTTTACCTATTAATAAAAATGCTGCAATGAAACTTATTCACACACATCCAGGGTCCTTATTTGAAAAAGGACCTTATTGTAAAATCCTAGAGGCATACTTTTGTGATCAAACACCATATTTATGCCTTAAAATATACATATATTTTGATAAACTGCTTCGGAATAAATATTTATAAATTTGTACTCCTGCGGCAGAAGAAAAATGTGCCTATATAACCACACTAGGAATACCCACCAATACACATTGTCATTATTTTCAAAAATATTATGTAATATTTAAATGAAGATTTTGTGGTTGAAAAATGTACTACAAATATCTCTTCACATGTGTAGTTTTTATTTTCTCACCTTTAGTGGTGCCTTTCTGTTTACAAAATTCATCTTTATTATTAAGTTTTTAAGAATTATATGGAGGCATAATTGGCACACACTAAACTGGAAATATATAAAGTGTACAGTTTGGTAAATTTGGATACATACATACACACACACACACACACACACACACACACACACACACACACACACACCCTAGGAAACTATCACCAAAATCAAAATAACGAATACCTTCATCTCCAAAAGTCCCTTTTTTAAAATAAAAATTACAGGAGTTCCTGTTGTGGCTCAGCAGGTTATGAACCCAACTAGTATCCAAAAGGCTGTGGGTTTTATTCTTGGCCTCACTCGATAGGTTAAGTATCTGACCTTGCTGTGAGCCATGGTGTAGGTTGCAGATGGGGTTCCGATTCCACATTGCTGGGGCTGTGGCATAGGCCAGCAGTTGCAGCTCTGATTTGACCCTTAGCTGGGAACTTCCATATGCTGCAGATGTGGCCCTACAAAGCAAAAAAATTAAAATAAAATAAAATAAAATAATAAAATGAAATAAAAACAAAATAAAATAAGTAAAAAAAATATATAGTATAAAAATGATGATTGGATATACATAATAAAATGACTATTGTACTCTCTTAGCAAATTTCCAATATCCACTACAATATTATTAACTAGAGTCATATTGTTCCTTTGTCTTCTCCCATATTTTTCACAAAGCTCAACTCTACCACATCCACAGGCAAAAGTGATTTCCTTTCTTGTCACTATAGATTAGTCTGTATTTTCTAGAATTTTAGTTTAATGGCATCATACATTAGGCACTCTTCTTTGGTCTTTCTTCTTTCAGCCAGCATAATCATATCCAAATCAACCCAATGTGTATCATATATCATTAATTCATTCCTATTTACTGAGTAGAATTCTATGAGTGATCATTCCTGAAACTGAGTATCTATTGAATTGTTGATTGATATTTGTTTCTAGTTTTAACTATTACAAATTAGAACTGTTAGGGACAGTTGTGTACATGTCGTTTATGGATGTATACTTTTATTTCTCTTGTGTAAACACCTAGGTGTGGAATGGCTTGAATAATGTAGTAAGTAGATGATGATTCAATATTAAGAATTTGACGTCTTGTCTACCATTGGGGTTATACTATTTTTGCCTTCCCATTAGTAGTGAAAGTGAGTTGCAAATCTTCAGCAACACTTAGGATCAGTTATGTTCAGCTGCTTTGGAGTACTCTAAGAAGTATGCAGTGATATATAATTATAGCTTTAGTTTGCATTTCCCTAACGATTAATGATTTCCATAATCTATGTGCTTATATGACATCTGAAATGTCCAAATATTTTCCTCACTTTTTCATTGGGTTAGCTATTTCCTTACTATTATTGACTGTTCTAGAATGAATAATTGCTTCCAAAATATGTCCATATCCTATTCTCCAAAACCTACGAATATGTTTACTTATATAGTAATAGTAACATTGAAGAAATTATTTAATAAAAAATCCTGATATGGGGGAATCTTTCTAGATTATCTAGATGGGCCTAATGTAATCACAAGAGTCTTTTTTAAAAAGCAGATGATTGCACACAACCCCCTCCACAATTTATAAAAAGCAGGAGGTTCAAAATAAGAATGACAAAATCAGTGGTTGGAGAAGATTCTATGCTGCTGGCTTTAAAGATGGATGAAGGAGCTTTGAGCCAAGGAATTCTCTCCTAGAACCTCCAGTAGAGACCAGCCTTGCTGACATCTTGATTTTATTCCAGTAAAACTATTTTCAGGTTTCAGGCCTCCAGAAACTATAAGATAATATATTTGATTGTTTTAAGTTAATAAGTTTATAGCAATTTGTTACAATACTAAGGAAACTAAGGACAGCTTATGGCACAGAGGGTGTATTGCTGTAATAAATACATAAAAACATGGAAATGGCTTTGGGATTAGGCAAAGGCAGGATAAATGGATATATTGGGGGGGGGATGATAGAAAAGGCCTAGATGTTTTAAATCTATGAGTAGATTAGGGACTATGAGTTGATATGTGGATATTAATGACTTTACTGTATTAAACTCAGAAATGAGGAGCATGATAAAGAAAAACTACATTATTTTAGGCAGTATTTAAATGACCATAAACAAACTCCTGTAGAAGCATTAAAAGTGCTTTTGATGAGGGTTCAGAGAGAAGTGAGGAACACAGAAGAGAGAACATATATGGTCTTAAATAATACACAAATCATCTTTAACAGAAGCTTAGTACAGATGTCAAAGGGACTGCTACAGAGGATTCAGATGGATATTAGGAATGTGTTATTAAAACTAGTAAAAGGAGAATCCTTATATAGTGGCAGAATGCTCAGTTGAATTCTGACCTGTACTTATGTAAAAAGCAGAACTTGTAAATGTTGAACTCTGAAATTTAGTGGAGGAAATTTCCAAGCAAAGAGTTGTTGGAACTCGGATTCTTCCTACTGTTTATAGTAAAATGGGAGAGGAAAGAGATGAGTTAAAATAAATGTTAGGCAAAATGAACAAGGACTTCATGATTTGGGAAATTATCAACCTATTTTTGTTATAAAATATCTTAAAATTAGGAGATTCACTGTAAAGGAAACATGGTCTTCAGCGAAAGTCCAGAGCATGACTGGACAACCTCTTATATAAGATGTAAGGATGGTAGCAGAAATCAGATACAATGATAAGCTGCTGGCTTTGGTCATGGAATAAAGAGCCACGAGCCAAGGAATATAGGTAGCCTCTATAAACTGGAATAAATAAGGAAACGGATTCTTCTCCAGAGTCTCCTAAAGGAACACAGTCATCTAACCTGACTTTTATTCCAATGAAACTGGGGTTTTCTGCCTACAGAACTGGAAAGAAAATAAATTTGTTCTGTTATAAGCCACTTACTTGGTAGCAATTTATATGGCAGAATTTGGAAACTAGTCCATTGGTTTTTGAAAAATTATTTATTGTGGATATAATTCTTTTATCAGATATATACTTTGCAAAATATATTTTTCCTTACCTATGGCTAGTATTTTCTCCCTCTTATTTGAAGATCAAATAACTTTCATTTTTGCCAAATCCAATTAAGCATATTTTTCTTTTGTAGATCACACTTTTGATGTCATGCCTAAGAAATATTTGTCTAATTCAAGATCACATATGTTTTTTCCTATAAGTTTACAAATTTTAGGGTATTAAATTTAGGTCTATGACACATTTGGAGTTTATTTTTTGGTAGGAATCTCTTGAATCTAAAGATAAATATGAAGAAAAATGCCATGACCCTCCCCTCGTTTATTTGCAATTAAATTTTTTTCTAACAAATTTTCATAATGTTAAGGAACCAGTCTAGCATATCTTGGGCTAGGACATAACTTGTATGAATTAAATCCTTTTACAATTATTGTAACGTGTTATTTCTCAGAATATGGCCTATCTCTACAAATATTCTGTATACAACTTTTTGTGGTGGAGCATTCTATAAATGCCATTTATTTCAGCTGGTTGATAACATTGTTCAAATCTTCTATATCCTTGCTGATTTTTTGTATAGTCTGCCACTTATAAGAGTAATATTGAAATCTCTGACTGTAATTGTGAATGTGTTTATTCATGTATTTTAAATACTTTATTTTAGCTGTGTTTATATTTAAAATTATATACCTTCAGTAATTGAGACTTTTTCTTTAAGAAATGACTTTCCTTATCCCTGATAACATTTTTTGTTCTGAAATACTCTGGTGTTATGAATATACTCACTCCAGTTTTCTTTGATTAGTGTATTACATATCTTTTTGTTATTATTTTACGTTCACCAATTGGAGTCTTAAATTGTTTTTTCTAAAGGAAATGGTATAGTGACTTAATTTTTAATTTAAACTGACAAGCAGTACCTTTACTTTGGTTATTTAGACTGCTTTTTTTTTTCAATTTTTTATTGCTCATGTTTCAGTTTTGTTTTCTATTTGTACCATTTGTGCATTCTTTTAAAGTATCTGATTTTTTGTGTGATTCTGTATTAGTTTTATGTTGCTATAACAAATTATTACAAATTTAGTGGCTTAAAAGAGCACAAATTTGTTATAGTTCTGGAGATAAGAATTTTTTGTTATTATTACTATTTTTTAATAGTTATTTCCCCAATATGATTTTTTTTTTTACTGTACAGCATGGTGACCCAGTTACACACACATATACACATTCTATTTTTGCATATTATCATGCTCCATCATATGTGACTAGACATAGTTCTCAGAGCTACACAGAAGTATCTCATTGCTAATCCATTCCAAAGGCAAGAGTTTGAGTGAGAAGGCTTTCAGTTTTTCCCCATTGAGGATTATATTTGCTGTGGGTTTATCATAAATGGCTTTGATTATATTCAGGAATGTTCCCTCTCTACCCACTTTGGCGAGGGTCTTGATCATGAATGGATGTTGAACTTTGTCAAATGCTTTTTCTGCGCCTATTGAGATGATCATATGATTTTTGACTTTTTTTTTTGTTAATGTGGTGTATGATGCTGATTGATTTGCGTATGTTGAACCATCCTTGTGAACCTGGGATGAACCCAACCTGGTCATGGTGTATAATTTTTTTGGTATGTTGTTGGATTCGGTTGGCTAAGATTTTGTTGAGAATTTTTGCATCTATATTCATCAATGATATTGGCCGATAGTTTTCTTTTTTGGTGGTATCTCTGTGCATCTATTAACCCCAAGGTCCCCAACCACCCCAATCCCTCCCCCTCCACCTTGGCAACCACAAGTCCCCCTATTCTCAAATCCATAATTTTCTTTTCTGTGGAAAGGTTCATTTGTGCCTTATATTAGATTCCAGATATAAGTGATATCATATGGTGTTTGGCTTTCTCTTTCTGACTTACTTCACTCAGGATGAGAGTCTCTAGTTCCATCCATGTTGCTGTGAATGGCATTATTTTGTTGTTTTTTATGGCTGAGTAGTATTCTATTGTGTATATATACCACTCTTCCTAATCCAATCATCTGTCAATGGACATTTGTGTTGTTTCCATGTCTTGGCTATTGTGAATAGAGCTGCAATGAACTTATGGGGGCATGTGTCTTTTTTGAGGAAAGTTTTGTCCAGATATATGCCCAAGAGTGGGATTGCTGGGTCATATGATGGTTCTATGTATAGATTTCTAAGCTATCTCCATACTGATATCCATAGTGGCTGTACCAGCTTACACTCTCACCAACAGTGCAGGAGGGTTCCCTTTTCTCCACACCCCCTCCAGGACTTGTTTTTGTGGACTTAAAGATAATGTCCATTCAGACTGGTGTGAGGTGGTATCTAGGGATAGTTTTGATTTGCATTTCTCTAATAATCAGGGATGTTGAGAATTTCTTCATGTGCTTATTGGCCATCTGTACATCTTCCTCGGAAAAATGTCTATTCAGGTCTCTTGCCCATTTTTCAACTGGGTTGTTGACTTTTTTGCTGTTCAGTGGTATAAATTGTTTATATATTCCAGAGATTAAGCCCTTGTCAGTTGCATCATTTGAAACTATTTTCTCCCATTCTGTAAGTTGTCTTTTCCTTTTCTTTTTGGAGGTAAAGGACTTATATGCTGAGAACTATAAAACTTTAATCAAGGAAATTAAAGAAGACACAAAGAAATGGAAAGATTGCCCATGCTCATGGGACGGAAAAATTAATATTGTAAAAATGGCCATACTACCCAAAGCAATCTACAGATTCAATGCAATCCCTATCAAATTACCCATAACATTTTTCACAGAACTACAACAAACAATCCAAAAATTTATATGGAACCACAATAGACCCAGAATTACCAAAGCAATCCTGAGGAACAAAAACCAAGCAGGAAGCATCACTCTCCCAGACTTCAGGCAATATTACAAAGCCACAGTCATCAAGACAGTGTGGTACTGGTACCAAAACGGACATACAGACCAATGGAACAGAAGAGAATGCAGAAATAAACCCAGACACTACGGTCAATTAAAGTTTGACAAGGGAGGCAAGAACATAAAAGGAGAAAAAGACAGTCTTTTAGCAAGCATTGCTGGGAAATCTGGACAGCTGAATGCAAATCAATGAAACTAGAACACAGCCTCACACCATGCACACACACAAACACTCAACATGGCTGAAAAATTTAAATATAAGACCAGACACCATCAAACTCTTGAAAGAGAACATAGGCAAAACATTCTCTGACATCAACCTTATGAATATTTTCTCAGGTCAGCTTCCCAAAGCTACAGAAATAAGAGCAAAAATAAACCAATGGGACTTAATCAAACTGACAAGCTTTTGCACACTGGAGGTAAGAATTTGAAAATAGATCCCACTAAGCTGAAATATGTGTTTCCAAGGCTGTGTTCCCTTCTGGATACTCCAGTGTAGAAGCAATTTTATTGCCTTTTCCAACTTCTGGAGACTATCCACATTCCTTGGCTCATGGCTCCCTTCTAACTTAAAAGCCAGTAATGGCTGGTTCAGTTTTTCTTATATCATAACATTCTTTTTCACTGACTCCAGCCTCTCTCTCCCACATGTCTCATTTGATTACACTGGGCCACCCTATGTAATCCATAATAATCACCCTATTTTATTCTTTTTTGGCTTATTGGCTAAAACTATTTGTTATACAGTGGTCATTTAGGTTTATATTTTTAACTTATTGTAGTCTACCATAAAGTGATATCATACCACTACATAATGAGTATGATAAATTTATAACATAATTCACTTTATCCCCTTCTGACTTTTGTATTATTGTTGAGATATATACATATACACATACACACACACATATATATATATACACATATGTATGTGTTTTCTTCTTACTTTTATATCTTTTATCAACATACAATACTGGAATTTTTTATTTAAGTTGTTAATTATCTTTTAAAGAGATATAAATAATGAAAATAATTCCTCCATGTAGATTTATATTTCTATCTGGTAGCATTTTTATTTCTGACCAAAATCTTCTTTTGGAATATTGTATAATATCATCAACTGGTTTTCAACAATTTTATTATAATGTTCCTTGGTATAGTTTTGATTATATTTCTTATGCTTTGGGTTTACTGAGTTGCTAGGATATTGTCCTTGATAGTTTTCTTCAAATTTGAAAACATTTTGGCCATTTAAAAGATTTTGTTTTTCTCTTCTTCTTTCGTCTTTTCTCTTCTACAGACTCTTAATTACATGTATATTAGGCAGCTTAAAGTTGTCCTACAGCTCACTGATGCTCTATTTGTTTTAAAACTTTCAACATTATATACATAATATGTATATATAATATTATAAAACATATCTTTAAGTCTACTAATATTTTCTTCTATAATGGGTAACTGCCATTATGTGTGTTTTTCAGCATTATAGATTATACCTCTAAAGTATGACTGATATTTTGAAAAAAATCTCTCTCTTCCTATGTCATAACTAGAGAATATATTTATAATAGCTTTTTAAATGTTCAGGTCGGCTAATCTAATATCTATGCCAGTTTTGAACAGTTTTGAATTGATTGGTTTTTCTGCTCCTTACCAGTTGTATCTCCCTATTTCTTTGTAACTTAGTAATTTTTAGTTAGGTGCCAGACATTGTGTATTTTACCTTATTAAGTTTTGGATATACATGTATTCCTTTAAATATTTGTGCTCTTTGCTTTGGAATGCAGTTTAGTTACCTAGGAAAAAAAATTAATTTGGAGATGGAAGAACTCTGAAAGGAAAAAGTAGTATTTGGTGCACATTAATTATGATCCCCTGTGGAGTTTAGACCCTTCTGAGTACTCTACCAAATGTCTATTGAAATAGGAGAAATCCAAAGTAGCTTCTATGAATAGACACTATTCCTGTTCCAGTGTGTATGTCAGCCGTTTTTATCTCTAACCCATCCAGGTTATTGTTTTCCAGCCTAGGGAAACAAAGGCACTGACAAGGGCAAATTTACCCCTAATTTGGTGGATGTCTCTAAAGAATGTATACATTGTACCAATAAAAGCTAAAACAAAATGCTCTTTAGGGAAAATCTAAATATTTTGCTTTTGTGAATATTTACATTACATAGCTCTGTGTGTTCAGAATATTCTGCCTACATAATACTAATGATTTCTTTCTGGTTCAGATGTGCAATTCTTTAATCTCATTCATAATGTTATTACAGCTTTTATTCTACTTTCTTCTTTTGTATTTACACATAAAATCAGATATGTTTTTTCACAGGGCTGTAAGGATAATTTCAAGTCTTTTCCTTTCAAACTGATTTTTACCTAAGCTATTTTTTTTTTATTTACTAAGGTAATAAAATCATACTAATAACATTTTACCAAGCCAGATTTGTATATATATATGTGAAAGTAGTTTCTATTCAAGGTAAAATAAATTTAAATATATACAGACTTAAAGCCAAATAATTACCATACTGCATTGTGATATATCATCAGATAATGCTTTTACAAGTTAATAATAAATGCTTCCCCACTCTTTTTGCTTATTTGTTTTTTTGCTGTAACTCTTTGCTCTTAGAATATTTATCTCAAATCCGACTAGATCTGAGAAAAATCTATCTCCAATCCAAACCACTACTATGCCCTATTGCACCTTAATTTAAATGACAATTATGGGACATCACATAGCAGTAGCAGAAGATTAACATCCTGTGGTTTTCTACTATGCTTTCTGTAATGCATCTTGATTTGTCATTCTCATCTGCATCCTCTGCATGGAAGGAGATATATATTTTTTCTCCTCTTATCTAGCAGTTGTGTGCATATACTGAGTAGATTACAAATACAATTTATATACCATGGAAAAAGATACTTTGTATATTTTTCTTATAAAAATGAAACTATACCTGTAATATCTGAAAATGTTCATTTATCTATTAAATTCACTCCAGAGTAGGCTTAGAAAGTATATCAGTCTTAGGATGGAATGAGAAATATAATATGATTTATTAAGTCATTGTGAAAGAATTAATCTATAAGGTAATGAGCTCCATAATGGAAAATGGGAGTGAAGATAGAAGCAATTTCAACTCCATTCCCCAAGATGCAACTCAGCTGAAAATCATATTATTTTTTTAATACAAATATAGTCTTCCCACTCTTACCCAAATTTTCTTGGTTCAAAATTTATCTGGAAAAGACTTCAAAGTAGGCATATATATCTTTTTGGCTTTTTGTTTAGTTTCTGTTTTTACCAGCCATATTTTTCTAGTCATAAAAGATAAAATATAAGGGCATATTTAAAATTATTTTTTCTCTTTGTTACATGTTCTTCATTTAACTCTGCAAGACTAAGAGCATATTGTTAGACCCAAATGGATGAAAATATTTCTGAAATTACAACTCTTAACATTTTTTTTAAAAGCAGCAAATAAAAAAAGAAAGAAATAGAAAGACAATGAGAGAAGAGATGAAAGTACAACATAAATGTCAGTAAAACTTTTGAAAGTAGAAAGAAGACATACAAATGAAATGACAGTGTATCAGAGTTTTTAAACAAATCAAGTGAAAATTAACCTCCAGCATAGTGGAAATAAAGAGCAATGTTCTATAGAAAACTCAGAAAAGGATAGAAAGTTAAGACGTTTGGGTAATTTTAAAATCTGAATATTAAAATCTAAAAAAAAAAGGATTATTGCCTAAATATCTGGTTAAGGAGAAGGTTAATTCCCAAAGCCACTCTTTCAACCCTAATATTAACCAATTGTCCCTCCCAAATATTGGCAGAAGTAAACAGTTTACTCTATGATACTCAAAGATTTAAATTTCAGATTACGCATACTAGACGCAGGTAGGAATGGTAATAGGTGCCCTATTAAAAAATAAGTAGGGGAGTTCCTGTTGTGGCTCAGTGGTAACAAACCCAACTAATATACATGAGGATACAGGTTCAATCCTTGGCCTCACTCAGTGGGCTAAGTATCCACCACGGCCATGAGCTATGGTGTAGGTTGCAGATATGGCTTGGATCCTGCATTGCTGTGCCTATGGTGTAGCCCAGCAGCTACAGCTCCAATTCAACCACTAGCCTCAGAACTTCTATATACTGTGGGTGCATCCCTAAAAAGCAATAAATTAATTAATTAATTTAATTTAATTAAAACAAAAGCAGGTAGATTAAGTAAAACTTTTCATACTGGATCTTGATACCTCCAGTTCTTTTTGATTTCTCTCAAAATAATAAAATCTCTGTTTACATTCTCTTGGACAGAAGAATGAAAATTCCTTTCTAAGGAAAATAATTCGTCCAGGAGAAAAGAAAAACTGTATAGTAATTTTAGTGGATTTGTCAATGAAAGACCCAGTTTCCTGATATATCTGTTTTTATATAAGGATCACCAATGCCCAGAGAGTATCCAAACAGCTTATTAGTATTTAATTCATAAATACTCCAAGTGAAAAATGTTTCAGCAAAAACAATTAGAAAGAAATTAAAAAAAAGAATATATACATGTATGTGTAACTGGGTCACCTTGCTGTAGAGTAAAAAACTGACAGAACACTGTAAACCAGTTATAATGGAAAAAATAAAAATCATTATTAAAAAATAAAAATATTTTAAAAAGAAATAACTAAGAGGAAAAAACTAAAGAGAGCAGATAGTTAAAATATATTTTCATTCCAAAAGCTCTTTAAAAAATCACAAAATCTTAACTTCCTGTGCACGTTTACTCAGACAAGCATAAAATGATTTGTTACAATAATATAGGGAACTAAGTAATTCAAGAAGACATAAGTAGTTTAGAAAGACCTGGATTTTTGGAAAACTAGGTCCAACCCAAGAAAGGGGAGAAAGACATCTCCAAATGAAAGAAAAATTTCCCCTCTTAATATCCTATAGAGCAGACTTAGAAAACACATAGTCCAGACTGAAAAGATGATACAGGAAAGCTATAGGATTTTTTGGGGAAAAGAATGGAATTATTAGGTTACTTGAGGAAATTTATCTTATAATAAGAGTTTTATTGCTTTTCAAGTTTGTGGATAAGTATTATGTACATAAAAATTAAAAAAATGAAAAAATTATTATTTCCTGGGAAATAAAAATATTTTCTATGAAGTGAAATGCCATTCTATACAACTCACCTGTGGAAAATATTTTCCAAAGTTAAAATTATATAAAAACATAATAGTGATATAGCAACTACACCAGAAGGATGAAAGTAGAAATGTAACTGAGCAGGAGCCTATTGGGCCTTCTTGCAACAGACCCCCTTCCCCCAAGACGTCTGCTTGCCTTTTGTTTGTAGTCTCTCAGGCCTATCCTAAGTCAAAAAAGCCTGCTTCAAGAATTAACGATTGAAAAAATGTAAGCATGTAGTGACAAAAGTGGCATCTGGGCCAGTAGAACTAGTAACAACTTAAATAATAAATCAGTTATGTTTCAGTCACAGAATCTTTAGTTCTTCCCTTAAGTACATAGATAATAGTACATTCTTGAGTCATTTTGCAGGTACTAAAGTCCCTGCCAAATGGAAGAAGTTATGACCATGAGCACAGAGCCCCCAGACTGGTTTGATCCTGCGCATCAGTAATGTTAACCGCTGTGATACCCCTCCCATCAACCAATAAGAGAACTATGTATGAGCTGATCACACAGCCTTTGACTCCCCTCCCTCGCTTTACCTTTTAAAATGCTTCCCTGAAACTCACCAGAGAGTTCAAGATTTTTATAGCATGAGCTGCCTGGACTCTTTGTATATTGCCTACAATAAACATTGCACTTTCCTATACCACTATCCAGTGTCAGCAGCTTGGCTTTACTACATGTGGGCAAGCAGACCCAAGTTTGGTTCAGTAACAGAAAAGTTATACATGTTTGAATTTGGTGCTACTGTAAAAAAGAACTGCTACAAGTTCAGTCATCATTGTCTACTATTTCTATCATATCCCCCATCTAAACCATCTAAACCAATAATAAGTTCTGTGAACTCTCCCCCAATTTTCCAAGTCCAATTAGTCTTTCACCTCCTGTGACAGGGCAGGGCTGTTAGGCTATAATTTCTGTCTCTTAAAGTATATAATACATATATATCTTAAATTAGTAAGACTTATAGTTCGTCAGCAGGGGACTGACCACCTGCATTCTTGGTTTTAGATGCCTGAGGGAAAGGAGAAGTTTTCATCTCCCAGAAGTCATTAGGATGTGGTAAAAATATAATGAAATACAATGAACTGACAAATAAAAACAAAAAGCCACTCAAAAGTGACAAACTTAGAGACAAATGGAAAGATAAAAACTCATTTCCAATTAAAGAAAACTAATAGGGAACAGAGATGAAAACCAAATTTTAAAAAATCAAAATAGAGGAAAATTAAAATTATAAACTAATTTTAATAACTGAGAATTTAGGTTATATTATTTAACAAAATAGTAGATAAAAAAGTAGAATATGGTTACAGTACATTCCCTAACTACTCACTATGAAAAAACAAATTAAATATCTTTGTTTAAAATGGAAAAATATTAATAGATTCTTAAAAATTGGGCTGAATTAAGATTTTTAGGTTGAAGTCTCTTCCTCTCAGTAGATTGAAGATGCTATGCCATTGCCTTGTACCCTCAATGTAGTAAACAGCACTCTCAGAAGAAAGACGTTGGAATGTAAAGTAATATGGAAGAAAATGATTAAGAAGTGGTTTTCTGCTTTTTCTTAGCTTTAGAAATGTCTGCAGATTTGATCTTTGGTTAAAGCCCCCTTTTTACATTAAATCCAGGCTATACCAGATATACAACCTAGTTAAAACTGGTGCTGGATGAAGTTCAGAATTTTAAATAATAACTCAGTCCCAAAGAACTCTGCTAACATAGTGACATTTTAGAATAGAATACTATTCTTAATAAGTAAGTAGCAGCTCTAACATATAATGACCTTGGAATTGTCATTCCATTATTATAGAAAAATAAAGAACTGAACCAACAAAAGATAAAGACTTTTCTTGAACTCATCAGAAAACTGAGTTTGCAAGGGCAAACCAACTACCACCTCCAAATCTGAAGAGACAGGTGAATAAAAACAGAGCCAAGATCTGCTTACTTGGAGCAGAAGCTGCTGGAGCAGTAATTGGCAGGAAAACTTAAATGGTTATGTTTATAAATTGCTGGAAGCTTAGTGTGGGATAGCTTAAAGGTGTAAGCCTCAGTCATATCAACACCCTCTCCAGTGTATATGGATATATATATACACACACACACCAGAATTACCAAATACTCATCATCAAAAGCTATGAAAGATCCCTTGCAAGTTCTGGCACAGGCAGAGAAAGCATAACCATTGTGAAATGCATCCAGAGGATTCTTTACAAGAAAGGCTTACTTGGGATTGGGAGTGACTTTATCAGAACCTTATCTGGCATGAGGGAAGGGACATTATTCAACCTCAGTTTCTTTAGCACTCATGTCTAGCCTAAGAGGAGGGGTTGGAGATAAGAAATACTTGTGAATGGTATAGTCCAGGGAGACTGGCTCACTGAGAATCTGAGATTTAATCATAAGATTATAGAAAGCCCCTCCACCACATATCACAACTAGACAAACAGGACTCCATTAAAATAACAGTAGATTATTTGAAAAAGATTTAAGATGCAAAAAATCTGAGAGGAGCTCTTAGGGAAGTCCAAAGATTCAAGGTAGACAAAACACTGGACAGAACAGTAATTTGAAGCCCATAGCACTTACAGAAATAGAAAATATGAAATAGCATGATCTTAGCCATATTAGAATAAAGCCTCAAAATAAAGGTCTATTTATATCGGTTCCTATTATCTAATACATCATGTTTATCTTTCAACTAAAAAATGTTAAAAGCAGGAAATAATACTGCCTGAACAGACAAAGAAAAAATCTGAACCAGACTCAGATATGACAAAGATTTTAGAATTATCAGCAAGGGAATAGATAACTATGGTTAGTATATTAAGAGCAAAATTCAAGTTGATATATCTACTCAGTTCTAAATATATGCTAGCTTTCACAAATGAGAAGGATGACACTGAGGATGGATCATCCAGCATAGACGAAGCCAGTAGCCCACAGGGCTTTGCTGGGAGCCACAAAGAATTATTACCAAAACTTGAAACCAAAAGGAGTTTGTTTGGTTGGATTTTACAATTTTGGGGGGCTAGTGACAATGTGAGAAACACGAAGTACTATTAGAACATAACCCAAACCATTTATTCAATAGGCAGGAGAATAGGCAATTATTTTTTTGCAAAAACGTACCTATATTCTTCCCTCAAGGAAGCGGAATATAACCCCTATAGATTCTGATATTTCTTTTTCTTTTTCAAAAAGTGCAATATAAAAGGCAAAAAAAGAGTAACTTAAAAAATGTAACTTTACGTTTATATTAACTTAGCCAGGTGATAAAAATTAACATTGATAGTGATATGCATACCTTTTGATATAAAATGAGGATAGCCCTTTACCTTTGTGGTCTCCCTCTCCTAAATATTTAATCCCAGTTTAATCATGAGAAAAACATCAAACACATATCGATTGAGAGATATTCTATGAAATATCTATCGAGGTAATCAAAGGAGAAAGGAGAAACAGAGAAACTGTCACAGCAAAGAGGAGCTGAAGTAAACATATGACTAAACATAATATGGTATTTTGTATGAGATCCACGAAAAGAATAAGAACATTAGATGTAAAAGTAATGAAATATGAATAATGTATTGATTTTAATGATAATGTGTCAATATTTGCTTATTAGTTGTAACAGATATACTATATTAACATAAGATGTTAATAATAGGGAAAAATGGGTGCAGGATATCTGGGATCTCTGTGTACTAAATTATACCATTTCTTTAAATCAAAAACTTCTCTAAAACTGAAAGATACGTAAAATGAGAACAAATTAATTTTGTAGAGAAGTTTATTAAAAAAAAAAACTAGGTAAAACTCAAGTAAATATAGAAAAGACAAAATAAGAATTATGTCACAAAGATACGTATCTGTAAATAAACAAAATAAGAAGATATAATATCTTGTAAATATAGATAAAATAGAACACATAATTATTATAATTCAGGAGAGATAGAGATGATAGAGCATGACATAGGGCTCACCTCCCTTCGTAAAAACATCAAAGCTACAACTAGGAGTTCCCATCACGGCACAGCAGCAATGAATCTGACTAGAGTCCATGAGGATGCAGGTTCGATCCCCGGCCTCGCTTAGTGGGTTAAGGATCCGGCATTGCCATGAGCTATGGTGTAGGTTGCAGACATGACTCAGATCTGGCATAGCTGTGGCTATGGTGTAGGCCAGGAGATACAGCTCCGATTCAACCCCTTGCCTGGGAATCTCCACATGCTGAGGGTGTGGCAAAAATAAAAAATAAAATAAAATAAAACTATATATAGAGCAACTCTTGCTGAAATCAATCTGGGAAGCAGAAAGACAGCTCTTGTACAATCAAAACTGCAAAGAAAGATCCACATGGAATCCTGCAGGTTAAGAGAGGAAATGTTCTGGTTGGAGCCTATACCCCTAGATGGGTACAAACAAAAAGAAGACAGTACAGACTCAGGGATCCTGTCTTAGGAGTAAAGGGTTCAAACTACATACCCCAATCCTGGGGTTTGTCATTGGGAAGACAAGCCCTCTCAGCTGGTTTAAAAACAGTAGGGCTTCCTAGAGGGCTGTAAGAAACCAAGGCATTGCTCATGGAGAATGCACAAACAGACTTGCTTGTCCCAGTCACTACAAGGAAGAAGCAGACTGAAAACTGCCTGGGCTCTGGCCACATTGACAGAACTGCCTGTGTGTCACCCCAGGTTCCAGCTCCCGTCCCTCTTGCTAAGGGACTGTTCCTCACTAAAGTGGAAGCTGCCACTGCCAATGAGAGTGTGCATACTTGGAGGGAATGAAGTTGGACTAGATTCCAGCATTGCCTCTGCCAGAACAGGCTTCAGTGCATATATCACTGCACATAACACTTCCCTGCATACACCCGAGTGAGAGTGAAGCCAGCTCAGTAGTGTGGCATCAACCCCTTCAGCCCCAACCCAGCCTCTAACCAAGGCATTCAAAACAGGGAAAAAGTAAAACCCCTAGCCATGTGCCAAACCAAGGAAGAGACTGCTAACACACTCAAGAGAAACCCAACTCCCCCAGGGCTCCTACTCTAGCTCCTTGGGCCCTGAACCCACCTCTTATAGGGCAGTGACAGTCACTGAGCACAGAAGACGGTCAAGCTTTTCAAGTGCACAGGGAATGTTCTTCAGTGTGTATCACATACTAGGCCACAAGAAAAGGCTCATCAAATTTAACAAGGAATTATCTCAAGCATCTTTTCTGATCATAACAGTATGAAAATAGAAATCAATTATAGGGAAAAATAGGAAAAATACAAATCTGTGAAGACTGAGCAACATGTTACTAAAAAAAGCAATGAGTCAACAATGAAATCACAGAATATATCAGAAAATAATTTGAGACAAATGAAAATAAAAACACAGCTTCTCAAAATTGATGGGTTATAGCAAAGGCAGTTCTAAAAGGGAAGTTTATAGACATATAGGCTTAGGTCATAAAACAAGAAAAATATCAAATAAACTACCTAACCTACTATCTAAAAGAACTCTAAGAATTAGAACAAAGCCCAAAGTCAAAAGAAGGAAGAAAATGATAAAGATCAGAGTAGAAATAAATAAAACAGAGACCAAAACAAACAAACGAACAAAAAAACAGTAGAAATGATCAATGAAACCAAGAGCTGGTTTTGTTTGTTTTTTAATAAGAAAACTGATAAGAGTGTAGCCAGGTTCATTAAGCAGAAAAAAAGAGAGGACCCAATTAAACAAATAAGAGAATACTTCGAAGAGTTATATGCCAACAAATAGCACAACCTAGAAGAAATTGATATATTCCTAGAAACATAATTTTTCAAGACTGAATCAGGAAGAAATAGATAATCTGAACAGACCAATTGAAATTAAATTACCAAAAAACTTCCAACAAATAAAATCCAGGACCAGACATCTTCACAGATGAATTCTACCAAACATATAAAGAAGAGTTAGTATCTATTGTACTCAAACTATTCCAAAATATTGAAGAGAATACTCCCAAGTTTATTCTCTGAGGCCACTATTACTTTGACGCAAAAATCAAAGTGGTAGAGAAAGACACCACAAAAAAGAAAAAAAAATATATATATATATTCTCAATGAAATATTAGCATATTGAATTCAATAATACATAAAAAGAATCATACACTTTGATCAAGTGGGATTTATTCCAGAGATGAGAATATGATTCCATATCTGCAAATCAATGTGAAATAACACACAAAAAAAATGTAGAATAAAAGTCACCTGATCATCTCAAGAAATGCAGAAAAATCAATTGACAAAATTCAACATCTATCCATGATAAAATCTTTCAGAGTTGGTATAGACAGAACATATCTCAACATAATAAAGTCCAATTACGACAAACCCACAGGAAACATTATACTCACTGGTGAAAAACTGAAAACTTTTCCTCTCAGATGAGGAACAAGACAAGGATGTCTACACTTGCCATTTCTATATAACATAGTATTAGAAACCCACGCCATAGCAATATGACAAGAGAAGAAAAAAAAGATATTCAAATAGGAAGGGAAGACGTAAAACTATTACTATTTGCCAATGACTTTATACTACACATAGAAAACCCTAAAGTCTTCATCAAAAAAATTTATTAGAATAAATGAATTCTGTAAAGTTGCACAATACAGATTAATATACATAAATAGGCTGTTTTCCTATACATTTATAATGAACTATCAGAAACAGCAGGAGGAAATTCCCATGTGGCACAGCAGGTTAAGGATCTGGCAAGGCTGCACGTGTGGCACAGGCTGCAACTGCAGAGTAGGTTTGATTCCTGGCCTGGGAACTTCCACATGCCACAGATGCAAAGCCATCTTGAGATAAAAGAACAAAACTGGAGGCATCATGCTCACTGACTTCATATAAAAAGATGGCATCTGGGCTCCAACTTGGAACAAAAATAACTGAATTGTCATCTAGTAAAAATGAGGAAATCTATGACAGGTTTTGAAGGAATGTGTAGAACTCAATGTTGGACATGTTAACTGTGAGAAGTCTAATATAGGCCTCCAAGTGGAAATATATAGTAGACAATTGAAAACTTAAGTCTGGAATTCAGAGATGACTTGGCTAAGGATACACATGTAGGGGCTGTCATCACACAGATGATATTTAAATCTAAATGAGATCACCAGTCAATAAATAGAAGAAGAAAGGAGAGAAAAGGAGCACACCAAGCATTCTGAGTTAGGAATATTTTCAGGCACCACTAAAATAATAAATAGTAAGGTTGATCCCATAATATGTGATTGATAAACAATCTTCCTTTCCCTCCCTCTACACCTAGTAGAGTCTTGGGTGCAGAATTAGAATTGCTAGGAAATAATGTTTGTATGAAGAACTGCAGGCTTCAGAAAACAAAAATACAACACATCTCCTTTTTGGAGTCTCAAAACACCATGCAATAGTTCTTTGTGAAAAATTGTATTCCTTTTTAAAGGCAATTTTTCAACTTGACAGTGGTAAAAATTAGTCTTTATTACTTTATGCACAAACCTGTTTAAAACAGCAAGTCTTCTAGGTTCTTTCCTACAAGCATAGTGTAGTGTTTATGGTATATGGAAAGATTTGCTGGGGTACAGGGAAGAATAAACTCTGGGTGGATATAAGAATGTATTGGGGAGTTTCTGTCATGGCTCAGTGGTTAACGAATCTGACTAGGAACCATGAGGTTGTGGGTTTGATCCCTGGCCTCACTCAGTGGGTTAGGGAATCTGTCATTTCCATGAGCTGTGGTGTAGGTCACAGACACAGCTTGGATCCCAAGTTGCTGTGGCTCTGGCGTAGGCCAGTGGCTACAGCTCCCTAGCCTGGGAACCTCCATGTGCTGTGGGTGTGGCCTAGATAAGACAAAAAAAAAAAAAAAAAAAAAAAGGATTGGTATAAATAACTAATGCATAATACGTCTGTAATTTTTTATTTTTCCTATTTTCCTTTGGATACTCCTTGGCCTTTATAGAAAAGTTTGCTGTGACTTTCCTGATGGAATTTTTCCAATATTAGATCAGATGTTTAAAGAGATTTAGATTGAGGAAATGGCCTTTTCAGTATAGCACAGCTAGTTTGCATTTATATGAGCAAATCCTACAGATTTCAATCTGGTTAAACATACAGTTCCTCTTGGAAGAAACCAGGTATTAGAACTTTCAAAATGTATTAGAATAAATTGGTTTTTATTCTACTCAGACCTTATAAAATATCAATTTTCTATGTGAATTTTATTCATAATCACCAATTTCTGTCATTTTATCCATTCATAATTAAGAAAGATTGTAGGATTTCTTAAGGAAATGTAGTTAAAATGCAAATGTCCTTCAGGTAACTTAACAATGGTTAGATATGAAATAAATATTTATATGACACATTTATTTAATTGGCTAATTGTTTTGGATCTTAGGTGCAAAGTCGACTAACACATATTGTTGGTTTAATGAAAGTTGTTCTATTTTTTTTTAACCTGGGAATGTTTATTTATGAGTATATGTAAAATTGCTGCCAAACAAGAAGCAACATACAAATAAGAACTTGTTTCCTAGGTAGTAACCTACCTACCTATATGTCTTCCCATTTTTCTCCATCAGATTTTTGGTAAGTATGTATGCATGTATGTATGTATGCATCTTTCCTTAAGGATGCTTAATCATACCCATACTAGACATTTCAAAAGGGAGAATACTTCCATTTATTTTTGTGTTTCATAATCCAAGGATGAAGTACATCTTGTGTTTCTAAGAAACCTGGGAGATGCACTCAGGTGTATCTTTGGGCTCCTGATGTTTGCCTCTGCTTCCTTTCTCCTGTTTTACTATATCCTTTACCTTGGTTAAAACCCTACTGAGTATGGTCTGTGAAGACTTATAAGTACTTTCAACTATACAATACTGTGAAATTATTGCAGCTGTAAAATAGATGTATACAATAAAAATTACAGAAATACATACTAGTGTAATAATAGGTTTTTATTACATGTAATTAAAACAGAAAAATAGCGAAATGAAATGGGAAATGGGCAGATATTTTTATGTGGAATATTATTAGAGAACATTAAAATAATAATAAAATCACTAAAAGTAACTAAAATTTTTGAAAAAAAAGCTTTACTGCTATATTGAAAACAAAAAGAAAGAATTGATTTAGTTCTAGACATTACCAGCAACTTTGGCTATAAAGCAAAGATAGTAAAATTACTGTCACAGGACTATGGTTAGGATATATTTAAATAATAATTATAAAATTGCATAGCATAGGACATTGAATAAAACAGAAATTAAATAAGTATTTTCCTAGTTCAGTTTATAATTTTATTTAACTTAGAAGGATATAACATGTTATTGTGTTATGAAAACTTAATATTGTCAAGAGATCAGTTTTCCCCAAATTGACCTATTAGTTCCATTCATTCCTTGATGCAGTGTATTTCTGTTAGTTGACTATTTGATTCTAAATTTTACATGGAAATAATAAGGGCTATGATTAACCAAGAAAAGCCTTGAAGAATGAAGACAAAAGTTGAAGGTAATACAACATACAAAGATCTAGTATAAAGCTGCACTTTTAAGAAAATGTATTATTGGTAAAAAAAAAAAAAAAAAAAAGGAAGCAAAGCAATAGAACAACAGAAAATCCTGAGGCAGATCCACATATATATGGAGAATTTATTTATGAAAAATTATGCACTACAGAGTAGAGTGAAAAAGTCCTTTTGGTAATTCTAGAGGGTTAATTTATTAAGTATAATTAAATTTCTCATCACTACTCATAGATATAAATTGATTTCTGGTGTATTATAGATCTAAATGTATGCATGGACACCAAAAAAGGAAGGGTGTTGGAATGATAATCAAAATCATAAGACATCATAGACTTGACCTAGAACCAAGTTTAGTGATATTTAAGAAAGTACAGACAGGAGCAGAGTTCTCTCAATTCCCAGGCACAGCTTTCAATACACACACACACATACACTTACTTGTCCATACCACAAGATAAGCTTAAATGGGTGTATGCCATCTTTGCACAGGTTAACTATCACTTCTGGGTTTCTCCCATTTTATAATTAATCACATAATCCCCTCAGTGTTATATAACTAGCTTGCATTCTTTCATTCAGCTACACCTCATCAATTATAGGTAAATACACCAGACAATGTTGATAGAAAAGTACAGTGTTCATATACAGAATATAAATTCCCAACAACCACATATGCGTACATGTATCTATTCCTGTAAATAAATTCAGTTAACTCAGTTGGACCATCATTTTCCTCAACTGAAACAGAAAGAAGTTTAAACAAAAGTAAGATTCTCATGTATCTCTAAAGCAGGCAAAAATCCCTTAAGCAGAACATAAAGAGACCTTCCATGAAAAAAAGTATTGACAATTTAAGTTATATCAAAATTAGAAACTTCTATTTGTCAAATTCCTCCATGGAGAGATTTTTTTTAAGGAAGGAAAGACAGAATAAAGGGAGATCAAAATTGTGGAGTAGGAGGATGTGGAGCTCACCTCCCTCTACAAACATAAAAAAATTCTCACAGAAAACCATCTGTAAATAGGCAGAAGATCCCTTTTACAACCAAAGCTGCAAGAAAGATCTCCATGTAACTAAGTAGGGTGAAAAAAATAATGCATCAGGATGGAAGCAGCACCCCTGGGAGGGATCTGTGAAGGGGGAGGAGTGTTTGCATGGGAAGGCTCCGCCTCTGCAAACCCCCCATGTGTAGAGATAGAGAAGTTGGAGGGGCCTGGACTCTGCTCCGGAGGCATGTATGAGTGCCAGCTTGCCAGCAGTCAGGCAGAGAGAGAGCTGAACTGATAAATGCCACCTCACAGCACTTCCTGGCTGTAAAGCTTGCTGGATAGGGCTGCTGGTATGCATAGCTACTAGTCCCTGAAACTCAGGAGATTAGGAGACCTAAGAGAAGACTCAGTCTAGCTACTCAGATCCACTGTTAGCACATGCAAGACAGGGCACAGGTTTACCATCTGAGCCCCGTTACCAATGTGTGCATGGCAGGGTGAAGCTCTTGCAAATGATGTGGCCAGGTCTGGAGCCAATGACTCTGGGCAGAGGCCTACCATAGAGGTAGCCCATGTCCTGGACATCAGCACAACCACCTTAACCCCCAGAGTCACAATACCCTGGGCCCCCAGCACTAGGAGCCAGATGAACACAAGCGACAAAGGAGTGCAATCTTGGGTTGCTTCTGGGCAAAACCAGGAACGCGTGCACAGGAGGCACACAGTTTACTGTGACCAAATTGCTTCAGTGTTCACCACCTTGGGGACAGAGTCTACACTTAAGGGAAACATAGCCTTATTGAACTTGACCCTCAGGGTTTCTACACAACAACTTTAGAGCAGATACCACCTATAAAGGGCTGTTAAAGCTAGGGAGTAAAAAGGGGGCCCCACCAAACATCAAATGCAGGCTCTGGTCACCACAACACAAATCACACAGCTGATCAAGAAGATAATAGCCAACATACTCTGAGGAAAGTCATGAAGGGCATCCATACCAAACAAAGCCCTTGAATCAAGAAATTGGTCTTATATGCATGCTGCAGGTGCAGCCAAAAAAATAAAAAAGATACTTGCATCCCAATATTCATAGGGGCGTTATTTTCAATACCCGAGCTATAGAAGCAACCTAATTGTTCATCAACAGAGGAATGGATAAAGGTACACACACACACACACACACACACACACACACACACACACACACACAGAATATTACTCAACCATAAAAGAGAATGATCAAATGGTAGTTCTATTTTTAGTTTTCAGAGGACTCTCCATACTGTTTTTCACAGCGGTTGCACCAATTTACAATCCCACCAACAGTGTAATAGGGTTCCTTTTTCTCCACACCCTCTCCAGCACTTATTGTTTGTAGACTTTTTGATGATGGCCATTCTGGTTGGTGTAAGGTGGTACCTCATAGTGGTTTTGATTTGCATCCTGGGCATCTATCCAGAGAAAACCACAACTCACAAAGACACATGTACTCTGATGTTCATTGCAGCACTATTTGCAATAGCCAAGACATGGAAACAACCTAAATGTCCATCCACAGGGAGTGGATCAAAAAGATGTGGTACATATACACAATGGAATATTACTCAGCCATTAAAATGAACGAAATACCAGCATTTTTAGCAACATGGATGGACCTAGAAATTATCATGCTAAGTGAAGTCAGCCATACAATGAGACACCAACATCAAATGCTTTCACTGATATGTGGAATCTGAAAAAAGCACACAATGACCTTCTTTGCAGAACAGATGCTGACTCACAGACATTGAAAAACTTATGGTCTCCAGAGGAGACAGTCTGGGGTGTGGGGGGATGTGCTTGGGTTATGGGATGGAAATCCTGTGAAATTGGATTGTTATGATCATTGTACAACTACAGATGTGATAAATTCGTTTGAGTAAAAAAAAAAATACAAAAAAATAAAAGAGAATAGAAATTTCCAATTGTAAAAACATGGATGGAATTGGAGGGTATTATGCTTAGTGAAATACATCAGACAGAGAAAGACAAATACTTTATGCTATCACATATGTGGAATATAAAAGATAAATGAATGAATAAACAAAATAGAAACAGACTCACCAATGTAGGAAAAAAAACTAGTGGTTACCAGTTGGGTCACCAGCTTTTCATAGCTAGCATCAAATTACTTCTCCAAGTAACTGCTCTGGGCAGAATTATACCCCAGTTGGAGCTGTCTCTTTATATACACGGCACAACTTGTCCAGAGGAAACACAGACATCCTTTTCTCTAAATACTCTGGGAGTACAGAAAATCACACCAAACAATTACCCTTTCCTCAATAATAATTACTTTGGTCGTGTACCAGGTATTGTATTCTTCAATTTATATGCAATAGATATCAAATTCTTAAGGGATTCTACTGAATTTTTTTTTTTTAATTTTCCCACTGTACAGCAAGGGGGTCAGGTTATCCTTACATGTATACATTACAAATACAGTTTTTCCCCCACCCTTTCTTCTGTTGCTACATGAGTATCTAGACATAGTTCTCAATGCTACTCAGCAGGATCTCCTTGTAAATCTATTCTAGGTTGTGTCTGATAAGCCCAAGCTCCCGATCCCTCCCACTCCCTCCCCCTCCCATCAGGCAACCACAAGTCTCTTCTCCAAGTCCATGATTTTCTTTTCTGAGGAGATGTTCATTTGTGCTGGATATTAGATTCCAGTTATAAGTGATATCATATGGTATTTGTCTTTGTCTTTCTGGCTCATTTCTTATTTGATTGAAATGAGAGAAACAGAGTCTCAGCTCCAGCCAATGGAGTACTGAGACGCAAAGCATACCAGTAGCAATAAAGGAACCTGTTATTTTATTCTCTCTGCCTACTGTAATTTCAACCATTTTATACTATAGGGTGCATAACAAGAACTGATAACATTTATACTGTCATTTACAGGTATATTATACATTCTGTATTTTCTGTTCTAGGGTCTTCGCATATATTAAGTATTTTAATTCAATATTTAAAATATCTATATAAGTTAGTTAGGGTTAGTTCCACTTAATATAAAAATGCTCAAAAATACTAAGCAAGTTTCCCACGATCGCTGACTTACTTCTTTTTGACATCACAGCCCTCTGCGTAAAAGAACAAGAAGCTAAAATCTCAACAAATGAATGTATCAAGTCTCATTGTGAATCAGATTTTCCACTCTTTGACTAATCATTGTTCAATATTGTTATGAGAGCTTATGAATATGAAAAATTATTTTATCAGCCAACAGAAAAAAAATTACTTCCAGTGAGTCTACACAGTCATTTCTCTTAAAATGCTATTACTAAGAATCATAACATTCCTTTATTATTTGGTTTTGCTATTAACATGTACTGGCAGTTTATAAAAATAAAGTATTACTTAGATGAATATTTACCATAATTTTACATACTCAATATTTCCTTTTACCTCTAGAAGCAGCTCCAAAGGAGGAATTTCCAAAATATTTCTGGCAATATTATCATCAAAGCACTAAAGCTTTATTCTTTGTTGGATATACATTTAGATGTCCTTGTTTAAAAATAGGGATGGTGGTATGTATTTTTCATCACTATAATGCACGCATCAATATAATAGCATCTGTCCCACATAAAAATAAAGCATTTTATCAGAAAACTATTTCTTTGCACTTAGATTTCTTAAAGTTGGTTTGATACAATTTGCATAAATACTGTCATAATTATTGCTCCAATAAGATATGTTCATTATCATTTTATTTTGATAGTTATAAATATTCTTGTGAATAAATTTGTGCTTCCAAATGAAGGCAAATTTCAAAGTAAGGTAAAGAAAATGGGTGAAAATTGTATAAATGATTCTAGCATATCATTACTAGTAGAATTGGACTATAGAAAGTATTAACTGGATGAATGTAATACATATTGTCAAGAGCTGTGTGTGAAGGATCTGAGATTTTACCCAACTTGCCCAGCTACCAAGTTAGCTTGCCACAGTATCATGGATCTGGCAGAAGATGTGAAACTCCTGGGTCAGAATAAAAGGACTTTGCTACTCTGGCAGCATGAGTTTCATATCACATTTGTTATTTAGTTCCCCCAAGTCTCAAAAGGGTCATGAGGAGGTCGGCCCAGACAGATGTTACCCATGAAGTAGGATTTGTCATAGTTTAAGAAACACCCTATTTATTTATAGATACTACTGGCAAACTGTCCAATTTTAACACTGATAAGACATTTTCTATATTATATCAGTCAAGAAACAAAGCTGCTTTTTGCCCTAGAGTAAGACACTGTCTTTCGACTGCTCACTTTACAAGTATTCTTTGAAAGACAGACCTGGAACAAACACAGATACAAGATTTGCAGAAATGACGTAGAGAAATATTTCGCAACAGATACATATTTGTATAATGTGCCCCTTGCTGAGATGTGATCTACAAATCTAGGAGTATTCTTTCCTCCTTCCAGCCTTCCTGAGTGCTACTAAGTTTGGAGACATTACTTTGCCTAGGACTAAAATTTAGCAAATTATAACTCTTTCCAAATTTGCTATAGGCTTTAGTAAAGTGGGAGTTCTGGATGCCACAAAAACTAGAGAGCATATAGGAACTTTTAAAATATTTTTTCAATCAAATTTTAAATGTTATGGTGCAGAGATAAGAATGAAATAGGCAGAGATGAAAATAAGGAATAGGCAAACTGGATCTTTAGCCTTGAGCAATGGCTTCAAAAAAGGTTCTGCTTTTCTTTGGCTGTAACTTCATGATCAGTTTCTCCTTTTTTTTTTACTGAAATTTACTCAAGTAAGCTATTTTATTTGTGCATATAAAAAGAGATATCTCCAAAACAAATTTAGGAATAGCTCTTCTTACTGCCATTTATTTCTCTCCAGAACATTTTTCAGCTCCTCTCCTGTGCTAGACATGAGGATAGGTGGTGGAGATAGGAAGGCTGTTTCCTCTTTCAAATGCTTCAATATCTAGTCAAATTCTAGGCTATTAATTATAGGACAATGAGATCAGTTCTATGAGAAATATGTAATTAGGAACAAAGTAAGGGAAACTAACACAGATTGAAATTGGGCATCCGATTATATCAACCATCAAATTTAATATGTCAATTGAAACTGTAGGTTCAGCCATTTCACTAGGCATGCTTGGCTTTTGGAAGAGTTCGAAATTGATCCTTTTTTAGAGTATTAGTTTGATATCAGAAGAATTATATATAATTCAGTTATCTTTATAAAAGACAAAAGTAATTATAAAGAAAAAATTAAAATACTAAGTTAAGATATTGTGCACTTTTTAAAATTTTTATTTATTTTTTCTTATTTGGCTGCCCTGCAGCATATGAGGCTTCCAGGTCAGGGATCAGATCCAAGCTGCAGGCATGACCTATGCCATAGCTGTGGCAGTGCTGGATCCTTACCCACTGTGCTGCCTAGGGATCACATCTATATCCCAGCAGTCCCAAGTTGCCCCCAACTGATCCCATTGTGCCATAGTGGGAGCTCTGAGATACTGTGCATTTTAATACAACAGAGTGTATTTCGAAATTTTACTTATTGTAAAATGTTGGGTTTCTCTAACCTGCCTGCTCAATTATGGATATGTGTTGTGTGTGTGTCTTGGGGAAGGGACTGTTTCATCCTTCAATTGTAATTTTATACAAATGCCCTAACTTTCATAAAACTATTGAAAAGAAAAAAGGAAATTGACCACACAAGTTAAACCAGGTAGGACTGGCTTCATCTAGAGGCAAACGAACATAGACATTATTTGTACAACAGTGGATGGATCACAGGCCAACTGTGTAGTTAGCAAGATAGCAATAGGCAGGATAAAACTTTTCATTTTTATTTTATATTAGAATTTAGTTGATTTACAATTCTGTATTAATATCAGGTGTACAGCAAAGTGATTGTTATACATATATTCATTATCAGATTCTTTTCCCATACAGGTTGTTAAAGAATATTGAGTATAGTTCCATGTGCCATACAGTAGGTCCTCATTGGTTATCTATTTTATATACCTTGGTGTGAATATTTTAATCCCAAACTCTTAATTCATCCCTCCCCCCACATTCTCCCTTGGACAGCATAAGTTTGTTTTCAAAGTCAGTAATTCTGTTCTGTTTTCTAAATGTTAATTTGTATAATTTTTTAGATTCCACACATAAGTGATATCATATGGTATTTGTCCTTTTCATTCTGACTTACTTTTCTTTGTATAATAATCTCTAGGCCCATCCATGTGTTTCAAATGGCATTATTTCATTATTTTATATTACTGAGTAATATTCCATTGTATATATGTACCATATTTTCTTTATTCATTGCTCTGTCAATGGACCTTTAGATTGCTTCCATATCTTGGCAATTGTAAATAGCGCTGTAGTAAACATTGGAGTGCATGCATCTTTTTAAATTATGGTTTTCTTTGGATATGTTATGCCCAGGAGTGGGACTGCTGCATCACATGGTAGTTACATTTTTAGTTTTTTAAGGAACCTCCATACTGTTCTCCATAGTGGTTGTACCAATACATTCCCATCAATTGTGTAGGAGAGTTCTCTTTTCTCCAAACCCTCTCCACCATTTAATGTTTGTGGATTTTTGATGATGTCATGAGGTGATATCTTACTGTAGTATTGACTGCATTTCTCTAATACTTAGTGATGTTGAGCGTCTTTTCATGTGCTTTTTGGCTATCTGGATGTCTTCTCTGGAGAAATACCTATTTAAAACTTCTGCCGATTTTTCAATTGGGTTTTCTTTTGGATATCTTGGAGATTAATCCCTTGTCACTGGCTTTGTTTGAAAATATTTTCTCCAATTCTGTGGGTCATCTTTTTGTTTTGTTTATGGTTTTCTTTGGTATGCAAAAACTTTGAAGTTTAGTAAGTTCTTGTTTTATTCTGTTTCATTTTCATTAGTCTAAGGAGTAGATCCAAAAAGGTATTGTTGCAATTTATTATAAAGTGTGTTCTGCCATTGTTTTCCTCTCAGTCTTACATTTAGGTCTTTAATCCATTCTGAGTTTATTTTTGTGTATGGTGTTAGAGAATGTTCTAATTTCATTCTTTTATATGTAGCTGTCCAGTTTTCCCAGAACCACTTTTTGAAGACACTGCCTTTACTCCAGTGTATATTCTTGCCTCCTTAGTCACAGATTAATTAACCAGAGGTATATTGGTTTATTTCTAGGCTTTCTATCCTGTGACATCAATCCATATTTCTGTTTTTATGCCAGTACCATACTGTTTTGATGACTATATCTTTGTAGTATAGTCTGAAGATAGGGAGACTGATTTCTTCAGCTCCATTTTTCTTACTTAGGATTGCTTTGACTTTATGGGGGTCTTTTGTATTTCCATAAAAATTTAGAATTTTTTGTTCTAGTTCTGAGAAAAATGCCTTTGGTAACTTGATTAGTATTGCAGTGAATCTGTAGACTGCCTTGGGTCAGTACAGTCATTTTGACAACACTGAGTCTTCCAATTCGAGAACACTGTATGTCTTTCCATCTGTTCATGTCATCTTTGATTTCTTGCATCAGCACCTTGTAGTTTTCAGAGTATAGTTCTTTCGCATCCTTTAGGTAGGTTTATTCCTAGATATTTTATTCTTTTTCATGTACTGGCAAATGAGACTGTTTTCTTAATTTCTCTAGAAAGAGATTTCTGTGTATTAATTTTTTATATTGTACTTTACCAAATTCATCGATGACCTCAGTAGCATCTTTAAGGTTTTCTGTGTCTATTATGTCATCTGAAAACAGTGACAATTTTACTACTTTTTTTCCAATTTGGACTCCTTTTTTCTTCTCTGATTGCCATGGCTAGGACTTCTAAAACTATGTTGAATAAAATGATGAGAATAGACATTGTGTCTTGTTCTTGATATAAGAGGAAATACTTTCAGCTTTTCACCATTGAGAATAATGTAGCTGTGGATTGTCATATATGGCCTTTCTTTATATGTTGAGCTAGGTTCTCTCTTTGCCCACTTTCTGGAGGTTTGTTTTTTTTTTAATCATAAATGGGTGTTTGATTTTGTCAAAAGCTTTTTCTTCATCTATTGAGATGATCATATGGTTTTATTCTGAAATTTGTTAATATGGAGTATCAGTGATTTGCAGATATTGAAAAATACTTTATCCTTGGATAAATCCATTTTGCTCATGATTTATAACTCTTTTAATGTATTGCTGGATTCATTTTGATAGTATTTTGTTGAGGACATTTGCATCTATGTTCATCAGTGATATCTGCCTGTACCTTTCTTTTTTTGTGTGTGGTATATTTGTCAAGTTTAGGTATCAGGGTAAGGATTGCCTTACACAATAAGATTCAGTGTATTCCTCTGCATTTTTTGAAGAAGTTTCGGAAGAATAAGTGTTAATTTTTTGCTAAATATTTGATAGAATTCACCTCTGAAGCCCTCTGGTCCTGGACATTTGTTTTTTGGAAGTTTTTAAATCATAATTCCAATTTCACTAACTGTGACTGGTCTGCTCATTTTTTCTATTTTTCCTAGTTCAGTCCTGCAAGATTGTACCTTTCTAAAAATTTATTCATTTCTGCTAGGTTGTCCATTTTATTGCACATAGTTGATTGAAGTACTCTCTTATGATTCTTTTCATTGCTGTGGTGTCAGTTGTAACTTCTCTTTTTCATTTCTAACTGTATCGATTTGAGCACTCTCCCCCTTTTTCTTCATGAGACTAGCTAAAAGTTTATCAATTTATCATTTCAAAGTTTATTTTCATTGATCTTTTCTATTGTTTTCTTTCCCTCTATCTATTTCTTCTCTCATCTTTATGATTTCTTTCCTTCTACTAACTTTGGGGGGTTTTTGCTCTTCTTTCTCTAGTTGCTTTATGTATAAGATTGAATATTTGAGGTTTCTCTTATTTCCTCAGGTGTAGGTTTGTATTACTATAAACTCCCCTCTTAGAATCACTTTTGCTGTATCAGCTAGATTTTGAATCATCATGTTTTCATTTTCATTTGTCTCTAGGTATTTTTTATTTTCTCCTTGATTTTCTCAGTCATCTGTTGGTTGTTTAGTAGCATACTGTTTATCCTCCACATGTTTGAATTTTTTTATAGTTTTTTCTTGTAGTCAATTTCTAAATTTCATGGTATTATTTCAAGAAAATATTCTTTATACAATTCAAATTTTCTTAAATTATGGAGGCTTGTTCTATGGCCTACTATGTAATCCATCCTTGAAAATGTCCAAGTGCACTTGAAAAGAATATATATTCTGCTGCTTTCAGATGGAATGCTCTATAAATATCAATTAAGTCCCTCTAGCATAATGTCATTTCAGGCCTATGTTTCCGTATTGATTTTCTGTCTGGATGATCTGTCCATGGATGGCAGGGAGGTGTTAAAATCCCCCACTATTACTGAATTACTGCCAATTTCTCCTTTTATAATTGTTAGCATTTGCCTTATATATTGAGGTGCTCCTATATTAGGTGCATATATATGTGCAACTGTCATACTTCTTGGTTTGTTTCCTTAATCATTATGTAGTGTTCTTCTATGTCTCTTATAATAGTCTTTATTTAAAGCCTATTTTGTCTGATATGAGTAATGATACTCCAGCCTTCTTTTGATTTTCATTTTCATGGAATACCTTCTTCCATCCTCTCACTTTAAGTCTGTATGTGTCCTAGATTTGAAGTGGGTCTCTTGTAGAAAGCATTTATATGGTTCCTGTTTTTGTATCCATTCAACTAGTCTATATCTTTTGGTAGGACTATTTAATCCATACACATTTTAGGTAATTATCAATATGTATTTTCTTATTGCCATTTTCAAAATTGTTTTGCATTTGTTTTTGTAGGTCTTTTTTCTCCTTTCTTCTTCTGTTCTCCTATCTTGTGATTTGATGACTATATTTAGTGTTGTGTTTAGAGTCCTTTTTCTTTTTAGTGTGTGTATCTGCTGTAGATTTTTTTGGTTTGTGGTTCCCATGAATTTTTGATAAAGCAGTCTTATGTATAAAAGAGCTATTTAGAGTTGTTCTCTTTGTTTCAATGCATTTCCAATATCCTGCATTTGTACTCTCTTTTATGACAATCACTGGTTTTGATATCAGATTTGTGTGTGAATGATTTCATACATTAACTTTATGTTTGCCTTTTCTAGTGATCTTTCCCATTGATAATCTTGTTTCTAGTTGTGGCCTTTTCTTTTATGCCTAGAGAAGTTTCTTTACCATTTGCTGTAAAGCTGGTTTAGTGGTGCTAAGTTCTCTTAACTTTTGCTTCTGTGTAAACATTTTGATTTATCCATCAGGTCTGAATGAGAGTTTTGCTGTGTAGAGTATTCTCTGTTGTAGGTTTTATTCTTTCATTACTTTAAATATATCATGCTACACTCTTCTGGCCTGAAGCATTTCTGCTAAAAAATGATCAGATAAACCTTATGGGGAGTCTCCTGTATGTAATTTGTTGCTTTTCCCTTATTACCTTTGATATTTTCTCCTTATTTTTTGTCAGTTTGATTAATATGTATCTCAGCCTATTTCCCCTTGGGCTTATCCTGCATGAGAATCTGAGCTTTCTGGTCTTGGATGACAGTTTCCTATCCCATGTTACGGAAGTTTTCAGCTATTATCTCTTCAAATATTTTCTCCAGCCCTTACTCTCTTCTCCTTTGGGGATCTCTGTAACACAAATGTTGGTGCATTTACTGTTGTTCCAGAATTCACTTAAACTGTACTCATTTCATTCTTTTTATTTATTCTGCTCCATGGAAATGATTTTCTTCAGTCTGTTTTCTAACTCACTTATTCTTTCTCCTGCCTCATTTGATACTGATTGCTTCTAGTATATTTTTCATTTCAGTTATTGTATTGTTCCTCTTTGTTCTTTAAATCTTCCAACTCTTTGTTGAACATGTCTTGTATCTTCTTGGTCTGTGCCTCCATTCTTTCTCTGAGATCTTGAATCACCTTTACTCTCACTACTCTGAATACTTTTTCAGGTGGGCTACCTATCTCCACTTAACATAGGTGTTCTTCTGGGGTTGTATCTTGTTCCTTCTTCTGGAACATATTTCTCTTATCTCATTTGGTTTCATTTTCTCTGTTTGTAGTCTTCTTCCACAGGCTGGAGGATTGTAATCCCTCTTACTTCTGGTGTCTGCACCCTGGTGGATGACATTGGTCCATGGAGTTGTGTAGGCCTCCTGATGGGAGGGGCTGGTGCCTGCCCACCAGTGGATGGAGTAGCCTGCTGTTCAGGGTTATGTCAAGGGGCATGTTTAGAGGGAGCTCAGGGTCAGGATGATGCTCAGACTTAAGAGCCTTTCATGGTGATCAGACCTCTCACTTCTGTGGCAGAACCTCTGCAATATAATTATTTTTCAGTTTGTGGGTTTCTCACCTGGTGGGTATGGGATTTGATTATATTGTAAAAACACCCAATGTATTGTCTCATTGTTATTTCTTCTTTGTCTTTGGATGTAGAATAACTTTTCTGGTCAGTTCTAGTCTTTTTTGTTAATAGTTATTTAGCAGTTAGTTGTGATTTTGTTTTTGTGAGAAGTGAGGAGCTCAAGTCCTTCTATTCTGCCATCTTGTTTCCCCTCCTAATTTAACTTTATGAAGCTATTAATGTGAGTGGTCAGTTGAATAACAGTGAGAGGGCTGAGACTGGCTCATACACCATGAAACAGTTGGAAAAGAAAGAGGTGCTTGTTTGAAAATTCTCTTAATCCTGGAATCTTCATACTAGTGATATTTCCTTTTCTAGGAATTACTTGTTTAGATATTTTTCCTTTTTTACTATCATTTAACTTTAAATGTCATTATTGCTTTCAATATATAAATATATATATTAAAAAAATACCCTTTGGGGGTTTAGCTCAGTGGAAGACCATTTGACTAAAAATACCCTTTAACATTTATGTGTCACAAATATATTTTCTCCATTTGTAAATTTATTACTCTCTTAAAAATATTTTCTTATGTCTTGATATACACATTTATTTATTTATTTATTTTGTCTTTTTAGGGCCTCACCTGCAGCATACGGAGGTTCCCAGGCTCGGAGTTGAATAGGAGCTGCAGTTGCTGGGCTACACCAGAGCCACAGAAATGCCAGATCCAAGCCATGTCTGCAACCTATACTGACCTACAACTACAGCAATGCCATATCTTCAACCCACTGAGCAAGGCCAGGGATTGAGCCTACATCCTCATGGATGCTAGTCAGATTTCTTTCCACTGAGCCACAATGGGAATTCCCATTTTAATGTATTAAAATCTATTAATATTTTCCTGAGTAGTTTTTTCTTTGCTTCTTTTTGTATATTTTTTATAAAATAATTTCTTATTTTGAGGTCTTAAAATACACACTGATGCTTATTATAGATGTTTTGTTTCATACTTAGAAATACTTCCCTGAGGTTATGTTTCAATGTACAGTTAAAAAAATAAGAATTCAGAGTTCCTGTTGTGGCTCAGTGGTAACAAACCTGACTAGTATCCATGAGGACATGGATTCAATCCCTGGCCTCGCTCAGTGGGTTAAGGATCCAGTGTTGCTGTGAGTAGTGGTGTAGGTTGCAGATGTAGCTTATGTCTGGTGTTGCTATGGCTGTGGTGCAGACCAGCAGTACAGCTCTGATTTGACCCTAGCCTAGAAAGTTCCATATGCCATGGATGTGGCCCTAAAAGAACCAAAAAAAAAAAAAAATCCAATTATGTTTATTCTTTAAGAAATACACTATTTCCCTAGTATTACTCTCAGTCCATTCTTTCCATATCAATTTGCAATGTCACCCTTTCCATATAACATGCTGCCATAAATCTGGGAACATTTTCTCTTCTATTATTTGGCTTAGCTCAGCAAATGTCACTGCTCTCTTACAGAACTATAATTTTAAACTAAAAATTAATGTCTTATGGACATTTCCATTTTTATTCTACTTCAATATTGATAAATTATTCTTGACCTTTTGTGTTCTCATGAGGTTTTTAGTTATAGTATATCAATATCTACCAAAATGAGATCTTTAAATCTTTGATGTTAATTTGGGGAAAACTAAAATTTTTAAAATACTATATTTTTATGTCAGGACCACAGAGTATCTCTTCACTTACTAAAGATGACTTTAATATCTTTCAATAAAATTTTGCCATATTCCCCATAAAATACTTCATATTTTAACTACTTTTAACCCTACTTGTCCTTTTTTCTGAAAGTAATTTCAAGTTATATCTTAAAATTCGCTTATTCTTCCATTTATTCTGACATATAGAAATGGACAACAACTATTTTAACTGTGCACATATATTACTTTGATAACACTAAAAATAATTTTAGGGGCTAAAAACAAGATAAACTTAGCATCATCAAATTCTAAAGGGTGTTGTAAGTCATGCATATGAACGTAGTCTCACAGCAAGCATGACCATAAATCTCATGACTGCTCTCCTAATCTGATCAGTAGTTCTTTTTTCTTTTGTTGGCCTGGTATCTGGCCAAATCTTGGTTTTGTTTTATGAATTAGAATTTGAAGTCAACCTTTTCTAACAGTATAATGAACCATTTATGCATTATATGATAGGTTTCAAATTAGAATAGATATACGGTCATAATCTAAGTTTTGACACTTATTATTTTTTTTAAGGGTAAGATTCTTCTACAAATCTAGCTGACCTGAAGAGTGGCAGAAATTCAAACACTCAGACCTTTGGAGTTCTATAAATATTCTTTTTCTGCCATTGGAATTATGTTCTGTCATTCCTTTCTAGGAATGTTTTTCTGCTTCAAGGATGGACACAACTTTAAAATTTATAAGAAAGTGATTTTTTAAATTTATGATATACTCAATTAAAAAACTGTTTACTATATATCCAAAAATGTTTTAAGATTAGAAATGCTTAATTAGGAGTTCCCGTCATGCCTCAGCAGAAACAAATCTGACTAGCATCCATGAGGGTGAAGGTTTGATCCCTGGCTTGCTCAGTGGGTTAAGAATCCAGCGTTGCCTTGAGCTGTGGTGTATGTCACAAACGCAGCTTGGATCCCCTGTTTGCTGTGGCTGTGGCGTAGGTCAGTGGCTACAGCTCCGATTCAACCCCTAGCCAGGAAACCTCCGTATGCTGCAGGTGTGGCCCTAAAAAAAAAAAAAAAAAAAAAAAAAAAAGAAATGCTTAATTAAAACACATACTCGTACATATACATGTGAATATGTACATATTCTTTTTTTACATATGTAATTATCAAATAATTCTGATGTTGATATACATACCATCTACATACTCATATTCTATGGTTATGTATATGTATAAAAAGCTCTCTTTAAAGGATAAGCATTTATGGGAAGGTGGTTGATAGTTTTTAATATGTACAATTTGATTATTAGTGAAAATTGCTTTTATCTAAATGCATTTCAGCACCTTTTATCTTCTATCTTCAATATCCAAGTCTCTGGAGTACAGTGAATCACAAAGAGGCCCAAAAAGAACTGTGTCTCTCTACATATTGATGCACATGTGGGTTGTGGTGAAAGGAAAGGTGAAGTCATGTTTTGCAGACAAGGAGCCAGATGTGCTTCTGAGAGCTCATTTCATTGTTCCTACACATTTGGGAACATTTACTAATCTGAAATAGGACTTTAAATTAGAGTAAGCACACATTTGAACTAAAATGAAATACAGTACAATACTGCCTACCATTGGTACCCGAACAGCAATCATCACTTTTTGAAAAGGCAAATTTCAGAACCTCTGACCCAATAACGATAAGTCAAACTTCCAATGGAATAATATTTTCTTACCGAATTTTTGTTTAAAATTCTATGAAAACAAAGCTTAGAAACTTAATTTGGTTTAGCAGATCAAAGAGACTCAGCATGATTTCACAAGAGTTGATAAGACAATAAAGTTGTCAATATAAAAGTACAAGGTACACTATAAAATATGAGGCAATTGAACACACTTTACTCAGTGTGATGTAACAGATTTGGATGTGATAATGTTGTGCTTCTTTCCCTTTTTGCATAACAAGAACATTTTCTACATATGCATTTAGCTTCTTCTACCCACATTTTGGGAAATAAAACTTCAGTAGGTTTCCCAGTGTACTTTCATAGAAACCTAGCCTTGAAAGAGAAAGAAAGTTATGCTATATGTTAGGGGATGTTTGGTTCATTTCTCCTAGTAACATATGTTAACACAATGTGGGTTAACTCTGTAGTTATTTATCCAAAACTTCTCTCTCTTACAGGCAAATAGTTATATTCTAGGACAGGTACCTAGGTTAGATAGGAAGCTACCTAGAAAACTGGAGCATTATTCTCTTAGCTATTTACATTTCAGGAAGACATATCTATATTGTAAGGGCTTTCTGGTTCTTGGAGATATTTTAATTACATACAAAAGTACTGTAATAAAGAGGAAATCCTTTTAGAAGAGGAAGGGGATAGCTGCCCCCTACACCTCTGTAAACAAAGAAAAGCCATTTCCACTTCTCTCATTTTGGAATATTCCGCCACTCTCCTTCGACAACTGACCTATATCTTGTTGTATTGCCATGAGGGATAAGGATAAGGAAAAAGTGGGATCACCACACTCATTATATACTGTGTAGATTTAATAAGATCTTTGTCTCTAATTCAAAACACCTATGTCATTAAAAAACTAAAAAATACTGTAACCATATTATCCAGCAATCCCATTTCTGAGCCTATGTATCTGGAGAAAACTCTAATTTGAAAAGATATATGCACCCCAATGTTTATAGATGCACTATTTAGAGTAGCCAATACATGGAAGTAAACTAAGTGTCCATCAACATATGGGTGCATAAAGAAAATGCGATTGAATATTATTCAGCCATTAAAAATAATAATACAATTGACTATTATTCAGCCATTAAAAATAATAATACAATTTGCAGCAACCTGGAAGGACTTAGATGATCATATTAAGTGAAGTAAGTCAGACCAATGCGACAAAAACATCAAATAACTCACTTATATGTGGAATCTAAAAAAATGATACAAGTGAATTTCTTTACAAAATAAAAAGACTCACAGACACAGAAAACACCTTATGATTACTGAAGAGAAAAGGGGGTGGTGAGATATAAACTAGAAGTCTGGAATTAGCATATGCAAACTACTATATATAAAATAGATAAACAACAAGGTCTGACTGTATGGCACAGAGAACTATACTCAGTATCGTATAACAAACTATAGTTGAAAAGAATCTGAAAAAGAAAATGAATGACAATCACTTTGCTATACACTAAAATCAGTTGATTATAAATCACCTATACTTCAATTAAAAAAATAAAGTATCTCATATGTCCATTTAGGATAAAATAAAGATAAAAGTGTTTCTAATTAATGAATAAAGAGAGCAAATAATTTTAAGTGGTTTATAATTTTGTGAGTCCCAGGTATTGAAGAACTTTTACACACTTGACCAATATATTCCGTTAAGAGCTCCCCGGGGGGCCTAGTGGTTAAGAATTTAGCATTGTCACTGCTGTGGGAACTTCCCTGGCGTGGGAACTTCCACATGCTGTGGGTGTGGCCATAAACAAATAAAACAAAATAAAAACAAATATATTCTGTATTTTAAAATCATTTCTCCATAAAGCATGAAAAATGTCACAGGTTTCTTAAATGTAAATAAATGCATTTCAAACAATGGCCTAACAAAGTATCCAGAAGGTGGTAAGTTTCTTTTATATTTAAAACAGACAATTACAAGAGCCCCAAACCCCAAGTCAGTCAATCAGATTTAGGTAAGATATACATTCAAAGAGATCCTCAACAAATAATTTCTGGTGGGATTTTCAAATAGAAATTGAATAATGATAATAGTGACAAAAATAATAATTACAATTCCCCAATTTTGAGTGTTTATTTTGTGCCAGAAACTCTGCTAAAAATCTTTATAGAAAAATTATTTTTTACCATGTATACAACAAATTTCTATTCTAAAGATAATCATAGTTTTCACTTTTTCACTCTTCAGTACTGATCTAAATTTCCAACTCATCAAGAGGTTTTTACAGTATACTGCATTGTGTTCTAGGTTGGCACTCTGTTTCTTTTCTTTGCTAGCACTTACCAAAGTCTATTGTGAACTCATTGATTTTTAAAAATTTTTAAATTGCAGTATATATGATTTACAGTGTTATGTTAGTTTCAGCAAGGTGATTCAGTGATAATATATGTATATTCTTATTTTTCCATTATAGGTTATTACAAGATATTGAATACAGTTCCCTGTACTATGCAGTAGGTCCTTGTTTTGAAGGATGGATTTTTAATTGGATGTGATATACCTCCCCAAAAGAATGTAAGTTCCAATAAGGAAAAAATATTATGACTTTTACAGGAATTTATTACCAGTACCTAGCATTGTGTTTGTGCAGTAATGCTCACTATACATTTTTAAATGCATGAAAATGTGAATAACTTCTCTATGGTCCAACACATACTTAGGCACAGACCAGGGATATAAGCCAAGCCTGTCTCACTGCAAAACCTGTTTCTTCATCATTATACAAAATGGCTTTGTCTGAGTATTTTACAGTTAAGATTCTTGGATTTCAAATATGAGACTCAAACTCTTCCTTTCAGCTTTCTCATACAGTTTCTAAACGATTGTCTCAATTTTTCTGGCTATTTTTGGTGCCATCTGAAGATGCAAAACTTTATTTATAAGACATCAGCTACTCACACATTAACATTTAGCAAGATTTTCTCCACTGGGGGTGTTAAGTGTAAAATGAGAAACATTCTCTGAGAATTGTAGTGCAGTTGAAGTTGTCTTCATTGGGAGTAAAGTGAGAACGCATTAATTTATAGATCCTCTGTTTCTTTCTTTCACTTAGCTCCATTTTTATTGCCAAGTCATTACTCTAAGAGAGTGCAGGGGTAACATATGCTTGGCCTTGGCTTCCACCTTCCCTAGGGTGTTTTCTGTCTGATTTGAATGGTGACAGGGAGGTCTGGCAATGAATGACTATGGTGCTTGGGAATACGAGGAAATGATACAAATACTTTGTAACTAATTAAAAATCTGTAGTGTTGACATCTGCTTAATAAACGTAGTCATCCCATAAGTTGATAGCAGACCATCTCGAGTGGTGAGGGTCTGATGCAGCCTCTTTAAATAAAGTAATTATGAAGTGTAGTGGCATGGATATAAACTTGGAGATCATCCAAATAAAGTCATAAAATGTGCTAATTAGTTCAGAGGATTAGAATGCAGTTAAAAAAAATTACAACACTATTTTACAAGGGAACTAACTTTTCTACTCCAGAGTCTAAAAAAATGTACCTGAGTATTAGAAAAAGTTACTGGGTTTCAATTCTTCTTGAAATTTTAGAGTAATATTGGTTTGTATTTAGGTTTAGACATGTTACAGGAGTGGCTTTTAATTTACCTATTGAGTTAACAGAAAACAAGAGTATCATTTTACAACCAATTGACAATTTAATGATTCTGCCAAAATGTTGAATAATTTATTAAAACACTTAGAGAATGCATCAAAATCCTACTATTTAAATCAAAATATTGTCATAATAAATCAAATGTCCTTTATTTGTACATGTACGTATTTTTATTTATCCTCGACTAAAAAAGGCAAAAAAAGGTTTTTCCTGGGCCTCTGTTTTAATTTCACCTGGTTATATACCTAAGAGTGAAACCACCAGGACAGACAGTAATTCTGTGTTTAACATTCTGAGGAAGTGCCAAGTTATTTTTCAAAGTAGCTACACCATTTGACAATCTTATCAGAAGTCTATGAGATTCCAAATTACCTACTTCTCAGTGATTATCACCTGTCTTGGGAACACAGCTATCCTATTGGATATAAAATAGTAACACATTGTGATTTTGATTTGCACATCCTTACTGACTATTGATTTTGAGCATCTTTCATGTGCTTATTGGCTATTTGCATATCTTCTTTGTAGAAATGATTATTCAAATACTTTGCTCATTATCAAATTGAGTTATTTGGGTTTTTATTATTCAATTATTATTTATTTCTATTTATTATTCATTTGTAGAGTTATTTATATATACTGGATATCAGTCTGAAATTAGATAAATGATTTGCGAACATTTTTTCCCCATTATATATTGGAAAAAAAAAAAAGGATTCCAATTTTGATTTAGACTTTGGATTTTGGAGGCAACATATTTGTCACTTGGGTGGGTTGCTCTGGCCTATTTATTGAGTGACTGAAAAGCTTCTTGTTTTGTGTGGGGCTCAGCCTAGGAGGAGGCTCTGCAACAGGTCCAGGCTGCTAAGCAAGCTTCTCATTCACTTGGGCCATATGGTCTAACAGATCCAGTGGTGCTTCAGGTGTCGGTGGCAGAGAGGGAAACTGTTGAAGCTTCTGGCAGGCCCTTAGGACTGTGGAGCAAAGTCCTGCCATCCTCTGCTGAACTATTCTCCTTTTGAGAAACAGCTCTTGGCCTGTTACTGGGCTTAGCAGAGGCTGAACCCTTAACCACAACCCAGCATATGCAACCTGAGCTGCCCATCTGACACACCAACCCATCATGTTGGGAGTGCACAGCAACACTTCAGCATCAAATATAAGTTGTATGTATGAATAGCCCCAAGCAGGCTCTGAAGGCCCACATAAATTATATGAAGAAGTAGCTCAGATACCCATGGTTGCCACTCCTGCAACATTGCCTTCCCTCCCCCAGCCTTCCCCTCTGGCCTACAATCAGTTCACAGAGGAAGAGAAGAGCCAGGCCTGGTTTAGACATGGTTCTGTATGCCCCTGAAAGTGAGCAGCTTCAGCACGATAGCCCATTCTGGGCCATCCCTGAAAGACAGTGATGAAGCAAAACTCTCCTAGTAGGCAGAGCTTAGAGAAGTGGACCTTATTGTTCATTCTTCCTGGAAGGAGAAATGGCCAGACATGCAATCATATAGTCATTCATGAGCTGTGGCCTAAGAGAAATTGTGAGATAATAAGTACATCTTGTTTTAAGCCTCTAAGCTTATAGTAGTTTATTAGACCATAAAGATAATACTTAAGGCACAGTGGGTCAGGAGTTCCTGCTAAATGTATGTTGAGTCATCTTTGCCTGTCTTCAGGGAGTTTTTGTCTTCTTTTTAATATTATGGTCATTACAGTCATATGTTGCTGATACACACTTTCTGTGTGTGAGCATTTGTGTCTGAGTGTGGTTCATTTTGCTATCTTAGTTTTCCTATTTGTAACAAATTTTCTATGGCATACTTTCATAAACTTGGTGACTTAACAGCAGATTTTTATTCTCTTACTGTTCTAGGGGCCAGAGGTCTGAAATTGAAGTGGCAGCAGTGCTGTGCTCCTCTCAGACGTTAGAGGAGATTCTATTCCTTGCATTTTTCCCAGCTTCTTATGGTATCTGCATTCCTTGGCTTGTGACTACTCAACTAGCACCATTTACAAAATCTTCTAAATTATCAACTATTTGAGAACACTGATCATTTGTTATCATATTTACTGTTTACCTCAGGCTTAACATTTTCAACACCATCATCACTCAGGAAATATTGTTTAATAGATAACACTAAGTTGGATTGCGATGATTATTGTACAACTATAAATGTAATAAATTCATTAAGTAATAAAAAATAAAATAAAATAACATTAAATTGTACGAGTATAGTAATAACCAAGACTTTATAACATAGAAAATGCCTACCTGAACTCAAGGCATTTCTAAATGAAGATAGGATGCCTTATGTCTACAGAATGGTTCTTTCTTTCGCTGACCTAATTTCCTAAGTTCATGACCCACGTCTTGGGAATATCAATCAATATAGCCTGTATATACCAACTACTGTGTGTGGAAGGCATTTGAGTACCCGTCACACATAAGCACAGACCCATGATAAAATCCTAGGAGTCTGTTCATCTACCTCTCCAGGGACACAGAGTAATCTTAGACATGTAATGGAAGACAAGCTCTCACATCCTTCCCCCAATCAGTATAACCTATTGTAATGAATAGTGACTGATTTCTCAAATTTGAGCCAGATCCTAGATTATCATGGTGTTTTTAAAACTTAATAAGTTATATTGTATTTTGTTAATATAGCCTTTATAAATTTGATATATCGGTCTCGGGTTTGCAGGCAGCAGCCTGCAATACTTATCTAACTTTTCCTTTGTACACCTGTATTACACAAAAATTGGAAAGGAGACTCCTCCCCAAGAGAGTTTTCTTATGTGAATGTATAACAAAACTTACTTGGGTTAGAGGCTGTGCTTCTTAACTTTTCGTTGTTTAGATATTTTCCATGATATAACTCTTTATTTCAAAATCCCTGCCAAGATGGCTAGGACAATATCCTGCAAAGAGTGCTAAATGTTAATTTCCTAATGATTACAACAAACATAATCATGCATTGCTTATACTAAGGCTTAATCTTTTCTTTATTTCCTTTTTTTTTTTTTTTTTTTTTTTCTTCCTGTGCTTCTTTTCTGATCCAGGTTACAGCTCAGGGAAATATTATCAGAGTAATATTATACAATTAACTATTATATTGAATACATACAAGCCCCTTTGTTTCAAAAAAGGTTTTACACTAATATTACCAAATTCAATTCAATTAATTCAATATTTAGGAAATTCCATTGTTCTGCAGGTCCTGTACAAGGCACTAGATATACAGAAGAGAACTGGAAGACAAGGCATGCTATTTCCTGGAATTTGAAGTATTTGAATCATTACTCCAATTGCTTATCCATATGTCTAATTTACTAGGGGAGGAAGTGAAAATAAGTGAAAAACATAACATGACCCCTTCCTGAGAACCATGTTTTGTTAATATGAGGTTGTTAAATGCAGCAAATTAGAAGCTATTTGAGAGACTATGCAGTAGTTTTCCATTCCTAGTTCCAAATATTTCTAAATGAACAGAGTATTAAGAAAGTAGAACATTTTTAGAAAATTCAATCTTTATTACTGAAATGATATTATTCAAATACATTAGTTATGGAAAAGTTTTTTTAAATGAGATAATATTTAATATGTTATAATTTTTCAATTCACAAAATAAGAACTTTTGGAGGCTAATGATGAAGCTATATAACTGTTTATTGTTAACACATTTTATTCTTTACTTGAGTTTAGGTAGAAAACATGTCTTTTTTTATCTACAATTTTGCTAGTTAGAAGTAATAATAATATTATGAAAGTAATGGTGGTAAAATAATCACCAAAAAATAAGGAAAGTTAGAAGAGTTAAGTGAAGATGAAGCGTTAGTAACTCAGAGAGAAAAAATTTTTAACATCCCTGTAGAGATCAAGCAGTTATAGTATATCATATGACTCAGAATCATTCAGATTTTGAAACTAGATTTTGGATGATAATAGTTTTATATAAAATATAGAGGCAGGAAATCAAGTTCTATTAAAAAAAAAATCCCCTAATGTCTCCCTGTATAATAGGTTTTTCCAATTTGGGGAAATATAAAATCCTTTTCAATATTATCTCAAACAGCAGTGGGAAAATATTCTAGCCATTCTCTGTATAAGAAGTAATGCCATCTGAGATAAATATCCTTTAAGAACTATGTGAAAGAAGAGCTGTAACAGGTATATGTTAAAAACTACTACAATTACTAGTTGCATATTTAAGGAATGGTTCATGTGCTGAAAAAAATGATTAGTTTTTATCATTCCACAAGTAGGTTATCACTGTGCTCCAAAATTTAAATAGTGAAATTAAATTAAAAAGCTCTGTGCATTTCCATTAGGTGAATGTAAGGGTTTCTTGAAATCCTTTATTCATATTTTATCTCATTTATTTAAATCTACCCTAAAGTCACAAGTCTAACACTCTTGATGAACCTCATGATTTAATCAATTATAAAGAACTTTTAGTAATTATCCATTGTCAATAAAAGCACAGACCTTGGAGTTAAACCCATTCTAAAAATCTATGATCTATGATTATTCTATCATTTTAGTAGATATCTATTTTAATACTATTTTTGGAGCTTCTCCATACTTCTACTCGTAAAACTCTTTTTGGGGGGAATTATTTTTTTCCAATTCTAACACAGTGCTACTGTCAAGGCTGCTAATTGGTAGCTGTTGTATCTCTGGATACATCAGCAATTATTTGATCTAACTGGGGTTGGTTTTCAATTTTAAACTACATGGAAAATAATTCATACTCGCTGATAGTGGAGATGGAATATGTAAGCCTGGAGGTAATTGGTGTTCATGATTCCTGCCTAGTTGAAAAATTAAACATAATAGAATAAAACCAAAACACAAAACAAAATAGGAAGGGAAAACTAAAAATAAAATACAGTGCTATAAGAATTCCACTGGCTGAGGTATTATTCTATATTCTTACCATTACCATAGTTACTTATGTGAGATACTAATTTTCTATTTGTTTTATTTATTCACTATTATTACCTTCTCTTTTGCTTTGTGTTTATTTTGTTCTAAATCGATTAAAGTTTAGATTATTTCTCTTGCAAAAAGTGCTGCCTACTACAACTTCCTATCACATGTAACTTGAGCCAAAACTGCTTCACTTGTAAAACTATTATAATATTTGAGTCAGTAAAGTTGTTTAGGTTTGAAGTAACAGAAAATCAAACAATCAAAGTGAATTAAATAATTCTGAGTATTGGATCGCTAAAAATTTCAAAGTAGGTTTGCATTAACTAATCATCCGGCAGCTCAATGATATCACCGAAACTATATTCTTTCTACTCTGATCTTTGTAGGATCAGTTTCATCTGAAAATAGCACCCCTCATGGCTGCTGAAGTAACATTCTCTTCTGTTCACAAAAACCAGATAATAATGCATTTTGAAATTTCCTGGAAAATAGCTTAAAGCCTCTGATTGAAACAGTTTAGGTCAGTTGCTTCAAGTTCACATAACAATGCTGGTCTGTACACTCTTAGTTACTGGTTCACAGTAAGATAAATAGAAAAACTGGCAGCAAGTATGTAGAAAAGAATGCAGTCATTAATACTGTGGAGACAAAATTTTATGTTTAATGTAAAAAGAAATGGTTTGCGCTTGTATCTTGTAAATACATAGTTTTTAAATTAATGTTTCTCATACTAAGTTACTTTGTATAGATAAATATGATCCTTTGGACATAATAAGAAAAAGACAGTTAACAAACTATTTTCTACCACACAATTTTAGTTTAGGTCACAAACCAAGTATACAAAAACCACATGTGGTGGTACAGTGGATGGAATATCCTATTGTCTTATCCTTGATCATCTGTCTGCCTATGTACTTTTTTTTGGAGAAAGTACTAAAATAATAAAATTAGGGAAAGCACTTAGCCCTCAGAAACTTAACCTGATCATTAGTTACATTGATTGTTACAGCAATCAACATATTCATAACCTACCAAATCATCTCGTTAACACAATTAAAGTACAAGATGACTTTTGTTGGCTTCCAAAGTAATATTATGCTTTCTTCAGTTGTCTAATGATCTAGATATTTTGATAGGATGTTTACTTCAATGTACGGTCAAGAATGAGATAAATCACCTCATCTTTCAAGGAAGGACTTATTGTCCCAGTTTTCAGCAGGCACACCCCAGCTCTAAGTTCCTAAGAGTTTGCTTCAGCTGCAGGAAATTGTCTTGCATAAGGGCACACTTTTCCAAGGCAGTCTCCATCCGTGACCACTTTGGTAAGTAGAGGTATAAAATGTTGACCATTTCAGTGCAACATGGAGCCACTCTAATGGCCTTATATTGCTGTATATTTCTCCATTGTTTTGCCTAAGTCTGCATTGAACTTGCACTGGTAAAGGGAACCAAAATAAAATAATGGATAGGGAATGATATCTTGATTTTTGGATCTTTCTCCCAAGATTCATGGGTTAAAGTCCCTGGAAGACTATATAAACTAACTATATGATGGCTCTAGAAGCATGAGAAAGCAGCAATATGAGCAGATAAAACTCTAGAATTGCTGTAGCAGACAATTTAAGAAGGAAATAATTGTTGGAGGAAGTCATCATGCTGGAGTGTATTTACTATGTGAGAATACAGGACTCACGAGATGATAATGCCCCTTTGGAAAGCCCAGAGGATTCACATTTACTAAAGCTATAAAGAATGCACTGGTAAAGGGAGGACACTAATATGATTAAATAATATCACATAGCTCTCCTCCGTAAGACACCCTGAAGTTTGAAAGATTGGCAGAACTAGGCTTACTGGAATAAACACAGATGATAAAACCCTGAAACTACAGAGAGCAATATACGACAGAGTGCGGTGCTTTAGAGCCAAGAGCTAGAATATCACAATATCTTATTGACTGGCAGGGTCAGAGTGGCAGCCAAGGGTTTTGACTCCAGGATAGTTATGGAGATGGATGATAGAACATAGTGTCCCTAAGAACAAAAAAGACAGGTCAGTTAACAAGGGTACTACCCAAGTCTTACCATTACAGGAAACAGAGAATGGTTGACTAGGCAGCTGAAGGCAGCCAACCTAATAAAAATGTTTGATCTCTTGCCCAGTTTCTGGACTCTAGTTATTTTCAGATTTAGAATCTATTGACTGAGGAGGTGGCCATGTCTTAGGGAAGAAGAATTCAGCAAAGCATGTCAAATGTATTCATTAATGAATACCCAGTCTTTCCACAAAAAGACAGATGGCATTTAGGGCAAAAGTAAACTAACATTTTGAGGCCTCTTAGACACAAAGACTTAATGCATCATTATGCTCCCCTTGTTATAATGGAGTCCTGAGCAAGGTACAGCTTGCTGTGGATCCATTAGGACCCATTAATCCACTTAGTGGTCATTTTACAATCCCTAAATGTGTAGTTGTGATTGGCATACATAATACTTGGCATAACTCTCACATTGACTCCTTGGTCTGTGCAGTAAGGTCTCTCACGGAACAGAAGGCAAAATGAAGACAATGACACTGTCACTCGGCCAAGATAGGAAATAGAAAATAGTAATGCATTCTGGCCAAATAGTTTAAATTAACAAGGACGGAAAGGATGCAGAGGAAACGGACCCCATCAGTACCTCCTTCTAGTTTACCAGTTTGGCCCCTGCACAAAATATATCGATCCTGTAGTATGACTCTATGCTTTTACCAACTCAGACAAGTAGTTCCAATTGCAATGCTAGAAATGTCCTTACTAGAATAGATTATTATGGCCTTGGATATAGGGATGCAGCATTGATTTGGTAAGTGCATTATTTTGTTTTTTATTATTATCAAAAAAGAGGACTAGAAACTTCATATTTGCATGGAAGAGTAACAATTCACATTTACAGTTTTGTTCCAGATCTGTAGTAACTCTTTTGTCCTCTACCGTTTTATAGTACTAAAATATCTGAACCATTTGGATATCTAAACAAAACGTCAGATTGACCCACTACCTTACATAAGATAAATAGTCAAGCACTGTTTAGCACCTCAGAGGCCCTGGTAAGAGAGAATGCACTCCAGAGAGTAGGAAATAAACCTTATACAGATACAGGGCCTAAAATATCATTTTTAGTGAAAGCAGACAGCATTTCTCTTCTCAGATTCCAATATTATGTAGATAAACAGAATTCTTAAATTTGAATGTAATAACTCATAATTGAAAAATTGTTTCTACAGAAACAAGAGCTAAAATAAATACTTTAATATTATGATATTTGCATAATTTGTTGTTGTTCCAAACAAGAACATTAAGATTTGATCTCTTTGGTTTCCAAATGAGTCTGTATTAAAATACACATTTTAATGACTTAGAAACTCAGTTTCTTCTAATACTTGAATTTAATTGCTTGTGGTATTAATCAATGTATTAAATCAACTTCAAATTCCATATAATTAGAATTGCTTGAAGGAATACATTGTTAGAATTAAAGATTCTCCAACAAGAAAATAATTAAACTGTTAAAATCTCTGACAAAGGGAATTAGCACTGTAAATTATTTTAACTTTGCTGGTGCTATATGATTTAATGACAGCTTTTGTGCATGACAGAAATCATGAACCAATATGTGTAGAATGTATTTTGAAAAAACCTAGTTATTGTCAGTTTTGATTAGCTAGGTTAATCACAGAAAATAGTAAAGTAAATAATTTAAACCCAAAACAATACTCAAATAATTAATATGTTGCTTTCCAGAATACTTTTTCTCCACTGATTTAACTTCCTAGTTATGGCCTTCTACCTTTAAAGTAGAAGTCATTTAATTCCAATGACTTCACTATTATCCCTTCTTCAGCTTATTTAGAAATATTTTCTCCATTTATTGTTACTTAATTTAAAACTCATAGTCCATTCTACTCTTTGACATATTTATTAAAACAAAAAAGTTTTTTAATCCTAACATCTAAAAAAATTTCCAGTAATATTGTTCCCCCATTTTTCTTTTGGTGGGCAAAGATGATCAAAATCTCTAAAAATTCACTTAAAGTAAAAAGGAAGTCAGTAAATTATAGTATTAAAAATTAAGAATATACTTTTTTTTTTTTTGCTTTTAAGGGCTGCACCCACAGCATATGGAGGTCAAATTGGAGCTACAGCTGCCGGCCTACACCACAGCAACAGAGGATCCAATCCGCATCTGTGACCTACCCAACAACTCACGTCAATGCTAGATCCCTAACCCAGTGAGCCAGGCCAGGGATTGAACTGTAACCTCATGTTTCCTAATCAGATTTGTTTCAGCTGTGCCACACTGGGAACTCCAAGAATATACATTTTTAGTATATTTTTTAATTACATGAAACTATTGAGCATTTGAGTAATTATTTTAGAAAGTAAATGCTAATGACATTCCTTATGCACTAACCTTTCTCAGAATACACTTTTAACGATTTCTACAGAATTGAAAAGTTTTTGAAGACTGTTTATCGCACATTACATATTACAAAAAAAGTAAATTGAGCATTCTAATAACTATATGGAGTTTTTAAAATTATATGAATTGACTATGTCAAAATTTTCCTATTACATAATTTGAGTCACATGTAATCTGTGATACTTAAACTATGAAGCATTTGTTTAGAAAAAGAACAAAGAGACATAATTAGAAGAAATTGTTCTAAATACGTCAAATGAATTCCTAAAGTTATAATTGCCTTACTAGTTTTATTTTAATAAAACTTTTTAACAACAATAATAATGCCAATTTCAGTATGAATAGTCCTTAACTTTCTTCCCTTTTCTTTCTTTAGGTGGGTAAAACTGACTCTCTGGTTTCTTTGTAGTGTTTAAATTCTGGGTGCATGACTTAATTTTTTCTTCTAAGTTTCAAATAAATCATGACTTCTGTTAACAAATGAACAACTTCTGTACTTTAACAAAATTATTTTAGAATATTTATGTTTCTGAGTTACAGTCGTGACTCAGTGGTTAACGAATCCAACTAGGAACCATGAGGTAGCAGATTCTATCCCTGACCTTGCTCAGTGGGTTAAGGATCTGGCGTTGCCATGAGCTGTGGTGTAGGTTGCAGACGTGGCTCGGATCCCACGTTGCTGTGGTTCTGGCGTAGGCTGGTGGCTGCAGCTCCAATTCGACCCCTGGCCTGGGAACCTCCATATCCCGCCGGTGCGGCCCCAAAAAAGGCAATAAGACAAAATAAAAAATAATAATAATAATAATATTTATGTTTGGCAAGATTAGAAATTTTGATTTTCTGTTTCACACTGTGCTCTATCTATATATATGGAGTACAAATAATTTGTAAGCATTATTTCACTGCCATTTTTGGATGATTTACTATTTCATAAAATAAATAATATAAACATGTAGTGTTTTCAGCCAGTCATTAACTGTAGTATTTAAGAGGGCAAAAGAAAGGACAACACTACACAGAAGACAATTTTTAGGAAAAGTTAGCTGACTGCTCTCTTATGAATATTTATTAGAAATTCCAATTTTAAACACTGGAATGGTTATCATTAATTACAGCAAAATAATTACTATGGCATATATAATATTATAATACATATATCATGTAATTATATATACAATGAAATGAATACCAATAATAACGTCAGTTGTAGAATCTAAGCATTTCCAGGAAAACTTAAAGGAACTCTCAACCTTGACACTGTTTTTATTGTTGTTATTGTTATTTACCTTTTTACAAGTCCTGATACGACAACTCCCATTAATAGACAAACATCATTTGAAAAACTATCCTATTACGATTTGTTTCATTAAAATATCCTTAATTGATTTACAAGTTAAGCAAGGTAAAACACTTCCAAACAACAAAGTGTAAACAAATAAAAAAAATTGGGGCTTATATTAATTTCCTTAAAAATGCGTAAATGGAAGATTGATTGATCATTCTGAAAATAAGTTAGAAGGAAAATCTGAGGTCTTTTTTGATGTGGCAGTTATTCTTTTATTATTATTTTTGATTTGCATTGGCCTGGAATATTTAAATAATTTAGGTATAGTCCTAGAATAATAATTATTATTATTAGGTATATTCCTAGAATTATTATTATTATTTTTGATTTGTATTGGCCCGGAATATTTAAATAGTTTAGGTATATTCCTAGAATAATTTGGATCAAGTTATTGATCCAAATTCTCCAACACACAATTCTCCAACACACATTGCTAAAAAGATTAGTTCAAAAAAATAATGATGAAAAGGGTTTATTGGAAAGGGTAAAATTATGATTTATACTTTTTATAAATATTCCACCAGCTTGGAACAATTAGTAGTTATGATAGGAAACACAAAGTAAATATTTTAAAAATTAAACAAGATCACTGCAATAATAAGCTAGCCAATACTCTTATAAAACAAATTACATGAGTTAGTAATATGCAGCTTTCTGCATTTTGGTTCTACTTTGTATTTCTTCATATACAATTTGAGAGTAGCCTCAAGTCAAATATATAGGTCACTCACTAGGTTATTTAGTTTCTGGTTCCTCAGCTACTTGATCTTCCAACAACATCATCCTGTCAAATGTTGCCTTTTTATTGACAAGTATATTGATTTCCTGATTAATGCACAATTATTTTATTGACAGTTACTGCAAGAGACATAATTTTAATGTTTGTATGATCAATAGTTTTAGCAACACTCAAATTTCCTAATGTTAACTTGAAGGGCTCTAACTGTAAGAAACTGTATATCTCTTGATAAATACAGGAAAAATATTGTAAACATTAACAAACCAAAGAAAAACGGGTGACCTATTTGGTGTTCTATTATATTTTACTCCCAAAGAAAAGGAGGAAAAAACAAACAAAAGAAAAAAACCTAGTAATGAATAGAAAAGGCAAGTCATCAGATGCTGGTGTTTAAGGTTGAACAGAACATACAAAAAGCAAGTACATTATAATCCTCACATTCTAGTTTTTTTCTTAGAGTCTATAAATACATGTTTTAAAAGTTTCTCAATTCTTAATAGATCCAATCAACTTAATTAGCATAATGTAATTCAATGATTGTAATAGTACCTTTTAGATTTAAAACATCTATCTTTAAAATAAGGTATATCACAGTGATTGCCTAAAACATAATAAAGCTTTACTAAAAAATTATAACCGTTCTTACAATTACTGGAATTTTGTTGAATATGTATTTTTATTTATCATGTTAAAAGTTAAATAACTCACCCCAAAAACTACTTGAACTGATCAACAAATTCAGCAAAGTAGCAGGATATAAGGTTAGCATTCAGAAATCAGTCTCATTTCTGTATACTAATAATGAAATATTAGAAAAGGAATACAAAAATACAAAATTGTACCCCAAAAAATCAAATACCTGGGAGGCAAAGGACCTATATGCCGAGAACTATAAAACTTTAATCAAGGAATTTAAAGAAGATACCAAGAAATGGAAAGATATTCCATGATCATGGGATGGAAAAATTAATATTGTAAAAATGGCCATACTACCCAAAGCAATCTACAGATTCAATGCAATCCCTATCAAATTACCCATGACATTTTTCACAGAACTACAACAAACAATCCAAAAATTTATATGCAACTACAAAAGACCCAGAATTACCAAAACAATCCTGAGGAACAAAAACGAAGCAGAGGGCATCACTCTCCCAGACTTCAGGAAATATTACAAAGCCACAGTCATCAAGACAGTGTACTATTGGTACCAAAACAGACATAGAGACCAATGGAACAGAACAGAGAATGCAGAAATAAACCCAGACACCTATGGTCAATTAATTCTTTGACAAAGGAGGCAAGAACATAAAATGGGAAAAAGACAGACTTTTCAGCAGATATTGCCAGGAAACCTGGACAGCTAAATGCAAATCAATGAAAATAGAACGCACCCTCACACCATGCACAAAAGTAAACTCAAAATGGCTTAAAGACTTAAACACAGGACAAAACACCATCAAACTCCTGGAAGAGAACACAGGCAATACATTCTCTGGCATCAACCTTATGAATAATTTCTCAGGTCAGTCTCCCAAAGCAACAGAAATAAGAGCAAAAATAAACCAATGGGACCTCATTAAACTGACAAGCTTTTGCACAGCAAAGGAAACAAAAAGACAACTTACAGAATGGGACAAAATAGTTTCAAATGATGCAACTGACAAGAGCTTAATCTCTAAAATATATAAGCAACTTATACAACTCAACAGCAAAAAAGGCAAAAACCCAATTGAAAAATGGGCAAAAGACTTGAATAGATATTTCTCCAAAGAAAATACATAGATGGCCAACAAGTAAATGAAAAACTGCTCAACTTCACTGATTATTAGAGAAATGCAAATCAAAACTACCATGATATGATTGGATTAGAAAGAAGTGGTATATATACACAATGGAATACTACTCAGCCATAAAAAAGAACAAAATAATGCCATTTTCAGTAACTTGGATGGAACTAGAGACTCTCATACTGAGTGAAATAAGTCAGTAAGAGAAAGACAAATACTATATGATATCACTTATATCTGGAATCTAATATATAGCAGAAATGAACTTTTCCACAGAAAAGAAAATAATGGACTTGGAGAATAGACTTGTGGTTGCCAAGAGGGAGGGGGAGGGAGTGAGATGCATTGGGAACTTAGTTAACAGATGCAGACTATTGCCTTTGAAATGGATTGGCAATGAGATCCTGCTGTATAGCACTGGGCACTATGTCTAGTCACTTATGATGGAGCATGATAATGTGAGAAAAAAGAATCTATACATGTGTGTTTGGGTCACCAGGCTGTACAGTAGAAAACTGACAGAACACTATAAACAGCTATAATGAAAAAAAATTATTATATATTAAAAAAAGTAAATGAATAAAGACTAAGTGGGTTTATTCCAGGTATGCAGGATTGGTTCAACATCCAAAAATGGATCATTGTAATCCAATATACCGAGTTAAAGAGAAATGTTATAGGATTCTATCTATTGATGAAGAAAAAGCATTTGACAAAATCCAACATCCATTTATGATAAAAAAAAAAAACTCTTAGAAAATTAGGATTCAATGGGTAAAGAACTTGGTAAGGAATATCAATGAAAACACTTTCATGTAATATCATACTTTATGACAAAAAACAGGGCACTTTTCATCTAAGATCATGAACAAGGCATGGATGTCTACTATTATTCACCATTACTTTTAGATGTACAATATGTGCACTGTAGTTTATGGAATGAATGGCCAATGAGGACCTGCTGTAGAGCATAGGGAACTCTACCCAGTATTCTGTGATATTCTATATGGGAAAAGAATCTGAAAAAAATGAATGTATATATATGTGTAACTGAGTCATTTTGCTATAAACCAGAAATTATCACAACTTTGTAAATCAACTATACTTCAAAAAAAAAAAAAAAAAAAAAAAAAAAAACTTGGGAGTTCCCGTCGTGGCGCAGTGGTTAACGAATCCGACTAGGAACCATGAGATTGCGGGTTCGGTCCCTGCCCTTGCTTGTGGGTTAACGATCCGGCGTTGCCGTGAGCTGTGGTGTAGGTTGCAGACGCGGCTCGGATCCCGCGTTGCTGTGGCTCTGGTGTAGGCTAGTGGCTGCAGCTCCGATTGGACCCCTAGCCTGGGAACCTCCATATGCCGCTGGAGCCGCCCAAGAAAAAGCAAAAAAAGACAAAAAAAAAAAAAAAAAAAAAAAAAACTTAAAAAATGAAAAAAAGTATGCTCTATGAAAGGAAAATAAATAGTTGGACATTATTAAAATTACAAATTTGGAGTTCCCTTGGGGTACAGTGGGTTAAGGATCTGGTGTTTTCACTGCAGTGTCTCAGGTCACTGCTGTGATGCAGGTTCAATCCCTGGCCCAGGAATTTCCACATGCTGTGGGCATGGCTAATTTTTTTTTCTTTTTTCTTTGCAAAATATATAGTTAAGTCAAATTATAAACCAAGAGAAAACATTTGCAAAACATTTATCTGATTAAGGACCTATATGCAAAACATGTAAAGAATCCTTAAAACTCAAAATTCAGAAAAAAACCAACTATGTAATTTTAAAAAAGTCTGACCAGATGGTTTTCCAATTAAGTTACACAGATAGAAAATAAGCATATGCAAAGATGATTAGCATCATATGTTATTTCTCTGTCAGCCCAGAGAGCCTATCAACAACATCACTCCAGTAGCAAAAAGCACGGCCTGACCCAAATTCTGGTTTCTATGTCATTCTCCAATAAAAGGAACCAACTCTCCATAGCAACTTGGCTGATACTAGAACTGAAGCACGAAACACACATGATTAGCCAAGAGCATCTCATAGTGCCAGAAAGTGAGGAAATACTTACACACACATACACACACGGAGGGGACATACCCAAGAGCCAAATGAAGGAGCTCCCAATGGCCAAAGCTGAAATAATTTGAACACAAAAATATAAAATAGTACTGGATTATAACAAAAAACTTAAACTATCTATAGATCTATCCTTATGAAAATAAATTATTGAAGAAATAAATCAGTAGAGAAGAGACAAATCTCCCTTGCAGACCAATTCCAATATTTATATAGATACTCTACTCTCAAGAAGGTGGAGTATAACTCCCCATTTCTTAAGTATGGGCTATGTATGCATTGTGACTTCTTTTCAAGCAGTACATTATGGAAGGGGCAAAAAGTGCAATGGGAGGAGAAGGGTGAAAATTATATCAACCAGGTGATCAAAGTTAACATGAAGAGTGGTAAATCATGACAAGTCATCCTAAGTTATACACCCTTAATGTGAGATGATGGGAGGTTCACTTAACTCTATGGTACTTCTCCCCCCAAAACTGAAACCTTAGTTTCATCATGAGGGATTAAAAAAAAAAATACAAATTCCAAAAGAGCAGCATCCCAGAAAATATCTTGCTAGTGATCCTCAACTCTCAAGGTAAATTTTTTAAAAGTGGAAAATCAGAAAAGTAGTCACAGCCAAGAAAAGCCTAAGGAAACATGGTGACTACATGCCATGTGGAATCCTAGACAGGATCTTGGAATACAAAAAAGGTCACTACCTTTAAAAAAGGAAATATGGACTTAGTTAATAATGATGTATCAATAAAGGTTCTTTATTTTTGACAAATGTACCGTATCAATATAAGATGTTGATAATAGAGTAAATGATGTGGGGAATATGGAAGTTCTCAAGCAAATCCCTAATTTTTCCGTAAATCTAAAAGTATGCTGAAAAAAAGTTTCAGAAAATAAATAAATTAGGAAAAAATAAACCCCAACTTCTGCTTAATTAACCACATAAGTTCTAAATCTTGTAAATGTTATGACAATATAAGTTAATAAATCTTATATTTTAATTAAAATTCACATGAAGAATTAGTAAAAATGGTGAAATTTAGCTATGATTTATATTCTCCAATTATAGCTAATAAAATCATTATGATCAAAAGATAAAATTCTGTATATTAGTCTCAATAATTTGAAAGGATTTACCCATTATTTTTCACCTATTTGTCAATAAAATCATATAAATCTTATGAAACATGGAGAATTCTAATTCAAATATTAATTTACCAGAGAGATAGTGAGAACTGGTATGCTAAATATAAGTTCTGTAATTGCCTCTTTGGGTGTCAGAATCACACTAAGAAGCATGTTAGACTGACTACAGCATGTGAATTGTATAATAGTTCTTTTCTGATATTTCACAAAGAAAACATTTAATCATGTCAATTTTTTCTAATGTTGACTATTATAAATATCACAATAAATCTCAAAGTTTCCAAAAAACTGGCATGCACATGATCTCATTTTGATCTAATTTCACAAGGTAATTTATTTATTTATTTTTTTCATCTTTTTAGGGCTGCACCCTCAGTATATGGAAGTTCCCAGGCTAGAAGTTGAATTGGAACTGTAGCTGCTGGCCTAAACCACAGCCACAGCAACACGGGATCTGAGCTGTGTCTGTAACCTATATCACGGCTCAAGGCAATGCTGCATCCTTAACCCATTGAGCAAGACCAGAGATCCAACCCACATCCTCATGGATACTAGTCAGGTTCTTTACTGCTGAGCCATGATGGGAACACCCACAAGGTAATTTCTGTAATATCCACTTTGCAAATTAGAAAACCACATCCTAGAAATGAAGTGATTAGATTGAGATCATATATTTAATGTTATATTGTTTTGACTACACACAAGTCTTCCAATTTAAAGTCTTGTCATCTTTCCATTGTTCTATTTTTTTTTTTTTTTTAATATCTTACAAAAAATTGGGTGATCACTGTCAACGGGACAATACAGGTGGAAACTCAATGTAAGACTGTAATGAAAGCAAATAAAACAGGCAGGTTTAGCCGGCATTATCACCATTTTTAACAGTATTTTGGAAAATTTAGTAAACTGACATTTTAATCCTTGCATGCACAATTATGATAACTCTATCTTCATTACATTTTTCTCTACATGAGCAAAAGTCAGTTTTATTCTACAATTATCATAACTAGAAATTCCAATGCATTCTATATTATATTAAATATAAGCTTCCTATAATATCTTCATATTTGTAAGTGTAGAACTTATTGAAAAATTGATGCTAATGTTCCATCTTTATTTTTCCACTCATCTTCCTCACAGCTTCATTGATAAGACCTTTTTTCCCAGACCTTTACTTCTTATTTACTATCTTATAATCAACAGTCACCCAGATATGGCAAGTTCCTTTGTTTTCTGCTCCAAATTATGTTTCCTGTTAATCATGTTTTCTGACAGACAATCCTTCCCTTAGTAGAAGCTGGAGGGTAGTAGAGGTGAAGAAATCTTTCCCTGACACTGCTGAAAAGAAATTTTGATACTTGCTATTAACCTAACTGGGGATCTGGAGAAACACATGTTCCTATATTCCTAAAATCTTTCAAGATAACTGTGAATGGTAACTGCGTCTTCCATGAAAGAACAGAACACAGTATCTTTTTATTTGAAGAAAAACTATTTCACTTGTTAAGGTAACTTTGATCTTCAGAAAAATCTCAGCATTATTGTGCTAATGACTTTGTGATTCTTTCTGGGGTTGGTTTAGATTGAAAGAGATAACAGATAACATAGGGGTAGAATTTGGCTTAGAGATGGAGGTGACAGCTAGTATATCCTATTACCCAAATGTTGTTCTTTCATTAAACTTAGCCCAAATATTTGCAAACCCTCAACAAGCATGATCACCTCTTGGTCAAATCCATTTTCATCAATTGCTAAGTTCTAGAAATTCCCAAGAATCACACTGCTATATATTCCTACCTGGCACCATCTGCATCTTATAATCTATTTTGCTTACTTATTGACAGAAAATTAAGTGCATCCTCCATTTAACACAAATTTCTCTAATCTAATTAGGCACAGCAACAACAATTTACTTACCATTAAATGCAATATTGAGGAAAATTGCAAAATTGGGGGGGGTAAAATTGAAATTAGAAAAAAAACTATGTTGAGGAGACTACAGACAAGATGGCAGGGTAGAAGGACTTGAGATCACCTCCTCTTATGAAAATACCAAAATAAAAACTGCTGAACAACCATCAACAAAATAGGCTGGGAGTTACCAAAAAGATATTCTATACGTAAAGACAAAAAAAAAAAAAAAGCCACGACAGGATGGTAGGAGGGGTGCTTTTTGTGATATAAGCAATCCCATTCCCACTGGGTGCATGACCCACAGACTGTAAAATAACTGTATCATAGAGGCTCTCCCATATGAGTGAGAGTTCTGAACCCTATGTCAGGCTCCCCAGCCTGAGGGTCTAGCATTGGGAGGAACAGCTCCCTGAGCATTTGACATTGGAGCCAGGAGGGCTTGGGCATAGAAGCTCTGCATATCTGGGGCAAACAGAAAAATCCATTCGTGGAGGGCACACATAAGGTTTCACATGCACTGTGCCCCAGGGCAAGCAGGGACCCCATAAGAATTTGGGGCAGTCCTATGAGCAGGGCCTGGAGGATCTCCTGGGAAACTAGGAGTCAGTTATGGCTCACTATGGGAATAAGACACTGGAGGTGGAGGTCCTAGGAAATAATCATTGACATGAGCTCCCCTGGAGGCTACCCTTTTGCAAAAATTCTGGCTCCACCCACCAGTGCCAAGAAGCCCCAGGCAAACAACAAACAGAGTGCAAACACAGCCCTTCCTGTCAGCAGATGGGCTGTCTGAAGTTGTCCCAGGCACAGAGCAGCCTCTAATCACACCCAGAGAAAAACAGCCCTGTGAACCAGAGGGACAAGACTCAGCTCCACCCACAAGTGGGTAGACACCCCTCCTCCCATCAGGAAGCTTGCCACAAGTCTCTGGATTAACTTTACCCACCAGTGGGCATACATTAGAAGCAAGAGAATATACAACTTTGCAGTCTACAGAAAGAGATCCCAAACACAGAAAGCTAGACAAAATTAAAAGGCAGAGAAATATGCTCCAGATGAAGGAATAAGACAAAAGTTGAGAAATACAGCTAAGTGAAGTGGAGATATGCCACCTACATGAAAAAATACTTTAGAGTAATGATAGTAAGAAACATCCAAGATCTTAGGGAAAAAATTGAGAAATTGAAAGAAATGTTTAACAGAGAAATAGATGATTTAAAGAATAAACAAGCTGAGATGAACAACAAAATAACCAAAATGATAGTTTCACTAGAAGAAATCAGTAGCAGGATACAGGAGGCAGAATAACCATCAGGCAATATGGAAGAAAGACTGGTATAACTAATAAATAACTAACACAGACTAGAATAAAGAAAAAAATTAAAATAAATGAGGATAATCTAGGTGATCACTGGGACAACTTTATATGCACTAACATTCATATTATTGGTGTGCTAGAAGGAGGAGAGCCAGAGAAAGTTCTGGAGAAAATATTTGAAGAGATAATACCTGGAACTTCTTGAATATGTGAAAGAAATCATTCACTCAAGTCCAGAAAGCACAATAAGTACCTTTTAGAATAAACCCAAGGAGAAACACCAAGAGATACACATTAATCAAACTGATCAAAATTAAAGAAAAAGAAAAATATTGAAAGCAACTAAGGAAAAGAAACAAATAACATACAGGGAACCCCAACAATGCTATCAGCTGATTTTTAAGCAGAAACTCTTCAGGTCAGGAGTGGCACAATATACTTAAAGTGAGGAAAGATAAATATTTACAACTAAGAATACTCTACCTAGCAAGGCTCTAATTCAGATTTGACAAAGAAATCAAAAGCTTTACAAACAAGCAAAAGCTAAGAGAATTCAGCATCACTATAGATATACAATAAATGCTAGAGGAACTTCTCTAAGCAGAGAAAATGCCACAACTACTAATAATGAAATTACAAATGAAAAGGCTCACCAAGGAAGGCAAACATAGTAAAAGTAAGGCAATCATCCACACACAAAGATGATATTAAAACTAGCAGTGGTGATAAGAGTACAAATACAGGATGTTGGAAACACATTTGAAATTAAGAAACTATCAACTTAAAACAATCTTGTATATATATAGACACCTATATCAAAAGTTCATGGAAATGACAGATTGCAAATCTACAATAGATACACACCAAAATAAGAAAAAGCAATACAAACACAACACTAAAGAAAGTCATTAAACCATGAGAGAAGAGAACAAAAGAAGGGAAGAAAAAAAAATCCAAGACAATCAAGAAAATGGCAATAAGGACCTACTTATCAATAATTTCCTTAAATGTAAATAGATAAAATACTCCAACCAAAATACATGTACTGCCTTTACAAAAAAATACCCACATATATGATGTCTACAAGAGACTCACTTCAGTTCTAGAGACATATACAGACTAAAGTGAGAAGATGGAAAAATATACTGCATGCAAATGGAAATCGAAAGAAAGCAGGAGTGGCATTACTCATATTGGACAAAATAAACTTTATTATTTTTTTGTCTTTTATGCTTTTAGGGCTGCACCTGTGGCATATGGAGGTTCTCAGGCTAGGGGTCAAATCAGAGCTATAGCTGCCAGCCTACACCAGAGCCACAGCAATGTCAGATTCAAGCTGCATCTGCAACCTACACCACAGCTCACGACAAAGCCAGATCCTTAACCCACTGAGTGAAGCCAGGGATTGAACCCACAACCTCATGGTTCCTAACTGGATTTGTTTCCACTGCACCACAATGGGAACTCCAAAATAAACTTTAAAATAATGACTGCAACAAGAGATCAAGAAGGGCATTACACAATGATCAAAGATCAATCCAAGGAAAAGGTAAAAGAATCTTAAATATAAATGCACCCAGCATGGGAGCACCTAAATATATGAGACTATTGCTAACAGACATAAAAGAAGAAATAGACAATAACAAAGATAGTGGGGTACATTAACACCCCTCTTACAGCAACAGACAGATCATCTAGAAAGAAAATCATCAAGGAAACACAGGTCTTAAATGACATACTAGACAAGACTGAATTCATCAAAATTTAGAACATTTCATCCAAAAGAAGCAGAATACACTTTCATCTCAAGTGGAAACAGAACATTCTCCAGGATAGATCACATTCTAAGCCACAAATCAAGCCTCAGTAAATTTAAGAAAATTTAAATCATATCAAGCATCATTTCTAAACACAACTCTTTGAGACTAGACATCAACTCCAAGCAAAAAACTGAAAAAAAAACCACAGGGAGAATAAACAATATGCTATTAAACAACCAAAGGATCACTAAAGAAATCAAAGAGAAAAATCTAATGACACCTAGAGACAAATGAAATGAAAACATAACAATCTAAAACCTATGGGATGAAACAAAGGCAATTCTAAGAGGAAAGTTTACAGCAATACAAGCTTACTTCAGGAAACAGGAAAAATTTCAAGTAAAAAACCTAACCTTATACCTAAAGCAACTAGAGAAAGAAGAACAAAGAAAACCCAAAGTGAGTAGAAGGAAATAAATTATGTACATCAGAGCAGAAATAAATGAAATAGAGACAAAGAAAACAACAGAAACTGAAGCTTATTCTTTGAAAAAATTAACAAAATGGATAAACCCTCAGCCAGACTCATTAAGAAAAAAAAGTAGAGGGCTCAAATAATAAAATTAGAAATGAAAAAGGAGAAATTATTGTAGCCATCACAGAACTACATAGGATCATAAGAGACTACTACAAGCAACTATATGCCAATAAAATGGACAGCCCAGAAAAAACAGACAAAATGTTAGGAAGGTACAATCTTCCAAAACTTAACCAGGAAGAAATAGAAAAGATGAATGGATCAGTCACAAGTACTGAAATGGAAACTGTGATTTAAAAATCCCAAAAAGCAAAAGTCCAAGACCAATGGCTTCACAGACAAATTCTATCAAACATTTAAGGAAGAGTTAACACCAATCCTTCTGAAACTCTTCTTAAAATCTACAGAGGAAGGAATACTCCCAAGTTCATTCTCTGAAGCTACTGTCACCTTGATACCAAAAACAGTCAAAGACACCACAAAAAAAAGAAAATTAGAGGCCAGTATTTCTGATGACTATAGGTGCAAATATTTTCAACAAAATACTAGCAAACCAAATTCAACATACATTAAATGGGTCATATACCAGGATCAAGTGGGATTTATCCCAGGTGTGCAAGGATTCTGTAATATCTGCAAATCAATTACTGTGATATATCATTAACAAATTGAAAAATAAAAGCATACAAAGATCTCAAAAGATGCAGAAAAAGCTTTTGACAAAATTCAGCACCATTTACGATAAAAACCCTCCATAAAGTGGGCATAGAGTGAATCTACTTGAACATAATAAAGGGCATATTTGACAAACCCACAGTTAACATCATTCATAATGGTGAAAAGTTGAGAATATTTCTTCTTTTATCAAGAATAAGACAAGGATGTCCATTCTCACCAGTTTTATTCAATACAGCTTTGGAAGTTCTAGCCATGGCAATCAGAGAAGAAAAAGAAATAAAAGGAAAGCAAATTGCAAAAGAAGAAGTAAAACTATCACTGTGGGCAGGTAACATGATAATATACATAGAAAATCCTAAAGATGTTACTAGAAAACTACTAGAGTTGATCAATGAATTTGGTAAAGTTGAAGGATACAAAATTAATACACAGAAATCTCACATTTCTATACAGTAACAATAAAATCACAAAGAGTAATTAATGAAACAATCCCCTTTGCCATCATAACAAAAAGATTAAACTATGTGAGAATAAACCTACCTAGAGCCAAAATACCTATACTGTAAAAACTATAAGGCACTGATGAAAGAAAGTGAAGATGACACAAACAAACAGGAAGATACACCATGTTCTTGGATTAGAAGAATCAATATTTTCAAAATGACTATACTATGCAAGGCAATCTAGAGATTCCATGCAATACCTATCAAGTTACCAGTGGTGTTTTCCACACAAGAAGAACAAAAAAAATCTTAAAATTTGTACGAAAACCAAAGACCCTGAGTAGCCAAAACATTTTCTCAGAATGAAAAATGGAGTTGGAGGAATCAGGCTCCCTGGCTTTAGACTATACTTCAAAGCTACAGTCATCAAAATTGTATGGTATTGGCAAAAAAATAGAAATACACATCAGTGGAACAGGATAGAAAGTCCAGTGATAAACCCACACATCTGTGGCCAACTAATCTACAAGAAAGGAGGTATAAATATATAATGGGAAAAGAACGTTTCTTCAAAAAGTGGTGCTGGTAGAAGTGAACAGCTACATGTACAATAATGAAATTAGGACTTTCTCTAACCCAATACATAAAAATAAACTCAATGGATTAAAGACCCAAATATAACTGGACACTATTAAACTCAGAAGAAAACATAGGCAGAACACTCTCTGATATAAGCTACACCAATATCTTTTTTCAGGTCCACTTCCTATGGTAATGAAAATAAAACAAAAATAAACAAATGGGACATAATTAAACTCAAAAGGTTTTGCATAGCAAAGGAAATCACAAATGAAAAGACAACCCACAGAATGGGAGAAAATATTTACAAGTGAAGCAACTGACAAAGGATTAATCTCCAAAATATACAAACAACTCATATAAGTCAATATAAAAAAATAAAAATGGGTAGAAGACCTAAATAAGTTTTCTCCAAAGAAGACATACAAATGGCAAAAAGTACAGGAAAAGATGTTCAACATCGATAACTATTAGAGAAATGCAAATTAAAACTATCATCTCACCCTAGTCAGAATGGCCTCATCAAAATGTCTACAAACAATAAATGCTGGAGAGGGAATGGAGTAAAGAGAATTCTCCTACACTATTGGTGGGAATGTAAATTGCAGCCACTATGGAAAACTGTATGGAGTTTCCTCAAAAAAACTAACAACAGAACTACCATATGATCCAGAAACCCCATTCCTGGCCATTTATCCACAGAAAACCATGCACCCCAATGTTTATTGCAATACTACTTACAATAGCCAAGACATGGGAGCAACCTAAATACCCATCAACAGAAGGATGGATAAAGACGATGTGGTATATATACACCAAGGAATAATACTCAACCATAAAATGTATGAAATAATACCATTTGCAGCAACATGGATGGAACTAGATATTATCATACTAAGTGTAGTAAGTCAGACAGAGAATACACATATGATATAATTTATTGTGGAATCATAAAGAAGGATACAAGTGAACTTATTTGTAAAAGAGAAATAGACTTGAAAACTTTTACAAACTTATGGTTAACAAAGAGGACAGGTGAAAAGAGGAAATGACTTGGGTATTCAGGATTCGTACATGCACAGGATGGTGTATAGAATGAGTGGCCAATAGGGAATGGCTGTACAGCACAGGGAACACTACCCAATATTCTGTGATAATCTATATGGGAAGATCTATATGGGAAGAGAATCTGACAAGGAAAGGATATACATACACACACACACACACACACACACACACACACATATACACATATAATTGAATCACTTTGTTGTACAGCAAAAACTATCACAACATTGTACATAACTATACTTCAATAAAATTAAAAATAAATAAGTTGAAAAATTAAAAAAAAATTATATGGAAAAAAAATTGTGGTAGGATTTCTGGTAGGAGATCCTGAGCAGAAGAACAATCTTTTTAGAGCTAAAAATAACTTCATCCTTAGTGTACCTTATTTCTTCTTTGCCTTCTCATCACTATCCCCTTTAATGACAAATTATTTTGTCATTAAAGTGATTTATTTTAAAAATATCATTTATTATTTACTAGCATATTGTTTAATTATTCATTATACTAGTCTTTCACTGATAGAATATAGACTCCATGACTACATTACATACTAAGTGTATCATTGCTGCTGACTACCTGAAATTGTTTGGTACCCAGTAGATTCTCAATAAACGTAAAGTGAATGAAGGAAGTTTCCTTTCTGATCTTCCCTTGTCTATAGAAATACCCTGACAACCCATATTGAACCAGTTCCTTTTTTCCTTTCTTAGTGCTCCCATGGATTAAATCACAAATTCTTTATAATTTTTAAGTTGAATTTAGACGTGCACACATAAAATTCATTCTTTACTTCTTTTAGACATATTTATTTGGTCATTATCAAACTGCTTATGAAAGATCTGGTCTTCTTCAACATTTCGAATGTATCCTTGCATACGAAGATGCTTCACTGTTTAAACTGTTAAGATTTGCATGAAGGACATAAGTAAACCTAGCAGTCACTTCTAGGCAATTTTATAGAATTTGTTTAAAATGTTCATTTAGAAAACACTGATGAAGTGGAAGAATATACAGGAATATTAAATACAAGCTAATCCGGATTTTTAAAATGTATTCTTCTGATAATTAATCAAATGGCTAATTCTCATGTGTATAATTAGAAACTTTTTGATATCCCTTCTAATTATTTGAGGCAAAGAATAAAATGATCTTTAAATGAGTTCTTATTATCCAAAAACACAAGAAGTGCTTCCTATTTAGACACATTTTATATTTAGAGAGATTTATATCTAGAAATGCTTTATACTTAGAGAAGTATATTTGGATAGGCTCCTTCAATTTTGCACATTAAAATATAATAATCTAATGGTGACTAAAAGGATCTTGAAAAAAAGTACCGTAAGCTTCTCCAAAAGTAGCTGAGAAAACTTTGTATATAGACCTACTATTTATTTTACTCATTTTGGAATTAGCCTTCTTTAATACAGAAAAATTAACTCAACAATTTCATTGTTTTTTGATTAGACCCTCTGTAAATTTGAATTGCACACATATAACTCCCCTAACAAGAGACCTTTCTAGATAAATTAACTGAGACCATCATTTTTATTATTCAAAAATAATAATGTGCTGTTATCATTATGTATGAGATTTATTTTACTAAGTTATTTTAATGTGGGTGATACATGAATCACCTATAAGGTATAAAAAAATAACTAAGTCAGATGACAAAGTAAAACAGTGTTAAGATGTCTTATCTACCAGGGATGTATTATTATCTTTATTACAGTGGGACTATAAAATTAAAGGTAGCTGAACTATGTGGGGTTTATGCTCCTATAGGAAGTAATGAACAAAGCACAGCATGCCAGTCTTAGAAGTTATTAAATAATTTGTCATTAAAGGGAATGAGAAGGCAGAGAAGAAAAAATCATTGAAAAATAAAATATCAGCTTCTGTATATTAAAAAGGAGAAAGGCAAAGGAAATACAAATCAAAAAATGTGAGAAATGACCTTAACCTGGAGTTTAAATTCAACCTAAAAAATCAAATACAATATGATATAATCTATGGAAGATTTGGGAGATACAGAAAGTGAGGGTGGTTCAAGTTGGAGCAGGTGGCATGGGGTTGCTACAGGCAAGAAATATTATTTCAGCCTGAGGCATTTTGAAGTGACAGCAGATTAAGGAGAGAAAATCTAAGGTCATTTAGGTATACTGTTAAAGTTTTGCAAAGGAACTGGCAAAAGTTTCCAATGACTTGGGTATCAAGAAACCCTGATTGGCTAATACATGTCATAAAACAGTCATTAGTATTATAAAATGCAGATTGCATCCCAGTCTATAATCAAATGCAGAGTTGGAGTGATGACATTAAACAGTAAATATATTTACAGAAGCACTTTTTAACTGTGAATTAAATAACTACAAAACTAGCAAGAAAATGTTATATTATTATTATTATATAGGGTTTCATGATTAATCCGGTAGATTTCTTAAAAAGAAACTTGTGGATAAACTACTATGTGATCATTTCTTCAGCTTATTTATTTAAATATGTGGCATAAATATTACTTAACACTCCCTTCCAAACTTATATAAAATTTTCACAAATATTTCTGTATAAGCTATACTAAAAATAACTTAATGAGTTTTTAAATATTAGTACATGAAACCTAAAGGGAAGTCTTTGCAAGAAGAGTCTTTTTTCAAAAACCATAGCTGTTTGTAAAATGCTAAATTTTCTATTAATAACATAAAAATAGGAAACTGAACAAAACCTCAATACCTCCTCCTATTGTATATAGTATATTACACAGTATATGTCTTAAAATTTAAAACTTATTATCATATCATTTACTATTTAGGTATTGGATCATTTCTTCATCACTTCCCCCAACTCATTAGATTACAAACTACACTGCCCACACAGGGTCCCTAGGGCTCAGGGCGGTGACATGGACATAGTAAGCAGTTAAAACATAAATAACATTAATACATCTTGCCATGACTTTTCCTGATTCATGTAAAATACACTTGAAAAGAATTAGGATGTCATACTACTTTTTCTTCCTGTATTTGGCTATATGAGTAAGAAGGGAGGAAAAAAAGCAACTTCTGAATATAATTAAATCATAAAGAAGACTGAGACTATATTGGATTTTGGAAAGAGAAACCATCAAATTAGACAAGATCAGAATTTTAGATGCATTATTTGGAAGTTGCTCCTTAGAGACTTGAATGATGGAATGCCTGAAGTGTAGGTTAAAATGCACAGTCCCAAAGATCCATTGGGTATATATAAGAAGGAGCAAGAATAGTCATTTACAAATAAAGAATAGAAGGTAAGAAGAGGAAGTTTTTAGTCTTGGCGTAAATGAGGATTTTAACATGTATACAAAAGTGACTGGAGTCAGAGAAAAATCTTGCTTGATATTAGTTATTATGTATTGGTAGAGTGTGCTTGCTATATTATGTATAATTTTTCTGTGTATGATTTATAGCTATTGGTTGAACAGATTAAATCACTTGGGCATTAGAGTGAAAGCGTTTTTTATTTTATTTTACCTTTATAAAGAAAAATGTGAAAAATGTAACTTGTCTTAATGCATTTTTAAAATTTAGGCCAATAAAATTACTTGTTCTTAAAAATGCTCCTATTAGCTACCCAAACTATAGTAATAGTATCTAAATCACTATAACCTAGGACTGCAAATATTAACCCTATGCTAAGAAGAATTGGTGCTCACATGAGTGAGGCTTACTATGTGCTTACATGTCAGGCTCTTTTCTAAATGCCTTATATGTGTATAGACTCATTAATCCTTGGAAGAATTCTGTGAAAAAATATTAATTCTTACTTTTCAGATAAGGAATTTCAGATTGAAAAACATATAATGAATTGTTCAAAGGCACATGGTTTGAATTAGATGGGAATCCAGGAGGCTTTGACTTGGATCTCCAGTCTTTATTTTATTTTATTGGCATATGGTTGACTTACAAAGTTGTATTAATTTCAGGTGTACTGTAAAGTAAATCGTGTCTGTGTGTGTGTGTATTCCTTTTCAGAATTTTTCCCATGTTGGTTATTACAAAATATTGAGTAGATTATCCTGGGTCATACAATAGGTCCTTGTTACCTCTCCATCCTATATATACTAGTGTGTATATGTCAATCATTGGAACACTAAGTTACCGTGAGTACGAAGCACAATATCTGTCATTTTTTTAAAAGTGGATTTCAGAATATACCAAAGATATAATGGGAAATGGAATTATCAAGGTTTAGATGAAACTATCTTGTATATTACTAAACCATTTCCAAATATCCCACATTTAAACCACAAATTTCTGGTCAGGATGCTATGAGTTTACATGTGAAAATCCACTTCTATGTCAAAATGATGACAGAATTCGTGTACACACACATGAATGTGCGTGCACACACATAAAAATAATGCTTATTAGTAATAAAATATTTGATAATGAACTTATGTGTGTCTGTGGAGATAAAATATATGGATATCTCTATGTATATGTACATAACTTAATTATCAAAAAAATACCCTTGTAACTGTGGCTTAGCAAGTTAAGTACCTGACATTGTCTATAGGAGGATGTGGGCTGGATCCCTGGCCTTGCTCAGTGTGTTAAGAATCCAATGTTGCCATAAACTGTGGTGTAGGCTAAAGTTACAGCTTCAATTCCACCTCTGACTGGGGAATTTCCATGTGCCACAAGTGCAGCAATAAAAAGGAAAAAAAAATACCCTCAAGACTGGGATATACTTTAGGCAAACAACAAACAGATACATAAGTTATAACATAGATGTTCACATACAGAAGTTCAGCTTAGGAGGTCCAGCACCATTCACTGAGAACCTCATAAGAGTGAAGAGCAAGAATTATCCTAGACAATCTGAACTGAACTTTTTTTTTCCAAAATTGATGAAAAACAAATGGTTCTTCGGGTTTTTTTTTTTTATACTCTACCATCTTGGCTACTCTTCTAATTTTTCTTCTTCAGATGGAGAGCACATCAGTATCAAGCAAAAGGAACACATTTTTTTTTGCCACAGGTATAATACAATGAAATGGCAAAGTATAGAGAAGAAAGAGAAAAATTGTAAAAATTGAGAGAAAAAAATAAACAGCAACTACATTAGAATAATAGAAAACTTCTAATAAAAAATAAGATTCAATCATCTAATAAAATCAGGCTAAATATAGACATTTAAAACTTTAACATAAAAGATTTTACCACCCACAGAGTTTGTCATTTTTCTCAGGAGAAAAAATATTAAGACTTTAAAATATAAAAATGAAATATTTAAACTCAGTATGTAATGTTTTATATTTTAATTAAAATTATAAACCAAATATAACACAAATGATAGCATTCATTAATTTTGAGAGATAAAAATCAATTAGATGTTTTTTTTAATTCATGGGCTTGGTTTCTTTCCTCTTAATTTTTCATCCCCCAAACTCCCCAAACAGTGAATGTACTGTATATCATTTGCTCTTAATTCCTAGGTTTACCTTAAGCATAAAGTATTCTAACATTCTAACTCTGCCATAGATAGCAGTAGCATAATAATAATAGTAATGATCATAAAAATAGTAATAAATGAGTGAATAGGCCTCTAGCAAATAGTTTGGATTTGCAACAAAATAAATATATGAAAAAATTGCAGACAATTGCTTCATTCAATTTCAGGAAAATAAAATACAATAAAATTCTAATATTGAACTCTTCTGTCTGTGAAACATGTTAATATTTAGAAAACCAAAAATACACATACAAAGGATATGTAAGCAAAGACAATTCCAGAGTAGTCAATTCACGATCTCTGTGCTTGCTCTAACAAAAGGCTTTCACCATATAAACGAGAGACCTATTCTTCACTCATCTCAAATCTCACTGTTTTATTGCCCTGGAATATGAAAATATCTGGGATATCAAACAAAGAGAAGATTTTCTTTAGTAACTAATCAATGAATTTAAATTATTGGTAGCTGTCTTTTCTGTCTTATAACTTTCTGTTAAAAGTGAAGCTCACTGGAGTTCTCTTGTGGTGCAGCAGGTTAAGGACCTGGTGTCGTCATTGCAGTGGCATGGGTTGCTGCTGTGGCATGGCTTCAACCTATGGCCTGGGAATTTCCACATGCTGCAGCTGCAGTGAAGCACATAGATGGGAACAGGATATTTTGACCGGTGATGAGATACTTTGAATTTGGACATATGTGGTAGCATGCTATAGCAGCAGTAATGCTAACTTTGGCACAGTGAATTCATCCCTTCCATTTCATGACTACTGTTGAAGAAAGTATCTCTCATGAAAGAGAGCCCCATGATGGAAAAGCATTATTGCAAGATATATTTCATACTAACAAATGGCTATTTCCCTTAATTTTTTTTTTCAAGTAAGCATTTTTTTCAGCCAGTGTTAAAACTCCTTCCTAAGTTAGGTCATGAGCTGAAAGAAAAACACCATTCACCAGTCAAGGCAGAAAAGATGAGTAAAGCTAAAATTCCTTCAGACATAAATCCACTGTTTTCTAGAACAATTAAAGTTTTTTGAGATACATAAGTTAAAATCCATGAATAAAACTTTTAAGGAATGGTAGATTATGTTTAAATTATTTAATAAGGAATTTAAAAACTATGTTTAAGAATTTTATCTTGAAATATACCTTGAATTAAAGGCAATCTTGATCTTGTTTATCACTTTTAAAAAATAAAATCATGTGCAACTTGCCACATTTATTATTTTTATTTGTTCTTTCTTTGAATAAATCAGACTGTTTTGATAATGATGTCTATAATTTTCTGATTTCAGACTAGATTCTTATTCATTTACACCAAAATGTGAACACTGGAATTCAACATATTTGCACAAATACACTTAGGCAACTTTACCCTAGTGCTGTGTAATGTTTTCACATCTGTGGACTACCACATATGCAAACAAACATGGAAAAACTTATACCTGAGACTAAGCAATCAAATGAATAGGTTTGGTTCCAGATGCCAAACCTATTGATCTTCATGGAAGGCAAAGAAAATTCATCCACTCAGCAGCAACCATATAGTAAGGACATTCCCTGATTAAAGGAATCCAGAAATATTATCTTCTATAAAATTAGGTGGCAGACAGAACACTCAAGCATCTACTTTATAAATAAGTAAGCAATTTATGCACCAATACTAGATACATTTGTGCTTTCTTAACATATCACCAGCCTACAGTTGGCTTTAGTGATCACCTGCACCAAAACCTGTCATAACTCAAATATTAAATAATTTCCATGAGATGTTATATTATACTACTTTAAATCCCAAATACCTTTCCGAGTAACCATTACATAACGAATTGAATAAATGTAAAAGGAAAGGATATACCAAAGAAGGAAAGAGCAAATATTTTAAAAAGTTTAAAGGAATCTGATCCTTATCACAATTACAAAAAGTCCATACTATTCACCTTAATATAAAATTCTAAGCTTATCTTTCACTAATCACCTAGGTAAGGAAATTATGAAAAAGTTGTGGTAGTACCAAATGCCAGACAAAAGTATTTGGAATTAATCAGTGGGCAATGGAAAAATACAGATTACTTTTTTAAAGAGAATATTTATGATCTAAGCCAATCAAACTGTCTACGATGCTGGAAATAGTCACACTTATTGTCAAAATGTAAGGTACTGCTCATAGTGTTGAAACCGTGATAGTAACTGAGCTTTAACTTCTTTTCATTTTAATTTACATTTTAATAGCCACACAATGCCAATGACTACCAAATAAGGCTATGTAGATCCACACTATAATTTAGAAAGGTTAATCTGAGAACTTTATATAAAATACCTTAGATAATACAACTATTTTAAAATCATTATTTATTCAGCTTTTATTATAATGTCCAGATAGAAATAATCAGTTTGAGGAATGGTATTGGCAACAAATACCAAAGGAAGGAATTCAGGAAGATTAAATATTTATATTAATGGAGATAGATGAGAATTTAGTATTAGAAATATTACACTTGAAGTGCTAGAGAGAGAATCATTTGAATAATAAAGCTATATAAGTTGTCTACTTCTTTAGGAGAGTTGAAGTTATAGAGATTATCATGTTATCTTCTAAACATAGCAAGAGAAGAAGCCTGACGAAAAAGTTTTGTTGAAACCCTATGTACAAATTATAGTTTCAGCTGGAAATAAATGTCATGTATATTTGGGGTCACTGAGAGAGTTTAATGAAAACATCATCTATAAAAGTATGGATGGGATTAAGGCACACCAACAAAGAATGAACAGGTCCTGGAGAGATGGCTTTGCCAGAATATGAAGAGGGCAATAGATAAAATCAGAGGCAAGAACTGCTGGAAAGTAATGAGTGCCTTATAACAGCACCACTAACAATCCATATAATAGCAGCAGGGAAGGAGACAAAGGAATAAATGTTTGACTATCTCCTCCCTTTAATCTTCTACTAGTACCTATAACTGGCTAGATCTAATCACATGTTTGAGGGCAAGAGGGTCAGCTTTGTACATAGGACAGTCTCCTGGATCAAAAACAAACAAGAGCAATGCATGGATCTAGGGTGGCTAATGCTGAAGACTCAGCACACTATATTTAGGCGGCAAGAGAAGGAAAACAGGAGACATAGGAGCTTTATTTTGTCAATCAAGACAAGTCTGTGTGAGATGTCACTGATGAATTTATTTTATTATTATTTTTTTTAACACTGTATAGCATGGGGACCCAGTTACACATACATGTATAAATATTTTTTTCTCCCATTGTCATGCTGCAAAGTATCTAGACATAGTTCTCAGTGCTATACAGCAGGATCTCATTGTAAATACATTCCAAGAGCAAGAGTGTGTATCCGTTAATCCCAAGCTCCCAATCCCTCCCACTCCCCCCTCCTCCCCCCGGGCAACCAGAAGTCTGTTCTCCAAATCCATAATTTTCTTTTCTGTGGAAAGGTTCATTTGTGCTATTTATTAGATTCCGGATATAAGTGATATCATATGGTGTTTGGCTTTCTCTTTCTGACTTACTTCACTCAGGATGAGAGTCTCTAGTTCCATCCATGTTGCTGTGAATGGCATTATTTTGTTGTTTTTTATGGCTGAGTAGTATTCTATTGTGTATATATACCACTCTTCCTAATCCAATCATCTGTCGATGGACATTTGAGTTGTTTCCATGTCTTGCTATTGTGAATAGAGCTGCAATGAACATATGGGTGCGTGTGTCTTTTTTAAGGATAGTTTTGTGCGGATATATGCCCAAGAGTGGGACTGATGGGTCATATGGAAGTTCTATGTATAGATTTCTAAGGTACCTCCAAACTGTTCTCTATAGTGGCTGTACCAGCTTACATTCCCACCAACAGTGCAGGAGGGTTCCCTCTTCTCCACACCCCCTCCAGCATTTGTTTTTGTGGACTTATTAATCATGGCCATTCTGACTGGTATGAGGTGGTACCTCATGGTAGTTTTGATTTGCATTTCTCTAATAATCAGGGATGTTGAGCATTTTTCATTTGCTTGTTGGCCATCTGTATATCTTCCTTGGAGAACAGTCTATTCAGGTCTTTTGCCCATTTTTCCATTGGGTTGTTGGCTTTTTTGCTGTTGAGTTGCATAAGTTGCTTGTATATTCTAGAGATTAAGCCCTTGTCAGCTGCATCATTTGAAACAATTTTCTCCATTCTGTAAGTTGTCTTTTTGTTTTCTTTTGGTTTCCTTTGCTGTGCAAAAGCTTGTGAGTTTGATTAGGTCCCATTGGTTTATTTTTGGTTTTATTTCTGTTGCTTTGGGAGACTTGAGAAAATATTCATAAGGTTGATGTCAGAGAATGTTTTGCCTATGTTCTCTTCCAGGAGTTTTATGGTATCTTGTGTTATATTTAAGTCTTTAAGCCATTTCGAGTTTATTTTCGTGCATAAAAATGGCAAATTTAATGATAAAGAGAGGATCCTAAATGTAGCAAGAGAAAAGCAAAGTGTCAATTATAAGGGAACACCCATAAGGCTATCAGCTGATTTCTCTACTGAATTTATTTTAAAAAATTTGTATTTGGGGACTTCTGTGCCCTAAAGTCAGGTTAAAATGATAAAAATCTGTAAAAACATCATTGAAAATAATCACTTTTTTTTTCCCGCTGTACAGCATGGGGACCAAGTTACACACACATGTATGCATACTTTTTCCTCCCATTGTTGTGTTGCGATGTAAGTATCTAGACATAGTTCTCGATGCTACACAGCAGGATCTTATTGTAAATCCATTCCAAGAGCAATAGTTTGCATCATTAACCCCAAGCTCCCAATCCCTCCCACTACCTCCCTTTCCCCCTGGGCAGCCACAAGTCTATTCTCCAAGTCTATGAGTTTTTCTGTGGAATTGAAAACATCATTCAGTTTTGTAATTTGGAAGTCACTAATAACTTCTAAAACTATTTTAGTACTATTTTTAGACACAAGCAAGAATGTAAAACAGTTTCCTCATGATGACAAATGAGATTGTCAAGATGGTAGAGTGAGCAAAAGCATAATAGCCCAACCTAAACAAACTTGGAATCATATTCTTTCCCCAATAACCAGAAGGAAATGCAGCCTGGCGTATACGTTGATCATAGCCTTTTAAGACCTGGAACAGTGTCCAGCTAAATCATGCCGGACTCCTGGTTCATAGATGCTGTGACAATAAATGCGTTGTTTTTAAACTAGTAAGTTTTGGTAATTTGTTACACAGCAATAGAAAATACATGGACAAGAAATGATGGGTATGAAATAGTGATGTCATAAATAAAAATATTCCAATTTTAAATAAAAATTCACTCACACAGTGGACAAATAGAATAAATGTTAGACACAACACAGCTGAAAAAAGATTTAGTGAACTAGAGAATAAACAAAAATAGTCCGACATGGAGCATGCAGATAAATAACTGTGACTGGAATGCATAGCTCCACCGCAAAGTTAAAAGAAGTTATCCAGGGAGGGAATACTGATAATGAGGATAAGGGAACATTTGGAGAGTGTTTAAAGGGGAAAGAATATTATGATTAAATATTTTCTAGCACTAAATAATGTTTGAATGCTCAAATTAAAAGCATTATCAGCTTATACTAGCAGAATTAGGAAAATTTTGGAAAAATCAATTCTTAGCCATTGTATACTGACATTACAGAGCATCAAATATAAAGACAAATATGAAAATGAAAAAGACTGATCTACAAAAGTATAGCAATCAAATTAACAGATATATTTTATAAACAGGAATTAATCACTAAACAGAGTTACAGATTCACTGTAAACAAGAAAGCATTCAGTTGCTCTCCACTGTCATTCAAGTGAAAGGGTACACTGTCAACATTTTGGAGAAATAGTGTAGAAATGTACTATCTAGAGAACCACAGTACATGGATTACTAAAGATTATCATTCATGACAATGAAAAATTAAGTCAGGAGAAGAATTAATCCAGAAATAAAAAAGGAAGAGGGAAGTTAGAGTGAACAAAGAAATGTATATGGCAAATCAGAGGCATGAATAATAATTATTCTAAATATTAACAATGTAAATTTTCTACTCAAAGCAAATTATAAGTATAGATATAAATAATGTATAAAAGAAAAAGAGAAGTTCAAAGAGAAATCATTCCAATCTAATTTTTTTATTCTATAAGAGGCCAAGGATTCTAATTAATTTTAATTAGAAATCAACATATTTATGCTAAAATGTTGATGGTGCTATGGGAAGACTCAATGTATATTTTATAAATCTTTAAAAAAAAGTCTACTCATGAGATGGGCTTTATCAATCCTACAAAATTAAGAAATGGAAAAAAGTAACAAAAACCACCGCAAATAACAAAACATAATTTAATGTGATAATAACGTCAATATATTCCCATAGGCACTATAATCATATTTTAAACTCATGTATTAAAAAGGAGAGATGCCTCCATACTGTTTTCCACAGTGGATGTTCCAATTTACATTCCCACTAACAGTGCAGGAGGGTTCCCTTTTCTCCACAGCCTCCCCAGCATTTGTTATTAATGTTGGCCATTCTGACAGGTGTGAGGTGGTACTTCATTGTAGTTTGGATTTGCATTTCTCTAATAATTAGTGATGTTGAGCATTTTTTCAGGTGCCTATTGGCCATCCATATGCCTTCTTTGGAGAAATGTCTGTTTAGGTCTTCTGCCCATTTTTCAATTGAGTGGTTTGTTTTTTTTGCTCTTGAGTTGTATATGTTGCTTATATATCTTGGAGACTAAGCCCTTGTCAGTTGCATCTTTTGCAACTATTGTCTCCCATTCTGTAGGTTGTCTTTTTGCTTTTTTATGGTTTCCTTTGCTGCTGCAAATGCTCGTAAGTTTGATTAGGTCCCACTGGTTTACTTTTTGTTTTTTATTTCTATTGCCTTTGCAGACTGACCTAGGAAAACATGTGTATGGTTGTTATCAGAGAATGTTTTGCCTATGCTGTCTTCAAGGAGTTTTATGGTGTCTTGTCTTATGTTTAAGTCTTTAGGCCATTCTGAGTTTATTTTTGTGCATGGTGTGAGAGTATGCTCTGGTTTCACTGATTTACATGCAGTTGTAGACTCTTCCCAACACCACTTGTTCAAGAGACTCATTCAACTAAATATAGAACTACCATATAATTCAATAATGCCACTCCTGGGCATATATCCAGACAAAACTTTCACTGCAGCACTATTCACAATAGCCAAGATATGGAACCAACCCAAATGTATGTCAACAGATGAATAGATTAAGAAGATGTGGTACATATACACAAAGGAATACACCCATCCATAAAAAAGAACAAAATACCATTTGCAGCAACATGGATAGAACTAGAGATGCTCATACTGAGTGAAGTAAGTCGGAAACAGGAAGACAAATACCAGATGATATCACTTACGTGTGGAATCTAATATATGGTACAAATGAACTTATCATGGGCATGCAAAATGGACTTGTGGTTGCCAAGCAGGAAGAGGAGGGAGTGGGATGCACTGTGAGTTTGGGATTAGTAGATGCAAACTATTGCATTTGAAGTGGATAAGCAATGGAGTCCTGCTGTATAGCACAGAGAACTATATCCAATCATTTGTGATGGAACATGATGGAGGATAATGTGAGAAAAAGAATGTATATATAAATGCGTCACTTTGCTCTACAGCAGAAATTGCCAGAACGCTATAATAAATCAACTATAGTATTTTTTTAAAAAAAAGGAGAGAGCTTCCCTTGTAACTACATATTGTTTTAAGTAATACAAGAAAGCCCATCTTCACAGAATTAGTAGAAATTAATAGGTGGAGGAAGAGAAAAGAGAAAGAGAAATCTCCCTCCCAAGAAAATTCTTATGCCTCAATAGTTATATTAAAAGTGAATTAAAGACAAAAATATCAAGTAGAAAAATATACACTAAGAAAGGTACATAAGTAATATTCTTAGTCATATATACACATGTAACTAAAACACAGTCAAATTGTAGAAAGAAAAAATACAGATAAAACAAAACCCACAAACTTATAAGAAATTCGAAAGTCCACAATTGTAATAGAAAACTATAACACATCCTCCCCACCAAAAATCATTTAGTACATAAAAGATTAGTATGACATAATTTAAGTGCCATATTATGCCTATGAAATATATCAATAGTTTGGAATATAATATAATAGTACTGTTGAGTTCCAGCTCTATTTGATGACGGGACAATGTAGAAAACATTTCCTGCATCTTACAGGATTGAGAAGTAGATAACACATTTTTTACAGATATATTTATGCAACTCCAATTTAATTAACATTGACCAATATCAAGTTTTCATATGCTATAACAATTTAGGAATAACAAAATTGAAAGTGTTTTTAATTAAGGTCATAATTTCCAAATCTAAGCCTGAATATTTATTATCCAATACCATGCCCACAATATTCTTAACTAAAATACTCAACTTCATTATTAACTCCCTTAAAAGCAAAGGTAGTAGCAGTGTTTCAGTGTGCTGTAATACTGCCATACATTAGACTCAACTTCTCAGGAACAATTTAGGTTATTAACAAACAAAATGCCAATATGTGAATAAAGCCCATGAGACAGATTTTGAGTCAAAAATGTAAACATTCTAGTAGTGACACAAATGTACTAACATCTTTATGTCCCATTTGAATAATCTATCCCAGGGATGGAAGACATCTTTGTAGGAGATAAGAACCTCACCAGCTAACTGCTCATGTAGTTTTTTTCAGCAATACGGTACATTAAATAAAAGGCCTACTTAGGACTTTCACTACACAAAGGAAAATTTAAAGGTAAGCTCCAAAGGAAAAACCCCTGATATCCCTACAATTTGAATGATCCAAAAGGTCTCTATCTTAACAAAGAGATCCAAGTACCTAGGAAAGAAATGATCTCATATATAATCATTTGTTAACATATTTTCAATAAATTAGAGAATATAGCCTAAAATATTTTAGGCAAAGTGGGCATATTAGTTTTAATGCAAGAGAGGTAATGGAATTGTCATATTGTAGGGACATCAGGTCATAAAAAGTTGAGGAAATTGTCCATGGTAAAGAGGGTTCTTAATTAAATATTCGACTAAAGCAAATAGATAGCTACTCACAGGAGTAAAAAGACAACAAGTGAAGTGAAAATCATAAAAACAAAGTGATAATGATATGTAGTATTTAGACTGCTTATTTTCATCAGGTGATGAACTTATTTTTTGTTAATAATTATCACAGAGGAGTTCCTGTTGTGGTTCAGCGAATTATGAACCCAACATGGTGTCTGTGAGGATGTGGGTTTGATCCCTGGCCTCGCTCAGTGGGTTAAGGGTCCATCGTTGCTGTGGGCTGTGGTGTAAGTCACAGATGTGGCTTGGATCCAGTGTTGCCATGGCTGTGGCATAGGCTGTCAGATGCAGCTCCAATTTGAATTCCAATTTAGCTTGGCAACTTCCATATGCTGCAGATGCAGACTTAAAAATAATAATAATAGCTATTTTATTATTATTATCACAGAAACCTAAATAATGCTTTTAAGATTTTTTTACCCACTTATATGTGGTCATTAATTTACAACAAAGGAGTTAAGAATATGCAATGGAGAAAGGACAGTCTCTTCAATAAATAGTGTTGGGAAAACGGCTACATGCAAAGGAGTGAAACTAGACAGCTATCTTACACCATACACAAAAATTAACTCAAAATTGATTAAAGACTTGAACTTAAGACCTGAAATCACAAAATTCCTAGACAAAAATGTAGGCATTAAGCTTCTTGACATAAGTCTTGGTAATGATTTTTTGAATCTGACATCAAAAGCAAAATAAACAAAAGAAAAATAAATGGTGCTACCTCATACTAAAAAGCTTCCTCACAGCAAAGAAAACCATCAGTAAAATGAAAAACCAACCTTCTAAATAGGAGAGCAGAAAATATTTTCAAATCATGGATCTGGTAAGGAGTTAATAACCAAAAAAAAAAAAAAGCTCATATAACCCAATAACAAAACAGGAATAACAATAATGTAATTAAAAAATATGCATAAGATCAGAATAGAATTTTCCCTTTTTTTTTTTTTTTTTTTTTTTTTTTTTTTTTTTTTTTGGCCCCTAAGGCCACACCTGCGGCATATATTAGTTCCCAGGCTAGGGATCGAATGGAAGCTGCACCTGCAGGCCTAAGCCACAGCCACAGTGACACCAGATCAGAGTGGCATCTGCAACCTACACCATAGCTTGTAGCAATGACAGATCCTTAACCCACTAAGCGAGGCCAGGGATTGAGCCCATATCCTCATGGATACTAAGTTGGGTTCTTAACCTGCTGAGCCACAACAGATAATAAGATCTAAAAAGACATTTTTTGAAAAAAGATAGACAGTGGACCAATAGGTACATGAAAAGATACTTATCCACTAATCCACAGGGAAATGCAAATTAAAAATACAATGAGACATCACCTCATACCTATTAGAACTACAGTTATCAGTAAGACAAGAAGTAACAAGTGTTACAGAGGATGTGGAGAAAAGGGAACACTTTCTGCACTGTTGATGAGAATGTAAATTAGTGTAGCCACTACAGAAAAAAAGTACAAAGATCCCTCAAAAAATTTAAAATAGAACTACCATAGAATGATCCAGCACTTCAACTTCCGGGTATTTATCTGAAGAAAATAAAAACACTAACTTAAAAATATCTACTCTCCCCATGTTCACTGTAGCATTACTTACAGTAGCCAAGACATGGAAACAACCTATATGTCCACTGATGAAGGAATGACTAAAGATATTTTGGCATATATATGCAACAAAATATTATGTAGCCAAAAAGAATGCAATCTTGCCTCTTGCAACAACATGGATGGACTTTGAGGGAATTAAGCTATAAGTCAAATAAACCAGGCAGAGAAAGACAAGTACTGTATGATCTCACTTATATGTGGATCCAAAACCAATTCAAAATACAAACACAAAAAACCAAAACAAACAAACAAACAAAAAACTCATAGATGCAGAGAACAGATTGGTGATTGCCAGAGGCTAGGGGGTGGGTGGTGGGAGAAATAGGTGAAGAGGGTCAAAAGGTACAAACATATATTTTTTCCTCCAAAATCTAGTTGAAGAAATTAAAGATCAGAAATTATTGGTTATATTCATGCAGGCAGACCTTGAGAGATTTGAGATTCTAAGCAAGATACACAAGATTTCAAAGCCTGAATTGTTTTCAAAGATACCTGACACTTCTCTGAAGAAACTGATACTGCATATAACACAACTAGTTGCTACATTTGAAAAAATACCAAGTAGGATTTAATCATCAGGTCTTATGAACTGTGTTAGCCTGATAAAAAATTGCTGTTATCTTTTCCAAAGTTTCTTGGAAATGAATGTTTTCTTACTGAGGGAACAGGACACAATAAATTAGTAACAAAGATTTTTAAAAATTTACTGAAGATGGTTATTACCATTCTTATTAATTTACTAACTGTTCTGTATTAAAGGGAGAGAAAGAAGAAATAACCATAAGATAAAACCTTAGAGAAATATAAGTTGGAGGGAGTTCCTGTTGTGGCCCAGCAATAACGAATCTGACGAGTATCCATGAGGATGTGGGTTCGATCCTTGGCCTTGCTCAGTGGGTTAAGGATCCGGTGTTGCTGTGAGTTGCGGTGTAGGTCACAGATGCTGCTCAGATCCCACGTTGCTGTGGCTGTGGCTGTGGCTGTGGCCGGTAGCTAAAGCTCCAATTCAACCCCTAGCTTGGGAACTTCCATATGCCACAAATACAGCCCTAAAATTAAAAAAAAAAGAAATATCAGCTTGAGAGCTGATTGATGTGACTGAAAAACTAGATGAGTGCACAGATTACCTTTATTTATAGTTCCTGCACTTTCTAATGAGAGCCAGACTATTTCTTAAGATTCCTAATTTCTAAATTCTTAATTATTCATAATTGTATTAGTATGAAATATTTCATAAGCAAATAATATTAAAATGTTGAGTGTGGAAGTATATATGTGTTTCTATATATATATATATATATGTTCTTTACATTTCAACAGAAACTAATACATCTACTAAGCATGAAAATTCACGTGAAGATCTATATGTCTACTTTCTTTGTATTCGTCCAACAATGTACTTCCTTTTGGTGACACTAATACATCAACATGGAGAGGCCAAGGCATCTTAGTGCTCCTCTGAGAGAGGAAACCCTTCTAACTTTAAAGGACAATGTATTCATCTGCAATTCTTTTCATTTATTATTTAAATGCTCCCTAGAACAATCCATATATTCCTTTATTTGATAAAATATCAGGTTAAAAATAGCTGCGGAGTAATTTTTCACTTCAACTTGAATAACTGTGGGAAGACAGTGTGACAGTAGAGGTTTAAATGATACATCTAAATTACTGTCCTTTAGAGAATTGCAGGAGGAATTTAAATTACAAAACAGACAATAACCTAAATATTGTCACCTAAGCAGCAGCCTTCCTCAGTTCATCTGAGATCCTACTGAGAATTCTCTTGTTACGTGACTCATGCTAGTTTTCCAAAGACGAACTATGATTTTAAGCTATACATTTTTCTTATAATTGCATTACTCTATAGGACTGTTAAAATAATTATAAGGACAAATAAAGAATGCTATATAAGGCAAAAAAAGAATGTGGTTGGGTTTTCAAAAGAAAAATTCATGGTAATGCAAATTAGGTATGCATAAGGCAGAAACACATGAAATTATCTTTATTAAATATTACAGATCATAAAAATATCATTCTTATATAGTGCATATATAGTGGAATAGTACAACACTTGAGAAAAAAGTAAACTATGATATGTATAACTGATTCACTATGCTATATACCCAAAACTAATACAACTTTGTAAGTCAATTATACTCCAAAAAAAGCTTTTAAAAAATAAATAAATAAACCATGAGATTTGCTCTGGCTCTATCTCCTATCAAATCCCTTTGGGTCATTTCTTTTTCCCTGATGCATCCATCCAGATTTACCCAAATCCCTGAAATTTGGGATCACACTCTACCCAAGAAGAGCATATTTATTAACAAACTACTGAAAAACCATAGAACACCAAGACAACAAACCAGGTGTCTTCAACCTAGTACTTTTGGACTTTAAAACAAAATATTTATGTAAAATAAAACAACATGCAAAGCATCATATAAGGAGAGGAATACAATTGTGAAATAGAAGCTTCCTTTCAACAGGCTGATAGAAAACAGGCACTGATAGAAGTGCATACACTACTCTTCTTGGACACAGTCTATAATTCACCTGCTAAAAAAAGCTGTTAAACACATACATCCCAGCAAGAGCCACTGGCAGAAGTGGTACCTAATTATTTTTCATAATCATTATATTTGTAATGTGAAGTAAGTCTATCCCATCTAAGAACAGTCCTTTAAGTGTCAGACTTGGCTCTATATCTCAGGCTGTTTTCCTCAGATTAGTATCATGGCAATAAACATATATCCACTTATTCCATCTTTTGACCACAGAATGAGATGTGAGTGATCCAGGTCTTAACCAAAGAGCAACCAATGGAATTAACAAAATTCAGTTGCAGGATAATAAACCAGAGTAAATGCTCATTGTACATCCCTTTCTGTTTGGGAAGCAACAACATCCCAGGCAGCAAGTTTAGTAAATATCAAGACAAGAAAATGTATAGTTGCTGTCATGAGACACAAGAATTTTCCGTTTGTAAAGTGGAAAGGAAGAAGTAAAACTATCACTATTTGCAAATGACATGATACTATACCTAGAGAATCCTAAAGACTCTACCAGAAAACTGTTAGAGCTCATGCATGAATTTGGCAAAGTTGAAGGATACAAAATTAATACAGAAATTGATGGCATTTCTATACACTAACAATGAAAGAGCAGAAAGAGAAATTAGGGAAGCAATCCCATCTACCATTGCATCCAAAAGAATAAAATACCTAGGAGTAAACCTACCTAAAGAGACAAAAGACCTGTACTCTGAAAACTATTAGACACTGATGAAAGAAATCAAAGATGACACAAATACATGGAAAGATATACCATGCTCGTGGACTGGAAAAGTTAATATTATCAAAATGACTATACTACCTAAGACAATCTAAAGAGTCAATGCAATCCCTATTAAATTACCAAGGACATTTTTCACAGAACTTGAACAAAATATTTTAAAGATTGCTTGGAACCACAAAAGACCCAGAATAGCCAAAGACATCCTGAAAAAGAAAAATGGAGCTGGAGGAATCAGGCCCCTGGACTTCAGGCTATACTACAAAGCAACAATCATCAAAACTGTATGGTACTGGCACAAAGACAGAAATAGAGATAAGTCCAGCAGGATAGAAAGCGCAGAACTAAACCCACGCACCTACAGCCAACTAATCTATGACAAAAGAGGAAAGAATATACAAAGGAGAAAGGACAGCTTGTTCAATAAGTGGTGCTGGGAAAACTGGACAGCCACATGGAAAAGAATGAAATTGGAACACTCCCTAACACCATACACAACAATAAAGTCCAAATGGATTAAAGACCTAGATATAAGACCAGACGCTATAAAACTCTTAGAGGAAAACATAGGCCAAACACTCTCTGACATAAACGACAGCAACATCTTCTCAGATCCACCTATCAGAATATTGACAATAAAAAGAAAAATAAACAAACAGGACCTACTCAAACTTCAAAGTTTCTGCACAGCAAAGGAAACCCTAAACAACACAAAAAGACAACCCACAGAATGGGAGAAAATCTTTGTAAGTGAATCAACTGACAAGGGATTAATCTCCAAAATTTATAAACACCTTCTGCAGCTCCATACCCAAAAAACAAACAACCCCATCAAAACTTGGGCAAAAGATCTAAACAGACAATTCTCCAAAGAAGACATGCAGATGGCCAAAAAACACATGGAAAGATGTTCAGCGTCACTCATTATTAGAGAAATGCAAATCAAAACCACTCTGATGTACCACCTTACACCAGCCAGAATGGCCATCATCCAAAAGTCTACAAACAATAAGTGCTGGAGAGGGTGTGGAGAAAAAGCAACCCTAGTACACTGTTGGTGGGATTGTAAATTGGTGCAACCACTCTGGAAAAGAATATGGCAATTCCTCAGAAAACTAAACATAGAACTACCATTTGATCCAGCAATCCCACTCCTGGGCATCTATCCAGAGAAAACCATGCCTCGAAAAGATATACATACTCCAGTGTTCATTGTAGCACTATTTGCAATAGCCAAGACATGGAAACAACCTAGATGTCCATCGACAGAGGAGTGGATCCAGAAGATGTGGTACATATACACAATGGAATATTACTCAGCCATTAAAAGGAATGAAATACCAGCATTTTTAGCAACATGGATGGACCTAGAAATTATCATGCTAAGTGAAGTCAGCCATACAATGAGACACCAACATCAAATGCTTTCACTGACATGTGGAATCTGAAAAAAGCACACAATGAACTTCTTTGCAGAACAGATGCTGACTCACAGACATTGAAAAACTTATGGTCTCTGGAGGAGACAGTTTGAGGGGTAGGGGGATGTGCTTGGGTTATAGAATGGAAATCCTGTGAAATTGGATTGTTATGATCATTATACAACTACAGATGTGATAAATTCATTTGAGTAATAAAAAAATTAAAAAATAATAATACTGGCTTATAAAAAAATTTGACAACTGAATATATGTGATTTCTTGGATCATTAAAATAAAAGAATTTTCCACTTATAAAGCCTGATGGATGTAATGGCCAATACCAGAAGTAATCAGCTGATTTGCTTTCTAATCAATCATGCTTATTCAAAACTATAAACCAAATGTTACATCATCCTAGCTAATTTACATTTTTAAGATTTTTAAGGACTTATCAAGAGCAGTTTTCAGTTCATAGTAAAATTGAGAGAAAAACACGGAGATTTGAACCTATACTGACATCATTATCATCAATCATAGTTTACATTAGGTTTCTCTCTTGGTGGTGTACTTTCTATGTGTTTGAACAAATGCGTGGCATGTAGCATCAATATAGAGAATTTCCACTGCCCTAAAAACTTGTATGGTCCAGCTATTCATCCCTTCTCCCCATAAACCCTGGCAAACAATAATCTTACTATCTACATAGTTTTGCCATTTACAGAATGTAATATAGCAAGACTCATATAATACAGATTAATTTAATGAAAAAAATAAAAGTATTGTCTTACAGTTTGCCTTCATAATCCTAGTCCTTTGCATCCACCCTTAAAGCCAACCACTGTCATGAATTTTGCTGCATAAGGCCATTGTATATATATATAAAATGTGTATATATATATATATACACACACATCATACACATATATACATGTATATGAATAACGTATATAATATTTTAATGTTTTAATTAAATCTTCAAAAATGATATTTTCTTGAAACTTGTTTTTCATCAGACGCTATTACCTTTGAAAACTGTCCATAATGAATAAGTAAATACCTAAAAATGTAATCAGACCCCAAACTACTGGATTCTTAGGTTACTTTCAAGTTTTACCATTATTAAAAAACTGAAATGACTATGCTTATGTATTTCTTTATTTAAATCCACCAAATGTTTCTAGCATATACTCATAATTTGAATCAGTATATGGAGATCTTCACAATTGCAAAGTAGCACTCCAAGATGGTAAGGTGATTTTCCAACAAAATTACCCTCCCACAAGCCCTTTTCAAGAGTTCCTATTTTCAAAATGTTTTTATCCCCCATATAGATTTTCCACTTTTTTCCTGAGGTCAATCTTTTATCAAATTGTAGTTCCTTACGTATTTTATTAGATTTTTTTATGTTAATGTTAATCCTTTGCCTGATGTGTGGGCATATTACCCATAATGTTTATTTATTCTTATTTTCAATTATTCTTGTCTTGCTATATGAACATCTATTTGATGTTTCCTAAAATAATCTTTTGCCACTTTCGAGTCTTATTTTCCACCTCAGTATTTTTACTACTGCCTTATATTCTCACAGAAGGTTAGTAGAGTTCTTATTTTATAGCCTATGATTTAAAAACTGAGCTTATTTTAAATATTGTTCTTTTTAAAGAGAATTAAAATTATGATTATATAATAATTAATTTCCCTTTGTTGTAATACACCAATTTTTTATATTATCTGATGTCTCCCTTGTTATTAACTGTTAAATATTTCAGTGTACAATGTAATTTCCTATTAATTGATGACACTTTAGACTTTAATAGTCACTATCTTATTATACTGCATTTTTAATCAGATTAATATCTTTTAAATATTATGTCTTATTTTTCAGTTTATTTATCAATGCTCAAATCCTTTTAAAATTGATCACCACATTTTTGTGGCTCTTTCAGTTTCTGGGATTTGGTTTATCTATTTTATGTCTTGTTTTTAGGTAAATATAAGTTTATAACAGCTATATCTTTTTATGGCTGTCTTATTTTGCGGTACTCCTCTGCATCCCTATGAATTCCTTTCCATTTAAGTGCTATGAGCTTATGTCTGTGGGATTGTTACAGCAACTTTCATTCATCCAAGGTCACTTTTGCCAGTTAGTTCAGTAATTGTTCAATTTGTACTAATTTGTAAACAGTCCATTAGTTGAATGAACATTTCTCTAAACTTATTTTATCTAGCAAGTTGCTTTTAAGCAGTTTTCATTTTTTCTTCATGATGGAAGGTAAAAAAATATTCAATTTATCTGTGGCAGCTCTCTACTGCTGCTGAAGATTTGGGGGCATAGAGCGAAAAGGATAGGAAAGTATGTGATAAATTTAGGTATGGCAATGATATAATAAAATTTGATTTTTACAACACTCTTGTTCAACATATAGACTTTTATAAGTAGGCATAATCAAAAGATTTTTTCACATTACATTGTGGAATCTATTTATATAAATGCATTATAAATTATATCTTTAAGAGAATAATGTAACATTCCCCTCAAGTTCACATTTCATTTTCATTCATTTCATAGTATATTGTAATTTCCCTATTGATTTCTTCTTTGACCTACTGGTTGGTTGAAAGTGTGCTATTTAATTTCCACATATTTGTGAATTTTCCAGTTTCCTTTCATTTCTTTCTAGCTTTACTTCACTGTAGTCAAGACATGCAATTTTTTATTATTATAATCTTTCCTTATTTAAAATTATTTGATGGCCTAACACGCTTTATTCTGGAAAATCTTCCATGTGTACTTAAGAAGAATGTGTAATCTGTTATTGTTAGGGGAAGTATTTCTGTATGTATTTATTAGGTTTAGTTGTCCTCAGAGTATTGTTCAAGTTCTCTATTTCCTTACTGATCTGCACTCAAGATACTCTATGCATTATTGACAGTGGGGTTTAAAGTCTCCAACAGTTATTAGGAAGTGTCTACCTGCCCTTCAATTCTGTCAGTATTTATATAATTTAAAGTTTTACTGTTAGATATGTATATGTTTATAATGCATATACCTTCTTGATGAATTAACCCTTCCATCAACCCTTTCTCTTTTAAAACTTTTCATCTTAAAATTGCTGTTTTCTGATACTAGTAGAGCCATCCTAACTCACTTTTGGTTGCTATTTGTATGAAATACCTTTTTCCATCATTCCACTTTCATCCTCTTTGTATCTTTTTGTTGAACATTAGCCTCTTGTAAACATCATTTGGTTAGATTGTAGTTGTTTACAATACCTGTAACTTAATAGCAAGTTTAAATGGAGCAGGAGGGAGTGGGATGGACTGGGAATTTGGGGTTAATAGATGCAAACTGTTGCCTTTGGAATGGATAAGCAATGAGATCCTGCTGGGAATTATATCTAGTCACCTATGATGGAGTATGATAATGTGAGAAAAAGGAATGTATATGTGTATCTGTGACTGGGTCACCGTGCTATACAGAAGAAAATTGACAGAACATTGTAAACCAGGTATAATGGAAAAAAATAAAAATCATTTAAAAATAAATAAATTGTTTAAAGTGATTCTAATAATGGGATACTTACTTCTGTCATTTATTATTTTTATATTCACCCTACAAATATTATTCAATTTTTCCATTATGGCCTTAATTTGATTTTTTTAAATGTTTTCCAGTGTACCATCTTAATCACGTCTTCATTTCCTTTATGTTTTGGAGTTATTTTTTCCATGATCACCATGGAGATTAGAGTTCATATACTAACCTTATAATAATTTATTTTGAGTTGATACCAAATTATCCTTAGTAGAACACATTAACTCTGCTCCTAACCAACTCTCCTACCTCCTTCAAGTTATTAGTTGTTATTTGCCACAAATTATACCACTCTATTTTTGTACAGTAAATATTTATTGTTGTATGCATTTGCTTTAAAATAATACAGGAAACACAAAGAAGAGTTACATATCAAAAACATACTAATACTTATGTTTACTTACGTAGTTATCTATATTAATGATCTTTACGTAAAAAAACATTGTTTTAGTGCAGTTTTAGGTTCACGGTAAAATGAAGAGGAAGGTACAGAGACTTCTCATACACCTTGACCTCCACAATTGAATAGACTCTGTCTTATAAAAATCCTGCAACAGAGTACATTGTTACAGCAGATGAACCTATATTGACATATCATAGTCACCCAAAGTCTCTAGTTTATATTAGGGTTCACTCTGATTATACATTCTATTGGTTTGGATAAATGTATAATGCAATGGTATCACATGGAATACTTTCTCTGCCCTAAAAATCTGTTCTCTGCCTATTATTCCTACCCTCAACCCCCAATACTCAATCTTTTTACTGTCTCCATAGTTTTGCCTTTTCCATCCGTCATATAGTTGGAATCATATAGTATTAAAGCCTTTTCAGCTTAGCTTTTTAAACATAGTAATACACATTTAAGGTTCTTTCATATCTTTTTCTTGTTAGTTCATTTTCTTTAACTGATGAATATCCCATTGTCTGGATGTGCTACAGTTTAGGTTTATCCACTAATCTACTGAAGGATAACTTCAGTTGCTTCCAAGTTTTATCAACTATAAATAAAGCTGCTATAAACATCTACATGTAAGTTCCTGTGTTGGACATATGCTTTAAATTCTTTTGGATAAATCTATCAAGAAAAGCAAGTTCTGGATTATAAGGTAAGTGTAGCTTTAATTTTGTAAGAAAAATATAAAAACCTGCCAAACTATCTTCCACAGTGGCTATACCATTATGTATTCCACCAGCAATGAAGGAGAGTTTCCTGTAGCTCCAGATCCTTGCCAGTATTTTGTGTTATCAGTGTTCTGGATTTGGGCCATTCTATTAGGTATTAGCAGTATCTCTTGTTTTAATTTACATTTCTCTTATGTCATAAAATGTGGAATATCTTTTCATATGCTTATTTGCCAGCTATATATGTTTTTTTGGTGAGGAGTCTATTAGGTCTCTGGTCTATTTCTTAACTAGGTTGCTTTCTTGTTAAGTTTTAAGAGGTTTTTTTGTATGTTTTGGATAACAGTCCTTCATCACAAGAACCTTTTGTAAATATTTTCTCTCCATCTATAGCTTGTCTTCTCATTCTCTTACTTTTCTTCAGACAGTTATTGCCAATTCAATAGATGTTTTGGTGAAGGGACTGATTCTTAGAGCTTTCCATTCTTCTGTCTTCCATCATGTTATCTCCTCATACTATTTTTTTTTTCCCTTTGGATAATTCATTCTCCTAATGGCCTATGTCACGCTTATTGTTATAGCCATTGTATTATTTTTAATAGTGTTAAGTTTAAAAGGGGAAACTAACATCTTGCTACTTATTCAGTATCCAATTATCTTACAGAAGCACTTGATATCTTAACTCTGAAATACTCACTACAGCTACTTTTACTGTATCATTGCTTGCCTCTTAAAACATAGGAAAAAAGTAAATTCTATATTTTAACGGGCAGGTAATAACTCTGGGTCTTGGCTGTAAGAAAAATGTACTGCAGCCAAGAGAAACAGAACACTTTTTATTTTCAGAACTACTCCTGGTCACAGGTCTTAAGATAGTTCACACTTCATGACCTAAACAAGCCCTCCAGCTATTCCCTGATTTCTAAGTGCAAGGCCTATTCCTAACTGAAATAAAGAGATGTAGATTTAAAAGATTCCCACTGACTAGGAATAGCCTTCTGTTTTGTTCCTTAAAACTTTTCTTTCCCAATCATGTGGGTTATAGAAACACAGCACTTGATCATATCTACGCTCTTAACATCACAGAATGTTAATAAAAAATTTAGATGTACAAGGTCAATGATTTTTAAATGTTATTAAAGGAATGGAATATTTTTCATGTAGAATTTACAAATATATGTTTGTATGTAAGTTTATATGTATGTGAAACAGAGAGACTGTGTGAATGCATGTGTATGTGTGTGTAAAAACAGGGCTTTGCAAATGACAGAAGGCCCCACATACTCACTCCCCTTACCCACTTAGCCCCTTTAGGTAATCCTTAAAACATCTCTGTGTAATCATCTGACAAGTCCAGACACAACTGAAACTACTTATATTATTTTTCCTACTTGGACAGTTTAGGAAGCTAACATGAAAAAGTAGTAAGTGATTTATTCAAGATCCCCAGTGCATTAAGAAATGAACAATGAGGAGTTCCCATTGTGGCTCAGGGGGTTAAGAACCCAACTAGCATCCATGAGGATGCTGGTTAGATCCTTGGCCTCACCCAGTGGGTTAAGGATCCAGCATTGCCAGTGTAGGTCACAGATGCAGCTTGGATTTGGTGTTGCTGTGGTTGTGGTGTAGGCCGGCAGCTGCAGCTCTGATTTGATCCTTAGACTGGGAACTCCCATATGCTATAAAAAGAGGAAAAAAAGAAAAGAAATGAACAATGGATATATTCTAGGCTTATTGACCATTTTTGTTTTGTTGTTCTCATCATTACAGCTCTTGGTTGGGCTGATTAACTGAAATTTACATTAGGACACAAAGCTTAGTAACATGAAATGATGGGTGAAGAATTGAATTTATTATTTTATGTATTTATAAAACCAATCAAAATATTAGCCAATCAAAATACTGGCTTCATTCAAAGTTTTACGGACTATAACTAACTGAATTCAAGCTAATATAAAGAAGGAAAGCATATGCTCAGATATCTTGTGTAAGTCAAGTACAACAGAGCCTTCCCGGCAGAAGCTATAAAATCATCAGAAATCCAGAACCCATGCTACTCTTTTTTTTCTTTATGCACTTAAATTTGCTTCTCTTCTGTGACTGCTTAAAAATTTTCTCCTAGTATCCATTATTTAATTCTCCTTGCACAGAGAAAAAACATAAGAAGGCCACAGGCTCTGATAACAGCTATATCAGATTTTATCCTTTGCTCCTACAATTTGTCCCAAACCAATTCCAACTTCCCAATTAAAAAAAAAAAAAAAAAAGATTGGACTGGTTCAGATAAACTGAATTCCCCTGGACCATTAACTGCAGCTAGGGAGTTTGCTATTGGGTTTAAATTAGTTCATTGAAAATTAATAGTTTACAGTCTGGTAAAAGTAAACATTGGGGAAAATGAATAGGCAGAGCATAGGATTTTTAGGACACTGGAAACACTCTGTGAAATTATAATGATGCATATATGCCATTATATATTTGTCAAAATTTATAGAATATATAACACCAAGAGTGAATCCTAAGGTAAACTATGGACTTTGAGTGATTACAATGTGTCAATGTAAAATTGTAAAAAGTAAAAATGTGCCATTCTGGTGAATATTTTGATAACTGGGAAGGCTATGCATGAATGGGAATAGGGTTACAGAGGTAATCTCTGTACCTTCTTCTCAAATGTGTTACAAACCTAAAACTGTTCTAGAATAATCTTTTAAAGATAATAAATCTTCATTTTTATATTGTGCCATCATTTGCACACTGATGGTGAAGGAAATTCTTCTAACCTATGTATTTATTCTAAGGCAATATGCAAACCCAGTATTCTAAATGGTCTGAGAAACAGGAAAATCTAAAAGGTAATACTCCAATGCAGTACTCCAAAAAGTGAACCTTGTAAAACATAGTCAGGAAAAATATCAATAATGTTCAAATATAGATGATTTCTGCTCATCAAACTGATATCAGTTATAGGACAGTATGTAATCAATAATGAGTTTAGTCTCATCTTTTTTTTAACAGTCTGATTTCTTAATTCTGACTAATTTCAGTTTTGGAAAAGCTTTAGCAGAAGTGTTTGTACTTAACTCAAAATAAGATCTGCATTTCCCAAGTGTCATAGTCAATATGCTATTTTAAAAGTTGCAGGACTGCTAATTATTGGGGATGCTCACATGGCTGAGATGGAGTGTGAGAGCCAGAGCTGCTGTTCAACAAAGCACTGAGATAGTTTGAACAATTCTGAAGGATAAAATTGGAGGACTCAGTTGGAAGACTCAGAGCATTTGCAGCCTAAGGCTATGGCATGAAGCAGCCACAACATTACTTTGCCTAGAAACCACAAAACCGTTTAAAGTATCATTGTGGGAGTAAGGAAAAAAGTGCTCAGAAGTGTTTGATTTTTAATATTTCTGAGTACACAAAGGATAAAAAGTATTGAAATGCAGTATTACCATATCTGAATCAGTTTAGTGTCTGTATTACAAAACTCTTTGGGTTTTTATAAGAGAAACAGTAGTGGAAACATCAGGGGAAAAAAGCATCACTCTTCATATTAGAACATTCTGAGACTTTACAATTGAATATATTTCTTCATTTTTAATTCAGCGACACATAGGTATGGAGACAAAGCCTATCTAATGGCTTGCTTTCAAATGTAATGGCATATTTAATAAAATCACATCAAGTTAAACAGGCTATGAAGTTTTGTTCCTTTGAATTGCATTAGTATATCTCATTAATCCTTAGGGCTCAGTTAAACTTTCTTAGTATTTGTGGCTTCAGTCTTCCTTTTTTTTTTTTTTTTTTTTTTTTTTTCCCAATGAGTTGGAGCCATTGACTGTCATCCAGGAAGCTTTGTTAAAATGATTGCGGTTTAATAGCCCTCACATTGGAGTTGTTTACTGCCAATAGTTGAAATTAACTGTGCTGCCTGTTAGCCCAAGAGAAACAAAATTTTTAAACTTGAGCCTCAGCACTTTTCATTTCTCACGGAACTTTTACATCAAATATATTCACAAAGAGGTATGTAAATGCATTAAACAAATCAAATCATGGTCAAGTTTTATAGGATACTACTGCTACCTCCTTCCTATAAGTAAGACTTGGACTTCAACAACAGAAATGAAGAACACTAAATACCAACCTCCTTGTGTTAATATTCAATCTGGTATGCAACTTTGATCTTAAAGACACAGAAGTTTTCTTTTTTTTTTTTTTTAAACTGAGGAAAGAATGCTGGCACTTGAGAAATACATTATGTAAGATTTAATGGAGTCAGGGTAGTTCTGGCTCCTCAAGCTGAGTTCAGGAAAAAAATGAAATAAAAAATGGGTGCAGGTCCAAGAGGCCAGTTTTCTCAAAATATCTCAAGCAGATTCTGTACCATTAACCGAATCTTTATTTTTTTGTTAGAAAAAATGCCAACATGTTTTAACTACTTTATCCCAGTTAACTCTAATTCAACACTGTGGGGTAGGCACTATTACCTGTGTTTTACAGGAGAGAAAAACTAAGTTAAATAAGTTGTTCAATGTCAGAGAGCCAAGTGGTGGTGAAGCTGGGATTTGAATCCAAGGCATAGGCCATGTTCTCTTTTCTTTGTGTCAAACTATTTTATATCAAGCTTTTCTATCAAAATAACCATGTTTTGAAAACTCAATGAATTTAGTATATTTATAGAATCCTAAAACTATCATTACATATTACCAAAATCAAATTTTAAAACATTCCCATATCTAAAAAAGAAAATTTGTGCCCACCCCTCTCCCTAGATAACTATTACTATACTTTCTATCTGTGTAAGATTTGTCTTTTCTGGTCAGTTCCTATAAATGAAATCATAAATATGTATTTTTTTTTATGTCTGACTTCTTTAACTGAGCATAGTGCCCTAAGAATTTTTCAAGGTTAATTTATTTTTATATTATCTATTTAAATATTATCAAAAACTGACATTGAAGAATTCTGAGTGAAAAAAATTAGAGCTACAATCTTTTATATATGCAGTTTTTTATTTATTTATTTTGTTCTTTCGTCTTTTTAGGGCTGCACCCGTGGCATATGGAGGTTCTTAGACTAGGGGTCAAATCAGAGCTACAGCTGCCCACCTACACCACAGCCATAGCAACACAGGTCCGAGCAGCATCTGTGACTTATACCACAGCTGATGGCAATGCCAGATCCTTAACCCACTGAGCGAGGCCAGGGATCAAATCCGCATCCTCATGACACTAGTCAGGTTGGTTAACCACTGAGCCATGACATATGCACTTTAAATCTGTCTGGGAATTTAAAATAATGCATAGCATTAAAATGTAAAAGTGTTTACTTATTTTTTCTCTAATTAAATGCTTATATTTACTTATATTTAGTTGGAAAAGCACTTGACTGACGTGCACTAGAGGTAATGAACTGTAGGAATATGAGAATTATAGAACAAACAGAAATTAAATAAAACAATCCATAAGAAAGTCTATTGACCATAACATATATGAAGGTCCCTTCTAATTCTAAAATTCTGTATTTTCTCAAAAGACTTGTTATTAAGCTCTTAATGAAATAAAATCTAGAAAAATATATTTGAATAATAATAGCTCTTAGTAAAAATTAAATTAATTTATTTGAAATGTAGGAGGGTGGAACTAGAAAAAATATAGCTGAGTGATACTGCAAATTGACATTTACAGTCATGTAATCAGAATAAAGGCACAACTCAATAAAAATATTGTTTATTCTTAATTAAATACTATGTGTAAAATGTATTGGTTGCTTTTAATTCTCAAAACTTCAATTATACAGAGGCTGTATTTCTGATAACTACAATAAAAAAATAATCATTGTTAAATATAAAAAAGAGAAAAAATACTAAGTATAAGTACATTCCAACGGAAAATAAAAATGTAATGGAAAAGTAATAAGATATATCCATTTTCAAAATCAAGAAAAATACCTCCATCAAAACCAGAAAGAAATACAGGTAAGTCAAAATGAAGCTTAGAGCACTTGGGCTGAGAGACCAAAATCAAAGGTAGCCAAGAATGAGATGTTTTTGTGATAAAAGGCATAAGGAAGGTTTAAAACATCATGGAGGCTCATTACAAGACACTGGGTTAGGACTTTTCACCAGTGAAAAAAAGACTGAACAAAGATGTGAAGAGTGCCTGCGATTAAGGCTAAAATTCAGGGAGGGTATGATAACACAAACACAGCCTCAAAACCAGAACCTCAAATATTATCCAGCTGCCCCTGAATCTTAGGCATCTTGTAGTGTTGAGTAGATTCAACTGTAAAACAATGTGATGGAAAGGATAAATCTCACTCTGCAGGAGACTATGAGTATCAAAGGAGAGAAAATAGTTTTGACCTGGCACAAAGGAGATTTTTAATACTCCTGTGATTATTGTCAGCTGCTCAGCTGAGCTTGAAGAGCTAAGTTGCTAGGTATCAGAGCAGCCAATTAAAGCAACAAGCCAAAAATTAGAGTTAAGCCTTTAATCACTAACTGCAATGGTATAAGCAAAAGTCTAAAACCAAAGGAAGTGCAGACTAAATCTATGCCACTTCTCCTCCTGTCACATCAGGAGAATCAGCACAGACATGTAGGAGAATCAGCATAGACATGTAGGTAGGAGAATTTCTGTATATTCCACACTCACTTTCCCTTATTTTTTTCTGGCTTTATTGAGGATAAATTAACAAATAAAAATGTACATATTTAACATGTACATGTGATTATTTGATATATCATGTATACACTGCGAAATGATCACCATTAATAAGTTAACATATCCATTACCACACATAGTTCCTATTTTTTGTAAGCATGCTTAGGATCTACTCTTAGCAAATTTCACATATACAATCCCATATTTTAACTACCATCACCTTGCTGTATGTATGGAGGCTTTTGACTAGACTGTGTCAAAAACCCTGTGTAGCAAAACTAAAAGGTTACCTCTGAGATTCAACTCTAGAGCCATCTTCCTCTATATACATGTTTTAATAAATATAAAAGATTGCTCACATGTGGAAACAGTCTGTGTGCTACATATTAGCTTTTTGTATAATTGCCAAGTCTCCTTCCTCCTATTGTACTTGCACCTACAACCCAAGCAGAGAGTGGAAGAAGAATATGCATACTTTTATGGTAATAGCACTGGATGCTACTGCAAAAGTCATTCCTGGGAGAGATTTTTGATGGGTACCAAAACCAGCGAAAAGAAGGAGCTTCTTTATTCATTTATGCATTTGTGACTATTTATGAGGTGGACACTGTGCATCATCTCGAGATAAAATTGTGAAAAGTAACTAAGCCTATGTTTATTCCAGATGCTCCACAAAATACTTAAAGCAGTGCATGTCTAATTGCTTTCTTCTAATCTTTGGGAATGCAGTACCATTTTTCTATATAATTAATTCGTAAAGGAAAAATGTCATATTTCATTTTCAAAATTAGGGAGAAGAGAGATTATGAGAGGTGTCATGCCTAGATAAATAAACATTGCTTGTGTTTTGGTATAAACAGGATCATTAAAAGAGAAAGTGGTTTGCTACTGAACACTGGGTGTTGCGATTCTATAAAACATGGTTTTCTTCATTTCCTTAAAGCATCTTAAAAGATTCTGGATGCTATTTATGTAAGCTGCTTTCATAGGGAGAAACATGTACATTGTTTATTTGAAAAACATATCATCTTCCTTGTATATTTGTAGAGAAAAATGTTGACAGACAACAAAGTGTTTAATAATTTTCTCTACAGAGAAGAAAGGTTAAACTCAGGCAAAACTCAAATTAAAAACCCGTAAAGAATTTACACAGATTTTTAATAATTCATTTTAGTTTAAGGAGCCTGAATACCGGTTAAAAATCTATGCGTGGTTTTTTAGCCCCAACCACAGACTATACTGAGGCTTCACCTGACAGGATTCTTGGGGGAAAGCTGCACAGCCCCACATCAGACGTGGTGCACAGCCAGCATATTAGAGTCTCAAGGAGGGTTTGCAGTCAAGGATTCATGGCCTTCCTGTGAGGCCAAAGCTATACTTATTTGCATTCTTGGCCCAGGCACTTTCATTCCTAGGTCTCTTTACTTGCGATATACAAAGGCATTTTTATGAGGTGGAGGGAGGAAGGGAGAATGTTGAAGATACTTTTCCCCTTCTCTGACTTAGTACTTTTATACGTTTAGCCTCTACTATCTCCTTACCCCTACCCTGAGGTCCATAAAACTACCACAGTCTTTTGTTCAGAGTTCCCTGGACAGTGACCTGATAATGCACCTGCCCTTTACATGGTGTACCTGCTATGTTCTTGGGAAGAGGGTAATGGGTCAGGGGCAAATAGGCACAACCTCTGGTTTTAGCATCTAGCTTAGACTATCTAGTCAGTAATAACTTAGGTTTGAAAGTTACTTTCATTATGAGTTTGTGGCTTTGATCAGATACTTGCATACCTAAGAATTTAGCGCTCTCCAGCTCAGCTGGGTTCCTGACAAAGTTGTAAACATTTTCTTCAGGGGTTTTTAAAAGTCCTTCTAAGTATGTCAGTCACTCAGGTAAATTCACTTTCTTCATTCAGCAGGGATTTATGGAAAACACCCTGAGGTTCGTACCTCGCTAAATGCTGCAACACAAAATAGAAGAAGCCAATTGCCTCCTCTTGGCAAAGTGGAAAAAAAGGCTTTGCAAAGAGTAAATCCTGAGGACTTTTCCAAAAACATATAACAAAGAAGAAAAGTCAGAAGTACAGTAAAGGCAATGCGGTATTATTCCACAATTGGGATTGGATTATTTTAGACATGGAATGTTTTAGTCCTACATGAAACATGCTAGCATACATGAGTAACAAAGGTGAAATGCAGACTTCTCTCCACTGTTTGCACAAATATAAATCAAACTATCACCATGGATTGCCCACCTTCCTCACGTGAACACGGACCTTCTCACTGTGATTATTTCAGGGAGGTTGATCTTACTGAAATGCATGTGATGGGCCTTCATTTTATTAAACATACAGGTATGTTTAATTAAATGAATCTTAGTTAAGATAAAGAATTAAAATTCTACTCTGGTGAGAAGAGGGGTTTGGGAAATAAGGACTGGTTGTAGAAGACCAGCTTGGATGGAGCCTTCTTGGAAGGAGAAGGGTGAGGAGGCAGCACTTAGTCGCTGGCATCTGGAGAATAGTCAGGAAGCAAGAGGAAAAGCATGGGAGGCATACAACAGGAGGAGAAGCCAAAGGGAATTCATTACCCCACAATGTTATACTCCCTACATTGTTTGCCGCAAATAATATGGACGCAAAATGTCAGTAACCACGAGGCTGAAGTCTAAAAGAATCAGAATATTCTCTCAGGAGTTCAAGTATTCAATGTCACATTTGCTCTGGTAGTTTCCTACGTTTATATTTGATATATACATATATTTAATATTTATATATAAAATGATGAGTAGCCATATGGTTTACAAAAAGATTTACCCAAAATAGCAATATTATACCAGTGCTATATTTTCCTTACTTATGTAAGTATATTTTCCTTATTTATAAAGCATACTCTCTAATTGGTGAGTCATAACCTGCTGGAATTCTCAGACTATTATGATCCAAGAAAGTTTTCTGGAGTTATATATTTGGGTGCTTACACTGCTAACATTCACAACTCCCATTACAGCTGGTGTATCCCAGCTCTCCCAGACACCCTGTCAAAATAATGAGATGGTGAAAATGCAAAGTATACATCTCAATGTTCAAGACCCAAATCCAGAACTCGAGATTTGCATGTGTCACAGAGAGAATATGTCTACAGAATGATTTTGATTTGACAGAAATATACCTGCTTACCCATCACAACTTCAAAAGTACAAGTCACTCTAATGATATCTTCCAAACTTCTAGGTCAAATAACACAATTTGGTATTAATCCAATGTGGACTCTAAGTAAAACTCCACAATTTACCCAATTATCAGTGTACATAACGGACGTAAAGGCAAATTTTCAGCCATCGCTGCACATTTTGGGAGCTGTTATAAATCATAATACTGGAAGCCAAATGATTTTTACTAACGCAGATTCTTATTCTTGAGAAATAATATTTCCTTATAGTCCAAAGACACTTAGATTAATACAATCTAGATATTCGATTAATAGTTATTTTTATACTAAAGAGTATATACATTTCTTTTAATAAAGAGTCAATTTGCTGTTTCTTTACTCTTTCCTAAAAAGTCTTAAGAACTGTGTAGTCTACACTGCTTTCCTTCTCATGTAAGAATTCAAAATGCACCTCATGTTGGTCTTCATTATTCCTGCAGCTGTTCTACTTCTTTCACGATTTGCTTACATCAAACTGTTTCACTCTATCATATATTTCTGACCTATAGATGTAATTACCTGCAAACCCTCAAACATTCTCCACCAAGTCTTTCAAAAATGACTTCCCACATTTCTTCAGTCAGGAATCTGTCTACCCTTAGACAACATGTGCTCCCCACTCTTTCAAAACTATCCCTTTAAATTCTGGATTATATTCCTAGCACTAAAACTGCTTTGTTTATAGCCACCTTGTAATAGCCAACATTTAAAAATATTTCTTATACTTTTCAGCTTTTCTCTGATATTTTATAACACTGCAGCACATTTCAGTCTTTTAAAAATTATATTTATTTGGCCCTTCCTCTTTTCCCCTACACGATGCTGATACTCAAGTATTTTTGTTTCGTTTTGTCTTTTTTGTCCTTTTTTTAGGGTGGCACCAGGGGCATATGGAGGTCCCAGGCTAGGGGGTCTAATCAGAGCTACAGCTGCAGGCCTACACCAGAGCTGCAGCAACACCAGATCCGAGTGCCGTCTGCAACCTACGCATCCCCGGCAACAATGGATCCTTAACCAGCTGAGTGAGGCCAGGGATTGAACCCCTAACCTCATGGTTTCTAGTCGGATTCATTTCCTTTATTTACTGTTTGTAAAGGATTAAGTCACTTCTACCACTACAACTCTGACCACTGAAATGATCCAGCTATGTTCATTGTGTGCTGTTAATTGTGCTTTAGTTAAAAAAAAAAAAAATACACAAATGGGCCATTCATGCCACATCCAAGTCCTTGCAGATGATTTTATTCATCTGCTCTAATGACTAAAAGAGGTTTCTGCCTACATATTTCTGACATGGCCTGGTACTGTCAATCACCAGCTACTTTTTTACACTAATTGTGTATTTTCACTTAACCCTTGGGTTATTGACTCAGGTTTTGGCTTACATCCAGATCCAGGCAAGCCAGACTTCTTAAATAGATTTGGTTCCAGAGTCAGGAAAGTAAGGCGATTTTTTTGATATTGACTGAACTCTTTAAGAGTTTTTTTTATCTACCCTAAATGTGGCCACAAAATCTCTACACTAGCTTTGCTGTTTACCAATGTGAGGCCCCAAAGGAATTCTGCAATATGTCGGATGAGAAGTTGAACGCTCATCTTATCGTGGCTCACTATGCAAAATGAATTGTTTTGTTCTTCTTGCTTTTAGGATTTTGTCTTTTGGAGTTCCCTTGTGGTGCAGCGGATTGAGGATCCAGCATTGGTACTGCAGTGGCTCGGGTCACTGCTATGGTGCAGTTTTGATTCCTGGCTCTGAGACTTCAACATGCTTTGGTTGCATCCAAGAAAAAAACAAATGTCTTTGGTTTTCAACAGTTTATGTTGCCCTTATATTTATTCTTATATTTATTGTCTGTGGTAGTTGCTGACTTTCTTATATGTGTAGATTAATATTTCCTTGAATTTAGAAAATTTTCAGTCTTTATGTCTTCAAATATTTTTCTCTACCTCTCCTTCTCTCTTCTCTTTGATCTATCCATTGTGTATGTTGCCATGTTTACTGGTATACAACACTTTTCTGAGGAACTATCTTAAATTTTTACTGTTCTTCAGATTTGATAATCCCTTTTGACCTATATCAAGGTTACTATTTTTTGTTCTAACACCTTTAATATCCTGATGAGCCCCTATAGTGAATTTTTTTAGTTATTGAACTTTTCAATTTTTAGAATTTTCATATTTAATGTAATTTTTTAATCTTATGCTGATAACAATTTCTTGACTCATGGTCATCATACTTCCCTTCAGATAGTAAATATGGTTTCTTTGAACCTATTTATAATACTTTGTTTTATACGAATACTGTAGCATTTATATTTTGAGAACATATTTGTAATAGGTGCTTTGATTTTCTTCTAAGTCCAATATGTGGGCTCCCCCCTGGATAATTTCTCAAAAACAAACAAATGTTTAGCTAAAAAAGTGTTTGTAGAGATGACTAAATGAACATAAAGTCATATATAAAGGGCTGAGACATAGGAGTAGTGTGTTTCTGGAAAACTTTTTAAAACCATTTTCAGGATTTTCTTCTCAGCACATTTTATTTACTCAGGCTTTTTTGCATACCATTAAAAGAGTCAGAAGAAATAGAGACTATATCAAATAATCTTCAATCTTCTTCATAAAACTGTTTCTATGACTTCCTCTATTCTTTGGAAATAATGCTATATGAATTATTTTGTAAATAATGCTATGATCAAATATTACACTGATTTTTATATGTATCTACAGTTTAAAATACCTTATTTTGGATCAAGGATACATATGATTGAAAATAAGAAACAAACTGAAGAAGCATAAAATATACAGTATAAAATGTGTAGATACACAAATATTACAAATAATTAAATAGAAGTAGTGTTTTTTTTTTCAGAATTTACCTTATCTGACACCTTTTTCGTAACAATTTAAGAAGTCAGCACTTTTTAATGGTGCTTCATCAAATACTGATGAGAAGCTTTACATTCCATCTTCTGGTTCAAAGTATACCTTCAAGTACAAAAGTTAGACTCAATTCTTCTCATCAAGGCCAAAATTTTTATTTGTACCTCAGTTCATCTATTCATTATGATAAGAACTCTTCCATGAATTTCTTCATCAATCATTTTCTGACAAGCCAGCCATATAATTTTTTTCCAAACACTTAATCCAAGCAGTAGAAAACTCATATTAAAATTAAAACTCCCCAAGCATTGTCTTACTATGTTTTCAAATTTTGTAACGTTTCTTTAACCTCAATCTGTAGGTTAACAGTTTAAAACCATGGGCATTTTTGATGTAGCCTTCTCTAATATCTGTAAATTAAACTACAAGAGTAGAAAATATGGGGTAAGTTCATGAGCAATGTGGACCTCACAATGAGTACTTATATATTGTATGTTAAATTTAATTTTAAAAAACCTCCTTGATTCTGCTATTAATAGTTTATAGATTTCCAAGAATTATTTTCATCAGTGCATATGTATGTGTATGAATGTGTGAATATAACAAAAGAGAAGTTGACTCATAGCTACAGAGAACTACCCAGGGCTTACCAGAAGCGGGGGGAGGGTTAATACGAGGCAGAGAGTAGGAGGTACAAACTATTGAATGTAAGGTTCAAGGATGTACTGTACAACATAGAGAATATAGCCAATATTTTGTAATAACTGTGAAGAACTGAAGGTCACCTTTTAATTTTTTTTAATTCTGTATTGTTCACTATTTTTATTCCTCCAGAATGTTCATTTTTATAAATAAGGCTGATGAACAGACTTGAAAACAGACCATAGCTTAGAAATGCCAATTATTTCTAGCATTACTTCTAGGCAAAAGTCTGGAATGGGTAGTTAAAACGAATCAAGAGCTAAATAAAGGCTTCTAATACATAACTCAAATTTGGTTAGGTAATACTCTATGCTACCAGCAAAATATCATGTGGGGACTCTTATCCTCTCCTGGTTTTCCAAGATGCTTGGTTTGTATGTAATAAAAAATTAAAAATGTTTTTTACATAAAAATTAAAAACAATAAAACTTCTCTACATTCTTCACAATTGTATTAACTCTTGGTTTCTCAAATTAAATCTGTTTTCTCAATGAAAGGCATGAGCCCAAGAGGTGCAATGTAAAAAATTAAAGCTCAGATTATCAATATTGCTCAAAAAGGCATTTAAAATTCTCTGCTATTTTCATTTTTATTAGGAAACTTCTTTTTTAAATGTCAGTGAGCATGCTTTCCAAATGCATTTATTTAAGCATTCCTATTAATATTTCTGGTCTTATTTTAATAAAGGATGTCTACTCAAGATATTTTATATTTAATCTAAATATTGTAGATAAATCAGAATATATTAATCATTTACATGCAATCAGAACATTAGAAATTTTAGTGCTACGTAACTGTTGATTTATTGAGACATGTCAGCCACAAAAGTAGCAAGTAATGAGATGAGTACAAATAATTTATGCTGGGCAAATTCTAATCATATTTCTTAAAAAATTATTGTGTAGGAAAATGAACATGCGCAACTATGATGAACTAATCTCTTTAACTAGAACAGTCTCGGATGTATTTAAAATACTGAAATATCATTTAAAATAATATTTATAATCCTTTATTAAAAAATGTATTTTAACTATTTTGGTCTCATTGCCAAAGGGGAAAAAATAAGGAATTCATAAAGTAAGATTATTTTAGTTATCAATCTATTTTCCTATTAAAATGTCAAAAGACATATTGAGTTTAACAAATACCTTGAATAAGTACATCCTTTTTGACTATAAAAAATATTTTTAAGATAAAAAATCTTAAACAATTTTAAGATAAAATATATAATTTTATTTTTTTTCTCTCAGTAGCGGGGTGTCACTTTGGATGAGCAATGTCTAAGTACAGATATAGACAGACATATATACAGATAGAGATATATGTATTCTATTTGCCGATAATGATTTATCATTAAAATATATTTATGATCAATATCTCTACCACTTGTGAAACTGAGGAAAGTGTAAAAAAAATAGAAAACATTGACTGAAGGGAAATTATCTTGCATTTTATAATACCATCTAATTTTAAATCCCTACTTTGTGACCTAAATCAACATTCTGACTTTTAATTAAATTGATACTAAATTCTTCAGCATAGTAAGATGAGTAGATTCAAACTCAATATATTTCCTAGAAATCGCACATTATTCACTTTTATGAATATATCTGTGAACAATGAAATTTGTGATTATTTAGAAATGAAACCAAAGTGAATATGACTCATCTCAAAGTATGTCAATCGGTTTTTTTATTCCATAATTACCATGTGAGGTGATTAAGGGTAGAATTTGAAAGACATATATACTCTATTCTTTTTTCATTTTAAAATCGTCCTCTGACTTAGAAGATGAGCTAAAAGGAGTAAGAACATTTGTAAAGAAAAAGTTTTCAACTAATATTATTAAGCCTATATTTTTAATATATACATATAAGTAGTATAGGTAATAAAGCTGTGATATAGGTGTCTTTTTTTCTTCAGTGTGAATATGAAACAAATGGGGGAAAGTATGATGTAGGAAATACCCATTATATAAAGGATCATAAATTCCATTATTCTCATTTTCTGTCTCTTCTCAATCACACCCATCTCCTCTGCCATTATGTTTAATTGTGCAGAAACACACAAGATTGACATTGAAGTAACCACAGCTGTAGGTTTCTCAGTTGCACAGAGAAGAGGCGAGATAGTACTTAATATCCTAAAATACATTAGTCAGACTATAAAAGAAAAGCTTGTATTAACTACTTTGGTATCAAGTTGACAAATTAAAATGATTGATCAGTTGATTTTTTTCAATTATTTGTTAACTATTTTTCCCTTGCTTATTTCACAATTAAAAAAACAATTTTCAATATGGCTATGTGATCAAATAGCCTGAATCTTTTGAAAGTTTATAATGATAATACTAATGCGAAAACATGAAATAAATCTAAACAGGTTTTGTTTTTTTTTTTTGTAGTAGCAATTTTGTGTAGCAATTTTGTAGTAGCAATTTTTGTAGTAGCAATTTTGTGCAGCAATTCCTAAAGACTTCACATATTTCACACATTTCACAGTCCCTCAAAATTCTGTGAAACTATGTAAAAAATTAATGTATGAAAATATATGAGAGGAGTTCCCGTTGTGGCACAACAGAAATGAATCCGACTAGGAACCATGAGGTTGCAGGTTTGATCCCTGGCCTTGCTCAGTGGGTTAAGGATCCGACATTGCCATGAGCTATGGTGTAGGTTGTAGACGCGGCTCAGATGTGGCGTTGCTGTGGCTCTGGCGTAGGTCAGCAGCAACAGCTCTGATTAGACCCCTAGCCTGGGAACCTCCATGTGCTGCAGGGGCAGCCGTAAAAGGACAAAGGACAAAAGACAAAAAAAAAAAAAAAAAAAAGGAGAAGAAAATATATGAGACACAATATTTATTTAATTAGGTGGAGTCAGACTACTAGACACTATGGGAAACCCAGAAAATCCCCAAGACATGACACTGGACACTGCTTTTCATAAGAAAATACTTCTTTCTAAAACTTACCATTTTCTTACCAGGTATCAGGCACTATTATGTATACTTTATATGAAATAGATGGGAGAGAAAAAAGAACTGTGAAATACAGGAAGCTCTTGGTAATTACCTCTTAAACTAAGTGGCAATAACGACAAAAAATACTTTTTGGAGAAATGGAAAAGTTTTATGAAGTCAGCAGTAAAGTCTTCATGGAAGAGAGAGGATCTTTTTTTTTTTTTTCTTTTTAGGGCCACACTGTGGCATATGGAAGTTAGCAATCTAGGGGTGGAACTGGAGCTGCAGCTGCCAACCTATGCCACGGCTACAGCAATGCCAGATCTGAGCTGCAGCTGCAGGCCTACACCACAGCCACAGCCCCCCAGATCTGAGCTGCACCTGTGACGCACACCACTGCTCACAGCAATGCCAGATCCTTAACCCACTAAGTGAGGCCATGTTATCAGACCCAAATCCTCAGGGATACTCCTTGGGTTTGTAACCCGCTGAACCACAATGGGAACTCCCAAGAGCCACTTGACTTTGAAGAATATATGATGATTCACATAAGTAAAGATCAGAGAAGTACTGCACAAATAAAAGTCAAAAAACAATCAGTGAGCACGTGAGCGAGAGAGTGAAGGAACACTTTGGGACCTATGAGCTGTAAGGGAAGAAAAGAACTGGATTAAGCATGTAATGATAACCACATGATAACCTGCAAATAAAAAGTTTCTTTATATTATGTTCAACTGATCTTGTCTTTAAGGTCAACTCAGGGGGCAGTGAGAATTCTTAATTCTACTCTAATCCATTAAATACCATTATTTTAAAGGTTGATCTCAGCACTGTTTATTTCCTCAGAGATGTACCTCCAGCTCTCTGCTCCTCTCCGAGGTGGTATGGAATACTGATTTCTATATTCTATTAACAGAATAAGATAAAGAGAACCTCAAAACCTCAGATTCCTCATGTTGCCTGGTCTTTGTTGTGGAATCACTGGCGTGATAAGCTCTGTGAACTGGTAAATACTGAGGTATAAATTATCTCAACCGCAAGACATCTGCCGAAGTTTATTGTTAAACTGTGAAATCTCTGTGGTCTTGTATCTCTGTATTCAGGTCTAATGTAATCTGTGGCTCATTTAGCCTCACATTAACCACCATGCATTCTATGTTCTAATCAGCTCTCACCCATGTTCTGGGAAGTCACTTTTTTTTCAATCTCCTAGCATAGGCTAACTAAATCTAAACTACTGGTGGTTTTCATTTCCACTAACTTCTATAACATCAATTGGAAGTATCTGGAAAATGTGGGGTCTAATTCATGCCAAAGGAAAATTCAAGGTGATTTAATAGTTCAGAAAATTATTTAACAGTTGCCTTCGTATACACTATTATCTAATACTGCCAAATTTACTTTGAGATAACTATGAAGAAGCTATCTTATGTTGCTATTAAGAATAAAATGCCATTTCTTTGTAGATTCAGGTTACAGAGTGATGCAAAAATCTTTTCTTCTCTGTGTTCCCTTCAGTTCATCCGAAACATTCCTTCAACCAAAGAGAGTAGAAAGCATATACTTATCAATCTGTCTTTCCTAATTCTGCCTTTCCTCTATAACGCTTTAGGCTAGAAAAGGCACAATCGCTTACTCTCACTTCCTATAATTAGAGAAATTTTCTTACATAAATGTCTGTTAGGTTTTTACATTTGATCCTAATATATTAATAATAAGTGAATTGAGTGCAGTTGGTCCTTGGACATATGTGAGGGGTTAATCTTCATAAAACTCACATTCAATCTTACATATAGGTAGTACCTCTGTATTAACGAAGGATTCAACTAACCAAGACCTTGTAAAATTGTAGTATTTATTACTGAATAATACTTGTGTATAATGGACCCATGCAGTTCAAACCTGTGTTGTTCAAGGATCAACTGTAAATCCATTTTTTTTCTTTAGGTAAAACTTTAAAGATTACGTATTACGTCAAAGTTCTATTTTATAAAGTTAGTGTCAAGCAGTAAGTACTTCTTTTTATGTCATTCCTAGCTTAACAATTCTACTGGCTTTTCTACCTCTCTCCATTTCTTCCTCCCCAATTCTAAAGCAGGTAGAGACCTATAATTAATGCCAGAAGTGTGTACACAAAATGTGGAAGAAAAAAACATAATGATATATTTTAAAAATATTTTTCCAGTTGCAGGATGTTACATTAATTAGGGTAAACAGGGTGGAGGATTTCTCTTTATTATTTCCTACATATGTATGTGAATCTACAGTAATATAAAAATAAAAACTTTAAAAAACTATGAGAGAGAATCATAAACACTGAACAAACAAATAATAAGAGAAGCTTTATATCACTATATTTTTAAAGAAATAGTGAATGGATGATATATGGAAGTAAAATATGTGATTTAAAAATTAGCTACCAAAGGAATTAAATCTACATTTAAAAATCCATCCAAATATTCTTTGTTGTGATGAATTTAGCAGTAAGTACCACTGAAATTTAACTGATGAAATAACATTATTTTATGTAAAATCACCAAAAAAAAGAAAATGATTGAAAAACCACTTGTTTATGAGATAACGCATAATCTTGATACAAAATCCTGACATTAACATTTTAAGAAAGGAAAATAATAAGCTAGTTTTGTGTAAAAAGTCCTGTAAAAATTTTTTTTAAATGTTTTAAAGGTAAATACAACGAAAATAAGTTGTATGTATTCAATAAATGAAAGGTAATTTACTATAGTAATAGGATAAAGAAGGAACACAATTCTAATAGATATATGTAAGGTATTCTATAACTTTTACACCCTTCATACTAAAACAAAAAAATAAAATAAAAAGGAAATATAATAGGATTTCCTTTATAAAATTAGTGTCAGACATAAAAACCCTAGAGCAAGAATCACAGTTTATGGTAAGATGTTGAATGTTTTATCTTTAAGATAAAAAATTACTCAAGGATAAATCATATAACTATTTCTCTTCAAAAATTTAAAAGTGTTCACAGTCAGTATAATACGAAAGGTAAAAGAAATAACGTGTAATGTATACAAAGAGAAAATATCTTAATGCTTACAGATGTTACGAGTTTGTAGATAGAAATAGTCCTCAAAAAATCTTTAAAAAAATTATCATGATTAATATGTAAGTTTGGCAAGCTTACGGGTAAAGTTGAAATAAAATTTTGCATTTCTAAATGATAGCAACAAGTAGGCTGAACGAATCTTTCAAAGTTCCCATTTAAGACAAAGATATAAAATCTCATATACATATAGAGCTCCTTTTGTGGCTCAGTGGGTTATAAACCTGACTAGTACCTATGAGAATATGGGTTCCATCCTTAGCCTCACTCAGTGGGTTAAGGATCCCACATTCCTATGGCTGTGGTTGTGACGTAGGCCAGCAGCTACAGCTCCAATTCAACCCTAACTTGGGGACTTCCATATGTCTCAGATGCAGCCCTAAAAAGCAAAAAAAAAAAAAAAAAAAAAAAAAAAAAACACCAAAAAATCATATACATAAGGACAACTGTAAAAACATATTTTAAATATGTTTAAACAAAAACAATACACATCTCAAGGTCAGCAAGGTGACACTAAATAAAGACCTATTTATAGACCAAAATAACTCTCTGAGAACACCAGAAGATAGTTAAGAAGATGCAGCAAACCAGTGAACTCCCAACAAAGAAGAAGCTGCACTCAGACTGGCAGGAAATTTGTGGCATTTTGCTCTCCTTTCCCAACCCTGTTCACATTACAGCTCTATGTGGTCAGAAGGAAACAGCTCAAATTGCTGCTTCTACCTTGGGACAGAAGGAAAAGAATAGTAATTTTTTTGTAACATTCTGGCCTGTCTGGATGAGGGGGGGATTGAAGGATTTATTTTGCTCTTGCTTGACCAAGAACACAGATGAAAGTGGTGGCATATAGGATGGCAGAGGTGTAAAGGAGTAGTTTTGTATGAAATTTAAGCTGTTATCAGTTTAAAGTAGATTGTTACAATTTTAAGATGTTTTATGTGGCAAAACATAAAGAAAAACTATAAATAAAATACCCATAGAATATGCATAAAAGGACATGAGAAGGAAATAAAAAATACAAAAAATCAACAAAGCAAAGAGGAAGTTGTCAAGGAAAAAAATGAGGGACAAAAAAGCTATGATGTACAGAAGACAGTGAGTAAATATCAATACTAAGTCCTTCCCTATCAGTCAATGTAAATAGATTAAATTATCTAGACAAAAGATAAGACAGACTGAATAGACAAAAAGCAGGATCCAACTACATGCTGTCTACAAGTCTCACTTCAGATCTCAGAACATGTGCAGTTTGAGAGTGACAGGATGGAAGATATTACATGCAAATAGCAACCAATAGAGTAAGGGTGACTATACTAACATCAGGAAAAATTAACTGTAAAAACAGTTGTAAGAGACAAAGAATAACATTATATTATTGTAAAGGGGATAGCTAAACAAGAATAAATCGTAACTATCCTTGAACAGCCCTACAGAGCACTCCATCCAACAACAGCAGAATGAACATATTTCTTAAGTGCATATGGAATATTTTCCAGGATAGGCCATTTGTCAGACCTCAAAACAAGTCTCCAAAAATGTGGAAAAGACTAAAATCATACGAAGTATAATTTTATTTATTTTATTTTTTTTTATTTTCCCACTGTACAGCAAGGGGATCAAGTTATCCTTACATGTATACATTACATTTTTTTCCCCACCCTTTGTTCTGTTGCAACATGAGTATCTAGACATAGTTCTCAATGCTACTCAGCAGGATCTCCTTGTAAATTTATTCTAAATTGTGTCTGATAACCCCAAGCTCCTGATCCCTCCCACTTCCTCCCCCTCCCATCAGGCAGCCACAAGTCTTTTCTCCAAGTCCATGATTTTCTTTTCTGTGGAGATGTTCGTTTGTGCTGGATATTAGATTCCAGTTATAAGTGATATCATATGGTATTCGTCTTTGTCTTTCTGGCTCATTTTACTCAGGATGAGATTCTCTAGTTCCATAATGCAAATGGCATTATGTCATTCTTTTTTATGGCTGAGTAGTATTCTATTGTGTATATATACCACATCTTCCGAATCCAATCCTCTGTTGATGGACATTTGGGTTGTTTCCATGTCCTGGCTATTGTGAATAGTGCTGCAATGAACATGCGGGTGCATGTGTCTCTTTTAAGTAGAGTTTTGTCCGGATAGATGCCCAAGAGTGGGATTGTGGGGTCATATGGAAGTTCTATGTATAGATTTCTAAGGTATCTCCAAACTGTTCTCCATAGTGGCTGTACCAGTGTACATGACCACCAACAGTGCAGGAGGGTTCCCTTTTCTCCACAGCCCCTCCAGCACTTGTTATTTGTGGATTTATTAATGATGACCATTCTGACTGGTGTGAGGTGGTATCTCATGGTAGTTTTGATTTGCATTTCTCTTATAATCAGCGATGTGGAGCATTTTTTCATGTGTTTGATGGCCATCTGTATATCTTCCTTGGAGAAATGTCTATTCAGGTCTTTTGCCCATTTTTCCACTGATTGATTGGCTTTTTTGCTGTTGGGTTGTATAAGTTGCCTATATATTCTAGAGATTAAGCCCCTGTCTGTTGCATCATTTGAAACTATTTTCTCCCATTCTGTAAGTTGTATTTTTGTTTTCTTTTTGGTTTCCTTTGCTGTGCAGAAGTTTTCAGTTTGATTAGGTCCCATGGGTTTATTTTTGCTCTTATTTCTATTGCTTTGGGAGACTGACCTGAGAAAAATATTCATGATGTTGATGTCAGAGAGTGTACAAAGTATAATTTTAAATCACAGTGGAATGAAAACAGAAGTCAACAGCTAGAGGAAAGGTAGAAAATCAAAACATGTGGAAAATAAACAGTGCTCATTTAAACAACAAAGAGATCAAAAAAGAAGCTGCAAGGAAAATTAGAAAATATCTTGAGATGAATGAAAATTAAAAGATGATCTCCCAACATTATAGGATGTAACAAAGCAGTATTAAAAGTTAAATTTATATCTGTAAATGTTTACATAAAATATAAGGCCTTAAATCAAAAACCCAATTTTATACCTCAATTAATTAGAAGAAAAAGAAGGAAAAAACTAAACTCAAAGCTAGCACAATAAAAGAAAGAAAAAATAGCAGAGATAAATGAATTAAAGAAAATAAAAACAATAGAGAAAAAAAACAGAGTTTTTTTCTTTTAAAAGTTCAACAAAATTCACGGTCTTTACCTAGATCAATTAAGAAATGGAAGAGTCAAGCAATTAAAAAATCAGAAGTGAAAGAGAAAGAGGGAATATTACAACTGATTTTATAGAAGAAAAACAGATTATAAAAAAATACTGTGAAGAATAATATGGCAAAAATTTGGAAGACCTAGATGAAGTGGATTAATTGACAGAATTATGCGATCTGCCAAGACTAAATCATAGTGCTACAAAAAATTTGAACAGACCTCTTACTAGTAAGAAGATTTAATCAGTATAAAAACTTCTAAGCAAAAGCCCAAGATCAGATGATTTCACTGGTGAATTATTTTAAACATTTAAAGAACAAATAGGAATCATGCTTAAATGCTTCAACAAGAGGGAACACTTCCAAACTATGAAGCCAGCATTATTGACACCAAAACTAGAAGAAAACACTACAAGAAGTGAAAACTAAATACCCCTGACAAATATTAATACAAAAATACTCAACAAAATAGTTACAAACAATTCAATGCCACATCAAAAAGATTATATAATATGACCAAATGAGATATATTCCTGGAATGCAAGGATACTTTGATATAAAATAATTCAATGTAATATATTACACTGATAGATTGAAGGGGAAAAAATAGTTAATTGATGCAGAAAAAGCATTTGACAAAATTCAATTCCCCTTCATGATAAAAATAGTCAACAAACTAAAAATGGAAAGAAGCTGCCTTCTCATAAAAGCCACACATGAAAAACCCCCAAGCACCATCATACTTAAAGAGCAAGACTGAAAGTTTTCCTCCCGCTAACATCACTTCTATTGAACAAAGTAATAGCAGTTCTATCAAGAGCAATTAGTCAAGAAAAAGAAATAAAATCCATCCAAATTGGAAAAAAAGAAATACAATTATCCTTGTTTGCAGATTATATGATCTTATATGTAGAAATCTCTATATTCCACAAAAAAAACCTGTTAGAATAAATGAATTCAGCAAAGTAACAGGATACAAATCAACACATAAAATTAGTTTTATTTCTGTACACCGATGATGAACAATCTGAAAAAAAAAAGAAAACAATACTATTTAGAAATATATCAAATGGAATAAAATACGAACTTACCAAGGAGATAAAAAACTTGTACAATGAAAACTATAAAACATTGCTGAAAGAAGGTAAAGACAGAAATAAATAGAAACACATCTCCTATTCATGGATTGGAAAACTTATACTGTTAAGATGTCAATACTACCCAAGCAATGTACAGATTTAACAAAATTTCTATGAAAATTTCAATGGAAAATTTGGCTGAAATAGAAAATCCTATCCAAAAATTCATGTGAAAGCTCAGGGGGCCCCAAATAGTCAAAACAATCTTGAAAAAGAATAAACCTAGAAGACTCACACTTTCTGATTTCAAAACTTACTACAAAGCTAGAGTAGCCAAATCAATGCAGTAACTAGTATAAAAACTGACATAGACCAATGGAATATAATAAAGGATCCAGAAACAAACCCTTACATATATATATAGTCAAATGAGTTGTGACAAGGATGTGTTTTACCACAACAACAAAAAAAATTAGAAAAAAATGAATATCTGCCATACAAAGAAACATGAAAGGATAAACATTACTTATAAAATGAAACAAGATTTCAAGAACATATGCCTTAAGACTCCAATTATATAAAGATCAAATTAGACAGCTGTATTTAAGAATTCTTATATTCACAGCAAAACCAAAACGATAAAGAAGTCTAAAGAAATGATTGCCAAAGAAACCCTTCCTGCAAGGAGAGATCCACTTTAAATTAAGACTTAATTCAGAAGCCATGGGATGGAAAATAGTCACCCCACTGTTTCGCCATCAGGAAGAACACAGAGATAGTGAGGTAACAAGCAAAAGCCACGGATCAAAGCATAGTAGAGCTCAGTGACAGAGGGAACATCATGTGTATGGCATCTCAGTAAAGAAGCACAGCAACAGATGTTCTGATGACTATATGTGAAGAAAAGGAATCTCTGAGTCTTTTAATTGCAGAGTTAGAGGATATTACAGACACATTAATAATGGCTATATTTTAAAAGTCATCAAAATAAGAAACTGCGACGAAAATGAATGAATAAAAAGAACCTAGCATTAAAAAAGCAACCATTTTGGAAGTTCTTCTGTGGTGCAGTGGGTTATGCTGCAGGAGTGGCCAAAAAAAAAAAAAAGACAAACAAACAAGCATTTTAATTTTAAAAATGCAGAAAAATCAAATCTAGAAATATGTTTCACAGACACAAGAAAATAAAAGCAGAAAATAACAATAAACTTATTTTTGGCACCACCAGATAAGTTTTAAATTATTTTGGGAATAAATCTGAAAACATAAGAAACCTACTATATATGATAGTAATGTATTATATAGAACTAAGCTTAAGATCTGAAAAAAATAATGTATAATATTCATATACATATGCAATAAATTCAAGTCTTCCTCTACTTTTAAATTGCTAGAGAATCATGCATTATGTTGCTACAGATATCTCAGTCCTTGATGAGTGCTAGTGAGGATTCAATATCCAGAATATTCACCTGATACAGACCAAAGTTTCAGAATATTGTCTTAGAGTTCGGGATATAACTAAAAAGTCATGACATTATATTTCAAACACCAAAGGTGTATTTTTCAGGTCTTTCCAAAGTATATGTCATTAGAGTAGGTGCTAAATGGCTCAGCTCTTAACAAGAAAAAAAATCCATTTATTTAACTGCATGAAATTTCTACTGCTATAATCATTCCTTATACTTATGATTGCATATTCACAGAAGAAACCTATTTAAAAAGCAGCTATATTACTTTAGAAGAAAAAAATATATAAGCCATTAATACCCATTAACACACTTTTTCAGACTAAATTTTCAGATTGATGAGCTTTGCTTTAGAGACCTGGACCTGTGGAATTAGAAACCAGATACATATGCATTGATAGGGACCTTACAAAAAAGGCAGAATTATGTGTCATCCTGCTACATAAAGCAGTGCCAGGAAAGCCTAAAATAGGTATGGAGCAAAATGTCAAAATAAGCATCAGGAAAGAAACGAACTGGAGAAAAAAAAAAAATGGATGGTAAGAAGAAACACTCTACTAACTTATCAGTTGTTCCTAAGACTGACCCCACCTTATTTAGCAATGCTTTTGTGTACCTCATAATTGAGTATCAGTTTACAGAGTTACAGAACTGGTTATAACATGATAGATATTTTTTTACATTAATTTACTATTATTTTTCTGATGTCCTGTATTTTATTTATTTAATATTTATTTACTTATGATTTTTAACAGAGATTATTTTTGACATCAATTTTATAGAGTCACAGCAAAATTGAGTGGAAAGTACCATTTCCATATATTCCTTCTTGTGCTTCTCCCCACCCCAGCTCATACAAACAGCCTTTCCTACTATCATCACCTGGCACCAGAGGGGCACGTTGTTGCCTGATGAACCTATACGGACACGTTGTTATCACCCAAAGTTTACATTAAGGTTCATTCTTAGGGTTACAGGCTCCCTGCTTTTTTTCCCCTCCAATTTCACTATATTCTTTATTTGAATTAACTATACAATCTTTACAACTTTTTTAAAGCCTGGCTTAAAAAAGAATAGCTTTACCATTGTGGAAATAGTCCACGTAATAAATGCTGGAGAATGTGTGGAGAAAAGGGAAACCTCCTACACAGTTGGGGGGAATGTAAATTCGTGCAGCCGCTGTGGAAAACACTATGGAGGGTCCTTAAAAAACTAAATATAGGACTACAATACTGTTTAGCAATCCCACTCCTGGGCATATATCCAGAAAAGACACAAACGAATTTGAAAAGATACATGCATCCCAATTTTCACAGCAGCACTATTTACAATAGCCAAGATACGGAAGCAACCTTAGTGACGTGGTGCTCAAACACACACAATGGACAATCAGCCATAAAAAAGAGCAAAGTAATACCAACATGGATGGACCTAGAGATTATAGTATTAAGTGAAGTAGCAGAGAAAGATATGTATTATATAACATGAGTTACATGTATAAGCCAAAAAATCATCTGATTTTACAAAACAGAGACAGACTCAAAGATATGGTAAACACACCTATGGTTACTGCAGGGGAGGAGAGGTTGGGTAGGGATAAGTTAAAAGTATGGGATTGACAGATACATCCTACCATGTACAAAATGGATAGACAATAAGGATTTGCTGTGGGGGTACAGGGAACTATGTTCAGTATCTTGTAATAACCTATAATGAAAAGGAATCAAAAAAGAAGGGGCGTTGCACCCCATGTTCACTACAGCACTGTTCACCATAGGACTTGGAGGGCTTTATGTTAAATGAACTAAGTCATAGAGAGAAAGACAAATCGTGTATGATATCCCTTATATGTGGAATCCAAAAACTCAAAAGTTGTAGACATAAAGATCAGATTTGTAATTACCAGAGGTAGAGGGTGAGGTAATTGGGTGAAGATGATCAAAAGGTACAAACTTCCAATTATAAGTTCTAATTTAAAAATGTGTCAATGTGTCATATATTTGCAATTTGCTATGAGAGTAGTTTTTTTTTTTTTTTTTTTTTTTAGGGCAACACCCACAACATATGGAAGTTCCCAGGCTAGGGGTCAAATCTGAGCTGTAGCTGCTGGCTATGCCACAACCACAACAATGCAAGATCCAAGCCCCACATATGCAACCTACACCATAGCTCAAGGCAATGCTGGATCCTTAACCGACTGAGTGAGGCCAGAGATCAAACCCATTTCTTCCTGGATGCTAGTCAGGTTTGCTACAACTGAGCGACAAGTGGAATTCCAACAATTATCAAACACTATCATTGTACATGAAATATATATATATATATATATATATATATATATATATCCCAAAACTTTTCACCCATTCCAGGTTAGAAAGATGAAAAGAAAAAAAGGAAAAGAAGTGTTTGGGTTTGAATGTCGTAAGTAGCTATCAGCAATCATTTTTTAATATCTATTTTAATAAAGCAGACATTTTGCTTTAGAGGTTTATAGGTTGCACTTAAAAATTCTAATTTCATTTAATTTTTTCATTAATTTCATATAATTAAAGCCCCTTTAATTATAACCAAAACTAGTAACCCATTTCAATTCAGGCTCCCTTCCTAAACTTCTCACTTGACAAAACAACAAAAATAACAACAGAACTCACTGGTATATACTTATGGGATAACTTGAATTTTTCTTTCTTTGGAAATATATTTTTCACAAGTTTTATAAAGCCTTGTGAAGTAGCTGTCATTTGAACTGTGTTTCTTTATCCTTTGGTATTGGTGCCTGGAGAAAGAGCTTCAAAAAAATGGTAAAAAAAGTAAAAATAAAAGATTCTCCCAAAGATTTGATATTTTTAAATACTCCCAATTCTCTCAAGGCTACAAATTATAGTTTCAGTATGCAGTCACTATCCTCTAGTCTCATAAATATCCTCAAGTATTGAGATACTGAATATAAATACAAAATTTCCAGTTGTGTTTTTATTCTTTTTCGTAATGAGTTTTTATGAACTGTGCCATTCTTTTGCTGTATTATGTGGTAGCTGACAACATTTTAGGGTTTTATAATTAAATATTTAAATTACATAAAAAGAGACATGTTGCATCATCAATAGTACTTATAAAGAGTTTTTTATGTTTAAGTGAAGGAATAATGGTTAATATATTGTGATGTTTTTCTGTATCTTCACCCTCAAATTGATAAATTCACCTTAAGCAATTGATCATTTGGAAAATACATCTCTTAAAAATATTACGAGTAATCGTTTAAATCATGTTTGACTAACTGCAGTATCTTTAGAATGCCTGTCTTCAGAATGTAGGTGAAAATTGGGTACAGCAATTATTTATCATGGAAGCAATGGTATTTACATGTGGCAGCATCATCGAGGGACTGGCATTAGCAATGAGAAAGGAGTGGCAAGAATGAGTCAAAAGTCTCACAGGAGCAGCTGCAATGGTGGCATCTGACTCTGGACAGTGATACCTCTCTCCTTGGGGCTTGCTATTTTTTTGACTTGGATGGACTACTTAATGCTAAGTCTATTTCCCCTACAGGATAATGCCTCTCATGATACCAAACCTCAGAGAAGTCTTATGCGTGCACACAGTACTTATGGCATGAAATGACAGTGGTTTTAGCAGAACTCTTTTTATCTTTGCCTGATCTTTCTGTTACTCTGTCTGCTTCTGTTGGTATCATATTCAACTGCTAGACTCCACTAATTGCCACCTGAGTGCTCTATTGTTTTTGATCAGGCTGTTGGCCATGAACTAAATTTAGGGTCCTTTGTATGAACATTTTGAGGTCATTTTTGTTCTAACTACAGGAAGCTTCTTAGCTGTTCCTTTCCCTAATTCTCATTGGTAAACTAGCTGGCTTATGATTTATTTTGCTGCTTTCATGTAATTACCAGCTTTGCCTTAATGGATTGCCACTAAAATCTCCACTCTGTTTTTGTTTTTTATGTTGTTGCTGCTTTTGTCTTTTTAGGGCTGTTCCCAGACTAGGGGTTGAATTGGAGCTGCAGCTGCCAGCCTATGCCACAGCCACGCCAGGTCGAAGCTGTATCTGTGACCTACACCACAGCTCAGGGCAATGCCAGCTCCCTAACCCGCTGAGTGAGGTCAGGGATCAAACCCACATCCTCATGGATACTGGTTAGATTCTCTTTTCTTTTTAGGCCGCAGGTGAAGCATATGGAAGTTCCCAGGCTAGGGACTGAATTGGAGCTGCAGCTGCCAGCCTACACCAGAGTCACAACAATGCTGGATCTGAGCCAAGTCTGCAAAACTACACCACAGGTCATGGCAACGTCAGCACCTTAACCCACTGAGAGGGGCCAGGGATCGAACCCACATTCCCATGGATTCTAGTTGGGTTCGTCACTGTTGAGCCACAATGAGAACTCTTTTTGTTTTTTGTTTTAACTAGTCAGGTTCTAAACCTGCTGAGTCACAATGGGAACTTTTTTTTTTTTTCAAGGTAGCAACCTTAGGCTTGAACTTTCCCAAACTTGATTCCAAATGAAGACAATTCTCTTGAGAAGAGTTTTGGCATTCTCTGTTCTTATAGCTTGCCTCTCTCCTTGAGTAAAAGAACCTCTGAAGTTCTGCTATGGCACTAGGGGTGGAGGCAGTGTCTCACTTTCCTTGGAACAACTGCTCCACTTTAAGGAAGGTGGTGAATAGAGGTGGTTACCTCTGATTTACTTGCCTCGTTCAGGAATCTCTGCACTATAAAGGAGCTGAGATGAGAGAAATTGGAACCAAACTGTTCTTACCCTGCTCCATCAGGGTAAGGGCCTTCACCCTACAAGTTGAAGATGGATAGAAGAAAGGAGTCCTAAGTTTATCAGCTGCACCTGACTGACATTTAACCTCTGCAAATCTACCCTTCCCTAGATAGGCAGTAGCGGGGAAGTTTGAAAAACGCCGGTAGCCATAAAAGTTTCTGCACAGCAAAAGAAACCCTAAACAAAGCAAAAAGACAACCCACAGAATGGGAGAAAATATTTGCAAACAAAACGACTGGGACAAGAGATTAATCTCCAAAATTTATAAATACCTCCTGCAGCTCAATACCCAAAAAACAACCCCATCAAAAAGTGGGCAGAAGATCTAAATCGACAGTTCTCCAAAGAAGACAAACAGATGGCCAAAAAGCACATGAAAAGATGTTCAACATCACTCACTATTAGAGAAATGCAAATCAAAACCACTATGAGGTACCACCTTACACCAGCCAGAATGGCCATCATCAAAAAGTCTACAAACAAATGCTGGAGAGGGTGTGGAAAAAAGGAACCCTATTACACTGTTGGTGGGAATGTAAATGGGCTCAACCACTGTGGAAAACAGTATGGAGATGCCTCAGAAAACTAAAAATAGAATCACCATTTGATCTAGCAATTCCACTCCTGGGCATCTATCCAGAGAAAACCATGACTCGAAAAAATACGTGTACTCCAATGTTCATTGCAGTATCATACACAATAGCCAAGACATGGAAACAACCTAAACGTCCATCAATGAAGGCGTGGATAAAGAAGATGTGGTACCTATACATGATGGACTATTATTAGCCATTAAAAGGAAAGAAATGATGGCATTTGCAGCATCATGGATGGACCTAGAAATTACCATGCTAAGTGAAGTTAGTGAGACACCAACATCATATGCTATCACTTACATGTAGAATATAAAAAAGGACACAACGAACTTCTTTGAAGAGGAGATACTGACTCACAGACTTTGGAAAACTTATGGTTTCCCAATGAGACAGGTTGGGGGGGGTGGGGGGATGCACTGGGGTTTGTGATGGAAATGCTGTAAAATTGAGTTGAGATGATCATTGATTGTACAACTATAAATGTATTAAAATTCAATGAGTAATAATAAAAAAAGAAAAATGCTGGTAGCCTGATGGTCCCAGAGAGATATCATAGCTCTTAGCTGGGAATTGGGGGAAGAACTTCATCCCAAGAGCCATGAGATCTAGATTTTTTTGGGGAGAAAAAAAAATTTTTTTTTCATTTACTGTATGTTTTTAGGTTAATTTGCAGAAATTTTAAATGGTCATGTCTTTTATAATTTTCATTTATTATGGCTATTCTACTGAGGGTGACAGAGCTCCTCACACAGCTATTCTGGAAGTAGAGCTCCCTCCAAAGCAGTTCTGAGGGGACACTAATTATTTGTCATTTTGAAAAATGCCATCTAGTTTGAAAGGGCTTCTAAATATTGTTAACAAAATTATAAATGTTCAAAAATAATGTTCAATTACAGCATACTTTTTGACACAGCATTTTTAAGGTATGTTATAAACATATACCATTGTGCTTACCAAGGGAAAAAGTTAGAAATGTAATCCTTTAGTTCATCATTTCTATTGATTTAAATATATTTCTGAAATGAATTCCTTTCAAGGAAATACTGATTTTTTTGGTATCCGCTCTAAAATTATTGATGTTAATATGAAAAAAAAAAACCTTGGCATCATGATAGTAGTTATTTAAGTGGTCATCTATAAATTCTTGATATTTTTCATAAGTTTCTTTGGACTTTATCGCTGATATTTTCTCTAGAACTAACTTGAAGCAAGTCAAGACATACCATCCCAAAACATGCCACTTCGATATACTGATTATTTAGAGCTGAAGGCATTTGAAAACAGTTAATGCAGGGACAGGCTTTCTCTGGTCTCCCTTGATCTGCCTAAAAACAGGTCCTCCCAAGGGAACTGGATGGCCACAAATCCGCTGTCCAGGAGTTTTGTCCACCTAGGAAAGCTAACTCATTTATCTCAGGAGAGACTGCAAGTAAACACCACACCCAGGCAAACTTCGGCACCAACTAAGTCCCATTTACTCTGTCTCAGGTCAGTTGTTCCTGACAAGGCTCTGGGGCCTAAGAGGAGCAGGAAAAATTCCGAGCCAGGAGTCCCACATACATTTCAGAGGAAGGTGGCATTTTGTTTCCTGTTCAAAGCTGCCTGTCCTGGCCCCATGCTTTTTTGACAAGGGGCAGGGAGGTGTCAAAAGCTGGAGGTCCCAGAGTTCCCAGCGTTGTAGCGGCCCTGGTTTCCACACGCTGCCAGGGCAATACCCCCGCCCCCCAGAAAAAAGGTGGCGGTCTCAACCCAGTCCCCCTGTCCTCCAAAGCTCCACGGCTTGGGGGAAGGACCTCCTTATACATATTTGTGCTGTATACAGTTGCTTTTTGTTTATTAAATGCCACGGGGGTGGGTGAGAGGAGTGGAAAGAGGCTATTCTGGCCTCTGCCGTCTCTTCCCTTTTCCCAAAAGCGAACCCCAACCTGGCCCGGCTCCCAGAACAGATCCTCCACCGCCCCCCCCCATGACCTTCCAACATCACACTCCCACCTGCTCCCTCCACTTCCCACAGCCTCCAGTCCACCCACAGTGTAATAAAACTCTTTTTCTGTGGGAGAGAGAGAGAGAGAGAGAGAGAGAGAGGAAGACATAAAGAAAGATGTGTGTCTTTTGCTTCAACAGTATTCGGACGAAGAGACTCTCTTCCTTTAGCCTCCTACCTGCTTTCCAGTCACAACCTCAGGCACAATCTTCTAGGCCTTTCTCTGCCTCCGACACCAGACAAAGCGTTTTGTGTACTTAATTCCTTATCGCCAACCCTGAGCTCCCAGGCTGGTCAGCATTATTCCACCAAGGTGGAGGCGTCCATCAACCGCCTTGACTACACTTACCTCTCTCTGGGCTTCCGTGTCCACCGCGAGCCGGCGGTTCTAGCGCACAGGCCATTCCCGGGAGCTGGCGGAGCAGAAGCACCGCGGTGTCAGCGTCTCTTGAAAATAAAAGCCAAGGAGGTGTCCCCGCAATTTTCCAGAAAGTACAGAAGCCGGCCCAAGATGAGCGTTAAGGAAAAACCTTGGATGCCTGGAAGCCGCCACGCCCCAGGAGAAGCTAAACCAGGCCCTTTGGATCTTCTGCGACTTCCGGGAGAGCGACTTTCTAGATGCGCAAGTGAAACGCATCAAGAAGATGGGCTGCAGGAACCCACCTAATATCCTTAAGGATCTGGTGTGATCCCTGGGCTTGATCAGTGGGTTAAGGATCCGGCATTGCCATGAGCTGAGGTATAGGTGACACGTCTGCAGGCTGCTGGTCTGTGGGCTGCTGGCTGTAGGCTGGGCTGGGTGAGCTTCTCTTACAAAGGCTCAGCCTCAAGTGACTTAGGAGGGTCTTTGGGGGGTGCCTCTGTGTTTCCCTGGTGTCAGGGCTTCAGCCTGAGCCTCCCCCAGCAGCCACGAAGCAGCTTAACCACCTGGAACTTGCTCCCAAGCCATAGCCCAAATGGAAACAATGAAGCTTTTACGGCAAAACAAAAGAAACAGTAAAGAAACAAAAAGTCCTCAGAAAGGGCCCTTTTATCTTTCCACAAATCCTTTTACTCTCCCCTAAATTTGCTCTATCCTCCACCCACTTCCCTTCTCCAATTGAGTTGCTATATAAGCTCTCAAATCCCAATACTTTGTTAGGTATTTAGTCTTTTTTTTTTTCCTATGAAACTCCCTATGCACGCAATATTAAAAAAATAAAGTTTTACGTATATTCCGTTCATTTTCTCATTGTTTATTTCAGAGGGTTGGCTATTGAACTGAAGGAATATCCCACCCCAAAATATGTGATTTTGACATAATTGTTTTGAGCTGAAGGCAATTGAGAAGATACAAGAAATCTTCTTGCAATGCTCCATTTGCTTAAAAGAAAGACGTGGGTTTTCAAAGGCACCCCTCCTCCCATTTCTACCAAAAGGGCACAAAAGTTAATCATCCCATCAGACACCACCAAGCTGGAGAAGGCATCAGAGAAGTCTGCAATACAATAACTAGACTTTATCTCACCCCTCGGAGGCCTAATGCTCTTTTCCTCTGTACTGTCGTGTCTTCACAAATTTATTCTTTGTTGAAGATACTATATATGATGATATTCTAAGCCATATTTTGAATGAATAATTTCTCCCTGGGTATCTTCCATATATCTCTCATGATATGTTATTAACACATTAATAAACTTCTATTTGTCTTTCTCTTGTTAACCTGTCCTTATTGCAGAAATCGCAGCCAAAAACTCAGAAGGGTAGAAGGAAAGTTACTTTTCCTTCCCTACTGAAGCTAGGAGAGAGAAGAAAAGTCTTATACTCTTTGTATAAATAGATACAAACTAAGTTTAAGCCACAGCTGGTTTTTTTTTTAAATGCACAAATCATGTAACTCTAATTTAATCTATCTGTATATTTTTAATGCTAACTAATGAAAGGCTGAAAAGTAGGTGCCGTGAAGGAAACCAAAACCAAAATCAAACTAAACCAAAATGGGAAGATAAATGGAAGAAGGAAACCAGAAAATCTAGCCCTCCCCACTTTCCTCAACACAAAATACATACAAACACACACTTACAAATTTTACTTATTTTCAAATGTCCGTATCTGTGTAAGACGCGTACATGTTAAAATAATTAAATTGCTCCAGTATGTTGCATGAGGCATTTCTGAAAATTTTCACTGTGATAAACATTAGTCAATTTAAGGAAACATGATTTTAGATGTTTATTTTTTATTTGCCTGTGTAGTGGTAGTAAATATTTTATTAATTTCTTAGAGCATATTCATAGCTTATTAAAGACAAAATAGTACTGTAGGAGGAGAGTATCAGTCAATAGCAGGCAATGTATAAAAATGCTGGAGACATTGGGGTTCTGATTAAGTTACTTGCCTAACTGAAGAGTAATAATAATCAAATTATAATTTTTTAAAAATATCCATGTTTTACTTTAGTTATTTTTTCCTTTTTAGGCTGCATCTGTGGCACAGCATATGAAAGCTTCTGGGCCGGGGATCAAATCTGAGCTTCGATTCTCTGCAACCTACGCCACAGCTGTGGCAATGCCAGAGCCTCAACCTGATGCACGAGTCCAGGGATCAAAGAAGCAAAGCCACAGAGACAAGTTGGATCATTAACTCGTTGCACCCAGTGGGAACTCCCCTAATTAAAAATGTTGTTTCTGTTATTCAGACAATTTTTCTAAACATATCCAACATATTTAGCAAAAGTATATTAGTATCTTTCTAAAGTATCTTAGTATGTTATTTTTCTAGTGTAGCCATAACAAAGCACCACATACTGGGTGGCTAAACAATTTATTGTCAAAGAGTTCTGTAGAATAGAAATATGAAATCAAAGTGTCAGCAGTGTTGGTTACTTCTGAGAGCTGTATGAGAGAATTTATTCCATGTCTTTTAGCTTTAGTTATCTGCTGACAGTCTTTGTCATTCTTTGACATGTGGATGCATCACTGAAATATCTGCCTTCATCCTCAAGCAGAGTTCTCCCTGAGTACATCTGTTTTCAAATGTCCAAATTCCCCTTTTTTATAAGAACACAGTCATATTGGATTAGGGCCCATCCTAATGACTTCATCTTGATCATCTACAAAGATAATATTTCAAGAAAATTTTACACTCAGGTACTGGGGAGCTAGAACTTCAGCATCTTTTGGGGGGGGACACAATTCAACCCATAACACTTAGAGAAACTTTAGCATCATTAGCACAAGTCAAGTTGCATTAACTCAGAAAAAATAAAAAAGGGAAAGACACACAAATATTCCAGTTAGATAATGGAGGTTCAGGCACTCCAATGATATTCGTGATTCTTTATAAATATTTTATAACTAATTTATTTGAGAAATGAAAACTATATTTTATCAAGTCTAAGATGTACATTTTTTTAACATTTTAAAATGTATTACATCATAATGGATATTAAAAATCTGTGACAATTTACAATTCTAATTGCAAACACCTTTTCCTTTTATTAATGATATTAGTTAATGTCTTAAATAATATTATAGATTCTGTGATATATGACCAAGTGTTTTCTCTTACAGTGTAAGTTAAACCTAAATCACCATTATGTATAACTTCAACTTAACCAGGTCATATCTATAGTCTTTACTTGCCCACCTTATTTTAACAACATTTAATTCTCTTAGAAAAGACAGTCTTTTAACAGAGAACACACAATCAGAAATCTATATGTAAATTTGTGTGTCACATAATATTTTGATTGTATCTCAATGGTCAGATACATGATTATTGATCATAATCAGGATTTCTAGAAACATTATAACTAGTAAAAAATCATAACTTTTTCTTTTGATCCCAAATCCCCAGTCACCTTTTTAATTTTAATGTTTAAAATTGGATTAAGTTTCACAATGTCCATTTCCTTGGTGGATTGTTAGCTCCAAACTGTACCAGAAGTAAGCCCTTTATACAGAATCTTTCTTAAAAAGTTTATGGATTGCTTAAAGAACTGTAGTCATCATTTGAATTATGCATACTATGAAAACCATGTAAAATGCAAAGACATGGCCATTGCTTGTGGCTATTTTTATATGATTTTGGGTATTAAAAATATACATTTTGCTCTAAAAGTTTCTTCTCAAAAGTAATTTGTCTTACAGTTTTTGAAAATGCAACATTTTCCTCAGGTAGATAACCTGTCAGTACCATGTTAACCACAGATTGAGAATCTGCTTTATTTCAGTTTCAAATCAGATTGGTGAATAATTATTTCCACAAGCACAATTCCTTTGAGAGGAAAGCTTAGGCAAAGCACATGGAATTACAATGTTCACTATATTCATTAGCATTAATCTTCATTCACAAATACATACATGTATTTATTTTATCTTGTTCTGGTAGATTAACACCCGAAGAGGATTGAGTTATGAAAAGGTTGGGGCATGTTTAGTCAATACATTTCTCTCAGGGACACCTTGTTCTTTGTTAAGTGAAGAACAATGAGGCCAAAGGCAGTCTATTTTTTTGTTTGCTTCTATGTTTGTTTGTGGAGAGTCTTGTTATGGTTGACTAACATTCTCCTGTAGTACTGTTTTTATTTGGGGTGCAAATTTTAATTAGTCCTTTGAGTTTTAGCCCTTTGTCTTTTGGCAACTCAATGCACATGTCTCCAGTCAGTCTCTTTGACACCAACTTATGTCCTGATACTCTCTTTCCTAATTAATCCACTTGCATAGCTTTGAGTAATTAACATACTGCTAGTATGAGGCTCTATTTATAAAACATTTTTGGGGTATCTTCAAAGTTGTCTTTTTATGGTTATTATGACTATTTGCTTTTAGTCTTTGCTAAATACAGCTCAAACATACCACACTTCATTAGCATTATTCAACTAAATATTATTTTGTGTAGTTTTGCCTCATTATGCCTTTTTATGTAAGGTTACATTATATTTACTAGTATAGATTAACCCACAATGTCTCGTGTAAGGAATGCACATTTAAAGCACTTTGTAAACAATATTACTACTATTAATAACAAACAATTTTTTGAGACATTCTTATTATAACCTTTAAGGTAAGAAAACTGAGAATTATAGCTTATAAATTACAATTTTTGGTTTACTGGAAGGTGCATGAGTATAAGTAGTTAAGTGTTTGCCTGTGCTTTAAAATGTTTCTTGATATCATTGATGCGATTAGTTCTCTAAGAAATATAGAGGTTATTTAGTCAGTTTCAGTAGGAAATAATACAATAATTGACATACTATTGTATTGTCCCCTGAATACCGGTCAAAAAGAAGATATGATTCTTCTAAGGGATGTTAACTTGTGTGCTGGTCTCAATACGGGAGTAAATGAGTCAGAGAAACAGAGCCAGAAAGGGATATATACATACTTGCATGAGTGTGGGGGTTGAGGGTTGGAGGTTGACAAGTTCAAAACCATACGATAGGCTGGAGACTCTTAGCCAAGAGCTGATATTGCAATCTTGAGGACAAAGAAATTATTCACTAAAAAATTAGGGCTTATTTTGAAAAATCTGAGTTTGATCCAAATATATGCCAATACTTTCCAAAGTTAAAAGACCCCAGGGCTAAGTAGGTGTGTTCCTCGATTATGAATGAGGTACAATAAAGACAAGAATGCCCTCATTTTGAGTTTCCTCTCATGAGCTTTTCTTTTTTTTCTCAGATGTTTCATTTACTATGGACCTAAATGATCAGAAATCAGTCACAAACCTGACCAAGTTCTCAGGAATTTTAATAGCTGAGGAAAGTCTTATTCTATGATTACTTTTTTTTTCTTTTTTCTTTCTTTTTTTTTTTTTAGGGCCACACTGGCCCCATGACATATGGAAGTTCCCAGGATAGGGGTCGAATCAGAGCTGTGGCTGCTGGCCTACACCACAGCCACAGTAATGCAGGATCCAAGTCATGTCTGTCACCTATACCACGGCTCATGGCAACACAGGATCCCTGACCCACTGAGCCAGGCCAGGGATCGAACCCATATCCTCACGGATATGAGTTGGATTTGTTTCCACTGCTCCACAAGAGGAAATCCCTTATGATTTCTTACATGAGGAAAATCAGTTGTACTTCATCCTCAGGGAAACCTCAGGTTTTCTGTAAGGTCTTTGAATTGATTGGATGAGGCCCATCATTATTGAAGATAATCTACTTCAAGTGAACTGACTATGAATGTTATCCGCATCCACAAAATACCTTCACAACACCACATAGATCAATAATGTTTAGTAGAATAAGTGGATACAGTAGCTTAGCCAAGTTGACACATAAAACTACCATTATAGTTTCTTCCTTGTCAACATGGCATTCATACACTTATGTTGATACTTAATCTCCACATGAAGACAATAACAAAGTCATATTCCACCTAAAATGACATAGCTATCTTTCATGCAACCGAAAACTCAACTCATTATGTCCAGAAAAGGACATAAACTCATTATGTCCAGAAAAGGACATAAAGTTCTTGGGTGATATTCACCTTCTTTATATTCTATAACTTAAACAATGTGATTTAAAATTAAGCATTATTAATAGATCTTGTTTAAATGATGAGTAAATATCAATAAGATACTTGAAATATATATTTCGTACACATATATTAACAAAATAAGGAGAAACTACTCATAAAAACTAACAAATTACAGCCATTTCCTCAGTTTGTCATCCCATTGTAGCTGGTATGTATAACAACCTTTTTCGACTACTCGTGCCATATTCACTTGGTTGGCAACAAGCACTTCACCTGTTCATGGCCCTTTGCTTATTGAGGTGACACAAATCTTTGTTACAAAAGGAACTGTCTGGCCCGTTAATAGTCCTGCCTGGATTGGGTTGCCATAGTTCTCTATTGCCTTAATTACTGGACGGGTGGTATGGAGAAAAGCCCTAAGTGATCCCTTACATTCCAGACGTACTCTTCCTTACCTCCCCTGTGTAGAGCAGTCCATTCTTCTCCTGATACCCATGGCCAATCACCCAAGCCATTACTGTTACTTCATTCTCCTGATTCAAAGGCCTGAGGAGCCCAAAGTGGCCAGGTGGCTGTCTTAATTGACAATTCAGTGGAATCATTGTGTGTCTCCTTGTGGAAGCACTCATCCATTGGAAATAAGACTTCTAGACCAGCAGAACATAAGGTCACAGAGATGCAAGGAGAGGAAACGAAATTTTGCCTAGTGGATCACAAGGAGTATAGTGAGTGACTTTGTTCCCATTTCCACTTCTTTATTACTAGATCACAAAATCCTGGTTATGGGAAAAAAGAGTCCCATTTATTAGACATGTATTTAGAGTGTGTATCAATGGCAGCACTGCCAAAGTCTTGCAGGTGCCACCTAGCTGATACATGAACCAATTTCAGATTCTCAGTTTTGACAAGTCTTCTGTGCCATTGTAAGATGTTAAAATAGGAGAAATTGGGTAAGAGCCATCAGGTAACTGTCTATACTATCTTTTCAACCTTATGCGGCTAAGTTGAAACACAAAACTATCACTAAGTGTAAATTCTCAACTTGGTAGTAGTATGAGGCCAGTAAACCAAGGGGACCTTAGGTCCTCACGCCAGTCTAGAAATCATGCTGAAGCAGAATTATATTATCTAGACTTGCTTCCAAGTATAGGATGCAGAAGGAAAATCCCCATTAATTAACTATTGTGAGAACTTCAGCAAGTTACTCAGCTTAGTTCCTTTAGTCATCAATTTTCTCATCCATAAATTGGAAGTAATAGGATTTCTTAATCCGTAGAGTTGTTACTAAGACTGTATGAGCTAAGATTGTATAGAAATAACATGAAAGAGAATTTAGAACACTGCCTGGACAGCATATTCTATTAATATTGTATCATTTATTAATAATATATTATGTCATAAACACTCTATATCCCACAGATGAAAAAAATATGAAAAGGTACACAATGGAGTGGAAGCTATATGGCCTTAGGAATAAGGCATTTTTTTAATTGAAGTATTTTTATACCTTACATTTCTGTTTCCTTTAAAAATTAACACTATTTTTATGATTTTGGACAAGTACTTAAGCTTTTTTTTCTTCTTCTTCCTTTTTTGGCTGCCCTGCAGCATATAGAACTCCCAGCCAGGGATCAGATCCCAGCCACAGCCAAGCGCTCCCAAGAAGCTTTTGCTCCTGTCGGGCCACAGCAGGAGCTCCAAGTACTTATCCTTTTTAAACTTAGTTTCATTACTTCATGATTTCTGAATTAACATTAAAGCAATGTTAGCAATACTTATCTTGAAGTGTTGTTACACAAATAACTACTTTATTTTATTTTTATTTTCTTTATGACAATATACAGTCACATAATAAGATTTGCTTTTTTTCATTTTTTTATTACTCAAATGAATTTATCACATCTGTAGTTGTATAATGATCATAACAATCTAATTTCACAGGATTTCCATTCCACAGCCCAAGCACATCTCCCCACCCCCCAAACTGTCTCCTCCAGAGACCATAAGTTTTTCAAAGTCTGTGAGTCAGTATCTGTTTTGCAAAGAAGTTCATTGTGTGCTTTTTTCAGATTCCACATGTCAGTGAAAGCATTTGATGTTGGTGTCTCATTGTATGGCTGACTTCACTTAGCATGATAGTTTCTAGGTCCATCCGTGTTGCTAAAAATGCTGGTATTTCATTCCTTTAATGGCTGAGTAATATTCCATTGTGTATATGTACCACATCTTCTGGATCCGCTCCTCTGTCGAGGGACACTTAGGTTGTTTCCATGTCTTGGCTATTGTAAATAGTACTGCAATGAACATTTGAGTACATGTGTCTTTGCGAGTTGTGGTTTTCTCTGGATAGATGCCCAGGAGTGGGATTGCTGGAACAAATGGTAGTTTTATGTTTAGTTTTCTGAGGAATTGCCATACTGTTTTCCAGAGTGGTAGCACCAATTTACAATCCCACCAACAGTGTACTAGGGTTGCTTTTTCTCCACACCCTCTCCAGCACTTATTGTTTGTAGACTTTTGGATGATGGCCATTCTGGCTGGTGTAAGGTGGTACCTCAGAGTGGTTTTGATTTGCATTTCTCTAATAATGAGTGATGCTGAACATCTTTTCATGTGTTTCTCGGCCATCTGTATGTCTTCTTTGGAGAACTGTCTGTTTAGATCTTCTGCCCATTTTTGGATGGGGTTGTTTGTTTTTTTGGTATGGAGCTGCAGAAGTTGTTTATAAATTTTGGATATTAATCCCTTGTCAGTTGATTCACTTACAAAGATTTTCTCCCATTCTGTTGGTTGTCTTTTTGTGTTGTTTAGGGTTTCCTTTGCTGTGCAGAAACTTTGAAGTTTGAGTAGGTCCCATTTGTTTATTATTTTAAAGTTTGTAAGTACAAAAGACCCAGAATAGCCAAAGACATCCTGAAAAAGAAAAGTGGAGCTGGAGGAATCAGGCTCCTGGAATTCAGACTATACTACAAAGCAACAGTCATCAAAACTGTATGGTACTGGCACAAAGACAGACATATAGATCAGTGGAACAGGATAGAAAGCCCAGAATTAAACCCATGCATTTACAGCCAACTAATCTATGACAAAGGAGGCAAGAATATACAATGGAGAAAGGACAGCTTGTTCAATAAGTGGTGCTGGGAAAACTGGACAGCCACATGGAAAAGAATGAAATTGGAACACTCCCTAACACCATACACAACAATAAACTCCAAATGGATTAAAGAGCTAGATATAAGACCAGACACTATCAAACTCTTAGAGGAAAACATAGGCCAAACACTCTCTGACATAAATGACAGCAACATCTTCTCAGATCCACCTATCAGAGTATTGACAATAAAAAGAAAAAGAAACAAATGGGACCTACTCAAGATTTGCTTTCAAGACAAATTTTACTTACTTAACTTATGCAAATAGATTCTGTAGCCTGTTGTTACAGTCTTCCTTGGAATATACTTTATTTTAAATAAATAGTGAAACCATTAACAGTATAATTTTATTGTTATGTATCAGTATATTTTAAAATTTAGCTTATTCCTGGGTGAGATGTTTTAAGTATAACATGTCAATACCCATATATCTATAAATGTAGCAATGTGCATTTTAGAATTGCAGCCACATCATGATCAGTTAACACTGTTAAGGAGACCCAACTCTTTTCATGAATAAAAATTAGACATTTTTTACTTAAGCTTATGGAAGCATATTTAACTAAACAAATTACTTTGAGGATATTTCTACACAATTCATATACAGAGTTTCTTGTTGAAAAAATACTTGAACCTGGTGTGAAAGCTTTTATTCTCAAGTGTGTTTGGTGGTAAAGGGCAAATTTACATTCATTTTTGGAAACAGATAAAAAGCATGTATCACATTTCTACATAGTTCATTATATAGAAATACAAATATTAATTTAAACCAGTATACCATCAGAATGTCCCCCAAATAGCATTGAGATTTTTTGACCTTTTGTTTTTCTGAAAATGTAAGGCATATTATTACCAAGTGTCCAGCAGTACCATCAAAGTATACATGTATATTAATCTCAAACATCAAATAAGTATTCAATTTGCATCATTTATTATACAACTGAAAATATGGCAAACTGAGGCAGCTATAGTTTGATCATCGCTCTTTTTTTTTTCTTTTTTCAAAATCATCATATTTAGAAACGTGGAGGGTAACGAATAGCTGACCGTGCTGGAAGATGAATTCTTTTTATTTGTTTTTAAGGTAGAGAAAGGATAGGACCATTTGACTTTTATGATCAAAATCTGTTATTTATTGCTTATGGTCTACCCCTATGACTAAAATACTTAATAAATTTTACTTTCCTCATCTCATTGTATGCATATATAAATAAAATATATGAAAAACACATACAATATTATATATAATATAAATTCATTATATATAAATAATATATAAAATACATTTTTCACAGCTAAGATCATGAAAGATGTTAGTCTGCACAGCTAAATTTCAAGCAAACATTTCCCAAAATGAAATATATAATTGTATCATCATCAAAGAGCAAAATGTCCTCTAAGAGCGTAAATACAAGGAGAAAGTCTTCATTAATCATATCTAATTCCCTCACTGAAAAAAAAAAGATTGAAAATACAACTTCTAATCATACAATAATTATTGGAACACTAATATGTGTTTGATATTTTGTTACATGTGGTGATGGAATGCTAACCTTAGAGTAAAACAAATAATGGAATGAATAGTTGTTACACATGGTAAGACTCTTGAAAGTGTCTATAATTACATAGAAAAGTTATATAGAAACACAGGTATCCAGAAAAGCATATAAACTTACTGATCCTGCTAAACTAAAACAACAAAGTGTTTTTGTGTCTTGGTTCAGCAAAAACAGGGAGATAACCATGTCTATAGAAAAATGGGAAGCAGTAGGATTATTGCTTGTATACATTGGGAAAGGCTGAAGCCCACTTAAGATTTTTTAATTATATTTAAATTTTGAGAATAGTTAGCAGGCTTTGGATTCAAGCTAGTTTAATTGATCTAAGCTATTGTTTATAAAACCATAGCAAGATTGACAAACCACTTAGCACATTGTTCTTTTTTACCAGACAATAGTGTTTAAAGTGGGAGAGAGCAGTTGCCATTGGGAAGTTTTACTGCAAACCTCAGCAGCAAAGAAAAATATATAGAAACATAACTGTGCCTTGGGGAAAATGAAAATATTCATATCAGTTTTTTCCCAAAATTTATTTCAAAAAACAGAAGGCCGAATAAATACTATACAAAAAAATATTGTTTTCAAAAAAGCTAAACACTGCATAGTATATTTTCCTCAATGAATCATGAAATACATGAGTATATTAAAGACTAGACATTTTACAGTAGAGAATTCTGTTGTAAATTATTTAAATATTTACCTTCTAAACTTATCTGGCAGTGGAATATATCATCCATATGTTTGGTTTATAAGTCAGTGAAAACAATATTTTGTGGCACCATCATTGTTTCTGCTTATCTAGTAAAAGAACGTATTTTCAAAAGGTACTATCAAAACAATAGAATTTCATTAAGTATATTGATGACTCTTCTTGGAAACTGGAGAGATTAATTAACCATAGAGATATACAAAAATATATAGATGATCCCTTCTTTCACAAGCTTCAATCTATCTTTAAATTATACTTCAATTCACAGTTAAGAGAGTCATGTGAAAGAATTTCAGCACCACCTACAAGGGTGACATTTTTTATCAATTATATGGCATATAACTAAGGACTTAACTTATCAGATAGCTAATGATAATTATTACTTTATGTCATGACTGTTTTATTTTTGTAAAGTTTTAAAATTAACTTTATTGAGGTAAATTTACATACAAAAATGCACTGGTTAGTTCTGACAGATGTATGTTTTGGGTCATCCACTACCACAATCAAGATAGAGAACATGTTTAACATCCCAAAAAGTCCATTTAGAGTCTAATGAAATAAATTCTACTTTCAACATGGCCTCAATTAATCACCGACTTGGAAAAAAAAATGGTAAACACAGGACTTCAGATATGAAATTCGGCTTATAAATCATTTGTATTCAGAGTCTGTATCTGTTACAATGTCAAAAATAAATAAATACAATGATGCAAATACTGGCAAAATGTCACATCAATATGTATACAGCCTTGCATAAGCTATCAGTCTCTCTTGGGTTTTTTGAATCTTTGAGGATGATTTTATTCATTTTCACAGACTGAAAATTCGCCTAAAGGTGGGATCTGTAACTTTCTACAATCTTCTATTTGAGTATACTTTTTTCTCTTTTCATATAAGGAAAGGGCAAGATGAAGGCAGAGAAAGATATTCAGAGAAAAATTTTAACATGTTAAAAAAAATTTGGCTAAAAAATTTAGAGATTTTGTTCAATAGGAAAGGAAAAGCATGGTAAAAAAATTAATGGAGCATAGGTAGATGAAGCACTTATGAATGTTAGATTTAATTGAGATTATATAGTCTCAGAATTCGCTTTTGTTTTAAAAAATACTTAGGCTGTTTATAATTTTGACTTGTTTTGTTTTTCTTTTTCCAGCTAAGGAAAATTTAAGTACAAATTGCTTTACTAAGTCATTTAGATAATCCAAATTTATATGTGTTTCTAAATTTCATTGTCCCTTAACAGTCATGAGTCAGTTGTTATTCAGACCTTTGGCTATGATTTTCTTTCATTTCTCATAACAAATTTATGCAATTTCTTTGACTTTTGGTTTTCCTATATGTTTTCACATAAACAATTCATTTAAATGAGCAAAACGATTCCCTTTGAGTTTTTCCTCAGCTGATGATGGTATAATACATTATCATATATTTTGACTACCAAATATAAAATGATTTCAAGACAAGGAGGGTATCAACTATTTTGGGAAGGTAGATGATCCCTCAGTCATTTTAGATTTGCACCCTCAGTAGCCTCTTTAAAGAATCTACTGTTATTCAAGAGAATTCTATGTTCTCTAGCACAAATCAGTAGTGGGGGAGTTATCTCTATTTCAGATCTTGAATATGGTAAGTACACAATTGCCAATGTGAGTAAAGCATCAATAAAATAGTTTCTAAGTAGGGTAACTTTTGGAACAAATCACTAAAATTTTTGAATTTTACATCAAAATTAATAAAGTTTTGATTGCTGAAAATGCATCCATTAGAACTCTATGCTTAAAACATCTGGAAGAAAATGATATGAGATTGCTTAATTACAAAATGCCTTTTTCTCAAAAGAATGAAACATTAATGTGTGCTTGAGTTTATATGAAATGGAATAAACTTAGTGGAATAATAATCCAAATTTGAAGATGTGTTTCTAATAGTAAGTAATAACATGTGAGGTGAAGTGGAGATAAAAATTTTTAATAATAAACTTTTATTTTAGTTTTTACAGAAAAGTTGCAATGATGATACAAATGTATCCTATAAACTCCACATCCAGTTTTCCCTACATTAACACATTATACAAGGTAATTAATCACAACCAATCAATTATTATGGACACATTATAGTTAATCAAATCTCAAACATTTTTCTGATATCCTTAGCTCTTACCTAATGTCTTTTCTTTATACCAGGTTTCCATCCAAGATAGTAATAAATGTTTTTATATAGAAGCATCTGTGTCTGCATTAAAGTGACCATGCATTCATACTATCTCCAACTCTAATCCATTAAAATCTGGATCATTCTATCTTTCTCACCTTAGCTGTCAGAAACTACCAATTCCAGTGGAGAGAAACCTGGCTCCAAATACTCGCCATCCATTTATTTCATTGTTGGATTCTAGTATGTACACATGTATAGTGATTTCAGAGTTAACTCATACTTTCATGGTACCACAGTTTTACCAACACAAAGTAATGCTTAGGTATAGTTTCATTCCTTTTTTGTCTTACTGTCTTCACTCATTTACAGAATTACCACCGACTTACCTTTGGTTATTTCATACATATATAATACATTTAGATTATTTTGTCACAGTTTGCACTCCCTCTTGGAAATTCCTCATCTCCTAATTTTTTAAAAATTTGCATTCATTGTTTCACCCTTTGTGATGTAAAATTCAATGCATTTACAAGCATAGTATTATTAATTCACCATTATAGTGTCATAGAGAATAGTTTTGCTGCCCTAAAAAATCCTCTGTCCTTCATCTATTTAAACCACCTGCAATACTGGGCAAAAATGATCAGTTTATTGCCTGGATCATTGTGTCTTTCCTAGGATATAATTGGAATCATATGGTATGTAGCTTTTATACTGGCCGCTTTCACTTAGCAATACATGTTATTTGTGCCTTGAAAGATCATTTCTTTTCATTGCTTAATGATATTCCCACCCCATCATATGGATGTACCAGTTTCCAATTTGCATATCCATTCTCTTTGAAGCTCATCTTGATTGCTTTCAGTTTTAGCTAATAATAAATAAAGCTGCTATAAACATTCACAAGCAAGTCTTTGTGTGGACATATGTTTTCAAATCTGTTCAGTAAATACAGGAGCAAGACTGCTGGATTATATATTAAGATGATGTTTAAGATTTTTAAGAAACCGCCAGTCTGTCTTCCAATTAGTTGTACAGTTTTGCATTCCAACTATCAGTGTAGGAGGGTTCTGACTGCTCTTCATCCTTACTGACAGTAATCGATACTGTCAATTTTCATGGTTTCAACCATTTTTTAGGTGTGTAATAGTAACTCTTTGTTTCAGTTTGTATTTTTTTAATGACAAATGATATTGAGTGTCTTTCTGTATACCTGTTTTCCATCTGTGTATCTTCTTTGATAAAGTGTTTGTTCAGATGTTTTGCCCAATATATATTTTATCGTAGTTTTAAGCATTCTTTTTATATTTTGTGTGCAGTCCATTGTCACTTATATTTTCCAAATGATTTTCCTCAGTCTGTAGCTTATCATGTTAGTCTCTTATCCATCTTTGCAAAGCAAAAATGTCTCTTTTAAAGTTTTAAAATTATAATTCTATATTGTAGTCTTATCTTCATTACATCGTTATTTTATGCACTAAAACATGCAATAAATATTTAGAAGCACTTTCCCAAATACTAAATTACATCTGTGTATACCTTTGTATATGTTTACACTGTATTTTTGAAACTAACCATCACAAAGTGACCAAATGGCTATTCAGGTGCTGTTTGCTTTATAAATTCTCCTATGTTTCTGGCCACAAATGGAAATGTCATATCCAATATCATCTTCAAATTTTTATATTCCCAATATACACACCATTCAGAACAAATTTTATGGTTATTAATTAAAAACTGAATGAAATTATATTAATACTTTCTAATTAATTTTCTAATTTCTTACAAAATATCAGAAGTCCTGGTCTCAAAATATTTCTGACCAAAATCTTTTGCATTGGAAGCTGCACAAATTTAAGTCAGAAGTACTAGTAATTCTCTATTTCTAACTTCATTATATAAAAAATTTCTGATTGGTTCAGTTACAGAAAACATACATTATTTCAAAATGATATACAGAAATTTTTCAAAACTCAACTAAAAAACATGCTTAACTTACTAGAGCCTTCAAAAAGATATTTGCGCTATAGCAATCTATATAGAGAACTCTTTTATTAGATTTCATGATTGTTTAAAAAAAAAAAAACTAAAACATAAAAAATTACCGTAGAATTAACCTATTTAAAAAATCCTAAACATATTCTAAAGTCAGCAGTTAAACACAGACCTTTTATTCCAGGCCTGCACACTTTACAGATTTCTACTGTGTGTATGATTAAGGTGCATGAGTATGAGAGGTGAGAGACTTCTGGTAAATATAATTACTGTGCTTGACAAACCTTGAAGAGCTTGAAAATGTCACAGTGCTGTAACCTCAGGTTGTAATTCTGACATCACAAATGCTTCCTATGAGAGAACGAGAGAGCGAGTGAAAGCTTATAAACAGAAATTATAGGAAGCAATTGAAGGCTAGGCAGAGCTCTTCACTGAAGTGATAAAAAGCCTTTACCAGTGATTTTTGTTATGCTTCAATTACTTACATTTCAATTACACTCTCTCTAATACCAGCTCTCCTCTTCATCCTGTTAAACGCACATTCAATAGCTGTCTTTTTCTTATTAACCATGCACTGGAAAAAGTAACATATTTTGTCAAAGCCTGCATGGCTAAGAGGACTGATGGTGGACTTAAGTGATATAACATTTATGAGATTATTACAAATCAACCACAGATTCATACAAATGATGACCAGCTATCATTGTGTATCTGAAAATTATGTTGAAAGCTTTTTCCAAGTAAAGTAGTTATATCAGTTAAGGATAAGCAAGTATTTATCCAGAGCTCATTTCCCTGCAAAGCAAATTAAAATAAACCTGGAGAAGATCACAATGATCATCTGAAAACATAAACAAACTAAACCCCTTTGGTTAAATTGTGATTTATTTCAAGCCTCTGCATATATTTCTTTTTTAAAATTATTTTTATTATTTCAGTTACAAGGTTATATTTCATTTGCATTCCTATGAAATGTAACCATGCATATAATACCCTTAGAAAAACATTCTCTTCATTCTTTCTCCAGATTAATTCTGGAGTCACTTATGTCTCTAAAACCTGGGGGGAGGAGTTTTAACATAAAGATAACTGTGTCTCATCTCCACTGAATCCAAAGCAGGTAATGCAGCTCTTGGAGTTTGTATTTTTACCCCTGTTTGCAACTTATGGTTGAATCAAAGTACATCTGAGAACCATTCTCCTAAAGAACTTTACATTGAGAGCATATTGCTTTCAAACTCTAATTAGTGAGGAAGTGCAGATACTTACTTCACCTAATTTATTTTATCTTAAAGGAGGCCCACAATTTAAGAGTAAAATGACTTCTTCAGTTACCTTTTCTTATTTTGAAGTGCTCAGCATCTGCTGAATATGAACCCTTGGTGTCTCTTTCCCCCATTTTGTCCTTACTTCCTAGTCATAGACAATAAGCAAATGAAGAAATTATCTTTTAAGCAGCCATGTGATTTTTGAAAATGCTTAGTAAGTATATGCTAAGCTCAATTAAATTTTGTTCTGATTTTCATTTTTCAGAGATGTGCTATCCATGTTTTTTATAAAACCCAGGTTGTCCTAAAATTACCTCATAAGCATAATTTTACAAAAATCTTCAGTCAGTTTACTTTAAGGTGTGCTATTTATGATATATAAATTATACTAAGCAAAATAGATTTAACTAAAAATGATCTCTAAGTACCTTGTGAATCTCAATATTCTCAATTTCTTCTATACTTTCATAGGCTACAAGCATATTTTGTATGAATTGATTTCGTGTTTATAGTTTGATAAAATATATAAAATTTAAAATAATTTCCATTTTATTAAATATAATACATATGCACAGAATTTGTAAGACATGAAATGTTCTTTATTTCTAAAAAAGTCTATAAAGTTTCTTGTCTATGTTGTTGTTTCTATATTTCAATTGTGGCTAAGATGTAATTGTTTAATCTTTATATATTTTAAATATAGTGAGAAAAACTAACTTCCTTACAGCTATTTCTAGCCCCATGAACTAATTTAGCAACACTTCTTGAAGTATTATCTTCTAGTGCAATCTGTTGCTGCTAACATTATTTTTATTTTATAGTGGTCCAGTTTACACTCCTGGTTACAAATGAGTAACTAGGAAAAAATATCTCTTCAACTCGTGTTAATTATAATGTTCAGGACTCAAGAAGCGGCAGTAAAAAACTAACTGGAAATTCTCTCTGTATATGGATTTGTCAGCAATACAAGTAAGTATAATACTTAGACTTTTGTCTATACATATTATTAGTCGATAATACTAATAGATTTTTGTATATTTTGTAAAAGAGACAAAAATAGTGTGACGGGGTAGAGTAGAACCAATAGGACAGAACTAGTTCATGGAGAGCAATCTTAAAAATGTGACTCTAGGGTCCTTAATTAGAACATCTTAAAATATACTAAGTTAACATTCAAAAGACCAGTTACAGAGGGTAGGGGAGAAGAAGCTAATAATTAAAGCAAACAGTTAAAATCCAAGTCTTATAGTAGTAGTACTTATCATTGCTAGAAATCAGGTTGAAATAAGGTATCCTGACTAGTCACCAATGGCTAAGTGTTTCAGTGCTGTGCAACATTCTCGTGTTGTCTTGAAATATGATTGCCTTAGATTAAGAGTTCAGAATCTCTTAAAGATCCATCTTCTAGGGAGTCCCCATTGTGGTACAGCGGAAGTGAATCCAGCTAGTACCCATGAGGGTGCTGGTTTTGACCCTCCCCCTAGATCAGTGGGTTAGGGATCCGGCATTGCCAGGAGCTGTGGTGTAGGTTGCAGACATGACTTGGATCCTGCATTGCTGTGGCTGTGGCGTAGACCAATGACTACAGCTCCAATTGGACCCCTGCCTGAGAATTTCCATATGCCATGAGTGTGGCCCTAAAAAGCACCCCCCCAAAAAAAATCAGTGTTTAAATTTAAAAATAAGTCTAATCTTCCTTTAACAAAAATGTCTGGAGTTTTTATGATTAACTCAATACTGTAAATTTCCACAAATCAGAGTGTCGTTCTATAGAGCTTCTGATGGTCTTCTTGATGTTTTAAAAAATATTCAGATGGAAGGAAGTGGAGCCTATAAACAGTTAACTATTGTGAAGATTACAATCAGAAAAAGAGCTAGGAATAATCCAGTAGCTGAGGTTTGATAAAAGGTGAAAAAGTTTTTGTTTTTAAAGAGGAAATACTTTACATGTTTCTTTGTTTATTTGAGCATGACCAAGTGGCAAAATCCAACCAAAGAGAGAAGAAATACGTGTTGAACAAAAATCCCATGAGTAAAGAAGAGATTTAATTTACAATTGGAAGGCTTGATTCTGAGAGGAGATAGGGCATTTTATTCATTCTAACATGAGGGAGATAGAGTCTAAGAAAAGAGATACAAACAGTTGTTCTGTCTGGTGGTACGAAGATGAGAGCCTTCTCTGCTTTTATTTTTCAGTGCGATAAGAGGCAAGGTAATAGCTGAAATGAAAATGAGTGGGGACTCAGAGTTTGAGTAAAGATGAAAACAAGTGAAGAAGTCATCTAATAATACGTGATGATAAATTATCTTGAGAAGTGGAGTAGAATTGTTTCAAGTTTCTCAAGGCCACTACAGAGATGCGGTTAAAATCTAAAATGAGATCAGCCACCATGTTTTGGGGGTTTGTTTTTTCCCAGCCGTATGGACTTCCTAGTTCTTCATGTGTAGACATGTAATTGACATAAAGTTCAAATTAACCTGCATGAGGTATTTACCCTGTAGAAAAGCCAGAGAGAGGAAAGTGTACATGAGAGTGACAATTGATAGATTTCATGCAACATGAAAGATGACTATATGAAAGAGAAGAAAGAGCATGAAGGGAGGAGAGCCAAAAAGAAAACGTGACTAAGGTCAATGTACTGAAGTTTCTGAAAAATCAAAGAATGGTTGTGCCGTAGATACAAGAAAAAGGAACTGCAAAATATATGTAGTTGTGTACAAACAGGGATACTAAAACTCACCAATTTATAGGTAATACTGTTATAAATTATGTTAAGTATTAGGGTGATAGAAAATCTTGAAATGGTCCATATATCAGGATAGGAAGATATTTCCACTCTCACTTAATTGCAAAATTATTTAATTTAAAATTTTGGAGATGTATCAAATTATGTAGGTAAAAATAATAACTAATAACATATCAGTCACTATCAAAAAGTATCTAATTTCTAGCATCCCATCCAAAATATTAAGTGAAATGTTGATACAAAGTGATTATTCAAAGAAAATAGAAAATTATATAAATCCATCTTAATTTACTTTAAGCAATTTTTGAAAACTTAAGTTACAGTGTGTTTATAAATTTTGGATAGACAATGTCGTACTTTTTGAAAGCTAAAACTCATTTTCTTATCAATATCAATAATAAATATATCAAATTTCATGAATCTACAGGGAAGAATAATTATATTTATTCCACTTTTTTAAGATTGGCAGCAATGAGATAACAATCTTAAATGAATTTCAAAGAAAATAAATTTTATATAGAACTCTAATATTAACTCTTTTAAACATTACTATACTTGTTTTGAATTTTCATTTTAAATTACATTATATGCTTAATTCATTCTGAGTGTGAGAAAGTTTAGAATACCCTTTTAGGAGTTCCCGTCGTGGCACAGTGGTTAACGAATCCGACTAGGAACCATGAGGTTGCGGGTTCGATCCCTGCCCTTGCTCAGTGGGTTAAGGATCCGGCGTTGCCGTGAGCTGTGGTGTAGGTTGCAGACACAGCTCAGATCCCGCATTACTGTGGCTCTGGCGTAGGCCGGTGGCTACAGTTCTGATTAGACCCCTAGCCTGGGAACCTCCATATGCCACGTGAGTGGCCCAAGGAATAGTAAAAAGACAAAAAATAAAAAAAAAATAAATAAATAATACCCTTTTAAAAACAGAAAATTAGAAAGGACAAAATTACTATTTATGTATTCTCTAATTATATAGGTTGGATAATTTGAGAAATAATGGAGAAATATGTCCATCCCAAGTAAAATGAAGAGTCTTTCTTCACCTTTAGGGAATTCCTTTATTAATTTATTTATTCATTCATCTATTTATTTATTCATTGCTTTTTTCATAATCTTTTTCCATAAATTCTAGTAGATGGATTTCGTAACCTCCAGATGATTTCTTCATTTACTTTAACTTTTCTCTTATAATTTCAATATCTCCATCAATTTGGAATTTCATAATGGAAATTATTGTGCCCTGATGTATCATCACTCTAATTATTATAAGCAAATGTTCCAGTTATTATGCCTGCATAAAAAATCACCTCACAACTCGGCGACACAAAACGATGATTTATCACGTCCATTGATTTTGTGGGTCAGGAATTTGAACAGGTTGTGACAAGGATAGTTTGTCTTTGCTTACGCATATTAACTGACTCTTCACACAACCCTACAAAACTCTATTATTCCTGTGTTGTTTACAGATAAGGAAACCAGGGTATGGCATAGAAAAATGATTTGCCCAAGCAAACACAGTGATGATTGGGAGTTGGGATTCAAAGCCAACCAGGTAGGTTCCAGAAAACATGCTCTTAAGCCTTAGGCTAAACTACCTCTCTTGGTAGATTTAGTTGAAAAAAGATAAGTGAGTTTCCAAAAGATTTTTTCCAATAAAAAAGTTGTCACCAAAGAGCATCATGAACACATTGCCTTATAGAGCAGATGTAACCTGACATTTGTTGGGGGAAATCTTATAAGCAGCAACATTATGGAGTGCACTCAACCTCCAGAACTCTCATTCTACAGCACAGGCTGGGCAAAAAAGTTCCATACACAAAGAGACCAGGGTTTCAGCAGAGAGAGGATCATGAATAGGCCTGCAGGTGGACCTTTGTTGGAATTATGGCAAGAGAATGAACAAACCTGGGTTACGTACTTATAGGTTAGCCTAAGCTGAGCTACAGAACTTCTGTTTTCTCTAAGTAACAAAAATATTTCAAGTTCACCTGAAGAATACTGAAAAGCGTGCACATTCAGGTCTATGTTTTGCACCCTGGGGACTCTGATCAAAGCCTGGTTTGCCAGGAATGTGGATATCAGCCAAAGGACTTTGCTGCCCATATGAGAGAGCTCTCCACTGAACTGCCATAAAGAGAAGAGAATAATCCTCTATATCACCCAGATTTGTCAAACAACAAAGACGATATTATCATTGTAAAACAGAAGGGAGATTGTGTTGAAAAGGAGTTTGAGGTATGGAAAATGTGAAAGCAAATTTATTAGGGAAACTTAGTATAATTTATTAGTGCTGAATGCAGATACGAGGCTGATGGTCATGAGTTTAAGACCAATTAACACTGTTTTGAGATGTTTTCAAGTAACACATAGCTTTTTTTTTTTTTTTTTGTCTTTTTTTGTCTTTTTTGTTGTTGTTTTGTTGTTGTTGTTGTTGCTATTTCTTGGGCCGCTCCCGCTGCATATGGAGGTTCCCAGGCTAGGGGTTGAATCGGAGCTGTAGCCACCGGCCTACGCCAGAGCCACAGCAACTCAGGATCCGAGCCGCGTCTGCAACCTACACCACAGTTCACGGCAACGCCAGATCGTTAACCCACTGAGCAAAGGCAGGGACCGAACCCGCAACCTCATGGTTCCTAGTCGGATTCGTTAACCACTGCGCCACGACGGGAACTCCAAGTAACACATAGCTTTTTGAAAACAGTTTGCTCAGTATAACTAAAGTTAGGGCTTTATCAACCTGATACAATTAATAAGTCTGTGTCAAAAGTATTAATAATTTTTGTAAGGCAGCGTTACCACATAGGATCTAATATGTGTTGACAAAGAAGAGAAAATACGAAGGGAATGATGAAAGGTGAAAGAGAGAAGTAGTTAAGTGCTACCTGTTCACTGTGAATCTATTTTGTCATCATTTTTCCCCCCTAAAACTTTACACAACCGAATTTTAAATTATTCTTCTGGATTATTTTCCAAGAAAACTCTTTAGAGTTATATTTAAAGATCTTAAAAATATTTGACTTTTTGGAACACTAAATCCTAGTAAGTTTGCTATAATGTTAATACATTTACATACCTAGTGGACACATGGTAATGATATTTTCTAAAATCTTTTTGTTGGAATTTATTTATTCTAAGACAATAGTATTTTAAAGAAAAACAGCATGGTAAACATAAAGGAGAAGCATAGATGTGTTTGAGTACTTACAGTACTCGTGTCTTTCTAATTTTTAGTCTTATTTATACTTGACCCTCTTTCTAGTTTTCTCTCTGTTCTTAATGGGAATGATCATAGTACATGCTGTTGGCCTTTAGCAATTAATTGGAAACAACTACTGATTTTTTTCTTATCTACTCATTTGGAGACATTGACTTTCTTTTATTGCCAGAGTCTGGCTAACGTTCATATTCATATCTTCTCTGAAACTTTTTTATTTCTTTTAGTTCTAGTCTAGTTGATTGCTCTGGGACTCCAGCTCTGTGGATTCATGACTTAGTATATTACCTGACTGTTCTTGTAGTTAAAATAGATGTGACACTTTTTTCTCCCCAGATTTTTGTTTTCGTTTTTCTTTTCTTTTTTGGCCACCCCATGGCATACAGAATTCCCGGGCCAGGGATTTGATCTGAGTCAAAGATGTGGCCTGAGCCTCAGTTGCAGCAATGCTGGATCCTTAACGCACTGTGAGGGGTTGGGTTCCAAACCTGTCTCAGGGCTCCCAAATGCCGCCAATCCCATTGTGCCACAGTGGGACTCTCCCCCCCTTTTTCTATCCAAGTTAGAAGTCAGAAGCCTTGCACCATTTAATCTTAATCCAATAGAAGATTTATCAGGTGGCCGGAGAGGAGTTTTAATTAGTAAAATTCCAAAGTGTTTAACTTGTTTTCAATGAATCAAAAATCACTTGATTGGAATTCCTTGGTGGTCCAGCAGTTAAGGATTCGGCATCGTCACTGCTATGGCTCAGGATGGATCCCGGCCTTGGAACTTTTCAATGCTGTGGCACAAACGAAAAACAAAACAAAACAAAAAATTTATCAATATGTCAAAGAAAACTTCAAGATGTGCTCCTGGATAGCTTTTGATGGAGAGCTATTACTATTTGATTGTATTTTTGAAAATATACAGTTTCTTTTAAGGTATAAAATTTTTCCTAAATGGGGGTAGTGACAGTGATCAGAAAAAAATTTACATGACAGGGGCTGGAAACTTCTGAAAAAGTTTTACATTCCACTTTTGGATATTTTAACTTATTTAATCTTTGAAAAACTTTATACATGTATCTTATTAATATCTTTATCTCACACAGACAAAATCAAGGAAAGTGAATTTTAAGAAACTACTGAATAACAGTGGTGAGAGTGAGCATCCTTGTCTTGTTCCAAATTTTATTGGGAAGGCTTTTAGCTTTTCTCCACTGAGTATTATATTTGCTGTGGGTTTGTCATAAATGGCTTTTATTATGTTAAGGTATATTCCTTCTATACCAACTTTGGTAAGACAGATGATTGGATTAAGAAGATGTGATGTATATATACACAATAGAATACTACTCAGCCATAAAAAAGAACAAAATAATGCCATTTGCAGCAACATGGATTGAACCAGAAATCAGTCAGTCAGAAAGAGAAAGACATATACCATATGATATCACTTATATCTGGAATCTAATATAAGGCACAAATGAAACTTTCCACAGAAAAGAAAATCATGGACATGGAGAAAAGACTTGTGGTTGCCAAGGGGGAGGGGAAGAGAGTGGGATGGATTGGGAATTTGGGGTTAATTGATGCAAATTATTGCCTTTGGAATAGATAAGCAATGAGATCCTGCTGTATTGCACTGGGAACTATATCTAGTCATTTATGATGGAGCATGATAATGTGAGAAAAAAGAATGTATACATGTATATGTGACTGGGTCACCTCGCTGTACAGTAGAAAATTTACAGAACACTGTAAACAAGCTATAATGGAAAAAAATCATTATAAAATAAAAAAAAAGAACGAAACTACTGAAAAACATCAAACACCAGCCATAATGATATTCAACCCAGAAAATCTGTATCCAGAAGTTATTTTCTTAGTCTATATCCAAGCTGTGTCCTAAAATAGATTATTAAACAAAATAAATGAGGAATTTCAATTATTTTTTTAAACTTAATCAGATCCTGTGAAATAAGCTCTGAATATATCATCTGAAGAAACCAAAAGAGTTTAACAATAATAGATATTATAAAATGGAAGCCTAGAATTCTATTTTAAATTGACTGTTCAAAATAATTTAATTAAAAATTGATTTATCAGTCATAGAGACATTTTTCAGAGTTCCTGTTGTAGCTCAGTGGGGTATCCATGAGTATACAGGTTCAATCCTTGGCCCTGCTCAGTGGGTTAAGGATCTGGAATTGCTGCAAGCTCTGGCATAGGTCACAAATGAGACATGGATCCCATGTTGCTCTGGTGGCTGTGGTGTAGGCAGGCACCTGGAACTCCAATTTGACCCCTAGCCTGTGACCCTCCATATGCTCTAGGTTAGGCCCTAAAAAAAAAAAAAAAAGTATTTATTTGAAATAAAATGTTAATATCTTGCTCCCCTGAGCTTATTACCTTATATTCTTTGAAATACACCCCAAAGATAAAAATGTTGAAGCTACAACCTAGATAGACTAGTTTCCTTTGATATCTCAGACTTGCTGAGTTTTAACATTCAGATTCACTGAATCCAGTTTAGACTCTTATAAGCTTCTTAGAGGGGACATTTTTGTCTAAAATGGCACAATCCTAACTGCATAGCATGTCCTGGCAAAATATTCTACTTTATATGAGAAACTTATGCAGCTCTGACTGGTGAGATGCTGTGCCTGTGGCATAGGCCAGCAGCTGAAGCTCTAATTCTACCCCTAGCCTGAGAACTTCCATATGCCATGGGTGCAGCCAAAAAGAAAAACAACTTTTTCCTCTTTTAGTATCAAAGTATTTAGTAATTTCTGAATTAATGTATCTTAAGAAAAATATAATCTGCTTCCACATGAACCTCTGGAATAGAATATTTTATAAAATATGACAAAATATAAAACTCAATGAGTACATTTTGACAAGTCTACTAGGACTAGTGAGGTCTTTCTATATACTACTGATAAAGGAAGTTGATAATCCCTACAATGATAAAGAGACCCTGAAAATATATGTATTTCCTGAAAACAGATTTCTCAGACACATATCATTTAGTTGGAAATATAATAGTTCTTTGATACTTATTTTCTCATTTACATACCCATATCTTTCCTAAGAGATCAGTACCAATTTCTCTGTGTATAGATGGGAAAACGGATTTTCTTAAAAGTTAAAATCATTTGATAAGATTACACTGAGATTATCCCATCTGAATTTAAATCTAGTGGCTTAACTCGCTAATAAACAGACTTCAGACATGAGAAAAGCGCATGTTTACATGTGTTAACAAACATTGGGAATGTTAGCAGACGCTGTTTGAAGGCTGGATAATTATGGTCTTAAGGTCAGCAGGTAATTACTCTGAAAACAGAAGTGTAAGCTCATTTTTACTTTATTAATGATATATCCCTATTGTCAATGTCTGTGCAGGGAATTCTGGGTTTACCTTCTTTTATTTTAATAACAGAATAACTAGGAAAAATAGGAGTAGAGTAAAAGTATGGATACAACAATGCTAAATTATTTACTAAATATACTCATATTAGTAATTTTCAGTGATAACTGGGTTGGTGCTATTCAATGATTAAAAAAACTAACATAAAAGAACTGAAAATGTATACAGCATCCTTGGGATCAAAATGCAAAGGTGTCGGTTAAAGAGCTCAGTCATCTATACATACTCCCTGCAAGGAAGCTTCTTGTATTAAGTAGTTTCTGTCAGTTCTCCAAATCTATATATGTCCTCAGATATCATTTAACGCCTTTTAAACAATATTACACATCTTTGATAGTCAGGATTCATGTTATGTTGACTCAGTCATGGTTTCTTTTTTTAATTAAAATATTTTTGCTTGCTATTTTTAGTATATAATTATGGGGAGAAATTAAAATTTTGATAACTTCTTGCCCTCAGTATATGAGTATGGATGCTCATATACTCTTAAATCACCTAGATGATATTTTGAGAAGAACGTAGAATTATTTTCTTTGTTAAATTTTCTCCCAAGCTTACCTCCTTGTTGGCTGGCTTGTTCTGTGAACCTACCTGCAGTGACTTAGGTTAGAGTGTAAAGACAAAAAGTAGGGTTCCAGGATAACCGTTCACAGTGGACCGAATTGGGAATTTCTTTTTAAGAGGCTGTGTAATCTAACAATTATTTTACTGTGGGCTTGAGTTTGGGATTCTTTACTAATCCAAACATTTCAAGTCAGAATTAGATAGTACAACTACACATCTATTTGGTGTTATCAGTTTAGTGTTACTGACTTTGGTAGAGTTTAAAAAGATTTATTTTTCTTGATGTATTTGCTCTTCTGTCCTCAGGTCATTCACAGCCTGCCTTGGGATAGGGTTCTAATCTTTCCAGTAAAATTTAGTTTCTCCTGATTAATTTTGTCTGCAATTTTTTTTTTTCTCCCAGTGTGCTCCTATTTCTTTTTAATCTCTTTTCACTAAGTGAATAGTCCTTCTATTTAACTGAGTTAGATGATGGGTTAAACACATTATTATTAGGAGGATTAAAAAATAAATCGCAGAGCAACTAATTGCTTCTTAGTAAAATGAGAAGAAAGTATAAAATTATGAGAGGATAATAGCTACATCTTCAGTGAAACTCAGAAGAGCACATTTTGCTTATGACACAGGCAGCAACCCCACGTCTCTGCATAAGCAGTTAGTGTGCTTCTTTTGCACTTCCTCTGAGCAGAAGGACATGACTTACTGGGGTGAGAGGATTCAACTTTCCAAATTAGTTGCCAGGTTGAAATTAGATATCCAGTTTCTGGCTCAGTACAGCAACCTTGGTGTATTTTCTCTTGGAAGCAGCGGTTGTTTAAACTTCCCTCATTTGAGGTTTGCAACAGTGCTAAATTCAAAATAAGACAGGAAAGATGTTTGCCTGACAAGGAAACAAGACGAAGGACCAGATTCACCTCTGGAAGCAACCTACTGAGGAGCTTTGAGCAGAGCTGTGTGCCTCTGCTTCTAGTAACTCCTTGTCGAATGACCTTCATGCCAGAATTTCAGGGGTGTTGAGAGCATCAGTCTGTTACTATAATCATTAAATTCTTCCTCTGGAGTGCACTTCATATGAAGGATATTCAAGTGCAGGACAGACTCTCTCCATTGCTAATGACTTTGAAGGTGCAGCTTTATATTTTCAGATAAGGCAATGTAGAGACAAGGAGAAGTAAACAACAGTTTACTATGCGGAACAGGTCTAACTTTGCTCAAGGCTATTTTCCTCTATGAGAGATATATCAGAGGACCACAAATCTATAAAATATAACATGGTATAGGACTAATTCATTATGTTTTAAAAAAAATGCATCCCTTAAGATCATTTGGCCCTGAGGGGACCAAAAATTTTCACATCCAATAAGGAAGGGAAAAGGAAATCAAATTGACTATTCACCCTATTACCCACATAGTAATTATACTTTAGGAGTGCCCGTCATGGCTCAGTGGTAATGAACCCAAGCAGTATCCATGAGGACTCGGGTTCGATCCCTGGCCTCCTCGGTGGGTAAAAGTTCCGGCATTGCTGTGAGCTGTGGTGGTGGGTAGCAGACGAAGCTTGGATCCTGTGTTGCTGTGGCTGTGGTGCAGGCCAGCAGCTACAGCTCCGATTCAACCCCTAGCCTGGGAATTTCCATATGCTGCATGGCAGCCCTAAAAAGACAAAAAAATAAAAATGAAAATAGAAAAATAATATTACTTTTTTCAGAAGGCACTATGAATCCTTGTTGCCCAGAGCATAAAGGACAACTTCCTCAATGCCTTGCATAAAGGGCAATTAAACTTATTTCGAGGCTTTTTTCCCCCTCGCCATTTCTTACACAAACCCTCTGCTCTAAGCAAACAGGTGAGAGACTTCACCCATCACATTCCCCCACTCCCAGCCCACCACCTACCCACGCCTGTCTCCTTCTTTGTCTTCTGTTCCCTCCCTCTCTAAGGCGCCTTCTTTCGCTAAGCCCCATTCCACTACTTTCACCTCTTTAAATCCTCACTTTTTTTTTTCTTGTTAGGTCCAATCCTGTGACATATGGAAGTGCCCAGGCTAGGGGTTGAATTAGAGCTGCAGCTGCCAGACTATGCCATAGCCGCAGCCACAGCAATGCCAGATCTGAGCCACATCTGCGACCTACCCCACAGCTTGTGGCAATGCCACATCCTTAATCCACTGAGTGAGAGCTGGGGATTGAACCCACATCCTCGTGGATACTGGTTGGATGATTCTTAACCCACTGAGCCACGAGAACTTCAAAATCCTCACACTTACAAGTTTTCTCTCAGGTAATGAGGACAACAGCCAATTGTACAAAAATAATTGTTCAAAATTATTTGTATAAAATAATTATTTGTGACTATTAAGTGTTATATATGCATTGCTACTCACAATACTCAAAATAACTCTAAATGTTAGGTACTATTATTTCCATACTAGATTATAAACTCTCTAATGGCACTGTGAGTACTCAGTAGATATTGAAAGAATGGTTTTCCATTTTACATATACAAAAACACACATTTAATGGGATCGATTAATTTGTCAAAAGCATACAAAAAACTTGAATGAGGTCTGTGTGATTATAGGAAACTTGATGCTGGGGAAGTCCTCAAGAAATATTCTTTACACATGATTTCACTTTATCCTAAAATATCTTTGAAAGTGGGAATTATTATCTTCATTTTACAAATGAAGACATCAGATTCAAAAGGTTTATACCTAGAGATAGAATCAAGATTTATATGCAGAACAATTTGATCCCAAAATCCAAGTTATACTGACATTGATATTTTACATCTCATAAAATAAATAGGTAGAATATTTTCTCATGGTACATAAACCATTGACTAAAAATTATCTATCCTATCTCTGGGTGTTAATTCTACCTTAATATCCAGAGCAGAAATTTGGATAATCAAAGCCATGTTGAGATGATAAAATACACTGGCTGCAAAATAAACCATCAATCTGTTACTTTATGTGGCTTAGTGATTGAATCAAATCAACTGAAGAGCTGATCACATTGATAATGATAAAAGGAGTTATTATGACAGAGGAATAATATTAAATAGCAAAAAATCAATTTGGCTGCAACTCAGAGATATAGTCTGGGTCTTTTCTAATAATATTCTGAGTACATTTTCCTTGCATTATGTGTGTTTTGTGACAATTATCTTTCTTATTGTATCATTGGAATGAAAGACGTTTCTTTCTGTTGCCATGATGCAAATTTCCTTAGTGAGAGATTAGGTTGATTTGCTGGCTATATCCTTTTGCTAAGTGATGGCAAATGGTAAATTAGGCTCAGTAAGGAAATGGCAGTAAAATACACTGTGTCTTATTCTATAACTGAGGTGATCAAGAACATGTTGTTGAGAAAACAACTAAATCATAATATGCAAGGGAGAAATGTCTTTCAGCAGTCTTAGCACCAATGCTTTTGTCAACTAGTTTTTCATTTGCGAAATTTGTCTCTGAATAATAACGGATGGCATCAGTAAAATCTGTTCTATTATCAATGACATAATTTCTGAAAACTGCCAATGTAAAAAGTTCATAGACCTAAATAACTCCATTTTTTAGAAACTGCTGGCCCCATGTTGTCAAATACATACACAAAAACTGTATATCAGTTAACATTCTGTCAATTAGAACTCTCAGTTAGTCCTCATTTTACTATTTAGACCCAGTAACTTGAAATTAAAATTGTTATTTTATCTTTGTGTCTATTTCCTGCCACAGCATGATAAATCATACAGCTCGTGATCCATAATTGTTTATTGAAATTGTATATAGGTATCTGTAAAACTGCTAACATTTTTGCTTGAGTAATTACATGAATCATGGGGCCATGTTCAGAGTTGAGAGAGACTGAGAGAGGAACAGGCTGCTTCTGAGAGGAAATCTAGAATTCTGCTCTGTTCACTCTAAGTTTGAGCTGTCTATTTACACAAAATTGGAGATATAAAAGCAAATCAGGGTTAGATTATTCTTAGGATTGATTCCTCCGTTTTTTCACCTATTTCTTCTTAATTGTCTGCAAACAGATATGCAAAACTTCTCTGTATGTAAAAATGAAAACTGATTCAATAAAGTATGTTTATGACATATTTTGTGTTAAGATTAGCACTGTACTCTGTTCACCATTTGAACTAATTTATAGGTCTAGCAGAAATTCAGATTTTTACTGCATTACTGTTTGATACATTTATTTATGTATTTATTTTAGTCATTCAGCAATACATGCAAATATGAATAACATGTGGCTCTATGCAATCAAAGATCTCACAGCCTGCAATTCCCATTGTGGCTCAGAGGATTAAGGACTTGACGTTGTCTTGATGAGGAGGCAGATCTGATCCCTGGTCTCGCTCAGTGAGTTAAAGATACCATGTTGCTGCGAGCTGAGGCATAGGTTGCAGATACAGCTTGGATCCGGTGTTTCTACAGCTGTAGCATAGCTTGCAGTTGAAGCTCTTATTCAACCACTAGCCCAGGAACTTCCATATGCTGTAGGAGCAGCCATAAAAAGGGGGGAAAAAAAAGACCTCACAGATTAATGCTGGAGATCAAGAGTTGCAACATAGAAAATTATGAGTTAAAATAAATTATAGAAGTACTTTGGGAGTATATAGGAAAGATACCTAATCAAGAATGTGTTAGTAAGGAAAAGGAGAAAATAACCATTTTTTTTTTTCATAGAAGATACCTGAGTTGAGTCTTAATAAAATCTTCAAAGGTGGGGAAAATGTGCAGAATAAAGAATATTCTATTGAAAGCAAAGCATGCACAATAGATCTAGAAGACTGAAATAATTCTAGTCCCTTACAATATTTGTGACTAGAATAAAACAAAGCTTTGATAATGGGAAACTTCAACCTGATGAAAGTTTTTTTTTTTCTTAATACAGTGCACAGTGCTTTAGACTTTTTATTTTATTTTGAAGGCAGTGAGGAATCTTAAAGAGTTGATCGGGGGGATATATGATCATATGTAAAGTTAGAAGATTATTCTGGTTTTATTGTGTAGAAAGTATAGAAAAGAATATATTAGAGGCGAGGTAGTTAATTAAAAGAATATTGCTATAATTAAGGTAAATTTAAAAGTTGGAAATAAAAGAAAGACATGGGAGGTAATAAAAAAAGAATGAATAAAGAATGGTTATTTTATTCAAGAAAATGAATGTAATAGATGGTGGAACCATTTATAGAAGAACAGATTGCATACGGAGGATCAGATTTGGGGGTGCAGGGATGGTCGGTAGAGGGAGGGTAATACAAGGTAATTCAGTTCAGGTATATTGAGTTTGAAATGTCTGGGAGACAGTAAGATAAAGATGCAAGTGGTTGAACATATAGTTCCAGAAAAAGTTTTGAGAGTGATCAGTCTTTACTTGTGGCATAACAACAAGGATACCTACTTGCAATGCCTAATATGTGCTGAGAATAAAGAGAAATATTCATAAATCCAGATCAATATTTCTTAGTATCTATTATGTATTAGCTAAATATTTTCATATGCATTTTCTAATTTAAAATTCATTGGCACTCTATAGGAGTCGAGGAAAGAGGTTGCATTACAACTACAATAGATGAGTAAATTGAGACCCAAAGGAGTGAATTTCACAGTTACATTAAACAAGCACCAGCAGATCTAGAGATGAACTCAGATTAGCTGACTTCAAGCACAGTCCTCTTTCAATGTCATTCGTTGTCTATCATGGTCACTTTATATTTTGATAGTATGATATCAATTAACCAGTGAATTTCATAGCAGTCATACTCACTACAGAATTATGAATAAATTAATATTCTTACATTAATTCTGAGATCAGAATCTATATATCATTTACTAAATTCAGATGATAACAATACCAACAGAAACATTCAATCTTCAGTGGATTTGATATAGGCTATTCTATTTGGTATTTTGATAGCAAATTCATACATTACCTAACTATTCTGTAAATATTACAAGTTTTTTTCAATAAGCCTCTAATGCACAAAATTACGTACAAATATTTGTAATTTCCACTAATAGAGCTCTTGGAATGGTGATTACCTAACATCTCAAGGGCTTGCTTGGTCTTGTTAGGAGAATAAATTTGGAAAAGATATCCAAATTTGTTTAGAGTTGGCAATTATAAACAAGGAAGAAAGCAGAGATTTTTATTATCATTTTCCTTTTTTAGGACCAAACCTGTGGCATATGGAAGTTCCCAGGCTAGGGGCTGAAATGGAGTTGCAGCTGCCAGCCTAGGCCACAGCCACAGCAATGCGGGATCTGAGCTTCATCTGCAACCTACACCACAGCTCAAGGCAAGGCTGGATCCTTAACGCATGGAGAGAGGCCACAGATCAAACCTGCATCCTATGGATACTATTTTGGGTTTTTGACCCACTGAGCCACGACAGGAGTTCCAGAAATTATTTCTATCCACAGTGAATAATCATCTCAGTGGGGGCTAATCATTAAGTAACTGGATTAATGTGTACATTTTATTCTAATCATATAAGGCATTTTGATAGGCACTGTGGGGCAGTAGTAATGATAAACACATTTCCTCCATTTTAAAGGTGCATGTAGATTAATTGCCGAGATGGGAAAGGAAGCAGTAAAGCAAAATATTGTGTGTAATATAAAGTCCAAATTGTATTTTATATCAATATTTGGTTTAGAACAGAAACGGTGTATGGGGTAACAGTGAAAACTTCATGAAATCATCACCAATAAGACTGTGAAAGACAATCTTCAGGTTTGGGAGGTATGGTAAGAATATTGTTACGACTAAGGAAATCAGTTAAGCTATCATTCAAAATAGTCTATGGAGAGGCATTAAAGATGTGAAATCAGTAGAAAACTCACAGAACACCGTAAACCAGCTAGATGGAAAAAATAACAATGACTTTTAAAAATTTAAAAAATATGTGAAATCAACCAAGATGAGAGTCAATGACAATACATCCCATTTACTCATGAATGCCTTTCTGTGGTTCCTTTTTTGTCACCCCTTTCACAGCAATGCTTTTTAAAAAAAGAATTATAGCTTATTGTAGTCCATGTGTTAAACTTCTTTTTTCCTATGTGACTAAGGCAAATGTTAGCTTTAGTGGACCTACATTACTTAGTGGCAGACATCAGTTCCCTTTGATACAATACCATCTCTGAGCCTTGTTTCACGTGGTTTTGGTTTTTTTGGTCATATTACTTCCATGATAATAAGCATTCAAAAATACTGACAACATCAGAGTTCCTGTTGTGGCTCAGTAGGTTAAGAACCCAACTAGTATCCATGAGCATGCAGGTTCAATCCCTGCCCCTGCTCAGTGGGTTAAAGATCCAGAGTTGCTTTGAGCTGCAGATACGTCTTAGATCTGGCATTGCTGTGACTGTGGCATAGGCTGGCAGCTTCAGCTTCAATTTGACACCCAGGCAGGGAACTTCCATATGCCACAGGTGCTGTCCTAAAGAAAATAAAAAAAACAAAAACTCACAACATATTTTTAGAAGGTAGATAAATGACATAGTTGTAAATCATCTTCCAAAGTTGTTCAAAAGAACTAGCGTTAGCATACATGATAATTATACTTTTCACCTGCTGAGTAAATAAACTAGATTGCATTTCTTTCACTGTAACGTATTAAATAAAGGAGAAAATCAGTTTTAAATTTTGAGAACTTCAAAATATTTTTCAGTCTTCACTCCATAATAGTGAATCATTCAAAATTGTTTTTCTAATAATGGATTAAAATTAAACTTTTACTCAGAGAAGACTTCTGATTTTAGAATAATATACTCAGTTCTTGGACTATAAGTGTACTTATTTCGTTCATTCATGGACTGTCTTCCTTTATTTATTGAGATAATACATTGCAATAGGAATATTTTACTGCACAAGTTCTCTGTATTGTGATTCTGAATATTTGGGAAAATAAAAATACCAAATAATGTAATTATTTAAGTATTAGAAATATTAAAACTATATTTATGCATCTACAGCTAATAAATATTTTTCCAATAAAGCTTACCTACACATTCTCAGGTGAATAATATTATTGTTGCTTTCCCATATTCCAGTTGAATTGGCAAACCCTTTCAAACCTGCACCTATCAAAAAGCATGTTAAAAATGTATGCAAATCAGCTTGAATGTGGTGTTTGTTTTAATATGGGCTTAAATACATCCTAGTTTCAAACTTTTAAATTTTTTTCTTTCAAAATTTACAGTTGGGGGAAAAGTTTCTATAGCATTTACCATAGGCAGTTTTCATGTAGACAATCTTGTGGAGAAATCAGGCTACTTGGAGAATAACAGAATTGAAGATTAGTTCAGTGATGTGAGCAGTGAAATCATGATATTACCTTAGCTATTTTGTGTAGAAAGCATAGAATTTGTGAAAAAAAAAAAAAGAGAGAGAGAGAGAAAGAAAGAAACTAAAAGGAAGAAGGGAAGGAAGGAAGGAGGGAAGGTAGGAAGGACGGAAGAGGAAGGGGAGGAGGGAGGGAAGAGGGAGAAGGGTGGGAGGAAGGAAGGAATTGAGGCAAGAAGGAAAAGAGGTGCAAGGAAGAGGAAAATCAATCTACCATGGACTTCTCTGCTGTTCGCTGCTGCAGCAAGGAAGGAAAATCACGACGCTCCTCTCGTCACCTACCTCCGGAGTATTCATTCACTCTCCGAATTTAGTAATCCCATCTTCTCTCACTGTTGAGTTGTGAGTGATGGCGTATTGCCACATAACAACAATACCACAAACTGGAGTACCTGTCTTGGCTCAGGGATTAACGAGTCTGACTAGCATCCATGAGGACACAGGTTCGATCCCTGGCCTTGCTCAGTGGGTTAAGGATCTGGCATTGCCGTGAGCTGTGGTGTAGGTCACAGACATGGCTCGGATCCCGAGTTGCTGTGGCTGTGGTGTAGGCCGGCAGCTACAGCTCTGATTTGAACCCTAGCCTGGGAACATCCTTGTGCCATGAGTGCAGCCCTAAAAAGAAAGAAAACCCCCCCAAAATAAACCAAAAAACAAAAACCCCCACAAACCTAGCATCTTAAAACTACATATATTTGGCATCACAAAGTTTCTGTAGATCAGGAGGAGTCCAGGAATAATTTAGCCTGGGCCACTGCAAGGCTGAAATCCAGATGTCAGCTAAAGATGCAGTCTTTTCTGTAGTTCTACTTGTGATAAAGGATCCACTTCCATACTCCCAAAGTGGTTGGCAGCATTAAGTTTCTTCTGGGCTCTCAAACTGAGGGCCACCATTTTTTTTTTTTTTTCTGTCTGTAAGCCAGAGGGCACCTCCAATGCCTTTCCCACCTGGGCATTCCCAGAAAGGCTGCTGATGGTTGATTGAGATCATGATATATATGAATGTATATGCATAGACACATATACATAATCATATACATATATATAGTCCATTTGTATTTGTGTAATGCTCATATATTTATTTTTAAATAAAATTATCAATATAACCAAATAAGCAATCGGGATTTTTCTCTTCTATATTTCTACTAGAAAATAATAAGCAAAATTTTGCTAAACCCATTTATCTAAAGTCATTTTACTATTTGTTTGCAAATAGTCATTTACTATTTGTTCAAAATGTCACATTAAAATTGTTTTGCCCATGGTGTAAAAGGATGCAAAAAGCATAAGCTCTAAGCAGAAAACCCACCATCTAGAGTGGTTATTTCCAAAGTCCATGTTGAGATAAGCAAGTGCCGATTAAGTGAATTCATTTTCCAGTAGACATCAATTCATAAAGAAATAATTCATAAAATCCAACATAATTAAAGATACTATTATAGCCAAAGCAAATGTCTACTTTGTCATTTGAAATATCATTAGCTTATTATAAATACTTTTAGTAATACAAAAATACCATTTAATGATTTTAAAACACATATTTTATTTGTTAAATCAAAAGCTAAATGCTTGACAAAAAAGAAAAAAGAACACTAACTTCACATCTAAGTATTTATTTACTTAAAATTGCATCTTTTATTTTCAGTTTGCAAGATTTATACTCTTTGAGAGCATGGAAACCGTTAATGCCAAGCATGATTGGTTTTTCAATCCCTTTTCCCCTTCTGGCTTGATGATGTGCTTTGTTTTCTTTAATTATGGTATGATGATAGGTTGTTTGCACTGTTTCTGTTATGAACTGAGTTAGCCTCTTGGCCTTTCCCAAGTAATAATCTGTCTTTTGCCTCTCAAGTGTGTTTTTACTCAGTATAGAGTACTTAAGACTTATTATGGCCCTTACTTATTTATGTAATTTTTTGGCAAAATATGATCAATGTGGCATGAGAATTCCATCAGCTTGTATAAGAAATTTTATAAAACACCTTTACCTATATCTGCTAAATGCTAATAGAAGACACCATAAAGCAGTATAGGAAAAATTGATGTAAATAGCATATTAAGTAACTCACAGCGTAGAATCTAGATCTTTTTTTTTTCTTGAGACAGAGAATGTTGTAAATTTATCCAAACATAGGAACACTTTTTTTCTTCTTTTTCTCCTTTCAGACTTAACCTACATAACACTGTGTGTTGGGTTTAAATTTATAAGTCACTTAAGGCTTCTGTATTTTTATTATTTTGTAGTCTTGACACTCTCAAATAATCTGGTATGAAATATTTTTGTAAGGTAACTGTGCTTTTATAACACTCATGGACTTTTAGTATAAACAGAAGGAACTCTAAATTCCTAAGAGTTTAGAAATTTTCCATCAATGTATTTCTACTCTTCCCCTCTGGCTTTAAAAACATTCCTGTAAAAAAGAAGTTAATTAAAGATGTAAATAGGACACAAAGGATTTTGAACAGGTTGTACTTCCCTATGATACTATTTTAAATAATATGAAGCATCTTGCACTTTCAATTCTTTAGAGGAAAAATATAAGGTAGACTGTCTGCCCTAAAAGGAAAGTTTAATGAAACAAGAGATCTCCTTGAGGAGCATGTAGAGCTAAGCAAGTAAACAGAACTCAATACAAGTCTAAATGTTTTTAAGTTTTATGTATCAATTTGTGTGTATACAAAGTGTACATGTGATTATTTTTATATGTTTGGTTTATATAACTACCACTATGCCTTTAGTAGTTTAAACAAAATAATAATTTTTGTTTAGTACACTATCACTGATAGTAGATATATAATTTTGTCATTGATCTGAAGCTGAGGGCAAATAATAATTAGATTGGCTTGGTGTTTCCTCCTGATTCAGAATTTGCAGGGTCCTTGGAGAACATTGGTAACAACCTTTCAGAAGTACTGATTACAAAGTAAGATGCTCTGCATATTAACTACAGATTTTCACCCAAGAGGATATAGGAAAAAAAAAAAAAAAACGAAAAAACTAACACTATTTAAAAAAAAATGGAGGGAAGCCAAGAATGCTTTCAGAGTGGGAGAGTCAAGCAATGGTCTTTGAATGTAATGATTAAGATGCTCGTGGGCTGAAGCAAGTTAAGTTGCTGACATTACGAAGCAGACATGATGAAATCAAGTATATCACTCCTTTAACCCTTTACTCATTCTCTAAATGGTAATGTAGGTTCAGAAAGATGAGATTTTTATCAACATACATGATCATTGTTGACTAAAAAAATAGAGCAATATTAAACCCCTTTTAAAAGAAATATTGCAAAGGCTCCTTTAAGTAAAAAAATAAGGCCAGGATGGAGGGAATCACAACTGGAAAGTAAAAAGTAATCACTTAAATAAGCCAGCATACAGTTCTAAAAGGAAAAACAAACAAATAAACCGAAAGCAACCCTATTGTAAATGCAACGCAAAACACAAGAACAGCAAAAGGATAAACATGAAGATGTTAAAAAAGGACATCAAAATCATAAAATGTGGAGAGTGAAAGTAAGAAAATCTAGGCTGTTTTTTCAATTTTTAGGATGTGTTTAAGCCTATATGCCTATCAGGCTAAAGAAAGCCTATATAGGAAAGGGTTAACCTACTTGAAAAACAGGGCAGCCACAAGTCAAAACCAAACAATACATTCACAAAAACTAAGAAGAAAATACAAGCACAAAATACAAGGAAATCCTCCAACAACAACAAAAAAAAAAAAAAAAAAAAAAGAGAGAGAGAAAGGAACAAAGGAGAAACATAGAATCAACTGGAAAACAAGGTTTAAAATGGCAATAAATACATATTTATCAATAATTGCCTTAAATGTAGATGGACTGAATGCTCCAATCAAAAGACATAGAGTGGCAAACTGAATTAGAAAAAAAAATAGAAGAGCCTGCAATATGTTGCCTACAAGAGACTTACCATGGGGCAAAGGACACATATGGATTGGAAAGTGAGGGAATGGAAAAAGATATTTTATGTGAATGTAAAAGTCAGGAAAGGAGGAGTTGCAATACTCCTATCAAACAAAATAGACTTTAAAGCAAAGGCCATAAAGAAAAAGAAGGCCATTATTTAATGATACAATGATTGATTCAAGAAGAGAATATTACACTGGTCAATATAAATGCCCCAATATAAGAGCACCCAAATGCACACAACAAATACAAATAAACATAAAAGGAGAAATTGGGAGAAATACAATAACTATAGGAGACTTTAACACTCCACTCACATCAATGGACAGGTCCTCTAGACAGAAAATCAGTAAGGCAGTAAAGATCCTAAATAACATAATAGAAAAATTAGGCTTAGTTCACATTTTCAGGACATTACATCCAAAAAATATAAGAAATATACATTCTTTTCATGTGCACATGGAACATTCTCAAGGATTGACCATGTACTGGAGCAGGAGGTATAACTATCCCAGACTTCAGACAATACCATAGTAATCAAAACAGTGTGGTACTGGTACAAACACAGACACACAGACCAATGGAACACAACAGAGAACCCAGAAATTAACCCAGACACCTATGGTCAATTAATCTTCGACAAAGGTGTAAACAATATAAAATGGAGAAAGACGATCTCCTCAGCAAGTGGTGCTGGGCAAACTGGTCAGTTACTTGTAAATCAGTGAAACTAGAACACACCCTCACACCATGCACAAACTCACAATGGCTTAGAGTTAAACATAAGACAAGACACCATAAAACTCCTAGAAGAAGACATAGGCAAAATATTCTCTGACAGCAACCATACAATTTTTTCTTAGGTCAGTCTCCCAAAGCAATAGAAATAAAAGCAAAAATAAATCAATGGGACATAATCAAACTTACAAGCTTTTGCACAGCAAAGGAAACCAAAAAAAAAAAAAAAAAAGACAACCTACGGAATGGGAGAAAACAGCTTCAAATGATGCAAACGACAAGGGCTTAATATTCAAAATATACAACTCAACAGCAAAAAAACACCAACAAGCCAGTTAAAAAATGGTCAGAAGACCTAAATAGACAATTTACCAAAGAAGACATATGGATGGCTGACAGGCACATGAGAAAATGCTCAGCATCATTAATTATTAGAGAAATGCAAATCAAAATTATGAGATGCCACTTCACACTGGTCAGAATGGCCATCATTAGTAAGCCTACAAATAACAAATGCTAGAGAGAATGTGGAGAAAAGGGAATCCTGCTACACTGTTTGTGGGAATGTTAATTGGAACAACCACTATGGAAAACCAGTATGGAGGTAACTTGTAAAACCTAATATAGAAATACTATATAACCCAGCAATACTACTCCTACAAAAATTTCATTGAAAAAGATACATGCACCCCTATGTTCATTGCAGTACTATTCACAATAGCCAAGATATGGAAACCACCTAAATATCTATCAACAGATGAATGGATTATTAATATGTGGTACATATAAACAATGGAATACTACTCAGACATAAAAGAGGACAAAATAATACCATTTGCAACAACATGGATGGAACTAGAGACTCTCATACTAAGTGAAGTAAGTCAGAGAGAGAAAAACAAATACCATATGATATCATTTACATGTGAAATCTAATATATGGCACAAATGAATCTACAGAAAATAAATAAAATCATGGACTGGAAAACAGACTTGTGGTTGCCAAGGAGGAGGGGAAGGTAATGGGATGTACTGGGAGTTCAGGGTTAGTAGATGCAAACTATTGCATTTGAGTGGATAAGCAATGAGATCCTAATGTATAGAACAGGGAACTATATCTAGCCCGTTGTGATGGAACATGATGGAGGATAATGTAAGGAAAAGATGTGTATATATATATGTGTGTGAGTGTGTGTGTGTGTGTGTGTGTGTATACATATATATGGGTCACTTTGCTGTACAGCAGAAATTGACAGAACATTATAAATCAACTGTAATAAATTTTTTTAAAAAGAAGTAATGTGTAAAGATACAAGACAGATTTCATTAGTTGAAAGAAATCATTGATAATGTAATTCAAATCTTGCCTTGATTTTAAAATGCTTTAAGCAATCTTAAATGGAGATATTCATTCTTTTAAAATGTAAATTACAAAAAATTGAGAAACAAAACTATAAACATTGAAGGAGGAAACAAGACAATGGCAAAAGCACAGAATTAAGGCTGCCTCAGACTTCATCTCTACAGTATTTACTGCAGTTAACTAAGCAATGTAAAATACTTTTGGTTATTTTTCCTTGTTTTGCTTTGGTGGCCAGAGCCTCATTTCCAAAATATGATAAAAGATAGAGTTGGGCTAGATATAACTCTCAGAAATATTGTGTTTTTTTACAATTAATCTCAAAGTTTTTTTTTTCCTTGTTGTTTTTACCAAATTCATAGTACAAATAGAGCATGCAATTTGTTTTTGTTACTTTATACAGAAGTTACGCATACTTTATTAGAGTGATGCAATTCATTTTACTAAGGAATGGTTGTCATCAAGATTTTTTATTTTTGAATTAATCTTATTTGTAATTGATTTGTAGGTTATACGGATGTATTAAATAATTTGTAAAGCAAGAGAGGAAAAACAAGGTATTTTAGTTGAATTATGAATACTGACATTCTTTAGCCCCTCAAGAATAATAGAAAATTTATAGTCTGCTCTCAAATTTAACAGATACTGAACATCACCATATTTGGTTAAAAAAATAGAAAGTTAAAGATAAGATGGGCCTTACTCCTCCATATTTTATATGGGTACTTATATTATTTTCTGAGTAATGAAAGCATATAGTTATGAACGATTCAATTTATAAAAACACTTCTTTCAGACTCTCTTGTAAACATTTGGATGTGATCTGATAGCAAAGGAAGAGAAGGATAGATGAGGGAGTTCCTATATAAAATTTTTTTAGCAGGACTAACTTGATCTATTTGATTGCTTATTGTAAATAACCAGAAAATATGTGGATTTTTGAGACAGAGCTATTTGCAAGCTGAAAGTATAAACTAAGAAGCCCCAACCTTTAGTATGTCCTCTGAGCTTGTCCTACACTTAGACTGTCAACACATATCCTGATGCAAAGAAAGAGGATTTCCAGAATTTTTAAAATTTTATTTTTCATTAATAATTAGTAAAGTTTGGTTTAAGGTAAGATCTAGGATTCTTATGGATCTGCTCTGATAATTCAGCATTTGTGTCACTGCAACTTACAACCCCATTAGCAAGCAGATTGTGTTGAAACAGATCTAGCCACAGTAACAATGAAAAGCCATAAATAATTGGAAAATATTATAATATAAAATATATGATACTCAAATAATCAACCCACAAATGTTCCCCTGCAAATGATAAAAGACTTGGGTAAAGCAATAAAAGAAATTTCTAAAGGGAGAAGATTGAATATTACAAGGATATCACCTCATGCTAAATTATTTAGAGATTAATGCAATTCCATGCTGGATATTAATTTCAACTTGAAACAACTAGTAGTGAATATAAATAGAAAACAGAAGATAGGAAAGAAATTGTGGAAAATAGCTCTTATCATTTCCTACTAAACTATCAAAACCTAAGAGTAGTCTGGCCATTGCAGCAGTTTCTAGTATACGGTTGTGCAACTGCAACTGCCAGAAAGAGAGTCTGTCTAAAGATTTAGGAGAAATAGTAGGCCAGAAGAGTGACTGATGGCAATCAAGAAAGACGCTGTGTTAATCACCAGATCTAAGGACAGTTGTAGAGCTATATGTTTCAAAAACTAGGATGCTCATAAAAATAATCTTTTAAGAGTTTTACCGTGTGAATGCACCTAGGGCTTACGATCAAAGCATTGACTCTGTGCCTTGCAATTAGACCTCCAGGGTTAACAGTATAATGCTGATCAGAATATATGCATCTCAACTCAAGCATCACTTCTTTTAGGTCACATCCTTTTGGGAGATCCACAAATTGGGTTGTTTGGATGTTTTTTCATTAATTTAGCACATGAATATACACTATCTTAACATGTAACAAGTAGTAATGTGTATATTTGTAAAAAAACACTCTGACATCTTGGGGAGCAGAGGCTATTTCTTTCAAAAATTGCTTTCACTAGTATATTCCCATGTCCAACAGACTGTCTGAAATAAAATAGGAGGTACATAAATGTATATTCTGTTAAACAAATGCATGAATGGATAAACAGTAAGGAATTATCTTTTCCTAATTTTAGTAATAGACATGATATGAATTTAATTTCATTCTCATAGTAAGATTTAATCATAAATATTGTTATCACATTTTACAGAAGAAAAAACTTAGTTATGCCAAAAATTAGCTATTTAAATCATTTGAGTTTTAACCACCTCGTGACTTGGAGTTAAAACACATAATTTTTAAAAAATCCTAATAGCATGGGAATTCCTGTTGTGGCTCAGCAGGTTAAGAACCCAACTAGTATCCATGAGAATGTGGGTTCAATCCCTGGCCTTGCTCAGTGGGTTAAGGATCTGGCATTGCCACAAACTGTGGCATAGGTCACGGATATGGGTTGGATAGGATCTGACATTGCTGCAGCTGTGTGGTGCAGGACAGCAGCTGTAGCTCGGATTCAGGCCCTAGCCTGGGAATTTCCATGTGTTGTAGGTGCAGCCCTAAAAGGGCAAAAAAACAAAAAAAAAAAAAATCCTAATAACAATGGAGAAAGGAATTCAACAGATAATGTCCCTCAAACAGATTTTCAAATAGAAAAGAATTTAGCAAATAATAGAGTAGAAATCCCAACTAATGACAGGGAAAGATAACATATATGAAATAATATTGGAAATATTCACTTGAAATTTTTAAAAATGAACTAATTTGAATAATTATCTCATAGCTTTCAACAAAAATAAATTATAAGTTGATTGAAGATTATGTCTTAAAACAAATAGAATGAAAATAAATGCTCTAACTCTCAAATATTTGGATGAAGAAGTATTGAAACCTAGAAGTGATATAAATTATTAAGCAAACTATATACAATTTGGACATATCTTTTATTACTGTTCTATTTTTTGTGTTTTTTAAAATAAGGTTACAGAAAGGAAAAAAAATGTATAATTATAAATATGTTGGTGGAAAGATGCTGAAAGAGGATTTTTTATTTATAAATTATAAAGTATACAGTTTAAATGTGTGAGTAAGTTCATGGAAAGAAATTATGCCTGAAAAGTAGATATGAATGTAAGGGCTAGTGAAGAAAAGCTTCAAGTGGAAGCTGTTAAGTGAATAAAAGTACAGAACATCAATATTGTGTATATGTGTGAATTAAGCAGGAAATAGTCCAGGCTACCACGTCATCAGTGTTAAATGAAATGCAGGGCCCAATTAAAAAAAAAATTATGGTCTTCTTTGTTAAGTAACTGTACCATGAAAAAAATTATGAACCTTATAAACAACTAAATGCATATGAAACACAATTAAAATGAATACAAATGAAAATAAGAAAATAAAAATGAATAATTCTATAAAGAATATATATGTCAAGGGGAGTTCCCATCGTGGCTCAGTGGAAACGAATCTGACTAGCATTCATGAGGACTCAGGTTCGATTCCTGGCCTTGCTCAGAGGGTTAAGGATCCAGCACTGCTGTGAGCTGTGGTGTGGTTTGCAGATGTGGCGCGTATCCTACGTTGCTGTGGCTGTAGAGTAGGTCAGCGGCTACAGCTCCCAACTGAGCCCGAGCCTGAGAACCTCCATATGCTGTGGGCGAGGCCCTGAAAAGACAAAAACACACACACACACGAAAGAATATATGTCAAGGAAAATTTCCCTAAGGATATAAATATATCAAGAATGAAGGATGAAATAATATCTGTAATTAAACATTAAAATTATATCTATGAGAGTCAGTATTATATATTATTTGTGGAATTTAAGTAGGTTGGAGAAAATATTACCAACATTTTGATAAATGGATTCTTGAATGTTATTCAAATATTCTGTGTCTTTCAATAACCAAGTAAATGAAACATAAAGACATTTCTCCTGAAAATAAGAGATACTGTTGTTATCAGTTCATTTATCATCTCAAGTTCTTCTAAACAGTTAAAGCAGAAAATCTATTTCTCGTGTGAACAATATTCCGTCTACCTCTGCCTTTTTTGGGGCTTGGATCTCTGCAAATTCATTTGAAAAATTGGTTTGTCAGTTTTACACTTCAATTCTGTGGAATGCTGATATAAAATGTTAGGTAATTTTCTCAGGGGAACAGTGGAATCTGCAGCAGTCGTTGTCATACTAATGGCTAATTCAGAAAACCAGCGGTGCTTCAAATAAGGGTCTCTGATATACATATATAGGTCATCATATACCTATAAATGAAATAGGAAACATCCAATAGAGTTTGTAATAAATATTATTTGATATTCTGACAAAATATTCCATGGCTTTCACATGCTTCTCATACTTCAGAGATTCTTTAAAGAATATCTAGGGATGGAGTTTTATAAGCAGAAAATCTATTGGAAGTCCCCTTGGATTGACACATGTGGAGTCCCTGAAGCAGGAGGATTGAGGCAAGAAGGGTAGAGTTGTAATGCTTTGCAACAAAGAACTCAATGAGAGCATCGGGAGCTCTAGAGCTGGTTTGGCCTTTCATAGTTATCCATCCTTGAAGGAATCATTCCAGGTTTCCTTCACTACATGAACCAGCCTTCAGATATGAACAGATTCTGAAATACGAGTATGACCTTGAGTAAAGCAGCTCTCTTCTGCTGAGGACAATGCATGGACAGGGACTTGCTACTAGACATAAGCATCACTCACTCACAGCAGTACCAGAGGAGGGTTCTGGATGGTATACCAATGCATCCACTTCTGTCTGCCTTTTAGGGCTGATGGATTCATTTTCTTCATACAAGAGGTTCTGGAAATACCTCCTCCAGTATTGTGGTCAATCTCTTTTCCTGAATAAACTTACAAGGGAAAAGTTAGGGAGACCTGTGCCTCTAAACCTGTTCTTGAGGACTTAACTGAAATTCTTTGTCTGCCTCTTCTACTCTCCATTCTAAAATATTTTCACACTTGGCCCCCAGTGCTACTACTTTAGGCAACTGCCCTGATGGATTAATCCAGAACCTCACCTCTGAGAAGTCAGAGCCTTCTTCACTAGCCCCTTCTCAGGCCATACCTGAGACTCTTGCCCATTTACCAGAAAATAAAACAAAGGGCTTCTAAAAGATAAATAAATGCCAAAATTTCCCTGGCCATCTAGTGTAATAATAGCCTGCCTACCAGGATGGTAATTTTTTCCTTGCTTAAAATGATTAAATGACAGCTTAAAGTTGAGAGGGACACTTGCTGTGCCCCTGGTAGAGGAATCGTTATCTGGGACTGGCATCTCTGAATCACCAGACTCAGTGTCCTGGGGAAATAAAGCAAGTTGCCTGAAATGGATCAGCTACCTTCTGGACATTGAGTGCTAATGTATGGGCAAAAAGAAAGATGAAAGACTTATGGAAAACTGTTTCCCACCAGATACAACAGTAGCTTTATTACATTCTCTTGGCCTAAGTTTCAGTAGCAAAAGCTTTTACTTGCCAGCCTCTGCTGTACATTTCCCCCCAGCAAAGGACCCAATGTAGGAGTTTTGATAATTATCAAATATGTATATTCCAATTATACATTTAAAATTTGTGTCATAAGGGAGTTGTAACTGAATCAAGTCTCCTTTAATTAATGGTCCCCATACATCCTCAATCTATATTAAAGGATTTGAAAACACTTTGAGTCCATGAGGATCAATGTCAAGTTGAATCTATGCCCTTAAAATACTTAGATATGCTCCTTTCTCAAGTGCATGGTTCACTAAATATAGGGTTGTAGTTATTGTTGAGGAAGAGATCACTATGCACACTTGTATTTTCAAAGGCTCCATGTTCGATTTGTCTTCCTCAGAGCACTGCTAATTTTGGTCAGGTTTCCCAGGAAACTAATTTTGAATGCAGAATGGAATTGGAATGCCTTTAGCATCAGCAACTGGAGAATGTTGGAAGTCGTCTTTAGTAGAAGGAAGATGCACCAGTTTCCTACTGGTGCTATAACAAAGTACCACAAATTTAACTGCTTTAAAAATGCAAGTTTTTTTTTTCTTTTTTCTTTTTTTTAGTAGTTCTTTTACAGTTCTTAAAGTGAGAAGCCCTAAAATGTCTAGAAGGGCTAGATTCCTTCTGGAGGGCCTAGGGAAGAATTGGTTTTCTTGCCTTTCCTAGTTTCTAAAGGGCACCTGTATTCCTTGGATGATGGTCTCTTTCTTCATCTTTAATACCAGAAACGCAGCATCTTCAAACCTCACTTCTGCTTCTGCCATTACAATGCCCTCTCTGTCTGAGTCCCCCTTATTCCTTCTAATATGGACGTTGAGATTAAGTCGGCCACACCCAGATAATCCAGGACAATTTTCCATCTCAAGATCCATAACCTTATCACATCCACAAAGTATTTTATTGCCATGGAAAGTATGGTACTTATAGGTTTGGGGATTAGGATCTTTGGTAGGCCATCATGCCAATGTTCATAGTCCACCCTCTGCAGTATCTTAATGTATAACACTCAGGCTCATGGTCTGAAAAGTAAGCAAACTGATTTAATTACAAAGATGTCAGGGAAAGCAAAAAGAGACTTCATTTTCTTCAGTGTGCCTAGGAAAATGTCTAGACTTCTAGGCTTCCAGTATCAGTGGTTGCTGATACTGGAAAAATTATTCTTAATTTTGTGCCTTTAAAGTGCAAGATAGTAGATTCTCCATGTGAATGGCCCAGGGAAGACCACATTGTCACTGATATGCTGCAGTGACATATACAAAATGTACTGCTAGGTGAACTTATATGAATTAATAAATGGTCTGATCTATGAGTATTGCTACTACCTTTGATTTTGATGCCAAAGTGAAAGTGAGTTTATAGACCCAGAAATTTGGTGAGCTTTCATGCTTATGTTCATGTCTACAGTTTTAATTTTTAGACACTTAAATATCAATTTACACATACTAGAAATATTTTTTTTCCTAACTTTTCAATTAAATTTGAGGTTAAAGAGTTGAACCTGCTAACATTTAAAAGCTATGCCAGGTGATGGAGGCAGGAGAACTATCACCTGCCTGCTTGAGGTTCTATGAGAACATGATTGTATTTAGAGCACAGTTCAAGGGAAATTTTTATAATGAAATCCTAGGTTATTAGAGATGGTTCCAAAATGTTCAGTATCTTTTTATTTTTAAAGATAAGAAAAAAAACATAATACATTTAAACATCAACATCAATATAAATTAAATTTATAAATTAAAGTTAGGGAGACAAACAAACATACTATTTGGAAAATCCACTTCCTAAAATGTGAAACAGAAGTTGCTTGTAACCTGGCATGTGTTCTTCATATAAATTTATTTTAGATTATTCTTCGGCTTTTACAACTTTATATATTTCTATAAATTGAAGTTTTATGGCTTATTTTCTTTCTCTCTTTCCATCAGGGCAATATGCAAATGCCCAGATTGGCACTTGGAGCCCATTTCCAGTAAACCAACCTATTCTTTTGAACTAGCAGTGGCAGGTATGAGAAAATGCTTATCAAAGCATAGTATTCCAATTTGATAGTGTGAAATCCACCTGTATCTTTTTCAGGGGCAATTCCATTGCATACTCTCAACTCAGGCTCATGGTCTGAAAAGTAAGCAAATTGATTTAATTAAAAAGATGTCAGGGAAAGCAAAAAGAGACTTCATTTTCTTCAGTGTGTCTAGGAAAACGTCTAGACTTCTAGGCTCTGGGAAATGACAGAAATACAGATTTAAACTGAAATGCATACATATACACTTGCTATATTCTTATTTTCAGTGAAAAAATACATCATTTTCCTTATTTTATAAATAGGCTGGTTCCATAAATAACTTTTAGAATATGTTGCTATATGTTGCTTCAATGTTTCAGGCAAGAAAAATGATGAAATTCAAACCCTAAATAGTTCAAAGACTCATGTCTTTTATCCACAAAGTTCAATTTTTTATGTGATTTTTATTTTTTCCATTATAGTTGATTTACAGTGTTCTATCAATTTCTACCATATAGCAAAGTGACCCAGTCATACATATATATACATATATATGTTCAGCAAAGTGACCCAGTCATTCATATATATATATATATATATATATATATACACATACATATATATTTTCTTTTTATCACATAGTCCTCCATCATGTTCCATCACAAGTGACTAGATATAGTTCCCTGTGCTAGACAGCAGGATCTCACTGCTTATCCACTCCAAAGGCAATCGTTCGCATCTATTAACCCCAAACTCCCAAATTAGACATGACATTCTGTCGTACATTACAGAATATGTATTATTTTGTATCTGCTTAGAAATTCAGTCTAAACTTATGTTGTAACCATTTTACCCATCAGAAAATCAAGGCTTGTAATGATCTTAAGATGAATTATAAATAATTAGTATTCAATACTATAAGGGCTGAATATGCTTTTTACCTGGGCTGGTGTCTATAGCCTTGTGTTTTTGATCCAGTTCTAGTCCATACATATTTGGTAAGTGTTGAAAGACACTTCTAATATAGATATATTAAGGTTATAAGAGAAAGTATGTGTTCTGCCTCATGGAATTGAAACCAAAGTTTTGCATAAATAAACCAACTGGAGAGAAATACAAGATAAAATTGTCAATAAAATCATGACTAATATTTACTGAAATATTTCTGCTGTTCAAATATGAAATGCTTTATAGAGGCTGTATTATAAAGTATTCAAAAATCATAATGGGCTTTCAATTCAAACAGTTCTCAGATTCACTCTGACTCACTGCGGATCAGGCTGTATTGCCTTGGACTGGTCTTTTTTTTCCTTGTACTTAACACATGTATAATACATGTTAAGCACCCATTACATGCCAAAAATTGTATTACTGTCAGTATCATTGTCTATTTTAGGATAGTTTTGTTAAAGTTGAAACTGTGTATGAGACCCTAAATCTTTGTGCTTTGAGGTAAAAAACATTTCCCATAGTCTCCTAGGCCTCTCCTCAGTCTCAAAAGGCTGACTCAAGGGTTAATGATTAGGAAACACTGTTACAGCTAAGAGTTAGTAAAAGCATTCTCCAGTGTACTGTGTCTTGCTTTGGCCCACTAACTTATTACTAATATTTACTTTCTAGTTAGAATTATATTACTCCTAGCATCTGGCTTTTCACAAATGATCTCTTCCTCGATTAATTGCTTTCCTTTAGTAATGGTCACTCTCCAGTTAGAGTTATAGTGCACCTACTGTTTTCTTTTGTAATTGGAATACCTTTAACACCCCTTCCCTGTGAGCCATCTTCATTCCAGAGAGACGATCAAGGAATGATAAGCCGGAAGACAAACAGAAACCATCATCTGACCGACAGACGCCGGATTTGATGACTCTGAAATGATGGCAGATGAAGAATAATATAGACACCTTAATCAATAATCCTGTTTTCTGAGCCAAACCTATAGAACCCCTTGTTATTCCCTCTCAAGACAGCGCATAGTTTTGAGGCACTAAGCTGCTATGTTCCCTTTTGCCTCGCAAAGCAATAAAGCTGTTCCTTCTCTTCCTCAAAACTCTGTCTCCAACACTTAATTGGTGCTGGTGTACAGAGGCTGTATTTTCGGCCACAATGTTAGTATTTCTAATAGTATTATTTTCTGTTTTGCTATGTTAATGTAGTCAGGAGTTGAATGAATTAAAGAGGACAGCTATGCGTGAAGGTTTTTCTTGGCAGTGGATTCAAACAGGTGGTTATAAGGTTCTTGTAGGACAGATAAGACTTACATAAGCAAATAGGTACATGCACTTTATTAATCGGTTAATCATTTTTGAGCAGATACTACATGTCAGGCATTATGTTAATGCCTAAGGATTTCAAAGTACAATCATGTATGATTATTTTATTGCCAAGGAACTTATCATCTGGGAATAGAGTGATATAAGTAAATCAAGAATTAAAATGCATATAGTGTATTCAGGTGCCAATGGAGCACAGAAAAGATGTGTCACTATTCAGGCAGGTCATGGAATAAATACTTAAAGAAGTAAGAGGGATTGATAGGGTTTAACTCAAACAGAGAAAATAAGCATGTGATGAACAGATATAGCTGAGAAGTCTAAAACGATGGAACTTCAGGCAGACTTGTGGAAGTTCCCTGGTGGCATAGTGGTTAAGGATTCAGTGTTGTCACTGCTGTGGCTCAGATTTGATCCTTGGTGGGATCCTCGGCCATGGACACAGCCAAAAAAAGGGTGAAAAAAAAAAGCAGGAGATTTGTTTCACAAAGAATTTGGTTTGATAGATGTAGAGAATGATCTGAAATGTGGGGAAGAATCTATAAACATGGAGTGTCAGTGAGACTAAAGCAAAGATTTATAACAAAATATCAGAGCATTATATTACAAATAAACATCTACAATGTTAAAGTGTTTATCAAATTAATTTTCAAAGAGAAAGGAAAGCCTATTTTGCAGCTCTGTAGCTTTGCAAATCCCTTCAAGTGAAGACATCTGGAAGTCACATCCATCTAAGAAACTGGACTTTTTTAGCAACACTGCCCTTTGTTAAATTGCTAGTAAGTATTTCCTTAACTCAAAGAGCAACCTTCTCCTGGTCATGGTTCTACAGTTTGAATGGATTTTAGTGAATTAATCACTTAATCCATTAATTACAGTTAACCTTTGAACTGTAAAATAGAACATTCCTATGTTCAACGTTTCAAGAATAAGAGTTGGTTGTTTTGCTTTATGAATATCAATATAATTTGAACCTTTCCAACTTGTGTCCCATGTGGAACACAGCAGCATTCTTCCTCTTTCCCTTTGCATCCTCATATGTCACAGGATTTTAAAAAACAAATACCTCATTGCCATCATCCAACCTCTGTGAACATCAACAGGGGGAAAAAAAAAACAACTGTAGTAGATATTGTAAGTGGAGAAGTTTAGGGGACAAATGTTCCTGAAAGAATTTAGAATACAAATATCAGCCAAGATCACACACTTTTCAGTATCTATATTACAAGGATGAAATTGTTCTATGATGTCAATTATATGACTTAAATAAATATAGTTTGTAAAGACAAGGGAAAATTCAATCTTCTTGAAATAGGTGATATTTTTATCTGACATATCTCATTATTTCTACTTGTAGAAAAACAAGCAAAGTAGGGCTTTTGGTACTGTGTATGGGTTTTCCTCCTTCTGATGATATGATACATCTCAGTCTCCACGCTGACATACCAACAGTTTTTTACATGTTTCTTACCTTATAAAGCAATTTTATTTATGGAGCCATTGTCGCCTAATAAAAGCCCCATTTTTAGTGGCTTAGGGGGAACAATGTGTTATTTCCTGATGGACAGGGAAAAAAAGCACAGTGAGAAGAACTATTACTATAAAATTAAGGGGGAATGTAGCAAAAATTTTACTTGATTAGGCAGATATGTAATCTTATAAAAGTTCCAAATTAAAAATGTGCAAAATACACAAAAGAAGCTATATGAAATGTTTTATTTTGTGAAATTTAGTACATTCCTCTTAGCATAACATTCACATTTTGATTAGTATTGCTTAGTATTCTACAAGATATCAGCAGCAAAAAATTATTTCATATGAACTTTTGCCAGCACTATATTTACTTTCTAGCATTACTATGATTAATTTATGTTATTTCAGCTTGTATTTGTCATAAAATACTTTATTTGACTTCAAATGGAGAAATATATATTACTTCATAGAGAAATCATTACAGTTATAAAACTACAAATGGTCACAACACATTTTGTACTAAAAAACACCAGAAAAAAATGAATGATTTTTTTATGTGAATATCTATGCTCTAAAATACATAAATGGCCTAATACATCTACCATGCAATGTCATTTCTACTTTACTTTGTGGGACTTGTGCATTAGGGCTTCTAAGATTATTTTCTGTGGGTTTTTTCAAAAATATATTTATTTGAAATTTGAAAATATATCTTATTATATATATATATTATTATATTATTTCAAGTGATTTTCATGTTTTTACTTTTGCATCAGGAGGAATTTAAGTATGAGCCAGACTATCAGCTTGCATCTTCAAACACATTATAAGTTAAGATAATATTATTTCTGCTCAGATGCAGTGCTATTAAAATTCTGATATGTAAAAGCAGGCTGTCAGCTGCTCAGGTAGGTTCTTGGGAAGACAGCAGGAGGTAGGTCATGGACTCAAGTTTAATAGTTCACCTAGGAATAATCAGATTGATCTGTTATCCAGAAGGGTATTTGGGTTTTAAAGATTAATTTTGCTAGATATGTTTCTTTCCATAGATTCAAATTGGACGACATCTGCTTCAATATTTAGTGGCTTAAGAACTCTATTAGTAATTCACTGGATTCAGTGAGCATGAGATTAAACTAAAGGAATTGGTTGATCCCATGAAATTTTCTATCTATGCCACTGTAGATCCTATAACATTATCCCTAACATATGAGAAAATAAGTGACTTGGACCCTCATATGATTACAGAGAATATTTATTTTCCTTGTGCCATTGTGTATACCTGCTCACAAGTTATTTAAGTAAACTTTTACACTGCCCATTATTTATCAATAAGATAAAAATTTCCTAACATTTGACACTTCCCCTGGACAATTACTTCACAATTCACTGCACTTTTTTTTTATTTGTATTTTAACAATCCTCTTTCTAAGAAGTCATCAGTACCCCTATGCCATGTTTTAAATAGTGTTTTCTTCACTCTTTGGAAATCTAAGGTCTAGCTCTGTATCATTCTTAATATAAATATTCCCTTTAAACTATATTGATAGTAAAGAGGCTTTTTTTGGTCACTTGTGAAATTATACTAGTTGTGGTTATTTTTTTTTTTGTTTACCCAGTGGTGTTTTCTTTGAGACCAGATCAATTACTTTTATTTTTAAAATAAGCAAAGAAACTATATACACATATATATTTTATATATTAGAGGGATAATGTCTCTTGATTCCAATTTTTTAAGGTAATTATTAGTTAGCATTATGTTGGGAAATTTAAGAGAGATTTTTAAAAATTATTTGGTCACCCCTTACTATCCACCTTTATATAGGATTGAAATAATGTTAGGCTAGGAATATAACATTAAAGAAGACATAATCCCTATCATTTCCTTGAACACAAAGACACCAATTTACAATTCAGAAAACTAGAAAACTATTTTTAATAAAATTAGTGCATTAAAAAGTTTAAAACAGTTTATTAAATTTTGGATGTGGACACAGTTTCTATCCAAAGCAGGGATAAAGGAAGATTCCAAGAAGTATTCTGAAAATATGCTAATTCTAAGGGTAAACAGAATTAAGTCAAGCATAAAAATGGGGAGAAGAATCTGCATGTATCAGATGCAAAGTCCTGTAGATGACATAATTCATCTGGAACACAAAGACCTGTGTGGTTAGAACATAGACTGTCAAGTGGGAGGTCTGAGAGGTAACTAAGAGAGAAAAGGAAGAGTCAGACCACAGAGAATATTGTAAACCATTCAAAGATTGCCCAACTTTAAAGGCTGCCCCAACGACGGACCAATCAGGCTAATGATAATAACTTTGCCACCTACAATTAAGACATAACAGTGTAGTGGAAAGAGGATCTGCTGGCAGAAAGACCACACTTGAGTTAGTCAGTAGTTGTTTGTTTCTCATATAACAAATGTGAACTTGACCTCTTTTTAATGGATTCTGTATGCACCATGTTTATAGAACAGGTAACATGTTCTGAGTTTGTTATGTATTTGAAATATCAGAAAGTAGTTCTTAAGTTCTCAGTTGTATGTTTGAGTATGAATCTCAGAGAAGTGGTCTGGGCTGGGGGTAAAATTATGGAAATTCTTTGAAGGAGTCTAAATAAATAAACCCTCTATTTTCTGCCTATATTTGAAGCCATTTGAAGTAGGAGTCAGATAATGATCAAAGTAGCACCTTTTGATAGAAAAATAGAAGGATAAGCTTCAATATGCAGCTATAATGGTCTTTTGAATAATAAGTTTTAAAAAGTAGACCCATACAGCCTCCTGTTATTTGGCGGTGATTGAAGTGTGTAGGTTTCCTTCAGGAATGCCCTGCTAAGTTTATATCATAGGGCTAAAAGGATATGAGAACGTATTTCTTCTTTGAGTAAACAGATCCCAAAGAAGGGAATGCAGATCCAATTGTTTTCCCCAAACATCATTCATATAAGTTGCTCTCTCTCCCAAATTAGATAGAAAGAGACCAAAACATAGTTCAACAGAAATTTTCTTCACATGAGATGGAAGGTCAAGGGTGCAGAGTATTAGTACTAACCTTGTAACAATGGAATTGAGCTTGTAAATTGTAAATTAAGTTATGGAAGTGATAAACTATTGGGAGAAAATTGAGTAAAGGTAGAAAAAAATTAAGATTAAATCAAATTATGATTTTATATAAAAAACACATTAGTCTATGCTAATGGAAAGCATAAATAAAATGTAATAGCTTCATGTTTGTGTATCCTCAATACCTAAGAGAATACATTCCTATATTTTAGCCCCTTAAAGTTTTCCTTAAGTATTTAAACCAGTAGACTTGGAACTCAAATGAATGCCTTTAACAATTTTATTTATCTGTTAGTTAACTATTCAATTCAGTGAACATTTATTTAGTGTTGCATATACTTTAAACACAGAAATAAATTTTTGAAAAAATAATAAATGTATAAAACATATTTTCTCCTATTGAAAAATTTTAATGAAGAATTCAGACAATAATAAAAATGAAAAATGTACAGTGTTTTAAATGCTGTGATGAGGATTATAATATGTGGTGTGACCACGGAAAATTAGGAACAATATCTAATTATTGGGATATAGGATGTGCTTCCTAGCAGAAGTAACTTCTAAGGAGAAATCACAAGTTATTTTGGTTAGAGGAAATCATGGAAAGAGTCAGAGTAGGGTGAGAAGAGTATCCTAGAGAGCAACACTTTGGCTCTTGTTGGCCAAACTCCAAGAGAATCCAAATGGCTTCAGAATCCCAAAGCTGCAATCCACAGAGCCCAGCCTTTAGCTGATATAACATGGTGCACAATGGCAAAAAGTGTGTTTGAAAGGGTAAAAATTAAATAACCCAGATGAAGGTAACATGTATCAAATTGCTTACCTTGAGGCTACTGGCACTCTTTTCCCTCAGGAGTCAAAGATAAGTCTTTTCCTTTGCCTTGGTCATTACTCTGGTGCTTACTCATAGAAAATACTAAAGCAATTCAACCTCCAATTTGCAGGAAAAGAAAAGTGTGTAAGATTGTTAACTTGCAGCTGATCTGTGGTGGCTCTGTGCTACCAAAGAGTTAATTAACTCTTCTCCAAGATAGAATACAATGTTATATTAGTGATTTATTTAGTGCTTCTTAAAGTCCTAAAACTTCCCTGGAGGCATTGCAACTTTGTAGAAATGTGTAGATGGATAGTGTGTAACTGATTTAACCCATTACAAGATCTGATTTTGCTCTGTGACCAATGGAGTATTAAAACAAAAACAAAACAAAGAGCCCTCACTAAACTTTAGCCTCAGCTTCCCTGAAGCCAAGATATGTCACATATAGCTTCATGGTTTGTTATCTTGAAATTAAGTATGTCCTGATAGAAAGAGAGAAGACCCTGAAAATCTTTGTCTGGATGTCTGGGACCTCCTTGAGATTCGCCTGTGTTTGGTTTCTCCTGCTCTATTGTGTATATTGCCATGAGTAAAGCCTCCCTGGTGTATATTTTGTGTAGTCACATGAGCCTTTTCAATAATCCAACCCAAAATGAATATAACACAATTGCAGCAGCAATATATTTAATAATAAAAAGGAGCTTTTCATTGAAAAATGAGTCAGTGAATTAATGAGTAAATAAATGAATAAGAGGTGTCAACGATTTTGTACAGATATTTAGTACACAGATTAGGTGGACTCAGTGAATTCACAGAGGAATTTATTGTTATTAGCATTTAGGTGATATTAAATCCTGTTATTTATTCCTTCCTTTTTATCATCCATATCTACATCAAAGAACATATATATAAAGCATCATAGTATTGAATTTTCATAAATGTTTTATTTATGTGTTTGCAGGGTGGTACAGTAAAATATTTTTTTTAATTTAATGCAAACCAAATAAAAAACTTCAAGGCACATAAAAAATAATGTGAACTGTCTTTTTCACTGTTTATGTAGGCTAATGTCAGATGAGACCAGGACTCATGATTAAATGTCACGTAACCACATGGCCCCATATCTTTGCTGAATCAGTTGTCAGGCTAATACATATTCCATCGAATACAGAAAGTGGATAGTTGGACTCATTAAATGTTTTCCATGCCTCTTATCTACCACTCATTCTTCAATCTGTCTTTACAACCTACCACCTGCCAAACCATGAGCTAGATGTTACTGATCCGACGACGAAAAACAAACAAAAAGTATGTTCCCTATGTTTGTAGAGTAGACTACTGGAGGATACAGTCATTTCACTGTATAATTTCAATATGAAATTTGAAATGAATGAAAATGAAATGTGTATTGAAAGTAAATGTAAGGGATCCTCATATTCTTTTCTGAACCAAAGTAGCTTTGCTTCAGTATTTCCCCATGATTGGCTCTGGTAGATCTGAAATAGGATTATCTGTGACCTGTACAGTTTTGGATCAAGCACACCTCACACTTGGGGATAGTCATTATTGCATCGGCTCTGCTCAGCTTGGTTTCCCTGAACACACAGTCTTGGACTCACAGATCATGCTGGTTTCTTCTGCTTCTTGACTCAAATCTCCTTTTGAAAGGAAAGATGATTTAAAATCTCTTCTCAAGTAACGCATCAGTTCTTGCCATTGGAATAAATTGATTTAATCTACTCACTTTTGATATGATTTTTTTTTCTTTCACTATTACCTTTTAAAAAAATAAATGTAGGAGTTCCTGTTGTGGCACAGTGGAAATGAATCTTATTAGGAATGATGAGGTTGTGGGTTCAATCGCAGGCCTTGCACAGTGGATTAAGGATCAGGTGTTGCCTTGAGCTGTAGGTGTAGGTTGCAGACGCAGCTTGGATCTGGTGTTGCTGTGGCTGTGGCGTAGGCTGGTGGCTACAGCTCTGATTTGACCTCTAGCCTGGGAACCTCCATATGCCACAGGTGTGGGCCCAAAAAGGCAAAGGACAATAAATAAATAATAAATAAATGCAGATATGTTCTTTAAAAATTCTCTCAGCAAGGTTTATATCTTTATTCAGAGTTTGGACATGTGTGATTTGAAAGATGCCTTTAGCTTCTGGATTATACATAAAGGATCTCTTAGACATTTGACACAACATGGTACGAGTAGAGGTTAAGGATTTGTACCTGGAAGTTGAACTGAAACATGGACAAAAAACCAGAGTAATTAATATCTGCCAGGGGAAGGCATCCAGACCAGATCCAGTTTAAAAAGAATTAACCCAAAGCCAGGATTTAAGAAGTAGAAGTGAAAATACTGTTGATGGGACAGAAGGTGGGTTTCTTTTTAGTTGCTTCGGATGAATGTTATACTTTGCCCTTCTATCGTCAGATCCTTAAATTACCTTTCCACAAAAGAAAATCAAATTGTTGAAACCAAGTTTAAGATTGGCCTGGACCTGCTAGACGGTGGATTGATTATGCAGTATTAAAGGTTTAAATAAACAAACAAAAAAAGTTAAGAGACTTCATCTCCAAAGATTTTCTTGGAAACAAATATAATTAAAAATACATGTCCTTTGTTTTGGCTGCTGCTTGTTTCAGTGTTAGAGAAATTCAAAAGAATGAAGTTTCGCTTATCTTTTCTCCATATAAAGCTGAGAAAATCTGCATATGTATTGATGCTAGGATGATATCTGAATCACATACTTGGAAGTTGTGCTTAATGTTCTAAATATAATTTGATGTTTAAAATGGAGCTGACTAGAGAAAAATTGAGGACTTAGATTTCATTTTAAAAATCCTTAGTGAAAGTATGTAGTCAGGATGACAGGGGTAGAGTAGGCACAGGTAGTTATAGAAGTCCCAGTAAAGGACCATAGATAGAGAAACCTAGGGAACTTTGGGAGACAACTATAAGTTAATAACTGCTCAAGAGGGCCATCAGAACAAGGCAGGCTTTCTTGACTAGTGGAGGCAAGAGATGTGCTTCAGGTCATTACGTGGGGGAAGCAGTGAGACCTGCATTCAAGTTCAGACCAAGGCCCTTGGATGATAAAACTGTAGTGGGCATGATCCTGGGGGCAGAGCCTCCTTGCCTGCCTGCTTACATCTCTCACAAGGGTCCTGTCTTAATGAATCTATTTCTTGCCCCTCACTTTGTCTCTCACTGAATTCCTTCTGTGCAGAGGCATAAAGAATACAAACCTCAGTCAGTACAGACACAGGGTGAATGATTCTAATTTAAAACTGCGTTTAAATTCCAATCTGGGTTTAGACTGAGTTCCAGTCCTGGCACATGTGTTCAAGACCCAATCTTGGTTCTAGTTAGGTTCATGCCATTACTTCTGCAGTTTCAAGGACAATTGCGAACCCAAAATTGATATCTTGATTCTAATAATGCCTGATACCAGGATGTTAATAATCTCTTCAAAGATACTATATAGAGTGAATACATATCCAGTTTTATCATAATTTTAAATGTAGAATTAAAAAAAAAAAAAAAGGAGTTCCTGTCGTGGCGCAGTGGTTAACGAATCCGACTAGGAACCATGAGGTTGCGGGTTCGGTCCCTGCCCTTGCTCAGTGGGTTAAAGATCCGGCGTTGCCGTGAGCTGTGGTGTAGGTTTCAGACGCGGCTCAGATCCCGCGTTGCTCTCTGTGGCTCTGGTGCAGGCCAGCGGCTAGAGCTCCTATTGGACCCCTAGCCTGAGAACCTCCATATGCCGCGGGAGCGGCCCAAAGAAATAGCAAAAAAAAAAAAAGACAAAAAAATAAAAAAAAATAAATGTAGAATTTATCGCTAATTTGCTAAAAGAATCATAGAGATAATTAAGGACAAGTCTCTAAAGGAAAAAACAATTCAATTTATAATTACTTATCTAGGTATTTAAGTCAATTCTATTTAGAGGCTTTTAAATGGTGTCTTTGCCAAATGTAAATAGTTTAATTCTTTGGCTGCATCAATTGGTAAATAGACTATTTAACTTTAAACTTTTAACCCAGGGGCCACTCGGGAAGCCCATGCTGCTGCTATGTTACATAGCCCCAAAAACATCATAGTTAGGGAAGAAGATGTACATCATGTTTTGAAATGTTTATTTTTAGGTACCCAAATGACCTCTAAGGGAAGATTTAAGTACAAATTTGGTGGATCTTCAACATATAGACAGCTGTTGAAGCCATGGTCGTAACCATAGCATTTGTGGAGAGGATGCAGAGAAAAAAGCAGGAAGAGTGAAAACTGACCTTTCTTGAATACCAGTATTTACTTATCATGAAAAGAGTATTTAGGTAGTTCCCCTGTGGCACAGCAATATAAGAATCTGGTGTTGCTGCAGCTATGGCTCAGTTTTCAGCTGTGACACTGGTTTGATCTCTGGTCTGGGAACTTCCATGTGCCACAGGTGAGTCCAAAAAAAAAAGAGTACTGAAACCACACACACACACACACACACACACACACAGAGCTGAAAAGAGGTAGTAAAAGAAACAAACTGGATAGAACATTTTCCTAAAGTTGACATAGAGTATTTTGAAGAAGAAGAGGTAAGTATTTTCAAATACCCAAAAGACAAGTTAAGGAAGGGTGCACTGGACATATCAAAGAGAATAAGACTGCATTTTCCTTGGAAATGTCTGGTCGAAAGACAGTAATAGAGTCTACGTATTGAAAGGATAGTTAGTAATAAAGATTTATGTGGCTTGGTTGAGGGATGAGAAAAAATAATAAAAACTGCTATTAATTCGACCATGACATTATTAGCCCTAATAGGGATGGCGTCACCAAAGGAAAAGGAGACTTTATGTTGAGGACAAGGATTGCTACTTGAAATCCATCTGCCATGAAGTGGCACAATTTTCCAATTGGCATTAAGATTATCTTAAACGCTAGTGGAAGGTCTGTTAGCGTATTGTTTATAAGCGTCACTAGAGGAGTGGATGAAAGGACATAGACTGAAATAAAGACATGGAGAGTATGGAAAGCAAGAATAAAGCAGGCCAAGGCCAGAACTTTGGAAAACAAATATTTAAGGGGTACATGTAGTTAAAAAAAAAAAAAAAAAAAAAAAAAAAAAAAAAAAAAAAAGGTCCAGGCAAGAACATTGAGGAGAAATGTTCAGAGAGATAGGGAGAAAACCAGGACAAAATAACATCTACAAGGTCAGAGGTCACCTTGCATCCACAGCTCTGATGCAACTTGATACCCTTCTCTTTCTCTGCTTTTTAAATTGAAGGCTTTCTCCAGCCCAGATAGCTCTTTGCTGACCCCTTCTGATATCTGCCTGCTACAACTCCTGTAAATTTTAGGTAGTTGTGAACTGAGCTCAACCTTAAAAATAAGAGCCTACACTGGGAACTATGTCTAGTCACTTATAATGGAGCATGATAATGTGCAAAAATAGAATGTGCACATGTATATGTAACTGGGTCACCATGCCGTACAGTAGAAAAAAAAGTATTTGGGAAATAACCATTAAAAAATAATAATAAAAAAAATTACCAGAGCCTGATAACTCATACTGATTTTTACTGATAGGGCCTTATTGCTACACGCTATCCTCCTAAGTACCTGCAATTCTGTTCATGAATCTCATTCACTCTTGGTTGTGCTAATCCCTTCTATTTCAAGTTCTGCTCATTTTTAATTCCTAATGGTATTTCCCACAGGTTAACATCAGTGAAGTCAAGTGATATGAAGAAAGCAATTAGGATATTAGATGTCCAGGAGAGTCCAAAATTAGTCTAACTTCTATATGCCTGATATCTATGTACTTGGAGAGAACTCTGGTTATCCAAGTGCCCACTGAACTTCGTCTTTACTCCAAAATTAACTTCTCATGTGTCTAGTTCATAAAATGAGATTCTGCCTTTGATTTATATTCAGCAATTTAAAAACCTAAATCTAATGTTAATTACCCAGCTATGCACTTCCAAATCACAAATGCCTTGCAATTGCTTTCTTAATCATTAGTTTCTATGCTAGGCCTTTAGTTATGCATGATCTCAATCCTAGTCAAAATAGTTGCTCTTTGTAAAGACTGTAACTTTATTTTTTCCAGCTCTATTGAGGTAAATTTGAAAAGCAACATTGTATAAGTATAAAGTGTACAAAATGATGGTTTGATATATATTCTTTTTTGAAATTGTTACCACACTAAGGTTATTTAACGCATCCATCACATCAAAGGTAACCACGTTATAGTTTATCTTTTGTGTGTTATATGTGGTGTAGTGTGAGAACATTTGAGATTCACTTTCCTAACAAATTTTATGTAAGAAATACAGTATTGTTAACTATGTTCATCATGCTGTACATGAGATTCCCAGAGCTTATTCATCATATAACTGAATGCTTATACCCTTTGACCAACAACGTCTCATTTCCCTCCCCCATCCACCCATGCCCAGCTCCAGGCCACCACTAACTAATCTATTGTGTTTCTGTGAATTCAATTTTTTTAGATTCCACATATAAGTGAGATTATATAGTACTTTTCTTTCTCTCTCAGGCTTATTTCATTTATCTTAAGACCAAGTTTCATCTACATCACAAATGGCAAGATTCCCCTCTTTATTTTGTCTGAATAATATTATATGCATACACACACACACACACAAATTTCTTTATTCATTTGTCCATTGGTACACACTTAGGTTGTTCCCTGTCTTGGCTGTTGTGAATAATGCTGCAGTGAACATGAACATGCAAATATCTTTTCAAAATAATGACTTCATTTCCTTCATATGTATACCCACAATTGGTATTATTGGATCTCATGGTAATTCTATTTTTTTTTTATTTTTTGAGGACTATCCATGCTGTTTTCCATAGAGGCTGCACCAATTTACATTCCCATCAACAGTGTACAGGGGTCCCCTTTTTCCCCACATCCTCACCAGCACTTATTGTCTCTTCTCTTTTTGGTTATAGTCACCTAACAGGTGTGCAATAATATCTAATTATGACTTGATTTACATTTTCCTGATGTGACTAGTGATGTTGAACACATATTCATATATTTTTGCATTTAGGTTCTTTGTCCATTTTAAAATCAGATTATTTTTTGCTATTTAATTGTATGAGTTCCTTATATATTTAGATATTAATATCTTATCAGATAGATGGCTTGCAAATTTTTTCCCACTCCATAGGTTACTTTTTCATTTTATCAATTGTTTCTTTTGCTGTACAGAGGCTTTTTATTTTTATTTTTATTAGAATATAGCTGATTTACAGTGTTGTGTCAATTTCTGCTGCACAAGACAGTGACCCAGTCATACACATATATACATTCTCTTTCTCACACTATCCTCTATCATGTTACACCCCAAGAGACTAGACAGAGTTACACAAAAGTTTTTTAGTTTTTTGTAATTTCACTTGTTTGTTTTTGCTTTTGTTTCTTGTGTATTTGGTGACACTTCCAAACACTCATTGCCAAGACCAATGTCAAGGATCTTTTCCTCTGCTTTCTTCTAAAAGTTTTCTAATTTTGGGTCTTATATTTTGGTCTTTAATCCATTTAGAGTTCATTTTTTTGTGAGTGGTGTGAGATAAACATCTAGTTTTATTTTATTTTTTTTTACATGTGAATAGATAATTTTGCCAACATCTCTTATTGAAGAGTCTGTGTTTTCTCTGTTTAGTATTCTTGGCTACCTTGTCAATTGCTAGTTGACCATGTATGCATGGGTTTGTTTTCGGGCTCTTGATTCTGTTCCATTGGTCTGTGACTGTTTCTATGTCAACCCTATACTGTTTTGGTTACTATAACTTTTTAATATAGTTTGAAATCAAGAAGTGTGATGCTGTCAGCTTTGTTCTTCTTTCCCAAAATTACTTCTTCTAATTGAGATCTTGTGTGCTTTAATAAAAATTTTGGGATTTTTTTTTTCTATTTCTGTGAAAAATGCTATTGGAATTTGATAGTTATGGCATTGATTTCTTTGGGATTTTTTTTTTCTATTTCTGTGAAAAATGCTATTGGAATTTGATAGTTATAGCATTGATTTCTTTGGGTGATATGGCAGGAACTCCTTGATTTCTTTGGGTGATATGGACAATATTGATTCTTCTAATCAATGAACGCAGATATCTTCCATTTATCTGTGTTTTCTTCAATTTCTTTTATCAGTGTCTTATAGTTTTTCAGTGTACAAATCTTCATTCAGCTTTCTGTTAAATTTACCACAAAATCTAAAAATACTATAAAAAGGGGATCTGACATATTACATATGGAATGGAAGGTATAGATTACCTTATGACCTAGAGGATTGTACAGTGTTACTCTTGGAGCTCATGGTGGCTTCTTGAGGCAAGGGAAATGGAGCATGGGAGCATGGCATTTGCAAAGGGCTCCTCTGCCATCTTTGGCAGGTACCCAGATCCTAATTAATCTATAGTATACATAACTCTATTTGCACAGCCAGTGTAAGAGCAAGTATACATACTTTGAAAGGAATAAAATTATTAAAAATGGGGACTAATTAAGATTTTCAAGTTGGATAAGTTAACAATTTATGAGTATGTATGATAAAAGTTACAGTTTAATTATTAGTTGGTTAGACATGGCATTCAATCCATTTGGATATATGTTGAGGAAGTGTGTTTTAAAATTTTTGAAGTTCACATTTTGAAGTTATTTGAACAAGTGTTAAAAATTAAAGAGAGTGATTAATGCTAAAGCATCTTGCCCTAAAACTGGCTCTTCTCTACTTAATGTAGTTTCTAATTGTTTTTGGAGGGAGGTGGAGGGAGAGTCATATTATTTTATGTATATATTCTCTTACATCATTTGTAGTTTCTTGTTTCCTTAAATTTGAATCTTCACCTTTTTGTTTAATGCAAAAATGATGGACTATTTTGTGTATTGTAACATTTTCTAACAATATTCTTATGGCTTTCTGAGTAATTCACGGTAAGTATGGTGATATTCACATACAGGAGAGGAAGAAATCTTTATCAACAAATATGTTTATTCTTAACTTTGAGGATGACATTTGAACACAGAATTTCTGGGAACATTGCACAAAGTTTGTTTAAACAAGCCAGCAATAAAGTAAAAAAGAGCAGTACCCAATCCTTATTTTATGGAAAAGAACCTTAGTCTATTCTCATACAACTATTGAATAAAAGACTGCAAAAATCTTACTTAATGTCAGCATTCTGTTGGTGAACATTACTATGTACTTTATTTGTTTCTTATAATTTTTGGGGGTCATACCCATGACATATGGGAGTCCCAGAGCAAGGGATTGAACCTGCATATCAGGAGAGACCTGAGCTGCTGCAGAGACAATGCCAGATCCTTAACCTGCTACATCACAGCAGGAACTCCTTGATTTCTTATTTAAGTTTTTTTTTTTATAAATATAAACAGGATCTAAGTTTTCAAATATTGCTTGCACTAATAATGTTAATAATGACAAGTATAATAAAAACTGATAACTTCATTTATATGACTTTTAGTAGGTAGTAGATACTGTACTAGGATATTTCTGTATATTTGCATTTAATTATACGATTATAATTTATGGTCCCTTTTAAAAGAAGAACAACTATTTTCTTAATCTATATGGTTTAGAAAAACCCTAACAAAAACAAACAGGTACGATAACCTTATGAATTATTATTATTATTATGCCTTTGGACTCTTACAATACAGTTGCCATGTACCACTTTTTACAAGTTGAACTTCCAAGATTATTTTTCCTCAATGTATCTTAATCTGGGTAAGTAACAAGATAAAAAACTTTTACTACATGTGGAAACAAAATAGGAGATTTGCCTATTTTTCTTAGGATTTTCAGAGGTTTTTCCTAAATTTCCCATAGTCAGAAAACACAATTAAAATTTTTTACCTAAAGACGTATGTTTATGAGATCAAATTTTCAATGTTTTCTTATCTTCTTTATCAGTTGATCACAAAATTCATAGTTTTCTAATTTTATTAACATTATTGCTAATATTTATTACTAATATTTTGATTTAATTTGGGCCAGCCACTGTAATCATTTTACACAAACTCTTTTATTAATTATGTACAAGAACTTTGTGAGTTAGATACAATTTCTGCCTTCATTTCACAGAAAAGAGTATGAGGCTTGTAACAGTTAAATATTTTGCTTCAGTCATCACTGCAGAGCTGTTAGATAGATAATCTGAATATTTTACCTCCAGGGTGCGTGCACTTGACTGAGATACAGAACTGATATAAGGGGCATGGGAACGTATCTGATGCTCCTATGTCTTTCCCCTGCTTTCCTGCCTCAAACCCCCCCGCCCCCAATGAGAAGTTAGGAGAGCTACTATTATTTTTATGACTATTGACATTTATTGAGATTATAAGAATAGTACAAAACAGCTGCTATTTATAAATTGCCATTGATAGACAACATTCATTCCTGGTTTGCCACTAAACCTGGAAGCAAGCATATTATTTTCTATTTTAAATTAAAATATCTTTGTTAGATAAATATTATTTGGCTATTTATCTAAGCCCTAAAAAATATTTTGATAGTCCTGATATTTTATCAGACATTCAATTAAGGATTTAATATTGCTCTTGAAACATTATTATGTACTTAATTTTTGTTCACAGCAATAGGTTCTTACAGAAGAAAAGAGCCTCTTCACCTAACTATAAGGAGACAAAAAAAAAAAAAAAAAACTAATGGCAAGAAGTAACTAAATCGCGTGCCTTATTTCACCCTCTCTCAGCTCTATACAGAAATTTTTAGCCTTCTTTTAAGTTATCGGAACCAGCAGAAGAGATTTTTAAATAGTCTATCTCCAGCTGTCTCCTTGTTTGAATCCCTGGATGATTTCTCTATGTGAAATGTCTTTCATCTTTTTTTTCAGGTGAAAGGTTTATTTGTAGATTTTCCACAAATGAAACCAACTAAAATCTGCTAAGCTCAGAAATGAAGTTTAGAGCCTTTCTGAAGGAGACTGATGCATCATGGTGCTCACGGAGGCTTCACCACCCACCACTCAGACCAGGGGCAGGTGCCAATTAAAAGGAAGCCAAGCAGGTAGGACACACATAGGCAACCATATACCTCTCCCCTTTTTTTTTTTGCCAAATAGACATCCTGGCTAAAGAAAGCGTGTTAGGTGGAATTACAATGTTTCTTCACAGGTTATTAGGGGGATATGGGGCCAGAACTACACACGTGACCAATTCTGCCTTCGGTTCCCTAGTGTCTTCCTGTTTCCTTCTTTTTGAACTGGCATACATCTCCTCCCATAAGATTTCTTCCAGCTTCCCAACGAACTCATCATTTTCCCCTTCCTTTCTCATTATAACCTACTAATCAGGGAACGATGATGACATATTCATTGATTCACTTTAGGATGAGAATTATGCATAAAGCTTCCTCTCTTTTACAGTAGTCTGTCATTTTCTACGGGATAATATTTAAGGCCAAAGTAAAGCATACTTAATAATGGCTTATATGGCAACACCAACAAAGTTGAAAAAAATATTTTGGAAACCTTGTAAATTTCCCAACATTTAAGAATTATTAATTTATTCTATAATAAATCATATACCCACACATGTGATGCTAAGTAGCTGTGTGTGTGTGTGTGTGTGTGTGTGTGTGTGTGTGTGTGTGTGTGTGTGGTAGTGATGGCAACGGTGCTATAAAAATGAGTATTTGACAATTTATTTCAGTAAAAATAATCCTTGACATTCTGATGAGAAAATACTAAGTGGTGGCTCCTTTAGTTATAGTTTCTTTCTTTCTATATTAATTTTCACTGACTTTCATTTCAGTAAGTATGATATATCAGACATCTTAAATGACCTTCTCACTGAAAGCAACTAAAACCGCTCAATAAAATATTTTTAAAATATTTTAAAATGGAAAGCTGGCCTCACAAGAAAATAAGACATTCTAGGAGGCTAAAAACAAAGAGAGCAGGTAACCTGGGACCTGAGCAGGAGGCAAGAATGTTCTGAAGGTGGCTTTGCCCTGAGGGTATCTGCCAAATGCTTGAATAGCAATTATACAGTGTCAGATAATTGAAAGGACTTATAATACTCCACGGGGTATGTAATCTCATAAGGTAAAGTGTACGTGGTAGAGCAGGAAAAGGAAAAGAAGAGGCAAATGTCAGAAGGTCCAAGACTTCTATATACGGCTCCCAGAGTCCTTTCTTAGCTACACAACTCACACTTTGTCATCAGATTGTTAATTATTGCATGGTGGGAAGGGAGATTGTACACAGGTCTTGGAGGCATCTTTTGTCTCATTGAAGGAGGAGGGACTTCTTTACTCCTTTTAAGGTAGTAAAATCTAGTTTGCTTTACTATGCTCAATAGTGAAATCCAAGAGAACAAAACAGAAGACAAGTATGAACTATTAATCTGTTCATTCTCTATAAACAATGCTGATAAACTGGTGCAACTTGTCACTTGGTTTGTCTCAAGTCCCAGCAGAGGACTCCACTACCATTAGCTAGTACAATTTAGTCAGGTTTGGCCAACAGTCACCCTCCAGCTCTAGGCATCCCTGGAAATAAGCATGAGTTTGTAACAGATTAGCTAAGATTAAGTCTGTACTTACACAAATTACAATTTTTGAGAACTCTATGAAAATCAAGAGGCAGAAATTAAATTCTACAGCTTGGTAAACTTGGCAGGGAATATAAAAGGAAGCAATTTACATTTAGCTGGAACCCAAAAGTCATATTCTCTTTGTAAGGATAAAATAGAAATACACTGGACATTCATAAAGAAAGAGCAAAAAACGTGTCTCAACTTGAGCCTTTGGAAGAAGGGGGATAGTCTTTTCTGGGGATTCATAATTTATGGCCCTCATTTGAATTTGTGGTCTAAACTTGGCGGAACAAAAATTTATTTCTGGAGGAAGAGAAATAATTCTTTATACAAGATTCATTCCTTCATACAAAAATCAAAATATAAATCTCATAGTCTCATGAACTCTAAAATCACAAAGCACACAAGGAAGTAAGAACAATGAATGTTATTCAGCAGAAATAGTAGGCAACAAATATATATATATATGTATATATAATGTATATAAGTGTATATAAGTATATACATATACTTAAGATGTTGCAGTTTGTCCCACACAGGACATGAAGTAAATGTCTTATTTGAAGAAACAATGTAGCTGTAAGTTTAAAGATTATATATGAGAAAGAAACAAAATGCCATAAAAACTGTCCATGTCTGTAGGCAGCTGAGAAGGGAGCAGGTGCCTGGCTCTTAGTGTGGCTCTGCCCCTGTGGCCTTCAGAGAGGCTCTGAGCCCCACCACAGAAAGTATTTTCTTCTAGAGGGCCTCTGCCCAGTGGCAGAAGAACATACAGAGTGTCTAGAGACCTAAAGGAGATAGAAAAAAAAGTGAAAAATAAATTAAGGGGCTTAGAAGAGTGAAAATACTCAACACCTCTATTTGGAATTGCAGAAGGAAAGAGCTAGAGGATGGTGGTAGGGGATCTTTATTTAGAGCAAAAACTATAGAATAGTCCAGAATTTATGATAAAATATTTGATATTTGGGCATCCCAACAAATTCCAAGTGGAATAAATAAAAGCAAATGTCACTTGTGAAAATGTAGAGAGCCAAAGTATATAGACGTTTTCTATTTTATTGAAACACTTCATAATGTTATGTAAGTTATATATACCTCTGGATTGTGCAGATGACAGAAAACATAAAATGAATTACTATATTTCATTAGTCTTAGCTGACCACTTTTCCTGTGGTCACTTTGTAGAATCTTTGCTTCCTATGCAAAATTGCTTGTAAACAAAAACCAATATCCAGAGTTTGTTAAAGTAAAAATATTTCTACTGCTTCCTTATCAATATTTCACTTTTCAGTAGCAGGGTCAAAGATTTTTATTCTCACAGAGCTGAAGGAGGAAATATATATATTTTAAATTCACACAGAAGTGGAAATGGCTTGTCATTTATCTTTTCCTCAGAACAGGTTTTATTTGGAGAGGAAAGCAAGATTTCCCTAAATGCTTTGAGAGAGGTTAGGCAGAGACCAAAGGCAGCTAAGGGGTGAGAGGGTGGTGTGCAAGAGGAGGCAGGAAGGGATATTAAATGGAAACAATTCTGCCCAGGAGACAAACTCCTTTCAAATGTTGGCCTGGGGATTACTAGATCTGCAATCTTTAAAACATGATAGTCACTGAGGCTCAAAGCTGAGCATACTAGGTTCTTAAGAATAAAGCTTGCTATTCTATCCTAATATAATCTTTGCATTGGTCAAATGATAGAGAAAGCCTAACTTTAATGCCTTGACTCAGAAAGAGCTAATCTTTCCAATCAGTGCTTTTTTTCTTCGCCGAGAGTGTCACTGTACCACATAAGTACCAAGAATTTAAATGATTAGTTTTGCATATTATAGACTGTTAACATCTTTTGCTTGTCAAATCTATAATACTGCTCATAGTCCTGTCACCGCTTGTTATGAATTTACCTTTCAAAAAGACAAAGGTTCCAGATATACTAAACACAAAGCTAACGTGACAGAGTCCTTTTTGCAACCCAAATAAATATATCACTGTCATGCAGCAATCCTCTGTGTTCAGTCGAATTTTTTTCTGGCACTGCTGGGATGGTAAAGGAGGGTGAAAATTGAGACAGCTCATTGGCTTCCCATGCAGACATCTATACCACTTTAATCTCGCACATAAAAGGTCAAGCATAAAATTATTTGCTTGGAGCAACTGTCCTCAGAGATTCGAATTAACATAGATGGAGATGACCACAAGGGAAAAAAAAGTTAATTTTAACCTTAATTGGATTAAGCCAGGTCCCATCCATACTGAGAGGATGAGGTTACAAAAGACTAGAAACTGCTAGGTTGACAGAAAGGGATTAATTCATGGGCTAGAGTCAGGTTGTTGACTAATAACATATTGATCGTATCTATAAGATATGCAGAGTGTCTGTCAGGAAGAGAGACGCTTTGGAATTGAAGATCGCTAGCCTAGCTGACATGATGAAAGTTAGATTAATATTATTAAGGAGCTGCAAGTGAGCTGCGTATTGCCTTAGCAACCACAGACATTTTCCACCTGTATCTGGCAGTGACCACCATAAACAGTAGCAGTACTTGTCAGTTAGAGGGAAGTGACTGATTTGTGCGGCTGCTTCCCCCACCCCTTCTTGTCTTTAATGTGTTCCAGCAGACATATTGAACTACCACGGTTTAATCCCAGTGGAGCCTGCAGGTGGTATTGTCCTTGCATTGAGGAGTTATTAAATTCTTAAGGTCACCATAAAAAAGGTTCCATTAAATTGAGTTAATAAAAACATTGGGCAAAGGTTTGCAAAGAGCACAGATGTCAAAGCTTTGGGGATTGGAAGGTCTCATGATATCAGGCTAAAAGAATAATTTAAGTCACAGTATAGTATGAAAAAGATAAAAACTCTGCATTCTTCAATAAATGTGAAATTTTGGCACCTAATACATGTGTGTTTATGCGAATACTTATATGAAAGTTGTTTCTTTGAGTGTTTTGTTTGCCATTCTATGTATGCATTTATTTATTTCTTTTCTTTTCATTTTTTTTTTTTTTCCAGCTGAGACCAACTTTGATTGTTTAAAAACTGAGACACCTAGAAAATAGCTCTTGCTAGGAAAAGCCAAGTGAATTTGGGGAATTCCTATGTTTGAAAACTGATTTTTTTTTTTTAAGGAAAAAGAAAAGATGAATATAAGTGTGACACTTGATTTAGGATGACCCTGATACTTGTCTGGATGCAGGATGTGGATCAGAAAAAGTCTTTAGCGTTTAGTTCAAATGATGCAGCTACTGAGATTTTTCATTATGCAGCCTATACACAAAACTACAGTGATAGCCTAAAATATGTGGAAGTGTGTCTTTCCCTGGGCATCCCATTTGCCTGTGGGTTTACAATGGCCTTCTTCCTCTTCCATTTCCTATGAGAGAGGAAACAGGATATATTACATGGTAGTATTGTGATAAACATTGTAGGAACTGAGGAAATCACTTCTCAATCTGTCTAATTATTAAATTTTAATATTGTATATTTTCAGAGAAAATTTAAGGAGGAATCTTGTGGAGAACATATGACTCTTCAGAATGAATTCACTCAACTCTTCTTAAAAATGTTCTCTGTAGAAGTGAATGCTATTTCTTTTCTTTCTTTCTTTACTTTTTTTTTTTTTTTTTTTTTTGGAATGGCCTCACCTGCAGCATGTAGAAGCTGCTGGGCCAGGGGCTTAAATAGGAGCCACAGCTGGGGCCTACACCACAGCCACTGGCAACGCCTGATCCATCTGCATCTGGAACCTACACAGCAGCTTGCAGCAGCAAGGGATCCTCAGCCAGGCCAGGAATCCAAAAATATCATCACAGAAGCAACTCGGGGCCTTAACCCCCTGAGCCACAACAGGATTTTCTTCCTTGCTTCCCTCTTCCCTCCCTCCTTCCTTCCTTCCACGTGTGTCTCAGAGCCACCTGGCGGGGATGGTCAGGATTACCCAGGCCTCCCAGCGAGGCACCCAGCACCGGCTCAGGCAGCTCCTCCTTTCCCATGCCAACCACTCTGCCAGTCCTCTGGCACCCACAGTGTCCTCCAGGTGGTTCCAGGTAAGTCTCATCTCCCAGATTCCTCTTTGCAATTCCCTTGATGCTCTCCTGGTTCACATCATGTATGCTGGTTTTGTATAAAAGCATTGTCAGTCATCACTTGCTGTGGCTGAACTGCATGTGGTTTAGGAAACACCAGCCTCGCTGGGAGCTTTGGATTGCAGAGGGGATGAGGAGCTCTTGGGTGGGGCAGCTGTACTGACCCCCTAGAGTAAGGCAGAGAGTGCAGTGCCACCCGACCTGAGACCATTGAGAACAGGAGGTTCCAAGAAATGAAATGGGGGTTCGGCGATGGGGGTGGGGAAGGCACTTGAATGTAGGGAATGGTGACAAAGGGGTGAGCGGGAATGAAGTCATGAGGCCGTAGGCTTGGCTGCCACTGTGGAGGAATCTTAGGCTGCTGGGACTGACTGATGACCGATGTGATTGGACTTGGGAGACCATTCTGGTGGCTGGATTGGGGGTGCTGGGGGGGTAGAGCCCAGGTTGGGACTATTGTGAATGTGCAAGAAAGAGTGGAGCTGGTGGGTAAGAAGGCACCTGTTGGGGCCATACCTGTCCCTTGGAACAGTGACAGAAGTGAGACTGTGCCAGTTCCTGTGGGTGGGGTCAAGCGGATGGATGAGAATGGAGAGCACGGTCAGAATGGTGGGAAAGGAACAGCCTGAGTGGGTGCTGGGTGCAGGAAGCTGAACCCCTGGGGCCACGTCTGGATGGTCGGCACCTGGCTGCCCCAATAGCACTGGTCCAGTTATGGGAAGTAATGTAAGAGAATCCTCAGAACTGCCCTCCGGCCCCAGGAGGAGAGCCCTAGCCAGGAACCCCAACCCAAAGTATATGCCCACCTGCTTTGGGCCTAACCTGTGTAGACTGAATTGTTTTCCCTTATGGTTTTCTTCAGGTTGTATCCTTACTAATGCACTGCCTGAGTAGAAGGGGTAAACTTGGCAGTAAATAAGGCTGTTCCAGACCATCTGTATTTAATGGATTCGGTGGAGTCATTTTGGGATCACTGGGCAGATTTCCTTTCCTTTGCCTTCCATTTCTTACAAACAAGTAGGAACAGGTAGGCTGTTTCTTAAACAGCCAGAGCTCATGGCGGGTGGCTAGCAGCAAATGACCATGAGACTAGATCAACTGTGGAGGGAGATGGGACTGGCAGGGCTGTGGGCAGCTGACTCTGCATGCCCTCTGAGGACAGAAGTCATGGCCTGTTCATCTTGACCCACTTGGCCTTGGGTTGAGTGTTTTTTCACCTGAGTGGGGCCAGCCTGAGCAGCTACAGGTGGCCAGGGTAGGAGTAGCCGGCTGAGGGCTGTGCTCAGGACTTCCTGTGGCGACCCCCCCCTCCCTTTACCTGAACAAAGTAGCCCTGCCCGGCACACCCTCTTACGGAGCCAGGTGAATGCTATTTCTTAAAATCTCTGGTTTTTCTGGGGCATGAAACTACCCAAATAGTCTAGGTTTCCTAGACTTCATTGCATTCTTTACCTATGTGATTATGACCTGAATCAGGGCCAGCTACATCATTTTTGGACAGAGTATAAAATGAAAATATGCAGGGATGTCAGGGAAAAGAGTGTGTTCAAAAAGTGGGAAAAATCTGCGTGAAAGATATTAACATACAAAGTATTACCCTTTTTGTGTCTCTTTCAACTTATTATAGTATTTTCGTATTTGTTAATTAATATAGTTCTAAGAAAATTAAAAATTTAATTATTAACAGGAATTTTACTGTTCATATTTATTTTGTTCAATACCATCTTTAACAGCAAATGTAAGGGCATTTTGTGTGTATGAGGAATGACAGAAATTGTATAATTCATCTTTCATAGCTAATACATGCATATGCATTGCCTTCTTACCAAAAGGGTAGAAACACTTCACAAAACTTATTCAACTATTTTTAAATTTCACTTCTTTTTATGCACACAATCTACCAATACACTTGATCCTTAGCTTACTGATGAGTAAAGAGGATTGAAAGGGAAAGAATCCAGGAGTTCCCTTTTCTTCTGTGTCATCATATTAGCATACGTGAACACAGGGAATTAGCATTAATAAGAAGGAAAAGAAGATAGAGTTGTTTGGTTGTTCTGATTTCTTAAAACACTATTACTTTCTTTCTGAATTCAAAAGAAATTCTGATTCAGACCTGAATAGACATTTTTCCAAAGAAGATAGACAGATGGCCAGCAAGCACATGAAAAAATGCTCAATATCACTGATTATTTGAGAAATACAAATCAAAACTACCATGAGATACCACCTCACACCAGTCAGAATGGCCGTCATTAATAAGTCTACAAATAACAAGTGCTGGAGAGGATATAGAGAAAAGGGAACCCTCCTACACTGTTGGTGGGAATGTAAATTGGTACAACCACTATGGAAAACAGTATGGACGTACCTCAGAAAACTAAATATAGAACTCCCATATGACCCAGCAATCCCACTCTGGGCATATATCCAGACAAAACTTTCCTTGAAAAAAAACACAGGCACCCATATGTTCATTGCAGCACTATTCAATGAAGACATGGAAACAACCTAAATGTTCATTGACAGATGAATGTATTAAGAAGATGTGTTACATATACATAATGGAATACTATTCAGTCGTAAAAAGAACAAAATAACACCATTTGCAGCAATGTGGATGGAAGTAGAGACTCATAAAGTGAAGGAAGTCAGAAAGAGAAAGATAAATACCACATGATATCACTTTTATCTGGCATCTAATATATGGCACAAATGAGCCTTTTCACAGAAAAGAAATTCATGGACTTTAACAAGAGACTTGAGGTTGCCAAGGAGGAGGGGGAGGGAGTGGGATGGACTGGAAATCTGGGGTTAATATATGCAAACTATTGCCTTTGGAATGGATAAGCAATGAGGTCCTGCTGTATAGCACTGGGAACTATATCTAGTCACTTGTGATGGAGCATGATGGAGGATAATATATGTATGCATGACTGAGTCACTTTGCTGTACAGTAGAAAATTGACAGAACACTATAAACCAGCTATAATGAAAAAAAATAAAAGTCATTTAAAAAATTTTTTAAAAAGAAGATATGGTACATATACACAATGGAATACTACTCAGCCATAAAAAATAACAAAAAAAATGCCATTTGCTGCAACATGGATGGAACTAGATACTCTCATACTAAGTGAAGTATTCAGAAAGAGAAAGCCAAATACCATATGATATCACTTATATCTGGAATCTAATATACAGCACAAATGAACCTTTCCACAGAAAAGAAAATCATGGATTGGAGAACAGACATGTGGTTGCCAAGGGGGAGGGGCAAGGAGAGGGATGGACTTGGAATCTGGGGTTAATAAATGCAAACTATTGCCTTTGGAATGGATAAGCTATGAGATCCTGCTGTACAGCACTGGAAACTATATCTAGTCACTTGTGATGGAGCTTAATGGAGGATAATGTGAGAAATAGAATATAATATATATATATTCACTTTGCTATACAGTAGAAAATTGACAGAAACCAACTATAATAGAAAAAAATAAAAATAATTATTAAAAAAAGACAAAAAGCTTGACCTTGTGGGCTGTTAGTGGCTTCACTTGCTCAGCCCCAGAAAGACATGCTTAATGTGTACAGGCATACCTTAGAGATATTGTGAGTTTGCTTGCAGATCACCAAAAAAAGGAAATCACAATAAAACAAGTCACAGGTTTTTTTTTTAGTTTCCCAGTGCATATAAAATTTATGATTAGGCTACACTGTAGTCCATTAAGTATGCAGAAGCATTCAATCTTAAAAAGAATGTATATACCTTAATTAAGACATACTTTATTTGTAAAAACTGCTAACCATTAGCTGAATCTTCAGTGAGTCATAATCTTTTTGCTGCTGGAGTATCTAGGCCTGAGGTTGATGGCTGCTGACTGATCAGAGTGGTGTTTAATAAAGGTTGGGCTGGCTGTGGCAATTTTTTCAGTAATACAATATAGCTTGCAATAATTGACTCTCTTTCAGGAAAGATTTCCTATAGCATGCAATGCTGTTTCATAGCATTTTACCCACAGTAGGACATATTTAAAATGGAGTCAATCTTCTCAGACCTATCACTGCTTTATCAACTAAGTTTATATAATATTCTAAATCCTTTGTTATCCTTTCAACAATCTTCACAGCATCTTCACCAGGAGTAGATTCTATCTCAGTAAACCATTTTCTTTGCTCATCCATGAGAAGCAATTCCTCACCCATTTAAGTTTTATCATGAGACCTTAGCAATTTGGTCACATCTTCAGGTTCCACTTCTAATTTCAGTTATCTTGCTCTTTCTACTATAGCTGCATTGACTTTTCCCCTAAAGTATTCTATAAGGGTTCAAATTAAACTTTCTTTCTTATGGAGAACAGGTTTCAGGATATTTTCAATTTATTTTTCCCAATTCCATCAGAGGAATCACTATATCTGGCAGCTATAGCCTTACAAAATATGTTTCTTAAATAAGAAGATGTGAAAATTGAAATTACATCATGGCCTGAAGAATAGATGTGTTAGCAGGCATGAAAACAAGAATAGTCTTGTACATCTTCATCCGAGCTCTTGGGTGATGAGGTACACGGTAATTCAGCAGTAATACTTTGAAATAAATCTTTTTCTCTGAGCAATTCTCAAAAATGGGCTTAAAATATTAATAAACATTTTATAAATAGATATGCTGTCACCCAGGCTTTGTTGTTCCATTTATGGAACGAAAAACCAGAGTACATTTGGCACAATTCTTAAGGGCACTTTCATCTTTATGGGCCAGTTCCCTCTTCTGATTATCCATTTTTGAACGTGATATGTGGGCTTTTGCCTGGAACACAAAAAAGCAACATAACTACACACTTTGCCGTCTGTGAATGAACCTAGTGACAGATGTGCAGTGACCAATCAGTGACAGATTTTGAAATCAAGTGACGTGATTACTCACTGAAAGGGATAGCATCTTGTATACTTACATAGAAATTTATGGTTAGAAAAGCCAGCATTGAAATGTGTATGTGCTATATTTCCTCAATGTGCCATGGTAACTATAAATTGAATAGAGTTGCTGGAGGATTAGTGTCGCTTAACTAAACAACAGTAACTAGTATTTGTGCATATTAGAACCAGGTAAAATGAGAACTGCCTGTATTATGTCTCATACTTGTTCATGGTGTCAAGAATCTAGGAATGGCTTAGAGTTCTGGTTCAGGATTTCTCATGAAGTAGTGGTCAGGATGTCAGCTTGGGCAACAATCATGTGAAGACTTGAATGAGACTGGTGAATTCACTTGCAAGGTAGCTCTCTAACACTCCTGGCAACTTGGGGCTGATTATTGGCAAAAAGATCAGTTCCCCTTCTGCATGGTCTCCACAGGGCTGCCTGAATGTCCTCATGCCACGACAGTGCGCTCTCCCAAGAGTAAGTGATCCTAGAGAGAGAGTTAGATGGAAGTGGCATGTCTTTCATGACCTAATACAAGAAGCCATACACCATCATTTCTGTAATACTGTACTGATTGCAGTTCAGGAAGGGAGGGAAGTCTGGACAGGAATGTCAGAACCATTGGGGACCATCAAGGACCCTGAATACCACACATAGCAACATAGATTAGGAGATGGTAAAACACAAAAACAAAAAAATAGAACAAAAGGCCAAACAAACCCACTTCTGACTAAGATGGACTGGACTACAGGGTATTTCAATAATATGAACACTTCCCTAGTGCTATTACAAGATAGAACAGACATTTAGTAAACTTAAATGAATGTAATAACAGATACTCCCCACATATACATATTTTACATATGTAAATTTTAAGGTGCCTCCAATCATGCACTGTCTTATTTACCTTGGTGCGTATAGAGTTTAAAACAGGGCTTAGTTTATAAAACATGCTTAATAGATGCTCCTCAAAGAGCTTAGCCGTTGGGGAATAACACACGTCTAAAACCTTCCAGTTGTTAAGAAAATGCTACTCATTTTATGCTCCTCACCTGTTTAATATTGTCTTAGTGTATTTTTCTACAGGGACATTTTTAGGTATAAGAGTAAGAAAAAAATTTAATGTTTTTTTTTTTTCTCCAAAGATTGTATGTTATGAAAGTCTACAAAGGGTCTGTCTTCATACTATTGCTTGCATTGGTTATTAGTGCTGCCCTTTGGTATAAAAATTTTCAAAGTGAGCACTTTATTGCTCTTGCTGTTTAATTTGCAATTGTTTATTATTGGAAGATTTTAGTATTCTACCCAATATGTATAGCAACCTTTCATGTTACTTATTTCATAACTTGCCTAGAACATTATATTATTTTATTGGATCAATATTTTTATCTTCTAATTTATATTACCATTATCTTTACATATTAAAGATATGAAAGCTTTGTCTCTAGAGCATGGTGAAAATTTTTGCTTTGTACTTTTATTTTAGTTTAGAGTGTTTTAGTCTTGCAAAATATAATTTTATAATTGAATTTCTATATAATAAAATTATTACATGTCCAGAGTTTTATTTTTATATTGTTTTTATAACTTTATCATTCAAGATTAATTAATATGTATATAAAATTTACATTTAATTCCCTTATAGTTTTATTTTTTATATCAAAACATTTAATACAGCGAGCATGAATACCACTGCCAATGGGAATGTAAATTTATAATTTTTTTCTAGAATGTTAGCCAGTTTTTTTTTTACATGTTAAAAAATCCATATTTAATACTTTAGAAATAAGTATATGTATAAATCTTTATCTGAACTTTCTGTTCTATTCCGGTGTCACACTTTTATAATTGTTGGTAGCTTTAGCCTTTTAATTTGTGGTTTCCTAAATTAGTGTTGGGTTTAATACACCTTATGTGTAAAATTAGCAACCATCTATTGCCACATCTGAGGAGTGCTGAAAGTGAAAATCAACAATACTTCTTTCTTACAGATGTGTCACTGATCTTGAAATATTCACTGCTAAATTATTTCTCTAAGGCTCATCTCTCCATGAGATAAACCTTTTCAAGTGAAACTATATTATCTAGAAAGACTATGAAGATTTGCTTTTGTTTAAATGTTTTTATCAAATTATGTTTCCAAAGATGCATTCTAATGAGGATTAATATAATTTTAAAGAATTTTTTGGTGGGTATACCAGGGCAGTTTTATATATAAAGCAATTTCTTAGAGAAGTATAGCATTTAATGAGAATATTTAACTAGTCATATATAGATATTTCTTTTGAATAACAATGAGCATAGGATGAAATGCATAGATTAATTTTCTCCTCAAAAACAAAGAAAAATAATTGTTTAAAATTGAAAGATAGTTGTCCAGGAAATTACTATTTGGAAGTTTGTAATATATGAGATTTCATTGTTAATTTCAGATACACAAAACATTTGTAATTTTTTTCCCTCTTTGCATTACTGGTAAGTTATGAGAACAATAAGAAGTTAAGGAAACGTGGTTTTCAGAATGTTGGAAATTGGGAAAGAAACACATGGGTTTTGACTCTTCTTTCTTCTATCAGATGAGGATGTGGCTCTGCTAAATTCAGGTTAGGCACAAAACTCAAGGAAATTCCGTGTTTGTAAAAAATAGCTTAAAATCACATAACAGATAGATAGTCAATATAGTATATTCTCTCTATGCATATTAGATAACTTACTTTCAACTTCTAGAGTGATGATGCTAGCTTCAAGTATAAAGTGGCAGTGACATTTGCAGATGGAGCTTCACAGATCCAGAAAGACATGACTTCATATGCACAGTGTCACTGACATTAGGAATCCCTTTCCATCGCTATGCCACTGTAGATCTTTGGACCAGGAAATTGAAGCCCGCAAACTCTCTTCCTTCCTTCTTGGTATGTCCATATTAATTCCAACACTATTTTGCATACTTGGCTAATAAATTATATTTAATCTGTATATTATCTTCCTGTGTAAATGTGTAGTACACTAGAAATGCTGTAGCTATCCTCAGAAGTGGGATGTGAAACACTTGGCATTGGGGAAAAAAAAGGAGTTCACATCATGGCTCAGTGGTAATGAACCCAACTAGTATCCATGAGGACTTGGGTTCCATCCCTGACCTTGCTCATTGGGTTAAGGATCCAGTATTGCTGTGAGATATGTTGTAGGTTGCAGACGTGGCTTAGATCCCATGTTGCTGTGACTGTGGCATAGGCCAGCAGCTACAGCTCCAATTCCACCCTTAGCCTGGAAACTTCCATATACCTCATGTGTGGCCCTAAAAAACAACAAAAAAAGTTAGATTTATATGAAGAGTCCAGTTAAAAGAGAAAGTGAGAACTGAATATCTCTAGATGGAGAAGTCCTCAACAAATTAGGATAGTTTCTGTTGAGAATTATGTGAAAAATTCATCTGTTTTTCTCTACTTATAAATGAGTGGTCAAAATTAAAGGTGCCAAGACTCAATTCTTTGGTTTCTCAAATTTCCAAAGGCAGGTGAATAGTCCAAGGGATTTCAGAGGTCTATAAGGCTCTGCCTGATAAGAGAAACAAACTTCTGGGCAGTAATTAGGCTAACAACCAAGATTTTAAATGTGGAAGTGAGGAAACAGAACTGAGAAATAAAATAGAAATTGAGAAATAAAATTTAGAAATCTCATTTACCTTGTAGACAGGAAAAAAAGGGAGACTATGAAGAAAGACTTTTTTTTTTTAATGTGGGAAGGTCAGTCACTTTCTACAGAGCATCTTTTTATTCACTCTTCTTCCCATCTAAAAATGAGGCCAGTTCCAATTTAGAGCTTTTAACTCTGAATAACTCTCTTTAAAAGTGTGTGTGCTAAATTTTCACCCTGCAAACAACCCTGGTGTTATGCTTCAGCAATTAGGGAAAATACATTGGGAACTAACACGAGTAAAATACGTGAACAATGTTTTCAAAAATTCCTAAATGAGAACATGATAGTTCTGCTGTTAAAGTGGTAAGTAATTACTTTATGAAATTTCTGCTTGAAAAAGCTAAATGGGGTGAAAATATAAGAAACTGAAATGAATTACATTTTATCAGTTCAAGGATAATACATGGTCCTCAAATATTCCTTATTCAAATAGTATGTGGTGATTCAACTAAAAAGTTAACTGTTTTCTGAGATTTGAAAATGATAATTTAGACAGAGGTAATGAACTTGAGCTTTCACAAAAAGCTACTGTGCCATTGGCTTTGTCAAAATTTACAAGGACTGCCTTCTGTTTCTTCTTTTCCCACATTTTCCCCCCTTTTACAGCTGCACTTGCAGCATACAGAAGATAGAAACTCCTAGGCTAGGGGTTGAGTCAGAGCTGCTGCCAGTCTACACCACAGCCACAGCCACACCAGATAGCTTGAGGCAATGCCAGATCTTTACACTGAGCCAGACTAGGGATCAAACCCTGCATCATCCTCGTTGAAACTAGTTGGGTTCTCAACCTGCTGAACCCAATGGGAACTCCTTCCTGCCAATTTTTGAGTAGATTTAGAATCTCATAGTGAGATTATGCATTATGTTACCATGTAGATGTTGAAGTCTTCCTTCTAAATATAAACAAATGGGGAAAAATTCTGAGAAAGATTAAAAATATAATAAAGGCAGGGGAAAATATGAAAATAGACAGAAAAGCAATATATCATTTGTAGGTGAAATGTATCATTATAAGATCACAAAGAAAATGAAACCTATGGAGTTCCCATCATGGCGCAGTGATTAACGAATCTGACTAGGAACCATGAGGTTGTGGGTTCAATCCCTGCCCTTGCTCAGTGGGTTAATGATCCCGTGTTGCTGTGGCTCTGGCGTAGGTTGGTGGCTGCAGCTCCGATTCGACCCCTAGCCTGGGAACCTCCATATACCATGGGAGCGGCCCAAGAAATAGCAAAAAAAGACAAAAAAAAAAAAAAAAAAAAAAAGAAAGAAAAGAAAATGATACCTAGAAGAGCTAAAGAGAATTATCAAAAATAAGAGCAAGGGGAGTTCCTACTGTGGCACAGTGGAAACAAATCCAACTAGGATCCATGAGGATGCAGGTTTGATCCCTGGCCTTGCTCTGTGTGGGTGGGAGATCCAGTGTCCAGTGTTGCCCTAAGCTATGGTGTAGGTTGCAGGAACTGACTTGGATCTGGCATTGGCATAGGTCAGCAGCAGTAGCTCCCATTCAACTCCCTGGCCTGGAAATTTCCATATGCTGTGGGTGTGGCATAAATAAATAAATAAATAAATAAATAAATAAATAAATAAGAATTTATTTTAAAATACCCAGATAAAGAGTTTGCCAACTTCACCTCTCTGATAAGTGAGGGTTGTAGGATAGAGAGGGAGAAGACCTAGGCTTGGATAAGGACTAATAAAAACACCATGCCTCCCCAGGTGAAATCAGGATGACATCTGCTCTAGTGGTTGGAAACGAGCAATGGATTCTATTTCCTTGCATCAATAAAAATTGTTGACACTCACTTCTTTGTTAGAAGTAGATCCAGCATACTTCAAACTAATGTTCAGAGAATTCCTTGGGGATGTTAAAGCAGGGGTTCTCCCCACAGGAATCAGGTAGGGGCAATTCTTTTGTCTCAATAGAGTTATAATTTGCAAACGGTTTTTTAAAGGATCTTTTTAGAATATCTGCCCTCCTAAGCAGATAATCTGAAGCAGTTCAATTAGAGGGTATGAGCAGCTGAGGAGTCACATATGACTTTCTTCTGGCAGTGAAGAATAAATTACCGTCTGTTAACTGTTTTGCATGTAAGCAGGAAGCTCAAAAACTTTTGGGCTTGTTAGATTTTCCTGATAAAATATACCAAATTTGGGAGGCTTTTAAAAATTGTATGACTTGTGCTACCAAGATAAAGTGTGATTTTGTAGCTTCTTCTCTGTGATAAATTCAGTTACCTTAGAAAGCAAAATTGGAAAGACAAAACATTTTTAATTGATGCAATATTGGAATTTTTGCCATATACATCACTCCAAAGCCATGTATATGTCTTGTATTGCATTTTTTAAAGGAAAAAATAAAGGTCAGTGGAGAGAACGTCTAAAATAAACAATTTCATAAATTAGTATTAAAGTGGAGGGATAGGAGTTTCTTTTAAAATGTGACTATGAAATTTAAAGTGAAATACATCAATGTATAAATTCTTTGGTATGTATTATTGGTTAAATTTCCAGATCCCATACAAAACTATGTAAATTACGTACACTTGTTAATTGAAATTTATGTAAAGATTTAGGAATCTGATACATTTTCACATTACTTTTGTATATTTTCTGACATTCTTAATTGCCTTTGGAAAGTTGATTTGATTCATTACTAAGGAAATATCTGCATACTTAAAATGCCCTTTAACAATTTATTTCTAAAACTGCCTATTACAAAATATAAATACTTAGTAATACAGGAAAATTTTAGATCTAACTCAGACAAATGTTAGGAAAACTCTATAATTTCTGCGTTTTCTTAGTTACTATTTTTATATATTTAAAAATATGTAATTCTAATCTGAAACACTGAATACTCTCTGTGTATTGCTTACACATGTATTTTTTTCTTTAGAGATTTTGTAGATAAGGCTTGGGTTTCTTTTCCATTTCAGATGGATGACTCTAGTCATGATGATAAAAATGATCATTGGAACTTGAACACTTTAGTGCTAATTTTAGAAGATCTCTGTAATTGTCAAAAATGTATAAAAAGGCAAAGGAGGACATTTAAATTTGGAGATAAAACCAGTTTGATGATATTTAGAATGACAAAGCAGAAATCATAATAAAATGAAGTTAATGGATGCAACAAAAAAACAAGAATAAGTAAATTATCTTTTAAAATTGTTTTATTATATTTGATTTACCATGTTCTGTCAATTTCTGCTGCACAGCAAAATGTCCCAGCCATACATTCGGATGCATTCTTTTTTTCACATTATGCTCCATCATGTTCCATCACAAGCGATCAAATATAATTCCCTGTGCTCATCTGAGAATAGCATAAAGTAATTTAAATAACTGGAAATAAGTTGAATTATAAATATAAATTAATGCAGTATGGAACATAATTTTTTTTTCCTGGTGCATTAACGTGGTTAGTAGCCATGTATCACATTGTTCTGCTACTAGTACTCATTAAACAATGAGTATTTCTAGTATTCAGACATTGGTCTCTCCACTAAAGAGAATGAGTTATCTTTGAATAGTAATTAGTTCCATGTTTGTAGTAGGCCTGGAATACCTTATCATAAAAAAATAAAAAATTAAGTATTTAGATGGAACGATTATAGATAAATGCATACACACATATACATAGACATATAATTATGTGTATATTTATATATATATATATACATTTATAAAATTGACTTATGTAAATAAGGCTCCTATAATCACCCTATAGTAATTTGGTAATTATATTATCTATAAAACACAATTTTACACTATTAAAACCAGTTGTTTTTGAAAACCTATCAAGTCCCTGGTGGTGTACAAAAGAAAAAAAAAAAACTGGAGGAAAGTTATTTATTTTAATATAAATCAAATAATTGATGCATGATTATAAATAAAATTATAATTATGATTTTAACTAAATAAAATATTATAAATAAAAACTATAAGACTGTCCACCAAGGCCAAAGATTAAATTCTGGGGTAATAGTTTGTGATTGTCTTCTTCAAACAAAAGTTGACAAAAGAAATGCCAAGATAAAAGGGTTTTATCTCACAATCGGGAGGTGCTCTCTGGGGAAAGAGACTATCCCGCATTTTAGGATTTTGCAGACTGATATACAACTTTCTATGCATAGACTTTGTTCCTCTGCTCCATCCCAGATAAAAATATGATCTAACTGATACTGATCACAATTCAGAAACATGAGAAATCAATGCCTGAAAATATGTAAGTGGTGAGTACACAAAGGGCAGAGCAGACATAGTGCATCTCTATTGCACGTGGGCTGTGTCACTGATAGATGTCTAGGCCCTATAACAGTCCTCAGGGATGAGGGCATCTGCAGTAAGGCTCTAAGCATCTGCTTTTGCTCTTTTTGACCACCTTTTAAAAATGTACCCAATAATTAATTGATAATTGAATTGGAAATGTAATCCAAGCTTAGACTGAGTATGTTCTCTCCTGGCTAACGTCTAATACGCCTTAGAAATGCAAAAATAAAACTCAACTAGCCAATTCAAATCTCCTCTGAAATGTGGAGGAATACTTTCAAGAAGCTGAAGGAAAAGCAAGAAGAATAATTCAAGGTGGAGTTCATCCTTACAGTTTTTAAAGAAAGACTCCAAAATTGCATAGAATTTCAGAAAATTCTGATTTACTCACACTTTGTGGTAGTAGCGGTAGGGTGAGAGTTGGATAGAGGACAATACTCAAATTAATTTAAAATGCAATTCCATACTATTTATTCTTAAAACTTTAGTTCCATCCAGTCTGACCAGAAGGAAGCTTCTGCCCTCACAGAATTCAGAGACTCCTAGAAAATAGGATCACATATAAAAGAATCACGAATACCTAGAGAAAACTAAAGATTAATGAAGAGCTCATTTCTCAAAAGTGGTACCAGAGGAATCCACCACCTATCCTTTCTTTTTGTTAATATCCAGGGCTTAGAATAAGTGCAAAAGCAAGAAGAGAGGATGGATGTCCTAGGCAGAAGAATTTGAGAATGAAAGAACTAGGATGTCTCATCTTTTTTCTCCACAGTTTCTGAAGCTCTACTACAACAGACATCCATTGTATTTCTCTTGACCATCAGAGGCATCATGCAATTTATCAATGTCCCTTTGCTTTCAAAACTGTCTAGGAAGAAGAGCTCTAAACTTTAACTTCATTTTAATTTTTATATTATTATATGTAATGTTTTCATTTCACTTTGCCACTATAATTCATGCTTATAATGTACATAAGAATTCATCTCTATTAATCTACCTGAATTAAAGAAAGAAACAGTATGAAACAGGGTTAAATGTTATTTCCCAAATCATAAACCACAGAGGTAAAGACTTTTTAATTTCCAAGTTTTCTGATTCCCCTCTTCAGTATGGTTGCTTTTGTTTGCTTACGTTTCTTCCCATACAGTTTTCTTTGGATATTCCTTTCATCTTTGTTTTTTGGAGGAAAGAGGAATGTACCTTCAAATAAAATGAGAAAAGAAAAACAGAGGCTTTTTCAAACATCTATCAGTTACAATTGAATATATTGTGTAAACCACTTAATAAGAACTTACATTGCATAGAGAAGGCAACTGTAGCAATTATTAAAGACAACATATGGCAGGTGCCTTAAAGCTCCAGGGTGACAAGGAAAACATATGACTTCAGCTCATTATAAGTATTTTCTAAGATCCTCTTAATTGCTGTAGTAATTAAAATTTACCAATTCTTGTGAAAATGCCAACTGACTTATTACAGTGGAGTGAATATATGCTTTGCATTGTTAAATTTACACAAACATATACATTCCAAGAATACTGGAGGATCTCTCTCTATCTATATTTGTATCTATTATTTGTATTTATCTATAGATAGATAGTGTCTCTTTCATACATATATATACTTATATATATGTTTTATATTCTCTTTATATATCATATAAAGAAAACTTAGAAGCTAAATCCATTTCCTTCAAAGTTTTCATACCTCATTTTTATTCTCTACACATATAACTTTGTCCTTTAGTATTTTTTGACTAGTAAAGTGGTATTTGAAATCTGCTGGATAGGAGATTTGTCCTTTAGTATTTTTTGACTAGTAATGTGGTATTTGAAATCTGCTGGATAGGATAATGTTTAGCATTAAGAAAATTTATTAATTCAGATCAACAAGACAGCTCAGCTTTCCAGATCACATGGTACTACTGGTAACACCACTGTGATTAAAAGAAATGTTTGTTGGATTAAAATACAAATGAAAATATAATGATATGTCTTAACATTTTAATATCAGGATCCCACAGAACAGGGAAAAAAAACTTTCCAAGAGAAATTGGATTTTATTTAAACTTTAAACCTTTCATGTTATTAGATATTTCAGGTTGTTGGATATCCTTGAGAAAAGTTGTTTTAACAATATAATTTTAAATTCATGACAACATAACTGCTTGAAATTGCCTTTCAAGTAAGGGTTTAGTTTTTATTTGTTTAATCAATCCAAGCTTTATGAAACTCTTGAAGGGCTACAAATAGTTAGAAACAATTTTTTAAGAAAATAATGTTTAATGTTGTTAAGAAAAATATTTTTCATAAATTTTATAAAATTCGAGCAGTAGTTTCCTTATAAATTACAGTTGAAAATGGATCAGATAAAAGTGTAAACTGTTTTAAAATATAAAATGTAATATCTTAACCTGAGCTTGATTGTGTACTTTTAAACACTCAAGTTGTATTAAGTGGGGTTCAGTATAGAAAGACCGTCCAGAAAGATTGACAGTTAGAGTTCAGTACTCTTCATTTTAGGGTTAAATTTTTTTAAGTAGCAAGTGGACAGGTTTACAAAATTAAAGATCACAATCACTACTAGAAATACTGAGTTTGAGAATATATTGCCTTAGCTGCCACCTGTATATTTGAAAATTAGAATCAAGAAGCCATTGCCACGACTGTAGCACAACATCATTTAAAAAGCGAGTAAACCCTGGAATGCTGTCAAGCTAGTTCAATGGATTCTTGACACAAATGAAGCTTTGGCAAGATACTGGGCACTGAGTCTAGTGTAGCAACTTCTACATGTAACTCAAGGTCCTTATTTTTTCATAGTATTTTAATCAGAACTACCAAGAACAGAAGAACAATCCAAGAACTTAAAAGAGAGGGGATTTAATGAAAGCAATTTGTGTTTTGAGTAGCCAGAAATGAACAGAGATTCCCTCCTCTACTCCCAAGATTTAATGGCAGGAAACCACAGTTACTCATAAAAAAAAAAAATAAATAAATAAAGAGAAAACATCACAGGCATTCAGAGGCCATAGCTATCCAAGAAACAGGAACCATAATGGGCATTCCATTTTGGAGTAGGAGCCATGGAAAAGTTGCATTGCTGCTAAAGATATAACCTGGGGCACAAAGAGAGGGGAAAACATTCTGGCTCTTTCTTCTTTATGCCATTCAACATCCTGACTTTGGCTTTCATTGTCCAAAATATGGGGAAGCCAACTGAAATCCTGCTTGGAAATACCTGCCAGTTTAATTGGCAGAACGCAATTCTCATCATGAATGCAAGTGAAAAGGGTGTTGGGAAGTAGTGTCCAACTTTCCAGTCTGTTCTTTGCTGAAGGTCCACTAGACTGTTAGAAAGATGTTCAGTGCCAGTTCTTCATTCCCAGCATACTCCATCTGTTCACTACTCAACATGTATCCATATATTTTGAAACAATAACACGCTTTAACTAACATGATCAAATGCATCTCTTAAATATGGAAAGATATCATCACCCTCTTACAAAAAAGGAAGGACCTTCAAAGATAACTAATAATTTCATTTCTGGGTGAGGTTCCCTCTTGTTTGATTTAGTTAACAGTGCATCTTTGATAATCAGCAATCTCGAGCCTATATTATAAAGCTCCCACCAATATAACATACATAAAATGATAATGGAGACATAGAGGGAAAAATACGGATAGCATTCTCAAAATCACTGTTGATTTTTTTTACGAAGTTTCCCTTATCCTTCCATATTCTCCTTGCGCTTTGTTGCCACTTCAGCTGCCAATAAAAAGTTAACTGAGGTCAGGATCCCAGGTTGCTGTGGCTGTGGTGTAGGCCAGCAGCTATAGCTCTGATTCAACCCCTAGCCAGGGAATCTCCATATGCTGTGGGTGAGGCCCTTAAAAAAAATTAAAGTTAGCTGAAGTCCATGTAATGGTCATCAGTCCACATGAACATCCCCTGCCAGGACAGATTTTTGTTTATTTGATGACTTGTTTTTTGTTTGTTTATTTTAGATTTAAAGTTCCTTGAATTCAAACATGTTTTGAGAACCTCATCCCTATGGGCTATTACATAGATCTATTTTTTACCACTCTTCCAATTAGATTATTTCCAAATGCCTGAACATTTGACCACAATGAGCGCACACAGCCATGTCCTGAGATCATTTCTCCTTCCCATCAGACTCGATGCACCATTTGACGTTTTCTCCAGTAGGAACATTTCCTTTACCTTGAATGGAGATAGAATGATGCAACAATACATTCCTGGTGTATGATATTGCAACTTATGGTACTAGGTTCAAATATTTTTTCTTGCTTGTTCATGTGAGGTAGAGTTAGCGATTACACTATATAGGCAGTCTATTCATCACAACTTTGCCTTCAGCACCTGCTGAGTCCTGTCTAATATCTACCACCTCCACATGATGTTGAACATTGCATATACTTACCTCGATGACTTGGCAGGCTATATAGCCATCTAGTTGATTATGGAAAGTTCAGAGCATAAGAGCATGTAAAGTGTCATGATCAAGCAAGGTCCAGTAACAACTTCCATTTAAAATTAAGCCTCCAAAATATACTTTTATCTCTTTTCTTTGACACACTATTTGATATGATTTTTTTAATTTTGTAGGATTGCAAATATCAAAGCTGTTACTGGTTGTCCATACATTGACTATATTTTCTTCCCTTTACTCTTTAATATGCAGTGTGTTTTATCTGATATCTGAGTTTTAAATCACTTAAGGCTGATTATTATTTATTATCATCATTACTATTATTATTTAGCATCTCTGCTAAAATGTCCATACAAATCCCTTCCATGTAAGTCAACTCTTCTGCTTTATAGATACATATTTTTGAGACATAGTTTCCACTAATGTTATACTGTAAGATCACTTTTAGCATAGAATTTGATCAATGAATATTGAATGGAATCTTCATGAATGCAACTAATGCCTTTAAGAAAGAAACACTCAAGCCTCTCTTGTCCCTTCTGTCATGTGAGGACACAGTGCAAAGGCAGCCCTCTATGAACAAGGCAGTGAATCCTCACCAGGTACCAAATCAGCCAGTACCTTGATCTTGGACTTAGCCTCCATAATTGTGAGAAATAAATGTTTGCTATTTAAGACACTTAGTTTATGGTCTTTGTTATAGCTTCCTGAATAGATGAGGACATGTAGCTTCTGTAGGAAACAGTACAGTGGTTCCTCAAAAAAATTAAACTTACAGTTACCACATGATTCAGCAATTGCACTTTGGGGTACATACACACAAAAAAAAATTGAAAGTAGGGAATCTACAGATACCCATATTAATAGCGGCATTTTGTCTCATAAGAGACAAAAGACGGAAGCAACCTGAATGGATAAACAGCATGTGATATATGTATAATGGAATATTATTCAGCTTTTAAAAAGAACTTTCTGACATGCTACAGGGATGAAACTTGGATAAATTATGCTTAGTGAAGTAAGACAGTCACACAAAAACAAATAGTGCATACTTCCACTTAAAGAAGGTACCTAGAATAGTCAAAATCATAGAAACAGAAAGTGGAGTGGTGGTTGTCAGAGGCTGAAGGGAGGAGAAAATGGGGAGTTTTTGTTTAGTGATTACAGAGTATCAGATTGAGAAAGATGAAAAAGTTCTGAATATGGATGGTGGTGATAGTTGCACAAAGATGTGAGCCTGTTTAATGCCACTGAACAGCATGTTTAAAAAATAGTCAAATGACAAATTTTATGTTATGTACATTTTACCACAAAAAAACCCCATAAGTCAGATAAAGAAAAAAATAAATTAAGGGAATACTAAGAAGAAGGTGTAAAAGAACAGTGGCTCTTAAGTAATGGAGAAACTTAAAGTGAAAGCAAATAAGATTTGTAGCTGTGATTTACATCCAGATGCTTCAAGAAAATAGGAAGAGGCCCATTCATGATGAGGAAATTGAAATAAAGTGTGAAGAGGTCAGAGAAAAGCCTTGCCTGAAGCCTAGAGCAAAGCAGAAAGAGGGATGAGAGCTTAAACAAACAAACATATGAAGAAAATTAAGCCTAAGCGACTGGCAAAAATTAAAATTAAGTTTAAAAAATAATGCATAAAAAGTGAGAGAAAGTAAACCAGCATATATTTAAAAAGTTGAAGAATAAAAAGGAATCTTGAATTATCATGAGCATGGCAATAGAAAAGTATACATATTATTTATGAATAAAAAAATCACTAAAATGTCACTGCTTTCAAAGAGGATAGTGGAATTGGAGAAATGGTAGCAAGGAAAGAAATAGACTTTGGTTTTGTTGGATTTGTGGAAATATGAGATATGAGTATTCAGACGCTTTAACTTAGTGAATTGTAAATTTTTCCAGTTGTTGTGTACATATAAGGTAACGAATACAGTTAAGTAACACAATGTTCCTTCCTTTCACTAACAGAATATTTGTTGAGCTCAAGGCATAGATATACGGTAAAGCCTCAGCTGACATTTTTTGAAGACCAGGATGGAAACAAACAAGGTATGGCAGATAAAGGTACAAATGCTAAAGTGTTCAGTGTTTAGTATTAAAACATCTCTGAAATAAAGTTTAATTCCTGAAAGTACATGCTCTGGAGCCAGATTGCCTAGACTGGGATTACAGTTATAAGTGTGATGTTGGGAAAGTTGATTTACCTTGATATGCTTGGTTTCCTCAACTGTAAATGGGAATTTTCACTGTATCTGTCTTAATGATACAACAGCACGATTTAATACAATAAGGCATATAAAATGATTTTAAAACTTCCTGAAAAACTGTTAAATAAATACTTTCTGTAATTAACATATTAGTGTTAAACATACCTTATGCTTTGAGGGTAATATGTTTTATGGCTTTATTGAGATATAATGATATGTTTTACAGCTTTATTGAGATATAATTCACATACTATAAAATTCATTGATTGTTTAAAGTTCAGTAGTCATTAGTGTATTCCTAGGCAGTGCAACTATTACCACAATCTAAGTTTAGAACATTTCAACTTCCCCCAAAGAAATCCCATACACATTAGCAGGCGTTCCCAATTCCTACTCCCCATCCTCACCCAAAATGCAGGAAACCACTCATACAAGTCCACTCTCTGTCTCCATATTTGCCTCCTTTGGACATCTGACATATGGAATTAAACAACATGTGATATTTTGTAACTGGCTTCTTTTACTCAGCGTAATATATTTATGTATCATCCATGTAGTAGCATTCAGTAGGATTTCATTCGTATTATGGCCATAGAATGTACCATTCTATGAATATATATTTTTGTTTATCTCTTCATCAGTTGATAGATATTTGGTTTCTTTTCACTCTTGTGCTATCGTGAATCATGTTGGTGTGAACATTGTGTGAACATATGTTTTCATATCTCTTGGCTATCTACCTGGGAGTATAGTCACTCTATGTTTAAGCTTTTGTTGATCGGCCCAAACTGTTTTTGGATGTGCATCATTTTACATTGTCAATAGCAGCGCCTAGAGAGTTCCAGTTTCTCCACATCATCTCTAATCCTTAATTTTAGCTATCTTTAGGAAGGAGGTTTCTTGTGGATTTGATTTTAATTTGTGTTTTCCTAATGATAAATAACGTTATATGTCTTTTCATGTGCTTGTTGGCCATTTAAAACGTTTACTTAGAAAATTGTTAATTCAAATCCTTTCTCCATTTTTAACTGGGTCATTCATCTTTTTATTATTGAGTGGTAAAAATTTTTTGCATATTCTAGATATAGTCAGATACATGACTTGGAAATATTTTCTCCATTTTTGTGGGTGTTTAACTTGATTTGAAGCACTAATATTTAAAATTTTGGTGAACTCCAGTTTATCTATTTTTGGGGTCACATTTGCAATTGCTGACTTGCATAAGACACTGGCCTAATTCAATATCACAAGTGTTTCCTCCTATGTTTTTTTGCATAGAATTTTTCATATTTATCTGTTACACTTAGGTCCTTGATCTATTTTAAGTTCACTTCTGTGCATAGTATGAAGCATGAGTCCAAATTTATTATTTTGCATGTAGATATCTAGTTGTCCAGCAGCATTTATTGAAAAAACTTCATTTTCCCCATCTAATTATCTTGACCCCCCTTGTAAAAAAGCAATTGCCCATACGTATATGGTGTATTTCTTGAATCCTAACTCTATTTCATGATCTATGATGTCTTCCTTTTTGCCAGAGCAACACTATCTTGGGTACAGTTAACTGTGTAGTATCGAATGGAAAGTGTGAATCATCCAAATTTTTTTTTTTTAATAGTTTCGGTTAACCTCGGTTCCTTGAATTTTTATATAAGTTTGAGGATCATTTTTTCTAATTTCTGCAAAACACCAGCATGAATTAGGCAGTGATTGCTTTGAATCTGTACATCAATTTGGGGAGGATTACTATTTCCACAATATTAAGTTTGTAAACATGGACTGCCTTTTCATTTGTTTAGATCTTTAATTTCTTTCAGTATGTTTTGAAATTTTTTGAGTGTCAAGTCTTGAATTTTTCTGTTAAACTTATTCCTAGGTATTTTTTTTTTGCCATTATGAACAGAATTGTTTCTTTATTTCATTTTCAGATTGTTCTTACCTAGTATATAGAAACACAGCTGATTTTTGTAAATTGATCTTGAATCCTGTCACATTGCTGAACCCCATTATTAGCTGAGATAGTCACTTTGTTTGTATTTGTATATGTATGCATTCCTTTGGATTTTCTATATCCAAGAATATATCACCTACAAAGTTTTACTTTTTTAATATTCTTTTACAATCTGGATGAATCTTATTTTTCCTTACCCAATTGCAATAGCTAAAATTTTCAGTACAATATTAAGTAGAAGTAGCAAGAGTGGATATTCTTTTCTTGTTTCTGATTTTAAGAGGAAACATTCAGTCTTTATTAAATAGCAGGTTAACTGTGAGTGTTTTATGAATACACTTCTCAGACTCAGGGCATTCCCTCCTGATTCTAGTTATTAAGCGGTTTTATCATGAAAGGGTGTAGAACTTTCCAAATGCGCTTCCCACCTGTTGAGATGATCAGCTGACTTTTATTGTGTATTCTATTAATATATAATATTACATGGATTGATTAAAAAAAAAACAAACAAAAAAAACCTTAAAGCTACCTTGCATTTCTGAGATTCACTCCACTTGACCATGGTGTATAATCCTTCTTATATGTTACTAGAGTCAGTCTGTTAGTGTTTCACTGAGGATATGTTGCTTTTCTAATCATAAGAGGTACTGTTCTGTAGTTTTCTTTTCTTATGATATCCTTGGTTTTGATATCACAGTGGCCTCATGGAATGAGCTGGAAAGTATTATTTATTTTATGGAAGAACTAGTGAAGTGTCATTGTTAAATCTTTTGTAAATGTTTAAAAGATTTTATCAGTAAAGTCCTCTGGGCCTTGGCTTCTCTCTTTCTTCCTCCCTCCCTCTTTTTTAACTAATTGAATCTCTTTGCCTGTTAAAGATCTATTCAGATTATCTAGGGATGGAGAGAAGATTTGACTGGACCAAAAAAAGTGTTATAGACTTTGCTCTCTTAAAGTTCAGGTAGTTTCTCTTGGATAGATGATTTTTATTTAGTTTTGTGGCTTTAGCTAAATATAAGACCTGAAATGGTGATTTTGTTTTACCATATTATCCAGTCTCACAGGGAGTTCACAGTTCCTTACTCTGCCATTCCAGAAGATAATCTGGGTCAGAGGGAAAGTTGATTCTCCCTCATGGCTATTGTAAACAGGGAAAAGTTTGATACAGTAAAATTTTATTGAAGAATTTTTATAGTATGAAAATATGATATTTAAAAAAAATCTACTAAAAAACGTAATCATCAACACAAAGATAAAATATATAACATCTTTAATTTTATCACAATCTAATTCTTGCAAAAGGAGAAAATAATAATAGATAAATATTTGTGAATAAAAAATCCTCTTTATGAAATATTAAAGTGAGTCTCAAATGTTTGGCTACCTCAATTTTTCCAATAAATGTCTAAAGTTACCATAAGACTTTTATAGGTAAATACCAACTTATCCTAAAGTTGAGGGCATCAGCTTTCTAACGCAGATGATTAATTAATGTGGCTTTCGATTCCCAGTTTAATAATTTATTTGCCTATCAATGCCACTATAAAGTCCCAGAAGCTCTTTACAAAATTTGCAATGAGATAGAGTTAGCAGGTGTTATTAAGAGACTATGCAAGTTTCTTTAACAAAATGCCAGAAGTTGATTTTCAACCAACTGGGGAAGACCTATGAGATCCTTCCAGTGTACACAAAAGAAATGAATCCATAATTAAATTACAGTTAATCACAGATGGTTATTTTATAGCAGGTGCTCAACTTTGAAAGTGTAGCTCTGGACTATTTTTGTTCCAACATGTTGCTCAATCCCTGTTGGTTATCTGGCAATATTTTATGATTGGAAAAATGTTTATTTTATGGAGGAAATATATTTTTCCTCTATGTCTTAAATAAATAAAATATTTTATATAAACTTTCATATAAATTTAGTGAGCACTATTATTTTTGATATTTTTGAAAGCATAGAACTATCATTTAAATATTATTTATCATATTCATAAAATCCCTTGATAGTCAAGTAATTGTTATTCAAAGACATTAGCAGGAGTAAATGAATTATAGCCACATTCTTAGTATTTTAAATTGTTCAAATTATAAATATTTGGAGTTCCCGTCATGGTGCAGCGGAAACAAATCCGACTGGGAACCACAAAGTGGCGGGTTTGATCCCTGGCCTCACTCAGTGGGTTAAGGATCCAGCATTGCCCTGAGCTGTGGTGTAGGTTGCAGACACGTCTTGGATCGCGCATTGCTATGGCTGTGGTATAGGCCCTCAGCTGTAGCTCCGATTTGACCCCTAGTGTGGGACCTTCACATGCCATTAGTGTGGCCCTAAAAAGCAAAAAAAAAAAAAAAAAGAAATATTTAATAACTCGTGTTGTCAACAATACCTTCAGTGACAGATATAGACCTATTCTTATCATGTTTCACTTTCAACATGTTAATAAGCAAAAGATAATATAGCATCGAATTATTGGTACAGTAATCATCATAAGATGTGAAGGGAAGAAAGAGAATAGGTGATCTTTTACATATTTAAAATTCACACTAACACACTGTAAATAATACTTTTGCTGAGCAAAGCAGATCCCTCTTCCAAATATCATAAATATAAAGCTGATCTGGACACTTCTGTTTCAGGGCTTAATTATTATACATATATTAAGTGCAAGATGTTTGGCCTAATGAAAGTTATAGTCAGCATTTTTAGTTTTGAGGTATCATTATGGGCCTATTAATATTCCGCATTCTTATGGATAGCCACTAATTACCCAATTCTTTCATCTCTTTCTGTATGTCTTTCCTAACCCTCTGTTTGGAAAGAGGAGTTGAATGCCCCTCTTACTAATTGCTTTGGCATTGCTTTCTGGCAATATTGCTTTCAATCTGTTATTTCTGCAATGATCCAAATAGGTATTTCTCCTAAACACACACACACACACACACACACAAAGAAAGAATGCCATTTATAGCATCCTGCTGTAGGAGAAAGACCCTCTTCAGTTGTTTTTTTTTTTTTAAGAAAATTAGAATGCCTCTTTTTAAAAGGCAAGGAAATACAGATCTAAGAACACCATCACCACCTGTGGGACTTTGGTCAGACTTGAGTCAAATAAACAGAGCAAAGGATCCTGTCTATGGTAAAAAAAAAAAAAAAAAAAAAAGACATTTCAAATTAAGACTCTGGGAAGGGAAATGAAAGGATCATTATCTATGCCAGAGTTTGGCCGCTGACCTCCTTTCCAAAAAAGAATATTCTTGTACTAGCTAAACTGCATCAAGGGCATTCCATTATATGTTATTTTTTTTCTCATTTCCATTACCACTCAGCCTTTCCACATGTTCTTCCTTCTTCCTGGAGTGATTTCTCTCTCCTTCTTCCTACAATCTATATGTCTCTCACTGCTTCTCTATCCCCAATTCGGACAGACAGGTAACACCTCTATCCCTCAACCGTCAGTTACAAGTTATATCAAGGAGGTATTACCAGATAATATATATCCAAGATTAAAGCATGTGGTTTTCCTATATTCTGGCTGCCTATCATGTACACACTGGTACTGAATAACTTTTTTTTTTTTGAATTGAGCAAATAGCAACAACTTTGTGCCTTTGAAGATTTTTGAATAAAAATGTATTGTTTCCTATCTTTAACTATGGCAGAGAAATACAAAGTAAGAAGACTATGTTATTAGTTGTGACATAAAGGCCACTTTGAAAAAACTAGAGGCCTGGGAGATTCTGCTGTGGCTCAGTGGTAATGAACCTGACTAGTATCCACGAGGATGCAGGTGCAATCCCTGGCCTTACTCAGTGGGTTAAGCATCCAGCATTGTGGTGAGCTGTGGTGTAGGTTGCAGACATGGCTCAGATCCTGTGTTGCTGTGGTGTAGGCTGGCAACTGCAGCTCTGATTCAACCCCTAGCCTGAGAACTTCTCATGCTGCAGGTGTGGCCTTAAAAAGCACAAACAAACAAACAAAAAACAAAAAACAACAAAAAACTATAGGCCTTTAAATATATTTTCATATATTTTTAATGCATAGTCACTACCAGCTATGTTGTAAATACAGAAGGTATCATTTACTTTTTAGTCAGAGAGAACCGTGACTATCGCTCTGCTGAATCTCTGACTAGTGTATAAAGGAATAAAAATGTTCTCTGCCTACACATTTGAATTGGATCCAAAGATTGAGAAAATCATAGCTTATATAACTAATATATAATGGTTAGTTTATTGCCTTTGTGATTTTGAAAACTATTTAGAATGGGCATTTATCACTTTTCTTATAAGAATGTCAATCTGATAGAAACAGTATAGGTTTCAACAATAAAAGGCACACACAAAAGCTTTAAGAGATTTCAATGGACAAAAATAGTTGCCATACCTAAGTGAATTCCTTACCTTAAATAAATCTTATATAAAAGCAAGTAGATATAATGAGGTCTAGCATTACCAATTTCACATGACCTACATTTTAAAGACACCCCAGTGAGTAAGTAACATGCTTTGAAGTTAAAGATTATATTTTCTAAAAAGCTACCATGGCAACCGATTTCCTATTAGTCAAAATGATGTTTATATATTTATAGAGTGTCTTTTCTAAAAAGTGCCCAACTTTTTAAAAACTACAGCCTTACTCATCATGATATCTGAGCTATAAGAAGATCTGCCCATACATTTGTACTGACAAAATATTGAGGTGTCAATTAGTGAAATGCTTTGCCTACATATGGAAATAGTCAATTCTATATTTCAAATTCCTCATTAAAACTGCATTCAATTTTTTTCTTAATAAAAAACACCATGCTTCATGTAATATGAGCGCAAAGAAAGTTTAGATAGAACTTCTATTTTCAGGTGTTTTCATGTGATTAAGTGCTCCAGTATGCTATAGAACAAGGATGGCTACTAAATTAAATCCACGTGAGTTACTTTGATGGAATTTGAAATACTAATATTTTTAACGTAATTGATGCCTTGTAGGTCTCAATAAAGCAGATTCACCTTTCTCCTGAACAATTCCACAATAAAAAGTTACATGTGTGTTTAAAGTGGATGTGTTCACTTTTACACATAAGATAAAGATCTTGAGTTATAATCTCCCAGTTTCTGCTCTTCCTTTATAGAAAACCTTTAGCATAAAGAGAAATCCTTCATTTGTGTCTTAGTGGAAAGCTCGCACATTGATGACTCAATGATGGACCCAATGATGGACTTTTTTCTTAAGGAAATTGAACCAAGTCTACAGAATTATGAGATTAACATAAATTTGTAAATGTAGTTCTTCTCTTGGGAAGTAAGATCAGGCTTGGGTCTCTTTTACTGAATGTTAACTTTCTGATTTACATACTTGGTGCTTCTTGATGCTAAGAGGGACCATCATTAGTCATTTATGACAGCTCTTTGCTGAGTAGAGACTATACTCATGTCCTACTAAGTGTGGGAAAACAAAAGGTAATCTGAGAAGGCTGTAGTTTTCCAGTAATTGGTAAAGTATATATTATGCATTTCTTTAAGCAAGTGGAAGGTTCTATTATGTGTTTATTTTGGGAAATGTTAAGCAAACAGATCAAACTATTTTTAGAACGGACCACTACTAAATTTGTTGAAAAATAATTTGTCAAAAAAAAGAGTGTTGGGGAACAATAATAGAGGAAAGGTTATATTCAACAACCACCAGAATCAATTCTATCAAATGTCAGATCAGGGTTGTAAAGGGTAATCTCGAGAAAATCGTATAGGATGCTGAAAAAAAAAATATTGGAAATAAAGAATCTGAGAGATGATAGCTCTAGAGTCCAGACAACAATGATATTACCCAGATAATTAGTACATCCTAAGAAGAAAATAAAACTCATAGGACAGAAAAAATTTAAATTATACAACAGCAAACAAGAATAATTTCTATACAGATATGTTTATGGAAATACAAAAATCAAAATTAAATAGAAGCAATTATTATAAGCATATACCTGTAAATGTCTTATACATTAGCATCAAAGTCATTTTGATATAAAATTACATCTAAGAAATTAAATTATGAATGGTTAGAAAATCGCAAGTGTTTTAAATAGGCAAACAAACATTATAATCTTGAAAAGTGATTATAAACAACACATTTCTGGATCGCATTAGAAAAACTGGATCTGCGAGGGGTGGGAAAGAAGTTTTTGGTGGTTGCATTGCTCACTGACAGAGCTGACATGCAGTAAGTGATGCCGATTAGGAAGGAAAGATTTTCGAAATAATAATGGGTGTTCTCAGTATTTGACAAGAAGCATGAGTCAGGCATCTTCAGTTTATTGATCTAATCAGCAAAAATAGGTTAAACTCCTACGGTGTATCAGGGACTCCACGAAGTGCTGGGAATATAATAGTGAAAAAAAGTTATATATTTCCTGTAAACGGAGCAGAAAAAAATCAGTATTTGAAGGAAATTGTATGGCAAGATGTTTTGTATGTTTGTTAAATTTTTCAGTATCGAGAATATTGAAGTATGGCTTTATGCTTATGAAAACGAGCCAGTCTTGAGGGTAAAAATGACGATGGAGGGCAGAGCGGGGATTAATACAGCAATGAAATCCATCTGTGCTTGAAGGTCACGGAATCACTGTATGAGTAGAAAGCCTGGCCTCAGGATCAGGAGCAGTGGTAGCCTGACAGAAACAAAGTCAAAGCATGTCTTACAAATAGAGATTTACAGACATTGCTTTTAGAGCCCTATCTCATATTAACGTGGCTTGTCACAACTATTTCTCAGTTTTCTAAGAGAATCTTGGCTCTGTCCTAGAGCCAAATAATAGGTCATATAATTCTAACATGGCCTATCCCCGTGTGGTAGGATAGTACATGGTGAATGGGAGACTTTTATGGCAGAGCTATCAATCCCCAAAATATTTTCTTTTTTTTTTTTTTTGTCTTTTTGCCATTTCTTGGGCTGCTCCCGCGGCATATGGAGGTTCCCAGGCTAGGGGTCCAATCGGAGCTGTAGCCGCCGGCCTACACCAGAGCCACAGCAACGCAGGATCTGAGCCGCATCTGCAACCTACACCACAGCTCACGGCAATGCCGGATCGTCAACCCACTGAGCAAGGGCAGGGATCGAACTCGCAACCTCATGGTTCCTAGTCGGATTCGTTAACCACTGCTCCACGACGGGAACTCCCCCAAAATATTTTCTATAGTGGTACTTAGTTATTAATTAAAGCTCGTGTATGTTGTTCAAATGCTTGAAAATACCTTCGGTTTCAACTGAAGTAATGGATGGACATTAAAAAATATTCCATAGATGACAAAAATAAAGAGAAGGAAAATATTAAAACAGAAAATGTTTTATAAGGTTATAAGTGTAAGAGCAAATAAGTCAATTAAGGAATACATGTAAATAAGACACATGGTTCTATTTTTAAAATGCCATATTGAGTTAAAAAACTATCCCTAAATTCAAATTTCTAAACACTATCCTTAATTTTAAAATTTTCTAAAAATGTAATTACTGTACATTTAAATACTAGATGGTCAAATATCTACTAAACTTTTATACCTACCATGTATATATATGAAAGCAATTTGTCTTAGGAATAATTTGCAAGAAACAGAACCACTCAAACCAGCTTTCAAAAGAAATGTGGAATAATTACACTGATATAATGTCGAATTATTACTTTTTTAAGATACATAAAGTTTTCAAAAAACTAAAGTTTTGGAAAATTAAATTGCTAAAAAATAATGAAATAAAGAGTCAAATCACAAATTATGCTTGAGAAGTATACATCACCATGGAAAGAAAGTGGAAACAATTAAAAGGTAATTATTTTATAAACAGATAAATGTAAGAAATTTGATAATAAGAATTTTTTGAAAAAGAATATGCATTATAAGAAGTTAGAGTAAACCTAAATAAATGAATAATCGTTTGATAATATAAAGCTTGTCAAATACTAATGCCCTCTAAGGAACACTAGTTAAAGTCATCTATGCAAATAAGTGTGTTTGAAAATTCAAATTTGAAAAGTAATAGTATCTGCATTAGTGTAATAGATCCAAAGCATATTGAAGGAAAAAAAAAAAATCCCCCAATTAATTTCAGATTGCTAATATAAACTTTATACCACAAACCAAGTGTGAGAGTACCTAAAAATTACTGAAAAATGACTAAGCAAACATTTAAAATGAAAGTTAACAAATTAAAATCTGAAGCACATTATAAGAATGATATAACAGAGCTATTCAGGGTTTATTTTACAAATTTGACAAGGTTTATTCTAGAAAAAAAGAAAGTTCAACAATAGGATCTCATAAATAAGCCTCCTTATTTAATGCGTGAAAGAAAAATGTGAATATTAATAATGCATTTCAGAGTTTTCAAATTGTTTAGTAACAATTTAGTTGCTTTATTAACTAAATTTTAAATAACAGTAAAATATTTCACTTAAAGGCAGTTTCGAGAGTAAAGATTAAAAGTGATTTCCATTAAAATTAGAATTAAGACAGGAATACTTAAGTCATCACTGTTAAATATCATTTATTGTAGCACTGGTCAATTCAATTTGAAAATTGTCACTATATGTAAATGGCATAATTATTGAAACATTTTCTGGCCAACAACTGACTGAAGAAATACAAGGTATATTATTAGCCAAGGACATTATCTAGTATAATAGAAAGGCCCATTCGCAGTAGCAACAAAAGTATGAATTATCTAGGATAAACTTATGAAAGATAGAGAATTTATGTTATCATAACTGATTTGCATGCTGAATTTCATATATATACTTAAATATAACAAAACAACCTAAGTAAAGAGTGACATAGTATTTTCTGATGAAAATACATATTTCTCCCTCATAAGTTATAATTCAACACAATTCTAATAAAAAATAATAAAATTTTAATTTCACCCTTCTTTTTTGGGGTTTAGGCTATTGAGGTCTAAATTGAACTCTTCTGTTCCACTTGGGAAATAAACATATGACAATGTCCCAATAAATGTTTTCCAAACAAATTTAATATATCCTTGGTACTCTTTTATGAACTATGGATAACCTAGAGGACTGTAAACATATCCCCTGCTCTCAAAGATCCTAAACTCTGTATTGTAAATTAAACCCAATTTAGTGGTATTATACAACTTCTGAACTATGCTCAATTACATAGTTTAAAGTTTTATAATAATTAAACTCACTGGAAAATAATAATTACTCACTTCAAGATTTGTGGCAACTTATAAAAGACAGACAAATTTAGATTCTCACAAGCTGTGTATAAATATTTAAATGTAAACCAAAAAAATAGAAATATTGAAAGAAAATACAAATCTATCTAATTATGACACCAATAAAAGGATTTTTTAAAGTAGCTATATCCATATGAAAAGGAAATTTTAAGTTACCTTAATAAATTTAAAAGATTGAAGATGTTTTGTAACAGGTAACATTCATAATATTTAAATCAAGAGCAGTATAACTTGAAAAGAAAATAAATGTCACACAATTAGTATTTCACTAAAGATGAAACGTATGTGTTCTTCAGTTCATTCAATGTGAGAGAAGTAATGATTATGAAATATTGTTTGCAGAACAGAGAAACAATCCACTCCCAGAGACTTACTGTCTTTTTTCCTTTTGATTATGTCAAAGGACCAAATAGTTACATGCTTGGGCCCTGTTGTTTTGTACCTGCAAAATTGCTTTCCAGCGTTTTGCTGTCATACCTGTAGTTTGCAGAGATACTCTGCAAACTATATCTTTATGTAATCCAATGTAGTATTCCATTGGAGACAACGCAAAAATCTTCAACATAATATCTTAAACATCAAGTTAACACTGTAATTGAAAGGGTCTAGAGCCAGGCAACTAGACTGCCTGAGCCAGGTCCGTCAAGAAACTCAGTGGTAACCAAATTTTGGCATAAGGGTCTTTGCAGATGTAGTTAAGGTAGTATTCTCTAGATAAAAGCATATCGGATTTGGGGTGAGCCCCAAATCCAATTGCTAGAGTCCTTATCGGGGAAAGAAGAGAGAGAGATAGAGACACAGAGGAGAAGGCGATATGAAGATGAGGCCACTACCCCATCATGCCAAAGATTGCCAGCAGCCACCAGGGGCTAGGAGAAAGACATGGCACAGATATTCTTTGTGAGCCTCCAGGAGGAATCAACCCGATTCACACCTTGATTTCAGACCTCCGGTCTCTGTATAACTGTGAGGGAGTAAATGTCAGTCGCTTTAAACATATATATATATTTTCTTTTTATTTTATTATTTTTTTTTTTTGCGCATGCCCATGGCATGCAGAAGTACATGGGCCAGGGATTGAAACCAAGCCACAGCAGTAACAATGTCAGACCCTTAACTTCTAGGCCACCAGAGAACTTCCTTCAGTTGCTTTTTAGTGACTCGGTTTGTGATAACATACTACAGAGGCCTTGGGAAAATAATACACTACCTGTGACCTAATAAAATTCGTATTTTCTCTCTGATTCAATCTCATCATTACAGCCATCATCTTTTTTGTAAGTACCAGGCTAGAAAATATTTCTAGCTCTTAGAACAGTATCTAGCACAATCTAAGCCCTCAAAAAAGTGACGGCTGTAATTTTTTATTGTGGAGGTCATTTTGGGGGGAATGCCTATAGCAGCAAGGTCTCAGATTATTTTGGCAGACTTTGTCACATCATCTTGGCTAGACATCCCAGCCAGACGTAGAAGGCAAAAAAGCTTCTCAAAGGCTAGCCATATGTTGTCATCTTATTTAAGAATGCAGTAATAAAGCAGATTTGAAGGATTTCCATATTCAGATTGAAGTAAGAGAAGTACCGCAATGCCTCCACAGTCTTTGCATCTTCGGGAGAACCCCTTTATTACTATTCCTTGGTGTTTAGGACTGTGTGTTTTCCCTGTGCTATTATGTTAATGAACACAGATCTTTCATGATGTCCTTAGTTATGCTTTCTCTCTAATGGTCAACTGTTTTTGCCATCATCTGTTGGTAATTATCTCCTCTCCTTGTCATCCAAGGTAACCTCTCCTAGGGCGTTCTGTACTAGTGAAGAAGCTGGGACGTCTCTTTCCACCTGACCAGTGATCACAGTTCTCCCAACATTAGCAATGCTGATGGTGTCACCTAAGGAGTGGGACAGGTGGAGTAGTCTGTCCCCAGTGGAGGCCAAGAGGGGATGTGTTGTCTTAAGAGAATTTAAATAAGCCTCGTTTGATTATCATGATGCCCAGCAATGTTATGCATGGTCAGTGATAAAATACTCCTCTCTATCTGCATAAGCCATTTCCCACACCTCCCCATGGCTCTGTCAGCACCCAAGCTCCAGTGTGCACTGACTTCTCCATATGTTCCTTTTTCTATTTATTTGAAGCTCCTTGTTTTACTAATGGAGAAAGATGTCCTTTTAAAGTTATCAGCACTTAAGTCAGCAGCACCATTTACTCCAAATAGGCTCCTGCTCTTTTGTTCTCCTCTTTTTTTAACGTGCTTTGAAGTGAAATTATAGTAAGATTATCATTTGCAAACGTAAGACAATCAGTAAACACCTAGTATTGTGAGTGGTCCATAGAGAACATTTATTAAATTTTAAGTATGATTATCTTTATTTTTATGACCTGCCGCTTCCTGAATTTAACACAGCAGGAAAAAAACAGATTAACCCAGAGAAGAATACATCCAAATAAAACTATGACTTTTATTTTAAAATGGCAATAAAATTATAAAAAATTAGCTCTGAAATAAATGTTATTAACTATGTCCAATGCCATATGTTTCTATGATAAATTTACTGACTTTATTTGGTATCTAACCAAGGAGTCCATCATTTGCTATTCTTAATATGAAATCTGATTGCCACAGTATTTTAAAATTCCGTTATTTCTCCCCATATGCTTCTTTCTAACCCAACAAAACAAATATATGCCGTGAAATGAATGAAACATCAAATTTTTGTGATCTAAAGTTGATGCTATGGCAGTGCAAATATTAATAAAAATATTTTAAAAGGCATTTCAGGAATTTGGATATTGTTGGTTCTGATGATAATTCATTCTTGGGATTATCAATGAAGCTGATATAACTTTGAATATATATTCTTTCAATATCTTAAGTTATAGCATAAATGACAGAACTACCAAAGTGAAATTATATCCAGGCACATTTTCTTTGATTATGTTGTCTAAGAAGTTGATGGGACAACATCACACATATTTATGAGAAAGGAAAGAGAAAAATAATCCTTTATGTTCTTGAAACATGAATGACATTCTTAATCAAGGTGTGAGGTCACTTCACAGTTATTTGTGGAATTACGAGGACACAAAAGGGCCATCTATTTGAAATGTGTAGATTTAGACACGTTTGGACACCTATCAAAATATAAATTATGATTTATAAAACCATTTATTTTTTCCTGAAAGAAATGCAATTCTTATCAGAACTAAATATCCTGTAAACTTCTGTTTGCCTCTCACAATTGTACCAACACTTTTCCTGATCATTGCAGTGTGTGAGAAAGAACCTATATTTATGTGCATATGATTGTTGATTCAATATACTATGGTATAATAAATTAGATGCTGAACAGTGAAGTCGAGAATGTATGACTAGTTATGGCATAGAGATCTGAACAAGCTGAAGTTAGATTCGTACACTTGGCAATAGCAATGGACCTGCTAAATTTTCCACAGACCTAAATACAAGCAAATGTCTAGCCAACCTGAATGACAAAGAATTTTTAGTGCAAGTTAACATTTGCTGTAGAGTTTAGTATATTTATTTGGTATTTTGATGTTAACTGATGTTTTAATTTATGTTAGACGCATCCTTTCTTTCCTCTTGGACTTGGAAATAAGCATTTTCAAAGGTTAAAAGAATTGAGGTTGATATATAATAAAATTAAAATATACCTAGCACAAAATTTCATAATTTATTTTACTTTGTCCACCAAATAATAACTGACAAATTATTTATTTATTTGAAATTATCTTAAAATTGTTTTATAATTAACTTTAATTGCTGATATAAAGGCATCAAACTCAAACAAAAATGTCATGATGTAAGAGCAACAATTACAGTTAAAAACTATTGTAATATAAATTAATTTCATGTTTCTGTTAGGTCTAGAAATTTTAGCTTTATTGTTAAACTAAAATCAAAGTTTATGAAGGATAACTTAGGGCCAAACATTGTAATTTTTCTTAGCTGTTCAAATATAGCAAGTAGATGGTATATGCCTATAATTTAATTAGCATGTAATTTATTAGTATTTAATACAAAATATAAAGTATTTTGCTGCTGTGTCTATTAGTCAACTCAAGCTGCCATAACAAAACACCGTATATGTGCCTAGACAACAGAAATTTATTTTCTCACAGTTCTGAAGGCTGGAAGTTAGAGATCACTGTGCCAGCACCATCCAATTCTGGTGAAGGCTCTCTTCCTGGCTTGCACCCTTTCTGGCTGTGTCCTCACATGGTGGGGAAAGCCAGCTCTCAGGTGTGTCTCTTCTTATAAGAGAATTGATCCCATAATAAAGACCCGCTGTCATGACCTCATCTAAATCGAATTACCTCCCAAGACTCCCTATCCAAATACTATCACACTGGGGGATTAGGACTTCAAGTTATAAATTTGGAGGGAACACTATTCAATCAACACCTCTGTGTATATAGTTCATATAAAAATTTATTCTCCAAATTGCAATACTTTGGGTGCAAAAAAAAAAAAAAAGTGCTATTACTAACCATGACAAGTAACAGTTGCAAACTTGGACATTCCAGGCCAATAAGTTGATTATCCTGTTATTCTAGAGTACCTAATACTGTTAAAGTCTCTCTAAACAGAAAACAAATAGTGTTTTTTTCATATTGTATAAAAAGACAAAGGTAAATGGAGCATCAGTTGAATGTTCATGTTAGGCACAGTCCTGTGTTTTATAAGCATTCTGAACTAGAGATATAGGTCATGATATCAGTACATTCCCAGTTTCTACTTAAGGGATAGCACAGTAAACCCACGTTGGCTAATAGTATGGATTATGACAATATACTATTTGGCTTTAAATCATAACTCTACTTCTTATTACATAATTGTTCAAAATAATGTGTAACCCTGATTAAATACCACCATTTTCCTGGGCTGCAGTTTCCTCATCCCAACTATATGTACTATAGTGTGTGTGTGTGTGTGTGTGTGTACGTGTGTGCAGGCATGCTTAAAAGAGAACCTGACATACGTAGTAGATAAGTACTTACTATAAATATTACTTTTGTCTCCTTTCTTTCCAGGCACAGCTGTAGGCAGCTGTCCTTTTTTGTGTTTTGTTTCACCATGTAGTGCCTCTAACCAGAGTTAATATTGGGGTCCCTAATATGTGGTCTGGCTTGAAAAGAAAAGCTGAACCATTTAGTTTCTTAGGAATATTAACAAGAAGATGTTTGTGGATTTTAAGTGGATACTTAATAGCACATTCCACATTATAATACATAAATATCATTGTCTTTACATCAAATTGTATGTTTCTTTGTGGAAATTATATGTAAATGGGAGCCAATTAAAAATACATTAACCCTTGGATGAAATTACCATTGTAATTAATTTATGTAGACACGCACCTAGTTGAGCAAAACATTTTTACTTTCACAACATATTGATATGGTTGTTAATACTTTTAAATGTAGAAAAGTTGAATACGGAAGCCTTGTATAATAGCTCCATTGCCTCAAATACAAATTGACTTGTGTGGACTGTTTGGCCCTGCCTTCACCAAATGGGATAGGCACAGATAACCACATCCTGACTTTTGAATGTTGGTATTTCAAAAGTCTTTGGAAGTGCTGTGGTTCAGTATGTGTTTTTCTGTGATATTCATATAATATGATGTATAATCTGGGATATATGTGGTATATGGGAAAAAAGAAGATTATGTTATTTAAGCTTAGGACAAGGGCACTTTAAAATTGTGAAATTGTAAAAGTATTCCCTTTATAAGATGAGGGAAAATTTTTGCCCATGTAGTCATCCATTTAAAATATTGACTGACTTTTTATTACGTGTCAGTCATTGGGCACTGGCAGTGTTTCTTTCTGGGTAGAGTCCCATCTTACGTGCTATGAACACACTCAGGAAGAATTGCTGCATTAGTAACACTCCTAGCAGATGAGGTGTAAGCAAACAATGCTGGCTGATATAATTATGATTTTTCACCAAACATGATTCTAAACATTTAAAACATGATGAAATTTAGGGATATGGATTGTTATGATGTGCATATTACCTGACTTTTCTTCCTGAAGACCAGTAATAAGAAAAAAAGAATAATAAATGAATTGTGATTAATAGCCTCCCTAAACATCATGAAATCCCTCTGAATATAAAATATTATACTCAAAATAGCAGCAGGAATTATTAAAATACATTCAAAATTAAACCAGGTAAGAAATCTCCAGGAGCAAAACATTAAAAATGTTAAAGTTAAGTAGGAATATTTTAAAAATGAATAAATATTGTGATATAGCCAGTGTCAGCATGGCTTTGTAAAAATGACATTACTCCATAAAATAATTTATAAACTTAATTCAATTAGTTAAAAAGTCAGGGCAATTTTCTTATAAATTAATGAAATGGCCTCAAAGAATATCTGATATACTAAAAGAAGAAGTAAAACTAGCCAGAAAAATATTTTTATTTAAAGCTGTTTTTACATAAATACACATAGTAAAAAGTGTGCTTATTACGTGTACTCTACGTTTCTCTCATGTGCATCTGTTTTAAAATTTTTTGTTTGTGGTTTGCTTTGTATTTTTTTATTCATCATAGGTTCCCCCATGTCACTAATTTTTGTTTCTTCTGTGGCCGATATTCTTTTTAAAAAATCACTGATTTCTTACATTCAAATACGATGTTTACTTTTCATTTTTTTTTGAAATTTCTAGAATGAGCATTGATTTTTTTTTTTATAGAGTTCAGTGATGGCCTTCCTCGTCCTTCTTTTCTATTTCACTCTTCCCTTTTCTATGTTCTTGAACATATTTATCATAGTAGTTTTAAAGTCCTTGTCTGGGAGCTCCTGTTGTGTATCAGTGGGTTAAGAACCTGACCGTGTCCATAAGGATGCAGGTTCAATCTCTGGCCTCACCCAGTGGGTTCAGGATCCAGCTTACACTGGCCTCACCCAGTGGGTTCAGGATCCAGCTTACACTGTAAACTGAAACACAGGTGGCAGACAAAGCTCAGATCCAGCATAGCTGTGGCATAGGTCTCAGCCAAAGCTCTGATTTGACCCCTAGCCCAGGAACTTCCATATGCCACAGGTGGGGCCCTAAAAAGAAAAAAAAAAAAAGTATTTCATCTTTCAACTGCAACATCTACATAGCTTTCAGATTTGCTTCTTATGTCCTTATTTTTTATTGATTATTGGCCATTTAGTCTTCCCTCTTTGTATATGATTTTTAGTTGAGTGATAAGAATAAAAATGTATATTAGCATAAACATAAAATGCCTGTTTAATTGGATGTTAACAGTGTTCAGAGGCCCTAGATGATGTTCTCTTCCATTAGCAGGAGTCCCCCTTCCCTCTGACAGAAGGATACATGATGGCAAATCCTCAATCTTGAGGGAGATTGAGCTGCATGGCAGCTGAGTCACAATTTTACCAAATTTCTGTCTTTCTTATTTGACCCTTGTCTCTAAGATTTGCTCTGGGAGGACTTTGATTCAGAGCCTGGGAGTTACCTCGTAATCTCTGGAAGAGTAGGGAACATTTAATTCTGTCCTTTATATATTTCCACCTTAGCTCTTTTAGCCAATGATCCCATGAAGTTTCATAATTTTTAAGCTGGATACCTGTCATGTTTTGGAGATGGCACCTGCCTTACGAGGTCTTTGTGTCCAAAAGTATCACTAGGCTTTGAATAATTTTGCTTTTCTTTTTTTGAAGCATTTGGTGTTTGTTTTCTATCTTCCACATAATCCCTGAATACAGTAAATATTTTTCAGGAAACCTGGCATAGGACCACCAGGGGGTCGAAAAACTTGAACAACTAGATATTATCAGCTTACATCAAAACAGTTCTCTCTTCTCCGGAACTTTTGATCATCTGATCCTCATTGTTTACATAGTGCGCCCCGATGCCTTTCATAATGTAATTTTTTGTAATTAATCTAGGTTTTTTTCCCCTAGTTGTGATAGCAGGCATTTTAGCCTGCCATCACATACTATGTATTACCAAGAAAGGGTGCCCACTCCCCTTGTCCAAATGCAGTAATAACAGACCCCACGCTAATTAAGGAAAGAAAGGCCAATATTCTATCAATTCTTTTCCTGAGGTTTTCTTCCAGTCATTAAAAAGTGATAACAGATTTCATATGTTCATCTTGTCTTTGTTATTTAGCTATTGTATCAGTATTAAATATATCTAAAAGATATGCTGTGCTCTTTGGAAAAACGACTTCCAAATATAAGGTTATATTTATATGAGACCACTAACTGATGTCACTCAATTCTATAGACATTTGTTCCATTTGGGATTTAGGCTCTTCTTAATCCCATAAATATAAATAAGTTAAAATATTAAGGTTGGAAGTATTTTATGATGATTTAAGTATAGCAGAAGTTACACCAAAGCAGAAATAAAACAGAACTATACCTAGATGTGATTATTTTCAGGGTCTATACATTAACCTCCTCATGCTGTTTCTTACCAAATATTTTCCTTCTCTTCCTTGCTTTTGCTATTATTTTTAAAAACAAGTTCATTTTGATCAACGTCATCAACTTTCCAACTTCACAAAGTCTAACTTCTACTTCCAGTGTTTCTAAAAATTCAATGGGACGTAAATGTATTCCCTTTTCATTGAATATGTTAGCCCATCTTCCTGTGATGGGGAAGCCATGATCAATTGTTTCTATTACTAGGCATAAAAGATGTGTTTTCCCTTTTTTGAACATCTCCATTATATAAGTTTTTTTTTAAACTGAGGTATTTAACTATTTAAATGTCATCTCCCCCAAAAGAATTATTCAATAATAAAAAAGTTATAAATCGCCCATATAAATTAGAGGACCAAAAATTTGGGGAATCTAGTCTAAGATCCTCATGTCTAGCCACTGCTTATACATAAAGCTCTGTTGAATTCTCTAATTATCCTATCAGTTTGTGTTTCTTAAGGTGGATTGAAAGCTTGAAAGGCAAAAATTAATAGAAAATGTTATATTTTCCAAATATTTTTATTAATATTTACATTCTCATAAAGAAATATAAAAGTGTACAACAAAATACAATTGCCAATATTAAGTATTACTATGTTTTAGACTTTAATTTTAAAACTATATTTGATAATTTACTATTATAATTTCATATTCTTTGGTTCACAGTTAACTATATTAATAAATTTATTAGTTCTTTGCCATTCCTCTATGATTTTATGTTCATTTTTATCTATCATACTGAATTTATCTGATAAATTTGTGTGAGATATTCAGATATTAAAGATTTAACTATCTTCTGTAACTTTCATTTCCTTACAAAAAATATGTTCCTTTTCCCTACTTCTTTAAGTTTTTACTTAAGGATTCAATTGTGCTAGTAATAGGTATTAAATAATACTATCTTCCATTTTACCACTTTTGTCTAATATTGCGTTTTTGTGAATACATGGATCTCACTCTGGTTTTTACCAATGATTTACTTGTTCTTTTAATGGTAACATCCCTTTTTTCATTTTATTTATGAAATAGTTCATACTTGGAACAGAAGAGGCAAAAATGTATCATAAAATCAATATGCAACACAAAACATTATCATTACTTTTTTAATATCTGAAAGGTAAACTACTATCATTACACTTTTTCAGAACTGTCTTGGCCGGTATCACCTTATTATTCTTCTAGCTGAATTTAGATCACTTCCTTTTTATTTCCAAGAAAATATTATGCTGGATTTTCAATTGATCAAAGAAACAGAAATGCACTCCATCTTTCTTATAATCAATATTGACTATAATGTCTTTAAGTGTTGAGTGGTGACGTACAAGTATTTTGCAATTGTTAATTTACTTGGTACTGTAACCTACATGTCTGAGTGGGTTTAAATTTTCTTGGCCATCCTGGTATCACATTACTGCTACTTAAAACAATTCAAATCAAATTTCCAAAGCTATTTCTCTAAGAGCATTAGCCACACCATTGCTTTCAGACAATAAAAACCACAAATAAAACAGTGGTAACTGAAATGCTCAAACTATATGTGTTAAGCAAACTATATGTCTTAAGCAAACTATACGTATTTATATGTAAAGCAAAGCCCCTGGACCTCCCCCTAATATCCAGGGGCTTATATTTCCTGACCATGGAGACCTAAGAATATTAATCTTATATAAAACCCAAAATCAATCTCAAAATTTCTCTTTCCTCCACTTTGAAATTTCCTTCTGAAATTCTTCCCAGATTTCTCCTTAAAGAGAAACTAGTTGGTTTTGCCAATGATGACAGTATTTTTACTGTATTTTTCATATACGTGCCAGTTATCCTACAGTAAAGATAATCGCAAATAATATGTGACATGAGTTCTTTTTTGAAGTTTTTGTCCTGTATGTTTGGTATCCTTATTTTTCTTCATGCTTGTTTTAATTAGAAAAAAAGAAAGAAAAGGTATTTTTTCATATGAATTATTTATTGTTACTGTTGTTATGTATCTGTAACCAATCTTCAAGTGTTGTTCTTTCATCCTGACTAACTCATATGTATCTTTCAGAATTTAGTCTTAACTCATATGGTTCCTACTAATGACACCTAATGAAATTTCCCCTTTGATACAGTAGATTTGCCTTCTGATAAGTGCTACACAAAGGAATGATGGCAATGTGATATAGGGACCTATACTTATTTCCTTAAATTTTTTCTGTTCTATGAAATAGAAACAGGTAAATGTTACCTTGGATAATGAAGATCTGTAAGACTATTTATAACTTAATACTGCTAATTTGTAAGACTTGGTTTTCTAACTAAGATGTTTACCTTTGCAATTTTATAGTCGGATTTATGGGAGTCCACATAAATAACAAAGTACCAGCATTCCCCCAGAACTTTAGAAAATTGACATATTGAATCAGTTTTGTCTTCTTCCTGATTTCCACATTCTCAAAGCATTTGTTTATTGTCATCTCTTCTTCCCCTTTTCTCCTCCTCCATTTTAAGTTCTTTTAAATATCCTGCCTGGTTGAGCTAATCTGTCGCTTTTATTGACAATCTAGAAGACTTTTATAGGAAAGCAACCTCACATTAGGTCCGGCAATATTCAAAATGCAGCCTGTAGACTCCCATAGGTCCCTGATTTGCTTTCAAGGAGTTTGCAAATTAGAAACAATTACCATCATAATCCTGGGATGTTATTTCCCTTTTTCACTGCCTTGACATTTACACTGACAGTGCAACAGGAATGTATAAAATTGGAAGTGGTATAGCATGAATCAAAGCTGTGGCAACACAGTCTATGAGTACCAGCACTAGTGCTAGCACTAGCAGTATTCTTTACTCCCATGCTTCTCAATTTAAAAAAGTTCCAGTTTCACCTGAAAATGTACATGAAAAAGCAGCAATACATATATGTTAATCAGTCTCAATTTCCATGTGCACACTTTAAAAATTCGTGACAAAATGAAAACTATAAGGCACTTATGCTTCATTTTAATTTACATCCTTCTTGGAAAAAAAAACAAAAAAACAAAAACACTTGTGCAATTGAATTGCACCCTGAATTTGAGGCTTTTTCTTAGAATATCATTTTTTATTTGAAAGAATGACAGACAAATGGTGATTATTGAGACTTGAGTGTCTGACTTACATTTTCTTAAAAATGAATAAAGTAAACCTGCCACTTCAAGGAAAATAAACAGTGACTGTCACCAAAGCTGAGTTTTTAAGATGTTATGGACTGAATGTTTGTGTCCTGCCAAAATCCACACATTGAAATCCTACTCCCAATATGATAGTGTTAGAAGATGGGCCTTTGGGAGTTAATTAGGACCAAATAATGTCATGTGGGGTTACATCAGAAGCTATGCCAAATGTCACAACCTAGTGGCACCAGCTCTGACACCAACCAATTTGAGGTTTGAATCCAGCTCTATCACTGCCTAACTATAATCCTGAGCAAGTGCCCTCCCCACTATGAGATCCAAAGCCTTTCCAACAAATTCCTTTTTTAGGTTAGTCTAAGTTGCTTTCTGTTTCTTGAAATCAATACTTCTAAAGTGATAGACTCTGCTTGCCCTCAACAACAACTTGGAATGTTATGACAATGATGTTTCTCACTTCAAGGGCTGATTTACAGTGTCATAAAGAGACTAAGCCCAATCTGTAATAGATATCTTATAAGCTTCTGGCTAAGTGCCCAAACAACAAAACACAGGTTTGATTAACAGAAGGGAGAAGAGATAATAGGTCTAGATTGCTTGCTGAATTCCTATTTCTCTGCTGATTGGGAAGAGTTCCTAGTGAAAGTGATAAGCTATTTTTATAAACATTGGAGCAATCTCTGGGAATTACATACATTTGGCCCTGCAGGGCTTAAATATGCTTTATCACCTTAGCTAAATTAGAAATATTAGCAAATGTTCCTGATTAGAGTGTTGCTGGAAATAAGGCACCCTAACAGCTAAGCTATTAAATTTGATACATATGGATTTGTTTTTAATTAGTCTTTATAAATATCTACATTTCTAGATGTTAGCAGAATTAATTTCTAATTTGGGACTGTCTAAAACTATTAAGGAAAAAGCTGATTAAACTACGTTTAAAAATATACTAGCTATTTCTGTCTATCTAGACTGTTGTGTCTTTTGAAAACAAAGAATTCATCTCATTCAGGACTGTAATTCAGTTCTGGCACATAACAGATATTCAATAATATGTTGCTGAATGGATTATGGACAAAGTTGGATAATAGAGACCTGCTCAGTCTATCACTACAACATATTTTATTGGCTTCATGAATATATCTCAAATTTAAGCAGTGTTTCAATTTTTCCCATATCACCTGTATCCAAAGGGGACTTCTACAATACTTTTAAATTCATTTACTTACAAACATTTTTTTTTTATCTCTTGCCATCAGTTATTGTTACTATAGCCAAGATAATAATTTAAAAACATAAATGTGATTCTTATACTTTCTTAATTAAAAGCCTTCAGTATTTTATTATTTAAGAAAATAAAGCAAAATTTCATTACATTTTAATAGACCTTACCTCTGCCCTGTATTGCCTCTTGAACACTGACCTCATGCCGCTTTAAACACTACTTTTTGCCTTTGGTCCAGTAGCCTTCTGCTCTTGCCCCTTCTCATAATTTTTGTACTTCTCATACTCAGGCAGTTCTGCTTTTCTCATATTCTTTGGATAGCAAACTCATTTTCTCCTTCACTTCTCTCATATTTCAGTATAAACATCATTTTCTCATAATTTTCTCCACTTGTATAATTTATTACAGTTGGAAATTATGTAACAGTTTGTGTGATGTTTTTTTTCCTTTGGTGCTTATCTTTTTTCACTGGAATTTAGGTTGTATAAGGCCAGGAATGATGTCCACTTTTTTTCTTACCATTTATATCTAGATTCTGGTGTAGTACTTTCTATATACAAGTAACTATTGACTGAAAAAAATCATTGAATGAATAACTTCCCCCATGTACTTTTCTGAATTAAGCATTCCAAATAGATATTTTAAAGGAAAAGTTGCATATTTATTTGAACTGTTAACAGTTCCTTAATGACAGTGATTTGTCTGGTCTTGTTTTCTTGTTGTTGTTGTTTGTTTTCCCCCAGGTATACCAAAGGAATGGTATCGAATTTTATGTACTATTACAAACAGCGTGAACTCAGGAACAATTTTATGAGCTTAGATTTGTCACGAAGTTTCAAAACTTTCATAGCACTCTCTTCAAGATTCTTAAAAATCTTCTAATAAAAAGATGGTTGAATGTCGGGTAAGCATTAGGGAAAGGAACATATCAAATAGATAAAGTTGTAATTCTTTGGTTGATTGTACAGAGAGCTACATGATAAATATCAGTTCTGCCCAAAGACATTTTGGAGAAAAATTGCCTTAAACAAATATTCACATGTTATAGACAGACTGCAAAGGTGGCATAAATAGTTAATGTAATTTCTTTCATAGTCTTTTCACTTTTGTCCACAAGGTTTATCTCAAGTTCAGTTTGGGGAGGTGAAGATATTCTATGGTATAGCTGGTTTGCACTCTTCTAAAGGTCAAAATCAAAGAAAAACAAAAGTTAAGGAATCAATCCAGAATAAAGAGTGCTAAGGAAATATAACAGCTTTTAAACAGATTAATTTAGATTTGAACCTGTACTGAGGAAAAAAATGTAAAGGACATTATTGAGCAATTGACAAAATGTAAATAGAGAATATAGCTTGAAGTATAGTATCGTATCAATAGTACGTACATTTTCTGAATTGGATCATTGGAGTGTTGTCAGGTAAGATTACATCCTTGTTTATAAGTATGAAAGAGTAAAGGGCATGATATCTCTAAATTTATATTTCTTTCACTGTTTTCCTAACTACACTGATATATATGATATAATATTTATATTTTATTTATGTGTATAATAAAATATATTATTTTATATAGAAGATATATGTAGAGAGAGGAAAGGACAAGAGCAAACAGGGGAGGACAGGGAGAAGATGGATGAGGAGAGAGGGGAGAGGAGAGAACAGAACTAGGTGAAAGCGAATGAGGCAAAAATGTAAAGAGTAGGTGAATCTGGGTAAAGGGTGTAATTATATAATTCTTGAAAACTTTCTATAAATTTAAAGTTTTAAATATATATGTGTATATATACATGTGTGTATATATATATATATATATATATATATATTACCTGTGTGTGTGTGTATAAAAGAAGTAGTGAAAAATGAACAGACTAGAAGTCCTATGATTTGCATGGTAAAAAATGTGGAAGCGCTTTTAAATAGGTTATTACATGTCTTCTATTTATTTTTTGTCCTTTTCTTGAAAAAAGAAAATTAATCACATGGTAGTTCTTTTTTTTTCTTGGGCTGTGCCCGCGGCATGTGGAAGTTCCCAGGATAGAGGTCGAATCGGAGCTGTAGCCGTCAGCCTACGCCAGAGCCACAGCAACGCGGGAACCGAGCCACGTCTGTGATCTACCCCACAGGTCACAGCAACACCAGATCCTTAACTCACTGAGCAAGGCCAGGGATCAAACCCGCAACCTCATGGTTCCTAGTAGGATTCGTTAACCACTGTGCCAGGACGGAACTCCCACATGGTAGTTCTTATTCATCAAGTTTGTCTACTAATCCCAAAGCACTAAAGCTAAGACCATGAATGCTTCTTCTCCTGCATTTCTGTTTCAGTATTTATTTAAGACTGTTAAATTAATAATACATATAATAAAACACAACAACTACGTAAAATACTATCACACAATATTTGTATTAAATTTAGGTTTTCTACATAAAAATGAACAAATATCCTGTTATAAAATTTAAAATAATATACTTATAATTTAATCGTAAATCAAATAATTTGTTTTTATTGTGATTGACTTCAAAAATATATTAAAGAATACTATGCAATGATTTTTTTTGCTTAGCTTTAGGAATATATAGGAAATTCCTCTTAGATTACCCATGTAATTCAAACTTAACAGTCTTTAATTGTAGGTCTATTATTACACACAAGACACACAAATCCACCACACTAATTTTTAGAGCAAGGAAATGGACAAAATATTTGCCCTTAAGCAAATTATTACTTTTTCTTACCTGCTAGTGTGAAAGTAATAATACTCATGATTTGTATTTTTCAAATATACATTCATCCATATATTATATATTAAAATGGATAATTACATGTTTCTTATCTCTGCAAGAGTTAGAAGATAAAGTTGAGGAATTCTCCCAGAAAGCTGAGGAAACAATAAAACAAAAAAGTAGGAAAGATGGAAGAAAAAATTTAAAGGCTCACTCCAGGAGAACTAAGATATAAATAGTAGAGAAAAATCAAAATAAAGCAATCGCCAAAGGAACAATCCAATAAATTATTTTGTAACTGAAGAATATGACTTTCTGACTTGAAAGGGCTTACTGAGTCACATCAGAATTTATGAACAAAGATCAATAATAGATTATGATGAAATTTTATAAGACTTGAAACATGACTAAGTTGTTAACAAGTTCCAGAGGTGGAAAAAAATAGGGTCATACATATGTTGGTCAAGTATCAGAATGGCTTTGGAAATCTCGATAGCATTCTAAGTTATACTAAAATGTAGATAATTCTCTCTATGTCTCTTTTTCTGTGTGTTTCTCCATTATATTCTGATTACCCACTTTGGTTCCATTATAAAATAAGCTTTTGGAGTAGTAGCTCAGCAGAAATGAATCTGACTAGCATCCATGAGGACACAGGTTTGATCCCTGGCCTCACCCAGTGGGTTAGGGATCAGGTGTTGCAGTGAGGTGTCGTGTAGGTCATAGACTCTGGCTTGGATCAGGCATGGCTGTGGCTGTGGCATAGGCCAGCAGCTATAGCTCTGATTCAACCCCTAGCCTGGGAACCTCCATATGCTGCAGGTGTGGCCCTAAAAAAACAAAATAATAATAATAAATAAAAGACTTTTATCAGAAAAAAATGAAATGAGAGAAGTCTTTCATATAATTGAACCATATAGAGGGACCAGAATGTGGAAAGAGAAAAACACACAGATAGACAGAAAACAAAGTCTTGGTAGCACCATTTGGGTAACAATGTTTCTGCTTTTCTGTCATGCTTAGTCAGAATCAAGGCCAATTTCTTTACATTTTAAAGTAATTAATGATACTGACATATTTTAAGTCATTTGCATTTTCTGTTAGTTGAAACAAAATAGTTGTAAATTATGTAAAGATCTTGATAGGACAACTCATCTCAATGTTAAACTGATCATAACACAGTAATAAAAATTGAAATTAACTACTAGAACATGAGGGATAATAATTCCACATCTGAGATACTATACCCAGGTTTAATAAAAATACTGTAAGAAATAGAGTGATGGAATGTGGTGTATCCTTAGGAGCTAGGACATACAATGATGGATATGGCAAAAATAATATAAATTTATGGCATATTTATTATATGTGAGTCACTGAGCTAAAATTTTACAAGCAATATTTTATTAAATGCTCAAAGCAAATGAGAATAATAAATGTAGCATAATATTATAATATTACACAGAGACTATAAAAAAGATAGAAATCTCTTGCTATAAAATGACCTGGCATAAAGTGTTAAAGTGTTTTGATATGGAAGATTTGTTTCATATGTATACTGAGCCCAGGTCTGAGGCTGGATTGATGCAGTGATTAGAAGGCAGACTTTAAGGTAAGGTTATTCGTACATGCAGGTACAGCTGGTAAAAACCGAATGAACTGTTTTGTGAAGCAACAAGTTGGAAATGCTCAGGTAGTATGTGAATTCCATTATCTCAAAATGTTAAGGCAAATAAACTACAAAGTAATGCCACACAGGGTGGGTGGACAGAATAAATAACCTTCAGAATAAATAACCTGATGAAGAGGGTGTGACGCCTTTGATCATATCAGCAGTCTTGGTGGGAAATTCCAGCTACTTAGCCTGAGAACTGACTTGTCCTTTGAGATGCTGAAAGAGCTAAGTACTGTAGAGATTGTTTTATTTATATTATTTTATTCAGTCCACACAGCTATTTTAAGACATTGGTATTATCTTATTTTTAGGTAAAAAAAAAAATTCAGGTAAATGAAGCTAAGTATTTTTTCAAGCCAATGAGCCTAATGAGCTAATGAGAGCATTGATATTTGAACCTAGAATTTCTCAAGGTGCTTTTGTATTTTTGCATTATTCATAGATTTGGCCAAAGAAGTTGTGGCCAAGCTTCTTAATATAATAAGCCATTTAACACAAAAATAACTTTACCTGAAGGAAAGTTCTGATAGAATCTTCCATAGTCACTCTATGCCAGCTAACATACACTCCACATCCAAAGGAACAACAGAATTTGTTATTTTCTTCTTATAAATACTGCGCCTGAGCAGATCAACCTTCACTTGAACATACACACACACACACCCCACATCTAGTTATTTTATTTTTGGAAATATGTATGTGCCAAGTATTCTGCTTAATTCTGGATATTTATTTTAAAAATTATTTGTTAACCTCATAAATATTCATACCAGTGGGCTTTCCAAAGGCCAATACTCTAAGATGGCACCGTGTTTTGAATAATTGAGGGTGAAGGATTAGCAGACCTTGTCCATTTTTAAGTAACCAAACCAGTTTTATAAAAGAAAAACAAAACACACACACAAAGAGAAAAATCCCTAATTTCAAAAATTGCAGCTTAATTTTCTGGCTACTAAAGATATCTTCTAAAGGAACAAATGGTATGAATCATCAGCCTAATTGTAGTAATGTCAGGGCTTGGTTTGGCTTGCAGCAACATTTATTCTCTGTGCCTGGTTACATCTCTGTAATAATTACAGAGATTTGGCAATGCTGCTCCTATAACCATTGACCATAAATTCAGTTAGACCAAACAGCTTTGGAAACTGATGACAGGGCAGCTGACAGTTTAAATTTACTGATCCTGTTGTCATTACTGTAAAGTAGGTGGTAAGGTGAAAAGAGGGTCAGGGCTAAATCCTTCGTGTGTTGAAATTCTGCCCACAACCATAGCTGACAATTACCCTTCATAAAAGATTATTTAGACAGTCTTTTAACAAGAGTGACATCTGCTGGCCCAAATATGCAATTCAAACTGCTCCATATTTATAATCCATTGCAATGGCCTAGCTTTATTTCTGCAGATGGCAAATCAGCTGAGTTTATAATTATGAAGGACAATATTTAGCACAATAGGGTTCTTGTTCAGTTATTTCAAATTTCTAATTTAAACAAAATGAATAATTTTTTTTGGTTTTTGTTGGGACATTTTATTTGCATCGTTTTTGTTTATATGTATTTTTCTTTCCCAGAAATGCTAGATTTTTTTTTAAGTTTGAAGGCAGTGTCCTTGTGGTTTAAAAATGTTCTGAAATTTATTTTGAGCCGTTGATTGTGATACTCCAAAGCAATTTGTTATGCTGAATGAAATAGATTGCAAAAATACCACTCATATTTATTTGTTTGTTTGCTGTGTGTTATATTTTCAGTCATCATACTTGATGAAGAACAATTGTGCATTGTTCTTTTGGTTAGCTGTTCCCACTTTCCTGGTGTGTGTGTGTGTGTGTGTGTGTGTGTGTGTTTGTATGGAATGTGATTATTTTCTTCTCAGCTGAGTCAGTCTGGAAATAGAGTGCCATATACTGAGAATACCTTGTGTACTTTGTATCTTTATCATTGATTGCTTTTATTTTTAGTAATTATGACCAAAGGATTTTTTTCCTATAAATCAAGTGAATATTTGTGTGCATGCATTTAATAATGATAGTGATTGATACAATTATATTTTAATTGAAAAATGCCTTTAAATTTCTAAATATAAAATTTTTTATAAGAAAATATATAAACAAAAGTTTTAAAATACAAAGAATTAATTGTATTAAAAGAAGAAATGACCACTGTTCATACCTTACTATATGTAATTACAGAATTTATTACTACATAAAATAATAGGAACAAACACACGTTACATTTTTGAATACTTACATGACAGTGATAGAATCAGAATGTTTTATAATTTATTTTTAGCCTAAGTGACACTATCAGACTAATAAGCATTAATATACTTTTGTGTAATATTTATTTTAATATACTCCATAAAACAATGAAGTTGTCGTTTAAGCAGAACAGATGCATACACTAAAGGGATCCGGGCATTTATACTCTGGTCATTTCCTTATCCCTCTTTCTTTAAAACCAAATATAGCATCTCAAAAACGTTAACTTCCATATACCACCTTCTTGAATTTGTGCTTATGTGCCCCTTCACTTCCACTAATCTAAACCTCATTCTGGAAACATCATTGCTATCTAAGGAAGGTCAATTGCCATCTGGCTCTTCAGGATTGAGTCATTAGCCACAGGAGCCACTGATTCCAACACACCCTGAAAGAAATGAGAGGGGAGATTTGGAATGAGGCCCTCAGCGCCCTGGGAAAACTGGCAGAACAGGCCGTCAGATAGATATTTTCAGGAGAAGTGTTTTATGGACCTGCATTCTTGCATCTTTCCATACTTAGAAAAGCACTAAAAACATTAAAAATATCTGTTAGCAGCAACCTTCTACAGAGATGAGTGCTTTGTTTGCCAAAGCCCCTTGCCTAAAATCACATATATACTGACCTCACCCCTTTCCTCTTTGGAGCAGTTTCTCGGAGCTATCTGAGAGGCTGTCTTTCAGGCCGTGGTCCTCAATAAGAAGCTAAATAAATCTGACTCACAGCTTTTACATCGTTGGTGTGTATGTTTTTAAGTTGACATCATTGAACAGGGAAGAGGAAGATTTGTATTGTATCCTTAAGTCACTAGTAATTATCTTATTCACTTAACCTCTTTTAGTCTCCATTTTCTTATCTGTGAAGTTCATAATATCTACTGCAAAAAGGTTAATGTAGGAACAAATTTTAGTACACATGGAAAAGTGCTCCATAAACTTAAATAGTTTGAGTAGATAGTAATTATTAATGGATTTCATATCTACCTAATTACCTCATTTAATCTTCCAAAATAATTTTCCAAGGTAAGTAAAATTTCCTTTTACAGGCATAAAAAAATAAAGCTAAATGACATGCTTAGATTAAATTTCCAAGTGTTTCAACTGAAAGTCACATTCAAGTATTTCTGTTCCTTAAGCCAGAAAAACAGGGGGACAAATTGTATTTTAATATAAATTTACCTATTCAGAAATACCTAAATAATGATAAAATATAATTATTTATTTTATTTAAATTTATTCCTGAATAAGTTAAATGTATTCTACACATGACAAAATAACTATAAAAAATCCATATTATAAAATATACTTTAACAACAATAAATGATAGTATCTAAACATTTCAACTGTATCTATTTTTTTAAAGAGACTAATCCAAAAAATTGCATAATATTTTGCTATGCATAAATATCAGCTTGAATTAAAAATGATAAATACACACTTGTATTTTCATATCAAAAAAAGCAATAGAAATAGTGACAATATGATTCAGGCTTTGCATACTAGCTATAGTTAAGTTTGTTTTCTCTCTGAGTAATTAAGTAGAGAAATACCCAATAGTTAAAGAGGCTACAATTAATAATAGGATTTAGTTTCTTATATTTAAAAAATGATTCAAATTAATTTTGCCTTTGTACAGGAATTAAAGTGTCTATCAGTTTCCCCAGGTTATATCTACAGGAATGATTTAAGCAAAATATCTACAATTTATAACATTGTATCTGTAAATCAACAACATGCTATGAAGTTTGACAAGCATACAATGTTGTCTTATTATTTAACTTTTGTGTAAATCTGATCATAGGTATTCTCCAGGAAGAGAGACAATGTCTTATGAAATTTCTCCTCTCTTAATTTGGCTTCGGGCACCTGTGGGAAACAATTTCAGGAATAAATTTTTAATTTTTCTAGTGGTATTTTACCTGATTATGAAATGGGCAACTTATTATTCTGTCAATTTAAAGTAACTGGGATAATACTTTATATGCATTTTCATAAACTAAACTTTTTACCTCATACTTTGATAAATCTATGCTAACCTTTATGATACATATTAATAGGAAGATTTTAAACATACAAAATGGTACACTAAATTAAAAACTGTCCACCAAAGAAAACCACACTGCCTAAAAATTGTGAATTAAGTTTTATTTGGGGATCTTACTGCAGACTTCTGGTGAGGAGATCTCTCAGATAGCTGAGGAACTACTCTCAAGAGGCAAGGGAGGAGCCAGAATGTATAGGAATTTTTTTTTTTCTGAAAAAAAGCATGTAGTTAAAGATCAAAAGATTTACTACTAATCACCAAAAACAGACATCTCAAGTTAATGATTTCAGTGCTTTTCTATGTATAAAAAAAATGCAAGAATGTGGGTTAATTGAAATTATTCCTTAGATATGCATCTTAACTATCTAGGACTAAAAGCACAGAAAGCTATCTGTTTTTCTTGTTTCTTTCCATCCTGAATTCCCCTCAGGGTATACCATAGAGGAAAGGGGGATGGGGCAGAGGTAGTGGCTGATGGCTGGATCCTTGAAGAACTAAAATGGATGCAACATTTTTTGTTTACTCTTGTGGCAGGCAACCCTTCCTCTCCACAAATTATTGAGGTGTTTTAAAACAATGAACAGAAAGTATGTTACAGCACAAGCATTCTTTTTCTTACTGTTCCCACAGATGGTTTGCTGGGCCACGTGTAGCCTGCGCAAGCTCATTTAAAGTGAAAGAATATAGTAAGTGTTCAGACTACTTCAAACACTCCTTTGACCTAATTTTAAACCATCTATTTTTGAAATTTTTGTATGATTTTTCAACTAAAATCTACTCTTCTGTTCATGGATTTTTATTATATTTTATTAGTGACACATGTTTGCTCTGTTCAATATATAGGAAGAATTCTACTTTAAATATACTTTTAGTTAGAAGAAAACATCGTATATTCACCCAACAAGTTGGGTCTTGCTTTACATAAATGTTCTTGAGTTAAATTTGTAACTATTTTCTACTGTTACCACTCAAATTCTCATTCGTATTCTTAAACTAACATCTGAAAACTTTGATACCAATATTGTTCTAAATAAACACATTGGGAGTTCCCACCGTGGTGCAGAGGAAACGAATCCAACTAGGAACAACCAGGTTTCGGGTTCAATCCCTGTCCTTGCTCAGTGAGTTGAGGATCCGGCACTGCCGTGAGCTGTGGTGTAGGTTGCAGATGCGGTTCAGATCTGGCGTTGCTGTGGTTGTGGCTACAGCTCCAATTAGACCCCTAGCCTGGAAACCTCCATATGCCTCAGGTGTGGCCCTAAAAAGATAAAAAGACAAAAAAAAAAAAAAAAAAAAACCCAAAAAAACAAACAAACAAAAAACAAGACCAAAAAACACATTGACTATATGGTCAATAATATATTTATTTTCACGTGCAATAACAAACCAAAACATATGAATTTCAGAATAATCTTGAGGTTTGCTAATTCACTAATATAGGCCAAAGTTTATGATTTATTCTTAACCTTCATGGAATCCATTATATTACAGATTCATGAGAGATATATTTTTAAATAGAAGGCCATTTGCAGCAAAACAGAGGTCAAAGAGGACACAGGATATAGTCCTTTTTTTCTTTTCTTTTTTTTTTTTAACCAAAACTTTCAGTCTCCTTGTTTGTCTTAAAAATGAGGGAACTTTTCATAAATGAGTCTATGAATAATGCTCATTAAATATCACTGAAATAATCCAGTATTCCCATCACAACTCCCATCACATCATGTAAAGCACCTGGCTTTACTTGAGAGTATTATGTTCTGATGCTCACTTATTCACATTTAAGATGAGAATCAGTTTAAAATGGTAAGATTCTTGTTAAGGCCATGTATCCGAGTTTAGTTACAAGCAAACAACAACAACACCAACAACGAAACAAAAACAAAACACAAAATTTCTGATTTAGAAGAAAAATCTTTATCATGAAAAAGATATTGGGCCGTTTACTGAGTCACACAAAGGGCTATAAAACAGGCATAGAGGCAAGAAAAGATGCACAGATTCACACTGAAAACCGGTTCCGACAGTAATCCGCTATGGTCTACCCTAAGTACTAACTCTTGCTGTTGAACCACTTGACACTGTTAGTAGGAAAGCCTGAATATTGCAATTAGTCTATTGGCCTTTATTGCCTTTGTACTATTCTTGTTGCAACTAGCACCATTCTCAGAGATATTATTTGCCTTCCTTATACTCTGCTTTCAGTAGTCCTGTGTGGGTGCACCTGATGATTGTTGTTGGGTAGTAGGTTGGCTGCTTATACCTTAGCTTTAAGGGAGGATAGAAAAATGAGTACTATTTTAGCAGATTATAGTGGAACACAACTTGTTCTCTGCCCACCACTCAAAAAGGGTATTTCTCAATCAGGGAGCAGCTTCAGGTACTGGACAGCTAAATAGAATGACATATGTTTAGTACAAGCTACAGATGAGATAGCAAGCTGCTGCAGGTAAGAAAACCTTGAGATATCTCTTGGGTACAGTTGGCAATGACAGCAGCTGACATAGGTAGGACTTTGATATGAAATGTTAGATATTTGCATTATCTGGTGAAATCACTGAGATTGTGATCTTTGTGATTATAGTATTTGTTACCGCAGCATAGTTTTAATCAAGACTGATTAATTAAGTACTTAATACATTGTAACAAAAACACAAAATATATGAGAATGGATTAATGATTGGGTAATACATGATAAGAATATGCTATAACCGTATGGATAGACTGAGATCCATGTTAGGAAGTGGCAAAATTTTATGTAAAATTTCTGCATTCTGTATTTTGAGTAGTAGATCATGTGCCTCTGCAGCCTAGAGGATGAAGACTGGAAACCTAGACCGGAAAACAGTTTTGTAATGTGTGTTGGTTACCTTTGTCTGCATTTGGCAAGACGTTGAAGAAAGAGATGAGTCCCAAAAAGAAATTGGCTGATTTGCAAGCAGAGCTAGAAAGACAGAGAACTCTAGAATTTGTAGTCATAGGGTTTGACAAAAATTAATGGTTTTAAACATTTAATCAGGCTTTGCCCAAAAAGGCCTGATAAAATGTTTTATTTATTTATTTAGATTTCCACCTATGACATATGGAAGTTCCCAGGCTAGAGGCTGAACTGGAGCTGCAGCTGCCAGCCTATGCCATAGCCACCGCAATTCCAGATCTGAGCTGCATCTGTGACCTACATCACAGCTCATGGCAACACTGGATCTTTAACCCACTGAGCAAGACCAGGGATCAAACCTGCATCCTCATGGATACTAGTTGGGTTCTTAACCCACTGAGCCACAACAGGAACTCCTAAAATGTCTTATTTAAATTAAATGAATCAAGATCAAATTAATAGTGTGACCATTTGGAAATTTTTGTTTTCATTCTCAGTGAAATAGGAAAATATTTGATAGTTTTGAGTACAGGAGTAGGGTGTGTTTTTCAAATATTATTACTTTGTGCTAAAAACAGACTAATGAGGGACAAATGAAGAAGCTAACACTTCCACTGATGTTACTTTGTAATAATTTAGGCATGAGACAATGAATGGAGTTTAAATCAGGAAGCTAATCCAATACCATTTTCTAATTTATCTGCAGCATAGGTTGCTTTACAGTTGATTTAAGTAGAAACAATTATCATAAGAATTTTTGTGCCATTCTACCATCACTCAACAACTACACCAAGTAGTTTTGATTCATGTGAAAAGGCTCTCTCAACTAAGAACCTGAGCTAATGTATTAAAGCACTCGGTAGAAATATATTTTTATTTCTTATCATGATTAGGAAAAATATAACCACCAGAGTGAAAAAGTTTTAGAAAAAGTCAAACTTGAAAAATTCTCATGAGAAATTATATCACAGAATTAATTTAAAATAGGACTGAGCTCTTTTCTCCTGGGGGCAAGAAAAATAGGATGCTGGCTTAAAAGCTGTTCTCCATTTCCAATTTCAAAGTTCCAACTTTTAAACCACAAAAAGTAACTTTTTGGCTAACTATCCTGTCTTTATTCTACATTCTAAAACATTATATTGTTATTCATGTAACCTCCTGAAATTGCTAAGATACTTGCTAGCTTTTTACCCCAGTGATTTCTAATAGGAAATTTAAATACCCACTGAGGCACGAAAAAGAAACATTTAGAGAACTGTGCATTGTAGTTGATTGATTACAGTGGTCAAAGCTAAGACGCCTAAATTAAGAGATACACATGTGTTCAGCCATTCATCTGAACAAAGAAAAAAAATCTATAGAAAAGAAAACAGTATAATTCAACCAAATGGCTATAGGTAGTTAAACCAATAATTTGAAAATGTAATACTGGCAAATTCAGTTGCATTCTCTTAAAGGGACTCAATGGCTTTACGAGTTATTCTTAAGGTCTGGGGATTTTAAAGTTTAAAAAAGAAGCTTACTTTTATTTAGCATTTTGAATCTATAGAATCTCATGATCGTGAGACCATGACTATTAACAATGAAGGAGGAGTTAAATGTAAAGGTGAAGTGGCAGTTTAGGTGGTCTCAAATAATTATTCCTTTACATATGTATTCAATGCCTTCTCTGTGCCAAGCATGGTTCTAATGACTGGGAAATACATCGGTGAACTGGACTGACAAATTAAGAAAAATCATCAGATAGTGCTACATGCTACCAAAGAATCATGATGAAGAAAAGCCTTTTTGAGGAGATGGCATTTGAGAAGTGATCTGAGTGACAAGAAAGAGGCAGACACTGATAGATGAAGAATATGCCAAGCATGGAGTTCCTGTCGTGGCGCAGTGGTTAACGAATCCGACTAGGAACCATGAGGTTGTAGGTTCGGTCCCTGCCCTTGCTCAGTGGGTTAAGGATCCGGCGTTGCCGTGAGCTGTAGCGTAGGTTGCAGACGCGGCTCGGATCCTGTGTTGCTGTGGCTCTGGCGTAGGCCGGTGGCTACAGCTCTGATTTGACCCCTAGCCTGGGAACCTCCATATGCCACAGGAGCAGCCCAAGAAATGGCAAAAAGACAAAAAAAAAAAAAAAAAAAAAAAGAATATGCCAAGCAGAGACAACTACTTTAAAGACCTTTAGAAGAACAAGCTTGGATTTCCCAGAAATAAGAAGAAGACCAGGATGGCTAGAATATAGTGGACACAGGGGTAAAGCAGTATGAAACTGAGGAATTAGTATGAGATCTGATTATACCAGATTTTACAGGCCTGGCCAAGGTATTTGATTTTATTCTAATTGAAGTCATTGGATGAAACTGGAGTGGTGTGATATGATGTGTGTCTCTAAAAACTGCTATGCTTATGCTTCAGAGATTTTCTTGTTGAAAGGCTTGGATAAATGTGTAAAACTAGTAAAGAAATTCTTCCTGTGATCCTCAAGGGGTATATAGTATGTGAGGCATTACAGCAAGCACTTGTAAAGCCCTTCCAGCATACTTGCAACATAGATATTATTGAAGAAGTCTGTAGATGAGTCAGAAAAGTTATGTTATATGCCTTAGGTCACAGAGATCCTTTCTGGTGACACTATTGAATTGTTGGATTTGCCTTTCAATTCAAGTTTTTAATTCAACACTCTGACATGTTGCCAGAGCACACCTCCTTCAAACTCTATTGTGATTTATTCATCAAACATTCACCAGATGTATTTGACTGGTGGAATGTTAGATAGGGAGAATACAGAGATAAATGTCTATAATTTGTTGAAGTAGAGACATAAGCTAATTAAGAATTGGATTTTATTTTGCACTTGACGTGGTTTTTTGGCCCCATGACAGTTAATTTTAGGTGTCAACTTTACTGGGCCACAGGATTGCTAGATATTTAACTGATATTTTGGGTGTTTCTGTGAAGATTTTTTTGATGAGATTAACACTTAAATCGGGAGACAGTAAACCAGATTGCTCTCTCTGATGTGGGTGGGCTTTATCCAATCAGCGGAAGGCAGGAATAGAACAAAAACCTGACTCTTCTCTAAATAAGAGGAAATTTTCCTGCCTGATGACTTTTGAGCTGGGACATCGGCTCTGCAGATTTTGAACTTGAAATCCTCCATAACTGTTAATCCAACAATAAATAGATAACATCTGTATCTCCTATTGGTTCTGTTTCTCTAGAGAACAATAACTTGTACAGCTTCTATAAAAGCATAAAAGCAAGACTTTATGTGATCAAAAGAGCAGTAAAGAACACAGTTTTAGAAAACCAGAGAGATAATACCTGTGGAAGATATAATGAGGTAATCATATAGGAATGTCCCAGCACCATCTAGAGATGATTTGACAGGCATACTTTGATTCTAGGTAGACGATTATAAATAGGACAGCATGTTCAGTTTCCACCTTCTGAGCAATTCAGAAAGATACTCAGAAACTTATGTCCCTAAAACAGGAAAGGCGTTTGATTCTTCAGAATGACTTCTTATGTTTCCATGTGAGAGGGAAAGTATGTCTTAATCAGACACATTATATATTTACCTAGAATACAAAATGGAATAAAATTAAATCAATGGAACTAAAAAGTGAAAGAAGCATGATTATGGATATTTGAATATATCTATTGAATATAAAAGATACAGAAGCAAGGAAACCTGAATTTTTGAAAATGTCAAATTCAGAGAAATAAATTATCTCAGCCAACATATTTTTTATGACTTTTTGTATAGATAAAATTCTTGTCCATTCCACACCAATCATCTCTTTTTAATCCACAACTTTTTATGAATTTAAATTTATAAATTCCTTGTTTGAGCTCATTAATTCAGGAGAAGCAATTAATTATTGCATTTTATTTGTCTGATTGTTATCTCAATTATCTGTTAAACTAAGTCCCAAAGTAAAGAAAGCACATATATATGTCTCTAGATTGGTCTGTATAAAGACTCTGAGAAATGGTTGAAGTTATATTGGACTATCAATGCCTTTGTATGCAAGCAGAGAAAAACCGTGGGTACAGCATAGATTATAATGCCAATTAGTTACCTGAGCCTGGAATAGTTATGGCCATTATGTTCACTGAACTGTATCCAGTTGGCAGAACTTACTCTAGGGGGAGAAAGTCTAAATATCAACAAAATGTGTTTCTGGTTAGATAATAAAACCTTGGTGGAGCCGATCAGTTGGCAGTCTTTCAATTCTGAATCTGTCTCACACCTGCTTCATCTGTTTGTTTTATGCGGCCTCTAGTTTATACACTGTCACATGTAGAAAAAGCAAACTGTTCCAGTAATCTAATTGCCAATGCTGGTTTCTTGATTTAGTTTAAGAAATTTCAGTGGGTAATGTCAAAGTTTCTCATATAAAGTAGAATCTTTTGCCAGGACATGCTATGCAGTTAGCACTGTGCCAATTTTTTTCAGGCAAAAGTAACTTCTCTAAGGAAGCTCTTTAGACAAGAGCCTAAACCTGGGTCGGTGTGTCTAAATGTTAAAACTCAGCAAGTCTGAGATATCAAAGAAACTAGACTATCCAGGGTATAAATCAGCATTTTTGTCTTTGGGGTGTATTTAAAAGATAAAAAATAATAATCTCAGGATATTATATTAATATTTTATTGACTGAAATAAATACTTTAAAAATTTTAGCAGCAGTAAAATATCCTACACTTTGTCCAAGTCAAGATAATTAAAATATAAGAATATATGGTAGGGGAGACAAAGCCACATAAGACATAAGGAAGTAATTTTTGATAATTTGCTGAATTTGGCATACTGTGATTACTCACCATAAAATATACTAACTTCCTTGGTTAAAACAGTGCTTTAAGAGTTTCTAATGGGGAAAAAATAAAACAGTGTAAACAATGGAACCAGATTCATATCCACATATTATCCTGTGAAATTAATTAACAATCTCTTCATCTATAAACGAGGGGTATCTATATTTGTTTCATAAGATTGTTCAGGAAAGAAAACAGGTATCAAGTAACAAGGATAATACGTATCATTCCCAAAGTCCATGCTGGTGCTCACCTTTCTGTGACATAGGCAAGTCTACAAAATTTTTTAATATATACATTTTTTTCCCTAATAAAACGGTATCCTAAAATTCTCTTTACTTATTTTTTGGATGAAATATTACTAGTAAAGAGAATATTGACGTCAAGCCTCCAGATTCCTGTATCTCCTAAAATAAGTTCTTTGAATCTTTTTCTGTGGACTCTTCTGTGTCCTCTCTAAAAATTCACCAGTGAAGTAAATAATTATCTAGTTCTTAAGTATGCTTCTCCAAATATCATTCTTTAAAAACAGAGTCCAAGAGAGAAATGAGAAAAAGAAATAAATCCAATAAAAATGATTAAACAATTGCTTATTTCTTTTTACTGTAGCCCTATTCCAAATCCTCAAAAATAGATCTTTCAATATTAAGTGAACACCTAAGGTGTGCTAGAGTTTAATGATCAAGGCTGAAGATAAAAATGTGAATGGAGCATGGTATAGGATTTTAAGACGCTCCCAATCTAGCTGAAGAGGGACAAATTAATGGGGTACGGTGGGATCTTAGAGGAAGAGAATTTTTTTTTCCAGAAAATACTTCAGTGCCACAAAATGAAATATTTCCTGAGGGAAATTTTGAAGCCTGAGAAAAAAAGATATACCATGCAGATAATGAAACAACTTGAGCAAAGTTATAGGTGTTTGGAATGGGAACTGTTAGTAGTCAAGCATCCTTTGGACTAATTGACAAAATTGAGAGTGGAGAGTACCTCTTCTTATTTTACAGGCAAGACATCTCAAGTTCAGAATATTTAAGGGAATAAACCAAGATTGTTCATCTCACAAATTGGAGATCCAGAACTCAAAGCCATTCTTTATAAAACAAGTACGTTAAGCTATGTCTGCTTTTACAGCTGTCCAAACTGACGTATCCATCTATGTAAATATTTATGTCTACCAAAGTCATATACACATATAATTTGAAATTTTGTTTATGGCATTGAAATTAGGTATACTCACACACACATGCACGCGCGTGCACACACACAATATATATATGGATATTCACCTGTCTCAAATACCAGGCATTTTCACGTTGGCTGTTGGGAATCCTTGCAAGAGGGGAGCAATGGGAAATTCTCTAAGTCTTAATAATCACATGGAACACCCATTCTTGGAGTAAATCTTTATCTAAAGAAAGTCGTCTCTCTTCATTTTGGTTTTGATTGTGTGGTCTCGGTCTACTCTTCTATCAGAGAAGGAATTCCTTCTCCTTCACTATCAAACAATAATATTGGAACAATTTAGAAGTCAAAGTGATTTTTATGTTAAAAACAGGTTCACTGTTTTCTACTACATTTCTAAATGTTCGGGTAATTGTATATCCTTTTAGGAAGCTTTAGTATTTCTGACCTAGTTTTAGCTTTGTCTCAGATGACTACATTTGAGTTTAGAGAATGGAGAGAAATTGGGAATTACCTTTCTGTGTGGTAGTTTGAACTGCACCTAACTGCCTGCTGAAAGTAAGAGAAGTAGTTGTCAAAAAGATTTAAAGTTACTGTCAAGTTTATACAGCCACACTGGAGAGGTTACAGGAGGAGCATGATTTTGTTGAAATTAAGTACCAACAACCACTGGACCATGGATATGCACATTGGTTATCATTAATGGTTGACATCTGAATCCTCTTTGAGATGTCTGAGTTGTTTTTCTTGTCAGAAACAAAGTGCCCTGCAGTATGAGCTTCATCAATTTTCTTTAAAATTTGGGATACGTATTTGTCTGTGAACATCAGTCGACTAGAACATACTTTCTTTATAACTAGTTTACTAACTGAAAATTACAAAAAGTAGAGCTGCTAAATTAGGAGATGCTTGGAATTTCTTTCAGTGTGAAATCATTTCACCTAAAATAGCAATAGAAATGCAAATAATATATAGGTACCTCCCTGAGACACACTGAAGAGGTATTGATAAATTGTCTTTATATGTTGGATGATTTTGGTCTCCTCTTTAACACTATTATAATGTGTTTGGTAGGTACTAGGAGGATGGTAAAATTATGAATAAAGAGCAGTAGAAGCTCCAGCCTTCTATAAATCAATAAATAAATGCTCACCAAATTCTTAAAATATGCTAAGAAATTTTAGATTTGTATGTGAAAAGACAAATATAGTATATTCTTTAACTTCAAGGAGTTTACTGTTTACTAGTTATAAGAAGATCATTTTTATCTTTTTGATAGCTGTTGATATTTAGTGTATCAAAAGTAGTCAGACTATTATGCTGATTTTCGTAAGTAATAGACTGCTACAGTTCTGAAGTAACTATATCTTAAAGTGATTGCTAAGGCAAGCACATTAGATTTTTCATTATGGTGGTTATTGATTTACAAATATAGTGCAAGATTTACAGAGTCAGATAGATTCCTATATTGATCCCTGGAAATTTTCCAAAATTTTGTATTTTTTAAAAAATATCTTATTTAGGAGTCCCTGCTGCGGTGTAGTGGATTAAGAATCTGCAGCAGTGTCACTTCATAGGTGTGGGTTTGATTCCCCACCTCATGCAGTGAGTGAAAGGATCTGGCATTGCTGCAGTTGTGGCATAGGTCACAGCTGTGGATGGCATTCATTCCTGACCTGAGAACTTCCATGTGCTGTGGGTGAGGCCATAAAAAAATTAATTTAAAAAAATCTCATGGGAACCCATAGAGCTATTCCTAACTTGTCACTTATTTTAATATGAATTTTGAAGTCTTATCCTCCTTGGTAGGACTCAGCATTGCTCCTTAGTCTCTCTAACTAGGTAAAAACTGATCTTTATATGCCCACCATGCCTCATATTATTATGTATGTTTATGCTATGTTTCTACACATCTGGCTTGTTTCTTCCCAAATTTCAATTTCAATAATTATAGGACATTTGGTCATATGAAGTATATCTGTATTCTGAATATGCTTAATATGAAGATAGTACTTTTGTCCAAGTATGTAGGACAGTATGTGGTACATAGAAGGTATTCAATTAATTGACAGGATAGAATTATAATAAAATATTACTCTATCTATGCAACGCTCCTTAGTGTACTGGAATATTAAAAATAATTGAGGTTTATAAACACCTTCTGCAGCTCCATACCAAAAAAACAAACAACCCCATCAAAACATGGGCAAAAGATCTAAACAGACAGTTCTCCAAAAAAGACAAACAGATGGCCAAAAAGCACATGAAAAGATGTTCAACGTCACTAATTACTAGAAGAATGCAAATCAAAATCATGATGAGGTACCACCTGACGCCAGCCAGAATGGCCATCATCCAAAAGTCTACAATAAGTGCTGGAGAGGGTGTGGAAAAAAAGGAACCCTAGTACACTGTTGGTGGGATTGTAAATCGGTGCAACCACTCTGGAAAACAGTATGGCGATTCCTCAGAAAACTAAACATAGAACTACCATTTGATCCAGCAATCCCACTCCTGGGCATCTATCCAGAGAAAACCATGACTCACAAAGACACATATACTCTGATGTTCATTGCAACACTATTTACAATAGCCAAGACATGGAAACAACCTAAATGTCCATCGACAGAGGAGTGGATCCAGAAGATGTGGTACATGTACACAATGGAATATTACTCAGCCATTAAAAGGAATGAAATACCAGCATTTTTAGCAACATGGATGGACCTAGAAATTATCATGCTAAGTGAAGTCAGCCATACAATGAGACACCAACATCAAATGCTTTCACTGACATGTGTAATCTGAAAAAAGGACAGATTGAACTTCTTTGCAGAACAGATGCTGACTCACAGACATTGCAAAACTTATGGTCTCCAGAGGAGACAGTTTGGGGGATGGGGGGATGTGCTTGGGTTATGGGATGGAAATCCTGTGAAACTGGAGTGTTATGATCATTATACAACTACAGATGTGATATATTCATTTGAGCAATAAAATAAATAAATAAAAATAAAAATAATTGAGGAAGAATTCAAATTTCTTTTGCTTCTTTTAAAAAAATAGTAAGAGAGCATGGATCATTTTAGAGTAATTTAATTATGTCAGCTAACTAGTTGCCATCTCTCTTTTAATACACACAGTGGTTTTAAAGGTGTGAGAGTCCAAAGAAAAATAAAAGGTAAATGATGCAGATTTACTCATCAACTATCTGTAAAGTTCTTAGGTGGTACTAATACACAGCTTTATAAACTGGGAATATAGTAACTCTGAAAAAGTGCCATTGCCAGCAGTTAATGAGTATGGAAATTGTTCAGTTCCTCTAGTAAAACCAACTTTTAAACAGCTACTGGAAAACTTTCAAAGGTTAAGGTTTTTATATGTGAAACTTTGAACTCCAAGTTTGGCAAAAGAACAGAGGCTCAAATCCAGCTGTTTAAAATACTTCACTAGAAGCACAATTACCTAAATTTCCTTACAACCAGCATATGTTCCCTCGAGTGATGTCCTTCTAGCTCTAATATACTGTCATTTGATCAGAACACAGCCTGTGTGTTTTTATAGCAGCATTAGAGAGATTAGTAGTCCTGATGTGTGTCTGCCAAATAGTCAGAGTATTGCTAGCAAAGCACACTATGTAACATTAATTTCTGAAAATCTGCCTCAGTAGATATATCAGTTAAGAGTGGAAGTAATAAATTTTGATAAAAATTGCTTTTCTTTATTTTGCATTCTATATAGGCAAATGTAAGTTATTGAATAGAACTATTGACAGATAACATGGTTTGAAACTGTGTAGTTCAGTAGTTCTTAATTCAATGGGCTACATTTTCTTTTCTTGTCTTTTCTTTTTTTAGGGCCATACTTGTGGCATATGGAAGTTCCCAGGCCGGGGGTAGAATTGGAACTGCAGCTGCCAGTCTACACCACAGCCACAGCAATGCAGGATCCGAGGTGCATCTGTTATCTACACAACAGCTCATGGCAACTCCAGATCCTTAACCCACTGAGCGAGGCCAGGGACCAAACCCACACCCTCATGGATACTAGTCAGGTTTGTTACCACTGAGGCACAGCAGGAACTCCCAATGGGCTACTTTTCAAAATCACTTCATATCCACTAGAATGTCTGTAATAAAAAAGAAAGGGTCATTTGTGCCATATTTTAGATTCCAGATATAAGTGATGTCATATGGTATTTGTCTTTCTCTTTCTGACTTACGTCACTCAATGTTAGTATCTCTAGTTGCACCCATGTTGCTACAAATGGCATTATTTTGTCCTTTTTTATGCATGAGTAGTATTTCATTGTGTATATGTACCACATCTTCTTAATGCATTCATCTGTCGATGGGCATTTAGGTTGTTTTTGTGTCTTGGCTACTGTGAATATTGCTGCAATGAACATAGGGACACATGTATCTTTTTGAATGAAAGTTTTGTCCAGATATACACGCAGGAGTGAGATTGCTGGATCATATGTTTGCCATTGGGGAGGGGGTAGAGAAAGTGGAGTGTACAGGGAGTTTGAGGTTGGTAGATGCAAACTATTTCATTTGAAATGGATAATCAATGGATAATCAATGGGAATGGCACAGGGAACTATGTCCAGTCTCCTGGGGTTGAGCATGATAGAAGAGGAGAAGGGAAATGTGTGTATATGTGTGGCTGGGTCACTATGCTATACAGCAGAAATTGACACAACACTGTAAATCAACTATACTCTAATTTAAAAGACAGTAACAAGCGTTGGTGAAAATGGGAAGAAACTGGAATCCTCGTACATTGTTGGTAGGGGTGTAAAATGGTGCAGCCACTTTGGAAAATTTGTTTAATATGTTAAATAATGTGTTACCCTAAGACCTTAATATTTACACCTATAAGTATCACCCGAAGAGAAATAAAAAAAATATGTCCCACAAAGACTGGTATTCAAATATTCATAGCTGCGCTATTCCTAATAGCCAAAGTGCAAGCCATCCCAATGTCTCCTGCTGGTGAATGGATAAATATTGTGTGACCTATCTATAAAATGGATTCATATATGGCAATAACATGGATTGAATTACTAGTGTGTGCCAAAATGGATAAAGTTTAACAACACTATGCTAAGTGAAAGAAACTAGCTGCAAAAGATCACATATTGTATGATGCCCTCTATATGAAATGTCCAGAAGAGACAAATTGATAGAATAGAAAGAAGAGTAGTGGTGGCCTAGACTGAGGTGGGAATAAGAGGTGACTATCAATCTTATTTCACTTGGGCATGTGGACATGTTCTAAATTCAGATTATAAGGATAGCAGCGTAACTCTATACATTTACTAAAAGTTGTTGAGTTGTGTGATTAAAATGGTCAATTTTATGGTATGTAACATACCTCCAGTGAAGACTTAAAAATTAGATGCTAGCTATGTACTTCTCAATTTCCTATTTGTAATTAATTAATTATTTTGGTGCAATTATAGTATATTCACTTCTTTAACTGTCTTAATTAGCTTTTTTCATGACAATTTGTGTGTGTGAGTGTGTGTGTGTATGTATGATGTTATGGCACAAATACTCCTGTTTAATGGCATTCCAGAAAACATTGATGGATTGATGGGAGTTAAAAATATAAACTTTCTAAAAATTTTATAAAATGTGTAGGAAACAATAAGAAATTAGGAAACACTGTAGTGTTGAAGGAAAGACAAAATTAATATGTTAAAAAATCCTGAAAAGCTGATGAAAATATTTTATAAGAGTTGCCATTGTGAGCTACTGCTTTTAGTTCTTTTGTATATTGCATGCAATCTGGTTTAGACGTTGCTTACTCAAATAAAAAAGCCCCAAACAATCTCTCCTTGTGTTTGTAAATGACAGTAAGTACTGTGGAACAATGTTATAACTGCTCAAAAAATGCTTTCTCTAAAATACCATTCATTTGTTTTCTGTAATGACCCCAACCATAAAAACATTATCTGCCAAAATTCTCCATGTTAATCAGCATCACAAAACGCATAAAGGTAGTATTGCAGTATTAGAGGGGCCTTTATTCTCTTGTAAGTCATAACAAGTTATATTTAATAATGAGCCTTGTAAAAGCATAACAGATGTAATGATATCATTGTATATTGTGAGTAAAGAAGTTTCTGTGGGACCTTAACATACGTGGGAAAGAATTGGTGAATCTGTGATTCTTGATCCTGTTTTTTGATTTTCAGTTACAGCCATTCCACGTTTTACTTTTATAGAATATAACACTGACAGAAGATGGTAACTAATTTTATTGCAGTTAAAAGAGGGCTTTATTACTACTTTACTTATAGTTAACAATACTGTTGAATTGTTGGTATCATTTATACTCTATCATTTATTAGGTAACTGTGTATCTTTCAGCCTCAGTGAGAAAAATTAATCTTTCACAAATATCTACTAGTGGATTTCGATTTTTTGAAATAATTTTGAGAGTGTTTACTTGAGGAAGTTGGAGACTTAGTTAGCAAGCACTGTTTTAAACCATGCTTTGCAAATGATTCTGAAATAAAAATAGTGTTTTAGTTCCCTTGTGTTTCAGAGGGTTAGGATGGAGCATTGTCACTGCTGTGGCTCTGGTTATAGCTGTGGTGCTGGTTGGATCCCTGACCCGGCAACTTCCACATGCCATTGGCGTGGCCAAAAAAAAAAAAGTATTGAAAAATTATACTCGTGATATTAATTAAAATACTGTCCCCTGAAATAATATTTATTAATAAACATATGAACATTCAAAATACTTATGAAAAAATTATGAACTGGAGGAGCAATTGGGAGAGACAAATCCTAGGGGACAGCATTAAATATTTTCATCTTTCCGGCTATTCAGGCTTTATTTCTGACTTTTACTTGCAAGTTTTTAAAATAGAGAATTGCAAAATATAGAAATGACCCAGGTGGAGACATATACAAATGTTTCCTTGTCTCAGCCAGCAGTTTAGACAAAAGAAATAATATTTTCAATATAAAGAATAAAAATACTTTCCAATATAATGAAAATTGCATCATTAGGACTCTTTAAAAAGGTTTAAAAATCATTCAACCGTCATCCTATAATATTCTTTATATCATCTCTAGTGTTATTTTTAACAGGAAAAGACTGTTTAATATTTATTAACGTTCACTTGACAATTTTTTTTTCAGAGCCACAAAATCGTAGCTATTGTTTGTTTTAATGATATTTTAGTTGGAATCTATATTATAAAGCAGAAAAATCTGATATGTAGCTATAATTTGAGTGATCTTTGTATCAATGGGGTTATTATGCATCATAAAATGATTCATGAGAAAACGAATTCAAATGATATTAATTTTAAGTTTTTAATTGTCATTAAAAAAAAAAAAAAACCCTCAGAGGTGTAGAAAGTAACTACTATGAGACAAGGACTGACTTGGCAGAAATGTGAGATCTTTTCTTAGGAATCACACTCAATCAAAGAATAAAAGCAATATCTGTGGAAAATGTTTTGTAAGTATATGTAAAGTAATATGTTATATTTTTGTCCTTTAGCTTATCTTAAATGCATCCAAAATAAAATTGTATATATCTATTATGTTATTGCATAATGAAAATTTTTAGAATTTCATTTATTTTTCTACCTTGTCTTGATTTCCATTCACTTTGCAACACTTTCTTAAGCTCTTTCCTTGTCAACATTCTTTTTACATCATCACAGTACTTAAATATATTAATTTAAACTTTAAATTTTTACTTTTCTATAATCCCATAGTTTACTCTTAATTCCTTTTCTTATGCTTAGTGATTATATTATATTTTCCCCACTGTATTATTTTCAACTTCTCTTTGCCTTCATAATCAAATATGTTTGGCATAAACAATGGTTTTGTTTTTTGTTTTTAATCCTTTTTACAACTTCTCCCTTTTGGATGGAGTGTTTAGTCTGTCTTTAATAATATGCATTGATATGACCATTTTAACATATTTCATCTTGCCATTTGTTCTCTATATGCTTCATTTGTTGTTATTTCCTCTCTTGCCTATTTCCTGTCTTGCTTTGGCTGAAGTGAGTTATTTTTAGTTTTTGTATTCTGTTTTATCTTCTTTATTAATTGCTTTACCTCTTTTTACTTATTGCATGAGAAATTACAACATGCTTAAGTTATCACAATCTGTTAATTTTATCTTCCTCCACAAATAATGTAAAAATATTATGAGTATAGTTCTATTTATTCTTATCATAGCTTCCATCCCTACTTTTAAGACTTTAATACATGTTCTAAGCCCAAATGTACATCATTTTGATTTTTTCATTAAATACTCTTTTAAATAAAAATATGTATTTTATGTATGCATAGACATTTATGTAATAAAGATTTTAAAATGTCTCTTATTATGTACTCATATAATTATGCTTTTTTCATGCTCGTCTTTTCTTCAAACCCTGCTTTGGCTGGCATATTTCTCTTCATCCCAAAAACTGTTTGCTGTTCTTAGATCATAGATCGGCTAAAAGTGATGCCTGTCAGCGTTTATCTGGCAGAAAACTTTTTTTCTTTTGCTTTTATTTTTGTATGGTATTATTTCTGAGTATAGAATTTTTGATGTGCAGTTTTGTTTTGGGGTGTTCTCTTTCCATTTTCCGGAACAGATTGTGTAAAAAAGATATTTCTTCTTATTTAAATATTTGGGACAAATTTCTAATAGAATCATCCGAATCTGGACATTTCTTTTGGGGGAGTTTTGAAGTATGAATTAAATGCCATTAATGGGTATAGTGTTATATTGTTCCTCATCTTGACGAAGGTTTGGCAGCATGTGGCTTTTGAGGAATTGGCTTATCTCTTTTGAAGTTCAATGGAAATTTGTATTTCAAGTTGTTCATAGAATTCCTTTTTACTTTTTAATGACCAAGATATCTCCTGTTTTACTTCTCATACTGGAAATATGTTTTCTCTCTTTTTATATTTTTCAATCTTACTAAAGTTCAATCAATTTTATTGATCGTTTTGAAGAACCAGCTTTGCACTTCTTTGATAATGTCTATTTTTCTTCTTTTTTCTGCATTTCTGCACTTATGTCTATTTCATTCCTTCTGCTTGTTTTGAATTTATTTTGCTCTTCTTTTTCTAATTTTTTGAAGTTTGGAAGTCACATTAATTTGATACCTTTCATCTTTCTTAATATATGCACTTAATTCTGTAAATTTACCTCTCAGGACTGCTTTAGCTACATCTCAAATATTTTGCTATGTTGTACTTTCATTATAATTCTGATTTTTTTTTCATTTGGAATTGTCATATTAGACTAATCTATTATTTCACAATGTGCTATTTAACTACCAAGTGACTTTATAGTTTCCTGATTGTTTTCTATAATTGATATATAGATATATATCAATTATATAAACAATTATATATAATTGATATATAATTGTTTGGTTTCATTATTGTCAGAGAAACTACTTTGGTCTTAATTTTGTTCTTTTAATTTTGTTAAGGTTTGTTTATAACTTGGAAGATTGTCTACCTTGGTGAATATTCCATGAGTGCTTTAAAAAGATGTTTATTCTGCCTTTTGAGTAAGATAATTTAAACACGTTAGATAGATCCTTTGGTTTACTGTTTTGTTCAGATCTACATCCTTCCTGATTTTCCTTCCATTAGTGCTCTGAGTTCTAGTCATAGTCCCAACTATAATTCCTAATTTGTTTATTTATTCTTTCAGCTCTGTCAGTTTTTGTCTTATGTATCTTGAGACTTTGTCACTCGATTTGTACACATTTAAAAGTGTTATATAATCCTGGTGTATTATTTATTTATTGTTATACAACATTTATCTTTGTCTCTAGTAAGTTTCTTTCTTGTAGGTAATAGCATCTTTACTTTTTCATTTATAAAATATATAGTTCACTTGAAACTAAAATTTACGGTGGATAGTTTCTTTCAGCAGCTGATATATGTTATGTCATTTCCTGTGCTCTTCATGATTTCAGATGAGAAATTCAGTCTCATTGATGTAAATTTTCCCTAGAGGTAATATTTAATTTCTTTTTTGGCTATTTTCAAGGTATTTTCCTTGCCATTAGTATTCATTAATTAAATTATGAATGATATAGCTTAGCATAGATTTCTTTGAATTTTCCCTATGTGGTATTAACCCTGTTTCTTTAATTTCTGGGTTCATGATTTTGCCAAATTTGGGAAGCTTTAAGTTATTAATTCTTTGAAAATTCTTTTAGCCCCAATGCATTTCTCCTTGAATTTTTGAACTCTGATGATACGATATTTGATTTTTAGTTATTTACATACAAGCCCCATGACAGGTTCTGCCTGCTTGTTCGTTCGTTCGTTCTTTCTTTCTTTCTTTCTTTCTTTCTTTCTTTCTTTCTTTCTTTCTTTCTTTTCTTTTTCTTTCTCGCTTCCTTCCCTCCTTTCATTCTTTCTCCCACTGTTGTTGAAATTAGGTAATTCTTAATTTTTTTTCCTTAAGTCTACTTATTCTATTCTCCATCTTTTCCACTCTACATTTGAGCTCATCCATCAAGGTTTCCTATTTTGTCCTTCTAGTTTTTCACTTATATTTCACTTCTTTATAACATCTGCTTCTTTGCTTAAATTTTCTATTTTTATTCATTTTAAGAGAATTTTTAATTACCTATGAATATTTATAATGACTGCTTTAAAATCCTTATTAGATAATTCCAACATCTGATTCATCTTGATGTTGGCATGAGTTAATTACTTTTTCTCACTTAAGTATTGATTTTCCTTGTTCTTACTAAAATGGGTGATTTTTTTTATTATGTTCTAGATTGTTTGGCTATTATGGTAAAAGACTCTGGTCCTATTTAAAGCTTTTATTTAGCAGGAAGTCACCTTATTTAAGTTTTATATCTAGGTTCTTGCCAATTTTGTGTGCTGTTGTTCTAAGGATGATGTAATTTTCTATCTTTGAGATACTATTTGGTCTGTTTGGTTTATTTCAATCTAATGGAGCTTACGGTTTTCTGTTGGTGCTACTTGAGGTGATGGAAGACTCTTCAATAGCTGGGCTCTCTGGTGCTCCTCAGTGAGGGAAAGGAACCTCTAGTCTATGGAACAAAGAGCACTTCTGGTCAGAGCACTTGTGGTAGGAAAATCCCCCGTGTGGGTATTCTTGAACAATGCTGAGTCTCAGGATGGATGAGGGAAGTACCAGGCACAATGGGAAAAAAAAGAACATATCTTCTAATGGAATATTACCAATGTGCTCTCCAGTTGAGGCTACTTGTCAGTTCTTCCTGGCTTACCTGGTGTTGTTAATTGGATTCCTGTTTGGTCTCAGTGGGAGGTGGGAGATGAATCTACTCAGGCTGCCTTCCATTGCTAGTTTGGGAGTCAGGAAATGCCAGACCCAGATTTGTTTTGTTGAGTAAGGAATTGTAAAAAACTTTGTGCAATGCTTTTTTCTCCCCCCAGTGCTGTGGTCCCTAACCAATATGCCTTCTTCTTACAACTGTCAGAATTTGGCTGTGGTTGCCTATTTCCCAGGGATTATAGGTATACATAGCAAAGAGAAGCAGGGAGAGATGAGTCTATATGTCATTTTGTCTGGATCAGAAGTAACTATAATTTATTTTGAATCTACATTTTTTTTTCCAAAATGTCATGGCATTTATAATTTAGTAGGAAACAAATACAACTAATATTTGGTCACAAAAATGTGTGATATATTCTATGAAAAAGGCGTTATAAAGTATTGTCAACATTCATATCATGAGAACCTAATATATTCAATTGGGATGTCAAGACATTTTAGAATAAATGACCATAAAGCAAGAAGTTAGAGAGCTAGATAAACCAGGGGGTGAAACAGAGAGAATATCATGTGAAAAAGTATGAAAGCAGTAGAGCAGGGTAACTGAAGGGAAAGGTAAATGGTAAATTTAAAATTAGTGGAGCATATGGTTTAAAGTTTTAGGTGCAGACACTGGATTTTCTTGAAGTACTAGGAAGCTAGTGAATGGTTTTAAGCAAGGGAACGGTAATTATTTTGCAATGTCACCCTGAATGTCATGTCAACTCCTGAAACAGGGAGAAAAAAGGAGATTGGAAGGAAACAGATTGTAATATTACTATCTTTTTGTCTTTTTATCTTAGGGCTACACCCATGGCATATGGAGGCTCCCAGGGGCATAGGGGCCAAATCAGAGCTGTAGACACCAGCCTACACCACAGTTACAGCAATGCGGGATCTGAGCCATGTCTGTGACCTATGCCACAGCTTACAGCAATGCCGGATCCTTAACCCACTGAGCGAGGCCAGGAATTGAACCTGTGTCCTCATGGATGCTAGTTAGGTTTGTTTCCACTGAGCCATGACAGGAACTCCTAGAATTTTGTTTTGTATCGGGAAATTTAGGTCCCACTAGGTAGTTGGGAACATTTAGCTAATTTGTAACACAGTTCATCAAAAGCTTCATCATGAGAGCATGCTTCTACTGAGCCAGAACTCATTTCATATCATTAGCATTTTGAATCACCATTCCCTATCTATTTTCCAAAAGATAACACCCAGCCCAGCTGCATTTTTCAGCACGATAGGCAATCCAGAGCCAGCACTAAATATAATGACATGGAGTCTGCATAAACAATTAACAATTACACCATTCTAAACACACATAACCGAGCATTTAATTTAAATTTAATGAAATAGTCCTTCTATGTTAAATCTGATCCTGAATATTAATGGGCCTGAAGAAAGCATTTTGCTAAATAAAAAGTTAAGATCAGTAAAATGACATTATGAATAGATGAAATCAAATTTTCAAAAGGCTAACTATCAACAAGACTGTGTGTAGGGCATATTATCTTTTTAGTTACACAATAAATGACCATATTTTAAAATTCTGGCCAAAGAAATGTTTCATGCTCTTTTGGAATTAACTGACCATTAAAGAGCTTATAGACACTGCAGTATCTGCTGAGGCAGAGTAGATCAAATCAATCTGTCTTTGTTTAATGGACACTTCTTGGCTCATACCACTTGATTTTCCAACTATATCAAGGATGAAGTCTACATTTGCTGCATGGTTTGTGAGAAAATTTACAAGAGAGAAGTGAGGCAGAAAGAGGTATAAAGTTGATATAATGCAACTAGTATTTGTGAACACTCATTATTTTTAATAGTATGTTAGATAATTTTTATGACATTGAATTTTATTTTTCTATAAAATAATTACCCCTAACTTATAGGTAAAGAAATATGTTTGTGTCACACAGCTTTGAGCACATATTTTAGTGGGTGATTTGAGCCTGCAGTATAGTCTAACTCTAAAGTCATACCTTTTCATTTTAACCAAATGGTATGGCTCCCCTCCCTCATAAACAGATAGATAGGTAGATAGATATTTCAAATTTTAAAGGACAGATGGATATACATAATATCACTTGTTCATTTCTTGTAGCATATTTCCAGAAACATCTTCCAGACAAAGATGATTATAATTATAAGCCCTCTTACAGAATTAATAGGATAAGAGAGAAGGGGTTAAATTAAGACTAACTTATTTTATTTATCACTTATTCCCCTCTCTGTATTTTGTAAGATAATATGATGGGCATGTGCCATAGGAATGAAGTTATAAGAGAGTAGGAAGCACATTAACACATACGAAAATTATAATGTCATGTCAGCATTATACGATGTCACAGCAGAAGTCTTGGGAAGGGATAAATCAATGTACAGTGAAATATTAGCTTCCATGGACAAGATGATGCTTAAGGTGGGCCTTGAAGTAGGGGTAAGAAATACGTAGATGAAAGGGGGGGGAATCATATCTCTGGATTAATACAGGAAAGTAGAAATGAATGGATAATCCTTTTCTAGAAAAGGCACAGATGAAGTTCATGATCTCCTCGTCCTCTTTTTCTTGAATCTTCAACCACTCGATTGAATGGCTTTAGGCTCAGTCTTGCCTGAGTCTACAGTCCCAATTTTACATGGGCAGGAGTCCACCCAAGTGTTCTGTGACTACAATTTTGAACTGAGTTGATAGACAAATTTACAATATCTCTGTCCTAGGTCTCTGTTATTTTTCTGATATTTAGGCTTCCCTGTGTTGTCTTTAGTTTCAATGATGAAATTATTATATGTTATATGTAAATTAGTTTTGTCTCAGTTCATTATCTAAAATTCATGCCTTGCAGATATTCTGCTTGTGTTATTCTTATCCATGTGTATTTCTATGTCTGGAGTTCTTTTCTAGAAATCTAGCACAGGGACTGTGCATGTCTATCTTATAACAGAGCTCCCAAATGCTGATTTGTAGAATGAAAATATATCAGAATCACTTTTTTTTCTAATCACCTCTTTAATTCTGTCGCAATATATATCATAATATGTACAAACCTGCCTGCCTGTCAGAATATATCACCTCCTTAATTAAATTTGACAAATATGGCTGCTCCCTAGCAATATCAGATGTATCTCCAGACAGAGTTCTTTCTGCTGGTATGGGTATCCTTTCAGTATGTACAGTTTATAATACAGTCTTTAAGATAAAATTAAATTTAACTCCAACAACTGTAATTTTTACAGTAAAACCGTAAGTTAGGAATTATTGTTATCATTTTCCAGATCAAGAAGCAGATTCAAAGAAGAGGGAGAATCAAACATTAAATCTAACTTCGTCTCCAAAATCTGGGCTCCTTTCACTTCATAATACTGAATTGCATGTTACAGATGAGTCTGCTTCTTGCCACATCTCAGAAATTGACCCACCTATTTTGGGGGGGGGTGCTGCACAAGGTATGCAGAATTTCCTTGGCCAGGGATTGAACCACACCACAGCAGTGACTCTAGCCACTGCAGTGACAACACAAGGTCTTTAACCTGCTGAGCTACCTGGGAACTCCAGAAGGTGACTCATTTTGTAAGAAGAATATAGTACTTTCATCTGCAAGGTTTTCCATTTGCCTTATAGTCCAGCAATTATTTAGGCAAGTTGCTAAGAGGCTAGCATGCTGTTCTAAGACAGAGCCTATCCAAGTGAAAGAAATGATGAGATTTGCCTGGCAATATTATACAAGATGGATAAAGCAATGGCTTTCTGGAGCTGGCTTGCAGCTGCCGAAAGCCATTTTCTAACATGTCTTCCCAATACCTCATTTTATGATTTTACACTGGTAGCTTAAAATGAGCTATGGTGGGATTATTTACACAACAGATATTGACAAAGGCTTAATTTTGAGCACTTTCATTTCAGAAAGGTGGCTGCTAATCATGTACTGGTAGACCACAATGTAAGAGTTTGCTATGGTAAATTTACTGTGGATTAGTGGAGAGTGTGGTAAATTTCTCCAGAGCCAAGATTATAATGTGGTAAAAGGAAATATAGAACAATGATGCATGTATATAAATATAACAATTTATATTGTTTATATTTATAAATTAATTAGCTGTAGGAAATTAAGGAACTTTAAGGGCATATATTTATAGAATGCTGCCAACTCATTCAACGGATTTTCAATGGCCTGTTTGTATTTAAGTTACTCCTAAAAGTATTATTCTTATGACTGTTACTTCTCTGTTCATGCAATTTATGTCTACGAATTTTATCAACCCTGTAATTCATTGTAACTACACAGTCCATTATTTGTATATAATAAGGAAATAATATTTTTTCATGAGCTTACATTTCTAGTGCTCTTGATTCCTTTATCCTTTTGGACATCCAGATTTCTATTGGATATTATCTTTCTTCCACCTGAAGAACCTCTTTTAAAATCCTAGCCTGGGAGTCCCCATCGTGGCGCAATGGTTAACGAATCCGACTAGGAACCATGAGGTTGCGGGTTCGGTCCCTGCCCTTGCTCAGTGGGTTAAGGACCTGGCGTTGCCATGAGCTGTGGTGTAGGTCGCAGACGCGGCTCGGATCCAGCGTTGCTGTGTCTCTGGCGTAGGCAGGTGGCTGCAGCTCCGATTAGACCCCTAGCCTGGGAACCTCCATATGCCGCAGGAACGGCCCAAGAAATAACAAAAAAAGACCAAAAAAAAAAAAAAAAAAAATCCTAGCCTGAGTTATATACATTCGTCTTCATTTTAACAACTTGTTTATATTTTACTGAAGTCAGCCATACAATGAGACACCAACATCAAATGCTTTCACTGACATCTGGAATCTGAAAAAAGCACACAATGAACTTCTTTGCAGAACAGATGCTGACTCACAGACATTGAAAAACGGCCTCCAGAGGAGACAGTTCGAGGGGTGGGGGGATGTGCTTGGGCTGAGGGATGGAAATCCTGTGAAATTGGATTGTGATGATGATTATAAAAATACAAATGTGATAAATTCATTTGAGTAATAAAAATTTGTTTATATTTTAAACTTATTTTTTAAATTTCCTGCATATGTTTTTGACATGCATCTGAAGATCATTACTGAGTTCATTTGAGGATTTTTTTTGTTTAAAATGATATCTATACTTTCTATCACATATTCTAAGTAATTATGGTCAGTACTAAAAATTCCATTTAAAATTTTATGTTATTTGAGAACTTTGTGATCTTTATCAATTTTTTTTTTCATTTGGCCACACCCACAACATGCAGAAGTTCCTGGGCCGGGGATCTAACCTGTACTATAGCAGTGACAACACTGGATCTTTAACCCACTGACCACAACAGAACTCCCCAAAGGTTTTATTTTATCTTATTAAAAACAATTTTTTTTGTGTCTTTTTAGGACCACACCCCAGAATATGGAGGCTCCCAGGCTAGGTGGGTCCAAATGGAGCTGCAGTTTCTGGCTTACACCACAGTCACAGGAACGCCAGATCTGAGCCACATCTGAGACTCACACCACAGCTCATGGCAACACCAGATCCTTAACCCATTGAATGAGGCCAGGGATTGAACTTGCATCCTCATGGATACTAGTCAGATCCATTTCTGCTGAGCCACGATGGAAACTCCTCTCCAATAATTTTAAATAACAGACTGTATATGATCTTGGCTTTGAAATATGAACCTTATAATCTGCACAAACTATGATGAATTTTGAAAGCTTTTTGATTTTTAATGTATATTTTCATAACTATGTTACTTCTTGCTAAATGTTTTTTCCATTTTTTAAATATGCTTTAATCCAATATTTCAATCCCTTTCTGCCTTTATCTTTGAACTCTCCTGAAGAGTAATTCTAACATCTACACAGTTACTTCCACTAATCCCCTAGACCCCAACAGAGAATTATCACGTGTAAATGTATTTTCATACTACTATGATATGATATATTTGATATCACAAAACATGAAGAATTTAATTTCAAATTCTTCTGCCTTAAGTGGATGAATTTTAATCCCCCTTCTCTGAAGCATTCACCTACTTCAAATTTAAATCCATAAAGCTCTATGATTTTAGCTTGCTTTAATTTTATATTTCTGGTTCACTTAGATGTTTTGTTTTGTTTTGGCTTGGTTTCAGTAAAATTGTCTCTTTTTTTTTCATTTTATTCATTATTGACCTCTGGAGAAGTGGGCGTTGCAAAAAGAGAATTGACACAACTATCTTGACTGAAGTTCATTGTTCATCATGCACTTCATTAGTGAAGAGCACACATAGGTGTGCGGATGTGGGTCTAGTCTATAAAGCAGACAGAAAATCTTTATAACTAAAACAGGTATCCTGAGGATTTTCTGTGACACTGAATTCATATTTCACATGTGAAATCTCTTTATCCATCCTTTTCCCATTTTTACTTTTCCTATACTTTTTTTTTTTTCTCTCTTTTTAGGGCTATACCCTTGGCATATGGAAGTTTCCAGGCTAGGGGTCGAATCGGAGCTACAGCTGCCAGCCTACACCACAGCCACAGCAACGCAGGATCTGAGCCGTTATCTGTGACCTACACCACAGCTCATGGCAACGCCAGATCCTTAACCCACTGAGCAAGGCCAGGGATCGAACCCGCATCCTCATGCATCCTAGTTGGGTTCGTGAACCATTGAGCCAGGAAGGGAACTCCTACTTTTCCTATACTTTCTAGTTCAGTTGTGCAGACTGGAATGAATATATCCAAATTGCTATCAATAGACTTCTCAAGACATTTTTGCTAAAATGATTTACCACACTTGTAGCAGTGTACTTAATTTCCAATGTCTCACCTGTCCTCCTAAAATATTTTCTTTGAAAATAAGTAATGATCTATGTAAAGATTCATCACATATCTAAAATTGACTCTGGATAATTTTACAACTCTTAGACAGACTACCCCTTCTCCAATACCTCCTTCCTGACTTTTACATCTGCATTATACAAACACCTCTATTACTCTTACCCCAAAAAAAGCATTATAGTTGCTGCACAAGCTGAGAGTTTTATAGTCAAGTTTCTACAGCACACTAAATTGACTGATATAAATAAATCCAAAGGATCAAAATTAAGTATTTCCGGGGTAAGTTCATCTTACAGGAATCAGAAAAGTTTACACTTGCACTTCCTATTCAGGAGGAATTCATTTTACAAAAGTAAACATATTTTTCTATACTGTTTTTTCTTTTTGATTATTGTTTCTTACTAAGTAACTCAATGGAACTCTTCTCATTTATAAGGGTGGTCTGGCTATTAATGTGGAACATATGACATGTGCTGAATGTGCTAATGAAAATTATCACTGACATAGCATTTCCTCCAAGCTGTAAAATACAGGACACAGACACACTGATTAGTCACCATGACAGAATGAGCACTTGAGAATTACTTTTCTTTGCATATCATTTAAAAAAAATCAATTAGATGAATGTTAGAAATCAATATTATTTAATGTAGAAAAACAAAGAAAAAAGCACAACTCTGCCAGTTATTGCCTCCTATTTTTTTTTTTTTTTTTTGGACTGACAATCTTGGGAGAAGTCACTTAGAAAAAGATGTAATAAAGGTCACCTTCAGCTGCAAGAATTACCCTTTTGCTTCTTTTCAGAAGCATGATGCTATCAAGTCCAATACACAGTGAAAAGGTACATCATTGGACAATTGTGATATTTTATAAATAAAATTTGAAAATTGCTTTTTGACAATAAACCAAAAAAAAAAAAGAGTATTTTATTGTGTCCTTCCCTTTCCTCTTACTACAATTTGTTATTGCATTTTTTCCTAGTTTTGTGGTTGCTTGTAAAATGTCAAACCGAGCATATGGTATTATTTTTGAGACCTGTGAATGCCACACAGCAAGGTATTGAATCTATCTGAAAGCCTCTGATACAAATTAATTCCATAATTTTATATGTTTCTGAGAAGCTCAAGAGAATATTTTTGCCTTTATTATAAAATTCTATACATAAAGTAAATCTATAACTGTCTTTTAAAAAGTAGCATTATGAGAAATAACATAGAAAAGATCTCACATAGTGTTTTGAGCAAAGTCTATATTTAAGTTTTGAATCATTCTCTGACAGTTGGCTCTGGAGTTGACTTTGGAGTGTTATGATCTCTTGATCAAATATGTTATAAATTATTTTAAGTAACTAAAAAAAACCAGATAAAAATCAAAAGCATATAAATCACTTTTACTGTAATATTCTCATGCTATAACAAGAAGCTATGGTCTAATTTGGAAATTTGTAAACAGGGAAGCTATCCTTTTTGATATTATCTCACTTATCTGCAGTCCAGTCTGTTGTTTTCCTAAGGATGATTGCCATAATTTTTTAAAGATCTCAATCCAATGTCACCATCCATGAGACCTCCCCTATCTTTATCTCATTCCATAGTCTTATATCACTACACACTTAGTTTACCCATGTATTATATTCTTTAGCTTAGCATAGTCTGTTTCTCCCCTTAAGTATAAGTCATTTATGAATTTTTCCCTTCTACTTTTTTATTAAAGTGTAGATGGCTTTCAATATTATATTAACTTCAAGTGTACAACATAGTACTTCAACTTTAAGAATTGCCCACCATGATAAGTCTAGTTATCATCCATCACCATACAAAGTAATTACAATATTATTGACTACACTCTCTATTCTATATATTATATCTCGTTTATTTTGTAACTAGAATTTTGTACCCCTTTCAACTGTTCCCCACCCCCCAATCCTCCTCTTCTCTGGCAAACACCAGTTTGTGCTCTGTGCTATGCATGTTTGTTTTGTTTGTTCCTTTCTTTTGTTTTCAGATTCCACATGTAAGTGAAACCATGCAATATTTGTTGTTTTCTGTCGGACTTATCTCACTTAACATCATACATATAGGTCCACCCATGTATTATATTCTGTATTTCTGTGTATTTTTGTGGCTATTGAATTGGTGTCTTACTCTTCACTATGCTGAAAGCAGCTTGAACTAGGGTCTAGGGTCTAGTTCTGTTTATCACTATCTTTTCTATTACTGAGTGCAAAGTCAACAATGTAGCAAATACCAGTTGAATAGACATATTCATAAATGAATGATCTGACTCTTAGGTCTAATGTGAAAAGTTTCTATGCTCAGAGATCAGACTTACCTTCCTACATACACTTTATTTGATTCCATATATTGTTTCATAAAGATGATCCATTTAAAATATTAGCCTAATATTTTTAAAAGAGACATTCATATTCCACATGCTATCATAACATTCAACACTTCCATTGTCTCATTCATAGATGCAGTCTGGCATCAAATATTTCTTGCTTAGCAACACTTTATTTCCAACCCTTTGTGTTTAAAAATATGTCTTATCTTGTATATTTATTCTCAAACATATTCATTTAATTGTTTCTAGATTATTCAGTAATTTTACAATCATTTTCATGTGCCTACAGTGTGGCAAACATTGACAAAATGAAGCTTAAAAAGTACCATGACATGCTGTCAGTGATTAGATTACAATGTGATGAGGGCTAATGTGGTGGTAGTTACATGACGTTTCAAAAGTAGAGTAATAACATTTATAGCAAAATGAAATTCAGAAAATCTTCCCAATAAAGTAATTATTAAGTTTATGGAACAGAAAGGGGTAAGAAAAAATAAGGAGAATTTATAAGTAGAAGTAATAACATTTTTGAACACACAGAAGAGTATGATGGCGCACTTCATTCTGACTGGAATAAAGATTGTCGATAAGTGAGAGTTGGTAGGAAAGGTAATAGAACCAGGAACAGGCAGCATTATGAAAGGTCCACTGGAAAGGCCACTTGGCAGTGGAATTCTCTCCTCACAGAGAAAATAACTTATATTCAAAATCATTTCTAACTTCCTTAATTTTACACCCTGGATTGAATCTTGTGATCAGATCTTATAAATTCTCTCTTTCAATGGATTTAATATCTTCTCTTTCTCACCTCAGTCACTTGATTGGTTCACCTCCTTTGCTCCAGAAAGAGGACAATAACCACCCTCATGTTCTTTCTGCTTCACGGCTTGACCTCGCAGCCATCCTGCAATTACCACACTGTCTCCTCAGAATTGTCTTCTCCTCCTTCTTCCATATTGTGTCTCTATCCCTACATCCTCTTAGAGGATGAAGAATAGCCTATTCCCATAAAAAAAAAAAAATGGATAAATGTGGGATGGCACTTCAGATTATTCAAAATGGTAGATGATCAAGTTGATGTGGCTTATTTCCATGAAGTGGAAGGACAAGGTGTTGAGAGAGTTTGAAGAGAAAGGAAAATGTTTGGAACACCCATTGAGTTAAATAGAACTATGTAGATATGGAAATACTATTGGTATCACTGAAGGCACAACTGTGATTTGACAATAGAAACTTACTTGTTGGCCAGATTCATATTTTGTGATGTCTCTAGTAACTTGAGGAAATTGTTAAGGGAAAAAAGTGGAAAAAGCAAAAGAAATGACAACAGTAATTAAAGTCCCACTCTTGATATCTGATCAGTTACTAAGGCCTATGGATTTTATTTTACGTATCTATATTTTCTGTTTATTTTTGCTAAAAAGTTCTTATTTAGATCTTGTTTAGATCATAATGCTTTATGCCCTGTAACATGAAGTAACTTTCGAATTCACTTTCTACTTGCAATCAATCATTCAAACTGTAATTAAATAATTATTTATCAATACCAATTGTGTGCCAGGCACCAACTAGTCTTGTTATACAAAGGTAATTTTAAAAAATAATTCTAATGCAGTTTATAGATTAGTATAGATGATAGATTACATACACAATGGGAGATCACAATAGAGGAAGTACTAAAAGGAGGGATATATGTTGATGTTAAATTTTGTAATGAAGCATTTGACCTAATGAAGACAGCAAGGCATTTTCTGAAAAAAGTGAAAGATTAGCTGAGAGATGAGTGATAAAATTGGAGTCGCTTAGGTTAAGAGAGGATGAAAAACAGTCCTGGGCAAAAGAATGGTTATAGATGTAAGTATTATATTGTAGAAGGATGGATGGTACTCAGGAAACAAAAACACAGAGAAGCTAGAACATGGAGAACAACTCAAAAGAAAATAGAAGAGAAAAATGAAGAACAGATCCTTCAGACCATTGAAAACAAAAAGAAAGCTCTGAAAAGTTACTTGGGGTCAATTCATTTAGGCTTCTATAGACTAAATTAAAGAGCAATAGGAAGCCATGAATGATTTTAAAATAGATGTTTGTTGTAGAGGTGTGGCTGTTGGGGTGGAGGAGAGTATGACTGTGAGACATGATTCTTTTACCTTATAAGTAAGCAACTCCAGTTGCAGCACAGGAATGGACTGGAAGACAGAACGAGTGCAGGTGTATTCATTAGAAAGCTAATGCATAAAATTAGGCTAAATTTATTCTTGATTCGAATCCTAATTTTAATAGGCCTCTATCCAGTAGGCTTACATTCAAATGACTCATGTTGATTTAGATTAGCCTTGTAGGACCGGTGAAAATGGGGAGACGGCAAAGATGCTGGATTTATTTAAAGGTGTTAAAATCAACTGAAAACATAGGTGTGGGACTAATGTAAGGGAGGTATCCAGAATTTGGCTTTAGGCTACATATCTTCCTTTAGTCTTTCTCCAGTGCATGCATACCATCTCTCCAGCTGCCACCAGAGTGCAGTTCCAAACATTGCTAAGATTTGGAAGCTTCTATGCATAAAATCCTTCCCAAAAATTCCTACACTATTTTTAAAGCTAAAAATCCTAGAATGTTATATTCTTTTTAATGTTTTCTACCACCATCTTTTTACCCAATTACACTGAACTACTCATCTTTTTTTCTTAAGGATAATGTATTCTTAAGAATAAGCCACCCCTTCTGGCTTAGTTTATGCCTTTCTTTATCACCTTCATCTTTTTCCGTTTTTCATATGTATCAAGACTTTAATGCCTGACTCAAATAACTTTAAATGTTATGTCACATGTGACTTACATAAAATATATTATTAACACTCCACTTCTACTCTATGAGCCCTTGGAATTTTACAACAGCTGTAGGACAGGATTTTTTGTGTTCTTGTTTTTTTGTTTGTTTGTTTGTTTTGTTTTGCTTTGCTTTTTTAATTTTTATGGCTGCACCTGTGGCATATGGAAGTTCCCAAGCTAGGGGTTGAATCAGAGCTGCAGTTGCTGGCTTATGCCACAGCCACAGCAATGCCAGTCAGAGATGCATCTGTGACCTGTGCAGTATCTTATGGCAACATTGGATGCTTAACCCACTGAGCGAGGCCAGGGGTCAAACCTGAATCCTCATGGAAACCAGTTTAGTTCTTAACCCACTGAGCCACAAAGGGAACTCTGGGACAGTATTTTTTTTTTATTAATGTAGTGCAACTTGGTGTGCAGCTCTCTATGTCCTTCCCTAAATTCTACCATTAATCATGAAATCTCAAAGAACAAGGACAATTTTTATTCCTCAGTGAATAAAAATAGTGAGTTATTAACATGTGTTTTTTATGTATGACACTCTATGCTATTCATTTAAATGTGCTATAACCAGTCCAATTTATGTATAAAATTTCCATTTCAAAAATAAGGATATTAAGCTTTAAGGAGGTTCAGTACATTTCCCAAATCAAAATTGGTATAGAAAGAACTGAGATTTCAATTTCCTTTTTTCTGGGTTTCAAAATCTGAGCTGTTTCAACTGGAACATTTTTTTAAAAAGTCTTTTAACCAGTGTCCATTTATCTAGGAGAAACAAATGGTATCAATTTGTATTTTACTAATTGTGCATAATGGAGCTATGAAAGGATTAAATTGTAATAAGAGAAATCACTTTTAAGGAATGGGTATAAATTTGCGTCATCAAAATTCAATTTAAAAAATAAAACAAATAGGAGTTCCCTGGTGGCTCAGTAGATTAAGGATCTGCAATTGTCACTGCTGTGGCTTATGTAGCTGCTGTGGCGCAGGTTTGATCCTTGGCCCTGGAACTTCTGCATTTCACAGGCACAGCCAAAACATTGCTTTTTAACTTTAAAAATGAATAAAATAAAAAATTAAAATAAGTAAAATAACAGCAACAAAACTTTGCATGGCTTTTTTTTTTTTTTTTTTTTTTTTTGTATTTTTAGGGCCGCACCCACAACATATGGAGGTTCCCAGAGTAGGGGTCAAATTGGAACTGTAGCTGCCGACCTACACCACAGCCACAGCAACACACAGGATCCGGATCTGAGCCTTGCCCAAGACCTACACCATAGCCCTCGGCAATGCCGGATCCTTTAACCCACTGAGCAAGGCCAGGGATTGAACCTGAGTTCTCTTGGGTACTAGTCAGATTCGTTTCCACTGAGCCATGATGGGAACTCCCCTGCATGGTTTCTAAGAAAGAAATTCTAATTCCTTTTCCTTATTCTCAAGATTTAGTAAGACTCTTATTGGGCCCTTAGAATCTATCTTTTCAATATTAATCCCAGTTGATTACTGTAAATTATTTGCAAATAATATTTTGAGAACCATTATTCTAGAATCAGAATAGATTGCTTTACTCAATGTGTGAAAACATTACACTGAGAAATCGTTGCATTGTTCTGTTACTGGCAACCTGACTATAGTCAGCAATTGAGAATGTCTATATATTTTAAAAGCAGACTTCACATAAAGAATACTCAAAGAAAAAAATATAGAGGACATATATTGAAAGAATGTGTTATGCTTTATTCTTCCAGATTCTGACTAGAAGTTGATAGACATACTTATCTATCTAGGATTTGAAAGGAGCACAGGTATTTATCTCCACAAAACTTCAATAACAGAAATAGACTGTAACCTTTGTGAGATGCCTCAGGAGACATGACCATATAAGATGCCCCCCTCCTTTATTGCTCAATAAGTAAAAATGCAGTCTTTAGAAATTTTACTGTTGTCTATTATTGATATAAAATTGGTTTCAACTATTTCAGAGTGTATCCAATGCATAAATACAATTTCTGGAACAAAGGAATTATTCGTATAAAGACTGCTTGCTTTAGTAATGAAGAGTGCTTATAATTATACATATAAAATATCCTGCATATAATATTTATCAACTTATATGTTATGAATAGACGTAAGTCAATGTGACATTACTTACATTTTTGCATAACATAATTTGTAAGTAATTACTCAAAAATTATATTTGGAGTTTTGTAATTACTAACCATTAATATATCAGTTCTTTCATCATTTTTATAAAAAAAGTATCAGGTGTTCATATGGAAAATTAAATTTGCTTTACATCCTTTTTTTCCTTCTTATGGAGTCATAAGATTGTTTTATATTCTATTACATCTTCTTTACTTACTGTTTATAAATTGAGTGTTGAATGCTTAGATGGATCTTCAAATATTATATTCACATTATAATCTATGTGAACTGAGCTAATTATTAGAGTTGCCATATAAATGTGATGTTTTCATCCAACTTTAAATAAAATCTGTAGTAAAATCTGTAGTATTTAAAAATACACATCTATCACTTATCCATTAATGGTAATATACAAGTATGTATTGTAATATACATGCTAAGTTTATGTTTTCAATGCTTGAATAATTGGATGTAGGTATATAAATGCATTTATCATTTGCTAATGTACTTAAAACAAAATTTCGCCTATAAGGCAATGTATTTTAAACATACTTTAATGTTTACAATATCTTTGTGTGGGATCCTAATGAACAGTTTTATGTAGTGAAGACCATATAATTAAAACTATATCCCAAAATATGAAATATCCAATATCTGTCAAAGAGGAGATGATATTCACTAAAGATTTTGCATTCTCAGATCAGTGATTTTTATTGCTGTTGTATATTTTTCATGTCTTTAATTTTCTTTTAATGTTGTTTCAATGTCTTTGATTGTCTCATGTTTGTGTAAAAGCTTGAATAATGGACTCATTCTCAGTGAAGCAATTAATGTTTCATACCAAGAGGAAGAACCACTAGTGACTAGATTAATGGCACTGGGGAATCACTAAGATTGAACACTAATGGAAAAGAAAGAACTGAAAAGAGAAAACAAAGAGCACTAAAAATATCTCAAAAGCAAGATAAAACCAAAATGTTGGAAGAAAAAGTAGCACAAAGGGAGCACAATCATTTAATGAGATACATTGACAGAGGTAAGAACCTATACATGTGGCTAAGATAGTCTTGGCATTCTTCTAAGCTTGACTAAGCTTTAGGCAGATTTGTTTCCAGACTACAGACCTCCTTCTTAGAGCATTTAAACTTTGCAATTATAAATTATTTCTCCTTTTCCTTTGATATGTAAATCTTCTTGCAGCTTCTTGCCAGTTCCACTTTAGAATTTGTCTTTCTCAAGGATCTGGAAACCATGTCTTTGTAATGTAATCAAGAAAGGTAGTGCCTCTATCTCCCCCTCCCCATCTCTGTAGGAGGGTGGGAACCTTTGGTAAGTGCCAATTAGCAAAGACAGATGACCTAATCACATTGGCCATTCTCTCCCCTACTGTCCTGCAGTACTTTCCATTAGTTTACCCTATAGTGCTTAAAATCTCTTCCAACATTTGTTTTAATGTGGTTGAGTTCAGTCTCTCGCCCTTCTTGCAGTAGTCTTGACCCTACTGCCGTAATCTTGAACAAGTTCTTCCTTGACTGTTTTCATTATCTGCTGCAAATTTTCTTTCACAAATCTTACCAGTACTATAAATTATAGACTCTGAATTTTTAAAATAAAATACAAGTGTTCCTGTTGTGGCTCAGCAGAAACGAATGTGACTAGCATCCATGAGGACACAGGTCCAATCCCTGGCCTTGCTTGGTGGGTTAAGGATCTGGTGGTTGCCGTGAGCTGCGGTGTAGGTTGCAGATGCTGCTTGGATCCCGCATCGCTGTGGCTGTGGTGTAGGCCAGCAGCTACAGCTCTGACTCAAACCCTAGCCTGGGACCCTCCATGTGCCATGGGTGTGGCCAAAAAAGACAAAAAATTAAAATAAAATACATGAGGGACTTATTTTATGTCCTCCTTCCTCCTCTAGGTCCTGCCTCTTTTCTCTTACATTTAAATTTGGTATATATGTCTTTTAAAAGTCACTAGCTGACTGAACAGATGATTGGCTCAGTTATGCCAAACAATTCTGCTGGAAATCAGAGGTTGACCTTTGGAATTTGTCTTTTGATATTTCAAGTTTAGCACATCTGGCAAAGGCTTTTCTCAGTAAACATTCTGTTCTAAGGTAACAGAACAGTAATATTGAATAATTTCTCAAAGTCATACTATGTATATAGATATTTTTATTTTCTACTCTTCAATACTATGCTAAGTGATTTTTGTAAAAATTACTCCTTATTAATTCTACATTCAAAATAGCTTTACTGTGCCTGATTGCCCTTTCTTTGGATTATTTTGAAGCAGACTGTTCTTTCCAATATTTTGTTCATAGCTTTCTTTTACTAATCCATTTCTTTAAACTCTCATATTCTATATTTTTCATTGTGTCCATGAAGTGAATGTTTTCTTAAGAACAGGAGATCAGTACTCCCTGTACTACCTAGGAGATCAGTACTCCCTCAAGTTTCATTTTCAACCTGATTAGCTGTACTAAGACTCAAACTGTGATTTTGGTGGGTAGTGGGCCTACCCCAGGATAGCCTGTTGAGTTGAGCTCAAATATTATTTGTTAGCTTAGTTAAAATGCAGTGATAAGCTTGGTATATAAAATTTCTATGAAGTATATGTGATTCTTTGAAAACTAAGTATGCAAGTAAAACTAATTTGCATTAATATATTCTAAATAATTATGATAGACAGTTGTTTCCTTCCCTTTAGAACTGATGTGTCATTAATGTAAATGTGCTAAAGTATTCTGAGTTCTTTAGATTGAAAATATATATTATATGATAAAAATTTTAAATATCAGAACCATACCTTCCAATCATGAGGAAAAACATAAATAAGAACTCCCTAAATCTAGCATAATTTTTGGTTCTCTCAGAGATCAGCCCATGAAAAATTAATATTTCCTATTATAACCAATGTACATTTAAATTATATTGCCCCATATTATCAACTTCCACTGATATCTCATTTAAGCCCTTGATTAAGTCTATTCTGTTTAGTTCTTTTAATACATTTTGAAATTTATCTTAATGACTTTCATTTTTATTTTTGCAAGTTTATTAGACTAACTTTGTCTTATTTGTAAAAGTTCCATTATATACTATTAAAAAAAACTTAGCTTAACATAGATAAACATTGACCTTTCTACACAGTTTAATTGTTCTATTTCAGCCCTTCTTTCATTATCATTAATTTTATCTTTTATTATATTTTTAAAAATTTCCCCTAAATTTTATGTTTATCCCTTCCTATGAAGTCAAACTGATCATAGAGAATTAAATAAATCATTATTTAAAACATTATTGTTGATTTTTTTGATATGACACCACCTCTTTGTCAAAACATTATTTGTGAATATGCATACTTTGTGAGCAATTGCTGTCAGAAAATACACTTAACTTGCAAATTTAAAATGTATATGCTAAGACTTCAATAAAAAAGTTAGGGAAAATTTAGAGACACTGGAAATTATATTGAGATGTTTATACAAAATAGGAAAATGTAGTACCATAATTAGAATCATTATAATAATAATTATTAGGCACTATATAAGGCTCACTATGCTGAGAAATCATTTTATATGTTTTGCATATTTTAAATCATTTAATCTTCCAAATAACACCATAACGCTTCCCATTATACAAATATAAAAACTGGAGTTCCTGCTGCGGCTCAGTGGTAATGAAACTGACTAGTACCCACAAGGATGGGGTTCGATCCCTGGCTTTGTTCAGCGGTATAGGGATCCGGCATTGCTGTGAGCTGTCATGTAGGTCACAGATGCAGCTGGGATCCGATGTTGCTGTTACTGTGGCTGTGGCTGTGGCATAGGCCAGCAGCTGTAGCTTCAATTGGACCCCTAGCCTGGGGAACTTCCATATGTTGCAGGCGGGACCATTAAAAATATACATGTATACAAAAACTGAGGAAGTGAACATTAATTTCATATTTATACTGTATTAAAAAGAGAAATAGGATTTCCCTTGTGATGCAGCTTGTTAAGGACTTGAATTATCACTGCAATTGTTGCCATGGCATGGGTTTGATCCCTGGCCTGGGAACTTCCATATGCTGTGGGCATGGCAGAAAAAAAAAAAGAGAGAGAGAGAAACAAATGTATTATAAAAAATTGGTGGTGACCCTAAAAGATAAATTCTACCCTGTTAAAAAAAGAAAAAAAAAAACTATCAAATTTTCAATATATTTAGTTGATTTTGTCAAGTTTCAGGTCTCTATTAATTGTACTTGTACTTTAAAAAATGATTTTTCTACTTTTTCCATTTTCATGACTTTGAAAAAAATAATCCCAAACATAGTTAGGGGCTGGATAGTAAATGTTTTTTTAAAAGCAACATGACATAGCAAGACAAGTTTTGTAAACCAAGAACACTTTGAAATATGTATCTACTGTTTACAAATTAATGCAATGGCTTATGGAAGTTTCCAAGGTCTTACACAATATCAATGCTTTTTACTATTAAGTAAACGTATTAAAAGTCTGTGGTTGTTGTGAATTTTAAATAAAATTGTTTTATATAAAATCACTGGGAATTCCCGTCGTGGTGTAGTGGTTAATGAATCCGACTAGGAACTATGACGTTGCGGGTTCTATCCCTGCCTTTCCTCAGTGGGTTAACGATCCGGCGTTGCTGTGAGCTGTGGTGTAGGTTGCAGACGCGGTTCGGATCCCGCGTTGCTGTGGCTCTGGCGTAGGCTGGCAGCTGCAGCTCCGATTGGACCCCTAGCCTGGGAACCTCCATATGCCACGGGAGTGGCCCAAGAAATGGCAAAAAGACAAAAAGACAAAAAAAAAAAAAAAAAAACACTACCATAGAGAAGATATATATATTTTTTATTTCCCTTCTTCCAGCAAGAAATCTGATTTCCAACAATTTTAACTCATTTTCTCCAACACACATAGTTTCAGAATTGCTGCACTCACACCACTGTACTAAACAAACCTACTTAAATGAAGATTTATGTGCAGTTTTTTTGTTTTTTTGTTTTTTTTTTGTCTTTTTGCTATTTCTTTGGGCCTCTCCCGCGGCATATGGAGGTTCCCAGGCTAGGGGTTGAATCGGAGCTGTAGCCACCGGCCTACATCAGAGCCACAGCAACGCAGGATCCGAGCCACGTCTGCAACCAACACCACAGCTCATAGCAACGCCAGATCCTTAACCCACTGAGCTAGGGCAGGGATCGAACCCGCAACCTCATGGTTCCTAGTCGGATTCGTTAACCACTGCGCCACGACGGGAACTCCTGAGAAGATATTTTTTAAAAGGTGACTTATCTCTCTCTCTCTACTTATCTGAAGTATTAAGGCGTTCTCATAATCAGGTTTTTCAGTACATTACATGGCTTTAGAATTCCCTTTTTCCTCTTACTATTTTGGGTAGCATGCCAGTTATTTTGGGTAGAAGGCCAATTGGTCTTACAGAAACCACTTATTTTTAAGACCGCAATTAATGAAAAATGTATGGATGAACATTGTTGTTTAGATAAGACACATGCAATATCCAGCTTGAAATGTGCATTTAGGACTAAATGAAGGACTTTATGGCATAATGATTTAAAAGAATGGTTGACATAAACTGCAAAAAGAAATTTAGATTTTAGAAATATTTGGAAACAGAGCTCACATGCTGTCACTAATGGTTGTCTTTCTGATATCATGGCTGTGTCTATATGTGTATAGAAAAGAATTTAATCTTGCCCAAAGAGTGGTCTGGCCTTTGCCCTTGGGTTCCGGGAGATAATCTCTAAACCTTTGGCAAGTGCTTGTTAGAATAATTTTTATTTGCCTGTAGCCTTCGGTCACCTGGTTATTTTAACAAGGAGTTTGGGATGATACTGCCTTAGTTAATTGAGGAGTCTACCGTATCTTTGTGATGTCTGTGTCCCAATAAAGACTCTGGACTCAAAATTCAAGCAAGCTTCCGTGGTTGGCAATATTCTGTGCATATTATCAAACATTAATACCAAAGACCTAATGTTCCCGACTACAAAAACAAATAGAAGATCGATGTTTGGAACTTTCTCGGACTCTGCCCTATATCTCTCTTCCTTTGGCTGACTCTAACATTTATCCTTTAACTATCATAAACCTTACCTATGATTAAAACAGCTTTTGGTGAGTACCACAAGTCCTTCTAGAAAATTAATAAATATACTGCAAGTCTTTCAAGAAAATTGTTAAGTGCAAGAATAATTTGGGGTACCCCTGAACTTGCAACTGATGTCAGAAGCAAGAGGAGTCTTTTTGGACTCTTCCTTAAGTTTTCAGTATGTCAATTTTTTTTAGCACCTTGTAGAAAATATGTCCACCAAGAATATTCAAGTGTGATGTTCTGTGGTAGATATGGATTAGATATTCAGCAAAAGATTTTCTTCTCCTGCCTCTCTGTTAAACTTTTTTTCAATCTTCCCTGTATATTGATAAGATCATGTGTCTAAATTCTCACTACTTGGCTATGAACACAAGTCAGACATAACATCAAGACTTAGACACTTAATTCTTGGAGTATGTACTGAAAGTCTTTCTGACTTTACATCCAGCTATCAGCTATATTCCACCAAGGCAGTCTTAAAAATACACATGAAAGACCCTAGGAAGGAAGAAAGATTCTAGGAGGGCCAGGAATGTATGCTACATGTGGCAGTAGGAAAGTTGTCTGTTCCCTGAGCCACAACCACTTAATAGCCTTGACTTCGATGTGAGTGAAACATCTATCTTTATTTTGTTAAATAAGATTTGGAGATATTTTTGTTACCAAGCATAATATAGTCTAACCCAACTAATCCTTCAAACACATGCTTAGTGGATGTAGAGAAAACGAACAAACTCTCTTTGCTTGTTAGTGAAAAATTCAAGGAAAGATACACTGAGTGGCTTCGTTTGAGTCAGAGAACACCCTCCCACCCCAACTTCCTACTCCCTGGAAGAGAGGTTAAGATCAACTTTTAATAACAAGGAGGATCCATAGGAAATGTATAAATAAGAATAAAAGAAAGCCTTAAAAAATGGGTGCTGGACAGCTAATCCTATTTTTGTCCATCATGGTGGAGTTTGGGATTTCAAGTTTCTTTCTAAGATGATTTGCTGCTACAAAAATTTATGTCTGTGTGAATGTTCCTTTTATTGCTGTATAAGATATACAAGCTATAAATTCAAGCTGTAGGCTTAATCTTATTGTCAGGGTGAATAATATTGTATATCTGTATGTATAAGCATGAACCTTTGGTCACCTCTGTGTTAATTGTCCTGTATTTTACCTGTATTGATTGTTTTCAATTGCATCTATGTAGAGAAGTTAAATTTAATCAAAAGTAAAAGCCGTGATTGATCCAATCAGCCTCCTCAGTCTGTATGGGGCACTTTAAATCAAAGTAGGACTCTCAAATTTAATTAAATCCAGCTGTCTTGTATACTTTAAGTTTAGTATTTACACAGTGCCCTACCTATGGGCTTGATTTTACTTCCTTCAATATTGAACTTGCTGTTTTTAGTTTGTTTAGCTACAACATTTGTTCCTGGATAGAAGCCAACCACTGCAGTATTTGTTCATGAGGTACAAAGCTTTATTAAGATAATTGCAAATGTAATAGGCTCTGCAAATTCTGTAAAATAATCAGTAATATGTTTCATATCTTCCCAGGAGCAACACACAAAACTGTTTCAAAAATGTTGATATGTTTCAGCAATCTATAGAGCTGACAAAAGTTAATCACAGAGAATTTTCAAGCTGAATATTAGGTATTAATCTTAATATATGAGTCTGACTCTATGCTGGTTGTTCTCACAAGTACTATCTTATCCAATTTTCCCAGCTTTGTAAATAGGTATTATTAGCCTGATTTCACCAATGAAAAAACTGAAGCCCAGAAAGACTAAGTAACTTATTTATATTTATATATTTAATCATTGTGTCCAGACCAAAAATCTTGTCATCAGAAATTAAACCAAGTGTTTTTGTTGGTAACTTTTAATTTCAATGAACCCACAGCTATTGGGTTCATGAGAGATTATTAACTTTCAGGATATTATATATTTAAAAGATTACTTTCCTCAAAAGGAACTCTAATGAATGGGGAGATTAGTGAATTTCTTAGTTGTACATACATTTTATGAAAGATATTTTTCTATTTTAAAGTATTGGGATAAAGGCTTTATTAACCTGGATTTTGAACAATTCTTGAATAAACACTGAAACACTTGACTCAGCCCTGTAACTATATTTTGATAGCATATATTTAGACAATGCTTGTGGAGTGACTTTTTGATTTTAGTGAATTTGATAAAAGAAAAAAAAATTGGGGAAAAATTACTAAAATTGATCAGATACGTAGCTACATTTTAAAGATATTACTGATCTTTGTACTTGAATTCTCTATAGAAAATAAAAAAGAATAACTATCATGTACTGATGATTATTTCATAATTAATTTGTTTATTGTCTTCCTAAGTGTCGGAGCTGCTCAAAATGAAGATTTAAGCCCTTTCTTTTCAGTCTGTTCTCTCTCCGTAGGTATTCACATATAATTTTTTTTTCTGATTTTTTAAAATTTTTCTTCAAAGGGCCTATTATATTTTGAAGTAGCTTTGTGAGACTGTGAGAACTTTTCAAGGACATTTTGTGGGTAGCTTATCTTCCATACCTTAAAGACAAAATAATTTCTCTGTAATAATAACGTCTCTGTTTAATAATTTTATTGGATGGTAAAATTATCTAATAGTATAAATTGTATATTTTATTATTACTGGATGTGGGAACTTTAGGACATTGTAATTCATTAGTAGGTTGTCTGACAGACAAATAAAATGTCATAAACATAGTACTAGGTTTAAATTCTATCTCTGATCTTATAGCTCCTTTTCTTCACCTGGAAAATAGGGATAGTAAATTCCAGATCATATGGTTATTCTGAGGCTTAAAAGAGACTATGTGCCTGCATAGGTGTGTACACACATGTGTGCGTGTGTGCACACACACACACACACAAAGCTTGTCAGAGACCTGAAAAGGAGATAGGCAGTTATAATTAAGCAAATAACTGAAATATTATCAGACTCTACATTTCTATTCTAAAATGTAAATTAAGTGGTGGTGAAGAACCTGCTTTGATGGAAGACGAAAGGCTTTAAATAGAGATGACATCTTTGTTGAGGAATAGGAGAATATGTAGAGTTAATAGATATTTGAAGAGAGAGGAACATGTTTTTGGTGAGTGGAAGAGCCAACAAACTCAGAAAGTATGATAGGGTTTCTAGTCAATTTTATGTTTTAGAAGTTGGGCTCATAAAATTAAAGTATATCCAGTCCTCAAAGATATATGTTTTTTCCAGATAAATTCTGTAGATGCAGGAGTGTAGAGCATGTGGATAAGTGGCTCTAACCACATTTGCTGTTGTTGTTTTCTCTTAGGTAAACGTAAAAGAGAAAGAAATTCAAGAAGCATTATGCTGTGCATCTTAGAATCTTAAACTTATGAAATGCTATATGTAAATTATATCTTAATAAACCTGGGAGAAAAAAAAGGTATTCAGAAGGAAGTGTTTACAAAGGAATAATTATAATTTATGCATGAAAGAGTTAGTGATTACAAAGAAGGATGACCATCAAAGGATAATCGGTTTTCTTGAAGTTTTCCTCAAGAGTTGTTTTGCAAAGAGCATTTGAATAAGTGAAATTATAGTCTAAAGAAGTAAGTTTCCATCCAGTTCAAGTACTATTGTGGTAATTTGAACAATAAAACTTGTCTATACAGAAAACAAAAGTAATAAACACTCCTTCATTAATATAGAGATTACCAGATTATTAGGATGAAAGATTGGTCAGATTGGTGATCAATTGCCTAATGACAGTTTGGCAAGTTAAAAAGATGCAAGATTATGTTGGGCTTGAAAGGTAGGGGCACAAAGATGCTCTGGAAAGAAAAGGATGCAGTTTGTTTACATGTAGTTTTGTATCTTTCATAGGTTCATTGCTGAATTCAACCACTTCCGTACTCAACGGTTACCTTCTCTAAAGAATGCACTCAGTATGTTCTGCACCTGTTTAACTGGTACCTCTGAGCATTTTAGAAGTACAAGAGATAAAAAATAACAAAATGGAATTTTTTGGAAAAATTATAATGAAATTAATATGATATATTTGTCATATATAAATATGAATATGAATAAACTCTGTGAAAATTGAAAAAAGTTAAAAAGAAGGGAAAAGGAAATTGACAGGAAAAATAAAGGGAAAAGAAAATAATATGATGAAGGCATGGAAAGGAGTAGGGAAATTTGTAAAACTTAAGAAGAAGAATCAAAGAAAACCTAGGCCAGATAAATACTAAAAAAACAAGGAAGACTGTTATTGTTAAAGTATGGTGACAGATTTAGTTAAATGGGCTTTTATTTTTTTTTCTCTTAAAGGAGCAATTGTCATTTTTATGTGGTTAAAATGTATCAGTATGAATAGTCTGGTTAATTCTCATAGAAACTGTGGCATTAAGATAGGAATATTGTGCAAGAGATACTAAATACAATCTTTTAATTTTCTTTTTAATTTTAGTTTAAATTATTATTGAAAGCTCAGCTGCTGTCACCTCACCTAATCTAGTAGCACCTGCTAGTTTCTCCTGCAACAGCAGAAAAAGCTTATGCCTGTTGTCTTTTTAAGCTCTGCTCTGACCTCAGCTGCTTGGATCATATTTTAGTGTAAAGATACCATGTCATTTGGGAGATGGCTGGTTTTATCTCATTTTAAAAACCAGAATCACCTCAAGATGACATTTCTTCCTTCCTTTGACCCATTTCTTTTTTCTTTCTCAAAACCACAAAAATTAAAGGAAACACTGAAATCTCTGTCCTTTATGTTATCCAACTTGCTTTCTTAGCACTGTTCAAAAAAGTGACCTTGGAATTCTAAAAATGTTTAAAATGCTTTGGAGAAAACTTTTCAGCTGATGTCACTTGATATGTTTTCAAACCAACATGTTGCAGACAGAGACTTGAGCTAATTGAAAATGCCACAGGCTCAAATTTTTGTGTAATGAAATAAACAAAATGGTCCATTATAATGTTTGGAATGAGTATAGTTTGGTACTGGAAATTCCCAAATGTACTCTGCTGATTCTCTAAAACTAAACACACATAAACCAAGCATTGTAAGCACTAAAGTTGACTTTGGTGACTAATTCTTTCCTTGTTACTTGATATCCCAGCTGTGGAGAGCGAATAAGTTAATCATTTCATGTTATTTGAAGTGTTAGACAAAATATCTTCTCGTAAAATATCAGTAGAAGTTTTGTCATAAAGGATTAATTCTCAATTCACAAGTGCTACAATTATTCATCAGTATCTATTTTTCCCATTTCTACTAGAATTAGGCACTCTTCTAGGTCCTAAAGATGCGACTCAGAAGTATAAATGTCCTGCTAGTGTAGAGCTTTTAGTCACATGTGTAAATTTATTTAAACAAAACAACATGAGTTCAGGGAAGGAAATGGCAGAAGGAGCAGCATGAAAACCTTTTTGGCTACTGCATACTTTGAATGGTTTTATTTCCTCTTTAAAACATGGTAAATCTAATGAACCCCCACCAAAGTTTGGTAGGGTAGGAATAATATTAACTGTATTGACAAGAATCTCTTGCAGAAAGGATTACTGCACTGGGCAATGTTTATTATATTTAGGATCATGAATAGCTAGAACTATAGAATGACTATTACATTTGCAATTAAAATTAAAATGTAAATTTGGAAGAATTTCAGACACTAGAAATTCTATAATATAAGAATAGTAGGAGTTCCTGTCGTGGCGCAGTGGTTAACGAATCCAACTAGGAACCATGAGGTTATGGGTTCCATCCCTGCCCTTGCTCAGTGGGTTAACGATCCGGCGTTGCCGTGAGCTGTGGTGTAGGTTGCAGACGCGGCTCGGATCCCGCGTTGATGTGGCTCTGGCGTAGGCCGGTGGCTGCAGCTCCGTTTAGACCCCTAGCCTGGGAACCTCCATATGCCTATGCCACGGGAGCGGCTCAAGAAATGGCAAAAAGACCAAAAAAAAAAAAAAAAAAAAGGAATAGTAGGTTTCCTCAAACAGGAGAAATGCCTATGCTATAGATTGGTCTGGACTTAAAGAATATTTAGAAGTTGAGGAATAAAAATGAGAACATTTCAGAAAAGATTATGTCATATCCATTTTTTTAGTTTTTCCTCACTAGTTAGAAAGGACCACACAATCTCATAAAAAGAGCTAATTATATCATAATTTATGTCATGATAAAGACAGAAAATTCCCACGAAAGTAAAGAAAAATGCAGGAAATGCTAATCACCATAAGAAAAAAGGAACAAAAAAACCCAAAATATGCTAATCAACACAAGTCAGGTGATCTGTGCTGAGTTGGTGCTATTGAGTTCAAGTTCTGGTTTACAAAATTGTATCAATTTGAGATGTAACTCTTTTATTTATAAATAAGAAAACAAGCAAGCAAGCAAACAAGAAAATCAACTTTATTAGCTTACTAATGGTAATTGATGCTAAGTGTGGGAAATCACGCACCAAGACGGAAAAGGTTCAAATCTGAGGTTAGAGAAAACAAGATGGCATAGAAGAGCCTCACTTCACTTTCCAATGTGGCAATTATACATGAATTTATGAACTGTATGAAGCGCAATCATGTTAAAAAAGATGCAATTTACAATATTTATATGAGGATGCAGTGGTACATAGATACAAATTTAGATTAAAAAATTATCATGGACTATTCAAATGGATTAAATTATAAAGTGCACTAAATCATAAATCCCATGCTCTAATGTTCTTTTACACATAAGGAAAATTTTTTTAAAAATTAGAGTTACCTCATTAATACTATAGTGTAAAATATTTTATTTCCATTTAATAAATTTTCTTTTTGTCAATGGTATGAAATCTGTTATAAGTTTACTGTGAAGAAGAATGTTAAATTTTAGACTTAGTACTCATAGGCATTCAGTAAAATCAAGAGCTTTCAATGAATTGAATATTTCCCTAATTTGCTTATTTATTGTGTGATTATTTAAGCTATTACATTTACTTTGGCAGCACTCTGAAGAAGAGCTAAACTTATACAAGATTTATGCAAACTAGAAATGATTTAGAATGAGCTATATTTCTATCCCAAATTTAAAGAAAACAAATGTCTCTTTTATTAGTCTTTTCATAGCTATCTATCAATGTTCATATATGTCATGTGAATAGTGACATGATCATATAAACAGAAATAGATCAAACCATGTCTTATCCAACAACGTTTTTAGCTAAAGTAGAAAGCAGGTCCATGAACATGTATGTGTTAAGAAATTTTTCATGGCATATTACAATATTGTTAATATTCGTTTCTCACCAAAGTAATATGAAAGTCAAGCATGGTTTATATACATATTTTTCTTATAGCTGCACCCACAACCCATGGAAGTTCCAAGGCCAGGGATCAAATGAAAGCCTCACTTGCAACCTATCCTGCAGCTGTGGCAACACCAGATCCTTAACCCACTGTTGTGGGCTGGGGATTGAACATGCACCACTACAGAGATAACACCAAATCCTTAATCCACTGTGCCACAGAGGGAACTCCATGCATGGTTGTATTTTCAGTGAAAAGTGAGTACTGTTTCAATCATTTTCAGAGAAGATGAAGAGTAATGGAGTTTGGCTGGTATATTTAATTCATGCCTTTTCCCTAAATTGCTATTATTATTTCATCTGCCATTGTAAAAATATTTTTACATCACTCCTTCAGTCAAAACATTTGATACTTGGATCTACTTGTATTTATGAGTTATACCTTTTAAAGAAATTTCTTGTCCATTTTGTTGAATTGTGCATAAAATGAATTGTTTTACTCAATCTGCTTACCTGTAAATTGTTTTCTTTTTGAATACAATATTTAAAACTATTATCAGATAGCATTTGTTTGTTTAGCTTGTCTTTTTTAGGGCCACACTCTGGGTGTATGGAGGTTCTCAGGCTAGAGGTAGAATCAGAGCTGTAGCTGCTGGCCTACACCACAACCACAATATGGGGTCTGAGCCACATCTGCAGCCTATACCACTGCTCTTGACAGTGCTGGATCCTTATCCCACTGAGCAAGGCCAGGGATCTACCCTGTGTCCTCATGGATACTAGTCATATTAATTTCCACTAAGCCATGATGGAAACTCCTCTAATGGTAAATTTATGCATTTTATTCAGTATTTTACTGTTAAAGAAAAACACATGTTTTTTTTTTTTTTTTTCTCAGCCACATGTTTAATTTTTGAATTTCATTTGGCTCATTACAGATAAAGGATATTAATCTGTAAAAAGAGTAAGTTACTTTCCCAGTAACTATGGGTTTTATTCCAAAGTCAAAGTTCTTTTGGACTTCTTATTTCATTTCTGGTAGAGAAGTTAAAATCATACAAATACACTCTTACAAAGAAATAAAAATAATAAAATTTTAAAATAAGAAAATGTATGGAGTTACCTCAAAATTAAAAAAAACATATACCATATGATCCAACAATTCCACTTCTGGGCATATATAGCTGAAGAAAATGAAGACACTAATTTGAAAAGATGCATGCACCCTAATATTCATTGCAGTGCTTTTTTATAATAACCAAAATATGGAAGCAACATAAGTATCATCAATAGATGAATGGATAAAGAAGATGATGATATATATTTTTGCCATTTTTTAACATGATGGAACTAGAAGGTATTACATTTAGTGAAAAAGAGTAAGAGAAAAACAAATACTATATGCTTTCACTTATACATGGAATCTAAAAAATAAGACAAATGAGTGTAACAAGACAGGAACAGACTCACAGGTACAGAGAACAAAGTAGTGATTACCTAAGGAGAGAGGTATGGGGAAGGGACAAGATAGTTGAAGGGGATAAGAGGTACAACATCTAGGTACAAAACACATGTTTTAAAGGATGTAACAGACAACACTAGAAATGTAGCCAGTATTTATAATAACTTCAAATGCAGTATAAGCTATAAAAGTATGGAATCACTACTTTATACACTTGTAATTAATATAATGTTTTAAGTCAATTATGCTTCAGTTGAAAAACATTAAGAAATTAAGAAAAAGAAATGAAGAGGAGAAGAAAGAAAAAAAAAAAAAAACACATGACAACACACTGGAAAACTGATGAGAAATGTAGGACTTGAGGGGATAAAGTCTTGAAAAAGGTGTTGAGAAAGCCCTCCAGAAAACGAACGAAAATTCTGCAGTTACTTTTTTGTTCAGGCCATATTCAGATCCAATTCCCAGAGCAAGCATTCATACAACATATTTAAGCTAGAGTTGCTGTGAAAAGGAATAGACAATGAACTGAGTACCACAGTCTGCTATTATTATCTTTAAAATCTGCTCTGATTTCTAAAGAGCACGGGACAGAAGGCAAATAATGGGTACAAAATACCTTGGAAATGCAGAAATGTTTGGACAGTTTTGCATTGCTGGTTATAGAGATATGAGAATTATGTTACAATTCAGAAGCTGTTATATGAGTTGTGATTCATTCAACAAATATATTTTAAACACTATGAATGGACAAAGAAGTGATATCAGCTGGGAGTCTGTTGAGGTGTAGATAATTTGAAGGGTTACTGGCCAATGAGCACGTATTTAACTAGTTTCAAATGTCTCCATATTCACCCATATGCAATTAGATATTCTCACTTAAGTGATCCCAAAGTATTTTGCTCACACTTCTATTACATCTCCTGTATCAATACATTTAATTATGTTTTACACATCTGACTCTCCTCCCTCACCACTTTCTACCAGCCTTTGCTCATCTACAGAGATCTCATTTTATTTCTTTAAATGATGCAGGACAACAGATGTAACCAATTTGCTCATTGAATAAATGGAGAAGCTGCTTGTGAGGAGTAGCTGAAAGAGTTCACAGAAGTAAGGAATCTAGGCCAATTCTCATATGATGTTCAGGTAGAAGATAATCAAAATATAGGGGAACTTCCAAGAAAAGAAAATGTCCAGGGTAAAAAAATGCCTAAATGTGAGGCCTATGGTAATTCTTCACGAGAATTCACGCAGATCTGAGCAAAGTTTCGGTTTCTGGTAGAGCTGTAACACAGAGGATGTTTTGGAAAAAAAAGAAGCTAGGAGATTGTCAAGTTACCCTGAGGATCAAGCTAAGAAACTTTGATGTTTTCCTGAAGACTTTCTTAGGAATGTCTAATGTCATTGAAATTTTTCCAGGAAAACAGAAATGGGATTAAGTAGCTTTTAATAAACTAATCTAGATGTGCTGTAAATTGGTCTTGCCTATAACGTGGGAAGTCTTTCAGAGAATCTTTTTCATTTGCTTAGTTGTAAATGTGGTGCCCCCAGGAACTGAAACACTAAGCATTAAGCTTTAAGCAAACTATTGTATTCTTTCAACTGTTTTTATGTTGATAGTTCAGTGACTAATATATGTATGACTTTAAGAAGTAACATCTGACTTTTTTGGCAGATTCAGAAATGTTTTCATGTCACAAATAAGTACAACCCAGAAAACAGCACCACTATTATCTTGTAATTGGCCACTATTAGATATAATTATTGTTCATTTTTTGTCTAAATGTATGTATTATCTTGGGGGTTTGTGCAATGTTAGTGAGATCTGTCAGTTGTAAAATATCAATCACTGACATTTCAAAAAACAGAATAGTCAAACATTCCCAGTCTCTAATTAAATAAACATATCATTCACTATAAAGTTTCTATTTAAAACAAAATACTTAAAATTATATTTACAAAAATTTTAAATTATTTGAAAATTTAGGAAATGATACTGGTGTTTCTTAGTATTGCCTTTGAAAAATCTATACCTATGTTTAGTCAGTTTGTTGAGGAAAAAAATACATATATAGTTTTCTACCTTTTTAAAATTAAAGTGTTATTTTTCTAACCATCTGACAACCCACATAAATTCTGAACTGCTTTTATGGTGCTTTTCCATTATTTTTTTGTTGCTTGCTAATTACTTTTCTTGCCCAATTTCATTTGCAGTTTGAATAAATAAACTGTTACTTTCTGCCTGCAGGTTACTAGAGGAATAGTCAATATGCAGCTGTAATAAAATCATAAATTTCTTTGAACAGGCAATTTCCAACTTATACTTCCACAGAGGGTTTTTAAATCTCTACTGTTAGAGAAACAACTTTATGAAAACTGCAAAGTTCTATGCTAATTTATAAAGTTTGGATTCAGTGAAGATTGAATCAAAATGATTGGTCGTTATATTTTGACATTGAAAAGAATAATTTTACTAACAATAAAAGTGAACCCCTTTTGCATCTCAAATTCAGTGAACAGGAGAATTGGTTTTGGTAGTGATCATTTAGTATGTTATTGTTGTGTCATCCAACTCAAAGTTTTGATAAACTTGACTAATTTTAATAATTGGTATTCAAATTTCATTTGTTTTGTTTCATTTTCTATTTTTGTTCCAATGAAGCAGTAAACAGTAAAGCATATACAATATAGCCAATAATTTCAGGCTTTATTCTTTCTTTAATAAAATCCTAAGTAAATTTTAAAACTCATGTCTGTATTTCTAACTGAATTTGCCTGGTGTTGAGAAAAAAATTAATAAATATATAAAATCTTTTTTGCAACATTATAAAAGATATGTAGTACCAATATTAATAATAAAATTTAGAATCCTTTAGGGAAAATACATTTTAATTTGTACCTGTGATGTTTTAGTAATATTTCTCTTTGAAACATTCAGCTTCACAAAAGGATGCATATGTCACAAGTATACTTTAGCATAAATAATTATGGAATATTCAATAATATAGAAATAGTACGTATTTAATTTTTTAAAAATTGAGAGGCACAAAACCTCTAAAGTGAAATTTGATTTTTGAAACCAAAGGCACATATATATTCTAATTATGTTCATATTTAAAAAAATATTCTATTCATATTGCTCTCTTGAAATACAGAGGCAATTCCAGATAACTAACTTCTCTGAAATGATGCCAAGAATTGACTTATTCTATTTATCTCTTAAAGGTCAGATAAAGGACACATAATGCCTCTTAAAGACAAAGGGTGATTTCACCTCCCAAGGTAAATCCTCTATTAAAGGTGACATGGAGGTGATGATGTCCTAGACATTCTCCCTTATTTAAGAGTTTGGAAATTTTTCATCTGCCTCTGCTAAGACACCCCACTGGTTCTGGTTTTTAATAACAGTCAAGTGCACATAAGTTCAGCGATTTCCATTTACATGGGAGGAAAGAAGAAAGAGAGCTTCCAAAGCCTATTAGTGCAGGAAGATGTTTATGGAGAAGGGTCATACTCCTGGGGTCATTGTTCTAAAAACTTTCAGATAATTAGACTAAAATTTGCATAAACATCAGAAATTTGGGATGCACATCTGAAATGAGCTGTTTGAGGTCGCTGGTACAATTTTACTGTGATGAGCATCAAGGGGCTCTAACCATGAACTGTAGTATTTTATTGATTATAGAAGAATAAGAGTTGGCCAAAAGCAGTGAAAGCAACATACATAAAACAATTAAAGAAAAATATAAAGATTATGCCACATAGGATGGGAGATGGAAATGCAATTAAAAGACACAGGAGAAAAGGGAATAATTATGGAGAAGTATATCTGAGAAACAAATATATCTGACAGCAGGAAAACAAAGTGTATATATCAAATTTATATTAATTCAGGAATGATTCTGTATGAATTAGTAATGACTATGAACTATAGAATTTGTAAATATTTTATAAATTTCAAATACGTGAAATGTGATAGGCAGTATGAATTTCTAGGTAGAATTCTCAAAACTGTTTTGATAATTGTCTGATACTTCTATTTGGAAAGATAATTGAAGTATAAACAATTACTATAACACAAAATTTAAAAAGTGTTATTCCAGGATCCAGCATTGATGCAGCTGTGGGTAGGTCACAGATGTTGCTAGGATTCAATCCCTGGCCCTGGAACTTCCATATGCCACTGATACAGCCAGGGAAATATTTTAATTTTTAAAAATAAAAAGTATTTTTCTTCCAAATATATTAAATTTATTCTCAATGAACCTCAAGTTAGGATCACTTTACTAAAAATCTCAACTTATTAGATGTCAAAAGAAGAATATTGTACATTTTGAAAACATTTACAAAAATATGTTGCATGAATCTTTTATTTTAATGCACAAAAAAACAAACAAATAAGGTATCATATCTTGGAAAGAGTTGTGAAGATATGTGAGCTAAACACTATCATCTTGTGAGAAATAATGTTTTAAAATTTATTTTTCAAAAAAACTAAAATTTATAAAATTTTTGTTAGTTTTGTTAGTTTTGGAGAAAGAAATGAAGGACATCAAACTCATTCTGCTATAACACATCATTAAATTAGTGACAAATACTTTGTCGGATTTGAAAAAAAATTCAAAAATCTTCTTTATTGAAGCCATGGCCCCGGATAACATCATTATGTACCAGAAATAACATTGTCTCTTTAAATATTATGGAAAATTGTTTAAAGTTGTTATCTATAGAATAATATCTCCCCAAGGATATTCACAGTCTCATCCCCAGAACCTCTGAATATGTAAGTTTTTGTGGCAAGAAAGAGGTAAGGTTGCAGATGGAATTATTTGCTAATCAGTGCATCTTTACATAAGGAGGTTAATCCGCATTATCCAGGTGAAACCAATGTAACTACAAGAATCTTTAAAGGTGGAAGAGGGAGGCAGAAGAGGGCAATCAGAGGGAAATGTGATTAAAGGGGAATGGTCAGAGGGAAGCAACATTGAAGACTTTTGAAGATGGAGGAAAGGGAGCCATGAACCAACGAATGTGGGAGCCCCCAAAAGCCAGAAAAGGCAAGAAAATGAGCTTTATCTGAGAACCTCCAGAAAGAAACAACTCTGCTAACACCAGGATTGAGCTTGGCAAGACCCATGTCAAATTTTTAAACCACAAAACTGTAAGATTATATTTTTATGTTGTTCTAAAGTCAGTAAATTTTTGATTATTTGTTGTGTCGGTAATATAAAACTGGAGTTGATATATTTTGAAACTTTTTAAATGCAATGTATGCAAACACATATGCATAAAACATAAATGTAAAATTTAATAATTATAAGGATACAGTTACTAGTACTCAGGTCAAGAAATCTAAGATTGCTAGGACAACACACCCATTAAAAAAACAACCATCTTTTGTTCCTTTATGGTTACATTTCTCTTCTTCCTTGTAGAATATGATAATCATTGCTAGACTTCTGTTAGATGTTTACTTGATTTGAAATTTTTTATAAATAGTATTACTCACTTTGTAACTTTTTTTCTCTGTCTGGCTTGACTCCTTTCACTCAAAATAGCTTTACAACATATTTTTTTTCACTCTTTGCATTTTTATTGTATTTTGTATTCCAGTTTAATATAATTGGATAATTTATCAACTCAACTGTCAAAGGACAATAAAATTAATTCCCATTTGAGGATAACAATCCTCTATGACCATTTTAAAACATATATCATAGTACATATATTTATGAGTTGTGCTGAGATATTTAGTCAGAAGTAAAATTATATCTATGTCATTACATTGACAAGACTTTTATGTACAAAGAATAACAGATAATTTTGTTCATGCTATCCGATTTGAAGATTTCTGTTATTTTTAATTTTCAAGTGCTTGTGTATCCTTTACCTGTTTGAAGTTTTATTTTCATTTACATTCTTGAGTATCAGAGTTCTTGAATTTGTGGCTTCATGTTGATATTTTTCAGCAAAAACTTTATAGCTAGTATATGTTTTCAAATATCACATCTGACATACTTTTTTTTACCCTCTTCTTGAGGGAACATAATCACACATAAGTCAAATCTTAAGAGTCATTCAATTACTATATATCTATGAATATATAGATATAAATAACTTTTCCATTTGTTTTGTTGACTTTTCCAAGCTTCAACTTGTATATTTGCTCTTTAGCTATCATCTATTGTAACATTCCTCTTTTTGGGTGTATCTAAGCTGTTATTACATGTATATGTTGACGTTTCATTTTTCAAATCTAAAATTATTATTTATACTCCTTTATAGCTACTTCTTTTGTGAAAATTTACATCTTGTCTGTTTTGGAGGACTTTATTAACATCTTTTTTTTTTTTTTGGCTTTTTGCCTTTTCTAGGGCCACTTCCATGGCATATGGAGGTTCCCAGGCTAGGGGTCTAATCAGAGCTGTAGCCACCGGCCTATGCCAGAGCCACAGCAGCACAGGATCTGAGTCACATCTGAGACCTGGCAATGCCGGATCCTTAACCCACTAGCAAGGCCAGGGATCGAACCCTCAACCACATGGTTCCTAGTCAGATTTGTTAACCACTGAGCCATGACAGGAACTCCTTAAAATCGTTTTTTACAACTGTAATTTCAAAGTCTGATAACCCATGGCTCTGTTTCTATTTTCTGTATTGTCCCTTGTTTTTCTGGCTTTTTTTTTTTTTTTTGGCTTGTTTTTCCTGGCATGCCAGACATCATGAGTGACTATAACGATTCTGTACAATATTAACAACCTAGATAAATGATTTAATTTTCCAACTGTCAGGAGAATATGAGGCCACCTGGATCCAATCAGGAATTTAGATAAATCAGTGTGTTGTATTGTATTGCATGTAAATCTTTGAATTGTCTTCATTTTTCTCTGTTAGTCCCTCAAAACCAAATGACAAATTTTACTGTATTATTTCATACTGGGATTTTTTTGTTGTTGCTATTGTTTAAACTTTAGTCTACTAATTCATCAATATTTTTTAGCTTTTTTATTTAATACTTTTAAAGAATATTTTGTTTTACTTTTTAATTTCATTACACTGATAATGTAGTTCCTAAAAATTCCAGCTGTCTCCTCAGAATATGCATTACTCAACTACATTTTCTATCCTTCTCTCTCTGTGTCCCTGTCTCTAATATATACATATTACTGCATATATATACATACATAATATACTATGGTGTTCTCAACTTTATACTGACCCTTTAAATAGACATTTATAGTGTTACAGCAACATAGGCATGAATACTTATGAACATATAATTCATAGATGGAGGATTGCTCAATTTATTTAAAATTTTTATATGGCACACATTTAAAATTTGTAATTTTCAACTTATGTTAATGATAGTTCTTTTCCAAAGAATTTTATAATTTATCGAATAATAAACCTGAATTCTATGGTATAATATATTTGAAATAGTAAAGAAAAATATTACTCTATTAAAACTTGGGAAGATGGGATGACCTGTTGAGTTTGGAGTTAATAGATGCAAACTATTAAATTTAGAATTAATAGACAATAAGGCCCTACTATGTAGCACAAGGAAGTACATACAATTTTCTGGGATAGAACATGATGGAAAATAATATTTTAAAAATAACGTGTAGGGAGTTCCCGTCGTGGCGCAGTGGTTGGCGAGTCCGACTGGGAACCATGGGGCTGCGGGTTCGATCCCTGCCCTTGCTCAGTGGGTTGATGATCCGGTGTTGCCGTGGGCTGTGGTGTGGGTTGCAGACGCGGCTCGGATCCCGCGTTGCTGTGGCTCTGGCGTAGGCCGGTGGCTGCTGCTCCGATTGGACCCCTAGCCTGGGAACCTCCATGTGCCGCAGGAGCGGCCCAAAGAAATAGCAAAAAAGACAAAAAAAAAAAAAAAAAAAAAAAAAAAAAACGTGTATGTATATATATGTAGTTGTATGTATATGACTGAGTCACTTTGATTTCCAGCAGAAATTGGCACATTGTTTTTTTGTTTTTTGTCTTTTCTAGAGCTACATCTGCAGCATATGGAGGTTTCCAGGCTATGGGTTAATCAGTGCTGTAGCTGCTGGCCTATACCAGAGCCACAGCAACACGGGATCCGAGCCGCGTCTGCAACCTACACCACAGCACAGGGCAATGCCAGATCCTTAACCCACTGAGCAAGGCCAGGGATCGAACCCTCAACCTCATGGTTCCTAGTCGGATTCATTAACCACTGAGCCACTACAGGAACTCCTGGCATATTGTTAATCCACTGTACTTTAATTTAAAAAATTGGGAAGTTCCCATACTCAGCTTAAAATACGAGATCTTGAAAAGCAGTATTTGCTAAGTAAGTATTGAAGAGCTACTGTAGATGAAACACAATTAGATGTTCTAGTGATTCCTTGTTGAAGAAAAGAAACATAAACCTTGTCTTTAAGAAACATTCAGTTTATGTACTAAATTTTCAGAACTTATGTTTTCCTAGTTTATTAATATAATTAGATTGAGTATCTTTTTTTGAGTCAGAAAAAATCATAACTTTTGGAATTTACAGGTGGTATAAGTTGAATTTGTGAAATCATGATTCACCTTAGAGATCATTTATTCTAATGTTTTGCATGTTTTTTTAATAGTAAGTTCTTCAAAGTCTTATAACTGGATCATAAGAAAGAAGATGACATCTCTAGGTGACTGCATTTAAAAACTGGAAATTAAGAAACTTAATTTTATCAATATTTGATAAAATGTTAAATATTTTATCTTCTATCATTTGACATTTATTTGTACTTAAAAAACAATGTAGTGAGAATAAACTGACTATGCTGTGGTATTTCAAGATATAAGGAAGCATCATTATAAAGAATGTAAATGCTAAATACTCAGGTATATCTAAATAATCACACAGGAAATTTCTTAAATATTCCACCTATATGCTTAATATTCTTTAGAAGTTACTTTTATAAGCCATATGCCTTACAGTATTTCACAGAGGAGTATGTAGGAGCTGTGAATAATGGTATTGTGTAAAATGCTTATAATCTATAATTGTTAATAGGCCTCCAGTGACTACCAGCTCAAGATTTAAGAATTGGATGTCTCATCAAGAATAATTCACAACTAGTCAATGTTCTGCTGATGTAATAACATGACCTTGATCTCTGTACTAGATCATGATTGCAAAATAATTAATTTGATTCAGTTAGTTCACATTATTGGTGATGGATGACATCATTTATCAAGACATTGTGAAGTTATTTAGGAAAATTTCTTATGATATTCTTAACCCCTGTGTTACCTAAAGTAAAGGCAGATTTGTAAGGTTGGTTTTTGCTATGTCTGGAAAGAGATTTATAATCATTGTTCTGTGCTGCCTGCATAATATATAAGCCTTGGGAGTATTCTAGCTATGTGCTTTCATTTCTGCTATAACTATAATATTAGAAAACATTGAATTAATGTGCACTTGGTCTGCCTGGAGATCTCATGTCACGGTCACCCATGACCTTACAATTCAGCCACAATGGGCTTTGATTCATGGGAGAATGTATAATTTTTACTATTTGAAAGTAGTTTTCATAAAATGATTAACCTATTTCAATTCAACAGGCAGTCCTCTGTGAAGCAGAAATCTTGAATTAATTTCCATTCTTTGGGGCTGGCTCTATCTCAAATTTTGGTGCTGTATTTTGTCCCTTTGAATACTGACATGTATTCTAAGAAAGAGTGCATGGCTGCCCACACTTTTCATATATTAAAAAATCCAGGAAAATGAGATTTAGAAAAAAATAGATCACAATAAGGAAATCAGTAATTGTGGGCATTTGAGATTATTGTGGCAGATGTTGCATAATGTTTAAGGGTCTAGGGATGACTATGTTCCAAAGCTATTTGATTCTCCTTGTAATTGTGTGTGACCCTGCAAACTGACTAGATATTCTATCTCTTTGATGACTTATTAATATATAATTTTACATTTTTGAGGCACTAGAATATATTATGTAGTATCACATAATGCATTTAACAAAGAACCCAAACTTGTTTGCTCCCATCATCTCCTATTGTGTATTCCTGCTCCCTCTTATGCAAGAAATGGCTTCTATTCTGAGCAGGAAAATGTTGTCTAGGGTGATTAAATAATCCTATGTGTTTCTTTGTAGTACATAATTGGAATTATCCTTGAAGGGACAATGTTTTATTTTCTCTCTTAACCATAATTTTAAAGTGCCTGAGTTCTTTCTTTCTATCATTTACTTTATGAGAAACAAATGTGATATTCAGATTCTAGGGAGAGAGAGTCTCTTGGGTTCAAATTTCAAATCTTCTGTAAACTAGAAATATATGCTTAGACTGTTTCTTTAAATAAACTTACTTTCATTTTTTTTTCCTTTTCTTGAGTGAAGGGATCAATTCAAAGCCCTGAACAGAGAGCCTGGGCATATAACAAGGGCTCAATATTAGTTTCTACCCATCAAGATAAAATTTGTGAAATTAAAATGAACTTTACAATATGAAATTGTGATGGACCTCATGTCATCTTTTCCCCTCCAACTGGTACTTCTAGTAAGTGTGAATTATATGTGTCTCAGACACAAAGTACATTAAAATCTAAAAACAGCATGGTTATAAAACCTTTAATTGACAAAAAGACATTTATATTCATGTAATGACATTGGATAACATAAATCTTTACTATTTATTCTACATATTGGGTTTATTTCTTCAAAAATTTCAGTATGAAATGCATTTAAACTATTATTATTTGTGAATATTTAGAATATGAGACTGCAGTGATCAAATGACCTTAAGACATAGTAACATCATATGATTTCTATAAAGAGACACTTAGGGTAACATTTTTTTTTATGCTCCACACGTTCTCTCTAGTAGCAGAGCAGACTTATTGTTAATCATTGACCACAGCTGTGCATGTATGTTTTAGGAACAACACTTTATTCCTCAGTTATTTCTCCTACCTTTTTATTTTTATTCAAAATAAGATAAACAGAGACTACCATGTTTGATTTTTAAGTATTGATCATGTTTTAAACAGGATTTTAAAATAATTTCCATTAATAAAATGTCCTATCAAAAATATCACTCTTCAGTTATATACTGTTATCTTCTGTATAAACATCTTTTCCATCTCAAATGAATCTTTGTCATCAGTATGGGACTATTTCACAGTAGTTTTCATGTGGTGACCATACTTCCCTCCAACTTCTTTCCCAGTGCTTTGCTTCTCTATAAAACAAAAGGTCTTCAAGGAGATGCATATTCTCTCATTTCAGTGTCTCTATTTTCTTTATTTCTCAAGCTCCTTTTAATCATCCCTACCGTTTAATCAAAACTGCACTTGTCAAGGTCACCAATAATCTCCAGGTTGATAAATCTAATTATAAATTTTCAGTACTTTTCTGTACTTATCAGCAATATTCTCATATTTCAGCAATATTGGGTTCAGTACTATTAGCAATATTGAGGTCAAATTTCAAATCTACTAGAAACTTAGTTTCTTTAGTCTGAGTTAGGATTTTTTTCCCCCCTCTCTTAAATGAGGGGATAGAAAACCACTCCTTTCTTTGGAAAACTCCTCACATGGTCTCAGATGTCATTTCTTTTGGTCGACCTTCTACTACCTCAAGTACTTTGTTAATTCTCTTCATTAATCCTTTATTCCTTCTACACACAGCTTCTCTGTGATTTCATTCAGTCCTATAAGTTTAAATATCATGTATAACTTGATATTTCCAGAATTTATAGTTACAGCACAGCACTTTGTAAATCCAGTTAATATATGCACTTGCCTACTGGATTTCTCAGTCTGAATAGCTAGAGAGTGCCTTAAAACTAACAAATATGAAACTAAACCTGTGTCATTCTCTTCCAAACCTATAGTCTTCCTGATAGCTAAAAATTGCAATTTCATTTTCCTATTGCTCAGGGCAAAAATCTTTGGAGTCTTTCTTGACTCACGGATAATCATGAGATGTACAACTACTTGGGAGCTTTTAATTGTAGCAAAATTAGTGATTAGGGTATGGTTTAATTCTATACTTTGTTGTCTTCTTTAATCTTCACTTTTCTTCAATCAGTAAAGTTGTCATATACATGAGAGTGAAGTATGGGATCCTAAGATGTATGGAGCCTACCTTATATTAACTAAACATCAAACACAAAGAGACCCTTTGAAGGGACTTGCTGTATCAGTCTAGAGAGATGTTGTCTGTAGATGCAGACAATGATGTATATAAAATGGACAATGGCAGAATAGAGAATCATTGGCAAAAAAGTGCAATGTTGTCAAAAAGACTCAAGGGAGAATGATATATTGGGTTACATAATCAAGACCTTCTAAAGCATTCTGACAAGAGGGATCCAATTATCCTTAGCAATACAGACAGTATTCAAAGCATTCTTTCACTGAATCAATCATTCTGAGTCCTTGTTGTCACTGATATTACATATCAATTGATTTTTTTTTTCATAGAAACATACCACAGTGTGAAGTGAAGGAAGTGGACCAATAATAAATAAATATCTGTAAATAATTTATGAATTATATTTATTGAATAAAACAATTGATAATCAAAGGACACAGTTGATCCATAATGAAAAATTCATTAATGAATGGAAATAACTTATGTCATTAAAACAAAAATAAAATCCCAAATTCGCAACTTAGAGTTATTGGATAACATTGTACAGCATATAAAAATAATTCAGTTGAACATAACATTTTTAATAATTAAATGATCAAAAGTTCCCACTGTGGCTCTGTGAGTTAAGGACCTGATATTTCTCTGTGAGGATGCAGGTTTGATCCCTGGCCTCACTCTATACTTAAGGATCTGGCAGTGTGGCAAGCTCTGGCATCCATCACAGATGTGGCTCAGATCCAGTGTTGCTGTGGCTGTGGCATAGGCCTGCAGCTGCAGCTCCGATTTGACCCCTTGCCATGGAATTTTCATAGTGCCACATATGAGGCTATAAAAAGAAACAAATTTTTTAAATTAAAAAATAAATTCAATCAATACATTGCATTAACCTTAAAGATACATATTTTGATAGAATATAAAATATTTTAATTCTACCAAATCTGACAAATTATAGTACCATAAGAATAGGATCATAAAAATAAAAGGGCTTTTCCTAATCATTATAATGTACAACAAAATTCTATCAGTACAGCACGATGCTAATGTTCTAAGTATTTCTACTTACTTATTGTGTTAATAATATGGCCGTCTGGAGTTCCTTGGTGGCTCCAGCACTGTCACTGCCTGCTGTGACTCTAGTTACATCTGTGGTGTGTGTTCGATCCCTGGCCTGGGAACTTGCACATGCCTCAGGTACAGCAAAAAAAATATTTTTTTTACATAATAGGGGCTTCAATTTAGAAAAGGTTTATAAAATATTCAAATGCCCGTACATCCATTTGGATGTTAGCAGGATAGGTTTTCTAACATTGAGAATAACAGAAAACTATTCAGAGCCATATTATTATTTGCATGTAAAATGCCTAGTAGTTTCTTTGTTTACATTTCCTTTGTGAAGAGATTTTAGCTGAAAGTCATTAATATGACAGGTATAAAAATGAATGATGAAGGTCGCCTCCTTACTTGAAAATCTTTCTCTTTTGTTGACTTGCTTCACTGTGGAACATATATAGTATATCCTTTCCTCTGCATATCTCTCTGTTTTATTATAGAACTACTGAGCAGGAACCCTGTCAATGTTTGATTTATTACATACCTGAAATGTTGTTGATGCTCAATGAGGCAGTGAATAATCTGTTCCCTGAAAAGAAGTTACACACATTTTGATGTGTTAAATTTTCATTCCTCTAGAGCAGTGCTTTGCCAAGTGTAAACAAAGCACTGGATCCAGGCAGCAAAATGCTGTTACTGATAATGTAGTTACAAGATAAGCACAGCGATTGGAAATAAGTATTTAAAACCTTATATAGGTATTTACCATTGTCATGACATCTGAGAATGCAATCAGTTGAAGTGTCTCTACAACAGGGTGTAGGTGGGTCAAGGTACGGCTTAGCTCATTTTGAGTCACGTGTGGCAACTGTTATACTTTGTCAAACTGTCAAGTAAAGTGAATAGAAATGTACCATTAGTTTTACTATTACTTAAAAGGTATATACAATTACTGGGACATTGATCATAGATAGAAACAAGCATGTTTGCTTGGAAATATTAGATGAATCTATGACAATAAAAAAATGACTTGAATTCCATTTTTTAGTAGTGACCATATAATGACAGATTCAGGAAAGAGTCAGTGATATGGGAAGAGCATATCCCTACAGCACACACAGAGGGAGAGAGAAGAAGAGGAGGAAAGACGGGGGAAGGGGAGAGGGAGTTGCAGTTACAGGGAACACAATGCAGAATAAATACCAAAGCGTCAAAAAGTCTCCGAGTAGATCTTATTCAAATAGACAACCAGAGACAAAGAGAATGTCTTGAAAGAAGCAAGATAAAAAAAAAAAAATTTAAATATAGAAGGACATGGATAGGAATTGCAGTGAATGTATTAGAAAGCAAGCAAGAAGGAAGTTGCACAAGATGTTTAAAAAATGTTAAAAAATCAGGGGATAAAAGCTCCTAGAATTCAATATCCAAAAACTTTATCCTTTAAAGTGAAGGGAAAAAAATAAAATAAAAGTGAAGGGAATATAAAGACCTCATCAGATAAACAAAACCTCAAGAAACTTAAAACCAACAGAAATGCCCTTTAAAGAAAAAATAAAAAAGCAGTTTATTGAGAAGGAAGTGATAAAGGTTGGAAACTCAGGTTCTTAGAAAATATAACCAATAATGTCTAATAGATAATTAGAAAACCTGGATAAAACTAATAAGCTAGGAGAAATTAAAATTAAAATATAACTTTAAAATTCTCAATGGGGCATTGTGTACATGGGAGTTTATGACTTTGTCTTCCAAACCTTCAAAAACAAGAACATTCCTTTAATATTTTAACTACTCCAAACATATATATATATATATAAATACACACATTTACACGTGTATATGTATGTGTAAGTACATGTATACACATGTATGCATACACATATACACAGTTACACATATACTTTTTTCCCCTCTTTCACCTCTAAAAATTTTATTAGGTGCACCCAGATTTTTCAACCAGAAGTTTTCTTGTTTCTCATCATGTGTTAATAATTCCAGCAATTTTAAAAAGCTTGCCGTATCATGGCATTTATTAAATTATCTCACTAAATGAGACTATTAGGTGAAACTACTGACATTTAGTGCTTTATAGCCCTCCTTTCAAATTAAATTACTTGTCCATGAGAAAAAAGAGGGATTTCAGAGTGTTACATTTTTTCTATTATGAGAGAACATAAATAAATAATAAAATTCCTTTCAGATATCTTGTAATCTTTTTTGTTAAAGTATTTCATGTCAGTTAAATCAATGCCTAAGTATTTTATTCTTTTTGAAAATATTATAAACAGAATTTTAAAAAATTCTTTTTCAGATTATTTTAGTGTAAAGAAATGCAACTTATTTTTGTGTTGACTTTTTGTGTGTTCTTCTTTGCCAAATTTATTTATTAGTTCTAACAGTTTTTTTGTGTGGGGAGGTTCTTTAGAGGTTTCTGCATATAAGACCATCTCAATTGCAAACAGAAATAATTTTAGATTTTACCTTTTGATTTGGATATGTTTTTTTCTCTCTTCCGTAATTGCTCTAACTAGGACCACTACTACTATGTTGGATGGAAGTGGTGAAAGTGGACTTCCTTACTTTGATCCCGATCTTAGAGGAAAAACTTTCATTCTTTCACTACATGATGTTCACTGTGTGTTTTTATATATGCTTTCATATTTTCTACTCCTAATTTTTTGAGTTTTTCTGTTACGAAAGATGTTGAATTTTGTTGCATATTTTTTCTGAACCAGTTCAAATGATTTTGTGTCTTTATTCCTTTATTTTGTTAATCATGTATTATATTGATTAATTTTCATATGTGGTACAATCCTTTTAATGTGCTTCTGAATTCAGTTTGCTAGTGTTTTGTTTAGGATTTTTATAGCACTATTTACAAGGGATATTGTCTTTAGTTTTCTTTTAGTGTCTTTTTCTGACTTCAGGATTTGGTTAATTAATGCTCGACTCATGGAATAAGTCTGGGCATCTTCCTTCTCCACATTTTTGTTAAATTTGATACTGGTGTTAGTTCTTGAAATGTTTGGTAGAATTCGTCAATTAACCTGTCTGGTTCAGAAGTTTTCTTTGTTGGGAGATTTTGGATTACTGATTGAATTTCCTCATTAGATATCTACTCATAGTTTCTATTTCTTCAAAATTTTATCTTGCTAGAATTTTTATATCTAGAAATGTGTTCATTTTATCTTGGTTATATAATTTTTGGCATTCATCTCTTTGTAATACTTATAATCCTATATGTTTCTATGGAATATATATTAATGTCTCCATTTTATTTGCAGACTTTAGTAATTTGAGCCTTCTCACCTTTTTTCATAGTCCAGCTAGCTAAAGGTTTTTCCAATTTTACTTCTTATTTAATCAATCAGTTGTTTACAACTACGTTAATTCCATTATATGAATTTTGCATTTTTCCTTCTGTTATCAACTTATAATTTCATCTATTGTTGTTATAGAGTATTATTTGTATGGTATCTATTATTTTTAATCTATTGAGACTTAATTTGTGGCTTCTATGATCTATCATAAAAAATGTCCCAAATGTACTTGAGAAGAATGCATATTCTGTTGTTTATGGAATGAGTGTTCTATACATGTCTGTTAGATCTAGTTTATTTATTGTGTTGTTCAAGTCCTCTACTTCTTTACTTCTTTCTCATTCTATCCATTATTGAGAAGGGGTTATTAATGTCTCTCTCTTTTTTTGAGTTGTCTATTATTCCTTTAAATTCTGTCAATTTTTGCTTCATATATTTTATTAGTCTCTTTGTGTGTAAATGTCTGTAATTTTACATCTTTTGCATTATTGAAAATTTTTGACTCTTGAGAACTTCTTTGATGAAAATTGTATTTTGTTTAATGTTGTTTAATCCTGCCCTCTTTGGGGTACAATTTACATGGGATATCTTTTCTCACTTTCAACCTATTTTGTATTTGGACACCATCTGAGTCTCTTGTAGGTGTCATATAATTGGATCATATTTAAAAAAAAATTCATTCTTTCAATATTTGTCTTTTGGTTGGAAATTATAGTCTATTTACATTTAACGTAATTACTGATAAAAGGGACCTACTTCTGCTATTTTTCTATTTATCCTCTATACGCTTATATTTTAATTTTTGTACTACAATTCCTGTATTGCTGTTTCTTTTTGAATTTAGTTATTTTCCTGTAGTGAAATATTTAAATTACCTTCTCATTTCCTTATACATATTTTTTAGCAATTTTCTTTGTGGTTACCATGATGATTATATTTGACATCCTGAAATTATGATACTTCTGTTCTGATTTATATAAGCTTAACTTGATTAACATACAAAACTGCTCATTTAACAGCTCTATCCTCAATACTTTCAGTTGTTGATGTCATAAAATTTCATATGTATTTACAATCTGTCCAAAAAAACAAAGTTTTTCTTGCATTAGTATATTATGTAGAAAGCAAAATGTGTAGTTAAAAGCTGAAGTTATAATAATAGTTTTTAGACTAATAATTTTTAAAAAACAGATTTCTCAAAAGACATAGATAATGAAAATTAGAATTATATAGCATTGTTATAATAATACCATATATTTACTTTTACTGAGAACATCATATCTTCTATGTCTTCAAGTCATTGTCTAGTTTACTTTTATTTCACCCTATATATTTACTTTTACTGAGAACATTATATCTTCTGTGTCTTCAAGTCATTGTCTAGTTTACTTTTATTTCACCCTGAAGATCTCCCTTTGGAATTTCTTGCCAGGCAGGTCAAGTCTAACAAAATCATTTGAGTTTATTTGGGAATGTCTTAATTTGTGTCTCACTTTTGGAGGATAGTTTAGTTGGATATAGAATTTTGGGTGACTTTTTTTTTTTCTTTTAGCACTCTGAATATCAGCCACTGCTTTCTTGCTTTCAAAGTTTTTTATAATGTGTTTGTAATTGTATATGCAGAGTTCCTTTTCTCTTGCTGCTTTCAAAACTGATTTTTGGCCTTTCATTGTTTGAATTTAATTTGGCTCAGTTGAATATCTATGAGTTTATATTTATGGTTCTCATGAAATTCTGGAAGTTTTCTTCTATTTTATATTCAAATATTCTCTCTGCCCATTGTTGTCTCTCTTCTTCCTCTGAGATGCCAACAATGTATATGTTGGTCTATTTGATGGTGTCCCACAGGTCTCTTACAATCTGTTCACTTTCTTCAATAAGTGTTCTTTTGGTTCCTCAGAATCAGTGGTTTCTATGGGCCCATTTTCATGTTTTCAGACTTCTTCTGCCTCTGCAAACTTACATTAGTTTCTCACATGAAATTTTCATTTTAATTATTGTACTTTACAGCTCCAGAATCTATTTTTGGTATCTTTTTAGGCTTTCTATCTTTTACTTGATATTTGTATTTGTTTACCTAACACTTTCTTGACTCACTACATATCTTTTTTTTTTTGAGTATATTTACATAGTTTTTTAAAAGTATTTGTCTAATATATCCATCATATAGGCTATTTTTATCAATGTTTTCATTGTTACTATTTTTCTTCTGACTAGATCACATTTCCCTGTTTATTTGTATGCCTTGCAATTTTTTTGTTGAAAACTGGACATTTGAATCCAATGTTGTGGCAATTTTGGCAATCATATTCTCCCCCTTTCTTAGTATTTTCAGTTTGTTTATTAATTCTTTTTTTTTTTAATTTGCTTTAGGTTGGCACTTTTATAAGGGTTAGACTTTTGTGTGAACTTAAGTTCTCTTCAAGTTTTTTTTCTGAACCTAGATCTTCCCCTGGACATGTATGGTGACTTTCTAATTTCCATCATATATCCAGTTTATTTTGAGTGTCTTAATCATTAGTGTCTGGCTCCCAAAAAGGGGAAAAAGAGAAGAGTTAAGTGGTTAAAAAAAAAAGGACAACTCTTTTAAAGTCATTGGATTTTTCTTTATCCATATATACAAATTTGGTTGTCACTACTTGATAAGTTGGAAGTACTCTCTCTAACCTCTGAATCATAGTACAGTTTCCCCATACACACACATGCATAGATAGATATATATTTATCTATGTGTGCATGTGTGTGTGTGTATACACTTTCCCCATATAATAACATTTTAATACTATAATTTCTATGTAATTATTTCTATTCCTTTTTATACAGAAATCTCAATGAGACAAATAAGTGCTCTTTTAATTTTTAATTTTTGTCCATAGAACTCAATAAAGTAGGAAATATATATATATATATATATATATATATATAGAATGTTCACTTTTTGAATTAAATAGGTTGAATCAGGAATTTCTCTTATCTTTCACCAACTTTCAATGCAAGAGTATTGCTTTTGATTGTCGAATTAGAAAGCTGCAATGGCAGTAAACCTTCCAATTCTAGTACACTTAGGGATGTTTCCAATTGTATTTCCTATGTAGATAAAAGCTGTAACATCGAGCAGACTAGTCAAACTCAAGGAGAGTTGAGTCCTTAGGTGCTCAAGTGAAGAATAATGTTCTATATAGCACTTGCTGATGAATCCATTGTTTCATTGTACATTAACTTCTTTAATGTGTTTTACATAGCATGAAGCTTTGGTAGGTACTAGTCACTATTATATTGATAAACAGAAATTGTCTAGTTTATGAGTAATCCAGACAGCACTGCTCTTATTTGGAGGCTTCCAGAACTCTTTAAGTGCATTTTGGGGTGTCAAAATAATGATAAATGTCACTGACATTTCCTTGAGGGTCATGGATGCTAAGTGGCCCATCAGTGAATTTGACAGCAAAGATGATTCCTGCCTTAAATACTAATAAAGTTCCATTTGAGAAGCCTTGAGAGAGAAAGAGAGAGAGAATTTCACTTATTATACATTCTTTTTATGAGGCTCTGTAAATTAAGAAAAAGGTTTTCATTATCAAGCTGTCTATGCAAATTGGATTCTGTCTTTAATAAACTAGTTTAATGCCACTAAAGAAAGTAAAATATTAATGTATAAAATTATAGAATTATTAAACTAGATTTTAAAAGCAACCTATTATTTCTATGAGTGGGTATATCTTTAATTTACTTCTGTTTTAATTTACTGCTACTTTAACTTCAGTATATTCTGTGTAATTAATACCACTCTAAATAAAATTATTGTATTATTACTACCAACGATGTATACTAGGGAATCCCAATTACAAGGCTTATACATTATAGATTATTTTTTCAAAGCTGTAATGCTAAAGAAGAAGACAAAATGATTTTTCATCTTAAGCACACAAAATGACAAGCTATGAATGTGTTTAAATCTTAGCACTGAAATAATTTGCTGGTTGATTGGATGTGGAGTGTGAGAGGAAAAAAATTCAGACCAAGTGGAAAGGGGAAATAATGAAGAACAACTAATTTTGGAAGCTGATAAATCAACATTTTTGGAAAAATTAATTGGATAGCTATGTGAAGGGCATTGTTAAGGAGACAGTTGAATTTAAGGGACTGCAGTTCAAAAGACATTAGGGTTGGCAATAAAAATTAGGAGTCATCAGCTCTCATTTTAAAAGTAGTGTACTAGATGAAATTACTCAGGCAATGCATGTAAACAAAGAAGAAATTAGAAGGTAGGAATCTCCATCTGGTATGTAAGGTTCATGAGAATAAACCATGTCAAGAATGTCCTCAGGGCACTGGTAAGTTTTAATCAGGGCAAACAGGAAAAAGAAAAAGAAAAAAAAGCAGAAAAATTACATGTCAGTTTTGTTGATAACTTACTGCACATTCAAGATAGCACAGTGGAAGAGTTTCTACGTTAAGGTGGGGTCCGTGATCACAGTAGAATTAGGGGATGAGAAACCGGGCAATAAAGCGTAAGAGTTGAGTCTTGTGCTCTTATTATGACTAAGATGTAAGCAGGTGTACTGGGAATAGGAATGGTGATCTCTGTATGGCAAGATTCTGACCTTTCTGTATAGTGGTGAGGAAGGAAGGAAGAGGCTTTGTCACTTGGGAATATTGGGTTTCTTTTTCAATGACAGCAATGGCAGCGACATAGGACTATGAAAAACTTTGGAGGCAAACTATATTTTCTCCACTGACAATGGGGTGTAGGCAGATGATGGGGTGATAGAACCAGGGTCATGGGAATCTCTGTATTGCCTTCTGTCAACTTTCGGTGATTCAGCCATGGTTTTTAGCCATGTATTCATACCAAAAGATTGATCTCTGAAAGTTCCAGATTAAATCAGGCTATCATAGGGTCATAATTATTTTTAAAATTTGCTCAACACTTTATATAATTTCCTTAGTAGAGCTCTGTTTTATAGAAAATTTTAAAATTTAATATGTTAAATTTCAGTGAACGGGTTGCCTGAAGAGCACAGAGTAAATCAATGACAGAGTCAAGCTCTTGCTATTTTGAGCCTTCTATAGGACACTTCATTGTTTTTTCTTGAAGCTCTCTATATATATTGAATCATGGAACAACTATCTAGTATTTTTCTTTTCTTTTTTACTTTATTTGATGTTTTAAATAGGGTATGAAATTAAAGCATAACTCTACCCACATGTAATACTTATTTTAAAATAATATTTGTTAGCATATCCTTAGGTGGTATTAAAAAATCAAAATTTGTAGGAAAATAAAATGTAGGCATATCAGGCTGTATGATTGATTCTGGGGCTGGAATGGTCATAAGCCTGTCTGTAGGATAATTCATGCTCAGATTATTCTCAAAAGCAAGAATAAATCTATATAAAATCTTTATGTAGGTGGACTTATATTCAATTTACTTTCTGTTTTAGGAAGCCAAATTTTAAAAAAGGAATGTGAAGCTCAGAGAGCGGTAATGATGCAATCAAAACAAAGATGAATTGAGTGAAATATGTAGAAATCAATATTATCAATGGTTACTATTACAATTAAGTGTAATCTAAGCTTTTAAACTCAGGTTATGGTTTAAATCTAATATTTATGTATTAGTAATGTACCATTAGTTGATCTATCCATCTTTCAAACACTCATAAACTACTGCAGGACAGCATAACATAACTAGGCAAGTGAAATCATACATTTTTGATATTACATTCAGTGGTGTTTCATGGATGGGATTATTATTAGTAACAGGTACAAACATGTAACTAATAATAATTTTAAATGCTAACATTGCCATTGTACTGTATCTGTACTTAAAATCCAGCATATTAAAATAATAATTACTGACAATTCGTATTTATCTTACATGACAAAAATTTCACTGTAAGTGTTTTTTTACAAATCCCACTTCAGAAATACACTTCTTATAATTCATTATGGTCTTCATCTTTTGTTCCATTATAAGACCACAGACTTGTATATTCAAAGCCCTTTTTGATACAGAATACTATCTACAAACAAACACTAAATTTCCTCTGTGAGTAATAACACATGGTAGGGATCTTGAAAGCATTCAAAACATCATACTGAATTTTCATTCCAATGAACAGGATGTTCAAATCCTGAGTTTTGGGACAATGTAACTAATTTAGAGGAAAATGCATCCAAAATAGGGTAGTTTCAATTAATATCCTGTCACATTCATCACTAATTTGTGCTTTTTGAATAAATCTAGATCTACTTTGATAGCAAAGGTATTGTACTCATATTTGCTTTTAATAATACTGGGCAAAAAGCAAATACTTTCAATAAATACATTTGTACACCATGCAGTGTATTTCTCAACAGAACCACTTTGCTATAGTATTAGCCACGTTATATGACTGTATTCATATACCTACATACCTAAATATTTAAGATTTTACATATCAATGTTTAAAAAATATCTTTATTTGGCTTGATTCCTTTGCTCAAAATTAAAAAGTATTTTAATGACAAACTATATTTTCTGATCACATGGGAGAAAAAACAGCTGGAAACTAGTACTAGTACTATAAACTATGACTAGTACTATAAGCAAGCAATATCTTTTAACTCTTCTGTAGCATGTCCTTCTATGTTAATAACTGGTCCACATATATTAGAGAAATAATTCAAATCCTTTATAGTTGTGGAATGAGAGAAATGCATTTCTATAGCATAGAATATATGCAGAAAATAATATACATCAATTCAAAATCTGAAAAAAACCAAACTAGACAATTTTGACATTCAAAACAATTCATGAAAAAATGGACATAAGATTAATTTAGTCATAGTGGATATAATTATTTGATAAATATGGGAACACCTAGTCTTCTAAAAATAAAAAAAAATAGTAGCGAAACAAGAAATGAGAGAAAACGAATTATTAAAGGCATCATTGGTTGGAAAATAAAAATATTTTTATAATTAATGTCACATGCTCTTGATATAACATCCAATTAGTTCAACCATAACTGTTTTGTAATGGTGAAATTCTTATAAAATCAAATATTCATAAAAAGAAACACTGGGGTTCCCCTCGTGGCTCAGTGGTTAACAAATCTGACTAGGAACCATGAGGTTGCAGGTTTGATCCCTGGCCTTGCTCAGTGGGTTAAGGATCCGGCGTTGCCCTGAGCTGTGGTGTAGGTCACAGATGCAGCTTGATCCTGCGTTGCTGTGGCTCTGACATAGGATGGCAGCTACAGCTCCGATTAGACCTGTAGCCTGGGAACCTCCATTCGCCGCAGGTGCGGCCCTAGAAAAGACAAAAAAGAAAAAAGAGAGAGAGAAACATTGTACTATTTATTAGAAAAAAAAATTTCATGGAGGATTTGAATCAAATGTTGTTATAATACACTAAGATTCAATTTATGTTGTCTTCATTTGTGATATCTTTCTCTTTCTGATATTGCTAATCACATATCCCCTGAATAAACCTGATTAGTGAGGTTGCATGTTACCTATTTAAATCACCACAGTATCCATAATTCAAAGTAAATAATAGCTTTGGGCAACAATAAAATGTGAGTAATGGCCCTGTTCATTTGAACACTGTAAGCAAGAGGCAGAATCACTCACGGAAAATTGTGATTGGTGGAATGAATAAGTGGTAATTGCTTCATATTAAATAAACAAAAGACTATCATATATTAATACATTCACAGTTTATTACAATTTAGACAGATATTCTAATCAACACTGACAGCAATTGAATAGATTGGTTGCACCCAAAGGTGTTGTTTATTAATTTATCTTAACAAATAATGATGTTGTGTCAAGGTAAATTATGTTTCTTCATCTGTTTCAGGGTTTTGTATTGAAACAAATTGAACAGAATTCTTACACATTTGTCCTTTTTAAAATGTAAAATCACTTTAGAACAACATTTTACTGGGTTTTTAAAAGAAATTTTGTTTTTGAATGACTTTTTAAAAATAGTAATAAAGGATGCTATTTGAGCTCTTAGTCAAACTGTCAAATTGTATTAAGAATTTTATATTTACTTTTATCTTCGTTACATGTAAACTGGGAATAATAGTCTGTCCATTCTGAATTTATTGTTTTTAAACATTTTAATTTAATAGAATTGGAGAATTATTGAAAGTTAAAAAAAATCATGTAATGATTATGATATAAAATATTTAATTTAAAATAAAGTACTTTTAAAGTACAATCAAGAAGTTCCTTTGTGGCCTAGTGGGTTGAGTATCCAGTGTTGTCACTTCTGTGGCTCAAATCACAGCTGTGGAATGAGTTTGATCCTTGGTCTAGGAACTGTCAGATGCCTTGGTTGTGGCAAATAATTAAAATATAAATACAATTTTAAAAAGTTGTATCTGTGTCCACTCTATTATATGTAAAGAATTACATACAACTAGGACCCTGCCAAGCAATCTGGTTTATTCCAAATATATTTGCTTTTCCTTGCCTTTGTTCTATATACTTTGTATTTAGAATAATTCCTTCTGCATTTTTTAATACGATCAACATTTATTTATGAATTTATGAACATATTTATTCAGGTGGTTGTGGTAAGTATGTTTAATATGAGATATACCTTCTTAACTAATTTTTAAGTGTGAAATACAGTATTATTAATTAGAGGCATGATGTTTTATAGAAGACCTTTGGAATTTATATAATTGAAACTTTACACCCATTGAATAGCAGCTCCTCTTTTCCTTCTCCCCCCATCCCAAGCAACCACTGTTTTACCATTTGCTTCTATGAGTCTAATTTTGTTTCTTCCTACAAGTGAAATCATTCGGTATTTGTCCTTTTGTGAATAGTTTATTTTACTTCATGTAATATATGACAGATTCATCCATGTTTTCACTTATGGCAGGATTTCTTTCTTAAGATTGAACACTCCATTTTATGCTGATACCATATCTTGACTACTTTGTTATTATGTAAAAATGGAAGTGAAGATATCCTTTCAGGATCTTGGTTTCAATTATTTTATCTATATATTCATAAGTGAGATTGCTAGATTATATAGTAGTCCTATTTATATTTTTTTTCAGAAAGCTCTATATTATTTTCCATAAAAGCTGCTCCAATTCATATTCCAATCAGCTATGTATAAGGGTTCCAATTTCTCTACATCTTGTCTTTTTTCTGTTTGTGGCAACTCGTAGTTTTGATTTGCATTTCCCTGATGATTAGTAATGTCGAGCAACTTTACATACGCCTGTTGTCCCTTTGTATTTCTTCTTTGAAGAAATGTCTATTCAAGTCCTCTGCCCATGTTTAATCAGGTTATTTATTGTTATTGTTATTTCCCACTGACTTGTAGGAGTTCCTTATATAGTTTGAATATTAACTCCTTGTCATATATATAGTTTTAAAGAATTTTCTTTCAATTTTTAGGTTTCCCTTTTATTCTGTTAATTATTCTATGCTTTGTGCTGAAGTTTTTTTAGCTTGATGTTGCCTCACTTCTATATTTTTACTTTTGTTGCTTTTGCTTTCAGTGTCATATCCAAGAAATCATTGACTAGACCAATGTAATAAAGATTTTTTCTGTATGTTTTCTTCTAGGAGTTTTATAGTTTCAAGACTTCTATTTAAATCTTTAGTTCATTTTGGGCTGATTTTTTGGTATGGGGTAAAGTAAGTTTCTAATTCATTCTTTTGCTTGTGGAAATAGTTTTCCAGCACTATTTGTTGAAAACACAGTCTTTCCCCTGTTGTTTATTCTTGGCAATCTTGTCTAAAATCAATTTGCCATTTATGTGTAGGTTTACTTCTGGACTGTCCATTCTGCACCCTTGATCTATGTCATTATGCCAATTTTAATTACTGTGGCTCTGTAGTATACTTTGAAATCAGGAAGTGAGATCTGTCCACCGTTGTTTTCCTTTATCAGGAGTGCTTTAGCTGTTAAGGGTCTTTTATAATTCCACTTGAAAATTAGAATTGCCTTTCTTTTACTATAAAAAATGCATTGGAATTCTGATAAAGATCTGTGGGTTGCTGTAGGTAGCATGCATGGGCATTTTAATACCATTTAACAGTATTATGCTTCCAATCTGTATTTCCAAATTGTATTTACCCTTCAAGCTTCAGCTACAATTTTTCTTTCCTGATAAGAAGTTTTTTCCTGATATTTTTCTCTCTAAATTGCTCTAATATTTGTAACATTAAATTATAAAATTTGATTTGCTTGTGTATTTCTTCCACAAAGAGAAGAACAACAGAAAACATGTTTCCAAATGGAAACAAGATTCTCACATACACACACATATATATGCACATGCACATACATATATGTAATTGATGTTTATGTGTACATTTACATATGTGTAGATATTTTACGTATTCTCTACACATATATTACTGTATGTTTTGTTTCTGTGACAAATTTTATACTATTAAAGTAATGGTTATGAGTTTATATGGTAAAATCACACATATAAACTCATATATACTCATTATGTACTCATATATATACACATTAATATACATTTTAAGTGTGTAAATGTGCTGTTATTGAGAAAATGGCAAAGTGTAAATAGCATAATTAATAGCATTAATTCTCGAGAATAATTCCCTTTTTGGAGATTTGTAAAGTCTTTGAAAATGCTAATTCAGTCTTTTATTCAACACATTGGTGAACTTTTCAGATATAGTTATTTACAATTGAAAATTTTTAAAAGTAATATTAATGCATGTATGCATATATACAAATAAGAGGGTTTTATCATGAAGCTTTATTCAATTATTCTAGTCATTCAATAAGGGATGTATCTGTATACACCAAGTATTTTAATTCATACTCATCATGAAATTATAAGTACAGAAGGTGAAGTACCTGCTCTAACAGGTACTTAAAATCTTGAAAAAGACACCCAAAGAAAGTAAACAATTGAATCAAATTAATGTTTTAAAGAATCTGGTATCAAGAATAAAGATAAGAGTATGAAAGAAAATATCTATGAAGAGATAATTTATATCTCTTCCTTGAAAAGGAGCTACATGTACAAAAATAGGAAAAAAAATTAGTGTTCAATGTGTTTTTTTCTGAGTAAAGGGATTGATGCACATCTTTTAGCCTAAATAATGCTTAACGAATATAAAAACTAAAAGATAAATAAATTTGAAAAGTATTTAGAAAACAATGAGGAGACTGACACAGGTATGGGAGCTGAAAGGGGGCAAATTATGAAAGTCTTGTAGATCATAGCAAAACTGGGATTCAATTCTAACGTCAATGGAAAAAAATCATCGAATGGAAATAATGTGATCTCATTTACACTTTGAAAGCTTAATTTTGTTGCTTATGGTGGTTAGATTGAATTGAGTCAAGAGTTGAAATGGAGATACCAGTTAGGTAATTGTGCTGTGTTCAAGACAGATTTATTTATGCATCACAGATGCTTTTTGCAATTGCTGTATGATGCAATGTGACAAAATACCAAAGAAAGAGCAGATGTGATTCTTTTTCAGAAATTACAGATCAAAAGAATTGGGAAATACTTATTTTCAGCACAAAGCTATTCCTTAATTAAAATATACAGTTCTCTATGAGTAACTTACTTTGTGACTAAATAGCCTCAAATTTGAATATAATACCTTGCAAAGAATACATCTGTTGCATGACAATGCACATTGGAAAACACATCTGCACAGTTAATTTAAATGTTGAAATTTGACTTCAAAATAAATATCTAAATTATTAAAACTAAAAGTTAATCATCATAATCTAGAAAAGAGTAAAACCTTTGGTTATAAGGCAAATGAAATATAAATAATTCACGTTTTATTAGTATGAATTTTCTGGCTTATTGACATGCACTGCTCTGCATTTTTCTTATATCTGCTCTATCAGAATTACAGATAACTGTTGGTGCCCTGGGTACATTGAAGGGGCAGTTTCTTTTGAGTATGGACACCAAACAAAAAAATTGAAGGCTATATTTTTGTTATAGTTGATTTACAATGTTCTGTCAATTTCTGCTATACAGCAAAGTGACCCAGTCATACACGTATGCACATTTCTTTTCTCACATTATCTTCCATCATGTTCTAATGAAAGGTATCTTGTTATAAAGATATTTCCAATGATATTTCACTACAATGCCTAATCTTTCCAATTTTGGATGGAGTCACATTAGCAAATGTCACAGTCATCTTTAATTGCCTTGTGGATTGGAACACTTATTTTCAATTGACTAAATTCTTTTGTTAAACCAGAGATAAATATAATCAGAAATTTACTCTAAAATACAGATAGTTGTATGATCTTCCTTTAAAGAAGATATATATCATTTTCTTATCTTCCAATCATCTGAACCTTATAAAGAACGTACAGTCTTAAGATTTCATAGTATATAGTGCTCACTTTTTAGTATAAAAGATGAAACGTCTAGGAGTTCCCGTCGTGGCGTAGTGGTTAACGAATCCGACTAGGAACCATGAGGTTGCAGGTTCGGTCCCAGCCCTTGCTCAGTGGGTTAACGATCCGTCATTGCCGTGAGCTGTGGTGTAGGTTGCAGACGCGGCTCGGATCCCGCGTTGCTGTGGCTGTGGTGTAGGCCGGAGGCTACAGCTCCGATTCGACCCCTAGCCTGGGAACCTCCATATGCCGCGGGAGCAGCCCTAGAAATGGCAAAAAGACAAAAAAAAAAAAAAAAAAAAAAAAAAAAGATGAAAAGTCTAGATATTTTCTCAATTGGCTATGCTGGCATTTCGAGTAGAGCCATGGAACCAAGGTATACCTAATCAAATACAAAAAATAAAAATAAAAAAATAAAGTATGAAAACAAAACAAACTCAGATGTTTTAATCTGGCATTAGTAGTGAAATCCCCAAATAGGAACAACGAATTTGAGCACTTTGTATGATTAGCAGAGAGTGGCATTCACTGATGGCCAGGTTTTAGGAAAACATGTAAGGCTTTCAGATTAATGAAGGTAGAGGACTCTCTGTTAGGAAACATGAATAGCAATTCTGTTATGTCTTTATTACTGACGTTCTTATTTTATAAGTGATGATAAAGAGGCATAGCATTTTTATACTTTTGCCAAACTAATAAGCAGTGTGTGTGAAACAGGGTTCACAGTTTTCCTCTTAATCACTACACTGCACTGCCTTCTTCCCCATATAAAAGTAAATTGTTTTCCAAAGCTATTAAAATACTTTTCAAAGATGCTGACACATTACTCACTATTGAATTCCTCAAGGATTTGGTGGACACATGAAGGGTCCTATAAGGGGATTTAGATGCAAGATATATTGATTTACAAATTATAAACCCACTCTAACTTCTTTATTTCCACCCATACATTTCTAGTTGGAGATTATTTTTGTCCCTAGTGGTTTCTTGTCAGTCATCAGAATAAGGTATTAATTGTTTGCTTGGTTGATTGTCTGGGACTGAATCTCAATAGTGACTAATAAACCCTTCAATATAATGATACTCTTGAAATTTACTTCAGTTGAAAATGGCTCATTGATTTTAGTAGGCATAGCAGGACCCCATGAGGGGCAAAGTGACCAGAGCAAACTGAGCATGGTAAACAGCAGGCCCAGGGTGCTAATCAGAAATATCTCACATGCAAGAGTCTTGAGTAGTAGCTAGGACCACATGATTAGCAACCTGCTAATATTCCACATATGAATAATTTTAAAAATAAAATAAAATTAGCTTAGAAGAATGGAGCCTGGACTTGAAATACTAGAATATGGTTACTGAATTATTTCCTAAGGCAATTGAGTTCATAGACTCAGAAAGACCTAAAATAATAAGAAAAATACATCCTCAGAATCTTCTTTCTGGGCTTCTCCAAAGAGAAAGAATAACGACATAACCAGAAAATGAAGCACTTAGATGTTTTGAGTGTTTGTAAACAGTAGTTCTAATTTTTCATTACTCTGGCAACTAAAACATGCTCTTCTTTTCTTAATTACAGTGGAGGCTAAAGCACAAAGCAATAAATGAAGTCTTGGAAAGAATTCATCTCATGGTAAGCGTACTTTGACTCTAAAAATAATCCATTATTCTTTCACCATTTACTGGATCTGTAGTTAAGGTATTAATATGCTCTATAATTTAAAAATTCCAATATTATCATTTGACCAAGGAAATAAAATTTATTATGAGAAAATTCAAATGGAAACTCCAACAAATATGTCTCTATTTCCCAAGATAGTAGTTAAGACCATAGCCTCTACATAGGTAATCAGACTACATAGGTTAAAAAAAATCACAGTTCTAACACTTAAATGCTTTGTGACCTTACACAAATATCTTGATAACATTGGCCTTTAAATTATATGCATATACTTGAATATTACATATTTTATAGAATTACTAATATATTTTACAGAGCACATATAAAATAGTATTTGGTATATATTAGCATTTGATCAATCGATCAAAACCAGTATTGCACCTTTGGAAAGTTTGGGAGAGTTTATTCAACCATCTAATATTTTTTAAATTTTTATTGGAATATAGTTGACTTTTAGCATTGTGTTAGTTTTAGGTGTACAGCAAAGTGATTTAGTTACATATTCCTCTTTTTACATTATCTTCCACTGTAGATTATTATAAGATATTGAGTATAGTTCCCTGTGCTATCCAATAGGCCCAGGAATGGGATTGTAGAATCATATGGTAACTTTATTTTTAGCTTTGTAAGCAAACTCCATACCATTCTCCATTGTGGCTGCATCAATTTATATTCCCACCTACAGTGTGGGAAGGTTTCTTTTTCTCCACACCCTCTCCATTTATTCTTTTTAGACTTTCACATGATGGCCATTCTGACTAGTGTGAGGTGATAACTTCATTGTAGTTTTGATTTGTATTTCTCTAATAATTAGTAATATTGAGCATCCTTTCCTGTAATAAATTGTTAAAAATATTTATTTTTAAATTTTTTTTTATTTTATGCTGAAGTATGGTTGATTTACAATGTTGTTTTACTTTCAGGTGTACAGCAAAGCAGTTCAGTTATGCATATGCATATATTCATTCTTTTTCAGATTCTTTTTCCGTATAGGTTATTACCAAACATTAAGTAGAGTTCTCTGTGCTATACAGTAGGTCCTTTTTGCCATCTATATATATATATATATTAGCATGTATGCATTAATCCCAAGTGCCTAATTCATTCCTTTGGTAACCATAAATTTGTTTTCAAATCTGAGTATTTTTCTGTTTTTTAAATAAGTTCATTAGTATCTCTTTTTTTAGATTCCACATATAAGTGATATTATATATTTCTTTGTCTGACATACTTCACTTAGTGTGATAATCTCTAGCTCCATCAATAGTGGCCCAAATGGCATTATTTCATGGTTGAATAATAGTCCATTGTATATATGTACCACATCTTCTTTGTCCATTCCTCTGTAGATGGATATTTAGGTTGCTTCCATGTCTTGGTTATTGTAAATAGTGCTGCTACAAACGTTAGAGTGCATGTATCTTCTTGAATGATGGTTTTCCCCAGATATATGTTCAGGAGTGGGATTGCTGGATCATATGATTTTTAGTTTTGTAAGGCACCTCCATACTTTTCTCCATAGTTGTTGTATCAATTTACATTCCCAACAAGAGTGTAAGAGGATTTTCTTTTCTCCATACCCCCTCCAGCATTTCTTATTTATAGACATTTTTGGTGATGGCTATTCTGACAGGTGTGAGGTAATACCTTATTGTAACTTTGATTTGCATTTCTATAATAATTACAGATGTTGAGCATCATTTCATATGCCTTTTGTCCCTCTGTATTTCTTCTTTGGAGATCTGCCAATTTTGGGGGTTCTTTTTTTGATATTGAGCTGTATGAGCTGCTTGTATATTTTGGAGATTAATCCCTTGACAGTCACATCATTTGCAAATATTTTCTCCCATTCTGTAGATTATCTTTTTGTTTATGGTTTATGTTACTGTGTAAAAGCTTTTAAGTTTAATTTTATTCCCCCCCCAAAAAATATTGCTGTGATTTATGTCAATGAGCATTCCATCTATGTTTATCTCTAGGAGTTTTATAGTACCCAGTATTATACTTAGGTCTTTAATCCATCTTGAGTTTATTTTTGTTTATGATGTTAGAGAATGTTCTAATTTCATTATTTTATATGTAGCTCTCCAGTTTTCCCAGAACCACTTATTGAAGAGATTCTTTTCTCCACTGCATATTCTCACCTCTATTGTCATAGATTAATGGACCATAGGTTTATAGGTTTATTTCTGGGCTTTCTATTCTTTTCCATTGAGCCATGTGTCCGTTTTTGTGCCAGTGTCATACAGTATTGATTCTTACAGCTTAACTAATTATTTATTTCACATTCCCATATAGTTATAAATTATTTCTGGAAGACGAAACAGATAGGTCTTAGAAAATGAGTTCATTATTACAGTTTTAATCAAATAGTGCCTTCACTTATCACTGCTATTTTAGATATGTTCCTTCAAATGAATAAATAAGTAAAAGCCTTGGTACCTGATATACTGTTTCTGATTTTTCTTATTTAAAAAAATGTTCTATCTATCCCAGAAATCATAAAAACTGGAATCAGTTACCCACTCCCTCTGGCAAGAATAGCAGTTTTCTACATACAGTGTCTTACCATAGTATTAAATTATCTTTTGGAATTATGAACAACCATTTAGTCTTGATGGAGCTTGACCGTCTTATTATCAAGGAAGGACTTTGACCATTTCACATTCTCAAAAGTCATACCTCTCATGAAACTGACATTCTTATCATAGCAATAATTGAAAAGGAGAGGACAGTAGTTATTTTAGATACTATGATAATCCATTGTCACATAAACAACTGTACTGTCTATCCAGTATAACCTCATTGGTCTAGTGTTGCTTAAGTATCTATTGCAAGGTAGGTTTGGATTAATTTACGGCAAAGCCCATTAGAAGAAGATAATATTTCTTAGAATAAAATTCACAAATAAATTACCCTAAGAAGACACAAGTAAATTACCCTTAGAATAAAATACCCTAAGAATTGGGGGGGGGGGAAGCTATATTATATTAACAATTATTTTCTTTTTGAAATATTGTTCTTTTCTTGTGCCTGAACAATGACATAAATTAAAATGCCTAACCATGGGATATGAGATGATTGTCCAACATGAATTGCACAAGGTGACTTAGAAGTTAATGCATTTTATTACCAATAAATTTAGACATTCCCAGCAGCACTTTATCTATGGATAAAAGTAGTACATAGGAGACTCTTACAAGCATGTCGGTATCACTACAAGCAATTTGCATTAGTAGTTGATTCACACTCACCGCTTGCCTGTCAGCCCCTCTGTGTATCATCTCAAAATACATATCTGACAGTATCAGTAATCGTTATGATCACTGGTTTGATGAACAAAATACCCAAGCCTGGTTTACAGATAACACTATGCTCTTGACTTAAACCGGCAGAAAGTGTACCATGACATTAAAAATCTCACCTTTCTATAACTCTAAATTATGGTGAAGAAAGTAAAATCTCTTAGTAATCAGAACCTCAATTGGCTCAATCACATTTTCAATTTTACCTCAAGGAGAGAAAAAAAGCCTGAGATGAGTTCTCTACGAATAACACTTTGATAGAATAATCAGACATTTAGAAGAAATAAATAAAATGGATGGCTTAAAAAGAAGTTTGGGAGGACATATGTTAATGACCTTCTAACTTATGAGCAGAAAATATAAATATTCATGTCTCTTGTGGATGGTCAGCAAAAGCTCTCAAAGTGGAGAAGACATAAGACAGGATGGGGCAAGACTAATTTGTGATGTGAGTCTGCTTTGCTAACTAAGTAACAAAGGAAAGAGACCCTAGTTATAAGGTTGGAGGCTGCAGAGTCTCAACAGTATGGCCCTCCTCTTACTTTGACTGACCTGGTTGTTGTCCCCATTACTGTCTAATACCGTAAAGTGGAGGTACATCCGGTGAAGGTGATCTTGTAGGAACTTTCCACTATGAAGAGGGCAGAGGCTTATTTGCACCAAAGCAGACAGATGTTCTGGATTTTCCTGCCTTCCCTGCCCCTGGAAGAGTTCCATCCTTACATTTGGGGAATGTCGTACACACTGCTCTGGCAGTCCACCAACACTGCTTCTGGGCAAGAACTGAAATTTACTACAATGAAAGAAAAAAAAAAAAGACAAATAAATGGTCTTATATGTTTCATGACTCATGGATATGTTTCATATCCATGATATGGATAGAATTTATTACACTTACTGATTTTTTCTTAGGATAAAATTCAGAATACTTAATGGGGCCTATATAAACTTACATTATTTGGTTTCTACCTTTCTCAGAAAGTAATCTCCAACCACAGACTGTTTTTGCACTTTTCTCAATACCTTATCCAACCTCAAACCCTTTGTATGATATGTTCCTGAGCCTATAATTCTCTCTACCTCTCTTCCATTTCTTAGCTCAAATTTAGTCATTATTTAGATTTTAGATGAAATGATTTTACCACAAAAAAAACCCTCCCCTCAGTTTATAGACTATATCAGGACTCTTTTTTTATTTCTGTACTTTTTCATCTTCCTTATTAAAATATAACTGGTTGTATAGTAACTATTTCTTATTTATTTCCCTTTGGAATTCAACCTGTAAAGCATATATCATTTTTTACTTATCCATTTCTGAATTCATATTATCTGGCATTGTTTTTATATATATATATATATGTGTATATAAAACACTAATTAATACACTTACAGTAAGTCATGCTGTGGAGAGTACCCAAAGCATTTCAAAAATGTTACACCTTCAGTTTTGAGTCTACATCATCAAATTATGAGAGCATTTTTTATTACAGACACATAGAACATTTATAATGAAGAAATTATCTGATAAAGGGACAAATATGTCCCTGGCTTTGAAAAAAATAGTTGCACATCCAAACCTGATGCTCAGATTATGATGATACACTTGTCAAAACACAGTACAATTATGCTATGAATAGGAGGTTGATTTCATATTTTAATTTTAATGGGGATTGGATATTTGAATTCTGCAGACATGTGTCTGAGTTTAATAACCATCAAATGCATGTTTAGATTGAATGACCGAGTCAATTATTTCTCCAAAAGTACTTATTAAGAGAGTTTTAAATACATAAGAATAGTAATGGAACAACTCATGAATATTCTATGCTTCTAAAATTAATCACAAGTAAACTTCATAGTTTATATTTATGGAATCTTATTATATGATTTGGAGGTGTTGATTGAGTTACAAAGTAATGAAATGCTAATAACTTTTGGAAAGAGTAAAACAACTGAAGGACACTAATAAGCCAAGTAACACAATGATCTTATCTGCTATATATTTTGAGTCTAGACTTTCATTTTCTGAAAGAGATGACTTTCTAACCTCTAGGTATTTTGGTATGTAAAACAAATCATAAGACATTAAAATATAGGAAACACAATTTTAAACACAATTTTAAAATATAATAAACACTTTAGTGTTTTGTACTTTTAGAATAGGAAAGTTGTGGCTAAATGTTGCCTTTTTTCTGTAATATAAAATCACTTATCATTTGATGTTCGTGTAGTTTCAGATTATGTGGGATATTTCGAACACATTAAAGAAGGTATAAAAAGGTTAAACTAAAACACATTTGCCTGCCTAGCCTCCCCACTAACACCATGTCCCCTGAGCATTCAGATACCACTGCATTTAGAATCTATACAGGGGAAATACGGGAGTGATGGAAAGGAAGAGGGAAAATAATCATTATCATGTGGCACAGTCCAAGGTTAAAGAAACAGAGTAAATATTTGGGGACTGAGAGCAGACTGTACTTCAGGAGACATGCCAAGTAGAATTTGATACTGTTTTGACAAGATTTCTAGGAATTTTTAAACTTATTCCACCAAGAAAGGACAGGGAATAGGCTATTGTCTATAGAGCTGTAGAAAATGTTGGTGATAAAAATAAATAGGTATTTCTGATTGAAATTCAAATTATTTGTTAAATTAGTTAACGGCTTCAGAGATGTTATTCAAAAGGGCATGTGCTGATTTTTAAGTTCAGCAAAAATAGAACGTGAAAGTAATCTTCTAATACGACATAGTGTAGTATAACCTTATTCCAACCTTGAGTGTTAGCTTTCTTTTATCCGTTCATAAACCTATTTATCCATACCTCCATTATTTCATGCACTCAGCAGAAGTTCAATAATTTTTTTTGTTAACTCTGTGTCAAAGAAAGAATGAAACAAAAGACTAATGAGAGAAAATTCTTGTCCTCAGGAAAATTTCAATTTGTTGCGGGGAGTTCGGAGAGCCAACATTTATATAGTGGAGGACATTTCAAATGAGATTGAATTCGATGTCAAGGGAACGGTTAGGGGAGACGGCAGGAGAAATCTGGAGAATAGCAAATAGTTCTATGTTGTTGAAGTATACTGTACATAGGTGAGGAATGGCAATAATTGAGGTACAAAAAAATGGTTCCGAGAGATTGATCATGAATGTCCTAACATAATGCTGAGAAACATATATTTTATTTAATAATCAATGAGAAGAGATTGGAGGATTTTAGAAAGGAGATATTACTGGTGATGTAGAACACTGATTGAGTAAAAGACAGGATGGTAAGAAGTGAGTCTAGTTAGAAAACTGGTGAGGTAGTTCAGTTGAAAAAATATTCTGAGAATTCTAATACTGGGTTATGGGAGAAAATATAAAAAGATTCTAAATTTATTCATAAGGAGGGACTGAGTGGAGCTTAGTATCTGTTGGAGGACGCTGCTATTGGCATGGGGGGATGAACAGAAGTAATTTTGTATAAAGCCAAGATCTTTCTCTAGGTAAAGAGAGAAGTTTTGATCAAGATGTAGAAAAAAAGAAAACAAGTGAATATTTTGAATTGTTTGATTGGTTGTTTTGTTTATTTGGGAGCTAGAGGAGTAGGGTGATGGGAAAGTATAGATGATATATTTAGAGATGGATATCTATTTACGTGAATTTTATAAAAATATATATATGCCAAATATATGGTAATTTGTTAAAACATTTAGCCTTTATTTATTTATTTTCATAATTGAATCTTTTTCTCTATTCTTGTTTTATGAAGTGTCTGCAAGGTAAAAGGGCAAAGACTTCATATCTCATGAAGAATTTATTTCCAGAGGTTGCTAAGGAGAACCAGCCCCCATGGACAGTATATATATGGCTTAAACAAAGAATATTCAGAAAACTTAAGTTTATTCTTTGCTGCTATCATTTGACTGTCCTCCCAGTAGAGCAAAGTGGTTTTTATCCTTCAAATCAGTCTTATTTTAAATAAGATTAAAATATAAGGGGAAGGGTGAGGACTAGATAACTATAACCAGCTATCTTTGAAAATGATTAATGCAGCAAAAAGTTTTCCTAATATGAATTTAGGTATAATTTAGAGAGCATTCTTGCATTACATCATCCATCATCGGCACTGAATATAGAAAAATAAATAAGTAATTAAAAACACGTTTATTATTTTATGTAACTTCTTGCTCCATTATGCTCATCTAGGAGAGTTACAAAAAGGGGAATGGATTTATTTTTCAAATTCAAACATGTTTTATGTTGGCAAAAAAAAAAAAAAAAACACATTATAATGAAAATCCTTACAAGTATATCCTTTAAAATCTAAGGCCGGTTCATTGAAAAATTAAAACACATTATTTAGAGTTCCCATGTGGCTCAGTGGGTTCAGGATCCCACATTGTCATTGAAGTGGCTTAGGCTGCTTCTGTGGGATGGGTTTTATAGCTGGTCCAAGATCTTCTGCATGCCACAGGTGCAGCTAAAGGGAAACATAAAAAAAAAGTTAGTCATTTTTCCTATTAGAAGGAGAACAAACATTTGCTAATCACATTTCATTTTGCCACACATTCTTCTAAATTATGTTTGCAGTTGTTGTCTCATTTAATTATCACAGAAACTACTTAAGACAGAAGTAGTTGTTGTCTCAATCTTTCGAGTGACAGAACAAATTTTCATAAATATTGTTTACTGTAGGTCACTAAGCTAGAAGAAGCTAGAATATGAAATAATTCTTAATTCTAAGCCGTGTCCAATGGGAAAGTGGAAAATGCAAAAAAAAAAAAAAAGGCTTTAAAAGGGAATTCCCTAAGTAGACAATATTTAAAATTTTTCCCCCGTACCTATAAATATATCTTTCTCCCTGTATTCTACCATCAAGACTCTGTTTTTCACTTCAGATTCTGATCTGATGTCTTCTGTTCTAGAATTTTATTCAATCATTTCTTTCACTTCTCTCCTATATTTGCAATTCCTCTTCTTCACTGGATTCTGCGTTAGCAGCTGAAAATCTTGTTGATGTTTGAAACACATTTAAAACCAAAACTAAATACAGAAATTATAACAGATTACTTGACCATGAACTCCTCTAGCTATTCCCCAATATCCTTCCCTTTTCAGCCAGTTTTCTCCAAAGTATAAATTACGTCTCTGTATGCACTTTCTCACTTTCAATATACCCTAAACATTTGAAAATTTGGCTTTCACTTGCAACATTCAAGAAAAATATAGTCTCCTCCTTGATATAAAATAGGCATTGAATTTTTTTCAGTCCTATACTAGTTTAACCAGTATAAAATACTTGATCCCATTGACTCTTTCTTGAAATCATTTTCTCTTTTACTCCTCTCTGACTGATATTCTTCCTTAATCATTGTTGTCCTTTCCGATTGCTGTACATTAAATATTTTCTTTTTCAGCCATAACAGTGTATTCATAAATCTTATTCCAGTTGTTAGCTTCAGCTGAATTTTATCAATTTTTAAGTAATAAAATTTTAGTTTTTTTAATTACTTTCAATGAAAAGGTAGTTTATTCATTGGAAAAAATATATATATAATTACAAGTTCATTATTTGAAATTCACAAAACTAATTAGGTTTCACTCCCTGTGATTAAAGATGGAAATGCTGACTAAATATCTTTACATGAGCTCTATTCCCATGTACCCATTGGACTACTTGGAATTTTCAGTTAGAAGTCATCCAGGCATATAAAAATCAGCATGCCCAAATCTTACTTATTGGTTTCTTCTTCAAACCAGTTCTCTCCAAGTCTATGTTTCTTATTTCTTATTTCAAGAGAGAAAATCGAATTATCCAAGCTGGATACCTTTTTTTCCTTCAATACTAATACCTAGTAAACCATGTGGACAGAACAATATTGAATGCAAATACACACACACACATACACACACACACACACAAAATTTATAGGTTTTCAAGTTCAGGTATATCCTCGTAGGTCAGAGAAGACCAATGCTTCAGCAGAAAACTACTGTGCAAGAATGGTAGATTTTTAAAAATCACATTTTATAAGGTTGAGTTACATTGATCAAGTGTTTATTAGTGATTTCACTGTTCTCTGGAAGTCTTCTTTGATAGTAGATCTAATGACACTTTGTTTTACTTGGAATGAGTATTTATTCATTACAGTTTAAATTTCTTTAGGGGTGAGCCAATTTTATATTTTTTTCTTATTTCTACCACTTTATATAATATTTATAGAATATAACTGTTCTATGGTTATTTAACTGTTCAGCAATAAATGGGAGGAACAAATAAATAAATATAAATATGGACAAAGCAACAAACAAATGACTATCAAAATATGACTAAGAAATACTTTTTCAGTGCCATCTCAACTACCCAAAGATGGTTTACATGGTGCTTTTCACTGATTTCAATATGGAATATTCTGTCAATACTACAGTCATAAGTTGGTTTTGGTACATTCTTGACTCATTAAATAAAATATTTTATGCCCAGTGGATTTTTATTTTATTATTTATTTATTTATTTTTGCTTTTTAGGGCCACAGCTGTGTCATATGGAGGTTCCCAGGCTACATTGTCCGATCAGAGCTGCAGCCTACACCATAGCCACAGCAACACTGGATCTGAGCCACATCTGTGATCTATACCCTAACTCACAGCAATGCTGGATCCTTAATGCACTGAGCAAAACCAGGGATCGAACCCACATCCCCATGGTTAGTAGTATTGTGTTTGTTACCCCTGAGCCACAGTGGGAACTCCCGGCCCAGTGGATTTTTAAAAGAGCACAAAAGTGCTAACTAAAATAAAAGATGTTTATTTCTTTTCTTATGTTAAGAAGTATGGGACCCTTCTAAGTAAGCATCTTTACAAAATTAGAATTAAATCATTTGAAAAAGAAATTGAAGATTAATATGATGCACCTGTTCTACAGAATCCACTCTGATGCTCTTCTGATTAGAATGCTTTGTGTGGCCCCCTTGCTGGGTGGTAGTGTGATTGATTGCTGTGTGATAGAATCCCCACTACTCAACTTGGACAGTCAGTCATACAACTGGATATTAAGATAAATTCAGGACTGTAGTTAGTTCTGTGACCTTCACTGGTAATGAATCCTGTAGGCTCATTAGTTGCAATTTGAAGCATTTTAAAATTAATTGTCTATAGTTTAATGAAGTTTTTGCTTGCTTGGAAATCAGAATAATGGTAAATACTTAAACAAACTTAACATTCATTTATTACAGGCTAGTTGTGACCTTGAAGAGACTTTTTTTTTTCCTTGCAGTGGCATATATTGTATAGAATGCATAAGAAGGGTTTTATTTTATTATAATTATTCTTTATGTGTTAGGAAACTTATTATATTTATAATCATGTATAACTAGTGATTATATTAAAATTTCTTCTAAAATCACTTATTCTCAGATTCATGATTTTAATTTTTCATTTGTTCAGCTTATTTAGCTATGTGATTGTCATATTGCCCTGGGCACAAAAGCAAACACTCTGGCACTAATTTTTTTTTTAAAGAACATTACATTATACATACACCCAACAGGAATATGAATTGATGCCAGCATTACAAAGAGAAAACAATCATGAAATGCAGTACTACCTAAAGGAATAATTTACTCCAGAGAAAACCGGAGTTTTTAATTTCCATATTTTGAACTTCTGTTTTTACCTGTGTACAAAAATAAGTTGGACTATTTCTTCATTGGATCAAATGCTTAGTGCCTGTTTATAAATTAAAATAGTTACAATTTTTTTTTAGTCAGTGTATATGTTCTGGTATTGGCTATTCTTTAACTTTGCAATTATTCTGTTTCTAATTATGTTGGGATATATCTTTCTATGCTCTTTAACTACAGAAGCTGTTCATTTTCATCATTTGGGCTGCCTACACTTTAGTTGTTTTCATGAGAGTAAGATGAATTTTCACTGCAACATTCACACACCTGAGTGACCAAGGTGTCCCTCTTTTTAGAGATGCCAAATGAAGATAAACTTTAGGATGGACCTAAAACTTCTGTGTGTGAAATATTCCCTGTTACCTCCCGGAACCACAATAAGAACTAAGTGATAAAATGTCTATGAAGCAATTAAGACAACCCTGGGACATATGTGGTAATCAATATATTAGGAATTTCAATAAAAATAGTTTAGTGAAATAATATTGATACAATAGTCCCTTTTCTTGAACAACCAAAAGTATATTTTTATAAAAATCTTTCATTAATTCTAGATGAGTTTGAAAGCTAGAATAAAAGTATCCAGTTAATTGGACATTAATACACTGGTAAACTGTCTAGTTGTATTTTTTGCCCCCATGTTGGCTCAACACATCCAAAGTTATTCATGGGCTCATTTTAGTTCACTGAAATCAGTGCTACAGATAGAGATGGACGTTTTTAGAAACAAACTCTTATTCAAATAGGTAGTAAGAAAGGAAGAAATGAGAGAAGATTAAAAACAGGACTGGAAAGTGGGAGAGAAAGAGGGAATAGAAAGACAAAGCCAAGCATATAAGGAAAGAAGGAGGTATATGTCTTATGGCCCCAAAATACAATTACCCAGGAAGCTCAGACTAATACAACATTCAGACTTAAATGTGTAAGTTAAAGCTGACTGTGATTTAAAAAAATTATAATTAACACCATGCTCCTGCATGTGTATAGGTGCCTCGCCAAAACAAACCAGTGAGCACACTTCTTGTGTGCTGTGTGTGAAAACAGATTTCTAGGCAGTGGTGGTTGTTTTCTCAGTCGTAATTTATGTCAGTGTTTTTTCCTACAACAAATTCAGTTTAATAATTGAAAATGTGTAAGATAAACCTCATTTGAGGATTGGTGATTAAACACTCCTTGAAACATTAAAATGGTTAATTTTTGGATGATAGGCATTTTCCTCAACAAAAGTGTAGCAATTTACTCTGCCTTCAGTTCTATATGTTGGCAACATTGTGCCTTTCAAGACTTTGTTAACATCATTGCCAAGCTTCCTAGAATTTGAACCCTTGCTATGGCAGGTGAAATTACTGTATTCTCTCTTGTCATTTTCTTTTTGATGACTTTTGTTTTAAGCTCTTTTGGTGTATGCAAAGAAAATAGAGCAGTTGGCCAGAAATTCATAGACTCCTTTTGTGAGGGGCAGTGGGATACTCACTGGTCTACTCTTTTTTTAATTTTTTTAATTGAAGTGTATGTGATTGACAGTATTATGTTAGTTTAAGGTATACAGCAGAGTGGTTAAGTTATATATATAAATATGTGTATATCTATATTCTCTTTTATTCTTTCCATTAGAGTTTGTTATAAGATATTGAATATAGTTCCTTGTGCTACAGTAAACCCATGTTGTTTATCTATATTATATATGGTAATGTTCATCTGTGAATCCCATTCTCCCATTCGATCCTCCCTAACTTCACCTTTTGTAGCCACAAGTTTGTTCTCTATGTCTGTAACTATGTTTCTGTTGTGTAAACTAATTTATTTTACTATATTTTAGATTCTGCATATAAGTGATCTATAATATTTGTCTTTGTCTTTGTCTTTGACTTCACTTAGTATGACAGGTCCATCCATGTTGCCACAGATGGCATTATTTTGTTCTCTTTAATGGATGAGTTATATTCAATTATATATATGTACCACATCTTCTTTATTCATTCCTGTCAATAGACATTTAGGTTTCTTCCATGACTGCCTATTGTAAGCCGTGCTGCTATGAACATTGGGAAACATGTATCTTTTCTAATTAGAGCTTTCATCTTCTCCAGATACATGCCTGGGAGTGGGGTTGGATTTTTGCTTTTTAGGGCTGTGCCTGTGGCATATGGAGGTTCCCAGGCGAGGTGTCAAATTGGAGTTGCAGCTGCTGGCCTGTATACCATAGACACAGCAATGTAGGATCTGAGCTGCATCGGAACCTACACCACAGCTCATGGCAACACCAGATCCTTAACCCACTCAGCAAGGCCAGAGATCAAACCTGCATCCTCATGGATACTTGTTGGGTTCTTAACCCGCCAAGCCACAACAGGAACTCCCTCTAGTATTTATTATTTGTAGACTTTTTGATGATGGCTATTTTGACCGGTGTAGAGTGATACTTCAATGGAGTTTTGATTTATCTAATTATTAGTGATTTTGAGCATCTTTTCATGCACCTGTTGGTCATCTGTATGTCATCTTTGGAGAAATGTCTATTTAGGTCTTCTGCCTTTTTTTTTTTTTTTTTTTTTTTTGATTGAGTAGGTTGTGTTTTTTTGTTATTGAACTTTATGAGTAATTTGTATATTTTGGAAATTAAGCACTTGTTAGTTGCATAATTTGCAAATATTTTCTCTCAGTCCATAGACTGTCTTTTTGTTTGTTTATGGTTTCCTTTGCTGTGCAAAAGCTGATAAGTTTGAATAGGTCCCATTTGTTTATTCTTGCTTTTATTTCTTTTGCCTTGGGAGACTGACCTAAGAAAACTTTGCTATGGTTTATGTCAGAGAATTTTTTCCTGTGTTCTCTTCTAAGAGTTTTATGGTGTCATGTCTTTTTTTTTTTTTTTTTTGTCTTTTTGCTATTTCTTGGGCCGCTCCCGCGGCATATGGAGGTTCCCAGGCTAGGGGTTGAATCGGAGCTGTAGCCACTGGCCTACACCAGAGCCACACCAACGCGGGATCCGAGCCCGCGTCTGCAACCTACACCACAGCTCACAGCAACGCCGGATCGTTAACCCACTGAGCAAGGGCAGGGACTGAACCCACAACCTCATGGTTCCTAGTCGGATTCGTTAACCACTGCGCCACGACAGGAACTCCTCATGTCTTATATTTATGTCTTTAAGGTCTAATCTCCTCTTGACATAAAAAGTAACCTTGTATACACAGACCAATGAAATTTGCCAGCAGTCTGAGTTAAAGATTTTTTATTATAAGTAAACCCTGAATCTATGTATTTACAATGCATGACTACATAGTCACAGAAGTTGTGTTCTCAAGTCCAAGTTCATACTGCATGTGCATGATAGGCTAATAAATTGAGAGACAAGTTGTTTGGACAAGGAATAGTGACCTTTTCATAAAGTCAGCAGACTGAGATGGTGGACTAGTGTTACAAAGAACCATCTTTCTGGGCCTGGATACTAATTTCTTTTATTAGAACAAATAAGGAAGATTGGAGGAAATAAAGTAAAAAGGCCATGAATTATTGCAAGTATTTCCTGCTTTTGGCAAGACTCTGGACAGAACGTGTTAATTTCTTCCTTCCTAAAGCCATTCACAGGTGGGCTGGGTCAGGATGTTTCCTGTGAGCTGAACAAAGGGATTTTAGCTTAATATTCATGCATGGGAGTCAGGGTCTCTAAAGATGAGTTATTATGTAAACTTTAAGGTGTGGGCAACATCTGTTTTGTGATTAACTTGTAGCAAAAAGCAGCAGAACAAAAAGGTTAAAGAAGCAGATCTAATATGGAGTCATATTTGTTCTTCCCTATTTTTTATAGCATAAATATTTGCCAGCTTTTGGTACAATAACTCACATACTTCATTTAGAGGATTCATCTATTCTGGAACAAAGAATATTTGAGTAAATACAAGAAAGTGCTTTCATTGTTCTCTACATCTTTCATTGCTTTTAGCCCCTTGATTGCTTAAATTCTTTAAATCATTAGTAAACTTTGAGAGAAGGTAAGTTTTCTGGTTTGAAGGAATCTGACTAGAAAATATGATTTTTTGTATGCTCAGTATTCCCTATAAAATTTTTAAAATGTTAAGGATGGCATTACTACAAACAAACAACATATTACATTTGAAACTTAAACACCTCATAAGAGGCTAAAACAATATAATGGTTTCCTAAAAATGGCAAGCTGTCACTGTAGCCCTGTTTGAGGAATTTTGTTTTATATAACCACATCTTTATCAATATTGTATAGATATTAGTACAAATATTCCATATTCAGTTATATAATTTAAATTAGTCCAAAATATATACTTGGCGAGATATTTCTACCAGAAAACCTATGACAAGGGGAAATACTGCATTTGAACATGCATTTAATAACTGGTCTTCTTTGATTAAAAGCAATGTAAAAATAATCATCTCATGTTTAAAGTGATAAATAAAAGAGGGCATGCAATTTTTATATTAAAAAGTAGTCATCCATTTCAAAAGAAAGTTAGATTAGTTAGCATTATATGCTGAAATACCATTCCTGTCTAGGCATGCATTTGACGTGAATTAGATTATAAGTATTAAAGGTTGAGGGCTTTTGCTACCTTCAGTGGACCACACACACCAAAGTCTCTCTGTCTTTAGGCCTATAGACTTGCTTTTCTTCTACCAGAAACCGTCTTCCACTTATCTTTACCTATGCCTTATTTTCACCATTAAGAAACAATTTAAATATAATCTCTAACAATCTTCACTAAAGTATCTTCCTTCCCTCAGTCGTGAGTTTGTTCTTTCTTCATGTTAGTGTTTATGGGATGTGAAATTAACTTATTCAGTTGATCATAAAATGATTTTCTCTCTGCTTCCACTAAAATGTCAGTTCCTAGAAGTCAGAGAGTTGGTCTCCTTTATTTACAGTTAAATTTCGCCTGTACCTAAAATAAAATTAGGCACCCAAGTAAAATAATAAAATAGAAAAGTACATAGACTAATTCATGGAATTTTCTAGAATTCCATGTATTCTTTAGTGTGAAGTGCTTTGCAAGTGATGATATGACAGATTTGATAAAGTAGTCTTACTAAAATGGAATTCATTCATTTCATTTCCAATGAAAGGAGGCTGTAAGGATATCTACTGATAATATATGTACTTAGTTTTGTTAGTGCTGAAGCACCTAAACAGGTAGTCAGTTCAAGTCCCAAATTTTTCACCCAAAACTTGCCATCAGAAATACTTTTCATACCATTATTATACCATTTACAATCCATTGAGTATTTGTTAATTTCAGTTCCCAACCATTCTCATCCCTTGGTTAATGGTTCACTTGATGTGTACTTTTCCAGAAAATAAGACCAATCACCCATACCCCTAGGGATTTTAATTCAATATGTCGGTGGGATGGAATTTCTATGTTTTAAAACTTCACAAGTGACTCTTAAAGACAGCCTTATAGTTGGAGCCCCTTGACAAAAGATATTTTTCTGTATTCGTCTTTTAGAGTAGGTAAAAATAGTAAAACTGTGAAAAAAAGGAAAAAGTTGATAAATAAAATATGTAGTGAAGGACTATCAGTAAAGCAGTTGACACACTGGTTAATTGTCCCTTGAATACAAAATAGTTAATTTCAGTTTGAATATGATTTTTCAAGGTTTATACCTTTCTAGCCCTTTGTACTACACAGAAAATAGTAGGAGTCAGCATTAAAAAGAAGGGAAGAGAGAAAGAAATGAAAGAACATATTGGTGAACCAATGATTGCTTCTCTTTGACAGTCAAATATATTCCTTACTTTGCCTTCCAGTGAAGTAACAGTTTCCAAAATTGTGTTTAAAAAGACATAGAACTAATTTCTTCCTTGATAATAAGACCTTGCTGTGCTCCCAGTTAATTTACTTGGTGCTTTTATAACGAAGGCCAGGAGGCCCTGTCTATCAAATTTATTTCTATCTGTAAATCCTATAATTTCAGAAAGGTACTTAAAAACATACGGAAAACTTGCTTGTTCATTCATTTACTCCTACTTAGCCTAAAGGAGTAATCTTAATATTCTTATTTATCTAAAGTTCAATTAGTGTTAAATATCTGGAGACATATAATGAGAACTTGGCTTGATTTTCCTATATTTTTACCCCCAAAATCTCACTTGGGCAAATTCACTTATGTAAATTCAGTAAATAGTTTTCCATTGCCAACCAGATCTATTATTCTTTGGCTGAAAGCCAATATTTTATTTTCCCTGTAATTCATGCATAGACTCTTGCAATTGTACCATGTTAAATTTCCATATACACATGGCTTCACCCAACTCTTTTTTTTTAATATTTCTCTTTCACTAGAGTATTTGAAAGAGAGTAATGCAAAATTAGATAGGAAGAAATGTAACAAAGATAAAAAGCATTTTAATAAATTTCACTACCTTGAACTGAAATAATTCTTCCCATTAAGGTGAATCTATTTCTATCCCATGTATATGTAAAATTAGATTATTATCATTTTGTTACTCTTTTGTATTCTAAAATATTTTTAGCTTTTAAAATTTTTTTTTAGAAATAATTCATTTCTTTTCTATAGTAAGCTTAAAATGTTGACTTTTTCCTCTCTGGACTATCCCTACTAATAATTCAGTATGATTCACTTTAACAAAAGTTTATTGTCTTTTTATGTGTACCTAATGACAAAACTAAATAATTAGTATACAACGATGAATATAATGTAGTCCTTGTCCAAAAGAAACTTACCTTTTATCGAGAAATATAAGCATTAAACATATTCAGTTCAATATAGTGTAAAGAAAGATATACGCTCATATAACTTAGAGGCAGAGAACAAGAAACACGAATGATGAACTAAAGAGAATAACTAGCTAAATGTAGATTCCTAAATGCCCATAGTTTTATGGGCAAGAAGAAAGCAAAGAGCTTACAGTTATAGAATAAATAATCATGGAGAAAGGATGAGATAAGAGGAGACATATGCCATAGGAGTAAATGAGAAAAGAGTTTTAACAAAAGGGGCATAGCTCAACAGTGTCAAATGTCATAGAGAATTTCTGCAAGACAGGGCTTTATAGGTTCATAGATTGTGGCAAAATGAATGCAAGTTATATTCTTCCAAAGGGTGGAGACCGTTGTATTGCTCCAAATCAGGGGAAAAATAAGACAGCAGAGGTAAAGTCTGGAATCATAGATGTTGACTAATCTCTCATAAAACTGAGACAGGAGGGGGCAATAAAAGAAATAGAAACCCATGTTTGATATTCTCTGTCTTAAGTCTGAGACTCAGAATCCAGTCTATCAATGCTTCAGGAGATATTACATCGTAGTTCCCCCATGAAATGAGCTCCAAGCTTCAATACAAATATTTATGTACATACATAGATTGTTCTGATAGTCTTGGGAAAAGAACAAGGGGATAAGGAGAAAGAAGAGAGTTCTGACGTATGTTAGATCTTTGCTGCCTCACACTGGATCCCTCTATCTATTAACCAGCATCCAAATTCCAGACAGAGAAAGGAAGGTGACACACATGAGAGCTTGGGACATCAGGAAAGCACACCTAATTCAGAAAAAACTCTTTATAGAAGAAGACTTAAAGACAAATAACTAACAAAACTGTTTGCTTCGTCTTGATTGTTGACAATGGTGACATGGGGAAGAAAAATACTTTAGATTTACATTATACTTCTCTTTAATGTCTTTATCATTACCATAAAAATGTTGAATTATTGGAGTTCCTATCGTGGCACAGTGGTTAACTAATCTGACTAGGAACCATGAGGTTGCAGGTTCAATCCCTGGCTCGCTCAGTGGGTTAAGGATCTGGCGTTGTTGTGAACTGTGATGTAGGTTGCAGATGTGGCTTGGATCTCATGTTGCTGTGGCTGTGGTGTAGGCTGGTGGCTACAGCTCCGATTAGACCCTTAGCCTGGGAACCTCCATATGCTGTGAGTGCAGCCGTATAAAAGACAAAAAGACAAAAAAAAAAAAAAGAATGTTCTAATTTTATTCTCTTATATGTAGCTATCTAGTTTTCCTAGCACCACTTTTTGGAGAGACTATCTTTTCTCCACTGTATTTTCTTGCCTTATTGTTGTATACTAACTGACCATATGTGTGCAGATTATTTCTGAGCTTTATATGTTGTTCTGCTGATCTGTATTTCTGTTTTTGTGCAAATACCATACTGTCTTGACTATTGTAGCTTTGTAATATAGTCTGGAGCCAGGGGACATGATTCCTCTAGCTTCATACTTCTTTCTTAAGATTCCTTTGACTATTTGCTGTCTTCATGTTTCCAAACGAATTTTGAAGTTTTTTTTTCTAGTTCTGTGAAAGATGCCATTGGCAACTTAATAGCGACTGCATTGAATCTGAAGTTTGCTTTGGTTAGTTCAGTGTTCTGACAATATTGGTTCTTCCAATTCAAGAGCATGGTATATCTTTATATCTGTTTATATAATATTTAATTTTCTTCATCATTTCTTATAGAAATTATCATACTAATTGAAGTAAATCAAAGAAAGACAAATATCAAATGATCACTAATAAGCATAATTTAATAAAAATTATATAAAGAATTTATTCATAAAACAGAAATATAATCAAAGAATTTCAAAACCAAACTTATGGTTACCAAAGGGGAAATATTGAGTGGGGGATAAATTAGGAGGTTGGGATTAACATATACAGACTACTGTATAGAAAATAGGTAAGTAATAAGGACCTACTGTATAGCACAGGAAAATCTACTTAATACCCTCTCTAATAGCCTATATGGGAAAAGAAGCTGAAAAACACTAAATGTATGTATATGTGTAACTGATTCCTTTTGTTGTACATCTGAAACTAATACAACATTGTAAGTCAACAATACTCCAATAAAATTTTAAAAGGTGAAAAAATAAAAATCCATGAAAAATAAACCTAGTTGTCTGAAGTAATAGTGGATGAAATTTACCAATTTTAACTAAAGAATGCTAAGAAACAGCTAATGAAAAAAATGGTTAAATATTGTTTATAGTTAGAGGAAATTCTAATTAATAATACCAGTTGAATGTTTATTATGTGCTGAGAAATTTCTTATGAACTTTGCCCTTAATTCTCATAATCATCACAATAACCTGAGACAGATCATAATCTATCTCCATTTACAAAAGATATAAGGAAAGCACAGAGTAGTCAAGAAACACACTCAAGTCTGTGAGGCCAATAAGCAGCGGAGCAAAATTCAAACTCAGGTAATTTATCTCCAAAGCCTACAAAATTAAACAATATACCAATAGAGTTTAAAATATGTATATCGTAAATTAAATTAATTTGAGGATGCATACTGGCAATATTTAACCATTCATTACATGTAGTTGTTTACATCAAACACCATTTTTAACATAGTGTCTTAGTCAAGGTTGTCCAGAGTAAACAGATGGTATCTGTGTGGGTGGGTGTGAGTGTGTGCACGTGTGCGCATGTGTGTGTGATATATATGTGATTATGGAGACTGAGAACTTCAGTCTTTTCCTGGAGACCCAGGAAAGTCTACATTTAGTTGCAGTACAAGTCCAAAGACCTGAGAACAAGAAATCTGATAGTATAAGTTTTAGTCTGGGAGCTAGTAGGCTTGAGACTGAAGCATAGCTGATATTTCAGCCTGAGCCTGAAAGTCAAAAAAAAAGAAAGAAATTCAACTCATTTAACCAGATAGAAGGAGTTCCTTCTTACCAGACTTTCTCCTAAAGGATGAACAGACCCACATAAGGGCGGGCAATCTGCTTTACCCAGTCTACTGATTAAAGCGTTAATCTCATCCAGAAACACCCTCACAGACACACCTAGAATAATTATTGACGAAATGTCACCTCAGTGTCAAAATTGTTCCTGGTCGAGAACTATTGTTTTAGGCAAGTTATTAAGGAGAGAGTACCCCTTACTCCACTTCTGAATCTGAATAACCACTAGCAAGAGGTGATGATTCACAGAGCCCATTTTAATCTTACTAGTCATTATGATTTTTTTTCCTATGCAAAAAAATATAACTAACAAAATTGCAGAAAACAAACAAACAAAAAAAGCAATTAAAAAAAAATCTGTTGGCCTGGTTAATTTTACACATGACATTAACTATCATAGATGTAAGCCATGTCAACTTGGTTTCCACTTGCACCCATTAAACTATGCTTTATGACCAAGAAAAGATAATAGCATTATAATTCTGCCTAACATGATATAACTATCCTGCACACAGGCGAAAACTTACTAGCCCTTCCCAGCAAGAGGAGAAAAAAGTCCCTGAATGATATTATTCTTTAATATCACATAACTTAAATGCTATGATATAAAGTTGACATGCCTTTTGTTACATGATAAAATGTAGAAAAGGAAGAAAATATTTTCCATATTTTCTGTATATATATACACACACTCACACACAAAAATCATAATAAAATAAAATAATATGTGGGAAATACTCATAATAGTTATTGTCCTTATTTCTGTAACTCGTTACATAGTTATAGCTGGTATTTAAAACTGTACTTTCTCCCATTACCCATTCTGTATTCTTTTTGTCTTTAGCAAGTACGTCATCTTGCCACGGCTTTTTAATCTGGCAGTGAGATTAAAAAGTTCATCCTGAAGGGTCTGAGGAATCAGTTGTCCTTCTGGATTGGATTGTTGTACTTTTCCACTTACTTTAATCATAGGGCATGGTAAAACTAAAAGATGCCCTAAGAGAAGCCCTAAGGGAGTTCCTGTATTCTAGATATACTCATTTTTACTGCCATTGTGGAGCAGTAATCCAAATTCCCATTCATAGGATCAATGACCCAGCCAGCACAGTAACTACTTTCTTTATCTATGGATTCAAATGCATGAGGACTCCAAAGTGGCAGGACTAAAGTTCAAGTTCAGTGGAATCATTGCTGTGTCTCTTGGTAGACAAGCTAGACTGTTGGCACTAGACCTCTAGTCTAGCAGACCTTGAACAGAAAGCAAAAATCTTGCTGGTGGGTCAGTAATGGTAATAATGAGTGGTGCCTTTCCCTTTTCCACCTCTGATTCTTTAACTGGTGAATCCTAGCTATTGGAGAAATAGCACCATATATTGGAAGCTGATTTAGAGCAAATATATTCTTCTGATGAACTTTGCCCAGGCCCTGCAAGGTGTTGTCACCTAGCTGGTACTGTAACTGAATCATCAAAGCCTGTCCACTCTTTTATCAAAGCAGCTGTTCCAGAGTGGTGGGGAATGTAATAAGACAAGTGAATTCTATGAGCATGGACCCACTGCTTCTTAAAAGCAACACTACAGAGTACCATGATGGTGGATAAGGAATTCTATAACTACCATGATGGTGAATAAGGAATTCTATAAGGTAGTTTTGGCAGAAGCATTGCATGCAAAGAAAGCAAATCCATATGAAGAGTGTCTATTACAGTAAGAACAAAACTTTGCCTCTTCCATGATAGACATAGTCCAATGCAGCCATCTTGCCACTTGGTAGCTGGCTGGTCACCCTGGGGAATGGTGTCATATGTGAATATTATTGCTGGCAGATTCAGTACTCAGCAATGGCTTTAGTTTGGTTGACCTTGGTGTGAGAAAGTTCAAGTTGGCAGACCAATGCACAACCTCTATCCTTGCAACCATGACTACTTTATTCATGAGATCATTGAGCTACAATGGGGTGACTGGGAAAGAGGTTGCTTGGTATCCACACAAAAGATCATCCTACTTCTTCTCTAAGTTACCCTCTTGTGAACATTCACATAAGATGCAAATATTTTCATATTTGTTTGCCCATTCAGAGAAGTCTATCCACATATCTCTTCCCCAGGTATCCTTGTAACTAATTTTCCAGTCATGTTTCTTACAAGTCCCTGATCACCCAGCCAAACTATGGGCCACAGGCTCTGCATTAGTATATAATTGTGTGTCTAGTCATTTCTTGTTCCAAGCAAAATGAACAAGATATATTGCTCAAAGTTCTGCCTACTAGGAAGATTTCACTTCATTACTGTCCTTTAGTGATATCCCAGAAAAGGGCTATAATGCTATAGGTGTTCCTTTGAGGTGGTACCTGCATATTGTACAAAACTATAGTAAACCAGGCCTGAGGCTTCTCTCTGTCAACTGAGGACAGTAAACTCTTCTTAAGACCATGGGCGTAGACTTAAAGAGAAAAAGAAGTGTAACAAGAGCAGACCAAGAGCATTTGGGCCAATTCCTCATGTAATTTCCTTGTGCCTTTAGGGCCTGCTTAGCCCTGGTCTCATATGCACTGCTTCATTTGACAATGGAATGCTGCTGTGTGTGCCCACCTGAAATTTGACATAGGACTGGAGAGCTGATATATCCCAGAGATAGGACATTGGGCATGTATTACTGGCTTTGCTAGCTGAAAGCAAACAGCTTCTGAAAAACTTTACTGACAAGGCTAACAAGGCATTTTCCAGATAATAGTTGCATGCCAGGCACTAGGGGATGTAATAATTTACTCGAGCGATGAAATCATATCTAGTGTGGTAGCTGCAATTGGAGTCACCACCTGGTTAAGCTTATGATAATCTACTATCTTTCTCCAAGATCCATAAGTCTTCTGCGCAGGCCAAAAGGCAATTTTAAATGAGATGTAGTAGTAATCACAAGTGTGCATATTTCATGTCGTTGAACATGGCACTAATCTCTTTTAAATCCTTCCAGAAAAGTGATGTTTTTATTGGTTTGCTGTTTTCTAGGTAGAGTCAGTTCTAGTGGTTTCCACTGGGCCTTTCCCAACACACAGCCCTCATCCACATGTCAAAGAACCAATGTGAGCTTCTACCAGTGACTAAGAATGTCTATTTTTCATTCTTGGGAGTTCCTTCTGTGGCTCAGCAGTAACAAATCCAACTAGTATCCATGAGAATGTGGCTTCGATCCCTGGCCTTTCTCAGCGGGTTGAGGATCTGGCCTTGCTGTGAGCTGTGGTGTAGTTCTCAGACATGACTTGGATACTGCCTGGCTGTGGCTGTGGCTGTGGCTGTGGCTGGCAGCCGCAACTCCAATTCAATCCCTAGCCTGGAGCTTCCATATGCCATAGGTACAGCCTTAAAAAAAGAAAAAAAAAATAAAAATTGATTTTTCATTCTGGAACCTGGAAAATAACCTGGGACTCACTGTGACACAGACTTGAGCTAAAACTCCATCGATCACATGATCTATTTTGATTTTAGAGCTACAGTGACATTTTGGGTCTCTTGGAATCAAGGTCAGTTCAGAGCCAGTGTCTTATAGTCCCTAATAGAACTGATTATTTCCTTTTCCCAGTACATAGTTACACTGTTAAAGGCCATAACTCCCTTTGGAGAGGCTGGAGGGAAGTAAACCTGTTTGGCAGCATACTGTGTTCTTCCCTCAAAGAAAACCCAGACTTCCCTTCAGTCAAGGGGTCATGGGTTTATAAACTGGCTGAAATTTGGAGATTAAATGAGGAGCTATGTCTCTCTTGGATCCGGGTTAGACTTTTGTTCACTTGGCTTAGAATTTTTCTGGTTCTGCAGATCAAATGACAGTGGAATAGGCTTCCTACCTACCTCACTTGTAGAAATACCATGATCAATTAACACCATAGGTGTGCACTAGTCAGATTATTATGATTGCTGCTTTGACTGTGCTGTTGTTGCAGTATATTCACATCTCCCTTTGGTGGCTAAATGCCAGCACTTGGCCCCTGCCACCCTAAGACCAGTTGCTCTTCATGGCATTTCAGTTTCTCAATTCAGTGACTGCAATTCTAGCTGTGAAATCTGAAAAAAATCACAAAGCTCTTTAAGGGTATGGTGCTCCTCTTACAAATTTATTTCTGGTAATTGTGATGAAAGGTAGATCCTCTGGACATTCCCAGAGTGGATGAATTAATACTTAAATGAAAAATCCACTATAACATTCTAATCTCCCTAAACCTCCAAATTCCTTCCTCTGCACCAAACCAACACAGGTTTTAACTTGTTCAGCTTTTGGTCCCAATTTCAACCAAACAACCAAAAAAACAAAGCAAAAACAAAACAAAACCTGCTAGATCCCTTTCTAAATCTCTGAACTACAACAACATTAAATGCAGGATCTCTGCTTAGTGAGCCCATGTCAATAAATTCTACCTGATCCAACTTTGTGTTCTTTGCAACATTATCCCACACCCTTATGTATGCATTCCCATACATGTTCTCTGTAGTTCTGTCCATATAAATTACAAAACTCAAGTAGTTCTTTTGCAGTATAGGGCACATGCTCATGCACTTTGTAAACTCACCTTTAGAGGGCTTCTAGGATGTGAGTCTGATTATAAAGCTAAAAGCAAAGTGAGGTGATGGGTGTGGCTGCCAAGGAGAATCAGCATTGTCTTGCCCAGTATCTACCAGAGGGAATGTCATCATTGCTTCCTCAGGCAACACAGAGTTAATCCCCACAGAGGAGGGGAGAGAGAGGAACTCCTGCACTCCCGTGGGGGTTGGGGGGTACAGGCGGTTTTGATAGGAAGGCCTCTTCCATTGGCAAAGAAAACTCATCAGAACTTAGGGACTCAATGTCTCCAGCTTCATCAGTCTTCCCACATGTTCTTATTCCATCTTTCAGGACCACATTCCTCCCTAATCAAGGCCCTCATTTTAACAATAGATGCATTTAACAACTAATGCCTCCAAAAACTGTGGGTCCCACAGATTTGGTGAGGAATTTTATAGCATGGTTCAAGGGCTAGATAGCTGGTAAGGATCAGGGTATGTGCAAGGGCTGTATTCTTTTGATATAGTCTCACATGGTCATGTAATTGAGCTTCTGTGGTTCCTTTAATCTGGCTTCAAGGGATCTCCTGATGAACTTCTTTGGTTCTCAGGGTTGTGAGGCTGGGAGTTCAACTTGCATTGGAATTCAGTCAGTCTCAGAATGAGATTCTGAGCTGGATTTTCAGAAGTTTCAGCCCCATGGTTGCAAGAAGTAAGACTCTCCTCGAGGTTACACATAGAAGCTTTCGAGTCATATGCAGGGTATAAGCTGGAAGTTTGTACCCCTGAGCTCATCTTTTTCATTTTCAGCTTCACCAGTGACAATAGGAACGACCAGCCAAATTGTTAGCTTGCCAAAATGTACAAAGTGTTACATATACAGTCACTCAGATCTTTTCTTATATAAAGTTGATTAGGAATATCTGATTATAAGCAGAAAAGGTCAGGGATCTCTAGAGTAAGAGAACCAGACATGGCTTTCTGACATAAGAGAAACCATTTTTGGCCTAAGCTATTTTGAGATCCAAGCCTGGCTGCAATGCTTGCCCTTGAACAGGTCTTAGTAATTAATGATCTTAAGGGAACAATAAAATGCAGGAACTAAGGACTGTTTTCAGGCAAGAGAAGTAACAATAGCAAAGATAATATCTCAGTTGTAATTTCCTATTTCAGTGGTAAAGATTAGCCTGAAGCACTCAACCAATAGATCAACAGAACCTAAGGGAGGATGAAACTGACCTTTTCTACATTTGTGACTTCAATCAACAAAAAGCTCTATTCTCAACCTTTGCCCCAGTTCTATGCTGACTTCTCTTCTGCTCAAACCCCATCATGAATATGCAAATACCTCTTAAGCCTCATCATGAGTATGCATGTACCCTTATCTTAAAACCCAATTTTTCTGTTCTGAGAGACACTGCTTTGGGAAAGATCCCCAGTGTTGTTGCCAAAACTCAGCCTCTGTGCACAGATGCCTAATTGAATCTTGGAGACAGAGTTTTGGGTAAGTGAAAAAAGCATAGCTTTATTGTGTTCCAGGCAAAGGGGAACACTGTGAACTAATGCCTCTGAAAACTGTAGGTCCCACAGATTTGGTGAGGAGTTTTATAGCATGGTTCAAGGGCTAGATAGCTGGTAAGGATCAGGGTATGTGCAAGGGCTGTATTCTTTTATCTTGTCTCAGGTGGTCATGTAATTGAACTTCTGTGGTTCCTTTAATCTGGCTTCAAGGGATCTCCTGATGAACTTCTTTGGTTCTCAGGGTTATCAAAATGTGATCTCTTTGGAATGAAGAATGCTTCATCAAATAGCTAGCCTCTTCCATTTTCTGGGGGTTTTCATTCTGCAGAAGAGCTCAGAGATATTGTTATGTGCATCCCTTGAGGTGCAACCAGGATCCCACCCCAAGGCTGCACTATTGTTTGACTGTTTCTCCCTTGTCTCTATATTCCCTGACTTCGCTGATGAGCAACTCTTTGAACTTGCCCTTTGGAACTTGGCAAAGTCATGGAGGCTGAAAAGTATTCCTGCAAGTAGGAAACTGGGCACATAGAAAGTCTTGCATGCTCAGGATCCCCACAGGGTTCTGATTCATTTCAGTGTTCTCCTTACTTCCTTTGAATAATAAATCTTTCCATTTCCAGACCTTTAGCTTAGTTGTATCTTTTGGCTTGATACCCACCAAGAGGCAAACCCAGTTTTTTTGTAACACGATGTATTTCTCTCTCCAGATCATGCCATAAATTGTCAGCTTTCATCTTACTGCTGGAAACAGAATCATTAGCATCTTTAAATCTAATCAGATTAGAAAACTAATTCCAAAAACCCTAGAGCCAATTCAGAAAACTCATCTTTGAAATTATGTTCTTCCAGACGTTTTAGGTACTAAAATCTGTGTTAGTCATAGCTTTCCTAGGAAATAGTACTGATAGGGTGTATGTATCTGTGTTCCTATGGCCCATGAAGAGAGATGTTTCAGTTTAAGTCTGAGGTCCATAAAAGCCCAAGTCCAAGCAGGAGGAGTTTCCTTCTTACTTAGCATTTTGTTTTGTTTTATTTAGGTCTTCTATTGATAAGATGAGGTCCACACACATTAGGGAAGGTAATCTGCTTTATTCAATCTTCTGATTCAGATATTTTCATCCAGAAACACCCTCACAGATGTACCCCAAAATAATGTTTGGCCAAATGTCTGGGCACCATGTGGCCCTGTCAAACTGACACATAATATGATTCATCACTGATAGCAAATATTCACTTATATAGTTTCATATAAAATAATCATGAGATTCCCTAATACTTTTTATTGTATTCATTATACTCTAGAAACCACTGCACTGTGCTAGGCTGCCACTCAACATTTATAAATGCAAAGATGAAAACAATGTTTTTGATGAAGGCAGAACAGCTGAGAAAAATAGTAACTGGAAATTAGTAAAAATTAGCAGTTAGCTTTGAAAACATACTAGCAAATCATTTTTCCTCACTGCATGAGGGAAAGCATAATGATGTGAAGAATGTTTCATATAAAGTAAAAATACATCTTTGTATTAGATTCCACAGAGTAGAGAACACAGGGGAAAGACATCCATAATTTTAAAATCTAGATTAGAAACTTGTGCAATAACCTGACCTAAAGAAAGAAGGTGGGGAACTGTAATTGCTTGGAAAAACTGGTACTAGTAATGCTAGGTAACTTAAATGAATCTCATCATTCATTATGGGTGAATTTCTTTAAACATGTAAGGCCCATTAATTAAGATGTCATTGAACACAGAAAAGCAAAATAAATTAAAGGCAATGGGGGCAGTGGATAAAAAGTAAGCTAAGCTAAAAAAGTACCCAAGGGAAAAAAAATTAAAAAAAAGAGAGAAAATATAAAGTAAAAGATACCTGTCAAAAAAGGGAAAATAACTTATATGCATATCATTTAGAATAAATATGAAATAATACCTTTAGAAAAAATATTGGTATAGTATTCTAATCTTTAATTGTGGCTATTTGCTATTTGACCCACCATTTATTGATTTGGGCAGAGAACTACATTAAATACTTCAGAGAGCTAAAAGATACAAGGTGTGTTATTTTGGCCCTTGTTACTTTTTCATTTGAGAAAATGAGACCATAAAGAAATAATAAATAAATATTCACATGCATAATTAGAATGCAAAATAATTAGAAGTTGTTGGGAATAATGTTAAATACTAAGAATATTGATTTGGGAGGGAATTTGTGAGAAGAAAATTCTTTAGAGTGAGGGTATTCTAGGATAGTGTTAGCTGAGAGGAGGGGCCAGAAATTACAGCAGCATATATAAACATTATTATAAAACAGTCAGTTGAATAGAAAAGACAATTCATCATTAACACATTCCTTTGTCCAACATATACTTTTTTTTTCCTTTTTTTATTTTTTTATTTTTTATTTTTTCCTATTGTACAGCATGGGGATAAAGTTATCCTTGCATATATACATTTTTTCCCCCGACCCTTTGTTCTGTTGCAAAATGAGTATCTAGACATAGTTCTCAATGCTACTCAGCAGGATCTCCTTGTAAATCTATTCTAAGTTGTGTCTGATAAGCCCAAGCTCCCGATCCCTCCCACTCCCTCCCCCTCCCATCAGGCAGCCACAAGTCTCTTCTCCAAGTCCATGATTTTCTTTTCTGTGGAGATGTTCGTTTGTGCTGGATATTAGATTCCAGTTATAAGTGATATCATATGGTATTTGTCTTTGTCTTTCTGGCTCATTTCACTCAGTATGAGAGTCTCTAGTTCCATCCATGTTGCTGCAAATGGCATTATGTCATTCTTTTTTTAGGGCTGAGTAGTATTCCATTGTGTATATATACCACTTCTTCCGAATCCAATCAACTGTTGATGGACATTAGGGTTGTTTCCATGTCCTGGCTATTGTGAATAGGGCTGTAGTGAACATGCAGGTGCATGTGTCTCTTTTAAGTAGAGTTTTGTCTGGATATATGCCCAAGAGTGGGATTGTGGGGTCATATGGAAGTTCTATGTATAGATTTCTAAGGTATCTCCAAACTGTTCTCCATAGTGGCTGTACCAGTTTACATTCCGACCAACAGTGAAGGAGGGTTCCCTTTTCTCCACAACCCCTCTAGCACTTGTTATTTGTGGACTTATGAATGATGGCCATTCTGACTGGTGTGAGGTGGTATCTCATGGTAGTTTTGATTTGCATTTCTCTTATAATCAGCGATGTTGAGCATTTTTTCATGTGTTTGCTGGCCATCTGTATATCTTCCTTGGAGAACAGTCTATTCAGGTCTTCTGCCCATTTTTCCATTTGTTGATTGGCTCTTTTGCCGTTGAGTTGTATAAGTTGCTTATATATTCTAGAGACTAAGCCCTTGTCAGTTGCATCATTTGAAAATATTTTCTCCCATTCTGTAAGTTGTCTTTTTGTTTTCTTTTGGATTTCCTTTGCTGTACAAGAGCTTTTCAGTTTGATTAGGCCCCATGGGTTTATTTTTGCTCTAATTTCTATTGCTTTGGGAGACTGACCTGAGAAAATATTCATGATGTTGATGTCAGAGAGTGTTTTGCCTATGTTCTCTTCTAGGAGTTTGATGGTGTCCTGTCGTATATTTAAGTCTTTCAGCCATTTGGAGTTTATTTTTGTGCATGGTGTGAGGGTGTGTTCTAATTTCATTGCTTTGCATGCAGCTGTCCAGGTTTCCCAGCAATGCTTGCTGAATAGACTTTCTTTTTCCCATTTTATGTTCTTGCCTCCCTTGTCAAAGATTAATTGACCATAGGTGTCAGGCTTTATTTCTGGGTTCTCTATTCTGCTCCATTGATCTGTCTGTCTTTTTTGATACTAGTATCACACTGTTTTGATGACTGTGGCTTTGTAATATTTCTTGAAGTCTGGGAAAGTTATGCCTCCTGCTTGGTTTTTGTTTCTCAGGATTGCTTTGGCAATTCTGGGTCTTTTGTTGTTGCATATAAATTTTTGGATTGTTTGTTCTAGTTCTGTAAAAAATGTCATGCGTAATTTGACAGGGATTCCATTGAATCTGTAGATTGCTTTGGGTAGTATGGCCATTTTTACAATATTGATTTTTTTCCAATCCATGAACATGGAATATCTTTCCATTTTTTATATCTTCTTTGATTTCTTTGATTAAAGTTTTATAGTTCTCAGCATATAAGTCCTTTACCTCCTTGGTCAGGTGTATTCCAAGGTATTTGATTTTGTGAGGTGCAATTTTAAAAGGTATCGTATTTTTGTATTCCTTTTCTAATGTTTCATTGCTGGTATACAGAAATGCAACTGACTTCTGAATGTTAATCTTATATCCTGCTACTTTGCTGAATTTATTAATCAGTTCAAGTAGTTTTCGAGTTGAGTCCTTAGGGTTTTCTATATATAGTATCATGTCATTTGCATACAGTGATAATTTTATCTCTTCTCTTCCTATATGGATGCCTTTTATTTCTTTTGTTTGCCTAATTGCTATGGCTAGGACTTCCTAAACTATGTTGAAGAGCAGTGGTGAGAGTGGGCATCCCTGTCTTGTTCCAGATTTGAGTGAGAAGGCTTTCAATTTTTCCCCATTGAGTGTTATATTTGTTGTGGGTTTATCATAAATGGCTTTGATTATATTCAGGAATGTTCCCTCTATACCCACTTTGGCGAGGGTCTTGATCATGAATGGATGTTGGACTTTGTTGCGTCTATTCAGATGATCATATGATTTTTTACTTTTCTTTTGTTAATGTGGTATATGACATTGATTGATTGGCATATGTTGAACCATCTTTGTGAACCTGAAATGAACCATACCTGGTCATGGTGTATAATTTTTTTGATATGTTGTTGGATTCGGTTGGCTAAGATTTTGTTGAGAATTTTTGCATCTATATTCATCAAAGATATTGGCCTGTAGTTTTCTTTTTTGGTGGTATCTTTGTCTGGTTTTGGAATTAGGGTGGTGGTGACATCATAGAATGTCTTTGGGAGTATTCCTTCTTCTTCAACCTTTTGAAAGAGTTTAAGGAAGATGGGCACCAATTCCTCTTTATATGTTTGATAGAACTTGCCTGTGAAGCCATCTGGTCCTGGACTTTTATTTGTAGGGAGTGTTTTTATGACCTCTTCAATTTCATTTCTAGTGATCGGTCTGTTCAGTTGGTCTGTTTCTTCTTGATTCAGTTTTGGCAGGCTGTAAGATTCTAGAAAATTGTCCATTTCTTCCAGATTGTCAACTTTGTTGGCACATAGTTGTTCATAGTATTCTCTTATGTTTTTTTGTATTTCTGCAGTATCTGTTGTGATTTTTCCTTTTTCATTTCTAATTTTGTTTATTTGAGTTCTTTCTCTCCTCTTTTTAGTGAGTCTGGCCAGGGGTTTGTCAATTTTGTTTACCTTTTCACAGAATCAGCTCTTAGTTTTATTTATTTTCTTTATTGTTTTTTGAATCTCTATTTTATTGATTTCTTCTTTGATCTTTATAATTTCCTTCCTTCTGCTGACTTTAGGTCTTTTTTGTTCTTATTTTTCTAATTCGTTTAGGTGGAGGGTTAAGTTGTCAATTTGGGATCTTTCTTCTTTTTTGAGAAAGGCCTGTATCATTATAAATTTCTCTCTGAGCACTGCTTTTGCAGCATCCCATAGATTTTGAGAGGTCGTGTCTTCATTATCATTTGTTTCAAGGTAGTTTTTAATTTCCTTCTTGATTTCCTCATTGACCCATTGGTTTTTTTAGTAGCATGTTGTTTAGTCTCCATGTAGTAGGTTTTTTCTCATTTCTTTTCCCATGGTTGATTTCTAGTTTTATGCCATTGTGGTCAGAGAAGATACTTGAGATAATTTCTATGCTCCTAAATTTGTTGAGGTTAGCTTTGTGTCCCAATATGGGGTCAATTCTTGAGAATGTTCCATGTTCATTTGAGAAGAATGTGCGTTCTGATTTTTTTGGATGTAGTGTCCTGAAGATGTGAATTAAGTCTAACTTTTCTATTGTTTCCTTTAGGATCTCTGTTGCTTTATTGGTTTTCTGACTAGAGGATCTGTCCATTGATGTGAGGGGGGTATTAAGGTCTCCTACTATGATTGTATTCTCATCAATATCTCCCTTTATGTCTGTTAATATTTGTTGTATATATCTGGGTGCTCCTGTATTTGGGGCATATATGTTGATGATAGTAACATCCTCTCCTTGGATGGATCCCTTAATCATTAAATAGTGTCCTTCATTGTCTTTCTTTATGTCTTTTGTTTTCAAGTCTATTTTGTCTGATATGACTATTGCAACTCCTGCTTTCTCGTCATGTCTATTGGCATGAAATATTTTTTCCCACCCCTTCCGTTTCAATCTATATGTATCCTTTGTCCTAAGGTGAGTTTCTTGTAGGCAGAAGATTGAAGGTTTTTGCCTTTTTATCCACTCAACCACTCTGTGTCTTTTGAATGGGGCATTCAGTCCATTGACATTTAAGGTGATAATTGATAGATGATTATTTATTGCCATTTTGAACCTCGTGTTCCAGTTGATTCTATGGTTCTTCATTCTTCCTTTCTTTCTTTTTTTTTTTTTTGGTTGGATGGTCTCCAGTTATTATCTGCTTGAGTGTTTTTTTTTTTTTTTTTCATTTTTTGTGAATGCAATGTTTGGTTTTGGCTTGTGGTTGCCCTGTTTTTTAAGTGTGCTAACCCTTTCCTATAATTGTATGTTTTAGCCTGATGGTCCTGTAGGTTCAAACACTTCATTACTATATTAAAATTAAAAGAGAAACAAACAATCATACAAAAAGAGGGTCTATTTATTTCCTAATGTCTCCTGCACATATTTTTTAATGATTTTGATGACTCTTTTTTTTTTCTTTTTAATTTTATTTTGTTTGAAACATGTTCGTGATTAAATCTGTATGCTGGCTTATTTGAGTGACTGCTCTCTGATTGTGGTTTCCTCAATCCTAGTTCTTCCTCTTCTTTTTTTTTTTTTTCCTTTTTCCTCCCTTTCTTTCCTTCCTTTCTTTTTGGTTTAGCGAAGCCCTTTCAGTATTTTCTTTTAGCCTGGGTTTTGTATTGCTGTATTCTTTTAGCTTTTGTTTGTTGGAAAAAATTTTTATTTCTCCTCCTATTTTAAATGATATTCTTGCTGGATAGCGTATTCTAGGTTGCATATTTTTTCCTTTTAGCACTTTAAATATCTCTTGCCATACCCTCCTGGCCTGTAGTGTTTCTGCAGAGAAATCAGCTGATAACCTTATGGGGGTTCCCTTGTAGGTAATATTCTGCTTTTCTCTTGCTGCCTTTAGGATCCTCTCTTTATCACTAACTTTTGCCATTTTTATTATAATGTGTCTTGGTGTGGGTCTATTTGGGTTCAGCTTGTTTGGGGCCCTCTGTGCTTCCTGTACCTTGAACTCAGTGTCCTTTAGATTTAGGAAGTTTCCAGTGATAATTTCTTCAAATATATTTTCCATTCCCTTATCTTTTTCTACTCCTTCTGGAATTCCTATTATGCATAGATTGGCCTGCTTTATATTATCCCATAGGTCTCTTATATTGCTTTCATGTTTTTTGATTTGGTTTTCTGTCTGCTGACCTGATTGGGTGATTTCCATTATTCTATCTTCCACATCACTATTTTTTTCCTCTGCATTATTTATTCTGGTTTTTACTGCCCTTAGTTCAATTTGTACCTCTGCAAATGAATTTTCTAGTTTTTCTTGGCTCCTCCTTATATTTTCTAGTTCCTTTCTGAAGGTGTCTGCATTACTGTTCATATCTTCTCTTAATTCCTTCAGTATTTTCACTATTTCTCTTTTGAACTCCAGGTGTGTCAGACTCCAGAGATCTGTTTCATTGTTGACTGCTTTAGGTGAAGTCTCCTGTTGGTTTAACTGGGGGTGGTTTCTCAGCTTCTTCATTTTGCTTGTTGTTTTCTTTTTCCTGGGGGAGTTGTACCCTCCGTGGCCAGGCAGTGTTTGCCTTGTCACTGCCGTGGAATGTTTCCTGAGGCCTGGCGTTGTTGGTCAGTCTTCTTTGAGGCAGTGTGGCTTTTCTGGGGCTGACAAGGTCTCTCTGAAGCAAAGGAGGACTTCCTGAGGGCAGACAGGACTGGGAGGTCTACACCACAATGGGAGCATATTTCACTTGGCTGGGCAGAACTTGCTCTGGTGTTTTTGGGCTGTGGGGCTCTTCAGGGGGCTGGCGGTGCTGGGCATCTGTTCTCCAGGAGTGCAGCACCCCTTGAGGGCTGGAGCGGCTGGCTGGGCCACTTTGAACCCAAGAGGCTCTTCCCCAGGGCAGCCCCACTCGGAAGGACTGTCCGAGAATATAGGCAGAACTTTTAACAGCCCAGCCAAGCTTGTTGTAGCTTTTCTGGGCTGCAGGGGATCCTGCAGGGGGCTGGCGGTACTGAGCAGCTGTTCCAAAGGAGTGAGGCAACCCCCGAGGGATGGCGTGGCTAGCTGGGCTTCAGTGAACCCAAGAGGCTCTTCCCCAGGGCAGCCTGGCTCAGAAGGATTGTCCAAGAATATAGGTAGATCTTTTCACAGCTTGGCCAAGCTTGTTCTAGCTTTTCTGGGCTTCAGACCTTTTCCCAGGGGCTGGCGGTGTTTGGTGCTGCTCCGTGGGGGTGTAGCCCCTCCAGAGGGCAAGCAGGCCAGGGTAGGGACAGCCCCTGCAGTGGTAGGCTTCCAGCAATTGTTGAGGGCAGTCCTCTAGGAGGGCAGGCATCCCCAGGTCTGGCATGTGCGTAAGGGGTGGCGGGGGGATGCACTGGGATGCACAGCTTTCTGATAGCTGGTGGGCCAGTAAGCTTGCTGTGGCATGGGGAGTATTCTATGGGGGCTCACCCCTTCTTCTCTCCACTCCCCAACACTGGTGCAGACCCAGCTCTTCTCCCAGGTTCCCTCTGATGTGGCTTTCCACTTCCCCACCCTTAGCGTATTGCTCCCTCCCCCCTCAATGCTCTGTTTTCTAGTCTCCCTGGCAGTCTCTGCCCCATCAAACTTGACAGACCAGTTTCTAGACCTCCCAAGCAATCTCTGCTCCACCCGCCTCCCCAGCCCTTTCCCGAGGACTAACCTCCAGAGCTGAGGTCTCAGTGCCCAGCCCCCACCCAAGCGTCTCAATTTTTAGTGACTGTGCCAGTAGTTCAGATGATCTGTTTGGTTCTCGCTCTGCTTTTCAGAACTCCAGCTTACTGCTACACTCTTCTCTGCATCTGGAGATTCCTCCAGTTTGGTTGATCTTTCCATTGAGTAGGTGACTTTCCAGGGTGCGGGATCCCTTTCTCCTCCACAGTTCCCTTTAGGGAGTGCCTGTCCAGCTCAGATTCACCTTCTCTCACTCTCCTCTTTTCTCTTGTTTTGCCTAGTAATGTCACGAGATTCTTGCCGTTATTGGAGTTTAGGTTCTTCTGCCAGTGATTGATTGCTGTTCTGTGCGAGTTGTTTAACCTGTAGATGTGGGGGTTTTTTGTTGTTGTGTTTGTGGGAGAGGGCGAGCGTGTCCCCCTACTCTTCCGCCATCTTGCCTCCAGAATCCCAACATACACTTTAAGCCAAATTGTTAAAGAGGAAAGATTCCCTTGAGGCTGCCAGAAAAGTTAGACATTCAGATAAAGTAGAGGAATAAATGCTTTCTCATTTCTCACCAGCTGAATATTGGAATTCCTCCATTTACTAGGATCACCAAACATAATCTAAAAGGGAAAAATTAATTAAATAAAAATATGGCTCAGTAGAAGAAAAAATCAATACACTAGTTTTGGGGTCAGATTAAAATGTCTATAATTAAGCATAGAGAATTCTCCCCCACCTCCTTTACTGGGTAATTTAGAAGGCTTCAGGATTGAGGAAGCCCCAGAAGAAAATAGCTTTACAACTGTTCTAGTTTGGGATATAAGATTTGCTCCTGCTCCTGCTCAGGTGTATGACCTAGAAGATTTAGTGTACTGGAGGAATCCATAACAGCTAATTCATTGTGAAGTACCCAGCAAGCCTTGAGAGAAGTCACAAATCTGTCTCTGAGGGTTTTGGAAACAGAATACATCTTCTGTTAACATTTGCTATTTAAATAGCAATTCCTGGTTTGCTTCTTGGACCCATTAGAAATGAAGCATCCAACTAGAGGACACTGGCTGCCTATGAAATTAAGTGGCTTTCTTAAGATGAATTAAGTGGCTTTCTTAAGATGAATCAATATATCCTAAGGTTTAATGGATACAAAACAAATACCGCTGTGCAATGGGAAGCACATATTTGGCATTGGTCCCAACCAAATCCAGATGGCACAAGTAAATTACATGAAGAGGTGGACCCAAACGGCTGTTTTACTTGCCTTGGTTGTGCCAGTGCCTTTCCTTCAACTCAACACGTTCTGCTCAGTGGAAGTTTTCATGTGACCATTTAGCAAGAAGGGGAAAAACACAGTCTTGGTTTAGAGATGTATATTTGCTCAAAATGTAGGTGTTTGCTAAAAATGAAATATTATCAGATTAGGGCCTCACTCAGTGGTATTCCTAATGGACAGAAATGAGAAGAAATCATTCAAATGGACAGAGACACATACAAGCAGTGCATGAGGTACTTCCACTTTGTATGGAGGAGCAACTAGCCTGAGATAAGAAAATACATACATTCAAGGGAATAAGAAACAGCTTGGCTGATGATCAGGCATCTAAACAGCACATAACTATAAGATCGCACCCAGAGGGTTCTGGGTGAAAAATAAGTGTATTGACTTATACAGTTGAATAAAGTATCTGTAAAACATTTTTCTCACTATTAAATTCCACCAGAGCACATCCACTGCAGAAGAAGCACTCAACAACCAGGAAGATGAGATTTATTTCTCAGCAGCCTAAAGTTAACCTCGATTCTTACATATGCTGATTTTTGCAAGGATCTGCAAATGGGGTAACACTGTAGCTAGGATAGAGGCCATACACGTGTTCAACAGAATGGCTGCTCTGATTAAACCACCGTTGCTGTTGAATGCTCATGGTGTCAATAGCAATGAATGATGCCAATTCCCTCATTTGATAACATCTTGTGAAAAGACCAGCCTGTGATTTAGTGGAAAGTTAATTACATTTCTCTCCTTCAATCGTGGAGGATTCAGTGATTCATCTTTATTGGAATTGACACTTGTTCGAGATACAGTTCTCTGCCTACAATTTCTCTGCCAAAATCCCTGGCTTATAGAACTCCTGACTTACATTTATGGAATACTATATAGTAAAATCACCAACCAAGAGAGACATCTCATGATGGAGCTGCAAAACTACAAGACCACAGGATCCAATGATTCTGTACATCCTCATTCTGAAGCAGCCATTCTAATAACATTTTGAAAGAGTCTAGTAAAGATTCAAAGTTTCAGTTTAGGGATGACACACTCTGTGAGATTAGAGTGCAGTCCTCAGAATGCAGGTTATACATGGAACAAACAACAAATACATGATGTGTTTCTAATGCTGGAATACACAGATTTTGGGGAAAATGTGATGAAATAGGATTATCCTCATCACTCTCTCTCAGTGACATAGTTATTATTTATGCCTCTCACTGGCCGAATCATCGGTCTTATTGGATTAAAGCTCCTGAGAGAGACTGCATTTTTTAGGGTCATCTGTAAGGACACAGTAAGTTTCAGGAACTCGAAGCTATTAACTTAACAACTACCTGGCACTATGGACTAGCAGACCAAGAATGGAATTACTCTGCTGAAAGTGTTAATTGAATGTGTGAAGCAAGCATTTCATAGACATAAAAAGGACTAGGATAAGTAGTTAAAAATTCAGTGAATTCATCAAGATTTATTTGCTCTTCTTTGCCTGGTGATAATAATGATCTGGCATGGACAAAGTGTCTAAGAGCTTTGACAGTACACCTTAGTGTAGCTGAGGTACTGAAAAAATTAATCAAAATCCAAGAAAGGGATGATAAGCATCAATTAGGGCTTTGAGACATATTGCAATAACAGGGTTTGTAATTTATGCCAATAACCACAATATTTAAGTTTGTCTTTGAAAAATTCTTGTATCTTAAAGGCCATATGACTGAGATTTACTGATAAAAGTATGGACTGTGGCACACACTTTTGCCCTATCCTTTCAGCTTAACCATGATTCTAAAATCATGGCAACTGCAGTTAGTTTTATAATGTCATTTTCTTCCAAAATAAAATGATGTAGACTTTTCCAATTTTTCCCTCAGCACCTCTTCCAAAAATCACAGGATACCAATTCATTTAGTATCCAAGAGAAACCTAGAATCTGTGGGGGAAAATGACATTACTGGGATAAACCTTCAATCAATGGACAAAAGTAGCTGGCAGATGAATGTTCCAGCCTCTTGTATTTTAGAAAGACAATGTTGGAAGTGTTTCTGTATGCATCTTTAAGATCCGCAAAATCTTTAGCCCCAACTGCTTAGCATAAATGTTTCAGTATTTCAACAGAGAACTATTCCTTTTGCTTTTCTTTATTAGCTGTATTAGTCTGCACACTTCCTACTCTATCTTTGGGATCAGCTTGCAAATAAACCATATCTTAGACATTGTGTTCAGCTGTACTTTGGGGGGAATCCAAACTAAGAAAGGCAGAGAATGTCTTATTTGCCATTGTATTTCCAGTTTTTATATCAATTCCTGGTGTATGGTAGTATCCATACGGTTGTTTCTTTTCTTTTTGTTTGAAAATTTATTGGAGTATAGTTGATTGACAATGTTGTATTAGTTTCACGTGTACAGCAAAGTGAATCAGTCATGATATAAATATATCCATTCTTTTTCCCATATATGTTATTACAAACTATTGAGTAGATTTTCATGTGCTGTGCAGTAGGTTCTCATTAATCATCTATTTTATACAGTAGTGTGGATATGTGCTCTGAGACCAGCTCAGCAGAATGGGTCTGAAGAACGGGTGCTGTGAAACTTAAGGAAAAAAGTTAACATAAAACAAGACACAGAGACATTTATCTTAAGTAAAGGTGGGAACTGGGGGACTCAAGGTCTCAGGGACCAAGAGCATTGCCTCAAGAAACCACAAGGCTTTTATTGTGCTCTTTAGGATTATGTCAAGTGAGGAGGGGGCTATAGGTGGAGGATGTAGGGTTTTTTTTTTTTATTATTATTATTTTATAAGTTCTTTTATTATTTTAAAAGTCACAAAGCAGGTAGACAGCTAAGCTTCTACTCTGAGCTTTAGGCATTTAACAATCACTAGCATTTGAGTTAGCTATCTATGCATAGCATTTCAGAGAATCCTCCCTGTGTTTCCACAAAGGACATGCCTATTTATGGCAACCCAGCCTGCCTAGGTTTGCACCTTTGTTCTCTTTGCTAATGCATATTCTGCTAACATCACTCATAAACCACTTGGGACCATGAGATTCCTCTTTCTCTTATTCTTTAGAGGACATATCATGTTTGTGCAAGCGCGGCCTGCCAATCTGCACAGGTCTGGTGTGCCTAGACCAATGCATTATGTCCTCATTCAGCTGACCACATGAATAACTTATGCCTTTAGGTCTTTGTTCTTAAGCCTAAGTCATTTACCACCACCGTGACTGTTTCTCAAGCAGGAAGACGGGACAGAGTAAGGAAGGACAAGATGGAATTTTCAGCAAAGAGGCTAAGAAAATACTGTAGAAACATATCTCATGACAGATATGTTGTCCCCACCCTTCCAATTCTTCCCTACCCCCAATGGTTTCACCTATGGTAACCGTAAGATTAGTTTTTAAATCTGCGAAGTTGTTTCTGTTTTTTAAATAAGTTCTTTTGTATCATTTTTATTGGATTCCACATGTAAGTAATATCATCGGGTATTTGGCTTTCTCTATATGACTTACCTCACTCAGTATGATAATCTCTAGGACCATCCATGTTACTGCAAATGGCATTATTTCATCCTTTTTATGGCCAAATGATATTCCATCTTATATATGTACCACATCTCCTTTATCCATTCTTCATTGATGAACATTTAGGTTGCTTTCATGTCTTGGCTATTGCAAATAGTGCTGCTATCAACATTAGGGTGCATATATCTTTTGGAATTACGGATTTCTCCAGACATATGACCAGGAGTGGGATTGCTGGATCATATGGTAGTTCTATATTTAGTCTTTTAAGGAACCTCCACACTGTCCTCCATAGTGGGTATACCAATTTACTTTCCCACCAACAGTGTAGAAGGGTTCCCTTTTCTCCACACACTCTCCAGCATTCATTGTAGAATTTTTGACATTGGCCATTCTGATTGGTATGTGGTGATACCTCACTGCAGTTCAACTTGCATTTCTCTAATACTCAGGATTATTGACCATAAGAGAAACAATGTTTAAGAGACCATTAGTCTGACTAGAGTGAAAACAACGAAAATATTGTCTATGTGTTCTTAAAGTTTTTATGAACAGAACATAAATTAGAAGGATATAAAAACCAAGAAATATATAATTAGATGATGGATAGATAGATGATAGACAGATAGATAGATGATGGATAGATAGAAAGTGTACTGAACAGAAGCCTAATAAAGAAGAGGAAAGAGAAATCAGTAATAGCCTTAAAGGATTGCAAAATATAATGATTAAAATGTCATTCTTTCTTTGTCTTTATATCTTCCCTCAACACCCCTCTCTAATTTCTATTTGATTCACATGCTTGTATAACTCTTCTATCCTTATGCAGATCACTTTGTTGTTATTTTGTTTTTCCCTGCAGTAACCCAATGTGACTTTTATAGCTCAAGTTTTATATCAATTTCTAGTTTAAGCTCAACCAAGCTGTCTGAGCTGCAAATCCTAATTTACAAAAAAGCAGGTTCTTGGCCAATTGTGGCTACAGCAGTGCAGGCCCATATTCTGCTTTTCACTCAGTAGTACTCAGAGGAAGAATCCTACAAGAAACTGGTGTTTCTCTAAAAAAAATTGTGTGTGTGTGTGTGTGTGTGTATGACTAGGAAGAAAATGATTGCTAAAGACACCTCACAGCAAAATAATATTTTTCAGTTTTCATAGTGGATCTTATAAGTGTTAAATAATATGGAATTTCCTTTTTTATGAGCAATTGATTCTTTATAGCAACTGAAAAAAATTGAATTTCATTAAGAAAATTTTACTTGGAATCTTATGGGAGAGCTATTTATAATGTTATTGAGTCTTTGTTATATTTCCTGTGTATATTAAAACTAATATAAACGTGCCATCATTTTTGATATGGTATTTTAAAAGAAATCCAGAAAATTTGAAGTTCATGTGTATATTCATTTAAGTTTAATTCTTTAGAGTGTATTGATAATTACACCATAGGCTCTACATGTTTAAATTTATATGTGCAGAAAATATCCAGCAACAACAACATTATACCAGAATTTTAACAACAACAAAATCTGCTGAATTGCTTGAGCTATTCTTTTCTCTCTCTCTCCTTTTTTTTTTTTTTTTTGGCTTTTTTAGGGCTGTACCCATGGCATATGGAAGTTCCCAGGCTAGGGGTCAAACCAGAGCTGCAGCTGCTGGCCTACACCACAGTCACAGCAATGCTGGATCCAAGCAATGTCTGCAACCTACACCACAGCCTGTGGCAACCCCAGATCCTTAACTCACTGAGCAAGGCCAGGGACCAAATCTGCATCCTCATGGATACTAGTTGGGTTTGTTTCCACTGAGCCACATCAGGAACTCCCCTTTGAGCTATTCTTGATCTGAAATGTATTCTTTTCAAACAAAATTATATATGCCTTATGGTAGTTGGCTGAAAAATTCAAAATTTCTTTGTTGAAAATTTTTTCATCATTGTTTCACAACTACAGATTTTCCTGTTTATACTATTGTCAGGTCAAGAGACTATATATTTTTTTCCTTTATTGTTAAGCAAGGATGACTGATTAAGGGTGCTAGAAAGAAAATGTTTTCCTTCTGGAATTTAATTAGTTTGACTTTAACTCAAGAAAAGAGATTCTGCTAGCTGTCAGCTACTACTTAGAACTCCAGCTAATTAAAGCTCTGAGGAAGCCTATTAAAATTATTCAAAAGTCAAACCCCCTTTAAAAAAACTCCAACTTTTCTATACAAGGAGTGATGGTGATATCATTGCTCATATATCTTGTTTATTACATTTGTGTTAAAAACGAGCCAGGATATGCCATATATTTAGTTCTGCCCTTTTTAATTTTTTTTTTGTGTGTGTGAAATGCTTTGAAATGCATCAACATTTGACATACATTTTATTAGGCTGATCTATAGCTTGATAAAACAAATATAAGAACAATTTGAAGTCCTTTCCTCTGGGACAGTTTCCAAGATTCCATTTTTGTATGTGTGTGCTTTCAGTGCACTAGTTATTACACCTATAAAAAAAAAAAATCCTGTTAAAATAGAAAATGGAAATTATTTACCTGATTTTTTTTCTTTTTCAAGGCACTATCAGTTTAATAATTTGGAACTGCAGGGCTCCAAATGGCAATATCTAGTATAGGGTTTTTGAGCCTGATCTTGTTAAGGAAATAAAAAGTTATTTGCTGTCCATGATGAAACCTACACTTTATTTAGTAATAAAATCTAATAAAAATAAGGCATACTCAATCTACTTCGGCACATTTTAGAGTATGGAGTTTGTCCTTTTAGAGAAGTCTGTGTTTTCCACCATGAGAAATAATGTTACAATCTCCATAGTAAAAATAAAAACAGTACTCTTGGCAAATTCACACACACACACACATTTTTTTTCCCCTCTTCTACCCGTTCTACTCTATGTTGTGGTCTCTGCTTGCTACCTAAGGACATTGATTATGGGTCTTTGTCTTTGTACATGCACATGATTAAAATTCAATGCACCAAAGCTATAAATTGATTTCTATGAGAAGCTTTCCTTTCTTCAGTATTCTCTGCAGGATGATAGCTATGACTTTGAGATATTGCAGCTCTCTTTCTCTCTAAACTTACCACATGGGCTGCATTGTCTCTGGAAAGCAAGTCGGTTCCAAATTCATAAACTAACACACTGAAGAAGGAGGCTATAAAACCCTTTCTGGCAGGAGGAATACATTTCTATTTAGAGTGACACCTGGAAACCAGTGCTTAATGTTTTAGCAATAGAAATGCCAATATAATTTCTGGAAAAGGCAATCAAACTGTCCCTGGGAATGCTGGCCAAAATTTTTACTTGTTTATAACTCCATGTAAATCAATGCTTTATTCCTAGAACAGTAGCAAGTACCAAGTAGCACCATTATAAACACTGGTTAATAAGGTGGCTTAGCCTCTATGGCCTTGCCAAATGAATATATCATATTTCATTTTAGAATTGGTATGAAGGATAAGATAGGCTTCTAATTTAAAAGGGCTAAATTTGGGAGTCAGTAGTTATAGATGATATAATAATATTTATATGCATATGCATCAATTTCTAGGAAGAGAGGCAATCTTCTCTAGATTCACAATAAAAGCTTTATTATTTAAAACTTTTTGTTGTTCTAGAGAATTATTTCTTTGCATTAAAAAACTCTCTTCACAATTGTTTACTTGAAGAGAGATAAGGCATATTTTATTTACCAAATCAAAAAATGGAAGAAGCCAGTTAGTGGTCTAAGGGAGCTCTGGGATCAGAAACTTAAATCTTATTCTTTCTCTGTCATATCACCCTAACCTTTCACTCTGTGAGTTAGCTTGTACCGAAAGCTCTGAGCTTAATTTTTTTTACAGCCTTTCGCCCAATAAAAAAAAAAAAAAAAAACTTTTCTCTCCTATATCCATTTTTTTTTTAATTCCGAGAGAGGATTTCTATTAGCCCAGTCTAAATCATTTATTCACCCCTTTTGCAAGAATGTCTAGGTAGCTGATACATAGAGAAAGGTGCTGCTCAGGTCAAGCAAAATCATATAACTGTTCTATATACAGTTCAATAAAAATTAACTGACTATCTGAAATGGTGAATGTAAGAGAAGGAATTTGCTGCCTGAAAGATTTCAAATTGCTAAGGTTAGTGAGGTTCAATCAATCTGAAAGAAAGAATAAGATGATGGTGAAACACACAGATATAGATAATCTACAGACAGTTGGCAAGTTAGATCTGGAAACTGGATTGCAGTCATCAGCATAAGAATTGTTTCTGGTAACACAGAGACACAGGCGGAAGATAGGAGAACATATAGCATAATGAAGATGAGTAAAGAAAAACACAAGTGGTTAAAGAGTTTCAAGAGCATGTACTGTCAATAAAGGTTAAAGATGAAGTGAGTTTCTGGAAAGCACAATAATGAAGAGTGGCCAAATACTACCTCAAGAGCACTTTCCGTACTTAATGACTAAACAAAGTCCACTAGATTTGTTTATTAGTGAACTTTTTGAAAGATTATTTTGTTAGTGAGTGTGTGTGTGTGTGTGGGGGGGGGGAGTTTTAGAATGGAATGAATGAATACTTTTAAAAAGTAACTATATATATGTACGGTGATTGTAAAAGACCCCCCCTCAAAAAAAATATAGTTATCAAGAAAAATCGGTGAGTGGGAGGAGATAAAAAATATATTAGGGCAGAGAAACTAATACATAGAAGAGAGAAGATTCCAGTCAAAATTGAGAGGCAAATTCTGGAAGAGAAAAAGGAAGAAGGAATTCAACCAAGAGAACAGATAAAAAGAGTAGCATTTAAAAACATGGCTCTTGTTTTTTTTCCTCAAAAAATAAAACGTACAATATTTAATAATTATTTAAAACTCGTAAACAGTGTAGAGCCATAGTCTAAAAAAAAATATCTCAAGTAGAAGAAATAAATAAATAACTAAAGCTGCATGGACCTCAAAGGCAGAGAGAAAAGAATCACAGGTCAGGAGACATAATCTGGGGAAAAATGAAAACAAAAACATTCAGTTAGAATTGTAGGAGTTCCCATCGTGGTGCAGCAGAAACGAATCCAACTAGGAACCATGAGATTGCAGGTTTGATCCCTGGCCTCACTCAGTGGGTTAAGGATCCGGCGTTGTTGTGAGCAGTGGTGAAGGTCACAGACGAGGCTCAGATCTGGCATTGCTGTGGCTGTGGTGTAGGCCAGCGGCTACAGCTCTGATTAGACCCCTAGCCTGGGAACCTCCATATGCCATGGGTGAGGGCCTAGAAAGACAAAAAAAAAAAAAAAAAAGAAAAGAAAAAGAAAAAATAGAATTGATACCTAAATTAAGAAACAAAAATTTAAAAACTCACAAATTAAAACAATAAGAACAACAATAGTAAAATTAAAACTGAGGAAGAACATTAGTAGAAAATTTAAGAAAATTAAAAAAAAATTCTAGAAAGTCTGTCTATAATTTGAGAGCATGATAAACAAATAGAATGAATAATAATGATTAAAGTTAATCCAAAGAAATACTGCCTGTATAAATAGTAATAAATAGAAATAGCAGACTATGGGAGGAGGTGGTTGTGTAATAAAAAGAGCATTAAAATAAATTATAATACAGATTAAATACATATTAATAATATAGATTATAATACAGATTAAATAGATTTAATACAGATTAAAAGAGATTATAGCAATATCATCTAAATCTAGGCTAAAGGTTTATAAATTTTATTTTTTCAGGAGGGACTAAACAAGTCATTTTCAATTTAATAAAAAATACTTCAGGTTAGTACACTTATAAACAGTAATTCTACTTCTAGCAATTTTTAATGATATTTAAATGGAACCACAAAATGCTAAAAATAAAAAAGAAGTCTGCCTGTGTGCTAGTTTAACAAATATCAAAACTATGCCACCCCAGATAGGAAATGATAATGTGTTCATAAAATACAAGATTATCAACTCTTTAAAATTATTGTAAACTCAAATGATAAAGAGGAAGCAAAAATTTAGATGCATATATTCATCATAACTATTATAAATTACAACATGAGGAGTTTCCATCATGGTGCAGTGGAAATGAATCCAACTAGGAACCATGACGTTGCGGGTTAGATCCCTGGCCTTGCTCAGTGGGTAAGGATCCAGCGTGGCCATGAGCTGTTGTGGAGGTCGCAGACGGGGCTAGAATCTGGCATTGCTGTGGCTCTGGTGTACGCAGGCCAGCAGCAACAGCTCTGATTAGACCCCTAGCCTGGGAACTTCCATATACTGTGGGTGCAGCCCTAAAAAAGACAAAAGAGAAAAAAAATAAGATAACATGAATAAAACTGATTTTCACTAAAGACTGTAAGAAAATGTGTCACTAAGTTTATTGTGCTTATCTTCACTAGTAAGACTAAGCCTTATAGGTTTTGTGCATTTATCTATTTTTCTCTTTAGTTCTATCAATTTTTACTTCCTGAATGCTGAAGTTTTTAAATTTTATCTGTATGCAGTTAGAATACTTTTGTTTTCTTATGAATGGCCATAGTTAACATTAATTATCATTATCTTTGGAGATATTATTTCTCTTGAAATTTCCTTTTATTAGTTTTTTCATGCATAGTATCTGCATGTTAATCTTATTTTCACCACTTAACTTTCAACCTGTCAGTGTTATAACATTTAAAGAAATTTCTTTAGTCAGAATTTTACCAGGTTATACTTTATTATGGTGCCTGACCATGTTTTTTTTTAATGAGGGACTTAATGTCATTATACTTAGCATGAGTACTGAAGTAAAATGACTCATTTTAGATTATTTTACCCTGTTTTCTGTTTATCTGTTTCTTTTTTTTCTGTTTTCCTGTCTTAAATTGGGTTAATCAAGCATATTTATTAGTATTTCATTTAATCATATGATTAATCTTTTTAGCTATATCTCGTTATGTTTATTTCTAGTAGTTACACTAGAGATTTCACTGTGTATTTATTTATTTATTTATTCATTTATTTACTTTTTAGGGCTACACCAGGGCCAATGGAAGTTCCCAGGCTAGGGGTCAATTCAGAGCTGCAGCTGCTGGCCTACACAACAGCCACAGCAACATGGGATCTGAGCCATGTTTGTAATCTACACCACAGCTCATGGCAATGCCAGATCCTTAACCCACTGAGAGAGGCCAGGAATTGAACCCTCATCCTCTTGGATATTAGTTGGTTTCATACCCCGCCTGAGCCAAAGTGGGAACTCTTTAAATATGCATTATTAAGTTTTAACAGTATACCTTAAATGATACTACATTACTTTATAAAAATTCTAATGCCTTTATCATAGTCTAATTCCATTTATCCTATCCTTCCATTTTGTGCTCCTGTCTTCATATATTTTACCACTCCATAATTTATAAACCTCATGATATAGTGAGTTTTCCTTAACTAGTCAAGAAGCTTTAACTATTTCAAAACATAACAATTAAAGATGTATCATATTTCAGTACATTTCCACTTTCTATATTACACATCACCTTCTGGATAGTTGAGCTTTCTGGATTTTTCTGGGCTGTTTCTTCAAACTTAAGAATTTCCCTTAGAATTTCCCATATCAAATGCTCACTGAGATAATTTTTTTTAAAGTGCTTACATAAGCACATGGTGCAAACTTTTATTCTAATACTTTGTCTGAATTATTATAACTACATATATTTATCTTCTTCAGCACAAAATCAGGACCTCAAGTGTAGGGTCCATGTACTATTTGCCTGTAAGACAAAACACCCAGCAAAATGCTGGTTCATAGGTGGTACATAAGATGTATTAAATTTAAATTTTAAAGTTTCATCTAAATTAACATAGTGATTTATAATAAATATGTGAAGTTTAAAGTTTGGAAACCAAAAGTAAAATATATCTTCACCCTAAATATGAGGCAACTTTTTTTGAAACTTTAGCAAATCACAGCTATTCTTCTCAACCTTCATTGTACCCATTCCTATTTATAACATGTATTGGCAAACCATCTTATATAAAACATACATAAGAGGATATAGGTGGAAAATATCTATACACATATGAACATAAATATATATATATATATATATACACATAAATATATGTCTCTGTTTTATAGGAAAGAGTCCAATTTACTTCCCAGTAGACAAAAACCACAAAAATTACTGACTGAAAATGCAAGATGTCTTTTTAAAAAATATGGAAAAAACTAAGATGAGAAAATCTGCGAAAATAGCCAAAACATTAAAAGTTTTGAAATTTTATTCTAATATGCAGTTTCATGAGAAACAAGTACATCAGCCATCTCCATTCTCAATTAGAGTGGGAGCAACAGTATAATTTAATGGGACAAAATTTGGACTAGAAATAAAAAGATCTGGGATATTGTCTCAGCTTGCTTGGTATGAGCGTAACCTTAGTTTGCATTTTTAGAAATGATCCAGCCTAGTATCACTACAATAATGTTCGCATTTGTTTTTCTACTTATGTGCTTTATTTTAAAATTTTAATATATATTAACTTTATATATTGATACATGTTATACTAAATATATATACCATAATATATACATTGGTATATAATATATAACCATATAATATACATATCATCTATTACATTATACATTCTATTGTATAAAAAGAATAACCAATGTAAACATTTTTTTTGTCTTTTGCCCTTTTAGGGCCGCATCCACGGCAGATGGAGGTTCCAGGCTAGGGGTCTAATCAGAGCTGTTGCTGCTGGCCTATGCCAGAGTCACAGCAACGCAGGATTTGAGCCGCTTCTGTGACCTACACCACAGCTCAGGGCAATGCCGGTTACCTAACCCACTGAGTGAGGCCAGGGATTGAACCCGCAACCTCATGGTTCCTAGTTGGATTTGTTAACCACTGCGCCCAGTGTAAACATTTTAAAAACAAACATAACTGTGTAAATAAAACTAAAATGGTTGAAATCAAATATATGAGTTTCATAGGATAATGAATAATCAAATATTCAAGCGTTTTTCTTTCAATCAGTGTTGTATTTTTTAATGTGCTTTACAAAACAAATACGATCAGGAAAGGCAGTTATCAGAAGTTATTTAAGAAAACTTGTATGAAACACACAGACTCATTTTTACTAAAGAGAGACATCTTGGTTATATCAACTCAATTTATCCTTGTAAATCTCTCTGTTAATATGTCAACAGGATGTGAAGTGAACTCTGACATCCACTTTACTGGCACATCACAGCCAACTGTCATATATTGAACGAGACCAAACTGAAAGTGACTATTAAACAATCTATTATTTTTTGTTTGTGAACAGTTTAAGCTCATAGAGGAAAATAAGTTTATCACAAATTGACTTCATTTGGTTTTACAGAAACTATTCATTTTATAGGCAGTATATATCGTATGTACAACATGCATAACATGCATTAATATCTAGGTACAACAATCATTCTAGCAGAGTCAATAATAACTTCTACCTGTTCCATTTGCTCAGAGCATGAATAAAGCTTTCCTTATTTGTGGTCATAAATACTTCAACTTGAAGAATGTTTTTTTAATACACTGTAATATGTCCTCTATTGAAATTGATTACAATAGAAGTGATAATTTACAACTTCTACTGATCTTTCAAGTCAGTTATAATATCTTAATATATTTATCATTAATAAGTAAATATTCTAACTTTCTAACATTGTAAATTAATTTAACAAATTTAGTAATGTCAATAAGCCCCACGTTTTCTAATATTCCTTTAAGTAATTAACTCAAAAGTAAATTTTGTATTATTACTACACAATAACTACATTTAATTAATTAAATTTCTGGGAATTTCTGATTTCATGTTCTTTTATATGTACTTGATTGGGGATCAATCTCCAGATAAAAGCACAAAGATATTCTCAAGTGATCTTAGGAAGTTATGTAATGTGAAATGAAACTTTTAGAAATTAGATGGTAGAATGCCTTGGTTTTTGCCTATAATAGCACACATACCACATTTGCTGCATTCTACATTTGGTAACACATAATCTTCTATTTTAAAAAAGGAATATAATCGTTAAAAATAATTATCTGCTATTGCATAAGTTTAATTAAAAAGGAGCATGAGAATATTTATAAATTGGAAGCAAGTAATTTAAGAGCGAATCCATGTTTAGATCCCCATCCTTTTTTTCAAGGAAAAGTAAACTAGAAAAAGAAAGTAGAAAATACAGCAAGAATGAGACATCTGTGGGAAACAAAGAAAAGAAAGGCTTTTAGTTGTTGAACAAAATAATTGAAAATTTAGGGAGGAAGAAAGACAGCATAAACTGGAAAAGTGCTGCTAAAGTTTGTATGGTATTGAAAAAAAGGCAACAAAACATTAGAATAAAGAATAATAGAATTACTTATTTGGCTAATATAAAATATAGTAAATAAGTAAAAGGATAATTTCAAAATATTGTACATGTAATAAATATAACTTTAGACCCACATGACACTACTATTTTTGAGGTTTTGGTATTTTATTGTTGTGTTGTTTTTGTGTTTTTTTTTTTTGCTTTTTTGTTTTTTTGTTTGCTTTGTAGGGCTGAACCTGCAGCATAGGTAATTTCCCATGCTAGGGGTTGAATCAAAGCTGCAGACTCCAGCCTATGCCACATCCACAGCAACACAGACCTGAGCTGCAACAGCTCAGGGCAACACTGGATCCTTAACCTACTGAATGAGCCCAAGGATTGAAACTGCATCCTCATGGATACTAGCTGGGTTTGTTACTGTTGAGCCACAAGGGGAACGCCTAATTTTGAGTTTTTAAAATGTCTTTTTTTTAGTAGTTCGATAAATAAAATAATGTGATTCATACTACAGTCTTATTATGTTAGGATGTTAGTGCAGAATAGAGGATGTAATGAGAAGGTATTTGTGAGAGTGTTTTATTTATTTATTTGGCTACGCCTGTGGTATGTAGAAGTTCCTAGGTCAGGAATTGAATCTACCACAGCAGTGACCTGGGCCACTTCAGTGACCCAAACTGCTGCAGTGACAACGCCAGATCCTTAACCTGCTGCTCTACAAGGTAACTCCTATGAAAGTGTTTTAAATTAGAAAGTAGTATAATTGCAGGTTATAAGCAACATGACACAAAATTTGTCAGATAAAATGCTCTTTCTGTGAAAATCAGTGAAATAAAAATAAATATCTAGAAAACAATTAGAACAGATACTTGTTTCTATCTGTTCCTATGAACTAATACAGTCACCTTTTGGTATCCACAAAGGATTGATTCCAAAGACCCCAGTAGATACCAAAATCTATGGATGCTCCAATCCCTATTTTAAAACGTCTAGCACAGTGGGCCCTCTGTATCTGCAGGTTCCACAGATAGAGTGCTTACCGTATGCTCAACAAAATGAGAAATTATTGTTTCTTTAGGCAATCTTTTATTTCAATTGCGTTTGCTTCATTATCTCTCTGTAGGACCATAATTTGTTTTATTCATCTCAAAAGTCTCTCTCTCTACAACTAGAAACACCCTGGTTAGTAAATCTATAAGAAATCATGAATCCTTTAAGGTTATTTTTAAAGTAAGTTTCAGAGGAATTCTGTGCCAAAAGGCACTTCACGTTAAAAGTATTCCAGTGAGTTAAAAATGCAGGGACTTGTCAATTATGCAATTCTTGTTGGTAAAACAGAATAGGTAGTGCTCGTGTAAATATCTACTAGAAAATTGCTATAGGCCTCAATTGACAGTATGCTAGAATGGCACCAATGTCTTGTAAATTATCAATACAACAGAATGAATGAGTGTTAGCAGATCTTGTTTGTATATTTACAAATGTAAAAACATTGCCATGGCAATATTTGTGCCCCTATTGTCAACATCCTTTTCAGTACTGATGAACAAGAATAAGCATTATCATTGATGTGAATGGCAAGGAATGTTGAAATGTACAATGATGACTGTCCAGAGTGTTTTAGGTACTAGGATGATATCAGTCTTTTATTTTGAAAAGTATTAGAGTTTAAAGAGAAGTTTCTTGCTTTTGCTTGGGATTGTGACATCTCTTAGTCCTGTAGGCATAGGTGACATACAGAAAAGGTGCTGAAAAGCACAAGAAGGAAGAGCAGAAAGTTCAAATAACACCCATTTGATTTAATGACACCCACAAATAATGCAGAGTGAAATACTTAGTATCATATATGTATGAGATTAAAGATTTAAAAATCCATCATTTATGAATTCAACATGTAATTCCACAAGCTTCAGTCCTTTGTGTTAAACACATGATACAAAAGATTTCAAATCCTAACTTAAAGTCCTAAGTAATTAAATGAAGGCAAGCTTTGTCATTCCAGCTTATTTTAAAAATATGACTCTTAAAATAATTTTTATCTCCTGAATTATTCAATTAGTATTTTAAAAACTCAAGATGACTATAACAAAGATAAATATATTTAGAACCATAGCAATTGTTGCATTCTTCCTTGAAGAAGTCTTCCATGATAATGAGCCAAATTGTTTATTTTAAAGCAGTCCTCTCACTTAAGAATCATCAGTTATTGGTTTGATTGTGTCAACTTGCATTGAATTCCAGGTAAAGATTTCCATGGTTTTACTAAGCCATAGGAGGGAACATAAAGGATATACTCAGTCCAGATGCTTTACTATCTGACATAAAATTTTTTTCAGATCAGAGCAGATGTTGAGAGAAATATGCACCCAAAGTTGTCTTTCCTATGGAGCTTCAGTATTAATATAAATAGCATAATTGTGATTGTATTTAATTATAATATAACTAAAATTACCTTAAAAAAGAAAGAGATTTGGAGTTCCCTTCATGACCCGACAAAGATCCATGAGGACACGTGTTCTCTCCCTGATCCATACCAAATAAATGGCTGCAGATATTTGAGGGGTGGACTGCAAATACAGTAGCATCACCATAATGTTGTCTCCCTCATCTTAGTTTCTGACTTCAATTTGAAAAATGCCCCTAGAGCCTGTCCAATTTAATTTTCTTCTCTTGGCCTTTTTGCTTGTTTGTTGTTTGGTTTTAATAAGAAGCCTCTACTCACGCCCAATGGTAAAATTTAACCCTCCATGGTTACTGCATTCAGCTGCCTCTCCTCTTAAAATTAACCTCAGCTCTGCACTTCTAAGTGAATTTGTCTGTCTTGAGCATCACTTGTCTACATAGCTCCCCAATTCTGCTCTTAGATTTCGGTCTTCTAAGTCATACTCACAGTCTTCAAGCATAAACAGGGCTGAACTCCCTACCAGTGTTTAAGGAACTCCTGAATCTTAAGACATTCATCTTCTCACTTTCCACAGCTTTCCTGCTTCTCTTTTTGTGGCTTCTAAAGGAATTTGCCCTGACCTGCCCTCCCAAATCTAAAATCCCTCTATCAAAGGAAGCAGTAGAGAACTTGCTAAAAGATTAGAACATTCCAGTCTTTCATTCAGAATTTACAGAACTATTATTGGAAGAAATTCAGAAGTTTCAATTTCTTTTCAAATTAGTTCATGATTCTTTGCTTTCTGCCAGTTGTACTTCAGGGCCAGGAACTGAGGGAAAAAATGCCGTAGAAATTAGTGTTGTTCCGTATGTCAAAAGTCTAACAGAACCCACAGTGTGACAAACTAAAATAAATATAAGGCTTGGAACATCATGACTAAGAAAATATATCATACCCCTCCCAGAGTAGGGGTTTTTTTTTAGAAAAATATTGTTCATTTCCACATGTATCACTGACACTCATTTCTATGTAGGAGTACTATCTTCTGTTTATGAAATGATAGCTGTTTCAAAATGCATCGACTGATACATTTAAAAATTGTTTTTCCACTGTATCTATTATACATCTTTCTGCCTTTGGATAAACATACATGTCTGTCGAGCCTCCTCTGGTACCTCCTCTGTCATCATCTCTACTATCAAACTCAGCAGAAATAGTATAAGCAGTGTTTAGATGTGTCTTATCATAGTTCAGTATTAAATCATTACAAAACCATACCTGTGAATACATCAACTTCTAACTTAGATTATTACCCATACAAGATTATAACATTGCATTTTCAACATTTATTAAAGAGTTAAAGTGTGTGATATACATACAACTTGTGTGTTTTTTGTAAAGAAAATAACTGATTTTATTCATTTTTATGTATGGTTTTATTTCCAGAATACAGAGATATCATCACATTCCTCTCAGAATACAGAATTGGGAAGAAATGCAAGCCAACCATCAGAGAGGTATGCTTTTTTGTTAATTAAAGCTGTAGTGTACTTTTTTCTGGATTGGCTTCAAAGAAATTCAGAAATTCTCATTTTTTGTTTAACATGAATGTTCAAGTAAATCTTTTTTAATTGACATATAGAGATTTAAAATGTAATATTTTCATATTTTAATCCATTATACTTTATTATGAGATACTGAATACAGTTCCCTGTGCTGAACAATAAGTCCTTGTTGGTTACCTATTTTTATAAACAGTAGTGTGTATCTGTTAATCCCAAACTTACCCCCTTTCCTATTTGGTAATCATAGATTTATTTTCTAAGTCTGGGAGTCTGCTCCTGCTTTATAAATAAGGTGATTTAAATCATTTTTTTTAGGTTCCACATGTAAGTAATATCATAGAATGTTTGTCTTTCTCTGACAATTTCACTTATCATTAGGTCCATTTATATTACTGCAGATGGCAATAAACTACTCTTTTTTATGGCTGAGTAATATTCCATATATATATATTCCATTTCTTTATCCATCCATTCATATGTGAGTGGACACTTCCATTTCTTGTCTACTGTAAATAGTGCTGTGGTGAACACTGGGGTGCATGTACCTTTTCAAATGATAGTTTTCTTTGGATATGTAGCCAGGGGTAGGATTGCAGTAAGATATGGTAATTCCATTTTTAACTTTTTAAGGAACCTCCATACTATTTTCCATAGGGACTACACCAATTTACATTTTCAACAAGAGAATGGGAGAGTTCCTTTTAATCCAGTCTCTCTAGAATGTATTGTTTGTAGATGTTTTTATGAAGGCTATTCTGACCAGTATAAGGTGATACTTCATTGTACTTTTGAGCTGAATTTTTATAATAATTAGCAATGTTAAGCATCTTTTCATGTTCCTGTTGGTGATTTGTATTTCTTTGGAGAAATTTTTATTAGGTCTTCTGGCCCATTTTTTGACTGTGTTGTTTGTTTTTGATATTCAGGAGCTTTTTGCATGTTTTGGAGATTAACCCCTTGTTGGTTGCTTTGTTTGTATTAAATTTACCAGTTTTTTGTTTTGTAATGTAGCATGTGACCTATTGTGGAGAATGTTTGATGTGCACTTGGAAAGAATGTATCTTCTGGGGTTTTTTTTTGGAATGGAATGCTCTATAACTGTTAATCATGTGCATTTGGCCCAATGTGCTATTTAAGGCCTTTATTTCCCTATTGATTTTCTGGTGGATGATCTATTCATTGATGTAAGTAGGGTGTTAAAGTCCCCTACTATTACTGTGTTTCAGTTAATTTCTTCTTCTGTATATTGATTGATATTTGTCTTATATATTGAGTTGATACTGTGTTTGAGGTATATGTAATTGCTATATCATCTTCTCAGATTGATCCCTTAATCATTATGTAATGTCCTAGTTTGTCTCTTGTAAAGTCTTTAACATTTATTTTACCTGATATAAATACTGCTATTCCAGCTTTCTTTGGATTTGCATTTCTGAGGAATACCTTTTTAACCCACTCACTTTTGCATTGTATTTTTCTCTAGCTCTAAAGTGAGTCTCTTACAGGCAGCATATATATGAGTCTTGGAGTTTTGTTTTTGTTGTTGTTTTTTGTAGTTTTCTAAATTCATTCAGACTGTCCATAAAGAGAGTCTGTTTCTTTTAGTTCAGTAATTAATCCATTTATATTTAAGGTAATTATAAATATATGTCTTTCTATTGTCATTTAAAAACATTTTTTGGATTTATTTTTGTCAGTCTTTTCCTCCCTTTTTTCTTTTGTTCTCTTGTGATTTAATGACTATATTTTTATATTTGGATGCCTTTTTCATATATATACACACTCACACACATAATATATTTTTTGTTTATAGATACCGTGAATTTTTTATATGTTTATATCTATATAAAATTGTTTTAAATTTCTGATCTCTTCATTTCAAATACATTTTAAATATTCTGCATTTGTGCTCTCCTCCCCTCACAATTACTGTTTTTGATATAGTATACTTGTGCTTATTTTGTGTATCACTTAACTGGTTATTGTGGGTAGAGATGATTTTAGTACTTTTCTCTTTTAATGTCTCTCCTAGCTTTCTGTCTAGATGATATGTTTGCCTTTACCAGGCCCTTTCTCTGTCTCTTCTACTTCTGGGACTCCTAGAATGCAAATATTATTGTGCTTGATATTATCTCAGAAATTTTTTAAACTGTTATTCTTTTCTTTTATTATTGTTGTTATTCATTGGCAGTAATTTCCACTCTTTCGTCATCCAGCTCACTGATTCATAGTTATGAATCATTTTGTCTACTACTGATTGTTTATAGTGTATTTTTCATTTTAGATATTGTATTTATCACCTCTGGTTATTCTTTATATTTCAAAACACTTAAAAAAAACTTAAAATGTCTCACTCTGTGCATCCATTCTTCTCCCAAGTTCTTTGAGCAACTTTATAATCATTAAACTATTTCTCAAGTAGATTACCTATATCCACTAAATTCTTATTTTTTTACCTTTTCTCTTCATCTGAAATATATTCCTCTATAGCTTCATTTTGTCTAAATTGCTTTTTGTATTTTTACATATGTGGTAGCTTAGTTACATTTCTTGAACTTGGAGAAGTGGACCTCTCGAGGAGATAGCCCATGCATCCTGTCCTAGCAGTGCAATCCCTTCTTACCAGCTAAGCTACATTCTCTATGGTTCCTCCTAAGGGGGCCGTGTGAGTCCTTCTGTTATGGCGGGCTGAATATGTGGGTGATCCAGTAGGCCAAGTTGGCCCCTAGTCTGGTTGGTTGCAATGCCCTTCCTTGTGTAACCGTTCCTGATTGCCATTTAGTGGAGTCGGGTCACAAAGTGGCTGGGTGCAGAATCCTAGGTAACTCTGGGGCTGGTGCTGCCTCACTGGAGGCAGGATGGAATCAAGATCCTGAAGACTCTGGAACTATTGCACACCCAGCAGCAGTTGAAGCCAGATCCAGGGGTTAGTGCTATACTGCTGATAAGCAGAACTGGTTCCTAGAGTCTGACTGCAGGGTCCAGGGATCCTAGAGCTTATTATAGATTGTTGGGTTTTTTTCTTGAGGGGGGTGGGTAGTTCCTGGTATAGTTGGGTATGCTGTCTGGGATGTTTGGAAGGTTACATTGGCTTGCTAGTTGGTAGAGCCAGGGCCCAGCTAGCTGCTCCCAGGGTAGGATCTGACCTGTGTTGTAGGATCCTAGATTTCTGGTTTCTGCCCACTAGTGGATGATGCTAGTTTAGAAGCTTGTGCAGGCTTCCCAGTACCAGTCCACTGACAGGCAGAGCTGGGTCTTAACTGTCTGGTGACCCAGGTCATGTCTAGGGTCTTGTCTAGAGGTGGCTATGGGCTATTTAGTCTTCAGGCAGCTTGTCTGCTTATGGGTGGTGCAGTGTCTCAAGCCAGTTAGTTGTTTGGCTTGATGCATCCAGCACTGGAGTGTATAGGCTATCAGGTGGGACTAAGTCTTGGCACTAGTGATCCAAGATGCTGTCAGGATTGTTCACACAGCAGAATGTTCCCCAATGCTCTTCCAGCAATGTTCCAATGGTGAACCACAGCCAGTCCCCCACATCTTCCAGAGACCCTTCAAGACCAAGCAGGTAGGGCTGTCTCAGGCTTCTATCAAATTACTGCTTTTATCCTGGGTCCCATTGTCCTTGATATGTTATATGCCCTCTTTAAGATTGAAGTCTCAATTTCCCCAAGTCTTCTTGGGCTCCTATAATTAACCCTGCTGCTTTCAAAGGCAAGTGCTCTGGGGGCTTATTTCCCATTGACAGACCCCAGGATGGTGAGCCTGATGTGGGGCTCAGAACTCTCACTTTTGTGGGAGAACTTCTGCAATATAATTATTCTCCAGTGTCTGGGTGGTCCACTTGAGTATGGGATTTGAGTGTGATCTGTGTCTACACCTCCTACCTGTCTCATTGTGGTGCCTTCTTTATGACATTAATAGTAAAAGAGCTTTTCTGGAAGGTTCAAATTTTTTTCATCGATGGTTGTTCTGCAGATAGTTGTGATTTTGATGTGCTCCTCAGAGGAGGCAAGTTCATCTTTTCCATCTTGGCTGCTCCTTCCACTCTGTCTTTTGATCCAAATGATGTTTATTGATAGATATATGTATTGATTGCCATGTTGGCCCTGTTTTCCAGTTGATTCTGTATTTCTTCTTTATCCCTTTCTTTTTGTGTTTTGATAGTTTTCTTTTGTGTCATGCTTGAGTATTCTTCTTTGATTTTAGGAATCTATTGTATGTTTTTGATTCATGGTTACCCTGGTTTTCCAAGTATGTTAACCTATGACTCTATCTACTTGTTTATTATATATAGTAATACTATATCTAACAAGTAGATATTTATACTATGACTACTGGCAGTCATATAAGGTCAAACACACACTAAAAAAAAAATCTACTTTTGGGGAGTTCCCTGGTGGCTCTTTGGGTTAAGGATCTGGCATTGTCACTGCTGTGGTGTGAGTTCAATCCCTGGCCCAGGAACTTTCACATGTTGTGGGAGTGGACAACAAAAATCTACTTATTCTTACTCCTCCTCCCCACATTTTATGATTTTAATGTCCTATTTTACATCTGCATATTTGTCCTTTTGCTGTGCATTGTAGTTTTAATTGCTTTCACAAAAATTTTTGATTTTTTTTAATCTAAGTGATCTGCAAATCTTTAATATATTTGTCTTTTCTATTCTTTTTCCTATAATTCTTCTATTTAGAGAAGACCTTTCATTATTTCCTTTAGGATAGGTTTAGTAGTCCTTTTTTATTTTAGTTTTTGCTTATCTGAGAAATTATTTCTCCTATACTAAATGATAATCTTGCTAGGTAAGAGTATCCAATGTTGAAGATTTTTTCCCTTTCAGGAATTTGAATATATCTTACCACTCCTTTCTGGCCTGCAACATTTCTGTAGATAAATCAGCTGATAGCTTTATGGGGGGGGGGGTCCTTTGTAACTAACTGTTGCTGCATTCAGAAATTTTTCTTTCATTTTGCCATCGCAATTATATGTCTTAGGGTAGTTCTATTTGGTTTCATTTTCTTTGGGACCCTCTGTACTTCCTGTATCTGGATATATGTTTCCTTCCTTAGGTTTGTGAAGTTTTCAGCCATAATTTCCGGTTACATTATTTCTGACCCCTTTTTTCTTTCTTCTCCTTCTGTGTCCCAATTATGAGTAGAATGGCACACTTCATATTATTGCATAAGGCTCATATATTGCTTTCATTTATATGATAAATGAAATATAATGGATTAGATTAGAAATATTTTAGAGAGGTTTATTTCATTATTTGTGTTTTCAGGGGAATTCACTTGTCCTTTTAACTGGAAGTGCTTCTTCATTTTATATTTCTCTGACTCTATGAATTTAGGAGAAATCATTATCTGCTGTAGTCTTAAGGGCTATTTTTATGTAGTAGTGTCCTGTGTAGCCAGTGTAAGTCTTAACATTTTTGATGTGAGGGCTGTTTTATGTATGGATGCTTGCCATATCTTTCTTGTGTATGCTGTTACTTCCTTGATAGGGTTTGTGATTGAACTGGTGTTTTTGTGACCAAAGCCTGCACTGTATGTCAGTTAGAGCCTCCTCTTTTTTTATTATTTGCTTTTTTTTCTTTCATTTTAAAGTTTTATTGAAGTGTAGTTGATTTACAATGGTGTGATAATTTCAGGTCTTTCTCTTTGTTCTGTAGTTGTCACAGGGTAATGTCTCTCAGAGCAGTGTCCACTCCCCAGTTGTTGGAGTAGAAGCCTCAGGTATTGTTCTAAGCTGTGGTGTGAGGTTGGCAGGACTGGCATGCTCCTGCTGGGAAACTAGCTACTGAATATTCCCCTTCCAGAAATGTCCATCAGGTCATGCACTCTGGCATTGCCTGTAATCTGTTGTTCTTGATCACAAAGTACACTTTTGCTGGAACTGCCTCTGCTATGGGAACACTTGCCATAGGCCCAGATATCCTTCTCAGGTACTGTTCTTATAAAACCACCATAGCAGACCCACCTTAGTCTAGTCTGGTACCCGGACCCACTATGGGAGCTATGGAAATCAACCCAGACCCCATCCCTGCCTTCATATGAGCATGCCAAGAAAGCCTGATCCTGCTAATGTTGTACCTGTCCCAGCACCTTGGGTATCCTGCAGGCACTGTGCTCACAAAACTTCCTGTGGTATAAATATGAAGTTGCACAGCCAGGGAACCTGCTCAGATTTCAACCACACCTCTATGTATGGCCAACCTACTGGTACTTGTGGACTCACAGAGCTTGTAGGGGTAGGCATATTTAGAATGATGCTGCTTTGTTACAAATTTCACAATGGGTCTTCTATGGCAGACCTGGGCTCAAACTTGTGTGCCCCTCCATTTGTGGCCCAGACCACACTCTATGCCCTAAAGACTGTCTCTACACAGCCAACTCATCCTTTCCCTGGGTTTGTCTGCTGAAACCCAAGTTTCAGCCCCCATATGCACCAGCAGATGTGCATTTCAGGCTGGGGAGTATGTGAGGTGTCCATGCTGATCCTTGCTAGTCTATTACACCTGCTGCAAGCTGGTTGCTGAACTCTGAAGCTCTAAAGTTCCTGTTCTCTAGTGACTGGTCTCCCAGCCAGTGAAAGGGGTCCCTGAGGTGAAAGAATCTTTCTTCTGTCACAGCTTCCTCCCGGGGTTGTGGGTCCCACCCAGATATGTTTTCCTTTCATCCTGTTCAGTTATGTGGTGATCTTTCTTATAGCTTTGGTGTATGAAATTTTTGCCAGCATTCACTATGTATTCTACAATAAATATACCACATGTAGATGTATTTTTGATGTATTTGCGGTAGGAGGAGAGCTCTGTGTCCTCCTATTCTGTCATCTTGATCTTTGCACATTAAGTCTTTTTATTCCCCTCCTCTACATCCATTCTGATATTTACTTCATGGATTTTAATTTTCACTATGGCTTTTTTGTTTGTAAAATCCATAACTTAAAAATTATATAATTTTTTATAGAATTATGTTGGCTACACTTTTTGAAGTAACACAGTGACTCATTTCTATTTTCATAATGAACTGTGCTCAACAGGGTAGGAAGATAGATGACCACTAGAGTAGAAAATGCTTCTTGAATTTCACACAAAGTATATCTTTTTGTTTAATCTATTAAAATAAGTAGGAAAGGATATTAGTTATTGCATAAATATGAATGGAAAATTGCTAATTTGTAATAGCAAGTGGAAATTGTTGAAAATTAGAACAATTAAGTTTCTGCATCATAAAAGTAATGTGGGATATTATTGCAATAGCAGGCCTCTGATATAAAGACATGACCAGTGGATATTCAAAGAGAAAGAATATGAACTTTAACCAATACTATCTTTGCTTAAAGAATTCAAAAATAAGTTGGTATAATTGAGAATGGTAGATATAGGGCCTTTTTTTTTAAGTGAGGGAAAGAAGTAGAGGAAATGACAAAATTAGTGCCAGGGACAACCTTTTTTATATATAACAAAAATCATTTACATAATTGCATATCCCAGTGCTAACAAGGCATCTACTTCATTTTGTGGTTTAATATTTAGAGCATTAACCAAGAAAAACACCTACTTTGTTATCAAAAAGAGATGCACATCAACATTAGAATAGTGGGGAAAAAAAGATGTGGAAAAGTCACTCTGATTTTTATGATGGTTACTGTACCATCATTCACATTATTTTATCATCATTTACACTGGCTGAAAATTGGAGATTCAATTATATTCTTCAGGATATGTTGTCACATGCCTAATGACTTAAATTATATATTTTTCAAATAATATAAAGTGTGTCACATGCAAACATTTACATTGATGAAGTCCAATTTTTCCCTCACTTTTTAAATATGCTGGTTAGGAGCTATTATTTCTAAGAGAAATTTATAAGAAAAAAGATTATAAATGCTTTGAAAATCATCAAATGATGATGTCCTAGAAAAATGGGAATGTACAAGTTTTTTAAAAAGTGAGATGAATTTTAAAGGTCAAATCTAATGCCTCTAAAAATATTTTTGTGCTTCTGCAACAGTAGTGATGTCCCAATTTTTATATAACTTGCACATTATCAAGACAGCTTCTGTTCATGAAAGTTACAGACACTTTGACACTTTAAGTATTTGTAGACCTCAAAACCTGATGCCATTTTAAACATTTTTTTCTCTACTGATACTTATATTGTATATATTTATGTTTTCGAAATTTTTGACTACATTTTATTTCACACATTACCCTTTCCATATTATTTATCTATATTTTTACTGAATAAAACTGTTAGAAGCACATTTGTACAAATGCTACAGAATTTCTGTTCTTAAAAATGGAAGAGTATCTTATCTGAGAACAACCAAGAGAGGATAACTGGAAAATCTATACTTGAGCAAAATATCAAAATCCTGTGATTGAAGCTCAGAAGACAGCAAAAAATGAGGTATCAAGATTGAAGAAAGAACAGAAGCCAAGACAATTTCTACAATTTTCCCTGAGGTACTTGGGAATTTTAAAATAGATGCTGAAAGGCAAAAACCATGTCAGAACTTTTAACTTTTTACAGGCGGATGGGCTGGGGGTCAAAGAACTGGAATTCTGTATATAATGTAGAGGGCAAAGAGGACTTTTAAGGCATTGGAAGAAATAGGTCTTAGTGGTAAAGAAATACCAGCAATAATGTAGTGATCAGCACACCCTCCAATCATCCATTCCCTAGTTGGTTATTTTCCTGTGTCTAATTTACCTCCCAGAACCAAGAAGAGCAAATTCTTTCTGAAAGTAAGAGACTAAAATCACCATGATGTTTTAAAAAACTCAATGTCTATCAGTTAACAAAGACATGTAAAAATACAAAGAAATGAGAAGAAAAAAATAGAAAAAAAAATGATTGTGATAGGAACAAAGATTATCCAGATATGGGAGCTGTCATACATGAACTTTCAAATAAATGTGATTGATACGGTTAAGATTTTTAAGTGACAAGATGAAGGATTTCAGATAAAGAAAAAAAAAAAGGGATCAATGTAAATATTATAACCGAAAAAGAAAATCTAACATTAAAGAGACAAGATGAATTTGAATGACAGATTGGACCAATTACAGCAAAGAATGGTTGAATAGTATTATATTTCAAAGAAAATTCCAGAATGAAAAACACACAAAAAAGGAATGAGACAATATTCCAAAAAGACTTCTTTTTTCAGCTCTGACATGATAAGACCTTGGAAATCTTCATTCCTGCCCTTACAAAAAACAAAGCTTTGAACAAACCAAAAGTCAGTGACTTATTTTAAACCATCCAAAAACTAAGGCTGAAAAGGTAAATCACCATCCCCAAATCTGGCAGAAACAGGCAAATTCAGAGAGTCACCGCCAAGGTTTGATTACAGAGAACAGAAGCCACTAGAACTACAAACTGGTAGAAACACTAACATGATCATTTTGATATATTGCTGGATGCAGGAACCCTATCATGTTCTCCCAGTGAATATCCAGAGTGATCCTCTTGTGATTCTGGCAGGGTCATCATAAAAATAAAAACTGCAGAATATTGTCTCTTTAAAAAGTCCTCTCTCTAGAGGAAAAGACTATCATAGCTTTACTTCAGTTGTGGGAAGGAATTTCCTTACTCTTTGCCCTTTTCCAGCCTTCCTTTCTCTAGGGACAACAGAGGGGTGGGAAGCCATAGTACTGGAGAGACATATGTTAACCTTACAACCCAGAGATGCAGAACAACTGAAAGACAGATTTAATCACAAGATTATAGACTGCTTCCCAAACCCAGCTCCTTAACAAACACAGTGTAATAGGGGTAGACTACACCTGAAAGAGATGCAAGAACAGACTTTCTCTGAGGGGGAATACTTGAGGAAAAAGTCAAAAGAGGAGATAAACCTAGGACAAAAGAGGAGATAAACCTAGGACAACAGAGGAAACTGAAGCCACCAGCAGCTTCAGCTCCAGCAAACAGCTCAACTCCTACTTAAGCATAACATTTATCCTCACACTAAGAGTGGTTTTAATCAGTTTCTGTTACTCAATATAACATTTTTGGCATAAAGAAAATAAAAGGTACAAAGTGTACTAAGAGGCAAGAAAAAATTCAAACTGAAGGAACAAAGCAATCATCAGAACCAGATTCAGATGTAACGTAATCTGTGCCCAGTCTGAGAGTGGCCACAACATTTTTGTTAGTTTTACCTTCACAAGCCCTATCAGGTCCTCATGGTGAACAGATAATAAAAAAAGAAACAACAACAACAACAACAACAACAACTCATGTTTCAGGCAAGGGAGGGAAATATAACCATTTTGATATATGCCCTGAATGATCACTGTAACAAAAGGTTACATTCCAAAGGAAAAGACTTTACTGTAGAAATATCAGACCTAGAGTAAGGACTGTTTTCCAATTTCAAATACCCTAGCCTTTCTTTCTCACCTAAGGAGAGGAAGAAATTGAGAAAGACGTGTGAAGATCACAGAGACCCACAAAAACACTAAGATTTATTATAAAATTATATAATTCTTTCCTTTTCTAACACTTTACCACCACACCAAGTGGTCTCCAATATAGTAATTGTAGATTTCACCTGCAAGAGTGGTAAGATATATACTCTATTGAAGGAGTTCTTAGAGATAGCTAAAATTAATAGGGGATTCATAAGCCAGGACACTAGAAGAAAGAGGGCTATGCCACTTATAACTACAGCAAACATTAAACAGAGCCCAAGTCCTATCTGATCACCACTACAGTAGACACTAAAGGACTGTTTTCCTCAGTTCCTATTACCATGGACTATTTTCCTCAGTTCTTATTACCATATATGCCATCTCCTGCTCTAAAAAAAAAAAAAATACAAACCATGCTGAAAAACAAGGAAACACATGGTCTGAAGAGAAAACACAGCATCAAAAAGAGACTTTGAGGTCACATTGGACTATCTGGGATAGTAAGGTCAATTATCAGACAAAGAATTTAAAGTATCTAGGATTAATATGTTAAGCATTCAAAAGAAAAAGTAGACAACATGTAAAAATAAATGAGCAAGGTAAACAGAAGAGATAGAAACTAAAGGAACATCTAAAGGAAATTAAGACATAAAAAAAATGTGACAAATGTAGGATTCTTTAGATTGGCCTATCAGCAGACTAGATGTATTTAAGGATAGAAACAGAACTAATAAGCTTATAGATAACTCACATAAAAAAAAAAAGATAATAACATAAAAATAATAAAGGTACAGAACTGAATGCATAATAACTGTAGAACAAAGTAAAATGTGAAATACTCTCTAAGTGGGACCAGACACAGAAGAGTATGCTTGAAAATTTCAGAAAATTATTTAAAAGCAATGATAACTACACTGAACAGTAAGAAGTAAACAAGGAGATGTAAAAAAGGATGTCGAAATCATAAAATGAGGGAGAGGAATAAGAAAATGTAGAAAAATTTTAGAAGGTGTTTGAGCCTATGTGGCTACCAGTCTAAGGCAAGTATATATAGTAATGAGTTAACATACTTGAAAACCATGGTGACTACAAATCAAAGGCATACAATAGATTCAGAAAAAAAAAGAGAAGAGAATTCAAGCATAATACAAAAGAAAAACAACAAAACAAAAACAAAATAAGGAAAAGAAACAAAAAATAAATACAAGATCATCTGGAAAACAAGGTTTAAAATGTCAATAAATACATATCTATCAGTAATTACCTTAAAAGTCAATGGACAAAATGCTCCAATCAAAAGAAATAGTATGGAATATTGAATAATAAGACAAGATCCTAAAATATGTTGCCTACAAGAGACCTACTTTGCAGTGAAGAAAAATATAAATTAAAAGTAAGGGAATGGAATAATATATTTCATGCAAACAAAAATGACAAAAAAGCAGGAGTAGCAATACTCATATCAAATAATATAGACTTTACATCAAAGACTCTAAAGAATGATAAATACAAGAAAATATAGCACACTCATTAAAATATGCACCAAATATAGGATCATGTAAATACAAAAAACAAAAACTAAGACAAAGGGAGAAACTGATGGGAATACAATAATTGTGGGAGATTTTAAAACCTCGCTAACATCAATGGACAGGAATTCCAGAAAGAAAACCAGTAAGGCAAGCTAAGTCCTAAATGATACAATAAAAAAAATTAGACTTAACTGACATTTTCAGAACATTACATCCCTAAAACCACAGAACACACATGCTTCTCAAGTGCACAAAGAACATCCTCTTGGATAGACCATAGTTTAGGGCACAAAACAAACCTCAACCTCAACATACTTAAGATTGTAGAAATTAACTCAAGCATCTTTTTTCAACATAACAACATGAAATTAAAAATCAACCACATAAAGAAAAAAAAGTATTACATTGAGACTAAACAATATGCTGCTAAAAATCCAGTGGCTCAACAATGAAATCAAAGAGGAAATTTTAAGATGCCTTGAGGAGTTGCTGCCATGCCACAGCAGGTTAAGATTCCAGCATGTCTCCGAGGTGGCATAGTTTCAATTCCCAGCATGGCACTGTGGATTAAGAATCCAACATTTCCACAGCTGTGGCATAGGTCTTAGCTGCAGCTCAGATTTGATCCCTGGCACATAAACTTCCATATGCTGTGAGTGTGGCCAAAAAAAGAAAAAAGGAAAAATACCTTGAGGCAAATGACAATGAAAACACAATACAAAATCTATGGGATTCAACAAAACACTCCAAAAAAGGAAGATCATAGGCCATACAGGCCTTCCTCAAAAAACAGGAAAAATCTCAAATAAGCAACCTAACATATCACATAAAAGAATTTGACAAAGAAGAACATATAAAACCTAAAAACAGCAGAAGGGAGGAAATTTAATACACATCAGAGAGGAAATGCATAAGATAGAGATTAATAAAACAACAGAAAAAGAAAATCAGTAAAATCAAGATTGGTTTATTTTGAAAGGATAAACAAAATTGACAAATCTCTGGCCAGGCTCAACAAGAAAAGAGGGAGGACCCAAATTAACAAAATAAGAAATAAAAGAGGAGAAATAATAAGTGATACCACAGAAATATTAAAAAAAAACACAAGAGAACAACTATATATCAACGTATTTGACAGCCTATAAGAAATGGACAAGTTTTCAGAAACATATAGCCCACCAAAACTGAATCTAGAAGACAAGATAATTTGAATTGATAGATTTCTAGAAGTGAAAAATAATTTGTAATATAAAAATTTCCTGCCAACAAAAGTCCAGAATTAGATGGATTAACTGGAGGATTCTACCAGACAAAGAGGAAATTATACCAATCATTCTTAAACTTGTCCAAAAAATTGAAGAGGATTGAACACTCCAAAAGTTATTCTATGAAGCTACTTTCACCCTGATACCACAACCAAAGACAGACACTACCAAAAATAATATTTCTGGTCAATATCTTTGATAGATATAGCTGAAAAAATTCTCAAAAATATATTAGCAAATGAAATCCAGCAACATATAAAAACAATCATGCACCACAATACAGTTGGATTCATCCCAGGGTCACAATGATGGTTCAATATATACAAATCAATCAAAGTGATGTACCACATCAATGAAAGACAAAAATCACATGATCATCTCAAATGATGCAGAATAAACATTTGAGAAAATTGGATACTCATTCATGACAAAAACTCTTACCAAAATGGGAATAGAGGGAATATATCTCAATGACAACAACAAAAAGGCATTAATGACAAACCCACAGCAAATATAATACTCAGTATGAAAAGCTGAAAGCTTTCCTGGTAAAATCTGGAACAAAACAAGGAGGTCCACTCTGAACACTTTTATTCAACAAAGTTTTGAAAGCCCTAGTCACAGGAATCAGAGAAATATATATATACATATTCAAATTTGAAAAGAAGAGGTACAATTTCATTATATGCGGATGACATGATGCCCTATATAGCAAACCCTAATAACCCACACAAAAACTACTAGAACAGATAAATTCAGCAAGGTAGCAGGATACAAGATTGACAAAAAAAAAAAAAGGTTGCATTTCTTTATATTATTAAATATCAGAAAGGAGAAATTAAAAAATATTTTAAAAAATTACGTCAAAATATAAAATACTTAGGAATAAACCTGACCAATAGGGTGAAACATCTATACATGAAGAACTGTGAAACAATGATAAAGGAAATTAAAGATGATTTGAAGGACTAGGAATATATTTTATACACTTAGATTAGAAGTATTAATATTGTTGAAATTACCATACTGCTCAAAGCAATCTACAGATATACTGCAATCTTAGTCAAATTACCTATGGCATTTTTCACATAACTAGAACAAATAATCCTGAAATTTTTTAGGAACCACAAAATGCCCAGAATTGCCACAGCAATCTTGAGGACAAAGACAAAGTTCGAGGCCTAACCCTCTCAGACATTAGACAATACTACAAAGCTACAGTAATCAAAACAGCATGGTATTGGCACAAAAACTGACCTATGGATCAAAGGAACAAACTAGAGAGACTAGAAATAACCCCACACACATATAGTCAATTAATATTCAACAAAGGAAGCATAAATATAAAACAGAATCTCTTCAGCAAGTGGTATTAGGAAAACTGGTTAGCTGCATATACTTATAATGAAGTTAGAACACTCCCTCACAGCATACACAAAAATAAATTCAAAATGGCTTAAAGTCTTTCAGCACTTTGGTCATGTTTATTCCTAAATATTTTATGGTTCTTATGTAACTTTTAAAACTTTTTTTTGTCTTTTTAGGGCTACATCTGCAGCATATGGAAGTTCCCAGGCCAGGGGTCGAAACAGAGCTTTGGCTGTTGGCCTATACCACAACAACAATGACAAATCTGAGCTGCATCTGCAAGCTACACCACAGCTCATGTAATGCTAGATTGCCAACCCAATGAGCAAGGCCAGGGATCAATCCTGCATCCTAATGGATACTAGTTGTGTTTGTTACTACTGAGCCACAACAAGGACTCCCAATTTATTTTTTCTTAATTTCTCTTTTCTCATCTTACATTGTTGGTATAAAGAATTGTAGTGTTCTTAGGTCAGTTTTCCAAGGCAATATCAAGCATATTTTCTGACCATAATGCTGTAAGAGTAGAAATAAATTATAAGAAAAAAAAAAAACCTCACAGAGGCTAAAAAATTTGCTGCTAAACAACAATGGATCGCTGTAGAAATCAAAGGGGAAATAAAAACAATACCTTGAAACAAGTTACAACAAAACACAATAATCCAAAACCTATGGGATGCAACAAGATCAGTTCTAAGAGAGAGGTTAATAGCAATACAACCTTAAAGAAATAAGAAAAATCTCAAATAAACAAGCTAACATTACACCTACAACTACAGAGAAAAAATAAAAAATAAAACCCAAAGTTAGTAGGAGAAATCATAAAATTCTTAGCAGAAAAAAATGAAATAGAGATGAAGAAAACAAAAGATCAATTAAATTGATCACTAAAACAAAAGATCAATTGACCAATGAACAAAAGATCAATGAAATTAAAAGTTGGATCTGTGAAAAGATAAACAAAATTGATAAAACTTTAGCCAGACTCATCAGGAAAAAAAGGGAGTGGGCTCAAATTGATAAAATTAGTAATGAAAGAGAAATTACAACTGACACCATAGAAATACAAATGATCATAAGCGATTACTACAAGCAACTCTATGTCAATAAAATGGATAACCTAAAAGAAAGGGATAACTTCTTAGAAAGGTACAATTTTTCAAGAAAAAAATAAAATAAAATAAAAAAACATGGAAGAAACAGAAAATAGAACAAAGCAATTACCAGTAATTAAATTGAATCAGTAATTTAAAAACCACCAACAACCAAAAGTCCAGGACCAGATGGCTTCACAGGCAAATGCTATCAACCATTTAGAGAAGAGTTAACATCTATTCTTCTAAAACTCTTCCAAAAAATGCAGAGGAAAGAACACTTCCAAATTCCATCTATGAAGCCGCTATCACCCTAATACCAAAACTGAAGATAATATAAAAAATTAAAATTATAAGTCAATATCCATGATAGAATAGAATCAAAAAATAGAGTCAAAATATCCTCCACAAAATACTAGCAAACCAACTTCAACAATACATTAAAAAGGTCACACATAATGCGCAAGTTGGATTTATCCCAGGAATGCAAGGTTTATTCAGTATCTGCAAATCTATGAATATAAAATATCTCAATAACCAACTGAAGAATAAAACCATATGATTATCTCAATAAATACAGAAAGAATTTTTGACAAAATTTGACACACATTTATGATAAAAACTTTCCAGAAAATGGGCATAAAAGAACATACCTCAATATACATAAAGGAATGTAGGTACATTCATAGGTAGGTACAACATAACAAAGGCCATTATGAAAAACCCATAGCTAACATAGTTGGAAAACCTAGTCACAGCCATCAAATTAGAAAAACAAATAATGGAATCCAAATTGGAAATGAAGAATTAAAATTGTCACTGATAACTACTGACATTATACATAAAAATTTCTGAAGTTGCCACCAGAAAAATCTGTTGTAGTAATTGATCAAAAAGAGAAGTTAAGGAAACAATCCCATTTACTATCACCACACAAAGTATAAAATACCTAGAAATCAACCTAAATCCTGTATTTCAAAAACTAAGATGTTGATAACAGAAACTGAAGACAACTCAAATAAATGAAAAGATATACTCTGTTCTTGGACTTGAACTATCAACATTGTTAAAATGATCATACTACCCAGGGCAAACTATAGATTCAATGCAATCCCTATAAAATTACCAATGACATTTTTCTCAGAACTGGAATAAAATTTTGAAATATGTATGGAAACACAAAGAGCCCATTTAGACAAAATAGTCTTGAGCAAGAATAATGGAATTGGAGGAGTCAGGCTCCCTTGTTTCAGACTATAGTGTAAAGCTACAGTAATCAAAACAGTATGGTACTGTCACAAAAACAGACACACAGATCAATGGAATAGGATAGAGAGCCCAGAAATAAATCTACGCAGTTATGGTCAATTATATATATATAACAAAGGCAAGAATATGTAATGGATAAAGGACAGTTTCTTCAATAGTGGTGATGGGGAAACTGGAGAGCTACATGTAAAAGAGTGAAATTAGAACATTCTCTTACACCATATACAAACTCAAAATGGATTAAAGACCTAACTGTAAGACTGCATACTATAAGACTTTTAGAGTAAAATATGGGCAGAACACTCTTTAACATAAATTGCAGCAATATCTTTTTTGATCTACCTCATAGAGAAATGAAAAAAAAATGAAAATAAATAAATGGAACATAATTAAACTAAAAACTTTTGCACAGCAAAGGAATCCATCAACAAGACAAAGAGTCAAACCTCACTGAATATGATAAAATATTTTCAAACGAAGTGATAGACGAGAAATTAATCTCAAAAATATACTATCAGCTCATGCAGTGCAATGTCAAAAACAAACAACCCAATCAAAAAATTTGCAGAAGATCTAAATAAAAATTTCTCCAAAGACAACCAGGTAGCAAAGAAGCACATGAAAATTGGCTCAACATTTATAATTATTAGAAAAATGCAAACCAAAACTACATAAGGTACCATCTCACACTGCTCAGAATGGCCATCATCAAAATGACTGCAAACAATGCTGGCAAGGGTGTGGAGAAAAGGAAACTTCCTACACTGTTGGTGGGAATATAAATTGGTACAATCACTATGGAGAACTGTATGGAATTTCCTTAAAAAAACTAAAAATAGAGATACCATATGACCCAGCAATCTCATTCCTGGGTATCTATTCAGAAGGAAAAAAAATAATAATAATTTGAAAAGATACATGCAGCCCAATGTTCATTGCAGCACTATTTACAATAGCCAAGACATAGAAGCAACCCAAATGTCCATTAACAGAAGAATAAATAAAGAAGATGGTTTTATATATTTATACACACACACACACACACACACCACACATATATATGTATACACACACAAAAAAACAGGATATTGCTAAGCCATAAAAAAGAATGAATGCCACTTGCAGCAACATGGATGGACCTAGAGATTAGCATACTAAGTGAAGTAAGTCAGACAGAAAAAGACATATCATATGTTGAATCCAAAAAAGATACAAATGAATTTATTTACAAATAAAAATAGGCTCACAGACCTAGGAAACAAACTTATGGTTACTGGAAGGGAAAACAGGGGAGAAGGATCAATTAGCAGTTCAGGATTAACATACACACTGGTATATATAAAATAGATCATCAACTTAAACCAACCCTATAGCACAGGGAACTCTACTCAATATTTTGTAATAACCTATATGTGAAAAGAATCTGAGAAAGGATGGATATATGTATAGGTTTATAAAACTGAATCATTTCCCTATATACCTGAAACACAACATTATAAATCAACTATACTCCTATGTAATATAAAAATTAAAGAAATTAAAAAGTTAAGACATGGAAGCAGTCAAATGATCACTGCCAGAGGAATGGATAAAGATTATGTGGGACATCAAGACATACAAGACAAATTTGCTTACCTGTAAAAAAATGAAATACGCTCTTTGTAGCAAAATGGATGAACCTAGAGATTATCATCCTAAATGAAATAAGTCAGAGAGGCAATCTGGCATTGTCTCTGCTGTGGCACAGGTTCAATCCCCAGCCTGGTGCAGTGGGTTAAGGATTCAGCATTGCTGCAACTATGGCATTGGTCACAGCTGCAGCTCAGATTCAATCCCTGGCCCCGGACATTCCATATGCCACAGCAGTGGAAAAAAAACGAAGGTATAACAATCTGTACTTACTGAGTAGAGTCAGAGATATCAATATGAATTCACTTACAGGTTAATACAAATAAATTGATAACACACAGAAATATTTACCAAAATGTGTATATAGGTTAGTACTCCATACAGACACCTTCTCTCTCCTCCTCTTCCCTTCTCTTCTCTCTCTCTCACATATTTTTGTATATCTGGTATGCCTTAATTTGTCAGCTGAGAGGACCTAAAAGAAATGACACCTTAGTACCATACGACTACCTAAAACTTAGTTTCCAATGCTGTTCTCCAATAAAAGGAATTTGAGTTCATTGGAGAAATGCTTGATTCAGGAGTAGAGGCAGGAATTACACAATATGAGCATGGAACATTTTTTAGTGCCAGAAACTAAGGATATGCTAAAAACCATATGAAAAGCAAGCAAACAACAAGAAAAAAAACAATGATGAGAGGATGGTGAAAGGGATACAGCAGCCACTGTAAGAAATCTCAGTAGCGACAACTGAAACAATACTCATGAGTCCACACTGATATAAATATGTGAATAAATAAATGAATAGGGAGAAGAGACAAATCACCTATGCAGAGAAATTCCAAATGATTTATATGAATAGTTTGCCTTCAAGGAGGTAGAACATAATTCCCCACTGTTTAGGCATGGGTTGTACATACTGACTTCCTTCCAAAGAGTACAATATATAAAGGGGAGAAATGAAAAATTGTAGGATAGGGAAATCTGACAAACACTACCTTACCCAATGATAAGCCGTGCTGTTAACATGTACACTTGATATAATATGATGAGAAGAGCTTCTTACCTCTTTGGTCTTACACCACAAACTATAGAAATCCCATTATAATAATGAGTAAAACATCATACACATGTCAAATGATGGATTTTTTTTTTATAAAATATTGGACAAGTACTTCTCAAAATTGTCAAGATCATCAAAAGAAAAGAAAAGAAAGGAATAGTGACGTTATGTGGTATCTAGGATGCGATCCTGGAACAGAAAAAAAAAAAAAAAAGGCATTTAGTGAAAAAAATAGGAAATGTGAATATAGTGTGGTCTTTAGTTAGTAACAATGTTTCAACTTTGGTTCATTAATTGTAACAAATGTACCCTACAAATTTAAGATGCTAAAAATGCGGTAAACTGGGGTTAGGGAATATGGGAACTCCCTGTACTATTTTTCAACATTTATTAAGAAAGTTTGATTTTGATATGTGATTCTTAGAAAGAAATCCCCTTAGTTCATTGTCAATATGGTAATAAAGCTTAATTAGCCTACTTATTTTGATTTATGTGAGAAAGCTGTAAGAAACATGTACAGAAATCATAAATGAGAATGCACAAAGAATCTGAAGAGAAATTAAAACACAACAAAAATCCTTAAAATGAAAAGTAAAATAATTTTTTTTTTTTTTTAAAAAAGACCTTGTCTCAACTCTAAAACATTCTTTTCATATTTCCAATTTAGTATTGGGAAATGGATCAAGTGCCCACAGAAGTTGTGAAAACTGATTTTGTAGTGTAAACTCTCCCTTCCTTATACTAATGTTGCCCTTGTGTAGTTTTCTGCTGCAGGTACCTCACTAAGCAAAATCACTAAGCAAAATCTGGCCCTTTGTTCATTTTAGTTAAATCCAATTTCTAGTGATACCTAGAGCTTAAGCCAAACCATTTATACCCTAATGTCCCAAATATGTGGATCCTTTTAAGGAAACCTACTGGTTTAATAACCATGCACCTCCATAAGACCGCTAGACATTTACCAAAATAAATCCCGAACATGCAAGATTAAAATAATTTATAAGATTAAAATACCTTATAAGGTAGACACTAGTTTTAACATACCATAGCTTTACATAAAGAGATGTTAAGTAATTTATGAATGCAAAATCACCCTTTATATTTAGAATTAATCTCAATCAGGGAGCCAAGCGTTTCACCCATGCTCCTGACATCAGCATGACTCTCAGCTGGGTTTGAAGTCACTTAATACATGTCGAATTAGGAGTATGTTACTTAGGAGTTCCTGTTGTGGCTCATCAGTTTAAGGACATGATGTTGTCTCTGCCTCAGCTGCAGTTCCAATTCAACCCCTAGCCTGGGAATTTCCATATGCTGTAGGTATAGCCATAAAAAAAAAAAAAAAAAAAAAAAAAAAAAAGAGGTTATATAAGCTAGGTTAGAAGACCTTGAAGGGCTGGTTCAGACTACATTTGAAAATAAACACACATAATTAAAAGTTACTGGAATATTTGACTCCAGCTCAAGAACCAAACAGAAAACAAACAATGCAAAAGATAGACACCTGGCAAGGATATATGTCAGTATATATGCGTTCAAAACTCACAAGGGGAAAATACCTCTGTTTCATTAGGCAAATACAGTGAAGCCAAGTCTACAGCTATGCATATTCCATGAGGTTAGAACATTTAATAATCATGTTACATTATTTTTCTCTTCAGTTAAAAGGATACAATTCATTACATTTATTTTAACCTTAAATGGGTTAGATTTAGTTTAAATATAATTCTGTTAATGAGCAATAAGGTAGGAAAATAAGTAAAAAATTTAACTTGAGCATCTTTTATATGGAAACACCAACTAGCCTCTAAAAAGCTCCCTCAACTTAACTGGCCTTTCTATGTGAACTCGCATACTTAGTTTGTGTTGTTTCTAATCACTTGACATTTTTCATTTTAGAATCTGTTAAATGAAAATCGATATGATTCATTTTTAGGAGATGCAAAGTTTTTACTAAAAAGTCTTAGAGATATAGCAGAAAACATAATTAAAATGTACAATTGTATTACGTATTTTCTTTGGTGATTATATTATCCATAGGAGTTCATTTTCTTTCAGGACATGATATGTGATCCAAACACTAAATATATTCAAGTTATTTTAGGAAACTTTCAATACTCAATGGACTGTCCAGAATATAGATTACTAACACTACTAAGTTATGTGTTCCATTTATTCTGTCAAATATATTGAAGATTAAGTAAATAAAAGCAGGAATATTCTAATATTACCATTGTTAATTATATTAAGCATTTTTACACATGTGGTCATTTTATTAAAACATTATTGACATTATCACATAACACTGAAACCTCAAAATAGTCTCATTTTAAGCAGGTCTATCTTATGAGTTTCATGAAGCTAGAGAAAGAATGTTCTCTGAAATTCATTTGGTTAAACTATGTACTTTCATTTTTTCTAAGTATCATTTTATATCTGCATTCATACAAAGCAAAACAATCCCATGAACATTTTGATTGCTATTCCAAACCTGCAGCTAAAGAGCATTTCTAAAAATGATGCATATAAAACATTTCCTCAACCCTGATGTTAACAGAAAAGACATTAAATGTTCCCTCTACAAATGAGGGTTGGTATTGATTTTTATAAATAGAGTTCTCTGTGCTTTTCATGTGTTCAGTCATTAACCAGAGTATTTGGATTATACTGCTTTTATGATTCTTCCAGCATATATAGTCTGATTTAATTTTAGCTTTCTCATTGATTTCAGGGGTGTCGGAGAGGGCAGAGGGATGAACTGGGTTGACAGAGTTCAACAGATGGCATCCAATTAGAGACAGCAAAGAATGTCAGTACTTTCACCTTTATTTTTACTCTTTAAAAAAAAAAAAAAGAACTATAATGCTATTTATTCTTGAAAGAAGACTAAGATTCCACTCAGACTATTGGAATACCTCTTTTAGCATATTTTATCAGTAGACTACATGAGTTACATAAACTTTAAAATATATATATATGTATATGTATATATATGTATGTTTTGTCTTTTTAGGGCCGCAGCAATGACACATGGAGGTTCTCAGGCTAAGGGTCAAATTGGAGCTGCAGCTACCGCCCTAATCACAGGCACAGTAACGCCAGATCTGAGCTGCACCTGTGACCTACACCACTGCTCACAGCAATGTCAGATCCTTAACCCACTGAACAAGGCCAGGGATCAAACCTGCATCCTCATGCATACTAGTCAGATTTGTTTCCATTGAACCATGATGGGAACTCCCTAAAAATTTTTTTAAATAATAAATACTTATAGTGACAAGAACACTGGATTTAGCACCAGACAATACTATTTACCATCAATATGGTAAACTTGGGTAATTAAACTTTCTGAGCCTCAGTTCATTACTGGCAAAATTACAATGGCGATCTAGCTCATCCCATTTGTATTACTTTTCAGGGCTGCCATAATAAAGTACCACAAACTGGATGGCTTGAAACAACAGACATTTATTGTCTCAGAGCTCCACAGTCTAGATGTATGAAGTCAAAGCATCTGAAGGTCATGTCTCCTTTGAAACAAGTTAGGGAGATGTCTTCCTTGCCTCTCTCCTGGCTTCTGGTGGTCTGCAGCTCTTCCTTGGTTTGTGACTGCATCACTCCAATCCCTGGCTTTCTTGTCACATGCAATTCTTCCTGTGTGTCTCCTTGTCTGCATCTCGTCTCCTCTTCCAATAAGGACACCAAGCATATTGAATTAAGAGCTCACCCCACTCCTCAGCTTAACTAGTTACTTTGGCAATAATTCTGTCTCCAAAAAGGTCCCATTGTAAGATACCATAGCTCAGAATATCAACATGTCTTATGAGGGCACAATTCAAGCCAAAACAGAGTTGGAGTAAAGATTTAAGGAAAATATGATTAAAATTTCCTTGCATAGTATCCAGTAGTAGTAGCTCAATAAATATTAGAAAAAAAAGACAGCTGGGAAGGCAAAATTTAAAATAAATGAAAGTATAATCACTTGTGATGGAATATGATGGAGGATAAGGATAAGGTGAGAAAAAGAATGTATGTATGTATGTTTTGTGTATCACTTTGCCATACAGCAGAAATTGGCAAACCATTGTAAATCAACTATAATAAAAAAGTAAAAAAAAAAACAAACCAAAATCTATAAGTAGAACTATGATATATATGATCTAGCAATTCTACTGTTGGGTAAATATCAGAAGGAAATGAAAATGTTAATTTGAAAAGATACCTGCACCCCAGTATTCATAGCAGCACTGTTTATAATAGCCAAGATATGGAAGCAACCTAAGTTCCTATTAACTGATGAATGGATAAAGAAGATGTGGTGAAAATTACTCAGCCATAGGAAAGAATGAGTTTTGCCATTTACTACTACGTGGATTGACCTGCAGGGTATTTGCTTAGTGAAATAAGTCAGACAAAGACGAGTACTCTATGTTATCACTTATATGTGGAATCTAAAAAATAAAACAAACAAATATATATACCAGAACAGAAACAGACTCACAGATGCAGAGAACAAACTACTGGGTACCAGTGGAGAGAGGAAAGTGGGGAGGGGAACCCTAGAGGTTAAGGGCTTAGGAGACACAAACTACTCTGTACGAAATAAATAAGCAACAAGAATATATCATATAGCAAGGAAAATATAGCCATTGTTTTATAATAACTTTAAATTGATTACAATCTATAAAAAAGTCACTCTGTTGTTCACGTGAAACTAATATAAATCAATCAACTCTACTTCAATAAAAATACAATAACGTGAGGGGAAAAAAAGTATCTAATCCTTGGATCAAGCAAGAGCCTCACAATCCTAATAATGACAAAGTCAGATAATAGAAAATAGTTGGCCAGGAGTTCCTGCTGTGGCGCAGTGGTTAACGAATCCGACTAGGAACCATGAGGTTGCAGGTTCGATCCCTGCCCTTGCTCAGTGGGTTAACGATCCGGCGTTGCCGTGAGCTGTGGTGTAGGTTGCAGACGCGGCTCGGATCCCGCGTTGCTGTGGCTCTGGCGTAGGCCGGTGGCTACAGCTCCGATTCGACCCCTAGCCTGGGAACCTCCATATGCCGCTGGAGAGGCCCAAGAAATAGCAACAACAACAACAAAGACAAAAAGACCAAAAAAAAAAAAAAAAAAAAAAAAGAAAATAGTTGGCCAACTGAGGGGTTAATCCTAGAGATTCAGTGCCCTGTGGTATAGATCGGGAACTCCTAGGTGGGCATTTACACAACCACATTGGAGTCATTTGCATCTGTTTCATTTTGGGAAACTTTTTTTTTCCACTTTTAAAAGTTTTATTGAGGTATAGTTGATTTACGAGGATGTGATAATTTCTGCTGTACAACAAAGTGATTCAGTTATGCATGTACACACATCCATTCTCTTTCAGATGATTTTCCCTCAAAGATTATTGCACATTACTGGGTAGAGTCCCTGTGCTATACAGCAAGTCCCCGATGGCCAGTCATTCCATATACAGTGTGCACGTGCCAATCCCAAACCTCCAGTGTATCTCTCCCCGCAACCTGACCCCTATGGTAACCATAAATTTTTCAAATCTGTGGGTCTGTTTCTGTTCTGGAAATAAGTACATTTGTATCCTTTTTTAGAGTCTACATATAACTGATATTATATGATGTTTGAAACTTTTTAAAAAATGAGATCTTAAACTCCCAACCACTCTGGTCCAATAGACTTAGGTAAAATAAAATATGTTACAAAGTTAGTATTTTCATAAAGTTCCATTTTTTTCTGATATCCATCTAGGTTTGAGAACCACTACTTGTAACTGGTTCTCCAAACAACCACATGGTAATGACTCTCAGGTATTTTGGATGAAGCATTTTCTGTGTTAAAGATAATTTGTCACTTTAACAGATTAATTATCCTTTAGAGTTCTTCCTAGTTTTTCTGTCAAGATTTGCATATTGTTCAGCTCCTCAGATTTTTTATGCCTTGTTTCTTTGGAGGGATATGGTATCAAGTTAAAGCAAGAAAGGTAATTAGTTTGTAGCTAAAATCAGGGACAAGTAGTGACAGATAACCAGACTTTAAACAGGAAAAAACAAATTTCAAGAATCTGGATAAAAGAAAAATGTGGGGCAAAACTGAGAAGCATATAGATTTCCAGATTGTTTTCTTTTTCTGTGCCACTGGGACACTGAAATTTCCCTACAGATATCTTTTTTGGGGTTTTTTTTTTTAACATTTTTTTCTCCTTTCTTATTCATTTTAACTTTTTTTAGGGCCACACCTGAAGCATATGGAAGTTTCCAGGGTCGAATTAGAACTGTAGCCACCGGCCTCAGCTACAGCCACAGCAACACCAGATCCCCACTGTCTGTGGCCTACATGACAGCTCACAGCAATGCTGGATCCTGAACCCACTGAGTGAAGCCAGGCATTGAACCAGCATCCTCGTGGATACTAGTCTGGTTTGTAACCCGCTGACCCATTACTGCAACTCCTTAAATACCAACGTGGATCATCTGGAGAAGTTAAAAGTGTACATCTGTTGATTAAGTGCTCATAAATACAGTTAAGAATTTGAACACCTTATAAGCAGGGACAAATCAGGAACTGTGGGATCAGAAATTCATGCAAGTTGAGGGACCTTTAAAAAGTAATATAAAATTATGGATAAAAAATAGAAATACAGTCAACATTATTAGGATAAGAAAACCCCTAAAATTTACAGCTTTTAAAATACTGGTAAATACTAAGGGATGAAAAGATTTAGAATATTAATATATTTATATGTTGTATGTTTGACCAGTTTCTATATTTTTTCTCCTACGTATTTACATCCATACTATCCAATTATAGATTAAAAAATCATTGCCCAGAATATCATGTAAATGATCCAAAATTTAAAGAGCTGAAAAGCGACAGGTCTTGGTTTTAAATCCAGACAATCGTATTCATGCTCTTATTTTTAAAGCAATTCTACCCAATTCTCAATCGTATTCATGCTCTTATTTTTAAAGCAATTCTACCCAATTCTCTTATACATAGATGCTTGTGGATGACTATATTACTTCTGAAAAGACAAAAACTTAGAAACAGGGTAACCACTGGGGTGGAGAACTGAAGGGCTTAAGGATAGGGACATGAGGTAGAATTTTCATTGTTTATCCTTTATTTCCTTTAGAATTGTATGCCATGCTTAGGATTTTATAAATCAGTAAGATAGAAAAAAAAAGGAAGGCTGTATGGAAGAAAGGACGAAACTACAAGGAAAAAAAAATTAGTAGAGTCAATGTCTGTATTAGATAATTTTTTTTTCCAAACATGGTTATTATTACTTCTCCATGGAGAATATTTTATGAACTTTGACATAGTTTAAAAGCATATTTATGGACATAGAAAAATATACACATCCTATTGCTGTATCAAAAAAAATTTACAAAAATTTGTATAGCTCAATACTATTTAAAGATGTGTACATACATTATATATGTATTTATATAATAAAAAAATCAACATTTTAAAATAAGAGACAGGAGTTCCCGTGGTGGCTCAGTGGTTAACGAATCTGACTAGGAACCATGAGGTTGCAGGTTCGATCCTTGGCTCAGTGGGTTAAGGATCCTGCGTTGCCATGAGCTGTGGTGTAGGTTGCAGACGCAGCTCGGTTCCCGCATTGCTGTGGCTCTGGCGTAGGCTGGTGGCTACAGCTCCAATTAGACCCCTAGCCTGGGAACCTCTATATGCCACAGAATTGGCCCAAGAAAATGGCAAAAAGACCAAAAAATAAAAAAATAAATGAGACAGCTGTAATTATATGTTATTGTAGTTTTTTAAACTATATACCTAAAATCAAAAACATAAAATATTACAATAATAAATGTTTAAACAATAACATATTTGGCTTCAAAAAATGAATGACAGTGAATTATAATGTATTTTGGACTAGTCTTAGTGTTAACATAATTAGTTACTTTAAGAAAATAAATTACTTTTTATTCATGCTAGTAACTGTAATGAGGTTATAGTCCGAACCACAAGAAGCCAAGAAATAAGACTTCAATCATTGAAAGTATAATTTTGGGGGGTGCAGGGAGGATGCAGCCTTCTTGGCAAATTCTTTTAATTGGATATAAATCGACTCTACAGGTATGTAAAGAACACTGTACAGATACATACCATACCCTTCAGTATTCCAAAATAAATAACACTTGTTTATCTGGTAGCGCAGAGTGCCAAGTTATCTATAACCGTGATCATACTAGCAATGTATTCTGATTAGATTGTATTGATTTGATAACATTTGAGAGCAAAAGTGCCAAAGCACAAAGGCAGAGATACAATGGCAATGACAACTTTCAGCCTTTCATTGCTTTTGTGCAGTGTTTGTGGAATTCTGGCTGAGGGAGATAAGAGTTGCAATCTCTGTCAAATAGAAAAATACACATCGACATTCTTTGATGAAACATCAACAATGCTACTAAACTTGATCAAGTTTCCTTCCTTCCAAGGTGGAAAATAAGACCAAAAAAATACAATAAAAGCTAAAAACCTGAAATACACACATATGTAAATTATATAAATATATATGCATGTAAATATTTTTTATATACATGTTTTATATCTTATTATTTGCCACATAAATATATGTAAGTATAATATACACATGTTTTGTCAGGCCAAAGTCAAATCAATAGATACAAAATATTCTTAAATTTAAAAAATGTATCAAATAATGGGCATAATGAAAATTAAGGGAGTTTAAAAGAAATTTCTGAAGACTTGTATAAACAATAAAAATGACTGACATTTGCTGCGTTATGGCCATCCACAGATCTAAAAATAATTCTCAACTACTAAGCTTGATTTTCTCTTCCACATTCAATAATAAAATTTTTCTCCAAAGCCTCTCTGGCATTTTATTTTTATTATGCAGTTTTATCCCATAACACAATAACTGGTACTTCACTTAATTCCATAGGCTCATCTATTATTATTTTTTGAGTTGTCTGCTCACTGTATAGTCCCATAAGAAACCACCTTAAATTTATGAAAGAATCAAAGGAAGAGCTACTGGACAAACATAACTTGAATATTTTTAAAGTGTATTTAAATTCAGGGCACAAAACAAAAAAATAACAGTTATTAGTAGACTCATAACTTTTTGACTAAAACAGTCATACTCCATTATATGTAAATTTCCTCTAGAGATATTATTTTGCCATAGACAAAAAATATGAACTAAAAAATCAGAAAGCAAATTAAGAGGTGTCTTTATTTTCTTCAATAATATAGAGTATTTTACTGTTCATAGATTCCATACACACACACACACAAATGATACTTAATGTCCATGTGCACATTTGCACAGTTTTGAGCCTTTAAACAATTTATTAAATAGCAAATTAACCATTTTAGGAAGTATGATATTAAGACATGATCCAGTTATTTCAAAGCAAGAAAAGATACTTACATGTAAGAGAATGTAGTTAGTATCCATTAAGTCCCTAGCATTGTTAGGTAACCATAAAGTACTTTTGGTGAATTTATCATGTCCCACACAATACACATCCATCTCAACTTGTTAATACAATAGCATATATTGATGCTTTGAGAGATCTGATACCAGTTGGACATGCCAGTATTGCCAGATCCATTAGCAACACGATACGTTTGTTTTCTCTATTTGCTAAATTTGCTACATTCACTACATTCTGCTGCACCAGTGGCAGACTGAAATTGTGCCACTGCTGTTTCCTAAGCACAGAACAAAGAGGCTGATGAGGGATAGAAAAAGTGTGACTTGATCAGGATACATTTTGAGGGTTTTTGTTACTATGTGATAGAATTGAAAAGACTGATTTTTATAGAATGTGGTTTCTACTGGGGATGGATTCTTTTTTAAAAGTGATAATCAAATAGCTAGCTTTCTGTAACAGATTTTACATGATTACTGGGGCCAGTGAGGGTGGAGGCAGTCCAGAATATAGGGATTTCTATTATTGCTTTTATATATCTCCTTGTAATTATTAGTTTACATGATGCCTACCACTGAACCGTGAACTCCAAAAGGACAGGAATCATCTATTAGCTACCATGAACATAGTCACTGTCTGACAAACACTCAAAAACAGTGGATGTTTAATTAGATTAAATCACTTACTAGTGAAAATAAGACCTTCAAAAGAATGAGAATATTGAAGTGATTTTCAGAGTTAGCTCAAAATTTTTTTCAAAAAGGAAGATCAGCAGTGATTCTTACTGATATATTAAGCACATAAAAATTCAACAAAATGAACTGCTTTTCTCTTATTAAAATTGTTTTTCACAATTATCCAGGCATGAATCTGAAAAGTTAATAAATTTCAGCTTTTAGAATAGACTCTTATTGCATTTTTCAATTGCAGAGGTAGAATTCACATCCTGGTAGAACAAATTGGAAAGTCTATTTCTGTGTAGCTGTTCAAGAGCCTCTTAGTTATATCCTTAACCAATGTTATAGAATAGAAGAAAAATTTGAAAAAAATAATTATGGGATTTTTGGTTGTTGAAATTTGTGTTTGTTTTTACTAACAATCTTTTTTCAGTAATGCCATTTCTAATGAAACTTCCTAATGGTGATATGAAAAATGATTAGAATAACTTGTAATGGGCTAAAGTAGCTGAAATATACCTGAAGAATAAGTGGAATTATTTTACAACTATTTACCATGCTAAGTCTTTCTTTTTTTTTTTTTTTTTTTTTTTTTTCTAGCTTTTTAGGGCTGTACCCACAGCATATGGAAGTTCCCAGGCTAGGGGTAGAATCAGAGCTACAACTGCCAGCCTACACCACTGCCACAGCAACTTGGGATCCAAGCCACATCTGCGACCTACATCACAGCAATAGCAATGATGTAGGTCGCAGATGCCGGATTCCCCCACACACTGAAAGAGGCCAGGGATCCAAACCACATCCCATGGATGCTCGTCAGATTCGTTTCCACCGCTCCACAATGGGAACTCCCTAGGTCATTTTTTAATATTCAGGTTTTATGTTAAAATAATTGGATTTTCTATTGAATTGTTCATATATAGATGTATTCTAAATTCTGTGCCACCTAAGTTACATTTTAGGTTCACCGCTCTTTTTATTCTTGTCCAAACTCAACCTTGATGGATTTGGAGATAGATTTTTTTTTTTCACTTCCTAAAATTCAAAGTTTAAGTCAGAAAAAAACACATTTAGTGAAAATACTAATAACCTATAACCTTGAGCAATTATATCCATGACCAGGTTCCGTTGCAGACATTACCAAAGGCCTACATGATCCATTTGGTTTTGTCATGGCTTTATATTGGCCCTACTGCGGCTCTCTATTACTCCATGACTTAAATTATTCATGAGAAGGCACAACATGCCAGGAAGCACGCTGATATAGAATATCCTGAAGAATTTATACATTCCTCAGAAATATTTTATTTTATTTTTTATTTATTTATTTATTTATTTTTGCTTTTTAGGGCTGCATATGCAGCATATAGAAGTTCCCAGGCTAGGAGTCAAATCAGAGCTGTAGCTGCTGTCCTACACCACAGCCACAGTAACACCGGATCTTTAACCCACTGAGCAGGGCCAGAGATGGAACCCACATCCTCATGGATACTAGTTGGGTTGGCTACTGCTGAGCTACAATGGGAACTCCAGCCCAAGTATATTTTAGACATGTCAACTCTTTTCTCTTTTCTCTGTTTACTGAGACTGGAAGACAAGAACACAGCCATTCCAGAAAAGGACCAGGGAATGGCCTTGGGCAAATAAGCCTTGCTAGCTAAGGAACGAAGGCCCAGGTAATCTCAGTCCTAGAGACAGAAACCAGACTCGCAGGAATGAAAAATTAACAATATCTCTCTTATAATAACGAGCACACCTAGTTGCCACAAGACAAGAAGCTCAACTATAAATTTTAACCTTATCTCTTCCTGTGCTTTCTTACAGAAAATTCTCATGCATTTCTTTCCTCTCACAGAAGCATTCCCCATTCCTGATAGCCACCACAGAGTCGCCTGCTGCTGACCGAAGAAGTTTGATGATATCTGGAAATGATCGAGACAAACCCTCCCTTTTGTTATGAAAGCAATTCGTTTCTAGTCAGGGAGCTGGCACTTTTTTTTTCCTGCCTTCTCCTTTGGGCACAATCTGTCCTATCTAATAAAAAGCTTTGTTTGCCTAAGAGTCTTGTGAAGTGATACCCATTTCTATGGTGTTACTGTCCAAGAATATGGAAAGTGCCCAGTAACACTAATGTCATTACTTCTCCATTACCAACTATGGCTAACCTGAAATACTAAATTGGATTTTAGCCGTTTCTTTTGTCCACACAATTTTTTCCTGCACATTTCTGATTTTAAATAGGCAAATCTGAAAATTTCATGAAACTATGAAACTCCACAAACGGTTCCTCATTGATTTTACATAAAGTTCAAAATCATTTACATTTTTGTAGAGTTCTATATTATTGATCCTATGTCCTTAACTTCATCCTCTGATATACATGCATTTGTTTTTTTGTACATGTGCCCAAGCCACTTCTGCATTTTCTATGTACCAAGCTGATACAAAATTTCTTCCTCCTCACAACTTTGGCACATGCTATTTCTCTGCCTCATGGAATGGTTGTGAAGTATTGAGATTTCTATAAAGGATATAAGGCACCCAACACAGTAAATGCCATAAGAAAATATTAAGTATTATTATTTTTCCTTTCTATAATATCTGTATGGTACAGTCAGGTTCTCCTGGGTAGTAATTTGGAAACTTAATCAATAATCTGCACTGAGGCAGGAAATATTGCTAGAAGACAACGGCAGACAATGATGAACAAGGATAAGGTATCTAAGCACAGTTCTCGCTTTGGGAAATTTAAGGTGATTTGGTTGGACCTATGTTCTATTTTCTTTTTTATCCATCATTCCTTTAAAAATTTTTTGTCAACCTCAACTCTTCTGACTAAATCTATCAAAGGCATTGTTTGAAGCACACTGCATGAGGACATCATTTTTGTAATTATTTTTATAATTTTGAACTATGTAAATTGTCATATATAAAACATCTAAAATATAAATACTGGTCTCATTCTTAGCCTAAGTCTATCCTTTGCAAATGTATTTAAATATAAGAATCATGCGTTTCACATTTAACTCTACTAGAAAAACATTTTAGGTTCTTGTTCACTCAGCGTCTAGAGTCTGAAGGCATTAGCGCTGCATCAGACTTTGTTTCAGATCTAATTGATAGTTAAGGGATATAACTGGGTTGTCTTGCTCCAGGGAAAGTAATGTGTGAGACACAATCCTCTCTGGAGAGTTGCATGGTATTGAGATTCAGCTGAAGCAGGAAATAGTGACCCCTATTAAGCTAAGTGTTTGAACGAGAACTATATTATTATGCACAGATATTTTAAGCAAAAATCAAGTTGAAATTAAAGGAAAAAATCATGTTGGATGCCATAAAATAATCTAAAAACTTTTTTCAGGCATTTGTTACAGCATGAAACATTTAAAATTTTTGTTAAGACCCCTAGAAAAATAATGCCTACTAGTATTTTCCTAGCTTTAATGAAAATGCTTTAAGCATAAATTTAAAGCCAAGAGAGGCAAAGGCAGATTCTTCTATTTAATCCTCTTTGTGTTCCTTCCTCTCTGAAGAGGATCATCTTGTTGTAATACTAATTCTGAATCGCTCAGGAGGCCTCAGTACAGTTAACTTCTTTCCCTCAAGTTAGTGGGAACTGTAACACACAGAACCAGGTGTAATTCTTTATCCAAATTCTCACTGCAGTAGATAGAGCAGTGCCTTGGCAGGCTCCTGGAATGTCATGAAAGATGTCTGCAGTTTATAGGGCACTTGTAGTGAGCACAGAAAAATGCATGCCTACAGCTTTATACAAAGGAATGGGGAACATTTGATGAGCAGAGAGCCACAATACATTCCAACAAGAAAAGAGGTTGGCAGCCTGGAAGCTTCAACGTCAGTTAATTTACGAGAATTCCAGTTAACAGGGTAATTCTCAGGGCTATAACAAAGGAGATATGATTTGGAGCACTGCATTTTCTAGAACAGCATAAAATGACAGCCTCTCAAGTACCTGGCAAAGTTGCATAGAATGTATATTATTTTAGGAGTTCCCTGGTGGCCTAGGAGTAACAGGAATCAGCATGGTCACTGCTGTGGCTTGGGTTACTACTGTGGCTCAGGTTCGATCCCTGGCCCTGGAACTTCCATATGCCATGGATTCAGTAAAAAGAAATAATAATAAATAAATAAATAAAATTATTTTATCTCATTATTATGTTTTAGTAATTTTCATGGATTTATTTATTGATATATTGGATTTTTTTTCTTGTTTATAGTATTCTGGTCACTTGGGGCAGTTACATTTTTTTCAACAAAAAATCATTTTAAGCTCTAAATAACTGATGCGAGTACTAAAGTAAAATGAACATAGATTTGGATTTATTATCAGTAATTCATTTATTTACAGTGTGTAATGACTAAAAAATGTAGCTTTCTGAAAATATTACTTTAAAAGTTTAGACTGGTTTTGCCTTATTAAGGATAAATAAATTATTGAGAATGTTCTCTGTGTGCCAGTTTTTCTCCCATGAGTAAGTTCCATATTTAGTAGTATTGTGCATTTAAATATCTCCTTTTAATTCTTAAGCTGCTATTATGTTGTTATTTTAACGGACAGAATTAATTTCTTCCATAGAAATTTATATTAATAATTTTATTATATCACATCTGTATTCACAAATTATAGTGTATCTCTTTGTTCCAGCAAAATGTTATGACCATGATTACTATTTTAAATGTATCTGAAGTATATAAAATTGTACCTTATATATGTTCAAATATATGTTAAATAGCATTTGCTAAATTAATTTGTTAAATTCATTATATAAAACTCACCTTAGAATGACCATAATCTAACTGGATTTAATCTAAATATTAACAACCATTACGATATTTCCATAAAAATATTTTAACAGTTCAGAAAATGACCAATTTAAATATAGTTGAGCTTGATCAAGTGGTGAATGAATAAATTAAAATATCACAGAAATTCATCTAAAAATCCCTTTGTGGGCAATCACGGAATGCCTTTCATCTTCCTCCTGACAAATGAAGATATCATCTAATAGGATTTTGGAAAGATTGTGTTCAGGTAAGATTTATACAAAACTGCGTTTGATAGTTTCAAAGCAAGAGTGGGCTGTATGAAAGAGATTACCATCAGACCACAACTGAGAAAAAGACTCGGTACAAAATTACAAAAGTTGTGAGATATTGTGTCCTGAAATCCCTTTCCAAAGCTCTAAACATGGTTTAGAAATTGAGCGTCTCTTTGTCAAAGTGTCCTCAGATCCTTTCATGAAAGGTAGATATTCCCTTAATACATAGGGTTTTAAACAATCAAGTTTCTAACCATCTCTAATTCTTAAAAACATGGTTTTTCAGCCCTATGTCTTTTATGTTAATTAACAAAAGCAATATTTACAGGTTCACACAGAACATGAAATTGAAAGAAGTTACCCAGTAATTATGTAACACTAAACTTGAACTCAAGAAACATAAATAAGGCTGATAGCAAAGTCTATAACGACTTTAAAAATGACCAAGTGTTATCAGTACTTAAGCATTTCATATAATTTAAAATATGTAAGAATATTTAAATGATTGACTTAAAAATAACCAAAAGCATTAGTTAATTGAACAAAATTTCTACTTAGAATAATATACTCTGTAGCTCTCAGGCTAGGGGTCCAATCGGAGCTGCAGCTGCCAGCCTACACCACAGCTCACAGCAACAACAGATCCTTAACCCACTGAGTGAGGCCAGGGATTAAACCTGCAACATCATGGTTCCTAGTTGGATTTGATTCTGCTGTGTCACCACGGGAACTCCCAGACTTGAAAATTTATGGAAAGCTCTTTTAAATTACTTTTTCATGTAACCTTAGTAAGTTAAACAACAATTCCATCGCACAAGTAGTCAATTTATGCTTTTTTTTTTTTTTTTAACAAACAGAGGCCAAATAAAGGACAACCAAAGCTTGTATTAACATAAATTTGGGAAAATAAACTTCTCTAGTTTTATCCAGATATTTCCTTTTTCTGTGGAAGTTCCAAATGTATCTTATTAGATTAAAAACCTTTTCAGTCCACTTAAATTTTTTGCTTAAGTTCTTAAAACTTGTTATTCCAGTGTGTGATACTGATACCTTATGTGTTTTAGGTATTACAATCAGATATAGAAAAACACTAAATTTTGAATAGGAGATTCTAGTTTAGTTTTCTGTAGCTATATCATAAACGTGAAAGAAAATAACAGGAAAACATGACATTGAGATATGCTCAAGATATTTATTTTGGAAAGTTAAATTATTACTCATACACTGCTGCTGCTATATATAATTCAGTGACTAGATAAAACATGTATTCTTGCAGCTGATCCAGCAGGCTGATACTAGGATAAAGTAGCTTAGGTAGGAGATATTTATTAAAAACCTATTCTCTACTCCTGAGCCAGCAGGTGAGGAGTAGCCTGCAGAAGCTTTGTTCTTTGTCCTGCTATTGATGGGAGTGCAAAAAAGAATTGCTTTTTGTTATTTGGCAGCAGCTATAGGGGCCAGTTTAGAGACTTAGGAAAGGGGCTTAACAAGTTTACATTTTAAGAAATCAATTCCATTTTATTTGGGAAAAAATGCATATTTTAATAAAATTAAATGAGCTTAAGTACACTAAATTAAAGAAAATAATCTATTCTGCTCATCCATGTAAAATAATAAAGTAGAAATTCTGATTTAGTAATTAACATTCTGGTTATTCAAAAGTATCAACAATTAAATTATTTGATAAACAATATTACCAAGAATTGCTTTCGGCTTACTTCAAGGGATTCCTAGATTCTAGCGTGGAACTATTGTATAGATTAGGAGTCAGCAAATGTTTTTCTGTTAAGATTAGAGGGTAAATAATTTATGTTTTGTGTGCCACACAATGTCTGTCACAAGTATTCAATTCTGCTGTTGTAGTGCAAAAGAAAGCATGGACAATATGTAAACTGATGTTCCTATAAAGTATTTAGAAAAATAGGTAAAGGCATAAACTGGGATATAGATTTTGATCTAGAAAACTGATCAGGAAAGTTGGCAAAGGAAATACATTCCATAAATTTGTGTAACTTAAAAATGTGTATACTCTTTATATTAGAAATAGAACTTAGGAACTAGAGGTTATCATACTAAGTGAAGTAAGTCAGAAAGAGAAGGATAAATGCCATGTGATATCACTTTTATGTGGAATCTAAAATATGGCACAAATGAACCTTTCTACTAAACAGACAGACTCACAGACATAGAGAACAGACTTGTAGTTGCCAGGGGGAAGGGAGGAGGGAGTAGGATGGACTGGGAGTTTGGGGTTAGTAGATGCAAATTATTACATTTAGAATGGATAAACAATGAGGTCCTGCTGTAAAGCACAAGAACCATATCTAGTCTACTAGGATAGACCATGATGGAAAATAGTATAGAAAAGAATATGCATATATGTATGACTGAGTCACTTTGCTATAGAGCAGAAATTGGCACAGCATTGTAAATCAACTATACATTAATAAAAACTTAAAAAATTATAAAGGTTTCTCATGCATAAAAAAAAGGAAATAGAACTGAATGGAATGTAAAAGACTTAATCCATTCCTTTAATAAACTTCTTAGAAATAGGTGTCTATTGTCTAGAAATATTAAAAGTTATGAGAACTATAATACTAAATTGATACTACAGTTTATTTCTAAAGTGGAATACTTTTAAAAGTGCACTAAAATTTGGACAATACATAAGGTATAAGCCAGAAACTGTGCCAGAATAACCAGAATGTATGTTTATTCTCTTTAAAGTAATTTGAAGTAACTTGATCTTCTACTGAGACAAAACTTTTTCTTGTTATTAAAAATCCAATTGGTTTACTAAGATATGTTGCTCTTCTAGGTCAAGTTTTACAGGAATACAGTGTGTGTATGTGTGTGTTTAATATGTACATGGATAGTCTTTATTATTTTAGGAAATTTTTTTATTTATATTTTTGAATATTCATTTGTTTCAGTGTTTTGGTTATTTTTTTAGGGATTTCAAATGAGTATATTGTATCTTCTTTGCTTATCTTCTCTATCAACTTCTTTCTTTTTATATCTGTCTATATTCTTTTTTATGTTTGAATTTCAGATTAACTATTTGAAATTAATTATGGTGTGCCTCTATAAATATTTCTTATATAATTAGCAATCTCTCAATAATAAATACGATTGAACTCTTAATATAGAATCATGGAATTACTTGGTAGCCATTTATAAAAATTATGAGTAAAAAATAAGAAACTATAGAAAATTAGCTTCACGAATGTGAACTTTAAATCTTAAGGTGATAACATTCAGAAAACTACATGGATAAAAAGTCATATACTTGTGGTTTAAATGTAGATCTATTGTGCAAATGCTTACTTTCTTAAACCTTATGAAGTTAACCATTGACATGATTACAGAAAATGATTACACAGATAAGTTTTACTCTCCAATTTACCCCTCTGCCTCTACCTATATATATGCCACTTAGATTTCCATATTATAAATTTTCCATACCTCAGACTTCTAAAAAGCTCCTGCAGTACCAAAATGTTGATCAACAGATAAATGGATTAAGAAGATGTGGTGCATATATTTAATGGAATACTAATCAGCCATAAAAAAGAAGGAAATAATGCCATTTTCAGCAACATGTATGCAACTAGAAGATATCATACTAAGTGAATTAAATAAGAAAGGGAAAGACAAATACCATACGATATCCCTTATATGATGAACTGAAATATTGTACAAATGAACCTGTCCACTAAAAAGAAACAGATTCACAGACATAGAGAACAGACTTGTGGTTGCCAAGGGGGAGGGGGGAGGTAGCAGGATAGACTGGGATTTGGGATTAGTAGATGCAGACAATTATATTTAGAATAGGTAAACAATAAGATCCTACTGTATAGCACAATGAACCATATCCAATCTCCTTGAATAGACCATGATGGGAAAATATTTTTGAAAAGAAATATATATATATATGTGTGTGTGTGTATAATATATGTATATATATGACTGAGTCACTTTGCTGTACAGCTGAAATTGGTCCAACACTGTAAATCAATTATACTTTAATTCAAAGCTATCAGAATGAAACAGGCTTGCTTAACTATAACACCATAAATAAAAGCATGAGATATACCTCAGGCAAAAGATAAAATGAAACCTGCTTTCAAGTTCAGCAAGATAATGATCCTTAAGACCAAAGACTGGAATTTAAGGAAGAGACGACATTCCAAATTAGGAGACCCTCATTATACGGAAACCTGAGATGATTCAATGTATTTAAACATATATTACCACCATTCTGCTGATCTGAATAAGTGCAATGACAGTCCTAGTTTGACCTCATATGGTCAAGTACTCTCTTACTGGATTTGAAGGAGGAGCTAATGATGTAAGCCTGACATGTCTGACATCCTACTAGAAGAAAGAGGAAGAGGCCGTCTTTCCCCCTCTCCACTTTCCCTGGATTATAAAAATGTAGCCCACCTGATCCTCAGGGCACTTCTTCTTTGCCTGCCTGCTTCTATTTCTTACAAGTGTCCAATTTTAATAAATCTATTTCTTTCCTATCACTTTTTCTCTTGCTGAATTCCTTCTGCACTGAGACACAAAGAACATGCACTTCTAATTAAAATACTGCAGGTTCAAGTCCCAATCTGGGTTCTGGCTAGGTTCAAGTCATAAGTGCTTTCAGTTTCAGAGGGTCAGGACCTCCATATGAACATCTTTCTCTGCACACATATGGGTTCTCATGGTGGCTGGGTATCCCTACCAGGGTTGGATGAAAACTGCTACAGCCCTTTTGGATTCCTGAGGTGGGCTTAGCCTCCAACACTAAGGGTGCTGTGAATAGGCACCACCTGAGGCCCCAGTCACTGCATGGGTCATTGCTGCTGAGGAGGGCCCTGCAATTGAGCACCAGACATTGCCCTCACCCCAATGGGAAGGCACATGCACTGCTATTGTCACTCCCAAGGGCTATGGGTGCCAACTCCACCTCCCTGAAGGTCATTGCCATCACCCAGGACCACTGCCAATTTGCCCACCTCCCTGGAAGCATGTACAGGGCAAACACCTGCACCCCCCCCCCACGAAGGGGATAATGGCCTGCACCCACTGAAAAAAGAGAGAGCAAGCATCCAAACTGAAAACTTCCCTTAAGCTCCCCCCCAAAAAAGTAAACCCTCACAAGCTACCCAGGGGCACTCCTGCATATAAATAGCTCTCAAGAACTAGAGTAGATAATTGTTTTCCTTAAACACACAGAATAAGAAAAATATAAGCAAAATAAACACAGGAACCATTGCAATTAGATAAACAGGAGAATTTTCCTATAGGAGCAAAAATTGAACCAGACCTCTTCAATCTAATAGACACCAAGTTCAAAAACGAAATGATGAAAAAAACTGAAGGAATTAAGAATGGATATCAACAGTAACACAGACTACCTTTAAAAGGAACTAGAAACTATATGGAGGAGCCAAGAAAAATTAGGAAATTCATTTGCTCAGATGAAAGCTGAGTGAAAGGCACTGAGCAGCTGAATAAATAATGGAAAGGAATGAATAAGTGACTTGGAAGACAGAATAATAGAAATAACCCAATCAGGACAGCAGACAGAAAACCAAATGAAAAAAAAAAAAAAGAAAGCAAATAAGAGATCTATAGAATAATACAATGTGGGCCAATCTATGCTTAATAGAGATTCTAGAAGGAGAAGAAAAAGAAAAGGAGATTGAAAATATATTTGAAGAAATTATGGGTGGAAATGTTTCAAATGTAAAGAAGGAAACAGATACTCAGACACAGGAGGTTCAGAGGGCCCCAAACAAATTGAACCCAAACAGACCTACAGCAAGACATATTATAATAAAAATGGCAAAATTTAAAGTAAGATGATTCTAAAGGCAGCAAGAGAAAAACAAAGAATTAATTATAAGGGAACCCCAATAAGGCTATCAGTTGTTTTCTCTACAGAAACACTACATGCCAGAAGAGAATGGCAAGATATATTCAAAGTTCTAAAAGGGAAAAATATGCAGCCTAGAAAACTCTACCCAGCAAGATTATCATTTAAAATGGAGAAATAAAGAACTTCTCAAACAAAAACTAAAAAGAATACAGCAATAATAAACAAATTATAAAAGAAATATTGAGGACTTCCCATTGTGGCTCAGAGGGTAAAGAGCCTGACACTCTTCATGAGGATGTGGGTTCAATCCCTGGCCTTGCTCAGTGGGTTAAAGACCTGGCATTGCTGCAACCTGCTGTGTAGTTCAAAGATGCAGCTCCGATCTAGCATTGCTGTGGCTGTGGTATATGCCTGCAGCTGTAACTCCAATTTGACCCCCAGCCCAGAAACTTCCATATGCCACAAGTGCAGCCTTAAAAAGAAAGGAAAAGGCTCAACACTTTTATTCAAAACAGTGTCGAAAGTAGCAGCCACAGCAATCAAACAAAATAAATAAATAATGACATCTAAATTGGAAGAGAAAGGGTTAAAATATTCACTATTTTATGTATTATACAATATACAATATATAAAATACAATATATGAAAAATCCTAAGACCTGATACAATATATAAAAAAATCTTAAAGACTCTACACAAAAACTACTTGAACTGATGAATAAATTCCACAATGCAGCAGAATACAAGATTAACATTCAGAAATTGGTTGCACTTCTGTATATTAACAATAAAATATTAGAAAAGAAAAATACAAATACAATACCTTTTGAAAAATCACAGAAAAAAAAAAAACAAAAAAACAAAAACACCTAGGAATAAACCTGACCAAGAACCAAGAAAGTGAAAGACTTATATATGGAGAACTATAAAACATTAATCAAGAAAGTTAAAGAGAATTCAAAGAAATGTAAAGATATCCTATGTTCCTCAATTGGAAAAATATTGTTAAAATAGCTATACTACAAAAAGCAATCTACAGATTTAATGCAATCCCTATCAAATAACCCAAGACATTTTTCATTGAACTAGAACAAAAAAAAATCCCAAAATTTATATGGAACCATAAAAGACCCAGAATTGCCAAAGCAATTCTGAGAAAAACAAGCAAACGAACAAAGCAGACAGCATAACTCTCCCATACTTCAGACAATATTACCTGGCTACAGTAATCAAAACAACGTGGTACTGGTTAAAAACAGATATGCAGCTCAATGGAACAGAATAGAGAACCAGAAATAAACCCAGACACCTATGGATTAATCTTTGACAAAGGAGGCAAGAATAAAAAATGAGGAAAATAAATCTCTTTGGCATGTGGTACTGGCTAAACTGGACTACTGCTAGTAAATCAATGAAAGTATAACGCACACTCATGTCATGCACAAAAATAAAGTCAAAATGGCTTCAAGACTTAAACATAAGACATGACACCACACAACTCCTAGAAGAGAACATAGAAAAAGCATTCTCTGACATCAACCATACAAATGTATTCTTGAATCAGGCTCACGAGGCAATAGAAACAAAAACAAAATTAAACAAATGAGACCAAATCAAACGCACAAGCTTTTGCACAGCAATGGAACCATTAAAAGTGAAAAGAAAACCTATAGAATGGGAGAAAAGAGTAAATGTGTTACCCAATTGAAAAATGGTCAGGAGACCAAAAGAGAGAGTTCTCCAAGGAAAATATATGGATGGGCAGTAGGCCCATGAAAAAAAACACTCACTAATTATTAGATAAGTGCAAATCAAAGCTATAATGAGGTAACACATCACACAAGTCAGAATGACCATTATTAATAAGTTCACAAATAACAAATGCTGAAGATGATGTGGAGAAAGGGAATGCTTCTATACGGTTTATGAGAATGTAAATTGGTACAATCACTGTGAAAAACATTATGGAGATTCCTCAGATAAGTAAATAAAGAAATACCATATAACCAACCAATTCCACACTTGAGCATCTATCTAGGCCAAACTACCATTCAAAAAGATACATGTACCCATATTTTTATAGCACACTATTTACAATAGCAAAGAGATGGAAACAACCTAAGTGTCCATTGACAGATGAATGAATTAAATGTGGTACATATACACAATGGAATACTATTTGGCCATGAAAAAGAATTAAATAATGCCATTTGAAGCCACATGGATGCAACTAGAGATTCTCGTATTAAGTGAAGTCAGAAAGAGAGAGACAAATGATGGTATCATTTATATGTGAATCTAAAATATGGCACAAATGAATCTATCTACAAAACAGAAACAGAATCACAGACATAGAGAACAGACTGTGGTTGCCAAAGGGGATAGGGGAGCAAGTCGATAGACGTGGAGTTTAGGGTTAGTAAAGGCAAACTCCATTATATTTAGAATGGATAAGCAATGAGTTTCTACTATATAGCACAGTGAACTGTATACAGTCTCTTGTGAGAGAACATGATGGAAGATAATGTAAGAAAAGGACTGTAGGGACACACACACACTCACATATATGTATACACACACACATGACTGGGTCACTTTTCTGTACAGCAGAAATTGGCACAACACTGTAAATCAACTAGACTTTAATAAAATAAAAAGAATAATGAAACATAACTCTATGTCTAATAGACACCAAGTTCCAAAAATATAAGGAAAATACTGAAAGAATTAAGAAAGGTTAGGGACAAAAATGCAGGTTACTGTAAGAAGGAAGCAGAAACTATAAAGAGGAACCAAGAAAATTCCAAAGCTCATTTGCTGAGATAAAACCTGAGTGAAATGTTGTTAGTAGCACAGAATGAATAATGCAGAAAACTGAATAAGTAATCTGGAAGATAGAATAATGGAAATCACCCAGTCATAATAGCAGACAAAAAGACAGATAAAAAAGGAAGAAATCAATATAAGAGACCAATGGGATAATATAAAGCATGCCAATCTCCACATAGTATGAATCCTAGAAGGAGAAAAGGAGATCAAAAACATATTTGAAGAGATTATGCCCCAAATAAGGAAATAGATATCCAAGTACAGGAATCAAAGAGGGCTCCAAGCAAGATGAACCCAAACAGACCTACACCAAGAATATCATATTTAAACAGGAAAAAAATAGATTAAAAGAGGATTTTAAAATCAGTAAGAGAAAAACAAAGACTTAATAAAAAGGACTCCCTCCCCATGAGGCTATCTGCTCATTTCTCTACAGAAAACTTACAGGCTAGAAGTGAGTGGCAAAATATATTCAAAGTCTTGAAAGGGAAAAAATTATCTGTAACCTAGAATACACTATCCAGGAATATTATCATTTAAAATAGAAAGAGATAAATAATTTCTCAGACAATCAAAAACTAAAAGAATATAGCAATATGTAAACTTTTCTCAAGAAATATTGAAAGGTCTTCTCTAAATAGAAAAGAGGAGTGTTCTTGTTTGGTTCAGTGGTAATGAAACTAACATCTATGAGGATTCAGGTTTGATTCATTGTCTCAGTGAGCTAAGGATCCAGCATTGCCATAAGTTGTGGTGTAGGTCACAGACACAGCTTGGATCCCATGTTGGTCTGGCTATGATGTAGTCAGCTGCAGCTCAGTTTCAACACCTAGCCTGGGAAACTCCATATGACTCAAGTGCAGCACCCAAAAGACAATCAATCAATCAACCAACCAATAAAAAATAAGAGGCTATACGAAAGAGAAAAATCAAAATTGGAAACTAAATCACTTAAGCCAGTATACAGATTTTTTTAAAAAAAATAAGCATTTTTGAGGTAAAAACAATGCTAACCACAATAAACAGTAAAAGGGAAAAAAATGTAAAGATATAAATCAAAGTTGACACAAATAGATGGAAAAGTATACCATGCTCCTGGATTGGAAGAATCAATATAGTCAAAATGATAATACTACCCAAGGCAATCTATAGATTCACTGCAATCCCTATCAAGCTACCAATGACATTCTTCACAGAACTGGAAAAAAATGTTTTAAAATTTGTATGGACACAAAAGACCATGAATAGTCAAAGCAATATTGAAAAAGAAAAATAGAATGAGACAAATCAAGCTCCCTAACTTTAGTTTATACTACAAAGCTACAGTAATCAAAACAGTATGGTACTGGCACAAAAACAGAAATGTAGATCAGTGGAACAGGATAGAAATCCCAGAGATAAACCCAAGCACTGATGGTCAACAAAGTAATCTATGACAAGGGAGATAAGAACATCCAGTGGAGGAAAGAGTCTCTTCAATAAGTTGTGCTGGGAAAACTGAACAACCACATATAAAAGAATGAAATTAGAACATTCTCTAATATCATACACTAAAAATAATTTCAAAATGGATAGTGGACCTAAATGTAAGGCCAGATACGATGAATCTCCTAGAGGAAAATGTAGGGAGAACACTATGACGTAAGTCAAAGAAGTATCTTTTTTTGATACACCTCCTAAAATAATGAAAATAAACACAAAATAAACAAATGGGACCTGACCAAACTTAGAAGTTTTGCACTGCAAGGAAAACCATCAACAAAACAAAAAGACAACCTACAGAATGGGAGAAAATATTTGCAAATTAAGTACTGACAGGGGATTAATCTCCAAAATAAACAGCAACATCTCAAGGGGATTTATATCTAAAAAAAAAAAAAATCAAAAATTGGCAGTAGATCTAAATAGACATTTCTTCAAAGAAGATAGACAGATGGTCAAAAAATACATAAAAAATGCTCAACATCACTAATTATTATAAAAATGCAAGTTAAAACTATAATGAGATATCACCTCAAACAGGTCAGAATGACAATTATCAAAAAGCCTGTAAACAATAAAGGCTGGCAAGTAAACAATAAAGGCTGGCAAGGGTATGGTGAAAGAGAACCCTCCTACACTGTTGGTGGGAATGTAAATTGGTGCAACCACTATGGAGGATAGTATGGATGTTCCTTAAAAAGCTAAATATAGAACTACCATGTGATCTAGCAAACTTACTCCTAGGCATATATCCAGAGAAAACCATAATTTGAACAATTACATGCACCCCAATATTCATTGCAGTACTATTTACAATAGCTAAGACATGGAAGCAACCTTAATGTCCACTTACAGAGGAATGGATAAGGGAAATGTGGTGTATATATACAATGACATCTTAGCCATAAAAAGAATGAAATAATGCCATTTGCAGCAACATGGACGGACCTAGAGATTATCATACCGAGTGAAGTGAGTCATGTGGTGAAAGATAAACATCATATGATATCACTCATGTGGAATATAATAAAAAATGACACAAAAGGACTCATTTATAAAATAGAAACAAACACAGACTTCAAAATCAATCTTACAGTTATCACTGATGAAATCATTGAGAAGAGGGAAGAATTGAGAGGGTAGAATAAATACACAAACTACTGTATAAAATAAATAATTAACTAGAACCTACTGTATAGCACAGGAAAATCTATGCAATAATTTGTAATAACCAATATAGGAGAAAAACTGGATATATTTATATTATGACTCATTCACTTTGCTGTACACGTGAAACACTGTAAGTCAAATATACTCCAATAAAATTAAATTTTAAAAAGCCAATGGACAAAATGCTTCAAGCAAAAGACATAGAATGGCAGATTGTATGGAAAAAATAAGAGCCTACAATATGGTGTCTGCAAGAGACCTACTTTGGGGGAAAGGACACTCATAGATTGAAAGTGTGGGGATGGAAAAAGATAATTCATGAAAATGGAAATGACAAGAAAGTAGAGTCACAATACTCATATCAGATAAAACAGACTTTAAAACAAAGGCCATAGAGTTCCCGTCATGGCGCAGTGGTTAACGAATCTGACTAGGAACCATGAGGTTGCGGGTTCTATCCCCGGCCTTGCTCAGTGGGTTAAGGATCCTGTGTTGCCACTAGCTGTGGTGTAGGTCGCAGATGCGGCTCAGATCCTGTGTTACTGTGGCTCTGGTGTAGGCTGACAGCTACACCAGGTTAGACCCCTAACCTGGGAACCTCCATATGCTGTGGGAACGGCCCTGGAAAAGACAAAAAATAAATAAATAAAAATAAAACAAAGGCCATAAAGAAAGATAAAGGATATTATATAATGGTAAAAGGATCAATACAACAAGAGGATATCACCCTTATCAACATATATGCACCCAGTATAGGAGCACCCAAATACATAAAACAAATATTAACAGACATAGAGGGATGAATTCATAGGAATATAAGAACAATAAGACTTTAAAATTTGATTCACATCGATGGACAGATCTTCCAGAAATAAAATCAGTAAGGCACCAGAGATTCTGAAATACACAATAGAACAGTTAGACTTAATGATATTTTCATGATATTACACTTAAAAAAACTTAAGACACATTCTCTTCAAGTTCATATGGAACATTCTCTAGGCTCGACCACATTCTGGGGTGCAGAAAAAGCTTCAACAAATTTAAGAGTACAGAAATTAGAAAAGGGCATGAATCTAGAAATCAACCACAGAAAAAGAAATAACAAAAAAATAATGATACATGGAGGCTAAAAAATATGCTACTAAAAAACCAGAGGTCAATGATAAAATCAAAGAGGAAATTTAAAAATACTGTGAAACAAATGACAATGAAAACAAAATCATACAAAAATCTATAGGATGCAGCAAAAGCATTTTTAAGCAGTAAGTTCATAGCAATATAGGCCTTCCTCAACAAATAAGAAAAATATCAAATTTGATTTTTTTTGTATCAAATAAACCTAACATCAGCAGAATGATGGAAATAATAAATATTAGAGAGGAAAGAAATAGAGATCAAAAAACATTTACAAAAACCAATGAAATCTAGAGTTGATTCTTTAAAAGGATAAGAAAAAATGACAAACCTGTGGCTGGATTCAACCAGAAGAAAAGTGAGGGACCTAAATAAACAAAATAAAAAATAAAATAGAAGAAATAACAACTGATAACACAGAAATATGGAAAACCATAGGACAGCACTATATAAAATTATATGCCAATAAATTTAACAACCAAGAAGAAATGGAGAAATTTCCAGAAATATACAGCTCAAGAAAACAATCTAGAAGAAAAGAAAGATTTAAACAGATGAATCCTTAGAAGTGAAATAGAATCTGTAATTTTAAAAAAAAGTTGTTTGTCCTGGAACAAAAATCCAGGACAGATGGCTTCACATAAAAATTTCACCAAACATACAAAGAACTTATACCAATCCTTCTTAAACTCTTGCAAAAGAAGGAAGAGGAGGGAACACTCCCAAAGACATTCTATTGCCACCATCCTGATACCAAAATCAGACAAAGATACCACCAAAAAAGAAAATTATATGCCAATATCTTGGATGAATGTAAGTAAAAAAAAAATCTCAAGAAAGTATTGGCAAATCAAATTTAACAACAAATAAAAGGGGTCATACACGATGACCAAATGGGATCATCCCAAGTTCACAAGGATGGTTCAACATATGTAAATCCATCATCGAAATACACAACATCAATAAAAAATAAACAAAAACCACATGATCATCTCAAAAAAATAGGAAAAATATTTGATAAAATTCAACTTCCTTCCATTCATGATAAAAACCCTTACCAAAGTGGGTATAGAGGCAATATATATCAACATAATAAAAGCTTTTTATGACAAACCCATAGCCAGTATTATAATGAAAAGATGAAATCTTTCTAGCTAACATCTTGAATTAAGACAAGAAGGCCCTTTCTCACCACTTCAATTAAACATAGTATTGGAAATCACAGCCACAAAAATTAGACAAGAAAAAATAAGTATAAAACATCCAAATTGGAAAGGAAGAGGTAATTTGTCATTATATGCAGATGACATGATACTCTATATAGAAAACCCTAAGGATTCCACACAAAAACTATTAGAACTGACAAATGGAAGCAGGATACAAGATTAACAGACTTCAGTTGTATTTCTTTACACTAATAATGAAATACCAGAAATAGAAAGTAAAAAAAGACATTCCTCTTAAAATTGCATCAAAAATATAAAATACTTCTGAATAGGAGTTCCCACTGTGGCTCAGTGGTTAACGAATCCGACTAGAAACAATGAGGTTGCAGGTTCAATCCCTGGTCTTTCTCAGGGGGTTAAGGATCTGGCGTTGCTGTGAGCTGTGGTGTACATTGCAGACACATCTTGGATCTTGCGGTGCTGTGGCTGTGGCGTAGGTGGGAGGCTACAGCTCCGATTCGACCCCTAGACTGGGAACCTCCATATGCCGCGGGAGCGGCCCAAGAAATGGCAAAAAAAGATGAAAAAAATAAAATAAAAAAATAAAATAAAATAAAATACTTATGAATAAACGTGACCAAAGAGGTGACTTATACATGAAGAACTATAAAATAATGATGAAGAAAATTAAAGATAATTCAAAGAAATGGAAAGATGTCCCCTGTTCTTTGATTGGAAGAATTACTATTGTTAAAATGACCATACTACCCAAAGCAATCTACAGATTTTAGGTGATTCCTATCAAATTACCCATGAAATTTTTCACAGAACTAGAATAATCTAAAAATTTGGAGTTCCCGTCGTGGCACAGTGGTTAACAAATCCGAATAGGAACCATGAGGTCGCGGGTTCGATCCCTGCCCTTGCTCAGTGGGTTGACGATCTGGCGTTGCTGTGAGCTGTGGTGTAGGTCACAGACGCAGCTCGGATCCTGCATTGCTGTGGCTCTGGGTAGGCTGGCAGCTACAGCTCCAATTAGACCCCTAACCTGGGAACCTCCATATGCCGCGGGAGTGGCCCAAGAAATGGCAAAAAGACAAAAAAAATTTTTTTTAAATAATAAAATAAAAATTTATATAACCCTTCCAGATTTCAACAATATGATACAGATACAGTAATCAAAAGAGTATGGTATTGGCACAAAAGCAGACATATGGATCAATGGAACAAAAGAGAGCCCAGAAATAATCCATGCACCTATGATCTATTAATCTTTGAAAAAGGATGTAAAAACATGCAATGAAAAGAGGGTCTCTTCAGCAAGTGGTGTGGAGAATGTTGGACAACTGAATGCAGATCAATGAAGTTAGAATACACACTCATACTATACACAAAAACAAACTCAAAATGGCTTAAACATAAGAAATGACACAATAAAATTCCTAGAAGAGAACATCAAACTTCCTCTGACATAAACCAAACCAATGTTTTCTTAGGTCAGTCTCCTAAAGCAATAGAAATAAAAGCAAAAATAAAAAATGGAGACCTAACCAAATTTACAAACTTATTCAGAGCCAAGGAAACAATAAACAAAACAACAATCTGTAAAATGGGAGAAAATATTTGCAAATGATGCAACAAACAAGGACTTAATTTCCAAAATATGCAAAGAGTTCATACAACTCAACAAAACTAAAAAGACGTCCATTTTGAAAAATGGTCAGAAGGTCTAAATACACATTTCTCCACAGAAGCCATGCAGATGGCCAAGAATATAATGCAAAGATGCTAAAAACTGCTAATTATTAGAGAAATGCAAATTAAAAACTTGCAATGAGATACCACCTCCACCAGTAGGAATGACCATCATTAAAAGTTTATAAATAACAAATGCTGGAGAGGTTGTGGAGAAGAGGGAACCCTTCTAAAGTGTTGGTGAGAATGTAAATTGGTGCAGCCACTTTGGAGAACAGTATGGAGATTTTTCTAAAAACTAAAAATAAAGTCATCATATGATCCAGCAATCCTGTTCCTGGGCATATATCAGGATAAAACTGTAATTCAAAAAGATACATGCACCTCTATATTTATAACAGCACTGTTTGCAATAGTTAAGACATGGAAAAAACCTGTTTATTGTCATATGAATAGATAAGAAGATATGATATCCACAGATTTATATGGATAAAGAAGGTATGGTACATATATATATATACACACACACACCATATACTGTGTATACCATATCTTCTTTATCTATATATATATATATATATATATATATGCGCACACATACGCATGCGCGCACACACACACACACACACACACACACACACAAAATGGAATACTACTCAGCCATAAAAGTGAAATAATGCCATTCACAGTTAACATGGATGTACTTAGAGATTATCATATTAAGTGAGATTAAGAAAGACAAATACCATATAATATCACATATATGGAATCTAAAATATGACAAATTTATCTATGAAAAAGAAACAGATTCATAGACATAGATTACATACATGTGGATGCCAAAAGAGAAGGAACAGGAGGTGGAATGAAGTGAATTTTGTGGGTTAACAGTGCTATGTATAATGGATAAACAACAAGGTGCTACCATATAGCTCAGAAAACTATATTCAATATTTTGTGAGATATGTGTGTGTGTGGGTGTAAAATGTAATCATTTTGCTGTGCACCAGAAACACAACATTATAAACTGACTATATTTCAATTAAAACAAGATAAAAATAATTTTTTAAATTAGAAAATAAAAATAAAAAAGGGATGCCTTCTAAACTCACAGAACTGCCTTTGTACATGAGAAATACATTTTAAAGCAACTTCAATTTTCTTCAATTAAATATCTGTTCTACTCTGACAGCACTGACGAAAAGAAATTTTCAATAGGAACATCAATAAGCATTCTTTACAAAACACTTTTTTGCTCTAAAATATATCATTACATAATTATGGAAACATTTCATGATGTACTGTAGAGAGGGTTTTAGTTTTCTTTCTGTAGTCTTTTGATATTATTTGTCATTTATTTGGGGCATGGTTTCCATTTAAGCCTTCATGTGTTCCACCATTCATTTTTTTTGCCTCTAAATTTATTCCTCCTGGTCCATCTTATCTGTTATTTGGCTACAATCTTGTTAACTCTGCCTGGTTATAGAAACTTTTTCTGCTTTCTTTGTAGTTATACTTTTTAATTGTATAATTGGTCAGTCTTAGTAGTTGTAATTGCCTCATTAAAATAAAGCATATAGCTGGGGTCACAAATTTCTTGTCACAGTTTTTTTTTGGTGGGGGGGTGGGAGAATTCCTCTCATCTTCAGAGATATTTTTCTACTTTTATTTGCCTTCTTCCTTTTCCTCTGCATTTTTTATTGTTAATATTATCTTTGATTAGGTATGTAGTCTTCACCTTTTTTCAGTCATTTACTTCTAAGATGAATCTTCTTATGTCGGTAGTAATAAAGAATTCTAAGAAACATGCGAGGGATCAGTGTAGGTTTTCAGTTCCTTATGCTTTAATGGGCTCCCTCCTGCCTAACTAAAATGAGACAGTTTCTTTAACTAATGGTGCCTCCGTGATTCTCAGGTCCGAACCTAACTCAGGATGCTCCTACCTTGACTTTTCATAGGTACTTTACCATTGACCAATGGACATCCAGAGCTACTACCCCTGCTTTCAAAGGAGGAATTCTCTCTTTATAGTGCTAGTTTCTTAAATATGCACCTCTCTGCTTCCTAGGCTTGTTACAGACTTATTCTCTTACTCCAATACCTGTACCCCTGCCTGTTTGTTGTCAATCCTGTCCATAGCAGCTTTCATTCAGGGTCGGGATGTCTCTGTCCAGGTGTGAATATTTGATATAATTTCTTTTTTTTTGTTTTGTTTTGTTTTTTTGTCTTTTTGCTATTTCTTGGGCCACTCCCACGGCATATGGAGGTTCCCAGGCTAGGGGTCGAATCAGAGCTGTAGCCACCAGCCTACGCCAGAGCCACAGCAACATGGGATCCGAGCCGCGTCTGCAACCTACACCACAGCTCACAGCAACGCCGGATCGTTAACCCACTGAGCAAGGGCAGGGACCGAACCCGCAACCTCATGGTTCCTAGTCAGATTCGTTAACCACTGCGCCACTATGGGAACTCCTGATATAATTTCTAAGATCTGTTCTATGTTTGTCCTATCTGGTATCACCAAATCTAATTGACCTCTTCAGTTGTCTCTGGCAATGCTGATGTATTTAGGTATTCTTGTCCATAAACAAGTAATGTACATATACTTGTTAGCTTAAAATAGTCTTCTTGTTTCTAAAACTGGGTTTGTGAGATAATAGGAAAACATATTCTCTGCTTCCCAGCACAGAACTCCTAAACCTTATAACTTCCCAAGTAATATGTGCACTAGGAGCGTATTTTGTTCTAACATTCGGCCCTGGCTCTTGGAATTTCCTGGATAATAGGATGTCTTTTGTTCCAAGGAGGTGAATATGAATTGGTTCCTGGATGAACTGGTCACTCGAAAGATCAAACCATGATTAGAAGCTTGGAACTGTCATCCTACCCTTATCCTTTAGAGAGGGGAGAGGGACAGAAAATGACATTAATGACTGGTCATGCCTACCTGAGGAGGTCTCCATAAAAACCTAAAAAGTATGGGGTTCAAAAGCTTCCAGGTCAGTGATCATATCTGCCAATTGGGAGGGTGATGCACCCCCACATCACAGTGACAGAATGTCTTGAGCTCACAGCCCTCTAGACTTCACCCCATGTATCTCTCTATTTGTGTATTCATCTGTATCATTTTTCATATTCTTTAATAAACTAGTAAATGTTTAGCATTTCCCTGAATGTTGCAAACTGCTCTAGACAATTAATGAAGCCCAAAGAGGTGGTCTTAGAAACTTCTGGTCTACAGTCAATTATTCAGAGTGACAACCCTGACTCACTATTGGGATTTGAAATGGGCAGCCTCCTGAGACTGAGCCCTGTGGGAGATGATGCTATCTCCAGGTAGATGGCTTCAGAATGGAGTTCAATTCTGGGACACACAGGGTGTCAGATTTGCTTGGTGTTGGGAAGACCTTACCAAATGTGTGGGACTAGAAATGAATGTTTTGTGTGAGTAGTAAAGGAGATACACTGAAGGTGGAAAACTGAAGTTTTTAAAAACAGCTTTGCATATTTTTTGTTCAGTAGTTTTAAATCTCTTCATTATGCTATCTGACTTTGAGGGGAAAAAAGTGATTAAATTTGGAATTAGGATATTGCTATGCACTTACCAGAAATGGGAGAATTCCTCTTTATATCCTAGAAATCAATATTATAATGTTTTATTTATATTCTACTTTTTCATATTTTAATATATCCAAAATTTCTTATACTTGATGAAATCATAAAATATGTGTAAGCATTTATTTTTTATTTTGTTGGTATATAAAATAATGTGTTTTGTACTAGGTTGATTTCAAGAGAGCAGGAAGAAAATTTTCAGTTGATAATAAATATTGAATGAATGAACAAATAAATGAATAAATAGTTTAGTTGCACCGAACATCATAAAGATTTGTTTAAGGCTTGGTAGCTGTAAGTTCCCATATTCGTGAGCCGAGCAAACAGAATGTATATAGTTTAAGTAATCCTGATAAGTATCACAGATAGAGGGTATCTCTGGAGATATGAAAACTAAGTTATCTGACTTTAAATTCAGTACTAAAGGAAGAAGCTGAAACGGTGCCTATTTCTATTCAAATAGTAGTGCTTAAGGATTTAAATGGATACAACACAATTCTTGGTGTTTTGTCAATGAAGATGACACTCCACTCTCCTGAAATTTGTATGATGAAAATTAATGATACTTCACTAACTTAGATAAAAGTAAGAAACCAGGAGCATCAGAATCAGTGATCTAGAGAGTTCTCCAAACAATACAAGTCAAATTAAAATAGAACACACGCACACACACTCCTTTAAATAAAAAGGAGAAATAGCACAGAATAATGCAATTCAAACAAGTCCACATGCTTGTGGATTGAAAAAAGAGAAAAGTAGACATACATGAGACTTTAAATCCTAGTAATAGTCAAGACCTTCTCTCACCATGGGAGATATCCTATTTAGTCTACACATAATCCATTTATTTTATTTTTTATTTTTTTGTCTTTTAAGAGCCACCCCGTGGCTAGGGAGTGAATCAGAGCTGTAGCCACCAGCCTACACCACAGCCACAGCAATGTCAGATCCAAGCTGTGTCTGTGACTGACCCCACAGCTCACAACAATGCCAGATCCTTAACTTACTGAGTGAGGCCAGGGATCAGACTTGGGTCCTCATGGATCCTAGTCAGATTTGTTTCCCCTGAGCCATGACAGGAACTCCTAATCCACTTATATTTTAAGTGAATATATTGAGGGTTGGATGGAAGATGGAAATGATGCTATACCGTAACATAACTATCTTTTAGCCACTACCCATGTTCTAGCTTCTTCGGCACCATAATGCCTATATGCTCTATGTTCTGGTCAAATTGCCCAACATTCAGTTCCAAGAAAGGAGTATGTTCCCAGACATCATACTGCCATCCATTGAGCTGATGCCTTCCGGAATGTTTATCCTTTCTCTCCCTGCTCTGTGCTTATCCCATCAGTCACCTACTACCTTATCAGTTAACTGCCACACATTCTTCAGCCTTTCATTTCAGCAGGAGTCACCTATGGTATCAGAGGTGCTTTCTGATCCTCTCCCTGGTCTTCCAGAGTGATAGATTCTAAATCAGGTTGTTTTATCTACATTTAAAAAGAAGTGGAGAGTGATGTCAGTGAAACTTAATCAGAATTTCTTACTTCCTGGCACTCTAGTTTCCTCCACCTGAGACTTTATTGGTATATTGCATATTTTTTTCCTGAAAAGCCCCCAAATTTTAATAGTTTCGGTTCTCACAATACTCCGTCTATTCTTTGTTTCCAAGAATTATTATTTTCCTTCATAGTACATCTTTATTGTCATTTAATGTCTGTTCCCCAGAGACAGTAAGAATTCTGCCTCTTTGTAGTCCCTGTTTTATCCTAAGGGCCTGAAATAGTATCTGGTCTAACAGGGATGTCAAGTAAATCTTTTTTAGATGAATGAGCATAACTTTAGATAATGATCTTTCTTCTCTTCCATACACAAGTTTCTATTTAGTCAAAACTATCACAGGCACAGATACACTGTGTTCTTCCAAAGGCATTTTCTATAGATTTGGAGGTAAAGCAGCTTATGACTGTTCAGCATAACATTGCATTAGAGATAACATTAGTTGTAGAGGTAGGATTACTCTGAGATACCTGTATTTGTAAACTCTTTACAGCAAGTAAGATGTATTTCTTCAGAGATCCTTTTCTTAATAGGATTTCAGGCAGCTTTGGAAGCAGCTAAAATAAATTGCTTTTAAACATGTGTGTCATATCACATTAAATGGGGTTATGAATCAATATCCACCTTGTGCTGTAATGTATACTCTCACCCTATAATAGAATTAATCTTGGATTAAAAAGAAATCCTTTTCTGATCTTCCCTCCAACCCACTTTCCCTTCTCTTCTTGAAAATATAAGCTTTTCAAATGACACATGGTTAGAAGAATCCATAAGTATCCACTGTTTTGCCTTCTCTAAAGTATTCGGTTCTGCATTAATAACTCTCCATTCCCAATCTCTTGTAAACTCAGTTTAAATGTCTGTGTCTTAAAAGATATTGCTTATTTTATGAAGGAATGTTTTTCCAGATTCTTTGTGCTTCACCATATGGTATAAAGAGCTGGTACGGACAAAATTGGAGAGAAGGTCTGTCATGTTTTCCCCCACCATTCCCTATCTGTTCCTCCAGCTTACTACCAAGTAGTAAGAATATTTGGTTTTAGAAGCATCAATTCAGCAATGAAACATCTACCAAGTGCCGGTAAACTCAATCCAGTGAGAAAGCAGACATATTAATAGATAATTACAATTCAGAAGTTCCCGTTGTGGCTCAGCGGTTAACAAACCCAACTAGCATCCATGAGGATGCAGGTTTGATCCTTTGGCTTGCTCAGTAGGTTAGATGTGGTGTTGCCGTGAGCTGTGGTGTAGGTCACATATGTGGGCTTGGATCCAGCACTGCTGTGGCCTAGGCCAGTGGCTACAGCTCCGATTAGACCCTAGCTTAGGAAATTCCATATGCTGTGAATGTGGCCCAAAAAAAAAAAAAAAAAAAAAAAAAAAGGCAATTAAGTGTGATCAGATCAATGGTACATGAGAAATTAAAATTCTATATGAAATTGTGGAGGAGGAAAGAAAGAACAATTTAACTAAATCAGGCCATTTAGGAAATACTTGACAGAGAAGAAATGATATTTCAAATGTTTTGAAAGATAAGGATCCTATCTGTTAGAGAAATGGGTGTGAGAGTATTTTGACAGGCCAAGCAGGGCTACTTAAATTTTGAAAAGTTCAAAGTCACTAAAAAAAAAAAAAAAAAAAAAATCACAAAATTGAAAATGGAGGTGTTATCAGATTATAAAGGGCCTTTTAAGATCTCCTAAGGAATTTACGTAATGTCTGTACACAACAGGAAGACTGAGGAATCAAGCAAGAAAAAAAGTGAAATCTTTTACTTACTCATTCTTTCTATTTTTTTTCCGAAGGAGCAGATGACAATCATGTAGAAAATGTACTTCGACGAAGAGGGCCAGTTTGCAATATTCCATGTAAGAAATGAGGAGGCTTGACCAACCAACGAGCCTAAGAATGAAGAGCAAGAGTGGTGTGTAAAGGTGTGCTGGCCAGTGTGTAATTAGCTCAAACCTATACTTGCTTTGTAGCATTTGCTTACATCTGTGGTATAAAAATGCCCCCACCATGGCCAATTACAAACTATCTTATCAGTTTCAAGCTGCATCATGACTGACTGCAGAATTGGGAAGAGGTGCACACAGTCAGCTCTCCTGAGCTGACAGCAGCCGCCTTTAGCACAACACTAGAGATTTCTGAGGTATAATCAATAAAAGGTGGATGTGAATGGAATGCAGGAGATGATGGAAAAACACTTGTACATAATTTCCAAATTTCCAGCTTGGGAAAGTAAATGTATCAATATTTTATGGCTTATATTGTATTCTCAGATGGCTTTGCTCTCTTCTTAAAATAATAATAGTATGAATAATACTGGCTGAAAGAAAACTTTTGGGAGTTCCCATCCCGGCACAGCAGAAACGAATCCGACTAGGAACCATGAGGTTGCAGGTTCGATCCCTGGCCTCGCTCAGTGAGTTAAGGATCTGGTGTTGCCATGAGCTGCGGTGTAGGTCTCAGACCGGGCTCAGATCTGGTATTGCTCTAGCATAGGCCAGAGGCTACAGCTCTGATTTGACCCCTAGCCTGGCAACCTCCATATGCCACAGTGCAGCCCTCAAAAGACAAAAAAAAAAAAGAAAGAAAAGAAAGCTTTCAAGTAAATATTTGCATTTAAGCCAACATCCTCAGGAAACATAGTGTCTTCACTTAGAGGTATGTAAGTATTAATGTGAGGAATTTCAGTAAAGCTTGTCTAATTGAGAGTTTAGCTGAATTTCTCCATGATGTTGCTGCCTCAATATCCATTTTGTGTGGACCAACAGGCTGGAGGGGCCTTAAATTGACACCAGCCCCTCCCTTAAGTAGATAAGAGCCTGAGTCACAAGTAAATCTAAGTTTCTAATACTCCTGCAACTGTGCCTTGTAATGAGGGCTCTTCCCCACCTTACAGGGCTATCCCCCTGTGTTCTCCTCAGATTTCTCCTTAGATAAGACTTCTTAGGAAGCTCACCAAAAACCCAGACTGTTTGATTCGAATTGACAACTCTATCCTTAGTCCAGCAACGCCCAGGAACTTTACACAGGATCTTAACATGGGCAAGCGCCCCGAGTACAGCCCCCTCTTTCTGCTCCCTCCTTCATTGGTCCCTGCAAGTGGGCAGTGTCCTTTCTCCAGGACTTGTGAATAATAAACGTCTCTATTTCACTTTCCCTTTGCTGCCTTTTGCTGAACTATGGCTCACCCTTTAACACCCTGTCACCCTTGGGCTCTATTTAACAAAATAAATGTTAATTTAACAAAGTCACAACATCAGTTGAGACAGGTTTAGTGTTAAGGATAAAAGAATTTAGACAGACTTCCATGATTCAACCCAGATCAGTAATACCCCAAACCAGCCACCTCTAGTTATTAAGGATATTAGCAAAGGTTAAAAGCTTTCTTTATTCAGCTCTCAAAGATTTGATATGCTAATTTACTTTGTGAAACTAAAGCAGGGATGGATTATACAGTATTTTTTCAAATTAATTAGAAAAAGATTCTATATTGGGTATTTTGAAGGGCCAGTGTTATGGGTCAAAATTAATTGATATAAGCTGTCTTTTCTATTGACTGAATCAGCATTCCTTGTATTATTAACTTCAAAATGAAGTATCTTACTTCTTTTTTTTTTTTTTTTTTAAAGGGCTGCACCTACAGCATATCAAAGTTCCTGGACTAGGGGTCCAACTGCAACTGTAGCTACGACCACAGAAATGTGAGATCTGAGCCTCATCTGTGACCTGCACCACAGCTCATGGCAATGCCAGATCCTCAACCCACTGAGCGAGGCCAGGGATGGAACCAACATCCTCATAGATACCAGCCGGGTTAGTTACCACTGAGCCACAATAGGAACTCTGTGAAGTGATATATTAACATTGTTCTCCTCTAGTTTTACAACTCTTATGGGTTGTAAATACTGTTGCCCCTATTTTTCACGTAAAGAAATTGAACTTGGGGAATTTAAATACTTGGTATATGAATTAATTTCTGTCAGGATCATAAATGTCAATGCTCTTAGTCACTGCATTCTACTCATATTCTTATCAAAAGAAAGATACTGTTTTGCATTTTTCTCCATACAGAGACCCATGTGTTCAACCAAGGGTACACATTCCCAATGGGGAAAGTTGCTGAAATTCCTTAATGAATGAATGAGAATTATGGTGTTTCTCAGCCCAAGCTATTTCTTTTTGTCTATCCAGTCCCAGTCTTTTTGACACATTTCTTTCTACTTCAACCATGCTGTGAATTCTGTTAGAGAGACAGATAGACAGATAGATATCCTGCTTTGATCATTACTTCTTTTTTGTTCTCTATTATGACTTTCCTGTTGCTTATTTTTCTCATCTTGGTCCTTATTTAACCTACTCTTTGCGACTGTTAAAGGTGGTATTTATTTGTTGTTTTTTTGTTTTTTCTTTTCATTTTTCAAAATTCTATGAAACCAGAAACCTATTCCAGAAGAACCAGTTAGCAATGTTGAAAAAAAGACAATTATCTCCTAGCTATATTAATCATGAATGGCATTATAAGATTGTTTTTGACTGTTAGTGTTCACTGATAGTTCAAAAATTAAATATAGAAAGATCATCCACCTAGTAATAAGGCTTCAAATCCAACTCAAATTTGAGGAATCATTTGCCTGGTCTAGAAAGCAGCAAAGTGTACATATTTTAACATATATAAATTCAGGTCTCCACTCCTACTACCCAGATAACTAAAAGCAAATCCTGCTATGAAATCCTGAATGTATTTGCTTGACACTAAGCTTTCATGGGTTTAATAGATTCAAGCAAAATGTATTAATTTGCTAAAAAAGAACCATGAATTTTTAGACTTAAATGATTCTTTTTTACCTAGATTTTTATGCACTATCTAAAAGCACACAATGTGTTAAAATATTACATATATCTTGCTACACTTCCTGTTCCTAAAGACATGGATTTCTACAATTCCTGTTTGTATCTCCAGCATATAGTAGATTCTCTAGAAATGACTGCTTCCTGAAATAAGTATTATGAGGTTATTGTGAACATTGGTGAGGTGTACATAAAGAAATGGTATATATTTATAATTGGTATCTGTTGATGCCCCTTGAAATGATCCCCATAACCCATGGTGTTAGCTATTGTATCTTTCTCATTTCAGGATGTGTAGCCTTCATAACCTGAAGTGAGAGAGACTACAATAGTTACTACCATGGGTTTTGGGGATCATTTTAAGGGGCGTTGACAGCCACCAATAATTTGATATTCTTTATCGATATTTATTGATTTCTGTGGTGGCAGTTATAATGTGGTGCAAAGTCATAAGTAGAATTTTGAGTGGGACTTGGAGAACCATGACACAGTGTAGGAAACTCTCCATTTTAAATAGGCAATTTGTCAGGAAAGAGGCCTTTAAAATGTTTTTTTTTTAATGCTGTTTTCTTGTTTGCCTTTTTAAGCAATTCACCTAAAATTGCAGGTTTTTTTTTTTTTTTCCAAGAAGAATCTATCTTTTCTGGACCAGAACATTATTCAGGATATCTAATCTTAAGGCGACAAGGAAAGTAAGATACTTAAAATATAAATATGGCAAACATGGGTTAGACGTTAGGTTGAGAGTTCTGAATTTTGTGACATAGTTACTACATTATTGTAGTCATATTCAAAATCTCCATTTGTTCATAGAACAGATAACAACAAACTACATCCTGAATAGAGACTGCATATGCAGTTACTGATAGGATTAATCAGACAGTTATTCTTAGAATAGAAATCTATTCATTGTATAAAAAAAGATAATGGCAACCTACTACTTTAAGCTGTATCTTTGCATTATGAAGAAAATTATCCAGTGGTTTCATACCTAATATCACACCCATAATTTTTTATTTTGTCAGAGTTTGGAGCATATTGCCATTAACTATGCACACAGGCTATTTTGCGTCATTTTTTAGGGGTATCCATCCCACAGGTGTCCATGCAGGAGCCTGTAGAAAATACCTGAGTGTCCAATCCCCAACTCCTAGGCACTTCCCCCCAAGCCATCAAAGACTGTCATTATTCGACACTACAAAACATATTGCCTTGAGAGTGCCTTTAAAAATAGATATTCACAATGCCAATTTGATTTTTAAATTAGCCCCTGCTTAATAATGATCTACAGGATAATTCATGCTGTGGCATCAATGAAGTATTCATAAAGCCTTATGTATACATTACAGGGGAAAAAAAGATCAAGATTATCCTTTACCCATTTTAGGCAGGTACCAGCAGCCCTTAGCAATGCCATTTTGCCTAAAGATATTTCTGCAGGGGACAATAGACACACACACAAATCTATCTAGTATCTCTGTGTACGCAGAAAAAACCTTCTAGGCACAGGTTTCAGTTCAGCACATTCATTACCTTTTAATTGCTTCTAAATTGCATTGTGACCTGTCACATCAGTAGCCAAATCTATTTAACTGAAACTAGCACAATTTGGGCATATGTGCTGTGAAAAGCTTTTTCCTTCACTGGCCTGTATGTGTGTGTATTTGTCTGCTTGGGCGTGCTTATGCAGCTGCAGCTGTTATTATAAAACCAGGTAGACACAGTAAAAGGAAAAGGCAAATAGATGGCTAGAAAACAGCTAAATAGCAAAAACAGAAAAATTTCATCCAAACATTTGCCATGCTATACATGTTTAAATAAGGACCATTTTAAAAAATGAAAATTTCCATTGAATGAAATTATTTGTAATGTCATGTTCCATATGTCAGAAAAAGCATGGAAAGTTGCTGTGCAATTAAGCATTTTGTTTAAAATTTTAAGTTATGTAGGCAAATTCCACTATGAGAAAATGGGTGTTTCACTATTTCAGGCTAGGCCAGAGTAAGCACAATGCCACAAAAACATTAACTATGACTGTGAGCACAGAGGTATATAAATTATCATTCCCCTGGAAGACTTACTAAAAGCTTTTTCACAATCACTTCCAGAATGAACATATTTAATCCTACCATCAAAAAAGTGCAACCAGCAAGTGCATGTTCTTAAACCACCAAAGAAAAATGCCATCATTCAGAACCTTAAGCAGAGCTTTCAATTCACCTTACCACTTTACATTGCTTCCCTATATCCACTTTTATAGTTCCGTAAAATAAAATAAAAATACGGACAGATAAGAAATTAACTCATTTTTCCCTTTCAATTCTTGAGTCAGCTTTTTATCCCATTTAAACTCATTTTCAGAAAAAGGTGTTGGGAATAGTGGGAAATGTAAATGCTTCTAAAATGAGAAAAGCAGAATATCCAGTCAGTCCAAGGCCTCACGCAATGGGGCTAGCAGAAAGACAGTGGTTCCTTGAGGAGCTGGCCCTCATGGAGAGCAGGTGCAATGTGGTCACTGGCATTACGTGAAATTTAAGTGCAGCCTCCCTGCTTTTTAAATCTTGATGATTAGGAGGGCGTGTGGATATAAAGAGAAAGTAGTAAACCTATGGCTTTTGTTGGAAATGAAGACAAAATCATCAAACAGAACTACAAACATCAGCTAGTGAAGTGGGAGGCTAATGAAGAGAGTGAGATTCTGGAGACCAAATAAAGAGTCTTCAGGTTAGGACCTACCCTGCAGATAATTCAAATAACACAGAGACTGAGAATTTAAGCATTGTATGTTGGCATATCTAACTTAAAACCTTTTTGATGGGGTGCTGGAGGAAAGCAGACATTTAGGAGAGAGTAAGAAAAGGAACGTAGACAATGAGTATAGAGAACTCCTTCAAGAGATTTTTATGTAAAAAGCAGATACTTTGAATAGTATTTGTAGGAGGGTCTGGGTCAAAGGATAACTTAAAGATAAATATGTGAGTAATGGTGAAAATAAATTGTGAGGAAAAACAGTGATTATGGAGAGATATTAAGAGGGCAAATTCCAGGAATATGCCTGAACAGACAAGAAGTACAGGAATCCAACACACAAATAGGTTCTCCATATTTTGCCACAAGGGAAATTCATCATTTGAAAATGAGGACAGGAGGGTAGCATGGGGCCAGATGCGTAATGAGATTGCTTGTAGGAGAGGGTGGAAGTGCTCCGATTTTTACTACTTTCCCCAGTAGAATAGAATGCAAGATGATAAACTAAATGTGAGGAGGAAGGAAGGCAGAGTGGATGTTTGAGGAGGAACACAAAGTAAGAAATGGTCATCTCAGCGAGTGAGAGAGTGAAATGGCACGAAAAAATAAGAGCATGGCTGGACGAGTTTAAGGTTACACATGTGTTTAATTGTCAATCATTTGAAATGTGATCAAGCACTACAGTTGCGTGTTTCTGTGGCCAGACCTAACTTCTAAGGTGTGGGTGAAAAGCAGTAGCGCTGGACACGATTGGGGATAAGATTTTTCCTGATGAGTATGACAGAGCGATAGTTTCAGGAAATAGAGATTGTTTGTGAGGCAATGATTGTGGCATCAACAGAACCATGATAGGTTGGGTAAGGAGGGAAAGAAGAGCACAAAGCCTTGAGAGAGGGTGAAAAATGTCAAGAATAGGAACCAAGAGGTCCTAGTGGGGTCACTGTGAGAGAACTGTGAGCTGGAAAATTAGTCTGTTTTCAGAGACTAGGAAACTGAGAATAAGATTGTGGAGTGAGCTGTGATTTAGACTGTCATTCTGATTGCACATCCTCAGGCTAGTTGCTGAGTCCTCAATTTCTCTCTAACTTTTGCATATTGAAATGCTCTAGGGTTCAGTCCATGTTTCTCTTCCCTTCTCTATTTATACTCACATCCTTGGTAATCTCTTCTAGCCACATGTTTTAAATTTTCTCTGTAAACTAATGACTCTTATATTCATATCTCTTGTCCAATTCCTATTCTTGAGCGTCAGTTATTATAACTAATGCCCTTTTCAAAACTTGCAGCACTTGTAGTTTCACATATCTCATTTAATGAGAAGTCCATTCTTCAAGTGGCTCAAGCCCCAAATCTTGAGATCATCTTTAATTTCATTTTTTTCTCACACTTTGCATTCAAACCAATATGAGTCCTTGGACTCACCTTATAAATATGGCCCAAACTAATTCTTCTCATCTACAAAGAAGTAGCTCCTGTATCAGAAAACAACTCTTGCTATAAAACAACGAAAACTATATACAAAATACAACACACATGCACACTCACACACACTGCTTTCATAAGCTTTAGAGAATAACCAATCCAGCTAGAATCTGAAAAGTAATAAAGATCCCAAAGAAAGAGGAAATATTACATTGCATTTTCTCCTATAAGGAATTTGCCAATTTTATAGAAGAGCCTAAGTGATCGAACAGGAAATAGCAGTTCAGAGTTGCTGGCAATTGCATGGGTCTAGGGAGAAGAAGAAAAACTTGTTTACGATTCATCAGTTAGGCATATTTTGGCAATAACAGGTTGTTACTTGAAAGTTCTGAAGGAAATCTAGGAGTAACGGTAAATAGAAACAGACAAGTGCCTCAGGATGACTGAAATTCGGTCTTAATCATGTCAAATCTTGTTGGATCAAGGTTATCCACTCTTCTGTAACTGCCTAACCTTTGTTTTGAGAAGATAGTATCACATTCTGATGCAATTCCAAATGCAGTCTCCAGAATTTAGTCAGAATTTAACAGATATGGAAAAAAATAAAAAATAAATCCACATGCAAAAAAAGCAAACTAGAAAACAGGCAGGAATGGCCAAATTCAAGAGGAACTGTTAAAATTATCATACATATACTTTAAAATTATGGTGATTAATATGTTGGACAAAGTAAATAAGATGGAGAATATCAGCAGAGAATAGAAACTGTACCAAAATATAAAATGCAGTTTGGAATCAAAAATTGCAATATTTACAGTAAATAACTTCACAGAAAGATTTAACCACTCCTTTGACAAGTAAAATTTGTAAGCAAGGTGAGCAAAAATGTCCAGTGTATAAGTCACAGGCAGAAAAAATAAATAAATCATGAGAAACACCTATTGTAGAGACATGTGTAAAAGTTGTAACATATACGTAAGGCAATCTTTGAATGGGATGAGTGAGAGAAAGGGGAGAAACTCTGAGAAAAGTAACCAGGAATTTTCACAACTGGCAGAAAAAAATTATAAACTACAAATTAAGGAAGCTCTATAAAAGCAAGAAGGAGATATGAAAAAAGACCTCCACACTTACTTAAATTATAATAAAACTTGAAAACTAGCAAAAAAAAAAATTTGAAAAGCAGCCACAGAAGAGTCTAATAAAACTTTCAAAACACAATGTATTTTGAAATTTTTTTTGGTCCATTCTTACATTACAGGCCAAATTTCTATCTAGATATATTATCCTCTTCATCTAATTCATTTTTTGATTATATGGTCCTTTAGAGTATGACTATATTAATTACAGAGATTCTTCTTGAAAATTAGATTATGCTACTTCCACACTGCCTGAAATTAATAGCAATAATGTAGAGATAACGATTTACTCAGCAAAGTATATTAGCAATTCAGAATGTTTCATAAATGAGGACATAGCATAATTCTATTATTTTAATTACCATGTGCTTCAAGAAAAGAGACAATTCTTTTTTAGTTAACCCTTGAGAAATTAGACAATTTAATTCAATAAACTCCTTAATATTATTTATATAAAAGCAAAACTAAACAAATGGGACTACAGCAAACCGAAAAGCTTATGCACAGCAAAGGAAACCAGCAACAAAATAAAAAGGCAACCTGGCAGATGTGAGAAAATTTTGCAAATTATGTATCTGATAAAGGGTTAATATCCAAAATATATAAAGACCTTGTACAAGTCAATAAAAAAAAAAGCAGTCCGATTAACAATTAGCAGAGGGCAGTTCCCATTGTGCCTCAGCAGTTTACAAACCTGACTAGAACCCATGATGTACACCTGTTAGAATGGCTATTATTAAAAAGATATAGCAAGTGTTCGTAAGGATGTGGAGAAAAGGGAAACCTTTGTGCACTGTTGGTAGATATCTAATTTGGTGCAGCCACTATGAAAAACAGTATGGGGCCATTAAAAGGAACGAAATAATGGCATTTTTAGCAACATGGACGGACCTAGAAATTATCATGCTTAGTGAAGTCAGTCAATGAGACACCAACCTCAAATGCTATCACTTACATGTGGAATCTAAAAAAAGGACACAATGAACTTCTTTGCAGAACAGATACTGACTCACAAACTTTGAAAAACTTACGGTTTCTAAATGAGACAGGTTGGGGGGGTGGGGGGATGTACTGAGGGTTTGGGATGGACATGCTGTCAAATTCTGTTGTGAAGATTGTTGTACACCTATAAATGTAATAAAATTTATTAAGTAATTAAAAAATATAAAAGGAAGAACAGTATGGGGAGTCCTCAAAAAAATTAAAATTAGAATTACCATATGATCCAACAATTCTCTTTCTGGGTATATTCAAAGAAAATGAAAACCCTGAACTCAAAAAGATATATGCACCCCCATGTCCACTGAAGCATTATTTTTTTTTTTGTCTTTGGTCTTTTTAAGGCCACACCCACAACATATGGAAGTTGCCAGGCTAGGGGTAAAATCAGAGCTGTAGCTGCCAGCTTATGCCACAGCCGTAGCAACACAGGATCTGAGCCACGTCTGCGGCCTACACCGCAGATCACGGCAATGCCAGATCCTTAACCACCGACAAGACCAGGGATTGAAACTGCTTCCTCATGGATGCCAGTCAGATTTGTTTCTGCTGAGCCATGACAGGAATTCCAGTTGCAGCATTATTTATAATAGCCAAGATATGGAACCATCCTAAGTGTCCACTGATGGATGGATAGATGGGTGGATAAAGAATATGTGGTATATACATTCAATTAGAATATTATTCAGTCATAAAACATAGTAAGATCTTGAGACAACATGGATGGACCTCAAATGCAGTATGCTACGTAAAATAAGTCAGAGAAAGATAAATGAAAAATACCATATGATCTCATTTATATGTGGAATCTGAAAAAAAAAAGCAAGCTCGTAAATACTATGAAGAGATTGGTGGTGACCACAAGGATGGTGGGGGTGGTGAAAGAAATGGGTGAAAGGAGTCAAAAGGTTATAATTAAACATAAACAATGACGTGGTCTTCACTGCCAGGTGTACAAGAGCTAATCTAGTTTAAAGTGACGATGTAATAAGCGATCTATTTTTTTCAATGATTGTTTTGACAGAGTGGGGAAAATAAGGATCACTTCAAAATTCTGAGGCTGGAAAGAAGACCAAAGTTATCTAAAAACATATATCATCTTTGTAGTCAACTCAGGAAAATATTTGCAAAGCAAATTCATAAGGTTCACAAAATTGTCAAGATAGGAATAATACACAGAAAACCATCTCGTACCAATAGAATGAGGCCAAAGATATGAGTAGGTGAAAAGTTACTTTGCACTGCTCTGCCTTAGTCCTATACTGTGAAACTCTCAGGCATTCAGATTCAACTACCAAAGACCAAACTGAGAACCCATTACAAAGCCTTAATTTGTTTTTCTTTATGTTTCAAATTTAACCTTGGAAAATAAAAAATATTTGGTGATAAACTACCAGGTATAAAGATAATAAAGGACTCAAATCTAAGTTAATTAAAATGGACAATGTTATGTCTTATTATATTTTGAAAGTTCTTATATATTGGTAATAAAATATACACTTCCCTAAAGAGACTAAAACCACCTTCCTCATAAAAAATATTGAAAAGACAACACCGAAGATTAATTATGACCTTTCCAGCACTTAGTTTTACTCAGTAATGACAACCGTTAATGTTACTCTGAAATTTTGTGGTTTTGGAACATTCAATAAGCAATCTTAATCTCTGAGCTGAAAAACATACCAGTTCAGCAAAATCTATTTTTCCTTGAATGGTTCTTTGATTTGTTTTCCCATAGATACATGGGGAAATGCTCAAAGGCCATTAATGCTTGCATTAATGTACATTAGTCATTGGAGTATACCTTTTCCCAACTGGGCCCCACCACATTTCCAATGGCCACCCAATTAATGACTGTCTAATTGACTCATCTGCAAATCTTACAAAGCAATACTTATGCTGAGTAAATTGAACCCTCCATTGCAAAAACTCTGCAGAACTGAAGGCATAATTAACTATACTGCAGCATACTTGATCTCAGAAGCCCTGGGGATAATCAATAATTAGTTTCATTCTGAAATGGTTTTGTTGCTGTATCCATTACATGATGTTTCTGAATTCCTGAAGTTCTGGTAATTGTTGCTTATTTGGATCAGAACAGAAAAGCTGTAGCTAACTCAAGCTTTATAGCATAATAAACTTTCCAAAGTACCTTGAAATTAAAAACAATCAAAGTAAATGAAGCATCAAGTACTATTTATCTTCCAAAATATTAGTGCTTACAGAACAAAGGAGGCCAAACTAACAAACTCCCTGTATCTATCACATTCAAATTTATACAGCAGCAACGTATCATTTTATAAAACGAGAGAAAAAAATTGAGAGATCTGATTGGCTGATAAATATTCTAACTGTGGCTTCCTGGAAAATCCATGGCCTAAAATTTATGAGCATCGCCACTTAATTAAGAGTAAGAATTCTGAGCACAGAGACTATAATTATTGCAATTCATGAGGTTCAGTATTTATGGGACCCATCAGTTGGCAAAAAGGGCAAAAGGAATTAACACTCTGATAGTCTAATACAAATTCGAAAAACAGAAATTATCAATGAAGTAAATTTATAAAACTCAAAATATATGCTTAACACATTCTATGTAAATAGGTTTTTAAATACAATTTTCTGGCATCATGAAACCATTTTTGCTTTAAAGTTTAAAAAATGTTAAATAATTGAAGCAACCTCTCTGTTCTAATTCAAGAGATGATACTGAAGCAGATTTATTTTTCTGCCTCCCAGTTATAAGGGGAATTTGTGCATTAGGACATATCACATAGTATTCCAGGGACATATTAAGAATTTATACTGGATTTAAGTAGAAGTAATAATAAAGGAAATGCACACTAATGAGTTCCTAAGAAGGCATAATCATTTTCTTTAGTCATGATCACAACCCGTTATTAAAAAGGGTAAGCATAGAGGTTTTGGCCAAGATGGTGGAGTAGGAAGACCCTGAGCCCACCTCCTTTCATGGGCATACCCAAATCACAGCTATTTACTGAGCAACTATCAGTGATATCATCCTGAAGAATAGCAAAAGAAAAAGAAAAAACTTCCATAACTAAAGATACAAAAAAGGAACCAAAACAAGATGCGTATGAGTAGGGAAGGCAGAGTTACAGAACAGTTAAGTCTTATACGCCTGGGGATGTGACCTAAAAATGGGATGATATTAATTATAGAGGTTTTTCTCAAGAAGAGAGGTTGTCTAAGCCCCACTTGGGGCTTCTCAGCCTGGGGGGTACCACAGCAGGAACAAAAGCCCATAGAACTTTGAAGACCAGTAGGGTTAAGATAAAGGAGAGCTGGAGGATTGTAGGAAACAGAGAGTCTACCCTTAAAGTGTGTATGCCAAATCTCACACACTCCAAGTATTAGTGCAGGGGCAGTAATTTGAAAAGACACTGGGTTAGGACCAGTTGGGCAACTTGAAGAACCTTCTAGAGAGGCAGAAAGCAACTACAACTCGCCCTGGGTACATAGACAAGATGACAGTCATTTCTGGGAGTTCATTATATCATAATTATGGTACTATCAAGTGCCATTTGGGAAACCTCATCTAGCTTATTAACAGTGGGGGTTTATCCACCCATGAGTGGGCCAGCACCAGCCCCAACCACCACTCCCAGGTCCTAAAACCAGTCACACTGGGACACTGCCCTGCTCACCAGTGGGCCAGCAACCACCACACAAGGCAGGGCCTGCCAGCCAACTGGGCTGGGGACCAGCCCCACCCATTAGTGTGCCTACAGTTTTTGTTCCTGCCACAAGAAAAGGGCCTACACAGACCACACAGGGGCACCATGACAATATAGGTCTGGTGCCCAGAGGAGAATGTAGTTCTGTGCCCCATTTCATGTCTCCTACATAAGGCTGTTTCTCTAAGATCAGGAAATGTAACCTACCTACTGAATATATAGAAATAAACACAAACATTTAGGCAAAATGATGGGATAGAGGAATATGTTCCAAATGAAGGAAGAAGATAAAAACTCAGAAAAATAAAAAGAATGTGTACCTGTATGTGTGACTGTGTCACTTTGCTGTACAGTAGAAAATTGACAGAACACTGTAAACCAACTATAATGGAAAAAATAAAAATCATTAAGAAAAAAAAGAATTAAATGAAGCAGAGATAACAATCAACCCAATAAAAAGTTCAAGGTAATGATCGTAAAGATGCCCTTTGAAGTCAAAAGAATGAATGAACACTGAAAATTTTAACAGAGTTAGAAAATATAAAGAAGAACCAGAGATGAATACTATGACTGAAATTAAAAATACAGTAGAGAAAATCAACAGTAGATTAATGATACAGAGAAACAAATGAACAAACTGTAAGATAGTAGAGAAAATCACCCAAAATGAACATGAAAAAGAAAAAAAGAATTTAAAAAAATCTGATAATAGTTTATGAGACCTCTTTGACAACATGAAGTGTATTAATATTCACATTATAGGAATCTCAGAGGAGAAAAGAGAGAGACAAGGGAAAAGGACTTATTTGAATAAGTAATAGTCCCTAATGTAGGAAACTTCCCTAATCTAAGAAAGGAAACAGATATTCAGGTCCAGGCAGCACAGAAAGTCCCAAACGAATGAATCCAAAGAGGCTCACACCAAGACATATAATATTAAAATGGTAAAAATTAAAGAGAAAATCTAAAAGCAAGAGAAAACCAACTAGTTATGTACAACAGTACTCCCATAAGCCTATAAGCTTATTTTCCTGAGGAAACTTTGCAAACCAGAAGAGAGTGGCACAATAGATTAAAAATGATAAGAGGTAAAAACCTACAACCAAGAAGAGTTTACCTGGCTAGGCTATTACTAAGATTTAAAGGTCAGATAAAGATTTTTATAGAAAATCAAAAGCTAAAGGAGTTCAGCACCACTAAACGGGCTTAATAGAAAACGTTAAAGGATTTCTCCAAGTGGAGAAGACCACAATTAGAAATTTTTAAAAAAATTATGAAAGGGAAAAAAAATCTCTTTGGTAAAGGCAAGCACACAGTAAAGGTAGATTAAGATCAACAGTAATAAAGCTAGTGGGATGATTGAGAGATGAAAGTAACAAAATCGTCTATATCCACAAAACAAAAGGATGTAAAATATAATGTCAAAAATATTAAACAAGTATGCAAGGCAGTAAAAATGCAGGTTTTTTAGAATGTGTTCAAACTTATCAACTTAAATAATAACATACATTACACAAAAAGAAAGGGATCCAAACATAACACTGAAGATACTCATAAAATCACAAGAAAAGTGAACAAAGAATAAAAGAACAAAGAACCCAAAACAAGAAGAAAAATCAACAAAATGGCAATAAGTACACACCTATTAATAATCATTTTAAATGTAAATGGATGAAATGCTCCAGTCAAAAAATGGGGTGGTTGAATGAAAAAAAATCGACACCTATATATACATTGCCTAAAAGAGACTCATTGCAGATCTAAAGTCACACAGAGTGAAAGTGAGTGGATGAAAGAAGTTATTTCATGCAAATGGAACCAAAAACAAAGTTCTGATAGCAATACTTATGTCAGCCAAAATAGACTTTAAACAAGAGACAGACTAGAACATTAAGAAGATGTAACCATTGTAAATACACATGAACCCAGCATAGAAGCACCTAAATATATAAATCACATATTAACAAACAAAAAGGGAGAAATTGACAGTGACATAAGAATAGTAGGGGACTTTATTTATTTATTTATTTAGTCTTTTTGCCTTTTCTAGGGCCTCTCCCACAGAGGTTCCCAGGCTAGGGGTCAAATCTGAGCTACAGCTGCCAGACTATGCCAGAGCCACAGCAACGTGGGATCTGAGCTGCGTCTGTGACCTACACCACAGCTCACAGCAACACCGGATCCTTAACCCACTGAGCAAGGCCAGGGACTGAACCCGCAACCTCATAGTTCCTAGTCAGATTCGTCAACCGGGAACTCCTAGTAGGGGACTTTAAAGCCCTAATTTCATCAGTGGACAGATCATCCAGACAGAATTATCAATAAGGAAACCCTGGCCTCGAATGGCACATTAGACCAGATAGACTTAATAGATTATTAGAATATTTCATCCAAAAGCAACTGAATACACATTCTTTCCATGTGCACATGGAACATTCTCCAAGATAGAACACATGGAAGGCAACAAAACAAGTCTCAATATATTTAAGATGACTGAAATCACAACAAGCATCTTTTTTGACTGCAAAAGTATAAGACTATAAATAATTAAAAGGAAAAAAATCTGGAAAAACACAGACTCATGAAGGCTAAACAATATGCTACTGACAACCAATGGGTCACTGAAGAAAGAGAAAATTAAAAATACCTGGAGATAAGAGAAAATGGAAACACAATGACCCAAAATCTATGGAATACAGCAATAGCAGTTCTAAGAGTGTAGTTTATACACTTAAAGGAACTATAAAAAGATGAAACAAAATCCAAGTTAGTAGAAGGAAAGAACTAATAAAGATCAGAGCAGAAATAAATGAAAAAGAGACCAAAAAAACCTAGAAAAGATGCATAAATCTAAGAGCTAATTCTTTGGAAAAAAATAAACTATATTGATAAAAACTTTAGCAAGATTCATCAATGAAAATAGAGAGAACTCCCAAATCAATAATATCAAAAATAAAATAGATTACAATTGACACCACAGAAATACAAAGGATTTTAACAGATTACAATGAACAATTATACAGCCATGAAATGGATAACCTAAAAGAAATGGATATGTTACTATACACATAAAACCTCACAAGATGAATCAGGAAAATATAGAAACTGTGATCAGGTCAAATACCAAAGTTGATATTGAATTACTAATCAAAAAATTTCCAACAACAAAAAAGGTCCAGGACCATGTAATTCACTGTTGCAGTTCTACCAAACATGTAAAGAAGAATTAAGTCCCATTCTTCTCCAACTATTCCAAAAATATTGAACAGAAAGAAATGCTTCTGAACATAGTCTATGAGGCCAACATCACCCTGAGACCAAAATCCAACATATATCACCCATACACACACAAAAGAAATTACAAAAAAAAGAAAAAAAAGAAAGAAGGAAAGAAATTACATGGCAGTATCACCAGTGAACACAGATGCAAAAATTCTCAACAAAATATTAGCAAAGCAAATTCTACAGCACGTTTAAAGGGTCATACCCTATGATCAAGTGGGATTTATCCCAGGGACACAGGATGGTCCAATATCCACAAACCAATGTGATATACCATGTTAACAAATTAAAATTATGTGATCATCTCCATAGATGCAGAAAAAGCTTTTGTCGAAATTCAACATTCATTTATTAGGAGCATGCTCAACAAAGTGGGTACAGAGGAAATATATCTCAACACCATAAAGGCCATCTCTATCAAACCCACAGCAGATACCATACTCAACAATGAAAAGCTGAAAGCATTCCCTGTAAAATCACGAAAAAGACAAGATGTTCACCACTATCCTTTTCACTCAACATAGTACTGGGAATTCTAGCTGTAACAATCAGACAATAAAAAGAAATAAAAAGAATCTGAATTGGGTAGCAAAGAGTAAAACTCACGGAAAATGACAGGATAATATAGATAGAAAAAATCCTAAAGATATCACCAAAAAGAACTATTAGAACTCATCAATGAATTCAGTAAAATGTCAATATGAAATTATTGTGCTATGCTTCTATAAACTAATAATGAATTATCAGAAAGAAAATTTAAGAAACAATGCCATTTACAATTTCATAATAAAGAACAAAATACCTAGGAATAAATCTAACCATGAGGTAAGAGACCTACACTCAAAAAATACGACATTGGTTAAAGACTAAAGACCTAAAACTCCTAGAAGAAAACATAGGCCATATGCTCTTTGACATCAATCTTAGAAATATTATTTTGGATTTGGCTCTTTAGGCAAGGGAAAAAAATTAACTAATGGAATTACATCAAACTAAAATCTTGCACAATGAAAGAAACCACTAACAAAACAAAAAGGCAGTCTACTGAACAAGAGAAGACATTTTCAGATAATATATATGACAAGGAGCTAATATTTAAAATATACAAAGAATTCATAGAAATTAACATCAAAAAAGCTGATTAATAAATGGGTGGTGGACTTGAATAGCCATGTTTCCAGAGAAGACATACAGACGGCCAACGGGCACATGAAAAGATGCTAACATCATAATTATCTGGGAAATGCAAATTACAACAGCAATGAGATTATACCTCACAACTGTAAGAATGGCTATAAGCGAAAAGACTACAAACAGTAAGTTTGGTGAGGATGTGAAGAAAAAGTAACCCTCATGCATTGTTGGTGGAATTGTAAATTGGTGTAGCCACTATGAAAAACAGAGTGGGGTTCCTCAAAAAACAAAAAAAAAACCAGAATTGCTGTATGCTCCAGCAACTCTACTTCTGGTTATTCACTTAAAGAAAAGAAAAACACGGAGTTCCCATCGTGGCGCAGTGGTTAACGAATCCGACTAGGAACCATCAGGTTGCGGGTTCGGTCCCTGCCCTTGCTCAGTGGGTTAACGATCCGGCGTTGCCGTGAGCTGTGGTGTAGGTTGCAGACGCGGCTCAGATCCCGCGTTGCTGTGGCTCTGGCGTAGGCCGGTGGCTACAGCTCCAATTCGACCCCTAGCCTGGGAACCTCCATATGCTGCAGGAGCGTCCCAAGAAATAGCAACAACAACAACAACAACAAAGACAAAAAAAAAAGAAAAACACTAAATCAAAAATATATATGCACTCCATTTTCATTGCAGTACTGTTTACAGTAGCCAAGATATGGAAGCAACATAAGTGTCCAATAGCAGATGAATGGATAGAAAAGATATGGTATACAGACATACCATAAAATATTAGCATAAAAAAAAAGAAATCTTGCCTCTTGCCACAATGTATGGCTTTAGAGGGAAAGATGCTAAGTGAAGTAACTCAGAGAAAGATAAATGCTACATGATATCATTTAAATGTGGACTCTGAAAAACAAAAACAAAACAAAATGAAAACAGACTCATAGTTATAAAGCACAAACCAGTGATTTTCAGAAGGGAAAGGAATGGTGCAGTAAGGAAATATGTGAAAACGATTGAGATACAAACCTCCGATATATGTCAGAGGATGTAATATGATGTAATATACAACATAGAGAATATGGTTAATAATACATGATAATTTTGTAAGGGGAAAGAGGATTACTGGACTTATCATGATGATCATTTCATAATGTGTGCCAATGTGAAATCCTTATGCTGTACACCTGAAACAAAATACTGTACATCAACAATATTTTAACTTAAAAAAAAAGTAAGCACATCACATTATAATTTCACTAGTATATGCTAATACCAGTTGGACCTAAAAAAATCAGGACCAACATTTGTGAAATAGATTTCAAATTATGCAGCATGTTAATTTTATATTGCTTTATGAACATATATAATTTATAACACTATAGTATGACAACCAAACAGGATGTTTAAGGAAATAGGGAGTATGGGAGAAAGTTGCATATACATTTCTATGTCTAAGTAGAAAAATGTATAGCTTGAAGACAAAACTGTGTTGTGACAGTCAGAGAACTTTTCTCCTGAGTGACTTAAAGAATTGAGTTTCCCAAGCATTCTGTTGTGGCACAAAGGTTTAAGGATCCAGTGTTGTCACTGCAGCAGCTCAGGTCACTGCTATGGTGCACGTTTGATCCCTGGTCTGGGAACTTCCACATGACATACGGTGCAACCAAAAGAAAAAAAAATTGAGTTACCCAATTGATTTATTTTGCTGTATACTTGAAACTAATACAATATTGTAAGTCAACTATACTCCAAGAAAATTTTTAAAAATAATTGTTTCCCAATAGTTTCCCTACTTGGCATTTTCTTGCCTTAATCCGACATTTTCCTGGTGCCAAGTATTTATATGGCCACAAAATCATCCAGTCTAACTTGGGTTTGTGGGCATGCTTGTCTCTTCAGAAACCTTGGAAACAATGTGACATAAAAACTACAAGCTAGAATTTTCTCTCCATCAATGAATGCAGAAAAAAACCCACCTTTAACAATTTACATGAGAAAATAATTTCAGTTATGTCTGAAAACAAGAGAAAAGAAACCTGATATCAAACATACAAGGAGTCATTTTAAGGATTGTGGCTCTGGAGCCAGACTTCATAAGTTTATAAGAAAGACTTCACCTTTTACTAGTTGTATGACTCCGTGAACAATTTTAATAAACCTCTTTATATTCTCAGTTTTCCCAATTGTAAAAGAGAATTAGGATTTGTAAATACAAATATGATTATTATGAGGCTTCCATAAGAAAATCCATGTAAATGTATGAGAGAAAAAAGACGGATTTCCGATTGTTCTTAAAGATGATCATAACGTTTACAAATTGAATGGCCATAGTAATCATAATTAATAATAATAACTCGTATTTGTTAAGCACTTACTAGGTTTTAAAAGCCTTGCATAGACTAAGTTATTTAATTCTCACAACTCTCCATGGGGAGAAGCACTATTTTACAGATAAGGAAAGAGAGGCACAGAGAAATAAAGTCGTTTGCCCAAGGTCAATAGCATTTCTGGGTTGAGGGGTCAAGGCTAGAATATCATATGACTGAGCAATGCAATGTCGCAACATAGGAAACCAAAATGGTTGTAGTGTCCTGTTCTTAGAAGCTGAAATCTTTAAGCTTGTGGGGGCTGGAGGGAGCAGCTACTGCCTGAGTAATGAAAATGATGCAGTTTTGTGAAATAGCATCTTTCATACCTAAAGGAGAATCAGCCCTACTCTATTACCAAATCTAGAAAGTTTTATAAGATGTCAAAAACAAAACAACTAAGTTTTTGCAGGCATAGGACAAAATATACAGAAAAAAATGTATATATATATAGAAAAGTATTTCTGTTTCTATCAATAAAGACTTGTCAGTCAATAAATTTTAATAACTTTCTTACATTTCAAGTGGTAAAAAAATTGCTCAGCACTTGGGAAAATTTTCATTAGATTAAAATGAGGAAATAGTTATAAAAATGTTGTGAGAAGAAAAATTAACCCATTGATAAAATGTAAGATACCGTTATTATTAATCAGATGGGAAATGCTTTGTATAGGTTTATAATTCCAAACTTAACGTGGGATAATTACTGTAAGATTGATTTCCAGGGAGAATGCATTTAAAACCTGTTATGTTCCAAAGAATATTTCAAGTCTAGCCTCTAAGCAACTGCTTCATTTTAAATTTCTTTAAACTTCCTCCTATCCAGATGTCATTTGTCCTTTCCAGGAATTTAGGGTTGGACATGAACTTAGAGCCCATGTGGAGGGACCAGCAGTCTCTCAAGAGCACTGTTTTCCCGTTCAAGATTCACAGGCTTGTACCATGTTCAATAATGTGTGAACAAACACTATCTTAAAGAACTTGATGACTGATAAGCTTTTAAGAGTTACTGTTCCTTTAAATAACAATTTTGAACTCTTGCAGACAAAGCACTGCTGGCTACAATTTTCAAAGTTAACTTTAAATTTTGGAAGCTATTTATATTCTATGGAAAATGGAAGACACACATTTTTAAATCAAAATGAGGCAAAGGCAGTATGAAGACAACACTCTGTTGTGCTTGGAATACAGTATTTCTTGAAGATTAGGCTGTGCATTTCAGCACAGTCTGTATTTTTCCTTTAAACAATTTATTTCTGCCACCACTCTATTTTGTGCTGGAGACTTTGAAAGCTAATTAAAGCCATATTGAATGTTTGGGACCAAAACTAAACAATGATAAATTTTCAGAATGTGTTTTTGTTCAAGGTTTAAACATTTCCAAGGGGAAAAAAGCATCACTTCATAAATGAAGGCCTATCTGGCCTTCATTTCTAATCTGGCAGCATCTAATGAAATGAGCACACTAATGAAAAGTCTGAGGATTCAGAATCAGAAATTTAAACATAAGGACAGAGAATTTACCATCTTTCTGAAGTATTTTCTACATCAAAATAAACTCGGACTTTTGGTAAAGTTAAAATGGCGATTTTATCTCCCTTTTAAATACATTTAAGTTGCTGATGCTGTATCGGGTTAAATTTTATACATCTCAATTGTACTGCAGTAGTTCTCTAAATTTCCCCTCAATTAAGCCAAGTGATCAAATTGTTAGTGTCTAGGGGTATAATATAGTAAAAATAAGAATGTCACAGCCAGAAATTGTTACTGGTCCCCTAAATTAAAACATACTTACTCAGTCTTCTGATTCCAGGAAATAAATACACCATCTCACATGTTATCATGATCACATTTTTCTATTCTAGGATATTTATTCAGCCATTTCTTCTATGGATCTCCAAACTTTATTATTACCCATTAGTCATTTGCCACTTAACCCTGGAATGGCTGAAGCCATGTTACACTTCCTCTTCTGCACCCATTTAGCTGGAGTTGAGACCAGACGAGGGTGGGGAGACGAGGTACACCCTCACCTGAGCTAGTGTCTGGTCATAATCAGAAGCTCTCTTGTGCTCTTAGTTTCCTGACAGTGCACTGAGGGATAAGTTTCTTTCAGTTGTCATTTCCTCAATATAGACTCTTTCTGCAGTGAAGCTATAGAACAGTGCTGGGGACTCTTTCCACCCCAAACCATTACCTCTACAACTAGTTTAAATACCTTGGAAGTTTCTTATTTCAGTATTAGTGCTTTCTCACCCTGTCTACTACTCGGCAGTTACTTCTATTTTATCTCCTCTTGCTTCAACCATGAGTTGGGGCAGTGTCTCATATTTTGCCATCAAATTTCCTAACAGAGAAATAGCCTGCAGAGTAAAAGGCTCTGGCTCCCTTACATCTTGCTTTAAGAAATGGCATGTACAACTATAAGCAGACAGCAAATCACCCTGTGCTTTTTTTTTTGTCTTTTTTTCTCTCTCTGGCACCTGTTCAGTTCTTCAGTTCCCAGTTCCAAGCACTCATTAATAGAAAGAAAAGAAGACTTTCAAATTCCTTCGCTTTGCTAAGACTTTCAGCCGATAGGACTCTTGTTTTAGTCATTTTTGTATCACAAGTGCATGGAACAAATCATGCTCATTGCCTACAGACGTGGTTAGAAATTTTATATTTAAATTTGAAGCTGAATTTGGTGTTCATTATAATCTGCATGAGACTGCTGGATAAGAAGGGTGCACAGCACAACAGATTTCACTCCTGCCCCATGTGCAGTTAGCCTGGTACATTAGAGAGTCTTAATCCTACAGTCTGTAAGGGATTTTTCAAACCCATCAGTTGCAGTTTTAGTGTCAAAAGTCTAATATATTGGCACCAAATTTGCAAGAGTAAAGTGAAAAAGAATAATGAGGCCAGAAACATGTCCTCACAACCAATGTTCATGTATTTTTAAAAACATTTTTAAATGTTCTAAGACTAATATTAAAAATACCATATTTTCTCAATTTTGCCAGCAAAAAAGCAAGATCAATTTGATCACTAGTTTAAGGATGTTACAATCAAATCATAGTATTTTTTTTATTTTTCAATCATTATCTGCCTGAAGCACCCATGTTATGGAATACAGTTTCTAGTCAATGCAAATTTTAAAATGAAATTTTAAAAGGTCTAATAAAATGTTATTTAATTATCATCTTATAAAGCAAATTGTATTCAATTTTATTGTGCGTAAATGAGTCTCTCTCTGCTCACTTAAGTCTTCATCATCTTTCAATTTAGAAGTAATAGAACATTAGTAATTCTTCCCCAACGTTGTATTTCAGTAAACCTTGGGAGCTTACTACCATCAGACTCTAATTTATACCAATAAAGGTAGAGCCAGTTTTAAAAGAGAACACCAATAGGTGGATTATTTGGAATATTGCCTTAATATGGTAGGAAGAAAAACATGTTTTGAGCATTCGAATATCACTCTGTAAGTCAGAACTCCCCATCATCCTTTACATCTATTTTCCTCTGTGTCTTCGTGAACGTCTGAAATAAAAATGCTAATGTATTTTTAAAGGTTAATAGTTGCTTAAGTGGTCCATAAAATAGAAACTTAAACATAGCAGCTTGCAAAATTTAATGAGGGGCAAACACAAGTTCACCTTGTCGTTTTATCTTCCTTAGCGACGTCGTCGAGAGACCCGTAAAGTGTCTGAAGATGATTATATCAACTGCAGGATTAGGTGACATAGGCCCAAACAGATTAAAGGGTTCAACGGCTATACACTTGGGGGTTTACGTGGCAGAGTGTGTGGGCTTCACTCAGAGGGCAAACACATATTCCTGATGTCTATGCTACCATGAGAATAACTATCAGGTTCTGATTTCCATCTATCATTTTTATATCGGAAGAAAGCCTGCCTCCAACCTAATGAATGCTGCAGAAACTCAAGTCAGTGGAGTCACTTGTCTTTACAGCTGTCAGTCAAATACTCAATCCCTCAAGAATTGAGACCCTGTAATGAAGCTAAGTGGTACATTTTGCTCTATTTTCCACTACTGTGCATGTTTCAGCATACCAAGGTAATTATATTAATAATAATATTACCCATTTAGCTAAAAACGCTCTAACACATGGCAATGTCAAAATTATACCTGAACCACTTCATTTCTCCTTTACTTTTTAATAAAATTCTGGATTAGTGGTTCTCAATTGGAGGTATAACTCATCCACACCTCCCCACAACTCAAGTAGAACTGCCAGTTTAAAAAAAAAATTTAGGGTGCCCGGTTATATTTGAATTTTAGATAAACTTTCATATATAAACATACACACACACACACACACACACACATATATTCCATGCAGTATTTAGGATATGTTTAAATTATTAAAAACAACAACAACAACAACCTGTTTTTGCTTATCTAAACTCAAATTTAAGCAAGTATCCTACATTTTATCTGTCAACCCTACTGGTCACAGGGGATATTTGACTATGTCTGGAAATACTTTTGTCACAACTAGGGAGGAATGCGCTGCTGCCATCTAGTGGGTAGAGGCCAGAGATACTTCTGAACACCCTACAGTGTACACAGTAACAGTCTTTCGTGACAAAGAATAGTCCAGCCCCAAGGTGTCAGGATTGCTGAGTTTGAGAAACCCTGTTGTAGATTGTAACAAGAAATTTATATCATAACCACTAAGACTGGTTTTCTTGCTATATGTGGGGCTTTAGGTTTTTCTGCTTTTTAGAGTGGATTCTAGGTACCTCTGGAAAGCCAGTGGTTGTAAAGATAGCAATAAATAGGTGAGTAATTGTACAGAAAGGAAAGTAACCAATGGTGGGATATTTGGTGAGAGTTGGTGAACTTGGTGTGAAATAAAATTGTACTTACTGAAAGCATTTGGCAGCATTGCAGGGTGGTATGGCTGCAGAAGAATTCCCTAACCAACTAAACAAAAAACAAATGAATATTATGGCATTATCGGGAGATAGATAATTACAAATTATCAATACCAAATTAAAATGTGGTTGATGAGAGAGAGATTGAGGTTATGATCATTTTATATTCTGAGCTAAGCTAATTAAGGAGACTTTAGTGGAAGTAAATGTTTAAAATAGAGAATTAGGGTATATAGTGGTAGGTAATACACAATATTTCAAAGGGTCTAATTTGAACCATAAAGATGAAAAGGCATTTAGCTCTTTCCTGGTTTAGATCTTTAATTTGCAGATTAAAACATGAAACTCGGGAGTTCTGGTTGTGGCTCAATGATTAAGGAATCCGACTAGGAACCATGGGGTTGCGGGTTCGATCCCTGGCCTTGCTCAGTAGGTTAAAGATCCAGCGTTGCGGTGAGCTGTGGTGTAGGTTACAGACACAGCTTGGATCCCTCCTTGCTGTGGTTGTGGTGTAGGCAGGTGGCTACAGATCCGATTAGACCCCTAGCCTGGGAACCTCCCATATGCTGCGGGAACGGCCCCAGAAAAGACAAAAAGACAAAAAAACAAAAACAAAAACAAAAAATGAAGCTCATCAAGGTCAAATGATTCATTTAAGTGTATCCAAGATAAGGATCTGGATGTTTCTTGAAAACCAAGTCTCTAGACATACTGTTTTAAATAAACTCAAGTAACACCAGTAGCGCTGTTCAGTATCAGTAAAATTATTAGGAAAAAGAAATCCTCACTCATCTTTTACAAAATGTAAGTATCAAGCTCTTTTCTGGAATCTCTGCTGACATCACCCACCATGGGCTGAGTGACTTCTTCCTCCATGATGTATTTTCATGTACACAGAGCGTACAGAGCATGTTTTCAGGAACTACATCTATTCGGTGTGGGGGCCCATCATACTGCCTAGTACAGAAGGAGCCTCCACTCATTTTATACACTTCCATGCTTATGTCTATTGATGGATTTCATTTATTCTACTCTATTTAAATTTTAGAACTACATATTTCTCTGGGCAAGGCATTTCTTCTGTAGGAACAATACAAGTAATTGTATAAAACAGTCAGGGCTGACTTTTCAGCACAAGGTAGGCACCGAATAATTACACATATATTCAAAATAAGCAACCCCAAGATTTTTCATTTCACAATAAAGACCTATGATAATGGGAGTATGAATTATAATAGTTAAAGACCTATCTGTAAATTTAGGAGACAAAGTGGCTTTATGTAGCTTTTGGTAATTTTCATGAAAATACATATATTCTATTTTTAAACATTTGTCTCAATTAGATGTAAATTTCTTTGTATTTTAAGAATATTACAATTGAAACCCTTGCTTACATGGTTGAGCACAAATACAGTGATTAGTGAAACAAGAAATCAATGAAAAGCAGGGACCAATCTGCAGGTTTAATAATGGAATTTAAGATTCTTCTACTGAATTTCTTAATATACCAGAAATTAATTTTCAATTATCTGAGATTATAATGAATATCACAGTTAGCTTTTTGCTAGTAATTGTAGAGAAAAAAGAGCATCTGTATTTATTTATCCAATGCAGAGATATCGAAGTTTTAGGGGAAAAAAAAAGTATCATTTAATTACCAAAAGGCTTGGTGTCACAATAAATATATTGAAAAGAATTCAATCCACAGAGGGAGTTTGAGAGGCAGGGTGAAAATCAGAGAGGAGGGAGAAAGAGAGATTGATCAGAGGCACAGCGTTGTTTCAGAGAAGAGGATAATCCCAGGTAATTACCAATAGGTATGGCTTTTAGAACCAGCCTTTCCTAACAAGAAATGATTTAATATCTAAATCCTGTTATATTTTCTCTAGTTAAGTTGTACATATTGCTATTTTTTTTTTCAACTTGTAAAAGCACTACTTGACTGCAATGGCTTTATTATCACATAGAATGAGTTGCTAGGGTGTGAGAATTTTAAAAGCTCCAAAATTTTGGCTAATAATTGTGTTATGCTTTGAAGTATCTGGAACAGTTCAGAAAACATACTCAGAGTTGCACTGATGGTTTTGAGAAAGCAGTAGTCTCTGCAGGTGCTTTCATTTCCCTTGGCTTTATTTTCTCTGTAAGCCTCACGTTTACTAAAAGCGTAACTTTTTAACTGAGATATGGCTTCACTACCCATTTCTTCCTACTCCCATTTACCATACACTGGCCCTATAGAGTCTGTTTTTACCTCAAATTTCCCCATATTCTGACCAACATACCCAGTTTCTTGCCTAAAGCACAAACGTTACCCTTTATACATAACATTCATTCACAACTTCCTAACATCTTGCTTAACTTCTATTATGATCTCCTTGTAAGTCAATCTCCTCTATTAAACTATATGATGTTCAAAAGTGAAGAGCCTGTACTTTTCCTGCCATTTTTATGACAGGTTCTTGAAATATTTTGAATACATGACTTAATGAGTGGATTTTGAAAAATATCTAGTTGTTATAAGTGTGGAATGTAGGCAGATAAATATATCTTGACTAACAAGTTGTAGTTACAAATGTCCTTTACTTCTTGACTATACATTCACTTAACACTTAGGGAGCTAGATCCTAGAAGTACTAGCTAATAACCATGTACCGTAATAAGAAATCACCAAGACAAATAAGAAGATGTCATAAGTAGTATGACAAAATATAAGCCTAAAGTAATAGAAGGGATAGATCAGTGACTAAGAAGTAAATGAGATAGAAAAATGTTTAAATGGGCTTGATTTATAAAATTAAAAGCCAGTTCTTTGAAAAGAAAACCAAAAGTACCAAACATTGCAAATCTAATTGAGAAAAATGGAAAGAAATCCCAAACCAGCAAAAACAAATGAATCAAAAAAACAAAACAAAACAACCAAAAAAGAAAACATTTATCAGACAGAAGATATTTGGAGCAACAACAAAAAGAGATATAAAAGTTATTTTTTTAATTGTATAGGATTACTATGTAAAATTTCATGATATAAACTTTAAAAACAAAATCAAAAGAACAGTTACACTGAAAAGACAAGCTTAATGAAACTGCCATCAAATGGCCTAGGGAGATGGGAATTTACTGAAGTTTTGCACTGTATGCACATTTTTCTATATTTTATTTCAATGAAAATTTTAAATTAAGCTGAAAATTCTGAAAAGGAAGAGCAAAAGAGTAAAGAAGGAGAATGTGGAGAAAGAACAAAGAGAAAAAGGAGGATGAGGAGAATCAGGCAGAGAATAGATGAGGGGATGGCAGAGAAGTGAAGAGATGAAGAAATGAAATGACAACTATGAACCATTTCCCAGTGAAGGTGCTAGGATATAATTCCTTATAAGTCAGAAACAAGGAATGAGAACCCTAGCATTGCTTTTGACTGCTCTGGAAGTTCTAGGAAATGCATTAAGATAAGGAAAAAGTGAAAAAATAGTATGTGTGTCTTAGAATATAAAAATAATCCTTTTCCTAAGGTACACTTGTCTAAAAATAAAATTTAATGAGAATTTAAAAGAATTAGTAGTGACATCAGCAATGGCAAAGTCATTATATTATACATTAAAACTAACAACTTTCTAATATACTGACATATAACGCTTGAAATAATAGAAATAAGGAAAACAAGGGACACTTTACAATAGCAACAGAAATGATAAGGGATTTAGGTTTACATTTAATAAAATATGCAAAAAACATTATGGATATAATAAAACATTATTCAAACACATTAAGAGAGTCATATTCAAGCATGGAAATCAAAATATTATAAAGATGACAATGCTATCCCAAAACAAGTTATTCATTTAATTTATTCATTCTCTGTTAACTCTAATTAAAATATCAAAGTCTTTTTCATGGCACTTAAAAAGCTGATGCTTTAATTTATGTAGAATAGTAAGAGCCAAGAATGATAATTTTGAAAATGTATACATGGGAGTTTTGCTTTATCATATACCAAGGTTTCCAAATTAAAAAAATATATACATATATACATATGCATACATACATACATATATATATATATGAAACCTTGGTACACATACACACATTGTATATTCATATTGATATTAAGGAAGCATATAATTTTCTAAACGCAGAGACAAAGTTATTTTTAGGCTAAAGAGCGTAGAAGCTTAGAAAGAGGTGTATACATATAGAAATGATTTATGTCATATTGGCATCACAAGTCAATGGGGAAAATATGGGCAAATCTAAACTGATGTAAGGGGGACTGGTTAGCTGTATCAAAAATAATTATTATAAGATTTCTACCAGAAGAGATCTAGAGAAATCAATATATTAAAAAATTTAAGGTAAAAGACAAAGCTACTTTTGAAAAGATGCCCAGATATATTAATTATATACACTGAACATATTGAATGAAATATATTAAATGAAAAATGTGCACATTTAAATTTACATATTTGGAAAAGTATTCAAATAAATATTAACAAAGTAATGTGTATAAATGGCTAATAAGCACATCAATAATTATTCAATATCTATCACTATTTAAGATGCAAAACAAAACTATAATAAGCAGCCACTATACATATATTACAGTGTTCAAAATTAAAAATCCTGACCATGAACTTGTTTGCAAGGCTTTGGGGAAACTGGAGAAATGAGTCCCCAAAAGATGAATATTAACTCTGTGCAAATTCCTGACTGACAGTGTTGGGTGGGATCAAAAGAGCCTAGGAGTATAAGCAGAAAACAAAGAGAAATCCACTTTTGATAAACAACAGTGCATGGAAATCCATTGCTTCTAAAATGAGTGCATCTTCCAAGTGGGTTCAGCTTGGGTGGCAAAAAGCTACAGACTTACAGACCAAAAGCATAAGAAAACAGATTTCAGAGCTGCCCCAACATCTGAAAATTAGAGAGATCCTGGGGGGTAAAAACTACGAAGAAGATAAACATTACGTTTACCCAAAGTCTTGCCTACACACCAAATTATAAAGGTACAAGAGAAATATCTAGGAGTCTGGTTAAAAAACTAACGGTGTGAAATTATAAAAATAGAGCAAATTAATATTGTAGGTGAGAACATTTTCAGCGTGTATTTAGGCAATTCAACTGCCTTCTAGAAAGAAATTCTGCAGAAGACCGTAACAGACTCCACAACAGTCTTCAGATTTGCTGCAGTTTATTATCTACAATGTCCAGTTTTAACCTAAGTTTACTTGTTAATGTGTAAACCACATTCAAGGAAAAAAGAAAATCAGCACCAACACTTTGAGAGAGGACTTAATGTTCGATTTAGCAGATAAAGAGTTCAAAAGAGCTACCGTAAAAGAGTTAAGTAGATACATGTTTCAAAGAGTGAAATGAAAATATATTTTCAATGACTGAAGTTGACAAACAGAAATTGAAACTTAAAACTGAAATTCTGGGGGATGGGCTGGGGGTTTGGAATGGAAATTCTATAAAATTGGGTTGTGATGATTGTTGTACACCTATAAATGTAATAAAATTCATTGAGTAATTTCAAAAGGAAATAAAATATACCAATGAAGAGAAAAAAAAACACTGAAATTCTAAAGCTAAAAAATAAAAGAATGAATGGGAATTTACTGTATGGGTCAAATTTACAAGAGAGGTGGGAGAAAAGAGAATCATATAATTTTATAAAAATTAGTAGAAATTACTCAATCCAAAGATCAGAGAGGAAAATGATGAAAGAAAACTTAGCAGACTCTCATAGTCTAATACAACAATATGAAGCAGTTCAATATGCATATAATAAGAACTACAGAAGGAGAAGAAAGAAGCAGAAAAACTTAAATAACAGCCAAATAATAGCATTAAGTAAGGAGATGTGGGCTAAATAGAAACAGAAAGCTATAAGATTCCTATATATTATTTGAAGTAATTCAATATTAACTAAATATATTGGAAAAAGTTAAAAACTAAAGTCCTATGTTGGTCCACAAATTTCTAAATAACACTTTAGCTCTGCATGCTCACTTTCTTTCCCTGATACTTCTTGCCTTGGTCTGTTGGATCAACCATACTGGCCATTTTGACGATACATCAACTTACTCGGCATATTCTCACAACTGGAACTTTAAATGGCTGTCCCTTCAACCTAGGGACTTCCTTTCGCTTCCAGATCAGATAGGCTCCAAATTATTCCTTTCCTGCCCTGGGATTTTTTATAATATTTTCCCCTTAGTGAGGTCTCCTGACAATGTCACGTGAAACTATAATCTATATTACACTCCTCATTTTTCTAGTCTACTTGCAGGCATTATACTCATCACCATCAAATAGTTTGTATAAGTATGTATATATGTAATTTCTATATTGCTTATTTCTTCCACTAGGAAGTATCCTCTTAAAGGTTTAGGTTTCTGTCAGAGTAAATGCTCAATAGATTTTTGTTGAGTAAATGAATTAACTCTCATCATCATTGTATTCCTCATATAATCCACCTCCACTTTCTTCATTTCTCACATTCACAAATGGAAATGTCACCTGGCAATCATCAAAGTCGGAAACTTGGTCCCTCTACCTGGTCTCACACATTCAATTGATCACAAAGATTTTCCCATGTTATCTTCTGAATATCTCATTCTTTCTAAGATTATGGATATTATCTTAGCTTTCAAATGAAAAATTATCTATAATATTAGAGATCTTTCTGCTTCCAGTCTACCCTGCCTCAGACAGATCCACAAATCATCCGCTAGAGCTGTCTTTCTCCTGATCTCGTAACTCTTTGATTAAAATCAGCATCCCAATTGTCTCTCTTCATTCCTTAGACTGATGTTCAAGACATTTTACTTTATGGTCTCTGGCTATCTCTCTGTCTCAACTGCTGATGTGGTTCCAGACACACTAAATGATTCTCATACAGTTTCAAAAGCATAAATTGTACTCTTGACTCTAGTACATGCTGCTCCTGTGTAACCAGTGCCAATCCTGCCTCTTTACCTGATAAAAATATGTGTTTTCCAATAATCGGCCCACTTACTCACTCATGCTTTTGGAAGGAAAAACACCTCAATAAACGTTTCTTGAATGTTACTTTAATTTCCCAGGCCATTTCTTGTGAACTGGCTATGTAATCAATAGCACTTGATGCATAAGTCTGTATCAACACACAGTGTACTATCTGGAATAATATCTGTTTGCCTCTGTGCTCTCCAAGACCCCCAAAATGTCTAGTTCTTAAAGAAAGAGACCTTGTTTTTCACTGATGTGTGCTTTCTGTCCAGCTCATTGCCTGATGGTAGATGCTCAAAAAATACTTGCTCATAGAGGAAATGCAACCTGAACAACATGATATTGTTAGTGGGAGGCAAAAGAAAAAAAAAATTTCTCCCCATCTAGGATGATGGCCGTGATGGCCATACTTACAAGTGTGTGGACCAGAAAGAGAAGTATGTGGCCTCAAGGTGAACGTGCAAGTGTAAACTTGCTTTGATACTAGAACTGGCTTAGAGGTGTAGGTAATTAAAGGACCTGGTCCTGCAGAGGGTGCTTCAGGATTTATAGAATACATCTTTCAGCCCAAGTTTTCCAGAGGCTGTGCCATCTCTTTGTAGAAATCAGATTGAAACAATGAAATAAGCACAAAACAGAATAGAGCTCTTCTGCTTAAGTCCTCTCTATCAGAGCCTCACCTAGTTGAATCCACTGAAAATATATGTTGACTAAGTTATGGGTTTTTTTAAAGATTTATACAAAAAATAAATTATTGAAGCTCTAGGTTATCATGTTTTCGCATCCTATTCTTTCTCCTGAACTTCTAACAAATGAGAAAACATTGTTTCTTAGGTTGAAAGCAAAATACCAAAGAAATTTTCTCTACACCTTTTTTTTTTTTTTAAAGTTTACTGTAACATAGGTTGAATCATTCCTGTGGATATAAACATGAATTGGATTTAAAAGACTTCTTTTTTAGTTTTTAGGCCATAAGCGGCAAGAAAAAATTGAAACTATTCATATAAACAAGCTTAAATTTAAAATAAATTTAGTAATTGAATACTAATAGAAAACTTGCATAGTAATATTTTAGTCCCTCTTTAGCAATGTATAAATAGCATTATAAGATATTTTTATTATCTTTATTACATACACAGAAAAACTGAGAAAAGAGCTTTTTAGCTTTGCAAATATTAAATACATTTACAAATTCAAATTAACTCAGTAAAAATTATGGAGATGGAACATGCCTAATAAAATACTAATTGAAAAAATATTAATAGAAACAATGAAAACATGAGTATATCCATATGTATACATAAACATTCTACACATGCACATACTATATGTATGGATACATATATATAATAATATACATAACTATATGTACACACACACACATTCTATGGGAAGAGGGAGAGCCAAGACTGAAGGAGGTATTCAGAGGAAATTTAAGGCAAAGTATTAAAACAAATTTCCCATTCTTTTGTATATCTGTTGAAAAAGACTTTCAATAGCTATTGACTTTAAAATCACTGATGTTGCAGACCTATATGCATCTCTTAAGTTATCTGTGAACTTTCCTCTTAAAGTGCTTTAAATAGGAATTTCTGCAATTTCTTTTCCTAATATAGTAGGAAATAAAAATACAGGGAGAAAAGCAAAAAGATAAAGAAGCAAAAACATATATAGACTAGTCTTATGTTTGCTTACATTTACAACATGGCATTTTGTAGGGTTTTTTTGTGGTTTTAATACATCTCTCATTTTTGAATTGGAATGTCTTTGATATGTGAACTTTATTCGTAGACTATCACATTAATTATTGATGCTTTATAAATAATAAATGAAAGCAATAGTGAAATAAAAATGTATGAGACAATCTATTTCTAAGCAGATTATAAAAACTTCAAAAATTATTTAACCAAACAGGAATATTAGCGGGAAAAAATCTTCATATAAAACTTCAAGGAATCAAACAATATTGCAAGATTTATTTTTTTATATAGACAAAAGCTGCATACGGTGAAATGATGACTCTTAACTTTACAATTCAATGAGTCTTATTAAATGTAAATACCTATATAACCGAAACCGTTATCAAAACAGAATCTTTGCATCATCTCATAAAACTCACATTTCCCCGTCCAGCCCATCCATCCCCAGATCCAGTAGTCATCCACTTTCCAAATTCTATTGCTAAAGATTTAGTATGCCTTTTCTTAAATGTCCATTAAAATTAAGTTAAATAGTATGAACTCATCTGTGATTTTCTTATTTTGATAAACATGTTTTTCAATTTATTAATGTTGGAGAAGTGGCATATTATTATTATCGTTACTATTGTTGAATAGTATTCTACTGAGTGAATCTACCACAATTTGTTTATCCCTTTATGATGGAATTTGGGTTATTTTGAAATGTGTAAGTACTATGAATAAAGCTATAAACATGCTTATGCTAGACTTATTGTGGAAATATGCTCTCCTTTCTCTTGGGTAAATATTTAAGAATGGAATTACTAATACCAATAGAATTATTACATGGGATAAGCTATGTACAAGCTTTTAAGAAAGTACCAGAGAATATGTTTATTATTGATTCTTAGGAGTGCTTTTTATATCTTTAGTTACAAGTCTTTTGACAATATATACAATAAATAGTTTAGGTCTTTTCACTTCATTAACAGTGATTTGCATGTGCAGAATTTTCCAGGTAATTACTTTTTTTTTTTTTTTTTTTTTTGCTTTTTAGGGTCACACCTGTGGTATATGGAGGTTCCCAGGCTGGGGAGTCAAATCGGAGCTACAGATGCCAGCCTGTGCCAGAGCCATAGCAATGCCAGATCCAAGCCGCATCGGCAACCTACACCACAGCTCCACTGGATCCTTAACCCACTGAGTGAGGCCAGGGATTGAACTGGCAACCTTGTGGTCCCTAGTTGGATTCATTTCTGCTGCACCATGATAGGAACTCCTAATTACATGTTTTTAATTATTCTATTTTAAATGATCCAGTAAATTTCAATTAAAATTACTAAATTTTGCTGGTTATTCGAAGGATTAAAACATCCATCTTTTATCGTTCCTAGTCTTTTTATACTTAATACCTTATTCAATTAAATTTACTTAAGAACTTTGTCATCATATATTTCTACTTATCAACCAACCATTTTATTCCATTGTTGTCATATTTACAAATTCTATAAACTCGAGAAAACCATGTTATAACTTATTTTAAGCTGTTAGTTTTCCTATTAGAAAATCAAAATATGTACTTACCAACACATTTCATTAGTGTTGTTTTTCCTTTGTTTGAATACATTCTTTTTCTCTGGCTTCTTTCTCTTTAGTTCAAAGCAGCGAGACTAAATGTGCCTGTTTGCCGTTTTCCTTGTATTTGTCTTTCTTGAGGTTTGCCAAGGTTTTTTGCTCTGTAAACCCATACTTTTCACCAAATTGGGGATCATTTTTTCCCTCCACATATATTTTCTCACTTATCCTCTCTCCCTTCTGTTTCTGGGACTCAAACTGCACAGGTGTTATACCACTTGATACTGCCCCAGATGTTATTTGATCTCTTCAATCACACCCTTTGCCTTCTGCCACCTCCAATCTGCTTTAAAACCCATCAGGTGAAATTTTCATTTAAGACTTCGCACTTTTCAGTTTCCAAATCTTTTTTTCCATGCGCCACAATTCCCTTCTGAGAGTCCTTATTGGTTCATCTTTTTCTTTAAGCCTTCCCCATAATTTACTTTCTTTAAAGTTCTTGTCTGCTAATCCAATATCCAAACCATCTATAGGTATATTTCAATTTGTTTTTTCTGAAATATGAGAAAAATTTCCCATTTCTTTCCATTTCAAAGAATTTTTGTGTGACAGACACTGAATAAAATGTTTAAGAGATTCTCAATTATGGTAACTTCTTCTGAAGAGTACTAATTTCTATTCCAGTAGGCAGTTAAATTAATAATGTTCACTTTTAATGTTTGATTGTGTCTGTTAATAGAAAGACCAAAATGTTTATCATGATCTTCTGAGGAGCTTAAAATTCCAAATTCTGCTTCCTTTGGTGGCAAAAAATGGAAATCTCTGATTTTTTATTTTATTTTTTTACCTCCCCAATGTTTCTTTCTACCAGGTTCTTTAGAGGTTCTCTCACTCATGTGCAGATATGTAGTTTAGAGGTCAATTAAGGATTTGAGATGCATTTATTTGAGATGCATATTTCAAGCCCAAAAGATTGTGATTTAACATTCAAATTCTAGCCACTTTTTTTCTTTTTTTTTTTGCAGACAGGACTGCTCTCAGGAAGAAAAAGTGACATAAATGTGAAGGTCACACACACAATATGGTTTCCGTTTTTATGGAGTGTATTCTTTTCAGCTTCTGCCTGTTTTTGTCTACTCTCTACCTTCAAACAAAAATTTCCCCAGGGTTTGCAGTTTTTATTCATGGAAAAATCTATAGGATAGGAGCTGACTTTATTACCAGAAGTGGATCTCCACAGGATTTCCTTTTTATTGTGTATTTTAACAACTTAGTATCTCTTCCACTTGTACTTAACTTGGTTCTTAATTACGTTTATTTTTTTGTGGGATTTTTCATTATTCAGATGTTTAGCATAGTTAAACTTATCCTTCTTAAAATGGCACAATATGCTGAATTAATTTGCTGAATCCTGCTTTAATACATTTTCACTGATCTTCTGAATTATTTCTAGTAACCAAATATATTAATATTAATCTATTTAGAATTAAAATATCTCACAATGTCTTTTATGCTGGGTGATGAATTTTAATAAATTGGCACTTATACTGGTTTCATATTATAGATGTCTAACTGAAAATAATTCTACAGAACTAAAAAAACTATTAGCTAACTCAAAAAATATCTATTAGCTAAAAATATAATTTATCTGATTTTTAAAATCAGATAATTCATTGTGTTTAATTAAAGCTCCTGGTATGATTCATTCTCAGTAATGTGAACAATAAAAACCTTGGATGCTCTGGAAACAAGATATACAAAATCATAAACAGTTGACTTTTTCACAGAGCAAAATATTAATAGTCCTTGGATGAATATATGATTTTTAATTCATTATATAAGATAGTTAACTTTCTTTTCTATCAAAGTAATCACGGGCAAAGGAAAATTAATTCATTGAGTTTGACTCTCGTTCATGGAAGCAGAAATTAAATGAGTAAAATGACTGCCTTTCACTATTTTGAATCTTCCACGCTCAGCAGAAAACCAGGATACTCCTAATCTCTGCTATTAAAGTGCACATAAACCCTAGAGACTTGTAATTTCCAGACAATCCAAAAACCATTCAGTTTTTATGTAGTCAATCATCTATATCAAATAATTTTGTTTATAGCAATATATTTCACTCCATTCTCAAATTTAACTGCCTCCTTATTATATGGCTTATTCCATTTCACATCTAAAAATTCCGATGTGTCTATGCACGTGAAAGAAAGAATCCAAGATGAAAGGTTATTAGCCCTTCCTAACTTTCCTCTAACATGCCCATTATCAAAACGATTAATCTGGTAACTTTAGGCTCACCCTATTGCACATTCAGAGCCAAGAAAATCCAGAGTAGAATACAGATTAATGAAAGCCAGAAACAATGTCCCACCATCTGACCCAGGGTGAATATAGTCCTATAGACCTCACGTAATCCTGAGGTAAACCCGGTTTTCTAAACCTTCCACAGTAAACGGCTAATCTGGTTAGCTGCCCCTAACGAAGCACCAGTTTTCACCATGAGCACATACTAAGCTGGGAGTCCTACAAGATATACCAGAGAGATTTGCTTGTGACTATATTCCGATGCCTTGTTCTTACTAGTTCTCGATGCACAAAGGCACTAATTCCTATTTCCAGTATAACTATAAGCATATAACCTGCCTTTGCCAAGAACCATTACAGCATCAAAGATCTCGATAATTAAAACATCTCATCCTTGGAGTTCCCATTGTGGCTCAGAGGGAATGAATCTGACCAGCATCCATGAGGATGCAGGTTTGATCCCTTGCCTCGCTCAGTCGGTTAAGGGTTTGGTATTGCTATAAGCTATGGTGTAGGTCACAGAGGTGGCTCAGACCCAGCATTGCTGTGGCTGTGGCATAGGCTGGCAGCTGCAGCTGCAGCTCTGGTTCAGCCCCTAGCCTGAGCACCTCCACATGCCACAGGCAAGACAAAAACAACTCATCTTCCATTCCCTGGCATTTATTTAGACCACCTGGATTATAATGCTAGTTTTCTATAAATTAAAATTGCAGTCAAAGATCCTCTTCTAATAGGTCATTCAACTCCAGTCACTTGTCTGGTATATGGCTTCAGCCTCTCCCTCTTCCCTTTGGTAGCTCTTGGGATTATTGTTTTTTTTGCACACATTGCTAGAAACTGCACTAGATACTGTCTATGTTATTACAGTTAATACCCAAAGAACTCTATGAGGCTGGTATGATAGTATACCTATTTAACAGATGAGGATTTGGGGGTCATAGAGGTTAATTATGTCTAATTACATCTGGCTATGAAATAGTTGTCAAGATTTTAACCCAGTCTGTCTCATTCCCAAACTTGTTTTTCTCCTGTATCATGAGCGCTCTTACAACTCTTACAACCTCACAGCTGATATTAGATCTCAATCTCATCATAGCCAGAAACACGAGGTAAAGAAGTGAGCTTTACTGAAGAAAGACCACACCCGATGTTAACACTGGAGTAGCACAGAGTTTAGTAAGTCAAGTTAAAAAAAATTAATAAATAAACGTGTCAAGGTTGAGAAAAGCATACTTTCTAATTTAATCAGACTTACATTAAAACTCTAACATTTGTTACCTATGTGTCTTCGGTTAAGTTGCTTAGTTTAAAAAAAGGTATTTGTTTGTTTTCCTTTTTTTTTTTTCTTTTTTTGGTATGTGTTTGTTGATTTGCTTGTAATTTAGTGAAAACGTCTACCTTAACAGAATTTTTGTAAACTAAAAATTTAAGTCAGGTAGAACAAGTAGAGAATTTAGAAGGTCTCAATGATTTGTTTGCAGTCCTAGGGAGAGACACCAAGGATTACTTATGCAGTTAAGGTGTAGTACTGACCAGTGACCTATGTCCTCAGGGCTCCTAATAGTGTATGCCTAACAGAAGCCCTAATATACAACTGCCTGATTTACTCTTATTTCTTCTGAGAAAATAAGAAAATAAATATAAGCTTATATGTTAATGCTAAATCTTATTAAATAATTAATGATTATAGTAGCAATCTATAATTTTGTCCCCAAAATGCTCCTTTACCCTTTGTACCTATGGTATGGGGCCATGAAGAAAAAGCCACACTGGGGGAGTTCCTGTTGTGGCTCAGCAGTTAACAAACTGGACAAGTATCCATGAGGACTCAGGTTCGTTCCCTGACCTTGCTCTGTGGGTTAAGGCTCCTGTGTTGCTGTGAGCTGTGGTGCAGATCAAAGATGCAGCTTGGATTTGGTGTTGCTGTGGCTGCAGCTTAAGCCTATAGCTGCAGCTCTGATTTGACCCCTAGCCTGGGAACCTCCACATGTCATGGGTGAGGCCACCCAAAAAAAAAAAAAAAGAGCCACACTGGCGTTCTATCTGACACCATTCTCCCCTGACAAAGTTTACATGCCTGGAAATGGGCACCTTCCTCAGGAACCTTTGAACTGTAGTATGAGAACTTTGGAACCTTTGAACTGTAGTATGAGAACTTTTTCGTCTCCACGGTGGAAAAATTATGAAGTATTAGTCATATGAAAGATGTCAGTATGAGAAAATTCAGCCAACATGTAGAAAGAAGTAGAATGTGATCCAATACTCAGTTCTTAATCCTTCTCTTGATTTATAAGCAGTTATGATGCAATTCATCCCTCTCTCCTCGTGGGAACTTGGCTCTCAAACATTACATATTCCTGGTTTTACTTCTCCAACTCCAGCTGCTCTTTTCTAAATCTGCCTGCTGGTTCCTCCTTACATCTTCAACATCTTAAACATTGATGCCCCAGGGTTCAATCCTAATTATGTCTTTTCCTCCCAATCTATATTCTCTTCTTTGGTCATCTCATTTCATCACTTTAAATATTCTGCAATGAGGACTTCCTAATTTAAATATCTGAACCCTATACTTGTATATCCTGTTGTTTATTCACAACAATTTGGGTAATTAAAAAGCATATCAAACTTAATATGACTACAACTATACTCCTTGGTCTCTCCTCCACCCCCAATCAGTTCCTCTGTACTTCTCTGGATCCAAGTAAATTACAATCCTTTTTTTCAGTTGCTCAAACCAAAAGCCTAAAAATTAACCATGATTCATTTTTAAAAAAATCTTATACCCTGTCTATTCCCAATAGAAAAACCCGTGTCGGTTCTATCATCAACATGTAACTGGACTCCAATCACTTCACACCTATGTAATGAATCTTGTTTAATTATCTGTCTCCTTGATTAATTCAATAATTTCTGACATAGCTCTGCCATTTATTCTGGCCTAGTCCCAGTAGTTTATTCAGCCTGATCCTGTTACACATAAACCAGGTAAATGCATTCTTTGTTACAATGACTTCTCATCTCACTTAGAGAAAAGGCCTGTCCAGTCACTCTGGCTTAGTCATACTGGTCTTGATATTCTGGCATCTGAATAAAGAGCTGGGGAGAAATAGGGGACAACCATGCTGTTAACTGTCTAAAAGTATTTCTAGTTGAAGAAATGGCAAATGCAAAGGCCTTGAGATAAAACCATGCCTTGCTGCTTAAAACAACCATCAGCAAGACCATGGAGTTTGGACTCATATAAACCCAATGTTCAAAATCTGTCTTTATAACTTACTAACTCTGTGATCTTAGGTAGTGACCTTAGGTAAACCTATAGAAGGGGCAAATGATAGGGAGTCAAATTCCACTGGGATGGTGTTTCTGAATTCCTTTATTTAATAAATATCATCGAATACTCCCTATGAATCTGTCAGAAGCCAAATGTTCTAGACACTTGGGATAAAGCAGTGAACCCAAGAATAAAACCTCATGTCATCATGTAGCACATGTTATAATGATGGGGAGAGAGACATTAGATAAACTAAGTGTGTAAAACAGTTTAGGGAGAGCTGAACAATGTGAGTGGTGTTTGTTGTGATGTTGGCCAATTCAAGACAGGAGTTAATATTTGAAACTAGGCTTACATGAGCCCACATTCCATACTCTTTATAACCTTGAGATATTGATCTCAATCATGACATGCTTCACATTTTCAAAAATGTCCAAAACATAGTACAGTGGTTAGTTTAAAACTTGCTGATAAAGTTGCATTCTGCCAGGAAGTACAAATCCTTTGGAATGGAAGAAGAGGGAAGTTGGGAGAGCCAATTTTGCTTGATGAGCAGGTATAGCAGTAACACTGATCAGGCTTTCTTTACAAGAGAAAACAAAATTATTCCCTACAAAAGTAGCTATGATTTTTGCCTCCTCTCCATGAATTTGGTTACCAAGGAGTCTTGATCAAATACTAAATGCAGATATGTCTTAAGTTGGTAAACCTTTTTTTTTTCAAAGTAGTATCTTAAAATTTTTAAAAATATATTAAAGCACCATTGTGGTAACATTAAGGAAAAATATTTTATCCCACAATCCTACCATGTTAATTAAATAAATGTTTACATTTTTAATATATGAAATTGAATTAGTGTATAGTATTTGTATGTAGGGTTGTAATCAGGGTATAAAACATTTTGCAAACTGCTTTTATGATTCCACTTTATGGTCCACTTTAATGGGTATATATAATAATCCATTGACTAATTGTATCATAGTAACAGCTACACTTTTTCTTAAGACTTAGTTACCTTCTCAGTGACAATTCTATTCCTTTATCTATCACGATTCTAAATTACAATGCCAAACACTAGCTACATGGAGATTTAAAACAAATAAAACTACACAGAAACTACCACCAGAGTCTGATTAAATTGATCTGGGTAGGATAGAAACATTTTTAGTTCTTGCAGTACTTCTGATACACAGGTAGAAATGAAAATCCCTGTGTTACCGAGTGAATAGCCAATTTAACATACTAGCCTTAGGGTGCCCAGGCTTCCTTGCCTCTCCTCTACCCACACCTGGTTATTAACACCTCTTATATCAACTCCACAATCCTGGCCATAGTTTTATAACCTCAGAGTACCCAACTCCTTATTCCTATTACAGCTTACTCAGACGGTCTCAAAAGGACATGCTAATTAGGCGAGAAATCTGGATGCAAATCTGACTCCCTGAATATGCACTTCTCTTCCACTTTGCATATGGTTTTTTAAGACCTTACTTTGAAGTTTCCATTAAACAGAGCTGCCAGAAGACAGGCGGTTCTTCTGTGTTAGAGCAATTGACCTTCATCTTTTCCTCCTTCACTACTTGGAATTTCTACACGGTCAATATATGCACAGTGACATTGTCACTTAACAGAACAGTTTAGTGAACATACAAAATTTTCTCTTGATAATATCCGAGGTATGCTTTGTAAACAGGAAGAGTTTTGTAAACCATTTCTCATGACGAAGGTAGCCAAAGTATTTCTGCATGGCCATAGAAGTGTAAATTAATTAAATCATTTAAAGCAAATGATTGCATCTCATTTGGAGGCCTCCTCCATTATGTGACATATACATACACACATTTAACTCCGCCCAGTTTTTTTCCTATTAATGTTGATGCAATGGGACATCTTTTATATGCATATAACTTACCTGTTCTTTGTTTTGCATCTATATAGGATGATGGATCTTAACTAAGATTATTGTGGTAATCACAATATGTGTAAGTCAAGTGATTATGTTGTGCAATTTTATTTTTTATTTATTTGTCTTTTTAGAGCCACACCCACAGCATATGAAGTTTCCCAGGCTAGGGATCAAATTGGAGCTGCAGCCCATGGATCTAAGCTGTGTGTGCAACCCTACACCACAGCTCAAGGCAATGCTGGATCCTAAACCCAATGAGTAGGGCCAGGGATCGAACCCGTGTCCTCATGAATACTAGTTGGGTTCATTAACCACTGAGCCATGATGAGAACTTTTTTTTTTTTTTTTTTTTTTTGCACTTTTTAGGGCCACACCTGCAGTACATGGAAGTTTGCAGGCTAGGGGTTGAATCAGAGCTACAGCTGCTGGCCTACACCACAGCCATGTGGGATCCAAGCTATCTGCAACCTACACCTCAGCTCATGGGCAACATGAGGCCAAGGATCAAATCTGCGTCCTCATGAATACTAGTCAGATTCATTTCCACTGCACCACAATAGAAATTCCATGTTGTACACTTTAAATTTATATAGCGCTATATGTCAATTATCTCAGTAAAGCTGAAAAATCATACACATGTGTACTTATGTGTAAAGTTTTTAAAGTATTATTTAATTTACAGAATTTACTCAGAATAAACAAATCCTGACCTTGTGTACAATGTATTCATGTTGAGTAAAACCACACGAATCCCACTTTGAACAAAGCAGAAGACATCAATCGCTTCTGAAGAAGTCAGTTGTTTAGGACCTTTTGATAACTTCCTGTAATCTTGCTTAATCAAAACCAATATTCTACTGTCATGAAGAATTTAACAAGTGAAACTGAATGACGTAAAGACTAAATTTAGATTCTATGAATTTTTAGATTCCATAATTTTAGTGAGATTTTTTAAAGTTTCCTGGTTATCAAAAAACATCTCAGAGCTGTTATTATAGAGAACTCAACCAATGATATTAACAAGAATTTTTCTTTAATACTAAATTGTATGATATCTCTACTTATTCTCTTATATAAAATAATCAAATCTAGCACTTGTACAAAAAAAAAAAAAATAAGACATATAGAAGTCCCTCCAAAAACTATTACAGTTTTCTTAACAGTTAAATGAATTGTATGGATTCAATTACTCTACCAGTCACATTTCATGAATGTCCTATCAATATCCCTCACTCGGTGGCATCTTTGCACAAGGAGTAGGATTTTAGGAACTTGGGTAAAGGGAAAAATAGAAGAGTAATAGTCAAGAGCTACAAAATTGCTATCTATCCTACATGTTATCTACCCATTTATGATAGATAATACATATGTTTCCTTAAAGATATTTTGCACAACATGGATATATATATATATATATATATATATATATAAAAGCCCAAACACAAATTATGTACATCAAACAGTAGAATTTTTAATAGTGTCAATTATACCCCAATAAAGCTGCTTAAAAAATAAAAATATCATGCAAATTTCAGTACTATACTGAGTAGTAATATAGTAATAATAACAACTAGTTTATGGTAACATATTGATACAAATTTAGATTTTGGTGTTCATAAATTAATCTAATCTTAATTCCATTGCTAATTTACCAATAACATTAAGAAATACATTTCTGATTTTGGAAGAACCTCCAAGCTACAGGCCTAACCAGTAACATCCTTACACCTGGGCAAAGGCCTAATGAACCAACTGGGTCCCTCCCTCTGGGATTTTGACTCCACATGGACCAAAGAGTCTTGAGGGCTAAGGTATGTTTCCACCTGGATCCCATGCCTTCCTCTTTAGGCCATGTCCTTGGTATCTGGGACCCAAAAACTCCTTGTCCAAATGACTCTACACCTACTTCCAGAGCCTTCTCACTTCCACTGTGGAAATCATGGAGCATGAGTACAGACAACGTGTAGGTACTTGCATGAGTTGCACTGCAGAAACAAGGTAGCCAAATCCACGCACAAGTATGGATATATGCATTGTGGTCAAGATAGAGTAAGGAGTTGGAAGATGAGAGCAGCAGATTTGAGCCAGGGAACTGGCTTCCCTTGTGCTATCACATCCTGGTGAAAACAAAATAAAAAACAAACCTCAGGAGTCAGAAATTCTGTATTTTAACCTAGCCTTTTTCTAAATGTTATGAAGAGCTATTTGCCAAAGTCAGAAGAATTGAGTTTTTCCGTATTTGGAAACAGAGGATGTGAGCCTTTATGGGCACTTTTCCTTGGGTTCTACAAATACAGATCTGCATTCTGATCATCTGTAACTGTAGGGTCACAGTCCAGGTTGTAAATGCTAAAGTGAGGATAATGTCCATTTCATTGGGAAACCAATGAGAACTGGGATAGAGTGAGGTTAATGTCCAGAATCCAAAGGAGTCTTTGCATCAGCAGTGAAAATCTCAGGTATTATATTAACTGAAATGTAACATTCTACACTGAATATAACAAATAGTCTATTCGCCGATTCTGAAGAAAATCTTCTGCTTTAAAATTATTTTGTAATTTTAATCATTTAAATGTTATGTGTGATTTTTTTTTTTTACAAGTTACTAACAGTCTATTACCAAATTAAACTTTCTTTCTTTCCTTCCTTCACTGTACCTGTGGCATATGGAAGTTCCCAGGCTAGAGGTCGAATCAGAGCTTCAGCTGCCAGCCTGTGCTACAGGGCAATCTGAGCCATGTCTGCAACCTACACCACAGCTCACAGCAACTCCAGATCCCCAACCCATTGAGCAAAGCCAAGGACTGAATCCCCATTCTCATGGATCCTAGTCAGGTTCATTACTGCTGAGCCATGATGGGAACTCTAAAATATATTTTTAAAACTCTACATGTGGAGACATTTGAGGCAGAGAGAAAGAATAAGGAGAATGGTGAACTGCAATCTTTTCTGCAGGTGATTGCAATTCTTTTTGCTAATTTGGTTTTGAAATGTTTTTTATTGTGTTTATTCAAAAGTTGTTTATCATTAAAATGCATAGGTTACGTTTGTAAATATAGACTAGATTCAGCTATAAGCCTGGAAAAAAAGTGTTGGGATTCTGCCAGTGGTCCCTACATTCATGTGTTCATCAATTGACTTTCGGCAAATACGAAACTAATAAAATCGGGCTTAAGAGAAATGAGGAACCCAAGTTCTTTTGAATATAATTTAAATTGAGAGGCTCCATGTTCATTTTGTGTCCTTGGCCCTTCCACATCTGTTGGCCCCAGAGCTCTCTGGCACCAGGTGGCCAGGTTTCTCCCAGGTTTATGCCTTTGACTGTGGAGCATCTCCAGTCTCCATTTTTCAGAGTTTGTGTTAATTGCTCAACATAGCTCTTGGAGTCAAACTTTTGGTGCTTTTCTGAGCATCTCAAGTTTTGGAATTTAGAAACACATTCAGTAATCTGTATGTGCTTACCCTCATATTCAAAATCAGAAATCCTTATAATATTTCCCCAGAGCTCTCAATAGCTTAATCTAGCCCTGCTGTTACCCTGTAGGCTACTGGTGTTGCTGATTTCCTTCTTCATTATATTGAACACTAGGAGCATCTACGTAACAAGTGGGAAATAAATGCTGCCCATTTAATCTCTGTTATCATCTTATAGTTCTTTTGCTTACCACCAGGGAGGATGGCTGAACTGCGCTGCCTAAAATCCCCAAAATGTTGCTAAATAATCAAAAATTTTTTAGTCTAAGAAGTGCCGACATGTATTTCACAACTATTACTATCTTATTTTATTTCTTAAATGAATCCTATGTGAATTAGATATGCACAAAATGGGTTTCTGAGGTGTTCTATCTTTGAGGAATGTGAGATAAATAGATAAATATGTCCCCTAAAAATACCTAATATCCACTATCTGGTTTCTGCAATGACTTTTAATACTCAACAAAAAGTAAGAAAACCCACTGTTTCTCATGATGTCCTATTGCCAATATTTAAGATGACTTCCAGAGCAACAGTAGTAATGGTTAAATTGCTCTGTTCATGGCTTCTTAAGACTCAGTTTTCAGTTTCTTCAAGCCGAGTTAGCAATGCTGCTGCATGCTTCCTTCCTACCTCCAAACTTTGCATGTGCCATGCTCCTCGACGTCATTCCCCAAGTGGGGAAAGGAAAGTCATGTTAATGCTAGATGAACATGGGATCTTTTACAAGTTAAGAGAAGGCTTCACTTTTTTCTTCATCTCTGCTTATCTCTTAATTTTTTTTGTTAATTTATTTATTCAGTAAATACTACATGATTATAAGCACTGCTCTAGACAAAAACCCCTGCCCTTATAGAGTTTACTTTCTAAACAGCTAAGGTAGTCAGTGGAGGTGGGGATGAAATACTCAAGTTCATCAGATGGTAAACACATTGCTAAAACCATGGCAAGGAAGAGAAATGCAAAGTGCTATTGTGGGTAAGGCTTAAATTTGAAATACGGTGCTCGGGAAAGGCCTTCCTGAGATGGTAACATTTTAAAGAGTAATTGAAGATCAAGGGGTTAGGAATACAGTGATTGAGGCCCAGAGATGAAAGGTAAGATCACACATATAGGCAGAAGCCAAATAGTACAGACCATTGTAAAAATTTTGGTACTCACGTGGATAAGACATCATTGCAAAGGAGTGGCTTCGTCACTGAACCAAACATGGGTCCACTGGCTCACACACAGTAAAGACAATCTACTGACACCCAGCTGTGGTCAAGGAAAGTGCCCTGTTGATTCCAAGGTGCCAAGTAAAGAGTCCGGCATATCTAAGGCTCAGACCACCCAAACTCCCCTGAAGTTTCAGGGAGGTGTTTTTAAAGGCAAGGTGAGGGAGGGGCGTTGCAGGGTTTGTGATGAGCCCACGCACAATTCTCTGATTGGTTGATGGTGAGGTAACAGGGTGGTGTCACAGGGTTAACAAGATCAGTTCTCAGGCACGGGTCATCAGGGGCCTGTGGGCTCATGGTCATCAAGCAGTTAATTTCTTCCATTTGGTGGTGGTTTTAGCATCTGTTAAACAACTCAGGAAATCTGCATCAGGTACTATTATCTAGGTACTTCAAGAGGAGCTAAAGCAAAGGATATGGGAGAAGGGTCTGTCTTGGGAACACCGCACAGGGTCTTGCTCAGTTATAGCCTGACTTTATGTGTATTTCAAATGAATCATATGGGTTGCTGCATTGAAAACAGCCTAAAGTGGGAGACAATGTAGAAATAGAAAGACCAAATAAGATGCTTTCACAGTAATCAATGAGAGGGATGATTGTGCCTTGGGCCAGGTGCTAGCAGGGGAAGAGTAAAAAATAGTCCAAGTGACATGATTTATGGATGAATTGAATATGGAGTGGGTAAGGAGAAGATAAATTGGCTGACCTGAGGATGTTAGGTGAAATAAATTGGGGGAAATGGAGTTCCATAAACAAAGTTGAAGACAGTAGCAGGGAGAACAAGTGATACTGGGAGGGAAAAATCAGTAACACATGGTAGGGGCACCTTATGCTTGAAATGCCTATTGAACATGCAAATAGAGATATCAAATAGGCAGCAAAAAATCACTAATGTGGAGTTCAGGAGAATGATCTGGTCTATATACATAATCTGGAAGTTCATAGTATGTTGATTTTACACATAGCTATGAAACTGAAAGAAATCATTTTCATTCAGTTTTCGGGAAAGGATGCAAAACAAAATTTCCTTGCTAAAGTCTTCAGATGGAAAACTTTGATAACTGTAGCAAGGAAATAAAGGGAAAAAATTAAAAAGAGACCCTAGGACAGAACCACAAAAAGGAATGTGGATTCTAGAAAACAGGGTGTTTGAATTGCTTCAAGACAGGGGTGTGATCAATGCTGCTGGGAGGTCAAATAGATGAAGACTTTGAAGTGAGCAAAGGATTGGACACCATGGAGATGGGTGAGCTTGTCAAGAACTGTTTAAGTGTGGCAATGGGAGCAAAAACTCAAAGTGGTTTCAGAAGGGGGAAAATTAGACACTGACCAATTCTGTAGATTCCTCTTCTGAAATAAAGCAGCTAATTGAGGTGTTACCTATAGAAGACATGGCATAAATAGATGCTTTTCTTTACAAGGAGGAAATTTAAACATTTTTGAGTGCTGATGTAAAGTATCCAGTCTATATAGAGAAATAATAATGATGAAAGTGAGGTAGCAGATGTGACATCCCTGAATGCACAAATGGCCTTCGGTAGGAGATCAGCCAATTTGACGTCAGTAACAGGAACGAAAGGAGGGTATATAGATGTTGACACAGGTAAGTAGATGTGATGGTGGGAGTTTATAAACGGCTTTTTAAAGCTCTTCTCTATATTTCTAAAATAGGATCTACATAATCAGTTGAGAATAACAATGGGTGAGAAGGCATTAAAAGATTGAGCTGGATGTGAAACTATAGTCATTCAGAAGAATAGATGAGTTAATGGACTAAGACTCATTTGATGTCAGTGGTCCTGATATGAAGAAAGAACTGTTAGGAGTTCCCTGATGGCTCAGTGGGTTAAGAATCCAGGGTTGTCACGGCTGGGGCACAGGTCACTGAGGTGGTGTGGGTTTAATCCCTAGCTTGGGAAATTCTGCATTCCGTGGGCATGGTCGTTAATAAATAAATAAATAGATAGATATAACAATTGGAGTGGCTGGGGGTATGTGCATTTCTCTAGTTACATTTATCTGTGATGATGCTAGCTCAAGGTAGACGAAAATTTATTTATTTTTCTAAAATTGGGGCTTTGCCAGGGAAGTTTTGGAAATGGAGAGAACGCCAAAGAGTTTGAGAATGTAATAGTTTAAGATGGCAAAAGAGCAATATTGAAGATGGGGCGGGGGAATAAAGAATAATAAAAGGATACATTACTTCTCCTGGTGGGGTCAAACAATTGTTGGAGTCAGAGTGTGAGAGGAAGTCCCATGGCAAAATAGTCTATGTGAATCTGTGTGGCAGAAATTGAGATTTTGGAAGGGTGTAATTATTATTAATGACCCATTTAGGACATCATTATAAGAAAGACTGAGTTCTTTGTAAGGTAATAGAACTAGGTCAAGGCCTAAGAAAAACAGTGTACCTGGATACTGGCATCAAGAAATACCACAGAAGAGATGTTAGAGATCAACACAGAGCCAGTAATTAAAATCTTCAAGGAATGGGAGGAGGCCTGGGCAGGTAATGAATAAATGATGCTATTGGAGAGCTAACAGGTGATAGAGTCTGATGATGTAAGATTCAAAGTGAGGGGAACTCACGTCCCACTCTGGGGGAAAGGTTCACAACAAAGAGGAGGAAAAGAAGATAAAAACATATATTTAAGAATATACTTCAAAAAAAATTAAATGACAGAATGGGTAAGGTTGAATAGAAGATGATGAATAAGCTGTTTACTTTGGGACATATTGAGCTGGAGGTGCCTGTAGTACATCTATATGGTAACTGGTGCAGAGCATGTATAAGACACATACCTGAAGCTCAAGCAGGTGATACAATCTTGGGAATAAGTAGTGATAACGAAGCACAGACACCCATGGAAAATCCTTAAGTGAGTCATGGACTTTGAGGCCTTAGAAGAGAAAGGTGGCCCAATAAAAATGTTTTGAAGTCATTCATATTATTAAAATTGTATCAGTAGCAGCAGTGATGGTAGGGCTATAAGGTAACTAGTGGTAGCAGTAGTGATAAAAATAAAATACTAACCATAAGGATGAGTTAAATCAAGAGCTATTGTCCACAGGTTTACTAAAAATCATGTCCTAAATTGTATTTGATTGCATTAGTCTTAATGTCAAGAACATTACTTGACTTCAAATTGGCCAAAAAAAGGGTGTTGAATGAAAAAAAACCAAAAACTGAGCATTTTCTCTAAAAGAGTTGATTAAAGCGATATGTAACTGAAACATCTTGAGTGAAATTCAAGAATCTTTACTCTCACCCTTGGTCCCCAAGTTTTGCCATTTTATGCGTAGGGTAGTTTAGAGGTTTGTGTACCACTCAGATCCTCTCTATTTTCTTAAAGCCAGTCTCCAGGGAATGAGGACCATGTCAGGGAAGCTGGACTAGAGGATCAGCATAGAAATAACAAAGGTGCCAAATGCACTATTTTCTGTTTGTAACCACAATTACTAAATAATCCTAAGTATCTAATGTTCTCCTAGGATCTGTCCTGGTCTTCCTCATGCCATAATTCCTTACCTACGTAAACCCCAGTGGAGAATATAGCTTAGGCTCAAGCTGAAACGCTCAACACGCAAACTTTACAGATGGGGAAAATGAGTTTAGAAAAGCTGTTACTTGTAAAGTGCCAGGAAACTAATAAATTGTAGAGACTCGATATTTTTTTTTTTATACCCATTGAAGTGAAAGCCCAAGCATTGGCTATAGAATATACATCATTTAGAACTAAAAAATGGTATTCTCAAAATATACCCAATTTATAGTGATTTAAAATTTTCCTGATTTGTCCTCAAACCATATATACCTACCAACTCTGTTGGCAAAAAGAGCATTTAGTCTTTTTTTTTTTTTTTTTTTTTTTTTTTTTTTTTTTTGTCTATTTGCTATTTCTTGGGCCGCTCCCGCGGCATATGGAGATTCCCAGGCTAGGGGTCTAATCGGAGCTGTAGCCACCGGCCTACGCCAGAGCCACAGCAACGGGGGATCCGAGCCGCGTCTGCAACCTACACCACAGCTCACGGCAATGCCGGATCGTTAACCCACTGAGCAAGGGCAGGGACCGAACCCGCAACCTCATGGTTCCTAGTCGGATTCGTTAACCACTGCGCCACGACGGGAACTCCAAAGAGCATTTAGTCTTAAAGGGTATAAACCAAACACAAGTTACCCAGCCTCCATGATATAAAATCATTTTCAAAATGCTACATTTATGCAATGGGATTTGTCCTAAGACTTATGGCCACAATAGGATTAAGGAGCTGACATGAATAATTTGGGAAAGATAGACTTTAAGTCAATGGTTCATGTTTCCGTTATTTATATAACATTGCCACAGTTCAGAACAACATGTGAAATATGTTAAAGTCCCTTTTGAATTATACCATGAATTTGCCCTCTGCCATTGTGTTTTTGTGTGTGTGTGGTGACAACTTTTGTTACTCTTTATAACATACAGCATTTATCAGAGTTTAACTCATTTTTAAGAAATTATTAAAAGTATAGTTAACTGTGACGTGTTTTAAATTGGTTTTTACTTAGAGATGTTTGACAAATGAAAAATGGAAAAATGCCATTCACTATAACACTAAATAACCATGTACTATATTTTAAATTTTTGTTTGTTTTTCCATTCATATATTTTGATAACAGTTACATCAAACATGCTTACATTTCGGGCAACTATCTTTAAAATGAAAGAGTATCTTACACCTCTCAAAATCTTCACCTTTAATGATAGCCATAATAATAATGCTTTGATTTTTATATAGTTCAAAAGTATAATTATTAGAGAAAATTATATTCAAATTTATTTTATTTTACATATATATTTTTTTTAATTTCTAAAGTGAAATTTACTATCCAGTTGGCATTTGTTTTAATAATTATTCTTAAAATTCATTGGAAAAATCTCTAAACCTTTCCATGCAACAAAATTTTGCTCCAAAAACTGCTACTTTGTTTCCGATAAATTATCATGCAGGCTTCTAAAACTTGGAGAAAAATATCCAAAGGGATTACCCAAAGTTAAGAAATTAAGTATTACCTACATTTAATGTCTAAGGGAATAGAAGACAAGTCCCATTTTTTATTCACTATAGTCTGATTAATTTTCTGATACCATATTTTAAAATGGTGACATTTCTGGTTTATATCAGGCCAATCCAGATAGTCCAATTTATCACAAAGGTGTTTAAGGCTAATGGGTAATGACTAGAAAAGATATGAGATAGAATGGGGAAAAAGAGGATCTGAGAGGGACTCAAATTTGATAGGATGTTAGAATAAAAACTTCTTTAAAATCTGAAATGTGCAGAGCCTTGATGGTTAAATGGAACAGATTTTATAAATGAGTGTGGAGATGTGATTGAACACACTGGGGAGACGTTGTATTTTTCTTTTTATTGTGGTCCTGATTAAAAAGAAAATAGCAAAGGTTGTTACCTGGTAAAATATATCCAACACATGTGCCTCTGTAAATTTTTAGACTTTGATAAGGGGAAAGAAAAAGAAGATGTCAGTAATGAAATGAATCTTGAACTTTGGCCATGAAGGTAAATGTGATGCTTTGAATGAACCGACATCTTGTTTGACTAGAAATAATCATGGTTCCAATTTCTTGTCAAACATGTTAGTTTCTTGCTGTCAGAGAATGCTATTCCATTTCTGATACTTCGGCATCAGTCCTTTGCTATTACAAAACCAGTGCCGTCGGCTGTCAGGACTTCACAGTTTCAATTGGCAGACTTATCTGTCTTCTGCAGGATGAGACAGAAATGTTTCTCATTCAGAGGCGGCTCCAGTGGAAGAACGGCAGCAGCCCCAGGAAATTTGAGTACATTAGCTTCAAAGGACCTGTCTGCCACCCTTCTGACAGTCTGCTCTGCAAAGTGCCTTCAAATCTCTTGTTCCCTGGGCGGTTTTTCTCTGCATCTTAAATATGGATTGTTGGCATTACATATAAATTCAGCGATTTCTACGTTTTAATGTTATTTACACAAATAGAAGAACAAGCCATAGCGTTTTCACTCAATTGGTGTTAGTCATTTCGGGTAAATTGCATAAAAACCATGGGGAAAGATGACAATGTGTCTTAGATAAAAATAAATGTCGGTAGGAGAGATCAAAACAACAGAATGAATGGAATGTTATACGGTTAGCCTGTAACTTTAAAAAGAGTTTTCTCCTTTAAGGAAAATGTTAACTAGTCATTTCAGTTATTATTTAATATTTACAACACAGAGGAGTTGTCAGAAGAAGTCATGGTGATTTAGTTATTTGAAAAGAAGGCAGTAATTACTTCTGGGCTTCAGAAAGGGTACAAACCGCTTCCAAGGATCATATCTGCCTTTTCCCTTTCATTTTGTCCTTGCTACTTCCTCAGCTCCTCCCACCCTTCTCCCCAAAGAAGGCCAATGAAGCTGCTAGAGGTCAAGGGTGTGTTGTGTGTTCCTTTTCCCAACAGACTGCATCTCCTGGTATTTATATGCCTCTAAAATTTTATTAAGTGGCTCATAATCTAGCCATTGAATATTTTATTACTCCATAAAATCTGCAAACATCTCTACTCAAAAAATCCCAACCTTTTCTCTAGTATGGGAAAATAACCTGTAACACTGAAAAATGTCAGCGACCACAGCTGGATTCGACTGTTTGTTTTGGTGGAGACAAATAAACTCTAGAGAGATTATTTCTTTAGTTTTCATTGTTAACATGCTGTGTCGGTAAATCATAGGGTCTATCTTCCTGAAAAATTATTTTGCTATTATTTTTTGTTTCTCTTGGCCACCACACACTCAGAACAATTCCAACTGATGAATAAATCATTTATCTCACTGTCTTACTCACTGTCTTTGCATGAAGCAATTCCGGGTCTTTTTTCTTATTTAGATAAATGTTAAATAGCCTTTGAAGGCATAACCATAAAAAGCAGTTCATGGAACAATGATAATCAGAATCCTCCATGACAAAAAAAAAAAATATTATTTTGCATCCTATATGCTTTGCTTCAAAGAGAAATAAAATATCTTTTAAAATTAACACCCAATTTTATTAACGTAGAGTGTAATATAATCTACGTTTTCGTAACCCAGAGTGCGTGGAAACCTAACAAACGACTGCTTAATGTGATCAATAGAAATAACTGTGCTGGATAATTGTTATTTAATACTGATTTACTTCACATGAGGGCCCACGAAAACGTACAATGCCAACATGTGGTGCTGTCTCCGCAGGGATTTGATTATTATTTGATTCTTATTAAGTGCCTTGGCCTCATACGCATTTGTAGTTATCCCCACTAAAACACAGTTGCTAATTACATTAGGCTTTTCTCATAGGAATTTTGTTTCCAATTTTATACTTATCTTTAGTGCTTTTCTCTGGTAAAATCTTTCATATCTCAAGCAAGCGGCAGAATCCAAATGAAAAACATTAATATCATTAATGTATTATCCCCTATGGACTTTTCATCTCTCTCTGTATATAACACGGGCTCAGGTATTTTATGTAGAAAGCATTTATCCAGTGTTTTGTTTCAGCTAGGAGTTAAGAATTCCATTCATTCCATAAGGAATGTTTGTAAATGAAGGAGGTTATGAAACGTCTAATTTTAATAAGGTTTACGTAAAACTACCTTTAGGAATTAATGGGAACACAGAGGGAGACTGATTCATTCTGAAGGGGTTTGCAAAGATTTATACAAACTGCTACCTTAAAGGAAAAAAAAAATCAGTGAATGTAAAAGCTATTTCGGAAGTTCTCTTGTGAAGCAGGTTAAGGATCTGGTCTTGCCACTGCAGCAGCCTGGGTTGCTGCTGTGATGCAGTTTCGATCCCCTGGCCCAGGAGCTTCCACATGCTGTGGTGTAGCCAAAAAAGGAAGGTGCACTTCATCTCTGCTTGAGTACATTCTTTTAAAATAAAACTCTTCTTTTTCTGATTGTGTGTTTGCATGTGTTTGTGTGTGTAGACAGAAAATATCACTGGACAGGAGATTAAGGAAGAAAAAAAATTTTTTGCACCATTAACTACAGATTATATAAATAGTATTTTAAGAAAAATGAATCTAGACTGAGCCTTTGGCGCACACTTGTACCTCTAGATAAACAATCAAGGAATGGGTTGCCAATCCATAGTCAGTGGGGCAGTGGGACTTAGCACACCAAATGTTCAGGAAATGTGACACAACTAACTATTTCATTTATGTGTCCTGGAACTTACAACAAATATTTAGTCATACCCATTATCAAGAAGGAAAACAAACGAATTAGAGGTGCTTCATTCTTTTGCTCATCTGCATGTTCTGTGCTTGACTGTAGAGAAGTTCTAATTAAAAAAATATTTAAATATCTATCAGCCTGAAAATAAAAATATGCATATTGCTAAGCTTGCTACTTTTTGTAAGCATTGATGTTCATTGACTTTGATTTACATAATTCTAATTTGTCTATTTTAGAAATCAATATTGCTGTAAAATGAAATATTTGCACAGGAGAGAATACAAGCTGAGAAAAGGGACCAGTTTTAATATTATCATGGAAAATGATCTATGTTCATTTACGATATGATGATCCAATCTTTTTCTTCCCTAAGTGTCATTCTCTAAATAGTGAGGCAGCTTATTCTCTAATATTTAGTGCCTAAGTTGTTTCTTATTAGAAATTGTATGGCTTAAAGCTGACATTTTCCTAATAGCAGTATGGCTTTTCCTACATTTTATATCATTAAAAATTATGCATGCCTCAACAATGGCATATCCCAGTTGAGTCATATCAATGTAAATAAAAATGCAAAGAGGCAAAGTCGATAATATTACCAAAAAATTGGTGTTTAGGGTATAATATGGAGATTCATACTGCACAGATGTTCGGCAGAAATGAGATCTGCACCTCAATTGAGTAAGAGTATTACCTGTTTTATTGCTCTGCCTATGTACAGCAGGCAAGGGTAGAGAGACTGTGACCTTGAATGCATCACAGAAGAACATGCTGCTTCAGAATTAAAAAAAAAAAAAATCACTGCTCAAAGGCAAGTATGTTCAAACAGGAAGAAAAAATATGATAATAAAAAAGTTAAAAGTTAGAAAAATTAAACTAACAAACATAGCAATATCTAGTGTTTAGATTTAGGGTAGCAGCTGTGAATGCATAAATTTAGTCAAGATAAAAGAAGTGAAAGAGGAGGTATTTTATTTTTTCAGTGAGACTGAGGATTCAAAGAACACACAAGTCCCTGCCATTTCTGCAATTATCCACAATGTGATTATTGTCTGTTTTATCTAGGAGAGCCACTCAAAAGCATTTGATTTTGTGTAGTTTGTGCCAAATTACTTTTTTTCCAGAATAGGTCTGCTTATCTATCTACCTTCTATTTAAGTTTAGATGTCTCAATTTCTTTCTTTTTTTTTTTAAGGGCCACACCCACAGCATATGAAAGGTTCCAGGCTAGGGGTCAACGTGGAGCTATAGCTTCCAACCTATACCACAGCCACAGCAATGGCAGGTCCAAGTCACATCTGCCATCTATGCCACAGCACACAGCAACACTGGATCCGTAACCCACTGAGCTAGGCCAGGGATTACACCCACGTCCTTATGGATACTAGTAGGGTTCGTTTCCACTGAGCCATGATGGAAACTCCCAAGACGTCTCAATTTCTAAAGCTTTGAAAGTAATAGAAATAGTAGCTACTAATTAACTTCAAAAGGGACAAAAGTAATTTCTAATAAAACTTGGGCAACATCACCACTACCACCATACACACACACAAATCCTCCAGTAATTCTCTAAACCAAGGAGAGGCACTGTCCTAACCTCTCTCCTTTGTTTCAGCTTGACTTTCCTTCTTAATTAATGTAGCATTAATTAAATCTGAAAGAGAAACATTTCCTTCAATTTGGATTTTCCTTTACTTATGTATATGTAGGCTCTGTGACCAATAGACAAACCAATGCATTTATTTCACAGTATAGACATATATATTGCCAAAACAAAAGCTGGAACCCACATTTCCTCAGTAGAAATCAGACTTTTTCTTTCTCTCAATAACTTTACCTCAACAATTGTAGGTGTTCAGGAGAATTTCAACACATCTTACACATTGCCTATATCTGTGAATATGCATAAGAGGGAACCTGTTATGCCATCAGAATTTGCAAAGTGTAGTTTACCATGGCACATCCCAATGGAACTTTAAAAAACCCTTTCTGGCCATATTGACTCCCCTTCAAATATAGAATTTGAAAGAATGCCACTATTCATCTGGGTGTCCTCTGTTCTTCTCACATATCTAACACCAAATGTCAGCAAACTTAATCATCATTTTCTAGAATAATTTTTTTTCTAACTGGGAAAAACCACTTCAGCATTTTCATGAAAGCGTAGAAATCAGTTTATTCACCCCGTTTCATGTTCTATGTGAAGATAAGCTTATTAAAACAAGTTTTGAAAAGACGTATCTTTTCCTACTATGAGCCGATAAGAAATGCTTCTTCTTTGCCTAAAGTTCAATTAAAATTGTATATATTTATTATAAACAAATTATTTACAAAACAAACATCATCCAAGATGGTGGATCACATAAAAGTGTAATCAAAACAGGTTACATGGGAGTAGACTGCACTTATATTAAGGATTAAAAAATAAGTATGACTTGAAGAACTAGAGGAACAGTGGTCAAAAGGCTCAAGCCCAACTGGCAGAGAATTTTGTAGAAGAATCCTAGGATATATGACTGAATAGAATGTCAGAATTTGAAGACAAATTTGACATGCAAGTCTATAAAGATGTATAACATAATAATTGGAGAAAATATGTTAATATGTCTCTATGAAAAGTAATTATTTGTGCTATTTATGTGTAAGATTTATTAATTGGAAAAATGCAAAAATACTAAATAAGAAGTGTTTCAGAAGGCCTTCTGAAGACAGGTGAAGGACCCTGGATAAAAAGGATGACTGAAATCCTTCTGTACATATTTGATGAATTTCCTCTGAACACTCTTAAAACCAGTGCTGAAAGAGTCTTATGTATTAAAATTAGCAAATATACAAGGACACCAATTTGAGATAGTTTTTCTCTTGTCTTTCATATCCAGTAGAAGAACATATATCTTCAACGTCTCCATATTTACCTTTAGGAAACCATAAAAAACAAACAAACAAACAAACAAAAACCTGAAAAGACAACCTATGGAATGGAAGGAAACAGATGCAAGTGATGCAACCGAAAAGGGCTTAATCTCCAATATACAAGCAACTCATACAACTTAACAACAGCAAAAAAACCAAAGAACCCAATTGAAAAATGGCCAGAAGACCTAAATTGACTTTTCTCCAAAGAAGATATGTGGTTGGTCAACAGTCACATGAAAAGATGCTCAACATCACTAATTATTAGAGAAGTGCAAATCAAAACTACAGTGAGGTACCACCTCACACTAGTCAGAATGGCCACCATTAATAAGTCTACAAATAAGAACTGTTAGAGAGGATGTGGAGAAAAGGGAACTCTCCTACACTCTTCATGGAAATGTAAATTGGTTGGTATAACCACTATGGGAAACAGAATAGAGGTTCCTCAGAATACCAAATATAGAACTAAGAGATGATCCAGCAATCCCACTTCTAAGCATATATTTGGATAAAACAATAATTCAAAAAGATACATGTACCCTTATGTTTATAGCAGCACTATTCACAATTGCAAAGACATGGAAGTAACCTAAATGTTCGTGGACAGTTGAATGGGTTAAGAATATGTGTTACATACATACACTGGAATACTACTCAGCTATTAAAAAGCATGAAATAATGCCATTGGCAGTGATGTGGATACAACTAGAGATTCTCAAACTAAGTGGTGCCAGAAAGAGAAAGATCGATAACATATGATAGCACTTACATGCAGAATCTAAAAGGTGGCACAAATGAACCTATCTACAAAACAGAAACAGGCTCACAGACACAGAGAATAGACTTGTGGTTGCCAAGGGGAGGAGGGAGGGAGTGGAATGCACTGAGAGTTTGAGGTTAGTAGATGCACACTATTACATTTATGATGGATAAGCAGTGAGGTCCTACTGCATAATGCAGGAACTATATCCAGTCTTGGGATATATCATGATGGAAGATAATGTAACTATAAATGTAATAAATTCATTGAGTAATAAAAAAAGAAAGGGAATGTACATATATGTATGATCAGGTCACTTTTCTATAGAGCAAAAATTGGCACAGCATTGTAAATCAACTATAATTTAATTAAAAATTTTAAAAAATTAAGATGCTGGGGCAGTATGAACTAATATTCAACATGTGCCTACCTTAAAACCCAGCAGTTTGGCTTCCAGTATTGTTGATTACTCAAATTCAGCAAAACACACATGTACAAATGTGTGTAATATCTTTGATTTTAAGATATTATACAAACTTGCAAACCATCCAAATTCCAACAACTCTGAAATGCCTAAAAAATATCAGGTATATTCATGAAATAGAGTAATATGCAAAGATAAAAAATGAGCTGCTGCTGCATACGATGACATAGAATGTTCTAACAGATAAAGAGTATATATTGTGATTCCATTCACACGAATACCAAGATGTATATTCTTTGAATTTTAAACTCGGTATTAAATTTGCTCTGGCATTGCAGTGAGCTGTGGTATAGGTCACAGACGTGGCTCAGATCCTGCGTTCCTGTGGCTGTGGTTTAGGCCAGCAGCTACAGCTCTGATTTGACCCCTAGCCTGGGAATCTCCATATGCAGTCCTAAAAAGACCAAAAAAAAATTCTTAAATATGATTCTTTTCATCTTCATGCACAGACATATTTTTGTCATTTTTAGCATTTATTCTGTGGAATATATTACAGTTACTTATACTTTGGTAACTGTAACTAACTGGATGTTTCCTTGAAATCTTTATGAATGAACAATTTTAGCCCTGTAGCTAGGATGAAAAAAAAAAATCATAGCACTTCTTAAATAAGTCACAAGTTTGGTCAGCAAAAATTTAAAAACAAAATGTTAAAATTGTGCTTGAAAATATACCATTTCTTCCACAAGTAAAAGATTACCTATATGCTTATATGCATTCAAAATTTGGCTACAGTTTACCTAACTAACACCTGGGCACAAAATGTATTTAACTTCGGTTCTTTAGCTATTACTATCTCATGGCTTGACTATCTTTCATGTCCTTTTCATCATATTGAATTTTTATTCATTATGCAGGTTTAGATTCAAGTGCTCTGATCTCTAAGAAATCTCCATAGAGTCCCCCTGTCAGATGAATTGCTATTTCCTCTGGCTTCACTCAGTATCTGGGAGTACATCCTGGTTCAATGTTTATACTAATTTGACTTTTAATTATTTCATTTATTTATATATCTATATCTGTCTTGGCTAATATTTTCAAAAGCAGTAGGACCAATCATCCATGACCACCTTCCATCCATGACTCACACAACATCCAGAATGATACGCTTTTCAAATAGACATAATATTTTAAAACACTTTTAGATTCAGAGCAAAATTGAGCAGAAAATAGGGAGAGTTTACACATATCCCCTGGGTCCTCATACACAGCTTCCCCTCCATCCACGTAGCACACAGAGTGGTCCGTTATTAACAATCTGTGAAATTTCACTGACGTCATTGTCACCGAAAGGCCACAGTCTACACTAGCATTCACTCTTGGTGGTGTACAATCCATGGGTTTTGAAAAATGTGGAATGTCAGATATTCACCATTATAGTACAATATAAACATCATTTCACTGCCCTAAAAATCCTCTACTCAGCTTACTCATCTCTCTCTCCTTTCCCCTAAACCCTTGACCACCACTGATTTTTACTATCTCCATAGTTTTGACCTTTTCAGAATGTTAAATATTTGGAATCATACCGTATGTTGACCTTTCAGAACAGTTTATTTCACTTAGTAATATTCCTCTAAGGTTCCTCTATGTCTTTTTAGGGCTTCATAACTCATTTATTTCATTGCTGGATAATAGTCCACTGTCTTGACATTCTAAAGTTTATTTATCCATTTCTCTACTGAATGAAATAAACTCCTTGCTTCTGCGTTTTTACAACTATGAATAAAATTGCTGCAAACATCCATGTGCAGGCGTGTGGACATAAATTTTCACCCCATTTGGATAAACACCAAGGAGTATGATCATTTGTTAATTTAGTTTTGTAAGAAAATGCCAGAATTTTCCAAAGTAGAACAATCACTTTTCATTCACACAATCAATGAGTGAGCATTCCTCCATATACTTGCAAATATTTGGGATTGTCAGTGCTAAGGATTTTAGCCATAGTAAAAGTTGCACTGTTTAATTTGCAAATCCCTTATGATGTATGATGAGCAACTTTACACATGCTTACATGTATCATCTCTATGTCTTCCCAGATGAGTTGTCTATTCAGATCATTTGTCTACTTTTAATTGGATGGTTAATTTTCTTATTGTTGAGTTTTAAGGTTCTTTAAATCATCCGGATTACAACCTTTTATCAGAGGTTTCTTTTGCATATACTTTTTCCCAATCCATGGCTTGTATTCTCATTCTCTTGAAATTTTGCCTTTCCCAGGACAGAAGTTTTTACTTTTAATAAAGTCCTGCTAATTCATATTTTCTTTCATGGATTTTGCCTTTAGTGTGGTATCTAAAAAGTTATCACCAAAATCAAGGTTATCAAGATGTTTTTCCTATGTTATCTTCCAGAAGTTGTGTAATTTTGCATTTTATATTTAGGTTTATGATCAATTCAGAGTTAATTTTTTCAAAGGGTGTAAACTCTGTGTCAAATTTCTTTTTTTTTTTTTTCCTGCAAATGGATGTCTACTTGACCCAGCATGTTTCATTAAAGAGACTGTTTTTTCTACATTTTATTGTCTGCTACTTTGTCAAATGTCAGGAGACTATATTTGTATGGGTCTACGTTTGGGTTCTCTATTCTATTCCATTGATCTATCTGTCTGTTCTTTCACCAATATCACATTTTCTTGATACTGGAGCTTTATAATATGTCTTGAGGTTCAACTTCAAGACTTATGTAGTTCTTTGATTTATCAGAGGTTTTTAAGTTTTCTTATATATGTTATATATGTTTTGGTAGATTTATACCTAAGCAAATCATTTTGGGGAGTGCTAATGTAAACTGTATTGTGTTTTAAATTTCAGATTTCACTCGTTCATTGCTGGTATACAGGAAAATAACTGGGTTTGGTGTATTGATGTAATATCCTGCAAGATAATGTGATCACTTATTAATTCTCATTGATTCTTGCAGATTTTCTAGAGACAAAATATGCCATGTTTGAAGTCAGTTTTATGTCTCCCTTCCCAAAATGTGTAGCTTTTATTTTCTTTTCTTATTGAATTAGCTATGACTTTCAGTACATTTTGAACAGGAGTGGTAAGAGGGGACATCCTTATCTTATTCTGATCTTAGTGGGAAACTTCTCATTTCTCATTATTAACTATGATGTTGGCTGTAGGTTTTCTGTAGATGTTCTTTGTGAAATTCAGAAAGTTCTAGTTTTCTGACAGACTTTGTCATGAATAAATGTATTTTGTCAAATGCTTTGTCTGCACCTATTAGTATGATCACTGATTTTTTTCTTCTTTAGACTGCTGATGTAGTGTATTAAATTAATTGATTTTTTAAACATTGAGCCATTTGTACATAACTGGAATAAATTCCATTTAATGATGGTGCATAAATTTTTTATATATTGTTAGATTCAGTTTGCTAATATTTTGCTGATGATTTTTGCATTATGAGTGATATTAGTTTGCAGTTTTCTATTCTTACATCATTTTCATGGTTTTGGTATTAGGATAATGCTAACCTCATAGCATGAGTTAGGAAGTATGCCCTCTTCTTCTTTCTTTGTAGATAATTAGTAAAGTTTCTTCCTTAAGTGTTCATTAAAATTTATTTCTGAATTCCTTTGGGCCTGATGTTTTCTGTTTTTGAAAGAATTATTTCAATCAATTCCATTTCTTTAGTAGACAATCAGATTGTCTGTTTCTTCTTGTATGAGTTTTGAGAGATGGTGTCTTTCGAAAAATTGATCCATTTCCTCTGTGCCCAAATTTGTGGACACAGATTTGCTCATAGTATCCCTTTAGAATCCTTTTAATATCCATGGGCTCTGTAGTGATGTCCCCTCTTTTATTTCTAATACTAGCAAATTATGTTCTCTATATTGATTAGTTTGTCTAAAGGCTTATATATTTTAGGGATCTTTTCCAAAAAGCCAGCTTTTAGTTTTATCCATTTTTTTATATTGACTTCCTATTTTTAATTTCATTGATTTCTGCTATAATTTTTATTATTTATTTTCTTCTTCTTTCTTTGGATTTAATATGTTCTTCCCTTTCTAGAGTTCTAAGGTAGTAGCTTATATTGTTGTTTTTAGACCTTTTTAAAAATACTACTAGCATTTGATATGTGAAAAGAAGTATGTCAGGAATGACTGAGATGTAATTTTGCTTTCCACAGATGTTTCTGTCTATGGCTCTCCATTTCAACAACTTATGAATTTCCATACCCACTTATCCCTCTGATTTGGGTGGCAGCAGTTTTCTCTGTGATCTTAGTTCACTGGAAAATCTAAGAAGATTTTTTTTGTTTGCTTGCTTGCTTATTTGTCCCCATTTGCTGAACTGTTTACTTCCAATCTCTTTACTACCAGACTGGAAACTAGAAGTTCAAAAATTGTATTTTTAATACACAATTAGAGGATGTTCCTGTGTGCCAAATTCTTCGTAGCTTTTCATCTCACCAGAATAAAATTTGAGGCCCTTATGATCAGCTTCAAGGCTTGAGGCTTAAATTCCATCTCTCACTTAATTCTATAATCTCATATCTTCTCACTCACCACTTTGGTCTCTACATTCCCATAACACTAGCCCTCTTTCCAATCTCAAATATATCAACATCTTTTGCACTTTATGACCTTTGCAGCAGTTCTTCCTGCTATCTTCAATGTCCTTTCCCCTTATCTTCAAAGGATTCTTTCTTTTAATTCTTGCTTTAGTTCAAATATCAACTGCCTGAAAACCACCCAATCTAACATATTCCTCTCTTAAGACATTTCTCTCCTATCCTTCATTGTATTTCTTACATCACTTATCACTAATCGATATTTTGTTGTTTATTCTTCACTGATCTTAATCACTGGCATGTAAACGCTATTAAGTAGTGTAGGAGAAAATGTCCTGATAAAAAACTAGAAAGGAGAGACCCCGGCCATGATGACTAAGCAAAGTCCAGCCAACTGCCCCAACTACCCCTCCCCCACACATCTGCCTCTGTAAACTTGTTCCTGCATCTATTACTTTGCCAGTTCTCATTCTGGTCCACCAAGCGTGGATCTGGAAGAACTAGCCCATAAAAGACTTGTGAAACCCCTCTTCAGGGCTCAGACTCCAGAGAGCGATCTACTCTGAGCCTGCTGGCGTAATAAACCTGAGTTCTCCAACTCTCCTAGTGCTCGCTTGGTTTCTCGCTGGGTGAAAGAGCTGCTAGAGCTGGTACACTGCAGCCACAGGGCTGTCGCCAGAGCTGATATGTTGCGCCTTGGGCTGCTGACAGCCACTGCAACAGTAGAAATCTTTCTTCCTCTGTTTATTGCTTTATCTCAGAGCCCAGAATAGACAATCAAAGAATATCTTCTGTAAATTAATTAATTAATGGATTAATAGCCTCAGTGTGGCAGGTTGATTTCATTAACAGTCTAATCTTCAACCTTCTGTCTACATCCTTTCCATGTGAATTTTTAATTCTTTTTATTAATGAGACAGGATCCATTTCCCTCCCCTTTATTTTTGAATGATCTTTAACCTGATTTGGCCAATAAAATATAGAATAAGTGACTAGTTCTAAGCCTATATCTTGAGAGGCCATGTGAATTTTTACTTGATTGCTTTTGTCTATCTATCTTTGCCCTAAGGAATGCTCAGGCTAGACTGCTGAAGTATAAATCACATGCAACAGAGATGTCTTCTCTTTTGTCCCAGCTGAGGTCATCCTAGGCCAGGAAACAGCCATTTGATTGCCAGATATGCAAGAGTCCAGACAAGGTCAACATGGCTTGATCTCTGGCCAACCACAGTTATACAAATGAGCCCCACCAACACTAAAAGAACCATGAAGACAATTTACAGATTCACGAACTAAATGAATAATTGTTGTTCTAAACCACTGATGGGTTTTTTTTTTTTTTTTCGGTAGAAAAAAAAATTGTAATTTAAAAAATTATTTGTAAAAAAATTGTTTTGATAAGGGATAACTCACTTTGCATCCTCAATTCTCTGCTGCATTTCTCAACTAAAAGGATTATTTTCATAAAATTTGTCTCCTTTCTCCATTTACATTTCTCTTAGTAGCAGCACATTTGCCTCTGGTGTGAAGGTCTAAACATGTTATTGCATTGATTTCTTCTTTGTTATCTCCTTATTCACTGTCACTGTGTTTTATTAATTGTTCCTTCCTGGAAACCTTCCAATCCACACCTCCTTGTCTATTTTATTACCACCACATTAGTCCAGTACCACCAGATATCAAATCTAATAGTGGGTGAATAATAACTGATACTGCACAATGTTTTAAATTTTGAAAACACTTTCACTTATTCTATTTAATGGTTGAAGCATCTTATTAAGTGCTTCATGTAGACCTTATTTTCACTTAAATAGAGATAAAACTGAAGGTTTGGGAAGATAAGAAAAAGCCTGGGACCTCTAAGTTCTGATTCAGAGTCCTTTCCAATGTGCTCTACCATATCTTGCCAACCTCAATAGACTGCTAGTTTATTGACCTAGCTTTTCTTTCTACTCATGGTGCTTACAAAATGCAATCAGTTGGATACTCCTCAAAACATTCTTTCACTGCCTGTTCAAGAACTTAAATATGCATTATTTACAACATTAATTTCAAACTTATTAGCCCAAATTTATGGTTCTCATTATATGCTTTCATTTGTTCTCCTACTGATCATCAAGACATCAAGAATCACTATATTAAAACATGTCTCTCACCTCAATAAGATGTATTTTTACTGAACACTGTCAACATCTCTGTTAATAGCACTTTTATCAAGGCTTCTTTAAGTCATCTGGTGATACAACCTGGTTTTAACCATAAAATGTAGTATCTCTAGGCCTATCTAATAGGTATTCCTTAAATCGTCTGTTTTCACTGTCTCCCTTATGACTCTGTTCTAAAAACATACATTTAAATGGAATAAATATTATATTGAAGGACTTGTTTCAAAATTCTAAAGATTGTGTATTCTGTTTCCTGCCAGGTCCCTAACTAACAAACTGCCAAAGAAGTCTCTTCAGTTCCAACTCTTTAGTGAGGACATTAATATACATGGAAAACTCAGGTGGAAAATATAGGCAGAGTCATGGAAAGTGTCAGGATTAACATGTCTGAAAGGTTAGCAGTAAGCAAAAGAGCATGAATGATAAAGCCTGCAGGTTGCATTTCCCTGGACACAGGGTAGAGATGGAGGAAGAACACATTGTGAGGGTAAACATAAAATATCCAGCCCACTTTACCATTTTTGCCACTTGGTATCACTTTTTCTTTCCTTTCATATGAATTGGTTATCTTTCTGAATGTGAAGAAGATCTTCCAGCCACTATGTCATCCCAGGGTCAATAGACCCCTTTACTGCAAGGGTACATTCCAAAAGCCCAAGCAGATGCCTGAAACCACAGACAATACTGAGCCCTGAAGCACTCCCTTATCCACGGTTTCACTTTCTACCATTTCACTAGTTGATGGTGGATAGCTGAAACAATGGAAGGGGAAGCCACGGATAAAGGGGTTACCGTAATGCCAGTCCTGTCATACTCACACTTGGTGTACCACTCACCGCTACTGAGAAAAAGAGAGGAAGAAAGAATCGGATAATATAAAATATGCATGGTTGCCACAGTCCAGGTTTCTGTAGCTTATTTGAAGCTAGGATGAGAATTATAAGCTTCTTCTTCCATATCCATTCCAAGTTCCTGAACAAGCACATACTAACTAGGATTTTATACCCCTGTGGTATGCAAAAGTTCCCTGGCCAGGGACTGAACTTGTGCCGTGGCAGTGATAACACTAGATTCTTAACTGGTAGCACCAATTTTGCAAACTGATATTTTCGCTTTCGAATACTCTCATGTCATTTCTGAAAATAAAAATAATGACAGTTGTATAAAATGATAATTTACTTCCTGCTAATGGTGATAATTGTTTTAAAGTAAATCTGCTGAGGGTGCTTTTTATTGAAATTCATGAAGAAGATAATTATAAATTTGAACTAAAATGTATATCATAGATTCTTTTTCCTGAGATGTATTAATAATTAAAAGTTCCTAATTCTATATTAAATAATATAGTTACAAATATTAAAAGTTTAATTTTTACGTTAAATACGTTAATGACAACTTCAAAAACTTCATAATTTCCCTTTTTATTATAAATATAATGGTTTATTTTTTACAAAAGAACATGGAAAATAGAGTAGCATGCCTGTAAAAAAAATCACCAAAATTTCAAAATTTGGAAATATTTTCACAAGTTTAATATAAATTATTACAATGCTTTTAATAAGGTAATAAGATTCCTAAAGACTCTAACAATTTTCATAGAACTACTTCTTAAGGATTTATAAAAGCATTTTGAAAAATATATCCCTATCAAAACTATTTACTGCTGTCATTTGACTTTAACACCTCAAACCATCTCTTTTTTAAGTCACCTGAAATTTCTCTTCAGCACTACTCCATCAGTCATAATTTTAGTAAAGAAGTTATTTCAGTAGTTGCTTAGGTCATCCTTTAATATATACTGGCTTCTTGGATGCTTAAACCCTTCCGGTAAACTTTTTCACCCTTCCTTAACCACTCACTACTATGGCCATATATTAGACCTTATATTACCAATAATTACATTCAACATATAGGTTTTAAGTATCTGGCAGTTAAGTCACCACCTCCTATTTTTTCATTATACTTTCCAGTAACTCTAACAATCCTTCAAACTTACCAGGATCTATATACCTATATATAGTGTTACATCTGTCTGTCTGTCTGTCTCTCTATCTTCTACTGATCTACCAATTTTTATGTTTTTCATCCTCTTTCCTACTTACACTGAAGGATCTATTCCAACTTCTCTGCCACCACACCTCACCTTTGTACTCACTTGATCAGAAAATCAGTATTAAGTGCTACTTCCCCACAATTATACTTAAACAGTTAAATGTGCTAAAGAGGGAAAAATACGACCAAGATGACAGCTCTTATTTTAATTCCATGGTGCTCTAATCTCATATATTTCCTTGAGCCTATCTATCAGTCCTATACTTCCTCATTTTAGTCATACTCTCACCCTCCTGGAGGATTACTTCAAAGGTATTCTCTCTTTTCAAATATCCTGTACCTCCTACTATCCTCATTTTCAGTTCCTAGTTCACTATGACCCCAAAGGAATTTAGAAGAAAACACACGAAATCTAAATCTAACAATCTACCTATCTGTATCCATGTGCAATCTCCACTTTGTTACCATGAATTAGCTATCTTTCACCTTCCCTAAGATCATATAATCACTTGTGCTCTGGATTGATCCTATATCATGCCCCTAAGGGTTTTGTTCCTGTAAATTCTCCTGAATCTATCTCTACTCCTTTCCTCTGAATATTATCATCAGCATTTACCCATATGGTTATAATCTGATCTTCAAAAAAAATCTGTCCTAACCTTACTTCTCTCCAGTTACCTGTCCATTGCCTTATTTCTTTTCACACACACACACACACCCACACACACACATCTAGGAAGAATTTTTGCCTGGTATTTACTTCCAATTTATTTCATTCTCTTCTCTCTTGAACCACTCCAGTCTGCCTTTCACATTCCACTTCATTGATTTTGCATTTGTAAAGGTCCCAATGATATCTGCTGCTAAATCCAATAGTTAGTAATCATTGCTCTTAGGACAGAGGCAAGGAAGACTTTATTCAAGACTATCTCAACAGAGGATGGACTGAACTCAGCTTCACTAAAAAGAAATACAGAAAGATTTTTAAGCATTAGGTTAAGCAAATGGAAAAGTCTAGAGGAACTTTGTGGGGGTGAGGTGGATCAATTGAGTCATTTCTCAGTCTGAAAATTTTTTCTGTGACTAGGCCATCTGTGTTTGCTAATTGGCACCCACTGAAGTTAGGTTCCTGCACCAGAAGACAAAGATGCTCTATCCTGTGATGTTGACATTTCAAAGAGATATTTCCTAGGTTCTTGACAAAGATAATTCCTAGGCTGTAATATTGGCAAGGGGTTCAAGAAGATTTGTGTGTATCTCAAAGGGGTAGGTAAAGAAAATACAACTGCAAGTTTTTAACATTAAAAATGCTAAGAAAAGGGAGATCAGCGGTTTTGGTCAGAAAGAAAACTTCCTAAAGCTTAGTCAAGCTGAAGGGAATGTTGAGGCCTTTTCGGCACAAGGAGGCATTATTTTGTCCATGATGATACACTGAGCATATTTTGACACTCCCTTGCCCAATTTCCATAGTAAAAAAACAACTGAAGGGTCTCAGACCCCTCAGGCATAGAGCTCTGAGTTATGATGTCAAGTAGGTTATCCAGAACAGCAGAGGGACCAGCAAGAGAGAAATACAGAGAGGATAAAGAAGAGGGCTAATAACTTGTTTCTGTTGTAGCTTTGAGAAAAGTGACAAAACAGGACCTATATTTTGTTTCCCATTATATTATAGGATCTAAAGAAAAGGGGCCACCACAGCCTTTTGAGAAGCTGCTCTAAAAAATTTAAAGAAGAAACGGATCTAAGCAGCTCAAGAGGTGAACAGTACCATACCCCTTCCTGTGCTTCTCTGATCTCCTCTTCAGAGCATGCCCTGTTCCATCAGCTGCTGGAAGTGCTGCTAAATGATAGCCGTCATCTCTCAGCTTGTCTTATAAATTGTCCTTAGCTCAAGATTCACTTTGCACAAGGCCAGGCTCTCTAGCTAAGGCCAGTCTTTTTACAATGACTAATCTACAGAGGAGCATAAAGTGCCAGCTCTTATACATCGACTTGCAACACATTCCAAGCTCCACACATTAACTTGGTACAATTCCAAAAAGCTCTCCTAACCTCAGCACTCACATAGGATGAGGTCTTGTGACTCCATGACAGTCCAATTTGTCTTTCTGCTCTATTCTCCTTTTTACCCCCTCTCTATATGAATGACAATCCTGAGAATACTCCCTAATAAATTTCTCACCTGCTAATTGTCATCTCACAGTCTATACTGCAGAGAGTCAACTGGCAACATTGTGAGATTTTTCATTGGTTTTTCCCAATTTCAACTCTTCCAGTATTTACCACATAGTATAACAGAATACATATCAGAGTACTGCTTTAGTTATGGCTTTCTTCTGCTTATTTATTTCTAATGGTCTGCTATTGTTTTTATGATTGCCTTCAAATTCCTTGGTTAAAATTCAAGTTTTAGAAGTACCCGTTGTGACTCAGCGGGTTAGGAACCCAACACTGTCTCTGTGAGGATGTGGGTTTGATCCCTGGCCTCACTCAGTAGGTTACGGATCAGGTGTGGCTGCAGGCTGCAGCGTAGGTCACAGAAGCGGCTCGGATCTGGTGTTGCTGTGGCTGTGGCATAGGCCAGCATCTGCAGCCCCCATTCAACCCCTGGCCCAGGAACTTCCATATGCTGCAGGTAGGGTCTTTAAAAGAAAAGGACCAAAAAAAATTAAAGTGTTAGTCAGAGTTTGGTGTTGGTTTTGATACCCAACTTCAAAATCCACTATTTTATGATGATACCTTATTTCACTATCCTTCTACATCAAGATCATCCCTCCATGCCCTTATTACTTTGTTTATGATGATAACATTTGGAATACACGCCAACCTATGCCTCTCCAGATCCTGTCCATTTTTTTAACCCTCAAGTTTTTTATTAACCTTGTCCATTTATTATTAGCTAATAGTCATTCCTTAACCTTACTTATGATCTATGATTATCATCTAAATTATCCATTAATTCACTATGAGAAATAAGAAGTGAACATCTTATATGTAGCAATTGTTTTATTAGATGGAGTGAAAAACATAAAAATAACTCAGTCAAGGATAAAAAGACTCTTTTAAAAATAGCATAATTTTGACATTAACATTTTAAATTAGCTTATGTTTGTACTGTGTCACTTTTTTCTACTTTTTTTTAATCTGTGTAAATCTTAAACTTCCCACTGTATTAGGCACAGTAAGGGATGGTTCTTTTTCTCTCGCTCTCTCTTTGCCTTACTCTCTACATCCTTAGGAAATCACCAAGAATATGCATTCAAAAATTGCTTGTTGAATCAAACTGACAGATATAAATTAGTTTGGATAACATATGTATATTTTATTAGGGAAGAGAGAAATAATCCTGTAAAATCACCCTGAAGAACTTTTCATGTATTAACAAATTAAAATTAAAAATAACTGGGAAGAACATGCCTAAAGGCTCTTTTATGATATAGAACTAGAAATGAGAACCAGACCAATATAAGAACAATCAAAACCTATTTTGATAAAATTTGCATGTATGGAACAAGATGACTATCACCCAAGATGAATACTTTTTATACTCTGGATAAAATTTCTTAGAATATTAGATGCCATTTTAAGTTTTTCTTTAATAAAAAAATAAGTACAAGATCTGAGTGTCATCAATAAACATTCAGATCTTGTACTTATTTTTTTATTAAAGAAAAACTATGCTCTATAAGCCCACCAGAGAGTATAGTGAAAATAAGATGACAGGACATAAGGCAACAAATTTCCCTGGTGCTTACTTCATAAATCATCATGCTTGTTTAATATGAAACCACTAAATTATGAAACAAACATTGTTTCCTTTCCATTTCTACCATGTCATTGTGAAAAAAGAGTAAATGTGTTAATGAAGAGAAATGGCAAAGAAAGGGAAGAAAAGGAGAATGATCAAAGGAAAGAAAGAAAGAGGGAAGGAAGGCAGGGGAGGAAGGAAGGAAAGGAAAGTTAGAAAGGAGACTATTGCAGAGGGCTGAACTGAGTTAAAATTTCCCTGGGACTGCTGGGAATATTATTTAAATTGATAATGGATTTTTGCGTTCTGCGACATACATCAGTGCTCTTTGACAGTAACTTCTTAAGGTGGGTACAAGAAGTATTCCTTCTTTATAATATAATGAGAAGTCTGACTCCCCCCTTTTTTTTGGATATATGACTGCTGACAACTTTTAAGCCTCACGTCTCTCTATTCCCCTGTGTCCCATATAATTGGACAAGCTGATAAGAAAGTCTAATTCCTCTTTAGCTGTGGAGGCAGGTGGGTATTTAAACCAAGCAAGCCCCACCCTGTGCTCAAACCCTCCCTGATCCACCCTCTAACCACAATAAACACCTAAACCAGTTTCCTTTCTTGCTTGCTTAAGAGGCCTTGCTTAAGAGGCCTGCCCTGTTCTCCAGAGATGTCCATTATACAAATAATAAAATTTTATACTCTTGGTGTGTGTGTGTGTTGCATCACCAGCCTCAATATCTGAACCAAACTTTGGGTAAGGGGTCTATCTGCCTCTGTATGTGACCGTAACATGTTGCCATAGGTCAAGTCATATTTTTCTAGACAACATGTATGGCAAATATTCTCAAAATCACGAATTGTATTCTAATTTTAAAATAAATAAAAATAAGGGCATTTCAGCTAGGAATTAGAATTTGGAAATTTGTGAATCTTACCTACCCTGAATCATTAACAATTGATATACTTGCTACGTTTTTTGTTAGTCTACTCAGCCAACAATGTTAGGGAACTTACTATGTAACAAATACTGTGCTAAGAATTATCTCTTTTAATCCTGTGATAATATTCCCATGTGGTAAGTAATCTTACTATTTTGATTTCCTGAGAGATACTGAACAATAAAGAGATTAAAAATTTGTCCAAAGAAACCTTGATGAGAGATTATATAATTCACTTAAATATACCAAGCTGGTTTAAAATTTACCTTCCTGACTTCAAGCTTTGTGCTCTTAAGTCATTCTGCTTTATTGCTTCAGCATGGTCAAGAACTAGTCCATTCAGCAAAAAGCCAGCAATGTAGAGTTCCAGGAATATTTATGAAACCAAATATGAATGTAAAAATTGATATATTTTCCAAAATTATCAAAGGCTAAATGTGCTCTCTTATTTATAATGACACAGTTGAAATACAGTCCAAAACAAAAATTAATGAAATTAACAGATGTATCTAAAGTCTTCAAAGAGTCACCAAATTGGGAGATCATAGAGATCATCCTGCCTGTAAAACATTTTGCTGTTGTTATTGTAAGAAATTCTACCAAACCTGGACCCACTTTGCAATTGGATTATTCTAATTCTTTGTCTTTAGTGTAGCCAACAATACTAATTCCAGTTTTCTAGATAGTTAACATTTTTTAGAACACTATAACTTTCTGGGAATTTTATTTTTCCATATGGAATAGAAGATAATATTTACTTAACACCCACTATGTCTATTCACACTGATGTTTTAAATGCACTAGCTTGTTGAATTCATCAATTGGATAAAATAACATTAGGTTGTACTCACAGGAAGGATGTGTCTTATTTGTAATTCATGACAGCCAACAAATCTTTTGATATGTGTTACTAGTGTGGGATTTACTTGCATTTAACAATTTAAAATCACTTTGATATACAAGCAAGTGATTCTAGCATGTCCCATCATATCTCCCAAATATGTTTTAACTTTTTAACTTTTACATATTTTAGGTATATTTGGAACATCATCCAACACAATTTAAATTCATTTTAATAGTTAAGCTGGGTTTTTACACCAATCATATTCATGTAGATTCTTATCATAATTCAAATTAATCATGTCCTTCAGTGTAAGGAAACCAGAAGTCAAAACTGGTTACAAGGTGAGGATTATATCAAGGTCACTATATCTGTACCTGTTATGAATTGTTATATGATGCTTTTCTTTTTCTGGCATGTGTCATTTTGCTTTTACAATGACCGAAAACCACATTTTCTGTGACATCACTCGCCCCTCTCTGTCTTATATTTGCACAGTTTGTTCTCTTGGTGTGCCTTTGCATAAAAAATACAATTTTTCAAATCAGGCAGAAATTAAATTCAGGCTTTAGAAATAGCATCTGTGACTACACATTTAAAAAGCTTTATTAGACATTTGAAAACAAGCTTTCCTTTGGAAATAAAAATATAAACCTGGAGACTTCAGATACTTTTGCAAGTGTCGCTACATTATTTTAAACTAATCAAAGGCCTTGTTTTTAAGTAACAGAAAATATTGATAAAAAGTGTGTAATCTGAATCTATTTTCCAGAATGCTCAAATACTAACTTCCTTCTCCTCATTATTCTTGGAGGTTTTGTTTTGCTTTGTCTCATTATATTTTGTTTAAGAGTGTGACCTCTAAAGATGATAAAGATTACCAGTGGTCATATAGTCATGATAAAGAAAGGAGCCCAAGGATTAAACTGAACAGGAAGAAAAGAAAAAAAAATGGAGAGATGAACAACCTCAATGGCATTTATCTACAATTGTATCTTCCATTTCAGCCACATCTATGATTTAAATTTCACAATTATATATACACATACGAAATTAGATAGAGAAGTAGGTGGTGATGGATAGATGATAGGTGGTGGATAACAGATGAATAGAGAGATCCAGAGATATAAAGCCTGCATGTTTTCACTAGGTATCTATCATTTACAAAGTTCCAATTGATGGATAATTTTAAAAATTACAGAAACTATATAAATAAGTGTTTGGTACTTCTCCTGTGACAAAGTGGGCTTAAAAGACATTGGAGAGCTATTTCCTATGCCTATAGGAACTTAAATGATACTGTCTCTGAGCGAAGATATATCCTTGGGAAATATGTGATGTGAGCATATTATTAATTTAATTTTTTACGTAATGGAAAACTAGAGAAATAGCAAAGCATTCCTACAACTGACACAGATAAGGAGGTCCAGAAGGACAATGGACTCAGGATGCTTTGAACTGTCTGAATGTGAGCGGCAAAACCTGGAGCCTTGGACTGCTCTGTACAAATTGATGCGCCACAAACAGTCATGGACTATTTCACTTGGAGCATTATTCTACACTGGAAGTTACCCACTATTTCAGCAGGTCACTGAGAGGATGTGATTGCCTGCTGAATCTTGAGCTGGACCCAGGCAACTGGAAGCTCCTCGTCTCTTCCTGTGTTCTTGGAACATACCTTCTGCCTACTGTACTCACACTGGGAACCATTTTCAAGGTTGAAGAGTTGAGAGAGAAATGTGCTGTTGAGACCATCTGGACAGTACACATGACTGAATCTGGGTTTGGTTAAGGCCCCTCTATAAACTTTTAAATTCTGGATCATGGATGCAGAGACCTACTCATCTTGTGAATGCCCAAGACAAGCCTTGCATGTAAGTGTCCTTGCTTAGTAAGGCTGCCTACCCACCAGTCCGGAGAGGTTGACCTCTGTCTTCGGTCTCTCTTTGCCCTCTGTCTACAGGGCCAATTTGTGAACCAATACTTACTTTCAAAAATATACTTCTTAGTAGAGGAAAATTTAAAATTGTGTCTAGAATAAATTTGTGAATATTGAATTGGGTTTTCCAAAATAGGGTGCAACAGCAAAAATGAAAGAAGTAGGCATTTGGAGAAAAACTTAGGAACTTGAGATAAGACAGCAAGGTTAAAACCTCAAGTGCACACATTAGAGATATTCTCTTGGGCTTTAAGGGGGCAAAATACATATCATGACTTCCTATAGGGAGTTAATTTTCATGATATATATTGGAATCCTTTTTAATTATCTAAACCATTCATTGAGGTCTGATATATTTGTCTAACAACTGTGATGTTATTGTGTTCAATAGTATAACCCTTTTAATGGAATGCAGTATTTTACCTACAGCATTTAGAGGCAGGAATCAGGAATCTATGTCATAAGCCTGTGAAAAAGGCACTCCATCTTACTCTTACAAAGATTAAAGGAATCAGCACTGACTGATATATACTTATATACACTCACATACACATATATTTTTGATATTTTCAGTACTGAATATGTTGGATATATCTTGTGCATTGTCAATCTTTAAAATTACATATATTTTCCATTTATTGTCTTGTGCAGATATTGCTTTTAAAAAATGAATTAAATTTAAAGGAAAGAAAAACATGCAATAGAAGTGATGCTATCTTGGAAAATCCATTAACCATAGACGTCTTCTCACTTTTCCTAAAACAACTATTAGTATCATTTGTGCATTATTTGTTCAGGCCTTTTACAAATTTTTGGAAACACTGTCACTTGCCTTTTAATTTATTTTTTAATGATGTCTTTTGTAGCACTGGAGCTTTCACTTGGATGAAATATAATTAAACACCATTTTTCTATGTCTTGTTTAAGAAATAATGAGTTAAAATTTATTCATTGTTTATTATGTTTCTGAGACTCTTCTGTAACTTAATACACACTGAGTTTTACATTCCTTGATATATCATATATTAAAGGATTAATTATAATCTCATTTTACAAATAAAGAAGCGGAGGCCCAAAAAGGTAAAGTAACTTGCCCATCCTCTATGAGCCGTTAGGTAGCAGGACAGAGATTTCTACCTCACAAAAAATTTTCTTATATTTCCCCATAATATCTTATACCTTTGTTTTTATACATTTTATTTAAACAACTTGTAATTTATTTTTGTGAATTGTGTGAAGAAGAGATTAGAGGTATTCTTGGGATCAGTGAGTATACTTGCACTAAGTAGTTTTTATTGCAAAGTCTCATTTGAATTATTTCTTTCAAACTTTAGAGAGGTGCTTTGTACTACACATAAATTGCTATGTTCTTTTTTGGTCAATGATTATTTTTGTTTAGGACATTGTAAACAGTTAAACAGGAATTCCTGCTGTGGCACAGTGGGTTAAGAACCTGACTTCAGTGTCTCAGGTTGCTGCAGAGGTAGAGGCACAGGATCAACCCCTGGCCCAGCGCTGTGCATTAAGGGATCTGGAGTTGCCACAGCTGCAGTGTAGGTCACAGCTGTGGCTTGGATTCAGTCCCTGGCCTGGGAACTTACATATGCCATGGGTATGGCCATAAAAAATAAGCTAAAATGGTTAAATAATTTAAAAAATTCAGTTGTCATATTTACGATGGTCCCTCAGTTTTTTGTGTGTATGTGTGTATGTTGCATAACTTCGGCTGATTCTGACTACTTGCTTTATTTCGAGAATGAACATCATCAGCTGATTATTTCAGTGAAATTAACAATAAAACTATTATTTGATAATGAAAACATGGGATTTCCCTAAGCTGAAGCGAGGTTTTTATTTCAGTTCTACCTCAAATTACCTATCTACCTTGTATATTATGCCAATCTGTGCCTTCCTTGAAGATTGCAAGACAGAATTAGGCTTGCATGGATATTAAAGAAATTGTCCTAAAGGATAAAAGGGAAAGGAAGTAGGAGTAAGGAAGGGGACACCCAGATCCTGATGCAGGTCTGATGCCTCTGAAGAGAGATCAAGATCCGGAAGCCATAGAGAGATTCAGACTGCAGGGTGGCTATTAGAAAGTCTTGACCAGGATGATGGCAACCCCCAAACAAAGACAGCCCATGAGAGAAGTCCTGTGTGAAAGTAAAAATAGCTGGGATCCAGTACCTCCTCTTCACCAGGGGCAATTATTTTGCTGTCCTAGTGAAACCTCTCCTGATCCCAGGGCACAAGGAGTCCCAATTACACTGGCAGCGGCCAGAGCTTGTGTTTCCATGGGATTCTATCTGCTTAGCCCCCTCAAGAAAGTGCCCCTGTGGTGATGGTGACTCCTAATCTGATAGAGTTCAGAATTGTGAAGCAGGAAATACAGTCTCCTACTGAAACCTCAGGGACAATGATGAGTGGGGCCATTCCTGCTTCTCATTCTTGTTCCTCAAGCCATGCATCTTTTTTGGGGGAACACAAAGCCATAGAGAGGTCCTGGCTTAATGCATGTACCAGGTGCTGAAGGATGACCCATATAGTTGTGGAGAATTTTGCCCCTGAGCAGGCACTTCAACAGTGCCTTTGACAGGGCAATCCAACATTCTCATAGGCTTAGTGCTTATAGATGGTACAGTTTTTTGATATGACCCAGGGATCCCTGATCAGCTAGCCAGGCCACTGATCACTGCCCAAGAAATTTGTTAAACAGCAATAGATAACTAATACAATGTCTATCAAATACATTTTGAAATGATTAAAGAAGTAAATTATTTAACAATATATAGCCATTTTGGGAAAATCTGGCCCCACCCATCAGCACTGAGAAGCCCCAGGCCAAAGAACAATCCAGGTGGGATCACAGCCCTGCCTATCAGTAAACAGGCTACATAAAGACCCCCAGGCACACAGCCACCTCTAATCTCACTCAGAGACAAAGCTCCACCCACCAGAGGATAGGAATCAACTCCATCTACCAGTGGGCAAGCATCAGTTCCTCCCATCAGGAAGTCTACAGCAAGCCCCTGTACTGACTTCAGCCATAAGGGGGGCAGACGCCAGAATTAAGAGAGACTACAACTCTATTATCTGTAAAAAGGTCACCACACCGAAAAAACCTAAAAAAAATGAAAAGACCGAGAACTGTAACTCAGATAAGGGAGAAAGAAAAAACCCCAGAAAAACAGCTAAGTGATCAGGAGATTCTCGGCCTCCAGGAAAAAGATTTTAGACTGTTGACGCTGAAGATGAGGCAAGACATTTGAAATAAACTGGAGGCAAAGATGGACAATTTACAGGAAGCAATGAACAAAGAGATACAAGATATAAAACTTAAGCAAGAAGAGATACAAAATACAATAAGTGAAATAAAAAATTCATTAGAAGCAGCCAACAGCAGAATACAGGAGGCAGAGGAACGAAAAAGTGAGGTGGAGGACAGATTAGTGGAAATCACAGATGTGGAACAGAAAAGAGAAAAAAGATTGAAAACAAATGAAGAGAGTCTCAGAGAACTCTGAGACAATGTTAAATGCACAAACATCTGTATTATAGGGGTGCCAGAAGGAGAAGAGAGAGAGAAAGGGACAGAAAAAATATTCAAAGAGATAATAGCCAAAAAACTTGCTTAGTGGGAAAGGAGCCACTCACTCAAATCCAGGAAGCGCAATGAGTACCATATAAAATAAACCCAAGGAGGAATACCCCAAGGCACATATTAATCAAACTGACCAAAATTAAAGACAAAGAGAAAATCTTGAAAGCAGCTAGGGAAAAGAAACAAGTAACATACAAGGGAACCCCAAAAAGGTTATCAGCAGATTTTTCAGCAGAAACTCTGCAGGCCAGAAGGGAGTGGCATGATATACTTAACATGATGAAAGAAAAAACCTCCAACCAAGATTACTTTACCCAGCAAGGCTTTCATTCAGATTTGAAGGAGAAATCGAAAGCTTCACAGATAAACAAAAGCTGAGAGAATTCAGCAACACTAAACCAGCCTTACGACAAATACTAAAGGAACTTCTCTAGGCAGAAAAGAAAAGACAGCAACAGGAAATAAAAATGCCACAAATGACAAGGCTCACCATAAAGCTATATACACAGTAAAGAAAGATACAAAATCATCCATGCACAATTATGCCACCAAAATCAGAAATCGTGAGGAGGGTACAAATGCAGAACACTAAGAGAACAACAACTTAAAACAATCTCCCATATATATAGACTCTTTTATCAAAACTTCAGAATAACTGCAAACCAAAAATCTACAATTGATATACACACAAATAAGAAAAATCAACTCAAATACAACACTAAAGATAGTCATCAAACCACAAGAGGAGAGAACAAGAGAAGAAGGGGAGAAAAAAGAGCAACAAAAACAAATCCAAAGCAATTAATAAAATGTCAATAAGAACATACATATCAATAACTATCTTAAATGTTAGTAGAATAAAGTCCCCAACAAAAAGACATAGACTGGCTAAATGGATACAAAAACGAGACCCATATATATGCTGTCTTCAAGAGACCCATTTCATGTCTAGGGACACATACAAATTGAAAGTGGGAGGATGGAAGAAAATATTCCATGCAAATGGGAATCAAAAGAAAGCTGGAGGAGCAACACTCATATCAGACAAAATAGACTTTAAAAAGAATATTTAATGGACAAGGAAGGTCACTACATAATGATCAAAGGATCAATCCAAGAAGAAGATATAACAATTTTAAATATCTACATACCCAACCTAGGTTCACCACAATATATAAGACAACTGCTAACAATCTTAAAAGGACAAATCAACAACAACACAATAATAGTGGGGCAGTTTAACAGCCCACTTACAGCAATGGACAGATCATCCAGATAGAAAATCAATAAGGAAACATAGGCCCTGAATGCAGCATTAGACCAGATGGACTTAATAGCTATTTATAGGACATTCCATCAAAAAGCAACAGAATACACATTTTTCTCAAGTGCACATGGAACATTCTCTAAGATTGACTATATCCTGTGCTACAAATCAAACCTCAGTAACTTTAAGAAAATTGAAATCATATCAAGGATCTTTCCCAACCACAACGCTATATGACTGGAAATAAACAACAAGAAAAAAAACTGTAAAAAACACAAAAACGTGGAGACTCAACAACATGCTACCAAACACCCAATGGATCACTGAATAAATCAAAGAGGAAATCAAAAAAATCCTAAAAGCAAATGACAACAAAAATGTGACACTCCAAAACCTATGGGTTGCAGCAAAAGCTGTTCTAAGAGGAAAGTTTATAGCAATACAAGCCCATCTCAGGAAACAAGAAAAAGCTCAAATAAACAAGCTAACTTTACATCTAAAGCAGCTCAAGAGAGAAGAACAGACAAGATCTAAAGTTAGTAGAAGGAAAAAAATTATACAGATCAGAGCAGAAATCAATGAAATAGAAATGAAGAAAACCATAGAAAAGATCAATGAAACAAAAAGCTGTTTCTTTGCAAACATAAACAAAATTGATTAAACCCTTAGCTGGATTTATCTAGAAAAAAAGAGAGGACTCAAATCAATAAAATTAGAAATGAAAAAGGAGAAGTAACAACAGACATCACAGAAATACAAAGGATCATAAGAGACTACTATATGCAACTATCTGCCAATAAAATGGAAAACCTAGAAGAAATGGACAAATTCTTAGAAAAGTACAATCTTCCAAGACTAAACCAAGATGAAATAGAAAAGATGAATGGACAAATCACAAGAACTGAAATTGAATTGTGATTAAAAAACTTCCAACAAACAAAAGTCCAGGACCAGATGGTTTCACTGTTGAATTCTATCAAACATTTAGATTGGAGCTAACAGCTATCCTTCTGAAACTATTTCAAAAAATTGCAGAGGAAGGGATTCTCCCAAACTCATTTTATGAGGCCACCATCACCCTGATACCAAAACCAGACAAAGATACCACAAGAAAAGAAAACTACAGGCCAATTTCACTGATGAACATCAATGCAAAAATCCTCAACAAAATACTAGCAGACCACATCCAACAATACATTAAAAGGATTGTACATCATGATCGGGTGGGATTTATCCCAGGGATGCAAGGGTTCTTCAACACCCATAAATCAATCAGTGTGATACACCACATTAACAAACTAAAGAATAAAAACCATATGATCCTCTCAATAGACACAGAAAAAGCCTTTGACAAGATTCAACACCCATTTCTGAAAAAAAATACTTCAGAAAGTGAGCATAGCAGGAACCTACCTCAACATAATAAAGGCCATATATGACAAACCCACAGCTAACATCATTCTCAATGGTGAAAAGCTGAAAGAATTCCTGCTGAGATCAGGAACAAGACAAGGATGTCTGCTCTCGCCACTACTATTCAACATAGTTTTGGAAGTCCTAGCCACAGCAATTAGAGAAGTAAAAGAAATAAAAGGAATCCAAATTGGAAAGGAAGAAGTAAACTATCGCTATTTGCAAATGACATGATATTATACCTAGAGAATCCTAAAGACTCTACCAGAAAACTGTTAGAGCTCATCCATGAATTTGGGAAAGTTACAGGATAGAAAATTAATACGCAGAAATCGACTGAATTTCTATATACTAACAATGAAAGATCAGAAAGAGAAATTAGGGAAGCAAGTCCATTTACCATCACATCCAAAAGAATAAAATACCTAGGAGTAAACCTACCGGAAGAAACAAAAGACCTGTACTCTGAAAACTATAAGACACTGATGAAATAAATCAAAGATGACACATATAGATGGAAAGACATACCATGCTCTTGGATTGGAAGAGTCAATATTATCAAAATGACTATACTACCCAAGGCAAGCTACATTCAATGTAATCCCTATCAAATTACCAAGGACATTTTTCACAGAACTCAAACGAAATATTTTAAACTTTGTCTGGAAGCACAAAAGACCCAGAATAGCCAAAGATATCCTGAAAAAGAAAAATGGAGCTGGAGGAATCAGGCTCCCGGGCTTCAGAATATACTACAAAGCAACAGTCATCAAAACCATATGCTACTGGTACAAAGACAGATATGTAGATCAGTGGAACAGAATAGAAAGTCCAGAATTAAACCCACACACCTACAGCCAACTAATATCTGATAAGAATATACAATGGAGAAAAGACAGCGCCTTCAATAAGTGGTGCTGGGAAAACTGGACAGCCACATGGAAAAGAATGAAATTAGAACACTCCCTAACACCATACACAAAAATAAACAAATGGATTAAAGACCTAGATATAAGACCAGACACTATAAAACTCTTAGAAGAAAACAGGCCAAACACTCTCTGGCATAAATGACAGCACATCTTCTTAGATCCACCTCTTAGAGTAATGACAATAAAAACAAAAATAAAAAAAGGGGACCTATTCAAACTTAAAAGTTTCTGCATAGCAAAGGAAACTCTAAACAAAACGAAAAGACAACCCACAGAATGGGGTTCACTTTGCAAGTGAATCAACTGACAAGGGATTAATCTCCAAAATTTATAAACACCTTCTGCAGCTCCATACCAAAAAAACAAACGACCCCATCAAAAAATGGGCATAAAATCTAAAGAGACAATTCTCCAAAGAAGACCTACGGATGGCCAAAAAACACGTGAAAAGATGTTCAATATCACTCATTATTAGAGAAATATAAATCAAAACCACAATGAGATACCACCTTACACCAGCCAGAATGGCCATCATCCAAAAGTCTACAAACAGTAAGTGCTGGAGAGGTTGTGGAGAAAAAGAAACCCTAGTACACTGTTGGTGGGATTGTAAATTGGTGCAACCACTCTGGAAAACAGTATGCAGAGTCCTCAGAAAACTAAAAATACAATTACCATTTGATCCAGCAATCCCACTCCTGGGCATCTATCTAGAGAAAACCATGACTCGAAAAGACAAATGTATTCCAATGTTCATTGCAGTACTACTTTCTATAGCCAAGACATGGAAACAACCTAAATGTCCATCAACAGAGGAGTGGATCAAGAACACGTGGTACATATACACAATGGACTATTACTCAGCCATTAAAAGGAATGAAATAACAGCATTTTTAGCAACATGGATGGACTTAGAAATTATCATGCTAAGTGAAGTCAGTCAAACAATGAGACACCAACATCAAAAGCTATCGCTGACATGTGGAATCTGAAAAAAGCACACAAGGAACTTCCTTGCAGAACAGATTCAGACTCACAGACTTTGGAAAACTTATGGTTTCCAAAGGAGACAGGTTGTGGGGTAGGGGGATGTGCTGGGTGTGTGGATGGAAAAGCTATAAAATTGGGTTGTGATGATCATTGTACAACTATAAATGTAATAAATTCATTGAGTAATAAAAATATAAATAAAATAAAATAATACCAAAGAAACTTTCATGGACAAATCCAAGAAAATCATATATTATATGTGGGTAATAATGTATCTTCCTTAGAAATTTTTTAAAAGCATGTACATAATTAAGGAGGCATTAGGAGAAACATTCATTAAAAGGGTTTTTATTTTCCCAGCACTACTGGCTATGACCTTATGTAAGTTAAATTATCTCTCTTACTTCAGTTTCCTCATCTGTAAAATAGGAATAATAATTGTAACTTATATTGTTGTGACCATTAAATAAGCAGATACACAAAAACTGTTTGGAACTGTACTGGGTAAGTAGAATGCAGTTAGTACACGTTAGCTGCTATAGTTGTTTGTTATTATAATTATCGTTATTTATAGAAAATAAATAGAAAACATTTGATTATGTGTATAAATATACAAACCATTTCAAACAGATCTCATGTGCCAAATATTGGCAATTGTACGGAAACTGAAAAGAACATCTACCAGTTTTGCTTAGTTTGCTAACTGATCATTTATTTCTTTCTGATTATGAAATACATACAACTATATCATGGAAAAAATAAAATGGAGAGAAAAATATAAAAAAGAAAATTAGTGACATGTTTCAGTATTTTCTTCCAAATGTAAAATAGTCAATGTATTTTAATACATTTGTACTGATTTTATTTATATTACTACATTTAGATGTTATATATTATACATTGATAATGTAGTAAAGTCAATCTTATAAAAAGTCTAGTCATATCTTTAGAATATATTGCTGGTAAAGAGAGGAACCACTTGTATATATTGTATGAAACACAAACTGAGGACAAGATCATGAATTATCCTAATACATGGTATTTATTTCTCAAACTTTGCATAAGATTTAAATGGAGAAAATTAAATTATTAATTTAATATATGAATATAAAGGACCTCTTTGAAAACCTTGTGTCTTTAAGGAACAAAAGTTTCAAATATTTACAAATTAATGTTTAAAGTATTTTGACTATATATTCAATTGGCACAGACTATTTTCCAAGTGCTGGTGAAAGACACTGGGATTGTTTGATTCCAATTAAATAACAACCAAGTAAGAATTCTTTACACAAACACAAATGCTAGATGTTTGAAAAGGCTGATAATCCCTCAAAATGCAAACATGAAGTTATGAAAAGTCATTAAAGCTAATTTCTTGGGAGTGATTTTAGATTTTTCTCCTTTAATGTTTCATTGATAATTGATAAACATTTATTCAAAGTAGACATTAATGCTGAAATTTACTCTGCACAATATGCCTTTTATAGTGGTATAAATATTTGAGAAGATTATTGATGACTTCCAAGCAAAACTGAAGTTCTTTCTATTTTTTCTGGTCATTTTCAAGATTCATTTGTTACCAAACACTAAAGTGGGATGTCCAGTGTCCATCCGTTTAAGGAACACTGGATTTATACCACTCTTAAATATATTATGCAGAACACTGAGGACTAGAAGAAAGGGGAACATAGCTGGGAATTTTCAAACATTTAAAAAATATATGTATGTGGTACGTGGAAATGATATCATTAGTGGTTTCTCTGTATTCTTCTGCAAAGGGACTTTGGACTCCACCCACAACTAGGTGGTGTTCTCGTCATCTAGCCCTGAATCTGGACTGCCCTTGGCCAATAGAACAGAGATTTCTCTTGTCCAATAAAGCACAGCAGAAGTGATGGTGTGAGATTTCTGAACCTGAGCCAAAAAAGTTTTGTGAGATTTTACTCTCTCCTGGAACTCAGCCTCTGCCATGAGAAAGAGTCAAAGCTAAACTTTGGGTAAATTAGAAATTCTGTGCAGCTTAGTTCATTTTTCTCAACCATTGCTCTGGACACGTGTGAAAGTCTAGCACAGATGAGCAAAGCTGCCTTGCTGACCTGTGGCTGACCACAGATGCAAAAGCTTGCCTCCTGATATTAGCTGAGCCCATCTCTCTCTCATCAATAGAAGAGCCCAACCAAGTTGTATTCTTGTGAGCTAAATAAATGTTTACTGCTTTAGGCATTTAATTGCTTATCACTTTATTGGAGTTATTTATTACCCAACAATGCCCTGATACAAGAATTTTATGTACGATATGTAAGATGCTTTATTTATTTATTTATTTTTGGGTCTTTTTAGGGCTGCATCCACGGCATATGGAGGGACTGAATTGGAGCTGTAGCTCTGACCTGCACCACAGCCACAGTAACGTGGGATTTGAGCTGCATCTGTGACCTACACCATAGCTCCCAGCAACCCACTGGCCGGATCCTTAACCTACTGAACGAGGCCAGGGATCGAACCTGCATTCTCAAGGATGCTAGTCAGATTCGTTTCTGCTAAGCCACAATGGGAACTCCAAGATGCTTTATCTTTAAAACACCTAATTTTTTATTTTATTTCTCTTATAATTGTGATTTCTTTTTGGAAGCACAATTTCAGTGTTCATAAAATAGTTCCATTGTGTTGATCTTTATCAGTTCAGTAATAATTTTTGATTATACATGGTTAGATTCTATAGTATTTTAATGACAATGCAATTTGTCTATTTCATGTTATATAGAGTAGCTAAGTTTTACTTTCAGTTCTGCCCTTCAAAAGAAAATGGACCTTGATTTTCTTGCAGCCAGTCAGTTATGAATTATAGAAAGAACCTAGAAATGAAAATTAATTCAGACTCACAGATATATAGAACAAACTTGTGATTGCCAATGGGAAGAGGGGCAGGAAAAGGAAGGGTTGGGAGTTTGGGATTAGCAGATGCAAACTATTATATATAGGATGGATAAATAAGGTCCTACTACAGCACACAGGGAATTATATCCAATATCCTGTGATAAACCATAATGGAAAAGAATATATATGCTACACACACACACACACACACACACATATAACTGAATCACTTTACAGTAGAATTAACAATATCATAAATAAATAATACTTAAAATAAAATTTTAAAAAGTGAAGAAAATGAACACAAGGATATAATAAGTAGACACTACAGTGAGTTCTAAGTTCCTCTAAATCAGTGGTTCTCTACTGGGGGAGTGGTGTTTTTGCCCCCAAGAGACATTTGACAATTTCTGGAGATATTTATAATTTTTTCATCTAGGGCCTCTAGTTGAGAAAAGTAAGAGATACAGCTAAATATCTTATGATAAACAGAACTGTAAGTAAACCAGGTGATCAAAAGAAAATAACCAAGTAGGAAATGAGAAGGTAATAAAGTGGGAGATGCAGTGAATGATAGTGAGGTTTGATGGGTAAGACCCTAATAAGAACTTTGGATTGAATTTGATGTAAAAAAGAACATTTGGATGGCACTGATTGAAAGAATGACATGGTTTAATTTCTGTCTAAACAGCCTCATTTTGTTAGGTTTATTGAAAAAAAGCCAATCAGAAAGACAGACCTTGGCATTCCTGTTGTGGCTCAGCAGGTTAAGAACCCGATATAATGTCCATGAGGAAGCGAGTTCTGTCCCTGGCCCCGCTCAGTGGGTTAAGGATCCCACTTGAGCTGCGGAGTAGTAGGTTGCAGGTGCAGCTCAGATCTGGCATTGCTGTGGCTATGGCGTAGGCCAGCAGCTGCAGCTCTGATTCAATCCCTAGCCTGGGAATTTCCATATAGTGCAGGAGTAAAAAGAAAAAAAAAAAAAAAAAGAGAGAGAGAGAGGCATTTTCTTTTCTTTTCTTTCTTTCTTTTTTTTTTTTTTTTTGTCTTTTTGCCTTTTCTAGGGCCGCTCCCTCGGCATATGGAGGTTCCCAGACTAGGCGTCTAATCAGAGTTGTAGTCTGCGACCTATACCACAGCTAGCAGCAACGCTGGATCCTTAACCCACCGAGCGAGGCCAGGGATCGGACCCTCAACCTCATGGTTCCTAGTCAGATTCGTTAACCACTGAGCCATGACGGGAACTCCAAGAGGCAATTTCAATTGCCAGTTGCCTACATCAGAGGCGCTAACAGTTTGGACCAGTACGGAATCAGCAGAACTAGTGGAAATTATCAGTTATATTCTCAATGTAGAGTCAACAGGATTTCCTGTAAGAGCAGATGTAAGGTCAGAGAAAGGCAATCATTAATAATGATTCCAAGACCTTAAAATCAAAGAAAACATAAAACAATTCTTTGAAATACAGTAAATTTAACATATGAGACACTTGGTTACTATTTTAAATTTTTTCTAAAACATATTTATATGACAGCCATAGGTAGCAATCTGTGTGAAGGCAGAGTAAGTACAAGTAGATGCTGAGCAGTATTTTTAGACTTTAATCTTGGTTTGGGGATTTTTTTCTATACTCCCCTAGGCAGGCTGACATGGTAATGCTGGTAGACGCAACAGCAGAGTTAGAGAAGTTAATGAATACAATAAACCCTGAAAGGTAAATTTTGTTGGGAATCTAGAAGTGGGGTAGGGATTCATTTTTTTTAACCACACATTTTTTATCTGAATCGACTTTTTAACCTGTTCGGATTTTGGGAAAGAACAGCAAACTCCTAGTCTTACACATTCTTCACATTCGATGAACATATTTCTCATATTACACTTCACATACTCCATCTTTATGCTGGATGTTTATTCAAATGTATTTTAATATTCTCAAATCACATTATTTCTATGAATAATACAATTGTTATGCCTATAGGACAGGGGCTGTCCCTTTCTTGTTTTATGCCTCTAGGATCCCTGAAACCATCTAACTGATTTCAGTGTGGCCACTGATGTTCTATGTCCTGTGCCACACAGATTTGTTTAAATTGCACAAGTATAGTAAGGCTGTTTTCCCAAAGAAGGCAACTCTTTCATTTACCAAGTGATAGTTGAAATGGGATAAGTGTATGTATTAAATGCTATGATTCATCAGGAAAACAGGCACAAATAGAGGAAAATATGTCTTCCATGAAAGTTTATTATTGTTCAACAAGAGAAAAAAATAGTATGGCTGTTAATGAGACATACATAATGATGCAAAAAAAATTTTAATTTCATTTTAAATGTTTCCTTGGATTTTTATGTAAAACTTAAGCTCCCTGCACACACATTCAAGTTGTCTGTTTAAATACATCAGCTACAATGCCTTTTGGCTTTCGAATTCAAGATGAATAAGAGAATATCAAAATGACTGAGCTCAATTATGTTTTGGTGGACTCCTTACCCCTGGCCAGAGGCAGAACCTTCCATTCCATATTATAATAGGTCCTACGCAGGTAAAGCACACCAAATCAAGACTTGCTTCACCATCCCTTGCTCTACCGCAAAGTTCATTTTGATGCTGCAAATATTTGCACAGACCAAAAAATTAAACAGACACTGCACAGCTTAAATACACCTAAGTACTGTATCAATCTTACATAAAAATGACGGATATTACATCAATCTTAAGCAAACATTAAACGTGAAATTTTCAATTTGAAAAACACTGTGTATTTAATAGCAGTTTTAGAACTCCTCTGAATAATGATACTCTTTTTTGGTATCTGTAACATCTGATTATCCTGGGTGGTAAGCCAATGAAAATAAGTGAATACTTTGGTGATAGTTATGTGTTAGCAGTCAAATATGGTGCAAAATTAAGAATAACTACCCTAGATATAATAAAAGGAAGACAGCTTATTTTAAGATACATAAAATATGGATGAATCTTTTTCTTCAAATAGTCTATTAATGTTTCCCCTGTTTTGTGTTTTTATATTTGGAATTTCCCTTTAGCTGTACAACAATCAAGTTTTACATGAGTGAGGGTAAATTTTATAGTTCCAAACTTATTCCATTTTCTTCACACTATGGTTCATGTAGAAACATAGAGATTTTGATGTCTTCTTCATATGGTTATATTTGACTAATACTCTGTTATGACATACTAAGATAGTATTATTAATATAACTATCACTTGTCAAGCACCTCAATATGCTAGGCTCTTTACTACATTAGCGTCTTATCTCAAGAAATTAATTTGGAAAGTTAAAAAAGATTTACATTATAAAAAAATGGCATCGCTTAATCACATTGATAAAATTGAACTGACATAGTGTTGAAAGGATGGCATGTTAGCAAAATCTTGTTATCAAGAGCCAGAGGAATGTTACTAAAATTACTACATAGGTACTTTTTACAGCAACCATCTCACTTCAGCAAGAATGGATACCAACAATACTCCTCTCCATAGGTAAAGTTCAGTAACAGGGATATAACTACTAAGAGGATGTAATTTAAGGCATGTGACATGGAGATAGATTCAAATTTAGAGTTTTCTAAAGGAACTATAAAAGAAACAATATTTTAAAGTATGTAGACAGTAGGGAGGTCGGTAACATCATAAAGGACAAAGTTTTCCATGATTTCTCCCCTTCTAATGGTGGCACAAATACATAATGACATTCTATGCCCTCAGACTTAGCAAAGTGGGAATTATGTGTGTGCATACTGATGCTTATGTATTCACAGAGAATATCAAGCTTTCATTGTCCAAGGTCTTTTGATAATAGATTAATTTCCGATTTGTCCAAACAATCTTCCCCTGAAAATGATGCAATTATTTTTAGTCTTCCTTTCAGCAGAAAAGCAAAAATTTGCTCATTATCGAAAGAAATGATCAGGTCAGCTTTAACCTTATTGAGGATAGAAATTACTATGGTAAAGTTTGGAACTTGCTTGTCATGTCACGACAGATCTGCCTCTGTCCTTCTTGGCTTTGTCACAGTCGCTTTCTCAGGACCCCACTATTTAATATCGTGCCCTTGCTTTGGCTGTCTCCATCCCAGCTCTCATTCTAATAAAACATATGCTACTCATACAATAAATTGGGACACTCCCAAATAAAACACACACACACTTCTGACCTTACAGTCTTCTATAACTACCTCCCCATACTTCTACTCTCCTATTCAATACAATTGTTTAACACATTTTTAATTTGTCTGCATTTATTATCTACAATTCCTTTCCTTTGCTTTACTGCTAATACCATGGTAATGGCAATTTTTGATATTCTCCATTACTCTAACAGTCTCTCAACTTTTCTTACTGTTTCTCTACTTCCCTACAGTCTGTTCTCTTCACAGCAGCCAGAGTGACCCTGCTGTTCCCTTAAAAACAGAAGTCAAACTGTGTAATATCTCCACTAGGAAATTTCTGAAGTTATTTTATCTCACTCAAAATAAAATCCAACCACCAACCTTTTCATGACTTAGAGGATCATCCATATTTTGGCCATCAAATTACCTCCATGTCTCTACTCCTTTCTGGGCTCATCAGCCCATTTGCAGTTTTCAGACAAGCGGGATCCCCTTAGCCTCGAGATATACTCATCCACGTTTCCCTCTGCCAAGTACATACTCCCAAGGCTATCTTCATCTCATTCAGGGCTATGCTCAAATGTTACTCTAGCGAAAGTTTTTCCCTGAACAGAGCACCCAACTTAACCTAACATTTTCCTCCCTAACAGAGACTTGATTTGCTTACTGACTATATACCCCAAACTCCTTCCTGGGGAAAGAGTAAAACCTCTCTCTCTCCCTTCCCTGTTCCTCTCCTTCTGCCCTCCTCTCCTCTGTCCACCATCCACTCCATGCCACTCTCCTCCCACCCACCCCCCTTACTCTCCACTGTTTCATAGTAGACAATTAATATTTACTTGTTAAATTTAAAAGGGCTAGATAAAAGGAGTCTATCATATCTCTTTGAACAAATCATATGAACCTAAATGTACAACCCATAGACACTTAAACACATTGACTTGTGTGTCCAGAGACCGGCGATCTCCCTTCCTACCCTGGCACGCTCCTCGTTTATCTTTTTGTCTTTTTGAAGACTGAATTGACACTTTGGGTTTGCTTTCCTTATATTCTTTTTAAATTCAGGGCTTCTCTTTCATCATCCTCTACTGACGGCACTCATACCCTTCTGGCTAATCCTTCTCAAATTCCTCTTCAGCTACTCCAAAAGGGAGTATGATGATAATTCCTCAGGGATTGTCTTATCTCTAATTCAATGACCCTTATTCAATGTTTCTAGCCCAGGTCCCTCCTCTGACTCTAGTCCTCTATATTCAAATCTCCAATATTTCAGCCTGAATCTCTCAAGGCTGCTTCAGAATTACACTCAGACCTATAATCACAGATCCTCCTCCTCCACCCCACCCCACCCCACCCCCCAAAAAACACCCTCTGGTTCTTAGTATCCAAAACTCAATAAATAAAATCAATGTAAGCAAGAAAGTTAGATATATGAACCTTCTAATTTTAATTATACCTTCTAAAGATGTGTCAAATCTGTCTTCTTTTCTCCCGAACTCTTTTTTTCACTATAACATCTTTAGACTGTGTTACTACATGACCTCCAGTCTGGACTTGCTACTCGCCTTCTTCCTCTCTCCAAATTGTTTGTCCCTTTGTTACCAGAGTTCCTTTCTTTTTTCTTACAATAAAGGCCAAAATATTTAACATGGCCTATGAGGCCTCGTGTGATCAGAACCCCACACAGTCTTGGCATTCCCACTAGACAGTTTGTTCTCAGGAAGCCATAAAGCAATGACACCAAAAATCATCCTTAAATATTCTCATATTTCAAAAAATGTATCAACCTAGTATCCTGAAGGGAATTCAAACTTTGTTAATCTTCTTTTATTTATGGACCGGTTTATTTTATCATTATATTTGACGTCAAGTATTAAAATATTGGCTCTAAAGATCTTAATTCAAATCTATATCCCCATTTTTTGTTTTGCTTCTTTCTCCCTGTAAAACCACACCAGTTTTCTTTCATTACTCAATAGCCACACATGCTCCATCTGCCATAAGGGATAGGCCCCTATTTTTCTCCCCGCCCAAATTCTTTCTTCCCCCTCCCCTGCTTTGTTTATTAGCTAGTAAATGACCTCAATCAACAGCTCTTTGCTAGAGTCACTTCCTTAAGTCAGCTTTTCCTGGCCGCCAAAGATCAACTTCCCTCTTCAATACTCTCATGACACGTTCTATGTATATGGCTGTATAACCGTGCAGTTATCTGTTTGATAGTTTTGTTAATCTCGGTTTCTCCAATTAGATGGTAAACCCCATGAAAATGAGTCACCTAGTTGGTGCTCCCTATTTGTTGCACAAATGAATGACCCCTACTGCAAAGAGATAATGAACTTGATACTGCTTCTCCAGGTGTAGATTCTTCTAAACTTTTAAGGTTAACCATCAAGTTAATTAAACCTTTATTTGTCCTCTGTCAATATGTTAACATAGGCAATGCTCTGCCTCCCTGAACATAGCTGAATTCTCTAGGGCACAATTTATTCCAGCTCTGCCAGCTGAAATACAGATTCCATGACCTTCTCTTTCCCCTGGTGACTTGGACATTTATTTAGTCACTTATGGTTGTTTAAGTGTCAGATGATTTTATTCTCGATTTTTTGCCCCAAAGGACATTGCCAAAGATACCTCAGGATCACATTTCTAAAAGAATGGCAGCAGCATTTACAAAAGCACAAGAAGCACAAATGGAAAGCACCATTATGAAAATCTCATTTGTACTATTTTTACTACAAAACCATTTCTACTACAAAACAAAATGGTCTCTAAAATCAGGTATCTGTCTAAGTGAATATATATTTGTATTTAAACAAAATAAAGCAACTTAAATAAATAGAGACAACTGATATGTATTTTGACCTAATATAATACCGTTTTATTGTACCATTATGTAGGCAGCAATGAAATGTAACATAAAAAAATACACCACAATAGGAAAACATTAAAATTTAATAAAAATGTGTTCATAAATCTTAGCACTTTTCCTTTGTATTATCTAGATGGCTTAAAATATTAACACTTAAATAAATAAATTTGATAATACACATAGAATAATCAAGTAAATTTATTTCTTATCATTGCTAAAATATCTAACAACATATCAGGGTAATATAATTCCCAAAATAAATGAAGGGGAGCTCTTATGGGCAATTAGTATCATGAAAATTAATTTTAAGAATTCTTCTGTTTAGGGAGTACCATTAAGAAATGTTATTTGTGGAAACAGGTGTAGCCTGTAATAGCTTTCCAGGAAACTGAAAAAACCTTAGAGGGACCTCTCCAATCCCCTAGTCTACCACCATGATGTTGCAAATAAAAGAGAGAGAGCTTGAGAGATTACGGGGTCATATAGCCTCTGATCAGTGGTCTCCAGCTACATAGGGGATGGATGGCTGTGGAAAAGCAGTAACGTAGGCCAGCATGGCCTGACCTACCATCTTTGTAGTTTTATGATTCAGTAGGGCCAAGGGAGTGGAAACCAGCCAGAACTGATTTCTCACTTCATCTGAACTTAATGTGACTTCCCACTGAAACGACTAAACATAAAAACGGAAAAAAGGTATGCTTGGTGTCATCCATTGTGTGTATTTACCAATAAAATTTCAGTTACACTTCAGTTTGAAAAAAAAAAGAAAACTGTTATTTACAAGTTCACAGAACTGCCAAATATTCTAGTGAATAACTAATCACTTTATATAAAGGAAGTAACTACTAATAACCATCTTTTGTATATTAAAACATGTATATTGAATTCATACTAAGGGTCACCCTGAGAAAAAAAAATATAGCGATGATTTTATAGGATGGCCAGGACTTATATTATTATTCCAAATTTTCCAGAAGGAAATGAAGCCTCCTAAAAATAACTAACTTCCCAAAGATCACACTGCTGGCCAGCAACATAAGTAATAGAAAAACCCAGAATGTCTTAAGTGATTATAATATGGGAGAGATGTATTGACTTTCTTGCAATGACTAGAATACAGCAGAAGTAAAAAGACAGCATCTCAGAGATTAGGTCACATAAAGACAGAGGCTTCCATTTGGGTGCTTGCTCCCTGCTTACTCTTTGGCTCATTACCTCTTAGGAAAGCCAGCTGCTGTGCTACGAGCTCCTATATAAAGGCTAATGTGGCCACTTGCTGAGAGAGGCTCTGGTCAACTGACCTTGAAAAACAAGTTCTCAGTTCTACAGGCTGAGATTCTCACAACAGGATTTGGTGCTCCTGAGGCACTGAATTCTACAACATCCACATGAAAAAGCTTGCAAGCAAATCTTCTCCAAGTTGAGCTTCAGAATAGACTGACAGGCAACTTGACTAAAGACTAATGAGAGACCCTGCCAAGTCATATAAACATCCCTTACCTATGGAAATAGGGAGATAATATTTGTTGTTCTAAGCTACTCAGTTTGGGGATAATGAATTATGCATCAATAGAAAACCAATAAAGGATGTTAATTTGATTCCATATAAACTTCTTAAATGCACAAGTACTTGTAAGTTGTAAAATACATTAATTTCTGCTATACTATCATTGATGAATATATCTACTTATATTTTTAAAGTGATCTAAAAAGAGAAATTGCTATGATAGCTACAGATATCAGAGAGTTATCAAATATATATATCTTCTCAGTAAGAGTCACAAAGTCAGGAAGGGCAAATATGAGGAGGCTTAACTCTTTCAGCATTCAAAAAACAAGAAAAATCATTTCTTGCCAATAAAGACCCTCTTTCTTAGCCTAATATCAATTTATTATTAACCTAACAGGACGTCCAACTTGTCATTCTTTCTCACACCAACAGTGAGAAAAATAGAGATGGTAAGAGTAAGGGGGAGATAAATCTTCATGTTCCCATAAAAGTAACAACGGCCATGAGATTAATTCCCAGGTATATGGTGGACAAAAGGATCAAAGATATTCATTCATTGAAGAAACTTTGAATGACTGAGCTGGATGGAATGTTAGTAAAATTGTGAAGGCCAGATTCCTTGGGGGTAACCACACAATTTTGAAGCTGGCAGCTGTCCTGGGGCCAAAAGCCCTTTCTTGTCCTAGAGCCTAGTGCCTAACATAAGGTTGGGTCCAATTATAAATCGAAATGATGGCCCATGAAAATATCCCAGTGGAGATAAACATCTGTGCTAGTTTGCAATATTCAGGCACTGGAAAAAAAAAAAAAAAACAGTAAGAGATGATACCAACAGTGATAGTGGACCAGCTCAGTAAGTAGCATAGATGACTCCCAGAAGGATAATAAGAAACTAAAGTAGGAAGATAGAGAGTTTTGGGGCAGCTTACAAATAGCTAATTGTCTCCCACTGGAAGAGCTGTTGCTGCTTTAGCAGCAGACTCAAAATCTGATTGAGTTCTACATCTCTAAAGACTCCAACCAAGGCCACCTATTATTGTGTATTGGGAAACCAGTATTCTCATTTGGATCCTAGAATCTGGAATGGATATACTGCATCTATTATGCTAGGTAAGCAGATCTATCAGAAGATTATGTTCCAAAGAAGGATCGGAGGATATGCTATCTTACAAGGCCATCAAAATCGAGTTGATGAAAGGAACACAAGCATCACTAGAGGAGTTTGGTGGTGGTTTTCTTCAGACTAGAGGTAATGATAGGAGAAATGGTGATAGTGCTGATTATATTAACATCAATGGAGGTATGGGACCCCAAAGTAGTAGAGGCCAAGATCTGCTACACAATGTCTAGAAGTCAGAGGCCTCAATTACTGAATCAACCTGCAAGGTTGGAGGAGAAGCCAGTGGGCTCTGACCTGTAAGAAATGAGAGACTCTTAGTACATCATGGAGCCAAATGGTACAGCCTACAAAAGTGTTAGAGATCACCATAAGAATAAGAATAAGGAATTAGGGAGTTCCCGTCGTGGCGCAGTGGTTAATGAATCCGACTAGGAACCATGAGGTTGCGGGTTCGGTCCCTGCCCTTGCTCAGTGGGTTAACGATCCGGCGTTGCCGTGAGCTGTGGTGTAGGTTGCAGACGCGGCTCTGATCCCGCGTTGCTGTGGCTCTGGCGTAGGCCGGTGGCTACAGCTCCGATTCGACCCGTAGCCTGGGAACCTCCATATGCCGTGGGAGCGGCCCAAGAAATAGCAACAACAACAACAACAACAACAACAAAAGACAAAAGACAAATAAAAAAAAAAAAAAAAAAAAAAAGAATGAGGAATCAGGATATAAGCGTGATTGATGCCTCCAAAATTATAATTTCCATATCAATTCCAAGATATTAGACAAATTTTAGGTCCTGAACCCATTGACCGAAAAAGGGGTCAATTTTCTAAGAGGAAGGATCCTACAACACTGCAGCAGATAAAAATTTTAATGATTCCCAAGTTCTTTCTCAAAAGACATACTGATATTACTGGAGTGACTGAACATTGAGTAAAGGAGAACATTCAGAATTTTCAAGAGACTGAGTTGGTTAGCCAGAGGCCAAACATGTGTTCACAACGCCTCCTCGCTAATGCAATTAAGACTCAGGAGAGAAAGTATTAAGTGGGCTTTTCACTAAAACTTAACTCACAGAGGACTTATTAGGCCCACAGACCCACCCATTGGTCATCTCACCAGTCCCAAAGTATAATTTGACTTGATATGCATGGCAGTTGGAAACATCTCCATACTGGGTCCAAATTATATTGGGTAATGACTGTCACAGATGAGGAAGGCCAAGTAGAAACTTCTGAAACTGCTTCACCCAATGGATAAAACAGCAACTTAAAGACAATATTGCATCCCCACAGGTATGATGGAGATTAGGACGGGGTGGTGGTTCCTTTCATATCTCTTATCATTTACCTCTCCAGTTTAGTCCCTGCAGAAAATACAGAGATGTGAAGGATGGCTGTAGAATATCACAGCCTCCCTCAGTTGCTGCTAGACTGACAGATGGGTTATCATTGCTAGAACAAATTAATGTATCTTACAAAGATGTCACACCATGCTTAATTTGGCAAACGTGTTGTTTTTAGATTCCAATCAGAAAAGAGACTCAGAAAGTTTTCGTCCACATGGGATCAACAGCATTCATTTACAGTCTTGCCTCAAGGCCATGTTAAATCTACCACTCTCTGTCATGATGCAATCTGAAAATATCTTAATATCCTGGGCATCTTACTAAATATAATACTAACCCATTACTTACCAATGGACAACATCATGGAGATTAGACAGGACAAAACAGAGGTGGCTAATACAGAAGGCCTGGGAACACATGTGCTTCAGAGGGTGAGAGGCAAATTCTATGCAAATGTAGGGACCTATGAGTTCATTTCAGTTTTTAGTCGATAGTCGAGGGCCTGCCAGCACATTTTCTGCACAGTCAAAGACAGATTGCTACATTTTTCACTCCCTACTACAAAGAAGGACGCATAGAACCTGCTAGACATCTTTAGGTTCTGTTTAGGAATAATGAATCTAAGCAATACACTAGATGGCTTATGGAAGGCTGCCAAGACTAAATGGCGCCCAGATCAGGAAAGGTTTCTGCAGCAGGTCCACGTGTCAGTGCAAGTATCCCTAACACATGGACCCGACAATCAGCTAGACTCAATGACATTAGTTATGTCAGTGGTAGCAAAAAATGCAGGTGAAGAATGAAAAAATATGCTTCAGTGGGAGATTCACAACACAGACTCCTAGGTGTCCTCGTTAAAGAAGTATATACTTTTTGATAAACATATATTTTATGTAAGGTGGCCCTTGTAGCTCTAGAGTGCTTGACCACTGTGTGGCATGTGACAATGTGTGTAGAACTGCATGTTATGAACTCGCTCTGTTGGACACAGCAAGTCATAGGGTAGGATGAGTTCAGAACTATCCATTATAAAGCTGGAAATGGCACATCAGGGAGAAGGCATGAGTAGGAAGAGAGAGCACATGTACGCTGCATGAGCAAGCATCCCAGGCCTCCATGTCTCCCATAACAATGGCATAGATGATAGAGAAAGACTAACATGTCTTCAATAAGCTATTACTAGAGATCTGCACTTCAAGGACCTTGTGGGTAAGGATCAAAAGAAAGTGAGGAACTTGTTACTGAACTCAGAAGAATGTGAGATCCTTGTCATATGGTAGAATAAAGCCTCAAATATTCTATCCTAAAGTTATGTGGAAATCAGAACATGTAAGTGATAAACTTGGTTATCTACCTAAGGAGATTTCCAAGGGAAATGTTACTTTGTTTCTTTCTTCTTATAGGAAAATATGAGAAGGGAGGCATAAACTGAGGGAAGGAACCAGGACTTGACCATTTTGAAAAGTCTCAGCCTTTCCACAAGGCAAAGATGCTAATGTCAAGAAATAGCTTCCAAGCAGTTTTAGGAGAAAGTGGAATCAAGATAAGCCATGGTCTAGAGAAAAAGCTGAGGAAGTGACTATCTGTTTTGTGAAAATCCAAGAAAGATTGAAAGGTCAGAGTATTTATTCACACAGAGAACTTGTTAAAGAGATAAAAATGTGGCTTATGGAGCCTTTCTAACAATAGGGCGTCTAGGAAGAAAAATCATGCTGTGTGCCCGCTCTCTCAGCAGTGATTCAAGGTGGAGAAGGGCTGGTCTCAAAGAGCTCAGTAGGTGCACCTCTTGTCCAATGGCGTGAACCCCAGTGGAATCAACAGAAGTTCCTCAAGTTTGAGAAAGTTGTTTTAACCAAAAAGGAAAACACATACACACACACACACACACACACACACACACACACACCCCACACACACAACCCTGAAAACCTGAATTGAAATAAATAGAGGGAATGCCGAAGGAAAAGAGGTTGGTGGACCCCAAAAATTCTACTGTGAGGAAGCAGACTGATAAAACCACTCAGCTGCTTATGTGTGCTAACTTTCATAAAAATAGGAGGATAACTCCAGGAACCAAGAGTCACGTGAACTACTCCCAGGCCATTAAAACCTAATCAAGGAATATTTATCTTTGCCCATCTGTATTTCTATGAAAAGCGATGGACCATGAATAGGAACATGTATACATGTTTCCCTATGCCTGTCCCACCACTGGATTTTGAATGTTGAGGAAGATAACTTGTCTCTCTAGTCTTACACCCTCTATAGAGCAAGAGAAACTAACCCAAGAGCCTCATTCACATTTATAACTGATTTAGATGATGGCATTAGAGCAGATGCTCATGGGATGAGACACTGGGAGAACTTGAGAGGAGGTGAATGCATTGTTCAGATGGAAGAAGTCAGAGGGTGGACTATGATGGGCAGGCTCTAGAATGACCCCCAACTGTACTTCCTTTTATTTACATTTTGCGTAATCCCCTCTCCTGTAGGCAGAACTTATGATTTGCTTCTAATTGATCAAATACAGCAAAGGTAATGGGGTAACACTTCTGAGATTGCATTGCCTAAAATTATTATCTGTCTTGCTAGTAGACTCTTTGTCCCTTGCAAGACTTGATGAAATAAGCTGCTGTGTTTTAAGCTGTCCTAGGGAGAGAGCTGCATGGCAAGGAAATAAAGGAATCTAACACTCAGCAGGAAAGTAAGACATCCAGTCACTTTAAGCATTGGAACTGAATTCTACCAACAGCTGCATGTCTTTGAAAGTAGATACTTCCTCAGCAGAGCCTTAAGATAAGACTGCAGCCCTGGATGACACTTTGTTTGCAGTTTTATGAGACCTGAGGCAACGGTCCTGATGCAGAGGACTCAGGTAAGTTTTGCCCAGACTCCTGACTCATAGAAACTATAAGATAATATACGTTGCTGTGAGCCATGAAATCGGTGATAATCATTCCATTTTTCTTTTATAATTATTTGCTAGGTAAAAGTTACACAATAAACTCTTTGGTATGAATGCTATATTTTGAAATTTTAATAATGTTTTTGTTTTTCTTAAATGTTCGCAAGATAATAGACTTATTTTGTTTGAAGTGAAATCAAGGGATCCCTTTACTGGTCATGCAGAGTGTATCCTCTTGGTAAACATCTGGTCTAATAAAGACACAAGTTTGTTTTTGAGGAGAAGTTTTTTGTTTTGTTTTGTTTTAAATCAGTACTTTGTTAAAACAAGCAAACAAAACAAAATCAATGTGCTTCTTAGAAAGAAGTTAACCAAACTCTGACCACTTGTTTCAAAGCTGTGGTTCACTCTTTGTATTCCTTTGGGCATGGAAGTCTGGGCTGCCCACAGGATAGAGGAGAGCCCGAGATGTGTAAAAAGGATTTCATGAGACTTTATGTGAAGATAACCCATAATCAGCCTTCCCCGTATTTTTGGTATTTTCTTCTTCTTACAATATCTCCTTACTAATCTTGTTTGTACTTTAAGTCCACTCCTCACCATTTACCCGTGAAACCCATCCCCAGAAAGACACATCCAGGACCTAAGGAAAGGAAATAAGGATCTCAGGAAATATGGGCTTATTTCCTTCTCTCTCCTCAGGGCAGTGCCTCTGATGAGAAGAAGACCAGCCTACTATAATGGAGTAGCTACTGTGTTTGATTTTTACTGAGAAGATTTATTGTTTCAATATTGTGCTGTTATCTAATAAACCTCTCATGGAAAGGGGATGGAATGGCTATTTTAATTTCCAGAAAGGTTGTGAGGAAAGAAACACTCCATGTGGCTTTGAAGGAGATATGATAACCAAGACACAAGAGGCGGGATTCAAGTCCATGGACTGGTTAGAAATAAAACATTTTGGGTTTTTTTCTACAGTATCATTAACCCCTAAAACAATATTTGACCCCAATAACATAGTTATTGACTAAATGAATAAGCTGGAGGTACAAGAACTAATCCCTGAGCCCTCAGCACGTGCACTGATAGCAGCCATACCAAGGTGTGGACTGGAAGGAACCTTTAGCTCCTTAAAATTTCTACCTGATCTCTCCTCAAAAAAATCCTATGTATATATATATTAAAAAAAAAACAATTAAAAATAAATGCTTCTTGGAGTTCCCTTGTGGATCAGTGGGTTAAGGATCCAGCACTGTCCCTGCCATGGCTTGGGGTAGCTGCTGTGGCACGGGTTCAGTCGCTGGCCTGGGGACTTCCGTATGCCAAGGGCATGGCCAATACATACATACATACATACAGCTTCAAGGCAAGTCTCATATGCCTCCCTTGAACCTAATTCCTAAACACCTCTTAAAGAGAAAGGTGTCCCCTGTCTCACCTGAGGGCTGTCGTAGCCCTCCCATTATGGATCAGTCACCCTCAGTGCAGTGTCCTATGCTCAGCACTTGGGCTTTCGAATTGAGAGAAAGATGCTGATGATACTCATCCTTAATAAGGTACTTCTGAGGTAATATATTTCCCATTCCAGTACAGGAACTGGTCCAGCCAGAGAAGTTAATGTTTAAAATATAATGAAAATTTTTGTTGAGAATAAAATTTCAGATATGAGGTTAAGGCTGATGGAAGAAGGCTGAATACTTGCCTAATCGGTCACACATTTACACCATCTTCTACCTACAGATGAAGAAGAGAAATACTAAAAATTATGCTTGAAAAGCTTTTTCTTAAGAATGTGAACTTTGAGAAAGAGATGGGGACATAAACTAAATCTAAACATCTTTATATTATATAGTTATACGAAGAACAAATTAGGAAAAGACTTGTTTGTCCTAAGTTCAGGGGAGCTGTGTCTCTGCAAGGTTAAGTCAGTTGACGTATGATAGGATGTAGAGGGGAAGGAAGTGTCTCACACATGTATGTGCCAGATGAAAGTTCACTTGAAATTGATCTGAACTCTAATAGACACTTACTCAGGTTAAGTGGGAGAAAGTAGCCATAGACATAATGAAGAACCAGCAGCTGTAAAATTGTGGCAGTAATGGTTTATTAAAAAAAATGTATTTCATCTAGAAAGTGAAGATGAGTAGTGAGAATTCTCATTAGGTATCATTATTTCATTACAGACTGTCATTTCCTTCTTTGATATTTCATTCCACCGATATTGAATTATCAATTATTTAATGATTTCCATTTAAGATATCTTGTCACAGAAAATTTAATCTGGGGTCTGTACCCTCCCCCTGTTTTAGTGACTATAAACACAATTATTCTAGCCACTAACACTGTACCAAAAATATATATTAAAATGGAAGTACATAAACCAGAATGCTACAAAGGGATTTTTATTCATGCCTATGGCTTTTCATTTGCTTTAAAAGAAAGCTCATACTGCCATTTTATGCATTTGCCCCCTTTTTATCTTACTCACTGGAGGTTGCAGGGAACATGTTTGGCCATTTTACATTGTCGATGAGGTCAGTACCCTCTCCCTAAACGGCCGATTTGGCATCGCACGAAACATTACATAAGGTCAAAAGGTAAACCTACAACCAATAAGCAACAGGAAAACGCTATTGAACTCTATGGTCACAAATCATGTGCTACATAACACATTTATAGATGACTTAGACAAAGGGCTTCCAACTGCTGCAGAAAAGGGAGAGGAGGAAGCAGAAATTTGAATAGAAGGGATATCACAAGGAGTAAATGAGAAATGTTGCTTTAGAAATATCAGTCACACTCCAGGCTTGTGATATTTCTGCAAGTCCTTGATCAGATTAAATAGCCAAAATTCAATTTCCTAGGGAAAAATCCTCCACAGCTTGCTTCTTTTCCCATTTTCATTGCTTACATATGACCTGCACATTTGTATATATTACATTTATGACAGACTACATAGGCGAAACTGGAGTGAATATTAATTAATGCCTAGTGGTCTCAAACACGTATGTGTACAAGAATCTTTTTTTCTTTGAAACCACATTAACTTCTCTACTGTATAAATACTAATTAAATGATGGCAGGATTTGTGGAGCAAAAAAGAGATCTTCCAGACAGTAGAGTTTAAGGTCTTCACTTTACAGAGGACAACACCAGAGTCAGAAAAGAATTTAAGAGATTTATACTGGATAAAGAACATTCATAACCTAGATCTCAGTTTAGTGGTATTTATTATCTGACAGTTACATCCTAGTAGCAAGCTGAAAAGGCTGCCACTATTTGTTCTCATAAAATAGAGCACCTAGAATATTACTGCCTTTGGTAGAAAAGAATGTTAACAACCACAGAGTGGACATTTTTCATTTGTGTTCCAGTTATTTTAGAACTTCTCTTTATTTTGAAATTTCCCCCACATTATAAGTGCTACATGGCAAAGACTCCCTTGCCATGGATGTAGGCATATGACTTAGGTTCTTCTATCCATACGTTTATGAAAGACTTTAATGTTGAAGTGAGCAAACCAAAGAGTTGGTCGTATTTCCCAGAATTTACTGCCTGTCAAATGCACTGTTCAAAGTCCCAGTTTTTCAGGGGTGGAGGTTATAGAACCTCTGCTATAAAATGTCAAGAGCTATCACCATGGCAAACATGGTAGTGTTTCCTTAGAGGAACTTCAAGGTCGTGATTGGGTATTGTTGTTAGCTTTCTACCTCTAAGATTTTCAAGGGTATCTCATACAGTTTCCATGAGATATCCAATGTCATTCAACAGCTCTTCTCCCTTCTGTTTTTTTTGTGCCTAGGGTCAATGAGCTGGATGTGAAGCACTGTTGTTTTGTTTTGTTTTTTTCATTTCTACTTGGAGACAATTGTGCCACACACTATAGGAAATAAAGTTTCAAACATGTTCATGGCTTCTGGGAGCACACACACTGCTAAAAATATAAGACACATAAATTACTAGCAATTAATTCAACTGGGTTGTAATAATTATAGAAAGAGAAAAAAATGTTTTGAGAGAAGAGAGGGCATATTAACACTAGTGGTGGTTCTTAAAGTTTAGTGAGGTATTGCAGTTTCCTGAGATTTTGATGTATAATACAGATTCCTGGGCTCCACCACCAGAAGTTATAATACATATAGCTGCATCAGGGCAGATAACTTTGCATTTCTAAGACTCCAGATGGTTCTTAGGAAGCCAGTACCATAACTGCACCAAACCAAAAATAACAGAGGATCAGAAAAATTTTAGGAAGAGTGTAAGCCTTTATAATCATGCTTCTTAATTGTTCCCAAGTTTTCTTTGATTATTAGGGGCTATAATTTCCTGTTTGCTTACCTCTTTTCTAAATATTGCATGATTTTAAGTTTTCCGGTGTCATGTAGTTTCACCCAAAATGATGTTGGATATCTCAGGGAAACATGGAAGAAGCTGTTACACCATAAGCTGTAATACCAGAGGATAACCTGAACCACAGAGGATGGAATCAAAACTAAGCTATATCCCATCCTTAAAATAACTTCATATCTATGTTTTACATTTCTCTTTCCCCAACTTGATGCTAGTCCAAGTTCTAGTTACCCTTCACTAGGTTCAGTCCATATAGGTCTGGTTATGGACAAATTAAAAAAAAAAAAAAAAAAAAAAAAACAGAGGCATAGCAAGATGGCAGAGGAGTAAGAGGTCGCACTCACCTTCTCCCACAAACATATCAAAAAATACATCTACATGTAAAACGACTAGCCCAGAACATCAACTGAACGCTGGCAGAAGAACTTAAAACTCCAAAAAGGGCAAGAAACTCTTGACATAACTGGATAGAACAAAAGAAACAAAGAGAGAGAGAGAAAAAAGGAATCAGGATGGGACTGGCATTCCCTAGAGAGGGCTGTGAAGGAGAAAAGGAACCCGCCTCCTGGGAAGCCACCTAACAGATGGAAAGATCAGCCGAGTTGGCAGGACCTCAAGTCGCTGAGAAAAGTGCAGCAGCTGGACTGAAAACAGCAAAGCAGAGTGAGAGCCACACAGACCATCTGAACCATCTGCCTGGACACCACAGCCTGAGATGCTCAGGTGGGGGCTAGAGGCTGAGACATAGGCTCTGGAGGTCAGTCCTGGGGAGAGGACTGGGGCTGACTGTGTGGGGACAGCCTGAGGGGCTAAGAAGCAGTGCACCATGGGCAGGGAACGAGTATGCCATGGGCTGAAGAGGGGAATGCCACAGCAGAGGGAACCCAGGAGAAGGTCCGGACCTGCAGGAGAGGCAAGGTGCCACTGATGGAGAGGGTGAGAGGAGGAGGGGTGGGCCACCATAGGAAACTCCCTGCACAGGAGCATGCGCCCGCCTCCTGGCTCTCAAAGGGTGGGGCGGCTCTGGCATAGCCTACAGGCAGTGAGAATCCTCTTGCTCATTTAGGGGAGATTGGGCACTCCTTGTGCAGGCTGCCAGTGGCCAGGCAACTATTGTGTGGGCTAAGGGCATAAGGGGGCTAAGTGCGATGTGGTGCCTCTTGCGTGATCCACAGGTGGCAGGGACAGACTGCGGCAGTCGTCTCAGAGGCCAGAGGAAGGCATGGCTTGTCACCACTGGGGGCCTGTGAGTGGACTCCACCAGCAACCCCAGTCACCTCAGGGATTGGCAAAAAAGGGGAAAAGTGGGCATTGCAACCAAACACTGTTGCTCTCACTCCTCTGGGAACACACTTGCCCTGCAACTGCCACTGCCAAATGCTCTGGGTGGTGCCTGGACACTTGGTCACTGTCCCTTCCCAAGACCCTACAATTAGGAGCAGCTTGTGCAGCATCTCCTATGGGGGATAAGCAGGGTGAGGTGTTTCTGGCATGGTCTACAGGAGGTGGGAGAAAACCACCACAGTTATCTCTGGCTCCAGAGGTGGGAGTGGCTCACCACCACTAGGGGTCTGTGAACAGACACCACTTGTAGCCCCATTCACCTTAAGGGCACCACAGAGGAGGGCACTGTGACCGAACACCACCTGTTGATGCTCTCACACCCCTGGGAACACACCTGGCCTGCTGCTACCACTGCCAAACATTCTGGGCAGTACCCTCATGCCTGATCTCTGTCACTTCCCAGGATCCTGCAACTGGGAGCAGCCTGTACAGCACCTCCTATATGGGCTAAGTGAGATGAATTGCTTCATGCATGGTCTACAGGTGGTGGAGCAAACCACCACAGTTATCATTGGCTCTAGAGACAGTCATGGCCTGTTCCCACCAGGGGTCCCTGAACAAGCACCACTTGTGATTCCAATCACTTCAGAGGAGGGCATTGCAATCGAACACAAGCTGTTGTTGCTCTCACTTCCCTGGGAATTCCTGTACCCTGCTGCTTCTTCTGCCAAATGCTCTGGTCAACTTGAAGATCTGCCTTCAACTAGGAGCAGCCTGTGCCACATTCGTGCAGGTCCTTGCTTCTGTTGAGAGCCCAATGACCAGGCACTGACTGCTGGCCCTATTCATTGCCTCCTTCTCTCTGAAAACACACTGAGCATCCTGGGAATAACAGCCTGCTCACACCAAAGAGACAGCAAATATTCAAACTCCCACACCAAAAATAAATAGTATCCCCCCAAAAAAATACAAAAGGGTATTCTAGCATAGAGGTAGCCTTATGAGACTACAGTTTGGCTTCCCCAAACTCACAGATAAAGAAAAACGCAAGCAAGATGAAGAAGCTCAGAAACCAGTTAAAGGAACAGGAGAATTCACCTAAAGCAGTCAATAATGGAACAGACCTCTGCAGTCTGACAGACACTGAGTTCAAAAGGGAGAGAGTGAAAATTCTGAAGTAATTAAGAGAGGATATGAACAGTAATGCAGATTCCTTTAGAAAGGAACTAGAAAATATAAGGGGGAGCAAGATAAACTAGAAAATTCATTTGCAGAGATACAAACTGAGCTAAAGGCAATAAAGAGCAGAATGAATAATGCAAAGGAACTAATTAGTGACATGGAAGACAGAATAAGGGAAATCACCCAATCAGGACAGCAGACAGAAAACCAAATGAAAAAAAAAAAAAGAGAGAATGAAAGCAATATAAGAGACCTATGGATAATATACTGAAAGGGATTCTCTAAATTAAAAAAAAAGAAAAAAGAAGAATTAGGATGAAAGAAACCACAATTGGAAAGCAGTCACTTAAATAAGCCAGCATACAGATCTAAACATGAAGATGCTAAAAAAAAAGACATCAAAATCATACAATGTGAGGAAGGAAAGTAAGAAAATATAGATTATTTTTTTTTATTTTAATGACGTGTTTGAACCTATATCAGGCTAAAGCAAGTAGCTATAGGAATGGGAAACCACAAATCCAAACTGAACATTACATTAACAAAAACTGAAAAGTACTCAGGCATAAAATAAATGGAGACTGTCCAACCAAAAAAAAAAAAAAAGAAGAAAAGACAAACATAGAATCAACTGGAAAACAAGGTTTAAAATGTCAATAAATATGTATCTATCAATAATCACCTTAAATGTCAATGGACTGAATGCTCCAATCAAAAGACACAGAGTGACAGATTGGATAAAAAAAGCAAAAACCTTCAATCTGCTGTCTACAAGAAACTCACCTTAGGGCAAAGAACACATACAATTTGAAAGAGAGGGGATAGGAAAAGATATTCATGCCAATGGACAAGATAGGAAAGCAGATGTTGCAGTACTCATATCAGGCAAAAATCCATTCAAGAAGAGAATATTACAAACATCAATATATATGCCCCTGATATAGGAGCACCCAGATACCTCCAACAAATACTAATAGACATAAAAGGAGAAATTGATGGAAATACAATCATAGTAGGAGATTTTAACACCCCACTCACAACAATGGACAGATCCTCTAGGCATAAAATCAATAAGGCAACAGAGACCTAAAGTACACAATAAAAATGTTAGACTTAATTGACATTTTCAGGACATTACATACAAAAAATTTAGAATATACCTTCTTCTCAAGTGCATACAGAACATTCTTAAGAATTGATCACATCCAGGGGCACAAAGCTAACCTCAACAAATTTAAAATTGTAGAAATTATTTCAAGTATCTTCTCTGACCACAATAGCATGAAACTAGAAACAAACCACAGGAAAAGAAATGAGAAAAAACTTACTACATGGAGGCTAAACAACATGCTACTAAAAAACCAATGGGTCAATGAGGAAATCAAGAAGCAAATTAAAAACACTTCAAGACAAATGATAATGAAGACACAACCAATCAGAATCTCTGGGATGCCACAAAAGCAGTGTTCAGAGGGAAATTCATAGCAATACAGGCCTTCCTCAAAAAAGAAGAAAAATCTCAAATCAAAAACTTAACCCACCACCAAAATGAATTAGGAAAAGAACAACAAATAAAACCTAAAGTCAGCAGAAGGAAGGAAATCATAAAGATCAAAGAGGAAATCAATAAAATAAGAGATTAAAAAACAATAGAAAAAAGAAATTAAAAAAACCAAGACCTGGTTCAGTAAACAAAATCGACAAACCTCTGGCCAGACTCACCAAGAAGAGGAGAGAAAAAACCCAAACAAACAAAATAAGAAATGAAAAGGGAGAAGTCACAATGGATACTACAGAAATATAAAAAACTATGAGAGAATACCATGAACAATTGTATGCTAACAAATTTGACAACCTAGAAGAAATGGACAACTTTCTAGAGACTTACAGCCTGCCAAAACTGAATCAAGAAGAAACAGATAAACTGAACAGACCAATCACTAGAAATGAAATTGAATATGTCATAAAAATACTTCATACAAATAAATGTCCAGGACCAGATGGCTTCACAGGTCAATTCTACCAAACATAAAAGAGGAACTTATACACATCCTCCATAATCTTTTTCAAAAGGTTGAAGGAGAAGGAACACTGCCAAAGACATTCTATGATGCCACATCACCCTAATTCCAAAACCAGACAAAGACACCACCCTAAAAGAAAACTATAGGCCAATATCTTTGATGAATATATAGGCACAAAAATTCTCAGCAAAATTTTAGCCGACTGAATCCAACAATGTATAAAAAAGATCATACACCATGACCAGGTGGGATTCATCCCAGGTTCATAAGGATGGCTCAACATATGCAAATCAATCAACATCATACACCACATTAACAAAAAAAAGTCAAAAATCATATGATCATCTCCATGGATGCAGAAAAAGCATTTGACAAAGTCCAACATCCATTCATGATAAAAACTGTTACCAAAGTGGGTATAGAGGGAACATACCTTGATATAATCAAAGCCATTTACGACAAACCCACAGCAAATATAATACTCAATGGAGAAAAACTGAAAGCCTTCCCACTCAAATCTGGAACAAGAGAAGGATGCCCACTCTTACTACTGCTATTCCACATGGTATTGGAAGTCCTAGCCACAGCAATCAGACAAACAAGAAATAAAAGGCATCCATATAGGAAGAGAAGAGGTAAAACTGTCACTGTATGTGGATGACATGATACTATATATAGAAAACCCTAAGGACTCAACCCAAAAACTGCTTGAACTGATCAGCAAATTCAGCAATGTAGCAGGGTATAAGATTAACATTCAGAAATCAGTCTCATTTCTGTATACTAACAAGGAAATATTAGAAAAGGAATTCAAAAATACAATACCTTTTAAAATTGCACCCCAAAAAATCAAATACTTGCAAATACAGCTGACCAGGGAGGTAAAAGACTTATATGCCGAGAACTATAAAACATTAATCAAAGAAATTAAAGACGATGTAAAGAAATGGAAAAAATATGCCATGATCCTGGATTGGAAAAATTAATATTGTAAAAATGGCCATACTACTCAAAGCAATCTACAGATTCAATGCAATCCCAATCAAATTGCCATGACATTTTTCACAGAACTAGAACAAATAATACAAAAATTTATATGGAACCACAAAAGACCCAGAATTAACAAAGCAATTCTGAGGACCAAAAACCAAGCAGGAGGCATCACTCCCCCAGACTTCAGGCAACATTACAGAGCAACAGCCATCAAGACAGTGTAGTACTAGTACCAAAACAGACATACAGACAATGGAAAAGAATAGAGAACCCAGAAATAAACCTAGACACCTATGGTCAATTAATCTTTGACAAAGGAGGCAAGAACATAAAATGGGAAAAAGACAATCTTTTCAGCAAGTATTGCTGGGAAACCTGGACAGCTGCCTGCAAATCAATGAAATGAGAATACACAGTCATGCCATGCATGAAAATAAACTCAAAATGACTTAAAGACTTAAATATATGACAAGACACCATAAAACATCTGGAAGAGAACATAGGCAAAACATTCTCTGACATCAACCTTACAATGTTTTCTCAGGTCCTTCTCCCAAAGCAACAGAAATAAAAGCAAAAATAAACCAATGGAACCTCATCAAACCGACAAGCTTTTGCACAGCAGAGGAAACCAAAAAGAATACAAAAAGACAACTTATAGAATGGGAGAAAATCATTTCAAACGATGCAACTGACAAGGGCTTAATCTCTAGAATATACAAGCAACTTATACAACTCAACAGCAAAAAACCCAACAATTCAATGGAAAAATGGGCAAAAGACCTGAATAGACAATTTTCCAAGGAAGATATACAGATGGCCAACAAGCACTTGAAACAATGCTCAGCATCCCTGATTATTAGAGAAATGCAAATCAAAACTACCACGAGATACCACCTCACACCAGTCAGAATGGCCATCATTAAGTCCACAAATAACAAGTGCTGGAAGGGTGTGGAGAAAAGGGAACCCTTGGTGGGAATATAAGTTTGTACAACCACTATGGAGAACAGTATGGAGGTACCCTAGAAAACTATACATAGAACTACCATGACCTAGCAACCCCACTCTTGGGCATATATCTAGACAAAATTTTCCTTAAAAAAGACACATGCAGCCACATGTTCATTGCAGCACTATTCACAATAGCAAGACATGGGAACAACCAAATGTCCATTGACAGATGATTGGATTAAGAAGATGTGGTATATATACACAATGGAATACTACTCAGCCATAAAAAAGAAATAATGCTATCTGCAGCAACATGGATGGAACTAGAGACTCTCATACTGAGTGAAGTAAATCCGAAAGATAAATACCCTATGCCATCACTTATATCTGGAATCCATGATATGGCACAAATGAAGCACTCCACAGAAAATAAAATCATGGACTTGGAGAATAGACTTGTGGTTGCCAAAGGGAAGCGGGAGGGAGTGAGATGGATTGGGACCTTGAGATTAATAGTTGCAAACTATTGCTTTTGGAATGGATTATCAATGAGATCCTGCTGTGTAGCACTAGAAACTATGTCTAGTCACTTATGATGGAGCATGACAATGTGAGGAAAAAAGAATATATACATGTATGTGTAACTGGGTCTCCATCAAGAAAAAAAAATTAAAAAAACCCTCAAATCTCGATGGCTCATTTTTTAAAAGACTTCTTTCTCACCCATGTTACACGTGAAGTGCCAACTGGAGGAAGGTGCTGTTTTGCATGAATGTCGTCTTTACTACCGGGATCAATATAATAGGGAAGACTCCTTGTGAAATGACAGAGAAAATGAAAAGTGACAAAACATGTCCTAATTCTAAAATTGCTGGGGAACAAGTCACATGGCTGTTCTAACTTCAACTGTGGAATCTAGCCATTTGCTCAAAAGGGAAGAGAGCCAGCATTATTTGTGAACAGCTTGTCTGTCAAAGCAACCATTGCATAAACCTCCTAACTGATCATTGTGACTGCAGATTTCATCTCCAGAACCCCATTCTAACCCATGGTCAGATTATCCGCTTCAAGTACGACTATGACTACTTTGTTCTTTCCCAGAAAACTCTAAGATTCCCTCCTGTATTTTTAATAAAATCCAAAATTCTCAGAGCATATTGGAGGTCTTCCATGCTGCGGCTTCTCATTTATCTCCAATCTATTGCCTAAGACTTATCTTATATGAAGCCTGTGACGCAAGCAATCAGTACACCCCTCAACATAGTTTTTCTTGCTAATTCCATTTTTTCACTTATGTTATCTAGAAACCTCAACTAAGACTTAATTAGCAGTTATTAACTAGTGATTATATGTCAGATAAATTTCTTACACAGTAATTATTTTGTTCTTATATTACTTAAGTATGGGCAATTACTGACTTTTTCATTTTAAATGATACCTCTTTTGAGAAGCCTTCCCTGATGTTTCCAATTAGTTGTGATCTTGAGTTGTTCATAATCCTTAAGGTCTTTGGATAAAGTTTAACTTTAACATAGCATATATATTCTGCTTTTTATCACAAATACCTGACACTTCCCTAATCTTCAAATGAAAAATGTAGACTTTTGGGAGCTAGGATTTGAACTGCTTTGAGTCATCTCCTGTGCAGCACTGTGTAAATAATAGTGTTTACTAAATAAGTTTTGAGTTACAATGTTAAATAAATAAACATAACAGCACCTTGACATCAACCAACGATATATTTAACCCTGAAAATTAATTTATGTGTGTGTTTGTGTATGTGTGTGTGTGTTTATATTTGGGGGATTCCTTAAGGCCCTTTTGCTAGGTGAATATTATCATTTTCCCAGTATATTCAAATATGTAAGTTAGGAAATATAATTCTCAGTAGAAACAGACAAACATAAGGATAGTAGCTCTAATGATGTCTAATATTCATTTGCATTCAGGTTTTTGATTTGTTGGGGAACAATGTAGAACTGAGGGCTTATTAAGCATAGCTCTTCCAAGTTTGGTAACTAGGACTCTCCTTTGCAGCCCATTTGACAAATTCTCCATTCGTGGTTCAAAATAGTCATCAGCTGTGCTAACAACAAAGGGAAAAGACAGTACGGTCAGCCGCCAGATGGGAAATTATTTCAACTCAGCCTTACTTTTATTCATAACATTCACGTTATAACATAAAGCAAAAATGGCCATGGAGGATTTTATTTTACTGCCTGTAAGGAACTCCTCTGTTTTTTTGAGGGTTATATTTTTCCCTTGGTGTATTTCAGGCATACTTCACCACTTAACAGGCTTTCTGTAGCTCATTCAAAGTACTTGCCATTCCCCCTTTCAGGCACCTATTATTGAGGTTATCACTGGTAATAGCAGTCAGATTAATATATAATTCTCCCGTGTGTAATACCACAAATGAGATAGACTCACAGTTTGAGGGTCATGCTGTTTTAGAGTTGATGGTGTGATTTATACCTCCTCCCTAAAGTGTGATATCTATATTTGCAGAAGGAACATTATTCAGTTTTTATTGAATAGAGCAGTCTTCCTGTCAAGGAGATTTGGATGACATCTCAGACCTCATATAAAATTTTATATTCTCTTAAGAAACAGTATTGTATTTTGATGTATTATTCCATATTATTATCCTAAAACAAAGTGAATTAGTAATGATTGTTTTATATCATATAGATAAGCTTATTTGTACACAGAAACTATGCACTGATGATGGATTCCTGTTAACCCAATTATACTATCTATAGCAGCATCCACCATGGATAAGCAATATTCATTACCAAGCCAAGAACAGCTGTGCTAGAATCAGAGCTGGTGCTATGCTTACAAATGAGATGAAACTGGGAAAAAGTACTGTGAGGGATATGAAAGACATTGAGAGATCGTCACTCACACACCCTCCTTTTCTGCTTTGAATATCTCCATTTACCCATACTGATGCTATCTCATCTTTATACCCTGAACATGATCGCTAGGCTTAGAGGTGGCCACCTGTCCCAAGCAGGCCTTCTGATTTGCTTAAACTCATTGGAGGAAAAAATATACATGTCCTTTTGGGGTGTTGAAAAATTCAAGGTGTGAAATTTGGTAGTTCCCTGTGTTTCCATGTTAACTAGGCCAGTAAGCTATAAGAGAGAATGAAACTCACAAAGAGAAGCAAAGATGAGAAACAGCTAAATTTCCGTCAGCATCTGAGTTGCTGAATCCCATTGTTTCCAAGGATCAGGTGCATCTTTTCCTTCCCATGGTTTGGTTATAAACCAATTCTGTGGATTACATGGGCTAATAAATTTCATTTTTTCAAGCTAGTTACAGAGAGTCTGATTACTCACAACAAAGAGCTTTTTTCACAAAGCAAAAGGAGGAAAAGTGGATGGGGCTGAGAGCTGAGAAACTATCACAGGGTTTATACGAATGCTAGAGAATCAACTAGACAAGATGGAGTACAATGAGCAATATGGTAAAGAGAAAGGATGCTGTGATGGCTTGGATTACTGTCTAGTGATATTCCCCCTCCCTTTGCGATAAACTACAGATCACCAGCCTTCTGCTTTGGTCAACGGAATGTGAATAGATACCACAGGTTTTGACTTGTCCTTTTTTTGTTCCTTAGATCAAGATGAGAAGATTTAGCTGTTTATTTGACTGGCCCATGAACAATGTGGAAACAACTGCAAAGACCTGAACTCAGCTTACAAACTGAAATGGAGGTACTCCGAACAATATACACACCATTAGTGATAAAAATAAATACTGGCTGTTGTAAGCTGCTGAGTTTTGGAATAATTGGTTACATAGCACTTATTTTCACAATAGCTAACTATTAAACATGGATAATAAATTGTAGCAATTAAAGGCAAGGCAAGTACAAGAATGATTTTTTTTAAGATGAAAAAACAAGATGCAGTTTTAGGAAGTAAATACCACTGGGCTCACAATTATATGAAATAGAAGAAGCAAACAGACTAAAATATACAGAAAAGAGTATGGGATATGTAGTAGATAATAGCATTATATGAATACAGGGAAGAATGGGAGTCAGAGAGGATAGTGCTTAGAGAAAAAGATCGTAGGGCAGGCTAAAAATACTTTATTCTATTTTTTTATTTATTATTTTTTTTTGTCTTTTTGCCTTTTCTAGGGCCACTCCCATGGCATATGGAGGTTCCCAGGCTAGGGGTCTAATTGGAGCTGCAGCCACCGGCCTATGCCAGAGCCACAGCAGCGCAGGATCCGAGCTGCGTCTACAACCTACACCACAGCTCATGGCAACACCAGATCTTTAACCCACTGAGCAAGGCCAGGGATCGAACCTGCAACCTCATGGCTCCTAGTCAGATTCGTTAACCACTGTGCCACGACAGGAACTCCATATGAAATAGTCAAGACATGGAAGCAACCTAAATGTACACTGACAGATGAATGGATAAAGAAGATGTGACATACATATACAAAGGTTATATATATACACACACATACACATGAAGGATTATTAACCATAAAAAAGAATGAAATAATGACATTTGCAGCAACATGGATGGATGTAGAGATTATCATACAAAGAAAAGTAAGTCAGAAAGAGAAAGACAAATGACATAAGATATCACATTGTGTAATCTAAAGTATGACACAAAAATATGAAAATATATATGAAACAGAAACAGACTCATAGACATAGAGAACATATTACTCAGCCATTAAAAGAATTGAAATATCGGCATTTTTAGCAACATAGATGGGACCTAGAAATTATCACGCTAAGTGAAGTCAGTCATACAATTAGACCAACATCAAATGCTTTCATTGACATGTGGAATCTGAAAAAAGGACAGAATGAACTTCTTGGCAGACCAGATACTGACTTTGAAAAACTTATGGTTTCCAAAAGAGAAAGTTAGGGGGTGGGAGGACGTGCTGGGGTTGTGGGATGGAAATCCTATAAAATTGGATTGTGATGATTATTGTACAACTATAAATGTAATAAATTCATTGAGTAATAAAAAAATTAAAAAAAAAAAGAGAACAGACTTGTGGTTGCCAAAGAGGAGAGGGAGTTGGGCAAGGAAGGATTGGGCGTTTGGGATTAGCAGAGACAAACTACTATATATATGATGCATAAACAACAGTGTCCCATTTATATAGCACAGGGAACTATATTTAATATCTTATGATAAACCACATTGGAAAAAAAATGAAAAAGAATATAGAGTATATATACATACATATACTATATATATCAAGTCAATTTACTGTACAGTAGAAATTAATACTGTAAATCAACTATACTTCAAAAAAAATTTTTAAATAAAAGAAGGCTGAATCTAACTCAGGTAAGATGGTGCATTGGAACACTAGTTGCTATCTCTCATGTCTGCTGTTTTTCCAAATAAAGTCACCATTCCTTACTCTAACATCTCATTTATTGATTTACTGGCTTGTTCTGTAATGAGCAGTATGAGCTTGGACTCAACGACAAATAGAGATTATGACTGCTCAAATTCAGTCTTAGAGATTTTAGGACCTAGACAAACAAGGATCTTATGCACGCATTTATCTTTCATCATTGGACTAATATACTAGGAAAGCAATTGGATATTGTATTTTGTTGGTCCTCTTTTGAACACACCAACCATTCATTCATTCTTTCACTCACTCATTAATTGATTGTTATATTTATTTGACAATATTTCCTGGGCACCTACCTGATACTAATTTTTCTTTTTTTAGGAGCTGAAAATAAGGAGGCAAATATGACACGGTCTGTTTAAAGACCTCACCGTCTAGTTGGGGAATCAGATAAGTAAAGAGATGATGGCAATAAAGAGTAATTTTAAATTAACACAGGATTTGCACAGTGTGGAAGACCAGATAAAATTAGCTTGACCCATGGAAAAAATGGGAGGATAAATGGTACATCAGCTTTCTGTTTGTAGACGGCAAGTTTAAGAAGAAAAGGAAATTTATTCACTCAAATAATTGACTCAAAACAGAAGTTACTATGGCATAAAGATAAATCTATTTAGAAGCTTTGGTGGTCTCAGAGTTCTATCTCTCTATATCACTCTGTCTGGTAATCCTTCAGAGACTGATTTTATTCTGCACATCACTGAGTGTGCTTAAGCAAGAGAGATGGACACTAGCAGCTCCAGAATTACCCGATATTTTGTGCCAGGGTAACTACATTAATTATTATCTGAACCAAGACACCTTTCAGAGTGAAAAAGAGTGCTATTCTAATTATGCTGAGAAAAGAGGTGTAAACTAGGTGGGACACTTCTTGGAAATCTGGAATATATGTATACCCTATATAAAACCATTGTCCTAAAGGATCAGAAATGTTGTCCTGCCATCCTCATACTAATATGTCATGAAGCTTATAATGGGCTAATGTGAATTGTGTGCCTCTCCTGGAGACAATTACTGTGGCAAAGGAAATGGAGCACTATGATTGGATGGCATGTTTCCCCCTTCATTCTTTTCCTAAGCCTATGGCTCTCTCATAGCATCTGCCTGTCTTCTAAGACCCATCATCCTCTACATCTTAGCTTGGAAACAACTGTCTTTGAAGGACTGTGGTACATTCTTATATGTAGAGTAGAACATTCATTATAAGTTACTTTTGATGGAATAATATAGCAAGTTATTATTATGAAAGAGCTCCTCCCCACCAGCACTGAGTGTGAGTAGGAAAAAAAGGGATGAAAATTTAGTTAGAGTACTTCATTGTCTCTCATTCTCTCTCTCTCTTTCTCTCACACACAAACACACACACACACACACAATTGTATTTGGCCTCTTTATTTCAAACCTTAGATTCAAATGATTTTATCAGGCTGATTTACTTGTATGGATAGAATCAAAATTAAGCATTGATTCTCATATGATTTACTTTCTAGAAGTAAAAAAAAATGGATTAAATAAATATACTAACAGAAATTGAGCTTGGCAATATTACTGTTTTGTTAAAGATAAATGAGAGTTGCGGTCATAATAATTTATCAATGGCTACATTCATCCAAAGTAGTAATTAGGTCACCGCAAACACATTTTTAATAAAATTTGCTTACATTTACACAAATTTTCTGCTCTTATCTTTATTATTTAACAAAAGCTCTCTCATTCAAAGAGCAGACCTGCCCTATGGTCTAAGAAGGAAAGATGCATGCCAGCTAAACTGGAGGTCAAGTCTACCTACCATATTCTGAGCATTTTAGGAGTCTACTATAAGAAAAAACATATTTATAATATAGAAAATAATATATTTACTTGAAATATATTTTGGGAAAGTCTTCATTGGTGGAAATATCCTATGTAAGTCACTAAAGTATTGGTGGTGCAAGTAATAGAGGATGTGAATTCTAGTTGACCTGCAAGCTAATCCTGGGCAGTCAGAAGGCTCCTTATCCCCTCCCCTGTCTTTGGAATAAATGTTCTGCCCACAGTTGCCACACTAGAAGCCATTTCAAGGATTCAGCCTTAGAAAGTAATATCCAAGCAAAAAATAAAGATGCAATTGTTAAAGTATAGAAATAGATAGTTATTAGCAAACTTATGGAAATATGTTTTAAATTAATGGAATACTATGATGAATTATATGTCAACATATTGAGTAACCTGGATGAACCTGACAAGTTCCTAGGAAAGCTAAGGCTAAAACTGACCTAATAAGAAAGAGAAAATATGAGTAGACCTAAACCAAGAAAATTTTAAGTAATCAAAACATTATACACACAGACACACACACACACACACACACACACAGAGCCAGGATCAAAGGAATTCACCTGTGCATTCTATCACCTATTTAAAGATGAATTAGCATCAATTCTTGACAATTTTTTTCATACGTAGAACCACTCAATAAGAGAAAAATAGGAATCACAAATCCAAATTTCACAGATGAAGACATTAAAGTTGAGAATGGTTAGGGAATTTTTTATGGGTTATAAATCTGATTTTGCACAGAGACTTAAAATTCAGTATTATATGGGTACATAATATCTGAAAATAATGAATATTTTAGAATTGGTAGAGTACAAATACTGTCACTGAGAATAGACTTGTGCACACAGACTGAAAAATCAGTCCTCCCAATATTCACCTAGATAAAATAATTGTAGAAATCAGGAGTTCCCATCGTGGCTCAGTGGTTAACGAATCTGACTAGGAGCCATGAGGTTGCAGGTTCGATCCCTGGCCTTGCTCAGTGGGTTAAGGATCTGGCGTTGCCATGAGCTGTGGTGTAGGTTGCAGACGCGGCTTGGATCCAGAGTTGCTGTGGCTCTGGTGTAGGCCGGTGGCTGCAGCTCCAATTAGACCCCTAGCCCGGGAGCCTCCAAATGCTGCGGGAGCAGCCCAAGAAATGGTAAAAAGACAAAAAAAAAAAAAAGAAATCACAAGATGGAAAATTTAAAAAAAATATGGATTTCATTGGATCAGTCAATGTTAAATGCATACAAAAATATATGTGCATACGTATGTCCATATGAATATTAATATGGACAAATATACCCAGGATAAAGAGCAGTGTGCATGTGTGTACAAATGTGTGGTAGAATTATGAATTGTCTTTATTTGCATATTGTGTACATTTTTCAATAAAATGAATTGTTTTATAAATAAAAGAAAAAAATAAACATAAAACAATTTCAGTTATCAAATTTAGGCTAGTGGTAGAAATAAAATTTTATAAACAAAGAACTATTTATATGATGGAGCATTTCTTAACATTTCATAAGGAAACAAAGCACATTTACATTATACATATATGGAGTTTCCATCGTGGCAGAGCAGAAACGAATCTGACTAGGAACCATGAGATTGCAGGTTCGATCCCTGGCCTCGCTCAGTGGGTTAAGGATCTGGTGTTGCAGTGAGCTTTGGTGTAGGTCACAGATGTGGCTTGGATCTGGCATTGCTGTGGCTCTGGTATAGGCCGGCAGCAACAGCTCTGATTAGACCCCTAGCCTGGGAACCTCCAAATGCTGCAGGTGTGTCCCTAAATAGACAAAAAGGTAGAAAAAAAGTTATACATACAACTTATCTTCTAAGAAATGTCCCTTTTCAAATAAGAAAAACCAAAACTCCTGATTAAAAAATAGAATACCTAGCATCACACAGTTAAACAAAGACCTAGAAGGTGTCAATTTTCCAAAACGTAAGTGCTATTTGTTCATATTGATGTAAAAAAAATCATAATACGTTATAAGTTTCACCACAGGCAGACAATAAAAGTTAATGCATCCACCCAAGGTGATTTTCCCCTCATTTTGTCTAGTAAAGAGGCTAACATGAGGGACTTTAAAACTTTTATTTAAGCCTATAGAGTAAAAAGTGAGACTTCCAGTTCCAGTTTAAAGAAAATTTTTATCAGAGAGAGATCGTAAAAGAATGAATTCAATATAACAGTGTCATGGTAGAAAGAACATATGCTTTAGAGCCATTTTATCTCCAGTTTCACAAATGTAGGGTTAATATACTCTTCTAAAATAAACTCACATGACTAATCACTACTTATCTTCTATTTGCTGTGTTAGGAAGTTAGTTGTCCATCTCTGAATCCAGTATGCCTTTATTTATACATGCTTTTAAGATTTTCTCAGAGTTCCCTTGTGGGGCAATGGGTTGAGGATCTAGTATTGTCGCTGCAGTGGCCTGGGTTGCTATGCTATGAGTTCCATCCTAGGCCCAGGAATTTCTGCATACCACAGGCGCTGTCAAAAAAATAAATACATGATTAAAAAAAGATTTTCTTTTTCTTTTTTTTTTTTCAGACTTCTACTATTGTATGAGTACATTTTTTTTTTTTTTTTTGGTTTGGGTTTTGTTTGATTTGTATTTTTTCCACTTGGGGCTCATAGTTTCTTTTATCTGTGACTGGATATTACTGGTTTAAAAATATCTCAGTTATTATCACTTCAAATATTTGTGTTTTTTCCTACCTAATCTTTTCTCTTCTTGAATTCTGATTACAATTTTTTTTTCTTCTCAGCATATCCCTAATATATCTTACTCTTTTGTAATTTTCCATCATTTTATTTCTCTGATTCAATTATAGTTTTTTTCTGATGTATATTACAGTTGAACAATTTTTCCTTCACATATCTCTCATCTTTTGTTAAACTTTTTCTTTAAATCTTAATTTTTGATGTTATTGGTATATAATTCTCTTTTTGTATTCTCTAGTTGTCTGAAATTTTTTCTTCTTAACACTAATCACATTTTAGTGGTAATTATCTGATTAATATATAAATCTATTATAGGTCTGTTTTCATTGTTTCTTTTTCTATTAATGCATGGTCTTCTTTGCTCTCTCATGTGCCTCATTACTATTACTGTTATTATTATTATTTTTTTTAGGGTCACACCTGTGGAATATGGAAGCTCCCAGGCTAGGAACTGAATCAGAGCCACAGCTGCTGGCCTACGCCAGAGCCACAGCAACATGGGATCTGACCCATGTCTGCAACCTACACCACAGCTCACAGCAATGCCAGATCCCTAACCCACTGAGCAAGGCCAGGGATCGAACCCATATCCTCATGGATCCTAGTTGGGTTCATTAACCACTGAGCCATGAAGGGAATTCCCACTATTATTTTTTTTATTCAGTAATGAACACTATAGTTGAAACAGTATGGAGAAAATTTATTTATCTAGATGATGCTACTTCCTCCAAGTGTTTATCTTTTCTTCTGATTGGACAAATAGTCTGGATTGGATAACATTAATTCAACCAGGGACTGAACAGATTCAAAGTATTGCCTATTTCACTCCTAGGATGGTGCTTTTAGAGTCCTGACCAAAGGCCTGGAATTTTTATCAGGGCTTCTCCCCCTGTTCCGTTCCTAATTTTCAACTTCTGTCCGCTCATCTCAGTGACACTGTGAGTCTTTTTCACTTTTCAGCCTTTTAGCTGCAATATCAAATGACAAAATCCGCAGGTGGAAAAATGGTGTCAAATACCAAGCTCAGCTCCTGTGTTTTTCTTCTCTCAGAATTTTGGATCCACGAGTTCTTGCTGTCTGTGTGATTTGACAAGGCTTTCAAACGGATTTTGAAAACTTTTCTGGTTGTTCTAGGTGGAAGATTTGGATGACAGAAATTACTCTGCCATGGCTGGAAGATGTTTTGTTGTTGTATTTCAGTATGTAGAAGAGATCCACCTTTATTCACCACCTCACGTGTTAGGGCTTCACATAAGTATACAACCTTTCCAACATCATTTGAGTTTATTATTCTTGAAAGAGCACAATCACTCAAATATGTTTGGCACTTAAATGGAGCTTCATGAAATAGGAATACGGGAGATAGTATTGGGGGGTAAGAAGAAAATAGAAGCATTCCTGAGGAAAGCTGTTCACTACAATGGATAAGTTATGGTTTTAAAGTTTTTATGAATGAAAATGGCTTTTATGGGATCATATACAAGGCATTTTCATGGTAAGGACATGGGCAGTAATGCATTTCTTAGTGTGGAGTAAAACCTTGGACAGTTCACCATCATACAAAGAAGGATTCAGATGTGGGGATCAGACAGTCTCAAGCCACAGGTCAGATACGATTCTAAAATCTGTAAGCAACTAGAGGTCCACCTGGTGAACGGAAAAGAGAAGCTGTGTATTCTAGGCAACAGTTCTAATTGAAAGTCAAATGTGCTGTAGCAGAATGCGGTGTTCTTCTGGAACAGACACCACCCACTGCAAACAGCGCTGAAGAAAACCAGGTCAAGTGCAGGAAACTTATTTAGGATTGATTATTGAGGCAGGAAAAATCAGTGGTTTAACAAAGAAGATTTAAATGATGGGGGAGAGAGTGAAAGAATTGACGCTAACATTGACAACCAGTATTTAAGAAATAAAATAAAAGGAAACCTAATAAAAGCTCTAGAAATCAGTTTCCCCTTGCCTGAAGCAGAATAAAGTGGGAAAATGCACAGACCTGGAGCATTAGGTAACCATGTCATGTTGAGATAAAGCCGTCATTGTTTGACCAAGAAACTGCTGAGGAAGGGCAGGGATAGAGACTACGAATCCGACATCCAGATTCCAGAATGAGAGGAACAGATATATCATGCACGGTTATAGTAGGTTTTAGTTTCTTATGTCTTGACTGTCTCTTAACCGTTTTAGGATATGTTATGATATGACTGTGTTCATATCACTCTCCTATTGAAATTCTTTCAGTAACCTTTACTGTCTAAAGTTAAAACGAGTCTCCATATTATCCAATGTTCTGGTGCAGCTGACTTCTACTTTCCTACTTCCAGAATCCACTTTGCACTATAGGCTGTTGTCCATACCCCTAACAGAAGTAAGTGACTCTGTTTTCTTCATTTCTACATATTTGCATCTTCATTCACGGCCCTGGATGCAGAGGCAGTGCTCAAGAGCTGGTTATAGATAAGCAATACAGTAATTCCTTATCAATTCACCTGGGGGAAATGCTTAAGCAGATCTCTAATCCAATGTTAACCAAAAATTTCAGAAATGAAGACATTATTGAAATAAAGGGATGCTTCTTTGTTATGACTGTATACAGATCCAAGATGCACTTGAATGGCTCCTTTGGACTACAAAATTGAGAAAACATTTAAAGTCAAAAACTGTGCTCTAAGTTGTTTATCAAGAATTATGACTGGGGAGTTCCTGCCGTGGCGCAGTGGTTAACGAATCTGACTAGGAACCATGAGGTTGCAGGTTCGGTCCCTGCCCTTGCTCAGTGGGTTAACGATCCGGCGTTGCCGTGAGCTATGGTGTAGGTTGCAGACGCGGCTCGGATCCCCCGTTGCTGTGGCTCTGGCGTAGGCCGGTGGCTACAGCTCCGATTCAACCCCTAGCCTGGGAACCTCCATATGCCGCGGGAGCGGCCCAAGAAATAGCAACAACAACAACAACAGCAACAACAAAAAGACAAAAAAAAAAAAGAATTATGACTGGATCTGGCAGGAAGTAAGCATGCTGCTTGTTAAGCAAGGATTGGTTGGGATTTGAAATGGTTACACAGTTGCAAGGGGGAAGCTCGAGGCCACAGGGTTGCTGCTGGCAGATGCTGTTCTGAAAAATGGCTGGTGGTGTTCCGGGGAGGTTGTGGGTGGGTACATTCCAGAAAATTCAAGTTCTCAGTGGGTGCAGAAACATGTCTGGGACCAGATTCTCAAAGGCCACCCAACTCCATTTTGTCTACTTGAACTGTGGTAACTCTATAATGATCTCAGTCTGTCATCAACAAGATGGGACAAGAGGAATGGGACAGCTCAGATTATTACTCCAAACAGAAAATAAATAAACGTAGCAATAAATTATGAGCTTCAAATGAAGACACTGTTATATATACACTCTTGTCCAAAGAATGAGCCTCTTCAGTTGAGGAAAGTTTTTTTACCCTATCTGGTAATCCAGACCATGCAAATGAGCACTGGCAATCAATGGGCAACAGATGTTGCAGCCAGATGGCTGATAACTTGGAAGTTGTTAACTTGTACTTGGGTGGTTATATTTCTTTAAAAGTGTTCTGTATTCAGTCCCTTTTTTTGTTTTATTCAGTACTGGGTAGGCAGTTAAATATTTTATGCTATTATTTTAATTAAGGGCATAATTTAATTAAAAATAAGGATTTAAATGATTGAATTTCTTATACTTTGGCATAATTAAAGCATCTTTGTCCAAGCCTTCAAGCCTTAAGCCATATCACTGACCTTGCAAAAACCAAATTTATAAAGAAATAGTAAATACTGATTACTGAGTATCTCAGCAAAACATTTTTATTTGATACAATCTCTTTTTTTTTTGCCTTTTCTAGGGTCGCACCCGTGGCATGTGGAGGTTCCCAGGCTAGGGGTCTAATTGGAGCTGTAGCTGCCGGCCTATGCCAGAGCCACAGCAATGCAGGATCCGAGCCACATCTGTGACCTACACTACAGTTCGAGGCAACGCCAGATCCTTAATCCACTGAGCAGGCCAGGGATCGAACCCGCAACCTCATGGTTCCTAGTCGGATTCGTTAACCACTGCGCCACGACGGGAACTCCGATACAATCTCTGACACAGGAAGTAAAAAAAATTAAATGTGAAATGGACAGGTATATCTAGTAATGAAAATTTCAAGGCTATTACATAAAAGGGAGGTTACACTGATACTAAGAATGGGTCCTGCAATATAAATCCTGGAACGTTATTTTCCAAATGTGTATTTTACTTTCCCTCCGTGCCTTTCCCATAAGACACATAAGTTATCCTTCTAGAGCACTCTGAAGCACTAGTTCGACAAATATTATCAGTAGAGAAGAAATAATAACAGGCCACAAAATTATAGCAATTAGAGATTGTCTTTAATTTTGAAGAAACAACAGGCTAAACCCAAGGCTAAGAGGGACAACAGAATTGCTGGCTACAACTACTCACTTTTTTGTAGTTTTTTAAAAAATAATTATCAGTCATGCAGGGTAAGAGCACCCATATTTTGAACATGTGATGCAATGCCCCAATGACACTTTTGAATGCATTCTGTTGGTATACCAGGTATACAAATCTATAAAGTGATCTAGATGGAGTACTACAGAAATTTGGTCTTCAAAGAGACAATATTTTATTGTCACAAAAGAATAAGAATTTAAGGAGTTCCCATCATGGCACAGTGGTTAACGAATCTGACTAGGAACCATGAGGTTGCAGGTTCGATCCCTGGCCTCACTCAGTGGGTTAAGCATCCGACGTTGCCGTGAGCTGTGGTGTAGGTCACAGACGCGGCTTGGATCTGGCATTGCTGTGGCCCTGGGGTAGGCCGGCAGCTACAGCTCCAATTAGACCCCTATCCTGGAAACCTCCATATACCACAAGTGCAACCCTAGAAATGACGAAAAGACAAAAAAAAAAAAAAAAAAAAAAAAGAATAGGAATTTAAGTAAAGGCTTTCCAAAGAATATCAGGGTTATTTTATTTTTAATTATTTTACTTGGTCCAGAGTCTCAAGTTTTCTCCTACAAAAAATAAGTAATAATACATATGATGGAAGAGCAGTTAAGATTCCAGACAAGATTTTACAGTCATCAACCAGGTATTATAATTCCCATTTTATGAATGAGGAAAAGGGATTCCTCTGTCCTTTCTGGGGAAAAAAAAAAATGAAAATAGGATGGGTGGACACAAGACGGCCTTCGAATTTCTGGAGATTTCAGATGTGTTATATTTATAAGACATATATACCCTATGGCATAGAAAAAAGGATCCTATACACTAAATTTCTCACCTACCAACAAATCAACTATTCTTGCCAAGCTCTTACTGCTAAACCAGATTGATTCCTTTCATTCTTATCATACATGGTCTGATGGTTTTCTCACTTTCAGTTTCTTATCAATGTTTATAAATTCGTCTTTTTTTGAATGGATGAAGAATATGTTGTACATATATACAATGGTATGGTACTCAGCCTTAAAAAGAATGAAGTAACACCATTTGCAGCAGCATGGATGAACCTAGAGATTATCACATAAGGTGAAGTAAGACAGAGAAAGACAAATGTCATACGATGTAGAATCTAAAATATGATACAGATGAACTTATTTACAAAACAGAAGCAGACTCACAGACATAGAAAACAAAGTTATGGTTACTAAAGGGGAAGGGAGGGCTAGAGATCTATTAAGAGTTTGGGATAAAGAGAGACACATTACTATATATAAAATAGATAACCAGCAAGGACCGACTGTATAGCACAGGCAACTCTATTCAATATATTGCAATAACCTATGGAAAAGAATCTGAAAAAGAATACATATATTCTTGTGTGTGTATATATACACATACATATGTATATAACTGAATCACTTTGCTGAATACCTGAAACTGACACACTATAAATCAACTATACCTCAATTTTCTTTCTTTTTTTTTTTTTTTTTTTTCTTTTTAGGGCTGCATCTGTGGCATATGGAAGTTCCCAGGCTAGGGGTAGAATCAGAGCTACAGCTGCCAGCCTACACCACAGCCCCAGCAACGCAGGATCTGAGCCACATCTGTGACCTTCACAACAGCTCACGGCAACGCCTGATCCTTAAATCATTGAGTGAGGCCAAGGATCAAAGCCACATCCTCATGGATCCTACTTGGGTTTATTAACCACTGAGCCACGAAGGGAACTCCCAGCTATACTTCAATTAAAAAAAAAAAATGATTTCTTGGTAAAGTTTTTCTTGCATCTCACACTCTTGGTTTTCTTCCTTTCTCCAAACTGCTTCTTATTAGGCAGATTGCTGTATGGTTGTCAAGATGGGCCTCGTTGAAAAGCTAAAATTTGAGCCAAGCTATCAACAAGGTAAGGTTGCTAGTTAGGCAAGTTATCTATAGGAAAAAGAGTCCAGGAATTAGAAATATTTAGAGCAAAGTCTCAAAGATGGGAGTGTATCTGTATTTTCAAAGAATAGCAAACATAGGAGTTTCTTTCATGGCTCAGTGGTTAACCAACCCAACTAGCAACCATGAGGACGTGGGTTTGATCCCTGGCCTTGTTCAGTGGGTTAAGGTTCTGGTGTTGCTGTGAGCTGTGGTGTAGGTCACAGAGGTGGCTCAGATCCTATGTTGCTGTGGCTGTGGGATAGGCCATCGGCTACAGCTTCAATTCGACCGCTAGCCTGGGAACCTCCATGTGGCACGGTGTGGCCCTAAAAAAAAAAAAAATAGCAAATACAAAAGTGCTGCTGAAGCTGAGTCAAGGAGGTGAAGGATTATAGAAGAAGATGGCACAGAGGTACTAGGGTCACCGTATTGCAGTCTTGTTTGCTGTGTAAAGTGATTTGTTCTCAGTGAAATAAACGGTTGAGTTTTAATCAGGAGAGTTACATGACTGATTTACCTTTTTTTTAAAGGTTCACTTTGGCTTTTTTTTTTTTTTTTTTTTAAGAAGAGATTTTACAGGATACAAGCAAGGATCCTGGTGATGCAGTCAACGCAAGAAAGCAGAGGAGAGATGATCTTTCTACCACAAATGTAGCAGTGGAGAAGGTAAGAAACAACAGGATCATAGAGATATTTTGAAGGTAGAACTAACAAGATTTCCTAGCGACTTGAGTGTGAGGTACTGGGAGCCATGGAGATTTAATAGTGACTTACAGCTTTTTCAGTCTGAACCACTGGAAAATTGACATAAAATGAGATGAAGCATATTTATGTGGTAGTGGACAGATTAGGAATTACATTTTGAATATTTTGAAATAAAAATGGGTATTAAAAACCCATGTGGAGATACTGAAGAGTTGAACATGTATCTAAAGTTCAGAAAAGAAGTTTGAATTGGAGATACTACTTGATAATAAACAACCTATAAGTGAGAATTAAAGCCATGAGCCTGGATGGATTCATCAGGAATGTGAATATAAATTGAGAAATGAACAAATAACAGAGGCTTGAGTAACAGTAGCATTAGGAAGTAGAAAAGAAATAAAGGAGGCGAAAAAGTGGTAACTGTTTAAAGAATTGGTGTTTAGAATTTTTTGTTTCCACTGTAACAGACATAACATGCAGAAAACAATTTGTCATGTTAATTCCCAAGCTTCTCCCACCCCCATTATTTTATCCTCACCACTTTATAGACCCTGTCAGTTATTAAACCTTGTTGTTTCTACCTTCTTAATATAATGCAAATAAGGTAACCTTTGTATACGGAGTGGGTGGTCAACAGGGACCAGCTGTATAGCACAGAGGAACCTACCCAGTGTTCCATGATAACCTTTATGGGAATGGATATGTGTATATGTATAACTGAATCACTTTGCATTGCATTCGAAATTAACACAACATTGTAAATCAACTAGACCAATAAAATAAATTTTAAAAATAGAATATTGTGGGGGGGGGAGTAATTTCTCTCAAACCCCTTGGTCCACAGTGTCCCTTGCATTCCTCTAACACAGTGAATATTACCTCTCTGGACACCATCCAGTTTTATCTTCCTTCTCTTCAATCTCCAAACCACTCCTGAGAAAATCATTTTAGTGCAATACAAAATTGGCCGTTCTTCATTTATTTTTTATCTTTTTTTATTCTTTGGTTGCACCCATGGCATATGCAAGTTCCCGGGCCAGGCACCTAATCTGAGCCACAGCTGTGACCTATGCCATAGCTGAAGCAAAGCTTGATCCTTAACCCACCATGCCACAGTGGGAACTCCTTTTTTTCCCCTCTTATTCTCTTGTTTTAAATACACAGGACTGTTTATCAGTTACAAGATAGGTACAAGATTTTATCTTTCTCTAAGGAAAATCTAATTATGTTCCTTCTTGCTTAAAAGCCTGCAATGACTATTCATCATCTGCTTGATAAAATCTAATCCCTTTAATTCAGCAAGGCAGGCCTTTTAAAATCTAGCTCCTTTTTATTCTTCAATTCACCCTCTATTTAATCTTATAAGCAGCTCGAGGGCAGGGGTTTTTCTGTATGTTCAGGATGGTATTTTAAGAACCTTAAACAATATGTGGTTTGAATTAATTAATTAAAAAATGGATAATTGGAAAGCTCAGTGACTGAACTCTATCTCCTCACCGTTACAATGCCTAACACACAGTGAGGACCCAACTGTGGCTGAATTCATGAAATAGAAAGGAGTCCTCAGATGCCTGTGTTCTTTAGGTTTCTGTCTGAATACAAAAAGAACTAAGGGTGCTAACTTTTCATCTTTCAGTTTCCCATTTCTAATAACCCCAGGCTCACTGAGGGATTGTCTTTGTGTTCACTTTTACTGGGTTATGACCTAAATTGGTCAACAGAAAATTATGTAAGCAGGAAATGGAAATGAGTTGTAGAGTCTTTGCTTCCTATGCCCTTGGCTGTAAGTGTGAATATGTGCTGCTTCTATATTTTACACCTTGAAGACAAGGTCAGGTTTATTGGCTCTAAACCTTTGTAATCATGTCATGAGTCATGCAATCTGTATAATAAAAACCAGAACTGAGATTCACTTCAGTTTCATACACTATTAAACAGTTTATAGCAGCACAAAACTTCATCATCTCCATTTTTTTTAATCAACTCTATGTTTTACTAGGTGCAAAGTTTTATATGGTATGATATTGCAAATGAATGTCATTATTAAAGAAAGGACAATTATGAAGAAAGAAGCAGGTGTTGCCGTCACACTTACTGCCTAAGGAGTTACAGGTCTGCTGGTGAGGAAGGGGTCCTGGAGCTCAAATACTGTGTGTGTCTGACAGTAGCTGTCTGATTTCACAAATGATTCAGTGGGTTGAAGCACGTACATTGCTTTAACTAGCATGCTCTGTAAAATGGTGGATCTAAAAGCAGGCTGTCATTGTTTTTTTCATGTATATCTTTTTTTTTTTTTTTCATCGTTTTGCATTTTTTAGGGCCACACCCATGGCATGTGGAAGTTCCCAGGCTAGGGGTTGAATCAGAGCTACAGCTGCCAGCACACGTGACAGCCACCCTTGTCTGCGACCTACACCACAGCCCATGTCAATGCCAGATCCCTAACCCACTAAGCGATGCCAAGGATCGAACCCACATCCTCATGGATACTAGTCGTGTTCATTAACCACTGAGCCATGATGGGAACTCCAAGCTGTCATTCTTTACTTAATAAATACATCCTATCACTTCCCCAAATATTTATAGGTTACACAGCAATCTGAAAGCCATGACTGGCTTTTTTCTTCTCAAAATACAATCCTTTGATATTGTACACAATCTTGATAAACTTTAAATCTCAGGTCTCTGAGAATAGAAATGTAAATTATCACAATATTATATTGAGAAAGATTGTAAATGACACTTTGTAATAATATTCTCAGTAGCCAATTGTGAAAAATCAATCCCACAAAAGAACTGCAAAATCTTTCTTGTATAACTAAAGAATCAATCACTTGTAGTTTATCTGGCATAAGGTTGTAACTTACAACCAGAGCAAATGGCCCCATTTAATTTTCATAGCAGTGGTGCTTCGGCTGGCTGCTAGGGCAGAATCTCAGGCAATTAATGGACATCCCATGGAATTGAAAATCTTTATATTTTCACAGATTTAAAATGTATAAAAATGTTTTAGAGGTACATTTTATTGAATAAAATTTGTTTATAAAGATGCAAGCCTGCAGAGACAAATTCATGCAAATGATGTAGTTTTCATTTAAAGGAAATGAGACACCTGGAAAAACAAAAAGTAGCAATTGCATCTAGTGTTTACCTAAACAGTTGATACAGCTTCCATCATTTAAATTTCTTTGCTTTGGATTGAAATTTTGCCGTGTTTTCACAGAAAAGAACCTGGTGTTTTGCAAATAAAATTGGATGAATGAATGTAAACAAAATAGTATTCTGAAATTTCAAGTTTCATAAGGATTCAGATTTGTGATAGAAAGTAACATTCATTAAGGTTATAACTTCTCATTCAAATCCACCAAAACCAAAAATATATAATATGGTTTTATGGAATTATTTTTGTTTCCAAACGTGTTTTTACTGGAAAAGGGTCCACATGGGAATTAGTGTCTTATCTTCTCCATCATAACTTAATATACTACACGTCAATAAATATTTATTAGATGAATGTTGGATGGATGGATAAAAGGGAAATAAACTCTCCAGTAAAATTTGAGATATTCTGATAACAAATATTGTATTTCCAAAACTGTATCCATTTACCCATCTTTTATAACAGCCATTAATTGGAAGCACTTTTTACCTAAGTGTTAATTGATCTTTTGAAATTACAGTGAGTCTCGCTTTGGAAAGTCATTGCTCTGTCATTTTCAGCCCTACTTTGAGGTCCTTAAGTTTCATTCTATAGTTAATTTTTACGAAATTGTTACCTTTGCTTTGTCTCTTCATATATACTTCACTAGTATCTTTCCAGAGGTCATAGAAATATTAAATGCATTTTGTTTATTTTGCTTTATCACTGACAATCTATCCCATTTAAATAAGAATTGTCCGGGAATGGGTTATATAAAGTTTACCTGGGCATTTTCTCATTATAGCATCAACTTGGTGGAGGAATGCCATTCCCAGGACATACACATAGATCAGTCTCAGCTTAATTTGGCCACACTCCATCCCTGTCCTTAGAACTCTTACTTTTGGCAACTAGAATGACAGATTCTGCAGGCTTCCTTTCCTTACATTGCTTGATGTCTGGACATACTCCTCTGAACCACTGACTTTATGATGCTTATTTCTTCCAAGTGGCCCAAATAAATTTCAATTTTGCAATAAAAATGAATACCCTTCTGACTAAAATTGCCAACTGAGTAGATCTGTTTGACCATATAAATTCCTAGTTTATCTCAATCTGCTGAATGTCATGTTATTGTGTGAAATAATGTATGTTTATAATAAGTTTCATATATAGCATTATGGAATTATATTATAAATATTTTATAATAATACTTTTATAATAAAATTAAATATTTATATAGACTTTGATGGTTTATAAATTTTTAGTAAGAATTTTTTTTTTATTTTTACAACACTTTGAAGAATTGAAGTCATACATTATCACCAATTGAGTTTCAAACTGTTTATAATTTTCTGATTTATCAAACTGTATAAGGAGTAAATTTAAGGTTTTAATTTATTTTCTGGAGGTGTATCTCACTTATTTTCCTGCACCACACTACAAACACTGGATTCGAAAGAAATTTTATTGACAAATGAAAGAACATTAAGATTTTTTTCTCCTAGGAAATATATTAGCACTCCTGGATATGTTAGATATGATAGACAAATTGCAAAATTAGTCTCATTACCATATAATTAACTGGCTTTTTCATTCTTATCATATCTTCTCTTCTCATTAAAAACAAGATGTGAAATTTGACTATTATTGTTTTCAATGCTCTTAAATGTGATCTAAGCAAAGTCTCTTAAATGCAAACACTTGACAGAGTTAACAAAAAATCACTGTTATTAAACCTTAGTAAATATTAAATTGAAGAGATATAAAAACCAGTTATTCTAATAATTTATTTAATATAGTTATTGAGTGCTTTTTCCATGCTAAGTGGACAAAATAGTAATTAACCAAACTGACAAAAATGTCTTTCCTCATGGAACTATCACTTTAGTGGAGACAGACAAAAATAAGCAAAATACTTATCAAAAGATAACTAAAATGGGCAATATAAAAAAGAAAACAGAAGCAGGCTAGAAAGTGTTGGTGGATGAAGAGGAGAAGATTAAATAAAGATTTCATGGAAAGTCTCACTGAGAAGGTGACCTTTGAGACAAAAATTTTAAAAAGGACTAAGAAAATATTATATTTTCTGACACATTTAATTGTGGCAGTATAAAGATTTATAGATCACATCTGCAATTAAATATTAACTAGCACAAAGAAGGAATACACACATCTCTATGAATGTAAATGGAATTTTAGGAAAATGCATAGTTGAAACATTTTAATTTATTCTTTCTATTCTCAATCATAAGATGGTAGTTAATGAAATCTACAAATTCATGAAAACTTACTATGTCAGAGTTCTTGTGTTCTAAACTATAAATAATTACAAACCAGTTTAAACTGTACAAACGAAAAGTATGGTAAAAGATATTAAGTATCACATAATTTTATTTCTCTTTTATAGCACCAATCAGTAACACATTATATATTTATCTCCATATTACATACCTCCATATTCAGAGATGGTGTGATCTCTGCAACAAAATGTATCCTGTCTTAGTCAATGTTTCGCTACTGTTTCCACAAATGTGCCTGAAATATAATTGGCACTCAATAAGTATCTATTGACCAAACACACAAATAGACAAAACTAATAGAAGGCTGGAGAATCACACTTGACAATGGATAGGAATATGGTGACTCTGGAAGCTGGGAAGATGGAAGAGTCTTGTGGCATCACCAAAGAAAAGAAGGAATATTTCCCCAAATGTTTACAGATTTCTTGTCCCTCTATTAAATATTCAAATTCAGAGAAGAAAGAATTCTTCTGGAATGACCATGAGGAGGTTGGCAGACCCTCTGTCCCATAAGACAACCATTTAACTCTTGAAATTTATTAAAAAACAAACAAACAAAAAATAACTACTTTGGAATTGGCCTAAGGGCATATAGCAAATCAAGAAGCATTTACTAAAGATTATATACTAAATACCCATAAGAAGAGTAGGAGTCTGAGGTGTTTGAACCAGAATCTACTACAACCAAGCCCATAACCCTCAGCTCAGTGTTTCAGAAACTACACTCTGAGGGGGTGTAACCAAGAACATGAGGCTCTTTTTGTCCCCAGCTCACAGTTTAGGGCCACAGTTTTATTTATAGGCACTGGGTTTTCTCATACCAGTCTCCCTCCCAGCACTATGTTCTGGAAGCAATATTCTGGGCAGGAGTGTTTAATAAGACTAGTGTTCCTTTCTCCCACCCAGTTCCCACTCACAGTGCAGAGTCTCTACCCCAAGAAGGGAAACAAAGAATACTGGGTTCCTGATTGCCCCCATTCTCCACTCCCCACTTGTAAGGCAGAAGTTGTATACTGGGAGAGGCAAGCTGGGAAGTCAGGGGCTACCATCTCTTCTCAGTTTCTGATTATAGGGTAAGGGAGAAACTGGCCACAGCCCGCACCTCCTGTGCAGTAGTGCAGAGCTTCTGCCTTGGTAAGAGATTAGACAGAAGGACTGGCAGCTCTTCAACTTTGCTGCCGTGGATAACTTTATTCGGAACAGAGCATAGAGGAATACATGCCCTAAGGCACTGTCACAAAAAGAAAAATGATCAGAGATCTGAATGGTGAGCAATTAAGAGAAGGTTAATAGCACAATGAAACTAAATCATAACAAAAAGCAAGACATAATCACAACCTCTGGCCAATCAATCACAGGAGAACATTAAGCTATGTTGACCGAGCATGACTCCTTGGCAGCCAAACTTAAAAATAAAATTCCCTGGTGGCCTAGTGCTTAAGGATCCAGCATGGTCACTGCTGTGGTGTGGGTTCGATCCCTGGCCCAGAAACTTCCACATGCCACAGACATAGCCTAAATAAATAAGTTAATTAATTAATTAAAATAAAAAAGCAGTGACATCTAAGGCTTCACATTACAAAGAAAATAGACTTAATAGAATTAGTCTGTCCAAATAATTAAACAAATAAAATAACATAAAACAACCATATCAACAACTCCTGGTAGGAAGGAGGAAAGGAGGATTGGAATCCAGCACTGCTACAATGTGCTATCTAAAAGTTCCAGTTTTTAAGAAAATAATTATTAAACAAAGAAAAGGATAATGTGTACCTTATACAGGGAAAAAAAGTAAGCAATAAAAACTGCTTTTGGGGGAGCCAGATTTTAGATTTAGCACAGAGTCTATGAAGCAGCTGTTACAGGTTTAAAGAACTAAAGGGAATCACAGCTAAAGAATTAAAGGGAAATACTATGGCGATGAGTCTTCAAATAGAGATTATCAATAGAGAAGTGGACAATTATTTTTAAAAATGAACCATATGAATATTCTGGAGCTAAAATGATAATAATGGAAATGAAAAATTCACTAAAAGGACAGATTTACACTGGCTGAACAGAGAATAAGAAAACTTTTAGACAGATTATCAGAACATATACTTGAAGAACTGAAAGAAAAAAAAAATGCTGGAAAATAAAGAGAACTTCAGAACTCTTTAGTACACTATTGAGAATAACAAATATACCTAATGGAAGTACCAGAAGGAAAAGAGAAAGATAAAAAGCATACAAATTACTAAAAGAAATAATGGCATAGAGTTCCCATCGTGGCTCAGTGGGTTAAGAATCCATCTCGTAACCATTAGGATGCAAATTTGATCCTTGGCCCTGCTCAGTGGGTTAAGGATCTAGTGTTGCCATGAACTGTGGTGTAGGTTGCAAATGCAGCTCAGATCTGGCATTGCTGTGGCTATGGTGTAGGCTGGCAGCTGTAGCTCTGATTCAACCCCTAGCCTGGGAACTTCCATGTGCTACAGGTGCAGCCAAGAAAAGAAAAGAAAAGACAACTTCTCAAATATGATGAAAAATATTAATGTTCACATTCATAAAGCTAAACAATTTTTAAAGATCCATATCTAGACATACCATAGTCAAAATGTTGACAGCTAATGACATAAAATCCTAAAAGCAGAAATAGAAAAACCACATAATATACAAGGAAGGGAATACCAATAAGATTAATCACTGATTTCTCATCAGAAACAATAACGGCCAAAAGACAATAGTTTAGCATATTCAAGATGCTTAAAGAAAAGAGATGTTGATCAAGAATCCTATATGCAGCAAAACTATCTCAAAATGAAGGAAAAATGAAATAGACTGAAAGAATTTGTTGCCGTACAAGAAATTCTAAAGGAAGTTATTCAGGCTAAAAGGAAGTGTCACCAGACAGTAATTCTAATTGATATAAAGATTGCTAATAAAGGTAATTACATAGAATTACATAATAATTATAAAAGACAGTATAATTACATATTTCTTCTTTCTTGTCTTAATAGATTTTTAAAAATAATGCCATAAACATCTATAAAACGGAATGCTGTTCCTACAGCATATAGAGACATGTTATCTTTGACAATAACAGCACAAAGGAGTGGAGGGGTATAAGCTTCAGTGAAGGAAGGAAATGACATCAGATATTAACACTACTCAGCAAGAACAAATGAAGAGCACCAGAAGGGTAAATTTAAAAAATAAGTATTTCCTCTTAACCTCAAGAAACCTAACACTATATAAAGCAATGATTGTAACTCTATATTGTTGGATTAATAACATATATGGACATAAAATATTGACGATAGCAGCACAAAGGCAGAGAAGTGAAGAAAACTAAAGTGAAGCAAATTATCTATACCTCACTGCAACTGATTTTACAGATACAAAGCAGATTTGGATAAATTGAGATGTGTGGTATAATCCATAGATCAACCAGTAAGAAAGTAAGTTCTTATGCAGGAGTTCCCACTGTGGCACAGCGGGTTAAGAATCTGACTGCAGCAGCTTGGGTAGCTGTGGAGGCACAGGTTCCACCCCGGCCCTGCACAGTGGGTTAAAGCACCCAGCAAGGTTGCAGCTGCAGCTAAGATTCAGTCCCCGGGCCTGGGAAATTCCGTATGCCACGGGTAAAAAAAAAAAAAAACTCTAAAAACATATGCTTGAAAGAGAATGGTATCTGGTGGCCAACATTAATTCAAGTGCTGACATCTGACCTAAGGTATAGCTCAATGACTTGGGCAAACATGACAAGCTATCCTTTTTCTATATTCACAGTATATAAGACCAGAGCCTAGAAATAGCTAGCTGAGGGCACTATTTTTCAGCTTCCCTTTACTCTTAGGTGTGGCCATATGACTAATTGTTATCAGTGGACTGTAGGCAGAAGGCCCTAGTCTCTTAGGAAGTAGACAAAATTCTTGTGTGTTCTATTTACCCTTCTGCTGGCTGAATACAGATTTCCAACAGCCTTCAATTACAATTAGAATTACAAAATGGCAAATACTGTGAATCTCCACATCACTATTTTGAGGAGGACTTCTCACATCCTGCAACACTTAGCCTTGACTCATATGTGAGTGACAAATACTGTATTTGGAGTTATTACTGTTTTTGTGTTTGTTTTGTTTTTTATAGCAATTTAGTCAGCCCTAACTGAAACAGTTCCTGACTATAATTTCAACAGAGTCTATTCAGTACGTAAGAGACTCTCCTTCCAAAAGAAAATCAGAATTTAATTTTAAAAGGAAAAGGAATGCTGGCTGTGGGGGTGTCCACATTCTAGATATGAAGTACTATGCTAAGTAATTTATATATATCTTGTACATAATTAAAAGCAACTTTCTTAAAATTATTTGCATACATCATCATGAACCAAATCTTATAAGGTGATCATTTTCATCCCATTTGTTAAGAGAAGGAAGTTAAAAATAGCTAAATAATTCAATATTTTGAGTTTTAATCAAAATATTTGTAGCTCTAAAAACAGTTTTTAACCACTGCTTCATTCTTCATCCACTGTGAATTGAATTTGATAATTTGTAAGATTCTGGTTTTAGCATTAACTAACTCATTTGAAAAATTAGTCTAGTTTTTGATATTTGATTTCACTCATTCTAAATAATACCATCCAAAAGATACTTTTCATTACATTCAGATGACCTAAAACTTTACTTTCATCACAAGTAATTCATTTGTCTCCAATATATTTCTTTCTTTAAAACCTAGCCATCTAATTAAATACCAACTATGGAGATGAATAAAAGAAAAAAAAATGAGTTAATATTTTCTTTGAAGTTGCCTGGCAGATTTTCATTCAATATGAACTATCAGAAACTATGCTTTGTGCCAAGTTCTATCTGAAGATATCAGCCTTTCATTTAGGTGTATTAACAACCTCTGTGATTTCAGAAATGTAATGCTGTGGCTTGGGCCAGACGGAATCATGGAAAACTCTGATGATCACCTCCCTAAGTTAGCAGAGATATGTCTGCCTTTTAAATATGGTTAGGTTTTATCATTATGGAAAAAATGAAAAATTTAGAGGTCACCTGTGACTCCTGGCTTCCTCTCATACTTCACAGGCAACCCACCAGAATACCCCATTTTTTCTACTTTCAGAATGAAATCTAGACATGATGATGTCCCCGCCTCCTGCAGAGTTGGTAGTCCCCAGGGAGCCAATGCCATCCCTCCTTCTGATGACTGCCACAGCCTCCTCCTGCTCGCCTTGCTTCTTCCATCCTTGTCCTTCCACTCTTTATTTTCGACCTGTCAGAGCTCTCCTCTTAAAATACAAACCAAACCATTTCCCTTTCCTCCACAAATCCCACCCGCGGCTCTTGCTACTCACATACAGGGTAATTGAGTTCTTAAAACAGCTTTATTGAGCCTACATGATTAGCTCTCCCGCCCCATCGCCTACTATTCTGCTTTCTGCTTCTAGCAAACCATGCTCATCAAACATTTGAAATATACCCCTCTTGCTCTACAGCCTTGACGCCATCACTGCCTCTGCTCCAAATGGACTCTCCCCCAAGAATCCACTGAGCTTGCCCCTGCTCTCTTAGCTTCAAGTCTTGGCTCAAATATTACAAGTTTACTGTGGTTTAGCCTACTAATTTATGTAAAATTCAACTCAGGTTCAAGGGATACCCTCCACAACTGATCTGCCTAACTCTGCTTGGCATTTTTTTCCTATAGCACTTCTACTATAAATATTTTATTTCTACTTCTCTTTAGTCCCTCTCATCAGAGTTAAAAGAGAAGAACCACAAAGACAGGGGTGCTTGTTTCATTTATTTTTGACAAAAATAGTCCCTAGTGCAGAACTGACTTGCAATATCTATTTGATAAATCTGGTCATTTAATTAAACGTTTGCTCTCAAGTGGCATTGCAAGGCTTAATGTTATTTTTTTAATAATAGCTTTAATGGGTTTGATGAAGTTTCTATAATAGCATTTTAATATAATAGCATCTCATTCTAATACAAAAGGGAGAAGTATGTTTTTCATATATCTGTCATTTTGGGTGATCAATCAAGGTAACCCAATCTGAACATTCATCATCCTGAAAACAAAGGAAGGAAATTAATCCAATGTTTTAAACTTATAATATTGAAGGGTAAACAGTTATAATTTCTTTTCTTATAAAATTTGTATAATATATATATATATATATATTTATTAATTTTTGAATGCAATTTACCCAAGGATGTATAGCTGAAGTCTTTATGAAGCTTCTAAGATTCTAAATCTATGCTCTTTCCAACACTCTTTCATGGAAGAAAAAAGTAAAATTCCCATGAAACTAAGTTCATCAGACTTCTATGACAAAAAATAAGTACAAAGTAAAATTGTGGAATATGATAACAATAGTACTACAGCATTAAATATTTAAAATATATAAAAAATATGAATATTCACAAAATAAAAAAACCTCACAGACCACTTTAGAAACCACGTTAGTTAAAATGTTCAGGTCGTATTCTCATTTCTTTCTGCAATATCTAACCTCACCAGGATATCCTCTACAACGGAGTGAGCTTTGAAGTTCACAAAATTTGCTTCAACATTGGCATATCGACCTGACTTCAAAGGGATTTACACTGCTGAAGAATTTCACTGAGTTCAAGAATGAAAGGAGAATCTCAACTTCCTGTGAAATCTAACTTCAGAGCACCTGGTACCTTCAACAAAATTAGATAACACCTGGGTATCAAAAACTGAAATTCCAAAGTACAGTTTAATTCACACAGAGCATATCTTTTAAATTTCCTGTTTGGTGAATATTTATTGTGATCAGACAAGAGCAATACCCAAAGTTGGAAGTTTAGCATTTCAGAGATAAAGCTTTGCTGAAACACCTGTTTAATTCTAGGTGAGAAACAATATTGGCATCACCTTGCTTTTCTTTTTCCGGCTCATTCATTTGTGTAGCACTGGTTTGCTAATCTCATTTTTACTTTCCCCACAAAGGCTTTCTCTAAAACTCCACTTATTTTTCATAATCCTGAGTTGGAAACTGATTTCATTTAATTTAATACAAATTTCCAGCCTGAAAATTACTATAATTACTTTCAGAAGTTTCCTTCAGTGTATCCCACCCTTTTATTCTTTCCCCCGGACACCACTTTCTTCCCTCTCCCCACTCTATTATTGTTAACATCTATAGCTGTGAAAGTGTTACTTAACCTATGGCCCAGGCCCAAATTTTCCACCTATTTTGCAGTGTTTCCTGTTATTCCCAAGACTATACATTTTAGCATCTAAACATTCACCTGTATGAAGGAAAGATGATAAATTTCATTTGTATCTCCTAATTAGTACTTGTCTCTGATTCTCATGAAGATAAAAATAATTAATCATTTGAGTCAGACTGTTAGGTTGGATCTTTACAAAACCTCTCCATCTTGCATAAGTATGAGGTAAGCAGAAAGTGGGGACTAAACTTATAATTAGCAAGTAAAGCCATATTCTTGAAGGATAAATATTCTGCAATTAATAACTGAATATGTTTTATTTTATACAGGATTAATTTCACACGCATCATAACAATCTTATTGATTTTCATTTTTACGTAAATGAGGTATTTGAAAAAGTATTACGAGAAGTTGGAGAGACGGATATCCAGTAATAGATATTTTAATAACTACATTTTATTCAGCTATTTTTATACATGAGTCAGTATGATAACCTATATGGAATGTGCTATTATAATCCCCATTTTGTTAATGAGGACATTAAGATTTAGAGAGAGTGAAACACTTGCCCATACTTACAGAGTCAATATTCAAACCCAGGTCTTTTCTCTTGAAAGCAAAAGCTCTTAACTACTACACTTATTAGAATTTAGAAATGAAGGTATCTTAGAAATCCTTTCATCCTAACCTCTCCTATATGAAGAAATTGAGGCAAAAATATTTTTTTTGCCAAAACCCACAATGCTTTTAGGTGAGACCCATTCTTCAAGCCTCTGGCCTCTACATTTACTACCTCAACCTGCCAGGGCTGATCCCCACTCCAAGGAGATGTGTCACTCCAAGGAGTCCCCATCTCCTTTCAAATGTCAGAGCCTATTGGCTAATTTCTGGCTGCTCCCTCATTCCCCTTCACTGGAAGTGCAACTCCATTCCCCTTTTGACCTTAGGCAGTGAGGGCAAATGTGAGGTCTCAGAAATGATTAGTGGGTTTTCTCTTGATCCCTATCTGGGGAGAAACAAACCTATTTGATTCTTTGGTAGGCTGGTATGTATATACGTACATAGAGAAAGAAATTTATTATAGGAATTAGCTTATGTGATTGTGAAAGCCAAGAAGTCCCTAAATCTGCCATCTACAACCTGGAGAACCAGGAATGCCAGCGATACATATTTCAGTCTTAGTCTGAAGCCCTGGGAGCTGGGAAGCTTATGGTGTGTGTCCCAATCTGAGTCCAAAGACCTCTGAACCAGGAGCACCAGGGTGCCAGGGCAGGAGAAGACGGATGTCTCAGAGACTGGGATTTGCCCTTTTTCTGCCTTTGTGTTCCCTTTGGGCCCTCCGAGGATTAGATAATGCCCACCTCCATCAGGGCAGGCCATCTGCTTTGTTCGGTATTAATCCAAGCACTAATATCTTCTGGGAAAACCCTTATAGATACACTCAGAATAATGTTTTACCCACTCTCTGGGCATCCTTTAGCCTGGTCAAGTTGACGCATAACATTAACCATCACAATAGGGCATGAGACTGAGGGGAGGCATCATATTAATTCTAGTGCAGGGTCCAGACGTTGGCTAGGAAAAAAGAACACATTTCCCACAGGTGTATTCACAGTCCTGTTGTCTAACAAGATGCTTTCTGAGTCTGCACCTAACTCATGGTGCTAATTTAGAAAAAAAAAATGTTATACAGCATTAATAGTCTTGAATATGTTTGATAAAATATAGGAATTAGAAGATTTAAAACATCTACTTCATTTGAGGTTATTTACTACAGTTTAAATGGTTTTATTTTGCATTCATCGATGCTAAGAATATGAAAGATGGAAAAGATATAATCTCTGAGCAGAATGGCTTAAATTTCAGTGGAAGAAATGAATAAAGAAGTAGACTATTTCAGTATAACATGATAAATTGGCACTAAAAAAGCATTTTGAATACAAGACATAATTAATTATTATACAGGGCTTTATTTTAGTTTTTTTTTTCAGGGCCTCACCCGCAGCAAATGGAAGTTCCCAGGCTAGGAGTCAAATGCAAGCTACAGCCACAGCAATGCGGGCTCTGAGCCAGGCCTATGACCTACACCACAGCTCACAACAATGCCAGATCCTTAACCTACTGAGCGAGGCCAGGGATCAAACCCACATCCTCATGAATACTAGTCAGATTCGTTTCCGCTGCACCACAATGGGAACTCCCAATAGTGCTTTATTTTTAAATAAAATATTGACTTCTAAAGAACAATTTTAAAAGGGATAATAATCAATTTTTAAAAATAAAAAATAATCTGGATATGTTTTGGGGAAAAAACACAATAAGGTTAGTTAAGCAGGTTAACCTAGAAATTTCAGACTTCAAAATATCATTTCCCTAGATTTTTTTCATCAAGCTAGCTGTAGCAGAGACTGTTGGGGGATGATAAAACAGGTTTCTTTTCCTACTGGGAATAGAGCTAGACTAAAATTTCCTACCCCTTTTCAGTTAGGCAGAACAGTGACTGAGTTTTCACCAATAGAATATGAGTAAAATAATGAGCGCTACCTGATGGCATAACCACAAAATTTCTAAATCCTAGGAATTCTTTTTCCTTTCAGTTTGACTCAGAGAAGCATCATGACAGGTGGAGTAAGAGATCCAGAGATGAAAGAGGATCTAAGTCAAAGAGTTGAAGAGTATCTCTAAATAATCAAGGACGTCTTTTCATGTTTTTTAAGTGAGCAAGAAACATGATTCAGTAATGGCTGGACCATTATAATTCAAAGATTATTTCATACATTAAATATCATTACCCTAATATGCCAGTCCTTATTTTTTTTTAGCTGAAATATAAACCCAACCCCAGCTTTTTTTTCCATATAAGAATTAATTGAACATGGTTTATGGAACCACAGATTTTTTAAGTACATATTTGTAGAGACTATCAGCCTCATTTTAAAGAGGAAGTTGATCTAAATTACCAAAACTAATGCCAATCCCTTCTCTTTGTTCCCTCAGCTCTCAAGTTGATAACTGCTTCTACAGTTGCTACATTTCTCCTTTTATCTTATCTCATTAACAACTTTGTATTAGTTAACAATTATTTATATGGAATGCCTACTGCTCAAAGAACATTGTAGTTTCTGTCCCCTTTCTGAACCCTGGTCTGGATACAGGAGATATTATTCCTCTCCAGACAACTGGAGTAAACAAGGATTTGAAGCAGATTATGATTTATCCTGATTGTCTTTTCTGAAATTGTTTAGGAAGGGTGGGTACATAGGGCAGTGGTCCCCAGTGCTTTCTTCTGCACTGGGTCATGAGTGGGATGTATATGGCACATGGGCCATTTCAGGATGGCTATGACTCTCTAAGTTTTGTTTTATGTCAAAACATACGTGGGTGCTTTAGTGTAGTTGAGAAAGACTAACTCATACTATAGTCACTATTTGGTTATTTTATACAAATACATTTTTAAAAACAGCAGATGAAAAACTGGAATTCTTATGTTTTGATCTTCAATTTTTTTCCTCATAGGAATTATTTAAAACTTTAGTAAGAGGAACTTAAAGAATATCTCTATTCATTCAGTCTGAATTTCTCATTATAGTGTCTAGATATCCTGAATCTCCTTTTTCAGCCTCATATTGTTCTCTACTAGGGAAGTGAGGTAAGCATATCTATACATCGTGGTCTTACATTCAACTAAAAATTCCTAGATCCACTTAAACATTTGCTCAAAATTTGGGGAGTTCCCGTCGTGGCGCAGTGGTTAACAAATCTGACTAGGAACCATGAGGTTGAGGGTTTGATCCCTGACCTTGCTCAGTGGGTTAAGGATCCAGCATTGCCATGAGCTGTAGTGTAGTTCACAGACGTGGCTCAGATCTGGCATTGCTGTGGCTGTGGCGTAGGCTGGTGGCTACAGCTCTGCTTAGACCCCTAGCCTGGGAACCTCCATGTGCCATGGGAGCAGCCCTAGAAAAGGCAAAAAAAAAAAAAAAAAAAAAAAAAATTGCTCAAAATAGAGTCAGGCTATGTATTACTTGTGTTTTCAGATTCATTCACTCTACATCCACTAGAGAATGTACTGCCTATTTTTTTTTATACAGACACGAGTTTCCTCCTTACATACTTGACCTCAAAGATTCCTTACAACACAAGGAAATGAATCCTGCCAACAACCTGTGTGAGCTTAGAAATAGATTCTCCACCTGGGTCTCCAAAAAAAAGCCCAGCCCAGTGGACACTTTGATTTTGGTTTTGTTAACAACTACAACTGTCCTGGTGAGTTTACCTGATGTTTTGACCAACAGAACTGTGTGATAATAAAGGAGGGTTGTTTTGAACTGCAAAGTTTTGCTAATGTACTACATAACATTAGAAAAGCAATATACTCTTCTTCCCTAAATTTCACTGTGTATTGTTAGGTAAAAATTAAGAAATACATTTTTCTCATTTTGTGTTTATATTTGACTCATACTGATTTGGGGGGAAGAATTGCTAATTTTTATTTTGAAAACTAGTATTTAACTCTAATAGTTCCATCTTTCCTTATAAATGCACTATTTTTAACTTGAAACTTAATTTTACATAAATGACATTTCTTTATATTTTATGTTTTGGTGATTTTCTTCCATAATGCAATTTGCCAAAATGAAAATAACAACAAACTTAGTAAATAAATACGCCTTATAGCTCCTGATTATTAAAATACATAGCACATATATATATATACACCATAGAATGTTAATCATCAAAAAAAAATGATATATTATTGTATGTAAAACACTCCAGATGACTCTCAAGGGAATTATCTGAATTAAAACTTTATAAACTGTATGATTCAATTTATGTAATATTCTTAAAATGACAAAATTATAGAAATGGAAAATTGATCAATGGTTTCTTGTGCTTCTGAATAGGAAGACAGAAAAGGGAAGAAGGTATGTGAGTGTGATGATAAAAAGTACAAAATATCCCTTTGGTGATGTAACTGCTCTGTATTTTAACTGTCTCGGTAAATACATAAAACTGCACATGTAATAAAATTGTATAAAATCAAAAACACAAACACACACCCACACAAAATAACATTTTCAAACTGGTTAGACACTAAGGTGCTGAGAAACACTGAGTTAACTTTGAAAATATATACCTGGTAAAATATAATCAATCAAGAAAAAATTAAAGAATTTATGAATGTTGTATGTAAAACCTGACTTAGAATACATTTATTTAATACACTGAATCTAACCAAAATTTTAAAATATATTAAAACATTGAAAGGAAAACTACCACTAAAATATTTCTACTGTTATAAAGGGCCAAGTCATGACATCCAGAGTTAGTAAAATTCATAGATTGATGAATACAACCATAAATCCACTAATACACTGTTAGTGAGAAAAAGTAGACAATAGAGAGATATTTATGGTGAAGGAGGTTGAGGAAGTGGAAAACTTAAGATGAATCTTAGATATTAGGCTTACATAAATGGGTTAATGTTGAAACCATTCATCAAGATGGAGATTATAGGAAAATAAACAGAGGATAAATGGAAAGTCATCAAAGATGGAAGTGTCTAGAAGGCAGCAAACATATGAGACTACAGCTCAGGTAATTGCAGGCTAGTGGTCATGTTTGAACAACTACTGAAAACTCACTGTATGAAAAAATTCCCCAGGGTGAGTGCAGAGCATGGTGACATAAAAGGGCAACAACAGAATCTTAGAAAACAGGACTTTTAAAGAATGTAAAGAAGAAAGGAGAAGGTTGAGAGGAATAACCAAAGATACTGAAGGGGACTTAAGAAGCAGTGTAAGGGAAACCAAGGAGAAATTTTTCAGGAAGGGAGTGACCAATATTGTGAAACACAAACAAGTTAGAATAAGTCTCACAGAATTGAAGAGAGCTCCTTATAATAAGATAACTGAGAACTTATTGTTGACTGCAGTTAAAGCAGTTCAATGTAATGACTGGGCTTGAAATGGGAGTAGAGGTATTAGGTAGACAGATGATTACTTGCAGTTGAAGATGGAGTGGGAGGTGAGGTGGTGATGGTAGTCCATGGAATTATATTTGTGAATGTTTCATATTAACAGTAGAAAAAAAAAAAGGTACTGCTGGATCTTACAAGGTACATTTTAAATATAGATATGACTAAAACACTTCTACATAGATTGTGGAGAAGTGGATAATAAAAAAAGAGAAGTTTCAAGTATGAGAGCAAGAGAGAGAGAAAAGCAAAACTATAGTGAAGCATGTCTTTGTCCCTAGATACGTAAAAGTGAATATGATTCAATTTATATTTTTACATATGCTTATATTTCTGAAAATGAAATTAAAAAGATATACTACTGACTTTAATTTACTTTCTCAGTGCCCTGTGATTCATATGACACTTCAGAATTGAAATGCAGTTCAAATAAGGTAATTCAAAATAATTACACAATTGATGGGATTAATGGACTGTGACCATAGTGCCGCATAATTTATTTAGCTCAACACTTTTAAACCTTGTCATTGATGTGACAGCATACACTTGTTCTTTCCAAATAATATTTGATTAAGGCATTTTACAATCCCAATCCCCATCACTGTGTGACATTCCATGGCCAGGAGTGTGTCCTACTGTATTAATTCACACAGAGATGACACTTAGCCTTCAGTGTAAATGGCTATTGCACATTTCATGCTCTGTCATGTCTCATTGCATTAATAGCCACATGTGTGATGAGGTTCATAATCTATGGCTATTTCACAATCTTTTCAAATGCACTTGTCACAAATGGAGTACCCAAGTACTTCATTAAGCAATTCTGTTACCAGAAGCAGGTCAGCATTTGAAGTGACACAAGTTGCTTTTATCTGTGTAAGTTTGAAAAGGCACCAGTAATTTTAGAAACACTTGACTTACATCATATCTTTCCTTCAGAAATCAAATAGCATTCTGAAAAGGCCTCTTATTTGTCACTGTCATTTTTCTTTCTGTGGGGTGGATATGCATAGCCCTACTACTAGCTATGTGTAACACTGTAGCATTTAACTTCTGCAAGCTTCCATTCACATCTATGTAACAGAGATACATGGTAGACTTACTGTCAAGCTTACATTATATAAGACATTGCATATAAGCACCTAGAACCTGGAAAATAATACTCTTTAAAATATTTTACACTCTAAAATATTCTATTCCCATGTTATAAATTAAAAGTAGTATGGTGATAATATTTTGAAGCCATAAAGGAGCTAGATAGAAAGCGCTGAAATTGTCATCTAGGCATTCAGCACCCAGCACAACTTTATAAATGTGTATTTTATTATCTTTGGAGAGACTCTTGGAAAACTGTGAAAGTTTCATAGATACCTATTTTGTGATGATTGACTTTATTAAGCAATTTTTCCTAGATCTGAGGTTGCAGCAGTGCCTAAAACATGTGACAAAAAGAGCAGGCAATGCAACAAGATCTCTGACAATGGCCACTTTCTGTCCATCTTTTATCAGTGACTTTGAAATTCCTTTTCTAAGGATATGAAACTATTTGATTAATAAAATTTCACTTGAGAATCACCTTACTGATGTGATCCAAAAGAGCTACTTGCTGAGGCAAAAGTTTCAAAACTTTAAAATTCCTAGTATTGTAGATGAAGAGAATCAACTTCTGGATCCTTCAGTCAGATATTTTTTGAATAAGGCCATGAACTCTGTTTGGGTCCCAACACAGAAAACAAGAGGTTGGCACTGGGCTTTCTCACTCAGAAAATGACCAAGTACTGGAGAACAAGACCCAGAAAAGAATGCCGACAGCAAGGTATAAGAAACTGAAACATTTGAAATGTAGAAAATCTTAGCAGTGATTAGAGGACTCACCAAAAAAGCTGATATCTGCTTACACATGAACAGGCTTGCTCTCACTGTCCCCTAAAAGGTTAGGCTTGATGAGTTCTGGGAATCAAAGCATGAGAAGATTTTCCCCAGGTGCTTTATCAGGTGATTGACAGCCTTCTTGTTCAAACAACAAAGATTCCCTAGGATGGAAGCCCCTTACCCTTTTTCAATCTGGGGGATTGTCTCCTCTTAAAACTTCAGTAATTACACTCAAGTCAAATAAATCAAAAGAACAACAGGAAAAAGGATTAAGATGGTGGAATAGAAGGACTGGAGCTCAACTTCTCTCCTAAAAACAACAAAATTCACAACTAAAGACTGAGCAATCTTCACCCAAATGGACCAGAAGCCTTAAAAAAGATACTCTACTCCAGAAGAAAAAAGGAGGACACATCAAGAGGTAGGAGGGGTGATTTCACGATATAAACAACCCCACACCTCCCGGGTGGGAAGCTCCACAGACTGGAAACTAACTGGTTCACAGAGACTCACCTACAGGAGTGAGAGTTCTGAGCCCCACATCAAACCCTCATGTGCGGGGATCTGGCACTGGGAGAAAGAGCCCCTGGAGCATCTGGCATTGAAGGCCAGTGGGGCTTGTGTGCAGGAGCTCCACAGGACTGGGGAAACAGAGACTCCATTCTTAAAAGGCACATACAGACTTTCACGTGCACTGGGTCCCAGGGCAAAGCAAAGTCTCCATAGGAATCTGGGTCAAACCTGACTGCGGTTCTTGGAGGACATCCTGGGAAAACAGGGGTGAATGCGGCTTCTTGTGAGGGAGCAACATTGAAGGCAAAGCTCTCGGGAACATTCAGCAGCAGTGCCTTTCTCTGGAGGTGGCCATTTTGGGAAAATCTGGCCCCACCAATCAGTCAGTGCTGAGAAGCCTCAGGGCCAAACAGCAATCCAGGTGGGATCACAGCCCTGCCCCTCAGTAAACAGGCTGCCTAAAGACCCCTCAGGCACACAGCTGCCTCTAATCCCATCCAGAGACTAAGCCCCACCCACCAGAGGGATTAGAATCAGCTCCACCTACCAGTGGGCAGGCATCAGCCCCTCCCATCAGGAAGCCTACAGCAAACCCCCATACTGACTTCAGCCACAAGGGGGGCAGACATCAGAAATAAGAGAGGCTACAACTCTATTATTTGTAAAAAGGTCACCACACCAAAAACCTATAAAAATAAAAAGACAGAACTATAACTCAGATGAGGGAGAAAGGAAAAACCCCAGAAAAACAGCTAAGCAATGAGGAGATTCTTAGCCTCCAGGAAAAAGACTTTTACATTGTTGATGCTGAAGATGATGCAAGACATTGGAAATAAACTGGAGGCAAAGATGGACAATTTACAGGAAACACTGAACAAAGAGATACAAGGTATAAAACTTAAACAAGAAGAGATGCAAAATATAATAACTGAAATAAAGAATTCACTAGAAGCAGCTAACAGCAGAATACAGGAGGCAGAAGAACGCATAAGTGAGGTGGAGGACAGATTAGAGGAAATTACGGATATGGAACAGAAAAGAGAAAAAAGATTGAAACCAAATGAAGAGAGACTCAGAGAACTCTGGGACAACATGAAATGCACCAACATGCATATTATAGGGGTGCCAGAAGGAGAAGAGACAGAGAGAAGGAGAAAGAAAAAATATTCCAAGAGATAATAGGCGAAAACTTCCCTCAAATCCAGAAAGCACAATGAGTACCATATAAAATAAACCCAAGGAGGAACACCCCAAGACACATATTAATCAAACTGACCAAAATTAAAGACAAAGAGAAAATCCTGAAAGCAGCTAGGGAAAAGAAACAAGTAACATATAAGGGAACCCCAGTAAGGTTATCAGCAGATTTTTCAACAGAAACTCTGCAGGCCAGAAGGGAGTGGCATGATATACTTAACGTGATGAAAGGAAAAAAACCTCCAACCAAGATTACTTTACCCAGCAAGGCTCTCATTCAGATTTGAAGGAGAAATAAAAATCTTCACAGATAAGCACAAGTTGAGAGAATTCAGCAACACTAAATCAGCCTTACAACAAATACTAAAGGAACTTCTCTTTTTCTTTTTCTCAGAAAAGAAAAGGCCCCAACCAGAAACAAAAATGCCACAAATGACAAGACTCACTAGTAAAGGTATATATACAGTAAAGATATGAAATCATCCATGCACAGTTATACCACCAAAATCAGAAATCACGAGAAGAGGTGGGTACAAATGAAGGACACTGGAGATGCACTTGCAATTAAGAGACCAACAACTTAAAACAATCTCATATACATATAGACTCATATCAAAACTTCAGAATAACTGCAAACCAAAAATCTACAAGTGATACACAAACAAGGAGTCTCTGAAGAAGAAATATATCTCATAGTAAATAAGTACATAATCCACCATGAAGGGGGTCATTTGACATCATTCTTGGAATGCTGAAGTCTTCTTAGATCTGATTCTGATTTCCTCTCCATTCAGGAATTTATGATAATTATAATTAAATAATGCCACTGTACAATTAAATAATACAGTTCTACAATTGTATTATGAATAACCATTTCTCTCCATGGTATAGTATAAGGTCTGTAATGTCTTGTTTATCACATCACCTAGAATGGTGTAATGCCTATACTGAAGAATCAATAAGATGTAACAAATTGTGAGGACATATTTATATAGTTACACTGTTTTTTAACCAATTTATGCATTTTATATTTTACTTATTTTCAGAGGGTGTATTATTTTTGTTATTCTTACCAGTTAAGTTATTCTTTTTATTATGGTATATAAAATATTTAATGGTATATAAGGCTTTCTTCTTTATAAATTTTAGTTGCATAATATACACAATTGTAATATAATGCTAATTTTTAAAGAAAAATTGAAATGTAATAGATAATACTAAACAGTAAAGATGAAAGCCATACAAAATGGGATAAAGTATAGAATAAGTTTCTATTTTGTCTCAGCATATTTTACATTCCACTTCTAAGGAGGGAGTCACTTAATCTGTTTCTTAAGATCCATGATATAATAATCTGTGTGAATGTAACTGTGTTTAAATATATGTATTTTATTCTGTAAAAAAAAAATAAAAATAAAATTACAAAAAATAAATAAATAAATAACAGCTCTTCCAAGAGACCCAAGTAGCCTGGTCAAGGAATTATTGGCGGAACAATAAGAATACGCACATTATTGTTATAATACACACCAGTGAAACAGAACTGCTGGAAACCTGTCCACAAATTGAGAGCTTAAGGATATTCACGTGCAACACACACATACACACAAGAGATTTGATAACTAAAGTACCCATGATTTTTCCGCTTAAAATCTCAGTAGGTAAATTTACAGAGAGAATAGTCACTGTTAAGACATGGATGAGTAGCCTAGAAGATCCAGTGCAACCAATATCTAAAAAAAATAGAGAAATCATAAGACAAAAATGAAGATATTTGGGGATAGATTCAGGAGACCTAATACATAGAACCTTCAGATGAAGAACAAATGAAGCAAATGAACAAAAAAGACTAATAAAAATGATGCAATAAGTAAACAAACAATAGAAGTAAAACTATCAACAAAAGAAACAGTTTATAAATGGAAAGTTCTCCTTGAATTCCAGGCTAGATGCACAACAATGCAAATCCTCATCAAAAGTTTACATTGAAGAAAAAAGATCCCAAGCTTCTAGACAGGAGGAAACTTACCCAAAAGGAATATAAAAAGATATTTGAGGGCATGAAGAAATTCTGAACAATTCATGATCATAGTCCAAACTTGAGGAAAATATTTGAAAAGAAATTCTAATCAAACACCAAATATAAAATATTAAAGATTTCAAGCTAAGGAAAGAAGAAAAGAACCATGAGAGATATATTTATTTATAAGGATAGACTGCATAGAAATGGGAATATAAAAGCTAAAAAAAGGACTTTGGAAATAAAAGGAAGTTACTGTAAGGAAAATTCCAATTAGTATTAGAATATCATCATAACAACAAAATACTGAGGGTGAGTGAAGAGGAGAGAAATGAAATAATTAAAACAATGTCTACAGAACAGAAAAAGGGAGTGGCAAAATCAAAAGAGAAAGGTGAGAGAACTGTAAATGAGAATACTGGAAAAATCTATCATATTTGTGTCCAAGGAAATGCAAGGGAATCTGAGTATCTTACAGTGAGAAATATTTGGTATAGAGTGCTTGATTACAAGGTCGAGAAAAGGAAATGTAATGATTACAAGATGGAAACTGACAATAGAAATTCATAATTAGCAAGGAGAAAAGGTGAAAGGAAGAACACCTTGAACACACAAGCAGATGAAACGAAAGTGAGGAAACACGAAGTAGTTAATCAACATGAAGTAACATAAATAAAATCCTGACATATAACATTAACAGACTAAATACTTTGATTAAAATACAGAAACTATCAGATTGAAGTTAAAATAGATGATGTTTACAGTAAACACACCCTAGGCATGGTGAAAAATAAGTGTTCAAATGAGAAGATGAGCAAATAGATAGCAGACATGTACAAACAAAAGGCAAGCAAGAGTGCTGATATTAATATTAGACAAAGTAGAATTTAAGATTAAAAACAATGAACAGGATAAGGGAGATATTGGGTAATAAAAAGGCTAGCTAACGAAGGAGAGATGAGTCATAAATCTATATACACAAACTAAACAGCAGATCAAAACAATAAAAAAATCACAATCAGAAAAGAATGAACTTGATAAAAGCACAGTTATATTGGGAATCATCACTATAACTCTCTCCAAATTGTGTAGATGTCATAACGACATGGATGGTTATAAATCAGTTTTAGAACTCAGACCTCCCCTGTTTTCAAGATCAGGTAAAATAAAACATAAGGGGCTAAAGCACAATTAACTAAAAAAAAAAAAAAAATTGATACGATTTTCTTCAGTTTGTTCTCTTGCATTCTATTTTTATTCCAGAAAGGGTCATTTTCAGTCTGCTTGGAAACATAGGATAATTAAATTTAGAAAGCATTTGTTCCAGAAACAATCTTGAGATTGTTTTGCACTTATCTTTCTTGCTTATATTTTAAGCAAGCCATGAACCAAGAAAAAGTAAACAAACAGTGAGAATTAGTCGATTTTAATTCCACATTTGCAGTATTCATGTCACTGATTTTATGTTAATATAATGAAGCCTCCTATCAGGAAAGCACAGGGCAGTCATGTTCTTTAATGAGGGAAACTAGAAGAGAGTTAGAAAGTTGTTTACTGCTCTTTTGACTTTGCCTTTAGTTTGTAGGGGATATATTTCTACTGTTGAGAGAAAACTTGCAAAAGCTCCAGTGTTTTGATGTATGGTATCGGAACTCCAAAGAGAATGTAATCTTTGTGGCAAGCCATCCAAAAGAAGTCCTCCTGGAATTTGAGCAAGCTCTGAAAAAGATAACCACAGCAGCAGGACGTTTCTCTAGAAATGAAACACTTCTAAGAAGAAACAGTAAAGAGTGCAGTCCTAGTTTATTCTGTTTTTTTATGTCTGAGGTGTACTAATCATTTCTAGTCGTTTTAGGATGATCAGAGTGATTTCCTCCCAAAATATGTAAAAGCACAATTAGACAAGTGTTTAACTCCAAATCCTGGAGTCAAATTATATAGTTTACATATCTGAATGTATAATATCTAACACCTAGGGGATTTTTCCCATTAGGAAAAAATTCAGAATGTTTACCACAGGAAAATCTATACATAGTACAAAGATTTATACATATTTTTAAATCTACCAATAAAATTATAGCAATACTAAAATAGCCATTAAATTAACATACTTGAATATAATGATCTATGGCAAATGTCTTCTGGTACTATTTGTTAAAAGGTATATTATTACACAAGGTTATTTATAATAGATATTTTGATATAATGTGAAATATATTCAGTACATTGAATATATTCAGTACATTGAAAATTATACCAAATATGTACATGTATAATGACTAGAAATTAAATACTTGATCAGTTGACAGAATTTTTAGTTTTATGTGGTTAAAAAAAAAACTGACAAAATACTGATTTTTTTCCTAATAAATCAATTCTCTTAATTCAGTTCAAATATAAAAGGTCAAATATCAAAGATAATTCAATTGCCTGAGTAATTCATTATGCATCATCCAGGAATGCACATGAATTTTGAAACAATTTATATTTTTACAACAGACTCCTTTTGTCTTAGTTTGAATTCCCTCAGAGACAGGGATATGAGCACATGCTGTTTATTTGGGAGAGGCTCTGACTTCAGGAGGCACCAGGGGGGCAAAGGGAAAGAGCAAAAAGGGTAGGAAAAAAACTAAGAGTATGTTAATTAATGTTAATGAATAAACTGTCACTCTGTACTTTAGTCGCAAGCTCCCTGGGGGTTTTAAGAGAGTTAAGAATATCCCTCCTCCCTTCTCAGATCAGAAGGGGAAGAAATTCAGTGGTGAGACTCCTGACATGGAAACTAATTCCTTAGAACTGCCCTGTAAAATCACCTCACCCCAGAGAAAGCTTGGGAAATGAATGCATCTCTGGAGCAGGCAATAGGAAGGTTTGGGGTTGGCTTCCATAAAACAGGATAGGGTGGGCACCTGAGGCATTTTTAGGGCATAATGGAATCCAAAATATCTGATTCTACTAGATAAAATGTAAAAAAAAAATTTTTAAATAACCACAGGATTATGTCGGTTCATTGACTAATGCTAAGTTTTATCTAAACTATTATAATGAAAGTTAGTGGAATTTAGTGAAAAGAACATGGGTTTTATGTTGTAACTGATTTAGGTTATAAATCCAGTTTCACACATATCTTACAGCTGTGTGACTTTCAGAAAGTTTTTTGATCTTTCTGAACATCAGTTTCTTCAGTTAGGGAGAAAGTCACATAAATTACATGATAGTGAAATGAGATTAAATTATTTAAGATATCCAGAGGACCTAATATAGCTCAGGGAAACCTCAGGTATTTAAAAAATTGATTACCTTCCTAACAAGAGCTGAAATCTGGTGAAGTTACTATTCATTATTATATATCCCGTTTTAGGTAAAGAATTCTTCCCAAAGGCAAAACTATAGTATTTGCCTAGACTGTTCTCCTTTGAGCATTGGTTTTGTACCATGTCTTATACTATCTGTAATTTGTCATTATTCTTGACTATGAATCAATGGGGTAGACATTATTGTTATTGTTTTCTCATTTTATAAATAGAAAAATTGAGAAAATGAGTAGTCAAATAGGTGAAGACCTAGAATCTTAACTCAGAAAGCTCAAATAATATAAAAAGATAAAAATCTGAAACAATATCTATTTGTAGACTAAATAAGGTGGACAATAATAGAAACAGTCATGAGGATACGGGAGGATGAATCGAAAGTATAATTGTTTTTAAAAAACTAAGTAAAATAAGAAAAAATTATAAAATAAATCAAGATTATTATAAATATTACAAAATTAACCTTAGAGACATTAAAAACAGTAAGGAACAGAATTTTAGGTATGAAAGGTAGAAAAAGTGATAGGAAAAAAACAAAATTTCCATGAAGTCAGTGGAAGTATACAATAACAAAGATTATGAGAAATGAGGAAAATGTTTTTTTAAAATTATAAATTTCAATTTATAATCAATCCCAGAGCAGAGAATTAAAAAATTTAAAAAAACCAATATTTCCATTTTATTTTTGCATTTATCCCCACAATAACCATATGAACAATAAACATACTTGCATTTTGATATCAAATGATATCAAATTGATGAGATTTTTAAAAAATGATAAATTTTACATATCCACACAAAGACTGGCACCTGAGTGCTCTTAACGGCATTGTTTAGAAATCAGAAGTTGGAAACAACCTAACTGTCCATCAACTGGTAAAGTCAGACTTATCAATAGAAAAGCCTTACATTGGAATATTAGTCAATAGTAAGACAGAATAAGCGATTGATACATGCTAAGTGAAACAAGCCAGACGAAAGGCACCACATATTTCATGGTTCCAATTTATATGAAATATCCAGAGAAGACAAATCTAACGACAGAAATAAGATTAATGATTGTCTAGCATAGCGTGTCATGAGTAGCAGGGTGAGGACTTAACAGCTAATGGCCCTTGGGGATTTCATGAGGTAATGAAAATATTCTAATGCTGATTTCTGGTGATGTTTGCACAATTTGGTTAATTTGTTTCAAAAGCCATTCACATGTGTGCATAATGTAATGGGTAAAATATGCTTCAATAAAGCTTAAAACTGTTAAATTTTATATAAATCATAACAAAATTACTAAAACTCCAAATGATTAAAAAAAAAAGCAAAGGATGTACAAACAAAGCAATAAAGGGGAAATACAGATACATCTGAAAATATACAATCTTTCAAATTACTTATAATAAAAAATGTAGATTAAAGTTTCTTATAGAAGATTGCTTCTTAATCCTTCAGAGATCTTGTTAGGAAAAGGAACTGTCCCTCATCAAAGGGGAGTGGAAAAAAAATCACTGTATTTCATCCTTCTAGGCAAGATTTATAACATCCAGATGGTGGAGAAGGGGCTGAACTGTCTTCTCTTGGCCAGAGGGAGAGGAGTTCTAGCTGCAGGTTGCAATGTCTAATTGTCTCAGCATACTAAGGAGACTGATTCTTGTACTCCCCACCTCAGTGAGCTGTGATTTAACAGGAAGAGGCAAGCAAGCATGGGCTATGTGATCCACTGCATCAAAACTGACCAGGTGCTTTCATGACTGATCTATTGCAACTTTGCAAGGGTAAGAAGCCATTTTAAAACACACAGCTATAACTAAAAATCTACCACATACTCACATTTTACACATCATACTGATGCCTAAATTCAGCCATCCGCTTTATAGACAGGTTGCATGGGCAGCTTTATATCTAAAAAGTGGGAGGCATACATCACTGTAGAGAAGCATTTGATGACAAAAGGAGGGCATCTCCTCAAAAAATGGCTTGTGTATAAAAGTGACATCCCTCCCAGGATAGGTAATGTCTCAGGGACCTCTTAATCAGTGGGAAGACATTCTAAGCACGTCCTTGTCAACACTTCTTCTGTTTTTTTTTCTACTTAAAAATATATTTTATTGAAGTAACGATGATCTGCAGTGTCGTGTTCATTTCTGCTGTACAGCAAAGTGATTTAGATACATACACACACATATTTATGTATTCTCTTCCATTATGGCTTATTACAGGATACTGAGCACAGTTCTCTGTGCTATACAGTGGGAACTTGTTTATCCGTTTTATATATTACAGTTTGCATATACTTGTCCCAAACTCCCAATGCATGACTCCTCCACAGGCCTCCCCCTTGGCAACTGCAAGTCTGTGGCTCTTTATATACATAGTAATATCACAGCACTTCTAAGCTGACAGTGAAATATGCTGTTTGTCTCAAGCACTAACCTCGCTAAACTGTAAGCTCAGTACTTTAGGGCAATTGCATTCATTCAATATTACTCAATTTTATCGTTTCAGCAACTAGAACAGTGAAATAGTAGGTGCTCAACAAATGTTTAGGAAATGAATCAATCTTTAACTTACTAGTGTAGTTGTAAAGCACCAAATTTTACTGTGAATGTGCATCTTGGGATCAGGGTGTGTTGATAAACAGCCTGAAATCCTATTTATATTTCCTTTTCTATCCTTTGCCAGCTATCCAATTACCAATTGTAAGGAAGCATGCTTACATAGCTTGCTTCGAGGCAAATATTTGTATGTTAAATCTGTGAACCAGAAAATATTTAGCCCTTGCCAGCTTGTGATCAGTCTTTAAACAAGGGCAATATAAATGTGTTTGAATATTCTCACCAAACATTTATAAATTTGTGTCTTTTAAACTTCATCCAGATAAAAATCAGTCCTACTGAGTTATAAAAAAGTACAATCATCTGTTTTGGCACTCACATTTTTGTAATTTGTTTACCTCTTTCAGAACATTTTTACTAATATTGAAAAATAGTCTAATTTAGAGAAATGTCTTTGGCTAAAGGTATGTTTTCATACATCTGGCTGATAGAGTGACATCATTTCTTTAAATGTGCAGGCTTTATCACCTTAAAGCAACAACTTCCCTTTTCATGGGTCAATGAACAAAGGAAAAATGTTAAAAAAAATAAAAAAGACTTAAATAATATTTGCTAAGACTGGAAGTGCTATAGAAACAAAGAGTCCTGGAGATCCCGTGAGGGCACAGCAGAAATGAATCCAACAAGGAACCACGAGATTGTGGGTTCGATCCCTGTCCATTCTCTGTGGGTTAAGGATCTGGCTTTGGCATGAGCTGTGGTGTAGGTCACAGACACAGCTCAGGTCTGGCGTTGCTGCGGCTGTGGTGCAGGCCGGCAGCTGTATCTCTGAATTGACCCGTAGGCTGGGAACCTCCATATGTCACGGGTGTGGCCCTCAAAAGACAAAAAGAAAAAGAAAAAAGAAACAAAGAGTCCTTTTTGAATAATCAGAGCCTGGTAGATGATGATGATGAGACAACACTTATCTTTGTAAAGGTGTAATACACTATACCTTTTGCATATTTTTCTAGAGCTATCCCATAAATGATATCCCCTAAAGCTTTTCAAGGCACTGCAAGTGGTTTCCTTTATCATGAATGAGAATTGCTCATTTTTTTTCATCTAGAATTTAGCATGAAAGTAAAAAAAAATTGATATAAAAATTTAAGTTAAATTTTGCACTTTACCTAATCAAGGTTAAAATTCTTTCCTGATTTTGTACAAGCTGAATAGGTTGGAAGCAACTAATTTCACAATCCTACTGGCATTATATGGACATGTGAAAAGATAATCATTTTTTCCATTTCTATTAAACTTTAAAAAGTTAAAATTAAGCCCAGAAGTCAGTTACCTTGCAAGTTCTGATATTTCACTTTTTTTTTTTTTTGCATTTTTAAAAATGTTTTCCTATGAATATTTTGGAATGTCATGTAAATAGATTAGAATAGCTCATAATTTTAGCAGCCACAGTAATTTTCTCAGTGACTCTTTTTGCATTTTTATACATTGTTCAAGAACAATATAATAATGTTAAGGACTACAATCTGAAAACTGAAAGGGGAAGCTGATTTAAATTATGAAGTATAATAATGAGATTAAAAACAAGAGAGTGGCTTATACAAAAGGACAGAGAGAAAATATAAACTTTAAAAGTGTCTAAAAGTGAAGTGAAGGAAAATAATGCAGGAGTGGAATAGGGAGGAGGAGGCAGTGCTGAGACAGACAAGCATTTTAGTTTAAAGGAGAGGAGGTTTCATAAATGAATCCCCCCCCCAGCCATGAGCACACATAGTACCCACACACCTGATTATGTATCATTATCCACCAAATGAAATGAAGGCTCGTAAGAGAAATGACTGAATCCAGAGGAAGAGCAGGGAAATTACAAAAGGAGCCTGGAACATTCATTGTGCCAAAAAGTGAGAAAGTGCTTAAAACAAGTTCCTTTGTGGTGCAGTGGGTTAAGGACCCTGCATTGTCACTGCGGTGACTTGGGTTGCTGCTAATGGCGTGGGTTCAATCCCTGAACTGGGAACTTCCACATGGCACAGGTGTGGCCAAAATTAATCCATTAATTTATTTTTTTAAAAAGTTCTTGCAAAAATGGAGATGTTAAGAAGACAAAGAAGCCATTTTAAAGGGGATTTCTCTAGCCAATTCTGAGATGATATCAGTACCAAAATTAAAAGGAAATCATTATAGGAGTTCCCATAATGGCACAGCAGAAACAAAGCTGACTAGGAATCATGGTTGCAGGTTCCATTCCTGGCCTCACTCAGTGGGCTAAGGATTCGGCATTGCCGTGAGCTATGGTGTAGGTCACAGACACGGCTCAGATCTGGAATTGCTGTGGCTGTGGCATAGGCTGGCAGCTGTAGCTCTGATTAGATTCCTAGCCTAGGAACCTCCATATGCTGTGGGCGCAGCCGTAAAAAGCAAAAATAAATAAATAAATAAATAACAATAAAAAAGTAACCCATTATATTTTGAATAAAATGAAGATGCATACATCCACACTGAAATAAATAAATGGATAAATTGAGAGTTTTTTGACTAATGAGTTATTCCACAGTTTCTTTCTGTAAAACACATGAAAATCACAAAGGGCAAAAGAAAAAACAAGCCGTGACTTAATGAAAGAGTCAGTGTGAATAAAGCAGTATGAAGATGACCTGAACCTGTGTGGAACTGATAAAATACAATGAGGGGAAAGCATTTCACTTGTCCAGTATTCTTGTCAATGAAGGATCATCTAAATCTAGTCAGGAGAAAATATGAGATAAAACCAAATTGAGGGACATTCTAAAAAATAATTGATCTGTATCTTCAAATTTTGAAGTCAAAGACTGAAGAGCCATTTCCGACTGAAGGAGAATATAAAGACCTGGTAAATAATAGCATGATGTTCAATGGTATCCTTTGCTCTAAAGGACAGTATTGGGATAACTGGCAACATTTGACTGAGGTCAGCAGATTAAATGTGGTAAGGTATTAGCGTTCATTTTCTGATTTTGATAATCGTGGTTCTCTAAGAAATTACCCACAACACATTCAGGTTCAAATGGTTTAGGAAAGTTATTTGTGCTATACTTTCAACTTTTCTATAAGTTTGAAATTGTTTTTAAAATTGTGCAAAAGATAAAAATGGACATGAGGGAAATTTATGTGGTTGTGGAATTATTACATATCTTGATTGTGTATATATTTCTCAAAAATGAACTGTACATTTAAACTGAGTATGTTTCACACTTGTGCAAAAATATACTGTTGGGTGGAAAAAGAACATTGTCATTTTTGAAAATAAAGAAACATCTTGATTAAAAATACAAATGAAACTCACTATGATGAGGTCTGGAATCTGTGATTTGACATATGACACATGGCATAAGAGCTCTAAGGCTAGCTAAGGACTGAAGATAAATAGTTTGCATTTGTCAAGTAATTATAACTAGCATCCATTCCTGAAGTCTAAAGCTGGAATTGTGTTCTCCATATACAAAAGATGACTGAGGAGTTCCAATGGACCATCTGAGTTGTGAACAAAAGGGACCAAAACCTAAAAGTGTACACCCACAGCCCCAAGCAAATCTTCTAACTGAAGATCTATACATTCCACAGGACCAGGATTTAGGCAAATACCAAATCACCTTAGCAGTTTAGCAGATTATCTCTTAAACATGTAATGTCAAACATGAAAAATGCCGAACATGAAAGTATCTATGTCCATGAAGACATTCAACAGACTAGAAACAATGACAAAAAGAGAGGGAGGGAGAGAGAGAGAGAAAGATGATAGAACAACCGTATAATTGTTACATAATGAAAAATTTATAAAGAAATGGAATTTATTAAACATGAAAGTGCAGTTGTGAAACTGAAAACAAAGCAACATTTAATAGAAACTTTGGAAATTTTAAAATGCAGTAAAAATGCCAATATATGGGACAAAACTAATAACAACTAAAAGAGAACTTAAGTACTGGATATAGGTAAGGAGGATTTATTATGAGGCAGAATAATAACTCAGGTAGTCAGTGTAGGAGCATGGGCTTCGATGCATTCTTTGATATGGCTACTGATTAACATTTGTGGCTTAAGGTCTCCAGGGAGTAACATCCCCACAGGCCTTGTTTACTATAAGGAGTGTGCAGATGCACAGATGGACATAAATCTCTAACTCCCTGTGACGCAGTCTATAGGAAGAGAAAGACAAACCATGAGATCTGCAGGACATTCCACCCCTAAGACCCGTATCAGACAAGGACTGATGTAGCTAACAGGGCAAGCCAATGGGAGAAAACCACATCTTTCTGGATGCCACTTAGGTAACCCCCATCTTTAAGGGATGAAAACCCCTAAAAGACAATAGAGATTCTTCTTCCCCCTCCCAGATGTCCTGGGAGCTGTTTGCTCTTCTGTAATAAAGACTTTGCTTGCTTGCTGCCTGTGTGTTCATGAAGTTCATTTTTCTGCTCCATGAACAAGAACCCAGATTCCAGTAACATCTTTCCAGCATCAATTACAATATAATGGTGAAAATCTCTTAAGATTTTCTAACTGCTGCATAGAAAAGTTAAATAATAATTGATAATAAAGAGACACTAGGTAATATGGGAGGTGGTACAAGAAGTCCCAACATATTCTAGTAAAGAAACAGAGACAAGGGATATTTGATGAGATAATATGACTGTGTGTGTGTGTGCGCACATGTGCACACACACTTTTCCCAGAATCTATGAAGGAAAAATTCAACATGTTGAAAAATTTCTCAAATTAAAAAATTCATAAAACACAGAGCAGATTTTTCTCAACTAGTATCTAAACATACCATAGGAAAACTGCCGAACATGAATTTTAGAAAATATCCCTAAGCACCAGAATATAAAAGTAGATGCCATGAGAAAAGTACTAAGAAAACAGAACTGTAAATACAAAATGATACATACTATAAAATTATCATTAAGAGTAATGCGAAATAAATATATTTAAAGATAGTCAGACCCACAAATTATCCTCCAGAGCCATGAATTATCCTCCAACAAAAAGAAGCCAGAAGTGGGATTCAAGAAAAAACAGTGAAAATAATTCATTAAAACATAGCGAAAAACAAAATAATAAAATCATACATTAAGTTAAACCAAAAATAAACACAGATTTTGAAAAGATGAATTAAAATTCACAAATTATTTATAAGGCTAAAATTGAGAAGTCAAGCTGTTTAACAAAATAATATTTGTAATAAAAGACATCTGTAGATGTCGTTACATTTAAAACATAACTATTGCATAAGTTTAAGCGTCTAAAAACATAAAGAAGTTTTCCTTTAAAATAAATAATATCATAATATAAACAAGAAATAGTAAATCTGGGTAGGTTAAAATCCATTAAAGACACTGAAGCAATTTTAAAACATATCTCAAAAAATAAGGCACTAGAACAAGACAATTTTATTTAATTCTTCAGCAAGTATCTATTATATCATGTTCGCTTTTCTTCTTTGGTGAACATGATAAGAGGGATCAGAAAAATTTATACTTATCAAATGAGAAAGGTACTATATAGTTTACATTTTTAAACATTTAAATATACTCCAACTATTAGAATTAAAAATATGACTAAGCCAGAGTCAAAGTAAAAATAGTTTTTGAAATGACACTTATAATTAGATTCATAAGGGAAAATTCTTAGTCTCTACCTGAATTTAAAAAGTAAACCCACTGGAGTTCCCGCTGTGGCTCAGCAGTAACTACACCCCCAAATAGTATCCATGAGGATGTGGGTTTGATCCTTGGCTTCACTCAGATTTCCATATGCTGCAGTTTCAGCCCTAAAAAGCCAAAAAAAAAAAAGAAGTAAATCTTATTCTAATGTGCTAGAAATAATTTATATGTTTTATATCAATCATGAAAAAATAACTATTCTTAGGAAATCATTCAATTCTCCAATTAATATCTAGTGTTTCCTTTAATATTATTTAGGAAAAAAAGGAAATTGAGCCCTAGTAATTAGTAACAATTCACTTGCATTTAGACAATGAAATATAACTTACAAAAAAAATTTGTATTTTTAAAAGTATATATTTGTGTTTTAAAAGACTTTTTAAAATCTTTGGAAGTATGCTTTCTATACAAAACACAAATTCCTAGGATTAAGTGTTTAATACAGTTAATCTGGACTTTATTTTATGGCCACACCTGCAGCATATGGAAGTTCTTAGGCAGCTGAGGCCTAGGCCACTGCCATGGTAACACCAGATCCCAGCCACATGTGTGACTTAGACCAGCAGGTTGAGGCAACACCAAATCCTTAACCCACTGAGCAAGGCCAGAGATTGAGCCTGTATCCTCACAGAGACAACGTCTTGTCCCTAACACACTGAGCCACATTGGGAACTCCAGACACTGATGTCCGAAGATCTCAGTTATAAACGTGTTACATAAAATGGTATTCCAAACATCTGGAAAAACAATTAACAGATCAGATGCGATATTTTGTTTTTTGTTTTTATGCTTCTTATGTTCCTACTTAAACACATTTCTGACAGAGCTACAATTGCTGGTTTGTTTTTTGACAATGGATATAAGCATAAATCTCTTTTTATTAAAAGAGAGGGCATCTAATCCAGTTGGTCACTTGAACAAATTGATTGTATACTTACCACAGACTTGTGTCTAATCTAGTGGTTTGTGTAAATGAGTACTCATTACACCTTACTTTTTTTTTGTTTTAGGGCCACAACAATGCATATGGAGTTTCCCAGGCTAGGGGTCGAAGTGAAGCTGTAAGCTGCTGGCCTACACCACAGCCGCAGCAGCAGGGGATCTAAAATGAGTCTGCAACCTACACCACCCCTTGGGGCAATGCCGGATCCTTAACCCACCCAGCAAGGTTCCAGGGATGGAACCTGCATCCTCATGGATACAAGTCAAATTCATTTCCACTGAGCCATGATGGGAACTCATTTTTTTTTTTTTTAATTTCATCTTCCAACTTGAATTTCTCTTTCCTCTCAAATACAAAGCCTATTCAGATCACAATTCCAATCACCTTTTGTGACTATGGCCCCAATGTCACTCCAGTGTTCAGTCTTTGAAAGAATATTCTCTCTCCCACTTGACCTCTACAGTTGGCCAGTGGATGGCCTCTTAGTCCAGTTCACCAAGTCTTTGATATTCTAATGAGAACAAGGTCTGTGTAGCCCAGGAGTGAGTGGAGGACTCATATACTACTTATGGGGTCTGCTTTCCCAGAACTCCCTCTCCACAATCTCTTCTGTACCTTCTGGTTTCTTAGGGCTCCCTTCTTCATTATCCCGGTCAGAAAAGTGCAGCTTCTTACCCCACTGACACGTGTTTCCACTACTGCATTTGCCTTTAGGATGAGGTGACAGCAGAGCAGAGACAAAAAGCACCAACAGGGCCTCACCCCCTCTTGGAGTCAGTTTCACTGATCAGAGAGGAAGTTTATCTCCTTAAAGGTTTTGGCTCCTCAGTAATCCTGCTGCCAGGTCTCCCCCTGCCACCACAGAATGGCTTGGGGCCTGGGGTGAGAGAATTGAGAAAAGGAAAGAGTGGAAAATTTAGGCTTTTCTCTGCCCTTTGAGCCAGAATTAGCTTGCTTTTAGCTCTGTTCCCATCTGTGCCCCAGTGTCTGTGTCTGTGCTTCAGACCACTGAACTTAGGTTAGAAGTTACCAAAGAAAAACAAAAAAAGCTGCTTACCTCAGATTCTGGGTTCTGGTTTTTCCTTCATCCCTCCTACCTGCGACCTTTTCCTTTTTCCTTTTCATATCCTCCAATGGCTGTTCTATCCAGGTGTTACGTCTGCCATTGTTACCAGGTGGGAACCCCTTCCAGGGCCCAAGGACAAGGTCTTGTCTAACACTCAGAAATGAATTGTCCGAGGAGACACACGTACTGACAAAGCAGAAGATGTTATTGGAAGGGGAGCCCAGACAGAGAGCAGTGGAGTAAGGGAAACCGGGAGACCGCACGGTTTCTGGTTTTATGGAGGTGGATTGTCTCTGGCCAATCATCTTGCCTGTGCCCATATTTGGTCTGAGTCGAGGCCCTTCCTGGCATATCTCTTAGTCAAAGTGGTTTCCAGCTCAAGAGCTTCTGGGAGGTTGGCAGGAAATTATGGGCTGGCATCTCCTTCCTCCTTTTGGCCCCTCCCACATTCCTTTGATTGGGGGCAGCTTGTCAGATCCGAGCTTCTTATAGGGACTTCCTGTTGTGAGAATTCATGCAAGCTGGCCAGGGCAGGTGGTTTCAGTCAATGGTTTCCTAACAACTCCCCCCTGAGAGACTTCAAACACCAGATACTTCTTGGGAATTGAGGCAGAGGTCTCTTTCTTTAACTACTTCCTGCTGGGAGGTGATGCTGGTCTGCCTTCAGAGGAGAAGTCTCTCTACCTGATCTAAGTTGAGGTATTGCATGTCTAAAATTTGTAGTAACAACAAAAAGTCTAAAAATTTGGATCCTATTGGAGAAAAACTGTCGATAGTTGAAACAGACAGGGCCAAACAGAGACCTAATAGGAAAGTGACCACTGGGACAGAAAAAGAGGGCAAAATTTGGGATGAGGGCTGCAAGATATGTGACTTTCTTCTGAATGGTTTGTGGTGAGGTAACAGGGAATCTTGAGCTCAGCCTGAAGCTACCATCCTCCTCCTGGGAGGGGGGGGGGCCTTAGTTCTGCTGAAAAATTCAAAGACAGTGTTATTATATTCCTTGAGAAGGAAACGGGACCAAGTGCTGCACTATTATTGTTTCTTGATTGCTCATTTCTGCCACCCCTCCCTTTCCTGATTAACCACTGTTTGAATCTGCCCTTTGGAACTCAGGGAAGGTCAAGGAGGCTGAATGAAGCCTATTTCCCACAAATAAGAAACAAAGTGACACAGAAAGGATTTGTACCAGGGAACCCCATAGGGTCAGGGTCCTTCTTGGGAGAGGTTTTCAAAGAATACATAGTTTCAGAGTTCCTGTCATGGAGCAGCAGATACGAATCTGACTAGGAACCATGAGGTTGTGGGTTCAATCCCTGGCCTTGCTCAGTGGGTTAAGTATCCAGCATTGCCATGAGCTGTGGTATAGGTCGCAGACGCAGCTCAGACCTGGTATGGCTGTGGCTGTGGCCGGCAGCTGTAGCTCCAGTTAGATCCCTAGCCTGGGAACCTCCATATGCCTAGGGTGAGGCCCTAAAAAGCAAAAACAAAACAAAACAAACATAGTTTCCTTTATGAAACAAATAAATTCTGGAGATCTAATGTACAGCAGTACTATAGGTAACAATATTGTAATTGAATACTTGATATTTGCTGAGTGGGTACACTACACACACACATAAACACACAATAGTAAACATGTGAGGTGATGGATATGTTAATTAGCTTGATTATGGGGGTTATTCCACAAGGTATACGTATATCAAAGCATCAGGTCTTATACCTTAAATACAACTTTTTATTTGCCAATAAGACCTCAATAAAGATGAAAAAATACATGTAATTTTGGGTCATTTCTTAGGCTAGTGAATAGAAGGGTTACTTCAACTATTTGGGGGGAAGGGGCGGGGATTTCTAGGAATTGAGCCACAGCCCACTTCTATGGTTATCCTGGAACTGTCGCGGCACCTGTGGGCCTGTCATTTACCTAATGTACTTTAGTGAGCACATGATGGGGCTCAGGATCCACTGGAAGTTGAATCTTCTGTCATCTTGGGCCAAATTCATTTTAACCAGTTTTTGTAATGTCCGCAATGGCTGTCGTTTTCTTTTAAAGGTTGTGCCCTGTCCCCTTCCCTCCTGTTTCAGTTGCACAACGTTGTGAACAGACTTAATGCCACAGAACTGTACACTTTAAGTAATTTAAATGGTACATTTTATATGTATTTTACCACAATAAAATAGCTAAGTTCATTGGATTCCAGTGGAAATCAATTTTACTAATGTGCTGGGAGCCAAGGTTCAAGAATGGAATCCACCTGATGACAAAGTCCAGGGGACTCTGAAGAAAGGAATCTGCCTGATGACAAAGTCCAGGAGATTCTGAAGAAGGCTCTGCAAACCAGCATATCTACCAGGCATCGAAACCCCCACCAGGCATTAGAGACCAGTGCCTAGAGATACATACCTTTGGCTTTTGTTTTTTTGTTTGTAATAATTGATCCATGCCTTGCTTACTGTGCCTTAACTCTGTGTTCTTTTTGCCTCAAGAAAGGAATTTATTATTCTCTATTTAAGCTTCAACCTATTTTTGTTTGTTAGCCTTTAGTTTATCTTTGGAGCTATGGCTCCTGCTGTCTACTTCCAAAATAATAGCTTCTGGGGAGGTTTCTGCTTTTTCATATGATGATCTTAGATAATATTGGCATGCTTTACTTAGGCAGCACAATTATTTAGCTTTTACAATATAGTGTGTAGGCATTAGGAATTGATGATTATTACTTTATTGTATAAGTATAAAAATCTATCAGTGTTAGAAGTTAAAGTAAGATTGTTTCTAGGCAGCAAACAGACATGTGTTAAAGGACAATGAGATGTAGTTGACATTTACAAGGTTGTTTGTGCCTCTAGCTTTCTGCTTGTTTACTCTATAATGGGTTTATGTTGTACGTTCCCCGATCCAGGTGACTTTTTCTATCTGTACACTTAATCTGTAACCCTGGAACAGTTATGAGATAATGATCTTTTTTGCTGATGTAAGTTTCACGTTACTTCCCTATATAAGCTGCTGCTGTTCACCAATAAATTTGAGACTGCTTGAGCGCTACTAGAGAGTGTGTGCATCTCCGTTATTCTTCCTGCGTCTGCCGCCCCTGACGGCCGGGGCTGGACCCCAGCACTAATGTAGTTAGGAGATCACTAAAAATAAACCAAATTTTTGATGCTGAAAAAAGGAATGAATACAGATACATGCCACAACATGGGTGAACCTTAAAAACATGCTAAGTGGAAGAAGCTAGTCACAAGAACTGTATTGTTTGATTCTATTTATATAAAAAATACATATGCAAATCTACAGAGACAAAGATTAAAAAAACTCAAACTAGTTTTCTTCTAGATTTGGGGAGATGAGGACTTAAGGGCCTGGGGCTGAGTAGTGTGGGTTTTCTTTTTGAGGTAGGGAAAGTGTTCTAAAATTGCGTTGATTGATGGTTGCACAACTTTGTGAATATAATAAAAATGATGGAATGGTACATCATTAATGGGCTAATTGCATGATATGTAAATTGTAACCCACAAAATTTGTAAAAAAAAAAAAGTTTATGATGCTAAATAGATGAGTGATGAAAGGAACATTTTAGACCAATTATCAGATTCAAAGGAACTGAGGGCCTCCATCCTTCTGGTCCATCTAAAAGAACTCTATGACAAGAAAGGTTGGTGAGTCTTCAGGGCACATGATTGATGATTAGGCATGAAAGAATTGCAAAATTCAGCTTTGTTCATATTCCTGCTAGTAATTTTCTTTGTATAGTGCTGTAGCGGTTCCATTTTAATCCTTGTTGTCATGCCCCTTGCTACCTTCTTATGAATCCTACCTCAACTTTTTTTTTTTTTTAACTTTTGTGACTTATTACACAACTCTAGATGAAAACAAAGCTAAATATGAAAGACATAGTTGAAATATTCAAGACAATGACAAAGTGCATGATGACAGAGAAATGTCACAGACTGCGTATGAGAGTCTGATTGCCTCTTTCAGGACCAGCACCAGTGAAGATATGTGTCTCCTGTTTATATTCAATGTGATTTTTAAAATACGTATACACGAATCTAACATCCTACCATTTACGTTTTGGAATGTAGCTGGCAACTTCCCACATGTGATTTTGCTTTTGAGGGCATACATATAAATGTTTCTTATATAAATTTTGACTGAAACCCTTTAACTGATAGATACATTTGTTCTGGAAAGTCTAGTTATAAAAATAGCAGAGCTATTTTAGGAAAATCACAAAGAAGAAAAAGTTCTGCCAAAGAAACCTGTGTGTGTACTTTTTCCAAATATTCCGAGTTTTATTCTTATTCCTGTCAGTAATCCTCTCTCTCCCTGTATATCACCAAATCTTTTATATCTGGACAATATATTTCCATTTTTTGAGACATATTTTGTCTTTTGTAGATCTTTGAGACAAAATTCCCCCAAATTCCAAATTTCTGCCTAATGTGGGTTAGCTGTATATCCTATGTTCTCCTCTTACCTGTATTGTGGTTATAACATAGTTTGTAGCTGTCTATGTATTTGTCTTTATTTCATATATTACTTAAATTCCCTGAAGGCAGGAACAATATCTAGCTCATTTGTGAATCCCTGTGTCTAGCAGAGCGCCTAGCACTTGCTAACACTCAAAAACATTCAGGGAGTAAAGGAAAGAAGGAATCCAAACTGAGCAATTATCTGTAACAAGCCTGTGGCTCAGGAGAGAGGCTGGAGCTGCTGATACATATTTATAAATCTTCTGTGAGGAGCAGGTAGTTGAAGCTTTATGAGTGGATGAGATCACTCCCGGAGAATGTAAATAGCACTGGTCCTCAAATCTGGCTATACTTTAAAATTACCGAGGGAGCTTTAAAAAAATATAAAAGCACCCAGAATTCACCCCAGGAATTCTGAAATAACACTTCTGTGGGTGTCCTGTTTTGTAAAATCTCCCCAGGCGATTGTAATGTGAAGTCAGAGTTAAGAAATACTGGTAGAGTTTGTTTGTTTTTTTAAGACACCATTTGAATACAAAATCCTTTAGAATTAAAAATTTCTAAACATCAGGATAAGAAAGAGTATAAACAAACAAAACAAAGAGCATAAAAATTTTTGAAAATCAAACAAGCAGATAAATAAATAAGAAACTGAGAAAGACAACTCAGAAAGTTAAATCTAGAAGCTGTAGTGTCACAGAAGCCCAGAGACTAGAGTCTTGAGAAGGAAGAGTTGTGTGTAAAGTGAGAAAATGCCAGGCAGATTACCTGGATATTAAAAACTAAAAAGCAGAGAGAGAGTGTTAAGAGCTCAAAGGCAACTTTTATTAAAAGCTATTTAGGTGGTGGGGTGCTAAGAAAGGAATTCAAATTACAGTGAGTTAAAGATTAAATTAAATGCAAGAATCTACAAATTTCCCTATAAATTATTTATTATCAAGTATCTCAAAGGATTTGTCAATGTGTATCATATTTCTTTTTTTTAAGATAACATCATTCTTTATTATCTGTAATATTACTGTATAATTTTTCACAATAAAAATATATGATATAATCCTAAAAGTATAATGTAATCCCCCAAATAGCATGAATCCCCTTCTATGTAATCAGAAACTAATCTGTTTTATATTGTATGTAGGTGAAGAGCTGCAAAGCTGTGGGAACAAAGAGAAGGGAACTAATCTATTTTTTATTTTTCTAGGAAGTAAGACAAAGCTACTTTGCATATATTTTTATCAGACAAGAACTGTCTGCCACTTTTCTTTGTTGTTACCTCAATAGTAAATACTGGGATTTTCCTGATCAGGGTATCTTGTTGCTATTATTGACTCTAAAACCAAGATGGTACAATTAAGAAAGTGCAGTGAATTGTCAACTTCTTTTAACTAATGAAGAAGTAATTGCTATGTAAGTCAAGACAGGCTCTGAACTAATTTGTCTTCTACAGAAAGAAGATACTATCTGATCCAAATAAAGTTCTACTCCAATAAATTAAAATCCTATTTAAAAGCACAATATGCAAATTACAATTGTTTAGGGTTAATGTATATTTTTAATTTGTGTACATTGCTTTGTGAGAAATTAGAAACTCAAAGAGTATGGTTGGATAAACTTACAAATTAATCAGACTCAAGAATGGGATAGATATGCATATATATATATATATATTTTTTTTTATTATTTTCCCACTGTACAGCAAGGGGGTCAGGTCATCCTTAGATGTATACATTGCAGTTACAGTTTTTTCCCCCACCCTTTCTTCTGTTGCAACATATCTAGACATAGTTCTCAATGCTATTCAGCAGGATCTCCGTATAAATCTATTCTAGGTTGTGTCTGATAAGCCCAAGCTCCCGATCCCTCCCACTCCCTCCCCCTCCCATCAGGCAACCACAAGTCTCTTCTCCAAGTCCATGATTTTCTTCTCTGAGGAGATGTTCATTTGTGCTGGATATTAGATTCCAGTTATAAGTGATATCATATGGTATTTGTCTTTCTGGCTCATTTCACTCAGTATGAGATTCTCTAGTTCCATCCATGTTGCTGCAAATGGCATGATGTCATCCTTTTTTATGACTGAGTAGTATTCCATTGTGTATATATACCACTTCTTCCGAATCCAATCATCTGTCGATGGACATTTGGATTGTTTCCATGTCCTGGCTATTGTGAATAGGGCTGCAATGAACATGCGGGTGCATGTGTCTCTTTTAAGTAGAGCTTTGTCCGGATAGATGCCCAAGAGTGGGATTGCGGGGTCATATGGAAGTTCTATGTATAGATTTCTAAGGTATCTCCAAACTGTTCTCCATATTGGCTGTACCAGTTTACATTCCCACCAGCAGTGCAGGAGGGTTCCCTTTTCTCCACAGCCCCTCCAGCACTTGTTATTTGTGGATTTATTAATGATGGCCATTCTGACTGGTGTGAGGTGGTATCTCATGGTAGTTTTGATTTGCATTTCTCTTATAATCAGCGATGTTGAGCATTTTTTCATGTGTTTGTTGGCCATCTGTATATCTTCCTTGGAGAAATGTCTATTCAGGTCTTTTGCCCATTTTTCCATTGATTGATTGGCTTTTTTGCTGTTGAGTTGTATAAGTTGCTTGTATATTCTAGAGATTAAGCCCTTGTCAGTTGCATCATTTGAAACTATTTTCTCCCATTCTGTAAGTTGTCTTTTTGTTTTCTTTTTGGTTTCCTTTGCTGTGCAAAAGCTTTTCAGTTTGATGAGGTCCCATGGGTTTATTTTTGCTCTAATTTCTATTGCTTTGGGAGACTGACCTGAGAAAATATTCATGATGTTGATGTCAGAGAGTGTTTTGCCTATGTTTTCTTCTAGGAGTTTGATGGTGTCCTGTCGTATATTTAAGTCTTTCAGCCATTTGGAGTTTATTTTTGTGCATGGTGTGAGGGTGTGTTCTAGTTTCATTGCTTTGCATACAGCTGTCCAGGTTTCCCAGCAATGCTTGCTGAATAGACTTTCCTTTTCCCATTTGATGTTCCTGCCTCCCTTGTCAAAGATTAATTGACCATAGGTGTCAGGGTTTATTTCCGGATTCTCTATTCTGTTCCATTGGTCTGTCTGTCTGTTTTGATACCAGTACCACACTGTTTTGATGACTGTGGCTTTGTAGTATTTCTTGAAGTCTGGGAGAGTTATGCCTCCTGCTTGGTTTTTGTTTCTCAGGATTGCTTTGGCGATTCTGGGTCTTTTGTGGTTCCATATAAATGTTTGGATTGTTTGTTCTAGTTCTGTGAACAATGTCATGGGTAATCTGATAGGGATTGCATTGAATCTGTAGCTTGCTTTGGGTAGGATGGCCATTTTCACAATATTGATTTTTCCAATCCAGGAACATGGAATATCTTTCCATTTTTTATATCTTCTTTGATTTCTTTGATTAAAGTTTTATAGTTCTCGGCATATAGGTCCTTTACCTCTTTGGTCAGGTGTATTCCGAGGTATTTGATTTTGTGAGGTACAATTTTAAATGGTATCATTTTTTTGTATTCCTTTTCTAATGTTTCATTGCTGGTATACAGAAATGCAACTGACTTCTGAATGTTAATCTTATATCCTGCCACTTTGCTGAATTTATTAATCAGTTCAAGGAGTTTTGGGGTTGAGTCCTTAGGGTTTTCTAGGTATAGTATCATATCATCTGCATACAGTGACAGTTTGATCTCTTCTCTTCCTATATGGATGCCTTTTATTTCTTTTGTTTGTCTAATTGCTGTGGCTAAGACTTCCAAAACGATGTTGAAGAGCAGTGGTGAGAGTGGGCATCCCTGTCTTGTTCCAGATTTGAGTGAGAAGGCTTTCAGTTTTTCCCCATTGAGGATTATATTTGCTGTGGGTGTATCATAAATGGCTTTGATGATATTCAGGAATGTTCCCTCTATACCCACTTTGGCGAGGGTCTTGATCATGAATGGATGTTGAACTTTGTCACATGCTTTTTCTGCGTCTATTGAGATGATCATATGATTTTTGACCTTTTTTTTTGTTAATGTGGTGTATGATGCTGATTGATTTGCGTATGTTGAACCATCCTTGTGAACCTGGGATGAACCCAACCTGGTCATGGTGTATAATTTTTTTGATATGTTGTTGGATTCGGTTGGCTAAGATTTTGTTGAGAATTTTTGCATCTATATTCATCAATGATATTGGCCGATAGTTTTCTTTTTTGGTGGTATCTCTGTCTGGTTTTGGAATGAGGGTGATGGTGGCCTCATAGAATGTCTTTGGGAGTATTCCTTCTTCTTCAACCTTTTGAAAGAGTTTAAGGAGGATGGGCACCAATTCCTCTTTATATGTTTGATAAAATTCACCTGTGAAGCCATCTGGTCCTGGACTTTTATTTGTAGGGAGTGATTTTATGACCTCTTCAATTTCATTTCTAGTGATCGGTCTGTTCAGTTGGTCTGTTTCTGCTTGATTCAGTTTTGGCAAGCTGTAAGATTCTAGAAAATTGTCCATTTCTTCCAGATTGTCAAACTTGTTGCCATACAGTTGTTCATAGTATTCTCTTATGGTTTTTTGTATTTCTGCTGTATCCGTTGTGATTTCTCCTTTTTCATTTATCATTTTGGTTATTTGGGTTCTTTCTCTCCTCTTTTTAGTGAGTCTGGCCAGGGGTTTGTCAATTTTGTTCACCTTTTCAAAGAACCAGCTCTTGGTTTTATTAATTTTCTCTATTGTTTTTTGAGTCTCTATTTTATTGATTTCTTCTTTGATCTTTATAATTTCCTTCCTTCTGCTGACTTTAGGACTTTTTTGTTCTTCTTTTTCTAATTCGTTTAGGTGGAGGGTTAAGTTGTCCATTTGGGATCTTTCTTCTTTTTTGAGAAAGGCCTGGATTGCTATAAATTTCCCTCTGAGCACTGCTTTCGCAGCATCCCATAGATTTTGAGAGGTTGTGTCTTCATTATCATTTGTTTCAAGGTAGTTTTTAATTTCCTTCTTGATTTCCTCATTGACCCATTGGTTTTTTAGTAGCATGTTGTTTAGTCTCCATGGAGTAGGTTTTTTCTCTTTGCTTTTCCCATGGTTGATTTCTAATTTCATGGCATTGTGGTCAGAGAAGATACTTGAGATAATTTCTACGCTCCTAAATTTATTGAGATTCGCTTTGTGTCCCAATATGTGGTCGATTCTTGAGAATGTTCCATGTTCATTTGAGAAGAATGTGTATTCTGCTTTTTTTGGATGTAGTGTCCTGAAGATATCAATGAAGTCTAACTTTTCTATTGTTTCCTTTAGGATCTCTGTTGCTTTATTGGTTTTCTGTCTAGAGGATCTGTCCATTGATGTGAGGGGGGTATTTAGGTCTCCTACTATGATTGTATTCTCATCAATATCTCCCTTTATGTCTGTTAATATTTGTTGTGTGTATCTGGGTGCTCCTGTATTTGGGGCATATATGTTGACAATAGTAACATCCTCTCCTTGGATGGATCCCTTAATCATTAAATAGTGTCCTTCTTTGTCTTTCTTTATGTCTTTTGTTTTAAAGTCTATTTTGTCTGATATGAGCGTTGCGACTCCTGCTTTTCTGTCATGTCTATTGGCGTGAAATATTTTTCCCCACCCTTTCACTTTCAATCTATATGTATCTTTTGTCCTAAGGTGAGTTTCTTGTAGGCAGCATATTGAAGGTTTTTGCCTTTTTATCCACTCAGCCACTCTGTGTCTTTTGATTGGGGCATTCAGTCCATTGACATTTAAGGTGATAATTGATAGATGATTATTTATTGCCATTTGAACCTCGTGTTCCAGTTGATTCTATGGTTCTCCATTTTTTTTTTTTGTTTTGTTTTGGTTGGATGGTCTCCTGTTATTATCTGCTTGAGTGGTTTTTTTTTCATTTTTTGCAAATGCAATATTTGGTTTTGGCTTGTGATTGCCCTGTTTTTTAAGTATGCTAACCCCTTCCCATAAATGTGTGTTTTAGCCTGATGGTCCTGTAAGTTCAAACACTTCATTACTATATTAAAATTAAGAAGAGAGACATACATATAAACAAAAAGGGTTATTTACCTCCTGACATCCCTTGCCCACATTTTATAGTTTTGATGACTCTTTTTTATTTTTTTCTTTTTAATTTTATTTTGTTTGAAGCATGTTCATGATTAAATCTGTATGCTGGCTTATTTGAGTGACTTCCCTCTGATTGCAGTTTCCTCAGTCCTAGTTCTTCCTCTTCTTCTTCTTCTTTTTTTTTTTTTCTTTTCTTTTTTCTTCCCTTTCCTTCCTTTCTTTTTGGTTTAGAGAAGCCCTTTCAATATTTCCTTTAACCTGGGTTTTGTGTTGCTGTATTCTTTAAGTTTTTGTTTGTTGGAAAAAATTTTTATTTCCCCTTCTATTTTAAATGATATTCTTGCTGGATAGAGTATTCTAGGTTGCATATTTTTTCCTTTGAGCACTTTAAATATCTCTTGCCATTCCCTCCTGGCCTGTAGTGTTTCTGTAGAGAAATCAGCTGATACTCTTATGGGGGTTCCCTTGTAGGTAACATTCTGTTTTTCTCTTGCTGCCTTGAGGATCCTCTCTTTATCACTAACTTTTGCCGTTTTTATTATGATGTGTCTTGGTGTGGGTCTGTTTGGGTTCAGTTTGTTTGGGGCCCTCTGTGCTTCTTGTATCTTGAATCCAGTATCCTTTAGATTTGGGAAGTTTCCAGCAATAATTTCTTCAAATATATTTTCCATTCCCTTATCTTTTTCTACTCCTTCTGGAATTCCTATTATGTGTAGATTGGCCCGCTTTATATTATCCCATAGGTCTCTTATATTGCTTTCCAGTTTTTTGATTCGGTTTTCTGTCTGTTGACCAGATTGAGTGATTTCCATTATTCTATCTTCCATATCACTGATTCGTTCTTCTGCATTATTCATTCTGGTTTTTACTGCCCCTAGTTCAGTTTGCATCTCTGCAAATGAATGTTCTAGTTTTTCTTGGCTCCTCCTTATATTTTCTAGTTCCTTTCTGAGGGTATCTGCATTACTGTTCATATCTTCTCTTAATTCCTTCAGTATTTTCACTATTTCTCTTTTGAACTCCAGGTCTGTCAGACTGCCGAGATCTGTTTCATTGTTGACTGTTTTAGGTGAGTTCTCCTGTTGGTTTGACTGGGAGTGGTTTCTCAGCTTCTTCATCTTGCTTGTTGTTTTCTTTCTCCTGAGGGAGTTGTGCTCTCCGTGATCGGGCAGTGTTTGCCTTGTCACTGCCGTGGAATATTTCCTGAGGGCTGGCGTTGTTGGTCAATCTTTTTTGAGGCAGTGTGGCTTTTCTGGAGTGTTGATGGGGCTAACAGTGTTTCTTTGAAGCAAAGGAGGACTTCCTGAGGGCAGACAGGACTGGGAGGTCCACACCACGATGGTAGCAGATTTCACTTGGTCATGCAGAGCTTGCTCTGGTGTTTTTAGGCTGTGGGGTTCTTCCAGGGGGTTGGCGGTGTTGGGCAGCTGCTCTTCAGGGGTGCATCACCCCCTGGGGGCTGGAGCAGCTATCTGGGTCACTGAGAACCTAAGAGGCTCTTCCCTAGGGCAGCCCAACTCAGAAGGACAGCCTGAGAATGTAGGTGGATCTTTTCACAGTCTGGCTGAGCTTGTTGCAGCTTTTCTGGGCTGCAGGGGATCCTGCCTGGAGCTGGCAGTCCTATGCAGCTGGTCCACTAGAGCATCCCCTGGGGGCTTGGGCGGGTAGCAGGGCCGTTGGAAACCGAAGAGGCTCCTCCCCGGGGCAACCCGACTCAGAAAACCGTCCGAGAATTAGGCCGATCTATTCACAGCCTGGCTAAGCTTGTTCTAGCTTTTCTAGGCTGCAGGCCTTTTCTCGGGGGCTGGTGCTGTTTGGTGCTGCTCTGCGGAAGTGTAGCCCCTCCAAAGGGCCAGCAGGCCTGTGTAGGGACAGCCCCTGTGGTGGTAGGCTTCAGGCAATTGTTGAGGCCAGCCCTCCTGGATGGCAGGCAGCCCCAGGTTCCGCGAGAGCGTAGGGGGTGGCGGGGGTGGGGGGAGGGAATGCACTGGGAAGCACAGCTTTCAGCTAGCTAGCGGGCCTGTAAGCTTGCTGTGGCGTGGGGGGTATTCTATGGGGACCCACCCCTTCTTCTCTCCCCTCCCCAGCACGGGCGCAGACCAGGCTCTTGTCCCAGGTTCCCTCTGATGTGGCTTTCCCCTTCCCCACTCCTGGAGTATTGCTCCCTTCCTCTGCGACAGCTTTGTTTTCTAGTCTCCCAGGCAGTCTCTGCCCCGTCAACTGGTTTCTAGACCTCCCAAGCAGTTTCCGCTCTGCCCCGCCCCCCTAGCCCGGGGACTAATCTCTGGAGCCGAGGTCTCGGTGCCCAGCCCCCACCCGGCGTCCCCCGGCCCCCTCTCGGGGACTAACCTTCGGCGGCAAGGTCTCGGTGCCCAGCCCCCCTCCCAGGCGTCCCCCGGCCCTTTCTCAGGGATTAATCTTTGGAGGCGAGGTCTCGGTGTTCAGCCCCCACCCAGTCGTCCCCCGGCCCCCTCTCGGGGACTAACCTTCAGAGGCGAGGTCTCGGTGCCCAGCCCCCACCCAGGCGTCTCAATTTTTGGTGACTCTGCCCGTAGTTCAGATGGTCTGTTGGGTTCTTGATCGGCTTTTCCGTACTCCAACTTACTGCTACACTCTCCTCTGCATCTGGAGATTCCTCCGGTTCGTTTGATCTTTCGCCCGGTAGGTGACTTTCCAGGGTGCGGGATCCCTTTCTCCTCCGCAGTTCCCTTTCGGGAGCCCCCGTCTCGCTCGGATTCGCCTTCTCTCACTCTCCTCTTTTCTCCTGTTCTGCCCAATAATGTCACGAATTTCTTGCCGTTATTGGAGTTTAGGTTCCTCTGCCAGCGATTGGTTGCTGTTCTGTGCGAGTCATTTATTCTGTAGATGTGCTTTTTTTGTTGTGTTTGTGGGAGAGGGCGAGCGTATCTTCCTACTCCTCCACCATCTTGTCCTCTCTCCAGATATGTATATTTTATGGCTCTAAATGTGGTTCCAAATTGTTCTGATTTGGAAGATATCTCTATACCTTTATTTATATCACACATTAAAGGTATAATGCTTTTATTTATTGGTCTGCAGACAATGGAATGCTTATACTAGTTTTTGTGGCCTCCTTACCAAAACATCTGGGTCCAGCGGCTCATGGATTGAGAAACTCTGTGCCAGAAACCAGTGGAATCTGTTTCACTCTAAATCTCTGAATGTTGTGTCCCCCAAAGAACATTTTTGATTGTCAAATAGATGAGTAGAACTTTGAACTCTTTAAGATTTGTGTTTAAGTTTAAAAATTTTAAACTATATACTATGCATTTTTGAGTTTTCTAAGAGAGTATAGCATCAGGTTTCTTATGATTTTTTTAACAATATCAATTTCTTACTTCCATTTTGTCTCAGCTGCTTGGAATGAATAACCACTGACACATAAATTATCCCTCTATGAAAACCAAGGAAGGATTGAATAAGTATAAATTAAAGGTCTCAACTCTATAAATTAATTAAGTACCAGGCTCTTCCACATGGCCTCTGGGTTTTCTTGGGGAAAAAAAAAGACAAAAAAATACTCTTGCTCTTCCTCTCTCTTTTTCTCCCCCCCCCTCCATCCCCCTTCACTCTTCACTTCCTCCCCCCTTCTTTCTCTCCCTCTTTCTTTCCCTCTTCCTCTCTCTCTCCCTCTCCCACCCCATACCCTCTACAGACATTATTCCTTTCTCTACTCTTCTTTACAGTATAGCTCCTTGCTGCTTACTCATCTCTTCACATTCACTTTGATCTCACTCCAGTAGGACTGCAGTCTCCATTCTTCTAAAACAAAGCTTTTAAGGTCGTTAGTGACAACAACGTGAATAAATTAGACTCAGTTCTCCTCATACTTAACCTTGTCATGCAACTTGATGGTTCCATTCTCTTGCCTCACTCTCTACACTTGGCTTCTGAGACGCCATCCTATTGCTTTCCCAGTCTCCTTTCTCACTCTCCATCCTCTTCCTCCATACCTCAGGATGTCCAGGTCTGGTATATTGAATTGCCTCGTCAACATTTCCCCGCATGTTCAGCATACCTTAAAAAATGTAATAGGTACAAAACCAATCTCTTGATTCTCCCCACCATTTATAAGAGAGTTTTTCTTAAATTTTTTTTCACTTAATTTAAGAGCCCAAGGCAAACATCCAAATGTCATCCATGGCTTGTCTTTTTCTCACATACCTCATATTCAATTCCAAAATAGGTTAACTATCATCAAAATATATCCAGTATCCGATCCTCTCTTGCAAGATATTATTAGTTTAACCAATTATCATTTCTTGCCTCTATTATTATATTATCTTCTTATTCTATATCTCTGCATTTGCCCTATCCCTTAAATTGTTTTTAACGTTTTTTATTTACTTAAATCCATCCCAAATCTTCTGATACCAAAGTAAAATTCAGTGTCTTTGTAATTACCTGTAAAACTACAAGATCTGGTCTCCCATTCCACTTTAAGCCTTACGTCCTACACTGTTCCTTGTTCATTCTGCTCCAACTATACACTATTTCCTTTGCTGACATTTTCCCCAAATACATACTTTCTCATCAGGAAAGGGCAAAGTGGTATTACCTGGTCCTGTACGTCCATCATTTCTTCTAGGTACTCAGCATTGTTCTGTAATTTTCCTCCCTCAGGCATTGGCATCTAAGTTATATGCTTAAATTCATCTTCACAACCAAACAGCATTGATTTCTCATCTCACCTCTTCATTCTTACCAGTTCTTACCAGCCATGTACATGATACTGCCTTGGGGATATGAAGTATAGACATTATCTGCAATGCTTTTGCCAGTCATTTTTAAGATCTGGAAAAAAAACCTATTCCCCACAGAATTGACCAAAACCCCAGATTATCAGTAGATACTTCAATTAAAGAGTTAAACTCAGAGAAACATTTGGTAGTACCTGGATTAATAAAATAACCTCCTCTGTTTTGGAACCTACCGACTCTACAATTAAAGTTCTGTAGTGAAAATTGAAATGTATAATGACAAAATAAAATTCACTCTTCCTGTTATGCCCATGCTCCAAAATGGCCCCCTTGGTTCCCACCACCTGATAGTCACATCCTTGTGTAGTTCTCTCTAATATTGCATTGTGGTTGATCTCTGTGACCTATAAAATAAAGCAGAAGTTATGGTGTGTGACATACAATGCTAAGTCATAACGGAAATTGTAACATTTGTTTCTCTTGCACCCTCTTGGATTACTCAGACAGGGGGATTTTAGCTGCTACGTCATGAGGTCGCATGTCAATCCTATGAAGAGGTCCACATTATAGGGAATTGATGCTTCCTGCCAATAACCCTGTGAGTAAGCCATCTTACAAGTGGATCCTCCAGCTCCTGTCAAGTCAGCTCATTCCTGCAGCTCCTATTGGGTCTCTTATGAGAGGTGATGAGATGCAACCCCTCAGCTTAGTCATTCATGAATTCCTAACTCAGAAACTGTGGGATACTAAATATTTCTTATTTTAGGGCTTCATATTTGGAATTAATTTGTTTTACAGTAATAGGTAACTAGCCTACTTCTCAAAATTAATGTGTTGAATGCTAGTTTTTGTTTGTTTGTTTGAGGGAGGCACACTTACAGCATGTAGAAGCTCCCAGGCCAGGAATCGAACCCACACCATGGCAAAGACTATGCTGGATCATTAACCCACTGAGCCACCAAGGATCTCCTGAATGCTAGGTTAGAGTATATCTGAATAACCTTCTAACGATTGGATGACTTTCTAGCGTAAGAGTTTAGGTGATTGTCTTCTACTAAAAAAAGCCAGAAAAAGTCACTTATTTTTCCAGCACTTCCAACACACAAGTTTTCAGGCTGGACAGCTATGTGTAACATAATTCGTCCAATATCATCTGGGAAGTTGAGGTTTTATACATTAAATCAAAGCTGATAGAAAACAAATCCTAGTAGTAACTGCAGAGACTGCAGCCACTTCAGGTGCCTGGTGTGCCGGGGGTGGCAGAGTGAGCAGCAATACCCAGTGTCCAGTGCCAGCAGCAATCAAAAGTACAATTTCCAGCATTCAGCTGTGAAAACAGAAGTGTCTTCACCCAACTGATTCGGTGCTGAGATTTAGCTGTGGTTTGCTCTTTTACTTTTCCGTTACTGTTGCCAGTTTTGCAAGTCTGATCACCTAGAATTCCAGCAAATCTATGCATATATCAGTTAATAACTGTGGCTGCTTGAGTAAATCATTCAGAACTTCAGTGGATTAAAACATAGAAGTTTATATTTCACCAACTCAATGAACTTCAAGGGTGTTTTGGTCAGTGGATGGCTTGAGCTGTTTCCATCTGGATCCTCTATCAGCCCCAGGGCTTTTTCAGCATCTGCAGTTAAAGTGAGAACAAATGGGAATGAATTTAAAGCCTTTTCATGAAGTGACACATCATTTATGCTCAAGTTCCTTAATGAGACCCAGGCACCAGACCCACATGGATTCACAGGTGAAGGGAGATACAGTCCATAATTTACAGCAATTTCTCAGAAACGACTTGATTCAATAGAATAGAAAGTACAAAATCTGTTCACTAGCTATCCATCTTGTCACACTGAGCTATGAATATGTTACAATAAGTTTATTTGTTTTGCTTAAATCAGCCAGAGGTAGCTTGCTTGCAACTGGGAATCCTGCCTAATATAATAGTATTCTAAGTTCCTCGATCAAAATCAACCTATAATTTGGCTAGTTAGTATAAATTACATTGCATTAACACTTTTTGCATTATTAAATTTCATATTTTTCAATAATTAGATTGTTTATCAATAAATAGTTCGTGAAACCCACTATCATCTGTAACACCATGAAAGACTTGCAAGCATCTGCTTATGGTGTATACACACACACACACACACACACACACACACACATACACAAGGAAAGGCTCATAGTTATAAACAATTTGTCAATTATGGCAACATTATATTCTAATAAATCCTAGAAGCATCTTTTTTTAACCTCTATTTATCAACAATACCAATAGTCAACACTACCACTAAGCACATATTTTTTCAGAAATTATTTCAAACAATGGGAGGAAGTAATTGAGGATTATTTAATTCTATATTATGTGTTATATTTCCTTAGTCTTGTAAATAACTATAGCCACATAATATTTTATTCCTGTGGAGAATCCCTACAAATTATGAATACAGCTTAAAATTGTTGCATTGTTGGTCTTCAAATTAATTTCCTTTAAAAATAAACCATTGTTAGGAGAACAAAAAAAACAAGACACAGAGTGGGATAAAATATTTACAACCATATACTGACAAAGTACTGGCATCCACAAATATATAAATAACTCTTAAAACTCAGGAATAAGGAAACTACCCAATTAAGAGCTGGTCAAAATTCTGAAAAAAAAACACCTCATCCAAGAAAACATATGTATGGCAAATAAGGATATGAAAAGATGCTCAACATCTTATCAGGGAACTGCAAATAAAAATAACGAGGGAGTTCCCATTGTGGCTCACAGGGTTAAGAATCCAACTAGTATCCATGAGGATGCAGGTTCAATCCCTGGCCTTGCTTGGTGGGTTAAGGATTTGATGTTTCTGTGAGCTGTGGTGTAGGTCACAGATGCAGGTCAGATCTGGCATTGCTGTGGCTGTGGCATAGCACAGGCCAGCAGCTGTAGCTCTAATTTTACCCCTTACCTGAGAACTTCCATATGCCACAGGATCTGCCCTAAAAAGAAAAAATAATAATAATAACTGTGCTATCAGTATACAGATATTAGAATGGCTAAAACTCAAAACACTGACAATACCAAATGCTGGCCAGGATGTGGAAGAAACAAAAACACTCATTCATTGCTGTTGGGAATGCGAAATGGTATAGCAACTTGGAAGACAGTTTGGCAGTTTCTACAAAACTAAATATACTCTTACAATATGATCCAACAATTGCACTGTTTGGTATTTAACCGAAGGAGTGTGAAACATATACCGCGTAAAAACCTATGTGGGTTTATGGCAACTTTATTTGCAATTGGCAAAATTCGGAAGAAACCTAAGGTAAATGGATAAATAAAGTGTGGTTCATCTAGACAATGGAATATTATTCAACACTAAAAGGAAATGACCTATCTAGTCATGAAAAGATGTGGAGGAAACTTAAATGCATATTTCTAAATGAAAAAAGCCAAAGCCAATCTGAAAATCCTACATTCCAGATATAAGATGTTCTAAAAGAGACAAAACTATAGAGAGAGTAAAAAAAATCAGTGGTTGCCAGGGTTTCAGAAGGAGAGTTAGAGAAAGATACCTTAACGGAGCTCAGGGTATTTGGGGGACATGAAACTGTTCCATATGATAAGGTAATAGTGAATATATGTCATTCCACATTTGTCAAAACTCAGATGGTACAACACAAAGTGTGAATCCTAGTATAAGTGACAAGCTTTAATTAATAATACTGTATCACAATTGTTCATCAATTGTAGTAAGGACGACACTAATGGAAGATGTTATTAACAGGAAAAATCTGTGCATGTATGGACAAGGGGTTGTATGGGAACTCTACTTTTTGATCATTTTTTTCTGTAAAACTAAAAATGTTCTAAAAATTAAAATATATTATTAAAAATAAATCATTAAAGTAAAAGGATCACAAATTCTGAGAATTCATTATGCTTTATTTTTATGCAATTCATTTATCTAAGAAGAGAAAAGAAAGTTGTTACATTCACTCTAAATCCAACTACATGGTTCTGAATATTCTTTAAAGATCAGAGGTATCAGGATAAAACCCCCATCAAGCTGTTCAAATGCTATTTCTCTCTACCTACTCATGTTCTACCTGCTTGGTTCATCTACATCCTCCTGTAGTTTGTTTTACGAACATTGACTGACAACCAGAATGATATTGAAGTGGTTCTGAGTTCACACTGTTCCATGTACCTTAGCTCTTAGATCCAGTTTTCCAGAAAAAAATCACTTGAAAAAGTCAAATGCATTTAGTACAACAAATGTATATTGAAAGAACATGAGAAAAAATAATGATGAATGCTTCTTCTAGTATTTAATTTTCTACTACTTCTTTTATTAACTTAACACATCTCAGACTCAACACCTAAAATTTATCTTCCTACATTTGCTTCACCTATTAACCCCTCAGGTACCAAGATTTTCTGTAATGAAGGTAACAAAGGAGAAACTTTTCCAGTCATTCTTAATAAGCAAAGTATTTAATAACCATACAACTGTCATGGATTAAGCCAAGCCACAAAGTCAGGTAGAATTTATTATTATCTTAGAGATGATGGGAGGATTACTATATATAGTGAGGACTGTTCAATCAGAATACATAATTATCAATTAACCAGGAAATAGATAGTTGGCAATCCTAAAGATCATGTGCAGAAAAAAATTAAAAATCAAGCATCACGTCTGATTTTTATTAAAGTATAGTTGATACACAATATTATATGTTACAATGTAGAATAAGTGATTCATAAATTTTAAAAGTTATACTTCATTTAGAGTTATTATATAATATTGGGTATATTTCATGTATTGTACAATATATCCTTGTAGCTTATTTTATACATAATAATTTGTTCTTCCAAATCCCCTACTCTATGTAGCCATTCCCCACTTCCCTCTCTGCACTGGTTGCTATTAGTTTGTTCTCTGTGTCTGTTAGTGTGCTTCTTCCTTTGCTATGTTCATGAGTTAGTTGTATTTTTTTGTCCACACATAAGTGATATCATACATACTTGTCTTTTTCTGACTTATTTCACTTAGCATAATGTTATTTAAGTCCATCCATGTCTCTGCAAATGGCAACATTTCACATCTTCTTAATCCATTCATCTGCTGATAAACACTTAGGTTGCTTCCACATCTTGGCAATTGACAATAATGCTGCTATGAACATTGGGGTCATATGTCTTTGCAACTTAGTGTTTTTGATTTTTTTCATATGTGTATATATACACCCAGAAATAGAATTGCTGGGTCATATGGTGGTTCTGTTTTTAGTTTTCTGAGAAACCTCCAAACTGTCTTCCACAGTGGCTGTTCCAATTTACTTTCCAACCAACACTGTATGAGGGTTCCCTTTCCTCCACATCCTTGGCAACATTTGTTATTTGTTTTTTTTAAATGATAGCTATTCTGACGGGCGTAAGGTGCTAGCTCATTGTGGTTTTGATTTGCATTTCCCTGATGATTAGTGATGTTCAGCATATTTTCATATGCCTCTTGGCCATCTACATATTCTCTTTTGAAAAATGTCTGTGTACGTCTTGTACCCTTTTTTAACTGGGTTGTTTGTTTGATGTTGAGTTGTATGAGCTGTTTATATATGTTGGATATTAACCCCTTACTGTTCATGTCATTTGCAAATATTTCCTCCCATTCAATAGGTTGTCTTTCTGTTTTGCATTTTTAACTAATTATTTAAAAATCTATTTATTTACTTCTGAGTAAGAATGGCCTTCTTAAAAAGAGAATACTTCCATTTAAAAATAAGTTTTGCTGAGGAATCTCAGAAACCATTCATTCATAAATTTATTAAGCAAATACTTTTCAGCCCCCTAATATGTAAGAAGCCCTCTATTAGTCACTAGACACTAATATAATGATAAGCCTGCTTCATGGAATTTAAAAGCTGGTTAATAAAGAATAGTAGCTTTTCCTTCCAAATCACCTATGGACATTTATTCATTTGGAATGAATCAAGATTTAGGTAATAGAAAGCCCAAGTATAGTGGCACAAACTTATAGGGCTTATTTATCTCATAGACAAACATTCCAGATGAGGACAATTGCTGTCGTTTCTTCAGTAACTCAATAAAGGTGGACCTATGACCTTGGTTATTGTCCCTAGCTTTCTCTGTGTCTCCCACGATCACAAGATGCCTAATACAGCAGCTCATTATAAAGAAGTCCTATTGCTCTCATTTTAATGGAAAGATGAAAGAAGGGAACAAGATGACATCTATATAAAAAAAGCAAGACCTCTACAAGGAGCCCACAGAGCACATTTATTTACCTTTAATTGGTCTAAACCTTGATTATTTTGTCACAGTTGGCTGAAAGATGATCAAGAGGATTGCATGAGTTAACTAAAAGATTCTTCAACATAAAGACTAGACAATTACTAAGTATTATTTCCCAGTGTAACTAATAACTCCAAACCAGCCTGTGAAGAACAGATTTAGAGATAACTCTCAATTCTGTTGAAAAACAAAACATCAACCGATATCAAGTGTACATAAAACAGGTGGCAATTTATTAGTCCTTATTTTGTTTGAAATCTGTTTTTTAAAGGTATAGATATATATTGAATATTCATTATTCAACATATATTTTAAGCAAGTACTGACAATCAACTATATATTGATAGGAGTATTGGATATCATGAACACAAGAATAAATAAGAGATGACCAGGTTCATTAAGTACTTCACAGTGGAGGAGGAGAGACAGACGTGAAAACAGATAATTATAAGAAAATGTACAATGTTGAATCTTCTAGCATAATGTGTCACCTCCAGATAGTATTAGAATATTATAGTCTTGGTTAAGATGCCACTGGTGGTAGTCCTTAAACTGGAAACCCAGGCAAGACTGAAAGAAATCTTGACAAATAGAAAGGAACTCTATTGTCATCTAGTGGCCAAACTCATGTCCTTGAAAGGATTAGTTACCTTGGATAGCATCTATCTGTAAGGAGCTATTTCGGGGGCTGAAAAGCAATTGAGCAAAATTTCGCAGTTTTTTTTTTCAGATCCTAATATGAAGGAGAATTAATACTCTAGAAATAATGATAATAGCGCATGTTTTTTCAGGAACTTTTTCCCCCCATTCTCTCATCACAGATAGAAATGACCTCAACTTAAGAAAACATCTGGAATTAAAGGAAGTTAAATGGACATGATAACTGAGTTCAGTTTGTAATCTTGGATTGGATACTGAGATAATTAATGGAATTTAAATAAGACCTGTAGATTATTTAGCAGTATTGTGTAAGTATTAATTTCCTGGTTTAGATAATCATACTGTGGTTATGTAAGACTTTAACATTTTGAGAGACTGTCAGGTGTATAAGAATCCTTTGACTATCTTTGCAACTTTTTTGTAAGTCTGAATCTATTTCAAAATGAAGAATTAAAAAATATACTAAATGATAAAAATGTAGTACAAATTATAAAACTAGTTTAATGTATTTTCTATTTCTCTAAGCTAGTAGCATATCCTGTAATTATATAAGTATTATAATTTACCCATTCATATATTTTTCTCTAAAGTGTACATTGCAGTCACAGGATCAGTGTGGAAAAAAAGTTAAGACGATCTTTATAATATTTGGTTCATAGTTTCTGATGAAAAATACTATTTTTTAAGTCCAATCACTATGATAGTCTTTTCATAAGAAACTACAAATAATACCATTTTCTTTGTACTGGTAACTCAGATAACATATGCTGGACTCTCAATTCAGCACTGAGAACTTCTGATGGTGCTTTCAGTTTTCTGCATGATTTCGATACTAAGATTATACCCTAATTTTCAAGAACTCACAGAGCTAGTAACATCACATCACTTTAGTGGACTTTATGGGAATCTCAGAGAAAAACGTCAGCTAGCTCCATCAAATTGTACACAAAAACATAGGAAATAACCTGAAATCATTCTAGCTTTTAATCATTCTAGCTACTGATTGACATGTTGTCTGGGACCACTTTTGGGGATGCACAGTCTGTAAGACATCCCTGGCTTTTGTCTTCTTCAGTGGACAAGTGAAAAGAGGAATAAAATGTAAAAGTTTTTATACATGATAGTATAAGTGGAGGAAGAAAGGTAATTACACTTGCTTTGCACAGACCTGATAAAGGATATGAATATTATGAAATATTCTTCTCTAAAAATAATATTTTGGTAATCTAAGTGCCACTTAACACTGCAAGATGGAAAATCCAGTTCAGCCATTTACATTAACTTTTAAAAGTTGAAAAGTCTAACATCAAAGTATCAGCTAATTAGGTAGTCATTTGATGAATGTCTAGAATTTTATTTAGTTGAAAATCAAAGAGATGATGTTTTTGATTAAAGATAACAGCAAATTCTTTGCCATTCCTCCAATCAAGAAATGGCATCTATTTCCTTATTTCTTTTTGTCTGTCCTTCTTACTTGCTTTAACCAACAGACTCTTGTGGCAGAGAGGCTATGTAACTACTAAAGCTGGATCTAAAGAGATCTGTGGTTTTTACTTTACACGTGTGTAACACTATATTTCAGATTGTTATTCTTTGAAAGACCCAAACTATGGAGAGAGGTCCCCTTGACTAAAAGGGAGAGGGGCACTGCTGTCCCTAAAACTATACAGAGAGGCCACACAGATGAGAAAACTACAACTCTTGATCAACATCCTCAATTGAGTTCCCAGCCAACAGCCATTATTATACTGTCAGACATGCAAGTCAGCTGCCTTGGATGTTTCAGTGTAGCTTCCAGGTGGTTGCAGCTGCAGCCAATGCCACATGCAACAGAAGCTCCTCCCAAACATTCTCAGATAAATCATAAAACCAAGAAAGACAATAAAGAGCTATTGTTGGCTTAAGTTTTGAGGTTCATCATTCAGCAATAGATAACCAAAATAGAGTATGTTTTATATCACCCTCCTCATCTGGGTATACAATTTCTGTGATCACAATTGCAGGTCTCAATTTAGTAGCCTCTATTATACTGTCACGTCATTTTATTCCTCCTTGGTCTCAAAGCATTTTTCATAAAGATTTGACAACAGGTTTTCTAATATAAAATACATTTTTTTTTTCTTTTTTGGCTTCTCTACAGCATACAGAATTCTCAGGCCAGGGATCACATCCAAGATGCATTTGTGACCTATGCCACAGCTAAAGCAACACTGGCTCCTTTAACCCACTGTGCAGGCCGGGGATTGAAACTTCATTCTGACCAGATCCCATTGTGCCACAGTGGGAATTCCTAAAATGCATTTTTCAAGATCTATTTATTTCAGGTCAAAAAACACTTGTTGATTCTTGTTCTTACCACTTAGTTTAGTGAAATAGAAAATATTAAAAATTATAAGACATAGCCCTTGTCACTAAAAGTCTGATTACTATTATAGATAAATCAGATATACATTTGTTTAAAACAATTAAGAAGCAGTAAAGAGGAGATTGTCAGTAGGTGCAAAAAGGAAATTTAAGTGGGACTGAAATGTTTCTGAAAGGCTTTGGGAAGGAGAAAGAAAGCATTTAATATTATAAAACATGGAGAACTCGAACAGTAATAAAAAAGAATGGTAAGGTGCTCCAGAATGTGAAAGATCTATAAGCAAAGATTGAAGGATGATGGCAAATGGGAGACAGTGAAGAAACAAAGTTCACTAAAACAGAGTATAAATGTTAGGAAACAGGAGGAAAAAACCAAAGATGCAACTGATTTGTGAAAAAAAAAAAAAAAAAGTACGCCATTTGATTTCTTTAAATATTATTCTTCTTTGTTCATAATTAAATATGTTTTGAATGTCATTGAAGAGAAATGTGGATGTTGGCCATAACCACAAACTCCCTTGCATGCAAACGAGCACGCCAGATTTTGCATTTAAAATTCAGGAAGCACAATTTCATCATTTTATACAAGAATGAGTTGGCATTGCATAGATTCTTGGCGGCAGAAATAGAGATTGCTAGTTAGGAATATACAGAAAGCAAAATACGTAAATGATGAAATGCAAATATGCTGAAACCATAAAGTTTTCTCCTTCCTTTGTAGCTTCATTTTCTATATTCTTGACTAAAGAATATCCTCCATCTGGAAAAATCATACTCAGGTGTCGTGTGGCAAAGCAGAAGAAACACTCATGAGCAATGAGCAAGGACACAGACACTCATTAGCCAACCAGATTACCACCAGCAGTCAGAAGTATAGAAGATATTTCAGTTAAATTGTCCTTCCATACACTTAGTTCTGAAACTGCTGTCTCGGAATCCTGGCAGAGAATTCTATTTTAGGAAAATACAGTTAATATCTGAATAGGTGTACTCTTTTCCTTTCACCTCATATACTGATTGTGCCAAGAGTGAGAGGTAAGCAAGCCAGATTGTTACATAATCAGAGATTTGATTTTTTAAATTACTAGCATATGGGCTACATACCCTATATTTGCTATTTAACACTCTTAGCAATTTCAAAACTATATTAAGACTCCATAATGTCTCAGTCAAAACTGCAAATATTCTAATTTTCTCAGTAATAAATGAACACATTAATCATCTTTTTATCCATTAATCATTTATCCTTACTGCTATTGTAGTAGGCACTGGGGCACAAAAATAAGATACGGTCCATATGCATTATGCTCATTAGCACTATTTCTAGTAGCCCAGCTCCATCTCTTAACAGTTAAGGCATTAACACACTTCGATTTTCAATGCAAAAATGCAAGCACAAGATCTTTTTAGGTCAGTGAACCCTGCAAAAGCCATATTCATATGGCTCATATCTAGAGACTTTACTTCGTATACAGTTACTCTTTAATCCAACATACTGAGTACTTATTTACAAAACTTAGTGCAATCACCATCTTGTACATTAAATTACACTAAAGTATTCATTTTATAAGTGGAATGTATTACTCTTTGACTAACCTCTCCCCATCTGCATAGGCTCTTTATTTTATTTTATTTTTTTATTTATTTTTATTTTTATTTTTGGTCTTTTTTGCCATTTTCTGGGGCCGCTCCCACGGCATATGGAGGTTCCCAGGCTAGGAGTCAAATCAGAGCTATAGCCGCCGGCCTGATTGTACAGCCACAGCAACGCGGGATCTGAGCCGAGTCTGCGACCTACACCACAGCTCACAGCAACGCTGGATCCTTAATCCACTGAGCAAGGCCAGGGATCGAACCTGCAGCCTCATGGTTCCTAGTCGGATTCGTTAACCACTGAACCACGAGGGGAACTCCCCCATCTGCATAGGTTCCTGAAGCTTAAACTTGCATTCCCATATTAAAGACAAAGATATTCACTATCAATCTCATGGGGAAATTTCTATTTTTTTTCCCCACACTTGTGGCATGTAGAAGTTCCCTGGCCAGGAATCCAACCTGAGCCACAGCAGTGACAACACTGGATCCTTAATCACTAGGCCACCACAGAACTCTCTTATCATTCTTTATAAAGCCAAAAATACTTAACATACTATTTTCATAATATATCACTAAAATTCAGTTTATCCCATATCTGTTCATTATTTAACACGCAATGATTTGCGGGTTCAGAAGAATATTTAACATTATTTTTCAGGATATTTATTATTACTATTATTATTATTATTACTATTATTGCTTTTTAAGGCCACACATGCAGCATATGGAAATTCCCAGGCCAGGGGTTGAATTGGACCTGTAGCTACCAGCCTACATCACAGTCACAGCAATGCAGGATTGGAGACATGTCTGCAACCTACACCACAGCTCATGGCAGTGCTGGATGGTTAAGACCTGAGTGAGGCCAAGGATTGAACCCACATCCTCATGGTTACTAGTTGGTTTGTTACTGCTGAGCCAGAGTGGAAACTCCAGGATGTCTATTATTTTTTCATTGGAATGACCAGGGTTTTTTGCAAAAATTAGGAAGAATGTTTATATATTTGCTTTTTTAAAATTCTTAGGTGATCGGTAAAACTATAACAATATTTTGTGATAAATACTGTGTTGGAAAATAGCAGAAGCATTTATAAAATTATGAAGTATATAGCTGTTGAGACTTTAGAACATATCCTGAGGCTGAGTGATGAATTTGAGGAGAAATAAATTTATTTTCAAGATATTCTGGCTTAATTTGTTATTTTCCCCCTAAGGAATGTATATATATAAAATATAGGAGGAAATTTAACAAAGCAAACATTTTAAATTTAATCCGGGGAGAAGGAAATGTGCTTTTTAAATTAATGTGCTACTTTTTATACTTTGTGGAAGATGTCCAGAATGCAATGTGATAAAGATAAATGAAAGTAAGAAATTCAGTATCATTGACATTAAAGATGTTAATTAAACAAGGTAATAAGTACAGGAATATTTTTTAAAAGATTTTGTTCCTTTGTCAATGTAAACCATTAAAATTCCAAATCTATGGTCTACTTCAGTTTCTGCGTTTTGTAGCAGAAAATAAGCAGCATGAGAAACACCATAAAACAATTTTATCAGGCCAAATACCTAAGGTTATGGTTTAGAAAGTATGTTCCCTGAGCATATGCTTGAATTCACATGCAAAAGCATGTATTGTCCACCACCATTAGGGTTTTAGTTTTTGAGGGTTTTTTTTCCCTCAAGAACTGTAACAAATTGGTGCTAATTGCGATATACATATGTATCTAATACACACACACACACACACACACACACACACACACACACATATTCTAATTCAAGCTCTCTTGTGCCAAAGTCTACATTTAGAAGATAGTTGGTTAGAACTAAATATGCAGTCAAGAGAGAAGGAACAAAGTGAAACACACAGTTCAACTTAGGAACCAAATCTCTTATTCAGAGTGAAAAACAACTGATCTAATCAACACAGACAAATTAATTATAATACACTGGAGCATTTAATCAGATTGATATGGTCATTTGAAATTGGATTTAGCACAAGCATATGTTCTGAAATAGTTTATTATTTTCTCCCTCAAATCCATCTCTGCTTCTGTAATCTTACACTCTATAGATAATCTAATGATCAAAACAAGACACAGAGTAAACGGGGTCACTACTTAATACTTATGCTGGGACAATGCATATAGACTTGGGCAATGTTAGGAAAATGAGGGTGTATGATCACCTTATTTGTGAATAATATAATCATTTATTCATTTGGTAAACCAAAACCAGGAATCCTATTTTACTTAACTATTTCTTTCAAATAAAACAAGCTTGAAGTTGTTGATTTTCCTTTTATTTTCTTTTTTTAAACTGCCCCTAGGTGGAGCTCTCTCATACTTCTTCACCTATATAGAACTTTCTGTCCCTGGCTATCCAATAACCCCTGGCAAAAGGATTGCTTTGCAAAATGCAATCTGATAATGTTGCTGTCCTAGTTAAGACAAAAATAAATACATAAATATATCATTGCCAACTCCAGGATAAAGTTCAAACTTCTGAGCATTTCATGGAACAGACTCACAGATATGGAGAACAAATTTGTGGTTACCAATGAAGGGAGGGAGGGGGGTGAGGCAATGGGGGGGGGGGTGAGGCAATACAGGGGGAAGAGATTAAGAGATACAAACTATTAGGTATAAACTAAGCTACAAAGCTATATTGTACCACACAGGGAATATAGCCAAAATTTTACAATTACTGGGAATGGAGTATAACCTTTAAAAAGTGTCAATTACTCTATTGTACACTTGTAAAAAAAATAGTATACATCTATACTTAAATTAGAAGATAAAATTTTAAAACCCAACCTTTTCTTTTTTCATTTTAGGGTTGCTACTGTGGCATATGGAAGTTCACAGGCTAGGGGTCTAATCAGAGCTGCATCTGTAGGCCTACACCACAGCTACGGCAATGCCAGATCCGAGCCATATCTGCAACCTACACTGCAGCTGGCAGCAACACTGGGTCCTTAACCCACTGAGCGAGGCCAGGAACCAAATCCACATTCTCATGGATACTAGTTGGGTTCTTAACCCCCTGAGCCACAACAGGAATTCTGGAAAACTCAACTGTTTATGAGCTCATTTCCTATGACACACCTCATTTTCTTGCTATACATACCTCATCTCTTAACACTTTGTAACGTCCTGTACACCAGCTCCGTTTGGTCCTTCTGGCTCCTCTGATATATCATGCTTTCTTGGGTCTCCTTGACTTCCAGGATCCAATTTCATTCGTACACACACACAATGGATTCTTTTTTATCTTTAAAATTGTTGTCTAAGACTAAGGACTGTGGTTTATATCCTGAGTACTCATTCTCTGAGACCAAATTCCCTTTTGGGGGGAAATATTTCTCCCACACTTCGACCATATATGATTATCTCGAGGGGTCCTAATGACAGATTCGTGTCTCCTGTTCCCTACTGACGTGTTCAGGGATAAGTATGTAATCCAAGCCATGCCAAATAGTCCATCTTTATAATTCTGTTGATCTGGCTGAATAGATTCAGCTATTTGATGACTAAACTATACCACAGGAGGCATGGCAGATGCTAGAAGCCAAGTTCCCAAAATAAAGTAATTTGAAACTTGCATCTAATAACACAGAAAGCAGCTGTAATGTAGATAGAGCAGGAGTCCTGAACATGTTCAAATGAACTCCTACTTCCATTTGTCCCTGAGCCCATACTTTCCAAGGTTATGTGAAACTGTAAATAAAACCAGCATTTCTTTGATGATTTTATTTTTTTAATTTTTCTTATAACATTGGACTTTTTTCAACTGCCAAGAATAAAAAGCCCTGATTCAATGAACAAGAATAAAAAGCCCTGATTTCCCCAAGGTGAGAAAAGCTTTCCCTAATCTGTGATTTTATACTATGGTGAAATTGCACCGTATAACTTTGACAAAATCATCCAGATATGCTAATCAAGAAACTAATGAGAATTAATATGTAAAATAATGTGGACAAATACACTCAATGAAAACATGTCTTAATGTATGTATAAGATCTGAATCTCCCTCATTTTCAGTTCCCACATTTCCCTCCGTGTAAAAGCATCTTTTTTGCTGAGTGTGAGTTTGAGCATCAACATAAATAATGATAATATTAAAATTTAACACATTATGTAAAAGAAATATCTACAACTCTATATTGATATAGAGAAATTCTCAATTGGGAGACAAGATGGCTCTTATTTATAATAGAATCCCAATTAGTAAATATAGAAGGAAAGCGGAAAATAGCAACTCAGCATTAAGCAAATCTCACAGTAATAATTTCTGCAGATCAGATTTACTAATGGATGCTACAGTTAGTGGGTAGAAAGTCTCTTCTTGAGGAGAAGTAGAATTTGCATTATATCAAGGTATCTCTCTCCAAATATTGATCAGCCAAAAGAGGATAGATGGTAATGCTACAGTAGAGGAAGCCCACAGAAGACACCTTCCCCAAGTGATCAAGGCTATCATTAATAAAAACATCTTCATCATGCACTCCATGATAGGATGCACTCAGAAAAACACAGTATCATTCCTATAGTTTTGCTGCCAAAAAAAATAAATAAATAACCACATCCAATGACAGCAAAATATTAGACAAACTCAAATTGAGAAAATCTGAAAAATAACTTACCAGTACTTCAGCAGTGTCAAGATCCTAAAAGACAAGGAAAGGCTGACGAACTGTGGAAAGACTCCAGGAAACTAAGAGGAAATAACACTTAAAGTGGATATTGAATCTTGGATGGGAACATGGAGCCTAGAGCAGAGAAGTGCATTTATGAAACCAGGGTAATAAAGCTTTCAATATATTGACAGAAATAGACCAAGGGGACAGAATAGAGGCTCCCACACTGATCTATGCAGGTATGGAACTTGGCAGAAGCCAGAGGTGGCAGTTCAAATGGGTGAAAAAATAAATTAGAAATATAATTAACCAGGTGAAAAAAAAGATGAGACTATTTCCCTCGTGTAGGTGCAGGAATACACATCCATAGCAATACCATGTACAATACCAAAAGCCTAGAATAAACCTAAAGGAGTAGCAATGGAAAAGAAGATGAATAAGTTTATCCACAAACGCACACTCACACATACACATCAAATATAAAGCAGTCAAAGCAAATGAACTATAACTACATAGATGTTAGCATTAATAGACTTGAAAAATAAGTCCTAAAGAGAACATGACACATGATTTTTAAATAATTAAACTAATCAAAATTCAAAAATATACCCTATAGTAATACATACAGTGTGCAATAAAATTATACTGTAAAATAAATAAATAAAGGAGAGAATGATGGTTACTTCAGATAAACTAGAATTAATCTGCACCTAATTATATGACAGCCACACCATCTATTGCCTTGTCTCATTGGTAGACATACCATATTTTATTTGATTAATCCTTTTTAAATCCCTTTGTGAATTTATTTTCTAATATACTGCTTGCCAGGCAATATAAAAATATTTTTATTTTAATAGGTTCGTTACACTCATTTGCACATACTGATATGATTGATATATATGTTCTAGTTATATAGTTTATATAACCACTTCATTATGTAGTTTATTTATTTAGACAAACTTTATTTTTATTTTTAGGATAGTTAATTTTTATTTCAATATTTTCTTTTGCATTAATAACTACGTATAAAGTCAATGACATTTTAGCTTTCATTATACATTGGTACCCACCTATAAGCAATAAAGAAATTAGCCATTAACCTATTCTTACCCCTCCCTCTCTTTCCAACATCATCTGATATAAAATAACAAATTTTCATCTCAATTAATAACTTTTAAAACAATCAAGAATTTTATTCTACATTTCATACAATTTCCTCACTTTCCTCTTTTTTTTTTTTTTTTTTTTAAAGGATATAGCCCTTCTAAATGATCTGAAAGTATAGGTACACCATCGTTTACTCGTTTATAACCATTGTTTCTTGTTTTTATTTTTTTGCTTTTTAGGGCCGCACCTGCAGCACATGGAAGTTCCCAGGCTAGTGATCTTAGTGGAGCTTCAGCTACAGACCTACACCACAGCCACACCTACTTGGGATCCAAGCTGCGTCTGCAAACTACACCACAGCTCCGCGCAATGCCGGATCCCCAACCCACTGAGCAAGGGCAGGGATCGAACCAAATCCTCATGGATACTAGTCAGATTCATTTCTGCTGTGCCACAACATAATTCCTATTTGTTTCTTGATTTTATAACCATTGTTTAATCCTGATTCTGAAGGAAAATGTATTTTTTATGTTTATCACCAGTACTCATGCTTATGTTTATTCTATCATTTAGTAACCAAATCTAATTCTTTAGTAGAGTTCTCAGGAAATGTGTATGGAAATGTTATTTCTTGAGGAAGAGATTGTGAAAATGCTATGTACCTGTATGTTTATAACAGTGCACAGTCTTTTTATTTGAAAGTCACTTAGTTGTACGTAAAGTCATTGGCTCACATTTTCTTTCCTAGAATATTAAATGCGTTATTTCATTATCTGCTAGCATAAAATCATTATTATTGAAATGTTTAATGATAATTTGATTTCCCTCTCCTATGAGTCACTTTTCCTAGAGGTCCAAAATATATTTTCCTTTTATTATATTCTAGGAGTTTTATCAGAATGTTTGTGTTTATTTTTTCAGATTATAGCATACTCTTTCAACATTTCATTGTGGAACTATTTTTGTGAAAAATTAAACTTGAAGGAGTTCCTGATGTGGTGCAGTGAGTTAAGGATCCAGCTTTGCCATAGCTGTGGCATAGGTTTCAGTGGCTCAGACTCGATCCCTGGCCCCGGAACTTCCCAATGCTATAGGTGCAGCTGAAAAAGGAAAAAGAAAAATTTAAACTTGAAAATTTCAGGAATTTAAAGGTAATTTTTAATTGCCACACCCACAGCATATGGAAGTTCCTGGGCCAGGGATTGAATCTGAGCTGCAGCTGCAACAAGCTGCAGCAATGCTTTAACTCACTGTGCCAGACTGGGGATAGAATCCTTGCCTCCACAGCTACCTGAGCTGCTGCAGTTGGATTCTTAACCCACTGTGCCACACAAGGAACTCCCTAAGTGTACATTTTAATTTTACACTTTAAAACAGTAATTTTTCTGTTATTGTTTTTATTTACTTCTTTGAGGACTTCTAAGAGAGCTAATTTCTGTATTTTTAAGTCAATATAAATTAAGCCTAGTTATATGAAATACAGGATGAATCCAAATAATAAGACCCAGAAATTGCCTACCAAATATGACTTCTTTTCCCACCTTTCTACTGAAACATTTTGCAAAACTCCCTAAAGACTTTCTCATCCCAATATCTAGAGGATTCTTTTGAGTTATCATGTTGCATTATTTCATCTCTGATGAATTTGCTTCTGTTGACTACTACATCTTTCTCAGGTTCTGTTTTAATTTGGATTCTTTGATCTTACCTGATCCATTTTCTGCTTTTTTTTCAATTATTCCTTTTACTCTCAGTCACTAGCTCTTAAACGACTGACTCTCAAGAGTTCAATCTTGATTCATTTTTCTTTTTTTTTAAATACATGTCCTATTGGGATGTCATCTGCATTCTAGTCTTTAGCTAGATTTTGCTGAAGATTTTCTAACTTCTATTTCAGGCTCCAATTTGTGTTTTCAGCTGGTTATTCAGTATTGTTGCTCTGAAACTACCTCAAACCTAATATGTTCATAATGAATCTCATTATCTTCCTCAAATTCCAAACCTGCTTTTCTTATTCTATTTGCATCAGAGTAAATTTTGTAATTATCTTCCAAATCATCATTTGGCTACACTTTCCCTTTTATAGTCACATCCAGCTTCTTTCCGTGTTACCTTAAAAATGCTTACTCTAAATGCATTTATTAAAATCTGCGCAACCACTACCTTTAATTGAGGCTTTTTCAAATTGCTGGCCTCCTAATTAGTGTCCCTGCTTTACAAATGGGAGCTGTGGCCACTGGCCTACACCATAGCCATAGCAACAGTGGATCTGAGCTGCATCTGTGACCTACATCACAGGTCACAGCAACAACTCCAGATCCTTAACCCAACGAGCAAGGAGAGGGATCAAACCTGTGCCCTCATGGATACTAGTCAGATTCATTTCCCCTGAGGTACAATGGGAACTCCAACAAAGATTTTTCAAGTGTGGAATCTAATTTCCTTCTCTTTATATGTATGATTTATAACATGATGGATATGATGCTTCATGATCCCAGGGCTAAGTAAGAAAAGACTATACTTTATTCACCTTGATGACACTCATTCTGCATGGAAAGGAAGCTCTAACTCCCCCCCCCAACAGAGCAAACATATGGAGAATCTCTGAGACTGTGTAAAGAGAGAGAGAGGCTGAGCCCGCTCTCAACTACTCCAGTTTAGCTACAGCATTGTCCAGCCACAGCTGCATGAGAGACTCAAACAAGAACCATGTATATAGGCCCTTCCCAAATTTCTGCTTCATAGACCCAGTGTACGGTATTAAAATGGGGAGTGGTACATCATGCAGGAATACGAGCTGTCATTGATCTTTGTACCTTGAACTAGGGTGCTGATCTACAAATCCTCAGACATGGCAATAGCTTTGGGGCTGAATGGCAGGCAGAAACTGGAAGTGTTTTGAGGAGACTCTCAGTAAGCTCTCAGGGCCTCAAAGAGGCTCTTGGTGGAGACCTCAGGGAGTGTAAGAAAAATGATATTGAAAATTTGAAGGGGAGGAAATCTGTGCTCTGGTGTGGCAGAAAGTTTGGCAACTCTGTTACCCGCAGGAAGGTAGATAATAAGAAATGTACTTAATGATTGCAATAACGTAACTAAGAACATTTATAGGCAAAACATTAAAAATTATACCTCCATTTTTTCTCATTGCTTCTGAAAAATGTAAGAAGTTAAAGCTGATTTAAGAAACTGTTTACTATGAAAAAGCCAGGATGTACTGGATTAAAAAATAAAATCACTTCTCATTCTTAAATACAATCTTGACAAATGATTCTCATATTAAGACAGGGCCTCAAGCCAAAGGTCAAATCCTAAGTGGGACTCTATGAACTTTTTATAAGGTCTCAGAAAGATGTAAGGCTGAGATTCACAGAGCCTTTCAGACAAATGTCCAGCTTAAGATTATAAGGTCTCAGAAAGATGTAAGGCTGAGATTCACAGAGCCTTTCAGACAAATGTCCAGCTTAAGATTATAAATGAATGATTCACAGATGCTCTCCATTAAACAACAGAGCTTCTAAGAAGCGTGGTGACATTGTTTCACAATAGCCTCATAAAGTTATGGCTTTTCTCTAGTGGAGAGAACCACAGTAAGATTTACACAATAACCCACAACACTGAGAGAAATATGTTAGTAGAAGTACTGCCAGCTTGTACCAAAAGAGATAGACACAATACAAAATGAAAAAAAATTCTTTGAATTGCCATAATCTTACGGATGTGAACCAGGATGAGAAAGGGACTCAGTTTCCATCTCAATTTTTATCAATTCTTGTTTGTTTGTTTTATGGAAAAGAAAGAATGAGAGTTCCCCTCGTGGCACAGTGGAAATGAATCTGACTAGGACCCATGAGGATGAAGGTTCGATCCCTGGCCTTGCTCAGTGGGTTAAATATCCGGCATTGCTGTGAGCTGTGGTGTAGGTCACAAATGCAGCTCAGATCTGGCGTTGCTGTAGCTGTGATGTAGGCCGGCAGCTATAGCTCTGATTCGACCTCTAGCCTGGGAACCTCCATATGCCACAGGTGTGGCCCTAAAAATGCAAAAAAAAAAAAAGAATGAACTAATAAGATTTTAGGCAGTAGAGCCAAGATCCCAAAGAATAACACATAGAGTAGTAATTATCCATAATTAAGAAACTGGTAGTATGTGCCTTCACGACCGTCATGGATCAATGACAGCTGTGAACTTCCTATTTCCCTTTGTTTTGAGTGAGAGTGTCCATGTTGATTTACTCATGCCTGTCCTATCATCGTGTGCAAAGGACATAACTCATCTCTTTAGTTCACTGGTTTTTTTTTAATTTAAAAAAATGGTACACATGGAACTAACAAACTTCAAGTCTGAGTGTGAGGTTTATTCCATAATATGAAGAGAATGTGGGGAGGTTCAGGAAAGAAGGCAAATATATTTTGCAAATGTGAAGAGATGATATGTACTATACCCAGAGAACAGACAGTGGCTTTGGTGGCATATTTTATTTTTCAAAGATGGACACAAAAAAATAGCTCCTGTCCTACATAATTTCTATTTCATTTTTAGCTTTATTGAGGAATAATTGACAAATAAAATTGTAATAAATTTAATGTGTGCAATGCGATGGCTTGATATGTATATATTGTGAAAGGAGTCTCACAATCTAGTTAATTAAGGCATTGAGCATCTCACATACTTAACTTTTGGGGGGAGGGGAGAGGAGAGAAGAATGTTTAATTAAGATCTGCTCTCTTAGCCAATCAGTGTCAATTATACAAACAGTACTGTCAACCACTATCACCACACTATACATGGTAGATAGATAGATAGATAGATAGATAGATAGATAGATAGATAGATAGATAGATTAGATAGATACAATTGCCACATTTTATTCATCTTATAACTAAAAGTTTGCAAACTTTTACCAACTTCTTCCCACTTTCCCCATACTCTTTAGTTCCTGGCAACCACCATTCTACTCTCTGCCACACGTTTTCTAGAAATTAAACGTTCACCCATCAGGAGGTCTATGTACTTCCTTGAAATTGTGGAGGCTTTTGTGACAACTCCAACTATTAGAGAACGGGAGAAGTGATGCTATGTGACTTCCAAGGCTAGATCCTAAAAATATCCACATTTTTGCCTAGTTCCCTTGAAACCTTCCCTTTTGGATTACTGCCACCAGAGATCCCTCTGACCCACAGCCCCACTGAGCTTCCAGCAAACCTTAAGCTCCTGCCTTCTATCCACAAGAGGGAGCTACATTGACAATGGATTTACCTCAGTTAAAACCTCATGGAGCTGGGCTTCTCTTGTGGATCAGTGGGTTAAGGATCAGGCATTGTCACTGCATTGCTTCAGGCCACTGCTGTGGTGTGGATTTGATCCATGGCCCAGGAACTTCCACATGCCACAAGCGCAGCAAAAACAAAAACAAACAACAAAAAACAACTTATGGAACAAGTATAGGCCATCCCAGATAATCCTGGCCCAAATTGCAAATATATAAGTAAAATAAGTTTTAAGCCACTAAATTTTGGAGTATTTTTTTTAAATTTTTTGTTTTGTTTTTGTCTTTTGGAAAGTAAAGATCAAGATTTTATTCACTCACTGATGATATGATATAATTGTGTGTGTGTGTGTGTGTGTGTGTGTGTGTGTGTGTGTGTGTGTGTACACAAGGAATTGGCTCTTTTGACTGTGGAGGCTGGCAAGCCTGAAATTTGTAGGGTAGGTCTGAAAGCTTTTAGGCAGGAACAGACTGAAAGTTTTTGGGCAGGAGCAGATACTCCAGTCCACAGGTGGAATTTCTTCTTGGAGTGTTTGTTATGAAGTAATAGTAATAGATAACTGATCTTTTTTTTTTTCTTAGGTTATCCCCTTTGGTTGGAAGACATCATCGCATGGTTTAGCTCATCCACATTCTCCATATTTTCAACTCCATGGTAGTCTCCAACTTCTACCTCCAGTGGCAGCTCTCTAGAATTCCCTATACCTTACAGTTAATTTGAAACTACTTCTCTGTACTCCCCATCAAGTTATCTTTTTTCTATTTTTATTTATTAATTCTTTGACTTCTACAAAAACACATAATTCTATTGGCAATTCATGTATTCTACTCAGACAAAAATAATTTGATTTAAAATACTTTATAAGCTTACATTAATAGAAACTGTATCTTTTTTTTTTTTTTGTCTTTTTAGGGCCAAACCCATGGCATATGGAAGTTCCCAGGCTAGGGGTCCAATCGAAGCTGTAGCCACTCCACAGCCACTGCAACACAGGATCCAAGCCCTGTCTGTGACCTACACCACAGCTCATGGCAATGCCAGATCCTTAACCCACTGAGCAAGGCCAGGGATCGAACCACATCCTCATGGATACAGTCGGGTTAACTGCTGAGTGACAGGAACACCGAAACCATAACTTTTAATCATGCTATTGATTCTTGTCTACTAATATTATGCATTCCACGTAGCAAAACACCAATAAGTTTGTTGAATAGAGTAAAATTTAACTTTAAATAGTTTCAAAAGACATTTTAAACTAACAAAAATATGGCATTTGCTTATACAAATTGGAAGACTGGACTAAGCTATCTGGCTCACATATTAGCTTAGCTTAGTTTTTATTTTACTTGAGATCAATTCCTGTAATGTGTGAAAACAGATACTACTGGACGGCACTCTTTTAGATTATAAATTCCAGATTTTATCAGTACATTTAGCATTCCATTTTCCATCTGTGTCATCTCAACTAAAATCTTATCTACCTGGAGAGTTCCTGTTGAGGCTCAGCAGTCACAAATCCGACTAGAATCCATGAGGCTGCAGATTTGATCGTTGGCTCTGCTCAGTGGGTTAAGGATCTGGTGTTGCTATGAGCTGTAGTGTAGGTTGAAGATGGGGCTCAGATCCTGCATTGCTGTGGCTGTGGAGTGGGCTGGCAGCTACAGCTCCAATTCAACCGCTAGCCTGGGAATTTCCATATGCCACAGGCGCAGCCCTAAAAAGAAAACAAAACAAAACAAAACAAAACTTATCTACTTGTAGTTTTACAAGTCTTTGTTAAAATCTGATGTCTATAATACTGAGAGGAAAAAAGACATGCTATATGATTCTATTATTAAAAACTTCAGGAACAGACAAATATATTTTCTGCTATTGTAACACAGGATGATGGCTGCCCTCAGGTAGTATCTCAAAGGGATAGGAGAGAACACCTGAGTTGCTGGTAATATTCTTGATATATTGTGTTGATTATATGGTTGTGCACTTTTGAAAATGCACTGAGTTGCATTCATATGACTTGTAAACTGTGTTTAATACTAGACTTCAATTGTAAAAGTGCATATTTTTAGGCATAAATTATCCATAGTTATAGGTTAATGTTAAGCAAAATATGTCTCTATCAAGATGTTGAAGAAATGAAAGAATATGAAAAAGTTAGAAAGAAAAGGTACATACAAGATCATGTAATGCAACCATAATTTCATATAAATGAAGCATCTGACAGCCCAAGACGGTATCACATACAAAGTCATGGTGCAATTTAGGAGTCAGATTAAATGATTTTATGGCTCCTTGTTTAGCGCTCTTTTCATGGCGTCATATAATAAAAAATGTTTTCTGAATATATTGCAATATAAAAATAATTTATGAAAAATAATGTCTACTCCTGTATCACAATCTTTAGGATCTGAACATACTTATATTTATACTTCTAGTTCTTATAAAAACATCTTGGGTCTGTTTTATTCACTGCTGACCCAGCGAGATTCTGGCAGTTTTGACCTCAGAAGATCCTTTTCATCTTAGAGAACTTGTAAGTATCTATACTTATGATATCCTCTAACTCTGCTAAAAAGTCACAGTCTCTGGGTTGTTTCCCATTAAAGAAGTGTAAAAGCTTAGATTTCAGCCTGTTCCCTCTCTGCAGGCATCAAGTCTTTATTAGGTATTTTTCCTAGCACATAAGTCAGGACTTCATCAAACTGCATCCCACTGCGTACAAAGACTGTTCTTAAGTTTCCAGAGAGAAATATCTTTTGCAATGACTCCTCTTGTCCTTTTTCTCATTTCTAGGTCACTTTCAACTTATGCTTTACAATACGTAAAGATTAATCAGTCAGCTTCCCTGATGACCATATCCTGTTAATCAGAACAGCTCCAGCAAGCACACTGCTGCTCTGGGCTTATCCTACTAGCTGCTCACTATTCCTTTGACTACATGCCGTTCTTTATTACCAAGAGACGATTTAGCATTTTATGATGTTTTCATGCTAGAGCTTGGCAGTTTAATTTTCCTACATTTATGATTTTGATTTTTTATTAAAAGTAACATATGCCCAGTATATCATAATAACAATATAAAAATAGTAATCATAATATTAGCTAATATTTATCTACAGCTTACCCTGAAGTACTGTGCTGATTTTTTTTAACATATTAAAATTCATTCCTATTTTACTTAATTCCACAATATCCCAGTGAGGTAGACAGAGACATGGTCAAAGGAAGAAAAGTTAAAATCATATGGCTAGTAAATGGCTGAACCAGGAATTGAGTTCATCTAAATAAGAAGCCCCAAATATCTCTTAAATCTGCTATTTAAAAATAACCATTTAGTGGTTTTCTGTCATATAATATACATAGCTCTAAATAGCTTTCTATATAATTGGAATCATTCTGTACATACAAATTTATACCCTGCTGTTTTCACCTAGTATTCTAACAATTTTCTCATTTTATTAAAGTTTAAAATATTTGAAACTTGTATTTTTTGGCTGAAACAGTACTAAGAACTATTTTTAAACAGTGTAACAAGTATTCATTTCTCATATACATTACATGCAATTCACAGCTCCATTTTGGCTCTGCTGGGCTCAATTGTGGCTCTGCTTTGGATGAGCTAGGCTTGGCTTCATAAGTCTTCTCAACCGGAATCTGAGGATCCCAGTCAAGTCACTAGGCTACAGTTAAACCTGTGTTCAGATATGACAAAAGTCACAAATGTTCATATCAAATTGGCAAGTGCGCCCCATGGCCAAAGCCAAAGACAGAGGTACCAGGAAGAATGGCAAATGTGGCGAGGGAATGAATGAGTGTGAACCAATAAAACAACCTACCACAGTATTCATTTCCATACCAAGGCAGAATATACACTCCCTCCCTCCCCAAAGAAACCAAATGACTTTTCTTGAAGGAAGATTAGGATCGAAGCCTAAGATCCTGTGACCCGAAGGAGATGTTGTTGGAGCTTCTCTTGAATCAAATAACTTGCAGTTAAAGACAGGTTATCTGCTACCTTACAAATTCTAAGTACTGTGAGGGAACAAGGTCAGGATATTCACATAGAAGGAGAGACATATTCACAGTAATCCCTCTTTCTTAGAAATTCTGAGGTCCCACTGGGCAAATTCAATACTGATCCTAAGCTAGGGAATGTGTCTTGACTAGGCTCCAGGTCTGTCCCAAAGAATTAACAACTCTGTTCCTGGTACTTAGCTCTGTACTTGGGATCTTCTCCTTGGCCGTAGTTTGAGACAGCATTGGTGTGTGCCTTCCTTGCCACTGAGCAAATTTTTCTACCAGTAGAGAGTTCGAGGACTAAGGGAAATTTTACATCTAGGATACTGCAGTCTTTTTAACCAAGATACATAACACTTTGGTGATGCCTCGCTCTCAAAAACTTTTCTAGTTTTTACCTCTTTGCTTCTAGCTGGCTCTCCATGACAATAGACAAACTTTCAATTCTTCCTAAGATATACCTCTTTCTACACTCAATTTAGGTTATTTGTGTTTATCAGTTTCCATTTGACCACAGCATTTCACTGCTCTCTTTAAGACATTTTGTTGAAATGAAAGGATTTACTGAAGACCACTTAAATAAAATCAGACTCAAGGAAAATTTTGACATTTATTCCTTTGATTTAATCTTTGTTCAGAAACATAATCTCTTGATTATGTTTGACCACACCCTTGATTTGGTTTTTACCTTTGGATTTGACCTTAATTTGAAAATCTTTTGACAGGTGAATTTTCAACTCTGTAAGTCTCTAAGCTTCTGTATTCTCCTTTCTTTCTCATTTGGAAACCTTTTTTTTTTTTTTTTTTTTTTTTTTTTAAACCCTGACCTGAGCTCATTTCTTACTTGAAACACTTTTCCAAAGGGAGCAAGTAATGACCAACTCAAACTGCCATTACTTGATCAAAACCTTTTAACCTAAAGCTCAAAATTACATATTCTGCCTTCTAAATGATCATTTACCAAATATTTCACAGCAGAATCTTGTGGTGTTCCTTTTTCCAGTATCTTATAACAGTGTTCTTACTGCCTTCTCCCTGCCCCTACAAAGCCACATAGTTTGGTGTTTTGTTTTGGCAGAAAACATATTTAAAGATACACTATTTATAGACTGAATTCTATATTCAGTTTTCCCTCAGTTAAACTGGGGTGGGAGGGACTCTCAAAATATCAGCAGCTGAAAATGACAAATAATTATTTCTTATTAGCATCAAATGAGGGTGTCAGGGAGTCTTTAAGACATCTAGGCTCTGCTGGATGGAGGAAGGGGAACAGATGCTTTAACTTGTGCCTGAAGTGGTGAGCCACTTTCATAAACTTTTACATAAACACAGTTGAAAAATCCCGTTTGCTTAAGCTCTTCGAGCCACTTTTTCTATCACTTATATCTAAAAGAAGTCAACTTATCTGCTTTTGTTTTGTTTTGTTTTGTTGGTGGCCACACTTGCAGCATGTGGAAGTTCCCAAGCCAGGGATTAAACATGCACCAGGGCAGAGACCAGAGCCACTGCAGTGACAACAGCGGATCCTTAACTCACTGCACAAGGGAACCCCTAAACTGATCTGCTTTAGGAATGGATTTGATCTCTATCCTAAAAGCATGGTAGGCATTGAAAGAATCCCTTTAGAGAGAATACCATATGAATGGTTTTTTGAAAAAAGTAAAAATTTCTCTGCAGTACAGAGAAAGAATGGGAAGAGTCCAAAGTCAATGGGAAAAGACCAGTTTCTAAGTCAACAGAGGAACCTGAATGACAGAAGACTGTAGCTGGGAGTACAGTGGTGGCACATAAGGAAAGATGCTCAGATTTAAGAGGCTCAACAGAAGAGACAAGAAATGGTAGTGAATTAGACATGCCAGTGAGGAAGAAGGAATGTCATAGCTGATTCAGAGAAACACAGGATTTCTGTTTTGCGCAACCGAATGCATGGTAGGATCAGTGAGTGTGACAGAAAACACTGAAACACGAGCTGTTTTCATTATAAAATTACCAGTTAGATCTTAAACATGTTCCTATTGTAGGTCCTTGAAACATCCAAGTGGAGATGTTGAATATACAGTTGGATATTTGATATTTAGAAAATAAACTTTGGTTAGAAATATACATTTATGGGCCTTTAAGTTAAATTTGGACAAATAAATTCTTAAAGGCACTTAACCTGCTCTGATAGCATTTTAGAATCTCTTTTCTTCTCATAATAATAATAAAAAAAAATCCATAGTTATCAGCTTTTTCTTATATATAGAACTTTTCTTCCCCCAAGAAGTTTACAAGCTCTTGAAGGACAGGAAATTTACTTCCAGTGCCTAGAATAGCAGCTTATATTGATAAAGGTTTAATAAGATTTACTTACTAAATGAAGATTGCAAATAGTATCATCTGTCTAGCATTTTAACTGGAGAAATTTTTCTTTTCCTGTGGTTTCAAATGTGGCTTTTAGTTCTGCCTCTATCCATTCTGCCTGTTTTTTTTTCCTTTGTTCAACTACTCACATAGAATAGACTATCCACAAACAGCTGTGCCCTCACATTTCTATACACTTAAGGAAAAACCAAAAGGATATATTTTCATACATCTTTTCTAAACAGTTTTGTGCAGTGTGTTCGCATTGAAACAAAGCTGTGGTGAGGAGGTGGGATATGGGAAAGAGCCTATCTGATAGCTGCACATCTGATCAATTGAAATATTGATACAAAGGTAGATTTTTTGTTTGTTTATTGGGGGGGGGGGCTCTTCTTTTTTCTTTAGTCTGTAACACAGAGTTTTGGAAAGGAAAGTATTAAGAATGGATTTTATATGCTCTATGGGGGCCAGTATATCAGTTTTCATGAATACTTCTAAAGAACTAGAGGAATATTAAGATATGTCATCACTGACCCAGTTTAAGTTTTTCAGAAATAGTCTGTTCCATTTATACAGCAGAAGCGTCTGTTGGATTACTAACATAAAAGCAGATTTAACTCAAAGGGTAGCAAGCATTTCTTAGCTTACTGTTTATTGCCTTAGCTGCAATATGAATCAATAGATTCAGGCCTTTACCCCATAGATACAAACAGAAGTCCAAAAGGAGCTCGCCAAGCAGACAGGAGTTATGCTAAACTGGCTTCAACAGCAGGTCCCTTTCTGCATATCTTCCTACAGCAGAAAGACTCTTCCCTGCCAAGATGGGTGCAGTCATTTGTCATGCAAATGATACACTTCTGAATGCCAGAGAATGGTGAGACAATGACACCTGGAACCACAGTCTACTCACCAAACACCTATTATAAAATGAGATCATGTTGGAAAAATATGCAGGTGTTGATCTCCAACAGGTTTTTTTCAAAGAAATAAAACATCTGGGCATAGAGCCATAGGTGCTTGTTTTAGCATTTTTCCTTTCCTTTTTTTTTCCCCCTTTTTAACTTATCTAGGGGCATATTAGGCTTAGATAGACTAATATTTATTTTCAGGGTTTCATTGCCTTATAAATCCTCTTTTGTGGAACAAGAAATTGTAATAGAATGAAATTTTGACCATGCAAATATTGTAGAAGGATGGCACTTACAGAATAACAAATTTATTTCACACTGCTAAAATAAAATATTATACAGTCCACTCAGTTACTGCTACCTCCCTACTTCTTTGAGATTTTTGAAAAAAAAAAAATCAGGCTAACAAAAAAAATTAGCTTCCTCCCTGTAAACAGCATTTCTATACTCCTCATCATTCAATGGGGTATGCGTAAACTAGCTATCTATACTATGCCAGTTCTTTCACCAAGCTGCTATCTTCAGCCCTCTGCCAAGTCCCCAGAAATCCTTCAAGACATACTTAATCCCAACATTGCACCTCTCAAATGGACTTCTCTGGTGTCCAAACACTATACTAGGCACCAGGGAAAAGTCCCTATTTTCTCCTCAGTACATGAGTTCCCAGGAGCATGGATATCCATCCACTTGGGACCGTTATTAGCCTAGCAGGGTCAGGATCTCTCCTTTGGGTCTTCAGAATGCTAAAGCTTTGCATTGGTCCAAGCCATCCTAGAGCAAGACAGGAGAGAGGAGGGAGGTGTCCAAGAAGAACAGAACTCTGATGCTATTGCAACTGGCTTTCTTCTCAAGACTCGCTCTGGGGACTTCAATATTGTTCTAAGATTTAGATATTCATTCCCTGTTATGTCTTCCTTTAGGACAAGTTCCTTCATTAGATGCTCCTTAATCCCCTAAAGATGTGTTTCTCTGGGGCCATCTTATCTGTTTGTCAGCTCTATCTAAAATCCAACATCTATTCATAAATCAATAAATGTTTATGTTTATTGAATCTGTCATTGACTACATGCTTCAAGTTTTTAATGATATAAAATTTCCCCGCTAACTTTTATTTGCTGAAAAACTACTGTCCCATGTGACTAAAGAAAATTTATTTAATTATTTCTTAGGAAAACTAGACATAAAAATAAGAGGCATGCCATTTTGTGCATGTGTGGCAGTACTTGTTGCTTATATTTTCTGAGTGTTAGATGATGCAAAAACTCCTCTTAACCTCCCCAGTCTGCCAACTTGCCCTTCTCCAAGGAATGAGAAACCACATGGTATACTTGTATTCTCTAAACTGATTTTCTCAACAGTCTTATCAAACCTCCAATACATTCTATGCCCATCTCATTTACTGCAGGTTGTGACTGATGAAACTTCACTTGCAGAACTGGTTTCAGACTTTCTTTAAACATCCTTCATAGGTGACCTGAAATTTCACTTCAGTAAGGGGACTTCACATCTACTGAGTTGACTTTTGGAGGATCTGCTAAAAATCAGAAACAGAAGGGGAAATTGTGTTATGTGCTATTAGAGTCCTCTTCTTTCTTAGGATAACAACATCTGGGCAGTTGTCTACAAGGGTTAAGCTAAGGTGGATAAAGTTGAGTCTCCTTTCTGTAGCTCATGCACTTAGAATCCACTGAGGAAAGAATAGAGATTGACGACATTTCTCACTAACTTCTTTCTTACCACTTCTTGCTATTGTAACACTTCCATGGAATAACATTGAGATGCTTTTCTCACATCGATTTAGTTAGATTTCCATTTTTTAGTTCTGCCCTCTTCTTTTTGTGGTCAGTGATGAGAAATAGTAGTATAGATGCTGGTTTACAGGGAAAAAGAGAAGAGGAAAGAAGAAGAAAGTGGAAATCTACAGCATTCAAATATTATGACCTAAAAGTAAGCTTGTGAACTAACCAGAGATTTAGTGTTTGTTATTTATCAGTTTTTCTATTTTTATCTTTTTAAAATTATTTTCACATCAACTCCCCTTTTCCAACTTATCTTCTCACTTTGAAAGGATTATTATAGATGAAAGCCTTCAAAAGTATCTCATGAAGGTGCAGCATGAATCTTCTGCCTCGGGAGCCTTTAAATTTTTATTTAAAATCTTTAAAATATTACCAACTCCACACCTTTCACATCAGTAACTAGCCAAAAAAATAAAAACTATACACCAGAGAAAATAGCATTTCACAGAAACCAGCAGGTGTATCATAGATCAAAAATATATTTTCTTCTTTAAATGAAGTGATTGCTCTGTGAAGACCTCTATTAAACTTGGCATAAAGAAGAAATCTATGAAAATCATTCTCATAACTAAAATATTTTCAAAAGTATATCAGAATAAAAATCATATTTCATTGCTCCCTATATAGAGTGCACATTGAGCTAGAGGCCTAGACATCTTTCAAAATATTGCTCATAGCATGAAACCCTCTGTAAAGGAAAAGATAAATCTCTAAAGCTTTAATTCAGGTATTCAGGTTGGAAAACTTCCAAAAGATCAAGAAGTTATTCTAGGATTATTATAGAGTTAAAAATAGGGTTAGATGTAGGAGCATTTGTTAGATTTTTTTTTTTTTTCTTCCCAAGGGGTATCATTCTCACAGCAATCTAGTTAATGGTACACTAGTGGATTAAAAAAAAAAAATAGAAGCAGTGTATAGCCACAGAGAAGACCTGATAGTAAATATTGTAAAAATAGCAATTCATTTTTAGATAAGCACTTTATAATTTAGAAAGCATTTTCATGTTTTTAATCTTCCATTCTCAAAGTAAGTTTTCAGAGCTCATATAATCATCCTTGTTTTAAAGACAAAAAGAATACAGTTCTAAGAAGGTAAGATTTGTCAGATAGCATGTAACTAACTATGTAATGACAGAGCTGGGACTCCACCCCAGATTTCTAACTCTTTTGGTACCAGTTCAAGGCTCTTTTTGCTACACTATAGTTACCTTAGGTAGAATTTTTATTACTTGATTAGGAAAGAGGCTAAACAAATATAGTACATTATTCAACAATGAAGATATCAATTAGTTAACACAAAAGGGTATATATGTCATTGTAAAAACCTTTGAAACCTTTGAAATGAGCGAAAACATTACTTTGTGTTCTTTCAACAGAAAGCAAAGGGTTTTCTTGGAGAAATTTCAATTTTCTAATTCTATAGAAGTCTGAGCCTGCTTTTGGAATGGATCATACAATTCTGTACATTGTAAAAAAAACACTACTGTATATGTAACGGATGGTCAATGAGGACCTGCTAAACAGCACAAGGAACTCCATGCAATATTCTGTGATAACCTACATGGGAAAAGAATCTGAAAAAGAATGGATATGTATATATGTATAATTGAATCACAAAGAAGAGAGCCATGTGACATTGGAGGCATGAGACTGGAGTGATGCATCTACAAGCCAACCAGAAGCTGGAAGAGGCAAAGGGAGGCTCCTCCTCCGGAACCTTTGGAGGGAACGTGGTCCTGCCCAAACCTCAATTTCAGACTTCTGGCCTCTGGAACTATGAAAGGATAAATTTCTGTTGTTTTAAGTCACTTGTTTGTGGTGTTTGGACAGCAATACTTGCAAACTAATGTAAATATCTTCCTAGGTACTAAAGCAACAAAGACTAATTACTTTAATCCTCTTAGCTTGATGATCATAATGATTAGATTCTATGTGGCATAATGCTATTAACACAGAAAAAAAATCCCTGAACTTCCTGTATGGTTGTCATAAAATCTATATAAAATCTGTAGCAATAATTATTATGTATCAAATGCACTATCTTTTTTTTTTTTAATGTTTTTTGGCCGCACCCACAGCTGCAGAAGTTACTGGGCTAGGGAATCAAGCCTGTGCCACAGTAGTGACACCAGATCCTTAACCCACCGCCGCCAAGGAACTTCCAAACGTATGATCTTTAATTGCCTTCACAACCACATGTTTTCAGCAGTATCGCCGTCATTTTATAGGAGAAGAAAATGAGGCACAACTAGGTTAGGAATTTTCACAAGGAGAAAAGCCACAATTCAAATCAGGTCTATCCAATAGCATGTAATACCCTTAGTCCTTCTAATAAATTGACCCCCAAAATAAACAATTTGACTAATTTTTCTTAATTGAATTGACTATATGTTTGGATCTTTAAAGTCGCATCCTCTAACAGATCAATGGAAAGAAACTTGCCCAAACATCACAAGCAGGTATCTGAATTGCGGTAGCTCTATCGATCAGCATAACACAACTACCAAAAAAATACATTCCTTCTCCTACCAAATACTTCTCCATATGCCTAATGTAGGTCCTGCATTTCTTAAAAATTGAACGATTCTGCCTTCCATCTTCAGGAAAATGGCACAACGTGTTGATTAAAATGAGAATGGGCTTTGCTGTGTTATAGTCCCTGTGAATGTAACTGCTTCCTTGCACTCTCAGAGGCCCTGCTTCTTCAGTATAAAATGAGGGTTATAATACTTACTTCATAACATTACTATACAGATTAGCTGCTTAGCGTAATGACAGGCTACACACTCTAAGTTACTATTACAATTATGCCTTCAATAATATGCTTTACTTAGAACTAGGAAGATGTGTTGATTATATGAAATGGACCACAAATGTATCATTATATAAGTTTAACCATCAGCTTTCTGGTTTTTATCATCAAAAGAAAAATTTAAAAAGAAACAGAAGTCAAAGAAGGCATTTTCTTTCCTGTACTATTTAAAGAATTTCCTACAAATCAAAATACAAAATGGTTCTCAGAAACTAATCTTCACAATAAGAAAGAATTCGTAAAGTTTCAAGTTCTATATAGAAAAAAATATGACTTACATAAGCAGATTTAACACCAAGCTGTTTCTAAATTTCTTCCGATAAAACATAATAGTCACATATTTCCCATCCAAACCACTTTTGCATTACAATAGGAACCAAATAGTAATAATAAAAGATATTTACTGGGATTTTGTGTGTGTGCCGCAAATGTAGTCTCTCCAAAGGATTGAATACTCCCACCAAAAAACTGAAAGGAAAATGGTGGCATTAAGGGAGACACGATATTTATATCATCTTTCTTAAAAAATGCTATCTACTTTCAAGTTTTTTCTTAAATTTTTTGTCATCATTAGGATTTTTTTTTTTTTTTTTCTTTGCTTTTTAGGGCTGCACCCACGGCATAGGGAAGTTTCCAGGCCAGGGGTCGAATTGGAGCTGTAGCTGGCTGCCATAGCCACAGCCACAGCAATGCGGGACCTGAGCCTCCTCTGTGACCTATACCACAGCTCATAGGAACACTGGACCCCTGACCCATTGAGCGAGGCCAGGGATCGAACCCACATCCTCATGGATACTAGTCGGATTTGCTTCCACTGCACCACAACGGGAACTCCCTCATCTTTAGGATTAATGACGGTGAGGCAGCAAAGTGGTTGAGAGTGTGCGCTCTGGAATCAGAGTCTGGAGTTATCCCATCTCTACTGCCCACTAGTTGGGAGACTTTGGGCAAGCCATGTGTCTATACATTCCGCAGTTTCCTCCTCTGCAAAAATACCTACATGTGAATATTACTAATCTCAGAGAGTAAACCAAACAATCATATGGATACAGGCAAAGTGCTTTAAGATGGTGCTAGCACATAGAGAAGCATTCATTTATTGTTTATAATTGTTAATAAATTAAAGTGTTTATTTATTTAATGTGTCTCATGAAGAACTACTTCCTAACAGCTATTACAAAATAAATAATAAAAATAGCTACCATGTATTGAACATTTATTCTGAGCCAGGCCCTGTAACAAGTATATTTTATGAGTTGCATATACATTATTATTATCTTAATTTTACAGATGATGGAACTAAAGCATATGTAAAGAAGCCAGCACTTGCATTCTCCAGCAACTGGGAGAACCAGAATCACTTTTACTGCCCCTCAACCATGGACCAAACACTGGGCACACAGGATACAACAACCTTCCATCAGACCCATTTTCCTGCCTCCAGTTTCAAAATAAAATTCTCACTTTGAGGATGCTTCTAAAGTTGGGTTCTCTAAAAGAAGAGCCTGATGTAGTGACATAAGTGAAATCACTTGTGGAAGCGATTTACTGAGGGAGTACTTTTAGGAGAAAGGGAGAGAGGGAAGCAAGGTAGGCCAGGGAAAGAACGTTAAGCAATGATGTGGTCTCAGCTGAAGACCAGGCTTCATCCTGGAGCAGCGATTACACCACATAGTTGGTCTTGATTGAGGCCTTTGTACCCTGTATCAGCCAGTAATAGCTCCTGGAGGTGGAGATGGGGGTCCCAGGATCTCCTAAGCAATGTAGCCCCCACTCTGCCGAAACCAATATGCTGCACAAGAGGCATTTGTGAGCCCTGTGAAACTCCTCCCAATATCAGGGGAAAGGGTACACTGGCCAAATAATGCGGCACCAACAGCATGTATTGCCATCTACCTCTTCTTGGAAGGTCTTTCTTCATGGAGACACAATCTCTTCTTTACTCAAACAGCTCTATACCTGAACACAGGCTCACTTCTTGAAACTCGGCAAAGGATTTTGACTCTACATTGGGCAACACACTGCCTGTTCATTGGTTATAATATATACATGCATCTCCCAATTTTGAAAATTTGCTTTATGCTACATCACTTTACAAAAGACCTACATTAGTACCTGTTTTCACTAGCTAGAATAAATCTGAAGAACATTTTTCACTTTTATGAAAAAAGGTGAAAAGCAAAAATAGCATTCAGAGTTTGTTTTGCAGGGAGACTTTACAGAGGCAGCACACCCTAAGCAGCAAGAATGGCACCACCAAACCCCTTCCCTGGAACTACACTCTGCATCTTAGTGTCAAGCTGCCAGAGCTTTGAACTGTGTGAGTGTTTGTGCTTTACCTCCACTTATTTAAAGAAGAACTCCTACATTTTTACGATCACACTTTAATAATTGTATTCTTAATTAGCTCATTAGTACTATATATTACCTCACTAATGCTAACAACAAAATTGACACACACCAGCACCATAGATGCCCAAGAAGTGGAGGCAATCTGAACAATCCTGCCCGCTATTATTCTAATTTTAATTGCCCTACCTTCACTACGAATCCTTTATATAACAGATGAGAGCATCTATTAGCAAGATGATCCCTAAGTTATGGCTTCTTCACTGTATGCCATTGAGGCTTGGGAAAGCTTTCAAAGGAATGTGCTACAATCAGATAGTGGGGGAATCTGTTCACATTCATTTCTTTTGCCGGCAGCCATCTATTTTGACCTGAGAACGTCATGTTGCACTAGGATTTCCATAGATCACGGCAAGGCAAGTGTCCCTGCCTGCTATTCTGACCTTGCTGCTCATTTTAGTGACTGCATCCACATTTCTTCTGGCAATGAAGTGCTGCCACCTGGCTTTTGCTATGCGGGGTTCCTGTCACCCCACGGATCCAAGAGAGCATGTCCTCCCGCCAGCCCTATGGAGAAAGGTTGACCACTGCGGGGTTCTCAGTGATGCTGGTGCCCTTATGAGTACATGTCTTTTCATCTTGAGAAATTGTCATCTGGTGTGTTTTCAATCTTTTATGGTAGACTGAACCACGTACACCCAATTCTTTGAGAATTTTATCCTTTATGTCAGCCTGTCACAGATATCTAGCTTCCCTATTTCAATTAAAGTGGGTCATTTAATTCTCTAAGAATTTAAGAGCCAACCCAAGAGTGTATTAGGAATAGTTTCCAAGCCGCTTGCCAGTGTGTAAAATTCTGTATCAAGAGAAAATACTCTTCTATCAAAAAAACCCCATTTTTCAGTCTCTAGTCTGTCCTCTTTGTTCCAGCACTTTCAGAATACACTCCTGGGCGTATTTTCGTTTTTCCTGCTGATGCATGTTAGCTGAGTCTTGCAGTTCATTTGGCATATAATCCATCTCCTCCCATAGAAGGCCAAGCTCTTTCACAGTCAGGCTTTGCTTAATGCTGGCCTGATTAGCATGGCTCCTACTAAGTACAATAAATAAGGGTCAGCTTTCCTATAGTGATTTTTACATTTTAAGCAAAAATGCTATTTACTCAAATCATTACTTTCACTCAGATATTTTCTCTAACTGGAAAACAATTTCATTTGAAAATGTGGTACATTATTCCCTAGTTATGGATGACAAAGACATTAGGTGGGGCAGATCTCATCTTGAGGAAGGAAAGCATTGTTTTGTAAGGCATCTGTCTCATCGGAGGACTCTCCACAGGTGGGAGGCAGAGCAGACTGGTATTGAGGCTACGGGGTGAATTGAGGGCTCCAAATTCTCAAGCGCATCAGCTTAGATACACTGTCTGAAGTTTTAGGGTTACACCTTTCTCATTAAGGCTCTGTTTTGGCATCGGACTCTGTCTAGACCAAACTTCCACCTTCTCTACAGATCTCACAGTCTTATCATTTGGTCCTGTAACTGGTCTTCACCGCTGTCTTCCATTTGGCCGTGGGCAATATGAGGTCCCAAAAAACCTGCCCAGGAAGCTTTCTGACCCTCACAAGACTGATCATGGTTGTAAGTCTCCAATTTTCTCTCTTCATTACATCAATGGCACCTAGCAACAACCATCAAGTTCCACAGTTCCTACATTGCTATTTACATTATAGCTCTGAAATACTAGAAATATTGTACCCGCTGGAGAATCCCTTTCCATAATCAGCCTATACTAAGGAACGGTAAAAGTCTGGAGTTGCTGTTGTGGCTCAGCGGTAATGAACCCAGCTAGTAATCATGAGGCTGAGGGATCATTTCCTGGCCTTGCTCCATAGATTAAGGATCCAGCGTTGCCATGAGCTGCAGGGTAGTTCTCAGAATTGGCTCAGATTTGGCGTTGCTGCAGATGTGGTGTAGGCTGGCGGCTGCCGCTTCAATTCAACCCCCAACCTGGGAACTTCCATATGCCACAGGTGCGGCCCTTAAAAAAAAAAAAAGGCAATATAAAGGGGAATTTATGCTTCAAAAGTGGTTGCAGACCTCCGTCTTTTGAACATGCAACAGTAACAAAGAACCAGTAGTTGTGGAGGCTAACACAGGAGTTTCATAGTCCTATACCATCAAGGCCATAAATTTAAATACTGACACCTACCCTCACCCCTGGAAATGGACATACAAGAGAAAGCTGGGGATTAGGAAAAGAAGACAAATTTACCTTTAATTCTGGTAGTCCAGGGGCATCATGTTATACTTTTGAGAAATTGCATTATTTTTCCCTCCAAACTGGAAACAACTCAGCTACATATATGTGTTATGATTGAAAACGAACCAATCATTTGTTAAATTAGTAAGTCTGAGGAGGAAAGAATATAAACTACCGGGTGAATTTGATCTGTGAAATTCTAGTAGCAAAATACATTAGCTCAAATGTGCACAGGTTAATGCAAAGAAATTCTACAATATTTCAGAAGATTACAGTCTAAAACTACTTAACAACTGCTTTCAATAACACGTTAGAAATGTGATTCTCTGTTCTTGAAATATGTGATCAGACTATTAACACCTATGCACAGAGAAAATTCTTTTCTAAGAAATAACCCAGAAATCATCAGCAAAGTGTTCCACATTATGTGATTATATTCTTATTTGCTTAATATAGGCTCCAGGTTAAGATAGTAAAATGCTTCAATGGTCCCCACACCTAAATTTAAGGCATTTGGTATTTCAAGTTAGACTGCATATCATTGCTCTCTGTAGAAATATTACATCAAAAAGACATGCTAGCTTTGTAACTTACATTTTTATCATCGGTCAAGAATGTGCATTTCTTCATTCTCAAATTTCTTTCTCTTTATAGATTCAAAAAACTTTGTTTCTTTAAAATTCTTTTCAAACTTCATCTTCTTGGTAAAACTTTGTTTTCACCTGCTCACTCTCAAGTAGGAATGACAAGATTTTCTTCATTGTATTCACTTTTCTTGCATTATCTTTATTATAGCACCTATAAAAACATGTTTGCAAACATTGATTACTAATTTGAAGTCTTTATGATTTGGTAATTTCCTTGAGCATAGTATCTTTCCTTATTCTGTTTTACCAGCAATTTGCACAGTACAAGAAATTTTGAGTCAGCTCTCAAGAATTATGTTTTGAATGAATGACTATATGAGTAGCTTTGTTAAAAGATATATATCTAAAATACTCTATATTGCTTGATTTTTAGATTTCAGGTGTGGGCAGTATTCACAAAAGCAAAGTCTTGATATTGTGGGAGTACTCATTTGCTATTTTCTGCCTTTTTTTTTTTTTTGTCATGTTCATTTAAAGAGTCCTAAATTTCCTATAGCATCTTAGATTGCTCACTTGAGCAAAATTTAACTGCAGATTGAATAAATAACCACTATGACTCCCAATTACTACTGGAAGGAATAAAGCAGATGGGTAAATATATTGTCTTCTATAGCATTTAAACCCGTTTCAGTAGGCTTCTAGCTAAAAATAAGACAGCCAGTAACTCCTGTAGGAGACTCCACTCATGACAGCTTTACCTTTCCTCAGTTCTTAACCAAAAATGTTGTTAGGACTTTGAGTCAATTAGAAAATTTCAAATGGTAAGCTTTTGTCTCATGTTTCTAGACCCTTGAAATAACGATCAACATTTGTGTTTCAAAATTTCACTGATGTCGAGCTTCACAGGTCTTACTCATTAGCCTGAAAATCTGCAGTATCTGAACATGATTGCCCAAGGATGTTGTATAACATTTATGAGGCATGGTCTGAACGGTAAGTCAGCTTTTTTAGCAATTCGGGAAGCTTATTAGCATTAGCAACTAGGGAACAGAAGCTAGGCTTTCCAAAGGGTTGAGCTCTACAACCAGTTAGGCAGTTTTAGCTGGTAGGTTGTGTGACTCTGTAATTGTCAACACACTTAATCCTTCAAATGAGAAAATTCTCTTCCTAAATCTGTAATATGAAAATTAGATGCCTGAAAATTTTATTTCTACTTTTAAGGTACAACTTATCATCAAAATCATTTTCATTGTAAATGTTTTCTTGGCAATTTACTTGTCATAAATGTCTATTGTACTGACAAACTGCAGGAATAGTGTATGTTTATTCTCACGTACTTATGAATTTGTAAAGAGAAGCAGTGACAATAAAGGTAAAAAATATTATGACTTGCAAACCTCCAGATGGTGAGATTTGTTTTGTTGTAATTCCACAACCCAAGGTCTGAATTAGATCCAAACTTCAGAAAGAGAAATACATTATAATTTTATCCTGCTGTGAGCACATAACTGACTTGGAATTAGCCAACCATCCAAAGATTTAAGAAAACTGTTGCTTTTGTTGTGTAACAATTGGGAAAGTAAGTTAGGAAGGTAAGTCAGTATGACACTTTTTTTTTTTTTTTTTTTTTTTTTTACTAGAACACCTTAAAAGAGATTAAAAGAAACTTTGGAAATAGAAAAGTTTAAATGTAAACTGCCTTATATAGTTATGAAAGGAGCAATAAAGATAAACACATTACATATTCCTATCTCATTTCAATATCTGATATTTCTTAAAATTGCCATATTATCTTAGGATGTTCAGCCTTTACCATTATATGAAAGCTGCCATTATGTCAATCACAGTATTGTGGAGAGTATGGTCAGAGCCATCTGTATTTCAAGGACATGCATTTTGTCACGCATGTATCAATTCATCCCGCATGTATTTTTTTCACCTATTTTGTGTCAGTAGCTGTGATAAGGACTTCTCTTCTCTTTCAAAATCTATTGGGACTAATATTCTACAATGTTTCTCCATTTTTCTTTTTTTTTTTACATTTTTAGTCGATAGCTACAAATGGTCCATGACAAAGAATGACAAATAAAACCTTGTCTATATCAAGTGTCATCAATCAGCTTAATGTTTACTCAAGAATAACATTTGTGTAAAATTTGTTTATCTTAAAGAGGCCTGAGAAATTTATTTTATTCATACACTCAGAAATACACGCTGTTATCAAAATAATGCCTAACATGTTGGTATTTTAGATGTCAGATTTTTAAAACCTAAATAAAATTGAATGAACTATATGGCAAATGTAACATATCTCACCCACACTTGAAATTTGTTTTCTTTTTTCATATTTAAACATCTTTTTTTCTGTTTTAAAATTTAATTTTTAAAATCATTTACACAGTTTTCAAAGGTTACTATCCATTTACAGTTATTGCATAAACATCTTTTCTATGTGATGTTAGCATAAAAAAGACAAATACATCAATAAAATGCAACACAGAAGCCAGAAATAGATTCACATCTATAAGATCATTTGGTATTATTTATTTACAGAAGTTTAAAGTAGTCTAACGGGGAAATTGAAGTACTTGGGGAAAACAAAGCAAAACAAAAGCCTGAATAACTCAATATCCATATGAAAAAAAGAAGATGAATTGTATTTATTAAATGAATGAATATATTAAATTATGTTTCTTCGGTATCAAGAGGAACATGGACCTCAATATGGTACAAAGGTCCTGACCGAATTTTCTAAAAATTTGTGAAACTTTCAGCTTCATTAGGAAATCAAATATTTACATATTAATAACAATACCCAGTCCTCTTTATTATGTACCTCCTGGGTGTCAGGGAATATGTGAAACATTTTGCACCGATCATTTTCTTTGTTTCTTTTCTTTTTTTTGCTTTTTAAGGCCGCACCTGCTGCATATGGAGGTTCCCAGGCTAGGGGTCTAATCGGAGCTACAGCTCCTGGCCTACGCCACAGCCATGCAGGGTCCGAGCCATGTCTGCAACCTAACACCACAGCTCACGGCAACACCAGATCCTTAACCCACTGAGCGAGGCCAAGGATGGAACCCACAACCTCGTGGTTCCTAGTTGGATTCTTTTCCACTGTGCCACAACGGAGTTCCTTATTTTTCTTTATAATACTCTATAAAACACTGTCAGATTAAGAAATTAGGGACTTCCTGTTGTGGCTCAGTAGGTTAAGGACCAGACATTGTCTCTGCTAGGATGCGGGTTTGATCCCTGGCTTCTCAGTGGGGTAAGGATCCGGCATTGATGCAATTTGGTGTAGTTCGATGAAGCAGTTCAAATCTGGTATTGCCATGCCTGTGGCAGAGGCTGCACCTGCAGCTCTGATTCAGACTCCTAGCCCAGGAACTTCCATATGCTGCAGGTGCAGCCATAGAAAGAAAAAAAGAAAAGAATAGAAATTAGAGCTTCTAGTAGCTTGAGCATGGATTTAATCTAGGTCTGTATGAAGCCAATTTCAGATTTTTGTTCACTGAATAAAACTATATATATCTATATATATTAGATATAGATATAGTACTTAAATATACCATGTTACACATTAAGTGATATGAAATCAAAAGACTATTAATTCAAATGTATATCCAAGATGGCATAAAAGTCATGGAATTAGCTAGAGTTCCAGCTCTAAATATGCTGTTGCTTATTTATTTATATATGTCAGACTAAATGAACAAAGTTTTTCAATGGCAGAGCTTCTTTTTTCAAACAGAGAAATAGTGAACTTATTTGGACAGAAAATATTTATTCTTTTCATGAAAAGTTAAATAATCCTACAATAAGCGTACCTCAGTTTTTACTTGATTAGTTCACAATAGTCATTTTAGGGCCTTCTCTGTTTTGAGAAAAAGACAATGAATACTTCTGTGAAAAGACATGTACAACAGTAATGCAATAATCAAATAACTCATGGAAAGAAAAGCGGTCGGCTGGGCTCCAATAGTCTCCAGAACTACACAATTGATCGGTCAGTTACATATTTTCAGGAAGAGTAGCAGGAATTAAGATGAAAGAGCAGTTCCTTTGAGTTTGCATGAATTAGAGAAAGAAGTTATGAGAGGGCCCTGGCTGCTTGAAGCTTGGAACTCATAAACACAGAGTAGTAAACACAAAGTTTGGAAAGAGTTTCAAAATTATTTTGTGTTCCAAACTAAACAAACAGACTGACTCAATATTACAGCCCTGCCTGTCTAACACAGTTTCTCAGCCTTGGTACTACTAACATTTTAGTAGTTTGGTTTGGAGACTCCCCTGCATGTTGTGGGATTTTAGCAGCATTCCTGGTCTCTATGAATTAAATGCCATTGGCACCTTTCTCCAAGCTGTGACAACCAAAACTGTCTGAAAACATTGCTGATGTCTCCTGGTGGGTAAATCATCCCCAGTTTAGAACCACTGGTCTAAAATGTTGGTTTGCCTTTCTAAAACTCAAAATGTTTGGAAAGAAATCTCATATACTAACTACTAAGGAACACCTAAATTTCTCCCAAGTTCCTCTGGGGAGAAGTTGAGTTTTCTTTGCCTGCCAATACTAATGTTGTTGGATGTGAGCTACAGAACTTGTCACATTTATATGCTAAGATTTTATATTTATCAAATAATGAAAGTAATTTATTAATATTATACCTTGCATGGTCATCTCTAGAGCTGCATTATCCATCTCTTGACTAAAGTGAGTCATTCTCTTACTTAGTACTATTTTTTATTGAAATGATGATACACAATATATTTTCTTAAAATGAATGTTTATATGTTAACACTACACTTGAAATTAAAGATGAGACATGCAGCTTAATATTTAATAAAATTATGTACTGTCATCCAAGTACATGTGGCTTTGTGGTACTGAAATTAAGACTGTAGGCCTAAAGACTGGATGATCATGAGGGGGGGTGGATGCCTACTGCAGTTTATTCATTGGTACAGTTAGTCAATATATATTTAATTTAATTATACTCTGTGTAGTATATTATTTCTGAGGAAACAAAGAAGGATCCACTAGCTAAAATCCTTCATGGAGTTTATGTCCTAGTCGAAGATGCAAATAATAAACTAATAAACAAATATAGAACAATATAATGATAAGTTGATGGTTATTTTTAGGAAATAAAGCAGGTCAAAGAATTTTACAAGGGATGGTCAAGGAAATCCTTTCTCCATAGATTATGCGATTATGCTACGAATGGAAATCTGAATAAAATAAGGGAATGAGCTTCATGGAGAATTGGAAAAAGAGAATTGTAAGCAAAGAAGAAATGAAGTGTGAAATCTGAAATCAGAATCAACCCAGCTCATTGAAAAATCATCAAAAAAAAAGCTGGTGTGACCAAAAGAAGGAAGTCAACCAGAAACTTATAGGAGAGGAGATTGGTAGAAAAATCATCTAGAACCACTTAAGTGAGGTTAAAATTTGGGTTTTATGCTGAATGCATAAGAAGACACAGCAGGATCTGAGCAGAAGGGTGGGTATGTGATTGGATTTACATTTATAAATGATCAGTCTGGCTACTTTGCAGAAAAGTGTGTATAGAAGGAAAAGTATTGAAAAAAATGAAAATTACTAGGAAGACTTAGTAATTGCACAGTCTGAGGAAATAGGGGGTGTTTGGATAGGTAGAGAAGAACTGGGGCTGATAAGAAACAATCAAAATCAGGGGATATTTTGAAGATGGAACCAACAGAACTTGCTGAAGAACCGAATACACAGTAAGTTTGAAAGGATTCAAAAACAACTTAAAGGATTTGGGCTTGAATGACCATGTGAAAATTAGTGTCACTTTCTAAAATGGGGATGACTAGAGAAAGAACAGATATGGGTGGGGTGCAAGAGGGACAGCAAATGTCTTTTCAGACATGTCAAATTTGACATGACTTTGAAATATTAAACCAGTACTATTTTATCCACAGAGTGATCTGGATGTATTTTTCCTCTTCAGTTACCATCTACTTACTCTTTTTTACATCTTTTTCTCATAATAGGATGTCAATTATATCTGTTTTCCTACTTAGCGCAAATTTACTTCTTACCTTCTAGTTGTGCCATAGAAAATATGTGACTTGATTGGTGTTTATTAGAGTTCGTGGTTTCTTTAACTACGGTATTATCTATCTAAGCTTCAGCAGCTTAAAAAAATAAAGCACATGAAAAAAGCAAGAATGAGTAAATTTCAGAGATATGCCTTTCTCAGGCACCTGGTGAACATTGACAAACTTTATTTTAAAGCACAAATATTTAAAGTTTAGTACAGGTTATATATAAAATTGTGGGATCTCTTCTTAAAAGTATATAGTTTGACATGATAAGTTTTGTTTTTGTTTTTGTTTTTGTCTTTTTAGGGCCACATTCACGGCATATGGAGGTTACCAGGCTAGGGATTGAATCGGAGCTATAGCTGCCAGCCTATGACTCAGCCACAGCAATGCCAGATCTGAGCTGCATTTGCAATCAATACCACAGCTCATGGAAAATGGAGGATCCTTAACCCTATGGGCAAGGCCAGGGACTGAACCTGCATCTTCATGGATGCTAGTCAGATTTGTTTCCACTGAGCCATGACAGGAACTTTGACATGATAAGAATTCAAGACTGTTCCCTGAATGTTTAAAAGAGCAATACATCTAAATTTGAGTATTATTGTTACGTAAATTCAAATTGGGAAAGAAGAAAGAGCTGTGAAAAATATACAGCTCCATAGTAAAAGTACCAGCTATAATTTTTGTCTTCTATTAACTGGTATTCAACTTTAGTATATTGTGATCCTTTAATTGAGAAATTGAACCAAAATCAAAGAGCAGGTCTACATTTATAAATGTTGTCTTAAAGTATTTCTGACAGACCAATGTAAAAAGGGGGTCACCCTTTTTAAGATGATGCTTAAATTTCAAACATTATCTTAGCAAAAAAGAAAGGCAGTATTTTTTTTTTTGTATTATCCATTGATGTCATAGGAATAAAGATCTGTTTCTGATCTAGAAGATATGCTAAGTAAAGTAAATTGGGAGACAGGAAAGATCAAAACAATAGCGTATTCCTGATTCTACTGTATGTAGTGGGACATCTATATTTATAGGAGAGACTGTGTAAGTGGGAAGTCTGACGAGAGTTTTCTGATCTATAAGACTTGGGAAGAGGAGAAGAGAAAGAGCACAGAGACGGTAAAGGGAATAGAAAGACATTGCCTTGCAGCACTTTTGGGTTTGGGGTCAGTCCTTGTCTTCTACACTGCTCTGTCTTCTTATTGAAGGAATATTATATAGTTGGAAAACACTTATTTCCAGACAAATTATTATCCTATGGAATTGATTTTCATGTTCATGAAACAAAGAGAATAAGAATATAAGGAGTTCCCATCATGGCTCAGCGGAAACGAATCTCACTAGTATCTATGAGGACTCAGGGTCAATCCCTGGCCTTGCTCTGTGGGTTAAGGATCCGACATTGCCGTGAGCTGTGGTGTAGGTCACAGATACGACTCAGATCTGGGGTTGCTGTTGCTGTGGCTCTGGTAGGCCGGCAGCTGCAGCTCCTATTCAACACCTAGCTGGGGGTGCAGCCCTAAAAAGAAAAAATTAAAATATATATGTGTGTGTATATATATAAATGAAACAAAGTTGTGTCAGCTGTGTCATTTATATATATAAATGAAACAAAGTTCTTAGTAATTTGGATAAGTGAATTTCACTGCACTCTAAGCAAGAAAAGTAAATTATATTATTTCATTATGCTAAAAAAAAATTAGTGACTCCTGGGGTTTAGTAAAAGGACACAGCCTGTTTTACCGCTAGGTCAGATGATAATATTAAGTGACCTGTGGAGATTTAAAATGTTTTATGCTGTTTTCTATCTCTGTGACAGCAGGATTGGGAAAAGATGATTAGAACAGATTTTGTGTATGAAAACAGCCATAAGTGATTACAAAAGAGCAATTAATATTCATATCTCAAGAAACAGCTAGCAAAAATATGTTCTGATTATGACAATTAAAATGATCAAAATTAACCAGATTCACTAAATCTTTAGGTATCTGCTAAATTTTGAATTTGTCCTTTAATAATGGATTCTGAAAATAGTTAACAGCAAAGTTGGGGACAAATAATACTTGTAAAAACAGAATATTTATTGTCTTATGCTAAAGCATATTAATAAATGGTAAATGTACAAAACTACAGTAAAGAAAACCTTTAAAAAAACAGATCCAAGAAAAATCTGTGCTAAAGACATTATCTGTAGGATTTTGACATTTTGAAATTTACTGAGGTTTTCATTACTGCCCAGCATATAGTATATCTACAGTTAAAAATTGATTAAATATAGTCCATGTACAGCTAAAAAAATCATGTGTTCTGAATTTGTTTGGCATAATGTTCTATATATGCTAATTTATTATGTAGTTAATTATACAAAACTGGCTTAAAGTTGGTATTACACAAAACTGGCTTAAAGTTGGTATTTATGATATTCGCTTATTTTTTCTTTGAGTTCATTTTTTTGCATCATTTATATTGAATACTGGGGAATACAAAATAAATACTGTTATATATTCCTCTTAGGTTGACATTTTTTGTCATTTTGAAGCTTTCTTCTATCTCTCAACAAACTCATTTCCTTAAAGTCTCCTTTGTCTGATATTAATAATGCCATATCAAATGCTTGTTAAGAAGATAGTAATTTAATTCTTACCTCCATAACTTCCAGCATCAGTCAAGAGAGGTCTTTCTATAAATAAATGAGGAATGTGAAAAGTTATGATTAATATTTAAATGTATTTTTTTTATTAGCCTGAGAGAGTCTTACACTGGGTCTGATATCTTTTGAATTATTTTCCTCACTCCTAAAGGGCTCTCTCCTTTGCAAAAATATAGCACGTAATTGTACTTAAATTTATTAGTGATCACATTAATTCAAATCAATGACTCTAATATGGCTGCCTCTTGTTTAAGAAGTGAAGGTTTGAACATTTTATTGGAACAGGCAAAAAAAATGTTTTAATCATCAAATGAAAAAAGACGTGCTTTCTGCTTCCTAAAGCAGCTATCTGTATCTGAGGCAAAACTTTATATGCTACTCACTACTTGATTTTACTTGTTTGTTTCTGTTTTTTGCTTAAGTTTCCCACGGTTACAGATTAGTTAAGTTTAGGAAAAAGGGACTAAGAAGGTAATGTAAGTGAAATGAGTCCACTATTTCTTTGGATGTGGTATTCCTGGAGGTAAAATCAGTTGTCTGAAACAACCAAGTAGTTAGAAGGTTTGGCTCATCAAATACTGTCTCGCCCTGAATACATGTATGCTCCACACATACCCTTATTATAAGTGTTTAAATATCACTGTTTTGGAGTTCCCATTGTGGCTCAGTGGGTTAAGAACCTGACCAGCATCCATGAGAATGCAGGTTCGATCCCTGGCCTTGCTCGGTGGGTTAAAGGATCTGGCATAGGTGGTGGATGTGGCTCTGTTCTGGGGTGGCTATGGCTGTGGTGTAGGCCAGCAGCTGCAGCTCCAATTTGATCCCTAGCCTGGGAACTTCCAGCGCAGCCCTAAAAAGACACACACACAAAAATTTAAATATCATTATCTTGAAGTGACTAATACATCTTGTTAAAAGAAGTAATTTATAGTAGCTTTGAAAAATCATATATTTTCTTGATTAAAAAACAAACACTAAAAGTGAAATGGATTCATGATTTCTACTTTTCCTTTAAAATTATTTCTTAAAATCCAAAACCTGAGAATTACTGGAATAAATAATTATAACTTTAACTTTCTGTGAAATATGGCTTGCCACTTATTTGCGCACTTTACATGAAAACAGCACAGCAAAATATGTCTATTTAAAACTAGATATTTGGTCATGATGCTAAAAATAACTAAAGAAATAATACAGGATTTCCATGTTTCCTAACAGTTAGGATCAGGCATTGTCAGTGCTGTGGCTTGTGTCACTGCTCTGGTGCGGGTTTGATTTCTGGCCTGGGAATTTCCACATGCCATGGACATGGACATGGCAAAAAAAAAAAAAAAAAAAAAAAGACAAGTTAAATGTATTGTTTATTTGAATATTAAAATCTACGTATGTCCATATTATTACGATTTGTAAAAAAATAGCACATAGGATAATTTAAGACAATAAACTTATTGAAATTAGGTAACACCATCAACAACAGTAATAACTAATACCTTTTGCATGTGTTTACATGTCAGTTACCGTGCTAACCTTCATACATACATTTTCTCCTCAAATCATCATAACAGATGAATAAAATCAAGTGTCTTTACTTTCATTTTAAATGAGAAATCTGAACCACAAAAGGCTTTTCAAAGGCCACATAACTAGTAATGAATACACTGATATTTGAACTTGGGGAGTCTAACTTCAGAACCTGTGTTCCAATTCACTCTGTTGATTAAACAGTATAAATAAGACATAGTGGAAGATGGGGAGAAAAGAGAAGGCATATAGGTTGCAAGGCTGGTAGGCCAACTCAAGAGTAAAATTAAGGGATATTACGTCTTGGGAAGAACAGATTGACTCTTTAAGTTTGCAATTCAAGAGCAAATAGAGTCTCAAGCAAAACTTTAAACTTCAGGATATAATTAGCCTAATTTGTTTCACCAGGATTGACAGTAAAAGATGGTAGCCATACACTCTTTTAAAATCTTAATGAATGTGGACTAAATTTAGAAGGTTGATAAGAATTGTTTAGAAGATTATCATCAACAACTTACAGCCAAATAAACAATAGAAGCAAAATATGATTTTTAAGTTTTTTTGTTTGTTTTGTTATTTAGGTCCACACCAGCCATATATAAAATTTCCCGTGCTGGGGTCAAACCAGAGCTGTAGCTGCTGGCCTTCGCTACAACCATCGCAATGCCAGATCCAAGCTGCATTTTCCACCTAGGCTGCAGCTTGAGGCAAAGCTGGATCCTTAACCCACCAAGCGAGGCCAGGGATTGAATCTACATGCTCGTGGATACTAGTCAGGTTCTTAACTAACTGAGCTGCAATAGAAACTTCCTTAAGTTTTATATAATCAGAATTTTAGTGCAATTTTAAGCTGTAAACTCAATGCTCACCCTCATTCCATGCATGGATGTTAAGAGGAAGTAAAATTATCAATAAACTGCATTTTCAACAATACCCATATTTTAGGGATTCAGTGAGCAAATCCATACTGCAGAAGCTGCTTGAGAAAGGCATTAAAAAAAGGTTTTCATATGCAATACTGAGCCCTAAATGGCTCTGAGGAGGGAAAAGCCAATGACTGTGGAAAAAACAGGCATATTCTTGTATGGAGCTTCCTTACTCTGAACAACAGACGAATTGGTTCAGAAATCTATAATCAAGTCCCCTTCTGGTTTTGCTGAACTTCTTGACAATCCTTACCTCCCTCCCCCAACACTCAGAAAAGATGTACATGTTCTTTCTTAGTGAATTAATAGAAAACATTCTAAGAGGAATGCACTGGATTTTCAGCATATTTAAGCAAGAGAACACTACATTATCCTCTTCTTTAAATGCAACTCAAAGTCTGTTCAATTCTTCATGCATTCAATCAAATACATTAGCATTCTGCTGGTAAAGAAATATCTTCTTTCTAACCTGACCTCTATTTTCAATCAATTTCAAAGCTTTAAATGACTGAGGCTTGAAATAAATGATTAAATATGCCTGTAACAAAATGTATGTGGAATGAATAGATGACGGACACACAGTGTTGCACTGAAAATTGAAACAATTATCCTGTTAAGAGGCATATCCCCAGCAAAGAGGTAATAATCTAAGAGGGGCCTCTATTTTACACAACTTCAGGGAGTGATGCAAAATGCAATAGAAATATTAACAACAGGAATTCTGCAATATGGTGGTTCATAACTCTACTGAAAAGATTCTTCCATTAGAGGGCAAAGTTGACATATATATATGGTTTTTGCCATTTTTCTGGATGGTACTATGTTTTTATGATTCCAAATTTAAAAAATGGGCCTTTTTTTTTGCTATTTATCTTTCAGCATTTTTAACAATTTTCTTTTTCTTCTTTGCCATCTACCCTGCCTAATGAAAGGCTATAAATTTTCTAATGCCAACTCATCTCAATTCCTTGCTAAACCTCCCTGATAATTCTGTATATTTTTAATCTTATCTGATCCTTATAAATCTCAGAGTTGATGTTTTGGATTTTTGTTTCGTTTGTTTATTTGCTTGGCTGCGCCCCAGCATGCAGAAATTTCCCAGGATATGGATCAAACCCATGCCACAGCAGAGACCCAAACCGCAGCAGTGGTAACACCAGATCCTTCATCTGCTGAGCCACCAGGGAACTCCTCAGAGTTCAGTTTTAATTAGGTGATTTTTTTTGTCTCAAGGAGTAAGTATATTGCCATTCAGTATACTTACCAAGGCATATTATACAGTTAGTATCTATTATGCTTGACTAACTTTTTGGTAAGTATATGCACACTGAATTTCAGCCTGTTTTTTTTTCCCCCAAACTGTGTCCTTGTGTTGGAGTTAATCATTAAAAGTCAGTTTTCCTACCCAGTGTGCCTGACTACAGAGAAGATTAGTGTTCAAACCCCTCTTAACTTGGCTGAATCTCCATTGCTTTGCACAAGTGGCATGGCTTTCCAAAATGGTAAGCAATTCTTGGTAACCTTCCAAATAAAGTGTACTCTTCTCTTGATTTATACAGCAGTAACCTGGAAAAATTAGAAAATCTTAAAAGCATTCAAAAATAATATTTTTCATGTATAAAAGTGATTTACACTCTTGGCTCAAAAAATTTAAGTGGATGTCTTTAATATACCTAATATCAGAAATGTAAGAGCTACAAGGGAGTTTTCATTATATGACATTTTCTACGAAATGAAGGATATAAAATATCCCAGTCCTATAGTGTCCCTTCCCCCACAGTTCTTGTGACAAAGAATAACACCTCATACAAATTTCAATATTTCTCTATAGGCTCCCATTGAGAACCACATCTGTTAGACTGGAAATTAAGGCAAGAGCCAAATCATGGAGAGTTTGTAATATATGTAAATGACTTGAGGTTTATCTTTAGTATAATAAGAAGCTATGGAAAATTTTTAAGCCAGAGAGTAACATGATAGCATTTATATTTTAGAAAATATAATTGGTCTACCAATGTACAGAATGATTTAGAGGGTGTTTCTGTAGCAAACTGAAGAACTTAAATAGTCCAGGTGAGAGACAATGGAAACTTTAACCATAATGGCTTGAAATAAACTATTTAGAAATTAGATTATTAAAGATTGGTCCTAAGAGGGCAGAAAAGGAAAGGAAGACATAAAGGATAAGTGGTCAATGTAGAAAAAACTAGAGAAGAATCTAATTTGGAATTTAATCTTATATATCTCATTTTCCTCTGAATTTAAACTATTTAAATATATATGAAGATATTTCCATCTTTAAAGGTTTTTTCTTAACCTTCTAATGTTCCTTGAAGTCAGTTTATAATTCCCTAGGAAAAAAAACAGAGATTTCATATACAAAAACTATATACATGTAGAAATGTTATTAATAAAATTATCACTTAAAAATTTGAAGTGGTCTTTTAATAATCTTTGAGTATATTTAAACTTTTTCCATAGATTCCATATTAATGGAGATTAGCAAGGTAATTACCTTGTATTTCCAAGTATTTGGCACTGGATTTTCTCAGAGCCAATCCAGTTGTAATACTTGATACATTTAAACTTTTTTAAAATTAAGTATTCATTTTCTTCCTTCTCAGATTTATGCTTTACTTTACACATATAATGAGATGTAAAAATGAAGTTTAGAAGTGAGTAATGTAAATGCTTAGACAGGATAGAGTTCTTATACCAACATGTTTCTAACCTTAATGGACACTAGAATAATCTGATTGCTTCTTAAGAACATACCTAGAACTTCTTTTTTAATCACATAGTGGATTTATTTACAAAATGAAAGAATTCTATTTAAGCTAGATATTAATGGACATAAATCTGAAATCTAGAAGCAGCTTGGCCAATACCAGTAAATGACAAATATCTGTCCAAAACAGTTCCCTTCTAAACATTTACTTTACAGAACATGACTCTTACCTGTCTATCACGAACCTCAGACGAACAAAGTAACCAGAAGAGGTCTTATAGGTCACATGTGTCCCAAAGATCACAGTGCTTTGCATCATGTCACTCTGGCATTGCCTGACTGGACCAGGGATGTGCAGAATAAGAATTCCAGCAAGTCTGGAGGGCAGTTCAGGAATATGATTGATTTATGTATTTGTTCATTTATTTAATCCTTAGTAAGCAATTTGATTAATGTAGGTAGTATTTAGATTATTATACTTTGAAAGATGTGGTACCTATATACAATGGAATACCACTCAGCCATACAAAGAATGAAATGATGTAATTTGTAGCAACTTGGATGCAACTAGAGATTATCATACTAAGTGAAGAAAGAAAGAGAAAGACAAGTACCATACAATGTCACTTATATGTGGAATCTAAAATACGACAGAGATTAACCCATCTACAAAACAGAAACAGACTCACAGACATAGAGAACAGACTTGTGGTTGCCAAGGGGGAGGGAGGAGAGAGTGGGATGGACTGGGAGTCTGACGTTAGTAGATGCAAATTATTGCATTTAGAAAGGATAGACAACAAGGTACTACTGTCAGCACAGGGAAGTATATCTAATCTCCTGGGATAGACCATGATAGAAAATAATATTAAAAAAGAATGAGTCGCTTTGCTGTACAGCAGAAATTGGCACAACATTGTAAATTAACTTTATTTTCATAATAAAAGATTATACTTTGAGAAACAGTGCTATATCCAAGGAATATTTTACTATGCTCTATTCTGTCGCTTATAAGTAGAATAGAATAGAGTTTGTTGTCTCCAAGCCTATAAATATACTAGTTTTCTTCAGAGTGGAGTGATCTATATTTTTCCTTAAGAAAAGTTAAATTATATTAGGTAAAAAAAAAATTCATATGTGCTAAAAATTACATGAAGCAGCCAGACCATCTCAATAAAGCACTCTCTGATACTCTTTCCTAGCATTGGGTTGGGGGTTGGTTGTTGGTGGTTATCTAATTCAGTGATTATCCACCTTGGCTGATAATCACCTGAGTAATTTTAAAACATCCTTATACTCAAATCACACCCCAGACTATCTAAGAATATCTGGAGGTAAGGCCCAGCCATTTTACAAAATCTTCCAGGTAATTTTGATGTATAGCCAAGATTGCAAATCACTCACCAAATACACTGATCAATGATTAGCCAAAACAGGGTGGCAGCACAGCTGAGAGGTAAAAGAAGAGCGCTTTTCAGGTATCCTAATGTGATGGTTAATTTTATCCGTCAACTTGGGGGGACTAAGGCATGCCCAGAGAGCTGGTGAAACATTATTTGTAAATGTGTCTGTGAGGTTTTTCTGGGAGAGATTAGCCTTTGAATCAAAAGACTGAGAAAAGAAGGTGGGTACCATCCAAGCAGCTGTGGCCCAGAATAAATTAAAATGACGAGGAAGCGTGAATTTTCCTCTTCTTCCTGAAGTGGGTTGTTCTGCTCTCAGAACTTGGTACTCCTAGTTCATAAGCCTTCAGATTCAGGCTGGATCACACCACCAGTTTTCCTGTTTCTTCAGGTTGCAGACGGTAAAACATGAGTCATCGCAGTGTCCATATCACATAAGCCAACTCTTGTGATTAATTAATTAATACCCTATTGTTCTGTTTTTCTGAAGAACCCTGGCTAAAACACTTAAGAATCTCACTTGTGGCCTCTTAAATAGGGGCTTGGACACTATTTTCGTGTCACCTTTCTCCTAACATGAATTAATTTTCAGAGTAAAAAACCCATTTTGAAGAACTAACTTGATTAAACGTATAAATAATAAACTTCCTTTCAAAATTTATCAATATTTATAATTGATTCAAGTTAACCACAATTTCCAAGGCATACAAGTCCTTCCATTTCTCCCTGGGCCACTGCAATCCTCTTAAAATTTTCAATTGTATGGGTCAAACTAGAAAAGAAAAATCTGCATTTCACTTTTGGCCTTTGGTAGCCCATTACTTCACAAGTAAATGTAAGCAAAAATAGTTGTAAGTGGGACCACTTGGAACCAACATAAAAACACAGAATTTTTCATTTAAAAACAGCTATTTAAATCATTTTTAAAAAGAGGTCTTTCTACAAAAGACATGTACTTGCAAGTTTTCTTTCTTTCTTTTTTTTTGGCCAACCCTGTGACATGTGGAAGTTCCCAGGCTGGGGGATCCAACCCATGCCACAGTTATGGCCTGTGCCAGAGGTGCGGCAACACCGGATCCTTAACCCACTGCACCACACAGGAATTTTCAAGTATTTTTATAGATATTTTTCTTGATTTTTGTTAAAATGCCATTTTAAATAGAAAAAAAAAATCATTGTTTCTGGAACCGAGACCTTAGAAAAGAACAGGTATAGAAATATTGTCTGTTTCTTTAAAAAAAAAGCAATGCCTTTATAATAGCGAAGTTTTTCATGCCTAACACATAATTAGTAATCAGATTCCTGAAATGAGTTAATACTGACAGAAAGTACACCTATTACTGCTCACTGATGTGTCTCAGTAGATGTGTTAGTTTTCAAGGGCTGCCAAAGCAAATTATCCTGAACTTGGTGGCTTAAAATAATGGAAATTTATTCACTGACAGTTTTGGAATTAGGAAGTCTGAAATCAAGGTTTTGGAAGCGTTTGTTCCTTCTGGAGTCTCTGAGGAAGACTCCACTTCACATTTCTCTCCTCGCTTCTGGTAGCTCTGTCAATCCTTGGCATTTTTTAGTTTGTGAACACAACACTCTAATTTCTACAAACCAGCTTTATTCACATGGCTAGCTCCTGTGTTTCTGTATGTTTTTTCCTTTTCTCTCTCATAAGGATGCTCGTTGAAATAGGATCCAAAATAATCCAGAATGATCTCGTCTTGGGCTCCTTTCCTTAATTACACCTGAAAATATAGTCACATTCCGAGGTTCCAAGTGGAGGAAGATTTACTCCAGGAAAGCAAATTAATTCTTCTCTTCAAAATATTCTACTTAAAAAGAGGTAGGAACAAACACTGGGTCTAACTTTAAACAACTGAAGTTAAAGTTCCATTCTGGTCACTCTCTAGCTGCATGGCTTGGGGAGTCAGAACTTAAATAAAACTTAATTTTCATTTGCAGAAAGAGGATGATACACCTACCCTATCTCTTGTGCAAAATTGTTGGAATCAAATGAAGTGCAAAAGTAATATGAATTAGAAGAGTGTAACCTACAAACACCTTTAATATTTTTTTAAATGTATAAAATAAAGGTTAACTTTCCCATCTTTGATTTATTCACCACACCCAGAATGCAGCTTTCAATATTGTTTTCTTTGAAATGTGGCAAGAACAAAGATGTATGTGAAGTAATTTGATGCTTTTTTTTCCAAATGTCTTAAAATATCTATCCCATTTCTATACTGAAAGCAATTTTTAGTCATTTCATTAAAACTTCCCAGAGATTTCAACATGATTTTTACAGATACAATATTTCAACATTATAAATCATGTAATTACAATAATACACACTATTGGCAAAAACAGATCTGAGGATACACACTCGACACTTAGTAGGCATTCAGTTCAACTGCTGGATGCAGTAGGTGTAGTCATACTTAAGAGAATATTAGTTACTGGTTTTGATCATTTGGGGGACATTAATCAGTATGATTTATAGAAGGGAATGGCGAGTTTGAGCTAATGAAGCTGTTAGGTTACCTGACGTTTAGTTAAGGGAGCTTTTCTTCCTCTATAATTCCTTATCCATCAGGAAATAATTGTTGCTGTTCCCCAACTTCTGAATTCTTAATCAAAACTTCTACCTATGTTTTAAAAAATGTTAATGCATTTTTTAACTATCAATTTGTATTTGTATTTAAACATCACATGAAACATCAATGTTTTAGTTCTCTACAATTAGATAATCATTGACCCAGTGACTTAAGTCTCCAGCATTGTCACTGCTATGGCATGAGTGCCATCCCTTGTTTGGGAATTTCCACGAGCCAGTGGCATGGCCAAAAAAAATTAGATAATTATATTTTCTTTAAAAATCTGTACTTATTCCCAGAGAAGGTTTGCATTTTTGTTTCAAAATACATATATATTTATGGAGAGAGGTCTTTATTGTTGAGCAATTTTACCATAAACACAAAGCTATTATGATGCTGAAATAACATGCAGGTTAATTATCAAGGACAATAAACTATGGATTTAAATCATGATAGTTGCTCCAAAGCCAAGAAAATATGAAAACTATATAAGACTTTTATTTGCCTTCTGAGAGAACTGCTAGAGCAGTATTTAAATTATATGATACTCTGTAGTAGCTACCTAATGACTGCCATTTTGTAAGAGTCTTCAACAGATGTTTCTAATTTGATTGATTTCAACCTTGCATGGCTTAGATGAGCACAATTTAAACTGAAGTTAAAACCCACTTCTGGAGTTTCCATCATGGCTCAGTGGTTAACAAACCTGACTAGCATCCATGAGGACACAAGTTTGATCCCTGGCCTCACTTAGTGGTTAAGGATCCAGTGTTGCTGTGAGCTGTGGTGTAGGTTGCAGACAAGGCTTGGATCCCATGTTGCTGTGGCTCTGGTGTAGGCCAGTGGCTATAGTTCCAGTTGGACCCCTGCCTGGGAACCTCCATGTGCCATGGGTGCAGCCCTAAAATTTTTTTTTTAAATGATAAAACCCACTTCTTATCTGCACAGCAAAGGAAACCATTAAAAAAAAAAAAAAAAGACAACCTATGTAATGGGATAAAATAGTTTCAAATGATGCAACTGACAAGGCCTTAATCTCTAAAATATATGAACAATTTATACAACTCAACAGTAAAAAAACCAACAAGCCAATTGAAAAATGGGCAAAAGACCTGAATAGACATTTCTCCAAAGAAGATATACAGATGACCAACAAGCACATGAAAAAATGCTGAACATTACTGATTATTAGAGAAATGCCAATCAAAAGTACTATGAGATACCACCTCACACCTGTCAGAATTGCCATCATTAGAATAGATTTATAAGGAGATCCTGCTGAATAGCATTGAGAACTATGTCTAGATACTCATGTCGCAACAGAAGAAAGGGTGGGGGAAAAAAACTGTAACTGCAATGTATACATCTAAGGATGACCTGACCCCCTTGCTGTACAGTGGGAAAATAATAATAAAAAAAAAAAAAAAAAAAAGAATTGCCATCATTAATAAGTCCACAAATAACAAATGCCGGAGAGGATGTGGAGAAAAGGGAACCCTTCTGCACTGTTGGTGGGAATGTAAATTTGTACAACCACTATGGAAAACAGTATGGAGGTACCTCAGAAAACTAAATATAAAACTACCACATGACCCAGGAATCCCAGAAAAAACTTTCCTTGAAAAAGACACATGCACCCAAATGTTCATTTCAGCACTATTCACAATAGCCAAGACATGGAAGCAAAAATGTCCATAGACAGATGAATGGAGTAAGAAGATGTGGTATATATACACAACAGAATACTATTCAGCCATTAAAAAGAACAAAATAATGCCATCTGCACAACATGTATGGAACTAGAGACTCTTATACTAAGTGAAGTTAAGCCAGAAAGAGAAAGACAAATACCATACTTATATGTGGAATCTAATATATGGCACAAAGGAGCCTTTCCACAGAAAAGAAACTCATGGATTTGGATAAGAGATTTGTGGTTGCCAAGGGGGAGGGGGAGGGAGTGGGATGGACTGGAAGTTTGGGGTTAATAGATGCAAACTATTGCCTTTGGAATGGATATAAAATGAGATCCTGCTGTATAGCACTGGGAACTGTATCTAGTCACTTGTGATGGAGGATGGTGAAGGATAATGTGAAAAAAAGAATGTATATGTATATATATATGTATGCATATGTATATATGTAATGAGATCCTGCTGTATAGCACTGGGAACTATATCTAGTCACTTGTGATGGAGCATGGTGAAGGATAATGTGAAAAAAAGAATGTGTATATATATATATATATATATACACACATATGTATGTATATGTATATATGTGTGTGTGTGTGTGTTTGAGACTGGGTCACTCTGCTGTACAGTAGAAAAGTGACAGAACACTGTAAACCAACTATAATAAACAAAATAAAAAATCATTAAAAAATAAAAAAATAAAACCCATTTCTTATCTGAATCAAAATCCATAGTATGGGGCATTACAGAAAGACTAGTTGTTTGTTTAAAATTTCTCAAACCTGAAAACATCAATAAAATTAGAACTATACTATATTCAAGAAGAGAAAGGGTATGGTACCTTCAGTTCAGTTGCACATCAGTGGAAAACAAGGATGCAGCTATACTCAGAGGTTGATATCAGCTTGGTTCGGCTTTTACACACCTTTCTCAGAGATAAGGAATTCTAACAACAGAATACCAAATACTCAACATACTTCCGGAGTATGTGGATAGATAGGTATTATATGCCCATTACTTATGAGCACAACATATATGATGGTGGCCTTTGATAATTAAATAAAAATGTATTACTACAAAATATGTAGCCCTATTTACCTGTACATTCCTACATCTATATTACTCCTCACACTTTAGATTATTTAAAGTTTCTATTTCACTGTTCTTACCGCTGTGTGCTAGGACCTAATCTGATTTTTTTTCACCTTTACAAACCCATCACTGAATATGTTGCCAAGTAGATAATAGACATTCGATTAAGTATCAGATTAATTATAAGTAACAACGAAAATCAGCAAATATTAAATGGATTACAAGTTAAAAATGAATGACTGAATGTCTTTGCGAGGTTTTAAGAATTTAAGGATTGGGAGTTCCCATCGTGGCGCAGTGGTTAACGAACCCGACTAGGAACCATGAGGTTGCGGGTTCGGTCCCTGCCCTTGCTCAGTGGATTAACAATCCAGCATTGCTGTGAGCTGTGGTGTAGGTTGCAGACGCGGCTCGGATCCCAGTGTTGTGGCTGTGGCGTTGGCTGGTGGCTGCAGCTCCGATTTGACCCCTAGCCTGGGAACCTCCATATGCTGCGGGAGCGGCCCAAGAAATGGCAAAAAAAAAAAAAAAAAAAAAAAGAATTTAAGGATCAGTTATACATCCTAGTGAAGTAATATATCCATTGTTTTAAGGAAATCAAGGAGATGAAATTAATTAATACAAAAAGTAAGACTGTTCATAAGGCCAGCTAGATTATTTCTAAATGTACCAAAGGATGATGGGAGAGATGATGATGAATTTTGGCAGGGATCAATAAGGTATTGGGATAAGAAAAATTTTGGCAGAAAAACTGACAGTGAGTTGACTTTGGAGTAATTAACAGTAATTCCACATCAGGTACATAGAGAGGAATTTCAGACAGAGGAAAAGCCCCATCATAAAAACAAACCAAAAACCCCACTAAGGTATGAAATGCAAGTATGCTCAGTATGTTAGGTTGTAATTATATCGTTCTCTATCTAGATTTTAACAACTAAGAGCATCCTATTTTCCCTCGAGTAAACATGATGTTCAGCATCCTTCTTAATATGAAATGTGGGTGATCCTCGTGTTAATTTAGTTTTGCCAAAAGATCAAGTTCACTGTTATGACGAAATCCTCTAAAGGTCACACATTTTATCCAGGAAAAAAGTTCCAAAAGAGCAGTGTTTCACACTTCCACGAGAATTTTATAAAATGTGTCATAAAGTGTTATTTGACCACCATAAGGAACAAACACCAAATCTAGTTTCATCAAGGCTCTTAGGAACTTATTTCTCTTGAATGATATTAAAATATCTATGAGGATAGAAAGCCCAGAGATAAAACCATGCACATATGGTCAGCTAAATTACAACAAAGGAGGCAAGAATATACAATGGAGGAAAGACAGTCTCTTCAATAAGTTGTGCTCAGAGAACTGGACAGCTACATCTAAAAGAATGAAATGAGAACATTCTCTAACATCAACCTCCATAATAAACCCAAAATTGATTAAAAATCTAAATCTAAATGTAAGGCCAAATAATATAAAACTCAGAGGAAAACATTGGTAGAACACTCTGTGATATAAATCTCAGCAATATCTTTTTTGATCCACCTCCTAGAGTAATGCAAAAAGAAAACAAAAATAAGAAAATGGGACCTAATTAAACTTGAAAGCTTTTGCACAGCCAAGGAAATTATAAGCAAAACAAAAGGAAAACCCACATAGTGGTAGAAAATCTTCACAAATGAAGCATACAACCAGGAATTAATCTTCAAAATATGTAAATATCTCATGCAGCTTTATATAAAAATCCAAATCAAAACTACATCGAAGTATAACCTCATACCAGTCAGAATGGCCATCATCAAAGAGTCTATAAACAATAAATGCTGGAGACGGTGTGGAGAAAAGTGTACCTTCCTACACTGTTGGTGGGAATGCAAACTAGTACATCCACTACGGAGGACAGTGTATAGGTTTATTAAAAAAACAAATATAGAACAAACATATGATCCAGCAATTCCACTCCTGGGCATATATCTGGAGAAAACCATAATTCAAAAAGATCCTTGCACCCCAGTGTTTATTGCTGCACTATTTACAATAGCCAAGACATGGAAGCAACCTAAATATCCATCCACAGAAGAATGGTTAAAGAAGATGTGATACATACATACAAGGGAATATTATTCAGAACATTGTCAGAGAAATTAACAAATAAAACACAACAAAAGCAAAATTAAAATTCAAAACAGAATAAAAAGTATCTCTTCTGGACTCTTCCTTTCAAAACACAGGTCCCCATAGGAAAATTTAAAGAACCCATGACAAATGAAAGGTTTGGGAAAATCATGAGCTGAAACTGAGTAAGAGAAAATCCATCCCCCTTCTTAGAGTGCTTTGCAAATATTGTCTATCTTTCCATGCAGGTGAACTACATAAGAAACCAGCAAAGACACAAAGGTGTGACTAGTAAAATAGGAAGAAAATCATTAGTAAAATGCAAATTCAACCTTACTCGATATCACTATACACTTTGTGGATTCATGGTCAAACACCTTCATTTTAAAGAGTCCCCAAACTGGAAAGAACTCAAATGCCCATTACAGGTCAAACTGTTATGTAGCCAAACAATGTAATATTGAACAGCAATAAAACATAATAACCTATTGATCCACACAACAATATAGATAAACATCACAAAATCATGCTGAGTGACAGGGCCAAGCAAAGAAGAGTGTGTATATCCTGTATGATACCATTTATATTCTATTTTAGAAAATGCAAACAAATCTATAGTGGCAAAAAGCAGAGCAGTGGTTTCCTGGGGTAGAGGCCCTGGTTTCCTGGGGTAGAAGCCCAGGTTTCCTGGGTAGGAACAAGAGGGAGTGTTTAAATAAGATGGCAAGGAAACTGCTAGGGTTAATGAATATGTTATCTTGTATAAGGTCATGGATGAATATACATGTAAGATAAAATCTGTTAAATTATATACTTCATATGTCTGCAGTTGATCATGTGGCAACACTTCAATAAAGTTGATTAAAAACCAAACCAAACCGGAATTCCCATTGTGGCTCACCAGGTTAAGAACACAACACTGTGTCCCTGAGGATGTAGATTCGATCCCTGGATTGCTCAGTGGGTTAAGGGGGCATTGCTGCGAGCTGCAGTGTAGGTCACAGACATGGCTCAGATATGGCTTTGCTGTGGCTGTGGCTTAGGTCTGCAGCTACAGCTTCGATTTGACCCCATCTCAGGAAATTCCATATGCCACAAGCGCGGCCCTAAAAAGAAAAGATAAATAAAATAAGAGTTCGCTCTACATTGTCAAAATAAGTAAATAGCAATTTCTTTTCTTTTTTTCTTTTTTCTTTTTGTCTTTTTGCCATTTCTTGGGCCACTCCCGCGGCATATGGAGGTTCCCAGGCTAGGGGTCGAATCGGAGCTGTAGCTGCCAGCCTATGCCAGAGCCACAGCAACGCGAGATCCGAGCCGCGTCTGCAACCTACACCACAGCTCATGGCAACGCCGGATCGTTAACCCACTGAGCAAGGGCAGGGATGGAACCCGCAACCTCATGGTTCCGAGTCGGATTCGTCAACCACTGTGCCAGGAGGGGAACTCCCAATAGCAATTTCTTTTGAAGGCCTAAACTTTTTATTGCACCATTTAAATTCTTTCAATTACTTTGGAATCTTGGGTTCATCTTTATTTTTTAATTGCCCAAAACTGTTCTTTATAATCTTTATTCATATGAGCTTGTGGCACACTTAAATATAATGTGCAAATCAAATTACAGCAAGAACTTTATCATTTTGTCAATATTACAACATAAAACACAAAATGCAAGCAGGTGGAAAAGGTGTTAATGGCCTTTTAGAAAATACATGTATAAAAATAATCTCAATGCTTTATGATTATCACGATTATAGAAGTACAAACATTTATACAGCTGTATCAGAATGCAGTGTGTTGTTAATTTACATTTTAATAGTATTGAATATGTTTATGCCTTAATTTAACCAGCCTAAGAGAGTTTTCTAGCATTGTTTCTTTTTTTTTCCACGTTAATGTGTGTAAATGTACATTTAGAATTTTAAAATCCCAATTTTGCACATAAAACAAACTACAGTAGCAATCTCCTGAATGAAACTATAAAAAATATAAGTTGCGTAACTCTCCTGAAATGCATGGCCAGATAGCTGAGAGCTACTGAAACATACTACCAAAAACCTTCCTGGTAATAAACTTGAGCAGTTTTCTAATGCCAAGTGACTTTGCTATTTCAGGAGCTATAAGCTGCACTTAGTTGAAGATGTCATAATTATTTCCCTAATGCTATTTTGCTTGGCATGCGAAAATAAAGAATGAAAAACTCTCCCTGATGAAAATAAACGTAGCTCCCATAAGCTCTTGTGAATTTAAGTTGAAAATATTTTTCCTAAACATCTTTATTAAAATGTATTAATATCAGAAATCTATTACTCAATGTCAGTAGTGCTTATTATGCGTCAAGCATTGTTCTAAATGCTATCTAGATATTAATTCTTTCAATTCTCACCAAAAACTATGAGGTAGATAATACTATCTTTCTAACTTTAACAGAAGCAAAAGTTTTGTTCAGGGAGTTGAGGGTGTTATGGATTGAATTATGTCCCCTGGCCCAGTTCAGATGTTGAAGTCCTACCCTTCAATACCTCAGAATGTGAACTTAGAAATTGAAGAAGTAGTTAACTTCATAGGCCGTCACGCCAAAGTAGGGTGGGCCTCCAATCCAATATGATTTGTATCTTTAAAAAAGGAGAAATTTGAAGAAAGACACACATGCACAAGGCAAATGTGAAGCTGAAGGCAAAGGTCTGGGTGATGTGGCAAAAGCTAAGCAATGCCAAAGATAGCCAGCAAACCACCAGCAGGTAGGAGAGAAGCATGGAACAGATTCACCACACAGTCCTCAGAAGGAACGAACCCTACCAACGCTTGAATCTCAGACAGCTATTTCCAAACACTGTTGAGACAATAAATTTCTATTATTTAAGACTTCCCATTTGCAGTACTTTGTCACAACAGCTCTTGTAAATGAATACAGGGAGAGAATCCAGGTATCTGGCTCCAGAGTATACACTGTGTTGTATATTCCTGGAAAGGATTAATTATACTGTAATTCTTTATCAGAAAGGAGAAAGTCTTAGTTTTCAGAAGGGGAGAGATGACGGGGAGGAACTGTGCAGGCAGGAATGTCCTGTTGTGCCAGTGAGAGGGAGTCCAAGATCATTAACACAGGAGAAGCAGGAGGCCTCACATGTATTGGAGATGGAGCTGGAACGAGGAGAAGGAGAGAGCCTAGTGGAAAGTAAGGGAGACTGCACTGAGAGAGGTAAAATCAACTTAGAAAAACTTCACTTGTTTTTCAAATGTGTCTAAAAGCTTGTGTCTAAATCCTGGTGTGATAAGAAGTCCAAGGAACAGGTGAAAAAACGGTATTCACTGCAAAACCAAGAGGATGGCTAGAATTACAGCGAATGACCCCTGTCACAGAATAGCTGTCATAAATAACTTCAAGCATATCTGGTTTAAAATTTCAGACCAAGTGATCTGAAAAAGGCAATGACTTCCTCCAATACCTTACATTGAGAAAATAACTTGCTCTGAGAAGTTCTTATGTGTTTAAAAAAAACAAAACAAAACAAAACAAAAAAAAACAAAAAAAAACCCCTCCTGTTGATGTCTAGTGTACCCAAATATAAATCTATTATATCCCTTTCTCCTGTTGTCTTGTTTGTTGTTTGTTTAGTTTTGGTAGAGGACCTATTATATTCTTTCTGGAAGTGTATGCAATTTTTTTTTTCTTTGCAAGATAAAGCAATATCAAATCTCAATGTTTACAAGCACAGCTCTGACAGGGTCTGCTCTGGTTCCACAACATTGAGTTCAAGAACACTCTTGCACCAGGCAGTACTGCAGTGGAGAGTTTAAGAAAGATGACTTAAGTCGTTATTCAGGGACTACAATGTTGGACAATGTTTAACTCGCTAGATTAATGAAGTACCCAGGGCTGAGGTAGGGTGGTAGCCAGCACATGTCTGAATTAAGATACATGATGGACTGCTCCAGCCTTATGTAACTGTGTATCTCATGCTGTATCTGGAGGAAACTGGTATGCTCCTAATAGTTTCAGGTAACCTTTACATATGGAGACTTTATCATTTGAAACTATGCATTTGTTGGTAAAAGGTTGGAGGACGGGAAGCTCTTTCCTCTCTCAGAGAATGTGGCTGCTTTCTATGCTCTGCATCCTATTGTAAGATACATTCCTTTCTTTCATATCCTAAATTAAGTAAAAGCTTTTTCTCACTTTTCTATCTCAGTTTAATATTGATTATTACCCACAGAGTTGTAGTACATTCTTTATCTAGGATGCAGGGAAATTTCACTAGGTTTTTTCTATCTGTCTATCTATTTCTCTGTCTTTCTACTTATCATCTGTCTACCTATTGATCTATCATCTTTTATCCTGCTTGGTACTCAGTGTAACCATTCACTTTGAGAATGAATATTATCTTTAGCTAGAAAAATGTTAATATTATATCTTTGAATATTGCCTCTACTCCTCCTTTTGAATTAGATCTATCCTTTTTGGATCTTCTTTTATACACTCCCTATATTTTATGTTTTTGAGATATTGTTCATCTCTTTGACTTCTTAACCATGTAAATTTCCCAGATTCAAATATCCATGTCCCTAATTAGCTTTTTGTATGAACCTATTTTATTTTTATTTGGTCATTATTTATTTTTATTTCCAAGATTTCTATTTTGTTAAATTTTGAAATGACTAATTTCAGAAATTAAATATACTTTCTTACTCTAAATATATGAATTATATTTTAAGTTTCTTTGAGTTCATTCTCATATTTTCTGTGATACTAATTCTACTGACTAAATTTGGTGCCACTATTTCACAGTGTTATATTTTTAAAAATTGGTGATTTGGGCTTATCTATCTGAGAGTCTCTGATGGTGGTCCTGTGATTACCACTGTTTAGTGTCCTGAGACATTCCTATTCTGAATTTTAAGAACGGAATTAGTTCAAAGTCAAATTACTCACCTATATATTTTCTTTCTGGGATATAAGTAGAAATTATTCATTAGTGTTAACCGTATTGATTCTATTCTTCACATTTGAAAATCAATTTCTTTGAAAAGTAGCATAAAGCAAATATAGAAGTCATTTACTCATATTTACTCAGCTTTGGCAAGATGAACAAAGGCAAATAGCATGAAGTCACACATAAAGGTTAAGGAATGGAGAGGGTTTATCAGTGAATGTCTCAGGTCAGTTCCTCTAGAAGCAGAGCCTGAGATGAAAATTCTGGTATTTTGAGAGTCTGCTCTCAGGAGAATGGGAGAGAAGGAGGCAGAATAGGACATGGAGAGAAAGTTAGGCAGGGGTGTGGTCCTCACTGGAGTCTAAATTCACCCTGGTGCCATGACGACCCCCAAAACACAATTTAAGCCCCAGAGTTGCTCCTAACTTGAGGAAAGAGGGATGACCTCTTATACCCCCATGTCATTCATTCTTTAGCCTCCTGCTGACCCAGTAGTAGGGAGTGGCTAGCATAATTATCTATCCAGCCAAGGCATTTCTCTGGAGATGGCTCAGCTGTGAATTCTTTGCAACCAGCATTCACAGCAGGAATGTTCATGAATTTGGTAGTTTAGGTGTTAAACTAGCAGCTTGAAGTCATCCATGATGAGAAATTTTACACAATAGAAATAGGCAGGTACTACACATCAGGGGTTTTTCTTTCTTTTTTTTTCCAGGTAGCCATTTTACCTGCACACCACTGATCTGGTAGATAAGTAAAATGATCCTTGATAGGGATTTGGGTAGTGCATGGAAAAACCCTTGCAATTTACTCCTAATACCACTCATATCCACTTCTTTCTCCTTCCAAGAGTCTGGTTGGTTATATTCTGAGAAAACTTATTAAAGAAAGATTTGAGGGATGAGCTAAAGGTGCTACCTCAGGTACGGGTTCTGCAGCCTACCTGATATTCATTACCCCCCTTCTCTAACACACACTCAAGATTTCCTTTCTCTTGTACAGCACCTTTGTGGGGGTAAGTGCTCTGCCTGGTTACTCTGCTCTGGTGGGGCTACACTTCCTTTATTTACTCATTTACAGTTAAAACTGGGCATAGGAATAATAAGAGATGCCCAGTAGACTACCTAGGTACTAAACATATTTCTCCAAACCCCTTTCCTCCTTATGATATCCAGGGACCATCAGTAACTTCTTTCTGTGCTCTGTGATCTATTGAAACTCGTTTCCATAGAGAGGAAGCTATAGCTGTGTGTTTGTGGAACTCCTACTTGTGTCCCCTGGCAGAACCCAAGACCTCTAGGACAACAATGTTGATTTTGTGGGGTCAGGAGACGTGAACTTCACAGCCAAGTGAGTCACTGGGAGTGACGGTAAAATAGGCCACTCCTACATGCACTTCTTGTATTCTACCTAGTGGGGACAGGGCATCTAATAGTATATAATGGCTATTTGTTGAAGATATAAGTCACAGCCTTGGAATGTCCAGGCCATCCAGGTTCTTTTGTACTACATTATGACAGGGAGCAAGAGAATGAATGTAGCCTTGGGACAAGACTATTGTCAATCTCATATAAATGTAAGTTATTTCTGATACTCCATCCAGATGGGTATTGAAATGATAGCATCTTTCAGAACAATAGTTTTACCACTTACCCAAGACCACATGTTAATTATGTTAATAAAGATACCATGTGAGGCATAGCAAGAGCAATCAGGGCTTCTTCTTGATTAACTTATGGTAGTCTATTGTTATCTGCCGTTTTTACTCTGGTCTTCTTCACCTGAATGGAGAATAAAATGATTAATTAGCATTGATCCTTAAGTATTTGTATACCTACTGTTAGAACTTGCGAGTGCATTAATCATCACCATTCCTTTTAAGATTGGATGCTATTTTTATTTACCATCTTAGTAAGAGGGGAAAAGTTTCAAGGGCTTTCACTTTGGTTTTCCTACTGCAATGGATCTCACTCTACTGGACAACCAACATGTGAGAGTTTTACAACTGCAAATTATTTCATTTGTGGTTATACAATTAGAACCAGGAAGATAACTACTGATTAGGTCCATGGACTCTGGATTTGGGACTCCATTTATAAACAGATCTCTAATGCCCTAGTTGAGCATGGAGAAAATGATGCTTTCTGTCACCAAGGTTAGGGCCCCGGACGTATTCTGATCTTGTTGCTTACCTTACTTCTAAAACACAAATGATACCATAAAACTTCATCTAAGCTAGGATCCTGTTTTTTTCATTGCTATCATGGGGCCCAGCTTTGTAACAGCATCTCCTACCATCAGCACTGTCTTACAAAGGATAGCTGCCACTACACTCAGTGAACTTCTGTTGTTCCCCTCATCAACACATTTTTTTTTTCCTTTGGAAAAATGAGGGGAAAAACACAGCTGCTGGGTCTCCCTGCCTCATATAGTAAACCCTGTCTAACATTGCTACTTTTCCGAATATGTTTATCTCTTTCTCCATAGACTTTCTTCCAAAGATATGCTGGTATTTCTATTTCATATGGCTATTACTTCTTTAGAGGCAACAGAGCCACATATTAGACACAATTCCTGCAGCCTTTACTAGAGAGGTAAACTCTCTGCCATAAGAGAGTACCCCATGTCAACGGATTCTCCCTTACGAAACTTTATATTCAATCCTCCCCTTGATACTCCCACCTTAAGTATATATTCTCAGGCATTCTTAGCTAGTTACTGCTATATATGTTAGCCAGCTCCTGCAGCTCCTTTGTTGTATAATCCCTTCTTTCATTACCATACTCAGCACTTCAAACTATGTTAAAATATAACCCTAATCATGGGTTTGCTGATCAGGAGGGAAAGTGGAGGTATATCCTAAAGAGGACAAGCATTGTCTTCTAAGGCATAATATTCAAACAAGTGATGTGAGGAATATAATCACCTTTCCAACTGGTAAAAGGAATGTTTCTGCAGACCTAGAGTTCAGGAAAATCTGGAAGCTCAATATGCTCAAGTTCATTCACTCATATATCACCATCTTCAGTCTGAGGGACTTGACTCCTTCCCTTAAAGAGACTACTTTTTTGCAAAAAGACTTCATTAGGCTGATAATGTCAGCCTTCTTTGAAGTTCTGACACTCTTGTAATTAGGTCCTGGGCCTGGTCTTTAGCTATGACTGCACACTAACTTCGGGAGATAAATTTCTTCTTAAGTTCTGCCAAGAAAGCTCCTTGGCCTTCACACTTTGTTTTATGTGTTAATAGATAAATAAACTTGAGTCTGTCATGATCTATATTCAATGAATTGATGGAACTTAGCAGCAACCTTTCTATTCCATAGTTTATAGTTTTTCCCTTGTACTTCTCTTACTCCAGAAGCACTGCACCAGTTTCAGCCCTCTCTAGGTTCCTAAAAGTGAATATTGAACACTTACGGTTACACCATTATAGGCCTATAGATAATCCACCTATGACTAGTGACGGGATCATTACCGCCCTTTGGAGGGCCAAATAATCTACTCCCCAAATGCTTTCCTTAGAGTCTGCTTCTTAGCATCACTCACAAGAAAACATTAAAACATTAACCAAGGATTCCTAGAAGCAGGTAGAGGTAGAAAGGTTCCATTCAAGATAAAAACTCTTACCAAAGTGGGTATAGAGGGAAGATACCTTAACATAATAAAAGCTATTTACAACAAACCCACAGCCAATATAATACTCCCATAGGAAGAAAAAGAATCATTATTGAGTGTAATTTAAGAGCTGTTTCTCATAGCAGAACAGGACAGAGGAATTATGACCAGCTAAATTAATTTAAAATGCTTTAACTAACTTCTACATTATCACTTATGGAGAGAAATTTTAGATTCCAAAATACCATAATTTTACCAATACTCAACTTTTTGTTTGAACTTCTATTTTAGTTTTATATAATATAAAATATTTTTAAAATACCACATCTATCAAATAATAACTGTTAAGCACACCCATGCATGATTTTTAGTAAAATATATCTGTGCTTTAAATAACTATTTTTTAGTTGCTTTAATATTTGAGGAATTGATATTGAGTAATTAGCTTTAATATTTCAATAGACTAAGAAAATAAAAAAACTTTTAATGAAGTTAAATTTTCTAGATGGAAAAGCATGTATGTGACAATAATTGCAAATATATAATAAATTAAATTACCATTTGGAATTGCTTGATGTATAAATAGGTTTCAAAGTTAAATCATAATAAAGAAATTCTCTATATGTAATATGGTACGTGATGAGTTAGAGCTAATATTTATTCATGGTCAAGGTTTCCATATTAGACTACACATAAAGAAAATGAGCTTGTTCCTTTCAAGACTCTTAGCACATAGATACAAATTACTCACTGAAGACATGGTGGAAATGCATGATTAATGAGAACTGGTTTCAAATGTTGCTATATAATGATTCTATTAAGTGAAGAGAATGTCGATGGTGGGAGTGTTTTAGTCACACAGGAAATGAAGAAAATAAGAAAACTGTGATCAAAATAATATGCATCCGTCATGCTAAGCTAGTATAATTTTGACTAAAGACAAAAACAAAACAAAATAAAAAAAACCTGAGAATAATTAAATTGTTCCGTTTTGCCTTGCTGCATGGGTTCTGTAACTTTTAATATATATATATTTTTTCCAAAATGTGGGAGATGTGACTGCAAAAGCTGCTACACGGTCAAAGAATACTAAATAGAGATGATGACTTTTTTTTTTTAATTTTCCAAAACTTGAATACCATATATACTCTGCTTCTTCCTTTAACTTAGAGTGTGAGTAAGAAGACTTTTGGTGAGTTTCTGCTCAAAATAATACTATGCTCTCTATGTTATTGAAGTCTAGTAGTAAACCCTGGCCCTTTTTAAAACTATGAGCTTACAAAGTGGAGACAATACATATCTAGCATCTTTTATGAACTGCAGTAATAAGAGTGTAAAGGCAACCTCCTATCACTTGGCTTTCCAAGGCAGTGTTGGCTTTCCCCTCATGCCATCCTGCATTCATCTCTCTGGCTATAAATAGGCTCTGATAGAACTTATCAATATTCAATTGTATTTTCCACTGACTCAAAATTACACAGAGATTGATTTAAACTGATTATAATCTTATTAACTTTATAATATTGCTCACAAACTAGTGCAACCAAATAATATAAATTGTTCTCTCTCCACTTCCTTTATTTTTATCAATTTTAAAAATAACAATTGGTAGGCCTTAGGGCTTCTATTGTTGATAAGGAAAATGGTGTATTCCACTTTTTTCTTTTTTTTTTTTTTGCTTTTTAGGGCCACATTGCAGCATATGGAGGTTCCCAGGCTAGGGGTCGAATCAGCTGCTGCCAGCATAAGCCACAGCCACAGCAACGTGGGATCTGACCCATGTCTGTGATCTGCACCACAGCTCGTGGCAATGCCAGATCCTTAATCCACTGAGGAAGGCCAGGGATCAAACCCACATCCTCATGGATACTAGTTGGATTCATTTCCACTGAGCCACAATGGGAACTCCCTCAACATATTATTTAAATTAGATATTCCCTAAAACTAAACTTTGCTAAGGCATTCATGAACTTGTACATTTTAATACTATGAATGAAATGATGGATTTCCAATAAAAGTATAAATGTGAAGTCCTATTATAAATTAGAGTATAAATTTAGGGATAAAATAAAATGTATTAAGTGTTGCTAGAAATTTACCTTTTGTAAAGTGGATGGAGTGAAAAGTATTCGATTTATTTAGAAAATTTGGCTTTAAATCCCAAGTCAGTTGCTGGAGGTGAGTCTTTAGCAAACCACTAAACTTTCTGTAGTTAAGTTTAGTCATCTACAAAAATAGGGATAATGTCCTTGCCTGACTTACTTTTTAGTGTTCAGTGGAGGAAGTAAATGCCAAGTCACCCAGTAATTCTAAAAAAAAAGCTACAAGCTATTATGAGCTTTGATTAATGCTTTTAATGAACTAGATCTATTGTTTTTTGTGCACAAAGGTCTGAGATGCATTTAAAAAACACTGACTTGACAAGTGAGATGAATCTACATATTTAGCACAGAGAATGTCTCAATAAATCAAATGATAAATGTGGAATGATGGAGTGTCAACAATTTCCTTCAGACTATTGATTTTTTAAAGCAATTTATTACTCTTTAGATACAAGATGGAGTTGAAACTTTAGAATCTTCTTAATTGCAAAACCATACCAAGTTTATGAGGGTGATGTAGTCAGTAACAATATTTTTCATTTAATTTTGATTCATTTAAGGAAAATTCTTAAAACGTGTTATTTTTCTTAAAAAAATAGATGAAATTGTGAGGGAAGTGAAAATAAGATGTGGGTTACATGTCATTTTTTTGAGTACTTTAACCAACAGAAATAAGCAAATCTTTAATTTACCTTAAATATTCCTTCTAAAATGGAGGAAGAGGCTCCCAATAAATAAAATCACTTTACTATGAATAAACATTTTAAAGTTTTAAAAATAAATCATTATATTTGAATATTTTCAAAATAAATAAAATTTAGTTTTTTCTATCCTGTTAATATCAACATTTGGAATACATTTGTATTTTATTTACCAGTATGTCAGCATGTATGAATTAGTTTAAAGCACTATAGTTCAATTCCTCAAGAAAAACAAGAGAAGAAATTCATTCTACATTGATTCTCTAGCTTCACAAGCTTCTAGCTTCATTCTTAGACACCTTTCTAGCTTTATCCCTGCACAGCCAGAGGTTTAAGTAGTATCAATGTTTTTTAAAACTTGCTCACAGCTGAGCTATCAATGACTAATTTAATTTCAGTGATAATATGCTATTATTGCTTTCTTTTCATTCAAAGAATAAAAGCAAATGTGTGTTCTCAGTGTTATTTGTCTATCCCAAACCTCAGAATGTAGTAGCAATTCAAGTCGGTATGCCAGAATACATCAGAGCACACAAGCACAAAAATGTGGTTTTGATCTTAAATACAAGGAACTGAATATTCCTACAATTTTTGATTTTTGTGAGTTGTCAAACACTGCAAACCACCTCTCTATAGTCCTCTCAACACAAAGAATCCTATGTAGATAGAATCACTGAAGTAGGTTCTGTTCAACTTGATCAAATATTGGAGGCATGATATTGCAGCACATTTAAAAAAATATATAAGCCCCATGGTGGAGGGTTCATCCTAGTAGATGTGGAGATATGAGGTGTGGAAAGTTCATGTTGTATCTGCTCCCAAAAATGTTCTTTATTCTGTGTTGCTGGCTACCTTATACTCATCATTCAGTTGTAAGAAGAAATATCTCCTCTACAGAAAGTCTTCCGAAGCCGCTCCTATTTTTTTCTTTTTGCTAATAACATTTATTATAATCTGTAAAACCACATTTATTTTAGTAGGCATTTTTATATCCACCTTCAATAAACTGTAAGCTCCATCAAGTCAGCTTAATATATACATGTTCGCTATAGTTCATTCAACTCTTTCAAGAGTCATGTACATTCTAATTGGACAATAAATATTTTTGAGCAAATAAATTCAGCCTTTTAGGGCTACATGGAGCATTTGAGAGGCCTCAACTAGCATCTCAAGCGTGTAGGCTACCTTTCAGCTATGTCAGGTTATAACTACAGACTTCAACGAGTTAAGCTGAAGAATACTGTAGAAGAATCTAATATTAGATGAGAGATCTGTCTCCTTGTGACAGACAAAGGTTGATTCAGGGTGTAAGAATGTGACCAGTGTATTCCTCTGAAGGCTGACTTTTTATTTGATTTAGCAGACAAGACAGAATATGTCCTTCAAATACATTGAAAAACCAAGCCCAAGAGAATGATGCTATTCTCATTTAGCCTTGGATTCTGGCCTTTTTATCCTTCGAAACAGGAATATTAGAGATTGTAAAAGGATAAGAGTGTATGAGGCTTTGCTAGATTCAAAGGGGCATTTTTAGATTTCTGAATAGTCTTAGAAATAGAAGCAGAACTTCTTAGAGTATTTATTATATGTCATTGTTCAAAACCAGCAAACTTCTACCTACAGTACCACTTTGACTTTAGCGTAACATAAAAGCTGTTTTGCATGACAAATTATACTGTTGTAACCAATATTATAATTAGTATAGAGAAAGGATACATTAGATTCACATTTAGGAAAAAGCTACAGAAGATTAATTACAGTCTATTAAAATTCTAAGTTCATCATCATTTTTTTTTTCACTTGATGCCAGAATGTAAGGATTCTAACACATTGGCTAGATGAATCTAGCATGCACTAATCTACCATGCTGAACCCATTCAAACTTAAGGACCCAAATGTGTTATAAAGCATAATTACTTGAGAGCTAAATCTTAAGCAAGACAGAAATCTGAATTAAAACTGCCAAGGATCATATGCACACAGAGAATATAATCAAGGAGAATCTGTATAAATAAGGCTTTGTCTTTAAGTCATCCAATGATTCATGTTGCCTACTGTAGTTTAAATTGGCTTCTTTGGAATTAATTTTAAGGCACTGAAAGGCATACCCATTTTCAAGTGTTCAAATATTCATTTTATATTAGCTTTTATACTAGCTGTCACATGTCACAATTGAGTGTCATCTGAATCTTCTAATTATGCATGCAAATGCAGAGAATTCAGTAAGGATATTTTAATAAAATGAGTACTTGATGCCACTTTTTGATTTTTATTAGACTAATTAATATAACTGCACACAATACCATGTGTGACATAAATTCAAAGTACTAAACTGTCAATCATTCAAACATAACGTGATAATACATTTTGGTTAATCTCACCCAAAACCACAAGTTTAGATTTCAGACATCCATTTGCCTTTTTTAAACAACAAATCAGCACTCTTTCAAAGGTAAACTGATAGTGTTCTATGTGAAATATAACACGATCCGAACAAATGAAGTCAAAACTGACAGTAATAAACAGTATTTCCCCATCAAGAAAGCTGTCCTGAAATAAAATCTTTAGCTTAACTTCTCAAGTTAGGTTTTGGAAATTCTGGTTCGCTTTCTGCAAACAAAGGATGGGGGGAAATTAAAAACTTATTCTGCCCTTCTAAGCTAAATGCATTGCACTATGAACAGCAATAGCAAGCACTTCATTACTTTCTTTTCTTTAATACTCATAGCCTAATTTATCCAGAAGTAATTATAGCTGGATGATCAGCTAAACAGGAATAGTCATTATCATTTTCATAGGCTCTTTGTAGAGTATTATGTCTGAGTGATTTATTATACATTGCTTTATGAGCACTCTCTTGCAAGTAACACACAAACAGAGCCACAGAAAGATGAAAGCAAATGTCATTTCATGGCCATGAAAATCACTTTTATTTTTTTAAACTAGAGTTATGAGTCTGAGTAAAGTCACATATGTTAGAGTCAAAAGGATGAAAAGCAGCTTTAATCTTCAAAAACACATTATCTATATTAATGTATAATTTTCTGGTTTCCAGCATAGTTCTCACCACATGTGCTTTTTGTTTTTCTGAATGTTAAAATCTTTACTTTTATGCTAAATGGAAATAATTATGTTACTGAAGAAAGAATTTTGAGTGTTGAAAAATTTAGTTTTAGATCTGAATTCATTATGGAGCAAGTAGGCAATTTTAGGTAAAATGCTTAAGAACTCTGCACTCAGTAACTTCATCTTAGAATGAGTCAAATAGTTTTCTTCCATCTCAGTATGGGTGATTTTAAATTTCAAAGAGAAAATATGGATCTAAAATATAGTTTCTAAATACACTGTATGCACATTATATCATTTGGCTCACACTCTAGAATTGAGACATATTGTTTTATATATAAAAGATTCAATATACCATTTATCTGTTAGTATGATTAGTATTATCTTAGATCCATGAATAGTCTATTTAAAGTAGACTCTTAACATGAACATTTTGGTGAGAGATTTATCAAGAATTAGGAAAGAGAGAATGAAAATCTCATTTGCTTTAATTCTGATCTCAGATTTCAAATGCATTTTTTTTTTTTTTTTTCGCCAGGAGACAAGGATTTTTAAGAGCAAAGATGGATATACAAAATCAAATACTGTGATTTTTCATTTTCACATGGAGGTCAATCTCAGCACAAAATTACAATAAAAATACATTCTTGGAGTTCCCGTCATGGTGCAGTGGTTAACGAATCCGACTAGGAACCATGAGGTTGCGGGTTCGATCCCTGCCCTTGCTCAGTGGGTCAAGGTTCCGGCGTTGCCGTGAGCTGTGGTGTAGGTTGCAGACGCGGCTCGGATCCCGCGTTGCTGTGGCTCTGGGGTAGGCCGGCAGCTGTGGCTCTGATTAGACCCCTAGCCTGGGAACCTCCATATGCCGCAGGAGCGGCCCAACAAATGGCAAAAAGACAAAAAAAAAAAAAAAAATACATTCTTGAGCACATGTATAGATGGTATTTTTAAACACTGATAAGTACAGATATTACTGAAGGGTTTGTGAGGTATAGAAAAGAAAACTATACCAAATACCAAATATCCAAATTTCATAAAATATTTTTTAAAATATCCAATTATTCTGTCTATAACTCTCTCATACTACCTATTCCATTATGAAAATATTATTGAATAATTTACTCACTCAGGATTTTCCACTGTGAAGTGATTCTATCCTCTTCTTTCAGCTCCTCCAGTTTGCATCTTTTTCCTCAGAATAAAATAATCAAACAAGATCTTTCATTGGAACTATCCACATTTAAAGTCTGACAGAATTCTAAACAAAATTTCATAGGGTTTTTGGATAAAGATGACAGAACATGTACAATTTTTCCTTGCCTATAACTAATTGGTAGAAATAACATAAATGAAGAACAAATTTCTTTTTTTGTCTTTTTGTCTTTTTTTGTCCTTTTAGGGCCACACCTGTAGCATATGGAGGTTCCCAGACTAGGGGTCTAATCAGAGCTGTAGCCATTGGCCTACCCCAGATCCACAGCAAAGCCAAATTGGAGCCATGTCTGTGACCTACACCACAGCTCATGGCAACCCCAGATCCTGAATCCACTGAGTGAGGTCAAGGACTGAACCCACAACCTCATGGTTCTTAGTCAGATTCGTTTCTGCTGTGCCATAACAGGAACTCCCAAAGAACAAATTTCGTATAAGTTAAAGAAGCAACCCCCAAGGTAGAATTAATAGCCATCTTTTTTTTTTTTTTTTTTGCTTTTTAATCACTTACATTTAATCACTTACATTTGTAGAACTTACTGATATGAAAGTACTTGCTATTGACATTTTCTTCTAAATGTTTTTTGTGTGTCTTAAAGCTTTTCTATCTTTTACCTCCTTTCTTATTGCCTTCTTTTGTGTTTCCTTGTCTATTATTCAGTGTCAGGGTTTGAGTCCCTTCTCATTTTATTTTGCGTATACTCTATAGGTATTTTCTTTCTGGGTGCCAGTGCAATTATATGAAATACCCTCTTTTCTAAAGTGATGATAATTTCAATCACATATAAAAACTCAATTTCCTTACAGATTCATTCCCTTTTTATGTTATTGATAATCACAAATTAACACCTTTATATATTATATACATATATAGTTATTTTATCATTTTGTCATTAAAATTCTATACAAAAATTAAGTGAATTTATACACTAAAATTAGAATATTGCAAAAAATTAAAACAGTGCAGGATACTATACTTTGTTTATGCATTTGCCTTTGGCTGTGTTATCTTAATTTTCTTTTATTTAATGCAAAATGTTTCAGTCCCTGCGAGGCTGTATTTTTGTATTTGTTCATATAATAAATTCCCTCTCAGTGAAATACTTCTGAGAATATATTTAGTCCTTGAAAATTAAGAGTCTGGTCCAGTAAATTAAAATCTTTCTTTTCTAGTATTTTTCCCCAACAGACTGGCTTAAAAAACAATGAAAGATAAAAATACACAGAAGTTTCATTATTGTTATAATTTGTCATAATCAAAATTAAATTTTGTCCTAATTTTAAAAATTAACCCATTCAAAACATCACAGGTTTTGAAAAGAAATAGAAACAGAAAACCATTGGTTTAAAAGTTTAACTGATAGAAACACAAACAAAATGATCAATATTGACCCTTAGGATAATAATGCTTAGGAAGGGAAAATCCTTAGGGAAAATCCTTGAAATACTGCAGGTTTGATATTTGTTCTCATCTAGATAAATCTCTGATAACTCAAACTTTGGGTATGGCAAGGGTAAAAAAGAGATGAGCAATACTTTAATCTTAGTGACTAATTTTAGAAATAGAGATATAATAATATACTGTAGAAAACTAGCAGGTGGAGAGAGGTAAATCAACAGGAAAAAATTATGCAACTATGTTTTTGTGAGTATTAATTTTCGTTTTTATAGTCTCCTCCTCTGAAAAAGAAGAATGTCCTTGGAGCATGGCAATTTGTGTAAGTTAATTGGATTTTTTTTCAATGTAGTATTGAGGATTGAGTCTTGAAAATAAATTTTTATTCAGAATAGGTATCTTCCAAGTGGAAAATTAAAAGTATGTAATTGAGATGCAAAACTGTCATGAATAAATACACCAAAATACTCATAGAAAAAAAATGTAATCTTTTTAATTTAATAAATTTCTACTTCAAAAATGAGGGTATGTAGCTCTGATCTGGCCTAGTAGAGTACCTACATGTTTGGCCCAAATATCTAATTCTTTTTTTTTTTTCAATTTATATGTGTTGTCCCTTTCAGTTGATATAAAATATACTGAACAGGTCTTGAGATAACTCCATGAAAGTGTATAAAGTCTATGTTTGAGATGTGTTTGGGGAAGAATTTAACCTTAATGGAATGGACCAACTAAAATCAAAGGGAAAGATTAATAATACACACAGCTTCTCTACATCTACAGAAATAACTATAAATTATACCTAAATAAGTTAAAAGTAAAAGTATGGAAAATGATATACTATGCTAACACTAATTTTTAAAAATTCTGTAGTGGCTATATTAATATCAGAAAAAAATGAGGCTTCAGAAGAATGCATATTATTATCATGGATAAGCAAAGCATTTTATAATCATGAAAAATTAATGCAATAATCCTAAATGTTTCTGTACCTCACATAGCTTCAAAACACATGAAGCGGACTTCCCATGTGCTCATAGCATAACTACTTGGTGTTGCTTCTACAGTGGCTGTGGCTCAACCCCTTGTGTGGGAACTTCCATATGCCGCAGATGTGGCCACTTCTTTTTTTAAAAAAAAAAAAAAGAAAGAAAGAAAGAAAATTAAAAGAAAAAAAAAAAAAACCACATGAAACAAAAAGTAAAAATGCAGGATAAATGCACAGACCCACACTTAGTCATCTATATTCCAATATCTTTCTTCCAATAATTAGTATGACAAAGAAAAATTTAGTAAGGGTATTTAGTCTGCACTATCATCTACCCTGACCTAATAGATATCTGTCGAACACACCTGGAATTGCAGACTATACATTCTTTACAAGTGCAATGAGCCATTTGTTCTGGCTCATTCATAGACCCTCTTCTGTTCTGAGCCATAAAACAAGACTCCATAAATTTAAAAAGATTCCGGTAGTATTAAATATGTTCTCTGACAAAAATGGAATTAAATTACAAATTAATAACAAAAAAGATATGGGAAATTCCTCAATACTTGGAAACAAAAAAACTATATAATCTGATTCTAAAAAGAATGAAAAAGGAAATTAAAAAATAGTATGAGCTGAATGAAAATGAATGTACAACATAAAAAAATATAGAATATGCAGTTAAAGTGCTATATAAAGAAAAATTTATAGCATTAAATACATGTATTAGAAAAGAAGAAAGATCAGTAACCTCAAATCAGTAAACTTGGGGTAACTTCAGAAACTAGAAAAAGAAGAGCAAATGAAGCCCAAAATAATCAGAATGAAAGAAATAAGAGCAGAAATTAATGAAACAGAACAAAGATAACTGTAGAGAAAATCAGTGAAACCAAAATAACTTTCTTTCAGAAGATCAATAAAATTATTAAAATTCTAGCCATACTAATCCAAACATGAGGTGCAATGACACAAATAATCAATATCAGGAACTAAAAGTTGTCACTCCAGATGCTACAGGTATTAAATGGACAATAAAATAATATTATGAATAATTTTATAATAATAAATTTGACAACTCAGATAAAATGGACAAATTACTTGTAAGAGACAATAAATTACCTGACTAACCCTATGACTATTAAAGAAATTGTATTTGTTATTATATCTTTCCAAAAAGAAACTCCAGGCTCCGAAGGTTTTGTTGCCGAATTTTATCAAGCGTTTAGAATGGTACCAGTTCTAGACAAACTCTTCCATAAAATTGAAGAGGAGGGAATACTTCTCACTACATTACAGGAAAAGAAGACTACAGACCAAAACTCCTCACTACCATAAATGGAATATTCTTAATATTTTTGGCAAATTAAATCCAACAATATATTTAAAAAAATATGTTATTACAAGCAAGTAGGCTTTTTCCATGATACGAGATTATTCTAGTGTTTAAAAATCAATCAGTGTAATTAAGGCATTAAAATTTTCACTGTTCATCAGACAAGTCTTCTCTGTGACCATGATGCATCAGGACAAAAGCAGTTTAAGTCCTCAGTCATATCTGAAAACGATGAGAAACATGAACATTGTTCAAATCATAAAAATGACCAAATTTTTGTCATTTGACCAATGACTCTTTATTCACGCTACTGTGTGTGACTACTGCTTCTTTACCAACTACAGATCTACCCTTGTTTCATTCTGAATTATAGACGAAAACTTTTAAGATACCCTAACAGAGACTTGCCCCTACTTACTGATAATTAAAAAATAAATAATGACCTTAATGCCACTAAAAATTAAGTATTACGAGAGATTGTTGTAAACACAAAGCCTCTATATTTTTTTTCTAATTTTATGGAAATTTTGAGATATCACGGATATTACTAGGAGGAAGCTAAAATACTAAAATGTTCAAACACTTTCCTACTCATATACGATCAGACAGGACCATTCAAATGCTCTGCCAACATTAAATGGGATCTTTGAAAATCTTGCTGGGTGTTGTTTTTATTATAGTTAGCTGAGAGAAAAAGAAAAAGGCATGGAGGAGCACATATAGAAAATATTTTGTGGAGTTCTCTTTTGGTGCTGTGAGTTAAGGATCCAGCATCATAACTGCAGCAGCTTGGGCCACTGCTATGGTGTGGATTTGATTCTTGACCCCGGACCTTCCTCAAGCTGCAGGAAATGCCAAAAAATATATGTATTTTAAAAAGTATAGAAAATAGTTTGTGTCATGCTATGGAGTCCTACATGTCACTTCCACTCATATCCTACTCATATCCATCCTAAACTACAAGCAAGTTTGAAAAACAAGCATAGCTGCTAATTAGAAATAAGAGGAAAGGATCGCTTCTCGGCCTTTTGGCTAAGATCAAGTGTAGAAATAAGAGGAAAGGGTTCTGCTTATCAACTTGGCAACACTAGATATGCTACGGATTTTTTTAAACTCAAATATATATGAAGAAACATACATAAGACTTATGTGTACGTTTTAAAGATAATGTTAAAAGGGATACTCATATCATCGCCACCTCAGTTTTTAAAAAAAAGCAATGTCAGAAATGCCTTCTTTTGTTCCTTCTAGATTACAATGTTCTCCCTCCTGACATAGATAAAGGTTATACTGGTTCCTGAAGCAATGTTTTCCTTGTATATAATGACTATGAATATGTTTTAAACACATTCTTTTTGCCCAATTTTGAACTTCATGCAAACAGAAGTTTGTAGATTTATGCTTATTTTTATCTACATTATTTTTATGAGAGTTTTGGTGAGTAGTTGTCATTCATCTGCATCATGGTATTCTATGTCATATTAAGAATGTAGCCCATTTTATTTCATTCCGACAACCAAGTGTGATTGTTTTGGTTTGGGGACAATTATATACAAAGTGGCTATGAACTTCTGGTACCCGCCTTTGGGTGCCTGGTGAAAAGTTTCCCTATCCAGGAAAGGAACTGATGAACTATGTGGTTTATTTACATTCAACTTTACTAAATAATGTCATACAAGTTTTCCAAAATAATTGTAACATTGTATGATCCCATCATGGTATAGGAATTACCATTTCGCCATATCATTGACAAAAGTATCATTAGATTTTCTTTTTAACTTTTGTAGATCTAGTGAATGTGTAATTATATCTTACGTTGTATCAAAGTGGACTTCTTTGATTATCTGTGTGTCTTCCTTATGATCAGTGAAGACAAATATCATTTTTTATGCCTAGAGGCTATTTGGAGTCCCTTTTCAAGGGCTTGCAGAAAGAAATATTCTATGCTTTTCCCAATGGATTTTATTTTTCTCATTAATGTGTAGGAATCCATTACATATTGTGGGATTTTTGTCAGTGATATGTGTTGTGAATATTTTCCCATTCAGTAATTTCTTTCACTTATCGTTAATTTTTTTTTTTTTTTTTTTTTTTGCTTTTTAGAGCTGCACCCATGGCATAAAGAGGTCCCCAGGCTAGGTGTCGAATCAGAGCTGTAGCCGCCAGCCTATGACACAGCCTATGCCACAGCCATGCAGGATCCGAGCTGCATCTGCAGCCTACACCAAAGCTCACAGCAACACCAGATCCGTTGTGTTGCCAGGGATCGAACCTGTGTCCTCATGGGTGCTAGTCAGATTCGTTAATCATGCAACCATGACGGGAACTCCTTAATTTTCTTTATAGTGTATTTTCATGAACTCAGATGTTTTATTTTTAATGTCGTCAAACTCATTGTTCATTGCTTTAGCAGTAGTGCTTCTCTGAGCTTATTTGATACTACTTAATTACTCACTCCATATCTAAAATAAATGTTCGCAACCAGTAAGGCAAGCCCAACCAGTCTCTACTTTTCTAAAGTTTACCGGCTTTGTATTAATTCTTAACTGCTAAAACTCTTACTCTCAGGCAACCCTTTTGGGACTCTTCACAGGCATCTATCACTAGTTTTCCTTGTATCCTTAAATGGTACAATTACCCAACTGACTGTCTAAGACTTCTTTCACTGTTCCTTCTTATAGCTACAACCCTGGCTCTGGCAGGCCTGAAAATATAGGTAGGATCCACTCAAGATGATCCATGCCCCAAAATTCAAACGCTTCCATATGCTTATGCTGGCCTATGGGAAAATATAGCATTTTTGTTTGTTTGTTTGTTTTCTGCTAAACTCTTGAAGCTCAGCCCTTCCTTTTTGTAATCCAATCAGAGGCAGTTCCAAACCTCTATGGCCCTAGCCTTTTCTACTGAAAGTCCAGAATTGCCTCTGTGCTTCTGTTTGCTCTGAATTCCAGAGAAGAGATCTTATGTTCTCAGAGCCATCCTCTTCTAACCCCTCTTACCCTCTTTGCTTTGAGGTGGAGGTCCGGTTGGGGAGTGGGATAGATGAATACACATCTCTAAACTCATAGCATTCCAACCACATTTCCCAAAGAAATTCTCAATTCCTTTCTTCTTGATTATTCTCTCTTCCCTCATATAACCGGAAATGGTTAAATGGCTACTGGTTTCAGAAGCAGTTTAGGGTTACTGAGATAGTAGATTATCTGGGACTTCTCTTTAGCATGTGAGAGCACTCAACCCCCACTCCTCTTTGGAACCTCCATCTAAAATCTTAAGGCATAGAAGGTCATATTTAGCCATATGTTTCTTTCCCTGTACCATTTGAAATTTTTAATCAAAACCATTAACATATTATTTCAGTACAGTGAATTGAAACAAATTAAGTCTATAAGTCATAGACATAATGTTCAAAATAAACATGCTTACTATAAATATGAAAATATCATATTTGCTAATGTGAACCAACTCATTTGATTTTAATTACAGAAAAAAAAATATTGACTTAACTTTGGCTGAATACATAGCTACTGATTAAGAAGTAGTTTGAAACATTTCACAATCAAAGCAAATTTTGTACAAATTACCTAAACTGTTCAGTCTTTTTTGTAACATAGCTGTATCATTCAGTAAAATTAAAATAACTTGAAACATCTGTTTTTCTTAGTGTCCTTATTCCTTTGCTAGCCAGTTTTCCAAAAACAGTACGGCCCTTTATAACCTCATAACTTTGTCTAAAAGCCTCTTTTTACTCCTTATTCACCTTAAACTCAGCATAAATGTTATGGCTTCTATTAACCCTCTCCCAACTCACTGAGGAAGAGTTATCTACCTTTTTGTTGATGTCACAGCTTTAAATTCATCATTATAGCACATGATAGATTCTATTATTAATTTATTTTTTCTATTATTAATTTAAACAATTTTTCCTCTATTATACAGGGATGATATCCTCCCTAGAGCAAAGACCCTGGAACATAAGCAATTCCTTAATAAGTATTTAATAAATAAATGACTGTATCATATTTCCTCTATTTGAAAATCAGAGTTAGGGAGACCAATACCAGGTTTTCAGTTCTGGGTCAGGCAGCATAAGACATTTATAAAAATGTATGAAACCAGAGAATATTGAGGAGTTTGTTTTGTGACTTTCAGGTCACAAGGAAAAATAGATACACTCAGGTTATTTCCAGTGATATGGTTTATTAGTAGATAAAGACAGAACGTAAGGAAACAAAGAGAGCATATCAAGAACAAAACAATTCTCTCAGAGAATCAAAGCAATAGCCACTGTTATTTTGGATTCCACAGCAACTGCGGTGGGTCAGCAGTAATTTCACTAACTCAGCAGGGGCTCTGGTGATCTAACCCATTTGTCAAGTGGACACTTCGTGCTTACTACTCTGGTGACTTCATGACCCAGCTCTTCTTACCTCTGATTTGTTAAAATCCACTACTCTATATACTTCAGCTCTTGGTTTTTCTCTAACCTGTTTCTGCATTGCCTGTGCTCTTCTTGTGTACATAAACTTTAAATTTTTTAAGATTGTACTTTTTTTTTTTGTCTTTTTTTTTTTTTTTTTTTTTTTTTTGCTATTTCTTTGGGCCGCTTCCGTGGCATATGGAGGCTCCCAGGATAGGAGTGGAACCGGAGCCGGAGCCGCCGGCCTATGCCAGAGCCACAGCAACGCAGGATCCGAGCCGCGTCCACAACCCACACCACAGCTCACGGCAACGCTGGATCACCAACCCACTGAGCAAGGGCAGGGACCGAACCCGAAACCTCATGGTTCCTAGTCGAATTCGTTAACCACTGCGCCACGACGGGAACTCCAAGATTGTACTTTATTAATATTTTTTTCTAATATGTAAAATACTTTATACAAGGTAGCCTTATATGCTCCTGGACTTCTTACACCTAGACTGTAGATGGTTCTCTTTATCATACTACTATTGCTAATTTAATCAATTTTGGCCAATATAGCAAGATCATGAGATACTAAGTAGGCAAAATAAAGAAATAAAATGCCTATGTCTGCACATTTTAGAGAGAATCATCAGGTATCATATATGAATTTCATGTAATACCCAGTGGTATGCATAGGCACTAAAAATACCAAGAATGAAATCCCAAACAATTTTTATGATCAAGTCCAAAGGAAATGTCTGAAGTTGTACACAATCCAAAACCAGATTTGAAGACCTGAAATAGTCAAAAGAAAGGATCTGTTTCAGCACAAAAAGAAAGATCATCAAAAATTTAATAGGAAGTAGGTAGGAAGAGCCCAGTTTATACATTCACTGGTGTCTAAGAACAAAAAGCTTGAGTTAGTTAGCATAGTGTTTGAGGTTGTGTTTAAAGTAAAATTTCTGAGTGATGGGTGTACTTGTTACATCTGGGATGCCATTGTTGCTAGATCTTCTCAGCTGTTAGCTCTCCGAAGTGTGTATGAGTATATGTGCGTGAGTGTGTGTAAATATATATATATACACATACATATATATATATATAGTAGGTTCATATTCATATGTCCAATTCAAATTTAGTACCATATAATATATATTTAAAATATTTAATATTATATTTTTCTTTATTCTTATACTAAAGACTTTACTACTAAAATAAAATTGTTAGGTTGATATGTTTTATCATGAATTTATAAAGTTTAAGGTTTCCTTGTGGTTCTTCTTTTTCTTAAAATACATTCTTCCTAAGATATATAGAAGTCTGTATTCAAAAGTCAAATTAAATAATCATCGCCTCTATAATATTATTGTTTAGTTATCTATTGTTGCATCACAAACAACCCCTAACTTAGTGGCTTAAGGAAAAAACAAATTACTTTGTTTTTTTAGGGCTACACCTATGGCATATGGAAATTCTCAGGCTAGGGGGTATTTCAGAGCCAAAGCTTCCAGTCTACCCCACAGCCACAGCAGAGCAGGATCCAAGCTGCATCTGTGACCTACAGCATACTCATGGTAACGCTGGATCCTTAAGCCACTGAATGAGGCCAGGGATCGAACCCACATCCTTATGGATACTAGTCGGATTTATTTCCACTGCACCACAACAGGAATTCCTTGCTTGTCTCTTTTCTATGCAGTATCAATTAAAGTGACTCAATGAACAATTAGGTACTAAATTGTTCTCAAGGCCTGGTCACTCTCATTTCTGGTGAATGATGTTAGCTATTGGCTGAGACATCTATATATAACCTTTGCAGTTTTGCTTGCATTTTTTTCATGAAAAGTTTTCTTCATGAGAAAAACCAAGCATGGTGGCTCACAGCATGGTAGCTGAACGACTTATGTGATGGCTCAGGCTTCTGTGGTGCATGTCCTGAGACATAGAGCCAGGCGAAAGATGTGACACTTCCTATGATTTAGCCCCTTCCTTCATATTCTCTTTGTTAGAAGTAGTGTCTAAGACCAGTCCATGTTCAAAAAGAAGGTAATTAGACCTACCGTTTGAAGGGAGGAAGGTCAAAGAATTTCTAATGTACTTGTAAAATGTGTAAACATGTTTTAAGACAATTATGTTCCAATTTGATAAAGTTAAACTCATTTCTCTCTACTTGTTTTCAATTTTAGTTTTGCTTTCTTCTTTTTGTTTTCCTTTAATACTTTAATATGCAAAACATAGTATACAAAAATTAAAACTTTATTTTCTCAGAAAAGTCTTGTTCCCATGGCTATATCTAACACAGTATTTTCCCCACAGATTTTACTTTTGAATAAAAAGATACTTACCAATTAAATGCCTATTAATCTTCATATGCAAAAAATTTATACAATATATCATATGCCTTATTGAAGAAATTATTTATTTCAAGACTAGATCAGAAAATACCGGGTAAACCTAGGACATTGCTGCGCAAAAGCAAGGAAGTGCTCAGGGACCGATGTGGGAGGAGCTAAAGAAACGTGGCCCAATAGGGAGGAATTTTTAAAAGCCACATTTGAGACAATATGTGTACTAATATTATTAATAATAATATAAACAGTATAAAATATTACATAAACAAGAAGAGCTGCATCCATAGTGACAGTCATAAAGAGAGAAAGTAAGTTATATGCCACCATTGAAAACGACTATCATAACAATTCCTTTTATAAAAATTGGTGTAGGAAAATAATTAAGCGTTTAGTCACCTTTTGAGGCAGACAACATTAATCGATGTATTTTGTAAAGAATTGGCAACAGGATATTCAAACAGTGCCCAAGTCATGAAAATCTACTTCAGTTACAGTGAGGCAATCTTACATACGTGCATACTGACAAAGTACAAAGACCAACTATATAGGCACTCTTGCCGAAACTATTAACCTGAATCTAATCGAAGCTTTAGCTGTAATCCTTTTTAGAAAAAAAAAAAAAACACATAGTAGATAGAGAAACAAGTTAAATGATATCATGAGGAAACAATAAAACATATCCAGAATGTGAGGCTTTCTAGTCTTATTAGACTTATTTTTTCAAAGCAATGTCATAATTAACAAGATTTGGAGTGATGTAACTGAATGCAATGAATGAAACCTGGTTTGGAACTGGTTCAAAACAATATTATATGGGTGTTTGACAACTGAAGGAGATTGAATATACAAGATGCCAGGAAATCGTTAATTTCTGCATGTATTATAATGAAAGTATAGTTACATTAAATAATCTTATTTTGGAGATATGTGTGCTGAAATATTGAGGGATGCAAGATTTTGGTTTCTTAACTTCTTTTTTAATGGATCTGCAAAGATAGGTGAGAGAGTATTAATAGTTGTCAACTAAGGAGGTGATATGCAGAAAGAGGTATATTTATATATTCATTTGTTTTCCTATATGTAAACTTCTGCATAATAAAGTTGACAGAAATAAGGACAAAGTTAAGGAAAAAAAGACTAAGTGGATGCTTTTCATGCCAATATTTTATAAAGGTTGTTTTCTGTTATTTAAGAGAGAGTGTAAGTTTATACATACATAGGAAGAAAGAAAAATGTAAAATTATTACTTTGATCTTATCGTGTCTTATATGCATTTGGATCATTTAATTATTCTCAGCAAATATTGAACACTTGCTGTCTGTTCAGGATATTGCCAGAATTAAGGTGTTAATGTCTCTATAATTCTCTGAGCTCCTTAGGTGAGAAGTGTTATGCATTGAAACTTGTTGTTTTTTTTGTTTTGTCTTTTTTTAGCTATTTCTTGGGCCGCTCCCGCGGCATATGGAGGTTCCCAGGCTAGGGGTCGAATTGGAGCTGCAGCCACCGGCCTACGCCAGAGCCACAGCAACGCGGGATCCGAGCCGCGTCGGCAACCTACACCACAGCTCACGGCAACGCCGGATCGTTAACCCACTGAGCAAGGGCAGGGATCGAACCCGCAACCTCATGGTTCCTAGTCGGATTCGTTAACCACTGCGCCACGATGGGAACTCCCTGAAACTTATTGTTGTAATGGTGATCGTTATTATTAACCTTGTATGGTATCTTGTGTTTAAAAGTTCTTGGTAACCATTTTTTAAAAAAGATTATTAATATCTTTTTTAGAGTGTACTTCAGATTGATTAATCACATTCCTGACCTGGCTGTTCAATTTATGTTCAAGATTTGCCTCTATGTTCAGTTATAATTTACTGTTTTAAGCCTTCCATTTGCTTTCTAAACCCAGAGATTTTCAAAAGTTATCTCTGAGATCAAAGTACTTTCAAGTAATTCCATTTTGTTCTCTAACGGATTTTTGAAGATAGGGTTATTTTTACTTGAAACAGTGGTCCGTTAGAGGTTATACAATTGTTTGTGAAGAAAATTGCCAAATTGGATTCACATTTTATTCACATCTTTCAAAATCATTGGTTTTTTGCTATCTTTAAGGTGGTAGATCTAGTTTATTCACTTACTGTTAAGTTCTTGCTTATTGCTTTTACATAAAATCAAAAAATAAAAGAACATGTCTTTAGTATAAGAAAGTTGGGTGTTATTCCTGAATCCATCATTACCTGACCATAGCCCCATAAATCAGCCTTGATTATCAATTAGCCAGTTGTGATTTAAGAAGATGTAAAAAAATTTTCTTTAAATTTGGAAAAATTTATAGAGCAAATAATTATTTAATTGGGGATAAAGAAGAAATATAAGAGAAAATGCAGTGCCTATATTTTGTGTACACCAAGCTAAAGGACTCCTCAGGGATGTGTATCAATTTTTATAAAAAAGTTATGTTTTTTTTTAAATTTTTAATTAAAGTTTAGTTGATTTACAGTGCTGGTCACTTTCTGCTGTAGAGCACAGTGAGCCAGTCATACACAGATGTACATTCTTTTTCCATCATGTTCTATCACAAGAGATTGGATATAGTTCCCTGTGCTATACAGTAGGATATAAAAAGCTCACGTTTTTACACTGCAGTAGTGAAATTTCATTATGTATAGCATAGTGGTTTCAGGCATGGGCTTTGAAGTAAAGTAGTATATATAATGTAAGTTCCTTATCTAATGCTTACAAGATCTGTGAGTTGAGAAAAAGTAGCTGAACTATGAGTGTCACTTTAGCCATCTACAATGTGTGTGTAAAAAGATATCATTATTATATAATTGTTGCAAGAGTTAAATAATATCTGTCTATTGTTTACCACAGAGGCAGTTATAAGATAGGAGTGCAATCATGATAGGTATGTGATAATATAACTATTATTATTTCCCTATTCAAAATTCATAAAGTAAGTGTGATTCCTCACAGATGAAGATATCAAATCTCAAGAAATGTTCATTGCTTACCTATAAAGGAAAGCTAATATTAATTGAAGGACATATGATTCAAACTTAAGCTTTCTGATTCTCTTTATAGCACACTTTACAAAAGCCCATGCAGCTTCTAGCTTGTGAAAATCTTATGCAAGTGATGAATGATCATTAACAGGCTCTCAAAGCCAAGTATCTGAGAAGAGGAGAAAGGAAAGAATGACTCTAAAACAAAATCTGTCTTCTAGATCTGTCCTTTCTAATGTTATCTAAAAATTGATGCTTCCTAAAAAAACACCACCTGCAGGGCACCATGCTAAGTATGGGTGTGAAAGGACAGAAAAAGTTAAATTAAAATTTTTTCTAATAACTTATGTCTAAGTTAAGAAATAATAAAGCTCAAATAATGTATCATAGAATAAACAAATCTATAACTGCAAAATAAGCATAACTGAAGACATTCCTATAAATTAGATTGAGTTGACATATAATAAAAGTTTTCATTAAAAAAAATTAACCGGGAGTTCCCGTCGTGGCGCAGTGATTAACGAATCCGACTAGGAACCATGAGGTGGCGGGTTCGGTCCCTGCCCTTGCTCAGTGGGTTGGGGATCTGGCGTTGCCGTGAGCTGTGGTGTAGGTTGCAGACGCGGCTGGGATCCCGCGTTGCTGTGGCTCTGGCAAAGGCCGGTGGCTGCAGCTCCGATTCAACCCCTAGCCTGGGAACCTCCCATATGCCATGGGAGCGGCCCAATAAATGGCAAAAAGACAAAAAAAAAAAAAAAAAAAAAAAATTAACCAAATTCCCAGATTGTTACAGGAGAAGAAGAAAAGGTAAGGGAGAATATTCTAAAGATTGTGACTCTTCTTCCACTTTCTTTTTTACCTTGGATCATTACCATTTACCTTCCAATCATCTACCTTTATTCACATTCTGTCATTTTTCACAGTTGCTTCTTAAAACCCTAGCAACACATGTCCTATTCATTTTATTTTCTTAGCTATGAAGACAAGTAATAAAAATCCTTTTAGAAATGGCCAGATCATTTTTTCAAAAAAAAATTACAACGGTCATTTTCAGTATACTAGCTAAATACATTTATTGATACTACAGTGTAACAAGAATATTTTATAGGTGTATAGATATCCATTTCAGTTGAGAAAATGCAAGCATTATATAATGTGTAGCTCATTAATTTGCAATGTTTCTTATGATGAAATGAAAGAAAAATTATTGTCTCAAATTTTCAGGTTTGGTAATAAAGAGCAGAGATTAAATTACTTGCCCCCTATCAAATGTGAATCAGGAGAAAGCCACTCAATAATCTCAGATATAATAAGCCTACAAATAGTTTGAACTCTTAGAAGAAAAATACAAATAATTTGACAAAATATATCACGCCATTAAATTTTGCTAATTCACAATAATTACTTTGACATTATTTAAAATCAGAATTGTAACAATTCTGTGCAATTAACTAATTTCTTTTTCCATTCTCTACCTTAGGATTTTGTTTAAGAAAGGAAAATTCATATTGTTGGACACAAAAATATTGCCATTTTAAATCCATATTTAATATGGTTTTGGCAAATATTTCGAGTAATATTAAACTCAAATCAATATGATTAACTGGACAAATTGTCATATCACAATCACTCTGCTAAGTCCTGGGGGACCAAAAAATGTGTAATAAGGCCTGCATCATTCAGTGAGGCTTTCACAACCTCCTGGAGAGAAAAAAATACACACATAATTGAAATCAAATACATGTTAATTATCACAGATATACAAAATGCCCTAGTTTAAACCTCATTGTATCTCACCCAGAAAATTACTAGCGTGTAATAACTGTTCTTCCTTCCTCTGGTGTCCTCTCACCCACCAGCTATTTAATCTTTTTTTTCCCACATTAATGGCAGAATAGTCTATGCAAGACAGATCTGATTTTGCTGCACTAGATGTAAAGACCTTTGGTGACTCTTCATTATACGGAGAATACAGCTCAAGCTCCTTAGCAGAATAAATGACACTTCCTCAACATGAGTGTCTTTCTACTCTCACCTCAATCACTTGTTACCTGTTTTTTTGTGGTAGATTACAAGCCTTATACTGCTCTGCGTCTTTCTGGCTTCCTCTCTCTGGGATGCCCTTTATGTACTTAGTCTAACTCACTTCATTTTTACTTTTCCTTCATGATTCAGTTAGGGTTTATTTCTTTTAATAAATTCTGCCGAACTAAGGGTCTTTCCTTTGCCTTTTTATAACACTAGGCTAATCTCTGTGTTTCCATAATTTTTTGGGTAATGTCACAGGCAAAGAATAAAATCCTTGTGGTGAACATGGTCCTTTCGCACCCCTTCTAGTGTATCTTCCTGCCTTGCAGACTAAGGTATGTTTTCCGATTCAGATTTGATTATGCCACATTTTAAGTTATACTCTTATGAAATTTGAAAGCAGATAAGTAAAAGCCATCTTTACGTTTCTTTATTTTCTCCTGGCAAGCAAGAAGTTATTGTGCAGCAGTGTTCCAGTGTCCAGTCTTCATCTTTGCAAGTGCTGAAATATAGTTTTGGCAGAGGCAGGAGCCAGACTTTCAATTCCTGTTTGCTGATTCCATGGGACTGAGGTGCCGTTGCAGCGGGACGTCAGAGGCTTCGTAATCCCAAATTCCTGATGTCTGGATCCCAGCTACAACTGAGTGTGCTTTAACTCAGGTGTCCTGGGGCCAGTCTCCCCATCCCTTACCTTTCTATTCTTGGCAGAATGAACAGCTCCCAGGCAGATCGGTTCTGCTCTTAATTGGGAATCTTTTCAGGAGACCCATCCTTGAGTTCATTCTGCCACTCTTCTAATGACTTTATAAGTGCCTGATTCTGTATATTCAGTTTCTTTTCTTTTCTTTGTATAGCATGCCTAAGTTGTTTCTACTTGCTGTCCTGTGCACTTACAGAGTTTTTACAGCAGAACCATTTACAGACAACAGCATATCCTCAAGGAAGGGAATCTTGTGTTGGTTATCTGACGACACTAAATTTAAGAGTTGTGAAGATGAAAGTACAACTGAAGGGTGGATGATGGTGGTCCAAAGAAGACAGGGTAAGTCGGTAACATATTTGGAATGAAACACCTACTTAATACGAGGGCTGTTGTTTCCTGGAGTGAACCCTGGCAGATACATTCTCCTAAAGACAAAGATTGTCATTGCCATCTTATAGCCACAGTCCCAACACAGAGCGAGGCACCTACTCTCACAGCATGTAAGTATTATGGAACCAAAATGAGTGATATATTCTGCCTAAGTTATTGTGGTATCTCCATGCATAAACTTATATGTGACTTTGATATTGAAGCATTTCCATTACATTTCAGACACAAGAGACAGCATGTTCAGAGGAATAAATGCTCTAAAAGACAAAGCAGACTTGGGGAAAAGCAAGTCATCCAGAAGGCATATCAGCAGGCTTTTGAAAGATGTGGTGAGAGAGAATGCTAGAAAAACTCTGAGGAAGTCTTTCTGAAAAAAAAAAAAAAAAAAACTAATATTTTGAAGGATATAGTATATCATACTAAATCCACTACCATACTTAATGTTTCATTATTTTTCCCCAAAAATCTCACCTGATACTTTCTAAGTAAATTTATAACTTTCCTACTCTATTTCTGACTCTATACTGGGAATAAAATTGTAATAATCTTATTATACCTGTATTATCCATTTCAGAGCATTGTTATTTTTCACCTGTTGTCATTATATTTAAATAAATATAAACAAAAAGAGAATATGACCCTTTTCTCTTAAATCTTATTTAGTGATAATTTATAATATATTTCTCTTAGATAAAATACCTCTATCTATTTTTACTTTGTCCTTTTGAATTATTAAAGCAGAAATGACCACTTTTTTCCTTGACTTTGATCTTTTCTCACAGGTACCTTCAACATAACTATTTTGGAAGTCAGATAGGGAATTAAGTTTCACACATTTTTATTTCACCTGTTAATCATAAGACCCAGCATTTCTACAGACTCGAATATTGATCTAAATTTGAATAATTTTTTTTCCAAATTAAGATGATTATTTTTAAAAAAGATCTAGGAGTGAATATTCTTTTCTCTACAAGCAAAATGCAACAAGTCAGAATTCCCTGGTGGTTCAGCAGGCTAAGGATCAGCATTGACACTGCTGTGCCTTTGGTCACTGCTGTGGCAGTTTTGATCCCTGGCCCCGGAAATTCCACATGCTTCAGGTGTGGCCAAAAAAGACTTAAAAAAAAAATGCAACAGGGCAGGTGAAGTGTTCTAATTTCCTAGTTTTTCCGTATGTAAGATACTAGATGTAGTAGAAAATGGGACAAGTCTTCGTCATTACTGCATCACACCAATGCTACTCAGAGAAGGAATCTATCCTTTGGGATGCTTTAGGTAATAAAATTCACACTTTAGGTACAGGGCTGATGAAATTTTAATGTGAACTCCCTATGAAACACATTTTATGCCACTTTCCTCATTTTTTCATTCATTTATGCAATAAATATCTGTTGAATGCCTATGCTTTGAAATATAAGCAAACAAAACAAAGATCCCTGCCCTGTGGAGCCAAAATTCTAATAGGGGGAGGCAGAAAATACGTGAAATACAGAATAAAATAAATTGCTACTAATCTTAATAACTACTGGCTGGCACTAAGTGGCAGATCTATGAAAAATGCCTTAGTTCCTAGAGGCTAAAACATGGTATCTCCTCAAGTTGTAAATATAATTGACTTTGTCTGCTGAACTATAAATCCAACATATAAATGGTATTCATAGTAATAAGCAGAATAGAAAGAAGCAGGAATCTAATAAACTTTATGTATTATCAATAGCAACCATCTTTACCAGACACTACAAGCCAAGTACTATGTTAACCACTTCACATGCATTTCATTATTTAACAAAACACTTTTACAAAAAGAAATATGTCTAGGAGTTCCCACTGTGGCAAAGCAGATTAAGAACCCAACTAGTATCCGTGAGGATGCAGGTTCAATCCCAGGCCTTGCTCAATGGGTTAAAGATCCAGCATTACCTTGAGCCATGTGTGGTGTAGATTGCTGACATGGCTCAGATCTGGTGTTGCTGTGCCTGTGGTGTAGGCTGGCAACTGCAGCTCTGATTCAACCCCTAGCCCAAGAGCTTCCATATGCTGCAGGTGCAGCCATGAAAAGAAAAAAAAATTGAAGTGTCATGGTTTAGTGCTACAAAGGAAATATTGCAGGCACTAGATCAGTGAACTGAGAAAACATGGAAGACATTTTATCACTATAAATCTTTTAATGCTTCCTAAAATATTTGCCAGTGTTATATTACTAATGGAAAAATTCAGCCAGAAAGATAAGACTTATCAATATTCTATTTTCAAAATATTTGTGCTAGAACAAATTAGGAACTTTGGAAAATAACTTTTCAGCTGTTGATATTTTTTACAATAATGGAATTTTATTCTCTGCATGAGATCATGACTCTATTAGTACATTTTCAGATCTTGTTTTATTACAAAGGATGCCAGAAGTAAAACAAAGTGGGCTTACTTTCCCCCCACATTCACATCCAATATTTATCAAACCAGAAGTTTCTTTCTGCCACTAAATCTCTACAGCTACCTGCAACTACAATCACTACCTTCTCTCCCACTGAGATCCAAAAGGCAGATGCACCATTTCATCTTTAAATGCTCTTCTTTCATCTATTCTTGGTCCTTCTCCTCCTCATTACCTATTTTTTCAACTATTTCTTTTCTGTTCCTCTTCACAGACTTCTAACATTTTTAAGTGTTCAAGTATCTTTCATTTTAAAAAGGCTTTCTCCCAAATCCTTTCCAAAATCAGCTATTCCCTTTCTTCACAAAATTGCAAAAGAGTGATATATACCAGGGATCAGCAAAGTTTTCTGTAAAAAGCCAGTGTGTAAATATTGTGAACCATATGGCCTCTGTTTCAACTACTCTTCTCTGACATGATAGGGTGAAGAGTTATTGACAAAACATAACCAAATGAGTGTGGTTGTGTTCCAATGAAATTTTATTTATGGACACTAATATTTTAATTTAATATAACTTTCACATTTCACAATATATTCTTCTGATTTTTTTTTTAAGTTTTAAATATATGGCTTTTCTATGCACTGAATTTCTCAAGTCAAAACTCTGAGTAACTTTTTTTGTTTCTCTCACAATTCTTTCCATTGATCAATCAGCAAGTTTGGGTCAAGGATTTCTACAAAAGACTTCCTGAACCCATCTACATCTGTCCAAACCACTACCTGCATCCCAGCTGAAATCCTTAACTTTCTCTTAATTCCAACTGTTCCCTCTTGCCCCAATAATCCGGTCTCCATTGAGCAATTAATTAGAGTTCTTTTGTAAAAACATAAATTAAGTTACACCATTCCCTGACTGAAAACTCTCCAATAATAGATCCTTTTCACATTTAGAATAGAATCAACATTCTTTACATTTCCTTACAAAGCCCCAGGTGATCTGACCCCTGCTTACCTCTCTGACTTATTTTAGCTCATCTCCTACCATCATCTCATTGCTCTTGGCCACCGTAATGCTTTCTCTCTGTTCTTTCAATATGATTACTTGCTCCCACCATAGAGTATTTCTACCAGCTTTTCCCTCTCCCTTGAATTCTTTCACCCAATATACATATTACTAGCTCCAGGGATCAGATTAAATATCATCCCTTCATTAGGGTCTGCATTGGCCAAAGCTCACCAATCTAATGCAGTTGACCCATATACTGCATCATACCTCTACCAGATGTGCTTCTTTACACAATTCATTTTTTTTCCCCAGCACAGAGAATAGTATCTAGTTTGACTAGTTTAGTGTATCATCTAAACTAGGACAACTTGGGTGTATAGGAAGGATCTATTGCTAGTTATGCTAAGAGAACAGGCATGAAAAGAGCTGTCCCAAGCCAAGAAAGATAATAGTCACTCCACAAACACCTGACAAAAAGTGATCTGGCAGTAAATGTTTTGAATCAATAAGCTCTCCTGCACATTTACTTAAAGAAGCTGCATATTCTGATAAATAAGAATTTAAATTATTTTGACCATACTATATAGTGAATTTTCATTTTATGAGAAATAAGTAAATTTGTTTTCTTATAACCATAATTTTTGCTAAAATATTAATCATTACAGTATAAAGAAAAATAGAAAACAACATTAAAGAAATTCTTTGTAATTACCACCTCTTTGTCCTATAGTAGGCCTTGAAATTGAGATTTTTGACCTATAGGAATTAACTTCATTACAAGTAGATAATATTCATAATGTCATTTAGGTCACTTATCAATGAATTACAGAAGTTTCAAAGCATCTAAATTTAATGAGCTTGCAATTATCAATAGATATATTTCAGTTATTTTCTTTTACATACAATTTAAGTGGTTTTCAATACTTCAATAAAGCAATGCACATTCATCACAAAAATCTTTACATTCTTTGCTTCTAGTGATTTTCCTTTTTGTCTCCCATACTCTTGATATATATTTTGTTTAAAAATGATAAAAAACCTTGGTTGAAAGTTAATCTTGCAGGATCATTAATAAAACTGAGCAAGGCACAAACTGAAAAAGTGACCCAGAGGGTTTGGTTTTATTTTTCGTGGTCTGTTTCTCGACTAGGCCAGCTGCTGCTTCATTGTTAAATGACTCAACTTTTCTGTGCCTCTCAATCACATGTAGATTCATACATTTTTGTACTTTACACTTGTTTCACCCTAGTAGTTATTAAAATTTTAAAGCCCAGGTGGTAATAGCCAAGCTCTATAATTCATAAGATGGAGTTCTTTTTCTTCTCTCTACTAAAACTATGATTGAAAAAAATACAATCTTTTCATAATTATTTTTCATTCTTAATTTATAATTATAAAGTCATATTTATACAATATGCAGCAATATAGAATAAATTTCAGAAAATTATTTAATATTATTTCTAAAACAAAACATTTTTACTGCTAATTTAGACTGAGTTCTTCATAAAGTAGAGCCTGAGGCATGTGGCTTTGGTTTCATCACTTTATGAGCGAATCCCACTCCAGGAAACAGGAGTGAGACAGTGGTTGAGAGAGGGATGCATTATTTAGTTAGAGCCCCCTGCGACTGACAGTTCCATCCTGTGGGATCATCACCCTAAAATACCATGTAAACTGAATTGTAGGCATCTTCATTATGGGCAAGAAAGAGAATAGAATGTATCCAATAGTGATAGGAATGGAGTAAGATAGTTACACAGATAGTTGCAGAAGTCTCAATAAGTGACCATAGATAGAGAGGGAAACCTAGGGACCTTTGGGAGACCACTGTAAGTTAATAATTTCTCAAGAGGGACATCAGAACAAGGCAGGGTCTCTTGACTAGTGGAAGAGCAAGATATGCCTCAGGTCATGGGGTGGGGAGGATGGGGGGGTTGCATTCAGGTTCAGACCTAGGGCAGAAGTTTAAGGGCCGCCCTTCTGCTGATTTGAATAAGCAAAATGACAATGCTAGTTTGACCTTATAGGGTCAAATACTCTCTTACCAGATACCAAGGAGGAGCCACTACTCCAAGAAGGAGGAAGAGGCAGTCTTTCCCACCCCCACTCCCTTTGGATTATAAAACTGTAGCCCACCTAATCATTGGGGCAGAGCCTCCTTGCCTACCCACCTGAATCTCTCACAAGTGTCCTATCTTAATAAATCTATTTCTTGCCTATTACTTTGTTTCTCGCTGAATTCTTTCTGCACTGAGACACAAAGAATCTGAACCTCAGGAAGTCCAGACACTGGGTGAGTGAAAAACCATGGGTTCAAGTCCCAGTCTGGGTTCTGGCTAGGTTCAAGCCAGTTTCAATAGTTTCCAAATGTATGCAGTAGCTTCCAAATCTTCCTGGTCAAAAGTTTGCCCCATGAGCTTTAGTTCTTTGCACACTATAGCAGCACTAATAGAGAAACCCTAGTGGGAAGGGATAGGCTCACAGGCAAGGGGTTATCCAACCTCAGATGCTAGGTTTTGATTGAGGCACACACTATGCTGGTCATCATAATAGCATAATTATAATAATGTGATAGATAAGAGTCACAGAATTTTAGGGCTAGAAGAGATCATCTAATCCAATATTGAATAAAGCATACTAATTATGAAAGACATTCCATGTTTGTGCTGAATACCTTCTATTTGCCCTCTTGAAACCCACTGTCTGCATGTCTCTGTGGCACAAGAGTTATATAAGATTACATCAGGAAGCTTCCATGCCCAGTAACTACTGGTTGTGTTCTACCAATGGATAGCATTACAGGATGGCAAAGGAATATAGTGCTTCCCAATGGGATTGGTTACAGAACTCTTTCTTTAAATATTACTTTGTCCAGCTAACACAATCTGAGTATTCCAACCTAGTATAATATAATCCATGTGAAATGGTTAAACTGGAACCAAATTCCTAAATTAGATTTTAGGAATCTAGAGCAGTAGAACCACAGTGAATAACAAAGAATAAGAGACTTAGAGTGACTTATTTTTATACAGTTGGTGGGAAGTCTATGGAATGCTACTGCCTCTGCATCTGGTGACAATCCTACAGTAGCTAAAAATCAACTGAACCAGCAAGAGTAAGAAGAGCTAGCTGCCTGTGAAGCAAGGGAGAAAAAGGACAAACAGGAATCAAAGAGGACAAAGTGAAATTTGCATCTTGCTTTCGCTATCTTCAATCTTGATGATGCAGGTGAATGCATAAACTGACTTCCTAAGCTAGAGTTACACATTTACCTAGTTCAAGACTCGGAGAAACTAAAAGAAGAGATCTTAGCAGAGCTGGAGGTGCTTCTCCAGAACACAAAGGGGAACCATCAGATCAGAGGCAACATGCAACAGCTGTCTTCACGCATGGCTTCCAAGACTGACCTCTAGAAAATAAAAGCTGCTGCTTCACTTATGTCTTCCAAATCTCAAACAAATTTTTCACATGGCTACACTTAACCTGGCACCATGAACAAAAGGTAATTCTGAGAAATATAGTTCTACCTTAGCTAAGGTGGCAGAGGAAAAAGTCACCACACTAAGACTGAATCACTTGTTGAAGAGTAGACCATTAGTTTGTGGAAGAGCCAAAGTTAGAACCTACATTCTCCAATTTCCAATCCAATTTTTGGTAGCATTACAGACATACCCTACCAAAGCTAACCATTCATCACATATCCCATAAAATCAAATTAAGCACTACACAATCCTAGAATGTTTGATATTAGGGTACATGAACATTCCACATGAAATATTTTCCAAAGTCCACAACGAAGAATTATTGATAGATAACTTTACTTGTCCACTAGATCATTAAAGAAAATAATACTTTGTATCAGACTATAACTACTCAATGGTATCAATATATAGAGAACTATACAAGCCAAAAATTTCCCAAGGCATCACATTTTTAACTTTCCTCTGCTTTACCAATGTATATTTCAGCATAATTTAAACAAGTTTTTTTCAACCTAATTTCAAGTAAATATAAGAAAACATGCTTTATGTGATTACTCATAAGTGACATGATGTATTTTATATTTTATCAATACACACAATCAAAAAATCATTTTGTAAAGACTTTTTCTCTGGAAAATTCTGTTTAATTTAGAAAGCTTAACACAGGCATTTAATTAATTTTGCATGACCATAGGTCATATACAAAGTTGGGGAGGGTATTATTTTTTTTCTTTAATGTATATAGAAGTACAAGGAGTAAAAGCCATAATAAAATTTTAGCTATAAATCTTTCTTGAAATAATTTTTAATGTTAACATTATTTGCAAATATAGGAAATTTACCAAATCTCACAGGTATAACTGACCTTTATTAAACATAATGATAAAACTTTTATAGATGTCTTTCACTGGGGGAATGGATAAATAAATGACCTTTATTAAACATCATGATAAAACTTTTAAAGGTATCTTTCATTGTGGAATGGATAAATATACCTTGGCATATGCGGACAATGGAATACTTTTCAGGACTAAAATAAATGAACCATCAAGCCATGAAAAGACATGAAAGAACTTTATATTCATATTATCAAGTGAAAGAACCCAAACTGAAAAGGCCACAAGCAGTATGATTCCACATATATGACATTCTGGAAAACATAAAAGTATGCAGACAGTGAAAAGATCAGAGGTTGCCAGGGACTGGGATCAACGGGAGGAAGTAGGGATGAATAAAAGCACAGAGGACTTACAGAGCAGTGAAAATAATCTGTATGATACCATAATGATGGACACATAGCGTTACATATTTGTCCAAACCTATAGAATGTACAATTCCAAGAGTTAACTGTAATGTAAACTATGGTCTTTGGATGATTATGTTGTGTCAATGTAGGTTCAACACTTATAACAAATGTACCATTTTGGTAAGAAATGTTAATAACAGAGGAAGCTATATATGTGTGGGGATAGGAGGTATAAGGAAAATTTCTATGCATTTCCCTCATTTGTGCTACAAACCTTAAACTGCTCCCCCAAAAAAGTATTTTAAAAAGGCAAAAAGGGTAAAACTATGATCTCTGAAGTACACCCCCCAAAAAAAATATGAAGAAAGAGAATCAATTCAAGTGGAATTTTAAAAAACTTAAGGAAAACGATCTGTGGGGACTAAGTTCTCTGTTTGTTGCTTTGATTTTAGAGCATCAGCAATCATCAACCACACTGGGTGGCTAAAAAAAAAAAAAGGAAAAAAAAAGAATCAATGTTTGCCTGCTGGAAATACCAAGGAAAGAGTCCTGGGGCAGAGAGGGCAGCAAGAGAATGAGAAGGAAACCCCACAATGGAGAGAACGGGAAACAGGAAACCACAATTTATGTGTGAAAACTCTGCCCACATTACTGATTGATTCCTCAGCCATACTTATGCTGAGCCAACTGTAAGCCCTTTGAATTGAAATATGAGTGACAATCCACTACGAACTGAGTAGAATGTGGAGTTTGATTTTAATCAAGTTTAGCACAGCTAAAACAAAAAGGTAAACTCCTTTCTGAGGTCTATAACAGAATCCAGAGTCTGAACAATAACAAATCCAGAATGCGATCCAAAATGACTTGATATATAAATAAAGGAAATGTGACCTATTATCAAAGAGATATTGTTATCAATAGATAACAACACAGAGGTAAACCTGATATTAGAATTTTTCAGACAAAATCTTTAAAGCTGAGAATAAAAGCTGTTCAATTACTTTAAGGAAAATTTACTCACATTAAGTAAAAAGTTAAGATGTACAAGCAGAAATTGATATCATACAAATGTTATCCCCCAAAAATTAGAATTGGAAAATAATATACAAAATAAAGTAATTCGCCACGTGTGCTTAAATAGAAGAATACATTTGAAAGAGGAAATAATCAATAATTAATATAAAAATAAATTAATAGAAATTATCCAATCTAAAGATAAGAGAAAGAATACATACCTCTAGTACCTTTGAGAAAATATCAAAGTTTTAAAAAAGATCATTGGAGTTCAAGAAGCAAGGAGAATGAAATAGAAAAAGCCTTTGAAGCTATAATGACAAAAACTTCCAAAATCTGGTGAGACATACAAATTCACAGATTCTAAATCTCAGCAAACTTCAAATAGCATAAATATAGAGAAAATTATGCCAAAGCACCTTAGAGTCAAACTACTCAAAGCACAGATATAGAAAAAAAAAAAAAAAAACTTGAAAGAATTCAGAGAAAAATTACCTACCACATAAAGGAAAAAAAAAGTTAACGTGGATATAAAATTAACATGACTATACATACCTTTAGTACCTTTCTTATAAGAGACCAAAGAAGCAAAGAGAGGGAAAAAATATCTTTACATACTGAAAGAATAAACCTTCAATCCAGAATTCTATATCAACTGAAAATATTCTTCAAGAATGAAGGTGAAATAAAAATAATTTATGAGGAAGGGAAATTAAGAGATTTGTTGCTAACAGAAGCACACTGTAAGAAGTGATAAGGGGTGTTTTTCAGGATGAGAGCTAGTGATACTAAAGTGAATCATTTATCTTCAAGAATGAATGAAGAATGTTAAGAATGACAAATATCTGGGAAAACATTTTTATAAACAGTTTTGTGTCCTAGAGGTTTTAAAATAAAAAGAATTGTTCATGTCCTAAGTGAAAATTTTCTGGCAGGTATAATACATGTGACAACTCTAATATACAAGTTAGGGAGGAAAATAAACAGAACTTTATGGTTACAAATTCCTACATATTCCATAAAGTGGCACAACTTAACACAAAATACTGTGAAGACATGAGGATAAATATTTTAATCTCAGAGCATCCTCCCACCAAAGTAATGCAAAGAGATATAGCTAAACAGATAATAAATAAATTTTATTTGTTTTTTATTAACGTATAGTTGATTTACAATGTTGTGTCAATTTCTGCTGTATATCAAAGTCACTCAGTCATACATATATGTACATTCTTTTTCTCATATTACTTTCTATTGTGTTCTTTTTTTTTTTTTTTTTTTTTTTTTTTTTGTCTTTTTTGCCATTTCTAGGGCCACTCCCACGGCATGTGGAGGTTCCCAGGCTAGGGGTCTAATCAGAGCTGTAGCTGCCGGCCTACACCACAGCCACAGCAACATCAGATCCTTAACCCACTGAACAAGGCCAGGGATCGAACCCGCAACCTCGTGGTTCCTAGTCAGATTCATTAACCACTGAGCCACGACGGGAACTCCTTTCCATTATGTTCTATCTCAAGAGATTGGATATTACTCTCTGTGCTATATGGTAGGGCCTCATTGCTTATCCATTCTAAATGTAATAGTTTGCATCTACTACCCCAAACTCTCAGTCCATCTCACTCCCTCCTCCCTCCCTCTTGGCAACCACAATCTGTTCTCTATGTTTATGACTCTGTTTCTGTTTTGTAGATAGGATTATTTGTGCCATATTTTAGATTCCACATATAAATGATATCATATGGTATTTGTCTTTCTCTTTCTGATTTACTTCACTTAGTATGAAAATCTCTAGTTGCATCCATGTTGCTGCCAACGGCATTATTCCATTATTTTTCTATGGCTGAGTAGTAGTGTAGTATTCCATAGTACCACATCTTCTTAATCTATTCATCTGTCAATGAACATTTAGGTTGTTTTCATGGCTATTGTGAATAGTGCTGCAATGAACATAGAGGTGCATGTATCTTTTTGAATGAAAGTTTTGTCTGGATATATGCCCAGGAGTGAGATTGCTGGATCATATGGTAGTTCTATATTTAGGTTTTTTAGGACATTCCATACTGTTTCCTATTATTATTGTACCAATTCACATCCTACCAACAGTGTAGGAGGGTTCCCTTTTCTCCAAATTTCCACATTATATTTAAATAATTTAAATACAAAGATGAGTGTTCAAGATAAAATATATTTTGTAACATAAAGGTAAAAATTCATCAGAAGGATGTAATATTCATAAATGTGCTGTGCCTAATAATGGAGCCCATAAGTACATGAATACATGGTGCAAAAATTGACACAATTGAAATAAAAAACATTTCCGCGAATAAAATAGGCGATACTAACATCTTGCTCACCAAAATTGATAGAATAATAATAAAAAATAATCAGTGAAGGCAATGAAAGTCTAACATATCTTTATCATATGGATTTAGTTAATATTTATAAAAGATTACTTCTGGAATTCCCGTTGTGGTTCAGTGGAAACGAATCTGACTAGCATCCATGAGGATGCAGGTTTGATTCCTGTCCTCGCTCAGTGGGTTAAGGATCCAGCATTGCAGTGAGCTGTGGTATGCGTCACAGAAACGGCTTGGATCTGTCGTTGCTGTGGCTGTGGTGTATGCCAGGAGCTACAGCTCTGATTCAAACCCTAGCCTGGGAATTTCCATATGCTGTGGGTGCAGCACTAAAAAGACTAAAAATAAAAATAAAAAATAAAAAAATAAAAGACTACTCCCAAAGAACAAAGTAGGACTCTTATTTCACATTACATACAAAAAATTAATTTAAAATGGATCCATGTCCTAAATGTAAGACCTAAAACTATAAATTTTTTTTTTTTTTTTTTGTCTTTTTGCTATTTCTTGAGCCGCTCCCGCGGCATGTGGAGGTTCCCAGGCTAGGGGGTCCAATCGGAGCTGTAGCCACCAGCCTACGCCAGAGCCACAGCAACGTGGGATCCGAGCCGCGTCTGTGATCTACACCACAGCTCATGGGAACGCCGGATGGTTAACCCACTGAGCAAGGGTAGGGACCGAACCCGCAACCTCATTGTTCCTAGTCGGATTCGTTAACCACTGCGCCACGATGGGAACTCCAAAGTATAAAATTTTTAGAAGAAAATGTAGGGCAAATGCTTCACATCATTGACCAGGGCAATGTCTTTTTGGATATGACATCAAGGTACATGTAATGAAAGGAAAAATCAGCAAATGGAACGTCATGGAAAAAGTTAACTCTGTCTACACTCACTATCAAAAGACACTATCGACAGAACAAAAAGAGCCCCCAAAAATGGGAGAAAATTGTATATCTGTTAAGGGATTAATATCCAGAATATATATGGAATTTCTAAAACTCAACAACAAAAAACAAACAATTCAATTCAAACTTGGTCTGGAGTTCCTGTTGTGGCTCAGCAAAACGAGTCCAACTAGTATCCATGAGGATGTGGGTTCAATCCCTGGACTCGCTCAGTGGGTCAGGGGTCCAGTGTTGCCGTGGGCTGTGGTATAGGTCACAGATGTGGCTCAAATCTGGAGTTGCCATGGCTGTGGTGTAGGCCAGCAGCTCTAACTCCAATTTGATCCTTAGCCTAGTAAGCTCCATACGCCCTGGCTGCAGACCTAAAAAGATAGGAAAAAAATTGGTCAGATGATTAGAATAGATATTTCTCTAAGGAAGATACTGAAATGATCAATAAATACACTAAAATATGATTATCATCATTAGAGAAATGCAATTCAAAACTATAATGAGTTAATACAGCATGCTCACTAGAATGGCAGCTACAAATTAAAAAAAAAGAACAAATATAAACAGAAAATAGCAAGTGTTAGAGAAGATATAAAAAAATTAGAATATTTTTTTTTTTTGGTCCGTCTTTTCATCTTTTTTTTAGGGCCTCACCCTCAGCATATGGAGGTTCCCAGGCTAGGAGTCGAATCAGAGCTGTAGCTGCCGGCCTACACCACAGCCACAGCAACACCAGATCCGAGCCATGTCTGTGACCCATACCACAGCTCACAGCAATGCCGGATCCTTAACCCACTGAGTGAGGCCAGGGATCAAACCCGCAACCCCATGGTTCCTAGTCGGATTCATTTTCACTGCACCACGACGGGAACTCCTAGAATACTTTTAAATGATATAGCTATGGTGATTCCTTAAAAACAAATAAACAAACAGAATTACCATATGACCCAGCAATTTTACTTCTAGGAATATATTAAAAAGATTTGAAAGCATGATCTCAAAGAGATATTTGCATACTCATGGTCATAGGAGCATTATTAATAACAGCTAAAATATAGAAGCATTTCAAGTGTCTGTTAACAGATGAATGGATAAGCATACATGGTATATACATGCAATGGAATATTATCCAGCCTTAAAAAAGAAGCAAATTCTAACATTTGCAATCACATGAAGGAATATTGAGGATATTATGCTAAGTAAAATAAGCCAGTCATAAAAAGACAACCACTGTATAATTTTGCTCATATATGGTACTTAGAACAGTCAAAATCATAGGGACAGAAAGTAGAATGGTGGTTGTCAGGGACTGGAGGGAGCGCAGATGGAAAGGAATTGTGTAATGGCAACTTTATACCAACACATTTGAAAACCTAAATGACATTTTAAAAGTCATTAAAACAGGCAAGTGTTCAAAATTGACACAAAATAAAGTAGAAAATCATATAGCCCTATGACTTAAAGAAAGATTCTTTTGCAAAAATGTTCCCATCAAGAAAATTCTAGGTCTAGATTGTTTCACTGCGAAATTCTATCGCACACTCAAAGAAGCAATAGCACAAACTAATATAAAACTTTTCACAAAAAAGAAGTTCCCGTCGTGGCGCAGTGGTTGACGAATCCGACCAGGAACCATGAGGTTGCGGGTTCGGTCCCTGCCCTTGCTCGGTGGGTTAACGATCCGGCGTTGCCGTGAGCTGTGGTGTAGGTTGCAGACTCGGCTGGGATCCCGCGTTGCTGTGGCTCTGGCAAAGGCCGGTGGCTACAGCTCTGATTAGACCCCTAGCCTGGGAACCTCCACATGCTGCAGGAGCGGCCCAAGAAATAGCTAAAAAGACAATAAAAAAAAAAAAAAAAACTTTTCACAAAATAGAGGGTGAGAATAACTTTTTTTTAAAAAATAGCATAATGTGATATCAATATCAGACAAAAATATTTTTTAAAAGATTTTAAATACAGCCCCAAAGATCTCAACAAGGATAATGTGTCATAACCAAGTAGGGCATTCTCTACAATGCAAAGTAGTTTAATAACTGAATATCAATTAATCTAATTCTCCATATCCATAGAAAGAAAAGACAAAGAGATATTAAGATCATTTCCATAAATGACGAGAAATGCATCTAAAAAAATTCAATTGCCAAAATGCTAAAAACTCAGCAAACTAGCATCAGAAGGAAGTTATTTAACTTAATAAGGGCATATATGAAAAACTTACAGCTGATATCATATTAACAGTAAAATGCTGATAAATTTTTCCTTAAAAAAAAAAAAGCCTATCTCTGCACTCAAAACTTCTACTCCATATTATACAGAACTAAACTAGAGTAATAAGGCAAGCAAAAAAATACCCAAAGTTATACAGATTAGACAGGAAATTTAAACTCTTTGTAAATGTAAATTATTGAATATTAATTCCTAAGGAATCAACAAAACTATTATGACCATTAATATGCACATTTAATAAGGTTGCAAGACTTAAGTATAACATGCAAAATCAATGTCTATGTATTAGCAAATATTTGAAAAATTAAAAATATGACACATTAACTTTTACAATAACTTTTACAATAACAGGCATAAAATTCTTAGGAACAAATATAGGAAAAGATATACAGGGCCACTTCATTGAAAATGTCAGAAAAATGGGATTGAAATACATAATACTTCAATGTTAATTTGATCTATAACTTGATTTATAGAATCAATGCAATCTCAAAATGTCAGTAATTTTCTGTAGAAACTGAGATCACTTAAAAATTTATATGAAAATACAATTGATCTAGAATGACCAAAGCAATTTTAAAAGAGAATAAGTTTGAAAAAAATCACATTATTTAAATTTCAGACTAAATATAAAGCTACAGTAATCAAGCCACTGTCATTTCAGTATAAAAGTAGTACATAAATCAGTGGACTAGAAGAAATTTTCAAGAAATAAAAAATAGTGAATGTATGTGTGTCTGTTGATTTTTATAACAGGTTGCTTGGTTTTTGACAGGTTGATAAATCAATGTGGAAAGAAAAATTTCAGTAAATGGCATTGGGACACCGGATAGCCTTATTGGAAAATGTACATCAATTGTTATGTCACCCACATATAAAAATTAGTCAGAGCTATCATAATTCTAAATGCAATGCCTAAGAATATAATATTTCTAAAATAAAACAGACAAAAATCTCTGCAACTTGCAGTAGCATTGGAGGAGGTCATCAAAATGTAACCACCTGGAGTTCCCGTCGTGGCGCAGTGGTTAACGAATCTGACTAGGAACCATGAGGTTGCGGGTTCGGTCCCTGCCCTTGCTCAGTGGGTTAACGATCCGGCGTTGCCCTGAGCTGTGCGTTGCTGTGGCTCTGGCGTAGGCTGGTGGCTACAGCTCCGATTAGACCCCTAGCCTGGGAACCTCCATATGCTGCGGGAGCGGCCCAAGAAATAGCAACAACAACAACAACAAAAGACAAAAAAAAAAAAAAAAAAAAAAAAAAAAATGTAACCACCTGTTTGATCCAGGAGATAGATCCTGGTAATTGAGGCCTCCTCACGCTCTCCCCTGCCCTTGAAATATGCATTCTGCTTGTCATTCCTGCTTCTGGAAGTTGCTCCAATAATACAACCTTGAAATATATAATAATGTGGTGGTGATACTATTTGGACTGTGTATGCAACTGACCCTGGTTGAGGCCTCTATGTAGATTTTTTAGGATTATGGCCAGCTGGAGCCAAGAGCTACCCAAGGTGTGGCTGCCCAAGAAATCTTATTTAGTTCCCTTACCAATTAAACCTGCCAACTACCAATCCAGAGTGGTCTGCCTCCTTCTTTGGTTTGTCCTTGCCCTCTTGTGAATGGAGTACAGGTGCAGATTTCACCCCAGAAGCTTCCAAGGAGTTTTCAAACCCTCAGGTAGGCAATGTTTTCTTAGATTCAACACAAAAATGCAAATCATAAATATTAACAAATTTGACTTCATAATATTGAAAAAAATTTTACAAATACTATTAAGAAAGTTAGAATGCAAGCTACTAGGTGGGAGAAATATTCCCCAAGGTTTTATCCAGCAAAGGACTTATGCCCAGAATATATAAAAAACTTGGGTTCAATAATAAAAAGACAACCCGGGGGAAAAAAAGGATAATTTTTGTAAAGACTATTCATGCACACAGAGAAAAAGATAAACAATTCTCCAATAGGAACATAAAAATTCACCAAAGGATAATGAATTCCAAAATTTGACAGTTTTACCTGCCCTCATCTTTCAAAAGCATGCACACATAGACACCTATGTGTTCGTGGTTATGGATCATACACATGTAGCCTATCCATTATACACTTACTAGAATCACCAAAAGTTTTTTTTTTTTTTTTTTAAGTCTGACAATAATAAGTGCTGGTAAGGATATGGAGTGAATGGAACTGCTATTATGTCATATCTCACTTCAATATATTCCATTGCTAGAGAGAATTACAAATTATATGACTATCTTGGGAATCTATTTGGCAGTTTCTTAAAAACCTAGACACACATCATTCCTACACCCATCCCTTCCGTTCTAAGTATTTATCGAAGAGAAATGAAAACATATGTCCACTTGTAAAGAAATGATTAGAGCATAGAATGGAATATTACTTGGTAATACAAAAAATATTATTTACATCTGCATGGATTCATTTAAAAAAATGGTTGAATCTTAATAATGCTGATTGAAGGAAACCAGACATGGAAGAGTATATATTATATGATTTCAATTTTAGGAAATTCTAGAAAGTACGACATAAATCTACACTTATAGAAAGCAAATCAGTGGTTGGCTGAAGCCAGGAGCGCGAGAAGGAATAGACACAATGGGACTTTGGAATGTTTTTGAGAGTGATAGTATGACGGTAATGTTCTGTATCTGGATTGAGGTGGTGGTTTCTCCGCTGTGTGTAACTATCAAAAGTCATTAAATGGGAGTTCCCGTCGTGGCAGAGTGGAAGCGAAACTGATTAGGAAACATGAGGTCGCAGTTTCGATCTCTGGCCTCGCTCAGCGGGTTAGAGATCCTGCGTTGCCTTCAGCTGTGGCGTAGGTCACAGATGCAGCTCGCACCCTGTGTTGCTGTGGCTGTGGTGTAGGCTGGCAGCTGTAGCTCCAATTGAACACCTATCCTGGGAACCTTCATATGCCATGGGTGTGACCCTAAAAATAAAAAATAAAAAATATATAAAAATGCATACTTAGACCTAAAGAGATAAGAACACATAGCATTAAGAATATAGATGAAGGTGCTTAGAAGCCTCCCTTAAATAAATTAATTTCTTGATTAACTGAGCAGAATGAGATATTATATGTATTCAGCTCATAAAAGAACTTAAAATGCCCTAGTTTGCTTATTTCCCACAAAAATTTTATGGTGAAACACTGACACAGTAAGCCAAAGACCACCAAAATGCTCTGACTTACTTTAATACAAGTTTTTTCTTCCCCTCTTTAATAACAGAAAGTGGAATGATATAATACAATGTATTCATTTGTGATTTTTTTTTAAACAGGGAAGAATTGGCTGAAGATCTAAAAGGTAGAAACTGTTGAGCAAATTGCCATAGATTCCTCAGAAATGAATTTTTTAAAAGCACAGAATCTACCCTCCAATAGGGAAGTAGCCAAAAATGGTAATAAATTTAAAATATTTTTAAAAACAAACTCTAAAATATACCATTAAAAGTGTATATGTTGCAAAATAGCCAATATACTTGAAAGCAGCCATAAATTATACAGAATATAAATCTTGGAAATGATGGAATGTTACATTAGAAGCCTTAAAAATCTTCCCAATGTATAATATCTTATCCTGGGAAGAAATGTGTTCATTACTTCATTTTTGCAAAATGTATTTTTTCAGTCTTCATTTCTATGTTCTTTTCTTTTCCATATATCATTTATTACTGGTACTTGAAAAAGTCTACTCTATTATCAGGCTCAACATTAGCAGGAAGCCACTATTGTCTTCTTGCTCTGGAGGTTGGTGATCTATTTTTTGGTTTTAAAACCCTGCTACTTTCAAAGCTATTCAATTGTCACAGAAATAATTCTTTGTTCCACTCTGGGACAGAGGACCAATGTCTGGTCATGAATCATTGAAAAGATAAAAAAAATCTCACAAGAAGCATAGAAAATGATAGGTTTTCTCCAATATAAAAATTTATAATTAAGAAGAATTTAATTTTTGAAATTTTTCATCTTAGTACTGTTAAAATATACACACAGAGAAGAATTATATACTTTTTAAAAATATGGTTAATTACATTTTACATTTCTACTTTGCATTTCTATGCACTTACATATGGTATGTATTACATAATTATAAATAATACTTATAAAGTGTTGCTTTGCATGATATTTTTATAGTTAATGAAAAATATTTTAAAGTTCATGTATTTTTAACATTTGTATACAGATAACAATGTCCTAGTTAGCAAATTTTTATGGAGGTATACATCATTGTAGAGTAAATGTTATTTTATTCCATAGAAAAAGATAACAATTTAACATGGACTACAAAAATAATGAGCCCAATTTGGAAGATGGATAAAATTTAAAACATTTGATTCTAGGAAGTTCTTTTTTATAGTTGACATGCCTCTACTATAGTTCCGCTAAGCCAGGAAAGGAGGAATGCACAGTGATTGGGAACATGAGATTTGAAATCAGATGAATACATCACTTGCTAGCTGTGAGACCCTGAGTAAATATTTTTGCTCCCTTGAACCTCAGTTTCTTCATCTGTAGATTAGAAATAATTATAAGAACCCCATGGGATCTGCAAAGATTCAGTATTATCACATATGAAAGCATTTAGCAGAGTGACTATCATGTAGTAAATGCTCAATAATTGATGGCTTTCAGTTCAAAAATTACAGAATTGAAAATTGGTTCTAATACACACTTCTCTCAAAATTTTGAAACTCAGTATCAGAAAGAAGAATGTACTTTTACTGAAGCAAGTACTTTTACTAATAAATTAAGAATAATTGGGTAGCATTAAATAACCTACCCAAGATAAAACAATGTTTTGAAAGCAAATATATGTTTATATTCAAAAGAAGGAGCCCTTTATTCTATACTTGAATAGTTTTTGGAATTGTTAATAACTTTATTTCAGTTGTGAGAAACAAAATCAGCTTCAGCATCTGCCCTACTTCCTAGTATAGCTGCATGTGCATAATGTCTTTCTATGAATTAATTATTAACCCAGTTAGTTCTATCATGTATTGTGATGAGAAAATTTGGGAAATGTAGGTAGGCTATATCTCTAAACGGAAGCATGCCATTTGTCTCTTTTTAATATAGTTTAGTGAATGAATAATTTTCTTACTTTTCATTTCATTCTAGAAACTTTATATCCTTTTCTGGGTCTAATGGTATATTTTTAATGAATCGTATCATTTTTAGTGACAAGGCTATGCCACTAAATAATGTACAATTATTCATTCAAAAATGCTTCATTCCTTCCTTTTTTTCCTAAAAGCAAACAAAAACATTGGAAATCTTTTTAGCCCTTCAATAAGAAATTTTAAATAAATTAAATTATGTTTATACTATAGTATCCTATCCAGTCATTAAAAAAGATGAAGTAGAATTATATTTATTAACATGGTTATAATTAAAAGAGATCAGATTTGTGGTTACCAGAAGCAGGGTGGTGGGGATGGGGTGGGGGGGCCTGAATAAAGACAGTCAAAAGATACAAACTTCCAATTATAAGATAAGTAAGTACTAGGGACATAAGGTACAGCATGATAAATACAATTAACTTTGCTGTACATGTAAAAGTTCTTAAGAGGCTAAATCCTGAGTTCTCATCAGAAGAAAAAAAAATGTTCCTATTTATTTAATTTTATATCTACATGAGAAGATGAATGTTCACTAAACTTACTGTGATAATCACTTTATGTAAATACAAATCACTACACTGTATATCTTAACTGTATACTGTGCTGTATGTCAAGTATATCTCAATAAAACCGGAAGAAAAAAAAGAATGTTTACCTTAGTGGTAGACTTACAGAGGAACTTAAAAGAACTGGAGCAGTGAGTGATGAGTGTTATAGGAAATATAGACATGGCAATGGATTTTAGTTTAACATCAGGACAAACATTTTACTTGTTTACATTTTCCTTTCATGAAGTAACTAATAACCATATTCAATATGGAATGCCATAACTCCCTATAGCAAGGCTGAGAAGAGAAAAAAAAAAAAGTCATGTACGTAAAGAAGACAGGCTAGAGGACCAATGAAATTCTTCCAAATCTGATTCTACATAAGTGAAGGCTACAGAAGAAAGCTTATAGAATCTGAGATAATAAGAATAAAATTGCCCTCCATATGAAAGAAAAAAAAAATAAACCTTCTATTTAAGCCACCTAGTCTGTGGAAGTTGTTACAGCAGCCCTAGAAAACTAATATAGATATCATGGGTTTTTAGGACAGGAGAGCCAGCGAGTGTTGAGATCTGAATGAACATTTCTGTTTAATTTTCAGGTTTACCATGATCTTCCAGAAGTCTTTTGTTCACTAGGTATTCCTTAATGAAAAGCTCACTTGAATCATGGACATATCAACTGAATGGTAAAGGCTTTCAAAACCAGGTTACTCTTTGCAATTTTTTCACCTTCACTTGCAGACAACTTGAATTCTTCCCTTATTTCTTTATAAAAAATTATTTATGGTATAGGATTTATGCAGCTACTTAATCAGTTTTGCTGTTCTCAACTGTGTTACGGGAATAAAATAATAGGATTAACAACTGAAGTAGGATTAACATTTGTAGTAAGTGTCAAAGCAGATGAAGTCTAGTTGATTGACTTAATATTTTTAAAATCAGTTTCAACAAGTGGTGAAGAAATGTAATTTAGTGGAGTCAGTGAGCTGTATGACTTAATGGAAAATAGTTTGGATTATAAATTTTGTAGCCCTTGGCTGTCTATAAAGAAGGTTCAGCATTTACATTGCTATGAGCTTTACAGGAGAATCTTCCATCATCTGGTTTATGTTGTGAGCACAAGATTTCCTTAGGACTCAAAGGGAGACTATTTTGGATTGCACTGTAAGTTGATAATGACCAAAGGGTAACTGAATTTTCCCTCTGCAAATTTTTGCCGCCTTTGTTTTTAACTTGCTCACTGCACTTCAGTGTTAACCTGAGCTCATGAATGGTTTGCAAACCCCACTCTGAACGGATTACCAGAGAGATAGCTAATATAAGCCCTGGTAAGGTAGACAGAGACCCTTGAACGGTTGCCGACCCTTGCAGGGAAGGCTGAATTTGTCCTGGCCACCACTGATATCCTGGTTTTTAAAAGTTGAAAGTTGAATAATTTTAAAATATATTTAAAATTTATTTTAAAAATAAATTATCTCCAGGTCAACACTGTGCAAACTAAACAAAATATTCTTGTGATCTGGGATCATTTATGAGCTTCTAGTTCACAGTAAGATTTAGAGGAAATGCCAATTTCTGGGAAGGACAGCACTTGCTTCGAATGCAGGCTTTGCCACAGAATATATATGCTTGGGCAAATGTACCTCAGTTCCATCCTGTGAGAAAAGGGAGACATCTGCTCTATCTATATCTTAAGTGACTCTGTTTTGATTTTGTCTTCTTTTGAGAAACAAATGACATTTCTGCTGACTGGAGACGAGGTAAATAATCTTGGGGAGCAAGTTCATCAGGGGCTAGCTGAGCTTCTAGTTTCAATATAAGCACACTACAAACCATAGGTACCTATACCAACATCAGCACTTCTAATACTGCTTTGATATTTTGTAAAGCACACATTGTTTTGTTGGCCTAAATAACCTTATTTTCTGGGAATCATAATTAAATGATGGACTATTCATTCTGTACAAGTTTATCCTGCTTCCCAAGCCACATGATTGATTCAGGGATGACCACAAGATCACGCTGAATTGGAAACCATACACTAGGATTCCAAAATTGAGAAAGAAAGAATTCTTCTCTTGCATTAAGTGTCAGGAACTGTTAAGTTAAGCTCTAGCCTTTAGTCTAAAGAGGCCAAAGAGAGAGTTCCCATCGTGGCTCAGCAGTAACGAACCAGACTATTATCCATGAGGATATGGGTTTGGTCCCTGGCCTTGCTCAGTGGGTTAAGGATCCAGCACTGCCGTGAGCTGTGGTGTAGGTTGCAGATATGGCTCATATCCCGCATTGCTGTGGCTGTGACTAGGCCAGCAGCTGCAGCTCCTATTGGACCCCTAGCCTGGGAACTTCCATATGCCATGGGTGCAACCCCCCAAAAAAAAGAAATATAAAAAAAAAGAGGCCAAAGACACCACTAAGCAAGGGAAGGAGGCAAAAGGAGAGGATAACCAGAGAACATATGTTTATAAAACTGCTTATTCACTAGCTTCCTTTTATCATCTATTTAAGTTAAAATTCAATTAATAGGCCAAGATTCAGTAGATTTTTTTAGAATTTTAAGTGTAATAGGACTTAGATATTGAGTCACTATTTCTGTAAGAAATAAGAAATTATAGTTACTATTATTATCAAATACAAGTTTATCTTATTTTTAGAAGAAGATGTTTAAATGTCCACAAAATCAACATTTTAGGAAAAATACATTTTCGGGCACTATTTTACCTTAACATTAAAGTAAATAATAAAATTATTAAACAACTCCCATAGGCATTAAATAGCAATTAGCACATGCTGAACAAAGGGGTTTTGTTGAAGACCTGTGCCCCACCAGAGATGATGTGGCCCAATGTTCTGATTTCATGGAAATCAGAAGAGCGTGGCCAAGATTAGGTCCATCTGTGCCCACCATGTGACAGGCAGTTTCTCCTTCTCCCAAGAGAGGTGAAAGAGTTCTTTGCATGCAGCATGAATAACAGCAAGCATCAGTAAGCCTGGCCTCAGGCCAAGAAAAAGAAATTGTCCCTCCAAGATGAAGTGGCAGGGAAATTTATACTCCAGAACATGCCACCTATTTGATTTCTTCATCTGGCAACTCTACTTTAGCAAATTATGATGTTGGAATATGTGCTCCTTGCTAATAGAGTATCAGTGGGCAGAATGTTTAAAACCTGTGAATATGCTATCTGGAGTACTTCTCACTGCACCTGTCAGAAAGTTCCATCCGTTTCATGCCACCATAGATACTGTCCAGTTCCTCTTAGCTCCCTGCACACCAGTTTCTCCTTGCCTGACTTACAGCATTCCACCTTCCCTCACACACACGAGTTAATTACATGTGACTCTGATGATTCCTCCACATTGTCTTCATTTGATCATGACCTTCTCTATTTTCTTTTTTTGTGGTTTTTTGTTTGTTTGTTTTTTGTCTTTTTACGGCTGCACCTGAGGCACATGGTAGTTCCCAGGGCAGAGGTTTAATCAGAGCAGCAGCTGCTGGCCTATGCCACAGCTCATGGCAATGCAAGGATCCTTAAGCCACTGAGCAAGGTCAGGGATCGAACCTATATCCTCATGGATGCCAGTCATGTTCATTACCCACTGAGCTTCAACAGGAACTCCATGACCTTCTCTATTTTCTATCCTAAAAGTATCTCTTAAAAATCCCATTCAATTCAGAATAGCGTCATTAAAGAACTTAAGACAGTTATCCAAATGTATTTTATGGAAAGAAAAGAGGAAGGAATATGAATGTGAGCTTTAACGAGTAATGCAGATTTCTGCTATTGCATGCTTCATTAGTGCATAGAGCCCCAAAAACTATAAGTAAAAACAAAAATTGTATGTATAAAAAAATCCTAATATAAAAGAGCATGAAAACAAGTATTAGCCTGTCTCCCAGAAGCTATGTAAAGTGGTTGAACTGCCTATAAATATAATAATAGAATTATAACCACGAGCAGTTGTCACTGTCTAGAGATAAGAAATATGGAGTTTCATGTTTTGGCTTTGCCTCTGACAGATCGTATACAAGTCAATTAACCTCTGCGAAGCATTATTTGGTACCTTTCTTTTTCACAGTAGTGTTTTGACCATTTGAATGAATATGAATTAGTATAGCTTTGTTTATTAAGCTGCTACAATCCAAAAAAGGTAGCATAGATACAGGTCTAAATGTGATAATCAAATATATTGCATTGTTGGTAGCTTTTTAAAGGTATTTATTTATTTACTTATTTTATAAATTTTATTGTAGTTTAGTGATTTACAGGCATTTATTGATTTGCAAAATTTCTTCTAGGTGTTGTAGTTATTATTTTTTTGGTTATTTTTATTAGCAATTCTTTTAAAAATAACTATATTCTTTATTAACCTTACATTAAATACTAAAAATATGACGTTGAACTTGAATGAATATAGCAAGAAAATAAATTTTTACCTCAAAAGAACAAGCATTTATTTACCCTTGTAGTTAAATACATCCATTGATATAAATTGCTTGGCAGAAAATATATGTTGTGTTTAAATTTGATCTTACATTTGGAAATTTGAGCAGAGCTACCCTGAACCTTTTATCTAGGTTAACTTTTATTCTTCAAAGTTGTAAATGGTTTCTTTCAACATGTACATTCAAGGTTATTGGATACAAAAGTAAGACTTCAGTATTACATTTTCTTCTACAATATATTGGGGTGGAGGGAAGATGTTTATTTTAAAATAGAAAACTTTAAGAGTATCCATAAGAGCTTTACTTAGAAAAAAATTTGTGGAATGTTATTCAATGTTGCCATCTTCAGGACACATTTTAAAATAGCAGCAAAAGGGTAGGATTAAAGATTTTCTAGCTATGGTTAATTATTCAGTCTACAACACTGAGGGAAAATGATCTACTTAGACCTTTTTTTTTTTTTTTTTTTTTTTTTTTGTCTTTTTAGGGCCGCACCTGTAGCATATGGAGGTTCCCAGGCTAGGGGTCCAGTTGGAGCTGTAGCCACCAGCATACGCCAGAGCCACAGCAACGCCAGATCCAAGCCACATCTGCGACCTCCACCACAGATCACGGCAATGCCGGATCCTTAACCCACTGAGCGAGGCCAGGAATCGAACCTGCACCCTCATGGATGCTAGTCAGATTTCATTAACCACTGAGCCATGATGGTAACTCCCGTACTTAGATTTTTAAGCATCTAAATGTCTGACTTTTAAAAATTCCTTACTCAAATAAATACTTGAAAACCTCAACTAGAGTATGCTCATCTATTAAGTCATCATCCACCATATTTATTTATGAAACATTGGTTGATTATTAATATGTCTTAGGCATTGAGCTGAGTATTAAAAGTATGAAGACATATCAAGTAATCTCAAGGAGTCCACATTCTAGAGGGGGAGTCTATATATAAATGGAATATTCCAAGAGTGTAATAAATGTTCTGATAGAAGTAAACACACTATTACAGAGGAACATAAGCTAAACCTCACACTCCAGAGGATAAGAAAGCAGTAGCGAGGAAGCATGATGAAGGGGACAACAGAGCTTAGTCTGTTTTTATAATAACCTTGAAACAATTTATATTATTTCCCTTTTGCTTCCTTCTATCAAAATAGAGGGAGGGGAAAATAATGCTCAAAAATAGCACAATTATCACGTTTATTATAGATGTGTACATAAAATGGAGTTTATGTTGGCTGAAATAAGTTACTTCATAGCTTATGTAGATATTTTCTTTTTAAATTTCCTATTGGTGACTTTTAACAAATTTCCTATGGAGTCTTCTACGTGCAGAAATCCTAGGGGAAAATGTGCTGTCGCTTCTCCCGCTCATATTCCAGATCTGGACAATACAACTGAATGAAAGGCACTGGCTTGATTGGCAGAAGCTGTCTTTCTCAAATGCTCCAGGAATGGCAAAGGAAAACTCTCTGAAAATGCAGTGTTTCCTGTATTCCTCTCCATCATGGGAGAAATTTTTGATCTAAGAAAAATTAGCAAAAATTTTCCATTGCTATTATCCCACTTTCCACATAAATGGCCTCTGAGACCCTCCTATCTTTAGTTTAAATTTCTACTACTGTTTTATATATATGCATCTATTATACATATGCATATGAGATATGTCTACAAAGCAATAAAATAATGTGGCATATGAGCCCGTCAGACGTGTTCTACCTGAAAATTTGCTATTTCTTCATTACCTGAGGAGGATTTTTGATCTGCTCTTGCTTGTAATGATTTATCCAAATTGTCACTGCAGGATTTTTAAATAAAAATTATTATCATAACTACTATTGGAAATGTAATTTTTTCAATAAAAGAAAATTGAAACAGCATCACTGATTGAAGGAATTATATAGGTAGATAAATAAACTCACTGTAGAAAACAGCTCAAATCAAAACAATTTCTACTCAAGTTTGAATTAGAAAGAGAACCAAAAAATAAAAGAGTGCTGAATCATGCTTTTTATTTTTGTAGAATAAGAGAAAAAAAAATCCAAATCTGAATAAAATAGTTCATAGTCTCTCCTGATAAAAGGTCATCCAAGTGTGCTAATTGGAGAACAAGGATAGGTTATTTTTTAGTGTTACTTACCAAACTTCTGTTCATATTTAAACACTAATTATAAACTTAATTGCACATGTCAGCAAGCAATTTTCTTCTTGAGGTACCACCTCCAAATGAAGATTATGAATAAGTGTCTTTTTTATCCTAGACTTAGCTTGTCTTCCCAGGGACTGCATCTTTCTTTCAGGAAACATTCACTATGGAGATAGGTTGTACTCTAGTTTTATACCAAAAATTGTGTAAACAATTTAACCTTAGAAGCCAGTTCATACTGAACCAGAAATTATGAAAAAAAATCTTCATAATAATATCTATCATTTTTCTTGTGATAAATCAAAGTTCCAAGATTGAATGAGTGATAGAATCTTGTGGTTTCCGTCTTTTTATATCCTTAGTGATTTTTGGTTTCCTTTATTGACAAAGGGGTATTGAAGTAAATTCCTATAATTGTAGATTTGTTTATTTATTCTTAAAGCCCTATTAGCTTTTCCTTTGTATATTTTGATGCTTGTTTCTTGTCCATAAAAACCTAGTATATGGTTAAAAATCTCCTGATAAATTATTCTCTTTATCACTGTTGAATCACCTTCTTAATCCTTGATAATATTCTTTGCTCTGAAATGTACTTTGCTAATATTAATTTAGCCACTCAAGCTTCATTGTTTAAAGGGTTGTGAGGTATATGCTTTTTTAATACTTTTACTTTTAATACACTTGTTTCTTTTTATTTGCAGTGTGTTTTTCTTATAGGCAGCACATAATTGTGTCCAAAAAAAAACCTGACAACTTCTGTCTCTTCATTGGAATATTTAGACTATTACATTTAGTGTGTTACTGATATGGTTAGATTTAAATCTACCATTTTGCTCCTGTTTTCTCATTTGTTCCAAATTTTTTAATTTGCCTTTTCTTTTTGTTTTCTTGCTTTGGATTAAATAGTTTTTATTATTGTATATTCTCTCCATTGGTTTATAAGCTAGCATCTTTGTTTTGCTATTTAGCAGATGCTTTAAGGTTTATAGTACACATCATTAATTCATGACTGTCTACTGATATTTTACCACCTGACATATGCCATAAGAATCATCATGTTTTATATTTCCAGGTCCATTATATTATAATGACTATTGCTCCAATGTTATACATAACAAATGAAAAAAAAAATGGAGATAAGTTAAGGCTGTAGAAGTTAAATTCTTCCAAAAGGGGTTTAAGGATTATCTCCTTAATCCAATGAGATTAAGCTGATTAGAATTTGGTTTAAAAGTAAATTTGGATCTATTTCTGGTTGGCTTTTGCTCTTAGGGTGTGGATTTGTAGGGGCCTCAACTAAATGTCTGGGAAGCTCATCAGTCTTCTATTTCTTAGTGTACTCTGTAAACTCTAAATTTTGACCCCTACTCTCTAGCCTGAAAGAATAAAAAAGCTCTGCTTTCTTAGTCCCTTGGCTTAAGAATTCCCAATTTCCTCAGTAGGAAGACAGAGCCAAATGTCAGTAGCATCTTGCTCTGCTTCCCTTCTTTCTAGAATCTTCAATCTTCAGCTCCTCACTGCCTTAGTACTTCTTTAATGTCTTCGCACTAAAGTTTTTTTTTCTTTTAATGTTTTATGTTGTATCTAGATTTTCTCTAGATGTTCAAATTGTGCTCAGCAGGAGGACTGATTTCATGAATGCTAAACCATCATGACCAAAACCAGATGCACCCTTTGTTCTGAAACTACGTGTCTACCTTTCATATTCCGTCCGTTATGCTGGGCACTCAGTGGCCATTTCCGTATGGAAACTCATAGCATAACCATTCTGAAATTTTCCTTGAATATTTTTTATAATAAAATCCTCTTCATTTTGTATATTTTATCTTTCTAAGTCTCCTAGCACTCAGATGTTGATATCTTAAACAGATTTATAGTTCCCCTGTCATATCTGTAGTTTAAATCTCCCTCTCACTCCAGAGACCATCTCTTGAACTTCCTTCAGTTACCAAAGCTTCAGAATTCTGTTGAGATTTACAAAGTGGGGAATGTAGAGATATAACTTCTTTCTTCTTATCTTTTTTTCTAGGAAATGTCTTTAACATTCTTTTTTTTTTTTTTGAACTCTTCTTTTTCATGGTTTTGTTTCCACCATTTTAAATTAATTTCCAAGTGTTTTTTACTTTGTATTTTTTATAAATTTTTTTTCTTTTGGTTCATGAATATAATAAATTATCTTGCCTCTCTAAAAATATTCCTAATAGGTATTCTTTTTCAGTTTTCTTCTCCCTGCAAATTTTGAAGTGCAAAATAAACATATAACTCATGTCTGAACTTTTGAGATTAAGGAGGCACTGTTTATAATATGTCAGTGTTTGAAACATGAATGAGGCTGTGCCAGACAAACCAAGATGCATCCCTCCATTTATGAGAGAACTCCAAATTTTTAAATATCTTCTTTAAGATCAGGGAGATTCCTTAGACAATGATCTTTGAATCTCTTGGCCTAAGCTCAAGGATCAGGCAAGAAAAATCCCTGATTGCTCTCTCTATTCACATTCATTATGTAAAATAATAATAATAATAATAATAATTAACTTTCCTGGTTTTGAAATGGAACCCACATCTTCAAGTATTTATCACACTGCAATCCCCTCGATTTATATATTTCCTGTTGAACTTTAGCCAGTAAAGTGTCGTATTTCTGTTGGAGAGGATGCATGGATCTGACTTCTCAAATAGCATTCACCTTAGTCCTCATATTTTAGCCTGTGCTCAATTCATTCCCAGTGCCACAAAATGGGGTGTCTCCATTTCTGAGGCATTTGACTATTCTTCAGTGTAAATTGCCTTCACAGGACTTGGCTTTATTTGGATGCTAGGTCAATTAACACTCCTCCATTTATATATTCTAAATTTCAAAATGTTGTTCCTGAAAAGAACAAAATAATGCCATTTGCAGCAACATGGATGGAACCAGAGACTCTCATACTGAGTGAAGTCAGAAAGAGGAAGACAAATACCATATGATATCACTTATATCTGAAATCTAATATACAACACAAATGAACATTTCCACAGAAAAGAAAATCATGGACTTGGAGAACAGACTTGTGGTTACCAAGGGGGGAGGGATGTAGGGTGAATTGGAAGCTTGGGGTTAATAGATGCAGATTATTGCCTTTGGAATGGATTAGCAATGAGATCCTGCTGCGTAGCACTGGGAACTATGCCTGGTTAATGGAGCATGATAATGTGAGAAAAAAGAATGTATACACATATATGTAACTGAATCACCATGCTGTACAGTAGAAAATTGACAGAACACTGTAAACCAGCTATAATGGAAAAAAAATAAAAATCATTACATAAAAAATGTTGTTCCTGTTTTCTTTCTTCCCATACTATATCCCCGTTAATTTCTGTCTTTTTAAAAACAATGTCTTCACTGTAGTTTTAGTGGAGTTTCAAGAAAGAGGAAAATTTGATGTGCACTCAAACAGTGACCTTAATTTGGAAATGTTCTTTCCATTTTCACTGCTGACCCTGCTTCTCAGAATCTGGATATGAACCTGAGAAAAATGGAACAGAGAGCAATCTAAGAGACAGAGTTCTTTATTAAAATATGCACAACACTCTGACCTTGAAGCACTTTCTTGGACACATCTGCCCTCTTTTTAGAATGAGCCCTTTTTCAAGTATTAATCTGACCTCTTGTTCAAGTAGTCCTTTTATGGGTATACCCTACACATTCTCCGGACTTGTAAGAGACTAAGATAAACACAGCTTAGGATAGAGAAAAGAATCCTGCTTATTTTAACAGAGTGTAATTGTACTCCTAATCAGGTGGTCTTCCCACAGGAAATCATTAATTCAGCAAGTATTTGTTCAGAGTTTTCTATATGGAAAGCATGGCATCGGTCTTCATAATTCAGAGTGTTTCTTCACATCTTAGCAAGTGAACAAATTACCATAAAGCGAAGAATTAATTGGAGACAACTGCATCTAAGTATTAGTACCAGAGGGACCTCAGGGACTATGTAGTCTTCATTCTGCAGGTGAGAAAACTGAAACGCTGAAAGATTTAATGATTCAGAGAGCTGCACCCTTATTGGAGATTAATGAAGTGTCCTGGGGGATTCCTCATCTAGTCAACCCAAACTGAGAGTCAATGGAGTAACTTGGGGAATTTCTACATTAAGCTAGAAAATCAATTGCCTATGGTATATTAGCTAGTATCTTGAGTAAAACATAATCCTTATGTTCAAATGAGTTATCAAATCAATTTTGAGCCCACTCCAAATGCTGTGGCCAGAATGCAAATACCCATTTGGAAATTACTCATCCTTAGTGAAAATGGCAAAATGTTTAAAATTATTCTATACATTATACATGCACATTTTACTGCAGTTTTGTCTGATTGAGGATTTAGGTATGACTATTTGTTCTTTTCTCCTGCAACATCTACATTAATGAGCTTCACATTATGTAATATTCGTCTATTCTTTTAAGATCACTTTCTGGCACTTGGTACATTGCGAGATGACAATGTGGCCACCATTCAGAGTGGTATTTCAGTGCCAGAAAGAGTAACTTCTTCATTAATGTACAAACAAATGCATATCATCAGGCAGGAGTGTGGTGCAGGATATACTGACATTGATTAGTGAATTTGAATTAGATAACCCCCAGCTCATTTCCAACTTTGTTATAAATTTCTCAGAGAATGCTATAGTGTAAATCAATATCTTCAAGCCTAGAAAGACTTTAAGGATGTATTCCTCATTAATGCTTCATCAAAAGATCTTCACAGATGTATTATATTTTTCTAGCACCTGCATCTTTTATTTTATATTATACCACATTAATAAATTTATATTATACCTATATAACCAATTATGTACAGTATATCTACACAGGATAAGTATACTCAATAGCAATGTGATTTTAGCACACACACACATATATTCTGTACATCATATCCATACAAGGAAAAGCAAGTTCTGACAATGTTGGGTTAATAAATAAACGTGAATGTTTGGGAGAAGTGTCCCAGAGAATGTCCAGGCTACACTGGCATAGAATGAAAAGGCTTCCATTTCTTTGTAAAACAAAATCACTAGATTTAAATAAAGATCATTCCACACTGAGAAGTCAATCTCTTGAGTGCACTCCACAAAGTTAAGCCTTCATGGCTGAGGGGTTGGTATATTCCAAGTCAGCATGACACAGGAAGGAGCTTAGTGACCTTCAATTCCGCAGGCACAAAGAACTTTCACCTGGTTTCCTAACTCCATGGCTCCCACAAATTAATGCTTGAGTATGCTTCTTTGTGTCATAGCCACAACCAAAGTCATTGTCTGCCCCTAGAATACACTTTAAGGTTGATTGGAAAGGTAATAAAAATATACCAGATGTTTCTCCAGTGTGAAAGCTAAGACCCAGTTGGCAAAAGACCTTTTAAATTGCTTCTTGCTGCATTGAAAATTTTGAGATGTTTTCTCATATAAAACATCTGCAGAAAGAATCATATTTCAGTCTATGAAGCACAAAACAACCAATCAATAAATGTTAGTGAATTAATTAATTATCATGCATAAATTGCCAAGCTAAGCTCTCAGCAGGATAGAGTGCAATTTAGGAGACATGGGCAAAAGGAAATAGAATATCATTAAGCAATAAATGCATTAAGTGGGTGGTAAGTTGCTCATTGAAAGAAGATAAAAGAGAAGCAGTTTGAAAGATTGAACAGCATGACAGGACTGAGTTCTTTCCATAAAGGAGGAATATTACTAATGAAGGAAGCGGAGGCGAGAAAACACAAAGGCTTTTAAACAGATAGAGAAGGGAAAGGTAAAGTGAGCAGTCATGATGGAGAGGACCATACTCTGTGTGTGGACAAAATACAAGATAAGAGCAAAAAGGAACTGTGAAATAGGATTGTCAAGTCCTGGCTGCAAAAAGGAAATGGAACACCTTTAGGCAGATAATGTGACACCATTAAAAGATTATCAGAGAAAATTTAAGACATGATCAGAACTTTGTTTGAGGAAGATCTTTCTATTAGTGGTATTTGGAAAAGCACTAACAGGGGAAAGAAACACATCTAGAAACACAATCTCTTGCAGCATTCCAGTTCTTCAAGAACTAGGTCCGAAAGCAGAGATAGTGTAAACAGGAGTGGGGACGAGGTGTGTGTGAAGACACCCACGTTGTTGATTAAAGGTATTGTGAGAAATTAGTGAAAATTGAAATTGAAGATGATATTTTAAATCTGCCTAATCCATGGGAGTTCTTTTATGGCTCAGCAGATTAGGATCCCTCATTGTCACTACAGCAGATCAAGTTGCTGCTGTGGCATGTGTTTGATCTCTGGCCTGGGCACTTCCACATGCAGCTGGTATGGCCAAAGAATAAAAAGTCTAACTAATATAGAGAAAAAAATAATTGAGAAAGAAACTCATAAAAAGCAGTGTAAAATAGTAATTCCAATTGCAAGTTCTGGAGTGTAAATGATGTCAGCTTAAATTGCAGCTTTACTACTGATGAACTTTGCGATCTCAAGGAACTTACGTGACACCTCTGAGTCTCAATTTTCCCATCTGCCAAAGAGGGCTAACCAAGTACCTACCACAAAAGGATGGCATGAACATAAAATGAGACTACATATGCAGATAACATTTCCTTGCACATAATAAATGTCAGACACTATTGTTAGCAATGTTAAAATATTTCAAGTTAGCAACAACAACAACAAAAGACAAAAAAAAAAAAAATATTAAAGGAGTTCCCGTCGTGGCGCAGTGGTTAACGAATCCGACTAGGAAACATGAGGTTGCGGGTTCGGTCCCTGCCCTTGCTCAGTGGGTTGGGGATCTGGCGTTGCCGTGAGCTGTGGTGTAGGTTGCAGACGCGGCTCGGATCCTGCATTGCTGTGGCTCTGGCGTAGGCTGGTGGCTACAGCTCTGATTCGACCCCTAGCCTGGGAACCTCCATATGCCGCGGGAGCGGCCCAAGAAATAGCAACAACAACAACAAAAGACAAAAAAAAAAAAAAAAAAATTTCAAGTAAGGGGGATTCATTTTACATATGCTGACTTTAGAGTAACATATTAATAGCAAATAGGCACTTAGAACTATAGCAATGGAGCTCTAGAGGGAAGCAGACAGGAGATGTAGAATGCTGTCATTAAAGCCTATAGACATTTGAAACTCTTAGAGTTAACTAGAGAAAAATTATAGGGGTCTCACTTTCTAGTCTCTGAGACCAAAATTGGATCCATTAAATGAATCCCTGTGCCTTGCAATGCCATATAAATCTGTGTATCACCAGGCCACAGTTGCTTTGACAGAAAATTCAAGCTTCATTAACCAGAGTTTTAAAGCAAAAATTCAAAATTGGCTTGATTGGAGAAATCTTTAAAAATTGTAGTCAGTTGCATAGGAGTTCAAAAACTAACGATAGACAATTGTACAAATTGTCAAAATGAGAAAAATATTGTAATTTAAGAGCTATCAAGCTGTCAGCTTGATGTTCACCTTCAGGAAGTTTTACAAAGGATAATTAAATAGAGAATTATTAAGTCTACACAAGAAAGCAATCATTAGGGCACTATATGGGTTTACTAAGGAAACACATCCCAGAAACATAATTTAGAGTTTTTAATGAAGTTGTCCAGGGGGTTTGCGATGACTTCATAAGTTCCAATGTTTGAAAGGATTCCCTAGAATCTACAAGATGTATTCATGAAGGCTTTAATATAAAGGCAGAGGTTACAGTACAGCAAGAGAAAGAGAATGCAAGAAATTACTGGAGATCTAAGAGACATCCCATGTGCAAGATCCAAACAGTTCTTAACAAACCTCTCCAGAACCTTCAAGATCTGTACAATGAATCTTGACCTTAGGAGATCTCAAATTATCAGTAGATAAATTCCCAGTAGAACCTTTAATGCCTCTCTGGTCACACAGTCAAGTGATGCTGGCTATCTAGTTGTACCAAGTGAAAACAATCAGTAAACAAACTGGTCCTGGGGAGTTACCAAGGTGGTTTCAGACTTTTAAGCCCACTGCCCTATCTCAATTAAGAATTAAAGGCAGACATCCAGGCATTTCCAAAGACAAGCCTAGAGTTTTCCATTCCAACCAATAATCAACTCTATCCTACACACACATCAGAGGAGTTTATACATGGAACTGCTCTAATTTCAATGAGAAGTCATTGTGTCATATGAACAGTTATAAGCAAGATAGGGAAGAACAGATGAGATGACACTATGACCAGACTGATTTGTAGTTGGAAAGGCAACTTACCCAAATAATGTAATGTGGTGGTAATTTTAATTTCTATTTTCCTTAATGTGAGGTATATAGATCATATTTTTATGGGTTTAGTCACATTTATGTCTCTCTTCTGTGAATTCTCTATATCTTTTGCAGGGCTGGATGAACTATAAGAGGCAGGTGAATAAAGAGGTAAGTTGATCCAGGCAATGAGAAAAGCACCAATGAAGGCAATGTTTGTATGGTGCAAAAAGTCACAAATAGGTCTATATGTTTAGAGCATGAAGTGGGTAAAAAAAAGTAGTGGTGGGAAGTGAGGCTGGGATGGATGATGGGCATCTTACCATGAAGGGTCCTGCAACTGAGTTACTAACTTGGACCTTAGATTTATAGAGATTGTTAATTGTAAGAAACATCTGACTTCTTTTAAAGTAGTGTCTCAGGATACCCCCCTCAAGATTTTAATTCTACAGGATTAATGTAGAAACCACAGGCCTAGGGCAAAAAGTGACCTATCTGAAAATCTGAAAATCAATTCAATGGGCCATAATACCAGTGTTTGATTTTGTTTGTTTGTCTTTAATTATGTATAAAAATAGAATTATAAAGAACAGGGGTTGAGAATATATGGGAAGGGACTGAAGGAGGAGAAAGGAGAAGACAGAAAACTGAAAAAGAGAAAATACAAAAATGCATTGTAGAATACATGACTTTGATTTCATAAGTATGTTCATACTTAACAATAAGTATGTAGTTGTGTGGGCTGGTGTTCTAGGAGGTGATGGGAAATGTAATTTTTGCTCTAAGTCGTTGTCAGAAAGTTTAAAAATCACTGCCTTAGGTTAGGTGGTACCACTGAAGGATTTTAAGCAGATGAATGGCATGATCAGATTGAATTTTAGATCTATCTGTAAAAAAGCCTACAGGGCAAAGTACCTCCTTTTCAACAAATTGCATGCAAGCAAGACCTGTAAGCTGCACTTGCACTTGAATGTATCTAAAGTGAAATCATTTTGACATGCAAATGAATGTGCATACTTTTAAAATAGAAAAAAATAATAAGTTTCTACGAGGATCTTTCTTTATTCAACATTCCATTCATTAATCTACTTAAATATTTCATTCATTAATTTACTTAAACATGAATCTAGTACATCCATTACTTCATGCACATTTGTAGGTGCTGAAAACAGGATAGTAAACGAAACAAGATCTCTGGCTTCATTGGATTTATAGTCCAGTCAGAAGTATTGCACAATAGTAACCTGTAGCAGATTTTGTTTTTCAAAGATGGCAGCAACAATGCCTCCCATCTTTTATTCTCTTCCAATAATGTCACTTTGATATTTCTCCCATCAGTTAGTGGCAACCATGTCCATGCCCCTTGAAAATGGGCATGCTTTTCTGATTATTTTGGTCAATTAATTGTGCTGTAAAATTCTTTCTTGAGATTTTTCAGCACCCCGGAAATGATTAGACTGCTCTGAAGCATCCATGCTGTGAGGAAGCCCAAACTAGCCATGCTGAGTTCACATGAAGAGGTCATGAAACAACATGGAAAAAACAGAGAAAACTGCAGTCTCATTCCTCTGGTTGTTGCTAGAACTGCATGAGAGTCCCACAGCCAGAATGACCCACCAGAGCCCTTTCTGAAATCTTGATGCACTGACACTATGTGAGTTGATAAATTCAAAATCTTTCTTTTGAGCCAAGTTTTGGGATGATTTGTTAGGCAGTAGTCAATAAAGGGAACACTGACAAAGAAATAAATATACAGTTAGTCAAATGGTAATTAAGTTCTAAGAAAACAAATAAACAAATAAATAAAGGGTAGAGTTTAGGGGAATAGGAAAGAATTGAGAGAAAAGTAGCATACCATATAATCTGGTCAGAGAAGAGCTTACTGAGCAGAGGAAGAAAGTGGAGGAATAGCCCTGGAGAGATGTGAGGAAGAAGCACTGCAGAAACAGAAAACAGCAGGTATCAAAGCTGAAGTCCAGAACTCTTGGTATGGGCAAGGAACCCTAGAAGAGTGTGACTCAGAGAGTGCAGAGATGAGGTCTTGGAGAAGGGAGAGAAAGGGGAGGGAGGAAAAGAAGCCTAAATAATGTAGAGTGTTCTAGGATGCTTTAAGAATTTTTATTTTCTCACTGGGTGAGATGGGAAACTTTAGAATGGTTTTGAAAGATGTGATTTTTCTTAAAAGATCTTTCTGGCTTCTCTGTGGAGATAAGAAGGAATGTAGGAGCAAATACAAATTAGAAGATAAGAATCTTAATTCTCTCTGTTGAAAATAGAGTTCCCTATTCTTTTTTTTTTTTAATAAAACTTATAAATTCTTTCACTGTCTCTTTGAGATGCATGTAAATCTTTCAAAATCTAAATAAGCCTCCCGCCAGCTTTACAACCTAGAAATGTCTTTCTTAAGAGCGTGAGAACCATTTCTTTGAAATGTAATCATCAAATGTAATCATCAAGAATGGTAGTACCTGAAGGAACCTAACTTCAGCAGGATTCTTTCTCTAGATTGTAAAACAGTCTCTTGCCAGGAAAATATAGAAAGATTTTTTGGTTGTTGTTCATTTGTTTGTTTTTAGTTTTGTTGTTGTTGTTCTTATCATTTTGTTTTGTTTTGTTTAATCCCCTTTGGATAAAGCCAGTTAGCTAACACAAATGGTCACGCCAAGTACCAAGTCAATTTAGGATGAACAATGTGTGACAAATATCACTATCAAGTCCTCTTATGTGACAACTAGTTGTTTTCTTGGAAATATGTATGTGATGGGTTGTATCACTTAGCTATATAAAAGAGGGAGATTTCTTCTCTCTTTGCAGTCTCCTAGTAGATTGACTGCGATGTACACACCAAATTCTGGTTTAATGCTTATTCTTTAATAAAATTGTTTCCTTTCTCTTTTACCTTTGTGACTAGATTTCAGGCAGGAAGGATATTTTATTTTTAATGGTACATTACAAAGAAGGGAAATGATAGAAACAAAATAGTTAAGAAATCATCGTAGTACCCCAGGAGATAGATAATGGAAGCTGGCATCATGTGCAGAAGTGGGAACTGAAACTTGAGTTTCACGAAGGTGGGGGCTTGGTATTTTTTGCAGCTAACAATGAAAATGTCATGTGTCCAAGATGTCCTCATTCTCTTTCATTCTTAAATTCATTAACCTAAAATGTAGCTAGTTCTTTGCTATCTGCAAGTTTTGTTGAACATGGACTCAACAGAAATTAAAATAAATAATACTATTTATCGTATCTTCAAGAAGTTTAATTTTTTTCTGATAATTCAAATTGCATGGCTTTTTAATTCTTCTAGGCTCTATATTCATGTACAAGATGCAGAGATGGGAGTTCCTGTCATGGCTCAGCAGAACCTGATCTGACTAGCATCCATGAGGACGCAGGTTCAATCCCTGGTCTCTCTCAGTGGGTTAAAGACCTGGTGTTGCCATGAATTGTGGTGTAGGTCTCAGACATGGGTCAGATCTGGTGTTGCTGTGGCTGTGGTGTAGGCCAGTGGATACAGCTCTGATTCGACATCTAGCCTATTAACCTCCATATGCCGCAGGTGTGGCTCTAAAAAGACAAAAAAAAAAAAAAAAAAAAAGGAGATGCAGAGGTGACTTAATTTTATATGGATCTTTTGATAGTGCTTTCTTTTACAAGTTCTCAAATCAAAAAATAAACTCTATCATTTTGAATAGTACATTCAATGCTAAGATATATGAAACCATATCTATATGTTAAGAAAAAATGACAATGATATTAAAATAATGAAAAATGATTCAAAATCTAAAAAATGGTTTATTAAATTTTGTGCCCCCACCATTTATATAGTATCTTTGGTAACATTTCTTTTTGATATATAGAGAGAGATAAAAGGAAAAAAAAGGAAAAATTAACATCTGGCATGATTTTTCCAGAAGTAGGGGAAAAAAACAGAAATAATTGTGATTTCCAATCGAAGTCTCATACTTTCTGTCGAGTTTTTCTGATCTGAATTAGAGGGAGGATGTACTGAAGTTTTATAAGGGGTGACGGGAAACTACACCCACTGTTTGGAATTCAGAAGAGGCCAGACTTCATCGAAAAATAAAATCCCATAAAAATGAATACTAATAGAAGTATTAAGAGAACATCGTTGAAACTAATTGCTGTCAAAGAAACACTTAAGCATTTTGTTTAGCATAATGATCATTCCAGAGAGTTTCTGTGAAAACACTTTGTGATTGATGACAATCCAATATAACTGAACTTCTTCAAACAAGGCAATTTAATATTCTCAGAACAGGGAAATGAAAATATCCAAGTTCTTTCACTGACTTCTAGGCTAACACTATGACCCACTATGGCATGTCTAATTGTGTCAGACATAAGGGGATGATTTTTATCTTCCTAACTGGTATTTATTTTATCTTAGTGATTCTGTTTCCCCAGTCCCTGTCTCGCCATAGCAAAGCATTACAAATTCATTAAAGCAAAAGCACATTTTCAGAGAGGGAGAGAAGAGTCATGTGCATGCAGGTGAAAAACAAAGGGCCCAACTCACTCTGTAGTAGTCTTTATACATCACAACACGACCTGAGTGGAGACCAGTTTGATCTTCTGATTGGTCTTGGGCAGGACACCTTATCTGCATGGGGAACCGGTTAGATGGTGGCCAGGTGAAGAATGGGTGACATTCCTTGTCTAGCAGGGAGTGCGAAGCCCAGGCTGGTCAAGGTGGGGGAAGGGGTATTACAATGAGACAGAGCCAGAGGCTTTTGTGTTTAATCTTCTTGAAGGGGACTTGAAGTCTGTAACATTAGCAGATTAAGAAATAGGAATTCTAAAGACAGGGAAAATAAACATCTACATAGCTAAACCCTAACCTGAAATAATTCAAAAATGCTACTTTGACCTAGGAAAATCCTCCACTGATGAAATTAGTTTGAGTTCCTAAATTATTTAGAAGGTTGAATCCACTCAATAATTGTTCAATTTACTAGCTTATGTTGATAGAGCTAAAATAATTCCTTCAGTTACAGACAATATTTTGGAGTAGAAAGAAATATATATTTGAAATTAAAATACATAGGTCCTTGATTTCTAGACATGTAAACTTAGGCAAGTTAGCTAACATTAAACTGAGTCTCTCCTCCTCAGCAAACTAGAAATAATGATAATATTTCTCCCATGTAACACTATTGGAATGAGTCAAACTGAGGTAGGAGATAGATGAGCTCTAGGATAGACATTTGCAACTAGTCTCTTGTTTATAATTCCTAAGGCAGGAGATAGTGGGCTCTGGTATAAACATTTCCAACCAGCCACCTATTTATACTTTGAGATAAAAATAACAACAGGCATAAGGCAAATAATTGGTATTTGTCCTCTGTGGACATATTAAACAATGGTAATGGCAGGATCAGAGAGGGGTTAAACCCTCTTGGACAAAAGACCAAGCGGTCACATACCTCCCATCCTTGGGGTCAGGGAGACCCCAAATACACATACACAGATAGACCCCCCTGGGTCAGAAAGAGAGGTGATGCTAGACCATAATAAGTCTAGATAACCTTCCAACCACGCCTTTGGAATCAATCTTGGCCAAAAGAGGCATACACACAGATCAGGCGGAGGGGGACTGGGTCTGGTCAGGTGTGAAAGAAAGATAAAACAACATAATTGGCCGAAAGGAAACAAAGACCCACAAGAACTGCCCCATATAAGTGGTCTAAACCACCACTCTGGTGGCTCCTCATTGAGGGGGATGCCCTCACCTGCACACCTCCTTTGGATGTGTATTACTGCTTTGCTTCTGCTTTAGATAAATAGACTGCTTCTCTGTGTGTTCTCCCACATGCTGTACTGTGTTTCTAACAATAAACCTTGGACCTGTTTTGCAGACTTTGCCTCCATGAGACATTCTTGCTTTCAAGAATCAGGGCTACTCTGCTTTTAGCCTCTAGCTAGTCTAGTGGCTAGGATTCCTGGTTTTCAACCAGGCTGCCCAGGTTCAATTCCTGAAGACAGAAATTATGATCTCACTCTACACCATCATTCACTGCTGCCTGCCTGAGATCAAAATGAAAGCATGCTACCATAAGAATCTTGAAAACAGTAACTTATTTCTAAGAATAAGGCATAGGAAGTTTCCATTGTGGCTCAGTGGTTAACAAATTCGACTAGAAACCATGAGGTTGCAGGTTTGATCCCTGGCCTTGCTCAGTGAGTTAAAGATCTGGCGTTGCCGTGAGCTGTGGTGTAGGTCGCAGAAGTGGCTCAGATCTGGCATTGCTGTGGCTGTGGTGTAGGCTCATGGCTATAGCTCCAATTAGACCCCTAGCCTGGGAACCTCCATATGTGCTGCCCTGGAAATGCCAAAAAAATAAATACATAAATAAAAATAAAATAAAAATAAGGCATATTTTTACTTCTATTACTAAAAACATTGACTTTAAAGTATCAAATAAGATTATAAATGAACAAAGAGTACTTTTTTTTTAGGGTTTGGTTTTTTTTTTTTTTTTGGCCTCTAGGGTGGTCATGATAATCTAAAAAAATCATTTAAAATGTTACAATAACCCAAGTAATAAATAACGCTCATTCCTTTTAGAGAAAAGAATGGGGTAGATGAGGGTCAATGTTGATAGGAACAAAGCATGAATTATTAACACCTTATACATAATGCCTACATCCTAGTTTATGATAAACTCATATGAGAAAATTAATAAGTAATCTATTATAAACTTAGCACTTTAATGATTATGAATGTAGCATCCTCTTGTCATACCCTTATTTTCTCCGCCTGAAGAGGAGTGCACTGAAGAATGCAGAAGCCATATTTATACGCCTCACTTCATTTATTCAACAAAATATTTATTAAGCTCTTCTTTGTAGCTAGTCCTGATAAAATATTCCATGTTTGAAAAGAATAAGAAACTGGAAAAAGGTGGAAGGTATATTTATACGTATTCATCCACTCAGGAAAAATTAATTGAATCCAGGACCATTTCAGTCAAATGAAACAGTATAGTAAGATAAGCGTTGTACTTGCCATCTCAGAATTTTAAAAAGTTTTTTTTTTTTGTTTTGTTTTTTGTTTTTTTTGTCTTTTGTCTTTTTAGGGCCACATCCGCAGCATATGGAGGTTCCCAGGGTAGGGGTCAAATCGGAGCTGTTGCCACTGGCCTACACCAGAGCCATTGCAACGCAAGATCCAAGCTGCGTCTGCGACCTACACCACAGCTCATGGCAAAGCCAGATCCTTAACCCACTGCGTGAGGCCAGGGATCAAACCCACAATCTCATGGTTCCTAGTCAGATTTGTTTCCACTGCACCATGATAGGAACTCCGGAATTTAAAAAAGATTCTTATATAAACATTTACAATAAAGGAAGCTGATTTTTATGACTGGGAAATGCAGAATAACATGGGAATATAAACTTAAACCTAGACTCAGTGAAGTCAAAGATAAGAACTGATATTAAAATTGCTGCCTAAATAGTGATTAGGTAAAGTGAGAGGTAAGAGTGTCCTAGGAAAAGAACACTTGTGCAAATTTTGCAGAAAAAGAAGGACGATCTCCCCCTCCCACCTGGAATAAGAAAGCTTCTTCATTAAACATCACCACAGCGCTCTATACTTCTACAACACTCTTCATATGTGTAATTATTTATTGTAATGACCATGTTATCAATCATTTTGTAATCTCTACAAGGATAGATAAACTATCTCATTCATCACTGTATCCCAGCTCTTAGTACAGGGATAGTTATTTAGAAAGAGCTTAATAAACACTAAATAAAATTCAGTTAATGAAAGCTGGTGGAAGGAAGCTAGATGTGACAATGCTAAAAGTAGTTTGTAGAGAAATGAGACCAGAAATACGGCCAAAGGCCAGATTTTTATTCTAATTTATAGGAAACCCAGTGTACTATTTTATGGAGAGCACTAAGCTGATTAAAGTTGCAGGTTTTGTAAGATCACTCTGGCTAGCAAATAAAGAAAAGTTTCAAGAAAATCTGAGTACTAAAAATAAAAACAAGAGCATAAGGAAAGTATATATTCAACAAATATTGATTAATGTCCATTATGTAGGAGATTTTTTTCCTGCAGGGCACTTGCATGTGTGAGCTGCTCTTCTGCCCCCCCCCATTTTTAAATTTTATTTTATATACTATTTTATTTTATAAAATGTGGCTCACTGGTTAATGAGCCCAACTAGTATCCATGAGGATGTGGGTTCAATCCCTGGCCTTGCTCAGTGGGTTAAGGATCCGGCACCACTGTGAGCTGTGGTATAGGTCACAGATGCAGCTCAGATCCAGCGCTGCTGCGTATAGCTTAGGCTGTCAGCTACAGCTACAATTTGACCCCTAGCCTGGGAACCTCCATATGTCTTGGGGGGGCCCTAAAAAGACAAAAAAAAAATCATTATGTAACAGATATGTTACATAATATTTATTGTTACAAATATTGATATCCATTATATAACAGATATCCACTCTGTTCCTCAGACTGAAATAGTAGTTTAAAGGTTAAAAACAACTAGTATTTCCAAAGTTCTTACTAAAAGCTGGTCACAAGGCTGAACACATTTCTTGCTCTATCTTTTTTATCTTTCCTGATAAACCTACAATGATCAGTATTGTTCCTACTATCTCCTTTGTTGATTTATCTTTTCTACTACTGTTTAAGGTTAAAATGTGCTAGGATTCAGGTTTTGATCTTCTTCTCTATCTGCACTTATAACCAGATAGAGTGGTTAGTGATTATTTTTATTCTTTTTAGTGATTTTTTTATTCTTTTTAGTGATTTTAAACACTTCCATATGCTGTGACTCCCACATGCATATCTGCTATTCAGACCTTTTGCCCAAATTCCAAACTTCTGTATCAGCTACATACTGGGCATCTCTTATGGCCAAAATGAAGTGTTACTGCTCTATCAAACTGCTTCATTAACAGCCTTTCCTGCTTCACTGGGTGGTACTGCCCTCTTACAGTCACTTGGGATCATCTTTTACTCCTCTTTTACTCTCATACTTCATATCTAATCTTATCAGGAAATCCTGTTTGTTAAATCTTCAAAAGATATCTAGAATCTTACTGTTTCTCACCTCCTGCATGGCCACAACCTTGGTCTGAGCCACCATCAATTCTTACCTTAAAAGTGACAAATAGCTTCCTAATTGGAATCTTCAACATCACCTGCCATGGCTCCCTCCCTTACAGTCGACTTACATGAGAAAAAGCAGAGATATCTATTTTAAAATAATATGATATGTTTATGTATTGTAAAATGATCACCATAAAGTCTAGTTAACATTTGTAGATGAAATTGAGTTGAGGTAAGGTCACAGTAGATTTAGAGTGAACGCTACTCCAATGATTAGTACAAGAAGAAGAAAATTTGATGCAAAGACACACAGAGAGAAAACCATGTGACTATGGAGGCAGACACTGGAGTGGTGTAGTAATAAACCAAAGAATGTCAGGACAAGGACTGCTAGCAACCACCAGAAACTAGGAAGACACAGGGAAGAAAATCTTCCCTGCATCCTTGAGAGGAAGCATGGTTCTGCTAACACCTTAATTTTGCAATTCTAGCCTTTTGTACTGTGAGTGATTTAAATTTGTTTTGTTTTAAGCCACCCAGTGTGTGGTAATTTGCTAGGGTAGCCCCCAGGAACTACTACATCTCAGAAGGCCCTGTGTGAACTAAGCTCCCCATCTTCCAACCTTATCTCTTTTTATTTCTTTATAATTGTCTCAGCTTTTATTATTATTATTTAATAGTTATTCCCCAATACAAATTTTTTTCTACTGTACAGCATGGTGACCCAGTTACACATACATGTATACATTCTATTTTTGCATATTATCATGCTCCATGATAAGTGACCAGACATAGTTCCCAGTGCTACACAGCAGGATCTCATTGCTAATCCATTCCAAAGGCAATAATCTGCATCTATTAACCCCAAGCTCCCCAACCACCGCAATCCCTCCCCTTTCCCCTTGGCAACCACAAGTCTATTCTCATGATTTTCTTTTCAGTAGAAAGGTTCATTTGTGCCTTATATTAGATTCCAGATATAAGCAATATCATATGGTATTTGTCTTCCTCTTTCTGACTTACTTCACTTAGTATGAGAGTCTCTAGTTCTATCCATGTTGCTGCAAATGGCATTATTTTGTTCTTTTTTATGGCTGAGTAGTATTCCATTGTGTTTGTATATCACATCTTCCTAATCCAATTATCTGTCAATGGACATTTGGGTTGTTTCCATGTCTTGGCTATTGTGACTAGCACTGCAATGAACATGTGGGCGCATGTGTCTTTTTTAAGGAAAATTTTGTTAGATATATGCCCAATAGTGGGATTGCTGGGTCAGATGATAGTTCTACATATAGATTTCTAAGGTACCTCCATATTGATCTCCATAGTGGTTGTACCAACTTACATTCCCACCAACAGTGCAGAAGGGTTCCCTTTTCTCCACACCCTTCCAGCACTTGTTATTTGTGGACTTAATGATGGCCATTCTGACTGGTGTGAGGTGGTATCTCATGGTAGTTTTGATTTGCAATTCTCTAATAATCAGTGATGTTGAGCATTTTTTCATGTGCTTGTTGGCCATCTGTACATCTTCCTTGAAAAAATGTCTATTCGTGTCTTTTGCCCATTTTTCCTTTGAGTTGTTGGCTTTTTTGCTATTGAGTTGTTTAAGTTGCTTGTGTATTCTAGAGATTAAGCCCTTGTCAGCTGCATCATTTGAAATGATGTATTTTTGGTTGTATTTTTGGTTTCTTTTTGGTTTCCTTTGCTGTGCAAAAGCTTGTCAGTTTGATTAGGTCCCACTGGTTTACTTTTGTTCTTATTTCTGTTGCTTTGGGAGACTGACCTGAGAAAATAATCATAAGGCTGATATCAGAGAATGTTTTACCTATGTTCTCTTCCAGGTGTTTGATGGTGTCTTGTCTTATATTTAAGTCTTTAAGCCATTTTGAGTTTATTTTCATGCATGGTGTGAGGGTGTGTTCTAGTTTCACTGATTTGCATGCAGCTGTCCAGGTTTCCCAGCAATACTTGCTGAAAAGACTGTCTTTTTCCCATTTTATGTTCTTGCCTCCTTTGTCAAAGATTAATTGACCATAGGTGTCTGGGTTTATCCTGGGTTCTCTATTCTTTTCCATTGGTCTATATGTCTGTTTTGGTACCAATACCACAGACTTGATGACTATGGCTTTGTAATATTTCCTGAAGTCTGGGAGAGTTATGCCTCCTGCTTGGTTTTTGGTCCTCAGAATTGCTTTGTCAATTCTGGGTCTTTTGTGGTTCCATATAAATTTTTGGGTTGTTTGTTCTAGTTCTGTGAAAAATGCCATGGTAATTTGATAGGGATTGCATTGAATCTGTAGATTGCTTTGGGTGGTATGGCCATTTTTACAATATTGATTTTTCCAATCCAGGAGCATGGAATATCTTTCCATTTCTTTACATCTTTAATTTCCTTGATTAATGTTTTAGAGTTCTCAGCATATAAGTCTTTTACCTCCTTAGTCAGGTGTATTCCCAAGTATTTGATTTTTTGGGTTGCAATTTTAAAATGTACTGTATTCTTTTTCTAATATTTCATTGTTAGTATACAGAAATGCGACTGATTTAATCTTAATCTTATATCCTTGCTGAATTTGTTGATCAGTTAAATTAGTTTTTGGGTTGAATCCTTAGGATTTTCTATCATGTCATCTGCATACAGTGACAGTTTTACCTCTTCTCTTCCTCTTTGGATGCCTTTTATTTCTTTTGTTTGTCTGATTGCTGTGGCTAGGACTTCCAATATTATGTTGAGTAACAGTGGTGAAAGTGGACATCCTTGTCTTGTTCCAGATTTTAGTGGAAAGGCTTTCAGCTTTGCTCCATTGAGTATTATATTTGCTGTGGATTTGTCATAAATGGCTTTGATTATGTTAAGGTATGTTCCCTCTATACCCACTTTGGCGAGAGTTTTTATCATGAATGGATGTTGGACTTTGTCAAATGCTTTTTCTGCATCTGTGGAGATGATCATGTGGTTTTTGACTTTTCTTTTGTTAATGTGGTGTACGATGTTGATTGATTTGTGTATGTTGAACCATCCTTGTGAACCTGGGGTGAGTCCCACCTGGTCCTGGTGTATGATCTTTTTTATATGTTGTTGGATTTGGATGGCTAAAATTTTGTTGAGAATTTTCGCGTCTATATTCATCAAAGATATTGGCCTATAGTTTTCTTTTTTGGTGGTATCTTTGGTTTTGGAATTAGGGTGATGGTGGCATCATAGAATGTCTTTGGAAGTGTTCCTTCTTCAACCTTTTGAAACAGTTTAAGGAGGATGGGTATAAGTTCCCCTTTGTATGTTTGGTTGAATTCACCTGTGAAGCCATCTGGTCCTGGACTTTTATTTGTAGGGAGTGTTTTTATGACATATTCAATTTCACTTCCAGTGATTGGTCTGTTCAGTTGATCTATTTCTTCTTGATTCAGTTTTGGCAGGCTGTAAGTCTCTAGAAAGTCATCCATTTCTTCCAAGTTGTCAAATATGTTGGCATATACTTGTTCATAGTATTCTTTCATGGTTTTTTGTATTTCTGTAGTATCCATTGTGACTTCTTTTCATTTCTGATTTTGTTTATTTGGGTTTTTTTCTCTCCTCTTCTTGGTGAGTCTAGCCAACCTTATCTCTTGCTGCTTTTCCTCTTGTTTACTCTATTCTAGTCACTCAGCTTCCCTACTAATTCTCATCTGCATGATAGCACCATAAGCCAGTTTCACTGCCTGACACATCTTCCTGGAATGCTTTTCTGTTAAGTGTTTACACAGCTAACTAACTCCCTTACCTTTTTCAAGCCATTGACCAACTAGAAGAGTCTCAATGAAGCCTCTATTGTGGTCATCTTATTTTAAATTGCAGTTATTCCCAAATCACAGAAGGCAAATTATCAAATTTCATTGATACATTTGGCTTATCATATTAGCCAGAAAGTACTGATCAGAATATTTTCCAAGAGATTAACATAAAAATGTTGGCCCCTGTTTTTAAGGAATATCAAGATCTCTCTTGTGGACACCACAGAGTACATACACACAAAATATTCAGAGCTCAAGTACTAAAGCAAATAATGTGTTTAATTTTGATGAATAATTCATAGACAAGAAGATTTCAGCAGGTGTAGGACAAAGCCAAAAGACTGTTGGAAATGTGGGACTTTGATGGGTTGCCTAACTTCTCTGTGTATATGTTCTTTGTTATTGAAAATAAAGAGGTAGGACCAGATGATCTCTAAAAATATCTTACCCTTAATAATTTGTTATCAACACTTTACCTGCTTTTAAAAACTCTGATTGTAGTAAAAACTATATTTTCTCCACTAGTTCATATTTTGTATTATTATAGTTAAATATCCAAGTCATAAATTCTTTCCAACTTTTGCCTTAAAATTTAATTTCCTGTTGCATAGACATTGTTCTAAATGCTATCTTTACAGCACAATGATATGAGAACCATGAATCCCTTAACTACTTAGAAAATAAGTCCTCCCCATTCTTGACAAAATTGTGGAATTTTATCAGCAAACTTTTTGTTTTATCACCTCCAATGGAATTATAAAACCACCAAGAAAGAAGCAGCAAAATATGGAGCAGTGAAGAATACAATATTCCACTGGGAAAAGTAAGGTATAGGTTTTCTGATGGAAGAGATAAGATCTTGAAGAAATGTTTAAATTCTAAACAAAAAAAAAAAACCCACAAAAATATATCAAATAGATATATTTGTTTAAATAAGAAAACTAGAAAAAGTGTATTCGGCAATTCCCCTTATTCACTTCACTTTCCTTGGTCTTAGTTACCCACAGTAAACCATGGCCTGAAAATGCTAAGTGAAAAATTCCAAAAATAAACAATTCATAAGCTTTAAATTGCACCATCCTGCTCCATCCAACACAGGATATGAATCATCTCTTTGTCCCGTGTATCCCACTCATTAGTCACTCAGCAGCCACCTCACTTATCAGATCAACTGTCAAGTTGCCACAGTGAAGGTGTCCAATTACTCTTATTTTACTTCATAATGGCTCCAAAGCACAAGTGATGTTGGCAATTTTCATATGTCAAAGAAGAGCAGTAAGTTCTTCCTTTTAAGAAAAGATAAGAGCTCTTAACTCGGTAAGAACAGAAAAAATACTAAGGTTGCTAAGGTCTACAGTAAGAATGAATCTTTTATTTGCAAAATTGCAAAAAAGTAAAAGAAATTTGCACTTGTTGCTGTTGTACCTCAAACTGAAAAAGTTATGGTCACAATGCATGATAAATGCTTGGTTAAGGTAGCAAAGGCATTAAATTTGTACAATAAGATAATTAGAGACAGAGAGAGAGTCCAGTCACAACTTTTATTACAATATATGGTTACATTTTTCTATTTTATTGTTATTGTTGGTAATCTCTTACTATAGCTAATTTATAAATTAAGTTTTGTCAGAGGAATGTATGTATAGGAAAAATATGTATATATAGGATTCAGTACTAGCTGTGATTTTAGGTATGCACTGTGGGTCTTGGGAAGTATAAGGGGACACTACTGCAACAATAATATTTAGCGGTGTGAATTGGAATTAACAGTCTTAAGGGAAAAAAAACAAAATAAAACATTGGGAAAACCTGGAATAGCAGCAGAAATCTCTATAGAGAAGCAATTTAAAATAAAAACTTGTAGTTTGCTTAACTCAGATCCACATTATCCTTCAATTTATTACATGCTCTTCAAGATGATAAAATAATGATCTCACAGTGCCCAAATAATTGAGAGCTCTTGGATTACGTGGAATAAGAAGATTAAATTTTTTATTCTTTTACCCTCTTCTGAAGTTGGTGTAATGTTTGTAAAAAGATATTCGTTTGACATTTCTAAACATGTAAGCCCTCCATTAACCCAGAAAGCAAGCATGGAATGCAAAGGAGATTCCAACAGCCTCACATCAGCTGTGTGCATGCTAAATGCTGCTCCTACTGGACCATTTGCAAAGTGAGAGGCGCATTCAGTTAAAAGACCATTCAGCCCTTTTTCTGTTGCTGGTATATTCAGGGAATGAGCTAATTAATCAGAAATTTGTAAAATTATTTTAGCTCAGAGAGAATCTCTAGAGATACGTTTCTTCATATAATGGTGAATTTGCTCTAGGTGTGACGTTGGCTGAGGAATATTAACTTGCTTCACCCAAGTTAATAAAACAAATTGACCATTTATTAGTCCAATATTCTTATTTTATCTAACATGACATATCTCTATTTCCATGATATATGACTTTATTATTTCTATAGTCTAAATATCTCCTAAACACATGGTATGGGGAAAAAAGGTACTCTAACCTGAAAGCTGCTATTCAAGAAACTGTCTTAAAAAACAAATTTCAAAAGGTTTTACACTCAATATCCATGTGCTACCTTTGAGACATGCAAAATTCAAGAGGTATCTGAAAATTATGTCAAAGATATCACATGTCTTTATAAACCTTAGTTTTAAAATAACATACAGATAATGTGGAAAAATACACAATTTAAAAGCTCAGTGCCAAATATATTACAAATATCAGGCATAAGCAATGCTCCCAGATACTGAAACATGTCCTTGAAATATAGGCCACAATGATACCATTATGGCACAGACTTGGGAATTGAATAAACTTGGGGAACAGAGATTCACAAATAAGAAAAAGGCTTAATATTATCAGCCACTGTCATTTAATCTATACAGATTTTCCAAAATTTATGATCCAGAGCATTTAAAATCAGGAAAAAATTCCATCAATGTATAATGATATTAAGAAAAATTGAGGAGTTCCCGTCGTGGTGCAGTGGTTAACGAATCCGACTAGGAACCATGAGGTTGCGGGTTCGGTCCCTGCCCTTGCTCAGTGGGTTAATGATCCGGTGTTGCCGTGAGCTGTGGTGTAGGTTGCAGATGTGGTTCGGATCCCGCGTTGCTGTGGCTCTGGCGTAGGCTGGCAGCTACAGCTCCGATTGGACCCCTAGACTGGGAACCTCCATATGCCACGAGAGCGGCCCAAGAAATAGCTAAAAAGACAAAAAAAAAAAAAAAAGAAAAAAAAAAGAAAAATTTATCCAGCTGTATAGCTCAGAGAAATATATCTAGTCATTTGTGATGGAACATGATGGAGTATAATGTGAGAAAAAGAATGTATGTGTGTGTGTGTGACTGGGTCACTTTTCTGTACAGAAATTGACAGAATATGGCAAACCAACTATAATGGAAAAAATAAAAATCATTAAAAAAGAAAAGTCATACAAGATTTGAAAATCAAAAGAGAGTGCAACATGCCTTTTCAATGTCACACTAGGGAAGTCTAAGTATTTAAGAAAATGTATCTCTGTTTGACTTAAAAAAAAAAAAAAAAAGCTCCAATTGAAAAATGGGCAAAAGACCTGAAAGACATTTCTCCAAGGAAGATAATACAGATGGCCAATAAGCACATGAAAAAATGTTCAACATCACTGATTATTAGAGAATTGCAAATCAAAACTACCATGATATACCACCTGACATCAGTCAGAATGGCCATCATTAATGAGCCACAAATAACAAATTCTGAGTGGGTGTGGAGAAAAAGGAACCCTCCTGCATGGTTGGTGGGAATGTAAGCTGGTACAACCACTATGGAGATCAGTATGGAGGTACCTTAGAAATCTATACATAGAACTACCATCTGACCCAGGAACCAAAACTTTCCTTTAAAAAGACACACACACCCACATGTTCATTGCAGCGCTAATCACAATAGCCAAGACATGGAAACAACCCAAATGTCCATTGACAGATAATTGGATTAGGAAGATGTGCTATACAAACACAATGGAATACTTCTCAGCCATAAAAAAGAATGAAATAATACCATTTGCAGCAACATGGATGAAAATAGAGGCTCTCATACAGAGTGAAGGAAGCCAGAAAGAGACAAATACCATATGATATCACTTATATCTGTAATCTAATACAAGGTACAAATGAACCTTTCTACTGAAAAGAAAATCATGGACTTGGAGAATAGACTTGTGGTTGCCAAGGGGGAGGGGGAGGGAGTGGGATGGACTAGGAGCTTGGGGTTAACAGATGCAGATTATTGCCTTTGGAATGGATTAGCAATGAGACCCTGCTGTGTAGCACTGGGAACTATGTCTGGTCACTTATGATGGAGCATAATAATGTGAGAAAAAAGAATGTATACATGTATGTGTAACTGGATCACCATGCTCTACAGTAGAAAAAAAATTTGTATTGGGGAACTAACAATTAAAAAAATAAAAATAAATCAACTGGAAAAAAGAAACTCTTCATTTAGAACTTAAACATGAAGTTACAGGTTAACTTGTGGATTTATGTCTAATGGAAAAAAATAACTCAGGGATTATATTTTTATTGCCATACAAGAAATAAACTAACCTTATAATCTTATTTTAACATTATTTTTCTTCAAAATGTCTATAGATAGACTGCTTCTCAATAAGATTTTGTCCTACATTTTGATCTTAGCTGTTATCAGGAATGAACACATTAAATAAGGTTGTTGACATCTTTTTTTTTTTTTTAAGAATAATATTTTTAACTACTTGAAAATTATATTGTGGTGGTGAAATACAGCATTCAGAATATAGAGACTTGAGTTCTGCCTATTCCAAGTCACCTTCCTAGTTGCGTGATCCAGGGTTAGCTGCTTAATTTTTGTTTCACTTTCCTCATCATCTTATAAAAAATGTAATAAAACCTATATAATGCATGAAGCATAGGATTTAACACAATATTAAGCATAAAATAAACTAGAGAAAATTATCACTATTTTGATACTTCAAATTTCATACCTTAAATCAGAGCTTCCAAACTTTGAAGGACTATTTGTCACCTTCACAGTCTGTCATTCCTTCTACAAGACTTTTTACAATTAATTTTAAATATAATAATTTTTAAGAAAAGTAAACATTATATTACTATCATAAATGGAAAGCTAGATCTCCAAAAAGTAAAATTAACAGTCAGAAGATCAATAAGGACAGACAAGACTTGAACAACACTATAGAACAGTTGGAGCTTTCACACAGAATGGTCTATCCAGTGATAACAGATTGCATTGTTCTCTCAAGTATACATAGAACATTCTCCAGGATATGTTAGGCCACAAACTAAGTCTAAATAAACGTTAAAATATTGAAATTGTACAAAGTGTCTTTTCTAATTGGAATGGAAATATTAGAAATCAACAGCAGGAAAAAAGTGGAAAATCCATACACATGTGGAAATTAAAGAGTACGCTCTTTGAAAAGGTAAAAAAGAAGTCACAAACAAAATTTAAAATACCTTAAGACTTGAAAACGAAAAAATAAAATACCAAAATTTATGGGATGAAGAGATCGCAGTGCAAAAGGAAAATTCATAGCTGTTAATGCTTACATTAAAAAGAAAGAACAATCTCAAATCAAATACTTAACCCTACATCTTAAATAACCTGATAAAGAAGAACACACCAAACTGAAAGCTAATTGAAGGAAGAAAATAATAAAGATTAGAGCAGAGATAAAATAGACAATAGGAAGATAATTAAATTAAGAAAGCTAAGAGTTGAAAGATCAACAAAACAGACAACTTTTTAGCTAAATTAAGAGGAAAAAGAAGTGAAAACTCAAATGACTAATATCAGAAATGAGAAAGAGCATATTGCTATTGCTTTTAAAGAAATTAAAAGGAGTATTCATGAGAGTGCTTAGGAATAATCATATATCAATAAATTTCAATAACCTAAATGAAATGAACACATTCCTAGAACCATAACCTATCAAGACTGCATCATGAAGAAATAGAAAATCTAAGCAAAACTATAGAGATTGAATCAGTAATCAAAACATTCATAAAGAAAAGCCCAGGACCAGATGGCTTCATGGGTGAATTCTCCAAACAGTTAAATAATTAACACCAATTCTTAAGCCTTCTCAGTGATAGTCGAGTGATTTTTCAACAAGTTTTCCAAAACCATTCAGTGGCAAAAGGATAGGTTTTTCAATTACTGTTGTCAGAAAAATTGGATTTCCACAAGCAAACCGATGAAGTTGGACACTTACCTTACACTACATGTAAAAAATTAACTGAAAATGAATGAGACCTAAAAGTAAGACCTAAAACTATAAAACTCTTAGAATAATATAGAAACTTCATGACACTGGATTAGGCAATGGTATCTTTGACACCAAAAGCACATATAACAAAAGAAAAAGAGGTAAATGTGGCTAAATCAAAATTAAAAATTATGGCTCAGTGGGTTAAGAACCCAACTAAGGAGTTCCCATCATGGCTCAGGGGAGAGGAATCTGACTAGTATCCATGAAGACTCAGGTTTGATCCCCGGCCTCACTCAGTGGGTTAAGGATCCGCCATTGCCATTAGCTGTGATGTATGCCAGCAATTACACCTCCTATTTGCCCCCTAGCCTGGGAACCTCCAAATGCCATGCGTGCAGACCTAAAAAAAAAATAAAAATAAAAATAAAAAGAACCCAGCCAGTATCCATGAGGAGGCAGATTCAATCCCTGGCCTCACTCAGTGGGTTAAGGATCTAGCATTGCCACAACCTGTGGTATAAGTCTGCAGCTGCAGCTCTGATTCAGCCCCTAGCCTGGGAACCTCCATATGCCACAGTTGCTAAAAAGGCAATCCATTGAGTGGGAGAAAAGACTAGCAAATCATGTATCTGATAAGGGTTAATATTGAGAATATATAAAACATTCTTAAAATGCAACAACAAAAAACAAACAACCCAATTCAAAAATGTGCAATGGTCCTGAACAGACATTTCTCCAAAGACCAAAATTGCTAATCATTAGTGAAGCACAACTCAAGCCACAATAAGATACAATTTCGGCATTAGGATGAATGCTGGTCATGGTTATGATAATGATAATTTTGGTCATTATCAAAAAAATCTAAAATAGCAAGTGTTGTCAATATTTGCATTTGGAGAAATTGGAGTCCTTATGCAATGCTGATTGGAATGTAAAATGATAAAACAGTTGTGGAAAGAAGCCAGCATTTTTTCAAAAACTTAAACGTAGAATTACCACGTGATCTAACAATTCCAGTCTCGTTACACACCCTAAAGAACTGAGAAGAAATGTTTGTATACTCAAATTCATAATAGTGGAAAGGTAAAAACAAGTGTCCATTTACTCAAATCAATTACCAAGTAATTACTGCTCATGATCTAAGTTCTCTGCACTTTGTTTTTCTTCACAAAATGAGTACTTTAGAGTTACCAACATAGTGAGAAAAAGAAGCTAACATTTAAGGACATTTTGAAATTAAATGTTGAGAATATTTAGCTAGTACTTTAAATTATCCCAAAGTATAGCAAGAAAAAAAAATGAAATATAGCGGGCCTTCCCCCTCAACAAAAACAAAACAAAAAAGAAAAACTAACACTAACATTGTACAACAGGAAAGCTATGTTGCTGTTCTAATGGTTTTTATTAGACTTTTTGTTAAGGGCACCCACCACAGGGTTATGTAAGGATCAAGTGCTAAGATCTACATGAAGTGATTTACATAGTACTTGCTCTATAGCAAACACCCAATAAAAATAGGCTATGATTATTATTACCAAGATATATTACTTTCTTGAAAGGGGTTTTGCTTCTCTTAAAAAACAGTAATGGTTTTGTGCCTAGACATGTTTAATTAATACAAGAAGGCAATTTGACGGCTATGTATCTCATCACTATTTTTTGGAGTTAAACGTTTTCTAATCTCCCTCACTACTACAAGTAAAATCTTATGGATGTCCGTCTTTTTAAAGCTACAATGATTGTGTTGTGTCAATCGACTTCTGTAATATTGAGAGTGTTGTATGTACCATGTAATGTGAATATATTTCATTAATAGATATTATTATAAACTGTGGAAGATTTGGATGCAAAATGTAAGTCTTCTTCAAAAGAGTTTTAGCTGTTCTGGATCAAATGGCAGTTCTATTTTTAGTTTTCTGAGGACTCTCCATACTGTTTTCCACAGTGGTTGCACTAATTTACAACCCCACCAACAGTGTACTAGGGTTCCTTTTTCTCCACACCCTCTCCAGCACTTATTGTTTGTAGACTTTTGGATGATAGCCATTCTGGCTGTTGTAAGGTGGTGCCTCATAGTGGTTTTGATTTGCATTTCTCTAATAATGAGTGATGTTGAACATCTTTTCATGTGTTTTTTGGCCATCTGCATGTCTTCTTTGAAGAACTGTCTGTTTAGACCTTCTGCCCATGTTTTGATGGGGTTGTTTGTTTTTTTCGTATGGAGCTGCAGAAGTTTATAAATTTTGGAGATTAATCCCTTGTCAGTTGATTCACTTGCAAAGATTTTCTCCCATTCTGTGGGTTGTCTTTTCGTTCTGTATAGGGTTTCCTTTGCTGTGCAGAAACTTTTCATTTTGAGTAGGTCCCATTTGTTTATTTTTGTTTTTATTGTCAATACCATAAGAGGTGGATCTGAGAAGATGTTGCTGTCATTTATGTCAGAGAGTGTTTGGCCTATGTTTTCCTCTAAGAGTTTGATAGTGTCTAGTCTTATATCTAGGTCTTTAGTCCATTTGGAGTTTTTTTTGTGTATGGTGTTAGGGAGTGTTCTCATTTCATTCTTTTCGATGTGGCTGTCCAGTTTTCCCAGCACCACTTATTGAACAAGCTGTCCTTTCTCCATTGTATATTCTTGCCTCCTTTGTGATAGTTTAGTTGGCTGTAGGTGCATGGGTTTAATTCTGGGCTTTCTATCCTGCTCCACTGATCTCTATTTCTGTCTTTGTGCCAGTACCATACAGTTTTGATGATTTTTGCTTTGTAGTATATTCTTAAGTCCAGGAGCCTGATTCCTCCAGCTCCATTTTTCTTTTTCAGGATGTCTTTGGCTATTCTGGGTCTTTTGAACTTCCAAACAAACTTTAAAATATTTTGTTCAAGTTCTGTGAAAAATGTCCTTGGTAATTTGATAGGGATTGCATTGAATTTGTATATTGCCTTGGGTAGTATAGTCATTTTGATGATATTAACTCTTCCAACCCATGAGCATGGTATATCTTGCCATCTATTTGTGTCATCTTTGTTTTCTTTCATCAGTGTCTCATACTGTTCTGATAACTTATATTAAGCATTTCCTCAGGGACTTAAATTAATTTTTGTGGTAACTACTATGAGAATTTATTTTCTTAATGTGTTATGTATCTCAAGTGTGTTTTTCAGTATATTATAAATTAAAAAAAAAAAAATCTTCCAGAAATGATCCTAGAAAGAGGTCAAGCTTCCCCTAGAAGAAAAAAAATATAAAACTGCTCAAAATTATTAAAAACAAACTTAAGGATGCCAGAAAATGACTAAAGACAGACAGCAACTTAAGAAACGTTTACTTGGAAAAAAAGTCCTTGTTCCACTGGATAAAAAAGTGAAATTACTGCATGAAAGCATCCCCAGTTCAACAGTTTGGTTGGTGAAACCCCACATTTTTACCTGCTACAGGTAGGGGACTCATAGTAGGGTGGCTAGAAGAACAAGAAGAAACTGAGTGTGAATTTTTCTTGGAAGTAAGAGAGCCAGAGAAGAACTAAGACGATTAACTCTTCAAATACTCTTGGCTGGCCACTAAACTAAGAGTGAATGGAGACCCAAGAGAGTGCAGTGAAAACTGAAAGCCTGGGAGACTGTGAACCTACTGGACTTTTGCATCTTTTACAGTTCTGTGTGAATATAATCATAAATTCACACAGAACTGTAGTGGTAGAGGTGAAAAACTGGCTGGAGGTGTCTGAGTATGAGCTCTGTTGGAAATATTGGCTAATTTCTAAACTATGCAAACACAGGAAGGCCATAAGGGAATCAAGCTTAAAACACACACACATACACAAACAACAACAACAAAACTGAGCAGAGACATTAGTACTTGCATACCAGGATGAAGACACATTTCACAATGTGAGTGCAGGTAAGATAATTAATTGCTTAAAATCAAACAAAAAAGGCAGTCTTCAGGAGAATAAGAGAGAGTACAGAATGGCTATAGTGTATTTTCTATCATGGATAACCATCAACTATGCTTTTCATGAACTAGACAAAGAAATAGAAAATTATAGGCAATAGTTAGGATTTAAAAACATCCAATAAAAATTGACTTATAGTGTTTTAATATGTGAGATATAGACTTTGAAGTAAGAATTCCTTCATTCAAAGAATTAAAGGAACATATATCAAAATAAATTACTAAATTATTTCAAATAGTTAAAGGAAAATATGCTAAGAATAATAAAAATGATCAAATCAAAAAGGAATCTCAGTGGACACCTGGAAACTGTAAAAAAAAAAAAATGAAAATTCTGGAACTGAAAAATGTAATAGCAAAAATTAAAATTTCTCTGATAAGCAGCAGATTTGAGATGTCAGAGAAAGAATTAGTGAACTTAAATATCTTCAACTCCAAAGAAAGGAGAGAAAAGTGTATTGCAAAAATAAAGGAACAGATATTTGAAGGTAGGTAGGACAACAGCATGTGTTACAAAATAGGTATAATATAAGTTTCAGGAGGAAAAGAGAAATATGAAAGGTCAGAAAAATATTTGAAGTAACAGTGACCCCAAGCTGTCAAAATTTGGCCAGGAATATTAATATATAAAGTCAGCAACCTCAGTGAACCCCCAATTATTGTAAATTCAAAGATAAACACACCTAGATACCACAGAGTTAAACAACTGAAAGCCAAAGAGATAAATCTTTAAAGTATGTATCATATACATCACAATGATACAATTAATGGCTGATTTCTCGTCAAACAGAATGGAGGCAAAAGTGTACAAAATAGCACATCCAAAATGCTAGGGGGGAAAAACTACCTATTAAGAATTTACTATATAATGAAAGTTTCTTTTATAAATGGATGTGAAATAAAGGTATTTCCAAGTAATAAAGTTTGAAATAACTCAATGCTAACATAAGTGCACTGCAAAAAAATACTAATGGAAATCTATCAGATTGAAAGAAAATGCTATCAAATTGTAATTCAAAACAAAGGAAGAAATAAAGAACACACAGCATGAAGGAGCTGTGGGGCAAGGGACTGAACCCACACCACAGCAGTGACAACACCGGATCCTTAACCAGCTGCACAACCAGGGAATTCCCAAAATTTTTATGTTTTATAAAAAATAAGTTAGTATGAACTTGAAGTATTGACACTAAAACAGTAGTGCAAGTAAACTGAATGTGGTGTCAGTTATGTGACTATATACATTTGTCAAAACTCAACTAGCTGTATATTTTAGAAGAGGTAGATTTTATTGTATGCAAATTATCTCAATTAAGCTGACCTCAAAAGTAAAACAAGCTTTCCTAGATTTTTCTATAAACCAGGAAATCTAATTTGAATAAAAGAAAATGATAGGAACAACTCAAAGTTGCCTAAGGTTTGGCAAAATTTAGAAATCTGTGAACGTTAAACAATTTCAGAATAGAAAAAAGAAAATGTTTTCTTTCTATACTGAACTGGATATCAAAGGACAGGAAGTTGAAGACAGAAAGAGCATGTTTAAAAAATAATAGGTGAAATTTGAGAACCCAATGTAAGCAAATAAAATATGGCTCTAATTTATCAGGATATTCAGAATGTCCTGAAACTTTTCTTTCTTATTGAACAAAAAATTTAAGTTAAATATGATGGCAAAACATTGTCAAAAGGCATCAAGGAGAATGACAATGTTAACACTTCGATCTCTGCAGTGGCACTAAAGATTTTAATGTGAAACTACAGCTTTCACATATAAATCTGAATTTAGCAACAGTTCAAATTGAGTAATTTGGTAAATGCAATGCTTTTTTAAATTAGCATTTCCCAAAAGCAGTACCCATGACTCTGTTACAGGGAATCTCCAAATGGTAAAAAAGCCAAGCTCTTTCCACAAGTGCATCTTTCCTCAAACCCAGCCAGTACTTATTCATAGCACAGATTTTTTTCAGAGATATTTTATTGTTTTTCTGCTTTTCATCAGGGTTGGGTTGCCATGGTAATAAAGTAGGCTATCTTGCTGGATTTCACCTTTGCTGTCTTATTTCATATGGTTCTCTCTCCTCAGAGCAAACATGGTGGATGCTGCACACATACAGATGTCTGATTTCATATTTCCTTCTTGAGTGTTCTTGGCAGCTACTCTCCTGAGACAACTGAAGCAGCACTTCACAAACTGGCATTCATCCTTCTCTCTAATGGCCACCATCATATGTCTCACTTGTTCTGTGATCTCTCTTTTAAAAAGGACATAGATCCTCTTGAAAGATTTCTTTCTCCCATTGAAAACAGAGGACTTTTAACATTTCAATTAACTTGGTTGTCAGATCAGTATGCCCCGTTTAATACATGCCCTGCTTTACCTGTTTCAAGTTACCCATCATTAAGATCTAAAAGAAAAATCAAAAGAGTGCAAAGCTTATCACAAATGCAGGTAAACTGATTTACTTAATGTATAAACCCATTAACTTTTAGTTAATTCCTATTAATATGTAACAATTATCAATTCTTCCAACTGTCTAAACGTGAAATGTGGTTCCTGACAAAGGATGCACTAATTTTTGAAGAACAACTGACTCCCTGACCAAAAAAAAACTCTTTCCATATTTCCTATTTCTGATTTCCTAAGTTAAATTCTATCATGCTTATTTGATAGCCAGTGGTGTCCAATAGTATTTCTTTTCACCAGGTATTTTGCTTTGGATTCTATTTATTTATTTGTCTTTTGTCTTTTTAGGGCCGCACCCAGGGCATATGGAGGTTCCCAGGCTAGAGGTCCAATCGGAGTCACAGCTGCTGGCCTACACCACAGCCACAGCAACGTGGGATTCGAACCACGTCTGCGACCTACACCACAGCTCACGGCAAAGCCAGATCCTTAACCCACTGAGCGAGGCCAGGATTCGTTTCCACTGAGCCAGGATGGGAACTCCTGGATTCTATTTAAAGGAAATTCGTTAGTCCTGTTACTGATGTTCAAAATATGATTTTATATATTATTCATAATAGAGATTTTTATGCATTTAAGCAAAATTTGCAAGGCAATATTTTTAAAGATCTCACAATGCCATTTTCTGATTCTATCTAATTTCATGGCTATGGCCAGCATTATCAAGGTAATACTTTCTACAACATCATTATTTTAGGTCTCACACTTTAAATGTTTCACTGCCCTAAAATTGATGGCTTATTTTATTTTGGTAGCCATGTTTCCCATCCAGGTACATAGAATGTTCTTTCCATATTTCAGATAATCAATATTGTGTATTGTGGGACTACAGGATTTTTCTCCTGCCTGCCATGATTTTCCTTACCCTCCTTTGTCTATGTCCTTTGCAGATTTCCTCTACTCACTTATGTTTCTGAAGCATTTCTCCTTTATGGCACCTAGTCTCAACTCCAGGAAGAGTTTATGACCCAAGTTAGTCAAAGATATCACCTACCTAGCCCCAGTGACTGCTTCATGGGTGACACATTACTCCTTCAGAGCTAGGAAATTCTCAGAGAAAAGACTTATTTCTGCATGGAGAATGTAGATATGAAGTCAGCCATCTTGCTGAGAACATGAAGTGCTTTTCTATAGAATAATCCTAAAAAGTGATAAGTGAGCCAAAAAAAGTGACATGATCACAGCTTTACGTATTCTTGAAAGCCACTTCATACATTTGTATTTCAATTATACGTCCTAATATAAGCCATTTTTAGGTTTAGTTCAAACATCAATACTGCAGAGGCCTTGTCTACAATAACTATAGTAATGTCTTCTCTCAAAATTCATCAGTTACTCTTTCACTGTACTTTCATAATAAGCACAACAATAAGAATTATCGTGTTTATTGCATTTCCCCAAGAATATAAGCTCCACTAAGGCAGAATCTTTGGGTTGTTCACTGTTATAGCTCTAGAGTCTGGTACCATGCTCGCTTTAAAACATATTTGTTGAACAGATGAATAAATGAGTGAATGTATAAATGAAGCTAGTTTGAGTTTTTGTCACTAGAAAATAAAAGAACTGACCAATACATACTTAATTTTTTCCAGATTATGAAAATAACATAAAAATCTAGATATATTGATGATTCTATTTTCTTTACTTTTATTATATTTTCTTCTCATTATCATGGAATCTGTCTTATTTTAGTCACTTAAAAGAGTTTTCAAAAGAGCTAACAAGATTTCTTTCTTCTTAGTCTAACCCTTTGTTTCAATTTTCACACTGTCACCAGAGTGATATTTAGAAGTAAAGGATTCTGTTAAGTGTATATTCTGAGTGTCAAAAGAAATATTCCAGTGTTGGGGAGCTTCAGGCAAGACCACCTCTCCCCCTGCTTCCACATATCTGTAAGAAAGAATTAAGAGGGAACCAAGAGCTCTGTGTGCTCTAAATAAAACCTTCCCTCCTACAAAGGCCACATGCCGAACAGCAAGAATGAGTAAGAGACCACAGAACTTCATGATTCTCGCAAGGCTCATCCCTTTCGCCTAATTCTCACAGCTTCACATTCACCATTTTTGAAATACTAATTTCATTGTGTAATTTATCTTTTTTAAGACAGGTATCACAAGACATCCAGAACTCTTAGTTCATCCTTTATTCTCTGGATTCTAAACTACATGAGGTCTGTATGTGTGCAAAGGGGAAACTCTCATTCCATCTTCACCCCCAATATTCTTTAAATCAAATCCCTGCTTTATTTTTTTCTTTATCACCTTTGTATATTATACATTATCTTTCCCTTTTATGAGAATAAATGCAAAGTTCCCTTTCATCTCTTCTCAACTTAAGTGATCCTGCCACTACCCTTCTATAACAGGTATAAGTACCAGTCTGAGGTTTAGCCAGTCGTGGTACCTCATTCTCCTTCTCATAAGAGATGGCCATGTGCGGTACCCAGTATAATGACCTTCCATAGATGCCCATTTCCTAATCTCTGGAACTTGTAAATGTGTTATGTGGCAAAGAGGAATTAAGATAGTAGGAGGTAGAATTAAATTTGGCAATACACTGATTTAAAGATAGGGAGACTATCCTGGAACATCCAGGGGGGTCCAGTGTAATCGCAAGGGTCCTTAAACTTAGAAGAAGGAAACAAAAGTGTCAGAGTGATACAATATGAGAAAAACTCCACTGGCCATTTCTGGCATTGAAGATAAATTAAGGGGCCAAGAAATGTAGGCAACCTCTGGAAACTGAAAAAGTCAAGAAACACATTTTCCCCTAGAGCCTCCAAAAAGGAATGCAGTCCTGCTGACATCTTATTTCTAGGCCAAGGAGACTCATTTCAAACTTTTGACTGCCAAAATTCAAGTAATATATTTGTGTTGTTTTAAGTCACTATGTTTATGAAAATTTATTAAAGCAGCCATAGGAAAGAGTCACCAGAGTTCCTTTAAAATACTTGATACTGGGAGAGAGAAAAAACTCTCTTCAAAAAGATCCCAAGATTTAAGAAGTCTGCAAGCCTAGAGCCAACAGGAACCTTCTTTCTACCACATGAAGAGAAGGAAGATAGCAGATGGAATAAAAATTCTAAGAATCCAAAACAAAGAGGCACATCTAAGTGAGCAAACTCTAATGACATTATTTGCAGACTGGACTTCTCAGTTATGAGTCAACGTATTCTTTTTAAATCTTAAACTTGAGTTAAATTCCTGTCACCTTTAGTAGAAAGAACTCTTAAAAATATCATCTTACAGTTCTTTGATGGTACCTTTACTTCCTGAAAAATGTCTATATTATACTTAAAAATTTAGCTTTAATTCCCTCCTTTGTTAAGCTTTCTCTGACACTCACAGGTAGAATTTTTGCCACTTCTATGCCTATTATAAGACTACAATCTTATATCTTATATTAACTTTGTATCTTAAAATTATTTGAGTGATAAGGTGAACTAAGATTTTCCTTATGCTTTCCATATCCTTACCCTTGAGTCAGAAAAGATGACTTGAAAATGATTCTTAATCCCAAGAATTTTTTTTTTCCTTTTTTAGGGCTGCACCCATGGCATATGGAAGTTCCCAGGGCTGGGGGTCTAACCAGAGCTACGGCTGCTAGCCTACGCCACAGCCACAGTCACACTGGATCCAAGGCGCATCTGCAATTTACACCAGAGCTTATGGCAATGCCATTGCAGATCCTTAACTCTGGATCCTTAACCTCTGAGTGAGGCCAGGGATCAAACCCACGTCCTCATGGATCCTAGTCAGGTTCGCAAACTGCTGAGCCACGAAGGGAATTCCCTCAAGAATGTTTTCTAATACAATTCAAAGTCAAAGAGAGCATTAATGGTATAAGTCCAGAATACTAGTTCTAAGGGATAAAGCTAATGTCGCTTTAATCAGAGGAATATGAATTTTTCAGGAGAAAAAAAATGAGACATTTGGGAAAGAATTACATCCTGTTTGATTAGATATGCTTGAATTTGATGGGCCAGGGTAAAAGTAGCTTTGACAGTAAAAATAAATAACTTTTCTTCCTTGTCCCTCCATAAGTCTCTTCATCCATTATACCATATTTAGAGTCTGTACACATGGGCCTGCACAGACACACACACACACACACACACACACACACACACACACACACACACACACACACCCCTTCCTGGAAATAATCGTCCTCTCCTTTCTGGGAAAACATGAAAAGACAGTGAGGTTATTTTTTTTTTTTTTAACCTAGGATTTTTCAGTGTATGAGAGAGGGGAAAATGTTATAAAGGAATAAGTGTTAGGAGGGTAGCAATAGAACAGAGAAGGTTCATTTCTTGGGTGGTCTCCATAACAAACCCTCTATTGTCATGAGTCCTATATGAGGTATATATTCATACATTTTGCATTATAATAAGATAGGGAACTATCAGTTTCCTACTATTTCACATACCCATGCTGTGTAGTTTTTAAACAATCCTTCGAATCCTAAATTTCTTGAATAAATAACAAATCTTTGAAAATATCAGGAGCATATTAATTTCAAAAATGAGTTTAAAACAATGGCAAATCAATATTAAGTATATTATGCAACAGATATCCAGAACTTTTCATCTTACAAAACTGAAACACTATAGCCACTGAACAATTCCCATTTTGCCCTCCTGAAGCCCCTAATAAACCAGCATTCTATTTTATGTTTCAGTAAGTCTGACTACTTTAGGTATATAGTATGTCAAAATAAAAAGTACATGATCACACTTATATGTGGAATTAAAAATAGTCAAACAGAGAACAGAGGTAGATTGGTGGTTGTCAGGGGCTGGGAGAGATTGGGATTGGGGAAAAATGCTAGTCAAGAGGTACAAATTTCAATTATGCAAATTGAATAAGTTCTGGAAATCCAATGTGTGAAAGTATGACTACAATTAACGATACCTTACGGTATAACTGAAATTTGCTGAGAGGGTAAATCTTAGGTCTTCTCACCACACATACACACACAAAGAATAAAATAGGGAATTATATGAACTAATAGATATGTTAATTGACTTGTGATGATTATTTCACAATGCATACATTCATCAGATCATCTAGTTGTACACCTTACATATATACAATTTTATTTTTAATTATTAATTATGCCTTAATGAAACTGAAACAAAAAGAGAAAGAAGTGGAAGAGATCAGAGCTCTCCTCTCCATCATGTGAGGATGCAACCATCTGCAAGCCAAAAAGAGAGCCTTCACAAAGGAACTGAATCAACTGCCACATTAATCTTAGACTTTCAGTTTTAAAAACGGTTCTCAATGTAGTTCTCAATACAGGTCTCCTGTTAAATAAATAAATAAATATGCAAAAATAATTTTAAAACCCAGCAGTATTAGAAAAAGTATTAGAAAGAGTATTAGTATTTTACTTCTTGTAAAGTCAGCATCAGTAACACCACCATCGCTGTAGAGGGCTTCTGGGAGTGCCCCTATATAGCTGACTGCATATCCAGGGATGACGTGTACCTAACCTACTTGCCAAGGAGTAGATGGAGAGAGCCTCATTTCAGTGGGTTTTACAAGTTGTTTCCATTATATCCCCAAAGAATATCTATAGATAAATGCTAATTTAGGAAAAGAAAGAGTTCTAACATTCAGGGACATTGGTTTATATTTTTAACTACTCTAAAGACTATAGGCTCCTGGAAGGGAAAAAAAAAAAAAAAACTGTGCTTATGAAACGCTGCTTGTAAGTAAATTTAAAATAAGAGCTTTGAATTAGTCTGCTTGGGCTGCCATAACAAAATATCATGGGTTGAGTGGTTTGAACAACAGAAATTTATTTCTCACAGTTCTGGAGGCTGGAAGTGAAATATTAAGGAGAGAGCAGTGTTGGTTTCTGCTAAGACCTTATTTCCTTGACTTGTTTTCACATGGCATTTCCTCTGTGCACACATGCTCCTGGTGTCTCTTCCTCTTCTTAAAAGGGCACCAATCCTATTGAATAATCAACTCTTATGACCTGATTTAATTTCGGTTGCAACTTTGAAGGCTCTATTTATATTGGTGATTAGAAAACATATGAGTTTGGGGGAGAACAGTGCACTCCAAAATAAGCTTCAATCAAAACATAACATAAAAGCTTAAAAACCACCTTCAATTATGAAGCTAAAAAAAAAAGCTGTAAGTGACAGTGCTTTAGAGTGACATTTAACAGATGACTTTAAATGTCAAATATTTCCTTGTTCACTAATTTTGGGCTGTGATAAGTAAAGCAATGTGCTAGCCATTTTTGGTTAAAGCTTGGAAACAAAATTAGAAAATTAAATTTCTGGAGAAGATTTTCAAAAATTAAAATAGTTCACAAGCAGGTGCAGGCGATAGTAATTAGCAAATGTAAAGCAGAACCTAGTGCCATAATGAGTGAAAATGCCTGAAAGAAAAGGAAAGATTCTGAAGTTTAGGAAAAGGCAGGTTTAGTATCTTTTTCTGATGAGGAGGCAAGGACAACGTTGCTGAGATAGTGATTTTCTTTTTTTAATACCAGTGCAGAAATTACAATATATTCTTATTTATACATATGTCATAGTAGGTGAAAATCAAAAAGCCTTATGAAGAATCAGAAATAATTATGCTCCCATCTATAAAAATGACAAGCTGTAACCCTGAGTAGTTTCACTTTTTTTTTTTTTTTTTTTTTTTTAAGGGCTGCACCTGTGGCCTATGGAAGTTCCCAACTGCAGGTCTACACTACAGCCACAGCAACACCGAATCCAAGCCACATCTGTGACCTACACCACAACTTGCATCAATGCTGGATCTTCAACCCACTGAGCAAGACACAGACAACCTGATGTTACGACACCTCTTTCCTCACAGACACTATGTCTGGTTCTTAACCCACTGAGCCACAACAGGAACTCCTAAAATTTTTTAAAATATTATTTTTTACTATATTGGAACTAAATTATGTTGATTTGTATTAATCAATAAACTTATATAATGTTATTAATGCAAGATTATATTCATTGCATAAGTTGCATGTTAATATATAGAGAGACTGAATTTTGCCCACTAGAATGTAAACACCAAGAGAATAAGCATATTTGTCTGTTTTTGTTTTATTTGCAATTGCTGTATTCATAGCACCTAAATTAGCATCTGACACACTTAAGGTGCTTAGTGAGTATTTGTTGAGTGGAATATTTATTTAATATATGCATAAGTACTATCTGTAATAAGATTTTATTATGTTGTAAACATCATCCCAAAGGAAATTAATAGATACCTAATAATGGGGGAAAAAGTGACTTGGCGTATGTCGATGAAGGAAAAATAAATGTCAGGAGAGAAGATAAAGACAAATGATAAAACTGAGACAAAAAAATGGGAAAAATTCAGAACTCCATCAAATAACAAGATGGAAACCTTCCTGTGAAAATTAAAATGTCGTGGGAAGTAAGGTAGAGGTCAGTGTTAGAAAACAACCTGATGTTATGACACCTTTTTCCCACGACAGCTCTTGGGGCTTGTTTACATTATTAGTTTCCATCTTAATGAAAATTTTGCAATATTTTTCTGTGCTCTAAGTAAATAAAAAATGGCATAATTCACATATAGCCATTTTCCTGAAGCTTAATTATCTAGAAGGAAAGTAGTGAGAAGTGTTGCTGAAGAAGTAACAGAAAAGCCACCCTTTCCTTTGAATAAGATTTAACTAATCCTATCAATGTAAGCTGGCATTCATCCATTCATTCACTACCTTAATAATTTTAAATTTAATGCTACAGATACATGCTGAAATATTATATTTTATTATCCAAGGCAATAGACCTTTATCTTGATATTATAATTAATATTAATAATCAAAATATGCCACCGCGAAGATAAATTGCAGGCTCACTGAATGCCTAGAAAACCTGTTTTCTCCATGGTTTATCTTGCATTATGCACTATGTCGCATAAAGCTGTCACCCTGCTCAGATGCCTGTCTGAACTACTAGACAATTCCATAATGCAGTGGTCATGTCTATTTTGTCCCCACTGTGGAATTTGCTGGTGGAAAATGATTGTCACAAATTATGTGCTTAATAACTATATGATGAAGGAAATGACTGACCATTTTGAGAGTTCTGCATAATGGACATACTACAGTAAGACTGTGAATGGCCAAACCAGTCATATCTTTTCTTTGTGGTATCTGTGAGTCATAGGGAATCAAATGTGTGATTGAAAGAATCAAAAGAAAATGTCAGAATACGAGAATATGAAACATAGGTGTTATCATCTCTACAGATGGACAAAATCCTGAGTTGCTGTCATGTTATTAGGATGACTATTGCATCATGAGCAGCACTCTGCTCTTTTTGCTACGCAGCTGCTGATAGGAAAGTTTGTCTTACTTTCCTTTGTACCCTTAAATAACTCACCATTTGCTGAGATCAGATGAATGTTCCTCTGGTCCCTATAACTCTAAGGACTCTAAATAGTAATTAAGATTAATGAATATTCATAAAGTGTTTTATTTAGCTTATTTTATCATTACATATTTTATTTGATGCTATTTTAAACTGATGCATGTCTGCTTGGGACTTAAGATACTTGTCATAGAAATATTAACCTTGAGATTTCTTTGCACTGTAATGAAATAGTTCTTGTATTCTTATGGGCAAACTAAGTGTTTGATATTCTTGTGACTAATTATAGAACACTGATAGGATATGGTAAGGTATTAGAAATGCTTTTGTATAAATAATATGATAGGTTTCTATTGGTGGACTTTAGATATTGAAATTTATTAAAATGCCATTAAAGATAAGGTCTATGCTTTGGGATTGCCCAAAGGATGAACTGTTTTATTGCAAAATATTTTTGGCACTCCAGTAATTTACCCATGACCATTCCTTGGGGCAAATGCTTTCTAAATTTCACAATATAGTAAACAATGTAACATAGAAGATGCTGAGTAATTTCAGACTATGCTGTTCTTTCAGACTGACTTTTAATTGGCAGTGGCTAACTTTTTTTTTTTTTTTTTTTTTGGCTTTTTGCCATTTCTTGGGCCGCTCCCACCACATATGGAGATTCCCAGGCTAGGGGTCGAATCAGAGCTATGGCCACCGGCCTACACCAGAGCCACAGCAACACAGGATCCGAGCCGCATGTGCAACCCACACCACAGCTCACGGCAACACCGGACCCTTAACCCACTGAGCAAGGCCAGGGATCAAACCCGCAGCCTCATGGTTCCTAGTCGGATTATTAACCACTGAGCCACGACAGGAACTCCCATTTATTGATTAAATTTATAGATTCCAAACCATATCTCATTAAATATAATAATAAATTTCAATGTAAGAATAATAGCAAATAGTTTTTACTAGTTACTATGTATTAGTATGAATACGTGCTCTTCTCATTTAATCTTCACGTCCTAGAAGTTGTTATTGACTATATTTTATACTCATGCTAATAAATACTTGGAGAACAAAGTCACACCTTTAGTTAGTAATAAATTTGGAATTCAAATGCATCCAACTCTAAAGTCTGGTTCTTAATCATTGTTATATACTACCCTTAGGCTTTTTTAAATACTTAAGTGTTTATAAAAAAGAAGAATTCCATATTAAACTCTTTTTAAAAAGTATTTCCACTTGGAATTTTTCTATCTTGAGGTTTCTTTAAAAAGCAATTACCTGCATAATTGAAACTGTTTAAATATTGTTAGCTTCTAACTTTTCCTGATACAATAGATTCAGTTTTATATTCTTCAGAGCACTCTTTAAGAATTTTCTCAAAAGAATGCTGAAATCTAGAAGTTTGAAAAATACTTATACCACTACCTAAAGATTCACAGTGGACATATTTTTATCAAACCAAATATTATCCTATGGTAAGAAAACATTTAATTTTTTTATCCCAGCACTTCCAGTTTTATCTGAGTATTTCTGTCTAATTTATTGAAACTCTTAGGAAATTTTTCTTAGAGATATAATAAAAAATATGTTAAATTTGCTTATTTAAGGATAAAAAGGAAGCAAAGTAAGCCCTGGAATAGTTTCCCATGTAAAATGTAACTCTTTAAAATTAGAGAGCTTTACTTCCAATTGGATACACTGGATAGAAAAATTAGATCTGGACAGATGATGTGATAGATAGCCCTTTAAATCTTTTTATAAAAAACTTCAAAAAACTTCAAAATAAAAATTTTATTATTCTTAAAAATAAGAAATACAAAAAACCTCATTCATATTCTACATAGAGAAATTTTCACTTGTAAGATCTGCTTTAAGTTTTTAAAACTAAGTGCACCTACTTATTTTCACATTGCAATGTATATAACTTTTCTATTAAGGCTTCAGGTGATGAATGATGTATGGATATAAAATAGTCATTACTCTCCTTTTGAAATCATATTTTCTCCTCCTTATCTAAAATGACATGGATTTGAAGTGACCAGATGAGTTAAATTACCAAAGGTACTATATCCCATAAGTGGAATAGAGTGTTATTAAACAAACCTATAAGGATATTATTCTCTGCAGTCTCTTGCCAGCTCCAATCTCTCTCTCTATTGCTTCTCCTTTTCTGCCCTTTCTCAGATCAATTCATTTCTATGCAAATGCTTGCATCTCTATATGGAGGATATGTGATAAGAAATCAGACTTTTTCTACAGACAGGCTGCTTATTGAGTAATTCATCCATCGTTTACTCAAACAGAAAATCCATGACTACCATCATTTATTCATTCACAAGGGTGTTTTCCCACCTGAAGCAAGGACATTATTTTAATTTTGCTTTAGAGCTAGTGGGCATATCTCTGCTCTATTGCGGTCAGCAGCCCTGATTCATATGTAATGCTCCCGGGGCAATCTTCCTTCAGAGACATCTAAATATTTTTTCATCACAGAATGTCATTCATCTCCCATGTCTCTGATTTACCAAATCCTAGTCATCTTTTTGAAAATGCAGCTTCCTAGGCTGCTGCAATTCATTTTCATTCTGTTAATCTATATCATACTAGCAGACATTTCAAAGGTTCACATTTGTCTTCCTGAAACAGATGATAAATATCTTAAGCACAGATACTACTTCCATCATGTAGTCTGTGCTCAGCACTACAATATTCTCAGCCCATAAGAGATATTCATTAAAGATTTGTTGAATTGGAATTATTGAGGTTATTAAAGGACTAAATTACACTGGGGGGTGGTTACTTTAGTGAGAGGAAAGAGCCAAAGTAAAATAGTAAAGACCTATTAAGTCAACAAAGTTACATTATCTCATAAATGTATGAGCATGAGAGTTTCTGATTGTACATTCTACAAAAAGAGATTATCATAGTAAGTGAAGTATGTCAGACCAGGAAACACAAACATAATATGGTATCACTTATATGGTGAATCTTGAAAAATGATACACATGAACTTATTTATAAAACAGAAACAGACTTACAGACTTTAAAAAACAAACTTATGTTACCAACGGGGAAAAGTGGAGGGGGAGAGATGGATTGGCAGTTTGTTATTGGTGTATGCACACTATTGTATATGGAATGGATGGCCAACAGGGACCTGCTGAATAGCACAGGGAACTCTACCCAATATCCTGCAATGACCTATCTGGGCAAAGAATCTGAAATAAATGGACATGTGTATATGCATGATTGAATTACATTGTTGTACAGCAGAAACTATCACAACACTGTAAATCAGCTATACTTCAACAAAACTTTAAAAAAAAAAGAGCCTAGCAAGTTGCTAAATAGGAAGCTCAGATGAATTAGTAAAATGTTTTGTATTTCAATCACAGAATTCTATGCCTTACAAAAAAATAGCTCTGTTTTTTCTTTTGTTTTTGTTTTGTTTTGCATCTCAAATTCTACTATAGATAATGCTGCTTTTAAATCAGTTATTTTTAAAGAAATGTTCACAAGCTAATTCTTTAAATGCCTAAAATTAAGTGTAATACAGTTTTATTATGTGGTTAAATGTCCTATTTTAAAACAGCAATTTAAAAATCTTTCCTATATATCCACAAGCTATGTCCATAAAGGTAAATGAATTACTTATAAATCCATTTAAGCATACAGCCATTATTATTTATTCCTTCTACACCTATTAAGCTAGGCACTGGGTATGAAGAAGTAAACACAAAGATATGGGTCCTTCCTTTGGGAGAGTATACTTCTGTAGAGAATATATACAGTAAATGATCAATCAAAAATTCAGGAAAGCAAAAAAGAATATATAAAAAGAAAAACAAACAAGAAAAATAATAACCAATCAGCAATATAATTACAAACTATAATAAGTCCAGTGAAAGTAGAATGAGGTGGTGAGAGATTAGATAGAAGGAACCTGTTTTGGATTATGATGGTTTTTTAAGAAACTCATTTCTGGAAGTGACATCTAAGCTAAAACTTAAAAAAGAGAAAGAAACATGTGAATGAAAGAACATTCCAAATTAAAGGGAAAAAAGAAACACATATTATTAAAGAGAACCTAAATCAAGAAAAGATTTTAGTTTATAAGCAAAGGGGAATAATGAACAGGATGAGGCTAGAGAAACTGGCAGAGGCCAAATTGTAAGAGGAAAAAAGGCTAGGATAAGTGCAATGAAGGGGCCATTAAAGACTTTTGAGCAGGGAAAGGATGATATTAGTTTAAGTTTTAAAGAGATAACAAGCTGCTTTGTGGAAATATTAGAAAGAAGCACGTATGGAATACACTGCATTTTCTTGGAGGCTTTCTCTGATAATGGAGAAGTTTCCTAGTGACAGTTGTAAACTCACATACTTCAGATTCAGCATTCATAAATCAAATTTCACAAAAAAAGCCAATTAACCCCTTCCAGCTCTGCCTGTGCTCTGTCAACAAACTGACACCTCCATCATTGTCATATGATTGGGTCAACAGTGGATTAGAACTCTTTGTTTGTTTCCCTTAATTTTATCCTTTCTCGAATTTCATAATATTGCCCTCTACACAATTCTCTTCATACTCTTTATATTTCTATTCTTTATTACCTATCTATCTATCTATCTATCTATCTATCTATCTATCTATCTATCTAATCTTTTTATCTGCTGATGCTTTTCAAATCTAGATCTCTAGCCCCAAACTCTCTCATAAGAGGTTCTCTCCACTGGGCTTCAGACTCATATATCCAACTTCCTGCTCTATATGTCTGCCTAAACATCACACAAACACTGCTTAATTCAAAATACCCACACAAAAATTCTCTTTTTCCTTAAACTTGTTTTTCCTCTACATTTTTCTATCTCAGTAGTTGACTGACCCATCTATTCAGATACCAGGGAAACATTTTTCTTTCTTCCCTCTCATTCACTTTCCACCATTCAGTCACTCACGGATATTTTAAACCCAAATTAATTTCGAAGTTAATTCAAGCCCCTATAATCTATTGCTGGTCTATTGCTATAATTCCCAGAACTGTCTCCCTGATTCCAATTTCCTTTCCTTTAAATCAAATTTCCACACCACTGCCAGAGGGTTCCATCTAAAAGGCAAATCCAATTACCATACTCCTCCTCTTATAAATATTATCTCATCATAATAATTCAAGTAACATAGCATGACATAGGTTATCTGACCACCAACTCCTATTTTCCTCCTCCAACTTCATTTCTTGCCAACTGCCCTCAAGCATTTCATGCTCAACATTTTCTCTTGAAATTGCCTGGGCTTGGGATTTCTTACTTTCCATCACTTCTTCTTTATTTGAAGGAAAACTTGTTATATTTTTAAGACAGATTCTGCCAAGAAGTCTTTTTGAGAATTTGAGTTTGGATTAAATGCTTCTCCTTTGGGCATCTATTTATTTATTTATTCATTCATTCACTTATAACATCCTTCTGTCTGCTTGTAATTGACACCCACACATATGCTATTTTTCTTGATAGAACTTATGAACCATTAGAGAGAAGAAACTATGTCTTATTTATTTTTCTCTTTCTAGCACTAATTTAATGTCTTATACAACATATATGTTTTGTGTGAGTGAATTATTTACATCTTGTCTTTTATGTTTAAATATTTCAAACATTCACCCATAAACTATTATTATGATGGTGTGTATTTGAATAGCATTTAAATTTATAGAATGCTTTCACATTTATCATCTTTAGTCCAAGTCACTCCTTTATTTTTCTTTCTTTCTTTCTTTCTTTTTTTTTTTTTTTGGCTTTTAAAGCCTTGCTAGCAGCATATGGAGGAAGTTCCTGTGCCAGGGATGGAATCTGAGCCCAAGCTGCAACCTATGCCACAGTTGCAGCTGCAGTATAACACTGGATTCTTAACGTACTGAGCCTGGCCAGGGATCAAACCAGTGCCTCCGAAGAGACAATCCTGATTATTAATCCACTGCACCAAGGCAGGAACTCCCAAATCACTCTTTAAGAGAGCATTAATAGGTTTTGATATTCCCATTTTTACTAACAGGGAGAGCTAAAGTTCAGAGAGAGTTATTCAAAGCCAAATAGTGAGTGATGGAACTATATATAACTGGATATTAATTTTTCCAACAGACCACACTGCCCACTCACTGGAGTGGAGACACATCCTCCTTGATCACTTCTTTCTGAAATATACCAGACATATTTCCTAACCCAGGAACACCTAATTTAGTGACAGCAGACACCTCTGTTCCAGTAAGCCTGACCTTTACCCCTTGAGCTCCAAAAGTGTGTTTCTAGATACCTGCTTAATATCTCTTTCCTTGAATGTGCCACACTACTTCAAAAGCAAATGTCTAAAATAGAATGTATTTTTGCTCTTTCCCACACCCTTGGCTCCCACCCGAACTTGTTTGTCCTGCAAATTTTATGATTTCTGTCAATGCAATTTTGTCTACAGGATTTGGAAATTAATGCTAAGCTGTATCAAGCTATTCATCTCTTGAAAATAAGCCTCTTTACTGATAAATTGTCATTATTTATTGAAAACCTGCCAGGCTATCATTCATCCCTTCAGGGCTTTACCGAACAAAGACATTTTAGAGAATTAAATATGGCATACTGAAAATAGTACTCTCCCCCTTGCATAATTAGATTTAGGCATAAAATATTTCAGTGAAAACCTAAACTGATAAAAGTGAAAATCTCTAACAGTGAAGAGATTATTTTCATTATTTCAATGACTTTTTAAAGTGAAAAGTATGCTATTATCTTTTATCTTGTTTTTATTTAAACTAATTTTCTTTATAATAAGGAGGATGATGATGCCATCTGTTTTATTTTTTTTTATTCCTATTTTTGCTCCATGCCTATCAGTCATTTAGCTACACGAATGGAACTAGGGCAAAAGAGAGTCCCTTCTGGATCTACCAAGTTTTGTAGTGGTGAGGTCAGCTCTTTCTGCATTCTAAGAGTTTTCTTGTTATTTTAACATCTGCTTAAAAACATTCAATAGATTAAAATGTAATTGTAATAAAATTATCTTTAAAAGATCAGAAAGTTTAAAATAAGTTCAAAATACATAAATGAAATAATCTACTCAGTAATGAACACCTAAAATATATTGTTGTCTAAATAAGGCATAAACTATCATAGTTTAATTGTTCTTAATTGGTCATTGAGTTAGATTTTAGAAATAAAATCGGAAAATTACTTCAGTAGTTAAAATTGTAAAGAGAAAACTGAAGATTTTAAGGCACGGTTTCTCATAACCTGGGTCTGATAAATACTCTGATGTAGCCCCCAGATCCCATTCATGAAAGAATTTGTTACCCCAGGTGCTGGGAGGGCTGTCATGGACAGGCTTTAGCCTTCTGTCCCTTCACAGATTTCCCCAGCCACGTGGTGGCCTACATCCACTGCTTCCTGAGTAACTCACATTCAATTTGACGGATCAATACAGGAGGGCCCAACTCCTACAGTCCTGAAGGGCCATTCTAGCTCTTGAGTCTGATTACTTCCACATGACTGTAATTGCCTGAAGCTTTGTTTGTTCTGCATTTTAGCTCTCAACTTATCCCCATGCCCAATCTTGCATCCTCATCTTCCTTTTCATAGCTCTTGCTTCCTAACAAATACCCTGCCTGCTAAACTGTCAGCTTTCCTCATCTCAACTTAACCAGGGACACAGGGCTCCAAGGAACCTGTAAGTCCTCTCAATTTACATGTATGTTTTAAATCATATAAGTATATATGAATTTTTCTGATAGAAGTTTTTCTTTCCCCCAGGTGGCCTTTGTATCAAAAAATATACGTGCCATTTTTCTAGCATGTTGAAGATCATCCAGTTACCAAGAAAAGATGAAATGTGGTTAGTTTTAGCCTTTGAATTAATTCTAACAAATTCTGCACAATGACTAATGCACACATATCACCCATTCAATATCTATCGCATTATGAATGGGCAAAAATGAAAATAAATCAATGAATCCTTAAAAGGCAAAGAACATCCTGCTAGTGTAAAAAGAGAAATGATAAACCTTAAAAAAACAGATGACTATTTTTTGCAGCCAGGAGACTGTTTCAGATCATTCTCTTCACATTTGTAATTTTTTTAAAAGGACAGATGAAAAAATGCCAAGGTAATGATACCTCTTGAAAAAAATGTTTAAAGGATTGTGATGGACTTTTGAAATTGTGTACATGAGCTCTTGCCTAGAGTCCTGCTGAATCTTTTTTCAAATTCATAAAGAAAGTCCCTCAGGATATTTCACAGTGTGAGGATACACAGCCTCCTTTCCTGACAGGTCATTATTGCATATCATGCTGGGATTGAGTACAGGACTGGGGAGTGTCTTCCCTTCCTGCTTCTTCTGTAAATGTATGTGGGATTCAGGCTTTGGAATTTTAAATGTCCACCAGAGCTCAAAAGGTACCTGGTGATTGATTTGCACTACAGGACAGAGTCGACACAAGAATTGCAGTTGAGTTCAGGAGGATTGCAATCAGAGTCCTTGGCAAAAGTCACATTGCATGAGGTTGAACATCATGCGGCTACAACCACCTGCTGCAGTTTTTTTATGACTCAGTACTAGGTAAGGCTTTTGTGTTTCCCTTTTTAAATTTTCTAATTAAAAGCAATTTCTTCAAAAGAAAAAGTTTAATGGCAAAAGAACATACCTACCAAGTTCAGACTAAAGAATAGAAACCAGTATAGGGTAAGTGAAACCATAGGAAGGCATATGCTGAGTGTCTAATTAGTCCACAGTCTTCTAAGTTAAGATACATCACAGGAGAGATTGTGCTTGGAGCAAAGCTCCTTCTTTCATTTAATAATGGTATACTTTAAAATCATTAAAATATTAAAGTTTTAGAAAATGTTATACCACACAATTCATGGTTTAACCTTATATAGTTAAGAAGGAAGAAAAAAAGAGAGAGAGAGAAGAAAAAAAAGGAATCAGGATGGGACCAGCACTCCTGAGTGGGAGCTGTGAAAGAAGAAAAAAATCCATACCTCAAGAGGCCACCTAACTGATGGGGAGATCAGCCAGGACAGAAGGGAAAACTTAAAGCCTCAGAGAGTAACTCAGCAGCCAAACTGAGGAGAGCAAAGCAGAGAGAGTTACACAGACTATTGGTACCACAGCCCAGGATATCACAGCTTTAGACCCTCAGGCAGGGGCTAGGTGTTGGGACTCAGGCTTTGGAGGTCAGTTCCAGGGACAAGATTAGTGTTGGCTGTGTGGTGATAGCCTGAGAGGGAGAGGGACCAGTGCACCAGAGTTAGGGAGCAGAGCACCACAGCTAAGAGAATACAGGAGGAGGACTGGGCCCACAGAGAAGTAAAGCACCAGTGTCGGGGAGGGTGAGAGAAGGAGGGGCAATAGGAACATCTTTCTCTGCACATGTACCAGCTCTTAGCCTCTTGTGTGGGCTACACGAGGCAGATGCAAAGCTTTGCACCCATCTCAGACCCCAGAGCTGAGTGCAGTCTGCCACCATATGTCACTATATGCAGATAACATAATACTATATACGGAAAACCCTAAGACTCCATTAAAAAACTACTCAAACTGATCAATGAATTCAGCAAAGTAGCAGGATACAAGATTAACATTCAGAGGTTGGTTGCATTTCTGTATGCTACCAATAAAATATTAGAAAAAGAGTATAAAAAATACCGTTTAAAATTACACCCCCCAAAATTAAAATACCTAGGAAAAAACCTGACCAAGGAGGTTAAAGACTTATACACTGAGAAGTAGAAAGCATTAATCAAGGAAATTAAAGATGATTCAAAGAAATAGAAAGATATTCCATGCTCCTGAATTGGAAGAATTAATATTGTTAAAATGGCCATACTACCCAAAGCAACCCACAGATTTAATGTGATCTCTATCAAACAACCCATGACATTTTTTACAGAACTAGAACAAACAACCAAAAATTTATATGGAACCATAAAAGACCCAGAATTGCCAAATAAATCCTGAGGGAATAAAACCAAGCAGGAGGCATAATTCCCAACTTCAGACAATATTATAAAGCTACAGTAATCAAGACAATGAGGTATTGGTACAAAACCAGATATATGGACCAATGGAACAGAATAGAGAACACATAAATAAACCCAAACACCTATGGCTGACTAATCTTCAAAGAAGGAGGCAAGAATATCAAGTGGAAAAAATGCCTTCAGCAAGTGGTGCTGGGAAAACCAGACAGCTTCATGTAAATCAATGAAACTAGAACACACCCTCATACCACGAACAAAAATAAACCAAAAATGGCTTAAAGACTTAAACATAAGACATGACACCATCAAATTCCTAGAAGAGAACATAGGCAAAACATTCTCTGACATCAACTTTACAAATATTTTCCTAGGTAAGTCTCCAAAGGCAGTAGAAATAAAAACAAAAATAAACTAACGACCTAATCAAATTTACAAGCTTTTGCACAGCAAAAGAAACTATTAAAAAACCCAAAAAGACACCCTAAGGAATGGGAGAAAATAGTTGCAAATGATGCAGCTGACAAGGGCTTAATCTCTAACATATAAAAACAACACATACAACTCAACAGCATAAAAACAACCCCATCGAAAAATGGGCAGAAGACCTAAATAGACATTTCTCCAAAGAAGACCTACCAATGGCCAACAGGCACATGAAAACATGTTCAACACAACTAATTATTAGAGAAATGCAAATCAAAATTGTAATGATGTACCACCTCACATTGGTCTGAATGGCCACTGTTAACAAGTCTTCAAATAACAAATGCTGGAGAGATGTGGAGAAAATGGAACCCTCCTTCACTGTTGGTGGGAACGTAAATTGGTACAACCACTATGGAAAACAGTATGGAGGTACCTCAGAAAACTTAACATAGAACTACCATATGATCCAGCAATCCCAGTCTTGGGCATATACCCGGACAAAACCTTCATTCAAAAAGATGCATGCACCTGTATGTCCACAGCAGCACTTTTCACAATAGCCAAGACATGTAAACAACCTAAATGTCCATTGACAGATGAATAGATTAAGAAAATGTGGTACCTATACACAATGTAATACTACTCAGCCATAAAAAAAGAATGAAATAATGCCATTTGCAGCAACATGTATGCAACTAGAGATTCTCACACTAAGTGAAGTAAGTCAGAAAGACAAGTACCATATGATTATCACTTATATGTGGAATCTAAAACACAGCACAAATGAACCTATTTACAGAACAGAAACAGACTCACAGATATAGAGAACAGACTTGCGGTTGCCAAGGAGAAGGAGGAGGGAGAGGGTATGAGATGGACTGGGAGTTTATGGTTAGTAGATCTAAACTCTTACATATAGAATGGATAAGCAAGGAGGCCCCACTGTATATCACAGGTAACTATATATAAAATTGTGATATAACATGATGGAAGATAATGTGAGAGAAATAAAGAAAAAGTCATATATATACAACTGGGTTACTTTGCGTACAGCAGAAATTGACAGAAAATTGTAAATCAGCTATATTTTAATAAAAATTTTAAAATGGTATTAGGATGGAGGATGATAATGTGAGAAAAAAGAATGTATACATGTACATGTAACTGGGTCAACTTGCAGTACAGTAGAAAATTGACAGAACACTGTAAACCAGCTATAATGGAAAAAATAAAACAAAATTTAAAAAAATAAAAATGATGTTAGGCTCAATTTGAGATATTTCTTTGTACTCTATTTGGTCCAATATACAATATATTTGCTCAGAAATCAACATTTCCCATTTCTCTGATGTTGATGCTACAGGAAGAGAGATAACAAAAGATAAATATTAGAATAGCCTTGACCAGAACAGTTCATGCTGAGTTTCTCTCTTGTTTTAATAGACTACAAAAATTCAGCACAGGTAGCTTCTAGGAGGGAGGTGGACTCAAAGAAGATAATAACATAATTTTTTGAATTAAGATTTGAGATTCTCAGAGTTTAGGGTCTCTAATTTGGGGGAACTTTTTGATTCCACATTGTAATAAGTTGTCCTGAGATTTAGGTAGATTGTTGGTAGCAGCAGAAAACATAAAACTAGGGTCACCACAGCTTTTAAACAGCCTCCTATTAATGGCTGCTCTTTTTTTTTTTTTTTTTTTTGGCTGTACTTGCAGCAAATGGAGGTTCCCAGGCTAGGGGTCAAATCAGAGCTGTAGCCACTGGCCTACGCCACAGCCACAGCAATATTAGATCCCAGCCAGGTCTGCAACCTACACCAGAGCTCACAGCAATGCCAGATCCCTAATCCACTGAGCAAGGCCTGGGATCAAACCTGCATCCTCATGGATACCAGTTGAATTCAGATTCGTTTCCACTGAGCCATGAAGGGAACTCCTAATGGCTTCTTATTATCATCATCGTCTAATATAGCATCTCACTTGCAAATTAAACAGGGAAATAGTCCTCAAAAAAAATTCTTCCTCCTATTGTTTTTGAAACATATGTCTCTTTTGGTAACTAATTCTCCCATTTTTTGATAGAGTACCAATAAATATTTCTCTCTTCTACCAGGAAAAATAAATAGTTTATGCTTAATGATAAATGGCAACTGACAGTCCATCTCTGGGTAAAGGAGATGATAAGACTCAATTACATCTGAACTAACTTGGAAAGTATACGTTTGTTTTAATAAAAGACTCATTACACAGCTCTAGACAACTCTTCTCATGGATTACAAACTCAACATGGCCAGAGATTGGATTGTTATGCGAAATTACCCCATTTAAATCATTAGTTTAAATTTTCAAAGAACATTATTTGGGCTAAACCAAAACCATCAGTGAGATTTATTAGGTCACAAGTAGCTAGTTTGTCATTGAGTGTCCTTTGATTCAATGTGCTATAGCCTTTCTAACATGTATTATCTCTATGCCAGAAGGGTCTGCTTGCCTGAGTTTGTGAAATTCTGTAGTAGTCAAATCTGCATGTTGAGATACCAGTTTCTAAGCTTTTTCTACTAAATCTCAAACAAACCCTCTTATCTCAGCTAATATAATAAATCATTTTAAGCTAATATAAATAATCTTATACCTCATTATCAAAAATTGGAATGTTCTTCCTTCATTCTCTGATTGACTAATTTTAATTTCCCTTCCTTCAATGTCCAGATCAAATGTTACCTTCCTCTGTGAAGGGTTTCTAATATCAACATTAAAAAATTTTTTCTCCTTCTACCCACACTCAGAAAAATATCGCCTCAATTATGGCATATTTTCATGAAATTAACATTTCCTGATCAGTCTACTACTCCAAGGAGAATTAAAAACATGTGGAGCAGATCTAAACCTCAGTTTGCTGCCAAACCGAGCTAAATTACAGCAAGATGACCTATTCCAATCAATCTGTATAAAGATGACTGAGGAAAAATTATTTTACATTTCTAGGTGACTTTCTGTATAGCAATATTATAGCAATAAATAACTAGTATTGCATATTGCAGGATTTCCTTTATTTATAAGGTCAAATAATATTCTATTACATGTATATACTTCACTTTCTTTATTCATCCATCCATGAATATAAAAGTTATTCTTATGTGTTGGCAATTGTGAATAGTGCTTCAGTGAACATTGGTATGAAAATATTAGAAAGATTCTGAATTTTTTTTTGATACAGGGGGTAGGTAAACACCCCAAAGTGAGATTATTGAACAGTATGGTTTTTGGGTTTTCTATGTAAAAGAGCAAGTCATCTGCAAAAAGAGAAAATTTTACTTCTTCCTTTCCGATTTATATGCCTTTTATTTATTTTTCTTGTCCAGTTGCTCTGTCTAGGATTTCTGGTACTATGTTGAATAGAATGTTAAGAGGGGTCATCCTGATCTTAGAGAAAAATCTTTCAGTTTTTCACCACTCATATATAGCCTTTGTTAACAGAGCATTCTTAAAGCACATTTAAGTAATACTTAGAACAAAGAAAAAACTTGAGATTCTCCCCAATTACCTCTGATTATTACTCATAAAAATCTTATGTAAATTTTAACCTAAAAATGGAATCATTTATTTTACTGATTTTTTTCCCAAAGGCTAAAGTAAGATTTATAAAAACAAAGAGGCTCCAGTCCCAATTTAGATACGGAAATGAAAACTATACTCTGAAAAAGGGCTTAGATTATAAAGTTACTAATAGGGGCAAATATGAAACCTAGCAGTTTTCTGGCATTATTCATTTCTATTCAATACTATATTAGGTAAATATTTTTTACAAAATCTTTTAAGTAGCATTTTATTTTTTAAGCATTGAGGCCTGTGTTCATTCTCTATTTCTATATAACAAATTACCATAAATTTAGCATCTTAAAACAATACACATTTATTATCTCACAGTTTCCATGGGTCAGGAGTTGGAGCACAGCTCACCTGGGTCCTTTGTTCAGGCTCTTAACCAAGCTGCAATCCAGGTATCAGCAGGGGCTGCAGTCTCATCAGAGACTCAACTGTAAGTCTTAGTTTTCAACATATCTACAAAGATTAGATCATATTCATTTTATTGGTTATGATTTTTATAAATTTATAAAAATCTTTCATAAATTCTAAATATTATCATTCAATTATTATTATTGTCAATGAGAGGGAAACTTAGCAAAACCATCATGTTCAAAATCACCTCAGTGAATTTGTATTTGTTTCTTTATTTTTATCATCTTATCTTCCACTCATTAAAGTTTTTTACCATTTTATATTCTCAGTCTGATTTTCCACTGCAAAATTATTCAACGGATAGAGTTTCAACTACTTCTTGGGAAGATATTTGGTACTGTAATAGACTTCACACTTATGAATTTTTTTCTCCTTATTCTGTCTGGTTTCCCCTTTGCTCCATTTCATTTCATTACATCTCCACCTTCCTGCAATATCATATTGTACGCTTTTATCTATTTCTCAGTGTACTGTCATCTGCTCATCTTTGTTTTAGTTCTGTTGCTTATCAAGCAGTTCTTTCCCATAGAATCACTTTGCTTTGGAAACTATGTGCCAGGTGTATGAAACTAACTTCCAATGCTGCCAGATGAATCTTGTTTAATTTTTTTTAATCTTGCTTTAAATTTATAGAACAGCACATGTTCAAAATGCATTAAACAGCAGGAGTAAAACACCTTTTTTGCAGAGAAAAAATGGAAAAGCACATATATAGCCTATTTTATTTACACATAAACATAGTGCTGCTCTTCTACAGGTGGTTGTCAATAGGAAGGCACTAGAGGGTAATGGGAATTAATGCACTCAGCACAGCGGGAAACATTTAGCCTTTTAGATATACTTTGGGAAGAATTTCCCAATGAATGTGCCTGCAAAGTATGATTTTGAACAGCAAAGCAAAAGCTAGCATCATGAGTATTGAATCAATGTCCCACTTTATGCATCCAAATGCTAAAACCTAATAGACAGAACTCTTTAACTCATAAAGTCACAAAATTCCTTTTATACATTTCCAAATACAAGGAAGTGTATTTTCTGGGAGAATGAGAAAAAAAATTTTTTTTTTTGGTTTTTCTCTGAAACCTATTTTAGACAGGATCAGACTTAGAAAATCCCTTTATGCATATATATTTGAATAGGTTTTTTTAAATTTTTATATAGTAAATAGCTTTCCTATATAATTCCTTTTCTGTTTAAAACCCGAATATTTTTAAAGTTGAAAATAACAAAAATTAAAGCATATCTTATTTGTCAAAACGTAAGAGTTTATAATCCCTGGTACCAAAAATCAGGTAAAGAGGTCAAAATACAAAAAGTATATAGAGTGTGTATATTTTCTCCAGTGCTTGGTACTAATTTTATATTCAAAAACATCATAACCAATTTCATTAAGGATGTGTTACAGTAGAATGGAATCTGATAAATTTCCACCCAAGAAAATAAACATTCTCTGTCATGACTTTGGCAAGTTTGTCTAGATCTGTGTGAACACTTCCAGGGACTCAGATTCCCTTACTTCACAAGACTCTTTCCTACAGTGTTGGGTTTTTCTATTTTTATATCTTATAAAAGTTTTATGTTATAGAGAATAAACCTGCTTCCTTCCACAATATCTTTATTGACCCAACTTGCACCATGGAACTATTCATTATATGACTCTTTCTTACACATCACCCTCCTACAAATGTTTAAAAATTACTTCAGCTAGAGAAATGTTCAAGTTAAATGTCTAGAATTTTCTTCAGTAATTTCCAATATGCTCTTCTGCACACAATCTAGTTGGCCATTACCCTGATTTTATGAGTAGAGTTTAGAATCATGAACAGCAGCATAGGCTAAGATTACAACAGACATTCTTTTATGTTTCCTTTGTTCTGTCAACTAATATTTTTATTTTCTGATATAAATCTCTCGATAGGTCTTTTGATTAGGAAATTTATATTTGACATTTTGTAACCGTTGGGCTGAATTTATTTATTAGTTGTATAACTACTAGTGCCACACTCTACCCCAGGTGCTGGAGATGTATTGCCAGAGCACAGACACTCTTACCACACTGACGATATAGCCTCTAGAAACATACATTGACCAAATAATCGCAGCAATAAATATATCAGTACAAACTGAAATAAATGCTCAAAAGAGAAAACACTGTTTACTGCATGTATCTGTAGTTATTTTGTTTTTCTTATTAGATTTGTTTTATACATCCACTTTGGGGATGTTTTTGAATTTGTATTATTTTATCCAACATGTTAATCATTCCTTTTAGCTTTGTGTCATCTGAAGTATTAATAAACATATGCATTACCATTTTTTTAGGAAAATAATTTACCTATATGTAGTTAAATAATCATCCATTTGAAAAATGAATCACTTTGAAAATTGGTTTCTACATTTAGTTAAATAAAGATTATTACATCGTCCCACTTTTCAGCACAAGACAATGAGGAGGATCAAATGAGATAATTCACCTTAAGCTCCTTGTGAGCTATAAAAGGCAGGCATTTTACACAATGTCAGGCATTGCTACTATTCATCTGAGTTAGTACACCCAAAGCCAAAGAGGCTTGTTTATATAACTAAAGCTTGTATTAATAAGTTTGAGGTGTATTTGTCCAACCGGTTGAAAAGTACCCAATTGTGTTTTTATTAAGTAGGTCCAAGTTTCTCCATTTTGTTCATAAATATATTGGGACAGAGAGTCAAGTGGCTTGCTGAAGTCTAGGTTTATAATGTACATATTTTCCTGAATTTTCTATTTAGTCCTCCATCATTCATTCAGTTAGTTGGCTAATCAAAACAAATAAACATTTTGGAACTCTTCTTCCACATCTCAGCAGTATCACAACTTGTTGTCAAAGAATCAATGGGAAAAATGCCTGCCATGTTTTTACTTTACTTTCTCATTTCAACTTCCCATACTTTATCTAATGTCTTAAAATTTGTTACATAAATTGATAAGCATAGCACTGTTTCTCCTTTTTAGACACTTTAAATTTTGTTTACAATTTCAAAGATAATTCTTTTTTCTTTTGGTTAATACTGACTGCAAGTAGATTCTCCTTAATGAGAAAGAGGTATGGTATCATGAGAAAGAGGTATGGTATCACATTGAGAAAACATGAAGATCAAATGTAACTTCCCCCTTTTTAGGGCTGCACTTGTGACACATGGAAGTTCCTAGGCTAGGGGTCAAATCAGAGCTACAGCTGCCCCCTACGCTACAGCTGCAGCAACTGGAGATCCGAGCTGCATCTGCAACCTACACCACAACTCAAGGCAACACCGTATCCTCCACCCGCTGAGTGAGGCCAGGGATTGAATCTGCACCCTCATGGATACCAGTCAGATTCATTTCCAATGTGCCATGGTGGGAACTCCCAAACATAGCTTTGAAATAAACTTTCATCATCTAATTATTTCTCTTGGAAAAGTTGAGTTATAAAAAGTGATTTTATCAATTTTAATAAAAATTTATTTCTGATATATCTTATATCAACTATCACAATTAACTCAACAAATAAATAAAACGCCCTGCCTTGATGGAGCTTACATTCCATCAGAGAGAGACAGATGATTATAAATTAACAAAATAAATTTTAAAAATGTATTCAAAAGTGGTAAATGCTTTGAATAAAAATTGAACTGGTTGAGGACGTAGAGCATGTCTGAGGTGGAAAGGGGCAGGGTGTAATTTTAGCTGTGACAGGATAAAGGAAGTTTACTCTTGACTTCATTAAGAAAATGACTTTTGAGCAAAACCTTAAAGAAAGTGAGGGAGTTAGCCATTTGGATGCCAGGAGCAGGAAGCAGCTAGAGCAGAGGTCCCAAGGTGGGGACATCTTTGGCTTGAGGAGGGTGACTAGTGTGACTGGAACCCAGTAAGAGAGGAGCAGTGCAAATGGGCTTAGAGACTTAAAGTCAAGCAAGGCTTTTTGGAATACTGCAAGAACTTCGACTTTTACTCTCAGCAGTACACGAAGTCAAGGCAGAGTTACAAGGAAATGTTGGATTCGTCTTTATTTCTACAGCAAAGGAGTACTCTACCTGAAAACAGAATTAAGTGGACATTGGTAGATACAGGAGAATGATATTATGGGCTATTGCAATAGTCCTGATGAGAGATGGTGATAACATAGGATAAAATCAGTAGAGAAGGGGATCAGAAGTAATCACAGCCTTGGTGTTTTAAAATAAATGTAGTAAAAGGTAAAAATAATAGTATAATGAACCTCACTATACCCATCATCAATAAAGAATTATCAAGATTTTGTCATATTTGCTTTATCCCTCCCAGTTCCTGGGATAAGGGTCGAATTGGAGCTGCAGCTGAGAATATGAGAATATGATGTGGGCAAGGAGAAGAGAGATTTGCTCTAGCTAGAGTAGTCATGCTTCCCTCAGGAAGTGCGACTGAGACATGAATTAAAAAATAGAGAACATTATAAACATTTGCTAGAAGTTTCAAAGCAGAATGAACAGCAAAGGGGCAGAAATGAGAATAAGCTTGAATGTTTGAGGGGTGTAAAGAAAGTCAATGCTATAGACTGAATGATTATGTTTCTTCAAAATTTATATGTTTATATCCAATCTCTAATATAATGATATTTGGAAGTGCACCACCTAAGAGGTGATTATCTCATGTGGGGAGAACCTTCATGAGTAGGGTTAATGCTCTTATAAAAGAGGACTAAGAGAGCTCCCTTGCCCCTTCTGCCATATGAGGACACAGTGAGAAGACAGTCATATAGGAATAAGAAAGTGGTTCTTCATTATACTTCAAATCTGCAGCACCTTGATCTTGGACTTTGCAGCTTCAAGAGCTGTGAGGAATATATTTCTGCTGTCAAGACAGATTGGACAGACAAGCCATCCTGCCTATAGTAGTCTATAATAGCATCCCAAACAGATTAAAACAGGTATTAGATGAATGTGTGAATAAGAAGTAAAAATGAGCTTAGAGAGTCAGGTCGGTGCCAAATTATATAGAAATATGTAAACTAGGTAAATTAACATGGATATAAGCTTGAGTTTGATAAAAATCCATTAGAGGCATCTATGTATGGAATGGTAGGACCTTTTAGAAAGATATTTCTGGTTCCTGTGTGGAGGATAGACTATACATAGGCAAGAATAAAGTAAAGAATTATAGTTAGGATCCTATTTCAGAATCCTAGAAAAACATATTATGGAAGTTAGAAATGGCAACAGTGAGAAATATTTGGATTTGGAGTATAATTTGATAAAGTGATGTGACAGGCTATCCAGAAGGAATTGGTGTGAAGTGCAAGGAATCATGACTCATATTTCTGTCTGGGCAAAAAGTAGATAACTATGCCAAAATCTGGAATGGGGAAGGTTTGGGAAGAGTGAATTTGAACAGGAGTAGATTGAGGAAAGATTAAAATTGTTATTTCTGTGTTGGCCTTGTTAGCTTTTACATATCTACTAAAGAGAACAGTAGTATTGGTTAAGCACTGGAACATAGCAGCCTGGAGCCTAGGAGAGGTCTGATCTAGAAATATAAATTTCAGTGTCATTAGAATATTCTGACAATTTAAGTCACAGGACTGGGTAGATCACCCTGGGAGAAAAATTAGAAAGGGTAAAGAAAGGGACTAATGACCAAGAGCTGGAGTCCTTCACACTTCGAGATCTGTCAAAGGAGGAAAAGCCATTAACAGAGACTTCAAAAGGAGTCACCAGAGAAGCAGAGAGAGGAAAAACAAAATAAAACAAAAAGCAGTCAAACGTTAATGTCACTGTGGACTTCACTGAAATATTTCAAGAACGGAACCATGGTCAACTGTGTCAAGGGCTACTGATGAGTCAAATAAGATAATTTGCAATGAAACATCAGCTTTGGCAAGATGCAGGTCCTCACTGACTTTGACAAGAGCCAATTCAGTAGAGTGTTGGAGACTAAAGATTGATTGAAGCGGTTTGAGAAAAGAATGGGAGAGATGAAGTAAGAACACTTATAGAAATTTAAGGTATGTTGCCATAAAAAGGAGCAGATAAAGGGTTGGTGAATGGAAAAGTTAAAGGTCACGAGAGGATTTTAATATAAGATTTTATATTAATCCAAGGTATAAATTCACATAATTCAAATAGTTAAATAATTCTAAAAGCCTTCACCCTGCATATATATCCCTCCTCATTTTTCAACACTCAGAAACCTTAGAACCAACTATTTTAGCTGATTCTTTTGGTTTCCTCCTGACTTTTGTGTCTGCATTTGCCTCCTTCTACATTAGACTATTCTTCTTCACTATCTCCTTTTCCGGTTTCCTTTTTCATCTTTTCTTCCCTCATATCTCTCCTCCCAAGTCTCCTTTAATTCTCTTCTCATTTTCCTTTTTTAAAAAACTGAGCTCTATCTTACTTTCTTTTCCTTTTCCTTCTCCATTTCCTATTTATCCTCTTCATCCTCCTTCTTTCTCTGTCCTAGCCCTCTCTCTCTCTCTCTCTCTCTCTCTCTCTCTGTCTCAGATATGGGCAGCCAGTTTCTTCTCTCTCTCTCTCTCGGATATGGGCAGCCAAAGTATCAATATGTCATATATGTTACACTTCTTGAATAAAGATATTTTACATCAGGTCCTTATATTTGAGTCAAGCTAGCCAAATAACTGTAGTTCTCTTTTTAAAGAGGAAAAACAGGTTTTTTGGATGTTGCATTAGCTTTATTTTTTCTCAGCACCAGTATTATTCAATAGAAACAGTAAATAAATGATACATATAGAATACATTTCTAATTAATGTCTTTGTTTGCTGTTTTTTAGGCCCACACCCATGGTATATGGAGGTTCCCAGGCTAGGGGTCCAATTGAAGCTGTAGCTGCTGGTCTACGCCAGTGCCACAGCAAGGTGGGAGCCAAGCCTCATCTGTGATCTACACCACAGCTCATGGCAACACCGGATTCTTTATCTGCTGAGCGAGGCCAGGGATCAAACCCACAACCTCATGGATGCTAGTCGGGTTCACTAACCACTAAGCCATGACGGGAACTCCTCTAATTAGTTTCAAGATATCTGAGTAGGAAATCTCTTTTACTCAACTGGTGTTTCCTTAATGTCAATTACTTTGCTTTATTCATCTATTACTCTAATACATTTTAATATTGTGCCCGGTAGGTAATAACTGATCAAAAATTTAATATAATTTTATTATTAATCCTCCTAGTGGGAAGAGCACAGTGCACAACTCTAGATGTGTCAACTTAAGCATAATCTAACATGGATTTTCTTTGCATTTGACTATCTTCTTTTTTTTTTTTTTTTTTTTTTTTTTTTTTGTCTTTGTGTCATTTTCTTGGGCCGCTCCCGCGGCATATGGAGGTTCCCAGGCTAGGGGTCCAATCGGAGCTGTAGCCACCAGCCTACGCCAGAGCCGCAGCAACGCTGGATCCGAGCCGCGTCTGCGACCTACACCACAGCTCACAGCAATGCTGGATTGTTAACCCACTGAGCAAGGGCAGGGACCGAACCCGCAACCTCATGGTTCCTAGTCGGATTCGTTAACCACTGCGCCAGGACGGGAACTCCTGCATTTGACTATCTTCTGTGTCAAATTTTGATATCCATGGAGTTCCCCTCGTGGCGCAGTGGTTAACGAATCCGACTAGGAACCATGAGGTTGCAGGTTCAATCCCTGGCCTCACTCAGTAGGTTAAGGATCCAGCATGGCCATGAGCTGTGGTGCAGGTCGCAGACGCGGCTCGGATCCCGCGTTGCTGTGGCTCTGGCGTAGGCTGGCGGCTACAGCTCTGATTAGACCCCTAGCCTGGGAACCTCCATATGCCGTGGGTGCAGCCCTAGAAAAAGACAAAAAAAAATTTTTTTGATATTCAAAGTGAAATTATATATAACAAATAAACAATACCACCATTAAACTGTATGGCAGATGTTGTTCTCAGGTTCCTTTGCATACTTGATATGACTTTCATATTACTCCGTAAAATAAGTGCCATATCTTTACACTACACTCAAGGGCTAAAAGGAGTGGTTACAAAATCACGTGATAAGTGCTACAAAAATAAAAAAGATAGCCTCTAATTTTCCTCACGGAGTCTTTGTAGGTTTCAGAGACATGGGGACTTTTCATCTGAATCTGAAAGTGTGAGTGGTGAGAGCCATTTCAATGAGCTATGATACTCAATACAATCTTTTCAACAAACAATTACAAGATAAAGTCATAATTTTTAGTAAAACAAGTTAGATGTTTTAAAAATATTTCCTATTTTATTTGAGTGTACAGTGTAAAGAAACATGGACAGCAGGATACCTACCATCTAGAGACAAGAGCAATTTAAACTGAGCCAAATCGATGTGGGAACATTTAATTCAGAATCTACACATAATTTCCTTGGGTTTAAACCATTATTAAGAAATATCCTCCAGCTTATCACATGTGAATTTTAAGCTTCTGTGGTATTGGGTTTGACACAGACAAATTACTCCTGAGATTATATTAATTTAAGCAGTAGTATCTACTAGTGAGCATTTGATTGACCACAATGAAGAAGGATTTACTCATACTATCGATTTGTTGGCAAATATATTGGATGAAAATCCCTTGATATTGCTGGTAGTTGTGCATTCCAAATTTTATTGGATTTGTGAGCCATTTTCCTTTGTGTTTAAACTTGTGATATCTTTCTATAAATAGAAAAACTCAGGTGTTAACTGCAGAAGAACAGTCATTGATATGCAGGTGTATCCTAGTCTGGTGTCTCTGATGCTCAGTTATAAAAAGTGCTTTGAATCCTTTTCAATTTTAATTTTGTTTTGTATTTTCCAAAGCAGTTAACAATAGAGAAAGTATAAAATAAGTTATCTAAGCAAAGATAACCCCTTGACCTCCTGAAGATCAACAGAATTATGGAAAAAGCTTTGGATATTTTTAGGTAAATTATAAAATTTTCTTTCCAAATACATTGCCCTATATTTATCCTTGAAAACAAGGCAATTGGATTAAAATTTATTGGGCATTTAATTTCAAACAAGAATATATACATATATAATTTGTTTTCATATGCCATATTATATTTAGGTCAATTCTACTTCTAGAACCGGCCAAATCCTCATAAAACCTGTTTTGGCAAACCCCATACCATAGATTTTTATGGCCCACTGCTAATGTACAGCATCTGATATTTCACTGTAGTGGTAGAATCTTTATTCAAAATGAAGGACCCAAGTTTGTCAAAACCTAAAGCTACTAGCATTTACAATTCAGTGATCATGGTATAGAAACAGAACTTACTTAACCTTTGAAGTGTCCTTGGACATGTAGATTAAGTCCACAGAAATGTCAGTCTTTGGACCTCAGAGAGAACACTGCCTTTCAGCAGGAAACAATAACTGCAAAAAGAAAAGAACACATGTCACAGCACAACAACAAACGGTCACCTATGAGTCTTTATAAGAAGCAAATCACATATGTGTGCATGTGTGTGTATTTTTACATTAGGTTTCTAAAGGCATGTTTTAATAGTTAATCGTGGTGGTAGTAATCTCCCTCCCCCAGCCTAGATTTATTTTTCTACCTCACTATTTTTTTCCCTTTGGCACTAGAAGACAGAAACTTGGAAATGGGAGGAGTACCTAGCATGGAAAGTGACTTCAGCGATCACTGGGAAAGTAGGAACTTGAATATTTGAGGCCCTGGACTCAGAAAATAAGTGTATAAAAAGGGAAGACAAAAAATGAGATATAGCCATAACTTTACACCTGTGTATATTTTTCAAGTACATTTCTAAACACACATAGCAAAATTTTTCATATTTCAAATGGTTTATATGCCACCAATATTAGTCTGGTTACATTTAAGGTAAAAGAAAGCACTGGTTTCGTTTCTTGTCCCAGTTCTACTACCAGATACCTGCGTAAGTTTTGAGAAATAATTAAGCCTCAGGTCACTCAGGCTCAGTTCAACTCGGTGACTATGAGTTGCTCTCATATTGGGTGTCAATCCTTGTGCTGAATTCTGAGAGCCCACAGATGAAGATTACTTCTACTTGAGTTACTGCAAATCTCAATTCCAATTTCATTCCACTCGATAACTTCTAAATTGTCTACACTGTTCCAAAGTGATCTCTTCATAACAGAAATCTTCTCACATGTTACTTAATGCTTCAATAATACTATGTGGCCCTTGTAAAAAAATCTTTAATTCCCTAGAAATTTAAACCTGACTCTTTATGGTGGGTTCCTCTCTGCTTCTCTGTATCCATTTTTTATTCCTCCTCTCCTCACTAAACCTCATCCATCGTAATTTCCCTGGTATCTCAGAAACGCTTTCTCTGTTTTTCTGTTTTGTTCCTTCTGTAGTATATGTACTTCACTGCACCAAGACAGAATCTTTTTATTATTTCTGCTTCTTCCTAATTTCTGTTAATCCTTCATTCTTCAGTATCCAAGTCTCTCTTCCTTCAGACAGATGCTTCCTCTTATCCTGCTGATCTATTGTGGAATTTACCAAGCAATATGGTAAATCTCTTTATGAATCTGCTCATCAACTGTACTAGAGATCCCAGAGTATTGATTAAGAGTATAAACTATTCAATCAGATTGCCTAGTTTCAAATTCAACCTATGGCAATGCTGTGTCATCTTAGGCAACTTATTTAACCTCCTCCATCTTCAGTTATTTTATGCATGAAATGTTAGGTGATAATTAGTACCTCCTCTTGGCTATGTTATGAAGATTATAAAACAAACATAAAAGCAAATACATAAAAAAATGAAAATCAAACCAGTGCATGTAAAAGGCTATAAGCAGAGCCTGATACATAATAAGTATTTAATAAATGTAATTTATCATTTTATTATTGCTAAGTTATCTCATCTCTGAATCTCTGGTACCTTACACATTACCTGACATGACAAATTCATTAATTAAGTGAATATCTATCATGTACCTCTGTGTTCAAGTATCATGTGATTGCAGGACATACATATATAAAGAGTGGAGTTCCCATCATGGCGCGGCGGAAATGAATCCAACGAGGAACCATGAGATTGTGGGTTGGATCCCTGGCCACACTTGGTGGGTTAGGGATCCAGCATTGCCGTGAACTGTGGTGTAGATCACAGATGCGGCTCAGATCTGGCATTACTGTGTCTGCAGTGTAGGCCGGCAGCTACAGTTCCCATTCAACCCCTATCCAGGAACCTCCATATGCCGCAGGTGTGGCCCTAAAAATAATATAAAATAAAATGAAATAAAAATAAAATAAAGAGTAAGTGTGATATGAATGAGGGAATGAATGAAAGAATGAACAAAGGTAAATTCTACCTCTATTAATAAAAAGTATTTGCTATCTAGTAGGAGAAAAGCCAGGCAAGTGAAGAATAAAACAAAGAGTACGTATCAGTTCTGGTTCAGTGCAGAATGTTAAATCTTTTCAAAGTATGTCGAGCAGAAAGGAATCTTAATTCGGGGAAACTGCAGCTTAGAAAATTGTTGTACAAGCCAGGAATAGAAGTCAGGACCAACTTGAATTTAAGGGTGCATCACCAAAGTTATAATCCAGGGTAAATTTTGCTGCCCCTGCTGTCAAACTGCCTCTCATCCACACAATACGGGTGACTAATGGTTAGGAGGCTGGGTTGTGGGCTCCTTAACTCCGTTTATGTACCCAGTCTCCATGACTGTGTTTGCTATGAGCAAAAGCAGCAAAGTGAAGGCTTTCATCTGATTTTCACTGTCCAAATCATATGTTAGAACCTTCTGGGCAAGTCTGTGAAATGTAATTTTCACTTCCCAACCTCTCCAACTACGAAGTGTCCGTGTACTTTGTAGGAAAATATTTTACTTCCAAAAGTCTCTACTTTAAAACCTATTTTTGATGTCCTCATTAAAAAGAATCCTACTATTCCAAAATCAATAGTGGTGATTTCACAGGCTCACAAAGAAAACTATTATTCTAGATCTGTCCGGTGATACAGTGATGGAGTTCTAGTCTCAGGATTTTATGAAGCACAGAGTAGGAGCACTTAAACCAGGTCAGGCTGGAGGGTACAGGTTTGGGAGAACTTTCTCAAAGAAGGTCTCTGTGGAGAAAAAGGTAAGGAAGCAGTTGGAAGAATGTGAATGTGGCCTTCCATTTCAGGATTTCCTTTACAAGGAGAGAACTCCCTCCTTTTCTTATTTGGAAGTGATGCATTTGTGAAATGCTATTAACAAAATATCAAGAAAAAAAAGCTGGGTGCAGAACATAAGAACAATTTAGTCTCTTCTTATCAAGTACTTGTGGGATTCTGATTGAACTTCTACGCGTTGAGGGCTCTGTAAAGTAATGATTATGCCTGCCATATTCACCAGGCACTAGGCTTTAAGAAATGATTTGGAATTGTATTTGTGTTTATACGGTCTTTCTTAAAGTATGCTCTCTCTCTAAACTATATTCAGACAAAACAAGAACTAGAAATGACAGGAAGCATTGTTTTTTCCCCATTTCTTATTACAAAATTAAAGCAAATTTTCATCATGGGAAAATTATTAATCTTATTTAGAGACAATAGGCAACGTTGGTCATATAAACTTGATTAAATTCACTTGATTTTTGCTATATACGTTGCTGTTGGTTTCATTAGGAAAGACTTCATCACTCAAAAATTTTTTTTCCATTTGTCTCCCATATAATAATATTATTCATTGGCATCCTATAATCTCCAAAGAGCTAAGAAATCCAGTTTTAATTTATCATAACAGTAGCTTCATTGTAGTAGAACTTTAATCTACTGGAGGAAATACATAGGTAATTCATTAAAAGCCACTTTACTATAGAAAGCAGTAAATGAATTTTTAAAATAACTACCTAGCATTTTGTCCTATCTGGTTAATTTTGTGACTCTCTTGGTTCATTCAACTCCTGAATTTTATATATCCTCATCCACAGTGAAAGATATGAAAGTTGTTAAAAATTACCTCTTAGATATTAAAAATTCTAATTGATAGTATTTCCTAACTACATTGAGAAAGTTTTTTCAAATTAGCATTCAAGCATTTGTTATTTAAACCATTTGACTTTTTATTCTCCTTGAAACAAGCTTTTTTTCATTCTTCTTTGAACTGTAAGAGAGGTTTATATAAGGTGAGAAGAAATTTGTTACCTTACACATCTTTGTTTTCTAGTATTAAAAATGTTCCTTCCTTGGAGTTCCTGTCATGGCGCAGTGGTTAATGAATCCAACTAGGAACAATGAGGGTGCAGTTTCCATCCCTGGCCTTGCTCAGGGGGTTAAGGATCTGGCATTGCCAGTGAGCTGTGATGTAGGCTCGGATCTCAAGTTGCTGTGGCTCTGGTGTAGCCTGGCAGCTACAGCTTGGATTGGACCCCTAGCCTGGGGAACCTCCATATGCAGCGGGAAGTGGCCCTACAAAAGGAAAAAGAAAAAAAAAATGTTCCTTCCTTATGCTTTTACAGCTAAGAAATAGTATACTGGTGCCCTTTCACTATTTTTTAAATTAGAGGTAAGCTTTCAAATATCATCTTACAAAATGCAAATGATAAAAGATCTTCATTTTCATCGCAAATTGTTATAAATATCTCTGCCTACCATGTGGTACTTCCTATTATAATAATCTAAGAAATTTTAGAACTACTTTCTAGACTTAAATAAAATTTTAGCAGACTACTGGATGATTATCAAACACAATATTTATCTTCAAGATATAAAATTCTTCTAAAACTTTATTTTTTAAAGTAATACATCTTATCATATAAAAATATTAATAAAATTAAGCAATGCTGTGGCAGACACTTTGGTTGAACAGCCGTAATATGGTTTAGGTAACTTGTTTGAGTTCAAGGGGTGAGCCGGATTGGTTGAACAAACCTGAAAGTACTGGTATTGTCAGCTCTTGGCTTAGGAATCACTGTGTGACCAAATCACAAAAGAGGATTGTTGGAATCCATCTTCTTCAGTGAAAGAGAATCTCTATCCTCCTTGAAAAAGTGTAGAGCCTTTCCTGCTGCTGGCAGTTATCCTACCGTCATGATGAGCAACAATAGAGACAGTAGAGGCCGAAGGGAAAGGAAAGAATGTGGTTCTTCAATAACATAATTGACCCACTGAATTAATTAAAGCCAGAAGCCTAGCTTCTTTCTAGCTTCTTCCTGTCAAATGGGATAATTTTTTTTTCCCACTGATGCAAATTTTGGTTCATTTTTTAACTTGTAACTAAAAACTGCCCTTCTGATAAACAGAAGAAAGGGAAAGTCTCTCTCCTTCTACCGCTCTAATATATTGCCCTAAGGTAACTGAAATCTTCCACATCTTGGCCTGATTTACACACAAACAGATCCAGCTCTCTCAATTTCACTGTACACACATACATGTATGTGTGTATATACATATACACACATACATGTATATGTGTATATACATATACACACATACAAAGAGAGAGTAAGAGATCTTCTTAAATGTTATTTTTACTAGTATTATTTTAACAAGTGAGATTATAAGGTACACACCTGGTTTTGGTTTTTTTTTCACTTAATGTAAGATGGACAATGTTCACATCACTATACATAATAAAAAGCACATTCTTTGCAATGGTCACATAGTACATCGCAGTGTGAGTGATCTTTTAACTTCTTTAAAAATTGTCCAAATAATAAAAATGTAAATCGTTTTGAATTTCTTGCTATTATGAATAGTATGAGTTTTTTTAATACATATGTATTTGAGTAAGTGTGAAAGTATCTCTCAGAATAGTCATCCCCGTAAAAAGGATGATGCTATTCATTATGATTGTCTACTCAAAGGCAGTGACTATGCTGAGGCACAGTGTTAAGTATTTGCTTTCTATCACAGAACTTATTAGTGTTAGAGTCAGTGTCGTGCTCTGATTTTAAAGCTAGCACTCTTTGCATCATATTTTGCCACTTCCCTTTTACAAGTTTTTTTTTAGAATTCCATTGGATTTATTATTACATTTGAGAAAATTTATCTTTCCTCTTCTTTGTATCTTTTTTATTTTTCAGGAAAAAAGATACAGTTTTTTTTTCCACGTAGGTGAGACATTTCCCATTAAGCATAATCCTAGGCATTTTTTACTTTATAAATTTGTAATATAAAGATGTTTGAAATTAGATGTTTTCACCAGGGCTCTTGCCCAAAATGAAGATTAAAAAGAGCAAATCTTCCTAAAGCATCAGTTTATTTTATAGAGTAACCTAGAGGATTTATTTTATATTAAAACTAGATATATTATACAAAAATCTTTCATAAAATATAAGTAAAGGTATTTTGTGTCTATATATTAGTTAGCTCCTAGACAAAATCCATAACCCAAAACTTGGAGCTTAAACTGGCACACAGTTATTACCTCACATAATTTCTGAGAGTCAAGAGACTAGATGTAGCTTAGCTGGGTAGTTCTATAGTCAAGCTCTTGGCCAGGGCTGTAGTCATTTAGGGGTTAAGGACCTGCTTCTAAATTCACTCACATGGATGTTGATAAGAGGTTTCAGTTCTCCACCACATAGTCCTGTAGTGTGATAAGAGAGAAGCCAGTCCAAGGGGGAAGTGCCTAAAAAGGAAACCAGAGTCTTTTACAATGTAATCTCGAAAGTGATATCCTACCACCTCTCATGTATTCTATTGTTTATACAGACCAACCCTGGAACAGTGTGGATGGGAACTAAACAAAAGTGTGAATACCATGAGATAGGGATCATCAGACACCATCTTGGACACTGGATGCCATGGGCTCTCTGGTGACTTGAGCATTCCCCACTAGCACATGGTATACGGATACTAAAAAGTTTGGGGAACACTAAGGTACAATATTTTATTTATTCAGAGTCTTAAAGCATTTAAGAAACCTGTATTTGTAAATAATTTCACAGTTTTTTCAGAGAACTTAGCTAGATATAGATATAGATATATATATAATCCTATATATAAAATCCTATAGATATAAAACCCTATATATAGATATAAAATCTTACACATACACATATATATAAAATCTCATTCCAAAACTACAGTAAGTAAATTTTATCTCTAAAGAAGTAAAGACTAGACTAATCTGGAGATGAAATGACTTTGTTATTTTAGCCCCAGTTGAGCTCCTACTTTAATAAGGCCACAGGAGTCATATCCATTATGTCATGTGGAAAGGAAAAACAAATCAGCTGATCTCAGAATCATAGAAAACACTTATAAGTACTTGTTCTCATACATCAGTAAGGTTTTTGGTGTGTTTTTATGATAGCAATACATTGGTGATATATAAAATGAGGTCCTGGTATTACACAAACACAAAATATGTGGCACTGGCTTTGGGACTAAGCAGCAAAGACCTGGCTAGAAGAGTAGTGAGAAAATTGCTATTGGAAACTCGACAATGATTTACCTAATTTAAATATTTATAGAAGATTAATGAGAATAATGACCGTGTAACTTGTAAGATAAAACATGTACCTAATGACTTTGTGATTCTGGCTTTGTAATTCAGGTGATTTTTCAGACAAGATGTCAAAAGTGCCAATTGACTTCTTACAGTTACCTATGATATGGTTTTATAAGAGAAAAGTGAATGAAAGAAGGAACTATTTGGTTTCGAGTAGAGTTTAATGAAAAGATTTCTAACATAAGATCAGCTGAATTTAGAATTTAAAATTGATTTTCATCCCCAGGTTCTCAATGGGTAAAAGGTTATCAAATTAGTAAACTGGGTCACCATGCCGTGTAGCAGAAAATGGACAGAACACTGTAAACCAGCTATATAATGTAAAAAAATAAAAATCATTATATTAAAAAAAAACAAAAGAATAGAAAAGACTAGAGGTGAAAATGAAATCCAGGTACTAATAGAAAAATGTGGCCTCGAAGTAAAATTCAAATCAAAACTATGACTATTAAGACCCTTTGTTAGCACCTAGGAAAGCTTCAAGGTGTTTCTTAGATCCCCTCAGCTAGAGAAAAGCCTCCTAAGAATTTTAAGGATGTTTGTTTCCTTAAAGCACATCAACTCATATTTCAAAGCAGAAGGAGATCTGTCTTGAAAATACATGTCCCTGTTACTTTTGTTCAGTGGAATGGATATGTAGAAAGTCCATACAATTTTAAAGGGGACTTTAGTACTGAAAACACTATCAGGGACAGTTCAAAACAATTTGGGCCATCAACTCTTCTACAGCAGAAAACAGGCTGAGAAATTTACTTAGCTACAAGCAAAAGTAATTTTTTACTAAAAAACCAGGGGGAAAGAACCCAGAGAGTTGAGCCAAGGGACACAGGTAGCCACTCCCAAACAGAAGATGTGGGCTTAATCAAGAAACATTCCCTGCCCCTGGAACAAGGGAATTCTGGCATGTACCTGACTGGATTCGAGAATTTCTCTGTGTCTCAACTTCCTCTCTCCTTTTTAGTGGGAGTGTCTAGCATATCTTTTTTCTATCTCACCTTTTTATGAATCTGTGCAGAGGGTGGGGGGCTGGTAATTTACCTTTCCAGGTCATAGGCCTCTGTACGCAACTGAATCCAAGTGATTGCACCTAAGGAATCACTCTGAGCATTATTTAGATTATTTAGATTATTGTTTAGATGAACTTCAAGATTAGGCTTGATGACAATTAGTGGGATAAGACTTTGGGGTCTTGGAGAGAGCATTTTGCATGTGAGAGGAATGGATCAGAAATCAGAGAGATCGTGGAAAAATGTTCAGTAGCCTTGACCCTCCGTGTTTCAGCCCTTGTGAAGTCCCCTCACAGTGAACCTAGAATTGGTCTTGTGACTTGTTCTTGCCAACAGGACATTTGCAAATGTGATGCAAGCTGAGGATTGATAAGCATTTATGTATTGGAATTTGTCTTTTTGGAATGCTCCCACTAGAAATTTAGTCAACTAGCTATAAGGTTGTACAGACTAGACCGTTGAATCATTAGAGATCACATGGAGATAAGCTCTAAAGGATAAGAAGCCACCTTGGATCTTCCAGGCCAGACACACTCTGGCTAAAAGCAGCCACGAGTAATCTCAGCTTTATCACACGGAGCAGTAAACCTACTCAGATGAGCCCAGGCAACACACACAATAATAAAAAATGATTAATCAGTGCTTAGCCTCAAAAGTTTGGAGTGGCTTGTTACCCAGGAATAGCTGACTGAAACAATTTATTTTGAAAATGCCTCACATGGAAGTTTTGTTAATCTCTTCCATGTTACTCTAAACTGTTTTTAAAAAGCAAAAGTCAGCAAATTCTTTCTTATTTTTCTGATAAAGTTTAAGAGAGTGTGAGTGGAATTCCTAATGATCTAGGCAGAAGTTTCCTGAGTTTTCTACCTAAAAAATTCATTGATAAATAGAGTATCTGAGAGTTGTTTTTTTTTTTTTTTTTTTTTTTTTTTTTGCTGGATTCAAAAATAATTGTGACCTATACACCTAACAGAGATGATCATCCAAGTACTGACAGTTGTGAGGTAATGATAATTAACTACCAAAATGTGTTCGGCATTCTCTTAAAAACCAATGCCTGAATAATACTTTAATCATTTTCAGTTTAAAGTGTATCGTGAGATATTATTATACACATTACAATTCTTGTTTAAAATTCTAAGCATAAGTCAATGTTGAAAATAATACTCAAAAGCCAAATAAATTGGATGCTTTACATCAATTTCAAGACTACCAAAAACATTAAAAGATATTTACTATGATCTTGCATTATAAGGTTGACATTTTATTTCATATAAATTCAGTTTGACCTGTTCTAGTTTATTTGTTGGTCTAATTGAGTAATACATTACAGAAAAAAAAAAAAAAAGAGACTCCATCAGGAAAATAAATCAGTTCAGCAAAAAAAAAAAAAAAAAAAATCTAGAAAGTTTCACTTCATAAATCTATAAAATAATGTGACCATCCACAATAGCAGATTCAGAGAATGGCATTCTTTTCAACATGTAAATCTCTACGGTTTCTAGTAAAGACTTGCTTAAATAAAAATATACTCAAGATCTAATAATTTTCAAGTTAGTCTCAAAGACAAATTAATAAAAAAATTATGCTGGATATTGATATAAATTCTTGAGTTGCCTACTGCTACTTTCTAAAAAAAATCAGTTACCTTTCTTTCTAATTACAGAGTATCTATTTATTTATTTATTTATTTATGGCCATGCCCACAGTACCCAAAAGTTCCTGGGTGAGGGATTGAGCCAATACCACAACAGAGACACAACTGGATCCTTAATCCATTGCTCCACCAGTGAATTCCACAAACAATTTATTTTTAAAAAGATATGTAAATAAAAATCATGAGACAGTTAAACAAGAACAGAATATCTTGAAACTGAATCTGGACAATCTGAATCTGAAAAAAAAAATGCATCAATGGATATGCTGAGTATATACTGAACGATTTAAATTTGTGATACATTTAAGATGTCTGCATTTTCATCTCTAAATTGAGAGTAACGTTACCTTCTCTGTAATTACTTACACAAGCTAATGAGAAAAGAAATGAAAGAGTTTTATATACCACAAAAATCCACTGTTCTTCAAGAGTAAAATATTACTACCATTACATATGATGAGACTACTTAGTGACTATTTCAAAGATGTTGTGTATTTCAAAATTTTCTAAGTCTCTACTCTTTCTCTGAATATTGCGAATCATGTTCTCTCAGGTGGCAATTTACCTTATTGTATGTAAAAGAGGGAGGCAGTATTAACTGAAAAAGAAAAATCAGACCCTTTGATATCAAAGAGCTCTTACACATTAATCTTGGACAAGTTTACTACCCTCTTGAAACTTCACTGCATATACATTAAAAAGAAATGTAGAGAGTTCCCTTGTGGCTCAACAGGTTATGAACCCGACTAATAACCATGAAGATGTGGGTTTGATCCCTGACTTCACTCAGGGGATTAAGGATATAGCATTGCTAGGAGTTGTGGTGTTCATCATAGATGCAGCTTGAATCCTGTGACTGTGGCTGTGGCCTAGGCTGGCAGCTGTAGCTCTGATTTGACCCTTAGCCTGGGAACTTCCATATGCTGTAGGTGTGCTCCCTGCCCTCCCCCCAAAAGGAAGTGTAGAAGTCATGTATAAAAAGCATATCTAGGAAGGGAGTTCCCTTCGTGGCTCAGCAGTTGGTGAACCCAGCTAGTATCCATGAGGACACGGGTTCGATCCCTGGCCTCGCTCAGTGGGTTAACAATCCGGCGTTGCCATGAGCTGTGGTGTAGGTTGCAGATGTGGCTCGGATCCTGAGTTGTTGTGGCTGTGGTGTAGGCTGGTGGCTACAGCTCCAATTGGACCCCTAGCCTGGGAAACTCCATATGGTGCAGGTGCGACCCTAAAAAGGCCAAAATAAATAAATAAAAAGCATATCCAGGAAGGATCAAGATGGCAGAGGAGTAAGACATTGTGCTCACCTTCTCCCACAAACTCTATATGTACAGCGATTCACACAGAACATCTACTGAACACTGGCAGAAGAACTTAAACCTCCAAAAAGGACAGGAAACCCTCCACATAACGGGGCAGAACAAAGAAAAAAAAGAGAAAGAGGAAAACGAATCAGGACAGGACTAGCATTCACGACAGGGAGCTGTGAAAGAGAAAAGGAATCCGCACCCTGAGAAGCTACCTAACAGATGGGGAGATCAGGGACTTCAAAGTCACCCAGAAAAGCACACCAGGTGGACTGAGGAGGGCAAAGCAGAGGGAGAACCGCACAGACCATCTGAGCAACCACCAACCTGGACACCGCAGCCCGAGATGCTTGCGGGGTGGCTGGGCGCTGAGGCTCAGGCTCCGGAGGTAAATTCCAGGGAGAGGACGAGGGTTGGCTGTGTGGAGACAGCCTGACTGGCTAGGGAGCGGTGTGCCATGGGCTGCAGAGAGGAATGCCACAGCCAAGGGAACCCGGGAGGAGGTCTGGGCTGGCGGGAGAAGCAAGGCGCCGCTGCTGGAGAGGGCTGGAGGAGGAGGGGCGGACCACCACAGGAATCTCCCTGCACATGCGCGGGCTCGCAAAGGGCGGGGCACCTCTGGCACAGGCTGCAGGTGGTAAGAGGCCACTTGCTGTGGCTACTTGAGACTAGGCGCTTCTTGAGCAGGCTTTGTGGCTGGGCAACTTTTGTGGGGGCTAAGAGCAATGGGGGGTTAAGCTTGATGTGGTGCCTCTTCTGTGATCTACAGGCGGCAGGGACAAACCGCAGCAGTCCTCTCAGAAACCAGAGGGAGGTTATGGCCATTCACAGACCCTATTAATGGCGGTCTGTGAATAGGCTCCACCTGTGGCACCAGTCACCTCAGAGGTCGGCAAAAAAGAGCACACTGCAACTGAGCACCACCTGTTGTTGCTATCCCTCCCCTGGGAACACACCCACTCTGCTGCTGTCACTGCAGGCAGCGCCCCCATGCTTGATCACTGTCCCTTTCCAGGACCCTGCAACTGGGAGCAGCCTGTGCAGCACCTCCTGGGTGGGCTAATTGGGATGGGATGCTTCTTGCAAGGTCTGCAGGTGGCTGGGGCAAAGCACTGCAGTTATCTCTGACTCCAGAGGAGGGTCTGGCCTGCCACCCCTAAGGGTCCATGAACAGGCGCTACCTGTGGCCCCAGTCACCTCAGAGGGCACCACAGAGGAGAGCATTGTGACCAAACACCACCTGCTGTTGGTCTCACTCCCCTGGGAACACACCCACCTGCTGCTGCCACTGCCAAACTCTCCGGGAAGTGCCCCCATGCTTGATCACTGTCCCTTCCCTGGAAACCTGCAACTAGGAGCAGCCTGTGCAGCACCTCCTGCGTGGGTTAAGAGGGACGGGATGTTTCTTGCATGGTCTACAGGTGGTGGGGGCAAACCACCACAGTTACCTCTGACTCCAGAGGTGGGCATGGCCCGCCACCACTAGGGTCTTGAACAGGCATCACTTGCAGCTCCCTTGTTGTACAATGTGTTAAGAATCCAGCATTGTCATTCAGCTGCTGAGTCGCTGCTTTAGTGCAAGTCTGTCTTTGGCCTGGGAACTTCCACATGATATGGGTACAGGAAAAAATAATAATGACTTAGTATTATTTATAAATAATTTGATTCTAAAGTAATAACAGGGACATATTTTGGTGAGAGGGTCCAATGGGTACAATTTTTCTTTGTATATATGTATGTATCGGTGTGTTTGTGTATATGTACATGCACGTAGTTTTTACTCAAGGATGTGGGAAATAGTTTCAATATGTTAAAAACTAGTATTTCATAGTTGTAAGGCTATATCATAGAAGTCCTTTAAGAAACTGATTTAAAACATAGATTTGTTTTGGACAAATTAATATAATATAGAATATTAATTAAAATATATATTTTTAAAAAGAGGTTTAATTTAGTCATCCCATTCAATTTAATCCATTACAGATATTTCTATTAATCTCACTCTGACAGTATCATAAGGATAATGGAACATTTCTAGTATTATAATCTATGCTTTCTACTTTTCTTATTTTTAAATAGCACTGTCTGTACATGCAAAGTAAGGTGGGTAAATGAAGAAAGTATCTCTATATTCTAGATTTTAAAATTCCTTTTGTTTCAGTTATGTAGACCTGAGTTTATCAGTGAAGTAGCCACAAGCCACATGTGGTTATTGAGCACTTGACAATAAAACGTGCTGATATGAGTTGAGACGTGCTGTAAGTGTAAAGTAATCATAGGATTTTGAAGACTTAATAGGAAAAAAATGCAATGTATCTCATTAATAAGTTTTATATTGATTAGATAGTAGACATATCAATATATTAGGTTAAACAACTGTATTATTAAAATTATTTTTACTCTATATATTTTTACTGAGACTACTAAAACGTCTGGAATTACATAGGTGGTTCACACTACATTTCTATTGGACATCACTTATCTGGCTAATTTAAATTAGTTTTTTTTTAATTTTTTATTGGTTAAGAGAAAGAGAGAGCAATCTCTTTAATTATCCATTTTACCTTGTGAATATGAATACAATCTGAAATATTATATTTCTTTCTAAAGCTAATGTTTTATATAGAGTCAAATAACTTATGTTTTTAAATTATACTAAGTCTAAGAAAGCAAGAAATCCAACCAAAATAATTTTGTAATTATACTGTCTAATCTAGTAGACTGTTCCCAGATTTTAACTCTGAATTTTTCCCCTAATTTCTAACCTATACTTATATCAGTACATATATATTACACACATACCTAAATACAGATATATATATAAATGAAGGGAAGTGGAAATATTCCTTACATAAAAATGAGAGCTAATAAATGCAGAAGAATTTTAAAAATCACAATTGGTAAATTATTATAATGATAATTTTCTCAGACAAGAATGAACAATTAATGAATATTAAAATGGATAAAATTTTGCTGAAGACAAAGATATTTATTTTATTTTATTTCATTTTATTTCAGTTTTTTTTTTTTTTTTTTTTTTTTCCTTAGGGCTTCAGGTGTGGCATATGGAAGTTCCCAGGCTAGGGTTCTAATTGGAGCTCCAGCTTCTGGCATACACCACAGCCACAGCAATGTAGGATCCAAGCCACATCTGTGACCTGTATTGCAGCTCACAGCAATGCCAGATCCTTGACCCACTGAGCAAGGCCAGGGATCGAACCTACATCCTCATGGCTGAGTCAGGTTTGTTGACTGCTGAGCCACAATTGGAATTCTGACAAAGATATTTAAATAGGTATACAAGTGACAAAGTATTTATTCATTAAAAAGGGAAAAATACTAATTTTACAATGGAGCAGCCCAGCAAAACACCACCTTAGCCAAGTGATGAAGGAATCAACCTCATGTTGTTATGATATAAAGAAATCACTTCACTGATATCCCCACCAAAATGCAAAAAAAAAAAAAATGAATTTAATCATGAGAAAATATTAGATAACTCAAAATTAGGAACACTGCAAAAGAACTGGCTTTACTCCTCAAGATCACAGAAGTCATGAAAGACAAGAGAAGGCTAAGGAACTACTGAAAGTACTCGAGGGGTATTTCAACTATTTGCAATAGGTGAGCCTGGACTGGATCTGAATAGGGTGAAAAACTTCTTTTTAATGTATGATAATTGATGAAATGTGAATGGAGTCTGTGAATTTATTGATAATATTGTATCACTGCTGATTTTCAGATTTTAATAATTGTACTGTGGTTACATACAATAGTGTCTTAGTCTTTTAGGAAATACTAAAGCATACAAAAATAGTGGGTAAAAATGGCAACTTGGTTCAGATGAAAACATTACATTCATAACACACAAACACACATACATATATACCCATTTATATGTACCCATGCTTGCATACAGAGAGAGACAAGACAGAGAATGGTAAGGAAAATGAGATAAATTGTTGATACTTGACATTTTTCCTGGGTGAATTCTCTGTTCTATTTTTGAATCTTACCTATAAGATTAAAATTATCTTACAATAAAAAGTTTTTAGGAGTTCATGTCATGGAAATGAATCTGACTACTATCCATGAGGTCGCAGGTTCGATCCTTGGCCTCACACAGTGGGTTAAGGATCCAGTGTTGCCATGAGCTGTGGTGTAGGTTGCAAACTCAGCTTGGATCTGACCTTGCTTTGGCTGTGGTGTAGGCCAGGGGCTACAGCTCTGATTCAACCCCTAGCCTGGGAGCCTGCAAAAGCCATGGGTGCGGCCCTTAAAAAAAAAAAAAAAAAAAAAAGATTAAAAAAAGTTTTTAAAACACATAAGTGGCATCCAAGGTAAACCTTGGGAAAGTGCTGACATTCTTCCCCTGGATAGGAGAGAGAAGCTATTTTTAGATAGACAGGAAGCATCTAATGGTATACAAATATTGCGAAAAATATTAGAACCACTGATTCTCTTGCTTAAGTTCCACAACGCCCTTAGTTTTCTTCTTGTCTGATAATATGCAAAGGTGGGAAAAAAAAAAAAAAAAAAAAAAACTGCTCTTCAAGTGGTAGGGAAGAGACGTTCTTAAAATGCTTTGTCCTTGGGCTAAAAAATGAGAGAAAAGTCCTACTGAGTTTTGCTTTTTGATTAGCCTCAGTCATTTAAAATAAGAACCATTTCCAAGGCAAATAGAGAGCTCCACAGCAATCCTCACTTCCTTAGTAGTGTTACATGTGTTTTGGAGGGCTTCTCAACACCCTGCCTTCACGTCTTGTGAAAAGGTTTGTGGGGCATGGAATGAATTTGTAAGCACTCTTGGAAGACTCTCTTTTACTTACTTTTAGAATTTACAATTCTGGAACTATTTTACCTTTTTTAAAATGTACTTTCATGCAGAGTTTTTATAAACACTGAGCCAAATACACAGTTATTTTAATTCTACCTTCTGAGCAATCTTCCTCTTTTATGATTTTGATAACATAAAATTGCATATAGAAATAAAAAATAAACTAATAAGTATAATAAAGTTATCAACATAACCCCACTAAGTCTGTTATAAATTCTGTTATTTTAAACTGATGACAGTCTTCTCTGAGCCCCTTTGAAAAATAAATCATATTAAGTGTTTAATACTTTTCAATTTGTAGTATTAACACAAAATAAACATGAAAAATAATATAGTAGATAATTGTTTTCCCTAAACTCACAGAATAAGAAAAATATAAGCAAAATGAAGAAGCTCGGGAACCATTCCCAGTTAAAAGAATGGGAGAATTCCCCTGAAGGAGCAAACAATGAAACAGACCTCTGCAGTGTCACTGACACTGAGTTCAAAAAGAGGTAATGAAAATACTGAAGAAATTAAGAGCAGATGTGAACAGTAATGCAGATTACTTTAGAATGGATTAGAAAATCCATTTGCAGAGAATCAATCTTAGTTAAAGGCACTGAAGAGTAGAATGATTAATGCACAGGAATGAATAAGTGACTTGGAATGGAAAATGGAAATTACCCAATCAGGGCAGCAGAAAGAAAAACAAATGAAAAAACAGGAAAGCAATATAAGAGATGTATGGGATAATATTAAGTGGGCCAATCTATGCGTAATAGAGATTCCAGAGGAGAATAAAAAGGGTATTGAAAATATATTTGAAGAAATTATGGCTGAAAACTTTCCAAATCTAAAGGAAAAAAACACCAAGATACAGGAAGAACAGAGGGCCCCAAACAAGTCGAATCAAAACAGACCTGCAATAATACATGTAGTAAAAATGGCAAAAAAATAAAATAAAATAACAAAATAAAAGTTAAGGAGAAGATTCTAAAGGCAATATGAGAAAAACAAAAGTAAATTTAAGGGAACACCAATAATCAGGTTATATCTCTACAGAAACACTACAGGCCAGAAGAAAGTGGAAAGATATATTCAAAGATCGAAAAGGGAAAAAAAATTGCTACCTAGAATACTCTACCGAGCAAGATTATCATTTAAAATTTTAAAAAGAAATGAAGAATTTCTTCGATAAACAAAAACTAAAAGAATATAGCAATACTGTTCTAAGAGAAGTACTGAAAGGTCTCCTCCAAGTAAGAAATAAGAAGATATAGGATAGAGGGAACCGCAATTGGAAAATAATCACTTAAACAAGCCAGTATATATATCTAAGAGAAAAAATATCCTATTTGTGAAAGTGATGATAAACACAAGGAATTGCAACAGGATAAATATAAAGAAGTAAAAAAGGACATCAGAACCATAAAATGTGGGGAAGGGGAGTAAGAAAATATAGGCTTTTTTTCCCCTTAGAGTGTGTTTGACCCTATAGGACTATCAGGCTAAAGTAAACAGATACAGGAAGGGGTTAACATACTTGAAAAATGAGCGACCACGAATCAAAACCAAACAATACATTTGCAAAAAACTAAAAAGAAGATGACACAGGATAAAATAAGAGGAAATTATCCAAACAAAAAAGAAAGGAACAAAGGAGAAACATAGAATCAAATAGAAAATAAGATTAAAATGGCAATAAATACATATTTATTGGTAATTACCTTAAGTGTCAATGGACTGAATACTCCAATAAAAAGACATAGAGTGGCAGATTAGATTAAAAAAAAAAAAAACAAAAAAAGACTCGACAATATGCTTCCTACAGAGACTCAATTTAGGGCAAAGGACACATATAATTTGAAAGTAAGGGGATTGAGAAAGATAGCTCATCTGAATGGAAATGATAGGAAAGTGGGAATTGCAATACTCGTACAAGACAAAATAGACTTTAAAACAAAGGCCATAAAAAAAGATAAAGAAGGAAGCTATTTAATGATAAAAGGGTTGTGTCAAGTAGAGGATATTATACTCGTCAAGATATATGCTCCTAAGATAAGAGCACCCAAATACATACAACAAATACTAACAGACATAAAAGGAAAAATTGATAGCAACACAATAACAGTAGGAGAATTTAACACCCCATTTATATCTATGGATAGATTCTCTAGACAGAAAATCAGTAAGGCAACAGAGATCCTAAATGACACAATAGAACAGTTAGACTTAATTGACATTCAGAACATTCCATCCAATAAATAAATAAATAAATAAATAAATAAATATCTGATAAATAAATGGAATATATGTTCTTTTCAAGTACACATGGAACAGTCCCTGGGATTGATAATTGACAACATACTGGGGAACAAAACTAACCTCAACCAATTTGAGTACAGAAGTTATTTCAGTCTTCTTCTGTGATCACGTGGCATGAAACTAGAAATCAACCACAGGAAATAAAATGAGAAAAAAACTGACTATATGGAAACTATGTTACCTAAAAACCAATGGGTCAATGAGTAAATCAAACAGGAAATTAAAGCATAACTTGAGACAAAAGACAATGGATTTAATTTGCTAATATTTTGTTCAGGGCTTTTGCATCTAAGTTCATGACAGACACTGGTCTGTAGTTTTCTATTCTTTAAATTATTTTCAGTTGTATATTATAACCCAGTATGTGGTCTATCTTGGTAAATGTTAACATGCGAGCTTGAGAAAAATATATATTCTGCTGTTGTTGGATAAATGATCTATAGATGCCAATTATATACAGTTGGCCAATGGTGGTGTTGAGTTCAACTATGAAATTATTTTGTACTTGTTGTAGCTATACACTTCTGATACAGGAATAGTAAAGACTCCAACTGTGTTAGAGGAATTCATGTATTACTCCTAGGAGTTCTATCAGTTTTCCTCACATAGTAGGAGCATTCTCTTTTTTTTTTCACTTAAGTGTGTTTTAATTTATTTTTTAAGCATTTTAATTGTGGCTGCTTTAAAATTTTTTCAGTTAATTCTAACATCTCTGTCATTTCATTGTTGACATCTATTGACATTCACAATTTAGCTCTTTCTCATATGGACTATGATGATTGATTTTCAACTGAAACCTGGACATTTTTGTATTATGTATGAGTCTCTGGGTTTTATTTAAATCTTCTGGTGTAACTGGACTTTGCTGACAACACTTTGATAGGAGAAGTGGGAGTTCTACATTGTTACTAATAGGTGGAAAGCATTTGAGCTGAAGCTCAGTGATAATATAGCAGGGTATATTGTACGATTTTTTCTATTTTTGTATATGCTTGGAAATTTTCATATAAAATTAAACAAAATGGAAGAGTATATAATAATTTTTTGAATTATTTGAATAATTTTTGAATAATTTTTGAAAAATTTGAATAATTTTTTTTCTCTTTTTATGGCCACACATGTAGCATATGGAAGTTCTCAGGCTAGGGGTCGAATTGGAGCTGCAGCTGCAGGCCTCTGCCACAGCCATGACAACACTGAATTCAAGCCACATTTTTTGACCTATGCCTTAGCTTGCTGGATCTTTAGCCCTCTGAATGAAGCCAGGGATGAAACTTGCATCCTCATGGACACTGTTGGGTTCTTAAGCTGCTGAGCTACATTGGGAATTCCTGAATAAATATTTTATTTATCAGAGGCTAACCTATTCACTGGACACTAAATGCATAATAAGTAAATAAAATAACATGAAATAAAATACCTATATCACCAAAATATTTATATTGGGATTTTAAGGTGAAACTCAATTCATTTTTAGGCTATGCTGAGCACATTAAGCCTATGTGATAAATCTGGGGCTTCAAAATATGAAATACCATCAATGAGTAACAAAATCTTTTTACATAAAAATTCTCATTCTTTAATTTACTTTTCCATAATTTTTATAAGTGAGGTATGTCAGTGGGATAACACAGTTAAGATATATTTAATGCAAAATGAAATTGTCTGCTTTTGGTTTCTTATTAAAATTTCATATTAATGGCTTGTCACTTTAGGATGTATGCTTTAAAATGACATACTATGGTTTTGAACTTTGGATAAACTCACATTGTGGAACATTTTATTTTTTATTTATAGTTACTTCTGCCCTTCCAAAGAAACAAACTTCCTTCAGGCATATTTAGGGACTTTGGAAGAGACATATATTAGAAACTAGAAGGTACTTTAGCAATCATGTAATTCAAATATTTCATTTTAACAGATAAAATCATTTAGTCCCCACAGAGGATATGAATGTGATTGTTTCTACAACATCCTTTCCTCCAGATTTCCTGAAAACTACATTTCACCTGTTTTATCTACAATGATTTTTTTACTTTCATCTTAATTTATTTCATTTACCCCTGACCACTGTTGATTATTTCAGAAGTTGGTACCTTCACAAAGATTGTTAGATTTTGATAAATTCTAAGTTATAAAATTGTTAGAAGCTGTGTTTTCCATCATTTGGGAAAAAAAACTTCTTGGCAACAAGAGAGAAGGCTGAAACCAACAGAATCAGAGATAAGAGACCCATAAGGACTCAAGTCTCTGACCACTGCATCCCTGAACCTCTGCTCAATGTTTTTTTATTCCACTAGATACCCCAATATCATTCAAATAAATTTCTTCTTCTGCTTTGAAGTATTTGTCATTGCAACACCAAGAACCTTAATCAGTGTTGCTAAGCGACTTATCCATGGCTTCAAAACAAGTTCAAAAGTTGTTTTGGAAGCCAGATATTCTCCCAGCCCAGTAACAGAAACCATTAAATTCTTGTTGAAATCAAATAGATTGCAATGTATCATGTTTTCTAGACATTTTTGATAATTTCATGTATATTTATGACTACTTAATTGCACTGTCTTTAGTAGAAATTTGTCTAAAGTAATGAAATGTGCTATATTTGTAACTTCTGACACAATTGGGAAGTTCTTATAATGGAAATAATGTTGTGTCTGGGATTTTCTTTAAAATACTATAGCACTGGATTTCCCTTCATGGCTCAGTGGTTAACGAATCCAACTAGGAAGCATGAGTTTGCAAGTTCCATCCCTGGCCTCGCTCAGCAGATCAAGGATCTGGTGTTGCTGTGAGCTGCGGTGTAGGTCACAGATACAGCTTGGATCCCATGTTGCTGTGGCTGTGACATAGGCTGGCGGCTACAGCTCCAATTAGATCCATAGACTGGGAAGCTCCATATGCCATGGGTGCGGCCCTAAAAGGATGAAAAGACAATAAAATAAAATAAAATAAAATAAAATAAAATAAAATAAAATAAAATAAAATAAAATAAAATAAAATAAAATAAAATAAAATAAAATACTATAGCACAAAAAATGGGAGGCAGCAATGTATAAAACAAGATTAACAAAATAACAATAATTGATAAAGTTGAGATATGAGTAAATGAAGTTCATTATAATACTTGCTCTTTTGCGTATATTGGAATATTTTCATTACACAAAATTATGAGAAAATTGTATTTGATAATACGGCATATTATAGTCCCTCACTAAATACTGGCTAACTTTAAATAACCCCAATGGCCCAATTTTGGGGAAAAATAGGAAGAAAAGAGAGAAACCAAGAAAGGCAGGGCCATACTTGCTAATGCTGGGTACCTCTGCTTCCTGAATTATGAGATAGAAGGACTTTTAAAGTTCAGATCTTAGTAGCTAGTTTCAAATTGTATCTACTTTTATGTTGTCTTTCACCATTTTCCATTTGACCATTTGACAATTTCTCTGATACTTTTTTTTTTCTTCTTTTTGCCTTTTCTGGGGCCACTCCCACGGCATATGGAGGTTCCCAGGCTAGGGGTCTAATTGGAGCTGTAGCTGCTGGCCAACGCCACAGCCACAGCAACGTGGGATCCAAGCCGTGTCTGCAACCTACACCACAGCTCACTGGCAACGCCAGATCCTTAACCCACTGAGCAAGGGCAGGGATCGAACCCGCAACCTCATGGTTCCTAGTCGGATTCGTTAACCACTGAGCCACGACGGGAATTCCCTCTGATACATTTTTGTGCAATTTCACTTTTTGATTCACAATTCTATAGGTGTAGGAAATGAAAACATTTTATTTGTTAAAGAGGGATTCTTATCACTTGTACTTTGGTACATTGCAAGTTATGCTTTTTTCTTCTCAGCTTTTCTGTTGAGGCTAAATTTAAATGAAACTGGAGAAATTCTCATACTTATTCATTGGAGAAAAAGATAGACAAATGCATATATACAATATATTTTCTTTCTTCCTCAGTGTTTTATTTTACTTTTTTAAAAATGGAAGTAAAATCTCTAATGCTAATGGATATATAGCACGAGGAAATTTTGTTCTATTTATCTATAAAACACAAGCATGCAAAAGGATGTCCCAGGCCATTTGTTATTTAGGTATTTAGGATAGAGACAAGATAAGAAGGTAAATAAAAGGAAAGAGTTGGTTGAAAAGGAAAGGGGGGACATAGAGAAAATAAGTACAAAATAAACATTTTTTATAAAACAACCTCTTTATATGACTACCTACACAAATTTGTGTATATGTTGAGGGAATCTTGCTGAAGAATTATCACTAAATCTTTTACAGTGGTGGTTGTACACCACTACCAAGAATAACATGTAAAGAAAATTGTACATTATTTTAAATTACAAAAAATAAAGTACATGGAGTCTGAAATTAGAATATCCGGATTTTTTTTTTTTTTTTTTTTTTTTTTTTTTTGTCTTGTTGTCTTTTCTAGGGCCACTTCCCACAGTATATGGAGGTTCCCAGGCTAGGGGTCGAATTGGAGCTGTAGCTGCTGGCCTACGCCAGAGCCACAGCAACGCGGGATCCGAGCCATGTCTGCGACCTACACCACAGCTCAAGACAACGCCAGATCCTTAACCCACTGAGCAAAGCCAAGGATTAAACCCGCAACCTCATGGTTCCTAGTTGGATTCGTTAACCACTGTGCCACGACGGGAACTCCTAGAATATCTGGATTCTTATACCAGCTCACTGTGTGGTATTAGACAAATTGCCATATCAGGATCAGTACTGAATCTAATTCTTCCAGTTATCTCTTATAAAGTGGAAATAGGAAAGAGTATCATCAACACAGGGTCAGTAAGACAACTGAATGATATAATCACATATATCTTAGTACTGCATGTTGAAATATCAATAAATATTAACTGTTATACATAATCAATAAACATTGGAGTTCCCCTCATGGCTCAGTGGAAACGAATCTCACCAGCATCCATGAGGACATAGGTTTGAACCTCTGGCCTTGCTGAGCGGGTTAAGGATCTGGCGTTGCAGTGAGCTGTGGTGTAGGTTGCAGATGCAGCTCGAATCTGGAGTTGCTGTGGCTGTGGCCCAGGCCAGCGGCTACAGCTCCGATTTGACCCCTAGCCTGGGAACCCCCAAGTGCAGCGGATTCAGACCTAAAAAGACAAAAAAAGAAATCAATAATATTAATGATTACCATTAGTGTTATTTCAAAAAGGAAAATAATTTTGGTTAGTGAGAGAAGCCCAAGAAAAGTGTCTGCATGTGGTGAGATGCTGGTACATGCCAGGAAGAAAGTGGAGGTTAGTTAGTTATTCAGACTTTTCTTCTTGATTGTTGTATTTTTCTGTTGCAGCATAATAACTTATCATCAATAGGGCTTAACACAATACCTATTTATTACCTCCCAACTAGGTAGATGAGAAATCCAAAATAATGAAGTTGGACTCTCTGCTTAGTGTTTCAAATCAAAACTAAAATCAAGGTTTCTGTTAGGCTTCATGCTCATTTGGAGCTTAAGTCCTCTTCTGAGCTTATGTGACTATGGAAGGATTTAGTCCCTTGGAATAGCAGGACTGAGGTCACTGTTTCCTTGCTGGGTCAGCAAAAGACCCCTCTAAGATACTAGGGGCTTCCTACCTTCCTTGCTTGTGCCCTCCTCCATCTTCAAAGCCAGCAATAGAGAATCTCCCTCACATTAAATTGTTCTTCTTAAGGGGCTCACCTGATAGGTCAGATCTATCTAAGATAACTTTGCTTTCTTAAGTCAACTGTGAAATATAAGATAACTTATTCAGGAGAATAACTATCCTATCATATCCACAGGTCCATATGCAGGGAGAGAGAATCTTGGGGAACCATGTTAGAATTTGACATACCAAAATGATGCTCCATTATCTTAGACTACTTTATTTATTTGAGTCAGATATTCAGATTTCCTATCCCATTAATTCTTTTGGTGGGATCTATACTGCTAACTGGTTTGGGACTTATTAAAGGTTTGATGTGGGGCTTATTAAGCTTATTATAGTCTCTAGAGTGTACACTTGGTCACACTGATTATATCAGTGTACCAGGAGAGGTGGGTGGGAGAAAAGGTAGTTACTTCCAAATAAGCTTAATTGCATGCCTTATATATTGGGTTACATTATCTTCATTGTTTAAGATTACATAATATGGTACCAAAGTATCAACACTAATCTCAAGAAATTGGAAGTTTTCCATATTTCAACATAATTTTACTTCGATTATGTTCTTCCTTTTCTTTCTTACTTCACCCACAAAGAAAAAGGCAGATGTAGAGGGGAAATTTTTCAAAGATAAACATAGATTAACAATGGCAAATATAAGCCTAGTATATAGAAGTGATAGTAAAGTGCTGCCAAAGGCTTGAAAATAAAATAATTTTACCCTTTGAAATTTAAGCACTGTATAATCAGAGGAGCGATACTCTCTGGTAAAATAAGGAAAGACAGGAAAACATTTTTTTCCTTCATTATTTGATACTCTTTAAACATTTTAACATTCTCAAATCTGGATCACCTTACAACTGATAGACACATGTAAAGTCCCTTCTGTCTCTTCAGAAAAAAAAAAAAAAAAAAAAGAACAGCTAATATATTGACAGAGTGCTTTGCAATCAATAGAGAAAATACTAAATAACTCCTAGCCAGCAAGACTGAAGTATTAACATCTCTAAAGAAAAAAGTACCATTTAACGAGATCAGTTTTGTGGGTTTTTGTTTGTTTGTTTGTTTTTTGGGGGGCTGCACTATTTGCATATGGAAGTTCCTGGGGCCAGGGATGGGATCCAAGCCACAGCTGCAACCTGTGCCACAGCTGCAACACAGGATCCTTAACCCACTGCACTGTGTGAGGGATCAAATCCCCACCTCCGCCGGCCGTCTGAGCCACAGAGGCCATCCCAGATCCTTAACCCACTGTACCACAGCATAAAATCCTAAGGTCAATTTTTAATTGAAAAGGAAAAAAATGGGGGAAACAAACTTCAGTTATGTTAAGTGTTTTCCAGGAATACTCTGGTTCAAACTCAATAATGGTAACAGGTCTACTTCTATATAAAGATGGATTTTGCAAATACATTAAATTTTTTCTTTATTCCCCTTCCATTCTCCTCTGTCTCTTCAGCTTGTTGAATCCTGCTCATCTAGGAAGCTTCTCCTAATAAAATTTCCACTAACTCAGGCTCAGATACATACTACTCTTTCAATTACCATACTAACCTATACCCACATCTATCATTGTGCAAGTACCACATTGCACTTATTTATTAGTTTGTCAATAAACTTATTTTTCTGATATTTTTCCCAAGGACATGGCAGAGTATTGGGCACATATGTGGCTGAAATACATAAACGGATGAACATTGGCTTAAATGACTTAAGCCAAGCTGTGTACTCTATTATGCTCTATGTCAGTGATATTTGAAGCCACAGGAGAAAACAGCAAACCAGAGCATCATCTTTTGACAGTAAGAGGGTCAGAACATTATTTTTATTTTAAAATAAATATGAATATATTAAGAAGTAAACTATAAAACATGTAAAGACAGAGTTCCCATTGTGGCTCAGTGGTAACGAACCCAACTAGTATCCATGAGGACATGGGTTCTATCCCCAGCCTTTCTCAGGGGGTTAAGGAACCAGCATTGCTACAAGCTGCAGTGTAGGTCCCAGATGCAGCTCAGATCCTGTGTTGCTATGGCTGTGGTATATGCTGGAAGCTACAGCTCCCATTCAACCCCTAGCCTGGGAACTTCCATATGCTGCTGGTATAGCCCTTAAAAAAAAAATGTGTAAAGATATTTAAGTTACATTCTTCAAATTCAATGGTTGGGAACTCTGCTTAGGCTTAGACTGAAGCTCTCTGTCTCATTTTACCTTTCTGCACTCACCCCCATGAGAGCACTTTGGCTATGGCATTTAGCCAGCTATTCCCAAGAGGCAAGCACACCCCAATTTGAGAAGTTGAGAGTGGACTAAATTATCATTTGGAAAATATTATCTCCAGTAAAAAAGACTGAATAAGGTTGAATGTTTGTATGTCTTAGACTAAAGCCAGACTTAAAAAATGATGAATTTACCAAAATAATGCCACTTGGTGAGTCCCATGGGTAGCCACATCCCAAATATTCTCATTCCTCAAACTTCTACATATTTCTTATTTTTTTCATGTTACATATTAATTAGAGGAAAACAATACTGGACATCCAAGTTTTAGTTGGTTAAAGACAGATTTCAGGCATTGTCTAGTAATAGCACCTAAAATTCATGTTTAATAATATCTACTACAGGTTGCTTATTATTAAGAAAAATGCAATTATATTTCTATTCTATGATGTATGAAAATACATTCATTTATTGAACAAATATTTATTAAGAAATCTATTATGGTGGATACACTGAGGATAAGGCAGTGAACAAAACATGAATCCTGCTATCATGGAGTTTGTAATCTGGTAAGGAAGACAGACAACACAAAAGTCTCTATCTGTCATGTCAGGGCACTGAAGGTAAGAGGTGTGAGTAGTCAAGGAAGGGGCTCTCTAACAAGGTGACGTTAGTGCAGAACTCTCTAACTGTAGGGTTTTGCTTTTTCATTTGGTCTTATTTTCTTCTCCTCTTCCTCTTCCTCTTACTCCTTCTCACTTCCCAGTAACTAACAATTATTCTGAACAATGATTTATTGCGTATTAACTGCAGAAGTTTTACCTACAAGAATAGCATCCTGCCATGTATGCTAGTGTGACCAATCACAAGCTAAATCCACAAACACAGAAGCTATTTATCTATGATGAGCAAGTTCATTCAGGCTTTGAAATATAACTTACCTAGTCCTTAACATATAGTTTGCAAAGCTTAAAAGCTATTGCACTATTCCTTCTAAAACTGTACTTTTAAACTACTTCTTCCCTGACTTCAGACTATGCTACAAAGCTATAGTCATCAAAACCATATGGCACTGGCACAAAGACAGAAATACAGATCAGTGGTACAGGATAGAAAACCCAGAATTCAACCCACGCACCTACAGCCAACTAATGTATGACAAAGGAGGCAAGAATATACAATGGAGAAAGGACAGCTTGTTCAATAAGTGGTGCTGGGAAAACTGGACAGCCACATCGAAAAGAATGAAATGAGAACACTCCCTAACACCATACAAAAAAAAAAAAACTCCAAATGGATTAAAGACCTAGATATAAGACCAGACACTATAAAACTCTTAGAGGAAAACATAGGCCAAACACTCTGACATAAATGACAGCAACATCTTCTCAGATCCACCTCTTATGGTATTAACAATAAAAACAAAAATAAAAAAATGGGACCTACTCAAACTTAAAAGTTTCTGCACAGCAAAGGAAACCCTAAACAGAACAAAAAGACAACCCACAGAATGGGAGAAAATCTTTGCAAGTGAATCAACTGACAAGGGATTAATCTCCAAAATTTATAAACACCTTCTGCAGCTCCATACCAAAAAAAAACAAATAACCCCATCAAAAAATGGGCAGAAGGTCTAAGCAGATGGTTCTCCAAAGATATACAGATGGCCAAAAAACACATGACAAGATGTTCAACATCACTCATTATTAGAGGAATGCAAATCAAAACCACTCTGAGGTACCACCATATACCAGCCAGAATGGCTATCATCCAAAAGTCTACAAACAATAAGTGCTAGAGAGGGTGTGGAGAAAAAGGAACCCTAGCACAGTTGGTGGGAATGTAAGTTGGTGAAACCACTGTGGAAAACAGTATGGGGATTCCTCAGAAAACTAAAAATAGAATTACCATTTGATCCAGCAATCCCACTCCTGGGCATCTATCCAGAGAAAACCGTGACTCGAAAAGACACATGTACTCCCATGTTCATTGCAGCACTACTTTCAATAGCCAAGACATGGAAACAACCTAAATGTCCATCAACAGAGGAGTGGATGAAAAAGATGTGGGAATGTTACTCAGCCATTAAAAGGAACAAAATAATGGCATTTTTAGCAACATGGATCTAGAAATTAGCAACATGGACCTAGAAATTATCATGCTCAGTGAAGACAGTCAGACAATGAGACACCAACATCAAATGCTATCACTTACGTGTAGAATCTAAAAAAAAGGACACAATGAACTTCTTTGCAGAACAGATAATAACTCACAGACTTTGAAAAATTTATGGTTTCCAAATGAGACATGTTGTGGAGTGGGGGGATGCACTGAGGGTTTTGGAATAGAAATGCTATAAAATTTGGTTGTAGCGATTGTTGTACACCTATAAATGTAATAAAATTCATTAAGATAAATAAATAAATAAATAAATAAATAAATAAATAAATAAATTACTTCTATCTCTCTTGGTAACTGCAGGCAGGAAGGTTATTTTTAGTATTATTCTTTTCTCTTTAGGCTTATAAAGGTGATTGCCAATGTTTATTCTTATTAGTCTTTCTAGCCCACTTAATGAGTAGAACCTCTCACTTTAAGGCTTCTGTTGCTCAGATACTTTATTCTGAGGGTATTGCTTTCATGTAAAAAATAAAACTCTGTAAGTAATACTATAGCTATTGAAACTGTGACTGTAGTCAGTGAAAATAAGCCTAAATGGATATTTCTTACAGAGAATATAAGTACTTGATGGTATTTTTCTCGGTTTTGATTTCAACTTTATATACGAGATGTACTTTGATAATAAGTTCTATGACACTGCCTTCTTTCCAAAATACTAATTCCAAGTCTTAAATATTTTCTCTTTCCCATAAATAATAGTAATTACTAACTTGATAGACAAAATTTACTGTCACAACCTAATAATGACATTTATGGAATTCTTTTCTTAACAAGGAACTAAAGAAATTAAGTAAAAAATAGAAGTATTAGGGCCTGAAATATGTCTGTCTGCTTATTTTTCCCCTAAGGGCATTAGATTAGATTAGCATGTCTAAATTCCAACAAGTTGGATGTTTGAGACTGGGAACTTCACAGACTCTGATTTAAAAAAAAAAAAAAAAGAAAAGGAAAGAAGAGAAGAGAAGAGGAAAGAAAAGAAAACTTGCATAAATTATACCCAATAGGTAACACTAATTGTGGATGGTACTTTCTAAAAGTTTATCTGAGAGTTGAGCTCCTTAAGATAGTATGAAATATTTTCAAAATATTTAAAATATTTTAAAAGATCACCCCCAAAAAGAGAAAGGATAGCCTCATATTTGAAACAGCAGTGCCACCTTGTGATGAGTTGTTTCAACATAATTCTGCTCCTTATTTCCTTATTCTTAACCAACTTTATTTACCTATAAACGTATAAAGATAGAATGAGGAAAATAGTACACTTTGATTTTTTTAGGACACTTTAAAATCATTTATTAAAGGGGATAAATGTCAATTTTCCTTTATTTATTAACCATCAGACTAACAATCATCAATGTTTTTAAAGCAGCAACTATATTAAAATATTTTCATAAGCTCAACACAAATTTGTAAACGAAATAGTCATTGGCTCTGACTGCGCTTGAGAAACACATAATAAAATAGAAAAATTTACAAAATTGCGCTCAAGAAACAAACATTTGGTAAGTAAATTAAATAACAGAGAGTGGTTTTGTTTTGTTTTGTTTTGTTTTTTCATAGTACTTCAAACTAGGAAGGCATCCTGGAGAAGAGAGAAAAATTTCTCTTCCCATACAATTCTTTGCTTAGAATGGAATAATTTTTTTTTTCTTTTTATGGCTGCACATGCAGTGTATGGAAGTTCGCAGGCTAAGTGTTGAAACATAGGCCTATGGCACAGCAACACTGTATCTGAGGTACATCTGTGACCTATACCACAGCTTGTGGCAACACCAGATCTTTAACCCACCGAGGCCAGGGATTGAACCCACATCCTCGAAGACACTGTATTGGGTTTTTAAACCCTGAGCCACAATAGGAACTCCTGAAACAAATATTTTAACAGAGCCTAATAAGGACATTCTCTTTATCTTGCCTGATGTTGTTGTTTGTTCTATATTCCTACTCTATTTTTCTAGATATAAAATATGTAAATTTTTAAAATTTAAATTAAAAGCAGGAAAAGGACCAATACAGTGAAATTTTTTTCTGTGCTGGAGGACTACACTAAATAGACACTATAAAAACTTTTTAATGTTTTGTAGCGTATTCTTTTCTTCGGGGTTAGAGGGTGCAAACTATTATATTTAGAATGGGTAAAAAATGAGGTCCTGCTACATAGCACAGGGAACTATATCCAGTCACTTGTGATATAACACGATGGAAGTTAATATGAGAAAACTTATTAAGAAAAAGTTCCTTTGAATACACAGGGGACAATATCCATGATTCTGTAAGAGACCATGATATAAAGTAGGATAAAAAATGTATATATGTGTATGACTTAGTCACTTTGCTGTACAGGAGAAATTACAAAATATTGTCAGTCAACTACACTTTAAATTTAAAAAATATGAAATATTCTTACTGAGATGAAGGAGTATGTATTTAGCTAGAAATAATGATTACCATATTACATACGATATTTCATTTAATACATCAGGCTAAAAAATTAGATATTATTTTCAATTTATGGCTGAGGAAACTGAGGTCAAAGAGGTGATTCAAAAATGTCCTTTATTTGAATTGATTATGAAAATATATAATCGTTTCATGACAAAAAATATTCTTAGTAGTTTCAAAAATCTGAATTGGATCTTGCAGAATTGCAGTTGCAGTTACAGGAAAATAACAGCTACCACCTTTTATTCGTGTGTGAGTGGTACTTTTTGTACCTTCACACTTCCAACGCACCCATTTCTACCCAAAACAGATTATGTTTTGGCTCTTAGCCACACGTTTTTTTGGTGGTTGTTTTTTTCCCCAGAGCTTATGTTCAAGGACAAAAAGAGCAAGCAGACTGTGTATTTGCCCATCTGTCCAATTTCCTGTGGAAGATCTTGAAAGGTCTTTTAATATGTCATTCCCCCCTCCCCTTTTTTTAAGCATTGTTTTTATTGGCACTCTTGAACAATTTCTTCTAAAATTTTATAATTCTCTGCAACAAGTGGTAAGGTGCATCTGATAAATCGACATTATTTTCCCCTTTATTTCTAAAGGAAAGAGACTTTAGAGGAAAGAAGACAGAAGGAAAATTCAGTTAAATAACTTAATTAAACTAACCCTGAATATAAAGACTGAAATTGTTTCCAGTCGATTTCAACTAGATGAAGGAATCTGTTTTTACATATTCATAAAAACAAAGTGCACGTTCTAAAAGTTTTAGTTTAAATAACTAAAGATTTTTTTCATCCTTTGTGAAAGATCACCACACTTAACTCTTCATACCACAAAAAGTAATCTCTTTAGGAATTTGGTTTATTAAACATATGTGTCTTTTCGGAAGCAATAATGACATATTGGCCCAGCATCTGGCTGCACTTTATTTGGAAGCTGAATGATAACCAACGAAGCTAATAATCAGACTATTAAGATGACTCTGCAAAGGCATGAGCTAATGCCCCAATCATTCTCTGTGATCCGTCATGTTCTACCACGATGTTTGCTGGTTCAGGTTTGAGTGATAAATGAGTCTAAGCATACGTCATAATTTTTCAACACAAATAGCTATTTTGCTTTCCGCAAGAAGAGACATAACTCAGTATTCACAGGCAGAATTACTTCTGCAGATAAAATGAAACACCTATATGAAGAAACTGGTAACATGTTATTGCATAGAAGAGTATTAGAAAGCACTATGAACAGAGTAAAAATAAGTTTCCAATTGATTATATCCAGACCAAGTGGCACCATTTCGGCTGTCTTAAGCATACTTGGTTGACATACCAGGGGTATAGTTCACCACAAAGTTGAATGATCTTATGATGTAAAAATCCTGAAAAGTGCTCACCGGGGTAAGAACCTGACTAGTATCCATGAGGATGTGGGTTTGGTTCCTGGCCTGGCTCAGTGGGTTAAACGGTTCAGCGGAGCTGTGAGCTGGGGCAGAGGTCGGAGACATGGCTCAGATCTGGCTTTGCTGTGGCGGTGGCACAGGCCAGCAGCTGCAGCTCCTATTGGATCCCTATCCCAGGAACTTCCATATACCACAGGTGTGACCCTGAAAAGAAGACAAAAATTAAAATTTCAGAAAACAAAACATCCTCAAAACATGATGGAGCTTTGCCAAGATACTTGACTTCCCCACGGCTCTGTTTTCTAGCTTTACTGAGGAATAAGTGACAGATAAAGTTGTGTATATTGAAAATGTACAATGGGATGCGTTGCTATACATAAACACTAGGAAATGCTTGCCACGATCAAGTTAGTTAACATCTTCGTCACCTTGCAGAGTTAACTTTCTTTGCTAACAATTACTAAGACCTTTTCTAAGCAAATTTCAAGTGTCACCCTACTGTGCAATAGATCCTCAGAGTCAACTTATAACTGAAGGTTTGTACCCTGTGTCCCATGACTCTCCGTTTCCTCAGCCCCGAGGCCCTGACAACTACAGATTCTACATGCTGTTTTTATCAGTTTGACTCATTTTTTAAGATATCACATGTAAGTACTACAACAGACTATGTGTTTCTCTTTTCTGGCTTATTTCACTCAGCACAATGCCCTCCAAGTCCCTATGTAACATTATCTTTATCCATTCACTATGGACAGACTTTAAGTTGCTTCCATGTCTTGGCCATTGTGTGTAATGTTGCCATGAACTTGGGGGTGAAGATATCAACTCAAAATATTGATTGCATTCCTTCAGGATATATACCCCGGAGTGGGATTGCTGGGTCCGATAGTCGTTTTACATTTAATTTTTGGAGGAACATCCATACTCTTTCCCACAATTGCTGTACCAATTTACATTCTTAACCACCGTGGACTTGGGTTTTCTATTCCACATCTTTGTCAACACTTGCTGTCTCCTGTCTTTTGGATAATGACATCATAACACACGTGAGGTGATATCTTGTGGTTTTGCTTTGCACTTCCCTGAAGATAAGTGATGCTGAGTATCTTTGCATGTATCTGTTGGCCATTTGTATGTCTTCTTTGAAAACTACTTTCAGGTCCTTTGCCATTTGAAAGTCAGATTCTTTGGGGTTTTTCTCCCGAGTTATAAGAGTTCCTTATATATTTTGAATAGTAGCCCCTTTATCAGAGAATGGTTTGCAAGCATTTCCTCCCATTCCATAAAGGTTGCCTTTTTAATTACATCGACTACTTTCTTGGCTGTGCGGGAGCTTTCAGTTTTTAGTGTGATGTCATCCACTTGTTTATTTGGGGGTTTCTTTGCCTGTGCTTTTGATGCATTATACATGGAAACATTGCGAAGACCAATGTCATAAATATTTTTCCTATTTTCTTCTAGGAGTTTTATGATGACACCTGAGAGGTTCTATATTTAAGTTTTAAATTCTTTTTTTTTTTTTTTTTCACTTTTTTGTCTTTTTAGGGCTGCACCGGCAGCATATGGAGGTAAGTAGGCTAGGGGTCGAATCGGAGCTGTAGCTGTGGGCCTACACAGCAACTGAGGATCTTAGCCCCATCTGTGACCTACACCACAGCTCAGGGCAACATCGGATCCTAACCCCACAGAGCGAGGCCAGGGATTGAACCTGCATCCTCCTGGAGGCTACTCAGATTCATCTCCACTGAGCCACAATGGGAACTCCCTAAATCCATTTCAAATAAATTTTAAAGTGCTATAAAACAGGGGTCCAACTGCATTCTTGTCATGAGGATATCCAGATTTCCCAGTACAATTTGTTGAAGAGACTATCCTTTTCCATTGTCTGAACTCCTTGGCAAAGATAATTTAACCATGTACATAAGGGTTTATTTCTAAGTTCTTTGTTCTGTTCCTTTGCTCTATGCTTTATTTTTATGCCAATACCATACTATTTTGATTACTGCAGTTTCAAACTTTAGTATGAAATAAGGAATTCTCATGTATCCATACTATTCCAATTCAAGAACATGGGACCTTTTTCTGCTTGTTTGTGTCTTCTTCAATTTCTTCCATCAATGTCTTCAGCATAAAGATCTTTCACCTCCTTGGTTAAATTTTTCCTAAGTATTCTTTTCTTTTTGGTGCTGTTGCAAATGGAATTTCTTTCATAGTTTCTCTGATAGTTTGTTGTTTGTGTATGGAAACAAATTTATTTTTTCAGGTTCGTCTTTTATCCTGTAACTTCAGTAATATGCCTTCTCGCCGATTTTTGGTGGCATCCTTAAGAGCTTCCATATATAAGAGCACATCATTTGAATGCAGGAAAAAAAATTCTTCATCTCTGACCTTGATGCCTTTTTATGTCTTTGTCTTGCTTAACTGTTATGGCTAGAGCCTCTTGAATAGAAATGAGGAAAATGGACATTCCTGTGTTTTCCTGAGTTTAAAGGAAAAACTTCCAGCTTTTCATCTTTGAGTAGGATGTTATCTGTGGGCTTGACATACATGACTTCTATAATGTTGAGGTATATTCCTTCTACACTTCATTTCCTGAGAGTTTCTCCCAAGAAGAGATGTGGAACGTTGTCAAATATAGGCATACCACACTCCTTGTTTTGTTGTGCTCTTTATAACCTGAAGGTCTGGGCAACTTTGAATTGAGCAAGTCTATAGGGCATCACCGTTCCAATGGTATGTGCTCATTTGGTCTCTCTGCTACATTTAGGCAATTCTTGCAATATTTCAAAAATTTCCCAAACTTTAGGGCAGTCTGTGATCACTGATCTTTGACGCCACTACTGGAAAAAGATTATGACTCACTGAAGGTTCAAATGAGAGCTTCTTTTCCCAATAAGGTCTTTTTTAGTAAGGTACGCCCATTAGAAAGATATAATGGCACTGCATGCTTAACAGACTATAGTGCATTGTAAATTTAACCTTTAGAGGCACTAGAACACTGAAAAAAAAAAAAAAAACCCACACAGCATGTAACTTGCTTTATTGATGTCTTCACATTATTACAGTGATCTGGAACTAAATCAGCAACATCTCTGAGATACGCTTGTACTTTTTATGCTTCAATGAGACTCCATGACATTTATGACCTGAGATATCAGGGTAATCAGAAGTTAATTAAACTGGGGAAGAATTGAAGAGAGAATGGGAGGAAGATCTCTATTGCTAGGCCTTCCTTTACAAATAAGTTTCCCCTCAAAAAAAATGTGTGTATATATATATATATCTATATATATATATAGATAGATAGATATATATTTCCTTTTCTTCTCTTTCATGATCTCAATTTGTTTAACAAAGAATTATTCAGTTCATAAATCATGTGTGCCAGAGCCTGTCCTGAGACAAAGGATTCAAAAAAGAGCAAAATAGACACAGTCCCACAGTATCATGGTGAGAGCTAAAGAGGCAAGTATTGAAAATCATGGCATAATAGGGAGACTTGACCTAATCCTGAGTAAGTGTCCATGTTGACGTGGCCTTTGAACTAAGATTGAATGATGAATAGGGGTTAATTAGGAAAAGAACCTTCAAAGTATAAGAAGCAGAATTTCCAGAGTTGAACTTGAGGAGATAAAGGGAACTTGGCCAGCTTGATTAACTAAAAAGTTAGCATGGGTAGAGGGGGAAAAAAAAAAAAAAGGTAAGAAGGGAGTTTTGGGAATCCTGTTGTGGCTCAGTGGTTAAGGAACCCAACCAGTAACCATGAGGTTGTGGGTTCGATCCCTGGCCTTGCTCAGTGGGTTAAGCATCTGGCGTTGGGCAAGCTGTGGTGTAGGTCGCAGATACGGCTTAGATGCCACGTTGCTATGGCTGTGGGGCAGACCAGCAGCTGTAGCTCCTGTCCAACCCCTAGCTTGGGAACCTCCATATGCCTTGAATGCAGCCCTAAAAATACAAAAGACAAAATAAATAAATAAATACATACATTAATAAATAAATAAGACAACTTGTGTTAAAAAAAAAAAAAGAAGGGAGTTTTGTGAGGTGACATTTCCGATACAGAAGGATCTTATATACCTGTTAATAATTTGTCCTTTTATTCTAAGGTGAGTGGTAATCCATTGATAGGATTTTGAAAAGGTGCTGGTGCAGGTGATGATGGCAGTGGCCTTCTGATTTGAAAAGATCACTCTGGTCGCACTGTAGAGAATGGAATGATTTAAGGAAGGACTAAAGTAAATGATGCTGCTACAGCCAGCCTCACCAGAATCAACAGAAGATGAAGTTCTTTAGTCAAGTAATTGAATAGCTAAAATTTCAATAGACATTCTTGATGTGTTATGTTCCTAGATAACCTCTTTTACCTTGAACATGCCCCTTGTACTATACAGTTCCATGAGAGCTGTAAATACACCCATATTAGGGGGTTAAGAGGCGGAACAAAGAGCCATGCAATAGCATTAGGTTATAGCCATTAGAAAGGGAAAGTAAAGGAGAAAATAATGTAAAGTAGACTAGTCCTGTGAGCTCCATAAAATTAAGAATTACGGATTGCATTATTTTAGTGTCTTTTATTGTTTTACCTAATAAACCATGAAAGGGCCTATATATTGTGAAAAACACCCAGACCTTATACCTTTGTATGGGACTCATCATAAAAGCAGCTACCCCTACCCAAGGGTTAGAAACACCTTACGGAAGAAATACAGGCACACATGAGAGAGACACAGCTCGGCAGATTGTGTTCATGGCCAAAAAAATACTTGTCAGCATGCTTCTCTGAGTTCGTGGAAACTTTTTTGACAAAGAGGTCAATGTGAGTCTTCTGCCACCTGACAAACTGTTGTTTGCGATCATCTTATAATCATATATGTCATTTTCATGCTTTTCTGAGCTTTCCAAGTTTATTGCTGATGATAGCTTTTACCAAAAACTAATGAATTGTAGGAAGTTATATGTCGCATACATAAAGAAAGGAAACAAACACTTCTTATTGCTCTTGGAAGATGTATTTAATTCAAATTTTACAATTTGGATTCAGCATGAATTGCAATAAATGGATCTTCAGCAGAGTTACTAATAGAAAACTGAGCTGTGCCATCACTGGAAACATAGACTTTAATTCCTGTACAACTGTTACCAACTTTATCTCCAGAGATAACATCACAGTATGTGCCACCAGGAAGACCAGTTTGCAAAGTTGAAGATAATTGCCTGTAAAATAAAAGCTAAGATGTAACTTGAGTTCAACACAATTAAAAGCAGGAACACGGGCCATCTCTAAAACAAGCAGCTTAACTCTGAGCCGTAGAACTCTAAGAACTCTAAGAAGTCGGGGTCTCCGTGCAAAGAAAATATAACACAAGGACCTCTCCAGTGGGTGTAAATCGTTTGCTCAGGGCCAAAACTATTCTTAGAGAAAACACAGCAATTTCCCAGTCAGTAGGGAACATTATTTTTAAAAAATTTAAGGTCGAAGAGTATCATTGCAAATTGGACTGGATCGCCTCGCTTAGAGAAAAGTGCTTCTCATGGTAAACGCAAGTATCTTAAATGTGTCCTCATCTGAGCACAAGAAAATACCGATTACTTCCAAGAATTTAAATTTGATTATTTCCTCAAAAATTTATTCTCTTCAAGAGGAGATAAAAAGTTGCTTGCATTTCTTTGAAGCAGTATATGGTTTTCAAAGGTAAAGCCTCTCATAAATCGATTTTGCTCTACTCATCTACAAACGATAGAAATTAAAGAACCAGCCGTGGATTCTTTGAGCAAGAAAGAGATGAATTTGATTTAGTTTTCATCAGTAAAATACAGTTTGGGCTAGAACGAGCTAAGCATGAGTGGCGGCAGACCCTGCACTGACACATGTCAACTGCTTGCAAAGAGGACTTCTGGGTATGTGAGGGAAGCACTATACCCGAGGTAGAGAATGCAGGTATCACAAATAAAAAGTCAGTAAGGAGAAGTCTCAGAACTAAAACTCAAAAGATCTCCTGAGGTCGATCTTTGAACATAACATACATATTCTTTATATATGTACTTTAAAAGACATTATTTGTCACAGAGAGATTGGAGAGTGAAAACAGAACTAGACAAACTCAAAAGCACTAGAGACCAGAATAGGCCAAAGAGAGAGAGAGAGAGAAAGGTGTTTTAGTCTTGAGGCATAATTTCTCTTGATTTCAACAAAGGCCTGTAAGGAATTCTTCAGGGATTTCACAACTTTTCTGTTAACTACTTTGTGTATTTTGTGTGAAGTGTGTATATGTAAGCATATACACGGGCATCCTATCTATCTGCATATGATACACAACAGTGCACGGAAAGTGGGCCCTTATCTCATCACTATGTTTTCTTAATCCACTGACTTGAGGGTTTTTCAGGTGAAAAATCTGAAAAAATCAGATTTTTTCACCTATGAAAAAATTAGGTGAGCAGAAAGAAAACAGCAATAAACCAAGAACATATAAAAGCATAAACATTATTTCAAATGGGTATCAACTTACCAATCATCATTGTTAAAGACAATGAATCCTCTGTTTCCTCTTCCAAAAGCTACCTGGTTGCTTCCGTTATCCCACCAGTTTGCAAAAGGTTGGCCGTCCACCACGTTACGGAACCAAACCATGTTCCTAAGAGAAAATGCCATGGGAAACGTTGAGGAGTAATTCCATGGCTTCAGATAAAGTCTTCAGAAGGTTTATTATTAGAGGATACCTCTAAACAAGTAGTCTTACCTTATCTGACGCCATCGATGCTCACAGACCCAGTCATTGCCACAGGTAGTATCTGCATTAATAGTAACTTCCTTAATGACCCCGTTATTATTTGGTGGCCCAATCCAATCATTAACATCCTTGATTGGCAAAAAGAAATCATTTTAAAAGACAGCATGTTTAACACAGCATGTTTCCCAAACTCAATCTGTTCTATTGGGGTCTTCATGGTGTCTTCATTTAGAATCCAACTCCTTCATTATTTTTACTTTTCTCCTTCCAAACTTCACCTTCTCTGGGCCCATATTTCAAACAAGGGTATGATTGGTTTTGGTTTTTTTACTCTTTCGTTTGCTTTCCAAGGAATTGCAATGATTTCTTAACATCACTTGTAGATAATGTAATTTCATGGAAACGGCAAGGACTTTTGCGTCAGAAACAGCAGGTTCTATGACAACTGGCCAAGAAAACTTAGATAATATTCATCATTTCTCTGCCTGATTTTGCTCTTCTTAAAATGAAGCTTTTGCTTTGTTGCTATAACATTGAAATAATTTATGTAAAAATGCTTCCAAAAATCTGCTAAATAAATATCACTTTCTTTCATTCCTCCTTGTTGAGTAAGTGCACTAATCAAAACACCACAATAATCTTTACACACCTGACCAAACTTTTAATATTGTGCATTTCTCTTTTAAATGTAGTTCTCTTTTTTCTTCAGTTTTTTAACGGCCACACCCACTGCATGTGGAACTTCTTAGGCAGGGATCAAACCTGAGCCACCGCAGTGACAATGCTGGATCTTTAACTTCTCAGGCATAAGGGAACTCCAATACTGTATTCTTCAGACTGGTATTTTTTAAGATAATCATTAAATAAACAACAGACTATGCCTAGGAAGGTTATCAGAGTGTGTCTTAAAATCATGCCGTATCATAAACAGTGGACAAATCAAAAGTTTCTAGCATGCAGAAGTCCTAAAATGTCTTGGAAATGTTATGGGAAGAGGGAGAATGGACTTATGCCATGACTCCTGCCATCAGAAATAGGGCCAGTTACTGAAAATTATAGGAAATAGGCTCAGGAGAAGGGGACATCTTCCAAATAGTAAAGCTCGCTAAAAACAAAACGAGGTCCTCCACAAAGGAATGAGCTTCCTAACTTGAAAGGGATCTAGGAGAAAGTAGATAAATACCTATCTTGGGTGCAATGAAGACGATTTTCTAATTCAGGTATGAAGTTGCTACTTGAAGCTGCATGTGAAATCCTCCGATTAAAGAGGAAGTTTACCTCTAACTTTCCAAATACTTCAACACTCTATGTCTCAGTTCCTTTTTAAAATTACTGCTCAGATTCATGTCTTTGCCACATTGTCAAAACTTCTCTGCTCTTTCTCCTTCCTAGAACAGACTGCAAACAGCTCTTCTTTAAGACACGCACTTTCCTTCTTCTTCTGTTTTCCCTACTGAACCTCCGTTCGACTAGGCAAATTCTCTGCACGCCAGTACAAAACATTTTAGAAACGGGTTTAACAAATATTTGTTATCCTCCCTGTGCTGAGGGCAGGTACTTTTTAAAGGGGTTGGCAAGTGTGGCTTTTTCATCCTCATATCAGTGCTATGAAGTAGGTCTTTATGAGAAGCATACTTACCTTACTCGCTGTATCCTTATTTTCAAGTGGGTTATTTGGGGGCAGGAAGTAGGCTCACCATATCTGGAAATAGCTGGCCCACTCTGGGTCAATAGAGACCTGTCGTTTTTATTTTTTAATATCCACCGTATTGCTAAAAGAGCCCTGCAACAGGCTGGCCTTCCCTAAATATTTGACAAAATACGTAGTGTATGTCACGGCATCATGTGCAAGTAAAACCTCTTCTCCTTGAGAAAAAGATATTTTTTGGACACCACCAAAACGTACTTGTCCATTCACAAAATTTCTTGCCCAACGGTAGCTTGACATCACTCGTGTGAATCCGTAAGGGTGGGCGAGCATAAATCCAACTGCCACTTTGTACAGTCTAAAAGGCACAGAATACCATCATCACAGAAGAAAACAATATTTTAATGTCATTCAAAGGGAGCTTCAAAATCGGGGAACTGTTTTTCCTACCTAGCGTCCCAGAATGTAAGAATAGATGCTCCCCCTGCTCCATGCCCTCGCTGGTTGTCATGGTTATCAACAAAGACAAGGGCTCTATCAGAGGGCATGAAACCCCAGCCTTCTCCCCAGTTCCTACAAACCAAACAAAAGAACGTTAAATTCAAATAAATGCATTCGTTCATAACAGTTGTAGAATAACCTAACATGTCTTTCCTTCAGTAGAGCACCCTCTAATGAAATTCTCTAACGAAATGATTATTCTGTAGGGCCTTTGAAACATAAATTACATAGATATGTAATCCTCAGACACATTCCATGTGTGTTTATATGTAGGAATACTTCAATTACATTCATGTTACAGGTAGAAGATGTGTGTTACAAAAATTAGTTTCCAATAGTTTGGGTACATTATGATGGAGGTGGATTTCCAAAGGGTGAACGAACATTGATATCACACTCTACAGAATGACAAGTGGGGATAAAAGAAGGCATACATACTGTATTTGTAGAAGATAAAGAGTTTATATTTGAAATTAATTTCTTAATATATCTAAATTCTACAGTACGACCACATTATAGCGACTTCATCCTTAATGAATCTTCTGAATAATAACCTAGCACTAACAGATTATATACCAATATTGGTCAAGGCTAGTAGAGTCCTCTAATACACAGATGCAAATCTCTACGTTTTGGCTTTCTAGACATACTTCCTTGTGACTGACATTCTAAATAAGAAATATAATCAACTGCAGTCTGGGGAATTATAACACAGTATTAGTCAATGAATCCGTGAAAGACATCTGCCTTGAGAAGGTAACCCGTGTTGGGGTATGGCACAAATATGTGTGAAGTAAATCCAAGTATAATTCACATTTCACTTACTTCAAGTAAGACATCTTCTCTCCACTCCACTTGCGCACAACGGTGCCCAGTTTTGCACCGTATTTAAATTCTGTCACGCGGCCATTTCCAAAGTACTCACTGCTTTGAATTGCCTCACCACCCAAATCAATCACCTAGTAGAAATGGAGACGAAACTCTCATGTTAAGGAAGAACTTTAACAAGGTAAACTAACACTACCCAGACAATAGCTTTATACTGTCTGTGTTGCACCAAATGCCCCTAACGGTTTGCCTTATACCAAGATTCCTGTTTCCTTGCTACACCTATGCTAAGAAAGTACAAGTGATGGGACAAAATGACCTGTAGTCCTGTGGAATTACTGGCCTCATGTAGTCTCACATGTCAATGATAAGAGTAGCTCGCGCGTATAGCAGCACTTCATATCTGCATGACGACATTTCTACGTGGTTGATAAATATTAACTCTTTAATCCTTCAAAGACATTACCATGACCCCTTTCGATTAATTTTGGAAAAAAAAAAAATTGCTACCCAGAGAAGTTAGTTAGCCTAAACCAACACAGCTGAGAGTGCTGGAGCCAAGAGTGAGTCACACAGACTAGCTCAGGACAACAACTGCATTACCACCCGTCATCTCAAATGCTCTCTGGGCAGCTGATAAATGCCACAAGCTGTCTGCAGGCTAAGGAGATTCTCCGCGTTTGTATCAAACACCTCTTGTCATACAGCTAGATGTGCTACCTCTGACTCGAAGGGGGTTAAAGAACACCCTGCTGTGTAAATGCTGTAGCCACTAATCTACACAGAAATGGTACTTTCAGTGAAACCCGCTACTGCTTTTCTAACGAATTACATTACAGGGTTTCCCATGCACGTATACACATTGAGGTACCTCCTGGAATATGAAAGGTCGACTTCCGGCAGGGAACCAGTTGGTGTTTAGGTTGTGAAGTTTATCCAAAACTGCTTTTATGTCTCCAGGCCACATGTGCTTAGAAGCATCAATTCGGAACCCTGCTACACCAATGTCAATGAGTTTGTTTAGATAATCAGCAATCATGGAGCGCACATAATCTTTTTCCAGTGCAAGATCAAGAAGACCAACCAGTTGACAATCTCTGACCTATTGAGGCAAAAATGGAGTGACTCATACAGAAAACATCATCTTTCCCTGAGCATTCACCTGACTATGCATTCATTTACTCATTAACAGACATTCCTTCACTGCATTCTAGGCCTTGGTCTCTGAGGAGACTGCCATCCTCATATGCGCATGCCTGGAACATATTTTCTAGTATGAAAATGGAGAAGGTAGGAAGTAAAGAGGATGAGCTTTTTCACTGGGAGAAATTCAATTTGGAAAACACTATTTTAAGCATTGCCCTGAAATTCCTTTTATTTCACTGTGTTTCTTTCCATGGCCCCATCTCTAGCCTTTGGAAGTGCCCAGGCCAGGAGTCCAATCAGAGCTGCAGCTGTGACTGATACCACAGCCTGGGGCGATGCCAGACCCTTACCCCACGAAGCAAGGCCAGGGATCATACCCACATCCTCATGGACACTCTGTCTGGTTACTAACATGCTAAGCCACAGAGGAACTCCAGGTTCTCATTTTAACAGTCAGACTTGGAACCCTGTTTTCCTAAGGAATCTGGACTAATAGCTTTTAAATGGAGAGCAATAAGCTACTTGCTGAGAAGCACAGATAGTTCTTGCTTTTTTAATTTTTTTACTTACTTGATAAGGATCATTATAGCTCTCGATTCCTCCACTTGCAGTTTTACATTTACCATCGTTAAAATCCCAAGCAGAGTATGGGACTGCTGGAAACTCCCTATTTCCAGGGTTGCAATAACTTCCACAAGTGGTGCCCGTTCCTGCAGCTGCACCACTTCCACACATATGATTAATGACAGCATCCACATATATACGCACCTGAAAGTCAAAGGTTCCATTTCAGTTTACCTTCTAAAGAGGCAGAAATTAGAAGACTCCTGATCAAGGTGTACTGCTTGTTAGCAACACTCTAAGATACCTCTTCCTTATCTTATACCTTAGCTTCCCAGAAGAGCAAAGGTCAAGTGTGAGAGGAAATCACTGGGAAGGCCCACAGGCGTTCTAGCCATTTGGCCAACTACCTGCGTGTGGGATACACTGAGAGAACCCCAAACTACCATAACCACGAAAAAAAGCACAGCCTTTTTATGGTGGTCAGTAAGAATCAGCTGAGGCCGGAGCGATTATTGACTTTTGACATGTCCATAGGTCGTCCTTAGAAATAAGCAGCCAGTCTCTACCACCTGTGTAGGGTCAGAAGAAGGAAGAGTAGATATTCTCGCTCATTACACTCCTCCTCAAAGAGAAAATAATTATGGCATTATTTACCATCAAAGGACCTACAGGAAGGAAGACCCCAAAATTATGGGTGGGGACACGAGCCACATTAAGGCAACAGCAAAACCTGTAACTAGAATTCCAATTTCTCACTCCAAAACAAGGTCCCCCAGAAAAAGTCATACGGGGTCAAAGTTGATATTCTGCTTCATCAGTAAGTTCATGGCCTTAAACTCTTACTTATATCTCCTGTAGTAGACAGAGGGCACATACTCAAATGTTTACCAAAGTCGAACATAAGACAACAATTACATTTGAGTTTAGAGCTAAAGCATGCAGTGGACCTGGAAAGTATAGGAAAACTGTTCTTCTCAAGAGGAAATTGAGACAGGAGAGAGAAATGAGTTCTCTACACAAGATTTTTAAAGGAAGCTTTAATTCACTTACGCCAACGTTGTTACATCTAGTCACCATGTCTCTGAATTCATTTTCATTTCCTGATCTGGTACATAACTTGTAACTCACTGGTTGGTATCTCTCCCACCAAGGTCTTGAAGGGTTAGTGACTACTATATTTTCATTGGGGGGGGAGACCTGCAAATAAAACAACCTTAATAAGTATCAATTATGGCTCACTCTGTATCACTGACCATCCTGGAAACTATTCAGTAACACACTATTTTTTTCTTTTCTGAATCTTTGTATATGCTGCCACCGTTCTTTACAACCAGGTAAGAATATCAATATCACAGCGGAAATGTCCTGCTTAAAAAATATGGTATTAGAAATAAAACAGTGAGTTGTCAACAATTTCACGTGTGTTTCTTCTTCAGAAAACTGTTTTACTTCGCCTACTTAACCTGTGAACTAACGTCCCAGCTTCACAGACACAGATCGCAATACCTTTTACTCTAAGCACGGCAAAATCTCCAATTTATACTGCGAACCATACCCACCTGTACCCCTCCAAATCCTTTGGGGCCCAAATACCGCTCACATTCAAGAGCAATGTCAACCCAGCGCCATTCAAACAGATGGACAATAGACGTTCGTCCAGACTGGGTTTGTGGGGCATACTGGGCCCAGCAGAACCCAAAGGCTGAAAGCAGCAGAAACAACTTCATTTTGCTCTGAGGTTGTCAACGGTCTTCCCGGCAAGTATTTATAATCCTGCAAGAAGCATATTTTACAAAGCAAATATTGACATGAATAAATACTTAGAGCACAAACCGTGAATGCATACTCCAAAAATAACTATTGATAATTACACTAAACAGGTGAGGAACATCCCGAAAATCTCCCAGGAATACTATCTAAATGACCTTTTCAGACAATGTTTTCCTTACTGAGGGAACAGCAAGTTTTGAAACATCTGGCATGTTATCTACAGAAAGGCCTTAATCATGTATTGTTTAGGTAGGATTAGATCTTATTTCTGAAGTCCTTCACTGACAGAGGCGGAATTAGAGCCAACTGAATTCACAGTCACAATGGTGCCCTAACTGTCTGTAAACATGTGCAATGTTTCCATTGTAAAAAGACACATGTTATTCAACTCAGTTCAGTTGGTACCTCCTACCCCAGTTGTTAGATACTTGAGATTCTCCACTAAGATTTAGGAAGTTATCTGGAAGTTAAATGACCACGACTTTAGGAGTCAGATTTTTTTTTCCCCACGCTTACATTAACGCATGTGAAAATGCACTGGCTGTAGCAGGAAAGAATGGACTTTTTTTTTCTCCTTCTATCAAAAAGTCTCTTATAATAGCCAGAACACTAAGTTAATGAATCCACATCTATTTTCCTTCGTAAGGTACATGAAATCCTAGTAAAGACATAACTGTACCGGTGGGAAAAACCTAATCCATTCATCCAACAGGTAGTGACCGAGTGCTTTTGCTAAATGCCGGCATGATACTCAGGATACAAGGATGAACAAGACAGACAAGACTCTTGTTCTCAGGCAGCTCACATTCTAGGGGAAGGTAAGGAAAATATAGCAGGAAGGAATGATAACAACAACGATACTAAGTTAAAGAGAGCAGTGAGAACTAGCATGAACCCACGGTGCAGTTAAAGGGAAAAGGACTGACCCATCCGGATATTTTAGACTGGAAATAGTCAGGAAAGCTGTTTCAGAGGGAGTGATTGTCAGCCAGAACCGGAAGGAGTAGAAGGACCCACTTATTTGAAGATCAGAGGAAAAGCAGTCTCCATAGAGGAAAGTGCAATAGCAAAAGCCCAAGGTAGGAACAACCGTGGGATACTCAACTGACACTGAACAAACTTTCAACATCAGTGCAGCTAAACATGTGTGAGTGATAAAGGGGAGAGTAAAATGAGATGAAATCAGAGAGGTAGGCCAGATCATGTAGAACCTTGTAGAACATAAGGAAAGAGAGGGCTTTTGAGGCTGAAAGAGATGAGTGAAGAGATTCTGATTTCCTTTCCAAGAAAACCATTCTTGCTCTGCTGTGAAAAACCGGATTATAGGAGGACACGACTGGGGGCCAAGAGATCAGGTAGGCTTTTGTAGTGGTCCACGAAAGAGGAAAGTGGCTGCTCTAGGGCCCTGATAGAATATATCTCAGAGGTGGAGAAGCAATCGGTTTATCGATAGATTAGCGCCGAAGACTGGGGGAAAGAGAAAAATTGAAGAAACAGGTATCTGATGACACCATTTACTAAGATGAGGAAAAGTGAGGAAGTACTAGCTTTGTGGAGGGGGTTCCGAGAGCACTCTGTGAATCCCAACACTCTCCTTCGGTCCCTCCTCCAGCCCACATCGTGAACATACTCCGTGTCCTATTTTTCTCATTCAGTTCCAGCTGCTGTAACAAGAATGCCATATAGGCTGGATGGCTTAGCACAAATATTTCTTTCTCACATTTCTAGAGGCTGGGAAACCCAAGACTACACTATCAGCAGCTCCAGTGTCTTGCGAAAGCCCCATTCCATGTTCACAGACAGCAAGCTTCTTGTATCCTCACGGAGTGTGGAGCTCAGAGATCTTGATTCTCCCTCTCTTCGTACAAGGACACTAACCCATCATGGGGCCTTCACTCTCATGACATCACTTTAACCTAAGTCCTTCCCAAAGACCCCCACAGCCTAATAGCATACCATTGGGAGTTAGGAGTTCAATATTTCAAATTGTTAGAGGGGCGGAACACAAGTGCAGAGTCTCCAATATCCATCTGCTGCAAAAAATAAAAGTTATCCATATTTGACAAGCAATATTATTCTTGCATGACTTTCCAGGGCTTTTCTTCTTTCTTGTATCACCCTTCAATAGCTAGTAACTACTCCTACTTTCATATGCAGTTGAAAAAATACCTTTATGAAACTTATATTGATATTCCCAGCCATAGTTATGTACTCCTCTGTATGGCAGGTTTTAACCTACGGGATGTTATTAAGTGATATTGGATTAATGTTATAAAAAGTAAGGATTTACATGACTGTCATCCTGGATAAGCCTTATTAAGAGCAGATTTCATATTTAATATTCCTAGAAAAACAAACAGCACGATGGCTCGTTTGACCAATAAATGGTTTTCATAAATAGACTCTAAGTTGCAGGTATCATGCAAGGTACTGGTTCAGCTTATGTCAGGCCTGCATTGATTTTTTTTTTTAAATAAATGAGCACTATGTCAGAAACTATATAATATGTTCAAATCCTTGAAATATCTTTGTATACAAAAAGAAACCAGGGCTCAGAGAGACTGAATGAATTGTCCAAGCTCATATAAGTGATAAAGCCAGAAGTTCACAATCAACCCACCACAAGTCAACCTTCTCTGTACTGTACTAGAATTCTCATAGAATTCTCATGACAGGTTGCCCAACATGGTAACTACAAGCAACACTTCACTATTAAACACTTAAAATGCCATTAGTCTGAACTGAAATGTGCTCTGTGTATAAAAGAACTCCAGTTTTTGAAGAGTGAGGGTGACAAAATGTAAAAAGTTAATTTGTATGATGTTTACACGTTGTGAGAAGTGAAATTTCTTGTTAACATTAAATTTTCCAGGTTTTTTCTTTGTGTGTGTGTGTGTGTTTCTTTTTAACTGGCTACAAATTCTTTTAAAAACATTTATGTGATTTTCATTATATTTCTATTGGACCCCTGATGTGGCACCTTTCCCATGTTAAATCACAGAAAGGACGCATCCACACACAAAGACAAATAACAATAATAAAATGAAGGATATGATCACTATCTTACAAGAGACATGAGGAACGTGCTTTAGTATTTCATTAACAGGAAAATCCCTGGTGATCCATGGTAATAGGTAAAAGTGACCTGAAGAGTGGGTTTGATTTTAACCAAAAGAGATAAGGTGATACGGCTTCTACCTAAGAAAATAATACATCCACTGGGCAAGGAGAACAGCAGGAAATCAATACGCCTTCGAAGAACATTAGTTAGACAGGGAGGACCCATCCTTTTACATAGGGCTTACAGTAGGAAAGCTATACCGGGGGTCTCTCAAAGTCAGGGAGAAGAAACCTTTCTTTTGAAAGCTATGTCCAGCTAGAGAAGGCTTCTATCCATTTGTTTGTTTTTCAGCAGGAAGGTAACATGATTAGAGCTTTTGGAGTAGAGCAAATGGATTGAAAGACGAAGATAAAGGAGACAGAAAAAAGGGAACACCTGTACGGGAGTAAAACAGAGTAGTGATGGAAATGGGAACTAGGGAGACTCGCTGTGGCTCAAGAGGATCAGCAGCATCTCTGTCCTGGCACAGTGGGTTAAGGATGTGGCATTGCCACAGCTGTGGCGTAACTCACAACTGCAGCTTGGATATGAGTCCTGGCCCAGGAACTGCATAGGCCTCTGGGCAGCCAAAAAAGAAAAAGGAAAGAAGAAAGAAAAGGGAAGAAAGTGAAGAAAGGGAAGAAAGGGAAGGAAGGAAGGAAGGAAGGAAGGAAGGAAGGAAGGAAGAAAGAAAAAGAAAGAAAGAAAGAAAGAAAGAAAGAAAGAAAGAAAGGAGGGAGGGAGGGAGGCAGGGAAGGAGGGAAGGAGGGAAGGAAGGAAGGAAGGGAAAAGGAAATCTGAACGAGAGTTCCAGCAATCACAATTAATACTAGGAGACTATATGGTAAAATGGTAACAAGAAGTGCCACCCTATGAATGACACTTGCCAGCATCCCTATGTTTGTGGAATCTCTTCCTACACAGCCTATGGAATTGGTTTATAACTTGTTTGGTCCAGAAGAATGTCAGCAAATAAGACACAATAAACGTCTGACTAGCATCTGCACAGTGGGTCTTGATCTCTTGAAAATCTGCGATGGGAACTGTGACGCTAACTGGGATGCAAGGCCACATGGGGAGCTCTAATTGTCCCAAGCCATCCCAACCATGTGAGCTGATCCTCCAGCTCACTGTGGCTGAATGATTACTCCAGAGGCAAACCAGCAGAAGAACCACCTAGTCAACTTACACACACACGAGACATCATAAATTACTGCTATTCAGCAAGAACTAATTGATACCGAGAGGAGAGAGGCAGTAGATGTAGCGGAGCTAATTCTACAGAAGTAGGGGAATAGAGAAAAGGAAGGGTCAAAAACAACGCTGCAATTTAAAGTTTACTGAGTGGAACAGTGACAACGCTCACAGTGCAATCTAGAGGCAGACTTGGTTTAGGGAAACGGAGGAGCTAATACAGGATATACTGAGCTTGACATATCAAAAAGCATTAGACAAGAAAAAAGACGACAGACAGATTTGGCAGTTTCCAGCAAGAAAATGATGGTTTCAGAAACGGCACACGAAATATTTAACAAACTGTTTTAGGACAGACAGCAGCCAGTCAGAACAGCTGCTATCCATAAGCAACTAGTATGCATGGCCCAAACCACTTGGTGGAATTATCGGGCCTGTAGAGCAGGGCCCTCAGGAGTCGACAAGGTACACACAGAGATGTTGAATCCACCATCACAATTTGGGGCAAAGCCCAGCAGTCCATAGATGGGGCAGGTAGGAGGCAGCATATAAAAAGGTGCCTTCAAAGCAGGGAGAGGAGTTTAATTCCCTCCCTCCCCGCCCCCCTCCCCAAAAAGCTTTTCACAAACAAATAGGAAGAGAAACATTGCAAGGAAGGCAAAAGACTAGCTGCATGTAGATGCGTATTAGAAAGACAATAGAAGACTGACTAGGTAGAGGATGATATTGGACTGATGGTGATAAGGAGTTGAGAATTAGAGAAGAGGGGCATCATTGGAACTTCACACTGACTCATGGTTACAAATGTTAAAATTGTAACGGTTAAGAACACGGCCTTAGGAGTTAACCTCTAAGGTACACCCTGACCCTGCCACTTATCAGCTGTGGGATCCTGGCAAGTACTATCTCTAAATCCACCTGTGAACTAAAACATGGATCGTGTACCTCACAGAGCCCTTATGAAGAGTAAATGGATTAACACAGGCAGAGCTGTTACCACAGTGCAGAGACACAGGAAAAGTTCGAGGCATTTGGTTGCTGTAACGCTGGTGTTATTAAAGTATGGTTATCTTTACCTCTGCTGCTATTCAAACTGCTGCAAACTCAGGTTCTCTTCCCACTTTCACTTATCATCACTTGGACATTCTGTCTTTTCATTCCACTCTTCCCAAATTCTAGTAACACTTTCTCTATCTCGGGAGTATTTTCAATATCCCCCAGAGGAACCTACGGGATATGAAAATGAGAAGGAACCAGGCATGTTTTCCGCCTTCAATTTTTTCCCACATTTTCTTTTCTTTTGCTTTCTTCCTTGCTTGCTCTCTCGCTCTCTTTTTAGAAAATCTTCAGCGCTTTTGGCAAAGTACATGTTAGTGTGAAGTAGCTTCTCAGCATTGCCTCATCAGTTACCTCTGCACTGTTCTTTAAATAACAAGTGTTTTCCACAAAGTGTTTTAAAACTGTGTTAAAGGATCACTTTCGGACAAAATCTGGCAAATTTTATTAGCATCCCAGCATAGATGGAGATATCTAATCATCTAAGCTCCTACCCAAGGATCAACCAAGGATCCACATCTAAAGTGTATTTAGAAGTGTGAAGTAAAATCTGCAAGCACATTCTGACATCTTTGGTATCACAAACAAAACAAAAAAATAAGAACTTGAAATAACTGTTATGTCTACTTCCCATTACAGTTTTCCTACAATGGTTCTCCTCAGAAAAGCTATTCACAGTTAATGATACTTGCATCACTACTCTGTTGCTCACACCACATAGTTCCTGGATTTCCATAAAAGAAACTTTTTTTAAAAATTCAAATATCTAGTGGTTACTATAATGTGCAAAATGAGATGTCTTGGGAATTCCAAAAAAAATTAAATAGGATATTTGATAATATCTCAGCACCAAACAATACTCCTGAGGGAGTGCTTATATTTGAAGTTTTAGCAAAACACCTGCAATGTGAAGAACGAAAAATTTTTTGTTAACTCGGAGCTATCAAAAAGTTTGTTAGTTACTGATATTCTCAAGTGTTTTTTGCTCAATCAGTATTATATAAGAGGCTTTTGTTATTTTATTCACTGTGCCCAATATAAGTGGCACTACAGGGGATAGGCTCTAAGATAAATTCATGATTTCTCTTAACATACTGAATGCCATAAATTTAGTGATTTAGCTTCAAGCCTGATTAAAGCGCACCAAAACTGTGACATAAATAAAATAAAGAAGATCTACTAAAATGTTAGAAAAAAACAGAAGCAGGCAACAAACTTGTATAATTCTATAGCTTCCTTTCTACTTATAGATATAGTAGTTACCTATTTTCAAAGCTCATATCCTCTATCCAAAGTGACTTCACATCTCAGATGTGATTGGGCAGATACAAATATCTTCTAACATGTAAATAAATTAAAGCCAACCAAGAAGAGACAAGTTATCCTCCCTCACCATTTATAGCTACTAGCCCGGATACCTCTTAAATATCTTCATAGCAAATAACATCATAAAATATTTTAATGGAAATACTTTCAATGTCACGGTTACACTCGATATTTTATCACATATTTATCTCCAAGTGTTTTTTTTTTCTTTCTTCCCATTTTGCCAGTTTTCAAGGTTCTAGAGGTTGAGGTAGTGTTATTACTATAGTACTTGGTCGAGTTAGTAGTTTCTTGTACCAAAAAACGCCATAATTTATCTTCTAAATTTGATACTGAATTACGTACAAAATTCTCAAAACAGTATCCTGTCATCCCTGAAAAAAAGGAAACAAAAAGGAAAATAAACTCAAGCTCAGCTTCACAAGTCACATGTGAAGATTAGAGAAGCAAAAGCAAAGATAATCAAGTTTGCATACCAGATTTATGACACATAAATACTTTGAGCCAAAGTCCAGATGCATTGCAAATACAAATAATACGTTTTGCGCTGCTGGAAATTGAAACCTGAGTTGTCAACAAGCCTAAAATAAACTGCCAACAGTTGAACAACAGCAAAGCATACGTCAGAAAACACTTATTTCAAGACACAAAGAGAGGGGGAAGCTATATGACATTCAAAAATACCTTTAAATAACTTACCACATCAACTTCCCTAAGTCAGCAATCTCCCAGACCCAGAGCTCAGTGTTTTCATTTATTAAAAAAGCAGAACCACACAGCTCTGATTTTGCTTTGTCTTCAATTAGGACAAATGCTGACCTTAGATCTTTAGAGATTTCCTAGAATAATTTTCATTTCAATAGGTGTTGTTATGGCCCTGCTTTAATTCTCCAAACCTAATCTGTACAGAGTCTAAACTCCACAACAGCACCAGATTGGCCATTATCACTCCTGCTTCCTAGCAAATCACCGACTTCCCTCTTCTAGCTCAGTTTGCTGCCCTGCCACTTCTTCAAATTACACTGTACCTTTTCAGTTGCTCGCTTTCTCTTTTTCTTCTTCTTTCGTTCTCAGTAGCCTCTCTCACTGCGGGGAGCCGAGAAGATACAAGAAGCTGAGGAAGGGAGCTCGCCTGAACGGTGCAGTTCCAAGGACAATCTCCTAATCAGGAAAAGGGGCCTGTCTGAAGGGTACCATTCCGAGGGCATGTTCCTAAACAAGGGGATGCCGGCCTGTAGGGCACAATTCCGAGGACAGGCCCCAGAAGACAATAAGGCTCGCCTGCTGACATAGGTGGAAAACTAAATTTCCCAGGAAATAATTCCCATTTTGTGTTGCTGCGTGGGGCTTGTCCCATGGATAATTTAGTCTTTTCTGTTATTCACCTGCTATTCAGTTTTCCTCAGTCTTTCCTGATTATTTACTGATTATTCTTATTTCCCATTCTTATCTTCCTGTGGTGATTTGTGATTTAACAAAGTTACAACAGTAATATAGTAAGAATTTCATCCTGAAGGATTTTCCCCTATTTTAATCCAACTTAGTTAAAACATAGTGTTTATCTATTAACTAGTTATGTAGTAAACTTTAGAGTCAGGATTTTATGAGACCCATAGAAGTTAGCCATATATTATCCAAAAAACCTAGCTGTGAGTTTTGTCTTTGATTTTAAAAGCTTTTAAGTGATAGCTAGTTTAGTTAAGTTGGCTTATATTTACTTACACTGTCTCCCTGCCATAACGCTTTGAATAAGCACCAGTCTACAAACAAGATTTGTGAATGCCAAATTCTTGTGTCTGTGAACTCTTCAGATTGTAAAGACTGGCTGGCCATGGGATGATTTGTACTGTCTCCTCCTTTCCACACGATGTATTGTACCTAATTGCCCCTAAATTGTACCCACTAAGTTTAGTTAAGACAGAGATCTTAAAACATGATGTATTGTACCTAACTGCCCCTAAATTGTAGCCACTAAGTTTAGTTAAAACAAAGATCTTAAAACACGATGCATAGCTGCTATACCATGTAATAGTTAACCAATGTACTTTTAACACTGTGATGTAATCTGCAGCAAAAAACTGTCTATATAATCAACCACTGTTGCCAATAAAATTTTGAGCAGTCCAGCGCCCTGAAAGAAGGGACAAAGAGGCTGTCTCCGTAATTGTACATTCGCCGACGCCTTGTCCCTCTCCGATCGGGATGTATACTCCCTGGCCGCCGGAGCTGGCCTCTGGCAACATCCCAGCCTCAACTAGTCTTTTTCCCCTGAACCATTAATACCAATCTATAAGAAAAAAGCTCTTTGCTAAAATAACCTTAAAGACACAGAATATGATGATGTTAAATTAAATAAGTATGACTGGAATGGAAACAGTCTCTAAGCCAAAAATTTAATTTTAAATCCACGTTTTGCCAAAAATTTAATTTTAAATCCAATTTGAACCTCAGAGAAAACATGACGTCTAGAGATTGCATTTAGGTCCTCATTTAGAAAATGGTAAGAGCAATAGTGCTGATGAATATGATAAAAATACATAAATAATTAACAGTAATTAACTCTATGCATTGGGTGTTACTATATGCCATTTCCACGTAGTATCACTTTGATTCCTCACACATATATAAATGCAGAACGGAATGATGATTATACTCAGTCTTCAGATAAGGAAACTCTTCATGCCCATCAACATATTTTAGTAAATGTTGGGGCTGAAATTCAAAACGAAGCAATCTAATTCTAGAGTGAGCTCATAGCTACTATTCTGTCTTTTTTATCTCCCTCACTGGGTTGTTATAAAAAAATAAAATAAAACATTGTATGTGAGGATACTTTGGAATCAGAAAATGCCTCTGTAGCTAATATTAGTATGTGCAGAAGACTGAAGAAATTGTAAGGGTTGTTCTCAAATTTCCTGTTTTTCTAATTTGCACTCTAAATGAAATTCGTTTTGTTGTTAGTTTTTACTCCTCATCTCATACGCACCCACAGAATATATTATTGTTTATAAAGATTTGGTTCTTCTCCCTGCAGGTGAAATATACGCCTCTGTCTTTTTGAATTCAGGAGTGCCCATGTGATTTGCTTTGGCAAGGAAATGCAAGCAGAAGTAATGTTTTACTTGGGGCTTCTCTGATTGTAAAACATGTATCAATATGATGTTTATGGGACAGATTGTAAAATGACTAATGAAAAGTATGCTTTTTGGTCAGAGAGGAACATGAGAAGTAAACTTGGCTACTGTAAGGCAATGAAACTTTTTAGCTCTTTTTCACTGCAGCATAACCTATTCTATCTCCACTGATACAACCAATAAGTTTCCTTACGCGCTCTGATTCACAAAGCAGTCTTTTATGACACTGTCTTTGTCTTACGATATAGGAGGTCAAGGGAACAATAAACCAGAAGATCAGAGGGCTAAGACGGAGAGATCCGATTGGAATAAACTAGTCCAATGGTTTCCAGACTTGAAGTAGAAAACAAAATTTCCAAAAAAGTGTAAAAACATTTTAATATAAAGTTATGGAATTTAGATTTATAAAAAAAAAATCTATCACTAATACATTGTCAGTGTCCCTTGTAATGATCACTTGAAACCACTTACCTAAAAATCTCATCTTAGGTTACTGATACAGAAAACAAGGCCTAAGAACAAGATAAGCCAGCATTTCCATCAGACCAGTCTAAAATGCAACCAAACTGCCATGACATCAGCAACAGGGTGGTATGAGTTGTTCTTTTCTTCCTCCCCCTTTGACTTACAACTAAATAGACATCTATAACCAAACAAAAGTCCTCTTCATTTTATACCAGATCCTCTAGGAGATTGCTACCCACTTGTGCATTCAAAACAGGTGGACAGGACCCCAGCAGGGGTTGCAGAACAACGGGAGTGGATGAGTCTGCCCTCTCCCACTTGCTCCAAATGGGAGAAGGGGAACCAGCAGAGCACACAACTGAGTGGACACACATACGAGATAAGGAAATTTGTGGAGGTGCAGGCAGCCTTGTGGGAGAAGCCAGCATGTCACTGGAGCAGGACACAGAGAAGTCTGGGGGCAGAGGAGGGAGGGAGGAATTTGCTAAGGCAACCTCCTTCCCCACCGTGGCAGCAGAGGTAGCTGCCTGTCTGTAACAAGAGGAGAGAACAAAAGTGGTGAGGGAAAGACTGCCCAGGTACACATGAGCTATATCTAGAAGGTCTCATTTCTCTCCAGCAGTATCTGGAGTTCTGAGGAGGGACCTCCTTGACTGGGGGGATGAGAAGGAAAAGAAAGTGGGCAGACAAGAGTATCAAAGGGCACTGAAGGAACATGTTCCCTGCTCTCTGCTTCAGGGCTCTGGGGTTCCCGACTCTAGGATCTCCCTACCAGGCTATGGTACCCCCCAAAAGTCTCCCTTGCTAAGCCCACTCCCTCCCTGGACTCTGAAGCAAGCTTTTTTTCACACGTGCCCAAGAACAACCCCAAGAACCAGTTTCTACAGACTCTCAAAAATCGAGATATAGCGCCACCTTTGGGAAAACAAAAGAATATTTTCTAATTGTCAGGCTTGAGCTGCACCAGCAAAAATAAACAAATACTTATTGAAGAAAAGCATGTGCTATTTCAAATGCAAAAGCAGAGGCACATATTCCCAAACACAAGAAAAACCAAAGAAATAGGGTATCAAAAAAGAAAATAATCCTCTAGCAACTGAATTCAAAGGTACAGAATATTGAGATCTGACAAAGAATTCAAAGTAGCTATTATTAGAAACGCAGGGAGACGCAGCTGGGATCCTGCGTTGCTGTGGCTCTGGCGTAGGCCGGTGGCTACAGCTCTGATTCAACCCCTAGCCTGGCAACCTCCATATGCCGTGGGAGCGGCCCAAGAAATAGCAACAACAACAACAAAAAAGACAAAAGACAAAAAAAAAAAAAAAAAAAAAAAATTTTTTAAAAAAAGGAAGGGGACAAGATGGCGGAGGAGTAGGAAGACACGCTCGCCCTCTCCCACAAACACAACAAAAAAAGCACATCTGCAGAATAAATGACTCGCACAGAACAGCAACCAATCGCTGGCAGAGGAACCTAAACTCCAATAACGGCAAGAAATTCGTGACATTATTGGGCAGAACAGGAGAAAAGAGGAGAGTGGGAGAAGGTGAATCCGAGTGGGACGGGGGCTCCCGAAAGGGAACTGCGGAGGAGAAAGGGATCCCGCACCCTGGAAAGTCACCTACCGGGCGAGGGATCGGACGAGCCGGGAGGGGGGGGCGGGTCTCCGGATGCAGAGAGGAGTGTGGCGGTGGGTTGGAGTGCGGGGGAGCCGATCGGGAACCCAGCGGACCGTCTGAACTGCGGGCGGAGTCACCGGAAGTTGGGACGCCTGGGTGGGGGCTGAACACCGAGACCTCGCCTCCAAAGATTAATCCCTGAGAAAGGGCCGGGGGACGCCTGGGTGGGGGCTGGGCACCGAGACCTCGGCTCCAGAGATTAGTCCCCGGGCTAGGGGGGCGGGGCAGAGCGGAAACTGCTTGGGAGGTCTAGAAACCAGTTGACGGGGCAGAGACTGCCTGGGAGACTAGAAAACAAAGCTGTCCCAGAGGAAGGGAGCAATACTCCAGGGGTGGGGAAGGGGAAAGCCACATCAGAGGGAACCTGGGAGAAGAGCCTGGTCTGCGCCCGTGCTGGGGAGGGGAGAGAAGAAGGGGTGGGTCCCCATAGAATACCCCCAAGCCACAGCAAGCTTACAGGCCCGCTAGCCAGCTGAAAACTCTGCTTCCCAGTGCATCCCCTCCCCCCACCCCCGCCACGCCCTACGCTCTCAGGGACCTGGGGCTGCCTGCCATCCAGGAGGGCTGGCCTCAACAAATGCCTGAAGCCTACCACCGCAGGGGCTGTCCCTACACAGGCCTGCTTGCCCTTTGGAGGGGCTACACTTCCGCAGAGCAGCACCAAACACCACCAGCCCCCGAGAAAAGGCCTGCAGCCTAGAAAAGCTAGAACAAGCTTAGCCAGGCTGTGAATAGATCGGCCTAATTCTCGGACGGTTTTTCTGAGTCGGGTTGCCCCGGGGAGGAGCCTCTTCGGTTTCCAACGGCCCTGCTACCCGCCCAAGCCCCCAGGGAACGCTCTAGTGGACCAGCTGCATAGGACTGCCAGCTCCAGGCAGGACCCCCTGCAGCCCAGAAAAGCTGCAACAAGCTCAGCCAGACTGTGAAAAGATCCGCCTACATTCTCAGGCTGTCCTTCTGAGTTGGGCTGCCCTAGGGAAGAGCCTATCAGGTTCTCAGTGCCCCAGATAGCTGCTCCAGCCGCCAGGGGGTGATGCACCCCTAAAGAGCAGCTGCCCAACACCGCCAACCCCCTGCAAGAACCCCACAACCTAAAAACACCAGAGCAAGCTCTGCATGACCAAGTGAAATCTGCTACCATCGCGGTGTGGACCTCTCAGTCCTGTCTGCCCTCAGGAAGTCCTCCTTTGCTTCAAAGAAACACTGTTAGCCCCATCAACACTCCAGAAAAGCCACACTGCCTCAAAAAAGATTGACCAACAACGCCAGCCCTCAGGAAATATTCCACGGCAGTGACAAGGCAAACACTGCCCGATCACGGAGAGCACAACTCCCTCAGGAGAAAGAAAACAACAAGCAAGATGAAGAAGCTGAGAAACCACCCCCAGTCAAACCAACAGGAGAACTCACCTAAAACAGTCAACAATGAAACAGATCTCGGCAGTCTGACAGACCTGGAGTTCAAAAGAGAACTAGTGAAAATACTGAAGGAATTAAGAGAAGATATGAACAGTAATGCAGATACCCTCAGAAAGGAACTAGAAAATATAAGGAGGAGCCAAGAAAAACTAGAACATTCATTTGCAGAGATGCAAACTGAACTAGGGGCAGTAAAAACCAGAATGAATAATGCAGAAGAACGAATCAGTGATATGGAAGATAGAATAATGGAAATCACTCAATCTGGTCAACAGACAGAAAACCGAATCAAAAAACTGGAAAGCAATATAAGAGACCTGTGGGATAATATAAAGCGGGCCAATCTACGCATAATAGGAATTCCAGAAGGAGTAGAAAAAGATAAGGGAATGGAAAATATATTTGAAGAAATTATTGCTGGAAACTTCCCAAATCTAAAGGATACTGGATTCAAGATACAAGAAGCACAGAGGGCCCCAAACAAACTGAACCCAAACAGACCCACACCAAGACACATCATAATAAAAATGGCAAAAGTTAGTGATAAAGAGAGGATCCTAAAGGCAGCAAGAGAAAAACAGAATGTTACCTACAAGGGAACCCCCATAAGAGTATCAGCTGATTTCTCTACAGAAACACTACAGGCCAGGAGGGAATGGCAAGAGATATTTAAAGTGCTCAAAGGAAAAAATATGCAACCTAGAATACTCTATCCAGCAAGAATATCATTTAAAATAGAAGGGGAAATAAAAATTTTTCCCAACAAACAAAAACTTAAAGAATACAGCAACACAAAACCCAGGTTAAAGGAAATATTGAAAGGGCTTCTCTAAACCAAAAAGAAAGGAAGGAAAGGGAAGAAAAAAGAAAAGAAAAAAAAAAAGAAGAAGAAGAAGAGGAAGAACTAGGACTGAGGAAACTGCAATCAGAGAGAAGTCACTCAAATAAGCCAGCATACAGATTTAATCATGAACATGCTTCAAACAAAATAAAATTAAAAAGAAAAAAATAAAAAAGAGTCATCAAAACCATAAAATGTGGGCAAGGGATGACAGGAGGTAAATAACCCTTTTTGTTTATATGTATGTCTCTCTTCTTAATTTTAATATAGTAATGAAGTGTTTGAACTTACAGGACCATCAGGCTAAAACACACATTTATGGGAAGGGGTTAGCATACTTAAAAAACAGGGCAATCACAAGCCAAAACCAAATATTGCATTTGCAAAAAATGAAAAAAAAAAACACTCAAGCAGATAATAACAGGAGACCATCCAACCAAAAAAAAAAAAAAAAAATGGAGAACCATAGAATCAACTGGAACACGAGGTTCAAATGGCAATAAATAATCATCTATCAATTATCACCTTAAATGTCAATGGACTGAATGCCCCAATCAAAAGACACAGGGTGGCTGAGTGGATAAAAAGGCAAAAACCTTCAATATGCTGCCTACAAGAAACTCACCTTAGGACAAAAGATACATATAGATTGAAAGTGAAAGGGTGGGGAAAAATATTTCACGCCAATAGACATGACAGAAAAGCAGGAGTCGCAACGCTCATATCAGACAAAATAGACTTTAAAACAAAAGGCATAAAGACAGACAAAGAAGGACACTATTTAATGATTAAGGGATCCATCCAAGGAGAGGATGTTACTATTGTCAACATATATGCTCCAAATACAGGAGCACCCAGATACATACAACAAATATTAACAGACATAAAGGGAGATATTGATGAGAATACAATCATAGTAGGAGACCTAAATACCCCCCTCACATCAATGGACAGATCCTCTAGACAGAAAACCAATAAAGCAACAGAGATCCTAAAGGAAACAATAGAAAAGTTAGACTTCATTGATATCTTCAGGACACTACATCCAAAAAAAGCAGAATACACATTCTTCTCAAATGCACATGGAACATTCTCAAGAATCAACCACATATTGGGACACAAAGCTAACCTCAACAAATTTAGGAACATAGAAATTATCTCAAGTATCTTCTCTGACCACAATGCCATGAAATTAGAAATCAACCATGGGAAAAGAAATGAGAAAAAACCTACTACATGGAGACTAAACAACATGCTACTAAAAAACCAATGGGTCAATGAGGAAATCAAGAAGGAAATTAAAAACTACCTTGAAACAAATGAGAATGAAGACACAACCTCTCAAAATCTATGGGATGCTGCGAAAGCAGTGCTCAGAGGGAAATTTATAGCAATCCAGGCCTTTCTCAAAAAAGAAGAAAGATCCCAAATTGACAACTTAACCCTCCACCTAAACGAATTAGAAAAAGAAGAACAAAAAAGTCCTAAAGTCAGCAGAAGGAAGGAAATTATAAAGATCAAAGAAGAAATCAATAAAATAGAGACTCAAAAAACAATAGAGAAAATTAATAAAACCAAGAGCTGGTTCTTTGAAAAGGTGAACAAAATTGACAAACCCCTGGCCAGACTCACCTAAAAGAGGAGAGAAAGAACCCAAATAACCAAAATTATAAATGAAAAAGGAGAAATCACAACGGATACAGCAGAAATACAAAAAACCATAAGAGAATACTATGAACAACTGTATGGCAACAAGTTTGACAATCTGGAAGAAATGGACAATTTTCTAGAATCTTACAGCCTGCCAAAACTGAATCAAGCAGAAACAGACCAACTGAACAGACCGATCACTAGAAATGAAATTGAAGAGGTCATAAAATCACTCCCTACAAATAAAAGTCCAGGACCAGATGGCTTCACAGGTGAATTTTATCAAACATATAAAGAGGAATTGGTGCCCATCCTCCTTAAACTCTTTCAAAAGGTTGAAGAAGAAGGAATACTCCCAAAGACATTCTATGAGGCCACCATCACCCTCATTCCAAAACCAGACAGAGGTACCACCAAAAAAGAAAACTATCGCCCAATATCATTGATGAATATAGATACAAAAATTCTCAACAAAATCTTAGCCAACCGAATCCAACAACATATCAAAAAAATTATACACCATGACCAGGTCGGGTTCATCCCAGGTTCACAAGGATGGTTCAACATATGCAAATCAATCAGCATCATACACCACATTAACAAAAAAAAGGTCAAAAATCATATGATCATCTCAATAGACGCAGAAAAAGCATTTGACAAAGTTCAACATCCATTCATGATCAAGACCCTCGCCAAAGTGGGTATAGAGGGAACATTCCTGAATATCATCAAAGCCATTTATGATACACCCACAGCAAATATAATCCTCAATGGGGAAAAACTGAAAGCCTTCTCACTCAAATCTGGAACAAGACAGGGATGCCCACTCTCACCACTGCTCTTCAACATAGTTTTGGAAGTCGTAGCCACAGCAATTAGACCAACAAAAGAAATAAAAGGCATCCATATAGGAAGAGAAGAGATCAAACTGTCACTGTATGCAGATGACATGATACTACACCTAGAAAACCCTAAGGACTCAACCCCAAAACTCCTTGAACTGATTAATAAATTCAGCAAAGTGGCAGGATATAAGATTAACATTCAGAAGTCAGTTGCATTTCTGTATACCAGCAATGAAACACTAGAAAAGGAATACAAAAAAAATGATACCTTTTAAAATTGTACCTCACAAAATCAAATACCTCGGAATACACCTGACCAAAGAGGTAAAGGACCTATATGCCGAGAACTATAAAACTTTAATCAAAGAAATCAAAAAAGATGTAAAGAAATGGAAAGATATTCCATGTTCCTGGATTGGAAAAATCAGTATTGTGAAAATGGCCATCCTACCCAAAGCAATCTACAGATTCAATGCAATCCCTATCAAATTACCCATGACATTGTTCACAGAACTAGAACAAACAATCCAAACATTTATATGGAACCACAAAAGACCCAGAATCGCCAAAGCAATCCTGAGAAACAAAAACCAAGCAGGAGGCATAACTCTCCCAGACTTCAAGAAATACTACAAAGCCACAGTCATCAAAACAGTGTGGTACTGGTATCAAAACAGACAGACAGACCAATGGAACAGAATAGAGAATCTGGAAATAATCCCTGACACCTACGGTCAATTAATCTTTGACAAGGGAGGCAAGAACATAAAATGGGAAAAAGAAAGTCTGTTCAGCAAGCATTGATGGGAAACCTGGACAGCTGCATGCAAAGCAATGAAATTAGAACACACCCTCACACCACGCACAAAAATAAACTTCAAATGGCTGAAAGACTTAAACGTAAGACAAGACACCATCAAACTCCTAGAAGAAAACATAGGCAAAACACTCTCTGACATCAACATCATGAATATTTTCTCAGGTCAGTCTCCCAAAGCAGTAGAAATTAGAGCAAAAATAAACCCATGGGACCTCATCAAACTGAAAAGCTTTTGCACAGCAAAGGAAACCCAAAAGAAAATGAAAAGACAACTTACAGAATGGGAGAAAATTGTATCAAATGATGCAACTGACAAGGGCTTAATCTCTAGAATATACAAGCAACTTATACAACTCAACAGCAAAAAACCAATCAACCAATGGAAAAATGGGCAAAAGACCTGAATAGACTGTTCTCCAAGGAAGATATATAGATGGCCAATGAGCACATGAAAAAATGCTCAACATCGCTGATTATAAGAGAAATGCAAATCAAAACTACCATGAGATACCACCTCACACCAGTCAGAATGGCCATCATTAATAAGTCCACAAATAACAAGTGCTGGAGGGGCTGTGGAGAAAAGGGAACCCTCCTGCACTGCTGGTGGGAATGTAAACTGGTACAGCCACTATGGAGAACAGTCTGGAGATACCTTAGAAATCTATACATAGAACTTCCATATGACCCTGCAATCCCACTCTTGGGCATCTATCTGGACAAAGCTCTACTTAAAAGAGACACATGCACCCGCATGTTCATTGCAGCCCTATTCACAATAGCCAGGACATGGAAACAATCCAAATGTCCATCGACAGATGATTGGATTCGGAAGATTTGGTATATATACACAATGGAATACTACTCAGCCATAAAAAAGGATGACATCATGCCATTTGCAGCAACATGGATGGAACTAGAGACTCTCATACTGAGTGAAATGAGCCAGAAAGACAAAGACAAATACCATATGATATCACTTATAACTGGAATCTAATATCCAGCACAAATGAACATCTCCTCAGAAAAGAAGATCATGGACTTGGAGAAGAGACTTGTGGTTGCCTGATGGGAGGGGGAGGGAGTGGGAGGGATCGGGAGCTTGGGCTTATCAGACACAACCTAGAATAGATTTATAAGGAGATCCTGCTGAATAGAATCGAGAACTATGTCTAGATACTCATGTCGCAACAGAAGAAAGGGTGGGGGAAAAAACTGTAACTGCAATGTATACATCTAAGGATGACCTGACCCCCTTGCTGTACAGTGGGAAAATTAAAAAAAAAAAAAAAAAGAAATGCAGGAAGTGACAAGAAAACTCAGAAAGGCCGGCCAATGAACTCAGGAATAAAATTAATGGCCATAAGAGATGCTCTACCAAAGAAAATGATTTTTTTTTTTTTTGTAGGAACCAAACAGAAATTCCGGAACTGAGGAAAACAGGGAATGAAATGAAGAACTCATTGGATATGAGGCTATGAGGTAGAAGAAAGACTAAGTGATTGCGGGGATAGGAATTCAGAAAGGATTCAGTTAGAAAAGGGTAGAAAACAGATATATTTTCTTAAATGAAAAAACCCTATGAACCTTAAGAATGTGAACAGAAAAGCAAATATAAGAGTAAATGTTATATTAGCTGGAGATGAGGAGGAAAAGGGGGCAAGGAATTTGTTTAAAAAATAATAGCTGAGGGAACTTTAAACCTGGGGAACAAATTGGACATACAAGTCCACCAAGCTTATAGAATTTCCTACTATCACAATGCAAAAAATAAGATCATTTCCAAGACACATTATAATGAAACCGTCACAAATTTAACGGCAAAGAAAGAAAACTAAAATTGTCCAAGGAAAAAAAGAAAGTTATCTACAAAGAAACTCTACTAGGTTATCAGTAGATTTCTCATCAAAAGCTTTACAGAACAGGAGAGCATGAAATGACATATTCAAAGTGATAAAAGCTTAAAAATTGCCAGCTGAGAATGCTTTATCCAGCTAAGTTATCCTTCATATATATGGGAGAAATAAAGGCTTTCCCATACAAACAAAACCTGAAGCAGTTCACCACCGTTAGACATGACTTGCAAGGGTGCCAAAAAAGTTCCTCAAGTAGAAAAGCAAAGAAGCTAATTAACAACATAAAAACATGGGAAAGGACACAATACCCTGGTAAAGGTTAAAAATAGACAATCGCAAATAGAAAATTGTTACTCTGTATTAGAGTGGTGTGTTAACCACTTAATGCTAGTATAAAGTTAAAGGAGGAACACATTAAACAAAATTTCAGCTATTACAATTTGGTGATGAATTCACAGCATAGCAATAGGAAAATTGTAACATCAAAAATATAAAAAGAATAAAAGAGTAAAACCACTATAGTTGCAAAAGAAAAGTCGTTATCATGGAAAAAAAAAGGACTATTTTATTCCTATGAGATGCTTTGTGTAGGCCTCATGGTAACCACAAGGCAAATATCTAGAACAGGATCAAAAACCATAAAAATGGGGTACTGAGACAATCGCTAGGGAAAAACCACTCATTTACAAAAATAGACAGAAAGAAACGGGGAAAAAATAAGATAAAAAATAAGAGGAAGGCAATAATTATGAGAGTGATAAGTCCTTATACAGCAACAATCACTCTAAATGTAAACAGATTGGATTCACCAATCAAGTGGCACAGAGTGAGTTTGGGGAAGGAAAAGGAGAAAAGAAAAAAAAAAAAAAACCCAAATATATGCTGCTGAGCAGAGACTTAGTTCAGGTCAAGAGGCATACGTATGCTCAAAGTGAAGGGACAGGAGATCGTCCAAGTGAGTGAAAACCAAAAAAAGCTGGGTTAGTCATACTTAGACAAAACAGACTTCGAGCCAAAAATGGCAGTAAGAGACAAAGACGGTTAGTATATAATGGCCAAGGGGTTAATAGATCAAGAAGATATAAGCAATGGTAAACAGACAAACGCCCAAAAGCAGAGCTCTGAAATATAGTAAGCAAATACTAAAAGACCTGAAGCAAGAAACAGACCACAATACAATAGTACAGGATGTCAGTACACGACTGTCACCAATGGACAGTTCACACAGAAAACGCAACCAGAAAACACTGGATTGGACCACACTTTAGAACAAATGGATCTAAACAATAAAACAGTCCCCATCCAAGGAGCAGATTATACATTCTTCCCAAGTGTACATGGAACAGTTTCCAGCATATATGATGTGACAGGAAATTGTAGCAAATTTAAGAAGATTAACATCATACAACTATCGTTTTTGACCACAATGGTAAGGAACTAGAAATCAACAAGAGGAAAGCTGTAAACTCTATGACTACATGGAAACTAACTAATACAGTTCTGAACAACCAATGGGCTGAAGAAGAAATCAAAATGGAAATAAAAAATTAAATCAAAACAAATGAAAATGTATCCAAACTTATGCTATATGTCAAAAGTAGTTCTGGGAGGAAAGTCTTCAGTGATAAATACAGGAAGTAAGAAGCACAAAAAATTAAAACTAAAAAAATCAAAATTTACCTCTCAAGTAACTAGAAAAAAAGAACAAATTAAACCCAAAGTTAGCAGAAGAAAGGAAATACTAAATATCAGAGAGAAAATGAATGAAATAGAGACAAGAAAACTAAGAGCTGGTTCCTCCAAAAGATGCCTTCTTTCCTTCCTTCTTTCTTTTCTTTTTGTTCCCTTCCTTCCTTCCTTCCTTCCTTCCTTCTTTCTTTCTTTCTAAGGCTGCGTATGTGGCATATGGAAATTTCTGTGGCTGGAGGTCACATAGGAGCTGCAGCTGCTGGCCTACACCACAGCTTCACTGGATCTGACAGCAACACTGGATCTGAGCCGCATCTGAGACCTATACTGCAGCTTATGGCAATGCCACATCCTTGAGCCACTGAGGGAGGCCAGGTATCAAATCCGCATCCTCATGGACACGTATGTTGGGTTTTTAACCGGCTGAGCCACAACAAGAACTCCAAACCAATTTTTGAAGTGACACACCTTTAGTTAGACTAATAAGAAGGCTCAAATAAATAAACTTAGAACATAAAAGACATTAAAATTGCCACTGTAGAAACATATAAACTCATTAACAACGAATTGTGAACAATTACATGACAACAAATTAGACAGAAATACAAACATCTCTAGAAACACACAACCTATCAAGACCGAATCAGGAAGAAATAGAAAATCAGAAAAGACCAATAACAATGTAAGAGATTGAATCAGAAATCAAAATCTCCCAACACAGAAAACCCCCGAACCAGACAGTGTCAGAGGTAAATTCAACCAGGAAAAATAATACCAATCCCTTCTTAAGCGCCTCCAGAAAACTGGAGAAGGGACTACTTCCAGACTCATTCCATGAGGCCTGCTTTACTCTGGTAACAAATCCAGATAAGGGCACCCGAAGAGAAGAAAACTACAGACCAATATCCCTGGTGAATGCAGATATAAAAATTCCCCAAACAATATTAGCCAACTGAATTCAAGAGCACATTAAAATATTTATACATCATGATCAGATGGGATTTATCCCTGGTATGCAAGAATGGTTCAACACACAAATCAATAAATACAATACAGCCCATTAGTAAAACGAAAGATAAATATCATAGAAACAGAAAACGCATTTGGCAAAAGACATCTTTTAGTAATAATAACAATAACAATAATAACAATAATAACAATAAAACCCTTCACAGACTGGGCATAAGGAACACACCTCAACATGATAAAGGCCGTATTCGACAAACACAAAGCTAACATTATACTCAATGGAGAAAAATTGAAAGCTTTTCCTCTGAGATCAGAAACAAGACAAAAATGTCCACTCTTATGCTCTTATTCGATACAGTTCTAGAAGTACTAGATAAGGCAATTAGGTAAGACAAAGAAATAAAAGGCATTCAACTCCAAGAAGCAAAATTGTAACTATCTGCACATGATGTGAGTGTGTATGATGAAAATCCCCACGACTCAACCAAACGTCCTGTGGGTACCAGCCAACAGTTTCACAGAAGTTGCAAAATACAAAATAAACATACAGAAATCAGTTGTATTTCTATACACCAATGGTGGACCATCTAAAAAAGAAAGAAAATGACCCTGCTAAAAATAACACTAAAAACAAAATATTTAGGGATAAATTTTAACCAAGAAAAGTACAGCTCTGTGCAAGAAAAACTATAAGACTGCAGAAAGAAATTGAAGACGACACAAACAAATGGAAAGACATTCTTCTAGGAGTTTTATGGTGATACCTGAGAGGTTCTACCTTTCAGTTATTAAATCCATCAAATAAATTGTTTGAGTGCTGTAAAACAGGGGTCCAATTGCATTCTTTTTCACGTGGGTATCCAGATTTCTCAGCACAATTTGTTGAAGAGACTACCCTTTCCCCATTGACTAGTATTGAACTCCTTATCAAAGATAACCATAAATATAAGGGTTTATTTCTAGGCTCTTTCTTCTGTTCCATTGGTCTATGCATATATTTTTATGCCAATACCATACTATTTTGATTACTGTAGTTTTAAGATTTAGTTTGAAATAAGGAATTCTGATGAAACCAACTTTGGCTTTCTCAAGATTGATTTTCATATTCAAGGGGTGTGTGTGAGTGTGATTCTACATGAATTTTAAGAATACATTTTTATCTCTGTAAAAAATGCCACAGGGAATTTGACAATGACTGCATTAAATGTGTAGATGACTTTGGGTGGCATGGACATTTTACACTATTGACTCTTCTACTCCAAGAATATAGGATATTATACTGCTTCTTTGTGTCTTCTTCAACTTCTCCCATCAATGTCCTCAGCTCCTTGGTTAAATTTATTCCGAAATACTGTTTTATTTTGATGCTGTGCAAATGGAATTTCTTTCTTAGTGTCTCTGATAGTTTCTTGTTAGTGTATGGAAACAAATTTATTTTTTCAGGTTCGTCTTTTATCCTGTAACTTTACTGATTGTTATGCCTTCTTGCCGATTTTTGGTGGCATCCCTAAAAGCTTCCATATATAAGAGCATGTCATTTGAATGCAGGAAAAAAAAATTCTTCATCTCTGACCTTGATGCCTTTTTATGTCTTTGTCTTGCTTAACTGTTATGGCTAGAGCCTCCGATATTATGCTGAATAGAAATGAGGAAAATGGACATTCCTGTGTTTTCCTGAGTTTAAAGGAAAAACTTCCAGCTTTTCATCTTTGAGTAGGATGTTATCTGTGGGCTTGACATACATGACTTCTATAATGTTGAGGTATATTCCTTCTACACTTCATTTCCTGAGAGTTTCTCCCAAGAAGAGATGTGGAACGTTGTCAAATATAGGCATACCTCACTCCTTGTTTTGTTGTGCTCTTTATAACCTGAAGGTCTGGGCAACTTTGAATTGAGCAAGTCTATAGGGCATCACCGTTCCAATGGTATGTGCTCACTTGGTCTCTCTGCTACATTTAGGCAATTCTTGCAATACTTCAAAAATTTCCCAAACTTTAGGGCAGTCTGTGATCACTGATCTTTGACGCCACTACTGGAAAAAGATTATGACTCACTGAGAGCTTCTTTTCCCAATAAGGTCTTTTTAGTAACATATGCACATTTGAAAGCTATAATGCCATTGCATGCTTAACAGACTACAGTGCATTGTAAATTTAACCTTTAGAGGCACTAGAACACTGAAAAAAAAAACACACACACACAACATGTAACTTGCTTTATTGATGTCTACACATTATTGCGGTGAACTGGAACTAAATCAGCAATATCTCTGAGATATGCTTGTACTTTTTATGCTTCAATGAGATTCCTTTTATGACCTGAGATATCAGAGTAATCAGAAATTAATTAAACTGGGGAAGAATTGAAGAGAGAATGGGGAGGAAGATCTCTATTGCTAGGCCTTCCTTTACAAATAAGTTTCCCCTCAAAAAAAAATTATATATATACACACATATTTCCTTTTCTTCTCTTTCATTATCTCAATTTATTCTACAAAGAATTTTTGACTTCATAAATAATATGTGCCAGATCCTGCCTGAGACAAAGGATTCAAAAAAGAGCAGTAGACAGACTCCGACTGTATCATGGTGAGCACTAAAGAGGCAAGTATTGAAGGTCATGGCAATAACAGGGAGACTTGACCTAATCCTAAGTGTCCTTGTCATCGTGGACTTTGAACTAAGATTGAATGATGAATAGGAGTTAATTAAGAAAAGAACCTTCAAAGTTAGAAGAAGCAGAATTTCCTAGAGTTGAACTTGAGGAGATAAAGGAAACTTGGGCAGCTTGAGTAAATAAAAGTTAGTATGTATAGGGAAAGAGAGGGAAAAAAAAGTAAGAATGGAGTTAAAAAAAAGGTAAGAAAATGGTAGGTGATAGGACAAACAGATTGATGTATAGGCAGAAAAGTGGAGATTTCCTAAGTTTTGGTTTCTATTCTCTTATTCAAACATGAAAAACTAAACTGAGAGTGATAAGACCTAGACGACCGTCTTCATAAATTCCACATTTTAAAGTCCAGGTGAAGGAGAATTAACAGTGAGAGTATCATGAGGAAAAAAAAAAAGTGAAGTATACACACCCATATTAGGGGGTTAAGAGGCGGGACAAAGAGCCATGCAATAGCATTAGGTTATAGCCATTAGAAAGGGAAAGTAAAGGAGAAAATAATGTAAAGTAGATGAGTCCTGTGAGCTCCATAAAATTAAGAATTACGGATTGCATTATTTTAGTGTCTTTTATTGTTTTACCTAATAAACCATGAAAGGGCCTATATATTGTGAAAAACACCCAGACCTTATACCTTTCTATGGGACTCATCATAAAAGCTGCTACCCCTACCCAAGGGTTAGAAACACCTTACGGAAGAAATACAGGCACACATGAGAGAGACACAGCTTGGCAGATTGTGTTCATGGCCAAAAAAATACTTGTCAGCATGCTTCTCTGAGTTTGTGGAAACTTTTTTGACAAAGAGGTCAATGTGAGTCTTCTGCCACCTGACAAACTGTTGTTTGCGATCATCTTATAATCATATATGTCATTTTCATGCTTTTCTGAGCTTTCCAAGTTTATTGCTGATGATAGCTTTTACCAAAAACTAATGAATTGTAGGAAGTTATATGTCGCATACATAAAGAAAGGAAACAAACACTTCTTATTGCTCTTGGAAGATGTATTTAATTCAAATTTTACAATTTGGATTCAGCATGAATTGCAATAAATGGATCTTCAGCAGAGTTACTAATAGAAAACTGAGCTGTGCCATCACTGGAAACATAGACTTTAATTCCTGTACAACTGTTACCAACTTTATCTCCAGAGATAACATCACAGTATGTGCCACCAGGAAGACCAGTTTGCAAAGTTGAAGATAATTGCCTGTAAAATAAAAGCTAAGATGTAACTTGAGTTCAACACAATTAAAAGCAGGAACACGGGCCATCTCTGAAACAAGCAGCTTAACTCTGAGCCGTAGAACTCTAAGAAGTCGGGGTCTCCGTGCAAAGAAAACACAACACAAGGACTTCTCCAGTGGGTGTAAATCTTTTTCTCAGGGCCAAAACTATTCTTAGAGAAAACACAGCAATTTCCCAGTCAGTAGGGAACATTATTTTGTAAAAATTTAAGGTCGAAGAGTATCATTGCAAATTGGACTGGATCGCCTCGCTTAGAGAAAAGTGCTTCTCGTGGTAAACGCAGGTATCTTAAATGTGTCCTCATCTGAGCACAAGAAAATACCGATTACTTCCAAGAATTTAAATTTGATTATTTCCTCAAAAATTTATTCTTTTCAAGAGGAGATAAAAAGTCGCTTGCATTTCTATGAAGAAGAATATGGTTTTCAAAGGTAGAGCCTCTCATAAATCGATTTTCCTCTTCTCATCTACAAACGATAGAAATTAAAGAACCAGCCGTGGATTCTTTGATCAAGAAAGAGATGAATTTGATTTAGTTTTCATCAGTAAAATACAGTTTGGGTTACAACGAGCTAAGCATGAGTGGCGGCAGACCCTGGACTGCTTGCAAAGAGGACTTCTGCTATGTGAGGGAATCAATACACCTGAAGCAGAGAATTCAGGGAACACAAATGAAAAGTCAGTAAGGAGAAGTCTCAGAACTAAAACTCAAAAGATCTCCTGAGATCGATCTTTGAATATAACATACATATTCTTTTTACATGTACTTTAAAAAACATTATTTGTCACAGAGAGATAGGACAGTGAAAACAGAACTAGACAAACTCAAAAGCACTAGAGACCAGAATAGGCGAAAAAGAGAGAGAGAGAGAGAAAAGTGTTTTGGTCCTGAGGCAGAATTTATCTTGGTTTCAACAAAGGCTGTAAGTCATTCTTCCAGGGATTTCGCAACTTTTCCATTAACTACTTTGTGTATTTTGTGTGAAGTGTGTATATGTAAGCATATACACGGGCATCCTATCCATCTGCATATGATACACAAAAGTGCACGGAAAGTAATTGCTCAGAACAGAAAGCCCTTAGGAGAGGGCTTATGGGGAGCAGATCAAAAGAATAAAGCTATCTTTTTCTTTGGGCCGTTTTCTCATCACTATGTTTTCTTAATCCACTGACTAGAGGATGTTTCAGGTGAAAAATCTGAAAAAATCAGATTTTTTCACCTATGAAAAAATTAGGTGAGCAGAAAGAAAACAGCAATAAACCAAGAACATATAAAAGCATAAGCATTATTTCAAATGGGTATCAACTTACCAATCATCATTGTTAAAGACAATGAATCCTCTGTTTCCTCTTCCAAAAGCTACCTGGTTGCTTCCGTTATCCCACCAGTTTGCAAAAGGTTGGCCGTCCACCACGTTACGGAACCAAACCATGTTCCTAAGAGAAAATGGCATGGGAAACGTTGAGGAGTAATTCCATGGCTTCAGATAAAGTCTTCAGAAGGTTTATTATTAGAGGATACCTCTAAACAAGTAGTCTTACCTTATCTGACGCCATCGATGCTCACAGACCCAGTCATTGCCACAGGTAGTATCTGCATTAATAGTAACTTCCTTAATGACCCCGTTATTATTTGGTGGCCCAATCCAATCATTAACATCCTTGATTGGCAAAAAGAAATCATTTTAAAAGACGGCATGTTTAACACAGCCTGTTCCCCAAACTCAATCTGTTCTATTGGGGTCTTCATGGTGTCTTCATTTAGAATCCAACTCCTTCATTATTTTTACTTTTCTCCTTCCAAACTTCACCTTCTCTGCGCCCATATTTCAAACAAGGGTATGATTGGTTTTGGTTTTTTTTAACTCTCTCGTTTGCTTTCCAAGGAATTGCAATGATTTCTTAACATCACTTGTAGATAATGTAATTTCGTGGAAACGGCAAGGACTTTTGCGTCAGAAACAGCAGGTTCTATGACAACTGGCCAAGAAAACTTAGATAATATTCATCATTTCTCTGCCTGATTTTGCTCTTCTTAAAATGAAGCTTTTGCTTTGTTGCTATAACATTGAAATAATTTATGTAAAAATGCTTCCAAAAATCTGCTAAATAAATATTACTTTCTTTCATTCCTCCTTGTTGAGTAAGTGCACTAATAAAACACCACAATAATCTTTACACACCTGACCAAACTTTTAATATTGTGCATTTCTTTTTGAAATGCAGTTCTCTTTTTTCTTCAGTTTTTTAACGGCCACACCCACTGCATGTGGAACTCCCTAGCCAGGGATCAAACCTGAGCCACCGCAGTGACAATGCTGGATCTTTAACTTCTCAGGCATAGGGAACTCCAATACTGTATTCTTCCGACTGGTACTTTTAATCATTAAATAAACAACAGACTATGCCTAGGAAGGTTATCAGAGTGTGTCTTAAAATCATGCCGTATCATAAACAGTGGACAAATCAAACGTTTCTAGCATGCAGAAGTCCTAAAAAGTCTTGGAAATGTTATGGGAAGAGGGAGAACGGACTTATGCCATGACTCCTGCCATCAGAAATAGGGCCAGTTACTGAAAATTATAGGAAATAGGCTCAGGAGAAGGGGACATCTTCCAAATAGTAAAGCTCGCTAAAAACAAAACGAGGTCCTCCACAAAGGAATGAGCTTCCTAACTTGGAAGGGATCGAGGAGAAAGTAGATAAATACCTATCTTGGGTGCAATGAAGACGATTTTCTAATTCAGGTGTGAAGTTGCTACTTGAAGCTGCATGTGAAATCCTCCGATTAAAGAGGAAGTTTACCTCTAACTTTCCAAATACTTCAACACTCTATGTCTCAGTTCCTTTTTAAAATTACTGCTCAGATTCATGTCTTTGCCACATTGTCAAAACTTCTCTGCTCTTTCTCCTTCCTAGAACAGACTGCAAACAGCTCTTCTTTAAGACACGCACTTTCCTTCTTCTTCTGTTTTCCCTACTGAACCTCCGTTCGACTAGGCAAATTCTCTGCACGCCAGTACAAACATTTTAGAAACGGATTTAACAAATATTTGTTATCCTCCCTGTGCTGTGGGCAGGTACTTTTTAAAGGGGTTGGCAAGTGTGGCTTTTTCATCCTCATATCAGTGCTATGAAGTAGGTCTTTATGAGAAGCATACTTACCTTACTCGCTGTATCCTTATTTTCAAGTGGGTTATTTGGGGGCAGGAAGTAGGCTCACCATATCTGGAAATAGCTGGCCCACTCTGGGTCAATAGAGACCAGTCGCTTTTATTTTTTAATATCCACCGTATTGCTAAAAGAGCCCTGCAACAGGCTGGCCTTCCCTAAATATTTGACAAAATACGTAGTGTATGTCACGGCATCATGTGCAAGTAAAACCTCTTCTCCTTGAGAAAAAGATATTTTTTGGACAACACCAAAACTTACTTGTCCATTCACAAAATTTCTTGCCCAACGGTAGCTTGACATCACTCGTGTGAATCCGTAAGGGTGGGCGAGCATAAATCCAACTGCCACTTTGTACAGTCTAAAAGGCACAGAATACCATCATCACAGAAGAAAACAATATTTTAATGTCATTCAAAGGGAGCTTCAAAATCGGGGAACTGTGTTTCCTACCTAGCGTCCCAGAATGTAAGAATAGATGCTCCCCCTGCTCCATGCCCTCGCTGGTTGTCATGGTTATCAACAAAGACAAGGGCTCTATCAGAGGGCATGAAACCCCAGCCTTCTCCCCAGTTCCTACAAACCAAACAAAAGAACGTTAAATTCAAATAAATGCATTCGTTCATAACAGTTGTAGAGTAACCTAATATGTCTTTCCTTCAGTAGAGGACCCTCCAATGAAATTCTCTAATGAAATGATTATTGTGTAGGGCCTTTGAAACATAAATTACATAGATATATAATCCTCAGACACATTCCATGTATGCTTATATTTAGGAATACTTCAATTACATTCACGTTACAGGTAGAAGATGTGTGTTACAAAAATTAGTTTCCAATAGTTTGGGTATATGATGATGGAGGTGGATTTCCAAAGGGTGAACGAACATTGATATCACACTCTACAGAATGACAAGTGGGGATGAAAGAAGGCTTACATACTGTATTCGTAGAAGATAAAGAGTTTATATTTGAAATTAATTTCTTAGTATATTTGAATTCTACAGCAGGACCACATTATAGCTACTAAATCTTCTGAATAAGAACCTAGCACTAACAGATTATATACCAATATTGGTCAAGGCTAGTAGAGTCCTCTAATACACAGATGCAAATCTCTACGTTTTGGCTTTCTAGACATACTTCCTTGTGACTGACATTCTAAATAAGAAATATAATCAATTGCAGTCTGGGGAATTATACCACAGTATTAGTCAATGAATCCGTGAAAGACATCTGCCTTGAGAAGGTAACCCGTGTTGGGGTATGGCACAAATATGTGTGAAGTAAATCAAAGTATAATTCACATTTCACTTACTTCAAGTAAGACATCTTCTCTCCACTCCACTTGCGCACAACGGTGCCCAGTTTTGCACCGTATTTAAATTCTGTCACGCGGCCATTTCCAAAGTACTCACTGCTTTTAATTGCCTCACCACCCAAATCAATCACCTAGTAGAAATGGAGACAAAACTTTCATGTTAAGGAAGAACTTTTACAAGGTAAACTAACACTACCCAGAGAATAGCTTTATACCGTCTGTGTTGCACCTAATGCCCCTAACGGTTTTCCTTATAGCAAGATTCCTGTTTCTTTGCTACACCTATGCTTCTATGGAGAACAGTTTGGAGATACCTTAGAAATCTATACATAGAACTTCCATATGACCCTGCAATCCCACTCTTGGGCATCTATCCGGACAAAGCTCTACTTAAAAGAGACACATGCACCCGCATGTTCATTGCAGCACTATTCACAACAGCCAGGACATGGAAACAACCCAAATGTCAATCGACAGATGACTGGATTCGGAAGATGTGGTATATATACACAATGGAATACTACTCAGCCATAAAAAAGGATGACATCATGCCATTTGCAGCAACATGGATGGAACTAGAGAATCTCATACTGAGGTAAATGAGCCAGAAAGACAAAGACAAATACCATATGATATCACTTATAACTGGAATCTAATATCCAGCACAAATGAACATCTCCTCAGAAAAGAAAATTATGGACTTGGAGAAGAGACTTGTGGTTGCCTGATGGGAGGGGGAGGGAGTGGGAGGGATCGGGAGCTTGGGCTTATCAGACACAACCTAGAATAGATTTACAAGGAGATCCTGCTGAATAGCATTGAGAACTATGTCTAGATACTCATGTCTAGAACAGATTTACAAGGAGATCCCGCTGAATAGCATTGAGAACTATGTCTAGATACTGCAATGTATACATCTAAGGATAACCTGACGCCCTTGCTGTACAGTGGGAAAATAAAAAAAAATAAAAAAAAAAGAAAGTACAAGTGATGGGACAAAATGACCTGTACTCCTGTGAAATACTGGCCTCATGTAGTCTCACATGTCAATGATAAGAGTAGCTCACACGTATAGCAGCACTTCATATCTGCATGACGATATTTCTACGTGGTTGATAAATATTAACTCTTTAATCCTTCAAAGACATTACCATGACCCCTTTCGATTAATTTTGGAAAAAAAAAAATTGCTACCCAGAGAAGTTAGTTAGCCTAAACCAACACAGCTGAGAGTGCTAGAGCCAAGAGTGAGTCACACAGACTAGCTCAGGACAACAACTGCATTACCACCCGTCATCTCGAATGCTCTCTGGGCAGCTGATAAATGCCACAAGCTGTCTGCAGGCTAAGGAGATTCTCCGCGTTTGTATCAAACACCCCTTGTGATACAGCTAGATGTGCTACCTCTGACTCGAAGGGGGTTAAAGAACACCCTACTGTGTAAATGCTGTAGCCACTAATCTACACAGAAATGGTACTTTCAGTGAAACCCGCTACTGCTTTTCTAACGAATTACATTACAGGGTTTCCCATGCACGTATACACATTGAGGTACCTCCTGGAATATGAAAGGTCGACTTCCGGCAGGGAACCAGTTGGTGTTTAGGTTGTGAAGTTTATCCAAAACTGCTTTTATGTCTCCAGGCCACATGTGCTTAGAAGCATCAATTCGGAACCCTGCTACACCAATGTCAATGAGTTTGTTTAGATAATCAGCAATCATGGAGCGCACATAATCTTTTTCCAGTGCAAGATCAAGAAGACCAACCAGTTGACAATCTCTGACCTATTGAGGCAAAAATGGAGTGACTCATACAGAAAACATCATCTTTCCCTGAGCATTCACCTGACTATGCATTCATTTACTCATTAACAGACATTCCTTTACTGCATTCTAGGCCTTGGTCTCTGAGGAGACTGCCATCCTCATATGCGCATGCCTGGAACATATTTTCTAGCATGAAAATGGAGAAGGTAGGAAGTAAAGAGGATGAGCTTTTTCACTGGGAGAAATTTAATTTGGAAAACACTATTTTAAGCATTGCCCTGAAATTCCTTTTATTTCACTGTGTTTCTTTTCATGGCCCCATCTCTAGCCTTTGGAAGTGCCCAGGCCAGGAGTCCAATCAGAGCTGCAGCTGTGACTGATACCACAGCCTGGGGCGATGCCAGACCCTTACCCCACGAAGCAAGGCCAGGGATCATACCCACATCCTCATGGACACTCTGTCTGGTTACTAACATGCTAAGCCACAGAGGAACTCCAGGTTCTCATTTTAACAGTCAGACTTGGAACCCTGTTTTCCTAAGGAATCTGGACTAATAGCTTTTAAATGGAGAGCAATAACCTACTTGCTGAGAAGCACAGATAGTTCTTGCTTTTTTAATTTTTTTACTTACTTGATAAGGATCATTATAGCTCTCGATTCCTCCACTTGCAGTTTTACATTTACCATCGTTAAAATCCCAAGCAGAGTATGGGACTGCTGGAAACTCCCTGTTTCCAGGGTTGCAATAACTTCCACAAGTGGTGCCCGTTCCTGCAGCTGCACCACTTCCACACATATGATTAATGACAGCATCCACATAAATACGCACCTGAAAGTCAAAGGTTCCATTTCAGGTTACCTTCTAAAGAGGCAGAAATTAGAAGACTCCTGATCAAGGTGTACCGCATGTTAGCAACACTCTAAGATACCTCTTCCTTATCTTATACCTTAGCTTCCCAGAAGAGCAAAGGTCAAGTGTGAGAGGAAATCACTGGGAAGGCCCACAGGCGTTCTAGCCATTTGGCCAACTACCTGCGTGTGGGATACACTGAGAGAACCCCAAACTACCATAACCACGAAAAAAAGCACAGCCTTTTTATGGTGGTCAGTAAGAATCAGCTGAGGCCGGAGCGATTATTGACTTTTGACATGTCCATAGGTCGTCCTTAGAAATAAGCAGCCAGTCTCTACCACCTGTGTAGGGTCAGAAGAAGGAAGAGTAGATATTCTCGCTCATTACACTCCTCCTCAAAGAGAAAATAATTATGGCATTATTTACCATCAAAGGACCTACAGGAAGGAAGACCCCAAAATTATGGGTGGGGACACGAGCCACATTAAGGCAACAGCAAAACCTGTAACTAGAATTCCAATTTCTCACTCCAAAACAAGGTCCCCCAGAAAAAGTCATACGGGGTCAAAGTTGATATTCTGCTTCATCAGTAAGTTCATGGCCTTAAACTCTTACTTATATCTCCTGTAGTAGACAGAGGGCACATACTCAAATGTTTACCAAAGTCGAACATAAGACAACAATTACATTTGAGTTTAGAGCTAAAGCATGCAGTGGACCTGGAAAGTATAGGAAAACTGTTCTTCTCAAGAGGAAATTGAGACAGGAGAGAGAAATGAGTTCTCTACACAAGATTTTTAAAGGAAGCTTTAATTCACTTACGCCAACGTTGTTACATCTAGTCACCATATCTCTGAATTCATTTTCATTTCCTGATCTGGTACATAACTTGTAACTCACTGGTTGGTATCTCTCCCACCAAGGTCTTGAAGGGTTAGTGACTACTATATTTTCATTGGGGGGGGAGACCTGCAAATAAAACAACCTTAATAAGTATCAATTATGGCTCACTCTGTATCGCTGACCATCCTGGAAACTATTCAGTAACACAGTATTTTTTTCTTTTCTGAATCTTTGTATATGCTGCCACCGTTCTTTACAACCAGGTAAGAATATCAATATCACAGCGGAAATGTCCTGCTTAAAAAATATGGTATTAGAAATAAAACAGTGAGTTGCCAACAATTTCACGTGTGTTTCTTCTTCAGAAAACTGTTTTACTTCGCCTGCTTAACCTGTGAACTAACGTCCCAGCTTCACAGACACAGATCGCAATGCCTTTTACTCTAGGCACGGCAAAATCTCCAATTTATACTGCGAACCATACCCACCTGTACCCCTCCAAATCCTTTGGGGCCCAAATACCGCTCACATTCAAGAGCAATGTCAACCCAGCGCCATTCAAACAGATGGACAATAGACGTTCGTCCAGACTGGGTTTGTGGGGCATACTGGGCCCAGCAGAACCCAAAGGCTGAAAGCAGCAGAAACAACTTCATTTTGCTCTGAGGTTGTCAACGGTCTTCCCGGCAAGTATTTATAATCCTGCAAGAAGCATATTTTACAAAGCAAATATTGACATGAATAAATACTTAGAGCACAAACCGTGAATGCATACTCCAAAAATAACTATTGATAATTACACTAAACAGGTGAGGAACATCCCGAAAATCTCCCAGGAATACTATCTAAATGACCTTTTCAGACAATGTTTTCCTTACTGAGGGAACAGCAAGTTTTGAAACATCTGGCATGTTATCTACAGAAAGGCCTTAATCATGTATTGTTTAGGTAGGATTAGATCTTATTTCTGAAGTCCTTCACTGACAGAGGCGGAATTAGAGCCAACTGAATTCACAGTCACAATGGTGCCCTAACTGTCTGTAAACACGTGCAATGTTTCCATTGTAAAAAGACACATGTTATTCAACTCAGTTCGGTTGGTACCTCCTACCCCAGTTGTTAGATACTTGAGATTCTCCACTAAGATTTAGGAAGTTATCTGGAAGTGAAATGACCACGACTTTAGGAGTCAGATTTTTTTTTCCCCACGCTTACATTAACGCATGTGAAAATGCACTGGCTGTAGCAGGAAAGAATGGACTTTTTTTTTTTTTCTCCTTCTAGCAAAAAGTCCCTTATATGTGCTAAAACACTAAGTTAATGAATCCACATCTATTTTCCTTCGTAAGGTACAAGAAATCCTAGTAAAGACATAACCGTACAGGTGGGAAAAACCTAATCCATTCATCCAACAGGTAGTGGCCGAGTGCTTTTGCTAAATGCCGGCATGATACTCAGGATACAAGGATAAACAAGACAGACAAGACTCTTGTTCTCAGGCAGTCTACATTCTAGGGGAAGGTAAGGAAAATATAGCAGGAAGGAATGATAACAACAAAGATACTAAGTTAAAGAGAGCAATGAGAACTAGCATGAACCCACGGTGCAGTAGAAGGGAAAAGGACTGACCCATCCGGATATTTTAGACTGGAAATAGTCAGGAAAGCTGTTTCAGAGGGAGTGATTGTCAACCAGAACTGGAAGGAGTAGAAGGACCCACTTATTTGAAGATCAGAGGAAAAGCAGTCTCCATAGAGGAAAGTGCAATAGCAAAAGCCCAAGGTAGGAACAACCATGGGATACTCAAGTGACACTGAACAAACTTTCAACATCAGTGCAGCTAAACATGTGTGAGTGACAAAGGGAAGAGTAAAATGAGATGAAATCAGAGAGGTAGGCCAGATCATGTAGAACCTTGTAGAACATAAGGAAAGAGAGGGCTTTTGAGGCTGAAAGAAGATGAGTGAAGAGATTCTGATTTCCTTTCCAAGAAAACCATTCTTGCTCTGCTGTGAAAAACCGGATTATAGGAGGACACGACTGGGGGCCAAGAGATCAGGTAGGCTTTTGTAGTGGTCCACGAAAGAGGAAAGTGGCTGCTCTAGGGCCCTGATAGAATATATCTCAGAGGTGGAGAAGCAATCGGTTTATCGATAGATTAGCACCGAAGACTGGGGGAAAGAGAAAAATTGAAGAAACAGGTATCTGATGACACCATTTACTAAGATGAGGAAAAGTGAGGAAGTACTAGCTTTGTGGAGGGGGTTCCGAGAGCACTCTGTGAATCCCAACACTCTCCTTCGGTCCCTCCTCCAGCCCACGTCGTGAACATACTCCGTGTCCTATTTTTCTCATTCAGTTCCAGCTGCTGTAACAAGAATGCCATATAGGCTGGATGGCTTAGCACAAATATTTCTTTCTCACATTTCTAGAGGCTGGGAAACCCAAGACTACACTATCAGCAGCTCCAGTGTCTTGCGAAAGCCCCATTCCATGTTCACAGACAGCAAGCTTCTTGTATCCTCACGGAGTGTGGAGCTCAGAGATCTTGATTCTCCTTCTCTTCGTACAAGGACACTAACCCATCATGGGGCCTCCACTCTCATGATGTCACTTTGACCTAAGTTGTTCCCAAAGACCCCACAGCCTAATACCATACCATTGGGAGTTGGGAGTTCAATATTTCAAATTGTTAGAGGGGCGGAACACAAGTGCAGAGTCCCCAGTATACATCTCCTGCAAAAAATAAATGTTATCCATATTTGACAAGCAATTTTATTCTTTCATGACTTTCCAGGGCTTTTCTTCTTTCTTGTATCACCCTTCAATAGCTAGTAACTACTCCTACTTTCATATGCAGTTGAAAAAATACCTTTATGAAACTTATATTGATATTCTCAGCCAGAGTTAAGCACTCCTCTGTATGGCAGGTTTTAACCTATGGGATGTTATTGATATTGGATTAATGTTATAAAAAGTAAGGATTTACATGACTGTCATCCTGGATAAGCCTTATTAAGAGCAGATTTCATATTTAATATTCCTAGAAAAACAAACAGCACGATGGTTCATGTGACCAATAAATGGTTTTAATACAATTATTCTGAACAGAAATGTGCTACGTGTGTCAAAGTTACTCTAGTTTTTGAAGAGTGATGGTGAAGAAATGTAAAAAGTTAATTTGTACATTGTTTACTTGTTGTGAGAAATGAAATTTATTATTAACATTAAATTTTCCAGGGGCTTTTTTTTTTTAGTTTATTCTAATCTGGCTACAAATTTTTTAAATAATATTTATGTGGGAGAAGGCAACTTGGCGGAAGAGTAGGGGGACATGCTCGCCCTCTCCCACAAACACACAATAAAAACCCATATCTGTGTGAGGTTAAGCAATTCACACAGAACAGCAATTTGTCGCTGGCAGAAGAACCTAAACTTCAACAACGGCAAGAATCTCATGACATAACTGGGCAAAACAAGAGAAAAGAGGAGAGTGAGAGAAAGGGAATCGGGGCTGGACATGCACTCCCGAAAGGGAACTGTGGAGGAGAAAGGGATCCTACGCCCTGGAAAGTCACCTACCCGATGGAAAGATCAACCAAATGGGAGGAATCTCCAGATGCAGAGAAGTGCACAGTAGTAAGTCTGAGATCTGAAGAGCAGAGTGAGAACTGAACAGATCATCCAAACTACTTGCACAGTCACCAAAAACCAAGAGGCTTCGATGGGGGCTGGACACGAGACCTTGGCTCTGGAGATTAGTCCCGGAAACGGGCTAGGGTGGGCGGTGCAGAGACTGCCTGGGGGACTAGGAACTGGTCAGTCAGACTGGCAGGGCAGAGACCACTCTGGGGGACTAGGAAGCGATCTGTCAGATTGGCGGGGCAGAGACTGCCTGGGAGTCTAGAAAGCTGAGCGTTGCGGGTGGAGGGAGCAATACGTTTAGGGTTGGGGAATGGAAAGCCACCTCAGAGGGAACCTGGGAGAAGAGCTGGATCTGCAGGAGAGACAAGGCACCAGTGTTGGGGAAGGGAGAGGAGGAGGGGTGGGCTGCCACAGCATACTTCCCATGCCACAGCGAGCTCACTTGCCCTCCAGTTATCAGAAAGCTCTGCTTCCCAGTGCATTCCCCTCCAACCCCTACCCCATGCACACGCACTGGACCTGAGACTGCCTGCCATCCTGGAGGGCTGGCCTCACCATTTGTGGGAAGCCGACCACTGCCCGGGCTTTCCCTGCCCTGGCCTGCCTGCCCTCTGAGGGCGGGAGCAGCTAACTGGGCCACTGAGAACCCAAGGGGCTCTTCCCCAGGGCAGCTGGAATTGGAAGGACCACCTCAGAATGGAGGCAGATTTTGCACGGCTGGGCCAAGCTTGTTCTAGCTTTTCTGGGCTGTGGGGGCTCTTGCAGGGGGGCTGGCAGGGCGGGGTAGCTGTTCCATGGGACTGCAGCACCCCCGGAGGGTGGGAGCTGCTAGCTGGGCCGGGGTTGCTGGGTGCTGCCTGGAAAAGGCCCGAGTAGCAATACTCATATCAGACAAAATAGACTTTAAAATAAAAGACATAAAGAAAGACAAAGAAGGACACTATTTAATGATTAAGGGGTCCATCCAAGAAGAGGATATTACTCTCATCAACATATATGCCCCAAACACAGGAGCACCCAGATACATACAACAAATAGTAACAGACATAAAGGGAGAAATTGATGGGAATACAATCATAGTAGGAGACTTTAATACCCCACTCATACCAATGGACAGATCCTCTAGACACAAAACCAATAAAGCAACAGAGATCCTAAAGGAAACAATAGAAAAGTTAGACTTAATTCACATCCTCAGGACACTACATCCAAAAAAACCAGAATACACATTCTTCTCAAGTGCGCATGGAACATTCTCAAGAATCGACCACATATTGGGACACAAAGCTAACCTCAACAAATTTAGGAGCACAGAAATTATTTCATCCATCTTCTCTGACCACAATGGCATGAAACTAGAAATCAACCACAGGAAAATAAATGAGAAAAAATGTACTACATGGAGACTAAACAACATGCTACTGAAAAACCAATGGGTCAATGAGGAAATTAAGAAGGAAATTGAAAAATACCTTGAGACAAATGATCATGAAGACACATCTCAAAAACTATGGGTTGCTGCAAAAGCAGTGCTCAGAGGGAAATTTATAGCAATACAGGCCTTTCTCAAAAAAGAAGAAAGATCCCAAATTGACAACTTAACCCTCCACCTAAACGAATTAGAAAAAGAAGAACAAAAAAGACCTAAAGTCAGCAGAAGGAAGGAAATTATAAAGATCAAAGAGGATATCAATAAACTAGAGATTCAAAAAACAATAGAGAAAATTAATAAAACCAAGAGCTGGTTCTTTGAAAAGGTAAACAAAATTGACAAACCCCTGGCCAGACTCACTAAGAAGAGGAGACAAAGAACCCAGATAAACAAAATTAGAAATGAAAAAGGAGAAATCACAATGGATATTGCCGCAGAAATACAAAAAAACCACAAGAGAATACTATGACCAACTATATGCCAACAAAGTTGACAATTTGGAAGAAATGGACAATTTTCTCGAATCTTACAGCCTGCCAAAACCGAATCAAGAAGAAACAGACCAACTGAACAGACCAATCGCTAGAAATGAAATTGAAGAGGTCATAAAAACACTCCCTGCAAATAAAAGTCCAGGGCCAGACGGCTTCACAGGCGAATTCTACCAAACATATAAAGAGGATCTGGTGCCCATTCTCCTCAAACTTTTTCAAAAGGCTGAAGAAGGAGGAACACGCCCAAAGACATTCTATGACGCCACCACCACCCTAATTCCAAAACCAGACAAAGATGCCACCAAAAAAGAAAACTATAGGCCAATATCTTTGATGAATATAGATGCAAAAATTCTCAACAAAATCTTAGCCAACTGAATCCAACAACATATCAAAAAGATCATACACCATGACCAGGTAGGGTTCATCCCAGGTTCACAAGGATGGTTCAACATATGCAAATCCATCAATGTCACACACAACATGAACAAAAGTCAAAAACCACATGATCATCTCCACAGATGCAGAAAAAGCATTTGACAAAGTCCAACATCCATTCATGATAAAAACTCTCGCCAAAGTGGGTATAGAGGGAACATTCCCGAACATAATCAAAGCCATTTATGACAAACCCACAGCAAATGCAATATTCAATGGAGAAAAATTGAAAGCCTTCTCACTCAAATCTGGAACAAGACAGGGATGCCCACTCTCACCATTGCTATTCAACATAGTTTTGGAAGTCCTAGCCACAGCAATTAGACCAACAAAAGAAATAAAAGGCATCCAAATAGGAAGAGAAGAGATAAAACTATCACTGCATGCAGCCAACATGACACTATACATAGAAAACCCTAAGGACTCAACCCAAAAACTACTTGAACTGATTAATAAATTCAGCAAAGTAGCAGGATATAAGATTAACATTCAGAAATCAGTCACATTTCTGTATACCAACAATGAAATACTAGAAAAGGAATATGAAAATATAATACCTTTTAAAATTGCACCTCACAAAATCAAATACCTCGGAATATACCTGACCAAGGAGGTAAAGGACTTATATGCTGAGAACTATAAAATTTTAATCAAAGAAATCAAAAAAGATGTAAAGAAATGGAAAGATATTCCATGTTCATGGAATGGAAAAATCAATGTTGTAAAAATGGCCATGCTACCCAACGCAATCTACAGATTCAATGCAATCCCTATCAAATTACCCAGGACATTTTTCACAGAACTAGAACAAACAATCCAAACGTTTATATGGAACCACAAAAGACCCAGAATCGCCAAAGCAATCCTGAGAAACAAAAACCAAGCAGGGGGCATAACTCTCCCAGACTTCAAGCAATATTACAAAGCCACGGTCATCAAAACAGTGTGGTACTGGTATCAAAACAGACAGGCAGACCAATGGAACAGAATAGAGAACCCAGAAATATACCCAGACACCTACGGTCAATTAATCTTTGACAAGGGAGGCAAGAACATAAAATGGGAAAAAGAAAGTCTGTTCAGCAAGCATTGATGGGAAACCTGGACAGCTGCATGCAAAGCAATGAAATTAGAACACACCCTCACACCATGCACAAAAATAAACTCCAAATGGCCGAAAGACTTAAATGTAAGACAAGACACCATCAAACTCCTAGAAAAGAACATAGGCAAAACACTCTCTGACATCAACCTCATCAGTATTTTCTCAGGTCAGTCTCCCACAGCAAAAATAAATCAATGGGACCTCATTAAACTGAAAAGCTTTTGCACAGCAAAGGAAACCCAAAAGAAAATGAAAAGACAACTTACAGAATGGGAGAAAATTGTTTCAAACGATGCAATGGACAAGGGCTTAATCTCTAGAATATATAAGCAACTTATACAACTCAACAGCAAAAAAGCCAATCACCTAATGGAAAAATGGGCAAAAGACCTGAATAGACTGTTCTCCAAGGAAGATATATAGATGGCCAATGAGCACATGAAAAAATGCTCAACATCGCTGATTATAAGAGAAATGCAAATCAAAACTACCATGAGATACCGCCTCACACCAGTTAGAATGGCCATCATTAATAAGTCCACAAATAACAAGTGCTGGAGGGGTTGTGGAGAAAAGGGAACCCTCCTACACTGCTGGTGGGAATGTAAACTGGTACAACCACTATGGAGAACAGTTCGAAGATACCTTAGAAATCTATACATAGAACTACCATATGACCCAGCAATCCCACTCTTGGGAAAATATCTGGACAAAACTCTACTTAAAAGAGACACAATCACCTGCAATTTCATAGCAGCACTATTCAAAATAGCCAGGACATGGAAACAAACCAAATGTCCATTGACAGATGATTGGATTCGGAAGATGTGATATATATACAAAATGGAATACTACTCAGCCATAAAAAATAATGACATAATGCCATTTGCAGCAACATGGATGGAAAAAGAGGCTCTCGCACTAGTGAAATGAGTCAGAAAGACAAAGACAAATACCATATGATAACTGGAATCTAATATCCAGCACAAATGAACATTTCCACAGAAAAGAAAATCATGGACTTGGAGAAGAGACTTGTGGCTGCCTGGGGGGAGAGGAAGGAAGTGGGAGGGATCGGGAGCTTGGGCTTTTCGGATACAACTTGGAATGGATTTACAAGGAGATCCTGCTGAGGAGCATCGAGAACTATGTATGGATACTTACATCGCAACTGAACAAAGGGTGGGGAAAAAAATGTATACATGTAAGACTAACTTGGTCCCCATGCTGTACAGCATAAAAAAAATTAAAATAATAATAAAGAAATATTTATGTGGTTTTCATTATATTTCTATTGGACCCCTGATGTGGCACCTTTCCCATGTTAAATCACAGAAAGGACGCATCCACACACAAAGACAAATAACAATAATAAAATGAAGGATATGATCACTATCTTAAAAGAGACATGAGGAACGTGCTTTAGTATTTCATTAACAGGAAAATCCTTGGTGATCCATGGTAATAGGTAAAAGTGACCTGAAGAGTGGGTTTGATTTTAACCAAAAGAGATAAGGTGATATGGCTTCTACCTAAGAAAACAATACATCCACTGGGCAAGGAGAACAGCAGGAAATCAATACACCTTCGAAGAACATTAGTTAGACAGGGAGGACCCATCCTTTTACATAGGGCTTACAGTAGGAAAGCTATACCGGGGGTCTCTCAAAGTCAGGGAGAAGAAAGCTTTCTTTTGAAAGCTATGTCCAGCTAGAGAAGGCTTCTATCCATTTGTTTGTTTTTCAGCAGGAAGGTAACATGATTAGAGCTTTTGGAGTAGACCAAATGGATTGAAAGATGAAGATAAAGGAGACAGAAAAAAAGGAACACCTGTACGGGAGTAAAACAGAGTAGTGATGGAAATGGGAACTAGGGAGACTCGCTGTGGCTCAAGAGGATCAGCAGCATCTCTGTCCTGGCACAGTGGGTTAAGGATGTGGCATTGCCACAGCTGTGGCGTAACTCACAACTGCAGCTTGGATATGAGTCCTGGCCCAGGAACTGCATAGGCCTCTGGGCAGCCAAAAAAGAAAAAGGAAAGAAGAAAGAAAAGGGAAGAAAGGGAAGAAAGGGAGGAAAGGAAGGAAGGAAGGAAGGAAGGAAGGAAGGGAGGGAAAAGGAAATCTGAACGAGAGTTCCAGCAATCACAATTAATACTAGGAGACTATGGTAAAATGGTAACAAGAAGTGCCACCCTAGGAATGACACTTGCCAGCATCCCTATGTTTGTGGAATCTCTTCCTACACAGCCTATGGAATTGGTTTATAACTTGTTTGGTCCAGAAGAATGTCAGCAAATAAGACACAATAAACGTCTGACTAGCATCTGCACAGTGGGTCTTGATCTCTTGAAAATCTGCGATGGGAACTGTGACGCTAACTGGGATGCAAGGCCACATGGGGAGCTCTAATTGTCCCAAGCCATCCCAACCATGTGAGCTGATCCTCCAGCTCACTGTGGCTGAATGATTACTCCAGAGGCAAACCAGCAGAAGAACCACCTAGTCAACTTACACACACGCAAGACATCATAAATTTCTGCTATTCAGCAAGAACTAATTGATACCGAGAGGAGAGAGGCAGTAGATGTAGCGGAGCTAATTCTACAGAAGTAGGGGAATAGAGAAAAGGAAGGGTCAAAAACAACGCTGCAATTTAAAGTTTACTGAGTGGAACAGTGACAACGCTCACAGTGCAATCTAGAGGCAGACTTGGTTTAGGGAAACGGAGGAGCTAATACAGGATATACTGAGCTTGACATATCAAAAAGCATTAGACAAGAAAAAAGACGACAGACAGATTTGGCAGTTTCCAGCAAGAAAATGATGGTTTCAGAAACGGCACACGAAATATTTAACAAACTGTTTTAGGACAGACAGCAGCCAGTCAGAACAGCTGCTATCCATAAGCAACTAGTATGCATGGCCCAAACCACTTGGTGGAATTATCGGGCCTGTAGAGCAGGGCCCTCAGGAGTCGACAAGGTACACACAGAGATGTTGAATCCACCATCACAATTTGGGGCAAAGCCCAGCAGCCAATAGATGGGGCAGGTAGGAGGCAGCATATAAAAAGGTGCCTTCAAAGCAGGGAGAGGAGTTTAATTCCCTCCCTCCCCGCCCCCCTCCCCAAAAAGCTTTTCACAAACAAATAGGAAGAGAAACATTGCAAGGAAGGCAAAAGACTAGCTGCATGTAGATGTGTATTAGAAAGACAATAGAAGACTGACTAGGTAGAGGATGATATTGGACTGATGGTGATAAGGAGTTGAGAATTAGAGAAGAGGGGCATCATTGGAACTTCACACTGACTCATGGTTACAAATGTTAAAATTGTAACGGTTAAGAACACGGCCTTAGGAGTTAACCTCTAAGGTACACCCTGACCCTGCCACTTATCAGCTGTGGGATCCTGGCAAGTACTATCTCTAAATCCACCTGTGAACTAAAACATGGATCGTGTACCTCACAGAGCCCTTATGAAGAGTAAATGGATTAACACAGGCAGAGCTGTTACCACAGTGCAGAGACACAGGAAAAGCTCGAGGCATTTGGTTGCTGTAACGCTGGTGTTATTAAAGTATGGTTATCTTTACCTCTGCTGCTATTCAAACTGCTGCAAACTCAGGTTCTCTTCCCACTTTCACTTATCATCACTTGGACATTCTGTCTTTTCATTCCACTCTTCCCAAATTCTAGTAATACTTTCTCTATCTCGGGGGGAGTATTTTCAATATCCCCCAGAGGAACCTACGGGATATGAAAATGAGAAGGAACCAGCCATGTTTTCCACCTTCAATTTTTTCCCACATTTTCTTTTCTTTTGATTTCTTCCTTGCTTGCTCTCTCGCTCTCTTTTTAGAAAATCTTCAGCGCTTTTGGCAAAGTACATGTTAGTGTGAAGTAGCTTCTCAGCATTGCCTCATCAGTTACCTCTGAACTGTTCTTTAAATAACAAGTGTTTTCCACAAAGTATTTTAAAACTGTGTTAAAGGATCACTTTCAGACAAAATCTGGCAAATTTTATTAGCATCCCAGCATAGATGGAGATATCTAATCATCTAAGCTCCTACCCAAGGATCAACCAAGGATCCACATCTAAAGTGTATTTAAAGGTGTGAAGTAAAATCTGCAAGCACATTCTGACATCTTTGGCATCACAAACAAAACAAAAAAATAAGAACTTGAAATAACTGTTATGTCTACTTCCCATTACAGTTTTCCTACAATGGTTCTCCTCAGAAAAGCTATTCACAGTTAATGATACTTGCATCACTACTCTGTTGCTCACACCACATAGTTCCTGGATTTCCATAAAAGAAACTTTTTTTAAAAATTCAAATATCTAGTGGTTACTATAATGTGCAAAATGAGATGTCTTGGGAATTCCAAAAAAAATTAAATAGGATATTTGATAATATCTCAGCACCAAAGCAATACTCCTGAGGGAGTGCTTCTATTTGAAGTTTTAGCAAAACACCTGCAATGTGAAGAACGAAAAATTTTTTGTTAACTCGGAGCTATCAAAAAGTTTGTTAGTTACTGATATTCTCAAGTGTTTTTTTCTCAATCAGTATTATATAAGAGGCTTTTGTTATTTTATTCACTGTGCCCAATATAAGTGGCACTACAGGGGATAGGCTCTAAGATAAATTCATGATTTCTCTTAACATACTGAATGCCATAAATTTAGTGACTTAGCTTCAAGCCTGATTAAAGTGCACCAAAACGGTGACATAAATAAAATAAAGAAGATCTACTAAAATGTTAGAAAAAAACAGAAGTAGGCAACAAACTTGTATAATTCTATAGCTTCCTTTCTACTTATAGATATAGTAGTTACCTATTTTCAAAGCTCATATCCTCTATCCAAAGTGACTTCACATCTCAGATGTGATTGGGCAGATACAAATATCTTCTAACATGTAAATAAAGTAATGCTAACCAAGAAGAGACAAGTTATCCTCCCTCACCATTTATAGCTACCAGCCCGGATACCTCTTAAATATCTTTATAGCAAATAACATCATAAAATATTTTAATGGAAATACTTTCAATGTCTCGGTTACACTTGGTATTTTATCACATATTTATCTCCAAGTGTTTTTTTTTTCTTTCTTCCCATTTTGCCAGTTTTCAAGGTTCTAGAGGTTGAGGTAGTGTTATTACTATAGTACTTGGTCGAGTTAGTAGTTTCTTGTACCAAAAAACGCCATAATTTATCTTCTAAATTTGATACTGAATTACGTACAAAATTCTCAAAACAGTATCCTGTCATCCCTGAAAAAAAGGAAACAAAAAGGAAAATAAACTCAAGCTCAGCTTCACAAGTCACATGTGAAGATTAGAGAAGCAAAAGCAAAGATAATCAAGTTTGCATACCAGATTTATGACACATAAATACTTTGAGCCAAAGTCCAGATGCATTGCAAATACAAATAATACGTTTTGCGCTGCTGGAAATTGAAACCTGAGTTGTCAACAAGCCTAAAATAAACTGCCAACAGTTGAACAATAGCAAAGCATACGTCAGAAAACACTTATTTCAAGACACAAAGAGAGGGGGGAGCTATATGACATTCAAAAATACCTTTAAATAACTTACCACATCAACTTCCCTAAGTCAGCAATCTCCCAGACCCAGAGCTCAGTGTTTTCATTTATTAAAAAAGCAGAACCACACAGCTCTGATTTTGCTTTGTCTTCAATTAGGACAAATGCTGACCTTAGATCTTTAGAGATTTCCTAGAATAATTTTCATTTCAATAGGTGTTGTTATGGCCCTGCTTTAATTCTCCAAACCTAATCCATACAGAGTCTAATCTAAACACCACAACAGCACCAGATTGGCCATTATCACTCCTGCTTCCTAGCAAATCACCGACTTCCCTCTTCTAGCTCAGTTTGCTGCCCTGCCACTTCTTCAAATTACACTGTACCTTTTCAGTTGCTCGCTTTCTCTTTTTCTTCTTCTTTCGTTCTCAGTAGCCTCTCTCAGTGCGGGGAGCCGAGAAGATACAAGAAGCCGAGGAAGGGAGCTCGCCTGAACGGTGCAGTTCCGAGGGCAGTCTCCTAATCAGGAAAAGCGGCCTGTCTGAATGGTACCATTCTGAGGGCAGGTTCCTAAACAAGGGGATGCCGGCCTGTAGGGCACAATTCCGAGGACAGGCCCCAGAAGACAATAAGGCTCGCCTGCTGACATAGGTGGAAAACTAAATTTCCCAGGATAAATTCCCATTTTGTGTTGCTGCGTGGGGCTTGTCCCATGGATAACTTAGTCTTTTCTGTTATTCACCTGCTATTCAGTTTTCCTCAGTCTTTCCTGATTATTTACTGATTATTCTTATTTCCCATTCTTATCTTCCTGTGGTGATTTGTGATTTAACAAAGTTACAACAGTAATATAGTAAGAATTTCATCCTGAAGGATTTTCCCCTATTTTAATCCAACTTAGTTAAAACATAGTGTTTATCTATTAACTAGTTATGTAGTAAACTTTAGAGTCAGGATTTTATGAGACCCATAGAAGTTAGCCATATATTATCCAAAAAACCTAGCTGTGAGTTTTGTCTTTGATTTTAAAAGCTTTTAAGTGATAGCTAGTTTAGTTAAGTTGGCTTATATTTACTTACACTGTCTCCCTGCCATAACGCTTTGAATAAGCACCAGTCTACAAACAAGATTTGTGAATGCCAAATTCTTGTGTCTGTGAACTCTTCAGATTGTAAAGACTGGCTGGTCATGGGATGATTTGTACTGTCTCCTCCTTTCCACACGATGTATTGTACCTAATTGCCCCTAAATTGTACTCACTAAGTTTAGTTAAGACAGAGATCTTAAAACATGATGTATTGTACCTAACTGCCCCTAAATTGTACCCACTAAGTTTAGTTAAAACAAAGATCTTAAAACACGATGCATAGCTGCTATACCATGTAATAGTTAACCAATGTACTTTTAACACTGTGATGTAATCTGCAGCAAAAAACTGTCTATATAATCAACCACTGTTGCCAATAAAATTTTGAGCAGTCCAGCGCCCTGAAAGAAGGGACAAAGAGGCTGTCTCCGTAATTGTACAATTGTACATTCGCCGACGCCTTGTCCCTCTCCAATCGGGATGTATACTCCCTGGCCGCCAGAGCTGGCCTCTGGCAACATCCCAGCCTCAACTAGTCTTTTTCCCCTGAACCATCAATATCAATCTATAAGAAAAAAGCTCTTTGCTAAAATAACCTTAAAGACACAGAATATGATGATGTCAAATTAAATAAGTATGACTGGAGTGGAAACAGTCTCTAAGCCAAAAATTTAATTTTAAATCCAAGTTTTGCCGTCTACTATGTGAACCTCAGAGAAAACATGAAGTCTAGAGATTGCATTTAGGTCCTCATTTAGAAAATGGTAAGAGCAATAGTGCTGATGAATATGATAAAAATACAAAAATAATTAACAGTAATTAACTCTATGCATTGGGTGTTACTATATGCCATTTCCACGTAGTATCACTTTGATTCCTCACACATATATAAATGCAGAACGGAATGATGATTATACTCAGTCTTCAGATAAGGAAACTCTTCATGCCCATCAACATATTTTAGTAAATGTTGGGGCTGAAATTCAAAACGAAGCAATCTAATTCTAGAGTGAGCTCATAGCTACTATTCTGTCTTTTTTATCTCCCTCACTGGGTTGTTATAAAAAAATAAAATAAAACATTGTATGTGAGGATACTTTGGAATCAGAAAATGCCTCTGTAGCTAATATTAGTATGTGCAGAAGACTGAAGAAATTGTAAGGGTTGTTCTCAAATTTCCTGTTTTTCTAATTTGCACTCTAAATGAAATTCGTTTTGTTGTTAGTTTTTACTCCTCATCTCATACGCACCCACAGAATATATTATTGTTTATAAAGATTTGGTTCTTCTCCCTGCAGGTGAAATATACGCCTCTGTCTTTTTGAATTCAGGAGTGCCCATGTGATTTGCTTTGGCAAGGAAATGCAAGCAGAAGTAATGTTTTACTTGGGGCTTCTCTGATTGTAAAACATGTATCAATATGATGTTTATGGGACAGATTGTAAAATGACTAATGAAAAGTATGCTTTTTGGTCAGAGAGGAACATGAGAAGTAAACTTGGCTACTGTAAGGCAATGAAACTTTTTAGCTCTTTTTCACTGCAGCATAACCTATTCTATCTCCACTGATACAACCAATAAGTTTCCTTACGCGCTCTGATTCACAAAGCAGTCTTTTATGACACTGTCTTTGTCTTACGATATAGGAGGTCAAGGGAACAATAAACCAGAAGATCAGAGGGCTAAGACGGAGAGATCCGATTGGAATAAACTAGTCCAATGGTTTCCAGACTTGAAGTAGAAAATAAAATTTCCAAAAAAGTGTAAAAACATTTTAATATAAAGTTATGGAATTTAGATTTATAAAAAAAAATCTATCACTAATACATTGTCAGTGTCCCTTGTAATGATCACTTGAAACCACTTACCTAAAAATCTCATCTTAGGTTACTGATACAGAAAACAAGGCCTAAGAACAAGATAAGCCAGCATTTCCATCAGACCACTCTAAAATGCAACCAAACTGCCATGACATCAGCAACAGGGTGGTATGAATTGTTCTTTTCTTCCTCCCCCTTTGACTTACAACTAAATAGACATCTATAACCAAACAAAAGTCCTCTTCATTTTATACCAGATCCTCTAGGAGATTGCTACCCACTTGTGCATTCAAAACAGGTGGACAGGACCCCAGCAGGGGTTGCAGAACAACGGGAGTGGATGAGTCTGCCCTCTCCCACTTGCTCCAAATGGGAGAAGGGGAACCAGCAGAGCACACAACTGAGTGGACACACATACGCGATAAGGAAATTTGTGGAGGTGCAGGCAGCCTTGTGGGAGAAGCCAGCATGTCACTGGAGCAGGACACAGAGAAGTCTGGGGGCAGAGGAGGGAGGGAGGAATTTGCTAAGGCAACCTCCTTCCCCACCGTGGCAGCAGAGGTAGCTGCCTGTCTGTAACAAGAGGAGAGAACAAAAGTGGTGAGGGAAAGACTGCCCAGGTACACATGAGCTATATCTAGAAGGTCTCATTTCTCTCCAGCAGTATCTGGAGTTCTGAGGAGGGACCTCCTTGACTGGGGGGATGAGAAGGAAAAGAAAGTGGGCAGACAAGAGTATCAAAGGGCACTGAAGGAACATGTTCCCTGCTCTCTGCTTCAGGGCTCTGGGGTTCCCGACTCTAGGATCTCCCTACCAGGCTATGGTACCCCCCAAAAGTCTCCCTTGCTAAGCCCACTCCCTCCCTGGACTCTGAAGCAAGCTTTTTTTCACACGTGCCCAAGAACAACCCCAAGAACCAGTTTCTACAGACTCTCAAAAATCGAGATATAGCGCCACCTTTGGGAAAACAAAAGAATATTTTCTAATTGTCAGGCTTGAGTTGCACCAGCAAAAATAAACAAATACTTATTGAAGAAAAGCATGTGCTATTTCAAATGCAAAAGCAGAGGCACATATTCCCAAACACAAGAAAAACCAAAGAAATAGGGTATCAAAAAAGAAAATAATCCTCTAGCAACTGAATTCAAAGGTACAGAATATTGAGATCTGACAAAGAATTCAAAGTAGCTATTATTAGAAATGCAGGAAGTGACAAGAAAACTCAGAAAGGCTGGCCAATGAACTCAGGAATAAAATTAATGGCCATAAGAGATTCTCTACCAAAGAAAATGATTTTTTTTTTGTAGAAACCAAACAGAAATTCTGGAACTGAGGAAAACAGGGAATGAAATGAAGAACTCATTGGATATGAGGCTATGAGGTAGAAGAAAGACTAAGTGATTGCGGGGATAGGAATTCAGAAAGGATTCAGTTAGAAAAGGGTAGAAAACAAATATATTTTCTTAAATGAAAAAACCCTATGAACCTTAAGAATGTGAACAGAAAAGCAAATATAAGAGTAAATGTTATATTAGCTGGAGATGAGGAGGAAAAGGGGGCAAGGAATTTATTTAAAAAATAATAGCTGAGGGAACTTTAAACCTGGGGAACAAATTGGACATACAAGTCCACCAAGCTTATAGAATTTCCTACTATCACAATGCAAAAAATAAGATCATTTCCAAGACACATTGTAATGAAACCGTCACAAATTTAATGGTAAAGAAAGAAAACTAAAATTGTCCAAGGAAAAAAAGAAAGTTATCTACAAAGAAACTCTACTAGGTTATCAGTAGATTTCTCATCAAAAGCTTTACAGAACAGGAGAGCATGAAATGACATATTCAAAGTGATAAAAGCTTAAAAATTGCCAGCTGAGAATGCTTTATCCAGCTAAGTTATCCTTCATATATATGGGAGAAATAAAGGCTTTCCCATACAAACAAAACCTGAAGCAGTTCACCACCGTTAGACATGACTTGCAAGGGTGCCAAAAAAGTTCCTCAAGTAGAAAAGCAAAGAAGCTAATTAACAACATAAAAACATGGGAAAGGACACAATACCCTGGTAAAGGTTAAAAATAGACAATCGCAAATAGAAAATTGTTACTCTGTATTAGAGTGGTGTGTTAACCACTTAATGCTAGTATAAAGTTAAAGGAGGAACACATTAAACAAAATTTCAGCTATTACGATTTGGTGATGAATTCACAGCATAGCAATAGGAAAATTGTAACATCAAAAATATAAAAGGAATAAAAGAGTAAAACCATTATAGTTGCAAAAGAAAAGTCGTTATCATGAAAAAAAAAGGACTATTTTATTCCTATGAGATGCTTTGTGTAGGCCTCATGGTAACCACAAGGCAAATATCTAGAACAGGATCAAAAACCATAAAAATGGGGTACTGAGACAATCGCTAGGGAAAAACCACTCATTTACAAAAATAGACAGAAAGAAACGGGGAAAAAATAAGATAAAAAATAAGAGGAAAGTAAATAATGAGAGTGATAAGTCCTTATACAGCAACAATCACTCTAAATGGAAAGAGATTGGATTCACCAATCAAGTGGCACAGAGTGAGTTTGGGGAAGGAAAAGAAAAAAGAAAAAAAAAAAAAAAAAACCCAAATATATGCTGCTGAGCAGAGACTTAGTTCAGGTCAAGAGGCATACGTATGCTCAAAGTGAAGGGACAGGAGATAGTCCAAGTGAGTGAAAACCAAAAAGAGCTGGGTTAGTCATACTTAGACAAAACAGACTTCGAGCCAAAAATGGCAGTAAGAGCCAAAGACGGTTAGTATATAATGGCCAAGGGGTTAATAGATCAAGAAGATATAAGCAATGGTAAATAGACAAACGCCCAAAAGCAGAGCTCTGAAATATAGTAAGCAAATACTAAAAGACCTGAAGCAAGAAATAGACCACAATACAATAGTACAGGATGTCAGTACACGACTGTCACCAATGGACAGTTCACACAGAAAACGCAACCAGAAAACACTGGATTGAACCACACTTTAGAACAAATGGATCTAAACAATAAAACAGTCCCCATCCAAGGAGCAGATTGTACATTCTTCCCAAGTAAGTGTACATGGAACAGTTTCCAGCATATATGATGTGACAGGAAATTGTAGCAAATTTAAGAAGATTAACATCATACAACTATCGTTTTTGACCACAATGGTAAGGAACTAGAAATCAACAAGAGGAAAGCTGTAAACTCTATGACTACATGGAAACTAATACAGTTCTGAACAACCAATGGGCTGAAGAAGAAATCAAAATGGAAATAAAAAATTAAATCAAAACAAATGAAAATGTATCCAAACTTATGCTATATGTCAAAAGTAGTTCTGGGAGGAAAGTCTTCAGTGATAAATACAGGAAGTAAGAAGCACAAAAAATTAAAACTAAAAAAATCAAAATTTACCTCTCAAGTAACTAGAAAAAAAGAACAAATTAAACCCAAAGTTAGCAGAAGAAAGGAAATACTAAATATCAGAGAGAAAATGAATGAAATAGAGACAAGAAAACTAAGAGCTGGTTCTTCCAAAAGATGCCTTCTTTCCTTCCTTCTTTCTTTTCTTTTTGTTCCCTTCCTTCCTTCCTTCCTTCCTTCCTTCCTTCTTTCTTTCTTTCTAAGGCTGCGTATGGGGCATATGGAAATTTCTGTGGCTGGAGGTCACATAGGAGCTGCAGCTGCTGGCCTACACCACAGCTTCACTGGATCTGACAGCAACACTGGATCTGAGCCGCATCTGAGACCTATACTGCAGCTTATGGCAATGCCACATCCTTGAGCCACTGAGGGAGGCCAGGTATCAAATCCGCATCCTCATGGACACGTATGTTGGGTTTTTAACCGGCTGAGCCACAACAAGAACTCCAAACCAATTTTTGAAGTGACACACCTTTAGTTAGACTAATAAGAAGGCTCAAATAAATAAACTTAGAACATAAAAGACATTAAAATTGCCACTATAGAAACATATAAACTCATTAACAAAGAATTATGAACAATTACATGACAACAAATTAGACAGAAATACAAACATCTCTAGAAACACACAACCTATCAAGACTGAATCAGGAAGAAATAGAAAATCAGAAAAGACCAATAACAATGTAAGAGATTGAATCAGAAATCAAAATCTCCCAACACAGAAAACCCCCGAACCAGACAGTGTCAGAGGTAAATTCAACCAAACATTTTCAGGAAAAATAATACCAATCCCTTCTTAAGCGCCTCCAGAAAACTGGAGAAGGGACTACTTCCAGACTCATTCCATGAGGCCTGCTTTACTCTGGTAACAAATCCAGATAAGGGCACCCGAAGAGAAGAAAACGACAGACCAATATCCCTGGTGAATGCAGATATAAAAATTCCCCAAACAATATTAGCCAACTGAATTCAAGAGCACATTAAAATATTTATACATCATGATCAGATGGGATTTATCCCTGGTATGCAAGAATGGTTCAACACACAAATCAATAAATACAATACAGCCCATTAGTAAAACGAAAGATAAATATCATAGAAACAGAAAACGCATTTGGCAAAAGACATCTTTTAGTAATAATAACAATAACAATAATAACAATAATAACAATAAAACCCTTCACAGACTGGGCATAAGGAACACACCTCAACATGAGAAAGGCCGTATTCGACAAACACAAAGCTAACATTATACTCAATGGAGAAAAATTGAACGCTTTTCCTCTGAGACCAGAAACAAGACAAAAATGTCCACTCTTATGCTCTTATTCGATACAGTTCTAGAAGTACTAGATAAGGCAATTAGGTAAGACAAAGAAATAAAAGGCATTCAACTCCAAGAAGCAAAATTGTAACTATCTGCACATGATGTGAGTGTGTATGATGAAAATCCCCACGACTCAACCAAACGTCCTGTGGGTACCAGCCAACAGTTTCACAGAAGTTGCAAAATACAAAATAAACATACAGAAATCAGTTGTATTTCTATACACCAATGGTGGACCATCTAAAAAAGAAAGAAACCTACCCTGCTAAAAATAACACCAAAAACAAAATATTTAGGGATAAATTTTAACCAAGAAAAGTACAGCTCTGTGCAAGAAAAACTATAAGACTGCAGAAAGAAATTGAAGACACAAACAAATGGAAAGACATTCTTCTAGGAGTTTTATGGTGATACCTGAGAGGTTCTACCTTTCAGTTATTAAATCCATCAAATAAATTGTTTGAGTGCTGTAAAACAGGGGTCCAATTGCATTCTTTTTCACGTGGGTATCCAGATTTCTCAGCACAATTTGTTGAAGAGACTACCCTTTCCCCATTGACTAGTATTGAACTCCTTATCAAAGATAACTTAACCATAAATATAAGGGTTTATTTCTAGGCTCTTTCTTCTGTTCCATTGGTCTATGCATACATTTTTATGCCAATACCATACTATTTTGATTACTGTAGTTTTAAGATTTAGTTTGAAATAAGGAATTCTGATGAAACCAACTTTGGCTTTCTCAAGATTGATTTTCATATTCAAGGTGTGTGTGTGAGTGTGATTCTACATGAATTTTAAGAATACATTTTTATCTCTGTGAAAAATGCCACTGGGAATTTGACAATGACTGCATTAAATGTGTAGATGACTTTGGGTGGCATGGACATTTTACACTATTGACTCTTCTACTTCAAGAATATAGGATATTATACTGCTTCTTTGTGTCTTCTTCAACTTCTCCCATCAATGTCCTCAGCTCCTTGGTTAAATTTATTCCGAAATACTGTTTTATTTTGATGCTGTGCAAATGGAATTTCTTTCTTAGTGTCTCTGATAGTTTGTTGTTAGTGTATGGAAACAAATTTATTTTTTCAGGTTCGTCTTTTATCCTGTAACTTTACTGATTTTTATGCCTCCTCACCGATTTTTGGTGGCATCCTTAAGATCTTCCATATATAAGAGCATGTCATTTGCAAGCAGGGAAAAAAAATCCTTCATCTCTGACCTTGATTCCTTTTTATGTCTTTGTCTTGCTTAACTGTTATGGCTAGAGCCTCCGATATTATGCTGAATAGAAATGAGGAAAATGGACATTCCTGTGTTTTCCTGAGTTTAGAGGAAAAACTTCCAGCTTTTCATCTTTGAGTAGGATGTTATCTGTGGGCTTGACATACATGACTTCTATAATGTTGAGGTATATTCCTTCTACACTTCATTTCCTGAGAGTTTCTCCCAAGAAGAGATGTGGAACGTTGTCAAATATAGGCATACCTCACTCCTTGTTTTGTTGTGCTCTTTATAACCTGAAGGTCTGGGCAACTTTGAATTGAGCAAGTCTATAGGGCATCACCGTTCCAATGGTATGTGCTCACTTGGTCTCTCTGCTACATTTAGGCAATTCTTGCAATACTTCAAAAATTTCCCAAACTTTAGGGCAGTCTGTGATCACTGATCTTTGACGCCACTACTGGAAAAAGATTATGACTCACTGAGAGCTTCTTTTCCCAATAAGGTCTTTTTAGTAACATATGCACATTTGAAAGCTATAATGCCATTGCATGCTTAACAGACTACAGTGCATTGTAAATTTAACCTTTAGAGGCACTAGAACACTGAAAAAAAAAAAAAACACACACACACAACATGTAACTTGCTTTATTGATGTCTACACATTTTTGCGGTGAACTGGAACTAAATCAGCAACATCTCTGAGATATGCTTGTACTTTTTATGCTTCAATAAGATTCCATTTATGACCTGAGATATCAGAGTAATCAGAAATTAATTAAACTGGGGAAGAATTGAAGAGAGAATGGGGAGGAAGGTCTCTATTGCTAGGCCTTCCTTTACAAATAAGTTTCCCCTCAAAAAAAAATTATATATATACACACATATTTCCTTTTCTTCTCTTTCATTATCTCAATTTATTTTACAAAGAATTTTTGACTTCATAAATAATATGTGCCAGACCCTGCCTGAGACAAAGGATTCAAAAAAGAGCAATAGAGAGAGTCCAACTGTATCATGGTGAGCACTAAAGATGCAAGTATTGAAGGTCATGGCAATAACAGGGAGACTTGACCTAATCCTAAGTGTCCTTGTCATCGTGGCCTTTGAACTAAGATTGAATGATGAATAGGAGTTAATTAAGAAAAGAACCTTCAAAGTTAGAAGAAGCAGAATTTCCTAGAGTTGAACTTGAGGAGATAAAGGAAACTTGGGCAGCTTGAGTAAATAAAAGTTAGTATGTATAGGGAAAGAGAGAAAAAAAAAAGTAAGAATGGAGTTAAAAAAAAGTAAGAAAATGATAGGTGATAGGACAAACAGATTGATGTATAGGCAGAAAAGTGGAGATTTTCTAAGTTTTGGTTTCTATTTTCTTAATCAAACATGAAAAACTAAACTGAGAGTGATAAGACCTAGACGAGCGTCTTCATAAATTCCACATTTTAAAGTCCAGGTGAAGGAGAATTAACAGTGAGAGTATCATGAGGAAAAAAAAAAAAAAAAGTGAAGTATACACACCGATATTACGGGGTTAAGAGGCGGAACAAAGAGCCATGCAATAGCATTAGGTTATAGCCATTAGAAAGGGAAAGTAAAGGAGAAAATAATGTAAAGTAGACGAGTCCTGTGAGCTCCATAAAATTAAGAATTACGGATTGCATTATTTTAGTGTCTTTTATTGTTTTACCTAATAAACCATGAAAGGGCCTATATATTGTGAAAAACACCCAGACCTTATACCTTTGTATGGGAATCATCATAAAAGCTGCTACCCCTACCCAAGGGTTAGAAACACCTTACGGAAGAAATACAGGCACACATGAGAGAGACACAGCTTGGCAGATTGTGTTCATGGCCAAAAAAATACTTGTCAGCATGCTTCTCTGAGTTCGTGGAAACTTTTTTGACAAAGAGGTCAATGTGAGTCTTCTGCCACCTGACAAACTGTTGTTTGCGATCATCTTATAATCATATATGTCATTTTCATGCTTTTCTGAGTTTTCCAAGTTTATTGCTGATGATAGCTTTTACCAAAAACTAATGAATTGTAGGAAGTTATATGTCGCATACATAAAGAAAGGAAACAAACACTTCTTATTGCTCTTGGAAGATGTATTTAATTCAAATTTTACAATTTGGATTCAGCATGAATTGCAATAAATGGATCTTCGGCAGAGTTACTAATAGAAAACTGAGCTGTGCCATCACTGGAAACATAGACTTTAATTCCTGTACAACTGTTACCAACTTTATCTCCAGAGATAACATCACAGTATGTGCCACCAGGAAGACCAGTTTGCAAAGTTGAAGATAATTGCCTGTAAAATAAAAGCTAAGATGTAACTTGAGTTCAACACAATTAAAAGCAGGAACACGGGCCATCTCTAAAACAAGCAGCTTAACTCTGAGCCGTAGAACTCTAAGAACTCTAAGAAGTCGGGGTCTCCGTGCAAAGAAAATATAACACAAGGACCTCTCCAGTGGGTGTAAATCGTTTGCTCAGGGCCAAAACTATTCTTAGAGAAAACACAGCAATTTCCCAGTCAGTAGGGAACATTATTTTTAAAAAATTTAAGGTCGAAGAGTATCATTGCAAATTGGACTGGATCGCCTCTCTTAGAGAAAAGTGCTTCTTGTGGTAAACGCAAGTATCTTAAATGTGTCCTCATCTGAGCACAAGAAAATACCGATTACTTCCAAGAATTTAAATTTGATTATTTCCTCAAAAATTTATTCTCTTCAAGAGAAGATAAAAAGTTGCTTGCATTTCTTTGAAGCAGTATATGGTTTTCAAAGGTAAAGCCTCTCATAAATCGATTTTGCTCTTCTCATCTACAAACGATAGAAATTAAAGAACCAGCCGTGGATTCTTTGATCAAGAAAGAGATGAATTTGATTTAGTTTTCATCAGTAAAATACAGTTTGGGCTAGAACGAGCTAAGCATGAGTGGCGGCAGACCCTGGACTGCTTGCAAAGAGGACTTCTGGGTATGTGAGGGAATCAACTGCTTGCAAAGAAGACTTCAGGTTATGTGAGGGAATCAATACACCTGAAGCAGAGAATGCAGGGAACACAAATGAAAAGTCAGTAAGGAGAAGTCTCAGAACTAAAACTCAAAAGATCTCCTGAGGTCGATCTTTGAATATAACATACATATTCTTTTTACATGTACTTTAAAAAACATTATTTGTCACAGAGAGATACGACAGTGAAAACAGAACTAGACAAACTCAAAAGCACTAGAGACCAGAATAGGCAAAAAAGAGAGAGAGAGAGAGAAAAGTGTTTTGGTCCTGAGGCAGAATTTATCTTGATTTCAACAAAGGCTGTAGTCATTCTTCCAGGGATTTCGCAACTTTTCTATTAACTACTTTGTGTATTTTGTGTGAAGTGTGTATATGTAAGCATATACACGGGCATCCTATCCATCTGCATATGATACACAAAAGTGCACGGAAAGTAATTGCTCAGAACAGAAAGCCCTTAGGAGAGGGCTTATGGGGAGCAGATCAAAAGAATAAAGCTATCTTTTTCTTTGGGCCCTTTTCTCATCACTATGTTTTCTTAATCCACTGACTAGAGGATGTTTCAGGTGAAAAATCTGAAAAAATCAGATTTTTTCACCTATGAAAAAATTAGGTGAGCAGAAAGAAAACAGCAATAAACCAAGAACATATAAAAGCATAAGCATTATTTCAAATGGGTATCAACTTACCAATCATCATTGTTAAAGACAATGAATCCTCTGTTTCCTCTTCCAAAAGCTACCTGGTTGCTTCCGTTATCCCACCAGTTTGCAAAAGGTTGGCCGTCCACCACGTTACGGAACCAAACCATGTTCCTAAGAGAAAATGGCATGGGAAACGTTGAGGAGTAATTCCATGGCTTCAGATAAAGTCTTCAGAAGGTTTATTATTAGAGGATACCTCTAAACAAGTAGTCTTACCTTATCTGACGCCATCGATGCTCACAGACCCAGTCATTGCCACAGGTAGTATCTGCATTAATAGTAACTTCCTTAATGACCCCGTTATTATTTGGTGGCCCAATCCAATCATTAACATCCTTGATTGGCAAAAAGAAATCATTTTAAAAGACGGCATGTTTAACACAGCCTGTTCCCCAAACTCAATCTGTTCTATTGGGGTCTTCATGGTGTCTTCATTTAGAATCCAACTCCTTCATTATTTTTACTTTTCTCCTTCCAAACTTCACCTCCTCTGGGCCCATATTTCAAACAAGGGTATGATTGGTTTTGGTTTTTTTTAACTCTCTCGTTTGCTTTCCAAGGAATTGCAATGATTTCTTAACATCACTTGTAGATAATGTAATTTCGTGGAAACGGCAAGGACTTTTGCGTCAGAAACAGCAGGTTCTATGACAACTGGCCAAGAAAACTTAGATAATATTCATCATTTCTCTGCCTGATTTTGCTCTTCTTAAAATGAAGCTTTTGCTTTGTTGCTATAACATTGAAATAATTTATGTAAAAATGCTTCAAAAAATCTGCTAAATAAATATTACTTTCTTTCATTCCTCCTTGTTGAGTAAGTGCACTAATCAAAACACCACAATAATCTTTACACACCTGACCAAACTTTTAATATTGTGCGTTTCTCTTTTAAATGTAGTTCTCTTTTTTCTTCAGTTTTTTGAAGCCCACACCCACTGCATGTGGAACTTCCTAGCCAGGGATCAAACCTGAGCCACCACAGTGACAATGCTGGATCTTTAACTTCTCAGGCATAGGGAACTCCAATACTGTATTCTTCCGACTGGTACTTTTAATCATTAAATAAACAACAGACTATGCCTAGGAAGGTTATCAGAGTGTGTCTTAAAATCATGCCGTATCATAAACAGTGGACAAATCAAACGTTTCTAGCATGCAGAAGTCCTAAAAAGTCTTGGAAATGTTATGGGAAGAGGGAGAATGGACTTATGCCATGACTCCTGCCATCAGAAATAGGGCCAGTTACTGAAAATTATAGGAAATAGGCTCAGGAGAAGGGGACATCTTCCAAATAGTAAAGCTCGCTAAAAACAAAACGAGGTCCTCCACAAAGGAATGAGCTTCCTAACTTGAAAGGGATCTAGAAGAAAGTAGATAAATACCTATCTTGGGTGCAATGAAGACGATTTTCTAATTCAGGTGTGAAGTTGCTACTTGAGGCTGCATGTGAAATCTTCCGATTAAAGAGGAAGTTTACCTCTAACTTTCCAAATACTTCAACACTCTATGTCTCAGTTCCTTTTTAAAATTACTGCTCAGATTCATGTCTTTGCCACATTGTCAAAACTTCTCTGCTCTTTCTCCTTCCTAGAACAGACTGCAAACAGCTCTTCTTTTAAGACACGCACTTTCCGTCTTCTTCTGTTTTCCCTACTGAACCTCCATTCGGCTAGGCAAATTCTCTGCACGCCAGTACAAAACATTTTAGAAACGGATTTAACAAATATTTGTTATCCTCCCTGTGCTGTGGGCAGGTACTTTTTAAAGGGGTTGGCAAGTGTGGCTTTTTCATCCTCATATCAATGCTATGAAGTAGGTCTTTATGAGAAGCATACTTATCTTACTCGCTGTATCCTTATTTTCAAGTGGGTTATTTGGGGGCAGGAAGTAGGCTCACCATATCTGGAAATAGCTGGCCCACTCTGGGTCAATAGAGACCTGTCGTTTTTATTTTTTAATATCCACCGTATTGCTAAAAGAGCCCTGCAACAGGCTGGCCTTCCCTAAATATTTGACAAAATACGTAGTGTATGTCACGGCATCATGTGCAAGTAAAACCTCTTCTCCTTGAGAAAAAGATATTTTTTGGACAACACCAAAACTTACTTGTCCATTCACAAAATTTCTTGCCCAACGGTAGCTTGACATCACTCGTGTGAATCCGTAAGGGTGGGCGAGCATAAATCCAACTGCCACTTTGTACAGTCTAAAAGGCACAGAATACCATCATCACAGAAGAAAACAATATTTTAATGTCATTCAAAGGGAGCTTCAAAATCGGGGAACTGTGTTTCCTACCTAGCGTCCCAGAATGTAAGAATAGATGCTCCCCCTGCTCCATGCCCTCGCTGGTTGTCATGGTTATCAACAAAGACAAGGGCTCTATCAGAGGGCATGAAACCCCAGCCTTCTCCCCAGTTCCTACAAAACAAACAAAAGAACGTTAAATTCAAATAAATGCATTCGTTCATAACAGTTGTAGAGTAACCTAACATGTCGTTCCTTCAGTAGAGCACCCTCCAATGAAATTCTCTAATGAAATGATTATTCTGTAGGGCCTTTGAAACATAAATTACATAGATATGTAATCCTCAGACACATTCCAGGTGTGTTTATATGTAGGAATACTTCAAGTACATTCATGTTACAGGTAGAAGATGTGTGTGACAAAAATTAGTTTCCAATAGTTTGGGTATATGATGATGGAGGTGGATTTCCAAAGGGTGAACGAACATTGATATCACACTCTACAGAATGACAAGTGGGGATGAAAGAAGGCTTACATACTGTATTCGTAGAAGATAAAGAGTTTATATATGAAATTAATTTCTTAATATATCTAAATTCTACAGTAGTACCACATTACAGCGACTTCATCCTTAATAGAATCTTCTGAATAAGAACCTAGCACTAACAGATTATATACCAATATTGGTCAAGGCTAGTAGAGTCCTCTAATACACAGATGCAAATCTCTACGTTTTGGCTTTCTAGACATACTTCCTTGTGACTGACATTCTAAATAAGAAATATAATCAATTGCAGTCTGGGGAATTATACCACAGTATTAGTCAATGAATCCGTGAAAGACATCTGCCTTGAGAAGGTAACCCGTGTTGGGGTATGGCACAAATATGTGTGAAGTAAATCAAAGTATAATTCACATTTCACTTACTTCAAGTAAGACATCTTCTCTCCACTCCACTTGCGCACAACGGTGCCCAGTTTTGCACCGTATTTAAATTCTGTCACGCGGCCATTTCCAAAGTACTCACTGCTTTTAATTGCCTCACCACCCAAATCAATCACCTAGTAGAAATGGAGACGAAACTCTCATGTTAAGGAAGAACTTTAACAAGGTAAACTAACACTACCCAGACAATAGCTTTATACTGTCTGTGTTGCACCAAATGCCCCTAACGGTTTTCCTTATAGCAAGATTCCTGTTTCTTTGCTACACCTATGCTTCTATGGAGAACAGTTTGGAGATACCTTAGAAATCTATACATAGAACTTCCATATGACCCTGCAATCCCACTCTTGGGCATCTATCCGGACAAAGCTCTACTTAAAAGAGACACATGCACCCGCATGTTCATTGCAGCACTATTCACAACAGCCAGGACATGGAAACAACCCAAATGTCAATCGACAGATGACTGGATTCGGAAGATGTGGTATATATACACAATGGAATACTACTCAGCCATAAAAAAGGATGACATCATGCCATTTGCAGCAACATGGATGGAACTAGAGAATCTCATACTGAGGTAAATGAGCCAGAAAGACAAAGACAAATACCATATGATATCACTTATAACTGGAATCTAATATCCAGCACAAATGAACATCTCCTCAGAAAAGAAAATTATGGACTTGGAGAAGAGACTTGTGGTTGCCTGATGGGAGGGGGAGGGAGTGGGAGGGATCGGGAGCTTGGGCTTATCAGACACAACCTAGAATAGATTTACAAGGAGATCCTGCTGAATAGCATTGAGAACTATGTCTAGATACTCATGTCTAGAACAGATTTACAAGGAGATCCCGCTGAATAGCATTGAGAACTATGTCTAGATACTGCAATGTATACATCTAAGGATAACCTGACGCCCTTGCTGTACAGTGGGAAAATAAAAAAAAATTAAAAAAAAAGAAAGTACAAGTGATGGGACAAAATGACCTGTACTCCTGTGAAATACTGGCCTCATGTAGTCTCACATGTCAATGATAAGAGTAGCTCACACGTATAGCAGCACTTCATATCTGCATGACGATATTTCTACGTGGTTGATAAATATTAACTCTTTAATCCTTCAAAGACATTACCATGACCCCTTTCGATTAATTTTGGAAAAAAAAAAATTGCTACCCAGAGAAGTTAGTTAGCCTAAACCAACACAGCTGAGAGTGCTAGAGCCAAGAGTGAGTCACACAGACTAGCTCAGGACAACAACTGCATTACCACCCGTCATCTCGAATGCTCTCTGGGCAGCTGATAAATGCCACAAGCTGTCTGCAGGCTAAGGAGATTCTCCGCGTTTGTATCAAACACCCCTTGTGATACAGCTAGATGTGCTACCTCTGACTCGAAGGGGGTTAAAGAACACCCTACTGTGTAAATGCTGTAGCCACTAATCTACACAGAAATGGTACTTTCAGTGAAACCCGCTACTGCTTTTCTAACGAATTACATTACAGGGTTTCCCATGCACGTATACACATTGAGGTACCTCCTGGAATATGAAAGGTCGACTTCCGGCAGGGAACCAGTTGGTGTTTAGGTTGTGAAGTTTATCCAAAACTGCTTTTATGTCTCCAGGCCACATGTGCTTAGAAGCATCAATTCGGAACCCTGCTACACCAATGTCAATGAGTTTGTTTAGATAATCAGCAATCATGGAGCGCACATAATCTTTTTCCAGTGCAAGATCAAGAAGACCAACCAGTTGACAATCTCTGACCTATTGAGGCAAAAATGGAGTGACTCATACAGAAAACATCATCTTTCCCTGAGCATTCACCTGACTATGCATTCATTTACTCATTAACAGACATTCCTTTACTGCATTCTAGGCCTTGGTCTCTGAGGAGACTGCCATCCTCATATGCGCATGCCTGGAACATATTTTCTAGCATGAAAATGGAGAAGGTAGGAAGTAAAGAGGATGAGCTTTTTCACTGGGAGAAATTTAATTTGGAAAACACTATTTTAAGCATTGCCCTGAAATTCCTTTTATTTCACTGTGTTTCTTTTCATGGCCCCATCTCTAGCCTTTGGAAGTGCCCAGGCCAGGAGTCCAATCAGAGCTGCAGCTGTGACTGATACCACAGCCTGGGGCGATGCCAGACCCTTACCCCACGAAGCAAGGCCAGGGATCATACCCACATCCTCATGGACACTCTGTCTGGTTACTAACATGCTAAGCCACAGAGGAACTCCAGGTTCTCATTTTAACAGTCAGACTTGGAACCCTGTTTTCCTAAGGAATCTGGACTAATAGCTTTTAAATGGAGAGCAATAAGCTACTTGCTGAGAAGCACAGATAGTTCTTGCTTTTTTAATTTTTTTACTTACTTGATAAGGATCATTATAGCTCTCGATTCCTCCACTTGCAGTTTTACATTTACCATCGTTAAAATCCCAAGCAGAGTATGGGACTGCTGGAAACTCCCTGTTTCCAGGGTTGCAATAACTTCCACAAGTGGTGCCCGTTCCTGCAGCTGCACCACTTCCACACATATGATTAATGACAGCATCCACATAAATACGCACCTGAAAGTCAAAGGTTCCATTTCAGGTTACCTTCTAAAGAGGCAGAAATTAGAAGACTCCTGATCAAGGTGTACCGCATGTTAGCAACACTCTAAGATACCTCTTCCTTATCTTATACCTTAGCTTCCCAGAAGAGCAAAGGTCAAGTGTGAGAGGAAATCACTGGGAAGGCCCACAGGCGTTCTAGCCATTTGGCCAACTACCTGCGTGTGGGATACACTGAGAGAACCCCAAACTACCATAACCACGAAAAAAAGCACAGCCTTTTTATGGTGGTCAGTAAGAATCAGCTGAGGCCGGAGCGATTATTGACTTTTGACATGTCCATAGGTCGTCCTTAGAAATAAGCAGCCAGTCTCTACCACCTGTGTAGGGTCAGAAGAAGGAAGAGTAGATATTCTCGCTCATTACACTCCTCCTCAAAGAGAAAATAATTATGGCATTATTTACCATCAAAGGACCTACAGGAAGGAAGACCCCAAAATTATGGGTGGGGACACGAGCCACATTAAGGCAACAGCAAAACCTGTAACTAGAATTCCAATTTCTCACTCCAAAACAAGGTCCCCCAGAAAAAGTCATACGGGGTCAAAGTTGATATTCTGCTTCATCAGTAAGTTCATGGCCTTAAACTCTTACTTATATCTCCTGTAGTAGACAGAGGGCACATACTCAAATGTTTACCAAAGTCGAACATAAGACAACAATTACATTTGAGTTTAGAGCTAAAGCATGCAGTGGACCTGGAAAGTATAGGAAAACTGTTCTTCTCAAGAGGAAATTGAGACAGGAGAGAGAAATGAGTTCTCTACACAAGATTTTTAAAGGAAGCTTTAATTCACTTACGCCAACGTTGTTACATCTAGTCACCATATCTCTGAATTCATTTTCATTTCCTGATCTGGTACATAACTTGTAACTCACTGGTTGGTATCTCTCCCACCAAGGTCTTGAAGGGTTAGTGACTACTATATTTTCATTGGGGGGGGAGACCTGCAAATAAAACAACCTTAATAAGTATCAATTATGGCTCACTCTGTATCGCTGACCATCCTGGAAACTATTCAGTAACACAGTATTTTTTTCTTTTCTGAATCTTTGTATATGCTGCCACCGTTCTTTACAACCAGGTAAGAATATCAATATCACAGCGGAAATGTCCTGCTTAAAAAATATGGTATTAGAAATAAAACAGTGAGTTGCCAACAATTTCACGTGTGTTTCTTCTTCAGAAAACTGTTTTACTTCGCCTGCTTAACCTGTGAACTAACGTCCCAGCTTCACAGACACAGATCGCAATGCCTTTTACTCTAGGCACGGCAAAATCTCCAATTTATACTGCGAACCATACCCACCTGTACCCCTCCAAATCCTTTGGGGCCCAAATACCGCTCACATTCAAGAGCAATGTCAACCCAGCGCCATTCAAACAGATGGACAATAGACGTTCGTCCAGACTGGGTTTGTGGGGCATACTGGGCCCAGCAGAACCCAAAGGCTGAAAGCAGCAGAAACAACTTCATTTTGCTCTGAGGTTGTCAACGGTCTTCCCGGCAAGTATTTATAATCCTGCAAGAAGCATATTTTACAAAGCAAATATTGACATGAATAAATACTTAGAGCACAAACCGTGAATGCATACTCCAAAAATAACTATTGATAATTACACTAAACAGGTGAGGAACATCCCGAAAATCTCCCAGGAATACTATCTAAATGACCTTTTCAGACAATGTTTTCCTTACTGAGGGAACAGCAAGTTTTGAAACATCTGGCATGTTATCTACAGAAAGGCCTTAATCATGTATTGTTTAGGTAGGATTAGATCTTATTTCTGAAGTCCTTCACTGACAGAGGCGGAATTAGAGCCAACTGAATTCACAGTCACAATGGTGCCCTAACTGTCTGTAAACACGTGCAATGTTTCCATTGTAAAAAGACACATGTTATTCAACTCAGTTCGGTTGGTACCTCCTACCCCAGTTGTTAGATACTTGAGATTCTCCACTAAGATTTAGGAAGTTATCTGGAAGTGAAATGACCACGACTTTAGGAGTCAGATTTTTTTTTCCCCACGCTTACATTAACGCATGTGAAAATGCACTGGCTGTAGCAGGAAAGAATGGACTTTTTTTTTTTTCTCCTTCTAGCAAAAAGTCCCTTATATGTGCTAAAACACTAAGTTAATGAATCCACATCTATTTTCCTTCGTAAGGTACAAGAAATCCTAGTAAAGACATAACCGTACAGGTGGGAAAAACCTAATCCATTCATCCAACAGGTAGTGGCCGAGTGCTTTTGCTAAATGCCGGCATGATACTCAGGATACAAGGATAAACAAGACAGACAAGACTCTTGTTCTCAGGCAGTCTACATTCTAGGGGAAGGTAAGGAAAATATAGCAGGAAGGAATGATAACAACAATGATACTAAGTTAAAGAGAGCAGTGAGAACTAGCATGAACCCACGGTGCAGTAGAAGGGAAAAGGACTGACCCATCCGGATATTTTAGACTGGAAATAGTCAGGAAAGCTGTTTCAGAGGGAGTGATTGTCAACCAGAACTGGAAGGAGTAGAAGGACCCACTTATTTGAAGATCAGAGGAAAAGCAGTCTCCATAGAGGAAAGTGCAATAGCAAAAGCCCAAGGTAGGAACAACCATGGGATACTCAAGTGACACTGAACAAACTTTCAACATCAGTGCAGCTAAACATGTGTGAGTGACAAAGGGAAGAGTAAAATGAGATGAAATCAGAGAGGTAGGCCAGATCATGTAGAACCTTGTAGAACATAAGGAAAGAGAGGGCTTTTGAGGCTGAAAGAAGATGAGTGAAGAGATTCTGATTTCCTTTCCAAGAAAACCATTCTTGCTCTGCTGTGAAAAACCGGATTATAGGAGGACACGACTGGGGGCCAAGAGATCAGGTAGGCTTTTGTAGTGGTCCACGAAAGAGGAAAGTGGCTGCTCTAGGGCCCTGATAGAATATATCTCAGAGGTGGAGAAGCAATCGGTTTATCGATAGATTAGCACCGAAGACTGGGGGAAAGAGAAAAATTGAAGAAACAGGTATCTGATGACACCATTTACTAAGATGAGGAAAAGTGAGGAAGTACTAGCTTTGTGGAGGGGGTTCCGAGAGCACTCTGTGAATCCCAACACTCTCCTTCGGTCCCTCCTCCAGCCCACATCGTGAACATACTCCGTGTCCTATTTTTCTCATTCAGTTCCAGCTGCTGTAACAAGAATGCCATATAGGCTGGATGGCTTAGCACAAATATTTCTTTCTCACATTTCTAGAGGCTGGGAAACCCAAGACTACACTATCAGCAGCTCCAGTGTCTTGCGAAAGCCCCATTCCATGTTCACAGACAGCAAGCTTCTTGTATCCTCACGGAGTGTGGAGCTCAGAGATCTTGATTCTCCTTCTCTTCGTACAAGGACACTAACCCATCATGGGGCCTCCACTCTCATGATGTCACTTTGACCTAAGTTGTTCCCAAAGACCCCACAGCCTAATACCATACCATTGGGAGTTGGGAGTTCAATATTTCAAATTGTTAGAGGGGCGGAACACAAGTGCAGAGTCCCCAGTATACATCTCCTGCAAAAAATAAATGTTATCCATATTTGACAAGCAATTTTATTCTTTCATGACTTTCCAGGGCTTTTCTTCTTTCTTGTATCACCCTTCAATAGCTAGTAACTACTCCTACTTTCATATGCAGTTGAAAAAATACCTTTATGAAACTTATATTGATATTCTCAGCCAGAGTTAAGCACTCCTCTGTATGGCAGGTTTTAACCTATGGGATGTTATTGATATTGGATTAATGTTATAAAAAGTAAGGATTTACATGACTGTCATCCTGGATAAGCCTTATTAAGAGCAGATTTCATATTTAATATTCCTAGAAAAACAAACAGCACGATGGTTCATGTGACCAATAAATGGTTTTAATACAATTATTCTGAACAGAAATGTGCTACGTGTGTCAAAGTTACTCTAGTTTTTGAAGAGTGATGGTGAAGAAATGTAAAAAGTTAATTTGTACATTGTTTACTTGTTGTGAGAAATGAAATTTATTATTAACATTAAATTTTCCAGGGGCTTTTTTTTTTTAGTTTATTCTAATCTGGCTACAAATTTTTTAAATAATATTTATGTGGGAGAAGGCAACTTGGCGGAAGAGTAGGGGGACATGCTCGCCCTCTCCCACAAACACACAATAAAAACCCATATCTGTGTGAGGTTAAGCAATTCACACAGAACAGCAATTTGTCGCTGGCAGAAGAACCTAAACTTCAACAACGGCAAGAATCTCATGACATAACTGGGCAAAACAAGAGAAAAGAGGAGAGTGAGAGAAAGGGAATCGGGGCTGGACATGCACTCCCGAAAGGGAACTGTGGAGGAGAAAGGGATCCTATGCCCTGGAAAGTCACCTACCCGATGGAAAGATCAACCAAATGGGAGGAATCTCCAGATGCAGAGAAGTGCACAGTAGTAAGTCTGAGATCTGAAGAGCAGAGTGAGAACTGAACAGATCATCCAAACTACTTGCACAGTCACCAAAAACCAAGAGGCTTCGATGGGGGCTGGACACGAGACCTTGGCTCTGGAGATTAGTCCCGGAAACGGGCTAGGGTGGGCGGTGCAGAGACTGCCTGGGGGACTAGGAACTGGTCAGTCAGACTGGCAGGGCAGAGACCACTCTGGGGGACTAGGAAGCGATCTGTCAGATTGGCGGGGCAGAGACTGCCTGGGAGTCTAGAAAGCTGAGCGTTGCGGGTGGAGGGAGCAATACGTTTAGGGTTGGGGAATGGAAAGCCACCTCAGAGGGAACCTGGGAGAAGAGCTGGATCTGCAGGAGAGACAAGGCACCAGTGTTGGGGAAGGGAGAGGAGGAGGGGTGGGCTGCCACAGCATACTTCCCATGCCACAGCGAGCTCACTTGCCCTCCAGTTATCAGAAAGCTCTGCTTCCCAGTGCATTCCCCTCCAACCCCTACCCCATGCACACGCACTGGACCTGAGACTGCCTGCCATCCTGGAGGGCTGGCCTCACCATTTGTGGGAAGCCGACCACTGCCCGGGCTTTCCCTGCCCTGGCCTGCCTGCCCTCTGAGGGCGGGAGCAGCTAACTGGGCCACTGAGAACCCAAGGGGCTCTTCCCCAGGGCAGCTGGAATTGGAAGGACCACCTCAGAATGGAGGCAGATTTTGCACGGCTGGGCCAAGCTTGTTCTAGCTTTTCTGGGCTGTGGGGGCTCTTGCAGGGGGGCTGGCAGGGCGGGGTAGCTGTTCCATGGGACTGCAGCACCCCCGGAGGGTGGGAGCTGCTAGCTGGGCCGGGGTTGCTGGGTGCTGCCTGGAAAAGGCCCGAGTAGCAATACTCATATCAGACAAAATAGACTTTAAAATAAAAGACATAAAGAAAGACAAAGAAGGACACTATTTAATGATTAAGGGGTCCATCCAAGAAGAGGATATTACTCTCATCAACATATATGCCCCAAACACAGGAGCACCCAGATACATACAACAAATAGTAACAGACATAAAGGGAGAAATTGATGGGAATACAATCATAGTAGGAGACTTTAATACCCCACTCATACCAATGGACAGATCCTCTAGACACAAAACCAATAAAGCAACAGAGATCCTAAAGGAAACAATAGAAAAGTTAGACTTAATTCACATCCTCAGGACACTACATCCAAAAAAACCAGAATACACATTCTTCTCAAGTGCGCATGGAACATTCTCAAGAATCGACCACATATTGGGACACAAAGCTAACCTCAACAAATTTAGGAGCACAGAAATTATTTCATCCATCTTCTCTGACCACAATGGCATGAAACTAGAAATCAACCACAGGAAAATAAATGAGAAAAAATGTACTACATGGAGACTAAACAACATGCTACTGAAAAACCAATGGGTCAATGAGGAAATTAAGAAGGAAATTGAAAAATACCTTGAGACAAATGATCATGAAGACACATCTCAAAAACTATGGGTTGCTGCAAAAGCAGTGCTCAGAGGGAAATTTATAGCAATACAGGCCTTTCTCAAAAAAGAAGAAAGATCCCAAATTGACAACTTAACCCTCCACCTAAACGAATTAGAAAAAGAAGAACAAAAAAGACCTAAAGTCAGCAGAAGGAAGGAAATTATAAAGATCAAAGAGGATATCAATAAACTAGAGATTCAAAAAACAATAGAGAAAATTAATAAAACCAAGAGCTGGTTCTTTGAAAAGGTAAACAAAATTGACAAACCCCTGGCCAGACTCACTAAGAAGAGGAGACAAAGAACCCAGATAAACAAAATTAGAAATGAAAAAGGAGAAATCACAATGGATATTGCCGCAGAAATACAAAAAAACCACAAGAGAATACTATGACCAACTATATGCCAACAAAGTTGACAATTTGGAAGAAATGGACAATTTTCTCAAATCTTACAGCCTGCCAAAACCGAATCAAGAAGAAACAGACCAACTGAACAGACCAATCGCTAGAAATGAAATTGAAGAGGTCATAAAAACACTCCCTGCAAATAAAAGTCCAGGGCCAGACGGCTTCACAGGCGAATTCTACCAAACATATAAAGAGGATCTGGTGCCCATTCTCCTCAAACTTTTTCAAAAGGCTGAAGAAGGAGGAACACGCCCAAAGACATTCTATGACGCCACCACCACCCTAATTCCAAAACCAGACAAAGATGCCACCAAAAAAGAAAACTATAGGCCAATATCTTTGATGAATATAGATGCAAAAATTCTCAACAAAATCTTAGCCAACTGAATCCAACAACATATCAAAAAGATCATACACCATGACCAGGTAGGGTTCATCCCAGGTTCACAAGGATGGTTCAACATATGCAAATCCATCAATGTCACACACAACATGAACAAAAGTCAAAAACCACATGATCATCTCCACAGATGCAGAAAAAGCATTTGACAAAGTCCAACATCCATTCATGATAAAAACTCTCGCCAAAGTGGGTATAGAGGGAACATTCCCGAACATAATCAAAGCCATTTATGACAAACCCACAGCAAATGCAATATTCAATGGAGAAAAATTGAAAGCCTTCTCACTCAAATCTGGAACAAGACAGGGATGCCCACTCTCACCATTGCTATTCAACATAGTTTTGGAAGTCCTAGCCACAGCAATTAGACCAACAAAAGAAATAAAAGGCATCCAAATAGGAAGAGAAGAGATAAAACTATCACTGCATGCAGCCAACATGACACTATACATAGAAAACCCTAAGGACTCAACCCAAAAACTACTTGAACTGATTAATAAATTCAGCAAAGTAGCAGGATATAAGATTAACATTCAGAAATCAGTCACATTTCTGTATACCAACAATGAAATACTAGAAAAGGAATATGAAAATATAATACCTTTTAAAATTGCACCTCACAAAATCAAATACCTCGGAATATACCTGACCAAGGAGGTAAAGGACTTATATGCTGAGAACTATAAAATTTTAATCAAAGAAATCAAAAAAGATGTAAAGAAATGGAAAGATATTCCATGTTCATGGAATGGAAAAATCAATGTTGTAAAAATGGCCATGCTACCCAACGCAATCTACAGATTCAATGCAATCCCTATCAAATTACCCAGGACATTTTTCACAGAACTAGAACAAACAATCCAAACGTTTATATGGAACCACAAAAGACCCAGAATCGCCAAAGCAATCCTGAGAAACAAAAACCAAGCAGGGGGCATAACTCTCCCAGACTTCAAGCAATATTACAAAGCCACGGTCATCAAAACAGTGTGGTACTGGTATCAAAACAGACAGGCAGACCAATGGAACAGAATAGAGAACCCAGAAATATACCCAGACACCTACGGTCAATTAATCTTTGACAAGGGAGGCAAGAACATAAAATGGGAAAAAGAAAGTCTGTTCAGCAAGCATTGATGGGAAACCTGGACAGCTGCATGCAAAGCAATGAAATTAGAACACACCCTCACACCATGCACAAAAATAAACTCCAAATGGCCGAAAGACTTAAATGTAAGACAAGACACCATCAAACTCCTAGAAAAGAACATAGGCAAAACACTCTCTGACATCAACCTCATCAGTATTTTCTCAGGTCAGTCTCCCACAGCAAAAATAAATCAATGGGACCTCATTAAACTGAAAAGCTTTTGCACAGCAAAGGAAACCCAAAAGAAAATGAAAAGACAACTTACAGAATGGGAGAAAATTGTTTCAAACGATGCAATGGACAAGGGCTTAATCTCTAGAATATATAAGCAACTTATACAACTCAACAGCAAAAAAGCCAATCACCTAATGGAAAAATGGGCAAAAGACCTGAATAGACTGTTCTCCAAGGAAGATATATAGATGGCCAATGAGCACATGAAAAAATGCTCAACATCGCTGATTATAAGAGAAATGCAAATCAAAACTACCATGAGATACCGCCTCACACCAGTTAGAATGGCCATCATTAATAAGTCCACAAATAACAAGTGCTGGAGGGGTTGTGGAGAAAAGGGAACCCTCCTACACTGCTGGTGGGAATGTAAACTGGTACAACCACTATGGAGAACAGTTCGAAGATACCTTAGAAATCTATACATAGAACTACCATATGACCCAGCAATCCCACTCTTGGGAAAATATCTGGACAAAACTCTACTTAAAAGAGACACAATCACCTGCAATTTCATAGCAGCACTATTCAAAATAGCCAGGACATGGAAACAAACCAAATGTCCATTGACAGATGATTGGATTCGGAAGATGTGATATATATACAAAATGGAATACTACTCAGCCATAAAAAATAATGACATAATGCCATTTGCAGCAACATGGATGGAAAAAGAGACTCTCGCACTAGTGAAATGAGTCAGAAAGACAAAGACAAATACCATATGATAACTGGAATCTAATATCCAGCACAAATGAACATTTCCACAGAAAAGAAAATCATGGACTTGGAGAAGAGACTTGTGGCTGCCTGGGGGGAGAGGAAGGAAGTGGGAGGGATCGGGAGCTTGGGCTTTTCGGATACAACTTGGAATGGATTTACAAGGAGATCCTGCTGAGGAGCATCGAGAACTATGTATGGATACTTACATCGCAACTGAACAAAGGGTGGGGAAAAAAATGTATACATGTAAGACTAACTTGGTCCCCATGCTGTACAGCATAAAAAAAATTAAAATAATAATAAAGAAATATTTATGTGGTTTTCATTATATTTCTATTGGACCCCTGATGTGGCACCTTTCCCATGTTAAATCACAGAAAGGACGCATCCACACACAAAGACAAATAACAATAATAAAATGAAGGATATGATCACTATCTTAAAAGAGACATGAGGAACGTGCTTTAGTATTTCATTAACAGGAAAATCCTTGGTGATCCATGGTAATAGGTAAAAGTGACCTGAAGAGTGGGTTTGATTTTAACCAAAAGAGATAAGGTGATATGGCTTCTACCTAAGAAAACAATACATCCACTGGGCAAGGAGAACAGCAGGAAATCAATACACCTTCGAAGAACATTAGTTAGACAGGGAGGACCCATCCTTTTACATAGGGCTTACAGTAGGAAAGCTATACCGGGGGTCTCTCAAAGTCAGGGAGAAGAAAGCTTTCTTTTGAAAGCTATGTCCAGCTAGAGAAGGCTTCTATCCATTTGTTTGTTTTTCAGCAGGAAGGTAACATGATTAGAGCTTTTGGAGTAGACCAAATGGATTGAAAGATGAAGATAAAGGAGACAGAAAAAAAGGAACACCTGTACGGGAGTAAAACAGAGTAGTGATGGAAATGGGAACTAGGGAGACTCGCTGTGGCTCAAGAGGATCAGCAGCATCTCTGTCCTGGCACAGTGGGTTAAGGATGTGGCATTGCCACAGCTGTGGCGTAACTCACAACTGCAGCTTGGATATGAGTCCTGGCCCAGGAACTGCATAGGCCTCTGGGCAGCCAAAAAAGAAAAAGGAAAGAAGAAAGAAAAGGGAAGAAAGGGAAGAAAGGGAGGAAAGGAAGGAAGGAAGGAAGGAAGGAAGGAAGGGAGGGAAAAGGAAATCTGAACGAGAGTTCCAGCAATCACAATTAATACTAGGAGACTATGGTAAAATGGTAACAAGAAGTGCCACCCTAGGAATGACACTTGCCAGCATCCCTATGTTTGTGGAATCTCTTCCTACACAGCCTATGGAATTGGTTTATAACTTGTTTGGTCCAGAAGAATGTCAGCAAATAAGACACAATAAACGTCTGACTAGCATCTGCACAGTGGGTCTTGATCTCTTGAAAATCTGCGATGGGAACTGTGACGCTAACTGGGATGCAAGGCCACATGGGGAGCTCTAATTGTCCCAAGCCATCCCAACCATGTGAGCTGATCCTCCAGCTGACTGTGGCTGAATGATTACTCCAGAGGCAAACCAGCAGAAGAACCACCTAGTCAACTTACACAAACGCAAGACATCATAAATTTCTGCTATTCAGCAAGAACTAATTGATACCGAGAGGAGAGAGGCAGTAGATGTAGCGGAGCTAATTCTACAGAAGTAGGGGAATAGAGAAAAGGAAGGGTCAAAAACAACGCTGCAATTTAAAGTTTACTGAGTGGAACAGTGACAACGCTCACAGTGCAATCTAGAGGCAGACTTGGTTTAGGGAAACGGAGGAGCTAATACAGGATATACTGAGCTTGACATATCAAAAAGCATTAGACAAGAAAAAAGACGACAGACAGATTTGGCAGTTTCCAGCAAGAAAATGATGGTTTCAGAAACGGCACACGAAATATTTAACAAACTGTTTTAGGACAGACAGCAGCCAGTCAGAACAGCTGCTATCCATAAGCAACTAGTATGCATGGCCCAAACCACTTGGTGGAATTATCGGGCCTGTAGAGCAGGGCCCTCAGGAGTCGACAAGGTACACACAGAGATGTTGAATCCACCATCACAATTTGGGGCAAAGCCCAGCAGCCAATAGATGGGGCAGGTAGGAGGCAGCATATAAAAAGGTGCCTTCAAAGCAGGGAGAGGAGTTTAATTCCCTCCCTCCCCGCCCCCCTCCCCAAAAAGCTTTTCACAAACAAATAGGAAGAGAAACATTGCAAGGAAGGCAAAAGACTAGCTGCATGTAGATGTGTATTAGAAAGACAATAGAAGACTGACTAGGTAGAGGATGATATTGGACTGATGGTGATAAGGAGTTGAGAATTAGAGAAGAGGGGCATCATTGGAACTTCACACTGACTCATGGTTACAAATGTTAAAATTGTAACGGTTAAGAACATGGCCTTAGGAGTTAACCTCTAAGGTACACCCTGACCCTGCCACTTATCAGCTGTGGGATCCTGGCAAGTACTATCTCTAAATCCACCTGTGAACTAAAACATGGATCGTGTACCTCACAGAGCCCTTATGAAGAGTAAATGGATTAACACAGGCAGAGCTGTTACCACAGTGCAGAGACACAGGAAAAGCTCGAGGCATTTGGTTGCTGTAACGCTGGTGTTATTAAAGTATGGTTATCTTTACCTCTGCTGCTATTCAAACTGCTGCAAACTCAGGTTCTCTTCCCACTTTCACTTATCATCACTTGGACATTCTGTCTTTTCATTCCACTCTTCCCAAATTCTAGTAACACTTTCTCTATCTCGGGAGTATTTTCAATATCCCCCAGAGGAACCTACGGGATATGAAAATGAGAAGGAACCAGCCATGTTTTCCACCTTCAATTTTTTCCCACATTTTCTTTTCTTTTGCTTTCTTCCTTGCTTGCTCTCTCGCTCTCTTTTTAGAAAATCTTCAGCGCTTTTGGCAAAGTACATGTTAGTGTGAAGTAGCTTCTCAGCATTGCCTCATCAGTTACCTCTGAACTGTTCTTTAAATAACAAGTGTTTTCCACAAAGTGTTTTAAAATTGTGTTAAAGGATCACTTTCGGACAATATCTGGCAAATTTTATTAGCATCCCAGCATAGATGGAGATATCTAATCATCTAAGCTCCTACCCAAGGATCAACCAAGGATCCACATCTAAAGTGTATTTAGAGGTGTGAAGTAAAATCTGCAAGCACATTCTGACATCTTTGGCATCACAAACAAAACAAAAAAATAAGAACTTGAAATAACTGTTATGTCTACTTCCCATTACAGTTTTCCTACAATGGTTCTCCTCAGAAAAGCTATTCACAGTTAATGATACTTGCATCACTACTCTGTTGCTCACACCACATAGTTCCTGGATTTCCATAAAAGAAACTTTTTTTAAAAATTCAAATATCTAGTGGTTACTATAATGTGCAAAATGAGATGTCTTGGGAATTCCAAAAAAAATTAAATAGGATATTTGATAATATCTCAGCACCAAAGCAATACTCCTGAGGGAGTGCTTCTATTTGAAGTTTTAGCAAAACACCTGCAATGTGAAGAACGAAAAATTTTTTGTTAACTCGGAGCTATCAAAAAGTTTGTTAGTTACTGATATTCTCAAGTGTTTTTTGCTCAATCAGTATTATATAAGAGGCTTTTGTTATTTTATTCACTGTGCCCAATATAAGTGGCACTACAGGGGATAGGCTCTAAGATAAATTCATGATTTCTCTTAACATACTGAATGCCATAAATTTAGTGACTTAGCTTCAAGCCTGATTAAAGTGCACCAAAACGGTGACATAAATAAAATAAAGAAGATCTACTAAAATGTTAGAAAAAAACAGAAGTAGGCAACAAACTTGTATAATTCTATAGCTTCCTTTCTACTTATAGATATAGTAGTTACCTATTTTCAAAGCTCATATCCTCTATCCAAAGTGACTTCACATCTCAGATGTGATTGGGCAGATACAAATATCTTCTAACATGTAAATAAATTAAAGCCAACCAAGAAGAGACAAGTTATCCTCCCTCACCATTTATAGCTACTAGCCCGGATACCTCTTAAATATCTTCATAGCAAATAACATCATAAAATATTTTAATGGAAATACTTTCAATGTCACGGTTACACTCGATATTTTATCACATATTTATCTCCAAGTGTTTTTTTTTTCTTTCTTCCCATTTTGCCAGTTTTCAAGGTTCTAGAGGTTGAGGTAGTGTTATTACTATAGTACTTGGTCGAGTTAGTAGTTTCTTGTACCAAAAAACGCCATAATTTATCTTCTAAATTTGATACTGAATTACGTACAAAATTCTCAAAACAGTATCCTGTCATCCCTGAAAAAAAGGAAACAAAAAGGAAAATAAACTCAAGCTCAGCTTCACAAGTCACATGTGAAGATTAGAGAAGCAAAAGCAAAGATAATCAAGTTTGCATACCAGATTTATGACACATAAATACTTTGAGCCAAAGTCCAGATGCATTGCAAATACAAATAATACGTTTTGCGCTGCTGGAAATTGAAACCTGAGTTGTCAACAAGCCTAAAATAAACTGCCAACAGTTGAACAATAGCAAAGCATACGTCAGAAAACACTTATTTCAAGACACAAAGAGAGGGGGGAGCTATATGACATTCAAAAATACCTTTAAATAACTTACCACATCAACTTCCCTAAGTCAGCAATCTCCCAGACCCAGAGCTCAGTGTTTTCATTTATTAAAAAAGCAGAACCACACAGCTCTGATTTTGCTTTGTCTTCAATTAGGACAAATGCTGACCTTAGATCTTTAGAGATTTCCTAGAATAATTTTCATTTCAATAGGTGTTGTTATGGCCCTGCTTTAATTCTCCAAACCTAATCCATACAGAGTCTAATCTAAACACCACAACAGCACCAGATTGGCCATTATCACTCCTGCTTCCTAGCAAATCACCGACTTCCCTCTTCTAGCTCAGTTTGCTGCCCTGCCACTTCTTCAAATTACACTGTACCTTTTCAGTTGCTCGCTTTCTCTTTTTCTTCTTCTTTCGTTCTCAGTAGCCTCTCTCAGTGCGGGGAGCCGAGAAGATACAAGAAGCCGAGGAAGGGAGCTCGCCTGAACGGTGCAGTTCCGAGGGCAGTCTCCTAATCAGGAAAAGCGGCCTGTCTGAATGGTACCATTCTGAGGGCAGGTTCCTAAACAAGGGGATGCCGGCCTGTAGGGCACAATTCCGAGGACAGGCCCCAGAAGACAATAAGGCTCGCCTGCTGACATAGGTGGAAAACTAAATTTCCCAGGATAAATTCCCATTTTGTGTTGCTGCGTGGGGCTTGTCCCATGGATAACTTAGTCTTTTCTGTTATTCACCTGCTATTCAGTTTTCCTCAGTCTTTCCTGATTATTTACTGATTATTCTTATTTCCCATTCTTATCTTCCTGTGGTGATTTGTGATTTAACAAAGTTACAACAGTAATATAGTAAGAATTTCATCCTGAAGGATTTTCCCCTATTTTAATCCAACTTAGTTAAAACATAGTGTTTATCTATTAACTAGTTATGTAGTAAACTTTAGAGTCAGGATTTTATGAGACCCATAGAAGTTAGCCATATATTATCCAAAAAACCTAGCTGTGAGTTTTGTCTTTGATTTTAAAAGCTTTTAAGTGATAGCTAGTTTAGTTAAGTTGGCTTATATTTACTTACACTGTCTCCCTGCCATAACGCTTTGAATAAGCACCAGTCTACAAACAAGGTTTGTGAATGCCAAATTCTTGTGTCTGTGAACTCTTCAGATTGTAAAGACTGGCTGGTCATGGGATGATTTGTACTGTCTCCTCCTTTCCACACGATGTATTGTACCTAATTGCCCCTAAATTGTACTCACTAAGTTTAGTTAAGACAGAGATCTTAAAACATGATGTATTGTACCTAACTGCCCCTAAATTGTACCCACTAAGTTTAGTTAAAACAAAGATCTTAAAACACGATGCATAGCTGCTATACCATGTAATAGTTAACCAATGTACTTTTAACACTGTGATGTAATCTGCAGCAAAAAACTGTCTATATAATCAACCACTGTTGCCAATAAAATTTTGAGCAGTCCAGCGCCCTGAAAGAAGGGACAAAGAGGCTGTCTCCGTAATTGTACAATTGTACATTCGCCGACACCTTGTCCCTCTCCAATCGGGATGTATACTCCCTGGCCGCCAGAGCTGGCCTCTGGCAACATCCCAGCCTCAACTAGTCTTTTTCCCCTGAACCATCAATATCAATCTATAAGAAAAAAGCTCTTTGCTAAAATAACCTTAAAGACACAGAATATGATGATGTCAAATTAAATAAGTATGACTGGAGTGGAAACAGTCTCTAAGCCAAAAATTTAATTTTAAATCCAAGTTTTGCCGTCTACTATGTGAACCTCAGAGAAAACATGAAGTCTAGAGATTGCATTTAGGTCCTCATTTAGAAAATGGTAAGAGCAATAGTGCTGATGAATATGATAAAAATACAAAAATAATTAACAGTAATTAACTCTATGCATTGGGTGTTACTATATGCCATTTCCACGTAGTATCACTTTGATTCCTCACACATATATAAATGCAGAACGGAATGATGATTATACTCAGTCTTCAGATAAGGAAACTCTTCATGCCCATCAACATATTTTAGTAAATGTTGGGGCTGAAATTCAAAACGAAGCAATCTAATTCTAGAGTGAGCTCATAGCTACTATTCTGTCTTTTTTATCTCCCTCACTGGGTTGTTATAAAAAAATAAAATAAAACATTGTATGTGAGGATACTTTGGAATCAGAAAATGCCTCTGTAGCTAATATTAGTATGTGCAGAAGACTGAAGAAATTGTAAGGGTTGTTCTCAAATTTCCTGTTTTTCTAATTTGCACTCTAAATGAAATTCGTTTTGTTGTTAGTTTTTACTCCTCATCTCATACGCACCCACAGAATATATTATTGTTTATAAAGATTTGGTTCTTCTCCCTGCAGGTGAAATATACGCCTCTGTCTTTTTGAATTCAGGAGTGCCCATGTGATTTGCTTTGGCAAGGAAATGCAAGCAGAAGTAATGTTTTACTTGGGGCTTCTCTGATTGTAAAACATGTATCAATATGATGTTTATGGGACAGATTGTAAAATGACTAATGAAAAGTATGCTTTTTGGTCAGAGAGGAACATGAGAAGTAAACTTGGCTACTGTAAGGCAATGAAACTTTTTAGCTCTTTTTCACTGCAGCATAACCTATTCTATCTCCACTGATACAACCAATAAGTTTCCTTACGCGCTCTGATTCACAAAGCAGTCTTTTATGACACTGTCTTTGTCTTACGATATAGGAGGTCAAGGGAACAATAAACCAGAAGATCAGAGGGCTAAGACGGAGAGATCCGATTGGAATAAACTAGTCCAATGGTTTCCAGACTTGAAGTAGAAAATAAAATTTCCAAAAAAGTGTAAAAACATTTTAATATAAAGTTATGGAATTTAGATTTATAAAAAAAAATCTATCACTAATACATTGTCAGTGTCCCTTGTAATGATCACTTGAAACCACTTACCTAAAAATCTCATCTTAGGTTACTGATACAGAAAACAAGGCCTAAGAACAAGATAAGCCAGCATTTCCATCAGACCAGTCTAAAATGCAACCAAACTGCCATGACATCAGCAACAGGGTGGTATGAATTGTTCTTTTCTTCCTCCCCCTTTGACTTACAACTAAATAGACATCTATAACCAAACAAAAGTCCTCTTCATTTTATACCAGATCCTCTAGGAGATTGCTACCCACTTGTGCATTCAAAACAGGTGGACAGGACCCCAGCAGGGGTTGCAGAACAACGGGAGTGGATGAGTCTGCCCTCTCCCACTTGCTCCAAATGGGAGAAGGGGAACCAGCAGAGCACACAACTGAGTGGACACACATACGCGATAAGGAAATTTGTGGAGGTGCAGGCAGCCTTGTGGGAGAAGCCAGCATGTCACTGGAGCAGGACACAGAGAAGTCTGGGGGCAGAGGAGGGAGGGAGGAATTTGCTAAGGCAACCTCCTTCCCCACCGTGGCAGCAGAGGTAGCTGCCTGTCTGTAACAAGAGGAGAGAACAAAAGTGGTGAGGGAAAGACTGCCCAGGTACACATGAGCTATATCTAGAAGGTCTCATTTCTCTCCAGCAGTATCTGGAGTTCTGAGGAGGGACCTCCTTGACTGGGGGGATGAGAAGGAAAAGAAAGTGGGCAGACAAGAGTATCAAAGGGCACTGAAGGAACATGTTCCCTGCTCTCTGCTTCAGGGCTCTGGGGTTCCCGACTCTAGGATCTCCCTACCAGGCTATGGTACCCCCCAAAAGTCTCCCTTGCTAAGCCCACTCCCTCCCTGGACTCTGAAGCAAGCTTTTTTTCACACGTGCCCAAGAACAACCCCAAGAACCAGTTTCTACAGACTCTCAAAAATCGAGATATAGCGCCACCTTTGGGAAAACAAAAGAATATTTTCTAATTGTCAGGCTTGAGCTGCACCAGCAAAAATAAACAAATACTTATTGAAGAAAAGCATGTGCTATTTCAAATGCAAAAGCAGAGGCACATATTCCCAAACACAAGAAAAACCAAAGAAATAGGGTATCAAAAAAGAAAATAATCCTCTAGCAACTGAATTCAAAGGTACAGAATATTGAGATCTGACAAAGAATTCAAAGTAGCTATTATTAGAAATGCAGGAAGTGACAAGAAAACTCAGAAAGGCTGGCCAATGAACTCAGGAATAAAATTAATGGCCATAAGAGATTCTCTACCAAAGAAAATGATTTTTTTTTTGTAGAAACCAAACAGAAATTCTGGAACTGAGGAAAACAGGGAATGAAATGAAGAACTCATTGGATATGAGGCTATGAGGTAGAAGAAAGACTAAGTGATTGCGGGGATAGGAATTCAGAAAGGATTCAGTTAGAAAAGGGTAGAAAACAAATATATTTTCTTAAATGAAAAAACCCTATGAACCTTAAGAATGTGAACAGAAAAGCAAATATAAGAGTAAATGTTATATTAGCTGGAGATGAGGAGGAAAAGGGGGCAAGGAATTTATTTAAAAAATAATAGCTGAGGGAACTTTAAACCTGGGGAACAAATTGGACATACAAGTCCACCAAGCTTATAGAATTTCCTACTATCACAATGCAAAAAATAAGATCATTTCCAAGACACATTGTAATGAAACCGTCACAAATTTAATGGTAAAGAAAGAAAACTAAAATTGTCCAAGGAAAAAAAGAAAGTTATCTACAAAGAAACTCTACTAGGTTATCAGTAGATTTCTCATCAAAAGCTTTACAGAACAGGAGAGCATGAAATGACATATTCAAAGTGATAAAAGCTTAAAAATTGCCAGCTGAGAATGCTTTATCCAGCTAAGTTATCCTTCATATATATGGGAGAAATAAAGGCTTTCCCATACAAACAAAACCTGAAGCAGTTCACCACCGTTAGACATGACTTGCAAGGGTGCCAAAAAAGTTCCTCTAGTAGAAAAGCAAAGAAGCTAATTAACAACATAAAAACATGGGAAAGGACACAATACCCTGGTAAAGGTTAAAAATAGACAATCGCAAATAGAAAATTGTTACTCTATATTAGAGTGGTGTGTTAACCACTTAATGCTAGTATAAAGTTAAAGGAGGAACACATTAAACAAAATTTCAGCTATTACAATTTGGTGATGAATTCACAGCATAGCAATAGGAAAATTGTAACATCAAAAATATAAAAGGAATAAAAGAGTAAAACCATTATAGTTGCAAAAGAAAAGTCGTTATCATGAAAAAAAAGGACTATTTTATTCCTATGAGATGCTTTGTGTAGGCCTCATGGTAACCACAAGGCAAATATCTAGAACAGGATCAAAAACCATAAAAATGGGGTACTGAGACAATCCTAGGGAAAAACCACTCATTTACAAAAATAGACAGAAAGAAACGGGGAAAAAATAAGATAAAAAATAAGAGGAAAGTAAATAATGAGAGTGATAAGTCCTTATACAGCAACAATCACTCTAAATGGAAAGAGATTGGATTCACCAATCAAGTGGCACAGAGTGAGTTTGGGGAAGGAAAAGAAAAAAAAAAAAAAAAAAACCCAAATATATGCTGCTGAGCAGAGACTTAGTTCAGGTCAAGAGGCATACGTATGCTCAAAGTGAAGGGACAGGAGATAGTCCAAGTGAGTGAAAACCAAAAAGAGCTGGGTTAGTCATACTTAGACAAAACAGACTTCGAGCCAAAAATGGCAGTAAGAGCCAAAGACGGTTAGTATATAATGGCCAAGGGGTTAATAGATCAAGAAGATATAAGCAATGGTAAATAGACAAACGCCCAAAAGCAGAGCTCTGAAATATAGTAAGCAAATACTAAAAGACCTGAAGCAAGAAATAGACCACAATACAATAGTACAGGATGTCAGTACACGACTGTCACCAATGGACAGTTCACACAGAAAACGCAACCAGAAAACACTGGATTGAACCACACTTTAGAACAAATGGATCTAAACAATAAAACAGTCCCCATCCAAGGAGCAGATTGTACATTCTTCCCAAGTAAGTGTACATGGAACAGTTTCCAGCATATATGATGTGACAGGAAATTGTAGCAAATTTAAGAAGATTAACATCATACAACTATCGTTTTTGACCACAATGGTAAGGAACTAGAAATCTACAAGAGGAAAGCTGTAAACTCTATGACTACATGGAAACTAACTAATACAGTTCTGAACAACCAATGGGCTGAAGAAGAAATCAAAATGGAAATAAAAAATTAAATCAAAACAAATGAAAATGTATCCAAACTTATGCTATATGTCAAAAGTAGTTCTGGGAGGAAAGTCTTCAGTGATAAATACAGGAAGTAAGAAGCACAAAAAATTAAAACTAAAAAAATCAAAATTTACCTCTCAAGTAACTAGAAAAAAAGAACAAATTAAACCCAAAGTTAGCAGAAGAAAGGAAATACTAAATATCAGAGAGAAAATGAATGAAATAGAGACAAGAAAACTAAGAGCTGGTTCTTCCAAAAGATGCCTTCTTTCCTTCCTTCTTTCTTTTCTTTTTGTTCCCTTCCTTCCTTCCTTCCTTCCTTCCTTCTTTCTTTCTTTCTAAGGCTGCGTATGGGGCATATGGAAATTTCTGTGGCTGGAGGTCACATAGGAGCTGCAGCTGCTGGCCTACACCACAGCTTCACTGGATCTGACAGCAACACTGGATCTGAGCCGCATCTGAGACCTATACTGCAGCTTATGGCAATGCCACATCCTTGAGCCACTGAGGGAGGCCAGGTATCAAATCCGCATCCTCATGGACACGTATGTTGGGTTTTTAACCGGCTGAGCCACAACAAGAACTCCAAACCAATTTTTGAAGTGACACACCTTTAGTTAGACTAATAAGAAGGCTCAAATAAATAAACTTAGAACATAAAAGACATTAAAATTGCCACTGTAGAAACATATAAACTCATTAACAACGAATTGTGAACAATTACATGACAACAAATTAGACAGAAATACAAACATCTCTAGAAACACACAACCTATCAAGACCGAATCAGGAAGAAATAGAAAATCAGAAAAGACCAATAACAATGTAAGAGATTGAATCAGAAATCAAAATCTCCCAACACAGAAAACCCCCGAACCAGACAGTGTCAGAGGTAAATTCAACCAAACATTTTCAGGAAAAATAATACCAATCCCTTCTTAAGCGCCTCCAGAAAACTGGAGAAGGGACTACTTCCAGACTCATTCCATGAGGCCTGCTTTACTCTGGTAACAAATCCAGATAAGGGCACCCGAAGAGAAGAAAACGACAGACCAATATCCCTGGTGAATGCAGATATAAAAATTCCCCAAACAATATTAGCCAACTGAATTCAAGAGCACATTAAAATATTTATACATCATGATCAGATGGGATTTATCCCTGGTATGCAAGAATGGTTCAACACACAAATCAATAAATACAATACAGCCCATTAGTAAAACGAAAGATAAATATCATAGAAACAGAAAACGCATTTGGCAAAAGACATCTTTTAGTAATAATAACAATAACAATAATAACAATAATAACAATAAAACCCTTCACAGACTGGGCATAAGGAACACACCTCAACATGATAAAGGCCGTATTCGACAAACACAAAGCTAACATTATACTCAATGGAGAAAAATTGAAAGCTTTTCCTCTGAGATCAGAAACAAGACAAAAATGTCCACTCTTATGCTCTTATTCGATACAGTTCTAGAAGTACTAGATAAGGCAATTAGGTAAGACAAAGAAATAAAAGGCATTCAACTCCAAGAAGCAAAATTGTAACTATCTGCACATGATGTGAGTGTGTATGATGAAAATCCCCACGACTCAACCAAACGTCCTGTGGGTACCAGCCAACAGTTTCACAGAAGTTGCAAAATACAAAATAAACATACAGAAATCAGTTGTATTTCTATACACCAATGGTGGACCATCTAAAAAAGAAAGAAAATGACCCTGCTAAAAATAACACTAAAAACAAAATATTTAGGGATAAATTTTAACCAAGAAAAGTACAGCTCTGTGCAAGAAAAACTATAAGACTGCAGAAAGAAATTGAAGACGACACAAACAAATGGAAAGACATTCTTCTAGGAGTTTTATGGTGATACCTGAGAGGTTCTACCTTTCAGTTATTAAATCCATCAAATAAATTGTTTGAGTGCTGTAAAACAGGGGTCCAATTGCATTCTTTTTCACGTGGGTATCCAGATTTCTCAGCACAATTTGTTGAAGAGACTACCCTTTCCCCATTGACTAGTATTGAACTCCTTATCAAAGATAACCATAAATATAAGGGTTTATTTCTAGGCTCTTTCTTCTGTTCCATTGGTCTATGCATATATTTTTATGCCAATACCATACTATTTTGATTACTGTAGTTTTAAGATTTAGTTTGAAATAAGGAATTCTGATGAAACCAACTTTGGCTTTCTCAAGATTGATTTTCATATTCAAGGTGTGTGTGTGAGTGTGATTCTACATGAATTTTAAGAATATTTTTTTACCTCTGTGAAAAATGTCACAAAATGGGAATTTGACAAGGATTGCATTAAATGTGTAGATGACTTTGGGTGGCATGGACATTTTACACTATTGACTCTTCTACTTCAAGAATATAGGATATTATACTGCTTCTTTGTGTCTTCTTCAACTTCTCCCATCAATGTCCTCAGCTCCTTGGTTAAATTTATTCCGAAATACTGTTTTATTTTGATGCTGTGCAAATGGAATTTCTTTCTTAGTGTCTCTGATAGTTTGTTGTTAGTGTATGGAAACAAATTTATTTTTTCAGGTTCGTCTTTTATCCTGTAACTTTACTGATTTTTATGCCTCCTCACCGATTTTTGGTGGCATCCTTAAGATCTTCCATATATAAGAGCATGTCATTTGCAAGCAGGGAAAAAAAATCCTTCATCTCTGACCTTGATTCCTTTTTATGTCTTTGTCTTGCTTAACTGTTATGGCTAGAGCCTCCGATATTATGCTGAATAGAAATGAGGAAAATGGACATTCCTGTGTTTTCCTGAGTTTAGAGGAAAAACTTCCAGCTTTTCATCTTTGAGTAGGATGTTATCTGTGGGCTTGACATACATGACTTCTATAATGTTGAGGTATATTCCTTCTACACTTCATTTCCTGAGAGTTTCTCCCAAGAAGAGATGTGGAACGTTGTCAAATATAGGCATACCTCACTCCTTGTTTTGTTGTGCTCTTTATAACCTGAAGGTCTGGGCAACTTTGAATTGAGCAAGTCTATAGGGCATCACCGTTCCAATGGTATGTGCTCACTTGGTCTCTCTGCTACATTTAGGCAATTCTTGCAATACTTCAAAAATTTCCCAAACTTTAGGGCAGTCTGTGATCACTGATCTTTGACGCCACTACTGGAAAAAGATTATGACTCACTGAGAGCTTCTTTTCCCAATAAGGTCTTTTTAGTAACATATGCACATTTGAAAGCTATAATGCCATTGCATGCTTAACAGACTACAGTGCATTGTAAATTTAACCTTTAGAGGCACTAGAACACTGAAAAAAAAAAAAACACACACACACAACATGTAACTTGCTTTATTGATGTCTACACATTTTTGCGGTGAACTGGAACTAAATCAGCAACATCTCTGAGATATGCTTGTACTTTTTATGCTTCAATAAGATTCCATTTATGACCTGAGATATCAGAGTAATCAGAAATTAATTAAACTGGGGAAGAATTGAAGAGAGAATGGGGAGGAAGGTCTCTATTGCTAGGCCTTCCTTTACAAATAAGTTTCCCCTCAAAAAAAAAATTATATATATACACACATATTTCCTTTTCTTCTCTTTCATTATCTCAATTTATTTTACAAAGAATTTTTGACTTCATAAATAATATGTGCCAGACCCTGCCTGAGACAAAGGATTCAAAAAAGAGCAATAGAGAGAGTCCAACTGTATCATGGTGAGCACTAAAGATGCAAGTATTGAAGGTCATGGCAATAACAGGGAGACTTGACCTAATCCTAAGTGTCCTTGTCATCGTGGCCTTTGAACTAAGATTGAATGATGAATAGGAGTTAATTAAGAAAAGAACCTTCAAAGTTAGAAGAAGCAGAATTTCCTAGAGTTGAACTTGAGGAGATAAAGGAAACTTGGGCAGCTTGAGTAAATAAAAGTTAGTATGTATAGGGAAAGAGAGAAAAAAAAAAGTAAGAATGGAGTTAAAAAAAAGTAAGAAAATGATAGGTGATAGGACAAACAGATTGATGTATAGGCAGAAAAGTGGAGATTTTCTAAGTTTTGGTTTCTATTTTCTTAATCAAACATGAAAAACTAAACTGAGAGTGATAAGACCTAGACGAGCGTCTTCATAAATTCCACATTTTAAAGTCCAGGTGAAGGAGAATTAACAGTGAGAGTATCATGAGGAAAAAAAAAAAAAAGTGAAGTATACACACCGATATTACGGGGTTAAGAGGCGGAACAAAGAGCCATGCAATAGCATTAGGTTATAGCCATTAGAAAGGGAAAGTAAAGGAGAAAATAATGTAAAGTAGACGAGTCCTGTGAGCTCCATAAAATTAAGAATTACGGATTGCATTATTTTAGTGTCTTTTATTGTTTTACCTAATAAACCATGAAAGGGCCTATATATTGTGAAAAACACCCAGACCTTATACCTTTGTATGGGAATCATCATAAAAGCTGCTACCCCTACCCAAGGGTTAGAAACACCTTACGGAAGAAATACAGGCACACATGAGAGAGACACAGCTTGGCAGATTGTGTTCATGGCCAAAAAAATACTTGTCAGCATGCTTCTCTGAGTTCGTGGAAACTTTTTTGACAAAGAGGTCAATGTGAGTCTTCTGCCACCTGACAAACTGTTGTTTGCGATCATCTTATAATCATATATGTCATTTTCATGCTTTTCTGAGCTTTCCAAGTTTATTGCTGATGATAGCTTTTACCAAAAACTAATGAATTGTAGGAAGTTATATGTCGCATACATAAAGAAAGGAAACAAACACTTCTTATTGCTCTTGGAAGATGTATTTAATTCAAATTTTACAATTTGGATTCAGCATGAATTGCAATAAATGGATCTTCGGCAGAGTTACTAATAGAAAACTGAGCTGTGCCATCACTGGAAACATAGACTTTAATTCCTGTACAACTGTTACCAACTTTATCTCCAGAGATAACATCACAGTATGTGCCACCAGGAAGACCAGTTTGCAAAGTTGAAGATAATTGCCTGTAAAATAAAAGTTAAGATGTAACTTGAGTTCAACACAATTAAAAGCAGGAACACGGGCCATCTCTAAAACAAGCAGCTTAACTCTGAGCCGTAGAACTCTAAGAACTCTAAGAAGTCGGGGTCTCCGTGCAAAGAAAATATAACACAAGGACCTCTCCAGTGGGTGTAAATCGTTTGCTCAGGGCCAAAACTATTCTTAGAGAAAACACAGCAATTTCCCAGTCAGTAGGGAACATTATTTTTAAAAAATTTAAGGTCGAAGAGTATCATTGCAAATTGGACTGGATCGCCTCTCTTAGAGAAAAGTGCTTCTCGTGGTAAACGCAAGTATCTTAAATGTGTCCTCATCTGAGCACAAGAAAATACCGATTACTTCCAAGAATTTAAATTTGATTATTTCCTCAAAAATTTATTCTCTTCAAGAGGAGATAAAAAGTTGCTTGCATTTCTGTGAAGCAGTATATGGTTTTCAAAGGTAAAGCCTCTCATAAATCGATTTTGCTCTTCTCATCTACAAACGATAGAAATTAAAGAACCAGCCGTGGATTCTTTGATCAAGAAAGAGATGAATTTGATTTAGTTTTCATCAGTAAAATACAGTTTGGGCTAGAACGAGCTAAGCATGAGTGGCGGCAGACCCTGGACTGCTTGCAAAGAGGACTTCTGGGTATGTGAGGGAATCAACTGCTTGCAAAGAAGACTTCAGGTTATGTGAGGGAATCAATACACCTGAAGCAGAGAATGCAGGGAACACAAATGAAAAGTCAGTAAGGAGAAGTCTCAGAACTAAAACTCAAAAGATCTCCTGAGGTCGGTCTTTGAATATAACATACATATTCTTTTTACATGTACTTTAAAAAACATTATTTGTCACAGAGAGATACGACAGTGAAAACAGAACTAGACAAACTCAAAAGCACTAGAGACCAGAATAGGCAAAAAAGAGAGAGAGAGAGAGAAAAGTGTTTTGGTCCTGAGGCAGAATTTGTCTTGATTTCAACAAAGGCTGTAGTCATTCTTCCAGGGATTTCGCAACTTTTCTATTAACTACTTTGTGTATTTTGTGTGAAGTGTGTATATGTAAGCATATACACGGGCATCCTATCCATCTGCATATGATACACAAAAGTGCACGGAAAGTAATTGCTCAGAACAGAAAGCCCTTAGGAGAGGGCTTATGGGGAGCAGATCAAAAGAATAAAGCTATCTTTTTCTTTGGGCCCTTTTCTCATCACTATGTTTTCTTAATCCACTGACTAGAGGATGTTTCAGGTGAAAAATCTGAAAAAATCAGATTTTTTCACCTATGAAAAAATTAGGTGAGCAGAAAGAAAACAGCAATAAACCAAGAGCATATAAAAGCATAAGCATTATTTCAAATGGGTATCAACTTACCAATCATCATTGTTAAAGACAATGAATCCTCTGTTTCCTCTTCCAAAAGCTACCTGGTTGCTTCCGTTATCCCACCAGTTTGCAAAAGGTTGGCCGTCCACCACGTTACGGAACCAAACCATGTTCCTAAGAGAAAATGGCATGGGAAACGTTGAGGAGTAATTCCATGGCTTCAGATAAAGTCTTCAGAAGGTTTATTATTAGAGGATACCTCTAAACAAGTAGTCTTACCTTATCTGACGCCATCGATGCTCACAGACCCAGTCATTGCCACAGGTAGTATCTGCATTAATAGTAACTTCCTTAATGACCCCGTTATTATTTGGTGGCCCAATCCAATCATTAACATCCTTGATTGGCAAAAAGAAATCATTTTAAAAGACGGCATGTTTAACACAGCCTGTTCCCCAAACTCAATCTGTTCTATTGGGGTCTTCATGGTGTCTTCATTTAGAATCCAACTCCTTCATTATTTTTACTTTTCTCCTTCCAAACTTCACCTTCTCTGGGCCCATATTTCAAACAAGGGTATGATTGGTTTTGGTTTTTTTTAACTCTCTCGTTTGCTTTCCAAGGAATTGCAATGATTTCTTAACATCACTTGTAGATAATGTAATTTCGTGGAAACGGCAAGGACTTTTGCGTCAGAAACAGCAGGTTCTATGACAACTGGCCAAGAAAACTTAGATAATATTCATCATTTCTCTGCCTGATTTTGCTCTTCTTAAAATGAAGCTTTTGCTTTGTTGCTATAACATTGAAATAATTTATGTAAAAATGCTTCAAAAAATCTGCTAAATAAATATTACTTTCTTTCATTCCTCCTTGTTGAGTAAGTGCACTAATCAAAACACCACAATAATCTTTACACACCTGACCAAACTTTTAATATTGTGCGTTTCTCTTTTAAATGTAGTTCTCTTTTTTCTTCAGTTTTTTGAAGCCCACACCCACTGCATGTGGAACTTCCTAGCCAGGGATCAAACCTGAGCCACCGCAGTGACAATGCTGGATCTTTAACTTCTCAGGCATAGGGAACTCCAATACTGTATTCTTCCGACTGGTACTTTTAATCATTAAATAAACAACAGACTATGCCTAGGAAGGTTATCAGAGTGTGTCTTAAAATCATGCCGTATCATAAACAGTGGACAAATCAAACGTTTCTAGCATGCAGAAGTCCTAAAAAGTCTTGGAAATGTTATGGGAAGAGGGAGAATGGACTTATGCCATGACTCCTGCCATCAGAAATAGGGCCAGTTACTGAAAATTATAGGAAATAGGCTCAGGAGAAGGGGACATCTTCCAAATAGTAAAGCTCGCTAAAAACAAAACGAGGTCCTCCACAAAGGAATGAGCTTCCTAACTTGAAAGGGATCTAGAAGAAAGTAGATAAATACCTATCTTGGGTGCAATGAAGACGATTTTCTAATTCAGGTGTGAAGTTGCTACTTGAGGCTGCATGTGAAATCTTCCGATTAAAGAGGAAGTTTACCTCTAACTTTCCAAATACTTCAACACTCTATGTCTCAGTTCCTTTTTAAAATTACTGCTCAGATTCATGTCTTTGCCACATTGTCAAAACTTCTCTGCTCTTTCTCCTTCCTAGAACAGACTGCAAACAGCTCTTCTTTTAAGACACGCACTTTCCGTCTTCTTCTGTTTTCCCTACTGAACCTCCATTCGGCTAGGCAAATTCTCTGCACGCCAGTACAAAACATTTTAGAAACGGATTTAACAAATATTTGTTATCCTCCCTGTGCTGTGGGCAGGTACTTTTTAAAGGGGTTGGCAAGTGTGGCTTTTTCATCCTCATATCAATGCTATGAAGTAGGTCTTTATGAGAAGCATACTTATCTTACTCGCTGTATCCTTATTTTCAAGTGGGTTATTTGGGGGCAGGAAGTAGGCTCACCATATCTGGAAATAGTTGGCCCACTCTGGGTCAATAGAGACCTGTCGTTTTTATTTTTTAATATCCACCGTATTGCTAAAAGAGCCCTGCAACAGGCTGGCCTTCCCTAAATATTTGACAAAATACGTAGTGTATGTCACGGCATCATGTGCAAGTAAAACCTCTTCTCCTTGAGAAAAAGATATTTTTTGGACAACACCAAAACTTACTTGTCCATTCACAAAATTTCTTGCCCAACGGTAGCTTGACATCACTCGTGTGAATCCGTAAGGGTGGGCGAGCATAAATCCAACTGCCACTTTGTACAGTCTAAAAGGCACAGAATACCATCATCACAGAAGAAAACAATATTTTAATGTCATTCAAAGGGAGCTTCAAAATCGGGGAACTGTGTTTCCTACCTAGCGTCCCAGAATGTAAGAATAGATGCTCCCCCTGCTCCATGCCCTCGCTGGTTGTCATGGTTATCAACAAAGACAAGGGCTCTATCAGAGGGCATGAAACCCCAGCCTTCTCCCCAGTTCCTACAAACCAAACAAAAGAACGTTAAATTCAAATAAATGCATTCGTTCATAACAGTTGTAGAGTAACCTAACATGTCGTTCCTTCAGTAGAGCACCCTCCAATGAAATTCTCTAATGAAATGATTATTCTGTAGGGCCTTTGAAACATAAATTACATAGATATGTAATCCTCAGACACATTCCAGGTGTGTTTATATGTAGGAATACTTCAAGTACATTCATGTTACAGGTAGAAGATGTGTGTGACAAAAATTAGTTTCCAATAGTTTGGGTATATGATGATGGAGGTGGATTTCCAAAGGGTGAACGAACATTGATATCACACTCTACAGAATGACAAGTGGGGATGAAAGAAGGCCTACATACTGTATTCGTAGAAGATAAAGAGTTTATATATGAAATTAATTTCTTAATATATCTAAATTCTACAGTACGACCACATTACAGCGACTTCATCCTTAATAGAATCTTCTGAATAAGAACCTAGCACTAACAGATTATATACCAATATTGGTCAAGGCTAGTAGAGTCCTCTAATACACAGATGCAAATCTCTACGTTTTGGCTTTCTAGACATACTTCCTTGTGACTGACATTCTAAATAAGAAATATAATCAATTGCAGTCTGGGGAATTATACCACAGTATTAGTCAATGAATCCGTGAAAGACATCTGCCTTGAGAAGGTAACCCGTGTTGGGGTATGGCACAAATATGTGTGAAGTAAATCAAAGTATAATTCACATTTCACTTACTTCAAGTAAGACATCTTCTCTCCACTCCACTTGCGCACAACGGTGCCCAGTTTTGCACCGTATTTAAATTCTGTCACGCGGCCATTTCCAAAGTACTCACTGCTTTTAATTGCCTCACCACCCAAATCAATCACCTAGTAGAAATGGAGACAAAACTTTCATGTTAAGGAAGAACTTTAACAAGGTAAACTAACACTACCCAGAGAATAGCTTTATACCGTCTGTGTTGCACCTAATGCCCCTAACGGTTTTCCTTATAGCAAGATTCCTGTTTCTTTGCTACACCTATGCTTCTATGGAGAACAGTTTGGAGATACCTTAGAAATCTATACATAGAACTTCCATATGACCCTGCAATCCCACTCTTGGGCATCTATCCGGACAAAGCTCTACTTAAAAGAGACACATGCACCCGCATGTTCATTGCAGCACTATTCACAACAGCCAGGACATGGAAACAACCCAAATGTCAATCGACAGATGACTGGATTCGGAAGATGTGGTATATATACACAATGGAATACTACTCAGCCATAAAAAAGGATGACATCATGCCATTTGCAGCAACATGGATGGAACTAGAGAATCTCATACTGAGGTAAATGAGCCAGAAAGACAAAGACAAATACCATATGATATCACTTATAACTGGAATCTAATATCCAGCACAAATGAACATCTCCTCAGAAAAGAAAATTATGGACTTGGAGAAGAGACTTGTGGTTGCCTGATGGGAGGGGGAGGGAGTGGGAGGGATCGGGAGCTTGGGCTTATCAGACACAACCTAGAATAGATTTACAAGGAGATCCTGCTGAATAGCATTGAGAACTATGTCTAGATACTCATGTCTAGAACAGATTTACAAGGAGATCCCGCTGAATAGCATTGAGAACTATGTCTAGATACTGCAATGTATACATCTAAGGATAACCTGACGCCCTTGCTGTACAGTGGGAAAATAAAAAAAAATAAAAAAAAAAGAAAGTACAAGTGATGGGACAAAATGACCTGTACTCCTGTGAAATACTGGCCTCATGTAGTCTCACATGTCAATGATAAGAGTAGCTCACACGTATAGCAGCACTTCATATCTGCATGACGATATTTCTACGTGGTTGATAAATAACTCATTAATCCTTCAAAGACATTACCATGACCCCTTTCGATTAATTTTGGAAAAAAAAAAATTGCTACCCAGAGAAGTTAGTTAGCCTAAACCAACACAGCTGAGAGTGCTAGAGCCAAGAGTGAGTCACACAGACTAGCTCAGGACAACAACTGCATTACCACCCGTCATCTCGAATGCTCTCTGGGCAGCTGATAAATGCCACAAGCTGTCTGCAGGCTAAGGAGATTCTCCGCGTTTGTATCAAACACCCCTTGTGATACAGCTAGATGTGCTACCTCTGACTCGAAGGGGGTTAAAGAACACCCTGCTGTGTAAATGCTGTAGCCACTAATCTACACAGAAATGGTACTTTCAATGAAACCCGCTACTGCTTTTCTAACGAATTACATTACAGGGTTTCCCATGCACGTATACACATTGAGGTACCTCCTGGAATATGAAAGGTCGACTTCCGGCAGGGAACCAGTTGGTGTTTAGGTTGTGAAGTTTATCCAAAACTGCTTTTATGTCTCCAGGCCACATGTGCTTAGAAGCATCAATTCGGAACCCTGCTACACCAATGTCAATGAGTTTGTTTAGATAATCAGCAATCATGGAGCGCACATAATCTTTTTCCAGTGCAAGATCAAGAAGACCAACCAGTTGACAATCTCTGACCTATTGAGGCAAAAATGGAGTGACTCATACAGAAAACATCATCTTTCCCTGAGCATTCACCTGACTATGCATTCATTTACTCATTAACAGACATTCCTTTACTGCATTCTAGGCCTTGGTCTCTGAGGAGACTGCCATCCTCATATGCGCATGCCTGGAACATATTTTCTAGCATGAAAATGGAGAAGGTAGGAAGTAAAGAGGATGAGCTTTTTCACTGGGAGAAATTCAATTTGGAAAACACTATTTTAAGCATTGCCCTGAAATTCCTTTTATTTCACTGTGTTTCTTTTCATGGCCCCATCTCTAGCCTTTGGAAGTGCCCAGGCCAGGAGTCCAATCAGAGCTGCAGCTGTGACTGATACCACAGCCTGGGGCGATGCCAGACCCTTACCCCACGAAGCAAGGCCAGGGATCATACCCACATCCTCATGGACACTCTGTCTGGTTACTAACATGCTAAGCCACAGAGGAACTCCAGGTTCTCATTTTAACAGTCAGACTTGGAACCCTGTTTTCCTAAGGAATCTGGACTAATAGCTTTTAAATGGAGAGCAATAACCTACTTGCTGAGAAGCACAGATAGTTCTTGCTTTTTTAATTTTTTTACTTACTTGATAAGGATCATTATAGCTCTCGATTCCTCCACTTGCAGTTTTACATTTACCATCGTTAAAATCCCAAGCAGAGTATGGGACTGCTGGAAACTCCCTGTTCCAGGGTTGCAATAACTTCCACAAGTGGTGCCCGTTCCTGCAGCTGCACCACTTCCACACATATGATTAATGACAGCATCCACATAAATACGCACCTGAAAGTCAAAGGTTCCATTTCAGTTTACCTTAAAAGAGGCAGAAATTAGAAGACTCCTGATCAAGGTGTACCGCATGTTAGCAACACTCTAAGATACCTCTTCCTTATCTTATACCTTAGCTTCCCAGAAGAGCAAAGGTCAAGTGTGAGAGGAAATCACTGGGAAGGCCCACAGGCGTTCTAGCCATTTGGCCAACGACCTGCGTGTGGGATACACTGAGAGAACCCCAAACTACCATAACCACGAAAAAAAGCACAGCCTTTTTATGGTGGTCAGTAAGAATCAGTTGAGGCCGGAGTGATTATTGACTTTTGACATGTCCATAGGTCGTCCTTAGAAATAAGCAGCCAGTCTCTACCACCTGTGTAGGGTCAGAAGAAGGAAAAGTAGATATTCTCACTCGTTACGCTCCTCCTCAAAGAGAAAATAATTATGGAATTATTTACCATCAAAGGACCTATAGGAAAGAAGACCCCCCAAAATTATGGGTGGGGACACAAGCCACATTAAGGCAACAGCAAAACCTTTAACCAGAATTCCAATTTCTCACTCTAAAACAATGTCCCCCAGAAAAAGTCATACGGGGTCAAAGTTGATATTCTGCTTCATCAGTAAGTTCATGGCCTTAAACTCTTACTTATATCTCCTGTAGTAGACAGAGGGCACATACACAAATGTTTACCAATGTCGAACATGAGACAACAATCACATTTGAGTTTAGAGCTAAAGCATGCAGTGGACCTCGAAAATATAGGAAAACTGTTCTTCTCAAGAGGAAATTGAGACAGGAGAGAGAAATGAGTTCTCTACACAAGATTTTTAAAGGAAGCTTTAATTCACTTACGCCAACGTTGTTACATCTAGTCACCATGTCTCTGAATTCATTTTCATTTCCTGATCTGGTACATAACTTGTAACTCACTGGTTGGTATCTCTCCCACCAAGGTCTTGAAGGGTTAGTGACTACTAAATTTTCATTGGGGGGGGAGACCTGCAAATAAAACAACCTTAATAAGTATCAAATTATGGCTCACTCTGTATCGCTGACCATCCTGGAAACTATTCAGTAACACACTATTTTTTTCTTTTCTGAATCTTTGTATATGCTGCCACCGTTCTTTACAACCAGGTAAGAATATCAATATCACAGTGGAAATGTCCTGCTTAAAAAATATGGTATTAGAAATAAAACAGTGAGTTGCCAACAATTTCACGTGTGTTTCTTCTTCAGAAAACTGTTTTACTTCGCCTACTTAACCTGTGAACTAACGTCCCAGCTTCACAGACACAGATCGCAATGCCTTTTACTCTAAGCACGGCAAAATCTCCAATTTATACTGCGAACCATACCCACCTGTACCCCTCCAAATCCTTTGGGGCCCAAATACCGCTCACATTCAAGAGCAATGTCAACCCAGCGCCATTCAAACAGATGGACAATAGACGTTCGTCCAGACTGGGTTTGTGGGGCATACTGGGCCCAGCAGAACCCAATGGCTGAAAGCAGCAGAAACAACTTCATTTTGCTCTGAGGTTGTCAACGGTCTTCCCGGCAAGTATTTATAATCCTGCAAGAAGCATATTTTACAAAGCAAATATTGACATGAATAAATACTTAGAGCACAAACCGTGAATGCATACTCCAAAAATAACTATTGATAATTACACTAAACAGGTGAGGAACATCCCGAAAATCTCCCAGGAATACTATCTAAATGACCTTTTCAGACAATGTTTTCCTTACTGAGGGAACAGCAAGTTTTGAAACATCTGGCATGTTATCTACAGAAAGGTCTTAATCATGTATTGTTTAGGTAGGATTAGATCTTATTTCTGAAGTCCTTCACTGACAGAGGCGGAATTAGAGCCAACTGAATTCACAGTCACAATGGTGCCCTAACTGTCTGTAAACACGTGCAATGTTTCCATTGTAAAAAGACACATGTTATTCAACTCAGTTCAGTTGGTACCTCCTACCCCAGTTGTTAGATACTTGAGATTCTCCACTAAGATTTAGGAAGTTATCTGGAAGTGAAATGACCACGACTTTAGGAGTCAGATTTTTTTTTCCCCACGCTTACATTAACGCATGTGAAAATGCACTGGCTGTAGCAGGAAAGAATGGACTTTTTTTTTTTTCTCCTTCTAGCAAAAAGTCCCTTATATGTGCTAAAACACTAAGTTAATGAATCCACATCTATTTTCCTTCGTAAGGTACAAGAAATCCTAGTAAAGACATAACCGTACAGGTGGGAAAAACCTAATCCATTCATCCAACAGGTAGTGGCCGAGTGCTTTTGCTAAATGCCGGCATGATACTCAGGATACAAGGATGAACAAGACAGACAAGACTCTTGTTCTCAGCCTACATTCTAGGGGAAGGTAAGGAAAATATAGCAAGATGGAATGATAACAACAACGATACTAAGTTAAAGAGAGCAGTGAGAACTAGCATGAACCCACGGTGCAGTTAAAGGGAAAAGGACTGAATTTTTCAGGATATTTTAGACTGGAAATAGTCAGGAAAGCTGTTTCAGAGGGAGTGATTGTCAGCCAGAACTGGAAGGAGTAGAAGGACCCACTTATTTGAAGATCAGAGGAAAAGCAGTCTCCATAGAGGAAAGTGCAATAGCAAAAGCCCAAGGTAGGAACAACCGTGGGATACTCAAGTGACACTGAACAAACTTTAAACATCAGTGCAGCTAAACATGTGTGAGTGACAAAGGGAAGAGTAAAATGAGATGAAATCAGAGAGGTAGGCCAGATCATGTAGAACCTTGTAGAACATAAGGAAAGAGAGGGCTTTTGAGGCTGAAAGAAGATGAGTGAAGAGATTCTGATTTCCTTTCCAAGAAAACCATTCTTGCTCTGCTGTGAAAAACCGGATTATAGGAGGACACGACTGGGGGCCAAGAGATCAGGTAGGCTTTTGTAGTGGTCCACGAAAGAGGAAAGTGGCTGCTCTAGGGCCCTGATAGAATATATCTCAGAGGTGGAGAAGCAATCGGTTTATCGATAGATTAGCACCGAAGACTGGGGGAAAGAGAAAAATTGAAGAAACAGGTATCTGATGACACCATTTACTAAGATGAGGAAAAGTGAGGAAGTACTAGCTTTGTGGAGGGGGTTCCGAGAGCACTCTGTGAATCCCAACACTCTCCTTCGGTCCCTCCTCCAGCCCACATCGTGAACATACTCCGTGTCCTATTTTTCTCATTCAGTTCCAGCTGCTGAATGGCTGGATGGCTTAGCACAAATATTTCTTTCTCACATTTCTAGAGGCTGGGAAACCCAAGACTACACTATCAGCAGCTCCAGTGTCTTGCGAAAGCCCCATTCCATGTTCACAGACAGCAAGCTTCTTGTATCCTCACGGAGTGTGGAGCTCAGAGATCTTGATTCTCTTTCTCTTCGTACAAGGACACTAACCCATCATGGGGCCTCCACTCTCATGATGTCACTTTGACCTAAGTTGTTCCCAAAGACCCCACAGCCTAATCGCATACCATTGGGAGTTAGGAGTTCAATATTTCAAATTGTTAGAGGGGCGGAACACAAGTGCAGAGTCCCCAATATCCATCTCCCGCAAAAAATAAACATTTTGCGTATTTGACAAGCAATTTTATTCTTTCATGACTTTCCAGGGCTTTTCTTCTTTCTTGTATCACCCTTCAATAGCTAGTAACTACTCCTACTTTCATATGCAGTTGGAAAAATACCTTTATGAAACTTATATTGATATTCCCAGCCATAGTTATGTACTCCTCTGTATGGCAGGTTTTAACCTCCGGGTTGTTATTAAGTGATATTGGATTAATGTTATAAAAAATAAGGATTTACATGACTGTCATTCTGGATAAACCTTATTAAGAGCAGATTTCATAGTTAATATTCCTAGCAAAAAAACAGCACGATGGCTCATGTGATCAATAAGTGGTTTTTACTTATAGACTCTAAATTGCAGGTATTATGCAAGGCATTGGTTCAGCTTATGTCAGGCCTGCATTGATTTTTTTTTTAAATAAATGAGCACTATGTCAGAAACTATATAATATGTTCAATTCTAATCCTTGTAATATCTTCGTATAACTAACAGAACTCAGGCTAAGAGAGGTTGAATAAATTTCCTAAGCTCATCTAAGTAACAAAGCCAGAATTTGACAATCAACCTACCTAACCATGTCTAATTACAATTTTAAAATAATCTGAAAGGACATTTCCCCCCTAAAGACTGTTACATATAATCCCTTCTCTAGATTCACTGATATTTTAACTCTGAAAATTAAAGTGTGTTTTTCCCTTAGGCTTGATTAAGTGGAAATGAGAGAGATTAAAGAGGAAATGTCTCCTTACATAAGTTGTTAGAAAATAGAAAAAAATTTTCCCCTGGAAATTTGTGCATTGATGAACCACTTCCCCTCTTGACAATAAAAGACATTTATGAGCTGGAATTAGAAAAAAAAAAATATATATATATATAAACTGGAAAGACAGAATGAATGTTCAGAGTCAGGAATTAGGGCTGTCCATAATCATTTCGGTTTGGATTACCCTGGAATTTATTTGTCTGTTTTTAAATTGGTTTTCACTTATATCAGAAAGTATATTTATTTAATATCTATCTCTATTTTGTCAATATAAAAATTAAAATGCAAAAGGACAATGTGTTAAATTTAAAAAAATTAAGGCTAGGATAATACTACAACTTATTCTTAATGTGTTTTAGGAAAGAAATTGGAGAAATACTTATTTTGCAGTTAAAAATTAACAAAGATTTTAGATTTCTATTTCAAAATTTAGCAAGGAGCAATTAGATGTGTCACATATAATCCTTACACATTTTTTCATGGTGAAAATTATAAGAAATGTAGCAACAGTAAGTAAGAGAAAAAATTGGACAAAAACAATATAACAATGTTCTTTTAGTCTTGAATATTCGTTGTGTGACCATTGTAAACATAAAAGAATGTCATGTAATATATATTACCTATCATTGGGTTATATAAATATATCCAATGTAAAGTTAAAGTAAATGAAATTAAAATGAATAATTCTGGGCATACTTGTAATACTAAATAACACTGGTATATAAAACAGTATGTAATCATAATTATAACATAAATAAAACCTTAATTATTAAATAATTATTTTTTTATGAAAAATGTTATTAATAAACATGGAATGGGATCAGTTGAAACTGGCAGAGTTAAATGATGAAACTGAGTCTCAAATGTATCTGAATTATACCCATGCTGGAATCTATCTGGTAAAATCAGTGCTCTGTTTACACATTGCTGATCATCTGCCAGGTCACCTAATGTGGTCCTATTATGAAACAGAATCCAAAGATATCTTATCTTCTACTCCTTGTCATTTCTGCATGTCAACATAACTTTAACCAGCTGAAAAAGGTGGATACTCACTACCAGCTTATCCTCTAGGATATGTCAATGAAATTATATTTTACATTCATGGCGGTATAGTAAACATCTTTTATAATTAAAAGCAGTTATTAACTTCCTATATTCTATCAGAAAAGGAAAGTCACTTTCTAAGTAACATAGTAAAGATGTTAAATAGTGATTAATAAGTTCACTTTAAAAGGCGAGAATTTGGTGGTAAAGTGTGTGAATGTGTGTATACACTTATATAAATATATGTATATTGACTATATATATTTATAAATTACAGGGAGAGATGGTGAGGGTAAACTATTCAGAGAAAATACTTTTTTGGGAAGGTAGTAATGACCTGTGGAGGAAGGCATGACAAACCAAAAGAAGAAAGTAAACCAACACTCTATGCAAGAATCAGTATTTTTCCATATGGGCAAAAAGTCTGCACATTTTCACCAGATTTGTCAATTTTAGGAATTAACACATTTTAACTAAAAATATTAGAAGTTAAGCAATAATTCTAATGTTAATTTTGACCACTGTTGTTAGTGCAAGTTTGGAGGCCCAACACAGAGTGAGGCCAAACAAACTAAAACATTGGAGTTCGGAGCAAAGAAAGGTTTGTTGCAGGCCATGAAATGAGATGGGCGGATTATACCTCCAAAAACCCCTGCACTCCCTGAACAAAATTGTAAACCACTTTTGAAAACCAGGTGAGGGAGTGGGGCGGCAGGACTCCATTTAGACCTACTTTCCCAGGCTCTTTGTTTCCCTTTTTCAAGCTTAAAACAGGCATTTGGAACTAAGATGTTAGACCACATATCTTCCTGCTCTAATCTCCTATGATTCTAGATTCTGCCCTCCCACTCTAGTCAATTTCTTACCAAAATTAAACAGGAAATCACCTAAAATTCGGTAGATAATTTGAGAGCTCTAATTGACCTCTCCGCTACTTAATAAAAATATCTGGCCCTGAAATAAAAAGTTCAACCCTGAAAACCCAGCTCTTTCCTTTTAAGTTTTATCTATAACAAACAGTTGCTAAAATTTTTCCTTTGTGATTTATGCAGAGAGTTTATTTGAATATATCAAATATTCTATTTATATTAGCACCCTATATCTAGCATTCCGTATCTAGGCTGCTAAGCATCCACTCCCTTCTCCACTAACCACTAACTTGTCCAGGTAATAACAGCAAAAAGTAATTTTGAAAGTCATATTTTGTATAATTGAATGTATTCATAGCACTGCTGCAAATCTCTTAAAGTTGTCATAAACCATTCAATTCTAATTCCTTGTGACACTTTATTGAGCATTTAAATGGAAATCAGAGACCCTAAGCTATCTATTTCCATTGAGATGGCTATTCTGCAAAGCCTAAAAATCTAAATGCCACAATACTGTGATAACACAAACTATCAACCATTAATTCAATTAAAATCTATAAAACCTACTTTGTTTTCAAACATTTGCTAATCTCCATGTAAACATACATTTCTTCTACAAAATCATGTACAGTCTACAATGCCCATATTACTCATATTGTCTTCAAATAACATTTATGTCCTGATTCAATTTAAACTTTAGATTTCCAAGCATGGTCATTTGAAATTTTTTTATCTTTCCAGTATGATTCTCAGAGAGGAGGCTTCCATTTGTACCACTCTATTGATATTACCAAGGTAACCAGTGGCAAGGTAATTAGTTGTCTAACATTTCTATCCCTATGTGCTTGCTATGACTCTTTTCCTTTAATTCTTTGGTTTTTGTTACACCAAGTCCTAGTTCTGAACTCTATAGCTATTTCTTATCCCCTTTAAAAGTCATTTTACAACCTTTCACTGTTTCCATCCCCATTTCTTTCTTCCCTTCCTTTCGTTTTTTCACTCTGTAAATATAAATAAAACTCCACATAAAGTGTCAACTACCACTTGTATAGTGAAAACTCCAAAATACATATATACAGCAAAGATTTGTCTTATAAAGCCTGAAGTTATATGTTCAGCTCCCCACTGAACATCACTGCCTGGCAACTGATGTGTTTAATCTGAATTAATTGTTATCTTTATCCCATCTCATTCACATCCAATTATTTATTCTTTTTCAGTTCTTTATTCAACTATTCTAGAGAATAGTTCTATTCTATTCTACTCCAATTCTTCTCCACTTATACTTCACCATGTTCTTTTAGTGATGGCACCACCTATCTACTAAACTAAATCAGAAATTTTAGAGAATATTCTTAAATCATTCTTCTTCACCGTCTATATTCCTTTAATCAGAAAACACTTTGAAAGAGTATCAGAAGAATAGGTATTCATTTTTCTTTTGCTGTATAACAGAATGAGTCAGTGAAGTCATCTGGTCCTGAGCTTATCTGTTTTGAGAGATTTTTGATTACTGATTCAATCTCCTTAACCTGTTATTTTTGGTCTGTTCAGATTTTCTATCTATCTATTTATTTATTTAGGGCTGCACTTGCAGCATAGGGAAGTTCCCAGGCCAGGAGCTGAATCAGAACTGCAGATGCAGCTACTTGCCTACGCCACAGCCACAGCGACACCCGATCCAAGCTGTGTCTGCGACCTACACCACAGCTCACATCAATGCCAGATCAAGCCAATAAGTAGGGCCAGGGATTGAACCCACATCCTCATGGATACTAATCTGATTCATTACCACTGAGCCACAATGGAAACTATGAGATTTTCTATTTTTGAGCCAGTCTTGGTAGGTTGTATGTTTCAAGAAATTTATTGCTTTCCTCTAAGTTATCTAATTTGTTGGCATATAATTGTTCATAGTTATCTCTATGATCCTTTGTATTTTGTGGTGTCAGTTGTAAAGTCCCCTCTTTCATTTTTGCTTTTATTTGGGTCTTAGTTATTCTAGCTAAAACTGTGTCAATTTTGTTTATATTTTCAAAAAAAAAAGTAGCTTAGTTCCATTGATCTTTCTATTGTTTTTCTAGTCTCTATGTCATTTATTTTGTTCTAAATTTTATTGTTTTCTTTCTTCTTTACTTTGGTTTAGTTCATTCCTCCTTTTCTAGTCTCTTGAGGTATGAAGTTAGATTGCTTATTTGAGGTCTTTTTTTTTTAAATAATTTTTTTTTTTATTTTCCCACTGTACAGCAAGGGGGTCAGGTTATTCTTACATGCATACATTACAATCATTACTATACTTCTCCCTGAGGATTGCTTTTGCAGCGTCCTATAAGTTTTGGAATGTTGTCTATCCATTCTCATTTTTACAATTTGTTATTGAGGTAACATTGACTTATAACTTTATATCAGTTTCACATATACAACATTATATTTCTACTTCTCTATACCCTATAATGTGCTCACCATCAAAAATTTATTTTCCATACATCACCATGTATTTGATTCCATCTACCCACTCCACCCTCCATTTTGACTCCCCATATCTACATGTTTGGTTTGGTTTGTTCATATATTTTGTTTTTGTGTTTTCATTTATTTTTTTATATTCCACATATGAATAAAATCCTACGGTATTCATCTTTCTATGTATGACTTATTTTACTTAGCATAATGCCTTAAAGGTGCATCCATATTTTTGCAAATAGCAAAATATCATTTTTTCCTATTTCTGGAAAAAAATTGTCCTTGGGATTTTTATTGGAATTGCATTGAATTTGTAGATTGTTTTAGATAGTAGGGATATTTTGACAATGTTAATTCTTTCAATCCATGAACATATAATATCTTTCCACTTATTTGTGTCTTTAATTTCTTCCAACCATATCTTATAGTTTTCAGTGTACAAATCTATCATTTTCTTGGTTAAATTGATTCCTGGGTATCTTTATTGTAATTATAAACTGGATCATTTCTAACTTTCTCTTTGTGATATATCATTGTTATTGTATAGAAATGAAACAGATTTTGTATATTGATTTTTTATCCTATTACTTTACCATATTTGTTTATTGTTTATAGTATTTTTTTGTGGAGTCTTCAGGGATTTCTATATCTTAAATCATTTCATCTGCAAATAGTGAGTTTTACTTCTTCTTTTCCAATCTGGATGTCTTTTATTTCTTCTTCTTGCCTAATTGCTCTGGCTGGGATTTTCAATTCTGTACTGAATAGGAGTGATGAGAGTGGCATCCTTGTTTTGTTCCTGATCTTAGAGGGATAGCTTTCCATTTTTCAACATTGTGTATGATGTTGGCTATGGGTTTCTTATATATGACTTTTATTATGTTGAAGTACATCCCTCTACGCCCACATTATTAAGCAGATTTATCCTAAATGGGTGTTGCATCTTGTCAAATGCTTTTTCTTCATCTATTGAGATTATCATATTATTTTCAATCTTCATTTTGTTAACATGGTGCATCACATTGATTAATTTATGAATGTCATACTATACTTGCATACCTGGAATGAATACCACTTTATCATGGAGTTTAATCCTTTTAATGCATTCTTGAATTAATTTTGCTGATATTTCATTGAGGAGTTTTGCATTCCTTTTCATCAGAGATCATGGCCTATAACTTTCTTTTTGTGTGTTGTTTTTGTCTGGTTTTGTTATTAAGGTGATGTTGGCCTCATAAAATGAGTTAGGAATAGCAGGGGACTTTAACACTCCACTTACATCAATGGATAGATCATCTAGACTGAAACTCAACAAAGAAAGAGCAGGCTTAAATGAAACATTAGACTAGATGGATTTGATAGAATTGTACATTTTTTTTGGATTGAAGTCTATCTTGTCTGATATGAGTATGGATACATCTCTCTTTTTTTTCTGGCTGATATATGCTTGGAATATTATCTTCCATCCCTTTATTTTTAGCCAATGTTTGTATTTAAAGTTAAGTTGTGCATCCTGGAGGCATCGTATAGTTAAGATAGTTAGGTCTTCCTTCCTTCCTTCCTTCCTTTTCCCCCTTCTCTCTCTCTCTCTCTCTCTCTCTCTCTCTCTCTCTCTCTCTCTCTCTCTCCTTCTCTCTTTTTACAGCCACACCTGTTATGGTATATGGAAGTTACTGGGCTAGGGGTTGAATTGGAGGCACAGCTGCCAGCCTACCCCACAGCCACAGCAACACCAGATCTGAGTTGCATCTGCAACCTATGCCGCAGCTGGCAATGCCAGATACTCAGCCCGCTGAGCGAGGCCAGGGATTGAACACACATCCTTAGGGACACTGTTTTGGGTTCTTAACATGCTGAGCTACAGTGGGAACTCTGGGTCATGTTTTTTTTAATCCACCAAGGCACTGTATATCTTTTGGTTGGTGAATTCAATCCATTTCCATTTAGGGCGATTATTGCTAGGCGAGGACTTTGTACTGACACTTTATCTTTTGTCTTCTGGTTGCTCTACATCGCCATTATTTCTTTTTCCTTATGTTTCTGTCTGCCATTGTGGCTTGGTGTTTTTCTATAATATTTTTCTCAGTTTCCTCTTTTTTGCCTTGTGTCTCTGTTCTATGTTTACTTTGTAGTTACCCTGAGGTTTTCTTAAAATTTCTCATAGATAAAATAGTCCCCTTTCTCCTGATAGCATCTTACCTTCATTTATATATAAAGTTCTATCCTTTTCCTCTTCCCATTTTACGTTTTTTGCCTCAAATTATCCTTTTTTTTTTTTTTCTTTTTGCCTTTTTGCCTTTTCTAGGGCCACTCCCACAGCATATGGAGGTTCCCAGGCTAGGGGTCTCATCGGAGCTGTAGCCGCCGGCCTACGCCAGAGCCACAGAAACGCAGGATCCAAACCACATCTGTGACCTACACCGCAGCTCACTGCAAGGCCAGGTCCTTAACCCACTGAGCAAGGGCAGAGATCAAACCCGCAACCTCATGGTTCCTATTCGGATTCGTTAACCACTGCGCCAAGACGGGAACTCCAAAATTTCTGGTTTTTTTTTTTTTTTTTTTTTTTTTTGTCTTTCTGCCATTGCTTGGGCTGCTCCCACAGCATATGGAGGTTCCCAGGTTAGGGACTGAAGTGAGCTGTAACCACAGGCCGGCCTATGCCAGAACCACAGCAATGCTCATGGCAACACCAGATTTTTTAACCCACTGAGCAAAACCAGGGATCAAACCCCACAACCTCATGGTTCCTAGTCAGATTCATTAAACACCTAGCCATGATGGAAAATCTCAAATTATCTTTTTTATGTTCTGAGTTTTCTAACAAACTTAGCTATAGTTATTTTTTCTGCTTTTTTTCTCCTTTCAAATTTTATACTATAATAAAGTATTTAAAAGCCTATTTAGATAAAGAGGTGCCATTTTCTAGTTCTGTATATTTATTACTTTGTTCAAAGTTTTGTGTATTTTTGTCATTTTGTTTCTGGAAGAATAACTCCTTTGAAAATCTCTCATAAGGCAAGCCTAGTGTTGATGAACTCCTTCCGCTTATGTCTGGGAAAATCTTTTTTCACCTTCATATCTGAATGATAACTTTGCTGGATAGCGTATTCTTGGGTGACAGCTTTTATCTTGCAGTATTTTGGGAATGCCATTTCATTCCCTCCTGGCCTGTAAGGATTCTACTGAGAAATCTGCTGATACTCTAGTCGGGGCTCTTTGTGAATTACCATCATTTTCCCTGGCTGCCCTTAAAATTTTTTTGTCATTGATTTTTGACAATTAATATTATGTATCTTGGATAAAGCTTTTTTTTGCATTAATGTAACTTAGATATTCTTTTAGGTTTATAAACTCATATATCCAGATGCTTCACAAAGTTAGAGAAGTCCTTGGCTATTACATTTCCAAATTATCTCCCTGTTCCCTTCCTTCTCTCTTCTTCCAAGATAACCATTTTTCCAATGTAACCCTTCCTAAAAAGGTTGAATAGCTATTGTTGAATTTCCTAATTTTTCATATCTTTTTTTCTTTCTTGTTCTACTTGTATAATTTCTAGATTTCTATCTTTGAGCTCCCTAATTTTCTCTTCCGTTTGCTTTATTTTCAATGATTTCTAATGCATTACTTACCTCGTTTATTGAGCTCTTTGGCTTCAGGATTTATGCTTAATTATTTCTTAGAATTTCAATCTATATCTTAAAGCATTGTTCTGTTTATTAATTTTAGTCCTGAGTGCATCAAACTGCCTGAGTTTCTTTGTATCTCATTGAGTTTCTTCATTAGAGTTATTTTTAATACTCTATCAGAGAGATAGCAATATTTCATGACTTTTAACTTTGGTTTCTGAAGAACCGTCATTTTGATTTTGTGGTATAGTGTTAGTATGATTGTTTATTTTACTTGATGAATTGCTCCTCTGTCAGTATATTTGAAGTTAAACATTAGAAGTTAGAGTCCTTTCTTTTGTTTTCCAGAAGGTGGCTCTATCATACAAGGTTTTGGTTGCTCTAACCTGAGCTGCCTCTGGTTATATTTGAAAGTTGTCACTCTTGAGCCACAAGCTTTTCTGTTAGAGGTGTGGTTCTGTGCCTTCATTGTTGCTTCTTATACCTCCAGTGTTGTTGCCACCTTTCTTTTGTCAGAGCTCTTATTGCCACTTATTGCTCTTTCCTTGTACCCCTATCCTTTGAGACACAGGCTCTGACCTGGTGGAGAGGATGAGAATTGGGGGAGAATGTAAGTCACATAGGCCCCTCTACTGTGTTCAGTTTTGTAGGGTTTGCAGACTGCACCACTCCTTATCATGAGGTTGTGGAGGGTAGGAGCTGTGGGCCCCTCAATGGCTGGAACTTGGGGTTGCAGGCCTCACTGCCATGTCTGCTCGGTTACCTGTGGACACAGGCACTGTAGTGATCAGGAGGTTGGAGTCCTGTGTACTGCTTCCCCTGCTTCCACTGTTTTCTGAAGTTGTGAGCCCTGGTTTCCTGGTCAGAGGGCTGGGATTGCAGGCACCACCTCCAATATTCCCTTGTTTTGCATCATCTGTGTGTCCAATCCTCTCAACTTAAAGATATACAGGTATGTGGAATTCTCCTGCATCCTGCTGTGTTGGATGGAGGCAGATTTATTGAGTTGTATTTTACTATCTGTAGATTGAAGTGGAGAGACAAAGATAGATTTTTCTCTCCACCATGTTTCTGGTATCACTCCTTGCTATTTTTGTTTGTTTCAAGTTTTTTGTTTGTGTGTGGTTTTTTTTGTTTTGTTTTTTTGTTTTGTTTTGTTTTGTTTGTCTTTTTAGGGCCACACCTGCGGCATATGGAGGTTCCCAGGCTAGGGGTTGAATTGGAGCTATAGCTGCAGGCCTACACAACAGCCACAGCAACGCCAGATCCCAGCTGCATCTGAAATCTATACCACAGCTCATGACAATGATGGATCCTTAACCCACTGAGCAAGTCCAGGGCTCGAACCTGTGTCCTCATGGATGCTAGTCAGATTCGTTTCTGCTGAGCCACAATAGGAATTCCTGTTTCAAGTTATTTTTGATAACCCTTTTGATTTCTTCTTTGACCCACTGTTATGGTATGGAAGCACAAACACCCTAAATAGCCATACCAATCTTGAGAAAGAAGAATAAAATTCACTTCTGAATTTAAAATTACATTACAAAGCTAGAGCAACTAAAACAGTATGGTATTGGCATAAAAATAGGCATACAGACCAATTCAACAGAATAGAAAACCCAGAGATAAACTCACACAAATATTGGCCAATCAACCTTTGACAAAGACTCCAAGAACACCCAGCAGGAAAGTCATAGTCTGTTCAAGAAACTGTGCTAAGAAAACTGGATGTCTATATGCAAAAGAATGAAACTGAACCCCTATCTTACAGCAATCACAAAAAATAATTCAAAATAAATTAAAGACTTGGATGTAGGCCCTGAAAGCATAAAACTCAAGATAAAAAGTGACACTGGTCTTGTTAATGACTTCATGGACATGTCTCCAAAAGCACAGGCCAAAAAAAGCAAAAATAAATGAGGCTTCTGCATAGCAAACAGAAAAAATGAAAAGGCAATCTACATAACAGAAGAAAATGTTTGCCAATTATATATCTGATGAGGGTTTCATATCCAAAAGTATATAAGGAACTACTATAACTCAATAGCAAAAAAAGTATACATGCCCCAATTAAAAAATGAGCAAAGGATGTGAACCAGACATTTTTCAAAAAAGGTGTATGAATGGTCCCTAAGTATGTGAGAAGGTACTGAACATCACTTGTCATTAGGGGAATGTAAATCAAAACTGTAATGAGATATCACTTCATATCTGTTAGAATGTCTATTTTAGACAGGAGATGACAAATATTTGTAAGGATGTGGAGAAAAGAGAACCCTTGTACACTGTTATTAAGAATGTGAATTGGTATAGTCATTATGAAAAACAGCATGGACTTCCTCCAAAGTTTAAAAATAGAACACCAGCAATCCCTCTAGGCATATACCTAAAAGCAATAAAGTCAATACATTGAATTGATATATGCACTCTTATGTTTATTGAAGCATTACTTACTTAGCCAAGATATAGAAATAATCTAAGCGGCCTTCAGTGTATGAAAGGATAAAGAAAACAAGTTGTATCTATGTGTGGAAGTTTAAAAAAAAAAAAAAAAAACGACAGAACTCACAGAAACAGAGAGTAGAATGAGAGTTGCAAAGGGCTGGGGTTGGTGGGGGAAATGAGAAGGCGTTGGTCCAAAGGTGCACACTTTCAGTCATAAGGAAAATAAATTCTGGAACTATAATGTACAGTATGGTGGCTATGGTTAATAATACCGTGTACTTGAAATTTGCTAAGACAGTGAATCTTAAGCATTTTCTCACACTCAAAAAAGAAAAAGGTTAATTAGGTGATAGTTGTGTTAATTAACTTTACCGTGGTAATTACTCCATTGTTTAAGGATCAACACATTCTGCTCTGTTCCATGTATTTCAAACTGCTGGCTCAGTTTGAGAATGGTGATTTAATTCAAGATGTAATGGAATCCAAAGCCTTAGTTCACATGATCCTAGAAGGGCCCCCAAAATGGGGTCAAGATGTCATTTAGGGCTTGCCTGACCTTTGAAAGCTAGATAAGACTTGATAAAACTGGAGTTCCCGTCGTGGTGCAGTGGTTAACGAATCCGACTAGGAACCATGAGGTTGTGGGTTCGGTCCCTGCCCTTGCTTAGTGGGTTAAGGATCCGGCATTGCCATGAGCTGTGGTGTAGGTTGCAGACGAGGCTCGGATCCTGTGTTGCTGTGGCTCTGGTGTAGGCTGGTGGCTACAGTTCCGATTGGACCCCTAGCCTGGGAACCTCCATATGCCGAGGGAGCGGCCCAAGAAATAGCAAAAAGATGAAAAAAAAAAAAAAAAAAAAAAAGACTTGATAAGAACTCCCATACCACTTATTCTGGAAACCCAAAGCCATCAAGATCTCTGTTGAAGGGAGTTCCCTTTATGGCTCAGCAGACCAACTAGGATCCATGAGAATGCAGGTTCAATCTTTGGCCTCACTCAGTGGGTTAATGATCGCAAATTGCTGTGGCTGTGGCGGAGGTCAGGAGCTGTAGCTCCAATATGACCCCTAGCCTAGGAACTTCCATATGCTCTGGGTACAGCCCTAAAAAGAGAAATTTAAGAAAAAAAAAAAAAAAGGATTTCTGTTGATGGATGGTAGGGAGGGAATGAGGGAATGAGTTTATCTTCTCATGGGCATCTTGCAATGTTTCACTGGATTTTCAAACTCTTTTTCCCTCTTTAGTCCCTAATTTTATGTCCTTCCATAGGGGGGAAAAATCCCTTTCTTTCTAGTACAGACCAAGAAAATCATGTTTATAGTCTTGTCTCAAAATCTCACTCTATCTGCCAATGGCTTTTCAAGATATCTTCTTAAAGAGGAGCATTTTATATATGAGAGAATTCAGAGGCCAGATACTAAAGTAATATATTTTTGCTTTCTGATAACTGTCTTATTGCTCAACTTCTATGATGTAGGAATGTATTTCTTATCTGTTAAATAAGATCCATAAAAAGCAGGCCCTTTCAAGTACCTTAGATAACATCTTGTCCAGTTCCTGAGACATGTCGAGGAAAAGTCTTTCCCAGGATCACACTACTAATTACTATCAGAGCCATGGTGCAAATAGAACCTCTGAATTCTCATTCCAGAGTCTTTTCTATCACTCACGCAGCACTGATATTCCAAATAAATGCAAGTATTATTTAGGCAACTTACTGAATTTGCCACAAAGCATTCTCAGACCATTTCAGAACAGGAAACATCTTACTCCTTTGAAGTCAAACAGCTTACCTACCTAAACTTTATTAGGCATAATGTTAAGTATTTTACCTAACAGTAACTATGTTTACTAATGTATCAGGCAGTGCTCTTTTGCTTTCCCAACTACACTCATACTCATGGCGTGAGTAACGTGTTCCAAAGCATCTAAAACAGTGCCATGCACTTAATAAATGTATAGGTTGGGTTGATTGATATGTGCTTTCACTGTAATAAACAGAATTCACTTAATCTTTATTTATGGCACTATAGCACACACAAGGTCATAAGACACAACACTAAGGCTGAGGTTTCTGGCAGAGGCCTTCCTACAGATCCTGTGACCGAGAACCGAATTGGAAATACTAAACTCAAGACAGATTATTTTCTGTCCACTTTTAGCTAATATACGCAGGCTGAACCCGCCAAGATTTCAAATTAGAGGTGAATGTTACTTTCTGCTTCAGTTCAAATGCTTTGTGATTTTCTTTCTTCTTTCAATTAGACTTTAGGAAAGTATCATGTTGCCAGACTTCAGCATTAAAAATATATACAAGAGAATACTACTCAGCTGTAAAAGAGAACAAAATAATGCTATTCACAGCAACGTGGATACAACTAGAGATTATCATAATGAGTGAAATAAGTAAAAAAAGAGAAAGACAATACCACATGATATCGCTTATATGTGGAACCTATAGTATGGCACAAATGAACCTATCTACAGGACAGAAAAGACACACAGATGTGGAGATCAGACTTGTGGTTGCCAAAGAGTACAGGGTAGAAAGTGGGATGGAACGGCAGTTCGGGGTTAGAGGGTGCAAGCTATTATATTTAGAATGGGTAAAAAATGAGGTTCTGCTACATAGCACAGGGAACTATATCCAGTCACTTGTGATATAACACAATGGAAGATAATGTGAGAAAACTGATTAAGAAAAAAGTTCCTATTGCATACACAGGGAACAATATCCATGATTCTGTAAGAGACCATGATACAAAGTAGGATAAAAAATGTATATATGTGTATGACTTAGTCACTTTGCTGTACAGGAGAAATTACAAAATATTGTCAGTCAACTACACTTTAAATTTAAAAAATATGAAATATTCTTACTGAGATGAAGGAGTATGTATTTAGCTAGAAACAATGATTACCATATTACATATGATATTTCATTTAATACATCAGGCTAAAAAATTAGGTATTATTTTCATTTTATGGCTGAGGAAACTGAGGTCAAAGAGGTGATTCAAAAATGTCCTTTATTCGAATTGATTATGAAAATATATAATCGTTTCATGACAAAAAATATTCTTAGTAGTTTCAAAAATCTGAATTGGATCTTGCAGAATTGCAATTGCAGTTACAGGAAAATAACAGCTACCACCTTTTATTCGTGTGTAAGTGTACTTTTTGTACCTTCACACTTCCAATGCACCCATTTCTACCCAAAACAGATTATGTTATGTTTTGGCTCTTAGCCACACGTTTTTTTGGTGGTGGTTGTTGTTGTTTTTTCCCCAGAGCTTATGTTCAAGGACAAAAAGAGCAAGCAGACTGTGTATTTGCCCATCTGTCCAACTTCCTGTGGAAGATCTTGAAAGGTCTTTTAACATGTCATTCCCCCCCCCCTTTTTAAGCATTGTTTTTATTGGCACTCTTGAACAATTTCTTCTAAAATTTTATAATTCTCTGCAACAAGTGGTAAGGTGCATCTGATAAATCGACATTATTTTCCCCTTTATTTCTAAAGGAAAGAGACTTTAGAGGAAAGAAGACAGAAGGAAAATTCAGTTAAATAACTTAATTAAACTAACCCTGAATATAAAGACTGAAATTGTTTCCAGTCGATTTCAACTAGATGAAGGAATCTGTTTTTACATATTCATAAAAACAAAGTGCACGTTCTAAAAGTTTTGGTTTAAATAACTAAAGATTTTTTTTCATCCTTTGTGAAAGATCACCACACTTAACTCTTCATACCACAAAAAGTAATCTCTTTAGGAATTTGGTTTATTAAACATATGTGTCTTTTCAGAAGCAATAATGACATATTGGCCCAGCATCTGGCTGCACTTTATTTGGAAGCTGAATGATAACCAACGAAGCTAATAATCAGACTATTAAGATGACTCTGCAAAGGCATGAGCTAATGCCCCAATCATTCTCTGTGATCCGTCATGTTCTACCACGATGTTTGCTGGTTCAGGTTTGAGTGATAAATGAGTCTAAGCATACGTCATAATTTTTCAACACAAATAGCTATTTTGCTTTCTGCAAGAAGAGACATAACTCAGTATTCACAGGCAGAATTACTTCTGCAGATAAAATGAAACACCTATATGAAGAAACTGGTAACATGTTATTGCATAGAAGAGTATTAGAAAGCACTATGAACAGAGTAAAAATAAGTTTCCAATTGATTATATCCAGACCAAGTGGCACCATTTCGGCTGTCTTAAGCATACTTGGTTGACATACCAGGGGTATAGCTCACCACAAAGTTGAATGATCTTATGATGTAAAAATCCTGAAAAGTGCTCACCGGGGTAAGAACCTGACTAGTATCCATGAGGATGTGGGTTTGGTTCCTGGCCTGGCTCAGTGGGTTAAACGGTTCAGCGGAGCTGTGAGCTGGGGCAGAGGTCGGAGACATGGCTCAGATCTGGCTTTGCTGTGGCGGTGGCACAGGCCAGCAGCTGCAGCTCCTATTGGATCCCTATCCCAGGAACTTCCATATACCACAGGTGTGACCCTGAAAAGAAGACAAAAATTAAAATTTCAGAAAACAAAACATCCTCAAAACATGATGGAGCTTTGCCAAGATACTTGACTTCCCCACAGCTCTGTTTTCTAGCTTTACTGAGGAATAAGTGACAGATAAAGTTGTGTATATTGAAAATGTACAATGGGATGCGTTGCTATACATAAACACTAGGAAATGCTTGCCACGATCAAGTTAGTTAACATCTTCGTCACCTTGCAGAGTTAACTTTCTTTGCTAACAATTACTAAGACCTTTTCTAAGCAAATTTCAAGTGTCACCCTACTGTGCAATAGATCCTCAGAGTCAACTTATAACTGAAGGTTTGTACCCTGTGTCCCATGACTCTCCGTTTCCTCAGCCCCGAGACCCTGACAACTACAGATTCTACGTGCTGTTTCTATCAGTTTGACTCATTTTTAAAGATACCACATGTAAGTACTACAAAAGACTATGTGTTTCTCTTTTCTGGCTTATTTCACTCAGCGCAATGCCCTCCAAGTCCCGCTCCAGCTGGACCAGGGTTTCCCAAAGGATGCGTGGCGTCAGCAAAAGAATGGACACAGAGCCAGCGTTTGTGTGACTGCTCGTTTATTGCTTGTACAGGCATAGCTTATACGCATTTTTTAGTTCCTGCTATTATGTGTCATACATCCTTTGATATTTTTTAACTTTCCAATCCATCAACTATGTCCTCATGATTTTATGTATCAAGGGGACATTCACAATGGTCCTTCTTCTTGTACTTTCCACTTGACTTCTCAGTATTGGATGTACCTATAACCATGACCTAATTCTTATGGAGCAGAAAAGGGCAAGCTTGTTAACTATAGAAATCTCTTTGTTCAGCTCCATTTTTCATTAGCAAAGGTAAGCTATATTATCAAAGGTTACTTAATTCTCATAGAAGTAGAAGCCCTAACATTTACACTCTTTGGGGTTGGGCCGATAGACCTGACATATCAGTTCACAATTGGTTGGCCTTCTGCAGCAGCCCCATATTTCCCAACTGTTTCTAGTTGCTAGGTATAAACTGTACCAGCTTTCCTTGTGTCAATGCCCAGTACCTATTGTATTTATCAATCATTCCCTGGCAGGGAAAACGACTTCCCACACAGAGGTTAAATGGCCTATGTCTTGGCCTATTGTCAAACCTAAAATATTGTTCTCAAAGTAGCACTGGTAATCAGAAAGCATCCTATTGGGGACTTTACTAGAGAGGGGCAGTCCCCAAAGCGGAAGGAGGATAGAGAAACGGGGAAATGTAGGGACTTTGGGGATTTCTGGCAGCTTATGAGTAAGCACTAATCCCCAACGTTTACCCTCTCCTGGGCCTTTTTGGGGGGAGTTTTGATTTGGCAGCAATTCCCCAGCTCCTGCAGTTATTATAAGCAACATAAGCAGACCGAGAAGAAAAAGAAGCAGGACCGTTGTTTTTCCAGACATGCTGTGCAGTCTGTGTCCTTTGGTCTCCTCGACTGTGTAATAAGGCAGACCTTTAGGAACGGCTCCCAGCACCTATATAACATTATCGTTATCCATTCACTATGGACAGACTTTAAGTTGCTTCCATGTCTTGGCTATTGTGTGTAATGTTGCCATGAACTTGGGGGTGAAGATATCAACTCAAAATATTGATTGCATTCCTTCAGGATATATACCCCGGAGTGGGATTGCTGGGTCCGATAGTCGTTCTACTTTTAATTTTTGGAGGAACATCCATACTCTTTCCCACAATTGCTGTACCAATTTACATTCTTAACCACTGTGGACTTGGGTTTTCTATTCCACATCTTTGTCAACACTTGCTATCTCCTGTCTTTTGGATAATGACATCCTAACACACGTGAGGTGATATCCTATGGTTTTGCTTTGCACTTCCCTGAAGATAAGTGATGTTGAGTATCTTTGCATGTATCTGTCAGCCATTTGTATGTCTTCTTTGAAAACTACTTTCAGGTCCTTTGCCATTTGAAAGTCAGATTCTTTGGGGTTTTTCTCCCGAGTTATAAGAGTTCCTTATATATTTTGAATAGTAGCCCTTTATCAGAGAATGGTTTGCAAGCATTTCCTCCCATTCCATAAAGGTTGCCTTTTTAATTACATCGACTACTTTCTTGGCTCTGCGGGAGCTTTCAGTTTTTAGTGTGATGTCATCCACTTGTTTATTTGGGGGTTTCTTTGCCTGTGCTTTTGATGCATTATACATGGAAACATTGCAAAGACCAATGTCATAAAGATTTTTCCTATTTTCTTCTAGGAGTTTTATGATGACACCTGAGAGGTTCTACATTTAAGTTCCTAAATTCTTTTTTTTTTTTTTCACTTTTTCACGCAGCTTATGGAGGTAAGTAGGCTAGGGGTCGAATCGGAGCTGTAGCTGTGGGCCTACACAGAAACTGAGGATCTTAGCCCCATCTGAAACCTACACCACAGCTCAGGGCAACACCGGATCCTTACCCCACAGAGCGAGGCCAGGGATTGAACCTGCATCCTCCTGGAGGCTACTCAGATTCATCTCCACTGAGCCACAATGGGAACTCCCTAAATCCATTTCAAATAAATTTTCAAGTGCTGTAAAACAGGGGTCCAACTGCATTCTTGTCATGAGGATATCCAGATTTCCCAGTACAATTTGTTGAAGAGACTATCCTTTTCCATTGTCTGGACTCCTTGGCAAAGATAATTTAACCATGTACATAAGGGTTTGTTTCTAAGTTCTTTGTTCTGTTCCTTTGCTCTATGCTTTATTTTTATGCCAATACCATACTATTTTGATTACTGCAGTTTCAAACTTTAGTTTGAAATAAGGAATTCTTATGCATGCAGATTATTCCAATTCAAGAACATGGGACCTGTTTCTGCTTGTTTGTGTCTTCTTCAATTTCTTCCACCAATGTCTTCAGCATAAAGATCTTTCACCTCCTTGGTGAAATTTTTCTTAAGTACTCTTTTCTTTTTGCTGCTGTTGCAAATGGAATTTATTTCATAGTTTCTCTGATAGTTTGTTGTTAGTGTATTGAAACAAGTTTATTTTTTCAGGTTGGTCTTTTATCTTGTAACTTTACTGATTTTTATGCCTTCTTGCCAATTTTTGGTGGCATCCTTAAGAGCTTCCATATATAAGAGCATGTCATTTGCAAGCAGGGAAAAAAATTGTTTCTTCATCTCTGACCTTGATGCCTTTTTATGTCTAGAGCCTCCGATATCATGCTGAACAGAAATGAGGAAAACGGACATTCCTGTGTTTTCCTGAGTTTAAAGGAAAAACTTCCAGCTTTTCATCTTTGAGTAGGATGTTATCTGTGGGCTTGACATACATGACTTCTATAATGTTGAGGTATATTCCTTCTACACTTCATTTCCTGAGAGTTTCTCCCAAGAAGAGATGTGGAACGTTGTCAAATATAGGCATACCACACTCCTTGTTTTGTTGTGCTCTTTATAACCTGAAGGTCTGGGCAACTTTGAATTGAGCAAGTCTATAGGGCATCACCGTTCCAATGGTATGTGCTCACTTGGTCTCTCTGCTACATTTAGGCAATTCTTGCAATATTTCAAAAATTTCCCAAACTTTAGGGCAGTCTGTGATCACTGATCTTTGACGCCACTACTGGAAAAAGATTATGACTCACTGAAGGTTCAAATGAGAGCTTCTTTTCCCAATAAGGTCTTTTTTAGTAAGGTACGCACATTAGAAAGATATAATGGCACTGCATGCTTAACAGACTATAGTGCATTGTAAATTTAACCTTTAGAGGCACTAGAACACTGAAAAAAAAAAAACCACAGAGCATGTAACTTGCTTTATTGATGTCTTCACATTATTGCAGTGATCTGGAACTAAATCAGCAACATCTCTGAGATACCCTTGTACTTTTTATGCTTCAATGAGACTCCATGACATTTATGACCTGAGATATCAGGGTAATCAGAAGTTAATTAAACTGGGGAAGAATTGAAGAGAGAATGGGAGGAAGATCTCTATTGCTAGGCCTTCCTTTACAAATAAGTTTCCCCTCAAAAAAAAATTACATATATACACACATATTTCCTTTTCTTCTCTTTCATGATCTCAATTTATTTTACAAAGAATTATTGAGATCATAAAGCATATGTGCCAGAGCCTGTCCTGAGACAAAGGATTCAAAAAAGAGCAAAATAGACACAGTCCCACAGTATCATGGTGAGAGCTAAAGAGGCAAGTATTGAAAGTCATGGCAATAATAGGGAGACTTGACCTAATCCTGAGTAAGTGTCCTTGTCGATGTGGCGTTTGACCTAAGACTGAATGATGAATAGGGGTTAATTAAGAAAAGAATCTTCAAAGTATAAGAAGCAGAATTTCCTAGAGTTGAACTTGAGGAGATAAAGGGATTTTGGCCATCTTGATTAACTAAAAAGTTAGCATGGCTAGAGGGGAAAGGAAAAAAAAAAAAAAGGTAAGAAGGGAATTTTGGGAATCCTGTTGTGGCTCAGTGGTTAAGGAACCCGACCAGTAACCATGAGGTTGTCGGTTTGATCCCTGGCCTTGCTCAGTGGGTTAAGGATCTGGCATTGGACAAGCTGTGGTGTAGGTCGCAGATGCGACTTAGATCCCACGTTGCTATGGCTGTGGGGCAGACCAGCAGCTGTAGCTCCTGTCCAACCCCTAGCCTGGGAATCTCCATATGCCATGAATGCGGCCCTAAAAATACAAAAGACAAATAAATAAATACATACAAAAATAAGAAGACAACTTGTCTTTAAAAAAAAAAAAAAAAGGAGTTTTGTGAGGTGAGGCTTTTGATACAGATGGGTCCAAGAGACCCATTAATAAGTTTGTCTTTTTATTCTAAGGTGAGTGGTAATCCATTGATAGGATTTTGAAAAAGTGCTGGTGCTGGTGACGATGGCAGTGGCCTTCTGATTTGAAAAGATCACTCTGGTCGCACTGTAGAGAATGGAATGATTTAAGGAAGGACTAAAGTAAATGATGCTGCTACAGCCAGCCTCACCAGAATCAACAGAAGATGAAGTTCTCTTAGTCAAGTAATCGAATAGTTAAAATTTCAATAGACATTCTTGATGTGTTACGCTCCTGGATAAGCTCTTTAACCTCAAATATGCTCCCTGTAGGAATACTGTTACGCCACTATAAAATCCCTTTTGAACATCCTTTCTGAAGTTTGCTGGCTTGTGTCTATAATATTCATCTCCTGCTCCTCTGCTGTACATGTGTCTCCATCACTTCCTGATTGGTGTGGATACCCTACTCCCCGGCTAAGCACCAGGATATCCTTAAAGGAGTTCTCTGGGTACAATCTTACATAAAAGAAAGCATGTAATTCTGAATTCTGATATGTTACAAAACAGCTACGGGGTGTTCCCAACCCCTGCCTTGTGATTAGTCTCTCTGCTTCCATTCTGCAGTGTATTTGTGATAAAGTCTGGCTTTACGTTATGAGGCTGTGGTCTTTTCCTCATGATAATGTAGGCAAAATAAGAGAAGTTAGTCTTTAAGAAAAGGATGACCAGATGGTAGGAGCGGACAGGGAAAGGAACACAGTCAAAAAATATTTAGAATGTAAAATAAGAATGTGATACTTGATTCCATCTGGGTCATATCAGAGGAGAGGGTTTCAAAGAGGAGACTAGACTTCTGCTTGCAGAACTGAATGATTGGTGAGGCCTGTCACTGAGTTATGGACCACTTACACAGAACAGGAGCCAGCCGGCGTAGAAACAGAGTTAAGAGCATGCCCCCAAAGGTGGGGAAAACACCCAAAAAAGTCTCCAAGATGAAAAATAACATGACACATTCAAGAAAATGAAGAAAGCCCAGCACGGCTGAAGGTATGGGATTGCCAAGGCAAAGAGCAAGGCTGAGGTTGACAAGCTAGGTTCATGCCTACAACTACAAAGTGTGTAGTTTTGTATGTTATTACTCTAAATGCAATAAAAATTTAGTAGTTTGGGGCATGAATGCTTGTAAATTGACTTAAAAGCTATGAATATTATTTTGTGGTATGTGGTAAAATTGACTGAGGAAGTAACACAGTACAAAAAGGAGACAAGTTGTTTTGGAATGTAGGCAAGAGATAAGGATGGCCTGGATGAAGAGGTGGAAGAAGATACAAAAGAAGAGCAAGGAAGACAGAGGTATTCCAAAGACAAAATTAACAGGCCATGCTAAGGCTTATGTGAGGAGACAGGGAAAGTTCTTAGGAGAAGGAGAAAAGTCAAAGAAATACCCTAGGTTTGTAAGGGAGTGGTGAAACAGAGCACCAGGAAGTACCAAAAGGCTTACTGAAGAACAATTTGAAGGTCACGTTTTAGATATGTGAAGCATGTCTGTGAAATACTAAATACTAAAGTGAGGTGCCAAGCATCTGTTGGAAATATAAGACTGAAGTCTAAGAAAATATCTACATTGGAGATAACAGTTCTCCAGGCCAAAGTATGTGTTTTAAACAAGTGGAAATGTTGCAATCACTTAAAGGTGAGAGCACAGAAAAAGAAGGTAATTCGATTCAAATGCGTTCTTAGGTCAAGCAGAAGGTAAGCCAATAAGAGAATCTGAAAAGGGGCAATTAGTGAGAGAGGAGAAAAATAAGGGAGAGTGGATTCAAAGAGGCCAAAGGAAGAGAGGAGATGAGAGTGTCTTACCTTACTGACTACGGTTGTGAGTTGAGTAAAATGAGGAGGAGCAGTACACTGTATCAGTAACATACATATTTTTAATTATGTTGACAAGAGCAGATCGAAGAGGTGATGATGGAAACTGGACAGTAAGGCAATGAAAAATGACTAGTGTTAAGGATGTGGAGACTGTGTGATGAAACCTCAGAAGGTGAACAAGGAAGGGAAAAACTGAGGGTCATGAATTTCTTAGCTGAAAGATTTGTATGACATGCATGTAATCTGAGGGGACTGATCCGGTAGAAAAAGAAACACTGATAAATCAGAAGAGAAAGGATGGATAATCTAAGAATAAAGTCTTCGAAAAGGAAAAATAGAAGGGTGTTCTTAACACAAACAGAGGAAATGGACTCGGGTAAAATGAAGTACACCTTCTTCATTATGATAGGAGGTAGAAGAAAATGATAGGACAAGTAGAGATTGATTGATAGGTGGAAAAGTGGAGACTTTCTAAGTTTCGGTTTCTATTTTTGTATTCAAACATGAAAAACTAAACTGAGAGTGATAAGACCTAGACGAGCGTCTTCATAAATTCCACATTTTAAAGTCCAGGTGAAGGAGAATTAACAGTGAGAGTATCATGAGGTAAAAAAAAAAAAAAAAGTGAACAATATAGTTCCATAAAAGCTGTAAACACACCCACATTAGGGGTTAAGAGGCAGAACAAAGAGCCATGCAATAGCATTAGGTTATAGCCATTAGAAAGGGAAAGTAAAGGAGAAAATAATGTAAAGTAGACGAGTCCTGTGAGCTACATAAAATTAAGAATTACGGATTGCATTATTTTAGTGTCTTTTATTGTTTTACCTAATAAACCATGAAAGGGCCTATATATTGTGAAAAACACCCAGACCTTATACCTTTGTATGGGAATCATCATAAAAGCAGCTACCCCTACCCAAGGGTTAGAAACACCTTATGGAAGAAATACAGGCACACACGAGAGAGACACAGCTTGGCAGATTGTGTTCATGGCCAAAAAAAATACTTGTCAGCATGCTTCTCTGAGTTTGTGGAAACTTTTTTGACAAAGAGGTTAATGTGAGTTTTCTGCCACGTGACAAACTGTTGTTTGCGATCATCTTATAATCATATATGTCATTTTCATGCTTTTCTGAGTTTTCCCAGTTTATTGCTGATGATAGCTTTTACCAAAAACTAATGAATTGTAGGAAGTTATATGTCGCATACATAAAGAAAGGAAACAAACACTTCTTATTGCTCTTGGAAGATGTATTTAATTCAAATTTTACAATTTGGATTCAGCATGAATTGCAATAAATGGATCTTCGGCAGAGTTACTAATAGAAAACTGAGCTGTGCCATCACTGGAAACATAGACTTTAATTCCTGTACAACTGTCACCAACTTTATCTCCAGAGATAACATCACAGTATGTGCCACCAGGAAGACCAGTTTGCAAAGTTGAAGATAATTGCCTGTAAAATAAAAGCTAAGATGTAACTTGAGTTCAACACAATTAAAAGCAGGAACACGGGCCATCTCTAAAACAAGCAGCTTAACTCTGAGCCATAGAACTCTAAGAAGTCGGGGTCTCCGTGCAAAGAAAATACAACACAAGGACTTCTCCAGTGGGTGTAAATCTTTTCCTCAGGGCCAAAACTATTCTTACATAAAGCACAGCAATTTCCCAGTCAGTAGGGAACATTATTTTGTAAAAATTTAAGGTCGAAGAGTATCATTGCAAATTGGACTGGATCGCCTCGCTTAGAGAAAAGTGCTTCTCATGGTAAACGCAAGTATCTTAAATGTGTCCTCATCTGAGCACAAGAAAATACCGATTACTTCCAAGAATTTAAATTTGATTATTTCCTCAAAAATTTATTCTTTTCAAGAGGAGATAAAAAGTTGCTTGCATTTCTGTGAAGCAGTATATGGTTTTCAAAGGTAAAGCCTCTCATAAATCTATTTTGCTCTTCCCATCTACAAAAGATAGAAATTAAAGAACCAGCCGTGGATTCTTTGATCAAGAAAGAGATGAATTTGTTTTAGTTTTCATCAGTAAAATACAGTTTGGGCTACAACGAGCTAAGCATGAGTAGCGGCAGACCCTGGACTGACACATGTCAACTGCTTGCAAAGAGGACTTCTGGGTATGTGAGGGAATCACTATACCCACGGTAGAGAATGCAGGGAACACAAATGAAAAGTCAGTAAGGAGAAGTCTCAGAACTAAAACTAAAAAGATCTCCTGAGGTCGATCTTTGAATATAACATACATATTCTTTTTACATGTACTTTAAAAAACATTATTTGTCACAGAGAGATAGGACAGTGAAAACAGAACTAGACAAACTCAAAAGCACTAGAGACCAGAATAGGCAAAAAAGAGAGAGAGAGAGAGAAAAGTGTTTTGGTCCTGAAGCAGAATTTGTCTTGATTTCAACAAAGGCTGTAAGTCATTCTTCCAGGGATTTCGCAACTTTTCTATTAACTACTTTGTGTATTTTGTGTGAAGTGTGTATATGTAAGCATATACACGGGCATCCTATCCATCTGCATATGATACACAAAAGTGCACGGAAAGTAATTGCTCAGAACAGAAAGCCCTTAGGAGAGGGCTTATGGGGAGCAGATCAAAAGAATAAAGCTATCTTTTTCTTTGGGCCGTTTTCTCATCACTATGTTTTCTTAATCCACTGACTAGAGGATGTTTCAGGTGAAAAATCTGAAAAAATCAGATTTTTTCACCTATGAAAAAATTAGGTGAGCAGAAAGAAAACAGCAATAAACCAAGAGCATATAAAAGCATAAGCATTATTTCAAATGGGTATCAACTTACCAATCATCATTGTTAAAGACAATGAATCCTCTGTTTCCTCTTCCAAAAGCTACCTGGTTGCTTCCGTTATCCCACCAGTTTGCAAAAGGTTGGCCGTCCACCACGTTACGGAACCAAACCATGTTCCTAAGAGAAAATGGCATGGGAAACGTTGATGAGTAATTCCATGGCTTCAGATAAAGTCTTCAGAAGGTTTATTATTAGAGGATACCTCTAAACAAGTAGTCTTACCTTATCTGACGCCATCGATGCTCACAGACCCAGTCATTGCCACAGGTAGTATCTGCATTAATAGTAACTTCCTTAATGACCCCGTTATTATTTGGTGGCCCAATCCAATCATTAACATCCTTGATTGGCAAAAAGAAATCATTTTAAAAGACGGCATGTTTAACACAGCCTGTTCCCCAAACTCAATCTGTTCTATTGGGGTCTTCATGGTGTCTTCATTTAGAATCCAACTCCTTCATTATTTTTACTTTTCTCCTTCCAAACTTCACCTCCTCTGGGCCCATATTTCAAACAAGGGTATGATTGGTTTTGGTTTTTTTTAACTCTCTCGTTTGCTTTCCAAGGAATTGCAATGATTTCTTAACATCACTTGTAGATAATGTAATTTCGTGGAAACAGCAAGGACATTTGCGAGAGAAACAGCAGGTTCTATGACAACTGGCCAAGAAAACTTAGATAATATTCATCATTTCTCTGCCTGATTTTGCTCTTCTTAAAATGAAGCTTTTGCTTTGCTGCTATAACATTGAAATAATTTATGTAAAAATGCTTCAAAAAATCTGCTAAATATTACTTTCTTTCATTCCTCCTTGTTGAGTAAGTGCACTAATCAAAACACCACAATAATCTTTACACACCTGACCAAACTTTTAATATTGTGCATTTCTTTTTGAAATGCAGTTCTCTTTTTTCTTCAGTTTTTTGAAGCCCACACCCACTGCATGTGGAACTTCCTAGCCAGGGATCAAACCTGAGCCACCGCAGTGACAATGCTGGATCTTTAACTTCTCAGGCATAGGGAACTCCAATACTGTATTCTTCCGACTGGTACTTTTAAGATAATCATTAAATAAACAACAGACTATGCCTAGGAAGGTTATCAGAGTGTGTCTTAGAATCATGCCGTATCATAAACAGTGGACAAATCAAACGTTTCCAGCATGCAGAAGTCCTAAAAAGTCTTGGAAATGTTATGGGAAGAGGGAGAATGGACTTATGCCATGACTCCTGCCATCAGAAATAGGGCCAGTTACTGAAAATTATAGGAAATAGGCTCAGGAGAAGGGGACATCTTCCAAATAGTAAAGCTCGCTAAAAACAAAACGAGGTCCTCCACAAAGGAATGAGCTTCCTAACTTGGAAGGGATCGAGGAGAAAGTAGATAAATACCTATCTTGGGTGCAATGAAGACGATTTTCTAATTCAGGTATGAAGTTGCTACTTGAGGCTGCATGTGAAATCTTCCGATTAAAGACAAAGTTTACCTCTAACTTTCCAAATACTTCAACACTCTATGTCTCAGTTCCTTTTTAAAATTACTGCTCAGATTCATGTCTTTGCCACATTGTCAAAACTTCTCTGCTCTTTCTCCTTCCTAGAACAGACTGCAAACAGCTCTTCTTTAAGACACGCACTTTCCTTCTTCTTCTGTTTTCCCTACTGAACCTCCGTTCAACTAGGCAAATTCTCTGCACGCCAGTACAAAACATTTTAGAAACGGATTTAACAAATATTTGTTATCCTCCCTGTGCTGAGGGCAGGTACTTTTTAAAGGGGTTGGCAAGTGTGGCTTTTTCATCCTCATATCAATGCTATGAAGTAGGTCTTTATGAGAAGCATACTTATCTTACTCGCTGTATCCTTATTTTCAAGTGGGTTATTTGGGGGCAGGAAGTAGGCTCACCATATCTGGAAATAGCTGGCCCACTCTGGGTCAATAGAGACCTGTCGTTTTTATTTTTTAATATCCACCGTATTGCTAAAAGAGCCCTGCAACAGGCTGGCCTTCCCTAAATATTTGACAAAATACGTAGTGTATGTCACGGCATCATGTGAAAGTAAAACCTCTTCTCCTTGAGAAAGAGATATTTTTTGGACACCACCAAAACTTACTTGTCCATTCACAAAATTTCTTGCCCAACGGTAGCTTGACATCACTCGTGTGAATCCGTAAGGGTGGGCGAGCATAAATCCAACTGCCACTTTGTACAGTCTAAAAGGCACAGAATACCATCATCACAGAAGAAAACAATATTTTAACGTCATTCAAAGGGAGCTTCAAAATCAGGGAACTGTGTTTCCTACCTAGCGTCCCAGAATGTAAGAATAGATGCTCCCCCTGCTCCATGCCCTCGCTGGTTGTCATGGTTATCAACAAAGACAAGGGCTCTATCAGAGGGCATGAAACCCCAGCCTTCTCCCCAGTTCCTACAAAACAAACAAAAGAACGTTAAATTCAAATAAATGCATTCGTTCATAACAGTTGTAGAGTAACCTAACATGTCGTTCCTTCAGTAGAGCACCCTCCAATGAAATTCTCTAATGAAATGATTATTCTGTAGGGCCTTTGAAACATAAATTACATAGATATATAATCCTCAGACACATTCCATGTATGTTTATATGTAGGAATACTTCAATTACATTCATGTTACAGGTAGAAGATGTGTGTGACAAAAATTAGTTTCCAATAGTTTGGGTATATGATGATGGAGGTGGATTTCCAAAGGGTGAACGAACATTGATATCACACTCTACAGAATGACAAGTGGGGATGAAAGAAGGCTTACATACTGTATTCGTAGAAGATAAAGAGTTTATATATGAAATTAATTTCTTAATATATCTAAATTCTACAGTAGGACCACATTACACCGACTTCATCCTTAATAGAATCTTCTGAATAATAACTAGCACTAATAGATTATTTACCAGTATTGGTCAAGTCTAGTACAGTCCTCTAATACACAGATGCAAATCTCTATGTTTTGGCTTTCTAGACATACTTCCTTGTGACTGACATTCTAAATAAGAAATATAATCAATTGCAGTCTGGGGAATTATACCACAGTATTAGTCAATGAATCCGTGAAAGACATCTGCCTTGAGAAGGTAACCTGTGTTGGAGTATGGCACAAATACGTGTGAAGTAAATCAAAGTATAATTCACATTTCACTCACTTCAAGTAAGACATCTTCTCTCCACTCCACTTGCGCACAACGGTGCCCAGTTGTGCACCGTATTTAAATTCTGTCACGCGGCCATTTCCAAAGTACTCACTGCTTTGAATTGCCTCACCACCCAAATCAATCACCTAGTAGAAATGGAGACGAAACTCTCATGTTAAGGAAGAACTTTAACAAGGTAAACTAACACTACCCAGAGAATAGCTTTATACCGTCTGTGTTGCACCTAATGCCCCTAACGGTTTTCCTTATAGCAAGATTCCTGTTTCTTTGCTACACCTATGCTAAGAAAGTACAAGTGATGGGACAAAAGGACCTGTAGTCCTGTGGAATTACTGGCCTCATGTAGTCTCACATGTCAATGATAAGAGTAGCTCGCGCGTATAGCAGCACTTAATATCTGCATGACGATATTTCTACGTGGTTGATAAATATTAACTCTTTAATCCTTCAAAGACATTACCATGACCCCTTTCGATTAATTTTGGAGAAAAAAAAAATTGCTACCCAGACAAGTTAGTTAGCCTAAACCAACACAGCTGAGAGTGCTAGAGCCAAGAGTGAGTCACACAGACTAGCTCAGGACAACAACTGCATTACCACCCGTCATCTCGAATGCTCTCTGGGCAGCTGATAAATGCCACAAGCTGTCTGCAAGCTAAGGAGATTCTCCGCGTTTGTATCAAACACCTCTTGTCATACAGCTAGATGTGCTACCTCTGACTCGAAGGGGGTTAAACAACACCCTGCTGTGTAAATGCTGTAGCCACTAATCTACACAGAAATGGTACTTTCAATGAAACCCGCTACTGCTTTTCTAACGAATTACATTACAGGGTTTTCCATGCACGTATACACATTGAGGTACCTCCTGGAATATGAAAGGTTGACTTCCGGCAGGGAACCAGGTGGTGTTTAGGTTGTGAAGTTTATCCAAAACTGCTTTTATGTCTTCAGGCCACATGTGCTTAGAAGCATCAATTCGGAACCCTGCTACACCAATGTCAATGAGTTTGTTTAGATAATCAGCAATCGTGGAGCGCACATAATCTTTTTCCAGTGCAAGATCAAGAAGACCAACCAGTTGACAATCTCTGATCTATTGAGGCAAAAATGGAGTGACTCATACAGAAAACATCATCTTTCCCTGAGCATTCACCTGACTATGCATTCATTTACTCATTAACAGACATTCCTTTACTGCATTCTAGGCCTTGGTCTCTGAGGAGACTGCCATCCTCATATGCGCATGCCTGGAACATATTTTCTAGCATGAAAATGGAGAAGGTAGGAAGTAAAGAGGATGAGCTTTTTCACTGGGAGAAATTTAATTTGGAAAACACTATTTTAAGCATTGCCCTGAAATTCCTTTTATTTCACTGTGTTTCTTTTCATGGCCCCATCTCTAGCCTTTGGAAGTGCCCAGGCCAGGAGTCCAATCAGAGCTGCAGCTGTGACTGATACCACAGCCTGGGGCGATGCCAGACCCTTACCCCACGAAGCAAGGCCAGGGATCATACCCACATCCTCATGGACACTCTGTCTGGTTACTAACATGCTAAGCCACAGAGGAACTCCAGGTTCTCATTTTAACAGTCAGACTTGGAACCCTGTTTTCCTAAGGAATCTAGACTAATAGCTTTTAAATGGAGAGCAATAAGCTACATGCTGAGAAGCACAGATAGTTCTTTTTATTATTATTTTTTTTTACTTACTTCATAAGTATCATTATAGCTCTCAATTTGTCCACTTGCAGTTTTACATTTACCATCGTTAAAATCCCAAGCAGAGTATGGGACTGCTGGAAAATCCCTATTTCCAGGGTTGCAATAACTTCCACAAGTGGTGCCCGTTCCTGCAGCTGCACCACTTCCACACATATGATTAATGACAGCATCCACATAAATACGCACCTGAAAGTCAAAGGTTCCATTTCAGGTTACCTTCTAAAGAGGCAGAAATTAAAAGACTCCTGATCAAGGTGTACCGCATGTTAGCAACACTCTAAGATACCTCTTCCTTATCTTATACCTTAGCTTCCCAGAAGAGCAAAGGTCAAGTGTGAGGGAAAATCACTGGGAAGGCCCACAGGCGTTCTAGCCATTTGGCCAACGACCTGCGTGTGGGATACACTGAGAGAACCCCAAACTACCATAACCACGAAAAAAAACACAGCCTTTTTATGGTGGTCAGTAAGAATCAGTTGAGGCCGGAGTGATTATTGACTTTTGACATGTCCATAGGTCGTCCTTAGAAATAAGCAGCCAGTCTCTACCACCTGTGTAGGGTCAGAAGAAGGAAAAGTAGATATTCTCACTCGTTACGCTCCTCCTCAAAGAGAAAATAATTATGGAATTATTTACCATCAAAGGACCTATAGGAAAGAAGACCCCCCAAAATTATGGGTGGGGACACAAGCCACATTAAGGCAACAGCAAAACCTTTAACCAGAATTCCAATTTCTCACTCTAAAACAATGTCCCCCAGAAAAAGTCATACGGGGTCAAAGTTGATATTCTGCTTCATCAGTAAGTTCATGGCCTTAAACTCTTACTTATATCTCCTGTAGTAGACAGAGGGCACATACACAAATGTTTACCAATGTCGAACATGAGACAACAATTACATTTGAGTTTAGAGCTAAAGCATGCAGTGGACCTCGAAAATATAGGAAAACTGTTCTTCTCAAGAGGAAATTGAGACAGGAGAGAGAAATGAGTTCTCTACACAAGATTTTTAAAGGAAGCTTTAATTCACTTACGCCAACGTTGTTACATCTAGTCACCATGTCTCTGAATTCACTTTCATTTCCTGATCTGGTACATAACTTGTAACTCACTGGTTGGTATCTCTCCCACCAAGGTCTTGAAGGGTTAGTGACTACTAAATTTTCATTGGGGGGGGAGACCTGCAAATAAAACAACCTTAATAAGTATCAAATTATGGCTCACTCTGTATCGCTGACCATCCTGGAAACTATTCAGTAACACAGTATTTTTTTCTTTTCTGAATCTTTGTATATGCTGCCACCGTTCTTTACAACCAGGTAAGAATATCAATATCACAGTGGAAATGTCCTGCTTAAAAAATATGGTATTAGAAATAAAACAGTGAGTTGCCAACAATTTCACGTGTGTTTCTTCTTCAGAAAACTGTTTTACTTCGCCTACTTAACCTGTGAACTAACGTCCCAGCTTCACAGACACAGATCGCAATGCCTTTTACTCTAGGCACGGCAAAATCTCCAATTTATACTGCGAACCATACCCACCTGTACCCCTCCAAATCCTTTGGGGCCCAAATACCGCTCACATTCAAGAGCAATGTCAACCCAGCGCCATTCAAACAGATGGACAATAGACGTTCGTCCAGACTGGGTTTGTGGGGCATACTGGGCCCAGCAGAACCCAAAGGCTGAAAGCAGCAGAAACAACTTCATTTTGCTCTGAGGTTGTCAACGGTCTTCCCGGCAAGTATTTATAATCCTGCAAGAAGCATATTTTACAAAGCAAATATTGACATGAATAAATACTTAGAGCACAAACGGTGATTGCATACTCAGAAAAGAACTATTGATAATTACACTAAACAAGTGAGGAGCATCCCGAAAATCTCCAGGAAATACTATCTAAATGACCTTTTCAGACAATGTTTTCCTTACTGAGGGAACAGCAAGTTTTTAAACATCTGGCATGTTATCTATAGAAAGGCCTTAATCATGTATTGTTTAGGTAGGATTAGATCTTATTTCTGAAGTCCTTCACTGACAGAGGCGGAATTAGAGCCAACTGAATTCACAGTCACAATGGTGCCCTGTCTGTAAACACGTGCAATGTTTCCATTGTAAAAAGACACATGTTATTCAACTCAGTTCAGTTGGTACCTCCTACCCCAGTTGTTAGATACTTGAGATTCTCCACTAAGATTTAGGAAGTTATCTGGAAGTGAAATGACCACGACTTTAGGTGTCAGATTTTTTTTTCCCCACGCTTACATTAACGCATGTGAAAATGCATTGGCTGTAGCAGGAAAGAATGGACTTTTTTTTTCCTCCTTCTAGTAAAAAGTCTCTTATATGTGCTAAAACACTAAGTTAATGAATCCACGTCTATTTTCCTTCGTAAGGTACATGAAATCCTAGTAAAGACATAACCGTACCGGTGGGTAAAACCTAATCCATTCATCCAACAGGTAGTGACTGAGTGCTTTTGCTAAATGCCGGCATGATACTCAGGATACAAGGATGAACAAGACAGACAAGACTCTTGTTCTCAGGCAGCCTACATTCTAGGGGAAGGTAAGGAAAACATAGCAGGAAGGAATGATAACAACAACGATACTAAATTAAAGAGAGCAATGAGAACTAGCATGAACCCACGGTGCAGTTAAAGGGAAAAGGACTGAATTTTTCAGGATATTTTAGACTGGAAATAGTCAGGAAAGCTGTTTCAGAGGGAGTGATTGTCAGCCAGAACTGGAAGGAGTAGAAGGACCCACTTATTTGAAGATCAGAGGAAAAGCAGTCTCCATAGAGGAAAGTGCAATAGCAAAAGCCCAAGGTAGGAACAACCATGGGATACTCAAGTGACACTGAACAAACTTTCAACATCAGTGCAGCTAAACATGTGTGAGTGACAAAGGGAAGAGTAAAATGAGATGAAATCAGAGAGGTAGGCCAGATCATGTAGAACCTTGTAGAACATAAGGAAAGAGAGGGCTTTTGAGGCTGAAAGAAGATGAGTGAAGAGATTCTGATTTCCTTTCCAAGAAAACCATTCTTGCTCTGCTGTGAAAAACCGGATTATAGGAGGACACGACTGGGGGCCAAGAGGCTTTTGTAGTGGTCCACGAAAGAGGAAAGTGGCTGCTCTAGGGCCCTGATAGAATATATCTCAGAGGTGGAGAAGCAATCGGTTTATCGATAGATTAGCACCGAAGACTGGGGGAAAGAGAAAAATTGAAGAAACAGGTATCTGATGACACCATTTACTAAGATGAGGAAAAGTGAGGAAGTACTAGCTTTGTGGAGGGGGTTCCGAGAGCACTCTGTGAATCCCAACACTCTCCTTCGGTCCCTCCTCCAGCCCACGTCGTGAACATACTCCGTGTCCTATTTTTCTCATTCAGTTCCAGCTGCTGTAACAAGAATGCCATATAGGCTGGATGGCTTAGCACAAATATTTCTTTCTCACATTTCTAGAGGCTGGGACACCCAAGACTACACTATCAGCAGCTCCAGTGTCTTGCGAAAGCCCCATTCCATGTTCACAGACAGCAAGCTTCTTGTATCCTCACGGAGTGTGGAGCTCAGAGATCTTGATTCTCCTTCTCTTCGTACAAGGACACTAACCCATCATGGGGCCTCCACTCTCATGACGTCACTTTAACCTAAGTTGTTCCCAAAGACCCCACAGCCTAATACCATACCATTGGGAGTTAGGAGTTCAATATTTCAAATTGTTAGAGGGGCGGAACACAAGTGCAGAGTCTCCAATATCCATCTCTAGCAAAATATAAATGTTATCCATATTTGACAAGCAATTTTATTGTTGCATGACTTTCCAGGGCTTTTCTTCTTTCTTGTATCACCCTTCAATAGCTAGTAACTACTCCTACTTTCATATGCAGTTGAAAAAACGCCTTTATGAAACTTATATTGATATTCCCAGCCATAGTTATGTACTCCTCTGTATGGCAGGTTTTAACCTACGGGATGTTATTAAGTGATATTGGATTAATGTTATAAAAAGTAAGGATTTACATGACTGTCATCCTGGATAAGCCTTATTAAGAGCAGATTTCATAGTTAATATTCCTAGCAAAAAAACAGCACGATGGCTCATGTGATCAATAAGTGGTTTTTACTTATAGACTCTAAATTGCAGGTATTATGCAAGGCATTGGTTCAGCTTATGTCAGGCCTGCATTGATTTTTTTTTTTAAATAAATGAGCACTATGTCAGAAACTATATAATATGTTCAATTCTAATCCTTGAAATATCTTTGTATACAAAAAGAAACCAGGGCTCAGAGAGACTGAATGAATTGTCCAAGCTCATATAAGTGATAAAGCCAGAAGTTCACAATCAACCCACCACAAGTCAACCTTCTCTGTACTATACTAATGTGTCTCATAGAATTCTCATGACGGGTTGCCCAACATGGTAACTACAAGCAACACTTCACTATTAAACACTTAAAATGCCATTAGTCTGAACTGAAATGTGCTCTGTGTATAAAAGATACTCCAGTTTTTGAAGAGTGAGGGTGACAAAATGTAAAAAGTTAATTTGCATGTTGTTTACACATTGTGAGAAGTGAAATTTCTCGTTAACATTAAATTTTCCAGGATTTTTCTTTGTGTGTGTGTGTGTTTCTTTTAAACTGCCTACAAATTTTTTTAAAAACATTTATGTGGTTTTCATTATATTTCTATTGGACGCCTGATGTGGCACCTTTCCCATGTTAAATCACAGAAAGGACGCATCCACACACAAAGACAAATAACAATAATAAAATGAAGGATATGATCACTATCTTACAAGAGACATGAGGAACGTGCTTTAGTATTTCATTAACAGGAAAATCCTTGGTGATCCATGGTAATAGGTAAAAGTGACCTGAAGAGTGGGTTTGGGAGTTCCCGTCGTGGCGCAGTGGTTAACGAATCCGACTGGGAACCATGAGGTTGCGGGTTCGATCCCTGCCCTTGCTCAGTGGGTTAACGATCCGGCGTTGCCGTGAGCTGTGGTGTAGGTCGCAGACGCGGCACGGATCCTGCGTTGCTGTGGCTCTGGCGTAGGTCGGTGGCTACAGCTCCGATTCAACCCCTAGCCTGGGAACCTCCATATGCCGCGGGAGCGGCCCAAGAAATAGCAACAACAACAACAACAAAAAGACAAAAGACAAAAAAAAAAAAAAAAAAAAAAAGAGTGGGTTTGATTTTAACCAAAAGAGATAAGGTGATATGGCTTCTACCTAAGAAAACAATACATCCACTGGGCAAGGAGAACAGCAGGAAATCAATACACCTTCGAAGAACATTAGTTAGACAGGGAGGACCCATCCTTTTACATAGGGCTTACAGTAGGAAAGCTATACCGGGGGTCTCTCAAAGTCAGGGAGAAGAAACCTTTCTTTTGAAAGCTATGTCCAGCTAGAGAAGGCTTCTATCCATTTGTTTGTTTTTCAGCAGGAAGGTAACATGATTAGAGCTTTTGGAGTAGAGCAAATGGATTGAAAGACGAAGATAAAGGAGACAGAAAAAAAGGAACACCTGTACGGGAGTAAAACAGAGTAGTGATGGAAATGGGAACTAGGGAGACTCGCTGTGGCTCAAGAGGATCAGCAGCATCTCTGTCCTGGCACAGTGGGTTAAGGATGTGGCATTGCCACAGCTGTGGCGTAACTCACAACTGCAGCTTGGATATGAGTCCTGGCCCAGGAACTGCATAGGCCTCTGGGCAGCCAAAAAAGAAAAAGGAAAGAAGAAAGAAAAGGGAAGAAAGGGAAGAAAGGGAAGGAAGGAAGGAAGGAAGGGAGAACGTGAAAGAAAGAAAGAACAAAGAAAGAAGAAAGAAAGAAAGAAAGAAAGAAAGAAAGAAAGAAAGAAAGAAAGAAAGAAAGAAAGAAAGAAAGAAAGAAGAAAGAAAGAAAGAAGGGAGGGAGGGAGGGAGGGAGGGAGGGAGGGAGGGAGGGAGGGAAAAGGAAATCTGAAGGAGAGTTCCAGCAATCACAATTAATACTAGGAGACTATGGTAAAATGGTAACAAGAAGTGCCACCCTATGAATGACACTTGCCAGCATCCCTATGTTTGTGGAATCTCTTCCTACACAGTCTATGGAATTGGTTTATAACTTGTCTGGTCCAGAAGAATGTCAGCAAATAAGACACAATAAACGTCTGACTAGCATCTGCACAGTGGGTCTTGATCTCTTGAAAATCTGCGATGGGAACTGTGACGCTAACTGGGATGCAAGGCCACATGGGGAGCTCTAATTGTCCCAAGCCATCCCAACCATGTCAGCCGATCCTCCAGCTGACTGTGGCTGAATGATTACTCCAGAGGCAAACCAGCAGAAGAACCACCTAGTCAACTTACACACACGCGAGACATCATAAATTACTGCTATTCAGCAAGAACTAATTGATACCGAGAGGAGAGAGGCAGTAGATGTAGCGGAGCTAATTCTACAGAAGTAGGGGAATAAAGAAAAGGAAGGGTCAAAAACAACGCTGCAATTTAAAGTTTACTGAGTGGAACAGTGACAATGCTCACAGTGCAATCTAGAGGCAGACTTCGTTTAGGGAAATGGAGGAGCTAATACAGGATATACTGAGCTTGACATATCAAAAAGCATTAGACAAGAAAAAAGACGACAGACAGATTTGGCAGTTTCCAGCAAGAAAATGATGGTTTCAGAAACGGCACACGAAATATTTAACAAACTGTTTTAGGACAGACACCAGCCAGTCAGAACAGCTGCTATCCATAAGCAACTAGTATGCATGGCCCAAACCACTTGGTGGAATTATCGGGCCTGTAGAGCGGGGCCCTCAGGAGTCAACAAGGTACACACAGAGATGTTGAATCCACCATCACAATTTGGGGCAAAGCCCAGCAGTCCATAGATGGGGCAGGTAGGAGGCAGCATATAAAAAGGTGCCTTCAAAGCAGGGAGAGGAGTTTAATTCCCTCCCTCCCCGCCCCCCTCCCCAAAAAGCTTTTCACAAACAAATAGGAAGAGAAACATTGCAAGGAAGGCAAAAGACTAGCTGCATGTAGATGTGTATTAGAAAGACAATAGAAGACTGACTAGGTAGAGGATGATATTGGACTGATGGTGATAAAGAGTTGAGAATTAGAGAAGAGGGGCATCATTGGAACTTCACACTGACTCATGGTTACAAATGTTAAAATTGTAACGGTTAAGAACACGGCCTTGGGAGTTAACCTCTAAGGTACACCCTGACCCTGCCACTTATCAGCTGTGGGATCCTGGCAAGTACTATCTCTAAATCCACCTGTGAACTAAAACATGGAACGTGTACCTCACAGAGCCCTTACGATGAGTAAATGGATTGACACAGGCGGAGCTGTTACCACAGTGCAGAGACACAGGAAAAGCTCGAGGCATTTGGTTGCTGTAACGCTGGTGTTATTAAAGTATGGTTATCTTTACCTCTGCTGCTATTCAAACTGCTGCAAACTCAGGTTCTCTTCCCACTTTCACTTATCATCACTTGGACATTCTGTCTTTTCATTCCACTCTTCCCAAATTCTACTAATACTTTCTCTATCTCTGGAGTATTTTCAATATCCCCCAGAGGAACAGATGGTGATGAGAAGGAACCAGCCATGTTTTCCACCTTCAATTTTTTCCCACATTTTCTTTTCTTTTGATTTCTTCCTTGCTTGCTCTCTCGCTCTCTTTTTAGAAAATCTTCAGCGCTTTTGGCAAAGTACATGTTAGTGTGAAGTAGCTTCTCATCATTGCCTCATCAGTTACCTCTGAACTGTTCTTTAAATAACAAGTGTTTTTCACAAAGTGTTTTAAAATTGTGTTAAAGGATCACTTTCGGACAAAATCTGGCAAATTTTATTAGCATCCCAGCATAGATGGAGATATCTAATCATCTAAGCTCCTACCCAAGGATCAACCAAGGATCCACATCTAAAGTGTATTTTAACGTGTGAAGTAAAATCTGCAAGCACATTCTGACATCTTTGGTATCACAAACAAAACAAAAAAATAAGAACTTGAAATAACTGTTATGTCTACTTCCCATTACAGTTTTCCTACAATGGTTCTCCTCAGAAAAGCTATTCACAGTTAATGATACTTGCATCACTACTCTGTTGCTCACACCACATAGTTCCTGGATTTCCATAAAAGAAACTTTTTTAAAAAATTCAAATATCTAGTGGTTACTATAATGTGCAAAATGAGATGTCTTGGGAATTCCAAAAAAAAATTAAGTAGGATATTTGATAATATCTCAGCACCAAAGCAATACTCCTGAGGGAGTGTTTGTATTTGAAGTTTTAGCAAAACACCTGCAATGCTAAGAACGAAAAATTTTTTGTTAACTCGGAGCTATCAAAAAGTTTGTTAGTTACTGATATTCTCAAGTGTTTTTTTCTCAATCAGTATTATATAAGAGGCTTTTGTTATTTTATTCACTGTGCCCAATATAAGTGGCACTACAGGGGAGAGGCTCTAAGATAAATTCATGATTTCTCTTAACATACTGAATGCCATAAATTTAGTGATTTAGCTTCAAGCCTGATTAAAGTGCACCAAAACTGTGACATAAATAAAAGAAAGGTGATCTACTAAAATGTTAGAAAAAAACAGAAGTAGGCAACAAACTTGTATAATTCTATAGCTTCCTTTCTACTTATAGATATAGTAGTTACCTATTTTCAAAGCTCATATCCTCTATCCAAAGTGACTTCACATCTCAGATGTGATTGGGCAGATACAAATATCTTCTAACATGTAAATAAAGTAATGCTAACCAAGAAGAGACAAGTTATCCTCCCTCACCATTTATAGCTACTAGCCCGGATACCTCTTAAATATCTTTATAGCAAATAACATCATAAAATATTTTAATGGAAATACTTTCAATGTCTCGGTTACACTTGGTATTTTATCACATATTTATCTCCAAGTGTTTTTTTTTTCTTTCTTCCCATTTTGCCAGTTTTCAAGGTTCTAGAGGTTGAGGTAGTGTTATTACTATAGTACTTGGTCGAGTTAGTAGTTTCTTGTACCAAAAAACGCCATAATTTATCTTCTAAATTTGATACTGAATTACGTACAAAATTCTCAAAACAGTATCCTGTCATCCCTGAAAAAAAGGAAACAAAAAGGAAAATAAACTCAAGCTCAGCTTCACAAGTCACATGTGAAGATTAGAGAAGCAAAAGCAAAGATAATCAAGTTTGCATACCAGATTTATGACACATAAATACTTTGAGCCAAAGTCCAGATGCATTGCAAATACAAATAATACGTTTTGCGCTGCTGGAAATTGAAACCTGAGTTGTCAACAAGCCTAAAATAAACTGCCAACAGTTGAACAATAGCAAAGCATACGTCAGAAAACACTTATTTCAAGACACAAAGAGAGGGGGGAGCTATATGACATTCAAAAATACCTTTAAATAACTTACCACATCAACTTCCCTAAGTCAGCAATCTCCCAGACCCAGAGCTCAGTGTTTTCATTTATTAAAAAAGCAAAACCACACAGCTCTGATTTTGCTTTGTCTTCAATTAGGACAAATGCTGACCTTAGATCTTTAGAGATTTCCTAGAATAATTTTCATTTCAATAGGTGTTGTTATGGCCCTGCTTTAATTCTCCAAACCTAATCCATACAGAGTCTAATCTAAACACCACAACAGCACCAGATTGGCCATTATCACTCCTGCTTCCTAGCAAATCACCGACTTCCCTCTTCTAGCTCAGTTTGCTGCCCTGCCACTTCTTCAAATTACACTGTACCTTTTCAGTTGCTCGCTTTCTCTTTTTCTTCTTCTTTCGTTCTCAGTAGCCTCTCTCACTGCGGGGAGCTGAGAAGATACAAGAAGCCAAGGAAGGGAGCTTGCCTGAAAGGGGCAGTTCCAAGGGCAGTCTCCTAAACAGAAAAAGGGGCCTGTCTGTACAGTGCAGTTCCAAGGACAAGCTCCTAATCAGGAAAAGGGGCCTGTCTGAAGGGTACCATTCGGAGGGCAGGTTCCTAAACAAGGGGATGCCGGCCTGTAGGGCACAATTCCGAGGACAGGCCCCAGAAGACAATAAGGCTCGCCTGCTGACATAGGTGGAAAACTAAATTTCCCAGGAAATAATTCCCATTTTGTGTTGCTGCGTGGGGCTTGTTCCATGGATAACTTAGTCTTTTCTGTTATTCACCTGCTATTCAGTTTTCCTCAGTCTTTCCTGATTATTTACTGATTATTCTTATTTCCCATTCTTATCTTCCTGTGGTGATTTGTGATTTAACAAAGTTACAACAATAATATAGTAAGAATTTCATCCTGAAGGACTTTCCCCTATTTTAATCCAACTTAGTTAAAACATAGTGTTTATCTATTAACTAGTTATGTAGTAAACTTTAGAGTCAGGATTTTAATGAGGCCCATAGAAGTTAGCCATATATTATCCAAAAAACCTAGCTGTGAGTTTTGTCTTTGATTTTAAAAGCTTTTAAGTGATAGCTAGTTTAGTTAAGTTGGTTTATATTTACTTACACTATCTCCCTGCCATAATGCTTTGAATAAGCACCAGTCTACAAACAAGGTTTGTGAATGCCAAATTCTTGTGTCTGTGAACTCTTCAGATTGTAAAGACTGGCTGGTCATGGGATGATTTGTACTGTCTCCTCCTTTCCACACGATGTATTGTACCTAATTGCCCTTAAATTGTACTCACTTAGTTTGGTTAAGACAGAGATCTTAAAACATGATGTATTGTACCTAACTGCCCCTAAATTGTACCCACTAAGTTTAGTTAAAACAAAGATCTTAAAACACGATGCATAGCTGCTATACCATGTAATAGTTAACCAATGTACTTTTAACACTGTGATGTAATCTGCAGCAAAAAACTGTCTATATAATCAACCACTGTTGCCAATAAAATTTTGAGCAGTCCAGCGCCCTGAAAGAAGGGACAAAGAGGCTGTCTCCGTAATTGTACATTCGGCGACGCCGTGTCCCTCTCCAATCGGGATGTATACTCCCTGGCCGCCGGAGCTGGCCTCTGGCAACATCCCAGCCTCAACTAGTCTTTTTCCCCTGAACCATCAATATCAATCTATAAGAAAAAAGCTCTTTGCTAAAATAACCTTAAAGACACAGAATACGATGATGTCAAATTAAATAAGTATGACTGGAATGGAAACAGTCTCTAAGCCAAAAATTTAATTTTAAATCCAAGTTTTGCTGTCTACTATGTGAACCTCAGAGAAAACATGAAGTCTAGAGATTGCATTTAGGTCCTCATTTAGAAAATGGTAAGAGCAATAGTGCTGATGAATATGATAAAAATACAAAAATAATTAACAGTAATTAACTCTATGCATTGGGTGTTACTATATGCCATTTCCACGTAGTATCACTTTGATTCCTCACACATATATAAATGCAGAACGGAATGATGATTATACTCAGTCTTCAGATAAGGAAACTCTTCATGCCCATCAACATATTTTAGTAAATGTTGGGGCTGAAATTCAAAACGAAGCAATCTAATTCTAGAGTGAGCTCATAGCTACTATTCTGTCTTTTTTATCTCCCTCACTGGGTTGTTATAAAAAAATAAAATAAAACATTGTATGTGAGGATACTTTGGAATCAGAAAATGCCTCTGTAGCTAATATTAGTATGTGCAGAAGACTGAAGAAATTGTAAGGGTTGTTCTCAAATTTCCTGTTTTTCTAATTTGCACTCTAAATGAAATTCGTTTTGTTGTTAGTTTTTATTCCTCATCTCATACGCACCCACAGAATATGTTATTGTTTATAAAGATTTGGTTCTTCTCCCTGCAGGTGAAATATACGCCTCTGTCTTTTTGAATTCAGGAGTGCCCAAGTGATTTGCTTTGGCAAGGAAATGCAAGCAGAAGTAATGTTTTACTTGGGGCTTCTCTGATTGTAAAACATGTATCAATATGATGTTTATGGGACAGATTGTAAAATGACTAATGAAAAGTATGCTTTTTGGTCAGAGAGGAACATGAGAAGTAAACTTGGCTACTGTAAGGCAATGAAACTTTTTAGCTCTTTTTCACTGCAGCATAACCTATTCTATCTCCACTGATACAACCAATAAGTTTCCTTACGCTCTCTGATTCACAAAGCAGTCTTTTATGACACTGTCTTTGTCTTACGATATAGGAGGTCAAGGGAACAATAAACCAGAAGATCAGAGGGCTAAGACGGAGAGATCCGATTGGAATAAACTAGTCCAATGGTTTCCAGACTTGAAGTAGAAAACAAAATTTCCAAAAAAGTGTAAAAACATTTTAATATAAAGTTATGGAATTTAGATTTATAAAAAAAAAATCTATCACTAATACATTGTCAGTGTCCCTTGTAATGATCACTTGAAACCACTTACCTAAAAATCTCATCTTAGGTTACTGATACAGAAAACAAGGCCTAAGAACAAGATAAGCCAGCATTTCCATCAGACCAGTCTAAAATGCAACCAAACTGCCATGACATCAGCAACAGGGTGGTATGAGTTGTTCTTTTCTTCCTCCCCCTTTGACTTACAACTAAATAGACATCTATAACCAAACAAAAGTCCTCTTCATTTTATACCAGATCCTCTAGGAGATTGCTACCCACTTGTGCATTCAAAACAGGTGGACAGGACCCCAGCAGGGGTTGCAGAACAACGGGAGTGGATGAGTCTGCCCTCTCCCACTTGCTCCAAATGGGAGAAGGGGAACCAGCAGAGCACACAGCTGAGTGGACACACATACGAGATAAGGAAATTTGTGGAGGTGCAGGCAGCCTTGTGGGAGAAGCCAGCATGTCACTGGAGCAGGACACAGAGAAGTCTGGGGGCAGAGGAGGGAGGGAGGAATTTGCTAAGGCAACCTCCTTCCCCACCGTGGCAGCAGAGGTAGCTGCCTGTCTGTAACAAGAGGAGAGAACAAAAGTGGTGAGGGAAAGACTGCCCAGGTACACATGAGCTATATCTAGAAGGTCTCATTTCTCTCCAGCAGTATCTGGAGTTCTGAGGAGGGACCTCCTTGACTGGGGGGATGAGAAGGAAAAGAAAGTGGGCAGACAAGAGTATCAAAGGGCACTGAAGGAACATGTTCCCTGCTCTCTGCTTCAGGGCTCTGGGGTTCCCGACACCAGGATCTCCCTACCAGGCTATGGTACCCCCAAAAAGTCTCCCTTGCTAAGCCCACTCCCTCCCTGGACTCTGAAGCAAGCTTTTTTTCACACATGCCCAAGAACAACCCCAAGAACCAGTTTCTACAGACTCTCAAAAATCGAGATATAGCGCCACCTTTGGGAAAACAAAAGAATATTTTCTAATTGTCAGGCTTGAGCTGCACCAGCAAAAATTAACAAATACTTATTGAAGAAAAGCATGTGCTATTTCAAATGCAAAAGCAGAGGCACATATTCCCAAACACTAAGAAAAACCAAAGAAATAGGGTATCACAAAAAGAAAATAATCCTCTAGCAACTGAATTCAAAGGTACAGAATATTGAGATCTGACAAAGAATTCAAAGTAGCTATTATTAGAAATGCAGGAAGTGACAAGAAAACTCAGAAAGGCCTGCCAATGAACTCAGGAATAAAATTAATGGCCATAAGAGATTCTCTACCAAAGAAAATGATTTTTTTTTTTTGTAGGAACCAAACAGAAATTCTGGAACTGAGGAAAACAGGGAATGAAATGAAGAACTCATTGGATATGAGGCTATGAGGTGGAAGAAAGACTAAGTAATTGCGGGGATAGGAATTCAGAAAGGATTCAGTTAGAAAAGGGTAGAAAACAAATATATTTTCTTAAATGAAAAAACCCTATGAACCTTAAGAATGTGAACAGAAAAGCAAATATAAGAGTAAATGTTATATTAGCTGGAGATGAGGAGGAAAAGGGGGCAAGGAATTTGTTTAAAAAATAATATCTGAGGGATCTTTAAACCTGGGGAACAAATTGGACATACACGTCCACCAAGCTTATAGAATTTCCTACTATCACAATGCAAAAAAAAAAGATCATTTCCGAGACACATTATAATGAAACCGTCACAAATTTAACGGCAAAGAAAGAAAACTAAAATTGTCCAAGGAAAAAAAGAAAGTTATCTACAAAGAAACTCTACTAGGTTATCAGTAGATTTCTCATCAAAAGCTTTACAGAACAGGAGAGCATGAAATGACATATTCAAAGTGATAAAAGCTTAAAAATTGCCAGCTGAGAATGCTTTATCCAGCTAAGTTATCCTTCATATATATGGGAGAAATAAAGGCTTTCCCATACAAACAAAACCTGAAGCAGTTCACCACCGTTAGACATGACTTGCAAGGGTGCCAAAAAAGTTCCTCAAGTAGAAAAGCAAAGAAGCTAATTAACAACATAAAAACATGGGAAAGGACACAATACCCTGGTAAAGGTTAAAAATAGACAATCGCAAATAGAAAATTGTTACTCTATATTAGAGTGGTGTGTTAACCACTTAATGCTAGTATAAAGTTAAAGGAGGAACACATTAAACAAAATTTCAGCTATTACAATTTGGTGATGAATTCACAGCATAGCAATAGGAAAATTGTAACATCAAAAATATAAAAGGAATAAAAGAGTAAAACCATTATAGTTGCAAGAGAAAAGTCGTTATCATGAAAAAAAAGGACTATTTTATTCCTATGAGATGCTTTGTGTAGGCCTCATGGTAACCACAAGGCAAATATCTAGAACAGGATCAAAAACCATAAAAATGGGGTACTGAGACAATCGCTAGGGAAAAACCACTCATTTACAAAAATAGACAGAAAGAAACGGGGGGAAAAAATAAGATAAAAAATAAGAGGAAGGCAAATAATGAGAGTGATAAGTCCTTATACAGCAACAATCACTCTAAATGTAAACAGATTGGATTCACCAATCAAGTGGCACAGAGTGAGTTTGGGGAAGGAAAAGGAGAAAAGAAAAAGAAAAAAAAAAGACCCAAATATATGCTGCTGAGCAGAGACTTATTTCAGGTCAAGAGGCATACGTATGCTCAAAGTGAAGGGACAGGAGATCGTCCAAGTGAGTGAAAACCAAAAAGAGCTGGGTTAGTCATACTTAGACAAAACAGACTTCGAGCCAAAAATGGCAGTAAGAGACAAAGACGGTTAGTATATAATGGCCAAGGGGTTAATAGATCAAGAAGATATAAGCAATGGTAAACAGACAAACGCCCAAAAGCAGAGCTCTGAAATATAGTAAGCAAATACTAAAAGACCTGAAGCAAGAAACAGACCACAATACAATAGTAAAGGATGTCAGTACACTACTGTCACCAATGGACAGTTCACACAGAAAACGCAACCAGAAAACACTGGATTGAACCACACTTTAGAACAAATGGATCTAAACAATAAAACAGTCCCCATCCAAGGAGCAGATTATACATTCTTCCCAAGTGTACATGGAACAGTTTCCAGCATATACGATGTGACAGGAAATTGTAGCAAATTTAAGAAGATTAACATCATACAACTATCGTTTTTGACCACAATGGTAAGGAACTAGAAATCTACAAGAGGAAAGCTGTAAACTCTATGACTACATGGAAACTAACTAATACAGTTCTGAACAACCAATGGGCTGAAGAAGAAATCAAAATGGAAATAAAAAATTAAATCAAAACAAATGAAAATGTATCCAAACTTATGCTATATGTCAAAAGTAGTTCTGGGAGGAAAGTCTTCAGTGATAAATACAGGAAGTAAGAAGCACAAAAAATTAAAACTAAAAAAATCAAAATTTACCTCTCAAGTAACTAGAAAAAAAGAACAAATTAAACCCAAAGTTAGCAGAAGAAAGGAAATACTAAATATCAGAGAGAAAATGAATGAAATAGAGACAAGAAAACTAAGAGCTGGTTCTTCCAAAAGATGCCTTCTTTCCTTCCTTCTTTCTTTTCTTTTTGTTCCCTTCCTTCCTTCCTTCCTTCCTTCCTTCTTTCTTTCTTTCTAAGGCTGCGTATGGGGCATATGGAAATTTCTGTGGCTGGAGGTCACATAGGAGCTGCAGCTGCTGGCCTACACCACAGCTTCACTGGATCTGACAGCAACACTGGATCTGAGCCGCATCTGAGACCTATACTGCAGCTTATGGCAATGCCACATCCTTGAGCCACTGAGGGAGGCCAGGTATCAAATCCGCATCCTCATGGACACGTATGTTGGGTTTTTAACCGGCTGAGCCACAACAAGAACTCCAAACCAATTTTTGAAGTGACACACCTTTAGTTAGACTAATAAGAAGGCTCAAATAAATAAACTTAGAACATAAAAGACATTAAAATTGCCACTATAGAAACATATAAACTCATTAACAACGAATTATGAACAATTACATGACAACAAATTAGACAGAAATACAAACATCTCTAGAAACACACAACCTATCAAGACTGAATCAGGAAGAAATAGAAAATCAGAAAAGACCAATAACAATGTAAGAGATTGAATCAGAAATCAAAATCTCCCAACACAGAAAACCCCCGAACCAGACAGTGTCAGAGGTAAATTCAACCAAACATTTTCAGGAAAAATAATACCAATCCCTTCTTAAGCGCCTCCAGAAAACTGGAGAAGGGACTACTTCCAGACTCATTCCATGAGGCCTGCTTTACTCTGGTAACAAATCCAGATAAGGGCACCCGAAGAGAAGAAAACGACAGACCAATATCCCTGGTGAATGCAGATATAAAAATTCCCCAAACAATATTAGCCAACTGAATTCAAGAGCACATTAAAATATTTATACATCATGATCAGATGGGATTTATCCCTGGTATGCAAGAATGGTTCAACACACAAATCAATAAATACAATACAGCCCATTAGTAAAACGAAAGATAAATATCATAGAAACAGAAAACGCATTTGGCAAAAGACATCTTTTAGTAATAATAACAATAACAATAATAACAATAATAACAATAAAACCCTTCACAGACTGGGCATAAGGAACACACCTCAACATGAGAAAGGCCGTATTCGACAAACACAAAGCTAACATTATACTCAATGGAGAAAAATTGAACGCTTTTCCTCTGAGACCAGAAACAAGACAAAAATGTCCACTCTTATGCTCTTATTCGATACAGTTCTAGAAGTACTAGATAAGGCAATTAGATAAGACAAAGAAATAAAAGGCATTCAACTCCAAGAAGCAAAATTGTAACTATCTGCACATGATGTGAGTGTGTATGATGAAAATCCCCACGACTCAACCAAACGTCCTGTGGGTACCAGCCAACAGTTTCACAGAAGTTGCAAAATACAAAATAAACATACAGAAATCAGTTGTATTTCTATACACCAATGGTGGACCATCTAAAAAAGAAAGAAAATGACCCTGCTAAAAATAACACTAAAAACAAAATATTTAGGGATAAATTTTAACCAAGAAAAGTACAGCTCTGTGCAAGAAAAACTATAAGACTGCAGAAAGAAATTGAAGACGACACAAACAAATGGAAAGACATTCTTCTAGGAGTTTTATGGTGATACCTGAGAGGTTCTACCTTTCAGTTATTAAATCCATCAAATAAATCTTTTGAGTGCTGTAAAACAGGGGTCCAATTGCATTCTTTTTCACGTGGGTATCCAGATTTCTCAGCACAATTTGTTGAAGAGACTACCCTTTCCCCATTGACTAGTATTGAACTCCTTATCAAAGATAACTTAACCATAAACATAAGGGTTTATTTCTAGGCTCTTTCTTCTGTTCCATTGGTCTATGCATACATTTTTATGCCAATACCATACTATTTTGATTACTGTAGTTTTAAGATTTAGTTTGAAATAAGGAATTCTGATGAAACCAACTTTGGCTTTCTCAAGATTGATTTTCATATTCAAGGTGTGTGTGTGAGTGTGATTCTACATGAATTTTAAGAATATTTTTTTATCTCTGTGAAAAATGCCACTGGGAATTTGACAAGGATTGCATTAAATGTGTAGATGACTTTGGGTGGCATGGACATTTTACACTATTGACTCTTCTACTCCAAGTATATAGGATATTATTGTGTCTTCTTCAACTTCTCCCATCAATGTCCTCAGCTCCTCGGTTAAATTTATTCCGAAATACTGTTTTATTTTGATGCTGTGCAAATGGAATTTGTTTCTTAGTGTCTCTGATAGTTTGTTGTTAGTGTATGGAAACAAATTTATTTTTTCAGGTTCGTCTTTTATCTTGTAACTTTACTGACTTTTATGCCTCCTCACCGATTTTTGGTGGCATCCTTAAGAGCTTCCATATATAAGAGCACGTCATGTGCAAGCAGGGAAAAAAATTGTTTCTTCATCTCTGACCTTGATGCCTTTTTATGTCTTTGTCTTGCTTAACTGTTATGGCTAGAGCCTCCGATATTATGCTGAATAGAAATGAGGAAATCGGACATTCCTGTGTTTTCCTGAGTTTAAAGGAAAAACTTCCAGCTTTTCATCTTTGAGTAGGATGTTATCTGTGGGCTTGACATACATGACTTCTATAATGTTGAGTATATTCCTTCTACACTTCATTTCCTGAGAGTTTCTCCCAAGAAGAGATGTGGAACGTTGTCAAATATAGGCATACCTCACTCCTTGTTTTGTTGTGCTCTTTATAACCTGAAGGTCTGGGCAACTTTGAATTGAGCAAGTCTATAGGGCATCACCGTTCCAATGGTATGTGCTCACTTGGTCTCTCTGCTACATTTAGGCAATTCTTGCAATATTTCAAAAATTTCCCAAACTTTAGGGCAGTCTGTGATCACTGATCTTTGACGCCACTACTGGAAAGTGATTATGACTCGCTGAAGGTTCAAATGAGAGCTTCTTTTCCCAATAAGGTCTTTTTTAGTAAGGTACGCACATTAGAAAGATATAATGGCACTGCATGCTTAACAGACTATAGTGCATTGTAAATTTAACCTTTAGAGGCACTAGAACACTGAAAACACACACACACACACATCATGTAACTTGCTTTATTGATGTCTTCACATTATTGTGGTGAACTGGAACTAAATCAGCAACATCTCTGAGATATGCTTGTACTTTTTATGCTTCAATGAGACTCCATGACATTTATGACCTGAGATATCAGGGTAATCAGAAGTTAATTAAACTGGGGAAGAATTGAAGAGAGAATGGGAGGAAGATCTCTATTGCTAGGCCTTCCTTTACAAATAAGTTTCCCCTCAAAAAAAAAATTATATATATACACACATATTTCCTTTTCTTCTCTTTCATGATCTCAATTTACTTTACAAAGAATTTTTGACTTCATAAATAATATATCCCAGACCCTGCCTGAGACAAAGGATTCAAAAAAGAGCAATAAATAGAGTCTGACTCTATCATGGTGAGCACTAAAGAGGCAAGTATTGAAGGTCATGGCAATAACAGGGAGACTTGACCTAATCCTGAGTAAGTGTCCTTGTCATCATGGCCTTTGAACTAAGATTGAATGATGAATAGGAGTTAATTAAGAAAAGAACCTTCAAAGTTAGAAGAAGCAGAATTTCCTAGAGTTGAACTTGAGGAGATAAAGGAAACTTGGGCAGCTTGAGTAAATAAAAAGTCAGTATGTCTAGAGAAAGAGAGAAAAAAAAAAAGAATGGAGTTAAAAAAAAGTAAGAAAATGATAGGTGATAGGACAAACAGATTGATGTATAGGCAGAAAAGTGGAGATTTCCTAAGTTTTGGTTTCTATTTTCTTAATCAAACATGAAAAACTAAACTGAGAGTGATAAGACCTAGACGAGCGTCTTCATAAATTCCACATTTTAAAGTCCAGGTGAAGGAGAATTAACAGTGAGAGTATCATGAGGAAAAAAAAAAAAAGTGAAGTATACACACCGATATTACGGGGTTAAGAGGCGGGACAAAGAGCCATGCAATAGCATTAGGTTATAGCCATTAGAAAGGGAAAGTAAAGGAGAAAATAATGAAAAGTAGACAAGTCCTGTGAGCTCCATAAAATTAAGAATTACGGATTGCATTATTTTAGTGTCTTTTATTGTTTTACCTAATAAACCATGAAAGGGCCTATATATTGTGAAAAACACCCAGACCTTATACCTTTGTATGGGAATCATCATAAAAGCTGCTACCCCTACCCAAGGGTTAGAAACACCTTATGGAAGAAATACAGGCACACATGAGAGAGACACAGCTTGGCAGATTGTGTTCATGGCCAAAAAAATACTTGTCAGCATGCTTCTCTGAGTTCGTGGAAACTTTTTTGACAAAGAGGTCAATGTGAGTCTTCTGCCACCTGACAAACTGTTGTTTGCGATCATCTTATAATCATATATGTCATTTTCATGCTTTTCTGAGTTTTCCCAGTTTATTGCTGATGATAGCTTTTACCAAAAACTAATGAATTGTAGGAAGTTATATGTCGCATACATAAAGAAAGGAAACAAACACTTCTTATTGCTCTTGGAAGATGTATTTAATTCAAATTTTACAATTTGGATTCAGCATGAATTGCAATAAATGGATCTTCGGCAGAGTTACTAATAGAAAACTGAGCTGTGCCATCACTGGAAACATAGACTTTAATTCCTGTACAACTGCTACCAACTTTATCTCCAGAGATAACATCACAGTATGTGCCACCAGGAAGACCAGTTTGCAAAGTTGAAGATAATTGCCTGTAAAATAAAAGCTAAGATGTAACTTGAGTTCAACACAATTAAAAGCAGGAACACGGGCCATCTCTAAAACAAGCAGCTTAACTCTGAGCCATAGAACTCTAAGGAGTCAGGGACTCCCTGCAAAGAAAATACAACACAAAGACTTCTCCAGTGGGTGTAAATCTTTTCCTCAGGGCCAAAACTATTCTTACATAAAGCACAGCAATTTCCCAGTCAGTAGGGAACATTATTTTGTAAAATTTAAGGTCGGAAGAGTATCATTGCAAATTGGACTGGATCGCCTCGCTTAGAGAAAAGTGCTTCTCATGGTAAACGCAAGTATCTTAAACGTGTCCTCATCTGAGCACAAGAAAATACCGATTACTTCCAAGAATTTAAATTTGATTATTTCCTCAAAAATTTATTCTTTTCAAGAGGAGATAAAAAGTTGCTTGCATTTCTGTGAAGCAGTATATGGTTTTCAAAGGTAAAGCCTCTCATAAATCTATTTTGCTCTTCTCATCTACAAACGATAGAAATTAAAGAATCAGCCGTGGATTCTTTGATCAAGAAAGAGATGAATTTGTTTTAGTTTTCATCAGTAAAATACAGTTTGGGCTACAACGAGCTAAGCATGAGTAGCGGCAGACCCTGGACTGACACATGTCAACTGCTTGCAAAGAGGACTTCTGGGTATGTGAGGGAATCAATACACCTGAAGCAGAGAATTCAGGGAACACAAATGAAAAGTCAGTAAGGAGAAGTCTCAGAACTAAAACTCAAAAGATCTCCTGAGATCGATCATTGAACATAACATACATATTCTTTATATACATACTTTAAAAGACATTATTTGTCACAGAGAGATACGACAGTGAAAACAGAACTAGACAAACTCAAAAGCACTAGAGACCAGAATAGGCAAAAAAGAGAGAGAGAGAGAGAAAAGTGTTTTGGTCCTGAGGCAGAATTTGTCTTGATTTCAACAAAGGCTGTAAGTCATTCTTCCAGGGATTTCGCAACTTTTCTATTAACTACTTTGTGTATTTTGTGTGAAGTGTGCATATGTAAGCATATACACGGGCATCCTATCCATCTGCATATGATACACAAAAGTGCACGGAAAGTAATTGCTCAGAACAGAAAGCCCTTAGGAGAGGGCTTATGGGGAGCAGATCAAAAGAATAAAGCTATCTTTTTCTTTGGGCCGTTTTCTCATCACTATGTTTTCTTAATCCACTGACTAGAGGATGTTTCAGGTGAAAAATCTGAAAAAATCAGATTTTTTCACCTATGAAAAAATTAGGTGAGCAGAAAGAAAACAGCAATAAACCAAGAACATATAAAAGCATAAGCATTATTTCAAATGGGTATCAACTTACCAATCATCATTGTTAAAGACAATGAATCCTCTGTTTCCTCTTCCAAAAGCTACCTGGTTGCTTCCGTTATCCCACCAGTTTGCAAAAGGTTGGCCGTCCACCACGTTACGGAACCAAACCATGTTCCTAAGACAAAATGGCATGGGAAACATTGATGAGTAATTCCATGGCTTCAGATAAAGTCTTCAGAAGGTTTATTATTAGAGGATACCTCTAAACAAGTAGTCTTACCTTATCTGACGCCATCGATGCTCACAGACCCAGTCATTGCCACAGGTAGTATCTGCATTAATAGTAACTTCCTTAATGACCCCGTTATTATTTGGTGGCCCAATCCAATCATTAACATCCTTGATTGGCAAAAAGAAATCATTTTAAAAGACGGCATGTTTAACACAGCCTGTTCCCCAAACTCAATCTGTTCTATTGGGGTCTTCATGGTGTCTTCATTTAGAATCCAACTCCTTCATTATTTTTACTTTTCTCCTTCCAAACTTCACCTTCTCTGGGCCCATATTTCAAACAAGGGTATGATTGGTTTTGGTTTTTTTTAACTCTCTCGTTTGCTTTCCAAGGAATTGCAATGATTTCTTAACATCACTTGTAGATAATGTAATTTCATGGAAACGGCAAGGACTTTTGCGTCAGAAACAGCAGGTTCTATGACAACTGGCCAAGAAAACTTAGATAATATTCATCATTTCTCTGCCTGATTTTGCTCTTCTTAAAATGAAGCTTTTGCTTTGTTGCTATAACATTGAAATAATTTATGTAAAAATGCTTCAAAAAATCTGCTAAATAAATATTACTTTCTTTCATTCCTCCTTGTTGAGTAAGTGCACTAATCAAAACACCACAATAATCTTTACACACCTGACCAAACTTTTAATATTGTGCGTTTCTCTTTTAAATGTAGTTCTCTTTTTTCTTCAGTTTTTTGAAGCCCACACCCACTGCATGTGGAACTTCCTAGCCAGGGATCAAACCTGAGCCACCGCAGTGACAATGCTGGATCTTTAACTTCTCAGGCATAGGGAACTCCAATACTGTATTCTTCCGACTGGTACTTTTAATCATTAAATAAACAACAGACTATGCCTAGGAAGGTTATCAGAGTGTGTCTTAGAATCATGCCGTATCATAAACAGTGGACAAATCAAACGTTTCTAGCATGCAGAAGTCCTAAAAAGTCTTGGAAATGTTATGGGAAGAGGGAGAATGGACTTATGCCATGACTCCTGCCATCAGAAATAGGGCCAGTTACTGAAAATTATAGGAAATAGGCTCAGGAGAAGGGGACATCTTCCAAATAGTAAAGCTCGCTAAAAACAAAACGAGGTCCTCCACAAAGGAATGAGCTTCCTAACTTGAAAGGGATCGAGGAGAAAGTAGATAAATACCTATCTTGGGTGCAATGAAGACGATTTTCTAATTCAGGTATGAAGTTGCTACTTGAGGCTGCATGTGAAATCTTCCGATTAAAGACAAAGTTTACCTCTAACTTTCCAAATACTTCAACACTCTATGTCTCAGTTCCTTTTTAAAATTACTGCTCAGATTCATGTCTTTGCCACATTGTCAAAACTTCTCTGCTCTTTCTCCTTCCTAGAACAGACTGCAAACAGCTCTTCTTTAAGACACGCACTTTCCTTCTTCTTCTGTTTTCCCTACTGAACCTCCGTTCAACTAGGCAAATTCTCTGCACGCCAGTACAAAACATTTTAGAAACGGATTTAACAAATATTTGTTATCCTCCCTGTGCTGAGGGCAGGTACTTTTTAAAGGGGTTGGCAAGTGTGGCTTTTTCATCCTCATATCAGTGCTATGAAGTAGGTCTTTATGAGAAGCATACTTATCTTACTCGCTGTATCCTTATTTTCAAGTGGGTTATTTGGGGGCAGGAAGTAGGCTCACCATATCTGGAAATAGCTGGCCCACTCTGGGTCAATAGAAACCTGTCGTTTTTATTTTTTAATATCCACCGTATTGCTAAAAGAGCCCTGCAACAGGCTGGCCTTCCCTAAATATTTGACAAAATACGTAGTGTATGTCACGGCATCATGTGCAAGTAAAACCTCTTCTCCTTGAGAAAGAGATATTTTTTGGACAACACCAAAACTTACTTGTCCATTCACAAAATTTCTTGCCCAACGGTAGCTTGACATCACTCGTGTGAATCCGTAAGGGTGGGCGAGCATAAATCCAACTGCCACTTTGTACAGTCTAAAAGGCACAGAATACCATCATCACAGAAGAAAACAATATTTTAACGTCATTCAAAGGTAGCTTCAAAATCGGGGAACTGTGTTTCCTACCTAGCGTCCCAGAATGTAAGAATAGATGCTCCCCCTGCTCCATGCCCTCGCTGGTTGTCATGGTTATCAACAAAGACAAGGGCTCTATCAGAGGGCATGAAACCCCAGCCTTCTCCCCAGTTCCTACAAAACAAACAATAGAACGTTAAATTCAAATAAATGCATTCGTTCATAACAGTTGTAGAGTAACCTAATATGTCTTTCCTTCAGTAGAGGACCCTCTAATGAAATGATTATTCTGTAGGGCCTTTGAAACATAAATTACATAGATATATAATCCTCAGACACATTCCATGTATGTTTATATGTAGGAATACTTCAATTACATTCATGTTACAGGTAGAAGATGTGTGTGACAAAAATTAGTTTCCAATAGTTTGGGTATATGATGATGGAGGTGGATTTCCAAAGGGTGAACGAACATTGATATCACACTCTACAGAATGACAAGTGGGTATAAAAGAAGGCTTACATACTGTATTCGTAGAAGATAAAGAGTTTATATATGAAATTAATTTCTTAATATATCTAAATTCTACAGTACGACCACATTATAGCGACTAAATCTTCTGAATAATAACTAGCACTAATAGATTATTTACCAGTATTGGTCAAGTCTAGTACAGTCCTCTAATACACAGATGCAAATCTCTATGTTTTGGCTTTCTAGACATACTTCCTTGTGACTGACATTCTAAATAAGAAATATAATCAATTGCAGTCTGGGGAATTATACCACAGTATTAGTCAATGAATCCGTGAAAGACATCTGCCTTGAGAAGGTAACCCGTGTTGGAGTATGGCACAAATATGTGTGAAGTAAATCCAAGTATAATTCACATTTCACTTACTTCAAGTAAGACATCTTCTCTCCACTCCACTTGCGCACAACGGTGCCCAGTTTTGCACCGTATTTAAATTCTGTCACGCGGCCATTTCCAAAGTACTCACTGCTTTGAATTGCCTCACCACCCAAATCAATCACCTAGTAGAAATGGAGACGAAACTCTCATGTTAAGGAAGAACTTTAACAAGGTAAACTAACACTACCCAGACAATAGCTTTATACTGTCTGTGTTGCACCAAATGCCCCTAACGGTTTGCCTTATAGCAAGATTCCTGTTTCTTTGCTACACCTATGCTAAGAAAGTACAAGTGATGGGACAAAAGGACCTGTAGTCCTGTGGAATTACTGGCCTCATGTAGTCTCACATGTCAATGATAAGAGTAGCTCGCGCGTATAGCAGCACTTAATATCTGCATGACGATATTTCTACGTGGTTGATAAATATTAACTCTTTAATCCTTCAAAGACATTACCATGACCCCTTTCGATTAATTTTGGAGAAAAAAAAAATTGCTACCCAGACAAGTTAGTTAGCCTAAACCAACACAGCTGAGAGTGCTAGAGCCAAGAGTGAGTCACACAGACTAGCTCAGGACAACAACTGCATTACCACCCGTCATCTCGAATGCTCTCTGGGCAGCTGATAAATGCTACAAGCTGTCTGCAAGCTAAGGAGATTCTCCGCGTTTGTATCAAACACCTCTTGTCATACAGCTAGATGTGCTACCTCTGACTCGAAGGGGGTTAAACAACACCCTGCTGTGTAAATGCTGTAGCCACTAATCTACACAGAAATGGTACTTTCAGTGAAACCCGCTACTGCTTTTCTAACGAATTACATTACAGGGTTTCCCATGCACGTATACACATTGAGGTACCTCCTGGAATATGAAAGGTCGACTTCCGGCAGGGAACCAGTTGGTGTTTAGGTTGTGAAGTTTATCCAAAACTGCTTTTATGTCTCCAGGCCACATGTGCTTAGAAGCATCAATTCGGAACCCTGCTACACCAATGTCAATGAGTTTGTTTAGATAATCAGCAATCGTGGAGCGCACATAATCTTTTTCCAGTGCAAGATCAAGAAGACCAACCAGTTGACAATCTCTGACCTACTGAGGCAAAAATGGTGTGACTCATACAGAAAACATCATCTTTCCCTGAGCATTCACCTGACTATGCATTCATTTACTCATTAACAGACATTCCTTTACTGCATTCTAGGCCTTGGTCTCTGAGGAGACTGCCATCCTCATATGCGCATGCCTGGACAATATTTTCTAGTACGAAAATGGAGAAGGTAGGAAGTAAAGAGGATGAGCTTTTTCACTGGGAGAAATTCAATTTGGAAAACACTATTTTAAGCATTGCCCTGAAATTCCTTTTATTTCACTGTGTTTCTTTCCATGGCCCCATCTCTAGCATATGGAAGTGCCCAGCCCAGGAGTCCAATCAGAGCTGCAGCTGTGACTGATACCACAGCCTGGGGCGATGCCAGATCCTTACCCCACGAAGCAAGGCCAGGGATCATACCCACATCCTCATGGACACTCTGTCTGGTTACTAACATGCTAAGCCACAGAGGAACTCCAGGTTCTCATTTTAACAGTCAGACTTGGAACCCTGTTTTCCTAAGGAATCTGGACTAATAGCTTTTAAATGGAGAGCAATAAGCTACTTGCTGAGAAGCACAGATAGTTCTTGCTTTTTTAATTTTTTTACTTACTTGATAAGGATCATTATAGCTCTCGATTCCTCCACTTGCAGTTTTACATTTACCATCGTTAAAATCCCAAGCAGAGTATGGGACTGCTGGAAACTCCCTGTTCCAGGGTTGCAATAACTTCCACAAGTGGTGCCCGTTCCTGCAGCTGCACCACTTCCACACATATGATTAATGACAGCATCCACATAAATACGCACCTGAAAGTCAAAGGTTCCATTTCAGGTTACCTTCTAAAGAGGCAGAAATTAGAAGACTCCTGATCAAGGTGTACCGCATGTTAGCAACACTCTAAGATACCTCTTCCTTATCTTATACCTTAGCTTCCCAGAAGAGCAAAGGTCAAGTGTGAGGGAAAATCACTGGGAAGGCCCACAGGCGTTCTAGCCATTTGGCCAACGACCTGCGTGTGGGATACACTGAGAGAACCCCAAACTACCATAACCACGAAAAAAAACACAGCCTTTTTATGGTGGTCAGTAAGAAGCAGTTGAGGCCGGAGCGATTATTGACTTTTGACATGCCCATAGGTCGTCCTTAGAAATAAGCAGCCAATTTCTACCACCTGTGTAGGGTCAGAAGAAGGAAAAGTAGATATTCTCGCTCATTACGCTCCTCCTCTAAGAGAAAATAATTATGGCATTATTTACCATCAAAGGACCTACAGGAAGGAAGACCCCAAAATTATGGGTGGGGACACAAGCCACATTAAGGCAACAGCAAAACCTGTAACCAGAATTCCAATTTCTAACTCCAAAACAATGTCCCCCAGAAAGGTGTAGGGTCATATGGGGTCAAAGTTGATATTCTGCTTCATCAGTAAGTTCATGGCCTTAAACTCTTACTTATATCTCCTGTAGTAGACAGAGGGCACATACACAAATGTTTACCAATGTCGAACATGAGACAACAATCACATTTGAGTTTAGAGCTAAAGCATGCAGTGGACCTCGAAAATATAGGAAAACTGTTCTTCTCAAGAGGAAATTGAGACAGGAGAGAGAAATGAGTTCTCTACACAAGATTTTTAAAGGAAGCTTTAATTCACTTACGCCAACGTTGTTACATCTAGTCACCATGTCTCTGAATTCATTTTCATTTCCTGATCTGGTACATAACTTGTAACTCACTGGTTGGTATCTCTCCCACCAAGGTCTTGAAGGGTTAGTGACTACTATATTTTCATTGGGAGGGGAGACCTGCAAATAAAACAACCTTAATAAGTATCAAATTATGGCTCACTCTGTATCACTGACCATCCTGGAAACTATTCAGTAACACAGTATTTTTTTCTTTTCTGAATCTTTGTATATGCTGCCACCGTTCTTTACAACCAGGTAAGAATATCAATATCATAGCGGAAATGTCCTGCTTAAAAAATATGGTATTAGAAATAAAACAGTGAGTTGCCAACAATTTCACGTGTGTTTCTTCTTCAGAAAACTGTTTTACTTCGCCTACTTAACCTGTGAACTAACGTCCCAGCTTCACAGACACAGATCGCAATACCTTTTACTCTAAGCACGGCAAAATCTCCAATTTATACTGCGAACCATACCCACCTGTACCCCTCCAAATCCTTTGGGGCCCAAATACCGCTCACATTCAAGAGCAATGTCAACCCAGCGCCATTCAAACAGATGGACAATAGACGTTCGTCCAGACTGGGTTTGTGGGGCATACTGAGCCCAGCAGAACCCAATGGCTGAAAGCAGCAGAAACAACTTCATTTTGCTCTGAGGTTGTCAACGGTCTTCCCGGCAAGTATTTATAATCCTGCAAGAAGCATATTTTACAAAGCAAATATTGACATGAATAAATACTTAGAGCACAAACCATGAATGCATACTCCAAAAATAACTATTGATAATTACACTAAACAGGTGAGGAACATCCTGAAAATCTCCCAGGAATACTATCTAAATGACCTTTTCAGACAATGTTTTCCTTACTGAGGGAACAGCAAGTTTTTAAACATCTGGCATGTTATCTATAGAAAGGCCTTAATCATGTATTGTTTAGGTAGGATTAGATCTTATTTCTGAAGTCCTTCACTGACAGAGGCGGAATTAGAGCCAACTGAATTCACAGTCACAATGTTGCCTAACTGTCTGTAAACACGTGCAATGTTTCCATTGTAAAAAGACACATGTTATTCAACTCAGTTCAGTTGGTACCTCCTATCCCAGTTGTTAGATACTTGAGATTCTCCACTAAGATTTAGGAAGTTATCTGGAAGTGAAATGACCACGACTTTAGGAGTCAGATTTTTTTTTTCCCCACGCTTACATTAACGCATGTGAAAATGCACTGGCTGTAGCAGGAAAGAATGGATTTTTTTTTTTTCTCCTTCTAGCAAAAAGTCCCTTATATGTGCTAAAACACTAAGTTAATGAATCCACGTCTATTTTCCTTCGTAAGGTACAAGAAATCCTAGTAAAGACATAACCGTACCGGTGGGAAAAACCTAATCCATTCATCCAACAGGTAGTGACCGAGTGCTTTTGCTAAATGCCGGCATGATACTCAGGATACAAGGATGAACAAGACAGACAAGACTCTTGTTCTCAGGCAGCCTACATTCTAGGGGAAGGTAAGGAAAACATAGCAGGAAGGAATGATAACAACAACGATACTAAGTTAAAGAGAGCAGTGAGAACTAGCATGAACCCACGGTGCAGTAGAAGGGAAAAGGACTGGCCCATCAGGATATTTTAGACTGGAAATAGTCAGGAAAGCTGTTTCAGAGGGAGTGATTGTCAGCCAGAACTGGAAGGAGTAGAAGGACCCACTTATTTGAAGATCAGAGGAACAGCAGTCTCCATAGAGGAAAGTGCAACAGCAAAAGCCCAAGGTAGGAACAACCATGGGATACTCAAGTGACACTGAACAAAATTTAAACATCTGTGCAGCTAAACAATGTGTGAGTGATAAAGGGAAGAGTAAAATGAGATGAAATCAGAGAGGTAGGCCAGATCATGTAGAACCTTGTAGAACATAAGGAAAGAGAGGGCTTTTGAAGCTGAAAGAAGATGAGTGAAGAGATTCTGATTTCCTTTCCAAGAAAACCATTCTTGCTCTGCTGTGAAAAACCGGATTATAGGAGGACACGACTGGGGGCCAAGAGGCTTTTGTAGTGGTCCACGAAAGAGGAAAGTGGCTGCTCTAGGGCCCTGATAGAATATATCTCAGAGGTGGAGAAGCAATCGGTTTATCGATAGATTAGCGCCGAAGACTGGGGGAAAGAGAAAAATTGAAGAAACAGGTATCTGATGACACCATTTACTAAGATGAGGAAAAGTGAGGAAGTACTAGCTTTGTGGAAGGGGTTCCGAGAGCACTCTGTGAATCCCAACACTCTCCTTCGGTCCCTCCTCCAGCCCACGTTGTGAACATACTCTGTGTCCTATTTTTCTCATTCAGTTCCAGCTGCTGTAACAAGAATGCCATATAGGCTGGATGGCTTAGCACAAATATTTCTTTCTCACATTTCTAGAGGCTGGGACACCCAAGACTACACTATCAGCAGCTCCAGTGTCTTGCGAAAGCCCCATTCCATGTTCACAGACAGCAAGCTTCTTGTATCCTCACGGAGTGTGGAGCTCAGAGATCTTGATTCTCCTTCTCTTCGTACAAGGACACTAACCCATCATGGAGCCTCCACTCTCATGACGTCACTTTAACCTAAGTTGTTCCCAAAGACCCCACAGCCTAATAGCATACCATTGGGAGTTAGGAGTTCAATATTTCAAATTGTTAGAGGGGCAGAACACAAGTGCAGAGTCCCCAATATCTATCTCCCGCAAAAAATAAACATTTTGCGTATTTGACAAGCAATTTTATTGTTGCATGACTTTCCAGGGCTTTTCTTCTTTCTTGTATCACCCTTCAATAGCTAGTAACTACTCCTACTTTCATATGCAGTTGAAAAAATACTTTTATGAAACTTATATTGATATTCTCAGCCATAGTTATGTACTCCTCTGTATGGCAGGTGTTAACCTATGGGATGTTATTGATATTGGATTTATGTTATAAAAAGTAAGGATTTACATGACTGTCATCCTGGATAAGCCTTATTAAGAGCAGATTTCATATTTAATATTCCTAGCAAAAAAACGGCACGATGGCTCATTTGACCTCTAAATGGTTTTTAATACCATTAGTCTGAACAGATATGTGCTACGTGTGTCAAAGGTACTCTAGTTTTTGAAGAGTGTTGGTGAAGAAATGTAAAAAGTTAATTTGTACATTGTTTACATGTTGTGACAAATGAAATTTATTATTAACATTAAATTTTCCAGGGGCTTTTTTTTTTTTAGTTTATTCTAATCTGGCTACAAATTTTTTAAAAAAATATTTATGTGGGAGAAGGCAACTTGGAGGAAGAGTAGGGGGAAACGCTTGCCGTCTCCCACAAACACACAATAAAAACCCATATCTGTGTGAGGTTAAACAATTCACACTGAACAGCAATTTGTCGCTGGCAGAAGAACCTAAACTTCAACAACGGCAAGAATCTCATGACATAACTGGGTAAAACAAGAGAAAAGAGGAGAGTGAGAGAAAGGGAACCGGGGCTGGACATGCACTCCCGAAAGGGAACTGTGGAGGAGAAAGGGATCCTACACCCTGGAAAGTCACCTACCCGATGGAAAGATCAACCAAATGGGAGGAATCTCCAGATGCAGAGAAGTGCACAGTAGTAAGTCTGAGATCTGAAGAGCAGAGTGAGAACTGAACAGATCATCCAAACTACTTGCACAGTCACCAAAAACCAAGAGGCTTCGATGGGGGCTGGACACGAGACCTTGGCTCTGGAGATTAGTCCCGGAAACGGGCTAGGGTGGGCGGTGCAGAGACTGCCTGGGGGACTAGGATCTGGTCAGTCAGACTGGCAGGGCAGAGACCATACTGGGGGACTAGGAAGCGGTCTGTCAGATTGGCGGGGCAGAGACTGTCTGGGAGTCTAGAAAGCTGAGCGTTGCGGGTGGAGGGAGCAATACGTTTAGGGCTGGGGAATGGAAAGCCACATCAGAGGGAACCTGGGAGAAGAGCTGGATCTGCAGGAGAGACAAGGCACCAGTGTTGGGGAAGGGAGAGGAGGAGGGGTGGGCTGCCACAGCATACTTCCCATGCCACAGCGAGCTCACTTGCCCTCCAGCTATCAGAAAGCTCTGCTTCCCAGTGCATTCCCCTCCAACCCCTACCCCATGCACACGCACTGGACCTGAGACTGCTTGCCATCCTGGAGGGCTGGCCTCACCATTTGTGGGAAGCTGACCACAGCAGGGGCTTTCCCTGCCCTGGCCTGCCTGCCCTCTGAGGGCGGGAGCAGCTAACTGGGCCACTGAGAACCCAAGGGGCTCTTCCCCAGGGCAGCTGGAATTGGAAGGACCACCTCAGAATGGAGGCAGATTTTGCACGGCTGGGCCAAGCTTGTTCTAGCTTTTCTGGGCTGTGGGGGCTCTTGCAGGGGGGCTGGCAGGGCGGGGTAGCTGTTCCATGGGACTGCAGCACCCCCGGAGGGTGGGAGCTGCTAGCTGGGCCGGGGTTGCTGGGTGCTGCCTGGAAAAGGCCCGAGTAGCAATACTCATATCAGACAAAATAGACTTTAAAATAAAAGACATAAAGAAAGACAAAGAAGGACACTATTTAATGATTAAGGGGTCCATCCAAGAAGAGGATATTACTCTCATCAACATATATGCCCCAAACACAGGAGCACCCAGATACATACAACAAATAGTAACAGACATAAAGGGAGAAATTGATGGGAATACAATCATAGTAGGAGACTTTAATACCCTACTCACACCAATGGACAGATCCTCTAGAAACAAAACCAATAAAGCAACAGAGATCCTAAAGGAAACAATAGAAAAGTTAGACTTAATTCACATCCTCAGGTCACTACATCCAAAAAACCCAGAATACACATTCTTCTCAAGTGCGCATGGAACATCCTCAAGAATCGACCACATATTGGGAAACAAAGCTAACCTCAACAAATTTAGGAGCACAGAAATTATTTCAACCATCTTCTCTGACCACAATGGCATGAAACTAGAAATCAACCACAGGAAAATAAATGGGAAAAAATGTACTACATGGAGACTAAACAACATGCTACTGAAAAACCAATGTGTCAATGAGGAAATTAAGAAGGAAATTGAAAAATACCTTGAGACAAATGATCATGAAGACACATCTCAAAAACTATGGGTTGCTGCAAAAGCAGTGCTCAGAGGGAAATTCACAGTGATACAGGCCTTCCTCAAAAAAGAAGAAAGATCTCAAATTGACAACTTAACACTCCATCTAAAGGAATTACAAAAAGAAGAACAAAAAAGACCTAAAGTCAGCAGAAGGAAGGAAATTATAAAGATCAAAGAGGATATCAATAAACTAGAGATTCAAAAAAACAATAGAGAAAATTAATAAAACCAAGAGCTGGTTCTTTGAAAAGGTAAACAAAATTGACAAACCCCTGGCCAGACTCACTAAGAAGAGGAGACAAAGAACCCAGATAAACAAAATTAGAAATGAAAAAGGAGAAATCACAATGGATATTGCCACAGAAATACAAAAAACCACAAGAGAATACTATGAACAACTATGTGCCAACAAAGTTGACAATTTGGAAGAAATGGACAATTTTCTCGAATCTTACAGCCTGCCAAAACCGAATCAAGAAGAAACGGACCAACTGAACAGACCAATCGCTAGAAATGAAATTGAAGAGGTCATAAAAACACTCCCTGCAAATAAAAGTCCAGGGCCAGACGGCTTCACAGGCGAATTCTACCAAACATATAAAGAGGATCTGGTGCCCATTCTCCTCAAACTTTTTCAAAAGGCTGAAGAAGGAGGAACACGCCCAAAGACATTCTATGACGCCACCACCACCCTAATTCCAAAACCAGACAAAGATGCCACCAAAAAAGAAAACTATAGGCCAATATCTTTGATGAATATAGATGCAAAAATTCTCAACAAAATCTTAGCCAACTGAATCCAACAACATATCAAAAAGATCATACACCATGACCAGGTAGGGTTCATCCCAGGTTCACAAGGATGGTTCAACATATGCAAATCCATCAATGTCACACACAACATGAACAAAAGTCAAAAACCACATGATCATCTCCACAGATGCAGAAAAAGCATTTGACAAAGTCCAACATCCATTCATGATAAAAACTCTCGCCAAAGTGGGTATAGAGGGAACATTCCCGAACATAATCAAAGCCATTTATGACAAACCCACAGCAAATGCAATATTCAATGGAGAAAAATTGAAAGCCTTCTCACTCAAATCTGGAACAAGACAGGGATGCCCACTCTCACCATTGCTATTCAACATAGTTTTAGAAGTCCTAGCCACAGCAATTAGACCAACAAAAGAAATAAAAGGCATCCAAATAGGAAGAGAAGAGATAAAACTATCACTGCATGCAGCCAACATGATACTATACATAGAAAACCCTAAGGATTCAACCCAAAAACTACTTGAACTGATTAATAAATTCAGCAAAGTAGCAGGATATAAGATTAACATTCAGAAATCAGTCACATTTCTGTATACCAACAATGAAATATTAGAAAAGGAATATGAAAATATAATACCTTTTAAAATTGCACCTCACAAAATCAAATACCTCGGAATACACCTGACTAAGGAGGTAAGGACTTAATGCTGAGAACTATAAAATTTTAATCAAAGAAATCAAAGAAGATGTAAAGAAATGGAAAGATACTCCATGTTCATGGAATGGAAAAATCAATGTTGTAAAAATGGCCATGCTACCCAACGCAATCTACAGATTGAATGCAATCCCTATCAAATTACCAAGGACATTTTTCACAGAACTAGAACAAACAATCCAAACGTTTATATGGAACCACAAAAGACCCAGAATTGCCAAAGCAATCCTGAGAAACAAAAACCAAGCAGGGGGCATAACTCTCCCAGACTTCAAGCAATATTACAAAGCCACAGTCATCAAAACAGTGTGGTACTGGTATCAAAACAGACAGGCAGACCAATGGAACAGAATAGAGAATCCGGAAATAAACCCTGACACCTACGGTCAATTAATCTTTGACAAGGGAGGCAAGAACATAAAATGGGAAAAAGAAAGTCTGTTCAGCAAGCATTGATGGGAAACCTGGACAGCTGCATGCAAAGCAATGAAATTAGAACACACCCTCACACCATGCACAAAAATAAACTCCAAATGGCTGAAAGACTTAAATGTAAGACAAGACACCATCAAACTCCTAGAAAAGAACATAAGCAAAACACTCTCTGACATCAACCTCATCAGTATTTTCTCAGGTCAGTCTCCCACAGCAAAAATAAATCAATGGGACCTAATTAAACTGAAAAGCTTTTGCACAGCAAAGGAAACCAAAAAGAAAATGAAAAGACAACTTACAGAATGGGAGAAAATTGTTTCAAATGATGCAACCGACAAGGGCTTAATCTCTAGAATATATAAGCAACTTATACAACTCAACAGCAAAAAAGCCAATCACCCAATGGAAAAATGGGCAAAAGACCTGAATAGACTGTTCTCCAAGGAAGATATATAGATGGCCAATGAGCACATGAAAAAATGCTCAACATCGCTGATTATAAGAGAAATGCAAATCAAAACTACCATGAGATACCGCCTCACACCAGTCAGAATGGCCATCATTCATAAGTCCACAAATAACAAGTGCTGGAGGGGTTGTGGAGAAAAGGGAACCCTCCTACACTGCTGGTGGGAATGTAAACTGGTACAACCACTATGGAGAACAGTTCGGAGATACCTTAGAAATCTATACATAGAACTACCATATGACCCAGCAATCCCACTCTTGGGAAAATATCTGGACAAAACTCTACTTAAAAGAGACACATGCACCCGCATGTTCACAGCAGCGCTATTCAAAATAGCCAGGACATGGAAACAACCCAAATGTCCATTGACAGATGATTGGATTCGGAAGAAGTGGTATATATACACAATGGAATACTACTCAGCCATAAAAAATAACGACATAATGTCATTTGCAGCAACATGGATGGAAAAAGAGACTCTCACACTGAGTGAAATGAGTCAGAAAGACAAAGACAAATACCATATGATAACTGGAATCTAATATCCAGCACAAATGAACATTTCCACAGAAAAGAAAATCATGGACTTGGAGAATAGACTTGTGGCTGCCTGGGGGGAGAGGGAGGAAGTGGGAGGGATCAGGAGCTTGGGGTTATCGGATACAACTTGGAATGGATTTACAAGAAGATCTTGCTGAGGAGCATGGAGAACTATGTCTAGATACTTATATTGCAACAGAACAAAGGGTGGGGAAAAAATGTATACATGTAAGACTAACTTGGTCCCCATGCTGTACAGCATAAAAAAAATTAAAATAATAATAAAGAAATATTTATGTGGTTTTCATTATATTTCTATTGGACACCTGATGTAGCACCTTTCCCATGTTAAATCACAGAAAGGACGCATCCACACACAAAGACAAATAACAATAATAAAATGAAGGATATGATCACTATCTTAAAAGAGACATGAGGAACGTGCTTTAGTATTTCATTAACAGGAAAATCCTTGGTGATCCATGGTAATAGGTAAAAGTGACCTGAAGAGTGGGTTTGATTTTAACCAAAAGAGATAAGGTGATATGGCTTCTACCTAAGAAAACAATACATCCACTGGGCAAGGAGAACAGCAGGAAATCAATACACCTTCGAAGAACATTAGTTAGACAGGGAGGACCCATCCTTTTACATAGGGCTTACAGTAGGAAAGCTATACCGGGGGTCTCTTAAAGTCAGGGAGAAGAAAGCTTTCTTTTGAAAGCTATGTCCAGCTAGAGAAGGCTTCTACCCATTTGTTTGTTTTTCAGCAGGAAGGTAACATGATTAGAGCTTTTGGAGTAGAGCAAATGGATTGAAAGACGAAGATAAAGGAGACAGAAAAAAAGGAACACCTGTACGGGAGTAAAACAGAGTAGTGATGGAAATGGGAAGTAGGGAGACTCGCTGTGGCTCAAGAGGATCAGCAGCATCTCTGTCCTGGCACAGTGGGTTAAGGATGTGGCATTGCCACAGCTGTGGCGTAACTCGCAACTGCAGCTTGGATATGAGTCCTGGCCCAGGAACTGCATAGGCCTCTGGGCAGCCAAAAAAGAAAAAGGAAAGAAGAAAGAAAAGGGAAGAAAGTGAAGAAAGGGAAGGAAGGGAAGGAAGGAAGGAAGGAAGGAAGGAAGGAAGGAAGGAAGGAAGAAAGAAAGAAAGAAAAAGAAAGAAAGAAAGAAAGAAAGAAAGAAAGAAAGAAAGAAAGAAAGAAAGAAAGAAAAGAAAGAAAGAAAGAAAGAAAGAAAAAGAAAGAAACAAAGAAGGGAGGGAGGGAGGGAGGGAGGGAAGGAGGGAAGGAAGGAAGGAAGGGAAAAGGAAATCTGAAGGAGAGTTCCAGCAATCACAATTAATACTAGGAGACTATATGGTAAAATGGTAACAAGAAGTGCCACCCTAGGAATGACACTTGCCAGCATCCCTATGTTTGTGGAATCTCTTCCTACACAGCCTATGGAATTGGTTTATAACTTGTTTGGTCCAGAAGAATGTCAGCAAATAAGACACAATAAACGTCTGACTAGCATCTGCACAGTGGGTCTTGATCTCTTGAAAATCTGCGATGGGAACTGTGACGCTAACTGGGATGCAAGGCCACATGGGGAGCTCTAATTGTCCCAAGCCATCCCAACCATGTGAGCTGATCCTCTAGCTGACTGTGGCTGAATGATTACTCCAGAGGCAAACCAGCAGAAGAACCACCTAGTCAACTTACACACACGCGAGACATCATAAATTACTCCTATTCAGCAAGAACTAATTGATACCGAGAGGAGAGAGGCAGTAGATGTAGCGGAGCTAATTCTACAGAAGTAGGGGAATAGAGAAAAGGAAGGGTCAAAAACAACGCTGCAATTTAAAGTTTACTGAGTGGAACAGTGACAAGGACAATGCTCACAGTGCAATCTAGAGGCAGACTTGGTTTAGGGAAACGGAGGGGCTAATACAGGATATACTGAGCTTGACATATCAAAAAGCATTAGACAAGAAAAAAGACGACAGACAGATTTGGCAGTTTCCAGCAAGAAAATGATGGTTTCAGAAACGGCACACGAAATATTTAACAAACTGTTTTAGGACAGACACCAGCCAGTCAGAACAGCTGCTATCCATAAGCAACTAGTATGCATGGCCCAAACCACTTGGTGGAATTATCGGGCCTGTAGAGCGGGGCCCTCAGGAGTCAACAAGGTACACACAGAGATGTTGAATCCACCATCACAATTTGGGGCAAAGCCCAGCAGTCCATAGATGGGGCAGGTAGGAGGCAGCATATAAAAAGGTGCCTTCAAAGCAGGGAGAGGAGTTTAATTCCCTCCCTCCCCGCCCCCCTCCCCAAAAAGCTTTTCACAAACAAATAGGAAGAGAAACATTGCAAGGAAGGCAAAAGACTAGCTGCATGTAGATGCGTATTAGAAAGACAATAGAAGACTGACTAGGTAGAGGATGATATTGGACTGATGGTGATAAAGAGTTGAGAATTAGAGAAGAGGGGCATCACTGGAACTTCACACTGACTCATGGTTACAAATGTTAAAATTGTAACGGTTAAGAACACGGCCTTGGGAGTTAACCTCTAAGGTACACCCTGACCCTGCCACTTATCAGCTGTGGGATCCTGGCAAGTACTATCTCTAAATCCACCTGTGAACTAAAACATGGAACGTGTACCTCACAGAGCCCTTACGATGAGTAAATGGATTGACACAGGCAGAGCTGTTACCACAGTGCAGAGACACAGGAAAAGCTCGAGGCATTTGGTTGCTGTAACGCTGGTGTTATTAAAGTATGGTTATCTTTACCTCTGCTGCTATTCAAACTGCTGCAAACTCAGGTTCTCTTCCCACTTTCACTTATCATCACTTGGACATTCTGTCTTTTCATTCCACTCTTCCCAAATTCTAGTAATACTTTCTCTATCTCGGGGGGAGTATTTTCAATATCCCCCAGAGGAACCTACGGGATATGAAAATGAGAAGGAACCAGCCATGTTTTCCACCTTCAATTTTTTCCCACATTTTCTTTTCTTTTGATTTCTTCCTTGCTTGCTCTCTCGCTCTCTTTTTAGAAAATCTTCAGCGCTTTTGGCAAAGTACATGTTAGTGTGAAGTAGCTTCTCATCATTGCCTCATCAGTTACCTCTGAACTGTTCTTTAAATAACAAGTGTTTTCCACAAAGTGTTTTAAAACTGTGTTAAAGGATCACTTTCAGACAAAATCTGGCAAATTTTATTAGCATCCCAGCATAGATGGAGATATCTAATCATCTAAGCTCCTACCCAAGGATCAACCAAGGATCCACATCTAAAGTGTATTTAAAGGTGTGAAGTAAAATCTGCAAGCACATTCTGACATCTTTGGCATCAAAAACAAAACAAAAAAATAAGAACTTGAAATAACTGTTATGTCTACTTCCCATTACAGTTTTCCTACAATGGTTCTCCTCAGAAAAGCTATTCACAGTTAATGATAGTTGTATCACTACTCTGTTGCTTACACCTCATATTTCTTTGATTTCTCTAATAAGAACATTTTTATAGAATTTTAAATTTCTAATGTTTAGTATAATGTGCCAAATGAGATGTTTCAGGCCCAAGAAAAACTGTAAGATTTTTCTGAAAGAAACAGAAGAAGACACAAACAAAAGGAAAGATATCCTGTGTTTATGCCTCAAAAGAACTAATATCGTTAAAAGATTCTTATTATCCAAAGCCAGTGATGGATTTGATACAATCTCCATGAAAAATAATGGCATTCTTTACAGAAATAAAAAATAATCCTGGAGTTCCCATTGTGACTCAGTGGGAACGAATCCAACTAGGAACCATGAGGTTGTGGGTTCGATCCCTGGCCTTGCTCAGTGGGTTAAGGATCCTGCGTTGCTGTGAGCTGTGCTGTAGGTCACAGACAGGTTCAGTTCTGGCTTTGCTGTGGCTGTGCCGTAGGCTGGCAGCTACAGCTCCAATTGAACTGTTAGCCTGAGAACTTCCATATGCTGTGGGTGTGGCCTTAAAAAAAAGAAAAAAGAATCCTAATTTTTTTTTTATGGAATCATAAAAGAACCCAAATAGTGAAAGCAATCCTGAGGAAAAAGAATAAAGTAGGAGATAGCAAATTTCCTGATTTTAAACTACACTATAAAGGTATACTAATAAAAATAGTTATGAGACTGGCACAAAAATAGATGTTTGGACCAATGGAACAGAATAGAGAGCCTAGAAGTAAATACCAGAAATATAAAATCAACTATTATTCCATGAGAGAGCAAAGAACACGCAGTAGGGAAAGGATAGCCTCTCCAACAACTGGTGTTTGGAATACTGGATAAACACATGCAGAACAATAAAACTGTCCTCATATGTTACACCCCCTGGGAGGTCCAAATATTTGATTTTAAAAAAGACTATAACGTACAGTATTTCCTTCATACCCCAAAATTCACTTTGTAATCAAATCTACCCTCTTGGCAATCATTCATCAGGTCGCTGTACTATCACTTTTCTTTAGTAATTTCATTAAAAATGTAGTCACATAGTATGTGACTGAGTCAGGCTTCTTTTACTGAATACGAATTATTTAGGATAAATCTATACTGTTCCAGATATCAATTATCAGCATTTTGTATAGATGCACTACAATAGTTGAAGAATGTTTGGGTTGTTTCCATTTTGGAGGATGATATATAAAGCCATTATAATTCTTCACATGCACATTTTTTGTCCAAATTTTTGTGTTGCAGTAAACATATATATCAAAATTTACCATCTTATTTTTTAAACATACAGTTTAGTGATACTAAATATATTCATAATATTGTACCAATATCACCACCGCTGATCTCCGTAGCTCTTTTCATCTTGTTAAATTGAAATTCTGCACCAATTAAACTCCCTATTCTTCCCTGACCTCAGCTCCTGGCAACCATTGCTCTATTTTATGTCCCTATAATTTTGACTACTCCAAGTAACTCATATAAATGAAATTATATTGTATTGGTCTTTTTGTGACTAACGTATTTCATTTAGCATAATGTTTACCCACAAAGTTTATCTCTGTTGTAGTATATTGCAGAATTTCCTTTCTTTTAAAGGCCAAATAATATTCCATTGTATGTATATACTACATGTTGCCTATCCATTCATCTAACAATGGACACATGTACTACTTCTATCTTTCGGCTATTGAGCATATTGCTGCTACAAACATGGGTGAAGTATCACTTTGAGCTCCTGCTTCCACTTCTTTTGTGTATACACCCATGAGTGGAACTGCTGGATCATATGGTTATTTTAAATTCTTTTCATATTATTTTCCAGAGCAGCTATACCATTTTAGATCTCCACCAACAGTTCACAGGCTTCAGTCTCTCTACGTCCTTACCAACACCTGCTGTTTTCTGGTTTTTTTTTTTTTTTTCTTTTTTTTTTTCTCCCCAGCTGCACCCATGGCATATGGAAGTTCCTGGGCCAGGGATCAAACCTGAGCCAAAACTGCAACACAACCCATGCCACGGGTGCAGCGATGCCAGATCCTTAACCCACTGCATTAAGCCAGGGATTGAACCTGTGCCTCAGCATTGAACTGAACCATTGCAGAGACAATGCCAGATCCTAAACCTGTTGCATCACAGTGGGAAACCCCTTCTAGGGTTTTTAGATAGTAGCCATCCTAATGAGTTATGTTGTATCATATTATAGTTTAGCTTTGCATTTTCCTTATGATTAGTGATCAATATCAATAGCATCACTTCATGTGCTTTTAATCTATCTTCTATGGAAAAAAGGCTATTTAAATTATTTGTCAGAGTTCCCGTCGTGGCTCAGTGGTTAACGAATCCAACTAGGAACCATGAGGTTGTGGGTTCGATCCCTGGCCTTGCTCAGTGGGTTGAGGATCTGGCATTGCTGTGAGCTGTGGTGTGAGTAGCAGATGGGGCTCGGATCCTGTGTTGCTGTGGCCGTGGTGTAGGCTGGTGGCTACAGCTCCAATTAGACCCCTAGCCTGGTAACCTCCATATGCCGAGGGAGCAGCCCAAGAAGTGGCAAAAAAAAAAAAAAAAAACTTCTTAAAAAAAAATAAAATTCTTTGTCCATTTTTCAAATGGGTTGTTTTGTTGTTGAGTTCTAGTAGTTCTCTATGTACTTTGGATATTAATTCTTTTTCAGATATATGACTTGCAAATATTTTCTCCCATTCCCATTGAATTTTCTTCTCTAATGATAGTATCTCTTGATGTAGAAATATAAAGTATTTTCTAAAAGTCCAATTTGTCTATTTTTAGTTGTGTTAACTGTGCTTCTGGTGTCATTATCCAAGAAGTCATTGCCAAATAAAATGCTGTGAAGATTTTGTCTTATATTTTCTTCTAAGATTTTATCGTTTTAGTTCTTAAATTTAGGTCTTTCATCTATTTTGAGATAATTTTTAAATTGAGTGTTAGGTATCCAAATTCATTATTACACAGTTATCCAGTTTTTCCAGCAACACTTATTAAAAAAGAATCTTTCCCCATTGAATGGTCTTTTCCATTTTACCTCAATAAATCTCATCAAAAACTATTTGACCATATACGTAAGGGTTTATTTCTGGGCTCTCTATTCTATTTCATTGGTTCATATGTCTTTTTATGACTTTATGTTTTTATGACATACTGTCTTGATTATTGTAGGTTTGTAGTAGAATTGAAATCAGGAAGTGTGCGTACTCCAGTTTTGTTCTTCTTTTGAAAGATTGCTAGGACTGTTTGAGCTCCCTTAGGATTCTATATGACTTTTAGGATGGATTTTTCCATTTCTCAAAAAAGTCATTGGGGTTTTGATAGGGGCTGCATTGAATCTGTAGATTACGTTCCACAGTTTTGACATTTTAATATCATTATGTCTTCCAATCCATGAATATGGGATGTTCCCATTTACTTATGTCTTCATTAATTTCTTTCAGCAAAGTTCTGCAGTTTTCATTGTACAGGTCTCTCATCTCCTTAGTTAATTCCTAAGTATTTTACTCTTTTCCACGCTATTGTAAATGAAATTGTTTTCATAATTTCCTTTTCAGATGTTCATTATTAGCATACAGAAGGCAAAAGATTTTTGTATATTGATTTTGTATCTTGTTACTTTGCTAAAATTTATGACCTCAAATAGTTGTGTGTGTGAAATCTTTAGGAAACTTCGTAAATAAGATCATAGCTACAATTCAAAAGAAAAAAAAGCTCAAATAAAACTAAAAACAGGCAAAGGACACCGTGGGGTGGCCAAAAAAAAAAAAAAATTGTGTGAATATACATTTTTCCAATGAAGACATACAAATGGGCAACAGATACAAGAAAAGCTGTTCAACATCACTAATCATCAGAAAAGTGCAAATCAAAACTACAATTAGATCACCTCACACCTATTAGAATGGCTATCATCAAAAAGACAAGAGATAACAAATGCCAGCAAGTGTGAAGACAATGCTTGAGCACTGTCAGGTGGAGGTAGTCACTATGAAGAACAATATGGAAGACCTTCAGAAAATTAAAACAGATCTACCATTTGGTCCACTAATCCAACTTCTGGATATATATTCAAAATAAAACAAAACCGCTATCTAAAAGAGGTAACTGTACTCTCAGATTCGTTGTAGCATTATTCATAACAGCCAAAGTATGGAAAGAAACTAAAGGGTCATCAACAGATCAATGAACCAAGAAAATGTAATATATGTGGATGTGTGTATACACACATAAACACACACACACACACACAATATTCCATTTGGGATATTGGGGGGGATGGAATAAACCAAAGAGAAAAAGACCAAATACTCATGGTTTCATTGTATTATTTACATGTGGAATCTTTTTTTTTAAAAAATAAATGGAGCTCATATTCAGAGAACAGAAAAGTGGTTGCCAGGGACTAGGTGGTGGGGGAAATAGAGAAAGGTTAGTAAAGGGATAAAAACTTTCAGTTATAAAATAAATAAGGTCTGAGAATCGAATGTATAACATGATGACTATAGCTCATAACAATGTATGGCATAATTTAAATTTTAAGATAGTAGTACTTAAATGTCCTCAAGCACAGAAAAAAGGAAATATGTGATATGATGGATATGTTAAAGGAAAATTAATAGTGTGTGTATATATATATTAAAAATTTTTAAATTTATAATTTTTAAATATATAAAAGAATTTAATATATATATATTATTAAAGGAATTTCCCCTTAACATATGTATACATAAAACGACTGTGTTGTACACTTTATATTAGATTTTTGTCCATTATACCTCAATAAAACTGAAAAAAATCATTGTCATCTAGGAACAGAGACTAATTTTTCTTCTCCCTTTTCTATTTGAATGTTTTTTATTTATTTTTCTTGCCTGATTGTTCTGGCTAGAACTTTCAGCACTATGTTGAACAAAAGTAGAAAAAGTGGGCATCCTTGACTTGTTTCTAATAGTAGAGGGAAATGCTTTGTCTTTCAGTATAGACCATGATGTTCACTGTGGGTTTTTCTTATATGAATTTTATTGTATTGAAGTAGTTTCCATCTGTTTCTAGCTTGTTGTATGTTTCTATTATGAAAGGATTTTATTTTGTCAAATGCTTTTCTGTATTAAAATGAACTTGTGGTTTTTGTCCTTCATGTTGTTAGGGTTTTTTTTATTTTTAAAATTTATTTTTATTTTTTTTTGGCTTTTTTAGGGCTGCACCTGTGGCATATGGAAATTTCCAGGCCAGTAGTTTGAATGGGAGCTGTGGCTGCTGGCCACAGCCAGAGCAACATGGGACCCAAGCTGCTTCTGTGACCTACACCACAGCTCAGCAATGCTGTATCCTTAACACACTGAGCAAGGCCAGGGATTGAACCCACCTCCTCATGTTTACTAGTCAGGTTCGTAACCACTGAGCCACAGTGGGAAGTTCATGATTTTCACATGCTGAACCATCCTTGCATTCCGGTAATAGATCTCTCATGGTCATGATATATGATCATTTTAATACATTGCTGAATTTTTTTTGCTAGTGTTTAATTGAGTTCTGCATTTGTGTTCATAAGGGATATTGGTCTGTATTTTTCTTGCAGTGTCTTTGGCTTTGATATCAGAGTAATGTTGGCCTCATAGAATCAATCAGGAAGTTTTTCTTCCTCTTCAATTTCTGTGAAAATATAAGAATTTATGTTAATTCTTCCTTAAATATTTTCTAGAAATCAAGAGTAAAGCCACTGGCCTCAGGGCTTGTCTTTGTTGGGAGATTTCTGATCACTGATTCAATCTCTCTAGTATTCAATCCAGAATTTCTGTTTCTTTGTAATTTACGCTTAGTAGGTTTGTATTTTTAGGAACTTGTCCATTTCATCCAGCTATCCAATTTGTTCGTGGAAAATTGTTAACAGTACTTTTTATCACTGTAGAATATCCCCATTTTCATTTCTCACTTTAGTAACTTGTCCTTTTTTCTTAGTCCATGGAGCTATAGACTTGTCAATTTTGTTGGTCTTTTTTGAGCAATCAACTTCCGGTTTTATTGTTTTCCCCATGATTTAATTCCCTATTTCATTTACCTCTAATCTTTAATATGCCCTTCCTCTCCTAGCTCTGTGTTTAGTTTGCTCTTTTTCTAGTTCTTTAAGCTGTAAAGCTAGCTGTTGATTTAAAAACTGTTTTTCAATGTTAGTGATTATAAATTCTCCCCTTAGCACCATTTACAATGCATCTGTAGTTTTGTTTTGTTGTTGTTGTTTGTTTCTAAGTATTTTCTAATTTCCCATGTGGTTTCTTCTTTGAACCAATTGTTGTTCAACAGTGTGTTGTTTAATTGCAACAATAGAGTTAATTTTCCAGTTTTCCTTGTTATTGATTTCTAATTTAATCCTATTGTGGTTAGAGAAGCCACTTTGTATATCCCTTTAACAAAATCTACTGAGGAATTCTCTGGTGATTCAGCAGTTAAGTACTCAAGGTGCCACTGCTATGGCTCAGGTCATTGCCGTGGTGTGGTCAGTCCCTGGCCTGGAAATTTCCAGATGTCATGAGTGTGGCCTAAATAGACAGATTAATCAATCAATCAGAAATCTCTTGAAACAATTTGTGGCCTGACATCTATGGTCTTTTTTGGAAAATACTCCATGTGCTCTTGAGATGAATATGTATGCTGTTATTGGCTGGAGCATTCTGTATATGTCTGCTAGATCAAATTGGTTATTGTGTTAAGTACTACATTTCCTCAATTATTTGATTACACTATCCACTATCATAATTACAGTTCTGAAGTCTCCAACTATTTTTTTAGTTATCTATTTATTTCTCCCTTCAACATTATAAGTTTTTGTTCATATATTTTGATGGTCATTCAGTGTATAAATGTTTATAATTGTTGTATCATTTTGCTCTATTGAAACTTTTGTGTTTTTTTTTTTAATCTCTTGTAACTTTTTTTTGACCTAAAGTCTAGTTTTTTGATATTAGTATAGCCACACCTGATCTTTTGGTTTCTATTTACATCAAATATCTTTTCTGACAGTTTCATATTTTATCTTTGAATCTAAAGTGACTCTTTTGTAGACAGCACATAGTTAGATCATGTACTTGAATCCATTCACCCAATCTTGATGTTTTGCTTTGACTGGAGACTTTATACTTAATTACTGAAAAGGAGGGACTTCTGTCATTTTGCTTGTTATCTATATGCCTTCCATCTTTTTTGGGGGGGGGGCTCATTCCATCCATTACTGTTTTCCTTCATATTTAATTTTTTGTACTGAAATGTTTAAATTACTTTCTCATTTCCTTTTGTGTATATTCTATAGCTCTTTTCCTTGTGCTTACATGGAGTTCACATTCAACATCTTATAATTATAACCTTAGAATTTATACTAGCTTAATTTCAAAACATACAAAATTGCTTTACAGCTCTGTCTCCAGTCATCTTGTTTGTTGAGGTCCCCAAATATACCTTTATACACTGCGTGCCCCTAAATAAATATTTTTAAAGCATTAACCCCTTAAATTATGTAGAAAATAACATATGGAATTACAAACCACAGTTACAATACCAGCTTATAGACTCATAATTGTCTTTCCAATGTATTAGTCTGTTAAATCATGCAAACAAGTATAGTAACAAACCACTGTTACAATACTAACTTATAACTGTTCATATATTTCCCTTTATTGAAATCTGTATTTCTCCATATGGCTTTGAGTTACTGCCATGTTTTTTCATTTTACACTTCAAAAATGCCTTTAGCATTTCCTGCAGGGCAGGTATAGTGGTAACAAATTCTTTGCACTTTAAGAAATGTCCTTACTTTTGAAAAATGGTTTTGCCAGATTCTGGAGATATCTGCTGATAATCTTATTGAGAATCCTTTGTCTGTGACAATTCACCTTTATTTTTCTTAAGTTTTATCATGTTTTATTTTTCCTTTTTGGATGGACCCATCACACGTGTAAGTTCCCAGGCTAGGGATCAAACCACCCCACAGCAGCAACCTGAGTTACAGCAGTACAGCTCTGGATCCTTAACCTGCTGGTGCACAAGGGAACTCCTGTTTTATTATGTTTGGATGTGGGTATTTTGAGTCCATCTTACTTGGAATTTGTTGAACTTCTTATATATTAATAGTCATAACTTTTATCAGATTCAGGAAGTTTTCAGCCATTATTTCTTCAAATATCAGCTGTCTTTTCCTTTTTCTCCTTGGACTCCCACAATGTGTATGTTGGTCTGCTTGACAGTTTCCCATAGGACTTTTAAATTGTGTTCACTTTTCTTCAATCTTTTGTCTGTTCCTCGGACTTCATAATTTCCATTGTTGAAAGTTTGCTGATTTTTCATTCTGCATAATCACATCTTCCTGGGAAAACCTCTAGTGAATTTTTCATTTCAGTTACTGTACTTTGCAGCTCCAGGAATTCTTTGGTTTTAGATATTTATAGATATTTCCATTTTATTCACACATTGTTTTGCTTTTACTTCCTCCTTCCACCACATTTCTCCACATTTTCTATTAGTTCCCTGAGCATCTTAAGAACAGTTATTTTAAAGTTTCTGTATAGTATATCTGTCATTAGGTCTTCTTCAGGGATAGTTTCAGTTCATTTTTATTTTCTTATTTATCTTTGAATCACCCACACTTTCTTGTTCCTCTGTATGCCTTGAGATTTTGTTTGTTGAAAACTGGACATTTGAATTTAACATTATGATAACTCTGAAATTCAGATTCTCCCTCTTCCACATGGTTTGCTGGCTTTTTTAAAAAGTATTAGTATTTTTATTGCTTTTTAAAAAAATTGTTTTATGCTGTTTCTGCACCAAGGATCACTAAAGTATAATATCTTAGCTCTTAGATTTTTGTGTCTTTTTCTGAAGTTAGTAGTCAATGTCTAATTTTCCCCATATGAGCAGTTGTTTTTGAATGTCCTAGTCTTTAAGCATGCCTGGCTCCCAAAAGGGGAAAAAGAGAAAAATAAAAAAGGGAAGAAAAATAGGGTGTCTGCCTTATTATTCACCTGGAAGTCCATTCATTAGTTTAGAGGCATGTCTTACAAAAATGGATGTACAACCATGGCTGCCAACCTCTTTGAACCTTTGTGATAGAAAGCAGTAATTAATGATTAGAACATAGATTCCCAATATTTAGAGCTCAGGGTCCTTTTTGCCTACCCTGACTCTAACCAGCTGTGTGAAAGGTGCTCCAGGATACATACATGGCTACCTGCCACATGGCAGAGTTTGATGGATGGGTAGTTGCTACTATGCTAAGAGCTGAAATTGACCTAAATTAACTACAATTTTATTGTCCAAGACTTTCCCTGGAAGTTGCAAGCCTTTACTAGACCCATAAGTTCCAAAACAGTGACATCAGACTGGTACTGCCAGTGCAGTTGTTTCTGTGGGGAGATTGATTCCTGAGACTTCCTACTCTGCCACCTTTCCAAAATTCTCTCATGTATAGTTTTAGAGTGAATGTAATTTTTTTGTTCTTCTTGGACACTTAGAAGTGTGATGGGTAGGTCACTTGTTAAGTGCATGTTTAATCTTTTAACAAACTTTCCAAAATTGTTTTGCACAGCAGATACATCATTTTGTACTTTCACTAGCAATGTATGGGAGCTTAGTTGGACAACTCTTGGTGCTATCAGAATTTATTTTAAGCCATTCTAATAAGTATGTGGTGCCATCTTATTCTGGCTGTATATTTTCCTAATGGTTGATGATGTCCATCTGCTTATTTGCCATCATAAACCTTTGAAGTGCCTTCATATTTACTGTCCATTTTTGGCTTTTTTTGTTGTTGTTGTTACTGAGATATAAGTTCCTTATATATTCTGGTTACTCTCCTTTGTCAAATACATGCTTTACAAAGATTTCTCCCATTCTATGGCTTGCCTCTTCTTTTCTAGCAGTGTCTTCTGAACAAGATTTTTATTTGAAGACCAATTTATCCTTTTTTATATATAAATGGATCAATCTTTTGATGTTATACATATATAAGAACTTAAATAAGTTATATATAAGCGTCTAGGTCCCACAGACATTTTTTTCTTATAATTTTCATAGTTTTAGATTTTATATTTGGGCCTAAAATTTATTTTGAAAATATTTTTGTGTGACAGAAATGTATTGATACCATTTTTTTTGGGGGGAATACATCTCATATTCAAATGACTATCCTTTTTCCACTGAGTTGGCTTATTAATTTACCATACTTGTGTGGGTCTATTTCTAGACTTTCTTGTTCCATTGATTTATGTGTCTATTCTCTGCCAAATATGACACTATTTATTATAACTTTATAGTAAGACTTAGAATTCTGTAGTCTAAGTCATATAATTTTGTCTTGATATTGTGTCAGCTATTCTAGCTCTGTTGCTTTTCCAAAGAAACTTGAAAGTCAACTTGATAATATCAACAAAATATCCTGCTAGAATTTTTTTATTTGAAATCAGTCTATTTGGGAAGAGATGGCATAATAATTGTCTTTTGAACCATGTATACAGTACCTCTCTCCCTTTACTTAAGCCTTCCTCACTTTTTATTATCAAAATTTGGTGGAAGGTTTGCAGCATACAGGTGTAGTACATATTTTGGTAGACTTTATTATTTCTGTTTTGGTACTACTGCAAATGTAATTGTAGACAAAAATTTCAATGTCTAGTTGCTCATTGCTAGTGCACAGATAGACAATTGTATTCTACATATTTATTTTAATCTTACAATCAGTTGTAGGAGTGTTTTAATCCTTTGGAATTTTCAACATAAACACGTCATCTCTGTCAAGGAATAATTTTACCTCATAATTTCCAATTTACAAAGATTTTCTTTTTCGTTTTATGCAATGGCTGTCAGCGAGAAGCTGAATACTAATAGTGAGTGTCTACTTCCTTGCCTAATTTCTCCTTTTCTTAGGAGGAAAACATTTAGCCTTTAATAATGAAGTATTAAGACACCAAGAGGTTTTGTAGACACTTTTAACTTAAGGACGCCCTTTTCTAGTGCTAGCTTGCTGAGCTATTAAGAATGGATGTTCAATTGTCAAATACTTTTTACATTAAGAAAATCATATGCTTTTCCTTCTTTAGTCTGTTGATAAATAACATTTATTCATTTTCAAAGGTTCAACAGCCTGCATTTTGCAGGATAAACTTCATTTGGCCATGATTTATAATCCTTTTTATATATTGCCCGATTCAACTTGCTCATATATTGTTGAGGATTTCTGCATATACACTAATAAGATACAGTGATATGTACTTTTCTCGTCCTTTGTCTTATTTACTATCAAGATAAATTCAGGCCTCTTAAAATGAATTCAGAAGTGTTCTGTTGTATAGAATTGTTGGTTCCTTCATTTAATGTTTGGTAGAATTCATCAGTGAAGTTATCCAGGGCTTCAGGAAGATTTTTTAACCACAAAGTAAACTTATTAGATATAGAATTGTTGAGATTACCTACTTCTCAAGTAAGTTTTACTTGCCACTTTCAAGAAGTTGGCCCATTTCACCAAGGTTAAATTTATGGAAATAACTTAAATATTAGTAAAGGAAACTAAACTTTACAATATCTACTAATATACAGTTGAAGTTCAGCAGGAAACTTCTCCATTCCTCACAAAAGGAAGTGTTCTTATAGGTTGGCAAATGTCAAATAATTACTATATCTAAACAATTAATGCAATGCCTTTTGAATTTTAGGTACTTAATAGGTAGTAATTCCTTTCCCTTACTTCCTTTAGAAGACTTAATCTCTCTTGACATTGATTTTGAAGGAGTGTCATTTGCATAATAAATATTTTTCAAATCATCTAAAATAGCTACTTGAATGGTACTGCTTTTGTTTGGTGATTTACTTAAACAGGATTATGCTGACTCTGTTTATGTTATTAATATAGTAGGAGGCAGCACCAAGACTAGACTGAGAGAAAGAGCTCTTGGATTACTCTGAGAGTTTATGCCTCCTTAAAGTCCACACCCTAGGAGATTCCTTCTCTTTACACTGGTCCCAGCCCTTATGAAAAGAATAAATGGATAACAACCACATGGCAGTAAGAGTTTTATTTATTGTATACTGTAGTAAAACATTTGCTTTTGGCTGCCTAATACCTAAGTTTCTCTTTTGATTTCACAATGCTATGCTTTTCCTTCAAAAAACAAGCCCATTCCTAACTGTCATTTCAAGTGGTTTATATGAAACTTCTCACCTCAGAGGTGACACATGTGATCTACACCTGGCCAGCGTGTCAAATCCCTCCAACAAAAGAAAAAGAAAAATATATTTATTGTTTAAATAGTAACTGAAAAATTTAATGACAGACTAGCTATTAGGGCTTTTGCTATGGGATCAAATTATAAGTACTTCTCCATCTCCACGATGACTTTTTTAAAAAACTCATGGATAATAAGCTATCATCAAGATAATGGTTAGCAGCCTCATCCAGAGCTCTATGAGGGAGGGAGGAGGGCACTGCTGTTTCTGTACAAGCCCTAGAAATCTTTCCGATTATACTTACTTGGGTCACATGCTCAGCTTATGAAGTAATCATTGGGACAGAACATACATTGTCCATAAAAAGGTTAATTCCTAGACACCAAAGATCCTAAACTTGTCAAATAGTCTTGTGCTCCCTAAGTGTGGCATAGAAGCATTCTGGGCATCTCAGTGATAATCAAAGTGGAAAAAAAATGGTTTTACCTAAGACCTCAGAATTTTTTATATTACCTTCACAATTAGAGTGAGCTGAGGAACCACCACAACCACCAAGAGAGCTAACGTTTATTGAAAACTTGAAATTTTATTGAAAACTTTATATATATGTATATATATATAAAACCAGGCTTGTTTTTTAAGTATTATATATTAATCTAATCATCTTTACAACAACCCTAAGGTAAGAACTTTATTATCCTCATGAAAATTGATTTAAAAAAGGTACAGAACTTGCCCAAAGCCATAAAGCAATTAAGCTATAGATACAAGCTTTGAATTTAGAACTTACACTTGTAAAACCACAGTTAACACACTATTTCTCAGTAGACTATTTAGGCTGATTTCCTGTCACTGTGGCAGGGGACAGCTAAGCTTTAAGTTGATTTTTAAAAATATTTTTTTTGTATACCTGACAGACTTAAGTGTTCTAAGTAATTTTACTTTGCTTTTGGCTCAATATGCCTTTTATAATTCTTGATAATTTCAAAATCCACTTAGATGATCCTTTCAACACGGTTTCTCAATTTCTTGAATTCATCTTTCCACGACCCTGCTTTCATTCAACTACCATGTTCACATCCTAAAACTTAGTCACTAATTACTGTACTCTAATATTGTCATTTTCAGTTGCTTACTCTTATTTCAACCTCCCAAATTTCTAGTTTCTACCTCTAGTAATTAACTACAATACAATCTTCAACCACACCACACTGCAATTTCAATGGATTTCATTTATCTACCTACCACCAGCATTTTCTCACTTTGCTCTTAAAAGGATTACTTTCCATGTCTCTCCCTTATAATTGTTTCCTTGATTACATCAACATCTTTCCCCTTCTCCCTCTTTGTTGTATTCACCTGGGAAAATTCCAACTTCAGTTAAATTAGACTCCCTGTGTCTATTAAAGGATAGCACCAAGGTTAAATATAACTGAGGAAAGAGATAAAAACACATTGACTGGTCTCACTTAACTTAACCATGGACCTCAAGCAGACACTTTAAGTACTATTTAACAATCCTTCTAAGAATCTGTTCATTCTCTCATTTTCCTAAATACATATTTTTTTCTTTCATCAATCCAACACATTTCTTCCCAACATATCTTCTTACTTTGTGACCTTGCTTCCTATTTCACTGAGAAAATATAACAAAACTTTTGTAAGTACCTACTATACATCCATACCAAACTAAAAATATCTAGACCTACTTATCTGCCCTTCCTTCCACTTTATTAAATGAGCTGTGTACAGACCCATCTTTAAAACTAATCCTTCTATTTGTACACAATGTCTATGGCTCTAACAATATTGCTCTCCTTCCTGAATCACTGTTTCTGTTTTTTTCTCTACTAGATTAGTCCTATTAACATAAAAAGCTGTTATTTCTTCAATCTTTATAAAACAACAACAAAAGCCTTCTTGATACTATACCCCTCTATATTAATAGGTCATTTCACTATTTCCCTGGAGAGCAAAACTCCTTAATTGTTCCCTTCAGAACTCTTCTTTTTTGCTTCATCCACAGATCTGACCTAACAAATAACCCCTTCCTAGTTGACATTCTTTATCTTGGCTCTATTTCTTGTCATTCTTTAATGTTTTCTTATCTCTTTGCTATCCAAACATTAGCATGTCCCAAGGTTCCTCTAATTCCTATCTTTAAATTTTTCATTCACCTTATTTGAAGAAAGCTATGAGTAAAAAAAGAAACTGTTTCATAGCATTATTCTAGCAAAGACCTAAGTGACTCTAAGGTGAAAACTGTTATTATTATATACTCACAAGGGAGTATCAGAACAAATTAAATGAAACATACCAAGTTTTGCTACTTAAATACAGCTAATTTCGCTAAGGAAACAGAAAAATTTTACATGGGAAACAGTTACACCACTAAGTGACATTCTGATCTGATACATAAAAAATGGAAGACTAAGTAGGCAAGAATATAAGCTTCCTAACCTGCAAAAAAATCCCACACTATTAAAAAAATCAAATTTAACAAAAAAAAAAAATCATTAAAACTCACAGCCAAACAAAATCACTCCTAAAATAATTACAAGATATAAGAAATAAAATTACCCTTAAAAAAGTGTGTTAAATATGTGCATTGATATGCAGGTAGGAATGAAAAAACGGTAATATGTGTAATCATAAAGTAAAATTTATATTTAGTACTGTAAAATTATCTTAGTAAAAAGATTATGTAATTATCAAGTTATGCTTTCCTTAATGCATAAAACAAAGAAAAATTAAGAACATTATTTTATTGGAAAGAAAATAATTTATTTTATGTGAGGAAGATGATTAAAATACATGTGATATATCTCTAATAGCCTGATTTAAATGAGTATAAATTTAATTTTTAAATACACTTTAAAAGCTGTTACGCACAGTTCCATCGTCCAGGTAGTCAATTTCATCTCTCCAAAGCTGGAAAGTACTTGAAAGATATGGAATTCAAAAGGAACCTAAAACACCATAAAAATTAATTAAAAGTAATGATTATAAAACAGTTCAATAGTTTTAAAATAACTAAAAGCTAAAACATTTATATTCAGAAAATTAGTGAATCATGTCAGAACAAAATTTTGTTTAAACAGTTTATACAGAAACTGACCTATAAAAAATATAATATTTTACTTGAGTCTATAGGAAAAAGCAACAGCAATTTCAATATCTATAACTTTTTATACTCAGGGTGATACTAACAGAATTTTGCGTTGTTTTCATGGTACTACTAATAGCAGGATTTGCAAGAAAGAGGTGTAGAGGCTCAAATGCTTTATTTTCCTACTGATAAAAATTTAGATGGCCAGGTTGGTATTCTTGAATCCACCTAACCATTTTAATCTAACTAATCAGTCCTTAGAACTACTAAGGGCCCTTTCAAATCAGATTCTTGGTCCTAATCCCAGATACTCTGATTTATAAGTTCTAGGATAGAGTCCAGGAAACTTGCTCAGAAGTTCTCAACCTTGACTGCATATTAGAATCAAAATTTTGAGATTTAAAAACGCTAATATCTATGTTGAAATCTAGACCAATTAAATCAAAACTCTGAGGAAGAAACACAGGCATAAGTATATTTTTTAGTTTACTACGTCATTTTATATAATCAGTATTTTTAAAAAACTTCCACAGATCATTCCAATATGTAGCCAAGACTGAGAACCACACTGTTTTGTGTGGTTCTTATTATCAAATAGTCTGTAAACCCCTGCACTTACATACCTACCAGATTTGTTTCTTTCCACTTAATGTGCTACCCTGAATCAATGTTATGTCTTCTCTCTGTTACTCTTACTCCTTTTGCTTAGTTTAGAAAAAGAAAGAGGAAAAAAGATACTTCTACTTGCTATCTCAAAGATTTCAATAGTAAAACCTCAGATGTAAGGTCTGCTACTCTTACTTGGAATTTACACTGAAATCCAGTTACTTCACTTTTCAACGTACGTACTTTTTAAAAGGAAAAAATAACAAAAAAACCTTTCCCTGAATTTTACAACACATTATATAGCACACCTAAAACCAGATACATCATGAAACAGAAAGCATTATGTTACTGAATTTTAGGCTTAGAAAATACATGGATTAAAGAAACAAGACTAAAATCTGTATTAAAGTAAATGTATACATTCTCCAAGTAAATAAGTTGACCTGATTCACTAACTTTCCCTGGAAAAATTACATAACCTAAAAGACAGCATAGAAAATTCAACAACAAATCTAAAAACCATGTAAAAGATTTGCTTAATTAACAGATAATTTTAGAAATACTTCATTTCAATGCACTGTAAAAGATTATTGCTTAAGGTGAATTAATGGGTGGAGGAAAGACAAAACATTTCTGGAAAAATCAAAAAACACTGCCCCAAAAAGGATACAACAAGAAAGGATACACTTTGTATGACAGTATTACAGCAGTATTTACGCAGGAATGCTTCTAAAGAAGAACAGCAGAATGCAGTTTAATTTTTTTCTATTTTTGATGTTAGGTTTACAAATAAATGATTTTTTAAAAACACACTGAAAATTGTTTTCATCTGTTCTTCTAAGGTATTTGTAAGCTCTGACTACACCCGTATAGATAATTTACAACAAATATATCCAAATATTCAAGGTACCTCCCAAAAGGAACACTGAAGAAAATTTTCCTTATATAATTTTTTTTCATCAGAAATTCTGGCCCATTTATTTCATGTCATTTCAGTATACTAGGGCAGAGAGATTTAAAATAAAATAAAAAACAAAAGGAATATATTTTCCATGTATCTTTCTTAACAGTATGACATAAACTTTTATGTTTAATGCTTAATTCTACCATTTTTAATCATTATATTAGATATGGATTAAAATTACTTATTTGAAGAAGACTTCATTCCCAAAAAATATGCATATATTTTTAAGAAGTGTACAATCAGTAATTAGGAATGCAAATTCTTAGGTCCCATCAAGGGTAACCAATTTGTCCTGACTCAGCAAACACTTTTTTAGAGTGAGCATTAAGGGCCAATGTCCTGGAAAACCTCTAATTATAGGAAAACTGGGGAGGACTGGCTATCCAAGGCCTAATGTCCCCTGCAGACCTACTGAATCACAAACTCTGAATGGGGCTGAGGCGAAGCCCAGTAATCTGTATATTACCAAATCCTCTATGATTATAATACACATTAAAATTTAAGAATTGGGAGATTTATGAATACTCTATCAAGCTTTTATCCATCCTTAATATCATCTAAATAAGGTCATGTCCTTTAATTATATTATGTCCACACTTACCTTTATTAACTTTTAGCACTTTCTTTTTCCTTCTTTAGAATCTTGTTTTGGTCTAGCAGATCGAGCAAATTGCTAATATTTAAAAATTAAGGTTTCCTTCATATGAAAGCAATCTTTTCTAAATTATTACGTACTTCCTAATGTAGGAGTACAGTTTTTAATCTATTCTTTAAGTTTGTCTTCCTACTCTCAGTCATTTGTGAAGTTTTTGTTGACTGCCTCCTAGCTTCAGGATCTGGAGGAAGAGGTAAAAAGTTTATATTTACCTTTTCTTTTACAACCATTTTTTACACCTGGACCTTTGCTCTTTCATTTATCCCAGTGATCTCTAGTTTGAGGTACATTAACTGCAGAAGGCAGCATGATTAAATGCTGCTGAAAGCAGGCTGGCTAATCAATGATATATTTTGGTTATTAAAATTCTCAAGCATAAATGGGAATTACAATAAAATAAAATATAAAATAATAAACTACAATGAATCTGACCTTTCTTTAATGATTCTAAATGTACTTCTTGACACTGTGGTCTCTTTAGCTTAGCACGAGTATGTATATACTTTTAAGCTGTATTAAGTAAAATGATTAGACTCGGTTAATTTTAATAACCTTATAATGCTTACTTTCTAAGAAAAATCTAAACACTTTCATCTGACTCAATTAAATATATCCATAACTGAGCTAGAATGCCAGCTGCTGAGATTTCTAAAGGGTTATATAAAAAACGGTTTCAATTATACCTTTACTCCTAAAAACCACACAGTCTTATAACAGACTGATTTGAAGGATACAACTACCATAGGTTTTCCAAAAAGAACATATCCATTAGCTTCCTTTAATGCTTTTGCTGCTGCTTTTTCATTTGGAAGTCCAATGAATGCTTGTCCTTTCATGCGACCTTCTTTCATCAAGCGTATATCAAACCTAGAAGTCAAGGAAGAAAGGATGGTTTGGCGTCAAAGAATGTCAAAGCAGGAGTTCCTGTCATGGTTTACGGTAACGAACACAACTAGTATTCATGAGGACAGGGGTTCGATCTCTGGCCTCATTCAGTGGGTTAAGGATCTGGTGGTGGTGTAAGCTGTGGTGTTGGCGGCAGACGTGGCTCTGATCTGGCGCTGCTGTAGCTACAGTGTAGGCTGGCAGCTATAGCTTCAATTCAACCCCTCGCCTGAAAGCTTCCATATGCCAGGTGTGCAGCCCTTAAAAAAAAAGAAAGAAAGAATGTCAAAGAATTCTGATGAATTCTGGGAATGTGTTGAGCAATTTAAAATTTTGTTATTTTGGAGTAAAAATGACTATAATATCTGACTAGTATGTTAATTACTCAGGCTTTCTAAAATTGATTCTATAATAGGTAATGTATGTTTGAATTGGGTTATCTTTTCTTAGGTATTATAAATGCATGTGACTTAAAAATTTTATTATTAGCAACTATAAAAGCAAACTGTTAAAGTTTTTATTTCATAGATTTACTTTTACGAAATGTCATGCACTCAATTCAAAACTACTTACTCGAGTGACAAAAACAAGTATACAAACGAGAATAGATGGGCTGTCATGACAGGAACTACAGAAAAGTAACATGGAATTTCAGATCAGGAAGAGACTTCACTGATCTAGTCAAAATCACCATTTTACAGAGACTGAGTGACTTCTTCATGGTCACACAGACAGCTAAAGTTAGAGGTAAAAACATGAACCAGATTTTTGTATTCCAAGTGTGGTCTTCTATAATCTAGTGTACTCATTCCTCAGCATTTTGAGGGAGAAAACCATACTAAAACTACTTAAAAAAAAGACTGTAATTTACAACTAAAGTACTACCTGCCATTTTGATAGTCTATAAGACTAGCAAAAGCATATAAAGAATTTTATAAGTATCCAAAATGCAGTGAAATTTTTTCCTAAAAAAAATCACATGACCAGTCCCACAGGAAACAATTATTTATTATTTTGATGTGTACAGATTTCTCAATATAGACTTGTTTCCCCCTAAAATTCAAATGGCAGGTAATACTAGAAATAGAAAGGATGCATATTCATACACATTTTTAATATACACACAATACATATAAGGTATATATTTACATGTGATACATATACACATACACACATTCATATTTTTTTTTCTTGTCTTTTTGCTATTTCTTTGGGCCGCTCCCGCGGCATATGGAGGTTCCAGGCTAGGGGTCTCATCGGAGCTGTAGCCACCAGCCTATGCCAGAGCCACAGCAACTCGGGATCTGAGCGGCGTCTGCAACCTACACCACAGCTCACGGCAACGCTGGATCCTTAACCCATTGAGCAAGGGCAGGGACCGAACCCCCAACCTCATGGTTCCTAGTCGGATTCGTTAACCACTGCACCATGACGGGAACTCCCACACATTCATATTTTTAAAGTTTTTATTTTTTCTCCTCATGATCAGGATCCAAAGTCAGCAAGAAGAAAAATGGCCAGTATTTTGCATTACCAGCAAAAGAAACTAAATATTCTTTTAGGAAGAGCTATCTGTCACTAATGAACATAAATGGACAATTTTAAGATATGGTGCTTCTTGTGCATGCCTGTATAAAAAGGTTAACATCCCAGATAAGACTTTAAAAATATTAGTTTCACATGAAGATTAAATCAAAATTACCTATTTAGAGTGACTTCTCTATTTTACCTCCATTCAAAAGCCTCTCTCCTTACATTTTCTAATTTTCTTTACTTCTAATTTATATGGTCATACGTACTCTGGAGTTAATTAATTATAAAATTTTAATCAAATTCTAACTCTAAACATAAATGTTTGTATCATTCACAAATCATATCCCTCCCTTTTGCTTTCATAAAATTAGAAGCCTTGCTTAACTGCAGCACAACCAAAAGAAATTTCTGCCAGATTAGAAATATAAAAAAAATCTGCCAGACTGTCATATATTCCTGGATGAATCATTAAAACACTAGTTTTCAAAATATCATCTTTGGAACGACAGCTTTGGCATCATCCATGAGCTTATTAGAAACACAAATTCATGGACCCTATACCTTAACCTAGAAAACCAGACTATCTAGGGACAGACCAAGGCAATGATTTTACTAAACTTTTATGTAAGTTAAAGTTTGAGAACCACTGATTGAAAGCTAGAGATTGAGGTCAGAATTAAACTTTATTTGTGGCTAAAGTTTTACTGGAATGCAGCTATTAATATTCATTTATGTATTGTTTATGGTTGCTTTCATAAGACAAAACTGAGTAGCTGCAACAGACAGTGTATCGACTGTGATAACATAAAAATATTAAATTTTTATTACCTGCTCATTTAAAGTTTTCTGACATTTGCTCTAAACATCTACAAGACTAATTGTGCAACAGGCAAGAACAATTTCTTCATATAATTTTCCAGAGGGAAAAGATGATAAAGAAAACAGATTAAAAACAAAATGTAATTTGAAAACATAAATTTCACTTACATTATCCGTTGTGTTTCTGACGAAAAGTCAACATATCTTCCAAAAATAAATTTAAGGTCCTAGAATTTCAAACAAGGAAAGACTAATAAGGAAGTCCAGGAAAAAAACACACACACACACACACACACACAAAATAATAAAACCAACTTATATAAATTCAACTTACCTTTTCTTGAACATGTTTAGCTAAATTCTTTACATAAATTCTACAGTTTGGTTCACCAGGTTCATAGCTTCTAAAAACTGAAAGTGTTTCCATTTCTTACATAAAAACAAAACAAAGATATAAAATTAAGACAGGCTCATTAATTTTTCAAAGAAAAACCATAACAAAATTCAAATGTAATTGTTAAATAGACAAAATATGCACAATGAAATTGTTAAAACCAAAAACTAATGGCAAAGTTACTAAGGATAAAAATACCCATTAAAAATCTAAAGTGACATTATGAAAATAAGTGTAAAATTTTCAGGCATGTAAAACAACTAAAATATATTCAATAAAATATTTAGTATTATAATTCTTAAAAGGTTACCTTCAAGATGAGTTATTTTTAAAAAAAATGAAGCAAATTAAGACGCTATAAATTGTGTAACTGTTTTGCTAAAGTCAGTTTCCTAAACTACCAAGCATTAATATATTCAAATATAAGAATGTAATACTCAAACGTAACAATCAGGTATTTCCGACAAACTGTGCATCCTGAATCTCTCTACAGCCACTCCTATATAATGTCCATAATCTGTTCCTGACAACTAGGTCAAAAATAATTCCAATCAAAATTGCTAGTTGGGGAAGTTCCAGTTGTGGCTCAGGGGTAACGAACCTGACAAGTATCCATGAAGATGGGGGTTCGATCCCTGGCTTCACTTAATGGGTTAAGGATCTGGAATTGCTGTGAGCTGTGGTGTAGGTCGCAGATGCAACTCTGATTCAACTCCTAGCCTGGGAACTTTCATATGCTGCAGGTGCAGCCCTAAAATGCAAGAAAAAAAAAAAAAAAAATGTGAGGTGGGGGTCTGGTTCCTATTATTATGGGAAAAAATACAATGTGTTAAATGTCAATCTAAAACCCCTAAATATTTTCCTAAAAAACACTACAACAGGAAAAATCTATGAGAAGTAAAAGAGTATCATGTCAGGATATAAAACTAATAAAGAAAGGCTTTTACTTTTTTGAGACAACTAATTGCTTTGCATACATCTCAGGCAGTATTGGGTGGTCTGTCAATTGTCAGAATATAGAATTCCAGGCTGTGGACCACACTGATTTAGGATGTCACATAAAAGTTTCAGGAATGAAAATAAAACATTTTTCAAATATATACTGGAAACATTTTATTGAGAGATACTTACCTACTTATGAAGTATGGGTAGTAAAAACCAAAAGTGGTGATTAAGAACATTAACTAGAGATGTTCTGAAGTATGTGTTTGAAATAAGGTAAATAACATGAAGAGATTTGTTCTGTTTCTTACAGGGCCAAAGAAATATAAAATGGAGTAAGCGCTGGTTCATTTCATTAAATTACCTTCTCTAGAAATTCTGCCCTTTTCCAACTCCCTTCTAGAAATACATTCTGATGGCATTTCATCAGAGTCTTCTTTAATCTCCTCTGCAATGCTCAAATTTGGTTTGGGGAAGATTTTTCCAAATCCTTTATTGGATGCATCAACTCCAGAAGCAGGTAAATCTAAGAATGAACATTGATACTATTATCCATTGAAAATTCCTACTTCCGGAATAGTTTTTGATTTCCATTTTTAAGATACCTTTTAACATTAAAACTCTTGGGTGTTTTTCTCAATACTTTGAAACAGGGGTAAGCAAACTTTTTCTATAAAGGTTCAAACAGTAAATATTTTAGGCTTTGCAAGACATATGGTTTTCGTCATGACTATTCAGCTCTGTCACTATACATGAAAACCATAACATAAGACACTTGCATTTGAGGATACTAAAAAAAAAAAAATCCATTATACCCCTCTTCATTAAAAAAAAAACACAAAAAACAAAACAAAAAAAACAAAAAGCAAATCAAACCTTGGTCCTATAAGCAGTTAAGGAAAAAAAAAAGTATTTGAACTTAATTATCTATTCATTTGATTAGAAAAATCAAAAACACTGATCTTTTCAAAAAATTTTGAATAGCAGAATAATGGATTTCATTCAGAAAACATGAATTTTAGCTTCAGCAAAAATAAAACTGGTTTAGGGGAGAAAGTTTAGAAGATGGGATTAAACATTCACTAGAAAAAATTTTAGTTATACTACTCAAAAAGCCAAACCAAATTCTAAAATGGCTGTGAAAATGATTCAAATAATATGCCACATTTAGGATTATAAAAGTCTCCTCATAATATAGAACAACTGTTGTACAATCCACAATTTGTATTGTATTGTGGCCTGAAGATATCAGTAAGAGAAAAAACTGTTTTACTTTTTAAACACTTTGAAGAAAAAAAACTTTAAAAATTTCTTTAAAAGATAAACTTTGAAAACATTACTTCAGCATTACATTGATATATTGATATTATACACTGACAGAGAATGGGATGACTTGAGTCAATTAAACTTAAAAAAAAAAAAGTTCATATCAAAGAATGACTAGCCATGAGATTAACAATGAGATCCTGCTGTGTAGCACTGACAACTATGTCTAGATACTTACAACGCAGCATGACAATGGGAGAAAAAATTATGTATACATATATGTATAACTAGGTCCTCATGCTGTACAGTGGAAAAAAAAGTGTTGGGGGAAATAAGAATAAAAAATAAAAAAAAGAAGGAAAACCATTCAAAAAGAAAAATATTAAATATGGAAATCAAAAAGGAGCTGTCTGAAAAGGCAATGCATTCTCACTAACCATCAAAGAGACAGGAATTAAAACCAATTAGTTTTGAACCCAGTACATTCTCAATACTTATTTGAAATCTATCCTATATTCACGTAAGTGCTCAGATATATGTACAAAAATGTGTATTCCAGTATTTTCTGTAAAAATAAAAAAAATGGAAACAACCTCAACTATGAATACAGTACGATTAGATAAAGATTGATGTAACTATTCCATGGAGTATTATGCAGCCATAAAAAGTAACCCATGATGGCCATTTAAAAAAAGAAGGGAAAATAAAATGTTTTTATATAAGAGTAAGATAAAATCTGGAAGGACGATCTTCATATCAAATTACTAAAAATGATTATCTCTAAGTAATGGAATAGGGAACAGTTGGATCTGAGGTGTTAACTTTTTAAAACTTTATGTGCTCCTGTTTCGATTACATTTTCTTTAAGCTGGTATTATTCTGAAATTTAAAAATTAAAGAAGAGATGCCATTATAAAATCATATTAATGTATTAACTATGCAGAAAAAAAACTCATAATTTCAATATATTATCTTTAAGCTAAAGAATAATATCTTGGTAAACAAACTTCCAAATCTTTTAGATAAAAACAAAATTACATAAAATCTACAACTCACAAGGTAATCACATTGCTGTTTTCCTAACATACAATTATGCTAATAAAACCATAAAACATCATATTTAACAAGCACTGAAAAATAAACCAATATAAGAAATTTGTATTTTTAGTGTAAAAATCAGCAAAAAACAGACTAAATTTCACCCTAGAGTTCATTACTAGTAAAAGGTAACAGTGACAATCTTACCATTAAGCACCAATTTTAGTTTTATAAAGAAGTTTGAAATGGGTAGTATTCCATGCCACTAAGGAAGACATAACTGTCTATTTTTTAAAACATAGTTCACAAATACTAAAATATAGAAACATAAACTTTAATTCTAACACAAAGAACTGACTGAGAAGAATTTTTACATAGCATATTAAAGAACTAAAATGTGCTTACCACAATTTTGTTCTTCAGAATTTTGCTCCTTTTCTAAATCATTCTTAAATGCAGCTGGCATGTCAGTAGATATATGGAATTCAATTTTTTTATTACCTACAGGTTGTGGCTGGTCAAATACATCCGAAGGTAACAGCACTGGATGTAAACTGCTGTTTATAAACAATCACAGCGTTACTTTGTAATTGCAAAGAAAATTCTGAGTAAAATATTACTTCATATTTACCTTTAATTTTAAAATCTAAAATACACTATAGGCAGTGTACAAAGTAACTTATATTTAATACTCCAATCAATTCTAGCAAATGCACTAATACGGTTATCATTAAATTCCTAGTTTAGATATATAGGAGTTTGAGGTTAACAGATGTTAAGACATTGCATAAAGTCACTCAGTAAATGATAGAAACAGGATTTTAGGGCTATTGGTTCCAAACTTCAGGATATTTACCCATTATAAAAAAAGTTCATTCTATGTTTAATAAAAGCTTTTATGCACTGTATGCTAGATTCTATATATTGGATAGCTATGCTATAAAGTGGCCAGCCACAAGTCACATGTGGCTAAAGAGGACTTGAAATGTTGCTGTAGTTATGCTCTAAGTAAAAAATATACACCAGAGTTTAACAAGTTTGTGTGAAAAAAGAAATGGAAAATATCTCAATAACTTTTTATATTAATTATATGCTGTAATAATACTTCAGATATAATTATTTAAAAATATATTATTAAACTTTTATCTTTTAATGTGGTTAATGGAAAATTTAATTTGGTTCACATGACAGTTGCTAGGGATCCCACAATGAAGTAGTCAAAAATCTCTATATAACTTTGTAGTCAGCTCTCCAGATCCATGGTTCCTCTGTATTCACAGTTCTATATTCAGGGATTCAAACAACCTCAGATCATGTAGCACTATAGAACTTACTGAAAAAAATCTCTGTGTAAGTGCCCACACAGTTCAAATCTGTGTTAAGGGTCAATTGTATTAATTTTTAATTGTTCAGTGCTGCTATTGAGATTAAAAGTATGGGACTGTGATATCAAGACACACACAGGTGGGAAATACACATATTAGACTTAACATGAAATAATAATGTAAAAAACCCAAAGATTAAAGACTCATTCCTTTAAAAAATGTAAAAAGATCATTTAAAAAAACTCCTTTCTCCACTTATAGTTATAAGCTCAAATTAAATTTACATTGTAGAAAAGTGGAATAAAATTAAAATCACAAATAATGGCAATTTTCACTGATCAAGATATGAATAAAATAAAAAGAATTCCATGGCAGACAGGCAAGTAAAATTTCTGCCACAATTTCAAAAAAAATTATGTTAATGCAAAATGTCAAGTAATCAGTCAAAAAGGAAAGAAAGGACAATATATTTCAAACAAAATACACATCAATGAATACTATTTCTTTGGCAATTTCTCTACTATAAACTAAAGGTTTAAAACATAGTGGGGAGTTCCTGCTGTGGTGTAGAGGGTTGAAGATCTGGCCTTGTCTCTGCAGTGGCACGGGTTTGATACCTGGCTCAGAACAGTGGGTTGCCACAGCTGTGGTACAGGTTGCAGCTGCAGCTTGGATTCCATCCCCAACCCAGGAACTTCCATATGCTGCAGGTGCAGCCAAAAAAAAAAAAAAAGATAAGACAGTGGGAAGTTAACTTGTATCTAATAAACCTATTTCATACCGATAACCCTGAACATCAGCCCAAATCTGCATATTTACTGCAGAATTTATTATAACAAAGTCTGAAACAAATTCTTTATTTTTTAAAAATGGCAATCATATTATAACGGCTCCTTCAATATATTCAAACACCATAATCTAACATTTAAGACAGGTATCTTCACATCCCTTTAGCTTTCCCTTTCATCATTTCTATTCCTACGCAACAAATTTTCCTACGTCTAGAAACATTCACTTTACCATTCACACTAGGTGTCTCTTCCCTTCTCTCATTTTTCAAGCCCAGTTCAAGTGACTCCTCCCTCTTAAAGTCTTTCCAGGTTTCTTAACTGACTGTGACCTCTCCTTTCTTGCAACCTTTCATTCTTAGTTATATCTTTTTCTATGTCGTTTATTTTAATTGCTAATGCAATAGTTGTACCTGCATATGGCTAATTTTCTCATAACACTATTAACTCACTTTTCGAAAAGATGGCATTAAGCTTTGGAAGTATGCTCCAAACTAAACGATATTTAACAGGCAACTTGTCATACATTCAATAAATATTTAAAGGTGGGTCCTGTTTGCTAAGTCATGTGAACTTTGACATGGTGTGGTACTTTGAAGTAAAAAAAATGTTTAACATCAAGTAGTAGATTTAGGAAAAACTAACAAAATTTCATACAAGCACATTGGTGATAGCATTATCAAAACCGTGAAAGCACATGAAGAGAGATAATGAAAGGAAAATAAATGACTTTTGTTTTGGATAATATCTTAAGTGCCTACAAGACACTCTGAGTATGCCACCTGGAAGCTGGAAATGAAGACTTCAGATCTCAGGGGGTTAAATCTAGAGAGGGAGATTTGGAATCTATTAGCTGCAATAGGTGAATGATAAAAATTAATGAGATTAACAATAAATTTAAAACTATGAACAGAAGATGGGGATATATGGGACCAAATCTTTAAAAGAAATAAAAAGCAAGGGAGTGAGTGAGTGAAAAGCACAAAAGAAAGAAAATAAAAAGAGAAATGGAAGAGAGGCAGTAAGCTGAGAAACAAACAAACAAAAAAAAGAAAATATAAAATTAATGGTGGACAATTTCAAAGCCCAGGGTAGCTAATAGTATCAAATGCTGGCAATATCAACTTGGACTGAATTATGAATACTTGTGAATTTGGCAAATAGGAAGTCACTGGTAAATGAAATAAAAGCAGGACTGAGGAATGATGTGAGTTAAGCAGGTAGACAAAGTACATACAGAAACCTTATTTTATAACCCAAAACAAAATTACCTGTGTGAAGCAAATGATGGTGTATTCAACATATCCTTTATTTTTCTCTTTTTTCTCGCATGGCGCTGCTTTATTGTTTTTGGTCTTTTGGGCTGAAGATTTGCTAGTTCCATTAGTTTAGTCATTCTACATTGGAGGAAGGGAAAGTAAAAACTATTCTGTTATGTAGAAACATAAGCTATTCATTACTGTTTCTATTAAGCTTAAATTTCTATTTGGGCTTAAATTATAAAATAATTTATATAACAAGTATAATTTCTAAGTCATTAATTAAGATACAATCAATTTGACAAAAATGCGAGTTATAAATCTCCCTTCTTAGTTTGAAGAAACTGGGAATTCACTACATTGCAATTTGTCAATTTTTAAATACATTATAATAAAATTATTAGTTGCCCCAATAAATGACTAAACATTGATGACAAAAAGTGGAACAGGATACACTAAATATAATCTGTGTAACTTTACTGTTCTTTTCTTGAATAAGCTTAGAGAGAAAATTACTTTGATTCATATTCTAATTATTAAAGAGAGCCCTGAACTTCAGTACTTTAAAAAATATACTGTGCATAATTTTTGGATAGCATCATTCATACAAATAACTTGGGAACAGAGTTTTCAAACACTATACTTTAAAGCAGCTTAATCAATCAATGTGTGACAACTGATACCTTGTACATGGCTTATTTCATTTTGATCATGAATAATATTTAGAATAGATCTTGTCTAGGCTTTCTTCTATCTTCCATAGGATAGGATACAGTGCTTCCAAAGAGCAGAAGTTCAAAAACCACTAATCACTGCTCTACTTCTCCCGGTTAAATTTGTGAAATTTGAAAGCAAAATAAACATGATAAAATGCAGTGAAGGAGGAGAGGGTAGTTAAAATAGGCTGCAAACCTTTTTCCTTGAGGAAAAATTAAAACGTAAGCTATAAATTTTTAAAACCTCTTAACAACCATGGTTTACCAATATTTTTATAAATCCAGTCATACAAAACATGTTATATTCACAAACTGCTCATCTAAAGTACATTAAGCCTTTACAACAGGGCAAGGCACAGTTAGGTAAGCAATCAATAAATATTTTCTGAATAAATAAATAGTAGCAATGTTTTATACTATTTCTGGAAGACAACAGAGAAGTATGAAACCAGAGACTGGTTCATGAAACGGCTTTGTTCTTATGACTCAAGATCAATTAATTGTAGAATTCCACACTGCATCCCTAAACGGAAACCTAAATAAAACAAAAAACAACAAAAGTTTTGGCTAGTCTATGTATTTATTATCATCATTATAAGAAAATGCAATTTAAAGAGGTTAAGTATTTAACTCATTACAATATTCTACACTCTTCTTTGTTTAGCAACAAGTTAAGAAGTTGTCTATCAAGAACTGTCAGTCTTCCTAAATGTCTCTATTCAAAACAGATATTCACTCCCACTGCTGTAGTTTCAGCCCTACCTATGCTTTGATTTCAATTCTTTCCTTAGAAAGAGAATACATATGGAACCACTATTTAAGTAGATGATGACTCAATAACAGCCATGTTGCTGCTGATTACTTGTATATGTTGCCTGGATTCTCTGCTTTGCTTTGACTCATGTCAACCATTCCTCTATCTGGCTATTTCTGTGCATTATATGCCTAAAACTCCCATCATTTGCCAACACAAGTCTTTTAGGGTAGAGGTTGACAAATTACAGCCAAAGGACCAGCTGTAGGTTTTTTTTTTTTTTTTTTAATTCAAAGTTGTGTTGAAAGATGGAAACACTCATTAAGTTGTCATCTATGGCTGTTGTCCCACTATAACAGAATTCTTTGGCCCTATACAGAAAACGTTTAGCAATTCCTGTTCTAGGCTATGCTGTGTATTATATACCTGAACACTACTAACAATTTACTTCTCTTTGTAAAAAACATGGTACCAAATAGACAGTGAAAAAGGCACTTGGTTACAGTATGAGTTGAAACAAGACAGAATTTCACCTTGTTCTACTTCATCTAGGAATAAGCATTGCCAATCAACTAAAATTTTACACGATTCTGCACATGCAGAAGACCAAAACAGCACAGTAATTATTGATTTTGAGGTTACACATAAATTGTAACAAGTAGGCAAATTTGAATATACAGAATTAATAATAAGGATCAATCATATACCATAATCATCAATCCAGAAAATTACTCAGAATAGAAAAAGTTTCCTTTAGGTCTTGTATCTAGTCTCAGGTTTTAATCTATAGCTATTATGTATGCCTCGAGGGGATGGACAAACTAAGGACCCCAAATTGTGAAGAGCTATATGCAAAATAAGAAGACCAAGAGAATCTTTTTCCCATATTTTATGTTTCTTAGAATCTAAACAAGTATTATTTGACATTACAAACCTTTGACGGTCTTCATCATCACTGCTTTCATATTCTGATTCTTTACTAGATAATTCCTCATCTGGCAAAGGGGGTTCCTCTGGTGGCTGAGGAGATGCGGGTGGAAGAGGTGCATGTAATGGCATATAGTCTTCATACTAATTAAAAGAAAAAAGCAAAAATACTGTGTCAATCTATAGTGTTCATAGAATAAAAAACCATTTTCATTCAGATACATGATTTTCACATCTACCTCATGATTTTCTTTTATATATTCAACACATATGATGGAACATGTCTTGGCAGACTGCTAGCTATGGACAAAACCTGTTTCTTATTCCTTTGCAACTAAATGGACTAAATTGCCAAACCTCCCTTGCAATTAGATTTTACCCAAGTTTTAGCCAATGCAATGTTCACAAAAGAAAACTCCCACACATCTTCTCTTTTTCCTTGATCCCAAGGCTCAATGGTAAATCCTCACCAACCTGGGATTGCACACAGTGAATAAAACTTATGTCCTCTGAATAACTCAGTGGAGGAAAACATCATTTTGCCCTGCTTTCCAAATTGATTTGACATGAGTAAAATGTAACTTATGTGACTAAGACTTGAGTTTTATTTGTTAACTACAGCTAGCATATTACATCTAATATAACACCCTTACAATGTGCCAGGCATTGAGGTGTTGTGGTTACAAAGAAAAATTATGAAGCTAATAGTATACACATTAGAAAAGCAGCCAATACACAACAGAAGCAAGTTTTCTATTTAAATGTTAGCCCTCATAATAATTTCTCACTGCTGTTATCTAAAGAAAATACTAAGAGTATTAAGCAAAACAATAACTAAAATTACTCAAGAGCAAACATAGCCTACCATCTAAATTACTGACAGATTTGCATAGTAAATTCTAATTTAAAAATTATCAACGTTTCTTATCTTCTGCTAATGCAGAATATTAACAATAAAATCAAAACAATGGAAATTTTAGGAAATTCAGTTTCTTTCTTTTTTTTTTTTTTTTTTTTTTTTTTTTGACTTTTCTAGGCCACTCCTGCAGCATATGGAGGTTCCCAGGCTAGGGGTCTAATCAGAGCTGTAGCCACCGGCCTACGCCAGAGCCACAGTAATGTGGGATCCGAGCTGCATCTGCAACCTACACCACAGCTCACGGCAACACCGGATCCTTAACCCACTGAGCAAGGCCAGGGGTCAAACCTGCAACTTCATGATTCCTACTTGGATTTGTTAACCACTGAGCCACAATGGGAACTCCGGAAATTCAGGTTCTTAAATGTAACTATCTTATAGAATAACATGATGTTCTAGGTGAAAGAACCGAACAACGCTGGCAGAAATGATGGCCTCTATTACCAAAAGCATTTCTTTAATGTTCTAGCTTTCTCCCACTTTCAGTTCTCCACTTGACTATTACTATGTTAACTTTATATGTGTTCTTTATTTTCAATACACATTAGAGGTCACTGGCATAACACTTGTAAAAATTTAGCCTCAATAATCTCACCTCAGAAAAAAAAATTTTGAATCTTGAAAATTCTAAGGATTTTAAATTTCTAAGAATTTCCAATTTCTTACCATTGGAGGTCGTGCAGTAATTGGTCCAAAAGGCGTGGGCAAATTCATTTTATTCATAAGATGAAGCACCTTAAATAAAGTGGTAAAGCATTTAAAATCAAATAGAAAAACGATGATTCAATTCACAGCTGATATTTTATGTACTTACAAACTTTGCAATAATACTATTGATTAATTTAGTGCAAAGGAAGGCCTATCTCTTGCCGTTATAATCCCAGGATACAACTAAACCAGTGCATCTCTGGCACTGGTACATTACAGAAGATTGGCCTTCCTAAAATGACTGTAAATTCTATAAATGCTATTATTCTCATTAATAAAAAGTCATGTTCTTCCAATGTAAAAACCTGAAATGCTATGTTTTTTCCCTAATTATTGTGAAATTATGAAATAGAGAGTACAATAAATAATCATCATCATCTATACGATGTACTTCAAAGAAGTATCTTTTCTTGTCAATAGTTTCAAGAATTTGCTGAGGGGTCCACTATACCTTTTCCTTTAAGAGAGAAAAGTAAAAAAGAATTACCATAAATTATATTTTCCAAATTAGCTTATATTTATAGTATTATTAATACCAACCATATTAGTACGTTCATGCTGTAGTTTATACAAAGCCTTTAGTTGAATGCAATAATTATTTCATTAGCTTTTGCAATGGACTGAGTGTGTGTGTCCCTCTCCAAAATTCGTTATGTTGAATCCTAACCCTCAATGTGATGGTTTGAGGAGGTGAGGCCTTTGGGAAGTGATTAGGTCAAAAGAGTAGAACCCTCATGAATGGGATTAGTGTCCCTTATAAAAAGCGTAGCAGAGAACTTCCTCACCCTCTTTCAGCTATGTGAGGATAAAAGAGGAAATAGCTATCTGCAACCCAGAAAGGGACCTTCAATGGAACCTAACCATGCTGGCACACTGAAACGATCTCCACTTAATCTCTAGACTATGAGAAATAAAATTTCTATTGTTTAAAAGTCACCTAGTCTATGGCAGTTACAGCAGCCTGAACTAAGACACTTTTAAAATACTGAAATATCATTGCCTATAGGAATGAGTCTAATTAATACTACTATAAAAAAAAGTATGAGAATTAGGATGAAAAATGACCTATCAAGTTATCCTGGTATTAACTCTGAGAGAATGTTTAGAAGACTTACCTGTACATAGAACTTAGGCACACTCGCCAAAGCATTTACTATGTTTGCTAGGATTGTGCTCGAAGGTGGTGGGTACATATACTTGAGGCATGAATTCAGTGGAAAAGTCAGCCTAAAAAATATATATTTAAAATGCTTATTTGGTTTAAAAAGTTTCATATCAATAACTCACTTAGGAAAAACATTAACATGCAAATTACTCAAATGACATGATAAATCTAAGAGTATTTTTTCCCTAATAGATCCAAATGAGTATATTTAAAAAGAAACTTGCCTTCTGATAGCATTATAGAAAAATATGGCATTTCTTATCAGAGCTTATAACTGAACATTTTAATGGGACCAAATTCAGTGACAAACTCTTATAACTCAAAATGTTTAACACGTTAACATTCATATGTAATAAAATAGCCTTTAAAAATTATCTTCTTTGCAATACACACGCCCCCCCCACCTCCAACCCACACTACCCACCCACTTATCCAGAAGAAGACCAAAAGAACAATGAAATAAAAACAAAAAGTGCTGACCCATGGTTTGGTGCAATTCCATTTTCTATGGTTAAACAATCAAGTTCTTTCTTTTCTTTATCATCTTCCACAGGATCATCAGACCTAAGAAATACAGAATCAAAGTTGACCTTATTTTTAGAAATAGAGTGAAAAATTACATACAAAAAGACATCTTTTCAAACATGGCATTATTAAAACAGTTCCATTTCCATAATACGTAAAACTTTCAACTATTTCTTAAGCAAACACCAATTAAGAAGAATATCTACTCCAGATATTATATAAGGCACATCACATTTTCACTTATTTTTCACAGCAACCCTATGAAGATGTTATGATAAATTTCACTGAACAAAGAAAAAAAATTGAAGTTTTCACATGGTATATAAAATTGTGTCACACAGATTTGTTTAATATGCATTCATGAGGGTTTATTAAAACTCAGACTGCTGGAGTCTCATCCTCCTCCCACCCTCAACACTCCAAATTTCTGACTCAGTAGGACTAAATTAAGGCCCAAGAATCTATATCTCAGTCAGGATCCTAGATGATGCAGCTGGAGCAGGGATTATACTTTGAGAACCACTGGTGTAAAGCAATTTTATAAAGGATACGTAACTACAAAAAATTTCAGCTAGGAACCAAATACCAGCCCATGCCTATTCATGACACCTTGCTATCTCTAAAAGAAAGACTTCATACTAGTTACCATCCTTCCACTTAGAGCTAAATACTTTTAGCCTACTCTCTTCCAACTTTACATTGATTAATTCCTAACATAAAATCAAAACAGATTCCTAATGCACAATTAGGAGCAAACAAATACATTGCTTTAATGTCCTAGACTCAGCAGAGATATATAATCATTTATTTTTCTAAATTATTTACTTGCTAGTCTGAAAACAATCTAAGACCAATAAAAATGATTGAAAAAAAATACTTTAAAATGTTAGGAAAATCTAACCATCTACATACCTTTTCTTTTTTTCAGTGCTTGAAGAGGGACATGGTGAATGAACTTGATCTTGCTCTTTCGCAAATTCAACAACTAGAGTATGACCTAAAAGTTTCAGCTGATGGAGTCTTGTCAATGCCTTTAGTTGGAAAAAATAAAAAAAAAATTGATAACTATTCCAAAAATTATTTGTTAGAGACTACATACAAAACAATTAATACATGCTTTTTGTTATTGCTGTTAACATTCCCTTTGTTATTTCTTATTCATTTCTAATCTCAGGCTGCCAAGCTTTCATTATCTGTTAAGGGATTGCTTCCTATCACTTAACAAAACTAAGATCTGGTTCAATCAAACAATGCCTACACTCAGGCAGCTAAAAATGGTTAGAAAAACAAACAATGAATTGGGTTGGTCTTGCGTTAAATTCATAATCACAACCACAAACTTGAGGGTGATTCTTACTGAAGCCATGCAGTTATACATTATATTCTTAGTTCATTTATTTTCTACCAATCTCTACGGAAAAAGTTTCTACTTTTCCTTCCCTCCTCAACTTCACAATAGTCCTATTCCATTCTTTTAGCCTAGGATACTGCTTCCTACTTTGAGAAAAGTGAAGCAAACAGATGAGAACTTTCCTATCCTAACACCTCATCCACCAACATTTGCAGCCACATATTCTACCTTCCATCTGTTATCACATATTAACTATCTATATTTGTATTTAAACCTAGTTGTTTTGGTATGTATACTAAATCCTAGCCTCTCTTCTACTCTCTGGACCTGTACATGGGGTGTTCTTGATTATACTGCTTATGTTCTGTCCTTTATTGGATTATCCACATCAGTATACAAACACACTTATTTTCCCCACCCTAAAAGTATTTTTTTCATCTAGAATCCCACTAATTAGTCCCACTCCCTTTAAATTACTCTTGCAGTAAAACTCCTTAAGAGTTATCAACCCCTCTATGTAAAACTCCTTTCCTCCCATCCATTCTCTAACTTACTCCAATCAGGCTTATGCCTTAATCAGTTCACTGACACTGCTTGCACAAATTCTGTATTGCCGCACCAATGATCAACTCTCAGTCTTCATTTCATTGCATTTAACACAATCACTTCCTCATTAATACACGTTCTTCACTTGAGATATAGACACTATAGTTTTCTACAGTTTTCTTTCTAGCTCATTGGTTTCTACTCCTCAATCACTTTGCCTATGTCATCTTTAACTCTTACAGTTGACATACTTACTCCAAAGGCCTATTACTGATCCTCTCTCTCTAATCCAGCATCTTGAATGCTGGTGCTGATGATTTACCAATTTATAACTTCAGCCCAAACTTCTCCCCTTAAGTCCAGGATGGCTCCCCTGAAGTGTGTCTAACAAACATTTTAAAAACAGCACTTCAGGGAGTTCCCGTCATGGCTCAGTGGAAACGAATCAGACCATCATCCATGAGGACAAAGGTTCAATCCCTGGCCTCTCTCAATGGGTTAAAGATCTGGCACTGCCATGAGCTGTGGTGTAGGTTGTTGCTGTGGCTGTGTCGTAGTCCGGCAGCTACAGCTCCAATTTGACCTCTAGCTTGGGAATCTCCATATGCCACCAGTGCAGCCCTAAAAAGACAAAAAAACAAACCAAAAAAAATTAAAAAAGAAAAAAGAAAAAAAATAAAATCAACACTTCAGAAACAGAGTCACTTCTTTCCCCACTCCCCCTCAAAGGGTCTCTATTTGAAACCTTCCCCATTTCAGTTGATGGGAACTACCTTCCCTCACTTACTTACATCAAAAATCTTGGAATCATCCTTAACACTTCTTTCCCACACTGCATACCCAAGCCAACAAGAAATTGTTTCCTTCCACCTTCAAAATATATCCAGAATCTAACTACTTCTTAGCATCTCCACTATGACTGTCATAATCCAAACCCTTATCTCTTGACTGAATTACCAGTACAAAACAGATTTCCCCGTTTCCACTATTCCCTGCCTTGCATCTGTTCTCAACACAAAGTGATACTTTTAAATTTAAATACCTTACAATACCTACACTTACAATAAATACTCCAGTGGCTCCCAATTTTACTCAGAGTACAGTCTAGGGCCCTTACAACACCTACACTTCTTACTCTTTCTTCTCTGACCTTGAACCCAATTACCGCTCCCATTTTTTCTGCTTTAGACACACTGGCTTCTTTGAACATGACAGGCATGCTCCCACAGAGCCTTCATTCGAGTTATTCCGAATCTTACTGGAATGCACTTCTCCCAGCTATTCCCTTAGCTAATTTCCTTCAACTCCTTCAAAGTATGACCCTAACTACCTTAACTATAGCTTAACTCTCCCAACTCAGCACTCCTGGTGCTACTGTTATTTTTCTTTTTTCCATAGCATTTGCCATTTTCTAAAATATTAAACAACTTATTAAGTTTATTATTTATGGTCTATCTCTGCTTTTGAGAATGTAAGCTTCGATAAGGGCATAAATCATTGTCTTATTCACTAATATATCCCAAGATCAACAGCAGGATCTAGCACACAGCAGGCACTTAATATTTTTTAAACAAATTGAATTTTAGGCCTTAAATGACACTACAATTTTATTCTGCCACTTTTATGCATCCTTATTTGACTCCATTATACAAAGCAAGTTTTTAAATGTTTCAATAATTTTCAAGTCCCTACATCAACTCTAGACCCTCTTCAGTATCAGTGGAGGTTATCTGAAACAGAGTTGAATTGCTTCACCTTTCTTCTTCTCCAAATGGATGTCACATTCTTTTCTTTTCAAAATCATGGCCTTTTATTTTTGAAGACAATGACTGGTCCCATGTCCTCTCCTACAAGTTAATCTCAATGCTAAAACAACATGGTTTTCTGTTAACTATAACTATGCTATATTTCAAAAAGTCTTTACTGAAAAAAAAAATTTCCTGTACCTAAAAAAATACATTAAATACGAGTCTTCTGTTAATCCCATCCTCAGAGGAAAAACATTTATAATTCAATTTGGTGTATAGCTCCACCACATACTGTGCTATGCATAAACTAATATACACAGTTTTCATGTCCCAAAACTCCAGGGTTACATAATAATGTTTTGTAACTTTATTCATGCACTCTATCTAGGCTATACTCCTTATTAACACATATTCTTTTGACTTATTCTCTGATAGTTGTAGTCCAATGTATGGATATACTACAATATAAAGTGTTCCTTCCCCTTACTGATGAAACTTTGGGTCACTTTTATTGTTTCACAATAAAAAGTACTGTGCTCATTCTACATTTTATGTCATCACAGGATCTTGCTTCTCTTTGCACCCATGAGAATTTATTTCCTCGTTCTACTTCCTTTTTAATGTCTCTCACCAGTTGTCTCTGCTGGCTCTTCTTCCCCTGGGCAATCATATTCATGAAGAAACTCTTTTTAAGCTTGCCTCAACACTTGATGTTTATTTTTAATTTTTTTTTACATTTCCATGGAAGTAGCCTAGCGAATCCACAAAGTTAAGAGATGACATGACAATTCATTACCTACTTTTGCCTTCTCTGAATTCTGTCCCTTTCACCTCATGTAATAACCCAGTAACTCAGGCCAAAATTATCCAAGTATTCCCTCTCTTTCAACGACTGAACATCTAAAGGGATCACAAGACAGACAAGCACAATCTCTACCACATGTATAGCTTCCTTTGTCTTCTTACTGCCCTATTCAGATCGTTTCTCTTGCCTTGGCCATTTGAACATTTCTAGTCTTGATTTTGCTTTTGGTCGTTCTACCTCTAATCTTTTCCCACATCCAATCCATTACATGATCTCTACCAGATAACTTTCACAGACCTGATTACAATTATTGGCCAGCTCAAATGTATCAAATGCCTTAGGAATAACTACTGAATAAAATTCAGTCCTGCTCTCACTTCCACCCAAATTTACTCAACCTATCTTCCAAGCCCTATTTCCACTCAACCCTTAGTTTTTGCTTCACTAAGAACTTTCCATGCACCTCAGTTTATTTAGTATTCTTCAAACCTGAAAGGCTCTGCTCTGTTTGTTTTCAAAATTCAACTAATCATTAAAGGTCTATCTTAAAGGCTACCTCCTTTATGAATGATTCCCTAGATTTTTATACATACATAAATGCTTCATATATATGTGTATGTAGACATTCCCTTCAATATTTAAAACACCTTGCCTTGCCACAGTTACACAGATAATTATCAATATTTGCATCCTTTAAGAACTTACTTATAATTACATGAGATTACAATTCAGTTTTAATTCAAATTCCAGTTAATCTACTAGTCATATGTCCAAATACCTAAACATTGGACAAAAACAACTAACAAACCAAGTGTAGACTTTGAGGCAAACTTTGGAAAAACAAAAGCTTTTGCTTTTAAAAACTACATTTTAACACTGTGTTTCATTTTTGAACTAAGATTAGATAAGAGAAAAATTGTAGAAAATTTTAATAGAGAAGAAAAAGCCATACCTTTATAGCTGCTTTTTCATTAGGGAAAGTGGCAAAAGCGGTATGTTTCTGAAAAAGATTTAAGGTACAAATTATTTCAAATATAATTTCAGGAGTTCCTGTTGTGGCTCAGCAGAAACAAATCTGACTAGGAACCATGAAGTTGCACATTCGATCCCTGGCCTTGCTCAGTGGGTTAAGGATCTGGTGTTGCTGTGGCTCTGGCGTAGGCCTGCAGCAACAGCTCCGATTAGACCCCTAGCCTGGGAACCTCCACATGCTACAGGTGTGGCCCTAAAAAGACTACATATATGTACATACATAATTTCAGTTTTTCTTAAGGAAGTCTGATACACCAGTTGACAGTGATTCCACACATTAATAAAATTACAGAAAAGGATGGGACACCATTTAACTACTAATTTCAGTACAATGCTTTTGAATTAGTTTTGGATGGACATCTTTGAGATGAAAGCCTTATAACTTTTTTCCATATAAAAGTGTGGACATACAGCACATTTGACATAGGCTTTCAAATAGTTCAACAGTCCATAAGTTAAAAAACTACTATACCACTCTTAAACCATCCAAAAATATAAAATAGCTTCCATTTATAAAACATCTAAAGCTCTAAACATTTCTCTATATAGCCAAATGCAATTTAAAAATGCTCACCAACAGAAAATTATTTCTGAAGCAAATGTTCCTTTTGTGAGTTTTCCTTAAAATGAAGGTTCAATGGGAGAAGTCTACTTTTAAATATAAACTATATTTAGGTATTTTTAAACTATAAGAGGAAAATAAGTACAAAGTAAATGAATCATTATGCTGAGTTTCTGTAAATGTTAATCAAGACTTTACAAGTTTATTGATTATATACCGCATACCTAATTTTGTCTACTCTATTCAAGATAACCCAATTAAGTGTATTTAAACTGAATCACACAGAATATTTATATTTGCTGGTATACATGACACTGTGCAAAACTGGTTCTTCTTCCAATTCAGTAATTCTCAACCCTGGCTGCATATTAGAATCACCTGGGGAGAGTTAACCACTGATGTTTTGCCCCATTCACAGGCCATCTTTCGGAAACATAACATCACCGTTATTATTTTCATGGCGAGAAATCCACCGGAAACATCTTTAAGTGTAAAAGAAAATAAAGCAACTGTGTATACTCCTGTGTTAGAACTTTTAATAGTCTTAAAATATCGTTTTCTAAAGGAGTCCGTCGGAAACTTTATGAGGAACATCTTCGTCAAAAATCTAGTCGAAACCCTGTAACAAGGTTTCTCCTAATTTACCCTATTTTCTCTTCTATTTTGATGAAAGTTTTAATGCTAGCTTACAAATAAACCAATATTTTAAAAAAAGTAGTGCTTTGTTACTTATTCCTCAGAGTACCCTTGAGTCTAAGAGAATTACTCCCAAATCCAAAGGAGTTTTGAGATTCTCAGCATGAGCGGATATAATGGAATATAACTGAGCTTATTTTCCCTCCTTCTGCTTTGCCCTTCTCACTCGCCCTTTCCCGCAGCGCGGGGAAGAACCCAGGCTCGGGCCAATTAAAACTTGCCTTGGGACGTAAGCTTTCTCGAAAGGAGAGAAAAAGGACTGGCTAGCCCCCACTACGCACGGGCATCTTCCTCGCTCTTTTCCGTCTTTTTTCTGTCAGAACTTCCTCTCCCGGGCCACCAGCCAAAGGCCTTCCCCCGAGGCTCGGGACCGGGCGCCCTTACCAGCCTCCCCTTATCGGACAGGACGCGCACTGACTGTGCCCCGAAATACTTCAGCAAGTCCTCTTTCTCCTCAGCGGTCAGCTCGGCTGGCAGATGCCTCACTAGAAGGGTTCGGTCGCCCCGCGGCGGAGAAAGCGAAGCAGAGCTCTGGCATCCTCTCGACATCGGGATCGGCTGTTCTGGGGCCGCCATTTCCGCTCGAGCACCAGCAACAGAGTAAAGGCGTGAACCCTGCAGTCATCAACCGAAGCTGAGAGAAATGCGTGTTTTTCCACTTCGCGCTAAGGATTATGGAAAACAAGAAAAAACGCGAGAGTTTGCCGTCTTCTCGCGAGACCTACGCCGCGGACCTGTGGTACTTCGAAGACGCTTTTCTCAGACTGCAGGGCGAGGTTCCACAACGATGGGGAAGTAAAATGATTCAAGTTCCAGGTAGCTGCTGAAGGTATTAAAAACAAAAATTCCCCGGAGGAAGGAGTGAGGATTAAAAAAATTGTCAAAGAAAGTAGGAGGGACTTCAGCTACCTTGACGAACGAGGAAATAACCCCAAGGGCAGAAGTCACTTCTGCGCCTGTGCGAGCGAGGAGCGAGTCTGGGCGTGGCGCCAGCGGGGACCCGAGCTGCGCATTATTGGGTTTCCAATCCTGGCGGACTGGAACTTGAGTATGATTGGCAGGTGGGGTCTTGAGGGTGTGCCTACCGTCCGGGGCTGGTAAAGCCTAGACACGGCAAGTTATTAGGCTTAGGGTCGTCCTCGTAGCCAAGCGAGCTCAGTTTAAGGAACAGAAGGTTGAGACATGTTTTGTTTTTTTTGAATCATCAGACTTATAGCAGTCTGATTCGTTCTGCGCACGGTACATTTCACAGAATTGGCGTCCTCTAGAGAAAGATACCCTAATTTAAGTCCCCACAAAAATTCTAAGGGGTAGGTACTCCTCCCCATTTTACAATTAAGGACGCTAATGTACGAGGAGATTTGAGTCACACAGCTAGTAAATGATAGATCAAACAGACTATAAATGATGATAAGAATTTAAAAATCATGGGGAAGCTCCTTCCCAACACACTCATAATGTCATGTGTGTAGAGCCAGGCCTTGGGGGCCCTGTAGGTTAGTTTGGAGTTTTGATTATCAGGAGAGCAATTGGACAGGATTTTTTTAGTAGGGCTTTGTGTGTGTGTATGTGTATATGTATGTAATGATTACATTTTAGATATGAAAATTTCTCTTTGGTTGCATTCTGAAAAAATGGAGTAAAAGCAAAAAGACCAGTTGGGCTACTGGGTAGCCCAGGCAAAAGGCACGGCTAGGGAGTTCCCTTTGTGGCTCAGTGGGTTAAGAACCATGCTAGTATCCACAAGGATGTGGGTTGGACTCCTGGCCTCACACAGTGGGTTAAGGATAAAGGATATGGCATTGGCACAAGCTGCGGCATAGGTCGCAGATGTGACTGTCTGGTGTCTGTGGTGTAGGCCAGCGGCTATGGCTCCAATTCATCCCCTCGCCTGGGAACCTCCATATGCCATGGGTGCAACCCTAAAGAAACAAAGAAAAAGACACTGTTAGAAATAGTTTGGTGACAGTACCTGAAGAAATAGGAATTGAGATGTATCTTGAAATTATAATTGATAAACTTGAAGAAGAGTAATTAAGGAGAAGTTTGGAGGATGATAATGTCATTCACTGAGCATGAGAAGAGTGAAGTATAGCTAGGTTAGGAACTGTAGGGGAGGGAGGAACACATAAAATTTAAAGTACCTCATCAGTATTCATGTTTCAGCTAGGCAGTTGGATGTGTAAGTATGGCGTTCTGGAGAAACATTAACACTGGATACACGTATAGCATCAACACATATGATATTAATATCCAAGGGAGACCAGTGTTGATCCATGGGGGCACCCATTGTTGAGAAATTGAGAGGTGGGAGAACAAGGTGATCCCCTCTTGGCATTTACAGTCTAGTAGTAAGACAGACTCAAACAGGTATGTAAGTAAATGAGTTCCTCTTGGAGAGTAAATAAGTACTTTGAGGGAAAGAAAAAAAGAGAGCCAGGGTAGAGTGATAAACTAGTTGGATAGGGCATGCTACTTTAAACACTGTCCTTTGCAGGCTTTTTCCTGTGTAATATATATATATGATTAGCATATACTAGACATAAAGTCAATGAATGAATGCATGCATGGATTAACTTTAATATTACCACTGCCTGCTATGGTCAAGTATTGCTACATGAATCATCAAGATAAGTTTAATGGTCTTTTCTATAATAGAGACATCACAACTCAATGAGAGGAACATGACAGAATTTCATTTTCTCTTAATGGCTTTTAATTGTACTCAATTAAATCCACCTTAGCCTTCCCTTGATAATAGTTCAGGCAGATTTCATAATATCTTGGTCACTTTCAGTTTACTAACAGTCCAAGTTGGTTTGAAATGTCAACTTCATACTCCATTAAGGTCACATTTCTTACCCACCCTTCATATCAGGCTTGACCTGAGGGATAAGAAGATAAAATTTGCTTTCATGTCTCCCATTTTCAGGTGGAACTGGGTGTGCTTTGCTCTGAGTTGCACCTTTCCCTGTGCTTGGTTTAGCTCGGAGGTTTCCTAACTTTCTCAGCTCATGGTGCCCTCATTGTCTAAGTAATTTTTTCACAACATCCCTAGTTGCCACCATGTTTCCTGTTTCATCTTGATTTTCAAAAGGCACTGCCACCTGAACAGACTGTAAGGTTCAGCAATTATTCCATGTATTCCTCTTCATTTCCCAACTCCCTCGTTAGTTAGAATCATGGGATTCAATCTGGTTAGTGGGCTGTTAAGGAAAGCAACACGTGCCAATTCCAGACTATAGTACAGAAGAGTGATTGTGAAAGAAGTGATCCTGGAGCCCACATATTGAGATCATAGAACTGTAAGGTAAGTACAGCGTAGAATACCAACCTAGTTACCGCATGGATGACAAATGTCCAACAAAGATGCTTGACTCCTTCCAAAATTTGCCTATGTTAGAAATAACTTTTATTAACTTTTTTAATGTAAATGTACTGACCGTTTAGGGTTAACTTATTTTTTTAATTAAAAAACGTTTTTACCATAGCAAAGTCCATTCTACCACCATAAAAAATATAGTTGAGATGGTTCAGTTTGTGTGTCTGGGTGTGTCTTTGAGGGTGCTTCTAGATGAGATTAGCCCTTGAATTGGTGAAGTCAGTAGACTTCCATTACCTGTATGGGTGGGCGTTATACAGTTCATTGAGGTCCAGGATACTACTAAAGTTGGAGAAGCGGAAGAATCACTCCTTTTTTTTCCTGCCTCCCTGATTAACCTGAGACAGCTCATCTTGAGCAATCAGGCTGGGTTTTACACCATCCCCTGGTTCTCAGACTTTCAAATTTGGGCTGGATTGCACCACCAGATTTCCTGGGGCTCAAGCCTGCCGATGACAGATCATGGGACTTACCATTCTATAATCACATGGGCCAATTCCTCAAATAAAAAATTACTTATATATTATATTTATATTTAGTAAAATATATAAACAGTATATAAATGTATAAATAAATATGTAATAGTTTCCATCTATAAATATGTAATACTTTGTTTTTAGAAAATATAAACATAAAATATAAAATATCTTTTTTGCATTTATTCATATATAAAATACATAAAGTACATATGTAATTTTTATTCATTTTTTATTTATAAATTTTAAATTTATTACACATGTAATATTATATTTAATATATTCTTCAATATATTTTTATCACAATAGAGTGAGTCTTTTAAATCTTAAAAACTCTCCGGTGTCTTTTCCTCCCATTTAGACTAAAAGCTTTTGATGTATAAGGGCTTATATGATCTGGTTCTCCCATTAGACTACTTTTCTGACTTCATCTGTTATCCCCCCCAACCTCACACTCTGCCATAGATATACTGGTAACCTTCTATCTATTCTTGAATACCTCAGACCCCATGACTCAGGTCTTTGCACTTGCTAAAACTTTCAAAAATGCTTTTACCACAGATATCAGCATGTTAACTCCCTAACTTCAGGTGCTCAAATGATACCTTTTCACTAAATTGTTCCTTGTGAGTCTACAACCATCTCTGCCTCTTCTATCCTATGTTGCAGCAACGAAAAAACAGGAAACCAGGTATTTCAGCAAAATTTATATATTAGGTATTTCAGCATTTTTGTTGTCTGTTGCTGTGTAGTAAACCACCTCAAAACTTAGTTTAAAACACTAACACTTTTCTTTTTCCCAAGGCAGTATTTATGTCTCCATCTCATTTATTTTTAAAGTAGAAATCATATATAGATTTTTTAATTGAGCGTGTACATAATTTACTTATTTCTGGTACGCTCCTTGAAGATAGGAATTGCTGTATTCATTTCCACGTTTTCCAAGCATTAACATGGTGCCTTACAAGTAGATTAATGGTCACTGAATGTTAAAACATATAAATTAATGTTACAAGAAACTAAAATACATCCTGATGGCAACTAGGGATTGTAAATTCACTGATTTGCACTAAAGAAGATGACTTTAAGAAGGTAGACTAAAGGTTTCATTGCAAAATTATCACGCTAATGGAAGACCAAATGCCAAAATTCTTTGTTGCTTATCGAGAGATGGTTATGTTTGGATCTCACAATAGTCATTTGTAGATTTACTCCCTATGTAAAAACATTTTACATAGACATGAAATCTTATGTTGGTGATATGAGGGCAAATTTTTGTCACAAGCTTTCAGAAAAATAATCCTTATATTGAAGTGAAATATAAACATGCCCTTTAACCCAGCAATTCTGTTTTCAGAATCTATGTTACGTTAGAAGCTTGGGCTGTCTAACAAAATACCATATATTGTGTGGGGAGATAGAGAAAGAATGAGTGTCTGGCTTATCTTTTATAAGAGCATTAATTCTGTCATGAGGGCCCCATCTTCATGAGCTCATCTAAACCTAAGTATCTCCCAAATGCCCCATCTACAGATACCATCAAACTGGGCATTAGATCTTTAACACATGAAATTTAAGGAAACATAATTCAGATCACAGCAGAATCTATCTTATAGAAATAAAAGCATCTGTGTGTAACCAGTTGGCTTGGTGGTTGAACTTACTTGAACCTCATGGACCTACCACCGCGCCCCCCTCTCCCAAAAAAAAAAAACCCTTTATTTTATAGCTTAAAAAATATTTCATTGGACCTCCCTTCCCTGACAGGGATTTGGATTTTAAAAATAAACCACCAGTCCAATTAAAATATTAATCTCACTTCTAAGTTTATACCCTTCTCTAAGGAAACCTGTAGTGGGGAAGCTGGCATTCTCTTTTCTTTCTGTGTTCCTTCACCTTCTGTTTCTGCTTTAAGCTCAGGGAAAAGAGGTCGTTCTCTCTTGGCTGTTCTTTTCCTCTTTCATGGCAATCACTGAAATATATGGGGCACTTTGGTGGTTTTTTAAAATGGCCCTGCAATATATGTACCATATAGTTTCCTGATATTGTTGATGTACTTTCCAGCTGGCTACTAATGATTCCCCTTCATGCTCCTAATCACTTGGAGCCATTCACTCAAGCAAATGATCCTCTTAGTTCGACCTTACCCACATAGAGTCCAGCTCTCTCCTTCAGTGATTTGCTAGCTTGGATTTCATTTACTTTCTGGGAAGGCTCGGAGCTGCTGTAACTATCTCACAAGTGGTCTGAGCAAATGGCAGTTTGTCTCCGCTCACCTCTAAGCTCCTCTGGTCTCCTCATTCATTTATTGCCATTACAGGCGTGCTCCTGCTGCGTAGCCTTCTTAGATTGAACTGTAGCATTTTAAGCAAAACTAGCATTTTAAAATTGTGCTCTAATCAAATCATGTTAAAAGCTATATAGTGTAAAACTGCAAGAAAAACCATTTTTTGTTAATTAACTCTAATGGCATACTTTGCTTTTTGAAGTCATATTAGTGAGATGGGAACATCCCCATATTTCCTGGGGAACTGAGTTATGTGTCCACTTTGAAGTAGCCTCAATTTCTTACTCAAGGTCAAAACTTCAGATAATGTGTTTTCAAACACAAGATTTCACATTCATTTTAACTTTACAGTTTACAAGGAAACAGGGCCCTACACCCACTTCTTAATCCAGCCCTGCTAACACTGCCTGCTTTCATCCTAACAAAGAACTGCTTATTTAAATTTTACTTCAACACCATCTTGCTCCCAAAGCAGTGAGAACACTGGCTCTTCCTTAGTTCGCTCCACAGTTATGCTTTTATAGAATCTCTTACTGTAGCAAATTCATAAACATAATTTTGTCACACTATGGATGTATCACATTTTGATGTTCTTTAAGCAGATTTATTATCATTCTTAACGTTTTTGGTGCCCAGAAATCTTTAAGGGCATTTAAAAAGACATACACCAATCACACTGACAGATGGAAACTGACATAAGTTGTTAGAAGACTACCTGGAAGCTGTGTAAGAAAGTGCAGAGAAGAAAATGAATAAATAGGTTAATACATAAATAAAACAATTTTTATTTCCCTAAATCTTTGAGTCCCTCCATTATTTGACTATAATTCATGTTTTCTTGATCCTCATTTAAAAGTGAACTTCCTTTAATGTCCTGTGTATTTTGTGACCTCTACTATGACACAGTTTCTTTTGTATTATAGTTATTTGTGAGTTCGATATGATTTATTGTTGGACTTTATCACCTCTTTATCATTCTCTCTTACCTGGTAGCCTCCTAAGCAGTTTTCTTATTTTCCACTCTATATACTTTACAGTATACTCCACTCACAGTTGCTAGGGTAAACTTTAGAAAATGTAAATTACTCTCCTATTTGAAACTTTGGCTTCCCAATCACACTTGGAATAAAATATGAAGTTCTTACCATGTCCTCTAAAGCTTTTCTGGATACCGCCGCAATTTCACATCCTACTGTTATGCTTCCTGCACTCCTCATTTTAGTCATTCTTGCTGCAGTGGTGGTTGGGGATGGTTGGTGGAGGCGCCAAAGAAAAATGTAGAATGCCTTCTAATGGCCTTTATGTTTGCTATCACTTTCTCCAGCATTCTTCCAGATGCTCACATCCCTCACATTTATTTAGTCTCTTCTCAAATGTCCTTTCCTCAGAGAGAACTCCACAACTGCTTTGGAAATAGCATGCCTTCCCACCTACCCATCACTAATTACTTATCCTGCCTTGTTACTTTCCTGACGTATAATAGCTAGAAATTATAAATTAATGCTTATGTGTGTATTTATGTGTTCATGCATATGGGTGTTTATGATATAAGCTGCTTGATATATGGTATAAGTTCCTTGATGTGACACAAGCTCCTGGTACACTGTAAGAGCTCAGTAAATATTTGTTGAATGAATGCATGTTGTCCAATAATATGTTTCTCTTTTTCACATATATCACAGTTTCAGTTTTACATTCAGATGCAATGAAAAGCACAGATTTGGGAGTGAAACTGCCTACTCTGCTGTGTGACCTAAGAGAAGTTACTTAACCTATCTATTTCAGTTTTCTGATCCATAAAATGAAAATAATGCCTATATAATAGGCTTGTTGTAAGTAGTAAATGAATTAATCTAGCACAGAGTTGGTGTTCTAGCAGTTGTTATATTCCTTATTTTTACATTTAATTGGTGATTATTTGAATAATGTCTTTTACGCTATACTGTTAGACCAAGTTAATTTTTTTCCAACCATTGTATATCTACATTCAAGCTCATAATAGGAACTCTGTAAATATTTGCAGGGAAAAAAAAAAAAAAAGAATGGTTTACATTTTGAGGTAATGCATGAATTTGTATGCACAGAACTCATGCCCTTATTCTGTAATTACCAGTATTTGTCACTAGATGGCAAGCTGGTCTTTGATAAGGCAAATGTTACCAGCACTAAGCCTGCATAAACTGAAGAATGACGGCTCAAGGTAGGGGAAAACATCATATATTTGTTTCCTAGGTTGATGGGATGATAGGAAGATGAAAGTGTAAGCATAAAATTAAAATTGCATATATTTTATTCGCCTTCATTCCATTGTGTGCTCTAACTAGCTCTTTTACATAGTGATGCACGGTCTTTTGCATAGTGATGCATTTTAGCATTTGCCATTCCACAGAGCCCTTTTCTAATATTTATAATTTCTGCTAAAAAAAAAACAGTGTATAAGAAGGTCTTTTCTAGTATTATTTTTTAACAAGTGTTTCCTAATTGTTTCAACTTCAAATCCTTTACCTGCTGTTTCCACAATGTTATGATTTTAGCAGGGACGTAAGTTTCTCCATATCTGTACCCTCTACTCCTCCCTCTTGCTGCACCTGAAGCATATGATGTTCCCAGGCTAAGGGTCAAATCAGAGCTACAGCTGCCGGCCTACTCCACAGCCACAGCAGTGTGGGATCCGAGCTGCATCTGTGACCTACATCACAGCTCATGGCAACCCTGGAGCCTTAACCCACTGAGCAAGGCCAGGGATCGAACCCACATCCTCACGAATACTGGTTGGATTCGTTACTGCTGAGCCATGATAGGAACTCCCTATTCCTCATTCTTTTTTTTTTTCATCATTATTAAATTATAGTTGATTTACAGTGTTTCTTCAATTTCTGTTGTACAGCAAGTGACCCTATCACATACAGTTCCCTGTGCTGTACAGTAGGGCCCCATTGCCCACCCACTCCAAATATAACTGTTTGCATTGAAAAACCCCAAACTGCCTATCCATCCCATTCCCCATTCCCCGGGAACCACAAGTCTGCTCTCCTTGGCCATGGTCTGTTTCTCTTTTATATATAGGATCATATGTGCCATGTTTAGATTTCCACAGATAAGTGATATCATATGGTATTTGTCTTTTTTTTTTTTTTTTTCTGGCTTACTTCACTTAGTGTGAGAATCTTTAGTTCCATCCATGTTGCTGCAAATGGGCATTAGTTTATTTCTTTATTTTTTATTTTTTTAATTTTTTGCTTTTTAGGGACACATCTGAGGCAAACGGGAGTTCCTGGGCTAGGGGTCAAATCAGAGCTGTAGCTGCCTGCACCACAGCCACAACAACGTGGGATTGAACTGTGTCTGTGACCTACACCGAAGCTCATGGCAATGCCAGATCCCTGACCCACTAAGCAAGGCCAGGAATTGAACCCACATTCTCATGGATACTAGTCAGATTTGTTTCTGTTGCGCCATAACAGGGCCTCCCTAGTTTATCTTTTTATGGCTGAGTAGTACTCCATTGTACATATGTACCACATCTTCTTAATGTACATTCATCTGTCAATGGACATCTAGGTTGTTTCCATGTCTTGGCTATTGTGAATAGTGCTCCAGTGAACATAGGAGTGCATATATCTTTTTGAAGGAAAGTTTTGTCTGGATATATGCCCAGTAGTGGGATAGCTAGATCATGTGGAAGTTTATATTTAGTTTTCTGAGGTACCTCCATACTTTCTTCCATAGTGGTTGTACCAATTTACATTCCCACCATCCGTGAAGGAGGGTACCCTTTTCTCCACACCCTCTCCAGCATTCGTTATTCGTTGACTTGTTAATGATGGCCATTCTGACTGGTGTGAAGGGGTACCTCATTGTATTTTGATTTGCATTTCTCTAATAATTAGTGATATTGAGCATTTTTTCATATGCCTGTTGACCATCTGTATGTCTTCTTTTGGAGAAATGTCTATTTATTGTTTTGCTGTTGATTTCTCCTTTTATGGCTGTCAGCAGTTGCCTTATATATACGTTTATAATTTTTTATTCCACTTTCATTTTTTCTTATTACTGATCACTCAACATTGATGTGAAATGTTTTTTAAAATATATACATTTATTATTTTTTATTCCAGTTTCATTGAAATAAAATTGACATACAGCACTGTATAGGTTTAAGATGTACAATATAATGACTTGACTTAGATACATCATGAAATGATTACCACAGTAAGTTTAGCGAACATCCATCATCTCATGTAGATATAAAATTAAAGAAAAAAAAGATGAAAACTCTTAGGACTTACTCTTTTAAATTTCAAATATAATATACGTTGGTATGAGGTACATCCTTAGTACTTACTTTTGTAACTGAGAGTTTGTACCTTTTGACCACCCATTCAATTCCCCTCCATACTCACCCACAGCAGCTGGTAACAAAAAATCTGATCCCCCTTTTTTTCCTTTTTAGGGCTGCCCTGTGGCATGTGGAAGTTCCCAGGCTAGGGGTTGAATTGTAGCTGCAGCTGCTGGCCTACACCACAGCCATAGCAGTGCCAGATCCAAGCCACATGTGCAACCTATGCTGCAGCTTGCAGTAGCACTCGATCCTTAATCCACTGAGTGAGGCCAGGGAATCAAACCTGCATCCTCATGGCTAGTAGTTAGGTTCTTAACCCACTGAGCCAAAATGGGAACTCCCTGATCCCTTTTTCACCTCCCACATTATGTTAGTTCCAGGTGCACAGCCTAGTGATTTGATAGTTCTGTACAATAAAAAGTGATCACAATTAGTTGCCACCTGTCACCATACAAAGATGTTTTATAACTATTGACTATATTCCCACAATGTTCCTTTCATCCCTCACTTGGTCTGCAACTGGAATTTTGTACATCTTAATTTCTCACCTATTTCACTCATCCCACTACCCTCTTCCTCTTTGGCAACCATGTATTTTTTTCTCTATATCTATGACTCTTTCTGTTCTTTTTTTGGTTCGTTTGTTTTGTTTTTGCTTTTTTTTTTTAGATTCCACCAATAAATGAAATTGTATGGTGTCTGTCTTTCTCTATGTTACTTATTTCACTTAGCATAATGCCCTCTAGGTCCATCCATGTTATTGCAAATGGCTAGATTTCATTCTTTTTTTTTTTTTTTTTTTTTTTTTTTTGGTCTTTTTAGGGCTGCACCCACGGCATATGGAAGTTTCCAGTCTAGGGGTCGAATTGGAGCTATAGCTGCTGGCCTACACCAGAGCCACAGCAATGAGATCTGAGTAATGTCTGCAAATTACACCAACACCACAGCTCATGGCAATGCTGGATCCTTAACTCACTGAGCGAGGCCAGGGATCAAACCTGCATCCTGCATCGAACCTGCATGGATACTAGTTGGGTTTGTTACTGCTGAGCCACAATGGAAACTCCTAGATTTAATTCTTTTTTCTCGATGAGTAGTATTCTAGTGTGTGTGTGTGTGTGTGTGTGTGTGTGTGAGTGATATTTTCTAGTTCAGTTTTGTTTCTAACCTGAGGACAGATCTGGCACTACGTTTTCTTCTTTACGTTAACTTTTTTAATGACATCCAACTTTGTTGCACGTCGTTTACAATCAAAAAAATCTAACCGATTGATTTAGTTTATTTATAGGTGATTTCTTCAGTTCTTTATTCAGATATATATCTTTAGGTTTAGGAACAATTCTAAAAATCTCTGTTTTGTGGTTTTCAAGCACATAACAGAGAATCCAAAATTTGAATGTGAAAGATGGGCAGGCCCACAGTCATGAGTCTGCCATTCAATCAGTCAGGACATATTTATTAAACTTTTCAGACTGAAAGCTTCATGAGAGTTACAGACCATATCATACTTTTAATATCTTTGTCCCCGGTTCCTGTGGTAATTTCTTGTACATTTTCACTGCTCAGTTAACATCTAATGAGTAAATGAATAAAGTAATTAAGGGCATTATTGTTTAGTAGGAAAAATCTGGATTATCATTGCTTGAAATATTTGGTAATTGAAGAAAAGCAGATTTATGTTTAAGATATTAAGCTACAGATAGGCATAAATAGATAAGGAAAAACTCATTATTTTGTGATAATGAGGAATTACTTTACTTCTCTGAACCTCATCTGTAAAATAATTCTAGTATCAAGCTCAAGAATTTCTGTTAGGATTTAATGAGCTAGTCTATATAAAGTGCCTGTCAGAGCTCAAGGAATGTTAGCTGTTAATGGTCACTGTATTTCACTTTATAAAGCCAGTCTACAAAATCAGATTCCATGTTATAGCTACCAAATATGGTCCTGATCATTTAATAAAGGTTTTAATTGATGTATTTATGAATTTATCTTACAAATTAATTCTGTGAAAATATGGAAAAATGACATAAAATTATAACTACATATTAAATACATGTGTTCATTATTATCATTATGGACTATGGAATCAGTGATCATTCCCAGTACTGTAGGAATTAGTGTGGTGTGTATTAATAATACATATTTATTAATGTCCAAACATAACCATACTGCCTGTATGATAAGGACTAAATCACATGAAATGGACTAAATACATATATTTATGTATTTTATATATTCATTTTTTATTTATTGATAGATATAGATTGATAGATCAGTATTTGTAGATAATTGGCTTTTTAGTGATTATTTTACTTGTATTTGTATGATAGGTTGAATTATTTACTTCAGTTCTTTCCCCCTCCATGTAGTCCTTTGCCCTGCAACCTCTCAATTTCTAGCCACACACAATAAAAGGCGTACACTTCCTTCTTAACCCCTTGCTGTTGAGCTCAGTCAGGTGAGTTGCCTTGGTCAGTGGAATCTTAGAAGACAGAACACTGTGCTTATGCTTTCAGGCTGTCCCTCTAGCTCTTTGCTAACCCTGTGAGAAGAATATACCATGGCTTCCTACTGGCTTCAAGTGGAGAAGGAAGAACTTGTGAAGCAGAACCTCCCCAGCAAAACCAAGGATGTGAGTAAAATTCCTCTGAGATTTTTTGGGCAGTTTTAATGCGTGAAAGAAAACTGATAAAATTTAATTCCCTTTCTCCCCATGGGACTTTTTTTTTCTTTCTTTCTTTTTTTTAAATAAGGAAGTTCCCAGGATAAGGGTCGAATCTGAGCTGTAGTCACTGGCCTATGCCACAGCCACAGCAACACCAGATCTGAGCCTCGTCTGTGACCTACACCACAGCTGAAGGCAGTGCTGGATCCTTAGCCCACTGAGCAAGGCCAGGGGTCAAACCTGCCTCCTTGTGGATACTAGTCAGATTCATTTCCACTGAGCCAGGATGGGAATTCCTCCCATGGGATTTTTTAAGACATCTATTCCAGGAAATCTTCTCAATACTCTTCCCATTTCTCTAGGCTGAAAGAGATTCCTCTCCTCATATATGTGTATTATGCTGTCCACATCTTTATCACTGAACTCACATTATACTATAATTGCTTTTAATTTTGTTGTAATCTTTCAGCAGACTAATTTTCTATTAGTCATGGGATCTGTCTTAATTTTTTGGAAAAATGTCTGTGCCTTGCACATAATTGTAGCCAAGTAAGTATTTAACAAATGAATTATATTATAGAAATAAGACTAATACACAAAGTGAAATTACAATCACTTTGGAATAGCACAATATCTTACACTAGACTGACATAGTGGTCTCAATTTTCACTTCCTTATAGTGGTAATATATATCAACACCCTTGCCATGCCTCAAGGTGTCCAGGAGGTAATTCATCAGCCCTTAATTTTGGGCTTGAATTCTTTGCTAGCAATGTCACAAGTGAAAGCCTGAAAAAATAATGCGGTAGTTGAGTCTGCCCACTTGTGCTTCTGTTTTTGTCAAGTGAAGAACATGTCCCAGATAACCCACTAGTCCCACTGATCCAACAGAGACATATGGAGCAGACTTGGGCCTGACATACAGCTTGGAGCCAAGTTCAGTTTAAACCAGGCTGGGAGTTCCCTAGTAGATCAGAGGTTAAGGACCTGGCATTATCACTGCTGTGGCTTAGGTCACTGCTGTGGTGCCGGTTTGAGCCCTGGCCCAGGAACTTCTGCGTGCCATGGGCATGCCTCTCCCCCAAAAAAGAAAATCAACCAACCTCCAGCCAGCACATAGATGGGTGAGCAAGAATAAAATGATTATTGTATATCTCAAAGTTCTGGAGTGGTTTGTTATAAGCACAATTGTGGCAATAGTTGATACTTATTTATAAAGAGATTTTTCCACGTGATTATTAACAAGTAAACCTCATGGTTTGTTTTATATAAATAGAGAAATTTACCAATGCTTACAGATTTTCAGAATCAATCAAAATGAATATAATATGCCTTAAGACATTCAGCAAATTCTTAGTGACAGTTATATCACCCTAATAGCAGATGTATGATTACAGTTTTAATTAATTTCAAGCTATGGATCACACTATCTACTTTTTCCTTTAAATATGTATGTGTGTATACAGGTGTAAATAGTGTACATGCGTACACTCTATCTATAATTATTAAACTCAAGTTTAGACGTGTTGTCGACACTGCTGGTTATTTATGCTCCACCGTCCGTTTCCCTCTTCTTGTAGTACTGATAAGGTCATCTAGACTAAAAAAGATTTCTCAGTTTCCCTTCAAGCTAGTGTGTTTATGTGCTGGACAATGGCATGTGAACATATGTAATTTCTGCCTCCTTTAAGTATAAATACCCTTAAAGGGAAATGCCTTTCCTTCCCTCCTTCCTTTTTCATTACCTAGAATTTGTAGAGGTAATAGTGAGTCATCTAGGAAGACAGAGGTTGACAAACCTCAAGATAGAAGAAGGCTTATCCTCTGATTAGCGTGTATAGCACAACTGCCATATCAGCATAGGCCTTTAACTTGTGTGAGAATAAAATTCTGTCTTAAACCATTGGTAATACTATATTTGAAATACATACCATAAAAATGCATAGTATATATCTTCTTCATCTGAGTTATTCTAATTACATGGCCTAATTTTTAACTACTCTCTGAAATTACAGAATGCGTGTGTGTTAATGCACTCGTACAGGGAGTAAGAAATCAGAAATTCTATCCTCTGACTATTAAGGAATAGTCATCTTAAGAGCTTGCTGGAGTTCCCATTGTAGCTCAGCGGTTAAGGGTCCAACATTGTCCCTGTGAGGATGTGGGTTCTATCTCTGGCCTTGCTCAGTGGATTAAGGATCCAGCATTGCCACAAACTGTGGTGTAAGGTGAAGATGTGGTTTGGATCCCATGTTGCTGCGGCTGTGGTGTAGGCCACAGCTGCAGCTCCTATTTGACCCCTAGCCTGGGAACTACTTGCAGGAGTGGCTGTAAAAAGAGGGGAAAAAAAAAAAAAAGAAAAGAAAAGAGTTTGGTGCTGTTATTGCCCTTGCATGACTGGGCCAGTTGTCATGTCTTTATTCCCTCTTGTGTAAGGTGTTAGATGCCAAACAAACCTCACCAGAGCCGGTGATCACAGGTCCTTGGGCTTGGAGATGGCCAAAGAGAAGAATTGAGAGGAGGGAAGCAGAAGAGAGAGGTGAGTGAGAGGAGGGGAGAAACAGGATAGGCTACTGCCTGCCTGCATTTTGGAATAAGGCTGATATAAGACTAATATTGGTGGCTTTTCTGAGTAGGGGTAGGGGGTAGGGAGTGGGATGGAGGACGAAGACAGGCAGAGTGGCATGCCTTGCATTACAGTTTATTTTTCCAGTGTATAAGTGATTGAAGCGAAGATGGACATCTGACAGTTTTCTCCCTGGTAGACTTTTTACACTCAACTCTATTTCTGACAAGTATCCTTCCAGCCCAATCTTAAAAGTTGCATTGTACTTGATTACAATTAAGAAAGGACATGATGACAATTTTTATGTGTCAATTTGACTGGACTGTGGTGCTCAAACACGTGGTCAAACATTTTAAATGTTTCTGTGAGGGTGTTTTTAGATGAAGTTAATATTTAAATTGGTGAACTTTGAGTAAAGTGGTTTATCCTTTGTAATGTGGATGGGCCTCATCCAATCACGTGGCCTGAATAGAACAAAAAACAGACCTCTCCTGAGTAGGAGGAAATTCTGTAACAGAAGACCTTCAACTTGAACTGCAGCATTGACTCTCCACTGGGTCTTTAGGCACCCAGCCCATCCTGCAGATTTTGGACCTGTCAACCTTCATAATCAGGTAAGCCAATTTCTTAAAACAAATCTTGTCTGTATGTATCCTGTTGATTCTATTTCACTGGAATACCCTGGTCAATACAAAGGCATGACCAAAATTGTTGCTAAATCCTTTCTAGGAGAAATTTCTACTCCACATGAAAATAAAATAATGATAGTGATGATAATGATAATTGCAATATAGCTATACAAATTATATTATCATTTACTTTATTTAAAACATTATGGTGTTATATTGTCCTTAACATATTACCAACCATCCGTCTTGGTCCCTATATGTTGTTTTTTAATTTTTCAAACAAAACTATTGTGTATAGCAAACTAGTTCAACTATAAATCAAATAATTTACTGTGACAAGTAAACAGGAGTGTTTACCCAGTAGGCTTTACCTTAGGTTTGGTCTGCAACCAGTGGAAAATGCCTCCTTGTACTAATGAATGGATTCAGTGAAGCTAGCCAAAGCACCTGCCAAAAATACCTTTAAAATGTTCCTTTTACAGAACCAAAAAAATTGAAAGTGTTCAAAATGTTAATTCAAGGTACTTGGGAACAAGCACATACCTTGTGTTAACCAGTGTTTATATGAAGTGGGAATTCAAATTACTGAGGCTTAATTGTATAAAGATATGTGGGACCTAGTGATAATTTGGAGGTAAGGTGTTTGGATAAGGCACTGCTCAGGCAAGTAAATATCTTTCATTTTTTTAATTCAGTAAAATACCTTTCTAAATTTCTCTTTTTGTGGGGGAAGGGATGCTTTTATAATACACCAAGAAAAACAAAAATATTATTATTATCATCATTATTTTTGTTGCTATCAAACTTGTGGATCAAAATTTAACAGTCTTCACGCTTCAGGTGGAGGCGCACTCAAGCTGGGACACACCAAAAAATATTTTCCTACAGATTTTGTCCTCCATATTGATGCCTTCCTTTACTTATTTATTTATTTTTGTTTTACATGAAAGATCACTGAGACAAATGCCTTCTCTATGCTTTAGAGCCCATCCACTGCCATTTCTTCAACAATATTATTTCACAAATTAACTGTAAGTTCTTTTTCCATAGCTTCATCACTCTTTACTGTTGCATTCTCTTCAGGAAAGAAATATATATATTTGATTTCTCCTATCTTGAAACACTCTTCCTTAGCTCTCTGTACCTTGATTATGCTTACTCCTTTATTTCACAGTCAAACTTCTTATAGAGGATGTTATAGGCTTGCTCTCTCCATTCCTTTACTCAGTAATTCAGAAATATTTCTAAGCCCAAGCTTAGAGCTTGAGCTTTGCACATATCAAATTCTTCACTCTCTGACAGAATATATGCAGATGTCCCCTATATTTGATTTACAGATGAGGAAACTGAGATTAAGAGAAGACAAAGGACCTGCTAAAGAAGCCAGTCTACCATGATAAGGATATTGCCATCCTTCCCTAGAATTATTATCTCATGTTTGTTGACTGAATGCTTATTCTATTAACATTGTATCAGACACTGCTCAAGCTCCTCACCCACTCCACTTTTTCTTGTGTAGTAATTAATGGCATCTCTGTGAAGTGGATGCTCCCATTAATTCCTCAACCTCTATTCATGTTCCAAATTCAAATGAAATGATTTTTAATTTTTTAAATATTTTATTTGTTTATTTTTTTCTTTTTAGGGCTGCACCTGTGGCATATGGAAATTCTCAGACTAGGTGTCGAATTGGAGCTGCAGCTGCTGGCCTTCACCATAGCTACAGCAACATCAGATTCATCCTGTGTCTGCGACTTGCACCACAGCTCACAGAAACACCAGATCCTCAACCCACTGAGCAAGGCCAGGGATCGAACTCACATCCTCATGGATTCTAGTTGGATTCTTAACCCCGTGAGCCCCAGTGGGAACTCCAAAATGATTTTGTAATTTGCGAATAATCTGTTGAATGCCAAATCAAGTGAACACTTCTTTTTCCTTGTTATTTATTTCTCTGTGGAGTTTTAGTACTTCTGCACACTCCTTGTAGATGTCTTCAATAATTTAAGGAGAAAAACAAAAACCCTTGGTTTACACATTTTTGTAGTAGGAAAATTAGAGAATACTAATACAATGGAGGAAAAAACTCAGTAGTAATCCTACCAATCAGAGATGATTATCATTTCACTGTACATACGTTCAAAGTTTTTCTGATGTACACACACACAAAACAACTTCCTGCCCCCTTCTTCATTACTGATTCGCTTGAACGATTCTTTCCTGGTCCTCTCCCTAGTCTTTTTCCTCAGACGCTACTTATCAATCTCCTTTACTGTAGCCTCTTTCTTTCTGAATCCCTTTAATGTTTTTGTTTCCCAAAGATCTGACTTTGCTTTTCTCACTATCTACACTCTTACTAAAATATATTATCTAGGCACATAGTTTCTATTTCTAGTTTCCTATCACAGTTTCATCACATTTTCAGCCTTTGTCAACAATTTCATCTCTGCTTTTCAAGGCTCCATCCTTCACGCAGTCTTTAGGCCAATGCCATTCATTTGCTTTAGATTTTTGATACACCAGACCTCGATTCTCAATACTTTTTTCTATGTCATTTATTTACTACCTAACAAATCATTTGAAAATTTGGTGGCTTAAAACATCACTTTTAAGCAGTTGGGCTGGGCTCACCTGTTATTTTTATGTGGCTATAGTCATCTGAATGCTCAACTGGGGATAGATAGTCCAAGATAGTATTTTAGTTTCTTTTTACTACCGTAATAAATTACTACATATTTAGTGGCTTAAAACACCCAAATTTATTATCTTACAATTTCACAGGTCAGAAGTCTACCTTAGCTCTCAGTTCACTCCTCTGCTCTAGATTTCACAGGGAACAAAAATCAATGTGTTGGTTAGCTGAGTTCTTAAGAGAAGCCTCTAGGGAGAACCACTTCCAAGCTCATTCAGGCTGTTGGTAGGGTCTAATTCCTTATGGTTTTTGGACAGAGATCTTCATTTCCTGTCAGTGGGGGTTTACTTAGTACCTAGAGGAATTTTTTCTTCTGCATATCAGAACCAGCATCAGCATATCCAGAATCCTCCTGTGCTTGGAATCTCTTGGATGTCCCCTTCTGCTAGTCTTTCTGACTCATTCTTCTGCTTTTAAATGAGACTTCAACTAGTCATACAAAAGAAAACATATTAGCTCTGAAGTACAAAATACAGTTGAATTTTATGCTCGCAGGGACACGTTCTCTTCTACCTAATATTCCTGTTCCTTTTTTCCATAGGAAAGGAAGTATATTAAGATGTTCTGCTACATTTTTTTTCATCTACTCTGTCAAATTCTTTTGATTTCAAGGTACAGAAACTAACTTAAACTAGGTCAAGTAAGATATTGTTTATTATAAAACCACTAATGTCTCAGGATCCCAAAGAATGAAAATGATTTATGTTGGACTTTATGGAATATGGGATTGGGGATGTCAGGAACTGAGATCACTCTGTTACTTTCAGAAGCCCTATGGACTCTAAAATCTGCTTTCTACTTTTCTGTCTGCTGCTGATCTACTTCATTTCTCTTTATCTTTTACCACCTTCTTATTCCTGTTGTACAATGCCCAATTATAGCTTTAGCCTTACTCTAGTCTCTCTTTCTTAACAAATAAGATTTATTGAGATACCCAATTAGAAAACTGTCCTGCTTTCTGATAGAACCAAATTCAGGGCATCCCCACTTGCACCCTCCCCCAAATCATCCAACCATATAGCTCTGATCTTATAAGTGTTTTCCAACATCCCCTTACTGCAAACTCCCGCAGTTCTCTGTCATATGCATTCTCTCTCCCAGCACCAAGCAATAAACTTAACTTGTTCAGCTATAGGTGTGTTCCTGGTGGTCTGTGACTAGAAGGCATTGACAGAACATAAAATTTGTCAGCCTACTCACATTTTCTTTACTTTTACCTATCACCAACTGTTATCCATTTTGTTGAACAGTAAGGCCATTTTATAAGTGGCTCACTGTTGGTTCATTAATATTAAAATTTGAAAAATTTTGTACAGTTTTTTTTTTTTTTTTTTTTTTGTCTTTTTGTCTTTTCTAGGGCTGCACCCGAGGCATGTGGAAGTTCCCAGGCCAGGGGTCTAATCAGAGCTGTAGTCACTGGCCTGTGCCACAGCCACAGCGATGCCAGATCGGAGCTGTGTCTGTGGCCTACACCGCAGCCCACGGCAACACCAGATCCTTAACACACTGAGTGAGGCCAGGGATTGAACCTGTGTCCTCATGGATGCTAGTTGGGTTCGCTAACCTCTGAGCCATGATGGGAACTCCTGTACAGCTTTTATAGCTTGAAAAAATTTAGTTCTGCAGGTTGGTGGTTACCAGAGGCAGAGGGTGAGGGTAGGAAAAATGGGTGAAGTTGGTCAAAAAATACAAACTTCTAGATGTAAAACATAAATCTTGGGGATGCAATGTACAGCATGGTCACTGCTGATAAAAATACCCTGATGTATGTTTGAAAGCTGCTAAGAGAACAGATCTTAAAAGTTCTCATCACAAGAAAAAATTATAAGGTGATACCTGTTAATTTAGACTTATTCTGGTGATCATTTTGCAATATATACATATATTGCATCATTATGTTGTACACCAGAAACTAATGTTATATGTTATGTCTCAATATAATTTTTTAAAAAATTCAGTTCTGTTTTTTCATTTACTGATTGCCATACATGTTCTCTTATATTTAATAATATCCCTCAAATACTGTGTTTACCAAACAAATACTCTTAAATACCATTCAGTTCCTTTAAAATAAGTTCATTTAAGAGCTAATTAGAGTCACATTCTGGCTTACAATGCACTATTTAGTAGCATGCTGAGAAAGTTAACGATTTGTGATTGCAGAATACAATGTGAAAACTTAATAATGCTGTACTTTTTAGTAGGATAAAATAAGGCACTAATTTTTATATTGAACTTCTGCCTAGAAGACTTGCTTAATTACTAGTTCTAAGAACAATACTACTTAACAAGATAAACATTTAAGTAAATGAAGCTTTCTAATATTCTGCTATCAATTGCTAATTCAATTTAATAGGGAAAACTTTCTCATGAATTCTTTTTCCACTATCTCATCTAAACCATTTGAACTAGTTTGGGCATTTTTTTTTTCCTAATTCTTATAAAATGTCAGGGGGTGGAAAATAATATTTTTATTTCTACTTCTTACAAATACAGTATTTTATCTAACAAAGATTATGCTTCACTCCTACTTTGTTATAAAACGTATATATAATAGCAATAGGAGATAATCTTTTCGATATTTGTAGTAAGTAATCATCTGGATGGACAATAATATGTTCAGTGGAAGTGCATAAATTTCAAAAAAAGCTAAATTTGTATTTAAGTCAACTAGATCCTTTAACTACTGTAGATCAGCAGTAATAGACCCTATTCAGGGGAAACATAGCAAATAGGATAAATATTCTTTTCTTTAAGATGCTTTTAATTAGACTTAATTTTCTTGAGTTAAAGCTCAAGGATTTATATGCAGGAAAAAAATTGAAAATAATAATAATGGACATTTATTGAGCACTTACCATGAATCTCTGATATGTAAAAATACTCAAAATAGTATTATTGCAAAGATAAAGCAAAATCACTAAAAAATTGTACTTAAAAATGTAATTATAGACCAAATTCCTGCAATACTTTTCCCATTTAGTCTGTTAAGAACTGAGAATGACTTAGTTTGTTAAGGAATATTGTTAAGATTTCAGTTTGATAAATAAATCTTAATCAAAAATTATTTTCTTGTTTCTTATTCTCTAAACTCTATTATCTGTGAGCTCTTGAGCTACTTTAAAAAATATATTGACTTTGGTTGTTTCTGTGTGGTTTATTCAGAGAAAAAGTAGTATTAAAATAGTATTTTAAAATTGGAGTAAAAAAATGTAAAGGTACAGACTTTAAAAGGGTACATGTTAAGATCTTAATGGTTACTTTACAAAAAAAGTATAGTTAATTCCTTTCACTCTGGAGATACAAGAGTCCAGTTGAACTCTAATTCCAAACTTTCCCTAAGTCTTTTCAGTAGCTTTTAGAGGAAAGAGCAAAGGGTTAATGATAAAATGATCACAGCTCTTGAATTTTGCAAAATATCCTTGACTCTCTACTATGAGTCTGACTTGCCATACAGATCCAGACAGAACTGGGCACATTCTTATAATACATTATAGCCTTCAAAATGTTGGATACTTAACTTCAGTGAGGTATGTAGGTCATTTTTTGCTATTAGTCTCTGTTTCTCCTGGTATCCCAGTGCTGGAAGCTTACTATCTTTATTCTAAACCATGAAGTTGGGGGAAATTAAAAATGTTCCTGTTGGGTAAGCAAAGAAAGGGAGGATGAGAAAGCTATGGATAGTGAAGATAGTGATAGTGAGGGTTAGACAGACATGTTTATGTCTTCAGATGAGCAATGTGGTAAGCTATCACATTTTATCCAACTGAAGATGCATTTTATCCCAAATACTAACATATTTCAAAATTAGGATGCACCTTACAACTCCTATCAACTAAATGTCAATTATGGTATGCCTGCACATATACATAGCTATTTCTGTTTTACTCATTTACTGAGTTCTGTATATTGTTGTAATTACAAGTATTGTTACTATGCATTAAAAAGTGCAACTGAAACAATAGAGATTACCAAGTCAATTGAAATATATAAATCAAATTATCTTTAAAGAGACTAGAATGACCAAATTCATAATCACACAAGATATTCTTAAAGCACTGAAACATCGTTTGTTACAAAAAACGAAACAAAACAACTTTGTATTGTTTTTGAACAGAAGCTGCTTAACTTTCAGCAAAATGTAATTCAGCTGAGGAAGAAATAATACTATGAGCTTTCAAATAGAAAAGCTCTAGCATCACAGTTTCCAGAATGGATATCAGAAGCTCAAAAGACAAATCTTAGAGACAACAAAGCAGGGGTCTTTTAAGAAATGCTGTATCACCAACAAAATTTGATGAAATAGAGAATGATATTGTGTTTAAAAACTTGGAAAACGATGACTCCAAGTTGAAAACATGATATACTAGAGTCAGACTTTATGATCAATTTTTTAGAAATAAACTAATTTCTTTTACTAACATTTTAATCATGTGATATATGTTAAAAATCTATAAATAAATATAAAATAATGTTTTAAATAAAAATTATAAGTGAAAAAGCATTTACCTTTATATAACTAGGAGCACTTGCTAATAATATTGTATCATAAAAGATAGTGGGACATTTAATTGATAGCATCTTAGATTAGATAAAATGTCATAATTTATTATAACTTCTCTGATCTGATAATGCAGTATTTTTAAGCACTTAAAAAAAAAAAAAACTTAAGCCCAACTTTAAGGATATGTAATGTTTCAGTGTTAAAATACCCATGTATTTGCTGATCTGTTTTGCTGATCTGGCATTACAAGAGTTTGCACTCTTCACTTCTGTTCTATGCATGGAGATTATATTGCATAGTGATTAAAGCATAGACACAGAAGACTGACTGATTGGGTTAAAATTCCACTCACCACCAACCAGTTTTGTGACTTTAGAAAAATGACCTAACCTCTCTGTTTCAATTGTCTCTGCTGCAAAATGGTGATGAAAATAGTAATAATAGTATTTTCCTCATTAGGATGTTTTAATGACAAGTTAATATATGTAAAACACCTAGAACAATGTCTGGTATGTGATTAGGATTGTCTAAATGTTAGCTAATATTTGTATAATCTCTTATATATTATGATTGGCCGGAAGGGAGATTGTCTGCCTTGAAAGAAAAAAACCTGGTGATCACAGAAAAAACCAATCGGGCTTTTTTTATGTCTCTGCTGCCTACTTTTATTTTTACCAGAATACCATGGAAGATCACTTGTTCAACTTTTATGAGTTTCTCTTTCTTAGCCAGTGTTAATTATATGTCTATTTTATAGGCCAGTTGTGAGGATTAAAAGAGGAATTAATATAAAATATCAAATATGGAGACTCAAAAACAACTTTTAACTCTCCTCTTCCTTTACACCCATCCTCCACGCCAGCCTTTTTCAAAAAGTAGGGCCACTGCTAGGATGTATGGGACACCAGAAGAATATTTCTGGTGTATCTCACTATAGAAATAAGTAAATTGACTTTAAAAACTACAAAATTCATGGGCCGATAGGAGACATAGTGGCTTATTCTGAAGATTTAGAATTGGAGTTAGAGAAGAAGCACATGCATATTTTTTTATTGCTAGCTAGTGCAAATAAAGATTCTTCATAGCATTCAGGCATCATCCCTTCCTGTTTAAGAACTATTTCTTTTCATTATTGTCAAAGGTGTGATTCCAGCTAATGTCATAGCTCCCACCAGAAGAAAAAGATAGCAACGCTTATTTTTAAAATATATTTTTACTGAAACAGTCTCAGTCTTTTTGCCTCTGCATTTCCAATATTATTTAATGTTGGTGTTAAAAGACGAAGTTCAACCAAGTAAAGATCTAATGGACTTTATTCAACGATCAAGAATCGGGCAGCACCCTATCTAGCAAATAGAAAGCTGAGCAAAATGAAAGACTTTATAAGCATAGAGGGTGGGAAAAGGAAGCTCTGGCAAAGGGTAGATTGTTTTAGGCAACATGATCTTTTTATGGGGGAGAGAAGGGGCCTAATGAGCAGATTACCTTATTAGTGCCGAACAAATGATTCCAGATTGACAAAGTTGTATTCCTGGGAGAGTTTAAAACTGCAATGAAGTTAGGTGTTCAGTTTTGGTTTACTGATGTGGAGATTAGTACAAGTGACTCCATTTTGAGCCTGTTGTCTCTTTTTTATTTATTTATTTTTTTCATTTCTTACAATGCTTTATTATCCATTGTGTTGCTGTGAATACTGCCTTACGATGCCTCTCTCAAAGTATATGCTTCATTGTGGTGACATTTATGCAAGTCTTACTCAAAAAATGCAGTAAGCATAATATTTTTCCAATCTTATTAAACTTATTGTTTGGAATTTTGTCGTATAAACATAGAGCAACCCCTTTTTCAACCATGTTGTCTCTTGAACTCTTTAGACCACAGTAACTGCATTCCTAAAAGGTGATCCCATTCAGTGCAGATTCTTGTACTCCTCCCTGTTCTTGGGTGGCTGTCAGGTGAGAATGCTGAACCCTAACCACCTGATGTAGGTCCCCAACTTTGTCCCTTCAGAGAAAGAATTTGGCAAAGAGACTCAGAGTAGTAAGGCAAATAAGTGTTTATTTTTAAAGAGAAGAGAGAGACGATAGGTGTGGAGGAAGCGCAGGCACAGGCAGGCTGGGAGGGGAGTGGGGGAGAGGGAGAGAGAAAGACAGAGACAGAAAGAGCCAGAGAGGAAGAGAGCAACACCTACTTGGAGGTAGTTTAAATCACTTGTGTGGAAGCAGCCCCCTTCCGGGTTTCTCTGGCCAGTCATTTTGCTTCATCTGGCTTTGGTTTGACTCAGGGCCCTCCCCATGTGCACTTGCATCTTTTAGCCACGATGGATTCTAGCACAAGAGGCTTGGGGAGGTTGACAGGACGTAGTATGGTCTGGTTCCCCTCCTTTCTCTGACCTCTGAGGCACCTTTCTGCCAGTGTGTAGTTCCGGAGGTCTCGACCTCAAGGATGAGAAATAGGTGGTCTCTTTCTTTTATCCAAAAGATTCAGCTCCTCCTTGCTCCTGCCATAATCTTTTATCTTGAAGTTATCTGTCCCCAGGGAACAGATTACAGTTGCTCAGCCTGGGACCCATCCATCTCCTGCTTCATATCTACATGCACTGGCATCAGTGGGGAGGAGAGATGAGGGACTTGTGAGCAGTATAAGAGTGGTCCTGTTACAGGCTTCAAGTCCCCTTCTAGGAGATTAAACCCCAAAGCCTCTGGCCATGTCTCATTGTAATGCCCCTTCCCCCACCTTGACCTGCCTGGGCTGCTCACTCCCTGCTAGGCAAGGAATGTCACCCATTCCTCACCTGGCCACCATATAAGCTGTTCCCCATGCAAATAAAACTAACCAGAAGATCAAATTAGGTCTTCATTCAGGTTGCATTGTGGAATATAAAGACTACTGCAGAGTGAGTCAGGCCCTCCTTTTAACCTGCTTGCCCGTGAGTCCTCTCTCTCTCTGAAAATGTACTTTAATAAATTTGTAAAATGTCCGCCATTTCAATGTTTTGTTGTGGTGAAATAGGAACCGAGGACACTGTGATGGTATCAGCCCCATTTGTGCAATGATCATCTGTACCTCACCTGGCAAGGCTTAAAACTTACCTGGAAAAGCATGAAATCACCACATCAATTAAAAGCAAGAGAGGACATTGATTGGAAGAACCCTTCAGCATTACAGAGCAGTTGTTTCAAAAACCCTCAAAGGATATAGGCATGATCACTTTGGGAAAATGGCTTAACATGTAGAACAGAGTCTGCAGAGAGAGTGGCAGGGATTTACAGAACAAAGTCTGCTGCCACCCCTACTTCCCTTGTTGCCCAAAGTTAGCACTCTGGTTACAATAACATGCAAATGATAGCCCATGCATAAGGTCATATATACAGCTGAAGACCAAAGTGTGGTGAGGGCCTAATGTAAGCCATAGCCTGAACGTGGCTTGTGATTGACATGAGTGTGTCATCAAAAATCATCAAATCAGCACCATTTTGGAGGCCAATCTCACAATAGCCTGTTAAAGAAATACTGTTTCAGCCAGCAGAAATTATGCATCTGCTAAACCACCTTCCAGGAACCAGGGCTCAGCCATGGTTTCTCTAGGTACAAATACCAGAACACTCATGCCATCTGGTCAAGAGGATGGAAAGTTGGAGAGTTCTCCAGATGGGAAAAACAGGAACAAAGTTCCTGTGGACAGTGGTCTGGACTGGAGAAACCCTGCTTAGATGGCCTTGACAAGGCAGTCACTCCAAAGTATGGGGCATCTCTCGTGTGGGTCCGGTAGACAAGGACCCTACTTGCCCATGTCTGGGAATTGTTCTGCAATTGTTACTGTTTCTCTGAGATCCTTGTGTTAGTTACTCTTATTTCCAATGTCTTCTGCAAGTTCATTGACATAAGCCATTCTTCAAGTTATCATCAAAGTAGTCATTAGGATTTCTCAAGCCAAGTTGCAACAAGTAAATTTTCTTAAAAGTTTAAATTCTATCTAATTCTGGCATCTTTCCCAGTTACTTCCAAGTTCAACTTCCTCCCATTAACCATAATGGTGTCAATGTTCTTAGAATAGCTGAAAGAATAGGTCAACAAGTGGCTCCTTTGACCAAGATATATTCTTGTCTCTTGACAAACACCTTGGCACCAGAGATATAGTCTCTTCAGTGTTTGGCAAACATAAATATTACACATTAATCCTTATCCCACTTGTAATATGTCACTGTAATCAATTCCAAATGAAAAGAGAGCTAAAAGAATTAAATATTTCTAAGCAGAATATACACTATGTAGTCTTCCAATTCCCACCTTTAAACCCAATTCAATCATCTTAGCTGATTTTCAAAATTCCACTTTAATTCTTCTCATAGCTTTTTAGTTATACCTCTTTATAATTTTTTAGTGCCTACTCTAGTGTTTACAATATGTATCCTTAATTTATCATAGAATATTTTAAGTTGTATTACTTCACATAAAATAAAATAATCCTACAACAAGAAGTAATCTTTATTATTCTGTTAGGTACTTGATGCTGATCTATTACATTTTCAGTAATTTTTTTTTCCAGCTGAAAAAATGGCTTTAATGTGGGTTTGTCCAAACCACTTTGTCCTCATGTTAAAGGAGGTTTGTGGAGTAAACCTATCTGATCACAAAATTTTATTATTTTAAATATATTGGAGGGTACATTTTGGATATATTTTGCTTTAAATTTTGGAATGCATGTTTATGAGTGCTATAAACCAGTCAATTATTTCTTGTACTATCCTTGCCATATTTTTTTAATCAAAATTTTGTCAGCTTCATAAAGGGAAATGTGAGTGCTTACTCTTTTCTTTATCCCTAGAATAGTATTTGTAGAGGATTGTAATTATTTGTTTCCTGAATGTTTGATAGAATTTGCTGACCTAATTTTCTGAGCTTGAAGTTTTCTTTATTGGAAGATTTACCAAGATCCAATTTCTTTCAATTTTTTTTTCTTTTCAGAGCCTCACCTGCAGCATATGGAAGTTCCCAGGCTAAGGGTTGAATCAAAGCTGTAGATGCACTACAGCCACTGGATCCCAGCCATGTCTGTGACCTACACTACAGCTCATGGCAACACCAGATCCTTAACCCACTGAGCAAAAACAGGGATCGAACTGTTGTCTTCATGGATACTAGTCAGGTTCATTACCACTGAACCACAATGGGAACTCTAAGATCCAATTTCTTTAATAGTCATGGAACTTTTCTATTTTTTTAAGTGAGATTCTTCAGATTAAGATGTTTCTAGAGATTTTGTCAATTCTACCTTTTTAAAAGTTATTGGCATAAAATTATTGTTATTTCTTTTATTATAACTTTAATACTAGCAGTGTGTGCAGTTCTATCCCCATTTCATTTCTAATTCTCTTTCAGTCTTCCCTCTTTTGACTCAACAAATATTATATGTTTTATTGATTTCATTAGTTTTTTTTTTTAATCCTTTTTCTATATTGGTCCTCTTTTCTATTGTTCTGTAATTTTTGTTTTTATCTGTATTACTTCTTTCCTTCTACTTTGTATCTAATTGGCTGTTTTACTTTTCTAAATTATTACAGCTATTGATTTTCCATTTTTCTACTATATGCATTTAAGGCTATAACTATTCTTCTATATATGACTTTGACTATACCACACAAGTTTTAATGTAATATTTTTAATCAGTTCAAAAATATTTTCTGATTATAACTGAGATTTCTGCCTTGTCCCATGAAACAACATGAAGTCTTTCTCTTGATTTGCAAACATATAATGATTTTTTAGTTATTTGCAGGTTATTTATTTGTTCAGTTTAATTCCACTGGGATCAGATAATGTGGTATGAATGTTGTCAATATTTTCATAATTTTTGAGACTAGTGTTAAGGCTCAGTATATGGTTACATTTCATCAGTGTGTGATAAAATCTCCCACTATGATAATAAATTTAATATTTTATGTAGTTCTATTGAAAGTACACACACACACACGTGCACGTGCACGCACACACACACACACACACATATAAAGCTATAAAAGTTTGGCTCATTTGTAATAAATTAGCTGACCATATATGCATGGGTTTATTTTGGGCTCTCTATTTAGTTCCATTAAGCTATATGCCTGATATTTGCCAAGGCCATACTGTTTTAATTACTATAATTTTGTAATATTTTTGAGATCAGGACATGTGATACCTCCAGCTTTGTTCTTTTTCCATATTTTTTTGGCTATTTGGATTCTATTTTGGTTACATATACATTTTAGGATTGTTTGTTCTACTTTTGTGAAAAATACCATTGAAATTTTGGGGGATTACATTGAATCTGTGGATTACTTTGAATAGGATGGACATTTTAACTATTAATTCTTCTAACCCATGAGGCGTGGAATGTCTTTCCATTTATTTGTATTTTCTTTGCTTTCTTACCTTAATGTCTTATAGTTTTCAGTGTATAAGTTGTTCATCTCCGTGGTTAAATTCATTCCTAGGTATTTATTCTTTTGATGAAATTGTAAATGGAATTGTTTTCTTAATTCCTCTTTTTTTATATAATGATTTTAACTTTTTTTCCATTATAGCTGGTTTACAGTGTTCTGTCAGTTTTCTACTGTGCAGCATTGTGACCCAGTTACACATACATGTATATCTCTAATTTCTCTGTTTGTACATTATTAATGTATATAAATACAGCTTATTTTTGTATATTGATTTTATATCCTGCACCTTAACTGAATTTGTTTATTAGTTCTAACAGTTTTTTGGTGAAGTCTTTAGGACTTTCTGCATGTGATATCATGTCATCTGAAAATAGTGATAGTTTTACTCCTTTCTTTCCAGCTTGGACACTTCACATTTATGTTTATTGCCTGATTTCTCTGGCTAGGAAAATATATCTACTTTTTTATAATTCTTTTTTATCCTATATTTCAAAGGCTTATTTTTCAAAGTAGTAGGGTTTCTTTTTTTTTAATCAACAAAGCGTATCTTATTATTTTCAAAGATGCTGCCTAGTTTTATTGAGGACTATTTATAGATCCTAAACATATTCTTAAACTATTAAACTCCTCCACTTTAGAGTAAGCCTACAGAAGGCAGACAGGTAGACGCTATTCAGGTTTAGAGTTATGTTTAGCAATGAAATGACATAGGGTCAGTGAGTATAGGATATTGACAAGAGAATGTTTGACGTGTTGGGCTGCGGATAGGGAAAATAAACAAATGTCAGTAAAACAGGGCCCGGTGAGGTAAAGGATAGTGGAAGTAGATGGAAGGATAAGAAGTTGGAGTCAGAAAGTTGCAATACAGTAAATTATAGTTTTTAAGCATTTACTAGAACATATCGTTTAACTAGAGAAAAATAACTAAAACTAGGAAGTCTAGTTATTAGATTAATTAAATTTTTGGCTACTTGAATCAGAAAGAGTTTTACCTTAAAAATTCAAAATGATAAATGTAACTTAAGCAATAATAGAATATTTCCCAATTTATTTATATAGAATTATCAAAATTGATACTGTAAATACACATATTTTCTCTTTTCATGGACTTTTATTATGGCGTCCACAGATACTTTGAGACAAGTTGATTTTTGTCAGGCTTAAAGATTTAAAATATAAATTGGCATTGTGGGTCTAATATAATTTAAATTTAATATTACGATTAAACAACTTCATTGAATAAACCTTTGACTCCAGAGCACCTACCTAGGGATGCTATGTTGTTGATGTAGTTGACCTGTAGAGGTCACTGTTAACAGACAAATTAAAAGCCTTTGGACTTGGAGGAAATATAGTTAAAATTTAAAATCTCTTTGTCCCAAATCACTAGAAAGACCATGGCACCACACCACATTAAGACATTATAGAAATGTAACACAATTTTAAAATCAGTATTTTTAGATAATTATATAATAAAAGTGGGTATTACTACTTGGATAGGTTAGCCAAGTCATATGATTTAAAATTTCCCATCTTTGCAATTACTTAAACTGAAAAAAGCGGGACCTCCCTAAATTGAGTTCTAATAATTTCCTATTACTTAATTATTTTCTCTAATATTTAATATAAGACTATATGGCAAAGAGACAGGAAAACTGGACTTTGAATTTAGTAAACATGAGCTGTATCTCAGGAAATGTAAACTTTACCTCATTAAAAAAAAAAAAAAACCTGAGAAGATAATTCTAGTAAAAAGTTATATGTTACCATTTTTAATGTTTATTTAGTTGGATAGTAATCAAGGGGATATATGTAGGGAAAGATAGCAGGACTAGTCAATAGAAAAACCACCCTTACCATGCGAATGCCAGTAAAACTCGCTTAAAATGAAGTGAATCTGTCATTTTGTATAAATTCTCTTCTGCTTCCATAAACACAGCCGTAATCAATTAAAGACCCACTTGTGAAGGAGCCATTGTTTGCAGTTCCATTCAGACATTGCTGAGTTGTCTTTTAGACTGCCCATGCAGAAACCCTGGTAAGGTGATGAGAAGGTTCAAAGCACATAACTTTTCAATGTAGGTTTTGTTATTGAGACTTCTCTGTATCTTTTTATTCATTTTAAACATTGGAGTGTAGAATGTGTTGATTGTTGGTTCTAGGAACGGGAGGGTACTTAAAAATTGTAACAAAAAATGAGAGTGATCTAATGATACAATTTTGTGTAACTTCCAGATTACAATACCTCATATATTTAAGAGGAATCAGTGTTGAGAATGTTCACTAAGACAAATTGTATTAATTTATCTATCTTTTAGTAGAAAGTAAGAATACTTTCTTCAACACTAGTAAATAATGCATTAATTTTTGTCATGATTGGCATTTTATTTTTGTTTTTAATCTTCCTCTTATACTCTTAATGTAAACTAGACAGTATTATTGGCTCTAAAACGGTCAATATTCAATTTTTGATTGCTGGGTTTGGGATGCTAGTGGAATTTCACTAAAGAGGCAGAGAGAATATTTCACTAAAATATTTCAGAGAGAATTTGGCTTAAATGCTTAAAAGAATTAAGATGATCAAAAATGACTCTGTATTAATTATTTAATGTTATTGATATGCACTAAACTAGAGGAGTAAACAAATTATCCAGCTCACACTTAAGAGTACAAGTTACTTAATAAATGAAAGTAAATCCACATAGAACAAGCCTTAGAAAAATGCGATAAGTTTGGTGTCAGAATGTCACCTTATCAGAATGGGAATCTGACTCTTGGGTCAACTTTGAGTCTTTGCTTTCTAGGCCGAAATGGGCCAAATTTCTTGCCTGACTACCTAAAGAATACTCTGGTCAAGAGGAAGTAACATTCACCCATATTTAGATATTTAAGCCAAATATAAAAGATTTTGGAATGAAACTTAAGGAATGAAACGATGTAAGAAGAACATGTTTCCTTTCCTAAGACTCCTTTGCTTTTCTAGATCAGATGTGGGCAACAAATTTCTCTGGGACTACAGTTTAGTAAAATGACCAAGCCTGTGTCGCTAATATGCCAGCACATAGGCCTCTCTCTTTTCCTTGAGTGATATGTCTCAAGGGGAGGTTATAAGGAAGAGCCTTGGTGCCCAGACCAGCCACTCTACAGATGACTCAGGACACTTTCACTAAATCCATTCATTACACTAGCCCTAGTGGGAGTTACAAGTGAAGCCTGCCAATTAGACGTTGGTAATGTGGACTCTACTTTAGGGAACTGGGCAAGACTGCCAGAATTCATTCCTGAACTTTAGCAGCCACAAAAGAGTATTTTTCTGTCGTCTGTAACTGATTCAAAACCAGGTCTCAAAAGGACAAGCTTCCTTTTGTGCACCATCTTTCCTGAAGTCCAGCGACTAATAATGTTACAACATCAGGTTTTTCACAAGATCACAGGAAACATCAGATGAAGGAGAAGTGAAGAAAAAAAAGTCATTTTTGATTTGATTAGCCTCTGTTTCACTGTTTTCTAATTTGAGAACATTCTTTTTGGAAAATTACTATGTAGTTATTCACCACCAATTATTGGTACCTTATTGTTAAATGAAAGATTAAATCTTTGATGTATCAAGAATCATTTTTAAAAGTTTCTAAAATTTTTAGATATTGAGTAAAGTAATTGATGTCAGTTCATATTCAAAAGTGCTTGCACTTGTCTTGAAAACATATTTCCAAAATCCTATCCTGAATCTGTACTGGCATCACTACTTCTTTCTCTTGCTAGTAATCACGCATAAAGTTAAATGCTTTGCTTTCAAGTTCATTGACATTATTACTGAAATTTTAAAAGATTTTTACATTTAGTCAATTTGAAATCTTGAGGTAATCTTTTGAAATGTTTGAAAGGCAGAGGTAGATTTTCTAATAAAAATTCTGAAGATCTTAAATGTCTTACTATTTGAATAAACAAATCTCAGAAAATTTACAGGTCATTTTGTAGAAACTATCAGAGGTCTAAACAGTAGGAACATTAGATAGCAAAACTCATATAGTCAGTCCCTGTAGACTTTAACAAGAAAGATTTGACTCTGTACCTTTGTTTCAAGTGTTGTTTTTTTGGTTTTTGGTTTTTGTTTCTTTTTTAAAGCAACACACTCTTTTGGCTTCTAGTACTAATTTTACTTTAGAAATTATTTTTAATGTGCTTCAGACAGGGGCCTTCTGTCCAGATCTTGAATACAAGTACTGTATCTTTGTTTTGTATTCTTGTACAAATATATTTTATTGGGAACCTATTTCAGAATGCTTGTTAAATATATGAGCTTATTCACATGAATGCACTCAAGTGCTGTAAACGTAGGAGCAGAAATTGAAACAGAGAAACCTATGTCTCATACTCAGGGCTACAACTCACTGTTTGAGGAGAGAGCTTTTCTTCACCAGCTTCTACTGCCTGTGCACATGCTGCACTACGTACATACTTCTTTCACCTGTGACGCACATGTGCAAACACACACATGCGTGCACACACACACCCGCACACGCCTTTTTAATTTAAGGAAAAAAAATTAGTCATAAAGCTCAGGAGTTGAAAGTAAGAGGGTAAGGCTGGGATAGTAACCATTCAGAACTTGAATGAATTGCCAGTTTTCACTGAGTAACTGGCTGGCCTTCTCAGGCAGGCTCCAAATTCCTGTTGAAATGAAGACTTTCTTTCCTGGACTAGGCCTGGCATTCCTGGGAAACAATGGCCCTTTTCAAATAGGCTCTGAAATTTCACAGGTGAAGGGAGAGGGGCAGTCATTTGATCCCACCCACTAGAAGCCTGTTAGTATTTTAAAAAGTGAAGACAGAGCCTATCATGGAAATGCAGGCAAAGCTGGCTAGTGGCTAAGAGCTGCAATCTAGACCCAGTGTTCTACAGATCTCTGTGAAATATGAATCAATTTCAACGTTCTGTCTTTGACTCACATTACAACACTTTTTCTAGATTTTCTTAAGAGCGGACTACAGAACCACTGAAACAGGTTTTTATTTTTTGTCTTGTGTTATGGAGGAGCAGTATTTAAGTGTTTCTTTAATTAGAAATTGACATTAGAACTATGAAATAAAGGATCCCGTTGCTGATGTGTTTGTGGCTGTGTATGTGTGTGATTTTGCAAGATATACAAAGTAAAAATATTCCATAGATACATAAACACATGTATGTATAGTTACATGTATAATTATATATATATATACATACATTACGTATATACAATACATGTATGTAATAATTTTATAATTCAATAATTTAAAAATTCAAAAATGTTAAGATCAGTTTAGGAGTCTTTTATGAAAGTATAGACCGTATCCAATTTGAAAAAATTTGGGCATATTGATCACCGTGCTTATATGTACAATTAATGTCAGGTCCATTTTGTAGATTTTCTGAAAACTTTTATTCAATAAGGACTTTCAATAATTGAATGAGATAAACTGAGGGTATTAATACTCAGTTTCATGAATGAGAAAAGTAAGGAAACTTCAAATTATGATATTTATCATTAATAAGTAGACAATCTTATTATTCACCCCTTCAACAAGAGACTGAATATTTTTTATTCTTTTTAACAATCGTGACAACTGCCCCAAGATTGATGATGCACCCAGTATGTAATCTAACTTGAAGGCTTATTTTAGATTACTAGAGACTGAGAAAACACTTGTTTTTGACTTAGAAATAAATAATAGAGCTTTTATGATACGGTTTCACTCTAAATTATATAGACTTTCTCTAAGAAACATGATTATCTAATCTTTATGTAGCAATCTGTTATTTTGAAATTTTTTTCTGCTGTTTTGGTTATTGCATGTATTCTTTCCCCTACCCTTACTGGCCCCAATTCCAGCAGCAACCAGGGTGTTCTGAGCTTATGGGTTCTAAGAGGGCTGAAATAGCAGAACAACAATAATAAAACCCAAAATATCAGTGTTCGAATTTCAAATGCAAAAATTAAAAACAAAATTTTTAAAGCACAAAAAAGTAGATAACAGGAGAACAAAATCCAAGGTGCAATAATACGCTAACATGTCATTGATCAAAACCAGTTTTTGCAACCTACAATGAAAAAGTTTTGGGGTGGCAAGGAGAACAAGAAACAGAAGGTAAAGGACATTTAGATATTGGTGCATCACTTGAGATCCTATGTAACTTGTTTCCCCAACTCCTCAGTTTAATAATGGAAAAAAACTCATAAACTTGGGATTCTAGGACTAAAAGACCTGATATATCCAAAATGGAGCTCGTAGAAGTATCTAGCTTTATGTCTGTCTTATTTCTCTACCCTCGCTCGTCCCATCTCCCCTGCATGTGGAGAGAAACAAGAGTGGAGATGAATGAAGTGTTCAAGATGTGGCATTAAGATGACCTCATAGAATCTCTTGCTCCATAAAGTGTAGCCTAAAGAGCAGAAGAATGCTTTTTAAATGAGCTAAGAGCAGCACAGTTATGGTGCAGAAAACCAATAGACTGGAGGAGGGCTTGTGTTGAGGAAGAAGAGGATGCACCTGACATGTGCATAAGCCAGTGATGGAAACCAAGACAAAATATGTACATCACAATAGAAGTCAGTGCGAAGTAACCATTAATAACTGCTTAAAATCTGCTAATTGTTTGGTACCTTCTAAGGTCCTTACAGCTTAGAAACAACTTCAGCGAAGGGTTTCTAGGGAGAAGAGTGAGTAATTGAAATAATTGAGATTACTCTAAATTTACCAAGATTATTTTTATTGCCCAGCAGAATGGACACAGGGAGAGCACAAAATAGAAATTAAGTTTATTAATATAAAAATAAGGTTAGTAATTTTGCACACCTGAATTACAGGTACCAGAAATCAGATCCATTATACTTATTATAAAGAACAAGATTCAAAGAAAACATCCAAAATCCCTGCCAGTTTACCAAAGCCAGTTTTATTGTATTATTTATTCCTCCTGTCTTATAACCTCATTGGAACTCACATTGTGATGTCCAGTTGTCTAGTGGTACCCCAACCCTTGGCAGTTTTCATAGTTTGCTGTAAGCTACTGACTTGATTCTACTTGCTCTAGTTTCTTAAAAGAGCACATATCAGAGTTTGTTGTGAACTTGGTCACTTAAAACACTTGTCTTTATTTTCTATAATTAGGATCTTATCTGTCCATACCTAAATCCCAGATATGTGTTGTGTTGTTGGGGTAAATATCCTTCAGTTCTGATCCAGCATGAATCAATGGAGAAAGAAAACAGAAGAATAAGAAATGGATATTCCAAGTATTTTGCAAGTACTTCTTATCAGTAAAACCATATCTTAGAATAAACCCATTGTACTTCTACTTATACTCATCCCTCTTGCACTTCTCATCCTCCATTACTACAAATATAATTAATTTTGATTCTTAGCTTCTTGGAAATCAGTAACCTATATATAATGAGCTCTGCTAACTTCAAATATCATTGTCAAGGCTATTTCTCAGCAGATTCCCTTTCAAGAAGTAGAAATCTCTAGCTTTATTATTATTATCTTTTATAACTTCTACTGTGTATTAATATTTTCTAATGCAAACTGACCGAACCCAATTTGTTAATACAGCTATTAGGTTCTTTGTGGTAAATATACTTGACTACCCATTTTTAGAGGCAAGTAAGATATATACAACCTTCTATAGTCTTGTTACTAGGTCACCAAAACAACAACAACAAGAACAACAACAAAAACCATATTCTGCTGTACATAGATATGTGTATAAACATACAAAACCATCCCAATCCTTTTCTGTAGGCCGTGAAGTCCCAGCTCTGTCCCATGTGTCTTTATGCAAGAGCATAAAGGTTTACAGGAAGCAAATGAGCAGAGTTTTAACTCTTTAGTCAGTCAGATGATCCACAGTCTTCCAGAATCACTGGCCAAATACAGGTCCATTTAAGAACAAAGCTACAACATCATTTATAAGGGTGAATGGTGCAAGATTTGCTAATTCTTACAACTGGTTGTACAAAGGTGGGGAGGGAATGGCTATTTTAGTTAATCTGCTTATTTAATGTCATCAGTGGAAATTCAATTTAAATTAACTAATTAACAGTAACTGATGTTGATTAGAAGTAAATATAGATGAATCCCATCTAGAGAGTTGCTTTTGAATTAAGTGGTCAGAAACTATCCTGGAGGACAAAAGCTAACTAACTGTTATAGATTATACCATATTGAAAGCAATACAGATTTTACCACATTTTCCATGATTAATAGTGTTAAAAGAAAGTATAAGCCACATAACTTTTTTCCGTTATGAAGATAGTTTACTAGTATTTTCAACCTGAAGGAACATAATAAAATCATTAAAAAATGTATTGACCATTAATATTCTTCATGCAATTCCTACCTTTCTTTCTCATTCCTTCATTTCCTTCTCCTCTCCCTTTCTTCCTTCCTTCGTTTCTCCTTCCCTTCCTCCCCTTCCTCCCTCCCTTCCTTCCTTCCATCTTTCTGTCTTTCTTCCCTTCCTTATCACAAGTATGTAAAGAATAAAGTAACTAACCTCATAATTCAGATAATGAAAGTAAAATTGCTTTTTAATGACTAAATCTTCCAGATAATTGCTTAGTTGTTTAATTATGAACTTATTTATAAAACAAATGTTAGTCTATTTCTATTTGGGGTGAGATTTATTATCGTTCTATAAATATGGGTAATGATTTAATAATTATTATAGTAATAACCAAGCTAACCAAGATTTTTACATAGCTTTTCACTTATTTCTCACTGAAAACTTATGAGAGTGGCTTTATTATCTACACTTTGCAAATGAAAAATCCAAGACTTCGAAAATGTGAACCACAAGTCCAAAGTTATACAACTAGCTGGCAAATGGTAGAGTGTGAATTTAAATCCATGTCTGATTCTCTTTCTTCATGGTTTGATTTTTTAATATTTTTTCATCTTAATTTAGATATTATTGGCAAATAAAAGGTGTATTTTTTTAGGCTACGTAACATAATGTCTGATTGTTAATTGCTTAACTCTTACGTTTTGTTGTATTTCATCAAACCCTAAGCCCTAGTCCTGGCCATCTTTCCCTACTGATCTGTATGAAGGCAACTCAACAGTTGATTACTTAGCAGATCCATATGTCCTAAGGATGATATAGATAAATAAATCACAGTATCTGCTTTTAGGAAGAATACAATTTAATAGGGGACATAAGACCATAATATTTACAAAAATATGTAAAATACAAAGCAGAATGTAATACATGTAGAATAGATTGTTGAAATGAGAATCTTTTTATGTTAGTTTGATTGAAGTAGCAAATGAAGAGATATGATATGAGTATGAGACAGACTTCACCCTTTGCCTGTTTTCTGAACATACAAAGGAAAATCCAGAAACTCAGTTTTCTATTTTTGTAAACCTCAGGGACCTAAAAATCTGTCAGTGGAGAAGGGTCAATGCTTTGAGGAGAATTTCTTTGAAGAAAATGGTGCAGGAAGCCTCACCTTCTCTTTTCAAAAGAGTAAAGTGACTTTTCACCTTGGAAAGAGTAGGCCTCATTTAGGCCCCTCAGACAGCTTTATATGTGTTTCCTGACAATAGGTGACCTTACAGCCTAGAAACAAATGCTCACTTATGCTGTCTAGAGAATGAAGAAAAAAATACTGATTAGCTACTTGGTGTGGAACCAGGAGAGTATTGCTGTTGCTTTGAGAACAGCCAGTTCTCCTAGAACCTTTGGTGAAGGATATGTGAATAGACCAGATATGGGCCATTGTGGGAAGGAGAGCTGGGTAAAAGCCATTTAAAGACTGCCTAAGAGGATCAACAGGCATTGTTGAGGGCACTTGAGATTACCTGAGGGAGCTTTCAGGGAAGTTAGAGGCTGAGTGCGGGGTGTCCAGGCACGAAAGTGAAACACCACAGCTATGAAAATCTCCAAAATCTAAAAAATCATCCCATAGGAGAATAAGCTTTGACCATATATCAGACACAGAGAATATGGCACAATCAGCCAAAGAAAAAACATCATTTTATGCTCTTACTTTTTCTGCTCACTTTGACCTTGGAGAAATATGAGAAAGCTGCTAATCAGTGACTGAGGAGTGAGGCATGTAAAGAAAAAGAGCAAAAGACAGCCAACCATTCTCATTGTGTTGAGGAAGACAACACAAAAGACCTCAGCCTTGGGAAGAAGAGAAGTCTTAACTTAAATGCCTATTGAAACATTGATCAATCACCAGGATTGTATATATTGTAATTATGGAATTGGCCCAATGTTTTGGAACTCAACAGGTCACAGGACTGCTTATTACTTAAGAGTAAGCTGGAAAGTCATGAGACCTAGCTAATACTCTATCCAAAGGAAGGAAAGATTACCCCCCAGTGAATACATTTTAAAGAAGCATTGGAGATAAAACAGAATTGTGATTTTAACTTATCCCGTAGGCCTTGTGTTCAGTATACTAATTGTATATCATATAAAATATACACAAAATGCTGTGCCATCACAGAATGGGTAGACTACTCCTGTGCCTGGATTAGGGAGCAATGTCCTATGGATAAAGATCACTGGATAAGGACTTGCTGGAGTGTTCTTTTATTCTTAGCTCTGTTTTTTGTTTTGTTTGTTTGTTTGTTTTTAATTGGGTCACCTTATGCAAAGTTTCACAATGTTTCTTAATTTCAGCTTCTTCCCACTTGAGAATGAGTAAAAATGTTATAATGCCATGTGAAATCAAATGCGATAGTGTAATGAATACATTTGAATATTAAGGGAAAAACATATGTAGTGTTGTATTGTTAAAAACATGGTAGATATCATGTGTGGAATCTAAAAAAAATGGTACAGGAGTTCCTGTTGTGGCTCAGCATATTAAGAACCCGACTAGTATCAGTAGGATTCTAGTTAGATCCCTAGCCTCGTTCAGTGGGTTCCATGGCATTGTCGTGAGCTAAGACATAAGTCACAGACACAGCTCAGGTCCTATGTTGCTGTGGCTGTGGCCTAGGGCAGCAGCTGCAGCTCCAATTCAACCCCTAGCCAGGGGACTTCCATATGCCTCCCATGCAGCCCCCCACCAAAAAATAAATAAATATTAAAATTAAAAAATGATACAAATGAACTTATTTACAAAACAGAATAGACTCACAGACATAGGAAACAAACTTATGGTTACCAAAGGGGATAGTGGGAGGTCGGAGGAGAGATTTTTAAAAAAAAAAAAATCTCTAAAAAAAAAAAAAAATAGTGGTCATTCTCATAGGGGAAATTATGAACTCAAACTATTTTGTTAAAGAAAAGATTTTAGTATTTTAATTTTTTTGAAAGTTTGTGTTCATTTCCGTTTCAGACTTTTTGAAACACACAACACACACATACTTATAATTTTTCATATTTTATTTATTCATGCTTTTTGATGGCATCTTAAAATGAGACTTTTTGTCTCATTTAAATTTTTAAAAGATTGAGAACAAAATAGATAACAAGTACATAGAGTGTTTGTAGATGTGAATACATACATAAACATAGAAACACTGGTGTGTGTGGGGGTGTGTGTGTGTACATAAGCATATACTGATATATAGTATATACTGATATATAATCTCTATATAGCATATATATGCTCAGCTCTGTGTGTATTTGTTTTTGTATGTATCTGTACTGCTGGATGTGTGCATAGAACTGTGTATAAGCACGTATTTATAGTTTATTTAATTCTCATAATAACCCTATGAAATATATGCCATTATGTACTGTATTTTTCAGGCAGAAGAACTGAGACACACAATGTTTAAATAACTAGGCCAAGGTCACACTTATGGTGAATGATAAAGCCAGGAGTTATACCCAAACAAAATAGCACCAGAATTTGTTCCCTTAAGTATACATTCTATTCCCACCATATAACCTCATATAGGAATAACAAGGCAAGTAATTAATAATTACCTTTTGAAAAGTCAGTGTTTATGTAAGTGAAGATTAATAATTCAACCAGAAAGTAGAAATTGAAAAGAATTGTCAGGGTACTTTTAGTCCCCCATAAATGGAGTAGATGGCTTCCCACCCACCTGATGTCAAGTGAGAGGAACATCAAGAAGAATACAAATCAAACTCAGTAAGAGCTCCTTGCAGCTTGGGATAGAGACATTCACAATGTCTGATTCACATCTAAGAAATCTAAACAGCAAAGTCTGGCTAGATCAGTTTATGGTGGTATATTAGAGGATGCAAGTGGAAATTAACTCTACTCCACCAAGAGTGAATTTAAGATGCATATTTCTTCTGCTTCAAATTTGTCCCATATAATAAAGAGCCTGTTGCAGCTGGCTTAGACCTACTCCAGGAGTCCTATCTAAAAGATAGTGACTGCAGGAGAAAGAGATAATAAGGAGAAGCATCATGATTAACCACGGAGTGGAGATGTATAACTGTCAGTGTTCATAGATTTCCAAAGAATCTACAAAGCACCTTCATGCAACTAACAGCTAAACCATGGACAGAGGAAACCAATACTAAATTACATTGGTACCATTCATGTTATAACTTTCCTGACATACATTTTCACTGCAAATGATCCCAGTTATACTACCTTTATTTCAGTTTCTCAAACGTATCAGGTTTATCTCTACCTCACAATTTTTTTTATTAGCCATCTTTGCCTGGCATATTCTTTCCTGTGATGGTCACAGGGCTTCCCCTCTAGTCAGTCATTTAAATATTAAATTGTATCCCTTCACATAGGGCCTTAAGGATTTTGTTTGGGAGTCTGGTTTTTAATCAAAGTGGAAAATGAAGCCAAAGGAGGGTAAGCCAAAATGATTTTATTTAAAAAATGATTTTTCCTCATGGTCTGTAAAATTTATACACAGAGGTGGGGATCCAGGCTGACCCCTACCTCCCCTATAAATGTAAAATTCTCTTTGTAAAATATAAGTAATATGCCCACCCCCACCAATAACAGGGAGGTAGAGGTGAAGGAGGATGCCAAGAGGAAGGTTAAGATCTACCTCTCTGGGGAGGAAGAGACAGGAGCAGGGCTGGGAGAAAACATGAAGGCACCATTAGCACAGAGAAGCGAAGCAGAAAGAGAGTGATTAAAGGACAGCACCAGAGTGGGTCCTCTTAGGTCAGTGTTTGGGAGTGGATGTGGGGGTGTTCCCAGTGTCTTTGGTAGGAGCTGAAGTCTCCACCTGTGGGGGATGAGGATTGCACAGGAGTCATAAATAGGTGAGAGGGGTGACGTTTTAAAAAGTCATTCTGCTTTATGTGGAAAAAGCACTATAGAGAGAATTAATAGAAAGAAGGTGGCATAAGCAGATTCAGGTTATGTTTTGGAAGTAGAGCTCACAGAATTTCAGGATGGCTTGATTATAGGTTGTGAGGGAGTGAGGTTTTTGGCTTGAACAATTTAGTAATGGGAAGACTCACAGAAAAGAAGTTTCAGTATATGTTGGTGTGGTGAGTAGAATACTAACATGGCCCCCCTATCCCGTTGTGTGCATGCCTTGTACACAATCTTATTGTGTGTCAACGGGGACAATACATAGAATGGGATATCAGCCCAATGATTATAAATCAGTTCACTTTACATTGATAAGAAGGGAAATTATCTTGCATGAGCCTAACCTAACTACGTGAGTCCTTTAAAGGAAGGTGAAGTATCAGAGAGATGCTCTCCTGGAGCCTCAAACAAGCCTCAAACCAAAATGCTGAGGGAGAAAGAGGCCACAAACCAAAGACCTGAGGGCAGCCTCTCTCTAGAAGCTGATAGTTGTCTGTGGTTGATAAGTCACCAAGAAAATGGGGGCCTCAGTAATGCATCCACAATGAACTGAAGTCTGTCGACAATTTGAACGAGTTTGGGTGAGTATGCCAAGCTCCAGATGAGACCACAGTCCCAGCCAGCACTTTGATTTGTGCCTTGTATGATCCTGTGCCTTGTATGGACAAAGAACTCAGCTACTCCATATTTAGGTTTCAGACCCATAGAAACTGTGAGCCAAAAAATGGGTGTTACTTTAAGCTCCTCAGTTTGTTGTGATTTGTTACACAACAATAGAAAACTAATGAAGTTGTCAAGCAAGGGTTCCAACTGCACATATTAGATTTAAAATGCCTACTAGACATTTAGTAGGAAGTGTCAAGTAAGGAGTTTGTTACATCAGTTTGGATTTTAGGGGAGAAATACATGGTGACTTCAATTCAGGATCCTATCTAGGATATAATGATACATTTAATTGTCATGTCTCCTTCGGCTCCTCTTGGTTATGACAGTTTCTCAGACTTTAGTTTTGATGACGTCGACAGTTTAAAGAATATGGTATTTTATAAAATATCCCTCAATTGGAATTGTTCTGATGTTTTTCTCATGTTTACACTCAGATAATTTTTTTTTTGGAGAAATCCATAAAGTGTTATTCTTATTACATCATATTAAAGCTACATATTATCAGTTTGATTTATCATTGTCAATGTTAACCTTGATCCTGGCTTAAGCTCTAGTGTTTGTCAGGTTTCTCCACTGTAAAGTTACTCTCTCCCCCTGCTTTCCACATTAAACTCTTTGGAAGGAGTCATTATGCATAACCCTTGCTTAAGGAGTGAGGAGTTATATGCCTCTTCTGTGAGGGTATATTATCTAAAAACAATTTTTCATTTTAGTAATATACATGTATATATACATGTTAGTGTATAGTTTGATATTTCTATATATTTATATAAATTACTATTCAGAATTATATACATCATATGTTGAAATACATAATAATTCGTCTGTGTAGGAGATTTATTTATTTATGTATTTATTTATTGGTCTTTTTGTCTTTTTGGGGCCACACCAGCGGCATATGGAAGTTCCCAGGCTAGGGGTCAATTCGGAGCTGTAGCCTCTGGCCTATGCCGGAGCCACAGTGCAACTTGGGATCCTTAATGTCTGCGACCTACACCACAGCTCACGGCTACGCTGGATCCTTAACCCACTGAGCGAGGCCAGGGATAGAACCTGCATCTTCATGGGTCCTAGTTGGGTTCGTTAACTGCTGAGCCATGACTGTACTCCTCCATTTATTTATTTTTTAATCATTTGTTTGTATCAGCATGAATTTATGGACTCTGTTTTTTCCTTGGATTGTAATCCAATACAGTTTAGTTTTACTGTTCAAATTGTTCCAAGATTTGGCCATTGGGATCTTTTCACTTGGCTCCTGTATCCTTTTTGTCATGCCACTCATCATTCTGAGGTTTTGTTTTTTATATTCTTTCTTACTTTATACACTACAAGAGGATGTGCACTAGGAGATATTCCAGGCTCATTTTATATATTTCTTGTCCCAGTTCTAGAATCAGCCATTTTTTTAAGAATCCCAGGTTCCTTTTAATGGAGAAGAGTATTAGAAGCCAAGGTTTAGGCATTAAGGGTGCTCTCTCTCTCAAATGACAGAGTGAGATATATATTTATATACATATGTTTGTGTGTGTGTATAATATGTATGTCTGTGTGTATATATCTATATTAGCCAAAACATGGATTTATACTATCTCCAACTCTGAACCATTATCACATGAATCGCTGTAGCCTCCTCTCCTTACTTATCTATAGTCTCTTCAACAAGTGAGAAACTTGACTCCCATCTTCCGCTATGTACTTATTAATTGAGGTATACATGTGTTGTGGTTTCGGAATTGTTCATTTGTACCCTTATTGGGAACAACTTCATCAGGTAGAATACAGTGCTTATGTACAGTTCTTTTTGCCTTTGAGACTAAGTTTCCATTCTTCGTAAAGTCTTAATTCAATACTTTTTTCTTTCACCCCCTTCAATTAGGTTCCTTTAGACATTTGTAATACATTAGGTTCTTTTATAACATTCTATATTCCATCCTGGGATTCTCAGGTCCTCTAAATTATTTTTAAAATTTATATACCTTAAGGTTTATTCTTTTTGCTGCAATATTCACCCAATTTATGTGTACAAGTCCATGGGTTTTAGTATATTTGCAGTTTTTCAATCATCAGGACTTTAATTCTCAATATGACAGCCGTGGGCAAAATGGAAGTTTCTCTGTGTTGTGAGAATGTTTGCTGCTTTAGCCTGATGTATATATATCTGATTTCTACTTAATGAATAAGGACATTTAGGCATGCTGAACTTTATGTTTTGGTGCCTCACAGGTTTTTCAGCTTTGATGGTCAGCTCAAATCACATAAGTACTCATTCCATTATCAGATTTTCAGTCTTGCCCATGTTCCAATAATAAACCAAGAACTGTTTCTTAAAGGAAGACTAGTTACTTGATAAAAAAGGAGGTTGTTTCAAAGGTCATGAGACTGAGCTGTGATTTTCTCAATGTGAATTGCCATAGGCTCCAATCAGCCAGAGACATTTTGTGAATCATTTAATCTGCCTCATCATAAGAGTCATGTTGTGGAGCAATTTTTTCTTCATCTTGAACAGCTGGAGAGAGCACATTTGATTTGGTATATAATACCTCCCCAAAAATGAAAACAAAGATATCCTGCAATGTATCTCACCTTTTTAATAATGTTAGGATGTCCATTACTCAGAGAGGCAAACTAGATTACTGGGTTGGGTTTGGAAATAATGATAGGTTCCGAATTATGGAAAGAAATGATAAATAAACAGCGGCATTAGCCAAGGTCACAGTGAAGTTAGAACGTAGCTTGATGAGGTCAAGAAGTATAGCAAGCAGTCTCTGGGAAGAGGCTGCTAGACATATATCTTAAGATAATGGGAAACTATCTTTATTGTTAAAATTGGACTAAGGTGATTTTTTTTCCCCCGTGGAGTTTCAGAAATTAACACTTAGCTTGAGATTAAAGAGCTAAAGATGTATAGAAACCTTGTCCTTTATTTCCAGGACTGCATAGAATATTTAAATAAATAAATAAATAATTTTAAAATGTTCCTACAACATTAGAGAAATCATCCTCAAAAAATCTCTCCTTCATGTTTAAGCTCTAATTGCAGATATTATTGTATACTAATTAATTTGGTCCCTCTCTATTTGCAATTTGTATCAGTTTCTTAGGTTAAAATCTGAACTTTGTGCTTTTTCTAAATTATAAAAACAAGGAACCACCAAATTCCACCAGTATTTACTATGAAAATGAGGAACTATCACTAATGCTTATTATGGGTTCTATTATGGGCAGCAAAAAGTGGCCACACAGAAATCTACAGAGAAGGTAGTAAGGAAATAGGTAATAAAGTCATAATAGCCAATAATGCATGATCTATCATATTTCAGGTAAAGAAGAAGGCTAATTTAGCCAGACTGAATTTGTCTGGTAAAAAAAAGAAAAAAAAAAATGCCAGAGCAAAGATGAGAGAGTAACTACTTTTTCCATCTTGAAAACTATTTTTGTTCATGTTCTAGTCAACCTGTTAAACCAATCCATGATATGCTAACACTTCTGTGCATTTTAAAACATCTTTCTGTTTTGTCTCTAATGATGAAAATTCCAGGAATGTCCCTAAGGGAAGATATATTTGGCAGGTGGGGCCTCTTGGTATTTCTCAGATCATACCACCTACTCATATGGCCAGTCTTGGGTGCTACTGAAATCTAACTTAGGTATTTTTCGTAGGTGTAACTCTGGAGTTAAGGGGGGGATAAATCACTTAAAGTTGAAGCCCTCTCTCTTAAAATGACTTTTCCCTGATGATTTGAGAGAGCTCTGTTTGTTTTCCTTCAAATCACAATACATGTCAACATATTTGGGGTGAAGCTAAGCTAAAGATAAGGGCCAGGAATACAACTCAGTAGTTATAATCCTACATATTTGTAGTTTAAATCCTATGTATTTACTTACATGGGATTTTTTTCAGTGTGGCTTGTTAAAAATGGTACTAATAATACTATGATGATTAACTTTGTTGGACTATGGTGTGCCCAGATATTTGGTCAAACATTATTTGGGGTGTTATATAGGGCAGTATATCTGTAAGAGTAATATTAGATGAGATCAACATTTAAATTGGTAGACTTTGAGTAAAGCAGATTGAACCCTATAAGTGAGTAGGCTTCATCCAATCAGTTAAAGTACTGAATGAAACAAAAAGACCACTCTCCCCTGAGAAAGAATTCCACGACAGATGGGCTTTGGACTTGAACTGAAACATCAGCTCTCCTGGGTCTCTAGCCTGCCTGCCCACTGTATAGAGGTTGAATTTGCCAGCCTCCGTAGTCTTGTACCAATATTATAATAAATATCTTTATATATTCACATATAAATTTCTTTATATATAATTTATAATATATAACATTTCTATATATAAATATATATATATAAAACATGTTTATGTATCACTTCACATTTAACTTGATAATAGTTTCTAGAGTGACTTTCTGTATAATATTTAATCTCCACAGAATTTCTATAAGAGAGATAGATGTATTATCAATATCCTATTGTTACAGTTAGGAAAAAAAGATTTGGAGAGGTCATCCAAGTTACTCAAAACTCTACAGTCCATAGACAAAAAAAGACTAGATTTGAACTCCGGACTTCAGACTTCAAGTGCAGTTTTGATTTCACTAGACAAGCTGTTTAACTGGAAAACTGTTATTAGTCCCAGTGCTCAGGTTCCACTTCATACAAATTAAATAAGTATGTGAGGGTGGGAGTCAGACATCTGTAATATTTAAATATTCCCAGGTGATTCTGATATTGAACAAAATTTAGCAACTGCTAGTCTTTTCAACCACAATTTGGTCCGAGAATTACTTATTCCTTTTTGGAATACGTTTCTAAGGCACCATTAATACATGGTTTTATTGGTTTCTTACTGTGGATTTTATTCACACAAGTGGTGAATATTATCCCTAAACATAGAAACATAAAATTGAATGTAACTGGTAGGTTTATATCAGTGAAATCACATATGCAAGAAAAATGTGAAAAATAAGTTGGCATTTATATGTCCTACAAGAGAACTGATTAAATTCTTAGCTTCCTAATTGTTTCAACTTAGTTATCAAGAAAAATAAAAATGAAAACAAAAATGCTATTCCTGAAAAACTTTATCTTTCTAAGCCAAAATTCCTGTTTATTTCTTTTGGGAACTGCTTTCAAAGTTAGCTACTTATCTCACTCTCTTATTATCATCTCTACTCCTTTTCTGTTTTTTTCAAAGGAAATTTTGCTAATAAGATCAGAGGAAAACAAGCAACTTTTGCTATCAGTGAATATGAAAGAAGGTCATGGATATCAAATACTCTACTCTGTGCTTTTTGTAAATCAGGAGTCCAGGAGTCCAGGTCTAACTTGGCAGGATTGTCTGTGCCCAGTAGGCCAAGAGAATCTAATTCAGAATACTCCAGGAAGTCTGCCCTTGGAATCAGAGACTAGTATGATAATGCTTTTGTGGTAGTCCAAGTGGAAAATTCAGTCAAATGTCCAGGTTGCCCATCAGGTACAGGTTTTCATCAACAACAAACTTCAGTGGTTCTGGCTCTAGTCAAAGGGATAAGTGTTTTTTAAAAAACAATAATAAAAATAAAAGAATCTTAATGCTTCTGGATAAGTAGGACCTCTGAAAGAGCCAGAAGTTGGTAGCAATGGGTGTAGAATTCTGTGAGTGGCACTATAGCAAGTTAGAATCTTACACATAGCCAACCAGAGAGTAATCCTTTAGAGCAAGAATATGACTGAGGGAGTTCCCTTCAGGGCTCAGCAGTTAACGAACCTGACTAGGATCTATGAAGAAGCTGGTTTGATCCCTGGCCTAGCTCAGTTGGTTAAGGATTCAGCAGTGAGCTATGGTGTAGGTCACAGATGTGGCTTGGATCTCATGTTGCTGCGACTGTGGCGTAGGCTGGCCGTTACAGCTCCAGTTCGACCCTAAAAAGCAAAAAAAAAAAAGAATGCAATTGAGTCTTTACTCATTTCTGATAGGTTCTTTGACTATATGGCCACCGAAGTTCTAAAAGGTAAGGAAATAGCAATAAGAACTCCCAGATGATTTGTGAAAAATGTTTCCCTGATTACTTTCAATGAGGTTTGAGGAGGGGAGGCATTTTTCCTCCTTTTTTGCTCAAGTGAATTTGGGCAGGTCAGTTTCATTATTTTAAGTACAACCAGTAACATTTCAGCATTAAGAAAAACACATCTGTGTCCACAGAAGGTTATCACCTAGCTAATTTGACATGTGAAAACTTACTATACTAGAAAACCTCAGAGAATATGTCGGGATGACCTATAAGGGGAAATCTTCCTTTTAATAAGTGTACAACAAAATTCTCTTGAATGTGATCCAAGATAAATTAGTTTTATAGAATATTCTATTCTAGGGTGACTGGGGATTAGAATTGGCATTTGATTCAGAGTCACAAAATAAATTCTCTTCTGGGCTCTACTGCTGACCAACTGTGCACTTTCAATACTCTGCGTCTCAATTTCCTAATCTGTTTATAAATGGACATGAATGTACTTTCTCTGCCAGACTGCCATAGGTTAATGTAAGGGTCAGATATGAAAGATCTTTGCCAAAAAATAAAGTTGGAGGCATTACTTTTCATCCAGTCTTTCTAAGCATGTACTCTCACCTCTGTGAAAGAATGTAGAAAAATTCACCTATTGCTTTTGCCACGCTTTTAAAACAATGATGTATATATTTTAGGAGATACATTGCAGCATGCTGTAACACCACAGGATAAGTGTAGCATACTTTCACACAGGTCACTGTCACAGGAATGTTTGGGCAAAATTTGATACTTTAAGTAATAAAAATGTCCTTTATTGATCATTAGCATACACATTACTTTTATTTATTTTTTAATGATTTTTATTTTTTCCATTATAGTTGGTTTACAGTGTTCTGTCAATTTCTACTGTAAAGCAAAGTGACCCCCACACACACACACACACACACACACACACACACACACACACACACATTTTTGTCACATTATCCTCCATCATGTTCCATCATAAGTAACTGGATATAGTTCCCTGTGCTATGCAACAGCAGGATCTCATTGCTAATCCACTCCAAAAGCAATAGTTTGCATCTGTTAACCCCAGACTCCCAGCCTATCCCACTCCCTCCCCCTCCCCCTTGGCAACCACAACACGTTACTTTAAAATTTTATTTATTTATTTATCTTTTTGCCTTTTCTAGGGCCACTACTGCAGCATATGGAGATTCCCAGGCTAGGGGTCTAATCGGAGCTATAGCTGCCAGTCTGCGTCAGAGCCACAGCAACACGGAATCCAAGCCACGTCTATAACCTACACCACAACTCACAGCAACACCAGATCCTTAACCTACTGAGCAAGGCCAGGGATCGAACCTTCAACCTCATGGTTTCTAGTCGGATTCGTTAACCACTGAGCCACAATGAGAACTCCTAAAATTTTAAATATAACAAATGAGATTTCAAAGTAATCTTAACTAGTGGCAGGAAGCTTCAAGATACTTCCAGAAGAGAGATCAAATCAAAATTCTAAGTATGGTTTCTACTGAATGTGTATCACTATCATACCATCTTAAAGTCTAAAACTTTTAAGGTGAACCAAATTGTAAATTGAAACATTGTTAAGTCTGGGACTGTCTGTATATAAATATGAAGGAGTAGAGAGAAATTTGTTCAGTTCCCTTCCCCTTCATCTATTCACTTGGACAGAGTTTGCTGCTCTCCCTGTAGTGGCTTAAACTTTCATTCTGTAGAGAAGAAGGATCCCAGGTGGGATTTTCTATTGTTCCACAGCTGGACTGTTCCCCTCCCCCAGATCTGCACCTCAGATTAGACTTTCTATGCATCCCTGCCCTGCACATATGATGAGGTGTGTAAAGAAGACATGAATGGAATGCAAACTCCCTTTGTGTTCCTGGCTCTAAGATACTCCATACTCTCATGCTTTCCTACACTCAGATTTCAGCAGTTTGTTACAAATTTGGCTAAATTATTCATACCCACTTTTGAATGCTAGCTCCGTCTCCTTGCTGTGCTCTGCCCTGGTAAGCAATGCTTTTATCCTTTCTTTGGAAGTGCTTGTCGTTCCTCAGGTAGCAGGCTATTTGATCACCTTGCAACTTCAATTCTCTTATAAGTTCAAGAAAAGTCATGATTTAATAGATCTTCTGGCTTTTTCTAGATGTTAGGTTGGGCACAATACTATTTTCCACTTACTACATACTATGAAGTATGCAAGTTCCAGTTCTTAATAGTGCTTAAAGCATTTAAAACTTGAAAATTTAGCAAATGTAAGAATTTTAGTAAACTCATTTATATCAGTGTTCAAATGTTTGGGAAATTTTAATTTGTTAAATTCGACATTTTTCAACTTTCAATTTGAAAGAATTACAGACTAACAGGAAGTTGCAGGATTAGTGAAGAGAGCCCCATGTACATTTTACTCAGCTTCCCCAATGCTTATATTCCACCTAATAGTTTAATCTCAAAATCAGTAAATTGACCTTGGTACGGTACCCTTATCTAGATTACAGACCTCATTTAGATTTTAGCAGTTTTTACCTATACTCATGTGTGTCTGTGTGTGTAGTCCTATATTATTTTAGTTTATGTGTAGATTCATGTAACTACACAGCAGTACAGAAATTTTTCATTACCACCGAGGAACTCCCTCATGCCAGCCATTACCATCATCCACCTCTACCATCACTATCTTCTGTCAACAGCTACTCTGTTTCCATCTTGAACAGTTTGTTGGAGTTTCCATCGTGGCTCAGCGGGTTAAGGACTCAACATTGTCTTTGTGAGGATGTGGGTTCAATCCCAGGTCTCACTCATTGGGTTAAGGATCCAGCAGCTCAAATTCGCTGTTGGCCTGGTTATGGCATAGGCCTCAGCTGCAGCTCTGATTCGACCTTTGGCCCAGGAACTTCCATATGCTGCAAGTGCAGCCACCAAAGAAAAAAAGAAAGAAAAGTTTGTCATTTTTAAGACCTTACTTTTGCCACTTCAAGAATGTTACACAAACAGGATAATATAGTAGTAAATCTTTTGATATTGGCTTCCTATTTAGTTTCATCCAAGTTGTTGGATGTGTAACTAGGTCTGTTTGTATGTCTGAATAGTATTACATTGTATGAATGCACTACAGTTTGTTTACCCCTTACCCATTGAACTTTTTTTTTTTTTCCCCCATGATATGGGGTTATTTTCAGTAAATCTGCTATAAGCATTTATGTATAGGACTGAATGTGAAAATAAGCTTCTATTTCCATGGGGTAAATGTGTAGGAGTATAGGAGTGCAATTATTTGATCATATGATGAGTTTATATAGTTTTATCAGAAACTACCAAACTAGTTTCCAGGGTAGCTGTACCATTTTACATTCTACCAACAGTGTATTACAAGTTTAGTTTCTTTGTATCTTTATCAGCATTTGATATTTATCACTATTTTTCAATTGTAACCATTTTAGAAAGTTTATAGTAATATTCATTATTGTTTTAATTTTTGTCTCTCTAATGGCTAATGATTTTGAACATCTTTTTGTGTGCTTTTTGCCATCTGTTTATTTTCTTTGGTGAAAGGTCTGTTTACGTCTTTTGCCCAATTTCTAATTGAATCTTTTGGATTTTTTTACTTTTTTAAAAGTATTTTATATAGTCTAAATATGTGGTTTGCAGATATTTTCTTCTGCTTTTTAACTTGCCTATCATACATTTGATAGAGTTTTTTGCATAGAAAAAAACTTTCATGAAGTCCAGTTTATTTCCAGGTTTTATATCAAGATTTATTTATTTATTTTGGCTATGGATTTCTAATTGAAGCAGAATTGTTTGAAACATACACATTTCAGCTGTAGGAATGTTAATTGTTTAATAATTAAACGAATGTTATTTGTTTATAAAATCTGAAAGGGAAAAAAGCTACCAAGTGATCATCTTTTAATTTGGAAAAAGAAATATTTACTTTTAATTGTACTCAAAGGAATACAAATTTAAACCATAGTAGCATACAGTCTTTTCCCACTTATTGATGCTCTTCCTTTCTTTATATAGATATGTTTCTTGTCTATATCAGTTTCCTTTTCTAAAGAACTCTTAATATTTCTTTAAAGGCAGACCTACTGCCAGCAATATTAATATGTTGGTATCTATGATGATACTATTATGAGGAAAAAAAATAATTTATTGAGGAAATATTGCTAAAGAATTATGGCTCTGAAGAAAAGTAGAATGTAAATGAAACAACAATTCTATTATAATTTTAAGGATCATTAATATTTGATTTATAAGATTTCCTTGTAGAACAACACGTATTTCTCAAACAATGCTATTAAAAGTGATTGTTGAATTTCGCTTCTGCTCTTCCTTTTTTTTTTTTTTTTGTCGGGTTCAGTATTTAAATCTTAAGTGGCTATTCTGTTCTTCTTATGCTCCCTCTGTATTAGCATCTTTTGTAACTCAAATATGTAAGGAGGGACTTTCTCACTACTTGGTGTGCTTAAAATATATAAATCACTGCAACAAATTTTTTTTATTATTTTGTGTAAAGTAAAACCTAGAAAGTTGAAATTTTATCCAGTGGAAATGAATTAAATATTAAATTAAATAATGTAAAATCTTCCAGAAATAATCCTAAAGTTTTATATTTTTCATCCAAAGAAATGATATACTATTTAATCAAAATGAAAACATTATTAAGTGAAGCTTTACAACTTAAGATAAATTTACAATTTTAAAAATATTGAATTATTTATATAAAGAGGAGAAAATTGACACCTATTTATTTCTGTTATATATATAAAATGTGTATATATAAATATATTATATATATATATTTTTTTTTGTCTTTTGTCTTTTTTTTTTAGGGCCACATCCGCGGCATATGGAGGTTCCCAGGCTAGGGGTCCAATCAGAGTTGTAGCCACCAGCCTAGCCACAGCCACAGCAACATGGGATCCGAGCCCAGTCCATGACCTACACCACAGCTCACGGCAACGCTGGATCCTTAACCCACTGAGTGAGGCCAGGGATCAAACCCGAATCCTCATGGATGCTAGTTGGGTTCGCTAACCGCTGAGCCAGGACAGGAACTCCTATTTCTGTTACATTTGATATTTAAGTTAAGACTTGCCTAAAAATTAGGTCACCTTAAAGGTATACCTATATTTAGATCTCTAAAAGTAACAGCATTAGAGTTTCCATTGTTGCACAGTGGAAACGAATCTGACTAGGAACCATGAGGTTGCAGGTTCAATCCCTGGCCTTGCTCAGTGTGTTAAGAACCTGGTATTGCCGTGAGCTGTGGTGTAGATTACAGATGCAGCTCAGATCTGGCATTGCTGTGGCCATGGCATAGGCTGGCAGCTGCAGCTCTGATTAGACCCCTAGCCTGGGAACCTCCACATGCCACCAGTGTGGCCCTGAAAAGCAAAATAAATAAATAAATAAATAAATAAAAGTAACAGCATTGAAAGGGAGTATAGTATTTTCACTAAGGTAGAATTAAGCCCTATTATATTAGTAAATGTAACAGATTCAAGAAAATAAGTTTTTGAGTTTTATTGCAGATAGTATGTCTGATATATTGAGGAGTACTTAGTCATTATGAATAAATAGTTTCCTGGGTTACCTACAAGCTGCATTGTGTTCAGAATTATTAAATTGCATTATTCTTAATTTTGAAATAAATCAAGATTTAGAGAGGACTCTAAATTGTCAAATAATAAAGTTTATTGTATTTTTAGAAAGGTTATAAAATAAAGCTATATTTTTAGGACTGATATAGATATATATGTTATTTAGAAAATATGCTTAAAGCTACTTCTCAAATATCCATATTAGAATAAGCAGGTGGTATATATAAATGAACACTTTTACTAACTCCATGACTTTTAACCTTCTTTCTGACAAACTTCTAACCTAAATACTACAAGATGATTTTGCATATTATTTTCTTTGTACCTTTATGTTGAGAGAACAAGGAGAAACAAATTAGCTTTGTCCATCCCTGTGAGCAAATGAGAAAATGAGAACAAATCCTGAGAAGGTGTAGTTCAGAGAAGTACCAATTTAGGAAAAAGAGAAAACCATAAGAGCATTTCTTTGGCAACTTGCCTGTAGCCTCCCTCAGCAATTCTGATCCTCATACACTTACTGCTTCGCTTCATCTATAAAGGAAACTGTCATTCTTCTTTCTTCCAAGCTTATATTTAGGTTTTACCCTTCCAAAAGTGAAAGGACTACTGACCCTGATTGTGCCCTAAAAGCCAAAAAGAAATGTCCACACTTTCTCAAGCAAAGATTGGTATAAACTTCATACCTAATTAGTTCCATGCCTGGAATGAAGTCAGCACTGGTAAAATTGATTTTTCTCTAGGTTTTTCTCCACTGAACCAGCTGGTGTTCAGTGCAGGTGATAAAGTAATCAATGTTACTGATGAAGACTGACCTACTACTCTCTGGTGTATCTAAGGGATATCTAACACTACCTCTTTGTATGTACAGAAGAGATATTTGAGCCCAGAGCCCCACTTACTCTAATGTCTGTGCCCTGGAGTATTTTCAGTGGATCCTCTTCAGCAAGTAGTAAAAAACAACTGGACTGAGAGTTATTCTCCTGCTATTTGTTACTCACTTATGCATGTACTATTGAAGACTTTATTCAACAAGTTATGACAACTTATGGCAAACAAACCACAGGGAAAATCTTCGGTTTAATTTTTTATTTTATTTATTTACTTCGATTTTTTTTAGGCCCACACATGTGTCATATGGAAGTTCCTAGGCTGGGGGTTTAGTTGGAGCTGCAGTTTCAGGCCTACACCACAGTCACAGCAATGCAGCATCTGAGCCATGTCTGCGACCTCCACTGCAGCTCATGACAATGCCAAATCCTTAACCCACTGAGTGAGGCCAGGGATTGAACCCCCATCCTCCTGGATACTAGTCGGGTTCATCACCCACTGAGCCATAATGGGAACTCCCATGTTTTTAAATACTATTTCTCTAAAACTTTGAATATAGACTTATCTTCTTTCTAAAATCAACTCTAGGTAGTCCTATTCTTAGTCACTGTAGAACACAGTAGAATTTGTAAGGAAAAAAATGTTGACAAGGACTTTGTGGTAGGTGCATTGTTATTTCTAATTGATTCCCCCTGTATGTTGAGAGAAAGAATGAATACATTATCGCTTATTGTCATGTGACCTGCAACATTCTTCCTTGAAAGAATGTTGTACTCCTGCATCAGGCCCCCATTACAGCATGGTGATTAAGCCATGTAAGTAGCTCTAACTAGTGGATTATGAGTAGAAATGATGTATAACACTCTTGACTGTAAGTTGTAAGAACATTGCATGGTTACAACATTGCTCTTCCTTTTCTGTCATAAGAGCAAGATAGGGCTATTCTTTTATCTTGGGTCCAGCAGTTAAGACAATATGAGGCAAAGCACAATGAACTCTGAAGAACAAGTAACAAGAACAAGAAATCAGCCTTTATTGTTACAGGCTACTAATATTTGCGGGTTGTTACTGCATAATAACTTTGCAAAGTTATTAGCAAAATTAATATAAATTCAAAATGAGCTAAAGCACTAGTATGAACATTTGGGCTTTTCCACACCAATTCAAACTCTAAGATAAACTTTTCCTTTTCTTCTTTTCTCCCTTTCATTCTGCCTACATTCATGCTGTCTGTGTGTTTGTACATACACATACATAAAAATTTTGTTGTCTGTAGTAAAAGCAAATACGTTTTTAATAATTTTAAGCTGATCATTTAAAACACTGGACACTCTTAAGATGAAACAGAAGCTTGGAAAAACCACTGCAAAGTTAACCTTGAAAAATGAAAGAAACCAATTGAAAAAATGTAGATGGAGTCAGACCACTGGAATTGCTATGGCAAGCAAAATAAAAGTTTTAGTGTCTTTAGTTTGCTAAGTGTTCAGTTTTATTTACTCTCTTCCTCTCTTTCTTTCTCTCTCTCTGTCAGTAAAAAATGAGAGAAACTTTATGTAATCATTATATTTCATTCTTATCACTATTATACATACAGAAATAAGAATAGTAACACAACTGATCAAAGTAGAACAATATATTCTATCTCTGTTCCATGTGTGAGAAGAAAATCAATAATTATCACTGGAGTTGGTGATCTGGTATATTCTATAATATATATGTTACCAGTGATATTTCATATTTCATCCTAGTCAAGGAAGTGTGAAAATCCTTTGCCTAATTAGTCCCATTTTTTGTTTGTTTCTTTTCTTTTTTTTTTTAAACCCACAGCATATGGAAGTTTCTGGGTCTAGATTGAATCCAAGCCTGGCTGTGGCAACGCCAGATCATTTAACCTGCTGATCTGGGCCAGGGATGGAATTCACACCTCTGCAAGGACCCGAACCCCTGCAAGTGGGCTCTTTAACCACTGTGCCACAGAGGGGACTCTCATTTGTTTATTTGCTTGTTTGTTTATCAGTTCTTTTGGTTGCTGAGGGTGAGTTTGTATTTCCTGGACATGATGAGAATACACAACTTATTTCCATCCTGTTTACTGTTGTGCTTGTTCTAATCTAGACTAGGTCCACTCATGAATTCTCACAAATGCAAAATTGATTAAATCCCAAATTATATGCTTCAAAAATGTAAACAATGTTCTCTTTCTGGATTAATACAAAACAATATTTTATAATTCTCTTGGTATTTATTTATATGTGCTAATATATTTTTAATCTCATATGTATTCAGTGGAGCAAATTTATAAATTAAGATCATAAATAATAATCTCTGATCTCATATTTATTCTAGTGAATCAAAGGAAAGTAAAATATTTGTAAAGAATTTGTGTAGCTTTTTTTCTATGTCGCCCTTTTAAACTTCCCTTAGTATTCAAAAGATGGTAGTCTTAGGTACTTAAAATGAATTTATAGCAAGAACTTCCATTTACCCCACACATCTTTCGTTCCCTCTCCCTCTTCCTCTTCCTTACCACACTGTCATTCTCTCCGCACCCCCACCCCACCCACCCACCTCAAATGATGTGGAAACTTATGAGGAAAAAATAAAGCATCTTCTTTCTCCACGTTCACCCCATTCCCTAAAAGTCAGAAATCCTCATTATATTTTTAAAGGTCTGAGTTTCCACAAGTAACACATTCAAGACAGAAATGAACAATATTTTTTTTAGGCTGAATTATCCCAGAGAGGTAGGCAATGAAAGTGAGTTTTCAGTGGGAGTGAAATATGTGGCTAGTCCGAGAGTATGAAGTTACATGAGGTTTACAAAAGGGGCTTTGGCATTTCCGCTTGCTGTGAAAACCTGTGTCCGGATGGCACATGTTACCCCATGTTGGGAATGGGATTGGAGATTGCTGTGTGCTGCCACGTGGGGGCCAGTGGAGAGGACTGGGGTGACATGAATCTCTGAGTTTGACTAAACTCAGAGAGAACCAGTGCCTGAGGGGCAGTCAGCCTCACTGCTCAGTTGCAGCAATGTTAAACTAAAGGAGTCATGGTAAGGTGGAAATAATGATGGGCTGTTTTTCAGACATCACACAAAGTCAGGATTTTTTTTTTTTTTCATGAAGAAGAGTTTTAATACTGACTGAATTGAATTTATTGCCAGCAAGTTATGTAGCACTGTGGAGGAAATTTGATTTAGAAAGATGAATCAACATGAAATTTCTTAGATTTGAATATTATGAGGTAAAAATAATACCAATTATTTATGGGACAAATTGTGGATTATTAAAAAGTTTTGTGCCTACATTTATAAGGAAGACATAATACTGAAAATTGAGGGAAGCTAATTTTGAGATAGTAGACATTGCTGTGTTGGAGAGTTAATGCATAGTGGGCGCTCTCATAAAGCCCTGTTGGTTGTGAGATGAGATTAAATGTGAAGGGAGACTATAGAATATTTTAAGAACTGTGAACAGATATGTAGTGATTGAGAGAATGGTCAGTTAGGGAAGACAGGTTAACCTTTTCAAATTAACTTCTCTATGATTTTTAAGAGATTACAGAGAAGAAGGTGCATAAAAAAGGATATTTAGAAGACAAGTTCCTTGTCTTCTAAATTTCAGAAATAAACATTACCATCTGAAAGAGGAACACAAAGCCAACGTCCTCAGTGTCCTAGAAAAGTGTTTTTTAAATTGCTTTTTTTGTATTCATTAGGGAATTATGAAATTAGTTTAGAGAATCACAACACTAATTGTTTAAAACATCAAATGAAATACAATAGAATAAAATGGAAATATTTGGTAACATCACATATAGTAAGAGTCTGTGTTTTATTTTTATTATATGTATTTAGTATACCTATAAATACATATAAATTTGTGTAATGGATCACAATGAAAACTATTTCTGACTAAAGTTCAGATCAAATGAGTTGGAGACTCCTGTCATATTTTATGGAAAGTTCCATATTCTCCAAACTCAAATATCATTTACACATGGACTGAAATGTTATGACTAGAAGTGGAGAAGACTACTCTTCCAACAAAGAAAGTGATAAACTCTCCCAAACTGAGGATTTTGAAGAGGAAAAAAATTCTGGATTAATTGAGAAAACATTGGAAAGAATTCACTGCTGGAGGAATGGAAATTATTTGAGATCATGGAACACTAACAATGATGAAATGGGACGAAAGTCTCAGAGTTGGAGACTATTTGATTCTCAAAAGTATCCAGTGCTGTGGCTGACTGAGTAGTTTAGAACAAGCTTCTGGTCAGGGCAGCTTTTAAAATGCCAACCAGAGGGCTGGTTAAAAGGTTTCTACTTGTTGATTCTGAGGCTAGACAGTTTGGAGACTTGGCCTTGGTCAGAGGAGACATAAACCCAGGGAATGTGGCTCAGGCCCAGAGTGAACAGGCATGGGGAGGGCCTGCTCTAAGTAAACTCTCCACTGTGAGCTCCACCTGGTAGAAACGGAACCCCTTCTTCCAACTGTTTTCAACTTTAAAAGTTCATTAAAGAAGGGAAGGAGGGGGAAGTGGTTGGTGGTTCATTCAGGAGATGTCGGTCATGAGAAAGGATTTTAGATCCAACTTTGTATTCTACCAGCTTGGACAAATGGGGATTTAATATAACCACTGAAAACTTGATTGTTTTGTCTTTCTTTAAGCCACCTGTGGGTATGCTTCCACAGGTCCCTTGAGATCCCAATTTAGTATCTGGACAACCTCTTTGTCTGCCATTTTGGGGGGGCCTGGGCCATGACACAGAATTGAAGACTCTGAAGAGTTAGATGAATCTGAGTCAAGACCACTGCTTAGCTATAGAGAAGAGAACATTTCTGACAGCAGTCTAAGATTTTAGGAAAACGTAACAGGCATTTACTTTGTCTTGCTGGTAGAGAAGTTGGACATTTCATGCAGACTGTTCCTGCAGTTGTGAATGCTAAAACCTGAACAGCAGTAGGAAAAACTTCTAGGGCTGAGCTTGAGATGAGTGAAGAGGTGTTTAAGAGCCATTTCTAAGTCAGTTCGCTCAAGTAAAACTTTACTTTCCAGATATATGGTAGTTTTCAGAATTCTAAACTAGTATCAACATGGCCAAAAGAGCAATAGTAAAGGTCCTAACGATCATGAAGTACGGACTGGGCACTTTTCCTGGTTCTGTCGCAGAAACCTAGAAATTTTGCATGATTCCATGGAGCTGTTGTGGCGAGGAGACCCCAAAATGACTGAATTTCTCACCAGCTAGGTGGGTAGAAGCACAAACAGATTAGATTTCATGCAAAACAATGATAGAATATGAAAGTTTCTAAGCCCTAGTGTTGTGATGTGAGATCTCACACACACACATACACACACAAATATGTAACAACATATAAGTTTAAAATAAATTTATTTTTTGAATGCATTTAGTTATCATTTCAGGTCAAGTATATTCATATACATGAGGTTCAGTGTAGATAGAGTTTATGTATGTGACTCTTAAGTCAAAGAGCTAGGGCTTTTAATCTCAGCTCTACCATTCATTACCTATGTGATCTTGGACAACTTGTTTACCTTTCTGAGTTTCAATTTCTCACTCATAAAATGGGGATGATAACATTGTCAATCTAACTGTTGTTTTTGAGCACTAAATTTATTAGCAAGTTCTCTGGAACATGACACTTAATAAATATTAGGTCTTTAAATTTCTAGTTATTAAAACTAGTTCTTTAAAAACTAGGTCTTTAAAATTCTAGTTATTCAAACTAGAGTTATTTTCTTTACTATAGCATACATTTGATTTATAATGTTACTTTTTATAAATATTTTAATTTTCTTTTATAAATATGATTTTCTCTCCAAATTGTACTTTGTTCCTGACGTTTCACAAATTAGTTTTCAACCTGTACGTCTGTAGACTTTATTCTTCTATCCATTCCTCTGCTCCCCAAATTCTATGTTCCAGACCTAACCCGGGGCGTGTCTAGTTTTCTCCTCTTCTGATCCCAGTTCTGTATTTCTTTTGAGGCATGGAAATTTGGGGACACAATCCTACTTCTTGCCTTATGGTTGAGACTAAGAATCAAGTTTATACCTTTTCTGCCACTATGTACCTGATTCCCATTCTTGACACTGAATCCAGGCTGCTTAATTTATGCATGCAAACAAATAATTAATCACCTTCTCTGTGCCAAGCTCTGCTGACAACCACCAAGGACCTTCACAGCAAGAGAATCCGTGATTTCCATTGACCCAGCTACAAATCTTGCATTTCCATGGTATTAGCCAAAAATGCCTACTGAACTGAACTGGTTTGAGTAGTATTTCTTTCACTTGTAAAAGAATGTTCTGACTAATATGGGCTTCATCATTTACTTAATCCTTGTATAAAATAGAGCTCTGTTCTCTATCAATATAGTCTACTCCATTGATTAATCCATCCATACCAGTGCTTAACTACATTGTTTTAATTACTGTACTTTCATAATATATTTTAATATGTTACTAAAAGAGTTTTCCCTCACCACACATTCAAACTAAATAATTTTTTTGGATGGTCTATATGCTGATTTTTCCAAGTGAATTTTATATTTAATTTTTAAAAAAGCATAAAAAGGAACAAGAAAAGTGAAATATATGTTGGTCTTTTATTGAGATTATATTAATTTATGTGTTACATTTGAAACAGTGAATCTTTACAATATTGAATTTGACTCTTACAAGAGAAAAATATTTCTTTTTTTTTTTTTTTTTTTGCAAGAGGTAATTTTTTTTTTTTTTTTTTTTTTGGTACCTCCCATGTGTTAGGCATGGCTCTTTTTTTTACAAGTCAATGAATTTTATTACATTTATAGCTGTACAGCTATAAAATTGGGTTGTGATGATCAAAAAATATTTCTTTTAATTTATCCAAACCATTGTTTGCAATACTTAAGTGAATTTTAATGTTTATTCCATATAGTTATATTGATTTCTAGACTAATTTGTAATTAAATATTAATATTTTCTGCTCTTACACATAAAACCTTTTTTTTTTTATATTTCCTAACTGGTTATTGTTTGTCTAAGTGAAAAGTTTTGATTTTTGTACTATTCCCTATTAAAGAATTCTCATTTAAATTTCATCTGTTTTTTTATTATTTGCAGTGCTACAAACTATCACTACTAATAATAAAAAGTTTTGTTCCCTTATTTTCTTGTCTAATTACATTGATGCACTTTTGAAATACTTTAAAATAGTGATGATAATTGTCTTACTCTTGACTTTAATATAAATGCTTATAATGCTATACCATTAAGCATACAATTTTTCTGCTCTTCACGAAAGTACAGTAGATGTATAATTTTTTAAATGCCTTTTTGTATTACATAGAGATCTTTATTTGACTTCTTACTACAAGAATAATTGATACAGCTTTTCTGTATTACCTTTTAATAATTTTTTATCTTTATTTCTGAATCTTCCCAGTAAAATGAATGAGGAAGAATGGCCTGGTTTTATGCTGGATAATATAATTTGGAAATAGTTTTTTTAATATATGATATAGAATAACTTAATTGCAGAAAATTATCTTTCTTCACATAAATATACTTTATGAAGATAGTAACAAGAACTTTTCCCTCATTATTTTAGAAAGAAAATATTATTCTATATTACATATAAACCCTAAGACTTGAACAAATTTCCCAAAATATAACTAAAATATGAACCTATATAGGAGTAACAAACTGTTTGGTTAGGACCTAGTATGTTTAAAACACTGATTTGTGATCTACATACATTTTTATGGTTATTAATAATTAGTTACTTCTTATACAGAAAAATCTTTTCTTCCATTTTAACCACTTTCTCACTTATATGTATAATTTTCTTCAACATTTTCTCAAAAATTTGTGTACTAATTGCACAGCATTAGCAAAAAGCATAGTCATGTTTCAAGCATGGTGGCGGACAAGATACAATGTCAAAGAAAGAGTAACTTGGAGTATGACACTGTCTTGCTGTCTCAGCACCACCCGTATTATATCTATGTGTGATTCTGACAGTCTACCAGTTGTATTTACATTGTAACTTGAGTCTTTTCCTACACTTCATTTTCATAAAAGTATTTTATAAGCATTTGGGGGATGAAAACATAAAATTTTTCCAAATAACTATTGACCAAAATCTTTTTAGGGATTGACAAGTGCATTCTCTGAAATTTGGATTAAAAACTAAGAGGCTTTATCTTGGGAACTATTAAATAAAAAGTTTTTGGGGTATTTATTACTTATTTATTTGTTTAGTTATTGATTATATATTACCTTTCCTAAAGAATTCCCATGTCTCCTGTTTTATATATTACTGTAGGATAAATTTCAGAATGTTTATTATTGACTAAGACATTTTATTCTATTTCATGTATGACAAACATAAAATCTTCAAAAACCATATGTGAAGTGTCAGAGCTTTTAATAACAAATTTCAATTTAATATTTAAATGTTATTAAGAAATCTTTGAATGTTAGGAGTAAAATGCCAATGATAGGATAAAATATTTACATTTAAGATGGTTTTAGTCAAAAATAACAGAAACCAAGAACAAAGTGGAATTTATTGAGACAGTATTGACAACTCATGGGATCTAAAGCCTTACGTAGAAAGGTTTGATACAAGGACACTCCAGAAACTTTAGTAGCAAAGATGTTTGGACATCTTTTAGAATCAAAATTTATCATGTCCCGTCTCAACAAGTTCTCTGTCTTCTACCTCTTAGTTCAAATTCTAAGTTCCATGTTGGAGAGTTTAGACTAACAGTATCAGTTTTCTGCTATTGCTTTGATATCTGATGGCCACTATGAGTTGGTCATCTGATAGCCACTATGAGTTGGTCATCTGATAGAATTGTGGCTGCCATGAACCTATTCCTGTTCTTGAGTGACAATAACCATGGTGAATGGGATTTTTAGCTGCATGCCATATTTCAATTCTGATCTTGCTAGAATTATTTGTTATGTCCACTGTTCCCAATGTTAAACAGAATGATTTTGAATATTTATATTTATTAAAGATTTAATTCTATCTTAGCCACAAGTTTTTCGTGACAAATATCCTTCTTGAGAATTTTTTATATCTTGAGAAAATGAATTAGAAGAGTGTAAAACCAGCCTCTGGAACTTTTTCACAAAGAGTTCCTTTAAAAATCTAATATTAATAACTCTAAGTGAAAAAATAAATTATAAATCTACATGTAAATATATTTTAAAAACATTTATTCAGGTTGTGTGCAAAGCTTTAGGTAGTATGATGCATTCTAAACCTGCATCATCACCTTTAACCAAAATATTCATTTCTAGGGGTTAAAGAACATATAATTCTTTTAACTAGTTACTATGTTAGAGATGAAGAAAAACTTGATGATTTGGTAATGTCCTTATGGAGCCAATGATCTTATTTTGCAAATTGAAAAGAGCAGCACATGAAACAGCGTAGAGTGCTTTTTATTTTATTTTATTTTTTCAATGATTTTTATTTTTTTCCGTTATAGTTGGTTTACAGTGTTCTGTCACTTTTCTACTGTACAGCAAAGTGACCCAGTCACACATATATACAATTCTTTTTCTCACATTATTCTCCATCATGCTCTATCATAAGTGACTAGATATAGTTCCCAGAGCTATACAGCAGGATCTCATTGCTTATCCATTCCAAATGCAATAGTTTGCATCTATTAACCCCAGATTCCTACTCCATCCCACTTCCTCCTCCTCTGCTTTGGCAATAGAGTGCTTTTTAGCTTGGCCTAAGAGTTACAGGGAACAGCAAGGACCATGAAAACTCACATATAGTTCTTCACTATTTATTCATTCTTGCAGTTTTCTGAAAATTACATTAGGTCCTGCTTTTCCTACTTATCTTAAGGAGTAAGTCCATTGGAATAATCCGGTGATTAAAAGAGTTCAATTTTTTTTTTCTGCAGGAAGTGACTCATTTATTAAATTATATCTTACATTTATTAAAGTTTGTTTATGACTTATTTTTTCTATGCCTTTAACTGAGCTACATCAATTTATCTTTAAATCTTATCAACACTTCAAATTTATCTATTTATTAATAATTTATTGTATACCTATTGTATAAGTCAGGATTGAATTTAATTGACAGAAAATTGAACTAAATTAAGCAGAGATATCATTTCCAGAGAAGGAGTCTTATTATCTTTATGTGGGCCACATGCCTGATGCTGAACCAGCTATTGTTGCCAGGTGTGTATGATACTATGATGAGTCCTGACTGGGCTATTTGCCAAATTCAGGAAAGAGGCAGTGAGGGAGAGATTGATGATTCAAATATGAGAAAAAGGTGAAAAGGCTTATCTAGCCTGGAATGTAATTTCCATAGGGACGAAACTTTGCTTTTGTTTTTTATTTACTGTTTTATATGCAGTTCTTGGCTCAAAATAGATGCTTAATAAAGACATCATTGAATGAATAAATGAGTAAATGAATGAATAGGCAATAATATTTCCTAACACAGTGCACTACACCTGTGAGGTACTCTTTTGTTTTCTTATAAATATTTGCTTTATCTGGGGTCAGAGAATGCCAAAAAATTATTAAGTACTATGACTCTGTTTTTCATACTTCTCACCAGTATAAATAAAGTTACTCCATAGTTCTTTAGTATATATTGATTTTCCTAACTGCATTGGAACCTCTTTTGAGAACAAATTTGATCACCTTTGGAGTCCCGGTATGACAAGTAAATGTTTCTTTAGTTGAATCATGTTTGAATACAAAGGTGATGAAGATGAAATCTTACTAATCAAATAAAGGCCTAATTTGGTGAAATAAGCTCTAGTCCTGGTAAAGCTATATTTTTGTTGAATCTGTATTTTTAAATTTGCTACATTCTTGTGTTTATTAATTTACCTTGTATATTATTTCTTCTGTAAGATCTAGAGGTATGATAGTGAATTTAAATGAAATTGCCAAAATCACAGAACACTTATCTAAAACTTCTATTTCATAGGTGATATATTTATATTTTTATTAATTTATTTAGATGATTACAGCAAGTACATTAAACATACAAATGTTAGAACTTATTGTCAGCATCTGTGTTCTTTGAGAGTGAACTGTAGTCTTTAAGAATGTGCTTCCTTGGAGTTCCCGTCGTGGTGCAGTGGTTAACGAATCCGACTGGGAACCATGAGGTTTCGGGTTCAATCCCTGGCCTTGCTCAGTAGGTTAAGGATCCGGCGTTGCCGTGAGCTGTGGTGTAGGTCGCAGGCATGGCTCAGATCCCGCCTTGCTGTGGCTGTTGTGTAGGCCGGTGGCTACAGCTCCGATTCGACCCCTACCCTGGGAACCTCCATATGCCGCGAGAGCGGCCCAAGAAATGGCAAAAAGACAAAAGACAAAAAAAAAAAAAAAAAGAATGTGCTTCCTTTTCTATACTTCTTCTAGTGTTCATCAAACCTCAAGTAGATGAGAATTCAAGTGACACCTGACTTCTATTTATGATGTAACCATGGATTAATTGCACATGTAGATATTAAGTTTGAATTTCTTCATTCGACATTTTTGTGCCTCCCTCCATAATTTTCTTTCTAATCACATTTTAATATTCTATTTTTTAGAATATTTTATAGCAGTCAGATATGATATAACATTATTACTAATTAATGGTTATATTGCATGGTACTAGGTATAAACTTACCTAGTAAGTTTACTAGGTATTCAAGTATTTTTACTTGAATTATACTGCTTTGATTAAAAATATTATCCTAATATTATGAATATTTTATTCTTGAAAAATCTGAATTGCCCGCTTATAAATGGAAACCAGAGTCTTTGGGAGGGAGGCCTTTGGCAAGGCAGTTATTTTACACAAACAACTGAATCCGTGGGAGGGGACCACACGAAGCCTGCATCCCCTTTTGAACCCCCAGTAGGATCCTCCAGGGAAAGTCACTGACTGAAGATTGTTTAAATGACAGCGGTAGGGTGCACAGTAACGCTGCTCCTCAAAGGAAGCATCACCTTATCTGACCTAGTCTTGGAGTAAATCAGGCGCCTGCCTCAGCCACTTGACGATAATGTCTCGAACCATTTCCATTTTTTAGCATTCAGAGCCATTTGAGGACATCTTTTTTTTTTTTTTATCAGATCTTCATAGGGTATATTTTGTTGAAAACTTAATATGAACATGGTCTTTGGTTGGACCTTAGCCTTTGACAATATATGACTCCAAGAATTTCTACTGTTCTGTGATGTATTGGTCCTTGAGGCATACATCAAATACCTCAGTGATGAGATCTCACCATGTGCTCTTATCTGCCTGAACTATTTGGTAGAGTAAAAATTATCTTTTGGTTTTACAATCAGTATTTAAGAGTTCCCTGTTCATTTAATATTTTGTGAGTCATTTTTTTATGTTTTGTTGTTGTTGTTGTTGCTGCTGTTGTTTTTGTAGCTTCTTAATTTAAGGAACTGTGAAGCCCCATTTGTGAAGAGAGCCGTCATGCAGGTCGAAATCTAGGCAATTACTTTGTTCAGTTTGTGCAAAATGATCCTCTTGGTGAAGTGTTGCAAATGTAAAGAGCTATGAAGAACATTGGTTATGATTATACAGCATGTTCAGTTGTGATTCTGTTCATCTCTTCACTGAAAGATCAGTGGTTAAGCGTTTGCTGTTAGCTGCCAGAGTCAACACTCATATTTTTCTTTCCATTCTGTGAGAAGTACTTCAAACATTATTATTCATAAATGCTTTTACTGCAGCCTGTTGGTCTGGACTAAAAACACATTATTCCATGTCCTATTAAGAATTCCAACCTTGAAAGGTCAACAGTTAGGTTTATCACAGTGTTTATGGAGGTGCTGATTATTTACTTAGCATTGTAAAGTAACTGAGATCCTTTTAATTCATAAATTAGAATATATTATTGTTACAGTAATTAGCAGTGTAAAATCATTATGGTTTATCCATTAGAGGATTTTTTTTCTTTTTTATGGTTTTTCATTCATTCTTCTGTATGTAAAAGCAAACTGATGGTCTGAAAAAGTCACAAACACACACAAGTTGGCGAATGATAGTATTCATTTCCCTCATTTGTTTTTGCTTTTATTTTAAAAGATTTGCTTACAGCACATTGAAAATAACTTTTAAGCCAATATATAAATAAATTTCAAAAAGAAAACTCCTGATTGACCATTAATCATGGAGTTCCTACAGTGTCTTATCTAGATTTATAGAAATAAGTAATATATAGAAGGACGTTTTTTCATAACATAAGCCACAATACTTTAGAAATACCTGTTTTTTAATTTTGATTTTATTCAATAATAAATTAATTTAACATGGATAGAGATACTGAACAGAGCAATATACTGTCATAGTATTCAGAGTTAGCTAAACTGCAGAGTGTGAGGATAAAAGACTCTTCACTTCTGACACCAACTAAAAGTTCAGGAGTTTTCCAGATTGCTCAGTTTTGGTAATTTGCTCGAAAGACTCACAGCACTCACTGAAAAGTATTTTATTCATGTTTCTATTTATAGCAGAGAAAGGATAAAGAAAATCAGTCAGAGAAAGAGATGCATAGGGCAAGTTTGGGATGGGTCCAAGCATGGAGCTTTGCTTTCTATGTTGAGTTATAAATGACATTATCATCTCCTGACCACAATATGTGAAAATATGCACAGAGTAATGTTAATCAGAGAAGCTCACCTGAGCCGTTAACATCCAGAGTTGTTACTGGGGTTTGATTACGTACTGCCCGCATGACTGACCTTTGGTTTCTAGCTCTCTTGGAGATCAAGGTAATATATTTAGTCCTCAGTTCTTCCAGAGGTTGGAACTTCTGAATGACCCAAAGTCCCCATTGTACATCAACTGTTAGACTGTCTTGTGGCCAAAGATCCTAGGTAAATAAAAAGCAGAATATTCTAGTAGCTTAGAGATCCCCTCCAATAGCTGAGGGCAAAGACTGGATCTCTGAGTAAGAGTAATTCTTCACTACACACATAGATACCATTTTAATTTTCATTTTGGTCTGAAACGAGGCAGGGCAAATGTAGAAAATACTTAGGTAAAAGAGCTAGAAAGCTAATAAATACCATCTGGTATTTTTTTTTTTTTAATGCCTTGGATTATATAAGGCAAAGGGGATTTAGTAATTAACTAATGGTCCAAGTTCTTTCATTCGCATATGAGAATATTTAGAGAAATAAAAAGGATATCATGGAGCTCCCATCATGTCACAGTGGAAATAAATCCAACTAGGAACCATGAGGTTGTGGGTTTGATCCCTGGCCTCGCTCAGTGGGTTAAGGATCTGGTGTTGCCATGAGCTTGTGGTATAGGTTGAAGACGTGATTCGGATCTGGTGTTGCTGTTGCTGTGGCATATGTCAGTGGCTATGGATCCAGTTTGACCCCTAGCCTTGGGACCTCCATATGCCGTGGGTACAGCCCCCCCCCCCCCAAAAAAAGCACACACACACACACAAAAGAATATCACAATGTTTTTGGTATGTCACAATGTTTACAGAACAGCAGTAGCACCTAGGAGTCAGGTTTTTTTCTTTGTTTATATCTTTATTTAGGGCTATCATTCTTTTTGGGGTAATTTTAACAGCATATGAGGGTATTCTGGATGATATTTTTCTTCTAGTAGCTCAAGTCACTGAGGAGTGCATTCATAAATGTTTATAGGGGAAGAATTCATCTTCACTATGTAACAAAGACTCTAGACAACTTGGAAATAACAATGACAACAACAAAACCCAAGAAGACACTAATGAAACATAAAGATTGTTAGCTCAAGGCTATTAGGATATAAGATAATGTCTTTATATGAAATTCTTTAAATGAATAAATGTTCAATGTATATCATTGGCTGAAATAATGCCTAGCATTCAAAAGACATTAGCTTCAGGAAACCTAAGTTGAAGAATATTTAAAAATCAAAAGGCCCTGGTACCTGTTTTATAAAAAAAATAGTTGTGTAATTGTTGTCAAGTACTTCTCTAAATCTAAGTGACATTAGGAAAAAAATGAGGGGGCTTAAGTATCAGTGGCTCTTACTTTTCTGGAGTTAGAGACTCGTAAGAATTCAGTGAAGTTTTGCATCCTGTAAGAAAATGCACAAGTACACTTATATACACAATTTTTATACACCCTCAGCAAATTCAAAATAATTGACCCACATCCTGAAATCCAGTTTAAGAAAATCTAGGATTTGGTGATCCAAAATATCTTTCAGGCTTAAAATTTGAGATTGTTTTATAACATATTACCTAAGAATCATATGTAAAATTCAGGTTTTTTTAGTCAGATTGATACATACAACAACAATATTCAGTTGTTCTCAGACCACCCAGAAGTATTGATTAAGAAACATTGGAGAGAATCCAGAAATCTAAGTTTTAATGAAGTCTCCAGATGATGCTGATGTGTGCTCAAGTTTGGGAGCCACTGGCTATAAGAATAAAATAAGTAGAATTGAAAATAAAATATATATCTTAGGCTAAACTTGATAGTATATGTAGAACGATAATGCCTTAATGGGGGGGGTACAAGGAAAATAAAGTCACCATCACATATGTTAAATAAATTCAGCTATTTTGTTGGCATAATAATGGTTTATAAATTGTAGTTCATTGGAGTTAACAAATTGCTTTCATATATATACCATATTGGCTTCTCATGTTAACCCTCTGAGTTAAATAATACAAAATTTGTTCCCAGTCTATAAGTGAGAAAACTCAAGATTTTGTCAAAGTTCACCCAATTGGTGATGGTATTTGAACTCCCCTCACCCCAGGGCTCCTTATGACATGCCACAGTATAAGACCCTTAAAAAGTAGACATTAAGGAGTTCCTGTCCTGCCTCAGTGGTTAATGAACCTGACTAGTATCCATGAGGAGGTGGGTTTGATCCCTGGCCTCACTAAGTGGGTTAAGGTTCTGGTATTGCCATGAACTGTGGCGTAGGTTGCAGATGGGGCTTGGATCTGGCGTTGCTGTGGCTGTGGAGTAGGTCAGCAGTTGTAGCTGCAATTTGACCCCTATCTGGGAACGTCCATATGCCATGGGTGTGGCCCTGAAAAGACAAAAAAAAAGACATTAAAATGTGACACATTTTATCATTCTACAACAACATTTCCAACTTTGATTATTACTCCTAATATTAAGTGCAATAGTAAAGCATACTAGAGGAAAGACCTTTACTTGTTAGAACTTTGATGATTTGCCTGGTATGATCTAAGAAAATTAATCTCCTAAAACCACTACATTTAAAATTTACTTATTGTATTGTTGAGGTATTGTTCTGTTGTAAAATTTATCATGAGGTATAGCTATTTCAAGAAAAAAATGCACAATTATTTTAGGGTGTCTAATGGAAAATAGTTGTTCCCTCATTCCTTCGATATTCTTCAGTTTTACAATCTGAGATGATTATTTTCATCTCCTTTGTCTCTTTCTCCTGATATTTATTTGTCCATGGAAAAATAAGATATTTATACTGCTTTTAAAAAATAAATTATTGGTTTTAGATGTTGTAAAGAAAAACTATGTTTTCATTTACATTAAACACAATATTCTCTGAATACTGCTTCACTTCTGACACAAGGTATGTGGGTTTTCTGTATATCAAATAATACTGTGATACCAGCTGGATGTCCTACAATTTAACTCAATTCTGACACTATCTACCTGGAGATAGCATCAGATCCTACAGGTTAATGGTTCAGTCCTATAAAACTCCCCCCCCCCCAGATGCCAGTTGCAAATTAAAATTGTCACCAGTGACTCTGACTGACTATGTAGATTGGTGGTTCCCACACCCCTCTTCTCCAATTCAATTAATTTGCTAGAATGGTTCTCAGGGAAGCACTTTCCTTACTAGATTACTAGTTTATTGTAAAAGGATAGCACTCAGGAACAGCAAGATGGAAGAGATGCCAAAAGCAGGGTATGTAGGAAAAGACAGAGTTTTCATGCCCTCTTTGGGTGAGCCTTCACCCAAACCTGGAAGCCCTTGCAGCCTACCTTTTGGGTGTTTAGTGGAGGCTTCATTACATGGGCGTGATGGATGAAACTTTTGGCTATTGATGATTGATTCAACTCCAGCACTTCACCCATCCTGAGCATGAGGGTGGAGCTAAAATTTCCAAACTTCTAATTTGATTGGTTGCCTGCGGCATATGGAGGTTCTCAGGCTAGGGTCTAATCGGAGCTACAGCTGCCTGCCTACACCAGAGCCTCAGCAAGGTCAGATCCGGGCAGCATCTGCGACCTATACCATAGCTCATGGCAATGCTGGATCCTTAAACCACTGAGCGAGGCCACAATTGCAGCTCAGATCTGATCCTTGGCCTCAGAACTCCATATGCCATGGGGTGGCCAAAAAAAAACAAAGTAAAAAAACAGTGTGTGTATATATATATATACACACACACACACACACACACACACTTATATACATATAAACAAGTACATATATATATATATACACACACATATATAAACAAGTATATATATATACTTATATATATATTTGTATATATAAAATTTGTGTGTGTGTGTGTGTGTGTGTGTGTGGTTGTACCAGTTTATATTCCCACCATCAGTGAAGGAAGGTACCCTTTTCTTCATACCCTTTCCAGCATTTGTTATTTGTTGACTTGTTAATGATGGCCGTTCTTACAGCTGTGAAATGGTACTTCATTGCAGTTCTTATTTGCATTTCTCTAATAATTAGTGATACTGAGCATTTTTTCATGTGCCTACTGCCTAACTGTATGTATTTGGAGAAATATGAATTTAGGTATACTGCCCTTTTTTCAGTTGGGGTGTTTATTTTTTTGTTGTTGAGTTTTATAGGCTGTTTGTATATTTTGGAGATTAGACTCTGTCTGTTACATCATTTGCAAAGATTTTCTCCCATTCTGTGGGTTGTCTTTTCATTTTTTTTTAGTGGTTTCCTTTGCTGCAAAAGCTTTAGAATTTAACTAGGTCCCATTTGTTTATTTTTGTTTTTATCGTCTTTATTCTAGGAAGTGGATCAGACAAGATGTTGCTGTGATATATGTCAGAGTGTTCCCCCTATGTTTTTCTCTAGGGGTTTAATAGTATCTGACCTTACATTTGGTTGGGTCTTTAATCCATTTTTTATAATGATTTTTATTTTTTCTATTTTAGTTGATTTACAGTGTTCTGTCAGTTTTCTACTATACAGCAAAGTGCTTTATGTATGATGCTACAAAGTGTTCTAATTTCGTTCTTTTACATATAGCTGTCCAGTTTTCCCAGCACCACTTTTTGAAGAGACTGCCTTTCCTTCACTGTGTGTTCTTGCCTCCTTTGTTATAGATTAGTTGTTCATAGTTGCTTGGGTTTATTTCTGGGATTTATATCTTGTTCCACTGATCTATGTGTCTATTTTTGTGTCAGTACCTGTCACTGACTTAATCAGTTTCTCCTTGTATTTCTGTCAAGTTTTGTCCTCATATATTTTGTGGATATGTTATCTGGTATATTCACGTTTGTAGTTTTTGCTTCATCCTGGTAGATTAAAATTTTTATCATAATAGATTTTTCCTTTATATTCATAACAGTTTTTTTTGCTCTGAAATGTGTTTGTCTGATAATAATAGATTAGCATGCTCTTCACTTTTACAAGTATGAACTTGGTATATATTTTATTAGTTCTTTACTTTCAAACTTTCTGTGACCTTATGTTTTGGATGTACCTTTCCTAAGTATCCTTTATATAGATTTAGTTTTTAAATATATTATGAGGAGTTCCCGTCATGGTGCATCAGAAACAAATTGAACTAAGAACCATGAGGTTGCTAGTTCGATTCCTGGCCTCGCTCAGTGGGTTGGGGATCCGGCATTGCCCTGAGCTGTGGTGTAGGTCACAGTTGCACCTTGGATCTGGTGTTGCTGTGGCTGTGGCATAAGCCAGAAGCTATAGCTCCAATTCAGCCCCTACCCTAGGAACTTCCATATGCTACAGGTGCAGCCCTAAAAAGACAGAGACAATATATATATATATATATATATATATATATATATATATATAGTGATAAAATTTGACTTAACTGTAACATATTGCCTATTTTACATTTGCTATAATTATCAATATTTTTGTTTCTATTTTTTTCTTTGTGTTTTTCCTAAATTTACTTTCTTTTACTGTCCTTTCTTGCTGTTTTTCAATTGATTTATTTTTTTATCTGTCCACAATGTTCAGTGTTCAATAAATCTCCATTGGTTTTCTTTGGGAAAAGGCAAGAAGAATCACTAGGACACACTTGCATGGTATTTGTGGGTCCTTCCTTATGGGTACCTGGCCTCGACTATATTCATTGGATTCTGAGTCTGAGAAATGGTTTATATTCAGAAACTGGGCAAGGATGAGAAGTTTCCCTTTTTTGGGGAGGGGGTGTTGTATAAACTAAGCCATACACTTTTTGTCCTCATCTATCTTATCTCTAGGAATATCTGGTTTCTACTCAGACCTTCCTGCTATTCATGATAAATAAGCTCATTTTGCTTCTGATAATTAGTATCACCTGGACTCTATTATTTTGAAATCCTATCATCTCTATTGATATTAGGATTCTAGATCTATAACAATCCAGGCTATAGATGACAACTACCACTGAGCTTCTCAACAATGGTTATACCTTCTCAATAAATGGAGCTCTTTCATGGAACAAGCAGATTAGTGAATTTCTTGTATCATGCATTTTATTCACTGTAGCATGCTCAATTTTCTTGAGTCTTTTGATCCCTTCTTCTATCATCTACTATAGTAGTAGCCACCTGGGTGACTTGCCCAAAATCCATTGGCCAAAAGAATAGAGCTTGGGATTGGATGCTTGTGAAGGTTGTGTGTTGTTTTAAGAGACAACATTTTCTGTATGTTCTTAATATGGAAGATACTAGCCTTTAATTGGGAGGAATGAGTTACTTCTGCAGGATGTTTCAGGGGAATCTGGAGATTCAGTGTATTCACTGCATCAATGCAGGGAGTTCAATCCAAATCAGTGCCCTACATCTCTCTAATTAGGAACCTGACCTTGGCATAACAGACTAGCTGAACTTGACAATGCAAACTTCTTTTGAACTCTGCTGCCCTTATAATTAAGTTCTAGGCCTCATCCACAGCATTTTTTCTGCATTCCCATGACAGGAAATTAGACTTTTTATGTGATGCCAAAAAGGCCCTCACTTCACACTTTGCCTTCAACTGATGTTTAATAACCCTTAGCCTTTTATTATCTTCCTCTAATGCATCAATATTGCCCAGAAATACTCTGATTCTGTAGTTCTTACACTTACTACTCCCACTGCATCTCTCATATACCTACTGAAACTGCTGGTGCACCCCTTCATTTGGTACTCTATCCAAGATCATCCACTGGTAAAAATGTTAAAAATAGCACTGATATGACATAACAGGAACCATTACTTGTCTACTTACCACTAGTGATGGTGACCTCATTGCCAGCCAGCCAGTGATGATCCAGCTATGAATCTCTTTTTGGGTCTGCTTCTTAGGATCACACCTCATATCAATTGCCTTACTTTTCTTTCTTAGGATGCAAGCTCTGAAAGGGAGACTGAGCATAAGATATTTATTTTGGAGTGTGGCTTGTGTTGTCTACTGCATAATAAAAAAACCTTAATGGGTTAAGAAAAAACCCATTTTATTGTATCTTATATCCATATTGGTCAGGATTAAGGGCAGAGCTTAACTAAGTGATTCTTTTCTTCTTGTGGTTTTGGTAGTCACTTGAGGGTATAGTCACTTGGCAACTGAACTGGTCTGCAGATCACTCACATGCCTTATGTCTTGGCAGTAAGGATTATAGAAGGCTGTTTAGTTGAGTTCTTATCTCTTTCAGGATAATCCCAGGACTTCTCAAATTTCCTAGTACCCTTAAAAGACTAGTCCTAAACTGGCAGTGTTCCTTCCATTACAGTCTGTTGGTCAAATTAGTCATAGATAGCTCAGGTTCAAGGGGAAGAAACGTAGATCTTACCTCTTGGTGATAAGAATGTCAAAGGATTTGTTGCCATCTTTAACCTGACACAAATACTCTCAGGGACAAGGCATATTTGGGAACAGTGGAAGCAGGATTGTGTAGAGAGAGAGGTTAAACTACAATGCATTTGCAACAAAGGCCTCAACTAGTCCCACTGGGAGTTCTGAAGCTAGAATGGCCATTTGAAGTTGCCCTGAATTATGGCAGGCAGGTCAAGTTTGTTGATGGCTACCTTGGGCCAGACATTTGATATAGACTCTCCCTGAGGAAGGAAGGCGTGTAACTTTTGGTTGAAGAAGCTCTCTTTGGCCTAGGACAATTCTTAGAAATTAAGTTGTAAGCCATTATCAGCCAGCACTCTTGACAATTCCTGACAACTCCTGACAACTCAGCACAGTTGTCATGAAGGGGCCATGTGGGTGGTGCATCACAGCATCCATTACATGTGTCAAGAAAAAATTGAAGATACAACATCAGCCTAAATACATGAAATAAAATAGCAATATTGAACATTAAAATACCGATATGAAGGAAAGGGTTAAGATAAATGCAAAGCATGCATTGTATAAAAGAGATAAAGATGTTAAAGAAGAGATGACTCAGTAAAGTATAATTAGTACTTCTGAAGGCAGAACCCAATCAGTGGAACAGAAAATGATTTATAAAATATATATCAAGATGAAATCAGGAAAGATATTGTTCTGAAGATGAAAAGAGCACATAGTATGCAAGGAATTTAGTCACAGCCTCCTGAACATAAACACGTGTTCATTTTATTTTATTTTATTGATTTATTTTATTTTGTTTTATGCTTTTTAGGGCCATAAAACATACCTGTGGCCAGTGAAAGTTCCCAGGTTGGGGGTCAAATCAGAGCTATAGCTGCTGGCCTGTACCACAGCCACAGCAATGTGGGATCTGAGCCATGTCTGTGACCTATACCACAGCTCACATCAATGCTGGATCCTTAAATCACTGCGTGAGGCCAGGGATGGAACCTACATCCTCATCGATAACAAGTCAGGTTTGTTACCACTGAGCCACCACAGGAACTCCTAAACACATGTTCTTTTTAAACTCTTGTATTTCAAAAGTAAAAATAAAATTCTTTACTTTTACTTCTAGTAAATGTGAGATTGAGTTCTTTCTCATTTTATTCCAAGGTATCTTATAAAAATAACAAGGCAGGAGTTCCCGTTGTGGCTCAGTGGTTAACGAATCCAACTAAGAACCATGAGGTTGCGGGTTTTATTCCCTGGCCTTGCTCAGTGGGTTAAGGATCCGGCTGTGGTGTAGATTGCAGATGAGGCTCGGATCCTGTGTTGCTGTGGCTCTGGTGTAGACCGGCAGCTGCAGCTCTGATTCGACCCCTAGCCTGGGAACCTCCATATGCCGCGGAAGCAGCCCAACCAATGGCAAAAGACAAAAATAAATAAATAAATAAATAAATAAATAAATAAATAAATAATAACAAGGCAAATTAAAAAATAAAAAAATCCTGCAATTTCCTTTTATATTGATGCTAGAAAACAGACATGCCCCATAGATTTTAAGTGTAAAATCTGCTAAATTTAGCTAAGATTGGCACAAAACTGAATGTATTTCAAGGTAGCACAAACCACATGGGAGAAGAGAAATAGGAAAGTCCTTCAGGAGCAACAGGTTTCTGGAAAGACCAACATGAAAAAAGCTCTGTGGAATCTGAAAAAAACAAAACAAATTAAAAAAAAAAAAAAAAAGTCAAGACAAATGAGTTAAAGTGCATGAAAAAATAACGGATCAGTGGTGAAATGTCTTAGATAATCCAGTAAAACCACTTTGTTGAGGAAACTCCTGCAATAGCTAGACAAAGAAAATCTAGTTTATTCCCACAGTAACCAGTAAAATTGGAGCTGGTTCAGCATTAACACAAAACTTACTAGAAAAAAAATTAGAAAAAGATTTTCTCAAAGTCCACCTCACAAAATGAGAAAGAACAGATGAAAATTCCAGCCAGCTATTTTATTATAAACTACAAAGAAAAATGAAATAATCACTTCTATAAAGGGAAACCTCAAAGTGAAAACTGAACATTTTAGGGAAATATAGTGAGAAAGCAGGAAATGTGGAAACGTACATTGGCAAACTAAGGGAAAAAGTAGGAGCAACAAGAACAGCAACAAGAAAGAAACACAGATATGAAGTCAAAATTGACAGCAGATTAAAGCAACATAATCATTAAGAATAATACAGAAAGGAATCTAGACTGTAGAATGATAAAATGACCAAAATAAAATAGAAATACAGTGGAGTTAAAAAGAATTAAAGGGAATGGTTAGATACACAAGAAAGGCAAAGAGATCAAATGCACATAATTGGAGTGCCCCAAGAAGAAAGCCAAAATAATGGAACAGAAGATAGAAACATATAATTCAAGGAAACATTCCTGAAATAAAAGAAGGCTTGGATGTACATTTTTGAAAAGACATGTCATATGCCAAAGCACTTTGAACCAGAATGGTCAATAATGAGATATGTTTTAAAAGCATTGGTCCTTAAAGACAAAGAATCTTTTGCCAAGATAAGGCAAAATATCAAGTTCCTTTGAGGAGGAAAAAAAAAATCAACCAGATTTCATTTTTTCCTTAGCAGTATTCAGCATCAGAAAACAGTAGAACAATATTTATATGATAGGTAAGGTAAAATGTATAAGCCAAGTTTTACATGTCCAGCCAAATTGTGCTTCAAGTGAAAATTCAACAAACTTGTTTTGAACACATCAAAGTACTTAACAATTATTGCTCCTAAAAGTTTTTATTGAGGAAACTACATGCAGGTGAATCTTAAACAAAGGGTAACTGGAAAGTAATGGCAAAGTCATGCATTTTGAATGTATTTTGTTTATTTATTTACTTTTCCTTTTTCTTTTTTTCTTTTTATGGCTGCACTTGTGGCACATGGAAGTTCCTAGGCTAGGGGTCCAATAATTGCTGCAGCTGCTGGCCTACCTCACTAACAGCCAAGGCAACAGCAGATCTGACCTATACTGCAGCTTGCAGCAATGCTGGATACTTAACCCACTGAGCCAGGCCAGGGATCAAATCTGCATCCTCACTGACACTATGTCAAGTTCTTAATCCACTGAGCAAAAACAGGAACTCTGAATATATTTTGTTTAGAACCAAGACTAAAGGAAATATGGAGCTGAGGGTGGCAAACCAAATATAAATTTTCTATGCTCTAAAAATGGAAAAATGTTGACTATTTACAAAGTGAGACAGAGAAAGAGAAGATGAAAAGTAGAGCAAGTCTGTTACTACTTTAGAAATATCTGGAAGTCAAAGAATATCATTTCAAATTTTAAAAATTAAGTAATAGATAAATAAGTATGTGGAATCATAAAAATGTGTATTGGATTATCTGTTGTCAAACTAGCATTACTTTTATTGCCTAAGTCTAAAAATTGTTTCCCAGCATCCTCTTCATTCTGTGATGGCTGAATGAAGAGTTGGTAGAGTTGATCAAATACAAGACCTCCTGGAAGATCTAGAGTACTAGAAGGAAGTAGAAGCCATTTGTTTTGGAAAGTCATGGTGGTCAGACATGATGATAACATGCACACACAGGTGGTAAATCTTAGCTTATTCTTATCATCTTCCTGCTCTTAGTCAAAGTTTTTTCTATACCCTCACTTCTTAACCACTGCTGGCTTAGGGCTCAGCACCAGGGCCATGGCTGTGCACATGCAGAGGTGGTGGTACTGCCGCGTCCAGCACTGCAGGGAAACGGGGAATCCTGGAAGAGGGATGACACGGTATAACAGAACACACGAGAACATTAAAGTGGGGGACCAGGAGGCTCTGTTCCACAGAACAAAGGCAAAGGTGCCTAGGCTTTAGCCCACATGATTTTTATTAAGGAAGGTGATGAGATTATTAAGGGGATTAAGGAAGGTGACAAGATCAGTGGGCAGGGACAAGCATAGGCAATAACCAGATTATCATCTTAGTAATATCAAAGAGGGGGTATCCTTAGGACATAGTGCAGCTGTTTATAGAATAATATGGTTAATGCATAAATCCTTCATCTTGTCTTTGAAGGAGACTCAAAGAACTCTAAGATATTTGCCTTCCGCAGAGTTCTGCTGTTTCCATGGTCTCCAACATGGTACCACAGAGGCAGGAGTTTCCTTTAACTTCCACAAACATCCCCATTGGAGACCACATTGTAGACAGATGTGCATGACTACTTGGTTTTTCTCACAAGTTCAGAATTTTTCCTCTATGCCAGGACTTCAGGCAGCTGTGAATGGTGACTATTTCTCTGATCCTCCAGTTCCCCCTTTCCAGACCTTTACTTCCATAGCTCCACTCACACTGGCATAAATTAATTTCTTTCTCTCTTTCTTTCTTTCTTTCTTTCTTTCTTTCTTTCTTTCTTTCTTTCTTTCTTTCTTTCTTTCTTTCTTTCTTTCCTTCCTTCCTTCCTTCCTTCCTTCCTTCCTTCCTTCCTTCCTTCCTTCCTTCTCTCTCTCTCTCTCTCTCTCTCTCTCTCTCTCTCTCTCTCTCTCTCTCTCTTTCTTTCTTTCGTCTTTTTAGTGCCACACATGAAATATGGAGGTTCCTAGGCTAGGGGTCCAATCTTTTTTTTTTTTTTTTTTTTTTTCCAGGGCTGCACCTGAGACATATGGAAGTTCCCAGGCCAGGGGTCAAATCGGAACTACAGCTGGGGCCTAGACCACAGCCACAGCAATGCAGGATCCAAGCCACCTGTGACCTACACCACAGCTCATCACAACACCTGATCCTTAATCCACTGAAAAGCCAGGGATAGAACCCATGTCCTCATGGATGTTAGTCAGGTTTGCTAACCACTGAGCCATGATGGGAACTCCAAATTCTGATTTCTAAATAAACCTCTTAATGACATAATACTTATAATGGCTTTGATTTATGGCTGATACAAAAAGTAAATGATAAGCAAGGTAACTTTATTAACAAAAATAAACTAGTAAAATACAAATTTAAGAGGAAATAGTAGGAATTTTAGTCTCAATACCATATATATAAGAGATTGTTTTACGTTGTTGGTCTCTTAATTGCAAGTGCAACTCCAGTGTCCTGCGTTTGTACCCTCCTCTTCTCATGATTTCTGATTTTGGTGGCATAATTGCGTGTGGATGATTTTGTATCTTTACTATATATATACCTTTACTGGTGAGTGTTGTCATTGGTAGTATTTTTGTTTCTGGTTGTGGCCTTTGTGTTTCTGCCTAGAGAAGTTCCTTTAGTATTTGTTGTAAGGCTGGTTTAGTGTTGCTAAATTCTCTTAGCTTTTGCTTATCTGTGAAGCTTTTGATTTTTTCTTCAAATCTGAATGAGAGCCTTGCTGGGTAAAGTAATCTTGGTTGGAGGTTTTTTCCTTTCATCACATTAAGTATATCATGCCACTGCCTTCTGGCCTGCAGAGTTTCTGCTGAAAAATCTGCCAATAAACTTTTTGGGGTTCCCTTGTATATTATTTGTTTCTTTTCCCTAGCTGCTTTCAAGATTTTCTCTTTGTCTTTAATTTTGATCATTTTGATTAATATGTGTCTCGGTGTATTCCTGGATTTGAGTGAGTGGTTCCTTTCCCATGTTAGAGAAGTTTTTGGCTATTATCTCTTGGAATATTTTTTCTGTCCCCTTCCCTCTCTCTTCTCCTTCTGGCACCTCTATAATATGGATGTTGGTGCATTTAATGTTGTTCCAGAGTTCTCTGAGACTCTCTTCATTTTTTTTCAATCTTTTTTTCTCTTTTCTGTTCTGCATCCGTGATTTCCACTAATCTGTCCTCCACCTCACTTTTTCGTTCCTCTGCCTCCTGTATTCTGCTGTTGGCTGCTTCTAATGAATTTTTTATTTCAGTTATTGTATTTTGCATCTCTTCTTGTTTAAGTTTGATATCTTGTATCTCTTTGGTCAGTGTTTCCTATAAATTATCCATCTTTGCCTCTGGCTTATCTCCAGTGTCTTGCATCATCTTCAGCATCAACAGTCTTTTTCCTGGAGGCTGAGAATCTCCTCATTGCTTAGCTGATTTTCTGGGGTTTTTCCTTTCTCCCTCATCTGAGTTATAGTTCTCTGTCTTTTCATTTTTATAGGTTTTTGGTGTGGTGACCTTTTTATAGATAATAGAGCTGTAGCCTCTCTTACTTCTGGTGTCTGCCCCCTTGTGGCTGAAGTCAGTATGGGGAGCTTGCTGTAGGCTTCCTGATGGGAGGGGCTGATGCCTGCCCACTTGTAGGTGTAGCTGATTCCTATCCCTCTGGTGGGTGGGGCTTTGTCTCTGGGTGTGATTAGAGGTGGCTGTGTGCCTGGGGTGGGGATGGGGTCTTTAGGCAGCCTGTTTACTGATAGGCAGGGCTGTGATCCCACCTGGATTGTTGTTTGGCCTGGGCCTTCTCAGTGCTGATGGGTGGGGCCAGATTTTCCCAAAATGGCCACCTCAAGGGAAAGGCATGGGCTGCTGAATATTCCCAAGAGTTTTGCTTCCAATGTCCTTCCCCCGCAGCAAGCCACATTCACCCCCATTTTCCCAGGAGGTCCTCCAAGAACTGTGGTCAGGTTTGACCCGGATTCTTATGGAGACTTTGCTTTGCCCTATGGGACCCAGTGCATGTGAAAGTCTGTGCCTTTTAAGAATGGGGTCTCAAAAAAAAAAAAAAAGAATGGGGTCTCAAAAAAAAAAAAAGAATGGGGTCTCCATTTTCCCCAGTCCTGTGGAGCTCCTGTGCACAAGCCTCCACTGGCCTTCAATGCCAGATGCTCTGGGGGCTCATTCTCCTGGTGCCAGATCCCTACATGTGGGAGTTTGATGTGGGGCTCAGAACTCTCACTCCTGTGAGTGAGTCTCTATGAAACAGTTACTTTCCAGTCTGTGGGGCTTCCCATCCGGGAGATATGGGGTTGCTTATATTGTGTAATCGTCCCTCCTACCTCTTGATGTGGCCTCCTCTTTGTCTTCTGGAGTAGGATATCTTTTTGAAAGTTTCCAGTCCATTTGATTGAGGATTGCTCAGCATTTGGTTGTAAATTTCGTTGTTTTTAGGAGAGAAGTTGAGCTTCAGTCCTTCTATTCCATCATCTTAATCCCATCTCCTCAATATCAAATAAATGGAATTCAGACACCAAAGTGTCAAACTAAATGAAGAAGGAAATTTTCTTATGCTAAAAGTTTTTATTTGAAATTAGAGAGTACAATAACAGCATTAACTAATGGTGCTGACATCTTAAATTGTTTTTTATTTCATCAGCAATGATTTCAGTATTTTCCCACTAAGCATAACCGTGGATTTGGATGAGAGTTACAGGTTTCATTTTAAGGAAGTACTAATCTATTACTAATTTATTGTGATTTTATTTTAAAACTCATAAGTGATTGCTGAATTTTGTCAAATGCCTCATTAGCATCTATGATTATATGAATTTTCTCCTTGAAGTTATCACATGATTAATACTGATCCTCCTGTGTATTCCTGAAATAAATCCACAGGGTCATAATTTTCTTAATGTTGTTCTGGCTTCTTATTGTATTTTAGTGTGGAATTTTGCAGCTGTATTCATGGCTATATTTAATCTGTATTTGTTGAAATTTCTGTTGTGTTGAGACCAATTTTGTACTTCTTTCATATACCTTTTTTAGGATTATGGAAATATCTTGAAATTTAAAATAATTGTGTTACCTACTCTTTAAATTTTGAAAATGACTGGATCTTTTGCTTTTTGGAAGGCTAAGAAAAGTCTTTTCTTCTATGGAAATTGATCATTTTATGTTACTTTCTCTTGGAATTTATTTTGTAAAATTTTTTTTTTTTTTAGTAAACCACCAATTTCATCCATACTTCCAAATTTATAATGGAAATATAAAAGATATATTGGAGTGAACAAGTTGAATTGGTTCTAGCTCAGGTTGAAAACCCTAAATTTTGAAGAAGTACAGTATTATGGATGTGTGATTTTTCTGTAGCTATATTGATTCACACAGATATAAGTTTAGAGGAAGAGAAATTGACATTGATGTAAAGTTTGGAGTTTTTAATTAAGACCCTTCCCTATGGAGGTTAAGAGAAATTAGTGCATTTCTATTGAATATTTCCTTAACACCAAGAAAGGCAACAGAAAAGAGAAAATTTAAAGTTTAGTTACTGCCCCGAAGGGACTTTCAATCCAATTGTAAGTTCTTTGAGGATTTAATACCTCAAAGGCTAAAATGTACTATTCAAGGTAATTACAGGTAATGCTAAAAGAATTTATTCATATGGTGACCTTTACAGCATTTCGGAGGCTGAAGAGATCTCTTAGGACTGGGGCAGTCAGAGGCTTAATGGGACAGGCAAATTCTACATGAAAATCAGGATTAAAATTGACAGAGGTTTAGGTCTGGGGATAAGAATAAATGTGCCTTTTGTGACAATATGTAGGTAGCATATAGTAACTGCTCCATTGATATTTGTTGAATGAATAAATATGTGGATTAATATGTGATACTACATAAGTCAAGAGAAAAAGAGAATTTTAAGGAAGAAATGGTTAAAAAGTCCACCACCACGCACAAATCATAAATATGACTGCAAAGCACCCACTGAATTCCCCAGTTAGGAAGGTTTGGAGGTTTGTTTGTTTGTTTTTTTGGTTTTTTTTTTGTCTTTTTGCCATTTCTTGGGCCGCTCCCACGGCATATGGAGATTCCCAGGCTAGGGGTCGAATTGGAGACGTAGCCACTGGCCTTCGCCAGAGCCACAGCAACGTAGGATCCAAGACGTGTCTGCAACCTATGTCACAGCTCACGGCAACGCCGGATCTTTAACCCACTGAGCAAAGCCAGGGATCGAACCCGAAACCTCATGGTTTCTAGTCGGATTTGTTAACCGCTGAGCCACAACTGGAACTCTGGTTTGGAGTTTTTAAATGAGTGTATAGATGTAGATTGAAGGACTGTTTAAAGCAGTAAAATTGGAGGAAAAGGCTTAAAGAAAATAAGAGATATAGAGAAAGAAGGTATGGTAAGAAATGAGCCTATTAATCTCAAAATTTCTGAGGGTGGAGTCTTGTAGATGATAAAAAAGTTTTTTGGAGGTGGTGATTGAAATGTAGTGGAAGTGAAAGTCACTGAAACTAAGGTCAATAAACTGAAGGTAAAGGCTATGGATTATAGAGGAAAAGGTTGCAGATGCTGACATATATCTCTTTATCTGCATGATCCTAAGAAAATTACTTAATTCTTGTGGCCCTCAGTTTCCTAATAAGTAAAATTAAAGTTAAAAAAAAAAAAAAAACAAAGCACACATAAAGAGCCTAGCAGAAAGCCTAGCTTGAAAGAATTGCGTGATTGCATTATTCTGTTGTCGTCATTTTTGCTATTATTGTTATTAAGTAGGTCAGGACATTGGGGTTATCAGATTATCAGTGCAGAAGTGTCAAGTCTGAAAGTTGTCAGTGAATATAAGGGATCGATAACAAGAAGAATGATAGAAAATAGAAATAAGGATTTCTAGAAGTGATGCCATTGGATATCTTGGAATAAAGAAAACTGATTTTTATGTTCTGATGAAATGAAATAAAATTTAAACAATAATTTGTAGCAAGAGAACTGTGACTTTTCTTTCTGCTTTTGTGCCTGGAGAAGCGTAAGATGAAATAACATTTCATGAAGGAGTTGGCAATCTATCGGAAAATACTCAGAGTAGACTGAAATTCCAGAAGGAAAAAATATAAAGGACTTAGGGAGCAGTGAGAGGATGGTTAAGAAGAGAGGAAAGATAGAGCAGTATATTTTCATATGTAAAAAGAGAAAATCAGAAGGGCTAACAACCTAGTTAACAGTGTGGACTGAAGTTTGGCACTTGCCCTCAGCAGCTACACAGAGTGAAACATGAGCCACTGCAGCTGCCAACCCGCAGCACCCCCTGAGGGGAGCTCAGGGTGGAGACCAGGGGTGAGCACTCTGTGCTCAGGGAAAACTGGAAGAACAGGTCTTTAGATAGTTATATATTTTTAGGAGAAGATTTTATGAGCCCAATTCTTGCATCTCCTCATATCTAGGAAAACCCTAAAATCTGTCAGTGATGACTAATGTTGACTAGTAGTAACTTTCACAATGCCAGCAGCAAACCTCTGTAAAATGTGTGCATAGCTGCATGCACCTCCCCCTTCACCTTTCTGACTTATCTTGATACTCCCCCTTTCCTTTTGGGGGCAGCATTTCAGATAGTTGTAGTTAGTGCACAAAACAAAAGATGTCATGGTCATCTGTGAAAACAGCCACTCCTAAGGGTGGGCCAGTGAGCTCTGAGGGAACTCAGGATAGCAAGAAGACTGGCCCACAGTAGAGGTGCCTATCAAAGGAGTGAATCCCGTAAGCCCAGACCTTCCCAAAACCTAGAAATGGTTTTTAGGTTTTCTGTAACTCTTCTTCTGTAAATCCCTTTATCTATAAGTCTTTTGTTCCTACTACTTTCTCTGTGTTGCAAAAACTCATATATCCTAGCTTCCCTCCTCACCTCCTTGGAGTGGTTTCTCAGGGTTACCTGAGATGCTGTCTCCTGGGCTTAAGTCCTAATTTCACCCCAAATAAAACTTAACTCTCAACTCTCAGGCTGTATTTTTTTTTAGTTGATAATAGCAAGGTTGATATGTATGAGATTAGAGTGTGGCACTATATATTCATTGGCCAGATACCAAGTGGACATGAAAGTAAAATTATTTACATGTTGGTGCTTGGTGGTGAAAAAATTGAGCATGCTAGAGACATGATGACACTACATATAAATGATTGAGACAGTGTATAGAATATATTAGATATTTTTAAAGCGTCTTAGGAATGTTAGTATGGCTAAATGTAAATAACTAAAATCACATTTTAAATGTAAGTATGAGATTCTCAATCCTAAGTTTTACTTAATTGCAGAGATTATGAAAGAAAATAATTAAAATAGTATTAGAAACTTGCATTTTTGTTAGAGTAAATTTTTTTTGAGATTTCCATTTGGCTGGCTAAATTTTCTTATAAACCTTCATTTATGTTTTAAAAAAATTAGGCATTCCAAAATCTTAGGCATATAAGTTGCATTTTAATTCTGGAATAATATTTGGAAAAGAATGACAATAATGCAAGCATTGAAACATGAGCTTTTTAGGTATTACTTAAAACTTTCATTAGAAATGTAACCCAGACGGAGGTATTTTCTTTGTCAGCCTTGGAACAACATGTAGGCAGCAGGTTTCATGTGGCTTATAAACACATATGGAGGCTTGCCTTTCACCTGCTTGCTGTGGGGAGTCTTGATGACTGGCAGGAAGCTCTATGCCATCAGAATGAAAATAATAAACCATCATCTGGATATGATAGTCAGTTATTAAAATCTCAGCTATTTGCATTTTCCTCAAAACACAATACTTAAGATATTTATTAGTAACTGGAACATAAATTGTTAAGACTTCTGGAGTGATATAAATAAACCATAATGATTAAATTGTTCATTTGGAACTTATTTTTTAACTAAATTAGTTAGAGGTATAAATTAAATAGATAAATAAGGTCGTTAAAGTAACTTATACATTACGGACTTGGTGTTCAAATTTTTAAATATGATGCTTACTGCTACTGATCAATATACATGCCCTCAAATGTGACAAATTAATGTTTATACCCTTCAAAATTGAGAAATGATTTTATTTCATTTTGTTTAGGGAAGCCAGCTGTTGGTTTAGGTTTTATGCAAATTATCATTTCTGGGCTTTCCTCTCATCCTGTAGACATTATTGTTCTTTACTGCTACAGTGGAGAACAAAGAGAACTGGAGCCAAGCAAGAGTGACTTGATATTTGGCTCAAACACTTAAAAATTTCCCTTAGGCATTATCAAAAGGTTTGAGAACATTTGGTCTGTACAATACATTTAGCCAACAAGAGATTGTTTTCTCCATTTTATAAAGACCCTAGAAAATTTTCCCAGTAACATACCCATCTCATAAAAGTCCACAAACAGTATGATTATCTTGTCAGACAAATGAGTACATCCAAAAGAGAAAAAACAAAACAAAACAAAACAGCACACTGTTGGAAGAAAGAATCATTTAGTGCAGCATTTCATACTTTTTTTTTTCCATTTCATGCCACATCTCTGCAACCATGAAGAACTATATTAAAATATTTTGGATTAAGAAAGAAAGAGAAGATTGTTCCCTGTTCTTTACCCTTTTTCTAATCAAACAACTTTCTATTGGTTTTTTCCTGGTTAAAAAATTACTCATACACCCATGTATACCACACTGCACTACAGATGCCAATCATCACATAAATTCCTTACTCTAACTTCATTTTCTGTATGTTGGTTCAAAAATTAACAAAGTCCATAATTGGAAGCTCCCGTCGTGGCGCAGTGGTTAATGAATCTGACTGAGAACCATGAGGTTGCGGAATATGGAGGTTCCCAGACTAGGGGTCAATACAGAGCTACAGCTGCTGGCCTATGCCACAGCCACAGTAGTGCAGGATCCGAGCCATGTCTGTGACCTGTCACCACAGCTCACAGCAATGCTGGATCCTTAACTCACTGAGCAGGGCCAGCGATTCAACCTGCAACCTCATGGTTACTCGTCGGATTCATTTCTGCTCTGCCACAACGGGAACTGCCTTTAAGAATTTCAAGTGCTAATTTCATTAGCATTGTACAGTACCATTTTCTCTCACTGGACTGTGGCAATAGCTTGATAATTTCTCTCCCTGCTCCCATTCTTCCTCTTCTATGATTTGAAGCATCCAGAGTGAGCTTTCAAAAATAAGTCAGATCATGTCTCATAATCCTCACAGGAACTCTCATCTAACTCAGGATAAAATCCCAAATCCTTACATGGCATGTGGAGTATGCAGAAGACTGGCCCTTACCCCCGACCTCTCACATTTCACTTGCCTTGCTCTGGACACAGTGGCATCCTTGTTTTTTTGAGCATTTAAAACACATTCCCAAATGAGAAAGGTGCTTGTTTTCTGTTCACTTCTGTATCTTCAGTGCCTAGAACAGTTCCCTGAATAAGAATTCTGTCCAATAAATGTTTGTATAAAGTTAGAACTCAGAGGCCCATTTTCAGGATGATAGTTATGGAGGTATCTTCTCACATATCAGAAAAAATTTTAAAGATGTAGTAAGCAGTTATTACTTGTTTACATTTTCATAATTTTTATTTAAATGAGATGATTTTAATAAGAGTCATAGGATTTAAGTTGGGCATGAAGGTATGCTTTTGTGTTTGCTTTAACCTTAAAAAATTAGCATGACACATCAATTTTACAGAATGGGGCAAAAATGTAATAAATGGTTGCAAGCTCAACATTAACTCTTATAAGATCCTGAAAATTTGCCATACTTGCTCCTTATAATTTATTAAAATATTACAGATACAATTAAAATGTCTTCAAATATCTACTGATCCTATTTCTCTAACATATCCCTAGACTGACTATTATCCTAAATTTAGTGTTTGAAATTCCCATGAATTTATATACCATATACATAAGAACATATGGATATTTCCACATAGATTATATATTGTTTTATATTATCTCACACTTTATTTTATGCCATAATTTGAGTTGTGTTCAACTAGCTCCTCCACTATAATACTGTTTATAGGATATTTATCTGCTAATACTGATAGCCCTACTTAATTTTAATTACTGTGTAATATTTAGTGCTATGATTATGCTAAAATGTACTTATTCATTCTCCTCTTGATAAACATTTAGGTTGTCTCTAATTTTTTCCTGTTATATAATGTTATAATTATTTTTTTGTACACCCATCTTTGCAAACATGTGTTAGAGTTTCTCTAATGTACTTAAAAATGTAATTTTTAAATCAAAGCTTTCACACATTTTCAGCTTCATTAGATACTACTGAACTATCCTCCAAAGTCATTATAGTGATGAGTACACATAAAAGCAAGGCTGAGGTTTTTTTCTCCCAATCCTTATTACTAGTTGCTATCGTCAGACTTAAATTTTTCCAATTTGACATGTGTGAAATGGTGTCTAGCAGTTATTTGCATGTCCCTAATTAGTCTTGTGGTTGAGAATCTTTTCATTGTTTGTTGACTCTATGAATTTTCTCTAAATGAATTATTTGTTCAATAGCCTTTAACCATTGTCATCTAGAATATTGGGCTTTTTATGGTAGATTTGTAAATGTTCTTCATAAATTTTGTATATAAAATTTTTGAAAGTTTTTCATAGGGTGACCAAACTAGACCATTTTTAAGAATGCAAGGGTATACCCTTAATAATTATGTCCAGATAATAGAAGAAAATCAGCACTATCCTGGGCAAACTGTGCTGCATACCTAGTTATAATCATTGACATATATAGTTTCTCTTTTAACTTTGTTAATAGGATATCTCAGTGAATAGATAATTTTACTTAGAAGGTAATGAAATTTCACAAATTTTAAGCTTGTCACAAAAAGATAAATGCTGTATGATTATCCTTACATGAGATGCATAGAATAAATTCATGAAAAAAGAAAGTAGGATGGTGGTTGCCAGGGGATGGAAGGAGATAGGAATAAGGAGTTATTGTATAATCAGATTTACAAGATTAAAGGGGTTTTGCAGTTCTCATTGTGGCTCAGTGAGTTAAGGACCTGACATATCTTCCTTGAGGATGCAAGTTCAATGCTTAGCCTCACTCAATGGTTAAGATCCAGTGTTGCTGCAAGCTGCGGTGTAGTAGGTCACAGAAGCAGCTCAGATTCAGTGTTGCCATGGCTGTGTCATAGACCTGCAGCTGCAGCTCCAATTTGACCCCTAGCCTGGGAACTTCGATGTGCCATGGGGTGCGGCCATAAGAAGAAAGAGTTTTGAAGATGGACAGTAGTGATGATTGCACAAAAATGTGAATGTACACACAACTGTATTTAAAAAAGATTAAATTGGTAAATTTAATTTTATGTATTTTTGTCATAATAAAAAGTATAAAATAAAAATCAATAAATCAGTATAAAGAAAAAAATCACTAGTCTTTTAGCAGTTGATTATATTTTCTATATCTCATACACCTTTTTTTTTTTTATGAGAATACCTGAGAGATTTAAAAGGCTGTGTTGTTTGTTTGTTTTAATGACTAAGAATCTTCATTTTGCCCTCACACTTGATGATAGTTTAGCCGGGTATAAAATGTTTAATGAAGGATATTTTTTCTTGGTGCTTTTCTTGTGTTCAGCCTAATGGATGGGTCTTTGTGAGAAATATCTTTTCTTTTTGATATTTTACATTTTCTCTTTTACCATAATATTATACAATTTTATTATAATATTTATTAGTTTAGATTAGTTTAATGGGCTATTAACTACATTTTACTTCAATATGAGGATTTGGGTCTTTTTGTAATCTTGAAAAGTATTCTGCCATTATTTCTTTAAAATAAAATTGATTCTTAGAGTTCCTGCCGTGACACAGTGGGTTAAGAATCTGACCACAGCAGTTCAGGTCACTGTGGAGGCATAGGTTCAATCTCCAGCCCAATGAAGTGGGTTAAAGAATCCATTGTTGGAGTTCCCGTTGTGGCACAGTGGTTAACGAATCCGACTAGGAACCATGAGGTTGCGGGTTCGGTCCCTGGCCTTGCTCAGTGGGTTAACGATCCGGCGTTGCCGTGAGCTGTGGTGTAGGTTGCAGACGCGGCTCGGATCCTGTGTTGCTGTGGCTCTGGCGTAGGCTGGTGGCTACAGCTCCGATTCGACCCCTAGCCTGGGAACCTCCATATGCCGTGGGAGCGGCCCAAGAAATAGCAACAACAACAACAATAACAAAAAAAAAAAAAAAAAAAAAAGAATCCATTGTTGCCACAGCTGAAGTGTAGCTCGGATTCAGTGCCTGTCCCAGGAACTTCCATATGCCAGGGGTATGGCCATGAAATTAAAAAAAAAATTTTCTTTATTAGTTTTTTTATGGAATTCCTATTAGATGATTTGAATCTTCTTAATTGACCCACACTTCTCGTAGTTGCTCCTTGTTTTTCTATTCATTTCTCTATTCAGATAACTGTTTTAATTTTTCAACTAAATTTGCTCTTGATTAGAGATTATAAATTGTGAAGTTTTTTTTTTCAGAGAATAAGCTTTTATTTCCAATATTTCCAGTTTGTTCTTTTACATATTTATGTTTTATTTTTTATGTTAGGTTTTTATTTTTATTTATTTATTTCTTTATTTATTTTTTGGTATTTCCCTGATCCACCTAGGAGTTCTTTTGAAACCTACTTCAGAGTGTTCCATAAGATTATTTTCATCTGGAATGAGTTCATATTTTGACTCTTAACTTTCTTAGTTACCTTTCTGTTCATTTAATTTTTTATTTTTTTACATCTGATGGAATTTTGCTATTTTGGTTTGTTCATCCATGAGGCATGAACAGCTTTTAGTTTTATTTTGTTTTAATCTTCCTTCTCTTTCCAATAAAAGATTTTTGGGGTTTGTGTTTTCCTGCGCTTAATCGATGCTTGGGGACCTTACTTGTGTAATGTTGTTTTGGATTTTCTGTTTTATTGTAACATGAAGGAATCTTAAGATCTGGTCTTATAAATAATGAATAATTGATTCAATTGATGGGTCTTGAGGCTATATATCTTTTTCTTCTCACCATCCTAGATACAAAGATTCCTTTGAAAATCTAGCTAAAAGTGGCGTATCAGCAGCTTTTTTTTTTTTTTTTTTTTTTTTTTTTTCCAAGCCCCTTTGCATGAATACGGCATCCCATACTGGTCCTGGCCTCTGCTAGAGACTTTGGCTTTTGTCTTCTATTTTGTACGGAGAATTTTAATCTTCAATATCATATAGTTATGAAACTATTGTGCAACACTGACTGTTTCCAGTCTTGAAACTCACTGGACCTATGATTTTCTTCTAGATCACAACTTTGTACTTTTATATTAGGTTCATGTTCCTTTGGATTTACCCCTTTGTGTTTTATTGCTATTTTTATGTGTTTTGAGTAAAAATAGTATATCTAACCATGTACTTAATATCTTGATCGGAATCATTCATTAAAACATAATTCAGGAGTTCCCGTCGTGGCGCAGTGGTTAATGAATCCGACTAGGAACCATGAGGTTGCGGGTTCGGTCCCTGGCCTTGCTCAGTGGGTTAACGATCCGGCGTTGCCGTGAGCTGTGGTGTGGGTTGCAGACATGGCTCGGATCCCGCGTTGCTGTGGCTCTGGTGTAGGCCGACAGCAACAGCTCCGATTGGACCCCTAGGTGGGAACCTCCATATGCCGTGGTAGCGGCCCAAGAAATGGCAAAAAGACAAACAAAACAAAACAAAAACTTATAATTCAAAATGGGCATAACACATTATAAAAGGAAATGGAAACAAAGACTGTGATCTTATTACCCAAGGGTTAAAACTATGATGTATGTTTAAGGGCTAACTAAACTTACAAGTGAAGGGATCCATTGACACCTTTTCTTGATTATGAATTCCATCACTGTAATCATTACAGGTTTTTTGACTGCTCCGTCTTCCTCTCTGAAGCCTTTAGTAAAGTGGATATTGGGAGTACTGGTAGATGAGATATAAAGTGAGCTATACCTGTCATTGAGGTGGACATTTTTAAAGAAATTTTTTTTCCATTTAATATATTGGAAATGCACATTAATATTGGGCATTAGACCGTATGTAAATCTTCACACTATGTTGTATCCTGTTTGTACTAAGGAGAATGAAATTGATTTTGAACAAAATATTTGGGCACTTCTCAGAGACATCTCAAAATTCCCACAAAGTTTAACTCTTAGGAAATCATATGACTGTGACAATGAGCCAGTCCATTGCTGCGCTAACTGACCCAGTTTTCCTGCAGTGACATTCATCAAATGGTGAAAATAGATTTTGCTGCTTGTTAATTAATATGAATTTTAGTGAAGTAAGGTGGTATATAAACTAGGAAACTGTTTAGTTAAACTTTAAAAGGTCACTTTTTAGCCTTTGGTGACTTAAACTTTTTTTGTTTGTATATTTTTTTAGTGAATAAAAAATATTCTTTGGGATAGAATGGCTGTGAAAAGTCTGGTATGAAAGATAGATGGCATAGGTTCATAAAGAAGAAAGAAGAGTATGTCTAAGTATGTCTTGCAATTTTCTACTGATCATGCTGTAGCTTACAGTGTTATTTACTTCTACAATAGCTAACGTTTACTGGGTGTTTTTTGTTTGTTTGTTTTTGTCTTTTTGCCATTTCTTGGGCGACTCCCGCGACATATGGAGGTTCTCAGGCTAGGGGTCGAATCGGAGCTGTAGCTGCCAGCCTACTCCAGAGCCACAGCAACGCGGGATCCGAGCTGCGTCTGCGACCTACACCACAGCTCACGGCAACGCCGGATCCTTAACCCACTGAGCAAGGGCAGGGATCGAACCCGCAACCTCATGGTTCCTAATCGGATTAGTTAACCACTGCGCCACGACAGGAACTCCCATTTACTGAGTGTTTAATATCAGGTAATGTGCTAATGCAATTTTTGTATTATCTTACTTAATCTTCAAAACAATCCTAGGATATTTATCTCCATTTTAGAAGAGAGAACACTGAGACTTAAGGAGGATGAATAACTTACCCATGAATGTACAGCTTGTAGATTATAGATCCAGAATTTAATTCAGGTTTGCTTGAGCTTGACCATTATTCTAAATTGTATCTCAATAACTTAATCAGATTGGATAAAAGAACAAATGTGGTTATAGGATTTTTTATTACTCAAGTATTAGGACCATATTAAAAAAATAAAACTTGAGAATAGGAAGTTCTTCAAAACTGATAGAAACATGTCAAAGAAAAGAAGAGTCAGCTTTAAGGAGCTCCCATTAACCAAATGTAGGATCATTTGAGTATCAAGAACTATAATTATAGCTAAAAATGTAGAAAAAGGGAAAGAAGGAAGGAAAGCTCTTCTTCATTGAAAGATGACAGCTAATAAATGCTGAAGGAATGATAGAAATAGAATCACATTTGCAAGCATCATAGTAATAATCTATTCAGGTAAGGGTTATCAATGAATATTAAAATAATTGGTGAAAGATGTTAGGAAGAAGATATTCATACAGGGTTAAAATATTACTCCAGAGATTACTTGTTAATCATAAAAAGAGAAAAGGATCATTTGCAATGGAAAAACTTAATATATAATACCTTAAGCAAATTGTTGAAAGGAATATCACCACTAGTGAGAAAATAGAACTATATATATATATATCTCATTATATATATATAATGATATGATACAGGGAAGTACACAGTATAAATTAAGAAATATTTTTGCCAAAATACTTAATGAGTAGTCAAATAATATAATCAAGATGAAACAATTAAATAAGTCTAGATTGCAAGATTATCTGCAAAATAACTTGGCCAGATTTTAAAAGGTCAGGATTGACAAAAAAAAAAAAAAAAGGAGGAAAAGGAGAAGGAGGAGAATGTGGGAAAGAAGAAAAAGAGTTGACAAGAGGTTCTAGGACAAGAGACATGATAACCTTAATTCAGGGTGATATTTGATAAGATTTCAGATTCAAGTTAAAATGACCACTAAGACATTATTGGGACAATGGAGAAGTTTAAATAGATAATACTTCTGAACCAATGCTGATATCTAGGGTGTGATAGTAGCATTATCAATATGTAGAAAAATATCCTCATTATTAACAGATACATGCTGAAATATGCTCAAATATTTAAGGGTGAAATATCATGATGTTTGTATCTTACTTTTAAATACATCAAAAAAGGTGCATCACGGTAAAGTGTATGTGTGTTCCTTGTACTGTTTCTTTCCCTCATGGGCTTGATTTTGCAAAACCAAAAACAAAAAATGGGAAAAATAACTTCATTTATTTTTAAGCAACTGATTTCATTAATTTATTTGCATTAATTATCAAATATAATAATGCCTGAGGATATGTGGGAAAAAACCCTCTACTTAATTAGTAAAAGCTCATCGGAGCTGCAGCTGCTGCCATAGCAATAGCAACTCAAGATCCAAGCCACACCTGTGACCTACTCCACAGCTCATGGCAACTCCCCATTCTTAACCCACTAAGTGAGGCTAGGGATTGAACTCACAACCTCATGGATGCTAGTCTGATTCATATTCTTAATTTTCTTTTTCTTTTTCATTTCTTTATTCTTTTTCTTTTTTTTTCTCTCTTTTATTCTTTTTTGGGGGAAGATATGTAGATATATTCACTGGCTCAAAGCGAAATAATTCCAGGCTATGTATCACCTTTTTTTCTGGTGACTGGAGAAAGCTTTTCTTTATCTCCCTAGTTAAACTTGGCTAATATCAGGCAATGCTAAAACTTTGACATTTAGACTTGGCAAATGCAGAATTCTCTTAAATATATACTTAGAAATAGCAAATGAAAACTCTATCATTTCTTAGGTTATTCAAAGAGCAGGCCATTTATCATTTAAGGTTTTTTTTTAATACTTTATTTTTTAAAATTAAGAAAAAAATTATTGAAATATAGTTGACTTATAAAGTTGTGTTCATTTCAAGGTTTAATTTTTTAAAAGCTATGGTAAGCCATAGAAACAGTTCCACTGAGGTAAGCACAAATTTTAGTTAGAAAATATTTGTGCTTCATTCTAGTTTAACTTTCCTATTTCCAGTTTAAGTCTTATGCTGAAACAATAATTGCTATCACTTACTGAACATCTATTATGTGTCAAACAGTTTTATAAACCTCATATATTATACTAAGTAAAAAATGGCTACCTAATGTAGGATTATTCCCTCACTTAAAAAATGAGCGGACTCAGGCATGTTAAGTGTCTTTCCCAGGGCTCTATAACTGGATTAGTGTTCAAGTTAGGCCTCAAACCAGGTATCTTTTGCCCCAAAAACCTTTCCCTCCATCACATCACACTGTCTCTTTGATGGAATGTGTCACATCCTATAATATAAAACATATAGTTGCCAAAAGTAAAGATTCTGTACCCATGTAGGTATACAGATATTCATGGCCTGCTATTTGGCGACATCAAGTAAATTAAAAAGTGACTGTATTGTTTATTTAAAACTTCCACATTTGCTTTATTCAAGATAAATAATTAGAGGGTAATGGAAAGATGAATAAAACATTGTGCCCTTCCTTTAATGAAACTTCCAGATAAGTAAGTTGAATTTTAAAGAGTAGAAAGCAGAGATGGCTTCCTGACCAACAGAACTTATTGTTCTCTTTTTGTTATGCAGAATTGCCATGGGGAAATGGTTCCTAGACAAAGACTACAGTTCCCAGTCCCTTTACATCAAGTGTGGCTGAGTTCTCAGCAATGGAAAACTAACAAAATCGATGTGTTTTACTTTTGGGGCATAGCTTTTAAATAATCTTTTTTTTTTTTTCCACACTCTTTTTCTTCTACTGAAATCTTGGTGGTAGAGCACAAAATGAAAAGAGCCTATGGGCCACTGTGCAGAGGAAAGTCACCACAGATCAAGAACACTTATCTCAATCTATTACATGAGAAACATAAACTTCTCTTGGATTAAGGTATTAACATTTTAGCATTTATTTGATACTGCAATTTGTATTGCCCCAGCACTAATAATACAGAAATTAGTAACTTAGAAGTCACCCTGTTGTAACAAAAACACAAAATGTGCATTCCACTTTTTAACATTTTATGTTAAGCAGGGAGAGAACAGATGTTGCAGGCTGAAAATATGAAGACCCCATTATTTGAAATCAAAAGCTTAGACAAATTATTTTCAATTCTGTCAAAACAAACTACCCACAGAACCTGTGACTCTAAGGGAGGAATTAGAGTAAGTTGAAAATTACTGTGTGTTGATTGTTACATGTAACAAGGTACTAGGAAAAGAAATGAGCTCAGATGGAGTAAATGCTTTAAAAAATGAAGACTAGTCAGTGTCTAGGTCAAGCAATAGATAAGGGAATTTATCCCAAGAAGCAGGATATTTGTGCGGATTTTGGAGAAGTCCCACAAAAAAAAGCCCTTAAAATGCCTGACCAGCAAGATCCCATCATGTTTATGAATCACTCGAAACTGAATGGGTCTCTTTTTTTTTCCCCTTAAAGATGGATTTTAATGCATATATTTAACCTTTGTGTCACCACTGTATTTTTGATGAAGATCAAGAGACAAATAATTTGTATTTTTAGTTTATAAATTTAGTGTCTCGTAAGTAATAATATTTGGGCAGCTAGATAGGAGGATAGATCTGTGCGTGAGATCTTGGAGTTTGAGCTGGATAGGTCATTCTCCCTTGAGGAGAAGTAAGTTTGTCTTGTATATGAGAGAAAGGTTCAGAGAGGCATAAGACTGAAAACTATGCTAAACACTCTCTAAATTTTCTGCTTTTCATAGGATAGAGTTTTCATTAGGAAGGATCATTTGTATACATGTATATCAACATTAGATATTATCATTCTTTTTAATACTTGTCAGTCCAATTTGATTATAAATGATATCTCATTGTTCTTTTATAATATGCTACTTTTGCTGATTACTAGTGAACTTGTATATATAACATATGTCCATTGGCCATTTCTAGTTATTTTCTATAAACTGCCTGGATATTATAGCAGATAACATTTATGTGCCACTTCTGAGCCACCTTATCTGATATCTCGTGAGATCTCAGACACTTGTTCTGTCCCAACTACTGCTGAGGTGAACAGCTCTTAGGGGCTCTCACTACTTCATGTAGAGCAGGCACAACATGGCAGTTCTTGACCTCATGGAATCTGTTTGGAACTCATGCCTGTACAACCCAGTATCCTGGGGAAGTTAAAATCCCCTTGGGTAAACCTTCACTAATGTGAGACAGAGTCATAAATAAAGTACTAGGTGTGACTCTATAACATAGAGCCTCAGAATGGGATTTTGGCACCAGATTACTCAGCATTCTGAAGGCAGCCAGAAGTGCACTGTAAGTGGCAAGTTGAATGACCATTATCCCTGGGATGCCCTGGCTTCACAATTGTTAAAGATTTCATCCGTGGTTAATTGGTAAGAGGTAACATTGAGATAGACAATATCTATTGAAATACAATAGACGAGAGGCAATAAAAATTATATATTGTGGCTTCTGTTAAAAAACTATGGGGGAGGGAAGAGAGGGTGAGCAAGAGGGAAAGAGAGAGATTTGGCCAAAAATAAGGCCTAATCTCTTAACTGTAAGGTTGTCAGAGCTGCAGATATATAATGTGCAGCTTCAAAGAGCTTTTTATGTAAAAGTCAGATATTGGTAAGATAGAGAAAGACCTTAAATCTGGGATGGGGATATTTGAAAGAATGAACCAGTGAATATTGAACATACAAATTCCTATGAAACTTCTAGGCTAGCAGAAGGATCTCCCTGCTGCTTATCAGAGAACTGCCTTTCCCTTGCCTGCAGGTTAAGAAATGATCTTACCTGAAAGCAAGTACTTGTAAGATGATGCTTATACCTTGTAGCCCTTAGGCTACAAGGCTTCTAGCCTAGGCTGATAACTAGGATTAAGTCTCAGCATGGTCTAAATAGGAATGTATAGTCCCTGCTCAAGCAGAAATATTCTTTGCCCAACAAGTTGAAGGCCTCATTTACATATGCCAGCAAGGACCAGGGGAGAACATCTGGGGAAAGACACTGAGGAAGTTGAACCAAGGGGGTAGATCTTTATACTGAAAAAAAGCAGGATTTATTTGGGGTTATTCACCTGTGATTCAGAATATGGTCTTTTGGCAAGAATATCTGGAGTTCATCATAGTACTGTATTGAGATGCTTCCTTGAAGCTTAGTATATAATACTAGCCACATACTTTTCACACCCAATTCCCTGCACTACCTAAAAAACTAGAGGCACATAAGGGTTTTTTTTAATGTCTTTTGCCTCAGGTTTCTGTGGAAACCAGGCTAAAATAAGTTATTTCATACTTTGTCATTGCCTGGTAAAAACCAAATTATATTATGAATTTATATTTTGTATTTTTATCACAGGTTGGATTATAATGTACATAAACATATATATTATATATTTTGTATGTTGTAATATATTTATTTAATATATCTATTTTCGCCTTTACTATTTATGTTGCAAATATTCTTTTAAAAAAATTTTTAACTTTGTGGTGTCATTCACCATATAGGCATTTTTAATGCCAATTTTTCTAAAAAAATTCTGATATGTTATATTACTTGAGGTCTTTTCTACTACGAGAAGGAGCTATAGGAGAGCTTGAACTCTGTTTGCTCTGTTCTTTCTCCTATTCATTCACTTGATGGCTGGTGATTTTCATGTAATGTAGTTTGAGATACTCTTTTTCTTTTTTTTTTCTTTTTCAGCCTCACCTGTGGCATATGAAAGTTCCTATCCACAAGCTCCAGAAACTCCAGATCCTTAACCCACTGCACTGGGCTGGGGATCAAACAGATGCCTCCACAGAGATAAGCTGGGTCATTAACACGCTGTGCCACAGCAGAAACCCCTGAGGCACTGTTTTTTGTATTTGTCTTATTAATGATCACATTAACTGATTTACTACTAGTAGTACTAATTTAAAACTTTTTATTCTTAGGGGGGAATAATCTTATTCATAAGGTGGAGAATAATTATATTACTACTGTACTAGATAGAAATTGTTTCCATATTATTTGGATTTTGTAAACATAAATATGATTGATCAGTGGGGGCATGGTAGAGGAGCTCTGCCTTAAGAGTGAGTGTGTTATGTGTGTGTTTATTGAAATATTTGTGAAGTAATGTTTAAGAAACAAGAAGCAGGAAGCTTCTGGAGCTAGACTATCTGGGTTCGAAATTTAAGTTCATTCCTAAGATTTACATGACATTTTTTTTTTTCTTTTTGGCTGTGCTTGCAGCATATAAAAATTCCCAGGCCAGAGATCAAACCCAAGCGACAGCAGCAACCAAACCACTGCAGTGACAATGCTGGATCCTTAACCTGCTGAGCCACAAGGGAAGTCCAAGGTTTAGATGATTTTACAGAAGTAACTTACAATTTCTCTCTCCATTTTGCCATCTGTAAAAATCAAGATAAAATAACAGCTTCTTCAAAGTATTATTATTAGCAATACTTATCAGTCAGAATATTAAAAAACATATTATTTAAAAGTTTTATATAGTGAGTTCTCAATAAATTTTATTGCTTTTCTTCCTATTATTATTACTGCTATTGTCATTATTATTTTCACTATTATTATGCAGGGGTTATACATTCTAGTTGTTCACAAGCTCCATCGTAATCTGCATGACATAATTCAAATATTTATGTATCTTTCTGGCCTTGATTAGGTATTTGTGTTTGAGGTCCTTGATCTCTTTTTTTCTACCATAATTTCGTAGTTGTTTATATGCATTACTAGCTTCATAAATTGAACTGTGTAGTTTTTGAAAACCTTTGTGTATATACTAACAAATTATGTATTTCCTAAAATATTAATAAAATAAACTGAAATGCCTTCCCTGAAGATTTTGGGTGTTTGGTAGATAATTATTTAGTAACTTTATCAGTTTCCTGGTCTTATGTGAATCAAGTTATTTACATATTACCTGACAATCAATATTTTTATAGGGATTATTAGCTTAAAGTAGTAACTATTATGCCTCTTTATTTAAATAGCTCATGTAAATATGTTATGAATTCTGAAAAAAGTTCAGTTTTCTGGAAGACAGAGTTTAGTGTTTCAGAATATTTATTAGGACTACGTTTGAGATAAGTAGCTATGGAAGAGAAGGGGGAGAAGGAGAAATCAAGCTCTGATACTGGCCTGAGAGCCTCAGCTGATGTAATTGAAGTGCATCCTTCATATCATCCCACATTGATAGTGGGACTACCTCCATCAGTCTTTGGAAGTGAGGGAAGGTCATGACCTTGAGGGAACAGTCTGAAGGAACTACCAGTTGAAGGCCATCCACTGGCAGCACTTCCAACAGCTAGCTGGATAGTTTCATTCCTCCAAGGGGGGTATGGATGGTACATCTTCAAGACCACTGCAGATTCTATTTATAATCATTTCTTTCTCTTTCATTTACTTTAAGCAAAATACCAAGATGTTCTCAGTGTTTGTCTATAGCACATTAAAAACCCTCTTAATTACACTTTACTTTTTTCTGATAATATGCTTAGGATATTTATATTTAAAAACTTTTCCATGTAAAGTGCCTCTAAGTTTAAAGCAACAGGTTTAATTTTTAATCTGAGAAAAGTACAAAAATACAATGCAGATTTCAAAAAGCTAGGTGACTCAGGGAGAAAAGTCAACTTTAGTTCAAATTATTTTGTGTAGGGAGACTTTAATATTGATTTCTGAGCTCAAGCAGGTAGATGGCTAAACTCTTATTTTAGATGGTTGTAGCTCAGCTTAGTGTTGATCATGCCCACTGCATATATAAATATGTTTTTGCTGGCTTTATCATTTAATTTTCTTCTTTAGGCAGATGATCTGCCTCTTGTTCAGTGGTTTTAGAATCCTTATCTGTATTTTCTGGGTCAGCAGTAAAGGCTTGAATTTGAATTTCGCAACGGTTTTTAATTAATTTGGTGTGCCAACTTTTGCTGCCGAGACAGATCACCTGGAATGCAAGGCAGATGTCCTCGTTGTTCTGTTACCTCAAAACCCCAAATTTTTAATTAAGTAATGAGGAAATTGATGTATTTTTGGCTTCAAACTTCTCACTACATAGAAGTGGAAGGTTTTGTTAACATCAATTTACAATTTCCCAAATTTAGTTGTTTTGATTGGTTATGCCTTTGATTTGCTTTTCAATGATTATATATTGTCGTTCTCTTCAACTCGATGTTCAGGTAAGCTACCCACCTAAGGAACTCTATGCCAGTTCATAGAGATAAGTGGGTCCTGTGTTTTTGCCTTTGAAGGAATATGACAAAATTGTAAATCTCCAAAATATATCAGAGGAGACCTTTCCAGTATTATTTTCAGGTCCTCAATGTCTATGACCTTATGGTCAAAAATATACATGAACTGCACTTGAATTCAACTGAATGTCCTTTAAATATATCCAAAAAGTTTGGTCTTGATGCGTAGAAGGAATTTGAAAAGAAGTCAGGAGAACACCAAACAGTAAATAGCAAACCTAGCTCAGCAGTGAAACAACCTGATGAAGAGCTTAGGAATTGAAGATTTAAATTGGATGGAAATGATGAATTCACAACTTGAATTTATGGTTATATGAGGTGAGAGATTAGCTTCTTTCTCAGTAAGGTATCAAGTTCTTGTAATATGTACTAGTTATAAAAAAAGGTCAGAAGAAGAATTGAAATCCTATTTATTTTCTGGTTGAATTTTCTCGGCCAAAGTTTCATTTCACCCCGCTAAGACTATACTCCAGAGCTCTTAGTGTAAAGTAATTAGCTCTTTAATATATAAGACCCATAGCCCATAAAAATTAGAAATGAGTGTAGAAGGGTTAAAGTAATGAAAACCTTTAGGATGGCTATTTTCTTGTGTTTGTAATGCTTTAGAAAACTTGGCAATTAAAATATCTAATTATTGGCCAAATAACTCCAATTTAAATATGTGTAATTGAGTACTTCATTTTAAAATTGTGATTATAAATTTAGCATTGTAAGATAAATTGGCAAAATTTTAACTGTATTCTAATCACTAACAATAAATTTTGACTGAATTCTAATAACTGACAAAATGTAATACTCATACTTTTGTTGGTCATGAATGATCTTTACTGGCAAGAATGTATTTGTTAGTGAAGTAATTTAAATAGTTAAAATACAATATTTTGGATTTATAAATGTGATTGCTCTTGTTTACATAGTTTTATTAACTAGGTTTTAAAATGGATGATTTCAAAGATTCCATTGGATTAGTCAAATATTCTCTTGAAAATTGTACTTAAATTTTCCAGATTAATAAGATTTTTAAGTTAGCCTTTGCATTAGTTTTCTGTTGCCAGTGTAACAAATTACCACTAATTCAGTGACTTAAAAGAACGGAGATGAATTATCTTTCAGTTCTCAAGATCAGAAGTCCAAAATGTGTTTTAGAGACCAAATCATAGTGTCAGCAAGGCTGTGCTCTTTCTGGAAGTTCTGGGGAGAATCTATTTCCTTGAGATTTCCAGCTCCTAAAAACCACCTGCATTCCTTGCCTCTTGGCCTCTATCTCCTATCTTCAAGCATCTTCAAATCTCTCTTGGACTACAGTCCATTTTCTGACTCTGACCCTCCCTCTCCCTCTTATTAAGATCATGAGATTACATTGGGCCCACCAGATAATACAGGATAATCTTTTCATTTTAAGATTTTTTTTTAATTTGATCACATTGGCAAAATCCCATTTGCTATGTAATATGACATACTCATAGGTTCCTAGGATTAGGTTGTGCATATTTTTGGGATTACCTAAACTATTACAACCTTAAACATGTCAGGAAAAAAAGGCTTTTGAATTTATAACTTCAATATATTCAATATTAACTTTAGTAACTCAGTTAACTGCAAATTTTCTTTTCGTGCACAAAAGCTATTTTCAAAATCACTAGAAAACTCACTTCAAATTGGGCCTTAGTTCATCAGACACTTGCCTTTCATTTGAATTTTTGATTATCTATATTATTTTCTTTTGCTGGTGCTATTTGTTTATGATATACTTTAGATCCCTTTTCTCTGAGTTCTGTGGTAACTGAAGGATAGGACCATAACATCCAGTAGCTCATCAGAGTGGACAATTACTCTGGATATTCACTGACCTTGCCAAAAACGTACACCTTGTGGTAGGATTCCAAGCCCCTGTCTGCACTGAACATTTTTTTTTTCACCTTGGTTTTTGGGGAATCTAATAGCAGCAAAATAATTGAATTCAATTACCTCATTTTTTTGAAAAGACTGAGGTATAAGTAAGTAAAAACAAAAATGTTAAACTTAGTGTGTGAGTTCTTTTAAGAATAATTAGAGATTTTAATCCTTTGCATATGTTAAAAATAGAAGAGTGTGTTAAGTTGAAGAGTAAAAGCTTAGTTCTATAACTTTATAAGATCCTTTTTTTGTGCTTCTTTGATGTCCTTGGTGTTTGCTAATTTTCATTATCTAGATTTTGCCACTGATAGCCAGCAAGTAGAATCTATTCCGTTTTAAAATTTATTAAAGAAAGTTAATGGGGGATTAGGTCTACATTATGCTTTATAGATTTAGAGATTTCACATTAAAAATTCATAGTTACATCTTCTCTTGATAAACAGTGAAACCTGGCAGCGTGTTGGGCAAAGGTGAGTAGTTTTTTGCTGCTTTGGAAGGACGGGGCACTTTCCAGTTGAACATAATCTGTACCCTTCCCCCTAACCAGCCTATAGTGGCCCGATTTAACCCATTTTGCAATTAGCTTAACTCCATAGGCACTTGAAGATAGGACTCATGTTTTGTCTACTTTTGACTTCAATAGTTACTTGGAATTCAGGCAGTCTGTTTCAAATTCTATTAGTACTTGTCTTTAAGTTTACTAAATGCTTATTTAAACACATATTTCCAAGTACAGTAAGTTTGCCTTCCTCAGGCATAATAGGGAATTTAAAATGTGTCTACTTCTCCTGCAAGACACTGCATTCTTTTCTGGGTTAATATGAGATCATAGAGACAATTACTGTGATGACCTTATAATTGGTCTTCCTGACATCGTAGAGTCTATTACCTATAAAACTGCAAAGTGATCCTTTTTTTCCCCAGCTTTATTGAGATATAATTGACATATAACATTGTATATGTTTAAGGTGTACAAAATAATGATGTGATATGCTTATATATTGTGAAATGATTACCACAGTAGAGTTAATGCTTCCTCACCTCACAATTTACTGTTTCCTTTTTGAGGTGAAAGCATTTACAATCTACTCTCTTAGCAACCTGCAGGTATATATTAACAATATAATGGTATTGTTAACAATAGTCACCATGCTGTGCATTCGATCCTTAGGAAAGAGTCTTCTTAGACGTGGAGGTTTGTGCCCTTTGCTTGACATCTCTCCATTTCTCCCACCCTCAGCCACTGGCAACCACCATTTTACTCCCTGTCCTTTTTAAAGGTAAGATCATAGGACTCCACTGCTTAAATCTCTGCATTGGTTTTCCACCTGCCATAGAATGAAATCTTAAGTCCTTACGTGTACATAAGAATGTCCCAATGCTATGTGGAGCCTGAGAATTTCACCACTGCGTATTTTAATAACTTGCCCTCTCACTGCTGTCTTCTCTCACAGTTGCCTTCCTGCTGATGCTAGAATATGGCAGACTCTCCCATCCCAGGACTTGGAACTTTGTAAAAACTCTTCTCTAAGACTTTTAAATGACTTCTCTCATTTCGGTCAGGGCTTGCTCCTTTAGAGAGGCTTTCTTGAACCCGCCTAAAATTATCTTATCTCCTGATCCTCTTCTGTTTTCTCAGAATGCTGCTCATATCTGAAACTTTTGTTGTTTGTTTCACACCTCCCTCATCTGTTAGAATGTAGCTCCAGCAAGGCAGGGTTCAGCCTATCTTGTTTACTCTTTCTTCCCTTACATTTAAAAGAGTTGTTACACATAGCATGTCCTTAGCACACTTTTGTTGATGTTGTTTGGGTTTGTATTAAATTGTATTAATCTGGAGTTCCCGTCATGGCGCAGTGGTTAACGAATCCGACTAGGAACCATGAGGTTGCAGGTTCGGTCCCTGGCCTTGCTCAGTGGGTTAACGATCTGGCGTTGCCTGAGCTGTGATGTGGGTTGCAGACGTGGCTCGGATCCCGCGTTGCTGTGGCTCTGGCGTAGGCGATTCGACCTCTACCCTGGGAACCTCCATATGCCGCAGGAGCAGCCCAAGAAATAGCAAAAAGACAAAAAAAAATAAAAAATTGTATTAATCTAATGTCTTTAAGTAATTTCAACAATCATCACTAGTATTTTCATTTTGATTTATATTTTTATCGCTTGAATTGTACCATTGATTTTTTTTCTTTTCCAAGAAGAGTACTTGGCTGTAATATTTTCCAAGTCTTTATAACCTAGGAATGTCTTCAGTTGCTTTCATGTTAGAACAATAAATTGGTTGATGTCTAATTCTCAGTTCCCCAAATTTTTCCATTAAAATTCTTTGTTATCCTCTGGCATTCAGTTATACAGAATAGAAATTTGAGGACAACCCAATTTTTCTTCTTTCATAGTCAACTTTTTTCTTTCTGCTTAAGTGCTAATACTTTATTTTGGATTTTTTTTTAATTGCTTCTCTTGATTTCAAAAAAGTTAGTCCTTCTGATTCATATACTTGAATAATATTTCAGTTCAAAAATTTTTTTCTTTTTTTTTCCTTTTTCTTAAGATGAAAACTCTTAAGATCTAATCTCTTGGCAGATTTCAAGCATATAACATAGAATTTTTAATTACAGTCACTATGCTGTACATTAGGTCCTCAGAACTTATTCATCTCATAACTGAAAGTTTGTACCCTTTCAACAATATCTTCCCATCTCCATTTCTCCCACCCCACAACCACTTCTACTCACTGCTTCTATGAATTTGACTTTTTTTTTTTAAGTGATCCACATATAAGATCCACACATCCACATATGTAATACCATACAGTATTCGTCTTTTTTCTCTCTGGCATTTTTCACTTAGCATACAGCCTTCCAAGTTCATCCATGGTGCAAATGATAGGATTTCCTTTGTTGTGACCCAGTAATATTTCATTATACATATACCACGTTTTCTTGATCCATTCATACACCAATGGGCACTAAGTTATTTCTGTATCTTGGTTGTTGTGAATAATGCTATGATTAATGTGAGGACGCAGATACTTCTTCATGATAGTGCCTTCATTTCCTTTGGATGAATACCAAAATGGCAATTGTTGGATCATATGGTAATTCTTTCTTCAGTGGTTTTTTTTGAGGAATCTTCATACTGTTTTCCATTGTGGCTGTAACAATTTATCTCTCCACCAGCACTGTGCAGATTCCCTTTTTGTCACATCCTTGCCAACATGTATTCTGTTTGTCTTTCTAATAATAGACACTATAAAATATGTGAGGTAAGAGTTCCTGTCGTGGCGCAGTGGTTGACAAATCTGACTAGGAACCATGAGGTTTTGGATTCGATCCCTAGCCTTGCTCAGCAGGTTAAGGATCTGGCTTGCCATGAGCTGTGGTGTAGGTCGCAGACATGGCTGGGATCCCGCATTGCTGTGGCTCCGGTGAAGGCCGGCAGTGACAGCTCCAATTCGACCCCTAGCCTGGGAACCTCCATATGCCACGGAAGTGGCCCTAGAAAAGACAAAAAAATAAAAAATAAAAAAAAATATGTGAGATAATATCTGACTGTGTTTTTAATTCACATTTCCCTGATGATTAGTGATGGAGAGAATCTTTTTATAAACATTTTGGTCACTTGTATGTATTCTTTGTGAAAACATTCGGAGTCTGACTCTTTTAAATCATGTTATCTTTTGCTGTTGAGTTATATGTACTCCTTATATATTTTGGATAGTAGCCTCTTATCAGATATATGGTTTGCAAATATTTTCTCCCATTCCATTAGTTGTCTTTTCATTTTGTTGATTGCTTCTCTTTAGGAGAAACCTTTTAGTTTGATGAACTTTTACTTGTTTATTTTTGCTTTTGTTGCCTGTGCTTTTGATGTTATATCTAAAAAGCCCAAGGTCAAGGAGCTTTTCAACTATGTTTTCTTCTAAGAGTTTTATGGTTTTAGGGCTAATATTTAATCCATTTTTAGTTGATTTTTGTGTGTGGTGCAAGATAAAAGTTCAATTCTATTCTTTTGCATGTGGATATCCAGTTTTCCCAGCTCCATTTATTGAAGAGAAAGTCCTTTCCCCATTGTATATTTTTGGTGTCTTTGTCAATAGTTGATTATAGGAGTTCCCTTCATGGCTCAGTGGTTAATGAACCCAACTAGTATCCATGCAGGTTTGATCCCTGGCCCTCTTCAGTGGGTTAAGGATCCAGCATTGCTGTGAGCTGTGGTGTAGGTTACAGATGCACCTCAGATCCAGCATTGCTGTGGCTGTGGTGTAGGCTGGCAGCTACAGCTCCAATTCAACCCCTAGCCTGGGAACCTCCATATGCCGTAGGTGCAGCCCTAAAAAGAACAAAAACACACCAAAAATCATTGATTGTATATGCATGGGTTTATTTCTGGGTTCTCTATTCAGTTCTATTGTTCTGGGTGTCTATTTGGATCAATACCATACTGTTTTGATTATTAAAACTTTATAATATAGTTTGAAATCAAGATGTATGCCTCCACCTTCATTATTTTTGCTCAAGATTTGGAGTCTTTTCTGGCTCCAAACAAATTTAGGATTTTTTTTCTATTTCTATGGGAAGTGTCATTGGAATTTTCATAATATACTGAATCTCTTTGGGTAACATGCACATTTTAACAGTATTAATTCATCTATTTTATGAGCATGAGACATCTATATCTCTATCATCTTCAATGTCTTTCATCAAAGTCTTACAGTTTTCAATGTATAGATTTTCCTCCTTGGTTAAAATTCTTGCCTAACAAAACTTTATTCTTTTTGATGCTATTGTAAGTGGGATAATTTTTTTATTTCTTTTCCAGATAGTTCATTATTAGTATATAGAATCACAACTAATTTTTGTATGTTGATTTTTCTATACTACCACTTTACGAATTTGTTTATTCTAACAATTTTTTGGTGGTGTCTTCAGGGTTTTCTGCAAACAATTTTACTTCTTTTCTGATTTGGATGCTTTTTGTTTCTTTTTCTTGCCTCATTGCTCTATCTAGGTTTCCAGTACTAAGTTAAATAGAAATGGCTTGAGTGGGCAATCTTGTCTTACTTTTAATTTTAGAGAAAAAGCTTTCAGCATTTCACTGTTGAGGATGATGTTAACTATGGATTTGTCATGTATGGCCTTTATTGTGTGGGGATACATTTCTTTCTTTCTTTCCTTTTTTTTTTTTTTGTCTTTTTAGGGCCACACCCATGGCATATGGAAGTTCCCAGACTAGGATTCAAATTGGAGCTGCAGCTGCCAGCTTAATTCACAGCCACAGCCACAGCAACCACAGCTCATGGCAACACCAGATCCCCAACTCACTGAATGGGGCCAGGAATCAAACCTGCATGCTTATGAATACTAGTCTGGTTTGTTATCACTGAGCCACAATGGGAACTCTGAGGTACATTTCTTTTATATCTAATTGGGAGTTTTTATCATGAAAGGATGTTGAATTTTATTAAATGCTCTTTTAACATCTATTGAGATGGTCATGTGATTTTTATTCTTCATTTTGTTACATGGTATATCACATTTATTGATTTGAGCTTGTTGAAGCATCCTTGCATCCCCAGAATAAATCCCATTTGCTTACAGTATATAATCATTAATGTGCCCCTGAATTCATTTCAGATTGCTAATATTTTGTTGAGGATTTTTGAATCTATATTAATCAGGGATATTGGTCTATAATTTTATATTTTTATAGTGTGCTTGCCAGGCTTTGGTATCAGGTTATAGCTGGCCTCTTCAAATGAGTTTAGAAGTATTCCCTGTTTTTCACTTTTTTGGAAGATTTTGAGAAGAATCGATACTAATTCTTTATTTAATGTTTGGAAAGTTTACCAGTGAAGCCATCTGGTCTTGGACCTTTTTTTTGTATTTATTTATTTTTATTTGGGAGATTTTTGATTATCAATTCAGTCTTGATCTTAATTATTGATCTGTTAAGATTTTCTGTTTTTCATTATTCAGTATTGGTAGATTGTGTGTTTCTAGGAATTTATCCATTTCTTCTAAGTTATACAATTCGTTGACATGTAATTGTTCATTACAGTTTGTTATGCTGTTGTATTTCTATGGTATCAGTTGAAACATTTAATTAGACTAAGGAAAAGAGAAGGCTAAGATAAAGTAAAAAAAGTTTTTCCTCTTTAATATTTGTTTTTTATTTACTCTCAGTTTTTCAGATTTCTTACTATGGCATACTCATAAGTCTCAGGCTTAGAAAATGATCTGTCTTCTATAGTACCTTTTTTTATATGATTTTATTCTTTTAAAAAATTACACTTAGAGGAAACCACTAATTCATTTTTCCACAGTGTCAATTCTGCTTCTCTTGTCTCCATATGGATGTTAATTTAGTTATTTAATTAAAATTTAATTTGCCATTAATTTTGTCAATTACACTTTAATTCATTGTCTAAATTAACTTTTTCCTATAAATCCCAGTATCTCTTTCATGGAGGCATATTCTTTGCATATTTTTCAATGGACTTAATAAATATTATCTAGAAAAATTTTTTTCCTATAGGTTATAATTTTCAGAAATATACATTTATTTAGAATGTTTAGAGTAATGTTCCTTTTCCATTATGCTATAAAAACTTGTATAAGGCCTTGCTTTTTTCTTTTTTTAATTCATACTTTTATAAAGAAAAATATGTCCAGAAAAATAGGCCCTACTATTCAATGTAAGTATGGCCTTTAGTCCCTCCAAGCATGTCTTTGTGTTAGATATTTGCTGTTGTTGTTGTTGTTACCATCTTTTTTTTTTTTTTTCTTTCTTTTAGAGACAGCTGGAGGACAAATTGATAGTTATCTGTCCCACTTCAGTAACTATCCCTGTCATGGATTTTTTTTAGGTGACTCTTCTACATTGAGGTTGAGTGATTTTCTTTGCTAAATATAGGGTTCCTTGCTTATAACATAACCAGATAGAATAGCAGTTCTTCATATGTGTTGTATATGAAGAATACAGCTGATGTAGATTTTATTTTTTTGACAATGTATTTCCCCCTAGCCCTACTCATTTGAGAAAATGACAGTTGCTTGAGCCAACAATCCGGGAGTTGTCACTGATTCTTTCCATTACCTCACATTCAATCTACTTTCCTCTTCATTCATTCTGCCAGAGCTTCCTTGGCATTCTTTCTTTATCTTGACCTGGCTAAGGCTATTCCTTAGAACTTTAGGGATGGAATGCTAATGTCTTGCCACAAAGACATTAAAGATTTTAAGAAAGAAGATTTTAAGAAATGTAGTTATATCACAAAGACAATCTGAAAGACAAGATGGAAAAAAAGGTCATATTTTTCTTATTTAATATCCATTAAATTATATAGTCAGACACAAGGGAAAGTAATTAGCAGGCTGATTTACTATTATCACATACAGTAATTTCCAAGCCAATGAAGGGATAAAACTATGAAACCATATGGTCTGTATATTATAAGGTAACCTGTTCCATTCTTCTGAGTTGCTGTTACTGCTTTTGACAGAGCTACAGGAAATAAAAAGGCTACTGGAATGCAGACCAGGAAAAAGTATTCCCACAAGGCTTTGCAAAATGAAAGTTGGAATCCCTGAGTGGAAACATATTTCTAAGAAATAAACTTTCTGTTCTCTGTAGCCAAGATAATTCTTTTAAAAATGAAATACATTTTATGCATTTGATTACATTTTTGTGTTAGTTTTTAAAATATGCTAGAGAAAAAGAATGTTAGCATGGAAATTATAATGCAGTACCTGCAGTCCAATGTGAAAAACAATACCATTATAACAACATAGTGTAGGTGGCCCTTGAGATTGAACTATTTAATTATGTTGCACTTGAGCTACACCATACTATTTTCCTTCTAATTATAAAGGTGAAAAAAAGTTCTGGTTATTCTGGTTATCTACTGATGGGTGACACACTTTCCCAAAAAACAATGTCTTAAAACAATAAAACAATAAATGTTTTATTTGTGCAAGGTTCTGTGAGTCATGAATTCAGACACGGTGGTGGCAGGGAAAGTGTGTCTGCCCCATGCGATATCTCCAGGAATTAGACGATCTAAGATGGCTTCTCTAGTCACGTCTTAACTTCAGCTCAGAAAGCTTAAAAAAGCTGGGCTGGCTAGAACAGTTCAACTAAAGGTTAAACGGCTAGGGTCTCTGTAGTGGCTGTCATTTGGGTTTCTTGGTTGACTTTTATGTAATTTCAAGGCCACTTCCTTTCCACATGACCTAATCTATGATCCTCATTATCTCTCCAGCAGGGTGACTGAACTTCTTCCATGTCACAGGGCGCAATGCTAGGGTTAAGCGTGAAACTGGCACAACATCACTTTTACTGTGGTTAAAGCAATAGGAAAGTCTGATTGGGTACAGATTTAAAGGTAGGGGGCTACATAAGGGTTTGATTCCTATAAGTATGATTTTTTTTTTTTTTTGCCTTTTTGCCATTTCTTGGGCCACTCCCGCGGCATATGGAGGTTCCCAGGCTAGGGGTCCAATCGGAGCTGTAGCCACCGGCCTACTCCAGAGCCACAGCAACGTGGGATCCGAGCCACGTCTGCAACCCACACCACAGCTCAGGGCAATGCCGGATCGTTAACCCACTAAGCAAGGGCAGGGACCGAACCCGCAACCTCATGGTTCCTAGTCGGATTCGTTAACCACTGCGCCACGGCGGGAACTCCTCCTAAGTATGATATTTTTTTGAGGGCATTCAAAGGAATAGTCTTCCACAATTCACCCTCATACTCCTAATAGCTCAGAGTCTACACTCAACCAAAATATACTCTAAGATGCTCAGAGACTCATCCAGTTGTGGCACTAAGCTCAGTCTCATAGTCCAAGATCTCGTCTTCTAAATCTGGTCCAGCTGTGAATAAAAGGCCTTTGGTATAACTTTCTCACTCTGAAGACCTGTGAATTGAAGAGACAAGTTATCTGTCCTCACTTTTGATATACAATGAGGATAGTAAGTTGCAGTATTCAAGTATTGAAGATGTGGTTAAATAAGTATTCAGTATTGAAGATATGGTTAAATAGAGTTAATTATAAGTAGAATTAAGACTGTAGTGGATGCTGAAAGTGCTCCTTCGAGATCTTTTTTACTGAGCTAGGGCCTCCATCTTTAACCTGCTGTGAGTATTCAACTACAGCTTTCCAACAATATTGGGCTAGCATCTCTGGATGGTACAGTATCTATCAGAACCAGTAGATTCATGGTTACGTTTTTGTTTGTTTTGCTTTGTTTTTTAATTTGTCCTTCCTGTCCCTGAAACTATAGGCTTTATGATTTTAGGCTCAGATTCTATAAGAGAAACAGTTTTACCAGGAGACACAGTAGAGTGATAGTGCACTTAAAACCATGACTTTTCCCAGTGACTTGGCTCCTGGTGCCAGTAGAATGAAAGAAACAAAAAGGAATTATTACTGTCAGTAGTAATTGAAACTGATTATCATAAGGGGAAGAGTAGGAATTCTGCAAAATAGGGCAGAGAGGAAGGCCTTTGACACTCAGATATTCCTTTTGGCATCTATTCCCCATTTTGGTTAATAATGGATGAACATAGCAACAAATATCTATAAGGACATGATCTAATAAGGGTATATATTATATGAATATAGTAATCAAGGGCTAAGATCCTTCTGAAAGGAGGGAATGTCTGTATCACTGTAGTAGATGCTATTATTGTCTCTCCCAGATCCTGCTTTCCTCATTTTCCCTTCTCAGGCACTATTTTTAAGGTAAATAAACCAAGAAGCAGGCAAGTCTTGATTTAAGCCCAGTTTTACTCATTAGTTGGATAATTTTGTATAATTCACCAGATTTATATAAGCCTGTTTTGTCATCAGTTTCAGAAGTAATTCTCTTAGAGTTTTTGTGAAGATTAGGGATTTGGTTAAAATAATTTGACTTGCAAAATGGTACAGTTAGAAAAATGGCAGACAGAATAGGTATTCAAAAGTTTTACGTAATATTGTCATTCCTTTTTTTTTCCTCGCCCAGCTATGATGGGCCATGCCTCTTTTGGGGTTACACACTCAAACATTAATTCCGTATAGAATTAGAATTCCTATTGTGGCTCAGCAGGTTAGGAACCCAACATAGTCTCTGTGAGGATGCAGGTTTTGATCCCTGGCCTCACTCAGTGAGTTAAAGATCAAGCATTGCTGCAAGCTGTGGCATAGGTCATTGATGCAGCTTAGATCCAGTGTTGCCTTGGCTGTGGGGTAGGCCAACTTCTACAACTCCAGTTCAACCCCTGGCCTAGGAGCTTCCATATGCCACAGGTGCAGCCTTAAAAATAAATAAATAAATAAATAATTTCACATAGAAGCATTTCTATAAGAAAATATGCTGACGTCGATTCTCTTTCTACATTCAGCCAAAATGCTAGTCTACAAATGAACGCTATATGAGTATTTATTCTTGAGAAATATGTTGTTGTTACTGATATATGCATCTATCTATTCATCAGACTCTAAGCTTCCTTTGTGAAGGAGCCTATGTTATTGACCATTTTAGCTCTAATGTGTGTGTTTGAAATAAAATGCTTCACATGTGTTATATTTGGTATTTATATTTTGGGTTTTGTTTGTCTCTCTAGGTATATATCTCTCTATGGTTGGATATTTGATAGATTAGCTTGCTTATTGAATTATATGATTACTTTTATGTTATTTTATCATAAATTTAGCTATTTGAGCTTGAATTAATCTGTCTCATGTATATGTCAAAGAAGACATACTTTTAAATCTCAATTGGCTCATTATTCTTGAAAAATTTTCCAGTAATGACTTGACATGTGTTCCATATAAAAATTACTACTTAGTAAGTAACTTTTGGGCATAGATAGTTTTGTAGATCACTCTGGAATCAAGTGAAATATTACAAACAGAAATCTTTAGCTAAATAATGGAAATATGGCATAACTATATTTAGCCCATACCCACCACAAGACAGAATTTGGACAAACTTTTATAGAAAGTAATTTAGCCTCTACTCTCACATTCCCGTTTAACCAAAATATTTTTTTAAAGAAATAGGTAAATCTTGCAATAATAATATGCTGAATGAATCATAAGCTATTAAAACTATCTACTAGAAATATGGTAGTTTTTATAGAATGGTCAGTTTTTCCTAGTGTCTAAGCCATTTCTTGGGAGTGTCACTAGATTCTTTTGGAAGCTATAGTGGACTTAATATTAAATCATCACTTTACTGTATCACATGGTATTTACTGTGGCAGTTTTAAAAAATTACATCATAAGGATCTCATCTCATTTATTTGTAAAGAAATAGTACATAAACCAGAAGAAATTGCTCAATGATTAATATTTATTGTAGTTAAATATAATGCACAGTGTTACTTACAATGTATGGTGTGTGCTGATAATTCATATGGTAAATAAATATATATGACTAAATTAAATAAAACTTTATGTAATATGAACAAAATATATATTTTAACGTTTGAAGTTAATGGGATATTCAAAATAAGAGTAGGTGAATAAAGCAGTTGGAATCTTGCAAATGGATAATAAAAAGGTAAACTCAGTAGAAAATTGGCAAAGTATATAAACAGGTAATAAGAGTATCCTAAAAGGGTACCGAACAAAAAGATGTTTCAGTTGTTAGTGAAATGTACGTTAGAATAAAATAATAACATGTTTGCATATTGATTTTGTAAAAAAAATTAAAAGGACAAATATTACTAGAGAATTTTTAGAAAAATGAACACTTTTATACATTGCTGATGGGAATATAAATTGCTTTATTTTAGAGGAAGGTAAAGACAGCATCCATAAAAATTAAAATTTCTGGGCTTCCACTCCCAACTGATACAGTAATTAGTACAGAACTAGACCCCACCATAAACTATAAACTGGGCCATATATATTGAGCAACAATTTATAGACAATGTGAAGCAGACAACTTAATACTTTGATCTCTGAAGACGAAAAGCACACACAGGCTATGCAGATATGATTTCTGCCTAGAAGTAGTTTTTTAGAGCACTATATGCAAAAATGGGGCCCATGTAAAACATAGACATTTTACTGGAGCAGACTTTGTATTGTAGAGCTTCTGGTCCATTGGAATTTATGGGATAGAAAGAAGAGATCTTTAAAGAACCTTAAAAAATCTGCTGTATAAGTGTTTGGCTGAAAGCTAAAACAGTCATTGTGATGACAGAGATGTTGAAATTAACAAACACGGAGTTTAAAACAGCTTTTAAAAGCACCATGTAAGGATTTAAAGGAAAGGTGGACATAATGAATGAAAAGATGAGAACTGCCGGTAAAGAAATGGAATGTAAAAAAAAGAAGGAAATTCTGGAACTGAAAATATAGCAATGTCTGTAATGAAAAAAAACCATGAGTTTTTCATGGGTTAAAAACATGTTGGAATTGGCAAAAAAAAAAAAAAAGTGACTTTAAATTAACGCTTCAGTGGCCTATGACAATATCTGGTAGTCTAAATGATGTATAGTTGGAGTTCCCCTAGAAGAGATTGAAATAATCTAGAGTAGGTATCACTTACTTACAACAAGAAATCTTATCTGAAAAAGTGATTGTATTGTATTTACATTCTAGAAAAATAGGCAGGTAAAATATCTCTAGTTTTGTGGAAAATAAAATAGTTTGTGAAACTGAATTTCACTTTTACATTACCAAAGACTCCAATCATACAGAATACTTGTGGTTTCAAAATTCCCATTTTTATTTCTTGTACCATTTCACATTTTTTCCTTGTCTTCTCAGAGAAACTTATTTGTGTTTCAAGATGCAGTTGTAAATACTGAGTACAAGTTAGGTTGACAAATAAACATGTTTTGATCAATTGCATTATTGAGATAAAGCTTATTAAACATATAACTTTCAATAAAAATCAAAAATTGGCATTTTTATAAATGAACCATTTGTAGGCGGTCATTAGCACAGGATCTTTGGAAGGTTAAAAAAAAAGTAGCTGTAGTGGGATGGGGAGAGCTATGGGTCCATTGGAAGTAATTAACTCTAAAATTTTAAACTCAGCATACCTGGATTATTTTATTTTATTTTACTTTATTTTATTTTATTTTATTTTATTTTATTTTATTTTATTTTATTTTACTGTTGCTTTGCTAAGGGTTAATTACTCACTTGATCAGAATGGGTAAAGAAAAACAGAAAATGAAAATGATAAATAAAATTAAATTTAGGGAAAAGAGCTTAGCCTAAATCTTTCATTTCTTTAAAAAAAAACCCTATAAACCTACTCAAGAAACATATATATATATATATATATATATATATATATTTAAGTAATACCCCCTTTAAAAAATGTTACTTCATGTCTTAAAATTATTTGATAACACATACTTAATTTATGCAGCCTTTTAGAAGAAAAATATTAGAATATTGTGGTATTATTACACTATTGCAGATGACATTCCTCCCCATTCTGCAAAAGTTCCAAAGTATTGACAACAAATTGATTTTCACAAGAAAGAAAATATGGCCCATATTTGAGTCTCAAACCATATATTCAAATGAATGAATTATGAATTCAACTGTCAGTTCAACTCTCTCAATTGCTGCTTTTAGTTTGTCTGGGAGTGTGCTAACTGCGGTATTTATTTTCATATGAAGGGCAAGCTAAATATTCAAACTACTATCATTTCCCAGAAAAAATGAATATGAAATGGTGAATAATGAATAAGAGTCTAAATGCAGCAAACCTTAGGACAGAAACATTTGCTCTCCACAAATAAAGACGGTAAATGTGGTAGAATATGTATATATGGAACAACAGTTCTTTCAAAGTTTGCACAGGTCCCTCTCTCTACTTCCATGAATAGTCCCATTCATTTCAGTGTGACCTGTTTGTATGTGTGCATGTGTGTGTGAGTTCTGGAAAGCAAGCTGTTTTACCCGAGTCCAGCTGCATGTAGCAAATGTTTGGAGATGTCTAAATTTGTATAATTCCATTCAGTACTTTGTAATAAAATAATTCAGCCCAATGTGTGAAAACAGGAATAGAGGGGAAAAAAAAGAGCAAATAAACCATGATAGGATTTCTATTCAAAGTAAAATATAAAATGGCAAGTTAGAGACACACTAAGAGTAGTGTTTTATTCTAATTTTAATTTTAAAAAGTATCACTCTTTAAAACTTCAGATAAGAAAGGTCTGTTGGGAAGTGATCAGATAAACCAGATAGTTCTCAACTCAGATATTCTATCATGAAACTAAAGCTCATGTTCAAACAACCTGATTTATTTCTTCTTTACACTGGATGCATTAGTCATCATACTAAGTTTTGAAATTACCTTTCAATTTTATGATTATATAAAAAGAGCAAACTCTATGGAGATGAACAGAAATATAGGTTAGATTAATTATGCAGTTTAATACAAATAAAATTTTAGCTATTTAAAATTTTACTATTTTATTATTTACATGAAAATAATATTAGAAACTAAAATTTTTAAGCAAGAGTTTTTTTAAAAAATTAAGCATCAGAATTTTGAAGCTTAAATGGGTAGAACTAAGAGTCAGGTCCCCAATTTCTAGTCATAACAGCTACTTATTAATGTAGTGGCCTTTGGTGAGACATTTCTCGTAGTTGGAACTAAGCTTATTTATAAATTGAAGTTATTGGCCCATGTTCCTTAAAGATCTTTTCTATTTTCTATTTCTAACAATTTTAAGGAGAATATGCAAAAATATAGTAGAAAATAAACTTTCAAAAGAAAAGGTCAAGTTTCCAAATATTTAATTCATTTAAATTATGTGTACAGTATTCTAATCAGATTTTTTCCCACAAAATCTGAAAGATAATTCTGTTCCTCTTGCTATTCCAAATTAGTTGAAAGAGGTTCTGTTCCATGATTATCTTGGATTATAATTTAAATTAACAGAAACGCAGTGTTGAATGGATAAGGCAAATTAGGAAATGCATGTATTAGGAGCATTAAAGTTTGTTGCCCTAAAAGATATTCTCTTTGAAATTTATTCACATCATATCTATGTAAGTGAGGCTAGATATGTAGGTGTCAAATTTTATGAGGAATAACTGGTATAAAACTGTTAGAACTCTTTGTAAGGAAAGAGGAACCAGGGGCAGAGGGGTATATCCTTCAGTCTTTTTGTACTTGAACTCACACTAAGAAATATATATATATATATATATATATGTGTGTGTGTGTATATATATGTGTGTGTGTGTGTGTATATATATATATATATGTGTGTGTGTGTGTGTGTGTGTGTGTGTGTGTGTATATATATATATATATATATATATAGTCTTTTTAGGGATGCACCTGCAGCAGATGGAGGTTCCCAGGCTGGGGGTCGAATTGGAGCTGCAGCTGCTGGCCTACACCACAGCCACAGCAGTGAAGGATCTGAGCTGTGTCTGTGACCTACACCACAGCTCAGGGCAATGCCCAGTTCTTAACCCACTGAGCAAGGCCAGGGATCAAACCTGTGTCCTTGTGGATACCAATTGAGTTTGTTAATCACTGAGCCACTGCAGGAACGCCAGAAATATGTTTTACATTATGAGATAGCTTACATATGTTGTATATTTATGCATCTGTTACAGGATAGACCATGCAGCAATTGTGACATTGTTGTCATTACCAAATGATGAGTGTCAAAACTTGCCAATTTTATATCAGTGTCGTGGAAGAGCATCTCTAGAGATAATAGTGGAAGGACCTTTACATAATATTGCATCGACAGTGGTCTTGAAGGCATAGAAGATGATGTGCATGTGGGGAAATAGAGACATCCATTACTCTCAGCTGAAAACTAATTCAAAACATTAGGAGTTTGCAATCAAATGCAGTAAACCTTAGAACATAAAGACAATACAATCAATTTTTCGATATGACTGTCTAATAAGAGTACCCAGTAGCCACATGTGACTATTGAGCTCTTAAAATGTGGATAACAGGAGTTAAGATGTGCTCTAAGTGTAATTTAAAAACTAGAGTTTTAATTTAATATTATGTTTTAGGGAGTTCCCATTGTGGTGCAGCAGAAATAAATCTCACTAGGAGCCATGAGGTTGCCGGTTCGATCCCTGGCCTTGCTCAGTGGGTTAAAGATCCGGTGTTGCCATGAGCTGTGGTGTAGGTCGCAGATGTGGCTAGGATCTGATGTTGCTATGGCCAGGGTGTAAACTTGCAGCTGTAGCTCTGATTCGACCCCTGGCCTGGGAACCTCCATATGTCGTGGCAGGTGCGGCCCTAAAAAGCAAAAAAATAAAATAAAATAAATTATATTTTAAAGTGTTAAACATGTCAATTAATTTAAAAGTTTAATTCATATTAAAATGACAATATATTTGCATTCCCCAATATATATTATTAAAATTAATTCCAGTTGCATTTAATTGTTTCAGTATGGCTACTATGATTTTTTTAAATTATATGTATAACTTAAATGTTTGGATTATAATAGTTAGAAGGGCTCATGAACTATATGTGCTTTTCAACACATCCGGTCCTTCCCTGAGACAACAACTGTAGGTGAGAATCTGCTTTTTGGGTGGAAAAGAACCAGAGAAATCAATAGATTAATTATCTCAAAGTCATTATTCTCTCTTATCGTTCACACATTGGTAGGTAGCCAGTGTTAATGTGACACTTGCTACACAAAAAGCAGAGAGGCTGCATGAAGATAGAATGAGCCTGGAATCTTGACCGGCATTGCTTACTTATATTTGAAAGCTGGTATTGGAAATTAATGATTAACTTGGGTAGGCAAATCAGCAAACAGTAAGGAAACAGATAAATTAAATTAGGCATGCTGTGTAGAGATCTACTTGGTACTATTTTATGCAGAAGTTTAGAAATAGTTTTAGAAATTAGTACTTTGTGAAGTAATTCTTATCCTAAAGAAGTATTGATAAGTGAGCAATTCCTGAAAATTTTTCTATCTGGTGCTCAAGTATTAAATTTCAGAACCTATTCTAGAACATAGAAATAGACTTCAGAAAAAAAAAAGTGATACATAAATTCCTTCAGAGAAAAACTACATTTTATGTTTTAGGAAAATGGTACCTTTGAAACTGATACCCTACAATTATTTCTGAAGGTCTTTGTATCTTGATATATGTCTAACCAATGACAAGAAACTCAGATTGTACAGTGCTGACCCATAGTTAAGATAAATATAGTGACTGAGTTGCAAATTTTTAGCTGCTAATCATGGAATTTAACAAAACTGTATAGAATGCACTAACAAAATATGAGAGAAACAACTCCACCATTTTACCACTCTCTTCTGCAAAGCAGTAGCCTATTCCATGACAATTTAAGTGTATTTGATTTTGATAATTATTTTAATTATTTTGACACAATTTTTTTCTAGTGTGCCTAGAAATCCTTAAAAACAAATCAACTTAGTGGAGCTGTTGCATTTACAAGTGGAATTATTTATACAACACTGCACTTCTCTATTTTACATCTAGTCCATAGAACTCTCTTTCACAGAAAGTGCAAAGCCTTCTCTTTTCCTTTCCATTGAAAGAGCAGTCTTCTTCTCTCCTTAGAAATGTCAACTTCCCTGAATCAGATAAGTACTTAACACATCCAGAGGAAAAGTGACTCATTTTTATTTCTAATAAAATTGGCATACGTTTCACTATCTTTAATTTCCTTGGAAAGTTATTTAAATATTTCTTTAAAAAGAAAGCATTTGGTTCTGTGACTACTGAATGTAGAATTATATTCACATTCTAGAGAAAGAAATGTACTTTTAAAAAGTTCAACAAGTCTAAAAAGTAATAGAAACACTTTGATATTTCCTACAGTGTACATACATTCCATTTTAATGGAATGATGATAAATCAAAGCACAATAATAATTTGCTGAAATAATTCATGCTTTTATGATATGAAAAGCTCCATAACTTATGGTAGAATCTAGAATTTATATATCACCTATAATTTGTTTATTATTTAATAAGATACTTATTCCTCATACTTGCCTTTTGCAAGACAGGATTCTCATTTTATACACAAAAAGCTGAAACCTGGATAAAAGCTCATCCCAAATTATACAGTGGCTTATGGAAAAAATCAGTAATATAATGAACTTCTCTTCTTTTGTGTTGAGATTTTTTTCAATGTATTCTGCAAAAGGTTGTTGTATGTATCTTTATACTGGATGACTATCAAAATAACACTCGGTGAAATAAAAAGTAAATAATCAGCTTTAATTAAATAATTGTTTTATGGAATGTGATAGGCTATTTAGCTTGCTTCCTGGGAATTAATTGGGGTACCTAACACTGAGAATACAAATATCCATAACTATTAGAAAATATAAAATTGCCGAATCTGCAGAAGATAGCTTTTTAACAGTGACATAAGTCTGTCACAATTTAACTGTTGTCTATCAGAATTACATGGCTTTCTAAACTACTGAAAATAAAATGGGTCATTTCTTGATTTTACAAACTGTTTAAAATTCTGAAGCCATTTTCCAGAAAATTGGAAAAAAAGTTTAATTTCAAGCAAGATAAGTGGTGAAACATTATTTTTACAGCTAATAACTATGAATTGCTTTTAAAAAATTCACCGAGGATGTTTATATAACTGTTGGTAAAGGCAATGCCAAGCCTTTCTTCAAAGATCTCAGTTCCTCAAAAATATACAGCGATGAAAGTAATCTCTTTAACTCCCATTTCATTTTTTCCACAAAAGAAAAAAAAAAGCAATTCTAGTTATTCTCTAATCAGAATTAGAATTATAAGCTATGCTAGGAAACCTGCATTTATGTCTTAGTTCATTTCTATCTCACAGCATAGCTGTACAACTTAAAGGGAAAACAAACCAAAAAAAAAAAAAAAAACAAACTAGGTCAAGGAGACCAACTCTCTGGTGCATAGTTTAATAAACATTTATTTCTCCCCTAGTTACTTCACTCAATACCTTAAAATGGTTAATAATAATTTATGATACCAGTCAGTGTGTTAGGCCTTAAGAATAAAAGATAGTATGGCATAAATTCCAATACATCAAAGATCTTTTTTTCTTCAATTACACTGTATTCTCAAAGCCTGGAAAAGTACCTGGTATATGATAAGAGCTCAATAGTAATTTATTAAATGAATAAGGGAAGAAATAAGTAAATGTATATGAGATATGGAAGAACTTTTCCAACATGGCTCTTATGTTAAGTGAGGTAATCTACTAGAAATGCTTAGAAGAGTGCCTGCAGCATAATGTGGATACTCTATAGTTGTTAATAGTTACGATTACTCTCACTTTTATTCTCCCATGTAAATGACCCTTCTTCCCATTTTCCTCTGACTGCCTTCTATTTACTGCTTAGTTTCTGTTTACTCACAATTTATTTCCTGGCCTATCATAATAACCTCATTTGCCTCCTAAACCCTATGTGGATCCTTGCAGCCCCAGATACAAAGCACTAATTCCTGTAGTGATTTATGTTTACCCATATATTTTCCAATTCAAATTCCTGAAAAGAGACTATTACTGCCTAGGCTGTTTGGCCAAACCTCTCCATTCCGGGCCATCTCAATGCTGAGTTTCCTTAAGACAGATGCCATCCTTATCTAATCAGCAAAATTTGGGAGTTGCATAGGTTATGTGATTCAGAATGTTCTGTTTCTATCCTTGGTTATAATTTCCTCTGTGTCAGTTACAGTCTGAGGAATGCATGTGATGACAGACGTAATCTCAGGAAACTCTGAGAAAACTCTTAAGTGTATATAATCCTCATAGCACCAAAGAAATCACAGCTAGCAGTACTTGTGAAAGGTCTTTTTTTCTCATACTTGCAGCTGAAATCTCAGAGAGTGTTTGATTGAACAGCCTTGAATCATTGCCCACTCCTGAATCAATGAGTAATTGAGACCTGGGTGGTGGAGGGGATGGAGTACCCTGATTAGAAAGACCCGGATCTTGTACTCAGAGCTTGAGTCAGAAGATTGGATCAGATCTACTTGAACTAGACACATGGAATAGAAGCTGTCCTTCAAAGAGCAACTGGCAAGATTAACACTTGACTAGTGAATTTCACGTAGAAAATCATATTCTTTTTAGAGAAACATTGTTTGTCACACTTTAAAACACAATCTTACTCACACTTGGTTTACTGCTCTTTCATATAGTTCACAAAAAAAATCTTCTCAATTATTTATCAGACCGAACAACCTTCCTGAGGTAATTTAAATTCAACAAACTTTCAGCAAAAAATCTACTAAATGACTTAAACCCTAATGCTTATGGGTAAAGGATATAAAAATGAGTAGGGTATAAGCCCAGACTTCAAGTCTTATACAGACTAAAAAGCAATGTCTGTTAGGTGCTAAGTGAGTGATAGAATGAACAATCTTCAGAAAGTCAGAGGATGAAAAAATCCCTGATACCTTGCACTCTAAGGGAAGACATCAAGAAGAGCTGACACTGGAAGTAATGTGATTTAAATCAGTGAATAAGTTGTCAAGGTTTGTGGGGTATTCTTTTGGAGGGAAGAGGGCAGATAATGCATGGAGCTGTTTGAATGGAGTGGGGTATTGTTTTAGGTGAGCAGACAGATGATTTTCCTCTCAGGATACTGAATATGGATTTACTCTCTGGATATTGGGAAGCAAGCAGGGACTCTGCACTATATAAATTGCAGATTTCAGAGGATGGATTTGTTAATGTGGTATAGGATATACTGAAGAGAAGGGAAACGTTGGGCAGGAAGACCTGTGAAAATATTGAACAAATCCTGAAGTGACGTAGAAGGAATCAACCAGGGACTTCGGTAGTCAACTGGAAGTTGGGAGAGATGAGGATAGAATCACAGAAGGAAGACCATCAAATTCCAGAAACTAGTTCCTTGGGAAATACTGCTACAATTAGTTTAAAAATAAAGAACAAAAAGGCTTTGAAATGCTGTGCTTTTGACCTCTGTTTGAAAACTTTTTTTTTTTAAGCCCCACACTGAGCAGCTTCCATAGTACGCTTTATGTATTTACAGACTGCTGCACACTGTTGTGACAATTCACTTTGAAGTTACTCTCAGTGGTATAAGGGTTGATGAAAGAAAGTCCTGTAATCTTTCTGAGCAGGTCTGGGATATGGTAGAGCAAAAAGGAATCATGGGGACTAGGCTTGACCAGGTCTTCAAAAGATCTTTTCTCTCCCTGTTAAAAAGTGTTCATTCTTAGTTGCCACCCTCTTAGAAAAAACTGTGACCCTCAGGAGTTTTATTTGGAACAACATGAATGGTTTTACTTTCAATAGTCACAAGGCAAATGACAGGTTATATTTAATTTTTTATATATCTTTATTTACATAGACTTTAGTGATATCCCTGCTTGCTGTATAATTTGATTTATTTTGGGACATCAGAAAGAATCCATTGAAGTTGCACATGGTAACTGCCTACTTGGGCAGCAAAACATGTAGCACAGAACAGAATAGTAAATAAAATTCAGTTAGAAAAATCACAGAGTACTTTAAAAGTGAATTGTGAGCATTTTTATAAAAGCATACTTTATTCAAAAACAAAACTATTAAGTGAAGAATAAGCAGGTCAGTGTTTGAAAATGTTATCCCTAATTTACATAAAAGACCTACAAAAGGTGCAATGGATTTAAATTCCTCAAATCTTCTACTAGATACAGAAATGTATGAACATGAGGTGAATCATACAAATTATTTTAAAGTGTAACTATAGAATTTAGAAATAATTAAGGCCTTTTGTTTTGCTAACTTTGTAAATTCAATATTTTAAAAATAATAATGTTTTCTTCTAATGTTAAGTCTGTGGTTATAAAATATAAAATATATTAAGTAGAATAGACTTGAGTTCAGATCCTAGTTCTACGACCTACATATCAGGTTGCTCATCTAAAGAATGAGGATAATAATAGCAATGAGGACTCCTGTTTAACATAGCACTTAAATCTTAGATTCTGAATCCTAAATGCTGATCCTGATATTATACTCTAGCTGTGAGACCATAAAGAAGTTACATAACCTGTCTGTGGTACAGTTTCCTCAACTATAGAATGAAAGTAATAATACTAACACCTACTTCATAGAGTTGTGAAGCTTAATGCCACCACTGTATATGTAAATAACTGCTAGATGAGGGTTTAACAAATAATAAGTGCTATGTGTATTACTATTATTTTCTATCTGCAGCCACTTCTGTGAGAATTATGTAATAGTTAAAAATGCCATTGACAGTGTCTGGAATATTCTAAGTACCTATAAATTAATTGTTGGTTTAATAAATAGAAGTAAATATATCTAATAATTTATTGAGAATTTATCATCATTACTAATTAGAACAAATCATCAATTATTTTACTTTTCATGACTTTTATTATTTCCATAGACAAATATTGCTCTTTATTGGTTTCCCAGGGAGATTCTAATGAAAAATGAACATGAAACTGATGATATATGATCAAATTTATGACTTATTATATGCCATCACCATGACTATTTTGTGCTTATACATGCATCTTTAAAAGAATATTGTTTTATCCTATATCTCTGATTGAAAAGAACTTTCAGATAATATATCCAAATGAAAATAATTAAATCCTCAATTTTATTTCATCTTTCTTAATCACGTTACATGTAGTATTAGTAGAAATAATTGAAGCCAATGATAATAGTAAAAATGGTAGAAATGTAATAATCGAATTGCCTATCAAATTTCAATCTAATACAAAACAGCTGTGATGTCACTAGGACATAATTAAATGCTTTTTAGTTAATACAAAGGATGGAAATAAGTTAGCTACACAGCCTCAAGATTTAAGCAGCTTTGAATGAGATGAATGTACGAAAGAATATGAGCTAAAGTAAAGGGAGTAAGAGAGTTTAGTGAGCATCACCAGAGAAAAAGATTCAATGTAATTGAGGATGGGAGGAAAAAATGAAACAGCATTGAAACAGGATTGAAGTATTGCTGGAATTTTGACAGTTGGAGATGAGAAATGATTTTATGGTAGTAACTGAGGGTATCTTTGGGTAGAGCAAAAATCTAATGTGCTTGGATAATAGGGTAGGTTTTTTTGAAGCTGTGGTAGATATGGTTTTAAATGTGGATTTAGGCTGTTTTAAAATTCTAATATCAAGATAGAGCATTTGCTCTCAATCTTATAGGTGTTTTCTTTTTCCTTCTTATTCTTTTAAACTCAATAGAACCCTAACTGTGATCCCCAAAGCTTTGAAATGTTCCTTCATTCTTTTTTTTTTTTCCTTTTTCTTTCTTTCTTTTTTTTTTTTGTTTTTTTTTTTTTTGTTTTTTTTGTTTTTTTTTTTTGGTCTTTTTAGGGCCCATGGCATATGGAGGTTCCCAGGCTAGGAGTTCAGTCAGAGCTGCAGCTGCTGATCTACACCACAGCTCACCTCAACGCCAGATCCTTAACCACACTGAGTGAGGCCAGGGATTGAACCCACAACCTCACGGTTCCTAGTCAGATTTGCATCTACTGCGCCACCACTGGAACTCCCCTTCACTCTTTTAAATTAAATTTTTGTTTTAATTAAAGTAATATACTTGAATAGTTAAATAAGTCAAATTGTAGCTAAAGGATTATAATAAAAATAGTAGTTTCTGCTGTATCTAGAGCCTAACCCCAGGTCCCACTTGACAAAAACTTTTAAGTTATTGAGACTAGACCTTCAGATTTTGAATATAAATATATATATATAAATTTACTGCTGTTTTTAATTTTAATTTTTTTACTTTACATACAGAGCTCCTATTATCAAGATGAATATTTAGCTGCCCAACACATGCTGATAGACTGCCCCAAAACTTCCTTTTTTCTCCCACCCCACTGTGTTTTTCCTTACCTCTCTTACAAGCACACATATGTAATTGCAAACACTTCGTCTCCACTGTCCTCTCAATATGATTTATTAAAATTTTTATTTGAAGAAAAAGCCAGTGTTTATATGCGTATGAATTTGCAGATATTATTTAAGTTGAACTACTTAGTGAACCACAGTGATATTTCTTTCTCTGAATAGCTCTTATTTTTCCTAGAATTTGTAATTACTTCATTGTTGATTTGCTTAGGTTTCAATGTATTAACTAGTTGTTTTCCTTTAACTCTGAGAGAATTGTAAAACATCACCAAAGGGTCAACATATTAAATATTCTTTGCGTCTATGTCTCTATCTACCTGTATTTCTTTCTTGCTGCCTGCCTATCTATCTATCTATCTATCTATCTATCTATCTATCTATCTATCTATCTATCTATCTCTATCCATCCATCTATCTGCTTTTCTTCAGTCTGCAATATCAATGCTCCCAGAGACCCCAACCCTCCTATTCTACTCAGATTGATTGTTCTCTGAAACTATGTGCTAATGTCCTAGGACTTTCCTTCATCCTCATTCTTAACATCCTATCTACTGGTCTCCTAAAATGAAGTTGTTTCCATGATCACTTTACTGCTTTTTTATTCTCTTTGCCCTTTTCATTAAAAACAACCTTTATTCCTCTAAAGGAATTTTAGTGGGCTTTTGTAAGGAAGAGGAATTAAACTCCTGGGTTCTATTAACCATGTTTTAGCTGAAAGTTTGTCTTAATTATAACAGGTGATCTTCTAGTTCATAGAGAAAAGACTTGATATTTGGCTTAAATTTTACCACCTAATTGCTTCAATGCCTTAAGACTCATTTGTATTGGCACCAAACCTTCTCTTTTTGTTTCAGATTTGAAAAATGACTAATTCCCATCTTTATTCTCTGCCATCTCAGAACTAGCTACTCCTCTGTTGTCCTTTCCTTGCAATGACGCTCACTGAAAATTTGCTACCTTTGCAGCTCTGTCTCCTAAACTTATTCCACAATTCATGGCAATCAGAGTTTTAGCCCTACCACCTCCATGAAATGGTTTGCATTTGATTTACTCATAGCCCCAAATGATACATTTTTCATCATTTTGTCTTCTTTTTTTCCATCCATAATATTTTTGGTACATTTAACATTTTTAATTTCTCCCTCTTACTTTCTCCTTGTGTTGCTTCAACAGCACTCTCAGATTGGGGGATTGTACATTAAAATTAGAAGTTTATTTAATGTCACTAAATCGAAAAGAGCAAAAGTAATTATTTACCTCTTTAGTTACCTAATGAGTGAGTGAGTGAATTTAAGGGTATCAGAGATAGCCTTAAGCATTCTGCTCCTCAACAGAAGATGACCAAAGACCATGGCAAAACTCTCCCCAAGATAATCCTTATCATTTACAAACTTTGCTTTCTAAGCTCTCATGATTGAGTCCTTACTACAACCACTCTTCTGATTAGTTTTTTCTTCAAGTATGTTATTAAAACTTTAGATATGTTATTAGACTTTCTTTATGTGGATGAACTATTCTGTTTAAAATGAATCTGCTTACCTCTGTTCTTAGGGATTATAGGATAATTTTAACATAACCTTATTTCCCTTATTCTGTAGGTATTTGGAAGGATGCCTCAATTTCATCTCTATGTGTTGATCACACTAAATATTTCTCTTTTTTAGGTGGAAATTTTTATTTTGTCTTTGGTCCTGTCCTCCCTCCCTCCTTCTTTAATCCTTTTCTTCCTTCCTTTTCTCCCTCCTGAACTCAGTGTGCTAGACCCTGTTATAGGAGCTAGGTTTTCGCATTTCCCTTTTTATAATTTTTGACCAGAATTATAAAAGATGTAACAGTCAGTAGGGAAATATTAGGAAAAGATTACACTTTGTTTTTCTTCTCTAAATTATCAATCTCATTTGTGAGTCCCTAGCAAATTTATAGGTCATATTATACCTGTAAAAAGGTGCAGAAAATGTCACCTTTATGCCTTAACTGATAGATCTCATATAAATTGCCAGAAATAGCTTTTACCCTTTCTGAGAGCTGATGTCAAAATTACCCTCTGACATTTTGAAGTGAGTTGAATTCTGGACTGTTACGTTTTGCTCAGTGATAAGCTGGTGTCAGAGAGTTCAAATAAACTACTCAAAACATAGGATGAAGTATTCCTAGTAAGTTACAAAAACAACTAAGTACTTTGGGAACTCTTGTTCAGTCACCTGCCTTGTAATCAACCCCAACAGCTCCAAAATTTTTACAGCAGAGGAAATATTTTTGTTGATATTTTTGTTTTGTTACTATTGTTGCTGTTTAAGAAGAGATTTCTTTTGGATGGTGAGAAAACAAGGGCAGTTGCCTTGATGCTCATTTTTCTCCAGAGCAAAAGTCAGAAAGTGAGGCAGAATAATAACTCAGGTAGTCAGTGTAGGAGCATGGGCTTCAGTGCATTCTTTGATATGGCTATTGATTAAGATTTGTGACTTAAGGGCTCCAGGGAGTAACATCCCCACAGGGCTTGTTGACTATAGGGAGTATGCCTAAGCCAAGATGGAGAGTAATCCCTAATCCTCTGTGACTCAGTTTATGGGAAGAAAAGGGCAAAGAAACCATGAGACTTATGGGACATTTCCACCCCTAAGACTCCTGTTGGACAAGGATTGGTATAGGTAATTGAGCAAGGCCAATGGGAGAAAACCACATCTTTCTGGATCCCACATTGGTACTCCCACCCCATCTTTAAGAGATAAAAACCCCTATAAGACAACAGAGGTGGGGGGGGGGGCTCTTCTCCCTCCTCCCAGCAGCCCAGGGAGCTATTTGCTTTCCTGTAATAAAGACTTTGCTTGCTTGCTGCCTGTATGTTCACGAAGTTCATTTTTTGGCTGTGTGAACAACAACCCAGATTCCAGTAACATCTTTCTGGCATCAAAAGGACTGATCATATTCTGTCATCACATTAATTGTGGTGGATAAAACTTGCAGTGGATTTAACTGCATTTTTTTTTTCTCCTTTTTGCTTTTTTAGGGCTGCACTCAGAGCACATGGAAGTTCCCAGGCTAGGGGTTGAATTGGAGCTGCAGCTGCAAGCCTGTGCCACAGCCACAGCAACGAGGGGTCCGAGCAGCATCTGCGACCTACACCACAGCTCTGGGCAATGCCGGGTCCTTAACCCACTGAGCGAGGCCAGGGATTGAACCCAAGTCTGCCTGGATACTAGTCGGGTTTGTTCCAGCTGAGTCACAATGGGAACTCCCTTAACTGCATTTTTTACAACAATAAATTTCCATTCCATATCTAGAGGACATGTGTGCATCATTTAAAGCATATGGCATTTGCTTTCATAAGATAAGTTTGTTGTCATTTATGATCCATTATTACCTTTCTGCATATCTGCATTGAGTTTACAGCATGTTTTATAAAGGTTATCTGAAAATTGCCCCACATTTTTCATTACTAAATATCACTTCTTTCTTCTATACAACCCACAGTCATTTTGCATCATTCATTATATTTTTTTCATGTGAAAAGCAGGACTTGTCTCTTCTAATTATTCTGCTTCTTAGGCTGGAGATTTGTACATTAAATTGTTAGTTACTAAGTATTAAGTCTGGAACAAGATATGACACTTCAGATATAGCAAAGGTAAATTATGGCATACAGCACTATTATAAGGTGTGCTACTATTTTTGTAGTAACTTTACCCACTCTATAACCACAAATAACTATTTGTCTAGTATGTGTGTCGTTTTAAGGAAATTATGTTGCAGCTTGTAATTACTTGCACTGACATCCATCTGCTCAAACTTAGACTTTGCACTGCCTCAAATACACTTGAGGCAGGGGGAGGAGGGGAGTGCCTGGTATGTTTTCTTAGAGCTGATTAAAGCCGTGATATTTACTTTGGTCCTTTAAGGATAAATTTGCTTTACTGTGGGATCAATGAGTCTAGTTGTGTTTCCTTGAAAAGTGAAATACTTATGATATGGCAATTTAGAGAGAGAAGAGAGAAAAAAATGTTAGCAACCTCTTGGGTTTCCCTCAGGGATGCGTCCATGTGTACAGTGTCTAGCAACTTTGTATGTCACACACACACACATACATACATACACACACACACTCACTCAAGGTGTTTGTAAAGTAGGATTAATTGCCTGAACTATTAAGAAGACTTTTCCCCCACTTATTTTTTTTCTCAGTGATTAATGGGAGTTACACACACCCTATTAAAACTGTCTTTTTATGCATATTCCTTTTTGCCCTTTGTACTCTGCTTGCATGTCTGCTTTTGAATCTTTTGTTCTTTGACAGAGCCATGCCCTCAGATTATTTCTCTGTTTGGAATACTTGTAAATTTGTCCCTATTACTCAAAATACTGATTATCTCTCATATTCATGTATTTCCACTTTGTAAAATATTCTCTTATGTCCCACTAAAAAGTGAATCTTTCCTTTCTCTTTGCTTCCAAACATTTTGTTGAGTCTCTTTTATAAGAATTTTCACCTTTGGTCATATATACTGATTAAGTGTCTCCTTGTCTTTCTTTCCATCTAGGCTGTAAAATCTTTAAACTCCTTTTCATGAGGAATCATACCTTACTTATATATTTGAAAGGCACGTAGCTGCAGGTGCCTGCCACCAAGTACTCAATGCATGTTTATTAACTTACGGAATCAATTCTGCCCATTCCTCTGGGAATACTTTCATCTTGTTTCTTTGCTTATAGAAATTTTCTGTTCTTCAGAAATCAGCTTTTTCTTATCATCATTTCTGTTGACCCTAGAGTAATGTCTCTTCTTCCTAGTTGGAAAGCCATTTGGAGGTTTCAGAGAGCTAATATACAAGGAGAGTGTCTGGCACAGAGTTAGCACTATGTGAACATTAGCTTTATGAGTTTCAATAATAGAAACTTATAATGTCTGTATTGCACAGAAAATTGCCATACTCAAGGGTACCTGGTGGATTAGTGGCAAAGTGAAATGGAGACTTGAGACCTCTAACCCTTGATGGGAGTTTGTAACAGAGTTTTCTAAACGATTGATCTGTTTCAAGGTCCCTGTGACCCTGGCTGCCTGGCTAAGGAAATGTGCATAAAGGACAGTCGAAAATAGACCATTTATTATTAGTTACAGCTTACTTCTGCCCTTTGGGAAAAAAAAATACATTCCAGCTTAAGTTCTAAATTAAAATTAGATAAACAAGTGTTTTGGTCCTTTACATTGATCCCCAGTCACATAACTATGTGTCTCTTCAGGGCAGAGATCCACTCTATAAGGACTGGACTTGCTTGAGACATCTCTTATTGTAACTGGCATGTGGGAAGGACTAGAATATTACTTTCATTTAATTTGCCTATTATTTACTAGGGAAAACATTACAAATACTTGCAATATTACAATTATTTACCAGCCAAATGATACAAATATTATCTCTGCCTCTTACCACAATAAGGTGTGGGAGGCATTTTAACTGATGAAAGAAAAGAAGCACATAGAGTGTAAATAAATGACTTGCCCAAAGGTACTCACTCAGTGAAAGAACTAGGGTAGAGCATTAAAAATCCCTGGTTCTGGCCTTGAATAACACAAGTTCAAATTCTAGGTTTATTTGTTACCAATTATGTAATCTTGCTAAATTTTCTTTAGTTTTCTCATGTGTAAATGGAATGATACTATTGTATACCATGTGTTGTTGCTGTAAAATGTTTTAAAAAATCAGATTTAAATTAGAGGTAAGATAATTTGATTCCAGATCTATGCTTTAAATTCTATAGGCATTATGTAATAGCCATTCATTCAGCTCAAAAATATTTCTTGAGTATCTGTTCTAAGTTCTTGGAATAAGTCGATGAAAAAAATCAGCAAGGATTCTTGCTCTTGTGGAGCTTATGCTAGAGCAAGGAGTGATAGTCAATAAACAAAATAAACAGGTAGATCACATAGCTTTTTTAAAGAGGGTGACAAGAGGTATTGGAGAATAAAGTGTAGGGAAAGGTGGGTTGAAAATATTTGGAGGTGCAATTTTAAGTGGATAATCAGAGAAGAGTTTACTAAATCAATCATAATTGGTTAAAAAAAAAGTTCTGAAGACATTAAGGGAGAGAAACTCTGCACAAATTTCCTAAGATTGGTTGTTATCTGACATGTTTGAGAAATAACAAAGTGGCCACCTTGGTCAGGGAGAAAGTGAAGGGCAGGTGAGGTCAGAGTAGAGCATCGTAAACCCTCTCGAGGACTTTGATTTTTAGTGTGCAGGGAAGTGAAATTATCTGACATGTGTTAAAGGATAACTCCAGTTACTACATTGAGAACAGACCATAAGGAGGTGGCTTCAAAAGCACATATGAAGAATATGGTAGCTCAGAACACAGTGGGAGCAAGAGTGAAGTGATCAAAGCCTGGAGATAATTTGAAGAATTTTCTTTCGGATTAGTTGTGGATGTGAGAGAAAGAATGAAATTGAAAAATCAAATAAATACATTTGATTGCAAGTAAATACTTAAGAAAAATTAACTAATTAAGTAAAAGAATATCAAAGTTTATTTAAACATGAAAAAAAAACAGTTTTTGCAAAGAACAAGAACCAATCATTTTAATTAAAAAAAAAAAGGAGACTTTGGTTTTACTTTTTAGAGAAATCATCAAATGAAGCATATCATGTGTACTAAGGATTTCAGTTACTCAAACATTCATCTTCTTTCTCTTAATTCTGGGGTTTAATTCTCTGGAATTCTAATGAGAAAGGGCACAAATGAAGACATGGCAGTCTTTGGAAATGCCAGAACTCCAAAGACAGAATATACTATTACCCTTCCAGTAGTAATTTGTGGGTTTATGAAGGAACACATGTCAAAGAAGGACTTGCTTATGGATTCAGAGGGAGATTACAATAAAAAATAAATGTAATGATATACTTTAGCACATGAATATGCCCACAGACTTATGACACATACTTAAAGAGATGAGAAAAAATTGAAAAAAAAAAAAAAAACTCAGCACATGTTCACCTTTTAAAAATGGGCAACTATGTATTTTTATCCACATAAAAGATAAGGTTTTAGAGTTCCAGGATACTCTTATTTTCTTTCTTTCTCTTTCTTCTTTCCTTCCTCTCTTTCTCTGTTTCCTTCCCTCTCCTCCTTTCTTTCCCTTTCTTTCTGTCTTTCTGCCTTTCTTTCTTTTCTTTTCTCTTTTTCTTTCTTTCTCTCTTTCTTTCTCTCTCTCTTCTTCCTTCCTTCCTTTCCGTTGTTCTTTCTTTCTCCTCTCTCCCTTCTGTTCTTCCTTGCTCCTTTCTTTCCTTCCTCTCTCTCTCCCTTTCTTTTTTCTTTTTCTTTCTCTTTCTTTCTTTCTTTCTTTCTTTCTTTCTTTCTTTCCTTCCTTCCTTCCTTCCTTCCTTCCTTCCTTCCTTCCTTCCTTCCTTTCTTTCTTTCTTTCTTTCTTTCTTTCTTTCTTTCTTTCTTTCTTTCTTTCTTTCTTTCTTTCTTCCTTTCTTTCTTTCTTTCTTTCTTTCTTTCTTTCTTTCTTTCTTCTCTTGCCCTTTTTCTTCCTCTCTTTCTGTCTTTCTCCTTGATTTGTTTTTAAGGTAAGGAGTTACTTTTTTTTTTTTTTTTTTGTCTTTTTGCCTTTTTCTAGGGCCGCTTCCCCCAACACATAGAGGTGCCCAAGCTAGGGGTCTAATCAGAGCTCTTGCCGCTGGCCTGCACCAGAGCCACAGCAATGCTGGATCTGAGCTGAGTCTGCAACCTACACCACAGCTCATGGCAACGCCGGATCTTTAACCCACTGAGTGAGGCCAGGGATCGAACCCGCAGCCTCATGGTTCCTAGTCGGATTCGTTAACCACTGAGCCACAACAGGAACTCCAGGAGTTATGTTTTTTTGTATAATGCGTTTATAGAAGAACAGCATGGCTTTTTAATCTGTCAGGCAAGAAGGATCTCTACCCAACTTATTTAAGGCTAAAGAGTATTTGTTTTCTCATGTACTGAAAATATAGGAGACATGAATTAAGAGTTTAAAGGATGGCATCAGGAACAAGGCTTGTTTCCTTTATAGCTTGACTTCATTCTCACTGGCCACACCATGCTAACTGTTGGGAAACCAGTGGAAAAAAACACTTGTTTCTCACCTGCTATAGCAAATTCTTATTTTGAATATTGCCTCCAACTGGGTCATGTGTGACCTTGAATTAATCACTGGGTCCAGGGAAATGCAGTGTTTTCATTTCTAAAGACTGGTGGCCCATCATATGGCTGGAGGAGGAGTCAGCTGAGAATGAAGTAGCAGTAGTTTGCCAAAGAAAAATATATACTGTTTCCAAATGATGGCAGAATGACAGATTCCCAGTTCAGGAATAGTTAATATGTTGAAATTGGAGCACACTTAATTCCTTCTCAGGAGGTTTCAACAAGTTTACTCCTCTTTTTTTTTTTTTTTTTTTTTTAATTTTCTTATTTTGGTTGTAGTATGTATCATTATTCTCCCAGAGCCATAACCTCAAAATAGTTTTTACATATCCCTTTCTCTTGGCTCAGTCATCAAATTCTACAAATTTATCTTTCATAATGTCTTTTGCATCAGTGCTTTTCTTTCCATTTTCACTGCCACAATTCAAATTTGGATCATTATTAATGCTTGCCTAGATAGTTGCTTTTGCATCCTAATTGATCTTACAGCCTTCATTTTCCCAATTTTTTACTTGTATGCACCAGATCTATTTCATTTTGTTTTTCACACTTTTCTATGATACCAATTTTTAAAATTTTTTTCCTCAGTGCTATGACATAAAAATCACTGCCTTCCCACAATTTCTATCTAGCACCCAGGAATTTATTTTTAAACTGTTTCATGCGGAGTTCCCATCACAGCAGAAATGAATCCAACTAGAAACCATGAGGTTCCATCCCTGGCCTTCCTCAGTGGGTTAAGGATCCGGTGTTGCCGTGAGCTGTGGTATAGGTCGCAGACGCAACTCAGATCTGGCATTGCTGTGGTTCTGGCGTAGGCCAGCGGCAACAGCTCCAATTAGACCCCTAGCTTGGGAACCTCCATATGCCGCTGGCGCAGCCCTGAAAAGACAAAAAGATGAAAAAAATTAAAATCAAAGAAAAAAAAACTCTTTCATGCTTATTAATTGTTAGCTTTATTTGTGAGTAAAAGTTACCCAAAATTTAATTAAATTCAGAGCAAACGCTAGGCCTCCCCATAAACTCTAAAATTCTATCAATGTTCTATTGAAATTTTGGAGCCATAGAGTATTCTTTATTAAGAAAAACAATATTCTTTATTTAGAAAAACACTGGAGGCACAAAAACAAACTAGAAACCTGCTGCTGTAATACAACCATGATGTGATAAGGTCTGGAGAAAGAAGTGGAACATAGAAATAAAAAGGAAGGCAAATTGAAAGGAAGAAATTTATATTTACCTCTCTGTTTAACTATAAACCTCATAAGGGCTAGGTTTGTATCTTTGAAAGGAATTATTAAGGAATTATTTATATGGCTTTCTGAAAGTGTTTTTTTTTTTTTTCAAGAAGGACACTATGCCTACTTATGAATTGATACTCTGATTATTTTTCTAACTGTTAAGATAATATGCCTAACACATTCTGTAAAAATAACGATGAGATTAGCCACTCCTTCCTGTTCTTACATTAAAGATTCACCTGTCTTAAAAAGAAGGCTGGATGCTGCCAAGATTTATATTTCTCAGTTTTTCAGGGAAGATAAACTTGGATTTTACATATGAAATCTAGGATGGAAGACTCTAGGGTCTTGCTTGCTTCTTAGTTCTCTTTCTCTTTCTTATACTTACTAGTAATATAAATGCACATTCTAGTTGAACAACTATAAGAGAAGATCCATCAATCATGTGACCAGCATGCAGTGCTCACTAACAAAACTTTATAGTTTGTAAAGCACTTGTGGTTATATGTAATAATTTAATGATGACATTAACCATTAATAATTTTCTGAAACAAATTTAACAGATATTTTGAACTGCATTTTGTTAACGAGGAAACTAAAGCCCAAGTGACATAAACATGAATTTTTGCTTTGCTCAGTTTACCTTATTTCTTCTGGAACTTGACCTTTATACTTCTGGGAAATTACTTTTTGCTGTAATACATTGTCCAAATCAGAGCAGCTGTAATCTTATAATCTCATCCAGCTGGCCACAAGGATCTCTCTAAGATGGTTGCATGTACCATGCTAGACAAATGTAATACCTCATTCTCCAGCTAAGATATTTCTAGAACAAGTTTCTATCAAACCTGGCTAATTAGAGTCCTTTCTGCCCTGTGATTTAAAGTTAGAACCATGGGAAAAGGAGGGTGAAGTTGTGAGGGGTGAAGTCAAGAGTCAACAGAGGTGTGCCATCTACGGTATGGAAGAAGGTGAATGTTGCATGCAAAGAACTTATTAATATGGAGCCTCTGGTTTGTAAGCTAAAATTCTCTCCTCAGCTAATACAGTGGTTTGCTGTATGAACTGATAAATTACCCTTTATATGGCTAATCCAGTTCATGCTATCTTTCTGTCTTAAAAGAATTCTAATATAACTGAAAATAAAGAAAATGTCCAATATTACTTAGTTAATTAGTAACAAATGCTGGAATAGCTCCTGATTTTCTAATAGTCCAAAGCATATTTTTAAATACTTGACAGTGATTGCTTGTATGAATTAGACACTGTCAATACTCCACCTGTGTCCCCTTGAATCCCTTTGCTACTTCCACGTGCCCAGGCTCCCAGTGGGCTTTCCCTCCCATAGCCAGCATCAGTATCTCTTTTCTGGAGAATTCTTCTCAGATTGTTAGAACGGCTCAGCCTATGCTGCTTGAAAACCACAAGTGCCTGGGAATTGCCATCCCCTGAGAGTGGCCCTTAAAGGGACTGCCAAGTAGCAGGTCTTAATTCTCCATCTTCTGGTAAGGATGGTTTTGAGATATGTTTGATTCATTCTGCTCGTGGAGTTTCCCTGAAATATTGAGTAAAAATGCCTTCCATAGGACTCGCTTGATACTGCATCTTTACAAACCTCCTTCCATTTTTATTCTTCTGGAAGGTTTTTGCCCGTCTTTTTCTTTTTTTAACTTCTGCCCCTCTCAGGGTATAAGTCTGGGGAAGCAGCCTAAGACAATGGACTACCTGGGCTAAATAGACAACCTAGGAGTTTAAGGATTACAAATGAAAGACCTTGGGTCAAAAACCTAGGTGTGGAGTTCCCGTCCTGGCGCAGTGGTTAACGAATCTGACTAGGAACCATGAGGTTGCGGGTTCGGTCCCTGACCTTGCTCAGTGGGTTAAGGATCCGGCGTTGCCGTGAGCTGTGGTGTAGGTTGCAGACGCGGCTCGGATCCCTCGTTGCTGTGGCTCTGGCGTAGGCCGGTGGCTCCAGCTCCGATTCGACCCCTAGCCTGGGAACCTCCATATGCCGCAGGAGCGGCCCAAGAAATAGCAACAACAACAACAACAAAAAAAAGACAAAAAGACAAAAATAAAATAAAATAAAATAAAAAAAAATTAAAAAAAAAAAACAAAAAAAACCTAGGTGTGAGATATCAAAGTAAGATAGAAGGGAATTGTTTGGGAGAGGGACTTGAAAAAGCAGGTGCTAAGATAAACCATGCTAGTTGTGTTATTCCTCATCTGGAAACGGTAATTGATCAGAAAATGACCTAAAAATGTGGGTCAGCTATATTTCCAATAAATTGAACAGGTACACTTTCTTTACAGGAGCCAAACATTACAGAGCAGAATTTTACACTGGTGTGTATTTTGGCTTACAATTAAGGTTTTGATTTGTTCGTCTTGGTTTATTTCCCAGTATTCACAGCAATGTCCAGCATACCTGACTAAAGAGTATTGTTGGCCAGAATCTTAGGAAGAAATCTTTACTGAAATTCTTACAAATTTTTTTTTATCCTTTCCAAAAGTTCAGGAGTAAAATTACCAAATAGCTGATTTGTTGTTCCTCTGAGAAGTGCTTAATCTCTTCTCCCCAAAACAAATACACAGACAAAAACCTTTTCTGCATTCACCAGCCAACTCCTACTCCTGTTGTCTGTTGGAGCCTTATTCAGCTGAATGGAGAATAAAAATATGGATAATTCAAATTTTCATGATGTAAAAGTTACCAGAATTCGAGATCTAAACCGGAAATACAGGGTTTAGGAAAGTAGGCTTTGATTCAATTATTTAGGCATTTCAGTCATCTATTTTATTTTCAAAATATTTCTGGAGCATTGGTCCAAAAATTTTCCAACAGATCTTCAAAATTTATTACAAAGAGAAATATTTGCTCAAAGCTATTTAATTATACCGGTTTATTTTATTTTCTTTTGTTTTCCATGAGTGACATGTTATAGAACAGATCTAAGCCATTGGGATGCCTTAAATAAAAATTTCATGAACATGAGCTTCAACCTCCTCAATGTATTTTCTTTTTGTTGCATTTACTGTCATACTCAGTGTAGGCTTAAGGGTGTTGTGCCTTTGCGTGTATGTGTATTACTAATTCTTACTCTTCTCTTCATAGCATTTCCATGCCCTTAGTTCTGGTCGATAGATATGCCTCTCTATCCCGACAGAGTTCCTAGAGCAGTGCTTTACTCAAAAGAGTATTCTAGACAGTAATCAAACAAAATATTCAAAAATAATAGATTTATAACTTTTTTTTTCTGTTAGACTGTGAGCTACTTGATGGCAGGAACCATGACTGATTCATCTTTCTATTCCTTGGCTAGAATGTGGGCATGGGCATATGGAAGATGCTTAACAAATACTTGTGAAATTAATGAATAAACAGTTTATGCGTGGAAAGTTCCAAGTGTTAGACTTTCCCCTCACAGTCCATCACACTCCCAGGAGAAAAGAAAATTTTGTCAGGATAGTGGGTTCTAAGACAACCACTTCTCGACGGGGGACTTGTCTCCTCCCTGAGGACATTAGCAATGTATCTTAGAAAGAAGCACACAGGAAAAAAAAAAGTGTAGATTTTTTTTTCTCTCTTTCTGTCTATGGAGCAGACTGTGTCCAATAAAAGATGTGGCATAGTAACTCTTCAAGATATGACCTACTCCAATTTTATTCCTTTTCATAACTCTTGGTAATTAAATTCATTGCTATTGTTTATATCTCATGTTATAGATGTTAGTTTATTTCTAATAGGCACTATGTAAAGATGATAAGCAATTAAACATAGTAAGTTATAAAGTTAATGTAAAACCACAATGAAGTGATTGTTCAAGGTTAAATAAAGCATTCTGTTTAAGTCTTAAACACAGAATTTCTCTCATTCCAGTGCTCTTTTCAGTAAACTACAGTCCTATTGGCTTCAAATTTCTTAGATAACTGTAGCAAAATATAAGACAACATTCTGCTCTATGCTGATTTTCATATTAAATTTGTAGGAAATTACAGTGAATAAATTTCAGAATTTTGGAGTTTCACTGCAGGTTCGACTCCTGGCTCAGTACAGCATGCTGTGGGTGTGGACATTAAAAAAAAGTTTCAGAATTTTATCGAAGTCTAAAAAATAGTCATGTAGGTCTCCTAAAGTAACAATAGCAGTACTAAATGATGTATAGGAAAAGTAACTTTAATGCCTACAACAATACTAATATCCATTAATTAAATGAAGGAGTGATTATTATGATGAAGCAACCTATTCTTCTGGTATAACACCACCACAAATATTCTTATAATGAATATATGGAATGTTTTTTAGATCAGGAAGAACATTCGATGCATAAGATGACTAATTCAGATAAATGAAAATCTATTCTAAATTGAGCCAATGAGGAAAATAGAAATGTATGCTGGCTTTTTCTTCTTTTAAAAATCCCCCAATTTAACAAGAAATTATACAACCATGTTTAAAAGTCTAACACCTAAAACATTGTATTAAGAGATTGCTCATCTCTCGGCCCATCACATCCTTCATGCATAGTCTTTTCTTTTCTTACTAATGCGTTCCCAACTCTCTGCATGTTATCTGACACATGACAGAAACTCAATGGGTATTACTTGAATGAATTAAACTTATAAACATGTCACTTTGTTGTACTCATTACTGCATTATATGTATCCATACCATGTTAACTGTGTTATCTGTACTAAATACCATGGCCTAAGTCATGATTTCAACCAATAACGGCAGAATCTGGAAACATGTAATATAGTATTTTTCCACTTGTATTAATTACTAAATCATCTAACAAAAATTACCTTAGTGCTCGCTATATGTACAACTCTGTTCTAAGTGTTGGATGGGCAATCTGGTGGATGACGCAAAACTAGAGAACAATCCAACCTGTTTTAAGGCAACTTGCCATTGTCCTTATACAATATTGTTTACTATTAAAATGATGTTTACTAAAGATATTTTTAAATTATTTAACTACATTAAAGAGAAATATCTCAAGTTTCTCAGATGTTTGGAGCAAATTATAAAGTCAATCCTAAAATGAATCTTAGAAAATTCTGTTTCTTTCATACAAGGTAATATACTTAGAATATGAATACAAAGTACTTTGATTAATGTAGAACAATATCACAAATTAGAAAATTTCAACACAATAAAATATTATTTACCATTTTGAGGATCTTGCAGATGCCCTGAAAACCACACATTCTTATACAAATATTAGTTCTTCTTCTGCTTAGGGATTTAGAGAATGTGTGTCCTTCTGGGTGGGAATATAGCCTATTTAGTTAATTCTTGTGCCCCCTGAATCAAGGAGCTTTTGATAGAGCATAAACAGATTTCAGAATCCTTTACCAGTTTTTAGAGCTTTGAACTTTCCCCAAACTCTCCTTATTAGCAGCAAATGAATCAAAAATCATTTTAGGAGTTCCCGTTGTGGCGCAGTGGTTAACAAATCCGACTAGGAACCATGAGGTTGCAGGTTCGATCCCTGGCCTTGCTCAGTGGGTTAACGATCCGGCGTTGCCGTGAGCTGTGGTGTAGGTTGCAGACGCAGCTCGGATTCCGCATTGCTGTGGCTCTGGCGTAGGCCGGCGGCTACAGCTCTGATTCAACCCCTAGCCTGGGAACCTCCATATGCCGCGGGAGCGGCCCAAGAAATAGCAACAACAACAACAACAACAACAACAAAAAAAAAATCATTTCAGGTTTAGTTTAATTCTAAAATATTTTCTCTTCCTAATAGAAAGATCATGCCGACTTAAGTCTTTTTTTTCCCCTAGAGGTATTGTTAGGTGTGTTGATGAAAGTAGGTATAGTGCATGTACTTCTTAAATCATAATAATGCCCAGCAACCCACACCAGGCTTCTTATATGCCACCACCCTACCTTTGATAATCGCTGAAATAATTGAATTAAACACTCATTAAATTTTCACTTTGTTCTTCCTTATTTATATTTCTACTTGAAAAAAAATCCTCATTATTACTGTACTACTCTTTTTTTTTTTTTTTGCTTTTTTAGGGCTTCACCCATGGCATATGGAAGTTCTCAGGCTAGAGGTTGTGAGCCACATGGGAAGTCCATCAGGCTAGAGGTTGAATTAGGGCATTACCTGCCTGTATACACCACAGCTCACAGCGACGCAGGATCCCCAACCCACTGAGAGAGGCCAGGGATCAAACCCTCATTCTCATAGATACTGGTCGGATTGCTTCCACTGAGCCACAATGGAAACTCCCTGTACCACTAAATTTCAGTTTAGGGTTTAGACCTAAAATTTTCAGAACCTATGCAAGTGCACATTTGGACAGTTTTCCTGGCTATGATCATTCTATGGTGTAAGAGACATATTGCTTCCACTCTTTTTTCGGACTATTACCATTAGTTCACTGCTTACTTTTTATTACCCATTTCTTTGGTCCAACTAAGGGAACTTCAGGCCAGGATCAAGGTAATCTCCTACTTTGATAAAGGCTATTACTTTAGAATTATGTTAGCCAGATATTCACTTGCACTATCTTTTGATCATCTCCTTTAAAGTGTGGCACGAGATAAGAGGACCTTATTTCTTGAAGTTGACAAGCATAGGTTGAACTAGAAATAAACTTTGTTTTATTATTGTTATTTATCACACAAAAATGCTAGTGATTAAAAAAATTACCTGCAGAATATCATAGTTTGAAACAGGTTTTAAGATTTTTTTTTCTAGAAAGGAAAAAGTCTGTGAAATAGTAATAATATTGAAACTAGATAATTGGCTTAGTGATGGAAGCCCTTAATACTGGATTTAGGGTGCAAGATGGTTCATACTTAGAAGCTTAGGCAACTTCAAATTCTATTCCAGTCATAAGGTTTTAGAGTATTGGTCCTCTGTTAATTGGACATCTGCCTCATCTCTGCTCTTTTTCTGTCAAAGTCCCTAACTTTATTTTGGTCTATTATCTCTCCTCCACTCTCTTCTCACATGTGTGGATTGAACCCCATCCTTGACTCACAGTTGAAGTTGTGAACTTGGCCAGAGTTAACTGGTGCATCACATTGCTTCAGATCCCAAAGCCTGGCTCAAGCATGGGCATGAGACATGATCAGGGCAAGAACAAAGCAGTGAGGCTTCTCTGAGTATTTCTAGAGCAGAGATGGTGCTCTCTCACCAGGCTTTACTTGGAGATCCCAGGCTAGGTGCTACTGCAGCTACACCATTTTCACCCATATCCTGAAACTGAAGTCCTCTCAGAGAAAGCATTGCAGAGAAAAGGTGTGAGAGTAAGTCCTGATGTCATTACTTGTGCCCTGTGTTCACCTGTATGAGTGTTAGGCACTATTTATAGAATTCTCAGTTATAGAAAGAAAAATATTCCTTTTGTTTTTTGCTTAAGCCATATTTGGCGTTAGTTTTTATGCTTATACCTGGCACTTGCACTAAATAATTTTCAATGACTCAGATTTTGATATCAGAATGCAGTAATATTAGAGAGATAGTTTCTCAAAGTTTGAAATTGAATGAGTAGAAATAGTGGTGGGTGCCCTGTATCCTCGCCTGAGAGACTGGCAATTTCACTTGGTAGTGAAACAGCTAATTAGACAGTTCCTTGTTGGAGCATAGGATTTAGACAATGAGCTTATTAAGAAAAAGAGATTTGCTGGAAAAAGTTTAGGATTCTGGAATGTGTTGGTTACATTTTGCACTTGGTGAGGACCAATAAGAAACCAAAAAGTTGGAGTTCCCTAGTAGCCTAACAGTTAAGGATCCAGTGTTGTCACTGCTGTGGCTTGAGTCATTGCTGTGCTGAGGGTTAGATCCCTGGCCAGGAAACTTCTGCATGCCATGGGTGTGGCCAACAAACAAACAAACAAACAAACACTCCTCCCCCAAATACCCAAAAAGCTTAGCTAAAACTGACTTATTGGGAACCAGGAAAAAAGAAAAGAAAAAAATTTTTCTGCGAAAGCCAATTTTGCTAAGGGCTTGCCATCTACATGTTCGAGAAACCAGAAATCTGAGTGAGGACTTGCATGACAGAAACACTACCCAAATTAACAATCAGAGGCAAGGTGGAAGGTAATAATCAAGAAGCTCATGTTATATACTTCCTGCATCACAAGAGGACAACTGCTTCTGTAGAGCTGCAGCAGAAAAAAGATTATACAGGGTTTTGTCTACCCAGGCTTTCAAATTATCCATTGAACTTGAAAAGAGAAATGTAAAGTCCAGAGCTAAGGCAGCGTCATGCTTCTCAATAAAGCCAGAGACAGAAGGTGAATTAGGGAAGCTTTTAGTTTTATTCATTTTCATTTGGGGCTTCTCATACTTGTGATTTAAAGTTTCCGTAGCTGTTTAGTCTCATAAATCCTTGTTCTTATATATAACATAGGAATGACAATAGCTCTCTTCCAGAATGATTTTAAGGACTAAAGCAGACTGCAAGCTGAAGTGTTCAAGCACCATTCCTGGTGCATAATTGAGACTTGATATGGCAACAAATATTAGTATAGGTAATTCAAAGCTCCATATTAGAAAGTTTAGAACATTTAGATAATTTAAAGTATAATAATTTATACAGTGAATATTATACTTGCGGATGGTAAATACATTTTTAAAAAATAACAGATCCGTAATGAATTATTAATGAAGCTAAGATTGGTAGTAATGGTTTGGAGCTAGTATCACTATCTTATTGCATTGCAAATATTTGTTTATATTTATTTGTCTCCCAGCTAGACTATCTTTGCATCATTTATGTTTAACATACTGCTTAGATCACAGTAGAATTTTTTGTTAGTAATTTGTTTGTTGATTTCATCTGTATATGAATTATTTAATTAATGAAAACCCTCTTCTCTTGCAGCCATCAAAACAGAGTCATATTTGAACCATAAATTTAATTAACATAATTTTCTGTTCAATATAAATGCCCACTTAAAATATTCAGTAAATTTTTTGGAGTTCCCGTCGTGGCTCAGTGGTTAACAAATCCGACTAGGAACCATGAGGTTGCGGGTTTGATCTCTGGCCTTGCTCAGTGGGTTAAGGATCCGACGCTGCCGTGAGCTGTGGTATAGGTTGTAGACACGGCTGGGATCCCGAGTTGCTATGGCTCTGGCATAGGCCGGAGGCTACAGCTCAAATTAGACCCCTAGCCTGGGAACCTCTGGGTGCGGCCCTAGAAAAGATAAATAAATAAATAAATAAATAAATAAATCTATAAAAGATGGCATAAATTCCTGATTTATGCTATAAAATTTTACCATGCTACAGAGTGTTACCTATTTGTCTTTCTAGGGCTCTTTTACACTGATTCTTCTTATATACTTTTCAGTCTATTGAATTATTGAATTATTTATTTATTTATTGTCTTTTTAGGGCCACACCTATAGCACATGGAGGTTCCCAGGCTAGGGGTCTATTTGGAGCTGTTGCCACTGGCCTACCCACAACCACAGCAATGTCAGATCCCAGCCTCGTCTGCAACCTACATCACAGCTCACAGCAACACTGAATCCTCAATCCACTTATCAAAGCCAGGGATTGAACCCTCAGCCTCTTGGGTCCTAGTTGGATTTGCTTCCGCTGAGCCACAACAGGAACTCCCAAGTCTATTGAATTATTTAGAGTGTGCCCAGCCTTGGGCCTAGGCCTAACTAGCTATACTAAGAATTATGAATTCTGGTGAAGGTACTGGATAAATAAGATGGCTGAACTGTAGATGCTAAAAGTGGAAGTAATTGTAAAAGGGATAAAAATTAAAATGAGATAGAGCCAAAAACATTAGTTAAACTTTGTGGGTTCAATTCAATTTCAGAATGAAAAAGTTAGAAATATGGTTGAAAATAGTTCAACATATTATAGTATAGCTACTTTGTTTTCATATTCCACACTTTCCTGAAAGAATCAATTTTATCATTTTCAATATAGTATACAAAAATGTCATTTACTTTTTCTGTTTTGTAAGATGTCTTATAAAAATAAGTATACATAAAAATGTCTTTATCAGACTATATTTCAGCTTTGCATTAAAAATTTGAATTTACACTTAGTGTACTCAAAAACTTTCACTGAGTATCCTTTATGCTCTGTGCAGTTTCTTGGTTCAGAGAATACAAAGCCCTTGCCTCAAAAAGCTCATGGCCAATAAACAAAAATAATTAAAAAGTATATAATGACAGTGCAAAATATGAAATGATATTATGGTGAAAACACAGAGAACAGGCACCTAGACTAAGGGAAAAATTGGAGAGGGCTTAGAGAGCCTTCAAAACTGAGTCTTGAAGGAGGAGTTAGCTAGGTCTAGTGGGACTAGGGTTGGGGTTGAGATCTGGGAAATCATTCTCTAAAAAGAAGCTGCAATTCATAAAGGAACATAGTTGAGAGTAAGTATGGTGCACTGGAAAGTTTCAGGTAATGTGCCATTGGAGCCACATTGGGAGAATGATGAGGCTGGAGACACTGGCCATGGCCAAATTATGAAGAGCCTCATATACCTGCTAAGGTTTGAAGTTAATTATAAGGTGGCCAGTATCCACTGAATGACTCTTGCAAATGGTTATGACATGATTCACCTTCCTGTAAAATAATTCCTTTGGGAGTTCCCACTGTGGCTCAATGGATTAAGAATCCAACATAGTGTCTGTGAGGATGCGGGTCCGATTCCTGGCCTGGCTCAGTGTGTTAAGGATCCAGTGTTGCCACAAGCTGTGGCATAGGTTGCAGATGTGGCTCGGATCTGGTATTGTTGTGGCTGTGGCATAGGCCAACACCTGCAGCTCTGATTCAACCCCTCACCTGGGAACTTCCATATGCCACAGGTGCAGCAATAGAAGAAAAAAAATTCCTCTGAGGGTGAGGAGAATGTCTAAGGAAGGGCAAGATTGTAAACGAAAGATCAGTTAAGCAAGATGTAGTAATCCAATCAAGATATGATACTTGCCCAAACAATATTAATGGTGATTAAAGGACTTTTAGGACTATTAAAGATGATTAATATTATTATTAATATTAAAGGTGATTAGAGGACTATTAAAGGTGGTTAATATTAATGGTGATTAAAGGATTAATGGTGATTAAAGGACTTTGGGACATTTAAGTCAAAGAACGTCAAGTAAACAACTAGTTTTACTAGAATGATTGAAATTATCTTATTCTATTAGGTGAATGGTTTAGAATATGTAACAAAACTCTTACCCATTATATTTAATAGTAGATGTGCTGAGGCCTTCTGGGAAATATCCCTTCCTTGATAAAGAGAAAGAAATTCCTATGGATAAGTCTTGTACCTTCTTTCCTGTTTGAACATTGATTTATAGGGACCTGATACTTGGAACTAGAGAAAGATTCTTTTGACTGTGAGAAAAAGCAAGGAAAATCACTAAGAAGTAGAACCAGAGCCCTCATACTGCTAAGCTACTGAATTTACTGATTCTGGAACCATCCAACTATTGACTTATTTTATTTTGCCTTTTTAGGGCCACACCCGCAGCATATGGAAGTTCCCTGGCTAGGGGTCAAATTGGAGCTGCAGCTGCTAGCCTACACTACAGCCACAGCAATGCAGGATCTGAGCCATATCTACAACCTACACCACAGCTCAGGGCAATGCTGGATCTCTAACCCACTGAGCAAGGCCAGGGATTGAGCCTGCATCCTTGTGGACGTTACCACTGAGCCACAATGGGAACTCCAGGATTTATTTTAGATGAGATAATAAAAGCACTTGTTGTTTGAACAACTTTTCTTTTTTTATTTGGTGTTTGTACCAGAAAGATTCCCAACTTGAGGATTAAGAAGTGATTTGAAAATTATTCAGTGGAGTGAGTACAGGCAACTCTTTAAAAAGCCGATTTTGCAGTAGAAAATTGACAGAACAGTGTAAACCATGTATAATGGGAAAAATTAAAAATCATTTTAAAAAAAAAGTTGATTGTGATTAAGAGGGGAGAGATGTATTGTTTAGATGGAGGTATGGTATCTTTTTATTTATTTATTTATTTGTCTTTTTGCCATTTATTGGGCCGCTCTCGCGGCATATGGACTTCCCAGACTAGGGGTCTAATCGGAGCTGTAGCCGCCGGCCTATGCCAGAGCCACAGCAACGCGGGATCTGAGCCGCGTCTGCAACCTACACCACAGCTCATGGCAATGCCGGATCGTTAACCCACTGAGCAAGGCCAGGGATGGAACCTGCAGCCTCATGGTTCCTAGTCGGATTCGTTAACCACTGTGCCACGACGGGAACTCCTCTTTTTCTTTTTAAATAAGAGTCTTAAGAATATATAAATACTAACATACCAGGAAAATTATAATTGAGAGGGAAATTTAAGGCAGTGCATAGTGTTGATTGATAGGAAGAGCCTTTGAGAAAGAAGATGCCTTTCTTTCTGATATCAGACAAGGTGGCACTGGTGGATGAACATAAAGTTTAAACTCGTAGGGAAATTTCATTACTTTTATTCAGTTTATTTCACAACTCTTTGTTTATTGCTTTTATTTTTTTCAACAACCAGAACAGAATTTTATGTTTTGGATCATCACTGATTGAGGTTACTAGATTTTTTTTTTTTCTTTCACTCATCAGAGAATGTCCTTGGCGGGGGGGGGAAGTGTCATCAATATGTAAATGCCAAGGTAAGGAGAGCCTATGTGTTTAAAATGAGACAGGCAGCAGCTGGTTGTGTCAGTAAATTGTCAAAATCAGATTTCTTGTGACCAGCTGGCTTATTGAAGCACATACTGTTCTGGAGAACCCAGGAGTCAAATTGGTACCAGCTGAGGAGATATATATTGAGCAGAAGGCCAAACTAAATAAAAAGATATAAGAAAAGACAAATTCTGAGTAGAAGAGAAAAATGCAGCATACCAAAGAGTTATTTGATAGTTGTTTTTAAAGATAGAACAGAAGAGGTTTGCATTTGCAGCCTCGAAGCCCAAAAAGGCTTCTCTCGTTACACTCAAGGGAGGAGTGGAAGCATTTCAACTGGCTACAGTAGGAACATACCGAGAAACCTCAGTCTGTTATGTACACGATTTCCATAAACTGACATTCTGCATTTCGCTCTTTCTTAACTGGATGGCATCAAGAAATGAAATCCAAGATCCATGACTGTAATTAACTTGAGTCTACAATGGCAGTATCTGCCTCTCCAAAAGTTATGACTGATGTTAAACAGTTACTGAACATTAAAAACTTAGAATTAATTCTTAAATGGAACCACAGTAGACTGAAGGTACGCTTTTTTATTTAGAAATGTACCTCTCCTGTAAGATTCTGTACATGGCAACCCATGCCTTTAACATTGTTTCCAGATGTATTTTTGGCAAACTTTTAATTTTTTATTCGGTTCGACCTTTTCTTAAACCATGTGAATGATTATGTATCACAGAATAAAACCTTTTTTTGAGACTTAAGGTTGAAACCGGAGATCCTAGTGATTACATATTTAAGTGATTTCCCATTCCCAAATGATATGGAGTGCGTGAATAATAATGACCCCACCCATAGCTTAATGTCTTTACATACATACATGCCAAAAAAATTCAAAAATCAAATCAATCGTTCCCTGATTTATGTGTTCTGAAAGCAAAGAGAAATCATTAATGAAGTGGCACATCTTTCAAAAAGTGATTAACCAGGTATAGAGGAATTGGCAAGTATTCAAAAAAATGTCTTATTTAAGTGTTTGGTCCAAAACTGTAAATTATTTTCAAATTATTTTCAGGGTACTTTCAATGTCCAGTGAACCAAGATTTCTATTTGTTCAGCTGGAAGATGTTCCTCTTGGCATAATACCAAATTTACAAAAGCAATGAGAGAAAGTGAAAACATTTTGAACATTTTGAGTGTAAGGAAGTAATATAAAACATAATACAAAGTATATTTTACAAGGAGTTAGATATTTCTTTTTGCATCTTTATCTTTCTGAGAATGTTATTCAAATTTGACAGTTAGCTGAATATTTGAAAATTACCTGACTTTGTTATGACTGAGGCATTAGTTCTTATACTAGTAATTGTAATTTGTAACTGTAATTGGAAATCCCTTTCCTATCACTTCTGTCTTTTGTCCCCTCCCCTTGTATTTCTATTTTTTTAACCTAAGTCACTGTAATGTTAAATAAATTGTCATTAATAAATCAGTGACACAAGGTTGCAAAATAAATAAGTGAATAAAAAGTTGTAGGGTACATGTTGGAATTAGAAAAAATGAAAAAAAATTAAAATTATTTCTTTATTTTTCACTTTATAAAAGTTACAGACATTAAAGAAAAATTGCAAAATGCAGGATAAAATAATCAAAAAGTAAAACAGGATCTTCCATCATTTTACTCCCTAAAAAAGATAGCCAATAATAATATAACTTTTTCCAGCTTTTAACTTTACAACTAGACTTTCAAAAATTAAAATGTTTTGTGTAATACTTTATATGTAATTTGTGTCATGGTATTCAGTAACAATTATATGAAAGTGGAGTTCCCGACGTGGCTCAGCAGTTACTGAACCCAACTAGCATCCATGAGGATGCACATTCGATCCCTGGCCTCGCTCAGTGGGTTAAGGATCCAGCATTGCCGTTGCCATGAGCTGTGGTGTAGGTCACAGACGCAGATCAGATTCCTTGTCGCTGTGGCTCTGGCATAGGCCCTAAAGACAAAAAGAACAAAAAAAAAAAAAAAAAATTACATGAAAGTATTTTGTATATTTATATATATCTGTGTAATAGTCTGCTTAGTGAACACTTAGAATGATTATAACCTTTTAGCATCATGAGTATTGTTGATGATGTTATATAATGGTGGTACATTATTTATAATAGTTCCCTCAAATTAGTTAAACAAATATTTATTGAACAGCTATTTGGTGCTAATCACAAGAGGTATTAAGACACAATCCTTACCTTGAAAAGAGCATAACAAAGCAAAAAAAAAAAAAAAAAAAAAAGACTACAAAACAAACAGAAAATTCATAGAAGATTTTGAAAGAATTATGATAGTGGGTAAGGTACTAATGCTGCCAAAAATCTCAGACTCCCATTCCATAAGTGCCACCTATTTATAGAGAAACTTGCACCAGGGCTGAGGTCCACACCTTGGAGTTCTTTTGTTATGGGCCAGATTATACATTTGTGTCAAACCTAAGTTTTCTTTGATACTAGAGTAAGCTGGGATAGTGTAAAGCAGGAAGAGGTTTTTGTCTTGGAAGTTTACTGCAAAGACTATATTTAGTTAAACCTTTTGAGGAGGTCCTTCAGAAACAAAGCAGTGTTGGAGATGAGAGGGTGAACTGCTACGCATTTACTCTATAGCTCTGGATGCCATTAATGATCCTGTTACAGTCTACTTTGGGAAGTTTTCCTAATTTTAACATCTACTCATAAAAATCTAAACTCCACAAGAGCAAGAATGTCTGTACAGAACCTTGAACAATTCCTTGCACAAAGATGTTTAACAAATACATGTTCACTCTCTATGGAAAAAATCAATACATAGTCCAATAACCCATTCCACACCTTCAACTTCTGGGCTTTTAACATATCTCTCATAGACTTGTCTCTAAGGCACATAGTGTAATGGCCTAAATGTAGCAATATTGTAAATTTGGGACCTTATATAAGTAAGGGAACATAAAATAAATAAAAGTGACATTTAAATAGACTATTCTCCTCCCCATCACCCAAACTTAAGAAATTATGTAGGATTCTACCCATGAGTCTTTAAAATTTCCCCCAGAATAGCAGGGCATCCAAATGAATGATTCCAGGGGTTCTGTCTGCTCACTTGGAAGGAAGGCTGCTACTTTTTGCCCAGAGGCTGTCCTTTTCTTTCCTGAGTGCCTTTCACGCTACTGTTAAAAGGACTACAAATCCTGGTTAGGATTTAGGCTAAGGAAGTAGATTTACAGTTAAAGGGAATGGGAGGTAGATAGAACATTTACTTGAAAGAGAAATGAAATCTATGGTTACTTCTAGAATTAGTTAGAGTGTACTTAGGGTCTAGATTTACTGGAGCCTTGAAGTTTTTGGTTCCAGTTTCCTGATGCTTGGAGTTGGTTCACCTCCAAAGGTTGAGATGGACAATACATATACAAGGACGTATTTTATATATTATGATTCAGTTCTTGTTTGGGGGATGTAAATATCTTATTGTTGTCACATGAGTCAAACTGAAATCTTAGTTTATTTAGTGGATATGTCTCAATAGGTGCTATTAAAAAGGTGATGGCAGGTCCTATCAAGCTCTACAATAATCAAAACCCTCCATTTTTGTTACCTAGAGTATAACACAGTTATAAATAATAAGGTGGTCTTCCCCAATGCACCTTATACTCCAGTGAGTCTCTGAAAAAGCCATGTTTCTCACTCTTCTGTATGTGTAGTAATGCTACATCCTCACTCACCATTTCAAGGCTGATAGATATCTTTTTATCTTTTAAGACTCATCTAAGTGGCACATTTTGAAAATCCATATGCTAAAAGACATCTCTATCAAAACATTTATGTTATTTGGTCATAACTAGTGTCTGTTACCCTAATTAGAGCATAGGTTCCTCAACAACAAATCTCAGTAGGAGGTTGCTGAATAAGAGCATTTAGCCTGAAAATCTAAAATATGATGTTTTGAATATATGTTGATATATTAACTAGATTTCAATTGGACCATGTACATTTCAACTTTAATAGCTCATGTAGATATGATCATTCATCAGACATATCAACCATTAATCTGAAATAGCAGAAATCATGCCACCAGTTAATCTCTGTTAAACCTTTACTTTACATTATATTTGAAATAGGAAATTATTTTTATTTACTTTGAAGTTGATTCTACTTGTAAGGCTTGCTTTTCATTGTATTCTGCTCAGCTTAACATTTTGATTTTGTTATTTAAAAAAATTCTTAATGTATCTAAACATGATTAGCTATTTCCATTTACCATCTTTAGTTAGCCCACGTCCCCTAGTCTTCTTTGAATAGATATCTAATTATATTATTTAATACTTGAAAATGTGGTTATTATTCTCAGAGCTCTATTTTCCTTCCTTAATTCCAAACCATTCTTTCCCAATTTCTCATAGACCTTTGTGTAGCCGTAAGTGCTTATCTTTAGGGGGTCTTGTTTGGCCTGTTACTTTAAATGTTTCTGAAAACTCATCTTCCTAACTTGACCTGAAGTTCTGCAAGTCTGAACCATAAAGCAAATGCAGCAAATAAATAACTGTATTTGCACAAACATTGAGCTATTTAAGATGCTAACCTATTGGGGCATGTATAAATGCCACAGCAGTTGGCAGTGCTTAATTAAAGCATTAATAGTAAATGGAAGCATTGAGATTTATTTATCGTTTGAGGAAATTAGTAACTCAGTAATCATTGAATAAAATTCATAAAGAAGAGCTTAATTACATTTTCTTCAGCAACAAAATAGAATAGCTTATTTAAATTTTAAAATCCCATTGAGATTTCAGCAGGGAGCCTATGAAACTGATGAATTTATTTTACACTACATATAAGAGGAATTCATTCAAAGTAATTCTGCCAAGATATGTTGATAGCATTACTAACAGATAAAACTAATTTGAAAAATAAGTTAGAATACAAGTAATATTGAATAAATTATCTATTGCAAAAAAATGACATTCCATTTTTCTTTAAAGAACAAAAAAAGAGACAACTTTGAAAATATTAAGTACACTAAAATTATTTCTCTAGGCTTTTATCTGCAGCATTGCTGTGTATTCATTATACTAAGAAACATTTTAAAATTAATTTTAAATTCAATCGTAATTGCCTAGAAGGGCTTTAAATAGCACAACCTTTTGGATTATAGTTTTGTTTGGATATATGCCCAGGAGTGGGATTGCTGGATCATATGGAAATTCTAGTATTAGTTTTTGAAAAAGCCCCATACCGTTTTCCATAGTGGTTGTAGCAATTTACAGTCCCATCAGCAATGTAGGAGAGTTTCCTTTTCTCCACACCCCCTCTAGCATTTATTCATAAACTTTTTAAGATGGCCATTCTGACTGGTGTGAGTGATACTTCACTGTAGTTTTGATTTGCATTATCTAATATTAGCAATGTTGAGCATCTCCAGAAACATATTTTTAATCTTTTATATACATGGGCTTTTGGAGGTTTTTTTTGTGTTTTTTGCTTTATTTTGTTTTAATAAGAGAACTCTATGTTCTAGATGATATGCATTATTTAGTCTTGTTGAAACTTTCTTTCTGCTCCAGTAAATGATTCATATTTGTAAATTTTCTATGTGTTCTCGAAAAAGTAAATAATCTATAAATTATAAATTTCCAATTGGCATATATGTGATATGAGTTTGTGTATATATATTTGGTTATATACAAAACTATAATTCAAAAAGATATATACACCCCAACGTTTATAGCAGCACTATCCACAATAGCCAATACATGGAAACAACCTAAATATCCATAGACAGATGAATAGATAAAGAAGATGTGGTACACACACACACACACACACACACACACACACAAAATAGAATACTACCCAGCCATAAAAAAGAATGAAATACTGCCAATTTGCAGCGATATGGATGGACGTAGAGATTATCATACTAAGTGAGGTAATTCAGAAAGAGAAAGGCAAGCAAATATATCACTTATATGTGGAATCTAAAATATGACACAAATGAACTTATCTGTGACACAGAAACAGACTCACAGACCTAGAGAACAGATTTGTGGTTATTAAGGGGTAGTGGGTTTGGAGGAAGGGTGGATTAGGAGTTTGGGATTAGCACATGGAAGCTTTTATACATAATAAATAGATAAACAACAAGGTCCCACTGTATAGCACAGGGAACTATATTCAATATCCTGTGATAAACATAGTGGAAAAGAATACGAAAAAGAATGTGTGTGTATATATATGTATATATGTATAACTGAATCAGTTTGCTATATAGCAGAAATTAACGTGACAATGTAAATCAACTGTACTTCATAAAATAATTTTTGTAAAAAATAGCACAACCTTTTCCTGCTTCCTAGAATGTTTTTTCTTCTGTGTGTGCCTTAAACAATTATTCTTTAAGAGTTACCTTGAAAATACAGCCTCTGAAAATAATTTTTTGACTTCTTCAAGAATAATTAAATATGGTCTTAATTTCTAAATTTAATTGAGCCCAAAATGTCATAAGCTAGGGATTGATTTATAGTAGCCATCTCATCTGAAAGTGGAACAAAGTTGGAAATGAGGTAAGAACATTCAGTATGATTTTTTAATCTAGAATCTTTTAACACTGATTTGCTATATGACTAGAACCAAGTTAATTAATCTCTCTGAATTTCTATTTCTTCATCTTGATTTAGAAAAAGATAATTATAATTACTCCCTAGAGTTTTTTTTTTTTTTTTTTTTGCTTTTTAGGGCCACACTTGGGGCATATGGAGGTTCCCAGGCTAGAGGTCAAATCAAAGCTACAACTGCTGGCCTACACCACAGGCACAGGAACACAGGATCTAAGCCGTGTCTGTGGCCTACACCAAAGCTCATGGCAATGCCGGATCCTTAACCCATTGAGCAAGGCCAGGGATCGAACTTGCAACCTCATGATTCCTAGTGGAATTCGTTTCTGCTGCGCTAAGATGGAACTCCCGTCCCTAAAGTTCTTGTGATGATTACATGAGTTAATGCCATCTCTTGACCAGAAAAAATGGATGAGATTAACTCAATCATCTGATCTGATCTGAGGTTGCAGTTATAGTCTATACTTTATCATGGGTGGAATCCTGTAAGTCCCCTCCCCTTATCAATGAGCTGGGCTTTACCGTGGGGAAGTTCTGAACTCAGCTGTATTTCCTAATTTGGTGCGCAGCAGTTTCTATTACAAGGTCCTCTCGTCCCTCCCTGTGGCCGGTCCCTGGTGAGCCAGCTTTTCAGCTTTCAGATATTTCTGTGCTTTACAGTGTGGTTCATGGGGAGTTCTGGATTGCTCCCATGTCATGCATAATCACTGAGGATCTAGGACTTGGAAGGTCTCCTTTCTTACATCTACAAAAAAAGTTCTAATTTTCCATGAGAAACACAACTTTAAAAATAATTAAAATTGACCTGATATGTAATCAAAATAGATTAAGATAAAAAAAATCACTGGACATTTCAATCTACATTTCCTGTAACATTCTTTTTGTAGTTATTCGCCAAAATAGTGTTTAAAATGCTAATAATTTTGAGAGATATAAAAATAAAAGTCTCCTTGTCATTTTTCTCCATAACTGAGAGACCAAGAGACTTGATGACATTAAACATCTGTTAAATGCTAATAATTTTAATATTCATATTAGCAATAATTCTTATTTACTTAACACTAAAATGCAATGTTTAATACTTATTATTCAATAAACATTAGCTATCCCTAGCTCTTGCCCAGTACTTATATAGTGTTATAAACACAATGTCTTTTTTCCTCCAAAATTCGTATTTTGAAGTCCTAACCTACAGTGTAATGATATTTGGATATAGGACCTTTATGGAAGTAACTAAGGTTTAACAAGGTCATAAGAGTGTATGGTCCTTTTAAGTGTCACCAGACACCAGACAAGATGTTCTCCCTCTCTCTCTCTCTCTCTCTCTCTCTCACACACACACACACACACACACATACACACACAGATACACACACACATACAGAAAAGGGCATGTGAGGAAGTGGCAAGAAGGCAGTGGTGTGCAAGCCAGGGAAGTGTTTTCACCTCAGGAGCAGGATCGATCAAGACCATGATCTTGGATTTCTAGCCTCCAGAACAGTGAAAAATATATTTCTGTTGATACACCATCTGTGGTGTGTTATTATGGCAGCCTGAAGAGACAAAGACCATACTAATGACAATTTATTGTAAAACTCATACCAAGACTGATTATAAGTTAGCCACTCTATTGTTTACAGTATTTTATTCGTCATATTGTATACCACTGGAAATAAGCAAAAAGGGTTTTTTAAAAAATAAGTACATAATTTGGATTCCTATGTACCTAAATACTATTATACAAATATTATTTGGCTCAAAGTAGCTTTTCCCTTAAAGAAAGTTGCAGCTTTGTTAGGCACAAAGGATGTACAGAAGATAAAATTACAGACCAGTGTAAGAAACTAAAATTAGCGTGTGTAAAATTTTGTTGTGGGTGGTTTACATAAATTGATTTCTGTATTCTTATACATTAGCTCAAAGTTTTTCCTTTCTATTATTAACACTAAATATTCCCAGGCTAGCAAATACCTTAAAGTCGTGTGGTTCCTCAGTTGCTATTATTGTTACTGAAGAAGGCAATCTGATTAAACAGTGGCAGGAGGTTGTGAAAGATTTGACGTCTGAGGTATCTGCATTTAACTGAACTGACTGGAGAAAATAATATTTATTCCAATGGAATAGATTTATATTGGCGGAATTTCAGCATTGTGTAACTAGTACCTACTGCCCCTCATAGGTGCAAGTGCTATTCTGATAGCATATTAAAAAAGGACAAATTAATCACCTTAATCACAAGCCCTGAAATGTTTAAGAAAAATAAATAAATAAATAAAAGTAACCCAACTGGTCTAGGAGAGCTTCATGCAAGATATAAAATTTGCCCTAGTTTTTGAAGGTGAGGTAAAATGTAGCTAATCAAAGAAAATTTGAAGAAAGAAAAGGTACCAAAGGATAAATGATAAAGACAAATCTGGGGATAGTCTTCAAGAATAATTTTTATAAGAATTCATATTAACAAATATTTTTTTATTTGTCTTAGATGCTTCCGCCATGTCTTCACCCTTCACCCCCAATGGTCATTAGTTTTCAGACACAAAGGAGAAAGTTAGTTTACAATAGATTTGTTAAAATCTACTCAGTGCTCAAAAGTGATGTTTTTTCACTGTCACTTTTGTTTCCAAATACAATTATTTGATTCACTGGAATAAAACTAAGAACTTGGCTTTTAAATGTGGAAAACTCATTCCTAATCGTGGTTCAAATTGAGTGTATTACTGACGGGTGCCTGAAAACCTTCCAGCTCAACAGGAAGAAAAAGCAATGTCTGATACTCTGAGCTGCTTTTGAAGCTCATTCCCTATGTTTTTGGCTCAGTTCAGTCCATTCTGATTAGCTTCGGGGAATCCTTCACTAGTTCTACTTCATTACAAAGGATATTTGTAGTTTTATAGATACTAGAGTTATAGGTTTAAAAGTTAAAAGCAATATTTTAACATTTTCATTTCTAAGATTTCCATCTTGCTCCTTTTAAAATAGTTGTCTCTTACTATTTCATGGCTATCTTAGCATCTCAATTTAAATTTAAAACTTTAAGAATTCATCCCCCTCCCCCTGCCACATTCCTTATACAACCCCTTTATCCATCAGGGTTTAGAGGCTCATTCGTCCTGGCCCTTTTATTTCATGATTTTGGTTTTGTTAAAGGCTCTCTTAATCCTTAGCTAATTATTCAAAATATATATAAGGAATGATGTTAATCAGAATAGGAAGTTTTTTGTTTGTTTGTTTGTTGCTTTTTAGGGCTGCACCCGAGGTGTATGGAATTTCCCAGGTGAGGGGTTGAGTTGGAGCTACAGTTGCTGGCATACACCACAGCCACAGCAATGTGGGATCCTAGCCGCCATCTGTGACCTACACCCCACAGCTCACAGCAATGCCAGATCCTTAACCCACTGAGCGAGGCCAGGGATGGAACCTGCATCTTCATGGGTCCTAGTTGGGTTCGTTACCACTGAGCCACAATGGGGACTGCCAGAATAGGAATTTTTTGTGATTTTTTTGAGTTTCCAGTACAGCCGTGCGTGTCACTCACTGCTTGCACACTGGCCTTCTTGCTGATCCTTGTACACATTGATTCCACTCTTGCTTCAGAGCTTTTGCACTAATAGCTTTTCTTTGACTAGAATGTTCTTCCTCTGCATGGCTCTCCCCTTCTCTTCTTTCAGGTTTCTGTTCAGTATCACCTCCTCAGAAGGCACTTCCTGGTCACACTCCCTATCGTCACAGGACCGTGTTATTGGTAGGATCCTTCTCCTACTTTAATTTTTTCTCTTTCACTTAGTAATATGTAGTTAGAGTATATAATTGGATTTATTCGTTTCATGCATGTTTCCCTACTAAGAATGTAAAATGTAAGGTCCATGGGGGCAGGATGCATTTTTTTTTTTCTCTGCATGATTCACTGTCATATTCCCATGATTAGAATACTCTCTGATACATACTAGGCATTTGGTAAAGATTTATTAAGTTACAAATACAGTGCCCCCCCCCCCCCCGAATGATAAAGCTGAACTCTCAGTTCTGTAAGTGCATGGATCTTGTAAAGAGGTAAGCTTTGCTTTTCAGACCTTGGCTTGGGAGAAGACAGACTGGCCCAGACTCTCATTTATTGTGAAAGTAAGGGGGGCATGTTTGAAGCTCCCCTGCCCATTTCTTCCTTTCTGTTCCTTTTATGATAGTACAGAAAAATACAGGTCGTAACCTCAAAACCCTACTCTCCTTAAATCTACCCTTCTTCCACAAGTCAGGAAAATTTCTCCTGTTGTTTAGAAAGGAATTCTCAAGGCTATGCTGGGAGCAGAGGCTCCAACCAGCTTCCTGATACACATCAAATAGGGAAAGACTTTAGCCCATTTGTTTTATAAACAGTCCTTCAGTTAATTACCATAGCAATGTGATCCCACACTCCTTTCTTTTATCCCTGCCAGCTAGGTCTGTGCACAGGTCTCTGGGTCTCTACCAAGGAGATATTCCAGTGTAGCCTCTGGGAATGCTTTGAGAAGTAATAAATAAAATGAATAATCCCATGATAATTGTTGTTTCAATATAGATTTATTAGCCTTTTAAAGCGCTTTGGTGGGGACAGGAAGATAGGTATGCGCAGGCTACCATCTTTTTCTTGAAATAATATTTCAATCAGGAGACTTTTAAGAGCTTATGTTTTTACCTAATTTCCTCCCTCTATGAATACTCAGAAACTATTTCAGAGTACTAAATTAATAGAATTTACTATTGAAGTTTCTTGACTTCCTGTATTAGTTTTACAGATTCTTCCTGGATTAGGTTAAGAAGACACAGACTATAAGAAGAATTCTAGTTAACCTCTAAAAAGAAATTGCAACTTCTATAAACAAACAAAAACAAAAAGCAAAAATTAAGCCAGAAGAAGAATGAAAGCAAACAGTACTCAAACTTAACATCCTCACAGTTCCTCTTCTCAGAATCCAGAGACCCAACACACGCATTTCAGAGGCACAAAGACCTCATAAAGCTCTTTATGGGCCATATCTACAAAACCTAGGAAACTTCTCTGCAGGCATAAAGACAATCAAATTTACAAGCTAGAAAGAGGAAGGAAAAATGCATTCTCTCAGAGTTCTTGTCATGGGGCAGCAGAGATGAATCCAGATAGGAACCATGGGGTCACGGGTTCCATCCCTGGCCTTGCTCAGTGGGTTAAGGATCTGGCATTGCCATGAGCTGTGGTGTAGGTCATAGATGCAGCTCGGATGTGATGTTGCTGTGGCTGTGGTGTAGGTGTAGGCTGGCAGCTGTAGCTCTTATTGGACCCCTAGCCTGGGAACCTCCACATACCCTAAAAAAAAAAAAAAAAAAAATTCATTCTCTCATCTACCCCAGGTTGAAATATACTGTTATTCTTCCTTTAATGACCTCATTAATCCTCTAAAGTTAACAGTTCAACAGTAAGCTCAGTGGGTTCAATTATTCAGGCTGCCTTTCTCCTTTCCCTTCTTCTGCAGCTGCTGCTGCTACTACAACTGCAGTTACTGAGAAAGTCAGGGTAGATATGCTGCCAACAACATTCTTCACATTCTCACATTCTAGTAATTGCTCTAGACAAAGAAATACCACACATTAGGGCCTTCCTTTGGAGAAGGGATAGTAGAAAATGCTACCACATTTCAGGTCCGCTCCCATACTGACTCACTCTCCTACCATTGGGCTACAAAGAGCCTAACCCCTGTGTGTGAGCAGTGAGGAATGTGGCATTTACCTAATTTGGGAGCTTCTGCTCAAATGGAGGTGTTGTTTAGTTGATGTGATAGATAGGCTCTCTTTTATATCTCTAAAAAAAGGTCTCTTTTCTGCCTCATGTTCCCCTCCCCCGGGAAAAAAATAAAGCTGAAAAAACGTCAAAATTTAAGAGGTCAGGAGGCTCAGCCACACAATTCTTATAGCAAGGAGTAACCAAAGGTCTGTCTTCGGGTTTATTTTCTTAGTTAAATACTATTTTCATAATTAAATAGAAAAAAGATTAAAAATACCATAGAGAATTAAAGGTCATAAAAATTAGCATATGTGTCTTTGTCACATCACTAGAACTTAAGAGCCTGCAACCCAAAAATCAAGTCAGTCATAAGCTAGACCTGATAGATTAGAGATAAACATAGGGTAATAAACTGTAATTAATCAATGTAGCAAAATATGAAGTAAATAGGATAGATGGCTCCAACCTTAGAACCAAATGACCAGATCATCCAGACACATCCCCAACTGGAATTGGAAAGAGCTGGTTGGATTATGAAATCAATCACTTAGTTGTGTCATCTCTGGGTATTAATTTTATCATTAAAAAATGTGATTATAAAAGTTACCTTAGAGAGTATTATCAGAATTAAATATGTTCATCATACAGTAGTAGCTAAAGCACCTATTTTACAGTGTCAAAGGTCACAAACTAATTTCCAAAGACCTAAGTTTGTGTATCAACTGAGGCAGTTACTAACTGCGTGTTTTTTCACTTACTCTGAGCTTTAGTATTTTTTGCTTCATAAAATTAAAGCTTAAGTCTGTAGTTATTTTTATGAGGATTAGTTAATGAAGTTAATTCATTTTTTTAAACAATTTTTATTTGGGATAAAACAGTGGACCCAGAAAGAAACCTATCTACATTAAACTGAGATTCTAGTAGTTTTACCAAAATTTTACATACAGCAGTAATTTAACATAAATAAAGATCAGTCCTATCCAAAATAGAATTATAGCCCTTCTAATTTACTCTCTGAGTATTATTAAAGAGGAAGGAAGAAATCACCAAAAGGCTCCCTCTTCTAGTTCCATGTCTTATCTGTAGAAAAAAACAGGTTCGCACATTTTAGGAAAGATTTTTTGAAGAAGCAATAGGAAGAGAAAAAGAAATTATATAATTAAGAAAAAAAAATGTAGAAGAAATTTAACTCCTTGGCACTAATTTTGTAGTTTGTGCATGCCTATTGCTTTCAAAATTACTCCTGGAAAGCATGACTCCAAGCCCCAAAAGGATGAATTATTTTTATTCATTTTAATGTTGTGCAGCAGGTTGGGAAAGTTTGTTTAAGACAGTCTCTCCTTAGTTTTCTCCTTTCTCATAGTCTGCTTGCAGAGTCTGAGAATACTATAGAAAAAGTATATAATGTTTTCATTTGTTATCTTCTTACAATCAAATGAACACATCTTGACAGTAGATACAATTATTCAGTATGCATACTAATTAACAAACCAGATTAAAATTCCAAGGATTGCAGTTGACTGCAGTTTGTTTTTCATATTTACAATCAGAGTTTTAGAAATAACTGGTTTGTCGAGTTACTTTTATTTCTCACCTCATTTTGAAACTTTCATATGCATATTTTTTACATTAAGAAGAAATCCAAATTATTTTGAATTCACTGTTGTGTTGTAGGTTGGTGAATGCACTATTTATTAGCAAAACCACAGTATAAACAAGGCTAAAGGAAAGTATGAAAAAGTCTATGGGACTTTAGCCAAAGAAGTTTTATCAGGGGAAAAAAAAAAATGAAGTGAAGCTAAGGAGACATTTTGCTTTAAGAGTGCATGTGGTTGAAAAAATGCTCAACATCGCTGATTATAAGAGAAATGCAAATCAAAACTACCATGAGATATCACCTCACACCAGTCAGAATGGCCATCATTAATAAATCCACAAATAACAAGTGCTGGAGGGGCTGTGGAGAAAAGGGAACCCTCCTGCACTGTTGGTGGGAATGTAAACTGGTACAGCCACTATGGAGAACAGTTTGGAGATACCTTAGAAATCTATACATAGAACTTCCATATGACCCCACAATCCCACTCTTGGGCATCTATCCGGACAAAACTCTACTTAAAAGATGACACGTGCACCCGCATGTTCATTGCAGCACTATTCACAATAGCCAGGACATGGAAACAACCCAAATGTCCATCCAGAGATGATTGGCTTTGGAAGAAGTGGTATATATACACAATGGAATACTACTCAGCCATAAAAAAGAATGACATCATGCCATTTGCAGCAACATGGATGGAGCTAGAGAATCTCATACTGAGTGAAATGAGCCGGAGAGACAAAGACAAATACCATATGCTATCACTTATAACTGGAATCTAAAATCCAGCACAAATAAACATCTCCTCAGAAAAGAAAATCATGGACTTGGAGAAGAGACTTGTGGCTGCCTGATGGGAGGGGGAGGGAGTGGGAGGGATCAGGAGCTTGGGCTTATCAGACACAACTTAGAATAGATTTACAAGGAGATCCTGCTGAATAGCATTGAGAACTTTGTCTAGATACTCATGTTGCAGCAGAAGAAAGGGTGGGGAAAAAAATGTAATTGTAATGTATACATGTAAGGATAACTTGATCCCCTTGTGGTACAGTGGGAAAATAAAAATAAATAAATAAAAAATAAATAAAAATAAATAAATAAATAAAAATTAAAAAAAAGAGCTTTTGAAAAAAAGAGTGCATGTGGTTACAATGACTAGCAAGAACGTGGGGAAAAGGGATATTAAAATGTATAGCAATAATTATACTATCTTTACTTTTTCCCTAGATAAATCATTGATCTGAAAATAAAGTATATTACCTCTGAATGGATGGGTGAGTTTTTTAGGGGAGGGATTTATTCTGAGTTTGGTTTCCTAAAAACCAATTAGTAATGTTCCTACCCCATCCCATCTTTTCAGGGCTGCTGTGATAGATACAACAAGCATTTCATACAGATTAATTCTGACAGAAAGTTTGTTTCTCTCTCTTTGAATGTACAAAAATTGCGCTTTGAATTTAGCCTCATGTGTATTTTGTAAAAAGAATTCATTTTCCCTAAACTTAATTTCAGGGTGCATGTGTCTTTTTTAAGGAAAGTTTTGTCTGCATATATGCCCAAGAATGGGACTGCTGGATAATGTGGTAGTTCTATGTATAGTTTTCTAAGGTACCTCCATACTGTTTTCCATTGTGGTTGTACCAGCTTATATTCCCACCAACATTGCAGGAGGGTTCCCTTTTCTCCACACCCCCTTCAGCAGTTGTTATTTGTGGACTTATTAATGATGGCCAATCTGACTGGTGTGAGGTGATATCTCATAGTAGTTTTGATTTGCGTTTCTCTAATAATCATGGATGTTGAGCATTGTTTCAAGTGCTTGTTGGCTATCTGTATATCTTCCTTGGAGAAATGTCTATTCAGGTCTTTTGCCCATTTTTCCATTGGGTTGTTGGCTTTTTTGCTGTTGAGTTGTATAAGTTGCTTGTATATTTTAGAGATTAAGCCCTTGTCAGTTACATCATTTGAAACTATTTTCTCCCATTCTGTAAGTTGTCTTTTTGTTTTCCTTTTGGTTTCCTTTGCTGTGCAAAAGCTTGTCAGTTTGATTAGGTCCCATTGGTTTATTTTTGCTTTTATTTCTGTTGCTTTGGGAGACTGACCTGAGAAAACATTTGTAAGGTTGATGTCAGAGAATGTTTTGCCTATGTTCTCTTCTAGGAGTTTGATGGTGTCTTGTCTTATATTTAAGTCTTTCAACCATTTTGAGTTTATTTTCATGCATGGTGTGAGTGTGTGTTCTCATTTCATTGATTTGCAGGCAGCTGTCCAGGTTTCCCAGGAATACTTGCTGAAAAGACTGTCTTTTTCCCGTTTTATGTTCTTGCCTCCTTTGTCAAAGATTAATTGACCATAGGTGTCTGGGTTTATTTCTGGGTTCTCTATTCTATTCCATTGGTCTGTCTGTCTCTTTTGGTACCAGTACCACACTGTCTTGATTATTGTGGCTTTGTAATATTGCCTGAAGTCTAGGAGAGTTATGCCTTCTGCTTGGTTTTTGTTCTTCAGAATTGCTGTGGAAGAATACTATTTAATTGTTAAAGGATCCATTCAAGAAGAGGATATTACAATCATCAATATATGCCCCTAATATAGGAGCACCCAGATACCTACAACAAATACTAACAGACATAAAAGGAGAGATTGATGGGAATACAATCATAGTAGGAGACTTTAACACCCCACTCACATCAATGGACAGATCCTCAAGACAGAAAATCAATAAAGCAACAGAAATCCTGAAGGAAATAATAGAAAATTTAGACTTAATCAACATTTTCAGGACATTACATCCAAAAAAATCAGAATATACCTTCTTCTCAAGTGCACATGGAACATTCTCAAGAATTGATCACATAGTGGGGCACAAAGCTAACCTCAGCAAATTTAAGAGTATAAAAATTATTTCAAGTATCTTCTGACTTTTATTACTAATGCATACAAATGAATTGTAAATGATATTTTTAAATATCATTTTATTTTACTTCACAATGGCATGAAAATAGAAATCAACCACAGGAAAAGAAATGAGAAAAAACTTCTCCATGGAGGCTAAACAACATGCTACTGAAAAAACAGTGGGTCAATGAGGCAATCAAGAAGGACATTAAAAAATACCTCAAGACAAATGATAATGAACATACAACCACTCAAAATCTATGGGATGCTGCAAAAGCAGTGCTCAGAAGGAAGTTCATAGCAATACAGGCCTTCCTCCAAAAAGAAAAATCTCAAATCAACAGCTTAACCCACCACCTAAATGAATTAGAAAAAGAAGAACAAGCAAAACCTAAAGTCAACAAAAGGAGGGAAATTATAAAGATCAAAGAGGAATCAATAAAATAGAGATTCAAAAAACAATAGACAAAATCAATCAAACCAAGAGCTGCTTCTTTGAAAAGGTAAACAAAATTGACAAACCTCTGGCTAGACTCACCAAGAAAGGAGAGAAAAAAAACCAAATAAACAAAATCAGAAATGAAAAATGAGAAGTCGCAATGGATACTACAAAAAATAAATAAATAAATAAATAAGAGAATACTATCAACAATTATATGCTAACAAATTCAACAACCTAGAAGAAATGAACAACTTTCTAGAGACTTACAGCCTGCCAAAACTGAATCAAGAAGAAATAGATCAACTGAACAGACCAATCACTGGAAGTGAAATTGAATATGTCATAAAAACACTCCATACAAATAAAAGTCCAGGACCAGATGGCTTCACAGGAGAATTCTATCACCCTCCTTAAACTTTTCCAAAAGGTCGAAAAAGAAGGAACACTCCCAAAGACATTCTATAACACCACCATCACCCTAATTCCAAAACCAGACAAAGATGTCACCAAGAAAGAAAACTATAGGCCAATATCTTTGATGAATATAGACACAAAAATTTTCAACAAAATTTTAGCCCACCAAATCCACAACGTATATTCATCAATTCTTATTGTATTAGAACCAAATCCAAAAAGCATGATTTGCAAATTCTTTCATTATCTAGACCTTGATTACATTACTGACCTCATATTTTGCCACTTGTTACTTACACGTAAATGGCTGGACATAGAGACATAGGCATTCAGTACTAGCCATATTAAAGTACCATATGATATCTTCACTTCCATTTTAACCTGGCTATCATCTACTAAAAGACTTTCAATAAAGTGGCTTCTACATCCTAAAAATAGTCCCTAATTTCCTTCTCTTTGGGTTGGAGTTTTGTTTTATGTTTCTGGACCCTTAATATCACCTTTCAGACTAAACTGTAGTTGCTTGTCTTTATTGCCCGTATTCTCCTTCTATAATGTAAGCTCTAAAACTTACTTATTCACTACTCTGTCCATGAACCAAGCATAAATCCTGGGATTCAGCACTTCTCAAAATATATTGATTGAGTGGATATGTAATATCTAATTAATCACGCAAATGGACTTTTACTACTAATGCATACAAATGAATTGTAAATGATATTTTTAAAATATCATTTTATTTTATTTCAAAGGCAATATGTGTGCATTGTGGAAAATTTGGTAAATCCAAATATAATGCTTATATTTATCCCTAATCACATCATATAGCAACCACAGCAGGTTTTGAAATTCCATTATCTACTTTATTTTTGTACAATTTGAAAAATTATCTATTGTTCTCTGAACTGCTTTTTAAAAATATCTATATTATTGTATTCATAATTATTTTATAATATTCATAAATATGATTTACCTTGTTTTAGAATAATACTAACATGTTTATTTCTGATATAGACTCATGAGTAATAAACAAATTCAGTGAGACATTTGTTTTAAAATGTATCTAATATGTTCAAGATGTGTTTTAGATATTCTTTTTTTTTTTTTTTTTTTTTTTTTGCCATTTCTTGGGCTGCTCTCGCGGCATATGGAGGTTCCCAGGCTAGGGGTCCAATCGGAGCTGTAGCCACCGGCCTACGCCACAGCCACAGCCACATGCGATCCAAGCCACGTCTACAATCTACACCACAGCTCACGGCAACGCTGGATCCTTAACCCACTGAGCAAGGCCAGGGATCGAATCCGCAACCTCATGGCTCCTAGTTGGATTCGTTAACCACTGAGCCACAACGGGAACTCCTGTTTTAGATATTCTTAAGCAAAGAAAGCAAAATGGCTCTTCTAAAATAATTTTTCCAAAAAGCATGATTAAATTCTAAGAAATTTCCCATTGGTAGCAATAGGGAATCATTGTTGTATACTTAAAACACTTTGGTCATGGTACTTAATGATTGCTGTGATGTAGGTATGGTGTTCAAGTGACATTATAAGAATCTCTCTAGTCTCAGTGATTTTCTCTCCCAAATGGCCTTCCCTAGTATGGAAAATATGTTCAAATAATCATGTGGGGAAGATAAAGCAGGCGTCTTAAATTTAGAGTCTTAAATTTAGAGGCTATAAGACTTAACTGGATTAACTGTTAAAAATACAGATCTCTGGACCCCATTCTCAGATATTCTAAATTGGTAGGCTCAATAATATTCATTATAGCAAGGGCTGTCAGTGATTCTGGTAGGAGGCCCAGGAGCCACACTTCAAGAAACATTGGTTTGGGATTTGGGTCTAAACATCTATAGGCTTTTCATGAGCTTTTTATAATTTCTTTGGTGTTTTTGCCTTTTAGGGCTGCACCCACGGCATATTGAAGTTCCTAGGCTAGGGGTTGAATCGGAGCTACAGCTGCCAGCCTACCACGGCCACAGCAACAGGGGATCCGAGCCACATCTGCGACCCCCACACCACAGCTCAAGGCAATGCTAGATCCTTAACCACTGAGCAAGGCCAGAGATCAAACCCGCATCCTCATGGATACCAGTCAGATTGGTTTCCACTGCACCACAATGGAAACTCCAGCTTTTCATAATTTTTAACCCTTGAACAATAATATATCATCCTCTTTTTTAAAAAATAACAAATATGAGAGTGAAAAATACAATTATTTAATTTGTATTGAAAATGCATTTTTTAAATTGAAAATGAATTTTACCTTTAGAACTATATATATATATATATATATATATATGTATGTATTTTTTTTAATGGCCACACCCATGACATATGGAAGTTCCTGGGCCAGAGATTGAAATCAAGCCACAGCTGTGATCTATGCTGCGGCTGAGGCAACTCCAGATCCTTTAACCCACTCTGTCAGGCTGGGGATCAAACCCGTGCCTCTGCAGTGACCAGAGCCACTGCAATTGGATTCATAACTCATTGAACCACAGCAGGAACTCCTAGATGACAATATTTGTATTTTTTTTTTTTTTTTTTTTTTGTCTGAGAAAAGGTTAGTTTTTGAGTCCATACTGCTTTTGTACCCTGAAGCCTTCCTGTAATGAAACCCTTTTGTTTTCTGTTATAGAGCTATTGTCAGGATTGGAGGGTCATGTAAAATGGAAGGAGATTTTGGCACATTAAAAAAATATAGGTAGTGTCTTTATCTGTCATTTTACTTTTACATATTATTTTGCTACTTATAGGAAGTTTCAATTGAAATATATCATTTAGGTAAATTCAGTTATCTTATTCATAAAGATACTTATGTAAAACAACCCTAATTTTCTAGTACCAGAATATAAAATTACTTAAACTTTGCACTAACATTGCACTTTAATCCATTATGAATTGTGATTAGAGATTACTCTTAGTCTTCGGAATAGGAAAAGGGGATAAAGTAGAAAAGTGGTGAAAGCACATCTTTGAAAACATAGGCTTCATTTCTGGCTTCACCCTTCATATAACTTTATTAGGTCCTCCTTCTCCTAGACTCCTTTACATATCATAAATATAGCAAGCATTTATTGATTATTTTTTTATTGCCAAGAACAGCTGATTTAAAAACAAAAGCACAGAGACCTCTTGCTCTGTCTTACTTTCCTCTCAGTGTTTGCCTCCAGGTCAAACGAAGGCCTCTATAAATTCTAGTCCCAAAACAATATGAAATTTTATTTTAATTTGCTAGAATTGCATTGATTAGGTACACAAAAATGGCTTTCTTAGAAGTTGCTTTTATAAACTTCCTAAAGATCACATAATGACCAAATTTGCTGAAGATAAGTCTTTTCTAAGCTTTGAAAAGTCCCACATATAATAAAAACCGTCTCTGTCACTGCTCTACCTCTATTCATTTTTGTTAAAAGTTGTGCTTACAACTAAATTTTACTCAAGTTCAAACTAGAATCCTTTATCTTGTCAATGTATCTAGCTCTCTTCTGAGAATATGTCATTGTTAATAACTTCTTTATTCTCATTAAAATCTTCTGCTTGTTTCCATTCAATAATACCTGGATTATTTTCCTGCAATACTTAATAGCCATTCCCTTTAAGTTTCTTATCATCATATCAAAACTACTGAAAGTGATGAATAAATTTTAAAGCCTATTCACACTATCCAGGCATGTGTGTGTATTTGAACAGATTTATGCAGTTAAGCAGTAACTTGTATATGGAAATCTCATTTTTGAGTAAGTGCAATTAATTTTTCCTCTACTCACCTAACATTAGATAGCTACCATCTCTTGCCTTTTGCACCTGAAATTGCCCTTACCATATGCCTCTGCTGATGGGATGTCTATGGTTTTTGTTGTTGTTGTTGTTCTGTTGGCCTATGCTGTGAACTATGCTGTAATAAACCCGACCTTAGGGGTTTGGAATAGGAAAGGCTACATGACACTATTGTGTCTATTGAATCTAATCTGTGCGCTCGCACATCTGGATACATGATTCTGTGCTGTCAGTCAAAAACTATGGTGATCACTCAATTTATGGAATTCAAAATAGAGACCCAGGGTGGGGTGGGGGAAGACTCATCAGATTGATCAAGAGAGCAGAATGGAAACATACCTTTCAAAAATCAGAAAAAGGGAGGGAGAATTTGTGTGACCAGAATGGCGGAATATAAAACCAACTCTTGTTTTGAAGGTTTCAAGAGGCTGTGCTCACCACGACTGTCATGAATCTTGAACAGGAACCACTCCCTGTTTTCCTTTTTGACGGGCCTGACTATACTATAGTTACTACACATGGTTACTGTACTACAGTTACTTTTCTCAAGAGGCATAATTGTTGAACTTTTCCTTGGTTCTGTGAAGCCTCAACTCATGGCTGAAATACTTTTCTCATTTCAATGTATATCTTAATAATAGAACTCCAATTATTTGCATTATGTGAAGCACTTCAATCTTCCCTGGAACCAGAAAAGCCTGCCTGACATAGATTCCTAACTCTAATGAGGAAAGAAGTGGGGTCCAATCTTAGTTGGAAACTATTTCTCTTGCTTTTCAGATTCATGGGGAAAAAAGGAATCTCAAAACAAATGTCATATAAAATAAAGGATTTATAATTGTATGACTTCTACTTGCTCCGGTGCAGAAGTGATATTCCATTAACATTACTCATGACTGTCAGTTGGATCTTGCTTGGTTCTCTAAATCTAAATCTGGACTGTCTTGGATAACCTGCCTATCTGAAGAAGGATGTTTTAGTAGATTGACTATACACACATTTACACACATGCATATGCCCACTCATTATTATCTTCATGGCCACACAGTAGCTTTTTTTCAGCACAATCTAACTTGATTGACTAAAGACCAAAATAAACCATACTTTATGATTTATTATTCTGCAGTTGATTATTGGATACTCTGAATGGACTGATACTTTTCCCAGACTCCTTCCTCAAGACCATCCCCCAGCTGCTGAGAATCATAGTGGCTGACTACATACAGCTTAGTGTTTCAGTAGGAATTGTCCTCAGCTATAAGGAACTGCCTTGCCAAAGATGACTAGGGGCAGCCCGTGACTAGTGACTGGCTGATGAAGGAATACAAAGACACAGCTTGAGTTTGCCTCAAGTTGGGACAAGTTTAAAGGCCTGTCGCAACTTTAGAGCTCCCATACAATTACCTGAGGCCTGAGATGCAACTGGATTGCAGTTCAGCTTCTCCACCTGCCTAGCCCCAACTCATCACTAATTTAATGTGTGTATTCTAAGAGGAAGACTTATACATGAAATTCTCTGTTGCATTATAGGGAGCTCAAACTAATACAGAGAAAACTTAGTCCTGCAGGTTACAACAATATAAAGTAAAGGAATTTTTCTTCTTAGTTTTGGAAGATAGGATCTGGAAGAGCTCAAGAGAACAACCAATAAAAAGTTCATTAGGTTTATAAAAACTCATCATTCCAATACAGTAAGTATTACAAGATGGAAGCGACCTTGTCCTCACAATATCCAAGACAGATTTATTTGGACTTCCCCGGATGGAGTTGGCTGGGATTACAGGTAATTGATAAATGCTAAATCTGCGAGGTTTAATCTTTAAGGCATTTAAAGTCAAGACTGTATATAACTCTGTGTAAAAGAGAAGTATACCTTTTGTATTTTTTATTATACACGTAGAGACACACATCCTGGAGGGATGTTCATGACACATTGTTAAGTGAGAACGAGTGGCATATATATGTAAAATAAATTTTTTATAAATAAAATGGTACCAAAATCCTTTAGATATGTGTGTACTTATTTGTTTATATTTGAGGGTGAAGAAGGATATACAACAGGTATTAACATTATTATAGGATGAGACTAATAGGGAAAGTCTAGCAGGAGTGTGAATATAGTGGGTTTAAAAAAACTTATTTTTCCATATTAGTCTAGTATTTTTTTTTCTGATTCAAGTTCTTTTGGAAGAGATTCTTAGATTTAAAATGAAATAGAACAATGTCTTTAATCTAAAAACCAGACTACGGAAAACTAGTCTAAATAAAAATGCTGTCCTTTTCAATGTGATACCAGCTAATGTAAATGTTACTGAAAGGATGATTCCAATATTGCAGTGAAATCTACTATAAACAAATACAATGGTTTCAAAGAACTGCAGTAAGAATAAACAAGACCTAATTACAACTGATGACAGAATTTTTTGAATTTTCTTTGCTCAAAAATACATTAGCAATAACTAAGCAACTCTTTATTTTTATTTGATTCTACTCAAAACTGTTTTTAAAAAGTAGCATAGATAGAGCATGTTATGTTTAAAAACAGCTAAAAATTCCCCATAAACTTTCAAGAGAAAATTCAAGCTCATTAAAATGGAATGTAGGTCTCATATATCCTTTCTGCTTCCATCCTTAACTTCATTTTCCCCATCTTTATCCCTTTGTATGCTTTACCTCAGTCTTCAGGTTATGGCAGCCCTTCAAACTCATCTGCTTCTGTTTCTTCATACATTTTCCTTCCTCGGGCTCCCCACCAAGTTCCACATTTCCAGATAAGTTTTATTCCTCCTTCACTGCTAAATCAAGATATCTTCTCTAGGTAATACTTTTGTGCCTCCAATCATGAGCCTGGATTAGGCACTTTCCCAGAACATCCCCAAATATCTCAAGGTTTGCTTTCTCATGGCATTCATCCCAGTGAATTCCTTTTTTTAGCTTTATTGAAGTTTAATTGATATACAATAAACAGCACATTTTAAAATGTATAATTTAATGAGATTTGACATATGTATACAGCTATGAAACCATCACTACAAATCAAGATAATGAACTTTTTCCATCACCCACAAAAATTTCTTCATGTCTCTTTGTATTTCCTCCTATCCCTCTCCACCCTCCCTGCGTATCCCCAGGATACCACTGATGTGTTTTATATCATAATAGATTAGTTTGGATTGTCTAGAATTTTATATAAATGGAACCATATAATATGTATTCTTTTATTTTTGGCTTTTTTTTTTCGCTCAGCATAATTATTTTTAATTCTTGTCCATGTTGCATGTATTAATAGTTTTATTTCTGCGTAGGATTCCATTGTATGGTTACACCATGATTTGTTTATCCATTCACCCATTGACAGACATTTTTTTGTTTCCAGGTTTGGGATATTACAAATAAAGCTGTTGTACACATTCGTATACAAATGTTTGTGTGAACATATACATTAATTTCTTCCATGTAAATACTTAAAAGTATGTGCTAGTTTCTAGGGCCACTATAACAAAGTACCACAAACCGGGTGCAATAAAACAGCAGAAATTGATTCTCCCAGTTTTGGAGTCTAGAACTTCAAAATCAATGTGTTGCCAGAGTCTATGAGGCTATGAGGAAGAGCCTACAGAGGCTATGAGGAAAAATTCTTCTTTGCTTCTTCTACATTCTGGCATTTTTGACATGCTTTGAAATTTTTGATATTCCTTTGCTCTCAGGGTAGATCACTCCATTCTCTGCCTGTGTTTTCTTTTTTTTTTCTTTTTTTTTGTCATTCTTGTCTTTTTAGGGCTGCACCAGCGGCATATAGAGGTTCCCAGGCTAGGGGTCTAAGCTGAGCTGTAGCTGCCATCCTACACCACAAGGATGTGGTGTAGGCTAGATCTGAGCCATGTCTGTGACCTACACGACAGCTCACAGCAACACTGGATCCTTAAGCCACTGAGCAAGGCCAGGGATCGAACCTGCAACCTCGTGGTTTCTAGTCAGATTCGTTTCCACTGCGCCATGACAGGAACTCCCTCTGCCTGTGTTTTCATATGGTCTTCTTTCCTGTGTGTTTGTGGTTCCTATATCTAAATTTCCCTCTTCTTCTAATAATACCAGTTACATTAGATTTAGGCCAAATTTAATCAAATATAATCTCCTCTTCACTAGGTTATATCTGCAAAGACCCTGTTTCCAAACACGGTAACATTTACGGGTTTTGAGTGCATGTGAATTTGAGGAGGGGGTTGTCAACCTAGTACAGAGCTTGACATTTTGAGGGGACAAGATTAATCTTTTACTGCACAATGGTGTTTTCCAAATATATTCTCCTAGGAAGGTCTTGCCTTTTCTTGCCTTTTCCTGCCAGTGTCTTTTTTTTTTTTTTTTTTTTCTTTTCTTTTCTTTTTTTTACTACTCAAATGAATTTATCACATCTGTAGTTGTATAATGAGCATAACACTCTAAATTCACAGGATTTCCATTCTATAACCCAAGCACATCCCCTCACCCCCCAAACTGTCTCCTCTGGAGAACATAAGTTTTTCAATGTCTGTGAGTCAGCATCTGTTCTGCAAAGAAGTTCATCTGTCCTTTTTTCAGATTCCACATGTCAGTGAAAGCATTTGATGTTGATGTCTCATTGTATGGCTGACTTCACTTAGCATGATAATTTCTAGGTCCATCCATGTTGCTAAAAATGCTGGTATTTCATTCTTTTTAATGGCTGAGTAGTATTCCATTATGTATATGTACCACATCTTCTTGGTCCACTCCTCTGTCAATGGACATTTAGGTCGTTTCCATGTTTCGGCTATTGTAAATAGTGCTGCAATGAACATTGGAGTACATGTGTCTTTGTGAGTCGTGGTTTTCTCTGGATATATGCCCAGGAGTGGGATTTCTGGATCAGCCAGTGTCTTTTGAAAAGCAAAATTTTCACTTTTGATAAAGTCCAACTTAGTGATTTATTTCTTTTATAGTTTGTCCTTTTCATGTTGTGTTTAAGAAATACATGCTAGGGAGTTCCCATTGTGGCTCAGTGGTTAATGAATCTGACTAGGAACCATGAGGTGGCGGGTTCGGTCCCTGCCCTTGCTCAGTGGGTTAAGGATCTGGTGTTGCCATGAGCTGTGGTATAGGTTGCAGACACGGCTCGAATCCCGTGTTGCTGTGGCTGTGGTGTAGGCCAGCAGCAACAGCTCCGATTAGACCCCTAGCCTGGGGAACCTCCATATGCCGCAGGAGCAGCCCCAGAAAAGGCAAAAAGACAAACAAAAAAACAAAAAAGCAAATACATGCTAAACTCAAGATCACTGAGTATTTTCCTATGATTTCTTCTAGAAGTTTTCCACATTTAGGTCTATAAACCTTTTCAAATTAGTTTTCCCATATAGTGTGAGGTAAACATAAAGACTTGTTTTTGTTTTGTATATAGTTGTTCAGTTGTTCTAGTATCATTTGTTGAAAATATTTTGCTTTTCTCATTCAATTGTCTTGGTAATTTTATCAAAAATAAATTGAATATATGTTTAGGTCTAATTCTAGACTCGATTCTGTTCTATGCCAAAACCATACTGCCTTGATTATTATAATTTTATAAAGAGTCTTAAAATTAGTTCATCTTCTAACTTTGTTCTTTGTGAAAATTTCTTTGTTAACTCTAAGCCCCTTGCAAGTCTTTAAATATGTTAGATTTACTTGTCAATTCCTTCAAAGATATCTGCTGGAATTTTGAGATTGCTTTAAATCTAGAGAACAAATTAGGGGAGAATCGATATCTTAGCACTATTGAATCTTCCAAAATAGGAATTAATCTGTCACTCCATTCACCTGGGTATTTAATTTCTCAGCAATATTTTTTTAGTTTTCAGTTTATGAAAAGTACATCTATTTTGTCAGCTATATCCCTATTTCATATTTTTATGCTATTTTATATAGCACTGTTTTTAATTATGTTTTTAATCTTTGGATATGTTTTTGCTAGTATATAGAAAAACAGTTGATTAACCTATATTGATCTAGTATTATTCAACATAAACTCATTTGTTAGGTTTAATCCATTTTTTTATAGCTCCCACAAATTTTTTTACATAGATTATACTATTATTTTTAAATATTGAGTTTTTCATCTTCTTTTATAATTTCAATGCCTACCTCCCCTGCCACTTTTTCTGTTGCCTTATTGCAATTGTTACAACTTCAAGTATGATAATAAATGGATGAATGAGAGGAGACATCCTTGCTTTGTTATTGATCTGCAGGAAAAGTGTGTTCGTTTGTTTGTCTGTTTAAACTGTTAAGTCTGATGTTAGCTGCAGATTTTTCATAGATGCCCTTACCCAGGCCCCTCCATAGATTTATGGAGCTCTTTCTCTGTGCATCTCTCTTCTTTTTTTTTTTTTTTCTTTTTTGTCTTTTGTCTTTTTGTTGTTGTTGTTGCTATTTCTTGGGCCGCTCCCGCGGCATATGGAGGTTCCCAGGCTAGGGGTTGAATCTGAGCTGTAGCCACTGGCCTACACCAGAGCCACAGCAATGCAGGATCCGAGGCACGTGTGCAACCTACACCACAGCTCACGGCAACGCCGGATGGTTAACCTACTGAGCAAGGGCAGGGACCGAACCCGCCACCTCATGGTTCCTAGTCGGATTCGTTAACCACTGCGCCACGACGGGAACTCCAATCTCTCTTCTTTTGTACTCTGCGCCCTTGACATCTGGCTGTACTTGCTTCCTCAGGTTACCAATTCCTTCTTCTCCAGTCATGGAGACTAAGTGTGTCCACCTGAGTTTCTTCCTGTGCTCCAGCCTGGAAACTCTCGAGATTCTCTAAGCTCACCTCCTTTGTTTCACCTCTCTCAGGGATTATTTTCTTGTGCTGCCTGATTTCCAATAAATGAAACCTATTATTCTATGTATTTTGTCTTATGTTTTAATTGTTTTTAGCAGAAGGGTAAATTCTGTACTTGTTATTAATCTTGACCTGAGTTCTAGTACCTTCACAATTGTGAATAAATGTATCTTTTATTAAATTATATGCTCCTTAAGGACAGGTACAAGACTTATGATTTTATCTTTAGCATCTGGCACAATTCACTGCATGCAGTAAGCAGCACTTAATGTTTGCTTAATGAATGAGTATATGATAATTACACAAATGCATTATCTTGGTCTATGTCAATACAGTGATAATGCTGAGAAATGTATCTATGTATGAGTAGGTAGCAGGTCTATTAGTATGCTATCATTTTTAAAAATTATGGTTGTTAATTCTAACCACCACTAGAGTATAGCAAGTGTAGTCAGCTTGGGTATTTTAGTATTTTGGGGCATTTCTGTGTTAGTGCATCTGTCTCACTAAATGCTGCCTAGTAATATGATCCAAAGCATATAACAGTCAGAATTGGGGAATCTTTATTATGTTGGCAATTTTTACATTCATGAAGACTTTCACACAAAATAACAAAAGCCAATTAGAAGGAGGTACAGTTTCCAATACAAAACTCCCAAAAGGGGGATATCAAGAAGTCCATGTAATTTAATCATAACCCTGAAGTTCTTAAAATAGAAATGCCTGGGAAAAAACAGCATTCTTTCTGGATATACATTTTTTTTTCAGTGCATGTGTTTTTTTCAGACCAATTATTAGATACTTACAAAAAGTAGTAAATAAAATAAAAGAGGTTAAGGATCAATCAGAATAGTTTTACTGTTGTATTTTTTACTCCCGTTTCCATGACTTTGACTATTTGAGATACCTCACATAGAGGAAACAAGTAAATGAGAAATTGCTGGTTAGCAGGCATAACGTTTCAGCTGTGCAAGATGAACGTGTCCTAGAGATCTGTACAGCACTGTGCTTAGAGTTAACAGTACTGTATTGTGCAATTAAAAAGGGTAAATTTCGTGTTGTGAGGTGTTTTACCACAATAAAAAAAGATTTAAATGAATTAATTTAGCTACTTAATTAATATAAATATAGAGACCATGCTTAATATCCAAAACATGTGTTATATACCCAGGAGATGCTTACACTATTGGAATGTTCAATAAATACCAGCTGATTGATTAATTATACTTCTTTGCAAATGTATTTGTTAATGTTCTGTAGAAAAGACCCTCCCAGATTACCGTTAGTGACTGGAATTTATTGCAATACAAATGTCACTTTGGTTCCCAGTGTGTACCAAGTTGAATACGGTCCCCTCCAAATTCAGGTCCACCTAGAATCCAGAATGTGACTTTATTTAGAAATAGCGTCTTTGCACATGTTCTTGGGTTAGTATCAGGGCACACTCTAATTGTGAGTGTCCTAATACAATGACTGCTATCATTTTAAGAAGAGGGAGATTTGGCACTGAGATACGCAGAGAAGAGAATTGAGAACAGAGGTTGGAATGATAAATCTACAAGCCAAGGAATAATAAGAAACACTAAGGAATGCCAGCAAACTTGAGAAACAGAGAGGAATGGAACAGACTCCCCCTCAAAGCCTCTAAAGAGTTAATTTCAGAATTCTAGCTTCCAGAACTCTGAGAAAATACCTTTCTGCCTGTCCAGTTTGTGGTCCTATGTTATAATAGGCCTAAGAAACTAATGCAAGATGTTACAGATTCAAATTATTAGTTTCATTTCCTGCCTTTGGGTTTTCCTACTAGGTAACTTGCACTCTCCCACCCACAAGCTTTGTGAATTAAGTTAACAGGAGTGAGTTCCTGTTTCTCGGCCAAAAGAGCTTTAATCAAGGAAAGTTGACATATAAACTAGAAAAATCCATTTGTAGCTGCTTTTGACAGAATGTAACTGTGGCCCTGAGTTAAATGGACACCTCATTAGTACATGAATGTATTAGTCGGGAAATGCTGACCACACTGCGTATGTGTATCATTCAGGGTCCATTCGGGAAGCAGAAAAACAAAGACATCATTCAAAGTTTTAAAAATAGAGGGAATTCAATGCAGGATATTTGTTACATGGCTAATGGAAGTGGCTAAGAACCCAACCAGGGAAAAGTGAGGGAACCTAGAGATTAGGAACAGCAGGAAGTTGCTTTTACCTAAAATCTGTGGGGACCAAAAGGAGAAGGCAGAGTTTTTACAGCCAAGACTAAGTCCTTGGGCAGAAGCTCGCATCTCAACAGGCCTGTCCAAAGACGATGGAACCACAGATGATAAGGAGCTCCTCTCAGAGGCAGAAACCAGTGAAAAAGTGAAGATGCTCAAGGATGCTCACTCTTTTTTTGGCCTAACCCGATAGAAGTCCAGTGACAAAGGAGCCTGAGAAATGGATCCTGCAAGGGGCAGTTCCCTGCTTTATAGAGCTGAGCAGGGGAGCTAAAAGGAATGGAGGTGGAGGCGAGTAGCTATTTCACATCCATTGCTTTCTGTTTATCTCTTCCACATCACCCAGGTCAGTCCCTAATTATCATTCATCTTGTATGTAATAAACTTCTAACAATATTCTCTGACTCTAGTTGGAGCTGCTTCTTAGTCACTGTGGATGTAGTAGGCCATTTATTTAATTCAACTGGAGAAAGGTACCTCTTTAGTGCAGTCGGTAGTATGTCAGTCTCTTAATTTAACTGAAGAAGAAATTTCCTTATTTGCTAGAGGGTAAAGGCTAAACTTAGCAAACTGATGATTTAGGTCCCAAATCGGGTTCAAAATATCTTAAATTGTCTCAAATTTTTCCCTACTTAATTGTTATGTTCTTAATAGATATTGCTAGAATGGTGGTGTTGGAGAGGAAAAATATATATATATCACTACATACATATATATATACACACACACATATATGTACATATATATATAACTATAAAAATATGAAAATATTTTGAGGTTTTATAGGGTTTTTTCATTCAAAGGTACAACATTGCATTCTCTAGTTTATTGCATATATTCAATAAACTTACTTTCCTAAATTTCATAAAGATACTAAAAATAATTTAAAATATATAGTACACCTTAACGATATAATTACAAATAGCTATATATATACACACACATACATAACTTGAAATTTAAAAAAATAATAATGTTTTTTATTACAGAGAAGATACTCAATAAACTTGTTTTGAATATATTAGTTGTGAATCACAAACTAAGAATTTATCGATTTTATAGTAGTCATATATTCATCTTTCCTCTATATTGGGTTTCTTTGGATATCAGTTGTTCAAATTTAGTTTTTTGATGTTCTAAAAAAACATTTATAGCTATATCATTGTCTATCTATCTCGTGTGGGCATGGGGCATTAAATTTTTTCATATTCGGGACTGATGTGTAAAAGCTAGGAATAATGTGGTTTGTTCAAAGGTACATGTTATCGAGTTTGAAACAGATTTCCCCTTCTTTTGTCATGTAGAAAAATGTGAGGAAACTATATATATGGACTTTCTGAAAGGAGTATATTGGAGTAATTTGGCACATGTCAAGAGACATGTTGGTGCTATGTTGACTTTTGGCAATACCCCTATGTCAAGAGTATTTGGAAAAAAAATAAAAGAAAGAAAGAAAAAGGCGTTCTCATTGTGGCTCAGTGGGCTAAGGACCCGGCACTGTCTCTGTGAGGATGTGGGTTCGATCCTTGGCCTTGCTCAGGAGGTTAAGTCTCTGCCACTGTCACAAGCTACAGCATAGGTCACGGATGTGGCTTGGATCTGCTGTTGCCATGGCTGTGGCATAAGCTTCAGCTGCAGCTCCAATTTGACCCCTAGACCATGCACTTCCATATGCTGCAGTTGTGGCCTTAAATAAAAAAGAAAAAAAGAAAAAAAGAAAAAGAGTGTTTAAAGCCAAAATTTTACCTAAGAGGCAAGGAGCCTTCCAATTATAAGAAAAGTGGAGCTGTGTACTCATTCTCCTTGAGATTGAGAATTATTAAAATATCTCAAATTTTAGGGTGGTAACCATTGAGGTTTGCTATAAGGGAAGGTCCCATGTGCAAAAGACAATATGCAGGGTGGAAGAAACATTCTGGACTGGTGACTTGCACTTGTTATTAACTTAAGAAAGATTTGATTTGAGCACAACCTTCTGGAATCTACTCAGACCTACAATTGTGGATGTACTTGGGAAATAAAAAGGCTAATGAACTAAAATAATTTTTCTTAAGAGATGTAATAGTAAACTGATCTCTGACAAAGGATCAAAGGTGATAGAATGGAGCAAAGACAGTCTCTTCCACAAATGGTGCTGGAACAACTAGACATCCATATGCAAAAAAGTGAGTCTAGACACAGACTTTATACCTTACATAAAAATTAACTCGAAATAGACTGTAACCAGGCCAGACCCTATGGGGCCTTCCATGGGGCAGACTTCTCCTCCATAGCCTCTGCTGTATGTCCTTTCTGAAGTATTGCATGCATAATTCCTGAGGCTTTCAGATGCTAAATACCACTGCCAAATGGAAGAAATTAACTATTTGATGATCATGAGCACTTAGCACCTAGACCTTCTGGATCCTAAGGATTGAATGTTGACCATCCTGTTACCTCAAAATCAACCAGAGAATTGTGTACGTGCTGATTCACCTACCTTGTGATTGTCCCTCCCTCACCTTGCCTTTAAAAATGCTTTGCTGAAACCCTCCAGAGAGTTTGGGGTTTGGGGGGCAAGAGTCATCTGTTTTCCCTCTATGGCCCTGCAATAAACCTTATCTGCTCCAAACTCCAACGTTTTAGTATTTTTTAGTCTCACTGTGTGTCAAGCACACAAACCTAACATTCTGTAACAGATCTAAATGTAAAATGCAAAACTATAAAATTCCTGGAGGATAACTTAAAAGAAAATCTAGATGACCTTGGATATGGCAATGACTTTTTAGACAAAACATCAAAGGTGTGACTTATGAAAAAAAAATAATAAACTGGATTGCATTAAAATTAAAAACTTCTGTTCTGCAAATGATAATATCAAGAGTATGAGAAGACAAACCACATGCTGGGAGAAAATATTTTCAAAAGACACATCCGATAAAGGACTATTGTCCAAAATATACAAAGAATACTTAAAAGTCAACAATGAGAAAACAAACAACTCCACTAAAAATTAGGCCAGAACCTTAACAGACACTTTGCCAAAGAAGATATGCAGATGGCAATTAATGAATGACAAAATTTTCCACATCATGTGTTATCAGAGAAATGCAAATTAAAACAACAACATATTTATTAGAGTAGTCAAAATTCAGAACAATGACAATACCAAATGCTGATGAAGTTATTGGAGCAGCTGGGACTCGCATTCATTGCTGGTGGAACTGCAGATGGTACAGCCCCTTTGGAAGACAATTTGGCAGTTTCTTATAAAACTAAACACATTCTTACCAAACGAGCCAGTAGTCACACTTTTTGCTATTTACCAAAAGAAGCTGAAAATTTATGCCCACACAAAAACCTGTATACAGATGTTCATAGCAGCTTTATTCATAGTTAGCAAAACTTGGAGGCAACCAAAATGTCCTTCAGTAGGTAAATGGATAAATAAACGGGTACATCAAGAAATCAGCTATAAGCAATGTAAAGACAAAGAAGCCAATCAGAAAAGTCCACATCTTGTATGGTTTCAACTATCCAAGACTATGTCAAAGGCAAAACTATGAAGACAGAAGAAAAAAAAAAAAAAAAGCACTGGTTGCCAGGGGTTAGGGGTGAGAGAAATAAATGGGCAGAGCACAGAGGATTGGTAAGACAGTGAAAATACTGCCGTAATGTGGATACATGACATTATACATTTATCCAAACCCCAAAAAATGTGCAGCACCAAGAATGAACCCTAAGGTAATACAAAAATATAATACCTTTTAAAATTGCACCTCACAAAATCAAATACCTCGGAATACACCTGACCAAGGAGGTAAAGGACCTATATACCGAGAACTATAAAACTTTAATCAAAGAAATCAAAGAAGATGTAAAGAAATGGAAAGATATTCCATGTTCCTGGATTGGAAAAATCAATATTATGAAAATGGCCATACTGCCCAAAGCAATCTACAGATTCAATGCAATCCCTATCAAATTACCCAGGACATTTTTCACAGAACTAGAACAAACAATCCAAACATTTATATGGAACCACAAAAGACCCAGAATCGCCAAAGCAATCCTGAGAAACAAAAACCAAGCAGGAGGCATAACTCTCCCAGACTTCAAGAAATACTACAAAGCCACAGTCATCAAAACAGTGTGGTACTGGTATCAAAACAGACAGACAGACCAATGGAACAGAATAGAGAACCCGGAAATAAACCCTGACACCTATGGTCAATTAATCTTTGACAAGGGAGGCAGGAACATAAAATGGGAAAAAGAAAGTCTATTCAGCAAGCATTGCTGGGAAACCTAGACAGCTGCATGCAAAGCAAAGAAACTAGAACACACCCTCATACCATGCACAAAAATAAACTCCAAATGGCTGAAAGACTTAACTATATGACAGGACACCATCAAACTCCTAGAAGAGAACATAGGCAAAACACTCTCTGACATCAACATCATGAATATTTTCTCAGGTCAGTCTCCTAAAGCAATAGAAATTAGAGCAAAAATAAACCCATGGGACCTCATCAAACTGAAAAGCGTTTGTACAGCAAAGGAAACCCAAAAGAAAACAAAAAGACAACTTACAGAATGGGAGAAACTATTTTCAAATGATGCAACTGACAAGGGCTTAATCTCTAGAATATATAAACAACTTATACAACCCAACAGCAAAAAAGCCAATGAATCAATGGAAAAATGGGCAAAAGACCTGAATAGACATTTCTCCAAAGAAGACATACAGATGGCCAACAAACACATGAAAAAATGCTCAACATCGCTGATTATAAGAGAAATGCAAATCAAAACTACCATGAGATACCACCTCACACTAGTCAGAATGGCCATCATTAATAAATCCACAAATAACAAGTGCTGGAGGGGCTGCGGAGAAAAGGGAACCCTCCTGCACTGTTGGTGGGAATGTAGACTGGTACAGCCACTATGGAGAACAGTTTGGAGATACCTTAGAAATCTATACATAGAACTTCCATATGATCCCACAGTCCCACTCTTGGGCATCTATCCGGACAAAACTCTACTTAAAAGAGACACATGCACCCGCATGTTCATTGCAGCACTATTCACAATAGCCAGGACATGGAAACAACCCAAATGTCCATCCACAGATAATTGGATTCGGAAGAGGTGGTATATATACACAATGGAATACTACTCAGCCATAAAAAAGAATGACATCATGCCATTTGCAGCAACATGGATGGAGCTAGAGAATCTCATACTGAGTGAAATGAGCCAGAAAGACAAATACCATATGATATCACTTATAACTGGAATCTAATATCCAGCACAAGTGAACATCTCCTCAGAAAAGAAAATCATGGACTTGGAGAAGAGACTTGTGGCTGCCTGATGGGAGGGGGAGGGAGTGGGAGGGATCGGAAGCATGGGCTTATCAGACACAACTTAGAATAGATTTACAAGGAGATCCTGCTAAATAGCATTGAGAACTTTGTCTAGATACTCATGTAGCAATAGAAGAAAGGCTGGGGGAAAAATGTAATTGTAATGTATACATGTAAGGATAACCTGACCCCCTTGCTGTACAGTGGGAAAAAAAAAATAATAATAATAATATACAACAAAAATTAAAAAAAGAGGGAAATAAATATAGTCATTTCATAAAAGGCGAGATAAAAATGACCTACAAAAAAAGGAAATAATGCCCATTCTTACTAAATAATAAACAGGGAAAATGCAAAAAAAAAAAAAAAAAAAAAGAAAGAATGAACCCTAAGGTAATCTGTGGATTTTGAGTGATAATAATGTGTCAACCAAGATTCATTAAATGTACCTATTGTACTGCTGTGGTGAGTGATGTTGATAATGGGAGAGGCTATGATTTTTGGATGGTTGACAGTAGATATATAGTAAATCTCTGTATTTTCCACTTAATTTAACTGCAAATCTTAAATTGCTTTTAAAGAGAAGTCCTAAAAAAATTAAAACGCTGTCATAATTAAGGCTCAAGATAATTATTTTTACTGTAGGGCTTCCTTAATAAAACTGACACTGGGAGGAATCCTTCCCCAAAGAATGAGCAGCTGCATTGAAAAAGCCCTGACTTCAGAGCCAGATTGACTTCTGGGCTTCTTTAATTTCTGCTAACACAGAACCTCAGCTCTGTGGCAATTTTTATTGCTTGTGACCTTGCACCAAAGAGGTGAATGTTTCTGAACTTTAGCCAGGAGAGCAGTTTGGTATTGGAGACATTTTAACCACAAAGAAAGGCTATTGAGAAAGCCAACCCTGATATCTCAGTCTCTGGCCATGTTAACAGCCGGCAGGAGGAAAAATTCAACAAGCCAGGGCAAGAAAGTCTGGGGTCCTTGGAAATAGTTTGAGATATTGGGGGAAAGCTGAGTTTCTTGCCATGAGGGGGAGATGGGAATCCAGAGTTGTCCTAATGTGAAAAATATTTTAATTATGGCATTATTTTGTACTCAAAACAAAAATGTATTGTTTATATTTCAAGTATGTTATTGAATTTCTGATTTTGTTTTTCAATTTAAACCCCATACCCTCTAATTTTGAAGATGAATTTCTTCATATACATCAGTCCTTATTTGATAACTTACTATCAAAATTATTTCTTTTTATAGTCAATGTATGTATTAGTATTTTTATCTCATTTAAACAGAAACAACAAAAAATTGACCAAATAGGAGTTCCCATGGTGACGCAGCACAGATGAATCTGATTAGGAACCAAGAAGTTGGGGATTCGATCCCTGGCCTTGTTCAGTGGCATAAGGATCCGGCATTGCCATGAGCTGTGGTGTAGGTCGCAGAAGCAGCTTGGATCTGGCGTTGCTGTGGCTGTGGTGCAGGCCGGCAGCAACAGCTCTGATTAGACCTCTAGCCTGGGAACCTCTATATGCCTTGGGTATTGCCCTAAAAGGATAAAATACAAAAAAGAAAGGAAGGAAGGAAGGAAGGGAGGGAGGGAGGGAGGGAGGGAGGGAGAGAGGGAGGGAGGGAGGGAGGGAGGGAGGGAGAGAGAGAGAGAGAGAGAGAGAGAGAGAGAGAGAGAGAGAAAGAAAGAAAGAAAGAAAGAAAGAAAGAAAGAAAGAAAGAAAGAAAGAAAGAAAAAGAAAGAAAGAAAGAAATTGACCAAATAAATAATTCTTGGGTGGACCCTTTTTTTTAATTTAGATTAAAATATTTATTTTTTTATTACTCAAATGAATTTTTTTAAAAAATTAAAATTTTATTTTATTTTTTATTACTCAAATGAATTTATCACATCTGTAGTTGTATAATGATCATAACAATCCAATTTCACAGGATTTCTATCCCACAACCCAAGCACATCCCCTCACCCCCCAAACTGTCTCCTCTGGAGAACATAAGTTTTTCAATGTCTGTGAGTCAGCATCTGTTCTACAAAGAAGTTCATCTGTCCTTTTTTGAGATTCCACATGTCAGTGAAAGCATTTGATGTTGGTGTCTCGTTGTATGGCTGACTTCACTTAGCATGATAATTTCTAGGTCCATCCATGTTGCTAAAAATGCTGGTATTTTGTTCTTTTTAATGGATGAGTAGTATTCCATTGTGTATATGTACCACATCTTCTTGGTCCACTCCTCTGTCAATGGACATTTAGGTCGTTTCCATGTTTCGGCTATTGTAAATAGTGCTGCAATGAACATCGGAGTACATGTGTCTTTGTGAGTCGTGGTTTTCTCTGGGTAGATGCCCAGAAGTGGGATTGCTGGATCAAATGGTAGTTCTATCTTTAGTTTTCTTAGGACTCTCCATACTGTTTTCCACAGTGGTTGCACCAATTTACAATCCCAACAGTGTACTAGTGTTCCTTTTTCTCCATACCCTCTCCAGCACTTATTGTTTGTAGACTTTTGGATGATGGCCATTCTGGCTGGTGTAAGGTGGTACCTCATAGTGGTTTTGATTTGCATTTCTCTAATAATGAGTGATGTTGAACATCTTTTCATGTGTTTTTTGACCATCCGTATCTCTTCTTTGGAGAACTGTCTGTTTAGATCTTCTGCCCATGTTTTGATGGGGTTATTTGTTTTTTGGGTATGGAGCTGCAGAAGGTGTTTATAAATTTTGGAGATTAATCCCTCGTCAGTTGATTCACTTGCAAAAATTTTCTCCCATTCTGTGGGTTGTCTTTTTGTTTTGTTTAGGGTTTCCTTTGCTGTGAAGGAACTTTTAAGTTTGATTAGGTCCCATGTGTTTATTTTTGTTTTTATTGTCAATATTCTAAGAGGTGGATCTGAGAAGATGTTGCTGTCGTTTATGTCAGAGAGTGTTTGGCCTATGTTTTCCTCTAAGAGTTTTATAGTGTCTGGTCTTATATCTAGGTCTTTAATCCATTTGGAGTTTATTTTTGTGTATGGTGTTAGGGAGTGTTCTAATTTCATTCTTTTCCATGTGACTGTCCAGTTTTCCCAGCACCACTTATTGAACAAGCTGTCCTTTCTCCATTATATATTCTTGCCTCCTTTGTCACAGATTAGTTGGCTGTAGGTGCATAGGTTTAATTCTGGGCTTTCTATCCTGTTCCACTGATCTCTATTTCTGTCTTTGTGCCAGTACCATATGGTTTTGATGATTGTTGCTTTGTAGTGTAGTCTAAAGTCAGGGCGCTGGATGCCTCCAGCTCCCTTTTTCTTTTTCAGGATGTCTTTGGCTATTCTGGGTCTTTTGTGCTTCCAAAGTTTAAAATATTTTGTTCGAGTTCTGTAAAAAAATGTCCTTGGTAATTTGATAGGGATTGCATTGAATTTGTATATTGCCTTGGGTAATATAGTCATTTTGATAATATTAACTCTTCCAATCCATGAGCATGGTATATCTTTCCATCTGTTTGTGTCGTCTTTGATTTCTTTCATCAGTGTCTTATAGTTTTCAGAGTACAGGTCTTTTGTCTCTTTAGGTAGGTTTACTCCTAGGTACTTTATTCTTTTGGATGCGATGATAAACGGGATTGCTTCCCTAATTTCTCTTTCAGCTCTTTCATTGTTAGTGTATAGAAAAGCCATCAATTTCTGTGTATTAATTTTGTAACTTGTGACTGCCAAATTCATGGATGAGCTCTAGCAGTTTTCTGGTAGTCTTTAGGATTCTCTATATATAGTATCATGTCATCTGCAAATAGTGATAGCTTTACTTCTTCCTTTCCAATTTGGATTCCTTTTATTTCTTTTACTTCTCTGATTGCCATGTCTAGGACTTCCAAAACTATGTTGAAGAGTAGTAGCGAGGGTGGATATCCTTGTCTTATTCCTGATCTCAGTGAGAATTCCTTCATCTTTTCACCATTGAGACTGATGTTTTCTGTGGGTTTGTCGTATATGGCCTTTATTATATTGAGGTAGGTTCCTGCTATGCCACTTCCTGAAGGTTTTTTTTATCAGAAATGGGTGTTGGATTTTGTCATATTCTCTAAGATTGATCACATCCTGGGCTACAAATCCAACCTCAGTAACTTTAAGAAAATTGAAATCATATCAAGCATCTTTTCCAACCACAACACTATATGACTGGAAATCAACAACAAGAAAAAATCTGCAAAAAACACAAACACGTGGAGACTAAATAACATGCTACTAAACAACCAATGGATCACTGAAGAAATCAAAGAGGAAATTAAAAAATACCTGGAAGCAAATGACGACAAAGATACGACACTCTAAAACCTATGGGATGCAGCAAAAGCCGTTCTAAAAGGAATGTTTATAGCAATACAAGCCCACCTCAGGAAAGAAGAAAAAGCTCAAATAAACCAGCTAACTTTATATCTAAAGGGTGGACCCTTTTTTTGGCTACACACATTTATCATTATATCATTATTATTTTCTGAGTTTGGAAAAATTGAAATCAGATAAACAAGCCAAATATTCAAAGTATTATAAAAAATATAAAACAAAACAACAAAACCTCTTAGACATCAAAAACTTTTGGCTAGTTCTGCCACTAACTAGGGACCTTGGGTAAGTCACCTAGGTTCATTTCCTTGGACCATTGATTTTTTTCTTTTTTTAAAAAGGAATTGTACTAGGTGATTCCCGAAGACTTTTGCAGCTCTAAAAGCTCCAAAATTTCTTGCATACGTATTTACTACAAACATTCAAATATTTTATACACATAGCAATATCCTCAAGAGGTGGCCCAAACAGGTATGCAATGTCTACCAGGAATTAAATCAGAGAGTAAAAATAAGTTTCATTCACCCTAAAAGAATGTGAAAAATAATCGCACATTCTTAATGCATTAAGATGCAGATTTCAAATATTTTGACAACTTAGTAATATAAAAATCCTGATTTTATTATTTTTCCTTATGAAAAAGAATAGACTGTACACCATTAAAAATAAGTGTCTCTTTGCAAACTCTTTGAGTAATCACATATATATTTTTTAATGTATCCGAAAGATGTGGCTATCAAGTGAAAAAAAAATTTTTTTTTTTGGCTTTTTGCCATTTCTTGGGCCACTCCTGCGGCATATGGAGGGTCCCAGGCTAGGGGTCTAATTGGAGCTGTAGCCATCGGCCTACGCCAGAGCCACAGCAATGCAGGATCCAAGCCGCGTCTGCGACCTACACCACAGCTCACGGCAAAGCCGGATCGTTAACCCACTGAGCAAGGGCAGGGATCGAACCTGCTACCTCATGGTTCCTAGTCAGATTCGTTTATCACTGCGCCACGATGGGAACTCCTCAAGTGAAAATTGAGCAAAATCATGGCTTCAACATAATATGGGCCATTTTTCAGTGAATCCATACATTTCCCTTAGCAATACTAGTCTGATGAAATTCTTCTGACTTTTTTCCATGGTAATTTTCATGCCTCAGAAAACTTTATCCGTTATTTAATTCTTTCTAATCATAAGTCTTTACTTGGGGTAGAATTGAGATGGTGGTTAATACTCACAGCTTTTCTTCTGAAAGACTGTCCAGAGCTGGCAGTTATGAGAGGACTTAGTTATACAGAAGATTTTCTTGTTGATTTTGGTAAAAAACATTTTCAGGTTTAGGGTAAATCACCTAGATGTATATTAACTACATTTTCATTCCATTTTGAAAGTGACGTTATAATTGTCTGTTCACATCTGAAGTAAAAATTGTCCATTTCCATGGAATTGAAAGAGGTTTTAACTGTAAATCAATTGTTTCAAAGTATTTTATGCTTGGATACCAATCATTAAAGATTCATAGAGATTGCATGACTACATCTAAAGGACAGCTGTTGGCTCAAAATGTGCTGAATATAAAGTTTAAAAAGTATAGTATATAATTTTCCTACATCTATTTTCACTTCTGGTTGCTTCCCTCTTCCAAAGATATTTATGCTTTGGATAGAAAATCCTGTGATGTCATTCGAGGGAAAATTACGGTGTGAGTTTTGTTTATAACAATGTAGTGGTCAGAAGAACCCACTTCACCTTGGCTCTAGATTATAGTTCAGAAAATGTTCTTGTTCATCTGTAATGTGTCCAGAGGACAGTGAAAGGGAGAGATTTGAAGCTGGCATGAGTTCATACAAATCAAAGTGGATGTTTCCTAAAAGAAACTATAATATGATATATGATATGATATATGATACAGCTTAAATAATGCAATATAATAAAACTCTTGTAGAAAAGGGCTGAACCCAAAAGATAAAATTAAGAAAATGAAGGTCGTAAGTAGAAGTTTCCTCTTCCTCACCCTCCTACTTAACTCTTCCAAAAAAGGAAGGTGAAATTACAAATGATAGTACAAAAGGTCATTCGCCTAATGCATAAATGGGCAATACTTGCTGTCTGTACAACACTCTGTTACATACTGCACTGGTGCCTTGAAAAAGGGAAGAAAGTAATGGTTTGTAGACCACTATAAAATACTAATTGAACTGCAGGAGTTGTAGAGTAGGGCCAATGTAAGGAAAATTATGGAAAAATTGTAACGTAAATTTAAATCACTTTTAAAAGTGTGTAATGGAGAAATGAGAAGAAAGTGAAAATATCATGATTAAAGAATATAATAGGAAAAGGATAAGAATGGTAGATTGAAGAGTGTGGAGAGGCCATTGAAATGAAGAAGGAAAAGGAGACACATAGACAAGTGACTAATATTTACTAGTAGTGGAAGAAATTTAGGGATAGGGAAACCTGAAATTTGTAGGGAGAGGTAGAAGAATTGTCAAGAGTCCTTTAACAGTGAGGTGTCCACTCCAGGTCCTTTCCAGTTAGTCTGGAGAATGCAGATTAATAACAATAAAAATAACTAATATTTATTTGTTGCTTTTATAGCTAGGCACTATTCTAAGCACTTTACACACATTAACTCATTCCATGTTCATACAGACTCTATGGATGAAAAAATTAAAGCAGAGAATGGTTAAATATTTAATTTTTAAATTTTAAATCTTATATGGTCAAATATTGAACTGGTCCAGAGTGTCACAGCTAGTTAGTGGCAGAATTAGAGCTTAACTTCAAATGTCTGACTTCAGAATTTTTGTTATTAACTGCCATGCTATTAAGAATCCAAGGGTGTAATAGTCATCTCCTTTCTAAAAGATATTATATTTCTATAATGAAACCTATAATGTTTTTCTTTTTTAAGAAGGGGTTTGAGTCTCACCACAAACTGTGAGCTGGTTCTGGAAAGCTGTGTAAGAAAGCTAGAAGACCTGGGTTTTTTATTAAGACAGATCAAAATTCAAATCCTGCTCTACCGCTTACTACTTCTCACATCTTTGGTAAATTATTAATCCTTATTGATCTCATTGTTTCATCTGTAAGTATCTGTCTCCCATGTTTGATGTGAGATTAATAAGATTTAAATTATGGTACCATGTTTGACAAGGTAGACACTCAAATATGATAATTATTATTATTATTTCTGAAATTACTGTTATTTTTACTGTTATTCTCAAGTCCTATAGACCAACTGTTGTTAGTCAGTCTTCTACGTTTTCTCCTTAAAATATGAAATCTGAGGTATCTCCAGCCTAATGCATTGTCTGGCACAGAATAGCTATTCAATAATCGTAAATGGATGACTGCTAAAAAAATAAGAACACCACTGCAGTCGATAATAAATTAGCATCGTATTTTCAAAGAAATTAATTTTATACTTGTACTTATTTTAAATGACTTTAAAACATAGGCTTAAACTTAAAAATGAAGGATAATTTGGGAAATTAAATTTTTCTAACTTTTAATGCAAATAAATTATTTTCTATGATTTTTTTAAGTAGGAAAGTGCTAAAGCAATGATTTCACAGTAATGAAAATTCCATTTATTGTAGTACTTGTATCTTGGCTCTATATTTACAATCGACTCTCCTCATCCCACCGCAAGAATAGTGCTTAATAAAATGGAATTTCCAGACAGAACTTAGCTTTTACTGCTTGATATATATCAGAGACACTTTCTCTTTTTTGCATTCATTGGTAACTATGTAGTATTCCTTCGAAATATATCTTCATTTGAGTTTCTATTTTTATATTTTCCTTTAAGCTGTTTGTAGATGAAGTCACTTGATAGTATGGTGCTTTATTTCTTTTCCTGTGGTACAGTCAGCATAAAGACTTTACAGTCTGGCAAAAGGGAAAAGTATGCAATGAATTGTTCTAATGAGCTTCTGAAAGATAGGAGTTTGAATATATTGTAAAATCAGAGCTTTCATGTAATGAAAGAATAATTTGATTGTGAGAGTCAAATCTAAGAATGTCTGTACTCCTTTTCTCAATTTATCTAAATTTCTCTTATATTTGTGGCCTGTTAATGAGCTCAGTGGAGATTCTGATACCTACTATGTTCAGGGCACTGCACTGGTAACTGTGGACTCCAAGGCATGTATTTTTCCTTTAAGGCCTCTCTTTTAGGCAGCCTCGGGTCCAACTGCCATGAGATGTGCTCATGATAGGGGCTTTGTTGGAAACAAGTAGTAACTTTGGATTTCATCCTGTTTCTATCATAACTAATTGTGTCACTTTGGACAATGTCACTTATTGTTTTATTCAATACATATTTAATAATGGTTTTCTATTTTCCTGCAACTGTTCTAGGTTCTAGGGTTAGAGTAGGGAGCATAGTAGATGAAGAATATGCCTTCACTCAGTAACTTTTTTTCAGTGAGACTGCCTTATAGTCCCACCCGTCAGGTCTATTTCCCCCCCCTCTGAATGTGTCCAACTATGGATCTCTTAGCGTGTGTGAGGAACGAACAAGAGAATAAATATGAGGCCCTAGAGTGGTAAATGCATGATGGAACATAAATGCTGGAGAAATGTTACCTTGTGTCCCTCCAAGTTCTATTCCTAAGAAACATGTAGGTAAGATATGTTAAAAAAAAAATCAATGAGAAGCATTATAGTCATAGAATATTGTGAATTTGTGGCATCGTAATAAGTATTTTGAGACTCAAAATGTTGAGATAATATGAAAAATAATGTCAAAGCATTGTTGAAATGATTAATAATTTGACTCTGATGGAAAAAAAATTGGTATAAATACCAAAAATATTTTAACTTTAAATTCTTTGGGCATTTACTATAACATTAAGATTCTATTAAAAACTTCAAAGTAGGTTTCCTCCAGTAATAATCAGAATGGTATTCAAGATATTCTGTTGTGAATTAGGTATTTTCTTGAATTTAAAAATCCTTGAACAGTGTAAAGTTCAATTATCAATTTAATTTTAAAAATGTTTAAACTTTTTTGTTAATATAATCTTAGATTTATATAAAGGTGGCTAAGAGAATTCACATTTACCCATACCTTGTTTCCCCTTTAAAAAATGTTCAAGTAAATATTTTTGTTAATGTAATCTTAGATTTATATAAAGGTGGCTAAGAGAGTTCACATTTACCCATACCTTGTTTCCTCTATAATTCATCTTAACTTTAGTAAAATCCATATGTCACAATTAATGAATCAATATTTCTACATTATTATTACTAACTAAGTCTATACTTCCTGATATTTCCTTAGATTTTACCTAATATCTTTTTTCTATTCTAAGATCCCATCAGGATACCATATTGCATTTATTTTTGCCTTCTTAAGCTCCTCTTGGCTGTGAAAGTTTCTTAGATGTTCCTCCTACTTGATGATTTTGACAGCTTGGAGGAGTCAGATATTTTGTATAATATTAATCAGGATTTACTTGATGTTTTTCTCCTGAGACTGGAGTTAATGGGCTTTTGGAGAGGAAGACTACAGAAACTAAGTGTTATCCTCATCATAGCATACATATCAAGCTATCAGGTGACACCATTGCTGGTGTTAAACTTGGCTGAGAGAGTGTTTGCCAGGTTTCTTCACTATAAACTTATTTTACACTCTTTTTCCATACAGTGCTCTTTGGAAAGAAGTCAGCATGAGTAGCTTCCACTTCAAGGTGAGAACTGTATACTCTGTCTCCTTAAGGACAGAGTATCTACATAAAATATTTGAAATTTTTCTGCAGGGGAGATTGGTCTGTTCTCTCTCATTTACTTGTTTATTCTTTATATCAGTATGGATTCACAGATATTTGTTTGGATTATAATCCCAAACTACTTCATATATGTTGTTGTTTAGATTATTACTTTGTCTATTTGGCATTTTTATTTGGCTCATATGCTGCTTTGACATATCTCATTATTGCTGTTGTTGTTGCTGTTTTCCTTTTTGCACTACTAAACACTACAGGCACATCTCGTCCTCAGTCCTGGAATCAGCCATTTCCTCAAGAAGTCCAGATTCCTTTTGAGAGAATGGTATTAGAAACTAAGATCTGAGGACCAAGTGTGTTTGTTGTTACTGGGGTGTCATTCCATCTATGATCTCTTAGCTAATAGAACAAGGAAATAAATGTATGTATACTAACCTGAGAATATACACATATGTCTGTAAATAATTTTATATATGTATACATACACACACATATATACACATCTGTCTATATTACTAAATTTGACTTTAAGCATGCTATACATTTAGCAAAATCAATAAATGGGCATTCAGTTTGCATATTGCTAATATAAGGTATGTCATAAATTACATATTACAATTGCATCAACATCTGATGGTACTGTATTCTAGCCAAGACTTATCAGTAGTTGGAAGTGTGTCTTACTTTGTGCTCTAAAGGTGAGATATATATCCAATTTTTCCATAATGCTTTGGTGTTGAGATTGTTAAAGATTGATTTTGGCAGGCCTGTTTAGTGGGGAATTGGATGAGTTGACAGTTTAACCAAAGTAGGAAATTTATTCTAGAAGCAGAACCAGACGTAAAGATCCAGGTGCAGCTAATACACTAGACCCAGTAAGGAGAGCTGGCAAGGGCACCATAGTGCCCTCTACAAGCCAGGAGAAATAGTACCATTAGATAAGGATTACATAATTTCAGAATTATAACATTGTACTAATGATCAGAATTATACCGAATATAAAGCAGCCAGATTAAAGACTACTATTAGCATGTTACAGAATAGAAAACTATTAGAGGTTAAAGAAACACTTAAATGTTGAGAATTCACAGATTAGGACTAGCTCCCAGTCATCTACAGCCTCAAAATGACAGCTGAGATGAAAACCAGAAGAAAGAAGAATTTTCACAATTATAAATAACAATAATACATCATGGAAAAATTATTCATTCGAGTACCTATTTTGTGCCAAGCACTATTCTGGATGAAACAGTGAAGGAAATCAATTCTATTCTCTATTAAAGCTTACATTCTAGTGAGAAGAGCCAGAAAATAGACAAATGAGATATAGTTCAATGAGTAATAAGTGTTAAATGCAAAATTAAGCACTACATGAGGATAGAGAATGATAGTAAAAAAAAAGGATGTTTTGGATTGGGTGATAAGAGAATAATTAGTCTTCAAAGGTGAAGGAAACAAGCTATTCAAGGATTAGGAGTAAGTGTTCTAGGTCAAGGACACAGCCTGTGCAAAGGTACTGAGGAGAGAATGTGCTTAGCAGATGAGCAGGGATATCAGAGTACAGAGAGGCCCATGAGGAGAGGGAACAGGATAGAGTGAATGAAATCTCAGAGGCAGAGTGTAGCTCGTATAGAGCAGGGGTTGTAGTCCATGTCTGACCCACCAGCCATTTATATATGTCTTATGAACCATTATAAATGGCTATTCTAATTGTAAATGTTTGAAATAAAATATCAAAAGTAAAACAATATTGTATGATGCTTAGAAATTGCATAAAATTCAAATATTAGTGTCCATAAAGTTTTGTTGGAAAGCAGTCATACTCTTGTTTTTGCATTATTTATGACTATTTTCATGCTACAGTGCTGAAGTTTGGTAGCTACTACAGAAAATATTTAATGTGTAGGCTTGTACAGAAAAAGTTCGCCAAGTCCTAATATAAAACTTTATAGGCAATGGTAAGAATTTTAGATTTTATACTGAGGGGAGATAGGAAGCTGCTGCAGCTTTTATAAGAAGGGATTTGCTTGATCCAATTTATTTTCCAATATCTAATAAGTTAATGGAATCAATAATTTTCAGGTGTGATATGTATAAAGAGTAATACATATTTGGTCTTCGTCCCATTTCTGTCACAGAGCTCCTGAAACCCTTGGAATTTCCTAAGGGCTAAGAACAATAAACAAAAAGATAAAATCTTTTATCCTGTTGATGTTAAAAATTAATAAGCCCCAAATAGAGTCATTCCCCCACCCCCCGCCAGTGCAGCAAACCAAGACTGGACTGCAGTTTTGACCTCTCCTAGAAATTGACCTTTAAAACTGTCAATGTGAAATTTCCTAATCAATACCAATAAACGCCCCCTCAGAAAAGGTCTGGCCTAAGCTAATCCTTTTTTTTCTTTCTCTAGTACCTTCATCCTCACCCTCCTTTTATCTATAAAATCTTTCCATTTTATAGATAAAATGGAAACCTTCAGAGAACCCTTCTGTTTACCAGATGGAGTGCTCCCTGATTCATGAATTAGGTAATAATTAGATCTCCAAATTTGTTCAGATGAATTTTGTTTTTTTAACATTAATGAAGTGACTTTTGAACTGCACTTAAATAAGGATGGGGGCTGGTTGCCAGGAGAACCAACTTTAAAAAAGTGTTGGAACTTTTAGTCCACCCTCTGATTTCCTGGGAGGGGAGAAGGGCAGGAGGTTGAATCAATACCAAGAGGCCAGTGATTTAATTAATCATGCCTGCAAATAAAGCCTCCATGAAAAGCCAAAGAAACAGTTTGGAGAACCTCACAGTTGGTGACCATGTGGAAATTCAGGGCGCATTATACTCTGGGCAGAGCAGGAAGCCCTGTGCCCTTGTCCTATGCATCTTTTGCATCTGGCTATTTCTGAGTTAAACCCTTTTATAATCAATTAGTAATCTAGTAGTTAAAAGGTTTCTGTGGGTTCTGGGAACTCCTCTAGGAAATTAATTGAATTTCTTGAGGGAATCATTGGAACCTCCAGTTAATAGCCTGTTAATAAGGAGCACAGGTGACAACCCGGCCTTGCTGTCTTCTGAAGTAGTGGGGAGACAGTCTTACAGGACTGAGCCCTTAATCTGTGACATCTGATGCTATCTCTTGTGTAGATAATGTCAGGATTGAGTTGAATTGTAAAACAGCTGGTATCCAAACTGCTTAGTGGTTTGGGGGAAATCTCCCCTCCACCAAACACATCAAAATCGGTAACCAGAAAAATAGCAGGTGAGATTTTTGTCCAAAAAGTGACTTGTATCATCTAGGATCTTGTGTTAAAGAAGCGTCCCTCTAAGTTCCATATTTTTTTATTTCTATATATTTCTACAACTATGTTCCTACACATATTGCTGTAAATTTAAGGTATATAAATATAAATACAAAAATTAGGGAGTTCCCTTCATGGCTCAGTGGTTAATGAAACTGACTAGGATGCATGAGGATGCAGGTTTGATCTCTGGATCCCTGGCCTCACTCAGTGGGTTAAGGATCCAGCATTGCGGTGAGCTGTGGTGTAGGTCACAGACTCAGCTCAAATCTGCCTTGCTGTGGCTGTGGTGTAGGCTGGCAGCTATAGCTCTGATTTAACCCCTAGCCTGGGAACTTCCATATGCCATGGAAGCAAATGGCATATGAAAAAAAGAAAAAAAAATTAAAAAAGAAACCTAAATAAAATAATGTAATTGTTATGCTGTGATTGAAAAAAGAAAGGAAAAGAACCATGAGAATCCAATCCATTTATTTATAAAATTATAATAAAAGCAAAAAATTAAAATAATGTGAAAAATAAAATAAAAAAAGAAACCTAAATAAAATAATGTAATTGTTGTGCTGTGATTGAAAAAAGAAAGCAAAAGAACCGTGAGAATCCAATCCATTTATTTATAAAATTATAAACTCTAGCTTTGAGCTTACAGAACATACAGGGTCTTTGTAGAAACTTCTGAAGAGGCTGCAGAAGGACTCAGGTTTGGGAACAATAGAGAGAGAATAATTAGAACATTGCTAACTGAGAAACAAACATAGGATCTAAGTATTCACTTTGCACACCTAGAGACCACAGGGAGGAGACCCTCTAGGAAAGCAGAAAAGATGCCTTTAGGATCCAGGCAAACAATCCTTGATTCATTCTCAGCTCGCCAACCAAAATAGATTTTTATTGTATGTGCTACTTTTTGCTGGACTCAACATGAAAGGGTTTGTGTTGTAAAATAAACATTTTCTATGAATCACGGCCCATCCAAGCTTTCAGCACCAGACAGCTCAGTTGGCCTAGGCACTTTGGTTCCTTCTCCATTATGCCTTAGGGCCGAGAAGTTGTGTAAAAACTTGAGTTTTTCCTAGAAATTCTAGAGAAAAAGTGGAATTAAGGTCGCTGGATATGGAGAAGTCTTACTGCAATTAAGAGACAGTTAGCTCTTTCAAAATGTGCATTCAGGTGTCCCTCTAAGATATTTTTCTCAGGTAACACTCTGAGATAATATTTTCTGTTACTTCTCTCAATCTTAAGTACTGATGAAAAGATATCTTAAGATACAGATTAGAATAAGAATATATTAAATTTTTAAATATAGCCACCATGGATAGTAGCTATAGTTGATTTCTTGTATAGGTGAGAGATTCTTTTACTATTTACATATATCAAATGGAACCACATGTTTAGATGGAACTCATATATCTTTTCAAATTTCACCTTTAGTAGTAAAATAGGAAGTCAGTTAAAATTAATACTATGGAGCAATTTTGGGTACACATTAATGTGAGCACCTATCAAGTACTCTGTAGAGGTAGGTAAAATTTTGAAATGCAAATTCTGAACACTATTCTTGAATTAAATTACAGTAATCAGAGATAGGAAAATCTAAACATAAGCTGTAATACTCTAAGGTTCTAATGGCTGTGATGTTAGGGAGAGAAGAAGGGTTTCAGTTGAAAGAAATCACACAGCAGTAAAAGGTTTTAATGCCAGAAGCTATACAGGAAATGCACAATAAATATGGACCAGAAGAAAATTTCAGGATAAGAATCAATGAAGTTTAGAAAATTTTGAAGTTATTTCTGTGGAAATTTCTGAGAAATCTGATATGTAGTTGTTCAAGTAGATCTTTTACTTTGGAACACAGGTTTAAACAAAGGCTGTATACTTTTTAAACAGCTGTGGTAGGTGCTGGTTATATTACATGTACTCTGCTATATTCATTTCATCTGGAAGCTAATGAACTTAAGTGTGGATTCTGAAAAGATTGAATTTTAATCTTGTTTTCCAGCATTATTATCTCAAGTAGTATTTATTATGAGTTTTTAAAAGACGTATTCTGAATGATTTCATGCAGAAACTTTCTATTTTAGAAAAATAGAGATATCTATGTATATATAGATAGATAGAGATGGTAGATATAATTTTACTGTCAGTGTCCTTTTAAACATTTATAGAATGAGAGGCCAATTAAACTGAGAGAGAAAGTGCTAGTAAAAATTATAGTGTATACAATTTGATGAGTAATTTTTTATAATACTCTTGTAAGACATATAAAGTGGGTCACTAGGTTGTAATCAAGGACTATCTTATTTGCTTGATTTATAAATTTCCTTTGTTCCTGTTGTAGAACAAAAACCAAAAAATAAATAAATAACTCTAGTTTTGTTGGAAAGTTCAAAAGCCTGTAAATAGGAATTAAAATTATTTCTTTCAATTTAAAAGGATGCAGAATCCTACAGGTATATTTAAAAAACCTATCAAAGTCCACATCAAGTAAGTCCTGTGATAGAGTCCACATCAAGTAAGAAAAGAGGGAGAAGACAAGTTCCAGTCCTGTTTTGCTGTGATGCCTTCAGTAAATGACTTCTTTTGGCAGTTCTCTATCTACTTATCCACACATTGACTGGATGCTCTCCAAGTATTTTCTAGTTCTAGAATAAAATTATCTTATTCAAACTTTATTTCCAGTTGGAAATGAAAATGTCCTGTGGAGATGAGAAAGTCTGGAAATGGCATAAAGTAGGATAAGTCTTATTTTAAATTAATCACTATAAAAGTAGTTAGCTTCAAAAAGGAATAAAGTATCAATACAGCCTATACTATGTATGAACCTTGAAAACATTAAGCCAAAGAAGCCAATCACAAGTGACTACATATTGTGTGATTTCATTTATAGGAAATAAACTGGCCAGAATTGGCAGATCTATCTAGACATAAATTATATTACCAGTTGCCTTGAGCTAGGGGGATGATGGAGAGGGAAGGGGAGTGTCTGCTAGTAGGTATTAGGTCTCTTTGGAGAGGCAGGTGATAAAATGTTCTAAAATTAGATGGTGCTGATGTTTGGACAAGTCTGCAAATACACTGAAAACTACTGAGTTGCCCATTTTACATGGGTGAATCATATGGCATGTGAAATATATCTCAGTAAAGTTTAAAAACACACATAATCAGATAGCTTTAGCCTTGTATAAAACAGACCTAAAGCAAGGCAAGTTCAACAGAATATAAGCACCATGAATGCAGGGATTTGTCTCTCTCTCTCTCTCTTTTTTTTTTTTTTTTTTTTTAATTTTTTATTGTTATTTCCCCAACACACACTTTTTTCCCCCACTGTACAGCATGGGAACCCAGTTACACATACACGTATACATAATTTTTTTCTCCCATTGTTGTTCTACGTTGTGAGTATCTAGACCTAGTTCTCAGTGCTACACAGCAGGATCTCATTGTTAGTCTATTCCGAAAGCAATAGTTTGCATCCATTAACCTCAAGCTCCCAATCCCTCCCTCTCCCTCCCGCTTCCCCTGGGCAACCACAAGTCTCTTCTCCAAGTCTCTGGTTTTCTTTTCTGTGGAAAGGTTCATTTGTGCTGTATATTAGATACCAGATATAAGTGATATCATATGGTTATTGCTGAATTCTCACATCTAAACACTGGGCCTAGCACAAGTTGTACACTCAACAAATATTTGTTGACAAAGTCTTGCCTTAAATTAAGAACAGAAAAACAGATACCTTCGTGTTTGAAGTAATTTTCGGACTTCTATGTTTTTACTAAACTTTTTCTTCTTCCTCTGTTGGCAATGCAAAATAAATCATCTTTATTTCCAAGTCTTATTATACCAAAGCTTTTGGCTTTGGTAATCCAAACTTATGGCTGTATTGGCATTCAAGGTAGGTGAGATGCTATTTGAAAGAAGGCGGGTCCCTTAGACATCAAAAGCAATTCTGTACTAGCTGGTGTATGCGGTTGTGAAGAGCCCCCAGTCTGGGGAATCTCACTGGGGAATGTCTTAGAGGCTTATACTAAGACTGGAGAGCAAGTTGTGCATGTCTATTTCCTCTTTTTAGTTCTGTTTTGTTTGTTTGTTTGTTTGTTTCTGCCAGATATGAACAATGTACTTGTTTCCTGTCTGAGGTGTATGCCTCAAGTTCCAGCATGAGGGCTTTGTCTCACTGGTTTAAGCTCAAAGGAGCTTAATCCTATAGTTAGTGTCTTAAGAAATTCTTTCATCAAAAAATTCCATTCCTACTATTGCAGATACTAATTTGCTAGTAAGTTTTGGTTATTTTAGTGGGACATGGGGTTTTTATTTACTTTTTTTTTTTCCTGAGTCCCCTTTGGTTTGTTTTATTTTTTGTTTTTCTCTTATGTTTATTTAATAGACTATGCTACCAGAGATTTCCAAAGACAGGCTCTTATTTGGCTCAGCAATGGATCTTTATGCTCATCCTGTCTCAGAAGGCTTCCCAATTCCAATAAAATGGAATCTTTGCTAATTTCCATTTCCCCTAATCAAAATTAGCATGACTATCCAAAGTTGACTCAGACATAGAGCTGACCAATTATTACTTTTTATCAATAATCAAAAGCTAGATTTCTTCTGATAGATGATGGGTCTAGACTGTATTTAGCAAAATTTTGAAAACAGATTCAGAAACAAAAATCTATGTTAATAGAACAATGATAAATTAATCCATTAACACTTCAACAATCCAGAGTTTTATACTGCTAGCACTATGGAATACTATAAAATAACTGAAGTTTAAAACTATTAAAGTAATTAAGTAGGTAAATGTTGGATACTGCTTTTGAAAACGAAAGTAAAACTTATGGTTTGACAATATACATTTATAATACAAGAATATATTCTGTTTTTAACTGAATAAAATGTTATTAATTTTGCTTCTATAAATGAATGTTCTTAAATTACATTGAATGAAGAAATACATAAGATAGCTTAGAGAAAAAATAATACAATGAAAAACTTTTCCAAATATAGACTTTTTTTTTCCCCTTGTAAACCCAAGTGAATGATAAATCTGCTAGTGAGATTTACTATTCTCACTATGGAGTACAGTTTCAATGGCTAACTTGATGACAACAGAAACTTACAAAGAAATTTCTGGGATGTTCCTTCTAAGATTACTTTTCATGAATTTTTTTTTAATGTCTGGTTGAAAGCATTTTATGTGTATATGTGTCATATCCTGTTTTCTATTGCCCCAGTTGCAGTTTTGTGGCAGAATTTGCACTGTCATCAAAGTATTGAGCCATCAATGACTACGTCTCATGTTTCTGGTTAACTACATCACAATGATCACATTGATTGAAAATTTAAAACATAACCCTGCTATTTAAATATTCTGGTAGCAGTTGACTATGTTATAGCAGAAACAAATCAGCATGTTCAGGCAGTGACTAATGACAATGAATTAATATGGAAAAACAAGTTTTATACATCTGTAATGAATTTAAGAACCTCATATTCTAAGTTCCCTTTTAAGCATCAGAATTTAAGTGCTTGAGTTGATAATCTAATCTTCATTTTATGGAAATGTGGCAAAAATAAGAGATGTATCACTTTTAGGTTAAGAGAAACCTGGGTTTGAATTCTGATACTGCTACATTTTGGATTAGTTTTCTGACTATAAGAATAAAATGTAAATATCCACTAATTTTAATGAGATAACTCAGCAAAATAATATATGTAAGAAAAATGTGATCTATGTTCTAGATACACAATGTCAGACATCATTATAGAGATGGTTATTATGGTCATTCGATATGATCGGATCTATAAACCACTGTTATGAAGATCAAAAGTAAGCCCTGTAGGTTATTGATTCCAAAGTCTATTTTCCTAAATGTTAAATGCCACTATACCGCTCTTTGTATTTTAAAATAAGTAGATTAAATGATGCCACATTTCTAAATTTGAGAATTCCCTTATATTTTTGTAACACAAAAATGTTTATTAAATGCTAGGATACCTGCTTAAATTGCCATTTGCTTTGTAAAAAATTTCTCCACGAAGATTATTACCATTCCGAAGCATAGAAATTTTAGTCCATTTTCAATTACCTCTGTGTGTTGGCTAGGATCTCAGGTGAAATATGAATATTCATAAACTCATCATCAACAGAAAGTGTACTTTCGGAACCAAAGTAAGGGTGAAATGCAGGTTTTAGTTTATCCCATTTGTGAATCACTGAAATTTAAAGTCTTTCCTATTGAATATAACTAAACCCCCACTTTAATAGCTTTTCCAGCTAATCTAAGAAATACAATATAAAATAGAAAGGACCTTAGTGTTTTTGAGCCTTAGCTTTAAGGGAGAGAGAGGAGAGGTCCTGGGAGGAGGGATGGAGATCTGCTGGGCTCAAGTTTCCATAAAGAAGACTCGCTCTGTCCTTTCACAAGTTTATGGGGGAAAACTGTGCTCTAAAAATAAATTATTAATAAAATTGATCTCTTATGTGCCAAAATAAATCTATGATATGGTCAGCATTGGTTCCCCTAAACAATTGTTTTAAGCTAATTTCATTTAGCATCCTGGCTGGAAGCAAGGGAGAAGGGGAAAGAGGCAGTACTATCACCTCACCTAGGAGTAATGAAAAATAATACTCTATCCATTATTGTTTAGAAACAGTACATGGGTGACACATCTGTGAATGTCCATGCCGCCTTGGATGTATTGCCATAAAACCTAATGTGCCAAATATCTAGAAGAAAATACTATGTCACTATTAGTTGAAATAAACTTAAATTAAAAAATCAATTATACCATTTAGTAGGTAGGAAAAATAGCTCACAAACTACTTCATTTTTCACCCAGATAATCTTGTGTATCATGTGGGGATATAAGCAGTGTGGTCCATTGACTAGCAGCATCAACTGCGACTTTCTTAGAAATGCAGAATCTTGAGTTGCACCTCAGAGCAACAGACCTTGTGTGCCTAGTTCATACTTCATACTAGAGTTATCAGTGGTGAAAACTCCCTTCCTGGAAAAAGTCTGCCAATTACATTCTTTTAGGCAGTAAGGAGGAAGGTAAATGTTTCTCTGTTAGTCTTTGGGGTCTTGATTGATTTTAGCTCAAAGTAATCCACATGTCAAAGAGGCATTTTGGGGTTGGCAAGTTTTGCTCCCCTATAGCATCTATAAAAGTATTACACAGATACCATATTTAATGTTTAGATATTTCATCATATCTCTGAAATCAAAAAGTAGATAGGAATACTGGTCACCACCAATTTTATTCAATTTTGCATTGAAGATCTTAACTAGTGCAATTAGACACGAAAGAGAAAGGTATAAGAATGGGGGGTGGGGGGGAATGGAGTTCCTGCCGTGGCTGGAACCTGACTAGTATCCACGAGGATGAGGGTTCAATTCCTGGCCCCGCTTAAGGATCTGGCATTGTGGTAAGCTGTGGTGTAGGCTACAGATGCAGCTTGGATCCTACGTTGCTGTGGCTGTGATGTAGGCTGGCAGCTATATCTCCAATCTGACCCCTAGCCTAGGAACTTCCATGTGCTGTGGGTGTGGCCCTAAAAAGCAAGAAAAAAAAAAAAAATAGGAGAAAAAAATAAACTTTTTTTTTTAACATATAACTTAATTTGTATTTATAGAAAACTTAGAAATCTACAGATAAACTGTTAGAATTAATATCTGAATCTTAGAAGATCACTGGATTGCAGAACTCTACCAAAAATCAATTGTATTTCTCTACATTTAAAACAACCATTTAGAAAACATTTTGAAAATATTTAATTTACAATAGCCTCAGCAAATGACAAATACACAGAAATAATTCTAACTTTTATATTGAAAATTATGTAAACATATGAGATAAAAAGACCCAAATCAATCAAAATTTAACATGCTAATTATTGGGAAGACTCAATATTATGAAGATAGGTATTCTACCAAAATTGATCTACAGATTCTTTAAAAAAAATCAAAATTCTTACAGGTGATTTTGTCAGTAATTGAGAAGGTGATTCTAAAATGTATATACAAATGCAAAGACAACCTTACAGAAAAAAAATAGAGTACTTACAGTAATAGATAAAAAGTTCCTATTACTTTGCAACACTCCAAAGATTAAGGCATTGTGAAATTTGTACAAATATAATAACAGAACAACAAAAAACATATTAAACAATACTTAAAGATAACACTGAGGAGCAGCATCAACATGTCAATTTTATTCAAAATTGGTCCTGGGTCAATGGGATATATCTGTGGAAAAAAATGAATCTTTACTTCTCCACGATGGCCTACAAAAAATCAGTTGTTAGATAGTAAAAGATCTTCAAGATTTTAGAGATAAACAAAGATTTCTTAAATAAGAACACAAAACCTCTAGGCTTAAAAGCTATGCTAAGGAGTTCCCTTTGTGGCACAACAGAAATAAATCTAACTAGGAACTATTAGGTTGCGAGTTCGACCCCTGGCCTTGCTCAGTGGGTTAAAGATCTGGCATTGCCATGAGCTGTGGTGTAGGTCGCAGACGCAGCTCAGATCTGGCATTGCTGTGGCTGTGGCGTAGGCCAGCGGCTACAGCTCCTATTTGACCCCTAGCCTGGGAACCTCCATATTGCTGCAGGTACAGACCTAGAATGACAAAAATAAAATAAAATAAAATAAAATAAAATAAAATAAAATAAAATAAAATAAAATAAAATAAAATAAAATAAAATAAAATAAAATAAAATAAAATAAAATAAAAGCTATGAGAAACAATTTACTAAAAAATAATTTTGTTGATCAAATTCAGGCCACACATCATTTTTCCAATAGCACGCAGAGCACTTTGTGTTTCTGTGTCACATTTTGGTAATATATGCAATATATCAGACTTTTTCATTGTTATCCAATTTGTTATGGTCATTTGTGGTCACTGATATTTGAAGTTACTATTGCAGAAAGATTTTGACTTGCTTAAGGTTCAGATATGGTTAGCATTCATTAACAACAAAGTATTTTTAATTTAAAAAGCCACAAAATATTGGAAATTTTACACAGTACATATAATCAACAGAAAACATGTATCCAGTGTACATAAAGAGCTCCCCCTAAATCGGTAAAAAAATACTAATATCCCAATTTAAAATAGGCAAAGGAAATGAATAAGCACTTTATAAATGAAGTTATCCAAAGACCAATAAACATATTAAGGGTGCGCAACCTCATCTGGGAAATGTAAATTATAATCCTCAGAATAGCTAAAATGACAAAATCTGAAAAGTCTAAATATTGATGAAGATGTGATATGCCTGGGATACCATAGATTGCTTGGAGTGAAAATTGGTACAACCATTTTGGAAAGCTTTTGCATTGACACTTTATGACCCAGCAATTCCATCCATAAGCAAATATCCTCAATAAATTCTTACATATGTTCCCAAAAGATAAATACTAAAAGAGTGTTTCTCAAAAAAAAAAAAAGGTTGAAATTTGAATTTATACTTTCTCAATCACAATCCATGTCCAAATACCTTCAATTAGAGTTTACATTTGCTTCCATTTGAAAAGTGGCACTGAAGGAAAAAAAACCTTGTTACGTGTAGCAAATACAGAAAAGACTTCAGCTAGGCATCAAATGTCATTAAAAATCAGAAAGTGCATATTGGAAACTGTAGTTCCCCCTTGCCTAGTATTTTTTTTATTCGCACCTCTGAATACTATTAAACAAGCCTAATTCTAGACCTTTAATAATGTTCACCAACTAGCACCACATGTGCCAAAAAGACATGCTAATGGCTCTTTAAATACAAGCCTATTTAAGGCACTATTTAATAGAGTAGTCAAATTGATTCTCGGCAGTTCCCAGAGTGTTATGACCAAGGTTGTGCCTGTGAAAAGGCTGTGTTGTAACCTCTCAGAGGAACACATCCTTTACCCTGGCCCCAAATTATTCCCACAAAGATTCAAGGAATGTGAGCTCCCAACTGAAAAATAAATCAAAAAACCTTCTGCACAAGGAACTTGGCCTTGCAAAATCTGCTACCACAGTCATGAGAGAGAGAGAGACTGAGATTGAGAGAGGGAGATACATAGTCCAAGTTCAAGCCTAGATTGGGTGGTTGTGGAGCTGGGTCTCACTAGGGCTTCACCCTAGTTGAGAAAGCCAGAATGTACAGCTTTTCTGAGGAGAGATGATCTTTGACTCCCACCAAGGCTTATAAGGTAAATAATTACCAAAATATTTCAAAGGGCTAATAAAAAAAATGTGATATCCCTCCTGAATCTCAATTCTGCTTCTTGTTTACTGCTTTACCACCTACATGGGCCCTGACACATTATTGCCAAAACTTCTTTCAATATATATGGATAAATTTAACACTTGTCCATAAAGATGCTGGAACTGTAACATACTCTTGTTTCTCTCTCTTTTGGTCTCTATTTCTTTGTTAAAAATCTTCTCTTGTTTACCATTTCCCCAGTGGATGTGAGAATGAGGCATAGTATTTTATTTTATTGAATAGTAGCTATGTAACTTTGAAAACTTCACTTGGCATGAATCTTATATATTTAATTGACTGCTATATAATTAGTGAAGATAAATCTGAAGGAAATGAGCTGGCTAAGTCAAACATACAAAAAATAAAACCAACCAGGAGAACTTTTTAAGCTATGTGCTTAGGGAATTTTTCATCCTTTATAACAAAAAAATAAAAAATTAGAAATTGTTTTAAATACTGATTTATTCAGAATGTATTTATTCAGTTTGACTACAGCTAATATGCTGTATGAATGTCTGAAATCTCAAAAGCTATGAAGGGTGTGAACTAAAATTGCAGTATGTACCCAATCCAAGTGTCCTTGTCCACTAACCATTCATGGAGGGCTTTAAGTTCATGTCACATTAGCCCTCTAAATTTCCTATGAAATTCATGCTGAAGTTTTTTGTTTGTTCTTGGTTTGAATTTATTTTCTGATAAATAACTTGAGCTCTGCCAGGGTTGATTTAAAGAATCCTGTTGCAGGAGCCTATAATGTGGTTGAGCTGATGTTTGGAGCATTTTGACTTCTACATTTGGTCTTATGTGTCAGAATGCAAAATCATTTCCTTTATAACTTGCTTATTTATTGTTTTTAAACCTCAGGAACATTCATAGTCTCTACATAATTTCCATCTTCATAACAGAAGATAAATGCAAACAAAGTCCTGGAAATATCAGAAACCATAAATCGTGCTGCTCTAAAATGCAATGCCATGTCCATATCCAAGACCAGTTTTTATCTGGTATTTCTGACCTCTTTTCTCTGTGCCCATTTAGTTACCAGAGGTGCTATAAGTGGCATAATTTGACAATAGCCTTTTACACTGATTAAAGAAAAGAAGTACAATTATACACGTTGAAAGTGGGAATTAATTTCTTCTAGTGTCATTAATTGCATGGAAAATATTCACTCAATTTTGGTAAACATAAGCAAATCCAAACGCTGTCTTATATTTTTCTTAAAATGAAGCTGTAGTCATCTATTTTACCTAGATTTTCATGAGACATTTATTCAGATGGCATTTTCAACCTATTTTGGAATGTTGTTAATACCAGATCTGCTTGTATGGAATGCAAGATTAACAACATTCCTGAAAGAACAGAAGTAATTTTCATTCATATGTTATTGTTTTAAGAGAGCAGATGTTACAAAATTTCAGGGGTTGCCGTCCACCTAATCTCGTATAACTTCCTCATTCAAAAATTGATTTATTAGTATTTTTAATTTTTTAGAGCAACAAATTTTGCTACAGTCTGAAAAGACATTATATGAGGTCATTTGTAAAAATATGACTGCTATTATCTGATTATACCAGGCAAAAATTGAGGGACCTTCTACTTTTATCCCACCCTGAGAACAGAGTTAATGTTTTATTGTGATATAATAGAAGAAAACAAAGTTCATGGGTTTTCAAGGCTCATCTTTTATTTAATCTGTCAAAACACCTCTTAGTTGGAACAGAAATCAAGTAGTAGCTGTTGAAAAAAAGCATTGCATCAGGGTGGAGGAACCATGGTATTCTGCTGCTCCTCTGGCTAAGGATTATTTTTTGATCCAGTTGGAGACTCTGGAAAGCAAGCTATGGTAGACTCATTAAGGAAGATTATACCAATCCAACTTGGAAAATAGAGTAGAGCTTTATTGCCAGCTGGAGATGAAAGATATTTCTAGTTCTTACAGCAATCAAAGTTCAGAAACAGTAAAACAAACAAAAAATGTAGAACTGGTAGACTATTTTACTGCTGGAAACTCGTAGACAAAGTTTCCTTTTACTGGAGAGGCTGCATTTTCTCGATAGTTCAGCAAATGATTTTCCCCTAACAATTGTTAACACATCACTGCAGCCCAGGAAAATCTTGATCCAGCTGAAGTCCATCCATATTTCTACACCCACTTGGCATGTGTCCAGTAAGGACTTCCATCACCAAAATGGCAGATACTCTGCTTAAACACCCCCTTCTCTGTAATCTTACACAATCCATCCTGGGCATTGTTTCTATGTTTATGATAGAACTTTTTGTTTCAAGCTTCCATGTAATTATTTGCTTTTTTTGTCTTATCTGAGTTATTTGCCCCAATATAAGACCCCCAGTATTTAAACTACTTGAATGTGAGGTGATCCTATTCATATATTTTAAAAAAATCATTGAAGATATTGCTTTTACATAGAAAATAGTCAGTAAAATTTTATTGAATAAAAGAAAGTAAGCATATATTCATGAATAATTGAATAGGTGAATCTACTCATATGTGTCCTTTTTGTGCTAAGAGAGTTCAAAGAGACTGCTAATATGGATATCAGAATGTCCACCATGATAGGGTTACTGCTTAAATGTACTTATTCTTTGTTTGATTTAAATAAAATTATTAACAGGAATGTTCTAGGAGAGTCACTGTTTAGGATCCTCACATAAGTTACCAGGAAAAAGAAATTTAAATGCTAGGTCCTAAGATTTCACAAGTTAACATGGGTTAATCACTTAAAAAAAGGGCTTGAAGCATAGCGAGTACTAGACAAGGGTTTATTAAATAAAATAAATCACTGAGTGATTTCTGTTTTCAATGAAGAAATAGTGTGTATATACTCTTATGCATGTAATTAAGAATGATAAAAAAAAGATACAAACACAACACTTGGCAGAGTAGAGTCCCTATCATGCAAAAATAATAAATATAATTTCACTTTATGTGCAATAAATGTATGTTGAACTGAACTAAATTTGTAAAATTAGGGTTTTTTTTTTTAATTGGTGTGGAGTTGATGTACAATATTGTATAATTTTCAGGTATACAACAAAGTGATTCACAATTTTTAAAGGTTATACTCCAGGAGTTCCCGTCATGGTACAGTGGAAATGAATCTGACTAGGAACCATGAGGTTGAGGGTTCTATCCCTGGCCTCGCTCAGTGGGTTAGGATCTGGCGTTGCCGTGAGCTGTAGTGTAGATTACGGATGCAGCTTGGATCTGAGATTGCTGTGGCTGTGGTGTAAGCTGGCAGCTGTAGTTCCAATTCGACCTCTAGCCTGGGACTCTCCATATGCCCCAGGTGCAGCGCAAAAAAGCAACAAATAAAAATTTTTAAAAAAGGTTATACCCCATTTATAGTTTTTATAAAAATTGGCTATATTCCCTGTGTTGTACAATATATCTTTGTAACTTATTTATATTTTATATAGTAGTTTGTACTTCTAAATACCCTACCCTCCTCTCTTCCGTGTCCCTACTGGTAATCCCTAGTTTGTTCTCTATGTTTGTGAGTCTGTTTCTTCTTTGTTATATTCATTATTTGTTTTGTTTTATTTTTTTCATTTTAAAAATTTTATTGAAGTATAATTGATTTACAATGTTGTGATAAATTCTGCTGTACAACAAATTGATTCAGTTACACATACACACATATTCATTCTTTTTCAGAGTCTTTGGGTTTGGCATATGCACACTGTGCTAAGTGGAATGACTGGCCAATGGGGACCTGTTGTATAGGTTCCAATATTTTACCCAATATTCTGTGATATTCTATGTGAAGAAATAATGTTTTTTTTAAGATTCCATATATAAGTGATGTCATACTGAACTAATTTTGCAAAATTAGCTTTAAAAGGTCGAAATCTAGATCTGAAGTTTCTGCATTGATCTGTAATTTTACTTCCTTATTGAACCATTGAACCTATTTTTTTTTTTCTCCTCATGGCAGCTATGGATTATAGTGGTTGTTCAATAAATGTTCAAAAGAAGTATCATTCTTATACAAGATTACTTATCTTTTGACGTATCTCAACTTCCTATCCAACTTTATGTATCTCTTGACTCCTTTACCTTCTAGATTTCTCCTGCATCAGAGTAGGTAATTTCTGACCTTGAATAGACACATGGTTTATGTTTTCTTCCCTGCTCATTTTTTAGCTTTGTTGTCCAACCCAGGGTTCATCCACTAGAAGGGCTAACTAAGCAGGTTTTCTTCTCCTGCACTGAGCTCCTGACTGTACACAGAATCACATGAGGCAGGAAAGGAAGAACAAGATGCCCAACAAGGACGGAATTGCACTCAAGGATAATTGCAAAGGATCAGTAAAGAAGAAGCTGGAGTTATGGTCAAATTGGGAGACAATGGTAAGCCCAAAAAAGAAACTAATAAGATGTAAAAAGTAAGATAGATGAGGGAGAAACATGTGAGGAAATGTAAGACAGAATGAGGGGAGAAGGTTCATTAATTTGCTTATAACAAAATTGTCTTTGCTAGAGTTGAAATGGATGCTTCAAATTGCATCAAAGCTACAAAATTAGTGTAGACTCTTGTCAAATATACATTATGTCCAGAAAATAAAATACATTTTTTTAAAAACAAAAATATTCATTTTGGTTTATGTGCCATTTTTGAATATGTGTATATGAATGAACAAAAGGAACCCTTAAAAAGTTTGCACTCTAGTCAGAAAGTTGGACATACAGCAAATATAATTATATAAATTTGCAGGGCACAATGAGAGCACACAGCAGGGATAATTAAACATATTCTGGGAGCCTGATCAATAAGGGTTTACCTAGGGATATGATATTTAAGATGAAATCTAATTATCCCCTTTAGCCCAACTAGATCCCCTTAGCTGCATAAAAATATTTATATTAATCTCAAATTAGATTCTTGTTGCAGTTTCTGTACCAGTTAGTCAAAAATGCTTTTCACTTACCCCAAAATTTCCATCTTTCTCCTCACTATCTAGTCTTGTGAAAATCTCTCCTACAGTAGCTGAGGGTGAAGGAGATCCTCCAGCATAGGCCTCCTAATTCTTTTTAATTTGATCACACTTGGCTATTCTCATCTGTTTCTCCTTATAGCCCCCAGCTTAAGAGGATTTGAGCTCTTCTTTGTAGTCCAAGGTGAAACTTTCTATATAGTCTCATTCTCCTACACTAATCAGGGTATGGTTCTAGCAATTATTTACTCCTCCTTCTCTAACAATTTCAATCTTTTCCCCTTCATTGACTACTTACTCTGTACCATATGCTATGCTCAGGCCATTTCTGTCAAATCTGATAAACTTTCAATCTCCTTTCTTTTATGAACTCACTTTTGAGAAAAGTTATCCAATTCACTGCCTTTGTTCAAGATCAACCTCGACAGAAAATGGCTTGATGTCTGGCATCTGCATCTGTCCTCTCCAGAACACCAGTGATCTGCTTGCTGATTACCAATCTCCATCCAGATATCTATTCTTGGTCTTAGCCCCTGACCCCCAAGTAGCATCTGTTTCTGTGAGCTATATCTTTTTAAAACTCATGTCCTCATTAACCCTAGGTGTTTTTTTTGTTTGTTTGTTTTTGTTTTCTGTCTGTCTATTTCACTGGCTTAGAAGACCTTTAAAATAGAGGCAAGCTATAGCTAATTTCATAGCTCAATTTGCTAGGGAGTGAGCCTGACCATATTTATTTATTTAATAAATACTTTGTATATAGTGATTAATATGTACCAGGCCATCCTCCAAACACTAATACATTTAACCCTCACAATAACATTTTGAGGATTAAAAAATAGGCAGACTGAGATACAGAGGCTTAAGTGACTTACTTGGAGTCCTACAGATAGTGTTTTGACTACCATTCTGCCTTTGACATTGCTGCCCATTAACACAAACATGCCCTTTGCTGGGAAGTTTCCCCAGTCAAATATATTCTACTATGTCTCAAACCAGCTCTAGAAATCTATGTCACTCTATATGCCCTATAGATGGATCTGCTCTAAAGAAGCTCTTAATCATGGATCATCATGGAATCACTGGATACAATTCAGGGAGTCTATGTGTTTGCATGATAATAAAGGACATCTAACTAACTTTAAACATAAGTTTATTATTGCCATAAAGTCTTTATGTGATTACAGAGAATAGTGGTATTAGCAGTGCCATGACACTGGCATTGCTGGAAAACATAGACAGTATATATCACATTAAAGTTTTTCAGATCTCCTTAAATATCATTTAGAAACATCATTATATTTAAACTATGACAGTTATTAGACCCCACTAAATCTAATATATTAATATAATATCTAACATATTAGTAAATACTGTTTGTTATGTCATATTTTCAAATTTTTGATAGCTCTATTTCAAACTAATTTGTATCGCTATTAATTTATATATTTTATTTTATGTATGTAAAGCCATTATTCTGAGATGAGGTCCATAGTCTTCACTAGAAAAGCCAAAGGGCTCCAAGGGGCAAAATAACTTAGAAACCTCTACTCCAACTCTTCTCTGTCCTTTCTACCCAGTAAAATTGTGCCTGTAATGATGACACTTAAATGTATCTGGAATTCTACCCTTTCCTAAACCCAGAATTATGTTTTTAGCATTCTGTCAGACCTTGCCTGATTATGCTACCAACAATCTCAAATAAGAGAATCCTTCACCTCCCTGTGCTAATTGTCTTCTTTTTCTAGTGCCCACATATCCAAAATCTCCATATTTCCTGCTGTTTAGACCAAAAACCTTGTAAACACTCTTGATTCTTTTTTTTTTTTTTTTTTTTTTTTTGTCTTTTTAGGGCCGTACCCACAGCATACAGGGGTTCCCAGGCTAGGGGTAGAATCCAAGCTGCTGCAGCTGCTGACCTACTTCATAGCCATAGCAACATCAGATCTGAGCCATGTCTCAGGTCAGCCCCGGATTCTTAACCCACTGAGCAAGGCCACGGATCAAACCTGCGTCCTCAGGAATACTAGTCAGATTTGTTTCCGCTGAACCATGACAGGAACTCCTTTTTTTTTTTTTTTTTTTTTTTTTTTGATTCTTTACTGTTCACGTTCAGTTTCAATTAAATATTTTTGTTGTCTTTTTCTTCCATTGTATCCCCAATATTTTATGTTTGTCCTTTGTTTTCATTCCAGATTTTTCTACCCTCATTTTTCTCTCACTTGGACAAATGCAATAGTCTTTACCTGCTTTCCATTTTTCCCTCCAAATCTGGTTCACACGAGCTCCAGGACTGTATATAGAGTTTCATAGAAATAAATAAAGCCCGTCTACAGATCCCTTTATAGATATATGCTTTTTCTTTTAAAAACTTACAAGGTACAACTCAAAAATTCATTAATGTATTTAAAAGAAAATAAAATTTTGTATGATCCTAACTTCAGATGTATTTTAATCAAGTCTTTTTAAAGGAATATGTATCTTTTATACATGTAATATTATAATTACCTACAATCTTTAGTAAACATACTATATCTTTGAAGATTTCTTGGGTCATTAACTTAGTATTTAATTACAATATGATATACAATAATGTACAATGATTACTCTATTTTTTAAATGTAGATTGTTTCCAGTTAGTGTTATTACAAATAATCATACCATGGACATTGTTTAAGATTGTCTTCCCATGATCCTTGTCTGTGAAAATCCAGCAGTTTTTGAAATCCAGCTCAAATGTCACTCTCTCTCTGCTCTTGCCCCTCCTCCACATACCCTAACTATATATTAAACTTCTTGGATTACGTCAGACCTTATTTGGTTTTGTCTGTCCATGAATAGTAGGTGGCACAAGGAACATTAAGTTTCTGGAGCAAAGGTTAGAAGTCTGTCAGGGTCCACTGGGCATCCTATTTATCAAATTCGCACATATCGTGAATGAGGTTAGTAAGAAATGCCTGAGAGAAAGTCGAAAGGCAAAGCTAGTGTTCCCAGTTGAAATACTTACATGATAAACTCAAAGTTAATGTACTTAGGATGCCATAGCAGAAAAACGAAAGTTCAAAGTAGACTCAACACAGAATAACAATGTTAAACAAGAAAAAAGATAAAATATGGGTTTTTGCCATCATCCAAGATGTTTGATATTTATCACACACACACCCACACACAACTTAATGATTTCACATAAACAAGAAATTTCTTGAAAAGTTATTGATCTGATAGTGATTCTTTTCCTTGTAAATGATCAACAACATTAAATTCCTTGTAAAGCTCCAGAAAGAGAGAGAGAAAGAGAGACAAATGCTGGGAAGATGTAGAAACAAGTGGTGTTTAGGAAGAACAGAGAACAGTAAGGTCAGAATTTCGCAGAGAATGAAAATGAGAAGTGAGGGAATCTCTTCAGTTTTTTATATTTCCTACATCTCTAGACAAGTTACAGGTTCACAGATCATAGAATTTATAAATAAATCTGAAAAATACTTTTCAGTAGTAAAATACTGTTTAAATACTTTTTAACCATAGTCAAAGAAATGGAGAATTTAGCTGTTCTATCTACATAGGTTTTATTTCATAATTCATTTTAATCATTTGATTTCTAGAGAAATACAAAGCAAAAAATCCTTTTACATCTTTTTATAGATAGGAGCATTAGAAACCACTTAAATTTCTGATATTCAATGTATGTCGAAGAGGCAAGCAATACCAAATGTTGCTCTATTAAGGTTTATTCCTATTTGAATGTATAACACATTTACAGATGTATTAGGAAGTATATTCCACCATGTATTTAATACTAATTTCTGTTAACACTCCTCTGTATAAATATGGATGAGGGCAATGACACTAACATATATTTTGATATCTTCACTCTCTATAATAAATTATTACATTTAATTTTTAAAACTTCTAAAAGTATTTCATTATAATGTAATAAAACATTACTGGATTAACAAGAAGTAGTTGAGGAGTTCCTGTTGTGGCTCAGCGGTAACGAATCTGAATAGTATCCATGAGGATGCGGATTCGATCCCTGGCCTGCTCAGTGGGTTAAGGATCCCGTGTTGCCATGAGCTGTGATGTATATTAATAGTAGGTCACAGACACAGCTCGAATCCCGCATTGGTGTGGCTGTAGAGTAGGCTGGCAACTGCAGCTCCAATGCAACCCCTAGCCTGGGAATCTCCATCTACTGTTGGTGCGGTCCTAAAAAGCAAAAAAAAAAAAAAAAAAAAGGAAAGAAAGAAAAGAAAAGAAAAAGAAATAGTCAAATGTGGCCAAATATTTTCTTGAAAGTTCCAAAGCCTGAAAGAGAAAAGCTCAACTTCAAAGTCAGCTAGTAGATGCTAGATTAAAGAAGGAATGTAGGCCCAGATTAAAATCTTTGAGAAGGAATGAAAGGTTCTGAGGAGGGAGAATTCAGAAGTATGAAGTATGTGGGGTGTAAGGGTAATGAGGGAAGGGCAAAATGATAGCATTGCATTGCAGGTGGTGTGTAATTGAGACAAAACATCAGAGAGAAATGCTCTCAAAATCCACTTCCTAAAAGACACCTATGCCTTTACTAAGAATCTGCTAACATTTAGTTTGGACCAACTAAGAGAGATTTCACTGCACAGGTTCTGGTATGTGTCTTGGGTTTTTGGTGTTTTGTTGTTTGTTTTGTTTTAGGTTTTTGGTCATTGCATTGCTGTGCCAACAGATTGCCTTCTTAAAACATGTAATACTAATAGTCTTCACTGATACGCACTGATTACTATTTGTATCCAGGAGAATGTATTAGCTTAAATAATTCTCAATTTTTCACTAAAGATAGTTATTATACAAGCAATGTGGAATTTCCTATGATATGAAAACATTTTGAGAATCAGGACTTCCCTTGGACCTATAAATTGCAAAAGAAATTCAAAAAATCGTGGTCACTGTAGGTATATTAGTGGAGACACAGAGCATATCAGGCACATCACTTCCTCTCATACCTACAAGTGGAGACTCCTAACAATGCCACCTTCCTGATGGAGGTGACGGGGAGAAAGGCTGTTCACATGTCTTGGGAACCCCAAAGGATCATCTTCATTTTTTTTTTCTTCGTATGAAATTATACTTTTCTCCAAGGTGTAGCCAACTGAGAAGGATTTTTTTTTTTTTTTTCTTTTTAGGGCCGCCTCCAGGGCATATGGAAATTTCCAGGCTAGGGGTTAAATTGGAGCTACAGCTGCAGGCCTATGCCACAGCCATAGCACTATGGGATCCGAGCCATGTCTGTGACCTACACCACAGCTCACAGCAAAGCTGGATCCTTAATCCACTGAACAAGGACCAGGATCGAACCCAAGTCCTTATGGATACTAGTCAGGTTTGTTTCCACTGCGGCATAATGTGAACTCTCAGAATGATTTTTAAATGATGGCAGTGTCATTAAACTACACCAGTGAACAGTAAGTATATGAAGGCTGAATTCTTACACTGATAGATAAGTTCATTTAGAAATCTAATTTATAATATTCATATGAATTTCTGAAAGTATATTAATCTGTTTCATTAATGTTAAAATCTTTCACTCCGTTAAAAAAGTGTGCTAAAAAATTCTTAGAATTCTTACCATGAGAAATGTCAGCATGTGTCACCTATTATGTGTTTGTTTAACACAAAGCCTAGTATCTCTAAAATAATTTTGTTTGCTTTGAATCTGTTACAAGAACAGACTTGGACAAAATCTGCTTCAGTGAAACTTTCATTTAAACCTTGATAAACAACACATTGATTTCTCAAGAGTTTGGTCTTTGAGAAGAAGCAATTGTATGTATAATGAAGTAAGATAATAAATGAAAAAATAATGTTTTAATAATATCTATTCAGAACTCTCAGAGTACAGACATTATGTGGGGCACATCTAGTTAGAGTCGATTACCTTTAGTTTATTCCTCATGTGTCCTTTTATTTTAAAAAATTATAAATATATAAACTGTAGAAGAAAAAGGAGACATAGTGAGACAAATAATGCCAATATCTGACTAGATACAATTTCTCCTTGACCTGAGGGATACAGACAGGAAGGAACTCATGTAGAGAAGGTGAAAAGGGAGGATTGAGATCATGAAAGAAAAACTTTCAATTCACTATTTTGCTTGGATCCGGACCTAAGGAACCTTCATACTGAAATCCTTCAATGGAGGGGACTATACCCTTTGCTAAATCTTTTCTAGTAATAGAAATTCAAAAAGTTCTTAACTGCCAATCTAATGTTTTCCAAAAATCAAAGTAACATTAGGAAACAGAAGTACATGACAATAGGTATTATAACATTTTGTTGTTCTCATGAATGATTTTCCAAAGATCTAAGCAAAACCAATGATTCCAATCTGATTCGCTGTTTAGTCTACAGCTCATCTTTGGGGCAAGCATTTCAAGAACATATGTCAGTTGTTAACTGAAAAACTACAGTATGTCAGAGTCTAGAGACATTAAAAATATGATGAAACTCATCCCTAGTTACTGTAACCGGTATAACAAGAACACAAAAAAGAAAGAAAATTTTACTCTAGTATTTCCAAAAAGAAAACTAATGGTTATAAATCACCCATTTTCTTTCTTTCTTTTTTTGGGGGGTGGGGGTGGGGCGTACCCATAGCACATGGAAGTTCCCAGTCTAGGGGTTGAAATGGAGCGATGGCTGCCAGCCTATGCCACAGCCACAGCAATGCAGGATCTGAGCTGCATCTGTGACCTATACCACAGCTCAGGGCAATACTGGATTCTTAACCCACTGAGTGGGGCCAGGCATCAAACCTGCATCCTCATAGATACTAGTCGGGTTTGTTACCGCTGAGCCACAGTAGGAGACAAGCCACAACGGAGACTCCCTATAAAGCACCCATTTTCTACCTTTTATATTTGCCATTTTTACTTTAGAAGAATTGGAAATAAAATAGGCTTAACTGGCCATTGTCATCTTGATTCACAAGGCCTTCAGTACAGTTACCACATTGAATTTTTGCCAGAAATATAGACTTCTCTTATACTATAATATTTTGGGCGAGGCATGGAGGGTTTGTCCACATTGGTGTCAAGTTCAAAGTTCAGTGCCCTAAGTATGTAGCAAGATCATTTCTAGCTCATCACCAGCATTCTGGACAAAATGGCAACATGAGGGACGTTTTTTCTAGGTGCTTTCTACTTTCTTCTCAGGTGCTGTTTATGAGAACCCACCTGTTCTCATCCTTTCTTTCAAAACCACCCACAGGAGTATAGATTCTCTAAAATGTCCTCTTGATTTCCACAGCCACCCCACATCCTTCAGTGATACACATCCAGTCACCTTCTCTAATGTAGCTATACTACAAAAATCATTGACTCCCACATCACAGAACATCTGTTTTTGCTTTTTTAAATATAACAGTGAAGTTGATTAAAATCAATATAGATTTTACTTCCTAATCTGGATCTTAATATACTTCCTTTAACCTTCCAAGCTGGACTTTGTTCTCTACGTATCTCCTAATCATTAATGGGCAATCATGGATATTACCAATGGTGTTTTAATTGCTAATGATAATTTAGAGTGGTTACACTTGGGGCATCGAAATTATAACTGACAATGATAACTTAGTGACTAACATATTTTGAGCACTTACTCTATTTCAGATCATATAGGTAGTAAATGTTATAAACCCAGACCATGTGGCTCCAGAGTATATGCTTTAATTCTACCAAGTTTGAAAACCACTCATCATAAGCTCTGATATATTTCCAAGTTCTCATCCTGCTATTGTAAATGATGAGATGCCATCAACAATCTCATAATTTAGTTCTCTCCTGAAATCATCTCTCCTTGCTGCTCTTCTTCCAGTAATGACAATACCATTCATTCATTCACTCAGCCAAAGAAGCAAAGTGTGTTTCAGTTTAACACTGTGTTCAGCCCAAACCAGTCGCTGACAACTTCACAGTCATCTTTAACTTCTTTTTTCATCCTTCCACATACAGTTTCTTTTATCAGTTTTTCTTTGGAAGACATTAAAGTCAGAAATAAATTGAATGGCTATAATCCAACAATGGAAAATTGCAAGTGCTGACAAGGATATGGAGAAATGGAACTTTTATGTGTTGTTGGTCAGAATGTAACATGGTGTAGCCCCTTTAAGAAAATTATTGGCAGTTCCTTGAAAAGTTAAATGTAGCGTTTCCCTATAACCCAGGACTCCTACTCCTTGGTACACACCCAAGACAATTGAAACACATATCCAAACAAAAGCTTGTACCCCGGTATTCACAGGAGCATTATTCATAATAGCTAAAAGGCAGAAACAACCCAAATAGGTGTCAGTTAATGAATGGATAAACAAAATGCTATGCATCCATTATTTGACTGTTCAAGGGAATGAAGTAATGATTCATTATACTAAATGAAAGAAGCCATACACAAAATCCCAAATACTATGTGATTCCATTAGCATGAAATGTCCAGAATAGGCAAATTTATCGAGACAGAAATAGATTGGTGATGGCCAAAAGTTAGGGGTGGGAGAGATGGAGAATGATTAAGTTTGTTATAAGGTATCTTTTTAAACTGATGAAAATATTCTAAAATTATATAGTGATGATGGTTGCATAATACTCTGAATATATTAAAGCCACTAAATTGAGCACTTTAAAATGGTAAATTTTATGGTATATAAAATATTAATTATGTAAAATGTATAACAAAATGAAACTTTAACTTTCTTTTGTGATTTTTAATAGAATTTTTTTTTTTTTCAGTGCCGCACCTACCACATATGGAAGTTCCCAGGTTAAGAGTTGAATCAGAGCTGCAGCTGCCAGCCACAGCAATTTGGGATCTGGGCTGTGTCTGTAAACTGCACTGCAGCTCACACCAATGCTGGATCCTTAACCCACTAAAAGCAAGGCCAGGAATCAAACCCTTACCCTCATAGATACTAGTCGAGTTCGTTACCACTGAGCCACAATGGGAACTCCTAAACATGTTTATTTAAATTGTTGAGGGAAATAACTCATCATGTTTTTAAAAACTACTTTTTCTAAGTAATCCAATATTATTTGAATTGCGTCGCCATCTATTGAACTAATTAGCTTTTAAAAATAGTTTTATTTCTACTTAGTCTTGACCAATAATTGCCATTAATGTAAAGAAGCACCCATGAAAACTAGACTAGTTAAAATCTGAGATACATCATAGTAAAGTCAAAATATTAGTCTTAAAGCTACATTTAAATAAAGTGTTTTAATTTCTAAATTAGTTAACATTTTTATTTAATAACATGAAAATATAACTTCTTTTTAATATCCTATAATTATATTAACTTTGGAGAAAATTCACACTATCATTAATATCCCTGCCATAATCTCATCTTACTTGCAGTAGGAGAATGAAATCATTTTACAAAGTTATGGTGACTCTGTAAGGGCCTTTAAAAACTATATTTTTATTTCCAAAAACTTAGCCAAAATGTCGAAGGAGATAGAAGTATAAGCTTGCTGCTGAGTGATTTAAAAGAAAGAAAGAAAGAAAGAAAGAGATCAGCTATTGAAAATTAAAGCTTCACTTGATTTAGAAAGGGGCTTTAAGGTTTTTTGGTGCTTATTATTTCATTATTTTTTAGATATTGTAAACTCAATATGATGCCTAATAGACTTAATGGGTAGGTATTTAAAATGAACACTTTAAATTTAATATAAAGGTCCTATTAAGAACAATCTAAAGAACAGTATTAAATGGTGTGACTTTGCTTTGCTTTTGACATGTAGACTTTTTCTTGGGTCTAACAGCTAATTTTTGTGGTTCCAGAAGTATCCTGCCAACTCCTGAGGTATAGGCACAGACAAAGGCTTGTCAGAGCAGAAAGCTTTCTCTTGGGTTTTCATATGGTGCTTACCTTGCACTCAGCCAAGGTAAGCAAAAATGTGTTTCAGTTCAACTCTGTGTGTTCAGCCTGAACTGGCTGTGCCGCTCTGGCTCCCCTGTTTGTGGTCGGCCAGCTCTCTAGCTGCAGCTGAGTCTACTACTCCCAGCTAATAATAGGAGTCAGGTCAACTTTCAATTTTGCTAGTCATAATGGAATCAGCTTTTGCTTACTCAGGGAATTATTTATAAATAATTTTCTTTTCAAACCAGCTGTGATGAGGCTTTAGTGTCAGCTAACATCGAAGGTGTATGCCCTGGAGATGCCTGTATCAGGGTTCTTCCTTAGACCACAGGGTAAGCATTGATAAGAAGAGCATTTCAGTGTTTGTTTGTCTTCTCGGAGGGAAAGGCGGGGAAATTCAGGGATGCCAAATATAGACATAACAAACATTTCTTGAAGCTAAATTGGTGCTTCCCTCTTCCTAAAAAATACATGCTCCCTTTTAAAATATATATATATTTTTTTTCTTTTTAAATATATGCATACATATGTATGTATTTACTCTTCTCTTCAGTCACCTAATTGTGTAGCAAACCACTTAATCACTTCCTAGACCAACAAGATAATCTTTAAGGGACATCAGTTGAAAGTCCTTAGTAGAAAGTGCAGTCTAGCAGTCCTGAATGATTGTTCTGTCTTCCATCTTCTGTGCATCTGGTGCAATGGATTTTTTTTTTTTTTTAGAATAGACACAAAAAGTGACTTTTGTCTTAGAATTACTGGATGTAGACTTAAGCAAGTATCAATTATAGGGGCTTAGGCAGTAGACATATGGTAAATTCTTTCTGGTCCCTCCCTGCGGAGTTACCGAGAGACAATCACAATTTCTCCCCAACTTTGAAACACTTCAATGTCTGGAAAGATTGAATTGCTCTGGAAAGAGGGTTATGTGCCTCTTTTTGTCTTCGAGATGGTCACTTTTTGTGTCTATTCTAAGCATAGGTAAAATATTTATGGAAATAAGAAAATCCCAATAGCAAAGACTATAGATAGTAACTAAGTTTTGTCTGTTTTAAACAATATGTATTTGAAACAATGATATCAGATTCTATCTGGTAGAGAAAAGAGAACTGAGCTTGAAGTTTAAAAATAATTTTGATTTTTAGTCTAAATCATGCCACTTACAATTCAGTGATGCTTACAGTTGTGGTCACTTAACTTCTCTGAGCCTTAATGTCCTCAAATAATATAGAAAAAATATGTAACTTGTTATAAAAAATAAGATAATATGGGTTAAAATAATCTAAAATTTGGTCTAAATATAAATATATTATTATCATTTGATCCTCTTCCTTGCCTTACGTCATCTAGACTCATTTCCTTCCGCTGTTCATCTTTTATACTATTCCCATAACTAGTAAAAGATGAAACTCAAATTTTATGCTCCGTTATAGTAACTACATAACTATAAATTTTTTGCTTTCTTGGCCTCTTTTTACAAATGATCTTTTAATATTTTTGTTATGTGGATCTTAGTGCATGTTACCTCTTACTGTTTATATGTCACTGAGGTCTGAATTAAAGCAATGCTATTCAGAGTAATTGCAGAATGATAATCTATTGTATAAATTTTATAATTCCAAATTACTTGGGATTTTATAATTCCTGGGATCGTTTTAGTTTAATTTACAAATAATTACTTATTCATTTTATGATTTCTGTCGAAATATCTAAAAGTAGCCTAGTACTTGCACTGAGGAAGTGCTAAACAAAATTTATTAAATGAATATTGATTTTTTTCATACCCAATTTGTTCCAAAATATTTAAAGCATTTTATAAAGACATAAAGAAAAAATGTTTAAACTGTAATGGTCTAATGAGAAAAATGAAGAAACTTGTTGAAACAATAAAAGAATAGGCAAATTACAGTGAATTTATACTTGTCTTGAACGCTTTAGAGATTGTTCAGCATGAGGAATGTATTTCAATCTATTAAGGCATTTTAAAGCAGAACATCAGGCGTTCAGTTGCTATGCAAGCTTTAACTACCTAAATGGCACTCAACTGCTATGCAAGCCTCATTAACACTAAGTAACTTATTGATAGTAAAGCAGAGGCCAAGTCCAAATCAGATTTGAAGAAATTCCTGACTCTTTCCCAAGGCAACCTAAAATTATTTTATTAGCTGTCTGTGACTACAGCAAATAAATGAAAGTGGAGAAAGTCTCCCTTTAATTTCAACTATTTGATTCTCAGAGTTTCCTGAGAAAGTTGTCTGCTTTTATGTGGAAATTTGCTGTCATATCTATAGAATTTATTACCAAGAAAATAAAGTTATTTTAATTTCTATAATATCTCATATTTCTCTATCTGGAAAGGTTTGTACCTGCCTTAGCTGGAACGGAGTATGTCATTAGTATAAATTATGTAGACTTATATTTACATATTTATTGCATATAGAGAATCAGCCCAAAATTATTTATTGATCACCCCTAATATGCCAGTACTCTTCCAGGTGCTTAGGGTACAGCAGTGAATGAATATTACACTCCTCTAAATAAATTGTTTGCAAAGATAAACTGGAATACTGCATAGTAGAATGCTTTTGTTTGTGTGCCATCTTACTCATAACTAATTTCTCACTATAGTCAGTTGTAGACTACTAAAGTCATTTACTGCTTGATTGTTTTCTCTCATATCATTTGAGACTTTGTTAGAGTTTGTCATATTTTTAATGTCCTAGGAGTCTAACTCCCTCATCTCAAGTTCATTCTCTTTTAAGGACAGCCTCTAGTTTGCTTAAGTACTATTGGGTTGACCCATCTGAATCTTTTATAGACTCTTTCATGATTATAAAAATGTAGTGACCACAGAATGTATTTTGGGCCATTTCTTGTGTTTTTGTGGTGGTCCATGTCACTTTAGAAAAACAAAATTTCTATGTCATTATATTATTTTGAGGTATCATGCAGTCATTCCATTTTTTAAATTTCATGACAACATAATTATAGGATTTCTTAATGTAACCTTATTTTAATTAAATTAGTGGCATATTTGTCATAATGAAAAAGTGGAAATAGTTGGGATCATTGAGAAATAATTTAAAATATGTTCACATGCTACACTGGATATTTTGAAGCCATTAAAAAGATATTTAAAATATTCAAATATTTATTAAAACTTTTGAAATATGTGTCACTCATAACATAAATATTGATTTAAAAAGCAGAACACATAACTATATAAAGTAATTGCATAACATTAGAATAAAATACACCAAAATATGAATGACATATTTAATATATGTCCTTATATTTTCAAAATTTTTACAAGCATATATTAATATTAATGCATTAAACTAGATTATTTGCTTAATAAATAATAATCCAAAGATTACATTATTGAAAATAGATATTTTTGTAATTAATGGCACTTGCAAATAGGAAAGGGTCCCATTTAGGAGTCAATATATAACTACTATTACTACAAATTTGATCTCATACAAATACTCATTCATTCAACAGATATTTAAGTTCCTACAATGTGACAGGCACTATTCTAGTTACTAAAAATACACCAATAAGCAAAAAAAATTAAAATATCTGCCTTCATAGAACCTATGTTTTAGTAAGAAAAAATAAATATAAAAACAACTTTAAAATACATAGTACTATGGAGAAGAGGGTGATGGAGATGACTACTGTAAGGGAAATTTTTGAAAATTTAACTAGGGTACTCAGAGAAAGGCTTAAACAAAAGGTAACCTATGATCTAGGACTTGACATAGTTGAGAGTGCAAGCTGTACAGATACATGGGGGAAGTATTCCAGGAGGGAACAAGAGCATAGATCCTGTGGCTGGAGCATTTTTAGCTGGTCAATTGTGGCTGGAGCAGAATGAGGGCAAGTGATGGGAGCAGATGGAGTAAGAGACATAACAAAAATCAGATAAATTAGGGCAATATAGCCATTATATGGACTTTCATTTTCACTGTTACTTGGGGTGAGGTCATTGGAAGGTTTAGAGAAGTAATATGATCTAGCTGACTTGTAAAAAATCACTCTGGCTGCTCCATTGAAAGTAGACTGAACTTTAACCAACTTCACAGAAAATAAGGGAAACTGAAGATAGGTTGATTGAATGCCCATAGTACTCAGCAACTCGTCTCTATTCTTCCAGGACAAGCTTTTCAATATCTCCCAGCCCTGTATGATCTTGTGAATCACCTTCTAATTCATAGCCCCATATCAGGTCTCTGCTAATCACGTCTTCACCCTGTGCATAAGTATTCTTGTCCTAAATCATCCATCACGGTGAATCCCAGTATAGACTTCTGGGGTCATTGTTCCACTGATTTCTCTCTTTCTGTTATTTTACACTGCAAATTAGTGGCACACATAGTTGGTGAAAGAGTTATCCAGAAAACAGGATTAATTGTTCTACTTTATTACGGTCTTAATAATTCTGCTTCTGGCATCTGTGAGATTAATAGATAATTTAGTGCATAAATAGAAAATGACTCATACTTCCAAATTTATAATCCACTTTTAGTAATGAATTCATAAAAGATGCTATCATAGTTATTTCTGGTTATCAAGAAGAAACTTGGCACCAGCTAACCAACTACTCCTTCTATAGAATCGTTATTAATATCACTGTTATGAGTATGGTTTTAGCCTTCTATTTACTACATTTTTTACTAAAGTAGTCACAAGATCTTTGCTTTCTATATAATTTTTGTTATTTAAAAACCTGCAATACAATGAAATCCATTCCCTAAAACTCTTTTTAAGTATATTGACCCTATAATAAATTAGAAAAGTTTTTTTTTTTAATGTCTTACTGTGTAATTTCTTATCGGTATCCTTGAAAATTTTTTTCTACAGAATTAATTTTCTCAATATCATGGTTTCCTCATCTAGTATTAGGACTAATAGAATAATTTTTTTTTCTTTTCTCAATATGAAGAAAATAATTATTCCCTCCTCCATGTTTACTGCACTTTTAAAACTCTAGGAGATTAATTACACTCATTCCCTCACAGCCTTTGTTGGAGCCCATTCTGGTTTTTAATCTTTTCTTATAAATCCATCAACCTCAAGTCATTAATCATTTTTATTACTTTTCTTTGAACTCGATCCAGTTTTTCTACATACTTCTAATAATGATGACCTGAGAAATGAGTCCCATAATCCAGGTGTGAGCTCAACATACTTCTGCAGACAGAAGCTGTCATTTCCATATTTGATGATGTAAGTTTTCTGCCAAATGAAGATTGTTCCTTTCCTTCTAGAAATCTTTAAATTTTGGAGCTCTGCATGGCTTTGAATTGGGCCTACTTTCTCTCCTCATTCGCCATTAAGTCTCTGTTATATTATCCTCTGTAACTTCAAGCATATGATGAATGCTTTCAAATTTATATCTTCATTGCAGATCTCTTCCTGTGTTTTAGTAGCAATAAGAAAACTAAAAGAAGAAAAGCAGAAGGTGAAAAAATTCTTAAAAATTTCTGAGTTTTTACTATCCTTTGTCCACCTTTATAGACAATTTATGTGTATTAAATTAACCTCAAAACAACCAAGACAGAGGTACTGTTATTTTTATTTTATAGACTGAGCAATTGACATATAAGTAATATTGTCTGAATTGGTTTCTCCACACGCATTCATATTAAGATCAGTTTATCCAAAGTTTAACAGTTCTCTTAAAAATACAATTTGTTATTTTCTTGCCAATATTAATTGAACAATTTCCTTTTGCTTTAGGCCAAACTCTAATATCCTTAACATAAAGATCCCTGTAAGCACCATGAGATAGAGACTTTGTGTCTCTCTTTTATTCTCATGTCCCCAGAGCCTAAAATAAGGTCTGGCATTCTGAATAGTCTGACCCCTTCCTGATTCTTTATCCTCCCCTTTTGAATTTCTGTCCCCTTAGCCTTTAAGCTCCCCCCACATTCTTTAAGTTCTTCAAAGAAGCTCTTCCAGATTCAGAACCTCTGATAAATTGACTGCTCTCTAGATCATTCTTTATTCCCATCATTGTTTGTTGAGTCAGACTCATTCTTCAGCACTCAGTTTAACTGTTGTTTTTTTAGGGTACCCCAGTGGTGTATGGGGTCCTGCTTGTACCGGGTTGCATAAATTTACTGTGTCTATTTCTTTTCAGCCCCATCTTCAGTGCTCTGATATTTGCATCTTATAATTTATGATGATGCGGTTATTTATAGCATAGAAATAGGCAAATGCTGTACTTCAAGATTCATTCTCTTCCAGTTGCTAAGGGCCTGTTTGTAACTGTCTACTAGCACATCATGGAGGTGGTTTTGCCTAGTTCTCATGAGCACCGTTGACCATTTGTTGTTCACTTAACACAACTGTAATTATATAATTATTCTATAACTTTTAACTATCATTAAAATGTCCTCCTTTACAGCATATGAATTGTATCTTTGTTTATCGCCATTTCCCTAGTAACCGGAAGAGTAACTGGCAGTAGCAATACTTGTTGAATGCAAAAACAAATTACTGCCTTATCTATAGAAATTGCTATACTTGCTTAGACTTCAAGAGTTGCAGAATATTGTATTCATTATCTATCACTGCATATCAGATTGCCACACACTTAGCTGCTTAAAAAAAACCCCACACATTTATTATCTCAAAATGTCTGTGAATCACTAGTCCAGGCACAGCAGAGTCCTCTGCTTAGGAATTTTCACAGAATTTCATTTGTAAGCTTCATTGGAAGAACACACTTCCAAGCTCATTTGGGTGGCTTTTATAATTAATTTCCCATGGATGTTATGTCTGACCCCATCTTCTTCCTAGTTGTCAGCTGGAAACACTTTCTAGCAACTGGAGGCCTCCTGCAGTTTCTAGAGACCATCTACATACAGTTCCTTGCCACATGAATATTGCCGTCATGCTCCCTTATTTCATCAAGAAAGCAAAGTGAGTCTCTAGAGTGTCTCTAGAGTCTCTAGAATGTCTGCTATCAAGGCAATCTTCCGCATTGTAATGGAATCGCAGGAGTGACATCCTGTCAGCTTTACTGGTTCATTTGGATAAAAGCGGCCCCAAGTTCTGCCCACATTAGTGGGAATGGAATCACACAAATGTGTGAACACCAGATCATGGGTTGGAAGAAGAGAAGGCATTTATCATCTGCTCTACCTGCCTCTGGGGGGAGAATAATAAAGAACTCATTAATTTAGGAAATATAAAAAAGCTCATTGTGGTTTGCATTTAATTACATATTGCCATAAAATTAGAAGCAAACATATAAAAATGCCATAAGTACCAATTATAACAGGACTACTTGATTACCAGTTCTTAAAAAATCAATAATGTACCCCATTAGTACCTCATTAGTTGGTTTGGTTTCTGTTCAATGAATGGAAATATACTTCTAGAAATTTAACTTAAATATGTTTTTTTTTTTGTAAAAGATATTGTGTTTTTGAAATAGAATTACTATGGGAGTTCCCATTGTGGCACAGCAGAAACGAATCCAGCTAGGAACCATGAGGTTGCGGGTCCGATCCTTGGCCTTGCTCAGGGGGTTAAGGATCTGGCATTGCCGTGAGCTGTGGTGTAGGTCACAGACTCGCCTCGGATCTGGTGTTGCTGTGGTTCTGGTGTAGACCTGCGGCTACAGCTCTGATTACACCCCTAGCTTGGGAACGTCCATATGCTGCAGGTGTGGCCCTAAAAAGACAAAAGACAAGAATAGGAATAGAACAGAATAGAATAGAATAGAATAGAACAGAATAGAATTACTATTAGATTTAAGTACCCAACATTACCAACTTAGTTTTAGTTTGTAATCCTTTGTATAGGATTGCTAGTATAAATTATAGAAATATTTTATCCCTATGAAGATTCATTGTCTCCTTGATCTTAATTGTAGTAGTCTAGGAGAGATAATATGAGAATCTTAATTAAGAATTTTGACAGAAGATGTATGTCTTCTTCAATTTACACTGTAAATGATGAAGTCAATTAAAGCTGTGTCCCCTGTACTGGAGCCTCATTAGAAGCTGAGTGTTTCTTATATGACTATCAGAATGTATTTAAACCCTGGTTCCTTAACTCCATCCTCAACCCCTCCACCTGTCTGTCCCAAACAAAGATGGTGCAAATATTTTAAAAATCAAAAGAAAAAAGCAATGTAATGTAGAAAACAATACACTTTCTTGTCTTGATTAGACTTAACATTTCTCTTGCATGTTTGCTTTAATATGACAAAGATAATACTCTTTCTTACAGTAGGATCTCAGTAATAAATAGGTTGCCTATTAAAATTCAACATAGGACACCTTTAGGATATTATTCTAAATTCATTTTTGACCTGATTTAATAAGTCCATTTCTAGACAGAAATAGCATAAAAATGCTTATTCTGCTCCATTTCACCTATGCCCCAAAAATATTGTCACCTTAAAATTGGCAAGGACTGAAAGAAATGAACTCTTTTGCAGTGAATCCTGATCTGAACAACAAAAAGCATGACAATTCCTGCAGTTCATATCAGTAAAGTGAAAACAGTTTGTAATAAGAAATGAGAAACTTGTACATAATATGTTTGAAATCTCTCTGCCAACCTCTGTTAACATCTACCATGACTTCTAGGTATGCATGAAATTTTCATTTGCTTGGTAAGTTGATAACCATGTGGTAATGAGTCTGTCTGTCACTCACCGATAATGCTATGTCAGTCAGTTGGGTAAAAGAGCCTCTCTTTTCCAAAACTCAATTTCTGTATTTGAGTTAGCAGGGAAGATGTTTCATTTGTGGTTTTTCTCCAGCCAAACTTCGTAACTTGTGATACAACTGTGAAGCAAGGGCTATATTGAAGGTATAGTCCTTCAGCATTTGAGACGAAGAGTCTCACGTCTGTGACTCGTGAATGTGGAATGGAGGTAGTTTCTGCTCCACTATGGATATTTCAATCCATTTGTCGAACTTAATGAGTCCTTACTATGTACGGGATATTGTGGTAGGCGTCAGGGTATCGAAAGTAGATAAAGTAGGGTCTTCTTCAAAGGAACTTCCCTTGTGGAAGGTGAGGTAAGTCATTTCTTTTAGAGAGGCAGAACTTTTTTCTGCATAAGCACCTGCTGCTTCTCAAAGAATCAGTAATTTCTGTAAAATTATTTCAATCCAAACCTCCACTGAAAACAAAATTGAATTCTTACCAAATTGGCATTCAAGGCTATTTTCCAATCTGTGAAAAGGAAGTATTATTGGGAGATAATTAATATAATAGCCTTTCCAGGGACTGTCATGCTATCCAAAATGTTCACCTGTACCATTTTGTTAAATGTAGCAGCCCTGTTCCAGTTTCACAGGTGAAATTCAAATTCAATATTTGGGTTAGTGACCTAGTTTTCCTTCTCTACCTTAGAAAACCCACAGTATCCACTTGGTAGTTTTGGATTTTTGTATAAACATCAAGTGAGACACTTTGATAAAAAATGGCATTTGCCATTTTTGTTCACTAGTCTATGCCTTTTTTTTCCATCACATTAATGCACTTTTCCATCACATTAATAGCAACTTCCCCACCTCTGAAACTTGCTCTGTAACTACTGAAACCCCCTTTCAAAAACCGTAATAGAAGAGCTCTGTCTAGAAAGTCATTTGAAAAATGTCAGGAACAACCCTTTGCCCTGTCTCCTTGGCATTCTGAAAGTTGCCAGTCCCCCTCCCTGCGGTTCTCTACCTAGACCACAGCTTCAAGAACTGAACTGTGAATGCTTGTTCAGTGTCCCCTGCTAAAAATCAGAGTAAACAGTTTGGATCAAAATGGGCTTTCTGAACTTACATTTTAGCATGTTGAGCCACCACTATGGAATGTTTGGGATTCTATTAATACAGCTTTATGGCTTTAAAAGAAAGTATTCTTTCAGTACTGAAAAGGTAGCTGCTTTATTTTCAAGAGGCAAAAATGGCAGAAAAATTTGATCCAGGATATAGCCAGATGGAGTATCATAATTTTGTCTTAAATAAGTAAAGGGTTATTTTACAAGCTGTAATTTGAAAATATATATACTTAGGTCAAAAATTGTAGACTGGTAAATGTGAAATACTAAGGTATATTGGAGAATACATATTTGGAGGCATATGAAATTGACACTATCTAATGATTTCTGACATTCATTATTCAGTGCTTCCTAAAAGCTCCAACAACAAAAAAATACATTTTATGGTGACCCTTAAAATTTCATAATTATTGTAGTTAAAAAATAGCAATTGTATTCTGCTTTCTGTGGCACTGCCTAAAATTCTGTCTAAAAATATTTCAATAATGGGTTTCAGCAATGAAGAGAAATGTTCCTATTTTGAGCTCTAACATGCCTGTCCTGGTAGCCACTGCTGGAAGCCATAACATGGCATCTTACTTGTATAGCTTTTATTACATTTAATATATAGTTTGTGTTATTCTTACCTCTCCTGCTATACTATCAGATTCTTAAATGGCAACTCCACAGCTCATGAGCCCTCAAACTCTTATAGTGCCTATCATTGTGCCTTGCTTCCATCTCTCACTTACTGAAGAAGTGTTGACCCTGAATCCAAGAATTATCCAAGGTTTTAGGCAAGTTATCAACAGAGAAGGGACTACAGTCCAAGTCTCCACTACCCACCTCTTTCATTGCAGTGAGCCACTGCCCAGTTCTCAAGCTGGTATATATCCTCAGATGTGTAAAACTAGAAATGGTGGAAAGATGAATGAGGAGAATGTAGGTAATATTATTATGGGATGAACATGACAGTAATAATGTACAATAATTAGGTTTCTGCCAAGCTGAGAAGGATAGTTCAAAAAAAGGGGAACAAAAATTCTCTAAAGTTCAGTTTTGGAATTCTTAACAATGGTTCCCTCAAGATCAGTGGGTTAAGAATCTGGCATTGTCACTGCTGTGGCTCTGCTTACAGCTGCGGTGTGGGTTTGATCCCTGGCCTGGGAATTTCTGCATGCCACGGGTGCGGCCCAAAACAAAACAAAACAAAACAAAAAAGAATGAATACAGATAGCTGTTGAGGGATAGTCTTGGCTATTTATTAAATACATGCATATACTATTTTAGAGCAATATGTTGATAGTTTTTTGTTTTATGTGTTTTTGTTGTTTATTTACTTTTTTTTTTTTTTTTTTTTTTTTTGATTTTTAAGTCTGCACCTGTGGCATATGGAAGTTCCCAGGCTAGGGGTCAAATCGGAGCCATTGCTGCCGGCCTACACCACAGCCACAGCAACACCAGATCCAAGCTGCATCTGTGACCTACACCACATTTCACGGCAATTCCTGATCCTTAACTCACTGAGCGAGGCCAGGGAGCAAACCTGCATTCTCATGGATACTAGCTGGGCTCGTTACCACTGAGCCACAACGGGAACTCCAATAGGTTGTTTTATTTACTATCACGTAATTCAGTTAAAATAGTGCAAATATTTAAATGTTATTCAAAATTTCCCAATTAAACAAATTATATAGGCATTATTTCATAGAATAGTAATAATGTAATTAAAAATACTGTGTGGATCACTTTGTAAAGAACTGGATATGTGCTAACACAGGGATGTGCCATACCTGCTAAATTTTCACGCTCTCCTCTTCTGTGGTGGAAGAAAGGGACAAGGAAGTGTGCATCTTGGCCCTGCCTTCATCTCTGCACGTTCTCCTGTGCTCTTTGCAGTGGCTTTCACTAGCTCTTCCTTTTCTGACTCATTAAATATTTGTTTTAGTAGTTTTATTTAGAGTTTGATCTGCCTTTTCCAAAAAAAGAAACGATTTCTATATTAATGTAGTTAATCATAGTTGCTCATTGTATCGTCTGTCTCTGCAGTGGTCTGTGAATTCTTTAAAGGAAGGCACAATGGCTTGTTCACTTTGATTTTATGGTCCATAGTAGATTTAATTGGTTTAATTATAGAAATAAGTTAATTCACAGAATTTAAAACTGGACTTCAGCCTGCCAATATATCAGCATAGGGCTTTTGAAACCAATCATCAGTAAGATCAATAATACAACCTATACTCTGTCTAGTGAGAACTGGGAGATTAGTTGGGGAGCCCTAACGGCTTTGTGATTTATTTTAGTATGGTCAGTGGTTTGAATTGGGACTGGATCATAACTTTAGGGCTATGTGAGATGGGAGAAAGGACACAGAGTTTGTAGTGAAAATCCCGGATTCTCATGTAGGTCTTCACATTTCTGGCTGTGTGATCCTGAGCATGTTATCTGATCTCCCTGGGTCAAGAACAGAGATGATCTGAGATAGGACAGTCTACTTTTCCTTACCTTAAGGATCTAATTTTAGTCAGACCATCCTCTGTGGCAGAATAAATGAAGCAGCACATAATTTGAAGTGTAGAGTGATTCATTAGCCAAACATTTTACAGTAAACCATTTTGTTTCTCTGACCTGGAATAACATAGGCCTCAGTGCCCCACATTTGCTGTATATCACTGTATTTTACTCTCTTGGGTGTTTCTGGTTTAAATTGATTTGCGAAGCGTCACTTGAGCATGTAATTATAGATATGCTATTTATTTTATGCCTCCTAGGAGTTAGTTGTCCTTTGCAACAGTGGAAGAAGTGGCTTTTAGAGGAAGACCTTTTCCACGTCATAGCTCATTCATTTCTTTCAATCATTTATGCTTGCCTTTGCTACTGTTTGGGATTTTTCACATATGCTACTGAATATGCTTCATTAATTTATTATTACCACAACATGTCAGTTTTGTTATTTGACCTTTTTTTCCCCCCCTAAAAAACAGAAACAGATCTGTGAAAAGTGTCTCTTTTGTTGTTCCACCCAAATCATGGGGGTGGCCAATCGAATCAATCTGTCACCTGAAACTTCCACCATATTGAAAGCATGTGGAAGCCATTCTCCTGTCAATGCCCCTCACTTCTGCCTGCAGGGTTACTGGTAGGAGACATTCCAGCGAGGCTGTTCAGATAGGAATGTGAGTTAGTCTGGGCAGGAATTGTAAACCTAGGGGTGCTCTGCTGTTATGAACCACAGCATGTACATCCTGTTTCAGTCTCCTTATTTGAATAAACGTGTGTGTTCACTCACTCTAATTTCCTATTTCCTTCCCAACTATACTAAGGTGGCCAGCAAAAGAGACTGACAGCTGGACAAGGACAGAGGAAGTTGAACCACATTTCCTTCTGCATCACTTACTTTTGGTTTATCTGACCTTATGTCCCACACCGAACTCGTTTGTGCTTGGGTACGTTTAATACGAGACCCTTCAAGTCCAATCTTCTCCTAACACAACCTTTCATATAACTGACGTAAATCTCTAAATTCAAGATTCACACCCATTGCCTCTTACTTCTAAATTACTCCGGTTTATCATTCCCACCCAGACTAACTCACATTCCTGGCTGCAAAGGCCTGGTTGGAATGTCTAGCCTCAGAAATTCACATTTTCTACAGTTATTTCTAGTTCATATATTTAACCCACAAACTGAATATAGTTGAAAACAGCAGCAAGTCTGTTTCAAATTAGGTGATGCACTTAGGGTATTAACAAAGACTGTAGAAAAAGGCAGGAGCAGAATATAAAGACTTGGAAATACAAAATCAGAATCAATTAAAAAAAAAAAAAACACCTTAAATGTCCAATTACCATTAATACAAATCTGCAGAAATTCATGAATCTCCAGGGGTTTTTTTTAAACTCACTCAAAAGTGAGTTTAAACTCGAAGTAACAAATTTAATTTATGAGAAGTATTCTGAAATAGTAAAGATAAAGCTTTTCTTAGGATTTCTAAGGAGCCAATTTATAATTTACCTAATGGAGCATGTAAAATGTAGCCTGTGAGTACAGGCATTACAGTAAAAGACCTGTTTTATTCAACTGAGTGTAAGATTAAAGTAAACTAGTTTGAAGAAAAGATAAGAAGATAGGAAGTTTAAGAATTCAATGATATAATTCCTGTGATAGAGCATGCCAGTGGATTTAACAACAAAGTGGCTAAAATTGATATGAATTGCTGTTTTTTTTCTTGGGGAAAACACCAGGGAGTTTTCCATGAATTAGAACTAATGAATCAAGACCAAAGGAAACTAAACCACACCTGTCTTAGTTAATAGAGGAATGGGAGCTGGAACCAGAGCTCAAACTACCAAAATCACACTGATGGACATACCACTAGTGATTTCCCATAACCTTGCAACTATCTGCAGGTGGTTCCCTGTACCAGTGAAATTAGAGCTGGCAAAGCTCGGCAAGCCTCCTCCTTTGTGCACCCACAGTGCTCTAGGAACCGAGCCCAGGGGACACGCATTTGCGTAATGGAATGTGGCTTTTCTCTCTCCTTGTCTGTGGCTTCTTTGTGTATGTTTTGGCTACCACTGCTCATAAGTGGTTTATGCGAAATGGAATACCATTAAAGACATACAAATAAGTCACATTTTTGTCTGAACCAATGCAGTAAATTTCTAGTCAGAAGAATCTCTTTGGCAATTTGGAAATAAGCACAGGCCTCTGCTATTCATGCAGGACTTTCTACATTTAGCTTCTTAACTCTCTCTCTCTTTTTTTTGTTTTTGTTTTTTTTTTAGCATTGAAATCTTTCATCTCATCATTTTATATTCTTCATCATAGATCAGGATAATTCTTTCGTTGAGTTCCACATGTTTCATGTAGATGACTTGGTGAGTAATTAAATGAAGGTGATAGATAACAAAATTAACAGGTTTATTGCCTTCTATCTGTAAAGCTCTCCTGGGAGAATTCTTCAGGTTAAAAACAGAGTCTTTTAACACTCAAAAGCAGATAATCTAGTAATTCAAATAAATGGTAGTATGTTTTGTGAAGTTATTAATTCATGTATTATTAACAGCATATGTACACATTGCCTTAAAGGATAAAGTGGCATCTTAAAGGAATACACATAGTAGATTGAATTATCTATTTCTCAAAAAAAAATCCTGGGTTTTTTTGTTTAGTCTCTAAACATGGGCAGAATTATTTTGATTAATATTATCCCAGCTGGCTACATGCAGTGATCAAATGCACTCTATTCTAAAACTATTTTTTAAGTTGAGAAGTTAAAAAAAGGATATTAATGTGCATATTTGCAGACTTATAGAATAGAGAAAATCATACTTAATATTGTTTTGGGCAACTATGTGGAAATTGCAGTGCCAAATAGACCACACAAGAATAACCATTTGATTTCAATACACATTACAGTTGTCTCTTTCGCTAAGAATCTTCATGAAATTTCAGTTAATGTCATTTTTATATTTTTCTCTTTATTTCTACTAAGAAGTATTGTAACTATTTATATAAGAATGTGAAAACAATCAAACCAAAAAAATAAAATAAAAATACTGGGCCCTTATTTTAAGTCCATAATGAGATCCTTAAGAAACCATAACAGTAAACTTATATTGAAGTCAGCTGTTCTGTACCTTATATAAATATCTGCCAAAGCAAATACTTCATTGGATTGTTCCTTCTCTCTTATAAATCCTAAAAATATACTTAAACTATTAGCTCAAGAGGAAGGTGATAAATGCATAAGATGGCAATGCCAGAAAGCAGTGATTTTGCTGCTGTCTTAAAGTCGGGGAAAGATTTGATAAAAGAAGAAGCATCTAGAAGAAAAATGTGACATAATGAATGGTAGTAGTCATAAACTTGGGAATAGATTTTCCTAATATCATATGTGAAGATTACATTAATCTACATCCTAGCAATGAGTTAAATTGATGTAAGGACAAAGTTGGAATTTGACCACTAATTCTGATTATTTTGTGCTGATTGATCCATAATTGTTCTAGAAATTGATGATATCTTATCATTCATTCATGGTGACATTTATGAATTTATTCATTCATAAGCATTCATGAAAAGATTGTGTGTGTTCAGTTCCCTCAGGTTACTCAGAAACTAGGGAAGGAAATTGAGAAAGGAAATAAATTGTATTTAATATAATACAATGTGACTGGATACATGTTATAATCCTGGAAGTAGGGCTAAGTAGGAGAGTCAGGAAGGTATTCATGGAGAAAGTTGCTTTGAGCTTCATCTTGAAGGATGTCCAGAAATATTCCTGGCTGGAAAGAGAATTTTATGTAAAGAGAATAACATAAAGAAGCATTTCTTAAGATGTTTTCTGAGAAGAAGATGTCAGATAAAAAAAGATGTCCATACCTAAACATGCTTGACAAAGATTGGTAGGAAAAGCCAAATTTAAGAAATAATTTTGAAATTAAATTTAGTTTTTAGTAATTGATTTGATGTTGCAGAATTAAAAAAAAAATGTAATGGGTGTTGAAGGTAACTCAGGGCTTCTAATTGAAGGTGTCCACTATTTTAAAAGGTGAGGACCAGAGTTCCAATTATGGATAGGCAGATTAAGAACTCAGTTAGTATCTATGATAATGCAGATTCAACCCTGGCCACGCTCAGTGGGTTAAGGATCCAGCATTGTCATGAGCTGCAGTGTAGGTTGCAGATGTGGCTGGATCTGTCATTGTTGTGGCTGTGGTGTAGGCTGGCAGCTGAAACGGTGATTCATCCCCTAAACTGGGAACTTCCATATACTACAGGTGTAGCCCTAAAAAACAAAACAAAACAAAACAAACAAACAAACAAAAAACAACAACAAAAAAAGATGAGGATTGTAAAATGAGGACTAACCTGAGGAAGACGTGCTTGTTGGTGAAAGATAAATTCAGTTTGGGATGGCTTGAAATTTCAGTAGACTGTTGGAAATATATTTTGTAGAATTCAGAAAAGAGAATGTAGTCCAGTGATTTTCAACTAACAGTCCATGACCTTTTCTAAGAGGTCAATAATATGAGAATTTTTCTTCTTTTCTTAATAATAGTATAAAAGTGTAATAAAAAGATATCAGAAAGTAAAGATAAGTATTCTAAATATACCAGAATATATAAGTGTGAGAAAAGTTGTCAATAAATATAATCAAGACTACTTTAAAAAAAATTTTTTTATTCCAAAAAGAATGGAAAACACCTAATTTTAAAACTAGGAGAAAACATTTAACCCAAATATTCTGATTAATGCTATCCATATTTTCTAATAAAAAAAATCAGGAGCAGGATTTTAATAGATTTTCTGTTTACTAAGTTGTATTATCAGAATCAAGGGGCAAGCAAAGCTATGGTTCATAAACAACAGAGAAAACAAGCAACCAACCAACCAGTACTTTATTGTGAGAAAATACAGAGATGAAAACAAAAACCATATTTTTATTTTTCAATATTTATTTTTCTCTAACCAGCCTCAAGACCATAAGAGTATATCAGCAATTTATTTAAATTATTCTGAGTTTGTTAAATTAATAAATACCAAGGAAAGAACCATTTACAAGTCTTTTACAGAGATTATCTTTACCTATATAAAACCTCATTGGGACAGGCTGCAACATGACTATTTAGGAACACTTTAGGGACTATGTATAACTGTTAGATCGTAGAGAAAGGAGGAAATAACACACACACACACACACACACACACACACACACACACGCGCGCGCGCACACACACACACACACACATATATTTACACATACATGTATTTGTGGCCCGAGGCTCCATGGGGCACTCCCAAGTGAATCACGTCTTGAAATAAACCTGTCACTTACTTTAATTTCAATCTGGGGACTTGAGCTGTCCTTCCCTGGGCTATGGATGAAATGGGACCAAGGAGATGCTGAGCTGGTTTTGCTTAGATGTCACTAAAATGGGCGATTCAAGGGGCAATATTCAGCAGTAAAACAGAAATGAAAACTAAAATATGAGTAGCATATCCAAGTCATTTATCAATTTTAAGGCAAAGAAAGAGAAAAATTCATATATGAGGACCCTGGATCAGGTTGGAAGAAGGGGTTTTGAACCAGATGAAACATAATGATTCTCTTGGGCTCTAAAAATGTGGCTACCTCTGCTTTTCGCAAAACACTTGTGACCTTGAAGGATAGGGAGAGGAACTGTGCAAGTAATTCTCAATTCATTGGTTGAAAATGAACATCAGTGATTGCTCAGCAAAACTCAGCAAATCAGCTATTTGCTAACACAGGTTCTAAAGCACTCCAAGTTTAATTTGTTCTATATCATCCCAAGATTATTTATTGTTCACAAACTGCCAGGAGCTGAAAATAAAGCAATGCATGGGCCCACTCTCTGTACTCCTGGAATATTTTAGAGGTGTCAGACTCCAAAAAGCAATAATAACAAAATTAATTTGAATTCACATTATAAGCATACGATCTTGAATCATTTGGGAAAGGATAAAAAGAATGTGGTAAACCTACTATATTGTAGCAGCAATTTGTAGCTCTGAAAAGCATGAGGTTATTGAAGCTGGGCTCAAATGCTACTCCTACTCCCATGCTTTTCCAAATTAAGCAAGCTTCATCTCTGGAAAGTTCTTCAGATGCAAGTATTCATTCAGACAATGAGTGTGGTCTCATTTAACGGACTCATTATCTCTCCGTTTTAGAAATCTGTCTTCAAAGCAGTTGGCAGATTTGATTCCTGGCCAACATACCAAATACTCTTCATGGGAGCTCATAATGTTTAAAACAAAAAAACTTTGGAAGTGTAGTAGATCACGTAGGTACTCTGCTCTTAACTCCTACTCTCCTGGTCTGGACCACACAGTTGAGCAGTGGGTTAGCTGCTTATTAGCCACTCTATAAATACTTGTTGACTCAACGAGTGTGTGTGAGGTTTCATGGTTTGCTAATTGTTTGCCCTCTATAAGTCATATTTCCCCAAATGGAATGTAAACAATGTGATATTCAAAGCAATGATGTTCATTCTCTTTACATATCATCCCTTAGTCTTTTCTTCTAAAATATTCAGAAAAGGAGGGGGAAAACCATCTTTTTATCTTTCAACGTGATTTTTCTACACAAACTGTAGCGAGATGTTGAGTTACTATCAGTAGGCTGCCTGAGAGCCAAACTGTAATAAGTTCAGGAAATGAAGCTCATTCCAACTTACATTTGTAATCATTTTTATGTCTCTTTAGAAGAAGAAAGAAGCTTTGAAAAAAAGAAAGGATGATGGTGATGAAATAAACACAGGAAAGATTTAGTGGAGTTCAGTGAGGACCATATAAATCAGAAAAAAATATTGCTGTCTGCTTGAGGTAGAGAAAGAGAAAGGGAAGACTTTGCAATAAATTCTGCTTGAAATGACAGATGACTACAAAACAGCTTTGTATACATGAGATGGGATTTGACTTGCATTATAAACAAATGCCTTTTATACTTGCATGCTATTAGTCATTGCCCAAATTGGTAGCAGAACCAGCAGAACTGGTGGTTGAATTCAGGTATTCTATCATTCACCCAATGCACACTTGGGATTTGCTTTTAGACAAAGAATTGCTTTTCTTCATGTTGAACTTTACTAAGATAAAACAGACAGTTGTGCTCAGCACTTAAACTGGGTGTGGGGCTCTCTGACATATTTCAACCTTTTGAAGCATAACCTCCCAAGAAGCAGTAGACCAAAACCCACCCTAATATTTTTCTGTATTTTTCTATGATAGGAGCACTATCAAGAGATTTTTGAGAGTAATAAACTCTTTTTTAAAACATTCACCCATATTTGTAAAATTAAAATCCCCCCCAATAGATACTTTTGAATACTGAATATATTAAAAACAAAGTAATGCAGAACCAAGGGTAGAAAGGAGGCTGGGCCTTGCTTTTTAATACTCTCTAAAGCAGAAAGCAGCCTACATCTCGAAACATTCAAAAAGTTAAAATGCAAGTATGAGTATCATAAAATATTTAAATTAATCCAATTTAATATTTTTAATCCTTAAAACTGTGGTGACCACTTGATGTAAATCCTCCAAATTCTCAGTCTCTGCCTACTTGCAGACTTTGCCTTTTCTACTACTTTCTATGTTTTGGGGAGGGTTTAGTCTAATTATATGGTAGCAATATTAACTCAAAAGTAAAAAAAAAACAAAAAAAAACCAAAAAACCCCCAAAAAACCCAATAAAACCCATTCCTCCTCTTGAAGTAAGGAAACACTATAAAATAGCAGTTAAAGTTTTTTTTTTTTCTTTTTTCAATATCCACCCAATTACATTTTCCCCTTATTGGCTTAATAGATCTAATACTAAGTGAAATTCATATAGTGCACCCTAGCTTACTATTCCAGCTTTTTGAACACGCACTGCCTCATTTAGTCTCCACCTTAAGCCTTTGGGGTGGGTATTATCGTCACCATTCTGCAGACAATGAAACTAAGATTCAAAGGGACTAAGCAACTTTTAAATAGTTTTCAAAATTCATTGGATTCATTATAGAGCCATTAAAAATGAGGATTTTGTTGACAATTTAATGACATGGGATAATGCTCATGAAAAAAAAAAAAAAACAGCAGGCCATAAACTATAGTAAGTAGAATCCAATTTTCTCCTTTCTACACTTCAAATTTTCCAGAAAAACATGCACTGATTTTCATAATATGATTAGGCCCATAATAATTTTTACTGTCTCACAAAAACGTTAACCCCATACTATATGCAGTTCCACTACCAGCCAACTTGCTTATTAAAAAACCATTATTAGTACCATAGCTGTGTAAATGTACACAAGTATTTTGGAAAGAATGTACTCAACTTTGCACATGAACAGGTTAACATCTTATTAAAATCATCGGTGTTTTGTTCTTAATTATTTTTTGCCAAAAGGCACTGAATTAGGTGTCCGTCAATAGAAGTGGACTAACTAGAGGGCGTTCATTGTCTTCAGGGAGTCTTACATTTTTCCATACTCTGGGGGAGCATGCAGGAGTCAAAATACCTAAGATTTATTGAATGATTATTTTGTACTGTATTTTATAAAACACTGCAATAGATTAAGCCAGTTAAATATGACAGCAACTCTATGAAATGGGGCTTATTTATTATGCACTTTTACAGCTCGGGAAACTGAGACTTAAGAGATGTAAGATGAATTATCCTTCCTAATCAGGGCAAGTGAATGACAGAGGAACAATCCAAACCCAGATATTTCTTTTTCTAAAGCCTCTGTTCTCAAGATACTAATCCTGCGTGCCTTAAATTGAAGAATGTGTGAGTGACCTTAACCCCTGTGACCTAAACCTCTGCTAGTAATCTTAATTTATTAGCTCTACTTGCAAACTTCATTATTTATTTTAAATTTTAGAGTCGTGTTTAACTCTTGGTTCTGTTGTTGATTAGCTAGCTACTTATCCTAAAGATAGATACAATTTTTCTTTCTTTTGCTGGCTTCCATGAACTAGTCATTTGGAGAACAGTGGAAAGAACTGAGGGGTAAACAAACAATAAATTTGCTCTGTGACAAATTCACAATTCTCTGGGTTTTAATAAATTTTGAAATGTTAAGAGCCATTGGATTAAAAAAAAAAAAGCCATTGGATTTTTACAGTCCAATTAAATTCCTGCTGTGGAATTTATAAGTAGAAAAAAAAATGTTTCAGACAAAAGAATTCTTTTACTCATCAAATACCAGTCATAGACAGTCTTCCTTTTATACCATGGAAGTGGAACTTTCTGAAGATGCTCTCAATTTGAGATTTTGGTTTGGTGATAGGTTGTCTCAGCATTTATCCAAACTGTATTTGAAAAACTAAATTATCCCCTCATCTTTGTGGCAATGAATTCTGACTAAACTTTCTGGAAGGTCATAGATTTTAAGGCTGTAATGTGTTAAGGTAAAAAATGCCACATGTCATGTGGGAACTGAAATGACAACCAAGGGGAAGTAACCAATCTGAGGAGCATTTTCTTGGTCACTGTAACTTTTTTGGTTGTTTTCGAAGTAAAAACACATCTCATGACTTTATTTTATTCAGTCTTTTAGTGAGTATATAATTGCCTTCATATAATAATATATCCTGTCCTTCACATTCGGTTTAGTAAGACACATGATAAAAATCATCTTAGAATTGACAAAGTTAATTTTTTTTTTTTTTTTTTTTTTTTAGGGCCAGACCCACAGCACATGGAAATTCCCAGGCTAGGGGTCAATTGGAGCTATAGCTGCCCTCCTATGCCACAACCAAGCAATGCCAGATCTGATCCGCCTCTGTGACCTATACCACAGCTCACAGCAATGCCAGATTCTTAACCCACTGAGTGAGGCCAGGAATTGAACCCACATCCTCATTGATGCTAGTCTGGTTCTTAACCTGCTGCCCTACAACGGGAACTCCAGCAAAGTTTTTTTTAAATATTTCACTTATATATTTATTTGCCTTGGAGAGGCTGGCCATCATTGCTTCTGTCCGCTCCTGTTGCTCCTTTTTGATACTTTCACTCAAGTAGAATAACGTAAGTTGCCCCATCTTTATGTTTTATATGAATTGTATTCCTATTGTGTACAATAAAATGTTATGCTAGATTCTGTGACTTTGGGATCCCAAACTGCAAATGCAATGTGCCAGGATTCTCAAATATGAGCATGTTTTGGTTACAAAGTAATTCACCCCAAGTTTCCTTAAAGATTATGCTTTTTAATGCATTCATAGTCTTAAAAATTAAACTTTACAAATTCCGAAGAATGTATAAATATAGAAATACTTGTAAATAACTGAAAATGATTCATTGTGAATATTCATTGTAAATATATTACTAGGATTTTTATAGGAATTGCATTAAAACTATAGATTAATCAGGCAAGCGTCAACATTTTTACCATGTTCAGGTTTCCAAATCATTAAAATGATTATATCTTTTCATTTATTTATATTATCTTTGTTTCCTTGTGTCAGTGCTTTGTAATTTTTAGTTTACAAATACTGTAAATTTTTTGTTAGATTTACACTTGATTTTTGAGTGATTATCAATGCTATTGGTTTTAACTTTGGTTTCCATGTTTTTATTGCTATATATAGAAATACAATTGATTGGTAGATTCCTGGAACTTTCTGTGTAGATGATTTGCAGCATAATCTGCAAATAGAGAAAGTTTTATATCTTCCATTCCCATTTAAGTGTGTTTTATTTTCTTTCTTTTCCTCATTAACTGTCTAGAAGTTGCAGTATTATGTTGAATGAGTGGTGAGAACTGACACCCTTGCCTGATCATCGTTTTATGAGGAATGCAGTCAGTCTCTCATTATGAAGCACGGCATTAGCTGTAGATTATTGGTTTTCTTTTTTAAACTTAGTTTTGAATTATTATAACCTTAGAGTTAGCAACTTTACATTAATTTTATAATAAGTAAATGCTAAGAATTTTTGTTCCCAGATTTCAGACATTAGGATAATAAACATGCACCTGCCTCCTGGCAAGACTTGTAGTTTCATTCCCATCTCCAAACTTGGTGGTGTCTTAATTTCAAGTGAGATGCAGTAAAGTAGAAGCGGTAAGAGTGTTGAACACAGAATCAATCTCACAAATCATATCGCCCAGCTTTAACTCTCAAGAGGGATGAAGAATTAGTTTCTGATCCTGTTAAAGTTTGTGACAGTTAACCTTGCCAGAGTGATATTGTATGACAAGATTTGGAATGTAATGTATTAATTCCAAGTTGGGTCAGTTATCTAAGTTTGAAGGGTAGAAGAATGGAAAAAATAACTCTTTCCTGTTAAAAAGAAATTCTATTCTGAATTTCTTCTAGTAGTATGCATGAAAATCATCATGCCTAAAAAAAAAATCTTCCAAGTACTATATATACATTTATTGCTTATATATTATTAGTTGCAATTTCTTAAAATTCATGGAACCTATAATTTTATTGAAGAATCACCAGACATGTATTTTAGTATTTTTAAATTTACATAATTCACCCTAAGTTTATAGAGATAACATATATTTTAGGTAAGTGGTAAGCAAACCTTCACATTTAGATAAGTATCAGATATAGTTACGATTGTAAAATCCCTTTTTTTCAGCAAAAGCTAATGTAGTTCCTTGTTGCTAAACAAAATGCCTTGAAAAGCTATATTAACTTCCTTTCTGAGGTAGATATCGAGTGTTTTTTTGAAAGTTTAATGTACAAACTTCCAGTTATAAAGTAAATAAGTTTTGAGGATGTAATATATAGCATAGTAACTATAATAAAGAAACAAATAAATAGACTTAAGTCAATTACTTGTGTGATAAAATGTGTTCACTTAGAAGTGGGCTATAATATCTAATTTATAATACAAACCTGTATTCTAAATACCTTGTAGGTAATATGTAATTATCTCTTTTTGTATTAGTTATTCATCTATATTTGGAGGTCAAGAAAACATAAAATCTTTTTCAAGACTCACTTTTTCATACATAGTTACAAATTTTTTTTCTCATTTTGATCTCTTTCTAGACAATTACTTGCTGATGTAAACCCATAATTTTTGTTTATGATAAATACTCATTGACTGCAAATTGAATTAAACTGTTTTTCATAGTCATGCAGATGTTTGGAAATGTAATAGTAAGTTTTTTTCACTCATTATAGGAATTTTAATGCTATACATACTATTCTGTGAGGAATGATCTGGAAAACACTAGACTTTTGGAAATCAGAGCATGTTTGTAGTTGTACTATTTGTTCTACTAACAACAGGGTGAAGAGATATGAAGGAGACCATCCCCCAATGCCTGCCAGCAAATAAAATAAATAAAACTAATTTTCTAGGTCTAGTTACCTCAAAAACAATTTAAAGGGTTGAACCATAAAATTTGTTTGATTCTCTTCATTTGAATTATAAATCAAAATTTTGCTTTATGCAAAAATTTTCCTGTCGTATCTAATAAATTTAGAAAAGACTCAAAGAGTATCTGGAAAGATAAGTCCTCTGATTTTAGGAGTAAACTTCTAGTTTTAATATTAGCTGGATAATGGTAATGATGATAATGCCATTTGAAATATTTTACACTAAAAAAAATCTTTTGTATATTTAAAAAATACATTCACCAAAGAAACTTAACATAAGACAGACTATAAAGTATAAACAAATTCTAGAGTTCTCCTTGTGACACAGAGGAAATGAATCCAACTTAATACCCATGAGGATGCAGGTTCAATCCCTGGCCTCGTTCAGTGGGCCAGGGATCTGGCACCGTGAGCTGTGGTGTAGGTCACAGACATGGTTCGGATCCTGTGTTGCTGTGGCATAGGCTGGCAGCTGTAGCTGTAGCTCAATTCAACCCCTAGCCTGGGAACTTCCATATGCTGCAGGTGCATCCCTAAAAAGCAAAAATAAATAAATAAATAAACAAAAAAGCAAATTCTACTCATAGATGATGTCATTTTAACCTTTCTTCCTAATGTCAGTATTGATTGCACAGTAACAACCCTTAGTGAAGAGTGCTTCCAGATATCTAATATTGTATTTAATAAACACTATCCTGGAAAATCTATGCAGATTACTAATAAATTCTTAACAACCCTGTGGTAATCTTTCATGCTGCATCTAGTATTTCTGGGTCTTTGCTTTGCAGGCACATGGTAAGAATGTCCTTTCAGACTCCACCACAGTTGGGTGGGGCCCTACAGTCAGGGCTCACTGATACATTGTGAGTGGAAGTAACATGTGTCACTTCTGGACTGAACTATTTATTTGTGGGAGCTCTCTCCCTCAGCTTTAGCTAATCACAACTTTTTAGATAGTGGTTTCTCTATGAGGCTGTGTCACAGAATGAGCAGATATGATTTGGGAGCAGATATGATGAAGTCTGTCAATTCATAACAGTTACGTAGCCTGAGTAAGAAACAACCATTTAAAAAAAATACTAAGGTTTTTTTTTTTTGTTTGTTTGTTTGTTGTTGTTGTTCCTATAGCCTAACCTAGACTAGCGATAACTGTCCTGTTTTACAGATTAAAATAAAGAACGCAGGTAGCAAGAGGGAGAATTAAGATACAAACTCAAGTCTATTTCCAAAATGCACACTCTTCCATACAGCCTACGGTGGCAGTAGACATCCTATGTCTTATGTATCATTTGGATTTGCAGTCACTCAGTTTTACAGCCCTTGTGAATACTTCAGGTGATTTGGTATGGCTGTATAACACTAAGGTCATTTCTCTCTGAATGCATTAAAACATATTATTTTTCAGGGACTTAAATTCATAACTCTGCTCCTGTTATGATTTTGCATAAGGAGAGCATTGGGAATTATGTAGAATAACATTTCATGGTTTTGATGTTGCATAACTCCCAGCTGCTGACCATATGAAGAAGCCACATAAACAATTTCAAATACACAATAGAGGGTTTTATTAAAAATATGTGAGCTCTGAGAATGACCAAACACTGGTACAAATTCTTAAACTTTTTGGTTTGATTTAAAGTATGTAATAAACTTCAGCATAAGGGCTTAGTTATAATGTTCCATGTCTTTGTTTAAAATAATATTTTCATTAATAAAAAATGTTTCATTGTTCTTTTAATCTATTTTCTATTAATAATTCATAAGTTTTGGGTAAAAGTGGACATTCTTTGTGCTACATGAGTCAAATTAGCTTATACACAGTCTTTATTCATTTTGCACAGAAGTACTACAACAAATAATGACTTATTAGATGGTAGTTAGAATAAATGATTACCCAATTTTTATGGTATGTCCATTTTTAAATAATTAAAATTGGATTTAATCTCCACAGATCTGACACAAATCAAGTGACTATTTATGACATTTTAGTATTGTATTATACCTGTAACTACAGACTTTACTGATTTAATGTTTTGACTATAAGCAAAATTATTGATTTTACTCATTTGACTGTCAATAGGAAGTAACCAAGGACATCTTAATCCAAAGTCTAGAGTCAAGAGATTCAATTAAAATGTAAAATATTCCAAGAAGTTAAAAAAAAAATGCCATTTGGATCCAACCTTCATAAGAGAAAGTGTTTTTCCTAAAGGGAAGTACTCTAAAAATTATGTGTTCTGAAGCATGACCAAAAGGCTGGCCTAAGAACATAATTTGGATTTAAAAAAAAAAAAAAATCCTGATCTTGAAAGTATCTTTTATCCTCTAAGTGGATTTCTTTTTTTTTTTTTTTTTTTTTGTCTTTTATGTCTTTTTTGTCTTTTCTAGGCCCACACCCACATATAGAGGTTCCCAGGCTAGGGATCTAATCAGAGCTGTTGCTGTCAGCCTACACCACAGCTCACAACAACGCCGGATCCTTAACCCACTGAGCAAGGCCAGGGATCGAACCCGCAACCTCATGGTTCCTAGTTGGATTCGTTAACCACTGAGCCATGATGGAAACTCCAATTTCTTCTTCCTTAAAAAATGTCATAAAATAGTATAATAAAATCCTTCTAGTATTACTATATCCAACATAAATATCCTTGGAGAACATGTAATTATACATTTTGAGTTTTTTAAAAACATTAAGAGTAAAAGGTAAGACATAATCTAGGAGCTATCAATTCCAAACAGTGTAACCAAAAATGGACTAGTACTCAAGAGTATATAAAGGAACAAATTTCAGGAAAAAAGTCAATATGATAAAATAGAAGCAACTCCTCAACATAAAATATGAAAAACATGTGTCTAATAAACATGACCATGGAATTTCAAATTAAACCATAATTGATATCATCTTATACTTTACAGTATAACGAAGAATGGAAAATGGAAAGGCCCTCTAAGAGTATACATTCATAAACATGCAAATAACAAGAATTCATGTACAATGCTGGTGAAGTGTAATCAATGCCTCTACACTGAGAAACAATTTGGCATTATTTTGTGAAGTTGAATAGGTAGATGTCTTACATTCAAACAATTTCAGTTCTAGAAAAATACCATGATATCCTCTAGCATTATGTTCCAAGAGGCATATACAAGAACATTTACAGAATTGTTTATAATACCAAAACATTGAAATAACTCAAAATATCTGTCAACTTAAGAAGGGATTATTATATGATACAAAACAGCTGTGAAAATAAATAAACCTCGTCTACATAATATCTCAACAGAGCTGTAGCTTATAAACATAAAATGTCATATAAGAGAAAGTTATAGCAGAATACATACTTTCTGATATGATTAAAATAAAGTTAATAAACTAAGTTCTGTATTGTTATGGAACACCTATATGTGCTAAATGCATAAGGAAAATAACCCGTCACTATCGTTAAATCAGTACAAAGAATCAGAAATGTACAGCAATATGACACACCTTTCACTGAAAGACCTCTTGCTAATGTGCATTTTCAATGACCTTTTTAGTTGTATAATGCAAGGCCATGAACTAAACTTCCAAGTAATTGTTAATTTAAAAAATTTAATCAATGTGCAGTTTCTACATCTAAATCAACCAATATTTCTTATTTAATTTAAAGGGATGCCTTACACTGTTTTTATTATGGGCCCTTGAACCCTCTAGTGGAGATTGTATTTGTTTCAACTCTGTGCTTGTTTTACAAGTGGTTTTACAACTAATCACTTACCTATCCCACTTGGCTATCTCTGAAATGACAATTGTATGTTCGCGAAGAGAAAGTGTATAATGCAACCACTTTCAAGGAATAGTATGTCATGGATTTTGATGCCCTCCTGGACCAAGCCAGCCTCTTCTCCCACCACAGCTATTCAGCTCCTCTGAACCATTCTCTCTGCTTCTTCTACCCTTCCTGCCCTTCAGTGTTTTCTCAACACAGAGGTCAGAGTAACTAGCTTAACACAGACATCAGATTATGTCACACTTCCTTATTTAAAAATCCTTTAGTGGCCTCTGGCTGTAGCCAAATGCTTTACAAGGGCCTCCCAGACCCAACATGATTTAGGCCCTATTCTCTAAGTCATCTGCTCTTTTTCATGCCCATTTCTGTTTGCCCTCGCCGCCTTTCTATTCTGCTAGACATGCTCCTACAGCAGGGCCTTAATACTTGCTGTTTATTCTGCTCAAAATGCTCTTCCTATGAGAACTCTGCAAGACTTGCTGCCTCACATCCTTTGGTCACTTAGTTATCACTTTCTCAGCAAGACCTTCTGCTGACCAATCAATTAAAACCTTCAACTTATTATTATCCATGTGTGTATGTGTGTGTGTGTATGTGTAGGATTTTAAAAACTTATTCCATTTATTTATTTGTCATTTCCTTTGACTTCTAGAATCAAGTTTAAAGGCAAGAACATCTTATTTTCTCCCTTCCCCTCGCCCTTCTTTTCTTTCTGTATTAACAATGCTAATGTCCATGCTGCTGCACACGTAGTAGCCCTTATTTTGAATGAATTATTCCTGGAATTTCTGGTATTAGGTTTGAGGCACTCACTTCATAAAACCCATTGTAAAAAAAAAAAAAAAAAAGAGGAAATATATATTAAGAAGGTAACTTATAAAACATTTAAACCTCCTTGATACTTGTGATTCCAGGAGGAGGGAAGCCCTATGGAATGGTGGCAGTGCATCAAAGACACCCAATAAATGTGAATTGATTGAAAGGATCCTGGCGCACAGGAGAGGTAAATGTCCTTGGGAAAAGGGAAAATTCTAGAATAAGTTTCAAATGACCTCGTACTCTAAGACATTGCATAAGACGTAATAAAAATTTCATTCAGACTAGTGGTTTTATTTGTAATTTAGGTTTACATAAAGGGTTTCTGCACAGTTCAAGCTTCTTTCTCTTTTTCTTTTTCCAAATAATTTTCATTGCAAGATGAATTAATTTGTTTAAAACAGCAACATTTTTGTTTGCCATTTCTGCTTCAAGTGGAATTATGAACAGTACAAGGAAATCAAAAGTATAAATTTTGTCAAGCTTGTACACGTATTGTTTTTGTTTCCTGCAACTTTGAAAAGACCAACCAACAGAAAGTTTAAAAAAAAAAACTAACTAAAAAAAAATAGGAATAAACACTTAATTTGTCATATTTGACTACCTACTGGTCAGATGTTATTTTCTTGGATATACTAAGTACATGTAGACTGTAACCTCTCTGAGAGTAGGAATATTGTTTACTTTGTTCATTGGTTCTTTTAGTAAATTTCTGTTGCAATAAATGTTGCATAGCATTTCTTGCACAATTCTCAGTGACATCTATAAAAACATTTATTTTTTTTTGTCCAGGTTATATGAGGGCTATGGTCATCCAAGGCTCAGCTGGATCTTGCTGGGCTCTGCTAAGCTGTGTATAGCTTCTCAGGCCAGATCAAAGAGATACAGGAAAGGTGGAACCATTCTCTGGGATGTGCTTATTGTAGAAAGCAGACCACATGGCCAGGACATTTAGCACAACTTTTGAAGATTCTGCTTGGATGAAGCACATAATTGACTCACTCACTATATTTGCCAGGATAAGTCACATGGACAAGATTCACAATGGAATGAGGAATCACAGTACAACTGCAGGTTTCATGGTAAGTCTGAGCATGGACAGTTCACTTTACAGGAGGAATGAATGCCTGGAAACAATAATAGTGTCTATCACAATGATAAAACCCAAGCAACTAAAACAATGTCTTTTCCATTAGTGTATACTGAGTGTGTATTTTTAAGACATAACAACTGATTTTTTTTTCGATTTCACACCAAAACTTAGATACTAATAATAAATAATTTAACAATCAGTTAAGATTAGGAAACATACATTTAAATATGTGTATATATATATATATATTTTTTTTTTTTTTAATTAGGAAAATCAAAGGCCATTGATCTACTGTACTGGTCTACAAAGTTGAATATACACATACCCCAGGATATGTGAAAGCTTTTCAGTGGGTATGGTGGGGATCAGTTGATATCAAATCCCCAACTTTCATGTTCTTTTTTCCTCATACTGTTCTTCCTAAGAAAGCACTTCTTGTCTGCCAGTTCCCTTATCTCCTATCCCATTTTACAATTGCCATTCTATCATATTAAAAAAAAAAAAAAAAAGGCATATTCCCTTCCCATGGAGAATCTTTTCAGCCCAGGGTCCAAAAATCTCCAGGGCATCAAACAAAGGAATGTGTTTATCAGTAAAAGCAAAGCAAAGAGAGCTTCATGGGGGTCTACATCCAATTTTATCCCTGTGACCCACTACAGGCAAGGTTCCATGCCATTACTCACTTTCTCTCTTAACTAGCTATCTTAGGACTGAAATGCAAAAGTGGGGAGGTTTATAGATCGGTATGATAATGTTAAAAATAAAGTCTGATTCTTCTTGACAGGAAACAAAATTGATTTGTTAATTGATTTGACAATGAGGACTGACTTTTTGTCAAGTGGATTATTACGGTGACATTTCCTGTAAATTGAATGAGCTAAATTTGCTGCTCTAAGGTTATAATATATTCAGGAAAACATATCCTTCATTACTATTTAAGTTATAGTAATTTTTATATCAAATTTAAAGCGAACAAGAGGGTACACGGTATTTCAGAATTTTTTTTTAATATGATGTATAATGAAAAATATTTCGTCTGGACTGTGGAGACAGGAGGAAAATGAACTCCAGTGTAGTATGAATACACTGAAGATGTATATTGTCTAATTAACAATTATACGTGAGGCTGGCCCTAGATATTGCAAAAAGCTAAGGATTTCTAATAAACCTCTAAAATTTCCACACACAAAACGAAATATGGGTTTTGTGATTGATACCTTGGAAGGTTTTATGTTGATAAGCTGTTATAAGAGTAGGTCTCCCAGCTACTATGAAATAAGCACAGGAAATGCAACATGATAATAAGGATCTAAATGTTATAATGGTTATTCTTTTGCACCTAAATTATGTAGTCACTCGTCATTCACAGAGTCTGCATTCACACATGGTAAACCACAATTGCGGAGGTGGAAGGGTGTGTTTTGAGGGTGTAAAATAAATCATTTCAGGGCTGCAATGACTGAATTGCTGCTCAGCACCACTTACTTCAGTTACCAGAGCTGAAGTGAAGGTGTGGTCGAACAATCAACCTCCTGAAAATTAAGAATATACGAAAGAATTACTGTCTGTAAAGCAGTCTGAACTGTATGTGTTATAAAGTTGACTGGCTTAGACTACTAGTACTACTTTTTTAGCCATACAGCAGTTCTTTTGTTGCAAAAGATGTACTTTACATCAATCATTGTCCAGCAAAATATTGAGGTTCTGAACTAAATTTTAAAATACATTCTTGGGCGTTCCCATTGTCCTCAGCAGGTTAAGAACCTTACTAGGATCCATGAGGATGTGGGTTCAATCCCTGGCCTCACTCAGTGGGTTAAGGATCTGGTGTTGTCACAAGCTGCTCAGATCTCTTGTTGCTGTGGCCGCTGTGGTGTAGGCCAGCAGCTGCAGCTCCAGTTTGACCCCTAGCCTCTGGAAAGTCCCTATGCCATAGGTGTGGCCCTGAAAAGAAAAAAAAAAAAATTAATCAATTATTTAATAGTCATTCTTGGAAATTATGTTACTTCCTTATATGCTATTTAAAACTCTGATTCTGATGACATTTAGTCACACAATGACTGTATACACATGATTCTAAACATCTACAAATAAAGGGAAGCTCTTGATGCATATTGCCGTATGCCCTATATCCAGATGTAGCCCAGGTATTTGCTCTAAAAAAGTGAAGGTAATATTTTAATTTTATTTTAGTATCACTTGGACACAACATAGAAAATTTTTAAAAACCTTATAACAAAGACCATCCTTTAATTTTGATTTAAGCAGTTGTGAAGAAATGACTCAGGGACCATGTTGGTAATGAAAGACAGAAGGTAAAGGCCCTCTTCCAGTACTGCTGTAAGTCACTTTCATTTGGTTTGGAAACCTGACTTCACTTTTCTATATTTTTTTCCCCCTCTACATTTAACAGGTATGTTATTTGAAGGGAAAATATAAGGTCCACAGTTATTCCTCAATGTAAAATTAAATTCAAATTAAATATATTAAATGTATTTTCTAAGTCGAGATGATTCAGTAAGCTGTTGACCCATTTTCTTAATTATATTTTTTTAGTTTTTTCTACTTACTCTATCCTGACTACAGTGTTAAGGCTTTTGGGGTTTTAAAGATAAATCAATTAATTCTCCTTTAAAATTGACATGTTAAATTAAAGGATATTGCAACAAATGGCTTATTATATTGATTAGCAAAGTTTTTAAATATTTTATTATATTTTTATCCAGTTACCATCAAACTAGCTGAGTATATTGGAAGCAAATACATAGAGAAAAATTTATTAATTTATTTGTTCATTGTTGTCTGTGTGATAGCTCTCTACTCCCAGATGCCCTCTCTGCCTTTCTTTGCCCTACTTTGTGTCCCAAAAGTCTGAAGCCAATGGGCTATATTACTCAGCCCTCTTACACTTTGGCTTCCAATTATGTTTGGTTATTTCAAAGGAGTTTCTCAAGCTGGGCGCCAGTGATATTTTGGGCTGAATAATTTTTTCGTTGTTGTAGGGGGTCTCTCCTGGGCATTGTAAGATGTTTAGCAGTACCATTGGCCTCTACCATTTAGATGTTAATGACATCTCTTTCAGCAGTGGCATCAGAAATGCCTCCAGATATCGCCAAACATCCTGTGGGAGTAAAATTTCCCCTGTTGAGCACCACTGGTTTAATAAGAAGCAACAATAGAGGATGGAAGAGGGGGAGAAAGAGAAGTGATCAGTGTACCTAAAGGCACCCCAGCCCGGGGCAGGTAATGGCTTTGCCAGTAGTTTCATTTTTCTGTTGTGATTTTCATCTGGAAGCCCTCTTCTAAGGCTGTATTTCTCACGGGATTCTCATAAGAGTAACAGCATTCTCTGTCCTTGACATATTAGTTCCGGGGGTGGTAACGCCTCTCCACTGCCTCTCCATTGTTGCTAGTACCTGGGTGAATCACCAGCCCTTGTTTATTCTTTAAACTCTCACACTCCCTTAGACAATTCCTTTATTAAACTCTCTTCAGGCTATTTCCTGCTTAAATCTTGACTAATAAAATACATCTTTTTGAAGATGCATTTTGTATCCAGTAAGCATAGTGTTTTTGCTAATCAGTGTATAGATGTACACATACATTCTTTTTTAGATTCTTTTCCATTATCGGTTATTACAAGATATTGCATATAGTTCCCTGTGCTGTACAAGTAGGTCCTTGTCATTTATCTATTTTATATATAGTAGTGTGGCCTCTGTAATCCCAAACTTCTAATTTATCCCTCCTGTCCCTTTCCCCTTTATTAACCATAAGTTTGTTTTCTATGCCATAGGACAGATTTACGATCCTCGAAGACATCTATTCATATAGGCATGACTTACCCAGTGGAGGTTAAAAATAGAAATATACTGCTTAGCTGGGTCAGTGTGGCTTAAAAGCAAGACACGCGCTCATGGTGCACCTATTAAGGCCACAATATTAATTCTAGACTTTACCCACTAATAAAGATGGAGTTTATTTTTTAAAAAATGGAATTTCTAATACACTTCCAGGTCTGATCTGGATTTGTCCATAACTTTGATGAGAATGAGTACATAGAATTATCTGAGGTTGAACTTGAATACGAAAAATGATTGTCGCTCTTTCATTTATTCACATATTTAACTTTTAGCTATTGATAATTTACTAGATGATTAATATCAGGTACTGATGATATACCAGTGAATAACATAAATACCTTGATCTCATAATACTGACATACTAATGGACATCGACAGGCATAATTCTTCATTCGTTTGCACAGTGCTTTTCCTATGAGAAAAAAAATTAATGGAAGAAGATCCCAGTGAAAATGCCATATCGAAGTCTTTGCTTGGCCATAATTTGGTCATAAATAATCTGTGGCTTCTATTTACATTTTATTATTCTTTTGAGTTTTGAGACTACATCAGATTGTGGAAAATTCCAAAATGAGGTAAATTTGGGTTTTGGTGGTGTTTATTACATTTTAGTGTTCTTCATCTTCATTCCCCCTGAAGGCATTTTCCAGTGGGAAAACAGCATAAAGAATTAGACATATTGGAGTTCTCTGGTAGCCTAGCAGTTCAGGATTTGGCGTTGTCACTGCTGTGGCTTGATTCGGTCTGTGGCCCAGGAACTTATTTATTGCAACAAGCACAGCACAAAAAAAAAAAAAAAAAAAAAAAGAAATTGGATTATTACAGTTTTGGGGGTTGGGGCCTGTTATATTTGGATCTGGAGTCTGTCACTTATTGATTGTATATTTTGATACTCAAAGGTCTAGAGCTTCTGTTTCCATGTCTGTAAAACGGTGTCAAGAGCTGAGACTATGGCTGAGAAGAGACCAGCAGGACAGTGTCTATCACTGTTCTCTTCCTCCCAACCTCCCGCAGCTGCTGGACTCCCTCAAGTGCTCTGAGAAGCTATAAGAGATTGGTTGAATATGCACTTCCAAGGTAATATTTGGATTTTTAATGACAGTTTTTTTGGGGGGATAGCTAAACTTTCTCTAGCACTACGTTAAGAGCTTAAAATATGAACAACTGAAAAAATAATACTCTGCTTTTCTATATTTTCTAGGAAATATTATGTATTTCTTCTCTTTTTCACCCACTATACAACCTCACTGAGTTCTACTAAGTTGATGTCTCAGGAAAAAATTAGAATATATTAGCAAAAAGTGAAAGTCTCCTTCTGAAAGTGAGGTTTTCCAGACCGACTCATTTATTTTGTGGCAGAGATTACCATCACACGTCCAGGGCTTTGTTTGCCTGGAGTCAATTCCTGTGGTTCCCATAGTTGGAAGGGAATCAGAAGAAGTGGGAAAGACAGATGTTGACCAAGGCTAACCATTGGTTGGCAGCAGCAGCTTCACATGTTTGAAATCACATTGTGGTTTTTTCAGTTTGATTCTAATTGTCTGTTCAGCCTAAACACTTGCCACTCTTGTGAAGCTAAGGATCAGAAAGGCCGGTGTTCATGAATGTCATTTTGCTTTAACACCTCACTGTTATAACTAATGCCTTGCAAAAATATCCCAAAAGAAGGAGCATGTTGTCATGGTACTTAGGAAATGTTTACAGTTCAGGGGACCATTGCAAATTTTAGAGATCAGTCTTAGGGTTTCACTTGCTTTACCTAAGGGAAGGTAAATCTTACTCTTCCGGAAAATGTGTGGGTAATTCTTACCAGCCATGCCACTGAAAGCCAAATATATTTCTCTTGAAAGTTACCCATAGATTAATCCGCTGCCCCTCAATCCCTATTTCCGGGAGGTTTCCCTTCTTCAGAAGCATGAACTCAAATAGAATATGGATTCTTAAAGTGCAGTCAGAAGGGCAGTTCATATCTAAGCTTGGCTCTCTATTTGCTGTGTGGCCTTGAGCAAATCCCCTCACCCCTCTGAGCCTTGTTTTCTGATTTGTAACTGACCATTGCCAAGAACTGTGAAGAGGCTGATATTTTACCCCAAGTTTAAGCAATGCATTAGCTTGTCCATTTTCATGGACTCTGGCAGAAGACACGAAACTACTGGATTAAAGGGGAAGAAAAAGTTTATTACTCACAGCAATAACAGTTGCCAGATAATCATTTTCCTGTGCCTTTTCTCCAAGCCTCAGTTCCCATAAGGCAACACAAGGAGGGCTTTTGAGAATCCCGCAGAAGGGACTTTTATATTAACATTTACTTAATAATTAAGTTTTTTTTAAAGAGTATTTTCATGCTCCCTCTCAGTTTTTGCTTTTATCACTGAATATAGAGATTGCCTAGGTTTTCTCTTCTTTTGCCAGGTTTAGTCAGGGAACTTACCTGGTTCTTCAAATAGGAGCAAGACTGAGAGGGTGTAAATATTCCTTATAAACTTCCAAACTGACCAACATTTTTGCTTTAGTCGTACCTGATGCCTCCGAGTCCTAAGCCTTACTGGATTCGGTGGCATGAGAGCCTTACTTACTGGCTTCTTGCTTGTAGACCTAAGTTTTATTTTTCCCCAGTCTTCTAGACCAAACACTACTTTCAGTCCATTTTCTAGCTTCTAGAATTTTATTGACATAACACTTTGGGTTGTTAATGCTATTCCCTTTTCCTTTGTCCTTGTAGGTTTATACTTTTTTGTTCCTTCACTCTCATTTAAATGAATTTTCAGGGAGAAGTGTAACTTATTAAAAAATTCCTACAACCGTGGTTTTAGAAGTCTATGTTCCGAGATGTTGCAAGTGTTTTCATTCTCGTTCGAGTCCTAGGTTATTAGCTTGTACAAACAAACTTAATATAAATGGTTCTATGGTATTTAATTATTTTTTCCCTAACCTTTTTTCTCCCCAAGAGGTAAAAACTTACTTATTTTGCTGTGGAGACTTATGACACACTTTTTCTGAATTCTTAAAAGGATCATAATTATTTAATCTTCAAGGTGAAGCTAATATCATGTGATCTTGTGTAAAATTCTTGTCCTCTTTCCCCTAATTGGCTGCACTGTTGTTTGATTTCATTTCTCTGATACATAATAAATGTCAGGACTTTTGTAAATATTCAATGTGACACTACACATATCAAATAATTTGGAAATAGCAAAATATTATATAAATGTTAAAGATTAAGGAAAACAACTATGCATAATTTAAACTTTTTAAAAGGTGCTATTTTCATCATTTTGGTTTGTGTCTTTGTATACTATCCAATTTCCTGATATTCTTCTTGAAATATAAAGTTCCAACCTAGATGTAGTACCTTTAGATGAGACTTACCAATGCCAAATACACTGCTCTCTTTTTTTAATTCATTCCATTAACATGTTTCATTCCAGTATTTTGTCAGCTTTTGAAGTGTATGTGGAATTCCATTTTAACAAGTATCATTTTAATGCCAGTTCTCCAAAGGGGAATATTTCTAGGTTCCAAAACACATGAAAAGGGAGTATGACAGTTCCAATACTATTTCACTGACTTGGATACAGTAATCTGTATTAAATTAAAAATTTTGTTTACAAGATATATTCAGAAATTCTTGTCTACCTAGTAATATTTTAAATGTAGACCTTGTTCTCTATAAAGTATTAGGTATAACAGATAATTGAAAAGAATAGAAATTGTTGTTTAATATTGTAACATATAGAACACATCTAGGCTATTTACTATCCTAACAATAGAAATATCTGGTGATCTGAAACATTTTGTGTTGCAAACCTACCACACCTCAAAAGTGGTTGAGGAGAGCCTCAAAAGGATTCGGGGCTGTGGCAGTTTTAAAATTTGGTGACAAATTATTTGATGTGATGCTTATCTCATCATGATGTAGGGTCTATATCACCTCTCCTTGAACCTGGGCAATCTTATGACTTCTTCAACCAATATAATATAGTGCATGAGCTCATGAAAGACCATACAGCTTCATCTTGTTATCTGGAACATGCCTTCTTGGAGCACTGAGTCATCATGTAAGATGACCTACTACCCTGAGGTTGCCATAAGGAAGCCCATGTTACATGGAAAAGCCACATAAAGACATTCTGGTTGACAGCTCCAGCTAAAACCAAATCTGAGCCATCCTAGCCTGGCACACGATAAATAAGTGAAATTGCATCCAGATGACGCCAGTCTCCAGCCAGTCAAGTTACTTCAACCATTGCAGTCTTCTCATCTCTGACCTCAGACATCAAGGAGACAAGTCATCCAACTTGTGCACGTCTGAATGTCCAACCCATAAAGTTGTAAGCATAATAAAGTGATAACTGTTTTATGTTACTAAACTTTGGGATTTGTTTTTCAGCCAAAGATCTCCAACTAAACTTAAATCAGAAAGGTCCTTGAAGAATTTCATTCTTTGCTACATAATTTTTTTAAGAATTTATCTTTGGATAAACCATTTTGCAAAAGTCAAGAGAAACATAACAAATTACCTTCTGAAATCAGAAGATGCACTCTAATGCTGTCAGTCATGTTTAATAGTGAATGTGTTGACTATCCTTTCTTTCTGTTTTTTGCTTTATGTGAGCATATTTTGCACTTTAAAAAATTTAGAGCCTGTTTTAAATATATTTACTTTTCTTATGTATAAGAGACATTATTATTTTAATAATATTATTTCACAGATAGTAGAATGAAAATGTATCAGAATGGTAATGGATCACAAAATAAGTTTCAAAGAGAATTCAGTCAGGGTTAGAGACGGCAAGTTGGAGCTGGGACATATTCTCAAGAATATATCTTTATTGGCATTGTTTGGTCTCTCATGTGCAATTTTTAATTTACAAAGTACTCCTTACCTGAAACTTTTTCCCCTTCATCTTTCCTTATGTCCAACTTATCATTTCTTGAATACTCAGAAGTACAATATTCTTTACATTCAGAATGCTTCTCTGAAATTATGCATACCTTTTTTAGCACATTAAAAAAACTTTAATATCTGTGTCAAAAATGATAGGAAAAAACCCCACTAGATGTCATTTATGTCCTTTGCAGTGGCTTATGGCAATTAATGATGTAGCTAGAGAATTTCACATAAGTTTATGTTCAATAAACTTGAGTTAGACATTGTCATTTAGAAATAAATGCTTTAGATATGCCTAGGGTAGATATGCTCATTCAAAAATAAAAAAATTCAACTTGGATTATTCAGCTATTTTTGAAATGAGAGAAATTCAGTTAAAGGAATTCCCAAATAACCTTTATGCTTCCAGAGTGATAAAAGATGATTAACTCTTAAGAGTCCTCCTGACTGAAAGTAAGCAAACCATTTATAAAAACTTGGGCTTCGTAGTAAGTTACAGTTTGAATATTAGTAATAATACCTGCAGGAATTCTTACACATGGCAGGTCACTCTTAATATGTAGCTTAGGCCATCATCATTAACATCCTTTCTAAGGATATACATTCTAAGAATGCCTATTTTAGAAGAAATAAAGTTATATCCTTATCAAGGAATTCTTGGCCCCTCAGAGAATGTAAACACATAACATTATTTAAGCCTCACCATACCCAGGAATGGGTATACTACATCAAGTTTAAAGGTATGGAAAACCAAGAATAATAATAGTTGAGTCCTATATACATAAGCAATAGTTTAAGTGCTTTATATCTATTAGCTTATTTAATTCTTAGAACAACCATATGAGGTAGTGTTATTTTCTTCAATTTATAGATGAGTCAAATGAGTCCAAAAGAGTTCAAGTATATTTTACAAAGTCATCTAGTCAAGTAGTAAATATGGAATTTAAAGCAAATCAGACTTGTTTCTCAATCTGTATTCTTAATATTATGCTCTAAAATTACTAAGGTCTGTACTTAATTAGATCAGTTAAATCTTTCCTAAGAAAGATGAGTTTGCACTCAATTGTTCATCTGTCTTAAAATTAGGTAGATTACATAGATAACTTTCTGAAACCCATACAATCTTCTCATCATTTTTTACAGTGAATAGCTTTGAAGAAGAATTTTCCCTTGGCATTCAACTAGTTAAACATTACTGGGGAAAAAAATTGAACCCAGGCTCACTGACTTCACATCTTGAATCTCTATCACACAGTACCACTGTATTAAGAATCAAGTGTTAAGTGACCTGTCCCTGACTTAAGAGCCATGAAGTAGTAGCTGATAGAACTTAATTCTGAGTCCTTTGGATTTAAATGCTCTTTTAAATTTATTTTTAAAACTACCCCACAAAAATCTTCTTTCCCCATTTTCCAATCTACTTCCTTCCATGCATATTTTGGTATGTCTTCCTAAATCATATGTGGCTTTAGTCTGGGATAAACTCCTTACTGGTTCCAAATTTTATACCTAAAATCCCCATTCCCCATGAAGTGCTGAACACAAGATGTTCTGGGAAATATATATTTCCTCAAAGATTCATTCCATAGAGATTAGATTATATGTGCAGCTCTTCTGTTAACAGCCTCACTGACTTTCAAATACAAAATAAGTTAAAACTGTTGATTTTGCCTTCAGAAAGTCTCTGGAGTCTATTCTAGTCATTTTCACCACCACTCATCAAAGTTTCTGAGATGTAAACATGATATTTTTAATATCCTATCTAAAATTTTGTACTGGCTTCCCATTGCTCTTAAAATAACCTGACCAGGAGGCTTTCATATAGCGCAAGCCCAAGGTATCAACAAAACCTTTTTCATTATTTGTAAGGATCCCTAATGCCTTCTTTTTCTTTCTGCTTGAGATATACCAGTTGTCCTTCAGTCCTCTATACTATCTTTACTCTTTCCAGCCGCTTAATCCTCTTGTTAATTTTGCTAGGCAACTCCTACTCAGATTTCATTCCCAGTTTCTCTTCCAGTGGAAACCTATACTGGTCAATTTAAAGGTCTCTAGTTCCAGCTTACATCATGATAGCTGTATCACCTTCTTCACGAACAGAGTGTAAGCTCCATAAGGGCAACAACAGTGTCCCTTTTGCACATTGATAGACACCTAGACCCTGGCTGAGTGTATACCTCTGTATAATCAGGTCACTCAAGATGGTCCTTCTTTTGCTCTCTGTACATCCCCTGTTGGACCAGTCGCTGCCTTACCTACTCTCTACTCACCTGACTGACCTTCCCTCTTAACCATTGAGCCTAATTAGTAAATACCTACTTACTTGTGTTCCCCACTCCCCACAGCCCCAGTGATTTTTCTTATCTTTAGATCAGAATGCTACACTTGATAGTATATCAAAGGAAAGACAAAGACGTCTGCCCCATGAAGGTCACTGGCCCGAGGGGTTATGAGGGATTTGCCCTCCAACTGGTTTCCCTGTAGCCTCTGAGCCAACCTGACCCTAAAACTGATAACCCCTCCCACCGTCCCTCCCAGCAAAGATTGCTGCATGTTCTGCTTGCCATCCGCTGCACACTATGGGGTGTGTAGTTCTAGGAATTTGCTTAAGACATGTAAGGTTCCCCTCCGTATTAATTATAAATTGATGTCTCTGTCACTGACTCCAGGCTTTTTCTTAAATCTTGAGGATGGGCTTGCAGGCCTGTGGGGTGCAGCCCAGAAACCTCAGAGTATGAACTCTGATTTTTGACAAAGATCAATATTCCTTGTTGGTACACTGATTCCAGCCACCTGGAAGTGACACTCATCATCTATCTGTGGCTTCAGAATGCTTGATAGGTCCTAATTCTACACAGTGCAAGCTTTTTATTTTTGTCACTTAACAAGTTATTTCTGAAATCTTTGGAGTTGCAGAAAAGGCAGTGTAGATAATTGTTCCCAGAAGTAGCTTCTTTTAGAGTCCCTGACTAAAACCCTCAGAGCTGTTTATGATACTAGACAGTAGTGTAATGCTACAATGCCCAACATCTAATGTACTCAGAGCATGGAAAACCTACAGTTTATTCCAAGAGTCATTACACCAAGCCTAGGCCTATCATGTTCAGGCAATAATTTACTTTGAGGAAAGTAGAAGATGAAGATGTCTATCCCAACTATTAAAGCTATTCTACATCCCCCTTCTCTAATCACATGCTAGAAAAGTGGCTACCAATAACAGCAACAAATAAAAATTCAACAGTTTTAAGATGCTGGAAAAATATTAATTCAGATTTTGGAAGGTAAACAAAGCCCTTTTCCCCATCTGTGCAGGTCATAATTTTGGCAAAATAATATATCCAATTTGCACTTAAAAACAGAACACTATATGGCTTCTAAATGTGGGACTTTCAGGACTTCCAAAGAATAGGTATTTGCCACATGTTTGCATAATAAGAAGCGGTAAGAGAATTCATTCTCCCATACCCACTCTTACAAAGGCATTAATTCTCAAGGTTATGTATTTACATGTCCCTAAGAATAAAAGCCTTATTAAATTTTTCACTCTAGGTGCTCCACTTGCCTTGCCTTAATCCTGATCCTGCCTAAATAGCATCATCCAATGCTAACTTGAGCAGCTTATACACGTTATCTAATGGAATGAATACAAATAGAAATATTTCAGTTTGACATCTTTGAAATTATTTTTGAGTATAGGATCTTACTGTGTTTTACGATGATTGATAATATGAATAAGCTTTTTAAAAAGCATATTAAAAAGCAATAGAGGGAGTTCCCGTCGTGGCGCAGTGGTTAACGAATCCGACTAGGAACCATGAGGTTGCGGGGTTCGGTCCCTGCCCTTGCTCAGTGGGTTAACCATCCGGTGTTGCCGTGAGCTGTGGTGTAGGTTGCAGACGCGGCTCAGATCCCGCGTTGCTGTGGCTCTGGCGTAGGCCGGTGGCTACAGCTCCGATTCAACCCCTAGCCTGGGAACCTCCATATGCCGCAGGAGCGGCCCAAGAAATAGCAACAACAGCAACAACAACAGCAACAACAACAACAAAAAAAAAAAGAAAAAAAAAAAAAAGAAAAGCAATAGAGTGATTTCTGCTTCCAAACCAAGATAGTGTAATAAGGATCCTATTTACCCTCCTACCTGAAACAATTAAAAACTAGAAAAAAATATGAAGCAAGAGTTTTCAAGACTTAGAACATCAGACAACAAAGGTAATGATCCCTGAAAAATGGGAAACAAATGAGTTATGGATTATGACTGCCTTTATAATTACTTGGAGAGTATTTGTTACAGAAGAATAAAGCCAAGCAGAACAAGGAAGAATCATTATATGGAGGAGAAAAGGCTTAGAGTACACAGACACCATGACACTAGAGTTCACAAGACATTCAGGGAGAAAGTGCTTGTTCCCACTAGCTAAAGAGGAAAACATATCCATGGAATATTGGGTGGATTACTGAAGGGTATCTTATCTTGGTAGTAATACAGTGACCAACCATCTAGATTGTGAAGAGAGGATTCTCTCAGGTTCTGACAGTGAAGATATAAGAAATAACCTCTGGTGGCCCTAGCTTGGTGGGTGGGGTCAGGGGGGTGGTAAGCATTCCCAAGCACAGTCACTGATTTCTCCAAAACAAAGACCTATTTTCAAGGGGAAAAGATTTCCACTGAAGACAAATTTGAAACTTTATATAGGCTGTAGGAAGGGAATTCCTCCTCACTCCAGCTCCTACAGTCTTCCAGTCTTTCCTAAGAAAAATATAATAAACAGGAAATTAGGCTCAAAGAACATAGAATAGGAACACTATAGAAGGAGAAAAGAGTAGGATCAAGATAAAAAAAAAAAAATGAAAATAAAAGCTCATTCACTAGAGGCCAGACGGAAAACCATGCAAAATGCACAGCCTGAGTGGAAAGCCCACTAAGCAATTTAACTGAAGTAGATTACCCAGCACACCCTCTCTCTCACAATGTGACACATAGGCCATATCAACAAGACTCTAGTAGAATAACAATGGATTACATCTAAAAGAACTACAAGGCAAAGAAGAATCTCTTTAAGGTACTTTACAAAGAAAAAGCCCCCAAACCAAAACAACTTGTACAATTCAACAGTGAAAAAGCCAACAACCCAATTGAAAAATGGGCAAAAAACCTGAATAGACATTTTTCCAAAGATATACAGATGGCCAATAAGCACACAAAAAAGTGCTTAACATCACTGATTATTAGAGAAATGCAAATTATAACTACCATGAGGTACCACCTCACACCTGTCAGAATGGCCATCATTAACAAATCCACAAATAACAGATGTTGGAGAGGGTGCGGAGAAAAGGGAACCCTTCTACACTATTTGTGGGGATGTAAATTGATTCAACCACTAATGGAGAAACAGTATGGAGGTACCTCAGAAAACTAAATATAGAGCTACCATATGATCCAGCAAACACACTTTTGGTCATTTATCTGGACAAAACTTTCCTTGAAAAAGACACATGCACCTGTATGTTCATTGCAGTACTATTCACAGTGGCCAAGACATGGAAACAACCCCATTGTCCCTCAACAGATGATTGAATTAAGAAGAAGTGGTATGTATACACAACAGAATACTACTCAGCCATAAAAAAGAACAAAACAATGCCATTTGCAGCAATATGGATGCAACTAGAGATTATCATATTAAGTGAAGTCAGAGAGAGAAAGACAAATACCATATGATATCACTTATATCTGGAATCTAATATATGGCACAAATGAATCTTTCCACAGAAAAGAAATTCATGGACTTGGAGAACAGACTTCTGGTTGCCAAGGGGGAGGGAGTGGGATGGACTGGGAATCTGGGCTTAACAGATGCAAACTATTGCCTTTGGAATGGATGAGCAATGAGATCCTGCTGTATAGCACTGGGAACTCTATCTCAACACTTATGATGGAGCATGATGGAAGATAATGTGAGAAAAAGAATGTAAATATGTATGTGTGACTAGGTCACTTTGCTGTACAGTAGAAAATTGATAGAACACTGTAAACCAAGTATAATGGAAAAAATAAACATCATTAAAAAAAGAGAGAGAGACTAGGAGTGTTTGAAGCCTCAGGTATCTATAATTACAACAAATATTAAACACAACCTGACTCCAGCCAGATAAACATAAATCCTCACACTAAAGGCCTATTTACCTCAGTTCCAAATACGAAATACAACATTTCTGATTTTCAACAAACACAAAATATATCAAAAGGCAAGATAAGCACAGGCTAAAGAGACAAATCATTCATCAGAATCAGACTCAGATATGATACAGATTTTTGAATTATTAGACAGGAAATGTGAAATAACAAATTAATCTGTTAATGGATCTAATAAAATGTATATCACATGCAAGGAGAGATGGACAATATAATTAGAAAGACAGATGCTCTCAAAGAAAAGCTGGAAATCAAAAATGAAGAATACCCTTTGATGCCTCCTCAGTAGACCATCCCTAGCTGAGAAAAGAATCAGTGCATTTGAAGTACGTCAGTAGAAACTTCGCAAATGAAAATTCACAGAGGAGAAAAAAGAGTGAAAGCAATAACAGGAACTATAGAAATGGACAAATTAAAAGTTGTAGCAACACATAATTTAAATAACTAAAGGGGGAGAAATAGAAAAAGAAACAGAATATTTGAAGTAATAATGGCTGAGAAGTTTCCAAAACTAGCAATAAACATCAAACCACAGACCACAAAGCTCAAACAATACCAAGGAGGATATATACTACAAATACCCACATCTAGACATATTATAGTAGATGGGAGTTGAATTCTATCCCTGAAAAAGAATGTTCAGGTCCTAATTCCAGTACATGTGAATGTGGTCTTACTCACAAATAGCATCTTTGTCGATGTGATCAAGTTAAGACAAAATCATATTGAATTAGGTTAAACACTAATGAAATAAATGGTGTTCTTATAAGACAAGGGAAGTTTGGGCATGCAGTCATAGAGGGAATAGTACCCTATGGAGACAGAGGAAGCACAAAAGGAGAATGGCCTGTGACTTTAGAGACAGAGATTAGAGTGATGCACTTGTAAATCAAGAGACACCAAGGGTTTCCAGTAACTACCAGATGCTAGGAAAAGGTAAGGAAAGATTGTTCCCTAGAACCTTCAGTGGAGCATGGCCATGTGCCAGTGATTTTAGAATTCTAGGCTCTAGAACTATGATGTAATAAATTTCTTTTGTTTAAAGGCATATTTTATGGTACTTTGTTATGGCAGATCTAAAAACTAATACATTAGCCAAACTTCTTTAAAACAACCACTAAAATTTTCTTCAAAGAAGTACAAATGGTAAAGTAAAAGAGGAGATAAAATGCAGCCATAAAAAAGCTAAATTAAAATCAGAGATAGCAAAAATGTGTGGCAGTAGAGAGAGGAAAAAAACTAATAAAATGAATAGAATAAAGTTATAAAATTACAAAGATGATAAATATTAATTCAACTATTTCAATAATGACTTTAAATATGAACAATTTAAACATTTGAATACTAGTAACTTTTTACTAATTAAAAACAGATTGCCAAAGTAGTTTTAAAAAAAAACCCAAATATTTTCTACAAGAAATCCACTTTAAATATAAAGACTCTGATAGGTCTTACAGGAGTACCATGCAAACTTTAATTAATGAAAGCTGGGGTAGCTATATTAATGTCAGAGAAGGCAGACCTTAGAAGAAAAAAATCATGGACAAAGAGGGGAATTCTATAATGATAGGTCAATTATCCAAGAAGACATGAAATCCTAAATGTTTATGCACCAAACAACAAAGAGAAAAAACAAATGAGGAAAAACTGATAGAACTGAAGAAAGAATTGTTACAGTTGGAAACTTCAATATTCCTCTGTCATGAATGCTGGATCAAACAGGCAGAAAATCAATAAGAATGACTATAATATCACTAAGTAGATCAACATGATAAATTGACATTTATAAAAGACAGAATAACATTCTTCTCAAGTTTGCAAGAAAAAGTAACAAGGTAGACCACATTCTAGGACAAAACACACATCTTAACAAAATTAAGAGAATGTGGATCATATCAAATATATTCTCAGTCTATAATGGAATCAAATAAGAAAATCAACTACATAAAGATAGCAAGAAAAAATCCCCAAATATTTGGAAAGCAAACAACAATCTTCTAAATAATACAAGGGTCAAAGAAGTCCCAAGAAGAATTTTAAAAAGTGTTTTGTATTAAATGATAATGAAAATACAATTTATCAAAATTTGTGGGGTACAGCAGAATCCCATAATCTTTAAGGATGTGGTGCTTAGAGGAAAATTTATAGCATTAAGTATATATTTTAGAAAATAAGAAATATATCAAATTAGTAAGCTAAGTTCCTATTTGAGGAATCTAGAAAAACAAGAGAAAATTAAACCTAAAGCTAACAAGGAAAAGGCAATAAATAAAGAACAATTTCAATTTTGATGAAATTGATAGAAGAAAAATAGAGAAAATCAACAAAAACAAAGGACATTTTTTGGAAAAAATAATAAAATTGATAAATTTCTAATGACTGACCAAGAAAAAAAGAAAGTACATAAATTACCAGCATTAAAAATTAAAATGGGTAGAGTTCTCTGGTGGTGTAACAGGTTAAGGATCTGGCAGTTTTGACTGCTGTGACTCAAGTTGCAGCTATGGTAGGGGTAGGATTCCTGGCCCAGAACTTCTGCATGCTGTGGGAGCAGCCAAAAAAAGAAAAGGAGAAAAAAATTAAAAGGAGTCATTCTTATACTGACCCCATGGCATTAAAATATCATAAATGGAATTCTTCAAAAAATTCAATGCCCACAAATCTGATAACTTAGATGAAATAGACCAATTTCCTGTAAGTTAAGTAATCTCTTAAGGAGGAATAGATAAGGTGAATAGCCTTAAAGATTTGAGTGAATAATATAAAATCTTTAAAAAAAAAATAGATCACTAGGCTCAGATGGTTTAACTTGTGAATTCAACCAAATATTTAAAATAAAAATAATATTAATTTCCCACATTATCTTCCGGAAAAGAGAAGGTCTGTGATACTTCCTGACTAATGCTTTGAGGTTAACATTATCCTAATATCCAAACCAGATAAAAACAGTATAAGAAAACTACAGACCAATATTCCTCAGGAACACAAGCAAAAAATGCTTAGCAAGATAGTATCAATTTAATCCAGCCAAAATGAAAAGGATAATAACTTATGGCCAGCAGGGTCACCCAGAATGCAAAGCTGATCCAATATTTATACATCAATCAATATAATCTATGATACTAATAAAGCTAATAAAAACTAGTAGTTAATAAAATTCAACACCCAATTATAAAAAACAAAACTGTCACCAAAAAAAAACCCACTATGAATTAAAAGGGGGTTCTTTAATCTAATAAAGGGTATATTTTAACAACCTACATCTAATGCGATACTTATTGGTTAGGCCTAAACACTTTTTTCCCCTAAGATCAAGCACAAAGCAACATATCTGATCTTTCCATTGCTGTTCAACATTATAATGGTCCTTCTAGCTGGTGCAACAAAGAAATAAAAGATAAATAAATAAAAGAAGGCAAACATGAAAATATGTAGCTTGTAAAGAAAAATAAAATTGCTCTCTTCATACACAGATGAGATAATTGCCTTTGTAGAAAATCTACAAAAATAATCCTGGAATTAATAGTGAAAAGGCATTCAAGATTGCAGGATACAAGTTTATCATTTAAAAAAGGCAATTGTTTTCTGTATACCAGCAATAAAAATTTTTACTTTAAAGTTAAAATAATACAATTTACTATAGTACCTTGTCATGAAACAGGTTTTTCCAATCTTCTTGCTTGATCAGCCACTGTTGCAAGACATGTTTTTCCAATCTTCTTGCTTGATTATCCACCCATAGCCCCTCCTCATGTGATCTCATCAAAAGAGTAAAATAAAAGCGGTGTGGTTTCTTGAGGCGGGGCTCTTGGTCCTAGAGACCTTGAGTCCCCCAGGTTCCCACCTTTACTGTCTCTGTCTCTGTGTTTTGCTTTGTGTTGGCATTTTGTTTGGGGTTGGTTTTTTTCCTTAAGTTCCACAGCACCCGTTCTTCAGCCCCATCCTGTTGACCTGGTCTCTCGGCAAGTGGCTCCCAAAGTGGGGCGGGCAAACAAGCAGCTATGAAGAATGAAGGACCATGACTACAGTGGGAAATTTTATTCATTGTAAGTGCTGTGGAGTCCTGAGAAGAAGGGAGGAATTTTGTGTGGCCACACTGAAGAAATCCTGCAGATACGTTCACTCTCTCAGGTATTTACGGGGTAACATGGGAAATAAGATAATTGCAGGAAACTATAATCCTTACATCTATTTGTTAGGACAACTCCTTAAAAAAGGGGGTGCAAAAATAAGTGAAAGTAAGCTTTGGGAACTTTTTCAGACTATTGAGAAACATTGTGATTGACTTCTTACATTAGAAACATTAGATTTAAAGATATGGGAAATGGTAGGTATGGAACTTAGGATATTGCATGATGAAGGTGTTTCAATTCCTGTGTCTATTTGGAGTACTTGGAGCTTAATTAAATCAGTTTTAGAACCTCTACAGACCACAGAGGACTTAGAGGAGGAAGAAGAATGGGAGTTTACACCTTTGTTGGAAGAACCTAAATATGCAGTCCCTGAACAAAATTATCAGAGAATATTTGGCTCCTGAGCCTTTGGCTCCAATTGTTGATTCTGATATTCCTCAATTGCCTCCTATTAGGAGTAAGGTGATGAGGACTCATCAAGTCTCTACTTCTAGGGTTGCAAAGAAAATGAGCGTTATTCCTGAACACCATCTATCATCCATTCAACAGGGGATATTACAGGCTTGAAGGGAAGGTGATTTGGATGCCATACATTTAGCCTTTCCAGTAACTGTCAGGGAGACAGTGGCTCCAGACATTGATCTCACCAACAATAATGGAGTTTATGAGTTCATTCATGAGCACTTTCCTTTCAAAATTCTTAAAGAATTAAAACAGGCTGTTCGAAACTATGGTGTTACTTCTCCCTTTACAAAAGGAATCATGCAGGGAGTAGCTGAAGGAAATCATATGATTCCTGCTGATTGGCATAACTTAACCCGTGCTGTGCTATCACCTGGCGAATATTTACAATTCTTGGTGGCAAGATCATGCCCAAATTACTGCTAATCATAATCAGGCTCAAAATCTTCTGATTAACAATGGAACAATTGTTAGGGATTGGTCCTTGGAATAATCCTCAAGATCAAATGAGAATGAATGATTTGGCTATTGAACAGATTAGACAGTGTTACTTAATGGCATGGGATAAAATTGAATCTAAGGGTCAAATAAGTACTTCTATTCAAAAGATCCTACAAGGCCCTAAGGAACCATATACTGAATTTCTAGCTCATTTACAAGAGGCATTAAAATGACAAATTACTAACTCTAAGGTGTTTGATACTATTTTTCAATTGTTAGCATATGAGAATGCAAATACTGATTGCAAAAAGGCCATAGGATTTTTTTTTTTTGTCTTTTTGTCATTTCTTGGGCCACTCCTGTGGCATATGGGGGTTCCCAGGCTAGGGGCCTAATCAGAGCTGTAGCTGCCAGCCTACACCAGAGCCACAGCAACGCAGGATCTGAGCCAGGTCTGCGGCCTATACCACAGCTCACGGCAACGCTGAATCATTAACCCGCTGAGCAAGGGCAGGGATTGAACCCCCAACCTCATGGTTCCTAGTCAGATTCGTTAACCACTGCGCCACGATGGGAACTCCAAGGACATAGGATTTTTAAAAGGAAAAGCTAACATTGCTGAATATATTAAAGCCTGTCAGGGAGTGGGGACAGAGTCTGCGCCACGATGGGAACTCCAAGGACATAGGATTTTTAAAAGGAAAAGCTAAAATTGCTGAATATATTAAAGCCTGTCAGGGAGTGGGGACAGAGTCCTTTAAGGCCTCAATGCTAGCCCAAGCAATGGCCAATTTAAAGGTTAAAGACAAATTTTCAGAAAAGTGTTTTAATTGTGGCAAGACAGGACATACTAAAAAACAATGTCGTGCTCTTCTACAAGCCCGAACTTTCTTTCACAGAGCTTTGGCACCTTCTAGTAACAATATAAACAGCCCAAACTATGTCCAAGATATACTAAAGGAAATCACTGGGCTAACAAGTGCCAGTCCATCTTTCATAAAGATGGAACCCCCTTGTCGGAAGCCACCCTTGGGGCAAGCTTCCAGCCCTGTCAACCAAGGAAGTTTTCCCCATTCAGAATAGGAGCCAAACTCTCAACTGATGCAAGAGTCCCTGGGACTATGCTCTGCACGAGCATTCACCATCCCAGTAGATCTCCCTAGTTTACAGGATTTAATTCTCTTTCCTAGTGAAACTCCTACTTCTATTACAACTAAATTGGAAAATCTATTACCAACAGATATGGTAGGATTGATAATAGGAAGGGCAGGGCTAACAGAACAAGGAGTTTGAGTTCATACCGGGATACTGGATAATAATAGGGCATGATAAAGTACAAGTGATGGTTTCCACTGTGATTCCTTGGAAAATTAAAAAAGGGGATTGGATTGCTCAAATCTTAATTTTACCTAGAGTACAGAAGAATAAAGAGAGGAATAATTTTAGACAGAAGGGATTCAATACCACAGGAGGAGCGGAAGTGTTTTTATCAGAAAGGGTCCTAGAGGAATGACCCACTTGTCAAGTTATCATAAATGGGAAGTCTTTTAGAGGAATGATTGATACTGGGGATGATGTTTCAATCATTAGCCATTTACATTGGCCAGACACCTGGCCTCTTCACCCAGCCAATATTGAAGTCACTGGGTTAGGAAAAGCAGAGAGCCTCAAAAAGAGTGCCCAATGGCTTAATTGTGATGGACCAGGTGGGCAGCCAGCTAGATTGAAACCTTACATTGCTCAACTTCCTATCAATCTATGGGGAAGAGATTTATTACAACAGTGGCATGCAGAAATATACTTACTACCAGTGGATCAATATAGTCGTCAAAGCCAAAAAATGTTACAGAAACAGGGTTACATTCCTGGACTGGGGTTAGGGCGATATCATCAGGGGAGAGTGGACCTGTTGAATCTGAGATTAAAATGGACAAATCTGGTTTGGGATATCGGCCTTTTCATTAGTGGCCACTGCTTATAAAAATAATTATGCTTCTCCTGAACCTATTCAATTAAATTGAACTACAGAAAAGCCGGTTTGGGTTGATCAGTGGCCTCTTTCTTCAGAAAAATTAAAGGTTTTAAATAATCTTGTCCAAGAACAATTAGAGAAGGGCCATATAGAAGAATCCTTTATTCCTTGGAATTTTCTGCTATACAGAAAAAAATCAGGAAAATGGAGATTGTTAACATATTTAAGAGGAGTAAATGCTGTAATTCAGCCTATGGGTGCCCTTCAACCAGGCCTCCCATCTCCTAGTATGATACCAGCTGACTGGTTGTTAATTATCCTGGACTTAAAAGACTGCTTTTTCACAATTCCTTTACACCCAGAAGATAAGGAAAAATTTGCTTTTCAGTGCCAGTGGTAAATAATATAGCCCCTAGAAAGCGTTATCAATGGAAGGTCCTGCCTCAAGGTATGTTAAACAGCCCTACCTTGTGTCAGTATTATGTGGCTTCAGTTGTTGACCCAGTCCAAAGACAATTTCCTATATGCTATATTGTTCATTATATGGATGATATACTTTGTGCTGCACCCTCTCAGGAGCAGCTCACTGAAGTTTTTCAATGCTTGCAATTCTGTCTAAAAGGAGGAGGATTGATTATTGCTCCTGAAAAGATTCAAATGAAAAGTCCATATCAATATCTGGGAACTGTGGTTGAATGTACCACTGTTCACCCTCAAAAGGTAGAATTGAGAAGAGATCAAATTTCTACATTAAATGATTTACAAAAACTGTTAGGAGATATTAATTGGCTCTGACTTTAATTGGCTCTGACCTTATTTGGGGATTCCTACATATGAATTGTCAAATCTTTTCTCCTTACTTAGGGGAGATTCTAAATTAAACAGCCCCCGCTCTCTAACTGCAGAAGTGGAAGAGGAACTAGAAAAGATTGAAAGTAAAATACAAAATTCCCAACTAAGTCAGGTCAATCTAAAACAGCCCATTCAGTTAGTAATTATACCCTCTCCTCATTCTCCCACAGGAATATTGATACAATTAGAAAATAGTCTCGAGTGGCTTTGTCTTCCCAATAATGTCACAAAATCTTTGTCTCCGTACCTGGACCTGATGGCACAATTTATTCTAAAAGGTCGTACTCGTTGTGTAAAAATGTCCAGAAAAGATTTGAATCATGCAATTGTTAGTTTAACTGTTAAGGAAATCCAACATTGTTTTCAAAACCTATATATACAGGTTGGCAAATTGCCTTTGCATATTATGTAGGATCAATAGATAATCATTATCCAAAAAATCCTATTTTACAATTTATAAAGCGAACTCAATGGTTTCTGCCAAAAAAGGTGAAGGATTCACCCATCATTGAAGCCCCTGTGATCTTTACTGACGGGACTAGTAAAGGGAAGGCTGGATATGTGGCTAATCAATCTAAAATTATAGAAACACCTGGCCTTTCTGCCCAACAGGCTGAACTAACTGCTGTAATCCATGTCTTAAGGGACTATCCTGAGCCTATCAATATTCTTTCTGATTCGGCATATGTAGTTCATGCTGCCAAAATGATTGAAACTGCTACCATTAAACAAAATTTACCTATCTTGCTATTTGACTGTTTACAGAATTACAAACTGTTGTAAGGGAAAGAAGATATCCATTTTATATTACTCATATCAGAACACATACTAACTTACCTGGGCCTCTAGTTGCAGGAAATAAAGAAATTGATTGCTTGGTAACACCTGTGTTACAAGAAGCTCAACATTTTCATGATTTAACACATGTAAATATTTGAGGCCTTAAAAAGAGATTTGGAATAACATGGGCTAAAGCTAAAACAATTGTCCATCAATGTCCTGCATGTCAAATTATTAACAATCCTTCCCAATCTGAGCCTGGAGTTAACCCTAGGGGACTTGTCCCAAATGCTCTCTGGCAAATGGATGTTACTCATTACTCATCTTTTGGAAAATTGTCATTTATTCATGTATTGACACTTATTCTAAATTTATTTGGGCTACTGCTCAATCTGGTGAATCTGCTAAACATGTATTTGTGATTTATATGCTTGTTTTGCAGTTATGGGCCTGCCCACAAGCAATTAAAACTGATAATGGTCCAGCTTATATCAGTTCTCAACTTAAAATATTCCTAGATACATGGCATATTGCTCACTCTACTGGTCTCCCTTACAACCCCCAAGGACAGGCTATTGTGGAATGAGCCAATTTATATGTAAAACAGGCTCTTCAAAAACAAAAAGGGAGAGACACAGAAATAGTTAAGTCATAACAAACACTTTTAAACAAAACCTTATTCACTTTAAATTTTTTAAATTTGGCCTCTGACCAAAAAAAACGGCTGCAGAGAGACATTTTGATACAGATCAAAATAAGATTAATTTTCCTCAGGTTGAACAGCCCTTGATTTGGTGGCAGGATCCATTAACAAACTTCTGGTCTCTGGGAAAACTTATTACATGGGGTAGGGGATATGCTTGTATTTCACCAGGTCATGGATTACAACCTGTTAGGATCTAACCCGAGAAGCTGAAAATCTACTAAGAGGAGAAGGAAAGCCTCTCACTCCAAATAATTTGGTCCTAGCTATCTTTACTTTGGTTTCTATCGCAGTGAGTATTCTCACAATTGGCATAGAAATCATTTTATTACTTGTATAGTAGAGGGATTAAAAGCCTCATGAGTAAAGCCCATTAAAAACTATCAGAGGTTTACTAGAAGAACAAGAGAGCCCATCAACTTTCTTAGAAAGACTCAGAAAGGCATTGAGAAAACATATACCAAGGAACCCAGAAACAATGGAGGGCCAAATAATTCTTAAGGATAAATTCATAGCTCAATTGGTGCCAGATATATGGAGAAAGCTCCCAAAATTGGCTTTTGGCCCTGATCAGGACCTGGAGCACCTCTTCAGAGTAGCAACTCAAATATGTTATAATCAGGGCCAGGAAGAATGAAAGGAGAGCAAGAAGAGAGACAGAGAAAAGGCTGAGGCTCTAGTTATGGTGCAACAGGGAGTCAACCTGGGAGTTTCCAAGATGAGAGGACCAGGTCAGAGACCTATGCCTGGAGCCTGTTTCCTCTGTGGAAAAGAGGGATCCTTTAAATGGGAATGCCCTTTGACTCAGCTGTGCCCCATATGGTGGAGAGATCACTGGAGGAGGGACTGCTCCTGAAGATGAAGGTCTCTGGGGTTGACCCCTCAGGCCCAGAATCAGGACTGACGGAACATTTCCATAATGGCTCCTGTCCTTATCACCACTCAGGAGCCCTCGGTGACTCTAAATATAGGAAGACAGCCTATTGACTTCCTCCTGAATACGGAGCCACTTTTCAGTCCTCTTCTCCAATCCTGGGCCCCTCCCTCATTAATCTGCCACATTTATATTTCTAGCAAGCCGGTTACAAAATTTCTTACACAACCTTTGAGTTGTGACTGGGAATCCATTTTCTTTTCTCAATGCCTTTCCGATTGTTCCAGACTCCAACTCTTTTAGAAAGAGATATTTTGTAAGAAGTTAAAGCCTCAATTCACATGGCAATGGAGGACTTCCCATGTGGCTCACAACATAACTACTCAGCAATCCCTCACATTTTAGCAAAATGATAGTGTATGTCAGTCAAATGTAAAGCTTTTATTAGTATTAAAACCTGGTGATTAATGAAGCTCATGGAAAATAGGTTAATCTGAACAATATATTATTTCCTTTCAGTTCACAATCTTGTTATTTCACAGACCATGGTTAATAGAACGCCCCAAAAAATAAAATTAGAAAAAAAAAAAAGGCCAATGGAGCCTAATGAAGGTTTCTGCATTTCCTTAACTAAGGCCTTGTTATTATAAAATCTAAATGTTGTATTGCCATAATTGTTCATAGAACGTGTCTCATTCCCTGTTAGATCTTCAACAGTAGATTCATGAGCTGTCCTGTCCAGCTCCAGCTTTTGGAGCTGCTTTGTGGAACTAGCTGACCTCCTCTTCCTGGTGAAAATGTTTCTTTTGCCGTGTTCATTGTGATCTTTATCCTTTTATTCAGACCTTCTATAATTAATTGTATTTCTTGCTTCATTACATCTTGATTAAGAGCTATTAATGTTCAAATGTTGATAGAAGGGGTATCCAAAGCAATGTATCAAGGCCCACTTGACTGTTCCATGAGTGGAGACCTGTTTTCCCTAACGACATCCCTTTTCAGCAGGAAGAAGTTAGAGTGGTCATCGCCCCTTTTCCCACAGTTAGAGTCTCCAACTCGGGGGTGGGGATTGAGAATGTGGGCTTTGATACATTCTTTGATGTGGCTATTGATTAACATTTGTAAATTAAGGGTCGCATAGAACCCCAACTGATATAAAGTTTACAGTTATTACCCTCTGGAACCATCCTCTGCTACCACATTATACTCAAGAGGTCTGCATCCGTGGCTGACATGGACACCTGGGAGGCTGTGCAGCACCTTGAGAATCCCCTTATGGTCAAGTTCCAGAGACTCCCTTCACCATGGTCAGAGAATGCTAAGCCCTGCTCTGGCCACCCCTGGAAGCTGGTCAGTCTACACATGGCAGAAGCCCAAGGAGTTCTATGTGAGACTTAACTTGGACTCTGAGACTTAACTTGGACTCACATTCTGTCTATAGATGTGGGAAGCAAGCGATTTGGGAAGTAGTGAAGAAAGGAAGTTAGCGGGATCTGTTTTTGTCCTCCTGTAAAAACAAAAAGGGGGAGATGTCACAAAACATGTTTTTCCAATCTTCTTGCTTGATTATCCACCCATAGCCCCTCCTCATGTGATCTCATCAAAAGAGTAAAATAAAAGCGGTGTGGTTTCTTGAGGCGGGGCTCTTGGTCCTAGAGACCTTGAGTCCCCCAGGTTCCCAACTTTACTGTCTCTGTCTCTGTATTTTGCTTTGTGTTGGTGTTTTATTTGGGGTTGGTTTTTTCCTTAAGTTCCACAGCACCCATTCTTCAGCCCCATCCTGCTGAGCTGGTCTCGGTTGTACCTCCTCCAGCCTGTAAAAGTACTTTCCTAACAAAATCAACTGCATATTGAAAGCAATAATATTCTCATGAAAATAATCAAATATCTAAATAAATGTAAAATATTTCATGTACATGAATTAGAAAAATCAATATTATCTCTTTGTTGCCAACGTCTTCCAAAGTTTAAGGTCCTGTTAGCCCTAATAGGATGTTCTACAATAGATTTTGAAAACAAGTTGTTACTAGAAAGTAGAGCTTGATTTTAATTCTATCAAAGCAGCATTTAATGTCTTGAGTTGCAGTTAACTTTATTCTGCCTCTTATTCCTTTTTAAAATGTTGGGGATCTTAAGATTGAAGCTAGAATTACTTTTTATTATCCTCTATCATCACCTAGCAAATATGGCTCTACTAGGGAATATTAATATCAACAAATGTGTTTTTCAATTTGGGAAGGATTGAGAAGAGTTACCCTAATTAATTTTTCTTTAATAGTCTCATTTTGTAAATGTCTCTGGATCAGTGTGAAAGTCATCCTGAGGTTGGCTTAAAACAATTCTAGCTACCTCCTAACAAAGCCTCCAATTGCTGGCCCTGGATCCAAATATGCTAGAAGCCAATATTTCTTCTTAAGGATTTTATTTTCTATAAAATCACCATAATACTTCTTAAAATACTGCCCTATTTTAAAAGGCCATTCAATTTTATAATATAATTTGTGAGCTTATGGGGTCATCCTAAATGTATGTTCCAAACAAAGTTTGCCAGGAATGACAATCTAACTTAAGAAAATTTTGCCCTTAGGCAGGTTGCTTTCTACTAAAGGATACCTATTTAACTGATTGATGGAAACCGATTCTCCAGAAGAAAATGAGTCATTTTGTTGCTGGGTTAAGCATGCTTTGGATTTCCTGAAGTGCTCTTGGGATGGCTGGTTTTAACTCCTATCAGAAAAGGTAAGCCCAGAAGTTTTGCCCAGTCTTTTACTAATGAAGGAATTGTGAACAATACCTTAGCATAGAACTCTTTTTGAAAGGAAGCTAGAGTGGAAAAAGTAATAATTTGATTTCCTTGTACTTTGTTCATCAGTGTAAGTGGCCATTTTCACCTGTGATTGTTCCTCCAGGTGTGCCCAGCACAGAGCAGTCACACAGGAAGTACTCAATATTATACACATATACAAGTTTGTATGTATAATATATTGTACATATAATACATATATATGTATCATATGTAACATATCAAATATATGTGTTATATATATTATGTCTGTCTAGCTAGCTGTATAAAAGAAGGAAAACTGCACATAGAAGTAGAAAACTCTCAGGATAAAGTATTAGAAGTCATTTGAGGGCATGGTGACAACTAATGACAAGACTTTTTTTGATAGGAAGAGATGGTAAAGATAGAATTTGTATATATTTAAAAAAAAACCTTTTTATTCACATAGTAACATTCACAATTATATGGAGAACCACACCTAACAAAAAGGCAGATTAACCAATTGAGAGAAAAATTTACTTGCAATCAACAAAATTAACTTGACCCAATCTATTTGATATCCACCTGGGGCAGATCATGACAAATGAAAGAATAATAGTTAGAAGTTTATGGTTCATACAAAGAGTGCCTAAATTAATAATAAGGAAAAATTATGCTTTACATGTGCATTTAAAATACTTTACACTACTGGGACTTTCATACACTGCTGCTGGAAGTGTAAAGTGCTGCTATAGCTATGGAAGTATATGGTATCTACAAAATCGAACATTCACATTACCTGTAACCCAGCACTTTTACTACTGAGTATCTATTCAGCAGAACTTTGAGTTATGATCACTGAAGTATGTGGACCTATAGATAATAGCCCCAAATGGAAACAACCCAAATCTCTGTCAATGGCAGAATGGATAAATTGTGATAGATTTATAATGGAATACCATATCCAACAATGAGAATAAACAAACTACAATTATATAAATAACAATGGTGAATGTCACAAATACATTGTTGGGTGAAAGAAGTATATATGAATAATAACATATACTGTATGATGCCACTTCTGTAAAGTTAAAAAAAAAATGGGAGAAACTAATTTATGTTAGAAATCAGAATAGTGGTTTACTGTTGAGGGAGGGTGATGATCAGAAGGGTTACCAGAAGGCATTCTTACAATCAGTTTTCCTATTTTACAATTTTTTGTCTGAGTTTTGGCTACATGGATAAGCTCATTTTGTAAAAATTATTGGAGCTGTTTTTTTTTTTTTTTTTGGTTTGTAGTATAAATACACTATATTTTATTTTTTTTAAAAAAGATTACCAAAAAAATTCCACTGCTTTTAAATCTACTGGTATCATTTGCTAAATGTATAATTGTAAATTTCTAAATGCTTTTATTGGCATTTTGCCACTGAGAAAATTAAGATGACTGTCAGATTTTTCACATTTCCTGTTTTAGTTTTACTCCAGCAATTACAAATATACACAAGAAACTTGACAAATGGGAGAATTATTCAGAACACTGACTTAGGTTATACATTTATTGATAGTGAAACTTTGGAGGAAAATGACATGAATTAACTTAATACAACTGCAGATTTAGTGTGATTTTCTTTTACTGTTTTGTAAAAATACAAAAACACATGAAAATGTTCTCTAAGTATTGTCTCCATTTGAAAACTGGTAGCTCATTTATTTAAAAAATAAACTGGTGTTTATTCCTCAAACCTAATTTAAAAAACCAACGAGGAGTTCCTATTGTGGCTCAGTGGAAATGAGTCAACTAGTGTCCATGAGGATGTGAGTTCAATCCCTGGCCCTGCTTGGAGGGTTAAGAATCTTGCATTGCCATGAGCTGCAGTGTAGTCACAGATGCTGCTCGGATCCAGCGTGGGTGTGGCTGTGGCTGTGGCATAGGCCAGCAGCTGTAGCTCTGATTCAACCCTTAGCCTGGAAACTTCCATATGCTGCACTTGCAACCCTATAAAGCAAAACTGACAGAACACTGTAAATCAACTATAATGGAAAAAATAAAAATCATAAAACAAATAAAATTTTGAAAAAGTATGCAATAAAAAATGCAAAACAGAAAAAAAGCAAACCAAAAAACCCCCAAAAAACCCAAACTAAAAACCAAAAAGCAATGAATCTGTTATACCTAAGTATTATAATAATCAAAAAGAGAAATAGAATACTATTGTTTTAGTATGTGTGTAAAATGGGGTTTCAAATAAACTATTTCAAATCACACTGAAATTAATCACATTAGAGTAATGTATTAAAGTAACACTCCCTTGTATCATATTATAGTAATTTTGGAATTTTTGATCCTAGGAAGCCTTTCTGCCTTCAGAATATTTCTGCAACATCTCCCATTCCATTGCTGCCACTGTAGTCCAAGTTTCCATAATCTTTCACCTAGATTTTTGCAATAGCCTCCTAATAGTCTTCCCTATTTCTGTCCAAAGATGCCTGGCATTCTATTCCCACCAAAGCAGTCAGAGTGATTTTGTTAAAACATAACAATGGCACTCTTTTGCTTAGAATTCTCCATGGCATTCCATCTTGCCCAGATAAAAAATCAGAGTACTTAATTGTTACAGCCTTCAGGGTCTCATGGGTCTCTCCGTACTAGTCACACTGTCTCTCTAAACTGTAATACATATTCTTGCCTCAGGGACTTTGCACTTGTCCTCACATTATTTGCAGGCTCTCTCACTTACTCCTTGTTTTAAATACCCTTTCTCAGTGAGACTGTCCCTTATTGTGCCATCTGAAATTTCATAAACACATTTCATAACCCCCTTTCCAGATTTATTTTTCCTCTATGGCTCTTGCATTATTTAATATAATGCATAGCGTATGTACCTTCTTTATTTTCTGTCTCCTAGAAAGAAAACTCCAGATAGAACGGGGCTTTTTGTCAGGTTTTTTTTTTTTTTACCCCTTTTTTTTAAAAAATTTTTTCTTGAAGTACAGATGATTTACAATGTTGTGCCAATTTCTGCTGTACAGCAAAGTGACTCGTCATATATATATATGACTGAGTGACACATATATATTCTTTTTTAAATATTATTTTCCATCATGGTCTATCCCAGGAGATTGGATATAGTTCCCTGTACTATACAGTAGGCCTTTGTTGTTTACTTATTCTAAATGTAATAGTTTGCATCTACTAATCCCAAACTCCCAGTCTATCCCACTCCCTCCTTCTTTCCCCTTGGCAACCACAATTCTGTCTCTACTTTGTAGATCGGTTCATTTGCGCCATATTTTAGATTCCACATATAAGTGGCATCATATGGTGTTTGTCTTTGTCTTTCTCTGTCTGACTTATTTCTCTTAGTATGATAATCTCTTGTTGCATCCCTGTTGCTGCAAATGGCATTATTTTATTTTTTATGGCTGAGTAGTATTCCACTGTGTGTGTGTGTGTGTGTGTGTGTGTGTGTGTCACATCTTCTTAATCCATTCATCTGTTAATGGACATTTAGGTTGTTTCCATGACTTGGCTTTTGTGAATAGTGCTGTCATGAATATAGGGGTGAATGTATCTTTTTGAATGAAAGTTTTGTCTGGATATATGCCCAGGATTGTTGTTGGTGGATCATATATCAGTTTTCATTACAACAATATCACCAGTGCCTAAGTCTTTGTTCTTTGTAGATATTAAACAAAATTTGGAGAACATTGAAAGAATGTCTAGGAGTATTTTGTTAAATATAAGGACTTTTAGTCCTTTTTAACTTTTGGAAAATTATACCCAGAAATTCCAACTACTCAGTGTAAGAAAAAATAAAAAGAGAACACTTCAGGAAAATACTGGAATTTGATCTATGAAGATAGATTTCCACCATGAGATAGGTCACCAAAAATTAAAGTTACAGACTTCCAGTTTCCATATGTGAGGGGCTTGAAAATTCTTCCTAACAACAAATAAGAAGTTGAACAAACTGAAAAATCAACAACTCTTAAATTCGTCAGGGAAACGAAGTCACAAAGCAAACTTCTAGACCCCAAATTAGAGAGACAGGCAGATACAGAGAATCATAACTTGAGCAGAAACCAGCAAGTAGAAACCCCAGCAGGAACCAGTACTAGCATAGGAAAACCTAAACTGTAACTGATGAATTGCTGGAGGCTTAGTGTGGAAAATTCTGAGAGTCAAAAACTCCAGGGGGACCCAGTCATAAAACCCACACTTTGCGATTTTTAGCTCCAGGCATTCTACCAGGTTCTCACGGTGAATATTGGAGACAAATCTACTCATGCTTCTGGCAGGGAAAGGGGAAAAGGAGCCATGCTGAAGCACACATGTTTTTCTTAATAAGGTTTTCTCCCAGGAGAAACTGTTTTACCAGTGCCTAACCTATTGGGGTTTTAGCAGAGCCTAACTGGGCCACCCACCTGGGCAAAGAGCAATGTGTTGCACTGGTTATCCAATTGGGTTTTATAATCCTTCTGGGACAATGGCAGAAGTTAAAATGGAGAAGAAAATCCTAAAGCAATGGCAAAATCTTTGATAATCAAAGTACATAGCAGCATCGTTTTGCATGAATTTTTATGTAGTGATGGAGAACTAATGATGCCAATCAGCAGCTGAGAAACAAAGAGGAAAAGTCTGATACTCAATTTCAGTCAAAGAGAAGTGTACATTCTGTGAAGAGCTTGAGATGAAGGAGTACTCCCTTGTCATGAGACAGGAGAGTTGAGAGAGACTGTGAAGACTGTGATGGAGAGGAGCTCTTGGAGGTCATGCAAAGGCATGCAGCATGTTTATAGGTGGCGGTGAATACAGATTGGAAAATGAGAGGGGAACACAGGAGAGGAAGTCAAACTGCCTGCGATGTTTTTGAAGAAACAATCTCTCATGGTCCCTCGGGTGTGAGGATATCAAGGTCTTTAAAGGTTTGAGGGAAAGCAAATGCTCACTTTTAAAAATCCTCCTTTACATCTGTAGTTGATCCCATAACCATGAGAAGTAAACACATATCAGCTGGGGTGTTTGAAGAAAGTTTTGTTTTGTTTTGTTTTCTTCATAAAACAGACCTTGCTGACTTTCAGGCTGAGTTCCAACAGCTTAATATGGCCATGAGGGAAAGACCTTGACATCACTCACTGAACTGTTGACCTAATATCAAAAGCCATATACCTTCAGAATTATTGCTCTGTAATTCAAAACAAAACAAAACAAACAAGAAAACAAAAAAACCTACCTTTCTTAGAGTGGTCGTAGCTTGGTTTTCTGTTATTTGCAATCTGAGGCAATTCTATCTGATATAACTTCCATGCTCTTTTCAGGGAAATTAGTTGTTCTCCTCTTTATCCTTTCTCACTACATGTAATTTCTTTTCACAACCGTCTTGTAGTAGTTAACAGTGTATGGTTTTTTTTGTCTTCCTTCCACATAGGTCAGATATTCTTTGAAGGCAAAGATGCCATTCTATTTGCATTTGTGTTCTAAGCCTGTACCACAGTATCTGGTACGTGATGAGAAGTCAATAGATATGTTGAATGATGGATGAATGGTGGATATACTGGAGACCTATAGTTTTATCTGCCCAAGAATCATTTCTGGGAATTGCCTTTTCTCTTGTACATACATGACCACTGTGAAAGTCATTCTGCTAAATAAAAAAATCTTGAGCTCTGGCTACAGAGAACTGATTTAGAATTCATGCCTTCCATGTTACCATTCCAATCAGTCTTTCTCTAGGTATTTGGAATATAGAATTGAGAGAAAAGAATGTGTGGAATCATGGAAGCAGAACCATACTATTGACAATATCTCAGTGGAAAAAATGCATAATTTTTTTTCCCTAAATACCAGAATCTACTCTAATTTGCTTGTCCTCTAGTGCTTGGTTAATCAGTTTCTCTTTAGCTTTAGTGAGATGCTGATGAACACTTTCAAAAAATTTTCTTTGTGGCCTAACCTAATCAGGGCGGGATTCCTGTTTCTCATAGCCAAATGGACTTTAGTAATTAGGATGCAATGAGATGTAGCCTGGATATGGATGATGGGCATAACTTCAACATCTGGTGGATATTAGACGTGGTAGGTGCAAGAGAACATTATGAAGATAAACCTGGAATAAAACATTTTAAGGATTATATCACAAGAGGTGGGGGTCAGGTGACAAGTTTAAAATACTAGTTCACATTGTGTAGAGAATTGAATACAAATCTCTAATATTACCCCTTAGGCCAGAGCGCTTGCAACATCCAGTTCTTAGATAGGCAAACCCCTCTATGACCATATAAGTAACTATCACAAAACCACAGGGTTTGCCAGGGATAAGCCAGAAATAGAATTCAAAAAATGGAACTACAAGTCCCACTCTCTGACCACTACCACCACTCCCTTCCTACAGTACATTGAGTGTGAAATAGTTTTTTGGTTTCTTTGCATGCTTGCAGTCAACTGAAGTAGGGTGGAAAGAATTAAAAACAGGCCATGCACTAAAAATGCATTTTTTCCTTCCATTTAAGGACCTTGAAATTAAAAAAATAATAATTTAAGAAATTTCATGGAAATTAGAAAACCAAAACATAGTTTTCTATTAACAGTTCTAATTTCCCCCCACACTGGAGCCCTTAAAAATGTGTAAAAATCTTTCATCTGTACATGAAATTAGGCTATTTTTCACCTCTTTGAGAAATGACATCTTTCAGAGAGAAATTGTAAATAGGGAGCTATTTTCTTTAGATTCTCTCTCCAGACGAACTTTGACAAGGCAGGATTATCAAGATGAAACTGATAATTATATCCGATTATTAATTTATACATTTTTCATTTTTCCAGACCAAAGATAAAATAGATTTTTTACAAGCAGAGAATTCAAAGGTGAAGGCAGTTTGGTGTCTAAAGATTCAGTAATTCATGAAAGAGCCTCTTTTTTCCCCTTTCATTTCCTGTTTTTGAACTCCTTCCACTAGCACCATTCAAGCAAAGAGCAATACTGTGCTTCAGCACAAATGGCTAAAAGTGACATTAATTATTTTATTTATTTACTTTTTGTTTGTTTGGGCCGTCTGCCTGTAGAATGTGGGACTTGGTGAACTACATTGCCTTGCAGATGTGCTAACTTTAATTTTTTTCTGACAGAGATGATCGCTTTAATGACGCTGATTTAAATTAGGAGATTTGACTCCTGGAGTACTAATTGAAAATATTTGTCTGACTCAAAGCTAAGCATTCAAAATATATTTATCACATTTTGATAAATATTAAGGACATAGTTAATATTTGACAAATATTAAGGACATGCTTTAACATTTCAACAAAATACTAACATAGCAACAGATTTCATTTTGGTGTCTCAAAAGACCATCCTAGTTTAAAACATTCGTTATATATGGCTACCTTTATTCTTAAAATGCATATCATGTTTCCATAAATGTGTTTATGCTAATACTAAATAAAATGAAGAGTTTTGTTAATAGGAAACTAATGAATTCACTTTGGGGAAAATAATGAAGTCATTTCAAACTAATTATTTTCATCCAAAAAGGATTTAGTATAGAACAAAAAAACTTTTGACTAAATAATAAAGGGTATGAAATTTAAATTCAATAATCATAAATAGTAATATTCAGTAAATCCTAAACCATAAAAGGGTCGTCCTAGGGTATGGTCCTTGATTTCCCAGAGTTTATGCCTAGAGTAATTTATTTTGGTGTTTCAAACCCCACATTCTTTTCCTCACCTCAGACCAGCTGAGCTTTCAAACCTTTGAATTCCTCTTTCATAATTTCAGCTCTTCATGGTGCTTTGAAATGCATATTTTCCAGAAATAGAGTATTAGTCACAAAGAAAGGAGTCAGTTTGGTTTCATGATCAAATTTTTTTCCCCCATATTTAGGTTGTCCCATAATAACAGATCTTTGAAGTAATGGAACTGGATTTCTAGACTCACTTCATCCTGGGTGGAATTTTCCATAACCCTCTACCTGCTTAGATTCTATAGTTTTAGACGACAACTTCTACATTGTTAATTTTAAGATTTACCCATTCTTAAGGTTACATTTAATTTTCAGATTATTTTTTCCATTGCAGTTTGTTATTTTATAATATATTCCCTAGTGACCTATTTTGACAAGCATTTTCTGAAAATAGTAAAATTAATTTGTCAGGTGGACTATCAAGAAACTGTGAGCTTGTTAATGGCAGATACTTGTTTTTCCCAATCTTTATATTGAGGTGGTAATTCAATGTATATTGCAAGTCTGCAAATAAAATATGCCAAATACATGAATAAATAATACACTTTCTTAAAGTTCATATAATTGTTTTAAATTAACATTTTGGAGAATGTAGCATTTAACCATCACTGCCCTGGTTGCTATTAAAAACACAAAAGAACATAAATTTCCACAGTATATGAAATTTCAACAATATCCACATACCAACAAAATTAATTTTGGTGTTGAAAAAGACTGTGATATTTTATTTTTTATAAAATATTAGGATCATTAGTACATTATATATTGTACATATTCAAATTTCTCCCAATTATCTCAATATTATTTGGCCAAACTTGTGTCATGGGGAAAATCCTGGCCGGGGATTGAACTTGCAGTGCAGCAGTGACCCAAGCCACTGCTGTGGCAACACCAGACTCTTAGCACACTGAACCACATGAGAACTCCTATCTCAAAAATTCCAAGACTTATTTTTAAATCTAAGATAGAAAGATCACACTGCTTTTCTTGTCAAATCTCATTAAGACTGTGATATTTTTAAATGCTCTTTGTTGCATACTGTTTCCAGAATATCAAATCTAAAACGAATATTGAAAAATTTTTAAATTCAATCAACTTATAAATGAGGGACTGAGGATAGGTTAGTTAACAGTGTTGCTTCAGTTCACTTACATAACTACACACTGGTGAACTTAGTTAAAACCCAAATCTTTTTTTAAAACCACATTAATATACCATCTAGAATGGGAAAAATTCTTCTCTTTTATACAATCTAGAAAAGCAAATATAAAATCATTTCAGACACACACACATACACATACTTGCTTATAAGAAAATAAATTTCTCTTAAATTATAATTTCCCAGTGACTATAGGAGAACAAAAACTTTAAAGAAATATAGTTACTTTTAGTTAAATCATAATTTCCCCATGTCTGTAAACCAGTATTTCTCAATCTTTTCAGTCCAAGACACACCTATGAACATGCCAAGGCAAATATGAGAGAGAGAGCACTTTATTCTTTCATCTTATTGAAAGATAATTATGATATTGGTCACTCCAGCTATAAATATGTTGTACATATGTGAGCACATGTCATGTTTCTCGTACCAGTCTCCAGCAGAGTACACAGCTTGTTTTCCATTTCTCCATCAAATATTAGCCAAGGGGATAAGAGGAATCCATAATGTCACTGTACACAGGTTAAGATTTTCCTTAAATGTAGTTAGGAAGTACTGACATCAGTTATTAACCTTGAGATGTATTCTGACCAGAAGGAAAAAAGTGACCTCAAGTTACACCGTAAGAATACAGTAAATCTTTTAAAATATACTTATGTAAAGAAGTTGTACTTTTTCTGGAAAGTGTGATTAAATTCTCCAGATTTGCTACTATTATTCAAGAAACTGTAGCTCCCTTAGCCTGAATCTACAGGGAAAGAGATGACTTCGAATGAGTGCTTTGAGAATCTTGTAAACATAATTTCATGCCGCTTTGTGTTTAAAGGATCAGATGGGATTCAGTCATTCCAAGTATTAGCTTACTAATGAAATTTTAAGCTTTTTGGATAAACTTTGCTATTTATTGAATATATATTTGCCTATGTGTTTTAAAATCATAGTTAGCGTTTTAAAAGATGTTTACAGAGTTTATCCAGAGTCAGAATTCTTTCACATGCACTCATGTTGTTAGCACCTTTTTAAGTGCAACCAATATATTCTGCCACAAAGTAATTAAGATTAATTGTTATGGAAGGAAAAAAAGGTTTTTTGGTTTTTTTTTTAGATTTCAGAATTTGGGAGGTACATATTGATCTTGTTTTCTTATATTTTAAGCTTAATGTATTCAAGATAATTTGATAATCCAAAGTTCTCTTCCAGTAGTGACCTTATATTTAAATATTCAAAACCAAAAACAAGTACTGCTATTCTTCTTGCAAGTATAATGGATGGGTGAGACCACTCTCTAGTATGTTTGGAATGGATGCGGATAGAGTGTGGGAGATTCCTTTATGGAGTCAGTCCTCCTAACTTCCTATTTGTTCCACACCCGACACAAACTGCTTGCCTGCTATGCTTAGCAATTTTATATGGAGAATTGGGTTTGCAAATCAAATGTGAGTAATATATATCCCGGAATTTTAAAGTTCGGTAACCATTCTCTGCCTGCCATTATGTTGCTGAGGTCCCCACACTTCTTTCTTTCAAATGTCAGCCACATCCCCAGTTCGATACCCAACAGACAGCCATGGAAGACTTCCTACCTCATCTCTGTGGATTTATTAAGTAGACCAAATTAACTGTTTCTGAACTTCTTTGATCTAAATTACATACAGGGGGTCTTGCCTTTCAAAACTAAACTTGATCTTTATTGTTTTATCCTTAAGAAAGGAAATTTAATTTTATCAACAAACCTGTAAACTTATTAACTCAAACTTTTCTTTTTAAATTATAAATATGGTTAGTTTAATTGGAGGTAAAAAGTCATGGTGTTTTTAATAGTCAGCAACTACTAATTTGAGATAATGGCAAAAATTAAAAGAAAATACACATTGAAAGTAACCAAGATTACAGTTTAGGTACGTTGAAAGAAACTATAGTCCATTAATTTGCATCCTTTCCATACAATGTCCAAATAAATTCAGATATATTTGTTAAACCAGTGGTTAATGTTCCCTAGCAAACATTTTATATCTTTTTGATGCATTCTAGTGCTTCAAAAAAATTATGTAGAATTTCCTCTAAATTGAAATCTCTTGTTTTATCTTATAGTTTGTGAAAGTGCAAAACAATTGATCACCAACATTGATAAAATTGTTCTATAAACTACTTAATGCTTTAGAAGGTTATATTTTACTGAGTAGAAGTAGGTTTCTGTTAACACTTTTTTTTTCACATACATACTTATCGTTTAACCAATTACTTTGTGTTTATAGACTATTCACCGGATTTGTAAATCCTATAGGTAATAATACAATAATGTACATATTTGCTTATATTATTACCAATAGGTGGAAAATTAGAATGCTACAGTATATGCTATCAATATAATTGAGATAAACACTAACATATATTCTAGTGTGTTATAAAGCTGGAATGGAATTTCCCTGATGACCAAAAAAATGTTGCTTTTTGCTCACTGATATATTTCAAGCTCCTAGAATAGTGCCTATGACAGGTATAAAGTTACCTTTATATACTATAAAGTGTGATAGACTTCAATTTATAAAAACTACTTATATCAAGACATTGAATCAAGCAAGAGAAAGATCCAGTGACTCAGAGAAAACTGGGCAGTAGATGCAAACAAGAACCATTTCCAAATTCAAAATATGATGATAAATATGTCAACACCACAGTTCGTCAAATTTACTTCTAGGCAAAGTTTTAAAATGAAAACAATAGAGTGTTACTTTTTATACCACCAATATGGTAAAGAGTCTTAATAGAAGCATAGCCATAGGCCATAGCCACTTTTGCTATATAATGAACTTGGCTTTCTTTTACAATTGCTAGTAATTACTTTTTTTTCATATCTGGAGGATTCGCTGGTAATAATATAACAAAAGATGTTTAATGATCTTGCTTTTTGACCTTGGGCTTACAGTTTTAGAAGTACAGTTTTAGAAGTATTTTATAAAACTGGAAAAAAATCATCACTCAATATATGGGTTAAATAAATCCTGACTCATTGGAATGGTGGAATAATATGTAGTAATTAAAACCTTATTGAAGAAAAATATTCTATGTCATGAGAAAACAATATTTCAATAAGTTTAAAAGTAGGTTAAAACAGTATGTACATCTTTCAAAATTTATCTAAAACTAAGTTATAGCTTGATGTATAAACATGAGTAGAAACAGAATACTCTAAAAAATTAATAGTATACCATGTAGAATTGTAGGTGATTTTTATTTTATTATGTGCAGTTTTTTTCTGTGATAAATAAGTATTGATTTTTTTGATCAGTAAAAATGTTATTTTAAGTGAGTTTTAGGATAAGATGCAGGGGCAGTGGGATAAAAATACTATCGAAAGTGAGTAGAATCTAACTGGGTGAAGAGTATAAAAGCAAAGATCATGAACAGTCAAATTATTTGCCTTGACTATGAAGTAATAAGGACTCTTGAATGTTCTGCCCAGGACAAAAGTGAGTTACTTTTGTGGGATTAGTTTTACCACAAGGAAAAAAAAAAATTGCTGTTCCCAAAGAAATTGAACCTTAGTGGTTGTTAGTGAAAAAAACCCTAAGATCCTCAGGTTATTGGAGCACTTTATTAGAGTTTATGGAGATGAAATGTTTTCATTTTAAACCTGCATTTTAAATATTTGCATTCGTTTGAGTAAATGGTAGAGTAATAGACAACCATTTATTCAGGTTCCTATCTGTCTAAAAGAAGTATTTTACTAAACTTGGTTTTGTTCAATACACCAAAATATCTTGACCAAATTTGGTTATCGTTTCTTTGGAATCCTCCAATTCCCTTTCTAGAGAAAATAGTTCACCTGAAATAACATAGCTGAGATACACAGACAGTATCCCTCCTACCCCATTTTTCAAAGAAACAAGCTAATCACAGCTACTACTTCTTTTTGTTTTGTTTTGTTTTTTTGTCTTTTTGCCTTTTCTAGGGCTGCTCCCGTTGCATATGGAGGTTCCCAGGCTAGGGGTCTAATCAGAGTTGTAGTCGCTAGCCTGCACCAGAGCCACAGCAATGTGGGATCTGAGCTGCATCTGTGATCTACACCACAGCTCACAGCAACGCCAGATCCTTAACCCACTGAGCAAGGCCAGGGATTGAACTCTCAACCTCATGGTTCCTAGTCAGATTTGTTAACCGCTGAGCCACGACAGGAACTCCCACAGCTACTTCTTAAATACAGTCATCTGAAAATCCTAAGTTAGCTTTGTCTTCTGAAGAATTACTGTCACATCAACAGAGAGTTAATGATCTCATCTACGGTGTAGAGTGCTTAGTAATTTATATTGTTTGGCTTTATTCAACTCCTATAGTTAACATTCATTTTAGGAGTTCCCATCGTGGCGCAGTGGTTAATGAATCCGACTAGGAACCATGAGGTTGCGGGTTTGGTCCCTGCCCTTGCTCAGTGGGTTAACGATCCGGCGTTGCCGTGAGCTGTGGTGTAGGTTGCAGACGCGGCTCGGATCCCGCGTTGCTGTGGCTCTGGCATAGGCCGGTGGCTACAGCTCCGATTAGACCCCCAGCCTGGGAACCTCCATATGCCGCGGGAGCGGCCCAAGAAATAGCAAAAAGACAAAAAACAAAACAAAACAAAAAAAACCATTCATTTTAGTGGGGAGACATGAACGTAGATGTAGGTTTACATATTATATGCATATACTAAGTTAATCACCATAGGTATATTCTGAGCTATTACATTTGAATGCTAATATGAATGCATGGAAAGCATGAACACATATTGGAATCCATTTTAGCGGGAAGGTCTTTTGAGTACCATGGATTCTGTTCCATTATAGAAGTCTCTAGAGGAGCTTTTACAAATTTGGAATGGGAGTTCCTTGATGGCTTAGTGGGTTAAGGATCCAGCATTGTCACTGCTGTGGCTCAGGTCAGTGCTGTGCACGGGTTTGATCCCTGGCCTGGGATCTTTCTGGTCTGTGGAAGTCCGACGTGCCACAGGTGTGGTCAAAAAAATTTTTTTTGAAAGTCAGTACCTAGCCATTCAGGTGGAAAGGTCATTTCCCTTTCTAAGGAATGCAGCACAAATTTTTTTTTCTATATGCTATAATATTAATTATTGTGAAACCTGAAGACATTCTGTGGAAAGATTTAAAAAACACCAACAGTTTTGCTGAAATTATCCCAAATGTAGTTGTCTTTAAGAAAGCTTAATCATCTGTATAATTTCTAAATATTAATCTTGTATGAAACAATCTTTTTTTTTAATTTGTACTTTTCAGGATGAGAAACTTACATTTTATTCTTTGTGGGTGTATGTGTGTCTATAAGATAAAGAGATTTTTTGTTGTTGATTTTTTTCTAAAATATAGATAGGTATAATAACATTTTTACTCTGAACGTGTAAGCTAAATATAACCTTCCTGTTTTATTTTTTTTGTGAAGACTAAGTATTCATTTTTGAAATAAGCAGAATTTCATTATGGAAATATGTAAAGATAAAGTAGGTGTGAAATAATAAAATGTAATATTCTAAAAAATGGAACTTATAAATACAAAATTTTAAGCTAAAATCCAAAACCTCTGCTTACATAGACTTTCAACTTTTTTAGATTCATTCTTTTTTATTTTTATTATCTTTATAAAATATTACAGTTACATTGATATTACATATTTAAATAACATCTCCATTCTAACTTCATTCATTTAGATGTACAATTTACATGATCTTGTTAAGTATTTTCCAGAAGTCCTTTCTCTATCCATTCAAAGTCCTTCTCTCAATTCTCCTTATTTATTCCTTATAACTCTCTAAATTTTTTTTGTTTGTTTGTTTGTTTTTTTGGTTTTTTTTTTTTTGTCTTTTTGCTATTTCTTGGGCTGCTCCCGCGGCATATGGAGGTTCCCAGGCTAGGGGTCGAATCGGAGCTGTAGCCACCGGCCTACGCCAGAGCCACAGCAACGCGGGATCCGAGCCGCGTCTGCAACCTACACCACAGCTCACGGCAACGCGGGATCGTTAACCCACTGAGCAAGGGCAGGGACCGAACCCGCCACCTCATGGTTCCTAGTCGGATTCATTAACCACTGCGTCACGACGGGAACTCCTAAATTGGCTTTAATATTTGTGGATTTATTATACCAAAAATCTATCCATTTTTTTCTATAGTGTGAAACTTTCTCCAGGTTTGCAAGGTCTGCATTTCACAATTCTAACTTCAAGAAATCACTGTGACAATTGCTAACATTGTCTTTGCTCCAGGGAAATAAACTTGGAGTCAAATATTACTCTGTACACAAGAAATATCCCCAGATTTTGTGGAAATACAATTACTGACAAGCCAATTATAACATATTTATTTGGTGTATAAGGCTGTAAGGAAAAAGTATTATTTTTCCTTGTGTTTTTAAAATTTATCTTCATTTAGTTCATTATTAGAATATTTCACTTGCTTTTATGTTTTTAAATTTTGTTTTTTATTGGAAATTTTAGGCTTCTTTTTGGATGAGAGGCACAAACTTGTGTGCAGTTTTTCCCCAAGATGTACCTCCTGGGGTGTTTCCTGCCTGCTTTGCAGACTTGTCTAAACTCATGATAATTATGCTATACTATTATTTGTCTAACGTTGCTGGTGGTTTTGGCATCTTATAGATAAGAATAAGCTGTGGATTTCATATCTTCAGAAAACCTAAGATATTAGCTTAAAAAACATTAGAATTCATAAAGCAGTTTTGTATTGACAAAAGTTAAAACTTCTATTAACCAGTACTAATTAGAAAATAGGAATTGGGTGGAGATCCACATGGCAACAATTCCTACCACTCCTGCACTAATTCAACTCTTAGGATTCTTATTCCTACTCCTACTTCTCTTAACATTGCCATGAAAAGACTACTACTGGTAATACTCTTACTATTAGACCATGGCAGTAACAAATACTAAGGGGTAGACATGTTGCTAAATGAGAGAAGGCTCTATGAAGAAAACAAAACATCTGAAATCCAAGAAAAATAAAACTTGCATTTATAAATCTAAGTTTATAGACTTAGTTTTTTTTAAAAAAATGAACTTTTGCAAAAGAAATCCATACATGCTAAATTAATTTAAAGATTTACTACAAATTTATTCAGACTTGAACAAAATGATCCTGCAGTTTATTTGGAAGAATATAAGTTGTTATAGTTGAGGAAATATGATGGAAATATTTCATATCCTATTACAATGGAGTGTTTATTCATTCATTTGTGAAATATTTAAGGAGCTCCTCAATGATAGGCATTCATGACAAACAGCAGCAGACAGGGAAAGTTTCTTCCTTCATGAAGCTTGCAATCTGATTGACAATATAGAAAACAGACAAGTAAACACATAAATAGATGATAATTACTGACTATGATAATTTTGGTATAGTTGACTGTGGGGCCCCCAATAGAATGACCAGGAAATGTCTTTTTGAGGAATTGCCATTTGAGCAGAGACTCTAAGATGAGAGTCACTCAGCCTTTCACACAGATGAGGGAACAATATTCCCAGTTCAGGCTGCATGATCTCAGGTAAGTCCTTTAATTTCTCTGTCCTGTTCTTCATCTGAAAAATGGAGTTATTACAGTATCTACCTTAGAGAAATGTTAGGAAAATGAATTATTCTGTGTCAAATATATAAACCAGTGCCAGAAACATAGTAAGTATTCAATGAATGTTGAAAGCTTTTGATAATATCTGAAATTTCACTAAAAATGAATAGAGATGAACAGAAAATGTAGCCAAAAAAGAATAAAAAGGATAACAATATTATATTAGTAAAAAATAATTTATCTTTTATTAATTTAATTTTTATTAATAATAATAATCTTTTATTTAATAAAGTAAATTTATTCTCATTAGCAATCCAGAAATGAATGGGAGTCATTTGATTTTGTTCATTACACACATTTAAAACCATTCCATTTAAAACCATATGAAAGAGTAGACACACAGAACTAAAACCCAGTGACTTTAGTTTCAAGTATTGTCAGAATGATTGAATGTGTTTATTTTAAATCTTGGAGTAATTTGTATTTTTAACTGAATTTAATGCTTATAAAGACATAGTGGAAACAGTTATTGGAACATTAGGCAGGAAGTAGAAAATCTCGGTTCCATTATGAACCTTCCCACTCAGTTGCTCTGCCACCACTTTGAAGGTCACTGAGGTTTTCATTTTCTTATGTGTAGAAAAAACCAACAGAGAAAAGAACATTAGAAACTTATAGCATTTCTCAGTATGAAATGTTTTTGCATTCCCCAAATATGAATTTGCATCTGAGTTAACAATAAATTATTTTTATGGTTCTCCAAAAAGAAAGATGTTATGTACATTTGGGAAAACCCTAATAGGCTAATGTTTTCTGGGAGCTGGACAAATAAATGCCAACATGTTACAAGGCATGGTGATATCATTGGAGACCTGATTTTCACATTTTTGCCTTTGAAATTTCTGAAATAATGAAAATAATTGGGATATAATAATAATAATAATTAATTTCCTTCTCTGGAAATGCAGATATCAAAAATACCAAAAGGAAGATACCTACAACCTCTATATCATCTGGGATTTCCAAGACCCTAAGCATCCAGAATGAGGCTTTACTGTATACCCTGTGAAAATCACATGCCCTTTGCAAGATTTCTGCAGTTCCTGAGAGTCGTCACTCTTGGGAACTCTCTAACACCAAGAAAAGAGCGCCTTCTTCCCAGTGGCAACGTGTATCCAACAATGCAGTGGAAGTGTAAAGAACACTCTCCCAGTTCCAGAGCTCCCTGGATTGCAGTTTAACATCTCTGTCGTCCCAGTCTTTCTTCCTTCGCTGTTCCATAGGTCTTTATCTTGAAGGCAGTCTTCTATGAACATTATACAAGTAAATCTCTGTTTAAGTCTGTTTCCTGGAAACCTTGCCTAAAAGGGCTGATGTCAGGGTGTTCAAGGAAGCAGGAACTATAATTGGATCTGGACCATGAGTTGGTCATTTGGCAGGAGGACCCCGCTACTGGTGGTAGATAAAGCACAATTGACCCCCGGCATCACTCATGTAAGTGTACAATTTTAAAACTTTCAGCTGTGATTAAACTGGGATAGGATACTGATGGCAGCAAATATACTACCAGATGCAGTATCTCAGGCACACCAGAAGTTCAAGGGAAATAAGAATTATGAAATTGGGTGGCTGCTACTGGAGGTAATTGATACATAAGAGATATCAAAGGAAATTTTAAGTATGAGATGATTAGTCACCAACTAAAGACTAAGTACAGAGAGTCACTTTGGTCATCAATAACATTCTTTCATTTTTTGCAAGTGTTTTGCAGAAAAACAAAGCATCAGGTCCAATACATAATTATAACAGAATTCTGGAGGAGGATGAATCCTCAACCTAGGAAAGTCTGGTACACCAGCCAGAACACTTATTGAAAAAAATGGGAGGTCTTGTGACATGGGATGAATATCTCTGACTCAATGTTTCAGAAAATCTTGAATCCTCAGATTCCTCTGAACCTTTTGGGTGTGTAGAATTATCTCACTCTACTGTGTTCTACTCTCGTGTACCTCTTTTCTTAAAGATGATGCAGAGATCTCCTCCTTCAAGAAAAATGCACACTGCCATGACCACAACATAAATCTCATGACCCAGTCAGGAAGTGCTTTCCCTACTAAAAGAGAAAGAGGTGATACCCTCTTTGAAGTGACTGAGAGACCTTGTATGATCAGGAGCACTCATAGTGGAAGGGTACAGTGTACTCAAGTTGTCACCAGATGGCTGGTTAATTTCCTTGAAAGGTAATTTTATATTACAAGCTCATCATTGACCATGGTTTTGATTGCATATCATCAGTAGTAGGAATTTTACATGTATTTTTAATGGAGTAAGGGAAAGGTCAAGTTTCAGTATTTGGACCCTCAGGGCCCAGGGCTATCCAGCTCTTGGCCATTCTCTGCAGACCTGCCACTCACTGGTAGTGGCCAGTAGGCTTCCTCCAGACCTTCTGCAGTGGCTGCCTCATCGTCCTCAGGCATCAGTTCCATGTCCAGCTCCAGCTGGCCCATGTTAGTAGGAGACCACACTATCGGACCTCTGCATGGCTTCTATTTCTGTCATCATAGCACTTCCATTATTGTGCTCCTTGTGCCAATACTGGTAAGCCAATCATAGATGTTAGTTTTTGCCAACTGGCCAAGTTATTTTTTCTAATTAATTTGGTGTTTCTTTTGTTGTGGATGCTCTCTTGTGCACAATAACATGTGATACAAAGATGTTAAACTTCATTCCTACCCCAGTAGTTCCAAACTCTTCAATTGGAGCTTACCATTATGCACTACACATTTATATAGCCACTTGAGAGTCTAAAACCATAAAGACTTCTGGGTACTTGTGCTGTTTTCTCCACAACCTAGATCTACCATAGATGCCTTTCCTATTCTAACCCCTATCCAAAGCTGGCAGTCTTTTGTATCACCCAGTAGAAGAACATTCATAGGTGTGAATATACTACCCCTGAAACTTTAAGAGGTCTACCAAATATTATCCTTCCTTTTTAGTGATGGGGGACATTTCTGTACATGGAACAGACAACTAGATCCCTAAAATCCTCACTAAAAAGACAAGGTCCTGAATCTTCATATGTTTTATCTCCCATCTTCTGTAGCACATGTGACTTATCATGGCCCCTAACATGGCTAACACATTGTGATCACTCAGTTAAACATGATGCCATCAATATGGAGGAACAGTGTGATATTCTGCAGAATGGTCAGATGGGACAGGGTTCCCTGGCTATTTTATGACAGAAGGCAGAAGAGTTAATATAGCCCTGGGGCTGGACCATAAATATACACTGTGTCTGTCTCAAATGAATTTGAATTGTTCCTAATATTCTTTTCTGATAAGGATGGAAAGAATGGAGTCACCAGATCATGACCTCATACCCTGTGGCTGGGACCATGTTAATTTGCTGTCATAAAACTGTCACTTCTGAAATAGGAGCTCCAAGAGTGGATGAACTTATGTTCTCCTCCAAGATCTGATTACATCCTTTATGTCTTTAAGAGTGGCTTGAATATCTGCTACCACCTCACCCTCACTGCTGAGGTAGAATGTTTTTGTTTTTGTTTTTTGGCTTTTTAGGGCCACACCTGCTGCATATATAAGTTCTCAGGCTAAGGGTCCTATCAGAGCTGTAGCTGCTGACCTACGCGACAACAAAAGCAACACTCACAGCCACAGCAACACTGGATCTGAGCTGCATCAGCAGCCTACACCTCAGCTTATAGCAGCCCTGGATCCCTAACTCAGGAGCAAGGCCAAGGATTGAACACGCATCCTCATGGATACTAGTCAGGTTTGTAACCCACTGAGCTACAGCGGGAACTCCCTATAATGTTTTTGTTTTATAATCTTGACTGTGAGAGTATAATTTCTAGAGCCTTTGATCTAGCTTTTCCTTCTGTAATAGCTCTTAAACTACGAATACTTCCGCTGATGATATCCTGTCAAAAGCATGGTCAATGCTGAGCGGGTAATAGAAAATTATCTTTCAAGGAAATCAACCAGCCACTTGGTGACAAGTTGATTACATTGTACTCTTTCCATTGTAGGAGTGGCAGTGATTCATCCTGACTGTGTTAAATCACATCTATTGGTATGAGTTCGTCTTTCCTGCCTACATGGCCTCAGCCAGATTACGGAGTATTTGATCTGCCAACAAATTATATGTAACGTTATATCAGACAACAAAACTCACTTTACAGTAGCAAAGGAAGGTTAGCAGTGAATCCACTAGCTCTCTCATGTTGTATTACTCAGAAGTTGTGAGAGTTATGGAATAGTCTTTTGAAGATAAAAACTGAGGCACCAACATGGAAATGCTACTCTTCATAGCCTGAACATCATGATACAGAATACATTATACACACTAAGTCAACAACTAGTATATAAGTCTACATCATCAGTAGGTAGAATACTTGAGTATGGAATAGAAACTATGGACAAAAGTAGAAGAGGCTCCACTTAGTATTACCACCCCAATTACCACTCACCATATAGGAACCCACCTGGGAAATTTGTGCCTTCCAGCCCAATAAATCTGAACTCTAGGCTGAAACATCTAGTTTCCAGATAGGCACAGCTTCCAACAAGGGGCACAGCAAAAGTCCCATAAACTAAACTGCAGCTGCTGTCCTGTCACTTCTGGCTCCTGCTTCCAAGAGATCAGAAGGCACAAAAAAGGTTACATTTTGTCAGAGGTAAATTGATTCTGCTTATTAAGAGAAGGTAGTATTGCTGCTATGCAATAGGGAAAGGAAGAATATATTTGACATCAGGTGATCCACTTGGAAGTCCTTTGGCAACACTCTGCTCTATCTTGATAGTCAAGCATGTAGACCACGACTTAAGAAGGACATGGTGCATAGGGGTCAGAACCCACAGAGATTAGTGTCTGGATTATGACATCAGGTAAGCTACCTAGTCCTGCAAAATGGGTAATAAAGAAAGAAAATGATTTCCATTCTGAGATGTGCTGTAGCACAGTAGTTTTCCCTAATAAAACACACTGGTTAAAATCCTGGAGGACTTCTTTCTGGAACTTATAAAAAGAAAGTACATTCAAGGTGCTCTAGAGATGGGTTATAGAAGATGCTATAGTGTATGACATAGGTAACTACTTTAGGTGTGAGACACTATTCTCTAAATTGTGGGCCATGTCCTCAGCTGAGTGATTGTCTTGGAAATTGAACTTTGCTGACCCATACCAGTATGTATACACATATGTAAACATTTTATCTATCTGTCTATATCTTAGTGTATATTTATGTATTTTATATTAAATATATTAAAATATTTAAAACTTTAAAAATGTTAAAATAGACTCTATGTAGATTAAATCTTGTTTTATTATTTCCAAGTGAGAAATTCCCTTCTTGTATTTTTTCAGCTTTATTGGAAACATACTTTATACAAAAATTGCCCATGTTTAATATGTCCATAACCTCCAAAATAGTTATCTTATCTTTTTTGGAGGGAGGATAAGACCGCAACATGAGATCTACCCTCTCAGTAAATTTTTAGACGCATAAAACATGATATTAACTAAAGGAGATCTCTAGCACTTATTAATCTTACATAGTGTAAAGCTATACCTATTGAACAACTTCCCATTGTCACCTCCTTCTAACCCCTGTCAACCACCATTCTACAAGTTGATCATTTCAGATTACATACTGAGATTTGTCATATATTTTGAAACCAGGATGTGTATTACCTCCAAATTTTTTCTTCTTTTTCAAGATCACTTTTGTTATTCTGGGTCTTTTGTTGTTCCATATGAATTTTAGGTTTATTTTTTTCTGTTTCTGTAAAAGTGCTGTTGGAATTCTGATGAAAATATTAAATCTGTAGATTGCTTTGGATAATATTGACATCTTAGCAATCATGAATGTGGATGTCTTTCTATTGTTTGTGTCTTCTTTAATTTCTTTTATCAATGTACTGTAGTTTTCAGTGTATGAATATTTCATCTTGGTTAAGTTTATTCTTAAGTATTTAATTGTTTTTGATGCTGTTACAAATAGGATTTTTTTCTTAATTTCCTTTGTGATAGTTCATTGTTAGTGTATAGAAACACATGTGATTTTGTGTGTTAATTTTGCCCTGCAACTTTACTGAATTAATTTATTAGTTCTAATAGGCTTCTGTGGAGTTGTCTATAGCTTTAATTTTTCCTTTCCAATTTGGATGCCATTTTTATTTTTCTTGCCAAATTACTCTGGCTGTGATAACACCCAATATTATGCTAAATAGAAGTGGCAGTAATGGCATTCTTGTCTTGTTCTTGATCTTAGAAGAAAAAAAATTAGCTTTTCACTGTTGAATAGGATGTTAACCATGAACTTGTAATATATGTTCTTTATTATATTGAGGTACATTCCCTCTATCATATTCTGAGACTTTTTATAAATGAATGTTGAATTTTGTCAAGTGGTTCTTCTACATCTGTTGAAATGTTTATTGAATTTATATCCTTCATTCTATTAATGTGATGTATCACGTTTGTTCATTTGCATATGTTGAACCAGCTTTTCATCCCAGGGATAAATTCCACTTGATTCATGGTGTATCATCCTTTTTAATGTGCTTTCGAATTTGGTTTGCTGGAATTTTGTTGAGAATTTTTTCATATGTATTCCTCGGGGATATTAACCTTTAATTTTCTTGCAGTGTTACCATCTGACTTTAGTAGCAAGGTAAGAATAATTTTGTGAAATGAGTATGAAAATGTTCCCTCCTTTTCAATCTTATGACATTAATTCTTCCTTAGAGATTTGGTAGAATTCTCCAGTGAAGCTCTCTGGTCCTGAGTTTTCTTCATTTGAAGGTATTTATTTATCTATTTATTTATTTATTTATTCATTTATTGTTATTTCTCCAATACAGTTTTTTTCCTACTGTACAGCATGGTGACCCAGTTCCACATACATGTATACATTCTATTTTCTCACATTACTATGCTCCATCATAAGTGACTGGAAGGTTTTTGATCACTAGTTCAATCTCCTTTTTACTGATCTGTTTATAATTTCTTTTTCTTCATGCTTCAGTCATAGTAGGTTATATGTTTCTAGGAATTTATCAATTCATTCTAGGTTATTCCGTCTTTTGCATATAATTATTCATAGTGCTCTCATGATTCCATATATTTTTGTAGCATCAGTTGTAATGTCTCCAATTTTATTTATAGTTTTATCTATTTGAATCTTTTTTCTTAGTTTCATTTATTTTTTCAAACATCTTTCTAGTCTTTATTTCATTTACTTCTGCTTTAATCTTTATTATTCCCTTACTTTTACTGACTTTGGGCTTAGTATATCCTTCTTCTTTTAGTTACTTGTAAAGTTACATTGTTTAAGATATTTTTTCTTTCTTAATGTGTACACTTGAGGAGAACACATAGTATGCTGTTGTTAGGTGGAATGACCTGTATATGTGTTAGGTCCATTTGGTCTATCATGTTGTTCAAGTCTGCTGTTTCCTTATTGATTTTTTTTTCCTGGCTGATACATTGTTATGTGTGAAATATTGAAGTCTCTTTCAATTATATATATACAATTCTATTACATTACAATAGTACACTAATAATACAACAAAAGTTGTTAGTTTCTTCCTTGAGTTCTGTTAATATTGGCTTTATATATTTAGGTGCTATGATGTTAGGTGCATAGATATTTATAATTGTTATATTTTCCTAAAGAATTGTCTATATTACCATTATATAATGATCTTCTTTGTCTCTTGTGACAGTTTTTTTTCTTAAAATCTGCTTTTTGGATATTAAGTATTGCCTCTTAATACTTTAAGTAAATTCTGTTCTCTTTAGATTACCACTTGCATGGAGCATCTTTTTTCATACCTTCACTTTCAGCCTACATGTGTCCTTAAATCTAAAGTAAGTTTTTTATAGAGAGTGTTTGGTTGAATCTTATTTTTCATCCATGCTGCTACTCTATGTCTTTTGATTGGGGGGCTTAATCAATTTATATTTGAAGTAATTATTGATAGCTAAGGACTAACTATTGACATTTTGTTTATTGTTTTATCTCTGCTTTGTTGTCCTTTTGTTCCTTTCTTCCTCTCTTGATGTCTTCATTTGTGATTCAGTGATGCTTTTGTAGTGACATGCTTTGATTTTCTTTCTCTTTATTTGTGTACCTACTGTAATTTTTTTTTTGTAATTACCATATAAAGGCTTTCTAGACCCAACTCCAATGTGCCTTTGCATGTATGGGTTGGGTGGGTGTTTATACATCCACAAGCAATTATATGAAAACACCAAAAAATCTATAATTCAACTCAATTCTGACACTATCTACTGCAAGATTGCATCAAATTTCGTAGGTTATGCACTTAGTCCTATAAGAGTTCCCCCTCTCCCATTCCAATTGAGGTGCTGGTCACAAGTCCAGGTTATCACCTATGCTTTGACAGCAGGCTATAGATTGAATGTGCCAATGACCCCTTTCCTTAGGTTTGGTTAATTTGCTAGAGAGGACACAGAACTTATAAGAAACATTTTTTTTTTACTTGATCATTTGTTTATTATATAGTGATATAACTGAGAAATGGAGATAGAGGAGATGCACAAGATATGGGGAAAGAACAAGGAACTTCTACGCACTATCCAGGTGTGTCACTCTCCCAGGTCCTCCACATGTTCACCAACCTGGAAACCCTCAAATCTTGTCCTTCCAAGTTCTTATGAAGCCTTCGTTACATAGACATCATTGATTAAATTTTTGGCCATTGGTAATTGAACTCAACCTTCAGCCTCTCTCCTCCAGAGGTTGGGGGTAAGACAGAAAGGCCCAACCCTCAAATCACTTGATTGGCTCCACTAGCAACCAGTCCCCATATGTAGGTGAGTTCCAAAAATGGCTTCATGAACAAACAAAAGACACTGGTTAGATGCTCACCCCTTAGGAAATTCCAAGGGATTTAGGAGCACTGTGTCAAAAATGGGAACGAAAACCAAATATACATATATTATTATAAATCACAATTATTAAGACTAAATAACATATATATTGTTATAAATCACAATATCAGGAGTTTCTGTCATGGCACAATGGAAACGAATCTGACTAGGAACCATGAGGTTGCATGTTTGATCCCTGGCCTCACTCAGTGGGTTAAGGCTGTGGCGTTGCCATGAGCTGTGGTGTAGGTTGCAGATTGGACTTGGATCCCATGTTGCTGTGACTGTGGTGTAGGCTGGCAGCTATAGCTCTGATTGGACTCCTAGCCTGGGAACCTTCATATGCTGTGGGTCTGGCCCTAAAAAGACAAAATAAATAAATAAATAAATCACAATATCACACATTTTAAATTTAGAACAGCCTTTTATAAGCCAATAGCAACTTAACTTTATTTGCATATGTAACTCCACAATTTTATTCCCCAAATATACTTTATGTTATTGATGTCACTGTTTACAAAGTTTTATATTGTGTATCCCTTAACTAGTTGTTGTTGTTATTCTTAATAATTTTGTCTTTTAAATTTTATAATAGGTTGAAAAGTGATTTAAGTGACACTATTAAAATATTAGAGGATTACAAATGAATTATACACTTGCCTTTACCAGTGAGCTTATTCTTTCATGTGATTTCATGTCAATAATTAGTATCTTTTGTTTGAATTTGAAGAGCTCCCTTTGATATGTTATGTAAAGCAGGTCTAATGGTGTTTAAGTTCCTCAGCTTTTGTTCATCCAGGAAAGTATTTTTCATTTCTGAAGAGCAGGTATAGTAACTTTGGTTGGCAGTTTTTCTTTTAGCACTTTGAATATATCATTCCATTTTTTTTTTTTTTCCTGACCTATGATATTTGGGTTGAGAAATATGCTGATGGGCTTGGTGTGGGTTCCTTTGTATATAACGTCACTTTTATCTTGTCTCAAAATTCCTTTTCTTTGATTTTTGACAGTTTCATGTGTTTTGAGTAGACTTTTTAAAATTTAGTCTATTTGAATGAATCTGTATATTTATTTCCCTTCCCAAGTTTGGGAAGTTTTCATGAATTATTTCATTAAAAAGACTATGCCTGTCTTTCTCTCTTTTACTTTTGGAAGTCTTGTAATGTGTGTATTAGTTCCTTGTTTAATCCCATAAATCCTTTAGGTTTTTAAACTTTTTTTTTCCTTTTCCTCTTCCAACTAGATAATTTCAAATAACCTGTCTTCATGCTTAGTGATTCTTTCTTCTGCTATTCCAGGCTGATTTTGAACTCCTGTAGTAAATTTTTCAGTTCAATTATTGTATTTCTTTTGGTTCTTTATTATATTTTATGTCCGTTGATATTCTCATTTTGTCCATGTATCATTTTCCTGATTTAGCTTAATAAGCTGTTGTGTTCTCTTGTAACTCCCTGGGCTACTTTTAGGTGACTAATTTGAATTATTTATCATGTAATTCATAAATCTTCACTTATGTGAGGTCTGTTATTAGAGATTTTTAGGAGATCAGTTACTGGAGATGCATTTTTTTTCTTTTGATTATGGCATATTTTCTTGATTTTTCATGTTCCATTTATAGCTGCATTGATGCCTGATGATTTGAAGAAATAGCACCATTTCCCAATCCCAGAGAGAAATTCCAGTTTTGTTCCAAATGTCCAGGCTTTGCCAAGCCTTCAGAATTTTCCATGAGGTGAGATCAAAACTAGTCCCTCACAAAGCCCAGTGAAAGCCTGGGACAAGGCTCACTTTGCTTTCCCCTTCCTCTAAAAAGAAAAGCCTCAAATCTACAGCTTTTCCCAGTCTCACAGAGCAGTATTTTGCTGTATGGGGAAATCTACCCATTTCCTTTTGTTCATGGCTATCCCAGGCATTTAGTCCTGCTGGCCTTTCAGTGCTTAGCATTAGGTGAGATAGAAATCAACCTTTTGGAGAACACCGCAAAGCCAGGAGGACAGGCAACCAAGCACAGCATCCTCCCTTTTTCTCCCTGTGGGGAGGTCCCAGAACAAAGCAATCTTTTTGGCACTGAGCTAACTGGTTTGAGGAGGGTTGATTCAGCCTTATGTCTTCTGGGATTGCTGCAACTTTTTAATTGTATTCTGGATTTCATCTAAAGATTCTTTGCTCCAAATATGATTGTTATATCAATGCTTCTGTGGAGGAATGAAAAATAGGTCTTCTTATTCTTCCATCTCTTCCTATTTTATTGATATTTGATCTCTCTAAAATATGAAATATTAACAATATTTTCAGTGAGAGACATGATAGATTCATAATTTTTAAAAAATGTTGACTTTACAAGTTGTTATAAAAATAAAAAATATATATATAATTCTACATTTATCTTGATACTTCATTTCAGTTGCTGTACATGGAAAGAATCTTTTAGTAGTAAATGCTAATATTCAGCCTTCTGTTGTAGACTTCAAGTCCGCCTCAAGGTTATTAAACCCAAAAGCCTCTGGCCATGTCTCACTATAATGCCCCTTCCCCCACCTTGATCAGCCTGGGCTGCCCACTTCCTGCTAGAGAAGGAATGCCTCACATTCCTCTGCCCACCACTCTATAACCTGTTCGCCATGCAAATAAGGTATCCTGCCCAAGACCAACCAGAAGATCAAATTGGGTCTCTACTCATGTCCACATTGTGGAGTATAAAGACTATTGCAGAGTGAGTCTTTTTAACCCATGCATATCTGAGTCCTTTTTCCCCCTCTCTGAAAGTGTACTTTTGCTTTGATAAATTTGTAAAACATCTGCCATCACAATGCTTTGCTATAGTGAGATGGGGACCTGAGAAAACTGACTGTATCACGTCAGTCCTATCCATGATTTTGGTAAATTTTTTTTTTTTTTTTTTTTTTTTTTTTGCTTTTTGCTTTTTAGGGCCACACATGCAGCATATGTAAATTCCCAGGCTAGGGGTCGAATCCGAGCTGTAACCACCAGCCTATGCCACAGCCAGAGCAATGCAGGATCCAAGCAGTGTCTGTGACCTACAGCACAGCTCATGCCAACACCTGATTCTTAACCCACTGAGTGAGGCCAGAGATTTGACCCTGCAACCTCAGGGTTACTAGTTAGATTCATTTCTGCTGCACCACAATGGGAACTCTTAAATGTTTATCTTCAACTCAACATTTTTCATGCAAATTTCAGCAAATGTTCTGTATCTATATTTTTAATGGCTTTAAATTTACCGAACATTTTTATCTTAAAGGTATCTTCCCATTTCTAATGAATGCAGATATCAAAGTCTTGTAGGTAAGATAAGTGGGTTTTGGCATTGGTCACATAATGACAGTAACATTTCCCTATGCATATTTTCAAAACACTATCCATAGCATAATTTTCCACTTTAAAACAATTGCTTTCTTAATCATTGCTAAAGGTAATCCTTACCTCAAAGGGATATTTCCATGTGCAAAACTGATTAAATTATTTATTAAGTTGAACAATACTGATGGCTTCTCAAGAAAAAAGTTTAGTAAATTTATGAGATTAGGGGGATATCAGAAAGATGTATAATTTTAATTGTGTTCACTACTATATTAAATATTTGGTCATCAGATAGTTTCATGGCAAATCCCCTTTGCATTATGAACTATTATAATGAATCAACTATATTTTTGTGTATTCTAATAAAATTTTATAAATGGGTGAGCCATTGTTTTCTTGCCCCTCTGTGTTTCAATGAATCAAAACATTTACTTTGCATACACGAAAAGCAAAAGAGAAGAAGAGATGCCATATTCTGTGGGCCACTGTATTAAAGTCCTTTTTAAATGAAGTTATCCGTATTAATGACATCCGTGTGCCTTTTTAGCTACAACCTTTTACTGCAGTAGTTTGTCTATGAATAACTTTGAGAATGAATATTTCATGTAGTAATATCATTGACCATAACTTCAAAATTCTTTCTTTATTGCTTTCAAAGGAGGCACACTAAAATGATCATACTTACACTGTTTTTCCAAGAAACATCATTTTTATTAAGAATTCTTTTAAAACAACTCCAGTATCTTTCCTTGACTGACCACACACACACAAAAAAATAGCCCTATTTTATTATTGAGACAGATTCTACCAAAATCATAATCTGAGAAATGTTAGAAACATCTGTTCTTTCCTTCAGAAAAAATCCTCCGATGCTATGATGTTGGCTTGAATTTTTTTCCTCCAAATCTTTGACAATATTTTCTGTTTCTTCTAAAGAACTTGCTATTAAATAAATACATTTTTAGTTTTTTTTGCCATATTGTTTTATTACTATAATTTGAGCCATTTTTACTATAACAAGAAGGAAAAAATATCCAAACTTATGAACTTGTTTTAAGTATTGGTGAAGTTTATATAACACAGAATTAAGCATTTTAAGCTAAACAATTCATTGGCATTTAGTATAATCACAATGTTATGCAACCATTACTTCTGTATAGCTCCAAACTATTTTCTTTATGCCCAAAGGACATCCCATACTCATTAAGCAGTTTTCTTCATTCTCCTCTCTCCCCAACCTATGGTAACCACAAATATGCTTTATTTCTCTATAAATTTAACTATTCTAGGTATTTCATATGAATCATATGAGACTTTTTATATCAGTTTCTTTCATCTTGCATAATTATTATTATTTTTTTTTTGTCTTTTGTCTTTTTGTCTGTTGTTGTTGTTGATGTTGTTGTTGCTGTTGTTGCTATTTCTTGGGCCGCTCCCACGGCATATGGAGGTTCCCAGGCTAGGGGTCGAGTCGGAGCTGTAGCCGCCGGCCTACGCCAGAGCCACAGCAACGCGGGATCCGAGCCGCGTCTGCAACCTACACCACAGCTCACGGCAACGCCGGAACGTTAACCCACTGAGCAAGGGCAGGGACCGAACCCGCAACCTCATGGTTCCTAGTCGGATTCGTTAACCACTGCGCCACGACGGGAACTCCCCATCTTGCATAATTATTTAAGGTTCATATAAATTGCAGTATGTATCAGTATTTCATTTCTTTTTAAGCGGCTGAATAATATTTCATTTTATGTATATATCACAATTTGTCCAGTCATCTGATAGATGTTTGGGTTGTTTCCACCTTTGGCTATTGTGAATAGCATTGATATGAACATGTGTGTAGAGGTATTTATTGCAGTACCTGTTTCAATTCTTTTAGGTGTGTACTTAGGCATGGGATTGTGAGGTCATGTGGGAATTCTGTGTTTAACTTTTTGAAGAAGAACCAAACTATTTTCCATAGCAGCTAAAAAAATTAACATTTTTCACTGGCCAATATGAGGGTTGGTTCCAATTGCCCTACCTTGTCACCAACATGTGTTTTCATTTTTTAAAATTATCATATTCATTCTACTGGTTGGGAAGTAATTTCTTATTGTACTTTTGATTTACATTTCCCTTGACTGATAATGTTAAGCAGTTTTCCATTGCATTTTTGCCATTTGTATATATTCTTGGAAGGAATGTCTACTAAAGTCATTTTTCCATTTTTACATTGGGTTGCTTGTCTTTGTTCTTGCGGTATAAGAGTTCTTTATGTATTTGATACTCAGTCTTCATCAGATACATAGGTTTCAGATATTTTTCATTCTATAGGTTGTCTTTGCATTTTCTTTGTAATGTGTCTTTTGAGGCACAAAAGTGTTTTGATGAGGTCTAATTTATTTATTTTTCCTTTTGTTGCACATGCTTTTAATGTCACATCTAAAATTCCATTGGCAAATTGTGAAGATTTTCCCCCATGTTTTCATCTATGAGCTTTAACTCTCATATTTAGGCAATCCATTTTGGGTTAATGTTTGTGCATGGTGTGAAGTAGGGGTCCAACCTCATTTTTCATGTGTGGATATCTGTCATTCCAGCACCATTTGTTGAAGACTATTTTTTCTGCATTGAAGGATCTTGCAAGATTTGTTGGAATCCATGGATCTAAAGTGAATATCTTTGAAAAAGAATTTTGATGCTGACTATACAATTCCTGGTTGAAACTTTTCTTTCAGCATTTTAATATTTTATCCCACTTTCATTTGTCCTCTGATTTCAGTTGAGAAATATGTGGTTAACATTGCCTTTTCTTAGTTCAGTGTGTTTTCATTATTGTAATATTTTTCCAGAGTTTTAACAAACTTGATTCTGACCATTTTTGCTTGATTTTTCAATATTTCTGTAGAAATAAATTTGCTTGAATCTTCCTCCTCTGTCATTTTTGCTGACATTTTCAGATCCTTCTATGAACTTTTGTCTTTATTACATTTGAAATGTCAAAAGTAGTTTCTAAGCATAAGCTCTATTGAACTTTTGATAATTATATAATTCATAGGAATTTAAACATCCCTGATAAAACAAGATCTCTTTTCCAATTATGGGAGAGTTAATTTACTGTGTCTTGGGAACTGAAATAAGCTTGCCGTTAGTGAGAGTCACCATTTAAAAGCGGTAAATACAGACATTAATGGATTTCCTTAATACACATCTTACAGGATATTTTGCACAAAAACCAAGAGATGACTAGTTTCTATTGCTATCTGATGAGTACAATGAATGACATTTATTACATAGAGAATATTGTATTCCCATCAGAATTCATATATTAAAATAATTGTGATAGTATTTGAAGGTGGGGCCTTTGTGAGGTGATTATGTCATGAGAGTGGAGTCTTCATAATGAAATTAGTGGCCTTATAAATGAGGTCTCAAAGAGCTACCTTGCCTCTTCTGCCATGTGAGGTTACAGTGAAAAGACAGTCACCATCCATGAGCCAGAAAGTGGGTCCTTACCAGGTGCTGAATCTGCTGGCCACTTAATCTTGGATTACCTAGCCTCCTGAGCTGTGAGAAGTACATTTCTGCTGTTTATAAGCCACCCAGTGTATGGTGTTCTTGTCGTAACAGCCCAAACAGACTAAGACAGCAATTTTTCTTCTGAAATTACTTTAATTCCTTATCAATAAAACTAACACAGATTATGGCTGTCCTACTGGCCTACAAATCCCTTGCTTCTTGCGCCAATGTAGTTAAATTTTTTCTGTATTCTACAGTCATTATGTTTTATTTATACATGGAGGAGTAATAATTTAATGATTCTAACACTTGTTATTCAAATATTGATTTCTCTACACATATTCTTTAATTCATTTTTTATATCATTTAACAAATGTTGTTTATATTTAATTGTCTTTTTAAAGACAAATATTTTGGATAGTACGGAGAAAGGAATACCATTAAATCCCTCTGAAAGAACTTCTAGAGCCATTGAGCAGTCCATGGAATATGTCAAACTTTGTCTTGATTGTAGTTTCATAAGTTGTGCTGGTGTTTAATCTTCCTTCAAGGTCAGTCAGAGGTCTATAGTATTGCCAGTAGCTTCCAGGGAGTCCAATCTCAGCTTGGGTCTCAAGAATATAGTGACTCATATCTAAAGTTCTAGTGCTTTAGAATAATGGACAAAATCACATACACTGACTCTTGTGTATAAAAGCAGAATTAAAATACCAATTAAGGTAAATGTCAACAAAAGCATTCAAAGCTCAGTAAGAAGGAGGAACCAAGATACTGAAGATACAGTATAGAATGAGGGTTTCTTCCCCCGAGGAATTTATGGTCTAGAAGGAAATATTTATCTAAGGCTTGATATATATTCTGCCTCAAAGTTTGTCTTATATAGTAGATGATTTGTCTTGTTTATCTTGAATTAGTAGATTTTGTACGGTACTCAACAATCTTTAAGATGGTCCACGCACTTATGAACTATTGATATGATTATGAATATTGTTCTTCTCTTTAACGTATCAGATGCCTTTTCTTTTTTTTCTTTTTGTGAAGTGTGAAATGACCTGAGGTTCGCTTTAGTAGTGTTTTCTGTTTGCAGAAGCAGGTAAAGTTATAATATGATTTTATAATCCTAGAAGAGAACGAAATCTAAGGGTTGGTATTGGAATAAAAATAACTTGTCTTTATCTCTAACACGAGGCTTTTTATTTTTCAGAAATATATTCAAAGATGTGACTTTTTAACTATATTTATAGATTTTTAAGGCTAGGATCACTGACATTACCTTTCCTTAAGATTTGTATTATTGAGGATCTCATTCATTTTAATAGTTAATCTATAAGGAAATAATGTGCTCACTATGATTCAAAAAATGCTCTAAAATGGATTACCTATGAAGGAAGAATTAATAATAAGAGAAGTGTGAAAATAAAATGTTTTTTTCCCACATATTCAATCTTTTTCTGTATCCTTAGTTTGAACTTTAAGTGTCCCTGACTTCCTTAAAATGAAACTATTAAAATTGTCACATTCCCACCTCATGCAGATGTTATAAAGACTAACAATAACAACAAAACTCATTAAGTATTTTGAATAAAAAAGTTTGTACTTTAATGACAAAGGTATTTTGCTTTCAAAAGTATACTTAATAGCACATATTGCTTGTTTTGGGGCCCTTTCAATCCATATGCGATTTTCCAGCCTTACAGATTAGATTGGGAAAACTTTTGAAATAAGATCTATTGTTTGTCCAGCATTTTGATGTGTAATAATTTGACCAAACCAGTACTGGCAGAAAATATAATATTGGGAGACTTATTAAACACTGAGAATCTGCAAAACAAATTAAATTGGAGTTATTCATCACAGATGTTTTAAAAATCAGATCTATTTCAATATTTAGCCATATTCACCAACCTTAAATCTTATATTTGGCATTTGTTTTGGCATCAAGAGAATGTATAAGGCAGTCATAAAAATAACAGAAATGTTTATAATTCAGAAATCTGTTTTGTGTGAATCTTCAGATTTCTGAAACACATGCATTTAATTTCAGAATTAAACGAATTGGTACAAATGGTGGAGCACAAAACAGATTACACATGGTTGTCTGGAAATAATATTCATTTTAAATTAAAAATACTGACAGATGCCATTGGGATGTATGAATCCTTGAAGACATAACTGAGGTGAAAGAGAGGATTCACTTTAGAAAGTACACTGATATATTTGGTCATTTTTATTATTTATATTAGGAAATAATGTGTCAAAGGAAAACTTTGCATATTCCTATTTTACTACCAAAATTAAATTTAAAAATTCATGAAATTGCTATCCCTATAAAGAAGCTAAAATCCTTACCTTAGGCAACCTTATTTTATTAGGAACAGCCAATGGGAATCAAGAGAACTATTACTCAAATGGTAGTTTGGACACCATATACAACAAAACATCATGGAGATAGATTATTAGTGTGGTACTTCTTTTGGCCATGGCATGTAGTTTCACTATAATGTTTAAAATCCTGTCTTTTCCTTCCACTGATAGAGATGCTGATGCTATCCTATACTACTTTGTAGAAAGTCTTGTTATATTTTTGCAGACATACAGGAGCTCAGTAAATGCCAAATCCATTCAATTAAAAAGAAAAAAAGATACAGAGAGTAAAAAATATTTTGACAAAGGTCCAAAAAAATATTTAAGATTTTACCCTTACTCATCTTGTTCTCTCTTTCTCACTTCTAGCTTTGGACAATTATGAAAATGAATGATGACCGTTGCCTGTGAGTATAGCTAACTAAAGGATATTTTTAAGAGTGATGGGCATGAATGTACAAGACAATATTCCTTGCTCGTTTGGGGCTCAATTAGATTTGATTTTACTTTAAGTCCTTTTAAACAGCATGGGTATGTCATCACTAAGTTGACTCCTTCAACACTCAGAGACCAAACTTCATTTGAAGAATGTTTTATCATGAAAATTGTGCTAACTTTAGATTCCTCTCAAATTCTATATGCTGTTTCACAGTACAGGTGCAGAAAAATATCCAATCATCATGTGGTATACTTGTGAGCTAGGCCCACTGTGGAAATAAACTTCTTTATCCTTTCTCCGCCCCCCCCTTTCTACAATACAATGGCCCATCTGTGAGGTAAGAGGACTGACTCCACTTTTAAACAGAGACTAATTTTTAGCCACTCATGAATTAGAAAAAAATTGTAAAATAAATATCAAACTACTTAGTCATTTCTTTCTTAAAATAATTGACCTAAAGTTCAAAAAAGGGCAAGAAAGACAAACCATTAGGGACAGTGAGAGAGTGATTATATTCAACAGTAATTCTCTTTTAAACACTTGAAGTACATCTGATGTGTGCAGCAGTTTCCCACCCCCATAATAATTTCTCATTCAATGTCAAATTTGATGAAACAGTTTTAGTTATAGCACAGTGTTTAGAGAAAATGTCCATATATATATATATCTTCTCTCTCTTATAAATGCCAAATCATTTCAAAGATACTGCATCTTTTCAAAAATCTACTTCTTTCACCTAATTTCAGACTCACCATAGAGTTATCTCTGTCTTTAATACTTTATGGCTTTTTTATTAGGGGCATTCAGCTATGGATAAGGTTTCTTTAGTTTCAGTTTGTTTATTGAGGCCTCAGTATTTAAAACATTGATTCTGAATCTGTATCCCTTCATTTCTAGGGATTTGTGACAGTATTAAGGGAGATTTAAGAGTTTTACAGAATGTTTAATAAAGCTCCGTGAACTCTGAAGATCATCTAGAACATGTAAGTTCCCCTAATATGACCCTCCTAATCAATTATTAAATTATTATTTTAGCTTTCCAGACAAGCCAGTATGAACAAGTGGTCAATCTAAAATATTGCTACAAAAAATGTGACTTTTTTTTCTCTAAATTGTTTTCATCATGTTTTTAAAAGACTTGCAGTCAGAGTAAATTTTACAAAGCTGAACAAATATCTTTAAAGACCATTTTTTAATGTGACAAAAAAGGAAATGTCCTACAGCTAATTGTGCTCCAAATAAAAGGCCTATGTCAGGAAAACTGTCATATTCTATTGCATTTTGAATCTATCTATAAACAGCAAGGACTGGGCGAAACGATGTAAGAAACAATATCCCTGGAAGTCGTCCCCTGTGACATTGAAGATTGTGAGGCGGGTCTTTTCTATCTTCCCTCTGCCCTCTTTGTTATTCAGCATTATCATTAATCCTGCTGAATCCACCTCCCGAGAATCCATGGGCAGGTTCCTAGGAGGCTCTAGATCTGGCAGCTAGCTGCTGGCTCAAGATGTTGAGTGTAGTTAACTATTCCTTACTATGAATCCACTATGTTTCCTTCCAGAGCATTAATTCAGACCCAGGTTATGCCTCTCTGGGAAGTGGCCAGAGGAATTCAGACCACAGAGTACAGAGAGCATAAGGTAGTAATAACGCTATTCACCCAAACCCACTTTGCCTGAAAGGACCCTTTCACCGCAGTGAGAAGGCCTGAGATGTGACCGGAAGGTGGGGCTTGCTAGACTGACTGCATCATTTCTCACCTCCTAGAACAGTATCAGGCCATGGAATTCTCTATAAATCAGGAGAGCTATTGAGAAACATTTTGGAACACCATTTCTGCATGTCTCTGCAAGGCCTGTAACTCTCTAGCTCTTGAGTTGATTTAGGATTCTGGTACTTTCACAAATGTGTTTCTAAACTTTGTATTCATGTCACTATTTTGCATTTAAGAGAAGACCTAGAAAAACACATTTTAAAAAAACACAAAAAATTGGACAAAAAATTCAGGTTTCAAAAAATTTGTTAACTGAAAATTCACACAAATTTTTCGTTTTGAAAAGATGAAGGATAATGAAGATGATACATTTAGGTATAATTTCACCTTAAGGTTCTTAATTTTTAATTGTATACTTCATACTCAAACATGGTATGATATTTAATTATTAAAGTATATTAAACATTTAAGGTTACAATCTGAAAAATTTGTTGGTGATATTTCTGTGCAGCTGATATAAGGCATCTGTAATATTCTCCCAGCAACATTATTAATACAAAGTTGTTTTTTTTTTTTTAACCTACTATCTAAGAGGTAATTTTTTTTTTCTTTTTAGGGCTGCACTCGCAGCATATGGAGGTTCCCAGGCTAGGGATGGAATCAGAGCTACAGCTGCCGGCCTACACCACAGCCACAGCATCGCCAGAACCGAGCCACGTCTGCGACCTACACTGCAGTTCATGGCAGTGCTGGATCCTTAACCCCCTGAGGCTAGGGATCAAACCCATGTTCTCACGGATGCTAGCCGGGTTAGTTAACTGCTGAGCCACAACGGAAACTCCCTAAGAGGTAAATTTATTGATGTGGGAATGGTTCTTCCTCACAGAGAGTGACAGTCATATTGAAAATATTATTTAGTCACTTTCCTCATTTTATATGCCTCTTATACATGTCCTTATACAATTCCATCTTGGTCCGCAGCATGTTCTCTCAACACCTTTCTTCAAAATCTTAAGCCACATAACTAGAATATCTGATTAATTAACATGGGTCATGAGGTACATTTTGATAACTAGTGGAAAATTAGGTTCCTAAAAAATCAGTGGACATATGTGCCTCATAAACTTAGTTGAGAACCCTTAAACCTTTAAATATCTTTAATATTCAGCATCAGTCCTGGCCCAAGCTTCTAGTCTTTGTCAACAGGAAAACGTATTCATTCACTCAACACATCTGTGTTGAATACCTAATATATGCTGGCACCTTGTTGGGCTCTGTCCCAGAAAATTTTTGAAAGACATCTTAAAAAATATTAAGCCACAAGAAGAAGCCAATAGGAGGGAATACTTTAAACACGGAAAAAATGACCAGGGAAGCTATAGTCTGGGTTTAACTGGGTTACTTTGAGGAGGGGTAAGTAGAAGGAATTTAGAAACCTGCCCCTTCTCATTATTTTCACTGTAGAGTGATATTTTCAGCTCCTGAGGCCCTTCAAGAGGAGCCCTGGGCCCAGACGCTTGGAGATCTCCAGGAGTTGCTTTCCTTGCTTTTCTCCTCCCCCTGCCCCTCATCCGGGTTCAGGACAGAATCAGCTGGAAAATTAAATTACTCACCCCCTTAATGTCAGCTCCCATATATTTCTTTCTCCTCCTGCCTCATAGCACAGTTCAGCTCTTTAAGAGAAGAGCCTCTGAATGAAGCTAGTGCGGTATTTAACCACCAAGAGAGAAACCTGTCAGTTTCAGATCTCCAAGGAGGGCTTCCCTATAAGAAGGGGAATGGGTTTTGACCCCGTGGGCCCCTCCATCTCACCTCCATCCCTTTCTTCTAATTCTCCGTTTAAGAAAATAATAAAAATACTTTTCGGAGCAGGCAGAGCAATGAGTCCGTTGGTTCCACGACTGCTATAAGAAGCAGATTTCTGCACAGGGATAAGATTACGGCTGGCAGCCCAGAACTCCAGTGGTGTGGCGGATCAGACGCTGGGCTCCTCCCCTCCCCCGCTGACGAACGGGAGGCTAACAGACGGGTGCAAGTAGACAAGTAGCTGTTTTTATTGAATACAGAAGCTCCTTGAAAACTCTGTGGACTCCGGGTCTCTCCTGCAATTCCTTTCATTCCCAAAGTGCTGGAGCCAAGCACGCGTCCCCCATAACGCCCTCCCATTTCTTCTCGGGGATTTGGGTAGGAGAGGAGGGAGGAGTGGAATGGGGAGATGGGGGGTGGTTGGTGGGCTGGGCTAGCCAGGAGACCTGATTCTTGGGCAAAGGAGAGGGGGGCGGGCTCGGGGCCGCCCGCGAGGCGTGTGATTGGGTCTGACCTTCAGCAGGCTTGTCAGTTTCTCCTGGGGTAAGGGGGGCGCAGGAGCGGAGTGGGCGGGGGAGGGGGCTGCCCAGAGCTTCTCGTCCTGCCCACTGACGGCATGAAGCCTTTAGGGGCACGCAGGCCTCTCAGATTTTTGGTTGAAGCCCCTCATCTGCCGTCAGTCTGAAGGCAGGGCCCCGCAGAGGACGGATCGGAGGGTCCCGGCCAGCGGGGCCAATCGAGAGGGAGAGGAGGGGGCGAGAGACAGGAAGGAAGCAAACCATCAAATTTAAAGAAAAAGCCCTTTGACTTTTTCCCCCTCTCCCTCCTCAATGGCTGTGTAGCAAACATCCCCGACGATACCTTGGAAGGGACGAAGTTGGTCTGCAATCGCAATTTCGTGGGTTGAGTTCTCAGTTGTGAGAGCGGGGCTCGGAGATGGAGCGGTGGTCCTCTAGGTGGAAAACGAAACGGTGGCTCTGGGATTTCACCATAACAACTCTGGCACTGACTTTCCTCTTCCAGGCTAGAGAGGTCAGAGGAGGTAAGAAAAAATGGTTTGGGGGAGGTGGGAGAGTGCCGTCGGTCTTTCTCATTCTGCGCCCCTCCCCCCTTCTTTCCTCCAGCCCCCTCCCCCCCTCAAAAAAACAAAAAACAACAACAAAAAAAGCCCTCAACAGTTCTCTTAAATGAAATCCAGATTGTAGCTGCCATCAGGTTGGAAGTGAAGACTGGAGAGAGAGATGCATGTAGGCGGGACAGTAATGGGAGAAGAGGTAGCAGAAAAAAAGATCTGTCAGGCGCAGAGCCTGCTGAAATGCCCTTCACTACTTTCCAGGGGCTTTGAAAAGAGGAAGAATATTACCTTGAACACAAGGGAAGTTTTACAAAGCTTTTGTTTGAGGAACAGTCCTTAGACTGACCTTTGAACACACCTTCTGGTTTCTTCAGGGTCTAACACATGGAAGTGCTTTTTTAAAGGTGAGCTAAGGAGAAAATATAGAGAAAGGGTATAAAATGAACCTCGGTAAAGTTCTTTGTCTGGAACAAAGTGAGAAGCAAGATGTTGTACTTTTAGGGATACGAGAGAAAGCAGAAGGGCATGAATCTTGAAGCCTGAGAAGTGTGTGTGAGAGTGTGCGTGTGTGGCATTTTGAAGAGATTTTAAGTGGGAAAAAATGGCAGATAAGAAATGGGTAAAGACAAGGAGAACCCTTCTTCCCTGGATTTCAGTCCCCTCTTCCCCTCTATGACCCCCCACCTCCACCCCCACCTTCTTCTTGCAGGTTGGACGTGCAGTTCTCTAGGAGAATGATGAAACTCGCCACAAGCAAATGGGGTGGGGGTGGAGGAATAGGGATTGGAGGGAAGGGGAGGGGGCGCGGGGTGGGATGGGAGGAGAGAGGTAAGGAAAAGTTCCTACGTGGCACCACCAAATATTCAATGACCAGACCTGCTCGGAAGACTGCAGCCCTGTCAGTACCCGAGGAGGGAGAGCGACTTCACTCCTCCCCTCCGCCTCCTCCCTCCCCTTCCCCCGCCCTTGCCCGCAAAGGCATCTGGCCGGAGCGGTCCGTTAGGTGCCGTAGACACGGCCGGCGGGAGAACGCCTTTGGAGTTCAGGGAGCTCAAACAGCTTAGAGTGGAAAAGCAAGCTTTGTCAGGAGTGCGTTGAGACGTAGGGGGTAGGAAGGAGGGTGGCAACGATTGGCTGAGGGAGAAAGAAATTGTGAAGCCCAAATGCGCAGGCTTTAGTGGAAACCTGAGTCTGACCCTGGTGGGTGCCAAGATCTGAGTTCTCCCTAATGGGAATTAGCGCTCCCGGAGGCCGAACTCGGCGAAACCAGGTCTGTGCTTCTTCCCCGCACTGAGAGATGTTCATTCACCTTCCTAAGTAGCATGCAGTGGTGGATTATTCCTCTGTGACTTCCTCGTGAATAGTCAGAGCCTCATTAGAACTACCTTTGAATTTTGAAATAGGTTATGCAAATTCCATGGATTCATTCATTTCTACATTTTAAAAGATAAATAGTGGAGTCTTTGAAAGTGGAATCCATCAGAAGTTTGCGTTTTACCTTTGGTACCTGGTCGCCAGCTGCATTGGTCGGTTCTGTCAGCAGGTCTGCCCTCTGCTGGTTTTATTTATTATTCCAGCATCTGCCTTAGTAAATGAGGCCTCTTAAAATCCTTACAACTAGAGTGATGCTGGGAAAGGATGCTTGATTAAGGAGGAATAGATAGGCTGTTGCTTTTTCAGTGTTTTCAGCTATATCTTTTTTTTTCAAGCTTGTGGAAAAAAGTATCACAATGGCAGCTTTTTTTTTAAGTATGGAAACTAAGACTTTCTTCAAGGAAGACAGATGTAATATAAACTTGACTTTGTTAGCATTCAGGGGTAATTTCACTAACGATATTTATGTTTCATTTCCACACTGGGCCTTCCTGAAAGCTCTAAGGATGTCAGAAAGATCAAATTTCTACACTGTGATGCATCATTTTCTCATTTAAATGTAGCTGCATACCTAAAGCCTTTTTAAACAAACATCTCAGTACCACAAATAAATGCTGTAAAAAGAAACTTCTCTATTATTATAAAGCCATCCAGTATGAGAAATAACAAATTTTAAGGATTGTATGTTGTTTCTATTTGTCATTTTTGATGAAATGTCTTGAAAGTTATATGGTCATTTGGATGTTCATATTCTAAGAACTGGTATTCATTTCGCCAGGTTGTTAGGTACTTATTGCTCAGTGGGAAGCTACATGTTTACTTAAATCTACTTTTGTAGGCATTCTTGCCACTTAATGAACTTCAAAAGGAAAATAGGATATTAATGCTTAAAACACTAGCCTGAATCATCACACGAGGGAAATAAACTCTGTCCAGTTCTCATACTAGCCTTTAGATTTGCAATTGCTGTAACGATGAGTAAGTTTCTAAATGAGGTAGTGTACACTAGTATTATGCGATAATTTATTGATTTCATTAAGATGGTGTGATTTGGTTGTTAAACCAAAAGATAAAACAGCTGTTTTCACCTAAAATTTGTATTTCCTGGATTAAAAACACTGAAGTCTTAAAACATTCTGGGTTCATAATAAATTAGGCTCTGAAATTTTGTAGTTAGGATCTTGAAGCATCTAAGCTTACAGAGACAAGTGCTTGGAGTAAATGAATTAAGACAAATTTATGAACCTGCATAGTTGTATTATTTTACTTTGCAAATCCAAACTCTGTAACTTGATCTTCTTTAACATATTCAAATTTTTATTATTTATTGTGATAGTACGAAAGAGTAAGCATTACTTTTTATAATATATTCATTTGCATTAACTTAAGTGTCTTGTTTTATATATTCGCTTATGGTTAATAGCAATGTTTTATTTCAGGAACTTACAAATTTCATTTAATTTCATTTCATTTAGTTTGTTACTCATAGATAGATTTACCTAAAAGTTATAGTGGCTATAGTCTGTGATTGTGTTACTATAGATTTAAGCAGTTTTAAAAGGAGTACAAAGAAAAAATAATATGTAATTGAACCATTTTTCACTAATTAAAATGGTATTCAACCTTTGGTAGTTACATCAGTACTGTGCCTTGCCAAAAGCTGATAAATTTTATGAGGAACTTTCAAAGTTTGTCAGCAATTGGTAGTGAGTCCTGCTGGAGTGTTTTGAGTGCCTGGGATCAGCAGGTGAAATGGTGCTGGCTTCCAGGGCATGTGCCAATCCAGCTTTGCAAAGAGATCAAGTTTGTCCCTGTGGTTATTTAATCAGAAATCAGTTAAAAGATTAGACATGCTTCTGATAACAGATGCAAGACTGTTAACATGGTCTTTCTAAGTCAAAAATTGATAAGGTCCGTGAGAGATAAACAATAAAGAAAATTAGGCATCTTAACGAGAAGCATCTTCATGCATGTTTTATACAGATAATCTTAGTTTAGGTGGCACATATATATTCAGGTAATTGTAGGCACTTTCACAAAATTGTCCATTAGTTTTGAAATTAAGTTTATCAGTATCTTAATATAACCATTCAATTCACAATTAATACTTAACTAGAATCTACTTTATAAAAAAACTCTCTAAGAGGTATTCTCAGAGTTTTAAGTAAAATTATGGAGCTGCAGAATGAGATATAACTAGTTAGTATGATTGCTTACAGTTTAATTAATTTTTAGGTTCTACGTCTGCCTCAATTTGTGACTAAAATTGAAGGAGCTCATTATTCACGTTACCATTAAAATGTAGCAAGGCAAATATGGACCCCTTTTCAGATTTGTGGGCAGGGATATCTTTTTTTTTAAAAAAAAAAAAATCTAAGTGATTGCCTTTCATTTCTAAAAATTTGTTCTTTTCTGAGTCAAATTTCTCTTCACTCTGGTTAATTTCTTGAAGCACTATCTATGTAATGGTAATGATGGACTTGAATCAAGCTTGGGTGAGAGTGTGTAATAAAAAGCTGACTTTTTCAAAGGAAGAAAAAGGTGTTTAGGTTAAATTTTTTAAGAGAATGCAAGAGATGGAAGCATCTCTATACTACCTTCTCACTTTACTAGCGAGAAACCTAAGGCACAGAAAAGTTGTTAGCTGAATCCTTTTTCTCAAAAACATATTGTTACAATAGTCAAGATTTTTTTTAAATGAGTAGGGTGAAGGTGTGCAGTACTGATAAACTATCTTTAAATAATAGTAGTCTGAGACCTTATGGAATAAATAATTATTATTTAAATGTATATGTATTTACAGAATATGGAATGACCAAATATTAGTTAAATGTATGTACTAGAGTTTAGGTTAGTGCAAAGATGAAGTGAAAAAAAATGCCTAATTTAAAGAAAAAGAGAGGAAATTATAGAATGCATTTAAAAATCCCTCCATTTCCTAGATGAGATAGATAATTTTTGATAATTTGTAATGTTAATATCCCTAATTATGTGATTCTATAAGATTATCTATATCAAGGTAGAAAGCACGACAGTTTGTAAAGCATTTTTTGTATACATTTGTTGCTGGATTAAGAATGTAGTTTTTATTCTCTCTGAAGTTGCTAATGGAGGACCAGGCACAACTTTGAGGTTATATGTCTGTTTCCAAAAAAGCAAATGATATCAAATTTCTATGCTTTTCATTTTGAGCCTGATTGGATCATATATAATATTTGTAATTATATAATATGTACATTATTAAGAAGTCAGATAGTGAATTGCTTTTTTACATGCTATAGGTTGTTTGTTTAATAATCTTTTTTCAAATAAGTGGTCAACTTTGGAAAAAAATAAGAAAGCACTTAGTAATGCATAAATTAATTAAAGTTTTTCTTTGGATTGTCAAAGTGTAAGAAATTACCTAGACACCTTTTACCTTAGGAATAAATGGACAGTTAATTTATCAGAAAGAACTCAGTCTTACTGAGCTACCATCATATGCTGTGCTAGCAACACAACACATTGGTGGAGCTAGCATTGTAACCAAATTAAGTTTTTTCCTGTCTTTTGGAAAATGCAGGACTGTCCTTAGGGTTCTGAAGAAGAAACTATGGAAGCTAATGTGTATACTCATGATTAACAATTTATATAAAAACAGGGATTTATAAACATTGAGCCATCCCTATCATTTTTATGTCATCTTTAATAGTGATTTTTAGGTATTTAAACGCCAGAATCCTATTGTATCCCAAATATACTTTTCTTTCCTGTGTCTCCCTTTGGAGAAATAATTAAGGGCAGTTGGCATAATCATTAGGAATTCAAGGCAACTGCAGAGTAGGGGCTAAGAAACGAGCTGCATTTCTGCTTTTACTCCTCCACTTCCCACATTTAATGCTGAGGAAATGTGACCTGAGTTGGGAGTGGTGAGAGGAAACCAAACTTTGTTCTGACCATTGCAGTTTTGTTCCTTTGCAAAGAAGAGAGGTACACACAGATGCTATAAAAAAAAAAAAAAAAAAAAAAAAAAAAAAAAAAAAAAAAAAAAGTTGCCAGTTCCCTGAAGAGTCCATTTTTAAAAGCAATTTTCAGTGTATGCTGAAATATACTATAATGACTTTCCTAAATTTGGACTTTTCTTCTAATTTTTTTTTTTTTGCAATTTAATTCCGAACCTAAAAGGCTTTGTGTTTCATATTAACTGCCTTCTACATTAGAATGTGCCTCATTTACCTCCTGTCAAAATCCTAGTATGATTTTATTTTTATAGATAAGTTTTTTTTTTCCCCCTACTTTCAGTTGTGTCAGAACTCAACACGGATAATACTGTCTGGTAGAGAAGATGAAAGTCAATTTTAAAGTGATTTAGTGAGAAGTATCTATTTATCAGTTGCAGTCTTTGGCCTACTACTAACTTGGCTTGTGGCTCTTTAGACATTGGCTGATCACCAGACCTACTGTTATCTGGTAAAATAAACTCTGCTTGCTGCGCATGGAATTAGAGACAGTGCTATTAATTTAGCAGAAAGAACTCAGAGAAAAGAAAGGTTATCATATTTCAGAGTAAGAGACCAGCTTAAATACAACTTGACAATTGAGAACTAAAACAAACCTGTGTAAAAGTGCTTTAGCACAATCAACTTTTGCAATCCCCTCAAACCTTTTTTTTTTTTCCTTTAAAAAGCATTTCTTTCTTATTTTAACCAAATTTAATTGCTTTTGAATGGCCCTGTACTGTACAGGTAGATGAAGGTCCCTATTCATAGAACTTGAGCGCATAGGATGTCAGTGGAAGCTTCCTTCCTCTGTCTGACTGGTAAACTGACATCCGGGCTTAAAAGAGTGAACCTTAGACTGGATGAGGTCGTTGGCTTTCCTTCCTTACTCAGATTTTCACAAACAACTTCCCGAAAGGGTGACTGCCAGAAAGAGCAGTAGTTGCGATTGCTGACAAAACTAGTAAGAAGCTCTAGCACTTTTTTTTTTTTTTTTTTTTTTTTTTTTTTTTTGTATTTTGTGCTCTCAGATAGCTCTGCAGAGAAAGAGCCATAGCTATTAGATTGGTGTTTTTTCCTTCACTCTTTAGACTAACAGTGGAGCACTCCCTACTACTTGCCATCACCCTTCTTTTTGAACACTGATGAGTCTTCAAAATACTTGACTAGTTTTGAGGACAAATGTATTGTCCAAATGGCCTAGCACGATGTAGGGTGCACTTCAGAATGTGGCTCCTCTGTATGTCCAGGATCCTGATCAACCTTTTTCCACCTGCTGCAACCCCACTGTCCCATTCACCTGCACTGCAGGCATGTTAAACCTCATGCCTGTATTCACCCCTGTCTTTGAATACACTATTCTTTTTTTTTTTTTAATATATTTTTTTTTTTATTTTCCCACTGTACAGCAAGGGGGTCAGGTTTGAACACACTATTCTTTTGCCTGTAATATCTGTTCCCTTCTCATCCAACTAGCAGATGTCTTCTCATACTTCAAGATTTAGCTCAAGCTTCATATAATACAAGATCTAACACTGAATATATAGATATAATAACAAGCTCTAACATTGACTGCATGCTTATTATGTACTTGGTCCTTTTGTAAGCCCTTTTCATATAGACTCTCATTTCATTCTGACAGTTGCCCTGGAAGCAAACTAAAAGGGAAACCTCCATTTTACCCATTAGGAGATCAGAAAACAGAAAGGTTAATTGTCTTGATTAAGGCCATGCAGCTACTATGTGATACCCAGGATTTGAACCAAGGCAATTTCACTCCTGAGCCCTTGCTTTAGATCACTTGGCCATGTTTACTTTATTGTGTGTGCTTTTTCTTTGGCCACTTCCTGGGCCTGGGATCAAACCCATGCCACAGCAGTGAAGCCACGGCAGTGACCTGAGCTGCTGCAGTGACAATGCCGGATCCTTAACCTACTGCAACACAGTGGGAACTACTAACCGCGCATTCTTCATGCTTCTACACAGCCTCCCTGACTTTGCCTTATGATTATGGTGCCCTGGGGTCTGATTGACAAATCATGCAGCTGCACCACAGTAAATACCATGTTAATAGTATGAATAATGTGACTGATAAATAATATATAGCTTTATATATATATAAAGACTGGTAAAAGGTGATGTTATAATTCAGGTAGCTCTTGAGACTAAAGCTCAGTGGTGGAGGGAGGACATGTGCCTCTTCCCATTTTAGGCACAAACCTAAGCTCTAATGATGGCAGAGAATCCAGTGGAGAGTGGATGGAAGCTAGCAAATGTTACTTTATTTCCTTTGACAAATTTAAGAAGTTGACAGCTGTATCTGTTGCATTCAAGGTTCAGATTGAGGTTGACCTGGTTTCATTTGGTAACAAGGACACTTACAAATTGCTGCCTGTTTTAATCAGGATCTATTACAGGGAAGGACAGGTCTATTCCACTTTGGGGGATTGATGTATGGGACTATGCTTATTACCTTCAGTATAAAAGTGTCAGAGTGTCAGATCCGATTATCTAAAAGCTGTTTGGAATGTAATCAACTGGGAGATTGTAACTGAAAGATACATGGTTTGCAAAAAAAAGAAAAAGAAAAACACACATTATAATTTTTAAAACAATTTCTCACTCATGTATTAGTCTTCCACTAGGAGTTGCTAGAGGGTAATGACTGTGGCTTAGTTTTATTTCTTTCCCTAGTGTCTACCAAGATGCTAGAATGCACAGTATATGATATAGTTAATATTTAGATTATTAATTATCTTCTTACTTTGCTCAGCATACTGGAACAAGGTTAAAATCTAGTTAACTCCAAGTGGTCTGAAGTGACCTTTTGTCATGTTGTTAGCAGTAATTAGATCCCCTTCTCCCTTTGTCTTTACTCATACTCTGGAAGTGAATGAATTGGGACTTTCACCTGGAAATAGGTTTGCACGTTCTTTCCAAAGATATCTTTAAATATTTGAAGCTATTGATTGATTATGTTGCTTCTAAAACTGTAGTCTGTTTACCACAGTAATCTGACGGAGAAAAACACCATATTAAGTCGTAGTTTGCTTTGACAGCAACATAAATCATCATTTCATCATTTGTCTGCTGGCAAACAAGAAAGTTTAATCCAAGAGTGATTTCCATTTGTCAAAGTAATAATTGGGAAAATTCCTGTAATATATTCATTTTTGAAACTTTTATTCTGGTTTTATATACTATTATGGATTGTCTGATTCTGCTTAATTTAATGACTATTATAGAAAGAGTAATCTCCCTGTATCGCTTTATGATTATTTTAGTAAATTACTTCTTCAGGTTAGAAAATAATCAGCAAATTACATATATAATTATTATATTATGAAGTACCAGCTCTAAGTAAGGAGTATATAATATTTCAAGTGATTATTACTAAGATTAACAGTAGCTGTAGAACTCTTTGGATGAAAATTATGTTTTTTGTATTCATTCCTATCCGTTGTATTTTTTAGTTCCACTTAAATCATTAGGATAGGTATCTTTATCTGCTTTATTTAGTGTGTCTTAAGCATGTAGATCAGAGCCTGTCACATAAAAAGTGTTCGGTAAATTTTTGTTGAATGGGGTAAAAGGTATTGGTTGCAGTTTGAATGGGTTGTTCTTAAATAACCTAACTGGTGACCTGAAATGGGGATATAAGGTTATAGATCACTTATTCCCAGACACTACGAAGTATATTGAACAGATTCTTGCTGATATTATTGAGATTTCCTGAAAATGGCAGTTTTTCTTTTGCTCCCAAGCAAGCTATGATTTTCACCCTAAACACTCTCCCATCCTATTATCATTGCTTTTTGCCCAGAATTTAGATATTATCTCCTCTAGGAGTACCTCTCCTTCACCATGAAGTTTAGGGTAGTTAACCTTGTTTAATATCCTGCAGCACACTGTACTTACTCCAAATTTGAATACTTATCACAGAATTTTTTTGATGCTAAAATGAAAGCAGGGAATGCATCTTTTTCATCTATGTAAGAATTTCTAGCATCTGGCACTATACCTGAAGCATAATAGATGGCCGGTAGATACTCATTGAATGAATTGATGAATTCATAAACAAGAAACTGTCACTAAAGTCAAGAAGACAAGGGTCATCCGTCCTGGCTTGATATTACAATCATATTCAGTCCCATCCCTGTGGGTATTGATTGAGTAGATTTTTGAACAGAATTCAAGCGTAGGTGTTTTATAAGTCTCTCCAGATAATTCTGATGCATAACCAAGGATTTATGAACCTCCTGTAATAGGAAATAAATATATACGAAAATGAGGATGTGCCTGACTTGAATAACAGGGTTTTGAAAGTCAAGTGAAAGGCTATTTATCTGCTATGTGCAAATAACTTGATATCTACCTATTGCCAAACAACAGTGGCTCTGCAAAAACTGATTTAAGCAGATCAACTGATTATGATGTTGATTTAAAAAAAAAAATCCTCTCCATAGCATGTAATAAACTAAATGCTGGTGAGTATTGTTCTCCTCAACACTAAAGTCATATGATAGTATTGAAAATATAATTTTAGTTTTCCAATAAATAATTTTAATAGCTCTGACCACTTACATATTAGAAATGCTATAATACTTTTCAGATAGAACACTCTCAGTGTTCATTTCTTCCTTCGCCATTCTCAACGTTGTGATATTATTTCTATTTTCAACTTTCAGTTCATATATGCTTCTTAGGATATGAGAAAGTTTAGGGTCGAGTTTGTTCAATAATAAAAACTAAACGACTCTCTTCTATGTGCGGTCAGTATGTTAAGAGCCAGGACTTCAACGGTGGTATGCCAGTCTGTATTCTCATGGAGTATGTGTGTTCCTAGGAGAGTGCTGGGGTTGGGGGGTTGTCAGACCACATAATACAAGACCATATGGATACCTTTTTTCTGCATGTAATGGAATCATGTGAGTGATTAAAAAGTATAGGGAGGCTGGTAAGTTAGCAGGGTCAGTGCATACTTTGTTATCTATCCATTCTAGGTGGTTCCAAGTGATTACAACCATTGGATCCTCTGACAAATAATCAGAGAAGTAGGGCCAAGCTGCTTTTTCTGTAATGGCCAGCCCATTGTAAAGTGACCTGGAGTTCTCGATGATAGCTTGCTAGTTATCATTACTTACTAGTTATGATTACTCAGTTAAGTCACACTTGATGTGGAGCAATGGCCATTATAGAGTTGAAAAATAAATGAATGAATTATCTTCCTGTTTAATAAAGGAACATATTTTATAAACAAACATGCACACATTTATTAAATCTATTATAAGACAAAGTAGCCTAATATTTTAAACCTTAAAATGTGGTTTGTTATTCTTGTTATTAACCAAACCATAGCATATTTTAGAACAAAAAGTATAAATAGTGACTTTTGTTTCTGAGGATTAATATGTCAGACTAAGTTTCTCTATTTTGACTTGAGAGAACAAAATATTTATTGTAACCATTTAAGTCGTAATGATTTCTTTCAGGGAAAGTTGTATCAAAGAGAGTTTAAAAATAACCATGTCACTAGTTAATTATAGTTTAGAACAACATCTATAGGCTGTCAACTCCTAAAGTTTTATTTTTACCCCAGACCTTGCCCCTGAACTTCAGATTCATATATTCACTTAACTGCCTGTTCAGCTATTTCCAAGGGCATTTATTAAGTCCTCTCAAAATTAGCATGTCAAAAACTGAGTTTCAGAAATCCCCCCTGAAGTCTGTTCCTCTCAGTCCTCCCCATCTCAGTGAAAGTAACACAGTCATCACGTTTGAGCTAAAAACTTGGAGTCAGCGTTGACTCATTTCTCCCATTCTCCACATCCACTTATTGGCAACTCCAGCCTGCTCTGGTCTTCAGAATATATCCAGAATCTGATGAGGTACTTCATCTCTCAGTCCAAGAAAACAAAATTAACAAAATTTTTCATCTAAAAGATCACAATTGCTTCTTCTCTGCTCTCTGATTCCATTCTAGTGCCCCAACAGTCTGTTCTCCACACAGCAGCCACAACTGTCTGAAAAATTAGCTGGTTGATGTTACTCCTGTCCCCTTAACTTCCAGTGGTTTTCCATCTCACTTGCAGTAAAATCCAAACTCCTTGAAGATCTCACAGGACACATACAGGCTGCCTTCAGCATGCCCTCTGCCTTACTTCTCTGACCTCATCTCTTTTATGCCTTTTATGTCCTTTGCTGGAAGACACATTTTTTTTCCTTGCATTTCCTCCAGTGTCTTTGGCCAACTCCAATATTGGGTTGGTTGCACTTGATATTCCCTTTGCTTACAATGCCATTCTGTAAAAATATCAGGATAGAGGAACAGCTTATGCCTTTCTAGAGTTTACTCAAACATCAGCTATTTTTATTGAGGCTTTTCCTGTCTTTCTTACTTTGTACTAAAATCCACGGCTCCTCAATCCTCCCTATACTCATTCACTGATTTATTTTTCTCCTAAATACTACTCAAGTATTTGCCATTTATAAAAAGTAATGACATTTAAAAGTTGAGATTTTAAGACTGTATATAAAATGTAGAATTAGATAATTTTGGAGTACAAATAGTGCCTTTAATGATTTAGGCAGCTTGTAGGACATGTTTATCCAGATAATTCCCATAGCTTTTCATTTTGTATATTTAGATAGAGTCAAAATATGATAATCAAATTCCACACAGTAAAGCATTTTGCTTACTTGATAGATACCATGGACATTGATCTAGTTGTCTTAAGAGGTTATAGTTGTGTAGAAATGGTAATGGGAGTTTGTACTTTGTTTCACTGGTTTAATAGAACAATGATATAGGACTTGTAGTTACCTAGAAAATGGAAGATGTTCCCAGCTGAAGACCTAGAAAGCAATTACAGATTACACATTATCAGAAAATGTAAACACATTTTAATCAAAGCAAATTTATTTATTGTTCCTAATCAACCCTAAGTCTGGGATTCTGTGTTTTATGGATTTCTCTTAACTGGTAGATAGGTCAGAATTAGAATAAATTGTCAACAGTGGGGCATGAATACAACTGATTTTGATGGAAATCATATTTTTCCATTAGCTCCTCTTCAGAATATTTTACTATGAATTTTTCCCGACCTTTCCAGTTTTGAATTTCACTGTATAATTGATTTAGTTAAAAACTGCTATTTCGTGGAGTTGTGAGGAAATAAATACATTTATATATGATCATTTTTTTGACTTATTCCCATGGCATGCACAAGTACCTGGGCCAGGGATCAAACCCCTGCCACACTAGTGACGAGGTTAGATCTAAACTGCTGAGCCATCAGGGAACTCCTGATCATCGACTTTTTATTTTCTAAAATGGTAGTACCAATAGATTTGTTGGGTGTTTGGTTAGATAAAATTATCTGTACAATTTCTAAAACTCTGGGCTCCTGTTTTATATTGTTTTCATCCATTTCATTCTCGGCTTGATCCTGCTTTGTTTTAATATCAAATTCTCATTTTTTCCAAGAAGCATAAGATACTGCTTCTCAAAAACTTAAGCCTCAAGATGCTTATACATATTTTAATCATGGTTTTTTTTGGTAGAGAAATATATTCTCTAAGCATAGGCTTTTCATGCCCAGGAATATTTAATGCAAACTGTACAACTATAGTCTTATATACTTAAAATTTACTAGTGTATTTAAACAGTCATTTCTCTCATTTTGCACTGTTTTGACTACAATTATTAGATTGCAGAATACAAACAAAAAAGTCTGATAATTTAAGTCAAAAAAAGTTGAGTAGAGACTTAGGACACTTGTGTGATTTATATTGACATTATTTGGGCCATATAGGCATTTAAAGATGAACCTTCATACCTTTTTAAATATGGGAGAATTTAGGATGATATGTTTTATTTTCTAATATTATTAGTTTATGATATTGGATTGGCATGTGGCATGTGTGGGTATGACATAAATGAAGGAATAGTATCAGAAGAAAGACATGAAAATACTAGTTTTTTTAAAGCCTTATAATAAACAACATATCAGGGTTAATCTATAGTTTTATCAATGCCCATGTGATGCAAAGATAAAGTTACTGAAAAGGAGAAGAATTCAATGATATCAGTGTATTAATATCAAGTTGTGCTACAGGGTGGCGATGGAACAGTGAACAGGAAAATAGAGGTTTGAGATTCATTTAGCAGCTTAAGCTAAGTCCCAAGAAGCCCCCTGGGGTTTCATGTCACTAGGATAACATATGATCAGGCTGGAGAGACTGCTAAGCATTGCATTCTTTTCATGGATGTTACCTAATGGACCTTTAGAAATAGAAAACTCTTCAGTCTTCTAGTCAACTGTAATGAGATTACCCAAAGTAGTGGGAGGAAATGGATAACAGGAATCAAGTGAATTGCTGCTCTGGGGAAACATTAGTGGCAGTCACTGAAACTATTAGAGATGTTCAAAAAGGTAAAAATTTTGAGGAAACAGTGCTTTTAGGTGTTATTTGTAGGAGTGCTTAGACATTATCCTCAGAGATTTAAATGCCTTATCTCATTCGATTCTCAAACTTTGGCTTAGTTGAAGAAACTAAGTCTTAGACAGGTAAGTAGCTTACCCAAAATTATGCAGCTAATAAGTGCCAAACTTGGGTTAGAAGTTGGGCTGTTCCAACTGCAGAAACTGAGTTATTAAGTATTATCTGTTCATTGTCATATGCTATGTTTTAGGTTCTTTATTAACGGCTTTTATAATTTCGAAATATAGTGGGTTCTTGTTAGTAGTTAAATTGCAATGAATAGTAATGTCTCTCTCATTTTTTCTTTTGCCAGTCCTGCATCCCACTACCACGTAAACACAGCAGCATTCCTGTTTTTTTTTTTTTTTTTTTAATGCTTATCTATAGCAGCAAAACACCTCATGACTCGGTGGGAGATGGTTTACAACTCGTTTTGTGTTTTATTTTACTTTATTTCTCTCTATAATGGTATGCTTCATATGTGGCCTGCAATGGGAGGTACAAGGCGAGGATAAGAGACTCCCTAGTAGTGAGGAAGGCATCAAGCATACTTTAGAAAGGTCATGTCAGACCTGTGTTCTTGCCATCCTGTAATCAAATGGAAACAACTCCGACTCTTCAAGGTGCTATTTGTAAAGGGCACTTTCATCCCTCTTCATGTTCCTTCTGAGACTGATGTGAATAGAAGCTTCAGCGCTGAGGCGAGATGTGGCTGCCTGTTTACTCATTCATTCATTCACTCATTAACCATGTTTCTATGGATGATTTACTGTGTGTCAGCTGCTGTCATTTATGACTACTGCAGTGAACGTTAATAGTGCTGATGTTTGCTGTCAGAGGGTTTACAGGCTAGTAGGAGGCAGATATCAACCAATAAATTACAAGTTTAGCAAAAGAGAAATAGATTGGGTGGCATGAGGATGTTACAGGGAAATCAAAGCCATAATTTAGATATACAGTGTGCCTGAGAGCACATAGCCTCATGTGAAAATAAGGTAATTAAACAAATAAAATGAGTGTGGAGTTATCCAAGGGGGACTTGGGATCATATGAAAGGGTCACATAACCCAGGCTGGGAGGAATGAGCAGTGATTTCCTGAAGAAAAGCATGCCTAGATTGATATCAATATGTTGATTAGGTCTGATTTCCCCAGGTTTCAACCCCAGCGACCCATTAGATTCATCTGGGAAACTTTTAAAACATATGAATGTCTGGACTCCACCCCAGTCATTCTAGTTATTAGTTCTGGAATAGGACCCAGATATCTATATGTTTTAAAAGCTCTCCAGGAGATTCTAATGACAGTGAAGTTTGAAAAAAAAAAAAATTCAATTAATCTTAATCAATTGAAGAAGGATTGGGAAAAAAACCCTCTAATAAAGGGAATACAGTAAATTTTAGAAACTAGAAGGAGTTTTACTTTTTGGCTGGAGCATAAAAATTGGGGTTGAAGGAGTAGATAGGAGTCAGTGTTGATGTCTTACTTGGAGTTTGTGGCTGTGAATATTCATGGCAGAGATGCGATTTTTCTCAAGAAGTCCTCAGTGACCATGATGGCTCCAGGGAGAATTTGAACATCTAAATTTATCCAGTGTTGATGTCTTGTCAGGATATGGCTAGTTCCATTTTCTTGAACTCTGTGCTGTCTTGTATCTGAGCTGTCATATTTGACATTTCTATCACCTTCCTCTTCATTGAGGAATCTATCCTTTAAGACTTAGCTTAAAAGGACCACATGGTAGATATTTTAGGCTTCGTGGGCCACAAAGCTCTCTCCTTGTAGTGCAAAAGCAGTGGTGGACAACATATGAATGAATGGCTGTAGCTGTATTCTAATATAAACCTTATCTGTGGACACCGAAATTTAAACTTCATATAATTTTCATGTGTCATAAGATAATATGCTTAAAATTTTTTCTCAACCATGTAAAAATGTAAAAACATTCTTATGTGCTGTACAAAAATAGGCAGCAAGGAAGTCTTAACTCATAAGCATAGTTTTTCCAGCCACTGTTCTAAGGCATTGTTACAAATATCAACTCAGTTCTCACAAAACCTCTTTCGGGTAAATATTCTTATTATTCTCATTTTACACATATGGAAACTGAGGCACAAAGCAATAAAGTAATGTTTCCAAATCACACAGATGCTAAGTGTCAGAGGTGGGTTTCAGACCAGTCTGACTTTCCCAACACTGCATTGCTGCTCTGTACTACTTGCTGGTCAGGGGAGTATGTGAAGACATTTAAAGGAGGAATTAATTAAAGACTAAACAGTCAAAGCATTGTGTGACATTAGAACAGTAATCCAAGTAGACCCTGGGAGGTCCAAGGAGAATGGATTAAAGAGCTGGGGTAGACTAATCAATAAATGAGTGGGGATCTAAAGGAAATCAGCAGAACACAATGGGAAACATATTAGGCCCTCACAAATTTTTGTTTCAAGACAAGAAAGCCCTGTGCACTTCAGAGGAAGTTGCTTTTGTAAGTTTCACATTATTGTGTTTCACATTTAGCCAGTATTCTATGTAGTCGGTGTGTGTGTGTGTGTGTGTGTGTATTTGTTCTCTTCTAGTTTTGGAAAAAAGTCAAGTGTAGTCAAATAATTAAAACTAAGTGTGAAAAGTGCTATGATAGAGGTGAGTATATATATCTAAGCCAGCTTTGGGAGATAGGAATGCTTCTGGGAAGGGCTTGCACATCAGTTATATCCTATTTATTCTGCAGGGTAGGATTTATAAAAGCTCAGAGACAGGAGAAGGAATGCAGGGGGTAGTCTGGATGTCTGAGTACAGTATGCTAGAGCACTGAATGATGAAGGAATTAAGGGGTAATGGGATAATAGGATGGATTTGCAGTAGAGGGGGAACTGGGAGACTTAAGCGGGTGTGTCTGGATCATCAAGATTTGAGATGCAAGGTATGTGTATACCATCTGGAAGTTAGTGGGGTTTTCCAAAGGGATTTAAGTAAAGTGACTTGAGGCATGGAGGTTTGGAAGCTCATCCAAGCTGTGGTATGCAGATTGATGAGAAAAAGCACTGAAACCAGTTAAAAGGCTCTTAGTAATGCGCTGGGTCTACCATTCTGTTCTTGCATTTAATAGTCCAAAAAAGTGTACAGTAAAAGACAGGAAAGATGTTAACAAAATATTGTGCTGATCAGATACATCTGAAATGCTAATTATAATCTGTGCCATCAACGTTGGCAACATAGAAACAATTAAAATGTTAGGGACATTTAAATATTGCTTTGAATATGGAAATAACACTTTTTTTAGATCTTTCTAGTTAAGCTATAATAAAGTACTGCTGTTAATCTTTAAACAGTCGAATTTCAGTTAATAAAACATGAATAGTTTAAATCTCCCCATGTGTCTATAAAACAATAGAACCCATATTAAAATTTATTAAATACTATATTTATGAGATCACATAACAGGCAGATTTCAAAGTGGCTTATTTATTATTTAGTTTATTTGAAAGGAAAAAATCTTTAAGGGTTGATGAATGGAGTTTTATATTTTTGTAACTTTATATAAATTTTTAGGAAAGAAAACTATTTGAAATCTTTATTATATAACCCTATTTTGACTATTTTCTGTAGAGTGAATTATTATTTCATGCCATGTATCTCTACATAGAATTTTGTTTAAGCTTTAAAAATAGAGCCCTTATTTTGAATCCTGTAGAGAGAGAGTGTTTTTAATCATATTGTTTTCAAAGTAGGAACTAACAAATGTGAGAAAACCAATGCTCCTGGAAAAGGTCATCCTGTTAAAAGATAGTTTTGAGAGAAGGAAAGTCGTGATCCATTTTATGTATTATTTACTCTTGTGCAGTTGAGATCATGACCATGGGGCTGCATCCTTTTCTTCCCAGAAGAATTACAGCCTTCATAGCTGTGTTCCTGTTGATCCTAGACTCTTTACCCTATTCAGCTGTGCTTTTTCTAATGGCTTCAGAGCAGGAAGACAAGATAAAATAAGCAGATAAGGCTCTGTACTTTTAGAAACAGTCTCCTTCTAAGTAATTTATACCCCAAAGCGTGAATTGAGTTTAATTTAAAGCAAATATAAACATCAGAAATCAATGAAGAGGCTCAAGATAATCTTAATATATTATGTTTATTTTTTAAGTTCCTTTTTGCAGCGTTTTTATTTATGGGCTCTAGCAATGAGGGTGATGATGTGGAAAGAGCCTGGATGTGAAATATTTGCACAGACTTTAGGAGTATCCTTAGTTTGCTTTCTGGTTCTCAATTCTTTTATTTGCATAGTGGGCATAAGAACACATGGCCTGCAAGGTTTGTGAGCTTAATGTTATGAAGAAATTAGCCTTAGTGACTGTCACGTGTTAGGCTCTCTGGGCGTGCAGCTAATCTAGTTATTATTTTATTAGCTTTATGATGAGAGAAAAGACGAATAAGAATAATCAGGTATCCTACTGGCCTAAAAAATATTGGCCATTGAATGCAGGAATACTGCAAAAATATTCTTGAGTTATTATTCTTTTAAATATTTCAGGACTGAATTAAAAGGGATCATTTTTGATAGGGTTAATTATCTCTTCAAAATGTCTGATTTCCACAAAGATAAAAATTTTTTTCTAGTCACTTATGATGGAACATGATAATGTGAGAAAAAAGAATGTATACATGTATATGTAATTGGGTCACCATGCTGTAGTGTAGAAAAAAAAGTTAAAAAAGTTTTAATAATTTGGAATGATGTATACTGGATACTATGTTGGTTTTCATTTGGGAGCTTGATGAGATAGGTAGACAGTCATGATTTATTGAAGGAAAATACATTTGTTGTCAGGTAAGAGGCAAATTACATAAATCTTTATTCACATTTGTTTGTGCATATAAAAGTCAATATCCCTAAAATTTAGTTAACTAAGGAAATAGCTAGATATACATTTCTCATGCATTCATTAACTCATACATTTTACCATTGACTCTAGTTATTATGAAAAGTATTAATGGAAAGTGTAATTTTCAGGGACCTCCACTCAGTTGCAAGTCATGCTGTACTTTATGGAGTGTGATAAATTGTGGTGGTGGTATTTTCTGATTCTACAAACAATCCCACTTTCATTCTAAGTCCTCCCAGAAATGGTGTATTTATAAAACCTAACATATTTTGAAATTTGGTGGCAATTCTCTTCCTTTTAACTAACAATTTAAACTTTTCAAATTAATAATATTTGTCTCACTTTCAGCCAGAAGTGATCTCTTTTCCTTCTGAACAAAAGAGTACTGTGTGCATCTCTATGAAACTATAGATACTGCCTCATAAGTGGTTGTTGGAGCATATGTAGTGTCTCCTTAATTAGAATCTAAATACTTGCAGTCAGGACTATGTCTCAGACATGCTCAGTGATACACTGGCTAAAACATGGCCTTCTCTGAATATTTCTATTTTTGAATAAAGATAGAAAGCCAATAGAAATATACAGAATATAAGTATATTAAGTAGTATGTATCCTAAAGTCTGTTTTTATAACAATGCTTACACCACATGATTCATGTTTTGACCTGCTTAGTGAATTAAGTAGGTATTTAGTGTGGACCAGGGAATTTGAGGGTCTAAAAAAAATCACTTCTCCTTTTACATCTGCTTTATTTCATGTAGTGTGTTTTGAAGGTTCCATGTTGTAGCATGAATCAAAACTTCATTTCTTTTTTGGCTGAGTCATATTCTGTTGTATGTATATATCACATTTTGTTAATCTATTCAGATATTGACTGAAAGTTGGGTTGTTTTCACCTTTTGGCTATTGTGAATAATGTTACAATGAACATTCGCATAAAATAGAACTTTTTAAAGTCCTGGCTTCCAATTCATTTAGGTACATACCTAGGAGTGGAATTGCTTGGTTATATGGTGTTCTATGTTTAGAATTTTGAAGAACATTATATGATTCCACTTACATGAAATTTCTAGAAGAGGCACCCTTAAAGAGATAGAGAGTAGATTATCAGTTACCAGGGCCTGGATAGAGAAGAGGAATAGGGAGTTATTGCTTAATGGTTAAACAGTTTCTATTTGGGGTAATGAAAATCTTTGGTAATAGACAGTGGTAATGCTTGCACAGCATGGTGAATATAATTATGCTACTAAACTGTACATCTTAAAATGTTTAAAATGGCAAATCTTATGTTGTATATATTTTACCATGCTTTAAAAAAGGAGTACTTAGAAGTAAAATATGCCAAAACCAATAAGTTGTACACTTTAAATGGGTGAATTGCATGGATGTGAATTATATTCCAGTAAAGCTATTTGAAACATCAAGTTTATCCAAACGGATTGCACTTACAAAGGGAAAGTTTAAATTTCCAAACTTATTTTATGTTGACCACTTCATGGAATGAATTGGTTTTGGGAAATTTATGCTTCTGCCTACAGACACCCTAAGGCTATATAAAAGAGGGACATTCAGTCTAAATCATAAAGCATGAAGCAATATCCATGAACTTACTCTGGCAGATTTACAGGGTTAAAATCAACAAATTATGCAAAGACACATATATGCATGCACACTCACACAGGTACCCACATCCACACAAATATACACACATTCACACACCCATATACTTCTTTATAAATAGGCAAGCATTCAAAACAACAGCATTGTACTTCGTGACTTATTCTTTTAAACATTTTTAAACTTATTTTGGGTATGCAGTATGGCTTAATAATAGCACATTTTACAATATTTACATATAACATTCATTGCAAATTTAAATCTTCAAAATCACCTTTGTTTAAATTATTACTAGTTGAACAGTAAATCTATGAGAAATTAATGGAATTAATACAGATGCTGGCTTTCTCAGCATCTGTTTTGCTTTTCCGTATTTTGATTTCTGATTTGAGATATTTTGTGTTTGAGAATGTTACAGTTTATATGTTACCTGCTCTTTCACTTCTCAGCACCCCACCTAAATAAATGTTAGGGAAGCATGGTGAGTGAGAAATAGTTTTGAGAAGTAAGACTACAAACTATTTCCTCTGTTAAAAAAAAATACTCCTTTGTATATTAGGTTATTTGTTCAATTATGTTTTCTTATTTTCACTTATTTTTCAGCTGCTCCAGTTGATGTACTAAAAGCTCTAGATTTTCACAATTCTCCAGAGGGGATATCAAAAACAACAGGCTTTTGCACAAACAGAAAGAATTCGAAAGGTTCAGATACTGCTTACAGAGTTTCAAAGCAAGCACAACTCAGTGCCCCAACGAAACAGTTATTTTCAGGTATGTTCTCTTTATTACTGTGACTACTGCTGTTCTACTAATTGTTATTATTACTTCTTATCATGCTATATAATGCACAGTTATGGGGGAGATTTTTCAAAATGGTTTGAAAAATACTTGGTGAATATTTTCTTTCTGTCCATGAAAGCACTAATATTTAGAAATCATGGTAACAGAGAAAGGGAGTTTAGTAGTGAAATAACAATTACGACTTTCTTTCTTTCTTTCTTTCTTTCTTTCTTTCTTTCTTTCTTTCTTTCTTTCCTTCCTTCCTTCCTTCCTTCCTACCTTCCTACCTTTCCCTTTCCTTTTCCTTTTCCTTTTCCTTCTTTTCTTTCTTTGTCTTTTTAGGGCCGCCCCCATGGCATATGGAAGTTCCCAGGCTAGGGGTTGAATTGGAACTGCAGCTGCTGGCCTACACCACAGCCACAGCAATGCCAGATCCAAGCCGCATCAGCCACCTACGCCACAGCTCACGGCAACACCAGATACTTAATCCACTGAGCAAGGCCAGGGATGGAACCGGCCTCCTCATGGGTATTAGTTGGGTTCTTTACCACTGAGCCACGATGGGAACTCCCTTAAATGACAATTTCTGAGTATCACATTTACTAAGCAGGTGTCTTGTTACAAGTCCTTGCCTGGCAATTGGATACATGCCAAATATTTTTTCTTCTAATTTTTCTGAGTGTCCTTGTTCTTATTTAACAGAAGAAGAAATTGAGTTTCACTGATATTCTCTGACTTGTCCAACTACAGAGGGTTAATCTTTAGTTGATGCATGTCTTGTCTGTTGCTGAGGACAATATTGTCTGTATTATCAAGTATTCTTTTGGTGCTTGGGATCTTTTCAGGAGCAATTCATCATTTAAATTATTCATATTATCTTTTACTGTCTCCACCTGAAGGAATCTGAGTTCCCTATTTTTACATAAAACAATTTTCTCCGTAGTAGAAAAACTATAAATCAAGGGACTACAAATCGAAAATAAGATAGTATATTTTTCAGGGAATAATATTTTTAAGTATTTTTGAAAACACATTTATTTTAATAAATCATTAGTTCTTCCAAAGTATTTCCTGTTTTGCAATAATTTGTGATGGGCAAAGTAACAAACTGCAAATGAAAAAGCTGTTAATCCACAATTTTTCTGACTTCAAAAATAAAAGTTATTTAATCCATGAGATATTTTTCAAATCAAATGTGAAAGTTTTAAATAGTGAAAATTAAGTTCCTTTTCTATTTACTTGTGCTGTAATGCAGAAATAGGAAAAGGATGGGAATTTTCAAGAGAGAAAAAGAGAAAATAGATTAATGGAAAGGTTTTGGAAATACTCAATAAGTTAGTTTATAATTTTTTATATTTGGCTCATCATCTCAGGGTCAGTTTTTCTGCCTTCCAGTGTAGTAGTTATTTTGATTAATTAATTTGATTACTCTATTGTTTTATTCATGGAAAAATAATGCAAGTTATGCCCTTAGGATCTCTTTCCATCTCTGTTAACAGAATACATCAACATTTTTTTCTCCCTTCTTGCAACATTGGGTCCTAAGCATATGATTCTAATAACAGTTCAGATAGGAAGAGATATCTATGATAGAGACTTCATTTTTTTCTCTATATAAATGATTGTAGGCTTGCTTTCCTAGCGGGTAGAGCTTCCTGTCAAATAATGCAAAAGGACATTTAATAAAAATTGCCAATGACACATTCACCATTAAAACAATCTAAACAGTGAGTCTGTAAATAGTAGCCTTTATAAAACAATTTAAAAAATATCTTTGAAAAATTATTTGAAATAATTTTTCTTCCATTATGACAAGACATAATAGCAACTTCTTTTCTAATGCATAAACTAAGCAGTAGTATTGGAAACTTCAACACTGGGGTGGTGGTGAGGGTTTTCTGTGCAAGAAACTTTGTGTGTATTAATCTTTACCTTCATAACCATCTGGAAAGGGGAGTATTTAAACCCAAGTTATGGGTTAGGAGTTAGAAAGGTGAAGTAGCTGAATATAATCCTGGAAGCTGTGAATGATATGGAGCTGAGAGACAGTTTGTGGTTTTTTAACTACAGTGGGCTTTTCTGACTGTGCAAAATGACCCTAACTCATCTAAAAAATCCTTCCAACCACTAAGCTACATCAGAGAGAAATTTTATTTAAAAGACATATTCTACATGGAAATGTATTGACCACAAGTTAAAACATTAAGATCAAATAATAAAGTTGTGCTTTTTTCATATCAAATTTATTAATGGATGCAGTATCTTTTGATGTTAAAAGCCTATTTTAAGACACTATTGAATCTGGCATATTCAGAATCAATTATAATTATTATTATCATATTGAGTCTGGTATACTCAAAGTGAATTGTGATTATTATTATGAAAATGATGATTTATATATATGCAATTATTAAAGATGGTAATAGAAATTTTTCTTTAACAGTGGTCATTTAGTAGAGAGGATGCTTTATTCTTACTTCATATTTATACATTTCAAAACATATATTATTTAAGTTGAGAAATTCCGCATGTTATCTGTATCATATATACTGATCATACTATTTTAGATAAATGTTCACATCTTAAGTGGTTGCATTTCTGTGGTTAAACTTATTTGGTGGTGAATTCTTTCTGATAAATTTAGTCAGTTATGAAAAACTTTTCTTTGCCTCTTACAGGTAGGAAACTAAGGTAGATGTCTAGTTTACACTATGAACATTTTGACATCATCATGACGTTAGACAACTAAAGGTCATAGTTTGAAGATTATAATTAAAATCTTGTTGCTTAATTTTAAATTGGGAAGTATTTCCATAATTGAAAGATTTTACTCATTAGTATAGTCAGAAGTTGACAGTTTTAAAAAGTTGTGCTAAATAAATTAAATTGTTAATTAACATGTGTTAAAATTTATTTAGTCTTATATGAATATATTTCCTTAAATTCCTCTTTTTCTAAATGTCTCTCTGTAGATATTACTTCATAATGTTTTTGCAAAAATGATAAAAATGTCCCTGGGCTCATACTATTTTAGCATCATTTTTTTTTTTAATGTATGAGATATTTGAGAGTTGAGGTACATTTAGAGAAGGAGGTCCTCTGATTCTCCACATTCTGAACTACTCAGTTGAAGAAAAAAATTGTTTGCTATGGAGCTTCCTCAATAAGCTGAATTACCTAGATTTTTGTTTGTAGTGTAAGTAGGTAGAACATGTTTTTGTTAATTGGTGTGCTTTATTACCTTCCATTTTATATACATCATTATTTTTATTCTGTTGATTTTCATAAATATGAAATTGGATGTCTCTGTGACACAGATCAAAAGAAACTTTACTCTCTTTATATATATATATATATATATTTAATGTATATATTGCCATGAAAGCAATAAATGAAATGTCTAAACTATCATTTGTCATATGTGAATAAATTTTATCCTGGGAATTCAGAAGTCATGTGAAAAGACAACATAAAATAATTACTAAGATAATTTGCAAAATTATTCAGTTTCTTTTCAGTATCCTTTGGGAGTTTGTTCATGTCTATTATAATGCTTACCAGATTATATTACACTGTATCTATTTATACTAATTTCTCACCTAAGGGTGCATGAGTTTTACAAAGTCAGAACACACCTACAGCCAACTATCTATGACAAAGGCAAGAACATACAATGGAGAAAAGACAATAAGTGGTGCTGGGAAAACTGTACAGCCACATGTGAAATAATGAAATTAGAACACTTCCTAACACCGTACACAAAAATAAACTCAAAATGGATTAAAGACCTAAATGTAAGACCAGACACTATAAAACTCTTAGAGGAAAACGAAAGCCAAACACTCTAACATAAACCACAGCAGTATCTTCTCAGATCCACTCCCTAAAGTAATGACAATAAAAACAAAAATAAACAAGTGGGACTTAATTAAACTTAAAAGTTTCTGCACAGCAAAGGAAACCCTAAACAAAATGAAAAGACAACCCACAGAATGGGAGAATATATTTGCAAATGAATTGCCTGACAAGGGATCAGTCTCCAAAATTTATGAACACCTTCTACAACTCAATACCAAAAAATCATTGTATTTTAAATGAGTGGTGGTAAAGTTTGAATACTTCAATACTTATTACAGACAAAAAATAATTCTATTTTTGTTACAGTACAGTTGATTTACAATGGTGTGTTAATTTCTGCTGTATAGCATAGTGACCCAGTCATACATATATATACATTCTTTTTCTCATACTATCTCCCATCATGTTCTAACCCAAGAGACTGGACATAGTTCCCTGTTCTATACTGTTGGACCTCATTTCTTATCCATTCTAAATGAAATAGTTTGCATCTACCAACCCCAAATTCCCTATCCATCCCACTTCCTCCCCCGTTCCCCTTGGCACCCACAAGTCTGTTCTCCATGTCCAGGAGTCTATTTATGTTTTGTAGATCAGTTCATTTGTGCCACATTTTAGATTCCACATGTAAGTGATATAATATGGTATTTGTCTTTCTCTTTCTGACTTACTTCACTTAGTTTGAGAATCTCTAGTTGCATCCATGTTGCTGCAAATGGCATTATTTTGTCCTTTTTATGGATGAGTAATATTCCATTGTATATATGTACCACATCTTCTTAATCCATTCATCTCTCTGTGGACTTTTGTATTGTTTCCTTAACTTGGTTATTGTGCCTAGTGGTGCAGTGAACATAGGGGTGCATGCATCTTTTTGAATTGTAGTTTTGTCTGGATATATGTCCAAGAGTGGGATTGTTGGATCATATGGTAGCTATATTAGTTTTCTGAGGAACCTCCATACTGTTTCCCACAGTGGTTGTACCAAGTCACATTTCCACCAACAGTGAGGGATGGTTCCCTTTTCTCCATCCCCTCTCCAGCATTTGCTATTTGTATACTTGTTAATGGTGGCCGTTTTGAGGTGGTACCACATTGTAGTTTTGATGTGCATTCCTCTAATAATTAGTGATGTCAAATAGGTTGAGCTTTGATGACTTTCTAAGTCTCCTTAATAAACTCGAAAGTAATAGGATGATCCAGGAACCATTTGGAAATTTGGACTTTCTGACTCTTTGGCCTTCTCTTATCAGGAGGAACATTTCCAGAAGATTTTTCAATATTATTTACAGTAAAACCCAAAAAGGGAATTCAGTCTTTCCTTTTATCTATATATAATGAGCATGGTATTCAGCAAGTCGGTATTGAGGTTGGGCGATCACCTGTTTTCCTGTATGAGGACCACATGGGAAAACCTGCCCCAGAAGACTACCCCCTCTTCAGAACTGTTAACATCGCTGATGGAAAGTAAGTAGCAGAATAATTTAATGTTATAGCTATGTTGAAAGCCGTTCTTTCATTTGATCATTCAGCAGATCTTTATAAAGCGTGATGCAGTTTTTCTAGGCAATGGTGAACAAGAAATGAACAAAACAATAAAATACCTAATCTTACATAGTTTACAATCTGGATCGACAAATAATGAATGATAGAACGATTACTAATAAATAGCATATCAGCTGGGGATAAGTGAGAGAGATAAATATAACACTGAAGAGGATAGGGGATGCTGGTGGGGCGGACAGTTTGAAGGAGTGAGGTCAGGGATAAATCTCACTAAAAAGGTGACATGGGAAGGAGGTGGGTTGCTACCATGCTGATAATTAAAAGCATGCCATTCCATTGGAGGAAGAGAAAATACATAACCTTTGATTCTGAGTGTGGCTGATTTGGTGTAAGCAACATCAAGGCTGCCAGCGTGACAGAAGCAGAGTGGGATGATGAGGAGGGTGAGGCAGTGGGAGGCCAGATGGTGTGACACAGCTTAGATGGTTTTAAGCACCTTGGGCTTTATTCTGAGTGAAATGGAAAGTCAGTGTAGACTTTTTTTTTTTTTTTTTTTTTGGCACATCCAGGGCATGCAGAAGTTCCTGGGCCAGGCATCCAAACCACACCACAGCAGTGACCGGAGCCACTGGCATACAGAATGAATGTCAGATCCTTAACCTGCTTAGCCACCCTCTGTAGATGTTTTGAGCAGAGGAAGGATATAATTTGGTTTTCCTTTACCAATCATGTTAATTTTGAAAATCACAGGAAGCTTTATGTAACACTTAATATGTGCTATGTACTGTTCTGAATACTTTATACATAGTTAACTCATTTAATTTTATACATAGTTAACTCATTTAATTTTTTACCACTCTTTGAATAAAATGCTGTTATTGTACCCATTTTACATATAAGGGAAGTGAGGCACTGGGAATTTAAGTAACATATTTGAAAACTGGCAGAGATAGGGTTTGAACTCAGATAGGTCGTCGGAGTCTCTGGTAAAAACCACACTCTTCTGAAAATCGTGCCGAGTTCTGAATTCTGGGTTGTGAACATTGGCTATCACTTAGGGAGCAGCTAAATACAAATAAATGTTTATTAAACTTCTTGGTATTTTATTGCTGAATTTAGGCTTCTAAAAGTAACTTTGTCTAAAATATGACATTTGGTTATAGACTTAAGAAAGAGCTGTTTAGATGGAAAACAAAATTCACTCTCAGATTATCATTGTCAGGACCATGGAGGAAACTTTGTCTCAGTGCCAGGGAAAACTATGCTTTCAGAAGTCATTTATATCATTATCCTTAATAATGAATATGAAAAGTGATGATAGTTCTGTGGATGAAAATACATCGGGGTGAGGAATGTAGGGTGTGCTATTCTAGATAGAGTCCTCTTTGGTATGGCTGCATTGAGCAAAGACATGTTGGAGGCTAGGGAGTGAGCATGTGGGGATATAGAGGAAGAGCATTCCTGGCAGAGTGGAGAATTTGTGCAAGGAACAAGGAGGAAGCAGCAACAGTGTGGCTAGAGTGCTGGGAATCGGAAAGCCAAAAGTTGGACAGGAGGTTGGAGGGGGCAGGGCAAAGCAGAATAAGGACTTCAGCTTTTACTGGGAGTGTTAGAATGGCTTTTCCCTGGACAGAAACTTGATCTGGCTTATATTTTATTTTCTTAATTTTTTAAAATAATTTTTTTTTTTTTTTTTTTTTTTTTTTTTTTTTTTTTTTTTTTTTTGCTTTTTAGGGCTGCACCTGTGGCACGTGGAGGTTCCCAGGCTAGGGGTCGAATCGGAGCTGCATATGCCAGTCTGCACCACAGCCACAGAAATGCAGGATCTGAGCTGCGTCTGTGACCTACACCACAGCTCACGGCAATGCTGATCCTTAACCCACTGAGTGAGGCCAGGGATCAAACCTACGTCCTCATGATACTAGTCAGGTTCATTACGGGAACATTCTGCTTAGATTTTAAAATGGTCACTCTGGTTGCATCAGAGTGGAAGCAGGGACTGGTTAGGATTCTGGAGGAGAGACATCAGTGCTTGGGCAAAGTTGACAGACTTTTGAATTTTGTGTATACTTTGAATGTAAGGATTCACAGATTTTCTTATGATATGAACAGGTAGTATGAGAGAAAGAATAATTAAGAATGACTCCAAAAGGAAGGGCGAATTTAACATTTGGAATATTATATGTGGCACCATGATTATGGTATGTCATTATTACTAGAGCTAAAATTAATTCAACAAAAATATCAAGTTTAGAGTCCTAATCCATTTTCAACAATTGAAATCATTTAAAAAAATACTTTCTGTTAATGAAAAGCACATACCCACAGTAGTGGAGATAGTTTAATTTAAGACACAGGCTTCTTGGCAGAAACATGTGTAAATTTTACTCTCACAGTATTAAGTGCCTCCTAATATAAATCTTTTCTCAATTCAAACCAGGCAGACGCCTATGCTAGTTGAAAGTGCTATGGAAAGACCAAAGATTAAGTGTATTTGGAAATATACTTGGTCCTCATCAGCAGCCATGCCAAGTCACATGAAATAGACATTTTAGAAAGGCTCCTGCAACTTTTTGCGTACTTTGTTTTATGGACCTAGTCCTAGAAACTTCTGGAATATTAATTTAGCACTTTTCATTTGGAAAAAAAAAAAAAAAAAGAATGGCTTGCAAAATCCAAGTGAGCTTCACTTAGGTGTTTATGTTAACATCAGATACTGCGAAGACAACCCACCACTTTACAGTATGATTAGGGTATGTACGTTTCCAGAGGGCTGGCCATGTCTCCCCTCAAGCCTGTCATCGCTGCCCTGAATTAGCTGGAGCAGTAGCTTCAGAGCGAATTGAGACTCTCACTCCACACACGCGGTGACTATGCTTTCTTTCAGTGTTCCCACTTCCTGCCAGCCCTGGAAAGAAGGAGAGATATTGTGTCTCAGTCTTGGACCCTGCCCATCGTAGTGATCTATAACTGTCTTGAAATTAAAGTGGAAAAAGAAAACGAAAGCACTTGAAATAAATGTGAATAAAGACAGAGAAGCACATTGTGTTTTACAATCAGAACCTTTGGTTGTTCCAGATGGAGCATTCATTCAATTAGCAGGCATACCCTTTTACAGTCAATCTCAGGGGATCTCTTCAGCAGAATTTTTTTCAAAGTGGAATTCCACTTTGGAAGAAAGCATTTACGTACATAGAAACTATTAACTTACCCCATATCCCAGCCCTAATCTCTATCAAATGCCCTCATCCAGGATGTGGTGAGATTAAGCTTTTGTCACAACACAAAGTAAAGCAGAGGATGGGCACTTGCTCATCAGCACAGACAGCCAATCTGTGGTGCATCTTGCACAGCCGTGTCCTTTCCAGTACTTAGCACTGTTCTGGGAAAAGTAAGTCGTCACCTGTTAACTGATTGATTAATAAGCGAGCCTACATTTTGTATCATTTCAGACCACTCGTATAATTTAAAATTATTGTTCTTTAACGTGAATAATGGTTTGGCAACAACATCTTTGGAACTCATCAAAGGATTATTTGGCTTTTTAAGGTGGCACCGGGTAGCAATCAGTGTGGAGAAGAAAACTGTGACAATGATTGTCGATTGTAAGAAGAAAACCACAAAACCACTTGACAGAAGTGAGAGAGCAATCGTTGACACCAATGGAATTACGGTTTTTGGAACAAGAATTTTGGATGAAGAAGTTTTTGAGGTAAAATAAATCAAACTTTCTTTTAAGCTGAATATTGTTAAATCAGATGAACAGAGTTAATAACAGTGATAATTAATATAGGTTATAAAACAAAGTTGTAAACTCTAAAGGGTGAGCTACTTTCTTCCCCTGCAGTGATGCTTTCTGTTCAGTAAGAGAATGAGTAGACAATACTGACTATAACGCCTGGGAAACTTACAGAGATTGGCAGATTTAAACACTGGCATGCTGTTCTCCTGGGAAGGGCAAATGACCTTCCTCTTAGTACCTTGTCTTATTTTCCTTGGAGAAAAGAACATTTTCCTCACTTGCTTCTCTCAGAGATTAATTTACTGAAATGTTCAAGTCAGATATTTTGCCGTTCTCTGTTCTTTGGGAATGTTTCCAAGGTAAAATAGAGATCATGCTGCAAAAAATGAAGTGTAGGCTTTTAAAAATCACCTTTTTAACAATGTGAAGGTCATGTAAAAAAAAAATTCCCATCTAATTATAACTTGTCAATTATGATAATCACATTCTTCCTTTTAATCCTTCAATCATTGGACCTAGTAACTCTTGCTGTAATTTTCATTTAGTCAATTAATAACAGAGTATACTTGACCTCATAAATATCCTGAGATATTAGTCATTACACTGAAGATGGTTATTATACAATTTTGGTATAACTTATTTTTCAAAGTGTAACAGTGTACACAAGTAAAGCTATTATGGATCAATAGACAAGTTTTACATGGAAGATTTGCTGTATTCTGAGATATGACACACAGGCAGTATGAATTTTTTTTAAAAAAAGCATAATGTAAATTCAGAGGGTCAGTAGGGTATTGCATTTGTGTACTTAATTATATAATCTATGACAATTTTAAATATAATTAACATTTGTAACATTTTCAGATTATTTGGGTTTCTATTTGTTTCTGAATTTCTGTACTAGTAGGTACTCAAGACTTTGGCTCTAAAAGAAATGTTTTAACTCACTATATCATCTGAAATTAATGACAAACTGATTCAGGCAATTTATAATTATATAGCCTCAGATCTTCCAAGATCATGCATTGATTGCACAAAAATGATGAATGAATATTTCTTTATTTGATGAATGAATACTATAAACAAATTAATTTCTAGGTTTACAAAATTCTGTTTTAAAATTAAGCTACTTATAAACATCAGTTTCATAGGCTAAATTTACAAAATACACAACACCTTTTTTTTACTGGGACATAAATGAGTAATATGCAAGAACTATGTAAGTGGATGGTTTCGTTTCATATGTTAATCTATTGCTGTACATATTCACAAAGCCTGTGGAAGTCAAACTATAAAAATTAAGAGTAGATTTTTATATAAATGAATAGATGTATAAAGAGGACATATAGAAGAAAAATATGAAAATTATTAATTCATTCTCAAAATTTACCAGCCCCGAAAGATAATATTTGATAATGTACATATGGACTAGATTTCTTTTTCATACACTTTCTTAGCATTGAGACTTTCTATTTTTACATGAGTTTGCTTCTAGGTGAATGTCATTTAATTTTTATTTTTTACTCCCTCCCCCTCAACATACAGGCAAAACCAGACTATATTCCACCTTCTCCCCCATTTACTACACTCATGCTCACTGGGGTCTAGTTTAGTTTTCATTTTTTTGCTTTTTTATTTTTTTAAGGCCGTACGCATGGCATATGGAGATTCCCAGGCTAAGGGGTCAAGTCAGAGCTACAGCTGCCAGCCTACACCACAGCCACAGCAATGCAGGATCTGAGCCACATCTGCTACCTACACCAGAGCTCATGGCAACCCCAGATCCTTAAACCACTGAATGAGGCCAGAGATCAAATCCACAACCTCATGGTTTCTAGTCAGATTTGTTTCCACTGTGCCATGGCAGGAACTCCTAGTTTAGAGTTTTTAAAGTATAGTTGCAGACTCTCACAGTAAATTCTTTTTTTCAAAATAATAATTGAACCTGATGTTACATATTAAAAAATAGGTCTTTTGAAGTGTGTGAATACTTTTTGTTTCGATAAAGTTGTTTATTAACTTTGTTAATGTTTTACACCTTTTGTGTTCTAACAAACCTTTACTTACACCCAAGTCACAAGATTGCCTGCCATAAGACATGTTGAAGTTTTAGGTTTTCACATAGGTCATGCCCCATATCGAGTTGATATTTGTGTATGGCATGATATCCAGTTCATCCAGCTCACTTTATTAAAGACTTTCCTTTTATTCATGGAATCATCTTGGCTTCTACGTCAGAAATCAATCGACTGCGTATGAGTGGATCTATTGCAGAACTGTTACCCTATTCCATTGAGTTTTGTTGTCTGTCCATGGTAACAAATCATCTTGGTTACTGTAGTTTTATAGGATATTTGGAATTCAGATGGGGTAACTGCACCAACTTTTATTCTTTGTAAACATCACTTTATTTATTTTAGGTTACTCTCACTCTGTATACATTTTGGACTAAGCTGATAAATTTCTAAAATGAAATTCAGATTCTAATTGGGATTATATTTAAGCAATAGACCAAAATGAAGAGACTTGATATTTTAACAATCGTTGAGTTTGTTAGCATTGAACATGGTATAGCTTTTCATTTATTTTGCTCTTTTTAAATTCCTCTCACGAAGTTTCCTAGTTTTCAGTGAAGATATTGTGGACATCATTTATTCATTTTGTTCTTAGAGGTTTTTTTGGTATTATAGTAAATGAAATTGTTTTTAATTTCATCTTTCAATATTTTGTTGCTTTTATATAAAATGCAATCAGTTTTTGGAAGTATTAATGTTGTATCCTCCAACCTTTTTAAATTCATTTATTAGTTCAGTTATTTTTTAAAATACAGATAATCATGCAATCTACAAATAGAGAACTTTCACTACCTTCTATTTTTATACCTTTCATTTATTTTTCTTAGGACAATGGATAGGACCTCTACCAAAATGTTGAATAGAAGTGGTGAAATGGGCATTGTTCTTTCTGTTCTCATGTAAAAGAAATATTCAGCCTTCAGCCATTAAGTCTGATGTTGGTTAATGTGTTCACTGTAAATTTATCTGTTTGAAAAGTTTACTACTAGTCTTAGTTCCCTAAAAGTTATCAAGAATGTTTATTGAATTTTGTCAAATACTTTTATGTTTTTATTGAAATGATAATTTTCTGTTAGTGTGTTGAATTACACTGATTGATTTTTCATGTTTAAAATCAACTTTTCATTCCTTAGATAGACTACTTGGACATGATATATTATTTTTATATAGTGTTGGATTTGATTTGCTCAAAAACTTTTAGAATTTTGAGCCTTTACTAATGAAAGATATTGGTCCATGATTCTCTGTATTTGCAATGTCTTTGTCAAGTTTTGGTATTAGGATAATACTAGCATCATAAAGTGATTCAAAAGTGATCTCATATCTTTTTTGGAATTTTTTTTTTTTGTACGATTCGTGTAATTTTTTTCTTGAATGCTGCATAGAATTCACCAGTGAAAATTTCAGGTGCCAGAGTTTTGTTTTTAGAATGTTTTAAAATATGTTTAATTTCATTCCTAGATATAGGTTAATTCATTTTTTCCATTTGTTTAAAATATCAACCTCAGTAAATTTTACATTGTAAGAAATTTTTCTAATTCAGCTAAGTTTTTGAATTTGTTAGCATAAGGTTGCTTGTAGTATTTTCTTGTCTACTTTTTAATGTCTGTAAGATTACTGGTGGTAATTACATTCTTTCCTGATAATAAACATTTGTATTCTCTTTCTTTTTTCCTAAAATAATAATTTTAAGTAGGCTCTTAAAAATTGTAGTGATATTTTTAACAAATCATATTTGCCTCTGTTTATTATCTCTCTTAACTGATCTCTCTTCTATTATATTTTTATTGTCTTTCTATTCTAAATTTGATAGAGTAAAATCTTTTTTTAGCCTCTCAAAGCAGAAGGTCATTATTTTCAGATACATTACTTGCTGGTGTAAAATTTAAAGTTATATATTTCTCTATAAACATAGTTTTAGCTGCACCCCATAAACTTGCTGTGTATTTTTTATGACTATTCAGTTAAAATAGTTTCTGATTTCCTTCATTTCGTCTTTGATCCATTAATTATGGAGAGGTTTGTAGTGTAATGTTCACATACCTAAGGTTTTTTTAGATTGCTTATTATTATTGGTGTCTAATTTTATTTTATTTTTGTCTGAAAGTAAACAATATGATCTCATCCCATTTAGATTTATTCACGATTGTTTTATGGCCCAGCATGTAGTCAGTTTTTCTTGGTGAATGTGGCACAGTCTCTTAAAACAAGTGGGTTGTGAAATTGCTGGATCAAGTGTTTTATAATTTTAGTAGCTGTTTTAAAGTCTCTTTTGAGAGTTTGCACATCTGGGTAGTCTCAGAGTTGGCATTTGCTTATTGTCTTTTAAAAATTATTTATTAATGTATTTTGTAAAGAGTATTTTAGGGTCACAGAAAAACTGAGTGAAAAACATAGTTTTCCTATACCCTTGTGCACACACACAGCTATCAACATGCTCTTCATGTTGCACATTTGTTGCAATGGATGAACCTACACTGACACACATTATCAACCAAAATCCATAGTTGACACATTTTGTACATTCTGTGGGTTTTGGAAGTTGTATAATGATATGTATTCACCAACACATGTATACAGTGGCATCTCATGAAATAGTTTCATGCCCTACAAATTTGCTGTTCTCCACCTATTCATTGTCCCCTCTCCTCTAACCTCTGGCAACCACTAAGTGATTAACTCTCTTTAATTTTGTCTTTCCAGGATGTCATATAGTTGGAATCATACATGTTTTAGTCTTTTCAAGTTGACTTAGTAAAATACGTTTAAATTTCCTCCGTATTGTTCATAGCTTGCTAGCTCATTTCTTAGTGTTGAATAATATTCCATTGTCTGAATGTATCACAGTTTATTTATCCATTCTTTTACTGAAGGATATATTGATTGCTTCAAAGTTTTACTAACTATGAATAAAGCTGCTGTAAACAACTGTGTGCAGGTTTTCGTGTGGACATATTTTCATCCCCTTTGGATAAATACCAAGGAGTATAATTGCTGGATCACATGGTATGAATATGCTTAGTTGTGTAAGAAGTTACCAAAGTGTCTTACAAAGGGACTTACTGTCTTGTATTATCACCAGCAATGAATGAAAGTTCTTGTTGCTTCACAATTTTGGCATTATTTGGATTTTGGCCATTCTAATTGATGTGTAGTAGTATCTCATTTTAGTTTGAAGTTCCCGAATGACAAGTTGAACATCTTTTCCTATACTTACTTGCCATTTGTATGTCTTTGGTTAGGTATCTGTTAGGTCTTTTGCCCATTTTTCATCAGGTTATTCTTAAGTTTTAAATGTTCTTTGTATATTTTGGAGTACAGGTCTATAGCAGAAGTGTTTTTTGCCAATACTTTCTTCCATTCAGCTTGTCTTCTCATTCCCTCATCATTGTCTTTCATAGAGCAAAAGTTTTTAATTTTAATGAAGTCCAGCTTACTGCTCATTTCTTTCATGAATCATGCCCTCGATGTAGCTAAAATGTTATCACCATATCCCAGATCATCTAGGCTTTCTTATATATTATCTTCTAGTAGTTTTATAATTTTTCATTTTACTTTTGATAAATTTTGAGTTAATTTTGGGGATGGGTGTAAGGTTTGTGTTTAGATTCACTTTTTGCAAGTGAATTTTCAATTTTTCTAGTACCATTTGTTAAAAATAACTGTCCTTACTTCATTTGTCTTTATTTGCTACTTGGTCTAAGATCTTTTGACTATACTTATATGGCCCTACTTCAGAGCTCTCTATACTGTTCCTTTCATCTATTCATTTTTTATTTTCTCATGAATACCACGTTGTCTTGATTGTTTTAGCTTTATAGTAAGTCTTGAAATCATGTGGTGTCATTTGCACAATTTTGTTTTACTCATTTAATATTAAGTTGGCTATTTTGTGTTTTTTGTCTGTGTTATAAATTTTAGAATCAGTTTGACAATATCCACAAAATAATTTTATGGGATTTTTTAACTGGAGAGTTGAATCTATAGATCAAGTTGGGACAATTTTCATCTTGGCAATATTGAGTCTTCGTATTGTAAAAATAAAATATTTCCCAATTATTTAATTCTTGATATTTTATCAAAATTTTGTAGTTTTCCCCATATAGACATTGTTCATATTTTGTTAGATTTAACCTAGGTATTTTATTTTTAAACTAATAGAAATAGTTTTGTGTTTTTAATTTCAAAATCATTTTTCATTGTTAGTATATAGGAAAGCCTCGGCTTTTGTGTATTAACCTTGCATCTTGCAACCTTGCTAAATTGCTGATTGGTTTCAGGAGGGTTTTGTGTGTGTGTGTGTGTGTGTCTGTCTGTCTGTCTGTCTGTCTGTCTGTCTATTCTTTTGGATTTTCTATATAAACAAATATATAATCTGTGAACAAAGAAAGTTTTATTTCTTCCTCCCTATCTGTATCTTTTATTTCATTTTCTTGTCCTATTGCATTAGCTAGGACTTTCAGTACAATGTTGAAAAACAGTGGTGAGAAGGGACATTCTTGACTTGTTCCTAATGTTAGTGGGAAAGCTGCAAGTCTCACCAGTAAGTATGATGTTAGCTGTAGGTTTTTGTATATGTTATTTATCAAGTTGAGGAAGTTTCCCTCTTATTACGAGCTTGTGAGAATTTTTATAATGAGTGGATATTTGATTTAGTTAAATCTTTTTTTGCTTTTATTGTTATGATCATGTGATTTTTCTTTTTTTAAAATATTGATGTAAGTTACATTAAGGCTGGTTTAATATTTGAAGATCAATAATATACCCGAGATGAATTCCACCTGGTCACGATGTATACTTTTTAAAAAAATATATTGTTGGATTTGATTTGCTAATATTTTGTTGAGGACTTTTGCGTCTGTGTTCCGAAGAGATATTGCTCTGTAGTTGTTTGGTAATGTCTTTATCTGATTTGCATATTTGGAAAATTTGGTCCTGTAGAAGGGATTAGGAAGCATTCTTTCTGCTTCTATTTTTAGAAAGAGAATGTAGCAGATTGTCATAATTTCTTCCATAAACATTTGGTTGAATTCACCAGAGATTAAATCTGTGCCTGGTGCTTTCTGTTTTGGAAAGTTATTTGTTATTGATTCAATTTATTTAATATATATAGGCCTATTCAAATTATTTATTTCACATATAGGTTTTTGCAGACCATGTCTTTTAGGAAATTGGTTCATTTTATCTAGTTTAATCAAATTTGTGAGCACAGTTGTTGATAATATCCCTTTATTATTTTTTTAATATCCATGGGATCTGCAGTGAAGTCATCTCTTTCATTTATGATATTAGTAATTTGCATCTTTCTTTTTTTTTTTTTAATTCTCCTTTTTATTTTGGCCACACTTCCAGCATGTGGAAGTTACCAGGCTAGGGATTCAACCTGTGCCACCACAGAAACCCAAGCCACAGCATCAACAGTGCCTTATCACTTAACCCACTGTGCCACCAGAGAACTCCTATGTCTTTTTTAATTAGCCTGGCTTTTGATTATATTGATTTTTTTTCCAAAGAGTCAGCTTTTGATTTCGTTGATTGTGTGTGTGTGTGTGTGTGTGTGTGTGTGTATACACATATTTATATATTTATTTGCTGCTTTCAACTTCAGTGATTTCTGCTCTAATTTTAATTTTTTTTCTTCTGCTTATTTTGGAATTGACTGGCTCTTCCTTTTCTAGTTTTCTAAGGTAGATGTTTAGATGATTGATTTTAGATTTTTATTCTTGCCTGGTTTTTGCATTCAGTGCTATAAATTTCTCTATGAGAACTGCTTTTTCTACATTCTACACATTTTGATAAGTTGTGTTTTTATTTTCATTCAGTTCAAAAACATTTTACAATTTTCTTTAAGATAGCACCATTTGACTCATGTGTCATTTGGAAGTGCGTAGTTTATCCTTTAAGTTTTTTTAGCCTTTCCAGACATCTTTCTTTTATTAATTTCTAGTTTAATTTTACTGTGTTCTAAGGATGGATATTGTATTATTCTATTCTTTTAAATTTGTTAAGATGTGTTTCATGGCCAGATTGTGGTCTGTTTTTGTGAATTTTCCAAGCAAACCTGAGAAAAATGTGTAATCTGATGTTGTTGGATAAAATAGTGTATAGATGTTACTTATATCCTCTTGATTGATAGTGCTGTTGAGTTCAACTATGTTCTTACTAATTTCCTGCAGGTGGATCTGTTGATTTCTGGTGGAAGAGTGTTAAACTTTCCAACTATAATACTAGATTACTTTATTTCTTCTTGCAGTTGTGTCAGTTTCTGCCTTATGTAGTTTTAATATTCTGTTGTTTGGCACATAAACATTAAAGACTATTATTTCTTCTTGGACTGTTGACTCTTTTATCAGTATGTAATATTTCTCTTTACCTCTGATAACATTGTTTTCTTTGAAGTCTGCTGTGTCTGAAATTAATATAGCTACTCTTGCATTCTTTTGACTAGTGACAGTATGGTATATCTTTTGCATCCCTATATTTTAAATCTATATGTCTCTTTATATCAAAAGTAGGTTTCTTGGAGTTCCCATCGTGGCGCAGTGGTTAATGAATCCGACTAGGAACCATGAGGTTGCGGGTTCGATCTCTGCCCTTGCTCAGTGGGTTAATGATCCGGCGTTGCCGTGAGCTGTGGTGTAGGTTGCAGACGCGGCTCGGACCCTGCGTTGCTGTGGCTCTGGCATAGGCTGGTGGCTGCAGCTCCGATTCAACCCCTAGCCTGGGAACCTCCACATGCCGCGGGAGCGGCCCAAGAAATAGCAAAAAAAAAAAAAAAAAAAAAAAAAGACAAAAAAAAAGTAGGTTTCTTATAAACAAAATATAGTTGGACCTTATTTTTTGATCTACTCTAACAATTTTTAGTGAGTATATTTGGGCCATTGATATTTAAAATGATCAGATACAGCTGAATTTATATCTATTGTATTTGCTACTGTTTTCTATTTGCTGCTTTTAATTTTTTCATACTAATTTTATTCAAATTTTCTGCCTTTTTCGGTTTAAATTGAGCATTTTTTATGATTCCATTTTCACAGCATAGAAATTTTACTTTATTATTTATTTTACTAGTTACCCTATTGTTTGCAATATGCTTTTACAGCTAATCCAAGTCCACTTTGAAATAATACTCACAGGTACTGCAAGTACCTTTAAAATAAAATATTCCTAATTCCTCCCTCCTGTCTTCCTGTATACTTTGTCTTCTCTAAATTGTGCATAATACCTAATACAATGTAAATTTTTATATAAATAGTTGTAAATACAGTGAAAATGTTTTGTAAATATTTTCCAGTATGCAGCAAATTCAAGTTTTATTTTTTGAAATTTTCTTTAATTTTTTTTTTCTGAGTGTTCTTAATCCACAATTGGTTGGATTCATGGGTATTGAACCCAGGGATATAGAGGGCTAGCTCTGTGTGTGTGTGTGTTGTGTGTGTGTGAATTATTATTTTGAACAAATTGAAACAGAGCAATTAAGAATAAGAAAAATAAAAATTTCTATTTCACCTTTACTTATTCTTTCTCCAATTATTTTTTTTCATTATCTGGTGTCTCTAAACTGTATCATTTTTCTTCTCCCCAAAGAACTTCTTTTAAAAATTGCTTGCTTGCAAGACAGTTCTACTGCTGGCAAATTCCCTCAGTGTTTGTTTGTCTGAGAAAGTTTTTATTGCTCTTTCACTTTTGATGGATAATTTCACAGCATACAGAATTCTAGTTTTTTTTCTTCTCTCAAATATTCTATTCCACTCTCTTTTACTTAATGTGTTTTCTGAAGAGAAACCATATGTAATTACTGTCTTCATGCTATAGGTAAGGGTTTTTTTTGTTTTGTTTTGTTTTTTTGTTTTTTGATTCATTCTTTTCTGGATTCTTTTCCCACATAGGTTATTATAGAATACTGAGTAGACATCCCTGTGCTAGACAGTAGGTATATGTCAATCCCAAACTCCCAATCTACCCCCCACCCCCCATTTCCCCTTTTTAACTGTAAATTTGATTTTGAAATCTCTGAGTCTGTTTCTATTTGTTAATAAGTTCTGTTATATCTTTTTTTTTTTTTGCTTTTTAGGTCCACACCTGCAGCATATGGAAGTTCTCAGGCTAGGGGTCTAATTGGAGCTACAGCTACCGGCCTCCACCACAGCCACAGCAATGCAGGATCCAAGCCACATCTGCAGCCTACACCATAGCTCATGGCAATGCTGGATCCTTATCCACTGAGTGAGGCCAGGGATCGAACCTGCATCCTCCTGTATACTAGTCAGATTACTTTCCATGGAATCATGACAGGAATTCCCTTTTTATCATTTTAAATTCAACGTATAATTGACATCATGTATTTGTCTTTCTCTGTCTGACTTACTTCAATTAGTATGATGATCTCTAGGTCCATCCATATGCTACAAATGGCATTATTTCATTCTTTTTTATGGCTGAGTAATATTCTACTGCATTTATGTACCACATCTTCTTTATTCATTTTTCTGTCTGTGAACACCTACGTTGCTTTCATGTCTTGGCTATTGTTAGTAGTGCTGCATTGAACACTGGGGCGCAGGTATCTTTTAAAATTGTGGTGTTCTCTGAATATATGTCCAGGAGCAGGATTGGTGGATCATATTGTAGTTCTATATTTAGTTTTTTTAAGGAACCTCCATGCTGTTCTCCATAGTGGTTGTAACAATTTATGTTTCCGCTAACAGCGTAGGAGGGTTCCTTTTTCTCCACACCTTCTCCAGCAGTGTTTGTAGATTTTTAAATGATGGTCATTCTAACTGGTGTGAGGTGATAGCTCACTGTAGTTTTGAATTGCATTTCTCTAATAATTAGTGACATCGAGCATCTTTTCATGTGATTTTTGGCCATCTGTTTTTCTTCTTTGGAGAAATATTTATTTAGATCTTCTGCCCTTTTTACTTTTTTTTATATAGAGCTTCATAAAATGTTTATATATTTTGGAGTTTACTCCCTTGTCAGTCACTTAATTTTAAAAGATTTTATCTCATTCCATGGGTTGTCTTTTCATTTTGTATGGTTTCCTCTGCTGTGTAAAACCTTTTGACTAGGTCCCATTTGTTTGTTTTTAATTCATTAGTCTAGGAGGTAGATCAAAAATTATATTGCTGTGGTTTATGTCAAAGAGTGTGCTGCCTATATTTTCTTCTAATAGTATCGGACCTTAATTTCAGTCTTTAATCCATTTTGAGTTTATTTTTGTGTATGGTGTTAGACAATGTTCTAATTTCATTATTTTACCTGCAGCTTACCAGTTTTCCCAGCACTATTGTTGTGGAGACTGTCTTTTCGCCATTGCATATTCTTACCTCCTTTGTCATAGATTAGTTGACCACAGGTGCGTGGGTTTATCCCTGGGCTTTCTATCCTGCTCCACTGATCTATATTTTTGTTTTTGTGCTAGTACCTTACTGTTTCAGTGACTATAGCTTTGTAGTATAGTGTGACGTCTTGGAGCCTGATTCCTCCAGTTCCAGCCTATAAGAACAGATAGATCATATAAACAGAAAAGTAGAATTTCAAAGAATAAAAAGAAATGTATCTCTAGCATTTCTTTTTCATTCTTTGAAATTCTAATAAGGAAGAAATGTATTTCTAGCATTTCTTTTAATTCTTTGAAATTCTACCTTTCTGTTTACATGATCCATCTCTTATAGGTTTCCTATTAACATTCTTAGAATATTAATATTGGTTTTAAAAATATTTCTAGTCTGATAATTCCAGTGTCTTGCCATACATATCTGATTCTGATTCTGATTCTGAAGCTTGTTCTGTATCTTCAGACTTTGTTTCTAGTCTTTTCACATGCTTATAACTTTTTCTTGGAAAACAGATGTTATATACTAGGCAAAAGATGCAGTGGGAAAGGAAATATTCTATAGTCCTATGATTAGGTGTCAGTCTTTTGGTTAGCCCATGCCCCTGAATTGTGCAATTGATCAGCACTTTTCTGTATTTTTCCTCCTCTAGGTAGGACAGGAGGTGGATGAATATCTAATTTTCTTCTTCCACATGGAAGGGAAGTTGGAGTTATTATTTCCCTTTCTCCAGTAAGGTTAGGCCCTAATAAAATCCCAGAAGGTTAAGATCTGGAAAATTATTTCTCCTGAGAGCAGGTCTTGTTAAGAACAGAATGCCCTCTCGTATTTCAGAATTTTTTTTTTCCCTCTTCTGGAAGCTTTAGGGGATTTTTATCCAATATTTACTGTGAAGGCTGGTAGTGTTCCTGGTGGTGAAACTCAAAAAGGGAGAGCCTCCTTTATGACTGATTCCCCCTAGAATTTTGTTTGAACTCTCAGAGTTTTATTTTGTTTGTGTGTATTTAGGAACTATCCTGAGATTGGAATTGGCAGTTTTAATCTTAGATATGTTCGTTTGTTCGTTCTTTCTTTTTTTTTTTTTTTTTTTACTAAATTGGTGTGCGTCCACTATACATGCTTAATTTTGGAGATGATTTGACTTTCTTATGGTTTATTCACAAAATTAATTGATTTCCTATTTCTATGTCTTCACTTCACATTCCCTCTGTCTTCAAGCCTGCGTTTTTTCCCCATGTCCCTTTGTCCAGAGACACAGGGTTTCTGTCAGAGTTCTAGCCACAGCACTATTGTGGTACTCAAGTACTGGCTTCCACTGTAGGGAAATATCTTTGAGGAAAGACACACACACACACACACACACACACACACACACACACACACGTAACATCACAGCATGTGAGTTTGGGTTTACTTCTTCAAGGTTTAACCTTCCTTCATGACTTACCCGCCTCAGGTTTCTCAGGTAGTGGTTCACGATTTTTGTTCAGTGTTTGCAGTCATCATCAGCATGAGTATCGGGCTGTAATGTATTTACACTGTCCTAAGAGTACTGAAAATCTCAAGACATAAACATTTAACAGTGTTAATTCCTTATAAAAAATTTATACTGCTGTGAAGGCTTATGTGCATACCTGGTTGGAGTCCCATTGTGAAAATCTCTAAAATTAGCAAAATTCTAGTATCACAACATCTATCTTTAAAACATTCTTGCTGTGGTTTCTCTGTGGATTTTCTTTAATTAAGGAAATAATCAAGCTATTGGTGTATTTAAGAATTATGAACTTTCAGTCTAGTTTCTAAACTGAGAACACTAATCAGTAATTATTGCTTTAAATATTTCTTCTTTATAAATATTTAAGATCTTCTATAAAATATGAAGTTTAGGAACAGAAAAGTGGAAGTGAATGAACACAGATGATAAAGTCATTTCCATTATTTCTCTTGGGAGATGAAAGATGAAGACAAAGACATCATTCGGTCTAACAAATAAACAGTTAAATGAAAAAATGTTATGGTTATTATTAAGCTTTTTAAAATTAAGCTTTAGCCTTTTTAAATCACATGCATAGTAGTTAGCAATATCAACTCTGGAGTCAAGAGCTCTGGTTTGATTTTTGGACTTGGAACTTTCTCAGATTGAAGATCATAGGCAAGATACTTAACCTTTCTACATCTTTTTCCTCATCTGTAAAATGGGATGCCTGTGGTAGTTACCTCATAGAGCCCTTTGAAGATTAAATGAATTAATATTTATAAAGTATTTATGTCTCTTGCAGTACTGAGTGTTTGATAAATGTGTGCTTGAAAAAGAAACTTTCTTCTGTTGGTTATTTCTCAAATTAGGTTAAAACAACAGATATGGCTAACATAGGAGCCACATTTGGATTTATAAAAGACTCTACTTGGAGTTCCCGTTGTGGTACAGTGGAAACAAATCTGACTAGGAACCATGGGGTTGCAGGTTCGATCCGTATCCCTGCTCAGTGGGTTAAGGATCCGGTGTTGCCGTGAGCTGTGGTGTAGGTTGCAGACGCAGCACAGATCTGGGTTGCTGTGGTTGTGGCGTAGGCCAGTGGCTACAACTCCAATTGGGCCTCCATATGCCGCTGGTGCAGCCCTAAAAAAAAAAAACCTCTACAGTTTATTTTAAAGACGGCTAAAAGAATAAATAAAATGCCATTCTGGAATGGGATTTTGTTATTTATTCTGTCAAAGCATCATAGAGACTGCAAAACAGAAAAAACAGGAAAGCTTTAAGTTTTCTCTGGCCATTTAGTTTTGTTCTTGTCCTGTCAATCTTTGGTTAATCTGTGCCTTTGGGGAGTTCCTGTTATGGCTCAGCAGGTTAAGAACTTGACATAGTGTCTGTGAGGATGAGAGTTCAATCTGTGACCTCGCTCAGTGGGTTAAGGATCTGGTGTTGCTGCAAGATGCCTTGCTGTGGCTGTGGTGTAGGCTGGCAGCTGCAGCTTCGATTCAACCCCTAGCCTGGGAACTTCCATATGCCACAGGTGAGGCCCTAAAAAAGAAAAAAAAAAAAAAAAAGAAAGATGTGCATTTGAGAATGTAGCTGCGGTTCTTTTGTAATTCTTGAAATGTCATCTGGAATCAGTTTTGTGAGTCATGTTTTATGTAACGTAGTAAGACATCAAAATTATTTATTTTCTAAATTTCAGGAAATGTATAATTTTAAGGGAAGTAATGTGTGTGGATATCAAATGTGAGGTACAAATTTAATAGACTTGATCAAGCATAGTCCAAATACACATCGATTATGACAAACACAAGTTCAATGCAAATTAGTTAGAATCTCAAGGCATTCTACACACCTCTGTAATGTTAGGGTTCTGTAACAACAGTGCTTTACAGACTCACTGGATTCGAGGACATGCTGAATTTCTCCAAAATATAGAACAATGATACATATCTCTAAAAAGGGATCTTATGGCTTTTATGAGAAATAGTCCAATGTATTCAAATGCCAGTATCTTGTAGTAGGAGTTTTATAAAACAATTTTTTCCCTAGAGTAACAAATTTAGAAGTTGTAAGATTTTATTTAGACTTGGTATTAATAATCAATTATGTACAAAGTTGTAATGGCAAATATGATTTTTCCCCCTTTGGATTTTTCAGTTTGAGGAGACGTGTACTGTATGAGTACATCAAAATATTACATTAGTTTAATCCTTTTTTTGAGAGTTATTCTTAACCAAGTCTGAAAGGAGCATCTGCTTTTGCCTTTTGGATGTGTAACTACATTCCTTATTATTACACACTGTATTGGTATGACAAGTATGGTGATGGCAGCACACAAAAATGGGCCACATTATTTATGACCAAGATTCAGTGGTGCTGTAGGACACTTCCTCAGTTCTCCTTTCTAGACATCACTGTACTATATTGTATAATAACCACTTAGCATTCTGTTGCCATTCAGAGTATAATCAGATCTTCACTATTGTAGTGTCATATGCAAATAACAGCTTTTGTTTGGGGAGTCTAATGATAGTAGAATTTCTTATTTAGTGGGGTCTACGGTTGGAACTGTTTCAAGAAACGCAGCATAACGTTTGTGGTGGATTCAGATTTCAGGACCCTACAGAAGATCCAAAGTACCACTTGTATGCATATTGCTTTTCCTCTAATAGGAGCATTACTTTGTGTGGTTTAGTTATCTGCGTTTTGATTAGTACATCACTAGATTATCTACTGCCAGCAGTGCACAACAAAGTGTCACACATTTGGTTTTGTCCCTTTTATAAGTTTTATCTGTGATTAGTTGTCATAATTTTTCCCTTTATGGTTTATTATTATTCTGTGGCATCGTATTACTTTTTCAAAAAGATAAGCCATCTTGCATCGCAGTCTTATTATCATTGTCTATTACCATGTTGTTTTATAATTATCTGTTGATGTATAGCTTTCTCATTAGACCATATATATATTGAGAGCAGGATTAATATCCTGTTTATTTGGATGGTCCAGCATCAGTATCATACACAAAGTTTGCACAGTGTTTATAGCCAATGAAGATTAGAAATACATGAATGAGGAGTTCCCGTCGTGGCGCAGTGGTTAACGAATCCGACTAGGAACCATGAGGTTGCGGGTTCGGTCCCTGCCCTTGCTCAGTGGGTTAACGATCCGGCGTTGCTGTAAGCTGTGGTGTAGGTTGCAGACGTGGCTTGGATCCCGCGTTGCTGTGGCTCTGGTGTAGGCCGGTGGCTATAGCTCCGATTCGACCCCTAGCCTGGGAACCTCCATATGCCGTGGGAGCGGCCCAAGAAATAGCAAAAAGACAAAAAAAAAAAAAAAAAAAAAAAAAAAAAAAAGAAAAGAAATACATGAATGAGTGCTGTACCTGCAGGTGGTTAAGGCTTTGTTAGAAGTGTCTGGGAGGAGAAGGGGCAGGAGAAGTATAAGACAGCGTGTCATTTGAAAGTTGGGTATTTATTAAGTAGTTGCCTGTTCTCTGTTGAAGCAGAATAATTATAATGCAACAAACACTGTGTTTAAGTAATTGATATAGAGATACAAATAGTTGTAATAAGACATGCTTCTGTCCATGATAAAGACATAGAAATGCTCAAGGGAGAAAATAACAATTATATCCAAAATTATGAAAAATAAAAATATATTTAAAGATGAAGGCACTTGTGCAAAAGAAGAATGTTTGGAATGATCTCAGCATATCTGAAAATGCAATTTGCTTTGAGAGCCTTTGAGAGATGGCCTAATTGTATGCATTAGAGCCCATCTGTGGACTGCATTTTACATCATGCTGAGGGGCTTAAACTGTAAACCATAAATCCTAAGAAGTTTCTTTAAGCAGAATTAAACATTGGATTTTGCTTTTTAAAAGTTCTTTTTGTGGCAATGAAGGAGTTATTCTAGAATTGGAAGAACCTGGTTGAAAAAAAAAAAATGACATGTCGCAACAGTTGAAAAGATGGACTGGGGGTTCGGGATTGGCATATGCACAATATTGTAAAGGGAATGCATGGCCAGTGGATCCTACTATATAGCCCGGGGAACTCTACTCAATATTGTATGATAATCTATATGGGAAAAGAATCTTTAAAATAATGGATGTGTGTATACGTATAACAGAATCACTTTATTGTGTAGCAGAAATGATCACAACATTGTAAATCAACTCTACATCAATAAAACTTTAAAAATGGGGAAAAATGGTACTTAGCATAGAGACAAGGCTATGAGAGAAGAAATGGAGAGAAGGGTTTTGCTTCAGGATGTTAATGGGAGGGTAGAATTGACAGGTCCTAGGAACTGATTGGGTATGTGGGATTAAGGGAGAAAGGAACTTAATATTTTAGGCTTTGCATAGGGTAGTATGTAGTCAGTGTATCCTTCTTAAGAAAACATGAACTGTTTGGAATTTTAGCTAAATTCAGAGGTCTTTAATTTTCCTTTTTATGATTTATAAACTATGTACTTTTAATAAAGATTTAAAAGGCTATAAGATTATCCTGGACAAAATATTATTTCACCATCTTTCTTTATACTTCCTGAGCTTTATAGAAAAAGTATGAAATTCTTATTAGCTCAAGGATATAGAATAAGAATGTAATAAATTATTTAAATTATTTTTTGTACTTTGAGGGTAACTAGTTTTTTAAGGTGTTCATTTCTATTTACAGTAGGATTATATAAAGTTCTTAGATGAGTGGCGGGCATACAGTAAGTTCCAATTAAGTATTATTATTATTATAACTATTTCTTGGATAACTACAAGAGTCTTTTAAGTGATCTTTTTCTGTCTGCCCATCTGTTAGTCTGTTCTCTAAGCAGCAAGCCTAGACTTGCAAGCCTATTCTTGTCAAATAGCCCCTGGCTGAAAGAGTGTATGAGTCGGTAAAGAATATCACTTCTTTGTTTATAATAGTCCAGTGGCTTTTCATATCATTTAGAGTATAAGTTAAAGGTCTTTCAATATTCTATAGGCTCCCAAGTTATCCAGCCACACCTTCTGTCCATTTTCTCTGACTTCATCAATGGCTCCTCTCCCCTTTGCTCCCTCTGGTTCACATCGGAACATACCTTTTTGAACATATATATCATTTTCCAGCTTTGTGATGTGAGCACCCCCAGGTCCTTCTGCCTGGAAGACTCTCTGCAAGATAACTTTATGAATTTCTTTCTTCCTTAGTTCCACAGGTGCCTTTGTCTCAGCATTCTTTTATCAGAAAAAATTTTCATGATCACATTTTGGAATATAACATCCTGCCTTCTAAAACGTCTCCTATCCTGCTTTATTTTATTTACAACAGCTTTTACTTTCTGATACCGCATTTTGTTTATTCTCAAGAATGTAAGCTCTAAAAAAGCTGAGGCTTTGTACTGTAGCTGCAGAGTCTAGAACAGTGCCTGAAGTTATTTTTTGATGGATGAAATAGATATACTTTCTAGTACTTACTCATTCAAGGGCTATCATCTTGCCAAACAAGGACGAAGGAGGCAAGATCTGTTGCCATTTTTTTAAAAATCATGTTTTCTTTTCTTCTTTTATTTTTCTTGTGTAATAGAACTACATTGATACTTATCTTTCAGTAGGAATGTATGTTAGAGGAGTTCCCATCGTGGCGCAGTGGTTAACGAATCCGACTAGGAACCATGAGGTTGCGGGTTCGGTCCCTGCCCTTGCTCAGTGGGTTAACAATCCGGCGTTGCTGTGAGCTGTGGTGTAGGTTGCAGACGCGGGCTCGGATCCCGCGTTGGTGTGGCTCTGGCGTAGGCCGGTGGCTATGGCTCCGATTCGACCCCTAGCCTGGGAACCTCCATATGCTGTGGGAGTGGCCCAAGAAGTAGCAAAAAGACAAAAAAAAAAAAAAAAAAAAAGGAATGTATGTTAGAAAGGACAAGATAAATATGTGCCCTTCGTGGTAGTGTCTTATACACCTTTAAGCATTTTCTGTAACATTTGGTAAGTAGTTGTTGAATTATTAGTACATTCAAGTGATATAGGAACACCTCTCATCTACTTAAAACTACTTTCTTAAGCTGATTTTGGGACACAGTGAAATATAAAGACTGTGTGGGTAGCAGTTCTGTCTGTGATTATGTGGTTTTTCTCATCTGTTTCATTTTTCAATTAAACTAAAATTCTAAGCATTTTGGCAGCTTTCCCTTTCCACAAAAAAATAGTTCAGAAAGAATCATTAACTGTACAGTATGTTTGAAAAAAACTGTGATGTGAGTTAATGCCTTGGCAAATTCAGAAGTCTGAGTAGATAGGAAGCATAGTTTTGTTGTTGTTGTTGTTGTTTTTCCAACTAATCCTCTGATAATCTCTACTTTCTGAGGATGTTATGCCATGTTTAAAATTTAATGTCAGTCTTGTTCCTGGATATACAATCAAAAACTTCTACCAAGACCCACCATGCTTTTCAACAAAGCTCTGATATCAACTTGAACAGAAGTGTTAGTGTCCAGGTTATATCTTACGGATACATTATATACTTTTGTTAAACTGTTACTTTTACAGTGGCACATTCTGGAAATTGCTTAGCTAAATATATTTTTCTTTCCCTTCTATTTTTTCCTCATGGGCTTTACTTATAGAATAATGATTTAAAGTCTCCTGAAACTCAACTTTTTTGGAATTTATTTGTGGAATGATTACAAATGGATTATCCAGCAGCATTTCTTAAATTTACAGTGTCTGTAGATATATGTAGAAGTTTGCAGCTCAAAGTTGTGTTCTTCTTTAATTGGCCTCAAGTACTATAACAATTATACCTTATATTTGTGTACACATTACACTCCAAAAGTTGCTTAAGTAGCTATTAATTTTTAAAGAATCTTTAGGAAATACAAGAAGAATAATAGTGTTCTTAATTTACAGTTGTTGAAATCGTCTTATTAGTACTGAATAAATTAATTGCCTAGATATCTATTTATTGAACAAATATTTATTACATGCCTACTATGTGCAGGCCTATTCAAGGAACCGTGGAAACACTGGAGAACAGAACAGACATGTCTTTCCAAATGAAGTTTTACATTCCAGTGGGAATGACTAAACAGTATAGATTGGCTTATTAAGTAGAGGAGCACAGACTGTACACTGTGTGTCATCTAGTAGAGAAAGTTTACCTTCCTGAACAGTGATATGTTTGAATCCTTAAACTTAATATAGACAAAAAAGGAACATGCCAGTTGCTGTTTGAGGGCCCTCTGGTATGGTCTTTCTCTAACTTTTCCTGTGAGTTCACTGTAGTTTCCATCAGGAAACTGGATTTCTACTTAGGTGATTTAGGAGGTGTGAACAAGGAGGCAGAGTTACCTGGTGAGGAGCATGTCCTTTCCAAGGGCTAAAGGGGCGAGAGGCAGAAATAGAGGTACAGTGAAAGCTGGAGCCCTGCCAAAGTGCTTCCTGACAGTGGCAGAAGTGGGTAGGATCTCAGACTGCTGTGACAGACAGGACAGTGTTAGAGAAACTAACCAACCTCCTTCTCTTCCCACCTCTCAAACTCCTGGTGGTCACTTCCACTGTCCGTGCTGGAAACCAACCTGCAAGGCAGTCTGATGATGTGGGTTTTGGAGCCAGATTCTTTAGGCATGGGGTAAGAGAGAGCAGTATAAATGATTATGATTCGGGAAGCCAATAAAAATACCAATAAATAATTATTTATATATTTGGTCATGTCCACAGCATACAGAAATTCCTGGGCTAGGGATGGAACCTGCGCCACAGTAGCGACCTGAGTCACTGCAGTGACAATGCTAATCCTTAACCATTGGCCCACCAGGGAGCCCCAAGTATCTTTATATTAAACAGAAAAACTAGACACTTTCTCAATAATTTTCTTATTTATGCCAGGTCTTTCTAGATCATTCCTTTGATTTTCCCAGATGAAAACTGTCTAATCCCCCCACCCCTGCCACCTCAGTTTATTTATTTATTTTTCTTTATTGGAATACAGCAAGTACTAAGGAAATATGTTTCTTATATATTACATCTGTGTATAATTAATCTCCCTTACTGGGTTATACACTATCTGAAAGTAGGATCTGGATCCCTCTTAATTTCTCTTTGCTTATCTATAGAATCAGCATGTTACTTTGCCTAAATAAACATGTGCTGATGTATAGATGACTGATTAGTAGACAGTCAGGGAAAAGAATTATGAAAGTTATGTGGCTGTCAAACTTCTGTGTAAGTTACCATTAAATGTTATAGGAGAAATACATTTATTATCTGACTTATAATATATATATCTGTACCTATTAATAAAATTATGTATCACTTGTGCTGTTTTATTTTTAAGAAACTATTTAGTTGGGGGAAAAATGTAGCTTGTCTTAAAATTTTAAGGCATGAAGTACCTCCTGAAATAGGAATGCTGTGTAACAGGTTTGCTTTTTTTTTTTTTTTTTTTCCCCTTTGACAGAAAGTATAGTTCTTTCCAAATACTCTCATTTCAATAGGGAATTCTTTCAACTCTGAGAGCATAACCCGCTAACCTGCACCTTTCACTGTTCAATAGACATATGTGCAAGCTGTCTGTATTCTGAAGTGACCAAAGAAGTTTTCATGTTGACACTAAAAAAAACCCATTTTTTTTTCAAAATTAAAAATGAGTAAAAGGTGTATCAATTACTTTACAATATAAATGCATCTTAAAAAATCTTCTTAGACTTGTATATTTCATAAAATGGCCAATTTTGTTTTAATAAAACTTCAAATCATTAAAGAAATATATCATTTATTATAGTAGAGGAGTTCAACAGAGTAGACATCAAGAAGTATTTTAAAATATTATTTCTGGGCAGTATCACTGCATATAAAACTAGAATGATGAATGTATAAAAGTGCTACTTCCAATGATTTATTTTCATCCCTTGGTAGACATTTTCTCTAGGCTTAAATTAAAAAGAGGTAATAAAAATTGTGATGCTAAACTGATATTTAAAAAAATGATACCCAAATATCTGGTTTAATTGTTTGGATTAAAGGAGCAAATGTGACAGTTCAACTGTTAAACTCGTTGTGAAATGATGAAAAGAGTCTGTCATTTCTTTTCATGGTCAAAAGATGATAATTACTTTAAAAATAGATTCAAAATTTACTGCCAAGTCAAAGGCCATGAAATATAAGTAAATGTCAAATTCTGTTATTAGCTTTGTATGATAGGCATTAAAAGTCATACCTGCTTGCAAAGACCATATTTGACCTTTATACTGATATTACTTATGTGAATTTGTTCTTTGAGTCTGTGTTAAAATACAGGTTCAAAATATTCAATGATGCATAATGTTTCCTTTCATACAAATACTGTTTCTTCTAAAGTTAAAGATAAAATCTCAAAATGATTTTCATTTTATTTTAAAATTCTCTTTATAGATTCTAAATGTTACCTTCAGTTGTATTATTTTGAACAACAGATGTTTGTAAAAAGTATCAGATGACTTTATTGTTGGGAGGGATCAAATTTTGGTTATACGTTTTTCTTTTTCATTTTATGGCTGCATTCACAGCATATGGAAAGTTCAAGGCCAGGGATTGAATTTGAGCCATAGCTGTGACCTGTACTGCAGGTGTGGCATGTCACAGCTTGGCAACAAAGGATCCTTTAACACATTGCACCAGGCAGGGGATCCAACCTACACCTCTGCAGTGAACCAAGCCACTGCTCTTGAATTTTTAACCCACTGTGCCAAGGTGTAGGAACTCCTATACATATTTTAAATGTTAATCATTTAATGGAAATTCGAAATGAAAAATCCTTTTGTAATATGAGAATCATCTCAGTGTTTTTTTAAGATTTGTAATTTAAATGTTTGCATGTGATTTCTTTTTTTTTTTTTTTTTTTGTCTTTTTGCTATTTCTTGGGCCGCTCCCACAGCATATGGAGGTTCCCAGGCTAGGGGTCTAATCGGAGCTGTAGCCACCAGCCTACGCCAGAGCCACAGCAACGCAGGATCCGAGCTGCGTCTGCAACCTACACCACAGCTCACGGCAACGCCGGATTGTTAACCCACTGAGCAAGGGCTGGGACCGAACCTGCAACCTCATGGTTCCTAGTCGGATTCGTTAACCACTGCGCCACGACGGGAACTCCTGATTTCTTAAATTAAGAAAGAACTAAGAGTGTTGTTTTACTTTTGACTTATATTATTATGAACAGATACAGTGAAGTACAGATTACAAAATATATATCATTCTGACTTTATATATCTATGTTTCTGATATGATAAAACATTTTTTTCTGTTCTTTTTTCTTTTTATTGTTGACATGAAATAGAATATAATTTCATTATTAAGGAGTTAATGGTACAACCAGAAATTGTTTTAACTTTTTTACTACCATAATGAAAGTCCATTGTAAATAATCAAATAAATGGATATTTAAACTCAGTATGAACTCTAGTATAGTGAATTTGATAAAGCTCTTTAAAAACTTCTTCCCTTCAAATTCCATATTTATACTTGAGTCAAATCCTTTTTTTTTTAAATCATTCTTACTTCCTATTACTTCCTGTGCCTGAAGTGTATTTACACATGGTAATACTGTTAGGTATTATACCCTAATGATTACCCTGAATTCTAGCTATTTCCCAAATTAAATCTGCCAGTATTTCCACAGCATCCCTTTAGTACCCATCCCTGGACATAGTGAGAAATCACTCATGTTACAAACAAACCAAAGTACTTGTCTTGCCCTTTTTTGTTCTGTTATAAAGATAATACTTGCAAGATATAAATAAAAACAAACTAATATTAACCAGTCTGTATTAGTTTTCTAGGACTGCCATAACCAAATACCACAATGTCTAATGCAACAGAAATTAATTTTTTCACAGTTCTGGATGCTTGAAGTCTGAGATCAAGATGTCAGCAAGGTTGATTTTCTTCTGACATCCTTCACCTTGGCTTGTAGGTGGTCATCTTCTCCGTGGGTCTCCACATGATCTTCCCTTTGTGGTGTCTGTGTATTGATCTTCTCTTCTTATAAAAAAGACCAATAACACTAGATTAGGGCCCACCATAATGACTTCACGCAATCTTGTTTTTGTCTTCATAGGTTCTATCTCTAAATACAGTCAGATTCTGAGGCTAGAACTTAAACATGTGAATTTGGGGAGACACAAGTCAGCCCATAACACTAAGTCTAGGCAAGTTTATTTTGTCTCAATGGGAAAAAAAATGAGTATAAATTGCTACAGAAAGAAGTATGGGCTGTCAGGCTGCAGGGAAAATTTCTGCTGATTCTTACTGATGCTTATGACTTGGCTTGGCTTCAGTGATATAATCTGACAGGTGGCATGTAGAGGAGTACAATTCAAAAGTGGGTAAAGGCAAGTTTCTTGAAAGAAAAACTGAATGTATTCTGGAAATAATCATTAATTATCATTTCACTTCATAGACTTAAGAGTTCGATCCACACTGTTTTCCTTTTATTATGTTTTTCAACTGAGTCAATGTTTTTGCCATCCTACCCTTGCTCATACCAGAAGCTGCAGAAATACCTTCCACTCTTCTCTAAAGCACTTCTTTCCTCTCTTCTTGCCATTCCCATCCCACTCCATCATCAGCATCGAGTCTATTCCCAACTCTCACAGATATTTTACACTAATAAACCCCATATGTATCCTTGACTCCATTCCATTAAGTTTATTTTCTCAAGGCTTAACCACAATGGATTCTCCTAACTGATTCCTGTGCTTCCACACTGACTGCTTTCAAATCATCCTCCCCTAACTTGTCATAGTGATCTTGGTAAAATACAGTATTGGTCAGTTTACACCATGGTTCCAAGTCCTCGAACTACACTCTGTAACTTGAAGGGTTCAGTTCACACACAATGCTTTTCTTAAATTGGTTCCTTGCTCTGATCTCTCTTCCACTTTCAACCCTAATGATCACCATATAGAGCCTTACTTCCAACTACATAGTACTATATATAATTTTCCAACATTGTCAATTTCACACATCCGGAGTTTTGTTTAAGATGTTTTTTCTGTTTAATGCTATTTTTCTGTCTTCTTGATCAACCTAATTCCCGTTTGCTTACAACATATAATTAATATTTTTCCAAGAAGCATTTGTGAAAGCATTTGTTCCCATTGAGATACCTGCGTGTTGAAGTTAATGGAGTTAAGCATGTGCTCTGGGAAATTTGGAGGCTAGATGATTTTATTGAATACAGTTGCAGCATGTGATTTTTCTCTAGGTGTAGAGGAGTTGAAATTTCTAATTCTAAAAACTTTGGAAACTTAGTGAGATACATAGTCAGTAAATATTTGGATTCTTTTCCAGATATTACCAGAAGTAACTTATTCTCTTAGAATATAATGAACATCCAAGCTTTAATATTAAAAATTTAAGTCTTCTAAGATTCAAAGTGGAATTAAAAGCCTTGAGGGATTGAACATGGCAGCTGGTCCAAACCTGGTTTTTTGTTGCTCATTCTCAGGAATCAGCTGCTATGCTATACAATTCAGTGGATGCTCTGGCCGGGAACTGACTTCACCCAAGCATTGGTTGACGCCACACAGGATGAGGAGTTGAATCTTAAAGTGCAGATATTTAATATTGACACATTGACATGTGACCCGAGACATTAGATCAATTTCTTGTAACATTGTTTGCAATAAATGTTATTTCTTACGTATGCAAAAAGCCACATTTTTTGCATATGTAAGATTTAATGTGTACTAAATACATTAAGTACACACTAAATACACACTAAATACTAATGTGTATTAAATTTTATATTTCATGTAACTACATTCAGAACACAGAAAATGGACATAGCTATGCCTCAAAGTCAGTTACTATAGATATGTATATACAAACAGAAATTGTTAAGTATGTGCATTATATTTTACTTTTGAAAGGATATGGTACTACTTATAAAATTGGTCTTGGTAAAAATGTGGCAGGATCTTTTGAAATGCATGTGACATTTGGAAGAACCTCATCTTTATAGATACTTTCTATTCAGTTTTCTTTACATTTGATCACTTCCCTCCTCTAGATTTATACAAGTACTATAGTTAACATGGCTATAGATTGCAAGGCTCTACTTTAAATTTGCCTTTGTAGATCAATAGAGGAGGAGGATGTCTTTTTCATACATTGTATGCAGCAGATGTCAATTTTACTTGGCAACTTCATCCTCTTACAGCTGTGGAAATTTTTATGACTCTTGAATCTAAATATTTATAGTTCACTCAGGCTGTCAGGATGCTTTTGTTTATCTACAGACTGTCTCATAATATGTCATATGATTAACATAAAACACTATAACATTCCTGGTGGGAAAAATAGTACTTTAGGTTTTTAACTGAATTTTCCAGTTTCTCTCCAGTAGTATATTTTATGGTTGAATATCTAACACCTGAAAGAAGAATTTATAGTGGAAAAGTTGGCATGATTTCATTTAATGAAGTGAAGTACCTTAACTAGATGAGTAAGTACCCAGGAAACCAGTATTCTTCTGAAAAATATACTACTAAAAATACCATATGCAGTATGATAGGCAGCTTTTTTATGTTTCAGCAAAAGCTTCATTTAGTTTATTATGTTTTCTAAAAGTTATGTGTGGTATTCTAGAATTTTTTGTTCAGGAGAAGACCTTAGATATCTCTAAATGCATTTATTTTACAAATGATGAATTAGGGTGAGTGATTTGCAAAACTCCAAGTAATTAATGGCAAAACTGGGATTCAGGAATCAACATTTCTGATTGAAACCCTCAATGATGCAAGGTATACTCAACGGTCTTTTTTAAATGGCATAATGAATTAGTTATTGTTCAATTATAAAAATTCAATTGTGGCTACTCAGTGTTCTAAACTCATCAGTTAGTGTTTGAAAAATGTTATCAGTAAATTTTAATTTATATTCATTAACTCTGAGCATGTTTAAAATCAGTAGGCATAAAAGAAATATTATAGTCTATTCTAACTATTACAAAAAAGAGCCTTGAAAAAATTTCAGAAAAAAATCTGATTTGGGGAGTTCCCTTCGTGGTACAGTGGTTAACAAATCTGACTAGGAACCATGAGGTTGTGGGTTCAATCCCTGCCCTTGCTCAGTGGGTTAACGATCCGGCATTGCCATGAGCTGTGGTGTAGGTCGCAGACACGGCTTGGATCCTGTGTTGCTATGGCTCTGGTGTAGGTTGGTGGCTACAGCTCCAATTAGACCCCTAACCTGGGAACCTCCCATATTCCACAGGAGCGGCCCAAGAAATGGCAAAAAGACAAAAAAGGAAAAGGAAAAAAATCTGATTTGTTTGATTTTCTGTGCTATCTCATAACATAAACATAAATCATTTTGAGGTTGGAAATATTAGTAACAGTATGACCATTGTAAACCATATTGTTTTGGCAAGGGTTTTTGCTGATTCTGCTTTATTTCATGTTTTACTGGGAAATATAGTAGATGTTTCCTTATTTGTGTACATTCTGAACATATTAACCTGTTATGTACCCTTTTAAAGCACTTTTTGAATGAATGATTGAATGAAATGACTAAATAACTGAAAGAAATATAGCCAAATCTGGTAGTGGAGAAATTTCTGAATTCAACAAAATCTATCTCAAGGATGACTTAACATTGCAGTCTTTCATATCATATCATTCATATCCACCAATGAAATTTTTATTGGTGGATATGTGTTTTTGACATTTCAGTTTTGGTCATTTTTATGTTTCTAGTGTGACATTCCAGATCTTTAGCAAGTAGTTGGTAGTGTTCATTTAAATAATAGGATGTTAAGCAAACAAGGGTCAGACAAAGACACTAAAGATAAAAAGTTTGGAAATAATATGTCTATACAAGGCACTGAAAAGCTTCGATATATTCTTGGGGAACTAGCAGGCCTGTGTGCATGTCCAGGAAAGACCTGAAGAGACTCCAATATCTCAAATATCACTGACCTTGAGGATCTGTACAGCAGGAAATGAGAGCTAAGGCAGAGTTGTAAAATGTTGGAATATTGAAGGCATGTTCACACTAAAATACACATGCAAAGCCTCTTGGCAAACAGATATTTACCAGTTCAAGATATTTAAAAAATTGTCAGGCACTTACTTATCACTAACCTAACTTATCAGAGACTTCAGTGGACACAGGTGGCAAAGGACCTTGACTTATATAATTACTTCAAAAGTTCATTAAACAAACAAAAAGTAAAAACAACTCAAAACAAACAAACAAACAATAAAGAAAAGGCCCCAAGGAGACAAGTAGGTGGAATCTAATTTTCAGAGGTGAGATTTAAAATGTTTGACTTTCAACAAAAACCTATGAGGCAGGCAAAGAATCAGAAAAGTATGTCCCATACAAAAGAAAAACAACTCTATAGAAACTGTTCTTGAAGTGCCCATCTTGGACTTATCAAAGACTTAAATCAACAATTATGACTATGTTAAATAAATCATCAACTAAAGGAAACCATGACTTGAGAACTAAATGAAAGTATGAGAATGATGCCTTATCAAATAGAGAATATAAATATAGATAAAATTTCTAAAATGAGAAATCAGTTGAGATTACTCACTTTAAAGAGAAAAAAGAATAAACTTGAAAAAAGTTTACAGGCCGCTAAAAACCAGGGGGATAACATCAAGCATAGAAACACATAAAAAAAAAAAAAAAGAAGTCCCAGAATACGTGGAGAGAAAGGAGATAGAAAGCATATAAATCTGAGAATCTCAACAAATTGCAAGTAAGGTAAACTTGTACAAATCCACACCCAAAGTGTTATAATCAGACAAAAGACTAGGAGAGAATCTTCAAAGCAGCAAGAGAAAAGTGACTCACAACAAAAAAAAGAGATTCTCATTACAATTAACAGCTAATTTCTGGTCCAATACCACAGAGTGCAGAAAACAGTGGTGTGACATAGTCCAAGTTCTGGAAGAAAAGACTGTCAACTAAAAATTTTATATTACGCAAAACTATCCTTCAAACATAAAGAAATTAAAACATCAGATTTATCAGAAACAAATAATGCATCATAAGTAGAGTTGCCTTACCAGAAGTAAAAAAAGGAGTCCTTTAGATTGAAGTGAAAGGACATTAGACAGTAACTCAAATCCAGACAGAAATAAACACTGGCAAAAGTACCAACATAGTAAATATAAAAACAGTACAAATTTTGACTGTTATTGTTTGTAGCACTTTCCTTCTCTTACCTGTTTTAAAATACAGTTTCATAAAGTAAAATTTATAAAATTATGTTGATGACATATTTTTAAAGATACAATTTGTATAGCAATAATATTACAAAGCAGAGGAAGAGGGAATAGAAATGTTTGTATAATGCAAAACTGATGCTAAGTTGATATTGATCTGAAAAATGTTGTTATGAATTGAGATGATAATTGTAACCCTCAGGGTAATTACTAAAAATAAAGCCCTCTAAAATAGAGTAAAAGAAAGAAAAGTTAAAATTATCCACTAGAAAATAGCTATTTAACACAAAAGAAGGTAGTAATAGAGACATACTATAACAAAAAAAGGCATAAGACATATACAAAACAAATAGCCAAATGGCTAGTAAGTGGAGAAGTAGAGACAGTTCAAATCTCCAGTAACTGATGAGTAGATACACAAAATATAGTATGTCTATACAGTGGATTGTTATTTCAAAAAAAGAATGAAGTACTGATACATGTTAAAACTTGGGTGAACTTTGAAAACATGATAAATGAAAAAAGCTAATCACAAAAGGCCTCATGACATATGAATCCACTTATATGAAATGTCCAGGTACCAGGGCCTGGGGAGAGGGACAGATAAGAAGCGACTACCAATGATTGTGGTCTTTCCTTTAGGGATGATGATAGTTTTCTGAAATTAGATATTGTTAATAGATGGAAAACTCTGTGAGTCAACTAAAAAACACTAAATTGTATACTTTCAAGGAATAAATTCCATGCGTGAATTGTATCTTAAAAAAGTGGTAGAAATGAAAATACAGATTCGTGACTCAGAATATATGATAATTTTAAGATTAAGAATATACAATCCTTTTTAGACAGAAGAAAGAGCAATGCAGAAAAAATAACTACCACACCACAGATAGTAACCACAGTATTTAATAAAGAATTGGCAGCTGGAGTTAAATAATTTATACTCTTTTCTTGGCATTTTTTTCACAAGAGTTTGCTTATATCTTGTCAAGTTATAAATTGAATTCTCCATTTTATTAGTTTTAAATCTTAACTAGATTGCACTCTCCAAAGGACAAGGATTACATCAAATTTACATTTCCACCTCCAATGGTACCATGTTCAACGTCTTGCGTACTATACTTTCTCAATCTGCATTTATTGATGAATAAATGAATGTTGTGATATACAAGTGCTATGGATTCTTTCCTAGTACTCAGTGTTAGAGATTTTTTGATAATGATAATTTTTCATCCGAGTCTAAATAGCTTCTATTCATCAGATATAGAGAAAGCTGAAATATGAAATTATTCAAAATGGAATCAGGAGTTCTGTGAGTCAGACCCATTGCTCAAACTTACAGGGATTTGAATCATAAATTCAAATCAATATTAACCCAATATTCTTCCTACCTGAGTATAATTCTTAGTGGGTATTGTCATGACCCATAGATTTATATCAAATTAGTTTCATGTCAAATTAGACCCACGTGGAAATATTTGAATGGCTTCAAGAGCAAATTATTTGATTTTCCTTGTTTACACAGTTTCTAGAACTTCCTGAAACTAAAACTCTTTAGATAACCCTACTATTAATTATTTCTAATGTTTATTTTGATGAAGTTTGTTCAGACTTCTAAATGAGTTTTAATATATGCTTAGGTGCTCCATTTATTAATAAAAATATGCCAAACTCATGGTTTTTAATTTATAATTTGGAATTTTCCAGTCTCTCTCTGCTTCTCTCATTCATATTTGTAAGTAGGAATTTCTTTTGACATTGATTCCTCTAATAGAACTCAATAGTTGGATCTATATTTTCATTTATAAATTTGCATAAAAATAATTTAATCAAACTCTTTAGTTTTTTAATATTGGAAATATGTGACTGCTTTTATGTATTTACTGTTTTTAAATCTTATTTACTTTTTGAAATCAATTTATGTATTTATTTATTTATTTATTTATTTTTTTTTGTCTTTTTGCCATTTCTTGGGCTGCTCCCTCAGCATATGGAGATTCCCAGGCTAGGGGTCTAATCGGAGCTGTAGCCACTGGCCTACACCACAGCCACAGAAAGGCAGGATCTGAGCCGCGTCTATGACCTACACCACAGCTCACAGCAATGCCAGATCCTTAACCCACTGAGCAAGGCCAGGGATCTAACTCGCAACCTCATGGTTCCTAGTCAGATTCATTAACCACTGAGCCACGGTGGGAACTCCTTGAAATCAATTTATTACTCTAATTTTATTTATCTTATTCCATACATAGTAAGATGTGAATGCAGTATAATCAAGTTTTAATAAACAGATACATATGATATAGATTCTCTGAACCACAATATAACAGAATAACAGCTTAATATTAACATCTGGTATTTGTAAAACATGTGAATTTCTTTCACAGTCTTATAGGATTGTTTTTAAAATTGAAATATAAGTGATTTTCTGTCTCAGATATTTAAAAATGAACTACACAGTATCTTGGATAAATCTTGCTCTGGATATGTGTGTATTCAGATATGCTGACTACATCCACATCTGTTTCCTTGGCAGGGGGACATCCAGCAGTTGTTGATCATAGGTGACCCCAAAGCGGCATATGACTACTGCGAGCATTACAGTCCAGACTGTGACTCCTCAGCGCCCAAGGCTGCTCAGGCTCAGGAACCTCAGATCGATGAGGTGAGGACCCTAATATTGGGGCACATTTTCTCATTTCAATAGTTGGGATGTAAGTTTGAAGGTTTTTTTTCTTTCAGGGCCGCGTCCATGGCATATGGAAGTTCCCAGGCTAGGGGTTAAATCAGAACTACAGATGCCAGCCCACACCACAGCCACAGCAACGCTGGATCTGAGCCGTGTCTGCAACCTACACTGCAGCTCAGGCAATGACCAGATCCTTAACCCAATGAGCAAGGCCAGGGATCGAACCTGCGTCCTCATGGAAACTAGTTGGGTTTGTTACCACTGAGCCACAGTGGGAACTCCAGGTTTGAAGTTTTGAGGCTGATTTCTCTTTATTCACTTTTATTTGAACTATATTTTGTATTTAATACTGTTTTGATATTTCTAAGACAATATAAAGATTTTTAGTGTTTGTTTCCATCTTAAGTATTTTGTTAATTTCCTAAAAATAGAGATACCTCACTTCTATAATGTATATAGGAGCATGTTTTATTTGGGGGGAGATGAGAAACAAGATAATTTCTCAGTGATATATTTTTGACCTTTGCATTTGGATAATTAAAACAGTCTCAAGACAAGGGTGACTATTTTCTGGTGTATTTGCCATGTCTCCAGGCTTTGGCAATTCATGCAGATGAGAAAGGGGCATTAGTGGTATCTTAAAGTTTTCAGACCATGTTGAATACTGAGAGGAATTTTTTTTTTTCCATTTCTTATAAGGCTAGGCTACATTGAAATATGTTTTCTTTTTCTTGCACAGAATTTGATACAAAGAGCAATGGAATGAAAAGCAGTATAATCTGATTGCATAACTAAAACTATTCATACACTTTGATTAATATTATGTCAGTTTATTTGAAACCCAGGTGTGAAACCATTCTTCCAGGCTATTTTTGAAAGAAAATTCACCATAATAAAATTTTTCTCTGTTCTCTCTCACACCAAAAATACACATATCTAAGTTAGTCATAGCAATTTTATCAAGCTTGAATATCCCAAAGTACAAAAAATATAATACAGTGTACCCTTTACACAGATTTTTACATAAGATTCTTTAATGTGGATTTTATGAAAATTAAAACACAAACACTGGGAGGAATTGAGTTTTTAGTTGGCAGCAAATATATGTAGAGTTTTAAATTTTAGAAGGTGGGGGTGGAAGTTTAAAAACATCAAGACTGTCCTCAGGTTTGAAAATAACACAAATAGCTTACTTCTTGACTTTTAATATACTATCAGGTGCCAATAAGTGCTTGAAATATTTCTTTGACATTACTTTTCTTTTTAAGGTATGATAGTGAACACTTTTGCACTAATCTTTTCCATGACTTAATATTAATGTCTTTTTTTTTTAAATCAGGATTAAAGTCTTAAGCTGACAGGAAAGCTAATATGAGAGAAAAAAGATTACTTGGATATTTGTGTTTGCTCATTTCACAGTTCTCAAGTGCTTTATTCTTTTTGTTCCCTTATGATTGATTAAAACAGAGTCTGAATTCCAAGAGGATAGGTAAAATATCCATCAGGTTTAGTGTTTTTATATTTGAGATTATGTGATGATTCAGTATTAAAATTTGTAGCATTTAGTATGACTGATGAGATTTATTTTGCTCCTGTTTCAAGAAAGATAAGGCTTGTTCTTTTAGGTGACAGATATGGCTCTGATTTTTGGAAGAATGAAGGTATGCATTCTTATTATATCACCTTAAGGTGTTTTATTCCTGTATTTTAATGCTATTATATCAGGTAAGCTGAGTTATTTAAAAGCAAAATAATATTTTAACCATTTTTATCTTAAATTAATTTAAAAGCAAACTTGCCATTTTTGAAGAATTAGCTGTCACTTTTTTTCCCACCATTAAATTACATTGATACTTCAATAATAAGATAACCATTCTAAACTAGTGTGAAAAAAACCTGGTTAATGGAATTAGTGAGCTCTTCTTATATTACTTTTGTACTAGCTTTTAATATATCATTATATCATAATATTAATATATTATAAATACACATTTTAATAATTGTTCTACAGATGTTCTACCTATACGAAATGGAAATGTAATATTATGTACCAGTAGTTAAAGGACTCAAAGCAAAGTGTAATATAGAGCATCAAACATACACATCGTACCTCATATTACTTAATTTTCCATTAATAAATTTGTGACAATCGCATATTTATTATTCTAATTTGTATTAATAAATATGTCAATTTATTTTATAAATTAACTCAGTTGTGCTTTCTTCAACTTGTGATTTTGTGTTATTCATGTCCTGCAAAAAACATATTTTAAATCAATCTTAAGATTCAATTTTTTTTGTGTTTGGCACAATATTGCATCATCATCATAGATTGAAATATATAACAAAGATATATTTTAACATATTAAACTATAATTCTACCTGAACCTCCACAATGCCATTTATATAGAAGAGTAACTAGTATTAAAGGTACAATGGTTTTGAGATTTTCCCGTCGAGTTAAATTATCCTCATATCATAAGAAATTAGATGTTAAATCTACATGTGGTTCTTTCTTAATGTATTACACAAACTATAATGCCCTATATATAGTAGACATTGACATTTTAAAAATAAAGTATGGAAAAGGAAAAAAGAAGCAAAGGAAAAGCAATATTTTATAAAGAAATGTGTTATCTTAAACTTTTTTGCACTCAATATTTATCATATATTCTAGTTCTCATAAATGCACAGATTTAAATGATGCCTTCCTTCTACCTAACAAATTAGATAAAAATATACTTCACATTTCTAGAAGAAGTTTTTTTCTTCTCGCATACACTAACTTTTGCTTGGCAACTCACAGATCATAGTGGAAATAATTCCATCTTTGCATGTCTCTTTGCATATATTCATCTGATTGATTATAACTATTTCTCTCTTCTTTACTTGTCTTTGAAGCACCTCCAAATTCCATAGTAAGAAGGGAGAATTATCTCATAAAATATGGTCTAAAGCACCATGTAGAGCAGCAAAGTTCTAAGCAGGTTAATAATCACCGAAAGGGGGGTGTTGTTTAGATAAAGAAATAAGGAGAATGGAAGCAGTGATACTTCTCACTGACTCCAGAATGACTCTAAGAAAAAGATGTTCTTTAATGCCTATGGAGGTAAGCATGTTATTTCCTTCACTATTCCACAGCTACAGCTACTCTGATTGCTCTACATGTGGAAAACAGTTTAAACAGGAGGAAATAATGGAGGTGAAAAGATATTTCCTCCCATAAGAAAAAGAAAACATGATATAAAGATAGCGAAGTTAATCAGCTGCTTTGAATGCCAGGCTATATTTAAGATACATTTAAATTGTCCATTTTTACAACCAGTCCTTTATGCCTTTATATATTGTCTTATGATCTTACAATTCACTATAGATGCACGTGATTCTGAAAAGTCTGCTTAATTTTAAAATTCCAAAGCGTAAATTGGAATGGCTAATATTTTCTTTCATGTTTTACTTCAAGCTGCCAGCTGAGAATTATATAATTCCACTATTTCTTATTCCAACAAGGGTGACCATAACTACATAAAAATTATTCATTACACACTGTTCAGTTTCCAGTAATGTATTTTAACATGTATCTGATTTCAGTGTTTGTTTTGTTTATTTAATGATGCCTTTGATTAATATTTACATTAACTTTTCTAGAAATAGGTGACATTATATCTTACTTGCAGAGGCATGAAGAAACACAAATATTCAGTGTCTTATATATGAGCATTCTTCTAATTTACCAAATTCTAATTAGAATAAAGCTTTGTTGAAGTTCTTCACATGTATATTCAATGATAATGAAACTAATACCAAACAGATAAAATTATGAATTGGTTTAAATTAATTTAATCAAAGTGAAGTTTTGACGAACATAAAGAACATTAAAGACATGCTTGTATGTTTCAACATGACCTTCAACTGAACCATCCAGAGAAGTTTGCTCTAGTGAGGGTATTTCATTAAGGGCCAGATTACAGTATTGTCGGGAGATCAGTTTTGAATCTGTCTCATATGTCTTTGTAAAATTTGTGCTCATTTTCCTTGCTATGTTAATAAAGTTTGTTGGAAGGCACAGTGATCACAGTTCTCAAAGACGTGGTGAAGAGTTATTTTTCTGGCAGATTAAAAGGAATGTTCTGGCAATTTTGAAATGCCAAAAGAGATCCAATTGAGATATAAATAAAATTTTACCAAATACAATACTTAGGGAATTCCAAATAGGATTCTGTTAGCATATATATATAATAAAAATATATATGCTAAATATACATGCATTTTTATGCATGTATAATACACAAATATATATTATAATATGAATATATGTATACATATATATAGCTATGTATTACACACAATAAACGTATGTATACATAATACATATATATTATACACATATAGGCATATATAATAGACTTTTAGCTTGTGGAGTTTGTTGCTTAATGCTTAATATTTTTTACGGGTTACATATGACCTTAATGGATTTTCAGTTATTTTGATTAAAACCAATGATTAGGGAGTTCCTGTTGTGGCTCAGCAGGTTACGAACCCAAATACTATCCATGAGGATGCAGGTTCAATCCCTGGCCTCGCTCAGTGGGTTAAGAATCTAGCGTTGCTGTGAGCTATGGTGTAGGTCACAGATGAGGCTTGGATCTGGAGTTCTATGGCTCTGGTGTAGGATGACAGCTGCAGCTCTGATTCGACCCCTAGCCTGGGAACTTCCATTTGTTAGCTTATAATCGAGTTACAAGTCTTCTAAAAGTTAAAATTGTGATAGAGATATGTGGCTTTGAAAATGAGCATATTATTTTCCTCATCATCCAGGATTAATGACTGTATTGAACATTCCTCTGTTGAGAAACATACTTCTCTATCCAACTAAATTTTCTTTAATACAGACTAATCTGGTATTCCATTTTCCAATTTGACTTAAGTTTATGTAGTTTAAGATATCTATGTATTATACTCTTTTGATAGAAAAAAGCAGTATTTGTAAAAAGTGAAATAACGTATTAATTATGAACACCTATTTTGAATCCTTTAATGGGTCACAAGTATTCTGTGCTCATTTTGATCTTAAGTCTGTAGCAAATTAATTATTTGAAAAAAATTTATATTGTACTTTTCCCTGGTCCCAGTATTTAGAAGGGAATATAGACTCATTTCAGATTCCTTCTGTTCCCTTTCCTTCCTTTCCTTTCCACCTCCCAATAGAAATGAAAATTATTTCATACTTGGGAAGACTATTCTCCACATTTTTATTTTTAAACATGTAATTTAATGAAAAAAGTACCTATTAAAGTTACTGTAAAATAAAAGAGGCTTGTGTAGCATTTTTTTAACAAATCAAAATTAACTGAATAGTTAACAATTATGCCAGAATATGCAATTGTCATGTTCAAATTAATATTCAACAATTAAAAGTTTGAATTAATATTCCACACTTTCAGTTTCCTCACAATCCCAACCACTATTCCGCTCTTAGAATACCTGCTTTGTCACTGTTAATATACTCTGTGTAAGACAGTACTGCATCTTGTAATGCAAAGTAACATTTAAATAACAGCATTTCCTTGTCTCTTAACTTTTACTAGTAAAGTTAAGAACATAATTCCCACTTTGTTAGTAGTGTTACCTGCAACTAACAAAATTGCCTGATATTTTTTCCTTTGCAATGTAGTATGCACCTGAGGATATAATGGAATATGACTATGAGTATGGGGAAGCAGAATATAAAGAGGCTGAAAGTGTAACAGAGACACCTACTGTAACTGAAGAGACAATAGCACAAACTGAGGTAAAAGCAAAGCAGTGCCTTTGTGTATGGTGTCCTGCTGTTTGTCATCCTGTGGTTCCCTGTGTCCACTCTTCCTAAACTTATCATAAACCTTTCATTCGTCATTTTTCTATGACCCCGTAACTGTGATTTTTATTTGGCAGTAGCTGTCCTGAAGGAATGATGCTCGTTTTGTTTGGTTATCTTTCCTTTCACCTATGCTCTTTATTTTCCTTTTCATTTTATTTATGTTTTCCATTCCATCTTCCACCACATTTTACAGAAAAAGAAATTCAATTTCAAAATGAAGACGAAGACAGTGACCACTAACTCAAAGGAAAAGTCCAAAAACTTTACACCCCCCAAATCTGAAAAAAATGCATCCAAGAAGAAGAAAAGTTATCAAGCAGCAGCAAAAGCCAAGCTAGGGGTAAAGGTAGCAAAGAAAAAGCAATCAAGATCTCTCCTAGATAAGCTGGAAGATCTCTGATCATGAGCCATTGTCCTAACCCAACTAGATAAATACTCATCTGGCTAATATGATACCCCAGTTTAATCATGATTTCTGTCGATTTGGGATTACCTTAATTTTTGCTAATTGCTCTACTTTTGAATTTACCTTTAGGCAAATATTATTGATGATTTTCAAGAATACAACTATGGAACAGTGGAAAGTTACCAGACAGAGGCTCCTCAGCATGTATCTGGATCAAATGAGGTAATGGTCATAGACAACACTGAATCACAGTTCGAGTTTTTTAAAGGTGTAATAGTTCTTGACAAATCTCACTCTGAAGAATTTGTAACCTCTGAAAAGTCTGATGTTTTTATTCTTTAACTGAGGTAAGAGAAACAATAGCATTGGCTCACTATTAGTAAAAACAGTTCATGTAAAGTTAATGTCAATTCAGGTTTTGCATGAATCTGCTTCATGCAAATGCTAAATCGATCAGACTGAATTGGCTGCTATCATTTTCTTGATTGTTGCTGGGACTGAGCAAGCTTCTCAACATGTTGTGATGAAGGTTATTCACAACATGATTCTGTGAGGAGGAAAATCCTCTATGTGAAAATTGTATCATCAAGTGATACAATTAGAATTTACTCCATCTCACCAATAATCATGCATTTTTACGACACAAACGTTTTGAGAAAATATAGTCTTAATGGATTTTTATGGCTATTTACATTTGCAAACTTAATTATGATTAAAGTAATATATCTTAACTTTTTTTCAATCCTTTTTATGAAAGTGTTTTAGTACATACAGTTTACAAATAGAAAAATCATCCTGAATTTCTCATCATGCATATGTTCTAGCCATGAAAAAATGAGAGTATCATTTAGTTTAATTCTGTTAAATTCCTGTCGCATCTGGTATGAGGAATACTTGAGTCAGTTAGCATTAGAAAATTTATGTAACATGAGTCCCAATGAAGCAAATAAACTCAGTGGGACTTTACATGCAAACACATAATTTAGAATAATCACCCTTTAGGGTAAGAACAGATTTTATTTCATCTAGTCCAAATTAATCATTTCTCAGAAATGGATATCATGATTCTAGATGTTTATTTATTTACCTCATTTCACTTGAACATAGTAATAGTCTGCTTTTGGATAATATATATGCCCTATAGATATTATATCTTCATTGTCTAAAACAAACATGTTATGGTTATTGAACATTTTATTTAACAATTGCTAAATTAATCATTTAATCACATTTTATTCACATGATTTTATGCAATACTACTTATTCAGTATTGTTCTGTGATCTAGGCTCACTGTCTCATAGAAAACAAATTATTTAAAAATGAAGTTCAAAAAGTTTTAGGATAAATGTTTAATATGAACCTTATCAAAATCATAATATGACCAAAATTACATAATAAATATGATTCAGACTTATACTATTAATGAGGAATTATTTATGAAAAAAGAATATTATACCGTTTATTTTTCTCTTTGAATCAAGTAATAGTTTACATACTTTTTACTTGAGTATTCTCCACTCTTTATGAGACTGTACAGTGATCTATTATATTGTCTTAATTTCTGAGGACTATAATTTATATTTTAGTTACCTTAAAGAACTCTTTGGTCATATAACACTTACCTGCACACTAGATACTCTGCGTAAATATTGCAATGATAGATCTCAATATTGGCATTAGTATTTTATTTTTGGGGTTGAGAGTCTAACTTACATGGCTTTTCCTTAGCATTTGTATTTCATTATGATGTTCTGGGAGATCTGAAAATTAAACAGCTTTAACTGTATATTTTATTTATATATTTTTATTATTCAAATCTTAAACTGTAAAGTTAATATCAAGTTACCTAACAAGTTTTTCCAATGGAACAAGCAAATACACATGTTGAATCTATGTGAATATTTGCAGTTTGTTGGGAAAGTGTGCTTTGAAAGCAATATTTCCCTGTACATACAAATGTACAAAAATATTTCTTTCAATTATTCTGAAAGGCTATTTTTCCCAGCCTTCAGACTTGCTTGAGTAGCATTTAAACCACTTCCTGACACATTCTATCAAACTGTAATTGCAAATGCTTACTTTGCTTTACTAACAGTAAACTTCATGTTCTCCAATTCCTTGCAACTTAAATGAATAGCCAAATCCAGTTGAAGAAGTATTTACTGAAGAATATCTAACTGGAGAGGATTATGATTCCCAGAGGAAAAATTCGGAGGATACACTATATGAAAACAAAGAAATAGACGGCAGGGACTCTGATCTTCTGGTAGATGGAGATTTAGGAGAATATGATTTTTATGAATATAAAGAATATGAAGATAAACCAACAAGCCCCACTATTGAAGAATTTGGTCCAGGTGTTCCAGCAGAAACAGATATTACAGAAACAAGCGTAAGTCAGTATTACGCTCTGTGTCATTGTATGCCTTATTTTTGGAGTATTATCATGTCCATTTTGATGTCTTTTCAGATTTAAAATATAGATTGTGTTCCTATACAAATGATGAATATTTATCACTACTAGGACACCTTGATAGATTCTTCCTCATGAGGATCTGCAGCAGGTGTAACTCAGACCACACTACTGGAATCGTCATTTGAAAGAATAATCTTCAATAGAGTTTTATCCAGATTTTCTTGTCATTGATAAGATTAAATCATAGTCATTGTCATTCTGGGTACTATGACTGTTTTCTAATTTTTAGACAATTTTATTTTTATTTTCATCTTCTGGTAATGCTCAGTAATACACCATATTAATTATTATCGTTATTGCTATTATTTAACCTTTTGTCCCCCTTCACACATTTTTCCCCTACCTCTATTTTATTGAATTTAATTTGATGACATTTTTTGCCTAATGTTTGGAATAATAATTAGGGTCTACAGATGCCTTTATCTTTCTATAATATGTCTTTAAGATACAATTGTTCATTCTCATTCAAGATTTAGCATTAATGTTCATTATGCTTTCCTTCATAAATTTTTAGTATTTAAAACTTTAATAGATTTCTCTTTTGACAAGGACATTTCAATAGGCTGTTTTAAGTGCACTTAGATGTTTAAATCACCTTCAAAAAATACTTAAATGGCCTTATTTACTTAAAGATGGGCTACTCGAATTTTTCGCTCAACAGATAAATGGCCATGGTGCGTATGGAGAAAAAGGACAGAAAGGAGAACCAGCAGTAGTTGAACCTGTAAGTACTGGTGTGAATACATCAGTTGGTACAATTATTCAATTTATATTATGCTTCATTACCACTGTAAATCATATGCATGTTTATGTAGTACCGTTGAAAATTTTACTGTCCAAAATTTATAATTTGCAACAAGCGAGTTAGGGAGGCCATTTCTGACAAGCAGAATTTCAATAAACCAAAAAATACAGATACGTGATTTTGGAATTTGAAAGTAGCTGTCAATGATTTAGTCTAATTTTCTTGTTTTATGACTAAGGAACTTGAGATTTAAAGGGTTGAAGTCACTTTCAAATGTTTAGTGGTTGACACATGACCAGACTTTACATCCTCTAATTTCTATTCCAGTGATTTTCCCGCTAATTGCTGTGACTTGATGTTATTAGAAATACGCTATTTGTCATAGTACTTATTTGTTTCATATCCAAATCACATCATGTAGTAAATTGAAAAAATTATTTTAAAAAATTCATTTCCTTTTCTTTCACTGGGAAAAATCTTCAATTCACTCCAAAAGTGATTTTTAAAATTTACATTGTTATTACTACTTGAGATATTGGTAAGAAGCAAATTCTTACTTGAAAGCAATTTTGCTGTTGTTCTCTCTACTTAGCAATTTGGGAAAAATATTGCATTAGAACTAAAGGAAGTATTTTTAACTGTTTGCCTCAAGATCATGAAGATCATTTCAGAAACTGCAAGGACATACATTTTTTTAAAAAAAGGGAGGGGGAGATAAAGATTAAAAAGCTATATCTCTAAGAACATTGTCATCTGTTCACTCCATTACCCCTAAATCTGAGAAAGCACGTCATATGCTCACCAAAGTCTTTGAAAATATATTTTCAGAATAAATTTATCCCTGTTATGCAAATTTACAACCAACTTTTTAAATGACAAAGCAATTTTTAGAAGTAGAATCATAAACTTTCTAGAATTGGGTTCTTATCCTGAAACTGTATTCCGTTTTCTTGTCTATTTAAGAACTTAGCTCATATTTATGCCCAGTTCTTTAACCTGGATTGTTCTCTCCTTCGTCTGAATTAAAGTGCCAAGGTGTCACTTCCTTTCATTCTTTCACTAACACAATGAATATTCAAGTTATTATTTTGTGCCAGGCATTATTCTGGGTGCTAAGGAAAATTTGTTAAAAGTCTTTGTTTTGTTCTTTTGGGGGGAGCACTTAGCATATTTGCTAATATTACTTAATTGAATATTTATTTTCTTGCTAATTAGTTTACAGATTTTGGATTTCCTCCCTTCGGGAACCATGCAAAAATTCTGTTTTACCTGTAGAAACAGAGATTCAGCCTTTAAAATGCAATGATGTGGTGCTTTCTTAAATCCGCTTAGATCAGAGGTTAGGGATTACATTTCTGTGGTAATGACTCTGTCTTTTTTTAACTATAGGGCATGCTTATTGAAGGACCACCAGGGCCAGCAGGACCTGCGGTACGTAAATCTTTTAAGATTACTTTTGTCTTGATATTTTTAGAAATCAGATAAAATATTTCTATTATATATATTTATATATTTTAGGCTAATTTGAGTAGTGAATTATAGAGGTAAATGCTTGGTCAGAGGACCTGGTGGCCTTGAAATACTTTCTGACTTGGTTATCTAAATGATAGTCTTTTGAGAGCTATGAAATTAATTTTTTTTAAAATACTTTTGTGGTTTAAATATCTCTGACTCTTCTAACTTAATCTGCAACTTTGTACATGAAAGTTATATGGGTAAAAACCCAAGCCATCCTTGTTTTTTAAGGAGTTAAATCTCAAAGAACAGAGTTGAGAATTTAAAGTAGACTATAACCTTATCAGTACTTCTGAATGGAGTGATTACCAGCTTCTATTGTCATCTACAGCTAAGGCTGATGTTACTCATCAGTGTGTATTTATTGTCAAGTAGTTGTACTGATTGGATTTTGTAAGAAATCCACTTTCTTTTGGGGAATTAATTAGATTATTTTCATCTGAAATAAGTATGTTATACCGATGCCTTTAAAGACTTCCCCTCATAAAAGAATATAAATGATTCTACATTTCAATTTCCCTATAACCTTTTTTTTTGCAATCTAATGGAAATGAATAACATTTGTTTAGTAAGAACTGGGTACGGTCTTCCACCTCAGGGGCTGTACCTTGGCATGTTCTCCTTTCCTGTCCTTCCTTGGAATGTCTGCCTCCACCCTGAGAGCAGCGTCTTAGAGGAAGAGTGGTGCTAGCTGCAGATTGGTTCCTTTGTGGTCTCTTTTTATAGGAAGATAAATAGAACAATTGTTTGGGAGAAAGGTGCCGATTTATGAAATATAAATGAATTCTTCTTTGATTTTGGTAGGATGAATTTGTCTGAATACTAACGAAATCAGAAATCTGATTCGTCATGTGTTGTTTCTTCCTAGGGTCTTATGGGTCCTCCAGGTCTACAAGGCCCCACGGGACCCCCTGGTGACCCTGGCGAGAGGGTAAGTAAAGGGACTCATAACAAAGGAATGAAACATAGATGAAAAGAATTAAAGTATATTCTATAAGTTTAGCATATTATCCTTCTTACCTGCTCATGTTATCCATATTATCCTGGATAACGTATGAGTTCAAAGTGCCAAATTTTAACTTTTCTAACTTTGATTTATTAAGAGTGAGAAGAAAATGTGCATTTATCCATGTTATAATTAGAAGGAAAACATTTATTTTTAAGTAATTTCTATTTTGACATGAACCTAATACATTAGATTTAGTTCTTCAGTTTGAATTCAGGCATATTTTTCAGGAATGCCCATGGGTATTTATTTGGATGCTGATAGAATGAGTTGATAAGCTTGCATCTTAATTCGAAGATCACTTCCTGGGTCACACAGTGAAAGAGACCATTTGTGTTAAGTCTGTCGAAACTCTTCTTGTAAAATCCCCTTTCCCTTTTCTTTTTCTCCTTCCTTGAGGAGCCAGTAACTTTGTGCATTATTTAAATTATGTAAAACTAGCGCAATGAAATTCATCCACTCTAGGTATACTTACTAAAAGGAGATTAACCAAGGAGTAAAGGAAAATGCAAAGTTGATAATGTAGACATGTGTCATTAAAAGTAATTCTACTTCTAATAAATTTAATTGTTTTATTTATTACTTTTGATAATTTCATTTACTTCCCTAGGGTCCCCCAGGACGTCCTGGTTTACCAGGGGCTGATGGTTTGCCTGGTCCTCCTGGTACCATGTTAATGTTACCGGTATGTATTTTTGGTTTTTTTAACTGTTATAAAATTGATGTAGTATTTTGTCATCTTACTGCTGAGAAATATAGTGGAAGCATACTACAGATCAATTAAAAAAAACATTTTTTCAGTAGAGATATTTGAAACGAAGCAGATTTCAGAAATTGTGGTAAATTTTACTAAAACAAAATTCTGGTAAATATTAATCTCTTCAGTAGCACTAAAGCTTCATTATTTTATTACTTTCTTTTTTTTTTTTTTTTTTTTTTTTTTGTCTTTTTGCCATTTCTTGGGCTGCTCTCGCGGCATATGGAAGTTCCCAGGCTAGGGGTCTAATTGCCAGCCTACGCAAGAGCCACAGCAACATGGGGTCCAAGCCGCCTCTGCAACCTATACCACAGCTCATGGCAATGCTGGATCCTTAACCCACTGAGTGAGGCCAGGGATCGAACCTGCAACCTCATGGTTCCTAGTCGGATTCGTTAACCACTGTGCCAAGATGGGAACTCCTATTTTATTACTTTTTGTTAACAAAGCTTAGAGGATTCCTTAACATTTTTGATAATGTGCATTTTCCTGAGTCATATGATTAATATGAATTTCATGTATTACTTAAGATAAAACTAATACACTGTTTACATACAATATAGACAATAATTGATGTTTTTAAAATAAGATTTATCTATAGTGTTATTATTCATTGCTCAAAAATAATTCGTTTTTACCTTCAGATTGCTTTTAAATGCTACTCAAAAGAATTAATATTGTTAAAAGGCCATGCTACCCAAAGCAATCTACAGATTTAATACACACCCTATCAAATACCCATGATATTTTTTACAGAACTAGAACAAATAACAAACTATATGGAAACATAAAAAAACAGAATTTCCAAAGCAATCCTGAGAAAAAAGAACATAGCTGGAGGCATAACCCTCCCAGACTTCAAACAGTACTGCAGAACTATATTAATCAAAGCAGCATGGAGTTGGCACAAAAACAGATATATGGATCAGTGGAACACATGAGAGAGCCCACAAGTGAACCCACACATCTATAGTTAATAAATCTTTAATGATAGAGGCAAAAATATACAATGGAGAAAAGACGGTCTCTTTGGAAGTGGTTTGGGAAAGCTGGACAGCCACATATAAATCGATGAAATTAGAACACTCCCACATGCCATACATAAAAGTACACTTGAAATGACTTAAAGACTTAAATATAAGGCATGACACATAAAACTCCTAGAAGAGAACATAAGCAAAACATTTTTTGACATAAATCATACCAATGTTTTCTTAGGTCAATCTCCCAAGTAAAAAGAAGTAAAGACAAAAATAAATAAATGGAACCTAATCAAACTTAGAAGCACTGCTGTACTTTTGTACAGCCAAGGGAACCATAAAAATAAAAACCCAAAAAGACAGCTAATGGACTGGGAGAAAATATTTGCAAATACTGCAACCTACAACCTAGTATAATTATTTAAGAAAAGGTAAACCTACAAAGGTTTAATTTCCAAATATACAAACAGTTCATACAGTTCACTAACAACAACAAAAATCAAACAACCCAATCAAAAAATGGATGGAAGACCTAAACAGACATCTTTCTAAAGAAGAGAGACCCATGGCCAACAGGCACATGAAATGCTGCTCAATGTTGCTAATTGATAGAGAACTGCAAATCAAAACTGCAATGAGGTATCACTTCACAATAGTCAGAATAGCCATCATTGAAAAGACTACAAATAATAAATTTTGGAGCAGGTGTGGAGAAAAGGGAAAACAAAATGATGGGAGTGTAAATTGGTGCAGCAACTGCGTAAAACCGTATGGAGATTCCAAAACAAACAAACAAACAAACAAACCCTAGATGTAGAACTACCGTATGATCCAGCAATCCCATTCCTGGGCATGTATCTGCAGAAAACTCAAATCTGAAAAGATATAGGTACCCCAGTGTTCACTACAGCCCTATTTACAATAACCAAGACATGGAAGCAACCTAAATGTCCATTGACAGAGGGATGGATTAAGATGTGGTACATATGTATAATCAGCGATAGAAAGAATGCAATAATTCCATTTGCTGTAAGATGAATGGACCTAGATATTATCATGCTGAGTGAAGTAAGTCAGACAATACAGATACCAAATGATATCACTTTTATGTGGAATCTAAAATATGACACAAATGAACTTATTTAAAAAACAGAGACAAATTTATAGACATAGAGAACACACAGTCACCAACGGGGAAAGGGGTGGGAAGGGATAAATTAGGAGTTTGGTATAAGCAATACTAACTACTGTATATAAAATGGATAAACAAGATCCTACTCTATAGCACAGGGAACTATATTCAATATCTTGAAATAAACCATAATGGAAAAGACTATGAAAAGTCTATGAAAAGACTATGAATGGAAAGACTATATATATATATATATATATACACACACACTATATATATATATAACATATGTATGTATATTGTATATATATAAAAGACTATAAAGAATATATACATATATAGATATAACTGAATCACTTTGCTGTACACCAGAAGCAAACACAACATTGTAACTCAAGAATACTTTGATTTAAAAAAAAATTTAAAAAATAAATTTCCCAAAGTCTGAGGGAAAAAAACATGTTCATCCATTTAAATGTAATTAAGTTTCAAGTAATAATAATGTAGAGTGAGGAATTTATTCATACTGCATTTTGAGTTAAAATTAAAAAGGATCCTTAGCATTTTATAGAAGGATGCAGGAAGGATCAGTTTCCTAGTACAATTATTTAAGAAAGGGTAAATGACATGAATCTATCTCAAGATTTCCTCTGTGTTATAGAGATTCCAAAAGTTTTGCTAAACAAAATAGCCAATGATCTATAACCACTATCGTCCTTCATGCATTTAGAATTTTTACAAATGAGTAAATAGAATGGGTAGTATTTGTGCAGGTAAAGGAATGGATAATGGCTTATTCTAGAGTTTTCAAAACTTGCGGAATTTAGCATTGTAAGTCTCTAGTCTCTTCTAAAAGTGGTAAAGCATGATCTAGAAAACTTCCATGGTGGACAGAAGGAAAATTTTTTCAAAACATCTAGATCTCATGATTCATGACAAGTTATCTTGGACTTTTATAAATCCTACCATTTTAAGTCAGCATTTTTTAATCTAATAATAAGGCTCCTACTTGACAGAGTCTGATTTTGACCTTTTGTATGTTATTATCTTTTTTTTAGTTTCGTTATGGTGGCGATGGTTCCAAAGGACCAACCATCTCTGCTCAGGAAGCTCAAGCCCAGGCGATTCTTCAGCAGGCTAGGGTAAGAAAGGATAATTGTGTATTCTCATAACCTGACTGTGTGTCAAATGTGTGTGTGTCTGTGTGTGTGTGAGAGAGAGAGAGAAAGAGACGGAGTATTTGTGTGTGATTGAGAGAATGTGTGTGTGTGTCTGGAGGATGCACTATTATGAGATGGAGAAAATGCTAAGATAATTATTTTTCCAGTAGCAATATTTTCTTTAATTGAATATTAAAGTTACATGACTAACTCTTGCAATATTTCTGTATGTAAGTCTGGCAAAAACACATAAACCATAACACAAAAATTTTCTAATTTTTTTTTCAAAGAGTACTGAGGGCTTTATATGTAGCACTCATTATCTTTCACGTCTAGTTTTTCCTGCTAAGGCGTACATCAGTTGTCAGTGAATAGAGTTAGAGGATAAAGTTTAAAATAATTTTCCCGCCTAATCCTCTAGATTATTCAGATATCCAAAATAATCCAGAAAATTAAATTTCTTAGGTATTCTTCTATAGGAAAGACACCTTCAAATATGTATTCTAAGCCCTAGTCACTGTAATCTATCATAGCTTTACAAAAATCCATTTAGTTTATAATTCTTTGTTAGTTAAAAGCTTATATTATCTGTATACTTATAAAACATATAATTACATTTATTTTAAAGATTGGCTCCAATGCAATTAAAATATACATAAGGAAATTTAAAAAAATGGACCAGGAAAGAGTTGAAAGTCATGTAAAACTTTTATTCATAGTATAGTATTTTTTTTTTTGTTTTCACAAGGAAGAAGAAAATAAAGGGCTTACAGTTGGTGTGGGCACGGGTACCGGCTTCCTAAGTAATATAAATCATTTCAGTGGTAACTTTTTATTTATCATCATAAAAGGATTAGGAGTGCATAAATTATCTGAAAACATAAGTTTCTTAATCTGAAAGATGACATTGTTGGTTATATAATTTATAAAGACAATGAAAAATTTAAATATTTGTTTATTAGACCTTGGCATAATACAAATCTAAAAATATTTAAGTTGATTTACTAGTGATGAATACAGCTTCTCTTATAAATTATATTACTTCAAACAAATTTTAGGTAATTATTTGAGCTTAAATAGTTTATGAGGCCCCTGAATTCCTAATTTTATTAGTCCTTTTAACCTACTTGGAAATAGGTAGCAAGCATTATAATTCCAATTTTTCAGATATTTAATCTCAAGGATTAAGAAGTGTATTGTCAAAACTCATGGTGAGTCAGTAGTGAAATTTTGGCGATCTACTGTTTTCATCTCACACACTTTCCTAATTGATTTTACATATCATTCCTATTACAATATTATTTTTTATGTCTGTTTCGATAATCTAAGAATTCATCTTTTGGAATCACTAATATTCAAAAACAGCACTCCATACTAATTTAACATGTATTAAATATTTATCCTCTAGTTGTTCCAGCTTCTTAAGTATGCTAATTTCACATTTCTAATATTCAGTGTCAATAGTGCATGTAATCCGTCTATCATGCCTATGATTCTACAAAATAAATGTATTTTTCTATAAAGCACTAAATTTGAGATTTATTAAAATAAGTATATTATCATAACACTTTCGATCAGTTTTGCTCTTTTGCTGTCTTGAATTGTCATCATGTTTCCTAAAATATTACTAGAAAACTTTGAATTAAAGCACCTCAAATTTTTACATCTTAAAGTATTTTCAGTAAGAACTGCACCTACATATTTCAGAGAAGTCTATGCATTATTCTGAATGTACTTTGGAGTAGAAAAATTATTAGGTATAAATTTCTTCTAAATTTATGTTAACTTTTGTCATTGAATAGATCACAATATATGGTACAAGTCTGTATATAAATTATAATAGTTTAAAAAAGGCCCGATATTTATTAGGTCTTTGTAATTTCTAGAAACTTGTGATTCTCCAGTAATCAAGCAGTCATTCTACTATGCAGCTATTGTGCCTGTGTTGATTATCTGTTACTTAGGGGTAACTCCTACAAGCGAATATTGTGGTTTATTTAATATGTTCATCCAGGAGGGCATTCCTGAGTTTGCTGTATTTTATTTTCTAGATTGCTCTGAGAGGTCCACCTGGTCCCATGGGTCTCACTGGAAGACCCGGTCCTGTGGTAGGTTGCCCAATGAGATAACATAAGTTTAAATTCCCATATCAGTATTTCCTGGTGCAACTTTGGTCTGGTGTTGTTTGGTCTGGCTGGTGAAATAGGGTAAATATATCTGCTTTGATTTTATTTCCATTAAAAAAAAATCTATTTGAATTCAGTCCTCAGTAAATTTTTTTTTGTTGTTCTTTTTAGGGCTGCACCCATGGCTTATGAAGGTTCCCAGGCTACAGTTTGAATTGGAGCTGCAGCTGCAAGCCCATGTCACAGTCACAGCAATGCCAGATCCTAGCCATGTCTGCAACCCACACCACACCTCATGGCAACAGCTCACGGCAACGCTGATCCTTAACCCACTGAGCAAGTCCAGGGATTGAACCTGCATCCTCATGAATACTAGTCAGATTGGTTTCTGCTGAGACACAGTGGGGACTCCAAGTCCTCAGTAAATTTTAATGAAAAGGTGGCAATGAAAAGTTTCCAAATCAAATAAATACAATGAAAAATATAAATGAATCATATTCCAACTATTAATTTTTCAAACTATAAATATAATTTATTTGCATAATACTTAGAGTTCTGAAATTAAATTTTATAGTAAATTCTTCTTAATTTTATGTTAAGCAGAATTCTTATTAAAAAGAAAATAATATTTGAGGCCATTGAAAATTATCCCATAATCTTAGGAGAAAGCAGGTGACTTGGCTTAAACTTTAAGTTGCCTCCAATATTCCATGAAGTGCTTCAGATAGTAGAGAAATTATTTTGTCTTTTAGAGACTCTTGGAAAATAAGTGTTTGATTTTCCTTGTAAGCTTACTAAGTTAATATATTCTATATATATATTTTAAATATTTTCAAATGTTTTGAAAATTACCAATTCTAAGCAGTATAACAATTCAAAAAAAAGATTCTTTTTAAGTCATATTTTGTTTTCTTAAGAGAAAAGAACATTGTAGGATTTCAACCCGAAATCTCATTGATTTTGAAATTAATGGAATAATTTCTATCTTAAGTATGTTTTTTAATATAAAACCTGTAACATGCTTTCATATAATCTTAGAGCCTCCATATGCTTTATTAAAATAATGATTATTTATAGAAATTTATTACTCTGAACATTAAAATGTTATCTTTGATTTAGTAAACACATCAAAACTATTTTATTTAATTTTGAATCAATTAAATAGTCTTCTAATTATTTAATCTGTTTTACCGATCTTATTAGGATTTAGTTTATTCAAGAGTTTGTTATGTACTTCTACATAAACTTATAGTTCTCTTAGTTCAATCTTGCAATTTTATAACTTTTCATATATTTTGAAGGACTTTACACTCCGCCATGAGCTCACGTGGAATATGTATTCTGACCATATGGTCCATCGATTTAAATTATACAGGTTTCTAAATGCATTATTATGTATTTATTATGTAGTTTTCCTGTTCTACCTTTCAAAATATAATAGGGAACATGGAAGATTCTATTTCACTTAACAAAGGAAGAAATACAGTTATTATTTCTTTTCTTCTTAGTAATCACAAATTATATGACTGAGGAAAGTCATAAGTATGCTAGTGTTTTACAAATTTGGGGGCAGAAGAATTACCAGTATATTTTAACAGAGAAAGTTCCTGGGGCCTTGAACTTGAGACTCTGATGAGGCAGATTCAGAGTTGGAAATGGAAAACTATTTTTAATGAGTGCAGCAGTCTGATTCTCACGGTTAAGCATGTTTGTGAAACACTGCCTGTTGTTTAATTTAAAATATCTGTAAAGAATGTCTAAAATTGTATTTTCCTTTTCTTTTCTTTCTTTCTTTTTTTTTTTTTTTTTGTCTTTTGTTCTTTTAGGGCCGCACCCACAGCATATGGAGGTTCCCGGGCTAGAGGTCCAATTGGAGCCACAGCTGCCAGCCTATGCCACAGCCACAGCAATGCCGGATCCTAGCCGTGTCCGCAACCCATACCACAGCCCACGGCAACTACCAGATCCTCAACCCACTGAGTGAGGCCAGGGACTGAACCCACAACCCCATGGTTCCTAGTTGGATTCGTTTCCACTGAGCCACAATGGGAACTCCTAAAATTGTATTTTCCAAAGGAATTTTTCTACTTAAGTGTCCTGACAAACACAAGCCTAGTGGATCTGTAAAGGTTAAGGGTGGTGATGAGCAGAACCAATGAAGACTTGAAAGCAGTTACTGTTTTCACCAGCCATTAAGGGTCAGCCATGAACAGCATGTTGATAAGAAGAAAATATTGACAACATGTACAGATTCTCAGTGTAAGAGCCAAGATTAATTGATTTTACTACCTAAATTTATGTTATAGAAAGTTTTAGCTTTTTAAAATATAAAAGGTAGGCATTGCAAGAAAAAAATCTTGTTTCTTTTCACCATTTTCTCTTTTGTTATCCTTTGTCCCAAAACATCAAATTATTACAGACTTTTAAAAATCTTAATTCTAGTGTCTAAGAATATTTTAAATATTAAGATTATAAAAAGAAACAATATATTAAGACATAAATATGTACATTCATCCAATGAGAAATTCCTTTATTCAGTTATTTCCCAATTGCTTTTATAGACAAAAGATCTATAAATAAAATATTCAAGAAATGTGAAAATGTTCTCTTTCCCTGTTCTATTACTGTCGAGTATTGAATAGCAATTTAAAAAATAAGTGCTCAAGTAATTATAAAATGTTGAGTAGGTAGTGCTTATGTACAGAAGATATAATATAGTAAACTAATTAAAAATAAATTGACTGTTCTTTAATTGCATTCACTTCTGTGATTAATTGTATGATTTAATGTAAAACCACAGTTTTTCTCTTGAAGAAATGTAGTAGAGAAAATTCTTAATTAGAAGTTTGAAAGTCATCATTCTTGTAATTTTCAAGGTTAGAATATTCATGTTATTTCACTTGCCATAGCTTTGGCAGTCGTATTGATAGTTATTTTACTTTAGAGCCACTAGGAGTCTCTATATACCTAACATTTTCAGGCTTAGCATAATTTTAACCTTTTTGTACTTCAAGTCAATGTAGTATTTAATTGACTCTGTATTGATTTAAATAAATCAGAAACTTCTTAAACACACAAAGTATACTTTGGCATGAAGCAACTGTTATCACCATGTTCAATTTAAATGTTCTAAAGCTTTTTAGGAGGGTAAATGGCCTAGTATTTATTTTTTGAAATGCACAACACTTTTACAAAGTGATTTTATATTTTTTCAAGTTAATGTGCCAGGTTTTGTTGCACTTTTTGAATTACATAAATATTTGTAAGAGGCATTTGTCATAAGGACTTATTCTCCGAAGGAAAGATAACTCAGACCAATCTAGGAAAAAATGCTTTGACATTATTTCGGGAAAATTATAGTGACATAATTTTAATTATAGTGACATCTGTTTTTGACATTTTATTGCTATAGAATTCAGTGTCTGAGAAATTTCTGAGTATAAAAGTATGAACATTATGCCAAGTTGTATAAATGGATTCAATATGTACCCAATTCTGTAAAAATGTGTTTCCTCTAGCACTCTATTGCAGCATAATGATAAATAATTCTTTGTATATCATCACAAGTGCTTTGATGGCACACACTTTAAAGAACATTTCAACACGATTTCATGAGACTGGCTCCTGCGTAATTATCAGTAAAATATAGACTTTCAAATATAGCTCACTGGAATATAGTCAAAGTCTGAAATGTATTTCAATCAGAGGACTTGGAAATTTTATTGTATTAATTAATAAAATCATACTATTTGATGAAATGGATTTTGCATAATGTTTAACTATTTCACGTGAAAATGGCAGGACAAAAGTAGTTGGGGAATTGATTATACCTTCACTTTTTCTCTACAGGGGGGTCCTGGTTCATCTGGGGCCAAAGGCGAGAGTGGTGAACCAGGTCCTCAGGTAAAAATTAATCTATTTCATTTGTTTTATTTTTATTTATTTATTTATTTTTATAATGCAGCTCTGGCTTGTATTTAATTTAATCTTTTTTTTTTTTTTTTTTTTTTGGTCTTTTTAGGGCCGTCCCCATGGCATATGGAGGTTCCCAGGCTAGGGGTCGAATCGGAGCTGTGGCGGCCGGCCTACACCACAGCCACAACAATGCGCAATCCAAGCCACTTCTGCAGCCTACACTACAGCTCACGGCAACGCCGGATCCTTAACCCAGGGTGCAAGGCCGGGAATTGAACGTGCATCCTCATGGATACTAGTCAGATTCGTTTCCGCTGAGCCATGATGGGAACTCCCCATTTGTTTTATTTTTGACTTCATATTAATTATTAGGGTAATTGAAGTATCTACCATCTGCTGTACTGGCAAAGAAATTGCTTACATTACCTTTAAGCTCACTTCACCTTCTTTAATTGAAAAATCTCTAATTGTCAGTTGACTCCCAATAACTTGACTAATTTAAACAATATTAAAAGAAGATAATAAGCTAGGATGGGAAAGTCCTAATAGTAAAAGGTCTTCAGAATGTTAAATTGCCTTGAGATTATACAGAGCAGAGCAGAACTATTACAATTGTACTTAAATAGTAGCCCTGCCCCAAGCCCAAGATATTTTCTGGTGAGAATAAACCTAGTAAATTCTCTCAGGAAGGATATTTGATATACTAAAAGAAGCTGACTTTGAGCCCCTTGTAGAGTTGAGGAAATTAGGAGAAATTGAGAACATCTGAGCTGGAATTCTTAAAATGATCTTAGATTATATTTATATGGTGCTAAATTTAAAAGTATTATTTTTCTTTTAATGGTAATAAGTAGAGACATTTATTAAGAAGCCATTATGAAATATACTTATTCTAGAAAACAGAAAAACAAAATGTGATGTATTTTTTAAGATATTCCTTTTTAATGGAAATGCTTTCTGATATACTCAAACATATAAATTCATTTTGGGCTGCAGCAGCTCTTAAGTGGATATCCAACTTTTGGAAAACTTTAAAAAGATAGTTTTATTTTAACAATATTATAATATAAAATTGAATTTGAACACCCATACAAATTCTTTATATCACCACTGCAATCATTAGGATAGAGAAAAATTCTATAACCCCAAAGAGTTTCTTGGTGCCACTTTCAATCACATCTTCCTCCCACTCCAATACCATATCTGATTTTCATCACCACAGTTTTGTATTTCCGAAAATACTGTACAAATGAAATTTTGTGTTATTTAATATTTGATACTGGCTTCTTTCACTCAACATAATGCCTTTAGGATTTGTTGCAGCTGATGAGTGCATCAGTAGTTTATTCCTTTTTGTTGTTGGGTAGCATTCCTTTGTATGGAATGGATGCACCACAGTTTATTTTGAAATGAGAAAATTTCCCTCCAAATTGAGAAAGATATTTAGGTGACACAGAATGTGGCAGCCTTCCTGTTCATGCTTGTTTAATGTTGCCATAAAGGGATGGAAAGCAATTGTACCTTAACTTAGAATTGCGTAAAATTTTGATAGGTCCCTACTTGAAAAGTTAGAAAGTTTAATCTTTTGCAAAGTTTATGAACTTCTGGATCAAACTCACCTCTTTACAAAATAGGTGAATCTGAAAGCATACTGAAGTTGTTTTCATGGACTTTGCAGTTTTCCTTAATTTCTTAAGTCCAGAGAGATGCAATATCAAATGAAGGATTATTTTCATTAAAAACTAAGATTTGTCCTATTATTATTGTCCCTTGCCTTCCAGCTATGGTGTAAGGCAGAGTTTTCTTGTTAAAATATTTTTTAAAAGCTATATTCTTTTAACCTCTTATTATTAGACAACCTTAATTTCATATATCTGTAATCAATATTTCACAGTGACCATAAGAATTATCTGTAATTTCAAGTGTGTATTACATTTTCTATTACACTCATTACATGCATACTATTTAAATTAACTTAAAAGGGGTATAATTAATTAAATACAAAGACTATACAATATTTATACTGGAACTGCATTTGATCTATTATTAGCTGAGTCATTTTATTTAAAAATATGTATATCAAGTCACACGTAAGACTTTATATATTAATATAACTACATTGTACTGCTTCAAGAAAGATATCGAGACCCTTTAAACTGTAATCTGACATGGCATGGTTCCAGTCATTAATTTGCATTAGGGATGGCCAGCTCATCCTCCAGCATTTTGTAGTTAACTGAAAAGAATGTGTACCAGGCACTGTGCTAAATTGTAGGAGTATAATGGAGAAGAAGATTTAGTCCAAAACCATATCAGTTAATAGTTTAATGAGAGGTTCAACTATGAAAAAAGTCAATTATAATCCAATGTGATACCTGCAATAAAAGAATAAATATCTAGAAGACACTTATTATTAGATTTCCAAAAAATGAAGGGAAAGGTTAAGGCAAAAGAGGTGAGGAAAGAAATGGATGATTAAAAGCATTTTCGGTCAAGGCAAGTGTAAAATCCTTAAGGTTCTGAGAACAGGAGTAGTTGAAGATTTTTTTAATGTTTAAAATATCACTTTATATTGCTTCTGTTTAAATGTAATCACATGTCTCTATGACAATAAAATGTATGACTTTCTTGGCAAGAAGTCCTTTAGAAAAATTGATTCTCTTTTCTGCTTTATCTGGACTTTTACAAAAGAAATAATTTTCTTGTGTTTAAAATGATTAAGGTAAGGCCAAGAAGATATAAATTCATAAAACCATTTCTCTCAATGCGATTGAGTTATTGATCAAGAATTCCATAGAATTAATTAACTGTGATGTTTCCATGTAGGGCCCTCGTGGTGTCCAAGGTCCTCCTGGTCCGACAGGAAAACCTGGAAAAAGGGTATGATCGGTTTTCACTGTGCATTTGAGGGCCTCTGAAGTCATGTTTTTCTGTTGTCTTACTCTGTGGGTGCCAGAATCCCATTTGCTTAGTCATGTTCTCGATGTTATCAGGGCCGTCCTGGTGCTGATGGAGGAAGAGGAATGCCAGGAGAACCTGGGGCGAAGGTCAGGAGTTCATCTCATATGTTTGTGTATTCAGATCTTGTAACTCAGGTCACCCCTGACAGTTTTGTATTTTCAAATCAAGTTTCTTGATAATGAAATAATATTTTACATTCAAATAACAGTACAGTATTAGGCTGGGAATATGATGATGATGATGATTTTACAGGGGGATCGAGGATTTGATGGACTTCCAGGTCTGCCAGGTGACAAGGGTCACAGGGTAAGATATACCATTCTATTATTTTTTTTATGCAGAGGTGTTACAGGAATACTATGAAATACTTAGGAATTTATATACTTTAAGAAATAAGAAAGTTAAATATTTGTCAACTCATAAATTATTGCATCTACTAGATACTGGAAGAAAATGTAGAATTACAAATATATTCATATAGATTTAGACATTAGACATTAAAATATTCACTTTATGCAAACATAAGTTGAGGCAGAATCTGTATGCACATATATATGGAAAATATACTATTTATAGAACAAGTGTGAAAATTTAATTTTGCCTCTACTTTTTAGGTAATTGCCTTAAATTCCTTCTTACATTTTCTCTGTGGAAATATATTCAATGAAGGACCTCTACAGTCAGTCTGTCATGAATAGAACAATATACTGGACACTGTATTTTATTATACTGATTAAGTGGTTTCAGTAGAGATAGATGGCACAGGCTACTTCTTTGTAATAATTTGAGTTTGCAATCCAAGAGCTTCATAAGCAATGCAAGTGCATATAATTTACTAAGGCTTAACAAAACACAGTGTTGAAAGGCAATCCAGTCAGTGTTTTTGGTGGGAAATTAAGCAGAGATGTAGTGTCTCAAAAGTTCAGCTTTGGATCATCACATTTTTCTTCTCCAAAAGTTAAGAATGAAGTAAGGACAACTTTTAGAAAAACTGGAGAACATGACAAAATAGAAAGATAAAAGAGAACCCTGTGAAAGTCTAGCAAGATTTTTAGTGTGTGCCTATCACATGTTGAGAAAAATATATATTTTTTTAAAAGTACAAAATTTCTTTAGTTTTCTAGAGTTGTGCTGATTTAATAAGAATTATTTTTAAAGTGGAAAAAATAGTTAAATAAAACTTACCAAAGTGTATCTATGTTTAAGACAAGCCTCAGCAAAACAATAGTTTTCTAAATGGTTCAGTTGGTAGTAATTAAATGTCTGAAGTTATTTTGGGTATTTTTTTAAACCGTTTTGTTTTTAAAATTGAGGGAACATTTCTTCCTAGCATACTGATATATAATGGTAAATAATGTAAAATTATGGTTTATCTTTAGAGTGTCCTAAAGAGGGAAAATAAACCATAGTTTTTTTCTGGCAAATGTTCTATTATATTTGGTGGGATAGTTGTAGGGTATACTTTTAAATGTTCTGCTTTATTTTATATTCTCATTATATTTGGATTTATTTAATAGGGTGAACGAGGTCCCCAAGGTCCTCCTGGTCCTCCTGGTGAAGATGGAATGAGGGTATGTCAAACTTCATTTCCTTTAAGGCATATTTAAAATTAACAGAACAAAATCATGTTGAACTTTCCATTGTCTGATTGTATCGCCTTCCCCTTCATTTTATCTGTCACAGGGAGAAGATGGAGAAATAGGACCAAGGGGTCTTCCAGGTGAAGCTGTAAGCAACTTTCTCATTTTCTTTTCAAATAACACCCTGTGTTGGAGGAATAGTGACTGGTGTTGCATATGTAGACTCAATAATAAACTCAGGTGACTATTGCAGTTTATCTAAGCTAACCAGATGATGCTTATGTGAAAAAACTTTTAATACCTAGAATTCCAGAAAAAGGCTTAGACAAATTGAGAGAAAAAAATGTGGGATATAACAACTTGTTAACCAAGGAATCTTACTTTGTTTTTGTTGCTGCTTCTTTGTTTTGTTTGTGTTTATATATATATATATATATATATATATATATATATATATTCAATAGTTCTGGAATCTATTTATATACAAATTAATCTTATTATCAGAAGAAACAAGAAAGGTGCTTAGTATATACCTGATATACCGATAATATATCATTTTTCCCAGAGTTCCCGTCGTGGCTTAGTGGTTAACGAATCCAACTAGGAACCATGAGGTTGCGAGTTCGATCCCTGCCCTTGCTCAGTGGGTTAAGGATCCAGCGTTGCCATGAGCTGTGGTGTAGGTTGCGGATGTGGCTCGGATCCCACGTTGCTGTGGCTCTGGCCTAGGCCGGTGGCTGCAGCTCCGATTGGACCCCTAGCCTGGGAACCTCCATATGCTTCGGGAGTGGCCCAAGAAATGGCAAAAAGACAAAAAAAAAAAAAAAAAAAAAAAAAAATCGTTTTTCCCACTGAAATTTACAAATGAGGAAACTGAATTGGGGAGATTTATCCAAAGCTAGTTAATCAAAAAACCAGGCTAGTGGCAGGCCTCCTAATTTTAGTCTTAATTTGCCACATTTTAGAGCCTATCAACAAAAGGTATAGTAGCTCAAGTGAATATGAGGGACAGTAAATCATTGTATTGATTTTTCTAAAGAAGGAGGAAAAATGGAGGATGGGGAAGAAGAAGAGAAAAAGTAGATTGTTTAAATAGTAACTTAAAAATCAAGAGAATGGTTTCTATAATTCTGCTAATAGAGTTATCCAGCTTTTTGTTTCTTTCTCCCCGTAAAATATTCTCTCAAGATAGCATTTACCTAAATGTAAAATAAATGAGAATCGGGTCTGTTCTATTTATGTAGTCTATCTGATTGAATAATAAGATTTAATAAGATTCAGTGCTGCTACTCAAATTGGAAAATGACGCAAAGTGACTTATTGGAAGCACCGAAATGTTTCCTATTTTTAAAATTTCCCAAGTGATTCATATGTAAATTTATAGAATCAAAGATAGAGTTCCTGTACTAGAGACTCACTTATTTATTTTGGCTTTCGGGTAAGTATAAACACTACATATTTTCGTCATATAAACACAGTGTTTTAAACTTTGCTCTTGGTGTATTATAAGAAGATGAACAAATACTTTTAGTCTGAACATGACATTAAAATTTGTTTAAAATAAGAGGTGTGTTTTGAGCCCATTTCTTCTGAAAAAATGTGTTTTTCTTTTCCTTTTAGGGTCCACGAGGTTTGCTGGGACCAAGGGGAACACCAGGACCTACAGGACAGCCTGTATGTATTGTTGAAAACAGTCAAGATTTTCTAGGGAAAGCTTGTTCTTTAAACCCCAGAAGCTGTGAAAGCTTTCAGTAGACAGCCAAGGGTTTACAGCCCTGTTACACCCTAAGACCTCATGATCCTGCCTGTCATTTTAACTGATCACTCCTCACTCCATCCGCTTCTTTCTTTACTCTTTTAGTACATCTGTTTTATTGTTTCATGTTTAGTTTATCTAATGTATTATTTTATTGTGTGTTTCTCACCACACAACAGAAAATGCTGCTGGGTTGGCTCATGGACATGTGGAGGAACAGTATAGACCTTGCTTTTTCCCTCTTTTCCATTGAGTCTACAATGATTTTTAGCCACCCTAGTCTAGTGGTCGGCATGCTGATGGATTAGTCTTTTAAATTTTCTGTTGTAATTTCTAAACTAGTAAATACTCATACATATTTATTTTTTTTTTAATTTAAGGGCATTGCAGGTGTAGATGGCCCCCCAGGACCAAAAGGGAACATGGTAGGTAAAAACAGCCTTAACATAACTCCTTTCTGCAGTCTAACTACCAACAAACCATGTTTGTTATTAAATCTAAAATTAGGGTTCCTTACAATATTTTGCAAGATTTTCCAGATTTTCTGTAGGGAAACCTGATGCAGGGACTATTTTTCAATTGAGAAGGAAAAACCTATGATGTGAAATAGTTCCATTAAAGACTCTTTATGTTTTCCTATGGCAGGGTCCGCAGGGGGAGCCTGGACCTCCAGGTCAGCAAGGAAATCCAGGACCTCAAGTAAGTCTCATCCATCAGAGCTTTTTGAGATAATGGGGCAAGATGGTACCTTTTTATAGGAAAATTGACAGCCTCAGATTTTTCTATGTAGGCCTAAGTGTTTATATTGTGAGTATAGGAACATCATTCTTTTTTTTTTTTTCCTTTTAAAAAAATTGAGCTAATCTGCAGACCCTCTTTCTTCCAAGAGAAAAATGAGTCACTCAGTGTTCATGGAATACCAGGTTGAATAACCACACCTGCAGTGGCATTCTGAAAAGGATCACATTACAGTCCTGCTGACAAAAGAGTAGCTTGTGTAAAACTCCTCATAGCATTGAAAAACTTTCTGGAGAATGTGGGGGGAATATATGTACACATACACACACACACACACACACACGCACACACACACTTATAACTCATTTCATGTAAAATAGAAAGCCGTCATTACTTTTAAGAAATTGCATTCTTGTGATGTGATTCCTGACCTATGGAAATGAATTCTTTTAAAACAGGGTCTTCCTGGTCCACAAGGTCCAATTGGTCCTCCTGGTGAAAAAGTAAGTTAATCTGTTGTTCGAGTAATATCTGGTAAACAAGCTTGAGTTGTCAGCCTTAGGCAGGTATAAGGCTTTTGTTCTATTTTTGATAAGATATCTAGATGGCTCAGCACATAAAGAACTAATCTGGAGTTAAATCATGAAAGTAGAACGTGAACAGAAGTCATTCATATGTCTCTGAACTGTAAGTGATAACATTTCACAGAATTTCTATTTGGATAGCTTCCAAATGTGACATTCTCAGCTATATTATTAATTTCAGAAATGTGCTGATATGAGTGAATGTTTTCTCTCTTCTTTCTGTCCTCCTTTTATTTCTCATTATTTAAAAAATGCAATTAGCTTTGCTTGTGACAAAGGGTTTCTAGCAAGATCTAATTAAGAGAAAATTGTGACTTTATCATTGCCACCATTTCTCATGTATAAATGGCAAATGATGTTCTTGCTAATAACTCAATGTCTAGATCAAAACAAGAATAAATCTTTAATTAAAGAGATGTTTTTTTCCCCTATCTCTGCCAGATTTCCTAAGTAATATTTCCTGACCCCTATGGTTACAGAACATTGTTAACTAGTTTTTATTAATGTACTTATCCTCCTTATTTTTGTTGGTTTCCATGAATCTGTGATTTTTAAAAAAATTAATAGTTTTATTGGTGTTAATTTCACATCATAAGAATTTACTTATGTTAAGTGTAATGATTTTTACTAAATTTACAGAGTTGTGCCACAATCAGTATATATTTCAACTGTCACACATTAACTTTGGTTAATTTAACCATAATCCTAGATGGTATTTCATGGAATTGCTTGAGACTAAATATGAATACTATATATATAAATACATATTATATATTTTATATTGCTTAACATAGTGCCTAGAAACACAATAAATTTTAAGTATTTCATTAAAAACTTAAAAATATGACATTCATTCATTTAACTTAATTCCTGTTCCTATAGGGAAATTGTTTATTGGTATGCAAAAAATGAACCTAATTCGAAGTTAAATGACACATTTCAGACTACTAAACAGGATGAAAACTAGAATGTTTTACATGTGCTAACTTTGGTTTTATTTATCTTTAGATACCATTTCTTCTATATAATATTTTAAGAAGTATTTAGATGTTTATTGCTTATAGATAAAAGCCAGCGACTCAAGAATTTTATTAGCAGTATATTCCTATGTGCCAAGTCCAACTTTTTATTGTTTTCAATTTTTAACCTGAAATATTCTTTTCCTCTATTTGATTAGGGACCACAAGGAAAACCAGGGCTTGCGGGACTTCCTGGTGCTGATGGGCCTCCTGTAAGTAATCGTTACCTGATCATTAAAATTTCTACATATTATTTTGAAAAATATATTTCACATGTATTTTAGGAGTGATTGTATTAATTCAGTAATAAAAGCAAATTGAGCTCGTAATTCAACATTGATCTCTCTAAAGATGCCTTATCATCCTGTCACTTCCATATTGCAGAATATTTAAGGAGCTCCCAATGGTCTTTGGACCACTCTAGGCCAGAAGCTCATTTTTTCATACCACTCACTTTTCTCTTTGCATGCTCTACATTTTCCATCACTATACTTTTTATGTCTTTTTCTTTTCATAGAAAACACTTTTCCATTCTCCCTTTTCAAAGAATATATTTCTTGAGAGTCGTGAAATTTCATAAATTTTTTCAGACATCCTACTTGAAAATTCCTCTGCCTTAGGGATTTCCTACTTTTCTAGAAATACAGCAGTGCTTATTATATCTTATTGCGTAGTAATAAATAATGAAATTATGTAATCTCCACAGTTATTTTAAAACATTTGTTATTTATATTTCTTTTTTTCTCTTCAAACTTTTTACTCAGATCTAGGATATAAAAATTTTCATTCTGTCTCTACTTATTTTCATTGAATATAGTTGTATTGGAGCAATACATTTTTATTTACTGATTCTTGATGGCCTGATTGGTATTTATGATGTTGCTGTATTTTAAACTATCCCATTCACATGTCTTAATTGTCTTTTGAAGTTGCATGTATGATTATTTGATCAATATGCAAAATAGAAGTTAGAGTGAAACATCTTTATGTAAGACTAATTGTGACTAGGGTTGCATTGTTGGTAAAAAACATGTATGTTCTCCATGCTTTTCCCAATCTCTTTAAATACACTATGTAGTTGAAACATATCTATCTAATATAAGCTTATGTTTCCTTCCAAATGCCACAGTTTCTATTTAAAACCATACAAACTGATACAGAATGTTTTGAAATATTGAGTAAAACCTCAACAGACTGAAAACAGGAGAACAATTTCCTAATATAAACTACTGTTAATATTGCACCTCAATACTTTATATTTTTGATGAATGTAGGGTCACCCTGGAAAAGAAGGCCAGTCTGGAGAAAAGGGTTCTCTGGTATGTTACAAAGTATCCATTTAAATGTTCTGTCATCTTATCTCCTAGAGAAAATGCCTTATTTTGATAATTTCTGTGATATATATGTATATATTCTTCTACAGTCATTAAGATATTTGATTATTAGAAAATAAGTACCTGAGAGTAGTTGTACTCTACCTGTACTATGGCTTTACTTTCAAAAGAATTTTTGCTAAGATTTAGATATAAATCATGTTTCTATAATTACTTTTTATTTAGGGTATAAAAAAGGTTTTAGATAACTTTGAATTTTGTACTAGCAATTTGATAAATTAGACTAGCATTTAATTTCATTTTTTAAAAAATATTCTCATGATCAGGAATAAATCAGCATTCTGCATATATAGTATATGTGGAATAAATGATCACAAATAATAATAAAGATCTTGGATAAGAACTACTGAATACCATTAAAGTGTTTGTCATTTGAATTCCATCTGTGCATATTACTTTATGATAACTTTTATATAAGGGAAGATTAATTTGTAAGAACAGTATTATCAAAATATCTAAATAAAATATCAAAATAAAAATGTATTCAATGCTAATACTATTTTGGATTACAGTAGCAGGGGTAAGATCATGTTTATTTAGAGGTGCTACTTTTGGATTCTTTAAAATAGTCATCATTACTAACTATTATCTACTATACGATATTGTACATTATGAAATTAAATACTATATATTATTTACTCTAGGTATATGAATGAAATGGAGCTCCCTGTGGAAAATATATAATTTGATCACATTTTTAATGATATGAATGCTACATTTTATACCAGTTTTTGGTTAGAAATTATCATTTTGGTTAATCTACAATTGTTATAGACATTGAGGCTATTTATTAGATGGTTTCAGGCTTAGAAAATCAGTTATTAATTATATAATTATATTGTTTCACATAGTCATAATACTTTTCTTATTTTTAGCTTGAATACATAATGTAATAAATTTGGAATAGGTAGGGTTCTTCACATGATTTGATCATTAAATCTGATTTTAGAAACAAATGATAAACTGCCCAAGAAATCTTTACCAAAAGTGTGGAGTTCCCATCTGCACAGAAGAAACAAATCCGACTAGGAACCATGAGTTGCAGGTTCAATCCCTGGCCTCACTCAGTGGGTTAAGGATCCGGCGTTGCTGTGAACTGTGTTGTAGGTTCCAGACACAGCTTGGATCTGGCATTGCTGTGGCTGTATCTCCGATTGTACCCCTAGCCTGGGACCCTCCATATGCCATGGGTGCAGCCCTAAAAAGAAAAAAAAAGAAAAGAAAAAAGAAATCTTTACCAAAAGAAGAAAAATATTATAGCATCATATATTATTTGGTAAAATTATAAGGTGTGAATGAGGGATACTTCTAGTGCATTATGTATTATGCATTATGTATTTAAATTGCAGTGGGTCTTTTTCAGGGTCCTCCTGGCCCACAAGGTCCTATTGGCTACCCTGGTCCCCGAGGAGTAAAGGTAAATGTTAGTTTGTTTTTTCCTACATTATTTAATTTCAATGTAAAAAGACATAGTCATTTAATTCTTCTACTTTATTCCATAGGGAGCAGATGGTGTCAGAGGTCTCAAGGGCTCTAAAGGTGAAAAGGTAAAATATAATTTATTTAGGTGATTTTAATTGTATGTATTTATTACATAAAACATTTTAAATGTATTCAACAGGTATTCTGTTTCCCAAAAATATTGTGATTACTTTTATACTGGACAATGAAAGTCTGATTTTGTACTCTGTATCCTGGAAACTTATAAAAAGTCGTATCTGGGAGTAAGAACTAAATTATAGAAAAAAAGCAAAGTTATGTTATAGTTACAATCAATCCTGTATCCCTATTTTTTTTTCTTACGTGTTTAACTTTTGTAAATTATTAGGTTGGCCTTATGATTGGAGGTGTTATGATTGAATTGGATCCAATTATATATATTGATGACAGAGGAATGTTTATACCATTTTTTTCTCTACTGAAATACCCAAATATAAATTGAAATGAAGGGCCAAAAATGAAACTTAGAGGTACCGTGATTCAGTTGTGGGAAGAGGAAGTCTTCACATGTGCCACTGAATACGCAGCAAAGGTTTTCATGAGAAGGAAATAAACCAGATATGGAGTTTCCATTGTGGCTCCATGGTAACGAACTGACTGGTATCCATGAGGATTTGGGTTTGATCCCTGGCCTTGCTCAGTGGGTAAGGAACTGGCGTTGCTATGAGCTGTGGTGTAGGTCTCAGATGTAAGATGTGGCTTGGATCTGTCACTGATGTGGCTGCGGCTGCGGTGTAGGCTGGCAACTGCAGCTCCGATTCTACCCCAACTCTGGGAACTTCCATGTGCGGCAATTGCGTCCTCCCAAAAAAAGCAAAAACAAACAAACAAACAAAAACACAGGTAAAGGTGAGTGAAAGAATGTAGACTGTAAAATAAAGAGCATTTATAGTTGAATTTTATGAAGAAAACAAAATGGATATTTTTTTTCATGTAAATGTTTTATGTAAATGTAGAGTTCCCAAATCCTTCCATGATCATCATGTTGAAATGACGTTACTCAGAATTAGTTACTCAGAATCAGTATTGGATTAATTCTCACTGTATGAAATTAAAAATAAAAACAAGGTTAAGTATAAAATGTTAGTAGGTAAGGTGAGAAATATATGAAATACAAATCTTGATTTCAAGGATAACTCTTTATTCCTTTAGTCATAATATCAAATGCATCTTGAGTGGATTTGCTATTAGTGAGAAATAGATAATAAGAGATAGACTTATTATTTACATTTTATTTTATTTTTTGAACAAATAAAATAGATAACATACTGAGGCATTGTGAAAGTATAGTCAGTTCTATTGTGTGAAAAATGTCATTCATTTTAAATTAACAGCTACTTTGTTTCAAATCCCAGTTCATCTTGATCATCACTAATGAACAAGGTGTATTGTCTCCCTGAGCTGGCAATGGAGCATAGTGATGGTTTAGACAGTGTTGAACTTGTAATTCTTTGCAAGATGTTTATGCAAAAAAATATTGTTTCATTTTGGAATTTGAAATCTCAGTTTTTATTGGTGATACATTTAAGTATCAATTCAAGTTGGTTCTGTGGAATTAATGCCAACCTAGTATTTGTAGAGAAGGCAGTGTTTAAAGGAAAGACATTTAATTGAGATGGGAGATTTGTAAACTTTTTGGAAAGAAGGGTAGTGGCAATAGATGATTAATTAAGTGAGGAGAAACCCACTTCAGAGAAAAATAAATGTGTATTATTTATATGCAGGAAAGTGATTTGAGATTATTGCTTGAGTGTCATATGGTCTCAGAAGAAATAAGTAAATATGTAGAGAAAGAATTAAATTTTAAATTGAGAGTTATAAGTTCTTAGTTCTGATTTTAGTGCTCATACTATAACTAGACATGTAAATTTAGATCATTTACTTTCCGTAAGCCTTAGTTTAAGTCTGTAAAATGGGAATATTATCCTAAAAAACCTCTAAGGTATTTTTCAACTATACCTTTAATTGCATACCATATATTAATCTATTAAGAGATAACCTAGATTTAGAGAAATGTTATATAAATTTTAATAGAAGCTTTTTATAATAAGAATTTTTCCTATTTTCAAACTCTGTAAAGAACCATTAAATTATAATTAGTTTCAATGTACATTATTTATTTTGTTTTTCTGAATATATAACTTAATTGACGATTTATCTCATAAGAGATGAAGAGGGAGTTGAAACTGTTTTCTATTTACAAATAACAATATTAACTCAAGGTGAAATAGTGCATAGTGCCCTAACTAGAATAAAGTTCGCCATTGTTGAGACCCAGATTTGTTCCTTAGTATGTAAGAAACCTAGCCTAATTAACCAGGTGGCGCAGGTAAATTCCTTTTTTACACATAACCTGAAATCTGTTTCCTTTTTAAAAATTATTAATTCGGACCCGATAATGTAGGACTCCAAAATCTAATAGCTTAAAAGTGTTTTTTGTTTAAAATATGCCACTTCTTATTAGGATTTACTTAATAGCTTGAGTCATCTAGTTTATTTTTTTTAATTGTGAATGTATTGAAAACCAAGTTTTGACAGAAACAGAATCTAGACCAATATGTACTCTCTTAAAAAAAAAAAATCTTTCCCTGAAAAAAGTCATAGAAACTGTTACTGATTTTAGACATAGGGTGATGTATTTTTTAAAGTAAACTTGGCAACTGTGTAATTACCCTTCTCTTTAGGGGAGTCAATAGGAAGTTAAGCGATCATTTTCAGCTCTTAAGCCTCTGCTGTTGCCCAGATGCATTCAGTGCAGAGAGTATCCTAATTCCACAAGGCTACTTTATGACCAGAAAGTTAAAATGTTATACTTTTGTCTTAAAAGAAACTTTTGGACCTGTCAGAATTCTTAGGTTTAGGTAGGATGTAAGATTGGATTCCTTTTCCAGGTCAAGATCTCATATATCCGTAACGACCTGCTATTTTCTGAAGTTTAGCATACTTTACCAAACTCACAATGAGGCGTGGATGCTTCTAAATGCACATTTAGTAAATGTTTATTACATATCTTGATCATCGAGCGTCAAAATGCCATAGGCACTAGAGAGCCAGAGGTTAATTAGACATGATTCTTGACTTTGACCCTTTAGTAGAAAGAGACCCATGATCTCTTTCTACTAAGGGCAGGATGTTATAATAATAAATGTTCAGTGGGGGCACACAAAACAAAGAGGTTAACTTTAAGGAGGGAATATTGAGGTCATGGAAAACTTCATAGCAAAGTCACGAACCAAGTTCTGAAAGAAGAGTAAAATACCACAAGACAGTGAATGTAAAGGATTTGCAGTTGTGTGTGTATGTGTAAAGGATTTGCAGTTGTGTGTGTATGTGTAAATGGTTAACCGATGCAAGAATTAAAAATGGAAGTATATCCCAGTGCTTTGGATGGGAGTAGAGGGAAGGTTTAAGACCAAAGGTAAGACTACAGAGGTGAACAAGGGCTAGATCACTGTGAGGAGAGAAGGGAAATTGGCAGCTTATATTCAGCATTAGCACATTGGAACCATTGAGGCATTTTAAAGGAATATTGATGTGATCAGTTTTGTGTTTTGTGGAGGTCATTTTGGCAGTAGGATGTGGGTGTATAGTGCCAGTCTTCCTAGCACTGTGCTCATATTTGACCTGACATGTCTTTTTTTTTCAAACTCTGCAAGTCCAATCAATAATTAAGATACCGACTGCGCCCTCACATCTTCTGCAAATTCACTTCTTGCTTCTCCGCAGCCATGACCAGCATCAGCACAGTACATCGTCATCATCCTCATGCTCATGTTTTTCTTTTCTAAACACCTTTCCTACTCCACCTGTACTAAAATCAATGCAAATGTTCTACCTTCAGTAGAATATTTATTGGTAAAACAGCATCTTCAAAGTGCTCCACAGTCCTCTGAACAGAGTAATTCTCAGTTAATGCTGCTGAACACATGAATGATTATTCCTTAGGAATTTAAAATTTTTCTTAAAATTAAGAGATAGTAAAGTTGTTCATGAAGCTTAGTTTTTAAAAGTCTAGTTATAGTGAGAATGACAGGAAATGTTGCCATAGTCAAAATTTCTCCTCTCTTTGCTAAAGGATGTGCAGTTTTCAGCATCACTGGTTGGTGTCTGTGATGTGACATTGAGCAATCTCTCTTTTTACATAAAGGCTATCAATTTGCTTATGCTTCACATGAAGAGAGACTGTAACATAGAAAACAAGTTGAGCCAGAAGACATTTACCTAAAGCACATGAGACAAAAATGCATGATATAAAAATTTTAGGTATATATTGGTAAATTAAGGATAAAGACATTTTTTTTGGTAGCCCAGAGTTCTTGAAATCCAAAGGTAATTTAATTACTTAAATTTTTACTTTTTGTTTGTTCAAAGTAGGATACATGTTGTTATAAGAACGTGGTTATTTCCCTCATAAGATAGAGAAGATTTAATGGACACATTTGTGAAAAGTCTTCTAGTAGCTTAGAGGCATTAAGTATGGGAAATTGGGAGAATACTGGAGATGAAGGGTTAAAATAGGAAAGAGGAGGTTTCACAATTAAGATTCACATTTCTCAGGACGATTTTCCCTAATTATCAGTATTCATATTTCATATAACCATAATTTAGATTCATCCAAACAATTGATTAAAATTTATTTTTTACATTTTTTAGGGTGAAGATGGTTTTCCAGGATTCAAAGGCGACATGGGTCTCAAAGGTGACAGAGTAAGTAAAATGAAAATTTGTACTCGTACATATATTAACATATGTGTGTGTGTTTATTCTTATAATTAAGTGTTGTGATCAGGATAAATAAAAATGTTTGTACTGTCTGAGGCATTTTTCATGTCCATTTTCATATGATTAGGATTTTAATTTTTGTGGAGATAATATAGTATCAGTTTTTTAGATATTATTTTAACCTCTATGTGTCCCATAGCATATTTATACATACATAGTTACATATATATTATATATATTTATATGTATAGTGCTTTTGTTTATAGACATTTTCTAAAACAATCAAATGCTGAATATAATTAATTCAATAGGTTTTTTTCTGCGTATTGTCCACATACAGTGAACTTTGCTGCCTAGAAACTATATTTGCAACTGTCATGAATTTTAATTACATAGTTTTGAATTTTTTAGTGTAAAAATAGTACACTGTTTTTCTGTTAACAAGTATCTTGAAAACAAAATTGTGTCACCTAAAGTAAATTAAATGTTTTTAGTTGGGAAGATTTATTTTATAACTAGCATAATAGTATCTAATAAATTTAAGCAAAAATGCATGTTATAGAATATTTATTTTCCTAAAAGGCATATAAAGCCTGTGTCTGGGATGGGGGCAATAACTTAATAATTCCAGCATTTAATATCTTAAGTGTGAAATACAAGTCTAAAATTTTTCTTGTGTTCCAAACATTGATTTCCAAAGGTGCTATGATGTGGGAGGAGAAATTCTTTTTCCTCCTATCTTGATAAGTTCTCAGGCTGAAGTCCTGTAAAATTAGACTGATGCAAGACAAATGAACAAAAGAAAAGCAAACAGACGCTTGCTGGCATATGCGTCATGAACACATATGGAAGCACTCAGTGATGAGTTACTCAATGGAGTGGTTAGAACTTGGTCAGAGGAACAAATACATTTTGAGCAGGATAAGAACGTCAAGTTTTCAGTGCTGTAAATTGTGGGAAGGCAGATGTATGGGAAAGTAATAGTAGATAAAGGTTAGTTGTAAAGTTTGTTGTATAGATTCCTTTGGTGCCTGCTTCTGGCTCTGGACTATTAGGAGTCTAGTTTCTCTGGTGATTAATTTTTGTCCTTTCTGGTAGAGAGGGGGAGAAAAGACACCTTTGTAAATATGTGTCCTGCTTTTAAGCAAGTATGGGATGGGTAGAGAAATTTTTTTTTTTTTCTATCTGCTTCTATTCAGTTGCCTTCAGTTCCAAACACTTCTTATGCCAAAGTGGCATATTTGGGGATAACATATTCTACCACCTTACACTATCTGGTCTTGATTCTTACTTTTTCTCTCTTTCTGCAAGAGAGTGTATTAAAATTAATTTAATGTGCTATACAGTATCATTTGGTTTCTGTAGGTTTTCAAATGTCAGACTATATTTAATTGTTTATTTATTAATGGAAAGATTGATGAAGTCACAACATTTTCAGGCCTCTGTGTCATATATAATACATGAGTAAACAAACCAAGGGTTGAATACAACTTTTTGATGAACTATAATCTCTGACCTTCAATCTCTAAGACACTTTAAATTACAACGGTGCTGTTACTCTGTGTTACAGGGGGAAGTTGGTCAAGTAGGTCCAAGAGGAGAAGATGGCCCTGAAGGGCCCAAAGGTCGAGCAGGTCCAACTGGAGACCCGGGTCCTTCTGGTCAAGCAGGAGAAAAGGTTAGTGAACAACTTTAGATTCGCAGGTTCTCTTGCACATAATGCTTCATTATCATTTTAGAGTGTTTTTAATTACTCAAGATATAAATCTAGAGGCTTTTATTAAATTTTAAGCATATACTATTTAGAGTATAATTATGAGATGGTCACTTTTTTTTTTTTTTTTCTTGTTTGGCCTCGGCTGCACCATATGGAGGTTCCCAAGCCAGGGTAGAATCTCAGCTGCATCTGTGACCTACACCACAGCCATGGCAATGCTAGATCCTTAACCCATGTGTTAGGTTGGAGAACCAATGCTGTCAGGAGATAAACCAGATCCTTAACCTGCTGCACCACAGCAGGAACTCTGAGACAGGCACATTTATCCTCTTTTACTCTTCCTTATTTTATAGTTTCTTCTGCTCCTCTTGCCTATGCAGAATCAGCCACTGTTAAAGTTGTTCTATATTAGAAGTTGAGCATTTGAGGGAGTTCCTTGGTGGCCTCGCAGTTAAGTACTCGGCATTGTCAACTACTGTGCCTCAGGTTTAATCCCCGCCCCGGGAATTTCCACATGCCATGGGCATAGCCAAAAACTTAAAACAAAATTTTTAACCCAAAAAATAAAAAAATAAAAAAAAAATAGGGAGTTCTCATCATGACTCCGTGGTAACAAACCTGACTAGTACCGATGAGGACGTACGTGGGTTTGATCCCTGGCCTCACTCAGTGGGTTAAAGATCTGGCGTTGCCATGAGCTGTGGTGTAGGTCACAGATGTGGCTCGGATTCTGTGTTGCTGTGTCTGTGGTGTAGGCTAGCAGCTGCACTCCGATTTGACCCCTAGCCTGGGAACTTCCATATGCTGCATGTGTAGCCCTAAAAAAGCAAAAAATAAATAAATGAATAAAAATAAAAAAATAAAGGAGCAGACAATTCATTTAAAAGGTTGAGAGTTTGAGTGTGATTAATGAAGGATGAAAGAATCAATGAAGACTGTCTACTTACTGTTTTGGAACAAGTAGTATCATCTTTGACTGTCAAACCAAAACACCCATTTTTCACTCTCTCCACTTAAATATATACTTTTACAGGATGAGTGTTTTAAAAAAATACTAATGCTTAGTAGAACTTCAAGAAGTTTTACATTTAATCTGAGGTGAACTCAGGCATCACTATGCTTTTAAATATCCCCTGATACTATTACTATTCATTGTTTAACAGCTGCCTGGCTATATGCATTATGTCAGAAAATATTTGTAATTGTTACATTTACATGCAAATTGTAATATTAAGCAACATTAAAATTATGCCTTCATAGAATATTTAGTGTATTGTGAACATTTTATAATGAGTCTGAAGTTAAATTAAGAAAAAACTAGAGGAGCTCCCATTGTGGCACAGTGGAAATGAATCTGACTAGGAACCATGAGATTGTGGGTTCGATCCCTGGCCGTGCTCAGTGGGTTGAGAATCTGGTGTTGCCATGAGCTATGGTGTAGGTCGAAGACGTGCCTCGGATCTTGTGTTGCTGTGGCTGTGGTGTAGGCTGGCAGCTACAGCTCTGATTAGCCCCCTAGCCTGGGAACTTCCATACCTCTATATGCTGCAGGTAGGGCCCTAAAAAGACAAAAGACAGAAAAATAAAAGTTAAAAAAAGGAGTTCCCATCATGGCGCAGTGGTTAACGAATCCGACTAGGAACCATGAGGTTGCAGGTTGGATCCCTGGCCTTGCTCAGTGGGTTAAGGATCCGGTGTTGCTTGCCGTGAGCTGTGGTGTAGGTTGCAGACATGGCTCGGATCCTGTGTTGCTATGGCTCTGGTGTAGGCTGGCAGCTACAGCACCGATTCGACCCCTGGCCTGGGAACCTCCATATGCCATGGGAGTGGCCCTACAAAAGGCAAAAAGACAAAAAAATAAAGTAAAAAAAAAAAGCAGAAAAAACTAGAAATAGCTATGACAAGTGTTATCTGATTAGGTACACTAAAGGAAAATATAAATAATAATTATCTCTTGGTGCTGTAAATCAATTTCCTTTTTTATATGTGTGTCTATTCTCCAATTTTTTATATTGAGCATACTACCATTCTATAAAATATTGAAATTCTGTGCTATTTAAGAAAATTATCATCTCTGCCCCTTATCATCCTGTCCCAGAAGGAAAATATATAAAGATTATATAAGGGATCATGACCAGAGAAATAAGAAAGCATTTTCTCAGGAGTTCCTTTTGTGGTTCAGTGGTTATGAACCTGACTAGTATCCATGAGGATGCAGGTTCTATACAGACCTCACTCAATGAGTTAAGGATCCAGCATTGCATAAACTGTGGTCTAGGTCCCAGAAGGATCCTGTGTTGCTGTGGCTGTGGCTGTGGTGTAGGCCGGCAGCTGTAACTCCGATTTGACCCCTAGTCTGGGACCTTCTATATGCCCCTGGTGTGGCACTAAAAAACAAACAAAAAAGAAAACAAACAAAAAAGAAAACAAACAGAAAGGAATCATTTTCTCATGTCATTATGACTTACGAAATGTAGCCATTCTTCTACTGTTTCACACTCCTAGTTGCTGTTTGTGAACTGATGAGTGTGCCTTTGGTCAGGGGAAGGACAGGATAGGGTTGGAGGGACAAGGGCTGTGACCCTTCCACTTAAAGTGCTCACTTCCCAGTGGCTTAAGGCTGTTCTAGGACCTTCTCCTTTTCTCAACCCTACTGTATTTTTTGTAAATGATTCACAAACTATGCTGAGGCACTTTACCCTGCAATTCTTAATTTTTAATATTTCACCACTGTTTTTCCTTTCATTGAGCTGCCTATCACCATACTGAAAATACAAACAAATTTTCTCTCTGGATTTATTTTTAAAGGACTCTAAAATGAATGAATTTACATGCTAATGTAGTAATTAACATAGACTACAAAAGTTTTGTGATGATAATTAGGGAATTTCATTAACCTTGAAATCAGTGGCATAAAACAAGGTATGATAAATTAATGTATCCAAGGGGACATTATTATAAGTATGCTTCTTAAGGCTTGTTTGAATATGTTACATCTAAAGACTGCTTACCTATGCAGTGTTGATCTTGAATCAGACAACTGTTTAGTTCAGTCAATAATAACAAGGTTATAAACTATATTCCTGATTTCTCCCCTTGCTTCGTCCAGTAAAATATTAATTTTTGTACATAAAGTCCTGACACCTTTTAACTTTATATATCACAATTTTGGATTTGCTTTTGGTTCTATTCTTATTTTGTTTAAGTGTACAGAGGAAATGCTACTACTTGTTTGCTAATGTTTAAGACTTTGATAAATAACATTTTAGATGTGAAATGAGCATTCATATGTTCTTAAGGGAAATGAAATCACAGTAAAATTCCACAAACATATTTTATTCATTTATTTTAATTTTCTTTCTACTAATATTTTTAAATTAATGTTTTTTTAGGGGGCCAATTTTGGAAGTGATGCATTTTAAACCTCTTAGTATTTGTTATAAATCTTTGGACTTTGTTAGAATTTACCATTTGTTGTAGCACTTTCAGATTGAGAGGTAATCTAATTGCACAGGAACAAAATAGTTGCACATCCAAATTTTCATCTGTAGAAATGAACACTGCACAAAAATCATCATTATTTAGTTATATCTCTCAACATTTGGTATTAGTTATGCTAGATTTATTCAGATGTTTGAATTAAAAAAAAACTTTCCTCAAATTACTTTTGAATTTCTTAATATGGTTATTTAAACTTTCCCCATAAAGTTTGCTTTACATTTACAGTGAGAAATTAAATAATTTATCAAAAAAGATTAACTTTATTTGGAATGATAAGATCTACATATAGTGCTACCTCCACTAACTTTAAATAGTATTTAATGTTGATAAAACCTAGCTGATTTCTTAGCTGATTTCTTTAGTTCACAAAGAATCCTAGCATTCTCTTTACTTTCTTGTCCCCAAAGAAAGCCCTATCCCTTAGACAACAGGTTAAGTTAGTGAACATTAAAGCATTAGCAACATTTTTTTTTCTCTATTAAAGTTAAGAAATATAATGAAAGTATGGTAAGAACTTATATATCTTCAAGTGTGCAAATATGTGGTTCTAACTTGTAGGAAAATGACTCAAGTCATCATTTAAACTTAATTCTACCTAGAATTGACAATGATTTTTTGTTTGTTTGTTTAACTTTAGGGGAAACTTGGTGTTCCAGGATTACCAGGATATCCGGGAAGACAAGGTCCAAAGGTAAAATGATTAGCTTGATTTTTATTGTTTATGAATCAGCATTTTGTAGCTATACTTAAAATAATCACCTACCACCTACGTTTACCTTTTGGTTTGTAATATAGAGATGATGAATCCTTAAAATGTAATCTTACAAGGGGAAGGCAGAGGTTATGAGGGCACCTGGAGGTCAGGGTGTCAGAGAGCCTAGGTGATTATGGATTGGAATGTTTTAGAGAATAGGCATGAAAGGAAGGCATGGTCAGCCACTTCCTTGGAACTGAAATAAGACTATTCTAAGGCAGCATATTAATATATCTAGACATGTTAAATAGATGACAGGTGATGGATAATAGTTTTTTATTTCATTTCTAATACCCTAAAGGTTTGAATTACCACTTGATTTTTCTTTCATCCTCTTCTCCACAGAATTTGTTTCCTAGGGCTACTGTAACAAATCGTCACAAACCTGGTGACATAAACAATGGAAATTTACTTTCTTACAGTTCTGGAAGCTAGAAGTCTAAAACCAAAGGGTCAGCAGGCCCATGCTCCCTCCAAAAGAAGAGAATGTGTCCTTGCCTCTTTTAGCTTCTGGTGGCCCCAGGGACTCTCTGGCTTGTGTGCTATCTCTCTTCACCTGGCCTTTTTTTCCATGTCTGTATCTTTTCTTCTTCTTAAAAGATACTTGTCATTGCATTTAAAGACCACCTGGATAATTCAGGATGATCTCTTTTCAAGAACCTTGATTTAATTACATCTACAAAGACCTCTATTTCCAAATAAACTAACAGTCACAGATTTCAGAACATTTGAATATTGGATGTATTTTTGGGGGGAAGCATTCAACCCACCACATTCAATGCACTCAAATTCTTTTTTTGACTATTAGAAATATACCTGTTTTTAAAAATACACGTTTACCTAGGTGTACTAATTTTCCTTGAGCTAATTATAAAAATTTGTTAAGGTTTCATTTGATGCATTGACGAGTTACGTTAAGTGGTTAAATGATTTAATATATAAATTTTGGTTATTCATATTAAGGTAGTTTGCACATGAGATTATCTATCTACCATCTCTCTCTCTATTATCTACCTATATATTTATCATCTGTTTTTCCCTGTTTGATCCATATCCATTCAGACTTAACAGGTTTAGTATATAAGGATAAATCCTGATTGTAGAATAATCTGCAAACATATATTTATTAAAAAGTTTCACAGATAATCAGCAGAAAACAAAAATATCCTTCCTCCTGACAAATGTGAACTGTACTTACTTGTGACTCATCATGTGATAACTGGCCATGTCCTATAATTTCTCATTAAATTTGTCCTATAATTTCTCATTAAATTTATAAAATACATTTCCTTGTGTAGTAGGAGGTAATTGAGCCCTTTTAAAATAAGATTCATTTAGTCTCTAATTTAAAAATAATGCAAACATCATATATCTGTTTCTGGCTACAGTTAAATTACACTGATGAGTAATTTTTACCTTTTAAATATTGTCTCTAATACACTGTCCTGTTACCTAATTACCTTCCTTTCCAATGTCAAGCATTTTCACAAGTACTTTGAGTAAAAAGAGATAGTCACTGCCTAATGCACAACTTTACACTGTTCCTAGATTAGTTGGTAAATTTTGCATCTGATCACTAAATTGAATTTCAATTGTGGTGATGTTTTGACTTAAAAACAGAAAACTTTTACATGTTACATGAATGAGTGTGTTTTTTATTATGAGTTTATTTGATGTTCTTATCTTTTTCTGTTTTTCCTAAGCCAGTTCTCTGTTCAATATTCCTTGAGGGTTTTTTTTTTTTTTTTATTAACAAAATGGAACAGAATGACTAGAGAGAAATATTTCTTCCTAGAGGAATCAAACATCTTATTTTTACCCTTCAACCTAATTGTCTGAAATTTTGGTCTTTATTTTTTTATATGACTTTTCTTCATGGCTTTTCCTTTATGATCAAAACCATTTACATTTCTCAGTTCTAAAACAAAAAATGATGGGCACATCAAAGATCAAAGATAGCTTCACATTTTTTTCCTATATCGAAGCCAATGAATTTTGAATAGATTTAAGTCTTCATTGTACTAGAAAATAAATTTGGTTGCTAGCCCCTTTCAAGCAATTTAAGGACTATAGTTAGACAATATAATTTATCCAATATCTACTAGCAATATAAACCATAATGAGTATTTAAAAGATGTGCTGATGTGTGTACTTTACAGGAATAGCTTTTTCAAAAAGTAAAATCTATTTTAAAGTAGGATTAATTTATATTAAAAACAGTATTTGAAACAATTTTTAACATTTCAATTCACCAAAAGAACCAACTTCACCATTAGCATTTGACTTTTTTGCCTTTTGTTGGCTACTTATTTTTTCTGTTTAAAAGCAGATAATATATTTTCATGGAAATTATACATTTTGGTGACAATCTTCATGTGAGAAAAAAAGAATAGGCCCATATATCACAAACTGTTTCATAGGTGGATTGGATGTTTTTGTCTGTTTGCTATAAATTTCTTAGAGTAGAAACTATGTAAGAAAATAAATTTATTAAGCATGAAATTGATGCATAAGAGCAATTTGTTTGAATAGAGTCTAAAAATGTTTTTCTGTTCTATTGAAGACAGATGAATATTTGTCCCAAATTAAATTTGATGGAAGTGAATTACTTCCATACTAGATTATACTCACTTGTCAGGTTCCTAGAGTGGTCACGGAGTAATACTCTACCTGATAGAACTATCTGATTCTCTGTAAAGAAAGAGAAAAAGACTTTGAAAGCCCTTCAAAAAAATGTAGTTTGCAGACATTTTTTCCTCCCTTATGTGAGTATTACAATCCTAACAATTGTCCTCAGGTTGATCACACAGTGGTCTCTATAGGCATGGATTAGAAGATACTGCTAAGTAGATCATAAAAAGAAGCTTAGCAGCACTTACTCAGTTTGTCCATCAGTTCCTATGAGGCTTCTCATGCAATTTTCCTGACTTATGAAAAAAATATAAATTGATGACCATTCATTCTGCGTGTATCACCCAGATAAATTGTTTAAAATGCAGATTCTTGTCACCTGTTTCCAAAGAGTCTGTCTCAGTATGTTATGGGATTTGGTAGTCCATATTTTTAGTGGTCACTGCAGGTTATTCTGATATAAGGGAGCCATTTCTCACTTGGAGAAGCATTACTTTAGGGATAGTGCAGTCCAAATGAGTGTATTCAGAAAAAGACTCACAGACCTAGAAAACAAATTTATGGTTACCAAAGGGAAAGGAGAGAGGAAGAAATTAGGAGTTTGGGATTAATGGATACACACTATTTTATATATATAATAGATTAACAACAAAGACCTACTGTATGGCACAAGGAACTACATTCAATATCTTATGATAACCTATATTTGAAAAGGATATGAAAAAAAGTACAATACTTTGTATATGTACGTATAACTGATTCACTTTGCTGTACACCTAAACAATTACGACCTTGTAAAAAAAAAGAGCAAGAAATATATTCAAGTCAAAGAAGGCTTTGTTACATCTTCCTCAGTGCACAGGGAAGTGTGTAAAATCTTCATGACTGTAACTCTTCATTAGACATGTTACACGTTATTGCATTTAATCCATACACTGGTCCTAAGAGGAAAAGTGAGTCTTTGGAAGCTCCCCCAACATCTCCTGGGGTCTTGTAGTTAGTGGAGCAAGGATTGAATCCTAATCTGTCCTATTTCATCATATAATGATGAAGGAAATCAATCACAGTCATATTCAGAGAAATCTCTCAGTAAATGAAAATCTGGATATATGAGCAAGGGGGAATTATATTCTATTTGTAAAATGTAGCTGTTTGTGGACTCAATTATGTAATGCTTTTACTATACTTATTACATCTTTAATCATTATTTATTTTTATCTATCATTGTCATTTTTTATACCTTGCCTTCCTTTACTCCAATTAACTACAAATTTCAAAGTACCTATAAGATGCAGATAACTATTCTTATTTTGCAGAAGAAAAAACCATGCTCAGAGGGGATAAGTAATGAACTAATCCAGCTTACTTAGGTGAATGCATGAAAAACATGTCTTGAATTTATGTCTTTGGAATTCCAAAAAGAGATGGACTGTCTGGCTTAGACTCTCAGCTAAATCTAACTAGCTTACAGAGAAGCTGGAAAATTTTTAATCTTTATGATTTGATCCATTTCTAAAGTATAAAAATAAGCAACTAAGAAGTGATACATTTAAGAATACAATAATGTTAATTAGGGAAAAACATATTAAGAATATAATAATGTTAATTAAGGAAGATTCATATTAAGTATTCATATTAACATGAAATTCATATTTAATATTTTATAATTCATGCTTATGGAAAATAAAACTCTTCTTCAGAGTTGAAGCAAATATGTAGAATTATAAGTCAAAATTTATTTTATATGAAATGTCTTTAATTGCTGTTTTCCAATGTGAGAAATGGTAACATTTGATGATTTTCTTAAAGTTAAAAACTAAAATATTTTATCAATTCATGCCTTCAATGCTTCCAGGATTTCAGATGTCACTGTAAGTTCATTTTAAAACACATGCATGGAGGTTGTATGGTAGCTCAAAATTATATATATATTTATTTTATTTTATTTTATTTTGTTTCTTTTTGCCTTTTTTTTTTATAATTTATTTTTTTCCCACTGTACAGCAAGGGGATCAAGTTATCCTTACATGTATACATTTTTTCCCCCACCCTTTGTTCTGTTGCAACATGAGTATCTAGACATAGTTCTCAATGCTACCCAGCAGGATCTCCTTGTAAATCTATTCTAAGTTGTGTCTGATAAGCAGATTTGAATACCACCAGCTTGTGAGAACCACTGTGTTCCAAAAGACTTTCAGCTTGTGGCTAAAAATGTTAGTTACTAGAGTCATCACTTATTATTTTTATTTTTGTAGGGTTCCACCGGATTTCCCGGGTTTCCAGGTGCCAATGGAGAGAAAGGTGCACGGGTATGGTATAAAAGCATATTGTTCAGGACTGTCTAATCTAAATGTTCTGCACCCACACTTTACTGTGATACAGTGAGTACTGAAACTGGGTGACCTGTCTTTGGCAGGGTGTGGCTGGCAAACCAGGCCCCCGGGGTCAGCGTGGTCCAACGGTGAGTGCCTTGCTTTCAAACAATGCTTTTCATTTTGTATTTTCATTTTTCAAAATAATTTTCTTCAGAAATAAAAACCGATGCTCTACCTGTGGACCTGCTTGGAACTAGACCAATTTCATCTTTGCTCTCATATACAGGGTCCTCGAGGTTCAAGAGGTGCGAGAGGTCCCACTGGGAAACCTGGTCCAAAGGTACCATCAGCACTTGTTCCATTCGGGCTTCGCTGTAAGTTCCTCTTCCGGAGGATGGATGCTACTGGAAGGAGTCAAAACTGATTTTTCTTTTCTGTTTTTTTGTTGTTGTTGTTGTTGTCGTCGCCAGGGCACTTCAGGTGGTGATGGCCCTCCTGGCCCTCCTGGTGAAAGAGTAAGTATGATACAGTCACATCACATAAAGTAAGGGTTAGTGTTTTGCAAGTGCCTTGATTTCTGGGAAAAGTTGCATGTGTCTAGAGTCATCCACAAAATCTAGTCAAGAGTTTAAAAATTCCTGTTCTTTAATTTTCTTCTCTGAAAAAGACCTAATTGGTTATGTGCTACTAATTTTATTATGAAATGAGAGAAATAATATATGTAATTGGCCTGTAATGTTAGTTCTTAAGCCAAAATACTTTTTTTTTTTTTTTCATTTAAATACACATATAATACCTAAGCCTTCTCCTCCACTCCTCTTGTTTTCCATACTGATAACTCACTTCATCCATGCAGATGGTGGCAGCATTATGCTGGTAAAATGCAAGCTACTGGTAGCCATTAAGTCATAATCGATCTACATTCAAATCAAGATAAAACATCTATTCCAGTAAATAGAAAAACTATTTAGTAAATTGATTTTCAATTGATATAAACTAAAGCTAAATACACATGCATAAGCATGCCCTTTGTTTGATTTTTTTTTTTTTTTGGCAAAATATAGCATTTTTGTAGCCAGATTTTTTTGAAAGCTGTCCTCTGAAAGAATTTTAAGTATTAATTCTGTGTTACTATCAAGGACATTACATATTACTTAATATTCTATAATTTTAATATTATGTAGACATATTAGACTATTTTGTATATTATTTTTTGAAATTTGTAATATATATTTCACCAAAAGGAAAACAGGTTTTTTGGGGGTTTTTTTGTTGTTGTTTTAGGGCTGCACCTGCAGCATATGGATGTTCCCAAGCTAGAGGTCTAATCAGAGCTGTAGCTGCCAGCCTACGCTACAGCCACAGCAATGCAGGATCCGAGCCCAGCTGAGTCTGAGACCTACACCACAACTCATGGCATCGCTGGATCCTTAATCCACTGAGTGAGCGAGGCCAGGGATTGAACTTGAACCCTCATGGTTCCTAGTCGGATTCATTTCCCCTGTGCCACGATGGGAACTCCCAGAAAAGAGATAAACATATAACTTAAAACTGAGAATAAGTAAATTTTTTTTGGAATAAATTTTCTATTTGTGACAAATGTCAGCAGATAAAACTCAAGAATAAACATTTAATTACAGTGGTTTCAAGGCTTTGGTTCAAATTTAATTAACTTAAACTTTCTAATAAATGTTTCTCACTGTTGATGAGTTATTCCCAAATTAAGCTCATCCTATACATTTTGATTTTGTAAATAATACACACTTTTGAAATATTTTATGACCAAAGTCATCTTAATAAGAAGATACAGCTAAGTTAATTAAAATGAATCATTAAAGGGAATAGAACCATTTAACAAATCATAGTGCAACTAGGAGTTTTGTCTTTAAAGCACAAACTATTCTCTTTTACATGTTTGCTTATATATTCCAAAATTTCTTGATCAACTGTAAATCATGTAGAGTATGTCTACATGATTAATACAAAGAAAATGTGTCTACATGTCACATTATTTTCTCTGGAGAAGTGATTTCTAAATATTTCTTTTTCTTAAGGAAATTTAAATTCAAAATCAAATTTTATATGAAAGAAGCAAAACTTTAGAAAACAAATGACATTTTTAAGAAATTAGTATACCACAGCTTTCTATATAGCCTAAAGAAATACTATTTTTATAGTTTTATAATTCTGGATTTAAAATGTTTTGTTTATAATTTTCTTATTATTATGATAGAAATTTAAAAATGATAGTTTTATATTTTAATGAGAGTACCTAAATTTTTAAGTCCCAAAGATTTGCCAAGCTAATGAGATATGGATCTTTTAATGATATATCTAAATTTGAAGTTCCTTTTTAATTTTAAGATAAGAAGCTGGTAATAGCATAATTCATGCTGATTTCTGAATGAGCATTCGCTAAAGAATAGTAATGAGATTTCCTGTGGGAAGGCTAAATTGATAAATTGCAAAGAGTAAATTCTATTCAAGATCAAATTTAGTAAACTTTATTTTTTATTTAACTATAAATAAATCCTACTCTAATTTTATTAAGAAATTTTATTTATATTATCTTCCATTTTATATATATTCCTTTTAGAAATCTAATTCCCATGCTCTGGTCATATAAAGGATTATCATTTACAATGTTTTTCTCCCATTAATGTAGTTGTAAAAGAGTCTATGCATTTTTAAAATATGACTGCTAAATAATATGGTTAAATAAGCATCAAGTAAAGAGCAATATTATAAATGTATGTTTGAATTGAATGTTAATGAGAATAATTATATAATAAAGTTCTTTTCACCTTATCTTCAAAAGGAGTGTATACTTAAGTAAAATGAGCTAGTGACAGCCTCAAAAATAAATGCATTTTAAATACAGAGATTAGTTAGAAGTATCCTCTGTGGCCTATTTGAAATAGTCACTTATTTTTTTCTTTAAATTTTGTATGACAAGGGTCAGAACATTTATAGAATAGAATTTAAAAATAATTTTTCTTTTTGGCGGCTCTGGAATTGAAATATCCTTCATTTATGGACGTTGGTCAGTGTTAACACTGGATATAATTAGTGTTAAAAACAGACTGTCTGGAGTTCTCTTCATGGAGCAGCAGTTAACAAACCCGACTAGGATCCATGAGGACGTGTGTTCAATCCCTGGTTTTGATCAGTGGCTTTAGGATCCAGTGTTGCAGTGAGCTGTGGTGTAGGTTGTAAATGCAAAAATGTGTAGGTTGTAAATGTCCTAGAGATAGAAAAAAGGCTATCTCTAGGACATCTTGATACATCTAGGCACTATTCACTTTTAAGATGAATACTCAATATTTGCAGTGTTCTTGAGCTAAGACCTTTGAGGTAATGCTCAAGTTTGAGTGCCGAATTGTGTAGAAATCCATCATTTTGCTTCCAGATTAGCACAGATTATCCTTTTGTATTGCCATCCTGGTATTATGGTAAACAAGCTGTGCTCTATGTTGAGTTTTATCTGTAGAAATAAACTGCAGAGTATGAAGATATACCTTTTAAGGTATATTCTTAAATTCTCCCACTGCTTTTGCTTCTCAGGGTCCTCAAGGACCTCAGGGACCAGTTGGATTCCCTGGACCAAAAGGCCCTCCTGTAAGTGACATAGTTTTCCTTTCTCCTTCTTCTATTTATAATGTTTCCAAATATTTCAGTCACAGTTTATATATCAAATAATTTTATAATTAGGAATCTATTGTATGTGTTAAAATGTATATAGAATAATTTTAGATACAAATATTGATAATTCGTATAAAAACAAAATTGTGCTTTCTAACACCAAAAATATGTTTTCAACTTCTGAAATTTATCAAGTTTTCTGAATATAATTTAAATATATCTGATTAAATATACTTTCAAAATACATCAAAACTAGAACAATGTGAATATTATTCTCAACTCCTACTGTAATAAATGTTATTGATGGTATTAAAAATCATTACTGAATCTTAAATATTTGGTGTACCAATTTCTTTTTCATATTCCATTATCCAATGTATCCTTCTTCAAAATGTCACTTCCTAAATACCCTCCAACATTCTGATATACTTATGTCTCATTAAGATCTATTTATTTGTATTCACTATTTTTGCCTCTATAATATGCTCTTCTAAGAAAATGTAATGATAATCCTTCCTGAATCATATCTCTTTTATAAAATTTGTTTAGAACAATGCTCTTGAATATCTTCATCATATGTTTTCACAAAGTTAATTGTAATCTTTTAATTTCATACTTAAATATTCATGGGAATATAGGACATGCTCAGTGCTCACTTTTCTTTCTCTATTTTGGCAACACATTCAGTTGTGTATAAGAGCTAGAATCACCTTTGTCTTGTTCCAGTTTGGCTGCTATAACAAAAATACACAGATTATGTAGGTTATAAACAGTAGAATTTGTTTCTTAGGGTTCTGAAAGCTGGAAGTCCCTGATTAGGTAGGGTTAGGATTTCAACATACAAATTTTGAAAGGACACAAACTTTCAAACCCTAACACCCACTTATCCAAGGAAGCTGTTGTCAAAGTGTGGTCCCTGGACCAGAACAGCAGCAGTACGTGTTGCTAGAAATGCAACGTCTTGTCTCCGCCTCAGTCACCCAATCAGAACCCTAGGAGACGGGCCCAGTCTGTGTCTTAACAAACTCTCCAGGTCATTTTTATGCATCCTAATGTTTGCTAACAACTGCTGTAGTTCTGAGTAGGCAGTGCTATTCAAACTTTAATGACATGCAAATCATGTTGGTATCATGTTAATATAGTAGATTTTGATTCAGTAGGTCTGGGGTGGATCTTGTCCTGGCAAAAGTCTAGATGAGGCTAACGCTGCTGCTCAGTGGGCCATACTTTAAATAGCAAAGTTAAAAAATACTTTGGCTGAGAATAATATCAACATAGTTTGAGTATGATTTACTCTGTAGGAAACTAAATTTTCAGTCCATGATTTGAGAACCAAATGTTTTTTCAATGTAATATACAAATAACTAATTCCTAGTAAATGATAACTCGCAGTTTTGCTCATATCCTGGATATTTTTGTTTATAGCACACTGATAAAGATTTTGGCTGAATATTTTAAACTGATTTTGAACTGAATCTTTTTGACAAAACCACAACCACATGCACTTGTATAAGTGAGGTTTATTTTTCATATGCTGATATTTCAAAAATTGTACATCCCAAATTTCTAATTTCTAATAATTATATATAAAAATACTTATAGTTAACCAAATACAGTCCAATAACGATCTTGCATAAAGGAAATTCAGAAGATTCTAAATTAAGATTTTACAAGTTTAAAACATATTGAAGGGAATTCCTGATGTGGCTCAGTGGGTTACAAACCTGACTGGTATCCATGAGAATGCAGCTTCAATCCCTGACATTGCTCAGTGGGTTAAGGCTCTGGCATTGCCATGAGCTGCGGTGTAGGTCGCAGACCCAGCCCGGATCCTGCGTGGCTGTGCTGTGGCATAGGCCGCAGCTCTGATTCAATCCCAAGCCTGGGAACTTTGATATATGTTGCAGGTGTGGCCCTTAAAAAAAGGCAGAAAAGAAAAAAGAAAAGAAAACTTGTTGAAAATCATATATAAATAAATAAACATGTCCTCCAATATTATTTACTGAGTTTGAATAAACCCCTGTTTTTCAGATTACATTCTTTTCTTGGCTTTTTTTTTTTTTTTTTTGGTCTTTTTAGGGCCGCGCGCATGGCATATAAAAGTTCCCAGGCTAGGGCTCAAATCAGAGCTATAGCCTCTGGCTTATACCACAGTCACAGCAATGTGGGATCTGAGCCACATCTGTGTCCTACACCACAGCTCATGGCAACACTGGATTTTTAACCAACTGAGCGAGACCACGGATTGGGCCTACATCCTCATGGGTACTAGTCAGGGGTGTTTCTGCTGAGCCTTGATGGGAACTCCTTGGATTACATTCAAATGTGACTTTAGCTCACATATTTGAAAAATGAATTATTTATTATGAAATACTTAAATGTTGAAAGAATCGCTTTTTGCAATAATTTTAGACACTGTGTTTAATATTTTATCACTAACGGTCTTGCTTTATTGCTGCAAACATATCAAGAAAGGTTGCTATCTGTATTATAGTGTTATAAAAAGATTAATACAAATAACTAGTATTAAACAGAGGATAATATGGATACTACTTGCATGTGATGTTTTTCACCCATTATTTCTGTTTTGTTCCAAATGTAGTATTAAGTCATGCAAAGTTGCATATACAGAGAAATGAACATACTGTTGCAAAAAAATGATTGTGCACATAAGATTCTTTCAGTATTTTATATTTTGAAACTATGTGCATAGATCATTATTTGGCAACATAAAATCCATTGATACGTATAACTTGAACAATATCATCATTTATATTTGTACAAATTGTTAAGAAGTTTCCCTCATGTAGTATAATTTTATTGTCAAAGAAAGCCATTTTTCCTGAGACTCTTTCAGTCCATTCCCTCATGTATCTTTCAACAAGTTGTGAGCCATTGATCATGCATGCATTTTGTCTCTAAGTATTAGAAGTGTAATAAATGCTTACATTTGAGAAGCATGCAGTATGGTTGGAGAGACAAGACACTGTTAAGGAACATTGCTTTCACTGCTAAACAAAATGATTTTTATACTCTATTTCTCTGACAAGTGAAACATTACAGCGTGAAATAAAAGTATCTATCGTTTTTCTGGCATGTAGTTTTATAACATACAGGAAAGAACTCTCTTCATTTTTTTGACATATTTTTTTTTTGACTTTTAGAAAGGGGGATTCAGGCAGATAGAACCAAGCTCCTTTTCCTGCAAATTAACTGATCCATTTTTATTATAACCTGGGAATGTATAATCATAAGTATACATACATAGATATATACACACATGTGAAAGTAAGTGAAAAATATATATATACATATTCACAAACACATGTGAAGTATGGATTAAGCACTTGGAATGTTCACATTTCGAGTCTATTAATCTCATGATAGTGTCAGCATATAGTTACCCAATTTAAGAAAAATTAACTTAGGTGGTTAAGATTTATAACATGCCTACTATCAGATACATTCTATTTATAGAGAAGTCAAATCTAGTGCCAATGTAAAGTGGAAAAAAATGTAAACGTTTATTTGTGTCTTTGCACAAATTACTTTGCTGTATATTCACACCCCCATTTAGATGAATTTGTTGTCACTGCCCTTCACTAACAACATCAAAGGAGCTGTCTATTTTATTAATAAAACCATTACTTTTAAATTAATGGCATGAAATTATTTGGTAATTTTTATGTTTTATTTTATTGGATAGTAGTGTGGGACTATTAAAATTGCTTAGGATTAATCACTTAGAATTACAAATACACACATAAAACAAGAAAAATGATGATATGAATTCTTTATAGAGTCTATCAACACTGCTCCCACAGGATAACAAGGAAAGGCATTAAAAATCATGTTACATTCATCCCAGATGATGTTATTTAGATCAAAGATCACTGTTTTAAAAAGTTGTAATACTTTGCAATAAAAGTACAATCTATACTTCTCACACCAGCAGTTATAAAGAGATAGTTAACTTTTATATTTACGCATTTGTTAGAGAACATGTAAATGGCTTATGCTGATTGCAAAACTCATCATTTGAGACGTATTTTAGTATGGTGGGGAAAAAAATGCCTAACTCATATTTATTATCCTTTAACTGTCAACCTCTATAATTTTAGTTAAAACTTTTTATCACTACTGCCCCCAATTGATGGCATATTTATTCCCATGTATATCAAAATGGTGACAGAGGACAAGATTTGTTTTTATTTATTGTTTTAAAATACTGAACCTAGGTGAAGTCCACCAGCAATCAACTACTTATTTATGTGTTTCGCCTCTAAACTGAGAACCGTATCTCATATTACCATACACAAACTGCCTAATATATAGACATGTAATGTATATTTTTGAAAGAAGGAATGCTTAAATGAGGTCCAAGAGCGTTTGGGGGACTTGGTTAAAAGTATTCCAGTTTTGGTCTTTTGGGCAGATGGCAATAGAATCGCTGAGATGATCCTGGGAAATGTGAGCAAATCACTGAGCAAGCAATTATCTTGTGAAATATTACAACAGCTTCAATTAGAGCTAATAATTTAACCAGTGTATCAGTGAAGATGAGATCAGGGAGCAGAGCCGGTACTAGTCACCGTCAGGACGTCTTTCTCCTGACATGTTGTAACTAACCTAGAAAAAGTCTTATTCCAGGGGCTGTCTATGAACATGATCTTACTTTGAAAACAAGACTTTTTCCAAACTCAACATACAAAGAATTCACATTCTTTTTAATGTGAAATTGATTTTATTTAATATTTAGCATGTCACCAATTTGTGACACATTTCTTATGGTCAAATAAGAATTTGACCGAGGTTGAAATATATACTCATTTAAATAAACTTTCAATGAATGGGCAGCATAGCTTAGATGTTCAGTTTGTGTAGATTTATCTACTCTTGAAGCAAAAGCTTTCTGTAAATGCTGAACTTTTTCCTGTTCTTCCTGATGTTTGGAAATGAGTTCATCCTTCTCTTTCACCTATAGCTTCAACATAACAGTGGAACAGCAAATAATGAACAGTTTAAGTAAATAAGTAGGCTTATTTAAATAATTAACATATTGTGAGAAGTACACCTGTTATTAAAATGTTGTTATTAAAGTGGTCATTTCTCTTCATGTATCCAGATTTTCTCACCCAAGAATATCTCTGTACCTATTTTAAAATTTGAACTTGATATTTAAATGGTTTCCAAGTAGGATGAATAATCCACCATGCAGTCCAAAAAAGCAATATATTTCTACTAAGTATCTAAAACATAGGAACCTCATAGAGTTGTTTACTTTAAGTACTTAGTTATGGCTTCATTAACTTTTTCAATCATGACAAAGACGGCACTGTTTACAGAAAGTGGTTTGCTCTCTAGTGTTTAATAAACATTATGCTTCAAAGAGGGTATTTAGGAAAACTTCCTGAGAAAAAATGGTCTCGATGACTTCTAAAACTGAGTATTGTACCTTCTTTCCTTTACTTGAAGCAATTGAGAAGTAAAATGCCATTGTTTATCAAGTTTGTGTTTCTTTCACATTCTTGTCAGTTAGAAGCTAAGGCCACCACTAGAGGGCACTACCTCTCTATTATCCAGGTGTCTATGCACAGGAAATTGAATTAAGAACCCAGCACCACAAAGAGGGGAAAATACTCATTTGTCAAGTATCGAAGAACTAACATTTTTACAAAATAAAAATACAAACATGTATGAATATGCCCTTTCAAAAGACAGATGCTAATGAAATAAGTTAAATGTAAAATGTTCAGATTACAGTTGTATAGTTTTCTCTTGGTTTCAGTTATAACTATAGAAGTATACTAAATAGATATGCACACATACTGTCATATATAGAATCAATAGTAAATCAAGATAGGATGTCTAATGAAGATATAATAAGACTGTCTAAAATATTACATTTAGGTTATAAAATAATTTAAGAAATATTTGGTGTTTAATTTTTGTGATTCCAGGGACCACCTGGGAAGGATGGCCTGCCAGGACACCCTGGGCAACGTGGAGAGACTGTAAGTGACCCCAGGCTTCTGATTCTCTGGCACCTCATCCTTTTACAGAAGGATAACTTTATTATTATATGGCAACTACTAGGTTAAGGACAATAGCAAAATTAGTTCCATTTAATCCTTTAAAAATATATTTAAAAATGCATAAATAGACCTATGTTTGTATCTAAACCCCTAAAGGAATGTGCTTGAGGAAATGGGATGTGACTTGATTTGATTTTCCTTCTTTTCAATAACAGTACTTTAGGGATGAATTGACAGAAAAGACCTCATGATCTTTTCAATAACTTCATAATGTTGTCAGCCTTGACCCTTTCACTGAAGTCTTTGTTTACAGATATGGTCCACCCAACCCTTTCACTCTTCCACTCTCTAAAGGAGACACATTACAATAAGCCATGCAGACAATACATTCTTCTATCCAGAATTAAGGAGGAAATATTTACTGATGTCAGAACCATAACGCTGTAATTAGCCTAGAGCTATGTCAAATGCGTTCTCTCTTCTCAAGTAGGAAAACGGAAGTGGAAAAAAACATAACTTAAAGTACAAGGACTATAACATCAAATAAAGTATCTGAACACGTATGTGTCTAAGTGATGTGGGCAGGGGGGAAACTAACAGCTCAACTACAGTTTAAGAATCCTGCTGGTTTTGTTTATTTTTTCTACCACTGTTACCAAATTGTGTATCTGGCTATCACAGTGGGATGGTAGTCTAATCAGAAATCATCATGGATTAGCATGTTTTCTTGGAATCAATTTTTGGCTCTTAACATTGATTAATTTTATCCAAATTTCTTAAGGAAACCACAACACAGACTGTCTTTGACTATGTGGCTCAAAATTATCTAAGGGTATTCTGCCATCATGAACACACATTTGGAGTTCATTTGAAATATATGATAACAAATCTGAAAACATGAGGGATTTTCTGCATAGGAGAAACAGTCTCTCAGGGGCAGTCAATTCCTGTTTTGCCTACCAAGTGACAATTCTTAGTGTAGCAACTTCTTAGTTTTATAGATTATAAACTTCAAAGTCTTGAACTATAAAAGCAAAATCAAGAATGATTTAGTGAGACCAAAGAGTAAAATTGTTTGGTTCTCCTCTTGGGAATGACATATGCATGAAGAGCATAAAATAAGCTCTCTACAGGATAAGCCACACTCAAATTTGCAAATACGTTCTCATTCAAATATTGCAGTCAATCATTTTTAACTAAGTCATGCTGTTACTTTTGGGGAATAACTCTGAATATTTCCAAAATGTCTTTTGAGGAAGGCGTACCTAGAGAATTATCATTATAAAATCCCCTTTGTCTTCAAGAGTTTCTGCTTCCATCCAAAGTTACCATATTACATATAACATATAAAGTGGAAAACTGGCATATCAGCTAATGATTCTAGAATGGATATTCTCATCTAGTAGTTTCTTATAAACAAAGCTAGAATTATTTCTGGAAAATTGTATTTCTGATTTCAAATCCACTTTAAGAGCACTGGTGAGTCACTCTATAGCCAGGAACCTTCTCTCTCACTTTGTTCAACTGGTATTCAAATGATTGCCTTGGACAAGAGTCAGAATCTAGGGCAGCTATATTTTGGCATATATGTCTTTCCTTATTTTAAAGAAGAAATTATTCTGTTACATTTGATATTGGTACCCATTCCAAAATCCTTGGGTTGAAGGTTCATTCTGACCTCTTATGACTTAAAGTTTTTTAAGGCTCCTAGGAATAATTAGAGATATAGCTTTCATTATACTGAAATAGCCAACGTTTGTCTCAGAAACACAAGTCCAAACCAGCATTGATCGTAGAAGTGATCAGAATAAGAGTTGTTTTTTTACCTCCCATGTATAAAATCCATTTCTGTTTTCCGGGATTTTGAAACATAATTTAACTTGTTATTCTAAAATTAAATAGCAAGTACAGTCTTATTGTATGACAATATTAAACAATCACACTCCATTCTGATCTATAAACATTTTCTTATACATAGTTTATTTGTAAGAGCCCTAGTGTCAGATTTATTAGATACTTGCAGACACTCTAAATGTTTTGAATGAGCAGGCATATGGTCAATGCTGTTTTCCAGATCCTTGCAAATCTGTCTCCTACTCACATATGCTAGCACACTCTTAGAATGTCTGAGTACAAGTCCGGGTAGCAGATTTCTCACAGGATTTCATCAGTTAACCATTTACTTTTAATAAACTGATTTTCATAATTAATTACTATGAAATAATAATTCAACTCACAGTTACTAAGGAAAAAACTTTATAAGACCAACTTATTTAAGTTCTGAATTGGGTTTACATCTTGATGTCAAACTTTGTGACTATAAATTGGGTAAAAAATAATCTAGACATAGAGAATAGGCCATGTTAACATGTGGTGCATGACTATTCAGGAAAAGTTGAGAAAATAAGCCTGACGTGTCTTCAAAAAAAAGAGGTGACCAAAGTGACAGACTGGGCTTAGATTTTATAGACATGATAATGGATATTTCATTATATATGTTTAGCAGAGAGTTGAATAGATTTGCCTCTGCAGAATGGTAGCAAGTAGGCAAGTGAGTGAACCTGTCTTGAAAAACTGCAGTGGTCAAGGGAAGTGTTGAATATAGTTTGAATAAGACAGGTCTACTGGACAAGAGAGAAGAAGCTGGGTTTCAGAGAGGTTCTGAGATGATGTGGTAGGATTAGATGACTGAGCCTGACCACTGAAGGACAGTCTGAGATCTGAGGTCACTCAGGTTAATAAAGGCAGAAAGCAGAAGCAGAAAATGAAGGGAAAGGATTCATCTAGTGGGAACAATTTTCAGAATGTTAAGTTGAGAAGAAAACAAGGGAAGGCATTGGGAATGTCAGTAGGCACTTACTGAGAGAATTTTAGAGGTTAGAGGTTGAGAAAGGGTTTGTGGCAGAGGAGTTGATCAGCATATAGACAACAACTGTGGTCATGGAAGTTATTGAGATCATCTAAGGAGTAGGTAGGATGTGGGACTAAACTCTGTAAGCAAATCATGAGTAAGAGGGTGCTGTTAGCTCTTAGGGAAAAGAAAAAAATATATATATAATATGAAATTACACATATATAATTTATAAATATATATGTTTAATGTATACATAAATTTATAAATATATATATATTTACCTGAGTGTGTGCAAATTTCCAAATCAGAAAGTTTCTGAAGAGTTAAAATAAAGCAGTCAAGCCACTACCTTGTTTATAAAATGTTAAATAAATTCTGTGATATATTTCCCTTGAATTGATCTATTTTGCTGTCCTGAGTGATAGTTCAAGTAGAAATCTGATGGTCTTAAGAATTAATCTATTTTAAGAGTAGGAGAAATTTGTTTTCTTCCCCTATAATGTCAATGAAGATAATTACAAATACAGATTCTTTTCCTTTATCCTTCTTTTAAGTTTTATTTTTATAAGTAATTTAATCACAATTATCTGGAAGGTTGTGATACAAGCCTGGGGCCAGTTTCTGCCATTTGCTTTCTAACTTACTTCTTTCTAATTCGACGTTATGGTGAATAAAACTTTTGCAAATACTGTTGCTTTAATTCAGTTCTTTGGCAGGTTTTCCTCTCAGTATTTGGAATCTTTTTCCAACTGTTAATGTAAAGTACCTCACAAGAGAACGAAACTTGCCAGTCATAATACAGTCACGCAAAATGAATAACTCACGAGTCTAGAGAAATATAGATACCAGAATATATGCCCAAAGGCCCTGTTTAGTGAGTACATGCACTCAAATCTACTGGATTTTATTTTAATGATTTCATTATGTGCCAGGTACTTTTGTAAGAATATTCTTTGGGGTTTTAAGAAAGTACACTGATAAAATGTTGAAATGATTATAAATCATGTGAAGTATTCTTTCTATAAATATATTTCTATATCTTGTTTATTATGTGAGATTGTGGAATGCAGAAAAGAGAAATGCATTAATATCACAGACTGTAGATTTACGTCTGTATAAAGAACCAGTGGACTGTCTAAATGTCTTTCTTAAATGTCTAAGTCATCATTTATGTCATCCATAAATGTTTCTAGGTTAAAATGTCTATGTTGTCTGACACAGTGAAGGAGGGCCAAGAACACATTTTTGTTCTAGCTTCATCCCATTTTCTTATTTTCCTTTTTAAGCTTAATGAAAGTAATCATAGAACTACAGCTGAAATAGCAAAGGTGATAAATGTTAATTTTAAAGAGAACTGAAATATAATAACTCATTGGCATTTAAAAATAAGTATTTTTAGCCTTAAGATGACTTTATTTTAATGTGAATTATTCAGCTATCTCAGATAATTTTAATTTATGCTTTGTGTCCTATATAGCTTTTACAGATGTTGGGGTTTTTTTGTTTGTTTTTGTTTTTTTCTTTAGGGATTTCAAGGCAAGACTGGCCCTCCTGGACCAGGAGGTGTTGTTGGACCACAGGTAAGATCCATTATTTTATTTCCCTAAGAAGATTTATTTTTCTGTTTGCATTTTCACCTTGTCTAAGTTGTACAAAATTTGCTCATTTTATAATGAAAAATTTTAAATTAAAAACTGTGTGTTTTTATATTTTGGATAGCATTTAAATATAAGCAACTTGCTTACATCAAATGAACTTCAGCCAACTGTTAGCTAAAGCGATTATTCAATTGCCTGAATGCATAAAAGAGATGAATAAACTAAATAATGAAAATAATCCAGAAAGTTCACAATGAAGGCCTAATCATGGAATCATCTGCTAAAAATGCCAAAATACTTTAAACTCTCTTTTGGTGATTTCAAATTATACAATGACTTCAATTTTCTGAGGATAAATTAGATTTAAAGGTTTAATATGTTAGAAATGTAAAACTTTTAATAAAATTTCTTCTAAAATTTTAATATTTGTAATATGTTACATTTCTTAAAATTTTTATCTTCATAACAGTGATTTCTATCAGTAAAAAAATGTTAGTTTATGATCTTTGAGTATTTTGAAATAATGGCAAAGACAAGTAGCTTTTTCAAAATAGGTGGCAGAAAGAATCTCATATATATTGATGCAATATCCTGAATTATAGTATTAAATACTTTTAGCATATCATTCACTGGGATGGAAAACAATGTTTTTATACTGCCATAACGTGTCGAATGAACAAAACACATTTAGTTTACTCATTTGGAAGGTTAATAACAATTTAAAGCAAAAAAGCAAGAGCAGTTGAATGTGTTTTAATTATTTAATTGCTTTAAATAGTCTTTTCTCAACCTATACTTAGTTCTTAATGCATTGTAATCAAGCACACACACACGAAAACAAAAACCACATCTTCTTTCTAGGGATATGTGTGATAGAACCAAAAAGAAGAATTATTGGATTGGTTGATCCCTTTTATTTCAGATATCAGTCCTGAACCAAGGGAATTGCCTTTTCTATTTTATAAAGAAAAAACAGTATACAGGATACTCATTTTGCATACTTCTCTGTAGTGTGTGTCTCTGTGTGTGCTCAGCTTTCCTTTTGTTATCGGTTTTTGTTAAAAAAACAAAAGACAAAAAAAAACTCCCTTCAAACTTTCTTTGTCTTTGTTCCAAACAACTTAACAATTTTTCTGTGAAAAAAAGCTAACTGAAAGAATGATTCCTATTATGTTACATATCCATGTACAGAAATCGGTTTAGTCACAACTAGAATGTAAACATCTTGACGTGTAACTGGATGTTTCAGGACCACACATTTTTGAAAATTCATCTCTGCCCAATGCAGACATCTGGTTTCTGAGAACTGTGTCCTTTTTTGTCTCCCTACTTTAAGGCATGAAAGTAGCAGATGTTTTACTTAGTATGCATATTCATTCAATTATTATTCTTTATTGGTCCTTTTAAGAAAGATAATTTGGAGTTCCCGTTTTGACTCAGCAGGTTAAGAACCTGACATGGTCTCTTTGAGGATGCAGGTTTGCTTCCTGGCCTTGCTTATTGGGTTAAGGATAGGACATTGCCGTGCGCTGTGCTGTAGGTCACAGATGTGGCTCCGATCTGGCATTGCTGTGACTGTGCATAGGCCGACAGCTGTAGCTCCAAATTGACCCCTAGCCTGGGACCTTCCATATGCCCCAGGTGCAGCTAAAAAAGAAAAAAATTCAATAGCCTATTTCAAATGTAACCATATCTTCAGGTTAGGACAAAGGAAGTGATTTAATAGAAGCAATGTTGATTGTAATACTTGATACTCTGTTTTTTGGGGGTTTTTTTGTTTTCTTTTTGTGCAGTCATGTGAATCACTGCTCATTTTTGTCTCAGTGGTGATAACCATTAAATTAGGGTCAGTTTTGCATTCCTTACTATTAAAATTCTGATCATATATTTAAGGAAAAATTCCTCAGGGGAAACTGTTTATGCATTAATGATAAATTGGAAACTTTCAGCAATATAAAATTAAAGGAATTTAAACCTAGAAATGTACGCTCAAATGTGTTCCTTATCCAAGATCAAAAGGTAAGAATCTGTTGCATTTTTAGAAAAATAACAGAGAATGGTATTCCATAAGCAACTTCAGTAATACATTCCACTGTTTAATGACCTTAGCTTCTGGAAACTTTCCCTTTATATATCTTTAACTTAAATCCTTCATTTTGCTTTATTCTAAGCGGAGATAAAGAGCAACTGGTCACCATTCTCTATTTACACTTGAAAGCTCATTAAACTCTAGCACCACAAAACAGCACCACTCAGGGGACACATAAATGACCTGACATTTTTCACTTTGGCATTTGCAGCAATTTAAGGCAGTGGGCTATTTGTTTTAGTCTTTGGCTGGGAGGAACTGCCAACCCAAACTCCTGGTCTTTAGGATCCCCCTGCCACATTCTCTGGACTTGTCAAGTGAACATAGATTAACAACAGGGAGGGCTCCAATCACAGAAATTCCAAAGAGAATCACTTTGATTATTTGGGTTCCAGGGGACCTGAACTTACTATCAACCAGTGATTCATCGAACAGCTACCAGTGTGGTACCACTGCCTCTTTTACTTCTAAACTTATTTGACACCATATATAAAAAGAGGGAAGAGGATAAAATCATAGTGAAAAAACAGTTTTAACAATACTTGGTCTGGGGAGTTCCCATCGTGGCTCAGTAGTTAACGAATCCTACTAGGAACCGTGAGGTTGAGGGTTGGATCCCTGGCCTCGCTCAGTGGGTTAAGGACCCGGCGTTGCCTTGAGCTGTGGTGTAGGTTGTAGATGCGGCTTGGATCCCACATTGCGGTGGCTCTGGTGTAGGCCGGCGGCTGCAGCTCCAATTAGACCCCTAGTTTGGGAAACTCCATATGCTGTGAGTGCAGCTCTGGAAAAGACAAAAAGGCAAACAAACAAACAAAAACAATACTTGGTCTGGCCTCACTCTGAAACAATCCCAGTAGTAAACAAAAAGCAGCTTTTTGAATTTATCTATATATTTCCCTTATATTCTCAGGTTTTAGTCAAGATTACACATAATCTTTCAGACTTCTTTAGTGTTTTATATGAAGTGTTTCTTAGGACATCATAAAAGTAATTGAAAATGATAAACTTTTGTGAAAAGGAGTGATATTTGTTTTGGATTTGTATTATCTTTGCCAAAATCATGAGAATAATCTAATGAAGTTTATCCAATTTAGGGACCAACTGGTGAGACTGGTCCAATAGGTGAACGGGGGCATCCTGGCCCTCCTGGCCCTCCTGGTGAGCAAGGTCTTCCTGGTGCTGCAGGAAAAGAAGGTGCAAAGGTACACTATGCTCAAGGAATTTTCTTGGCTGAAAACATCCATTTGCTTTTCATTGCAGCTCCTCATTACTTGTTCATAGATTGTCTAAATGTTGGCATAGTATTTACATGAAAGTCAGAAAGATGTATCAGTAAAACATTCAGTTTATTGTACTTCAAGGCTTGACTGAACAATATAGGAAAACATTCCATTGACCATAAAACCATCCATTTATATGTACTCTGAACTGTAGATAGTAGTCAGTTCATTTTAATATCTGACATTCCACACAGCACTCTCTTTATTAAATGGTATTCAGGCTTTACACACAGCGAGTAATCCCAGTTTTGTCTGTGGGAACATGTAGAAATTTCTCCTTATGATGGATGTGTGTTATATTCTTTAGGGTGACCCAGGTCCTCAAGGTGTCTCAGGGAAAGATGGACCAGCAGGACTACGTGGCTTTCCAGGTGAACGAGGACTTCCTGGAGCTCAGGTATGATTAACATATTCATAAAACATGTGAATGAAATTGCTTATTAGAAGCATTTTTTAGATCTAAATTAAATGAAGATTCATGAGTAATTAAGGGGAAGTATGTAAGCATATGCATTGATTGTCATAAGTCAAACAGCAATATATATTTGTGTCTGCAAACATTTCCTAACATTCTCGTTTTGTCAGTCATGCATCGCCTTCTATTAATATTCACTTCACATAGATTCGTTTTCTTTGCTTTCCCCCTTTTCCCAGGGTGCACCTGGACTGAAAGGAGGAGAAGGTCCCCAGGGCCCACCAGGTCCAGTTGTAAGTATGATTATAATAAATAGCCAGCTATCCATGCTTGCAAATTGAAGCTCTTCTTTCATTACTCTCATGCTGTGATCCCACAGTGTGCGGTTGAGAAAATAAACACATGTCAATCAAATCAGTCAATGCCTGGTTTCTACTAATTGCATGCTCTAATGAGTGCAGAAACAGAAGAGTTTAGATGATTGAAAATATTTACCACTGCTGTCAGGAGGTAGAAGGAGCTACGTTGCCTCTTACAATACCTGCGGTAATAAATTATATTTTGTCTGATTCTGACTGCTTGGTGAGACTTGAATGTTATCAAAGCTTATTAAAAAATCCCATAAATATGAAAGGCATATATCCATTTTGTATATTACCTAGAGTGCTTTTCTTAGTCAGTGTAACCTCATAAAATAATTGGCAAGTGAGTAAATATCAGATTTTGACCTCAGGTTTTTTTTTTCTTGAGAATACATATCAATTCCTCAGAAAGCAATAGATACAGCCTTATTTTTCCATAAATTTACCGTCGTTTTTATCTTGTCTTTATGAAGTTACCAATAACAGCCAGAATGCCAATTTTTGAGGTATCTTCTCATCCCCCATTTTTATTTCACCAATCCGAAAAGCTGAAAGTTGCCTTAACTAATCTCTCAACTTCCATAATATAACAAGTTGAAGTCAAATGAGTTCCACCTCCAAAATATTTCTGCGTGTCCCCTTTTCTTCATTTCCACTACTACCACCTTTGTTCAGTCCCTTTCCTTTCTCTCCTTGCTTAATACTGTCCTAACTTATCTCCTTGATGCCATTTCTTAGCCTCTTCAGTTAGTTTTGCCCACTGATTCTGGAGTTAAAGCTTAATACACATCCTTACCTATGCCATTCCTCTGCTTATACATATCTCGTGGTCCCATGCTGCCTTTGGAAACCAAATTTTTTGTTATGACCAACAAGTTATCTTCAAAACTTGATTCCAATCACTATCATCTATTTTATTTTCCTTAAAGCTTATGCTCTAATTCTACCAAATTTTTAACATATATTTTTATTATAGTTGATTTTCAATGTTGTGCCAATTTCTGCTATGCAGCAAAGTGACTCAATCATACATATATTTACATTCTTCTTTATCTTACTTTCCACTATGGTTTCCCAGGAAATTGGATAGTTTCCTGTGCTATACAGTAGGACCTTATTGTTTATCCATTCCAGATGTAATAGTTTCTACCCAATTTCTTAATTCATTGAACTTCTTGCTTCTCATACTCCCATGATTTTTTATGCTTTACGGAGAATATACTGTATACTTCTTCCAGGACACCCCATTTTTCTTTTCTCTGTCGGAAAAATTATTCTATCAATCTTTAGAGATCAGGCTTAAATGTTAAATCTCTCTAAAGTCATCTTTGGACAGTTTGCTCCCATTTCAGTTATTAGTGAAACTTCTTCACCCTCTGTGCTCTTCGTTATGACTTGTATTTTAAAAATTGCATTAGAGTATGATTGTTTCTCTCTCTCTTTAGACTGTGAGTTCCTTGTATTGAATCAAGAGGCTTTTTTATTTTGCTAATAGAAATGCTCCACAGTTGCTCACTGTGAGTTTATTTGAATGTAAAACCTATTCTTATCATAAATTAACATATCCAATTCTGCAGGCACCAACCAATTAAAATTGCTTCTCAGAGTTGCTGGGAAAGGAACCACACCGAAAGGAAAGACATGCTCCACAGTTATTAGTTCTTTATGCTTTTACTGTAATGGCTGTAAACTGTAGTGAGGAGGTTCATGATGATGACTCCTAATCCATAGCAAGTGCTAAACAAGCCTCAGTTCACTCCATGTAAAGCAGTTATGTACATGTGAAATTTGATTTTGAAATTTTTTTATTCCAAATTACCAAGATTAAAACAACATTTTTGATTTTTATGTTTGTAAACTATAATTTATTCAGAAAAACTTGTTCATGTTAATTCTTATTTTTTGAAGTTCAAGACTTGTTATGGATTTCCCTTTCAATTGATAGTAAAAAAAAAAAAAAAAGAAAGAAAGAAGGAGTGGTGACTTCTTTGGCAATAAAGAAGTTCTATTTTGATATTTGACACTGACATTGAAATATCAGAGGGAACTATCCAGTCAGTTGGCGAGAGACAATGAAATTGTAAATCATAAAGGATGAAGGCATGACTATCCTGCAGAACTCCATGGCTCTGTAAGAGATAGGACTGAATTTATATCAGTCTCATGTTAACTTTACCTGAGGGATATTGACCGAGTAATGGCAAATGCAGAACTAAAATTCATAGGAACATAGAGGGATGGAGATTCAACAGTTATTCATACTAACGGAAAAATATTTAAGTGGTTAAGTTCTCTGAGGAAAAAAAGATGTGAATAAAGAATGTAGATGGTAAAGGAAATAGAAAGGGGAAATGAAATTATTAAGAATATTATTCTTTCAACTCTTATGCTAAGTACTTGATGATTGTTATCTTGATTCTTGCAACCTGACCTAGCAGATATTATCTTTCCATTTTTAAAAGCAAGAGATCTGAGACTTAGTGAAGGTAAACACCTTGCCCAAGTGCATAGGCCTTTGCAAACAAAAATCCATAACACATGACATAGACTCATTTCCAGATATGTGATATGTGTATCTCTTACTTTGTAACCGTCTGCATAATAAAGTTCTCTCTCTCTCTGCAACTCTCTCTGTCTGTCTCTCAGTTTCAGTTTATCAAGTCCTCTTCGCCCTTCTCTATTTCGGTGAAAAATTCATCAGAAGGAAAAGAGTTATAGGAATGAACATTATAGCTTACTAGGCTTTAATATTCCTGTATGTGCTTTTTTAACCACTGCTTAATTTGAATAAATCAGAGATTAAACTGCTTAAACAGATGTACAGGTATTTATTAACCATAAATGTTTCTTGGTATACTATTGAATCCTTAACATTTTTTTATCCTGGAATACAATTCTCTCTCCCCCCTCTCCCTTTTTTTTGGTCTTTTTAGGCCTCATCCATGGCATATGGAGGTTCCCAGGCTAGGGGTCGAATCTGAGCTATAGCTGCCAGCCTGCACAGCAACACAACACAAGATCCGAGCCACATCTTAGACCTACACCACAGCTCATGGCAATGTCAGATCCTAACCCACTGAGTGAGGCCAGGGATAGAACCTATATCCTCATGGATACTAGTCGGGTTCGTTAACCAATGAGCCACAACAGGAACTCCTAGAATATAATTCTTAAGGAGAATGTTTGTGCTGTGTATTTCTAGAATACTGGAGTAATAATAAATTCTCACAAGACATCAGTGAACTAAAAAAAAACTAAAAGCCCTAATCAAGATTTTTATCAGCAGTTCTTGTTCATAGTAAGATTTTTGTGAAGTTTGTGCATGTCACAATTATGCACCTTAAACACTATACCCTTTCAATACTCTGACCCATACAATGCAAAATATGTTTAACAGTCATGCTTGTGTGTATTTATTTATTTATAGGTATATTTTGCATCCACTCTTTTTATTTATAATCCATTCAGTTGGAAACACAGGCCAGGTTATGTGCATCACATTGTTATAACAGCTTGCAGTAGTGGATTTAGTGAACTCTGACAGGTCTAACTGTGATGCCATTGGGTTGTATTTAGAGCAACTCTTATGTGTACAGTTGTATCAACAAAAAGGATCTTTTTGAGGATATGCAAAATTTTTATGCAGGCTCTTATTATGAATATCCTCAGAAAAAAAATCTCTTACTAATTGTAGCCTTAAAAGTATTTGTAGTTTCTTGAGCATTTAGCTGGCTTTAGTTTTTCTCATAACTGTTATGAAAATTAAATTTGTCTTTTTGCTATGGCTATGGAAATCATGGAGTCAAATTTGGGGCGCAATAGAGATGATGACTCCTTGCTTTATGGCTTTTTTTTATGACTTTTTGAAATTCAACTCTATACAAAAGCACATATGATGTATTTCAGTATTATCTATTATACTTTATCATAGTTACTTCCTTAAAATGCTGGGCAAGACCCATTATTTTGACTTCATAAACCATAGATGGATCCAATTGGGAATCCAAACCATAGACATCCAATTTGGAAAAGCCTTAGTCTCTAGGATTAAATTACCAGTATTGTTGGTCCTATTTTTTTGCCAGTAAAAAATTACTTCTATTTATTTTTCTTACCTAACATTTCTTATTTATATTCTTTTACTTATGTCTTCTATATAAGCCTCTAAAAGTCTTTTCTTATGAAAAACTATAATTAAATAAATATTTGACTAGGCCAATCTATTAAGCTGAAGTTTTCATGTTGTTTCATGTTTAATGGTTAATGAAGTTTTAGGTGGACATTTCCCACATACAGTTTATAGTTTACTGAGGAAAAATGGATATGAAATAGATAAAACGACATAGTAAATAATGAGCAATATATTAAAAGATAGAACAAAGGCGGCAAGGTGAAAACAATGATTTTTTCCCCAAAGGAATTATGTTGGAGTTAGAGCTATAAATGAAAATCAGCGTTATCTATGAGAAGCCAGGTTTTTTTTGTTTTGTTTTTTTGTTTTGTTTTGTTTTTGTCTTTTTGCCATTTTCTTGGGCCGCTCCCACAGCATATGGAGGTTCCCAGGCTAGGGGTCGAATCTGAGCTGTAGCCACTGGCCTACGCCAGAGCCACAACAACGCGGGATCCAAGCCGCGTCTGCAACCTACACCACAGCTCACGGCAACGCGGGATCGTTAACCCACTGAGCAAGGGCAGGGACCAAACCCGCAACCTCATGGTTCCTAGTCAGATTCGTTAACCACTGCGCCACGATGGGAACTCCAAGAAGCCAGTTTTTTATGTGCTAGGTATAGTCGAAGTGTTCATCACTGTTTGTCCTCTTAGCAAAGAACTGGTCTTTCAAGGTCACAGTTCTCTGAAGGTTTGGCTACTGGTATTGAATGTGTACTGAGAAGTTTTTAGTGCCCCTGCTAGAGACAAACAAAAGTATCCCAACAGGGTACTGTGACTTCGGGCTTCTAAAGTCTGGCAAAAACCAAGTGGTCACTGTATGCACGATGATGTACACAAGAGCTGGTAATAGGCGCCCATCAAAGCAGGGCATGTTTCCTGATCTCGGGGGGTTTACTCACTAAGTGAATGTCTTGATGCACACACACATAAGGCAGGAAGAAGCAAGGGGCTGAACAGCAAGAGAGGAAGGCAGTGCGACGTTTTTCTCTTATGTTGAACACAAACAGAGTTAACATTCTATATTTATGCTCATGCACAATATATACAAATATATTATGCAAACAAATTTTCCGATTGCACCTACCACCTATATTTTCAGAAAACAAAATCAAGGAAAATGTATTCCCTTCGTGATCCCTCCTCCATGCGTTCTTTTCTCATATGGAATCTTCATGTTGCCAACAGATATTTCTCTAAAAATGAGGCGGTGAAAAGAAATATCACAGTGTGCTAGTAAAAGCCCTCTGTCCTTAACAACCACATTTCATTTTTTTCCCCTGGGAGGAGTGGGAGTTCACATGGAGAATGTATATGAGAGGGGCCAGATACATAGCTGCTAAAATGTAAATGTCAAAGATTTCACAGCTGTGCAATATATCAGTCTTTATCCATTTCCAACGACTCTTATATCCTGACTCTCCCGTGATGATTCCCTTTTACTCTTTATGTGCTATTACTTCCTGTTGCCTCTACCCTTAGGATTTTAAATGCCCTTCCTACCATAGCTCCTATTTCTTCTAATTTTTTTTTTTCTACATCCTAGTGCAGAGAACCTTCTCTTCACTGGCTTTTACAAATTCCTCCAACAAGGGGCTAGACATGTTTTTAGAAGAATTACATGTATTGAATAAATGATCATGTGCTATTCTTTTTAAAATTAAAGCACATTTTCCCCATCGAGACTCAGGTAGACCTAAGGGGGCTAATTTGACATCCAATCAGGATAGGCAAATAGAGAAATGGTGAGGGAATCAATGACCAAAGACTGAGATATTGTAGGACTTTGACTCAATCATTCAGAATTTATGCTTTAAATTCTGGTAATCCTTGATATTTTTAATCTGAATTTTTAGCTTATCTAATCTAAAATATATATAATCCAGAGAATGAAAAATATCTTATACTAGTATTACCTTGAAGGTCAACTTGGCTTTAAAAAGAGTAGGGCAGACTTTTTTCTTTTTTGCTTTCTACTTGCGCAGCTCTGGTTCATAGAACTTGTGTTTATGTTTGTTCTCTCTAGTGGGCTGCTTTTTATCTGAATGCTGATGAGATGATTTCTCTGTTTACCTCTTTTACTTTACAAATGCGCCTCAGAATATGAAACAGGCAGTGAAAATCAGAGAAAGTCTTTACCTGGTGTTCTTCTGTGTGTGAAGAATTAGAGAAATAACCACTATTTTCATTGCTTCAAGCAAATTAACTGGTGCCATTGACTTTTGTTTCATTACCATTGGGAAGTTTAGGGAAAAGGGCTGCAGAAGAGGATAAAGCTAAGATAAATTTGAAGGTCACTGATTAGAGAAATGTAAATTCCTCCCTTTTAAAAATAGATAGGCATTCCTGTTGTGGCTCAGCAGATTAAGAACGAGACTTTCCTCTGTGAGGATGCAGGTTCAAGCCCTGGCCTCGTTTAGTGGGTTAAGGATCCCATGTTACCGCAAGCTATGGTATAGGTCACAGATGCAACTTGGATCCTGTGTTGCCATAGCTGTGTTGTAGCCTGCACCTGCAGCTCTGATTCCACTCCTGGCCCAAGAACTTCCATATGCTGCAGGTGTGGCTGTTAAAAGAAAAATAAATAAATTAATAAAGTAATTAATTATAAAAATAGATATTTTATACTCCTAAGTTGAAGAAAACAAATGACCTGTATGTAGTGGTTAATGTTGAATATTAAAATAACAATACTTCATGATATTATAGTGCTTATAATTCATGTAATTCCTACATACCTTTGAAAAGTTTTTAATTTTGCTATGTTCCCATTGCTATTTAAAATCACAAATTGGGGACATATTTCTATAGTTTTTAGCTTCTTTTTCTGTGAGTTCTTTCCAGTTAAGCACTTCTGGTGGATAAAAACATTTATGAGTGCTATAGAGAGATGAGTATACAGTTTAAATTAGGGTTAAAAATGTTACATTGTGGGAAAAATTCTACTTTTAACAGTATGGCCTTAGATATGCCATATACACTTTCACATCTTAGTTTTCTCTTCTATAAAGTTTCACCTCTGCAGTCATTTGAGATGGCATATCCAGTTTTGAAATATATAGCTGTTCATGTAGAGCTCTCTAACGTTGGTTGCATTAATGCTTTAAAGACAGATATTGTTCAAAAAACTTTAGATGTATCTATACATTAATGTCAAAAAGCAGGGGGTAAATTATTTCCGTCCCCATTTTATTGGCGAGAAAAGTGAGTGAAATGAAAGTTAGTTTGTTCCAGTGCAGGAAAGGAAAAGATCACACGTAGAGTTGATACATTTACCTAGGGCTTGCTGGGTGCCAGTAACTACTTGAAGTGCTGAAGATCAATTAAAAAAAAAAAATCTTACCCTTAAGAGTCTATCGTTACTCGTTTAACTTATGTTTAAACCCAAACATATTCATCTTAGATGTGATTGTTTATTTATCTGACAGTTAGAAAGCTCTCTGTTCTTCACTATAGTCAGTTATAAAGTAATTTAATAATTTTATATAACTATAAATGTCTACCCTTTGTGTGAAAAATGCAATTTTGCAATGTGAATTTCTCACAGGCTGATACTTGCCGCAATACGTTTTCTATTCCCAGTCAGTGTCACAAGAGAGTAAACTCTCACTGCACTTCTGTTGAATGTGTAAATAGGTTCTCTTTTTAATATCAGGTTTAACTTTTCATTTTTTTAAATGGAATTTCTTCAGTCATCAGTCGGGATTAAAGGATTCATAAGGCTCATTCTTTTAAAATTTGGCCTTGGGATATTTAAATAGGATTTGTAAGTTTGTAATATCATGTACTTAATCAATAGGTATCATCAGAGATTTTCGGCTTTCATTTATAGATGTATAAAATAAAATCATTCCAGAGCATGCTGTTATTAAAAATATCTAGTCATACAGAATGTTTGAAATAACTAATGGAAAATGGGATTGCAGTCGTACTGTAGGGCACAAATATACATTGGAAAAGTTTTGTTTTCATCTACAAAAACTGTTACATAGTTTTACATAACAGTTATATAGTTACATTTGTAGCATACATATGTACACTAGCTGTTATATAGTTAATGAGCTGTGACATGATCATGAGCAATATTTTAACTTCAAGAAGTCAAATTTGTTACTGTTAATTTTAATGCAGTTTTCACAAGCAAGTTGGCAATCTGAAATTTAATCTTAGGAATGCTTCCAGGGAGTATTTTAAATAGATAAACTTTGTAATAAATGCTGTATAAAATAGCTACAAAAATACATATTATCATTGGTTCAAATAAGTATTCTTTTTCTGCTTGATATACATGAAAATATGTGATTATTTTAAAATGTTAAATATATTTCACTATGAAATTAATAAGCATTCTTTTCATAAAACCACAAGTTATTTTCATGTAACTTAGTCATAATGCATCCAGTTAAGATAATATATATTTCTCTTAATTTTATACCACATCTTTCTATGGAAAATCTGCTTTCAGTTGATATTCTCCTACAAATTTGGGAAATTTCTATTGACTACACATGAGTACATTTAGGTATTAAATTTTTTAGCATATCCATTGTATTCACATGCTTTATAAAAAGACCAGAGCATCTATCTAATTGTATTGTGTTCATTATTCTTAATGATTACGGCATTCATACAGTAAATATTTATACTTTGGAAGTATTTATGGTGAAGCCAGGGAGGTATTTATAGGACAAAATTCAGTGCCAAATGCCACAATAATTCTTTCAGAAAATAATGGTAGAAAACCTCAAGTACAATCATAGACCGTGTAAGGGATATTTAAAAGAAAGCCTCATGCTTTACATTCTCAGAATAATCCATCTTTTGGGAGAGGAGGTTGTTGATCCTGAGCTAAAGAGTGGCTGGAGTTTTAACAGTGCAGGAAAAGACCAAAGAGCGACCAAGGTAGAAGACAAGTGTGACCAAGTCCTTAGAGGTAAAAATAGACATATTGTCGTGGACAGTAAGAGCGTATTTTAGGAGACAGTAATTTTCACATTGCAATTTGAAATATAAAGTACAACCAGATTTCTTGTGCATGTTTATAGGAATATTTTCCTGAGAAGATCAAAGATAAACATATTCTCAAAAAAATAATGAACTCAAACAATTTCAAATTCTGCATAAAAGAAAGGGATATTTAACTTTTAAAATTAGGGTTGGAAATAATGAAAAAGTCCCATAACATCATGTGTATTGAATAGGTCTCAGAATTAAAAATAATTCTTTGGTTTAAAATTAAACTGATAGGAGTTCCCCTTGTGGCTCAGAGGTTGTGACTCAATGGTAACAGACCCAACTAGTATCCATGAGGATGCGGGTTCAATCCCTGGCTTCATTCAGTAGGTTAAGGGTCCATCCTTGCTCTGATTAGGTCACAGATCCCGTGTTGCTATAGCTATGTGTGTAGACTGGCAGCTGCAGCTCCGATTCGACCCCTAAAAAGGCAAAAAACAAACAAACAAACAAGAAAACAAACAAAAACAAAAAAACCAGTAGTGACAAAGGGCAAATATTCAAATGAATTGTATAACATACTTCAAATGAACTATATGCCTGTCACAGAACAACTATTTGGACAAGAGATAAGCATCATCATTAATTCCTTTAAGTTTTCTCATTTAGAAAGTGTTCAACCAATATGAACTTGTTCTGGTAGAAGTGGTCTTGAAGGGCTTCTATCTTTTCCTAATTATTAAAATTTAGCATAATATTGGTGAACTCTGGTGATACAAATGATCAGGGAATTTTTTCTTTACCATTTATGAAGTACTCAGGAGGATGCTATGTGTGCATCAGAGCACATCAGCTAGACCCTATGTCTTATGACCTTTACCTGAAAAGTAAGCAAGTTGTACAGGAATTCTATGTACTGCACAATAATTGTTTAGTAGAGTCAATAACTGTAAAATAAGAAATTCTCTTAATAGACAGTTCTGTTTTCCAGTGAGTCTCCCCTTTCATCATTCTGGTCTCATAGCTGTCAACCTCAATACAGTCTAATGTGATACCTTCTGTGGGTAGTCTTTGAAAAGGTGGGGTTTAAATTTAAAACAGTATTAAAAGAGAAAGATTTCATGGTCTGACATACCAAAATTGCATCTCTTTTTGTAGAGTCAGTTACATATAAAATATTTCCACTATCAAATGCCCACTTCAGATTTCATAATGATAATGAGTAGTAATATTTTGTGAGATTTTACAAGTAAAATGTTAAAACAAAAATGTGTTAGTTACCTTGTATGCACATTGATCCTCGAAAAATCAGATTTTCAGGTAAACTGTTTACCTTTAGGTATGATAGTGATTCCTGAATAAAACAGAATCATCCCAGTCACAATGTATGTTGTCTTCTGCTTATATTTTAACCAAAAAAAAAAAAAAAAAAAAAAAAAAAAAAAAAAAAGGAGTGCTTTCATTACTGAACTTTTTCTCCCTCTCTCTCTTTTTGGTAATCCCAGGCATATCTTTGCATCCCTCTCAATTTCAGGGTCCTTGCTCTTGCTCTCTTTTTCCTCCTTCTCTCCCTCCTTTCTCTCACATTGCCTAGCCTCATCCCTCCCCTGCCCTCCTCCTCAACCTCCAGCCTTCCATTCTGACTTTGCTCTCTCTTATACGAAGAGAGAGATCTTTGCATTCCCTCCCCTTTTAGGGCTATGCTTCTTGAATGTAGAACACTTGGAGGAGTCTCTTCTTACTTTCATCTTCTGCACTGACCTGGGAATATTCATCTAAAATCACCACCTGGTTAACAGACATGCCACTCGTGGCTGACTCTTTTTCATAAAATATTGTTAAATTAAAAATAATATTTGGACAGAGATTCAATGTTTATTTTCTAAGATACTAACTGAAGCTGTCCTTTGAATCCTTTCTTTTTTCATATTTGAAGTATGTGATTGGTAAATACTTAGTTTTCACACAACTCTTGATTAGTTATTAGTACCAATTCCTGAGTTTGTTTTAAAAATCTAAACTTATTATAGTGTAGAAATGCCACTTTTTATTTATACCAAGTTCAAATTTCCTGATTTCTTTAACCATATTTTTGGTAAAGCTTCTTCAAATTCTTTTTATCTCCTAAGTTTAAGCTACCCTATAATTAAAACAACCGTAACAGTGGGTTATTTAGTCCTAAAACAAAGAAAATGAGAGGCCAAATCACTTATTCTGGTGTTTCTCTGAAGTTGTTCCCAGTAATCTCAAATCTGTATCCTCTTCATTCATTTTAATTGCTTTAATATTCAGATACCTCACAAAACAAAACAAAACAAAAGTACTCTATGTAGCTTGTGAATTTAGCCATAAAAATAATTGATTCAGGAAATTAAATAGTAAATATTGCCATAATCCTTTGTCATCAAGGAATTGTTCCATAAAATTGAATAGGTTCTGAATTTAAAGAAGTTCTGATTAAATAGTCCCTGGGCATCACTGATGTCTTCATTAGAGAGAAGCAATGGGTGGTGTTGTGAAGAAAGCAGGAGTCCAAGGTCAGGGTTGCTCTTGACTGGTTCCCTGTTTATGAGAATGATAGTTTATCTCTGTGAGCCACAGACTCCTCATCTTGCAAATGGGCATGCTACAACTGTACCATCAACCCCACACAAGTTCTGTGAGAGTAAAATGACCAAATAAATGTGAAACAGATTTTTAAATTGTAAAGCACTACCTCAATACAAATTGTTGTCATTAGTCATTATCATTGTTCTTATGTTCATAATAAGTTCTCTAATAATAATAAATAGTTCTCTAGCTAAAAAATATGAATGAGAACAAAGTCAACAATTCATATTTGTTTAATACAATAATATCTAATTACATAGGAAGAATAATATTAGAAAATAGATGTGAAAGTAGTGTATTTTCTGGCTTTTATACATCATTTCTTTTGAGTTTTAAAAGTATGATGTTATTTATCTAGACTTCTTAATTATTAAAGAAAACTGCTAAAAATCATATTTTCTAGTATTTTACATCCTGAAAGGTAATTATATGTTATCACTTAGCCATCCATCTCAGAATCTAACCCAAAGACAATATTCCTCTTATCTTTCATTAAATGAAATTGGAAATGCTAAACAGATTTCACTTGAGCTTCACATGACTTAGTACACCTATGTTTGCATTTCTTTTATTCCTACTTTATTTAATGTTTTCTTAGATTTTTGATAGAGGTAATTAATAGGAAGGCAGTATCCACTCTTTTTTTATTTTACATATTATATATTTAAAGCAAATTAGTTGAAAATATATGGCATCTATTTTGAAACTCAGTTGGACATACCTGATCAAATGTGAATTATCTGGTTAGTGTTCATAATAAAACCCAATGGTCCTTACAGAACTCTAAAATAAATTTAAGGACTTATTTTCTGGGAAAAAAGCCAAACTGTGGGGTAGTTATTATAGAACTTTATTATGTAAAAGTTATATTTGTACTTCAATTCAGTGACAATTTCTGAACTCATTTTTAGGACTTGAAATTGTGATTCAGCAAGTTTGAGGGGGAGTCCAGAAATCAATTTTAAAAATGCTAGTCTAGAAAGTGTATTCTGCCAATCCGTAAGAATATAGGGAGAAAGAACAATTATGAACACTTAAATGAAAAAAGATAACATCCGTGAAATATTAAAGATATATAATGTTGAAATATTTTTCATCTTATCATTATTTGCTAACTTTAGTATCTGTGCTTAATATTGGGGTTAGAATTTAATATTTAAAGTTGTGAGAACTCTTTCTGTCTAAGATCTTAAGATTGTCTAAAAGTGATTTCCATGCAAACTATAATATTCCACAATTATATAGGTGATTCTTAAGCCAGTATCACTTTTTCATCATTGATAACAAAACATCTTTATTTCCCCTGTACTAGGGCTCACCAGGAGAACGTGGATCAGCAGGAACAGCTGGCCCAATTGGTTTGCCAGGGCGGCCGGGACCTCAGGGCCCTCCTGGACCAGCTGGAGAGAAAGGTGCTCCTGTAAGTAATTTCAAGGAGGAAATATATTATACTGCCACTGTGCACAAGTTATTACTTTTTATTCAAGGATATTAGCTCTTCATACTCCACTGCATTCTTTCTGCATATCTGCCTGGCATATAAACACACTTTTTGTATTTATAATACAAAAAATTTCAAATTCAATTAAATGAGATGACATTTTTCCACACTCTATGAAACCCTAATATCTGTGAGGGAGTTGGATATTATTAATGTAAAAGACTTCTGATTTTGTTCCTTAAAAGATAAAATTGGACTTTTGATTAAAACTGTACTTTGCTGCTTTATATTAGAAGGATGTGCACTTTTCACTCCTCTTGTAATACAACTTCATTTCCAAACACTTTCCTAGTCTGTGAGTGAAACCCATAAAAGGTGGTTGCCCTTCTCATGTAATTTAAGTTCTTATCTATAGTGAACGAGATGGAAAACATCTAGTGAATTATTTTATATTTATTGTTTTTAAATTTTTATATTAAAATAATATGGACTATATTCTATTCCTTGGGTTTACGTATCATTGTCAATATTTCTTCCCGTATTTTGTTCCTGTTTCTGACGTAATCATATTAGTTTACTAAAAAAAAAAAAAAAAAAAAAGCAGTCTCTCATTCTCCAAAGTTAAAATGCAAACTCATTCAGTAACGTATATAAAAATTGCTGTAAATGTATATAAAAAATACTCAGAGTAAATGTATGAGTATTCAGTAAATGTATATAAAAATACTCTTAGTATGCAAAAAAATGAGTTCCATACTTTTCTGTATATATAAGTCTTGACACATGCAATCTAGTGTAAGCCTATAATCTTAAAAATACTTTTTTATCACTAAGGCCTTAATTTTAGCAAGTTGAGTCAGATTCGCAAATTGCTTTCATTGTCCGTTGACATTACTGTTTGTGATTTTTTTAAGTATTTCCAAATTAAAATAACTTTTTCTGTAATCCATTATGTTTTAGAAACATTTAGAATATTAGAATAGCACCATGCTACCTGTGTATAGAATTTTTAGGGTGACAGAAAAAGCTCTTTTAACTGGTGAGGCCTTTTTTAAGCAATATATTCCCAGCTTAGTAAATTTGTTGGAAATTTATACATAACTTTCTGTGATGTTAAGAGACAACTGTGAAAACATTTTTCTTTTTCTGTCTTTTACAATTTCTGTAATTTCCAACCAACCTCAAAAACTAAAGATTTATCTGTAAAATTTTTATAGTGTACCATGCGCTGGGAGGGGATAGAAAAGACATAGATTCAGGCCCTTTCATGCAGGTTCATTAAAAAATCCAGAGCGCCCATTCTTGGCACAATACAATGAAGAATGTACAGAGAAAAAGAATATGCACTGCACTGTATACAAATTGAGAACATGCTAATTAGAGAAGACAAGAATTCTGTGCTGTTAATCAAATGTTGGGTTTTCCAGTGGTTAAATACCTTGACCAAATGAAGACAGTAAAATACTGAAACAAAGACAAGAATATGGTAAAGTACTGAAAATGATAGTAAGTTGCTTTGGTGAGATAGAAAGTTATTGACAGAAGCCCTTGAAGAGCTAAGTTAAGGGTTTTGTTGGTGATTGATGGAGTTATGAGTAGGAAGGGAAAGAGGAATCCTCTGCTCATCTTCCTGTCCTCTCTCCACTGTTCCCATCACCAACAAAAACTCCAAAATGTTCTTTTATTTAACGAATTGTTATTGAGAGTGACCAAGTGCTGGACACTGTGTTAGGTAGTATTTTCGAAGAAGGGATCTACTGAGGGGTTGTAGCATAAAATGGTTATGGGAGTGCTGGGTGAAAGTGCCCATAGACCTCTGTGCAGAGGTTTGGTAAAAACCAGTGGACACATGGGTTACTTTTTTCCAAACCCAAATGTAAGTTTTGGATTTTGACTCCTCTGAGCAACTTGGATTATAAAGTGTTATGTAACTATCAGTAGATCAAGGCTCACATAAAGAAAGAGAAGACAAGATGGGGTCTGTGAAAGACAAGTTCTTGGTCCACTTACCTACCAACCCACTTTCTTGGAAGGGAGAAAATGGAAAACAAGACCCATGAATGTTCACATGACTTATGGCAATACGTGCAGCCTAATATGTATCCCCAAAATAATTAATCAGATAAGAACCTCAGGGGGATGGGGATACTGGAAAGCAGATAAGGGAAAGAAACCTAAAACATCTCTAACTACTTGCATTGATAGAAATATTTTGATGGAAAGAATGATTCTTGAGGAAAACTATTAATTCTTGAGGAAAACTAATAATTGTATTGGATTCAAGGACACAGGTACATAGCTGTATTATCAACACAGCTGTGTCAATAATGTATCTATTTGAAAGAAGGGTGTAGAAATGGAAAGAAAAATGCTGAGTCTAAAATGCAATGAAGGCAACATATTAACTATAAAATGGATTAGGCAATAGTAGGTGGAGATTAGAGAAAAAATTATTTATAGTTTTGAGCATGTGTAAATATAATTGGAGAGAGAATGATCTTTGTCAGGATTGCAAATCTTGACACTATTTAGAAGAAGAGTTATGTAGGAACCATGTCATTGAATCCTCATTTGATGCAATCTTGAAAGAGGAGAATAAAGATCTGGACTCACCCTTGAGGGAGAATCATAATGGTGGGGATTTTGAAAGGATACAGTGAGAGAGAGAGTACAAGAGTCTATGCGTGATACAAAATATATCCAGGGCCACACCTCTATGTACAGCAAGAGATGAAAGAGTCTCCTTTGTTGAATATTGTAAAAGATCAAAAATACTGAAAGTTGAGAACAAACAGTAAGAGAGATCAGGGTTTGGCCAGCTGGGTGTTCATGACTTTAGGGTAATCAAAGTTCGGTTCAAAAAGAAGGTACATGATAAGGTGTGGAACAGGTATATTCCACTTGGGCTTGGGGCTAAAAGAATTAATTAAGCCTTGGAGCTAAAAGAATAGTGGGTCAGGGGTGGAAGTCCTAGCAGAACTGAATGTATTTCCTCTGATTATTATTGTGATGCACATACATTTACCTACTTCACAGATAATAAGGAAAGAATCAGTAAAAAATGAGAAAGTTAGGGAGCTAGAGTAGACCAAGACTGCTGGCTTTGAGCTGATCAAAATTGGATTGGGAGCTCAGTTCTCTTATTAGTTCATGATTTTGGATAAGTTGTTTAACACCTCTAAACTACTGTTTCCTTATCTCTTAAAAGAAGATAACCACAATATCTTGTGGTAATTAGACGAAATTGTAGTTCTGTATCACTTTGTAGGATCATAACAATGATTGTTCAGTGAATAATTATTGTCCTCCTCCTCATCGTCATTGTGTGTGTCAGCCAGAGTGTTGTCATTATGATGATTAATTAATAGCTAGAAAATAAATGCATAAATTAGCTTTTGAGAAAGGGGGGGTGGATTCTATGAGCTATAAAAAGTTGAGGGCATGGAGGCAGGGTAAATATGAGGTCATGCCAACTCGAACATAGGATAAGGGAATGGGTGGCTAATCCTATCAATTTTAAGATTCAGCTATTACTATTAATGAAGAGGTAGAAGTGATGAAATAAAAGCCGCTTAAGGAGAGATGGATTGTATTTCTGGTAGTCCTTGGGTCCTGGGCCAAGACATACATAGTGGAGGAAGAGTTTATCATCTTTCAGAATGGTGCATACAGAATCTAAATGTACAGTGGTATAGATAGGTTGAAAATTTTTTCCTGACTCCACACAGACCAGAATCAGAAGAAATAAACAAACAGCAAGTGACTCCTAACTAGTGATTATGTGTACTGTGATGCGGGCAGATAAGAATTAGTCTGTTTTATTAACGGATAGTCTCATATAAAAGAATCAATATTTAGAGTTCAGGTTCTCAAGGGCTCATGCATTAAGGAGAAAGATCTGAATCAGCTGATGTATTCAAAAATGATAAACTTCAGTGTGAATAGCATAGCATATTTTATGAGTAGGATAGGTTTGAGAAGTTGCAATATTTAATTTGAAGGAAATAAAAGGTCTCCAGGGTGACATTGGTGGTATGTGTTAAATGATAATTATGGCACAGTTTTGAAAAATAAGTTTGTATGGAACCCGATAAAGTGATAAATCACAGTTAACAAGTTAACTTTGGTTTATCGATATTTATTTTGATTTTCATTAAACAATTAACTAATTTGACAAATATCCCTTAAAAGGCTACCCTGAGCTACACACCAGGGAGATACAATGTGATACAAAAACAGACAAGAGTTTCTGCCCTCACACAATGTATTGTCTGATAGGGCTTATATATAAGCAATATCACAAGGTACATGTATGAAACAAATTCTGGCTAATGATATAAAGAAATGTGCTGGTGTGTGTCAGTGCGGAAGCTGGAATCAGAGCTTTTCCTTAGATAGGGCATTGATGAGGGAATGTAAGAGATGAGGAGGAATTTAGGTGACGGGTCCTCCTAGGGGCCTTCCAGGCCAGGTGAACAACATGTGCTCAGGCCAAGTGGCAGGAAGAGTATCAGGTTTAACTGCAAGTAAGGTCTAAGGGGGTTGAAGTGCAGAGAGAAAGAAGAGGCTGGGTGCTGCTGTACAGGTCATAGGAGCCAGGTAACGGTAGACCATGTTAACAGCTTAGTCATTAGCTTAGGATTGGTAGACAAGTAGATTGTCCAAAGAATGTTGGTAAGCTGATCTGATTGTCTCTCTGGTTACAGCACAGGGAATATTTTGGAAATAAGAATAGATGTGAAAAAGGAAGGGGGTTATTTCCATAGTTCAAAAGAAGGCTACTAGTATTTTGGGAATAAGCTGATAGGTGGTGGAGATAAAGTGAAGTCAGTATATTCAAGAGATAAAACTCGGTCATTGTAAAGAGACAGGAGGCGATGGAGGGAAGGAAGTGGGTTGAGGAGCAGGATAGTGCAAAGATGGGAGCTAGTAACATGGATTCCCAGCTTGTATAACAGAAGAAAACCACTGGTGCAACTAGGAATGTGCCTTGTGTGAAACTGATGAAACCTTGACTATCAGGAAATGATTTATTTAAGCCCTTAAAGGATTTTTTTTTTTTTTTGCAACTTCATTATCAAAGCACTGTTTTTTTGTTTGTTTTTGGTTTTTTTGCCATTTCTTGGGCCACTATCAAAGCATATGGAGGTTCCCAGGCTAGGTGTCGAATAGGAGCTGTAACCACCAGCCTAAGCCAGAGCCATAGCAACTTGGGATCCGAGCCACATCTGCAACCTACACCACAGCTCATGGCAACGCTGGATCCTTAACCCACTGGGTGAGGCCAGGAATTGAACCCGCAACCTCATGGTTCCTAGCCGGATTCGCTAACCACTGAGCCACGACGGGAACTCCCAAAACACTGTGTTTTAAACTACACAAAATAGCGAGATTTTAAAAGAAGAAAATAATGCCCTTGTCAAAAAATAAACAAAAAATTTAAAAAAGCTAACAGCCTTATCATTTTGAATCAGTGAAAGCCACAATGAATCAAAATATCAAAATTTGGAAGAATTCATGAAACATTTGTTAAAAATAGAGATTACACATAAAGCATATTGTAAAGTTGGGCATATGAGCAAATGCATTTTGTGTTTTTTTATGCTAATAGTCAATGCCCAGCTATTTCAGAGGCAACACAGAAGAAAAGTAAAGGCTTGATGAGTTTTGACAAGTGTCAGGCACCTATTTATCAATAGATATACTTGATTTGAAAATGAGTGATTGAAGGAAAAATTCTAAGTTGAGTCTTAATTACTTTTTGTAAGCCATAACTTGGGATTCATAAATTGTTGATGATGATATTATTCTTAATCACAAAGGAATGTAGGGACCTTTTGTGTTACCATTTGCTACTGGAAAATATATTTGGGGGGGGGGAGACTTTAAAGCAATTTCCTTGTCAAATTTGGAAGCCAGAGTATGACTGTTGTAGCTGCACTTAAAAATTGTAACAAATAGCTAACTAACCTACAGGTTTCTTACGGTAAAATAATGACCTGTTGGATTTCAGGGAGAAAAAGGTCCCCAAGGTCCCGCGGGGAGAGATGGCGTCCAAGGCCCTGTGGGTCTCCCAGGGCCTGCAGGGCCTGCTGGGTCCCCTGGAGAAGATGGAGACAAGGTGAGTGTTCTGTATGCATGTTGGTACATCTTGTGAAAAAGAACTTTTTTCTCAAAATCCTAGATTGAAGCTTTTCTAAGATTAGCTGCTGAATCTAAAGATATCTTTTCCAAAGCTTCATACGGCTTCCTTGTGCTCAAGTTTTATTTTAGAGGTGGAGAATTAGCATAATTCCATGAAATAGGATGTGGGATGTAAACAAGGTGAGAACAATGGTAGTGAGAAAAAATAGATGCTAAAATTGCTGACCTGTTTTTAAATATATGTTTCTGAATTAAATGTGAAATTAATTTGATTACTGGGATACATTTCGTCATAATGGCTTTGATATGGCAGAGATAAAATTTAAGAATCAGCTCAATTCGTATTTGATAATATGATAATTCTCTATTTTTTTTTTTTTTTTTTTGTCCTTTTTGCCCTTTCTAGGGCTGCTTCCCATGGCATATGGAGGTTCCCAGGCTAGGGGTCTAATCAGAGCTGTAGCCACTGGCCTACACCAGAGCCACAGCAACGCAGGATCCAAGCCACATCTGCGGCCTACACCACAGCTCATGGCAACACCAGATCCTTAACCCACTGAGCAAGGCCAGGGATCGAACCTGCAGCCTCATGGTTCCTAGTCGGATTCATTAACCACTGCACCACAACGGGAACTCCATTCTCTATTTTTTTTTACTAACATATAAGTAAAGATTCTAAGCTCTTGATTTTGAATGTATAGCTTTGAATGTTTTTGTGTTTGAATTTAATGTTATCTTCTAATATTATTGTGAAGTGATATAACAAAATTTGTTCACCAGTGCTCTGATAATACATAGCATTTTAACAGTTGGAAAACTAGGAGAAAAAGCAATTTTTGATTAATGTGCAATTATATTTTTATGTAAATCAATGTATTTCCATTATGCATGTAGAATGATGATATTTCAGACAGAATTGATTTTGTGAATTAAAAATCTAGCTGCAGTATTCCTTAAAGTTCAGTTGACTTTTGTTTGTCTATATTTTAATCAATACTAAAAGCAGTGTTAGTCAATACTAAAAAGTGATAAGCAGACTTTTCCAGTTTAAACAGTAACATGAAATTCTAGCAAGTAGTGACATTCAAGTAAAATTTAATAAAATGATAGTGATGACAATGCAAAGGCAGCAATGGCATATTCAAGATAAAATTTAACTCAAATCTTTCAAATGCAGGGTGAAATTGGTGAACCAGGACAAAAAGGCAGCAAAGGTGACAAAGGAGAAAACGTGAGTTTCCTACTTTTTATTGAGGAGCTGTTATTCATTTAACTCCATTTGCTATTAACCATGGAAATTTTTTCATAGTACTACTTACCTATCTGAAGAGGATATAATGTTAATACTATATTACCTCTGTGGTAACTATTCAGTTTGAGGCTCTGTCAATTTTAATGAAACCTCTTTTCAAAGCTATGTGTTAAGAAATTCAATAATTCCAAAACCTAAGAGCTGCAAAATGAAACTAAAGCATCAGCAATTTTACCCTCCATCATGTTTGCATCATTAGTTCAATTACCATATGGTTTAAAGGCAAATGATGTCTTAATGTTGTTATGAAAAGGATTTTGTTCTAGTGGAAACCTAAAAGGGCCTCAGGCATCCCAGTGGTCCCTGAACCACACCTTCAGAGTCTATGCTTTAAGCACTCTTCCCAGTGTGTGGCAGTTTTCAGAAAAATAGCAGTATAACCCAATAGCTCGTTTTAGTGTCTGGATCTTTTATAGGCCTGCTCAGTTATTTGTATAGAAAAAAGGACAGTGAAGAAGAAATATTTATGCATGTAAGACTCAGAAAACTACTGAAATATGTTGCTCAAAATAAAGAGTTCTCATGTACTTAATATATAACACTGAGATGGTATGTGTTTACATATGAAGAAGAATTTTGCATTTTCATATATCACTACATTCTGTCTGTATAGAATACCTCACATCCTGTTTTTCATTTGGAAGGAGGCATGTAGATCAATTTTTCATGTGCTCTTTCTGACCCACACATATCTCATTAAAGAAATCTGGTAGTTTGAAGATTTTCAAATATGAAACTTCAAGATGATTTATATTAGCATAGAAATCCATTTTTCAACATCTGCAACATTACAGAGGAGAATGCTTTCAATAACTGCCAATTTAAAATTGATTGCAAGTTTGCAAGTCTGAGTCTCAAGGAGTAAAATAAATAATGGTTGACTGCACTAAATGCAAGAAACTTTTTTTTACAAAGTGTAGAGATGCTTAATAGATTTTGATCGACCAAATGTTCCGCCCTACATAGGTGAGGCTCTTTGGGCTTCAGTTTCAAAATTACCGATTTTTACCTCACTGCAGGGTCCTCCCGGTCCCCCAGGTCTTCAAGGCCCAGTTGGTGCCCCTGGAATTGCTGTAAGTATTTGTCTTTGTTCAGCAAATCTAAATCCTCACCATCCTCTCATTAAATTTATGAACTGCCACATAACCAGTCGATTTCATGTGGTCATAAGTTTGTTTGGATGCTTAACATTGATTCAAGTTTAAATTATCTAATATCCAAGCTGATCTTTATAAACAAAAAACACTGTGACTTCAGTGAAAATATATAATAAGCCATTGAGAAGTGCTTAATTTGTAGGAGATTCTGAACATTGTTTTTCCCTTATTTGATAGCTTTACCTCACTTGATATACATGAGAAAATCAAAATTAGTCATATTCCGGAATCAAATAATGTAAGCTGAACAAAAAATGGTGTGTTTGCAGCAGATAATGGAATTTTTTTTTTTTTTTTTTTTTTTTTTTTTTGTCTTTTTGCCTTTTCCAGGGCCGCTCCTATGGCATATGGAGGTTCCCAGGCTAGGGGTCAAATTAGAGCTGTAGCTGCCAGCCTACACCAGAGCCACAGCAACGCGGGATCTGAGCCAAGTCTGAGACCTACACCACAACTCACGGCAACGCCAGATCCTTAACCCACTGAGCGAGGCCAGGGAGCAAATCCACAACCTCATGGTTCCTCGTTGGATACGTTAACCACTGAGCCACGACGGGAGCTCCAGACAATGGAAATTTAACCTACTTTTTACTGGGTTATTTGTAAATAGACCATCTTTGATTAAATTAGAAATGGCTGTATTTTTGTGACGACTTAGAGCAGAATGCTGATGTTTCCCGTTTGTGATCATTTTCATTGCTCTTCTCCAGGGAGGTGATGGTGAGCCAGGTCCCAGAGGCCAGCAAGGGATGTTTGGACAAAAAGGTGATGAGGGTGCCAGAGGTTTCCCAGGACCTCCTGGTCCCATAGGCCTTCAGGTAAGAGGTTCTCGGGATCGTGTACTCTGCTCTTTCCACGCACATGGCACACCAGGTTTTCCGGTGCATGTAAAACGAGCAGCTTTGCTTTTTTCAGTGTAGGAATTGGGGTACAATGTTTAAATATAATAACTGTTTTCCTTAAACATATATCTGAACTTTAACTGCTTTTTATCAACTATTCTTAATTTTTCTGAAGCTGCATCAGCCCTGGTTTCTGTTTCTGAGTTTCTTTGAGCCCCACCTTGGGGGCACTACCTCCTTCCTTCACTCTCATTGTTTTTAGAAAATGAGCTACAACCTTCTTTGAGTGTGGTAGTTACAAGTCAGATATTAGAAGGGTTCTTTCACATCTCTCATAGAAGGAAATTAGTGCTCCAGGTACCTAGCAAAAATTAAAAGCCTTGTGAAAAATAGAATACTATCGATAGCGACAACCAATAGAAACTGCCAACAGTAAATGTTAAAAAAAATAGGTAAATTAACAGTAAATTGGTCATTCAAAATAACATTAAATTTAGAATTATAATTTGTATTTTATGAAACATTCAGGAAAGGAAGTATCAAGATGTAGGCTATTGAAGGCAAGAAATTTTCATTCAAATATGGTTAACAGCTGGATTTTTAGGCAAAGCATTGCACAGTAGGCATCTCCTGTTCTGAGTTGTTTTTCCACCCCTCCATGTGATGTCAACTGCTTCCTACAAATTTTGGAAATATCTGGCTTTCTTCTTTCACTTGCCTATTCAATAACCTAGGGACCCTCTCAAAGATTATAAAATTTGTTTTAAATGATATCTGGGTGCCATATGGATATTAGTTATGCCACATTAGTAAATTTAGAAATGACTAAATTAAATCATCTGGCTCATTGTACTTAATATTTTGTGATGTTATAGACACGTAAATAAAAGTTGTATTTGTACAAATTTTATTTTTGTTTTTATTTTCCTAAGTCATGGAATATTGGTTTTTAATATTAAATATTATGTATATAATTATACAAGTTCACTACAGAAATATAATTATATTGTCATAACACTCAATGTTTGTCTTGAGTGACATCAAGTGAACATGGTATTATAATTTTCTACTTTTATTTTAATGCCAAAATAATCCCTTTTCACCTTGGAAAATGTAAAAGCTTCACTTTCACATTTATGTTTAACTCTTTTTGTACTTACTACATAATAATAAATAAGCAATCTTGGGTAGTATATATCAGTATGTATGGCACATATTTGACAATAAGGCATTAACAATTAGATTGCCCATGGATATATTATCATTCATTTTCTGCTTGTTCAGTGATTACTCTGAATTCAATAAGGTTGTAATTTAGAAATTTAGTTCACATGATTAAAAAAGATGCTTGGTAGCTTATATTTACAAAATATTAAATTAAAATATTTCCACAGAATGAGAAATGTGCTCTTTGATGAGGGTGACTCAAGAAATCTTTTCACTAAAAAATTGATTATATTTTCCCATAGCTACCTCTTTAAATCAGAAATGTGTAAAGATGCTAATGTAATTAACACATTCACAATCACATTGGCAGCCTTTAATTGAGTCTTCATGGCAGAATAGATGTTAGCAATTATAATAGACATAAATAATAATAGTCCAATACTCTGGTTAAATGACTTGATTTTTCAATTTGATGTTTTCTATTTGCATATGAAGGAGACATATAGAATGAGAACTCATTTTTTTTTTATTTCATCACTTAACAGACAGACCCTAGAACAGAATCTCTCCATGAATAGATTACTCCCTAGGAAAAAGCCAGGACATATGAAAACTGAAACACTGGAGTGCCATTTTGCACATTCAGTTCCTAGAACAAGATAATTTGACTTTCTATTAATTTTAATAAGAAGAACATTCTGTCTTAACTAGAACTATAAGCAAACTTCATAAAAAAGGAATATTTCAATCCTTTACTATTGGGAGGTTTCTTTCTTTTTTTCATTTTTTTTTTTTTCTGTCTTTTTGCCATTTCTTAGGCTGCTTCTGCGGCACATGGAGGTTCCCAGGCTAGGGGTCGAATCAGAGCTGTAGCCGCCGGTCTACGCCAGAGCCACAGCAACACAGGATCCGAGCCGCGTCTGCGACTTACACCATAGCTCACAGCATCACCAGATCCTTAACCCACTGAGCAAGGCCAGGGATCGAACCCGCAACCTCATGGTTCCTAGTCGGATTTGTTAACCACTGAGCCATGACGGGAACTCCTGGGAGTTTTCTATTGAACTAATATTAGGAATAATCATATGCATAAATAAAATAGATGGCAGTGTAGAACTGGGCTTGTTACAGAAATAAAAGACAAGTATGAACTAATATTTATATACATTCAGTTGGGGGATCCCAAATTAGATGCATTCTATACTGAAAATAGTGGAAACCTGAACAAAAGATAAGGAATGTGGTTGTTAATTATTTGATATTTCTAAGAACTTAATTATGTTAATTTGTAATGCATACTACTTATGAAGTGAACTTAAAATGAAATACTTATTTCATCTGTGTTAAAATCTACTTGCTATTTAAGAATTTAAGTTCATGTAGTCCATCAGTGAGCTTGACTCTCTTAGATTGTGAATCTTGGAATCTAAAATTTTAGCTATCTCTTCCAGGTAATTTTTAGGCAGGCTAAAATCTGAAACACTACCTGCATATTTCCTCTTAGGAACTTCAGTAGTAATTCTAGAAGCTAGTGATTACTATTTGGGAAGTACATATAACAGGCTATTTTCCTAGACATCTAACTGACATATGAGAAAAAAAATAAATGAAATTCTGGTATATGTTGTCCATTATAAATCAGTAATTTCTCTTTCCTCATAAAAAAATGGATATATGGAACATTAAAAAAGTTTACAAATATACTTGGTAAAGTACCCTGTCTCCAAACTGAGAGTCAGTCATATGGAGTTGGTAGATCACAAAAACAATGTAGTGGATTATTACTAGCCTTTAAAAAATGAAGTATAGGGAGAAGGGAAAATAGAACAAGAATGTCAAAGATCGTCCTCTATTCATTAAACATAAGTATTACTTTTTCAAACTCATGTTTAGCTATTTTGCATGTGCACGTTTACTAGGTAATAAGCAAAATATATTGATTGCTTTGGGTCTTGGTCAAATAATTTGCAGCCGTAATGTGTAGGACCAAGTCAATTATTTTTCTAAAATTCCAGTACAAATGTAGAGCTTTTGTATTGTGTACTTATTATTTCTCAGATTGTATCTGAAATATTATTATAAATACTAAAATATTTTAAAGTATATGATTTATATACATAACGATAAACTGAAAACATTTTAAAAATTAAAACAATCCATAATTCTACCATTGTAAAACTTACTACCACTTTTACTGGCTCTGTTCAATAGTTATCATACCTATTTTAATACATATTTTAAAGTTAAACTTATAGTATGCACATTTATTTATATTATATTTTATTACTTAACACAAGCTATTCATATTTACAGTATTAGTATCATAATTATCATCCTATAATATTCCATTAATTTATATAATAAAATGTATTTAGCTGTGTTTTCTTAAACATCTGGAAAAATTGAGCCTTTTAACTATCAAAGCTAGTGTTGTAAGATGCATCTTATGGCATGTAGCTTTTCCTGTTGATTTATTTTCTTAGAATTCATCCTTTCATCATTCATTCAGCATTTTGTTAAAACTTCAATTTTTACTTGGCCCTTTACTTGTTAGAGATTAAAAAATTGACACCCAGAAGACCACTGTCCAGAGGATAAGTGTATAAACAAGTGGCATAATTGTGTTTTTAAGTGTGCAATTCAAGTATGTACAAAGGAAAGAGATAATTTAAACTCTGCGCAGGTGAACTAGTTAGGAAGATCAAGAGGAAGTAAAATAATTTTTCCCTTAAAGACAGGGCCAGGTAATTTGAGTGCAGCTGCTCTGAGTTTATTTAGTAGCACAGACTTCTAAAGCAATTACAGTGCAATTGAATTGAAAATGGATTTGAGAGAAGAACGGCAGTGTACTGTGTCAGGTCTTATGGCCTTGCAGGTTTTTAATATTCAGAAGTGGGATTAACAGTTCAGAAGTTCAGAAGATAGTAGTTTCCACTGTGGCACAGTGGGTTAAGAACCCAACTGCAGTAGCTCAGGTCGCTGAGGAGGTGTGGATTCCATCCCTGGCTGGCACAGTGGGTTAAAGGATCCAGTGTTGTAGCAGCTGCAGTGTAGGTCGCAGCTGTGGCTGAGATTCAGTGCCTGGCCTGGGAACGTCCATATGCCATAGGTATGGGCACAAAAATAAATAAATAATTTTTTTTCAAAGTTCAGAAGATATTTGTAACCTTGGACATATATTGGATGGACTATTTATTTTCAAAAAAATTTTGTCAAGCTGTACCTAATTATAAAATCTTCATTTGGATAAGTGCTCTAAAATAATTTGGGATGAGATTTTTCAAAAAAAAATTTATATTGGTTGTACCATATACTACTCAGAAGATATGGAGAAGATTAAGTATCCATAAATTCCTCGACCAAAGTATGTACTTAGTTCTTATAACTGACATCAAACAGTGTAATATTATGCAGAGCATAAATTTTACTTGTGATTGTAGCTTTAAGAGTCCATCATATGTAGTCAGTATGTGTTGTAAGCATTTTGACAAATTATAGTTTGAGTCTTAATTTCCATGTTCTTATTTAAGTTTATATTTACTTTTTAATTCTATGTTAGAAATTGACCAAATGTTTATTATAAAATACATGAATGACTTTTATTGTTTTTCTATTATATTTTCTTAGGGTCTGCCAGGCCCACCTGGTGAAAAAGGTGAAAATGGAGATGTTGGTCCCATGGTAAATTTTTATTTTTTAAATCGATATATATTGTGAATTTCCACATTACTAGTATCTTTCTTAACATTTATTAATATGAGTAAATAGTCATAAAGGCTGTGGCTTTTCAGATTGATGCCTCTCTGTTCTTTTCCCAAACTATTGAAGTCTCTCTCACTGTCTTGACTATTTCTCCCTCTTTTCTCTTTCTCACTTTGGAGTAATGCTATATAATATATGACATTCTTTGGTTGACATATTGCTATATATATTTTACTCTGATGCATATGTATTGTTGAGGTGATATAAACTACCACACTTCAGTTATTTATTAGTCTTTAGCTCTGGACTTTGATCTGAAACAAGAGTTAATAGTTACCCAGGATTTAAATAACTATCAGATATTAACAAAGTATTAAAAATTAATTATACTTTGAAACAAACTCTTAATTTAAAATTAATTATACCTTGAAACAAATCCTTAAGTTAATAAGTACTTCTGTCTTAATCAGAATGCTATGACAGTAATTTGCGTTTGTTGATTCAGGCTTTCTGCTCTAAGTTTAATATTTCAAATGAAATTTTGAAATACATGTGTTTGTTGATTAAGCACAGCATTAGATCAGGAAACAATTAGTCAAGGTCATTGAAATCTCTAATGAAATGTGATGAATAGATTTCCTAATTTCTCTTTACCATCAAATAAACATTGCCCCTAATTTTTATTTCTTTCAGAATACACATTTTGATATTTTTATCTTTACCTGTGAATTTTTATTTTCTTCAAAGAAGAATGTGTTCTTACTATGACCATAAACTTAAAACCAGGGAACATAAACATTGCTGACTGGAATAACTAATTAATAGCCCAAACAGTATATCAGTTACATAGCAAGTTCCTCTCCAGATATGACTACTATGGTTCTCTGAATCATTCATACATTCTTCCTGACCTATGGTGATAAGTAATAGTAGAGAGCTTGTCAACCATGACATTAGAATAAACTGTGACCTTTAAAAAAAGTGCTAATGCCTTGGCATTCACTACGGACTAATTTAATCACGATTCTCAAAGTAAAGGATTCTGGCCATCAGTATTTTATAAAAAGTGCCCCCAGGTAATTTTAATGTACAGCCAAGTGAGGGAACCTTTGTTTTAGGAAGACAACTAAATCTTTAATCTTAGTCCAAGTCCAGGACATGTAACTTAAGGGCTGGCATAAAACCCCCAAAATATAGAAATAAAAAATAGAGAAGTAATGATTTAAGTCTCCTCAAGCACCATTTCTTTTTCCAACATTATGTTCCTTTTATACTCTAGCATTCCAGCATATTTTAGCATGAAATATTTCTAATCGTATTATTAATTCATTGTACTAGGTAGAAAAAGTAAACTTTCTTAGTTTTTTTTTTTCTTTCTTTTGTTAAAGTATAATTGATTTACAGTGTTGTGCCAATTTCTGCTGTATAGGACTTTTCTAATGTTTCATTAAATTGTTCTTCCTGCAGTTCTTATTTCCCCATAGCTATGTAAAGAATCATTTGCTAACATGCTACTGTATCCATCACAAATGACCTATAACCCTGATATGCTTCATTGACTGTGACTTTACAAGCTGAAACTTTTTTTTTTTAGTTTTCTTAATCTCACAATGTAAGCATCAGAAATGCATTCGAGTTTTGGTCTTCATAAACCTCAATATTCTTCTCTTACAGGGTCCACCTGGTCCTCCAGGCCCAAGAGGCCCTCAAGGTCCCAATGGAGCTGATGTAAGACTGTCAAATATGTTAATTATTTTGAAGTTATTAGATATTATTTAAAGGCAGGTAGTGTCTAAGACATAATGACACTAATTATACTACTGTTAAATGTTTAGCAAGAGCTCAAGGATCATTTATTCACTCCATTTTACAGGAAAAGAAACAGGTTTTGTAGGGAGCTAGTCCCCACGAATATAATATAGGCACAGAATACATTCAGTGTACATTTATTGATGAGTAAGAAATATTGGCTCTATTATAAGAACCACATTTGTTCAGCTCGGTGTACAGTGTCTTGCATGTAATAACTGTTCAATGTTGCTACATTGTTTCAATTTTAACCTTTATCTCTTACAATTGCTTGAGGAGATGGTTTGTAATTGACTTGGATTGTCCTGGTCTCCGTCAGTACTCCAAACATCCTTTATGTATGCATTTATTATCTGAAAGTTTTGTTTGTATTTCCTTCTATAAACTATGTCAGAATAATATGTGCATGATAATATATGCACCTCTTACCATGTAAAAAAATGTTTCCTCTCAACTGTATAAAGATGGTTGTATAAAGTTAATTATTGACTCACTGTTCCAATATTACAGAAATGTAATGACATATTTATCTTATTTTTACTGTTAACAAATTCATAGGCTTTGATATTCTCTTTCCATTTGACTTTTGCTTTTCACAAAGAACAAGTCATTTATTCTTGTTTTTATTGCTCTTCTGTTATTCCTGCTTTTAATTCTGGCAGGCCAGCACTGGGTAAAATAGATTGAGAGCAGATGTATTAAAAATGCTATTAGGTTTTAATTCCCTTTAAGTAATTTAAAGGCTAATAGATGGTTTATATTGCTTTCTGCATGGATTACATAATTCTTAACTAGAGTCGTATTTTGATCCACTAAAAAATCTACAAAATCATCATCTGATTGTGATCTATTCAGTGGGCAGAGAGGTTGAAATTTTGTTCCAGTTACCAATTGACATGACTAGAGTTAGAAAGTCTCCTACCTTATCTCCAAAATTCTGGTAAATTTGAAAATCGGTGTAATAAAATTATTTGCTATCCAGTAAATCTGACAACTCAAGAAGGTTTATTATTTCATCCCATCTTTCAAATGACTTGGTATATTCTTGCTTACGTTTCTCTCTCTTTAAGAACATGGATATATCTTTATAAATTTATATTTTATTAAAAGAGTAAGGATAATTGTTCTTTTTTCTACACTGCAGGGCCCACAAGGCCCCCCAGGATCCATTGGTTCAGTTGGTGGTGTTGGAGAAAAGGTAAGGATTTCAGTGATAGTTTGAAACAGCGAGAACTGAGGACTTTGAAAATATTAGCTAATATTTTAAGTGCTTCTGATTATTCTAAGTGTTTTACATATAGTTACATGAATCACAGCTCATCTACTCAAATAGTTAAATAATTAAAGGTAAAATGATTTAGAGATATCACTTTTTTTTTTTTTTTTTGTCGTTTGTCTTTTTTGTTGTTGTTGTTGTTGTTATTGTTGCTATTTCTTGGGCCGCTCCCGCGGCATATGGAGGTTCCCAGGCTAGGGGTTGAATCGGAGCTGTAGCCACCGGCCTACGCCAGAGCCACAGCAACGCGGGATCCGAGCCGCGTCTGCAACCTACACCACAGCTCACGGCAACGCCGGATGGTTAACCCACTGAGCAAGGGCAGGGACCGAACCCGCAACCTCATGGTTCCTAGTCGGATTCGTTAACCACTGTGCCACGACGGGAACTCCCGATATCACATTTTTAATTGCCAGATATGATTCTGAGTGGCATACATGGATTATTTCCTTTAATCAACGCAACTCCTCCATGATGATGATCTTCTTCTTATTATTATTCATATTTTTAAGCTAAGTCAGCTTAATCTTAGAACATTTTAGTAACTTCATCAAGGTTTTGTCATTAGAAGTGACTAAATCAGGATCCACTCTAACTCAGGTATGTTTGACTAGACTGTATCTCTAGCAAATTCATTACTGAAAATAGAAGATACTGGTCGATTTAGCTGACTTAAAAGGGAAAAGAGAATCCTTCACATTACAAAAGAATTAAACATTCATTTTGTCATATTTGGAATTACACTTTCATTAGTAATACTTGACCTGTCTCTGGCACTTTTCAAAATAGTTGGCATGTGCCATAATATCTGGGCTCAAAATAGCTTCCTTTTTTCATGAACATGATTTTATTTAAAATATCTGCTCTTCCTTTTTATGACAATGTCGAAATGATTCTCCATTTTGTTATTTGGGCATTCATTCTCATTTCTTAAAAGAATTTTCAAGAAAATTAACATTGATATTTGCTTTATTTACAAAAATTATTTATCACTTTTGAGAGATGGAAATAAAATTTCATACCATAAAATATTATGCAGTGAAAAAAATTTAGAAATTTCTTGGGTTTGCTTCAGTTTTGTTAATAAATATCAGAGGTATAGACTTGTTCTAATTGTGAAAATAATTTCTGTTGTTTAGTTTCAGAAATTTTGACATATCTTTTACTCATTCATTTATCTTAAAGGATTTAGCTTTCAGAAAAAGAAATGTAATAGGTTGAGTATATATTTTGATGTTTATTTCTTCTCAACACCAATATTCTAGTATTTTGATTATAATTCAAAATATTGGAACACATACAGTTTTATGTGATTATTTTAATAGTTTCTAAATTGCCAAATATAAATATGTAAAAGTTATTATCTAATTCTTACTGCATAAACAGTCTAGTTGTTTTCATTGATCAACTTTTTGTTTATATTCTTCTATTTAAAGTTTTGTGTTGAAAAATGCAGATTAAGTCGAGAGTAGAATTGAAAGAATTTTTTTGTTGAGTTCAGTTATAATAGGAAGAGTAGCAGAAGAGACAGTTGCTCTCTGATGGTCACACAGCAGTAGACAGATGAAGATTGGTTGTTGTAACTGACTAAAAAGGGAAAATATAACCCATACTTTTCCTCTTTCTTCACCATTGCAGCCTCCTTTTTTGACTCTAATGCTGACCAGATAGACCAGAGACCAAATTAGTCTCTAATTTTAATTTTCTGTCGAGACAGCAAATTCTAAAATCCATTTAATAGGCCTTTTTGGCTGATTTTATTTGTTTCCTAAAGCTTTGGGGTGCAGTGGGAACAGTTTTAAGTACTTGAGTTGCTTTTTTTATGGTTTTATCCTTTGTGTTACTCTTGAAGATAAACATGGATGCCAGATGGTTGGAGTTTTCGGAAACTCCCCTTCCATACCGTTTCCATTTGTTTAAAGCCTATTTGGTAAATCCCTTGCCAATTTTGAATCTTAATAGAATAATTCAGTCAATCAGGATGGTGTTCGACTTCTTACAATAAAACTTACCTGATTCTAAATTTTTATACCAAAAAAAAAATAGTTTTGTTTTTTCTTTATTTAAAAAAACTTCTATGTGACAGTAGGATAGAAATAAAATCCTAATTTCATTTTTTCCTTCAGAATCTAGGAAAATAAACTTCGGTATGGATTACAGACTTCTGACATCAGCTCTGATTCTGTCTGAATGCTTCCCCATTTCTATTTTGGAAAATTTATTCCCAGTCATTAATTCAATGAAAAAAGAAAAGAAAAGCTAAAATACTTTAGTCATGCTGCACTTTGCTTGAATAAGTTTAACTTGTTTTCCATATAACATAGATTTGCTATTGATGGATTTTGTACTTTCATGTTTTCATTAAAACAAGAAAACATATCAGAACATTACCTTAAAAATTAATGCATATTTTATGACTTCAGGCATACAGAGTGATTTGCTGTCCCTTCTGAAGGGAGCTTTAACGTGAATAAGTGCGTTATAGCATGGGATAAAATGGTTACATAAGTAACAACAAATTTATAATCTAGCACTTCCTTTTTATGTCAGTGCTCTTCATAGAATTTATATTGTTGTAGATCAATTATTATTATTTAGAATAAACACACTTTGTTGATACTAGACATAAAGATTTGATAGAATGTTGTCTTGTTGCAGTGTTTTATTTCTTTATTGTGATTTTGTTTCATCCCCTTTAAAAAGATTTAAAATAGGACCTTTTTAGTTAATGTTAATTTCATCTTAAATAATTGCTATGGTGCACATTTGTTTCTAATATACAAAAAGGTAATTTTTCTTTGTATTCTAGAGACAAAAGACTTAATGAATTGCTCTCAAAATGAGGGGATTTTTTGTTAAAATTTGTCTTTGAAGTTTGACAATTGTCAAAGTTTGACAATTGTCTTTGAAGTTTTGACAATTATTTACTCCTATCTCTTCTCCATTAAAAGAAAAACCAAACAAATGGAAATACATCTTTCAGAATCTACTTAACTTTATGATGAGCAGGGATTAGAAAGGAAAAAAAATGAAATCCCACAGATCAATACAAAATATAAAGTATGCAGTTATTTCCCCTCTAGTTTCACCTTCCATGATATCACTGAGAGTTAAGGTGGAACATAAGAAAACATTTTGTACTTAGTAGATTTCCTGTATTTCCTTTTCCCTAGCTTTATTGAGATATAATTCACCAAAATTGTGTATTTTTATAATTGATATTTAATATATATATTGAAATGACCCCCACACTAAAGGTAATTAACATAATCACATCAAATAGTTATTTTTTTTTTGATTGTGCGATAACTCTTAAGATCTGCCCTGTTAACAAAGTTCAAAAACACAATACAATATTGTTAGGTATAGTCACATTGCTGTATATTACATCTCCAGAACTTACTTGAGTATCTGAAATTTGGTACCCCTTTGTCCAACTTCTCCCTGTGGCCCCCACTCTCCAACACCTGGTGACCACCATTCTACTCTCTGTGTGAATTTGGCTATTTTAAATTCTACATCGAAGTGAGGGTATGCAGTATAATGTGTATATTCCATGTGTAAAGAATTTAATATGGACATTTTACAGTTGATTTGAATGGCATACTGCTTAAGTTTTTTCAAAGATGAGAATAATGGCTTATAAAATATCACTTATGTATTATTCCATCATACTGGGATAGATGAATGATTCATTGCTTTGAAAATAAGGCAAATGCAGTATTTTACTTGTAAAGTTTATTCAAGGTTATTGGAAATATTTCCTACTCATGTTGAGAGAGAAAATAATTTACACATAATAACGATACTAATACATTTCTAGAAAGTACTCGTTATCTTCCCTCATTTGCAGATAAAAAAGAAGTTATGTACCTATTCTCAAAGAGTAAGAAATTATGGATACAACATAGTCTTTCCTCTGAAATTTGTTTGTATACATTTCAAACCAATTCATTACCAGTGGATTTATGCCAGGAATCTTGGAAATAGCTGAGTTAACAATTCAAGGAAATTAGGCATGCCTCACATTTTTAAAAATTTTAGAACAATTTTCACTTCACAGTTTCTAGTACTAGTTTTGTGTAGAAACATGGTACATGGATGTACTGTTATTTCACTTGGATGATTACTTGAATAGAAGATTATGTTTGTATGCATCTCTAAGTGTGAAGAGTTAGTAGTGGACTTTCATAATGAAAACCTACTAGTCTAGGAAGTTTATTCATTATTCCTCTAAGGCAGAAAATATCCATCCACATCTACACAAGGAGGTCATAAAGAGTATCAAATTCGTAATATACATATCCTTCAAAAGAGCAGTTCTAATTAGTACCCAAATACTTATATGTATCTTATAAATAGTCTTTTTTATTTGTTTATATCTTTGCTGTAGACCTCTTTAGACCTCTACTAAATATATTTTAGAGGATTATCAGAAGACTATCAAATTATTTGGTTGTTATAATAAAGATAAATTCATATTTTAGTAAAAAACTTGACATTGTTTAATCCATAAACTGAACTATAATATGCATATTGATGCAGCACTCACAATTTTTAGGAAGCTTGCAAATGCCTGTTTTGTGTGTGTGGTAGGAACTTGGATTAATGATCTGGTTGTTAACTAACTGATGAGAATTATAGCAACCAGCTTACATTGTTCTGTTTCCTCACTTGAGAAATAAAAATACTAAGGTCCAGGGAGTTCCCATTGTGGCTCAGCTGAAACAAATCTGACTAGCATCCATGAGGATGCAGGTTCTATCCCTGGCCTCGCTCAGTGGGTTAAGGATCTGGCGTTGCCGTGACCTGTGGTGTAGGTCGCAGAGACGGTTCGGATCCCACATTGCTGTGGCTGTGGTTGGAGGCTGGCAGCTGTAGCTCTGATTCAATGCCTAGCCTGGAAAATTCCATATACTATAGGTGTGGTCCTAAAAGGTCAAAAAAAAAAAAAAAAATGAGGTCCATAATAGAAAAAGATCCTTCTTTTTCTCAAAGTTGTCCACTGCCTTTCAAGCAATGTAATGAGTTAAGGGCTAGTTTAAAACGGTATGGTGGTCACCAGCGGCAGTTTTACAAGAGTGTAAAGCATTGTTTCTGTGTTTTGATACTCATTTGATCCCTTCTTTATAGGGTGAACCTGGAGAAGCAGGAAATCCAGGGCCTCCTGGGGAAGCAGGCACAGGTGTAAGTACTGCCTTGTTGTCAATGCACCGTGTTATGGCTCAGGTTATTTCTTTCAGAGTATTTTAAACATGTAACTTAATTCCTAACTGTGATTTGGTTGTTTGCTTCTCCTTTCCAACCCATTAAAAATCATCACAAATGCAGTACCTTTTTGTGTAATAATTTTATCTATCTCCTGCATATTCTTATTCATGCAGAGATTGAAAAAAAATCAAGTTGGAATATTCAAATTATAAGGTCTTTATTGTATGTATTTTTTTTCACAGTGGACTGTCCACAAAAGAAACCAATAAACCCTGCTACCTCAAATAAACATTTATGAATTGTATGAGGATTATATTAGTCTAACTTCAGTGGGTTTAGACAGACTGATTTTGACTCCCAGGAAAGATGTTACATATCAGGAGACATTTTTGGTTGTTACACTTGGAGAAATGGTATCTGCTGGCATCTAAGAAGTGGAGATCTGGGTGTGTTAAGCATCTTGCAATGCACAAGACAGTCTCCTATAGCGGAGAAGTGTGTGACCTAACATGCCAAGGTTAAGAAACTCTGGCTTAAAGCTTGTAAGATAATCCTTCCTTTGCTTACATTGTGCAGGGTCCCAAAGGAGAAAGAGGAGAGAAAGGAGAAGCTGGTCCACCTGGCGCTGCTGGACCTCCAGGTGCTAAGGGACCACCCGGTGACGACGGCCCTAAGGGTAACCCGGTAAGTGACCTCAGTCCTCTATAAAGTGGCGTCTATGTCCAGGCCACTTTGGAGCTTTTCTTAGACCAGAAATCGTGAGCCATTACCCCATAGCTGGTGAAGCTGACTTTTCATCGTTTGATATGTTGATAAGCATTCTCCATTCATTTAATTTTTAAAAATTTTCCTAGCAGGAGAAAGGAGATATTCTCTTATGGTTTTACCATGAGCTTATTGCTTAGACTTCAGGATATCATGACTTTATAAAAATATTTTTCACTTATTTTCCTTTTCCTTTAAAAATATTGTTTTAGGGTCCTGTTGGGTTTCCTGGAGATCCTGGTCCTCCTGGGGAACCTGGCCCTGCAGTAAGTATCGTGGGAAACAAAGGAATTATTTTGGTAGGGAGGTTCCTAGGATCTCTATTGTTGATAATGAAAGAAAATTCTAATTACTTAAGCGGATCCCCACAAATGAGAAGAAAAGGAAAATATAAATTTAGTCACAACTACCACTATAAAACTCCATGCATCTGGAAACTATTAAACTGTGTTGCATTATTATTCTCTCTTCATTGGGTTAGTTTTCCAGACCTTGTTGGGTTGTACATGCTAATCATTCAAGTAACAGTATACAATTTTTTTAAAATTATAGGACTTTTGCTCTTACCTATCTCTTCTAAAATGCAAATCCTCTCTCAAATGGCACCAAAAAAAAAAAAAACACACAAAAACAAACAAACAAACAAAAATAACAAAACTGCACCATATTTGTTCATGGTGAAAGGATACACTGTACTTGTATACTAATTACACCCTTTCTTTCCCGTATATTAAGAACAATCTATATTTTAAGCTTGTTGTGGTAACAATTTCATAGATTTTATAGAAAGACTGGGATACTATAATCCTTAAAAACTGAAAGAATATAGTAATACTTTTTTTATTTGTCTCGCTGGTAATAATGTATCTCAAGGACTAAGACCGTACATTGTATCTTTTTTTTTTTTTTTCCTGGTAAAAGTAAATCAGTAATGAGAAATTCCTGGGTTCATTTTCTGTTGTCCATCATAGGGTCAAGATGGTGTTGGTGGTGACAAGGGTGAGGATGGAGATCCTGGTCAACCAGTAAGTAAGCTCACTTTTTAAATTTAATCTGTGCATCGTCGCAAGACACTTTAAAAGAAATAATCAGAAATAGTCAGACTTTCAAAAGTATAGCTATACATGTACACATTTTTTTCTGGATGAATTATCTGTTATATTTGAATTCCAGTTTAAAGCCAATCTTACATGGAATGTTTCCTACTTTATGTGATTTAAGAAATATTAGCAGGAAGTTCCCGTCATGGTGTGGCAGAAACTAATCTGACTGGGAACCATGAGTTTGTAGGTTCAATCCCTGGCATCGCTCAGTGGGTTAAGGATCCAACATTGCCCTGAGCTGTAGTGTAGGTCAAAGACGCGGCTCAGATCCGACGTGGCTGTGGCTGTGGCATAGGCCAGCAGCTGTAGCTCTGATTGGACCCCTAGACTGGGAACCTCCATATGCTGTAGGTGCAGCCCTAAAAAAACAAAAGCAAAAAGAAAAAAATGTAAGCAAAGTCTTTATAATAAAAACTGCACTCATATCGTGCTAATGATTTTGTCATAGTACATCAGGTACATCTAGCTCTCCATTTGTGTTACATGAAAAGTCATTTTAAAAACACAAGTAAGGCTTAGGAGTTCCTACTGTGGCTCAGTGGGTTAAGAATCTGACATAGCGTCCCCCACCATGCAGGGTCCATTCTTGGCCTCGCTCAGTAGCTGAAGGATCCTGCATTGCCACAAACTATAGAGTAGGTTGCAGATGTGGTTTGGATCCTGCATTGCTGTGACTGTGGTGTAGGCTGGCAGCTGCAGCTCCAATTCAACCTAGACTAGGAACTTCTATGTGCCATAGGTGTAGCCCTAAAAAGAAAAAAAACAAGCAAAAAACAAGTACAACTTCAATGAAGAAAACCAGGTTATCAACCTGGGGTTACCATGAATTATTTCAAGTACTAACCTGAATGAACTCAGCATTACTGGGCTATTCTTTATTTTTAATTTGGGAAATATCGTAGGGGGCTTTGGCCACATGTGGTTATTTAGGGAACAAGTGAAGGAAGGCACTAACTTAAGTAGGAGCCAAAGACAAACTGCACTACTAACATAACTTTGTCCCTAGAGCCATACCTACTGGGTGTGTGCAAAGAGATACAGGCTTATTCTGTGTAGCTAAGGCTCATGCAGTCATATCTCAGCATGTCACATACCCCTGGGCTTAAAATGCTAATGTCGCACAAGAGGGAATTAGAAGTAATAGGTTTTTGGTTTCACAAATGTCTGTGATAGGAATAGAGTTATTAACCATATGATTCCATTAATTAGTTTAGCTATTGGATGCTTGTCAGATATGAAGTAGCACTTTAAAAAGTTTTAAGGAGACGGAATTCAATTCACTCTTTTCCAGCTATGAAGAAGTTTTCCAGATGAATTTACCAGCTCTAATTATAGATATGTGGAGGAAGTTTAGGTATCTGAAACAGGGCTGAGATTTTCCAGGGAAGATAGATGCAGAGAAATGAAGAAAGAAAGTTGGTTTCAGTCCAGATTTTGAGCAGTGCTGGGGGCTCTAAAATAATACTCAATTGCTTAAAAGCTGTTCACATTTTATAGGGTCCTCCTGGTCCATCTGGTGAGGCTGGCCCACCAGGTCCTCCTGGAAAAAGGGTAAGTTTTAAAAATTCTTTATTTGAAACATCTACTCATTATCCATTATGCGTATACATTTATGTAATGTATGTAAGATGTAGGCAAACCATTAAATGGTGCTGAAACGTATAAGGCCTAGAGATTGACTTCTTACATTTGTCAAAATTCTTATTAAATTAGAACACACTTTAATTGACAGATTTAATCTGTCACAATGAAAATTAGTTTCCCACTTCTCTGTGTTTCGATCTCCTTCACTGTATGAAGGCTGTAGGCTCTTGTAAAACCCTCTGCTGATATCCTGAACGTCAGGTCATGGTGTACCACAGGGAGATGGGTTGTTCAAAGTCCACCACTTGTTGAAAACATTATAAAAATCTGAATGCAGTATCAACAGGGTGAGTTCAGGAATTGGCAATAATGTTAGATTGCTTTCTGATTTGGAAACAATGGCAAGATTTTAACAAAGAACTATAGTAAAATATACATAAAAAGATCTTGTTTAAAATGTTGGCTACAGTGGACACTAGGAGATTTATTGTATTGCCTTTTTGCTATTATCGTACTGTTTTTATAATAAAACAATCCTGTTGACCCGCTTCTTTCTGAACTTCCACCAAAATACAGTGTTCTCTTGAACCTCCTTTAGTCTATTTTCCAGCATATCCATGAACAAAATATCTGCTAAACATCAAAGCATATTTCATAGACTCATTTCCAGGTCAGTAATCCAAAGGCACAGAGCAGTTGGGGCCATTCCTGTTTTCTGATGGTAGCTTTATCTTAGGAAGATTTCCACACTACATATCCTCATATACACAGAGTGAACAGGTTTTAATTCTGTCTCTCAGGATGCAAATTTGAGTCAATATTTAAAGCGTTTCTCTTGACCAGAAATAAACTTAGTTTATACTAAATATTTTCTCTGAACACAGTTTTCTTTTCAGTGACCAAGTGCCTTTTTTTACCTCTCTCCTCCTCTTCCTCTTTCTCATTATTATTATTACTATTATTATTTTGTTTATTTGTTTCAATTTGTTAGCAGCCCCGAAGCACAATCATGGTATTTAAAAAAAAAAAAAGTCCCAAAAATGTATCTAAGAATAATTGGGCTGTTACTCTTAGAAAGTAATTACAAAGTGTAACATGATTCTGGAGATCTGTTTATTTTCACCTGAAGTCTGACTACCTTTAAAACTTTCCAGATGGATCAGTGTCTATTCTATTATTTCAGATCTTTCAGAAGAATAATTATATAAAATATCTTTGAAAATGGGTTGAAATCTTTCCTGAGAAAACATGAAATCATTTTTTTTCTTTCTCCCAGTTAAGTGATGGAAGACTATTCATTGTAGTGGTTAATAAGACAAGTCATACTACCTAACTTTTAATCCAGCTTTATCATTTTTTACCTGTATTATCTCAGGCAAGCTACTCATCCTGTTTCTCAGAGAGATTTTACTATAGCTAGGGTTTTTAACTCATATAGCACAATAATAATAATAATATATATTCACATATTAGTGTGTTATCCTTAGTTATGAAATAGTTATTGCATATTTATGATCATAAAAATTATCACCTTATATAGGTATAAATTATTATGTTTTTGATACAGATGGAATTTAACCTTCCTTCAAAGCATACTAACTACTAGAAAAGGAGGAACTATATAAAAATATTTTTTGAATATTTTATTAATATCTGTGGCAGCTTTTCAGCTCATTCCATTATCTAAAGCAAACTCTCAACAAGTGCTATACAGTTCAGTTTTATTTTAAAATATGTCAAACAAATCATTTATTTGCAATCTTTGGTAACTTTGAGTAAGTACCACTTTCCATTTGGAATGTGTCATCTTCATATGGTGATAGAGTTATGAAATGAATTACTTTCTTTAGCTAGGCAGTGGTGGATCATGTGGCTTACTCACTTTGAAAACAACCAAGTGATTTTGAAATTTTAAAAAAATGAATAAGAAAAACAATTTACTAGAGAGTATGAATAGAAACGTGCAAAAAGGGAGGAAACTTAGGTATGAGCCAGTATATCACATGCCTCTTTGGATTAGATATGATACAAATCTAAAACAAAGCTACTAAAGATATGATATAATCTATTAAGCTACCTACGAAACTGACCATTTCAGCGCGGTAGTTACTATTGACACGACCAATATGGTTACAAACCTTCAAAATATTTCCATTCACATTTACTAATTTTAAACCTTGCTAATGTAATATGACAAACTTTTTGTCTATATTATAGCAGTGAGTTTTGAAAATATTTGTGTTGAGTACTTTGGAAAGTGTAATTATCAACAATTATACTTTTAATGAGTAAAGCAAACTTCTAGAAAGACCTCCATCCAGTGTCATAGACAATTAGCACTAATATACAGAGATTTAGATCATATTCTGTTCTACAACAAAGAGGCAGTGTTGGGTAGTAGAAAGTCCATGTATTTGTGTTTCTTTCCTTTTCCACCTGAATTGGACCTCTGCATTTTCTGCTTAGATGAAGTAAGAACAGAAATCTCTTATTTTTAATCTCTTTATCTTTATAATAACAGTAAGGTTATATCTTTCACAGATTAGAAATGATTATAATAATAATAAATAATACATAGTATGTAGTATAATGTATAAAATACTAATAGTATATTAATAAGAATATTGTATACACTCAACAAATTTTAATTATTTGTTGCTTTAACAACATGAAGAATAACCAATGATTTTTTCAATCCAAATTTAAGGTTACATATTAGTAAATTGCAAATTTAATTGGTAAATTTCTTCTTTAATTTAAATAGCTAAAAATTAGAGAGTAGAAAAATCATATTATTCTTTTATGCTAGTATTTCTGGCTAGACAACCTCTCTTGATAAACTGTGAATAGAAAACTTGGAAATATTTGAGCAAAAATTATTGGAGAATAAATTTAGGACCATTGGTTATACATTCTGGTTAGATAGGTGTGATCTAGGATGGAACAGATCAATGTATCAACTATATTACAATGAAAGGTTTCTGTTTATCTAAAATACTGAAAGGACATTGACTAGAAAAGCTCCAATCAGGAGAAAACACCTTTAACATATATAAAACTGCCAGAGAAAAATTTTCCAGAGTATCTAAGTATATCCTACAAATTAAGAATAATATCAAACAACTCAGCACAGACATGGAAAGAAACGTATTTGACACAAACATCCCACAAACAAATGAAAAGATACATAGAAGTTTGTGAAATTGTACTAAAAAATGAAATGGAGATACCACTCACACCTATCAATTGACAAAAAATTTTTCTGACAAGCCAAATGTTTGAAATGACGTTTTCAAAAAATAAGAATAATGAGTATTATTACACACAGCTGTTGAGTTAATTGGCACAACCACTTTAGGAAAATTGTTCATTTTACCTAGTAGAATTTTACAATGAACTTTTCCTACTTTCTTGTAATTCCATTCCTAGGTAAATGCCCTGGATAAAATCTTATACATCTTTACCAAGAGACATAGGTATAAATATGTGTATTGAGATATATTCATAAACTGAAATATTATATGGCAATGAAAATTAATGTATTGCAGATGTGTGACTTCATAAGATGAATCTCAAACACCTGATGTTAAGAAGAAACTATGTATAGTGTTGAGCTGGAGAAAATATATAATTTTGTTTATATGATAGGCAAAAAATTTGAAAGCATTGTTTAGTATTCAAACATAAGTGGCAAAGTGATTTAAAAAATGAAGGCAGTGATTAATTAAATTTAGAGTGGTAGTCATTTCTCTGGGGAAAAGAAAATTGCAATAGTTGCAAATGATATGTAGGAAGTTATACATTTGTATTTTGAGAGACTAAGATATTAAAGTCCTTAACTGATTCATTCCCTGTATCATCTTTTTCTTTAGTATAACTCAAAATTCTTTAGTGGAGTTCTCCCTTTTTGAATTTCGATAAATTATTTTAAAATTATCTCATCAAAAATTTTAGAGAAGTTCTAGCCTCCCATTTTTAAAAAGACATTGTTTTACAAATATGATAAGCTATTTTTATTCCACTCTAGTCAGTTTGTAAACAAAATTAGAATACTTTGTGTCCATGAATTATTAATGATTTGAGAATGGTGATGACTACTATGCATTGCTTACAAAGCTCTTTACATCCATTTTGATTTAGAAGAAAAATCAACCTTAGGTCAGCCCAATTGAGTAATATGATGCAGATTATCCTCTTTTAAAATGTGGCATCATTAAATCTAACCTAAGCGATATGTAATACAATGTGTTAAATTGTGTTCTGTATTAGGATTGGATAGATTAGCAGGTTTAATTGGCTTGCTTTGTTTTACACAATAATCTTTTTCCTTTGTCAGAGTAAAATACAGCTTAACAGTATAAAAGATTACTCTAGTTTCAACAGTCCTTATTATTAAAACTATAATTTACTCTGATTTAACACTAGCAATTAATGCTTGCATTCTTCTGAAATGCAACCAGCCAAACCAGTTAATTTAGTCAAGAGCTCTACCTTAACCTAAAATAAAATATTTGGTGGCTTAGCTGGAAAGATAGAAATACAGCTTATTTACTTAGGTCTTTTCAGCCTATAAGCTGCCATTCCTCATAGCTTACTGTCAGCACAAAGTAGTCCCAAATGCTGTTGCATTAGAATCAGACAGACCTGAGTTCAAATCCATGTTTTGCTACCTAGAAGTATGACTTAGAACAAGTTAATTGCTTAGCATCTCAGTTTTCTCATTTATAAAGTGGACACCATAACTATTTTCCAAGATGGAGTGAAGACTAAACTAATAAAATGTATATCCATACCACAACATCTAATATCTGGATTTATCAAGAGTGCAGACAGTAGATGCTCTTCTTCGGGGATTAAATGCGGGTTTTGAATTATGACGTCATTTATAAATGAAATAAACATACTAAATAAAATATACAGGTAAGACAGAGAGATATTCTAGTAATTTCTGAGTTATATAAATTGAAATGAAAGTTTATTAGCCATAAATTTATAGTTATCTTCATAAAATTACATTTTAGAAGTACAAAAAACTGTGCTTCTGTTGAAATTGATATGTATTTGTATTATTTATTTATTGGTGTATATTCATGTAAAATCATGTAACATGAACTCTAGGGGAATTTCCTATGAAAACTATTGCCAAAAATTAGAGCATTAAATTCATGATGACTGCATATAAATTTAATGAAACAGCTTTGCCAAGCAACAGCGATTTACAACCAGTTTGAGAAATAATAATGTGATTAAAATTTATGAAAAATAACTACTTAGGAACTTTATTTTACAACTGTAAGGTCGCTCTGTTTATGCTCTAGGTGAACACAGAGCACCTAAGCCTAAAGGGATATGGTGCAGAGTGAATTGTGAGAATTGTTGCTGATTCTGTCTTCACCACCCTTTGCATTCAGCCATCGTGTAGCAATGTCTTTGATGCAGGAATCAATGTAATACCACCCTTGCAGAAATAGCAAAAACACTCCTATACAATAATTGTAATATCTGATCTACACATTTAATTCAATACAGAATTGCCTTACCATTTATTTCCCTTTAGTTCATGTAGAAACTAGAATCTTAAGTAAGCTTTCTATATCGCTTATGGAAATTAACATTTCTCTTATTCTTTGTTTCCCTACATTGGAGACAAGACAAAAGTAGACCAATAACAATTTTACTATCACATCTCATAGCAGAAGTAGCAATGAATAGAAATGTGTTGAAAAGTATTATCATGTTTTTCTTCGAGTGAATCTTACAAATAAATGATAATAAACCTTCCTAATAGAATATTGATCAGAATGTTGCAAGTGGCAGTGATACTGAGAAACAACATTCTAATGGTTATTGAATAAGTAGGGAAATAAAATTATCATTTGTAGTACATGTGCATTCTGTCGTGCATTTTAATACTTGAGAATAAATGTGTATTTCCTTAAGGCACCAGAAAATTGTACAGTTTGTTTCAATAGCCATGGAATTTTAAAACTCAAGTTATCATTATGATTGTTTGAAACCAAGTTCCATGTCTTTTTTTCTGAAAAAAAAAAATCTAAAGATGACTAAAATAACTTAAACATAATAACCTGAATAATATTGTAAAATGTAAATAGTGGAGAAGGATTACGTTGTGTATTTCATATAAAGTATATTTCTCATAGCAAGGAAAATCTCAGGAAGCAGTGATTACTGGTGGAAAATTAACCAGGGCCTGTTTTATTGTGTCATGTTTTATGAGGCATTTTCCAATCAGAATACTCATTACTTCATGATAGTATAGCAAGTAATTCACCGTATTAAGTCGTTTTCGCTCTGTTTATGCAGAAATAGGAAAAAGAAATGACTAAAACAAAAATTTGTCTGGAGTTCTCATGGTGCAGCATGTTGGATCCGTTGTTGTCACTGAAGTGATTTGACTTGGGTCACTGCTATGGCATGGGTTCAATCTCTGGCCCAGAAACTTGCACATGTCACGGGCACAGCTAAAAAAAAAAAAATTTGTTCATAGGCATTAATAATATTTTTCAAAGGAAACTTCCTCTTCTTTTAGAAAAAAAAAAAGTCATCTGTTTTCATCCTAGTTTTTCTCTAAAAAAAAATCTGCACCATCTGGAAAAAATATAAAGAATAAATGAAAATTGGAAAAATGACATAAAAGAATAGAGTAGAACCATTTAATGTGGATTTCCACTATGATGGACCTCAGACATTCATTCAAACAGGAAAGAAATCCTTTTGGGATGACGAAACTTTCAATCGAATCACAATTTTGTGGCTGTGTGGTAGTTTGTATTTAAATTCTTTAGGCTTTTCAAACTCAGATTTTCTTTTCTCCCTTGCAATAAAAGCAATATTTTTTGTTACTTTTTAAAACAATTGATGACTTGCTTCTTGTAAAGTCAAATATTTATCAATCTTCTGTTCTGTAAAGCTAATATGTAAATGCAGTCATGAGATTAATACCCCATACCTTTTTTGGGGTATTAAATAAGGAAAAACTTTCACAGAATAAGAAAAAGTTTTTTATTCAGTTGAATCTCATAATTTCCATTCCCCAAATAGTAGGCATTATGGCTGTTTTACCTTCTTTGAATAGGTTAATATTTTAAACATCACACCAAAATATTTTTAATTGAAGTATAATTGACTTATTGCATTGGTTTCACTGTACAACACAATGATTTGATATTTTATACATTACAAAATAATCACCACAATAAATCTAGTTACCATCTTCATACCAAAATATGACTCAACTCTTTAACATTAAGAAATATTTGAAGCTTATGCTTCTATACAGAAATTGTCTCGCATAAATAGTACGAAATTCAAAAGATACACTTGTTTTAATGCCTATATTATTGTTACCTAATTGCTGCTGCCTCAAGGGACTGTACAGAATTTATACATTTCATATCTTTGGGTTGAGGCACAATGAACGCCTCATAATAAATGAAGTTAGGGTGAAGATATTGAGAAAATAATTATTAATGGTGCATTTATTGACTCAGAGATAAATGAGTCCACAGAACTTTCTGAGTTTGCTAAGGTGCTTGATACTCGTTTTAAATGTATTTAAAAGACTATATGGAAAACTAGCGTGTATCTACCATTTGAATATTAATAGAGCATCTGAAAGAAAGTCATCCTCCTGCCTCTCCTTATTTTCCTCAATTAATACCATCTCTATTACTCTCCCCAACCTGCACCCTCAATCTCAGTTCACGATTCTGAGGACAATTCACAACAAAAATTGAAGTAAACACATGGAAAACAAGGGAGTCTGGAGAAACATGAACTACAGTTGCTTAGAGATCAAGTTTCTTTTTAAAATTTCTGTCTTTATTCTGAATCTGTGCAGAAATTTTCACCACAATTAAGATTCAGATTGAATTTTAATATTTGTTAAGTAATAATAAAAATCAGCTAAATACTGGAAATTAAATACAAATTGTACAATACAATTGTAACTTTCATATGTTTTAGAGTAAATTTATTATGAATATATATATTGTGTAGCCCATTATAATGAGGCCAAAAGCACTCTTACTATATTGAGCTATCAAACCAAATGCCTTGTTTGCGCTGATGTGAAAGATTTCTATGAAATAACAAGTAAAAATAGCAAAGACTCAGTGTAATGGGTAAGAGCAAATTTTAGATACAGTAGGAATGGTAGTATATTTCTAGGTTGAAAAAATGTGTTCTTTGAAACTTTGAACATTGTGTGTTATGTAACACAAGTGATTATTTTCTAAATGCTTGTTACAAGGCTAAAAATGTCAAGTGTCATGTTTCACAGATGACTATGTAAATGTAAGAAGGAAATCTGAATGTTAAATTTCAAGAGCTGATACATTACAGGATCATATCACACAATACATTTTTAGCTGATTTTCACTTTTCCAGTTAAAACAAGTAGTTTCAAACATAGAGTTCATATTTTGTAGATACTATAAACAGTATACACGGAAAAAGTAATTTGTTGACATGGTGTCTATAAGTGTATTTTAAAAGTCAGTTCTGTTTGACCTGACTCTTGAGTTGCCACCAAGGTGAAAATACTTCAATAGAATTTATATAGGGAGTTCCCGTCGTGGCGCAGTGGTTAACGAATCCGACTAGGAACCATGAGGTTGCGGGTTCGGTCCCTGCCCTTGCTCAGTGGGTTAACCATCCGGCGTTGCCATGAGCTGTGGTGTAGGTTGCAGACGCGGCTCGGATCCCGCGTTGCTGTGGCTCTGGCGTAGGCCGGTGGCTACAGCTCCGATTCAACCCCTAGCCTGGGAACCTCCATATGCCGCGGGAGCGGCCCAAGAAATAGCAACAACAACAACAGCAAAAAAAAAAAAAAAAAAAAAAAAAAAAAAAAAAAAAAAAAAAAAAAAAGAATTTATATAGAATAACAATATCTAAGAATTTTGGCAATAGCGATAAAAAGAACTATTTACCTTGTTTTTATGTCTCAGGTACTGTTATACACCATTTATATTTATCAGCTTATTGAATTCTTATGATGATGCTGAGAGATACCTACTATTATAATCCACATTTTGTGGAGAAATAAACTGAATCTGTCAAGGGTATGTAATTTGCCAAAGAGCACAAAGCCAGTTGATGACAGAGCCAGGATTTAAAGCCAGGACGTCTGAGCCCAGGCTTTAGGCTCTTCACCAACAGGTTCCCCAGCTGTATTTGATACTGCTATATCGGGAAGTGCACAAAATACTTTTACATGTGTTACATCATTTAAATTTAATAACAATTCTATAGCAAGAGAATTCTTTTTTTTTAATTTTTAAAATTTTTTTTAAATTTTTTTTTAATTTTTTTTTTCCCACTGTACAGCAAGGGGATCAAGTTATCCTTACATGTGTACATTTTTTCCCCCACCCTTTGTTCTGTTGCAACATGAGTATCTAGACAAAGTCCTCAATGCTACTCAGCAGGATCTCCTTGTAAATCTATTCCAAGTTGTGTCTGATAAGCTTAAGCTCCTAATCCCTCCCACTCCCTCCCTCTCCTGTCGGGCAGCCACAAGTCTATTTTCCAAGTCCATGATTTTCTTTTCTGAGGAGATGTTCATTTGTGCTGGATATTAGATTCCAGTTATAAGTGATATCATATGGTATTTGTCTTTGTCTTTCTGGCTCATTTCACTCAGTATGAGAGTCTCTAGTTCCATCCATGTTGCTGCAAATGGCATGATGTCATTCTTTTTTATGGCTGAGTAGTATTCCATTGTGTATATATACCACATCTTCCAAATCCAATCATCTGTTGATGGACATTTGGGTTGTTTCCATGTCCTGGCTATTGTGAATAGTGCTGCAATGAACATGCAGGTGCACGTGTCTCTTTTAAGTAGAGTTTTGTCCAGATAGATGCCCAAGAGTAGGATTGTGGGGTCATATGGAATTTCTATGTATAGATTTCTAAGGTATCTCCAAACTGTTCTCCATAGTGGCTGTACCAGTTTACATTCCCACCAACAGTGCAGGAGGGGTTCCCTTTTCTCCACAGCCCCTCCAGCACTTTTTATTTGTGGACTTATTAATGATGGCCATTCAGACTGGTGTGAGGTGGTATCTCATGGTAGTTTTGATTTGCATTTCTCTTATAATCAGCGATGTTGAGCATTTTTTCATGTGTTTGCTGGCCATCTGTATATCTTCTTTGGAGAAATGTCTATTTAGGTCTTTGGCCCATTTTTCCATTGGTTGATTGGCTTTTTTGCTGTTGAGTTGTATAAGTTGCTTATATATTCTAGAGATTAAGCCCTTGTCCATTGCATCATTTGAAACTATTTTATCCCATTCTGTAAGTTGTCTTTTTGTTTTCTTTTGGATTTCCTTTGCTGTGCAAAAGCTTTTCAGTTTGATGAGGTCCCATGGGTTTATTTTTGCTCTAATTTCTATTGCTTTGGGAGACTGACCTGAGAAAATATTCATGATGTTGATGTCAGAGAGTGTTTTGCCTATGTTTTCTTCTAGGAGTTTGATGGTGTCCTGTCGTATATTTAAGTCTTTCATCCATTTGGAGTTTATTTTTGTGCATGGTGTGAGGGTGTGTTCTAATTTCATTGCTTTGCATGCAGCTGTCCAGGTTTCCCAGCAATGCTTGCTGAACAGACTTTCTTTTTCCCATTTTATATTCTTGCCTCCTTTGTCAAAGATTAATTGACCATAGGTGTCAAGGTTTATTTCTGGGTTCTCTATTCTGTTCCATTGATCTGTCTGTCTGTTTTGATACCAGTACCACACTGTTTTGATGACTGTGGCTTTGTAGTATTTCTTGAAGTCTGGGAGAGTTATGCCTCCTGCTTGGTTTTTGTTTCTCAGGATTGCTTTGGAGATTCTGGGTCTTTTGTGGTTCCATATAAATGTTTGGATTGTTTGTTCTAGTTCTGTGAAAACTGTCCTGGGTAATTTGATAGGGATTGCATTGAATCTGTAGATTGCTTTAGGTAGTATGGCCATTTTTACAATATTGATTTTTCCAATCCATGAACATGGAATATCTTTCCATTTCTTTACATCTTCTTTGATTTCTTTGATTAAAGTTTTATAGTTCTCAGCATATAAGTCCTTTACCTCTTTGGTCAGGTGTATTCCGAGGTATTTGATCTTGTGAGGTGCAATTTTAAAAGGTGGTGTATTTTTGTATTCCTTTTCTAATATTTCATTGCTGGTATACTGAAATGTGACTGACTTCTGAATGTTAATCTTATATCCTGCTACTTTGCTGAATTTATTAATCAGTTCAAGTAGTTTTTGGGTTGAATCCTTAGGGTTTTCTATGTATAGTATCATGTCATCTCACCAAAGTGGGTATAGAGGGAACATTCCTGAACATAATATAATCAAAGCTATTTATGATAAACCCACAGCAAATTTAATACTCAATGGGAAAAAACTGAAAGCCTTCTCACTCAAATCTGGAACAAGACAGGAATGCCCACTCTCAGCACTGCTATTCAACATAGTTTTGGAACTCCTAGCCACAGCAATTAGACAAACAAAAGAAATAAAAGGTATCCATATAGGAAGAGAAGAGATAAAACTGTCACTGTATGCAGAGAATTCTTATTAACAACATTTTATGGATGAAAGAACAGAAGTTCAAAAATACTAATAATTTGTTAAAAGTCACACAGCTAATAAAAAAAGGACTAAAGAGAATTAGGTAAACAGGTACTCACAAAGATAGAAAAACGTATATATATAAGAAGCAGCATTATGAAATCTTTAAATATATATAATAGCATTTCTCCATAGCAATCCATGCAACTATACAAAAGTTATGCAAATACCAGAATATCTTCTTAAGCTTTTGGATGACATATGGAGTGTGAAGATATTTTTTCTGCTTTTCCTATAATACTAAGTTTGAAAAAGTCATACCATTTTTTTTGCCACTTAATTATGTGAATTACATAGTTCCAGAGAATAGAAATATCTAATAAGATTATAAACTTTGTACTGTTCTAGTTTGAATATGATCTTATGGGTACGTATAACATTTGGATCATCTAAGATACGTGTTTAAAGGAGCCAGTCTTAAAACACATATAATGATGGATGTGAAATAGTAAATCTTCAATTAATTCCTAATTATACAAGGTAGTAAATGATATCTGAGTATTTAAAACGCTAAGGGTGACTGAGTCATTAGCATTTCTTTAAAAATTTTTATCTTTACTGTTCTCTTACATTGATATGATGTGATTTTCTGTATTCTACTCAGTCTGTGCTTTGTATAATTCTAACTAAAATTTATATGTAGAAAGGGTTTTGAATTTTGTCAATGCTTTAAACTAAATAGCAGTAGAAAGCCACAACTTACTAGACTCTGTTACAAATTAAACTGGAGTTTTTGGAAGTAAGTCCTCAGTTACATTACTTTCATATGTGATATATATTTTAAATGCAATTTTATGTTTCTAGGGTCCTCCTGGAGCTGCAGGGGCAGAGGGAAGGCAAGGTGAAAAAGGTGCTAAGGTAAAATATTTTATAGATATTATGTTTGGAAATCTGATGTGTACATTGAACAACATCTATTTCAGTACTTTTAATAAAATAATAAAATGTCTTTCTTCATCATTAATGTGTTCACATATTTTATTTTCTAATAGGGAGAAGCAGGTGCTGAAGGTCCTCCAGGAAAAACTGGCCCAGTTGGTCCTCAGGGACCTGCCGGAAAGCCTGGTCCAGAGGGTCTTCGGGGCATCCCTGGCCCTGTGGTGAGCATTTGTGCTGCAAGATGTCATTTTGAAAATAACTTCTCATTTCTTAAAAAAATTGTGAATGAAAATATTTATGTCGGCATTATCTTACAACTTATCATCTGGATGTTTTATGAGAATGCAGGAATATTATGTGATTAAAGTCAGAGACTTAAAATATTTGAGTATGGCATTTATTAATAAAAATAAAATTCTAACTTATAAAGGTCGCATAGAAATCTAAACCCTGAGATCTCGAAGATGTAAGCCTTTTTGCGCACATCCATCCACCCATGTATGTGAGTGGGCATTTCTTTTTACAAAGAAAGTAAAAGACTCAAAAATTGCTTACAGTATTTGTAGATGTTCTCCATGTGATGGCATTCATAGGTGATGTTTGCTTTCTTTCTTTTTTGTATTGCCGAAATTAAACTAAAGAAACAATTATATCTGCATTTGTTAATTTTAAAACATTTTAAATTTATTTTTCCACAGGGAGAACAAGGTCTCCCTGGAGCTGCAGGCCAAGATGGGCCACCTGGTCCTATGGTGAGTAGCACCTCTTGTGTTATTTGGAATTCCAGAAATGAAACTGTTTATAAGCTAGAATTCTTGAAATTTTGTCTTATAAATAAGTTTATATTTTGTACAATATTCAAGGAAGTGCATTACTCAGCTCTGAAAAGAGGAAAGTAATCCTAACTGATAAGTTATTTGGGAAATATGCCCTTGCTCAGCAGATTCTTTCCTTTCTTATGTCCATTGCATGAAAAAAAAAATTTCCACTCTGAGTAAAATGCCACTAATGGCCCAGCCAGTTCTTTTCCAAATGTGGACAGTTCCTCCTAATGCATGCAATTACACTTAGTTTCCTGGCACTTCATTTAAAAGAATAGCAGGCATACGGTGATTCTTTCACGAAATAAATTGTTCTTTTCATGAGTCATACGGGCTGAAAGATAAAACATTAACCCCCATGAGTGGAGAGAGGTATAATTATTATAACGCTGAAGTTTGGATACTCTCATAAACTTTATATGCAAACAACACACTTGAGGAATGCAATAAAGCATTTAGTTGACCAGCATATGGTTCATAGACAGAGCTTATTGTCAGAGCCAAGGCTATCCTTGTAGAAATTTGGGCAGAAAGTGAGAATCCAAGTCTTGCTTACTAGGAGACATTCTATTTCATCTTAGAAATATTTGAACTTTATGTTCTAAAAACAATGATATATAAAGAGATTAATTAAAACAGCAAGCAATACATATAGCACTCTGCAAGTGTAATGTAATTGATTTAAATAGTCAGATTCCTATGTATAGAAATTTAAATTTTAAAGAACTACCTCTTCTATCAGTTACCGCAGATAAATGTACTGCTCAGAAAGCCATCAAAATGGGGATTAGCAATCTTAATTATTCAGGAGAATTTGCCCATTCCTTCTAGTAAAAGTATCACAAAAATTTCCTCTGACATTTCACATATTTCATAAGTGTTATTATTTAACTTTCACTGAAAAGTCAAAGATTTTTAATAACTGGATAAAAGTTGTCACATTTTGAGGAGGTTGTCAAATCTGCACATGGCATCATTGGCATAGGAGCAGGGTCTTGGCTAAAGCAAGATTCTTACTTCCCCAAGTCTGCACCACCGTTTAGGGAATATTCTTCTTAGATTTGCTAAATTCCTAACTACAGAGAGTCAGATCCTAGGGAAAAAAAAATACTTTGTCGTAATATCACCTTAAAATTTGCCAAAGATTTTTTTCTTGTTATTTCAGGTTTTCCAGTAAGTATACTGACCTTTCTCCAGATGAAATAAAACACATCATGCTGGAGATTTCCTTCAGCTAATATTAAAAATAAAAGCATAAGACATACCACCCGATTCTGGCTTGCAAAAGTTTATGCTTCTGAATCTGAAATAAATGTGGGTTTACAGAGGAAGGCGCTAACAAGTCATACCCTTTTTGGCAGTGAAATGAAAAACATCAGAACTGAGTAGCATGGCTGCCATTGTTTTTTCTGGCTGCTGGTTTTATTAGAGGGTACTTAGAATGTGCATATACTGGAGCTTTTTCATAACATCAAATAGTTTGACTGTGATATCTAATTTTAATGAAAATGCTACTTGGTCTTCATGAGATAAGGGTGGCCAGAAAAATCACCTTCAGGAAGCCTTTTATAAGCAATTTAATGAGCTTTTCAATTCAGCTAAGACGTATGTGTTTTAGTAGGCAATTTTGGATTAGAGTGAGAAGTAGCATATCATGATTACAGGACAAGATCATTGACTATCTACCCAAGAGCCCTGGTTTCGAAAATGAGCAGTACTACTTGATTGCTGGATAATTTTTAGAAAAGTTATTCATCTCTTTAAGCTTTAGGTTCCTCATCTGCAAAATGAGATATTATGAAGTTAAGATGAATTAAATGGGAATATTGACCCATGGGGTTCTTATGTTAATTAAATGAGTTATTTGAATAAAACTTAGACCATTTGTTATATAAGCAACAATTTAACAACTTTATTTATATTAACCCTTAGCCTGGATTGGGCTAGAGTGAAACAAACATCTCTTAAAATGATTTTTGGTGTCTGGCCACTGTATATAATCAGCTCTACTAGAGTTTAGATATAGTACAATACTTTTTACTTTAAAATTTAGATGTTTTTAATAGTAACTACTAAACATCTATATAAGCAGGAATTTTATATACAGATGTATCGACTTATAATATGGAACTGAGAATAGATAAATAGTACATGTGAAAGCTAAAAGAAAGTGAAGGACAATGATAAGGTTGTATAAAGATTTCTATTTGAGGATTTCTTTAAGTTGAACTTTTTTTTTTTTAGTAAATAGTCAACAAAAATCAAATGGTATTGAATTGAGTATTTTAAAGAGAACAGATGCATTGTTCTGCATTCTTTCCTCTGCTGCAGAGTCAAAATTAGCATGACAGTAATTTTAAACTAATTTTTATTTTATTTTTTGAAAGCATGATTAGCATCTATTTTAATCTTAAGCATTTATTTCTTTTTTGTTTCATAATCTTTCATTTTTAAGAAGCTGTTTTTTTCAATGTAGCTGAAATGTTGGTTAGTATTTATTTTGGAGACATTTATTATTATTATACATTAATTCTTTTCACATACTGGTAAATAAAATATGACAATATTTTTTTTTAAACCATAAGTATGTGAATAAATGGTAGGATGGGTTACTACATTATATTCTGGTTTTTTAAATGTTGCATTTAACTTATCTCTAAACAGATTTGAGATATGTAACATTCTGTAATGATTTACCTTTCACCAAATTAAAGACTATTTCACAATACTGCATTTTAAATGAGATGTAAGGTCTGCAGTTGCTTTAAACTTCAGTGAACTAGAATTTTGAGATGCATATCAAAGCAAATATTCTTACAGCATAATCCTACAGGGGAAAATATTTGATTGTGTATTCTAGACACTTAAGATGTATCATCCCTGTTTTCCTTTTTCACTTTATTACTTATGAATTATGTATTTCTCTAGGGTTTTTCCATTTACGATATCCTAAAGAGGAAACAGAAAATATGTATAGCTGAAATAACATTTTTATATACAGAGTTGATATTTTTGATATGTCCCAGGTTCAGAGGGTTATTTAGAACTGCTATCAACATCATAACTTTAACAATTTCTACTTCCAGCTGATGAAAATAAGAAGCTGATTTTACTTGGAAAATTCCTTCTTAGATATAGGTCACAATTGCATAAGAGATTATTAGTTTAGAGGAATTAACACTCATTTCCTCTCACTCCTTCATATATAGTACTTATATAAATGATTTAAAAGGCATCATAAACACAAATCATGTTTAGTATGTTGCTCACCAAGCCTGAGCAATTTGAATCCCCGATGTTTTCTTCTTTTTCTTCTATTCTGGCTTTTACTATTAGAATGTGATGAGAAAGCTGATTGATAACTGTCTGTAGAATACACAAAACAAATAATAATTAACATTTACATTATAATTTACTATATGGAGTGCTTTTTTTCCCTTTTTTTATCACAATTCTTCAAACCACTATTACTAGAATACTTTTAGAAATAAAGCTCTGAGATAAGAAGGAAGAGACCCAAGATCACCCAACTAATGAGTGGTAAGCCTGAGTCACTGAATGAAGTAGTGATTGCAATACAGATGCCCAGCAAGCCACATCCCTAGTAGTTCTCCCACTTACAGCTGAATTTTGTAGCATGTGCATGCTGGAAAGAGTTTTAATGGAAAATGAGAAGTAAAGAAAGAAAAAAAAAATCTGGCCTTTTTGAAAATTTTGTATTTTTATTCTAAAGAATGTATCTACTTTTAAGTGACATATGTCAGTTTTAACCACTGTTTTTAAATAGTTTCTGCTCCTGGCCCAAGTATATAGTTCTTTCATGAAACTGCATTTTTATTAGGACTATTTTTTTATGCTTTTTTATATCACCTTGTTCTAACATATAGAATGTTTGGGATCTATCCTGATGGTCACATGACCTCAATAATTTTTTTTATTATTTCTATTACTCATTTCAATTATTCCTCTAAAAATGATGAGGCATCATTATTTTCCTAACAAATAATTCAGCAGGTCTTTCTGATGAAATCAGAGTAAAGTAGATGCAAAATATACTTCCTTAATTTAAAAATTTTTAAACTAATAGACTTGAATATGTAATGTTTTATTTTAACATAAATGACATACTTTATGCTGTTCTGATTTGCACATTGATTTAATGGATTTGGCACCTAATGCCATATAGCCATGTTTCTCAAACCTTAATGAGTAACAAATCTATGAAACAGATTGCTGATTTCTTTTTTTTTCTTTTTTTTTTTTTTTTTTTTTTTTTTTTTTGTCTTTTTAGGGCTGTACCCATGGAATATGGAAATTCCCAAGCTCTAGGGGTCGAATCTGAGCCACAGCTGCTGGCCTACACCACAGCTCACGGCAATGCAGGATCCTTAACCCACTGAGCAAGGCCAGGGATCAAACCCATGTCCTCCTGGATCCTAGTCGGGTTCGTTAACCACTGAGCCACAACAGGAACTCCAGATTGCTGATTTCTAATTCCAGAATTTCAGAGTCAGTCTGGATCAAGCCTACAAATTTGCTTTTCTAGTTTATTCACAAATGGTACTCATGCTGCTGGTCCGAGGATCACACTTAGAGATCATCTACTCTAATAGATACTAGCAAACAAGATGGAAGTCCAGGGTTAAAACCTAGCCTTCAAATATTCTTGAGAGTGAATTTGGTAATTTCTTTGTAGACTCCTTTTTGCCTATCAGAGATTTAACAGTGGCATGATTATTTTTGTACCAAAGAGAATCTAAATTGAATTGACCCAAATTTACATCTGAGAATGAATAATTTTCTTATTTGAGGATTATTAGGCATATTTACATTTAAAATTATACATATTGTCTATGAAAATAAGTTTAATCTCTTAATAGAATGATATAGGGAAATTGTTCACTTTTATATCAATACTTACAGAATTTCAAATCATTCATAAATAAAAACAAACATAAATACTTCTAATAGTCCAAAATATTATTGTTACACAGGACTAATTTTACTAAAATTATTCTTACTCTCCTCCAATATTCAGGATTTCAGTGTGAAGAGTAGACTTGTAAAATTAAAAAATGGAAAGGGCTCATCTACTCAATTTCACAGTAGCCTCTTGAGATAGGAATTATAGTCTTGAGTTTATAGATGAGAAAATTCAAGCTCTCTTTGGTTAGCTAATTTAAACGACTAATAAGGCTGGCTTCTACCTCAAGTCTATCCTCTTCTGAACCCATACTTTTCATATCATATCATACTTCTTGGGTTAGATCCAAGGTTCTTAATACTTTAAATTCCCCAAAATGAGGGGCTGGAACTTAATTTGCTCTTTCACACTGAAGACTCTTAAGTGTCTAGGTAGAGGGGGGAAATTACTCATAGTAGCATTATAGAATATACCATAGTGAAGACTGATCGTATAGCTTAGTAAAAGTAAAATAGTTTAATTTTGAAGTGCCGTGTTAAAATAATTTTTAAAATTAATTCAAATAGTTCAGTCTCTATAATTCAAATTCATAGATAAAACTCCTATTTTGCCTTTGTTTCTTGATGTGGTGCTTGCTCCAGGCAGTAGTGACTCACGTCCTGATTTCATCTATCACATACAAACCAGCTGGCAGTGACATTTCCTCTGACAGAATCTGTTGCCTGCACAGTTCAACTTGTTGCAATTTGAGAACAAGGATCTTATTTTGCATTCTTTCTGATTTGGAGTACACTATTTTTATATTTAAAAGTTTGCTAAAAAGTCATAATTATAAATATTTCTAAGCATAGTGCCCAGGACTAAGAGTTAGTTGCTAAAGCCATGCCATAATTCATTAAAATACAGCTAAGCCTAAAAGGATGAGTGCCTTATCATTGAACTATAAAAAAAGATTTAAGCTATTAAAATAGAGATCTGATAATATGATAAAAGTAAATTATCTTATTTATACTATTTATATAGTATAAATAAGAGATAAGAGATTCAATTGAGATAAGAGATTGAGATAAGAGATTCAATTCAGGAATTACAGCTAAAAATACTATCTTGGGAGTTTATTTGGGAAAAATTATTAACAATGGTCAGTTAACTGTCAAAAGTTTGTTGAGGTTTTTGCCTTTAAATTTTACTGGAAATAATGTAACCTTTAAATTTGAGTTTCACACCAATATCTTTGATTAAGTGAAGGTATAAGTTGGAGACCTAAAATTAGTGTAATTAAAAACATCCTTTCTTAAATGAGAAACCATGTAACTCATGTCTTATTTTTAGCTTTATATTTATTCGAACATCAATATTATTTTTATTATAATGATTAATTATCATTCCATGGAGTTTCAAACACATGAAATTATTTAGAATCCTGAAAAATAAACACTGATTTTTATTATTTCTGAACTCTATCATATTATGAAACTGAATCATCCTGTGGATAATGATATATTCTCTGATTTGTACCTACTCCATTTTTGTTTATTATGTATTTCTCTTTTAGGGACCTCCTGGCTTACCTGGTCTCAAAGGTGACCCTGGCTCCAAGGGTGAGAAGGTAAAAATAAAAGAATGTGTTATTTCAATTTTGATAGCCTAATAGCAGGGACAGTAATTTTGAAGATTAAAATAACTCAGAAGGAAATTTGTCATTCTAACCAAGGAAAATGTTGTCAATCCTTAGCTTCCAAGATGAATTTAGAAAAGAGAAAATATACAAAATAATAGTGAAAATTTGTGCCAGAACTCAGTGTTATATTTCTCAGTGTTCCTTTGTAGGAGCCATATGGAGAAAGCATATGGTTACACTAAAATAACTATTCAGAAAATAAACAGAATTCCAAAATGCCATTTTTTATGTTTTTAAAAATGAAAACAAAAAATTTCAACTAGACTATCTTTCAGATAGTTATTTGAAAGATATATAAGCTCTATTGCATTAAATAAAATAAACCTTTTTAGAATGGCATTGATTTTTTTTGAATTATTTCTAAATCTCTAGGTCATTCTTAGATCCTGAAAAATCTCCAAAGAATAGAACTCATTTCATATGAAAAATATGCTTATTAAAATAATGAATTTTCAGTGTTTGTTTCACCAATATTGTATATAGTCATTCTTTGTCTTTTTGTTGAAGGAGTTCCCTTTAAGTAAATGAAATACTGAAGGTGATATTTGTAGAAAGCATTTTGTTCAATAATATTCCCAACCCTTAATAAAGGTCTCAATGTAATCAGTAAATGATCCTGTTAGGGGAGGGGAAAGAGGTTCTTAATCCTGTATTTTATTCAGAAAGGGTTCAAGTTTTTATCTGTTTTTTTACTCTTATGTTTTATAAATGTAATGTGCAATTTGTTTATGACTATAATTTAATATACGATTATAATTTATATATTGTTAAAATTTCTTTGCCTTTCAAAGGGACATCCTGGTTTAATTGGCCTGATTGGTCCTCCAGGAGAACAAGGTGAAAAGGGTGACAGAGGACTTCCTGGAGCTCAAGGATCTACAGGAGCAAAAGGGGATGGAGTGAGTAAAGACATAAATTATTTTCCTACTCCTTTCCAATCACACACATTCCTTTAAACTTGACCAAGGAAGTGATTTAGAGCATCTTAATCTCATTAAGTCAATGATGTTTTCAAAAAGAAATTTCTTTTACCTTAGAGTAAATAAATAACAAATATGACTTAAGTTTGAAACCATAAAAATTACAGTTCAGCAGGTAATTACGCAAATGTTTATTGAATCCCTACATACGAATTATTATTCTGAAAGCTGCAGGAATGTAGATATATATATGTAGAAAGAGAGACATTGCAGAAAAATGCAAAAAGAATACAGATTATCTTACAGAAGTTGTTTCTTAGATTCACAATGGAAATTTTAAGCTCTTCTTACATATTTTTGCATTGTCTAAATTTTGCAATGTGTTGTTATGTGAAATGTGAGAGTGGAACAGCTGAGAAAAAACTTTAATTTGGATGATTCTCTCCATAGGGAATTCCAGGTCCTGCTGGCCCCATAGGTCCACCTGGTCCTCCAGGCTTACCAGTAAGTAGAAGACAGAAGAATTTCATAAAGTAAACATATATATATATACCTAAGAGACACAAATTCTCCAGATTTTTATCTGTACTCTTGCCTTTGCATTTTCTAGGGTCCTCAAGGTCCAAAGGGTACCAAAGGCTCTACTGTAAGTATCTTTCCCTTTGTCGTTTAATTTTTCAGTGAAACCTACTCAAATGCCTTGTTCTTTATTTATCTTGTTCCTTATTCTTTCCAACAGGGACCCGCCGGCCAGAAGGGTGACAGTGGTCTTCCAGGGCCTCCTGGGCCTCCAGTAAGTGCACGATAACAAGAGCGATATTTTGGCAGTTAGCATCCTAAGATTGCCAGTGACTTCCCTGAATTTATAAGAAGGATGAAAAAGCACATTCTGTCAAAGTGCTGATTTTCTAGGAAATAGCAACTACCTTATTTAAGTACTCAAGTCTACATGCCAACACTTGTCTTTTAATTTTCACTCTTTGAATATAAAGATATCGTAACTACATGTTACAATAATTTTGTTTTTAAATAGTTTTTCAGGAATGCCATATATTTTTATGTCACATTTTCCCAAAAGCAATTGATCATATGCCACAAAGATACATTAATACCCAACTAGGAATAAAAATAAAAGTTTAGATGCTTGGCATTTTTCCTGCTGTGTATAATGATAATAATAAAGGCAATAATAATAGCCACCATTTAATAGCACTGACCTCTTCCAGGCTTCACACTATTGTGTTAGAACCAAGTGACCAAATTTGAATCTTCCTTCTTGTACTTGTTTCCAAGCTATATGTGTATTAGTTTGCTAGGACAGCAATAACAAAGTACCTCAAACTAGATGGCTCAAGCAACAGAAATTTACTGTCTAATGGTTCTAGAAGCCGGAAGTCTTAGATCAAAGTGTTAGCGGCACTGGCTCCTTCTGAGGGCCGTGGCAGAAAGTTCCATTTGAGACTTCCCTCCGTGGCTTGGAGATAGCTGTCTTCTTGTGTCTCTTCACATAGTCTTCTGTCTATATGTGTCTTTGTGCCCAAATTTCCCCATTTTAGAAGGATACCATTTATATTGAAATAGGACTCACCCTTATGCCTTCATGTTCACTATATTAATTATATCTACAGCTGCCCCAATTCTAAATAAGATCTTCCTCTGAGTTACTGGGGACTTCTACATGTGAGTTTTTGTGGGATACAATTCGGTCCATAAAAATACGGATTAACTATTTGGTGTCCTTCTACTCCTACACATATGTTAAGTCAGGTCTGATTTTGTACTTCTTTTAAGTTTGTGGATTTATAAAGTTATAAATGTTTGGAACCAGCTAATGTGTAATTTTATTTTATTTTATTTTTTCTTTTTGTCTTTTTAGGGCCGCACCCACGGCATATGGAGGTTCCCAGGCTAGGGGTCTAATAGGAGCTGTAGCCTCCAGCCTACGCCAGAACCACAGCAACGCCAGATCCGAGCCACGTCTGCGACCTACACCACAGCTCATGGCAATGCCAGATCCTCAACCCACTGAGCGAGGCCAGGGATTGAACCCGCAACCTCATGGTTCCTAGTCGGATTTGTTCCTGCGCCACGACAGGAACTCCTTATGTGTAATTTTAAACATGACATAAATTATTTTCAAGCACAAGAGACAATTATACAGCACAAGAACCTTAAAATCCTGTTTTAATATTCAGAGACTAAACTCTAGTTTCAAAGGTAGGGCTTGTGAATGAGGATTAATTAATAAATAAGAAATTAATATGCATAATATATGTCCACACAAATCTGTGCTATGTTATTGTATAGAAATAGGTCCAGAAATCATCTGATTTTTGTGCCTACCTCAGTGTTTCCACTAGATTCTTTTTAAAAGAATTTATAAAGATTAAAGATACATATATAAAACACATAAATGTTAGCAAATAGAGAAAACATTGTAAAAGGGAAAACATTGAAAAGTTAAACAAATTCTAATTTCTTGTGACAATAACATAATCAGTCATAACTAATATCTGCAGAAAAGTTTACCTTAGGGAACAGTTACATGCACCTGTCTCTTTCACAGGGTCCACCTGGTGAAGTCATTCAGCCTTTACCAATCTTGTCACCCAAAAAAACAAGAAGACATACAGAAAGCATGCAAGCAGATGCAGGTGATACTATTCTCGATTACACTGATGGAATGGAGGAAATATTTGGTTCCCTCAATTCCTTAAAACAAGACATCGAGCATATGAAGTTTCCAATGGGTACGCAGACCAACCCAGCCCGAACTTGCAAAGATCTGCAACTCAGCCATCCTGACTTCCCAGATGGTATGTTAATAATACATGGCAAAGTGAATGTACTGAGCCTCTAAGTTACAGAAGAGCATTGTCAGCTCATTAACTCTCATTAAATGTTTAATATAGTCTCTAAATAAAACTAAAGTGAATGATTATTATTTCCAATCTTGTAGACAGAAAAAGTCATTTACATTGTGTAAATCAAGATCTGCCTTAGAAAATCTTTGTCTTATTACATAAGGTTTCATTAAATTATGACAAAAATCATTCAGGGATGATTATAGGTAGCACAAGTGCATTTTATAATTATCACAAAAAATTGATTTTATGTGTGCACACATATGTGCATGTTACTTTATAATTATTTGTGTCCTATATCCTAACTTAATTTACATAAATACAAGTAAAATTAATATGATTAAAGAGCATAACTGAATTATATGTGACCTATCAGTTTAGCAGTTTGGTAAACAGAATATTTAAGAATTAGAGTAGTTTGAAGAATTTATTTCATTGATCCATGAATAACCAGAACCACTGTGAGCAATTTATTTGTAATAATATTCAGGATAATTTATTATACCTATTATTTCACAAAGTTTTTATACACCCCTTCTGAAAAAGAAACAGTTCCAAGTAGCCTAAGTTAATTGACTGCTTCTCACAATACTAACAAGGGGCAGATCTGTATCTGATTTTAAATCTCTCACTTTATGTGGAAATACTTTGCCACTTTTTTTACTTATGGTATAGTATTATTTTGCACTATGGATCATATAACGAATGCTATAACTGAGGTCTCAATAACTTAGTACAGATAGAAAAGTTCCATGTAATTCAGGAACGGATATGCATTATGGCAAGAACATCATAAAATCCTATTTTAATCAAGCACAGCCTGTTAAAAGGAAAACAGATCATTTATTAAAGGTTCTTTATAGGCTACTATCAAAAGTCTTCAAATTTATCATATATTTATTTGAAAAAAGATACGTTTAGTTTCATATTAATTTAGTGATTTATAAGGAGAATGAACCAGACTCTGGAGCTAGTTGAAGTAATCGTACTTAGTACCTGAAATCAGATGTAAAAATGGTAGCATTTACTGACAGCATAAAATGACATGTGATTAATTAGAACCTGAGCAGTCAAGAAAACTTTTTGAAAATTGTGTGGATGGAAAGCTTACTGTGGACTGTAGTCCCCTGTGATTTCCATGTATTAACTAGCTTTACTAATTCTTTAATGTGTTCATTAATTACAATTATATATTTGTTTGTTTACTTATCCATCAGTGCCAGGCTCTGTTCTTCATGCAGAGATTCACAGATAAACAGAAACAATAATGGCCCCAGGCTACTATTGTCTAATGAGAGAGATGGATAAACTCTAAGTACTAATCCTAGCATATTATGGCAGATACAGATTTCCCCCTGCTATCATAAATTAGAGGGTCCCTATGAAAACTTTTGCCAGCCAAAATGGTGTAACGCAAAGAAAAAATTACCTTAGGATCCATCTTGCTAAGAGATGCACAAAATAAATAGAAATAAAGCACAGATGCTCACAGATGGTCAAAGCTAAGGGGCTTGATGCTGAGATATTGAGTGTCGTTCCCAGGAAAGGAGCTTGCCAGTGTCATTCTCACTGCTGGGGTGCACGCTGCCTCTGTAACTGCTTGTTGCAAAACAAATGCTGAATTCTCTGGTCATTTTTTACCTTTTCTGTAAGAAGGAAAATCATCTCCCAGTTTTCTTCGGCTAGTGAAAGCGGACCTATTGATGTAGCTGTTCGGTAAAAGCAAAGTGGCATAAAGCAACTTTTGAAAAGAGGGAGATAACCTGTATTATGAAAAACAGTAGGTATTTAGATAATTTAGGAATGATTTCATTTTGGATAAATAGGATTTTAATATTTGAGGAGGTGTCATTTAAGCTGAAACCTTAAAGAGAGAGCTAGTCACACAAAGAATCAAAAAAAGGTATTCCAGGCAGAGGATAGAGGACATTCACAAAGCTTTGAAGCAAAGATCTTGGTGTCTTAAAGGAACTGAAAGAAGATCTCTATGGCTGAACAATAGTGAGCAAAGTGGAAAATGATCTGAAAAGAAGCAAAATGGAATCAAAGGACTGGTTAAGAGGCTGTTGGACTAATCTAGGCAAGACATAATAGTGGCCTGGTTTATAGATGTGTCAGTAGAAATAGGAGGTGAATCAACTAGAAATAAACTGAACATAGTATATATGTTATAATAGTATATAATAGTATATATGTTATAGTATACTGAATTCATTTAATAAACATTTCTTAGTAATTAAGTATATGTTATTTGAAGGAATATTTAATAACTATGTTTTAACTGAATAAGATAAAAATAATGCTTACCATACAATTCAAAGTTTAAACCATAAGAAATATCAAAGATTAAGAATGTTTATTCTTATTGGTAAAATCTTGGATGATTTTTATCTTCTTGTATATTTTTTCCTGAGAATTTTAATTTGTTATAGAGGTGAATTTAGGAATAGTACAATCAGAAATAGTGAAATTTTTTTTGTTAAAGAATTTATTTCAAAAAACAAACTGGCATTGGGTTTTCAGGAGTTCTGGTGCTAAGTTAAGACGTTTGGGCTTTTAAGTTGTTCAGAGTTCATTATCAGTGGATTGACCTCACTCAAATTAATATTTGAAATGAAGTGGCAGCATGAAAAATGATAGGAGGAAACAAAGTCACCATCACATGTGTATCAAGTCTGTCTCCCAATAATTCTTTTTTTGTCTTTTTAGGGCCACATCTGTGGCATATGGAAGTTCCCAGGCCAGAGGTTGAATTGGAGCTGCAGCTGCTGGCCTATTCCACGGCTCATAGCAGATCTGACCCTTGTCTGTGGCCTACACTGCAGCTCACGACAACGGCAGATCCTTAACCCATTGAGCAAAGCCAGGGATCAAACCCGCGTCCTTATGGATACTAGTTGGGTTTGTTACCGCTAATCTACAATGGGAACTCCCTCTCAATAATTCTTAACAAAAACCCCATTGGCAATTATTTAAGAAATAACTTTGTCAGTCTCACTATTTACCATCTTTAGTCACCTAACAGCAGATTAATGGTCATGAGCACTCACACGATAAGATTTTTTCCATAACATTTAGATAACAGAATTAATAGCAAACTGAATTTAAATATAAAAAAATAACCCTCCTTCTTAGGATCCCATTCAAAGGGGAGTACATTTACTTCAAAAGTTTTTGCTAAAAAGTAATGCAAAAATATGATCCTTGAGGCTAAGTACATACTCTCACTTCCATCACTAAAAAAAAAAAAAAAAAAACTCAAGAAAAAATATATTGATTGTTATACTCAGGTTACTTAAAAAGTAAATAATACATATGGGATTTAGGGTCAAGTATATCTCATTTCAGTGTACTTGCAATTTATCACACATGAATGATAGAATGTTAATTTTTTTCATTTAAGCTAAACTTAACAGTAATAGAAATGCTATTTAAAAAAAAAAAAAAAGATGTTCCAGGCAGAGTGTATGGAGGCATTTGCAAAGTTTTGAGACAGACAAGACAAAGGGTCACTCTTGAACTATTCAGATATACACCCCAGTGTAACCAAAAGCCTAGATTCTTTTTTCCTTATTTTTCTAATAAAATTTGGTAAATAAGGTATTCAATTTTGATATATATGTGTTTGTATATGACATATTTTTCCTACTTCCAGGTGAATATTGGATCGATCCTAACCAAGGTTGCTCAGGAGATTCCTTCAAAGTTTACTGTAATTTCACATCTGGTGGTGAGACGTGCATTTATCCCGACAAAAAATCAGAGGGGGTAAGTACCAGTCTGTTTCGGTGGTGACTGTTGACAGCTCCTGCCATGTTTTTGCAATATTGAACTAAACAGGAAAATTATACTGTCATATTTTCATTTATCTGCTTTTCTTACAGGATAATTAGAGCACTTCATTTGCATAAACATGAATAAGGCACCAAAGTGACACACAGAGTTAACAAATACTTTTTTCCTTAATTTTTACCCAGATGTAGTCTTTATGCACCTGCTTACTCTCTAAAATTCTATGGCTTTCCATGACACAGCACAGCTGATTCTCAGATTTTAGTGCATGCATGGTATTCTTCTTTCCAATTACCATGTGCTAGAAATCACAGCTGTATATTATGCTCAAAATACATGATTTTATGAAGAATGAATCTTTCACATAAAATAAGAGTCTTCTCTGCACTTGTGTGCTTTTTGAGTGTTTAGTCTCTTCAAACATATTCCTTGATTTTTCACCTAGCAATATCAGTATATTTGAGTTCTGTCTTTAAAGCTACAGGCAAATCATTAACATAAGAAAAGACTTTTCACTAGCATAATTACATTCTCCAGACATTTTACAGATGGGAAATTTTGACTTTATTTGCATTCTTTTAATAAATCACATTTTTCTTCGTAAGTGGTGTAGGTATACAGAGACACAAAAACTCCATAAGAAAAACAAGTAGCTTTAAATGTGACCAGTATCATTAGGAGAGATATTAAGCTTGTAAGTAGGAATACCCATGTGACTCAGCAGATTGGGGATCCACCTTTGTCCCTGCAGTGGCTTGGGTTGCTGCTGTGGCGCAGGTTTGATCCATGGCCTTGGAACTTCCACATGCTACAGGCATAGCCTGTCCCCAAATTTTTCTTAAAAAAAAGTTTATAAGTAAACAATGAGTGGAAGGAGCAGGAGACAAAGCAATTTCTGTTTTCCAACCACACTTGGCAGGTGCAGAAACATAAAAAAGCTCTGCTAGGCCACAAAGAAATGTGGGAAAATAGAAATATCTCCCCTTTAAAGGATTAGTCAAATTCCCCATAGTGAAGCCATATATGTCTTTATATTTTGCTGATTTTTGCAAAGCAAAACAACAAATGCAGATTTATAAAAGATTCTAAACCTTTTCCCCAGCAGGGAATGATTGGGTTTGCTTCCTGTCAATGACTTTTCCATAGCATCTGGCCTTTAGTTACTAGCTGGATGCTTCAGGATGCCTCCCTGACTGTAAAATCCTAATGCTACCTGCCTTGATAGCAAATGCCAACTGGCATTGTGAGGGTTTCCTTTGTAAGGGCAAACCAAGAGTTCCATCTATCTATGTCCCTTACAGCCAACTCTTAGGGTGCCTTTACTAGGTTATTTTCCCTCCTTCGTTTTGTGGAATTAAAGCAAACAGGAAAAAATAAAGAAAAAAAAGACTCAGTCTTCACTAAACAGGAATTCACTAGACCTACCTCAAATTTTGCTCTTTATCTCATTTTGTATAATCTAGAGTAGTCCATTTTAAAAACTCTTTAGCATCTTAGTCGTATTGAAAATTACATATATATTTTTATCTGGAAAGTTATATATACATGAAAATATATATACTAAAATTTTTATGGATGTATAAAACACAGCTCATAATTTAACCTAATTTCTAATAGTCCGGTTTCTTTGCAACAGGTAAGAATTTCATCATGGCCAAAGGAGAAACCCGGAAGCTGGTTTAGCGAATTTAAGAGAGGAAAACTGGTATGTTATTACCTCAATATGAAATAGTTTATCTTGGGAGTTCCCGTTGTGGCGCAGCAGAAACGAATCTGACTAGGAACCATGAGGTTGCAGGTTCGATCCCTGGCCTTGCTCAGTGGGTTAAGGATCCAGTATTGCTGTGAGCTGTGGTGTAGGTCACAGATGCGGCTCAGATCTGGCGTTGCTGTGGCTCTGGTGTAGGCTGGCAGCAACAGCTCCAATTGGACCCCTAGCCTGGGAACCTCCATGTGCCATGGGTGCGGCCTGAAAAAAAAGAAAAAGAAAAAAATAGTTTATCTTGAACCTCATAAATGAAGCTCAAATTATATATCTCTAGACCCTTACTATGAAACTCTAAATTGCACAAAGCAGGATTCCATGTATTCTCTAGTTTGCTCTACCTAAATAAATCTCTTAGATCACTTTGGTATTTTAGAGAGAAGTCTAAAATTTTTGTATCAAAATAAATACAAATATATTAAATTTACTAAAATAAAAATATCAAAGTATGCATTTCAGTAAGTACTCAAGCTAGTCAAAAAATGGATTATGTTAGAAATATCAGATATAGAGAATATAATATCTATTTAGTATCTCTGACTCTATTTCCTTTATACTTGAAACCTAATTTATTCTTTGTTTTCAATTTCAGTAAGAACTTCTGGAATGCGAAATATTTTTTTCCAGTAGTTACGTCTGGAAATAAAGTGAATTGACCTGACCTTTTACTTGTATTATAGCACACGTATACTTAGATATTTCATACAATTACCAGTTCATGATTAATTTTCTATAGATATTCTAAGATTCGATATCAAAACTAAATTTGTATTTAAAGGCAGCTTAAAATTTATTTGTTTTTAAGATATTAATTAGATGTATTCAAGTGAAAGTTTCCCACTTATTCAGGTGATTTTTCAATAGTTTAATATTCTTTAAAAAGCTATTATTTTCCTTTCACAGCTATTTACATAGTTATCCTATAAGAACCTACACATATTAATTAACAACTTGTAGTGAACTTCACCACTTGACATAACTCCTAGTTGTCTTCAAGTTACATATATCCATGTTACATTTGTATCTGTGTATGAGATAAAAATACATACATAGAACTCTGTGTGAAGTTTTATTTTTTGCTGTTTAGTTTTGTTTCCTTAGAGTGAATTTCCCAGTTTTTTTTTTCCTCCAGCTTCTCAAGGATCCTTACCATCTGAGCTGTTAATCAGTAAGAATTAAGTGAAATCAATAAAAAGAAAGTCATAGATAATTGCCTTTGTATTGACCTAACCTTTAGTCTGAGTGAATCTTAATATTTTTTTAAATCTAGGTTATATTTTCAGCTGACCCCAGATAATTTGGTTATACCCAATAAAACAATATATGAACTTTATAAAAGAGACAATTTCTAATTGCTTAATTAGCAATTAAGACCGTTGTCCTGCTCTAAATAAAAAACAAGTATTTCCTAACAAAAAATATTCACTTGCATGTCTCAGGCAATATGCTTGGTGCTGGTGATACAATAATAATAAAAATATATCACCTAGGAACAAACAGGCTGGAAACTGGAAAACCCAAAACTCCTTGGAGGATGTGGCCCCCAAATGAAAAAGGCAGGAATATTTCGAAAAATTTTAATTAAGTAGATATACTAGGAAAATAGGCGAAATTAAACAACATATAAATAGTTAATCTTTGCATTGCACAGAGATTCAGTTTTCATTTTCACTCTTTTACCACTCTATTTAAAAAAATATAGACCAATATAATGAAAAATTTCCTAGAAACAAAAATATTCTTGAGGTATTTACTAATTAGGAAACTATAGAAATAAAGTGGGGCTTTTTTTCCAGGTATTGCTGACAGTAACTCAGGTGGGAATACAGTCCTGATTTCATAAAATCCTCTCTCTGGGTCTTTTGACCCTCAGTGCACACTTTCTTTCATTAAGTGAAAATGAGTCTATTGATTCATTCTAATGCTTCTGAGATTCCAGTTCACTGTTGACAGTGAGTTTCTTCTTTTATGACAGAAAAGAAGATAAAAATCTTTGTGTCTTTCTCTTCTCTTATTTCCAGCTTTCATATTTAGATGTTGAAGGCAATTCCATTAATATGGTACAAATGACATTCCTGAAACTTCTAACTGCCTCTGCTCGGCAAAATTTTACCTACCACTGTCATCAGTCAGCAGCCTGGTATGATGTGTCATCAGGAAGCTATGACAAAGCACTGCGGTTCCTGGGATCAAATGATGAGGAGATGTCCTATGACAACAACCCTTACATCAAAGCCCTGTATGATGGCTGTGCGGTGAGTATGATCTCGGCTTGCCTGCCTTCATGGACGGACGAGGCAGCACGTAACCATCCCGGTCTGGCCCTAAGTCAGCTTTCGCTCATGAAATGGATGTCAGTTGTTATGAAGATTTGATGCTTAACACTGACATATCAAAAGTACAGTCTATGAGAAACCACAGTTCTTCATACAGACACGCAGATGCAGAAACTCTGAAACGTATAGATACATTTTTAAAGCCATAACAGAAGGTAATCTCAGAGCATATGTTATTTGTATGGAATTATGCCTGATATTTGAATACTATTACAGCTAGTTATTCCTGAAGTGAAAAAAAAAAAAATCAAGAGCATTATTTCATTCGCTTCCTTAATCCATGACTAAAATAACAGAAAAAGGAACCACCATTATAGCATTTATACCATAGATAACTCTTACCCCTGTATTTTGCTTATAAGGAGCTTACTGGTTGGTATTGTGTTACAACACTTTAGACAGCTACTATCGTTGTTACTTTTATCCTCTGGAACTATTTTTCTCACACATATGGGGATTTCCCAAGAGAAAATTACCCAGAGAGCACCCTAAAAAGCTCCTTATCTTGGCTGATGACTGAAGGGTAGTCACAATTACAAATAAATGAAGTCAGTAGACTACACAAAATCAAAGAAGAGAATATAATGTATATTAAAAGAACAAGTGTTTTGGATTTCCCAATAGTAATGTATTGATAATTATTCACAAAAGTAATACATAGTAGCAGTAAAGCTTTGACTTGGGACTTATTTCATTATAGTTCCTATACTGTATTCAAATTTTTCTTCTAAAATTTATTTTACTCTGTGTGTGTGTGTGTGTGTACATGTGTATATTATAATGGTAAGGACACATTATTTACGTAAGGGTCTGTCCCAGTACTAACATCAGTATTCATATTAAAATGTATTTATCAATTCAGTAGGATTCTCTGCAACCATGCAGTATATGAGAGTATTATCTTGGGTAACTATAGCTAAATATTAAACGTAGTCAACATTCAAAATTTAAAACTATATATGACTTAAATGATAACAAAGAAGAATAAGAATAAAGAGAATAGCAAATTTGTTTTTTCACTTTCTTCTTTCTCACCTTCACTCAAAGGCTTAAGAGAGAGAGTGGATGGACTGGGAGTTTGGGGTGAATAGATGCAAACTATTCCTTTTGGAGTAGATAAGCAATGAGGTCCTGCTGTATAGCACAGGGAACTATATCTAGTCACTTGTGATGAAACATGATGGAGGATAATGTGAGAAAAAGAATATATATATATATATGAATGGGTCACTTTGCTGAACAGTAGAAATTGACAGAACACTATAATCAACTATAATTGAAAAAATAAAAATCATTATATATATATATATATATAAAATTATTGTATAACTTTTTATTTCTGCTTAACTTTACAGTCCAGAAAAGGCTATGAAAAGACTGTGATTGAAATCAATACACCGAAAATTGATCAAGTACCTGTTGTTGATGTAATGATCAATGACTTTGGTGATCAGAATCAGAAGTTTGGATTTGAAGTTGGTCCTGTTTGTTTTCTGGGCTAAGATTAGGACAAAGAACATATGAAATCAACAGAAAATATACCTTGGTGCCACCAACCCATTTTATGCCACATGCAAGTTTTGAATAAGGATGGTATAGAAAACAACTTGCTACATACGTGTACCAGTTAGGAAGTATGCCTTTGTGGGGGCAGAATCACATGACAAAAGCTTTGAAAATCATAAAAATATAAGATAGTGTGGCTGAGATGGAAACAGGCCTTCTTCTTGATTCCCGATTTTCATCTCTCCTTTCCCTATTTGGATTTCTTTGGTGCTGTAGAAAAAAAGAGAAAAATATATATTCATAAAAGATATGGTGCTCATTCCCATCCATCAAGGATGTGCTAAAACAGTGTGTTTAATAAATTGTAATTATTTTATGTACAGTTCTATACTGTTATCTATGTGTCCATTTCCAAAACTTGCACGTGTCTCTGAATTCCATCTGACTCTAATTTTATGACAATTGCAGAACTATGATGGCAATAAATATATGTATTATGAAAAAATAAAGTTGTAATTTCTGATGACTCTAATTCCCTTTCTTTGATGAATAATAAAATGCCTTTGTATATATTGATGTTGAAGAGTTCAGTTATTTGATATCGCCAACAAATTTCTCAGAGGGCAAAAACCTGGAAGATTTTTGGAAGCACACGCCGATCAACTCTTCTCTACTGACCATTAATTTTGCTGAATTTCAGCCAAAAACATCACGCATATTGATGCTTTTAATCAATGCTATACCTCAGTCTTTTTTTAGATTCCAGGATTTCACAGGATACTTGTATATATGGATAATAAGCAAGTTTATATTTTTGGACAGGAAAATATGTATGAGAAGCTATTTTAACAAATTGATGCCTCTGTCAAGCAAGCAATCAGATGTACAATTTTTATACTACCTTATCTCAATTCATCGTTTTCAGTGTGCTTCAACCATTCAGGTTAATAATTAAAAGATGGAGACTAAGCAATTATTTATGGATTTGTTCATGTTTTTAATCAATCAACTTGAATTTGATTCTAAATTGCATATTATAATAGTCTCCAAATATTATTTTACCTGCACCAGCCCAATAAATATTATTTCTTTTCTTTCAAGATAATATCAGACTTATTTGACCTACCTAATTGCTAAATAACATATGGGTGGACTGTTACTAACAAGTGCTTGTTTTAAAAGTCATACTTACTAAAAACAAAACATTTTTTTCACTAAGGCATTTTCTTTCAGGTAGCTTGAAATAGCAGTAAATTTTTAAAATTACAAATTGTATCTATTTTAAGTAATATATGTAAGACTTGAAAATAAATGTTTTATTATTTCTTATATAAAGTGTTAAATTAATTGATGCCAGATTTCACTGGAACATTTTCAACTGATAATTTATCACAAAAGAGCATACCTGTAATATTGAAATTAAAACGTGAACATTTGTCATTCAGAAGTTCTTTTATTTTTGAAATCAAACTTGTAAATGTCCTTTCAAGAAGGGAGATAATGAATCGTATAAATAAACTCAAGTCTTGTCTACCTGGATTGGTCATTCTCTTTCTTAAATAAGTTTTAAATTACTCTCTATTGCAGAAAATACTTTCAATTCTATTTCGTGACCATCCAGATTAGATTAGTTTACACTTGATGAAAAAGAATATTATCTTTCAGGGATTAGTTGTTTAAATTCTTTACTTGTCTAAAATAAAAACATCACATGGTAATACTCTACTGACAAAATAAAGATAGGTTATATTTTAAATGTCAAATGAATATTTTTCATAATTAAACATTTTACAAACATATGTTCATAATTTCAGTGTTAGAAATATTCCCACAATTTTTATTTGAAATACAGTCTCTAAATCATAGATAAAAAAACAATTTTTTTGGAAGAAGAGTTCCATATCTTAGACCATTTGCTGTAATGAATGCATGGCAAGGAGGAGATATCTTGCATTTTGACCTGCACTGGGGAGGCTGCATTATTTTCATCCCTTTAGACAAAATGGCTTCAAATTTGGCACTCAATAGAATTAATGAATATATAACTAAACCACCTACCCTTGTCCATTCCTTTCATGTACAGCTATGGTTTTCTGCATAGTATCAAAAATTTTTCTCTCATAATTGATTTAATCTGGACCAAAGGAAGCTCAGCAGAATGGAAAAAACATATTACATTCTGGTCCTAGCCCAGCACATATAAATTATTCATGTGTAAATTATGGAGAATAATATTGACCTTGCAGGTATGGGTAAGTCCCAGACCTGATGCACATAAAATTTGGTATAATTATCTTTTAGAAAGAAATACAAAATTACAAATAAAAAATTAAAAAGATACTATTTAGAATAAGTAAAGATATTACAACAAATCCTTAATTTTAAAAAAAAGGACCCATGCCAAAAGTATCAGAACATCCAGGAAAATATCAATGTTTTAACTAATTCTCTAAAGTACTTCTAAAACATTTTTATCCTATGTGTTTATACACTTATATTTTTGGCTGCAACTCTGAGTGCCTCTTCAAAAGAGAATTTTATAATTTAAATTTCTTGTTGAAAGAATAAATTTCTCTAACATGTTAGATTTAAAAACGTGTTTCCTAGTATCGATAGCTTAGAGATGCTTTAGTTTTATATCTGTTATTGGTAAGTATTTTTAAATTGGGGGGTTATTTTAAATTCAGGAAAAGCTCTTTTACATTTCCTTTGTATATGCCTTATAAGTTTGTGAGACTTTTCCACAGAATAACCTCTGATTCTGTACATTTTATATCTCGCATCTCCTCCACTACCAATAGATTTCAGGTTCTGGGCACCATAAGACCCATGCATGCTATGGTGTAAATTCTGTCCTACCATTTTCATTATCATAACACAGTGGGTATAGGGTTATTCCAGGAAGAAGTTTCTATACTGGGATTACTGACATTAATTATACATAAGTATTAACTGCAATTCATGTAATTATATCCCACCACGTAAACATATTCCACAGACCCCACATAAATGAATCTGATTAAATTTCCTCCTTCCTGACTCCTTCTACACCACCCAACACAGACATAGAGAAGTTGGAATGGAAAGACAATGTTTTCCACTGACCATAGTTAAAGAATCTTTGGCAAATTTTACCAATCATATGACCATATGAATATGTTTCTAGGAGATTTCTAAGGTATTATATGGTGCCTTGGAAAAAAGAATTATGAAGCTTAAGCTTTATTAGTTTCAAGTAAATATCTTCTGCAAGCTGGATAATGGCAAAATAAATGAGTTAAGAGCCTAGCGCACTAATATACTCTAAGACCTAAATAAATAGTTGCTGCTGCTCTAGATCTCCTACTTGTCATATCTTTGCCTTAACCTGAGTTCCTTTTCTAAAACACAGCTAATAACGCATTACCTACCCCACAGAACTCTTATGAATATTTATTTTTTAAAGAGTAAAACAACAAATTGCATCATAGAGTCCAAATCAACAAAACAGACTCACACAAAATAGAAGATTTACAGAGATTCACAAAGGATAGCAAAAAAGGGCAGTGGCTTATATGCCAGATCCACATTCATTAGACAGAGCTTCTGAGGTCGCTTTTCACCAGAATGTCTTTTGAACTCGAGAAGGATGAGTTTAGCAGGTTTTAGGGTCTCTGAAATTCTATATTTTTTTAGTCTCATGTCTTCTTATTGGTCATTTAACAAATGATTCCTCAACACAGTTGCAACCCAGAGGCCCAGAGTTTGCAAAATCATACACAGTTTAAAATCTTTCAGAATATATCCTGCTAAAAGCATTGCAAGTTCAGTTATCACTACATAGGGAACCCCTGAAGTATCCTCATTTATTTTCTATCTAGTAAGTACATCACTCAATATTTAAAAGGAGATTGGTCAGGGTCAAAACAGAGGGAGAAAAGAGTTACAGACCCACTGTTAATTCTTCCCTTCAAAGAATACAAATTGAAATAATTTCAGAAATATATCATGTTATAGTAAGTAGAACTTACAATAACCTTACAATGGCTTTTCTCCCTATAATCCTATTTATATGAAGCCACACAAATACACTGATTTCTATTTTTAAATTACTTCTGTTTCTATGGCTAGATAAAGTAGGCCTTTTTTCTATAATGGAAATATTTGTCTTTTTGTCAAAACTGAAGAGCCAACCCCACGTCCCCAGAGTAAAACTTATTCTATCGACAACATGGGGCACAAAGTAAGTTAATGAGTCTATTGGCTTAATCACCATCACACTGGGGTCTCTGGTATAAATAAAATGTTTTTCTGCTATTTTTTAATCTCACTGAGGGAAATGAATATTTCTAAGGCACAGAGAAACTTTCACCTGAAATGAGATGCATTTTTGTGCCCAACCCTGAGATGGCCAGACTGAATTAAATGGAACAAAAAGTCTTCCAAGAAAGGAAGTGATTTGCGCATCACTCAGATCAATATGGTGGAAAGTACTGTGTAACCAGTTCCTTAATAAGATGGGTTTTGGCATCTTATCTATTTCAAGAAAATAAAATGAATGAAAATTGTTATCATAGCTACCTATCTATTAAGTAAAATATATTTTAAAATCTCTGAATTATATTTTTGCATAGTTTATTAACTATAGAGAAACAAAGTTCACATATTAAATACCATTATTAGTTATAGCTACATCATTACAAATATGTTTTACATCAATCCTGAGAGAAGTAAGAGTGGAAAAAGAAAAACAGTGATAGTAACAACAACATTAGAAAAACACTAACAGTATTAACTAATGAGAAGTGGGAAAGTGATATCACTAGGTGAATACTTTTTCTTATTTTAGATTTTTGACGAAATAGTGAAAGTCCCAACAGAATTATTTTCCCATTATGTGGGAGATCGCTCCGACCCCTGGACCCACCACCTCCCTCCATCCTCCTGCCCTCCCCTCAAAGGACAATTTGAATGAAGAAATGACAATATTTTATAATACGGGCAGCACACTCTTAGAAATTGTAGCCATATCTTTTTAGATCCACTTCCCAAAGTAATGAAAATAAAAATAAACAAATGAGACCTAATTAAACTTAAAAGCTTTTGCACAGCAAAGGAAACCAAAAAAAAAAAAAAAAAAAAAAGACAACATATGGAATGGGAGAAAATCTTTGCAAAACAAGCGACCAACAACAAGAGATTAATCTCCAAAATTTACAAACATCTCATACAGCTTTATATATTAAAAAAAAAAACCCACAACCCTATCAAAAAAGGGTCAGAAGATCTAAATAAACATTTCTTCATAGAAGACCTACAGATGGCCAAAAAGCACACATGGCAAGATGCTCAGTATCTCTAATTATTAGAAAAATGCGAATCAAAATTACAATGAGGTATCACCTCACGTCAGTCAGAATGGCCATCATCAAAAAGTCTACGAACAATAAATGCTGGATAGGGTATGGAGAAAAGGGAAACTTCTTACACTGCTGGTGAAAACATAGGTTGGTATAACTACTGTGAATTGTAGTGTGGAGGTCTCTTAAAAAACTAAAAACAGAACTACCATATGAACCAGCAATCCCACTCCTGGGTTTCTATCCAGAGAAAACCATAATTTGAAAGGATACATGCACTTCAGTATTAATTGCAGCATATTTACAATAGCCAAGACGACTTAAATGACCTCCTAAATTTAAAAAGCAACCTAAATATCTATCAACAGAGGATTGGATAAAGACGATGTGGTATCTAGATAACGTGGAATATTTCTTAGCTATAAAAAAAAGAACAAAATAATGCCATTTGCAGTGACATGGATGGACCTAGAGGTTATTATACTGAGTGACGTAAGTCAGAAAGACAAATGCCATATGAGATTGCTAATATGCAGAATCAAATAAAAATGATAAAAAGAACTTATTCACAAAACAGAAACAGACTCAGATTTTGAAACCAAATTAATAGTTACCAAAGAGGAAACGTTAAGGGGAGGGATGGATTGGGAGGATGGGATTGGCATATATGCACTACTGTATACTAAATCCATCAGTAACAAGGACCTCGTTTATACCTTGGGGAAATCTATTCAATACTCTGATAGCCTATATGGGGAAGAATCTGAAAAAGAAGGGACATATGTGTATTGTATATATGGCTGATTCACTTTCCTGTACACCTGAAGCTGATACAATATTGTAAGTCACCTATGCTCTAATAAAATTTATTTTAAAAATATTCCAGCCTTTAAGAATATATATCATAGAATAATAGAAAAGAAACTTCATTTCTACTGAAATCTGAAGAGCCAACAGTTCTCAGCACAATAAGTGACACCTGGCACAACACTATCAACCAAATGGTGTAACTATGAAAAAAGTATCTGGCTACAAAAGATCAGAACATTGCAGGCACTCAATATATACTTAAATGTGCAAACAATGGAATGAAGAAATCATCCCTAAATGTCCTCTTTGTTCTGCCCATCAAAGTCAAACTTCCAATCGATGGATTGTAAACACTGCTTCTACTTTATGACCCACCACTTACTCTCCAAGCCAGTACAACGGAATTCATTCCCTGACTGTACTGAAACTTTTCAATATAACAAAACTGGAAATTCATCAAATCCAATGTGCTTTGTCTCAGAGATGACAACTCCTTGTATCAAACTGCGCTCCAAATCTCAGTTAATGACGCCTCTTATCCAAAAGTCACCTGGGCCAAAATAGTCATTACAAATTGCTCGCTGTTCTTTAAAACCAGTACTCTATTTCTGCCAATTCTCCTTCCTAAATATTTTTCACCCTTCTTGCTTCCCCTCATCTTCTTTACCACGGCTTACATTTGGGTAGAGATGACTTTTCACCACAAAATTTTAACAGCTTCCTTTATGATTTCCTAGCAGATATTTTTTTTATTCCCAAACCTAATCACCTTACTGAAGAAAAAGCTCTATGAGAAATGCAAATGCAAACTTCCGCTTATAAAAAGGCTCAGTGGCTTCCCGTCACCAACAACACTCTCTTTTCCATTGCTGTTTGTTTTACTCCATACAAACAGTATCTCTTCGTGATCTCCTCTTCTCTCTCGCTTTCTGTTCAGCACAGGCACATCACACAAAATGGAAATAAGACCGCGATCGCATATTCATTGTGAACAAACGCCCTGATGTATAATATTCCATTCTGTGGTATCACATTTCATTTTGGAAAGTAAGTTGCATGGTATCCATTAAACTGATAAATAATTTACTCTTGAAGACACTACTCAATAAAATAAAGATCCAGGGCCTTAAACTGCTGAGCAAGAACCTCTGAGATGCTCCCCTGACTATTTTTCTACACTCAGCCTTGAATGAATTTTAATTAAAGAGCAGGCTTCTTGGGAGTTCCCATAGCGACTCAGTGAAAACAAATCTGACTGGTATCCATGAGGAAGAAGGTTCGATCCCTGGCCTTGCTCTGTGGTTTAAGGATGCAGCTTTGCCCTGAGCTGCGGTGTAGGTCGAAGATGCGCCTCAGATCTAGGGTTGCTGTGGCTGTGGTGTAGGCCAGCGACTACAGCTCGGTTTTGACCCCTGGCCTGGGAATATCCATATGCCGTGGGTGCAGCTCTAAAAAGACAAAAAAAAAAAAAGTTCGCTCTGTTCTCACAGGTCTGAATGTGCTGACTTGACATGGCACTATGAGTTCAATATTAAGACCCTAAAATCATTCCATTGCAATACTCTATCCAATTTAAATCTAAACAATGGAAACGATCTAAAGAAACACTATTAGAAAATTGGCTTTTTTTTAAAGGTATAGTATATTTGTAGATTGAATGATAAGGTTGGTAAAATCAGAGTTAGAAGTTTTAATGACATGTTGTTCCTGACATATTTCTAAACAAGAAAAAAATCTTAAAATCTAGGAAACATCGACTTTTTTTTTTGGCCGCGCCCATGGCATGTGGAAGTTCCTGGGCCAGGGATTGAACCAGCACTGCAGCTGCTGCTTAACCTGCTGTGTCACAAAGGAACTTCATAGGAAACATCAACTTTTTTTTTTTTTTTTTTGGTCTTTTCTAGGGCCGCCCCCATGGCATATGGAAGTTCCCAGGCTAGAGGTCTAATCAGAGCTGTAGCTGCCAGTCTATGCCAGAGCCACAGCAATGAAGGATCCGAGCCACTTCTGTGACCTACACCACAGCTCACGGCAACGCCAGATCCTTAACCCACTAAGCGAGGCCAGGGATCGAACCCGCAACCTCATGGTTCCTAGTCGGATTTGTCAACCACTGAGCCACGACGGGAACTCCTAAAACATCAACTTTTAAGGTGACTTTTCCTATAGTTAAGATAAATGTAGCTTGAGCTCTGAGTGTGTGTGCATATCATTCATTAGGAATAAGCTTTACAAATATATCCATCCTGTATTTAGCAAAAGGCATGACAATTAGTCATGTCCATATAAATTCTCATCTGTAACAAAAAATGATGAATCATAAAATAAACACCCTAAGTTAAAAACAAAAGCTCATCAAGCTAATTCTTGTAACATTAATTCAAATAAAGCATGTGAAGGCCAGCTCAGTGATAGTTTAATATACTGGTGTCAGTTATTAATTATATAATATTTCTCATTAAGAAATGTTCACAATGGTGCAAGTTACATGCATTGGTTTTTTTTTTTTTTTTTTTTTTTTTGGTTGTTTGGTTGCTTTTTGTTTGCTTGTTTGTTTTTTCTGCTTTTTGGGCCACACCTTTGGCATTTGGAGGTTCCCTGGCTAGGGGTCTAATCGGAGCTACAGCTGCCAGCCTATGCCACAGCCACAGCAATGCAGGATCCGAGCCATATCTGCGAGCTACACCACAGCTCACAGCAACACCAGATCCTTAATCGACTGAGTGAGGCCAGGGATGGAACCTGCAGCCTCAAGTTTCCCTAGTCAGATTCGTTTCTGCTCACCACACCGGGAACTCCGTTACATGCATTGTTATCTGAAGAATTAGGACTTCTCATGTCTCCACACTGTTGTCGTTTGTTGAAGACAACAAAAAAAAAAAGCTTATGTATACACGTAGATCTTTGGAGAATGACAAGCTCTAAAGATCCGAAGGGAGACAAAGAAGACATCATTTCTGCTTTATCCATTCCTTTTAACACACTATTTTTGCCTAAATTTAATGGTTTTTGTTTTATTTTTAATTTTTTTCCAGTTTTATTGAGATATGACATAAAAAGCACTGTCTAAGTTGAATGTGTACAGCCTAATGTTTTGACTTTATCATCATGAAATGATTACCACAAGTTTGGTGAACATCCATCATCTCATACAGATAAAAAATTAAAGAAATAGAAAAATATTTCCTTGTGATGAGAACTCTTAGTGTTTACTCTAAATAACTTCCATAGATAGTATACTGCAATAGTAATTATATTTATTACATTGTACGTCATATCCCCAGCATTTATCTGATAAAGTTTGCACATTTTGACCGCTTTTCATCCAATTTTTCCTCCACCACCCCCACTTCTGGTAACCACAAATCTGATCTCTTTTTCTACCGGTTTCTTTCTTTCTTTGCTTTTTAAGTATAATTGACCTCCAACACCAAGAGAGTTGTAGCACACAGCATAGTGAGTCAGTATTTCTATGCTGTACAAAATGATCAGCAGGATATATTTAGTTACATCTGTCACCATTCGAAGACAGTTTCAATGTTATTGAATATATGCCCCGGGCTGCACATTACATCTCCATGACTCATTTATTTTGTAACTGCAAGCTTGTACCTCTTGGGAATTCCCGTCATGGCACAGTGGAAATGGATCCGACTAGGAACCATGAGGCTGTGGGTTCGATCCCTGGCCTCGCTCAGTGGGATCTGGCGTTGCTGTGAGCTGCGGTGTAGGTCACAGACTCGGTTCGGATCTGGTGTTGCTGTGGCTGTGGTGTAGGCCGGCAGCTGCAGCTGTGATTGGATCCCTAGCCTGGGAACCTCAACATGCCGTAAATGCGGCCCTAAAAAAAAAAGTTTGTACCTCTTAAATCCCCTCACCTATTTTATCCATCCCCTCCTTCTCTCTCTTCTGGAGCCACTTACTGATTCTCTGTTTTAACGAATGCTGTGTCTGAGAGGAGCTCTTAATGAACAAGACAATTTTTCTAAGAAAGTTGAGTGAAAGGAAGGGACATTGTATGTATTAACATAGACCTAAAAATGGGAAAATTTCCTAATTACCTGACGAGAGATGTTTTAAAATAACCTAAGACTGCAATCCTTCTATCCTGGACACACTACTCATGAACATTAAGATCTTCAAATATTTAAGATGTTATCTTCATTTCTTGTTACTCTTGACCATTAAAGGATAAAAGATAATTCCTGTTTCCACTGTTGTTTATATGTGAGTATGCTTCCTAGTCTTGTTTGATAAGATCCCTCCCTCTTAGAAGGGCACATTCTTTTAAAACATTTGTAGGAATAATTTAGCTTAGAATGGAAGACAGGTATAAGGAAGAACTATGAATTTGGTGGAAACCCAAGGAGCTTGACAGAAAAATATTTAATCTCCCTTTATCTTTGACATACTCTGGAACTAGAGCATGTGTGAAACTTAACTAACCAAAAGACCAAGATTTTCTTATGTAACCTCTTAGCTCTTTCCATAACAAAGAGCCAGCTGCTTTCCTTGGCAGTGAGGTATCTTTGGTTTTATGCTTTAAACCAATCATCTCAAGCAAAGACTTTTTATTTTTGTGAAATATTTTACTGTGCTCACATAATTTAGAGAATGTAATTTAACTTTCCTTTCTTAGAATCCCAATAACACCAGATATATTTTGACGAATTGATGAAAGAAAGTACTTAAGGAAAGTTTTCATTTGAGCCATTAAAAAATCACTTTAAAGGGATTTCCTGTTGTGGCTCAGCGGTAACAAACCCGAACAGTATCCATGAGGACACAGGTTTGATCCCTAGCCTCGCTCAGTGGGTTAAGGATCCAGCGTTGCCATGACCTGTGGTGTAGGTCACAGACATGGCTTGGATCCCGAGTTGCTGCGGCTGTGGATTAGGCCAGCAGCTATAGTTTCCATTCTATCCCTAGCCTGGGAACTTATAGGCCGCAGGTGCAGCCCCTAAAAAGAAAAAAGAAAAAAAAAAGAGAAAAAAGAAAAAAAAAAAAGAAAAAAATCACTTTAGAAGTATCTCTGAATGTGAATTCCTGCTGTGGCTCAGTGGGTTAGGGATCTGGCATTGCCACAGCTTCAGCTGGGATTTGATCCCTGGCCCAGGAATTTCCAGATGCCATGGGTGTGGCCAAAAAAAGAAAAAAAAAAAAAAACTCTGAAGGAAATAGCAAAAGTTTATCTAAATGCTTCTCAAAAAGAAAAATAAAGTTGGATTCTTCCCTACCTCTTTTTTTCTTTTTTCTTTTTTAGGGCCGCACCTGCGGCATATGAAAGTTCCCAGGCTAGGGGTCAAATCTGAGCTACAGTTGCTGACCTACACCACAGCCACAGAGACACAGGATCCAAGCCGTGTCTGCAACCTACACCACAGCTCACAGCAACACCAAATCCTTAATCCACTGAGCAAGGCCAGAGATGGAATCCACATCCTCGTGGATACAAGTAGGATTCGTAACCCACTGAGCCACGACGGTTGTGGATTTTAAATCATTCCTACTTCTGTGCTCTCACCCATATCTCCTACCTTCTATACCTTTTCCCATCTTTTATACTCAAATGATGTTTTTTATTACAATCCAGCTTTCCTTTTACCAAGCTTTTATTTTTATTAGAGCCTCTGATTACTCCAGTGCACAAAGCACTTTATTAAAATTTTTAGATTCCTACAATATAAACATATATTCTACACAATTTCATCTCTTTGAGGTATGGTTCTTCGTATCATATACTTCTCTTTAATGAATGTTAGCTTGGTCTATCCAATGAGCATGTCAAGCATGAATTCCACAGAGCCTAAACATTAGTCTAATCATATAGTAGGTATGTTATGGATTGAAGCGTGTCCTCCAAAGACTCATATGTTGGACTCCTCACTCCAATCCATCTCAATATGATCTTATTTGGAGATTAGGTCTTTAGAGAAGTCATTAAGGTAAAATGGAGCTACGAGGGCTGGGCCTCACCGAATAATACTGATGTCTTAATTAAAGAAAAAAGAAATGTGAACACAGAGACAAATATGCATAGAAGAAAGACAACCAACTGCAAGCCTAGAGAGAGTGGCCTGGAACACATCTTCTCTTCAAACTCTCAGAAGAAAGAAACCACCTCCACTTCGAACTTCTGTCCTTAAACCACTCGGTGTGTGGCACTCTGTTAGAAAAGCCTTCGCAAACTGAGAGTAAGTGTCAAATAAGTATTTGTATTTGGTGAATTGAAGAGATGAAAGACTCAGAGCAAACTCATCATTCTATGTTCTTAGAGAAGAGAAATTTTGACTGAATTGCTGGAAACAACATTTCTGGATCACACACAATATTTAAAACAAGCTTCTAGTGTTTACCAATATTAAACTATTTACCAATAAACTAATTAAATTATATACCTTATATTTTAGATCTGAGGGAAGGAAACAGATAAGATGACCGGAGTAACGCAGGCTGTTTTGCTCTGGGCAATGATAAAATAGTGGTCGGCAAACAGGAGCTAAATGTAAACGAACTGTGTGAAATTAAAAATCAGATATATGTATGATGTATAAAAGTGTAATCAGCTGGAGTTCCCCTCGTGGCGCAGTGGAAATGAATCCAAATTGGAACTATGAGGTGGTGGGTTTGATCCCTGGCCTCGCTCAGTGGGTTAAAGATCCAGCGTTGCCGTGAGCTGTAGTGTAGGTTGAAGATGTGGCTCGGATCCCATGTTGCTGTGGCTGTGGTGTAGACTGGCAGCTACAGCTCCGATTCAGCCCCTAGCCTGGGAACCTCCATATGCGGTGGGTACAGCCCTAAAAAGACAAAAGCCAAAAAAAAAAAAAAAAAAAAAAAAAAGAGGGAGAATCAGGGAGACAGACATTACTTATTATTCCTCTGGGAATACAGTGGTGCCTGAGAGAGACATACCTTCCTCACCTACGAACCTTTAAAGGTAAGTATATTTATTTAAAATGAGGGGGTTCCCTTGTGGCACAGCAGGTTAGGATCCAGCCATTTTCCCTGCAATGGCTTGGGTCTCTGCTGTGGTGTAGGTTAAATCCCTGGCCCAGAAACCTCCACATGCTGTGGACATGGTCCAAAAAAAATGGATAATAATAAAAATAAGAAGCAGTTAATTTTGTGATAGGCAAAATATAGGAAGCCGAGGCGATCTATGGCAAGCTGCTCGCCTTGATGAGGAAGGTGCCTGAGTAAATAGCATTTACCATGAGACCCAAAGCATGGATAGAAATTTTCTATCAACAGTGAAAGAGATAAAGTTTGTTAAGGAAAGATAATGATTACATCATGAATCTAGGCAAAAAAAAAAAAAAATCTTGAAAGACAAACAAGAGTACTATACTTCTTCTTTTAGAGTGTGATTAAAAATGTGTTGGGTTCTTTAAAATTTTTCTTCTTTCTTTGACCATATCAACCTGTTTTCTGGCATCGTTCTGAAACTTTCTGTGAAACAAGCTGGAGTGCCCACAGCTGCTGCCCAACCTGGCCTGACACATAAGAAACAAGGAAAAAGATAGCAAGACATGCCTCAGAGACTCACTTGAACTTCTGTAGCGACGAGCAACACAGTCTGACGGCCAAAATTGAAAACCCAAAGCAGGACCTCGGAGATAAAATGATACCAGAAATAGAAACAAGCAATCATCAAGAGAACGATTTAAAGCACCTGCTGATGATTCAGTCTCACAGCTGAAGTCAGGCAGAAGAAAATTCAATATTGCTCAACGAAGTAAATAAAGTATTGGGGACAATAAAATCCCAGGGCCTAAGATAACAATAGTATGGACGTCTGCAGATGCTGCATGACAGATGCACTCGGCTGCCACAGCAGAGGTGGCTGCAGAGCTATACACCAGCTTGGAGCATCGTAAACCATTCAATTTAGGCAGACTCATTCCCAGGACAGGGTGATTTGGGCAGTTATCCCTACCTTCTGTTCTTTGGGGGAGCCCTTCTCTGCTGCCAGCAGTCGCCTGGGCAGTGAGTCTTTGAGCCGGGGGAGCGGTTTGCCAGACAGAGCTGAAAAAAGCCAGGAGATGTGATTCCACCATAAGCAGGCCTTAAATTGGCCTGATCTCCAAAGCCATCTAAGGGATATCAAGATGAGCCACCTGCAGAACTATTTGCATAATAACACCTAGCACTCCTGGGAGAAATCATTAAAGAGATTAGAGGAGAAATCCGAAATTGGGCCCCAAAGAGCCAAATCTGGCCTTCCTCCCTACGTTGTTATGCTGCCTTGTGTACATCCTTTTGAAAGCTTTTTAAATTAGTTGCTAACCTTTAAAAACTCAAATTTCTGGCTTCTCTCGACCACTTGGAGGTTCTTTCCAAATGTGAATAAGTGCCTCTGCACCCTTGTGATGGGGGCTCGTATCCTGTGACTGGCTGGGCCCTCCAGGACTCCCTGTTGGTTGGTATCCTTATACCTTATTTGCTTCACGTGGGTTGGGGCATTCAGGTGTTGAAGTCCTCAACCCAGGACTAATATCTTGAACGAAAAGAGGCAAAGGAGGATGGAGATTAGAAAATATTGAGAGAGAGGGAATTCATTGTCCAGGAAAAAAAAGCAAAGGCCTAAAACAGTTATATTAATAAATTCAGACGTAATTGGGAGGATCACTCACATATCAAGGAGAGTCAGATCTCGTGAGACAGATGTAAGAGACAAAGCACAGCGATGAAACAGGTGATGTCATGGGGTGGTTTATCCTCTTTTACTCAGAACAGGGAAGGCAGCGAAGAACCCAGGGAGATTCAATCAAAGTAAAAGTCTCTATTACTTCACTCTGGCTGCCATAAGAAAATACCATTGACTTTGTGCCTGAAACTTATTTTCTTGGGAGTTTCTGCCATGGCTCAGCAGTTAACGAACCCCACTAGTATCTATGAGGACTTGGGTTCAATCCCTGGCCTTGCACAGTGGGGTAAAGATCCAGGGTTGCCATGAGGTGTAGGTCATAGACATGGCTCAGCTCAGATCTGGCGTTGCTGTGGCTGTGGTGTAGGCCAGCGGCTACAGCTTCTATTCAACCCCTAGCCTGGGAACCTCCATATGCCATGAATGCAGCCCTAAAAAGACCACAATATATATATATATATATTTTCTCACAGTCCTGGGAGGAAGGATGCCACCTTGATTGGTGTCTATGAGGGACCTCTTTCTGCCTTGCTACCTTCTCTCTATGTCCTCACACAGTGGAAAGAGAAAGAGCAAGCTTTCTGGTGTCTATTCTTGCAAGGTCACTATCCCATCACAAGGGTCCTACTTTTGTGACCTAAACTGTCCTTATTTACCTACAAAATGCACCATCTTCCAATGCACATTGGGAGCTAAGATTTCAGGATAGGAATGAATTTAGAGCAGGGGAATAAACAGTCTCCATTGAAGCTACCCTGTACAAAGCTACCCTCTCCCACTTGACCCCACATGAGGCATCATAATGAAAGTTAGAGTAGTCAGGTTTCTATAGAAAAATAGAACCAATAGTGAGAGAACTGAGAGAAACAATGGCATGAGTTCTCATCCAAGTCCAAAGCTTGAGATGCAGGAGTTTGGATGGTCTAAGTTCTAGTCCAAGGCCAGGAGAAGACTGATACTTCAGTCCGTGCAAAGTGAAAGTCAGCAAAAGATTCATTTCCCCTGAGCCCTGATGGGAACTCCCCAGTTTCTTTTCCCAAAAATATCACAGAATATTGAGTAGAGTTCTCTGTGCCGGACAGCAGGTCCCCTTTGGCCAATTTGTTCAGTTGGAAATGGAAATTCAGGCCTCCCATGGGCTTCCATGCACAGCACAGAGGAAGCAGGAGGGCAGTGAATGGAAGGGCTCAGTAGAGACAGAAGTTCTGCTTCCTATTTGAACTTCTCTGACACCTTTTCAGTAGGAATTTGGAGGAGCCTTGTTACAGCCCCATTAAGGCAAAAGTTTATGTCCCTTATTTGGGTTTTCTTGGTGTCAATGGAGAGAGAGCCACAAGGGTTTGGTTGGAGTAACACAGTTATCATCCCACAGTTTTCTATCTTAGTGGACTTCCACTTTTATTATTTTTTGGTTAGAGAAAGTAGACTTTTTTGGTGGGAAGGGGGTATTAAGTCTGTGTCGAATTCCAACTTAAGCTTCAAGTCTAGTATGCATGCGGCTAAAAGAAAACCCAGGTATACTGAGTTGAATATTATCCCATAAAAATCCCTTCCAGTGTAGGACCTCAGAATATGCCCTTATTTGGTAATAAGGTATTCATAGATGGAGTCGAGTTAAGATGAATTCTTACTGGATTAAGATGGACTTTAATCCAATATGACAGGTGTCTTATAAGCAGAGGAGAGCACATATGGATACAGGGAGACACAGATTAGAAAGGAAGAAATATAACTGTCCCTCTTTAAAGTTGATTGTCCATGTAGAAACTCCAAAAGAATCTACAAAGCTGGAATTAATAAACGAGTTCAGCAAAGTTGAAGAACACAAGATTAACATACAAAAATCAACAATATTATGTATACTAGCAATGAACACATGGACACTGAAATTAAAAATACGATACCATTTAACATTGCTTTTAAACATGAAATACTTAGATGTGTAATTCTAACAAACCATGTACAGGCTTTGTAAACCAAAACTACATAACACTGAAGAAAGAAATAAAGGAAAATCTAAACAAAGAGAGACATACTGTGTTTATGGATTGAAGCATCAATATAGCAAAGTTGCCAAATGTCCCCAAGTTGATATATAGGTTTAATTCAATTCCTATCATAAAGCAAGAATACATGTTCCAGTTATGTGCAAGATAATCCTAAAATTTATATTGAAAATTAAGGCAACTAGAACAGTTAAAACAATTTTGAAAAAGGAGAATAAAGTGGGAGAATTGATTTACCTGGTTGCAAGGCTTATTATGTAGCTATAGTAATCAACACTCTATGTTCTTGGCAGAAGAATAGATAAATAGATCAATGGAAAAGAATAGAGAACACAAAAATAGACACAAATATGTCCAACTGATTTTTGACAAAAGTGCAAAAGTAATTCAATGGAGGAAAGATAGTCTTTCAACATACAATGACAAAGCAATTGGACAGTCATAGGCAAAAAAATAAATCTCACATTTATATAAAAATAATTCAACATGGATCGTGGATTGAAATATAAAATATGAAACTTCTAGGGAAAAAATTTGGAGGAAATCTTTGAGGTCCAGAGCTAATTAGTTCTTAGACATGACACCAAAAGCAATATATCCATTAAAAAAAGGAAAAATTGAACAATTGAACTTCATAAAAATTACATTTTTTTTTCTGTGAAAGATATTGTTAAGGGATGAATAGACAAGTAACAGAGTGGGAGAAGAAAATTCCAATTCGTATGTTCAACAAAGGACCATTACTTAGAATACATAAAGTATGCTCAAAACTCAACAAAAATAAACAGTCCAATTGGATAAACTGAACAATCCAATTAGAAAATGGGCAAAAAAAGGGGGGCAAAAGACAACTCACTAGAGAGAATATATAGCTGCAAACATGTACTTGAGAATATGCTCAAATATCATTAGCCATTGGTGAAATGCAAATTAAAACCACGGCGAGATAGTCCTACATACTTTCCACCGCCCCAAAAAGGACAGCACCAAATGCTGTCAAGGATTCAGATTAATTTGTTACATATTCCTGATGTGAATGTAAAATGTTACATTTTAGAAAACAGTTTGGTAGTTTCTTTAAAAAAAAAAAAAAAAGTAGGCAATTATATGCAACCCAGCAATTGCACTCCTAGGCATTTATACCAGAGAAATTAAGACTTAAGTTCACACAAAAACATGTAAATAAATGCTTACAGCAGCTTGCGTGCGCGCGCGCGCGCGCACACACACACACACACACACACACACAGGAAACAACCCAGATTTCCAGTGGGTGAATGTTTCAATAAACCGTCAAATGATCCCATCATCTATCCCTATCATAAAATACCATTGGCCACAAAAGAAACAAAATACCGACATGTAAACAGTACTCTGAATCCTCAAAAAGCTAATCCAAAGGTATACACTGTATAGGTTTTTTTGTTTAATAGCCTTGAAATGGCAAAATCACAAAAGCAGGGGAAAATTTAGTAATTGCCAGGAGTTAGGAGGGAGTGGGCATACATGGGAGAAAAGCGGAGGCGGCTTTCAAAGGGCCACATGAGGGAGCCTGGTGGCGATGGAAATGCGCTGTATTTGGTTTGTTTGAAGGTCCACAGCCTGCTGGTGATGTCGTAATACATTTTGTTGTGACAATACTATTGACAAAAACTACGTAAAGGGTACAAAGATATTTATGGCATGTGAATTTGCAATGATCTCCAGTTAAACAGTTAAATTCAAATTTGAAATACACAACACAGAATAATACAGAAGACAAGACACTTACGGACCCACATGTAGATTAGATGCACGGGATCACTTTATAAAACAGAAGAAAAAGCTACAGATACTGCAAAAGGCACCTCCCCTCCTCCCATCCCTCACCCTTCCTAAGTTGGTAACATCTTTCCCGTACTTGTAAGTATACATTTATCTATAAATAAAGGTTACCACAAACCGTATGTAGTGCTGTTTATTTGATCAACTTTAAGGACGTGTAATATACATACATAAAATATGAAGTATGATGGGCAAATAAGCCATGAAACCACCAACCCAGCCAAGACCTGAAACATAACCTATCACCACCCTAGAATTCCTCCACCCTCTCTCCAGTCCATCCCTCTAATCCTGGACCCAGAAAAATACGTGTAATATTATTTTAAGAATTATATTTACATAAGTTTACCCCACAATATATTAGTATATCTTTTTGCAACTGAGTTGAAAAACCCCCTTCCTCTTATCAGATGTTGCTCCTTCTCTTTCTCTTTCTCATTTTCTAATTCAAACTCTCTGTGTACCTTTGAATTCCTGCAAAGCTCACTGACATTGGAGGAAGGAACTTTTCTTTTCCTGAAGAAGTTTGAATAAAAGTATTTTCTTTCCCTTTCTTTCTTTCTTTCTTTCTTTCTTTCTTTCTTTCTTTCTTTCTTTCTTTCTTTTCTTTCTTTCCTTCCTTCCATCCTTCCATCCTTCCTTCCTTCCTTCCTTCCTTCCTTTCTTTCTTTTGTCTTTTGTCTTTTTAGGGCCGCACCACCCACAGCATATGGAGGTTCCCAGTCTAGGGGTAAAATCAGAGCTGCAGCTGCCAGTCTACACCACAGCTACAGCAACACAGGATTCAGGCCTCCTCTGCAACCTACACCACAGCTCACAGCAATGCTGATTCTTGACCCACTGAGTGAGGCCTGAGATCAAACCCGAGTCCTCATGGATACTAGTTGAGTTTGTTACCACTGAGCCACAGTGGGAACTCCCGCAAATATATTTTTTAAACTCATCCTAGATATGACCAATCCAAGACGAAATGATGGAAGTATTTGAAAAGTGTGGTGTGGTGGCTTCATGAGCTGTACCTCCTGCTGCTAAACCTGAATAATCTCATCTCTTTGAGTGTGGGCAGGATTTCTGTTTTGCTGGTAGAAGGTGGAATATGGCAAAAGTAACAGGCTATCACACAATTGATTAGGTTACTTTATATAGCAAAGTGATGTCTCCTATGTTTACACTATGTGATATGAAAATCTATCTTAGCAGACTGGTAAACATGAAACTTTGGAGTTCTCAATGTGGTGGAGTGGATTAGGGATCCAGCATTGTCTCTGTAGCAGCTCAGGTTGCTGCTGAGGTGCAGGTTCAAGCTCTGGCCAGGCTCAGAGGGTTAAGGTTATGGAATTTCTTTGGCTCAGATTTGATCCTTGGCCCAGAACTTCCATATGCAATGAGTGCATCCGAAAAAAAGAAAAGAGAAGAGAAAAGAAAAGAGATTCTCCTGCTGGGCTTAAGAAGCAAACAGAGTTTCCATAGTGGCTCAGCAGTCAATGAACCTGACTAGCATCCATGAGGATGCCGGTTCAGTCCCTGGACTAGCTCAGTGGGTTAAGGATCTGGCGTTGCCATGATCTGTAGTGTAGGTTGCAGATGCAGCTTGGATCCCGTGTTGCTGTGACTCTGGTGTAGACCAGCGGCTACAGCTCCAATTCAACTCCTAGCCCAGGAACCTCCATATGCCACAGGTGCTGCCCTAAAAAGACACACACACACAAAAGCAATCATTTGTGAACTGCCTGTGAAGGGGGCCACAGGACAGTAAACTGATTTGGCCTCTGAGATCCAAGAGTAGATGCCTGACAATAGCCAATAAGAAGCTGGGGTCTACTTTAGAATTAGCCATAATTGCTGAGAATCCAGAATGGTATCAGTCTAGATAAAGTTGCATTAAATTGTTCTTGTAAAAAAACTTATTTTAATCACTACTTTTTTTTGGCGAAAAATTGATTAGTGGGAGTTTTTTTTTTTTTTTTTTTTCTAGACTGTATAGAGATTGGTTAAAGTGGAGTAGGACGAAATGTATAACATGAAAAAAATTACCATGTAGTTCTTCCCCAATGTTAAAAGTTTGAAGGTTTTTTTCATTAGAATTATTGTCAGAAGACTACAAATCCTGTGACTTTTGAATGGCTAACAGGCTGCCTTCCACTTTTTCTAACAGAAGAGTATTTTTGCAGAGTTACCATTGAAATTAGCTATATTTTTTGTTTAAGAAACTAAATATATTTAAATGTTTTAGTAAAAGATGATGGAGATATATTACATAACTGAGAAAATTATAAGATATAAAATGCCTCAAAATGAATAAAAACAATTTTGGTGACCTAGGTTGTTTTCTGACTGATAACTTTAATCTTTTATGAGGGAATAGAGGTTTTCATCTATATGGTGATCATTCAATTACAGCAAATGCAAAATTGAAGATACCAGCTGGCCATATTTTTCTTTATCTGAATATTTAAAAATTTGCACTAAATCCTGCTTTGGCTATAATTTTATGAATTTTCTGTGTTTGTTTTTTGTGAAAATGTGATAATGTGATTTAAAAGAAAAATTATATATTTGCTTATTCAGATAACCTGAATATATTTTTCATATATATTTGGAATTTGCTCAAATATTGGATCTTTATCCTGTTTCTCAGTTCCCCAAACACTTGGAATTTCCTAAGTGTGGAGAGTGTCAAGGCATCTCCTTTTATGTTAATGAGGTGACTTTTGAAAATCACCTAAGGATAGGGTGTGGTTGCCAATGGAACCTACCTTCTGATTAGAGGGTTGGAACTCTCAGTCCCACCCCTGCCCTCCAGGGAGGGGGGAGGGACTGGAGCTTGAAAATTCACCATTGGTCAATTATTTAATCCACCACACCAATGTAATAAAGTCTCAGTAAAAACCCAGAGCTGGGTTCAAAGAGCTTTCAGGTTGGTGAACAGGAGCAGGGGCTGTGTGAGTGCAGGCCTGGAAAAGGCATGGAAGTTCTGTGCCTTCTTCTGTACCATGCCTTGTGCATCTCTTCAATCTGGCTGTTCCTGAGTCACATCCTTTTACAACAAATCAGTACCTAGTGTATAAACAGGGTTTCCTGAGTTTCGTGAGCTATTCTAGCAAATTAATTGAATGCAAGGAGGGAGTGGTAGGAACTTCTGATTTGTAGCCAGTTGGTCAGAATTAACAACCTGGATTTAGGATTGGCTTCCCAAGTGGAACAGGATCATTGTCACCTCTGGTTTGTATCCAGATGGGCAGAAGCACCAGTAAGAGCCTGGGTGTATATAAGGACTGAGGGACTGTCTTGTGGGACTGAGCCCTCAATCTGTGGAATCTGATGCTATTTTCAGGTAGAGTGTCCGAATTGTGTTGAATTATGAGACACCCAACTGGTGTCAAAGCGTGCTTGTTGGAGCTGTGGGGAACCTCCCTCTGTTCCCCCTTCAACACACAGACATGCGCGCGCACGCACACACACACACACACACACACACACACACTTTGGAATTGGATCCAGGAATCTAATTTAGAAAAGCATCTCTAAGACCTGCTAAAAATATGGGGAGAATATCTGAAAGTTAAGTGCTTGCAGAATTGTAACACGTAGGTGCTAACTTGATTGGGTTTACTCTGCGTGAATCTGCTCTTAAGGAACAGGGCCACAGGCAGTGTAAATTACACATATGTTGTTGAGGGAATTAATAATCATAATACATGACATTTTTGATGATTCTGAATATTTTTTCTGCTTTCTGATACTTTTGATAGATTAGGAGTAATTAGCTTGTGAAAAACTGAAGAAACACACACACATTATAATTCACAATAAAACTGCTAGTAACAAAGCAATAAACAATGGTCCTAGTTAAGCAAAAAAAAAAAAAAAAAAAATGTAATGGGGAAAACAGGAATGAATTAAATGAGTGTGGTTCAAAGAGAGGAAGGCATGGAGTTCCTGACGTGGCTCAGCAGAAATGAATCTGACGAGTATCCATGAGGATGCCGGTTCAATCCCTGGCCTCACTCAGTGGGTTAAGGATTTGGTGTTGCTGTGAAATGTGGTATAAGTCACAGATGAGGCTGGGATCTGGTGCTGCATAGGCTGGAGGCTATAGCTTGTGGCTACAGTTCTGATTCATTCGACCCCCAGCCTGGGAACCTGCATATGCTACGGGTGCAGCCCTAAAAAAAAAGCTAAGCGGGTCCATCTATTAAGACATTAACATTTGAAAACTAGAAAATTGACATGTGATAAATGCTCCCTTGTAAAGCAGGATTTATTAATTTGTTATGGTATAAAATATTTTATAAGGTATTTATTTGAAAAGTAAGGAAGCTATAAATTGTCAAATAAAACCTCTTTTGATCTATTAACTGGTTCATCTTCATCACTTTCAAGTCAAGTTTTATATAGACTATGATTCCAACTTCATGACTAATATATTTTAATGACAGATTATTTTGTTCAAGTGGGTTTGGTGAGAAAACTAAATTTTCCGTCTTAATGGTTCATTCATTTATTTGAAAGGATAATTTTTATCTAGTTTTACAATATTAATATACATTACTACTAACATGGGCTTAAGGATGTTGCATTTACTCTTCAGAATGTAACAATATCCTAGTCACATAGATTATGATTTAATGATTTAAGTCACCTCTCCCCACATCTAATATGATTATGTCACAGCTTGAAACCTACTGTAATGTCATTACATACAAAAGAAATCAATACAGGCTTCTTAGCATGGACCTCATGGTCTTTCATAATCATATTCTAAACCTTTTCCGGCCTAATCTCTTAAAACGCCCCTCATTAGCCTGTGCAATTACCACACTGAGCTTCTCACCACTCTCTCTACATGTGTTTGACTCTTCACAAAAGGAATCCATTTGCTTTTATCCACATCCACTTCTACTTACCTGGTTCAAGCACCCATTTCGTTCTACCTGATCTTCTTCAGTAGTTTCTAATTGGTCTACCTACATGCTTTCAAATGAGTTCTCCAGGGTGAATCTAAGGAACAATTTCAAAATAAAATGCCGAAATACCTAATAATGTAGGTAGACAACATTAATGTAACGTAACACATACTATTACATAATACCTAAGGGTCTGCACCTTAGGAAAAATCATGCATTTTTCAAAAGTTGTAAATAATACCACCATAGAGACACATTAAGATTGTAAAACTTGCTCAAGTAATGTAGGAGAAGGCATTCATTCTCTCTTGTATACACTTATTTTGCTTTATACACTTCAGTTACAGGAACACTTTTTTTCCCAGTGATGTATTAACTGAGTACCTTTTTAAAATAAATTGCTAGCTCCATGGGAGCTGGGGTTACATATGTTTTTGCATGAGATTGCATCTCAACAGCCTGGCATGTATTATAGGCTCAATAAACATTAAATAAATGAATAAATCTTGCCTTCGCAAACAAATTTCTCAATCTTGAATGCCCTTGGTACATTTCTCTGCCTAGAAGAGTTTCGAGTCTTTCAAGACATGATTCACTAACTCCTTTTGTTTCCTTAATTCCTCTTTTGTACAGTCTTCTTATTTGGTACTGTCTGTACTTAACACAGCAACGAGTGGGAGTCCAATTACGAGCAAAATTTGGTCCCTACCTTAAAGGAGTGCGGTGTAGTTTATTGACATGATAATTAGGCAACGAATATCTGAGATGCAATGAAAATGGTGTAACTATAGCTAAGGGCTTTGGGGGACATCCATAGTGTGAGAGGATACAGAAAACAATTACTGCGAAAAGCCACCTCATACCATTTTTCTAATAATTAAGCAATCACAAGTAGAGATTCCACTCATTTCAAGTGTATCACTTGATAGTTTTATTTCCCTGATATTTTTTAGAAACAGAAATTACCTAGTTAAAAAAATGATTAAATGGCATTTGTATAATTAATTATATAATACGTTTTTCATGTGCTCATTTGGTATGTTTAGTACGATGTGTAATTACAGGGTACTCTTGTAGAAGCAGCCGAGATCTCGTGTAGTTACACATTAACTCTAATTATTATGTTAAAATTAGCTGCAAAGAGGAATAGAGGAGTTAGACTCTTCCTTGAAATTATAAGCTAAAGATTTAAGTGGATGTATGGAAAACTAGTGTTATGATGCAATTCATAATACTTTATAAGTTGATAACCCCTTTAATGTTGGGAAGAGAAACTATACCCACTTCTGGACTATGATAGAGCAGGACTTATAACTTGGCCTCTCCTCATTTTCTAAAGTACATGAACAACGATATATGGAACTTTTATCTTGCTAGTGCATCCTAGGTCCCAGGTGTAGACAGGACTAGAAATGCCTTTCAACTGAGCAAGTCAAAGACCTAAAGATGACTCAGGGAAACACAAAACCAAATGCGCTCCTTCTTACCTCTAGTCTTTTTCTCACATAACATGGAGGTTTCAATTATTCCTTTATATACTCCAAAATTTCAACTCTACTGGCCTGTCACTTGCCATTTTCTCTTAATTCACTCCTATTTAACAAGCATACATCTATATTTATATATATGTGTTCATTTATAAAAGAAATATATTGAAATTATAAAGGACTCTAACAAATAAAAATTGTTATTGCCCTGGTGAATTTAAATTTTTGTCTTTGTCAAGCAATTCCTTTTATCTCTAGAATGCTCTCAGTCCAAATCAAGAAATATCTTGAGCAAATTACAATGGAATAACAACATGACAAAACATATGAGATGCAGCAAAACAGTTCCAAAAGGGAAATTAACAGTGATAAGCATGTACCTTAACAAAACAAAAAGTTCTCAAGCAACTACTTTTACTAGAAAAAGAACTTAAACCCAAAGTTAGCAAAAGAAAGTATACAGCAAAAATCAAAGCAGAAATAAATGAGACTAGAAATCCAATAGAAAATCTCAATAAAACTAATAATTTTTTTTTTTTTTTTTGTCTTTTCTAGGGCCACACCCATGGCAGTTGGAGGTTCCCAAGCTAGGGGTCTAATCGGAGCTGTAGCCACTGGCCTACACCAGAGTCACAGCAACACCAGATCCGAGTCATGTCTGTGACCTACACCGCAGCTCACGGCAACGCCAGATCCTTAACCCACTGAGCAAGGCCAGAGATCGAACCCGCAACCTCATGGTTCCTAGTTGGATTCGTTAACCACTGAGCCACGACGGGAACTCCAGCACTATTTTTTGAATAACCAAAATAGATAAAACTTTAGCCAGATTTACCAGAAAAAAAGAAAAAAGGAGAGAAGACTAAAAAGGAAAAATAGAAATGAAAGAGGAGACATTAAAACTGATACCACACAAATACAAAGGATTATAAGATACTAAGATGAACAAGTATACGTCACGAATTGGACAACTTAGAAAAATGGATAAGTTCCTAGACACACAACAACCTACCAGAACAGAATCATAAAGAAATAGAAAGTTTGAACAGACCATTTACTAGTAAGAGATTAATTCAGTAATCAAAAGCCTACCAACAAACAAAAACTCAGGAACAGATGATTTCATTGGTAAATTCTACTAAATATTTAAAAAAGAATTTTTGCCAATACTCCTCATGCTCCAAAAATTAGAAGAAAAAGGGACATTTTCAAATTCACTTACAAGACCAGATACCAACATCAGACAAGGATACAAGGACAGAAAATTTCAGGCCAACATCTCTGATGAATATAGATGCAAAAAAATTCTCAACAACATATTAGAAAACCAAAATTAACAGTATACGACTGTATAACAGAATTTTTCTAAGAGAGTAGAACTGAAATGTTCAATCTGATTTGATAATATTTTAGAATGGCTCACAGAATTTAGGGAAATACCTACTTAGAGTCATTGATTTACTATAAAGAATGAATACTAATGAAGAGCCAGATGAGAAAAAACACTGGGTGAGAAGGGTGCTAGGCTCAAGAACTTCTGTCTTTGTGGAGTTAGGATGATCTACCCTCATGGCACATGGATATGTTCACCAGTGTGGAAGTTGTCAGGACCCCATACTTTAGGGGAAGTTATTGCAGCTTCACCACACAGAAATGATGGATAATTAACTTAGTTTCCAGCCATTCTCCCCTCTGCAGAAAACTGAGGTGGGTCTGAAAGTTTCACGATTCTAATCATGGATTTTTTTTTTTTTTTTTCTGATGTCTAGTGCTCATCCAGGAGCTCAACTAGTGTTGCCCCATTAGAACAAAAGGCACACCTATCAGTCAGGAATGCCAAGGGATTTAGGAGCTCTGTGTCAGGAATTGGGGGCGGAGACCGACACATACAAATAATCACTCACGCAATCAAAGCCAGATTCCTTTCTTTAAAATGACAAATAAAATCTAGCATTTGCTAAGAATGGAATGGCTGGTGCGTTCTTAACCTGTCAAAGAATATATGCAATACAATGTATTCTTGTACTGGAATTCCTCGGCAGACCAGCAAAGACAAATTAAAGAAATAACTAACTGAATGAACAAATGGACAAACAACGCTATGCAAGCTGTAAATTTCACTATCTCAAGTGATATAATTTTATGTTTAGATAATCAATTGAATCCATAGTTTAATTATGTTAATAGGTTACTGAATCTCATGAAATAATCTGCAAAAGTAATGAATTTCATATATTGGTGACAATTAAAAATAAAATATAAACTATTTTGTTCAGAAAAACGTAACAATGATAAATGCAACAACAGAAGTGGAAGATATCTATAGAAAATGTACAATTTGTGGAGAATTAAATTAAGCCTAAATAAATTGAAAGCTATTTATTGCTAATAGATGAGTCATGCTGTGTCTTCTTAAATTCTCTCAATCTGCATAAAATTGAAGAGAAGTGGGTTGTTGCTCGGATTAGGCTTTGGCTTAAGGAAATGTGGCTGGTTGGATCTTCTAACCAGACCACTAAAACTTCCTAAGTATCCACAATAACGCTATTTCATTCTGTTGTTATTCATTTGTCCTCTGGAGTTCTTTTAATTTCCTTCAATAACTTTTCCTTTGCACCCACAATTTGGCTAACTGTGCAAGAGGTCTTGTTTTCAGTCCATTTTGACTTTTGGCATGTCTTTCTCACTAAGCTTAATTATTTCCTCCTTTTGATTTAAAATGAGAGAAGTGCAACATTTCCTTTCACTTGGACTTTTAGAGGCTATTGTAAAGTTATTTATTGGCCTAATTTCATACTGTTGTATCTCAGGGAATAGGGAAGCCTGGGGAAAGGGAGAAAGAGAGGGAGCAATCAGAACATACACATTTATTGATTAACTTTACTGCCTTATGGAGGCATGTTTCAGGAACCCCAAAACAATGACAAGAGTAACAGCAAGGATCACTAATCATAGGTCATCATAACAAACATAAGCATAAGTTTTAAAGGTTTGCAATATCACAGGAATTTCCAAAATGTGACACAGAGATACAGAATGAGCAAACACTGCTTGGAAAAGTGGCACCTGTAGATTTGCTCAGTGCGGGATTGCCACACACCTTCAATTTGTTAAAAAAAAGAAATGCAATATCTTTGAAACATAATAAAGCAAAGCACAATGAAATTATGCATGCCTGTAACTTGATTAAAAAATAGGCAAAGCACTTGTGTAAATATTTCTCTGAAGAAGACATAGAGATGGCCAACAGATATACGAAAAGACACTCAGTATTATTCACTAATTATCAGGGAAATGCAAAGCAAAAGAACAATGAGCTATTTCAACCGACGAGGTTGGCTGGTATCTAAAAAAACAGAAACTAGAAAGTGTTGGTTTGAATGAAGAGAAATGTGAACCCTAGTATGAGGCTTTCTCAGGAAACTAAAAATAGAACTAGCATATGATCTAGCAATTCTACTCTGGGTAGTTGTGCAAAAGAAGTGAAATCAGGATCTCAAAGAGATACCTGCCCTCCTGTGTTCACTGCAACATTATTCACAGTAGCCAAGACGTGGAAACAACCCAAGCGTACATCAATGAATGGGTGAATAGAGAAAGTAAATGCGTTGTGCATTTTCCTTGTCAGCATCAAATCTGATGTGTCTTTTAAAAGAGTAGCACTGTTTTAATGTTCACTTAGGATCAGGAGATAGAGCCTTGGGTCTGCATGAGTTTGGGATTTCGAATTGAGATCATCACAAAAGTCAGGGCTCTTGAATGTTACAGTTTCTGTGAAAATCAGACTATTAAAAAAGTGTCCCAGGGCAGAAGAATGACACAAGAAAGAATGTCTCCCTTGGCTTGGTTGAACTTATTTAAAAAAAAAAAAAAATCTAATGAGCCTTTTCAGCCATGGACCTTCCCTCCTACAAATTTATTAACATCAGTTTCCTTCACACCAACAATTCACCTGTCCTGGAAGCAGCAAAAGTAAAAACAAATACAGTAGTTAGCTTAAGAGGCACATTCTCAATTTTTTTTTTTTTTACTTTTCTGTCTTTTTAGGGTCTCACCCATGGCATATAGAGGTTCCCAGGTTAGGGGTCTAATCAGAGCTACAGCTGCCAGCCCATGCCACAGCCACAGCAATGCCAGATCCAAGCTGTGCCTGAGACCTACACCACAGGTCATGGCAGCACTGGATGCTTAACCCACTGAGCAAGGCCAGAGACCAAATCCACAACCTCATGGTTCCTAGTCGGATTCGTTTCCGCTGTACCATGATGGGAACTCCCACATACTCAATTTGACACGCAGGATTCCCATAAGCAAGTCCTGTTATGGATGACTTATCAGTTCAAAGTTAGAAAAATGCCCTAAAAGAAATCAAGATGAGTGAGACAGCAGCAAAAGAAAAGAGAAGAATTAGTGTCACAAAACTAAAGATGATGGGACTATTTTTAAAAAGTAAAATTTAAAAAAAAAGGAAGAAAGAACAATATAGAACAAAAATAATTTGGAAAAAAATCCTTCCAAAACTAGAAACACATGGAGCCATTGGAATTAAATGTATCATTTAATAAAATTATATAATTACATACATTTATATAGTGATAGGTAATCAGATATATACAACTGAGAAAGAAGAATTAATAAATCGGAAAGCAGTTCTGGTAATCTTACGCTGAATAAAAAAAGAGACATAAAATGATAAAAAATACAAAGAAAATTATAATAGATATGAAGAATGAGAAAATTTCACATATGTCTAAGAGGAAATTTAGAAGAGGAGGCTAGAAAGAAAGGCAAAACAATAATGTACAAAGAGGAATTTCCATCATGGCTCAGCGGTTACCAAACCCGACTAGTAACCATGAGGACGCAGGTTCGATCCCTGGCCTCTCTCAGTGGGCTAAGGCTCTGGTGTTGCCGTGAGCTGTGGTGAAGGTTGCAGATGAGGCTCGAGTTCCTTGTTGCTGTGGCTGTGGTGTAGGCCGGCAGCTATAGCTCTGATTCGACCCCTAGCCTGGGAACCTCCATATGCCGTAGGCGAGCCCTAAAAAAGACACACACACACACACACACAAAAGTACAGAAATGCTGATCAAGTGGACAATTTGTTATTATTATGCAAAGAAAAATTAGAAAGATACCTTACATTATGCATAATATCAACCCTCAGTGCATGAAAAAAGGTAACAAGTAAAAGCAAACTTTCAAACGTTTAAACATAAATATACATGACTAGATGTAAGGCCTCTGATCTGGAGAAAACTTTTAAAGCACAACTTACAAAGAAAAGTTTAATAAAACTTAAAATGCCAGAAGTTTAAAATATCTATTCAACAAGGACTGCTGTTAAACAAGTGTAAAACAAATAGTAGCCTGTAAGAAGTTATTTGTAGCACATAAAATGAACAAAGGACTTGTATCCAAACTGCATAAAAAAGTCTACAAATCATTTCTTACTAAAGCAGTAGAAAAATGAGCAAGACATAGAAAAAAAATCAGAAGGAAAGATGAATAAGCAAGAAACATGTAATTAAATGGAACCCTGACAATTTTCAGAAGTCACTGTATAATCTCTCAGCTATTTAATTCTAGACTTCTTTTACTCTGTAAAGATACTTCATTGTTATTCTGTGTTTTTTAGAATTTATGCAGTAAGTTTTACTTCAATTAAATTCCCACAGAAAAGAAAATCATGGACATGGAGAACAGACTTGAAGTTGTCAAGGCAGAGAGGGAGGGAGTGGGATGGATTGGGAATTTGGGGTTAATAGATGCAAACTATTGCCTTTGGAATGGACAAGCAATGAGATCCTGCTGTATAGCACTGGGAACTATGTCTAGTCACTTATGATGGAGCATGATAATGTGAGAAAAAAAATGTATACATGTATGTGTAACTGGATCACCATGCTGTACAGTAGAAAACTGACAGAACACTGTAAACCAGCTATAATGGAAAAAACAAAAATCATTATAAATGAAAAAAAAATGATAGCATACATTACTACACACGAAATAATTTAAAGGATATACGGAGTTGATTAGACTCTTATCTCTCCCATTTATTCAGAGGAAGAGTCAATGGAATCTGCAAAGTTCTAGTTCTTTAAAAAATTTTCCAGTAAATAGAGCGCAATACAAGATTTGATAAAGTAGGCAGGAAGGGTGGTAGATACCCTTTTGTTTGCTTTATCGCGCTATAGTTTTCTACATTCTTGAAACAAATCATAATGAATTAATAACCTCTAAAAATGAAGAAATTGAAAAAATAAGCCTCGAGGAAGATAAATGTGCTGTTGCAAACTTGCCATTGCAAATTCTGACTAAAGAAACTATGCATGTAAGTTCAACTGTTTCAGAAGGTAAAGTTGTAATTAGTATTCATATCTGTTCTTCAGAACTCTTTAGCAGAGTCTGCTTATTTTAACAGTTGTATTTGTAATGCAGTCTGTGCCTTGACAGATACAAGCAAAAGTAAATCAGTAAAATTATTCTCTCTCTTCTTCTTTCACCCTCAGGCTCTGGGCAATCACGGAAACTATGAACATCTGCTTGAATTCTGATTGCCATGTTCACTGATTCAGTGCACCCAAATAAGCAACAATTAGTCTGTTCAGCATGTGTCAAAAGATCCATCAAGTTAATTTAAATTAAGACAGGATAAATTGAATCCAGTTGGCACTGTGCATATTTGTATGCAAAGTTTAAACAAGCATCAACTGTTCTATGTTATCTTTTACTTACAAACAAAACAAGACTATATTGTTACCTAATTTCAGAAATAACTCTTCTTCGTATTTTTACTTAGATCATCGCCTGGATGTATCTTCTCAGGGTGGAAAATTTTTCTGATAGATTTGAGTGGACTTCTGTATAACATTAGATTAAAATAGAGTCTTTTTTTTTTTTTCTGGGGCTCATCTATCTTATTGCCATTAATTAGTTCCTAGGTACACAAATGGGTTTCAAAGCTGGAGATGCATGAATTTCCATAACTTATACTTCCAAAGGTGAGCCCTTTTTAGATATGAACCTGACATTTATGTCTTAAATTTTAAACATTTTACAAAATGTTAATATCTTTAAGCGATCAGGTGTTAGATTTCCAACTCATTTATTTGATAGCAATCTGTGGTATCAAATAACTGTGCACTTGAGTGGATAGAGAATCTGACCATTCTGGGAATTAGCAACAACTCTTGGGAATCTGACAGTGTCTTAATAGAAGCTGGAATGATTGCAGGGGCATTAATTATAATCTATCCCATTTTGCAACTGTCACAACTAGACAATGCTCCAAGTTCCATCTCTATTGATGTTCTGCTGGAGTTAGGAAGATAGTCAGCAAAAGCTGTACACTATTGATCTTCAAAAGAATAAACCCCATCTTGCTGCTGCATCTCTAACAAATACACCCAGATGAAACATGAGTTTGGGGAAAAAAATAGAAAATTGCTTTACCAAGTTCTTAAGTGTTTACTTTTAGTGAGTCATATTCTCCCACTTTTGACACTTCACTAGGGAGAGAGGAAGAAGGAGGCTAAAAGCATCTGTGGTTCTGATTAAAGGTAGAAGTACCGCTGAAAAAAAAGAAGAGGAAGATTACATCTTTAGGAAAAGCAAAACAATGGTGTCCTAGGATTTAGCAGAGGAGAAGTTCAAAATGACAGTCAGCAAACACCAAGATGCCTACAGATCTAGGCACTGGTGACTATTTGCCAGGATATTAGATCAGGACAGACTTTAATAGGTCTCTATTTGGATAAAATGGAAATAATTTAGTCCTGTATGGGCTAGGAAGTTAGAGATATTTCTCCCCTTCTTTTTATCTAATATGAATATCAAATAAACACAAGTTTGACAAATGGCATTGCCTGATATAATATCATGTACAAATTTTAATACAAGTTTCAGCTGCCAGAATTGGCATTGCAGAAGGAAGAAAAGAATAGGAGCTAATAAATAACATATTTCCCAAATAGTTGAATTATGTCGACAGTGACTTGCTGCTAAAAGCTGATAATGGTGGGAGTCTTGGGACTATTCCCAACAGCTATACCTTGAAACGGTTTTTTTTTTTTTTTTTTGGTTTTAAAGAGGCCTGGTGTAGCAGGTAAGCTGTCTGGTCTTAGTGAGATAGAGCGAAGGTATCCTTTGTACAGAGTTCTCTAGTGCTAACTCCATGATGTGTGTGCGTACACATAATCAAATGCATATGTAAAGACCTAAACAGAGAAATGTTGAAATCTGGTTGCGTTGAGCTATACTGAACATCAGTTTCAGAACAAAAGTTTTGCAGTTATTGTCTATCCTAGCAACGGGGTCCTTTATTTTCCCCCTCTTTGATATTTAAAAACTTACAGGGAGTCGTGCTTAGCTTGAACTCTCCCACAAAGTCACGATGTTTTCTTCTGGATGAAAAATACGTAATCCAAGAGTTTGTGTTCGAATTAGGTAAGGAGCTCTCTGGTGGCCTAGCGGTTAAGAATTTGAGACTTTGACGTTGTCTCTGCTGTGGCTCCTGTCCCTGCTATGGCTCAGGTTGACCCCTGGCCTGTGAATTTCCACATGCTGTGGACATAGCCAAAAAAACCAAAAAGTCTTCTGTAAATTTGAGCAACATGAGTGTTTGATGGTTATTAGGATGAGCATACTAGATCTAATCAATCTGTGGTCAGATTTAGTCAGATACTGCATAGACATGACAGAGTTGAAAGAAGTTACAAACTATCCTAGTGTGAATTGCTTACTCCAGTTCTGAGTTCAAAAATCAGCATCCACAACATAAAGTGTTTGTGCCAAACCAGCTATTGGTCCAAGCTAATGGGGGAGAGAGCTGTGTTCTTTGATATTCCCAGTGTTCCTGCTGAGAGTTGAGTCTATTCATTGAGAATTACGCCAAGCAATACTCTGGAGGGTCCTTATTCTGACATTTACTTCACATTCACCCACCTTGCCTTGAAAATACAAGATTTGTAGATACCTGGGCTAAGGCCAAGAAACGGGAAGAAGAAAAATTAAATAACCTGTTTCCTATTTTTTTTTTTTTTTTGTATTTTGCCTTTTCCAGGGCCGCACGTGCAGCATATGGAGGTTCTCAGGCTAGGGGTCTCATTGCAGCTGCAGCCTCCGGCCTACGCCAGAGCCACAGCAACGTGGGATCCGAGCCACGTCTTCGACCTACACCACAGCTCACAGAAACGCCAGATCCTTAACCACTGAGCAAGGCCAGGAATCGAACCTGCAACCTCATGGTTCCTAGGTGGATTCGTTAATCACTGAGCCACGACGGAACTCCTGTTTCCTATTTTGTATGTTTCTAGCATGTAAAGATGGAGGATGCAATTCCCGTTGTGTGAAAATCTTTTTTCCTGGGGTTTTAAATAGACTCCTGCTTTGACAGCGGACAAAAGCTTGTAAATGAACAATCTCATGGAAGGGGAAAGAAAATAAAACTGCGGGGCTCCTGTTGTGGCTTAGCAGTTAACAAACCTGACGAGCTTCCATGAGGACGAGGGTTTGATCCCTGGCCTTGCTCAGTGGGTTAAGGATCTAGCATTGCCAGGAGCTGTGGCGTAGGTCACAGACGCAGCTCAGATCCTGCGTTGCTGTGGCTGTGGGGAGGCCAGCAGTTACTGCTCCAATTCTACCCCTAGCCTGAGAACCTCCATACATCATGGGTGCGGCCCTAAAAAAAGACAAAAATAATAATAATAAAAATAAAATAAAATAAAATAAAAATAGAACTGAGAGTTAAAAGTTTGTGCCATCTGGAATTCCTAATGTGGTGCAGTGGGTTATGGATCTGACGTTGCCGCAGCCTGTAGCCTAGGTCATAGCCGTGGCTTGGATTTGATCCCTGGCGTGGGAACTCCAAGATGCCTTGGGTGCAGCCAAAAAAGAAAAAAATAATAATGATATTAAAATGTGTGGATTTCTTTACTCAGATTTGCCAGGGGAATTATACTTATTTTATCATCCACTCTCTATCTCTTAGTAGATATTGGTTATGGTTGTATGCATTTTAAGTTCATATTGTTATATCTAATTCACATTCAACTGAACAATGTTTATTCTAGCCCTTTTTTCCTTTTCAAACTTGTAATTCTATTTCCTAACATTGAGAATACTAGCTCTTATATCCACAAGGTGTTTTGTTTATTTTCTTAACCCTAGATTGGACATAAAGTAACTCCAAAATTTTTAGCTCATTCCCAAAAGAGCTGTACATAATTCAGGCTAGATCTAGTTAACCAACACTTAGAAACTATATTCTGAAAAATGATCTCAAAAAATTGTGTAAAATTTAGTTCCATTCACCCTCCTCAATAAGATCTTCTCACCTCAGAATTTTTTTAATTGAAGTATAATTGATATATATAACTTTTAGTTTCAGGTGTACAATATAATTCAATATTTGGATATATTGCAAAATGAGCAACACAGTAAGTATAATTAACATTTGTCACCATTTTTTATTGATTTTTCTTTTCTTTTCTTTTTTTTAGGGCTACAACTGTGGCATATGAAAGTTCCCTGGCTAGGGTAGAATCAAAAGGGCAGCTGCCAGCCTACACCACAGCCGCAGCAATGTGGGGTTGAGCCCCATCTGCAACTCATGCCACAGCTTGTGGCAATGCTGGATTCATAACCCACTGAACAAGGCCAGTGATGGAAGTGGTATCCTCATGGATACTAGTCATGTTCTTAACCCACTGAGCCACTACAGAAACTCCTGGATTTTTTTTTTTTTTAAGAACATTTAAATAGTATTATCTGACTTCCTTATATTTTAAAAATTCTTTTTTTTTTAATCTTAACTTATGTTTATTTTCTTTTAATTTCTTTTTTTTTTTTTTTATTTTCCCACTGTACAGCAAGGGGGTCAGGTTATCCTTACATGTATACATTACAATTACAGTTTTTCCCCTTATAGCATCTTCCATATCTTAGCAGCATGACGACACCTTCCCTTTCTACCTTTACAGAAAACTGGTTAATCTCCTAAACTTTTTCTCCCCTAAGAAACTTAATTAACTATTGATAAGTTTCTTCATAGCTTGAAGAACAGTCATATCCAACAAATGAAATGAGATATACAATAGTATCTATGGGTAACCAAGTCATTTTAAAAATGAACTTTGAAAGAAGTTCATTTTTAAATGTCTGTAGAATTGAATCTCCGCATCTTCCCAGGATCTAATGGCATCTCTCTTAGGAGGGGTGTCCCATGTGACTGGCTATGTGCCTCCAGGACTCTGGTCAGACTTGCAGTCTGGAAGGCTGATCTGTCCTCCAATTGTGGGCTGCTTTGGAGACCAGTTAAACAGTCATTTGTCATGGGATGTTTCTTCGCAGCTTCCCTCTACCCCCTACCCAAAACCATTATCCACATTCCTAAGGAAATTGCCTCCTGCTAACCCTTGAGTACTGACTTAGCCCAAGAACAAACCTGTGCTAGAAACAGATGCTGCCTCTTTTCCTTTGTGACTAACTGTTCCCTGAGCAGCAGAGAGCCTGAGTTCTCTCTCAGGGCTCCTGGCCAGTCTTTTTGTCAATAAAACTTGCTTGAGGTCGCATTGCTCCAGCCTCCCACCTTTTCTTCGATTTTCTGCTCTAACAATCTCTCCAACAAAATACTTTAAAAGGTTAACCATTGGCCATTATGATAGTGTGTCATCTTACATATTTCCAAAACACTTAGTGTATATGATCAATTGCTCTACCTTTGAATTGGAAGTTTTAGTCATAGCAAAGGTTACTACCAAAGGAAGCAATGCATCAATATTTTTACTGCTAGAATTTTCCTTTCTCTTTATAGAAACATTCTATTTCAGATGTTTGTTAAGACGGTCATTTCCACAGCAACCTCATCTTAATCCTGTATCCAGACACCAGCTAAATAGTAGCCAAGGGCTTTACTGTTAACTTCCTACCCTGTAGGTCAACAGGGCCATGGCCTCTAGGGATTCCGTTTTGCTATAGATCTACAAAATGGGTTTTTTTTTTTTTTAATTAATATAAACCAAGGTCATTTTTTAAATTTTTCACGCTTTTTTCTTGGAGGGTTTGTTGTCGAAATTCAGCCTCTGTCTGCTGGTACTGAATTGAAACACAGAGACAAAAGTTTTGGGTAAAGGAGAAAAAAATAGCCTTATTGCTTTGCCAGGTAAAGGGGGGGCCATAGCAGGTTAATGCCTTGAAGACTGTGTCCCCCATTGGAAAGAACTATGAGGAGTTTCATAGTAAGACGGAGAAAAACAGGTTTTCAGGTAGGATTCAGGATTGGGACAAACATGCATTCTTCTTTCTTTGGGGGAATCTTATCCTCAAAGCTGGAATCAGGATGATCACGATAGGCGTCTTCCGGGTTATTGCCCAGAATAAGAGTACTTGAGAGGAGAGCATATTGATCAGAGAGCAAACCAGGAAAGTTCCTGAAAAACATCATGTGCTAATACTCTTTAACCCACAGGCAACTGCGCTCAAGGTGCCTAATCTTTAGCTTATGGGGCGATTGTGTTTAGGGTGCAATTAAGCCAGGGAGAAGGACAAGGAAAGACTCTAAGCTGTCCTTGACTGTACCTCCCTGGTCTTTGCATCCCCTTCCTTCCCTGATCAGCAACTATCTGAACCTGTACCTAGGAATTCGGGGAAGGTCCTGGTGGCTGAAAGAGGCCCATTTCCTAAGAATGAGAAACGGGGGACACAGAAATGCTTTTATGCCCAGGAGCCCTACAGGGCTGTGCTTGATTTCAGGTTGAATTTAAAACAGATGAATATGACCGTTAAACTTCTATTTTGAATGAATGAATTTATTGAAATATTAGATCATCTTGAAAATAATTGTGTGAACTCTTTACCATCTGACTGAAATGTTTTTAGAGTAATTTTGAGAAATCCAATTTGATTCAAAAGTACTTATAAACGAAATGTGTATTATATGTATTGTGTTTACTGACCATATGCTACAGGAAATAAATTAAACTTAATATAAAGAGATAAAATTATGTTTTATGAGTGTGAGGGCTATTCAGGGATATTGAATGCAGGCGGCCTTTAAGAATATCATCTTAATCGAATGATAATAATATGGTACCATAAGCAAACTCAAAGATGAGTCAGCCAGTTCTACGTGGGCTGGATTTCAGAGAAATTATCTCAGCTTTTTCTCATTTCAATTTGAAACATTAGGACAGTCTTTTGCTTTGCAGATTATATAGACATTGCATTTGCTGCAGGTGATCCATCTTCATTTAAAGCTGCGCTCAAGTGCCTTTAGCACTTATTGCTATTAACAAGAATGTGGGTTAGCTTAATCCACTGTCAGAAGAGATCAAGAAGAGCTGGCATAGAAGACAAGGAGAGAAAATACATAAACATGAAAGATGTTTTCATGGAAACAAAAATGAAAATAAATGATAAAATTTAGTCTAAATGAAACGTACCATTTTATATAGAACATCTCAGGAATCCAGCCACACAAGATTCATCACAGAAAGATCCATAATTTCTAAATTTTGTTATTTCTTTATCTATAATATCAGTTATTGACTAAAAGATCTGACTTTTCAAACATCAAGAAAATTGAGTGTCTTAGTCTAAACAGTTGGGCTCACTTGAATTGGTATTATTATCTCCTGAATTTGATATTTATAAGATATTGTATGACAAGCTGGCTTCATTACCAGATCATTTTTTAAAACAGAGATAGAAAATTTTGGCAAACATAATATTCCTGGTCACTTCAGAGCTCATTTTAAGTCTTACTCATTTATACTGGCTTTGACCTTCAATCTAAAATTCTATGAGTCTTTCTCTTCATAATGTAACACAAAACGGACCCTGTACTTTATCCTCGGTGAAATAGATCACTGTGCCCCGTGAAATAAAATTACGTTCACCTTATGACTATGGTGATGACATTCCTGATTCTAGTGAACTGTGAATTCCAGAGCCCAGACATACGGGATGGGGTGGAGAGAGGTGATGAGCAACCGTATTGATTGTTTAAGAAATTAGCAGAAATATTTAAGAAGAAGAAAAACATCCATTTATCTCTACCATACTATCACATAGATGTATTTCATTTGTAAAACCGTATTGATTGTTTAAGAAATTAGTAGAAATATTTAAGAAGAAGAAAAACATCCATTTATCTCTACCATACTATCACATTTTAAAATAAATAATTTTACTAATGTATTCACCAAACAGGAAGAATAAATTCATTGGAGACAATGAATGACATGGTGATATATGTGGAATCTAAAATATGACATGGTGAAAGTGTCAACCTACCCCCAATTTTTATCACTGTTCTAATGTCAAATAAGTCCTGAAAATGTTTTATGCCTCAAAGTCCAAAGCAGTAAGTTCCAGAGTACTTTCTTGCCAGACTTTCATCTTTGGTGAGTATTTCCCAGTTGTTTCTGAAATGACTCCCTCTGAGGATCCTGTTGAAATGTTGTGTGCACGGCTGCTTGTTGAAGCCAAGAAATGATGCAGAGCTGCTCACATGAGCTCTTCTAATTGTTCTTGTACTAGCAACTGAGGAATTCTCACAGATGGGTTTATCATAACACTTTGTTAGCATTTTTGTATAACAACTGCCTTTTCATCTGAAGGAAACCCTGGAGGAAAATACAACATTCAGGAATAGGGTTTGAATATTAATTAATTGATGCCTCAAGTAGGAAGTTTTCTTTTTTAATGTGCAAAATGTACATAGTTAAATGTATAAAATTCAGTTTAAATTTCTTCAAGGTATATGCAGAAGTCATGGTTTCTAGATCTATGACAAATTATTTCTTTTCTACTTAATTGTTTTATCTTAGAATCTTTCCCTTTGATATCTGTTATTCTACAGATAATTAATTAAGAATTTTTTGCAGGAGTTCCCTTCATGGCTCAGCAGTTAACGATCCTGACTCGGACCCACGAGGATGCAGTTTTTCTCCCCGGCCTCCATCAGTGGGTTAAGGACCCAGCATTGCTCTGAGCAAGGTGTAGGTCACAGATGTGGTTCAGATCCCGCATTGCTGTGGCTGTGGCATAGACTGGCAGCTGCAGCTCCGAGTCGACCCCTAGCCTGGGAACTTCCATATGCTGAGGGTTGGGCCCTGAAACATCCCCCCCCCCAAAAAAAAAGAATTTTTTTGCATGTTTGCTATTGTCATTAATATTTCTAATCAATGTCCTTGGGTGAGTATTGATTGATTAATTGCAGATATTTCAATAAAGGGCTTACAAGTTCCCATATGGTATATTTTTAATTAGAACATGGTCCACTGACTAGAATTTTGTTTTGCTTGTCTCTGTTGGCTGGAAGTGTAGTGATTTTTTTTTTTTAACAATGAATATTCTGATTAATGTATTTACAGAAAGAAATATTAAAGTTACTAAAGTCCTAAAAGAATGGTTTTTGAACATGGGGGTGTTTTTATAACTTCATTTAGCAACATTGATGCATTTTTCATTGTTATAAATCTAAAGCAAAAAAGAAATATAAAGAATGTATTATTTTGTTTGGGCACTTATTTTCAGAAAGAAATGTTTCAAATGTCAAGCCAATCTCCCTGAGACAGTTATCCACAGTCCACTTTTGCTCACTATTTACTGCATTCGGTCTTTTAAGCTTATTCTGGTTTGGGTGTGTGTTTGTCTGTATGGGTGAGTGTGAAAATAGTGAGAATAGTTTGAATTTAAGGTTACATGAAAGCTTTGTTCTTTCTCAGTTTTTCTAAAGGCTACTAACATTATCTTTCTCTTATCCTTTGTATTGAGATGTTAAGAAATGAGCAGTATTTCATTTAAGGTAAAAAATGAACACAATAATCTATTTGATATCTTTCTTCTCTGTTATTCTCTCTTAATGAAAAATATGATTAATTCACTAACATTTTCAAATAATCTTTATCATTAACCCTATTAATTTAAATCCTGTCAATTAACATTTATTTGTGTTAATGGTCTGCTTTTTATTTGCTTGATTTATGGAAGGCATTATTTTATTATTTTCTTTTGGCAATACAACTACTTAATGCACAACCTTTAAAAGTGATAAATTTTCTCATATCATCAGTCCCTATTTGTAGTATTTATCTTTCTTGTGTTCTAGGAATACAGAAAGGTATTTAAAGTAAAATAAGAAATGAATTATTTCGAAAGGTATCTGTGCTTTAATTGTCCAAAATCTACAATAATTCATATTAATCAATATGGAAATTATAAGGAATTAAAGCCAACTATCTCAAATGCAGTAAATACAAAATGGGTGACAGTAGAAATTCAATGAACCAGCAGTTGCTTGCTCTGGTATAATGTTACAGTGATTACAGTAACATTATAGGAGTTCCCAGCTATAAGTTATAGTGTTACTATTGTCAGCTTTTAAAACATAATGCAGATGGGTTCACTCCAATGCAACATGCTTGAGTTAAGGGCGCTTCTCCGATATGCAGGGGTCAGAGCATTTCATAGAGTGATACCAGAGAAAGACTCAAAACTTCCTTTGGAGGCTGGTCGGAAGTGGTGGATGAAATAGCAACCAGGGGGCACTGCAGCTTTATGAAACTATCTCAAAGAAGATGATAAGACTGCTGAGGTCTCTTAAGAGTTTAAATATGATTTCCAACTTCTTGTGATATGATTTTGAATGACCTTGAAAGAAAATTTCTGTTAGGAATTTATTCTTAAAAGTTAAGTCAGATTTTCCTAAATTGTCCCATTTTAAAATATTATTTTTTAAAGACTTACATATATATTTTTTAAAAGGGTAGATTTTTTCCTTGTTATTAAAAAGCTTATTCTCCAGAACCTTAGGGAATTGGCAAATGAGGATAGAATTTTAATGTTCTATTCCATTTAATCTATTTTTAGAAACATTAATTTTAAGAGAGAAAAACCTGAGATTTAGAGTTAAACTTCTTTTTTGGAACACATGGTATTTTGGGCATTTGATATTTCCAACTCAATTTAAATATCATTATTATATTCGATTTTATGGAAGAAAATTTAACACATTTTACTTCATTAGTAACTATTACAAGACACTGAATATAGACCAAAGCAGTCTTCTTTCTCAATATAAAGTCAATAATGAAGGTTTTTCTTTAAAATATTTTCCTAGAACAAGTATAAGTCACAACTTCCAGACGGCAGTTTGGTCAATACTATTTGCTAATTTTAGGCTTCATTAAATTATCACATTTATGTTTGTGTGTAGTATGTAGTAATAATCATATTAATTTAATATCCTGCATGAAGAAAAAGTAGTCTGAGCTGTTGATTTCTGTAGGTAATACAAATCAAAGATCTGATTCTGTAAATTCAACTGCGTAGACAGATAGTTATGAACCAACTATCCCAGTAGAAATACCAAGGTAACTTATTCACCTCTGTTCTTGAACTCTGGGCAAAGCCAAATATCACTGATTGGCCAGAGATCAACCAACCTACCATTTTCTCTCTGATAGCTTAGTTTTACTAGAAACCTGCAAAGCAGCCTAAGCAGCCATAGCATTCATCTTGCCCTCCTTAGGCACTTGTTAAGTAATACAAGATCTGTAGTTTGTATATCTACTACTGTTGGAATCTTGTTTCTATAATGGTCCACATTCCCTCTTACTTTCATCTTTTAGGAGAAACCAGGCATCATATTTGGAGAGCATATTAATGTTATATTTTACTACTGCATTTTGCAATTTGTCTTATATAGATAAGAACATCCAATTTCTCTTTCATCAGCTTAACATCTCTAAAGTTTCTTTAGTTAGAAAACATGAGTTCCATTTTTATATATACCAACATGAAGTTCATGTTTCTTAACTATTACATGTATATGTAATTTTGGAATACACACACACACACACACACACATATACACACACATATACATATAATACACAGACCAAAATTATATAAATATGTAACATAAATATATATTATACATATATATGGCATATTGGTATACTCTATATTTATCAGATCTTGTTGCTGCTAGATTCACTCAGATTCCTTTATTGCTTCCATAAGCAATATCCTTGCTTCTGTGTGTTTTCGTTCTAGGCTTGCACCTGAACCTTTCTTCAGAGGAATACTTTTTTACTATAGAGAGCAGAAAGTGTTTTTGAGTTTGAAGTTTATGTCCCTCTGGATAGCCTTTAATCAGTAACTGACTGGTGAGTGAATTTGAAAGTCCATCTCTCCTGCTTTGGGCAAGTCAAACAATGTAGTATAATTTATGCTCTGGAGTTCACCATGGGATCAGGCTGAATCTGAGATTTTCACCTGAAATCTCAAAGTTGCTTGTTGTCTGGCTTTTTTCTTTCTTTCTTTTTTTTTGGCTTTTCCAACTTCTTTACCAATTTCTTATGTTAAATTGCTTACACAAATAACCTGTCTCAAGATCTGATACAGCGAGGAGATTTTCTATAGCTATTGAAAATTTAAATCATTGATATTTTATATATATAGATAATCCATAATGTGTGTGTGTATATATTCTTGCATAGAAAATAGGCTAGGAGGGAATATCTTATACTTTCAGTTTGAGAAACATAGTGGACTGGAATAATTCAGGAACTTTGGCTCTAATTATGCAAATATAGCCTAAAATATAACTAAAATAAATTAAATACAAAGTTGTACATGAAAGAGCAAATAAAAAATTCCCAAACATCATAAATGTGCATGCTGAAGCCCATGAATGACAGCAAATATTAGTCGCTTTCATTAATTTCTATTAATTTCATATTGAAAACACACAGCTCTCGAATGTTACTATGACAGAAAGGTGAGTATTTATACTACCAACATATACTATATATGTATATACTATAGAATTTATACCAACAATATAGTCCAAGAATCATCCAGGAGTTTATAAAATGTAAAAAAAAACAATAATAGATATATTTAGGAAACTAGAAATAAAAAGAAAAGAAATAACCTGATAAAGAATATTGTCGCAGTTTGTTTTTCCATAGGAAGCCAACTCTGGGACAGAAATTAGCACATAGTTGGTTCATGGTGAAGATTCTTGGAGTTAACTGTTGTAGATGGAAGGAAAGAAAGAGGATAGAGCAAAGGAAAAAGTGAAGTTGTGATGTAATCCTAAAGGGAGCTTCAGCTGATTGTATGGAGAGCTGAAGCCAGGCTCTCTCTTCAGAGTTGTTCTGACTCAGGTGAGCAAGCCAGGCATCTACACCCTCCAACAGTTAGTCACTTGGTCAAGATGCCCCAGGAAAAAAATATTTCGGGATTTGGGCCAGCCGGCTGTCTTTATCCAGGACAATCCAGATAGATATTTGGCAGCTTAGAACTATCTGCCAGCAGCACTCTCCGCAGCTACGGAGATGAGCCCTTCATTTTTAAAGGGGCATCTGAACAGGGTATCATAGATCAGCAAAGAGTTCTCTCAAAAACTCAAAGAAAAATTCAAGCAAAATGATGAAAATCTAGAAGTATTTCTTTCAAATTAAAGATTAAGTCAAAATTTTATTAGTATTATCCTGCAAGCGCTGAAACCAAAACACCCCTCTCTCGAACACAGCCTAAACCCAGCCTGGGACTTGAACCCATGTTTTTGTTTTTGTTTTTAATTAGAATTACTCTCCTGGTGTCTGGATATCCTGAGGCAAAGTAATAGGCAATAAATAGATTCATTACGATAGGATGCTTTCGAAGAATACAAGCGGGCAGGCAAAAGGGCTCTGCCTCAAGGATTAGGTGGGCTACATTTTTATAATCCAAGGAAAGTGGGGAGGGGTGAAAAGCCACCTTGTACCTCATTCTTTGAGTAGATGTCAGGCTTACATCACTAGCCTCATCATCCTTTGTATTGAGCAAGAGAGTATTTGACCCTATGAGGCCAATCTAGGAGTGTCATGATGCTTGTTCAAATCCACCGAAGGGTGGGAACAGATGCTAAGATATGTTGAATCATCTCAGGTTCCTTAAAATGAGGGTCTCCTACTTTGGAATGCCATTTTTCCCTTAAATTCCTATCTTTGATCCTAAGGATCATTATCTTGCTGAACTTGAATGCAGGCCTCATTTTTATATTTCATTTAATGACCTGAGGCATATCTTGTGCTTTTATTTATGGTTTTATCATTAAGCAAGCCTGCTACAATCTATGACATTCTGATAGCTTTCTCGAGCAATCATTAACTTAGAGTAGGCTCCTGAATTTCCCTAGGTTTCCCTCTCTATCTACGGTACCTACTGGGACTTCTACAACTACCTGCATAGCTATCTATTCTGTCCCTATCAACATCAGTCTGTAGAAAATTAAGAAATATGAATTATAAGAATTAGAAATAGAGAAGAAAAATTGATATTACTCATAGGTGACAGGATCAATGACTTATCTCTACTTTCTTGGCATGCCTTTATCTTTGACCCTCTCTGATCTTCATCTTTCCTCAAACACGCCGTTTCCCCCATAACTTCAATTGTCTTGAGTCCAATAGAGTTTGCTGAACCTTGTACTAGCAGACTTTCCTGGTGTGTTTAACACAGAGGGCGAATTCTGGAAGGATTCTGCCCTTTTGCCTTGCGTGGCTCAACTGTCCTTGTTCCCTCCTGCCCTGATTTTGCTTTATGGACATTCCTCAGCTGCAGATCTCAGGATGCCATTCCTGGACCACTGCTCTTTCCACTTTAGAGTTGGCGTGGAGAGCCCTTCCATTCTCATCTATATGCTAATGACTCTCAAATCTCTGTGATGGTCTTTGTCCTCACTCAAGGCTTCAGGCCTTTTAATCAAGGGTCTCCCCGTCACCTTCAGTGTCCCGCAGTCACCTTGAAGTCAGAAAATTAAACTCACCATTTTTCTTCATCAAACCGTCTTTTTTCTATACTGCAAATTAATGACTGAACTTTAAATCTGAACCAAACTATGAGAGAAACTATCCACTTAGCCACGTATACCTCAATGTCTTTGTAATTCTTTCATTTTGAAGGAAATTAAATTTAATGTAAAAGCTCTATTTCAGGAGTTCCTGTCGTGGTGCAGCAGAAATGAATCCGAATAGTATCCATAAGGATTTGGGTTCAACCCCTGGCCTTGCTTTGTGGGTTGGGGATCAGGCCTTGCCCTGAGCTGTGGTGTAGGTTGCAGATGCTGCTGGGATCCCCCATTGCTGAGGCTGTGTGGTGTAGGCTGGCAGCTGTAGCTCTGATTTGACCCCTAGTTTGGAAACTTCCACATGCCACACGTGCAGCCCTTGAAAGCAAAAAAAAAAAAAAAAAAGGTCTATCTGTATCCATTTGAAATCTAACCCTGACTCACATATAAAGAAGTTAAATTAATAAATTAACAAAAGACCCTTCAGCTGCCTTACATATTCAAATAAGATAACATATGCTTTGTATAAACAGTTTTTTTTAAATAGGTTTTGATGATCAATGTTTCCTGGTGACTTTTGTATCACGTGTAAATAAAGGAGACTATTGGGTCTTTTTATTCATTTTTTTACATGTTATGTAATACAGATAGATTTATGCCATTAAACAATGCATATATTTGGAAATCTTTGAATCAAAGGTTACACAAATTACAGTTCAATGTTCTTAAAAATCTCAGCTGGCTTCCTTACCTTCCCAGTTAACTATGCTTTCTTGACTACATAATCAGTGAAAATGAATTAAGGCTTATGCCAATAGCTAATAACACTGTAAGGCACATTTATTTTTTCTAATAAATATGTTAAATAGTAAATATTACTGGAAGCGATCAGTTCAGTTCTGACAGGCATCACAGAGCTGTATCAACAGTAGCTTTCAAAAAAAAAAAGTCACTTCCACCATTTTACACTGTTGGTGGGAATGTAAATTGGTACAACCCACTATAGAAAACTAAATATAGAACCACCATATAATCTAGCAACCCCACTCTTGGGCATATATCTGGACAAAACTATGATTCAAAAAGACACAAGCTCCTGTATGTTCATAGTGGCATTAGTCACAATATCCAAAACATGGAAACAACCTAAATATCCATTGACAGATGAATGGATTAAGGAGATTAGGTGCATCTACACAATAGAATACTACTCAGCCATAAAAAATAATGAAATAATCCCATTTTCAGCAACATGGATGCAACTAGAGATTCTGATACTAAGTAAAATGTCAGAAATAGAAAGACAAATACGATATGATATATGTGGAATCTAAAATATGGCACAAATGAACATATCTACAGACTCACAGACATGGAGAAGAGACCTGCAGTTGCCAAGTGGGAAGGGGAGGGAGTGGGATGGACTGGGAGTTTGGCGTTAGTAGATGCAAACTACTACATTTAGAATGGATAAGCAATGAGGTCCTACTGTACAGCACAGGAAACTATATCCTATCACTTGTGATAGAACATTATGGAAGATAATATGACACCTTTTTTTGGGGAGGGGGGGCTTTTTAGACCCCATGGCATATGGAAGGTCCCAGTCTAGGTGTCAAATCGGAGCTACAGCTGCTGGCCTACACCACAGCAACAGCAACACAGTATCTGAGCCATGTCCGCAACCTATACCACAGCTCATAGTAACACCGGATCCTTAACTCACTGAGCCATGCCAGGGATCAAACCCACATCCCTGCATCCTCATGGATTCCAGTCAGGTTTGTTAACCACTGAGCCATGAAGGGAACTCTCTCTCTCTCTCTTTATATATATATATATATATATATACACACATATATACATGACTGGTCACTTTGCTGTACAGCAGAAATTAACAGAAAATTGTAAATCAACTATACTTTAATTAGAAAAATCACTTCCATGCACAATGTATTAACAATGGCTATACATATACAGTTTTACCCTTCTGCTTAAAAGAATTCTGACTGTAAGTGTTCTCTGGTTACTTGACATGGCTACTCAAGGAAGTCATCAGATATCCTCAGGATAAACTTACAGTCCAGGAGGGCTGCAAGGACTTCAGGATTCCATTAACCAGTTTTCATGAAGGCCTGTCCAACACTCATGTGCATGAGTTAGTGGAATCCCTAATTGCAAGAAATTCTGAAAAATGCAGTCTATGTTGAATGTTTTGCTTCCGCAAATGAACTATTTTCTGAGGCAAGAAGAGGAAAAGGATTTGAGTGACAGCTAGTGTTCTAATTCTTGACTGAGTAATTACATTATTTAGGCTTGTTTGAATTAAGCCATACATTTCAATTTCTTCTGTAGCAAAGTGTTCAGCATCACCTTTGAATTTTGTTAAACCATTACATTTAGCTAGGAGTGGTATGTGGGAAAGGAAATAATTTGACAGTCTTAAAAGGCCTCAGAATTTAATTTAGGCACTTTCTAGTAGATAATTTACAGAAAAGGTAATACATAGCAATTCAGTTAGAAGTCATGTTACTTAGAAGATATTAAAAAAAAAACATTAAAAGTAGTTTACTGCAGAGTTCTCTGTTGGTCTAGAGGTTAAGGATTCAGCATTGTCACTGCTCTGACTTGGGTTTGATCCCTTGCCAGGGGACTTTCACATGCCTCGTGTGTAGACAAAAAAAAAAAAAAAAAAAAAAGGTTTACTGCAGAAGCTTCAAAAAAATATTTCAAAGTTATAAAAAAATTCAACAACACCAGATTAGGAAAGACATGTCAAACTATCTTCACATCAAGAGAAATAAGGTGGGTATTCATACTAGAATTCTCATTTTTGTTATTTTTATTTTTGTGTTTCTGTAAGATTTAACCAAAACCATCTGATCCAGCAATTCTACTTTGCGATATTATTCATAGGAAAAGCAAATACTACCTCAAAAAGATATCTGCAGCCCCAGTGTTCATTGAAGCATTATTTACAACAGCCATGATATGGAATATAGAAATAACCTAAGTGTCCAGTGATGGATGAAAGGATAAAGAAATTATATATAATAGTATATGTGTATGTGTGTATAACTATATATATTATAATTATATATGTGTGTATAATTAGAAATTATACACACACACACACACACACACTTGAGTCTTGCATTTGTGTCAGCATGAATGGACCACGAGGGCATTATGATAGGTGATATAAGTCAAAGACAAATATTGAATGATCTCTCTTATATGTGGAAACTTGAAAAAAATATACAATCATAATTATAGGTACAGTCTGGTGGTTATCAAAGGCGGGGAGTGGAGGGTGGGAAAAATGAATGAAAGAGGTCAAAAGGTAAAAAGAAAAAATTAAAAATAAAATTTAAAAAGTATGGGGCAAGTATTAGTTACTATAGCATGATTTTCTTCTTACAATGAGGAAAATATTAGCAGATTTACAAAATGAGACAATATCAGAGTTTATTAACAAATTATTTTTAGGTTAATGTATCAAAGTTATCCACATAGAAAATATGACTTGGTATGAATTAAACTACAAGGCTAGAAAACTAAACTGAGATTTAATTATAAGCCTACTATGGGCCCTATAGCCCTCAGTAAATTAATTCCTTTTTTTTTTTTTAAGTACATGAATCCTTTAAGAAATAAACAAAAATAAAAATAGGATAGGAAATGGTCCCCAAGAGAAGTAACAATTATGCTAAAAACAAACATTAGGATTACTTTCAGTTTTAACTCCATTTGTTCTCATTATATATTTAAAGATTCTTACAAGCCACTGATGAAAGAAATCAAAGATGACACAAATAGATGGAAAGATATACCATGCTCGTGGATTTGAAGAGTTAATATTATCAAAATGACTATACTACCCAAGGCAGTCTACAGATTCAATGCAATCCCTATCAAATTACCAAGGAAATTTTTCACAGAACTTGAACAAAATATTTTGAAGTTTGTTTAGAAGTAAAAAAGACCCAGAATAGCCAAAGACATCCTGAAAAAGAAAAATGGAGCTGGAGGAATCAGGCTCCCGGACTTCAGACTATACTACAAAGCAACAGTCGTCAAAACTGCATGGTACTGGCACAAAGACAGACATATAGATCAGTGGAACAGGATAGAAAGTACAGAATTAAACCCATGCACCTACAGCCAACTAAACTATCACAAAGGAGGCAAGAATATACAATGGAGAAAGGACAGCTTGTTCAATAAGTGGTGCTGGGAAAACTGGACAGCCACATGGAAAAGAATGAAATTGGAACACTCCCTAACATCATACACAAAAATCAACTCCAAATGGATTAAAGACCTAGATATAAGACTAGTCACTATCAAACTCCTAGAGGAAAACATAGGCCAAACACTCTCTGACATAAACGACAGTAACATCTTCTCAGATCCACTTCTTAGAGTAATGACAGTAAAAACAAAAATAAACAAATGGGACCTAATCAAACTGAAAAGTTTCTGCACAGCAAAGGAAACCCTAAACAACACAAAAAGACAACCCACAGAATGGGAGAAAGTCTTTGCAAGTGAATCAACTGACAAGGGATTAATCTCCAAAATTTATAAACACCTTCTGCAGCTCCATACCAAAAAAACAAACAACCCCATCTAAACATGGGCAGAAGATCTAAACAGACAATTCTCCAAAGACATACAGATGGCAAGAAACACATGAAAAGATGGTCAACATCACTCATGATTAGAGAGATGCAAATCAAAACCACTCTGAGGTACCACCTTACACTAGCCAGAATGGCCATCATCCAAAAGTCTACAAACAATAAGTGCTGGAGAGGGTGTGGAGAAAAAGGAACCCTATGACACTGTTGGTGGGATTGTAAATTTGTGCAACCACTGTGGAAAGCAGTATGGAGAGTCCTAAGAAAACTAAACATAGAACTACCATTTGATCCAGCAATCCCACTTCTGGGCATCTATCCAGAGAAAACCACGACTCGCAAAGACACATGTACTCCAATGTTCACTGCAGCACTATTTGCAACAGCCGAGACATGGGAACAACCTAAATGTCCATTGACAGAGGAGTGGATCCAGAAGATGCTGTACATATACACAATGAAATATTACTCAGCCATTAAAAAGAACGAAATACCAGCATTTTTTGCAACATGGATGGACCTAGAAATTATCATAAGTGAAGTCAGCCATACAATGAGACACCAACATGAAATGCTATCACTGACATGTGGAATCTGAAAAAAGGACAGACTGAACTTCTTTGCAGAACAGATACTGACTCACAGACTTTGAAAAACTTATGGTCTCCAGAGGAGACAGTTTGGGGGGTGGGGGGATGTGCCTGGGCTGTGGGATGGAAATCCTGTGAAATCAGATTGTTATGATCATTATACAACTACAGATGTGATAAATTCATTTGAGTAATAAAAAAAATGAAAAAAAAGAAAAATATTCATGTTGGAGGTATAATTATGTAACATTTTGCAAATAAAACAAAACATATTTTTATACAAATGCTTAGTGAGTCTTCCAGGTTAGATAGTGGTTATTTCTTGCATGATACTTAATAATGTCAATTATAACCTAGCCCGTGCAAGAATCAGTCACATGAAGATTCAGTACCAAGATGGATCATTTCATGTCATTTTACATCTGAGCATATAAGCACTTCTTCTCATCTGCTCCCATCTGCCTGCTTCTTTCTCTGCCACTCATTGACTTCTCGCTAATTTCCTGAAATAGGAATTTTTTATTACTTTGATCTCTTTTTTTTTTCTGAATATGCTATTCTTCTGATGAATATCCAACAAGAAATAATTTGGGAAAAACCACAAGTCCAGACTTTTGTTCCTGAATTTTATATTCCCTCTCTCATGTAAAGAATAAACAATTCTGAGACTTTAAATAATGATTCACATTCTACTCTCATTATCCTGCCTATGAATCTGTAAGAAAAATGAATGTCTATTAGTAAAACATCTAAACTCCTTCCCCACCAACAATAGAAAAGCCCTGGGAAAGTTGATTACATTTATTTATTTATTTAATGGTGAATAAGTTAAATACAAAGACCATGTAGATTTCTTTTTTGATAAATAAATTTTATTCCATTTTCATATTCACTTGACTCCATTTGTGACTGTTCTTAATTGGATACATTTGACTAAGTGACTCAAGACAAGAATTATTTTAAGTTGTTCTTCTTATCACCTGTTCCATAAGTTAATATTCTTCTATAGATTTACAATGCTGGGAGAAATAAAGACAAAATAATCTTGCAATTCTCTGTACAAAAGAATAATATGATTTTTTTTGGCTATACCTATGGCATACAAAAAAAGTCCCTGGCCCAGGAATCAAACCTGTGCCATAGCAGTGACTCAAGCTGCTGCAGTGACGACTCTGGACCCTTACTTAACTTACTGCGCCAAAAGAGAACTCCAGATAATGTGATTTTTGTGGAGATATTTATACAAAATGATCTGCTCTATTAGGTTCTGATATTAAATTATTGTGCTAAATCTACAATTTATAGAAATTGTTTATAAACATCCTGTACTGAAGGAACCTATAAGAAATAAAAAATTTCAGTTTTAAAGTTCAGAATGACCTTGAAAAATCATTGAACATAATTATTTTGGGGAGTTCAATTCGTGGCTTAGCAGTTAATGAACCCAACCAGGGTCCATGGGGATGGGGGTTCGATCCCTGGCCTCGCTCAGAGGGTTAAGGATCCGGCATTGCCATGAGCTGTGATGTAGTTTGCAGATGTGATTTGGATTCTGTGTGGCTGTGGCTGTGGCTGTGGCTGTGTTCAGAAGCCACACTTCCTATTAAACCCCTGGCTTGGGAACCTTCATATGCCATGGGTGTGGCCCTAAAAAGACCAAAAAAAATTATTTTGTATGATATAAGCTATACATGTGCCACACTGATTACAAAAACCATATTCATAGAAAAAAGATAAAACCAACTAAAGTTTTCACACAAAATCTATTTGTTTCATTCTTTTTTTATCTGCCCCTAACTTGCTGTGTGATTTCAGTTTTTCCATTAGGTTAATAAGGGTGAATTGGGACTGTATAATTTTAATGACGATTTCTAATCCTAAAAACTTATAGTACTTACTATTTATGTTATACAGCTATTGATTCTGTGCTATTCAAACATATAATGCAGGTTTAGGAAGGTGGCTAGGAGGTGGAATTTTATTGCAAACCTAGATGATATTTAAACTGCAATCATCACTGAAATGTCAATAACAACAAAACCAATAAAAGAGCTAAGTCTTGGAGTTCCTGCCGTGGCACAATGGGTTAAGAATCTAACTGCAGCAGCTGGGGTTGCTGCAGAGGTGCGGGTTCAGTCCCGGCTGGTTCAGTGAGTTAAAGGATCCAGCATTTGCTCAGGTCACAACTGCAGCTGGGATTCAATCTCCAGCCTGGGAAGTTACATATGCTAGGGTGCTGTATAAAAAAAAAAAAAAAAAAAAAAAAGAGCTATTTTTTTTTGACATATAAGTTGGTAAAATAAAATAAAATAAAATAAAATAAAATAAAAATAAAAACTAGGGGCTGAACAGGTTGCAAATGTATCCTGATCCTGAATGTCACACTGAAAGTGTTCATTTTATAGAAATGGAAAAGAGTGGAATTCCTGCCATGGCTCAGCGGTTAACAGATCTGACTAGGATTCATGAGGATGTGGGTTCCATCCCTGGCCTCGCTCAGTGGGTTAAGGATCCGGCGTTGCCGTGAGCTGTGGGGTAGGTCGCAGACACAGCTCGGGTTCGAGTTGCTGTGGCTGTGGCCTATGCCAGCAGCTATAGCTCTGATTGGACCCCAGCCTGGGAACCTCCATATGCCACAGGTGCGGTCCTAAAAAGAAAAACAAACAAACAAAAAACCCAAAATGGAAAAGATTGTTAGTTTTACTTTGATCACTATTTAAAAAACATTATTTTAATAAATATTTATTTGTTAAATACACGTTTCTACTTTGTGCCAGAAGGGTCCTTAAGTACTAGAGATACATTAATTTCCAATCATGGGCACATGAACATGCATACATCACTACCTTCAAGTAATCTTCATTCTGATAGGGAGAAACAAACCAGAAACAACAAAAATAAAATAAGTAAATTGTGTTAACTATTAGGAAATAACACATGCGATAAGAAAAAGAACTATTCGAGCAGGATGGGGCTTAAGAGCTCCAGGAAGGGAAAGATTAGATGCTAAGTGAAGCTTCCAACTCAATTAAGTAAGAAAAAGATCAAAATTCAAAATTATAAGATAATGAAATTTGAGGACAGTGGCAATTTAAAAGACTACATCCATTTCCATGTAATGTATTGACTCATATCTAGGGGAAATTACAGAAACGTATTTATTAAAACAAACATTTCACTTGCTTTCATGCCCCATATCCTTCAAATCAAGTTCAGTTTCAAAGTTGTTCCACGGCTATTGAAACTATCTTTGAATCAACATTCTCTGGATGATCTGCCCAAATGTTTAAAATTGAGGACTGAGTTGACAATTTTCTCCTTGTCTTATAACAAATTCTAGTTTGATATATGATTCCACTAAATATATTTCATATAACTGAATAGCTCTGGAAATATTAGTCAGTTTCCTGGCTTTTAATTCTATTTTTAAAACAGCGTCTTAAATTGTTTCATCTTGGCAACTTCTAGGTATCCTTAGAGAAAAGTAGCTTTGAAAAGAACATTCTTGGAATTTTAACTAATGAAAAACAATTACAACTGCGAGGAGAAATGGCAATTTTTAAGACTTTTTTTTACAGAAAATTTAGGTTTGCAACAAAATTTGGAGGAAGGTACAGAGGCCTTTTCTTGACCCCCTGTCCTCACACATGCATAGCTTCCCTGATTATTAACGTTATTCATCAGAGTGGCATGGTTTTCTTGTTGTTGTTTGTTTGTTTTTTACCAAAGATGAGACTATATTGACACATTGCAATTACCCAAAGTCCATAATTTATCTTAGGGTACACTCTTAGTGTCCTGCCATTTTTGCGAAACTATACTTATGTAATTTATGCAATTTATCAAACAAATTCTCAAGTTAAATATATTTATTTTAAGATATATAGGCATTTCCAAAATTATAAATATTTTATGATCATAATTTTATAAAGACCCATAGAATAGAAACTTAAAAATCAACTTGGCAAGCAGAAAAATAAAATGCAATTCCCAAAGAACTTTATTGCTTGTATTCTTTAATCCCCCTGAATTACAGTAAACACTTTTACTCTGATTTATTTCTTTGTAAGATTGTTCCTGACTTAAAATTCATTTCAGTGTTTTTCTTTCAACAGTCCACATGGCCTTGCCTCTGATGATCCTATCGGTTGATGATAATCTTGCCTTACATGTTTTTTATGTAATTCCTTATCTTCCAGCATCTCTATCATTTTCTTTGGACTGCTATTTGATGATGCTAATTATGAATATTTTAATGCTTATTTATTTCTGTGATTGATAATATTCATGTATTTGCTTGCTTATCCTGACAACTTTATTCTGCAAATTATTCTTTTCATTTTTGTCTACCACTAGCCTTTTTTTATCCAGCTAAACTAATCTATATCTCATTGTTTGCTCTACATCATTACTCAGCAGTTCACTGAGTCTGTCTTTCATGCTTCTGAGAAGTCTTATTCAGTTCATGATTTTTTCATTCTATTTCATGCTATATAGTCATTTAAACACTTCATTGCTGGTTCTAAATCTTTGTAGAACTGAATTTATTAAGTAAAATAAGTGACGCTTTTATTTGCTTATTAACTTGGGTGGATCTTAGAGAAAACCTGAAATTTCCAAGGTTTCAAAGATTCTGGTTGCCTATTATGAAGCAGGTTTTCATCACATAAGAAAGATGAAAAAATCATCCATTGTGTGAAAACTCCTTAAGAAAGGAACTCAACAGGATAGAGTGGCTTTTCTGCTTTTTCATGTCTCCAGGAAAATGTGGTTTTCTAAGTTCACTCTGGGCTCTAGTTAATCAATGTACCAAATAATGATGTCTGCTGTCCCTGGGAATCATTGCCTCTATTGGAAAAAAAAAAAAAAAAAAAAAAAGGCTGTAACTTCACTTTTGCTGGCTACTTCATATCAGGTACATGAGAACTGCCTTTTCAATTACAATATCAAAACCAAATATATGTCCTTTTCCAAGCATATTAACCTTGTATTTTGTTATTTTGTTTGAATTTTCAATTAAACTGTTAAAAAGTTAAATATAAAATTAGAATTTCCAATAATTTCCTATATCACTTTCAGGCTGAAATTATCTTAGATGGTAAGAAATATCCATGACATAAATAATATTGCTAAAAAGTGTTAAAAGCAGGAGTTCCTGCTGTGGCTCAGCAGATTACGAACCCAAGAAATATCCATGAGGATGTGGGTTCGATTTCTGGCCTTGCCCAGTAGGTTAAGGATCTGGCATTGCCATGAGCTGTGGTATAGGTCCCAGATGTGGCTTGGATCCCACATTGCTGTGGCTATGGTGTAGGCCAGCAGCTGCAGCGCTGCAGCTCTGATTTGAACCCTAGCCTGGGAACTTTCAAATGCTGCAAATGCGGCCCTAAAAAGAAAAAAAAAAAAAGAAAGAAAAAAAAAGTTAAAAGCTTATAGAACATCTTGTTTCCTCTGGAAAGTTATTTTTCTAATTTAATGAAGGTCTAATGTTATTCATGCCTATTCAAAGAGGCAAATTGTCAGAGCTGAAAAGAAAATTAGTAGATAATTGAATATTTGATTCTCCAGTTTCCTGTCAAGGTTATCATCCACATTTACTACATTTTTGAAGCCAAATAGGAATTATAACTCTAAGAATGGATGAATGTGAAATAACAACTTTATTATCTTTTTTATGACAGTGCTTAGAAAAGTAGTATATACTGAAATGCACCGAGTTAATGTGATTTAGACGTCATGATGACAAAGACTTTGGAAGATTATCATGATTATTGTAACAAAGACAATAACAAAGATAAAATTTTCTCTCTTGATTTGTCTTTTTTGTCAGATATAGCATCAATAGTCAATAAAGGCTCGTTTTGACTATATGATCTATCTGCTATACAAAGCCCTTGACCCATAATAAAAAAGCTTAAAGAATGTCATTTTGCTAGGTATTGAAAATCACTATTTCAGACAGGAAAGCTAATGTTTCTTTCTTTATCTTCAGGTAGCTTTCCTACAACAACAGGTTGATAAAAAATAATCCTAAAGTATTAACTTACAAGATTTGACATATCAGATCAACTACCTTACACTCAAGTCAGATCTACATAAGTCTGAGTTTGCTGATAATACTGAAAAAATTTAAAGGAATAGATTCTTTCCTAAAACAGTATTATATGTCAGATGCACTTCCTTTTTTTTTTTTTTTTTTTTTTTAGGGTCACACCTAAGGCATACAGAACTTCCCAGGCTAGGAGTCAAATTAGAGCTACAGCTGCTGGCCTACACCACAGATACAGCAACACGGGATCCAAGCCACATCTGTGACCTACACCACAGCTCACAGCAATGCTGGATCCTTAACCCACCGAGCAAGGCTGGGGATCGAACCTGAGTTCTCATGGATCCTAGTCAGTTTTTTACCGCTGGGCCATGACAGGAACTCTGATGCACTTTCATTTTTAAGGTGCCACAATCTTTACCTATTTCAATTGAATGCAAGCAACTAAATTAATCACTTTTCTACAGGCATTTTGGTTGGGCATTTAATTTGTGTAACATAGTCAAACTATCACTCTGCTGAATGTCATTTTTCATCTTGTCCATGTTTTACAGAGATGATTATTATTTTTGCCCCTCTTGTTTTTCAATTTGAACAAATTACAGGCCAGTCAATTAAATTAGGCATTTTTTCATGACCATACTGGTCAGTTCTTACTACATTTTTCACTAGTATTTTGAAATTGTAGGAGTTCCAGTGTGGCTCATGGTGTTAAGGATCTGGCATTGTTATTACAGTGGCTTGGTTGCTGCTGTGCCCCAGGTTTGATCCCTGCCTGGGAACTTCTGCATGCCACAAACAAACTAAACAAACAAACAAACAAACAAAAAAAAAAAAAAGGAAAAAATTCAATTGCACAACAAAATATAATTTCTTAATTCCCCTTAAAAAGACAATGAGTTTTTCAAGGACAGTCTGTGATTATTTTAATTAAAAACCCTTTTCTTTGAGAGTTAAAACAACTTTAGCCTAACACCATCATTTCTTTAAGCACATTAACTCATTAGAGCAAAAATGCAATAGTTGCCCTGAGCCTGCATTACAAATTACAAATTTAATGTGCCTTTAATCATTCACAATGGATTCTCTGATTAACTAACATTGCTAAATACTTGGCATTGCATATGTACATCATTAACAAGATTGAAAAATTGAGGCCTAATTCCATTTAATAGATACATCAACTGTTGCCAGCCCTCTTGTGCCAATCCATCTTGACCTAAAGTTAGAATTCCTGTTAGTTGTCATGAGAAAAAAGGACATTCAAATTTCAAGGAAGTGCATTTAGATGAGTCTAGATTAAAATAACTTTGATCAATGTACAATGGACTCCCCAAATTAATTTTATAGTAGGTGGAGATTTTTTCTTTGAAACGAAACAGTCTGATTAATCAATCAACATGATGACTGTATTCTCTGCCACGTGATATGGCTTTATTTGGCTTTGTGTTTGCCACTGTACTATCCTGGTTGCATAAAGCAAATGACTTTCTTAAGTCTTAGAGGCAAACAAATATTGGATAAATTCAATTTAATTGCTTTCTCTTGTCCTTTTGAAATTGATTATTTTATCAGAATAGTGAGTAGTCAGAGCTGGCCTCATGGTTCATTTATTTATGATTTATTTACTCTACAAATACGTATAGAATATTCAATGGTTTTCAGGTACTGAAATAGATTTGAGAGATGCAAAAAAGAATGACAATGTATCTTCTCTCAGCAGTTGAAATTCGACTAGAGGATCAGACTTTTAAATATACAAAATACATTATCTAACTTCCGACTTCAAGAATCTTCCATGACGCAAAGAGAAAGGTCTTGTTTTGGTTATTCAGACATTAAAATGTATCTACTTTAATAGTAAACTTTAGAATATGAGATCATGACTTTGGCATGACTTTGGCACAGAGAGGGGGACTTTTTCAGGTTGTGAAAGCAGAATGAGTCTATCAACTTTTAGGTTCTGGATTCCATAAACATGAAAAAGGAAAAAACCTTCCATGAGGCTGATGTATATTCATACGCAACTTGTGAACCAAGAAATATCAATTAAGGAATTTAGTGGTCAATATTATATAGGTCTACAAAACTAGAAAAAGTAATTGACCAACTTAATATGAATAATTACATGTAGTAAAATAGTAGACTGAGTGTGTAAAACAGAGGCATACACCGTAAAGCTGAAAAAGGATTACCATTTTATTACTACATCTTAAGTAATTTCTTTCTTATGATAGGTGGCCTGCCATAGGCTTCCACTACAGTGACAAGGTGGTGTCTCTGTACATGACAGGCTCTCCGTAAAGACGTGTTGACTGATGGAGATATGATTCTGCTCATTTTATGTCTGTATTCCTATTTCATGCTTTTTCCCGTATAGCCCAAATGGACTCCAAATTTTCAGGATTATATCCTACAATCTGATAATGGCCGTGACTTGAAAATTGGATTCTGCTCCTGAGGCAGTACATACTTTAAAATATAAATTCTAGAGCAGTCAGGATCTTACCTCCAAATCAATACCATAGGGGTACTGGTGTCTCGTACCTTTTCACGTATTGACCTTACCTGAGTGTTCTTCCTTGGAAATTGCTTCATCTCTTTTGGCCTGACATTTACCTACTTGCTTTGGTGATTGCTCCAACCTCATGACTATTTGTCTAATTGAAATCCATTGAATTGTTTATTTCTGGTATCCAGATATAAACTTTTTTGTCAATCGCTTACTCGGAAGCTAAAAAGCACCGCTCTCTTATTTTGCATCTCTTCACCTTCTTGTCTCTAGCCTTGGCTCATGAATCCACTATTACCTGATGCTGTCCACAGTCACAGGCTCTCAGAAATTCTTAGAGTGATGTCGCAAACTCTAACCACCATCAAATTCAAATTGTATACTCTCATTGGATGCCTTGTACAGTAAGTTTAAAGTTTATCTTTTTTTTAAATTGTATATACTTATATAGAATTTAACAAATGTCAAGGGGAAAGAATAAGCATGTCTCAAATTCATGGCAAATAGAAATATATCTTTTCCTGACACATATTTGTGTTTTGAACAATATACAATATATATTGTATACAGTATACAATACACAGTATAATATATATGGATTATATATTACTTGTGTTTCAAGAATAGTTTACACATACAAATGTGCCCTAAGAGTCCTTGCTAAACATTCATCAATATAAAATGTTTCTCAGGCTTTCATGGAGACCTGTGTAAAACAGAAAAAGTCAGTCCCCTAAATGTTCTATATCAGGTTTCTCTGTCTTACCAAGAGCCCTGTGAAAATACACTTAATGTCTTTGTGTGAAACTATGATGTAAGTTTCTGGTGCTTTACTCAACAATATGGGTATTAAGAAATTTTATATTGCTTAAGGAAGAGAAACAAATTGCTCATTTTTTGTCTCAAAGATCTAGGTAGAATGTTATAACATCTTCCTCTTGAATGTGCTAGATGGCTTTCAAATACCCCTTATTTTTTCATGACCACTGTCAAAAGTGTATTTTATGTCACAAAATACTTGCTTTGAAGAAAGCAATGTACCAGAGTCAATTGGTAAGCTGAAAAATGAGTCACTAAGAACATCAACAAAGAAATCCAGCTGCTAAGAGTAAAATCCTTTTGATATGCCATTTAAACAACGGATAAATGTTGAAAATATAAGCACTCAATTTTATAACATCTGGGTCTGTGATATTTTCAGTAAATAAAGAATCATATTGGTTAGAGAAATGTAAATAAGATCTTGTGTCTGAAGGAACTTGAACTCAGGAGGCTTCATATCTGCCTATATTTCTTTTTCTTTTTTTCTTTTTTAATTTTTTTTTAGGTCCACAGGAAGCATTTGGAGGTTCCCAGGCTAGGGGTCAAATTGGAGCTGTAGCTGTCAGCTATGCCACAGCCACAGCAACGCAGGATCTGAGTCGGGTCTGAGAACTACACCACAGCTCACAGCAATGCTGGATCTTTAACCCACTGAGTGGGACCAGGGATTGAACCAGCATCCTCATGGACACTAGTTAGGTTTGTTACTGCTGAGCCACAATGAGAACTCCCTGCCTATTTTTCATATAACTTTTAATTAACAAGTTTGGTTTACTTTTGCTGTATAACACATCCCCAAAACTTCATAGTTTAAAATAATCTTTTGTTTACCTCATGATTCTGTGGATCAGAAATCTGGGCTGGATTCAGTTGGTCAGTTCTTTTGATAAATTTGGCCTGACTCATGTGTCCTGAGCTGATAGGTTGGGGCAGGTGGTTCTGGGGGTGGAAGAGAGTCTACACTGGAACAACTCAGTTCTTTCTGTGGGCTCTCATATCTCAGCACTTGTCTGAAAATTTCCATGTGGTGCACAAAAGGTTCTAAGAGCTTCCAAAGAGGAAAGGCCCTAGTCACACATATTTTTCAAACTTCTCGTACTAAACAACACTCTCATCATTCAAAGCAGAAAGCATGGCCAATCCAAGAACGTGCATGAATAAATGTGGAAGACCCCACAAAGTTACTCAGAGAGGGGATGTGATCATGAGAGGATAAGAATTTGGGGGCATTTTTGCATTTTACCATGACTACATGAAGACTGCTTACTTTGGAAGTAAACTAAAATAGTAAGTCAGCTGTAGCTTGCCAGTTTTTTCTCTAGGTTAGTCATTAATTCAGATCTGGATCTGATAGGCTTTACTAAGCCCAAAGGACCATGACTTGCCCATACTATCAACTAACTGTGTGGCACTGGGCAAGCAAACTCATGTTCATACATCACTTTCCAAAATAAGGAGACTAAATTAAATGACCCCTACAGACCCTTAAGCTGCTGATATTTTTGATTCCAGAAAATATTTCAAAAATATTTCCCATAAACAAAAACTTTTTTGTACAAAATAGGGACACTACAAAAAAGCTGAAAAACTAGAGGTTGATATGAAAAAACTTACAATCTAATTTCAGTCATAATAGCTTCATATTAAAAAGCTCTTTTACACATATATATGCATATTTTCATTCAATATTCATGAAAATCTTGTCAACTAATACTTGTTTTCATTTTTGATACCAGGAAAGAGAAAAATACAAAAATAAGTAGTATGCTTGAAATCACCTATCAAGTGATCTTAGCTAGCATGTGGGACCATGATTTTTTTTTTTTTTTTTTTTTTTTTTTGTCTTTTTGCTATTTCTTGGGCCACTCCCGTGGCATATGGAGGTTCCCAGGCTAGGAGTCGAATCGGAGCTGTAGCCACCGGCCTACGCCAGAGCCACAGCAACGCGGGATCCAAGCCGCGTCTGCCACCTACACCGCAGCTCAGGGCAACGCCGTATCGTTAACCCACTGAGCAAGGGCAGGGACCGAACCCGCAACCTCATGGTTCCTAGTCGGATTCGTTAACCACTGCGCCACGACGGGAACTCCGGTTTTTATGTATCATATTTTCTCTGGGCTCATTGAATTAAATAAAACATTTTAAAGACAGGGTAAGTCCGAGTGCATGGCATTTAATGAGTCTCAGAGCACAGACAAGGGAGTGTGAGTTTAGAAAGATCTGATATATAACTTTATGAGATAGACTTTGAGGAAACTGAGACTTAGAGAATTGAGATTACTTGTCCTGTGCAGGCGTAATGAGAGAGCACATTTGACTTTAGCAAAAATTTTGTTTTAGGAAATAGTGGACATTTTCACCTAAAAATAGCTCGAGTGAATATTGTACTTGTGTACTTTGAAGTTATTTTTGTCCAAGAGGCAGTGGGGATGCATAAAATGTTTTTAATAGGGAGGTTATATCATAAAATGTGTTGATTAATTTGGCATGACTACCTTTGAGGACAGGAATGACTTAGAGAGTCATTAAAATATTTGGGGAAAGCATTTCTCAAAGTATGTTTCACAGAACACTAGTTCTTAGAGGTTATAAGAGCTATTATTAGAAAAAGTTGCTGTGTTGAAATAAGACTGGGGATTTTGAATTGAACAAATCAAAGACATTTATTGGAAGACATCTCTGCTAATGAGCATTTTAAATCTTTACAATGGGGTAAAGCATGTGGCATTTCTGAAATATATTTAATCACAGAAAGTCCTCTCTTTTTAAAGAGACTCTCAAAGGGCCAGTTTTCTCAGAATGCTGTCAAAAATGCTGGTTTGGTTGTAAATGATGGACAGCGGTAGCTCATGTCAGCACCAGAGAAGCCCAGCCCTCCCTGGAATCGAGCAATCACCTTGCAAAAAGTAGGTATCCAAGGCCCATTTATATATATTTAAAGATGATATAATGGGAGTTCCTATTTATAGATGATATAATGGGAGTTCCTGTTATGGCGCAGCGGAGACGAATCCGACTAGGAACCATGAGGTTGCAGGTTCATTCCCTGGCCTCATTCAGTGGGTTAAGAATCTAGCGTTGCCGTGAGCTGTGGTGTAGGTCACAGATGAGGCTTGGATCTGGTGTTGCTGTGGTTGTGGCGTGGGCCGTCAGCTACAGCTCCAATTAGACTCCTAGCCTGGGAACCACCATAGGCCGATATGCTGTGGGTGTGGCCCCAAAAGACAAAAGACAAAAAAATAAAAAATTAAAAATAATAAAGATGATATAATGGACAATGGATCCATTGAAGATGGATGATGATGAAGGCAATATTGGAACAAAAAAATAAAAAAAATGCATGGAATCATGAATAATATTTTTTACTCTGATATGATCCTTTAAATGAGACCCCATGGGTCTAATCAAGAAAACTGTTTCATACTAAGACCTGAAAAGATGATGTGTGTTTTATATTTCTCTTCCTGCCGGTCAGTGTTTCAGACTCCCTTAGGCTCTCAAGCCCAGGGTGATAAGGTGAAATAACAGTGTTAAAGAATTTGCATCATGGTTCTAGCTTTAATCATAGAAAAAGAAATGGTAAATATGGCATTTTACAAGCTGTCATATCAATTTGCCATTCTCCATCTCAATAAACATTCAGCCCCCCCCAAAAGCCAATATTTAGAAGGAAAAAAATTCTCTGCCTTATTGCTTTAATATAAGAATTAGAGGATAAAATGAAACTACACTGTCTTGTACCTGGGAATAATTAAAATATTACCTAGTTGAATAATAATTAAAAAATTACCTAGTTGAATAAGTCAAAGGCATTGGGATCTAGACATTTACCATGAGTAATTTAACATGAGTATCATGAATTCAGGGCAAGGTCAATTAATTTTTGTCCCATGGAAAACACCTTAGGAATAAATATCAAGAGATTTAATATCAAGGGAGGAAAAATGTGATAATTCAGGTATCTTTTGTGATAAACCAATCAGACATGCCCCTGAATTTATGATCTGTTCAGGTTTTCAGCCCTGTAAATCTTGCCCTAAATTGTATTTCAGATAACTTTGTGCAATTTGTTGGATCTAACAAATTCAGGCATTGACATATCCAAGAGTGATCTTTTTCCTTTTCCATAGGTCGCATTAATGGCAACAGACAAGTTGTCATAAAAGATTTTCTTGCTGTCTTTTGGTGCATCTAATATAGAGACATATGCACTAATCAGTGTCATAGTTTGAACTCCCTCCAGCCTCAATTTTAATGTCTAAAGCCTCAGGCTGACCATATGGCTCAAAAATAAGTCTTTTCACCATCTAAAAGGTCACAGTCTATCTTTAGTTACATTTTAAAAACTGCTTTGAGCCTATAATTTAAGTACCTGGGTGACTTTCAGAAATGATAAATCTTTGCTGAGAAAAAAATGTGCCTGTTTACTGAGGAACAAAACAAAGCCAAATTCAAATACATTTCAATAGGTTGGAAAAACATATCTTAACATTGATAGAATCTAATAATTTGTAGACACGATTTTAACTATTTTCACAAGCAATGAGGAAGAATGATAATTATCAAATAGCTACTTTTTATCACCAATCATCAATTAGGAAAAACTAATATCCTCTATGTATTTAAAACTCAATTTCTGGATTGGAGCTACTAAAACTGTGGATTGTTTAGAATTTTATGAATATATGCACATAATGTAAATTTGTGGCATGTTAGAAAACAGAAACCTCCCTTTTTATATTCTGATCACCATTTAACCAAAGAAATCTTGAAAGTAATAAAAAAAGACAATCTATTTTCAGTCTCAAATTATTTTGTTTCAGGAATTTTAAAAAATGAAATGAAATAAAACATTTTTCTAAAAATCAATCTGTTCAAGGTCTAAAATGCAAAGTCTAGATTAATACTTCATCAAATGCCAACTTGTGTTCAGGACCTGAGGGCCTTTCACTTGTTATTTGAGCTACTTCCAGTCTTTGAGTCACTCTGGACTAAAGACAACAATCAGGAGATATACCACCTCAAATCTGCAGATGGATATAATGGACACAAAATTTTACCTTGATCCAATCATCTGTAGATGGACATTTGGGTTGTTTCCACGTCTTGGCTATTGTGAATAGTGCTGCAATGAACATGCGGGTGCATGTGCTTTTTTAAGGAAAGTTTTGTCCTGATATATGCCCAAGAGTGGGATTGCTGGGTCATATGGTAGTTCTATGTATAGATTTCTAAGGTACCTCCATACTGTTCTCCATAGTGGTTGTACCAGCTTACATTCCCACCAACAGTGAACAGTGGAATACTACTCAGCCATAAAAAAGAACAAAATAATCCTATTTGCAGCAACATGGATGGAACTAGAGATCGCATCCTGAGTGAAGTAATTCAGAAAGAGAAAGACAAATACCATATGTTATCACTTATATTTTGAATCTAATATACAGCACAAATGAACCTTTCCACAGAGAAGAAAATCATGGACTTGGAGAATACACTCATGGTTGCCAAGGGGGAAGGGGAGGGAGCAGGGTGGATTGGGAGCTTGGGGTTAATAGATGCAAACTATTGCCTTTGGAATGGATTAGCAATGAGATCCTGCTGGTGCAGCACTGGGAACTATGTCTAGTCACTTATGATGGAGCATGATAATGTGAGAAAATAGAATGTATACATGTATGTGTAACTGGGTCACCATGCTGTACAGTAGAAAAAAAAATTGTATTGGGGAAATAACAATTAAAAAATAAATAATATCAGGTGAAAAGATAAATTATAAGATAAAAAAACAAAAACAAAAAAATAAAAACTTTATCTTGAATGCTGACAAATCTGCTGCTTAACTCCTATGGCACTTTTTTTTTTATTATTATTACTTTTCTTGATTTTTTGACTTAACATTCAGTTCTTGTAAAAGCCTTGACCTCATCCACATCCAGGATGAAGGTTCTGATCATTTATCTAGCTCTTGCCACTCATTTATTTATTTATTTATTTATTTATCTTTGCCTTTTTAGGGCAACACCTACAGGATATGAAAGTTCCCAGGCTAGGGGGTCAAATCAGAGCTATAGCTGCTGGCCTACTCCACAGCCTCAGCAACCTGGGTTCCGAGCTGAGTCTGTGACCTGCACCACAGCTTGTAGCAATGCTGAATCCTTAACCCACTGAGCGAGGCCAGGGATGGAACCAGCATCCTCATGGATACTCTTGTCCCGCTCGTTAGGAGTCGGGCCCCTTACCTCTGAGCCACAACAGGAACTTCCGCCACTCTTATTTTGATGTGAGCTGATTCTCATACACCTGAGACTGTTCCAGTAAATTCTACATTTAAGTTAGCTCCCTGAAAGCTCCTTTTTCTCCCTGTACCACTCACACTTCTTGGTTGTCTTACTTTTCTCCCAGTTAGTTGCTGTACTCCTACCACGCATACTGGCCAAGTCTGCAATCAGACCAAACTCCAATACAAAGATGGTTTCAAGAATACAGATGCAAATGGAGTTCCTGTCGTGGCTCAGTGGTTAAGGAGTCCGACTAGGAACTATGAGGTTGAGGGTTCGATCCCTGGCCTTGCTCAGTGGGTTAAGGATCCGGCGTTGCCCATGAGCTGTGGTGTAGGTCGCAGGTGCGGCTCGAAAAAGGTAAAAAGACAAAAAAAAAAAAAAAAAAAAAGAATACAGATGCAAACTATTACATTTACAATGGATAAGCGATGAGGTTCTACTGTGCAGCACAGTGAACTGTAGCCAGCCTCTTGGGATAGAAAATGATGGAAGATAATATAAGAAAAAGAATGGATATATGTATGACAGGTCACTCGGCTGTACAGCCGAAATTGGCACAAAATTATTACCTGTTGAGAAGATATTTTTTTCCTTATCATGAAGGTATTCTTTTCTATCATCTTTTGGAAGCTGTGTTGTGATCATTTGAGTAGATGTGAGATAGAAGTTGGGATGCATTTTCCCATATTAGCTGCTTTATCTTCCTTTTTTTTTTTTTTTTTTTTTTTTGGCTGTCTTCCTTTTTTAAACAATACCTTCCTTTTTAAAACAATATCCTTTCCACTGTGGGAGTTGCATCCTGTCATAAACTGAGTATCATACATAATATATACACGGATTTCTTCGAACCCCCTACTCTGTCACATTCTCCATTCTTTGCAACAATGTTGTGCTCCATTAATGACTCTATTGCGGTCATTTTACCATCGGGTCAAGCAAATCTTCCTCATCTGCCCTTCTCCAGGATTACTTTGACTATTTTTGGCATTTTTAATAGATTTATGATTAACTTGTCACTCTCTCTGAAAAAAAAAGTTGGAATGTTGAGTAATACTGGAAAATCTCTTGGTCGATTTAGGGAGAATTACTATCTTTAAAACATCAGTCCTTTTAACTTATTAATATTGTATCTTTCTTGTTTAATTAGGTTTTTTTTAATTGTCTTCCTTATGTTATCCACTTTCTTTGTCTCTCTTCCTGACTTGTTTTACTGGCTATAACAGCCACTATAGTGATGGATAGCAGTATGAAAATGGTCATTTTTATCTTACTTCCCAATGATGGGAAAGCTTTCAAATTTTACATTAATTATGATGATTTTGTAAAGTGTTTTTTTGGGAACCTCTTTAAAAAACAGGTTTTCTTCCTTATTATTAATTTTACTCTCTGTTACTTTTTATTTTCAAAAGTTTCACAATAAATATTCTCTTAAAACATAATTTAAAGTGATTCCCTTCATCCTAGTACATAAGCATTCCATTTCCTATTTAACTATTTAACTGAAATTTAGATTGACTCATATTTAACAACACAAAAAAACTATTATTTGCATCAAGTGATATATAATTTTGTGCACCTTACTGTTTTCCTTAAACTTTCTTGACGTGGACATATTCAGTCAAAATGTATATACTCTTAATTCTTTAGATAAATATTGACAAACTTTTCTCAATAATAATTATATCAACATATCCTTCAGCCCAAAGTGTTTGAATCTATTCCTTTTCCCTAGACTAGTTATTACATTCTTTTCAAAATGCTGTGTGCAACTGGTATCTCATTTTAATTTTTATTTCACAATAAGCTTTTAAATTGGAATAAAAGATAAATTATAACACTATGATTTCCAGATGTATTAATCTTAAAACTTGGTTTATGAAAAAGATAAATTGGTAAAATAGGAGACAGAATAGCTTATTGCTTTAACCTAAAGAGGTGATGACCTTCATATAAAAAAGTTCTAAGTATCAAACACTTTCAACATGGTTCCAGATCAAAATTTGTTTGAGTTTCATAAATGGTCATATAATATGTGAGCTACATGAGCAAAAATTTTTCTTATTTTCCTTAACTAATCTGCAAATACAATCATAGCATTACATTTGATGTACAGAATATGTCTACTTTTCAGTCCAAAAACACTCAAGGTAAACTATCATTTGCCATAAAGAACATTTTAAGATTTTAAACATTTTAAAGACATAAAGGCATATGAGTGATACATCATTCTTTACACTTCTGTTAATAATAAATTATTTAAATCATTCATAATACTCATTCTAGTCCATGTACTGTGAAATGCTTTGATTTAGTCCTTTTTAGAATAGCATTTATTTCTCAATTCTCTGGTCACTTTTGCCATTACTTCATAGATGATTTCACAACCGAAATGCTGAGTAAGCAAATTTCCCTGAACTCTACATGAACTACAAACAATATCCATGAATTATTTCACATTCTGTGTTAACTGTAAATCTCCAGGTGCAACTGTAATCCTTCAACCAAGATGTAGAAGGATAAAGTTGATAATTTATAACTCCTTCTCCTATAGAAGAATATTATAGTTTTCTAAGCCATGTAAAATGATAGGGATGGTCCCTGGGTGCTAAAATCACAGTGATTTATAATTTGTATAATGTCGATCCTTGCCTTTTATTGCAGTGGATTTTAACAGGAAGAGGTTGATTTTGCTACTATTGTATTTAATCAAGGTTTTTAAAAAGTGAAAATCAGCTGTCAGTTGCTACATGCATGGTGCAATGCATAATGAGTGAAACCATTATCATTTTTAGATACTCAGTTCAAAGAATTTTTTCCTTCTGTGAGATGCAATGGCTTGACTATATGATCTCATTTTGTAATGGATACACTTTCTAAAAGCAAGCCAATAAAAGCTTAGAAAATCAAATACATATTTTTCTCAGAAGGAGAGTGAAGGTCATTGTGATGATAGCGAAGGTCACGTGGTCATAGTTTTGATTATGGCCGTCTTGACTGGAATTGGCTCTAATCAAATTTTTGGTTTACTCTTGAAGTCTATCCCTCAGGATTAAAGAATCAAATCATTTAACATACAATGTTTTGAACCTCGTAAGAGTAAAATAATAACTAGTCTCTAGACGTGCTTGGAGAATACATTACACAGACATACAGAACACACGGACTTTTGGCCACGGGCTAGTAAAACCTCCGTGTGATTCACAAACTGTTGAGATGACTCCTTGTTTCCTGGATAGATGAATAACATGTCATTTTTAACTCGGCAGTGTCAGCCAATGTATTTTAAGTGATTCCCAGAGGAACCCCTGGCAGTACAATTTTCTTAGGTTTTCGTTTGGCTATGTGACTGAAGACGTTAAAAGTAAACTTCTGGGAAAGAGTAAGTTATTCAGAAATGAATAAGCTCGATGTCAATGTTTATTTTTACTGAGTCTCTGCACACTACGCTTCTTAGGTTTTTTTGGTCAAAGCAGCATGTACTGCATACCTTCCAGATTTACTTTGGATTAGTCTTATGAATCATTTTTATTTATAGTAAGATAGATGTTTTGGGCACATAAATGAATAGCGACATTAAAGAGTTGGGATTTTTCCCGCTATTTGGAATAGAGTTGTCCCATTTTTTACGTCTCTTAATGGTTTATCGATCTCAACAAGAGGCACAAATTGCGCGCAGCATTTTACCCTTCCACCAGCAAGTTATGAGAATTCCGGTTGCTGCACAGCATTCGGAGCGCTTGCTACCGTATGTTGGTGTAAAACAATAAAACAGCCCCTTATTTTACCAGGAAGATGGGTTTATTTGGGAATATCGAAGAATTATAACTCGGGACACGCAATCCATGGTGAACCACAGGCAAGTCCAGAGAACAGAGGAGATAAAGGTTCTTTTCTAAAGAAGAAGGAAGAGTTGGGAGGGGCTGCATTAATCCAAGAGTCCCCCTGGTCCTGGGAATTGGAAGTCTAGTGGCTTTTTTGGCTGAGCTGTGACAGTCTCTCATTGGCAAGGCTGCTTAACTGCAAGGAGAAATTCTTCCTACCTTCTGCTGAGGTAGTAAAGCAGTAACTTCTTCCTACTAGAGACTCAAGGTATGTCTCTTCCTGTTGCATTTGCAGTTGACCACTAATCATACGGTATGGGACCCCCTCCTTCTGGTCTACCAACTCCGTCCCCCCCTTTATTTTTTTTCTAGGGCCACACCCGCAGCATGTGGAAGTTCCCGGGCTAGGGGTCGAATCAGATCCTCAGCTGCTGGCCTACACTACAGCCACAGCAATGCCAGGCACCCAGCTACCACCCACACCATAGCCTGAAGCGACATCAGATCCTCAATTCACTGAGCAGGGCCAGGGATCAAACCCCATATTCTCACTGACACCAATCGGGCTCGTTACTGCTGAGCCACAAGGGGAACTCCTCAATTCCTTTTAAATGAGGGTTCTGTTTATTAATTTTCTTAAGTGCTTTAACTTAATCCATGTTGTCACTTTTAGGTTATAATTTGCACTTTGTACATGATTAATAATGTTGAGCAACATTTTGTGTTATTTTTGGAATTAATTTAGATCCTACACTGTCAGTTGTTTTGTTTTCTTTTTACAGCCTCACCCATGGCATACTGAAGTTCCCATGCTAGGGGTCAAATCAGAGCTGTAGCGGCCTGTTACACCGCAGCCACGAGATGCTGGATCCAAGCTCACATTTGCGATCTATACCACAGCTTGCGGCAACACCAGATCCTTAACTCACTGAGTGAGGCCAGGGATGGAACCTGCATCCTCATGGATACTGGTCAGGTTCTTAACCTGCTGAGCCACATGAGCTTATTGATTTATAGGTAGACTCCATGCAAGTTTTTTTTTTTTTTTTTTGTAACAGTATATCTATAGTGAAAATACCTTCTTGCAATCTGTGACTTACCTTCTTACTCTCTTAATGTTGTCTTTTAATAAATACACATTTATAGATTTTGTGCTAATTTGCTAACATATACTTTATTATTTGTACTTACTGTGTCATATTGAAGAAATATCTGCATAGACATATATGAAATTATCTTCCTGTATTTATATGAAAGTTCCATGTTTTACCTTTCACATTTGGGTCTATGAACTACTACTGGAATTTTTTTTTAATAGTATGAGGTAATGGTCAAAATGTACTTTTCCTACATATGTTTATACCTATTGATCCAGTATTATTTGTCAAAAAGACCATCATTTCCCCAATACATAGCATTTACATCTATTCTGAGGTCAAGTGGCAGTAAACATGTGGGTTTTTTCTTGATTCTCAATACTATACAAGTTAGTTGATCTATTATTGAATGAATTCCATACTGTTTTAATTAATGTAGCTTTATAATGATTATTAATGGCTTGAAGTGAAAGTTCCTCAGTGTTGTTTTTCATTGTCTTCAGAATTTACTAAGCTTTTAAAGTTTCCTGTTTTCTTATACATTCTAGAATCATTTGTCATTCCCACCACCTCATTCCCATACACACAGGAAAAACAAAAAACTTCCTAATATTTTGATGGAGATTGCATTGAATCTAAAGATCCAAAAGAATTAGCAATTTAATATATATATATATATATTTTTTGTCTTTTTTGCTATTTGGGCTGCACCCGCGGCATATGGAGGTTCCCGGCTAGGGGTCTAATCAGAGCTGTAGCCGCTGGCCTACACCAGAGCCACAGCAACGCGGGATCCGAGCCGCGTCTGCAACCTACACCACAGCTCACGGCAACGCCGGATCGTTAACCCACTGAGCAAGGGCAGGGACCGAACCCGCAACCTTACGGTTCCCAGTCAGATTCGTTAACCACTGCGCCACGATGGGAACTCCGCAATTTAATAATTTTAAACAACCTAAAATATTAGTTAATGACTTCCTCAATTTATTTCCTGGCATGTATTTTATTATATATATTCATAGGTATTTGATCTTTTTGTGATGACTTTGCTAATGATGGTTTTAAGTCTTGTTTCTTGAGGTATAATTTGCAGTTTGAAAAATTTGCTCTTTTTATATATACACTTTGATAAGTTTAGGCAGATGTATAAAGTTGTATAATAACTACCTGAATCCAAGATATAGAATATTTCCATCACACCATAAACTTTATTTGCACCATTTAATGCTTAACTCCATTCTTTATCCCCAGTCCCTGATAACCACAGACTTGACTTCTCTATAATTTTGCCTTTCTCAGAAGGCTGTATAAGTGAACTCATACCATATAGTCTTTTGTGTCTGATTTATGATGCGTGTATCTGAAATCTTTTCCTTTTCATTGCTGAGGAGTATTCTGCCACTTGAAAATACAGCAATTTATATGTCCATTCATCATTTAGTGAATATTTGATTTGCTTGCAGTTTTTTGACTATTATGTAGAAAGCTCTATAAACATTCATATAAACATGTGCTCTCTCTTTTTTTTTTGTGATAAACAGGATGTATGGTAAACATATGTTTAACTTCATAAGAAACTTCCAAGAAGTTTTTCTGGAGTGGCTGTACCATTTTGCATTGCCATCAGTACTTATTAGTTGGGTGCTTCAGATGCTCTGCTTCCTTTCAAGAAATTTGTAATCTTTTGTTATTGGTGGTGGTGTTTTGAATTTTTAACCACTGTTATAAATGTCTGGTGTATCCAGCTATGATTTAGATTTGCTTTGCCCAAAGGCTAATGATTTTGAACACCTTTGCTTGTATTTATTTGCATCCATCTGTCTTCTTTAATAAAGTTTCTGTGTAAATCACTTGACCCCCCCCTCCTTTTTTATTAGGTCATTTTTCTCCTTATTTTGACATTGTAAATGTTCTTTACAGACATACTTCAGAGCTTGGTTAACAGAGTGCAGGATGGATTTTACCCTCCACTCACCTCATAAACCAGATGCAACTGTACAGTGAACAATTCAGAAACTGTATGTAGCAGCTAACGGGTATTTTTAGAAAGATAACTGTACCAAGTTTATGATGCTATAAAGTAATTTCCTCTTTAATATACTTGGCTTTGAAATGCATGGAGGAAGACTTTTTTGGGGGGGAGTTTGTTTTCATTTTAACTACTCTTGAAGGGATGGAGTTTTATAAATGAAAGTGCAGGATTCTGTGACAGGAAAGTACACATAGTACCAGGAATGAAGAAAACAGATTAAGAAAATAAATGCACAGATATCTTTGGGTTTTTAAAGTGACAGGTAGTAGATCTGGGCGATTTATAGCCATTGGGATTGTTCCTGCTTTTATCATGAAAATATTGTATAGCATTGCATAAATCCATTCTATATGAGACATGTGCTAATAATCTGCTGATAATCAAATGTTCAATTTAGTGGCCTTAGTTATTTTAAATTAAAAATGTGAAGCTTTAAATATACTGTGTCGTTTTTACATAGTATAAAATCATTTTAAAATCATGCCCTCTTATTATTACTTTTACATCTCATAAAATCTTTTAAGTTATTACCATAATTTAGCCCAGAAGAAATTTTAAAATAAATTTTTATTGCTTATTTTCTTTAACATTATAAATAAAGCCAGGTAGAAGTTTTGTGTGTGCCACCAAGCTTGGGATACTTGCTAAAAATGTCTTTTTTTTTTTTTTTTCCCACTTAGGACCCATTAGCTATTTCAGAAACATAAACTTGGAAGAGCATCTTACAGAAGTATTAAAATCATAATTTAGGAGTTACTGACTTTAAATCAAGCTAATAAAAAGTTGTATATTTTTATTTCTGTATGTACTCAGATACTCTATGCTATATTTAATAATGTAGTATGAAAGATAAAGTATTTATTTAAATATAAGGAGGTACTTCCATATTCTGGCTAATTTTTTTTTTTTTTTTGTCTTTTGTCTTTTGTTGTTGTTGTTGCTATTTCTTGGGCCGCTCCCGCGGCATATGGAGGTTCCCAGGCTAGGGGTTGAATCGGAGCTGTAGCCACCAGCCTACGCCAGAGCCACAGCAACGCGGGATCCAAGCCGCGTCTGCAACCTACACGACAGCTCAGGGCAATGCCGGATCGTCAACCCACTGAGCAAGGGCAGGGACCGAACCCTCAACCTCATGGTTCCTAGTCGGATTCGTTAACCACTGCGCCACGACGGGAACTCCTCTGGCTAATATTTTAACCCCACCCTTGTTACTCTTCTGACCTAGGGTCGATACATACACTGAATTTTAATTAAAGTTGGATATATTTTAATAAACACGTGTGTCTATGAAAATGTTTGGAGCATACAAGTAACATAAGCTCTACTCCAAGCTCCACTCTCCTCCACACGCTGGGTGACAGGCTGTTCCCTGAGTATTGCCAGCACTTTCACTTTATCACTAGCTATTTTCTATGCATTGAATATTCTTTACCACAATTCTCTCTTGAACCTCTCTCTTACTTCCAGTCTCTGCTCCATCACCTTCTAAGAGTGAGCTCTGTTCTGACCAAACTGTTTCAAATTACCTCATCTTTTACCCTGCTCTATTTTTTTTCTGTTTTTACACAGCACATAACAAAAAAGCTTTATATATACATAATTATTTATTTTACTTATTGTTTATTGACTACCTCTCCTTGCTGGAATATAAGATCCATGGAGGGAGGGATTATCTGCTTTGTCCATACCTATATTCCAAGCACGTAGAACAGTGCCTTGCACATAGTATAGATTCATAAGCATTTACTAAATGCATCAATGAAGGAATGGATGGATGCACAAATTCTGATCTAAACATTTAGATAGAAAAATGTTGGCCTTTTGGTGGGAGATAGGTGGATTTACACAACGCATAGTAAAATTAATATTACTAAGCTATTATAAGAAAAGCAAGACTATTTTCCTGTGCATTTATTTAAGAGTGCCATTCCAATATTTTTATTATTCAGCCTGGATCTTAACTCAGTTTGTTTTTCCACAGCTTTTTTAAATTAGTTCAAAAATATAGGGACAAAGCACATTTCCCATTTTAGTGACTACTCATATATGAATAAACTTAGTAATGGCTGGGGCATATTTTCTAAAATATGTGCTACTGAATTGCTATCAACTGTTTTATATGGTGCTCTCTCAAACACCAATACCAGACCATATATGAAGCAATTCGCAATATGCCATTTTGCCTTTATGCATCATCTTAACTCCATTTTATCGAAATTGTAAGGATTTTAGGAATCTTCATTACATTTCAGAGTGTCTTTCACATATGAGAAATACATATATAAGTACTTGTGTTAGGAATTACTTTGCTGCTTATAATAAATTGGTTTTAAAAATATCATGACAATGTTAAATCATATTAGTAAACATGATCTCTTCTGCACTGCTTGCAAAAAACCCAGAGACAAATTTATGCTATTATGTTGACACTGGGCTCAACCTCTCTGATCCTGACTTTATAAATCTTTTTTGAAAATATTCTTATTTTCTCTTGATTTTTCTTTTGTTTTAAAAATACGGAAGAGGCAAATATATGCTTTTAAACTCTTTTAAGTATTTTCTGGGTAAAAAAAAGACTGTTACTAGAAAAACAAATGACATAAATAAGAGTTTCATTTCATCTAACATTTTTTTTCAATAGCTACCTGTATACCTGATTGTGTGCAAAATGTCATCACTGGCAGACCCTTTCTGGTACCATTTACTCTCCAGTGTTGCCCCACAGCCTCACTCAAGAACTAGTGTAAACCCATGAGATGTAACAGTTACTATATATCAGTCTACCTAATTTTAAAAATGGTCAGAAAATTTGAGAGATCTACAAGTGTGGCTATTAGTTCTATAATTTATACAATTTCAAATCCATTGCTGTCTCTTGCTGGCTACTGTTCCAACACAGTGGTTGAGTTAAACTTACATTCGATAATCATGGTGCCTTGAGAGGCATGACTCTTCAACTAGTCTCATTTCCCACCTAAGACTTCTTATACTGTATGATGGATATTTATGTATTCAAGAAGTAGCTACTTTCAGTTACTATTAAACACGCCTCTATCATGCCAAGCCATTTTAGACCAGAAATGGTCAAATCTTTAGTTCTCCTCTATTATTTTCACTTGTTTGAATTTTTTTTTTTTTTTTTTTTTTGCAGATAATGTCTTATTTTTTTAATTCACTCTCCTTTTGTTGGTGAGAACTGGTGAAATTGAACATCTGAAAATTAGTGATGTTAAAGATTTTGTAAGACAGATTTTCATCCTGAGATTTAAATGGGATGACATATAAAAAAATACCTTCTCTATTTTTAATAAACAAATTTGTGACCCCAAATAATAAATCATACTTATGAGGCTTAATTGACAAAGCCATCATCATCTTTCCTTAACTTTTATATTTGACAAATAGGCTGAGACATTATAGCTTAACACGGATTTATTAAAAATGTGTGTGTATTCAACTCTGAATAATAGGTATATACTAAATTTTTTCAAAGCCTAAAGTTTAAAAAATGTCAAATCACAGGTAAAATTGTTAATTTTCTACTCAGCCCACTGTTAAATAATAACTATAATGTTTTATTCTAAGTATCTCCACTCAATTTTCTCTCGCTCACAACCTGTTACATCAAAAGCTGAATGTCATCAGCTCTCAGAAACGACAAGGTTATCTAGAGATAACATTTAGTTATGAATCAGCTTACTACCTGGCTAAGACTCTCCTTATCCTTTATATATTTCTCTCTATATATATTTCAGAACTATATTGAATTGTATACCTTGGGGTTCATTTGCTTTTGCAATTTAGGACACACCTGTGCCCCAAACCCAGTGTTGCATTATTTCCCCATGTCTGACATTATAGTTTTACACTTCTCTTCATCTCTCAATTCAAATGTGAAAACAACCCTGAAACCCTCAGGCAGTTCATTGGTTCTTCTTCAGTGCTCCAACAATGCTGAAGATGTACTTGTATTTCAGCACTCATGACACTGTATTTTTATTATATTTTTCATTAATATTTTTATGGAATACTAATGAGATACAGAGCATTTTTGTGAGTAAGCTAAATAAGGACAAATAAGTCTAAGGCCCAGATCACTGAGATATCCACAATGACCCAAAATTCTTTTTTTTTTTTTTTTTTTGCTTTTTAGGGCCACACCTGTGGCCTATGGAGGTTCCCAGGCTAGGGGTCACATCGGAACTGCATCGGTCAGCCTACGCCAGAGCCACAGCAACATCAGATCTGAACCATGTCTGCAACCTACACCACAGCTCACAGCAACGCCAGATCCTTAACCCACTGAGCGAGGCCAGGGATGGAACCCACAACATCATGGTTCCTAGTTGGATCCGTTTCCTCTGTGCCACAACAAGAACTCCTCTTTTTATGTTTATTTGTATCGTTAAATTCTGAATCTATTGTGGTCAGCTATTATGACTTATTTTATACTTGTGACATTAGCAGGTTACTAAACATATAAAATAAAGATATTCAATAAATAAAGATGAGTATGTTTGGTAAAATATGCTCGATGGAATTTATTTTTACCTTTATGTGAAATAAGAAAGATACTAGGCTTTCTTACTCCTATAATCTTCATCCTCTGGGATAAACATATCACTAGTGAAACACAGGGTTTATTAAATTCTGCCTTTGGGTCTAGAACTATCAGTGATGAGCATGCCTTTGTAGGTAGGGTGTGTGTGTGTGTGTGTGTGTGTATCTGTGTGATTGAGGGAGAGGGTGAGAGGTAGGGCTGGTCTCATTATTTGTCAGAACTTGCTTTAAAATAGATTTTTAAATCTTTTTATGGCTTCTACACAAAAACTCTAGTATTCTGCAGAATTATATAACTTTGCCTTGATCAATACTGTGAATGTTTCCTAAAATCTCTTTCAAAAACCACCAGGAGTTCCCACTGCAGCCCAATGGGTTAAAGATACAGTGTTGCCCCAGCTGTGTCATAAAAGCTGGGACTCAATCCCTGGCCCAGGAACTTCCCTATGCTGTGGGTGTGGCTGAAAAAGAAAAAAAAAAAAACACCCACCATTTTTAAAGTAGCTATTTTATTCAGCTTCCTTTGAGTGGATTTCAGTCCTTCAGGCCAGCTACATCTGCATATCTCTGTCCAGCAGTAACGGGGATGTTACTTCAAGGAAGATAGGAACATCAAAGAGTCCCAGGAGAAAAGTGATTATTAGGTCTCTGAATAGCACTAGCTTCCTTCCTGAACCAGATTCCACTGTTGGCATCCCTAGAGTCTTATCCAACTTGAAAATTATACCTACTTTAGGAAGAAAAAAAATGATTGCTGACTTTATCAGTGTGGTCTTTTTTAAATCTTGGAATCCCTCAAAATAATTTTTCTCATATGTTAAAGGAAAAAAAATGTAGAGTAAAAGCAAATGGAAGTAACTCCAGTATTCTACTCAGTCTTCTTGTTTAGAACTTGGACAAGCTGTAGAGTTGCACTTGAAAATGATGGTGAAACAACTTTAATTTGGTATGTTATGATATTTTATTTTATTTTATTTTATTTCATTTCATTTCATTTCATTTCATTTCATTTTTGTCTTTTTGCCATTTCTAGGGCTACTCCTGTGGCATATGGAGGTTCCCAGGCAAGGGGTCTAATCGGAGCTACAGCTGCCGACCTACACCAGAGCCACAGCAATCCGGGGATCCGAGCCGCGTCTTCGACCTATACCACAGCTCACGGCAATGCTGGATCCTTAACCCAGTGAGCAAGGCCAGGTATCAAACCAGCAACCTCATGGTTCCTAGTTGGATTTATTAACCACTGTGCCACAATGGGAACTCCTGATATTTTTATTTTTAAAATTTTTAAATATTAACTTATTTATTTATTAAAGTGTATTTGATTTACAATGTTGTGCCAATTTCTACTGTACAGCATAGTGACCCAGTGATACATATATACATATGTATAATTCTTTTCTTATATTATCTTCCTTCATGGTATGATATATTTTTATTAATTTGCATTTATAATAAATTATTACTGTTTCCTCCCAAACTGAAAGTTATTATATAATTGTACTTCTGTCAAATTACTTTCTATTTGCTTTTCTTGATATTTTACTTCCAACATAAATTTTTCTTTCTGATTTTCAACTGTTGTACATTATTAAAATCTAAATGAAATTCTTGAATATTTTATAGTTCTAAGTGATACAAGTAAGTACAGAATTTACAGTTGCCGGTGATGCACATAATTAAAATATAATAAAATTTTATTTTTCTCATATTAGAAAAAAGATTCTTTATGAAAGGATTCCTATGGAATCCTTTACATAGTTCCCCCAGAATGTTCAAAACAAGATTTAATTTATAATAATTCAATTTATAACAACTCTTTAAGGAATACACTTGTAACATAAAAGGTTTATCAGCATTTATAAAAGCAATGGTAATTTCTGAGACAGGTGGAATGATTGGCCAATGGGGACTTGCTGTATAGCACAGAGAGCTCCATCCAATATTCTGTGAAAATCTATATGGGCAAAAATCTGAAAAAGAATGGATGTGTATATATACATAATTGGATGATTTTGTTGTACAGCAGAAATTATCTCATCATTGTAAACTGACTATACTTCAATAAACCTTAAAAAGAAAAACCTATCTAAATTTGCTACATCCAGAAAGAGAATCCAGGTGCTCTGGATTTCCTATGGGGTGTCTAGACCACATGACCTTGACACCTGTCTCTAAAATACAATAGAATTTTACATCGACCTAAATTGTTTGATGCGTGTGAAAATCATGATGTAATGAATGAAAATGTTTATAGATTAGACAACAGACATAATTCCACAACACCGTTCTTCCACACACCACGTGGGAAACTTTGTATGAACGACCATCTCTCAGCAACTTCTTTCCTTAGTCAAGTCCCTGTCTCTCCCTTTCCCTCTTGGATTTTTTTTCCTTCAGAGGCAAGTGGTTAACACATGACTCTGGGCCCTTACTAACTTGGCTTTAAATGAAGTATTGTCACTTGCCAGCTACATACGTGTGGACATCCTTAAGCTTCATTTTTCTCTCATAAGTAAGATAAGAAGGACAGCCTGAGGAGTTCCTGTTGTCATTCAGAAATGAATGTGACTAGGATCCATAAGGACAGAGGTTGGATCCCTGGCCTTGCTCAGTGGGTTAAAGATCCAGTGTTGCCATGAGCTGTGGTGTAGGTTGCAGATGCATCTGTGATCTGGTGTTACTGTGGCTGTGGTGTAGGCCAGTGGCTATAGCTCCAAGTGTGGCCCTAAAAAGCTAAAAAAAAAAAAAAAAAAAAAAAAAAAAAAGGATAATGGCCTCCTCATTGCTATGAGGATTAAATTAGGTATTTTAGACATGGGGTGTAGCATCTAGTCCCTAAAATGTGCTCAACAAATGAGCTGGTCCTCCAATGAATCAAGGAATGTTACAGTCCACTCATCATTACTTCCTAAGTGATGCTTTGTCTCCATCTCTATTAAACCAAATTTCTTCAGGCCCTTACTACTCTCCTATATTACTCTTCTAGTCTGTAGACTAGTCTCCTTTTCCCTCTCCATAAGTTTTCTCAAGCATTTTTCCAAAGTAAATACCTGATTTTATCATCTTCCTATTTTGCATGATTCTCTACTTTCCGCTACCATTCTCTTCACTTCCCTTCAAGATATGGGTATTTACTTATTTATAAATTATATGCATGAACTACTACATTGCAGAAATTATAAAATCTACACCAACAGAAAATAAGATGAGATCAATATAATTAGAAAACGATATTTTTCTTCAGACTTTCTAATGAATTATCTTCCACAGTGTATTAGGGAGACACATTCAAATTTAGAGACTTGGAAGCTTGCTAATGATTCAAAGCTTCCATGCAAGCCTTTATATGTTTTATCATACTTGGCCTTTCACCACCTTTCCCTTAAAGGTTATGCTCCGGCAACACAGGATAATTTAGTTACACAAACTCTGCTGTTTCTGGTCTGGGTGACTTTCCTACTTATTCTCTGGGAACACCCCTCCTGAACTACTGGAGAGATTTACAGGCTTCCTTCAATGAACTTCTCCTACCCCTGCCACATGTAGATTTTATTATTCTGTCTTCAATATTTCTTTTTAAAATTATGCCTAGTTCTGGGTTGTAATGTTTCTTATTATTTTTAATTATTTGGTTACTTTGATTAACCTTTCAGATTGAAAATTCTTAAAGGCAAAATCCTTTCACTTTGTATTCCTTGATAATAAAATTTAATACATATTTATAGACAAATCATTCAATATATATTTGTTGAGATAAATCAAATAATATGTGAGATTTCTTGGCATTCTTTGCATGCTGTATGCTAAGGCTATATGTTCAACTCCTATTCATATTATGATTCTCAGATCAAGTATTGCCTCTGTAATATCTCCTTTGATATTTGAAGGCAGAATTGATTTTTCTTTCTTTGAATTTTTCCTTTACCTAGTACTTAAGTATATTGATACTTAGCTCCCTAGATTGAAATTTTGCTTCACATGTCTGATTTTCCCTCCAAGAAAATTTGACTTTATTCAAGCCAAAGGCAACATGTCTAGTTTCAGCTTGTTGCAATAATTGTTTCTTATTGAATCAATAAACAAAGGAATGAATGAGAAAGTTATTAAATGTTAACTAAATAATTCAAGACTCACTGTTTGAAGTGGTCTTTTTCTATTCTAAATCTTGCGTGTTTGAAATGTTCTACAAAATATATTTAGAAAAGGAAACTATTTCATTTCTCCCAGTTCTTCAACCCTGATATTGTATTTGTACATATCAAACTTTCAATATTTATTTTAGTAATATTTATTAACAGACCTCAGAATTATGTATTTAGGCAGAAAAATTGAGCTATAACGATAAATCATATTATGCAAATTGTTTCTGCCCTTATATTTGCTTCAAATAAAATCATCATAATCATTAACACTGTTATCTTGATTACCATTACTGATATCATATTATTATTCCCTTAATCTAAATATGTTTGTTGTGCATGCATGCAGCCTATAGCTCATTATAATTTAAAAAGCATATGCAATGACAAAATCTATAACTGAGTGAGAGATATATTATGACATAACGTTTTACTTTTTTTTTCTTGAGTAGCTATAAAAGTGGACATAGTGGCTAAATGCCATGTTTCTTAACATGCTATTGGACATGTCTCATATAATATTATTGTTCCTAGTGGGCCCTTTACACTTAATTAAAAAGTGCAGTTTTTGTACAACTTGGAAAATAAATCTGACATGCTATAATTCAAATGTAAGTACTCTCCTGGTGGCCGTCAATAATTGGTAAAGCAGAGAGAAGTTCCTTTTTTTTTTTTTTTTTTCAAATTGCACCTAGTGAAGGACTGTTATGTGTAAAAACCCATATTTTACTAAATTCAGCTGCCTTATGATTTTATCCGAAGCATATAAGTATTCATAACTGAAACTCTAATATCAGAGTATTAGTTTATATATCAAGCTATTGTCATAGGATGCATCAACTTTTAATCCATTTTTTTTCTGAATAATGGGTAATTTATCACATATCACTGATGAATAGATCAGTATTTGAGTGGTTTCAAAATAACACAAGTGACTTAATAGGTGGACAACTCTAAGCAACTTCCTGAACATCTCAACTTTGCTTATCTGTAAAAGGGGATGACAACAAAACCTTTCTCACAGATTGTTATAAGAATTAAACATGCATTGGTAGAAAAGGACATATTTATTCATGGCTACGTATTGACGACATTGGATTCAATTCACCATGCTTGCCTTGCATTAAGTAGACAGTGGGTAGAAGACAATGTAATTTTAAGTTGCTCACATCAGCTAAAGATTTCACTGTATTTGCCCACTAATGATCAGTCACAGAACTTGAAACTCAGACTCGGATTAATAGCTTTTGAACATTGCAATTACCATAGGCAAAACTGTTGATGGATAGGTCTACATTCATTTTCCTCCAGATTCATTTATTGTTAAATGCTTGAGGGTATTGGCTTCCAGGGGTTTCATTATCTAGGGTGATATGTGAACTGTGTTAAACAGAGGACTCCTCGTTCTGGCAGGAAGATCAGAGGGGCTCAAGAGAAAAGGCATTCAGTTCAGGCTTTTTGTTTCTGTAGCAGGAAGGGTCAGAAGTTGAAACAGAAGGCAGGAAAGCAGAGGGGAAAAGAGTGGCTGAGAACTGGAGCAGAAAGTTTGACTGGCAATGGATTCCAACCAAATTTGGTAGATAGCTCATACTTTTCTTGAAAACCAGTCAAAACAACCTTGAATATATAAATATGGATTGTGAGTATGGCCGGGGGTGTTGGGTCATTTGATTATCATACAAAATATGGCCATAACGTCTCTGATGTCAGAGGTAAGGTGTACAGTCCCCTTTAACCTCCTATTGGGAGTCAAGTCATTCCTCAAAGCAGGGCTGTTGCCAAAGGAATTAGCAGGGATGTCTAGAGGGAAGATGCCACTCTCTGAGTTATTTTCCCACTACTAAGTCTATACCGTGCATACGTTAGCACCCATTCATTTCACCTGTTATCAATGAAGGAGTGCTTTGACCTGAATTTTTGTGTACCCCCCAAATTCATACCTTGAAATTCTAACCCTCAAAGGTGATGGTATTACTAACAGAGGCCTTTGGGCAGTGCTTAGATCATGAGGATGGAACCCTCATAAATAAGATTAGTATTTTACAAAAGACTCTCCAGAGAAATCCCGAGCCTCTTCCACCATTTGAGGATGCAAGAACTCTGTGACCTAGAAGAGAGACACCACTGACCATGCTTGCTCCTTGATCGTGGATTTCCAGCCTCTAGAACTGTGAGAAATAAATTCATTTTTGATAAACAACCTAGTCTGGTGTTTTTTACAGCAGCCTCAAAGAACCAAAACATATGATCTCTCATTAAAGTCTCCTAAAGATTAATCCCTCCACTGGTAGGCTTAATTCCATCTTCTCCCACTTTTTCAAGAAAGAACAAGGAACTCTATCAAAAATGCTGAGAACTTTAGGAAAATAAGTGATACAAAGAGCCTTTTTCTATGATATCATGCTTTCCCACTTTTCATCATGATTCTTAGATTATTCCATAAAATCGTTCACTGTTTCTCCCTTATCCAAGACATTCTTACAGGGACTTTCTCTGCATTCAGTCAAGAGTCTTGTTTCTGTACATCATCAGTTTACTAACTCCCACAGTTCTCCAAATTCTGTGACCAATGCTGCAGCTTGCAGCAATGCCGGATCCTTACCCACTAAGCGAGATCAGGGATCAAACTTGCATCCTCACAGAGCTCACATCATGTTCTCAAACCACTGAGCCACAGTGGGAACTCCCTTATTGATTGATTTTATCTCACTCTAAATGTTACCATTTAAGTTACTTAAATTTCATAAAATATTTTTGTATACAATTATTTTATATAACAGATTTTTTTTTTTTTACAAATAAGGACAAATCATTTATTCCTCAATTCCAAGCTGCTGACTTAGTGCCTGTTATAAAAGAATCACTCAAAAAAGGTTGATGGAATATATGAACAGGACAATTTCAAACAGTTACGTAGAGAGATTTCCTTATTTCCACAGAATCACTTTTAGTTTCAAGTACATTTTTTACGGTAAAAGTTGTCTCATTCTTCTGTCTTGTTATTACTCATGTATTGTTTCCTATATAATTTCTGGTGAGATATCCATTGCAATGTTAAGTTGCTTAAGAAAAATGACTTCAGTTTAGTTTTCTCAAAGTTAATGCATTTGACAAACTCTTTCCCCACCCCTGCCTTTTTTTCATTTCAGCTACCTATCCAAAGTACATCCAGTCCAAACTAGTATTTTGGATTCATAGGTTGAATAAAATCCATGTGCTTTTTACACTTTACATTTATATTGACAAACTTTTTAGAATATGGCATATATATTAAAAATATATTTCCCAAATTAACAATTTTATTAAAAAAATATTTCATTTTTGCCACTTAGAAAACTTTTGGTGGTATAAGGGCTGTGGAAGACCTGACAACTCTATTAAGAGATGTGGTTTACCTTAAAATGGAAATCTGCGTGTGTATATGACACTGCTTACCCTGTGTCGTAACTGCAAGCTCTACTGAACGAAACATTTCTTTTCATCTTCTGCTCTTCCTTCCCTATGGAGAGAATTCAATTAAGGTAACATGACTGGCTTCCTGCTTCCCTTTTTCTCTCTCTGCTCTAGGAGAGATTGAGTAACTTATTCGACAGGTGAATTTGAAGAGAATGTGGAGAAGCCGGCCTCTCGGTTCCATTCTCTTTTCCCTTGAGAACAAATGTGTTCATTTATTCCAGAGAAGAGGAAATTGTGGAGAAATGAACCTCAGCTTGTGTGTTCCATTTCCCTGCATGTCAATGGCTGGCTCCTAACTTAGGTGGGAAGACAAGATTCCAATAAATCCAACAGACCACAGAGCTGGGAATCCAGAAGAGCTGAGAACCATTTTGGAGTGAGGATGCAGACGTTAAGAGTTCAGACTCAGGCAAGTTTGATGAACTTTAGTAAATACACTGGGCTTACATTTGAAATCTCCTAATAGTTGTACACTTGCCTAAAGAGTGGTGGCTCAGAAGGTTACGAACCCAACATAGTCCCTGTGAGGATGCAGGTTCAATCCCTGGCCTCACTGTGCCCCCCCCCCACCTATTTTATTGTTAGACAAACAGCTACTTTCAGTGGTGAGCTCTCCTAAGTATGCATAATACAATGATCTATATAGATTATACACCATGTCTTTGGGGAAATGAATATACTTGTTTCAAGAACAACAGTGCATTAGAATGTTATGTTGTTGTTGAAATATGTGCTGTACTGTTTAAATACGCATAGAGAAGTACACCTTCTCAAGCCATGTAATGCTAATTGGGAGAAAAGCTCATATATTCCGTCGGTTGATCGTTTTAGGCATTTCAAAGAGAGAATTATGTCCATTATTCATAAATTAACGCACAATATACTAGAACTGCCACGATTCTAGTGAATATTTTATCCAAACTCTGCATATTGTATCATGATCTACAAAGGTAAATATATTTTTATGATTTTGTAGGCTTGGCTTTGCCTGTTATTAAATACATATGAATATATATTATTTATATCTTCAAACAATTTATTTTACAAGTGGACGAGCGTGTTTATGAAGATTTGGGAGTGCCAACAATTCAAGGGCATCTTGGCATCAAGATGGAATATGCGAAGATGACTACTACTTTGAGGTACATTATGATTATAAGAAACACATACTGCTAATTGATCAGTTCTAATGAATAGCTTTTTGTACAGGGTAAATGGAGTTGACTTACTGAACAATAAATCTCAAGTAAATCTTATAAAAGTAAATTTTCTTTGTTGGACTTTGCTATTTCTCTGTGATTTTTGTTAGGCATATCTGCTATTCTGATGAAATATAAGTCACTGTACACAATTCTTTGGGGTATTTGAATCACAGAAAGCGGAAAAGTGTATGGAAATGAATATCTGAATTATTAAAGGTGCAGTAATAGGTTTTGTACTTTGCCAAGTTTATTCCTGCTTTTATTCACAATGATAGATTCTTGGTCACTATCCCAAATGTCAATAATCACTGTTATTTGAATAAAACATTAATTTGAGAATTGAACTAGATGTCTGCCTTTTTGAAAGTGAAGGATTCTGTCAGTGTCAACATAGTATAAAGTGTTCTCTGTATTTGTTTTTGTTCAGCCCCCAGCTAAGGAAATCCTATTTTCTTAATATAAAAATTGTTCTATACATTAAGATGGTACATGATCCAGAAGAAAATTTCCTTACGAAAAACTGGAAAACTTCACATCAAACACATCAGTGCATATCAGGGGAATGAAAACATGAAAAGAGCTTTTCACTGTATAATTGATAGACCTTGAATCTGGTTGCAGTGAAACAAGTTTGGCTTTTCTAAGATACTGTATCAATTATAATCCATAGTGGCAAAGCATTCAAGTTAATGATATAGAAATTCTTTGAAACAAATTTTTATAATACGTATAGTATTTGTCAATCTCTTTTTTGTCAACATTCTGAAGGGTGCAAATTTTTTTTTCATTACACGACTTGGAAACAGATATGGAAAAACTGAAACCAATACTTTTGATATACGTTGACAAAAGATGTGTTGATCATGGAGCAGTTTAAAGAGGGTGAAGTATAGAACAGAAGCATTGCGATCAACCTGGAGAAGAATGGACTCACTGACAGCTGGGAAATTATTCAACTTGACAGTTTTTCACAGATAAAACAGAAAAAAACTCTTAGCGAATCTTATTGGGTAGGCACTCAATATCTATCAATCTAGAAAAAAAAAGAGTTACAAAAATTATAATAAAGGCAAATAAATAAATAACAGAGGCAGAAACACTTCTTAATTCATACTTATGAGGCCAGCCTTACTTAATGCTAAAAATCTCATATTATTAAAATAAAAATAACTCTCCTACCTTGTTGGTGGGAATGTAAATTGGCACAGCTACTATGGAGAATATTATGAAGGTTCCTTAAAAAAAGCTAAAAACAAGGGTCACCATACGATCCTGCAATATCACTTCTGGGCATATATCCAGAGAAAATTCTAATTTGAAAAGATTCATGCACCCCAATGTTCATAACAGCAATATTTACAATAGCCAGGACATGGAAGTAACCTAAATGTCCACTGACAGATAAATGGGTAAAGAAGATGTGGTATGTACACACAATGGACTATTACTCAGACATAAAAAAGATGAAATAATGCCATTTGCATCAACACAGATGGGTCTACCAATAGACCCATCAGGAAAGAAACATGGACATGAGTATACAATTCTGCAAATGATACCAGTCTTTCTGTGATTTCACTGTGTGAAAGAACTGGCAGACGATTCTATTTCACCACTTTTCCAAGAAAAGAGCTGTATGAGCATTCAAGTAGAAAAATACAGTTGAAATCGGGTTATCCCTGACTGTGGGAAAATCAGCTCTTAATATAACAAAATAGTCGAAATATTGTGTACTGATGTGACAAGGTAGGTATTCTCTAATAAATCACTCACTTGTCATAAATATTTAATATCCCTCATATTTCTGTTATATCAGAATATTTCAGATGAATTTAATCAAAGCAAATAGGACTAAAATAAGAAAATCAGATATATTGCACAGAGAGTCTAGTGTTAATGTAATTTCGACTGATTTTATACATACACAGGAAAGTTTAGAATTCAAGAAAAAATCTAAGCATATATATTCTAAAGTTTGGAATCCGTTCTCCTTTTTTTGCCTTTTTAGGACCACACCTACGGCATATAGAGGTTCCCAGGCTAAGGGTCGAATCAGAGCTGTAGCTGCTGGCCTACGCCACAGCCACACCAACACCAGGGTTGCGCCTACAGCATGTGGAAGCTCCCAGGCTAGGGGTCGAATTGGAGCTACAGTTGCTGGCCTACGCCATAGCCATAGCAACCCGGGATCCGAGCTGCATGTGTGACCTACACCACAGCTTGTGGCAATCCTGGATCCTTAACCCACTGAGCAAATCCAGGCATCAAACCTGCATCCTCCTGGATGCTAGTCAGATTCGTTTTTGCTGAGCCACAACGGGAACTACTGGAATCCTTTCCTATGTGAATTATTAATTAATTGAAATAGCTGCCAAACATCAACTTAATTCTTCTTTGGTCGGGTCTCTTAGCAAAGCAAAGTCTCATTCCCCAGACTACTGACCAGTTTGAAAATATACTTCTGTAGTATTAAAACCACATCTTTTTAGTTGGCTTTAAGTCAGAATATAAAATATCATTCTCAATAGTTAAATAAAGTCCAACACATTTTTTTGTTTCTTAGGAATTCAAGTATTACAATGACTTTTGCTGAAATAAACTTTCTTCGCTATAGTGTATCTAAATGCGTTCACACTAGATTTCCTATGTAAATATGTCTTCTCTGTCTCAAATTTTTTTTTTTTTTTCTTTTTAGGGCAGCACATATGGAAGTTCCAGATTAGGGGCTGAATTAGAGCTGCAGCTGCCAGCCACAGCCATGGCCACAGCAACGTGGTATCCGAGCCACACCTGCAACCTACAACACAATTCAGGGCAATGTTGGATCCCCAACTCATGGAGCAAGGCCAGGGATTGAACCCATATCGTCAAGAATACTAGTCGGGTTCACTTCCATGGCACCACAATGGAAACTCCTGTCTCAATCTTTTAACATTGAAATTATAGCCTAAATTGAAGTTTCCATTGTGGCTCAGTGGTTAACGAACCTGACTAGTATCCATGAGGACATGGGTTTGATCCCTGGCCTTGCTCAGTGGGTTAAGGATCCAAAGTTGCCATGGGCTGTGGTGTAGGTTGTAGATGCCACAGACTGTGGCTATGATGTAGGCCAGCAGCTACAGCTCCAATTAGACCCCTAGCCTGGGAACCTCCATATGAAGCGGGTGCAGCCCTAAAAAAGACACACACACAAAATTATAGCCTAAATTACTTTAGTTTTCTTTCTCATTATTATCAATAAAAAATGCAGCACATTAAAATTCATTCCTCTTTTACCAGTGAAATGTTTTCAGATTTAATTTTTTAAGACTCAAGATCATCATTTGGAAACTGGCTTCTTTACACACCTAATCATGGGTGTTATCCCTTCTTTTCCACTTTGCAATAAAGCGAGTTTCTTCATATGCCTGTGATTAGAATCACATAACATTTTGATTTCAAGATTAAGGTCGATCTAGATTGTAGACCATGATTAAATTAGTTCTGTGCGCTTAAATGATCCCACACATTAAAGAGTTGCTAACATTTGGAATGAGAGAAATAGACAAAGGAAACAATAGTTAAAATCTTTAAATCTTTATGATAATATTAGCAATTTTTACTTTCTCAAGTTCCAATAAATTCTCTGCTAACATAGATGATGCTTTCTAATGTCATGCCTCATGGTTAAACCTTCATTATCAGTGGTCTTATAAGAGAGAGTCAGGGAAATTATAAAATAAACATAGTTCTAAAAAAATTAATTCTAATGCAATAATTTAGATACACCAGAAAACAATAAATATGCATTCATGATTCCTGGGGTAGAAGTATAAAGTTATTTTAATATTACATTTCGCAGTTTCCCAAGGATACACTTCTGTTTAGACTGGCAAAGTGCAAGGAGGTTAGAAGGAACTAACCTCCTCCATTGCCAGCAAGTTCCAAGGTCAAGATTCTAAACATGTCTCCCAGTCCAGCTCTTGACTCATCCTACAGCAGCATAGGGATATTCCTTAGATCTAGCACATTGAGACATCTTTACAAGATTAAATTGGAGCCAGCAAATTACGACTTTAAAACAGTTTCTGAATTTTTAACAAATAAAGTCCTTTTATTTTAGGCTATCATTTATTCAAGTAAGAAAATAGGAGAAATTCTATGACCTTGGGGATGTCAATGCCATTGAGATTCAGTGTCCTCATTTTAAAAGTGGAAATTATAGGAGTTCTCGTCATGGCTCAGTGGTTAATGAATCCAACTAGGAACTACAGGGTTGTGGGTTCGATCCCTGGCCTTGCTCTGTGTGTTAAGGATCCGGCATTGCCATGAGCTGTGGTGTAGGTCACAGATGAGGCTCGGATCCCAAGTTGCTGTGGCTGTGGTGTAGGCCAGCGGCTACAGTTCTGATTCAACCCCTAGCCTGGGAACCTCCATATGCTGCGAATATGGCCCTAAAAAGAAAAAAATAGTAATAAAAATAATAAAAATAAAAATGGAAATTATAAAATGCTGTGTTTGTAATACAAAAATCAAAATTCAGCTGCAAGCTACTTATGCACAGGCTGGGAAGCAGTGGACTCTGAAATTGAATTACCTGAATTTGAAGCCAGGTTTTGACCTTTTAATCATTGTGTGAATTTGTGAATGTTACTTAATCTTTCTGTGCTTCAATTTACTTATGTAGTAACTTTAAGCTTAAATCTGGTAAAATACAAAACCATGAGAAATCTTCTACTGTATCACTTTATAGAATTTCATAGATTGTATCTGAATCATTTATATAATTATCAGGTCTCTTACTGTTTCTTTCACATAATAGAGTCAATAAAAATTTCAAAATAAAAATTAAAATGAGACCTTCAATAAATGTTTTCTAAACTTTAAAATAATTAGAGGAATTGTACGTCTTTCTTTAGAGGAATACAAGTAAAAATTTTTAAATAATTCAAATGAAAGCAATAGTGTACAATCAACTGACTAAAATCCTTCTAGTTCTTATAGGCTGAACTGAAGTTTAGAATAATATTGAGATACACACATACCCATATAAATATAAATATACACAAATATGTGTGTATATAAAATACAAATATAATTATTTACTTAATCCTCAGAAAAATTCCTCAAATCAATTTTATTTTGTTGATGAGGCCACATTGAGCCTTTCAAATATTAAATAATTGCCCCGTTGTTTCACAGCTGGTTAGTGAATGAACCAGAATTTCAAGGCATGGGACTGCACCTGATTCTTTTTTTTTTTTTTTTTTTTTGGTTTAGGGCTGCATCAATGGCATATGGACGTTCCCAGGCTAGGGTTTGAATCGGAGCTACAGCAACCAGCCTACACCACAGCCACAGCAACACCAGATCCAAGCCATGTGTTTAACCTACATCTCACTTTGAAGCAACGCTGGATCCTTAAACCCTTAAGCAAGGCCAGGGATCAAATCCCCATCTTCGTGGATACTAGTCCTGTTATTTACTGCTGAGCCACGATAGTAACTACAAGAACCAGAATTTTAAATCAGTACACTCTAAAATATCTGCTGTTACATAATTTTTAACACTGTACTAGTCTGCCTCCTGGAAAATTTACACAAATGTGGATTTTGATCCAAGAAGCTGGCACAGATTTTGACTAAAATAAGTCTGCAAAGGGAGGAAAAAAGAAATCTTATCCAAAGAAATCAAGATTACTATAGGTTGGAGGAAGAGAGAGACAGAATGCAAACTCTAACTCCATGTTCTTCTACTCAATCTTCATGCTTTATTTACCTCAACTATAAAAGGGAGGTGTTACTCGTACTTTTCTCACAAGGTAATGCTAAAATCTATAAGAGAAGATGTCTGTATAAATGCTTGTATATATGCATTGTGTGTATATATTGTAAAACTGTGCCTGCCACATCATGCATATTCAATAAATGTTGATACTGAATTGTGTTTATAATTTTTACAATAGCCTAATTTATACATTGACTTTGCTATTAAAATAGCTTTTTAAATTCAGAATCTTTCTGAAAGGTGGCATTTTTATGTGGAAATTCAGTTTAGAATTGAGTTTCACATTCAGACTGAAGTGTGTGTGATACCCTACCACAGAAGATGTCTTTGCAATGAGTGTTTTGCAAAGACACTTTTTAGCCAGCGCACCCTGTGGCATTTAGCAGCATCAGCAACAAAAATTAAAACTATTTAAAGGAAAATAGCTGCATTTCAGAGTCCCCAAACAGGCTCTGAAATGCCCAGGAGAGTCCAGAGAATCATGCTTTTGGGGGAAGAGAGGGGAGGCATGCTGGAATGGAAAGGACAAGGGGAACTTCGTTATAATATTTTTAAAGCACACTAAAAACAAAGTGGTGGAGAAATGAGACTCAAGTGAAGACAGTTGTGGAGTTGTCAAATAGATCTAAGAGCTACTGAAGGGGTGGAGGTTGCTGGAAATGCAGGCAGGACCAAACTGTAGGGCCTTGGAGGAATACTGGTATCTGTGAAAGCAGAAGCTGACACAAGGTAGTTGAATGGAACCAGAGTCTGAAATGACTCAGTTCTCAACTTAAGGTAGGAGCATTGGCTACCATTGTCGTACCATATTGAAGGGCTTCATACTCACTTGAATCAAGAACTGATAGTTTCCAGAGTCAGTATTGGCAAGGAGTAAGGATAGGTGGCAAGACAGTGGCTTAGAAAAAAAAAAAAAAATCAACACCAACTATAAACCATGCAGAAAAAAACTTATTTATATATTTGTTGGTCTTTTTGTGTTTTTGTCTTTGTAGGGCCACACCCGCGGCACAAGGATGTTACCAGGCTAAGGGTCTAATCAGAGCTGTTGCTGCTGGCCTACTCCACAGCAACAGTATGCAACCTACACCACAGCTCAAGGCAACGCTGGATCATTAAACCGCTGAGCAAGGCCAGGGATTGAAACCGCAACCTCATGGTTCCTAGTCGGATTTGTTTCTGCTGTGCCATGATGGGAACTCCAGAAAAAAATTTAAACTGGAGAAGGAGTCCTACAATCAGGAATAGGAAATTAAGTATAATCATGTACAATTTGTGGAATGATCTCAGACAGGTCATCCCGAACCAGGGCTAAGAGTGGAAAATATCCAGTTTAAGTGGTTAAAGCTAACCAGATGTCCCAGGCTGCCTAGAACTTTAATGGTTTTAGCACTGAAAACTCCAACTCCAGAAAAACAAGGATCTTTAACAATGGTGACTAAAAGACAATGCATAAAAATATCTGGTAGCATAAAGGAGGAGTAACTTGGCTAAAACCAGAGAACATATAGCACAGTGGTGGCAGTGACAGAAATTTTTCTTCTATAAAAGTAGATGTAGCAGGAGTTCCCTGGTGGTTCAGCACTGGTTAAGGATCCAGTGGCGTCACTGCCGTGGCTCATGTCTCTGTGCAGCATGGGTTCAAACCCTGATCTGGGAACTTTCACATGTCATGGGTTCTGCCAAAAACAAACCAAAAAATAAACAAAAAAAGTAGGTCATGGCAGAATGTTCTCTCATTCACGGGTCTGGTGGTTAATGGTGGTGTTGGCTGGAATTAGACTGCTTGTTTTAGAAAGAGGTGTGTCAAAAATTTTGTAGACGTATTTTAACAATCACAGGACTTTTAGTTTTGGTTTCTCTTGCTCAGTATGACATTTCAGAGATTCATCAGTGCTTTTCAGTGTGTAAGTAGTTTGCTCCATTTTTATTGCTGGGTGGTGTTCTATAGTGTGGATGTGTCACAATCTGTTTATCCATTCCTTTGTTGATGAACGTGCTAATTGTCCCCAGTTTTGAGGTGTTTATGAATAGTACTTCTGTAAACACATAACAGGATGGGGTGACATTTTTACTTCTCTCAGGTAAATACAGTATTGTATACAGTAAATGTCTCTTGGATCATTTAACAAGTTTTAATCTTATAAGGAGCTTCCAAATAATTTTCCCAAATAGTTGGAAAATATGCCATTTATATTCCTATCAGTTTCAGTTGCCTCACATCCTCACCAATGCTTGGCATTGCAGATGTATAATAGCATCTCATTGTGAGCTCAATTTCATTTCCTTGCAAACATGCTGTTGAGCAGCTTTCCCTGAGCTGATCCACCATCTTTTGTCAGGTGTCTGTTCAAATAGTGTGTCCATTTTTTAATGAATGATTCATGTTAATATTGAGTTTTAAAATATCATTACATATTTTGGATGCAAACCATCAAATATAAACATTGAAAGGCATTTTTCTCCCACTCTGTGGATCGTTTATTCATTTTAATTAGTGTCTTCGAATAGCAGCAGTTTTTAATAACTGATTTATAATTGGTCACTTAAGAAAAATCTTATGTTTAGCCCTGGTCTGAGAAATCTCTGTTTAAACCAATATGGCAATTATTTCCTTTTTCATTTTATCAGTTGACATACAGTTGGAGCTTTTCACCTAGGTCTACCATCTTTTCTTCTGGGGTCTCCTGGGCTAACAGCATTATTCCTCCCAAAGTCCATTTTCCCTTTCGATGCTGGTAACCTAGACTTTCCATTGCCACTTCTGGTCTGAGGATAAATGCGGCCCTTTTTCTCTCCTTATTGGGCCTCATGTTGCACTCTTTTTCTTGGTTTTACTATGAATAGCCCATATAGAGAGAATCCTTTCAGTAAACTCTCCTCAGATTACTCATTGTGTGTGTATTAAGTATTTTCTGCTGTGGTCCTGATGGATATAAAGAGGAGTGACGATGTTACTGTACTGGAACGTCAAACCCTCTCAATTCACTGCTGGTTAAATAAACCTCACTGAAAAATAGACATTTGGGTTTCAAGGATGGTCTTAGATTCAAAAGCAGACAAAGAAAACTGTCTAAAAGAGAAGGACCAGGTAAGTGTGAGTCCCAGGAGGCTTGACTTCCCAATGGCACTCATGACAGATCATTGACCTTAGATTTATGGACTTAATGACATTTTTGCTTAAAATTATTTTACAGCTGCAACCCCTATATATCAAATTGTATCATCTCTTCTGGAACAGGACTGCAGATTAGAAGTAAGGAGATGAGGAGGTTAAGCTTGCTCAGAATGATGATAATAGTTTACTAAGTCACATCTGTTTTCTTCTGCACCCTTACATTAATTGTATTTCTAAAGATACAGACAAGGTTAATGGTAACTTTGGAAGTAGCTGTGCCCTTGCATTTTTCTTGCTCTTACTAATAACTCTTATTTCTATTTAAACGGTTAAATTATTCTCCCATACCAGTACCTTATTACTTCATTTTATTGGTTCAGGTCTCATTTTATTTTCCATCTAATCAACGTTCTAAAAAATGAAGCAAACTAGGAGCTCAGTATCTGTGGTTAGCTTATCAAATATGCTTTTTTAAAAAAGTATTTTCTCTTTCTTACTCATATCTCTTACCAATAAATAAGAATTGTTTTTTGCCACCAAACGCTTTGAAACAGCTTTTCCCAAACTTTGTATTGTAGGACAAATTCACAAAATTTATACTAAACTATATTTTCATTATATAAAGACAAATGAGGAAAGCACAAACACTGAAACCTTCAATACTACATTATAGATGACAAATTGGTTGATAAACCTTAGAATTACTTGAATGTATAGATGCAAATAAGGTGAACAACATCTCACAGCAAAAACTATGGCATCTCTGGCCATCTGGGAAGGGTCTATGATCTACTCCAAAGTGGTAGATAAGAACCTTGTTTCAGAGAAGAAAGGAATAAGAGCTATCAAAATGCTATAAGTTTCAGGGTTTATTTAATAAGGATAACCTCACACAAAGGCTCTTCATAGAAGTTGATATTCCCACTATGACAGTTTCTCCTTTGGCTTAACACATGATTTATAAATGACATTAATACAGGTAATTAGTGTAAGTGTACATTAACACTAATAAACTAGAAACTGGAAGTGAGAGTTGTGGGTAAGAATCATCAAAACAACAAAAATAAGTCAAGACAAGAAATAAAAAAAACAGGGAGTTCCTGTCCTGGCTCAGTGGTAAAGAACCTGACTATTATCCGTGAGGACTCAAGTTCGATTCCTGGCCTAGCTCAGTGGGTTAAGAATCCAATGTTGCCCTGAGCTGTGGTGTAGGTCACAGACATGGCTCAGGTCCCGCGTTGTTGAGTTTGTGGTGTAGGCCAACATCTGCAGCTCTGATTCGCCCCCTAGCGGGGGAACTTCCATATGTTACAGGTGTGGCCCTAAAAAAATTAAAATAAAGACAAAAAAAAGAAAGAAAGAAAGAAAAGAAAAAGCAAGCTTAAAGGGGCCATCCTAGAAAAATACAGCCTAATAGAGCTAAATTTAGTATTATTTAGTACTGGTTTTGATACTGCTGATTTCAATCAAAGGCCATTTCATATATAGAGAATTTGCCATGCCACCTAGTTATATATATCTGGTCATTTTATTCATATTACTTTTATTGTACCACTGATTTCAATCAAAGGCCATTTCATATATGGAGAATTTGCCATGCCATCTAGTTATATATATCTGGTCATTTTATTCATATTACTTTTATTGTACCACTGATTTCAAACAAAGGCCATTTCATATATGGAGAATTTGCCATGCCATCTAGTTATATACATCTGGTCATTTTATTCATATTACTTTTAAAAACACATTTGTCCACTATACTCCTCTGTTTTCTGGTTGTGTTGATCTCCATTGTCTTTTTTTTATTTTATTTTATTTTATTTTTTGTCTTTTTGTTATTTCTTGGGCCGCTCCCATGGCATATAGAGGTTCCCAGGCTAGGGGTTGAATTGGAGCTGCATTTGCCAGACTACATCACAGCCACAGTAACATGGGATCTGAGCCATGTCTGCAACCTACACCACAGCTCAGGACAACGCCGGATCGTTAACCCACTGAGCAAGGACAGGGACCGAACCCGCAACCTCATGGTTCCTGGCCGAATTCGTTAACCACTGCGCCACGACGGGAACTGATCTCCATTGTCATACAGAAAAAAAGAGTCCAGAAAATATTGCCTCAAGAATTTCAAACTGCAGTATGTCAGAAATACTCTTTATTTATAGAAAACTTAAACATTTATTTTTGCAGGGGTTTTTAGATAAATTATAATAAATGAGGTTCTCAGCATAATGATTGTCTCGATGGGATATATATTTCAATAATGGTGTCATTTAGCCACCAACCGCCATAATGTCATCATTCATTAAATGTTGTAGTGTAAATGTTACTGACAGAAAAAATCCAGTTGAAATCTTTGAAATGCAATTCAATATCTTGTTTATTTGAAAAGCACTTGTTCAGTTTTCTAATCTAGTGCCCTTTGCATTTCCTCATGAGGAATATTAAGTGTGTGAAAAGAAATAGGTAGAAATATCATTGTCAATTATTTCACTGAGGATTATAACTGAAAACTCATATCCATTATATAAGCTCTGCTGAGATGTCTTACTGAAAACAAGATGAGGCAGTTAATAGCAATAATAATAATGATAATACATTTTATTTTAAATATTTTAAAGTATTAATATGCCAACAAATTTGCACGTGTTACTTCCTCTAATTCTCACAACAAACTCCTGAAGCATGACTTGGAAATTAATTAGATTATGCAGGAAACAAAATTCAAACTCTGGTTGTTTTACTTGAGTGCTTTTCAATCACTAAGCTGTATTTCAGGTACTGATATACTCTTGGCCACCTCCTCAAAGAGTAAGGCTTACATCGTATCCCTCAGCTTTTTTTCATCCAATTTTCTTTAGGCTTTGGACTTTTATTTTCTTTTTTTCTTCATCCTGTTAATTAACACCCCTCTACGTCTCAGAGTTTCATATAGTACTCATTTTATGTGCTCAGAATTCTGACTCCTAGATAGTCCTTATAGCTACAAATCTTTCACAGATACCTTCTATTCTCCTGACTCTATGATAGAGTTTAAACTTCTGTACAGTTGAAAATTCAGCTCAGTAGGTTCATCTGAAGGAGTTTCTGCTCCAACAGATCCATAACAGTCCTTGGGCCCATCAGCAAACCACCCATCAGTGTCAACAGTTCACTGAACATCATGATACAGCTTCTACAGATGTAACCATTTCTGCGCTGAAAGCTTCAAAATTAGCTTTTATTTCTACTTTTCTCATTATGATGCAAGCTTATTGTATATATTTACACAAATAGAAAGACTGATAAATATACAGAGATATACATAAATATTTCTTTTTTTTTTTTTTTTTTTTGTCTCTTGTCCTTTTTTTTAGGGCTGCACCAGTGGCATATGGAGGTTCCCAAGCTAGGGGTCTAATTGGAGCTGTAGCCACTGGCTTGTGCCACAGCCACAGTAACTCGGGATCTGAGCCTCGTCTGCTACCTACACCACAGCTCACGGCGACAGCGGATCCTTAACCCACTGAGCAACACCAGGGATTGAACCCACAACCTCATGGTTCCTAGTTAGGTTCTTTTCTGCTGTGCCACAATGGGAACTCCAGTAAATGGATTTTAAAAACTGATGATAATAAATTTTCACAATCTTTCCAAGTAATGTGCAAAAGAAAACACAGAGGCTGAATCAGATACTGTTAAAACATAGTAGGGAATAAGGTATTCATAAACCCTTAATAAATGCTAGTTCTTCTCTATATGAACCTCTACATAACATTCTGGTTCATTCTGATTGTTTACATATCAATTCCCTTGCTAAAAGAACTGATAATGTATAAATTTAATTAGCAATAATGATTACTTATTTTTCCAAGTGTTCTGCTTCAATGGACACTAGTATTCCACTTGTGCTCTGGATCCCAAGGACAGACCAAATCTGCATGAATTATATTAAGATTTCACAAAATGCCAATAATCTTAAAAGCAACTCCAGACTGGTTGCTACTTATCGTGAGTCCTTTCTTAAATCGCTTATATAAAATGATTCATAATAATTTTTACTGGTCATTTTAACAGTATAAATCTGTAGCTTTGTCACCCAGGCAATGTGGGACTTTGGGCAAGTCTCTTCGTATTTTGTTCTTAGATAGCTTCAAACGTATATGTGATTACAAGTTACAGTTCTTTTGGCTGCAAATAACAAACATCCACTAGCTTCATACGTCAGTGTTCACAGACTTTCTCTTCAAGTATTATCTTTAACTTTTTCAGGTCTACATGTTACTGAATCTTTGTTTTCCGTGATTAAAGTCAAGTTCCCAAGAGGTCGTCCTGTACCTCTTGAGTCAGGGATCTCTGGCCCTAGATCAATCAGTGATGCCCACTGGGACAGGAAATTTGCACAGGCTGGCCTCTGGGAAAATCTTAGGTGCAGGAGGGCCAATTCAATTTGTATGTATGGCAGACTATGTGATATTTAAGGTAACTTTCAGCTCTGATATAATATTCTATTCACTAAAATAGGTTAAAAGGATAGTTGCCTACAGACATTTCTAACTTCTATAACTTGATAAATAATGCTGTACCATTAATCTCTCGGCCTCTTTCATCTTTAACTTCAACTCTAAATTCAGTCCAATTTAGACAGTAACAGTGGAATAACACACGAGACCCAACATTCATCTGAATCTGTTCCACATCCAACATACCAAATCAAGACATTATTTCGGTTTCCAAAATTTTTTCAAAGAAGTACTCCTGCCTCTTACCTCTTTTCTATGGGCCTATCACTTATTTTGTTGTCACTTGATTACTTATTCCTTCATTTCAATAAAGCACACCCAATGCTATTAAAACTTCTTCTATTCCTTTCACATAAAAGAAAGAAAAATTCCTTCTACCTATTAAAGAGTCTCAGTCTTTTACCTCCACAAATATCTGCTCCTGTATCCTCTAAGACCTGATTATTTCATTTGTTTAGCTTTTTAACTGACATCTTTAGTCTCTTCATGAACTGCAGCTTCTTCCATTCATTAGCCGTATATTTTATTTTATTTTATTTATTTATTTATTTATTTTGTATTTTCTAGGGCTACACCTGTGGCATATGGAGGTTCTCAGGATAGTGGTCTAATCGGAGCCGTAGCTGCTGGCCTTCACCAGAGCCACCGCAACATGGGATCCAAGCCGCGCCTTCGACCTACACCACAGCTCATGGCAACACTAGATCCTTAACCCACTGAGCGAGGCCAGGGATCAAACCGGCAACTTCATGGTTCCGAGTCAGATTTGTTAACCACTGAGCCACAACGGGAACTCCTATACATCTATTTTATAACTCCTGGGATATAAACAAAAGAGATAATCCCTTTCCCTCTTCTGAGAGTGTTTACATTCTTCCTGAAAATACAATTACATGATCAAATTTATCAATAGAACACTAGTAAATAAAAACATTATCTTCCTAGCCAACTTCTCTAGAGGATGGGTAATTATTACCTTTATTTCTTCTTATAGAAGGCACTCTTTTTGAATTTTCCAATGTTTTCTTAATTACTATGCATGAGTCAAGTGATGAAACATCATTCTAATATTAATTAAAAATACTTCCAATCGATCTAGATATAAGACCAGACACTATAAAATTCTTAGAGGAAAATACAGGCCAAACACTGTCTGACATAAACAACAGCAACATCTTCTCAGATCCACTTCTTAGAGTAATGACAGTAAAAACAAAAATAAACAAATGGGACCTAATCAAACTGAAAAGTTTCTGCATAGCAAAGGAAACCCTAAACAACACAAAAAGATAACCCACAAAATGGGAGAAAGTCTTTGCAAATGAATCAACTGACAAGGGATTAATCTCCAAAATTTATAAACACCTTCTGCAGCTCCATACCAAAAAAACAAACAAGCCTATCAAAACATGGGCAGAAGATCTAAACAGACAATTCTCCAAAGAAGACCTATGGATGGCCAGAAAACACATGAAAAGATGTTCAACATCACTCATGATTAGAGAAATGCAAATCAAAACCACTCTGAGGTACCACCTTACACCAGCCAGAATGGCCATCATCCAAAAGTCTACAAACAATAAGTGCTGGAGAGGGTGTGGAGAAAAAGGAACACTAGTACACTGTTGGTGGGATTGTAAATTGTTGGTGGTTACTATGGAAAGCAGTATGGAGATTCCTCAGAAAACTAAACATAGAACTACCATTTGATCCAGCAATCCCATTTCTGGGCATCTATCCAGAGAAAACCATGACTCACAAAGACACATGTACTCCAATGTTCACTGCAGCACTATTTGCAATAGCTGAGACATGGGAACAACCTAAATGTCCGTTGACAGAGGAGTGGATCCAGAAGATGTGGTACATATACACAATGGAATATTACTCAGCCATTAAAAGGAAAGAAAAACCAGCATTTTTAGCAACATGGATGGATCTAGAAATTATCATGATAAGTGAAGTCAGCCATACAATGAGACACCAACATGAAATGCTATCACTGACATGTGGAATCTGAAAAAAGGACAGACTGAACTTCTTTGCAGAACAGATACTGACTCACAGACTTTGAAAAACTTACGGTCTCCAAAGGAGACAGGTTGGGGATGGGGGGAATGTGCTGGGGTTGTGGGATGGAAATTGTATAAAATTGGATTGTGGTAATCATTATACAAGTACAAATGTAATAAATTCATTGAGTAATAATAAAAAAAGTACTTCCAATCACTCCAGATTCTTTTCATGAAGTTTCTTTAAGCTCCCAAATTGATAGTAATTTTTCTTCTTTTAATCCTTTAAAAGTTGGTAGTATTTTGTTTGAAGTGCATATAAAGGGGGTAAGGCATTGTAACATAATTTTGTAGCCATTTTCTGAGTGCTATCTTATTAATATAAGGTGATGAGTAATTTTCAAACAAAAACTCACTACCCTAAAATTTTAAAAAATATTTTATTTCTGTCACCGATTTAGCTCTTTAAAATATGTCTATATTTTGTACATGTAAAATTTGCAAAGGCATATTTTTTACATATAAGTGTATATATAAAATAAATAACACTCAAGTTGATGACATCAGTATTCTGCCATTTTCTTATTCTTGAGTGTTGTGGGACAGTTTCTAACATTTCTTCAGTGTTCAATTATCTCATACTATCACACCATATTATGCTACAATAGATATTTTTTACAAAATACTGTTTTCAGTCTATTATCTTCTCTTTAATAAATAGTTTCTTCCTGCATCAAGTGAAAATTCTTCAAGCTTACATTCAAAGCTCTTCCTAATTTCACTTAACAGTGCCTATCATCCCAAGCATATTTTCCATTATTCTCTTAATATATATTTTCTAATGCAATGTAATGGTTTTTGCTTATAATATAACCTATATATTTTTCTTGTCACCATTTGTGCACTGTTTCATATTCTGTAATCCTCAAATTTATCTCTTGTTTTTCCATTCTTTGCACATTTATATTTATAGAAGTTCATTCTGTCTTTCAACAAGTATATTTTGTTTCATGTACTGGGTTTGCTATATTTCAAATATTCATAAATTAATATAATTACTTCTTCCCTCACATACCTCACAGCCTACAAAGTAAACCATGAACAAATAATTGCGATACAATTGACACTGCATAAATAAAGAAAGCTGTATAAACAAATAATAGCACTACAATTGACATTACATACCTAGAAAGCAGGGGAAACTCAGAGGAAAGAAGTGGTAAGTATCCACAGGAGTGTAGAAAAGGCAGGGGCATTTGTTGAAACTGAAGAGTCTTGGGCCATCCTGAGGTATTCAAAAGTAATAGTTCTAGGTTGGGGACTATTTTCTTGCAAGAAACCCAGAAAAAGTTTTCTCTTTTATTAAATAGGCAATTGATTGTGGCATATTTTGGACATAACGTTCACTGTCTTAAATTCATCCTGTAATGGGATTATAAATGTTTCATATGTAATAGATATGAGATTTGTGTTATCAGTGGATAATGATAATTTTGCTAGGAATAGGGTGATAAATTGGGAGTGAACCGCAGTAGAAAAGGGACTAAAGAAGACTGCTCTTGATATCAGTTTGTTAACTAGTCAGAGAAATTAACAAAGTTCTTACAATCTGAAAAATGGGCTTGGAATCTTTGCTCTTCACTTTGATAGTATACGTTCAGAATGTTACTCTGTATCTTACAGGGGATCATAGCATTACATTTTAGGATGGCTTCCAAGCAGGGAGAAAACCTAATGACTAAATCGAAAAATGACAAGAGATTTTAGATAAAAAAATTTCTAATTAAATCTCTAGTATAAGCATAATTTATTGCAAGTTTTCTCATATTCCCTACAGATTTCTTCTTCCCTTGGAAATACTATCTGGATTATAAATTGATTCAATAATTTTCACATCAATCCATAACAATCTATCCATTGTTACAGATTCCCAAGATTTTCTACTTTTCATTCCTCTATTGATATTATATTTGTAATCTATTAGCCATATATTGGTTTTACTCTTTTTTCTCTCTCCAAATATACTATCTATATGGGGCAAAGGATATCTGGAAATATTTTGGAAAACTAGCAATGCAAGTGCATTCAAAGAAATACTGAACTCTATACTACTGTCTCTGCTATGCCAATCAAATGGCTACCCCTGTTATAAGATTTGTTTGTTTTTTAATTTTTTTGTGTGTTTTTTTGGGGAGGTTGCTTTATTTTTCCTTTGGGGAATGTTTGGTTTTTCTATTTTTGTTTGTTTTGCTTTGCTTTAGGGCTGCATCCACAACATATGGAAGTTCCCAGGCGAGGGGTCGATCTGGAGCTACAGCTGCAGGCCTACATCACAGCCACAGCAACATGGGATCTGAGCCAACATGCGAACTATACCACAGCTCAAGGCAACACCAGATCCCCAACCCACTGAATGAGGCCAGGGATCGAACCCGCATCCTCATGGATACTAGTTCGATTTGTTTCTACTGAGCTACAATAGTAACTCCCTGTTACAAGAATATTATTTTTATTTTTTTCATAATCTCAAAAACATATAATTCCTTGAGGTTCTCTATCTAAGGAGATGGTTAAATAATTTTGTAAGGATAGGATAAGGATAATAACTTGGTTAAATGTGTGACGTTAACGTGTATCATTCTTTAAAACATTGTTTAAAAATTATATTAACATACTATTTTGTTGGATTTGTACATCAATCTTGCCAATAATTTATTCTGGCCATGCCCACAGCATGTGACAGTACCCAGGTATTGAACCTGCACCACAGCAGTGACACAGGCTGCTGCAGTGACAACACTGGACACTGGCTCTTTAACCCATGGCACCACAAGGGAATTCTAACAATAACTTTTTTTTTTTTTAGAGCTGTACCTATGGCATATGGAAGTTCCCAGGCCAGGGGTTGAATCAGAGCTGTGGCCATTAGCCTATGCCATGGCCACAGCCATGAGAAATCCAAACCATATCTGTGACCTATACCACATCTAGCAGCAATGCCATATCCTTAACCCACTGAGCAAGGCCAGGGCTAGAACCTGCATACTCATGGATACTTGTTGGGTTCTTAACTCACCAAGCCTCAATGGGAGCTCCTATCAATATTTTTTAATTCATTTTTTAAAATTAAATTCACCCACCCAGAGGCTCAGGGTCACAAACTTAGATGCATATGACTAGTGACAGGTGCAGAAGCTCAGCTCATTGCCCAGCTACTAAAAGTAAAAAAAAAAAGATACCTGGCCTCATGTGCTTACATGCATATGTTGCAATGCGGACACTTCAGGGGGGAGATCCATAACAGAGTAAGGTTCCTCTTCCCTACCTGTGCAGGAGGCCCATTTCTGTGTACCTTCTTGGAAATAGAGGCATCATATAAATTAATGCAGCCAGGCAGTTGTTTATTCCTGTGTTTCAGAGTTTGCTTTTCTCAGTGCTGTTCACTGATATGCCCTATAGGGCAGAAAAATCTTTTACACTCCTAGGTTCTATTGCTGGGCCTAAGAATTAAACTGACCTAAGACAGGTTAACAGGAACAAAATACAAATTTTGTTTAACATTTTTCCATGCACATAGCATAATTCAAGATAAAAATGAAGGAGTTCCCTTTGTGGCTCAGTGTGTTAAGAACCCAACATTAGCGTCCTTGAGCATGAGGGTTGGATCCCTGGCCCAACTCAGTGGGTTAAATATCCCATGAGCTTGCGGCATAGGTCACATAGTGGCTCGGGATCTGGTGATGCGGTGGCTTTGGCATAGGCCTCAGCTGCAGCTCCGATTAGACTCTTATCTTGAGAACTTCCATATGCCTCAGGTGCAGACATGAAAGAAAAAAAAAAAAAAAAAAAAAAAAAAAAAGAGGAAAATGAAGACCTGAAGAAGTCATAGGCTCAAAAGCTTATATACTTTCAAAATAAAGAATGATGAATTGTGAGGGTGTGACAATAAGAAGGAGCTTGGACTAGGGGTAGTGAATTTTGGGATAGGGACTAGGAAATATATGGTGGAAACTAATGAACTAATGGAAGATAAAGATTATCTGAGTAAGCTTACACAAATTCAAATATTAACTTCTGGTCTGGTAATAATGTTACTTCTCTTTCTGCTAAAAGGAAGCCACCTATTTAGGGGGAGTTTTATGACATGCTTTTAGGAAGAAAGAAGGAGGTCAGAAAGCACCTTTTTGTGTCTGCTATTTTTCAAGTGCCTTTAGCTGAAAATAACCAATATGCCAAGTAACCAATATGCCAAGTGGCATATTTTGGAGTGGCATGTTCTGGACACTTTCCTATCATTTTGTACATCGAGTTTGCTTGCTTATTATGGGATTTTTTTTCCTTTTTTATGTTCTTTGTTCAAAACGAAAATAAGATCAGAATTTATACATAATCTTAACCAGTTTCTATTCTTTCATTTCACTATTTTATTGCCTATGTGATATACATTCCTAAATAGATATCACCTCCACATTTTTCCTTACATAATTATTCTAGAAAATATTTCTTCCATAAAAACTTATGTAATATTTTCAAATTAGCTATTTCAAATACTTACAGACTTGTTGAAATTTGATAATTGTTCATACTGCTAATTACCTAAAGATGAGCTTTAAAAGATAAAGAGAGGCTAAAATGTAAATCTTTGTCTAGCTTGCTTAGAAGATTGAAGTTCATCCTATGAACACTGCAGCTCATTGAATAGTTTCAATAAAAAGAGCAGAATATATGATCAGGCTAATGATTGATCAAATTGGATCACATTTCTATGTCATGATTTGGCTAACAACGCTGATTTGGAGAGAGCAAGAATGAATAGCAGAAAAGAAAAAAATATGCATTAGTTGGTTTTAGAGATAAGGATAACTTGACCTGAGACAATGGACAGTGTGAGTGCAGAGGGAAATATAGTTTCCTGAGATATTACAAATGATGTATGCAATACTGGAAATGAGAGTTGAAGAATGTACTGTCCAGCAGAGCACACAGTTTGAAGTTTGATGGTGCTGGTTTTGTGTGTTGAGTTGGGAATGCCAGTTAAATGCCTAATGGAAATACTAATAAAGAGATAAAGAGCTGGTTTAAGCTCAGAGGTTAAGGTTAAAATTATTGAATGACCAATCATTACCATATGGATTCTAGCTTTTATTGAGGTCAAAGAATTGCTATTTGCTGACATAGCAAATTTGAGCAGTAAAAATTCTAAACACATTAGAAGCATACTTAAAATTATCATTTGTTTTAGGCAATTCAATTACTTTAATTATATAGTCCCATAACTGTAAACCCAAAGTACAAAAATAAGTACCTACTTATAAATAAAATTTGATTGGCCAAGTTATCCATTTAATTGATAATTTTGTTTGACATAGAAGGTTTATTTGGTGCCTCTGGAATCATATGGATATTTCATGGTGTGGTATTTATTTATAGATCCATGTATTTGCTTCATTCATTTAATACTGTAATTATAAATCTCTTTTTAAAGAGCTTACACATGGTTTTTATTTTTTCCAGGATTGAATGGTGTAGGTAAAAGTTTAATCAGTTTGTATCAAGTTGGACTCAAACTCATCCTTTCTTTCTAACAAGAATTACTTCTCCTTGAAGGTTATACTCCTCATCATTCTCTTAGACTAAAATGAGTTTCCTTCAACAACATTACTCAGTTGCTCCTGCTTAGTAGGGCAGAATCAGGTTTTCCTGAGCAATTCTCAATGCTTTTGTGTAGACAAGAGCAGCTAGCTGTCTATCAATGATTTATTCTCTCCTTCATGGAATAGAGTTGTTACTTGGCAATGGCTTCCCAGGATGTGACTACATTTCCCATCCATCTTTGTTTCTTTTTTTCTTTTTTTTTTTTTTTTTTGTCTTTTTAGGGCTGTACTTGTGGCATATGCAAGTTTCCCAGGCTAGGGGTCAAATTGGAGCTGTGCTTGCCTGCCTATGCCAAGCCACAGCAATGCCAGATTAACCCACTGAGTGAGGCCAGGAATCAACCCTGTGTCCTCATGGATGCTAGTAAGGTTCATTACCACTGAGCCACATTGTGAATTTCCACTTTTGTTTCTTGGTGTGGCTGGTGGTTAATGGGAAGAAGTTATGATTACCACTTCCAGACTTAATAAACTTTCGAGTCTGTCATTCACTCACTTTATCTTTCCCACTGTGGGTTGATTTTGATCCCAAGGGTGAACCTAGAAGTCACAGACTGAATATGCCAGAGCTTCCATTAGCCTGAGTCATGAATGGTTGCACAGAGCAGAGCCCCCCATTATTCTTGTTGACTTTACCTGGGTAAGAAACACATTTCCATTTTCTTTAACTACTGAGATTTCATTGTTGATTTGTTACAGCAGCTCTCTAGTGTTACCTGAAGTTAAAGCATGCAACAGGAAATTCTGAAACAAAAGCTGTCAATAGTTGGCTCCCTTAGATTGAGTCTACTGTTAAAAACATCCTTAGAGCCAACCATTGAGAAACCTTCAGTCTAACTGTGTTTGCAAATCATGTTTATTTAGAATCAGGGCCCACAGATTCCTTTAAAGAAAAATGGAGAGAGAGACTTAACATTGTTGGGAACACATCATGTAGTTCTGAAAAGTTCACCTCACTTATTTCTCATAGAAAGTCTGAAATATCCCTACATGAATAAAATAAAATGAGTCATTTTAAAGATAAAGAAACTGAAGATCAGAGAGATTAAGTGATTTGCTAGAGGTCACAGAGCATTGTCAAATCTGGGGTTTGTATCCAGAATTATATGACCCATGCACATTCTTTCAACTGCACTGCATCGTTTTCCAACAGATAGAACTCTGCACATGTCTGTTTCACTGGACAATTCTACTACTTCTCAAAGAGACAAATAAAACTAATTTCAGAAATTTGTTCTTCAGAAATATAAGCTCTGAGCAAACATTTCAAATGTAGAAATGATGACTATTCAGGGAGATTATAACCCACAACAACCACCATATACAGCAGCGTCATTTATTTAAAAGATGTGTGTTTCAGTAAGATGTAGCCATGCCTGCGATTTTGCTATTATGTATATTCATTGGCTACAACTTTCAAAGGTTTAGGAAAGAGCAATCCCATTTCTAATACCGTACACGTACATATCAATAAAAAGATTCCCCGAAGGTAATATAAACGCAGTGAAGATTGAAAAACCCTCTCAGAAATACAGATAGAGTCATACGAGGTCACTTGCTTTGTCAGGGAGAATATAAATTTATTTGAATGCCCTGAATTTGAGAACACTTATAAAATAAATAGTAGGAATGTAACTTCAGGGGCAAATAGCTGTTGTACCACTGAAATAGATAAGCCAGATCTGTTTTTGATTGTTGACCCTTCTGTGGTTTTCTGTTGGTTAAGGATAATTGGAAGGTGGCCTTATTTTTGTATGGAGGTTAATTAATGAAGCACATTTTACGCTGCAACCAAAGTAGACATAAAGCCTCAAATATTCACATATCTTCAACTCAGTTATTCAACAACCATACTGGTGCAAACCAGAAGAGGGATGAAGAAAGTGAGGATGGGAGGAGGAGGAGGAGGACAGAGAGGACAAGGAAAAGGGCAGAACTAAGACATATAGGCATACCTCAGAGATTTTGCAGATTCAGTTCCACACCACCGCAATAAAGTGAATGCTGCAATAAAGGGAGTCACAAAATTATTTTTGTTTTCCCAGTGCATATAAAAGTTATGTTCACAATACACAGTAGTCTATTAAATGTGCAATAGCACTATGTAAAAAAAAGTATATACTTTAATTAAAAACGACCTTATTGCTAAAAATTGCTAACCATCATCTGAGTCTCCAGTAAGTCATAAAAGTAATATCAAAGATCACTGATCACAGATCACCATAGCAATTATAAATAATGAAAAAGTTTGAAATATTGCAAGAATTATCTAGATGCAACATAGAGACACAAAATGAGCAAATCCTGTTAGAAAAAAAAAAAATGGTGTCAATAGACCTGCTTGTCACTTCGTTGCCACAAACCTTCCTTCAATTTGTAAAAAACAAAACAATGCAATATCTATGGATCACAATAATGGGAAACGCAATAAAATGAGGGAATGCTTGTATATTTTTTAAAAGAAGTCTTCACGACAACTGCCTTATGGCTCTCAAAGTCATTTTACCACCATCATTCTGTCCAATATTAGACAGAATTCCTAAAGTCCTAACTTCTCTAAGATCACTCACAGTTTTGTTTTCTGTCATCCAAATCCATAGCATATTAGAAATAAATTTGAGAACTGACTGAAGCTGCAATATGTAGGTGCACTGATGTCCATGAGATGTGCCAGCATGACAGCAAGAGAAAAAGAAAAAGAAAAAAACCATAGAAACAACATTTGCATCTCCAAAATTGGAGATATTTGGTACCATTTAAGGAAGGCATGAGTGGATTTCATACATCTGAAAGTATTATTATATTATGAAATAAAATCATTATTGTTCCTACTGATGAAACTTGGTCTTCAAGGAAAGTTAAAATGTTTAAATGTTCATTTGAGAAAAGGTAGAAATACATACACACTTAAAAAGATCTGTATTCATTCATTAATTCATCCAACCGATATAAACTTAGTGCCTTATATTATACACACTGTCCTAAATGTTGGGATTCTGATATCACTAAGACACAAAGATTCTGCCCTCAACTCTAATGGGACTTGGATAATGGGAGGCAGAAAATTACAATTCTATTTTATAAATGTCGTTGTAATGATGCATATAAAGTAGGGACATCAATATCCTGTGGCATTTTCATGCAAATTAGAAAAAGATGGCTCTTCTTCCTTGAACACAATGCAACTCCGCGGAGCAGAGCTTAATGAGCGGATCACTGGTTGCATTTCAGTTCCTCTCTACTGTGTGCTTTTGTGTGGGGATAACCTGCTCTAACATGTGATGACAGGATGCAGGACATGATGAGGGCATTTAATCAAGTCTGGAAGTTAAAGAGGAGGATTTGACCAGTGATAACAACTGAGGAAAAGAAGAATCAAGAATGGGAATGATCAGACTTACTGTCATGGTGAAGTGGAAACAAATCTGACTAGGAACCATGAGGTTGCAGGTTCGATCCCTGGCCTCACTCAGTGGGTTAATGATCTGGCATTGCTGTGAGCTGTGGTGTAGGTCGCAGACATGGCTCAGATCTGATGTTGCTGTGGCTGTGGCATAGACCAGCAGCTGTAGTTCTGATTGGACTCCTAGCCTGGGAAGCTCCATATGCTGCGGGTGCGGCCCTAAAAAGCAAAAAAAAAAAAAAAAAAAAAAAGTGACTGATCATAATACAGGGATTAAAGTGTTATGATCGAACTGTATATAGAGGGTATGTACATTAGGAAATATCTATCTCGTATTGAGTAGGTTTCACTTTGAGATACCTGTGATGAGCCTAGAAACACAACACACAGCCAAGTAAATAAAGGATCAAAGTACTTTTTACAGAGAGAAAAAAAAATTCTCTTTAAAATTTTGTGCTCTAAAGAGTAACATAATCAGTTTTTTGTTGTTGCTTTGGTTTCTTTCTTTCTTTTTTTTTTTTTTTTTGGTCTTTTCAGGGCTGCACCCACAGCATATGGAGGTTCCCAGGCTAGGGGTTTATGCCACCACCAGAGCAATGCCAGATCTGAGCTGTGTCTGTGACCTACAATACAGCTCATCGCAATGCCAGATCCTTAACCCACTGAGCAAGGCCAGGGATCGAACCCGCAACCTCATGGTTCCTAGTGGGATTCATTTCCACTACACCATGACAGGAAGTCCATAATCAGTTTTTAAATAGTGTAGTTTTCCATAACACTTGTAAATATTATAAATATGACTGACTATACCAACACTGTCAAAATCTATTCCAAAGGCTGAGTATAATTATTACAATAATATTTAACTCTGAATGTAGTTGGAAATAAGGAAGTCTAGTTTTATATTTGGGTGTTTTGGCTTATCTGTTACAGGCAAAAGAAGAAGGGCTGATTCTGTGTGGCATCTTTTTCAAATCCTTTTTTTATTTTAGAATATTTAAGGGATTCTTGCCAAAACAGGTTGTGTCGGGTAAAGTTAAATGCTCAAGGAAGACTTTACACTAGAAAGAGAGACCACAGTATAGTGTGAACTCAACTCCACTGAAATAAAAGAGGGGAGGAGGTTAAATGCCAGAATGAGGTGATGAAAAAACATTGGGGTACATTTTTGAGAAGGGATAATCAGTGGGGTGTGTGGCACACACTGAGTTATTTCTGAATTTGTAAATATTTTTGTCTATAATTAAACGATTTGTGTTTGCTAATTGGTACCTATGGAAGTGAGGCGCCCACTTCTCACAGAGACTAAGAGATAAAGGATCTCTCTTGATGTTTACATTTCAAATGGATGCTCCTATTTTCTTGGAGAAGACATATCTTGGTTTTAATTCTGGCAAAAAAGCTTTTTTTAAAAAATATATATATATATATGAAAGGAATAGGCAAATAATTTACAACCACTGACTATCTAAAGAAACTGGTCTGTGAAAAGGGAAGTTTAATGAAGCTGATGGAAATACTAAGACTGTCTTGGTAAACCTAATTTATCTTAGATTCTAAGCTTAGATCAAGTTATCTTGTTCAGGAAGGGTCCTATAAGTAGGATTTTCAAAAGAAAAAAAAATTATTTCTTTGAATGTAGAAGCCATACTTCCTAGCTTTATCTATTAGGTAAAAACTTCATTTGGTTTGAATATCTAGTGAAATGGCCAAAAGACCTTTTATTTGTTAAGTAGAAAACAAATATGAACTTATATAAGGAGATATTTTATTCCAAAAGATAATTGTAATAGGGCAAGGTGAACTGTTACAATAGGGAGAATGCTCCTATGATCTGTAAGCATCTCAAAGATCAGGCAGAAAATGGCATTATTTTGTTCTTTTTATGGCTGAGTAGTATTTCATGATGTATATGTACCACATCTTCTCAATTCATTCATCCATTGATGAATGATTTCTCACATGATTTATCTTAAGTATTATTTTGCTCTATATACTCATGTGCAAGTTAAGTGAGAAGTTGGGATAACTATTTAAACTCAGATTTTAAGTGTTCAAATAACTCAGTTCAAAGTGTCAAAGTATCTGGAAAAATTGCCTTAATTCTTTAATTTATAACTATAATCTACCTTTGATGAGCATTGTTGCATAATAAATATTTCTACCCAGACCAGAGTGCTTTACAATTATAAGACATGAATGACTGGTTGCAAGATTGAGCCCTTCAGGCCACAGATAACCCATTGCAATCTCAGTCACAGGAGATGCCAGACAAATGCCTCTGCATCAGTAGGAGTCAGGAATAATTTGAAAACCCATGCAAACAAAGTATAGTGTATTTCCTTCCAGAGGAACACAGAGACATAATTAGATATATGCATGTAATATTTAATCCTTAAGTGTGCTTTTCAGCTAATTATTTAAAATTATTAAACTGATATTCCATCACGGATTAAAAATAAATGCAGGCGTATGTATTAAAGAAATAATTCTTTGGAATAAGGAGTTAGAAAAACAGAAAAGGTGTAATTCACAGACTGAAAAAAAACCCACAAGGTTAACCTGAAATTTGCAAAATTTTATATTACTTTGCCTCTTGTCAACATGAAATCATCTGAGAAATACATTATGGTCAATCAGAATATATGTAATATGTCTAGAATAGCATATAACATAGAAGAGAACATCAATTTAATAATGATATTTTAATCTTGACTATATATATATATGCATACTGCATAAGAGTCCTAGAAAAATCCTATTCTCAAAGGGAATCACAGGAGGTAGCCCTTTTATTCTCACAAGTTTAAAACTATAATTCAATCTTTGCTTCCTCAGAATCATGTCACATCTTCTGATAATTTAGTGGCCTATGAAAGGAATAGCAATTATAAGTAAGAGAAATAGGTTTTCTTTGAATACTGCCAACCAGGTGGGGATATACTAGAAGCCCATTTCTGAATAGCTTATTTAATATGGATTTAACATCACATTATATTCACTCTTCTTTAAGGTAGCTAGATTCTATATGGATATTAAAGTTCACAGATTAGATGTAAACCTACGTCACACTCTTTAAGGAATAAAAATAATTTCATATAGTGGCCAAGTGCTCCTTGGTAAAATCTGGGAGGGGTTTAAATTATTTTTTTGGACTTAAATTATGATAGAGAACACTGTCAACCAAAAAGAATGATACTCAGGCTCAGGTAGTTGAGGAGCTAGGACTAGATCATCCAATTCTGCTTCTTAATTGAGACTCTTGTCTCATTTTCTTCTTCGTGTTGTGAACTGGAGACTGGCATTAGCCATCTACAAGGGCTGACTCATGAGCCACAACAGCTGCTGACCCTCACACCTCCTGAAGGGAGCTCAGGGTGAACATGAGCGTGAGGCACTCTGTGCTCCGGGAAAACTGGTAGAACAGATCTCAGGTATTCGATTTTCTCAGGAGACTTAAGAGCCCAACCCTTGCATCTCCTCCTACTTATGACAGCGCTAATATCCTTCATGGTGATGTCTGCTTCTCATTACTAAGAGTAACCATCAAGGGACTAGCAGCAAACGTCTGCAAAACGTATGCTTGGTTGCATGTACCTCCCTCTCATCAAAGTCCAGTATAGAATGACCTTCTCCCCTACCTCTTGGAGCAGTAGTTCAGAGCTATCTGAAATGCTGCGTCCCAGGCTATAGTGCTCATTTTGCACTACGGTGCTCATTATGCATTTTTACTTATCAAGTATTTTAATATTTTCAGAATAATAAGTGTACCAAGGATATTAGTATTAAGCAAATGTTACAGGTAGGAAATATGAGGCAAAAACAATTCTGTGACTTTATTGGGCCCACACAGAAGGTCGAGGAGATAGTTCTGCCTCAGGAAGTCTTTTAAGATATTCTTTGATTCTTAAAAAATGAATATTTTTTAAAAAATGCATTATTTTGTGAAGCTTCTAGAATAGTCTGACCTTACTTTTACCTTTGTATCAGTTTGAATTAGGTCCAGATTTACATGGTCAGGAGAAAAAGCTTTTCCTCTACTATATTTGATTCAGTGACAGAGCCTATGAATTAAACTAATAACGGTCAGATTAAGAGGGGAAAAGATACAATTTTTTATTAATATTAAATGCATAAGCGTTCATGGAAAGGAAATGATAAAGAAAGATACTTGGGAACGTATGTATCTTCTTAGTAAAATAAAGAGGATTTAGGCTTTAGAAGATGATATATTGTGGGAAAGTAACTGGAAAACATGGGAGAAATAATGGAAGATATGTGTTACTTTAGTAAGGGTTGTTTTTGCAGACTTATGCTGCTATCAGCTCCTTAGCTGAGATGCTGAGTCTTTCTTCCCTCTGGCACAGGATTTCCTCAAAGGGAAATTCATGCCCAGCTTTTGGGCAGATAGGGAAGGCAGAGAACTCTTCTTGCACTGTTGACCCTCTGTTACATTCAGATCAAAATAATTCTTATATCAGAATGGTATATTTTTGGGGGTCATATACTGAACAACATCAAAATATCTCAAACAATACAAAACAAAAATATCAGTAGCTTAAACACATAAAACTTATTATATAGTTGCATCAGGAATTTTGAGGGGCTCACAGTTATCAGAGGCCTGTGTCCCTTCCATATATCTGTTCTTAGCCCTGACTTCCAACTATGAGTTCACTCCATGGTCCAGCAGGACCGTAAGAGCACATGGTCAGATGCATTACAGGCTTCAGAAAGAAGGGGGAAAGAGCAAAAGATCCATCCCAGCTAGCTGCATGCCTTGAAGGAGCATTCCTTGAATATGCATAAATAGATGCAAGGGACATTAAAAAAATAAGTCTTTTAGCTGGATGTATCACTACTCTGAAATGGGGGATTGGTTACTAAAAAGGAAGGAATGATAAGCAACTCGGCTCCATAATTTCCATTTGTCCTTCCAATCTACTTCCCAGCATTGCCTACTTTTGCTTCCCTCCAGGGGCTGACTTACAAACACCATTATCAAAAACACTCTTACCCTCTGGCTGCCAATTAGATTTAGTCAACAGGAGGAATAAGAACATTGAAGAATAGAAGTAATAAGTGGTCTTGGAGTAAGTGGCATTTGTTCCTCATGCTCATTTCCTGCCAGCTTGCAATTCTTTGGCAGCTGCATTCAACTTCTTAAGACCATAGCTTCTACAAGGGCACTTCTCCAACAGTTACAGCTACCTTTGGACCTAAAAGCAGCAATAGTTCTCTGCCTTGTATGTCCCGAAGCATTCTACCACCCTCATTTCTGTTCACACATTCATGCATAGACTCTTACGAGTGCGCTTGGGCTGCCAATGCAAAAACCATGGACTGAGTGGCTCAAACAATAGAAATCTGTTTTCTCACAATTCTGAAGCCTAGAAGTCTCACACCAAGTCGTTGGCAAGGTTGCTTTATTCTGATGCTTCCCTCCATGATTTGTACATGGTCAACTTCTCTCTGTATGTTTATATCTTTTTCTGTCTTTAACCATTTGTGTCTAATTTCTCTTCTTATAAGGACACTGGCCATATTGGATTAGGGCCAGTTCTGACGAACTCATTTTAACTTACCATCTTTTAAAAAACTCCATTGCCAAATACAGACATATTTTGGGGTTAGGGCTTCAACATATAAATGCCAGAGTGAAAGGAAGGGCACAATAACAGCCCATAAGAAGTCACTTCAGTGGCTTTTTTTTCCAATTTCTTCTGTGAATGTTTCACCTGTCCTTGGTGGGAGGCTGACTACCAGTCTTTGCCTTAGTCTTCATAGCGTCTATCACAGTGTTTCTTGAACTTTAGTGTGCATGCGGATTATTTGGGGATCCTGATAAAAATGCATCTTGATTCAGTAGGGAAGAGGAGTGTTCATATTTCTCCTGCTTCCTGATGATGTCATTAGGATGCACCACCACTGGAATTGCAAGCTCTACATTATCTTTTAAAAATTTCCAGCTGCTTTCATGAATAATCATTTCATTCAGCTGGTCCTGAATTACCTTGGACTTATTGAGGCTAATTAAAAAATTTTGTTAAATTTCTCTGAGTTCCCTCTAAATATCTTGACATAAAGATTCAGTGGTATTCCCATAAGAGGACAGTGTGCCCTAACTTCCTGAAAGTGTGGGTTCTGGTGATCAGTGCAGTTCAGTATAACAAAGACACTACTTAGTTACACTAGTGTGTCCCCGGAGTAATATTTTAATGAACTTTCAGTTCAGTTCTTCAAAGTTGTTTGAATTAAAAGGCATTCTAAGTGGCAACATTATAAAATCTTTATAAATTAAATACACTGGCATTTCCTGGGCTCTTCTTTCATCCTAGCTCACTAGCATAAAAATAAAGTTAATTTAATTTGGACCTGGGATTACCATCCATGTGTCCTCTGGGAGTCAGGCATGACTGATTTTCTCAGAAGTTAACCATTTTTAAATCCTATGTAGAAGAGGGAAGCTGCTTCCAACATTACATGTACATACACAGTGGCGGGTTCTTAAACAATTGAACATACTAAAAGATGTTAACTGAATAAATGGATAAATAAATAGATGACGGGATTGGTAGAGCAAATGAGCATGTAACATCTATAAGGTTGCTAAAAATATAGGTGAACAAGAATTGATGAAAACATCTAGCTGCATTACCAAAGGTGCTAAGAATTTTCTGGGGAGTTTTGGTAGTGCAGGAAATGAGGTCGTGAAAGTTTTAGATATTTCTTCCCTGAGGGGGGGTCTCTTTCCCAGGTACTAAAACACGAACAGGAAAATAGAAAAAAAATGTGGCGGATCTAGCGTCAGCTACACCAGCAGAATGCAGCAGTGGCACCCCTATCTAGTTTAGTTTTAGGTAGCTCATGTGGTTGTGCACGGATACGAGAGTCTGCCCCACAGTGTTTGCCAGTCCTCTCTGCTCTATGTTTACTTTAGACTCCTGGTAGCAACTGCTGCTACTTGTCTCAAGCTTGATACACTCCCCATGGATATCATCTCAATTTTTTACTGTCATTATTTTGAACTGACAGAATATCGCTATTACCAGGCAATTTAGAGCTGCCTTAGGCTCTGACTAAATGAAGATACTTGTGATGTAAGAAAAACAAGAGTTAAAAAACCATAAATAAATATACACATGTATCCATCCATCCATCCATCCATCCATCCATCCAATAAAGCCAGGGGGTAAGATCACTATACAAACACCTCCTGTCCCATTCTTCACACTAGCCAGAGGTAAGTCACAAATCACATCATCAAAAAGAATGAAAGAAAATCAGCGATATGAATCAGATCATATTCAGCCATGAAACTCATTGTTTATGCTATATAGCAATTATTTTCAGGCCTTAAAAACTACTGAGAAAAATCAATCTCCCTGGAGTTTCCCAGAATATAGAAAGTGTATGTGGTGAATAGCTCTGTTGTCTGTTCCCAAGTTATTCTGTGAACTGGTATTGATTTACATAACTGATTTGCTAAAATATCTAGAGTAAACATAACAACATACTTGTTTTGGCTCCTCTGTGTAGGCCAAATGGATATTGTCATAGTTCTATACAACCAATTTAACAAAGGAAAAAAGTCTAGATTTAAAATTTTTAGTTTAAAATTAACTGAAGTTTACATTTTAGAAGACCTGGATGAATAAACGTGTTACATTTCTTTCAGGTTTACTATGTCTTTCCTTGGGCTAAGGATATGGTTCCACAACTGCTGATATTTTCCCTGATGAGAAAACCAGCTATTTTGATGATACCAATTGGGAAAAAAAAAAATACTTACTTCAAATACGGGAGGAAGGATCAATTCTGTCTAGGTGTATTCAGGGTTCATTTATTGTGAAAGACAAAGTTTTAGCTACTGAGAAGGATATGGCTATGTAGAGGGCATATCTACAGCTCATAATAAGGTAAAAATTCAATATGCGTGATGAACTAAATCCAACAGTTTATTTCAAATTAGGTTGCATAGAGTCTATAAAATTATTGTACACACAGTGAAAATTGTACTTACTCCCCTGACCAATTGGGTTATGCTCAAAAGGAGAAAGTGAGCTCAGCCACTACACAAAACAGTATTTTAATAACAGCAATGACCCTAAAGGAAATAGTTTATGTACCAGACAATAGACGGCCATTCACTCTGCAAAATTAAGTTTAGACAACCTGTGGAAAATACCTGAAATCTTGTACATTTCAATACAATTAGGAAGGGATATATCCTTCGATCCACTTTTACTTACAAAGTCCTGATATTTGCCCATACATTGTAACTTTTAAGAAAAGTGAGATGTTGTATGCTCTGCTAGAAGTTCAGAGAGCCCTAGACTAAGTAATGAGTGAAAACATTTGGAGTAGGAGTGTTGAAGTCGTTTTAAGAAGACGTAAACATTATCTACTAACAATTTTCCTTAAGAAATGCAGACTTTTATGAGCTAATATTATTAGTGAGGAAAACAGACAATGTCTATGAGACACAGGCGCTAAAGCAATCCTATTGATGTCACCTTTATTAACTTGGGTATTCAAACACAAAGCTGATAACTTACCCACTTCATATCCGTAAGTAAATCCTGGTGGAAGTTTTTACTAAAGTTTAGACCATTAAGCACAGTTACTTCTAGTACTTAATGGAAAAGGAGTAAATCATACTGGAAGAATTATAACAGAGGGGGAATGTAAGTAACGTAGTCATATGGCAAATTAAAAAAAAACTGTATACAAATGAATAAGAAATGACTAAAATTAGTGACATGTTGAGAAAGTTTATGAGCAAAATTAAGGTCCTTTTTCTTTGCTTTTAGATGGGTGCTATTTTTATTTTTAAAACGTTTTATAATTTATTTATTTATTTATTTATTTATTGTCTTTTTGCTATTTCTTGGGCCGCTCCTGCTGCATATGGAGGTTCCCAGGCTAGGGATTGAATCAGAGCTGTAGCCACCAGCCTATGCCAGAGCCACAGCAGCTCAGGATCCGAGCCGCGTCTGCGACCTACATCACAGCTCACGGCAACGCCGGATCGTTAACCCACTGAGCAAGGGCAGGGATGGAACCCACAACCTCATGGTTCCTAGTCGGATTCGTTAACCACTGCACCACGACAGGAACTCCTATAATTTATTTTTTTTAACGTGTAGTTGCTGCACCAATTTCTGCTGCACAGCATAGTGACCTAGTCATACATTCTTTTTCTCATACTCCTTTGCATGTATGAGGCCCTGGGTTCAATCCCTAGCACTTTTAGGTGTTGATCTATTTCTCAAAGTCATTCTTTTATTGAAAAATGATTACACTGAAATAGAATTGTGCAAAAAAGAACTGAACAGTAGTTGAGAACTCCATTTTAAATGGTTGCCTTCAATGAATGACACTGCCTTAGTTAGACACCAAGCCCCCCTGTACAGAAAATAAAAAGATAAGTATACTCCTAGAAACTAATTGCACAATTTTAGTGATTTTGTCACAGAAAACTCTGTAATTGGAATTTATCCCTTGTTAAGAAAAAAACAGATCAATAACCTTTATGAAAAAAATAAAAGTAGTTGTTTTTAGGGGGTATATTTTAATATTTAAGAAGTCTTTGTTGAATAACCCCATGTAGCAAGTTAATGTGATTTGTTAGCTTGCATTTCTAAAAAGCTTTTTAAAGCATCATTGACATAAAATGAATTGCACATATTTGAATTTCTAGGAGTCCTTTTAATTTTTATTTATTTATGTTTTCACTCCCTACATCCCCTCTACCCCTGCATATGGAACTTCCTGAGCCAGGGATCGAACTTGCACCACAGCAGTGACCCAAGCCACTGCAGTGACAGCTCTGGATCCTTAACCTGATGCACTACAGAAGAACTCCCTGGAATCCTTGGACTCCTTTTTAGATTGTTATGATTATCTGTATAGAAATTGATGTCTTCCGCAAATAGATGCAGTCTTAATCTCTTTTCTAAACTAATGCCTTTTTAAAAATTTTTTTAAAATTACTTTATAAATTTTATTACATTTATAGGTGTACAAAAATCATCACAAGCAAATTTTACAGCATTTCCTGCTGTAATGCCCTTTTTTATGGGCATTAACATTTTTAATGTTAGCCGTATTGTAAATCTGTCTTACTTACTAGCATATCCAATATGATGTTGAATAGGGATTAGCTTTAGATGGAAGACCACTAAATTAGGATTAAGAGAAGGAGAAAAAAAGAAAGAGAAGAGAAGGAAAGGAAATAGTCCTTAACTGATGACCATGATTTTTCCTGTGAAGTAGAAGCCAAGGTCATCTAATGAGAGTCAAAACAATGTAGAGAGGAAGCTAACAGATGAGTTTGGTCAAAGAGAACAAGAAGAAGAAGAAGAAGACATAGAGGAAAAAATTGATCTGTCCTATGTAGGAAGGTATATATATATGCAGTACTGAAGGACTTGTGAAAAGATTGGCAACTGTTAAGTTGTAAGCATTATGCAATTTTTGAAAATTAAAGTGTTCAGTAATAGTGTGCAGAAACTAAGAACTCGGGTTATTGGTTTGAACCAAGCTGGATTCAACCGGCTTGATTCAGAAGAGAAGGACAATGATAGTAAAGGCAATAATGAGGGAGTAGAGGCAAAAGAACAGTCCCAACTAAAAGGCAAAAACTGTGTTGATGATTCTAAAACACAAAAATAAAAAGGCTAGTATTCTAATTATCAACTGCTGTGTAACTAACCACCTAAAATCTAGTGGTACAAAATAACAACGTTATTATGCTTGTAAATTCTGAGAGTCAAGAATTTTGGCAGGGCAAGGTGGAGGATGAATGATTATCCATTGGTTCATGATATCTGGGACCTCAGTGGGGAGGAATTGAACAACAAAGGGATTGTTGAGCATAATTTTCTTGCTCTTTGTAGTTATTGACAAGGCATCTTTCTTTCCTTTGGACTTCTCCAGCAGGGCATCCTCAACCTGGACAGCTTTTACAAGGGTCCAAGAGGAAGTGTTCTCGTAAAGAAAGCGAAGGCTACATGGCCCCATTTAGGACATCACATAGTGTCACTTCAACCATAATCTGTCGATTGAAGGAGTCACAAGCCCACCTAGATACAAGGGGCGTGGAACTGGACCATGCCACTCAACGAGGGTCACCAAACAATATAGAGTCATGTTTTAAAACTGCCACAGCGAGGAAAAACTGCTAATACTTATACTCCCATGTTGTGTTTAAAGCAGAGGACCAGTAGATTATACCATAAACACAAATAAATCATTTAAAAAGAAATCCTCATACTCTCATATATTTCAATAGAACAGATAATCTTTCCTTGCTCCAAATATCTCTTAATCACATGATTTTCTCAGAAGTGCCTGACCGTTCTCTACAAGCAATTCTTGTTCAACAAATTACTAGGCAGAAACTACAGCTCCATGATCTATGTCGAATTACAGGATAACTAATAAGACAATAGCATTTCTAAATGAAATATTAATGTAAGCCAAGCTTTATATTTGTCTAGCTAAAACTTTTATATCAATTCATACTTGCAACTAAATGTGGAAGTCTTGGGGGAAACCATCTGAATGGGAAAGAGCAAACTGAGAACAATGTGGTTGAAAACTAGAGCATCCAGGGAAAACCTGTGAGGGTCAAAGAAAAAGACCACAAATCTGGGGATGGAACAGGTCTGCCTGAGTTTAAATTCTGACTCAGACATTTAACAAACCGTGTGATTTGGGCTTAATTTTTTTACCTGTAAAGCCCAGCTTCTGCATCTACAAAACGAGAGTATACTTATCCAACTGTGTATTTTTAAGCATTAACGTAGAGTAAATATAAAAATTCCAGCCAATAAACACTTAACTTCATGCATTAGACTTCAAATAAGCTATAGTAACAAGATTTTCAAAGGTTGCCAGGGAGTTTATCCAGAGAGACAGAAACATTATGATATAAATCAACAAACAATATCAGATCAATACAATAGGACAAGGCAAATTGATTCAAACTGAGTTAACAAAATATTGCAATACCTTGGGATGGGCCAGGACAAAAAGTCTTGGGAAACTCTAGACAGTATTCCTGGTTAATTTTTGTGAGAAAGAGAACGGCAATTGAAACCATAGTTTCATGTGTATCGAGATAAATATAGGTAAAATAAAAACTTTTAACTTTGCATATTTATTTAGTAAGAATAATACTTAATGACTATGCATTGTTTACCATATCTCAGGCACTTTTTAAGGATTTTACTTACATTAACTCATTTAAACTCCTTCCTCCTAAATACAAACCAAAGAGGTAAATACAAACACAATTCCCATGTTATAGCCAAACAAATTGAAGCACAGAGCAGTGAATTGCTTGAGGTGAACTACTAATCAATAATTGACCTAGTAGTTGGAACCAGGGACTAGAACTTTAGTCTCACGTTCCTAATCACATCACCATGTCACTTCATAACAATATTTCAGGTCAATATCAAATTTATTCTCAGGCAACTGCAATTCATCCAATTAATGGCCAACTTCTTTCCTTAGCATAGTGGAAACAGCCAATAAGTCAAATCTATCCTCCCTTCCTTTTCCAGTCATTCTTAGCAGTGAGCAAAAACCTCCCTCATCACATCAACCATCGTGGACTCCCCTTAAAAGAGTCAGTCACTCTCCCTAACATGCAGTAGTTCATTTTTTAAGATTTAATTTAATTTAATTATTTATTTGTTTTTAGAGCTGCTGGTATGGCACATGGAAGTTCCCCAGGGTTGAAGTGGAGCTACAGCTGCTGGCCTACACCACGGTGACAGCAACACCAGATCTGAGCCACACCTGCAACCTATAGCACAGCTTGTGGCAACACCAGATCCTTAACACACTAAGCAGGGCCAGGGGTCGAACCTGCATCCTCATGGATACTAGTCAGGATCATTTCCACTGAGCCACAATGGGAAATCTTAGTTCCTTTTTAAAATGTGTTCTCCCTAATAACTGTTAGCATGGCATCATACATACAACTCCACTTTTATGGTATAATGACTATGAAAAAACTTCCAAAAAGGGATTGATCCCATTTATTTGTCTGAATTTTTAATTTTTTTAATGGGAATGTCACTTTCTATACTTTCGTTTGCATTCACAGTCCATCCATTTCATGAATAAATAGTAATCCTATCAGTTTAATGAATTGAATACTATTTATTTGGCCTTGGATCCTATAGTACATTTTGACTTTTCTAGTACTGCTATCATGTAATTTATATGGTTATTTGAAATTTTCTTATTATTCTACAAAGGCTCTGTACTCTTTAAGGAAAAGTTCTATGCATTTTAACAAATTTTATTTTTCACAGTGCTATTCATGAAACAGGCAATCAAAATGGTTTTAAGTAAAGTAGTATAATGGTTTGAAAATACCTACAGTGACAAGCACAGATTCCTTTATTATGTTACCGGAGTTATCAACTTACTGCTTATGATATTCCCCTTAAATAGTCTCACCTTGTATTCATCCTGCAATCTTCTCTGCTGCTTGTGTTAATAATGGGAGTAGAACAGAGAGCTCCCACTAAAATCATCCTTATGTGGAAATACCTAAGGAATATTGTGTATCTCACCAGAGTTAAAGTATTGGTATTTGAGTGTGTGATTCAGATTTTATTTACCCATTTATGCCTTGGGTATGTTAATTAATTAATTTATTTATTTATTTATTTTTGTCTTTTCAGGGCGGCACCCACGGCATATGGAAGTTCCCAGGCCAGGGGTCCAGTTGGAGCTGTAGCTGCCGGCCTACACCACAACCACAGCAACGCGGGATCCGAGCCACATCTGCGACCTACACCACAGCTCAAGGCAACGCCGGATCCCCAACCCACTGAGCAAGGCCAGGGATCCAACCCGCAACCTCATGGTTCCTAGTCGGATTCGTTAACCACTGAGCCATGACGGGAACTCTCACGTATGTTATTTAAAAGCAAATTTGTTAATTAGAAAGGTAGCACATATTCAATCATTTTCAACCATTTCGTGCTTTATTATGAATTGGGATATGTAATTAGCAGGCCCCATAACTAATGAGACTGAAAATATAAACGTATTAGTAGTGAAATTCAACCATGTAAAATCAGCAGATCCTTCCAAATGGAGAGGATTTAGGCTTCAGTGACAGATAATGGAAAATTGATGGGGGGAAACTGAGGAAGTTTCTGTTTGCCTTTGGTTAGGAGTTCTCTAACTGGTCTGCGTTAGAACTACCTGGGGAACTTCTAAACAGTGCCTAGGTGGGCGCCTCTCCTGGACCAGATGTTGACTGAATCTGTCTCAGGTGAGTGAAGCAGGCTTATGTGCTAAAGTCTTTACCAGTAGATTCTAATGTGCAGCCAGACCTGGGAATCCCTCCCTTAGCAGGAGATATACAGTAAGAGGTCACAAAGAGGTTTAAGTAAAAAAAAAAAAAAAAAAAAAAACTTTAGCTACTTTACAATTTTCATGTAGAATCTGCCCCAGGTAGGGAAGGTCACTACAACGTCTTCCCCTCAAAACGTGCTATTTCTATTGTTTCTTCTTGGCTAGGACAAAATAGTGATTGTGTGTTACAAGGCTAACATATGATGTGTTCCAGTAGGTAACACTGGTTAATTTGATAAGTTCTGTAGAGGTCAAATAATTATTTTGTAAATGTTGTAATTTATAATTTGTATACAAACAGTCTTTCTACTAATAACAATCCCATTCTTAATGATTGAAAAATAATGAGTGCACAGTTCATGACGTTTAGTGAGTATTTACACACATTATGTTAGGTTAGATATGGTATTATGCTCATTCAGATAAAAAATAATAAATGCTTTAAGGAGAATTTTTAGAATTCTGTATTAGGTAGAATTTTTTTTTAAATTTTTAAATAAAAAAATCAAAGTACATGAAAGGCAGTGTATTAAAATAGCAATCTGGAATTATCACAATGAATTAATATGACTAATTCCATTCTGCCACAAGTAACAAAACAATGCAATATGCAATATATGTCTTAAGTCTGCATATGAAAATATATGGTGTATATATACATGGCTTGCAAATTAGAAACAGAAAACTCAGTATGTCATAAATTCTCATTACAACCACATCTATAAACTGATATCGGAAAATAGGCTGGAAATAAGGAATGTGTGAAAAGCAGTGATAACAGAGCTCACTGTTCATCTGTTCTTCGTCTGTATCTTATTTCCTGGCATCCTTTAAAAGTAGAATACTAATGAATTCTAGAATCAATTTATCAAGATAATTTGACCATAAAGAGGGCTTATTTATCTTAGAAGCTCAGCTTTCCAAATAAGTTTTAGGCTCGTGTAAACATTAGCTGTATTTCAGCACAAGGAGAATTCCATAGACTGGAAGTGGGGCTTTATGTGAACTCTAAAGTCACAGGGGAAATGTGGCCACCACTTTTATTTTCTCACCAACAATAGTGTCAGAACAGCCCCCTTAAGTCTAATCTTAAGGAAGATTTTACACATTTAGAAGACATAGAATAAAATTAATATGTTTTCTACTAATTCTCCTCTACTTCTCTTTGAAATTAACCTGATCGTAGTTACATGAACTTCAAAGATTCTAAGCCAACACTTTTCAATACACACGTCATTTGACGTGCAGACTTTTTAATTTTCTAGGAGTCCAGTTAAAATAATTAAAAAGAAACAGGTAAAATTTACTTTTAGTGATAGATTTATTTTCACTACTTAGCCACAATATTATAATTTCAGTGTGGAATCAATGTAAAATTATTAATGACATACTTTCCTTTCTATTTTTCATCCTAGGTCTACAAAATCCAGGGTACATTTATACTTAAATCATATCAAAAATTATACTAGCCAATTTCAAATACTCAATAGCCACCTGTAGCTACTACTTTCCACCTTGTTCATGCTGTTTTAACCCCTTTAGTAGTCCATAATGTAAATGGACACAGAGCATCAAAGTGAGTTTGTAAATCTTATTACTTAAGACAATAATGATTTCATCCTATTTTTTTCAGGGCATTTGATTAAAATTCTTTTACATGTGAGGCCTTTGTTGTCTCAAAATACCTGGGCATAGACTGCTTAATAAAAAAATAGTAGATAGATGAATATATAGGTAAATAGATAACCATTGGCTAGTTATTAACCATTGGCTGGTTATTGCTATTTGCACATAACATGTAAGTTACCTTTCAACCTAATTCATACAATGCCCAGAAGGGTAAAATGGGATATATGTACTTTAAAGACGTCTAAGGTGATGGATTATAATTTTGTAAAGAATAAATGAATGTGTCCTCTATCCTCATGGAATATAGAGAGGCTATCCTGGCGCTCCTCCTCCACTCTCCAGTGATATGTAAGTTATCTTCTGTTATCTAGACAAATGGCAGAGTAGGCGAACTGAAATCACAGACTTAAAACTATTTCCTGGATCATTATGTTCTGATTCTCCACATTTCATAGTACGTAGTTGGGGCCAACACATTTCAACATCAAGTCAAATACTGGTGAATACTGGCATGTATTGTAGCCATTTCAAAGTGTAATGGTTATACCACTCAAAGGAACATCTCTCATTTTCATGTTGTCCCTCAACTATGAGAGGCTATTCACACCGAAAGGACTGGAACAGTGTCTTTCGTGGTCCTGTAACTGGAGTACATTGAACAGCTATATACCTATACTATAACTTTTCCCTAAGTGTATTTCATTATATCCTCTTTCTGCCTTAGTTTAAAAAATAAATCATCGACAAAATGGTGAGATTATTTCATAGGAGAACAAAGTAACTTACAGTTCAGCTGCAGGCCTACAGAATAAAAACATATATCCTAGGTAAAAGATGTAACCAAGGGCAGTGCAGGAACAATCATTTCTAAATGTTTTGTTCTAGTAGTTATGGAGAATCTCTAAACATATTTTGTCAAACGAGAATTTGGTGAGGTCCCAAAATATAATAATATAATTTTTGTAGGCATACCTAGGAGAAAAATGACAAATTCCTGAGATAATTCATCATATTCCATTCTGAAATGGAAACTTTTCCTTCATTTTGTGAATTCTTGCATTCTAAAATATGTTAATATAACTTATAAGGATATAAAATTCATATGTTTATCCATGACATAAAACTTTCAGAATTTTGGTTCTCTTAGTTGTAATAGTAATTATAGTATTAAACCATATCACTCAATGTTTTTAAATTACTATGAGAAAGTATGATTTTATTGATCTTATTGATAATAAATGTGACTAGCATTTTAACTCTAAATGGTAGTTCTAGCAAGTGTGATATTTATTGAATGTAGATTTATAGTGTCTCCTACTAAATGCCAAGTGATGTACTTGGAATTATGATAAAATAAATAGCAGAAATACAGTTTATGCTCATAGGAGGTTAGGAGAAAAATATATACAGAGATAATTTTAAACTAATTCCTGAAAACAAACATCATTTTTGAGTCTTTACTACCTGATAGACACTATCTTTGCTGGTTATGTACATTATCTTATTTAATCTTAAAAATAATCTTTTAGATAGATACTATCTTGTATTGTATTGGAGGAAACTGAAATTTTCCTAAACAGTTTTCCAATGGGCAAGTACCTTACAAAGCTGTTATTTAAGCTCAGATTTGTTGATCTTGAAGTTCATGTTTTAATAGCTATATTGAAAATAATGTTTACTTTTGAAAATAATTGTGAAAAGCATCATATATGTTAAATCCTCTAAGAATGCCAAGAAGTAAGTAATTTTCCTCTCCTTTTTAGGAAATTCTCCACTTATATTAAAAATGAGCTGAGGAGTGCCTGTTGTGACACAGCAAAAACCAATCCAACTAGTAACCATGAGGTTGCAGGTTCAATCCTTGGCCTCGCTCAGTGGGTTAAGGACCCGGCATTGCTATGAGCTGTGGTGTAGGTTGCAGATGCAGCTCGGATTTGGTGCTGTTGAGACTGTGGTGTAGGCTGGCAGCTATAGCTCCAATTTGGCCCCTAGCCTGGGAACATCCATATGCCATGGGTATGGACCTAAAAAGCAAAAAATAAAAAATAAAAAAAATCAGAATCTTAAATGATAATTAGATATTTCCTGGAAAGAAGGAGAGACTGGGCATTCCAAAGATTTATGCTAAAAGACACAGAGGCTTGTTTAGGATTGAGAATTATTCCACTACGGCTAAAAGATGTGTTTTACAAAAACGTAGCTCTAATGGTAATAATGGATGGACTAGGACAGTAAGAGAAAGAGCTATTGCTGTCACTCAGATGGGAAGAAATTACTACATCATAGACCAAGTGTTGGTGGCATTGGAGAGAAAGATAATACGGAAGAGAAGAGCAAGAAGAGGTGAGTGGATGATAAAATGAGGTGAATATTGGACATGCTGTTTGTGGGATTGCTTCAAGATATTCCAATGAAGATGTATAGGAGAATTCTAGACATAAAGACCTGCATGTTGAGGTGGAAGTGGGGGGAATGAAACTTGGAGATCTGATTTGAATGTCATCAGTATGTAGGACGGATTAAAATGGCTCAGAAACATCATGGAGAGTGAACCAAGATGCCTAAATTATTATTTCTAAGTTTATACCTAGGCTATTTAAAAACTCTCTAAAATGTTTTTAACTTCAAAGGCTGAAGCCCCATTTTAAGATGAGTGATATCAGCAAGATAACTTCCCCTAGCTTCTAGAGAGTCAAGTTCAGAATGCCTGAGAATTTTAATAATAGTAAAGTGGCATGTACAAGCATTACATTCAATAATTCCTGACCATAGAGTCCATTTTTAATTTTCTTTCACTGAAAGTAAGGAAACCAAGTGGATTCCACAATATTCCAAAATCATAAGCTACTTCAGAAGCATTTCTGCTATCAGTATAAATCCTTGCAGTTTTGTCCTTGGCTAAAGTACAAGCCCATGTAGGAGCAGGATCTCTAGAGAACCTTACGTCATCCAGATCAACCTTCAGGATTTATGAGAAATAAGAAGAACTCTCAGTATTACCCTGAGGCATCACAGTCAGGTGAATTATTTTTCTTCCCAAATTAAGGTAAAAATGTATTGGCTAGTTTCATCAAGTAGAATACCAAAGAATGCACTGCATAAATCGATTACAGTGAAGAAGTTACTTTCAGTGGGCATGGATGTTAGGAACATCTGAGGGTTAAAATAACAGGGTGCCAAAGGGTAGCAATGTTGTCTATTACTCAGGGAGCCTCGATAAATTTCCACCCTCAGTCATTAGGTTTTCTCCCTGGTGTAATGCGAGGGTCACAGGGCCTCAAACAAAGGATAAGGAGACCCTGAGTTTTGCAATCTTCTATTATCAGCTTTATGCCTTGAAGGCCTTCTTTACTTATAGGGTATTGATTAATTCTTGGACAAGGTTTTGAGGGGTTCATTTGAATTTTGATGGAAAGTATGCTACAAATTTTGCCCACATCCGTTGGAGATCTTGCCATAAGGAACGTGGTAGGTGATTCAATTGGGATAAATGATCAGTGTTTCCAGAATCAACTCTAGTACCATCAGAGCTGATTAAACGATGTCCCAGGCTTCTTTCGGGAGGCTTCAGCTCCTGGAATTGCAGATGGTCCTCCTTGGAGGTGGCTCATTCACAGTATGAGGGAGCTGCTTTTCCAGATTAACTCAATCTGGTGTGGACATAGTTTCCCATTTCTGATCCTTTGTACTAAAAAGAAAAGGTTCTGGCCCAGCCCATTCATAACATACAGATTAAAATCTACTTGGGTAGAATCAATACCTGAAGGAAGACCAGCATTGTACTCAAAAATCTGAAGTCAATGGTAATAGTTACGAACAGATTCCTCAGATTCTTGTGTGCAAGCCTGAATTTTGTTCCAATCAAAACTCTTTGGAAAAACCCTAGGAATTGTTCTATAAAGTTGCCTGGGGTTTGCCCAAGCCTGGTCATGTAATAAGCGAGGGGGCTCCTGGTTGTAGTTCTAGTAAATTTTCAGGACTTGCAAGTTAACAATTTTCATCCATTGCCTGGGCTGGCCTTCATCAACAAGCAGATAACCTCTAAGTCAGAGAAACTAGTTAGGTTTGAATGATTACATGACATTCATCAGCAAATCTAAGGGGATCTTTGGTTACTCTGGAAAAAATTTTAACTATGGTTCACAGTTCAGCTTTAGTCAAGGGAATATAAGAAATTAAGAGTTTAGTCTCTGAATCCTCAGAAATCTTAATTTAAAAGGATTGGTTCTGCAAAGTTCAAAGGAAAAGGGCTTGGGAAAAGTTTCAGAGAAAAGGGGAAGTTTGGTGAGAGGATTAATTTGGAGGATTTGAGAGTGTAGTAGAGGCATAGGCACATAGGAGGGAAGAAAAAGATGGCATCAGAGGTAAATCTGGCCTTGAGTGGCCAGGGACAGAGACAAGATGTCACAGGAGGTGGAGTCTGAGATGGGGAAAAAAGAGCCACAGTCTTCTGGAGTCATTTTATCCATCTTTAATCATTTGTTTCCCCAGTTAATCTTAAAATCTTATTTTGCACAGGGGAATTTTAGATTCCTGATAACTTTTGTTAGCTTCAATATACCAATTGGAATAAGTATTCTACTCAGTGGAAATTTTTGAGCTACTGTGATCCAATTCAGTTTTAAGGAAATTGAATTTGGAGACTTCCAAATTTCCCCATAATGGCCAATGATAGTCTAAATTGACTTTGGTCAGGTCAGTCCATTTAGTTAGAACTGCACAAGAGGAAGGGCCATGCTTTTTAACTCTAATGTCAGAGGGAGAACCTGTAAGGGTGGGGCATGTCCTCAAAATACTTAGATAACTAAGATCCCATTTCCTAGAGGTGTTTCCTCTAGAGTAAAGAACAATTTTCAAGAAGCTTAAATACGTTATAGCACTAATGGCTCAATTCAAATAGCTTGCAAGCCAAACCCAGCCAGTCTTTAAAATGCAGCTCAGGTCCCATAGGAACTAAGCCAACTTTTTTTTTTTTTTTTTTCCCAGCCAGGCTTTAGAAGAGAGTTGACACTGTTTCAGAGGAACAACCCTATTCCTGAAGGAAGGGGTTGAAGGCTAGCCAGCTTCAGGAGAAGCAGGCCTGTTCCAAAAGGAATAGGCCAAAGGCTAGCCAGTTTCAGTGAAATAGTCTGATGGCAATTCAGACAGAAGTGTCCAATGAGGATTTACATATAGAACAAGGCCTAAGTCAGAAAGAGAAACCTTTAAATAGATCCCAAATAAAGCCTGGAGAGCTTCAAATGGAAAGAGGTTGTGAGCTCAGATCCAGGAGAAAGACACACTTTCAAACTCAGTCACCTTGGAATTGATGCCAGAACTTATTTAAATGTCCTTCTGCATTTTAATATATTTTTCAGAAATTCCTCTTAAATGTGATAAATATGCACCTGAATATGTATCTAATGGAAATTGAGCAATCAGAAATCACGATTTCATAAACTACATATAAATAGAAAATTGAAAGCAGATCTAAAGATAAGAGTTTGGGGTGGGAAGTAACGTACCGAATGAGCAGTTCTATAATTTACTCCATTTGTATTTAATTACTTTGACTTTGGCTCATTACAACTGACATTCTAAATATTTTAGTACACACAGAAATTCTGAGGCTTATGAATTTTCCTCAATTTTTCTTGACTTTTTATACACTTTATATGTATGAAATAAAATTTAAGAAATGTCTGCAAAAGCAAAGGCAGTATATTAATGAAAAAATTTCCTACTATATTTTCAACATGAAGAAGCAAATACTTCTAATCTTGAAAATATTATTTTAAAACGAAATTTCAGGAGTCCCAGTTGTGGCTCAATGGATTAAGAACCTGACATAATGTTGAAGATGTGGGTTCAGTCTCTGGCCTGGCTCAGCATTTAAGGATCTGGCATTACCACAGATGTGGCATAGGTTGCAGATGTGGCTTGGATCAGGTGTTGCCATGGCTGTGGCTATGGTATAGGCCTGCAGCCACAGCTCTGATTTGACCACTAGCCTGGGAACTTCCATATGCCACAGGTGTAGCTGTAAAAAGAAAAACAAACAAAAACAAAGCAAAACAAAATTTTCAATGCTAAATTTATGCTAAATAATAAATATTAATTTTCTTTTTTGAAAATCATGTGCAAACACAAAATTTTGAATAAAAACTCTACTTTTTGATATTTATTTCTCACTACTTGTATCTATGACTATACTTGGGGCACAGATGACACAATTTAATGTAAATTATCTTCTTGTAAAGAGATGCAGAAACTCATCACAAAATGTGGGAAATACCTCTACTGTATAATGTTTTGGTTCATTTTTCTTCCTCCGTGTTCTTTTGCCTTGACTGTGCCCTCCAAGGAAATTCAGAGTTATTTTGAAATTGAAGTCTACATATTTGAGCCCTTCCCAAGGGTCTAAATGTATTAAAAACAAACCAAACCAAATACAAATAAAAAACCTAACACACACAAAAAAACACAAAGTTTTTTTGGGGGGTGTTGGGGGGGGTCTTTTAACCCTATGGGAATACTAGGTTACATCACTCACTACTACTTTTGAAATGATGGAGAAAGATCAAGAATTCAATTATAATTAACTCAAATTAATGCAAACTTTTATTAATGGATCAGTTAACTGCTCTCTTTCCAAGTACAAAATAAATTATTCCCAAGGATGCCTTCAAAAGTACTATACCACCACACAGCACAGAGCTCAGATCTTCTCAACCAAAACAAGTTGCACTTATGATAATCATAATTGTGTAGGTCAGAAATTTGGAGAGAGCTTCGCTTGAACTGAAGTCACTTGGTGAAATTCTACATTTAGATGGGCTGAACTGGAGGGTCCAAAACAGCTTTAATGACATGTCAGAATCTTGGTAGTAATAGAAGGAAGTCTGGGATCAGGTGGAACCGTTGAATAGTATACCCTCTCATGACCTATTTGACATGATGGTCTCACAGTATTTGGAATTTTTGTATGTCAGTCCTTAACTTGCAAAGAAGTTTCCAAAAGATAGAAACTGGTATAGCATTGCTTCTTTCATGTTCTCTTGGCCAAAATAGAGTACACTCAAGTTCAAAATGATGGCCAAATAATATTATGAGCACTTTTAATCAGCCAGAATATTAACATAGTAAAGATAGAGTTTCAGTAGCTTATTTAAAAGAATCTTCACTATTGTAAATAGGAAAACGATGGCTGCATGTCCTTGAAGGCTTGAGAATTAAAAAGACAGATTACCTGAAGAAGGTAAAGTTTGATGAGGCTATTAAGCTTTTCTTTGGCACTAGATAGATCTGGGTTGATATCCTGGTGTTGGGGAAGAAGAAATATTCTTCTACCATTCTAAGTTTTTATAACTGGTCTAAGAATTAAATTGACATTAGACAGAATAACTGGAGAAAATCAAACAAACATTAATAACATATATACGTGGGAAAGATGCAGGAAAACTGAGTAACTTGCCAAAATAGCTGAAACCCTCATTTTATTTTTATTTTTATTTATTTATTTATTTATTTTATTTTATTTATTTTTGTTTCTGTTTTTTAGGTCCGCACCCTTGGCATATGGAAGTTCCCAGCCTAGGGGTTGAATCAGAGCCTATACCACAGCCATAGCAATGCGGGATCCCAGCCACATCTGTGACCCCCACCACAGCTCATGGCAATGGAGGATCCTTAACCCACTGATCGAGGTCAGGGATCAAACCTCCATCCTTATGAATCTTTTAGTTGGGTTCATTATCGCTGAGCCGAGAGGAGAACTCCTGAAACCCTCACTTTAAATATCATCTTCATCTAAAGACAAAAGAGGATATTGGGGGTAGTGGTTTGGGATGAAGGCCAATGACATGGAGATGGAAAAACAGATGGTTGGTAAACATATATTTGCTTGCCTAGGCAGGGACATTGGGACATAGAGAGGAACTGTAATAAACAGTCTTTTCTAGTTTCCTCCTGGTCGACACATCTGGTTCCTCTGTTACCTATGGTGATGGCTATCTTACTTGAGCAGGTCATCTATCTACTTTCTTCAGGCAGTTAGGGGAAAGGTCAAAGATTCTTCCTGAGTTCTTCCTGAGCCTTGATTGTTTTCAGCTCAAAATAATCCACATGTCAAAAAGACATTTTGGGGTGGCAAATTTTGCTCCCTATACTGGCTCTGCCATTTGCTAGGTCTTTGAATTAGAAAAGTTACTTAACATTTCACTCAGTTTTCTCATCTGCAAAATGATGATGGTAAAACCTATTTATGAGATTAAATATAAGTTATAGTCATCTTTGTTAAGACATAGCACTATACATTAGCAATCATTCAATATCTTGTATGGTTATTATAGTTGAAATTTTGGTAGGTTGGTAGTAAAATTCCAGCCAATTCAGTGCAGAAGTGTAGCAATAAAATGAAAGCATCATCAAGAACAACAAAATAAGTTTTATCTTTTAACTGATTTGATAAATGTCAACAATCAAATCTACCATTCTACTTAATTGTAAACAATGGATTGTGTCATTCAGTGTAAAATTCTATATGATTAATGAGTTTAAGAGCTAGTAATATAAATTTTTGAGGATGTTAAAAATTAAACTATAGGATTTCCTGCCATGGCCCAGAGGAAGCCAATCTGACTAGGAACCATGAGGTTGCGGGTTCAATCCCCGGCCTCGCTCAGTGGGTTAAGGATCTGGCATTGCCCTGAGCTGTGGTGTGTGTCACAGATGCTGCTCGGATCTGGCATTGCTGTGGCTATGGTGTAGGCCGGCAGCAACAGCTCTGATTAGACTCCTAGCCTGGGAACCTCCATATGCTGAGGTGTGGTCCTAAATAGACAAAAAAAAAAAAAAAAAAAAAAAAAAAAAGACCACGAAAATTAAACTATCTATTATAGAAGCTACTATTTGGTAATGAAATAATACTTTAAAATTATATTGAATAGAATAGGTCATAAGATTTATTTGTAAAAGTGGAACTGTTTTGAAGGTATCATTTTCTATGAGGCAGATACTGAAGAAGAGGCTAAGCCGTTCCTTAATACCAAGATAAAAAATCTTTAGGAATCTTCCAGGATGCATTAATAGCATTCTTTAAATAATATACATAAGAAAACAGATCAATATAATCCTTTCAAGCATTAAGATTCTAGTGATAAACTTTTTCAGAAGTTTTAAAAACTACTTTCCAAACTTAATTTACATAGAAACATTTTAAAATCCCACTTAACCCTAACCTAATGTTAATTCATTCCCTCAAGAGTAAACTTGGTGCAACCCAAAGTAGTTGTTATGAGGAAGCACTTACTCTGATTAAACTCTCTTAAATGTTTTCATAGAATCTACTTTATTGGAAAACAATATTCCAAGAAATGGCCTAAATGTTCCTTTTGCTAATGCCACTTGAACACTGTTGGTCCTGAAGGAAAAACTTAGAGATATAAAAGTTAATTAGATATGGCACATGCAAATGATTACGATTACTTAATTAGCAGTATTCCTTAAATTGGCACAATATGTAACCAAATATCTGTCCTAATGTCTTTGTTATTAATCAATTCTTAATGTAAACAATTCAAAGCTCTTGTTTTGTAATGTTCATTATAAATAGTCCCTGGGGGAATCACAACTTTATTTCATTAAAACTCCTGCCTGCTGCTAATTGCTGCTAGGAAAACATGCACAAATTAATTGTGTTTTAGGAGCCAGTGATGTAAATTTATAAGCTTCTGCATTGATTGGGGAACTGATATATTGTAGATCATTCCTTCCCACGGTGATAGATGGAATACAGTAGTTGGCAACACTGACCTGTTTTAAATCAATAACACCGGGTTAGTAAGTCTTACTACTACAGGGGTTAAAATAAAATTGTTTGAAAATGCTGTGTTTATCATGCCAGCTGGGACAAAATACAAATTTAGGTTTTGGGAGATTAATTTGTAAGTTTTAATGACTTTTCTCGTCTGAAACAATCATTAGTCTTTAGCAAGGATGATTGATGAACATTAATTTGGTTAGTATTTTTTAAAGAGATACTGAAATTTAAAAATAAAAATTCACAAATAAATACATCCTGCTTGCTGTCCATTCCTTCCTAATCTTGTTACAAATCACCTGTCCAACATGTCCTACAAGAGATGAATTTAAAACCCAAAATATTATGATGCTGGACTAAAGGGAACAAACCACATTGACTTTCAAGTGCCAACTCATACCAATGAGAAGAAACCTGTTTATGTTCTCAGCTGATTGCTGATGTCTTAGCTTATGGTTTCCACAATATTTCAAAATAATAAGACCAGCTGTCAACAGGGGAAATGAACAGTAACAACATAGGCAGATATATCATCATACTTTGATGAAATTGGATTTGTTTAACATGTTTTTATTGGTCTTGGATGGTACTGTATCTCTGACTTTTTTTTTCACTACTATTTTATTTTTTCAATTGTTTGATAATTAAAGTTATACCTTTCACTAAGCTTTTCCTTGTACTAATCCATACAATAATGGGGTGAAACTGGTTACATACATTTCCTGAAATCTATGCTAAAAATTCTCTTGCAGTCTATGAAAAACCAAAGCACACAAAAATTGGATTCATACATATCCTACCTCAATCAAAATTGGGGAGATGGGCAAATCTTTAAAGGCTATCAAACACATTATATAAATATTTTACCGAAGTAAGATGTGAGATAAAATACAACTGTTTTTGTCTATCTGTAGAAATATTTCAGATAGAAAAAAATAGCCATTTTGACAATTAATTTAATACACTTAATTTTTAAAATTCTTGAACACATACATAGCTCAAAAAAATCAAAAGCATAAGAAAGTTATGTGAACAGTATTCCTCTATATCTCATCTTCCCAGGGTTTTCTTTCCATCTGACTAGGACAGAGATGCTAAATGTACTATAATATAGCTTTCTTTTCGTCCTGCCAGTATATGTTTCCAAATCAATGTAGTATGAGGGTTTCCTGATTTTCTTTGGATACTTTATAGATAAACCAAAACTTATATAAACAGTGCTCTATTGATTAGCCTTAATGTCCTATATTTATGCCTTATGTTATTATGGTGAATGTTAATAATGATTTTGTACATATTATTTATTTTGCATGTATATGAATATTTCTCTAAGAAAAACCCCCTAAATTGGAAACTCCAGTTTAAAAGATATCTATATTTTTCTTCCTGGTAGATATTTTCACATCATTACAAAAGTAGCATACCAATTAGCATTGTATGAGATTATCTACTTTCTCCACATTTTCCCTAGACCAAGTGTCTCCTAACTTGGAGTTGTGACAATTTGATAAATACTGTTATCTCTGGAGAGTTTAAGCATACATTTTTCTAGTTATTAATCATAATGAATAATTTTTAAATGTTTAAAAGCCATGTTTAATCCTACTTATCCCCAACAACACACTTTTTTTGTGTGTGAATTATTCATTCATTTTCTTTGCCCATTTCTTTTGATCTCCTTCTTGGATTTTTTTCTTTATAATTTCTACTGGGACTTTATACATTAAAAAAGATGAGTCTTTTTCATATGAGGTCCAAACATTTTTCCGATTTGTATATATTTATTATTCTTATGTTTGCCTTGCTATTTTGAAGGGTTAGGTTTTTTAAAATCAATTACCGAGGGAGTTCCTGTCATGGCTCAGCGGAAACAAATCTGACTGTGTCCATGAGGATGAGGGTTCGATCCCTGGCCCTGCTCAGAGGGTTAAGGATTCGGTGATGCCATGAGCTATGGTGTAGGTTACAGATGCGGCTTGGATCCCACGTTGCTGTGGCTGTGTAGGCAAGTGTCTAAAGCTCCAATTCGAACCCTAGCCTCAGAAATTCCATATGCCTCAGGTGCGGCCCTAAAAAGCAAATGAATCAATTTTTGATGTACAGTTAAATAAATTTTTTTATCAAACATATAATCACCATAAAAATCAAGGTATAAAACATTTCAGTTACTCTATAAAGTTCTTTTTTGCCCATTTTAGAAATATGCTTATCTCTGACTCTAAACAAAGGTTTTTCTATCACTATAGATTAGTTTTGCCTGTTTCAGAATATCACAGAAATGGAATCATACCGTAGGCCTTCTTTTATTTTTGGCTTCATTTGATTAACATAATGTTTTTATTATTCACTCATCTTGTTATATATATATCAGTAAGCTTTTATTTGATTTTTTTGTTTTTTATTCACTTCTTGTTTCTGAGCAGTATTTCATTATATGGAAAGGCCAAAATTTGCTTATCCAGTCACCTGTTTGTGGACTTTTAGGTTCTTTCCAGGTCCTAAGTATTCTCAGTAATCTTCTCTAGATATTTATGCAAAAAAATTTAGGATATAAATATTTTATTTCAAGTAAATATCTAAGAGTGCAATATTTATTAAATATTTATAAATATTTTATTTATTTCAAGTAAATATCTAGGAGTGCAATTCTTGTGTCAAATAGTAAGTGTATTTTAACTTTCTAAGGAAATATCAGCAGTGTCCAAAGTGACAGAATCACCAGTAATGTATGAAAGTCCCACACATTGGTATGGTATAGTATGGTATGTTCCACAGAAACAGGCTCACAGACTTTGAAAACAAACTTATGTTTGCCAAAGGGGATAGATGTGGGTGAGTGGTGGACTAAAGTTTTGGGACTGGCAGTTTAAAAAAAAATTAGCCATTATCTTGCAAATCCAAATAACCATGAGGTACCCCCTTACACCAACCAGGATGGCCATCATCAAAAAATCTACAGACAATAAATGCTGGAGAGCATGTGCAGAAAAAGAAACTTCTACATTGTTGGTGGGTAGGCAAATTGGTGCAAATGCTATTGAAGACAGTATGGAATTTCTTTAAAATATTAAATCTAGAACTACCATATATTCCAGCAATCATACTCCTGGGCATATATCTGGAAAAACCCACAATTTGAGAAGATACATATATTCCAATGTTCACTTCAGCTCTATTCACAATAGCCAAGACATTGAAGCAACCTAAATGTTCATTGATAGAGGAATGGATAAAGAAGATTTGGTACATATATACAATGGAATATTACTCAGCCATAAAAAGAATGAAATAAAGCCATTTATGGCAACATAGATGGACCTAGAGATTATCATACTAAGTGAAGTTAGTCAGATGGTGAAAGACAAATATCATATGATATAACTTATATGTGGAATCTAAAAAAAGCATACAATGAACTTATTTGCAGAATAGAAACAGGCTCACAGCCTTTGAAAACAAACTTATGGTTTCCAGTGGGGACAGGTGCAGGGAATGGGTGGACAAAGTGTTTGAGATTGGCATGTGCACACTGTGAGACCTGCTATATAGCACAGGGCACTCTACCCAGTGTTCTGTGATAATCTATATGGGAAAAGAACCTGAAAAAGAATGGATGTGTATATTCATATAAATGAATCATTCTGTTGTACACAGAAATTACCACAACCTTGTAAATCAAATATACCTCAGTAAAACTTAAAAAAATGAAAAAAAATTGCCACTTACATGGGTAGGTAGTGATACGTTATTTTTTTAAATTTATGTTATCAGATGATTTTGATGTTGGCCTCTTTCATGTACTTATTAGCTATTCCTATATCTTCCTTGTAACATCTCTATTCATCTTTTGTGATTTTTATTAATTACTTGTTTTCTTATTTAGATATAATAGCTCTTTACTTTTCTGAAAGTAAGTCCCATGTCATTGATGTATATATCCAATAAATTGACTTTTTCATTTTCTTATCAACATTTTTTTGAAAAGTAGAGATGTCAATTTTTATGAAGCTTAATTTATCATTCTCTTTTGCGTATCATGCTTTTCCATGTGTCATTTCTAAGAGCTCTGCTTGAAAAAAAATTACTCTGTTCATTTTTCTACATTGTGTTTTTACTTTCTAGAAATGGTGTATTCGAATGTTTAATTTCACTTCTTACTATTTTCACTAAATATTCTAATTCTAGTACCTACTATTGTTACTCTGCATATGCTGAATCTGTGACTTTTAGCTGTGTAACATTTTATGTGGTGCCTCCACGGCAAACTCCCTACTGATGAGAGGGTTGCCTTGTACTCATGCTGGACCTTCATTTCCCAGACCTCAAACCTCTGTCTATAGCAGACTAGTTAGAACTCTACATATGCTAAATCCCATTAGTATTCATGCCGCCCTTAAATTGGAACTGAAGGCCCACATACCTATCTGACTCTACCTCTAACTCTCAGAGCTGTGCTGATACTTCCTACCTTGAAATTAACACAATATTTCATCATCTCCTTTACTGCTAATTGTGTCACTCCCCAGAAGAAGCCACACATTCCTAGGATTCGCATCCTAGATTATAAATCCTAGCATTCATATCATGAATTCTAATTTCCTTCTGGCTCTTTTCACCCTTTATTTTGTCCCCACATTTCATAACATTTCTAGAAGCCCTTTCTTGCCTTTCAAGCAAATAGTCCAACAACAGCAGAAAACCTTATATCTTCATCACCTTCTCTGAAAGTTTTTTTACTTCCTTAACCTGGAATCTCTGATCTCTTTTAAGGACACTAATTACCCTGTAGCCTTTTAAAATTGCAGTGAATTTTTTTTTTTTCCCTCCATAGCCATGAGCCTTGAAGTGAGCTAGGAGTCTTTCTTGCTTCATATTCTCACTTCCAAACTACTCTTCCTCCTTCTCCTACAAATACTCCCAGTACTGACTCTGTGTTGGTACAATGATTCAACTACTGCTTTTCTTTGAGTCATTCACACTCACAAAGTCATCTCTCTCATTCTTCAAGGCTTTAACTCCTGTCTTACTAGCCGACTCCTCACCACTACTCACGTCTTAATTCCTGACCATTTCTGTAACTGGAGTTAGGATCACACCGATACCTTGGCCTGTATTTCCTTGAACTTCTTTCCTTATTCTTGTCTTCACCCCGACCTCAGCCAGTAGGTCACTGAATATGCTCCATTACTAACATCTGCAAGCCCCCACCCCTGCCCCATGCACTCAATTTCATTTACTGATGAGCAAGTCCTTTCTTATCAAGCGAACTAACCCCTCTGGCACAAGATTCTGGTTATCTTTCAACCCCACAGAGACTGCCAATCCATTAATTCTACCAACCTTTCCTGCTCCCTCAGCCTCCTCCTGTATTTAACTCCCTCCACAAGAAATCATACACATTGTAACCCCTCCCCATACATGCCTTCAATTCCTTTGCACCTCTCCCACTTTCTTGTGGCTCCAACCTGGTTAAATTGAATGTTCCTTTCTCTTTACAATTATCTGCTCCAGTGTGATCTACTTGAGACCTTTTGAACTGAAACACTTTCCCCAGGTATCTATAAAGGTTGCCCCTTTTCCTTCTGACTAGACAAAAGTGTTACCTCCTTAAGGCCTGCCCTTTGCCATTTTAAAATATGGCATCACTCCTTCTTCACCCTTGGGTTTCCTGTTCTCGGCTTCCTAGTCTGCTGTATTTCCCTTCACAAGAGTTGCACTTTCTAAGACACTCTTCATTTCTTTATACTGTTCTCTTTTCCCTACCGTCTTAGACATGGAATAAAATGTGAGCTCTAACCACCATAGTCTAGAATTTTGTTTTGTTTTGTTTTGTTTTTCATGGAGGCATTCTCACTTCCTAGAACAATATTTGGTTCATAGAATTGACTTAATAAATATGAAGCCATATGTTCAATAAATGAATGAACAAATGCAAACTGCCCCCCAGTAACTGGTTTTTGTAGCACAGATAGGCCTGACTTGGGCACAAATGTCTCTTTATCCTTCTAGGTATTTGTGAGAATTTTCACGTGTTTTCATAAAGCTGAAAGAACTCCTAAATGGAGAGATCAGTACTAAAACCTCATATATAGATTAGTTTTTTCCATTGCCCTATCTAGCCTCAGAGCAAATTTACTTTCATCTGATGATTAGCGGTGAAAATATCTGCCCTCCAGAATTTGTGATATGTTGTACTTCTATTAAAATGATGTTCACATATATATTTATTATAAATATAGTAGAGACCGAATAAGAAAAAAAAAAAAACCTTATGATTCCGTATCTTAAATTTTCTATAATGGAGAATGGATAATAATACAAAATGATTCAATTCATTCCTAAGCAACATTTTAAAAGGAGAGATAACTTTGTGAAATAAAGAAAGAAAGATGATTTGCTATAATCACCCTATTGGAATTTTAATAAGCTCTTGGAAGCAAAGGGAATTTCTTTTTAAATTAAAAAGAATATTGTTTGTCTATCTTCTATAGCAAGGTGCTGTGTTGCAGCAAGTTACTTTGTTACACAATGTTCAAAATAATACAACCAACCACTATTACAGATATAATATCTAGATTACACAAGGTTCTATACTCCAGAAAATTTACATTCTTGAACCTATGTGTGTAGATTTCTTTTTTACATATTTACATGTTATATAGCCTATTTGAGGGTGATTTCATAGCCGTTTGATTTATGTTTAACATAACTTCATATTCATTTTGTACATTTCTCTCCACATTACTAATTAAGACATGTGAATGGCTACCCTAATAGGCATTAAATTAGCAAGAAGTATTCAAACATCTTAATAGAAACTCAAAAATATTCGGAGTTCCCCTTGTGGCTTAGTGGGTTAAAGACATGATGATGTCTCTGTGAGAATTTGAGTTCCATCCTTAGCCTCGCTCAGTGGGTTAAGGATCCAGTGTTGCTGCAAGCTGTGGTGTATGTCACAGATGAGGCTCAGGTCTGGCGTTGCTGTGGCTGTGGCATAAACTAGCAGGTACAGCTCTAATTCTACCCCTCACCTGGGAACCTCCATATGCCACAGGTGCAGCAGTTAAAAAAAAAAAGAGAGAGAGAGAGAGAGAAGAAACTCAACATATTCAACTATGTTAACTTCAGTGATTCAAGTAGCACTATATTTTTTTTCCTTATGAGTCTTAAAAAATTTTGATAGAATATTCAGAAAACCACATGTATTTCCTAAAACCTTTGCAGATGTTCATCTTCCTGGCAGCATTTCCTCTTGCACAAATTGAAAAGGATATTTAATTTTAAAATACAAAATAAGAATCTCACAATAACATCCTCTTAATAACAAAGGAGAGAAAACTGGTAATATTTTCTCCAGTATTTTTTTGTTTACTGCCTGATTAATGAATGCAACCATGATGCCTAACTGCTTCCTAGAATGTAGAAAAAATAACAAACCTTTTTTTTTTCTTTCATAAAGATGGATCAGTTCAAGTTACCAGCTTAAGATATCAACTGCAGGATATATAAGTAAGGGGTAGTTGAAGTAAATAAATAGACCTTGAAAAATAGATAAATCATATTTATGATCATTAAGATTTAGGAAATATGTTAATTTTGATAATCTCAGACTAATTGGATTGGCACTATATGAGAACTGGAGGAGTGACACAAACTTAACTTACTATTGGGTTAAACATTGGCTAATAATTCTTAAAGTATCTTGAAGTGTGAGAAATTGAATAATCCCCCCAATATATTGAGATCCTCATCCCTACAACCTGTAAATAAGACCACGTGACCAAAGTAGATGAAAACAGAGGGCAGCAGAGTCAGATAGAGATGGGCTTCTCTGCTTGCCTCGATGTTGAAAGCATGGGCCATGCTCTTCACTTCCCTCACATGCCTGTGTCACAGCATCTAGTCACTGTCATTTGGGAAGTCATACCTTATTGTTTGCTACTATGGCAGGGAGAAATTTGGAGGACTAACCTCACTTGTTGAAAGCCTGATTTTACTACAGAAAACATCTAGAATGATTTTAATTCCAGTTTGAAGACTTCTCTGGGATTTTTTTTTTCCATTTCTGAATACTTGAGAATGATGTGGTTCAGGATATGCTACCCCAAAATAAGGCACATTGGTGTGTTGAATCTTTTAAGCTGAAAGAGTTTGAGAAAACAGCAGAAGCAGCAAGGTAACTGACCTCCTCTTTCTTCTCCCTTCTTTCCTGAAAGAGGTCATAAAACTGTCATGTGAGAGGTGTCCTCTCTGTGCTCAGAGGAAAGTGGCACCAGAATCTCTGAAGACAAAGTGATGCCCAAAAGAATCCTTACAGATCATCTTGCTTAGTTTCCCTGGATTGCAGTAATTCCCCATACTACTTAACCTATCTTATTCCTCTACCATTGCCCATGCCTCATCAACCTAGTGTAAAAATACCTAGGTCTGTTTCTTTGGGTCTTTATGTTGTTAAGTCTCCATGTCACATGAAATTTATATTAAACTTGAATGATTTTCTCCTGTTAGTCTGTCTTAGTCAGTTTAATATTCAGAGCCAGCCAGGGACACTAAGAGGGTCCAGGGGGAGTTCCCTTTGTGGCTCAGTAGTTAACGAACCCGACTAAGATCCATGACATTGCAGGTTCGATCCCTGGCCTTGCTCAGTGGGTTAACAATCTGGCATTGCCATGATCTGTGGTGTAGGTCACAGATGCAGCTTGTATCTGGCATTGCTGTGGTTGTGGTGTAGGCCGGCAGCTGTAGCTCCAATTCAACCCCCAGCCAGGGAACTTCTATGTGCCATGAATGCGGCCCTAAAAAACAGGGGAAAAAAAGGAAAGAGAGAGAGAGAGAGAGAGAGAGAGAGAGAGAGAGAGAGAAAGCAATCCAGGAACTTTTTTTCTCCTATAAGAATAAAAAGTAGGAAGTACCTGTAGACCCCTCATGCTGGGTAAAGAGCTATACTCTTGTTATACATGCTTATTCATAAGAAATAAAAATGACAGTGTACTTCAGAATTAAGAACAATTTTATCATTCACCTTCTGTTTCCTAAGAAGATTTTAATAGAACTTTAATGTCACTAATTATTTCCACTTCCATCTTCATAATTTCATTGTGAAAGTTTCAGTACCTGAGCCTCATTAAATATCAAAATATGAAAATAATAAGTCATTTATGACCATTTCTCAGCAGAAGGGAAAAATATCCAAAGTTGCTATCCTCAGGATGCTTCTACTTTAGTCAGGGTAGACGAACAAGAAGGAAACAAATAGAGCACAGTGTGGGAGGAGCTAGTAAATACTATAAGGAAAAATAAGGTACAGCATAATAGAAGCTTCTAATTTTTCACCCAAACTGGAATTGCATTCTTTTACCTGAGAAAGTGGCTACACTGTATCAGCCAGCCTCCAGCTGAGGTTGACCTGTCCTCATATGATGGAGTTTCATTCCCTGATATGTGAGCAGAAGTTAGATGTGCAGATTTCATGTTTGTCGCATTAAAAACAAAAACAAAATCACTGTTCACCCTTTGTTTGCATGTTTTTCATCTTCTGTCCAGCAGTGACAGAGATGATCCAAGAAAGCTTTTTATTAATTTTATTTTTGAATATTCACACAGATTTGGTAAAAAAAAAAAAAAAGCTATAACATTTTTAATTTATAGGAAAAAGAGAAGGGAAGCAGACACCAGAAATAAGAGAGGCTACAACTCTATTATCTGTAAAAAGGTCATCACACCAAAAACCTATAAAAATGAAAAGACAGAGAGCTATAACTCAGATGAGGGAGAATGGAAAAACCCCAGAAAATCAGTTAAGTGATGAGGAGACTCTCAGCCTCTGGGAAAAAGACTTTAGACTGTTGATGCTGAAGATGATGTAAGACATTGGAAATAAACTGGAGGCAAAGATGGATAACTTGCAGGAAACACTGAGCAAAGAGATACAAGATATAAAACTTAAACAAGAAGAGATGCAAAATACAATAACTGAAATAAAAAATTCACTAGAGGCAGCTAACAGCAGATACAGGAGGGAGAAGAACAAATAAGCAAGGTGGAGGACAGATTAGAAGAAATTACGAATGTGGAACAGAAAAGAGAAAAAAGACTGAAAACAAATGAAGAGAGTCTCAGAGAACTCTGGGACAATGTTAAATGCACCAATATCCATATTATAGGGGTGCCAGAAGGAGAAGAGAGAGAGAAGGGGACAGAAAAAATATTCCAAGAAATAATAGCTGAAAACTTCCCTAACATGGGAAAGGAACCACTCACTCAAATCCAGGAAGCACAACGAGTACCATACAAAATAAACCCAAGGAGGAATACCCTGAGACACATATTAATCAAACTGACCAAAATTAAATACAAAGAGAAAATCTTGAAAGCAGCTAGGGAAAAGAAACAAATAACATACAAGGGAACCCCAATAAGGTTATCAGCAGATTTTTCAGCAGAACTCTGCAGGCCAGAAGGGAGTGGCATGATATGCTTAATGTAATGAAAGGAAAAAATCTCCAACCAAGATTACTCTACCCAGCAAGGGTCTCATTCAGATTTGAAGAAGAAATCAAAACCTTCACAGATAAGCAAAAGCTGAGAGAATATAGCAACACTAAACCAGCCTTACAACAAATACTAAAGGAACTTCTCTAGGCAGAAAAGGAAAAAGAATCCTGTCTATTGTATTGATAATTGAAGATCTAATGTGGAAGATTAATTATATTATTCTACTATAAGCATTTAATATTATATTTTTCCTGCTAAACACTGCTTTAGCTGCATCCCATAAATTTTTATATGTATTTCTTATTCAATACAAATATATACATTTTTAATTCCCTTTGAGTGTTCCTCTCATACAAATCTGTTAATTGCTAAATATTTGATGGGGTTTCCAGATATTATTCTGCTATTGATTTTAGTTTTATCCACTATTATCTGAGATAATCCTTTGTATGATTTCCATTTCTAAAAGTCTGTTGTTTTATGACCCAGGATGTGGTCTACTTTGGTGTGTGTTTCACAGGCACTTGATAGGAATGTTTAATTTGTTGTTGCTGAGGGGAGTATTGTATAATTTTGATCAAGTTTTACAGAGAGGTTTTTCAGGTCTCCTATATCTCACTGATTTCCGGTCTACTCTTTTGATCAATTAGTGAAAGAAGAATATTGAAGTCTCTAATTATGATTGTGTATATTTCATTTTTTTCTTTTCTTTTATCAGATTTGCTTCTCATATTTTGAAGCTCTGCTTTTGCATGAACATGCATTGAGGATTTTTAAATCATATTTGGTAACTGACTACTTATAGTGTAATGTCCCTCTTTATCCTTGATAATATTCCTTGTTCTGAAGTCTGCTTCATCTTATAATAACAGAGGTATTTCAGCTTACTTTTCATTAACATGTACACAGCATATGTATAAGGGGTTTGAGGGATGTGGGAACTGATCAAGAAGAAAGATATGGCCATGTGGTGGCAGTTTTACTGGGTGACACTTTGATAGGTTTGTGTTATGTGGGGCCAGGGAAGCCCTTCACAGCAAGAATCTGTCCAGAGGCTCCTGTGGAGTTGTTACTCAGAAGGGGAGGAAAGCAGAAGAACTCTCAGGAGAGAAGGAGCTTACCTGTCAATATGACAACATGTCAGAGAGCTTCAGAAGGGCAGCAGTGGCTTGGAGTCTTGTCCTGTCTGTTGCTAGAGGTGAGGTTTTATGAGTATGCAAAGAGGGCAGATTCCAAATGACTAAAAATCTGCTGGTTTGGGCTATTTTTAAAGTAATTGGATGTGTAAATATTTCAGTTTGGCACCAGATGGCTTTTGAGCAAATGGATCACAGCCTGCAGTGAAGAAATAAATAACCTAGGAGCCAATATCCAGAAGCCATTTTTTTGTATCATTTATATATCTGTACATCCCCAGATTATAGTTGTTTTATAATCTAAAGTGTATATTGCTTTTTAGTATTTGATTCTAGATCCAGGGATAAAGCATTTCCAAAATCCAGAATCCTTCAAGAGCAAAAACTTGGATTTCAAAACTCAGTCACATCTAGCTTGCCTTTTTAGTTAGAAAAGCCAGGAGGATAGGTCATAAAAGGAAAGGACTTGGATTTGCTCCATCTGTTCAGTCAGCAGAGTGACAAGGTGGTGCCTTTGGTTCATGGCCCTTACCACCTGTAAAACTTGGTGATTCTTTTCTGCCCACATGTACCAAGAAGTGTCAAAGGTGCACAGACCCATTTCTCATCTAGTTCTTGAACTAGATCCCTAAGGACTTCCTGGATCTCAGGGTGAGAGGGAGGACATGTGCTTTCTCTTCAAGGAAAGAATTGGCCTTTCCTTCTGGGCCCTTTTGCCTTTCCTGTTTTTATTAATTTTTGTGTGGTCACCAGCAATGAAGGTAAGTGATGCCAGCTCCCCTGTGATGGCACCAAGTTGCTTATTTCTCTACGGGGCACCAGGGCTCTTCCTCAAGGTCCCTCTTCTGTATCCTCTCACTGGATGCTCCCTCTATCGCATCTCCCCCAAGAGTTAGGACTCCATCCTCCTCATTCTCATGAGAAGCTGCTATAAGCAGGGTCACCACAAGGCTCGTGGGTAGCAGAACTCTTTCAGGGCAATAGCCATCTCCTGTGGAGTCTGGAAAGAGGAGGGATATAAGCATCTTTGCCTCTAGTTGCTTTAAATAATGCTTTACCTGGCTTAGCCCAAGGATGACGGTCTTGATGTTCACCTGGAAAGGGCTTAGCATGACTCTTTCTAACAGCACATACAAGAACGACAGCAGCAAAGCCATGCTCACTGTTTACAAAGGCGCCTCTGCTAGCTGTGCTTGGGTGATGACCTCAGCCCTGCCATCTATGCCTTAGGGTTCCTTTAACTGCCATTATGGCTCCTAGGGAGGCGACATCCTCGTCTCAGAGAACCTCAATTTGCCAACCAGGCCAAAAGGAGCTCATCCAACTATAGCCTATTATGAGATCAGGAACAGTTCATCCTTGGTCCAGAAGCATGCACTCTTCCCCTTTCTCTATTTAGGCCCATAGGTTTTATAATATCCAGGAGCTGCCTAGTGCAGATCTATAAAACAAAGTCCACTGTGGGTAGTTTGAAGTTGTTTCAAAAGGCCAAGATAAAAGTCTGGGAAAGTTAAATGTTGATGAAATCTGGATCCATGTTTGAAATATTCTAATAACAATAGGAGTTCCCGTCGTGGCGCAGTGGTTAACGAATCCGACTAGGAACCATGAGGTCGCGGGTTCGATCCCTGCCCTTGCTCAGTGGGTTAACGATCCGGCGTTGCCGTGAGCTGTGGTGTAGGTTGCAGACGTGGCTCGGATCCAGCGTTGCTGTGGCTCTGGCGTAGGCCGGTAGCTACAGCTCCGATTCAACCCCTAGCCTGGGAACCTCCATATGCCGCGGGAGCGGCCCAAGAAATAGCAACAACAACAACAACAAAAAAAAAAAAAAAAAAAAAAAAAAAAAAGAAATATTCTAATAACAATAATGACTAAAATATGTGATGAGTTTCATTTCTAGGAAGTTTGTCAGGAAGTTGCAGAGAGGTTCATTATCTTGATTGCTTAATCAAATTTACCTGAAAAAAAGTTCTTTACAATACCAGTTCTACTAATGTGCACATAATTTATATCAGACTTCAAATTATATTATAATGTAACAGCTATAAAGACAGTAATTGTAAATAACACATTCATGCTGGAAAAAAATATACATTTTTCCCCCAATATTATTTTTCTTTAATGTTGGCTTTACAGTGTTTTCCTTTTGCTGTTGTCTTGTATTTTTACTACCTAATTATTTTATAAGAAACAAAAACTCCTTTTATAATTAGAAAGTCTAGACAGATACAAAATGTGAAGTTATCCTGTCTTACTAACTAAAAGGTTATATATAATGTACTATGCATATAAAAGATATTATTCTATTTGCTTTGAGTATTATGACAAAAGAATATACTTATTTTAAAAGGGTTTTGTGAAACATTGTGCATGTTAGAAATTCTCTTGAAATTAATAAAGTTTGCAAATCTGAAATGCAACCAAAGTAACGAATACGTGTATCACACTTACTAAGGACTAGGTCAAGTCTATGTACTTCATTTTCTCAGCAACCCTGTGATGGGGGTACTACTTTTTTCCCCCCTTTTACATTATTGAGAAACTGAGGCACAGAGAATTAGAATAACTTGCTCAAGGTCATACAGCAATAGAAGAATGGATCTGTTTTCGGAGTCAGTCTGTTTTTGAGTAGTTATGATTTTAGTTATTCCCCCAAATTAACTCTCCATAACAAACATAATGATTATGAACATTTGTATTGTGACTAATACATTTACATAACAATTGCATATAAACCATCTCTTGATTCTTAGAACTATTGAATGACTTTACTTTAAAATCAAAATGTAGGAGTTCCCATTGTGGCTCAGCAGTAATGAACCCGACTAGGATCCATGAGGACGCAGGTTCGATCCCTGGCCTCCCTCAGTGAGTTAAGAATCTGGGGTGGCCATGAGCTTTTGCAGATGTGGCTCAGTTCTGGTGTTGCTGTGGCTGTGGTGTAGGCTAGCAGATGCAGCTCCAATTCAAACCCTAGCTTGGGAAATTCCATATGCCCCACGTGCGGCCCTGAAAATTTTTTAAAAATTAAAAAAATTAAAAAATAAAATAATGTCTGGAATCTAACATATGGCACAAATGAACCTTTTCACAGAAAAGAAAATCACGGAAATGGAGAACTGACTTGTGGTTGCCAAGGGGGAGGGGGAGGGAGTGGGATGGACAGGGAGTCTGGGGTTAATAGATGCAAACTATTGCCTTTGGAATGGATAAGCACTGAGATCCTGCTGTATAGTACTGGGAACTATATCTAGTCACTTATGGTGGAGCATGACAACGTGAGGAAAAGGAATATGTATATATGTATGTGTTACTGGGTCACCTTGGTGTACAGTAGAAAATTGACAGAACACTATAAACCAGTTATAATGGAAAAAATCATTATAAAAAAGAAAATAAAAAATGAAAACAAAATAAAAATGTATTTTTTGGTTACCTTTATTGCTATGCCATGTACTGTTACTTGAAAGTATTAAAACTTACTATTGATAACAACCTATTTTTTGCAAATCTTTGAGGTGTTTATAACTGTGGGGGAGAAGTGATTTTCCTCTATCTTTCTAGGTTCCTCTGACTGGTCTAAGAATCAACTCGACTCGACACAAGACAGATTGACAGGGAAAAAAATCAAACAAAAGTTTACTAGCACGTACACATTGGGAGACCCAGGAGAACTGAGTAATTCACCATGGCTGAAACCTTCACCTTAAACACCAGCTTCAGCTAGAAACAAAGAGGATGCTGGGGGTAGTGGTTTGGCACTGTGAAGGGAAGGACAGCAATTGACAAGGAAATGGAAAAGCGTTTGGTAAAAGAATGTTTGCTGGGTGAGGCAGAGATAATGGGACACAGAGAGGAATTTTAATATACAGCCTTTGTGAATTCCTTCCTCTAGTTCAGAAGATAGCTAGCTATAGTGATGGTTGTCTTCCTGGAACCGACCCTCTCGCTACATTCTTCAGGCAGTTAGGGGAGAGGTCAGAGGTTCTTTTTGAGTCTTTGGGTCCCTGATTGTTTTCAACTCAAAATAATTTGCATGCCAAAGAAACATTTTGGGGTGGCAAGTTTTGTTCCCCTGCACAATATTGTAAATCATATTCACAACATTCTGAAAGTCAAAACAGCACTGTCCTTGCTTTCCAGATAAGATGTCTGAGTTTCAGCACATTTAGGAAACTTTGCTAAAAGCACACAGCTGCTGAGTGGGCTCGTGGAGACATGAACTCGATATTTATGAATCTGGCTTCAGTCCTTCCATGCTGTCTCAAAATAATCCAGGTTTTTATCCTTTGAGAACAATACTCAATTTAAATTGTCTTTTGGGCATCAGAGCTCTCTCTCTGAATTTGCTCAGGGGAAAACATAACTGTCGTCATCAAAGGTAAACTTGAAAAGTCATTATCTCCTTCACCATCCTCTCCCTACCTTCCACCATGAAGCTGTAGTCCAGAAAATATGGCATAAATAATACCCCCCATTTTTTTTAATATCTTTACATTCTCTCATTCTTATTCCAATTGCCTTTCAAAGTAATAGTGGAATACTCTCTGAGTACAAGTATCATATTATGTATTTCTTCTGACATTGAACACCAATCTTGTAGCCAAAACTCAACCTCCACCCACCAGTGCTGAACAGAAACACACAGGGAGAGTTTTGGTAAAGGGGGGAAAAAATCTTTTGTTGCTTTGCCAGGCAAAAGAGGCCACAGCAGGGCAATGCCTTAAGGACTGTGTCCTCCATTGGGAATAACGGTCAGGAGTTTAATAGTAAAAAGGAGAACAACAGGTTTTGAGACAGGAATCTGGATTGGGGCAGACATACATTCTTCTTTCTTTAGGGGAATCTTAAAAGTCATCAAAACTGAGTCAGGAGATCTCAGCATGATCATGATGGTGAACTTCTGGGTTATTGCCTAGAATAACAGTACTTGCAAAAAGGGCACACTGATCAAAGATTAGAACAAACTAGGCAATTTCCTGAAAAAACATTGTGTACTAACGATCTTTAACCCACAGGCAATTGTGCTCAGGGTGCCCAATCTTTAGTTTATCGGTTTTTGTGTTTAGGGTGCAAATAAGCCAAAGAGAAGGACAAGGAAGGACTCCAAACTCTTCAATTTTATCTATCTATCTATCTATCTATCTATCTATCTATCTATCTATCTATCTATCATCTATCTTTGTCCTTTTAGGGCCACACCCATGGCATATGGAAGTTCCCAGGCTAGGGGATGAATCAGAGTTTCAGCTGCCAGCCCTCACCACAGCCACAGTACTGCCGCATCTGAGCCACATCTGCAACCTACGCCATAGCTCACGGCAATGCCAGATCCTTAACCCATTGAGTGGGATCAGGGACCAAACCCGCATTCTCATGGATACCAGTCCGATTCATTGCCACTGAGCCACAACAGGAACTCTAGCCACAACAGGAACTTCACAAGCTGTTCAATTTTAAAGTATTCATTTCTAAAAGAAGCATAAGGAATATAATTTTTCTCTTAGGTGTATAAGATGCCTATGTCATTATGTGTATCCCTTGAGAGGGAAGCAGGATCCTGCCCCAAGGCTGTACTATTGCTGCTTGACTGCTCCTTCCTTGTCTTTGCATCCCCTTCCTTCCCTGATCAGCAACTGTCTGAACCTGCCCTTTGGAACTCAGGGAAGATCATGGAGGCTGAATGAGGCCCATTTCCTAAAACAAAAAATGTGGGGGCACAGAAGGCTTTTGTGCCCAGGAGCCCCACAGGGCCATGCTAGTTTACAATCTCTACTACAGCTAAGTCCTTGAGAAGTTGTCGGTAGTCTGGTTTTTTAAATATTATCATGTTTATATTAAGTAATTGAATTGTGAACATTTTAGAATGCACTTTGAACTTGTTTTCATTTATTATTATTTTTTTCATTGTATGCCGTTCTCATGTGAAAGAATGATTAAACACCAATTGGAGCCAGTTTCAGCAAGAGGTTTATTCTCCCATTACAGTGTGCAGCCACCTGCGACCATGACTTTTGGGTTAGAGCTCCTGAGGAACACTTGATAATTGAATTTGTGCTTATCAAATTGAAGTTTGAAAAATTTAGTGCTATTAGATTGATTTTTTTTTTTAAAGGAGTAAATGTAGATATATTAGAGTCCCAGTTGGAACCAAGCACTTTAAAAAATAGCCCCCGTGTCAAAACTTACTGTTCATGGGTAGGAAAATTCTGGTTTTGAAAAATCCAAATTATATAATTGTATTAATATATACATATATATTTTTACCAGTAGAGTATGTATATATGTGCTGACTTTTTAAAAATACAAAAATCTCTGTGTTATTTCACTTTGCTAATGAAAAATTTTTAAAAAAAGGAAAATCATAGCTAAGTGGCTACCAAATAAAGTCAAGGAACATCTTCATAATTTGGATCTTTGTAAATAAGTAAGAAATGGATTCTAGTTTACCTTCTAATACAGTGTAACAGTTTTAAGAATATGGATTCAAGAAATGAACTACCCAACTATTAAGCCCTGCTTAGCCACTTATTATCTATGTGATTTGGATAATACTTGTCATATTCTCTATGCTATGTGTTTCCTTTTTCTATAAAATAGGACTAATAAAAGTATCTTCTTGCATTTTTTAAGAAGATTAATAAAAAATATGCAAAACATGTGGAACACTTCCTGGCATATAATTAAGACTGTATAATTATTTGTTTTCTTAACTCTTTTGCTACCTGGTTTGAAGCCATAAATTCTACCCTAAATTACCATAACAAATTGGTTCACAATTATATTAGTGACAAAGGGAAACCTGTGCCTTTCTCTAAAATCAGGAATAAGTCTACAATATATACCACCATTGTTTTCATTCAGCATTACACAATAGGTACTACTCATTAGAGTAAGAAAAATTTTAATTAAAAAAATTAAAATGTGTATGGAGTTCCTGTCATGGCTCAGTTGTTTAACGAATCCGACTAGGAACCATGAGGTTGTGAGTTCGATTCCTGGCCTCACTCAGTGGGTTAAGGAGGCAGCGTTGCCGTGAGCTATGGTTTAGGTTGCAGACACGGCTTGGATCCCGCATTGCTGTGGCTCTGGCATAGGCCAGCAGTTACAGCTCCAATTGGACCCCTAGCCTGGGAACCTCCATATGCCATGGGTATGGCTCTAGAAAAATACAGAAAGGCCAATAAATAAAAAAGAAACATGTATAAGGATTGGAAAGAAATAAACTGTAGTTACTCACAGGTGATACGGATTTAAAGTCAATATTGCATATTCAATTCCATTTATGTGTAGGTATATAGTATAAAGAGAAATTTAAATATTTTTAAAAACATCATTTTTAATGAATAAGAAAAGTTAAGATAACCAGGAATAAATCTAACGTATTTTCAAGACCTAGAGGTGCACAATTACAAAAATTCTTTTTTTTTTTTTTTGTCTTTTTAGGGCTGCACTGGCAGCATATGGAAGTTTCCACACTAGGGGTTGAATCAGAGCTGCAGCTGCTGGCCCATGCTACAGCCACAGCAATGCCAGATCTGAGTCCTGACTGTGACCTACGCCACAGCTCACAGCAACACCGAATCCTTAACCCACTGAGCAGAAGCCAGGGATCGAATCCACATCCTCATGGATACTAGTCAGGTTCATTACCACCGAGCAATGACGGGAACTCCAGAAACAATCCTGACATTTATGAAAACCTAAATATTAATGGGCATGAAGATGAAATATTAATAAGATGTCAATTCTCTTCAAATGTAGTATAGGATGAAGCCATTTTCAATTAAAATCCCAAAGAATTTTGTGAAGAACTTTTCAACTTGGTTTTAATGATTATGTATTACTGTAGAAAAGGCCTCAAAATAGTTAATGCATTCCTGAAGGGGAAAGATTACATAGCAGTATTGTTAAAATATTTATTTTAAAATTTCACTAATCATGAAAGAGCTTACCAATATTTTGCTGTTATTGTAAAGAACAGTAGTAGGAGTGGGCATTCACTTTCTTGCCCAGCAGCCTTATCTGGTTCTCACAGAGCTCCAAATGACACTAGCCAGCATGTTGATTGGATGGGTGAACATCAAGTGGTCATACCTTATATGCCTATAAGTGCCAAAGAGTGGATTGTACGAAGTCTTTAGGGGCCTATGGTCAGGGGCATGGGGTGAAAATAAAGAGCGGCCATGAATTGCACTCCCTCTCATCAAGAAAATTCTTAGAGAATTTCTTTAGATTTTGGAAGCAGCAGAGGGCAAACTAGGGGATATGTGTTCAACCTACTTATCATGTGACTAAGAAGTCTGACAGTTTCAAATCACAGAGGTAAAGAGAATGTTGTAGCAGGTACAGGTTGCAATGCAAAATGTCTTCTATTTGTGCTTTAAGTCCCAGGAAACCAATATTGTTAGGATGCTGTGTGTGTTTCTGGTGGACCCAACAGCAGATTTCTTGGGAGGTTTATGGAGAAAGGTAATGCCATTTGTGACAAAAAGCATAACAAAACAACAAAATCAAGCTGTTCTCTTTTTGTAGAAAAACTCCTGGCATGCTCTGGGTTTCTGACCATGGGCTCTGCCTTTTCCATTTGGGGCTGGGTTTTATCAGATCTACTGAATGTAACCCAGAGGAACAAATAAGCAAGCAGTTTTACAGTGGAAATGGTGGAGTGAGAGTTGAACTGGACCAGATCCAGAAGGCATGAGTAAAATGACACGATTTTGCAGCCCAGAATTCCCTAATACTTATCCACATTAAACTGACATCTCTCTTTCAACTCACAACCTATGGCTTAATGGTGCTTTTCCGCACAAGATAGATCAGCACGCTCTGATGACACTAGCTGAAAAGAGACTGCTGCCAAACACCAATCAGGAGTGCCTCTAAAGGACAGTGGTAAAAAAGAAGTCCTCCCAGCACAGCGGTGAGTAATATGCTTTGCATTACATTTTCATGGGTTGAGAAGTGGTCTGGAGTATGGCTAATGTTGACGGACTTGAATAGATTTTCAGGGGCCTGGAAAAATTAGAAGAATGGAGGTAAGGGAATCAGAGGAAGAGGCATCTGGATTGATCTACAGGTGTTGCACAATTTATACCCATCAAATTGCATCCATCACAGAGAGAGCATTCAACAATCAGATGGAAAGAAAAAAAATTCTTGTTCATAAGCCTCCTTAGGTTTTATTTCATTTTATTTATTTATTTTGCTTTTCTTGTTTGTTTGTTTTTGTTTTTGCTTTTTAGGGTCTCACCAGCAACATGTGGATGTTCCCAGGCTGGATCCGAGCTGTGTCTGTGATCTATACCACAGCTCACAGCAACACCAGATCCTTAACCCACTGAGCAGGGCCAGGAAATGAACCCGAATCATCATGGATACCAGTTGGGTTTGTTAAAACTGAGCCACAGTGGGAACTTTCAAGTTTTACTCTTATAGATGTGGCAACAACCTAAGAAGATAACATTTGCCAAGCCACTAGTTGAACAGAAAGAGAAAAACCCCAGCAATTTATTTTTCTAGTTTCTAGAGCTTAACATTTACTTGGTCATTCACAAAATTATTTATTAATCAAGAGTATGTATGTGTGTAAATATTTATATTATACGTATGTGTGTGTAAATATGAAATTATTATAATTTCTTTATGTGCTTTAAGTATACTATGTTTATATTCCTTAGATGTGGATTTCACCTGGTTTATCAACTACTTATTAACTAATTTCAAAAATACTAGCATAGGGAGGAGGAGGCAAGATGGCAGAAGAGTAGGGGGACACGCTTACCCTCTCCCACAAACACAACAGAAAAAACCACATCTACAGGTTAAACAACTCACACAGAACCGCAGTCAATCACTGGCAGAAGAACCTAAACTCCAATAATGGCAAGAATCTCGTGACATTACTAGGTAAAACAAGAGAAAAGAGGAGAGTGAGAGAAGGTGAATCCAAACTGGATGGGCACTCCTGAAAGGGAACTGCAGAGGAGAAAGGGATCCCACACCCTGGAAAGTCACCTACTCGATGGAAAGATCAACCAAACCAGAGGAATCTCCAGATGCAGAGAAGAGTGTAGCAGTAAGTTGGAGTTCTGAAAAGCAGAGCAAGAACCGGACAGATCATCTGAACTACTGGCACAGTCACCAAAAATTGAGACGCTTGGGTGGGGGCTGGGCACCAAGACCTCGGCTCTGGAGGTTAATCCCTGGGAAAGGGCTGGGGTGGGTGGAGCGGAGACTGCTTGAGGGGTCTAGGAACCGGTCTGTCAAGTTTGACGGGGCAGAGACTGCCTGGGAGACTAGAAAACAGAGCGTCATGGGGGGAGGGAGCAATACGCTAAGGGCGAGGAAGTGGAAAGCCACATCAGAGGGAACTTGGGTGAAGAGCTGGGTCTGTGCCAGTGTTGGGGAGGGAAGAGAAGAAGGAGTGGGCCCCCATAGAATACTCCCCATGCCACAGCGAACTTACTGGCCTGCCAGCTATCAGAAAGCTGTGCTTTCCAGTTCATCCCCACTCCCAACCCCTCACGCATGCGTGGACCTGGGGCTGCCTGCCATCCGGGAGGGCTGGCCTCAACAATTGCCAGAAGCCTACCACCACAGGGGCTGTCCCTGCCCTGGTCTGCTTGCCCTTTGGAGGGGCTACAACCCCGCAGAGCAGCATACCACCAGCCCCCAGGAAAAGGCCTGCAGCCTAGAAAAGCTAAAACAAGCTTGACCGGGCCCTGAAAAGATCTGTCTACATTCTCAGGAAGTCCTTCTGAGTCAGGCTGCCCTGGGGAAGAGCCTCTTGGGTTTGCAGTGGCCCAGCTAGCTGCTCCAGCCCTCAGGGGGTGGTGCACTCCTGAGGAACAGATGCCCAGCACTGCCAGCTGCCTGCAAGAGCCCCACAGCCCAAAAACACCACAGCAAGCTCTGCCTGGCCAAGTGAAATCTGCTTCCATCATGGTGCAGACCTCCCAGTCCTGTCTGCCCTCGGGAAGTCCTCCTTTGCTTCAGAGAGACCCTGTGAGCCCTGCCCACCCTCCAGAAAAGCCACACTGCCTCAAAAAAGATTTACCAAGAATGACAGCCCTCAGGAAGCAACAAGGCAAACATTGCCCAGCCACGGAGAGTACAACTCCACCAAGAAAAAGAAAACAACAAGCAAGACAAAGAAGCTGAGAAACCACCCCCAGTTAAACCAACAGGAGAACTCACCTAAAGCAGTCAACAATGAAACAGATCTCTGCAGTCTGACAGACCTGGAGTTCAAAAGAGAAATAGTGAAAATAGTGAACGAATTAAGAGAAGATATGAACAGTAATGCAGACACCCTCAGAAAGGAACTAGAAAATATAAGGAGGAGCCAAGAAAAACTAGAAAATTCATTTGCAGAGATACAAACTGAACTAAGGGCAGTAAAAACCAGAAGAGTAATGCAGAAGAACGAATTAGTGATGTGGAAGATAGAATAATAGAAATCACCCAGTCAGGTCAGCAGACAGAAAACCAAATTAAAAAACATGAAAGCAATATAAGAGACCTATGGGATAATATAAAGCGGGCCAATCTATGCATAATAGGAATTCCAGAAGGAGTAGAAAAAGATAAGGGGATGGAAAAAATATTTGAATAAATTATCACTGGAAACTTCCCAAATCTAAAGGATACTGAGTTCAAGATACAGGAAGCACAGAGGGCCCCAAACAAGTTGAACCCAAATAGACCCATACCAAGACACATTATAATAAAAATGGCAAAAGTTAGTGATAATGAGAGGATCCTAAAGGCAGCCAGAGAAAAGCAGAATGTAACCTACAAGGGAACCTCCATAAGATTATCAACTGATTTCTCTACCAAAACACTACAGGCCAGGAGGGAATGGCAAGAGATATTTAAAGTGCTAAAAGGAAAAAATATGCAACCTAGAATACTCTATCCAGCAAGAATATCATTTAAAATAGAAGGAGAAATAAAAATTTTTTCCAACAAACAAAAGCTAAAAGAATACAGCAATACAAAACGCAGGCTAAAAGAAATACTGAAAGGGCTTCTCTAAACCAAAAAGAAAGGAAAGAAATGGAGGAAAAAGAAAAAAAAAAAAAGAAGAGGAAGAACTAGGATTGAGGAAACCACAATCAGAGAGCAGTCACTCAAATAAGCCAGCATACAGATTTAATCATGAACATGTTTCAAACAAAATAAAATTAAAAGAAAAGAGTCATCAAAATCATAAAATGTGGGCAAGGGATGTTAGGAAATAAATAGACCCTTTTTGTTTGTTTGTTTCTCTTCTTAATTTTAATATAGTAATGAAGTATTGGAACCTAGAGAACCATCAGGCTAAAACATACAATTATAGGAAGGGGTTAGCTTACTTAAAAAACAGGGCAACCACAAGCCAATACCAAACACTGCATTCACAAAAAAATTAAAAAAAAACAAAAAACAAAAAACACTCAAGCAGATAATAACCAGAGACCATCCAACCAAAAAAAGAAGGGAAGAATGGAGAACCATAGAATCAACTGGAACATGAAGTTCAAAATGGCAATAAATAATCATCTATCAATTATCACCTTAAATGTCAATGGACTGAATGCCCCCATCAAAAGACACAGAGTGGCTGAGTGGATACAAAGGCAAAAACCTTCAATATGCTGCCTACAAGAAACTCACCTTAGGACAAAGGATACATATAGATTGAAAGTGAAGGGGTGGTAAAAAATATTTCATGCCAATAGACATGACAGGAAAGCAGGAGTTGCAATACTCCTATCAGACAAAATAGACTTTAACACAAAAGACATAAAGAAAGACAAAGAAGGACACTATTTAATGATTAAGGGATCCATCCAAGGAGAGGATGTTACTATCATCAACATATATGCCCCATATACCACCCAGATACATACAACAAATATTAACAGACATAAAGGGAGAAACTGATGGGAATACAATCATAGTAGGAGACCTTAATACCCCACTCACACCAATGGACAGATCCTCTAGACAGAAAACCAATAAAGCAACAGAGATCCTAAAGGAAACAATAGAAAAGTTAGACTTCATTGATATCTTCAGGACACTACATCCAAAAATATCAGAATACACATTCTTCTCAAATGCACATGGAACATTCTCAAGAATCAACCACATATTGGGACACAAAGCTAATCTCAACAAATTTAGGAACATAGAAATTATTTCAAGTATCTTGACCACAACACCATGAAACTAGAAATCAACCATGGGAAAAGAAATGAGAAAAAACCTACTACATGGAGACTAAACAACATGCTACTAAAAAACCAATGGGTCAATGAGGAAATCAAGAAGGAAATTAAAAAATACCTTGAAACAAATGATAATGAAGACACAACCTCTCAAAATCTATGGGATGCTGCAAAAGCAGTGCTCAGATGGAAATTTATAGCGATCCAGGCCTTTCTCAAAAAAGAAAAAAGATCCCAAATTGACAACTTAACCCTCCACCTAAACGGATTAGAAAAAGAAGAACAAATAAGACGTAAAGTCAGCAGAAGGAAGGAAGTTATAAAGATCAAAAAAGAAATCAATAACATAGAGATTAAAAAAACAACAGAGAAAATTAATGAAACTAAGAGCTGGTTCTTTGAAAAGGTAAACAAAATTGACAAACCCCTGGCTAAGATAATACTATGAACAACTATATGCCAACAAATTTGACAATCTGGAAGAAATGGACAATTTTCTAGAATCTTACAGCCTGCCAAAACTGAATCAAGAAGAAACAGACCAACTGAACAGACCGATCACTAGAAATGAAATTGAAGAAGTCATAAAAACACTCCGTACAAATAAAAGTCCAGGACCAGATGGTTTCACAGGTGAATTCTATCAAACATATAAAGAGGATCTGGTGTCCATCCTCCTTAAACTCTTTCAAAAGGTTGAAGAAGAAGGAATACTCCCAAAGACATTCTATGATGCCATCATCACCCTAATTCCAAAAACAAACAAAGATAACACCAAAAAAGAAAACTATCGGCCAATATCATTGATGAATATAGATGCAAAAATCCTCAACAAAATCTTAGCCAACCGAATCCAACAACATATCAAAAAAAATTATACACCATGACCAGGTAGGGTTCATCCCAGGTTCACAAGGATGGTTCAACATATGCAAATCAATCAATGTCATACACCACTTTATCAAAAGAAAAGTCAAAAACCACATGATCATCTCCATAGATACAGAAAAAGCATTTGACAAAGTCCAACATCCATTCATGATCAAGACCAACGCCAAAGCGGGTATGGCAGGAACATTCATGAACATAATCAAAGCCATTTATGACAAAGCCACAGCAAATATAATATCAATGGAGAAAAACTGAAAGCCTTCTCACTCAAATCTGGAACAAGACAGGGATGCCCACTCTCACCACTGCTCTTCAACATAGTTTTGGAAGTCCTAGCCACAGCAATCAGACAAACAAAAGAAATAAAAGGCATCCATATAGGAAGAGAAGAGATCAAACTGTCACTGTATGCAGACAACATGGTACTATACATAGAAAACCCTAAGGATTCAACCCAAAAACTACTTGAACTGATTAATAAATTCAGCAAAGTAGCAGGATATAAGATTAACATTCAGAAGTCAGTCGCATTTCTGAATAACAGCAATGAAATATTAGAAAAGGAATACAAAAATACAATACCTTTTAAAATTGCACCTCACAAAATCAAATACCTTGGAATACACCTGACCAAGGAGGTAAAGGACTTATATGCCAAAAACTATAAAACTTTAATCAAAGAAATCAAAGAAGATGTAAAGAAATGGAAAGATATTCCATGTTCATGGATTGGAAAAATCAATATTGTAAAAATGGCCATACTACCCAAAGCAATCTACAGATTCAATGCAATCCCTATCAAATGACCCATGACATTTTTCACAGAACTAGAACAAACAATCCAAACATTTATATGGAACCACAAAAGACCCAGAATCCCCAAAGCAATCCTGAGAAACAAAAACCAAGCAGGAGGCATAACTCTCCCAGACTTCAAGAAATATTACAAAGCCACAGTCATCAAAACAGTGTGGTACTGGTATCAAAACAGACAGACAGACCAATGGAACAGAATAGAGAACCCGGAAATAAACCCTGACACCTATGGTCAATTAATCTTTGACAAGGGAGGCAAGAACATAAAATGGGAAAAGGAAAGTCTATTCAGCAAGCATTGCTGGGAAACCTGGACAGCAACATGCAAAGCAATGAAACTAGAACACACCCTCACACCATGCACAAAAATAAACTCCAAATGCCTGAAAGACTTAAATATACGACAGGACACCATCAAACTCCTAGAAGAAAACATAGGCAAAACACTCTCTGACATCAACATCATGAATATTTTCTCAGGTCAGTCTCCCAAAGCAATAGAAATTAGAGCAAAAATAAACCCATGGGACCTCATCAAACTGAAAAGCTTTTGCACAGCAAAGGAAACCCAAAAGAAAACAAAGAGACAACTTACAGAATGGGATAAAATAGTTTCAAATGATGTAACCAACAAGGGCTTAATCTCTAGAATATATAAACAACTTATACAACCCAACAGCAAAAAAGCCAATCAATCAATGGAAAAATGGGCCAAAGACCTGAATAGACATTTCTCCAAAGAAGATATACAGATGGCCAGCAAACACATGAAAAAATGCTCAACATCACTGATTATAAGAGAAATGCAAATCAAAACCGCCATGAGATACCACCTCACACCAGTCAGAATGGCCATCATTAATAAGTCCACAAATAACAAATGCTGGAGGGGGTGTGGAGAAAGGGAATCCTCCTGCACTGTTGGTGGGAATGTAAACTGGTACAGCCACTATGGAGAACAGTTTGGAGATACCTTAGAAATCTATACATAGAACTTCCATATGATCCCACAATCCCACTCTTGGGCATCTATCCAGACAAGGCTCTACTTAAAAGAGACACATGCACCCACATGTTCATTGTAGCACCATTCACAGTAGCCAGGACATGGAAACAACCCAAATGTCCATCCACAGATGATTGGATTCGGAAGAAGTGGTATATATACACAATGGAATACTACTCAGCCATAAAAAAGAATGACATAATGCCATTTGCAGCAACATGGATGGAACTAGAGACTCTCATACTGAGTGAAATGAGCCAGAAAGACAAAGACAAATACCATATGATATCACTTATAACTGGAATCTAATATCCAGCACAAATGAACATCTCCACAGAAAAGAAAATCATGTCCAAAATGACAAAAATAAAACCAAATTTAGACACAAACAAAAAACACACTTAGTATCCAAAACTTATATTGTAACATGCAAATAGAGCTAATATTATGTTTTATCATTTGAAAGTTAAAATGATTAAATATTCATTCTGAAGAGATAAGTAAATGTAGATACAAATTTTTGTTCCTAGATTACACAGGAGAAATAAACATGCTTCCAAAGCATAACTTTGTAATGTCCAATTTGAGAGTTTAATACATGAGAAAATGGAAAGGAATCTTAGTATCACGGGAGATTTATACATTTTACACAATTTTTTTCAGAAATATGATTTATTCATTTGTCTGAAATCATCTTAATATAACATTTTAAGTATTACTTGAAATTATAGTCCTCATGTTTCAGTATTTATTGAAGAGGTTAACATAGCTTAAGCTTCTCCACCTTTTTTTAGATGCCTTATTTTTTCATCACCTTAATTCTCATTGCTATTATTTACTTCGGACCCTAAATGACTAACTGCAACATCATTTACAGTTTTCTTGGTTCATTTCTCTGTGTTCACCTTCGTTAATATTTCCCATCCTCAGAGCCATATAGAATAGCAGAATTTTTTATATTTAACTGAATGATATCTAGTATACTTACAATATTTTATGTACACTAATTCTGACTCTCCAATATACAACTATATCATAAACTCCTAAAAGCAAAGGTGATAGCTCTATTTTATTAGTACTATATTTTTTAATCCTAGAAAAATATTGAACATATGCCTTCTGAAAAAAGTAACTATTTTGGTGTTTAAATTCAATTATAGTTATTTGAAAAATGATGTATTTGTTCCTGGGAAGGGTTTCAAACTTTTTAAAGTCACAAAACCCTTTGATAGAACGAAACTTAGCTTAAACAAAAAAAGTATAAGCCTAACTGCTATAGCTGAAATGGACTAGAGGTATCAGAGCCACACAAATTTTCCTCACTTCCTATCAGATGATCTTTGATGTATGTGAGTTTTAAAATGTCTTTTTGATAATATTTTGTCTCGTTAAATTCTTGTTTTGACTGATCAGTTATTGTCAGTACAATAAATTCTTGTATTGACTGACCAGTTATTTCATAACATAAAAATTTCAAAAACATAAACATATTTCCCTATGATTAGTATTTTAACAATTTACCACTTATATAAGCCCTGTGTTTCAACTATATTTAAAATGTGTTTTGAATACTTTAGGGCATCAGAAATGACATTGTTATCCATTTGGCAAATGTTTATTAAGCACCTTCTATGTGCACTGAAAATAACATAATAAAAAGAGCAAAACTTGCAGAGTCCCCATTCTCCAGCATCTTGAATTTTGGTGGGGAAAACAAATACGAATCCACACAATGTCAAGTGTTGTTAGGACTATGAAGAAAAAAATGAAGTGAATCAAGACTGAGAGAGAGACAGCGAAGATTCAGCACTTGCTATATTTAGAAGTGTGGTTGTGTGCAATTCCTCTGTAAGGGTGAACTTGAACAGAAACTGCAAAGTGGAGAGGTGAAAGGTAGTCTGCTCATCTCTGAAGCTGGTTTATTTCTTTGCTGTTGAACACCAGCGTCTGCTATGTGATAGATCAGTGGAGGCCATTTTATTATATGCAGGCCTTGGATGCTTTTAAGATTCTCCCCGATTCCAGTCTGATGTCCAAGTTCAAGTGGAAATGTACTCAGGATTCCTGAGTATCCACTTATCTTGCTTGAGAAAGATATGACCAAGCTATTTTTATCTAAAACATCATGGTGGAAGTTCCTGTTGTGACTCAGCAGTAACGAGCTAGACTAGTATCCATGAGGATGCAGGTTTGATCCCTGGCTTTGCTCAGTGAGTTAAGGATCCAGCATAGCTGTGGCTGTGGTGTAGGCCAGCATTGTAACTCCAATTCAACGCCTAGCCTGGGAACTTCCATATGCCACAGTGTGGCCCTAAAAAGCAAAAAAGCAAAACAAACATACAAACAAAAAACTAATATAACACCATGGTTCTTTTTTTTAAACTCCACACCTGCGGCATAAGGAAGTTCCCAGGCTAGGGGTTGAATTGGAGCTGCAGCTGCCATCCTCCTCCACAGCCATAGGAACACTGGATCCAAGTGGCATCTGCGACCTATGCTGCAGGTTGTGGCAATGCCAGATCCTTAACCCACTGAGCAAAGCCAGGGAACCCACATCCTTACAGGGACTATACTGGGTTTTTAACCCACTGAGCCACAATGGGAATTCCTAAAGTGCCATGGTTCTTACAGAAAAGTGACTATGTGAAGCTCGAGGAGTGAAATGTAGCATATTTATTTGTTCAGAGAAAGGCAAAATCAAATAATAAAATAATATTAACCATGTGTGATGAGTACACATAAAACCCCTTTCATTTGTTGTTAAATTAGAGTTAGAATTTAAATGTTTATATGTAGTTTTCATCTTCCTCTCAATGGTGCCATAATGGTTCATTGTCATCATGGGATACAGCTGTGAATAAATTGAGCATTAAGAGTTTGAAGTCTGGCTCAAACATAATAACAGTAGCTTACATTTATAAATAATCATTCCATAAGCAACACAAGGCTTTTTATGGCTCTTTCTCATTAATCTATACAACTTTAAAGAAAATTTAAAAGATGACAACCACTATCTTTCTTCAGGTAAGGCATTGCCCCAGGTCAGTCAACCTCACAGCAGATCTGAAATAGAATGGAGCCTACTGACTTTTTCCAAGGAGCTAGTTTCAAAACCTTGCTTCGCTGGAAGAAGAGTGTGCTTTTTGTCGTTACCAGAGGCAGAAAAGTGAAAATAAAAAATGGCCCATGTCAAAATATTACCACCTTTAGAAAGGTTAGCTTTCTCATGGTTCACAAAGTAGGCTTTAGTTTTGTTCTGTTTTTTTTTTCCTAAAGGAATCCAGAAACTGTAAGAAAGCTTTGGGAAACCAGAGCTTTCTTTGGTTCTTCTTTTTATTGCTAATATATCAATGTCAGTATTTTCTATAGAATAGACATGGCATTATACTGGATGTTGTTTATAAATATGTTTTTCTAATTCATTCTATAAAGTGGCCATTAGTTTAACAAATGTTATTGAAATCTACTTAGTAGGCGTAGAATATGTATCAAGACTGCTAATGATATTTATCAAAGATTTTTCCTCTTGTTCTACTTGAAAGGAACTTTCAGCATAGTCAGGGTAATAACTACATCTACACAGCACGCTGTTAATGCCGTATTAATATTACATAGAAAGCGTCATGCTACTTCAGTAGAGCGAAAATCACTATCAGTTGGGTTTAACACAGGTTTCATGAAATGCTAATCGAAATTGGATTTTGATAGGCAGCTATAAGGGACAGTGGGGACTACTAAAGTAAAAGCATATTGTGTGGGCACCCCGCAGAGAGGGGCTGAACCCTAACAATTTGTGCTGTGAGCAGGATGTCTAGGTGATGACCATTGTTGCTAGAGGTCTTTCTTCTCTAGCTTTGGTCTGTTAACCAGCCCTGCTTGCTGCCTTCTAGAGAACATGTGCTTTGAGCTGCTGCTTGCTGGCTGCAGTGCACACTAAGCTGTGTTGCTGCCTGCTGGCAAGCTTGCACTTTGACCTGTGCTCCTTCGTGTTGCTTTGTGCTACATTTGCCACACTTACCAAACCCCTGCTACAGAGTTAACCGATCAAAGTCAGAAATTCCAATCACTGGTGTTTAGGAATGAGAATATATGCTTGCGGCTCTTCCTAAAGTGGCCCCTATTTGCTTATCTCTACCTGTGCCCATCTGTGTGTCTCAGATTAAGCCGTGTGCCTCAACTCCAGCATGGGGAACAACTGACACTAGGCGTAAAGGAATGACTCTTCTTCTCCTGTGACTGCTGGTTGTATGTCTCATCCAGACAATGAGTCCTGTTCTGCAAAGATTCAGGAGAAAGACTAAGTCACTATACAGTATATGCACACAGCGGGTATAAAGTAAAAGTAAGTAGTTAATTACCATGTGGTGTGAGAGCCACACCGTTAAAAGCAGATGGCTCACTGGGACTCTACAAGATGTCTTTGCTGCTCATGTTGCCTATACCTCTGTTGCTGAAACACAACACAGTGTACAAGGTTCTTGAGATTTTTCCAGAAATACACATGTCCATGGGATGGTTGGAACACAGGAGTGTATATGAATGTGAAACTGGACATGAGAGTAATAATGACGACAGTGACAGCAGTAGAAATAACTACCAATGGTGAACAGTGTGCCAAGCACCAAAAACTAATGCAAAATCATCATCAGTGGTCCTTCAAGTCCAAACTCAGGGTTTTCGGTATTACTAGATAACATTAAACTATTGACATTTCTGAGCAGAGCTGAGTTTTAGAAACATGAATCTGGTTGTGTTGTAATACTGTCAGTAACTTCCTCCATGGAAGTCTTGAACCCCTCAAAGTCATCCATGTGAGTTAGAATCAGCTTCTCCCAAACTCCTGTTAATGTTGATATTTTTACCTCTTCTCATAAACCATAAATGTTTTTAATGGTATCTAGCATGGTCGATCCTTTCCAGAAGGCTTTCATTTTACTTTGGCCAAGCCATTGGATAAATCACTATCTACGGCAGCTATAGCCTTATGAAATGTGTTTCTTCAGTTATAAAACTTGAAAGTCAAAATTACTCCTTGATTCATGGGCTAGAAAATGGAGACTATGTTAGCAGGTGTGAAACCAATATTAATTTCATTGTACATCTGCATTAGAGCGCTTAGGGGATCAGGTACATAGTCAATGATCAGTAATATTTTAAAACAAATCTCTTTTTTTCCTGAGCAGTAGGTCTTAAAATATCCACTAAACCATGTTGCCTACAGAAGTGTTGTCACTCAGGCTTTGTTGTTCCACTCATAGAGCATAAGTAAAGTAGATTTAGCGGAATTCTTAAGGGCCCTAGTATTTTCAAGATGGTAAGTGAGCATTGGTTTCAACTTATATTCACCAGCTGTATGAGCCCCTAATAGAAAGTCAGTCTATCCTCTGAAGTCAAGCATTGACTTCTCCTCTCTAGCTACGAAAGTTCTTGATAGTATCTTCTTCCAATATAGGGCTGTTTTATTTACACTGAAAATTTGTTGTTAATGTAGCTACCTTTATTAATGATCTGTGGGAGAGTTATGGATAACTTTCTGCAACATTTACATCAGCACTTGCTACTTCACCTTGCACTTTTATGTTACAGAAACAATTTTCCTTAACCCCCACAAACCAGTTTCTGCAGCTTTTTCATCTCTCTCAGCCTTCAAAGAATTGGAGAGAGTTAGGGCTTTGCTCTGGATTAGCCTTGGGTTTAAGGGAATGTTTGGCTGGTTGGATCTTCTATCCAGTCAACCAAAACTTTCTCCATAGTAGCAATAAGGCTATGTTGCTTTCTTATCATTCGTGTGTTTAGTAGAGCTGCACTTTCAGTATCCTTCAAGAAATATTCCTTTTCCTTTACAACTTGGATGTTTGACACAAGAGGCCTAGCTTTCAGCCCCTCTTGCCTTTCAATATGCTTTTTTCACTAAGCTTAATCATGTTATCTTTTGCGTTGAAGTGAGAATCTTGAGATTCTTCCTTTCACTTGAACACTTAGAGGCCACTGTAGGTTTACTAATTGGCTTAATTTCAATAGTGTTGGGTCTCAGGGAGTAGGGAGGTCAAAGAAGAGACAGAGAGATGGGGGAACAGATGGTCGGTGGAGCAGTCAGAGCACACACAACATACACTGATTTAAGTTTGCCATCTTATATGGGCACAGTTCCTGGCACCCCAACAATTAGACTGTAACATCAATGACTGCTGATCAGGGAGTTCCCGTCATGGCGCAGTGGTTAACGAATCCGACTAGGAACCATGAGGTTGAGGGTTCGGTCCCTGCCCTTGCTCAGTGGGTTAACGATCCGGCGTTGCCGTGAGCTGTGGTGTAGGTTGCAGACGCGGCTCGGATCCCACGTTGCTGTGGCTCTGGCGTAGGCTGGCGGCTACAGCTCCGATTCGACCCCTGGCCTGGGAACCTCCATATGCCGCAGGAGCGGCCCAAAGAAATAGCAAAAAGACCAAAAACAAAACAAAAAAAAAACAATGACTGCTGATCACAGATCAACATGTGAACAAACATAAAATGAAAAAGTTTGAAATATTGTAAGAATTACCAAAATGTGACATAGAGATATAACGTGAGAAAAATGTCTTGGGAAAAACAGCACTAATAGATTTGCTCAAGGCAGGGTTGCCACAAACCTCCAATTTGTAAAAGATACAGTAACTGCAAAGCACAATAAAGCAAAGTATTAAAAAATGAAGTATACCTGTAATCTAAATTGAATTGGCCAAGTGCAGACGTGATTTGAAAACCTATACATGTAGTTCTAATGATACGTGAAGAAAGCCTCACCTCACACTTCTCCATCTAAGTCTCTCCTATTTGTATATTATTTACATGAATCTACCTGAACTCTTCATTTGGGGATATTTAGCAGATGATTCTACTTCACCTGCAGATGAACAGACCTTGGATTTGTTAAATACATTCACCATTTGGAAAAAGGTCATTGCTAAATAAAGACAAAATTCTTAACATTAGTCATACGTATTATTCCAGAATATTTAGGACTCCTGACAAGCAGTTTTATTGAGTCTTTCCCAAAAGATACGTAACTTCGTCTTATAAGAAAACAGTTTTCCACAGAATAGAAAAGAGGAGAGAATATCGCAGGTTTTTTTTTTTTTTTTCCTTCTGAGAACCTTATTTTTATACCTTCCATAACATTTTAGCTGAAGAGATGTAGGTGTACTCATTGTAAGAAGTTGTTTCCTTTGGTTTATAATTTCCTCAGGTGGCATTTTTTCACTGATGCCTCTCCCCAGAGCATTTCTATTTTTATAAAATTGCATCTAGCTATTGGCTGCTCCATTGAATTCTTGTGGTACCACTGAAAAAATTTTGTTACCAAGTCTGTCTAAAATTTACTGGGATTGCATCTCAGGGGTCATGTGGTTAGACGAAGTAATTTCAATGAGAGAACATTTTAGCTTTCTTCAGCCTACAGTTAAATGGCAGAAGCTGTGAAAATGGAAGTGAATTAATGGCCCAATGTAAATATGAAGAATAGGGGTTAGAGCCCCTGATTTCTTTTTATACTTCAAATTGTTTTAGAAACACTACCTCTCTGCTTTTTCAACTGGAAGAGAAAACAATACTCATATTTCTCTTCAGCATAACATGGAACTCGGGTTGCTGAGAAGGAAAATTAAATACCCTTACTGCCAATATTAACTACTCACATGCAGGAAAAATATTTTAAACTTTGATACAATCTCAGGATTCCAGTGTTTCTTCAGAAAGGAATAAACAGGCATTAAAAACATACCTATACTCTTACTGCATAGGTTTTCTTTCTCCAGTATAGTTTATGATGGTATATACTGTTAGTGAATAGTAAAAAATCTTAAAATTTTTTTAAAAACGGCTTTTGGAAAATAATGATTCATGAATTAAATAAATATCTGTATCTTCCACATGCAGATGATAAACTTATCTTTTAATGGGAAGGAAAAAAAATGCAAGTAGTAGCAAAAGGGCACAGAGCAGAGGGAAAAAACTAGTATCAGATGTGATCACGTGGCTAATGGCAGCAGCACAGGAATTTCATAAATCAAGGGAAAAGCATGGTCTGTCTGGTGTGACACAGAACTTCAAAGCAAATTTACCTCAGTGTTCTAAAGACCTTGGGACCCAAGCTGTCACTTGGATAATATGTTAATAGAAACAGATGCACCTTTTAAAGGGAAAATCAATATACCACTTTCATTAACAGACATTTCTTGGTTAATTATTAACTTTCTCTAAAGGGTCAATTATTTTTAAAAATGTATGAATAGTGATATGATAGAAGAGGGGAAAAATCATCTAGGTACATCTTAAATAGGTCACCATTATTTATGATAGAATTAGACCCCTATAGCCCAGAGACATAGTTAGGGTCAAGATTTGAAACGGTAAGTAACGACTAGAGATTTCTGTTAAGTCCACAATGTCTATCTGGAGTATTCCAATATCTTTTGATTTGCAAATACACTCTAAAAGTTTCTAGATTTTTCTCACAGAGCTTGGGGAATGAAGGCCTTGTAAGTGCTAGAGGTTTTAGCAGAATAAGACTTGGGGATGGATTTTTTTTTTTTTTTTTACATGTTTGGAATCATGAATTTGTAAGAGGATGCTGTCTATTAAAACAAAAACATTTCTTCCTGCTCACAAATCCAATGCTAGAAGCGTGTGGATGGTTGTTCAAAACAAAGTCTTCAATTAGGTGCCTATTTTAACCTATTCTTACTTCTCTTTTCTACATCGAAAAGTTTCTGGGGATATTTGGGTACCTGAAGATTTTAAAAGTGTTTGTCTCTACCTGGCTGTTTACACAGCCACCACAATTTTTCTTCCCTCTGGCCTCAGTGGCTCTAAATTTGCCTGCAAGAAGAAGGGCACACAGTTCTACAAGCAAAAATGTCTCAATAAATATCTACTTAATGACTAATAATTTGCACGCAGGACATTAATTTTTAATAAGTTTTAGAATAGTTTTAGAATTATAGGAAGACTGCAGACAGTGCAAAGATTCCCATAGACTTGGAATTCAGTTTCCTCTGTGATACATTTGTCACAATCAATGAATAATAGCAATCTATTATTATTAAAGTCCATACTGCATTCAAATTTCCTTAATTTTTTCTTAATGTCCTTTTTCTATTCCAGGATCTCATTAATTTTAGTTGTAATGTCCCTTCAGACTCCCCTTGACTGAGGACAGTTTCTCAGATTTCCCTCGCTTTTGATAACCTTGACAGTTTTAAAAAGGACTGATGAGCTCTCTTTTGGAACACCCAACTGGGATTTGTCTGATGTTCTTCCTCCTGGTAAGACTGGAGTTATGTGTTTTTGGCAGGAAGACCCCAGAGGTGAAGTGGCACTTTGATCATATCATATCAAGGTTGCATTCACATTCTTACACCCTCTCATCATTACTTAGTCCTGTTGATTTGAATTTGGATCACCAGGCTGAAACAGTGTTTCTCAGGCTTGTCTGCTGTGAAGTTAGTCTTTTCTGTGTTCCTGTATTTTACTCTTTGGAAGGAAGTTCACTATGTGCAGCCCTCACTTAAGGAGTGGAGTTATGATCTACTGTTTTTTTGTTTGTTTGTTTTTTGGCTTTTTAGGGTTGCGCCTGCAGTATATAGATGGAAGTTCCCAGGCTCGGGGTTGAATTGGAACTGCAGCTGGAGCCTATGCCACAGCCACAGCAACTTGGGATCCAAACCACCTCTGCAACCTACACCACAGCTCACAGCAATGCTGGATCCTTAATCCACGGAGTGAGACCAGGGATCGAACGTGCGTCCTCATGGAGACTAGTCAGATTTATTACCGCTGAGCCACGATGGGAATTCCTGATCTACTGCTTTGAGGGCAGGATATTTACATAAATTATTTGGAATTCTTAACAGAATATTTGTCTATTCTCCCTCATTTATTTGTTTATTCAATAATGTATTTGTGTTAGTATTGCATCATTAATATTTATCTTTTGGGCTATATTATTCAATATCACTTTATTTTATTGCTCATATTTTTACAGTTCTGGCCATTAGGAGCTCTTTGTATTGGTTCCTGTGAACCTTTTAGATACTCCAATCAAGGCATTGTGGTTTTTGTTTGTTTTATTCTGTTTTGTCTTTGAGCAATTCCTTGCTTTCCATTACTAAAAAAAGCTCTAGGCTCATCTCCTGTATTTACTGCACCAGTCCTAGAATTGTAAGTGAGCAATTGTTAGCAAGCAGCTATTATTGGTTCTGCTCAGCCATTGGATAGCATCACAATGGGCCCCTTTCCCTCCCCTTCCTCTGTATAAAAGGAGCCTGAATTTGGACTGAGGGATGATGGTTCTTTGAGACAACAGTCTGCCATCTCAGTCTGCTAGCTTTCCAATTAAAGTCAATATCCCTTGCCCCAACAATGCATCTCTGGATTTGTTGGCCTGTTCTGCAGTGAGCAGAGTGACTTGGGTTTGGTATCAGAATCACCCATTTCTCTGCAGAACCCTAGTTCCTCTTATGGGAGAATGGTATCAGAAATCAAGATGAGGGCCCAACTGTGCTTCTTGCTGCTTGTAGGCCATCTCAGATGACAGAATTAGTAAATATATGTATGTATGCTAACTCATGGATGGACACACATCTGTAAATATTTCTATATGCAAACATCTGTACCATATTAGGCTAAACATGAATTCATACCAGTGTCACCAACTCTAATTCATTATAACACAGGTCATTGTAGACGCCTCTCCTTGCTTGTCTGTGACCTTGTGTATCACACACAATTCCCTGTGCTGTACAGGAGCATGATTCTTGTACCCTATGGTGAAGCTATGCTTAACTTTTTAAAAACTACCAATCCATGCTCCAGAATGGTTGTTCACTTTGCATTTACACCAGCAATGAATGACTTCCTTTTGCTCCTTCTCTTCATCAACAACATTACCAACTAGAAGAAAAAGTTATTTTAGATATTCTAAAATGTGCATAGCGGCATCTCATTGTTTTAATTTACATAGAACTTTTGATTGAGCCTGTTCCTGGCCTGACTTTTTGTTAGCCAGAATTTTATTTAATATTTTATTACTTTTCCTTGTTCTAGTCCATTCGATCATTGTTTAACTTAAAAAGAACAATTTTTTTTTTTTTTTACCTCATATTAGTGTTTAAAACACAAATGTAGAAGTTCCCATCATGGCTCAGCCGTTAATGAGCCTTACTAGGATCCATGAAGACCCGGGTTTGATCCCTGGCCTCACTCATTGGGTTAAGGATCTGGTGTTGCTGTGAGCTGTAGTGTAGATCCCAGATGCAGCTCAGATCCTGCATTGCTATGGCTCTGGCAGAGGCTGGTGGCTACAGCTCAGATTGGATCCCTAGCCTGGGAACCTCCATATGCCATGGGTGGACCCTAAAAAGACAAAACATAAAATAAAGCATAATTGTACATACAATGCCACACCAACAACACTTAAGTATACTGAAATACATTATACATGCAAAGGAAGCAGCTGCCCCAAGAACAGTTGCACACTAGAGATTAAAAAGGAAAATACAAATAATTATGAGGTATTACTATGCTATGTGTTCTATTAAGATTGTCTAGATGATTAGATTGATTAGATGGGATGTCATCCAAATCGAAAATTAACTCGGAATTTTTTGTTTCCTTTTTCAGCTGCACCCATGGCATATGGAAGTTCCTGGGCCAGGGATTGAATCAGATCCATACCTGTGACCTACACCACAGTGGTGGCAATGATGGATCCTTAACCCGCTGTGACAGGCAGGGAATCGAACTGGAAACATCACAGAAATAAGCCGGATCATTGCTCTACTGTGCCACAGTCGGAACTCTGAATTCAGAATTTTTGATGACTTTTAGTATTCCATTTGGTTAATTTATGTCACTGAGGCAGTGTCCAGTGGGGGGAAAATAATGCGAATTGAGGTTGTCAGTTTTGGCCTTATTTGTAAAGAAAATAAATGGGAAAATAAGCAAATGATATAAGTGATATTTGGCATTGCTTTTGACACAGCTTTCAGAAAGGATGTCTTCAGCTCTTGCCAAACCATATCTGTACAATATGCCTCAAATGAGCAGTTTTGCACAAAGCTCCGGTGACTTAGCTATGAACACTTTATAAAAGCATTTTTCCTATCTTGTTGCTTAGTTTATAGAATTATACCATGTGGGAGATTAGAAGTGATGTAATCTCTTTATTTTACAGATAAGAAAATTGAGGCTTTGAAAAACTTTTAAAAATCACACAGAATCTAATAGATAAGGAGTAAGAAGCCCAATCTCTTGACTCTTTTTTTCCCCCCTAATGGAAATGCAAAGGAGTTAGCAAAATAAATGCACAGAATATATAATTTAGAGAGAGGGGTTGACTCTTGAAGATGGTCCAGGAAACTGGATGCTCAGGGAGATGCATGGTCTAGACTTGGCATCTCTGGTCCCCATTTGTTTGTTTAAGTAACAGGCATTTCTGATTATTTGAATAAGCAAAACTAGTCTTATGACACTGGATTCTCAGTTCAAACTGAAATACTGACTGTTCTGCATCTGGTATAAGTTTTTTCAACTTGGTTATATATTGAGCACCTAGTCATCAGTCACAGTTACCAGAAATGACACATCCTTGCGTCAGTTATTGTCCTATCTCTGCCTTACTTTACTAACCCTCATTCTTGTGCCTGAGATCATACACACAAATAAAGTACTCACGTGTAAGGCTTTTTCTCAGGCTCCGCTATTAGGGGAAGCAAGCTAAGGCAAATAACAAAATCATGCATACACACATTTTTAAGCGCACAATTTTCAGTCCTGCTCTTCGAAAGTAAAAGATTGAGCTTTTTTTAAAAAATCTTTTTCTGATGATTATTTCCATATTTTTAATAAAATTCTTATGATTTATTTCTTTGTTTACTTATCAGAAACGAAAATTTGGCTCACTTGTGTAATCAACCCTAATTCCCTTTTCTCCATCTTAAAATATCAACTTCACTCCTTTTAGTTAAATTACAGACCACTATTTTTAGTTTTATGACACTGTAAATACTCCAAAATTGTTATTCCATATTTACATCCTTGAAAAAGCTGTTTTGCTTTTTTCACGTGCATAATTTTGTACGTACCCATCCATAATTCTTTCTGCATGTTCTCTAATTTCACTTCGCAGTATCTTTTCTAATATGTCATTCTTTTCTGACGGTCACCATGGGATTCTCTGGACTCCTGCTGTCATTTGGATGGATGCTTAGGGGTAGTAAAGGCTCCTCTTTGATTCTCTCTTTTTGGAGACACTTCCTCAATATCATGCTTTGGGAAGCATGCCCTTTAGTGGATTACTAAGAAAGAGTACATGGGAAGTAAAAAATTTGTCTTTCCATGTCAAAAATGTATGTTTAAACTAAGTTTATCATTATTTCTTATTTATTAATAGTTTGGCTGGGTATAGGATTCTTGGTTAAAAATATTTTCTCTTGGAGTCATAGCTTAGTATTTACTTGCTAGGCATTAATATAATCATATTTATCAATACAGTCTATATTCACATTTTCCGTAATACTTTTTTTTTTTTTTTTTTTTTTTGCTTTTTACGGCTGCACCCACAGCCTGTGGAGGTTCCCAGGCTAGGGGTGGAATCAGAGCGCTGTACTGCCAGCCTACACAACCGCCACAGCAACGTGGGATCCAAGTCTCATCTGTGACCTACACCAGAGCTCACGCCAACACTGGATCCTTAACCCACTGAGTGAGGTCAGGGATCGAACCCAAAATCACATAGTTCCTAGTGGGATTTGTTTCTGCTGCACCACAACGGGAACTCCATCCCCTAATACTTCAATGTGGGACATTTTGGGGGGAGAAAAGTGAAAGATAGAAAGTTTATCAGTCCCTTTCTTTCTTTCTTTTTTTATTTCTTTTTTTCCTTTTGTGGCATTTTTTGTTTCTTTTAATCTAGAAAAGTTTTCAGGTTCTTATTTTAAGATTATTTTTGAAGGCTAGATGCCACTGTTTTACAGAGCATCAATTTTTATATGTGACTCTCCATAATTAAATTGAGACTACACAGTTTTGGCAGATGATACTGAATCTCTCTCTTTTTTTTTTTTTTTGTCTTTTGTCTTTTTTGTTGTTGTTGTTGTTGTTATTGTTGCTATTTCTTGGGCCGCTCCCGTGGCATATGGAGGTTCCCAGGCTAGGGGTTGAATCGGAGCTGTAGCCACCGGCCTACGCCAGAGCCACAGCAACGTGGGATCCGAGCCGCGTCTGCAACCTACACCACAGCTCACGGCAACGCCGGATCGTTAACCCACTGAGCAAGGGCAGGGACCGAACCCGCAACCTCATGGTTCCTAGTCGGATTCGTTAACCACTGCGCCACGACGGGAACTCCCTGAATCTCTTTTAATGCATCGCAACAGGAAGCACAACTTGTCAGATTATCTTATTAGCAAATTTGAGTTGGATTATTTAAAGAATATACAAATATTTCAAATATATAATCATATATATTACAAATAAATATATATATTTCAAATATGCATGTTTGTATATGTGTACATTTATATTCCTATAAAAGTTTTATTTTATTTTTTTATTTTTTTATTTTCCCACTGTACAGCAAGGGATCAAGTTATCCTTACATGTATACATTACAATTACATTTTTTTTCCCCACCCTTTGTTCTGTTGCAACATGAGTATCTAGACAAAGTTCTCAATGCTACTCAGCAGGATCTCCTTGTAAATCTATTCTAGGTTGTGTCTGATAAGCCCAAGCTCCCGATCCCTCCCACTCCCTTCCTCACCCATCAGGCAGCCACAAGTCTTTTCTCCAAGTCCATGATTTTCTCTTCTGAGGAGATGTTTATTTGTGCTGGATATTAGATTCCAGTTATAAGTGATATCATATGGTATTTGTCTTTGTCTTTCTGGCTCATTTCACTCTGTATGAGAGTCTCTAGTTCCACCCATGTTGCTGCAAATGGCATTATGTCATTCTTTTTTATGGCTGAATAGTATTCCATTGTGTATATATACCACTTCTTCCAAAGCCAATCATCTGTGGATGGACATTTGGGTTGTTTCCATGTCCTGGCTATTGTGAATGGTGCTGCAATGAACATGTGGGTGCATGTGTCTCTTTTAAGCAGAGTTTTGTCCGGATATATGCCTAAGAGTGGGATTGTGGGGTCATATGGAAGTTCTATGTATAGATTTCTAAGGTATCTCCAAACTGTTCTCCATAGTGGCTGTACCAGTTGACATTCCCACCAACAGTGCAGGAGGGTTCCCTTTTCTCCACACCCCCTCCAGCATTTGTTATTTGTGGACTTATTAATGATGGCCATTCTGACTGGTGTGAGGTGGTATCTCATGGTAGTTTTGATTTGCATTTCTCTTATAATCAGTGATGTTGAGCATTTTTTCATGTGTTTGCTGGCCATCTGTATATCTTCTTTGGAGAACTGTCTCTTCAGGTCTTTGGCCCATTTTTCCATTGATTGATTGGCTTTTTTGCTCTTGGGTTGTATAAGTTGTTTATATATTCTAGAGATTAAGCCCTTGTTGGTTGCATCATTTGAAACTATTTTCTCCCATTCTGAAAGTTGTCTTTTTGTTTTCTTTTTGGTTTCCTTTGCTGTGCAAAAGCTTTTCAGTTTGATGAGGTCCCATGGGTTTATTTTTGCTCTAATTTCTATTGCTTTGGGAGACTGACCTGAGAAAATATTCATGATTTGATGTCAGAGAGTGTTTTGCCTATGTTTTCTTCTAGGAGTTTGATGGTGTCCTGTCGTATATTTAAGTCTTTCAGCCATTTTGAGTTTATTTCTGTGCATGGTGTGAGGGTGTGTTCTAGTTTCATTGCTTTGCATGCAGCTGTCCAGGTTTCCCAGCAATGCTTGCTGAATAGACTTTCTTTTTCCCATTTTATGTTCTTGCCTCCCTTGTCAAAGATTAATTGACCATAGGTGTCAGGGTTAATTTCCGGATTCTCTATTCTGTTCCATTGGTCTGTCTGTCTGTTTTGATACCAGTACCACACTGTTTTGATGACTGTGGCTTTATAATATTTCTTGAAGTCTGGGAGAGTTATGCCTCCTGCTTGGTTTATTTTTAATAGCACCCTCTCTTGTTAAATGATTGCTATACCTTCTTACATCTCTGAGCATGCAAACCTTTTTATCTGGTTTCCTTGTGCTCCCTCTATGATTTCTATTTCCTCTGAAACTATTTTTTTTTCTGTTTTCCATTCCAGTGTCTTTCCCTCTGCGCTCTCCTTTCACCTTTCTCCTGTTCCCTTTTTTTATGTTGGGGAATTTATTCCTATGTCTGGGAATCTTTGCTTGTCCATTTATATTTAAGAATGTATTATTTTAAAAAACCCTACTTATTAGAAGTTTCTTAAGGATATCTTTGTTGGATTATAGACTTCATTTTAGGATGCTTGGGAGAGAATCATTTAAAGTTTAGGTATGGATATAAAGTATATATTTAAAGGAACTCCTAACACCTGTTTTGGAATAGAGTTCTTTTTGCGGCACTGTCTATTTTCTCAAGAGATGAAGCATTCTGTTCTCTTACTTAGCTCATGGGGTTCAGCATCTGAAGCAGAGGAGAAGCTTTGCTAATCTGCGGGCATTTTTAGAAGTGAAAAAAAATTAAATCTCCTTTTCTCCACCCCCCAAAATCATATCTTCTATCTTTAGTTTTCAAGGTATTCTGTTCAATTCTCCCGAGAATAAACCTCCCCTTTTCTGTCTTAGAGGCATGCATGAGGCCGATGTCATTTTTGAGAGCAGAGATGTTCTGGTTTGATGGTTACAGTCTTTCAAATGACTCCCCTGTTTTGAGCCCTGTACTTGACATATGCCTTTATCAACTCATTAAACACTTTTCTCAGCCAAATCAGTTACCAGTTGTCAACATACTTTGCAAAAATTTGTTGAAATCTGTAGTCAAGTAATGAACCTTAACCCTTTCTCTTCGTACCTGCAACTTTATTACATTTATATTTCTTATAGTAATTTTAATTGGAACCTGAATATGAGAAGAAATAAATATAAAATTTAAGCTGCCATTTTCAGCTCGAAGATTCTTCTCTTCTTTATTGAACACCTAGCATGGCACTTTAGTTGTACTAAAGAAGAATACACAAATATTTCAGATAATCATATATATTGCAAATAACCAACCTATATTTATCAAATATGGATATACGTGTTTGTGTGTATGTATATATTTCTCTAAAAGGCTTTTTTTTCCTATTTTCTTAGTTTGAGCACTTCAGCTGTGTATAAACATCACAAGTCTAGTAAATAGGTGCCTGTTTTATAGTCCTCATAACTGATATAAGCAGAAAACAAAGGGCAACACACTGATGGTTACAGTTTGCTTTCTCCACACACATCTGTCCTCTACGTTTTTTACCCCATTCTGTGCCTCAAGAAGTCAACCCCTGTGGAATACATCTTTGTTACCAGTTCTGTTGGTTGGGTTTCATCAACAGAGGCCCCTGGTAGATTAGAGTATAGGATGGAAGCATGTTCTAGATGTTTCTTTCCTACTCCTGACTGAGACTTCAGAGGGGGCTGCCTCTCTTCATGACCATGGTTATTGCCAGTTGTTCTTTCCTCCAACTCCTCCTTCTCCAGCTCCTCTTCTTCCTCCTCTATTCCAGTTCCCAAGGAAATTAATATGGCTTACTGCCAATGCTAGTCTAGGATGCTTCAACGTCCCTTGCTCTCCTCTTTAACCTGGCCTGTACTTTATAAGTAACCTCTTCCCTAACTTCCCTTTATTTGAAGCATCTAAGTTGAATTTTGTTTGAATGAAGTTTACCTCTTAAAGAGGTAGAGTAGTAGCTCCCTTGTGGCACAGAGGGTTAAGGATCTGTCATTTTCACTGCAGCAGCTCAGGTGGCTGCTGCTGTGGTGTGGGTTTGATCCCTGGCCCAGGAACTTCCACATGCCATGAACATGGCCAAAAAGAAAAAAAGATGATTAAAAAAAATTAAGTGGTAGAGTATGACACATGCTTTGTTCGTTCTTATTCCAGAATCCAAATACTTATACACAGAACTATATGAATTATACCCTACACTAGAGGCACACAAAGTTCACACAAAGACTGTCATATATGAAGAAATTGAAGATATGTGTTTGGGTAGTGAAAAATCATAATGCCTTTAGTAAAAAAAAAAAAAGTGTAGAATGCATCTTCCTTCACTAAATATTCAAGGCTCAAATGACAAAATGATATCCAATAAAGTAAGTATACATATACAAAGTAACTACAAAATTCACTGAAGCTGATTAAGAAAACACACACACACACACAACTACAGGCACTGATTTAGAGGACCTGAAATTACAGCATTGGTAGATCGTACAACTTCTGCGTAGGGACTTGGCATGATATGAAGGCCCAGAAGAAGGACAAGGTAGAAATGATATCTCTGCTAAGCCAAATTTTCCATTTTACACCTTCCTGCTCTGGCTGCAGTCACAGCTATTTGGGAAGGAACAGAATAGATAGTTTGGCTGGAGAAACTGCTGTCATCATCATGAAAACCCTGGATTTCTCTCTCCCTGTTCTCTTAAAACCCCATGAGGAGTTTATGGAAAGGGCAGGTCATTGTAAAACTACTAGTATTTAGAGCAAAGTCATTTTCTCCCCATCAATTCCCACCCTCCCTAGTACACTTGAAATGATCGAATTCTCCATCTGGTAAAACAATAAGGCCTGTTTTTTATTAAGATACACCATTAAGCTCAGACTAAATTAGTCTCTGTGGAATATTTTATTCCTCAATAAGAGTAAAAACATTTATCTGTGAAAAAAGGCTTGTGATAGAGTTGCCAGGTTCAGACTCTGCCTTCTCAGAGCTTCTAGTTAAGTTACAAAACGTCTGCATTTTTCTATTTTACTGAAGTTGTTTCAGCCCCAATTTGTTGTGCTTTGTTTGTTTACCCTAGTCTATTACAAAAATATATTGTTATTCTCCTAAGCTGCAGCTCTTGATCTATCTCATTTTCACAGGGAGAGGGAATTTGCTCCTCTAGCAGACACACCACATAATTGCAAGTTCTGATGTATCGGAGTGGTTTATAGTGCTTACTTAAACAATCTGAGGTTGGGTGGGAAGGTATGTGAACACTGATCATCAAAGCCTGTCAAGAGTAGCCCTGCAGAAAGTACAGCATTCTAACTATCCACTTTCCATTCTTACCCATGGAGCTGATAGTGCTACATACAGTTCCAACTTAGGGAGGTGGAAGGGCATCATGGTTAAGAATATAGATTTTGAGCCAGTCTTCCTGTTGGTTCACAACTTTGGGAATTCCTGGGGTGAAATTCAAAACTGGCCCCCGTGTATGGAGGGGAAGGAGAGACGCCAGACAGAGGCAGACCACTCCTGTCTGGCAGGTTTCATAAATAGGGAAGCTTACACACGAGGCTTGTCTTAGATGGCCACAGGACATGAGCATGTCCACAGCTGCCTAACAGAATCTTAGAAGTTTATATAGAGGCCTTAATGGGGTTCAGCCACAAAAATCCATCCAGATGGTCTCATCAACACCTTACTCTTTCAAGGTTCCATCACTGAAAGCGGTCTGGCTATGAGAACAACAGGCAGAAGACACATTTCAAGGGCAAAGGAGAGAATAAGGAGCCCCCGACTGCCCAAGTCCAGCTCACATCAATTGGAGATCATGCCTTCTTGGGGGCCTCCTCTAACACTTCCTGAGTCCAAAATCTGGCTCCATCACCTATGAGTTGTGTTGACTTGAGGTCTATATATTATTTAATATCTCTGCCATCTGAAAAATGACAGTAACAGCAGTATCAATTCTCATAAGGATTAAATTAGTTAATGAGTATAAAGCCTATGGAATGTAGTAAGTGCTTTTTAAGTGTTTGCTGTTATTTCTTGCAATTTCCTGTTTTTCTTGTTGAAACTACCAGGAATGATTCCTCCCCACCAATTTTGCTACTCAGCAAAGCTTTGCCTATGTTTTAAGACCCATCTTCAAAGCTAACTTCCCACATCACACAGCCACAATCAAACATCTATTCTTTGGGTATCCGGGAGAGGGTTTTTTTTTTTTTTTTCTTAATTTATTTTTATTTTTTTATACAGTCCCGTTTAAAGCAGCTATTATATTCTCTTTTCTACTTTTAAGGTACTGCTTGCTCAGAGGCCTTTTCCTCCTCCCACTGTCCCTTCAGTTTTAATTATGTTGCAACACTCCATGATGTGATCATTGCATTTTCTTAACAATTGTGTTACTTCCTACCTTCTCTGTGGTATGAGACTGTTGCTCATTTCTTTGGTTATCATTAAGTCATAATCTTAATCAACATGAAGGTGATAGTCAGGAATATGTTTCAAAGGGAGATGTGTGCCTCTTCCTTACAATTTTATGCAAAACTATGTGTGCATAATCACACATGTATTTTTTGCTCAGAAAGAGCATGTATCTATCTGAAACTCAAATGCTGTTTGTGCTCAGGTAAAGAATTGTTAATCTTTACACTGAGTGAAATCAAAATATTATTAAGCTTGGCTCTTATCTTTCTGAACATATATATACATATATATTTATACAATCACACATATATATGTGCATGTAGACACATGTGTATATGCCATTTTAAATGAATCGACTCAGCTGAACTGATTTTGAAATTTATTCAAAGGAAAAAAGTGTAGCTTCACCTTATTAATAAATTAAGAACAAAGAGATGATAGAGACAGACATTTCAAAGAAAATAGAGAAATAAAGAATACTATGCTAAAGGAATAATTATATTGTGATGGACTGTTCAGCTAAATCTAAGGAATAATTATATTGTGATGGACTGTTCAGCTAAATCTAAGCTGCATGTATAAGTTAAGAAAATTTTATTTAACTTATGCAGCAAAGAAACAAAGACCTGAGCATTTACAAGAAGAGATGAACAGATACCATCAATAGTCGGAAAAGTATGGAATGTTGTAAATGGAAGTTTTCAAGGAAACACTGAAAGAAATGCACTGCAGTAAAGCAAGTTTAGATATTAAATTGAAAATAAATATATGGTTTGCTTTGTTAGATATATATCTACTTGAAAAAATACAGCACTCGATATATTAAAAAAAAAAAGTTAGTAACCAAAGAATTTTGAGAAGAAAAAACAATGGAGAGAAATAAAAAGAGAGAGAATAAATGAAGTAAATGCCATTCAGTCACAAATGGATGTACTGAGAACCTTTTTCCAAATCACTGTCTCATTTAGCAATAACAATGTAAATCAAAATTCCAAGTTTTGGTTTTCTTTCATAGCAATTTCTTCCAAAATGAATTTGAGATTCAACATGCTGTTCCATGAATCAATAGCTTATTCCTTTATATCACAGAACAGTCTTCTACGCTATCAATGGACAGATGAAGAAAGAGTATTTGAATTGTTACCAGGTTTTAGCAATCATGAATAGGTTGCTGTAAAGATTCCTGTACAGGTTTTCGTGTGAACATAAGCATGCAGTCCACTTGAATAAACTACCAGAGTGCTTTTGCGGGGCCATGGGATAAGTCTATGTTTAACGTGTAACAAACTCCCAAACTGCCTTTTAAGGTGGTACCACCGACATTCTCACCAGTAACGAATAAGAGTTTCTGTTGTTTCCCATCATTGTCAGCATTTGTTACTGTCGGTTTAACATTTTTTTGACATTTTTAATAATTTTATAGAGCAAGCTGATTGCAGTTTTAATTTGTTTTCCCTAATGACAAATGATGTTAAGTATCATTTCATGAGTTTATTTGCCATCCATGTATCTCCTGTGGTGAACTGTCTGTTCAGATCTGTAATTTATTTTAAATTTTTTAATCTGTTTTCTTATGTTTGAGTTTTATAAGATGATTCTACAGAATTCTTTTATCTGGTCTGTGATTTGCAAATATTTTCTCTGAGTCTGTGGCTTTTTTTAAAGAGCAAAACACTTTAATTTTGACAAAGTCCAGTTGATCAACTTTTCTTTTGTTCATGGATTATGCTTTAGGTTTGTAACTAAAAATACCACCAGACCCAATGTTATGTATATATTCTATATTTTTTCTTAAATTTTTATGGCTTTATATTAAAGCCTATAATCCATTCTGAATTAGTTCTATCCAAGATGTGAGATTTTTTTTAGGTTCTATTTTTTTTTTTTTGTCTTTTTTTTTTTTTTTTGCCATTTCTAAGGCCGCTCCCTTGGCGTATGGAGGTTCCCAGACCAGGGGTCCAATCGGAGCTGTAGCCACTGGCCTACGCCAGAGTCACAGCAACGTGGGATCCGAGCCGGGTCAGCGACCTACACCATAGCTCATGGCAACGCCGGATCGTTAACCCACTGAGCAAGGGCAGGGACCGAACCCGCAACCTCATGGTTCCTAGTCGGATTCGTTAACCACTGAGCCACGACGGGAACTCCTGCTTCTATTATTTTTTAACATATGTTTGTTCAATGCTTCAGCACCATTTGTGAAAAGACAATCATTTCTTAATTGATTTACTAAAGTTAAATGTTTAATAAATTATAAAGGATCTTAGAAGCAGAAAAAAATATGTTTGATGACATATGCATTAGTTTTCTAGGGCTTCCAGAGTAAATTACTACAAATGAGGTGGCTTAGAACAAATGTGTTATTATCTCGGTTCCATAGGCCAAGTAAAAAATCAACAGGGTTGATTCCTTCTAGAGCCTCTGGAGGAGAATTTGTTCCATGCCCCTCTCCCAGCTTCTGGTGGTTGCCAATAACCCTTGGCATTTCTTGTCTTATTTAGCTGCATCACTCCAGTCTCTTGTCTTCATGTCATCTTCTCTTTGTGATTGTCCCTTTGCTTCTCTTATAGGGACACTTGCTGTTGGATTTAGGGCTCAATCTAAAGCAGGATGATCTCATTTTGAGATTCTTAATTACATCTGTAAAGACCCTTCACCCAAATAGTCACATTAACAGGTTCCTAGAGGACATACTTTCTTTTTTTTTTTTCTTTTTTTTAGGGCCACACCTGTGCCATATGGAAGTTCCCAGGCTAGGGGTTGAATTGGAGCTGCAGCTATTGGCTACACCACAGCCACAACAACACCAGATCCTTAACCCACTGGGCAAGGCCAGGGATCGAACCCACATCCTCATGGATACTAGTTGAGTTTGTTACTGCTGAGCCACAATGGGAACTCCCAGACATCCTTTTTTTTTTTTTTTTTTTTTTTTTTGTCAAGGTTGGGGAAGGGGGCAGGAGGCACTATCCAACATACTGCAGCTCATATCGAATACTGATGATAGAGTCAAAATTGTCTTGCATAATTAGAATATAATTAGAGTAGTCAGATAGACTGATTTATTCTAGTTCACAGTAAACTGGAAATAATTTTTATGCTATTTAAAATTTTTTCTTACCTTTAGCCCGATAACAACTGCATTCCTTTCTAATTATTCAAACACACAAAAACAAGTGCCTTGAATATCAGAGGAAAATATTCTATATTTTGTGACCATAAATTAAAAGGAATCAGTATTAAAAAGATATTTAAGAGAAAATAGTAAATGTTTTAGGAAGATAACAGAGCAGTGGATAGGTTTTATGATATCCCCAATTTATACACAGAATCAAACAGACTAAGCATAATAGAACTTTAAAAGTCACTGACAACACAAAGTAAATGACAAGCAATTTTATGATCTCCAAAATATGAACAATAAACTATCCTCTTCTACCAGATCAAAAAGAATCAAACCTGTATGAAGTAAAGGCAATAGGGCTTCTTTTGTTTTTAAGAATGAGAGAAACCTCCAGCTTCTCAACAGGGACTCATCAGAAAGAGCAGCAAGGCCCTTTTGATAATAGCAAATAAATTGAGAATAAATTTGGAGAATAATTTGGAGAAGAGCAAAAAGCACATGGTTAGAGACCTACATCAACACATCATTATCACCCAAAATCTATAGTTTACTTTAGAGTTCACTGTTGAATCCCCATTGTGGCTCAGTGAGTTAAGAACTCAACTAGTATCCATGACAATGTGGGTTGGATCCTTGGCCTCACTTAGTGGGTTCAAGATCCACAGATGCCCTGAACTGTGGTGTAGGTCACAGATGTGGCTCAGATCCCACGTGTTGCTGTGGCTATGGGTGGTGTAGGCTGGCAGCTGTAGCTCTGATTCAACCCCTCACCTGGGAACTTCCACATGCCACAGGTACAATCCTAAAAAGACCTCCCCCCCCAAAAAAAAGAAAAAAGTAACATTATATTGACAGTAATCTTCATTTAATCAAAGTAATGCATGTATATAATTAAAACATAGATAACATACAAGATATATAAAATGACTTTCAACTTGATTTCCAACATGGACACACCTGTCAAGGAATTTGTTCCCCACCCCTTTGCAGACTTCGTTCAGTGTCTGTTCTCCTCTAATCTGGAATCCAGACATACTATTGTCTAGGCTGCTGCAGGGCTCTCACTCCAGAATTCTTTTTCACTATTATCCTGGGGTGCTTTTTGATTTCTGTCCTTTGTTGAATGATGTTTCCCCAATTCTATATCCTCTTCTGTTGGTCTACTCCATTCTTTTCTTCTGGGACCCATGTTCCAATATATTTCCAAGAAAAATTTACATGGGAGGTAAATTTGAGATATTGCTGTGAAATATTGTTTTATATTCGTACTTGTTTGAAAATTTGACTGGCTGAAGAATAAGCTATCATATATCATTTTTTTCTCAGAAAATTTTATGACATTAATTTTTTAGCTTCTAATACTCCTTTTGTCAGATTTAGTTCCATTTTTTTCCTGATCTTATTTAATCCATTGTTTTCTCTCTTGGAAATCTCTTAATAGCATCTCTTTACTTCTAGTATTTTAAAATTACCCCATAGTGTACCTCAATGGGATTTTTAGACTGTTTGGGATTTGGGCTGTTTTATACTCTTCTACAATAAAGTTTTTCTTTAATTGTTACTATTATTTTGTGATTTATTTTCTCCCCTTTGTTTTCTCTTTCTTGATTTCATACTGTGAAGATGCAAATCCTCCTAATTTTTGGTTTATTCCTGAAGAATCTTGGAAAGTCACTGGACTTGGAGTGACAGTGAAGGATAGGGAACAACCAATAGCAGAATTCGTTGAATGTCTGTAAAAAGAACTATTTGACCCCTCAGGTTCCAACCTCCCTCTGATGTATACTGGTAATTGCTCCTTTCTCACTCTTAGAAAATGGAGGTTTTATTCTCGGGAGAAATGGAGCCAGAGTGATTCTGGATTTTTTTAATATAATTTCTGTTGAACAGTGGGAGTAAAAAGAAATTTTACAGTCTCGAGAATGGGACTTGTTGCTCATTGGATCCTAGAATGCCAGATAGGACGCTGCAACCATTATGGCTTTCTTCTCAGCATCTTCAGCTGCATGGGATTATAGCTTCCTCTGTACCTTTTGCTTTTGTTGTGCTTTGCATCGTGTAATTGTATACAATTTTTAAAACATACCCTCAATTACAATGAGATTTCAGGAGATGTGTTCAAAAGTTTAGATTTACACTAGACAACTGTATATTTTAAGTCAACAAAAGTCAAACACAGAGTTTACATCAGAGGTATAACATTTATCTATCTTACACTATAGATAAGTTTAAAGAAAAGTGAAAAACTGAGAAATAGAGGTTTTAGGTGTAGGTAATACACCTAAAAAAAGCAGACTGTCTTAAACACCCTTGTCCTATTTTTCCTACTGCTGTACCTTTTGGAATATTCTTCTCTCTGGCTTTTGTTGTTCACCCCCCCACACACACTTTCTTTAGTTCTTCTTCATCAAATGTTTCTTTAATTTTACTAAACATATTTCTGAGCCTACATGAGAATATTCCAGGTGTAGACAGAGCCCCCTCTGATATTAATACTGAACAATTTCCAGAAGCACAGATTTTACTGAAATTGACTAGGAAAAGAACACTACCTTATAAGACAAACATATATTATATAACAAAATTAAAATTTTACTTATATTTTCTGATAAAACATAATGCCTTCAAAGGATTTTTATGACTGTCCATGTTTCTAGAATCTCCCGGCATATGAATTCTCACTTCTCTGCCCTCAGGCACTTGAAGAGAGAGTTTTGAGAAACTGCTAGGGGAGCTAAAATGGTTGTTGGAATTGGGCCTTCCCAGGAGTCGCAAAATCTTTCCTCACAAATAATAATCTCTGAGGAAATTCATCTTTCAGGAAATTCATTGTGTACATGAGAATAAGCAGAGTTCAACACTAGTCCCAATACAACCTTTCTCTGAAATATATTACAAAGAATCTCTAGGGTTGTCTCTGAGGCAGACAGTTATTCCTCAGAGTTTCAACTAGTCAATCAATTAGATCAGTCAGAGTTCCATGAATAAGAACCATTATGCTCCATGAAAATTTCTCAAAACATATATATTTATATCTTTGCAGTCCTCACGCAAAATCAATGGTCTATATATTAACAATTGCAGGGTATTTATATGCCCAACTTTCCATCTGAATCAAACGCTCTCCTTTACTTTCTGTAGAATGTCATAAAATAACAAATCTAATACATTAGTTATAGGCAATGTTATTAGAATGTATGTTATCTTGTACAGCAGCCAATGACACAATAAAAATGATCACATTAGAAAAGCAAACTGCCTTATTTTGTAATTTGAATCTCTACTGTTTTCTTTGTACTCACTGCCTCTTAGTTTCTGTTGAAGTTTAAATGCACGCAGGACAAAAATAGGACAATTGCAATATAAATAAAAATCGTTGATGTGAACAACAGAAAAGCTTGAGTGGACGAGGATAGGAGACAGAAAATTAAATTAAGTGAGTGTTTTGGTAAAACCAGAAAGGGCCCCTGAATTATTAGTATGGCTTGATTGAGAATGTAGACTACAGCTGATTGGGCGAGAAAAAACAGTATTTCCAAGCAAAGAGTGACAAACAGGTAATGAAAAAGCCATAAGGTATTTAGCAGGGTCTTATGTGATGTCATCTCTGAGTCTCAGAATAAAAAAGGAGTGGAAAAGTTAGTGATACTATGCTTTTAAAAACTCTCAAGATCCATAACAGCATGTTTCTCCCCACATCTTTAGCAGCTGCCTTTTCCCCAATATCTTTGCTGGTAATTCCGTATCTTTTTGGCATCTTGAGTTTTTAAGCTTTCATCTCATCTCATCTCTTTCTTCATTGTCTTGGCTTTAGGAATTATCTATATATCATGAACTCACAAATTTTTATCTCTAGAAGAAAATTTTACTTCTGGGCTCTTGACTTGATGACTCAGCTGCTTTCTTCATATCTTCACTTAGATGCTTTATAGGTATCTCGAAGTTAAGACATCCAAAGTTAAAATGAATTTTCCACATAATATTTGTCCATATTTCAGTCTTCCAACAATCAGCGAATCATATCATCATCAATCCAATTTCCCAAGCCATAAATGTGGGATACCTTCTGGAGGAATCTCCATCTTCCTTACTCTATATATAATCATTTTTGTTATACCTCTAGGATATTAAATTTTTCTACTTGTCTCAATTTATTCTTTTTCAATTGAAACCCATAACTTCCACTTGGACCACTCTAACAATTTTCCAACTTATCTTCTTGATTCAGTCATAACCTCCAGCAATCCATAGTTACCCAGTAACCACATAAATTCAATCCACAACAGTCATATTCCAAGCTTCCACGTGGGCATGACCTTCAGGGAGAATGTTCAACCCACCACAGTCCACTGTCTGATCTCCAATAATTCACATCTATGTAAAAAATGTTTCTCTCATCCCAAGGTTTCCAAAGGTCTTAGCCCATTTTAGCATCAAACATCACATCCCAAATCTAAATGTCAACTCAGAACAGTCCATCCTGGGGCAAAATTCTTCTCCATCCACAGACTTTTGAAATTAAAAAAAAAAAAAAAATCCTTTTCCAAAATACAATGGTAGAGCAAATATAGGGCACATATTTCCATTCTGAAAGGAAGAAAATGGAAGAAATAAAGGAGATACTAGTCTAAAGCAAGTTTGCAAATAATCAGGGCAATGCCATGAGGTTTCAAGACCTGAGAGTAACCCTCTGTGGCTCAACGTTCTGCCCTTTCTACCCCCCCAGAGCCATGACCCTAGCTTCTCTGACCTCTGCCTTTGCAGCTCTGCTCTTAGCCCCACTCTTTCTTTGTTTCCTCCTTATTTCTATGTCAACTCCCATGGCCTGTAAGAAGGGAATGGGAAAAATTTGCAATGATGCCTGGTGTACAGATCCCTGGAAACAGGAACAAATTGCAGCAGTCAGCAGGTTTGGCTGGTGATCACTCATGAGCCCTGGCTGTTAAAGTTTTGCACTGGCAGTTGGGCTATTCTAAAGGGATTAACCTTATGGTTTGTACAATAGGAAAGTGAGGGCTGGATCATCATGAGTAAACCCTTGTAGGGTCAGGATATGTGAAAAAAATATCTGGGTTTGCCTTCAAGAGCCTGAGGCATTTCCTCGCTATTTTCCATATTTGGCTCTCTCGGTGTTGGCAATTAGGAAGCTGATGCCCTAGACCAGGTATAAACCTTAACAACTGGCCCTTCAGTAGCTACAGCAGACTGGATGCAGCTCCTGGGCAGCATGACATATTGCCAAGGAACCAGACTGTCCTTAAAAAGCAGTGACATTGTTAATGCAGCAACAGCATATCCCATGTATTCTAAACAACACCCAAGGCAACTACTGAAGGAGTCTGGGGCTCTCCACCAGATTTCTAATTAGATTGGAAGAACTGATTGTTTCAGCTCCCCCCCTCTCCAAGTAAGGGCCCTAAATATGCCCTGGTTTGTGTGCACACTGCATCTGGTCTAATCCAAGCTATTCCCTGTTACCACACAAACCAGGCTGCCACCATTAGGGGATTAGAGAAGCTAAATACCATGTACCCTATCCAACTGGACAGTGATCCAGGGTTAGACTACAAAGTTCTTGATATACAAAATTGGGAAAAGACCATGACGCTGAAGGAGTTTCCATCTTCCCTATAACTCACAGCAGCAGGGTGAATGGAAAGGAAACATGGATAGTTAAAGGAGCAGATTAAATTATTAATATGTAAATCCATCTTGGCCAGGTGGACTACAGTACTATCCTAGATTTTAACACTTGTGAACGATCAACCAGTAGGGCCTATTACCCCCACACCAGACTGAAGACTGCTGCCAAACATCTAATGTCATAAAACTATGAAAGTCATGGAAAATAGCCACTGCCCAACTCTCACTGTGGATCAATGTACTATGCTACTGAGAGCACCAAGCTCCATTATGTCTGGGAAAGGAGTTTTCTACTAGAAATTGCAATGAGACATCCACTGGGATGGATGAGTTAGTTTGCACCAGTGGGTGAAGGGGACTCAGTCTCCACTGAGATCCCCTCATCCTGCTACAAACCGGACCTATTGAAATATACTACACCCGGAATGGAACAATACCAAGAAAGAGGAAAAAGTGAGAAGCTTCACTTGACACATCCTGGCCCAGTCCATCTCCTCACCCTTGACAGTGTTGCCTCTTCTGGCCAACATGTGCAGTGTGCATGACCAGGTCAAGGTCTTAAAGCTGCCATCCTCCCTCTTCTCAAGGCCAGATGGACGTGCTCTGTTTTCCACTACCATGATCATTTGGCCACTGTCTTTGTCCCCTCCATTGGCCTGAAGGATGTTATATCTCACACAGAAGCCCTTACTAAATTCACCCAGCAAGCCTTAAATGATAGCCAACAAAGCCTGTTCTTACCGAGCACCAAAATGTCTCTAATGAGAAAAGCTGTTCTCCACAATAGGATGGTTTTGGACACTGTTACTGCCTCACAAGGGCTGCACCTGTTCCACTTTGCAAACGGAATGTTCTGTGCTCATGCCTGATGAGTCTGCTAAAGTATCCTTTTTGTTAAATCATGTGAGGATGCAAGTGAACACCCTGTGTGATCCAAACCCCCACCTGGAAGACTTAGTAGTTCAAATCATGGGGCTCTTGATGGGAAAAAAAATGTTACTTATTTTTGGAACTATTATTTTACTCTGTGTTTTCTCTTGCATGTGCCTATACTGTTGCTATGGTGTCTGCTTCCAATGCAGTCAGACAGCCACCAAACGATCCACCTCCATGCTAGTGAAACCTCTTGCTGACAGTCCAGGGCACACTGAGGAAGAGAGGGCACATGGGATAGTAAGAGCTCCTCATGAAGGAAGGAGCATTGGAGGAGGTGATCAAGAAAAGCGTGACCACTGATTGACCCTCAAGCTGAAACCAGGCCATTTGAGGCTCCTTACTGGCTCCCCTGTCCTTGGAATGTAAGCACTGCTCGCCCTATTCCCACTGCCAGAGCCATTACTTGATGGAGCCTTGAGTTGCACTCACAGGTTTCACTGATTAGGTTCAACATAATTTTTGTGGGGCGCACAACTGAACTCACAACCATATGATGTCACATGTAGCAGTTTCATCTTTACCACATATTTGTATTGCTGAAGTATGAAAAATGGTTAAAGTCTCTGACTTCCTGCAGTTGGTAGCATAAGAGAATTTATAGACAGAAAATAAACATAGCATATATGCCTGATTGCAAGGTATTTTTTCTTCCAGAAAGATTATTTCATAAAGCCAGTCAATGATAACATTTTTAAAAACACTAACTGGCTTTACAGAATGATCTTTAAGGAAGATCTGATAAGATTCTAAATATGGGCCACATGTGAATAGCAGGGCCAATTTCCAAATGAGAGAGGGTAGGAGAGAGGAAGGTTTGGTCAAAAAAGCAGGATACAGGGTGAGCAAGTTAAATCTGAGATACCCACTAGGCATTGACATTGAATGGGTGGTTATATATAGGAGAATTGAGTTCAGAGTGAAGGTCCAGGCTGGAGATGTGAACATGAAGTCATCAGCACATAACTAATATTTATAAACATGAGTGATACAAGAAGAAATATATACTAAATCTTTACCCCAGTCCCTGGTACAGAACTCCTAAAACCTTTGGAATTTCCTAAGTAATAATAGGGAGAGGGGCATTTTTTGTTATTTATATATAATATGTCCCTTCCAACCATACTTGAGCTTATGGTAATGAGGTGACTCAGAGAACCGGGACTGGTTGCCAGAGGAACAACCAATCATGTAACTGCGGGTTGGAAATTTTATCCCCACACAGTGTCTTCTGGGAAGGGGGAGGGGGCTGAATGTTGACTTAATCACCAATGCCTAATAATTTCATCAACCACCCTTATGTAATGAAGCCTACATAAAATGCCAAAACAATGAGTTTTGAAGAGCTTCTGCATTGGTGAACATATTGGGGTGCTGGGAGGATGACATACTCAGCAGGAGTGTGGAAGCTCTGTACCCATTCCCTATAGCTTGTGCTAGCCACCTCATTTGATTATTTATCTGTCTTTTATTATATAATAAACCAGTAAATGTAATGCAGCATTACTTTGAGTTCTGAGAGCTGTTCTAGGAAATTATCAAATCTGAGGAAGAGGCCATGGGAAACCCCAATTTACAGCTGGTTCTCAAAAGTAGAGAAAGTACAGATTAGCAATTGACATATGAAGTCAGAGTGGTCTTGTGGGGCTGAGCCCTTAACCTGTGAGTTCTGTACTAATGCTGGATGTTTAGTGCCAGAACGAATGAAGTTGCAGGACAACAAATTGGTATCCACAGAGAATTGGAGAGAATTGCTTGGTGTGGAAAACCCAAACACTTGGTGTCAAAAGTGTCCTGTGAGTAGAGGGGATCAAGTTTATCTTTTAATGAGACTGAGAGTGAGCACCAAGGTGGGGGGGGGTCGTAGACCAGAAAAGACTGGTGTAAAGAGGGATAAAGAGAAAATCCTGAAAACTTTGAAGTTGGGGAAGTGATAAAAAAACCAAGAAAAGCCCCATCATCTTTAGTTCTTCTCAAGTCAATTTAGTTACAGAAGGTTTTGTCTATATATGATTGTGTTACTCAAAAGTTTTTCTCAAATCCCAAATATGCATTTATAAAAGATTCAAAATATTGTGGAATTTCTTTGTCTGTAGATTTTATGTCCATCTTCACCATTAAACTGCCTGTCCAGGAAGTCAGACTTTAGCTGTTTTCTTTCACATAACAAAATAAATATGGAACAGTGGCCTGGCATGTGTGGCTATGGGATCCCAATCACTGTGTATAAGCTATCTTTACATTGTTAGGTACTGCAAATGTCCACTTTTTCTCTAGTAGTGAATAAATAGAAAATACTGGACAAAAATTACAAATAAACCACAGTTGACCCTTGAACAATGCAGGGATTAGGGGCCCACCCCTCCTCCCTACAGTTTAAAATCCTTTCCCCACACTTAACTTCCAGTAGCCTATTGTTGACTGGAGGCCTCACAGATAACATAAGCAGTCAACACATACTTTGTATGTTACATGTATTATATGCTGTATTCTTACAATAAAGTAAGGTAGAGAAAAGAAATGTTATTAAGACAATCATAAGGAAGAGAAAATACATTTCTAGTACTCTACTGTATTTATCCATACTATAAATTTACATGGTCTGTTTACAAGATGAATGATCTGTCAATATATATGTACATCAATAGTGTCTTCTACAAACCACTGTAGGTGTTCTTTGTATTACTAACCTGACTCATTAAAAATAAGACAATGTAACTCAACAGCAAGAAAGCCAACAACCCAATTGAAAAATGGGCAAAAGACCTGAAGAGACATTTCTCCAAGGAAAACATACATATGGCCAACAAACACATGAAAAAATGCTCAGCATCACTGATTACTAGAGAAATGCAAATCAAAACTACTATGAGGTACCATCTCACACCAGTCAGAATGGCCATCATTAATAAGTCCACAAATAACAAATGCTGGAGGGGGTGTGGAGAAAAGGGAACCTGCCTGCACTGTTGGTGGGAATGTAAATTGGTACAACCACTATGGAAAACAGTATGGAGGCACCTCAGAAAACTAAATATAGAACTACCATATGATCCAGAAATCCCACTCTTGGGCATATATCCAGACAAAACTTTCCTTGAAAAAGACACATGAACTGTATGTTCACTGAAGCACTATTCACAATAGCCAAGACATGGAAAAAACCTAAATGTCCATTGACAGATAATGGATCAAGAAGATGTGGTATATATGCACAATGGAATACTACTTAGCCATAAAAAAGAACAAAACAATGCCATCTGCAGCAACATAGATGTGACTAGAGACTCTCAGACTAAGTGAAGTAAGTCAGAAAGAGAAACACAAATACTGTATGAAATCACTTATATCTGGAATCTAATATATGGCACAAGTGAAACTTTCCACAGAAGAGAAGCTCATGTACTTGGAGAAGAGACTTGTGGTTGCCAAGGGGGAGGGGGAGGGAGTTGGATGGACTGGGAATCTGAGGTTAACAGTTGCAAACTATTGTCTTTGGAAAGGATAAGCAATAAGATCCTACTGTATAGTACTGGGAACTATATCTAGTCACTTATGATGGAGCATGATGGAGGGTAATGTGAGAAAAAGAATGTATATATGTATGTGTGACTGGGACACTTTGCTGTACAGTAGAAAATTGACAGAACACTGTAAACCAAGTATAATGTAAAAAATAAAAACCATTTAAAAAAAACAAAAATAAGACAATGTGAAAAAAATTCTTGTACTCAAGTATAACAATTAATACATTGATAACAAAGCAGCAGCAGCAATATGATTGCTTTATGGTGGCCTACTATGATCAATATGATTGCTTCAAGTAGCTGAGCCTACGTATTAATAAATAACTTGTTATAAATTGCTTATGGCATACAATGTTCCAATCATATTCATAAAACAATATTAGAAACATTGTTACATAAAAAAAGAAAACAGTTACCTATGTGATAGGCTGATACCCTGTTTGTCCAATTATGAGAGAGGCATACCATACAATAATGTAATTCCTTGAAAGCAAAGTTACAAAACAGTAAGAAGACCAACACGTTATTAATTTTACATTAAATATTACTCACCTTATGCCTATCTAAGTATAGGCTTCCACTTCAATACGAGTCTTGCCCATGATTTTCTACATGATGAGCACGTAGGCAATGACGGTGAAGAGGACACAAATGTTTTGTACAGTTATGAGATTTTCACACAGAGACACTGACACACATACACAAGACACAAGTTTATTAACTGTGCAGCATGATGATTATTCACTATTCGTTCAGTGGAAGTGGATTATCTCACATCAAGGTCTTCATCCTCCTCGTCTTCTCGTTGAATGGGCTGAGGAGGAGGAGGAAGAACACAGTTTGTTCTTGCTGCCTCAGCGATGGCAGAGGTGGAGGAGGTGATGGAGGGGACAGGAGAAGTAGGGTAACTTTATGGAAATATATCATAATTTCTGTCTTTTTTGCTTTCTCGTTCTCCAAAAAATATTTCTATGAGACACCATTCCTTTTCCTATGGTTTGCTTTCATTTTAGTGTCTATATCATAGACGTATCCATCTCATAAAATAAGTGAAAAGCAATCTTGCCAGACTGTCTAATGTTAATGGTTTTCCAGCACTACTTCTTCTGCATCTTCTTCCGTATTGCCTGGCACTGGTTTGAAAGCACTTAGCTCCACTGTCATCTGGTAATTTCTCTGGTGTGGTGTCTATTAGCTCCTGAATTTCTCCAAGATCAGTATCAATGAAAACCTCTCCCCCTACCTTTTCTGCCCTATCCAAAGTCTCTTTCATGATTCCTCATTTGGCTTTGTCATAATCTTGTGAAGTCATGCGTGACATCTGAACACAGTTTTCTTGAGCAGAAATGTATTCCTGCTTGATGGCTCTCACAGATCTTTCTATAATTATGATGCCATCTTCAATGGCATCATCCTTCCAGACTTGCACGATGTTCCATGAAGGGTCTCTTCCACAGCATTGGCAATCCTTTCCATAGAGCACCATGTGGAATGAGCCCTGAAGATTCTTATGACCCCCTGATCTAGAGGTTGTCTTAGCCATGATGTGTTTGGGGGCAAGAAGGTCATTTTGACACTTTTGGTGTTTAATTTAGGAGATTCTGGATGGCAAGGGGCATTGTCCAATATAAAGGAATTTTAAAAGACAGTTCCTTACTGGCAAGGAGATTCCTGACTTTAGGGACAAAGCATTGACAGGAAAATCTAGGCCTTCTTGTACAACCAAAAGACTGGTGGCAGGTGTTTATCTTTCTCTTCAGGGGTCTGGGATTAGGAGCTTTACAGATAAGGGAAATACTGATAGTCAACCTGACAGCATTTTTACAAAACAGTAGAGTTTGCCTATTCCTTCCTGTCTTAAATACTGGTGTTTGACTCTCTTCCTTACTAATACATTTCTTTGGTATTTCTTTTTTTTCCCCCAGAATAGGGCACCTTCATCTGCTTTCACCTGTTCTGGTAGCTATCCTTTCTCCTCAGTGAGAAAAAGAACTTTTCTGCTTCTTCTTGGTCAACAGAAGCTGCTTCTCTTGTTATCTTGACATTTTTGAAGACAAACCTCTTTATAAAATGATCAAACCATCCTTTGCTGGCATTAAATTCTCCAGTTTTAGATCTTTCACTTTCTTTTTGCTTTAAGTTGTCATATAACGACTTCATTTTTTTTTCTCTAGTTATATTAAGGTCTATAGGTAGGCCTTTCTTATAGTAATCCTGAAGATTGCATTTTCAATACAAGATAAAGGGGTAATTGCAAAAAGTACAAGGGTTTTGCACCTATACCTGTTGGTTTAGCTGCAGCAACAGCTTCTTGAATTTCCTTTCCTTTACTTATTTTTTTAACAATGTTTCTTAGGCTGGATTCATTTCTCTTACAGTGGTGGGCAACTGAAGCCCCAGACCTCAATCTACAGTGCATCTCAAACAATTCAGTTTTTTGTGTAACATCAGGACTTTTCTCTTCTTGGAAGCATTTCCAGAATCACTAGTGGTAATTTGCATAAGGTCCAAGGTATTATTCAAGGTTCATGTCGTAGTGGGTCTTACACTATACACAATGAAAAACACACAGGGATGGCAGGAGATCTATTTTACCATGATATGCAATTTACCCAAGAGAAAAAATGCTCACATGGAGATGATTAGTGCCACAGGGTAATTTAAGTAAATAGTTGCAACACCTGACCTCACTGGAATAGCAACAGGAGGTGACTACAAAATTATTACAGTAGCACAGTTATGTACTACAATTAATTTTGTGAAGTTACATTTAATAGTGTCTTTATCTTTGTATTTCTCTTGACCAAGAATGACACAAGAATGATACCATGTAAGTGCATGCGTAATTTTGATAAATTTTACCTTTTTATACCAGCTGTATATTATACATAAATTACGTATATTTACTACCATATATCTTATGGTAATAAATACTAAGATAGTACCTACATATAGTTTATGCATTCATGACACACCTAGCTTTTTCTAATTTTTAAAAGTATTTCTAGACTACGTGGTTTTTCTGCAAATTTTTTTCAACTTTCCAAATTTGTAACAAATTTCCAAAAGAATTTTCAACTTATTTATTTATTTTTTATTTTTTTGTCTTTTTGCCTTTTCTAAGGCCACGGAGGTTCCCAGGCTAGGGGTCTAATCAGAGCTGCAGCCACTGGTCTACACCAGAACCACAGCAACTCGGGATCCAAGCTGCATCTGCAACCTACATCAAAGCTCATGGCAACGCCGGATCCTTAACCCACTGAGCAAGGCCAGGGATCGAACCTGCAACCTTATGGTTCCTAGTCGGATTTGTTAACCACTGAGCCACAGTGGAAACTCCTCAACATATTTATTGAAAAAAAAATCCATGTATAAGTGAACCCACACAGTTAAAACCCATGTTGTTCAAGGTCAACTGTACATTTTAAAAAATATTTTTCCTTCAAAATATTATTTTGATAGACAATAGGGATCAGAGGCTCTAAATCTCTTGTGCCTATAATCTTTTAAAAATGAATCCTAAATATTTCTGACTTTTTAACTTTATCTAAAAGTCTGTGGTAAGATATTTTAGATCATTCAAGTGTACAGGGCTACATCATTATAAAAAAAACTTGCTGAAGCATGAAGCCTATTAAATCAAACATCTCATTTGGATCTCATTCAAGGTAATATATGATTGAACACTATGAGCAAGGTCTGAAGACAACATGTTTATAGTGAATGGATTTATACAGACATCCCATGTATAGTAATATAACAATATTTCAATTTAGTCAATAAAAATCTAAATGTCTTTTATTTGGCTTGAAAGTACTATCACAACTTAAGCTTCTGAAATGATACAAACATATCCACACTGGAAAAAGCAGTAGTAGTATATGACTACTATTTTTGTTTACCTTTAGATTTGGTTCACACAATCTGTAAACTAAAAATTAAAGGTTAAGTGTGCATATCAGAGATCAAATAGTTCTACCATTTGAATAAAAAAAAAAAAACTACTGGCTTAGAATCTAATGATAGAACCATTTCTGCAATGCTTCAAATTATGACTACAGCACGATAAGAAAAGTAGTTTTAGCTTTCTTGATAATGGATTTGAATGATCTAGCAAATAAAATATTCTACCTAATTTTTATGATTGAATTGTATTGACCCCAAATTCATATGTCTCAGAATCTGACTGTATTTGAAGATAGGGTCTTTAAAGTGGTAAAGTAAAAATGAGGCCTTTGAGGGTGGGACATAACCCCATGTGACTGGTGTCCTGATAAGAAGAGGAGATTACAACCCATGAAATGACACTAGGGAAGTGCAGGCCCAGAGGAAAGAACAAGTGAAGTTACAGAGAAAACTGTAAGTAGACATGTGGCTACCTGAAAGTCAAGGAGAGAGACCTCAAAATGAAATCTCCAACATTTAACCTCCAGAATTGTGAGAAATAAACTTCTGATTTTTAAGTCACCGAGTCCATGGTATTTTGTTATGGCAGCCCTAGAAAAGTAATACACTAATAAAGATTGTTTTCAGCATGTAATCACAAGTTCTCAAGAATTACAAAGGAAGAAAAAGGGCTTAACACTAAAACCATACCAAATATAATTCTTTCTGTGATGGTTTAGAAGAAAATTTAGACACTGAAAAATCTGAACATATTATCAGGATGAATTTTTACTCTCTTTCAGAAGTAATGCTATCCAAGAGCATTCCCCCGACAGAATATAAAATACAACAGATTTTAGACTTGTTACTTTATCTTAAAATACTGAGTCTGAAAAAAGAAATTAAAATAATCACCTTGAATAATTTAGCACTAAATTCTGATGGTAAATTTCATTTATGATTAAAGAAGACAAACATAGTACAAACTGTTGACAATTTTGATGAACTATATTAATTAAAACACTTTACTTTTCCTTATTATTTTAGAGATAAAGAAGTTTACATTTGATGGCATTATGGAAGACATATGATATGATCATTATTTTCCTAATTTCATCTGTGGGTAATAGCAGAGACTTATAAATGCAAATATTAATTTTTATATTCTTATTAATTTTGTACAAAACTTTGTGAACAATCATTGGAATATTAAAAAACTATTATAGCTTGTCCTTCTCCCCACCTCTCTTCTTCTCCTTATTTTTTCTCTTTTTCTTGGTACTTCCTTGGGAAGTGCCTCAAGGAATTTCTTACTTTGTTTTAGGAGTTAACTTAATGTGTTACGTTTTCTAAAAATTTTTAAAGTAAAACTTACCTTTTTTCAAGAATTTTATTTGATTGCTTTTGTAGGTGCCCAAGGAGAGTCTATTATTTTTATCTTTTCTGTGAATACCTTATATAATATTTTATAGCACTTATCACATTCTGAAAACTAGCATTTACATTGTTGACTTTCTTTTTCAATGTAATTGTGGCACTTCTCAGCTTTGTGCCTGGTTGCTATAGTAAGACCTTACTGAGTTAAAGAAATGTTCAAAGAGAAAAGAAAGAATGGATTTTAATAAGATAAATACACATGTTTCTGATACTGTGCTATATTTTGATTAATATTTACTGACTATAAAATACACATAGATCTATAACCATGTAGATGAATACAGAGACTGGCAAACTAGGATGGGGTAGAAGTGATAGAAGCAAGAGCTCTAAAGAATGTCTTCTGTGATCAGACCGTAGATAAAAGCACCATAAAAATGAAATAAAAATTAATTGTCTCTTACTATCTAATCACACGCCAACATCATCTGTCATATGCATGTAAAATACACCTGCAACATGTAAGTATAGTATATTTACATGTATATCCACATGCGCATTTCCATAAGTAATATACATATATACAATTTCTAGACAAATGCCCAGTTTTTGAACAACAATTTGTTAGAGAAGAATTGAGGAGATGATTAATATTCCAGAACAAAAAATCTTGTAAAGGCACAAAGGTTGCATGTGGCTCATACTATGGCTGTTCCTTTCTTTAGCTTCAGAGAGAAAGGTAATGTCAGAGATGTTGCAAAGTCTTAATTTGCAGTGATTATCAGAATCACAGAGACAATGAGTCAACTTAATAAAACTCCTTTAGAGAGTATTCATGTGAGAATTTGAGAATGTAAAGGCTAATTTACTGAAAAGAAAATATAACCGTTAAACAAATGAAAGTAAGTGCACAATGAGTGGTGTATCTTGAATCCCAGATGAACATATTGTACTGTTAACCTCAGGAGACTTTTTAAAAAAACTTACCAAGCTAAGGGTGGTTATACCTACCAAGTAAAGTCTGTTTAGTTAGATCTGAAGACAAAATTCTTTATCTAGCTGATTTCAACTCACTGGTATAGGCCCTAGGGCAGAATAATATTCACACTAGGCAGGTATTACAGTTAAAGATGGGAAGGGCTGGGCTAAAAAGTGCATTCTGTGAACTAGAACAAACAATCCAAAAATTTATATGGAACCATAAAAGACCCAGAATTGCCAAAGCAATACTGAGGAACGAAAACCAAAAAGGAGACATAACTCTTCCAGACTTCAGGAAATATTACAAAGCCACAGTAATCAAGACAGTGTGGTACTGGTACCAAAACAGACGTACAAACCAATGGAACAAAATAGAGAACTCAGAAATAAACCCAGACATCTAGAGTCAATTAATCTTTGACAAAGTAGAATACAAAATGGGAAAAAGTGGAGTTCCCGTCGTGGCGCAGTGGTTAACGAATCCGACTAGGAACCATGAGGTTGCGGGTTCGATCCCTGGCCTTGCTCAGTGGGTTGGGGACCCGGCGTTGCCGTGAGTTGTGGTGTAGGTTGCAGATGCGGCTCGGATCCCGAGTTGCTGTGGCTCTGGTGTAGGTTGGTGGCTATAGCTCCGATTCGACCCCTAGCCTGGGAACCTCCATGTGCCGCAGAAGTGGCCCTAGAAAAGGCAAAAAGACAAAAAAAAAAAAAAAAAAAAAAAAAGGGAAAAAGTCTTTTCAGCAAGTGGTCCTGGGAAAACTGGACAGCCACATGTAAATCAATGAAACTGGAACACACCTTCACACCATGCACAAAAATAAACTCAAAATGGCTTAAAGACTTAAACGTTAAGACAAAACACCATAAAACTCCTAGAAGAGAACATAGGCAAAACATTCTCTGACAACAATCTTACAAACGTTTTCTTAGGTCAATCTCCAAAAGCAACAGAAATGAAAGCAAAAACAAACCAATGGGAACAAATCAAGCTGACAAGCTTTTGCACAGTAAAAGAAACCTTAAAAAAAAAAATAAAAATAAAAACCTAAAAGACAACTTACAGAATGGGAGAAAATATTTTCAAATGATGCAACTGACAAGGGCTTAATCTCTAAAATATACAAAAAACTTACACAACTCAACAGCAAAAAAACCAACAACCCTATGGGCAAAAGACATGAATAGACGTGTCTCCAAAGAAGATATACAGCACATGAAAAATAAGTACATGAAAAAATGCTCAACATCACTGAGTATTAAAGAAATACAAATCAAAACTACTATGAGTAGTTGTATGAGTTGATTATATCACCAAACACCAGTCAGAATGGCCATCATTAATTAGTCCACAAATAACAAATGCTGGAGAGGGTGTGGAGAAAAGAGAACCCTCCTACACTGTTGGTGGGAATGTAATTGGTACAACCACCATGGAAAACATTATGGAGGTGCCTCAGAAAACTAAATATAGAACTACCATATGACCCAGAAATCCCATTCTTGGGCATATATCTGGACAAAACTTTCCTTGAAAAAGACATATACATCCCTATGGTCACAGCAGCACTATTCACAATAGCCAAGACATGGAAAAAACCTAAATGTCCATCAGCAGATGAATAGATTAAGAAGATGTGGTATATATACACACATTGGAATACTACTCAGCCATAAAAAAGAACAAAGTAATGCCATTTCCAGCAACATCAATGGAACTAGAGACTCTCATAATAAGTGAAGTAAGTTAGAAAGAGAAAGACAAATACCATATGAAATCACTTATATCTAGAATCTAATATATGGCACAAAAGAACCTTTCCACATAAAAGAAATTCACAGACTTGGAGAAGAGACTTGTGGTTTCCAAGGGGGAGGGAGAGGAATGGACTGGGAGTTTGAGGTCAACAGATGAAAACTATTGCATTTTGAGTGGATAAGCAATGAGAAACTGCTGTACAGCACAGGGAACTTTATCTAGTCCCTTGAGATGGAACATGATGGAGGATAATGGGAGAAAAAGAATATATATCATATATATCAATATATGTCATATCTAAGAAATCATTGTCCACTCCAATGTTGTGAAGATTTTGTCCTATGTTTCCTTCTAACAGCTTTATAGATTTAGCTCTTACATTTAGGTCTTGAATCCATTTGGGGTTACTTTTTGTATACTGTGTTAAGTAACGGTCTAGACTGTGGATATACAGTTTCTGAGCATCATTTCTTGAAAAGGCTGTTCTCTCACTGAATAGTTTTGACACATTTGTTGAAAATCATTTGACTATACTATATAGAGACTCTTTAGATAGTTTAAATTTGATTATAGAATAAGGTGACCTAAGCATGGGTCACCTTTAAACAAAGAGATTTTCTTTCATGAGAACTATAACGGATTTTTTAAAATTTTGATAACTTAAAAAGTAATTTTAAATAATAAGCTTTGGTCTCTGGTTATAGACATTTTATAACCCAATGTAAATTATTTTTGTATGTTCATGTCTTCTTTTTCTCATATTTCTTCTTGTCTTTTTAGGGCCACACCCATGGCATATGGAAGGTCCCAGGCTAGGGGTCTAATCAGAGTTGTAGTCACTGGCCACAGCCATAGCCACAGCAACACCAGATCCCAGCTGCATCTGCAACGCACACCACAGCTTACGGCAATGCTGGATCCTTAACCCACTGAGTGAGGCCAGTGATTAAACCTGCATCTTCATGGATACTAGTCAGATTCCTTTCTGCTGAGCCACAATGAGAAATCTCTTTCACATATTTCTATGTATTTAAGCATAAGTGGTACAAGAATTTACTTCACTAGACATATATGTACATACAAAATATAAAACTATTCAAACACTACGTACTTATCAATTTATTCATTCTTTATGTACTGATATGCTCAAGTATCTATTATTTATGACCCAGCAAATGACAAAGCATTGTGAGGGGTTCTGAGGTCACAGTGGTAAAGAGCCCAGGCCTTGGTTCTTAAAGCCACTCTACATAAAAATAGGTAAAGATCCCACAAGGTCATAAGAGCTATTATTAACAGACACATGATAGTAGAAGAAACATCCTTAGCCTTGGAAAAGAATAGCAGGCAAGTATGAGAAGAATATGACTTCGGCTGTATACAGTATACTGGCGTATACACATATAATACATACATACAACATTGTGTATGTATAATGTATGTATGGTAATACAATATGTATGACATAATTATATATGCAGTAGTGTATTATATATAATGCCATATATGTGTATAAATATCTGAGATATATATTAAATAATTATCTCTATTAAATACACTTCTAATATTTATATGAGAATAGACAAGGCACACAAAACTATCCCGCCATAATGAATATCCACTAAACTGACTAAAATAATTCATGGAATTAGTTTTCAGAAATCTCCAAAATTTCTTAGCTATAAAGCAAAATCTCTTAGAATATAGTAGTGAGCTTCATTCATTCAATTTGAACTTTACACTACAGATCATTGTTCTCCTTATAAGACTGAAAAAAGCTCTGCACTGAGAAATGGGTCTAGCATTCCCATTTCAGATAAATCTCCCTCTGGAATTACATCAAAGGACACGGATTCTAAATAAGAATGTTCATGTCTCACAAAACACCTACACTGTACTCCTCACAGGTATCTTTTGCTAAAGCTATCATCTTAGAAACTTTAAAAGCAGTAGACAAAAAAGAAGAACTTTATGAACTATATTCTATTAGATGAGCTGCTGAAACAGGAACTTTAGCCTTTTGGGGTCTGATATAAACCAAAATACAGGTATTAGTTTCTTCCAGCAAATTAAAGCTGACTGCTTTTTTCTCAACCATTTGATAAATCCATGTTGGACTTCCTTAGAATAAGCACAGCAAACCTCACTCTGTGATCCAAATATCGCCCCCTAAAGCTCCTCAGTCCTAAATGCTCTTCTATTTGAATTCCTTTCTTAATACAGATCTAAGTGAATCCTGTCAGTGTGATGCGCTGTGACAACTGAGGATACTCTGGGGCCACTCGATGGCGAATGTAGATACCCAGACTTTGCCCCTTCTCTTTTCAGAGGCTTTCAGTTTTAGTATAGAGAACAGTTAAGAGAAATGTCCGCCTGAAGTCAAGGAAGGCTTTGCATTTTCCTAGCAGTGAGAATTAGCCAGAATAGAAAGATCATAATGACACTATTTAGCTTTATTTCAATTCGACCTAACCAGCTCCCATAAGAAAATTTGCCTTACTTTACTATACAACAAATACATCCTAAAGAAAGAATTGAAATAGATGATTACGTTTTGCAATTATTATTACAAAAGGATTTAAAATTTGAAATGCTGCAGTAGAATAAAACTTTTTAATAAGATTCACGGGCATTGATAAGCAAATGCTTTCAAAATCTATTGGATTAAGCTTACTCCTCAAAAATTACTGAGTTTAAGCAGACGATCGAATGGAGTCATTTACAAAAGTATAGCTTATAATGATTATGAGAAAGTGAAGTAGATAGAAAGTGTACTCTCTTTAGCAATTATTTTTCATTACAAGCGACCAATATGTCTAAATTACAATCTCCACTTGTCTCTTCTCTCCCATCAGTTCCTTCTTTCTTTTTTCCTGCCCTCCCTCTTTCTTTTCCTTTCTGAGTTTCTCACTCTCTCCCCTTTCCTTTTCTAGTGGGAACCTTACTGAAAAGAATCTGCTTGCCCAGCAGAGCCCTTAGCTAGAAAATGTAAAGTTTCTTCCATTCCAGAGATTGAGAGCTTCTATTAATACAGTGTGACCCCTGAAGCACATTCAGCTGTCCTTAAAAATAAAAAAAAAAAACACTTTTTTAAAACAAACATATATTGTTCTTTACTCTCCAATAAATGCTTAACAGGACTTGACAAATGCTGTTCTTATTTAGCATATGCATAACTGTAATGACAGGGCTTACTGAAAAACAGAGAGGAATCATTATATTAGTGAACTAAAGCTACAGCTATAATTTGATTATAAAAATAAAATAATATTCTTGCTTAAATAGCACATTTTAATCTTCATTATGTCAGTATGTGAAAACCTTCATCGGGGTTCTGACTTTCCCTTCTTTTGGCTGGGCATGCAGGGGCTTGATGCAGGCTCGCAGTTTCTGGACAGGATACTGAACCCAGGCTGCAGCAGTGAAAAGTCTCAACCATTACACCCACCAGGGAACCCCTTCTTCTTTCCATTTTTTGATTCCAGACAATGGCATCTATCCATAATAGCAAAACCCAAAATTTTAGGTTATATTAAATCGTGAACCCCCCCAACTTCTCAGCAGTGCATCGAATTAGTTCCTAAACTTGGGTTTGTAAAATGCCTCCCTAATCAATCTTCTCTACAGCCCCTGAGACTAGCATCTCTCACCTATGATTATTGACAACACCTTTTTTTTTTTTTTGTCTTTTTAGGGCTGTACCCACACCATGGGGAGGTTCCCAGGCTAGGGGTCAAATCAGAGCTGTAGCTGCCAGCCTATGCCACAGCCACAGCAATGCCAGATCCGAGCCATGTCTGCGACCTACACCACAGCTCACGGCTATGCTGGGTCCTTAACCCACTGAGAGAGGCCAGGGATTGAACCTGCGTCTTCATGCAGATTCGTTTCCACTGAGCCATGGTGGGAACGCCAACCAAACTTTTTAATTGGCCCCATCACTCTCTATTCTCTTCTTTAGTTAGTCTATCTTCCATGCTGCCAGAGTTTTATTTCTAAAGTAAAGATTAAATTATGTAGCAATTTAGCTTACAAACATCCAGCTTTCAGATGTCTGGATCTAGTTCAAATTCCTTAGTGTGAGAGCTGAGGCCCTTCATATTCTCATCCCACCCACGTTTACCACCTGGGTGTCTATGTATTGATTATTTTAAATATGGCCACAATAACAGTGTCCTTAAGTACCATGCTCTTGGATGCCACTGCATCTTTGGGTATCTCCATGCCCTTGGTTTGGAATAGCCTTCTTTATACTTCCTAGTAGAGAAGACTAGATAATATCATGCCTTGAGATTCAGCCCAAATATCAACCCTGTGGTGACAATTTCTTCCTGCCAGCACACTTCTTATCCTCTACAGCCCTTAGAGCTCTTACAGCTTTGTACTTCTAGTGTCTGTTTCTGTGTGTGTGTTCAACAAAAGATGTTTAGCGATGTCATATCACTACCCTCACTTTTATTCTCTGGACAAACTTTTTCAAGGTCTTGTATTTCTTAACTCAAAACCCATCAATTAAAAAATAAAATATGGAGTTCCCATTGTGGCTCAGTGGTAATGAACCTGACTAGTATGCATGAGGATGAGGTTCTGATCTCTTGCCTCACTCAGTGAGTTAAGGATCAGGTGTTGTCATTGCCATGACCTTTGGTATAGGTCGCAGACACCCACTGGATCCCATGCTGCTGTGGCTGTGGTGTAGGCCAGCAGCTGCAGCTCTGATTTGACCCCTAGCCTGGGAACATCCATATGCTGTGGGCACAGCCCTAAAAAGCAAAAAGTAAAAAAATAAAAAATAAAATACTCTTGTCCCAGGAGGAATATGATAGCAATGTATTTTGTTGGAAGCTGCTGTTTATCATTAATAAATAAATAATTAATTAAAGAACAAATTAAATCTAGATTCAGCCTCAATGACAAGTGAGTTCTTACAGTGGAAATGGAATCTCTTCAGGTAAGTTAACAAACAAGGTAGTCAATACATCAAAACTTAAAATACAGAAAATTTCAAAGATTATGTAGTGAGAACTGATGTTTGTTTCTCAGAATCTGAGAATATTACTGCTAGAAGCGACTTTAACCATAAGTCAAGTGCTACATCTTCATTTTACAAAGAAGATATTAGGAAAATGTGTTCTGGAACAAATGTACATATATTTAAAGTCACAGAGTCAGTTAGTTGTGGATCCAGTTCTTGAATCTAGATCCCCTTTATTAACCTGCTCGGATGTTACTGAACTGGTCCATTTTCACTAGATAAGTGATGAATTATTCTCCCTTAAATTCTTGTAAAACTTTTTTCCAACCCCCCTTCCCCTTTTCTTCCAAGAGCGGTCTAGGATTTGGTTCCTTGACCAACAGGATTTCCTTCTAATATTCTCTTGTAGTACTCTCTGCAGTGCTTTATAAAGAACCTTGGGAAGGTCTATGCTCTAGAACCTGAGTCCTGATGACTTAAGTCACACAGACAGACTTTTTTTTTTTTTTGCCTTCTGCGGCATTTGGAGGTTCTCAGGTTGAGGGTCCTATCAGAGCTATAGCTGCGGGCTTACACCACAGTCACAGCAACTGCATGATCTGAGCTGTGTCTGTGACCTACACCATAGCTCACGGCAACACCAGATCCTTAACCCACTGAGTGAGGCCAGGGATCAAACCTGCAACCTCATGATTCCTAGTTGGATTTGTTTCTGCTGTGCCAGGATGGGAACTCCTACATAGACAGACTTTAAAAGCAACTTAGGTAGTATTAATATTTTTAGGCAAGTTGCAAATATTCCCTTTCAAGAGGAAATAGCTCCATATTTTCAAACGTACTAGTCGTTAGACTGTTGTTTTTAATCATAATTATTGCTTTTCAGTTTCAAAAATTCAAGCCTTGACCTTTTATCTGCAGTGAGATGGAAACCTTGGCTGACAAAGATCGTTCATAAATTCTCAATTAGTCTCTCTCCAAAGGATGGCTGCATATTTGGCCAGGCTTTTAGAAGTTATAAAAATGGTGAAAAGATTTACTCTCAAAACATATTATCTCTGTGTGTACAGATTAATACACTAATTATCCTATTGGAACTTACTTGATACTCTTCCATAAAAAGATTATCCTTGATAGAACAAATTTAAACTTACTTTAAATCAATTACAATTAGTGATATTTCATTTCAGAAGGCCAAAAAGTATATATACATCAATTTAAATATCAACTTAAATATATAAGCAATTCACATTTTCAATTATAATTTGCCAAATACATACATTTAGACTATCATTAGATGTGCAATTCAGATATTGAATGACAGGGATGATTTACCTAATCTTTATTAAAGTAGGGTTAGAAAGTGCTTCTATTCACTTTGGTTTTGTTTTATTTTAGAGATGGAGAAAACAAGACTTAATGTGTTACACATTATTAAATACTTCTTCATTGGCCGAAACAAAATGCTGATGCCACACGAAAACACTGCTTGCAGAAACAACATGCTTGTATAAACTAAAGCAAACGTGAAGATTTAAATGCAAAATATTCAATAACAGCACTTAATTCAAGTGAGGAGACCGTAAATCTTCAAAGATTATACACCAAATAACCACTGAAAACACACATTCTGTGTAAATGGCAGATTGGCTTTTGATTTCGTAAGAAAAGTATTCTCAAGTTTCATTCCTCAAAGAATATAAGATTTTATAACTCAGCAGTTAAGTAAAAAAGAATATGTGAATTATGGATAAAATGATATTTGACAGTGAACTTTTATTAAATGTTTATAGAATTGCAATTTACAGTGCCATGTATTTATGAGATTCGTATTAACATTGCCCTTCAACCAGCTTGATGTCTTGTCCGTATCTCACCCCTAGAGAGTGAATGAATATTTATCCCTAAAGTAACTGATGCCAATGTATTTATTTGAATTATCTTTTCTGGAGAATTTTACACTCTCAGAATTTATAACAGGGTATATTAAAAATAGATTTTGAGGAATAAATCAATCAGTTTTACATTTTAAACCATTCCCTCTATTTTACCAATACTGTTGTCAGGAACTGATATTTTAAAATGTTTTAACCCTCATGTACCATAAACATACAGAAAAATGTGCCTGGAGAAGCCCTAGCATAGAGCTGTTTTTCTCCCGGCATATCTTCTAGCTTACTTTTTATTCCAGTATTATAATTTATTATTATCTGTAGGAATAGTAGTAATAGCAGAAGAAGGAGAATAAGCCAAAAAGGGTTTGTTTTTACTGTTTCTGTTTTTTTTTGGGGGGGGGGTGTCAGAAGAAATTAATAAGGTGGGGTTAAGGCAAGTGTTGGGTTAGAGGAGGCAGACACCTGCTGGGGAGGGTGAGCCTCGAAGTATGGCTCCAGCATGGCCTCCATCACCTCCCTCTTTGCAGTCCCACACCTGGAACCACCAGCCATACACTGTTCCCTGGATCATGGCTGAAAGCCATCTGCCAGACTGCAGGTGGAACAGGCACAGGATTTGTTTACTGAGGGGCTATAGCCTGGCCCAGCTCACAGCCTACACCCAAGGATGGCTGCCATGATCCCGTCTTCCTGCTGCAGCCAGGCCAGGTCCTGCTCGCAAATGAGTCTGTCACCCCTACATCCTCCTAGGTTTCTAATTAGTGCTTTTAGCTTTTACCATGGTCTCATCTAATGGTGTGTGTGACTGACAAATGTACAGAAAATATAATTCTCGATCTAACGTGTGGCTGGATAGCAATCAATCAATGGTTTGTCTTTTCTCCAGCCTTCCAAATTCAAGGTAACTTTCACCATCCTTTGGAGGACAACATGTAGGTCCTTGACGAAGTTTGCTGGGACTCAGCTAGCAAGGGAGCCATGTCTTCTAGGGCTCTGGTACAATAGAGTAGCCAAAGTTGTTGTTCTCACCAGCTTCTTGGTATATTAAGTGATTTTTACCTCAAGATGCTTTGACCCATGAGATTCATACTAGGCCACTAGTCAGCAGGTTTGTGGGAAATAGTAGTGAACTTGCATGTGAAACGTGTAGAGCAAATAGAAGCTGAGCAGTCCTGCCTTGTAGCATATAGAGAACTCCTTGAATATTCATTCTACATGTAGCATCATGTAAAACTCCCATACTTCCTGAATTGTAGCAGTAGTTCAGTAAGTATAAGTATATTCCTCATTTTCTGTAAGTATTCACATCTTGGATTACAGATTATCAAATTCCATAATAGTCATTTAACAAATATTTATCATAACTCACTTTGTGCCAGGAACAACAACAACAAAAATGAATAAATATGGCCCCTGTCCTTAAGGAGCAACATCTAGTTGGAGAGTCCAATCCCTAAAAAATAATTATTATATAATGCATGGTGTTAACATGGAAATAGACCAACGTGATCTGTAAGAGCATATCCTCTGACTTCATGTTTCAAGGAAGGCATTCTGAGTGAAACGACAAGGAGTCTAAAGAATGTGTAACATTCAGCTACTGAAAGGTGGAAGAGAGTTTAAAGGAAATAGCATAAGGTACAAATATCTTGCTATATTATAAGCCCTATGATATTACTTGGAAATAAAGTAAGCATCAAGCAATAGAGGGCAATGGAGGTAAAGAAAAAAAAATCAGAAGCAAATAATAAGTAGTTTTCATTTAACATTAAAGAACTTAGATATTTTCACTGTGTAAGTTGTATGTTTATTGGCATAATGTCATCTATTGGGCAAAACAAGTCTCAGTGACAGGAAAACCATGACCCTGGGAGTACACAGGGGGATCCATGTCTTGAGGAGAGGGCTGAAAAGATTTGTGGCCATCAATAAAATCAGTCACAAGCAGTGAGTGAAGCGATCAGAATCATATTTTAGTTCGTGACTGATAGCCTCAGGTGCATGTTAGAATGCTGTCTCGCTCCTCACCTACTAAATCCGAATCTCTAAAGACAGAAGCAAGGAATATGTGTTTTGAAAAGTTATCCAAACATATCTGAAGTGTAATCTTGGTTGAGAAATACTCTCTTCAATAAATTATTCTGATGGCAGCATTAGGAGAATATTAATTTCATTTTTAAAATAAAAAAAAATCAACTCCTCTTAGGTCAAGCAAAATGACACATTGACCAAGTTTTGAGGTGTCTTCTGTAACTTAAGGATGAGCTAAGAAGCCAAGCCTTGTGAAGTATATAAATTAAGGTATTTGTGAGAACTTAATGTGAGAGCTGATGGATAGGGCTTTCTAATAAATGGTTATTAAAATGATTTAGGTACTAAGTCTCTACAGTTCAGCATTCAAAACGCTGGAGAAAGAATCTCATAGGACAATTTTGTCTCAAGTGTCTATGGTTGGGCCAATCACAGACAGGGCCATTAAGCAGAGGTGTGGCTCCTTAAAGTCCAGCCCCACTGGTGACAGAGATAGTTTTCAGAATAAAATATCTGGTCAAGCAACCATAATGTTGTCCATTGCACCATGGTTCAAAGAATGAGATAAGGGGATATTTTAGGGGACTAATGCAATAATTCAGATATAAGATGATAAAGTACTAACTGGTGATATGGTGAAGAGGCACGCAATCTCGAAACCAAACGTAACCTTTAACAGGGTTTTATAAACTATTCTGATATACAGAATCATAACGGAGGAAGTCAGACATCTTTAGGGATGGCTTTAGGGATTGTCATCATTTCAAGGTCATTTTGTACTTCATTTTTCCAATTCTTTAACTGGTTCCATAGTAGGCACATATTTGTATCTAGTAAGTATCAAATAAGTGAGCAAAATGGTATTATGCATTTAAATGTAGAATGAGCAAAGTAAGTACAAACTTTCTTGAAATGCTAAATTGTATTAAGTAGATTTCTGAGGGAGGTAGGAAGTCTGAAACAATCCAGATTTAGGAAAAGAGTTTGTGTATATGTGTGTGTGTATATATTTTATATACACACACACATATATCTATATATTTGCTAACATATAATACAAGTATTTTGAATTGTAGTGGATGTTGAAACAAATCAGAGTGAGAACTCCAGGACATTGCTAGCTGTGAATATATTTTAAAGCTTTGAAATTGCAGTTTAATAATCCCCCATTGGTCCACAGGGAGGCACTAAATTTGGAAATTCCTTGGAAAGGTTGTAAAGCTTAAGATAAGAATATTTTACTTTGACGACTTTTGTATTTGCATATTTGATGGCTATACAGGAGTAGAGAGAAAAAAGCAGTCACTTTTGGTCTTTCAGAGCTATCCAGAACCAAATATAAAGAGGTCCATAAAAAGAAAAAGAACTATATCTCCTTGATGTACTGACTTTCATTTTGAAAGATCACATAGCTTTTTACAGATTTAACAACCTGACATACAGAGATCACTTCAACCTCTGCTGAAATACAATCAGCCTAGGGGTGAAACTCACCTGTTATTAAACTGCCTCTGGCAGCACTACAAAATAATTTAGTACATAAAATAAAAGAGAAGGTCAAACCTCATTAAAAGTTCTTGGAGAAATTACCACTGAACTAGTGAATCTTGGGGAAGAACTGGTTCTAACGAAAGTGAAACTGCATTATTTGAGATAGGAGACAGTATTGAAAAATAGCATTCCCTTCTCTTAGTAACAAGGAAGTAGATATACAGGAACCAGCCCAGTAAAATGCAAACGTCCATACCTTGAGTTAATATATCTGAACCTCCCTCCTTCCCACTGCAAGTGTTAGCTATTTGGAATGGAGGGAAAGTTGATAAAAGGGAATATTCTATCAGAAAAATAAAATATTACACACAAAATAATTTTGCTCTTGCTCGAATGTGATTCTGAAAGAGTTTATGGTCACCAGATTTAGCCGCAAGTAAGAAGTCATTGCAGATGGTTTTACATGATAAAAATCTTGATATAAGACATAAGTTCCATAAGAAATGGTCATTTTTAAGCACTTAAAAAAAATCCTACTTGTCAGACTGAATGGGACTTCAGCATCACATATGGGATTGAAAAAAAAAATCTAAACACTACTAATTGACTAAGAGGAGGTGAGACATACATCTTTCCAATTTCTTAGTTCATATGCATCACATGACTTTTTTCTAACATCCCCAAACGCAGAACTAATCTGTGAAGAGAATGCTCTTGAGTGATTATTTTGCTGATACAAACAGTGCATATTAAACTTATTAGCCTAGAAAAAAATTGTTCTTTTTAGGAAATACCAACATATTACACATCCAAATTACAGTAATCCACAGGAAGAGAGGAAACATAAATTAGTTGAGAGTAACCCATGACTAGATTGCTTATAAATGGTCAGATTGAAAATTCAGATCACCTCACTTTTAGGAGAGACTGAGTGAGACGCTCTAATGAGGAGTTCGGAATGGCTGCTTGCCAAGAAATCAGTGGACTGGTCTTTTTCATAGTCTATCACTCACCTCATTAGGCCATTGACAAATGAAGCCAAGACTCTCAACTTCATTTCCCACAGCCATATGATCCATTGAAGGGCTAATAGTGAAGAACACTGACTGATTTAATGGTAACACAATTCAGACTAGGTATAATCAACGGTGGAAGAGTCTGAAGGCTTGAGTTTGGTTTTTCTTTATATCCAAAAAAAGCAAAAAAAAAAAAAATACAACATACAAAATTATTGAGTCGAATATTTTCTGGAAAAATTTCCAGAAAGATATTTTTTGGTTTTTTGCAGGCCATCTTTTTTCTGATCAGAATTTAGTTCCTGATATCTTGATGGATCTGAAAATAGTTACTGCTTGCAGTGGAATTACTGGTTCAAATGGTAGTTCTATTTTCAGGTTTTTGAGAAACTTCCATACTGTTTTCCACAGTGGCCACACCAATTTACATTCCCACCAACAGTGTGTGAGGGATCGCTTTTCTCCACATCCTTGCCAACATTTGTTATTTGAATTCTTTTTGATCATAGTCATTCTGACAGACATGAGGCACTAATTCAAAAAGAAATACACAATTCATTGCTCATAGCAGCATTATTTACAATTGTCAAGATATGGAAGCAAACTAAGTGTCCATCAACAGATGAATGGATAAAAAAATATTGTGTGTGTGTGTGTGTATATATATAAATATACACATATACACATTTGTGTGTGTGTATATGTATATATATACACACAAATAAATATACATATATATTTTTTCCTGAATGTCATATATTTTTCTTGGTTACTTTCTTTTTATAAAAATTGCTAGTATATATGTTCAAATGACTTTAAAGAAGGACATAGAGAAGCTAAAATTTTAGAGTTTAGATTATCTGAAATATATTTATTTGATTCTCGTACAATATTGATTTAATTTTCCAGCTTGGCTGGGAGTAAAACAAAGCAGCAATGTTCCCCATGTCTTTAGGTGGACTTCCCCAGTTCCCACCAGTTATTATTAATAAGTATGATGGTGATTTAATTATTGTTTATAGTTGCTCTGTTTCTTTTCTCCTCTGGAAGTTTTTTGGATGGTACTAAAAGTAGTTACTTAGTCTTTGATATTTTGAACATTTTCTATAACGCATCTAGATGTGTGGTGTTAACCAAGTGAAATCCTGTTCACCAAATGAAAATTTTGTGAGCTTTCTCATTTCTGGAACTTTTTCTTGTTAAATTCCATGTGGTATTTACTTGGGGAATTGACGCCCTCTCTTTTATTTCTTTCTTATCACATTTTCATATCCTTGGGTTCTGTTTAATTTTCCCAAAACATGTCTTTTTCTTCTAAACAATTTATTGATTTTTCTACTACTTTGTTGAGTATATATATGATATAAATTATGTATTGTTTATATAAATTATATACAAACATATATGATATGCTTGTATGTATAAATATAATTTATAAGAGCTCTTTATTATAATTTATTGTCCCCTAAAGGTATTTTATTCTATTTCATAGATATAATATATTCTTACTTATTCAAGTTATTAATTACAGTGTTTTATATATTTACCTTAGTTCCTTACAGTATATACATATTTACCTTAGTTCCTTATGGTCTTGCTTTTTCAGATTTATATTTATACTGTTTTTGTGTTTCAACTAGACCTAAGGAACCACAGTTCCAAATTGAAAGGGGCAGGGCAAAGGGAGGCAATGGGAAGAAGGTCTCCAGGAAAACTTAAAAGAGAATTGCCAAATTCAGTTTGGATATTTAGAAAAATGTAGGTCCTTATTGAAAGATCTATTGCATCAAGTAAAATATTAGCAATAAATATATAAAGGTATATAAATCAGGTAATATTTCCATGATAGTAACATGTGAATTCAGTCTGGGAAGTTTGTGATAAAATCATTTTCCTTTTCCTTTATTTCCCCCAAATTGTGTAGATATATTTTATTCTATGGGGCTTCCTCTTTATTTTCCCCAGAATAGTTTTAAAACGTAATACTTTTGCTACCATTTGAAAGTGGACTCAGGAGACTGAGTAAATACTTTCATGTGGCCGGCTGGCCATCTTGTACCAAAAGTCTAACATTGCCTTTTAATTATCTATTCCTTTCTCTCCTTCTAGACTGGGTTCTGAAAGAAAGCAAATTTATCTTCATTTTAACTGACTGTTCAATGCGTACAACTTTATTAAATTTTGATTATTTTTTAATGTGCTAGGTACTAAACATTTTTCAATCCATTTGCACATTTAAAATATGTGGCTTCTTCAACTTAGTCTTGTATCTTGTGTAGCCTCTTATCTGTGTTTCATTAAAAACCTATCATTATCAAATCCTTATGTAACTTCATGAATAATATTTTTAAATTCTCTTGAGCCACACTGCCTTCTGCAATAGTTTATTTCTATAGTAATAATGTGTAGCAAAACAAACATAATTAAAGGTCTAATATAGAAGCAACGGTATTAAGATTATCTTTCAAATATGTTCAACAAATTTGTGAAATAAGTTTATGATGATAAATCATTTACAATGATCTATCACTTCACGTATTTGGTATGATTTTAGAGATCTTCCCCCAAATATACATCTAGTTCTAAGGTTTTATGATTCTGTAACGTTATTGAACAAACATTTTTTATATACTTCATCTGATTTAATCTGAAATTATGTGGTTATAGACTGGTGTTGATAGTTATGGTATTATCGTAAAGTTATTTCTATGTTGATACAATAGATACATTTTATTTGGGAGTTTATCATATGTAGTTGATTATCATGCAGTCATTTGAGTCTATATAAGAAAACAACTAAAATAACTTTGAGTAATAAATAATCTGACCAGACGTTTATCAGATCGTAATAAAAAGTAAGGATTTTCCAAGGGGAAAGATGGGGTGGGGAGAGATAAATTAGGAAGTTTGGGGTTAACATGTATACATCACTATATGCAAAATAGATAACCAACAAGGACCTGCTGTATAGCACAAGGAGCTATGCTCAATATTTTTCAATAACCTATAAAGGAAAAGAATCTGAAAAAGGATAGACATATATGTGAATAACTGAATCACTCTGCTATACACTTGAAACTAATACAACACTGTAAATCAATTATACTTGAATTAAAAAAAAGATTAAATGGAATACCTCAAAAGAAAGAAAAGCAAGGATTTTCCAGAAGGTACTTCATAACCCTACTTAGTCTGACATGTGACATGCATGTCCAGACCACAAAGTTTTATTAGTTTGAAAGGCTGAGTTTTCATTTAGGCATGATCAGTAATAGGCCAGACGTAATCTAAAGATCTTATTTTATATTGGCAAGCAAAGCCAGCGATGAGAGTCCTGCGAGTCTTCTCAAATTAATGCCAGTGTAAATGACACTGTGTAAACTCTATTTCATTCTATGTGCTCGAATCCATTAAGTTCAAGTGGACAATAAAAACCCTCTGTCAAACTCATCTATCCCTATGAGTAATGACTGTAAAAGACTATCTCTTTTTTCTGAAACAAATGCATCCAAGAGCAATAAACAAGGTAAAATTTAGAAATAATGTTTTCTTCTTGAAAGGAAAGGAAATCTATGAATTCTAGCAGATTCGTATCATCTAATACTTCTGCTTTAAGAAAAAAATAAGCTACAAATGTATCCCAGGTATTAGCTCAATTATATCACAGCACATTTGAAAGATAGCAATTTTACAAGTTATACAAAATATTTTTAGAAGAATCATGTAGTAAGCTTAACTTCTCACTGACTGTATGCAGTGCAATGAGTATGTATGTATATAAAAAGAATACTTCAGATAATTCAGATTGCAACTGGATTTCTGGTGGTAGTTCATATTTCTGCAAACATAAAAAAATTAAATATATAAACAACATGATGGCATTTATCATTTGCTAAATTAGCCACAATTTTTTAAAATAAAAGTGAAAAATTATGTCAAGGATGTGATGAAATGGCACACCCATTCACGTGGGCTGAAGTGAACATTTTTTCAGACATTTTTATTCTTTAATTCTTAATTCATTCTTACCTGTTCTATTTGCCACATACAGAGAAAATTCAAATTGATAGGACTTTTGCTAATCAAGGACTAACATCTTGTTAGGAGGAGTATGTAAGAAAAAAAGATTAAAAAATTGTAAGTAAATAAATACCCCCCCCAATTTTTGATCACTAAATGATTCAAATAAGAGAAAACAAAGTGACATGAAAAAAAGTGTGTGTGTGTGTGTGTGTGTGAACACATACTTGTAAGACGGGGAAATGAGTGGAGAAAACTTCAGGTTGGATGGTCAGAGAAAAATTGTCAGTGATTTTCTTTTGAGTTAGTCATTTAAAGATGTGGATACAAGTGCTCCAAGTTGGAGCACAAGTACGGTCAAGGCCATATGAGAGCAAAGAATGAAGTATATTCAAGAAAAAAACTGAAACAATGCATTGGCCAATATGGCTGAAGCACAGTAAGTCAGTGGGAGGAGGGATGGTATGTGAGGAGGTTGAAACAGCGAGTAGGACGGATGGAAGCTTTGGGCTATTGCTCAGATAGCAAAGGATGGTGCCCTCTTCTGTAATCTCTGTTTCAAATACCACACTTTCCCACCACATTCCAATCTTCTCAGCTTTTCTCTCTTAAGGCCTGAATCCAACAACGACCCAACTGGGATGTAAAATTCATTGACCTCAGCTTTTTCACCCTTTCTTTCTTTCTTGTCTTTTTCTAGGGCCGCACCCATGACATATGGAGGTTCCCAGGCTAGGGGTCTAATCGGAGCTGCAGCTGCCGGCCTACACCAGAGCCACAGCAATGTGGGATCTGAGTCGTGTCTTCAACCTACACCACAAGCTCATGGCAACACCGGATCCTTAACCCACTGAGCGAGGCCAGGGATTGAACCCACAACCTCATCGTTCCTAGTCAGATTCGTTAATCAATGAGCCACGACGGGAACTCCTTTTTCACTCTTTCTGACCACTCCTGTACTCAGTTTCCTCCTTACCCAACTTAAACTCCATGATTAACCTTTCATATGGTTACCTCCTGGATTATCATATCAAGTTCCTTGTCTCTCACTTTTTATCAAAACCCAAATCCTAGCTCATCTATCTCTCTGCCAATACTATACATGATATCTGTAAGTAAAGAATAATATGCTATTATTCTAATTGGTTTCACTTTAAACATGTAACACTGAGCCTCATAGGCCCTAATGATTTCAGATAATTGCACTATTCCATTATATTGACTCAGAATTTAAGATTCCATTTCACACTCTATACCCTAAACCTATGAACCTTCATCTCACATCCTTTTTTTCCAGCTGATGACATTACTCTTGCCTAGCTAAAAAAAAAAAAAAAAAAAAAAATCAAGCATACACTGACTTTAAAATGGTAGGAAAGCTTTGTGGCATTTATGCATGTGATTTCTCCACGCCTTCCTAATAGCAGTGGTGGTCTTGAGGCGGGCAGCGGATGTTCTCAGTGTGGGACCCTGGTCCTTGCTCTGGAGGGAGAAAAGACTTTTCTGCAAAGAGGTATGACCCGTCTGTGGTCTACCTAATGGACTGACACAGTGCCTCTCTTTGTTTCAACTAAGTCAGAATCATTCATGGCAGAAATGCAAAGGACATTCTTTGAAAATGCTACAAGGTGGACAAAAAGCACCCAGGGAAGAGGGACAACCATTGTGACTGAAGCATACAACAGACCACAGAAAACCTGGGAGGAAAGGCTTGAGAGAGAATTTCTTTGGGAAATTAGGGCATTCCAAAGTAGCCATGAATAGTGGATACTGAGGACTTTAGAAAGCTACACAGGATACTGAGGAGTTTAGAAAGCTCCATCATGGCTCAGTGTTAACAAGTCCGACTAGTATCCATGAGAATGCAGGTTCAATCCCAGGCCTCGCTCAGCAGGTTAAGGATCCGGCATTGCCGGATCACAGGTCACAGAGGCAGCTCAGATCTGCTGTTGCTGTGGCTGTGGTGTAGACAGGCAGCTGCAGCTCCAATTTGACCCCTAGCCTGGGAACTTGCATATGCTGTGGGTGCGGCCCTAAAAAAGACAAAAAAGGAGTTCCTGTCGTGGCTCAGTGGTTAACGAATCCGACTAGGAACCATGACGTTGCAGGTATAATCCCTGGCCTCGATCAGAGGGTTAAGGAGCCAGCGATGCCGTGAGCTGTGGTGCAGGTTGCAGACGCAGCTCAGATCCCAAGTTGCTGTGGCTGTGGCTGTGGCATAGGCCAGTGGCTACAACTCTGATTAGACCCCTAGCCTAGGAACCTCCACATACTGAGGGTGTGGCCCTAGAAAAGACAAAAGAAAAAGAAAAAGAAAGAAAGCCATACACATGGTCAGAACAGGATGAATGCATAGCAAAGATCTAAGAATACCCTAAGCTTTCACTTCTCGCTGATCTCTAGGCTATAAGTAGAAAGAGAAGGTTAAAGCAAAGGTATAAACAGCAAAGCTTCATCTTCATATTCACAAACTGTCCATAACCTTGAATTTGGCAGTAGGTTTCTAGAAATGACACCAAAAGCATGAGCAATAAAACAAAATGACAAGTGAACTGGCCTTCACCAAGATTAAAAACTTTGGGGCATAAAAGCCATTAACAAGAAAGTCAAAAGACAACTCACACAGTGGGAAAAAATATTTGTGATTCATATATCTAAAAAGGATCATTCAAAATATGAAAAAAACTTTTACAACTCAAAAGCAAAGAGATAAACAACTCAATTGAAAAATGGGCAAAGAACCTGAATAGACATTTCTCCAAAGAAGATATATAGGAGTTCCCTTCGTGGCTCAGTGGTTAATGAATCCGACTAAGAACATGAGGTTGTGGGTTCGATCTCTGGCCTTCCTCAGTGGGTTAAGGATCCAGCGTTGCCGTGAGCTGTGGTGTGGGTTGCAGACAAGGATCGGATCCCGGGTTGCTGTGGCTCTGGCGTAGGCCGATGGCTAAAGCTCCGATTAGACCCCCTAGCCTGGGAACCTCCATATGCCGCAGGTGCGGCCCAAGAAAATACAAAAAAATTTAAAAAACAAAACAAAAACAAAGAGAAGATTTATAAATGGCCAACAGGCACATCAAAAGATGCTTGATATCATTAGTCATTAGGAAAATGCAAATCAAAACCACAATGGGGTGCTACTTCACATCCAGGAATATAGCTGTAATTAAAAATAGATGATAACAAATGTTGGTAAATATGTGGAAAAATTGGAACTCTTGTACATGGCTGTAACATGGTTCAGCTCCTATGGAAAATAATTTTTTTTTTGGTTTTTGAAAAGTCAAATAGACAATTATATGACCCAGCATTTCTATTCCATACATACTAAAAAGAACAGAAAACAAGTATTCAAACAGATGCATATACATCCATATTCATAGCAGCACTATTAAAAATAGATAACGTGGAGTTCCCGTCGCGGCGCAGTGGTTAACGAATCCGACTAGGAACCATGAGGTTGCGGGTTCGATCCCTGACCTTGCTCAGTGGGTTAAGGATCCGGCGTTGCCGTGAGCTGCGGTGTAGGCTGCCGACACGGCTCGGATTCCGCGTTGCTGTGGCTCTGGCGTAGGCCGGTGGCTACAGCTCCAATTGGACCCCTAGCCTGGGAACCTCCATATGCCGCGGGAGCGGCCCAAGAAATAGCAAAAAAGACAAAAAGAAGAAAAAAATAGATAACGTGTAGACAGCACAAATATCCACCAATAGATGCACAGATACACAAATTGAGGCCCATGTATACAATGAAATATTATTATTCATCAATAAAAAAATGAATTTTTTACTGATCTGTGCTGCAACTAGTATGAACCTAAAAAAATATTATGTTAAGTGAAAGAAGCCAGAAACCAAAGGTTACATATTGTATAAATCCAATTAATTATATGAAGTATACAGAATAGACATACCCATAGATAGGCTCAGAACACAAATTGTTAGTTTTCAGGGACTGAGCTGTGTGGAGAATGGGAAGCAATTGGTTAATGAAATTGCAGTTTCCATTCAGAGTAATGAAAATGTTTGGGAACTAGAAAGGAGTGGTGGTTGTACAAAATTGTGAAGGAACTAAATGCTACTGGATTGCTCACTTTAAAATGGTTAATTTTAGGTTATGTGAATTCCACCTAAAAAAAAAATAGAAGCAATCAGAAGAAAATCTCTATTTGCTGTATCATCTCACCTACCAACATTTGTATCCTCCTAAATTTATCTGTCAGCAAAGATGAGCTGTTCTTGTGGTTGTCAAAGGCCAGGCTCCTTGTGCACCAAGTGACTTCTTATTTATTCAAAGTCAATCCACCTAGTGATTTTCACCTACTCTCCTGGATCATCATTTTTCCCTCTTTACTGGATCATTTCCATGAGTACATAAGAAGATAATATTTCTCCTACTCAAAAGTTTTACCAAAAAAAAAAAAAAAATACAAACAAACAAAAAAGACCTTGACTCAAATATTCCAGTAGCATCCTCTCCATTCCTTCCCAACAAAACCTGTACTAATCAAAGAAAATATCTCCATCTGCCACCTGGGTGGGCCACTGGGCTCAATCCCTGGGCTCAGTCCTTCCTCTATTTGTGCTACTTTCTTGGGAGAATTCTGCCCATCTCATCAAGGCTGAAAACTCCCACATTTTGATTTGAAGCCTTGGACTTCTTCCTTACCTTCCAATTGATATATTCATCTGCATATATAAATATATGTATGAATACCTAATAGGAAACATATTAATTGAGGATCTGATCTTTTCCCAAAATCTGCTTCTTTTCTAACCTTCCCTAATTTAATTGAAGCAATTTCATCTTTCCGGCTCCTTGGGACAAAATCTTAGGCTGATCTTTGACGCTTCTCATTTTATTGTTCTCTCTCTCTCTCTCTCTCTCTCTCTACATATATATATATATATATATATATATATATATGTATATATATATTTTTTTGCCATGCCCATGGCATGTGCAAGTTCCTGGCCAAAGGACTGAATCCATGCCACGGCAGCAATCTGAGCTTCTGCAGTAATAATGCCGGAACTTTAACCTGCTGTGCCACAAGGAAATGCCCTCACATTCTATTTTTAATATCAATAAAAATACCGGCTATATTTTCACCATACATACAGAATTTAATTAGCTCTCCCTACTGTCACTGCTTCCCCTCTGGCTTAAACCAACATAATTTCTCACTTGGATTATTTTGATAGCCTCCTACCTTGTCTCTGTGCTCTCACCCTTGTCTTACTTTATTCTATTTTGAAAAAAATCTTCCAAGTTCCCAAGTTAACCAGACTAACTTCTGTTTTGTTTCTTCACAATTATTCTTCTACTTCTATTATTTCTCTGGGACTCATTCTATCACTTCCTTCAAGGTTGTTTTCTAAGGTAGCCTTCTCAATTGTGCCTTCTGTGACCCACCATATTTAAAACTCAAACTCCTTCCCTAATTCCTTATGCTTTCTCTGTGCTTTAGTTTTTCCTATGGCATTTTCTAGCTCACTACATAATTTACTTATCTATTTCTATTTATTTTTGTAGGCCCAGAGATTTATCTGCATGTGGACAATAATGTTTCCTATCTTGTTCACTGATATATCTCAAGTACCCAGAAGAATTTCTTGCACATAGCAGGTGCTGGAAAATATTTGTTGAAGGAATGAATGAATGATTTTGAGAAAATATCTGCTTTGTAATGTAGTGAATTGTGTTATGACTTAAACCTTGTAAAATTTTACAAAGACAAGAGAGTGAAAGGAGAATTACCAGGTTGGCCAGTGAGTATCTTTTTCTCATGACACTATAAAGGCACTTTTTTCTTCTTTTTTTTTTTTGACTTCTCAGTGTTTTCCAGGGCAAGTGTGTATAATCTTTGTAATGGTAAAAAATAAATAAATAAATGGTATTTTAATTTACTTATTGGGCCATGTACAGGTATCTATAAATATCAAATAGTTTACATAAGATAATGCATAAAAAGAATTATTATTATCACTCTTAGTCATTTATTTCCTGTTATATTTGTAGCTATCCAGAGGCCAAGTATTAGGACATCCTTTAGATTTAGAAGACTAAATGTGATGCTGAAATGACTATAATGATGAAAATTATTAATCCAGCATTAAAATTTACTCATAATACCATATGACTTAGAGGGACAGCACATTAAAATTAATTTTTAAAATGACCACAGTTCATTTTTTTTGTGTTGTATCATATCCTGTAGTGAGGGTTTTGTGCTAAAAAAAAAATAAAAAAACCCCAAAAAACTGAAGTGTTCAATAATAAGATGGGAATAAAATAATGACATCACATTCCTAGATGAATGAGATTAATAAAATACTTTTTTTGGAAGATTACAATATTCTAGTCAACTGAATTTTATTAGTTTAGATTTGTCTAAATGTTTTTATTTTTCATTCTTTCATGCATGCATTCAGCAAATTCATGAACTTTTATTATCTAGCATTATGCTAGCCATTGTAGATGAAAAAAACCTGCCGTATTACTGTCTTTGCTTCAAGGAGCTTTTGGGCAAGAGGAAAATGAGTAAATGAATGCACAATTGAATACAAAGGACTGGAGAAAATAGTTTCAAACAATGCAGCTGACAAGGGCCTAATCTCTAATGTATACAAACAACTTACACAACTCAAGAGCAAAAAAAACCCAGCCCAATTAAAAAGTGGGCAAAAGAGCTGAATAGACATTTCTCCAAAGAAGATATACAGCACATGAAAGACAAGCACATGAAAAAAGGCTCAACATCACTGACTGTTAAAGAAATGCAAATCAAAAGTACTGTGAGGTGCCACCTCGCCCCCATCAAAATTGCTATTATTAATTAACAAGTCACCTTGGAGAGGGTGTGGAGAAAAGGTTACCCTCCTTCATTGTTGGTGGGAATGTAAATTGCTACAACCACTATGGAAAACAGTATGGAGATACCTCAGAAAACTAATATAGAACTACCATATGACCCAGAAATCCCACTCTTGGGCATATATCTGGACAAAACTTTCCTTGAAAAAGACATATGCATCCCTATGTTCACAGCAGCACTATTCACAATTGCCACGACATGGAAACAACCAAAATGTTCATCAACGGATGAATGGATTAAGAAGATGTGGTATATATACACAATGGAATACTACCCAGCCATAAAAAAGAACAAAATAATGCCATTTGCAGCAACATCGATGGAACTAGAGACTCACATACTAAGTGCAGTAAGTCAGAAAGAGAAAGGCAAGTATCATATGCTATCACATATCTGGAATCTGATATATGGCACAAATAGAACTTTCCACAGAAAAGAAATGCATGGACTTGGAGAACAGACTTGTGGTTGCCAAGGGGAGGGGGAGGGATTGGGATGGACTGGGAATCTGGGGTTAATAAATGCGAACTATTGCATTTGGAATGGATAAGCAATGAGATCCTGTTCTTTAGCACTGGGAACTATATTTAGTTACTTGTGATGGAGCATGATGGAGGATAATGTGAGAAAAAGAATGCATACGTGTGTGTGTGTGTGTGTGTGTGTGTGTGTGGGAGAGAGACTTGGTCAATTTGCTGGACAGTAGAAATTGACAGAAGACTGTAAACCAACTATAATGGAAAAAATAAAAATCATTATTAAAAAAAAAAGTGGGCACTATGGTAGAAAAGTTTGCAAGTTTCTTCAGTGTGAGGTTTAGAAGAGGTCCTCAAGCCGGTTAGGCTCAGGAGTTGCTTCCTACTGGAAACCGAAGTCGTCTTCCTATGTACAGGGCACTCAAGAGCAATAAATGTTGACTGACAAGTCTTGGTTACTTCGTGTTATCATTCATAGCATAAATATTCATTACAATAGGATGTTGTGTGAGAAATTAGGCTGAGTTTTTACCATACCCTGAGTATTTTCTGAAAATCTGTTTTCTATAAAATTCTATCATCAGTTTTTTGTCTTTTACGTGGATTGTGAAATATAAAAACCCTAGGCAACTTAAAGTTGTAGTTATCTGTGTTATTAAGTAATATGAAGTGAAAACACTTAAAAATATTCCTTAAAACATCCCCCTCTATAATGTATCTAGAATTTTTTTGGTGGGGTGTCATATCCAAATTTTATTTGGGTTATGCCTTCATTACACACTAAGTTAATCTTACAGAAAATTAAAAAAAAAATCTTTCAGAAACTGATCTGAAAGAGACAACATAATAATTAGTAGAACAGAAATAAGCAAGTCCTAAAGGAAACAACTATAACAACTCTTGATTTTGAAACATTTTTAATTAATGTTTATGATTTGTGAACTGTTCCATAATTTTTTGCTACATTTTTGTATCATGCATTTTGTAACAAGCAGAAAATTTCCTAGCTTCAGCTGTGTGCGGCCAGGGTTTTTTAATAAATGTTTCTGGAGTCAGAGTTTTCTTTGTTTTTCCTGAAAGCTTTTAGATTTGAAACTTCTAATTATGTATTAAAATATTTAAAAATATATTAAATTTTCTTTTAAAAAGCCAAATACCTGCTATTTAAAGAAATTGTAACTTTCGTTTTGCATAATCAAGTATTTACAAGGAAAAAAAAATCACCTTTTCAGGTAGTTCAACGATTTATACTGATCTAGAAATATTATGGAATCATCAAGATACCCATTTGAAGGTTGTTTAAATCCCAATTTTTACAGAACTGTCGGTTTATGTATTACTTTGTGATATATGTGATTATTTGTGGTTTTTCATTTGTGTGTCTACCTGAGTGCTGACAGATAAAGAGAGCATTTCAAAAGATTTAGATTACTTCCTCTCAGATATAAGCTCTATGCCTTAAAATAAACACAGATGGAGGGCCAGTTGGCTCAGGAAAACAAATTGGAATCTGCCATTTCTGTGAGCCTGGACTTGTCTGAGGATTGCATTGAAATGAGTATCTGTAAAAGAGATTATAATATCCAATGAGGAGGGAAAACGTGAATTAGAAGTGGTTATCACTGTCATGCTATTGATGTATGCTTTCTTCTTTGGAATTATGTAGAGTTTGGCATTAAGTGATAGAAAAGCGAAACAATAAATACATTGAAAGAGTAGTTCTAGATATATATTTCTGAAACTTTTGGAAGTTAAAGGAAAAATGGCAGTTTCATTGGAAAATGTATTTCATAATAGCTTTCTTTCTTTAAAAATGGAAAATATCTAATTTCTCTACATGTCAAAAATATTTGACCATAGGCAAATGTTTGCTTGTTCAAATGCATCCCTATGCTGTATCTACCACTCTGGGTTGGATAGGCAGACCAGCAAGGAATAAATAAATACAGACTACACCCTCAGAAGGCCTGCAGTCTGGGGCAGAAGGTACCGTCAAGCAAAGTATCACCGCACAAGATGAAAGTGAAGAGCGTTACTAACAAGTTTTAGATACATTTCCTTGTGTGAGCGTACAGTCTTTTGAGCTGCTCACATGAGCTTCAGGTTAAACGCCACCTCCTTAACCTCTCCTCTCTTACTATGTACTGAGCTATGTCTTTGTTTAATTACTGAATTTCTCAATGCACTATATATCATTTTAGGCTGGTATATTGAGACAAAAATAAATTATATATTATGCAATGCTAGGAAGTTCCTCACATGCAAAATAATCTATTACCTCAGCCTTCCTAAACATAAATATTCTTTCTTTTCAGAAGTTTACCCACGTGATAAACCCTCCCGGCTCACAAGCCCAAATCCACATAATCCTTCTGGATCTGGTTATACTTATTTTGCAGAACTCAAGTGTAGACATTGCATCTTCTGGGAGGTCTATAAACTCATTCTTCAAGACTGGTTTGAATTCCCAATTATGCTCACATAACACCCCATATATTTTCATTTAAAAATGCTCTTACCATTGCTGCTTCTTTGTCTGTGAAATACCAGTAGATAGGCAGGACTGTTTTCTGTTCATTAAAAAATATTTAATGCATAGTACCATTCTTAGTACATAATAAGCATTCAAAAAAATAAGTGTTGAATGATAAAGGACTTTTTCCAATTGTTTGTAAGGACATATGTTCATTATACACAAACAAATAACTATTCCAATATTTGCATACACTATATTATATGATATGAATTATATGTATATTAAAATAAGAATAACACCCATGTTCAGAGTGTCAGAGTATAAACAAAAGAGATGTGCTCATGATTTTCAATTTAACAAAGTCTTTGGTATTTTGAGATGGTTTAATATAGGGATTTATTTTTCTTACAAGTTTAAGGAACTAAAAATTTATTTCAAGTATTTTACATGACAGTTTTACTATAGAAAAATTTATTTTGAAACCACACAATTTCCTTTTTTTCCTTTTTGCCTTTTCTAGGGCTGCTCCCATAGCATATGGAGGTTCCCAGACTAGGGTTCTAATTAGAGCTGTAGCTGCCAGCCTACACCAGAGCCACAGCAATGTGGGATCTGAGTCTCATCTGCAACCTACACCACAGCTCACGGCAACACCGGATCCTTAACCCACTGAGCAAGGCCAGGGATTGAACCTGAAACCCCATGGTTTCTAGTCGGATTCGTTAACCACTGAGCCACGACGGAAACTCCAAAAATTTATTTTGAAAGTACACAATTTCTTTACAGGTGATGTACATAGGTGGTTTTTATCTGAGCCACTTAACGTACATCAGAAAAAGAGCAATGTAGCAGCAAGTGACAAAAACACCAATAACTGAAGGACCTATTATGTAAATGTGCTGGGAAATCTAGATTTTCCAGACAAATAGTATCTGTAAGGATGTAGGTTCAATCCCTGGCCTTGCCTGGTGGGTTAAGGATCGGGTGTTGCTGTGAGCTGTGCTGTAGGTTGCAGACATGGCTGGGATCCTGCATTGCTGTGGCTGTGGTGCTTAGGCCAACAGCTGCAGCTGCAGCTCTGATTTGCCCCTAGCCTGGGAACTTCTATATGCTACAGGTGTGGCCCTAAAAATAAAAAAAAATAAATAAAAAAGGAAAGAAAGAAAGAGAGAAACAGTCTTTATAAACATTTCACTAATGCCTTGGAGCTCTCACTAATAAGATTTTTCTGAAAAAAAAAAAAAAAAGGGAAGAAAGTCAAGATTTTGACTAGGGGGGATTTTGAATTCAGAAAGATGTTGAATTATTAATGAACCAAACTGGTCTTTTTCATTTGCTGTCCTAATCCCAGAAATCTTCAGGGTAGCTGTTTGAAGGATATTTTTTTCCATCTCCTGCTTTAGGCATTTATAAATACACTTGAAAGCACTATCCTAGATACAGCCCAATCAAATGATCAAGGTCACTTAGGAGACTAAATTAAACTTCTAATACACTTTCACTGTTGTCATTTCAGCACATTTTTGATGAGGCTGTGGAAATGCCTGCTTTGAATGTCATTCCTTCTTGCTCTCTAATGGTTTGTCTGCCAGTTTATTGCACATCAGATTTCAGAGATTTACAGAATGAAATGAAGCCATCTTCCTCAAAGTGATTTTTCTTCATACTTTATTAATTCTTTAAGATAGTGCACTAAAGATTTATTTTAAACTACAGTGTAATTAGTTAAGCTCTTGGGTTATACAATCACCTGAAATAAACCCCATCCTACTGTTCCATTTACAGGAGGGAAAGCTCTGGCAGGGATTGCACCAAAGCACGCTTGTTGACAGCATATGCAAATTAGGAAGACAGAGTTTGGTTTAAATGTCTTTAAAAGCAGGAATCAACATCTGTGGGAATAATCTTCAGAACTGCAGTGGCATGGAAATTATCGCAAGTGGTTATTTAGTTACAAATAAAGTTACAAAGTCGAGAAAGAGAATTTGTCTTTTGCCTCTTTCTAGATGAGAAAATAGTCTAAATCACTTTCTGGTTTGGAATTAGGCATTACTGATAAAGTCACTGTCAATTTTAAAATCTTATTAAAAAATAAATTCTAGGTTTTGCCTTCCTTGCCTTCTTCCCCACATTCTCCTGAAAATAGTTATATAGAGCAATGAAATAAGAGAACAGGAACACTACAGGATATGAGAGGTAGAATGACTATGTAATCTCTAACCTAGATTAATTGAAGATTGTTGTATGTTTTCTCAGTCGTGAAATGCTACCTTTTCAAAAATAAAATTCTCTTGAACTGAACCAGTTTTCCAAATAAATATAAGAAAACGTTTCCTTTGTAATACATTCCAGATTACATTAAAGGTGCTTAAGTAATAAATACAGTATTTCATCAAATGAATCACAGTTACAGGTCAAGAACTAATAGGACTTTTTGTCTACCATAATTTTTTTAAAAAAATTTGTTCGATCTGAGTGAAACCATGCCATTGATTTCATGGCCAATTCCATGCTATTTCTTGCTGGGGTTTTTTTCTTGTTTTAATGGGATATTTATATATTATAAAATAAGTATTTTATTAGGTTAAATACATTAGGTTAAACACTAATGTATAGATTAGTGTACATTACACATCACCCATTTTAAGAGTTTGAATATTGACCATAGACTTGAAAACCCTGTTTGTCTTCTTTTTATACTCTTTATTCCAAACTTATGTAGCCACTATCCTAAAATTGTACTTATTTCCTCTATAGGTTTACCTCATATTATTATACACTCCAAACATTGTTAAAAATTGTAAGTTAATATATTTTTCTAATATTAGCTTTTTCTCCTCCATATGTGTTTATATCTATATTTATAGTTCATTAATTTTCATTGTTGTGTAATATCACAATTGTATAAATGTGCTTCAGTTTATTCATCATTCATTTGGATTGTTTTCAGTTTTTTGCTTTCTTGTAATAACAAATAAATCCAAAGCATAAAGGCATCAAAACTCAGCCTAGAAATGATGTTTTTCTCTCATCATTCCTTTAAACTTTATTCAGAGTGGGTCACTCCCCCCACCCTTTGCCCTCCAGGTCCCTGGATAAACTCTACTAGGAAAATGACTTTTTAATCCACTTTTGAGTGCTCACTTGAATTTGCAAATACAGTCTTGCATCAGTAAGATGCAAATTTTTGACTTTGCATCAAGTCAAAAATTTTAATCAAATTTTGACTTGTGTTAATGCTAAATCATTTCCCATTTCTCAACTTGGAAACAAGAAACTTGTGAGGAAGAATATTTCCCTCTTTCAATTCTCACCTTTATTGGAAAAATCTATTGCAGTGGGGCAAGGGGACTATTATGGTAGAGAGAATGCTCCACCCATAAGACCTATAAGGGCTCCAAAGAATACTTAATTCTCCTAGCAATAATGTGTTACATTTGCAAAAATGCTGCCAAATAGGAAAGCTGGTCACATAAATTCTAAAAATTAGGATATATTTATCTAGTCAAACCGGTCAAACTTGGGCCTGGCCCCAGCACCTCAAGCATACAAAAGTAGGCAGAATATTCCAAGGGTTCAGAGAGTATATCCCAGGAGGCAGCCAAGAGCTGAAGACAGACTTTTCTTAGGAATGCATAGGATTTGAGCAATCTTGGCCTCCTGAGTTAACCCTTTCCTGCCCAGACCACACCCCTGACCTCGGCCTAGGCTCTGCCAGAAAATCTTTTTCTGAGCATATAATTTAGTTTAGTATTTATATAACAGGTACAGCATCAATATCTGCATAAATACGCCAAATACTGGGAATCAGCACAAGGGACAGGTAGATTTAGAGACAGAACTAATGGGTAAACTCAAAAGGCACTATATATACTTTCATATTTTCATACTCATTTGACTACTCATTTCCTCACTTGATGTAGTGTTATTTTTACCTTGTGATAAATTTGGCAGAACCATTTAGTGTAGAATTCAGCTGACAGCCAGCTAAATCCAGGTCCTCCTCAGGCCAGTCCTTTTCAATTGGTAATATACCCTGAGGAGGCTTTAACTCAATCTCCCCAGGGGAATTCAGATGCACTGAATGGGCCTGTGATGCCTACTGCTTTATTCCCTTAAGAAACCCATTGTCTTTGTTATTTTTCTAATCTCGTGAAGAGCTTTTTATCTGCAAAAGCAAGGGCAGTATGTGTTTGTACACAGCATATTGGGGCATAGAGGGGGTGCCAGTCCTATATTTCATCTTTTATAACCAGTGATCTAAGCATTTGATGATGACGGTTCATGGGTGCACAGTCATCGGTCATCTGGGAGCCGAACACTGCATGGTCAAACAGTCTAGTAGAGTCTAGTTTGCAGAAACTCTTCTGAAATGATATCCTTTGCAGTAAATATAATTTGGAAAATCAGAAACAAGTGACACCAGCTCATTACCAGAGTTTCGCTCAGTTATTAATAGGACCTTGTCTGTTTCCAAAAGCAAGGTTGTTCTTGGCAAACATATGTCTTTACCCTTTTGAGCATATGGCATAAGGCGTGAGGAGATAATGTTATTTTCTTTCTCTGAGTCTCTCCTAAGATATCCACATAACAATTTTCTTTGTGGTATAACTCATTTATTCCTTGATGCTTAGCTGTTATTTCTCCTTCTTACCGTTTGTTATTGATTTCAAACCCAAATTTTCCATTGGTTTAGATGCTGCACTGGTTCAGGTGGCTGGCAGCAATACTAGTCTAGCAAGCGCTTTCTATTCATCCCATTTCCATTCATGCAGGGAATAGTTGTACAGGTACAGAGCAAGGGGCTCTCTCTCTCTATCACTGGGCAACATGGCTGCATTCACTATTCACTGTCAAACTGAACTTTGCCAGTGGGTGAAAGGTTCTCAGTAAATCTGTTACAGAGGTTTAAAGAAATACTTAGTTGCTCACTTAGGTATCATCCCTGCTTCTGGCACCCACAAGTAAAGGACTGGTCCTAGGACCAGTGCATCAAATTGAAAAAAAGATAATTAGGGTGATGTGGGGAAGAACAGTACAGTTGTGCCACCCTCTTCCCTTACTATTTTTGTACTAGTCGAGGTTCTCCAGAAAAACAGAATCTATAAATAAACACATGTGGTATACCCACATATGGTGTATGTATGTAAAGAGAGAGTCAGAGAGACAGCAAGAGAGATTTTTTTTTAAGGCATCAATTCATTTAATGGCAGAGGTTGTTAAGTCCAAAATCTGCCCTGTAGACTAGCAGGGTGGAGACTCAGAGAAGAGACAAAATTTGAGTCTAAAAGTAGAATTCTCTATGCTGGTAGAATTCCCTTTTCTTTACAGGGAGGTCAGTTGTTTTTTAATCGAGGCCTTCAACTGATTTGATTAGGCCCACTCATACTACGGAGAGTAATCTACTGTAGGTCTTCTGAATTAAATGTTAATCCCATCTAGAAAATTACCTTCACAAAAATATCTGGAATAAATTTTGACCAAATGTATGGGCATTGCGACCTAGCCAAGATGATACATAAAATAAACCATCACACCTTTTTACCAGATCCCCCCTCCACTAACCTGAAAAGCAGAAGAATCTGTCCAGTGGACACTCTCTGTAGGTCCTTCTGAATTGAGTGTCACCATAGACTCCAGGGGGTGTGTGAGTCAGCTCTTCATGTTTTTATCTCCCTCCACTTCACCTGAAAAAGTGCTTCATTGCTCATTCTAATTCTCCATCACACCACTACTGTGAGGATGGTGTGCATCATGATATGTGCATTTGATGCGATAACGCTTTGCTCAATGTTAGAAACCACCCTCTGTAAAACGTGTTCCTCGAGCGGAAGAACGGTAACCCAGGCTCCAAAATGGCACAGGAGCTTCTGTTCCAAGACTCTGGGCATAGAAAAACACTCTTCTTGGGTAGAATAGTACAAAGAGTCAGATACTTTATTCCAGAGGGCATCCAAGCGCCAGTCGTGAAGACAGACATTTCTTTGGAACCTGCAGGGTTTGCGCAACCCAGGCTGGCCAAGTTAAGACTTTCTGGCCTGGGATCTTAATAAATAATACAAAATGATCTATTTTTTTTTTAATATGGCCCGTTTTCTCGGTAGGAAATTATGAAATAAGGCGTGTGAACAAAGAAACAGAGGCAATCACCGGATTATTGGAAGGAGTATTTTTGCCTTAATGGGCTTCACAGTTCAGTATATTGTTCATCTTTTCCCCAGAAAGGAACAATAAAACTTGAGATAAAAAGTTGCTCTAACTGAGAAAATGCAAGTCTATTTGAAACAATTGTGATTTGATGTCTCCGGAGATCACATTTCATCTCCCTTCACTCCTCCTCAGCAAGAGATACAATCCATTTTCTAATCATGCAAATAAAGGTAAAATAAGACTGAGATAAGTTCCTAAACAAGAGTCCATGGGGGCATGATAAGAGAATTTGAAACTATTCTGGTGGTCAAGAAGCTAAGATCTGAAACTTTGGAAGACGTACTGGACAAAGGCACAGCCCGTGTGCATATACTTGTAATGCTGGAACAGAGTTAGTTATTGACTGTCTCCTGCCTCCATCCCTGACCTTGGCCCCTGTGATCTAATCTACCAGATCCTGGAACTTCCGGGGTAAACAAATGATCCAGTGTGGGATCTTGAGGGCATTGTTAGGAGAGGTAGTGACTGTCAGTACATTACAGGATGTTAAAGATCCCCTGTGTTCCTGTTGCTGTGCAGCAGAAGTGAATCCCACTAGTATCCATGAGGACTTGGGTTCGATCCCTGGCCTCACTCAGTGGGTTATGGACCTGGTGTTTCTGTGAGCTGTGGTGCAGGTCGCAGACATGGCTCGGATCCTGTGGCTGTGGTGTAGGCCAGCAGCTATAGTTTGGATTCGACCCCTCGCCCGAAAACTTCCATGTGCTGCAAGTGCAGCCCCTTCCCCCACAAAAAAATCCCAGACCTCATCCCTGAGAAAAGATAACAGTTATACGTTTTTGCTCTGTTTGTTCTCTTTTTGAGGAATGCCATTAATGTTGCTCATCTACTGAATCTTTGCTTTTGGTCTTCCATAAATATCACTTCCCTCTAATCACTTTTATATTGTGAATTATTCCACTTAATGTAGTGTGATTTTTCTGAATCTCAAACTTACACATCCCTTGCTATTTTCAGTGATGTTTATTCAACTTTTATTTTAAATTATGTGGGCTTTATTGGGTGGCATGCTGGGAAGAGTTTAACAACCAGCTCTGTAAGTGTACTTCTGACATGTTGGATGATATTTTAGTTTTGCTAATAAGAAAAACAAAGGTGAAAAACAAAAATGTACTTCGGAACTTCATTTGTTTGTCAATGACATGAGCAGTTCTTTGCTGAATCGGATAATAATATTCAAATACTGGGATAATTTTTTTGGTTCTATTCATAATATAATGGCTATGGACATAATACACTTAAGTTTAATTGCATTATGAATATTTTCTCTAACACTTTTGTAAATTTAGACAAGACAATGAACAAGATAATAAATTAAACTGTGATTTATTGTATCTTCTAATTCTGTGATGTAAATACATGCACCATGGCCCGTTTCAGGTCATTTACTTGATGTCATTGAAAATAGAACTTGGAAGAGACAAGTGGTATAATCATTGTATGACATTTCCATGCAAATATAATAGATGTAAATAACCTTAAGATCACAGAAATAAGTACATGTAGTAAAATAATTAGAAAATGATACATTTTAGGTACTTCTATTTGTTCTTATAGAATTTTAACATAATTCATCTAATTTTTAATAATGTCTGTTTAGAAGCTGGCTTACATTATTGCTAAAAATCTAAACATCTGCTCTTAGTAGTCACCTGCACAACAGTGCAGCTTTTAGTTTTTGCAGTTATTTCATTTTTCTGTATCACCCGAGTACTGAAAAGACATTCTTACTTCTAATCTTTTTGACATTTTCATATTTTTGGTGAGATCAGTTTTCACAAAGAACTTTCACTTGATTTTCAAATTCCTTTATTTATTTATTTATTTTTCGCTTTTTAGGGCCGCACCTGCGGCATACAGAAGTTACAGGCGAGAGGTCAAATTGCCGGCCTGCACCACAGCCACAGCAACACAGGATCCAAGCCACATTTGCAACCTACACCACAGTTCACAGGAACACCAGACCCTTAATCCAGTCCAGGGATTGAACCCAAGTCTTCATGGATACTAGTCAGGTTGGTTACTGCTGAGCCACCACGGGAACTCTTGATTTTCAAACTCTTAAGTTTCCATCAGATTCATTCCTTTCTGCTATATGTTCTTAATATGTTTTTTATAGTTTCAATTTTTACATTCAAAATGTAAAATATGGTAAATTTGGCATTTTATTTACAGTACAGGGAAACTTCATATGATACTTCTTTGTACTTTAAAAATTTTAAATTTTATGAACATGCTAACTCATCAAAAATAAGTTAAATTTAGAAAAAAATGTATTTCACTGTCTTACTTGCATAACCATCTGTCTATAACTGTCTCTAAATGTTTTTGTTTGATAAATATTTATTAAGTGCCTATTATTGCCAAGTCCTATTATAAGGGATCAGAATTAAACATGAACAAAAGTTTTAAAACTCGATGTCCTCACATTGAGACAAACAATGAACAAAAAATAAGGAAAATATATAACATGTTTGGTTGAGATACTTGCTATGGAGAGAAACAAAATAGAGGAATAGGATAGGAAATGATAGTAAATTGATCCTCATTATTTACGGATTCCATATTTGCAAATTTGCCAACTTGCTAAAATTTATTTGTGACTCCATAATCAATATTCACAGTGATTTCAAGGTCATTTACTGGTACCTGCACAGCAGGAAAACCTGTAGCCACCTTACAGGTACATTCCAAGTTTAAAGTCAAATAAGGTAGTATGCTGCTTTCTTGTTCCAGCTTTCATACTTGGGAACAAGAGTTCTTTCATAGTTTATTTAGTGACATATTTTTCATATGTTTGTGCTTTTTTTTGTGATTTCACTGATTAAGATGGTTTGCAAGTGTGGTGTTTTTGAAGTACTGCATAGGGTTCCTAAGCACAGGAAGGCTGTGATGTAACTGAGAGAGAAAATGCTTCATTCAGACATGTCTTATTATGCCGCTGTTAATGAATTATGTTCAGTGTTAATGAATCAATAATACATCTTAAATGAAGTGTCTTTAAACAGAAGAGCACATAAAATGACTGTATTGCTCAATTGATGAATACATTCTTACAAGAGGTTCTAAGGGACCTAACCCTGTATTTCCCCCATGAGCAATGGGTCAGTGTTCTTTGAGTCACTGTTCAGGGTGACTTTATGGAACATAACTGCAGGGAATTTCCACTGTGGCTCAGCAGAAATGAATCTGACTAGTATCCATGAGGATGTGGGTTCAATCCCTGGCCTTGCTCAGTGGGTTAAGGATCCAGCATTGCTGTGAACTGTGGTGTAGGTTGCAGGTGCAGCTTGGATTTGGCGCTGTTGTGGCTGTGGCATAGGCTGACAGCTGTAGCTCTGATTTGACTCCTAGGCTGGGAACCCCCATATACCATAGGTGAGCACCCCCCCTCCAAAAAAAAAAGAGAGAAAAGAAAGGAAAAAAAACCATAACTATAGAAAATAATAAGAATCAATGCTGGTTCAGTCATGATAAGTAATCAGACTCTGAATATATTTTAATGGTAGTATCAACATGTGTGTAAAGCTAGAATCAAAGTGTGAAAGAGAAAGAATAATAAATTCTTTAGCTCTGAGAAACTGGAAGGATGGGACTGCTCTTGAGGTGACTTCTTGGAAGAAGAAGGCTTCCAAGAAGTCATCAGTTACTATTGAGACAGTTACATTCAGGAGGCCTGCTAACCATCCAAGTGTAGATGTTGCAGAGACACTAAAATACATAGGAATCTAGAGTTCATTGTACAGATAATATTTAAGATCATGAGATGACATAAACTGACCAAGGATGTGAGTTGGAGAATTCCAGGGGCAGAATCCTAAAGCCCTCTTATATTTAGAAGTCAAAGAAATGAGAAAGAGTCAATAAAGGATAAATTAATAAAGTAAGTCTCTTTTGCTGGCTCCTGTTCTTCCGAACCTTACATGTCCTTGTGCAACCAATTCACTCCTCAGCCTCTTCACTTCTCCAAACACTTGGATAATCTGTTATCTCACGACTGTGAACGCCAGTTAACACCGATGACTCCTCAGAGTATATCCATAGCAATCACTTATTTCTGCATTTTAGTCTTAATAGATATGAATAGTCTCCTGTTGATGTGAAATAAGTAGACTACCAGATATTTCTTCGCACAAATGGATTTACTTGGTATTAGCTGAAACTGCAGTTCTGGATCTGCAACCATGGTGAGCTACATGCAATTTTCCTCAAGGCAAGAGAGGAAAAGAGAGATGGAAGGACTATAAAAAAAAAAAAAAAAAAAAAAAAAAAAAAAAAATCCATGGCTTTCCATTGGCTGAATCTTTGGCAGGAAAGAAAAGGAGTCTTTTTTCTTTCTATGGAACTTTGCTATCATCACAGGGCATAAATGAGGTTTATTAATTTTTCACTGGCTTCACATATTCTACTTGAATGCTAAATAGGTACCACAAAGAATACCTAACCTCATTTGGATTTCTAACTTCTCTCCCACACGATGCTCTTAACTCTAGTGTTTTTCAACCCAGTAAGTTATATTGCCATTTACAGATTTAGAGCAAAAGCCTTCGGAATTATCCTTGGCTTTTCTCTCATTCTGCACAATTAGACAGGGAGAAAGGAGGATAGTTACACAGGTAGTTGTACAAGTCCCGGTGGGTGACCACAGATAGAGAGGGAAACCAAGGGAAGTGTAAGCTAACGATTGCTCAAGAATGGCATCAGAACCTCAGGGAGGGAGGCAGGCTTGCTTAACGATAAAAACCATAAACAAAAGCATGAGATATGCCTCAGGTCATTAAGTGAAAAAGAAAATGAGGGCTGCATTCAAGTTCAGCAAGATAATGATCCTTAGGACCAAGGACAGGAATTTAAAGGGAAGTTGACACTCCAAAGTAGGAAACACTCACTTTAAGGAAACCTGAGATGATTCAACATATTTTAGCATCTGTTACCACCTTTCTGCCGATTTGCATAAGCACCATGACAATCCTAGTTTGACCTCACAGGGTCAAATATTCTCTTACTGGATACGAAGGAGGAGCTAGTGATGGAAATCTGACAACTACTTGAAAAATGAGGAAGAAGGCAGTCTTTTCTTCTCCCTACATTTCTGGGATTATAAAAATGTAGCCCATCTAATCCTCAAGGCAGAGCATCCTCACCTGCCCACCTGTATCCCTTGAAAACATCTTAGGAGTTCCCATCGTGGCTCAGCAGAAAAGAATCTGAGGACACAGGTTCAATCCCTGGCCTCTCTCAGTGGGTTAAGGATCTGGGGTTGCCGTGATCTGTGGTGTAGATCACAGAGGCACTTGGATCTGGGTGTTGCTGTCGCTGTGGTATAGGTCTGCAGCTACAGGACTGATTCGACCCTTAGTCTGGGAACCTCCATGTACCGCGGGTGTGGGCCTAAATAAGACCAAAAAAAAAGAAAAAGTATCTTATTTGTTCATTTATTTATGTATTTATTATTTAATTTTTGTTATAGTTGATTTATAATGTTCTGTCAAACTCTCCTATACAGCAAAGTGACCCAGTTTTACATACATATATTCTTTTTCCCATACTATATCCAATCACTTGTGATAGAACATGAGAACATGATAGAAGATAACAAGCATCTTATCTTAATAAATCTATTTTTTACCTATCACTTTACCTCTCACTGAATTCCGTCTTCACTGAGGCACAAAGAACCTGAGCCTCAGTAAGTTTAGACACCAGGTGAGTGATTCTAATTAAAACACCACAGGTTAAAGTCCCAATCTCGGTTTAGACTGGATTTGAATCACAGGCGTTTGGTTTCAAATTCAAGAGCAAATACTACAGATTCTGCTTTCAAAATAAATCCAGAAGCTGACCACTTTTCGCCTCCATTTTATCAGCCTAGTTAAAGTCACTATCTTCTTTCTTCTGAACCACGGAAGTGGTTCACCAGTAGGTTCTTTTGTTTCCAAACTTGCCCCTCTTCACGACATCAAACTTTTACAAAGAATAGCTATTAACTAACTAAATTAATTAATTAATATACACCTCTGCTTACATGTTAAGTGTTCCCTAATTAAGTGGCGTTTAAGAATACAATCCGAAGTTTGTAACCAAAGCCTATCAGGCTCCGTGTGATCTGGCTTCTGCCACGTTCAGTTTTCCTTTGCCCACCATGCTCTAGCCAGACTGGCCTCCTTCCAAATACCGGAAAATGCCAGTCATGACACGGATTCAAATAAGTCGCCACTATGTTACCTCTGCCTAAAATGTTCCTTCTCCAAGTATTTGTGAGACTTATCTCTCTATTTTATTCAAGATTCGGGTCCAATGTCACTTTTCAAAGACTCTCCCCCCAGCCTCACTAGGTATTTTTATATTGCCTATCTCATCCAATTGAACGTAAACCCTGAAATGGCAGAGATCTCTTGTTTACACTTATCTTCTGCGTTTAGAAGAGTGGTTGACATAAGCAACTGTTAATACTTTTTTAAGCCACTTGATTATCCAGTTTTTCTACTTTGTACACTATTTGCTTTATATTTTCATATTTTAATATTAAATTTCACTTGCTTTTCTTATATATCTGGGTATATTTCTGATAATTATTATTTCTCCATTCGCCTGTTGAATATATTCAAAGTTCTTATCAGTAATAACATCTACCTCATATTTTCATTTATTCGGCAAAGCTCATGAGCTTTTACAGATTTTGTTCTTTAATGTACCTGACTCAAGAGAGGACAGTCAGGAAGCAGTATTATAATGGCTACTTCTGGTCAAAATAAAATATTTTTAAAGGAAGTGTGGATGTTATAACAAATTTTCAATATTTTCCAGATCATGCCTTCTCTAGCACTAGCAGCAATCTGAACCATATGTGGCTTAATAGGAGAGAAGAAACAAGAAATATGAGCAAATTTTATGAAAGTATGATCCACTTTTGTTTTCTCTGTGATCATAAGTATTCCATCAGAATTATCAAAAAATGAGGAGTCTGGGTCTGTGACTTCTGAGTAGTTCAGAAAAGTGAGTCAGGCTTTCTTTAGCATTGGTTAATATATTCTGATGCTTTGCTGGACCAGCTGGGTCAAATACTGTACACAGTAAAATAGCATAATGGAGAATTGCTCCAGCTTGGAAAGTTACAGAGTGGGAGTTTCTTAACTCCCTTGGTACACACAAATTATCTTCTAATTTAATATAACGTGATTTATGCATGCAGATGATTTTGGTGTCTTATTTGGCACTATCTTGTGTCTGCTAATTTGAAGAGACCATTTAATGATTTTCTTATTAGTTTTCATCTAGAATTAGATTAGAAGCTAGCTTTGCAGGCTACTTCCTTATGTCATTGTTTTGAACAAGTTGCTTTCTATACTCTATCCAAATACTTTAATCAACTCAGAATGAAAGAAATGGTTTGGTCTATTCTCATGAAGAGTTAACTAAATTTGGGAGTTCCTATCATGGCACAGTGGGAACAAATTCAACTAGAAACCATGAAGTTGTGGGTTCGATCCCTGGCCTCGCTCAGTGGGTTAAGGATCTGGTGTTGCCGTGAGTGGTGGTGTAGGTTACAGGCACAGCTTGGATTCCGCTGTGCTGTGGCTGTGGTGTAGGCCCACAGCTGTAGCTCTGATTTGACCCCTAGCTTGGGAACCTCCATATGCCACAGGTGCGGCCCTTAAAAAAAGGCAAAACAAACAAACGAGGTAACTAAATTCATAGTAGAGACCATTGCTTCCCCTATATCATATATTGTAATGACAATCAAGCAATTACTTTGAGAACATAAAATTCCTCATCCACCAAAAAAAAAAAAAAAAAAAAAAAAAGAAAGAAAAAGAAAAAAGAAAGCCAAAGTTTGTGTAATTTGTACTGTCCACTACTTCTGGCCATTTTGCACAATTATTTCATAATAACTCCCAGGTATTTTATGGCTTCAAAATGATCTGTCTATCTACTCATCTATCTACCCCTTGTTCTTTATCCATTCATCTGTTAGTGGACATTTAGGTTGTTTCCATGGCTTGGTTATTGTGAAGATTGTCTCATGTTGTTTTGATTAGTTTACTTTAAGTCCTTCCCAATCAAAAGACCTTTCTTTATCTATACATATTATCTTGTCTCTTCAGATATGAATTTAATTGCAATTTTTATGGTTTAATTTTCCCAGCGTCTGTCCCCTGACACTGTAGCTTATTCATAGTCATTTAAAAATATATGTCTTTTATGTCTTCCGTAATCTAGTTTATTCCTCCTTTCTTCCTTTTCTTGCCACTTTACCTGTGAAGAACTTAGTCTGAGTTTGGCTGAGAGTAGACTCACTGTGCAGTTAAACACATTCAAACATCCTTTGTGTCCCCTGCAAATGGGCAGCTGGATTTAGCAAATGTTTTTATATTGATACATAATACTATTTTGTTTTTTAGGGTTTTTTTTTTTGGTTTGTTAAAAAATTTTATTCAATTTTAAAGGTTACTTTCAATTTCCAGTTTATTAAAAAATATTGGCTATATTCTGTGTGTTATACAATGCATCCTTGAGGCTGTCTTACTCCCAATAGTTTGTAATTCTCACCCCACTACTCCTATATTGTCCTTCCTTCCCTTCTCCCCACTAGTAACCAGTAGTTTATTCTCTAAATCTGTGTCTTCTTCCTTTTTGTTACATTCACTAATTTGTTGTATTTTCAGATTTCACATTAAAACTTTGCCATACAGGATTTGTCTTCTCTGTTTGACTTAATTCATTTAGCATACTGCATTCCAAGTTCATCCATGTAGCTTTAAATGGAAAAATTTTATTTTTTTATGGATGTGTGTATATGTATATATCTCCATACTACCTAAAGCAATCTAGATGCAATGCAATCCCTAGCAAATTGCCCATGCCATTTGTCGCAGAACTAGAACAAACAACTCAGCAATTTATACGGAACAACAAAAGACCCAGGATTGCCACAGCAATCCTGAAAAACAAAAGCCAAGCAGGAGGCATAACTCTCCCAGTCTTCGGACAATATTACAATGTCACAATAATCAAGCCAGTGTGGTACTGGTACAAAAACAGACATACAGACCAATGGAACAGAAGAGATAACCCAGAAATAAACCCAGACACCTACGGTTAACTAATCGTTGACAAAGGAGGCAATAATATAAAATGGGAAAAAGACAGTCTCTTCAACAATTAGTGCTGGGAAAACTGGACAGCTGCATGTAAATCAATGAAACTAGAACATACCCTCAAACCATGCACAAAAAAAAAAAACTCAAATGAATTAAATATTGAAACATAAGACAAGACACCACAAAACTCTTAGAAGAGAACATAGGCAAAATATTCTCTGACAGCAACTGTACAAATGTTTTCTTAGTTCAGTCTCCCATAGCAACAGAAATAAAAGCAAAAGCAAACCAGTGGAGTATAATCAAACTTACAAGGTTTTGCACAGCAAAGGAAACCATTAAAAAAAAAAAAGACAACCTATGGATAGGAGAAAATATTCTCAAAAGATGCAACTAACAAGGGCTTAATCTCTAAAATTTATGAACAGTTTATAAAACTCAACAGCAAAAAAGCCAACAACCCAAGTGACAAATGGGCAAAAGACATGAATAGACATTTCTCCAAAGAACATGTACAGATGGTCAAGAGGCACATGAAAAAATGCTCAACATCACTAATTATTAGAGAAATGCAAATCAAAACTACTACGAGGTACCACAACACACCTGTCAGAATGGCCATCATTAATAAGTCCACAAATAACAAATGCTGGGGGGGGTGTGGAGAAAAGGGAACCCTCCCGCACTGTTGGTGGGAATGTAAACTGGTACAACCACTATGGAAAACAGTATGGAGATACCTTAGAAAACTAAATATAGAACTACCACATGACCCAGCAATCCCACTCTTGGGCATATATCCAGACAAAACTTTCACTGAAAAAGATACATGCACCTGTATGTTCATTGCAGCACTCTTCACAAGAGCAAAGACATGGAAACAACCAAAATGTCCATCAACAGATGAATGGATTAAGAAGATGTGGTATATATGCACAATGGAATACTACTCAGCCATAAAAAAGAACAAAATAATGCCATTTGCAGCAACTTGGATGGAACTAGAGACTCTCATATTAACTGAAGTAAGTTAGAAACACTATTTTGAAGACTTATTATTTTGAGGATTTCCTTTTCTCAGGCCCAACACACATTACCACATGACTTCTCTCATCCCTCCCACCCAAGACAGAGAATATCATGTAATTTGTGTTTGTTGAAAGTCTATTTCTATCTGCTTATATCTATGGTGTATATGGGGACACCTTGTTACTTAGTTTTATTTTAAATGTTTTCCATGGGCTTTTAGTTTTTCTTTCTAGTTAGTCTTTCCACCTTTATTTGGGGATTTTGAGACATTGGTAAACAATGATGTCCCCACAGCTATCCCTCCAGATTACTTTCATTTTTTTTTTTTTAACTTCTGTATAACATAAGTACTTTCATTCTCCTCTTCGGAATGGAAAAGTTCATGAAGTAAAAACATATAACTATTGTTTTGTCATTATAAAATTACTGTACTTTAAAACATAATATTGACCCCCTCTTCTGTTTTTCAAATTATGTCTGGAAAATCCCAAATTTGGAGGTGATATTAAGTTCAGGGTGCCTAGATTACCATGAATCATACATTCTTACACAGGACATTTTGAGAATGAAATATCCTCTCAAATTGGATATCCTAGTATATGGTATTTCCTCACAAACAGCAGCAAAAGTGTCAGACCACGTGATTAGTATAAGTACACTAACACCTACTTTAGTATTTATTACTGAATTTGAACATATATTTGGGAGAATACACATACCAGAGGTACCCAAAAATTCAAGGTTATTCTTTTATGCATGTCATATTCCTCCTTGTTCAGTCTGTCTGTGGATAAACCTCTCTTAAATACTTCAATAGACACTTTCACAAGTAGACCTAATTAGACTACATAATTGTTAGCCTTTATTTACATACAGTTTTTTTTATCATAATGTTACTTCCGTAAGAAAGTATCACTGCTGAGTCAGTCGGAGTGAAAGATTTAGCATGTGGTTTTGACATTCTGTGCTCTTGACCACCATCACTCTTGAGGTTCACCTAATCCAAAAAAACTCCACAAACTCCACAGGTAGGCTTACTTTTTTTTATTTCGTTTCTTCCCAGCCAAAGAACACTTTCTCTTAGTCCTTCACAGTTTCTTCTAAATGTATGAATTGGATTTTCCTATTTCTGTTAGATTTCAGTCATATATCATTTCTCTAAACTATGTATTTTCTCTTCGATCAATACAATTCAGTCAATCCATACTATGCCTAAATCATAATAACATCACTTTGGAGTAAGATCTGGCATTAGTATGGATTTGTTTCTTGGTTCCTCAGATTAGTAGAGGATTTCTCTGGAGGAAAGACGTCAGTTCCTTCAGAAGAAGGTCAAAGACATTTTAAATAATTTTCTAGTCTCAGAGCAATTTCTGGCCTCTAGAGTTTTACCTAAATTCCAATGATTGTAGAATAAAGAGTTTCAAAATTAGGAAAAAGATTTTCCCCCTTCCCAAAGGGATAATAATAGCAAGTTTTAGGAATTGGTTACAGTAGATTTCCCTTCTAATATGAAGACATCACACTGTGGCCTCATACGTAACACATGTGGCTCACAAATACTATGAGGGTGTAAGACGTAATTTCCCTAGAAATCTGGTGTTTTGGTATGCTCAGTCCACATTCACTCATCTATATTTCATTCAAAAATACATGAATCAAAGAAGATTTATAAGGCTTTATAGTATGTATTAATGGATATTAAACTCTATTTGTTTTGGATTTCACAAAGCATTAGCCTAAGTCTTCAAGGTTCAAAAAGTAAAATTTTCTTTTCTTTTCGCCTTGGAGTGCAGCAGCTTGATGTGGCATCTGGGTTCCCAGGCTACAGTGGTGAAAGTGTCAAGACCTAACACTCCCCCTCAAATGTAATTTTCTTTTTGAAGTAGAAAATAGCTTTCAACCCACTTAAGTCAATAAGTGTATTAACTTTCAATTTCTTTAGATTTACAGTCTGTTTATTCCTATAAGAATTTTATGAAGCTTTAATCAGTTTAACATCTCTGAAAACCTGGATTTCCATTGCACCTCTGTGGGAAATTACTTAAGGATTGTTTGAAATTGCCTTAAAAGTCTCATCACACTGCTGGTTTACTCTTTCCTGCTATTCATAGCCATATGCTTAAAAAAAAAATTAGCTATGGAACCCCTGCAGGACTTCTCATTTCTAAACAAGTCTTCAAGGAGCAATAACCTATTATATGTTAGATATCAAATCCATTACTAGGTGTGCTGTAGAGAAATACATTTCTGCATCTTCCACTGAACAAGTTTAAGCAAGACAATGCCCTAAAATAGGTATAGGCAAAATTTCACTATAAAAACCCTTTTTTTCCTATGTGTATTTCTGTTAACTATTGCTGGATATCAAAGCATTCCAAGATTGGTGGCTTAAATCGGGACTGGTTTCTTATTTCTTACACTGCTGATGGTTGACTAGGCTCAGGGAGGCAGTTCTCATAGCCCACTTATCCTAGGTGAGGTCACTGATGCAGCTGTCTGCGTATGGGAGCTCAGGAAGTGCCGGCTCATCCACGATGACCACTATTCCTAAGAACTCATTCCACATGGTCTTCTACACCCAGCAATGGCATCTGTACTTCCTCTAGCATGGCTCCCGGCTCCGAGAGAGAGCTTTTCAAGGGGGTAAACTTCTGTGTGTAAGTGTTTATTTGATATACAGTAGGTGTTTATTTGCTGCTTTCATCACACATGCTGATGTCTTACAAGCCAAACTAGTGTCTTGGCTGAGCCCAGCATCAGGATGGTAGACGACCACACGGAGGAGGGAATGTCCGGGTTATTCCTCTTTGTGGGTCACAATATAAGTCTACACTGTGCATGTATGTGTGTGGGTACCTATGTGTGTGTTTAAAAAAAAAATCCCCAAATATGCATTAGGATAGTTAAATAAAATACATGTACTTAGCAATATTAATTTTTCTGAAACTTACATCCACTAAAAAATTATGATATTGTTTTTTTTCCTGTCTCACTTTGATTGCTAAGGCACTAATCTTTTTTTTTTTTAATATCCTTTTTCTCACATTATCCTCCATCTTGTTCCAGAAAAAGTGACTAGATGACTATGTACAGTTCCCTCTGCTATACAGCAGGATCTCATTGCTTACCAACTCCAAGTACAAGAGTTTGCATCTATTAACCCCCAAATCCAAGGCCTTCCCACACCCTCCCCCTCCAATCTGGCAACCACAAGTCTGTCCAAGATTTTCTTTTCTGTAGACAGGTTCATTTGTGCCATTTGTTAGATTCAAGATCCAAGGGGTATCCTTTGGTATTGTCTTTCGTTTTTGGAATTATTTCACTTAGCTTGAGAGTTTCAAGTTCCATCTACGTGGCTGCAAATGTCATTTTGGAGTTTTTTTATGGCTGGATAGTATTCCATTGTGTATATGTACAAATCCTTTCTTTATTTTATAATGATTTTTATTTTTTCCATTATAGCTGGTTTACAGTGTTCTGTCAATTTTCTACTGAACAGCAAGGTGATGCAGTCACACATACATGTATACATGTAATCTTTTTTTTTTGTATCGAAAGACCTTTAAACCTGTTTCTTATTAAATCTGAGTTGTGGGAAATACCTACCCTCTTTATGCCTCTATTTCAAATTAAATGGATTTTAGTGATGATGAAATAATATGCATAAGTATAATAAATAATATAAAAAGGATACTTTGTATGATTGTTCAGACTGTACTGGAAGGAGTGCTGTATCAAAGAGGGAACATTCTCATTGTACAGGTTTCTATTGTCAAATTAAAAGAATCTTATGTCAATGTAAAATTATATATATGAGCACTTTGTAAATTTATAACAAGAGCTTTTCAGCACATGGGAATAAATTGTTTTCTGTTAATAAAATGGATGCATTGAAATAATTTTCTGAAACAAGAAGGTGTTAGAGTATTGAAAACATGAATTTAATAATCAAAATTCTTGTATTGATTACTTGCATCTAAAATAAAATAAGCAAGGAGATACTTTTCTAAGTGTGCACATCACTGAGTATATCAGTGTACTGACTTATTCTGTCAGATCATATTTGTAATTTATTTTGTTTTGATGTTTAACAAAATAATAAAGTTTACTTCCTGTTTTAAATGTGCCTTGATAAATAAAATATAGTAGCTAGTAGACATTTATCATAAATTAAAAAAACAGAAACTTAGATTTCCGTGTTATTATCTGCTAATTATATCACATCAATTGTTTAATTTTTTGCTGGTTTTGTAATTTAATACATTCATTTTTTATGATTTAAATTACATATTAAGTTAAATGTTACAAATTATAGTACAATATGCTACGATATTTTTTTTGTTTAAAAAAAGATTACCGGTATCAGAAGACAGAAAATGGGAAAATAATTAGAGAAAGAAAAAGAGAGAAAATACTGGGTTGCTGGGTTTTTTTTGTTTTTGTTTTTGATAAAATCAAAGAAACCCCAAGGAAAAAACATAAAAAACAAAATGCCTCAGTTCTATTTGTTTCAGCAAAAGTACTTTTGGAGCAGAATATGAATTTTACACTGCAGAATTTCCCAAGCAATTGTCCTTTTGCCTTAACTTACTGCAATTTCTCCACTGAACTAGCTTCTTAAATTTTTGCCCTTTAAATTTTAGTTATATAGCTCCCAACTGAACTCTGAAATTAAAGCTAGATAAAAACACTAGTCAGTGGGATGAGTCATATATTACTTAGAATTATCCATACCTTTTGATGATTTTTATGTTTTCAAACTCAACATAGTTTATTATCTTAATATTGTCACGTAGAAGAGACTGTCCTCCCCACCCCTTTCCCCATAAACAGAAAAAGGTTTTTTCACGATCCACTCTATTGGTTTTCCAGATGTGCCCAGACATAAATAACATAAACTGCTGCCTGTTTCTGTTTCTGCACAGCCATACCCTCTTTTTTTTTTCCTTTGGTCTTTTTAGGACTGCACTGATGCATATGAACGTTCTCAGGGTAGGGGTCGAATCAGAGCTTCAGCTGCTGGCCAATGCCACAGCCACAACCATGCCAGATCTGAGCCATGTCAGATCTGAGCCATGTCTGTGACCTACGCCACATCTCACGGCAATGCTGGGTCCTTAACCCACTGAACGAGGCCAGGGATGGAACCTGCATCCTCATGGATACTAGTGGGATTCATTACTGCTGAGCCACAATGGGAACTCCTTAGCCATATCCTATTTAATGGAGTCTAAAGCTCAGCCTCAGTAGAAATTCCTCTTCTAAGTTCTTTTTTTTTCTTTAATTTTATTGGAGTATAGTTGACGTACAATATTGTATTAGTTTCAGGTGGTGTTGGGAGAGAATTGGGAGGGTGGGAATAACTTATACACACCACTGTATGAAATAGATGATGAATGAGAACCTACTGTACAGCACAGAGAAATCAAATCAATAGTTTGCAATAACCTATATGGGAAAAAGAATGGATATATCTATGACTAATCCTCTTTTAAGTTCTCAATTTTTTATTCACTTCTCTGTGGCCTGATTTCTGCATTCACTATTGCTGTATGTCTTAGAGTTTCCTTTTACCCCTTTTAGTAGTAACCACCTGTACTGGTATGAACTACATTGGCTTATAATTCTTAAAATAATTTTTTTCAGTTCAAATAACTAGTGTGATTTCTCTCTCTGACTGACCCGACTGCTAGAAATTTTTTTTCCATTCTAATACCCGTAAAGTATATAAAGTACCATATATATATATATATAATATATATATACACACACACACATATATATATTTACATTAAAAAATCTTTATATCATGGACATGACCATTTAGGATGAATCTTAGTCAAACTTACATCAGTTAAAGTTGATATGCAGAAAATATTAAGCATATTGGTAGAAGCAGTATGTAACTGTGACAAATTCATAAAGGTTGTTTTGAAATGAGTGAACTTTAGAAAGCCCTGATCTCAATATATCCAGATTTTACAAGAGTGTCATGCAAACTTCCTTAACATTAATTCTCAGTTTGCCAATAAATCAATTTCTACAAAAAGCTACCTATATGCCGACTATGTTGCTGATGGCAAATTACCCTCAAAATATTGTGGCTACTACTATTAACTGAAAATAAATTTCTGTGTTTAAGTACTCCAGTCTATGGTATTTTGTTATGGAAGACCCAATAGATTAGACAACCATTTACAATATGCTTCCTCATAATTTTTTTTTTTTTTTTTAGTGGCCACACCTATGGCACATGGCGGTTTCCTGGGCCAGGGATTGAATCGGAGCTGCAGCTATTGCAACATCAGAATCTTTAAACCACTGAGCCAGGTTAAGGATCAAACCCATGCCTCGCTCTACAGTGACCTGAGCCACTACAGCTGGATTATTAATGCACTGTGCTACAGTGGGAACTCCTCATAAATACTTTTTTTTGGTAACTTTTTTACAACAGTTTTGAGAAATCAAGTTCATGTGTTACATAGAAGGAAATGGAGGTTCTCATAAATATAAACCTACCTGTATAATGGTAAAACTTGACCTTCTCATCACACTGGGAAGAGAAACAAAGGAGATTCCCTAAAGCAAAAAAGAATAGGCAGTAGTGCCAAGTTTGTGGAGGGCATATTTTGAACAAAATTGGCTCATCATGAGAGCAAGATGTCAATTCATTCTTACATGTTTAAAAGTGGATTTTCAAGCTCACTGGTAGCTTGGTAATGGTGATGAGTAAAACTGGGGAATTGAGGGCCAGGGCAGTAAGTTACCTCACTGCTCCAGAATCATGGGAGCTCAGACCATGCATTCCAGTTTTTGGTTTGGGCAGCATATTAGCAAATAAAAATAAAAAGACATCATGAAAGAGAAAAATATGGATATTATCAATGCCATTTAATTAAAGAAATGTTTACATATTTAAATCAGTTTACATCATGATTTCGGTAGTGTATTCTTGGATTGCATCTAATTTTTAAAAGTTATGATCTACTAAGTCTGTGTTTTTGTGAATTTGTCAAATTAACATTTGTTAAGCAGAGCCCTAGGGTATTAGATGGTGAGCTCTGCGTCCACAAAAGACCTTGAGGGAATTGAAATAGAGAAATTTATGACTCAAAGATCCAAGAGCAGTTACAGCAGACCTCAAGGGATAAAGCAGGTAGGTCCAGGCAGGGTGTGAGCAGAGAGCATGGCAGGCCCTGGGGCACTGGCCTTTATTGGGGTCCATGGGTAGAGTGCTTTGGGGTTCCCTGGCAAAGGCAGGATTAATCTAGTTAAAGCAAAAGAGTGGGGCTTTGGTTTGAGCTTCATGAGGGGTCTTATCCAAAGGGCTCACAAGGGGAAGGTCCTGGGATGTGGGGGAGAATGCTTATTGTAAGGGCCACTGGGAGCTCAGGAACTTATATTTACTTGTGACTCTACAGGTGTTATCTATGAGAGGGAGGGGCAAGTGTCAGTTTGAGGACCCAACAAGCCACTTGACCACACAAAATGATGAAGAGGCATCAACAGTATGGAGGAGTTCAGCTAAACTCTCAACATGTGTGTATGAATATTATATATTCCATTGGACCATAATATTGAAAAATAATTATATTTGGAATTTAAAATTGAAAAAGAGGACTTCAATATTATCCTAAAAGAAATTAGTGATAGAATACACAGGAGCTAAAACCAGTTGTGAAAGTGACCAATGAGAAAGAAGGTGAAAAAAAGTGTTAATTTCATAAGTTTAACATTATTTTGTGAATTGAATCCTAGAATCATACTTTAAAAATCATTACAGTGTATAATTTTTATAGTAAATTTCAAATATGTAATATGTATCTATATAAATCTTAAAAAGTTGAAAATGGAAACAACTTAGCTTTTGAAATGATATAAAATCAATTTTATGCAATATTTTTAAGCTGTTTTTTCATTGTCTATAGGAATACCATAATATATTAACTGATATTTTGGATGATAAAGTTCTTGGAGTTCTAAACACCCCTAGAGAGGCAAATATGAGGAAGATATTGTTATATACAAAAAATTTAATTGTTGATATAAAAGAAATTCTAGACTTGTCTCCATAGAGTTCATCTAAAAATAAAGTGAGAAGAGGCAGGTATCTTATTCTAGAACACCTGTTTCACAGAGGAATCTATTCCATCAAGCTCTGTGACCCTTGTAGGACAATGCACGTACAAATGCCACAGGAAAAGTTCATTCCTTTGGCTGTTTCTACTAAGCTGCACTTCATCCTAAGAATGGAGACCCCATTCTTAAAAGGAACACATGGACTTTCACATGCACTGGGTCCCAGGGCAAAGCAAGGTCTCCATAGGAATCTGGGTCAAACCTGACTGCAGTTCTTGGAGGACACTGTGGGAAAACAGGGGTGAATGTGGCTTGTTGTGAGAGTGGGACATTGAAGGCAAAGCTCTTGGGAATGTTCAGCAGCTGCCTTTCTCCAGAGGTGGCCATTTTGGGAAGATCTCCCCCATCCATCAGTCAGCTGCTGAGAAGCCCCAGGCCAAACAACAATCCAGGTGGGATCACAGACCCACCCCTCAGTTAACAGGCTGCCTAAAGACCCCTCAGGCACACAGATGCCTCTAATCCCATCCAGAGACTAAGCCTCGCCCACCAGAGGGAGTAGAATCAGCTCCACCTACCAGTGGGCAGGCATCAGCCCCTCTCATCCGGAAGCCTACAGCAAGCCCCCATACTGACTTCAGCCACAAGGGAGGCAGACACCAGAGGTAAGAGAGGCTACAACTCTATTATCTGTAAAAAGGTCATCACACCAAAAACCTATAAAAATGAAAAGACAGAGAGCTCTAACTCAGATAAGGGAGAAAGAAAAAACCCCAGAAAAACAGCTAAGCGAGGAGGAGACTCTCAGCCTCCAGGAAAAAGACTTTAGAGTGTTGATGCTGAAGATGATGCAAGACATTGGAAATAAACTGGAGGCAAAGATGGATAACTTATAGGAAACACTGAGCAAAGAGATACAAGATATAAAACTTAAACAAGAAGAGATGCAAAATACAATAACTGAAATAAAAAATTCACTGGAAGCAGCTAACAGCAGCATACAGGAGGCAGAAGAACAAATAAGAGAGGTGGAGGACACATTAGTGAAAATTACGAATGCAGAACAGAAAAGAGAAAAAAGATTGAAAACAAATGAAGAGAGTCTCAGAGAACTCTGGGACAACATGAAACACACCAACATCCATATTATAGGGGTGCCAGAAGGAGAAGAGAGTTAGAAGGGGACAGAAAAAAATATTCCAAGAGATAATAGCCAAAAACTTCCCTAATATGGGAAAGGAACCACTCACTCAAATCCAGGAAGCACAAGTACCATATAAAATAAACCCAAGGAGGAACACCCCAGACACATATTAATCAAACTGACCAAAATTAAAGAGAAAATCCTGAAAGCAGCTAGGGAAAAGAAACAAATAACATGCAAGGGAACCCCGATAAGGTTATCAGCAGATTTTTCAACAGAAACTCTACAGTCCAGAAGGGAGTGGCATGGTACACTTAACGTGATGGTGATGAAAGGAAAAAACCTCCAACCAAGATTACTCTACCCAGCAAGGCTCTTATTCAGATTTGAAGGAGAAATCAAAACCTTCACAGATAAGCACAAGTTGAGAGAATTCAAAACACTAAACCAGCCTTACAACAAATGCTAAAGGAACTTCTCTAGGCAGAAAAGAAAACACAGCAACAGGAAACAAAAATTCCACAAATGACAAGGCTCACCGGTAAAGGTATATATACAGTAAAGATATGAAATCATCCATGCACGATTATACCACCAAAATCGGAAATCATGAGAAGAGGTGGGTACAAATGCAGGACACTGGAGATGAACTTGCAATTAAGAGAACAACAACTTAAAACAATCTCACATACATATAGACTCATATCAAACCAAAAATCTACAATTGATACATAAGCAAGGAAACCCTGGAGAAGACATATACCTCATAGTAAATAAGTGCATAATCCACCATAAAGGGGGGTCATTTGACATATTTATATAGCTACACTGTTTTTTAACCAATTTATGCATTTTATATTTTACTTCTTTTCAGAGGGTGTATTATTTTTGTTATTCTTACCAGTTAAGTTATTCTATTTTATTATGCTATATAAAATATTTAATGGTATATAAGGCTTTCTTCTTTATAAATTTTAGTTGCATAATATACACAATTTTAATACAATGCTAATTTTTAAAGAAAAATTGAAATGTAATAGATAATACTAAATAATAAAGATGAAAGCCATACAAAATGGGATAAAGCATAGAATAAATTTCGTATTTGTCTCAGCGTATTTTCCATTCCACTTCTACAGAGGGAGACACTTAATCTGTTTCTTAAGATCCATGATATAAGAATCTGTCTGAATGTAATTGTGTTTAAATATACGTATTTTATTCTGTAAAAAAAAATATCCTGTGATAATCTATGTGGGAAAAGAATGTGAAAGGGAATGGATGTATGTACATGTATAACTGAATCTCTTTGTTGTACAGCAGAAATTATCACAACCTTGTAAATCAACTATACTTCAATAAATTTTTTTAAAAAAATGAAAAAAGAAAAAGAACTAGCCTGGTGCTGGAGACAGTGACACCTTGGCTGGTCCCTCTGAGCCAAATTTCTGTGACATCGGAAGGCTCAGGGAGACAAAAAGGCCAATCAAGCATCCAGACGTGCCCCAGGCACAGGGGAACTGTCCCTGCTCCTCAGCCACAGGCAGGCTTCGGGAACAGTGTGGTGCAGTGGCTGAGGTCCCAAGGTGGTCAGGCAAAACCCTGCAGGGCTGAGATCCTCTTGGGAGCCTAAGGAAGAGGTCCTGAGGCATCAGCCCCTTAAGGAGACAGGGCTGCTCCTCCCAGAGCTGGCTGCTCCTGGTATGCCCTGACACCAGATGAAACAGTCACTTGTGGCTGATGGTGTAACTGAGCAGGACCCTGTGAGTTCTTCCCAGAGTGGACCCCCACTCATGTCCTCTGCCTGCCTTCTTGTCTATAGAAAAAAACTTTCGTCAAAGAATCGATTCATTCGGAGAGGTGAGAAAATATAGAGAAAGGAAAACCGTCAAGCAAGACGAATAATGATAGTTTAGCCATTCGACAAAGTCAAGGACCTTTAGTTAGTTCTTCTTCAAAGACTATGGATAATATTCTTTGCCATGTCCTTGGAGCTGTTTTGCAGGTACTGACGCCCCACTGGGTGGAAGAAGTCAACCGTGTGCTGCCCACATGCACGTAGACCCCAGACTGGTTGGAATCAGGAGGCTGATGACGCTGACTCCCAATTATCTCGCCACCAACCCAATCAGGAAAGTGTCCATGAACTGACCACGCCCTGTTCCTCAAACATGGTAAGACTCCTCACTGCCCCCTCCAAGGGGGGCACAGTCCTTGAGGTACTAGTGGGCTGTGTTCCCTTCTTTACCTGGCAATGAAAGCTACGTTTTCTGTTTCCTCAAAAAAAAAAAAAAAAAAAAAAAAAAAGAAAAAAAAAAGTAGATAAACAACAAAATCCTATTGTATAGCACAGGAAAGTATATCCAGTATTCTGTAATAAACCATAATGGAAAAGAATATGAAACTGATATACCCCAGAAACTTTGATATACACCAGAAACTAGCACAACATTATAAATCAACTATATATAGTTCAATAACAAAAAAAAATTGAAAAAAGAATCTGTGTCTTGTCTTGCCACCTGCTTCCACTTTCCTCTAGGTTTGTTCTCTGCAAGGCAGCGATTCAGGCTCTTTCCATACATTCTATCGTTAAACTCACAAACAATTCTATTACATAGATGTTATTATATTCCCAGTCTTACAGAGATGGACACAAAGGCTTCAGTTACTCAATTTGAGGTCACAAGGAAAGTAAATGGCAAAAATGGAATTCAGAATGAACTTCCAAACCTACTCTCTATCTTTTATAAATGAGCAGCTAAGGATATGCTAGTTAATCTCCACAATGCCAACAAACAAACAAACAAACAAACCCACAATAGTTTCTGTGTCTTCTCCATTTAAAAATCTGTGAGGCTGTTTCAGAGGTTCATAGGAGTCATCCTTAGAGTCTTACACTGGGCAAGCTGAGTAAAATCATTAAAGAAAAGAAGTTTAATGTTTTCTCTAGCTACTTATTTACTTTCCTCTGCAATCCATTAGTAACACCTGCTTTATCCCTAAGCAGCCTGCATTGTGGTTTAGGTCTTGTCCTTCTCTTCTTTTCGTCCAACTATATTTTCAATTCAAGAACTAAAAATCAATATCAGACAATACACAAGGCCGATATAAGCTTACAGTCTTAACTTTGCAAGCAATATTTACATTTCAAAGCTTTAAAACCTCAAGACTAACAGTGAATTTGTAGCAGAACCATTCAGTAAGCTTTGAATAAAAAAGATATTTCGGGATGGGTAACAGCAGTCCCCACAGAGAGATCAGAATGGACGCAATTCAATATATCAGTCAACTTTTTGCCAACATTAAATCAATTAAAACTGAGTTACCCTTTTGGGTACCTCAACATTCTGATGGAAGCCTGTCAGCCAGTCTGAAAGTATTGCAAATCCAAAATATGCAACTGACTCAAAAATCAATGTGAAATAATACCGCCAAAATAATAACTAAACTTGAGTACCCCAGGAATATGTTAATTGGTTTTCTTCACACTTATGTCCATGAAAAAAATGCAATTCTAGTGTTTACTTCAAGCTAGAGCATAGAATAGTCTTTGTATTAAAAATATAACCCTGTTGGATTTACATACATGAGCATAACAGAAGGAAAAAAAACATGTAAGTGAAGTAGACAGTTTCAAACATGAAATGCAAACAAAACTTTGAGTGCTCAACATCTTCTAAATTATTCTGTCAATCCAATGATGTGAGAGGTTAAGACTACAAGCATGGATGATACAAAACAACATGCTGGTGTGATTCTACATACAAGTTCAAGTGGCCTTGGGTAATGCAAAAGAATCTTCAGTATCTGAATCAGAAGAATAATTAGATTCAAACATTGAATGGCACTAAAATGATGCCTCATATTGTAAGGATACATGAAGGTAATTACTAATTAAAAAGCAGCACATAGAAATATGTTAAATTGTTTTTCCTGCAATTCATTATTGCAAGAAATAGAACCGTGTGATGATGGCTTAGACTCAAGGAAATGAGTTAGTTTTTGCTAACAATTCTTAATTCTTGGGCTGTATCCCTAAAGTTCAACAGTTTCCATTCATGGGAGTAGAAGGGCTCCTGTGCTATAATTTAGTGGTGCCTAATGCTGTAAGAAGCAGCGCCAAAGGGTTATTAGGCGACATTTTACCCCACCCCACCCCCGCCAAACTAGCATTCCTTTGACCACAATAGCTAATTCTATTCTGACCAGCAAAGTCTTATTTCAACAGCTCACCAGACACTTTATCTGATAAAAAACTTAAAATATTCCATTGCTTTTATTTACTCTATATTTACCTTGTCTTTTATTTCAAAAGTCAATGTTGGGTGCCCCAAAGGATACTTGTGACTTTCTTAGATGTCAAACGGCAGCAGGACGCAGAGTAGACTTTGCACTATGCCAGCTTTCCCAATAGTTTTTCTGATGACATATTAATGAGGCTGTTATCCCTGCTAACTTCCAGTTTTCTGATACCATATACAGAATACTTCACAGTCTGATCCTTCACACCAATGACTGCGAAGAGAAGATTATAGGAATACTGCTATCTGCTGTCTAACCAGTGATTAAATCTCTCTTAAAAATGAAGAGTGCATTTTTAATAGTTTCTCCAGAGGTTTCATGAACAACATATGTTCTTTTAAGCAAGAACTCATCTTTCATCAACACCTAAATTCACACCATGGCTCAGTAGCTTTTTTCAGTTGGACGCCTGCACATTATATCATCCATCATTCTGGCACAGCCACACCGTGGAACAGAGGCATTAACCTGTCACAGTATGATTCAGGAAGGAATGTAGTTTTCAAAGGAGCTCCAGCTTGGTTCCCAGATCAGAGCTATAAAGTGTGTGGGGTATGCGTATGTATGTATACAAATATGTGCCGCCAGGGTCTTAAAATTCACACTGACAAAAAAATCTTGGACTGTCTGAAAAACAGCATGAATGTTTAAACATAGATGAATGTTTAATTTAAAGTTTTACTGACAAAGCTCATTCCGTGTTCTGTATTCTATCCTTCTCTTGTTTATTAGCACAATTCTATGCACACAGGAGCCCCGGGCTAATTTCTATGGTTTACATGCAGACAGGAGAAATGGTTTCATAGACAAGTAATAATTGTTTTATAAAGGCAGCCTAAGGTGTACATTCTACCTGGGACATGCAATAACAATAACTATTGCTATTTCAGCCCAGATCATAGGGCATTTTTGTTTTGTAACAATCAGAATACAGTAAACTGAAAAAGGGGTGTCAAGTGAATCCAGTTTTGATGCACTTGTTAAGTAGCCTGATTTTTAATAGAGACTTCTGAGAATTATTATTCTCTGGGTCCTAGAAATTGATTCATGAACCAACTTTGGGTTTTGGTTAGAATCCTGGCCCTACCACTCCCTAACTGTGGGCTTGGACTATCCACTTCAGGTCTCTAGGCCTGAATTTCCCCCACTTTAAATCTGGAATAATAGCCGGGTCTGCTAGGAAGTACAACTGCCTTCTTTGGAATCTTTCCGAGTACCCTCTAAAGTACTCTTCTTCAGACATAGTATGTTGTGCGGCAAGACATCTATTCATCACTGGCATCAGAGAAAATGTAGGAAGAAGTATGCTAATTCATAAGCCACCCTCCCTTTTTTGGATGTGAAACTGGGCATGTGCCTCGGTGAACAAAATTTCAGTTAACACATAATTGCCTGAATTACAGCCAACAGCAGGAGGGCAAAGCAGGAACACAACACACTTATGTTTCTACGTGGTGCTTTCAAGTTGTGAAATATTTTCTTTCATTTCAAGGCATAAGAGTGCATGTGGAATAATGATAGGTGGCTATTGCTATTAGTTACTAAATGCTGGAAAGCTCATTTGCGTGGTATAAAACATTCAGAGTTTTGCTAGGGTAACTAGTACAGTTCTGCATTTACTAACTTGCAGTAGCCTATCAAGTCTATCTCTATCATGCAATGCTGCACGGTTAACATAAGCCACAGTTTCACATTGAAAAAAAAGGAAAGGAAAATTTAGGTCATCCATGGCTATGCTCTCTGTGTCAGTTTGTCTACTATAGTGTTATTTTCTTAAAACAGACATGATTGAATGTACATTACGTATAATTACATTATCCATGTGTGGAAGACAGACCCTAAAGTAACCCACAAGGATTTCTTTTCTTTCTTTTTTTTTTTTTGTCTTTTTGTAGGGCCGCACCTGCGGCATGTGGAGGTTCCCAGGCTAGAGGTCAAATCGGAGCTACAGCTTTTGGCCTACGCCACAGCCACAGCAATGCCAGATCCAAGCAACCTACACCACAGCTCACAGCAATGCCAGATCCTTAACCCACTGAACGAGGCCAGGGATCAAACCCACAACCTAGTGGGACTCGTTTCCGCTGTGCCACGATGGGAACTCCACACAAGGATTTCTGATTTTGTGTAAGTGCCTCCCTTTGTCTGCAGGCTGGACCTTTGATTTTTTTCCCAAGCACAGAGTATGGGAAAGACAGCAGGATGAAACCCCTATGGCTATATCACTGTATATGTAATCCATCTTCCTAGCCAACACATACTTTCTTCTTTTATCCTCTGCTGGCTTTAAAGAAGTAGAATCTCATGAAGTAAGAAGCTGTCATGTTTAGATTCCAGGCGGCAAGAAACTGCAGGCAGACACCAGGTCCTGAGAGTGACCTCCAGAACGAAACTAAGACCCTCAGTCCTAAACCATAATGGATTGGATTCTGGCAGGAACCAAAAGACCTTGGAAGCATATCTTTCCTCTGTTGAGTCTCTACAGTCCCAGATGGCAATTGGGTTGCTACAGTTCTCCATCATCTGCTCATTTTTGTCTGTTTGTCTAGCTCCTGAACATGCCAATCAATTATTTTATTTTATTTTTCTGGTTTCTTTTTTTTTTAATAGTTATTTCCCCAATACATTTTTTTTTTCTACTGCACAGCATGGTGACCCAGTTACACATACAGGTACGCATTCTATTTTCGCACATTATCATGCTCCATCATAAGTGACTAGACATAGTTCCCAGTAATCAATTACTTTAAAGTTACAGGATAAATCTAATATTTGGATTGTTTATAGTTGTTTTTATAGGTTGTTTCTCGGGTTTTATGTCCTATGATCTTGTATCTTAGCATGTGCAGTAACTTTTATGTGTAGAGAATCCAGAGGATGTTACTCTCTCCCAGAGAGAATCGAACACTTTTCCCATCAGAAAGAGATGGGGGAACTCCCGTTGTGGTGCAGCAGAAATGAATCTGAATAGTATCCATGAGGATGCGGGTTCCATCCCTGGCCTCAACGCTCAGCGGATTAAGGACCTGGCATACCCATGAGCTGTGGTGTAGGTCACAGATGCGGCTCAGATCCAGCATTGCTGTGGCTGTGGTGTAAGCCAGCAGGTGAATCTCGAATTCAACCTCTAGCCTGGGAGCTTCCACATGCCACGGGTGTGGCCTTAAAAAGACCAAAAAAAAAAAAAAAAAGGAAAAAGAAAAAAGAAAGCCATGGGGCCTGATGACTTTAATCCAAACACAGACTGAACTGAGTCAAGCGTCAGTTAGACTATCAGTGAATTCATTCTGCCTCTTGTTAGATTCTTCTAGGATGTGTTTCTACGGCTTTTGGAAAGAACCATGGTCTCCGTGGTCACCAAGAATCCTTCTCCTGTGAAAATTCTAACATCAGTTTTTGTTTTCTTAGTCTTCTACGAATGCTATTTTGCTTCAGACTGCTTTCTGCTCCATTTCAGGTGCCTACTGCATTTAGTTTCAAATTAGAAAACAGATTGATGGTAAAAACAGGCATAGATTTGGAGAAAGTCAAGTATCCAACTTTGTACATCCAGCTTCTCCTAGGGAATACTAACAGCTCTGCTGGTTTCTCTGTTATCCTGGGAATTACTTTTGTTTGGATAAATTCTGAATTTGAGCATCCTGGGTTCTCAGCAGCCTGTCCTGTGCCAGAAATAGAAAATTTTCTGAAGAAAAGTGGCTACACAAAGGCAGCTTACCTCTTCATTTTCTTTGCTCTCTAGAATCTTTACTTTTCTTTATGTTTTAGGATCTCTCTGATGCCTGTAAACAGTTAAATAGTATTTTCTGATCTTTTTCTAGTTATTCTCAGTGGATGCATTGGTTTGTCACAAGCTAAGCTACTCAAACCTGCCTAGAAGCAAAAGCCCTTTCACATTTATTTTCATTTCCTAACATTTATAGATGGAGACAGACAGAGAGAGAGCGAGCGATTGATTTTTTTCTTGCAAACATGAACTAAGATAATTTCTCTTAATGTTTTGGCACTGGTACTTCAAATGATTTTTACTCGCAAATTCTTCAAATAAATGTATGGCATGCTTATAAATCATTTTCCAAACACAGGTATATTTTCAACTTTGTTTACTTCTATTTTACTCCTGAGAAAAATTTACATAGCCCTTCATCCTATAGATGTTCCATATTTTCTTGCTAGGTTTCTTAAGGTATATTTTATTGTTCTCATTTGCCTCCTTGTTTTTTCTTGTGATTTGACGCTTTTATATACTTTTTCATTCTACTAGTTCATATCTATATCTATATGTATATATAGATATAGATATGAAAGCAAATGTTTCTCCCAGTGTCTAGTAATATAATAGTAATATAAAATAGTTTGTCACATTTTTATCCTTAATTCTATACACATTTTTTGAAAACCTTGGGGGTTTTAGATGCAGATTAGCAAAGTCAGTTTTTTTTTATTATATATCTTGCATTAAATAAATTATATCTTAACATATGCATTCGTTATTATCAGACTACAAAAATAAATTTTAACTCAAGTTTCATTGGCTTTGTTGTTAATATCATTTCCTTTATACTTCACATTCCTCATTCCTGAGTTCTTTATGTGATTTATTTCTCAAAATACTAGAATATTTATGTGTCTGTTCATTTGTAAGAGTTTAATGCTCTCTAGCTGTTTGTATCAATTTCTTTTACAAATGTGTATTAGCCTGGGCACATATATAACATTTTTCACAGTATTTATTTGGGGAAGAACTGCTATAGATATATGCTTCTGAAGTGCTCCCTAGCCACCACCCACCATCCCAACTCCCAGCACATTTGAAGGAGAGATTTACCCTGCATTAATAGCAGTGGTTCTCAGCAGCAATGATTTTCTGATGCTAAATTTCTACATAAAGTGAATTCATTAGATATAACATAAGATAAGCTTTGAGATTAGTAAAATTTCCCAAGAGTTTCATCTATGTTCTCTTTTGATGTTTGATGAAGGGAAAAGAAATTGTCACAAGTTATTTATCCTGGTGTTTTTGCCGACAAAGAAGAAAATCAGGATGTGTCAGGGCATGGGGGGGTTACATATTATGTTTGGTGGGTGGGGGTAGGGGCCTGCATATTATTTTCTGCTTGATCCTTATAGGAGTTTCCCTTTCATTCTGAAGAAAAAAATTCATTATAATATATCTGGGATTTATAAATGTTGGTTGATAATTTGTGGACCTTTTGGAAATTTTTTTTCAGATAAGAAAAATTTCCAGTTCTAGTTTTTAAAAAGAATTGCTTCTCTTATGTTTTTTTTTTTTTTTTGTCTTTTTTTGTTGTTGTTGTTGTTGTTATTGTTGCTATTTCTTGGGCCGCTCCCACGGCATATGGAGGTTCCCAGGCTAGGGGTTGAATCGGAGCTGTAGCCACCGGCCTACGCCAGAGCCACAGCAACGCGGGATCCGAGCCGCGTCTGCAACCTACACCACAGCTCACGGCAACGCTGGATCGTTAACCCACTGAGCAAGGGCAGGGATCGAACCCGCAACCTCATGGTTCCTAGTCGGATTCGTTAACCACTGCGCCACGACGGGAACTCCTCTTATGTTTTTATATTTTCTTATCATATAATCATGTTTCAAAAAGCTGAGTTTGGAGTTCCCATTGTGGCTCAGTGGTTAATGAATCCGACTAGGAACCATGAGGTTGTGGGTTCGATCCCTGTCCTCGCTCAGTGGGTTGAGGATCTGCGTCGCCATGAGCTGTGGTGTAGGTCGCAGACACGGCTTGGATCCTGCGTTGCTGTGGCTGTGGCGTAGGCCGGTGGCTACAGCTCCGATTAGACCCCTAGTCTGGGAACCTCCATATGCCGTGGGAGCAGCCCTAGAAAAGACAAAAAATAAAAAGCTGAGTTTTTCCATCTCTCTTCATATATTTTATCCCTTTTCATATTTTTGTTCGTCTTTATATTTGTCACTAACCCATTTTATAAATTACTGTTTTTTTCTGCATGATAGCTACCTGATTTATTTCATATTACTTATCAGAATAGACCTCTTAAAGACTACATGATCTTCTTTAAAAAGAGCCTTGCCCAAGTTTGGACTCTTTAGTGACACATCCTGGCCACTCCTATGATGCTGTGTAAGTGAAGTGCAGAAGGAAAGGGAGGATATCAGTAGGAGCTGCAGAGGGTGCAAGTCCTGGCACAAATACTAATGGCATTTGCTTCACCTTCCATAAAACAGCCTCGTTTTGACACTGGCCTCATCCACTGTTCCTCTTAGCCTGTGGTTGTGGTAGTGGTGGCGGTGCTAGAAGAATCATTCTTTTGCAGGGAATCCATCTTCTCAATTCCCAGGCCAATTTTCCTTCAGCAAGTAATTCTGGTCAATAATTCATACTAAGTTCCACTGGACATGCATAAGAATATCTCAAAGTTTCTGGCACATTTTGTCATCTTTCAGTGACTCTAGATTCAGCTTGTAGTGTTGGAGCTAAATATGTAGATTCAAATTGCAATCATAAACTCGAATCAGATACCTTGAAAATAACTAGATAGTAATAAAATTTCCCTACTTATGGTTAGGTTTCTTTTGGCTGCTTTGTTTGTTAATTTGTTGCTTAGATTTGATGTTGAAATACATGGCAGCATCTCATTGTAATAATAAAGAAGAATGGACATGTTCTTTCCACTTACATTTATAAAAAGGTAGAAAGTAGATGCATAGCTTTCCAAGGAGTAAAGTAAATAATACAGTGGTCTTTCCGACAGGGGAGATTGCTGCAAAGATTACACAGTATAGAAGTTTGATTGCTTAACTAATTCCACCAACATTTATTGCATATGTGATGTATGAAGCACAGTACAAAATTCTGAAAATACAGAGATAATACCTGATTAACTTTGGCACTGTTATTCAACACAGACAGTATCATTCATTGTCCTTTAACTGATTCTTTCATGTATTGTAAGACCTTAAGATTTTGATATTAGAAAATTACAATTATACTAACATTATTTGGTTAAATATTTTTCATTATTTAAACAGCTTCATTTTTTTCCAAAATAAGATGGTTTATTTTTAATATTAACCAGTTAACACTTCAGTGGTATTCTGTGTAACTTTACTTTGAATGCTACTTGCTACATCAAAGGCAATGAAATCCTTTCAGAAGATATCAATGTTTTATCTCATCATTTTCAAGTGGAGTAGGATACATTTTTCTTTCCAAGAATATTTGTCTTTATTGGAATTTCAGGTGTAAAATAATTAAAGCAAAGTAATTTTTATAAAATGGCTTCAATGTTCATCAGCTCCTGAGACATACTCAGAACGAAAAACCCGCCTACTTCAGCAGGGAATTAACAAAGTTTGAGATGTTCACCTGAAGAATCAGAGTAATTTGATTCTCTAATGTAATGAATAACTGATTAATGTAGAACTTTACATAGTGCCATTATAAAGAGGCAATATGATTGATTAGATCAGAATAGCTACATTTCGCCAGTGTACCGTTTTATGGAGTAGTGGGCGTATGGATGAATGTTGAATGAAAGCAATTAATGTCGCAGGTAAATAAATTTTATCTGGAAGCCGACATTGATAAAGCATCATACGGAATGTGATATATGTGATGAAATTTGAATTAAAAGACATTTTTTAATGCCAAACCACGAAAATGGATTACTGAAAATTGTTGGAACCTTTAAACAGATATGAACATATCCCTAATGCTTGGAAAATAATTTGGAAAAAATGGCAGAATTTATGAAAATTATTTGAAAGGTAGTCCCACATTTGTATCATGAAAAATCACATGTAGATACTTAAGTACTTGCCTATGTTACTTCAATTTAAATTTCCAAGGACATTAGCATTCCGAGCCAACTGACAAGGATTCTATGACAAAATGGATCAACAAATCATTTATTAGAGAAATTCAGTAGGAAGGTCTAACCAACTCCCACCCTAATAAACCTTGGAAAATAAGATATTCTGATATGTGCATTCAACAGCCCCTCTCAAAATTACTACTCTACTTTCATCCTTTCAAAAGGTTATGAAAAATAGCAATTTTAAATTGGGATACCACCACTACAGTGCTTCTCTTCCCAGCAATTTTAGTCTTTACAATGTCTAATAATGTCAGGGAGCAGTCACAAGATGATCCCAAAATAAATCATAAGATTAAACTTTTCCCAGGACTTCTAGATTATTCCATTATGCTACATACAGTATTTTCTCTATTTTATCACCCAAATGATCACAAATCTTTAAGGGATAAACTAATTATAAGATAAACAGAAGAAAGCTATCTCAAGTCCTTTCCTTCCTTCGTTTATGGAATGGAATGCATATTCCATTCCAGGCTTTTCTATTAGTATGAGGAATTTATTAATAATAATTTAAAAAATTAAAAAAAAACCCTGTCCTCATGGAACTCACCCAGATAGAAGGTAAATGAGAAAACTAGTAATATTTGTATTGTGTTAAATATTGATAAGTAGTGAGAAGAAAAAGAATAAATTAGGAAAGAAGTGTGTATGAGGTTGAAAGGTTAGAATGGGCAGGAATAGTTTCTTTAAAAAGTGAAATCTGAGCAAATCCTACTACAAGCTTCCTCCACAAGCCTAGCATGTTCGGTGAACATGTCACTGTACACCGCTCTGCAGAGAGTGAAGCAGAACAGAGGAAATGAGATGAGAGACATAAGGGAGTGAAGGAAAAATTACAGGAACCTTAGAGATTGTGGCAAGGACTTTGGCTTTTACTCTGAGCAAAAGGGAGAACTTTCATTAGCAGATTTCAAGCAAGGAGTGACACAATCTGATAGTCAACATTCTTTCTGTCCAAGTTTCTTTCTTCTTTGAGTGTATGAGACCATCTGTTTATACAGTTACATTTCCAGATACACGTAGGAGTTTCCAAATTCTTGAACCCAACGTATCTTGAACTTATATAATCCATCCACAGTTTCTAGAATGTGCATGTCTTAGCTATATGACCAATATGACCAGCGGTATTATAGAATTACTATACAAAACAAAAGATAAAGGTTAAAGCATGTATTCTACAAAAACAAATTAATCAGATTTATTTTTATTGCTGCAGGGCAAAAGTTAACTAGAACGTTAGAAAACCATAAGTTGTAGAAGTTTTTAAATACAAAAGAAAAAACTTAAGAAATCAAGCTAACATCTATAAATAAATCCTTATATTGTATACAAGCTGCCAATAAAACTTTTTGTTTCATTTTTACTTTTATAGTTAGTGCTTTTTATGCATTAAGAAATCTTTGCCTGCCCCCAAATGGTAAATTTTTATCCTATGCCTTTTACCTATAACTTTTATAGTTTTAGCTTGCTCCATTTGTTGCAAATCCATTCTTTTCTCATTAAATTACTTTGGTACTTTGGTTGCAAACGAATTGGCCATGAATATGGTCATTCATTCGTGGACTCTCTATTCTGTTCAATTTAACTATTTATCTACTCATGACAATATTATATCTTTTCTTGCCTTTAATGTTTTATTGTTTTTATAGAGTATAGACCAAAGTAAAGTTCTTAAATAAAACAATATAATCAGAAGGTATCGATACATTGTAACTATTGTTATTATTTAACTTTAGTTTTAAAGGTATTTAAGAACTGAATGACAAGTTAAGAAGCTAATTTTCCTCCACACATTTTACAGACACTTTTAAACTCAATCTATCCAAAATATTATAGAAATCTGGCATTTCCAAAGCTACCTTGCTGGATACTTGGAGTACTAAAAACACAACTCATAGGAAAGAACTTCCGCTAAAGGAACAGGAAATTATCATGAGTCGGCCTTCTCACTGAGCAAGATAGTAAAGCGTGTTTAATAAAACAAAATAAAAAAAAAAGTCTGGTAGAGAGAAGGACTTATATTGGGGAAAAATTAAAATATACTTGCCAAAAAAATTATTTTTGATGACTTGAATACAAAATTTAGAGATCCAAAAGATATACACATAAAGAAACACTAGTTGGTATAAAAGGATGATGCTTTTTCTTTTCTTATATTCCTATAACATACTTTATATGTTCATGATACTACAATATCTTGATCACTGAAGGTATACAGCATTTCTTAAAAATCAGTTACATGAATCCTCTGTTTTTTCCTAGTTATTTCCTTATCATTTGTTTCTTTAGGATTTTCACAGTTCTATAAAAATTTTAGAATAAACTTGCTATGTTAGGTTTTGGAAAGTGTAGTAAGTTTATGTCTGAATTGGGTAGGGTTGGAGGATTTGTATTTGGCATAAGTAGGGGATATCTTGTGGAGTTATCTGATGGTATTCAAGGAGCAGATGACCTTGAAGAAGGTGAGCAGATGACCTTGAAGAAGAAGGAGGGATGTTTTTTATGTATCTGTATGAGTATGTAATACAGTCTCATGTTTTAGATGTCTTTAAAAAATTATTTTTATTTTTTATTTTATGGCCACACCTGTGGCGTATAGAAGTTCCCAGGCCAGGGACTGAATCTAAGCCACAGCTGCAACCTATGCCCCAGCTACGGCTCCACTGGATCCTTTAAACAGCTGCGTCTCCAGAGACCCAAGCTGCTGCAGCCAGATTCTTAACACACTGTACCACAGCAGGAACTCCTGTTTATATTTTTATTGTTTGTTTTTCTTAGATTTACCTCTAAGTATTTGATGTCGTTTTATCTGTTGTACATGTACCTTTACATAAAAGGCACATTCTAGATCCTCTTGTTCTAAACCTAAACTGATACAAATTGATATGAACAAATTGATTTTAACTGACTTCAGAGCCAGAGAGCTTACTGCTTTCACTTATGAATTCTAGTAAGTTAACTATAGATACATTTCTTTATACAAAACCATATCTGTAATTAGTTAAATTTTACCTCTTGGTATTTATATATTAACTTATTTTTCTTATTAATTATACCAGCCATATTCACCAAAGAAGAATAAAAGTTTTTTTTTTTTTTTTTTTTTTTTTTTTGCTTTATAGGGCTTCATCTGCAGCATATGGAAGTTCCCAGGCTAGGAGTCAAATCAGGGCTACAGCTGCTGGCCTACACCACAACCACTGCAACACCAGATTCAAGCCTCAACTGCAACCTGCACTGCAGCTCAAAGCAATGCTGGATCCTTAACCCACTGAGCGAAGCCAGGGATGGATCTTGCATCCTCATGGATAGTACCCTGATTCATTACCACTGAGCCACACAGGAACTCCTTTTTTTAAATCTGTTTTTAAAATTCACTAAATGAAATTTAGAAAATATTTTCCATTTCAATATATTAGAGGATCTTTTTCAATAATTAATGTTAATTTATTCTGAATAAAATATTCATAAAATTACTTGTTAAGCCTCATGATTGTTTCTGTTAATGAGTCATAAATGTTTTAAAGCATCCATCAATTTCATTACCCATTTACTCAAAACATATGAATAAACACTTCTAAAATGGCAGTCCAAGACAGGATTTGTGATTCTAGCCAAATGTACAAAAATAATTATGCTAATAATTAGAAAAGCAAAAGGCTGGCACATATATTTCAAAAAGAAGCTAGTTATCTTCCTATTTGGAAGCTTACAAAATATAATTTTCCAGTTAATTATGGAATTCAATATTTTTGTATACATTATATATATTATTTCAGCATGATGAAATAGCACATCATTTTCATAAACCAAAAATTAGATGTAAACAAGATGTCAAGAAATTTTAATTGAACCATATTGATTTTGATTGGCATAGATGGAAATATAAATTAATTTTCATCACATATTCTAATTCAAATATCTGAATATATCCTTTTGCATTTCATACTTAGTAACTAAGTTTAAATATAATTAAAACCAATCAAAATTTGAAGGCTTTAGTAAGGCATTCTTTTAAAAACATAAGTTCAGGGAAGTGGCTAAGATGATGGAGTAGGAAGACCCTGAGTTCACCTCCTCCTATGAGCACACCAAAATTACAACTACTCATAAAGTATCTGTGAGAATGACCTGAAGACTAGTAGGAAAGGTTTTCTACAACTAAATACACAAAGCAACCACAAAATGGGCAGGAAGGGCAGAGAAACAAAATAGTCAGGACCCATATCCTTTGGTAGGGAACCCACAAATGGAAAGACAATCATGTTTCAGATGCACAGATTTTCCCCAAAGAGTTCAGGATCTAAGCCTCACATCATCAGCTACCCAGCCCAGGATTCCTTAACAGGGAAGACAAGCCCCCAGAACATGCAGCTTTGAAAATCACTGGGGCTTATACTGAGGAGTACCAGAGAGCTATAGGAAACAGTACCAGAGAATATAGGAAACAGACTCCACTCTTAAAGGGCACATGCCAAAGCTCACAGGATCCAAGTACCAGCATAGAGGCAGTGGTCTGAAAGGAGCCTGAGTCAAACTCACTTGGATCTTGGAGAGCCTCCTTGAGAGGCAGCAGAAATAAGAGACCCCCCTGCCACCGCCCAGGGATGGAGAAGCTGGTGACAGCCATTATTTCTCCTCCTTAGCCTAGTTTGTTCTATCCTTTAAACACAGCTCAGATTTGAAAAAGAGATAAAAGAGTTTCACAGACCAACAAAAGCTAAGAGTTCAGCACCACCAAGCTGGCTTTACAAGAAATATTAAAATCACTTCTCTAAGCAGAAAGAAAAGGACACAACCAGAAATATAAAAATCATGAAAGGAAAATCTCATTGGTAGGGTCAGACATACAGTACAGGCCAATTACTTATAAAGCTAGAAGGAAGTTTAAAAAAAAAAAAAAAGCTAGCGAAAGTACCTATATCTACAATAAGTACTTAAGAGATACACAAATAAAAACATGTAAATTTTGTCAAAGACATTAAATATGGTAGGGGAAGTAAAAATATAGAGTTGTTGAAATGTGTGTGAATTTAAGAGATCATCAACTTGAAATAATCACATGTATACTCTATAGAGGTTATTATATATGAACCTCATGACAAATCAAAAACCCGTAATAGATACACACACAAAAAAGAGCAAGAAATCCAAATGTTACATAAAGGTAGTCACTGAAGCACAAGGAAGAGAGAAAAGAAGAAGAAAGGAACAAAAAAAAAAAAAAAAAAAAAGAACTACAAAAACAAACAAAAATACTCCAAATGAAAACAGATTTAGATGCAGAGAACGAATAAGTGTTTGCCAAGAGGAAGTGGGGTGGGAGAGCCAAATAGGGAAGGGGACTAGGATTAAGAGATATAAATTTGTAGTTAAAAAATAAATTAGCCATGGAGATGTAATGTACAGTATAAGGGATATTTTCAATAATACTGTAACAACGTTGTATGGGGACAGTTACTAGACCTCTTGTGGTGAGCATTTCGTAATGTATAATACCAATGTCAAATCACTATGTAGTGTACTTGAAACTAATATCATGTAGTACACAGCTTATTTCTAAATGAATAAATAAAATAAACCAGCAAAAATGTATCATGAAGAAATAATGGACTCAATTTGGAAGATCAAATTTTCGTTTTCTACTACTCAATACTGTTGTATTTCCCTCAATATTAATTAATTAGAAAAGATTAGTTTTGTTATAATTTGTTAAAACACTTGAAGAAACTATTTATTAGGTGATTTTTGAAAGAAATATATTTATTTTCATGCAGATTACCACTAATTTGTCAGAACACTTGGGAAATTAAATATGCTTCTGTGTTGCTTCATCATAACTACAAGTACATCCACTGAAACCACTTAAAATTAACTAGTTATTTGGATATTTTTTGATCAATTACCTATGGCCTTTAAAGACTTGATATTCAAAGAAATACAATATCAAACACATAAATAAATATATTAGGAGTTCCCCTGTGCCACAGTGGGTTAAGGATCTGGCATTGGCACTGTAGCTCCTGGGGCTGCTGCTGTGGCTTGGGTTTGATCCCTTGCCTGGGAACTTCCATATTCTGCAGGCACAGCCAAAAAAAACATACAGGATTTTCTATTTCTTTCACAGTGGCAAAACAATATTTATATTGGTAGTGTTATGCCAATTAGACTTCAAACATGACGTGGTATTGTTCTAATTATGACGGCATGTTTAAATAACTGCTGAATAAAAACTGGTACACAGATCAAATCACTGGAATATTTATTTTCCAAATACATATCATAGATATTCTTCTTAACCATAGGTAGATCCTACACTTTGGAGACATTTTAGAGTCAAGGTTCAAATGATCTGATATTGCTTTTTAATAGACCCAGCTCAAGGATCATTTGTAAGGCTCCTTCGTTCTAAGCACTATCAACATTCTGAGAGTACAGCTGTGAAAACAAAGTGCCTTCAAAATATTGGGGGTAGGTACATAACAAGCAAGCAAATAGATAAAGTAAACTTCAAATGGAATAAAAGCCACAGAGAACCACAGGATGATACGGTAAAAAGAAGCATGGAATGAGGTGAGGTTACCTTAGGTGGGCAGTCAAGAAAGGTCCTTCTGAAGAGACAACACTGAGCAAAGAGTAGAATAGCAGAAACTGTCCACAAACAATTAGGAGAAGCTCAGCGAAGCTGGGGTTCATAGAGGAGGACACTGTGAAGCATAGCGTTCAAGGGGAGGGAGACACGGGGTGAGGGGGACACACAGATGGGAGATGCACATGTTTTCATGCACAATGGGGATTTATTATGATTGTTAGACACAACGGTGCAGCTGTCAGGGGTAACTGATTCACAAGACTGTAGCCACTGGCATAAGCAAGTGTAAATCCATGAGGCTGACTGAGGTTCTCAAAGGACACTATACACATAGAGGGGGAAGTGGGTCCAGATAACATTATTTGAGATAGTACATTAAGAGCTGTATAAGCACTATGAATTCTAAGTGGTCTCTGAAATTAATCAAATTGCCAGTGATCTAACATTGGCGATCCTGTTTCTCACCCCAAAATAATTACCAAAAAATACCAGGCGATTTTTATGTGCCCAGCATCATTGTAACTGTTTTATGTGTTTGAACTAAGAAAAGAATTCTGTGATATATGCTAAAATTAGCTACATTTAAAGGATGGAGCAAACCAGGCAAAAGAGGATAAATAACTTTCAAATATGCTCAGCTAGTAAGTGGTGAACCAGGACTGGAATCAAGGCAGTTTGACACCAGAGATCACTACCTTTTTCTACTTCAGAAGTCATTCTTTTACTTAGTATGTATATTAGGCTTATCCTTCCAGAGGCCTAGCATTAAATTTCCTGAAGACAACACGATTTGGGATGAAATGGGTAGAAATCTGGCCCCAATTTCCTTACCTATTTATACCCATGTCTGTTGAACTGTGACTTTAGTTCCTCACATCGAGAGTTTATTTGCCCTCCTTGAAAGTGTGAGATCCATAAGATTGATTTTGGTCAGCAAAATATAAATAGAATAGTGTCCATTCTGACTCTAAGCTCTTAATAAAGAACTGTGACTTAAAGACATTCTTTTCTTGTTGTTTTTATATTTTCTCATCTGTGGTTGGTGCTGGCAGAAGTGACCTGCCAACAGACAAGACCTTAGGAATCCACGAATGTGTTTGCTCTTTCTTTGAGAACTTTGCCACCACCAAATATCAAGTCTGTGCTAGCCACGTGGAGGAGAAGAAAAGAGATGGAGGCAGACTCAACTGTCCACTCTGAGGTCATTCTACGCCAACCTACGGGTAATAGAAAATGCAAGGTTAACACTGAAAATACAAAATATTTTTCTATAGTATCAGCATCGGGGAAGAAAATCATACCATTATCTCAGAGGCAGAAACATTCTTTTTTTCTTTTTTTTCTTTTTGTCTTTTTGCCATTTCTTGGGCCGCTCCCGCTGCATATGGAGGTTCCCAGTCTAGGGGTCCAATCGGAGCTGTAGCCACCGGCCTACGCCAGAGCCACAGCAACGCTGGATCCGAGCCGCGTCTGCAGCCTATACCACAGCTCCCGGCAACGCCGGATCGTTAACCCACTGAGCAAGCTCAGGGACTGAACCCGCAAACCTCATGGTTCCTAGTCGGATTCGTTAACCACTGCGCCACGACAGGAGCGCTGAGAAATCTTCTTGATAAGACCTTTTAACAGGTCTATGGAAAGAGAAATTTCTTAATTTTATAAAGTGTATGTATAAAAAATAAACCCATAATTGAACAACATATTTTATCCCTAAATTTTTAAAGCTTGGCAAAAATAAATTAAAAAAAATAAATTTAAAAATGAGACAAGCAAGACTTCACCAATTCTTCCACATTTAGATAGAAGCCTTGGCCAACACAGTAGGGTACAATAAATGGATAAAATCATATGAACTGAACAAAAATAAATAAAACTGCCATTATTTTCAGCTGACAATACGGTATGTGTTGGAAATCCAAAAGTATCCAAAAGACAAATTAAAGGAGAAGTAGGCGAATACAGCAAGAGTACTGGTCATAATCCTGGCAGGAAAGAGTTGGCAGTCTCCAAAGAGATAACTGAAAAGCTTAATGACGAGACTATCTTCATAGCTGCAAGCAATTTTAAGAGAAACCAACAAGATACGGTGAAGCTTATAGTAAGAGGCAAGAGTAGGAAGCCTGACCTGAAAAGGGCAAAGAATGGGAGATGTTACCAGTCTGAGAACTGTCACACGACCTGTTTCCTGAAGTGAAGGGACACAGCTGCAGCTAAACAATTGCCTGGCAGAGGGACAGCCTGGAAGCTAAATTCCCATGCCTGTGTCTCCTCCTGCTCTCTTCTCTCTTGATAGCGCCTCCCATAGGTGAGCCCCCCAAAAGGTAAGGGAATTAAGAAAACAGTTCATGCAATTCATGAACATCAGACTCTAGAAGCAAAGACCTGGGAATTTGGGATGTAAATTAGATCCGAAGGGCAGAATTTACTTGAGAATATGCAATAACAGCAATCATATCAACAACAAAACACTTCCACTTTCTGTGAAAGGTCAATCTAAAAATATACTATGTTTCTGTATCCCACTGTGGTGGGCTAAAAAGTGTCCCTCTAAAATTCATGTCCACTTAGAAATTGAGAGTGCCACTTTATTTGGAAAGATCTTTGCCAGGTGTAATTATTTAACCATCTTAATATGACATTATACTAGATTTGTGGTGAGCCCTAAATCCAACAACTGGCACCCTTTTAAGAAGAGGGAAGGACACAGAGAGACACAGGGAAGAAGGCCACTGAAGACAGATGCTGAAATTTAAGTTACGCTTCCGCAAGCCAAATAATACCAGGAGTCACCATACACTGGAAAAGTCAAGGAAGGGACTATTTCTTGAATCTCCCATTCACCCTGTCAACTTTTTGATTTTGTCCTTCTGATCTCCAGAATTCTGAGAGAATAAATTGCTCTTGTTTTAAGCAACCCGGTCTGTGGTAATTTGGTTTGTCATCCCTGGAAATTAATACACCTAAAAAGAGTAATAGTTGAAATTGAAAATTAGGAACTTAATTTAAAGATTGAACGTCCAGCGAGACCTCTCCTCAGAAAGCTATAAAGCTAAATTTAAGATTAAAGTAACAAATTAAGTAAATAAAGAGATATACAGTGAAAAATGAATTGGAAAGTCTTAACTATTGTAAAGATGTCAATTCCCCTCAAATTCATCTCCATATTAAATTTATGACCAAGAAGAGAGTTCCTATTGTGGCTCAGTGGTAACAAATCTGACTTGTATCCATGAGGATGTGGGTTCCATCCCTGGCCTCGCTCAGTGGGTTAAAGATCTGGCATTTCCATGAGACATGGTGTAGTTCACAGAAACGGCTCAGATTTGGCATTGCTGTGGCTGGGGCATAGGCTGGCAGCTGCCAATTCACCCCCTAGTCTGGGAACTTCTATATGCTACAGACACGACCCCCAAAAATGAAAATGAATGAATAAATAAATAAATAAATATTTTACCTACCAAAATCTCAATAGGTATTTTTACTGAACTTGATAAGCTCTTAACAAGTCTGCAAGAAAATGTAAATGATCAAGAATAGCTAAGACACTCTTGAAAAAAGGGTAGAACAAGTAGGAGCAATTTCTCTGCTGAATTTCAATAATTATACAACTGCTAATTAAGTCATGTGTTATTAATATAAATTAAGTTTAGACAAGAATAAAAAACAAAGCAACGAAAAAGAATTGAAGATTTAAAAATAGATTTATGTGCAAATGGATTCTTGATTTATAGTCAATGTAGTTTGTATCACCAAGTAGTGAGATAATAATTATTATTTTCAATAAACTCTGCTGGCTACATTGATATCCTTTTGGGCACAAAAAATGACTGGCTCTAATCTCCCAACATTCACAAAATCAATTCCAGTTTGATTGGATCCTTAAGTGTGAAAGGCAAAACAATGTCTCTTTCAGGAGATGATATCAGAAAAATAACAACACCATCTTGAGCTACAGAAAGAGTAAGACATAAAAAAAAAAGCAAATATGAAGATAAAGCTTGATAAAATAAACTATACTAAAATTAAGAACTTTTGGCAATCAAAATATGCCCTATTGTGCTGTATGCTAGCCCAAAGCCACATATGGTTATTAAATTTTAAGTTAGTTAAACTTAAATAAAATTACAAATTCATTTTCTCAGTTGCACGAACCACATTTCAAGTGTTCAACAGCCACATGTAGAGAATAGCTATTGTATAGGAGAGTGCAGAGAGCATTTCTACCTGCACAAAAATGCTGTCGCATAACTACTGCTCTGAAGGGAAATAACGTGAGACACGGAGTTGAGGAAGATCTTTAAAATACATAAATGTCAGCGGTCTTGTCACCAGAGCATACAAAACTGTCTACAAGTCAGCAAAAGATAACACAATACTGAACAAAAGACTTAGGCTCTGAGCCTGGAGAATATCTTGCATGTGGAGAGGAGTAAGAGACAAAGAGAGCTATAGCAAATGAGGTCAGAGAGAGAACTGGTGGAAAACAATGGCAGGGCAAGTGTGAGGAGACAACACTCTCAGAGGATTCTCAACTGAGAAGTGGCACAGCTTGTTCTCATTTTGAAGGACTCTTCTGGCTGCTGTGCGGAGAACAGGCTGCAGTTGCAAAAGTGGAAACCCAGTGAGATTAGTGAGGAGACAATACTCCTGTGAGAGATAACAGAGGGTTGGACTAGGCAGGCAAAGATGAGCTTAGAACTGATTAGAATCAGGACATACTTGGAGAACAGTCTTGACAGTATCAGTTGTCTGACGTAAGCAGATGAGTGGATGCTTTGGATTAACTAACATAGAAAATATAGAAGAATGAATGTTCTTGGTTTTTCTGTTTGTTTTTTGCTTTTTAGGGCTGCACCCGAGGCATATGGAAGTTCCCAGTCTAGGGGTCAAATCGGAGCTACAGCTGCTGGCCTACGCCACAGTCCTAGCAATGCAGGATCCAAGCTGCATCTGTGACCTACACCACAGCTCATGGCCACACCAGATCCTTAACCCACTGAGCAAGGCCAGGAATTAAACCTGCATCCTCATGGATCCTAGTTGGGTTTGTTAATCACTGAGCCATTAAGGGAACTCCCAAGAATGAAGGACTTGAAAGGTATGACTCTATCAATCCAAGTTCTGCTTTGGCTTTTTTGGAATATACAGAATCAGTTTTTCTGGAAGACATTTGGATACCTGAGCCTAAAAATTAACAGAGGGCCACAGCTAAAGAAAATGATTTAGGAGCCATCTTGCTTTTGCCTAATATGCAGATAGGTGGATAGAATAATCAGAACATAAATCAGGATAATGCAATATCTTAATTTTTATATCATAAGCAGAGGAGAAAAACAAATCACTACTGATACTAAAACAGAACTTTCTGAGAAGTGAGAGAACATGTAGGTAAGGTGCATCCTAACAGAGAGACACTCTATGAAAAACTAGATTTGACAGTTAAGAGCTGGTTTTGGCCTGTGCCGGAAATGTATTAGGAAAAGGGTTGGAGTGGACACTGAATTGGATGGTAGTGCTGGATTGGGGAGTGGATTGGAAACCAAAAAAACTGAGATGGAAAATATTAAAATAACGAGAATGAAGAACTTGAGATGCTTGTGTACACACATATATGTGTTATGATGTATATTTAACAATCTTAAATTCTACATTTTTCTTATTTTTACATTTATTCTCTGAGTGTGCATATGCATGAGCACTACTTTGCTTATTTTTTCTTTCTTTCTTTTTTGTCTTTTGTCTTTTTAGGGGCACACCCATGGCATATGGAGGTTCCCAGGCTAGGGGTTGAATGGGAGCTGTAGCTGCCGGCCTACACCACAGCCACAGCAATGCAGGATCTGAGCTGCATCTTCAACCTACACCACAGCTCACAGCAACGCTGGATCCTTAACCCATTGAGGGAGGCCAGGGATGGAACCCGTGTCCTCATGGATGCTAGTAGGGTTAGTTAACCACTGATCCATGACGGGAACTCCCACTACTTTGTTTCTTAAATGTAGACTGAGAAGAGGAAAAAGGGAAGCTGGAGGGGAATACAGGGTTGTAATAATTATTTTTCAAATGGAAATGTCATGGATTTATTTATAGACTGATTTAAAAGCAATGTTAGTAAGGGCAAATTGTTAAAAATGAAAGAGAGGTCTGACCGACCAAATGCTTGAAGAAGATGGGTATAGGCGGATTGAAAATCACAGACTGAAGGGAGCATTTGTTGCAATCAATACTGAATATGCGTCAAGTAATTTTCAAGGAATTTTTTAATTACTTTATTTGATGCTCACAAAATCATGACACCATCCTTGGATTATGGACTTTTTAAAAAAAACTGAGTTTGATTGTGGTTAAGTAGTACATTGAAGATCACAGAGATATTTAGTAATTAAAAACTAAGTCTAATTGATATTTTTAAGATCTTCTTCTCTATGTACTAGTTTTTATCATTAAATAGTTTTTAATCCAATCCAGAAATCTGGTGAAGAGTAAAGTACTACCAAAATGATTTCTAATTCACCTTGGTCCATCTATAAGTGCTTATTTCCCAGTAGCCTAAGAACAAAAAGATCTGCAAAAGAACAAAAAGTACAACATTCCAAAAGCTGTAGAGATGTTGTCCTAAAATGGTATTTTTCTTATTTCTTCCGTTTCACACCTCGATCCTTCTGCTTTATTGAGCTTACTGTTTTGTCCAGGAAAAGGAGACATTTTAGGAAAAAAGATAAAACTTGAAAAAGGAAAACAATAGGGCTCATTTTCCAAGGAAAAGGTTTTAACTGTAAATGTAACAAAAATGGTAATTAAGATGTTATATGAAATTCAAAAAGTAAGTTAAAAATGGACTATGCATTAAACACAAAGCATTTTAAATAAAGTTTTCCTGCTCTTGTTAGATAGGAAAGTAACAAAGTTGCTATTGTAGGAATTCTACTGACATTGGTAGAAATTAGCTTTTAGATCTATTAATACAATTTCCTTACATCTTTCCACCTATTTTGGTCCTTATGAATATAATCCCTAGTGATTATTGTAGGCTCCATGGTAGAGAGTGAGTTTCTCATAATTTGGGCCTATTTACATCATCAAAAGTAACAGCAAAATGGCCCAAAGAAGGAATGGACTGGTCAGGAATCATCATCAAGTTTCAAGAGTTTAAGGCCACTTCCCACGTTTTTTGCAGGACAATGACTAATTTTCTCCTTCAGCTCAGCAAACCTGAAAGAAATGTGAGCTGTGTGACTCATGCTGGACTGCATTAGATAATTATTTGTGAAAGAAGGAAAATTGTATTTTATCAGCCACATGTAAAGCGATTTCCCAAAAAGATGTAATTTCACATAAATGTGTTGAAACTGCACATTAAAAGCATGCGGAATTCCAGTTGTGGCTCAGCAGGTTAAGAACCCGACTAGTATCCATGAGGATATGGGTTTGGTCCCTGGCCCCGCTCAGTGGGTCAAGGATCTGGCATTTCCATGAGCTGTGGTGTAGGCCACAGATGCAGCTCAGATCCCGTGTTGCTGTGGTTGTGGTGTAGGCCACAGATATGGCTCAGATCTTGCATTGCTGTGGCTGTGGTGTAGGCCTGCAGCTCTAGCTCTGATTTGACCCCTAGCCTGGGAACCTCTATATGCCGGGGGTGCAGCCCTAAAGAGCAATAAAATAAAATACAATTTAAAAAATAATAAAATTAAGAACATAATGAAATAAAATTTCTATTCCTGCTAGTTTCCAAATAGTCATATTTTTCTTCAAAATTTTTTAAAGAATGAGCCTGGTGTTAGAAGGAGCAACAATGTCAAGTGCTTTCCCAATCAGTGTACTTCTGGTCATTTCAACAGAGGAATCACTCTTCTTACAGTTACTAGTATGCAAAGCTGCCACAAAATGATTATATCAATTACTAATCATTCATAAAGGGTCATATCATGGTATAAAGTGGATCTACAATTACTCTTCACACTTCGGCACTATACATATTATAACATGTACATACAGGCTTATACGAATCACTCAAATCTCACTATAAAATTCTTAATATTAACAGTTCTTTTTTTTCTTGAAGTTTTTAGGTCTCCACACTGTGAAAATTTTACCAAAAAAAAAAAGCTTTATTGCTTATAAAAGAAAACACAAAATGACAAATAAATTGTAGACTCAATGGAAAGAATCAGAACTACATGTGCTTGAAAGACATTAACTGTGGCCTAAATTACAGATTTCCTGATAGACAATGAAAACATAAGTTTAACTAGTTTGCAGTGTATGCTTGATAAGTATAAAATGCTCAACATCAATTGATTATTAGAGAAATGCAAATCACAACCACTATGAGGTACCACCACACACCTGTCAGAATGGCCATCATCAATAAGTTCACAAATAACAAATGCTGCAGAGGGTGTAGAGAAAAGGGAACCCTCCGGCACTGTTTGTGGGAATGTAAATTGGTACAACCACTATGGAAAACAGTATGGAGATACTTTAGAAAACTAAATATAGAACTACCACATAACCTAGCAATCCCACTCTTGGGCATATAACCAGACAAAACTTTCCTTGAAAAAGACACATTCACCCACATGTTCACTGCATCACTATTCACAATAGCCAAAACATGGAAACAACCTAAATGTCCATCAACAGACGAATGGATTAAGAAGTGGTATATATACACAATGGAATAATATACACAATGGAATAATACTCAGCCATAAAGAAGAACAAAATAATGCCATTTGCAGCAACGTGGATGGAACTAGGGACTCTCATACTAAGTAAAGTAAGTATAGATATTTTTGATGGTATTAAGTTCAAGGAGTTAGCCTTAAGTATTTTAATAATGAAATTATGGTGACCAAGGGGTTTCATAAGTTACGTTTATCCAGAAAGAATTGTCAAATAATAATAATAATAATAAAAAGCCAGACTTAGTACAGAGAGACTTTGCTCAAAAGGGTACTTGCAAGGGAAAAAGAAACCTATTGCAATGGGGGGGGGGGGGACACTAAGAACCACAAGAGCTGCAAGTCTCTCCAGAGCTAGAAATAAAGAATGTTTTTCCTTCACAGAGAGGACTAAAAAAAGTTAGAAAGAAAAATGTGTAGGGAGGAAAGATGAAAAAGTGATTGGATAGTAGATCAGATAATACTTTACCCAAAGGCCAGCCTGTTTTCAGGAGCGGCTGGATGCTGGCTTAAATTTAGGAATTTACGAAAGAAGAGAAGTATAAACAAAACTGAACACACAAGCATTTTGTTTCCACTGACAGTGGAGACAATCAACTCAACTAATCATTTACGTGGCAAAGACTGAGAATTTGGAGGCTCTTCGGTTTGCCACAAGTAAACAAAAAGGGCACATGGAGAAGGAGAGGTCTTGGCAGTAAACTGTTTCCCAGGACACAGAGACTAGGGAGTGTCTTAAACTTTGTTGTCTTCTAGGATCAGGGGGCTTTGGTTAAATTTCAACATTGTCACATTGTGACATTCTTCAAGTGACATTTCTTTTATTGATACTGGAAAAGTTGAAGACAATGTTCATTTTAATTTAAATAAAATGTTTCTGATGAAAAGTCTGTGCACTATAATTTAAGTACTTTTTTTTTTAACCTAATAAAGAGATGTTGGATAATCTAGAGTAATAATTAGTTAACAGCTTGCAATGGTCTGAATATTGGTGTCTCCTAATGCCCAAGGTGATAGTATTAGAAGGCAAGGGCCTTTGGGAGGTGCCGAGGTCAGGAGGGTGGAGCCCTCGTGAATGACGTTCGTGCTCCTATAAAAGAACCCACAGAGAACCCTTCTATTATGGAGGACATGGTGAGAAGGCACTGGTTGTGAACCAGGCAGAGGGCACTCACCAGAATGTGGCCATACCAGTGCCCTGACCTCGGATTTTCCAGACTCCAGAACTGTGAGAAATATATCTGTTGTTTATGAGTTACTTAGTCTGTGGTATTTTATTACAGCAGCCCCAAAAGGCAAAGACATATGTCTACCATGATCTCTCAAGTATCAAATTAACCCGAATAAGCATTTGGCAAACTTGAGGTTTATTAAATTAATGGTTGAGATATCTCAAAAACATTTGAAATGCTGATGGTCTGTGTTTTGGGTTGGCCAGGGTTTGATGTGTTTTATCTTCCAGATTAAGAGAGATGAGTTGTCCTTGATCAAGAGTGTTTAAATGTTTGATACAATCTATAAAATATGGTGGGAAAACGCTATTTTATACACATACATTTTCTAAGTATGAGAATAGTATTATTTGTTCAGTTGTATTTTTCATTAAAAAACCTCAGCCTATCAGCAGCATAGAGGTTATATTGCAACAAAAACATGTGCATGACACAGATTCACATAGGAATACTCTTACTTAAAAACAATGGCCAATGAAAACACCTTCCTACACATTCAATTAAACAGATCTGATTTTTCTCACAGTCCCATACACATATTTAGCTGAAATTCTTTAATTTGGTGTCTTACAATATGGGATTTTTTCTTAGCTAGAAAAATGTTAATTAATCTTTAAGAACCTTCAAATAATTTAAGTGCCAATGCAATGGCATTCCTCATTTTTTTCAGGACCAGGATATTAATGGGCCTTAAATAATCTACCCTACAGCCCTTTATTGAACATGTATATGTCACTCACTAGAGATGTTAGCTAGTGATTTACTTTCAAAAAATTGGCCACATAAATCCGACAGGGAAGGAATGGTAGACAAGATAATTGGGATGAGAGGGTTTTCTGTTTAGAGTCAGCAGGATATATACCCAACTGGATGGGATAACGAAAGCCCTGCTGGAGGACTGATGTCAGGGACATGGCTAAGACAACCTTGCGTGCATTCTCTCTTTGACAACAACAATTTGGTATCCATCCAAGGACAAAAGAACCTTTATGGGAGCTCGGAGATCCACGGAGGAGACTGAAACCCTGGTGCAGTTCAAAACCAAGGATGGCCATTTTGAGAGCACAGGCTCCCACCCAGGCAGCTGACTCGCTGACCATCTTCCAGGCTACAGAAGAGGACACTGCTCCATCTCCACCCCCCCCCCAAGGACTCTGTTACAACCCTGTTTGGCTTGATCTGGCCACCAGCACCTGGGTATGCCCAGGGACCTGGGAAGTCATACTCGCTGTGCATCAAGTGATAGGCATGCAGAACTCAGGCCTGGCTGTGGACACTGAAACGGCTCTTGAACTGGCTGCAGCCCCTCTTGGCCAACATCTGGGAGTCCCTGGAAGTAAGCTTGCCAAACTCAGTCAGACTGTAAATTCTGAAAGGGCCCCCGCAACTGGGCTCCTGTTGCAGACATGGTCCGTAAACAGTCTTGCTGGCCCAGGGACCCAGAAGACAGTACCATCTGCTCCCTCTACCCTGAGATCCTGAAAAGGCCCTATTTGTGGCTCTAGCTTCCTGACAGATACAGTCTATACATTCTATAAATTCTAAATATACACCAGAAAGTTTCATCATTTCTGGCATAAAGTTCCCCCCAAAAGCTCTCTTTAAAGTATAAAGGGTTTAGACTATTTGACAAGTAGAGGTTGTTTACATTGATAATCTCATTTGATGTACAGAAAACATCACAAGTTCATAGCTTTATCTTTCGTGTCTTTATGAGGTCATATTGCAGAAACAAGCAGTATTTACAACAAGGAAGAGGGACACCAGCAAATTTCACTGGTTTCTTTACATTTTGGGTTGTTCAAAGAGTTCAAAACTGTTCAAAATTTTAAGTCAGGAAAGAATTTTTAATTTGGATTCAATTATAGTAAAATATGCAGTTCAAATGTCACATAAATCCCATAAATTTTACTAAACATATATTTAAAAACCACTAAGTTTTATAATGAGTAGCAATTAGACCACTCAGCAATGAAACAATCTTGTAGCCGATGGTATTTGTCCTATTGCATCACTTATTTTATCTCCAAAGACAGCACAGCTGAGCATGTGTATTCTATCACAATGCCTTTCAAATTTATTCAGTGAATACATACATAGGAAATGAAAAATGTCATAGGATGCTAGCTATAATTCGAATCAAAATGCTGAGGAAAACAAAAGTACTTGATTCATATAATCTTAAACTAAATAAAATTATCAATAAAGTACCCAAAAATCCATAGCCAATTTTTTTTTTTGGTCTTTTTAGGTCCACACCCATGGCATATGGAGGTTCCCAGGCTAGGGGTCTAATCAGAGCCACAGCTGCCAGCCTACACCTGAGCCACAGCAATGCCAGATCCGAGCCTCGTCTGCAACCTACAGCACAGCTCATGGCAACGCCAGATCCTTAACCCACTGAGCGAGGCCAGGGATCAAACCCGCAACCTCATGGTTCCTAGTTGGATTAGTTTCTGCTGAGCCAAGATGGGAACTCCATAGTCAAATATTTTTGTAAATTCTGCAAAGTTGTTTGTAGGAAAATGAGCTTTTATAGATAAATATATTAAGATATTTTGGCATAGAATCAGTCTACTATTTTTCCTGAGAAAAACTGTTAATAAGCACTTAAATATGTTAATGGTTTCTATATTTCAATACATTGATTTTAGATTTCAGTTTAGGGTATAAGCACTCTTCCAGAACATGATTGTCTTGATATCAAGATTTACTAAAGTTTGGTTAATTTTAAAGACTGGTTAACTTGAGTATATTTGTTTCAAGCATTCAAGATGATGAGTAAGGAGTGTCCGTCATGGCTCAGTGGTTAACGAACCTGACTAGTATCCATGAGGATGAAGGTTCCATCCCTGACAAATCCTTTGTTTCAGCAATATCAACTGCATATTCCCTTATTACTGCATGTGCTTTATAGACTGTTCCTCAGCCCAGAATGCTTTTCTCTTTCTCCCTTGCTTTTGGACCAATTAACCCTTAAAGACCTGGGTTTAAAGCAATACTATTTATATCTATTAATAGACATAAAATTTACGAGAAAACTAACAGAAAATGAAATAAATTAAAACATTAGAGTGTAATGTTGGACCTATGAGTCAATATTCACTCTTCTTAACATACAAAATATTTTATGGCTCTTGCGAACCAGAGCTTCATTTTAAATGTTTTCATCTAGTTTGTTTATTCAGCCTGGGTTTAATAATTAGAAGTGTAGTTGAGTTTACTTGGTCATATTAGCTACTACTACAGAACAAAAGTTGACAAACTTTTTTCTTTCTTTTTCCTTTTTAGGGCAGTGCCTCTGGCATATGAAAGTTCCTAGGCTAGAGGTTGAATTGGAGCTGCAGCTGCTGGCCTGTGCCACAGCCACAGCAACAGCAGATCCCAGCCTCATCTTCAACCTACACCACAGCTTGAGGGAATGGCAATCTTTAACCCACAGAGTGAGGCCGGGAATCAAACCTGCATCCCCCATGGAGACTATGCCTGGTCCTCAACCTGCTGAGCCACAAGGGGAACTCATGACAAACTTTTTTTAAAGGGCCAGATAGTGAAGGTTTTCTTCATTGCAGGGCATACATTCTGCTCCTGTATTAGTAATATGTAAATGAACAAATATAACTGTGTTTAAATAAAACTTTGGCTGCAAAAACAGTTTATAAGCCAAATGAGGCCCATAGACCACAGGAAGATCCCGCTGCTGTGGAATAACTTCACATTTGTATTGAAAAAGATATTCCAATCAGATAATGTAGATTAAAGGACAAGGTGGGGGAAAAAACACAGTAGAAAGGAGAAGCAAATAATATTATTCAGGGCATTTAGGATTTTCTCTGTTTTTTTTTTTCCCTGAGAAAAACAAAACAAAGCACAATAGAACCCATCAGCAATTTTTTAATTTTCTCTTTTTAATTTCTATAAAAAAGTAATGTGAAATAGTATATTGGAATGGACATTTGATACTGAGTTATAATATCTAGTTTTAAAATATGATTTCTATCCACTAATATCAAAGAGAATGTTGGAAATTTACCTTATCTCTTTGAGTTTTTTCCCTTCTGTCCTGCTAAATACTGAGTAGTTGTGTCTCAAATGAGACAGTACAAGTCTTCTGTATAGTATAACTTTATGTATGAAAGAAATTACATTAATAAAATAGTTCCAGGAGTTCCCATTGTGGCTCAAAGGAAACAAATCTGACTAGCATCCATGAGGAAACAGGTTCTATTCCTGGCCGGCCTCTGTGGGTTAAGGATCTGGCATTGCTGTGAGCTGTGGTGTAGGTTGCAGATGCACCTTGGATCCCGTGTTGCTGTGGCTGTGGTTAGGCCACTGGCTACAGCTCTGATTCGACTCCTGGCCTGGGAATCTTCATAGGCCACAGGTGTGGCCCTAAAAATACCAAAAAAAAAAAAAAACAAAAAAACAAAAAAAACCAAAAACAAAAAAAATTGTTCCAAAGACATTTTTAGTATATTTAGTTTGATTATTCTGGAAACAATAATGTCAACTGAAAACTAATAGGCAACTTGTGAAAAAAAATAATTGATATAAAGGTATAATATATAAAGTTTAAAAAGATTAATTGGACCTGAGAATATTTCTGCACTTGTGCAAAAATGCATGAAAAAAAATAGCTTAACCTAATGAAACCATTGGTAATTTTTTGTCCCACATATAACCTTTGCTTGTTCCTCCCCTAATTAAAGAAGAAAGAAATAGAGAAAAGCAGTGCAGTAATATAACAATTTTTTTCTTGTTTTTCTTCATTTCTGATTTCACTATCTGTGACTTCATATAGTTTTTTTAAAACTACTGTAATTATTATCCTATAAAAATCAAACACTCAGAAATTTGATAACAAGCTATTAAAATAAATTTCAATCATTAAATTTTATAGAGATAATCAAAATGGTTAAAGGTTACTTGTTAGAGCTGTGTAACATGAAAAAGTAGGAAGAACTACTAATTACAATAATTAAAGTAGGAAATTGAGAGAAAACAGTGAGATGTACTGGGCTTATAGCTGTTTTATTTAAAGATACACTTCAGATGATCTATTAAAGGTTATTCAATTAAGAGGAATGAAACTTCATGATCACAAATTTGAGTCATTTTGAGGAGAGAAATAGCCATGTTGAAATTGCTGTTCAGTTAATGAAACCAAGGCTTATCCAAACACAATATGAAAAGGAGATATTCATGCTCCTAGGCTTATTATTTACATGTTTAATTATAGAATTCATACATTTTCCCAACCCAACCAATTACAACTCCTCTTTACTGAAACTATAATTCCAGAAGTTCTTTTTTTTTTTTTTTTTTTTTTTTTTGTCTTTTGTCTTTTGTTGTTGTTGTTGCTATTTCTTGGGCCGCTCCCGCGGCATATGGAGGTTCCAGGCTAGGGGTCGAATCGGAGCTGTAGCCACCCGTCTACGCCAGAGCCACAGCAACGCAGGATCCGAGCCGCGTCTGCAACCTACACCACAGCTCACGGCAACGCCGGATCGTTAACCCACTGAGCTAGGGCAGGGACCGAACCCGCAACCTCATGGTTCCTAGTCGGATTCGTTAACCACTGCGCCACGATGGGAACTCCAATTCCAGAAGTTCTTAAACTTTCTCTGTCTGTAATGCCCTTATGGTCTCAATTTTTTTCATGACAAATGTTGATCAAAAGAAATAATCATTATGCGTATTTAATAGGTTAAAGAAAAAACCTTAAAAGTGCTTATATCCGAAAAACATAGTAGCTATTTGAAAAACACATGTGCATAAATTGAAAACTTGTAATTTTATTCCTAAAATAATCACCAACTTATTATGGGATGTGTTTGCCTACTCGGTCCTACACTACTTTGCAACCTTTGAATTCAAATGGATGTTGCTACCCTCCTTTCCTTTCCCAAATTGATTTTAGTGGCAATTACTTTTTTAAAAATCTTAGTATCATTGACTTATTTTTAGAGCAGTTTTATATTCACAGAAAATTTGAGGGGAAAGAATCAGAGATTTCCCATATGTTTCCTGACCCCACGTGTGTATATAGCATTCTTACTGTCAACATTCCCCAGGGCAACATTTGTCTTACATCGTGAACCTGTGTTGACACACCATAATCACCCAAAGTCCGTATTTATGTTAAGGTTTTCTCTCGCTCTTGTATGTCTATGGGTTTGGACAAATGTTTAATGACATATGTCCATCATTATGTTATCATACAGAGAATTTTCACTGCTCTAACAACACTGCATGGGCTACCTATTCATCCCCCTCCCCTCTCCCAACCCTTGGCAACCACTAAATTCTTACTGTCTCTATAATTTGCCTAATCCAGAATTTCATATAGTTAAAAATCATATAATATATAAACTTTGAAAATTAACTTCTTTCACTTAGTAATATGTATTTATGTTTCTTCCATGTCTTTTCATGATTTGATAGTTTATTCCTTTTTAGGGCTTAATAATATTCCATTGCCTTGATGTATCAACCAAGGATATCTTGGATGTTTCCAAGTTTTAGCAATTATGAATAAAACTCCTGTATACATCCATTTGCAGGTTTTTGTGTTGAGAGAAGTTCTTAATTCTTGGGGAAATACCAAGGAGCATCACTTCCATGTCATGTGGTAAGAGTAAGTTTAATTTTATAAGAAACTGCCAAATTGAGGCAGTAACATCTTGCATTCCTATTAGCAATAAATAAGAGTTTCTGTTACTCCACATTTTGGCCAGCATTTGGGATTGTCAGTGCCAAGACTCTGGGTATTCTAATTAGTTTGTGGTGGTATTCCGTTGTTGTTTTAATTTGCATTTACCTGATGATTTATGACATGTAACTTTTTTTTTTTTCTGTCTTTTTGCTATTTCTTGGGCCGCTCCCGCAGCATATGGAGGTTCCCAGGCTAGGGGTCCAATTGGAGCTGTAGCCGCCGGCCTACGCCAGAGCCACAGCAACGCGGGATCCGAGCCGCGTCTGCAACCTACACCACAGCTCACAGCAACACCGGATCGCTAACCCACTGAGCAAGCGCAGGGACCGAACCCGCAACCTCATGGTTCCTAGTCGGATTCGTTAACCACTGCGCCACGACGGGAAGTCCGACATGTAACATTTTTTTTGTGCACTTATTCGCCACCTGCAAATCTTCTTTTGTGAGGAGTCTGCTAAGATATTTGGGCTATTTTTAATCAGTATATTTTCTTATTGCTGATCTTTAAGAGTTTTTCATGTATTTTGGATAGTAATTCTTTATCAGATTTCTTTTGCAAATATTTTCTCCCAAAGTGTGCCTTGGCTTCTAATTCTCTTGATATTATCTTTCACAGAGTTCAAGTTTTAATTTTATTGAAGTCCAGCTTTCTCTCAGAGATCTTGCCTTTGGTATTATATGGAAAAAGTTATCTCCATTTATAAGGCCATCTAGGTTTTTTCTGTTTATCTTCTAGGAGTTTTAGAGTTTTGAGTTTTCATTTATACTAGTGATCAATTTTGAGTTAATTTTTGCGAAGGGTATAAGGTCTGTGTCTAGGTTGGTAATTGCTTTTAATCACATACACACACAAAACCACTAGAAACATAGCTTTGCAAAAATACATCATCTTTCAAAATGATGTAGCACAATATAATGTTGAAACTATTAACTTCTTCAAGCTAGTATTTTACACATTGTTCAACAGATGTTCAGCATTGCTGAATTTCCTTTGAATATTTTAACTTTTTTTCTTACAGCATCCTTGTGAGTCCAGTGTAGTATCCTAAAGTGCCTCTGGACAGTTTGGGAATTAGGGGTGTCTGCCATTGATACAAAAAGCAAGGAATGCAAATGTATGAAAACTAAATCTATGGACATCATTAGAAGCAAAGGTGCTAAGCAGCAGAAGATATTTGTGGTCCAAAACACAAACACAAGATTAATATCTAGAATATATAAATTCTACAAAGCAATGATAAAAGAGAAACAATCCAATAGAAAAGATTAATAAAAATCTTAAATAATTTGCAAAAAAAAAAATTTCCCAGAAGATTTTTTTTTTTTTTTTCTTTTTTGGCTGCCCCATGGCATATGGAGTTCCAGGCCAGGGATCAGATTCGAACCACATTTACAACCTAGGCCACAGCAACACTGGATCCTTAACCCACTGTACAAGGCCAGGAATCAAACCTGTGTCCCAGTGATCCAGAAATACCACTGATGCTGTTGTGCTACAGTGGGAACTCTTTCCCAAAGGATTTTATAGGGAAAATATACGAAAATGCAATTGATCTCAATAGCAATTGGATAAATTCCAAATAAAACTAGAATAGATACCATCACATACTCACTGTAATAATTTGGCAAACATTAAAATCATCAACAATTTCTATTTTTTCAAAAGTATAGAACACTGGAATTTTTATATATTGCTGGTAGGAGTGTAAGCTGGTACACTGACTTTGGAAACAAGTTTGGTCCTTTCAAATGTGATCCCACACTGACATATACACTCTAGACAACTGCATGCCCAGTTACCCTAGGATACAGATGTTGATCATATCGAGAAAAACCAGATACAACCAAAATCTGTCAATGATAAAATAAATAATTAAATTGTATATTCATGACCCAGAAAGGAAATGGACAAACTTTTTTTAAGTCTAAGAAATATAATGTCAAGTGAAAGCCAGACATATAAAACATACAATGTGTGATGCCATTGATGAATTTCAGAATTGGACAAAACTAAACTATACTATTTATAATGCATGGATGGAGGCTAAATTCAGGAAAACAAGGTATTGATCCAGAGCCACAGTATTTTATAAGGGAGTAAGATGTTGTGAGGAAAAGAAAATTAGGAACAATTTCGGAGATTCTAACAATGGTGAATATTTTGATCTGGCAGATAGTTACACAGTGTTTACTTTGTATTAACTCAGTTGAATGCTTTGTTTTATACCCTTTTCTCTGTATGCAGTATGTATCCCAACTTAAGAAATAAATGATTAAAAAACTAGGAAATTCAAATGAAAATGATAACTGCCTTTGAGAGCTAATTAAAAATGGAATTCAGTATATCTGTGTGTGTTTTTTTTTTTAAGAATTAATCTCTCTCCTGGAAAGAAGCTAAAAAAAAAAAAAGAATAAAATAATTCCATTTGCAGCAACATAGATGAACCTAGAGATTATCATACTAAATGACATTAGACGGTGAAAGACAAACATCTTATGACATCACTTATATGTCAGATCTGAAAAAGGAATACAAATGAACTTAGGTGCACAACAGAAACAGGCTCACGGACTTTGCAAATAAATTGATGGCTACCAAAGGGACAGGTGGGGGGCCAGAGGGAGGGACTGGGGTTTTGGGATTGGCATATGCACAGTGAGGTATACGGAATGATGGCCAACAGGGACCTGCTGTATAGCACAGGGAACTCTAACTGGTATTCTGTGATAATCTAAATGGTAAACTATTCTGATAAAGAATGAATGTGTGTATAAATTGTATATTCATGAATATGTATAACTGATCACTTTTTGTATAGCAGAAATTATTACAACATTGTAAATCAACTATACTTAATAAAACTTTAAAAATGAAAAAAAGAATTAAACTAAAAGTTTAAATAGCAAAAATAGCATTTACAATTTTGGAAGGAAAAAGATGAGCATTAGCTGTATTTTCTACATTCCTGCTGTTTCTCTCTGAGAAGCATCAACAATAAGCAAAACAGGCCATGTATACCAACAGTGCACCTCTCTCTCCACTTCTCTAGTTGTCCCTACTGCATAGTATAAGAATGTTTTTACAGCTTGTTTTTACAGATTTGTAGGTTGTAGAGTCACATGAGACAAAGGCAAGGGGATTTTCTGTGGATCAATGGCTCAAATGACTATCTAGATTGGAATGCATAATAGAAAAGGGATGAGTGGCAGGTCTAATTGGTAAAAGTGTACTGGATTTGGGAAGATGGTTGTGGAAATAAATTACATAGTGAGATCAGGTTGTTCCATCAATACAGAAAAGTTCGAAGAAAAATCTAATTTCATTTAAAATTTGCTTGTTAAGCTACTTTTAGGGAAGTTTTGAGAGTGAATGTGATATAAGTTTTATAAGTATTCATAATCCAACAAAACAATCATAATCATTTGTGATTATCTAGAGTTTCTATTGATCATACAATTTTGACTAAGAAGTACTAAAATGAGTACAAATTGATATATTTTTTAAACAATTTCTGGAATGGAAAATTGGTTCTACTGTACTCTGGGACACACCAAAAACACTTGTACTTAAAAAATTTTTTTTTTTCTTTTTAGGGCCGCACCTGCAGCATAGGGAAACTCCTGGCCTACACCACAGCCACAGCAACGCCAGATCTGAGCTGTGTCTGAGACCTACACCATAGCTCACAGCAACACGGGATACTTAACCCACTGACCAAGGCCAGGGATTGAACCCACATCCTCATGGATACTAATCCGGTTCTTAACCCACTGAGCCACAGTGGGAACTCCAAAAAATGCTTTTTCAATTAAGGTTTTTTTTCCTTAAAAATATATCTATATACCCTAAAGAAAAATTTTAAAATAGTTTATACTACTGATAATATAAATACTCATTAAAAACTACAAGCCTTTTTTGAATTTTTAAATCTATCCTAAGACCTTTTCTGCAAAACTGGTCATGCAAAGAGTAATGTCTTTCCACGCAATCCTATTGTTTCTGGAAGTAGGCTGCACAAGATCAAGGGCAGAAGAGCATATGAACTAGTCAAAAGAAGTTGTACAAAGGTTCTCTTAGCCTGTAGGTAGTTCTTTTTGCTGCTTTTGCAAATTTAAATGAAATCACTCCTTTTCATCGAAGGGGATTTTGGCTTCATCCCACCCCCATCACCACAGCCTCCCACTTCCCCTACACTGAGTGCTTTGTGCAATGTACAGTAGGCAAAACCACGCTTGGTCACTCTGGAGATGAGAGACTCTAGGTTTAAGACCCATTTTAAGACAATACGGTTTAAGCAACTGTTAATTTGATGTTATGCTAAATATCATATATATGTATATTATACACACATACATACATATGAAATTGTTTAAAAACACACAAACAAAAAAACCTTCATGCTATTTAATTTAATTAATGTTTAGATTTTTTGTGTGTGAAATGTTTTCAACAATTTTTATTTAGACTAATGAATCAGACTGTTTTACTTCTGTTTTAATGAGTCAAGTATTATGACTATGTTGCAATATAACTTATTTTGTTAAGGTCTCCCTTGAATGTCATGAATCCTATTGTTTGTGATCTCAGACAAATTTGTTAAAAGTGTTGAGTATTTTTGTACGTAGATGAAATAACGTACATTAATACATACAGCCAGTCTGTTCTGTATAAAAGCAGTATTACTTCACAATCCTGTTACAGGTTTTTATATCCTACTTTAAAAGCAAAAGAAAAAAAAAGATTTATGTCACCATAAACAGCATGTAATAAATACTTTGCAAGGTGATTATGTGACTACTGGTCCCAGTAAATATATTATTGTCCCAAGATTCACAGCTCATTAGAGATACGCTGCCAGTTTATGAACAAATAGTCAAGCCATCAAGCTCTAAGGCCAACCAAGAGCAGTAAAAGAATTTTAATCAGAAATGGTTCAAAACTCAAATCATAGACATGAAAAAAAAAATAAGAATTGGAATATTTGGAATAGAGGAAAATTTTTCTCTCCTTTCTTTCTGTTTATTTTCTTTTCTTTTCTTTTTATGGCCACACCTGCAGCATACAGAAGTTCCTAGGCTAAGGGTGGAATTGGAGCAGCAGCTACAGATCTACACTACAGCTTTGGCAACTGGATTCAAACCACATCTGTGGCCTAGGCATCAAGTTGTGGCAATGTCAGATACTTAATCCACCCAGTGAGACCAGGGATTGAACCTGCATCTTCATGGACACTATGTCAGCTTCTTAACTCCCTGAGCCACAACAGAAGCTCCTCATTGATTTCTTAAAAAGAAAAAAAATCAACATGAAAAATTTTAAAGAGATTATAACAATTGAATTTGGAGTTCCCATCATGGCTCAGCAGTCAACGAATCTGACTAGTATCCATAAGGACGCAGGTTCGATCCCTGCCCTAAGGATCTGGAGTTGTCATGAGCTGTGGTGTAGGGCACAGAGGTGGCTCAGATCCTGCATTGCTGTGGCTGTGGCATAGGCCAGCAGCTACAGCTCCAATTTGACGCCCAGCCTGGAAACCTCCATATGCCATGGGTATGGCTCTAAAAAGCAAAAAAAATATATATATATAAAATAACAATCAAATTTATTTTATGCTATTCTATCTATGATAACTTGTCCTTGGCTTTTTGGAAGGAGGCTAAAAGGCGGCAATGGAATTGCTCGTTAGGGCTGCTTCTGTTAGAAACAATCTTCTACTTCGGATTCTGACAGAGCAGCTTATTTCTGGCCAGCCAGTCCATCACGAACAATTAAGAAAGCTGAAAAGGAATTAAGAATTTTAAGAAATGTATTGAAAGGCAGTGAGAGTGACCAGGACTGCCAGGCCTTGAGGCACCAACATCACAAAGAGGAAAAAAATACATTGAAAGAAGTCTGGATTTCCATGCTGTCTCTTCCACTTGGGACCTTGACTGATTCTTCTTACACTCATCATAATTGTTCTGAGATTAATCTGTTTTATTGTCTGTGGTTGTTACTTCCTTTTCATTGCTTAGCAGTATTCTGTTTTCTGGATAATACCAGTTTGTTTATCCATTCACCTTTTTTTTTTTTTTTTGTCTTTTTGCCTTTCCTTGGGCCGCTCCCGCAGCATATGGAGATTCCCAGGCTAGGGGTCAAATCGGAGCTGTAGCCACCAGCCTACGCCAGAGCCACAGCAACACGGGATCCGAGGCGCGTCTGCGACCTACCCCACAGCTCACGGCAGTGCCGGATCCTTAACTCACTGAGCAAGGCCAGGGATCAAACCCGCAACCTCATGGTTCCTAGTCGGATTCGTTAACCACTGCGCCAGGACCGGAACTCCCCATTCACCTTTTGATGGACATTTGGTTTTTGTCCAGAATTTGGCTATTATAAATAAAGCTGCTTAAAAAATCTCAGCAAAATCTTTCTTTTAAGGAATTTTTTCATTTCATCTGGGTTGTTGAATTATGGACATAAAGTTTTCATAATCATAGTAGACAGACTTTAGGATGGCATCTTTAATTCCTACCTCCTGGTGTTCCTGCCCTGTATAATCCCTATTCCTCGTCCCCTTGCTGTGTGGACAGGGCCTGGGACTGGCTTTGAGGCAGCAGAACAAGGTAAAGTTGAAAGAACTGTGCAGACATAGGATTCCCCTCACAACTCTGAGGCAGGGAACTTCTTTTAGGCAGGAAGATGGGGGCAGTTGTAGGTTCACTTCATTTGTTTCCCATCTCCCAAGGATCACTTTCTTGCTTAGTGGCCATTGTCATGAAAACAATTTTTCTCCCTATATTTTGCATGAGTTTTTTGTTTTCTCTTACGGAAGGGTGAATTTGGTCCCTGTTACTCCATCTTGTTCGGAGGCAGAGCCCTTTTAAATGTTTTGAAATATGAAATTTTGAGAGAATAATACACTCCTCTGAATCTTGCTTATAGAATTGTTACTATAGTTTGTTGAAGTAAATCCATAAAGTAGTGTTATGTCATAAGTGTTTATAATTATGTAATAAGTCATTTTCATTTTCATATTAGTTAAACATTTAAACTTCGACTAACCAGTAGTGAATGTATAAAACCGCAAAATTTTTTTTGCCATTTCTACCTCCTTTTATCTGTCTACCTCCTTTATTTATTTTCTCAGCTACTTCTATTTTAATATCCTCTTAAATTCTATAATAGGTATTGGCTGTCTCTACTTTTTGCCTTCACTCCTCTGTTGGTGATGTTGAATCAGCCCACAGGGGCCACAGAGAAAAGATTTCTCATTATACGGTCCACATCTCAAAGACTGAAGACACTACCAAATTTAATGACTGCTTCGTGAATGTTATTCACTGGTTTTGGACCCTGAAAATAAACAAACAAACACTAGTGCAATTCTATAGGCAGAGATCAAATTTTCTCCAAATAACCTGACCCCTGGTAGAATAAATCTCCTAGAATACTCTTTTTTATTGCCTCCTCTATTAAAGACAGAAGACCACTCGGGGACTGTGACTGTGGCACAGAAGGACACAATGCCACAAATATTGTTTCCACTCTTAGCACTGCAGTTTATTCAGCTGTACTAAATCAGTGGATGTAGTTTAATACCGGAAAAGCTCCATAAGCTATAGTAATTAAGTTTCTAACTATACTATTTTCTTAAGTGTATGTGAACATTATATTATACTATAGAACCGAGCAGAATCAAGCCCCCTCCCCCAGCCCCTCAGGTGCAAAGACCCCTCGCTGTCTCCTACCTTTGTTTACGGAAAAGATGAAGTCTCCCCGGCCTCCCTGAGTCACAAAAGAACAGGCTCAGGCAGTTAATGATTAGGACAACAGAGTCACAGACTCAGTGTCTGATGCACATTCCTGAGTTGTTTTACAGATACAGTAACTACCTCCAGAGGGGAAAAGGCTAACTTCACGATGAGCAGGCTACAGACATAAAACTGCTCCATTTGAGCAGGTCTGAATCTATGGTCAGCACAATTCCAAGTACTGGTCTTAAGAGACTGGGATTAACACTGTTGCTCATAATTATATCTTTGTGGGCATCAAAATAATTGTAGCTTGCTCTACCCATTTATGTAAGTGGGCAACTAAAACTGTCAGCAAAAAAAAAAAAAAAAAAAAAAAAAAATACTTCAAACCATATCTTTTGCTCTAAGACCTCAATGCCCTTTCTCGACATGAGGCATTTACAGAAAATGACCTTCATCTCTAATCCCACAGAAATGGAATGATGTTATCTGATGGGGAAGGGGGGTGTTATAATTAGCTCTCTGCAGGAAACTGCTCTCAGCAGGAAATCCCTTTGCCTTGTTACTTTACTCCTCACCCCCGCCCCTGCCATGCTCTGTTCATCTCTGGCCCAAGAATATTTTTCATATTTTTTGACCACCTAACACCTTGCCTAACTTGTTGGTTCTTTCTGTAGATCAAAGTAGAAAGAAAGAAATAATTAACAGATGACCAGATCTCTTTCCTAGTTCGCCCTCAGTGATCTTGCAAACAAACTATGTGAACAGATAGCTCTAAAGAAAGATCACAAGAAGTCAACAAGCCTGCATACAGTGGAGCATGGCAATGACTCTGACCCCTTATCTTAATGATTAATGAGATTACTCCCCCTTTTCCCTTTAAAGCTGTCATGGCTGAGCAGAATCTTTGGAGATGGCTTTGGGGGGACACTGAGTCCACCATCTCCCGAGATTGCAGGTATTCTGATCAAAACCAACTTTCTTTCCCCCCATTAACTCCCTCTCAGGTATTGATTTTCAAGCTGTGAGCAGCCAGATCTGAGTACAGTATGAGCTATAAACTTATAACCATTCTATAATTATTATTTAATTTTATTCCAGAGAGACCTAAGGTTTTCCATTAGCTAGCATTTATAAAATCAACTAATAAATTATAGTTAATTACTTGCTGAAATAATTAGTTAACTAATTAACTCACTATTAAGTTATCAATTAATTTTTTATCATAGAGCAAATAGAACTACTTGTGAAAATATCAAATAAAATTAAACATCATGAGGTTAAAAATGAAGGCACATAAGGTGTGTTCTTAACAGAACAGAAATGGCATATTCATGCTTGAAAAGAAAAAAAAATTACTCTCACAAGAATTCTTTTCCCTTCGTCTTTCCCTAAACTTTTTAGACAAAAACTAAGGTTTTTTTTTTTGTTTTTGTTTTTTTGTTTGTTTGTTTGTTTTTAAGACATAGGAAGGTTTCTTCCAGGGGGTAAAAATAAGAAGTGTTGGAGAAAAGAATTAGTGAAAAATTTGTAAGGTCTGAAAATTTTTACTTTTAGTAACACTTGACAATATTAAATTCTAATTAGTGTTTGAATGTTTAAAAAGTAATTTTAAAACAACATGCATATGTCATTTACCATTATGCTAAATACCTGCATATACATAGATCTTTCTTTTTAAAAAACAGTGTTCAATTACTGTTATTCCTGTAAGCAGTGTGCCCTGTTGGTTAAATTTCAAAACAGGTAGGGAAGCCTAGTAGTTTATCAAGCCAGAAAGAACATGACAAAATTACCAAGAAGTTCAAGAATTCATCTGTTAAGTTTTTATCATCATGTAAGGAACAAAAGGAAATGGCCAACTTTATAAACACATTAAATATCACTCATATATTTATATCTCTGAAAGTCTTATGCTCTTAAAAATAATAAGCATTATTATGTAAAAAGTATTATTAGGTAATAAAAATCCATAGGTATTATACAATTATTTATAATTATTACTCAGTTATTTTGTTCATTTGTTATTTTTCAAAGGTATTATAAGAAGATGTTAGAGATACATATCGCAGCCTAAAAAAACTAAGAAAAAATATGCAGCAAATATGAAGGCAAAATCAAAACATCCTCTATTTGATTCTCCAATTCACTTCCGTTTTCTTTTTCTCTTGTAGTGTTGCGGAAACCGCAAAAACCGTGGCAATGGGAGACAAACAGCACTCGGAGATATGGAAAAGCAAGGTTTATTTAGCACCGGTGCGGGCTCAGAGGAGTCACCTCCAGAGTCTGAGCACCAGGTCTTTGTTCTCAGTAACTTTTATACACTACAAGGTCTTGATTTTCCCATGTAAGCATCCCGGACCTCCCCCCATCCCCAAGCAGACAGTGTTCCTCCCTAAGAAACTGAGCAAGCAAGGTTACAGAAGCAGAACTGATAAGCAATGCTGGGTACCTGATTAGCAGGGCTGCTGGCTTGGACAGAGCACACAGTTGTTACATTATTACAAGAAGGGTGGCATAGTGATGAGCACAGCTGGAAAGGCTTGCAGCTGCCTTCTTAGCCAAGGGGGTGGGGGGTTGTTCTTTAGTTAAAACTCCATTTCAGTAGGTTTTGGGAGTGTGGCATAATATAGGAAAATGCTAAAAATCTTACCTGTACACATCAACAAATTTTCACAAAATCACCACGTAATCAGAACCCAGATGGGAAAGCCCACAATTACCAGTATCCCAGCATACCAGTGTCTCTCCCAGTTAGTACTTCCGCCAGCACTAACTACTGCCCTTCCGGAAGTGCAATTGTGATAACTCATCGTGATTGGTATTTGCTTGCATATGTTGCAAATTTTTTCCATTTGCTTATTGGCCATTCTCTCTTGTGAAAACATGGTCAAATATTTTGCCCCTTACTAGAACTGCCTTGGCCTGCCTAAGTGTACATTATGTCTTTTACTATCTGTGACTTCATTCTTAACTCCCTTAATGCTCTCTTTTGATGAGAAGGTTTTTAATTTCAATGAAGTTCAGTTTGCAGATAATGATCTTCATGTATTTTTAAAGAAATACATTATTACTTCAAAGTGATGAAGATTTACTACCATTCAATTGGTCACAACAGTCAATTTTAATCACTTTGATATCTTGAGTAATGTCATTTTTTTATTCATGATATTCATAACTTGTCTTTTCTCCCTTTTTCTTGATGAATTTTCTAAGGGTAAGTCAAATGTATTAATTGCTTAAAGAACCAATTTTCAGTTTAATTCATTTTCTCATGTATATTTTCTATTCTACTTCATTGATTTCTATTATCTTACTATATCATTACTTCCTCTTTCTTTGTGCTTAATTTGTTCTTCTTTCTCCAGTTTCATGAGGTAGAGACCTCCATATTTTTATTCAGGCTTTCATGATTTTTTAATTTTAATCATTTAGTAATATGAATTTTTCTCTAACTGGTTTAGTTGCATCTCACAAATGTTGAGGTATCATAAATCCATTATCATTGAATTCAAAATAGTTTCTAACTTGGCTTGCGATTTTTTTTCTTTGTCCAATGAGTATATAAAAATGTGTTTGAAGTTATCTTTCTATTAGTGAGTTTGTATTAATTCAATATTCACTAATACTTAGCGAATGAATGCTATAATTCTTGGTAGTGTACCATTTTGATTTCTTTTTCATTTCCTTTTGTGTATATTTTAAAGGCATTTTTGCAGTGGTTAGCATGAAAATTACAATTAACATCCTAAATTTATAACAACTGAGATTGAGTTGATATTAAATTAGCTTCAACAGCATTCAAAAACCGTTCCTATCTTTGTTTTCTCCCCTTTTATATTATCATTGTCATAACATACATCTACATACACAGGGTATGTGTTTTATGCATTTGCCCTTTAAATCATGTAGGAAATAAATAGAAGCGTTACAAACTAAAAGTAAATAATACTGGATTTTATTTTTACCTGTATTGTTATTTTTACCAGAGTTCTTTATTTATTCATATGTCTTTGACTTACTGTTTTTATCTTTTGTTTTAGTCTGGAGGATTCCTTATAGAATTTCTTTTAGGGCAGGTCTATTAGGTTTTGTTTGTTTGGGACTGATTGAATTTCTCCTTCATTTTTAAAGAATAGTTCTGTAAGATACAGGCATACCTAATTTTATTGCACTTTGTTCTCTTGTGCTTCACAAATGTTGCATTTTTTTTTTCACAATGAAAGATTTGTGGCAATCCTGCATTGAAAAAGTTCTATCAGTGCCAGTTTTCCAACAATATTATTGTTAAAGTATGTATGTAGACATAATGCTATTGTGCACTTAATAGACTAAACCATAGTGTGAACATAACTTTTATATATACAGGAAAACCAAAAAAAAAAAAAAAATTGTATGACTTGCTTATTGTGATAGTCACCTAATTGTGATAGTCTGAAATCAAACATGCAGTATCTCTGAAGTTTGCCTATACAAGACTGTTGGTTGAAAGATTGTTGTGTTGTGTTTTGTTTTTTCCTTCAGCACTTTAAAAATGTCACCCCACTCACTTCTAGCCTCTGTGGTTTTTATAAGAAATATGCTGTTAATATTGAGGATCCTTTATAAATCATTGCTCTCTTGACTCTGGAAAGACTGTAATTTTGTTCTCAATTTTTGAATATCTGATTATAATGTGCCTTGGTGTGGATCTCTTTGCGTTTACTCTCTTGGAGTTCATTTAACTTCACAAATATGTAGATTTGTATATATGTGTGTATGTGTTTAATTAAATTCAGGGAGTTTTTTGCCACTATTTTTTCCAATATTCTTTCTGTCCTTTTTCTCTCTTGGTCTTCTAGGATTCCTGATATGTATATGTTAGTATTTTTAATGGTATCTTCTCATGTCTCTTAAGCTCTGTTCATTTTTTCTTCAATCCTTTTCCTTTTTCCTTCTCAGACTAGATAATAAGTGCTCTGTCTTCAAGTTCTCTTATATATTATACTGTCTGCTCAAATCTGTTCTTGAACACCTTTAGTAAACTCAGCTCAGGTATGTCTGTTTGTTTGCTTGTTTTTAAATAACTTCTGTTGATATTTTCCTTTAGTCATACATTATTCCCTTGGTTTCCTTTAGGTCTTTGAACATATTTAGGATAGTTGATTTAAACTTCTTTGGCTAGTAAGAATGGCTGTGCTTCCTTAAAAATAATTTCTGTTAATTTTTATGTAAAGTGTTATACTTTATTTCTTTGTAAAAAACTTGCTACTTTCAATATTATAATGTGGTAGCTCTGGAAATAAGAATATTTGCCTTCATTAGTTTCCTTGTATTGCTCTCTAGGGCCTGTAGATTTTTGTGTGTTTAGTCACTTTTCTAAAGTATCTTTTTGTAAAGATGTGTTCTTTGTCATGTTTGATCTCTCAAGCCTCTTCCTATTACTGTTTGATAGAATTTCCTTGAATGCCAGGAGTTCCCTCCTACCCTCTCCCCCACACACATAAATTCAAAAAGAAAGAAAGAAGAAAAAGGAAACAAGAAAGGGTGGAGCTCCTGCCATGACTCAACTGTAATGAGCCCGACTAGGATTCATGAGGACATGGGTTGGATTCCTGGTCTTACTCAATGGGACGGGGATCCAGCATTGCTGTAGGCTGTGATGTAGGTCACAGGTTCAGTTCAGATCATGCATTGGTATGGCTGTGGTGTAGGCCTGCAGCTACAGGTCCAATTTGATGCCTAGCCTGAGAACTTCCATATGCCACAGACACAGCTATAAGAAGACAAATTAATTAAGTAATTAAGAGGAAAAAATCTTTCATATCTTTGCAAACTTATTCCGTGCTGGGGCCACTCCTTCAATTCTTAGCAAGGCTGTTTACACATCTGCCTTATCTTCACTTGCTCCATGCACTAAGCCTAGAGATAAGCCAGAGATGAAAACTTAGGGCCTTCACAGGTCTTTTCTAAGCATGCAGTATGCTCTGGGCATGAATGTGACTTTCTACATTCCCCAGAATGCACAGATACTTTGGCATGCCCTAATTTCCCAAAGCAACTCTCTAGCTTTTCCTTCCAGGCTTTCAATGCTCTATAGTTTGTTTGAACTTTAATCTTTTGCCCTAGGCAGCTGCAGGTTGTTCTTCACTTTAGGATGTTTTTGAGAAATGCCTGCCACTTTCCCACCCTGAATGAGTTCTGAGTTAGGCAAAATGAAGACAAATGCCTTACCTTACAAATACAATTCTTTGATAACAAACTCGTTTCTGCTCCCTATAGATACAAGAAACTGCTTCCCAGCCTGGGAATCTAGGCTGCTATCTTCCAGAGTATGCAAAATCAGGGAGGCTGGGAGAACAATGGCAAGTAAAAACACTATAACACTTTACCCATTGTTTTTAAGTTGCTTTTTGATTGATTATCATTTGCTTAATTGCTGTAAACCTTTGACTGTTTTCTAGAGTCTTTTAAGGTTTATTCTGATTGTTTTGCTTGTTTTTTGTGGAGAGATGGGTCCTGGATGCTACCTATTCTGCCATTTTCACCGAAATCACGCATAGCACTTATCTTTTAAATTATACCCTATGCGGGATCCTGATATATTAAAATGCTGTTTCTTCAAACTGAAACAATTCAGAATATGAAGGAGGAAACAGAATTCACAATCCCCTTACATAGCCATCCCTTTCTAGGATTTGTCTTTCAAAGTGTTTCTTTAAAAATCTAGGTATTATTGATAAACTGCTTGAAAATCAGTGATATAAATCCATTTTGCAAAAAAGAAAATTGAGGTCCCAAGATGTGAGGTAACATCTTCTAACACTACAGTCAGGAAAAGATAAACCTGAGACACAAATTTAGGTATTTTTATTTCTTCTATATTATTCTTATGCTTCCCTTCCAACCCTTAATGAAGAACTATTACACTGATAGATTTCCATTTAATTCTGAAAATAAGAACATCCAAGAAATTTAAAAAATGGATAAAATCAGTGAAATATTATTAAGGGAATTCAGGAAAGTAATAGATCAATAAAATATTAATCAAGTTGATAAGAATTAGGGGTTAGCAATTCCAAATTAAAAACTAAAATTTGGTTGGGAAGATTGGACTAGTTTGTACATTCATGCTCTCCAACTTCTAATCTAGTGTACTTTCTACTGCCAAATTAATACGAATATTGAACTAATAGTGAAATACTAATATTAAATTAAGGCTAATGTTAAATATTGAGTTTGTCTTAAAAGGATGAAACAATGATACATTTGCCTAAAAAGGCTGAAATAATGAAATTTTTGTGGCATATAATACCCACAACTTGACTTTATATGAATTTTCTGGAATAGTTAAAAGGGTTCTACTTCTTCCTCCAATTAATGACATGGATTTCCAATTCTCTGTTTGGACCCATGAGGTTTCTTGTGCCTATAAAAACCGTATATGTGCACGTGCACACACACATACACACACACGTACGCACATATTGTTAGTTCTTTGAATTATATTTAATATATATTTCTCTCAAGGAACTTCCTAATGCAGAGAAGTTTTCCAAGCCCATAGTTATTTTGGCTTACTCCAAACTTTAGTTATATTACTGAATTTTGTGTCATTTGTTATTCTATGCAGTCTATACAAAGCTCTTGCTCCATTATTTTACTTAGCTAATTTGACTATACCGGGTATTTTGTAAGCATTACTTGTTGCCATGCTACTATTTCTATTTTGATGCTAATCTTTTTTTCCAGGTAAGCATCCATAAATTCACACAGCAAACTTATAACCAAATTACACAAAAGTAAAAAACTAAAAAAAGTAATTAAAAAAACCCTAAAATCACACTTTCAAAAATTCAATTAAAAATAGATACTACACCACAATACTGTAAATCAACTATACTTCAATTTGAAAAAAATAGGCAATATATACTTACACATTATTTTATACATTTTCCTATAGCATTAGTTATAAAAAAATAGCACAGATGAAAGTGTATATATACAAGATCTGTTTTCATATACACATTTAATTGTATTCATGTAGGTTTTTTAAAAAGCAAACTTGTTTGTGGGCCCATATCTTTATTACATAGGCATTGAATTGGAATGTTTTAAAATGATTTCACTTCATAAATCTCATTGGAGATAATAATTTAAGATACAAATACACATATAATTGAGTTTTAAATTAAGACAGAGAATTTTTAAGTGACTTTGACATATATTCCAAAAGCAATGGACTTCTCTTCAATATGCCAAATAATCTTTATATTCTCCTCTAACTTTTCTGCTGTATAATCATTTCTCACATCACCTCAGGTCTCCACAAGTAACATGACATTAAAAAGATGGTCTAAATACATGTAAATGTGGAAGATATTCACATTTCAATTCATTCTGAGATTGTAATCATGCATTTTTCTAGGGATCTCATTGTCTGCTTGAAACCAGAATGCCCTCAAAATAGCTGTGCAATTGCTATTCAATATTCATTCAGTGGAAATGGTACAATGAGAACACCACATGATGAAATGTTGTGCAGAAGGAACCAAATGTTCTATAACTCAGGAAAAAAGTGAAACTTAAAAGATATGCACTAAATGAATGAGAGCATAAATTTGCAAAGATTTCTTTCAGTATTTTGTACTGTAGAGTCTCATATGACTACTTTAACTAGAAATAATTCATAAAGTGCTCATTTTTATGCAATGTGAAAAAACAGGTGTTCTTTATGAAAACTGGTCTTTATTGCTCTTATGTTTGTTATAGAAATAAAGCCCAGCTGCATTCATACTCATGTTTTATATATATATTTTAGATAATTTTCAGCATTTGTATAGTATAAAGTGCTTACATGAAATAAGGACCTTTTATTGCCTTGGAATTTGCATTTTGTTTGACTTATAAATAATAAGGTCCTTTTTAAAAATATTTTTTTTAAGTACATAGGAGTCCATTGTCAATGCTGAATGGAAATTAGTTGGGTATTTTTTAAAGTAAATACCACCTAAAATTCAATTATATTTTAGAAAAAAATTTGGATTGTATCACTTAGCTTAATGGATTAATTCTTCTAATAATTAATAATGCTAGTGGGACAAGACATTTAGTTTCAAGAGTCAATTTTTTTTTTTTTTTTTGCTTTTGCTTTTTAGGGCTGCACCCAAGACACATGGAGGTTCCCAGGCTAGGGGTCTCATTGGAACTACAGCTGCTGGCCTACACCACAGCCACAGTAATACCAGATCTGAGCCTCATCTTCAACCTACACCACAGCTCACAGCGACACCAGATCCTTTACCCAGTGATGGAGGCCAGGGATTGAGCCCGCAACCTCATGGTTCCTAGTTGGATTCGTTTCTGCTGTGCCATGACAGGAACTCCTCAAGAGTCAAATTTTTGATAGGCAATTGTGACCAGCTTCTTTTATTCTGATGAAAGCCCTTCATCTTATACAACCTAATTCAGTCTATTGCTCTAATAGGAATTCGACTTTTCAATACTTTGTAATAAAAATAGGGCAATTAAAAATTTATTCAGCAATGATTTGAATGTCTGATGTATTTTAAAAAGCAACTAACACAAGAAAAAAATTGTGATGGTGACTTGGCTACTACTAAAGCCGATTCCTAAATCCTTTAGGTATGATGCTTTCAGATCACAGCTTCTCCTTTCATAAAATCATTACTTTAATGATCAGAGGGTAAGGAGCCTAAAAAGTCCCTAATATTCATAGTTAGTAGAACCTCTCATAGTATATTGAAGCATCTTTTTCCATGTGCTCAATAGCAACACTTTTGCTATTCAAACCTGTTATTGTTGTTATGTTACCATACCAAGGGAGATTGAATATAGTTTTTTACAGTATTCCAGGCACAAAAGAAGTCTTTTATAAGATCCAGTCTGTTTTTTACATTGCAGGGAAAGGTGATTATCTGGCACATGTGGTTTGTCATTTCACTTTTGGAGAAATTTGGTTTATAGAATACATGAAGATAACAAAGATGTACAGCAGCATTACACATTTTAGGGAAAATTTGAAATATAAGAATATAATTTACTTTGGTTAGTAATAACGAAAAAATCTTTAACTGTCAGTTTAAAACCCTGATGACCATAATTTATAATTCCATTATAGTTCACGAAATTATAAATGAAATGTAAACACACTGATCTTCATGTCTAATTGGAAAAGAATGGGGTGAAATAAGGATAGCCTTAGCTTAAAAATAGATCCAAGTTTAATCCCTTTTTAAAAAAACTCCCTTACTGTGTTTAATGTAAGTAAGTAACTTCTATGAACCTCAGATTCATTCTTTTTTTTTTTTTTTTTTTTTGGTCTTTTTGTCTTTTTAGGGTCGCACCTGCGGCATATGGAAGTTCCCAGGCTAGGCGTCTAATTGGAGCTGTTGCTGCCAGCCTACACCACAGCCACAGCAACGCCAGATCCGAGCCGCATCTGCAACCTATACCACAGCTCACGGCAACTCTGGATCCTTAACTCTCTGAGCGAGGCCAGGGATCGAACCCGCAACCTCACGGTCCCTAGTCGGATTTGTTAACCACTGAGCCACGACAGGAACTCCAGAGTCATTATTTCTAAGATGATTATAATAATACCTAATAAATGATCATGATGACATCTTTTTTTTTTTTTTTTTTTGTCTTTTTGCCTTTTCTTGTGCCGCTTCTGTGGCATATGGAGGTTCCCAGGCTAGGGGTCTAATCAGAGCTGTAGCCACCGGCCTATGCCAGAGCCACAGCAACACAGGATCTGAGCTGCATCTGTGACCTACACCACACCTCATGGCAATGCCAGATCCTTAACCCACTGAGCAAGACCAGGGATCAAACCGGAAACCTCATGGTTCCTAGTCAGATTCGTTAACCACTGTGCCACGACGGGAACTCCTCAAGATGACATTTAAAGAACCACTATACCAATAGTTTTGTTCACACAGCAAGGATTAGATTAAAAACATTGAAAGGTTTAATTTTACTTGCTGTGTATAATATATTTATTCAACTATCATTTTAAATACCAATATTTCAAAGGGTTTTGGAAATTCTACTAAAAATAATATAGCTATATTTAGTGATTATTTACTAAGTATTAGAAATTGTAAAAACACCAGAGCAAGCTCTGCATGACCAAGTGAAATCTGCTACCATCGTGGGGTGGACCTCCCAGTCCTGTCTGCCCTCAGGAAGTCCTCCTTTGCTTCAAAGAAACACTGTTAGCCCCATCAACACTCCAGAAAAGCCACACTGCCTCAAAAAAGATTGACCAACAACGCCAGCCCTCAGGAAATATTCCACGGCAGTGACAAGGCAAACACTGCCCGATAACGGAGAGTACAACTCCCTCAGGAGAAAGAAAACAACAAGCAAGATGAAGAAGCTGAGAAACCACCCCCAGTCAAACCAACAGGAGAACTCACCTAAAACAGTCAACAATGAAACAGATCTCTGCAGTCAGACAGACCTGGAGTTCAAAAGAGAAATAGTGAAAATACTGAAGGAATTAAGAGAAGATATGAACAGTAATGCAGATACCCTCAGAAAGGAACTAGAAAATATAAGGAGGAGCCAAGAAAAACTAGAACATTCATTTGCAGAGATGCAAACTGAACTAGAGGCAGTAAAAACCAGAATGAATGATGCAGAAGAACGAATCAGTGATATGAAAGATAGAAGAATGGAAATCACTCAAACTGGTCAACAGACAGAAAACCGAATCAAAAAACTGGAAAGCAATATAAGAGACCTATGGGATAATATAAAGCAGGCCAATCTACGCATAATAGGAATTCCAGAAGGAGTAGAAAAAGATAAGGGAATGGAAAATATATTTGAAGAAATTATCGCTGGAAACTTCCCAAATCTAAAGGATACTGAGTTCAAGATACAGGAAGCACAAAGGGCCCCAAACAATCTGAACCCAAATAGACCCACACCAAGACACATCATAATAAAAATGGCAAAAGTTAGTGATAAAGAGAGGATCCTAAAGGCAGCAAGAGAAAAACAGAATGTTACCTACAAGGGAACCCCCATAAGAATATCAGCTGATTTCTCTGCAGAAACACTACAGGCCAGGAGGGAATGGCAAGAGATATTTAAAGTGCTCAAAGGAAAAAATATGCAACCTAGAATACTCTATCCAGCAAGAATATCATTTAAAACAGAAGGGGAAATAAAAATTTTTCCCAACAAACAAAAACTTAAAGAATACAGCAACACAAAACCCAGGTTAAAGGAAATATTGAAAGGGCTTCTCTAAACCAAAAAGAAAGGAAGGAAAGGGAAGAAAAAAGAAAAGAAAAAAAAAAGAAGAAGAAGAGGAAGAACTAGGACTGAGGAAACCACAATCAGAGAGCAGTCACTCAAATAAGCCAGCATACAGATTTAATCATGAACACGCTACAAACAAAATAAAATTAAAAAGAAAAAAAAAAAGAGTCATCAAAACCATAAAATGTGGGCAAGGGATGTCAGGAGGTAAATAACCCTTTTTGTTTGTATGTATGTCTCTCTTCTTAATTTTAATATAGTAATGAAGTGTTTGAACTTACAGGACCATCAGGCTAAAACACACAATTATGGGAAGGGGTTAGCATACTTAAAAAACAGGGCAACCACAAGCCAAAACCAAATATTGCATTTGCAAAAAATGAAAAAAAAAATAAATACATTCAAGCAGATAATAACAGGAGACCATGCAACCAAAAAAAAAAAAAAAAAAAAAAAGAAAGGAAGAATGGAGAACCATAGAATCAACTGGAACACGAGGTTCAAATGGCAATAAATAATCATCTATCAATTATCACCTTAAATGTCAATGAACTGAATGCCCCCATCAAAAGACACAGAGTGGCTGAGTGGATAAAAAGGCAAAAACCTTCAATATGCTGCCTACAAGAAACTTACCTTAGGACAAAAGATACATATAGATTGAAAGTGAAAGGGTGGGGAAAAATATTTCATGCCAATAGACATGACAGAAAAGCAGGAGTCGCAACACTCATATCAGACAAAATAGACTTTAAAACAAAAGACATAAAGAAAGACAAAGAAGGACACTATTTAATGATTAAGGGATCCATCCAAGGAGAGGATGTTACTATCATCAAAATATATGCCCCAAATATAGGAGCACCCAGATACATACAACAAATATTAACAGACATAAAGGGAGATATTGATGAGAATACAATCATAGTAGGAGACCTAAATACCCCCCTCACATCAATGGACAGATCCTCTAGACAGAAAACCAATAAAGCAACAGAGATCCTAAAGGAAACAATAGAAAAGTTAGACTTAATTGATATCTTCAGGACACTACATCCAAAAAAAGCAGAATACACATTCTTCTCAAATGCTCATGGAACATTCTCAAGAATCGACCACATATTGGGACACAAAGCGAATCTCAATAAATTTAGGAGCGTAGAAATTATCTCAAGTATCTTCTCTGACCACAATGCCATGAAATTAGAAATCAACCACGGGAAAAGCAAAGAGAAAAAACCTACTCCATGGAGACTAAACAACATGCTACTAAAAAACCAATGGGTCAATGAGGAAATCAAGAAGGAAATTAAAAACTACCTTGAAACAAATGAGAATGAAGACACAACCTCTCAAAATCTATGGGATGCTGCGAAAGCAGTGCTCAGAGGGAAATTTATAGCAATAGAGGCCTTTCTCAAAAAAGAAGAAAGATCCCAAATTGACAACTTAACCCTCCACCTAAACGAATTAGAAAAAGAAGAACAAAAAAGTCCTAAAGTCAGCAGAAGGAAGGAAATTATAAAGATCAAAGAAGAAATCAATAAAATAGAGACTCAAAAAACAATAGAGAAAATTAATCAAACCAAGAGCTGGTTCTTTGAAAAGGTGAACAAAATTGACAAACCCCTGGCCAGACTCACTAAAAAGAGGAGAGAAAGAACCCAAATCACCAAAATTATAAATGAAAAAGGAGAAATCACAACGGATACAGCAGAAATACAAAAAACCATAAGAGAATACTATGAACAACTGTATGGCAACAAGTTTGACAATCTGGAAGAAATGGACAATTTTCTAGAATCTTACAGCCTGCCAAAACTGAATCAAGCAGAAACAGACCAACTGAACAGACCGATCACTAGAAATGAAATTGAAGAGGTCATAAAATCACTCCCTACAAATAAAAGTCCAGGACCAGATGGCTTCACAGGTGAATTTTATCAAACATATAAAGAGGAATTGGTGCCCATCCTCCTGAAACTCTTTCAAAAGGTTGAAGAAGAAGGAATACTCCCAAAGACATTCTATGAGGCCACCATCACCCTCATTCCAAAACCAGACAAAGAATACCACCAAAAAAGAAAACTATCGGCCAATATCATTGATGAATATAGATGCAAAAATTCTCAACAAAATCTTAGCCAACCGAATCCAACAACATACCAAAAAAATTATACACCATGACCAGGTTGGGTTCATCCCAGGTTCACAAGGATGGTTCAACATACGCAAATCAATCAGCATCATACACCACATTAACAAAAAAAAGGTCAAAAATCATATGATCATCTCAATAGATGCAGAAAAAGCATTTGACGAAGTTCAACATCCATTCATGATCAAGACCCTCGCCAAAGTGGGTATAGAGGGAACATTCCTGAATATAATCAAAGCCATTTATGACAAACCCACAGCAAATATAATCCTCAATGGGGAAAAACTGAAAGCCTTCTCACTCAAATCTGGAACAAGACAGGGATGCCCACTCTCACCACTGCTCTTCAACATAGTTTTGGAAGTCTTAGCCACAGCAATTAGACAAACAAAAGAAGTAAAAGGCATCTAGGAAGAGAAGAGATCAAACTGTCACTGTATGCAGATGACATGATACTATACCTAGAAAACCCTAAGGACTCAACCCCAAAACTCCTTGAACTGATTAATAAATTCAGCAAAGTAGCAGGATATAAGATTAACATTCAGAAGTCAGTCACATTTCAGTATACCAGCAATGAAATATTAGAAAAGGAATACAAAAATAAACCACCTTTTAAAATTGCACCTCACAAGATCAAATACCTCGGAATACACCTGACCAAAGAGGCAAAGGACTTATATGCTGAGAACTATAAAACTTAAAGAAATCAAAGAAGATGTAAAGAAATGGAAAGATATTCCATGTTCATGGATTGGAAAAATCAATATTGTAAAAATGGCCATACCACCCAAAGCAATCTACAGAGTCAATGCAATCCCTATCAAATGACCCATGACATTGTTCACAGAACTAGAACAAACAATCCAAACATTTATATGGAACAACAAAAGACCCAGAATCGCCAAAGCAATCCTGAGAAACAAAAACCAAGCAGGAGGCATAACTCTCCCAGACTTCAAGAAATACTACAAAGCCACAGTCATCAAAACAGTGTGGTACTGGTATCAAAACAGACAGACAGACCAATGGAACAGAATAGAGAACCCAGAAATAAACCTTGATACCTATGGTCAATTAATCTTTGACAAAGGAGGCAAGAATATAAAATGGGAAAAAGAAAGTCTGTTCAGCAAGCATTGCTGGGAAACCTGGACAGCTGCATGCAAAGCAATGAAATTAGAACACACCCTCACACCATGCACAAAAATAAACTCAAAATGACTGAAAGACTTAAATATAAGACAGGACACCATCAAACTTCTAGAAGAAAACATAGGCAAAACACTCTCTGACATCAAATCATGAATACTTTCTCAGGTCAGTCTCCCAAAGCAATAGAAATAAGAGCAAAAATAAACCCATGGGACCTAATCAACCTGAAAAGCTTTTGCACAGCAAAGGAAATCCAAAAGAAAACAAAAAGACAACTTACAGAATGGGATAAAATAGTTTCAAATGATGCAATGGACAAGGGCTTAATCTCTAGAATATATAAGCAACTTATACAACTCAACAGCAAAAAAACCAATCAATCAATGGAAAAATGGGCCAAAGACCTGAATAGACAGTTCTCCAAAGAAGACATACAGATGGCCAACAAACACATGAAAAAATGCTCAACATCGCTGATTATAAGAGAAATGCAAATCAAAACTACCATGAGATACCACCTCACACCAGTCAGAATGGCCATCATTAATAAATCCACAAATAACAAGTGCTGGAGGGGCTGTGGAGAAAAGGGAACCCTCCTGCACTGTTGGTGGGAATGTCAACTGGTACAGCCACTATGGAGAACAGTTTGGAGATACCTTAGAAATCTATACATAGAACTTCCATATGACCCTGCAATCCCACTCTTGGGCATCTATCTGGACAAAGCTCTACTTAAAAGAGACACATGCACCCGCATGTTCATTGCAGCACTATTCACAATAGCCAGGACATGGAAACAATCCAAATGTCAATCGACAGATGATTGGATTCGGAAGAGGTGGTATATATACACAATGGAATACTACTCAGCCATAAAAAAGGATGACATAATGCCATTTGCAGCAACATGGATGGAACTAGAGAATCTCATCCTGAGTGAAATGAGCCAGAAAGACAAAGACAAATACCATATGATATCACTTATAACTGGAATCTAATATCCAGCACAAATGAACATCTCCTCAGAAAAGAAAATCATGGATTTGGAGAAGAGACTTGTGGCTGCCTGATGGGAGGGGGAGGGAGTGGGAGGGATCGGGAGCTTGGGCTTATCAGACACAACCTAGAATAGATTTACAAGGAGATCCTGCTGAATAGCATTAAGAACTATGTCTAGATACTCATGTTGCAACAGAAGAAAGGGTGGGGGAAAAAACTGTAACTGCAATGTATACATCTAAGGATAACCTGACCCTCTTGCTGTACAGTGTGGGAAAAAAAAAATACTATTCTCTTCCTCCATAAAAAAAAAAAAGAAAAAAAGAAATTGTGCTAAAATAAACCTTGGAGCAAAGAGATCAGGTAGTTTTCCTTAATTGCATATATAAACAAGTTTAGCAAAGCTTAATTCACTTGGTGAAAGTCCCAGAGCAATTGAGAGGCAGAGCCAAGATTTATGCTAAATTTGGTTCAACATAAAATCAAGGAGTTTAAGAAACAAACTATGCAGGATCCCAATAACTTTCTCTGGTGTTTGGGCAGAAAATCCTCATCCACAACATTTAGTTGGGAAAAAAGTTCTTATAAACAAAATTATAATCATATTGTTTTTCTTATGTTTATTCAGATTAGCCTGTTATTATGGTGACATAGTGATTGATTTTTCAAGTGTTGACCAAACATTAGATTTCTAGGATAAACCCTACTTAGTAATTTTGATATTGCATTATAATAAGAAATACAGATTTTTGTCTTTGTCCATAGTGCCTAGCATATAGCTGCTAAAACCCTTGCAATTTCCAGAGTGATAAGAGCTATAGGGACAAATTTTGTTACAATCTTAAGTGTTTGTTCTTGGCTCTTGAAAGATTTCCAAAGCCATAAAAGTGAAATGAGTATTTTTTCTTATTCATAACAAGCCCCTTTCAATCATCTGAGTCTATGTTAATGAATTAGTTTCTAGAAAGCCTCCAGATAAGAACAGGATGGGAGCTCTTTGCCAAGGGAGCCAGTCATGTGATTAGAAGGTTAGAACTTTTTTTTTTGGTCTTTTTAGGGCCACACCTGGGGCATATGGAGGTTCCCAGGCTCAGGGTCTAATCCAGAGCCACAGCACCACCAGATCCTTAACCCACTGAGCGAGGCCAGAGATCAAACCCACAACCTCATGGTTCCTAGTTGGGTTCTTTTCCCCTGTGCTACGATGGGAACTCCTAGAAGGATAGGACTTTAAACCCCATTTCCTGATCTCTGGGGAGGTGAGGGGGCTGGAGGTTGAATTAATTCCTAATGGTCAATGACTTAATTAATCATGCCTATACAATGAAACATCTGTAAAAATCCCAAACTCCAGAGTGTGGGGAGCTCCTGGGTTGGTGAACACATGGAGATTCTGGGAAAGCATGCACTTGGAACAGGCTTCCAAGCTCTGTGCCCTCTTCCATACCTTGACCTAAGCATCTTTTCCATCTGGCTGCTCCTCTGTTGTATTATTTTATAATCAAGTGGCACTCTGGTAAGGTAAGCTGTTTTCCTGAGTTCTGTGAGCCACTCTGGCAAATTACTGAACCTGAGCAGAGGAACATGGGAATCTCCAATTCACAGCAAGTTGTCAGAAGCACAGGTGACAACTTGAACTTGTGATTTGTAGCTAAAGTGAGGTGGGCTGGTAACTCAAGTGGATTACCCGAAAACATGTCATAATGACTTATTGATTATACTGAGTTAAAGTTACTTAAGATGGAGAGGGACAGACACCCTGACCCTCTTCTCTGTCTCCTGAAAACTGGAAATAAACCTCTAATGTGAAAGGTGCACTCCCTGCAACTGAAGGTATAGAGACACCCTTATGGCCAAAGACAGGGAATCTGGGGAAGTCTGCATACAAAGACCTTGTTACTTCTTTAATTTACCCCCCAAAGCCCAAATTCTGTTTAGATTCTTCACCAAACTGAGCACCCAAAACCTCAATTCCTTTGTCCTGTCAATTCTTTACAAAGTTATTATTTCTTTGTCTAAGAAATGTAAAAGCTACCTGCTTTGGCCACTTCTTCATTACCGTTTCTAAGAGACCTCTGCACATACGAAATAAGATGTGTTTCTTTTTCCCCTGTTAATCTGTCTTGTGCCAATTCTATTATCAGGCCAGCACAAGAACTGGAGAGGAAGAGAGAGGTAAATTTTTCCCTCCCGACACTGGTGACATCTGATGCTATCTCCAGTTAGATAGCGTCAGAATATAGTGAGATTGCAGGATACCCGACTGGTGGCAGAGAATTGCTTCATCTCAGAAGCAGATCATGTGTCAGCTCCTGAAGTCTGTCAGATGGCCCACACATCTTATCAGAAGTGAAGTGGTGAGCATAGCAGTAGTGTAAAGAAAACCAAAGCTTTTTTTCTTTCTATCACTCATAGCATGTTTTTCCTTTATTGATAAATTCAATTTGCTACAACTGTTAAAGGTTTTTACATTTATATTCCTAAGAGACAGAGATATGCAGTTTTCTTTTCTTGTAATCACTATCTGATTTGGGTTTGGGGGTTAAGCTAGCCTCATACAATGCACTCTTTCTACTTCTCTTTTCTGAATGATTATAGAAAGAATATTATTTCTTCCTTAAATGTTGGGCAATGTATTTGTTCTTGGAGTTTTCCTAGCTGGGAAATTTTTAACTGTGAATTTAATATCTTTGGTAGATACTCAGCTCTTCCAGTTATTTCCCTCTTCATAAGCGAGCTTTAGTATTAATATTTATAGAATCTGTTGCGATCTTTCCTCATCTCTTTCTAACATTGTTAGTTTATATCATTATTTTTTTCTTAATAAGTCTTATCATTTCATCAATATTTTTTCATCATTTCCAAGGCCCCAAATTAAGTTTCATTGATTTTGTCCTTCGCTTTTTGCTTTTCACTTCTCGATTTTATTGCTTTCTAATCTTATCTTTATTACTTTCTTCATTGTACCTCCTTTGGAAATATCTTCTATACCACTAGTAATATTCCTTGCTCTAAAATACACTTTGTATGATGTCAAAATAGCCTGACATAATCTTTTTTGGTTAATGTTTTCATGACTTGATTTTAATGCCTTTATTCTCAAATGATCTGTGACTTCAAAATACACAATTTTAATCATTAATTTACAACCAGGCATCATATACTTTTTCTTCCTCATATTTTATTTTTATGTCACCATACATAATACAGTCTTTTCTACCAATTATTAGCACTTTTGTCACAATTTTCCATAGATACATGGACATTTTAAAGATCTATTTGTCAACGAGTCTGTATTGTGTCTGCTTTTCTATTGCCTTATAGAGATTTTTTTTTTGGCTGCACCTGTGGCATGTGCAGGCCAGGGATCGAACTCATGCCACAGCAGCAACTGGAGCCACTGCAGTGGCAAGGCCAGATCCTTAATTTGCTGTGCCACAGGGGAACTCTACCTTAAAATGATTTTTGATGTCAGAAGGAAATAATTGACATTTTTATAATACTGAGTCTTCCCATCTACGAAGATAATGTAGTTTTCCATTTACATATCTAAACTTTATTTATTTATGTCACTGAATATTTCTATACTTTTTTCTATAAAGTCTAATTTTAGTCAGATTTATTCTTATGTAGTTCATAATTTTTGTACCATTATAAATCCTATCCTTTTCATTTACATAGTTTGTTTGCTGCTCTTTTAAAATCGTTATTGGTTGTAACATTAATTCCATCTCTTGCAAACTTATTAAAATTTCTTATAAGTTCACAGAATTTATCCATACATTTTCTTGGATTTTTCTATGTAAAAATGGCAACGATTTATTTTATTGTTTTGTTTACTATGCCCTTCATTTTTTTTTCTTTTCTTAAGCTCTATCTAGAACTTACATTACAATGTTAAATAGAAATTCTGTTAGGGGGCATCTTTTCTTATTCTTGGCATTAAACTGCATTCATTGTTCTAACATTTCAGGGTTTTTTGGTAGGTATATTTTGTCCAGATAAGAAAGCTTTCGGAGGTCCTGTCGTGGCTCAGTTGTAATGAACCCGACTGGTATATCCATGAGGATGTGGATTCTATCCCTGGCCTTGCTCACTGGGTTAAGGATCTGGTGTTGCTGTGAGCTGTGGTATAGGTCGCAGGTTTGGATCCTGCATTGCTTTAACTGTGGCACAGGCCAGCAGCTACAGCTCTGATTGGACCCCTAGCCTGGGAACTTCCAGATGCCAAGGGTGTGGCCCTAAAAAAAAAAGAAGAAAGCTTCCATGTTTGTCTTAGTTAAAAATGATTTTTTTTTCCATTTTGAAGGGTTGTTGAATTTATTTAATTCTATTTTTGCATCTATTAATGTGATGTGGGCTTATTTTTTTTAATTTATCCGGTCCGGTGAGATTTTCCAGTGTTAAGCACCTGAGTTACTGAGATAAATTCTAGGTCATAATGTAAACCTTTTTGTTAGACTGTATTGTTTATTGTTGTTATTATTATCCAGACATTTAGCATCTAAGTTAATGGTGAGATTAGCCTTTAATTTTTCTTTCTTCGCAATTTGTCAGGATTGCCGACAAATCCTAACATTAATTGATGTCTTTTTATACTCCTTGCTTACAGTATAGAGAACACATTATATTTATTTCTGAGGGTAAACTCTTTTGTTTCCTTTATTCTTGTTTTCAAGAGTTTCAATTCTCCCCAAACTAATCATAATCACTATTTAGGTCTTTTACAGTAGTTCTAATTTGTAATTTCTTACATATTTATCAAGTTATTAGCCTAAATTTAGTTCTGGGGAGAAAGATACCATGATGGACAATTTTATAAAGAATCATATAAAATCACATCAAATTTTATAAAGAATCATTTTGGATGAGGAGTGAAAGCAGCTCTCCTCTCAAACAGGTCATATGTCCTAGACGAATGAATAAAAAGGACAGAGTGAGCCAAATAATTGTTATTCCTTACAAACAAGTTAGCTTCATTAACAGTTGCATAGCACAACCTGGAAAATAGGCTGTGATAAATTTATCATTGATTTGCGCTCATATTAGCATCATCTTGTACCCAGTGTTTTCCTTTATGGTCTATTTGTCTATTTTCTTTTAGAATATAAAATGTCCTGAAATTTTCTCCCATTTTCCTTATTTTAAATTAATAATACCCCCAAAAATTAATAAAAAAGAAACATTAGTAAAGACTGACTCATAGCTTTTGCCAAAGGCAGAGGCGGAATTTAGAGTTATCAAATTAGGACAATAGGAGGAAATTTTGCTTATTTATTGAATGCATTTATGCTGAGTTTTATCTACCTATTAGTTGCCTGTTAGCCTAAACCATTGGCTATTCCTACCTACATAAAAATATGCATAACATCCTGGATATCTATTAGAGTATTATTTTTTCTTTGAATGTAGTATGTTGATATAGAGATGTTGAACAATAAACACAAAAGTGGATGTTAAAAGCCTCCTCAGTTTACTCCAAATCCTATCCTGACTCCTCACCTTAAGGAGAACAATGGAAATAGTGGGGCAACAACATTCTGTGATTTTCATGGGTTTAAATTGTTTTCAAATTTATTTAGGAATATTTTTTGCTTCCCAATGACAGTTGAATTTGGAAACAAAATTTCTTTTTTAGTTTTCATATCAAGAATTATTAAAATATATTAAATTATGTAAATTTATATAATATAGCTTAAATAACCATTTATTCATAATGTGAAATCACCCAGATGCCAACAGGATGCTAAATTAAGAGAACTAAAAATCTGTTCAATTTTCCAAGGTTTTAATTATTCAATTGGATGACTCAATCTGAACTATGTAAAGTTTTAATCTTTTAGCAAATACTTAATTTACCACTACCTATGAAATAAGATCCAATTCATGGATCTAATATGAACACCCTCTAAAAACTCTTCTTTTTGCTATGAGGTTACTAAGCCATAGATATAAGCTGGCACCTCTGCAGATCATCAGGCAGAGAAAGAAGCCAACAAGTGAAAACTGAACTAAGAATAAACCCCAAAGAATAAAAAACAGAGAAAGTGAACAAAAGACAGAATCAAAATAAAGGGAAAAAAAGAGAGAATCATGTTCAACATCACTCATCATTAGAGAAATGCAAATCAAAACCACGATGAGGTACCACCTTACACCACCCAGAATGGCCATCATCCAAAAGTCTACAAACAATAAGTGCTGGAGAGGGTGTGGAGAAAAAGGAACACTAGTACACTGTTGGTGGGATTGTAAATTGGTGCAACCACTGTGGAAAGCAGTATGGAGGTTCCTCAGAAAACTAAACATAGAACTACCATTTGATCCAGCAATCCCACCCCTGGGCATCTATCCAGAGAAAACTATGACTCACAAAGACACATGTACTCCGATGTTCATTGCAGCACTATTTGCAATAGTCAAGACATGGAAACAACCTAAATGACAGAGGAGTGGATCCAGAAGATGTGGTACATATACACAACGGAATATTACTCAGCCATTAAAATGAACGAAATACCAGCATTTTTAGCAACATGGATGGACTGAGAAATTATCATGCTAAGTGAGGTCAGCCATACCATGAAACACCAACATCAAATGCTTTCACTGACATGTGGAATCTGAAAAAAGGACAGAATGAACTTCTTTGCAGAATAGATGCTGACTCACAGACACTGAAAAATTTATGGTCTCCGGAGGAGACAGTTTGGGGGTGGGGGGATGTGCTTGGGCTGTGGGATGGAAATCCTGTGAAATTGGATTGTGAAGATCATTATACACCTGCAGATGTTTAAAATTCATTTGAGTAATTCAAAAAATTAAATAAAAAAAAGGGAAAAAAGAGACAATCAGAGAATGACTGACTATGCAAATGAAACAATACATTATATATGTATCTCAACTTTATATCCTCACAGACAGTGTTAAAAGAAAGAGGCCCCAAGTGAAATAAATCACTTGTGCTAAGTCCCATGTCTGCAAACCAAGACTTAACATCTAATCTAATGGAAATTTTGACTCCTAGGAATGTAATCTTAACTGGTCAGTCTGGAAGTTCCTGATCAGCAGCAGTGAGGTGCCGGCCTCTACAGAAAGACCCCTTTCATTCTCTAAAGAAAGATGAGGTAACCTGCTCTCTCTGTGTCCCTGGCCCCTTGGGCCTATAAGAACCTTCCATTTTGTACAGCTGCTCAGAGTCCTTGCTGCTTGCTAAATGGGATGCTGGGCAAGTCATGAATCATTTAATGAAGCCAATTAGATTTTCAAATTTACTTAGTTTTTTTTTTTTAACAGCATAGTCTGCTTCTCTCTCCTTCCCAGGCAAAGCCCTTCTGGTTCCCTCCTCTTCTAGCAGCAGCATACCTCCCGGGATGCAGAACAAGACACAGCTCACTACCGGCCCCTCCCCCTGGAGCAGATATCTTTTGCCTCTATGGCTTTCCCATCATTGCTTGGACTTTGAGTCCTGGGATGAGGTTGTTTGCCTACCCCTCTGTTATAAATTTGTCAAATTAATGACTGTCGGAGAAGCACAGACCACAAGAGAAATTGAAGTGGAGAAGTTTATTACTTTTAGTTTCTGGAGGACGTCCTGGCACATGATTTTGCTAAAAGGTCCACGGGTGCAGTGCTCTGGGGTTCCTGAGCTAAGGCCACGTTGGTCAATACAAACACTAAAAGTGGGTTTTGATATGCCCCACAAGGGTCTTATGTGAGTGTTCACAAGGCGGAGGCACTGAGAGGCAGAGATCACAAGGGGTACCAGGTAAGTCCTATCAGGAACTTACAGTCACTTGTGATTAGGCAGGCTGCTATTTAGGGCACGTGCTTACATGAAGAGCCAGTGTTGGGTTAAGGTCACTTCAGGTTGCTTGGTCAAATAAAGTAGATGCAGAGGGAGCAATACAATGCAGAGGCTTAGCTCTAACCTCACCATCTTCTTTCAATTGTCTGTCTTTCAGTTCTATACCAGAAAGATCTTGTGTATAACCTAAGATGGTTCTGAAAAGGAGCAAGATATTCTACCCCAAATATACCTCTTTGGCATATGAATTATTTTAGGCTGATTACTTTTAAAAAACAGCGGACATAGGAAAAGTTCAGAAAACTGAGAAGTTACCCTTTTGTAAGAGACACTCACATTTATAAGCGAAATTTTCATTTCTAAGGGTGTCTCCCTCTTTGTACCAGAAAAAGAAGAGTGACTCTAATTTCTAGAAATTCCTGTCGAGGGAGAAGTGACTAAAATCTGCATAATAGCCATATTCTCATTTACTGCGCTTTTCCTGGTAATCCCCCTAATTGGCCCTCCCTCCCCCAAATCTTCTTTTATCTTTAGCTGGGGATGGTATGTAACGTGATGGCTTGGGTCACTTTAGGGGTTACTCAGTTTTCTTAGGTCTCTCCTATGCAAAAAAGAAGTATACATGTGACTAAATCCTGTTTGACTTTTTTCCTGTTAATCTATCTTTTATTACCAGGGAGTTTCAGCCAAGAGCCTGGAAGGGTAAAGGAAAAATTATTTTCTTTCCTCCTCCACAAAACTTTCTGTTATCTTATGTTAGACATTCTAATATTGCCCCACAGGCCCCGAAGGCTCAGTTTACTTATTTTTTAATCTACTTCCTCTCTCTTCCTCAAATTGGATAATTTTTATTGATCTAAACTCAAGTTCACTGACTCTTTTCCTGATTCTCCTCTACTATTACATAGGAAGATAGGTTGAGCAGCATAATATATACTATCTTTTTAAAGAGATGACTATTTTGCTGATACCAAATATTTTCCTTGATATTTATTAATGGCTGCTGCTTTTTCAAAATGTAGAATGTTTATATCCAAGGCAAGGTTATCATTCTGGTATCATATGTTTTTTGTCATATATTACCTTTAACATAACCTCTTGCATATATGAGTCCCTTCCTTAACAACCCTTTTCTTCACTTTTTATTGACTGACTTCAGCATTTTTTCATATTTTTAAAGCTACTTCAAGGAATTTTTCAGACGTTCCCATTGTGACTCAGCGGGTTATGAGCCCGACTAGTATCCAAGAGGATGCAAGTTTGACCCCTGACCCCGCTCAATGGATGGGGGATCCGGCATTGCTGTGAGCTGTGGTGTAGGTCACAGATGTGGCTCATATTCCATGTTGCTGTGGCTGTGGTGCAGGCTGGCAGCTCCAGCTCCTATTTAACCCCAGACAGGAGCTTCCATAAGCCGCAGGTGTGGCCCTAAAAAGCAAAAAAGAAAAAAAAAAATCAAAACCCTTGTGTCAGTTATATATACATATATATATATATATTTTCTTTTATATTATCAGGGAGACTAGATTATATACTAGGTTTACATAATTTTCAGGTAAGAAAATCGTGGCATTTATACTCTAGAACACTAGCTCAGTCTTGTTCATAATTCCTGGGTCTAAAGAGGATGTCTCAAAAAATAAATAAATTAATTAGTTAAATAAAGATGATCTCTCTTCTCTCTTCTCTCTTCTGCCTACGATGTGCGGTAGTGAATTAAATGTTTGGCATTACCTTCCTAACAGACTATCATAGAGTATTGAATAGATTTTCCCAAGCTATATAGTAGGTCCTTGCTATTTTTTAAGCTTGCTTTTTAGATCCCTCTCTCAGATGCTAACCTTATATATTAAAGATGTGTTCCAGTACTTTCCCCAAGTTCCCGGGGCATAACCTCCAAATCTTTGGAATTTTTGGGGTGATAGGAGAACATTGTTTAAGGTGGTCTCTTCCATCAGGCCTGAGTTTATGCTAATGAGATAGCTCAGAGTAGAGGTTGCTCAGGCCAAGAAAACCAATCAGGTGTGAGCCAAATGCTCAAGACTGAGCCAAATGAACTCAAGACTGAGTTCATTCACATGGCCCATGATTCAACTAATCATAACAACAAAATAAAATCCTAAAAAAACCTCTAGACACTGAAGTTTGGGTGAAGTACCTGCTTAGTGACTCATCAATGTGCTGGGAGGATGACATGTCCTGATTCTACAAGGAGAAAGTATGAAACTATCGGTTTCCAGATGCTCCCAGGCCTTGCTCATTGTCTCTTCATTTGGATAGTTCTGATTTGTATCTTTTAAGATATATCTGTAATCATGAACATAGAGCACCTTTCTTCTGTGTGTGATTCTAGCAAATTATCAAACCTGAAGGGGCTGTAGGAACTCCTGAATTGGTAGCTAGCTGGTTTGTCAGAAATATGCAGCCTGGGAACCCTCAAACTTCTGAATGGCATCTGAAGTGAGTTGTGGAGTCAGCACTATGTCTGAGTGATTCGTATCAGAACTGCATGGCGGCCTTGTAGTCTATTAGGCATTTTAACAGTTATTAATTTTTTCTGAGCAGCTATGTTGCTTAGTCCACATTCCACTCCTTCTTTATGTGTAAGCCTTGTTTTTCACCTAAAAGTTGTTACTTATGAACATTAAATGAAAAAATATATATATATGTTTAAGGCATGTGCAATGTTTGACATAGAATACACATTCAACGAATGGGGAACATTTTTATTTTTATAAGTGATTAGCAAAAATTAGGGCTTTAAGATCTCAATCCCCACCTCCCTTGGAAACATGGAAGATTGACAGTATTGACAACAACACGGCCGATTATTTCACTCACCTATTTGCAGAAGGTTGAGCTGATCTGAATTTCGAGTTTAGAATTCATTTGAGTTTTATACTCTAATCACTTGCATGCATTATAAATTTAAATGAGAAATTATGTCAGTGAATATAATGAGGTCTTTCTGATGTGGTAAAGCTGATGAAATTGAAATATATGTTATTCTCAATAAAACTCTGAGTGCAGGAAAAGAATGAGGAAAAGAGAAAGTCACCATTAACACAGGCAATAATGATTGCCATGAGGCAGATCTGATGGTTGCTAAAATTAGTGTGCAGAAACTTAGGCAGAAGCAGAATGCTTGCATGTTCTCAAAGATCTGTCCCATGATGCATATTACTAGATACAAAGTGGGATGGGGGACTGCATCCTGGAATAGGGGCGGGTAGAAAAACTGGTGAAGTTGCAATAAATTCTGTTATTTACTTAATATATTATACCAAAGTGAATCTTCTAGTTTTATCATTGTTCTACGATTATGTAAGATGTTAACATGATGACAGGAAGATAAATGAGAGCAATGTGAGAGCTTTATATTATGTTTGCAACATCATTAAATTGTAAAATATAAGCATTTTTTTAAAACCATAACTTATTACTGGTTGCCAGGTTTTGTGCTGGGGGAAGAGGATTGACTCCAAAGGGAACAAGGGAATTTGGGGAATGATGAGACTGTATATATAATTATATGTATGTGTACATACATCAATGTGTATATATGTATGTGTACATATATATATATATATATATATCAATTGTGATGTAGTTGCAGGCCTATGTTCATTATTTTTTAAAGTCCATCACACTATACTTTTATTTAGGTTGAATTTTTGTTTGTAAATTATAACAATAAAAAAACATACTAGTTTTCTATTGGATTATGGATTAAAAGGTAATATTAGAAGACTTTTTATGTTACTACAATAAACTTGTAGTTTATTGCAATAAGTTATTCTATTTCTAGACTGTTTAATTTTTGAAATGTTATTTTAATCTACTCAATATAACAATTCTCCTATGACTCTAGTACAAATATACACTGACTAATATAGGTTAATTAAATATGGATTCAGAGAAAATGTCAACAAAGGCTCTATTTTTCACATTCTGTGACAGGATAGTGTCTAAGATCCACAAACTAGTTTTATTTAATTCTAATATAGTAAGAACAAAAATAGCTTTCATTTATAGCATTCTCACTAGGAGTCAGGCCTTGTACTTATTAACCAGTTAATATGGAATATTTTATTTAAATGTCAGAACAATTATCAAAGATGATACTATCACTTCTCCTAATTTAGAGATTAGCAAACTAAAGTTTACAGAAGTTGAGTAAATTAACAAATTCACCCAACTAGTATGTACTGGAGCATGGATACATACCAGAATCTACAACTTCACTCCTAAGCAGTATTACAATGGTCAAACTATATGTTTCCTTCTGTCCTGTAGTTTAAAATATGTGACAATCCTTGGTTCTGTTTCTATCAAACTTATTTATACACTAGGGCTAGTCCCACAAGAACAATGTTTCAAAGTATTTTCTAAAAGAATAGGACCCAAAATCTTTCTTTGTTCCTAAGTATCTATTAAATCTAAAAACTGTAACTGAAGAGAGAAGCAATCAGTTAAAGTTTAATTGATCTTGTTTTCTAGCAAACTTATCTCTAATCACAAAAACATAACTAGCTTATTAAACCTGTTATCATTTGATTAGAAAATAACATTTGGGATTTAGGGAGATCTCAGAATGTAAGCAGCATGTTCAAACAGCCACAAGATTTGAGCTTCTGTTTTTCTTTCTTGTAACTCTGGCTTTGTAAGGTCTGACCTCATAAATAATATTTATATCCCAGTCTTTATGAAAAGGAATATATTTAACACTGGGGAAATAAATACATTTATGAGGAAAAAATATGTCGCTAAAGTCACAACTTTTGAGGGTTTCAAAACCAAGATTATTAAAAAAATTAACCGAACTCATCACGTTAACAAATTTAAGTTTATCCATTGTCCTGCTTTACCTTTCCCATTTAGAAAAAGCTTTTCTCTCTCCCTTTTGTTAAATCCAGTTAGGCCTTTATCGTGTGGCTTTTTTTTTAGCATTTATTGAATGCTAGAAACCCATAAGAGTAGTGTTAAGCCCAGACTTTCCGAATATCTTAAGATAGTAATGGACTATTTTTGCAAATCCATATTTATTTAGAACTTAAATATGAATAAGATCCAAAAACCAGATTAGGTTAAATAAAACTTCAGTATTGATACTGTTCATCTAAGCATCATGAGGGAAATTAGAGCAGTTAGACCCATTTCTAAACATTATTCAAGACATTTTTTCCCAAGCATTATTTTTGTTGCTATGCAAATGAGCAGTATTCAAAAATATATTTTAGTATATTATAGATTCTCATTATTTATTTTGAACAATATATGCTGCTCTACTTTGCATACATATATGAGAATATTGTGTCATTACAAAATAATAAGTATTAGCATGTGAGTTAAGAACTTGAGTTCTAGCCACTTGTACCCTAAATTATAATGTTATTTCTCTTTTTCAGCTAAGATTCCATGGTTCAGATGTGTAATCGCTCACTTGCAAACACCTCGACCCTGTTATCTCTTTGTCTGCCACACTCATTTAACAAAATTCCAACTCAGGTTATACCCAAGTATCCTGCCTATTTCATTCCCTAAACTTAAAGCAGCTGATTGCGGCTGGAGCAAATCTCTTAACTGATGAACATGTCTCATGCTTCATGGTGAAAATGGACCAGCAGATATTCCTGCCGGTGCAAAGCTAATCTGTCCGCTGTACTCTAGGTCTAATCCCCTTTTATTTTCTCTGGAATGCTGGTTAAACTTGTTTCTCTGCTTCTCTGTGGAGCCAACGCCCTGTTTCACCCTGCCCATTTAGAAAAACTTTTCAATGTCCCTCTCGTGAAATTCAACAGTCACTTCTAAGGTCCCTGTCTCTGTCTCTCAACAACATCTGATTTCTTCATTCACGCTTTTTTGAACATTTTATAGACCTTTTTCAAATCTTTTCTTCCACTATATCTGTGTCATTGTGCAGCAGGAAATCAAAAGTGTAAGAAATATGATTTTTGGTTTCCCTTTTTAAAAAATCCAGCTTGAAAATACCTCCCTTCTAGGAAAGGGCTAATCTATTTATACGAAATGTGATTTCTGATGTATTAAGTAAAAATTGATCGTCTTAAACTTTTTTTCTATCTGTTCATCTGTTCTTTGACCTTTTATCCTTTTTTGATTTCATTTGAAATTGTTCAATATTTTTATTATTTTAATTTATCCTTTATTATAATTTTATTTACACTATTTCTATTTTATTTTTAGTGGTAATCATGGCCTCACTACAGTCTATCTCAATTTGATCACTTATTAACCAGTGCTAGAAACTCTCTTACATAATTGTGCCACCTCTTGCACTATTGGTGTTGTAAATTATACTGATACATATTAATAAACCTCACAGGACATAGTTAACTTTTAGTTGCTTAAGTCAATATTCACTTATTATTATTCTAATTTTTACTTCTATTAAGGATTTTCATTTCATAATTAAAAAAATGAAAAACAGGTAGTAAGTCGACACACCTATTCTGAATCTTGGAATTCACACACAATTTTCTGGATACAGACAAATCTGATAAACACCTGTTTAAAAATGTTCTTGGGGTTGTTTTTTCAGGCATGGTGAGATACATGACATAGAAATCACTCTCCTGAAGGAAGACATTCTTACTCATAGTTCCTTAGAGACAGGAGGCATGGCACACTGTGGAGGGCCCCATGAGGAAGAACCAGGGTTGGTCATGATGCAGAAGGAATAGGACCAGAAACTTCACTGTGGTTTGCAGAAATGGGTCAGGCAAAGTTAGCACGCTAAGTGGGTTTAGGATTGGTTAGTTTAAATAATTTCAGCAGGCTCTTGAGAGTAGGGCCTCTCTGCCCAGGTGATTAGGGCAAAGAATATTGGCAGGAAGTGTAGAGCCCAATAAAGAGGGTAATTGGGGAATATGGGCTTTGGATGCTTTTTTTGCATACAAAGACACGCTTAGGGGAGTAGTTTGCTAGCTCTGGAAGGGGCAGTCTCTCCTGGGTCAGCAAGACCCCAAGAAGTCAAAAATAAAGAACAGAAACCACAACCATCATTTATGCCATGCACAATACCTTGTTACTCCTGACACAGAGGTCTGATTATCTATAAACCAATGTAAGCAATATACACAGCTCTATGTAAAGCTTCAAAATACCAATCAAGGTCTTAAATCACAACTCTGTGGTTTGAGGAAGAATATTCCTAAGATACAACTGACAGCATCAAAGGAGATTCAATGAAGCACAGAGCTAGAAGATAATTTGGATACCTGACTTGAGTCACCCTATTGTGAGAAAACAAAGAAATATAGAAAACATACCTTCTCCAGAAGAGAGAGGTTCTTGAGCCTCTTGCTTTTGATCTACAGGGGAAAAGACCAGAAAAGACATGTGAATTCACTTCTCCATGAACAGTTATTAAAAACTATTAAATGGAACATATTCTTTCTCCAGTGCTTTTTTATTATTCTTTACGCAGAAGCATAAGGACAGGCTGTATTGTGGGGGAGGACCATACAAAGGTCTTAACCCCTTTTCCTAAAGTCACTGGAGCAGTTTTTAACAGATTTCATTTACTCTCTACCCCAATTCTATGCACTTAAACATTCCTGACAGTAGGAGAGACCCAAAAAGGCTCCCACTGCTCCACCGGTTGAGAAGCCAGATGAGTGCTTCTGCCATCCCTATAGAGCCCTTCTTGCTCAGGAATCACCAACTATGGCATCGTTCGGTAACACCCAGGGTATTGGGCAGAAACAATATTCTTAGGTGTAGAGTAAGTCTCCTCCAGAACACGAAGAGGTCCACAAAGCATTGTGCTTCCTTCTTCATGGCAGAAAGAAGCAGTCACTTGTTTTGTACTTCAGATTGGGATTTACCAGCCCACCCCGGACAACTGAACCTTTGAAAACATTACTGACGTGGGAAGTTTTTGAACCTTGTGGGAATTATGGCCTCGCCCTTTGGTGTGTGTTGCGCACCATGCCCTCCAGCATACTCGGCACTCTTGCTCACCCTCCTGAGTCATCGTGATCTCATTAATATAACGGGTCAATGTGACGTTGTGCAGTATGACTAGATGGTGCCAATCTTTTCGTACATTATTTTGGTAGAGGATGGGAGACAGTAGGCATGCCAGAGGAGGCTGGTACCCTGCAGGCTTTTTTAATTGACTCTAGCAGTGGTATAGTTACCTGATGGGGGGAAATTAAAGCCACTATTTAGTTGACCCTGTGATAGTCTATAGTCATTCTTCAAGATCTATTCCATTTTTATAGGGACAAAACTAGTGAATTAAAGGGGTAGATGAAGAATGATGCATCCTTTAGACATTTAAGAGTGGCCTAATCTTTATAGCTCCCTAGTATTAAAAAGTAGTCCAGATTTACCATCCTAGCTAGGAGTAGAGGATTGGCAATTTCAGATGCTTAAACAGGAAGAGATATTTAACAGTATAGGCCAATTGTATGTAAGGGTTCCTCCAACAGTGAATTATGTCACTCCCATTGTATATTCATACAACAGGCCTAAATTAATTTAAGCAGTTTCCTAGTTCTCGTCTCCTTTTCAATGTTCCTTCTCTAATTCCTTACCTAGTTGCCTAAGGAGAAAGATATACCAAATGGTCTCTACAATTCTTGAAATCATTCATTCCCCAACTGCCTATTGGTCACCCATATGATCTGTGAGCTCTGCGTGTAAGCTTTGGAAAACATTGTTATCTGTTAAATGAGGATAGTAAGATCTCCTTAAATGTAATACATGACAAGTGTTGACCATATATCATATTTGATTGACTTTAGGACATGCGATTTTTACATTTTAAACAATAGAAATTGGAATTAATTTTACAGAGTGTGACATCTTAAAATTGCTGTTAGCCAACTAATATTTGTCATTGATTTTATGAAAAAATACATTGTCACCCTCTAGTAAAATGTTTCTATTTATATGTATATATATGTATACATAAGTAAATATGTGTATACATGTTTATACATATATGTTTGATTCAACGACATGCAAGATACTTATAACAGTTAAGATGTTTTTGTTTCTCAAGATACTTAAGGCAAATGCAAATAACTTAGAGCAAGAAAGGTAAAATCTCAGATGTAGTATCATTAGACACAGTTTTCCCTGGTAGTTCAAGAGATATAACAAGGGCCAAACTTCTCTCCATCTTTTACTTCTGTTTTCCTAGAACAGGCTTACTGTTCAGAATACATATGGTATCTCCTTGTCTTCCTACCTCATATACACACGACACCCGAGCTGCATGGTATGTTCGGGATGTTCTCTGATTGCACAAAAACTGTTACAGTCCTCAACTCTTCACAGCACAACACTGAGAGTAAGAGACTCAGACGCCTCTTCACAGAAATTGGAATACATGTCTCCTGCTTGTCTTTTCCCTTGAATAGCTTTCTCACGCTACCTGGAACAATTTACTATGGCTGAGGAAGTGGAATACATTGATTCCATTAAGGCGAGCAGGGGCTACTAGAATGAACATAGTGGTACATGCCACACAAAATTTAATAACTGTATTAATTCTCTTTTGAAAACATTTTAATCAAGGTTACCTAGTACTGCTGTATAGCCAAATGATAGCTACTTTTTAGGTCTCATGTTATTTGAATATTCAGCCTTATTCCTAAGTTTATTACTTAACCTTCTAAAAATACATGTTTATGAATTTTCAAGACAAAACATTCTCCTAGTTTTCCTCCTTTCCAACTATTTTCTTCTTATGCTCAATGAATTTGTTTTGCTTTGTTTTGCTTTTTTTTTTTTCCACAAAAAAAGTGACAATCACAGCTTTTGCGCTTTTTCTAACCATTTGGCAAACCTTAAGCCTAGGTCTGTGATCCTCTCTGCCCTCTTATTTATACTTAATCTTTGGTGGCTATGTGTACTATCACGGCTTTAAATACTATCTCAGCACTAATGAATCCCAGGTATATATAACCAACCCTGACGTCGCTCTTTAACTGCAGGTTGATATATCCAATAGCTGATGTGACAGATCCACTTGGAAAATAATTGTATTTTGAACACAATATAACAAAAATTTAACTGTGTCTTTACAACCTAAAATCACCTCTTTTCCCCAGTGAGACCCTTATTAATAAGGGATATCAACATTCACTTGTTGCTCAAAGGCAGAAACCCACATCTAACCAACTTGCAAATCCTATTGATGGCACAAATCCAATTACAAGTCACTGCTTGCCCAGAAGCCACTCTACTCAAATCATCATTTGGATATCAATTGGATAGCAACTGACTACTCCCTGAACAACTTCTTCAAGAAGAAGTCAGAATAACCGTCTTAGAATATATGTTGCATTATGTCACTTTTCTGTTCAAAATCATCCAGTGGCTTTATAATTAGAATCAATCCCAAGTAATTACTATAGGATACAAGGAATCATATGCTCTGTATGCTTTTCTAGAATTATTCCTTATTATCTACGCTCATCTTACTGAAATTCCTTGCTGTTTCTTCTTTTTGGAAAATGTGTACACCCCCAGACATTTTTATGATTTATTTCTTCACAACATTCAATTTTTGCACCACCTCAGAAAAGATCTTCCTCACATTTCTAAATAATATGCTGTTTTATTAGTCTTCATCACACCTACCATGACCCATATTACATTGTAGAGATGTTATTCATTTCTTTATAAAACCATTGAGTAAACCTTAGGATATGAGGAAAGCAACTTTTTTCCTTATGTGTACTCAGCACATAGATAAATGTATGTCACATAATAGGCACCAAATAAATATTTGTTGATTTGTCAGTTGAATATATGCTATTTATTACCATATTCCAGGTTAATTAAGATACTATTTTAATTAATTCTCATTGCAAACTGTAGGTAGGATACCTATTTATCTTGTATATTTGGAATATCATTAGAGCTCAAGCAGTTTTTATCCGTGTCATTGCTAAAGAACCAGGTGTTATTCTCTCCACCATTTACAGATACACCAATACAGTAATCTGAAAGGACAGGGAGAGCGAAGTTGCATTTTTTGACTGACATGTAAAACCATGAGGCACCAGAACCATAAGAAGCTGGTATAGTCATCCATAGCTAATAAAAAAACTGAAATCCTGAATTAGTTACAGATCTCTTTGTAATTAATGATTCTGCTTCTTCTATCATTCCACGAGTCTTTGTAACGGAACCATTTTTACTACAGCATATTGTCTCCTTTGAAATAGTCTTTGTAACATCCATTAAAATAAAATAAAATGTCAGTTTTGTGGAAGTATATATTTAACCCCCTAACTCCCAATTCTTTTTTCTTTTTTCTTTTTCTTTTTGCTCTTTAGGGCCACACCTGGTAGCCTATGGAAGCCCTCAGGCTAGGGGTTGAATTGGAGCTACAGCTGCCAGCCACAGCAACGCAGGATCCAAGCTGTTTCTGCAACCTACACCACAACTCATAGCAATGCTGGATCCCTGACCAACTGAGTGAGACCAGGGATCGACCCACATCCTCATAGATACTAGTTGGATTCGTTTCTGCTGAGCCACACTGGGAACTCCCTCCACCCCCTCAATTCTTAATATTGGGAAGAAAGAATATGGAAGCTCTCTGGAAAGTCCATCACTCTCACCAAAGCAGGTCATTCAGAAGCTATGAAATGTTTTGTCTGGCTAGTTCAAGAATGTCATTAAAACTATATTGTTTAAATTCAATTTATGAGGACATATTAGATCTTTTAGTAATATTCTGTTTATTTTATGCTTGCCTCTGATTTGACAGGATTATTTCCGATGTACAACTTGAGGTGTGCATTATATTAAGGCTCTTCTTAGGCTGACTACTGCAAGAATTTCATTAGTGGAAAAAATAAAGCTGTAAATTTCCTCGATTAGACCATCTGGGGATATGAATTTTTAACACAACAGGCTTGTTTAACAGAACGTTCATAGGCTCTTCATCGCAGGTCACATACAGTCCCACCAGGCAAACTGTACAGCTACGCAGTGATTTATTGTTCCTATGCTGGTCTGTGAGAGAGAAGGGTGAAGGTGGAAGATAACTGATGAAGTGAGATCTGATTTCCTACATAGTGGAAGTAACTCATTAAAAAGACTAGTCAAATAGTGTAAGTGTAATATATAATAAACATATGTTAATTTAGAGTTCAAAATATTTTGTAACTTCTTTTACCTAATGAAACTTTATGTGTGCCATTAAATTTCCAGGTATTTGAGCATTTGTTGGTTATCTTAATTTTTAGATTTCCAATTAAATTCTACTGTGGTTGGAGAGCATATTCTGTATGACTTCAATATTTAAAAATTGGCTCAGGCTCTTTTAAAGTGTAGATTATAGACTATCTTTGTAAATAAACCATGAGCACTTGTAAAGCATGTGTATTCTGCCATTTTTGAGGTAGGGCTCTACAAATATCAATTAAGTCAAGGTACTTCATGGTGTTCTTAAGATCTGTGTCTTTGCTCATTGTTCACCCAACTGTCTTATCGATTGCTGTGAAAGGTGTTAAAATCTCTAATCAGAAGTGTTGTCTAATTTTTCTTTTGGTTTCTGTCAACTATAGCTTTAGAATTCTGAAACTCTAGTTTTTCCACACCTGTTTTTCACTCTTACTGTTTCTGTCATTTTGCTCTGTTTGAGTATATTTAGAACTTTGAATTTTTCTGTTGGTGTTATAATTTTTGTCCTAGAGATTGACATCTTTAGCTTTTCACTGCTATTTCAAGAAGTAATTCTTCACATAAAATAGAGATATCTAGTAAACTTATAGTTTCACATACACATTCATCCTATACTTATAATGTTATATTTATATACATTATACCTAAATACATCATAGACCCCATAGGAAAATGTTATGATTTTAGGGTTTTTTTGTTTTGTTTTGTTTTTGTCTTTTTGTCTTCTCTAGGGCCACACCCGCGGCATATGGAGGTTCCCAGGCTAGGGGTCCAGTCGGAGCTATAGCTGCTGGCCTACGCCAGAGCCATAGCAACACCAGATCTGAGCCACGTCTGCAACCTACACCACAGCTCATGGCAACGCCAGACCCTTAACTCACTGAGCAAGGCCAGGGATTGAATCCACAACCCCATGGTTCCTAGTCGGATATGTTAACCACTGAACCACGACAGGAACTCCTACGATTTTAGTTTTAAATAGTTTTATAAATGAATTAAGAGGGAAAAGGCCAAAAAACGTAATCATTAGTCATCCAAATTCCATTTCCAGTGTTTTAAAATTTCTTCAGAGATTTGTTTCTTCATTTGCTATAACTTCCCTTTAGCCCAGAAAAATTCCTTTGGAATTTTTTTTTTTTTTTTAAGCATGAATCTTAGGGCACAAATTCTCTTACTTCCCTTTTTCTAAAAATGCTGTATTTCGTCTTTCATCCTGAATTATAGTTTTGCTAGAGAAGGAATTCTGAGTTAAGCATTTCTTCTTGCTGTTTGTTTCTTTCATTTTCAAAATGACAGAAATACTCTCCTCTAGCTTCCTTAATACATGATGAGAGGCCAGTCTTTGATCTTGGCCTTATATTTTTGTAGATAGTGTGTCATTTGTCTTTTTCTGCTTCCAGTGCTTCCAGGTTTTTTTCTTTACCTTTGATAGACATGAACTGGTGTAGTTATCCAGATTACTAACAGTAAAGAGTCACCCATATTTATAGATGATTCTGTTTCAAATTTAGTTAAATCACTGATGAACATTTAACCATTGTCATTATTTACTCAGCTCAAGCTATGGCCTAAAGAGGTGTTCTTGGCAGAGAACCGACAATCTCCCTTAAAACGCAACACATCAAACCACACAAGGTTGCAATCTCATTTTGCAAAGCTTGAGAAAACCTTGGCTTAGTCATGGCTCTGCCAGAAAATCTTAAAAGACATCTAGTTTAATATTCATCTTACTGAGAGAAAATGTATGCCTTGGTAAGGATGTTCTTATGGAATTCAGAGGTATTTTTGTTGTTGTTTTGTTGTTTTTTGCTTTTTAGGGTGACACCTGCAGCATATGGTAGTTCCCAGGCTAGGGTTGCATCAGAGCTATAGCTGTCAGCCTACACCACAGCCACAGAAACGCAGGAGCTGAGCCATGTCTGAGACCTACATCACAGCTCACAGCAACACCAGATCCTTAACCCACTGAGTGGGGCCAAGGATCAAACCTGCGTCCTCATGATACTAGTTGGGTTCATCATCACAGAACCACAACAGGAACCCTTGGAATTCATAGTTTAAACATCCTTTCCACTAATGACTTTATTCCCTACTACTTTTTCATTTTTCATCAGCTAATTTTTCATTTCCTTTGAGTTCTCAGATGAAATGCCATTTCCTCAGTCAATATTCAAACCGTGCTTAAATAAAGATAGCAAGTCAGCATGTCCCCCTCTCAGCATCTATTCCTTTGTCATTCTGCATAACTGTCTTTCCTTTCTTTCTCTCTTTTTTTTTTTTTTTTTTTTTGCTTTTTGTCTTTTTTGTCTTTTTTTGCCTTTTCTATGGAGGTTCCCAGGCTAGGAGTCTAATAGAAGCCATAGCTGCCGCCCTACACCAGAGCCACAGCAACGTGGGATCCGAGCTAAGTCTGTGACCTACACCACAGCTCATGGCAACGCCGGATCCTTAACCCACTGGGTGAGGCCAGGGTTTGAACCTGCAACCTCATGGTTCCTAGTCGGATTTGTTAACCACTGCGCCACGACAGGAACTCCAACTGTCTTTCTTAATTAGTGGCCTTCCCATGGCTGCTTTATATTTTAGATAGTAAAATAGAGACATAGTCTAGAGAAATGGTCATTTCAGGCAAGGGGTACCTACTCTAAAGAGGTGGTTTGAATGCCTCCACATCCTCCTTCAGTTTGTTCCCACATGTCACTAACCTGGCAAAGCTGTTTCTCATAACTTGAGTTTTAGAATTGTACCAGTAATTCAGTTTGATTGCAATTTTCCTCTTTTGTTTTACATTTTGATACTTGAGAATCAGAGAGAAAAACAGCATTTCAGTTAATTTCATTTGATATCATTTTGACAGTTCATACATTTTCCTACTGGATTTTGGTGCCTTTTCATTCCAACCAATGGCACTTGTATAGAGCTGTTTGTTTATAAATATTCAATAAATACTCATTTAATATTTTAGAATATATAGTAAAAGAAACACCACATAAACCCCATGTGCTAATTTTATATTCGGTGGAAAGTAAATTTATAACTTACATGTTTTCATGATAATATTTCTTGCTCTCAATTGAAAATGGTCGCGTTATTAAATATGTCGCTATTTTGAATAACAGTTTTCTACTTTTACACTTAAGAATATAAGTGTTTCTATGCCTTTGAAGTAATGGAGTTCAAGAGAGTGACCTTATAAAACCCCACTTAACACTTACCAAAGAATGTGGTCATAAACCACTTTGAAAGTAATCTCCATTATCTATTTTAGCTAGTTGAAGTGTTTTGGATAAAATGCCTAGAGTTTCCGAAGCTTTCAGCTTATTCATCATCCTGTCATGTAGAACTTTATCAAAGGTTTCTTCCAAGGAAGTCAAAAAGACTTATTCCATGTGCACCCTGATAATACATTTCATTTCTCATCTCAATGAGAAAAACTTGAAAAGTCAGTCAGTTAGAAGAAATGACATATTAGTTTATGATAACTATTTTATACCAGTTATTAAATGGGTATTTTTCTCTATTTATTTGTAAGACATGTTGTAAATGTATTATGTTATATATATTTATAAAAACAATCAAAATGATTCAATGGCTTATTTCTAGTTCAAATTCTTAACACATACTTTACCTAAATGTTTATGGTAAATTCTCATCTCAAAAATATTGGAAAATCTTCCACCTTTTGTTATATTCATCTAAAAATATTTTAAATGTTTTCTGAAGAAAAGGTACATGGTATTCACATAGCAACTAAATTATATCAGAGTTGATGCTGGATATACAAAACATTCAAGTAAGGGTTTTTGTGTGTGTGTGTTTGTTTGTTTTCTTTCTTTTTTAGGGCTGCACCCACGGCATATGGAGGTTCCCAGGCAAGGGGTTGAATTGGAGCTGTAGCTGCTGGCCTACACCACATCCACAGCAATGGCAGATCTGAGCCATATCTGTGACCTACACCACAGCTCATGGCAATGCTGGATCCTTAACCCACTGAGCAAGGCCTAGTATCTTTATGGATACTAGTCATATTCATTTACACTGAGTCACGACGCTACTCCTAAAGGTGTTTTTTTTTTTTTTAATAAAAGAATTTGGGTCGTACGTTATATTTTTATGTGCTTTAGATTTGTATTATTATCCTGCTATATGTATATAAAGATTTTTTATGGTATAGAAAAATTGGCTATTTAGAATGGAATCTTTCTGTATGGTTGATTTCTCATATTAAACCCATGATTAGGATCTCAGTAAAATATTTCCATTAAAGACTGAATATAAAAGACACAGAGAAATCTGCTACAATTTCATAAATAATTTGAAAGACCTGATACCAAGTTCCTTTATCAAGTCCTGTGTGAGCCATAATTTCCATGCAGACATCACTCCCCAGAACGGCTATATACTTGGACCCTGCAGGCAAGCAGCCTAGATTCAATCCCAGATCTGCCATTTAAGGAATGTACAACCTCTACCCAGTCATCAGCCTCTCAGAATCTGACTTCCCATCTATGAATGGAAATGATAATAACTATTTTCTCATAAAGGTGTTGCAGTTTTTTTAAGCTACAGTGAATTTTCACAACTGAATGTACTCATGTAATTGCACCTTAATCATGCCACAGAACATTCCCTGGCTCCAAATGTTCTCCTTGTGTTCCTTTCCGATCACAAAGTTCTAAAGTAACGACCATGCCTCTGGCTAAAAGCATGGATTAGCTTTGTCTACTTTGCACTTTTTGTCAATAGAATTGTGTAGGATGAAACTATTTTGTATCTGCCATCATATCCTTAATATTATTACCTTCTGAGCTTCATCTTTTCCATGAATATTTCATGAAGAAATTCTAGAAAATGCAGAAATTGGGAGTTCAGAACCAAGAATATGTCAGTATCAGCCTGACATCTTAAGTAGTAGGTATGCGAGTTAAGAATACAGACACTGAAGATTAGACTTTAGGTTGAGGAATTTTTTTTTTTTTTTCTTTTTAGGGCCACACTTGCAGCATATGGAAGTTCCCAGGCTAGGAGTCTAGTTGGAGCTGCAGGTGCCAGCCTATGCCACAGCTGTAGCAATGTGGGATCTGGGGCACACCTGTGATACCAGTTCCTTAAACCACTGAGAGAGGCCAGGGATCGAACTCACATCCTCATGGATTCTAGTCAGGTTTGTAACCTGCTGAGCCACAGTGGGAACTCCAAGGGTTGACGAATTTTTGATAGGTACTACAGTAGGATTTTGGAGGTAAGAGCAAGAAAAAGAAATTAGGAAATTTTTTCCGAGAAAAATAAAATAACAGAGAGGTCAATAACCTTGTAGTTTTGAGTCATTATCAGTTGCCATTATCGGATCTTCCCCCATGGTAAACAGCAATGATTATAAAAGGGTAAAAACTATTGGCTGTTTGATAAATCTTGCTAATTTTACATATGTGTCGTTCAGTATTATCTGATGAGGGCATAAATTGTATTTAATAGTGCTATTAAACCTGATCTGCTCACTAACGATAAAGATGCCTTGAATAGGGAAATTAATTAGCATATAAAGAAACCATTATCGTTATAATCTGTATTTTGCTAAAATATCTTCCCTGCAGTCCAAATCTCTCTTCCATTCTGTATATGAATAAACATAAGCACTACTGTTAGTCTTTACTGTGAAATGAAAGTGGCCATAACTATAAAGAGCTGAGGTCAGCTAAGGAAAAGATAGAAGCATTCATTTAGAATCTTTGCTTTTATCCAGGAAACAAAAAAACGGTCAGATTTTTACTGAGTGTACAGAAGCATGGTCTTCTACACAGATGAATTTTCTAGTGTTGTGGTTAGGTGCCAAGAAGTATTAAAAGAATAAAGTTTTATGATAATATATGAAGTTAGTTCAATTATGCTTTTGCATAAGCATTTATAAGATACTCACTATGTTTTCAGTGCATGAGGCTGTGAACTGAAGTTTAGCATTTGTCATCAGCCTCTACCTGGAGTAAAACCTGAGCCACTGCAGCTGCCGACCTGACCTGCAGCACCCAGTGAGCAGAGCTTAGGTGGAGACCAGGGGTGAGGCACTCTATGCTCTGGGAAAAGTGGAAGAACAGGGCTTCAGATAGCTAGCTATTTTTAGGAGAAGATTTTATGAGCCCAATTCTTGCATCTTATATCTAGGAAAACACTAAAATCCATCAGTGGTGACTAATGTCTGTGACTAGCAGTAACCTTCACGAGACCAGCAGCAAACCTCTGTAAAATGTGTGCCTGGCTGGATGCACACCCCCCACTTCACCTTTGTGACTTAGATCTTGATAGTCCCCCCTTGCCACTTTGGGACAGTAATTCAGAGCTATCTGAAATACTGCCTCCTGGGCTGAAGTTAAGTGAACAAAGATGTCACAGTCATCTGTGAGAATAGTGACTCCCAAGGGTGGGCCAATGAGCCCTGAGGGAACTCAGGATGGAGAGAAGACTGGTCCACAGCTGAGGCTCGTGTCAAAGGAGTGATTCTAGTAAGCCCAGATCTTTACATCTTCCCAAAGAAACTGGTTTCCTGTAAATCCTTTTCCGTAATTCTGGTTTTCTGTACATTGTTTGTTCCTAGTACCTTCCCTGTGTTGCAAAAACTCATAAATCCTAACTCCCCCCTCACCTCCTCAGAGAAGTTTCTAAGGCTACCTGAGATGCTGTCTCTTGGGCTTCACTCATAATTTTGTCGCAAATGAAACTTAACTGTCAACTTTCAGGTTGTGCATTATTTTTAGCTAAGGCACTAGAGATACAAAAGTAAAAGGCAGATACTGAAAACCTGATTTTTCTTGGGGATGTAAGTAAAGATAAATGATTACGGACAATTAAGTGGTAAGACAGAGGTTTTCACAACTGTAACCAAGCAGGGCCCTTGTCAGGCTCCTGGGCACACAAGACTTTCTGTGTCCTCCATTTCTTATTTTTAGGGAATTAGCTTCAGCCTCTATGATCTTCCCTGAGATCCAAAGGGCAGGTGCTAATCAGGGAAGGAAGAGGATGCAGAGACCAGGGAGGAGAAGTCAAGAGACAATAGGGCAGCCTTGGGGCATGGTCCTGGTTCCTCCTTAAGGAATATACATTAACAATATCTTTGAGCCTTACTGCAGAACAAATGGAAGGACTACTTGATGAAGCACTCTTCATTCCAGGAAGAAGGAGGAGGACCACCAGAACCAGTCCTGGGGCCACTAAATACCTGCTTTGAGAAACAATGCAAGCTTGCCTCTACCCTGATCCTTACCTATGGCTCTGTTTTCCAGTCTCCAAACTATAAAAACACCTCCTAATCCCTTTGGGGGTGGGGGTGGGGGCATAGTCTTTAAGGCATTAGCCTGCTGTGGCTTCCTTTGCCTAGCAAAGCAATAAAGCTGTCTTTTTTCTCATTCACCCAAAACTCTGCCTCAACATTTCTATTCAGCAACTGTAGACAGAGGCCAAGTTTCAGCAACAGAACCACAGGAGTGGTGCCTCATCTTGAATAGGAAGAAGAGAGCCATCAGCCAGGGCATTTGCTAGAGGAGGGGGAATTTGGAAGTTTGGAGACAAGAGAAAGAGACATCAGAATATTTCAGTTATAGTGACATATTATAGGTATATGATGCATGAGCAAAGAATAGTGAGAAAAGAGGATGGAGTGACTGATCATGGTCAGGTCACAGGGGAGCTCTATGCCATGGTGATAAATTGGTCTACTTTTCCTAAGGCAGTGAGGAGCCTTGGGAAGATCTTTAAAGGAGAATGACAGAATAAGGGTTTAGAAATACAGTCAGGACAATGTGTGAAAAAAAGATTAGGAGAGAACCAAGTTAAAATGATAAAGATAAATGTATAGCTTATTTCAGTGGTCCACATGAAGGGTTAGAAGGCCCAGCCTACTCCATTGGTGAAAGATTCAGAACCAAGACAAGAATGAAGTTAAAGAGGCCATTTCAATGGAACTATATTCTGTTAAAAAACAAAAGTTCAACTGAGGGAATAAAGATCTAATTGACTTTATTAGGTGATTCATGAACCAAGCAGCACCTAATCTAACCACTAGAAGGGCCTCTGAGGGGCTGCACAAAATGGAAAGTTTTTGTAAGAAGAAGGGTAGGGAAGGGAACTATTAGCAGAAGAAAAGAAAGGATTATTTTTGCACAGGATATCTTCTTTGAGGGGAAAAGGAAGGACAGGATTGGCAAGGGTTTTATCTTCTATGTGGTAAATTACGTGATTGGTGCCCACCGAAAATTCCACTCTGTTTGATTAAGGTTACATTCCTGGTGAAGGTTGAAACTGCAATTATGTTAGATATGAAGTCTAGGTATGGTATCATGGGCATTAGCACAAGGGATGCCATTTGGGGCTGTAATTTTTCTCTTTAGTAATTATCAGTGAGGACTGAAGAGCAACATGCAGGACAAGTGCATCCATGGAAATCTAAATTATAGTTTAGAGTACTGGGAATGGTATACCTGCAATAAATAGATATATAAATCCAAATGTTCCCTTTATTTCTCCCCTAAAGTCATTAATAAGAGAATTTGTTGAAGGCATGCCATACAAGGCACTATTCTGTTATATGCATGCTAAATGCTTAATCCTCCCAACAATAATATCAATACGGAATTGCTTTAATTTAAACTTGGACAAAGAAAACTGACAGAGATGAGTTAATTTCTATAATCACTCACGGTAGTAAATGGAGAAGCTTGGAACTAAACTCAAGCATTTTGGATATTGAGCCATTCTCTTATCCACTGCAGTATACTCCCTGCTCGTACAATTTTTCTTTTTCTTTTTTTGGCATATGGGAGTTCCCAGCCTAAGGGTCAGATTGGCACTATAGCTGCCTGCCTACGCCACAGCCACAGCAACTTGGGATCTGAGCAGCATCTTTGACCTACACTGCAAGTCACGGTAATGCTGGATCCCTGGCTCACTGAGCAAGGCCAGGGATAGAACCTGCATACTCAGAGATACTAGTTGGATTCATTGCTGCTGCACCACAATGGGAACTCCCCAATTTTTGATAACTATATTAAATATATTTCAGGGAAAATTTTGAGGAGGAAAAACATGATACTTGTGTCATCAGCACACAGGTAGTAATTCAAACCATAGAAAAGGAATGAGATTATATAAGAAGACTATAGCACAAAAAGTAAAAAGGCAGAAGAGGAAGACTTTGTAGAATACAAATGTTTATGAGATGAACAGAAGATGGAGAACCTGGAAAGAAGTTGGATAAAGAGAGATCCAATAAGAAAGTGTCAAAAAAAAAGAGTAAGTCTAGAAGCTAACTACATTAATGCTAGAGTTGAGTAGGATAAAATAAGGTTTCTGGTAATGGGGAACAATTAATGGCTTTTGTGATGGCAGTTTCAATAAAGAAATGAAAAACAACAACAATAAAATGTAATGGCATAAGCTGAAAAAGGAGAAGAAGAATTTGGAGAAAATAAAATAGTCTATTTTTTGAAGTGTGGTGGGATTGGAAAGAAGAACAATAGAAAATTTAAAACGATGTCTAAGGGGTTCCCTAGTGGCTCAGTGGGTTAAGGATCCAGCATTGTCACTGCTGTAGTGTGGGTTGGATCCCTGGTCTTAGGAACTTCCTTACGCTGTGGATGTGGCCAAAAAAGAAAAAAAAAAAAAGTAAACACCTACCAAGGAACTTAACATAACATGCAGAGAGAATGATTTTGGAAGATATTCTGAAAGGGAACAAAGAGAAGTAGAAGATATGAAAAGGGGAGAAGTCAAAATGATGGATTGACATTTCAGAGGTGATGAGAGCAAATACAAACCAAAGCACACATAGACATATCTCTCTTTAATGGAGCAGGGAGGAATCAAATCTCCTACTGAAATTGGAAGGAATAAGATAAGAACAATTTGGTCACAGACTAGACTAATGAGGAAAATGGTAGATCAGGGGGCTAGAAAATGTTAGCAAGGCTCTGATGGAGCTGTTTTAGGAATGAGAGAAGCTGACCTGTGACACATACAAACACCTTCAATTAGTAACAAGATCTTGTTGAACCTACAGGCCACATTTGTGAAAGAAGAAAATTGCTATTTTGGATGATTTCTACCCAAAGAGTGACAAGGGGCAGAGTTGGTGATGGTATTAGCTGGTGAAAGGAGTAAAAGATAGATCATGAGAATTAAACTTGCACATAAGACACTGGATATACTAATAAGGTAGGAGGGCAAATCTGAAAGCTAGAACGTGGTCGAGCTTGGATGATGATGATAATGAGGGTGCAGTGACGGAAATTAGTGTTAAAAGACTAGAGATAAAGAGCTATAATATGAAAACGGAAAAAATGATTGTGTTAAGTTTGCACATGGACCATTTGTACACATGGTGAAATCATGTGAGAGGAGCCCAGAGATTGGAATCATCAGAGTTAAAAGGGGATAAGCTGGAAGACTGGGAGATGAAGAGGGTGAAAAGTGATACTGGATAGGCTGGCCAGGTACCTGGAACTTTCAAAGATGGAAGACGTGATACAGGATGAAAGCAGGAGAGGAAAGGTATGGAAAAGTCAATCCCCAGTTATTTCTGCACTAAGTAGAGAGTGGTAGATGAACATTCCACAAGAATGAAGGAACAGATGAATATTAGAAGAAATTTAGATTTTAGTTAAAGACAAGAGATTACTGGAGAATGTTATTGAGGATGTTTGTGGGTTATGTCCATGGAATGGAGATTCTGTAAAAAATTAGTGGGGAATTTGAGCCTAGGAAGAGAAAGAAAACGCTGAAACACTTGGAAGTCAGACATAGCCAGATATCAATTACCCCGGATCTGGTTTCTACTTTGAGCAGTCACCAAGAAACTAATGAGACGCAAACATCTAGTACATGGTGGGGTTTTTCAGTCTAATGTTCTCATTAATATTTTTCAAGTACCGGGGGGACTTCAGCCTGGAGTTTTTAGGTAGCTGGCACAATATACACTCTGCAAACTTTACCGAGAACAGCAAAAGAAATATTATTAGCAAATTGTTATGATCTCTCCAAAGAAGATCCTGGTCCTTGAGGGCAAAGTTAGCTATTTGTTTAGTAGTTCATCTGAATGAGAAATAACTCCTTCAGGGCTTCAGTGGAATATCAGTTTCTCTATAGAGAGTTCGCTAGAGCAAGGTTTGATTCTGCTGTGAAAGAGGTCTAATCATTCCACTATGAAGACCAGCAGCCTCCAATAGAGAAGAGAAATCAATCCTGTAGCCCCTCAGCCCTTATTTACATGGCCTTAAGCTTCTGGAAAAGCTATTCAGAGTCAGAAAAACCAATTTTTACATAAAAGCAAAAAGATGGGTGTTGGTTAAAGGAAAATTTGTTGGAAAATCTGACCTAGAGATGGATACCCAACTTTTTCTAGAAATGGCTGTAAATGTCATATTTAGGCACCTGTACATGACATACTTATGGAATCTAACAGAGAAAATAGTCTGTGGTTTACTGTATTGGACATAATAGAGGCTCTACAGGAAAGCAAAGCTGGATGAACCCTCACAAGTGTGACCTATTTGCTCACTGATACAAGAACATTTATATAGCATCTTGAATTTTTTGGTAACATGTAAAATGGGGGTAATAAAATTATGCTGAGAAAGATGTCTATCAGTCTGCTTGAAATATTATAGGACTCAGTGCATTTTAAATATCCTCTAAAACTGGATTGCAGGAGTTCTCTGGTGGCCTAGCAGTTAAGCAGCATTGTCACTGTTGTGGTATGGGTTCAATCCCTGGCCCAGGAGCTTCCACTGCTGCAGGTGTGGCAAAAAAATTAAAAACCCAAAAGAACTCCTCCAAACCAAAAAGAAAATAACGTTGTATTGCAAAATAACCAATAATATATAGTTTAACATGAAGTAATATCATGATGCACTAATAAAACATACCACATTTTTTATAGTGTCTCCTTTTTATGTGTGTGATAAACTAAAAATTTGAATACTCACTTTCATTGTTAGCTTATTCTTTAGAAGGACTTCTTCAGGAAGATTTTGACAAAGTTCTTTGATGACATTTTTGAGGAATTGATCAATTAGGGATGCTGATGTTTTTCTCCTACTTAAATAATAACTTGGAAATAATTATAGGTTCACAGGAACTTGCAAAGGTAGTATAGTGAAGTTCTGTGTAACTTTTATCCAGGTTCCTCCAGTGGTTCCATCTTACATAATTATAGTACAGTATCAAAACGGAGAAAACGACGTTGGTACAACAGGTGTATATAGATCTATCCCATTTTATCCTAAGTGTAGATTCATGCAACCACCACAGTAATCAAGATATACATCCACTGCATCAGCACAAAGATCACCTTGTGTAACCTCTTTATTTGTCAAATCCCACCCTTACTATCCTCACATCCTGAGAACCACTAATATGTTTTCCATCTCCACATTGTTATCATTTTGAGAATGTTACATCAATGGAAAAATATAGTTTGGGCCTTCTGAGACTGATTCTTTTGCTGAGCATAATGGCCTTGAGATACATCCAAGTAGTTGCACATACCAGTAATTCACTGTTTTTTTTTTTTTTTTTGTGCTGAGTAATATCCTATGGTATAAATGTACCACCATTTATTAAACCATTTATTAAGGGACATTTTGGTTGTTTCCAGTTTCTGGCTATTACAAATAAAGCTGCTATAAACAATTGTATAAAGGTTTTGTGGGGATATACGTTTCTACTTTCTGGACAAATACCCAAGAGTGCAATCAGTGCGTTGTAAGGCAAGTGTGTTCTGTGAGTGCGTATTCATGTGTTTCAAGAAATTGACAAACTATTTTCCAGAGTAGTTATATCACTTTATATCCTCACAAGAAATGTATAAAAAATTTGGTTTTCCTGCATCCTTGCCAGCATTTGACATTGTAACTATTTTTTATTTTTAGTCATCCTGAGAGGTATATAGTAATATCTCTTCATAGTTTTATTTGCACTTCCCTGATGACTAATGCTATTTAATACCTTTTCATCTGCTTGACTATTTTGTAATTGGATTGTTTGTTATTTTCTATTTTTGAGTTTTGAATGCTCTTTATATATTTTCATAAAAGAGGTTTTCATCAGATATGGGGTTGACAAATACTTCTCTTAGCTTTTTTTATTATTATTTTATTCTTTCAGTAACTCTAATTTTTTTTATTTAAATAAGATCTTTTGCAGAGCAAAGTATTTTAATTCTGATGATGTACAAATTAATGATATTCTTTTTATAGATTGTGGATTTAGATACCATGCACTTCCTATGTTTCTTTAATGAATTGAGAACAAGGTATTCATTTTTTGATACAGGACAACTTCCATAAAATCTGCTAAGCAATGTGTATTTTATCATCATTTGTAAAAGTGCAACATCCTCTCAGTATTGGGAAATTGGTTCTAGAACCTTCTGTGGATACCCAAATCTGAGGATGCTCAAATCCCACAGTTGGCCATCAGTGTCTTTGGATTCTGCATCAGCAGATTCAACCAGCTGTGGATCATAAGCGTAGAACATGATCTACAGTCAGCTGAATCTGAGGATGCAGAACCACAGACAAGAATAACTGACTATATATTATTTTTTTTTTTGTCTTTTTGTCTTTTTAGGGCCACGCCCACAGCATATGGAAGTTCCCAGGCTAGGGGTCTAATCAGAGCTATAGCTGCTGGCCTACACCACACCCACACCAACACCAGATCTGAGCCATGTCTGCAACCTACACCACAGCTTATGGCAACGCCAGATCCTTAACCCACTGATCGAGGCCAGGGATTGAACCTGCAACTCATGGTTCCTAGTCAGATTAGTTTCCGCTGTGCCATGATGGGAACTCCCAATGTTAATTTTTTAAAATTCAAATTGCCATACTAACAGCAATAAAGATGCTAGCTCCTATTTTTGACCATCAACCACATAGGAGGCCAGTGATTTAGAATAATCCATGGAGTATTACATTTGATATTTGCAGCAATTCTATAGATTATGTACTATTATTTATTCCCAATGTCAATAACTAAAGCTTAGAAGGTTTAAATACATTAAATACTTTAACCACAATGCTAAGTGTCACATCTAGTTTTGCCTTGATTTGTACATACATAGTCTATGACAAAGCACAGCTCTGCCTATTGCCCTTGCTGCTCTTCTATTTTATTTGTAAGCCTAAATGCCCTGAAAACCCTTTTGGTTTGGTAACAACCTAGAATTTCAGAGATTTTTGTCCTACAAATTTATTTGATTCCACTGGTATGTTATTTAAAACAAATGGATTTTTTTTTTTTTTTAGTTTGTATAATGATTTTTTTTCCATTATAGCTGGTTTACTGTGTCTATCAATTTTCCACTGTACAACATGGTGACACAGTTATACATACATGTATACATTCTTTTTTCTCACATTATTATGCTCCATCATAAGTGACTAGACATAGTTCCCAGTGCTGCACAGCAGGATCTCATTGCTAATCCATTCCAAAGGCAATAGTCTGCATCTGTTAATCCCAAGCTCCTCATCCATCCCACTCCCTCCCCCTCCCCCCCCCTTGGCAACCACAAGTCTATTCTCCAAGTTCATGATTTTCTTTTCTGTGGAAAGGTTCATTTGTGCCATATACTAGATTCCAGACATAAGTGATATCAAGAAAATAAAAAGACAACTTACAGAATGGGAGAAAATAGTTTCAAATGATGCAACTGACAAGGGCTTAATCTCTAAAATATACAAACAATTTACGCAAATCAACAGCAAAAAAGCGAACAACCCAATTGAAAAATGGGCAAAAGACCTGAATAGACATTTCTCCAAGGAAGATATACAGAGCACAAGCACAGGAAAAAATGCTCAGCATCACTGGTTATTAGAGAAATGCAAAACAAATGGATTGTCAAAATAAATAATTGGATATAGCGAATTTATGACTGCATTAGGATTCACTCTTTGAAGAAATAAATGTAATGGTCTGGCATACAGTTGCAGAGACATGGTTAAAAACAATCACATGAACTAAAAACCATGAATTCCCTTCCCATTATGTTCTTAAGGCTAGACTTTTGTTTAATTTTTCAAAAAATGCTTTCTAATTTTTTTTTCCCATGAGAGGAATAAGCTATCAATAAGAGTATTCATAATAATTACTGGAATCATTAATTTCTTATATTTTCGTTCAAAAAAACTTTCAACACAATTCATTCTACTTAATTTGTTGAGTTTTAACACGAAAAGGAAATTGAAAAAAATATTATAATTCTTATTTGTTATTTTTCTAGCTGACCTGTTCCAGCAAAACAGAAATAACAAAATCCTATTTACAGAAAAGTAAAAAGGAAATAAAGTAAAACAAATCGTCTTCCTCATGACATAGTTTTCCTAAAACTGGATAGAAATAATGACTAAGTATTCCCTTTTTTTTTAATGCCTTTTTTTTATACCTCAGATTCTACTGTATATTAATTACTCAATTATATGTTAATTTTATGTCAGAATTTTCTTACAGCTTTTCTTCTACCCCATTGGATTTTCCACCACCCAGTCACCTAGAACCAAATTCTGGGTCCCGAGTGATTTCTGCAACATTGAGGAGGTCTAATTGAATGCAGCCTTAATCACTGGCAAGAATCCATATCTGATTTGTGAGTGTATTTGACAAAGTGAAATGAAACCTTTATATATTCGTTATTACACGCCTTGAAAATAACGGAAGCTCTAAGTAGCCATCAATACTTTCCTTGGGCCTCCTCCTGGGAAATGTGCAATTGGTGAAGATCAATGTAAAAGACATCTTTTTACTTTCCCAAATTTTATCTTTTGAGATGGTTTTCAATGTGATTTTTTTACTAACATTTCTTCCCCATCTGCCCTCTAATGATTGGCCCTTTCTCATGTGGTCTGTAATTGCTCATCTTTATTAGATAAATTACCAAGATACATATGTATTTATTTGGGGTACCCTAAAATTTTCTCTTTGCACTTTGACATTTATTGAAAACCTACTACACTCAGTAATTTACTTCAAAAACAAACACACCATTTATAGAGCTCCTAAGGCAAGGGATTTAATCTACTAAATGACATAGAAAGGTAACCACAATTCTTGTCATTTTATCGATTAGAAAGTTACACTTCTAAGAGATTAAGTATCTTACCATAAGGAAGTAAAGAAGAACATGGAATTTCAGCTGGATCTGACTTAAAGCCTCGTGTCCTTTCACTTCACCATGCTGCTTGGGCTTGATAAATCACTTTTAATTAGATAAATCAGAGCACTCTTTGTGGTACTGTGGCCGCTTAATGAATTTCCCCTTCTGAAGGGTGGGTTGAACTTTATGATTCTTTTTTTCTTTTTTTTTTTAAGTAAAACATGGAAGAAGTGATGGGCTGTCACTTCTAATACCTGTTTAAAAAAGAGACTGTGGCTCTTGTTTTGGATATTCTCTCTCACTGTCTCTTGAATTACATGCTTCTGGAAGAAACCAGTTCCTTACCATGAGGCAGCCCGATGGAGACACAAGAGTAAACTTAGAAGGGAGATATTTTGAGACTTGTCAACAAACAACTGAGTGAGCTCAGAAGCAGGACTTCTTGAATTGATGGCAGTACCAGCTGTATCTTTACTGGGGCCTCTTGAGAGACCCTAAATCAGAACCATCCAGGTGAACTAGTCACAGTTCCTGACCACTGACACTGAGATAATAAATACATTATTTTCAGTTTTTAAGTTTGAGATAATTTTTGTGTGGTATTAACTATAACACTTGACTCAAAAATACATATTGAGTAAATGAATGAAGGAAGAAAGGAAGGAATGCCAATTTATTTGAGTACTGTATCTCTCATTCTGACAGCTATTACATGAGAAAAAGAAGTGATTCATCAAAGAGAATTGCAATTAGGAAGTAGTATTATCTAACCTTATACAAGTATAACAAAAGTAATTGCCCAGAGAATAGGATTAGATTTAAAATCAAGAAAAGGTTTTAAGCAGAAATGATTTTAGATAGGTTTTTCAAGGAAGGGTTTCACACTCAGCCTCTCATCTATCCAAGATGGCTTAAGCCTGCTGCCTGAGGGCTGAATTAGATGAGGTGCCTTTCACCCTTTGATATTATGATAATTAGCACTTATTGAGCCCCCCCCCCATGGGGTATATGTCCCATCCTAGGTGCTACTCGAAACCTAGTTTAAACATGATCCTTTTGATTTGAGATAGAGAATGCTCCACACATATGAATTAAAAAAAAAAAATCTTTCCAACTCATTTAATTTGTGACCTCTTTGCTTTTCTTAAATTATACCACAAACTGTCGGTACAACACATTTGGCAATCACTCATGTACTGGCTTGTGACATTTCTAAAACTGTTGTTTCATTGATATTTAATTCTTCATGTAAAGATACCTTCCAGACTCATTATTTCTTAATGTACCTCTCTGCATTTTTAACCATGCCAAGCTATGCAGTCAAATTTGCAGGCAGTTAATTCTAAATATTTGATACAGTGACCTCACAAAATATCACCTTGCTATCATACTCTAGCCATGATATGTGTCTGCACAATATATCTTTGAAGCCCAGGTCTCCCGTTCATACTCTTCACTACTCTTTCTGTTGCACTCACCTACAGACTTCTAGGTCACTCTTCCTAGAAGATTCTGACTCATGGTTCATTGTCATGGTTCTCCATGATTTTAATACCATGCTGTTGAGGAAATATAATAAAAAAAAAAAACTTTTCTCAATGTAGGAAACCTCTTTACAAAGGTAGCAGAAAGAAACAACATGTTTTATTACTGAATAAGTATTAAACCAGAATGTGCTGTGCATCACAGGCCATCTGCTAAGAGATTGCAAGACAGAAAGACACGTCACTCTTTCAATAGCCAAACAGGTACAACCCATTACATACGTGTTTGCAAGATCAACAATAACTAGTCTTCAGGTGAGAGGACTTAAAGGCACTATTTATTTTCACACATGGTTCACCCCGAATTCACCTGGTAGTTGGGGTGACCAGCAGTATTAGCTAATGGACTTTATCCAGAGGAAAAACAAGCTTCTCCTATCTTTATGAAAGGAGATAATTTTATAACACAAAGTGAATGCCCATTAAAGCTAGGCTGCTAACTCCCACAGATATTTACGTTTCAAAGAGATGGCTCCTGGGTCTTTGAGAAAGGCATTCCTGAATCATTAAACTGCCAAGAGGCTTGTGCATTTTCTGAAAAGATTTAGATACATTTCCAAGAGACAGAGAAAGAACGTACAGTTATAAATATCCTAAAGTATCTACTCTAAGAAAAGGCAGAGGGGAGACATCTCTTATTTTCAACATGGAGACTTAAGTCTTTCTAATTTTCATTGGCACTCACAGTGCATTTAATTTTTTCAAAACCCAGAATTCTCTCAGCATGTCCAATTACCTCAGCTATCTACTCCTGGAGTTATTGCTTAAATCTCCCACTTACCTAACTGTAAACCTTACGTGACTTTAATATCAAGCATTCCTTCCCCCCACACCACACTCCATTTTCGAACTCATGGTCTGAGAGTACTCCAGTTGCAAAGCATCTTTGTGTCCAGCTGGACTTAGGATCCACTGGTCTTACACTAGTTCACCATCCTCCATCCCTGTTACACCCCCACCTTCCTGACTATCAAGCTTTGGTTCCACGGCTTTTCATTAGGACCATTCCAATGCACACATTCTTTTGGTATTTAGTTTTTATCAAAGTGTAATTGATTTACAATGTTGTGCCAATTTCTGCTGTACAGCAGAGTGAGCCAGTCCTTATATTCCTTATATCCCTTTCTTAATATATATAACATATATATTATATATATTATATATGTAAGTATATATTTCCTTTAATATATATAAACATATATTTCCTTTAATGTATATATTAAACATACATATATTTCCTTTCTTATATTATCTTCCATCATGGTCTATCCCAAGAGACTGGATATAATTCCCTGTGCTATATAATAGGACCTCACTGCTTATTCATTTTAAATATAATAGTTTGTATCTACTAACCCCAAATACCCAGTCCATCTCAGAATGCATATATTCTTAAATTTTTCATTCTCCCTCTTCTATAAAGACAAGGGTCAGTACTGTAGAAGTTCAACCTTCTGCTCTTCTCTTCACGTGAATTCAAGGCAGCTGAACGTGGTAGGAGAGAAACATAACCATGCCGACTGGTCTCACTTTAACTACATGCATCTAATCCAGTCAATCTCCTTCTTTCTGAGGCAAGCATTTCACCCTTTCTTTTCCCTCCTTCAAGCACTTTCCCCATCTTCCATCCATCTTTTCCTGTTTCAATAAGGAAATGGAAGTGATAAGAAAAGGGCCGTATGTTCTCATATCTGCTTACCCACCTCCATCTGTACAAATGTTTCAAGGTTCCTTAGAGATCGATGGTCATGAAATTAAAGTGAGACCAGCAAGCATGACTATGTCTTTCTCTCCTGCCTCGTTCTGGTTCTGTGAAAGAGCTCTCAGTGTTCTTTTTAAAGGACATGCTCTTGATTTGTCCAGTAAACCGATTTCCTCTTGCCTGGTCAATAACATCAATCTAGTAACTTTCTCTTTTTTATATTTATGTCAGCATTTAAGCTCGCTGCAATAAATGTCTATCTTTAAAAATTAGGGCAGGAGTTCCCGTCGTGGTGCAGTGGTTAACGAATCCGACTGGTAACCATGAGGTTGAGGGTTCGATCCCTGCCCTTGTGCAGTGGGTTGACGATCCGGTGTTGCCGTGAGCTGTGGCGTAGGTTGCAGACGCAGCTCGGATCCCGCGTTGCTGTGGCTCTGGTGTAGGCTGGCAGCTGCAGCTCCGATTCGACCCCTAGCCTGGGAACCTCCATATGCCGCGGGAGCGGCCCTAGAAATGGCAAAAAGACAAAAAAAAAAAAAAAAAATTAGGGCAATATATCCCCCTGAAGCCACAAACCCCTATACATCTCTCTTTAACCAACATACTCTTGAGTTCTCTCCAATTTTTGATTTCCAGTAAGTTAAACATTTTGAGTTATCTATTTTTGTTGTCTGCCATTCCTCGCATCTTTTTTCTTCCCCAAGTAAATCTCCAATATTTTTTCCTTTTCACCATTCTAAACAATACTTGTCAAGGTTATCAATGACCTCACTTTTAGCAATTAGTTTCTGGAATGATGTACCTGTAGGTCTTTCTGTGATTAAAATCTACCAAGGTCTTGCCATCTTATTCAAAACTAAAGCAAAAAACTTAATGACCTACAAGGCCCTGCATAGTAAAAATTGTCTCAGATTCCTCACTTATATACACACTGACCAGAATCCTGACTTTTTTTTTTTTCTGCCTCCACCCTCTGCTACTCTCTCACTCTCTTCATTCTGGCCACAATGACTTCTGCCATCATCTACCCACATTAGAATGGAAATACTACAGAGAAGAAATGTTAGCTGATTGTGGCCAGAATGGAGTGTGTATACACACACACACACACACACACACACTCACACACATTTTTCCTTACACATATTGATTAAGCTCCTGTATTAGGACTTCTGCCTTTGCTATCCTTTCTGTCTAGAATATTCTTCTACATATCTATATTATCATAGCATATTTCCCAAAGGCTTCTGCTTAAATTTTATCTTAACAGCTCTTAAATATTCTAAATAAAAACAATTATTTTCCATTTCCCCTCCCTGGTACTCCTGCTCCCCTTTTCCTGAATTATCACCCCCTGATACTTCCTTACATGTCTCCTGCCATCAACTACCCACATTAGAATGGAAATACTACAGAGAAGAAATGTTGGCTTTTTTCTTTTTCTCCTGTTCTGTCTTCCTCTAAAACACTTCCTGGCGTCGAGTGGGTTACTCATCAATTGTTCAATGAGTTGATGAAAAACCATTCTTGTTACTATCTTGTACTCTACATTATATTAATTATTTTTCTTTCTCAATCAAATACACAATGATTGTTTTTAGGAATCTCTAGGCTTCTTTCCATTAATAGGGAAATATTTGCTTATCAACCCTTCAGAATCTGTAAGCTGTATTGAGGGCAGTCATTACTTTATATTTTTCATTATGTCTCACATTATCTGTCACTAGCTTTTCATTTAATGTATACTCACATATTAAGTAAAATAGAACATAGTAACTGTGATTTTAATTGCCTTTTTAGTGAAAATATGCCTAGAAAATCAGCAGATCATTCCTTAAAACATCACTTTTCTGTATTTCCCAAAGTCAAGCACAATAGTGGCTCTATTAACACATTTTTATGCTGATTAAAATCTTCCTTGATTAAACCCACTCTTTCCTCTTCAAAATTATACTGCCCCTTATTTTTCAAAATTCTTATTGGAATCTAATCAAGCTACTTTCCTCTATGTCCATGTGCCATGCCAGCCAACGCCACGGCTCTGTGTATTCCCACAACTCAAGAATTAATCCTCTCTTATACTAGCTCATGTTTCTCTGTATTTTCAAAGTCTAGGCTAACTTCAAATATTTCTGTGACTATACTAGACTACACCCATCCCACTCTTCTTCAACTACCAATTACCCAGTATTCCTGCAGCAATAATACTTGACTTTGTTTTTTTTTTTTCCTGCAATTGTAGAATATTACAGAAAAAAACAAATCTTAATTCTACAAATGGAACATCACCATGTTGTACCTTTCCACTGGACCTTAATAGTATCATGCTAAATAATTTGACTAAGTTATCATGAAAGTGCTCTAGCTAAATTATGATAATTGGTTATACGGTAATTCAAAATGAAGTGTATTCCATTAACATATAAACTAATTTTGATTGAGAATTTTCATGATTCAAAAATTTAGCTAAGAGCAACAAATAGGGAAAAAATGGGAACTAAATCCGCCCCTCCCCTTTGCCCCCAAATTAAGCCAGAGATTTCTCCTAGGAGAACCGACAAACTTGTTATGTGACATTTACTTGATCATTCATTTCCTTCTGCAAGCAGATTAGACATTTGTAAACAAGTTAAGTAAGGGTTATGGGATTTTTGGTTTTATGGGGCATACTGAAGAATTTCCCCATTTTCCTCATGGAGGATAAGAAGAATGATCCTTTCCAAACCCAGCTGTTGAGGGATAGAAGGAATGCATAAAATGGAGAGACAAGTATTTCATCTCAAATCTCATAAGACCAGACGTGCTGTGGCAGTGAGAATGTAAGGATATTTGAAGAAGCTTAATATTGAATTCTGGAACTTGGGTAGTATGTTTTTGCCTAGAGGATTCTCAACTTGAGAGGTACAGAACTTCTACTGATGGCTGGTTGAGGACAAAGGGTAATGGACTCCCCCCTTTTAGCACAGCAAGGATAGGTGTGTTCCCTTTGGCCAGGTGGACAAAGCAGGCATTACCTAGGGTTGGGTCCAAAAGAGGTGAGAGGAGTCAGGCTTAAGGAGAATTATAGGAAGCCAGATAAAAGCAGGGCACTCTTAAAGGGGTCTTTTGTATTGCAGAAGCCCTCATGGGGACTTTTGAAAAAACCAATACCTGAATTTCATGAAAAAGACACATTTAAATGAACACTACAAAAGGAACAATGGCAGTCAGCTGTTGATACCTAAGTGACAACTTCACAAGGGAAGGAACTAAGAAAATATTATTTTGAGTGAGTAGTTTGATTTACTGAACCTGTTTTGATAGTTTTAATATATCTACAAATTTGCCCAGTGCAAAGTGATTTTTAGCACAGCATGAAAGTAGTTAAAGCCACCACTTTATTTTCACATTAGAAAAGGTTGATGCAAGACTAACACACATAAGAAGAAAATATTCTGTAAGTATTAGAAACTAGAAAAATGACTTTCTATAATATATAAAACTCAAATAATGCTTGTATATTTTATATATTTGTATTTTTATTTATAAGATTAAAAGGTATATACTAAATTTAAAAGGAAGAAAAAAACACAAAAAACTGATTACCAAAATAACAGCTCTTTAGTAATCATACAATTGTATAGTACATATAATCCTAGAGTAATAACATAAAGTGATTTTGTAATAAACTATAATAACATACAAAAGGTTGATGGTATCTAAACTGAATCATAAATGATCCTTAATTTAATAATTGGCTTGCTATTCTCTCAAATATAAATTGCCTATGTAGGTTTGATTAAAGTTTGATTACTTTCAGATGGTTATTCTTGACACTGATCTAAATTGGGATAGACTCTAGCCAAGATTTTACCAAGAAAGGGGAAAAATAAGTTCAAAAGAGAAAATGAGTAGAAGCAATCCATTTTCCCCATCATCACGTACTGACTCATATGAAAACCGGTCCTTAGAAAGTAACTCATCTTGACAATGAGTAGTGAATTCCAGAATTTACATTCTTACTTATTCCGGAATGTTTTCACTTTGATCATCTCACTTTATTTGCTGAAATTAAAATTTGAGGCCCAAGGAAACTAAAGAATAACATTTTCTGGTGGCTGCCATTCTTTCCAGACTGATTAAATCTATAGCTAACTATTTCAGGATGAGTTTCACTACTACCTTTAAGCAATTAATTGGATTCTTGATGCCCACTCTTCTCTGAGAGAACAAAGATTTCACTTTTTGTCACATCCTCCTACTAAAGAAGTAATGCATCTCTCAGAGATGTTTTGTCTGCAGGAGGATGTACCGTCTCCTGGCTATTTTCCCGGTCTCAAACCATACATAAACATGAAATACTTAGACCCACAATGGTCCAGACTTCCTTATATGCTAGAAAGTCAGCCAAAGACTGTGCTAATATTCCTATCATGGTCTGTCACTGCCTTGTTTAATATTGGATCAAAGGCTGCTGAAGTACCTAGAATAGATTAACTATTTTGTCTTCTGCCATCACAAATACCACTTGGCTCTAAGCACAGTTTTTTTGGAATGTAGTAATTTAAATCTCTCTCTCTGTCATCTTTCATTACAGCTTTTAACTGCCAAGATTCTATACATTTTTTTAGGTTATTGGTATCTTCCTACATGGTCTCCGCTGGGGCTCAAACATGGAATTTTCTTAGAAAAACCTTACCGCTTTGATCCTACATTTTCATCAGGCATGTGGGCATTGGGCACACATCACCAATTCCATGTTATAATTTTTTTTTTTTTTTTTTTTTTTACCAAAAGTAAGCAACAAGCAACAGTTCAAGCTTAAGATACACTGTTATCTGATTTTTTGAAAAGATTTAAAATACCTCCTCTCTCTATATATATATTGAAACATCTCCGCCTGGATTAAAAAAATATGACAGCATGCAAGGATGACTGCACAAGACTGAATGGGGCAATAGCAGAATGGTCAGATTGAATCAGAAAATGGTCCTGACAAATTTCCATCAATACTAACTTAATCAGGCGGACCCTGGAGGTCTCTGAACAAGCACACTGATGTCAAAAGTGCTTAGCCATTTCAAAAGCACAGGAGGAACTCTTTATGATGGCTTCTCCCTATTCAGGCTTAGTGTTCAGCTTCTCCAATGAAAACTTCTTTATATGTCCATAGACTTAAATATCTTTCTCAAAAGCACCAGGAAGTAGAAGTTTATCATTTGGAAAATAGATGAAGAACTTGAAGCCTATGGTTTAATTTTGAATGCAGCCTCTTAGAGGGATGGGAGGACTTACAACAGGCCTTCAGGAGAATAATTTTAGAACCGTTATTCCTGGGAGTTCCTGTCGTGGCTCAATGGTTAAGGAACCAGACTAGTATCCATGAGGACATGGGTTCGATCCCTGGCCTCGCTCAGTGGGTTACAGGATCCCGTGTTGCCACGAGCTGTGGTGTAGGTCGCAGACGCAGCTTGGATCCTGCGTTGTTGTGGCTGTGGTGTAGGCCGGCAGCTACAGCTCCAATTTAACCCCTAGCCTGGGAACCTCCATATACTGTGGGTGTGGTTCTAAAAAGACAAAAAAAAAAAAAAAAAAAAAGGCAAAAAAGCCCCATTATTCTCAAGCATACAAGCTCTAGATAGGAAGCCCAGAAGCTTGATTAAATTAGATATTGTTAGGGAAGATGGAAAGGATGGCATTCCTACCTTTCGAGCTGAAGTTAATAATAGCAGGCTAGGACTCAAGGACCCAGCAGTAAACAAGGAGACAAATAGGTAAGTGGCCTGGCCTTTGATCTTTCTGAATAAGCGCTTTGGGGCTGCCTCAGTTTACGCTGTGCACACTCACCTGTCTTGCCCTCCTAGATCCTAGAGAAGATATAATCTTTCAAGTATTTGAAAGGGTGGTCTGGGGTAGGGATGACAGGAAACCACATTTTGCCTTCTTCTGCATTCTGGTGCCCAGAACAAAGGAGATACTCAGAAAATGGCTCACAGAAGAAAAAGAACTATTTCCAGCTTCAGTTTTCAAGTATATTAACAGCTCAGTAAGAACAGATTTTCTGTATCATGTAAACTGAAAATACTAATGGTCATATTTTATGGGTCATTTCAAGAACTAAAAGGAATAATGCATATTAGTGCATTTTAATTCTAAAGCTTAAAAGATACATAAATGGTAATATATTTGAAAGATATCTTCAGGTAACAATATTTTAAAAATTACTATGGATTTTTCTAAAGTGCCCTTTCTCTCAAATGGTCTCTTAAAATTGTTTGAAATGTAACATTTGTTTGGTTGTTTTCTTTTTAACAGATTTACAGATGAAGAAAATACTTATAAGAACCTCAAATTGAAATCAAGGTCTCTCACTTTGTAACTGAAAGTTTAATAATTTTGTTATATTTTGGTATTTATTAATAATTAAAATCTACATCTTCATCATCATGCATTTTTTTTTTTCTACGCAAAGACAATCAAGTATTAGGATCATTGAACATCGACTTCTTAGCAACTGTAAGATACCCTTCAATGGTGAGTCAGGGCGATCAATCATTTATCATGTACCATTGAAGAAACCTATAAATGAATTTAAGGAAAAAAGTTAGGTCAATCAATCTTGGAGGGAGATGGGTTTTATAATGAAATAGTTCTTCACAGTAATGTCTACAATTTGGATACAAAGTTAATGATCACAATTAATTCCACAAAATCCATCTTAAGATCCTTAAGATTTGCTTGGGGATGAGGGGCATAAAGCAGGAACATATTTCATTGGTGACATAACAGCATTTAAGCTTGTACTGCTTGTTCCTCAAAAGCACCTCTCTCCTCTCAAGCTTGGAGGGATTCTTTTCTTGCCTAAATACGAGTGGGGGCAAAGAGAAGAGGGCAGCAGCTTAAATTTGTCTTTTTTTATTAATTTTTTTTTGGGGGGGGACCATACCCACAGGTATGCAGAAGTTCCTGAGCCAGGGATCAAACCCACACTACAGCTGCAACCTGAGCCAGAGTGGTGACAATGCGGGATCCTTAACCTGCTGAGCCACCAGGAAGCTCCCCTAATTTTCTTTTCAAATATACTGTCTATGTCATGATTCTTTTCTTCTTATTCAAGAAGAAGCTCTCTCAAATCAAAAGTTGGTGGGGGAAAAGCATTTTTTTTTTTCTGCTTTCTGCCACTAAATCCTCTTTTTAAGATGTCAAATAGCCTAGTTCCTTCATGAACAGAAAGAAGGCCAACTTAAGAGACATGAAAAAAAAAGTCGTATTTTTAAAATATTATTTATCTATACCTGAAATTGAAACTGGGGGAAAAAATCTGATGAAGTTTTATTCTCAAGAAATGCTCACTGAGTTGAATTACAACATACATGATATACATTTTAGAATAAAATCTATTTTAAAAGATCCTTTGTGGTTGATATCACAAGGCATCGATATGTTCCTTCTTCTAAATTTATTAAATAAGAGTGAATATAAAGGTTCCTATAACAAGTATGGATTTTGTTCACCAAATTATAAAGTCAGTAAGGAACTCATAAATTTCAGAGCATAAATTACTACTGCTGAAGGCTACCTTTGCCTAATATTTTTCCTTTAAGGAAGATTTAATTCCACTTACTGAGTGTAAGTATTTCATGCACAAGAACTTGGAATGTCTTTTTTTGTATATTCTGAATGCCAATTACTTACAACTATTCTCCTGTGTGAAAAATAAAAATAAATAAGCCGAGATTAAAGTATAAAAAATGTTTTGGATTAATTATTATCACAAAAATGTGAGCATATACATATTTCAGAGCAAGTACATATTTCTTTCTGACTTTTATTTAGATTTTAAAGTTATTTTTAAAATCAGCATATCCATATGCAAAATGCCTGAATGTACATATTTGTGTATTGTAGTAAATTTATCATTTCACCTTGAAACTATTATATGACTTAATATATGACTTTCCCAGTAACAAAGTGCCACAGAATGCATGGCTTAGAACAGCAGGAGTTTACTATCTCACCATTCTGGAGGCTAGATGTTCAAAACTGAGTTGGTTGGGTTGGGATTTGTTTCACATCTCTGTCCTTGTCTGTGGTTAGCATCTCCCTCTGTGTCTATTCACATGTCTTCCCTCTAGGATGTCTGTCTCTATGTCCAATTTTTCCTTTTTAGATGGATACCAGTAACATTGGATTATGGCTTATCCTAATGACTTCATTTTAACTAACTTTATCTTCGATTACCTTAATTCCAAATAAGGTCACATTCTGAGGTACTAGGGGTTAAGATACTGACCAATGAATTTTGGGGGTACACCATTCAACCCATAACGCTCACATAGCTTTTGGCCAGTAGCCTCAATTCCTCACTGCTTGTTGGCAGGAGGCAGTAATTCTTTACCACATGGACCTCTCCACAGAGCTAATTAACAACTCATTATAATTTTGTAACATTTTAAAAACAGCATTGACAGTTGCAGAGTCTATAGCCAAATAACATGCTATCCTGAGCACATCACTAAAAACTGCATACAATGTTTCTAGAATTTATAAACAACTTTCATGGAACTGATTTAACTTAAGTGATGTTAGTAGGCATTATATATACTCTTTATATATAATAGCACAAGTCTAAAAAATAATTTATGTAGGCATGATGATTAATATTATCCAGATTCCAATGTGTGAAACAAGAAAAAAGATTTAAGTAAAATTCAAGAATATCTGAGAGCAATGCCTCACATTTAAAAACATGTTTTAAGTAATCCTAATTTTTCTCTACATAAAAATAACCATCTTAGAAGAGCAAAAAACAGATACCATAAGATTTTCTCAACATAGTAACTAATTATGTAGTCTCAGAATTTTGCTTTTAGTTACACATTTCCATAATTATTTTGAGTTTAGAACAGAATTCCACTCCAAGTAACTATCGTAGATTTGATAAACTTAAGAATATTCTAGAACTTGAATGTCATGTATAAATGAATTATTTATAAATAAACAAACAAAAGAGAGGTCTCATAAGGGAAAACTCCATCTGCTAGCTTCTCTAATGATGAGGAAGTTAAACACCTCTCACAGCGTCCCTTACCACAGAGCCCAATCCTTCTTTATCTCGACAACTGAAATATGGGAACACAACAGAGTTTTAAGGGCTTGGTAAAAAAATACTATGGAGTATGCGTTTATGCCTCTATTATTGCTTCATTATGCATTTTGCGATGAGAAGCTTTAACTTGATATCCTTCTCCAAGAAATAGAGATATTTGCAAACAGAAAAGTATCATTTACACCCATTTTATATCCAATCAAACAAATCAAGTAGCCGACAAATTACTTTTAAAATTTTTCCAATAAAATAGAACAGTACTCTTATAAAGAATTTGTAAGCATATATATATATATATATATATATATGCTTATATATAGGTATATATATACACACACTCTGAACTGCAAAAAAAGGCAATTTGAAAATTTAATGTCACACTGCAAGTCAATCGATCTTTTTAATTTACAATAGTGTAAAATAGTAAAACTTTGCAAATATACATTAAACATATGTATGATCTTCTGTTACCTAATAATTTTCTAATATTAATACAGTTGACATTATCTCCTTATCATCTCAAGAGAATTGAACTTTCTGTGAGCATTAATGCAGCATTCACTTCACTGCACATTAATGTTTAAGACATTATTACTTGGAGCTCCAGAAATTCCCAGTGGCAAAGGGCATTAAATCATAATATCCACACACTGCCTTTTTAGTTTTCCTGACATCATAGCTTTATAGATTCCCTAAATTCAGCAGTGACATTATGATGTGACTTTATGTCCAAAATGTAATTTTAATAGCAGTGTATTTGTATTTGAAGAAAAATGTATCATAACCACACCAAAATTATTACAATTTTATTATTTTTAATATTTCATTATAAGATTTCCATGGAAAGAGCTGTTTCGTTTCAAAAGTCATGAAAAAACACACTGAACTTTACATTTGCTATTTTTGTGTTATCTTTAATATCCTAAAATCCCTTTTTTTTTTTTTCTTGTTAGGGCTGCACACATGGCATATGGATGTGCCCAGCCTAGGGGTGGAATCCGAGCTACAGCTGCCGGCCTGCTCCACAGACACAGCTACACGGGATCCGAGCCGTGTCTGTGACCTACACCACAGCTCACAGCAAAGCCATACCCTTAACCCACTGAGTGAGGTCAGGGATGGAACCTGCATCCTCATGAATCCTAGCAGGGTTCATTACTGCTGAGCTACAACAGGAACTCCCCTTCGGTCACTTTTGTTTATTCCTACCTTGGAGAATTTGATAACAATTTATATGCTAATCTGTTCTTAACTTAAAAAGATGTTTAATATTTATCGGTTAGTAGTAACTAGACAATTCTTAGTAGTTCATCAAATTCATATGAGTAAAAATGTATATAGTTTATACAGACCTTATATTTTTAATTCGAGTAATTCTTGCACTGCTATCTCATCATAACCTTGGGCTCTACTTTAACTGACAACACTGCTAAACAAACCAAGGAAAAGTTCCCCTACGGAGATGCCAGCTGTTTATTCTACTAAATCTGTATGTGCTGGTTTGTGTTTTTTTCTTTTTTCTTTTTCTTTTCTTTAGTGTTCTAGAGTAGAAAACAGGGAGTAGGGGTGAAGAACAGAGAAGGGTCTGAGAGTTTCATGCCACAGAGAAAAAGCCTCAATTCATCATATGTTCAGATGTTGGCGAGAACTTTCAAACACAGGAAAATTTAGGGTATGATTTTAAGTTTATAATTATTTATCCCATGTATTTTTTAGCTTTTTGGTTTACAACAAACCTTTTCATGATCCTTAACTACATAGAAATAGGTATGCTACTTAAGAGTACCAAAAGTGTAGGAAAAAATGGGAAAAAATTTAAACGGAAAAAATTTAAAATGGACCAAAAAGATCATAGATTTCCTATGTAGGTTCCCCTATGGCTTATCACGGTCTCTCATTGTTTTTGAGATATTTTATAACTCTGGAAATGTAGAAACTGAGAACAAAGCAAATGATTCTTTGACATAAAAATTAATTTTATCAGAAAAATTTGATTCTTGCCATAAACTCATTTTGCATTTATTTATAAATACATTTCAGCAGAACTGCATTGCCTATACATATGTGTGTTTCTTTTAATTTTCCTTTGAACCATTTGTAACGTCTTACTGGTCTCTTTTATTATTTTATAAACTACGTAAAATCTTGGACACATTTATTTTGAAAACATAATTGCATATTATTTCTGGAAATCATCCATCAAGAAGCTCAATGAATTCATTTGATAGAAACAGGTAAATGTGTTGTGTTGCCAGAGAAGGGTTTCTCAGGAGCAGTTTGAACTCGGGTATATATTTTTGTGGCTCTCAGGGGTGAAATCCAAGTGATGAAAGTACCTTAACTGATACTTCTCTAGTTTTTGTTTTTCATGCCCTTTTTCCTTTTCTGCTGAAATTGTGTTTTCTTTTAGATTTCGGTTTGCTCACATATCTGATGTTTGTACTCTACTGGTGAGAATGATGATTGGGAATTCGGTTTTATGGCCTGAATATTTAACAATCAACAATTGATGTACTCCGACTTAACAATGTTCAACATTACGATTTTTCATCTTTATGATGATGTGAAAACGATATGCATTCCGTAAAAAACCGTATTTCAAATTTTCCTAGGCCAGCAATATGCAGGATACTTACATTGCTGGACAGTGCTGCAGCTACCGGTCAGACATGCAAACATAAGGACGAACAACCAATACAAATATTCTGTAGCCACACAGCCATTCTGTATTTTGCTTTCAGTAGAGTACTCAATAAATTACATGAGACATTCAATACTATATTATAAAATAGGCTTTGTATTAGGTGATTTGGCCCAACTGTAGGCTAATGTGAGGGTTCTGAGCACATTTAAAAGGTTAGGCTCAGCTATAATGTGTAGTCATTTAGATATGTTAAATGTATATTGAATTTAATATTTCTGATTTATTATGGGTTTATCGGGACATAACCCCATCAAAAACAGGAAGATCTGCAATGGAATTTAGAGATTTATGAGCTATTGGGAGAGAGTCAAAAGAGAAATTTGGCTTGTTAGTCTGTTGTTGTTTGTATGTCTGATTGATTTGAGGTCACACCAATTAAGAATTTCATGCATACCAAGAAGGAATAGAGCTTTTCAATATTTTGACTGGTGAATTTTTGTCTTCTTATGTCTTTTTTAATGCATTTTCCTTTATTTTAATTGTTACATATAATTCCATCTTATGGTACAACATAATTCCTTTAACCAATCCATTTTTTCCTTGAAATTTGTTTTAGTGCTAATATCATGCCTTACACACAAGATCACAATGAACATTGCTTACAGACTTCTTTACTTATTTCTTTTCGAGAAATCTAAGTCATTACCCACGTGTTTCTTGAACCTCAGAATTAAAATTATGACTCTCTATGTATCTATAGGTCTATGTGTCTACAAATTCACTACAGCCTTTAGCTCTTGTATGTAAATACAAAATACTTTCACTATCTAGAGATAGCACTATCTCTAGAAAGTACTAATAATTTAGACTGATAAAGTCTTAAACTAAAGGAAGTAGTTTTGATTGGTTTATAGGAATAAGTGCTTATGTAAATTGAATATTACTAAAATTTCTTGAAAATAAGAAATATTATATTTCTCATACTTTAAATGTACTTGACTAAGAAAAAATATTCTTACAGAAGTTAACTCGGAAATATTTTAAGAATCCAAGTTTACATAATTAATTGAAAACTTGACAAATGAGAATAACAATAATTGTAGTTTAGAAGATAGCTATGTCTTTCTGCTACCAGTTTTAAATATAATAGTCATATTTTTTATTTGACTTGGATGTGTGTTTTATGATCACACTGGATTTAATAATCAAATAAGTTAGTGGTCCTCCACAATAATTATTATTTAAGAAAATTATAAATTTCGTAATTTATAATTTATAAACTAAGTTATTGTTCTTAAAACTTTCCATATTTAAGAAATTATAAATTACCTAGTTTATAAACTGTTATTGTTCTTAAAACTTTCCATTGTTTTATTTTCAATTTTATTCTGCATTTATTGAGCTTCATGTATTGCATTGTTCTTCAAAATCATATAATGACTTTTTACCATTCTATCATTTGCATTTGCCAATATTCTTAACTACTGGGTATTTATTTTTCAGTTTATTACCATTATAAATAATAATGCAACAAAGTTTCTGCATCTCTGATTTTTGTTAACTTGAGTAGTTTCTAGCCCCAATTTGTGCAAGGATCTTGTCAAATTCATTGATATTCTACATTCTCAAGACTAGATTCCTTGTTATCTCATGACAAGATTGCACATTACTTATATTTTACATAAAGGACAGGGAAAACAGGCTCTCGTCATAGCCCCCATCTCTTTTCTTCACCTTCCTCGCCTACATCCTTGATTGTTTTGTTTTGTTCTGGCCACACCCACAGCATGTGGAAGTTCCAGGGCCAGGGATGGAACCCCAGCCACAGTAGAGACAATGCTAAGTCTTCAACCACTAGGCTACCAGAGAAATCCTCATATATCCTTGAAAACTTTTCATTTCAATAGTAACGACTTCAGTTTCAAGAGGCTTTTTAGGTCTTTATGTGACTTAGAGTCATATTCTGAAATGAAATTTTGTTGGAATAAGTTGAGTAATTAATTGATAATTATTGGATATGTAGATAATTTCTCAGACAAAATACCAAAGCACTGATTACTAAGCATATTTTTAAGTTTATATAATTTTGCCTTTTGAATATGCTACAGAGAAGCTATTGCTTTGGGCCGTCATAATAATTTATGTCTTCAATCTGTCATTCTGAGAAGTTGTATAAGGGATGTGTGTGATTGTGGGAAGTGCATTATGTATACGAATGAACAGTTCTCAATTATCTACCTCTCATTTTCTTATCTGTGAAACAGAAGATATTACTTTGACTGAAATTATTATTAACATAAGAGGTTGAGACTATAGTAAGAACAATAATGACAGAGATGCAGAGTTTCATGTGTGCGTGTGGTTTTTTTTTCAAGTTAAAGAGCACTTCTGTCCTAAAGCAGTGGTTCTTATTTTTTTTGTGTCTTTTTAGGGCCACACACCCACAGTACATGGAGGTTCCCAGGCTAGGGGTCCAGTCAAATTGGAGCTGTAACCACTGGCCTACACCACAGCCATAGCAACACAGTATCTGAGCTGTGTCTGCGAACTACACCACAGCTCACAGCAACACTGGATTCTGAACCCACAGAGCAAGGCCAGGGACCGAACCTGGGTCCTCATGGATGCTAGTCAGAGTTGTTTTCACTGAGCCACAATGAAAACTCCAAGCAGTGGTTCCAGACTATTTTACACTCTCAGGACTTATTGATGACACTGAGAGCTTTCTTATGTGTGGGCTATAACTTTTTATATTTACAATGTTGAAAACTGAAACTTTAAAATAGTTATTATTAAATTTTAAGATAGCAATAATGAGTGCACACACGATTGCAGAAATAACATCTTAATATGAATATGAAATTAGTTTTGACCACAAAGATCCACTGGGATCTGTGCTAAAGAGAAAAGGGCAGTTTTTCCACTGATGAAAGAACACTATGAAAGACAAAATATGGAGAGTATATTCATCTGCATAAGTTTACAATTCAAGGGTCTGATAAGAAGTCATGAAATGTGTTAAAATCTTATTAAAGTTTTTGAATTTTGATAAGCTTTTTACTTGGTTTACTGATTAATGAATGCTGTTGACTAGAACATGAAATATTATTTTTAAAAAAGCCTGTCTAGATAACAGATTTTGTGTTCTACTAGAGTACTTTTTGTGCTTTATATTAACTTCATTATATCCTTGATTATTTAAGAGTAAAAACTAAGTAAATGATCTTCCCTTATGAAGGAAATGATTTTTTAAATCTGTTGTAATCATCTGCTCATTTTTACATTTTTTCCCATTTGCTTTATCAGGTAATCAATCATTTTCTCTTAGGCACCTATGATCCTATTTTAATCAAATGTCCAAATCTCCTCTGACAACTGTTTGATATGTTTGCCTTTCTAAATTAAACTCTGAAATATAGAGTAAAAGAAAACTTGCAATATCATTAAGATAAAACTACCTTTGAGATTTCCCCACATAAGACCCTGGAAAATCAGAATGATTTATTTTGTTATCTTTTTAAAAAACTAAAAAGGAAGGGGGGGAATGTTCTCTAACAGAGCATACTTGGTGAGAAGTCTTTCAAAGCTGTTAAGGTCTCATCTCCATCATGCTTTAACCTAATCAAAAATTTTATGAAGTATTTCTCTTGAGTTTTCTTACATTTATTAGAATCCCAGGGGTCCTTTTCCTGGTGCTATTTGACAAAAGCAAGGGTTATCGATTATAATTTGCTGTTATTTAAAATGTTTAATTTATCAAAAGCTTAATGATTTTTTTTTTTTGTCTTTTGTCTTTTTTTGTTGTTGTTGTTTTTATTGTTGCTATTTCTTGGGCCGCTCCGCGGCATATGGAGGTTCCCAGGCTAGGGGTTGAATCGGAGCTGTAGCCACCGGCCTACGCCAGAGCCACAGCAACGCGGGATCCGAGCCACGTCTGCAACCTACACCACAGCTCACGGCAACGCCGGATCGTTTAACCCACTGAGCAAGGGCAGGGACCGAACCCGCAACCTCATGGTTCCTAGTCGGATCCGTTAACCACTGCGCCACGACGGGAACTCCCCTTTTTTTTTTTTTTTTTTTTTTTTTTTTAATCTAGTAGCACCCAGGCTATTAGCTCCTTTCTGTGGATTCACATTAGACTTGTCCATGGAGTTTTATAACAATATAAATGCCTAGCCCCTGCTCTAGACTTCCTGAATCTCTTTACTTGATATTTAGAGTATATGTATCATATATCTTCAAATAACTTTATATCTCAATATTTTTCCTCTATAAAAATAATGCCTTCTGAGTTGACATTGTATGAAAAATATTCAGGCTGTACCAGTGGATTGAGTCTAGACCACCAGGATTCTTGTTAATTAAAAAGCAGAAAGCTTCACAAGACTGCTTACCCCAAATCCAACAGTACAGGAATTGATTACATAGAACTGAAAGAATTGATGTGGAAAATTCATTGCAGGGTTATGTTTGTAATAAATTTGCTTTGTGTTAATTTTATATTTCATGGCTATACAGGGAAACTCTTTTCCTCAAGCTATAGAACCCATAATAATTTACTAAACTTTACATTTGTAAAATGAAATGAAGTATTTCACAATGAAGTAAGATTCTCAGGTCTTTGCTGGAATTCTATCTTTGAGGATAATGTATATTGCAGCGTGTATGACCAGCCACTCTTAAGGATCTATGACTACTTTATTTATTCAGTTAGTGTTTAAAAGTCCTGCCAGGAAAGTGAGGCTAACATCAGACCTAAAAGGCCCCAGGCTATTAGGTAGTCAAGAAGGGCATTTGGAGTTCTCATCATGGCTCAGTGGTTAACGAATCTGACTAGGAACACTGAGGTTGCAGGTTCAATCCCTGGCCTCGCTCAGTGGGTTAAGGAGCCAGCGTTGCAGTGAACTGTGGTGTAGGTTGCTGATGTGGCTCAGATCCTGTGTTGCTGTGCCACTAGTGTAGGCTGCTGGTTACAGCTCCGATTAGACCCCTAGCCTGGGAACCTCCATGTGCCGCGGGTGCGGCCCTAGAAAAGACAAAAAGACAACAACAACGACAAAAAAAAAGAAGAAGGGCATTTGTGACAAACATGGAAACTTGGCAAGTCTGGGGGGCCTCAGGAAGAGAAAAGTGAACTCAAATTTATATGTACTACAGAGTTATTACTTCAACATGATTTTCTATACTTGCGATACTGAATAATGGAGGTTTTTTTAAAGAGTCCAATTGTACATTCCTTAGGAAAACTGCAAGACAAAAGTTAATGTTGTAGGCATAGCAATTGTTCAATACTATAAGGCTCTAGATTTCTAAAGAAATTCCTAAAGTAGCCTATTTGGTTAAATTGCACTCTTGTTGAATATATATATAAATAATCAGATCAAATCTACTGAGAGGAGGCATTTTGTAATAAAAAAAATTTATGGAAGTAGAGTTGATTTACAATGTTGTGCCAATTTCTGCTATACAGCAAAGTGACCCGGTCACACACACACACACACACACACACTTACATGCATTCATTTTCTCATATTATCTTCCAACTTGTTTTATCCCAAGAGATGGGATATAGTTCCCTGTGCTTTAGAGTCAGATTTTATATCATCTACTAATCCCCCAGACTCCCAGTCCATCCCACTCTCTCCCTACTACAGATGAATGGATTAAGAAGATGTACATATTCACAGTGGAATACTACTCAGCCATAAAACGAAGGAATTAATGCCATTCTCAGCAACATGGATGCAACTAGAGATTCTCCTACTAAGTAGAGCAAGTCAGGAGTTCCCGTCGTGGCGCAGTGGTTAACGAATCCGACTAGGAACCATGAGGTTGAGGGTTCGGTCCCTGCCCTTGCTCAGTGGGTTAACGGTCCGGCGTTGCCGGGAGCTGTGGTGTAGGTTGCAGACCCGGCTCGGATCCTGCGTTGCTGTGGCTCTGGCGTAGGCCGGTGGCTACAGCTCCGATTTGACCCCTAGCCTGGGAACCTCCATATGCCGCGGGAGCGGCCCAAAGAAATAGCAAAAAGACAAAAAAAAAAAAAAAGTCTAAGTAGAGCAAGTCAGAAAGAGAGAGACAAATATCACATGATATCATTTATATGTGGAATCTACAATATGGCACAAGTAAACCTATCAAAAAACCAAAAAATAATGTTTGAGAATATTAAGATCCAAGTATACGAGGGTAGATACTGGAAGGAAAAATTATGAAAAACTTTGAAATAAGTAAAAGTCTTTTATTATATTTGAGCATTTTAAAACACTTTAAGTACAGGAAATTGAGAAAAAATTAAGAATGTAAATTATTGTTTCATACAAATGCTGATTAATTATATCCCACAAAATGCAAGTGGATTTTGTCTGTGTATACACCTGTTTTATATCTTTTTTAAACTCCTTTAATTGTCTATATATAGTTCTTCAAATTTACTTTTGAACCTGTTGTAATAACTTTCTGGTTCTTTCCTTAACTATCAAATGAAATAAAATATTTGACATTTATTTTATATTTGTATGGGAATATGAGTGATTAGTTTACCTTTTAAAAATATTTTTTCTTGGAGTAGGTTTTATACTATTGTGTTTTGCTTGCCTGTTTTCTGTGTATATGTGTGTGTTTTGCTGGGAAGCATTGACAAATGATGGAACATCTATATAATACAAAATGCAAGTTAAATGAAAACTGCATTCCTGTTTCAGACACTTTTACTGAACACTTTAATTTTAGGTCCTACAAACCTTAAACAGCCTAAAATGTAACCTGAAGTCAAGTAGGCTTAAAGTTATAAATATATAAATTAGGAAAACACAAACATAATACATCTAATGTATTTTAATATCTAGTTTGGTAACTAACTGACATAAACAACAATACTACAATATAAAATAATGCATGAAAACAAGAGGATTTAAAATTTTACTAGTATAAAAACATAGATAAACCATGGCTTTCATAAAAGCAACTTGAACCAACAAGAAAAGAAAAAGCAAATCTTGGGAACAAATTAACATCATTCCTTAATGTCAGATAATAAGCAAAAGAGCAAAAATAACAGCTTAAAATTTAAAAATATAGGATGAAAAGTGGTAATAACTTTATTTCTGTGAAAATTGCCATTGTGATTTTGATAAGGATAAGGACTGCACTGAAGCAGTAATAGCATAACAGTAATATTCTTTCAATATATTAACATGTAATGTTTTCCACTGGCTTAACAGTAGCATAACAGTAATATTCTTTCAATATATTAGCATGTAATGTTTTCCACTGGCTTGTGTCCCTAATTTCTTTCATTAATGTATAGTTTTCAGAATATAGATTTTTCACTTTGTTGGTTAAATTTATTCCTAGGCATTTTGGGTATTTTTTACGCAATTTTAAATAGGATTGTTTTCTTAAATTTTTTTCTTTAAATTTTTCTTATCTTTTTGATAGTTTGTTATAGAAACACAACAGATTTTTGTATATTGGTTTTGTTATGCTTCACATTTACTGAATTTGTTAATTCTAATAGTTTTTCATGGAGTCTTTAGGGGTTTCTATTTATAACATTATTTCATCTGAGGATAGTCACAGTTTTAATTCTCCCTGTCTAATCTGGATGCTTTTTTGTTCTTTTTTCTTGACTATTGCTCTGGCTAGGATTCCTGATATTACATTGAATAAAGAAGTGGAGATAATGGGCCTCTATGTCTTTTTCCCGATCCTAGAGGAAAAGTCTTCAGTTTTTCACTGTTGAGTATTATATTAGCTATGGACTTGTCATATATAGCCTTTATTATGTTGGGGTATGTTACCACCGTAACCACTTTGTTGAGAGTTTGTATCATAAGTTGATGTTGAATTCTGTCAGAAGCTTTTCTTGCCTTCTTACGAGATGATCATAGGATTTTTATTCTTCATTTTGTAAATGTGTATATCACATGGATTTATTTGTGGATGTTGAAATGTCTTTATTTATTTATTTACTTATTTTTGTCTTTTGTCTTTTTAGGGCCACACCCATGGCATATGGAGGTTCCCAGGCTAGGGATCTAACTGAAGCTGTTGCTGCTGGCCTATGCTAGAGCCATAGCAATGCCAGATCCGAGCCACATCTGAGACCTAAATCACAGCTTATGGCAATGCCCAATCCTTAACCCACAGAGTAAGGCCAGGGATTGAACCTGCAACCTCATGGTTCCCAGTTGGATTCATTTCTGCTGCGCCATGATGGGAACTCCTGAAATATCTTTATATCTCTGGAATAAATACCACTTGATCATGATAATTGATAATTCCTAAATTTTGTACAGAACCACGAAAAATCCAGCATAAAGAAAACAATCTTGAGAAGGAAGAACAAAGCTATAGGCATCATAATCCCTCACTTAAAGCTATATTTAAAAGTTTTAATAATCAAAACAGTATGACATTTGTAAAATATAGACACGTAGATCAGTGGAATAGATGAGAAAGCCCAGGATTAAACTCAAGTGTATATGGTCAATTAACTTATGACAAAGGAGCCAAGAATATACATGGGGAAAGGGAATGCTCTTCAATAAATGGTGTTGGAAAGACTGGACAGCCACATGTAAAAGAATGAACTGGATCAGTTTCTTACTCTATACGTTGAGGACTTATATGCTAGTTAAAATCTAATTTAGATTTTAGTTTTGATTATTTTTACTAAAATATTTACAAGTGAAGAAACTGAGGTGAAATTATGTAACTTATCCAAAGTTTCTCAGGTAATTAGAAGCTGAGCTGGTGGTTTATCTGAGTAAGCTATCTATTCATTCAATTTTATTCAGAAAGTACTATGCATCTGCAAAGTAAGCATAAACAACATTGTTACTGAATAGAAAAAAAACATATACCCCCCCAAAATATATAGATATAAATTGTTAGAGGCACCAGCTGACAGACACTATATTTCTCAGTTGAACTTCCTCTCCCCATGACCATTATAACACACACACACACTGTTACTCGGTTCCTGACCCTGATATAGTACAAAGAGCATGACAGCCTGGTAAGTATTGTTGCATGGATAGTATTAATGCACAAAAAGGTTAAGAGTGCTAAAATGTCATAGGGATTGTCCAGTCATTCACTGCAGACCAAAGCATTGATTATAAACAGAAAGAAAAATAAATCAGTAATTTATTCTTTGCTTTGAATACATAGTAAGAACCAAACATATCCATATCTACAGAAATGTTTACATTAACATGGCTTTACTATCAATTGCTTTCACAAATTAACTTACTATTCCTGGACACTCTTGCTGAGAAGGACAAAAGCTCTTTCTAGGAATTTTCTAAAAGATTCATCAACTATACAACATATCAAAGGACAAAAGTCTTTGAATCCCTCTCTTTAAAATCTTGTTGTTACTGTAAATCAACTGTAATGGAAAAAATAAAAATCATAAAATGAAAAAAATGTATTTTTGCTGTATTCGCCAATCCTAAGTTATTGTATTATAACTCTAAACTGTTACTACGTCTGTTGAGGGGGTGCTGCACTAACCAGGATAAGACTAAGCTCAGCTTTGATTTATGAACAGGTTGTTTTGGTAATATTTGGGGGAACCAGAATTTAATAATAGGTTTACTAAATTCACTGAAAAATAACCAAATCTGTATATCATTTTGTGCTTTTAAGTTATATATGGAATATATGATCTCTATGATCAATTTTTCTTGGAAAAAATCAGGGTAAGACATACTTAGGAGAAGACCACCCCATGGGTAACACAAGGCAATAGTTGTCTTATGAAAACCACTCTCCAGTGATGAAAATTCATTCAAGTAAAATTAATATCAAAGAAAGAAGGCCCTTGATTATCACTATCCTTTTTGTTTCAGTTAAAATGAACCACAAGTCTTTTTGTAACATATCTCTAAATCTTCAGTTTTTAAGGTTTGTTCTTGACATTTTTTCCTCCATCTTTTTTTTTTTTAAGGTAAAGAGAGAACAATGTATATAGACAAGAGCAAATACTGGGAAAGCATTTCTGCAGTGTGCTAAGGAAGAGGTGGGAATGAAAAGGTGACTATTCCAGGACACTAAAAAGATAGAGCAAAAGGGTATGAAAGAGTCAACCACAGATACAGAGAGAAGGGTATGTTATATGTAGCTTTTGGAAGTGCAAGAGTCCTGGAATCAAGGGCCAATATGCCACTAGTGTGGGAACTATCAAGTAAAGACAACTAATAAATAGTAGAATCGTGCAGCACTTTGCAGGGGAACCAGAATACGATCAGGAATCAGAACCCTGTATTTGGGGCTAGCTTTGCCCCTCTGTGGATGTACTCTAAGCCAAAACTCTGAGCTGTATTTGTCATCTGATGTCAGATTTCAATAAAATTATATTTCAAAAAGACACTTGTGAATATTTAAAAAACACTTTAAAATTTTAAATAATTCACCTGTCATTTGCTATCTCCCAGTATTTTCATGCCTTAAGTGCAAAATATAAAGAAGGGCTATCTATTTCAAAGTTGGCCTATAATTTTTTTGTTCACTTTTTAATTTATATTAGAAATATAGAACTACTACTTTTATTTTTACTCAAGTAGCATTAAAATATAAATCACATTATCCTGCTTATTCAAAGATACAATGTATGTTCACCATCTCTGACTTTTAATCTTGTTCTTTTATCTTAAAAAATGCCTGCTTAATTTTTATACAATGAATTGTATAGTTGATTTAATTCATAACTAATAATTTTTCCTTTCATTTTGAAGGGAACCCTTGTGGTGCAGAAGGTAAAGGATCCAGTGTTGTTACTGCAGCAGTTAAGTCACTGCTGTGGTAGGGGTTTGATCCCTGGCCCCAGGAACTTCTACATGCTGTGGGTGCAGCCAAGAAAAAAGATATATGACTTATAATATCTGGAACACACTGGGAAAGAATAAATTATTTATATGCCATTTCACAACAAAGACTTAAAATAGGTTTTGTGGCATATAAGATTTATGCAGTTTCTTTTTGTTTTATTAGAAGATACATATTTTTTCTTCATTATGTTGTATTATTTCTCAAATATTATTGTGCTGCTGAGGCAAAATATGGATACAAATGCCTAGACTAACACAATCTTATGTTTCTGCTAGAATAAGTGAAATTACTCAGTGATAAAATACCGCTATGCACAAAGATAAATTTCTTTTTTGTGTATGTCACACATAAATGTTAAAGCAGTTAGTCTTCTGAATTTAGCTATAAGTATGAAAAAAAAACCTATATGGATGTCCACTTATAGTTTTTAAAACACTTTCATACTCTCTTATCTAATACAGACTTCATGGTTGTTGTTGTTCAATTGATTTTGGTGCTTTGGCCTAATTTAAGATTTGGACTTTCACAGGCCAATGAATATTAAAAATTGAATATATTTAAGATACTTTCAAAAGGTTGAAGGCAATCTTTTTTCCTTGACAAATCTAATGAATTCTACCCTTCTCCATGGCGATACCAGGAGAGCCAGAACCTGAAAAGTCATTCTTCAAACCTCTTTTTTATTTTTTTTCAAACTATTTCCAATTGAATAGGTCATGTGGCCATATACATTTCACCACATTAATATCTTTCCAAGATGGCCTTTTATATATAAAAAAAATTCCACTGACATTTTGCTAACTTTAGTTTCCCATTACCTCTTTTATGCATCATTGCTATAGTCTTGTGAAAGATCCTCCTTCACCAAAGTTGACTACCTCCAATATATTCTCGATACCACTACCAGGAAGGTTTTTTTTTTTTCCCCTTTTATTTCAATGATCATAAGAACATTTTCCTTCCCTAATTAAGACCATTTGATGACTATCTCTTAAAGAATAAGTCTCCAGATCATGTATAGGAGAATATGATTCAGCTGGATCCTGGTGAATCCATTTACAGGTGGAGCTGTCCACTACAGTATCATCACTGTAGTCTGTAAATGCTTTCATGGTGAAGATTACAAGATTTTCTATAGCACATATTAATCCCATGATTGTGGCCTCTCCTAGAATAGAGTACACTTTTCATAATACTGGCATAGTCAAAAATGAATGATGTATTAATCAAACAAATTAACTGAAGTATTTTCTGGGACCTTTTTCTTTTTCATTCAATCTGGGAAATTGTTCCAACTTTATAATTACTCAGTTGGTACCAAACTCATGATCGAGGCTGAGATGGTAGACTGACTATGGGCCATACCTGTGCCTTCAAACTGCTGGCAGCAATACTTTTCTGAACCTCACAGCACTAGGATACAATTTGACTATTTGTTGGAAAAGAAAGTAAAAGAGACTTAACTTTCAGAAAATTTTAGAGAATGTTCTTGAAGATATACCATATATATGTATGTGTGTATATATTAGTGTCCTTTTCTGTATAATAAATCCATCTTAACCTATTTTTTACATAGGGAAATCTGTCAATGTTTAAAATTTAGAGTGGAATGGGGTGGGCCACAAGAAGCAATGAAAATATTCCAACAAAATAACCTATGCATATAAAATTTCTCGACTAAAACAACTTATACAACTCTACAGCAAAAAACCCAACAACCCAACAGAAAAATGGGCAAAAGACCTGAATATACATTTCTCCAAAGAAGATATACAGATGGCCAACAAGCACATGAAAAAATGCTCAACATCACTGATTATTAGAGAAATGCAAATCAAAAGTACTATGAGATACCACCTCACACCCATCAGAATGGCCATCATTAATAAGTCCACAAGCAACAAATGCTGGAGAGGATATGGAGAAAAGGAACCCTCCTACACTGTTGGTGGGAATGTAAATAAGAACCACCACTATGGAAAACAGTATGGAGGTACCTCAGAAATCTAAATAGAGAACTACCATATGACCCAGCAATCTTGGGCATATAGCCAGACAAAACTTTCCTTGAAAAAGACACATGAACCTGCGTGTTCATTATAGCACTATTCACAACAGCCAAGACATGGAAACAACCTAAATCTACATTGACAGATGAATGGATTAAGAAGATGTGGCAAATATACACAAGGAAATACTAGTCAGCCATAAAAAAGGACAAAAATAATGCCATTTGTAGCAACATAGATGGAACTAGAGACTCTCATACTAAGTGAAGTAAGGCAGAAAGACAAATACTATATGGTATCACACATCAGGAATCTAATATACAGCATAAATAAACCTTTCCACAGAAAAGAAACTCATGGACTTGGAGGACAGACTTGTCATTGCCAAGCAGGAGGGGGAGGGAGTGGGATGGATGGGGTGCTTGGGGTTAATAGATACAAACTATTGCCTTTGGAATGGATAAGCAATGAGATCTTGCTGTATGGCACTGGGAACTATATCTGGTCACTTATAATGGAGCATGATGGAGGATAATGTGAGAAAAAGAATGTATATATGTATGTATGACTGGGTCAATTTGCTGTACAGTAGAAAATTGATAGAACACTGTAAACCAACTATAATGGAAAAAATAAAAATCATTTAAAATAAAAAAATAAAATTTCTTGGAGATTTGGTTGAATAATTTACATTTGTTTTTACTGGTTTACAGTCTCCCTTTTTTTCCCCCACAAACTTAGGCTCTTCTGCAAAATAAGTGGTTTTTAAAATATATACTTGATATTAGTGTCTGAAATTCTACATATATGCCTTATCCTTAAAGCAGCATAGGTGAAATAGATGGATAGATTATAGATTAGCAATAAAAATGGGTATAGAGATATTATCTTATACAACAAATATTTAGGGGAATGAGCACTTAAGATAAAAATAGAATACTCTCCCTCAACCCATAGCTACCACACATACCACTTATAAATTAGCATTCTGAAGACCTATTAAAACCTGTAACAGGGAGTTCCCGTCATGGTGCAGTGGTTAACGAATCTGACTAGGAACCATGAGGTTGCGGGTTCGATCCCTGCCCTTGCTCAGTGGGTTAACGATCCGGCGTTGCCGTGAGCTGTGGTGTAGGTTGCAGACCCGGCTCGGATCCTGCGTGGCTGTGGCTCTGGCGTAGGCTGGCGGCTACAGCTCCGATTCGACCCCTAGCCTGGAAACCTCCATATGCCACGGGAGTGGCCCAAGAAATGGCAAAAAGACAAAAAACAAACAAAACAAAAAAAAAACAAAAAACAAAAAACAAACCTGTAAGAAATTTTTAAAACTTATATTTACTACCCCACCACCACTTCATCTTGAACACAATCTCTTATATAAGCTATATGCTTAAAATAATTGTTTACATAAAAGGGCTTCAAAATGTTAAGGTATATAACACTACAGGATTCACACTCGTTTTATTTCTCAAAAGTTAAAAATGTGCCCAATGTTAACATTCTACATCATAAAGAAGGATATTGTATTACAATATTTAAGAGAGAGTTATATGATAGACTTGTACAGTTATTATGATTTAGAATCAGTGTATTAGAAGTGAAAGAGTACTTAGATATAATTTAGTCTTATTTTCTTTCTTTCATGTATGGGAGGAGTGAGACCCACAGAAATTAAATATACTGTCCAAAAATCATACTGTTGAGTAAAAATATGGCAGATTGTGAGCCCACAACAAACATATTGTTGAGTAAAAATACGGCAGGTTGTGAGCCTGAACTTTGGTTTCCCAGAATTGAAAACATTTCCTTTTACCCTCTGATCTTTCATGTATTTTTACTAGGCAGACAGCTGTCATAAGTGTGTTTGTGGCCCCACAATTTAGCAAGTTTAAAATATAGTGGGAGTGGATTTGCCAGGTCCAGTTAGGAGAAAGACATCACACAATTTTCCTGAACAGGGAAATTTTAATCTAAGGAATTATTAAGTATTATTTAGTGTCAATAATTATTAACAGAGGAGTGGAGTAATAGGAAATTGGCTAATGCAAATTAAAGAAAATGATCAAGAATACTGGAATAGTTATTATAGGGCGCACTCTCTTCCTCTAAAGCTGAGGTAGAGCACAAGATCCAGACCTCACTGGGTCCAAAGGCCCTGGCTGGAGAGATTTTCTAGGATGCCAGCGAAGATTATCCACCAGAAGACGCTGTGACTCAGAACTTGGGAGGTGCTAGGAAGCTGCTGGACATTCTCTGGGTGCTGCTGGCATTGTTTAAGGGGCTGCATTGTGTAAGAATCCAGTGCACCTGTGTGCACAGCTCCAGCCTGGGAGGCCTGGACAGGTTGCCCAGCAGAAGGGCAGAACTAGGGCTTACTGCACTGCCAGGCCTTATAGGGCCTCTTGTGGGTGCACACATCTTAGACTAAAAGACAGGGTGCTAGAAGCAGTGGCCTGGGCTGGGACACACACCCATGCCGCCTTGGGTTTATGGCTTGTGGCTTGTGGCTGGAGTGGAGAGCTGGAGAGAGCACAGGGGTTGGGGAAGGAGGGTAGCAAACACTGGAGAAAGCTGTACCCTGCAGGAACGTGTTATTGGAGAAACTGTGTGAAACTGAGCAGTGTGGAAAAAGCACATGGCAGGAACCACACCAGAACCCAGAAGAGAAAAATCTTTCCTCTTTCAGTGTCCCACCAGCACCCTCTAATGATAAGGTTAATCACTACTGGCTGGAGGCTGGAAAAGGATAAATGCTTATCAGGCCTGGCTCCTTTATTAAGGAGCGGACACAAGGTATGAATTTTGTGTTGAGAGGGACCTGTGCTGATGTTCTTCTCTTGTAATTAATATTTATAATTGCTCTCTTTGTTCCCTCTTCTTTTGGCCAGACTTATTATTTATCCAGAAGTTGGTTTTATAATTTTTTCTCTTTTTAAAAGTAGAATTCACTGATTTATGTTCTTAATTTTATTATATTCTTTATTCTGTCTCCTTTGGCTTTAACGTGCTTTACTTTTTCTAATTTTTAAGGTACTTCAAGGTTTTAAGTGTTTTTTTTTACTTACATGTGTTAAAACGTTAATTATGTTTTAGATACTATTTAGCTATTATTATACGAGTTTTGGTACCTTCATTAACATTTTCATTTCAACGTTTTGTTTTCATTTTCTAATTTCTCTCATGGCTACTTTTCTGAAGCATGGGTTATCTATAAGTATGAGATTTAATTTCCAAATATTTAGGAATTTTCCAGATATTTTTCTGTAACTGATTTATAATTCCTTTGTAATCCTTTGTGATGTTGTTGCCATGTACTTTCTTTGTACAAATTATAAATTGCACAACAGTTATTATTTTCACCTTAAACATTCAATTATCTTTAAAGTGGTTTTAAAATTGAAGAAAATGTCTGTTGCATTAATCCATATAATCACCATTTCCATCGCTTTCCTTTTTTGTATAAATCCAAATTTCCATCTTTTAACATGTAATTTATAACTTCTAATATATCCTGAAATACTTTTATGGTTTTTTTTTTAAACTGATTCATCTGGCAAAAAATTCTCTCAATTTTTTTTGGGGGGAGGGGGAGTATTTTTAAATCTCTTTACTTATTTTCACTATGTAATACAATTTTTCTGGACACAGATTTCCAGCTTGATGTTTTTGCTTGTTTCAGCATTTAAAGATGTCATTATCTCTTCACTGCAGAGGTTTTGACAAGAATTCTTCTCTTATTCTCATCTTTGTTCTTCGGTGTGCAGTATATCCTTTTTCTCTGTCTACTTTTAGGACTTTCTCTTTGTTACTCTTTTTCAACAATTGGATTACCGTGCACCACGGTGAGTTTGGTTTATTTGCTTTTTTTTTCTGCTTCCCCTTCATTGAGCTTTTTGAATTTGGTTTTATATATTTTATTACCACTTCGACCATTATTTCTTTATATAATTTTTTTTCCTATTCATCCCATCTCCCTTTCTGGAACTCCAGTCATATGTATGTTGAACATTTGATCATCTCCCACTGTTCTTGGAGGCACTGACTAGTTTCTTTCAGGCGTTTCTCTTCATGCTTAATCTCAGTTTCCTTGCAATGGATTCAAGGTTATTGATATTTATTTCTATTTTTAGTCTTCTTTGAATCCCATCCAATGTAACTTTTATGTTAAATTGCATATTTTTATCAATAAAAGTCCATTGGAGTCTTTTTAAAAAGTTTCCTTTTATTCCTTCCTTATGTTCATGTTTTTCTTTACACACTTGAAAAATAGTTATAATATGTTTAAACCTATTCATTTATTATTTTTGTCCTCATTATGGCCCACCTATACTGAGTTCTTTTTCTGCTCAGTCACTTTTGAGTAGATAAATGAAAGTCTGATTCTATATTTTTGAATGGTACATGTTTTTGCATGAGAGTAAAAAGTTCCAAGGTTTTGTTTTTGTGAATTTTTGCTTGCAGATTGGCTTCATCTTTTTAAAACTTACTTTTAAGTTTTAGAGCAATGACTCCAGAGCAGATTTTACTCTGAGGTTACATTTACTCCATTACTAAGGCATGACGTTCATGAGGATTCTTCCCAACAGCCCATGTTACCAAGTGTCTCCCTTCTCCCTGCTGGAAACATACTATGAAGGAACACTTGCTATTGTACAGCCCATTGCTATCTGTGTGCTTTCTCCTAGTCGTGGGCAACTTCAATCTATGCACAAGTCAGCACTCAGTCAAAAGACTTGAAGGATTCCTTCTACAGATTTCCAAAATACTCTCTCTCTCAAGTGCAGCTCCTTCCTTTCTGGTATTCTGCTCCACAAAATAGAGCCATCTGTTTCTAGTATCTTTACTTAATAGGACACTTTTTGTTTGTTTGTTCGTTTGTTTGTTTTTGGCCATGCCCTTGGCATGTGGGAGTTCCCATGCCAGGGATCAAACCTGGGCCTCATCAGGGACAGTGTCAGATCCTTAACGGCTAGGCCACCAGGGAATTTCTCTTTATTTGTTTCTAGTGGGAGCTGGGAACTACATTTAGGCCACAAGTCGGGGTAATTATTAAAGCTGACCTCATTTGGTACCCTTATTTTAGGGATCACAGCCTCATGCTTCCTGTTACCTGTGCCATAAAAATCATTGTTTCTCATATTTTGTTTCATTTAGTAGTATTTATACAAGGAAGGAGATTCCTTTAAGGTGGATAGAAGTTTTCTTCATTCTTTTAAATATATAATAGGTCATACTTTCTCTTTAATTTTGAAAACAACATGACAGTGGTTCTTGTGGCAATCACACACACATGCAAAAACACACACATATTTCAATTGTTTACTTTCTTTTTGGAAACTTTATTGTTTGTTAAGCCCATGAAATATTGCACTTTTGCTTTTGTTTCTCCAATCTAATTTAGTTACTTGATAAATTTAGATATTCAATTCTCAATTTATGCAACTCATTGTGTATGTTCTGGATAATTTATGCTGCAAACTTTGCATTTTGAGCCTAATTCCCATGGATTTAATATCCAAAAGAATAAATAAATACAGAATAAATGTCTAAATGATGTTTGTATACACAGCAATTTGGACTGACTGGAGGTGTGGTATTGTAGCTGTAAGAAATTAAAATAAAAGAGGAAAAATGTTTCCGTAATGTTTAAGTCAAGATGATGAAAGAATCAACTCTTTCAAATATTATTCTTCAATAGAAAATAGTATGAAATCAAATAAAAATATGACATAAGAAAACACACTGTAATTTCTTTTTAAAGGTTAAAAACAAAAGGGAAAGACATGATCACTGTGTTAATACTTTTAACTGACACCACATAATATCAGGTTTAATTAACCTTTGTCCTCAATAGATATATTTATTTTAAAAGATTAGAAGTAAGGCCTATAAACAGTTTTTTCAGTCTAAGCTTTTGTAAATTCTACTAGACTTTGCCTCATATTTTTCAGATTTAAATCCTTCTGTAATATCTTATGAAGTTATAAAATCTTCTATCTTACCTATCATTTGTTAAACTATCCTAGATGTTGATGAGGATAAAGTAAAATATATGACATGTAAATGGTAAAACAGAAGATACAGCATATGTAAAATATAAATGACCTTGGCTCCTTAAAAACGGCATATACCGGTATATAAGGAAATCTGTTGAATTAAAGTTGGATTTGGAGAATAAATAGCAACAATAAAAATAATATAAATGGAGGGAAAGGAGAGAGGTGTTTAGTTGGGAAATACATGAATAAAGAAAAAACCACAGACTTAGCAATCAATGAAAGAACAGATATAAATAGAAAAGTCTTATTCTGGTGTATTCGAAGAAAGAATTAAAAGAGTAATTTGGATATATATGCCTATTTTCAAAGTTACATCATTCAAATAACAGCAAAAAGGTAGAAATGACCCAAATGTCTATCAACAGTTGACTGGATAAACAAAATGTGGTATATACACACACAATGGACTATTATTCAATCTTAAGAAAAGACTGAAATTCTAATCAATGCTACAATATGGATGCATCTTGAAAGCATTATGATAAGTAAAATAAACCAGATGAAAAAGGATAAATATAAAATTCCACTCATGTCAGGTATATAAAGTAGTCAATTTCATAGAGACAGAAAGTAGTATAGTGGTCACCAGGGGCTGGAGGAAAGACATAATGGGAAATTACTGTTTCATGTGTACAAAGTTTCAGTTCTGGATGATGGTACGGCCCTCAAGAAGGAGTGGGATGGTTGCACAAGCATATGGATATACTTCATGTTAGTGAATTGTAGACTTAAAATGTTTCAAATGTAGTTATTCGTATGTTATGATAATGAAACCACTTTCAAAAGTAATTTGAGATTAGATGATAGAAGTAATAGAATATATTTGTTAAAGAATTTGAGTTTTTCTCATATATCAATGGTATTCAAATTGAGATACAGTACCACTGGGTACATGAAAACTTTCCCAGAGGTATGCAGAGAACTAATTTTCATTATTTTAGCTTCCTATAGGACCTTCATTTTTACTTGGCTTCACTATTGCCTTTCTACCCCTTTACAAAAGATAGGCATCCTCTCAGCTCTCCAGAATTTAGTTTTATGTATTGTTCTTTAGCATAAGAAAAATTCTAAGTATCAGGTAAAGAGATAATTCTGAAAGTCAACAAATAGCAGTAAATTTACATTACATCTTGATCTTAGAATTAAAATTCAGATATGTTGTTTCTTATAGAGTATATGTGTATATTTTTTGAACTGAAAATTTAGCTATAATTTATACTCCACAAACACATGCACTGATTAAAAAGCAAAGGAAACAAGCAATCCCAGCCATCTCATTATGAAAACACTTCAGATAAACTTTGCTTTTCTATGTTTAATGACTGTCAAATTATGCTGTATTTACACTTTATTGAATTATGCACTAATAATAATTGTAATAATATCTAAAACAAACACATTATCAGCAGTAAGCTTTGTAGTTTTTAAAAAATTTTTTTAAATTCTTTTTTAAAAATTCAACTTATTTTCAAATTTTGGTTATAGAGAAATATGGTTAAAATATCAGTAATGAATTACTAGAATAAAATATAACATAAAAAAGCATAAATTTCTTCAGATCAGTTATTTCATGTATTTTTTAAATGAGTAATGATGGAAATCAATTTACTATGGTATTTATATCCCATAAGATATCTTTCAAAGTTGATATCAGTTGTATTTTAATTTCTTATAAAAGCAATGTATGTTAGTTTAATTTAAATATGATGAAAATATTTTCCCAGCACCACTTGCTGAAGACTGTCTTTTTCCCACTTTATATTTTTGCCTCCTTGGTCAAAGACTAATTGACCATAGTTGTCTGGGTTTATTTCTGGGTTCTCTATTCTGTTCCATTGGTCTGTATGTCCATTTTTGTACTGGTACCATACTGTCTTGATTACTGTAGCTTTGTAATGTTGTCTGAAGTCTGAGAGAGTTATGCTTCCTACTTGGTTTTTATTCTTCAAGACTGCTTTGGCAATTCTGAGTCTTTTATGGTTCCATATAAATTTTTGGATTATTTATTCTAGTTCTGTGAAAAATATCAGGGGTTATTTGATAGGGATTGCATTGAATCTTTGGGTAGTATGGCCTTTTTAGCAATATTCTTCCAATGCAGGAGCATGGAATATCTTTCCATTTCTTCGAATCCTCTTTAATTTCCATGATTAATGGACAACTGCAAGTAAATCAGTGAAACTAGAACACACCCTAACAACATGCACAAAAATAAACTCAAAATGGTCGAAAGACTTAAACATAGGAGAAGACACCATAAAACTCCTAGAATAGAATGTAGGCAAAACATTCTCTGACATCAACTGTACAAATGTTTTCTTAAGTCAGTATCCCAAAACAGTGGAAATAAAAACAAAAATAAACCAATGGTACCTAATAAACTTAGAAGCTTTTGCACTATTGAAAGACATGTTTCTACAATCTTTTCTTAGACTGTTTCTATTTTCTATGCTAAAACTTCATCTTGTCCTGCTTTACCTTTACCCTAAATTGCTGCCTGAAAAACAGTAACAGTGCTGGTAAATAACTTAAGCTCAAGAACAAAGACCAAAAGGCATAAATTATTCATGTGGTCAGCTGAATGAGGATATAATGTATTGGTCTTGGCACACCATTTGCACAGCATGATATGTCCTGTTAAAATAAAAGAAAGAGGAACTTCATGTCCCCAGGGAGTTTATGAGCAGCGGTTAGCAGAATATGCCTCAGCAAGGAGAACAAGATAGGCATGCCCTCTGCAGAAGCACAATGATGATTCTCTAGATGCTATGCATAGATTGCTAATGCCAAGCTTCCTCAATGCTAATGATTGTTAAATGCCTAGAGGTCAGAATAAAATCTTAACCAGCTACCAGCTATGTGACTTTTAAAATAATAAAAGAACTATATCCTGCACCTACAACCCCCTCCTCACTTGATGTAATCCTAAAAAGCATAATAAAAGCAGTGTGGTTTCTTGAGGCAGCATTGTTGGTCCCTGAGACCTTGAGTGTTCCCACCTTTAATTAAGATAAATGTCTCTGTGTCTTGTTTTATGTTAACTTTTTCTTAAGTTTCACAGCACCCATTCTTCAGACCTCACCTGCTGAGCTGGCCTCAACATTAGGCAGCAAAAGAAACCATTAAAAAAAAAAAAAAAAAAAAAAGAAAAAACAAAAAAAACCAGAATGAGAGACAATGGTTTCAAACAATGGAACTGACAAAGACTTAATCTTCAAAATATACAAAGAACTCATACAACTCAACAGCAAAAAAACAAACAACCCAATTGAAAAATGGGCAAAAGACATGAATAGACATTTCTCCTAAGAAGACATAGAGATGGCCAACAGGCACATGAAAAAATGCTCAACATCACTAATTATTAGAGAAATGCAAATCAAAACTACAATGAAGTACCACTTCACACCATTTAGAATGACTATCATCAATAAGTCAACAAATAACAAATGCTACAGAGGATGTGGAAAAAAGGGAACCCTCCTACACCGTTGGCGGGAATGTAAATTGGTACAACCACTATGGAAAACAGTATGGCGGTACCTCAAAAAACTAAATATAGAACTGCCATATGATCCAGCAATCCCACTCCTGGGCATATATCCAGACAAAACTTTCCTTGAAAATGATAAATGCACCAGTAAGTTCATTGCATCACTATTCACAATAGCCAAGACATGGAAACAACCTAAACATCCATTGACAGATGAATGGATTAAGAAGATGTGGCACATATACACAATGGAATACTACTCAGCCATAGAAAAGAACAAAATAATGCCATTTGTAGCAACATAGATGCAACTAGAGATTCTCACATTAAGTGAAGTAAGTCAGAAAGAGAAAGCCAAATACCATATGACATCACTTGTATCTGGAATCTAATATATGGCACAAATGACTATCCACAGAAAAGAAACAGACTCATGGACAAGGAGAACAGACTTGGGGTTGCCTAAGGGGAGAGGGAGTGAGTGGGATGGACGGGGAGTTTGGGGTTAGTAGGTGCAAACTATTGCACTTGGAGTGGATAAGAAATGAGATCCTGCTTCATAGCACAGGGCATTATATCTAGTCATTTGTGATGGAACATGATGGAGGATAATGTGAGAAAAAGAATGTGTGTGTGTGTGTGTATATATATATATATATATATAGACTGGGTCACTTTGCTGTATAGCAGAAATTGACAGAACACTGTAAATCAACTATAATAAAACTTAAAAAAATAAATATGATGAAAATAGTTGATCAATTTAAAATATGCAAGAAGATATGTAGATTTTTAACTTTCTTTTAAAGGGCACTAGCAAAACTTTGGAGACTACCGTCAGACCCCATGAACAAATAAAAATCATAAAACAGATATATATATATATAAAAGATTAAATGGAATTGATGATATACAGTAATTCATGAAACACTCAGTTGAATTGGTGTTCTAATTAGATAATCTACGTAAAATAATGTTTAAAATATAAGTATTGGGAGTTACTGCTGTAGTGCAGCAGAAACAAATCCGACTAGGAACGATGAGGTTGCAGGTTCAATCCCTGGCCTCGCTAAGTGGGTTAAGGATGCAGCATTGCCATGAGCTGTGGTGTAGGTTGCAGACACGGCTCGGATCTGGCATTGCTATGGCTGTGGCATAGGCTGGCAGCTGTAGCTCCGATTAGACCACTAGCCTGGGAACTTCCATATGCCATAGGTGTGGCCCTAAGTAGCAATATATATATATATATATCTGTATTGTTCAAAGTATAAAATTAATGTTTAAAACATGAAAGTATATTATTATTAATTATAATCAAAAATTTATATGCTGATTTAAACATTAGCTGACATTTTTCCAATACAAGGGAAAGGATATAGGTTTCTGTAGATTCTTATGTACTATATCTGCCATTTGTATACAATTGAGCAGAAATGTATCTTTTATATTGGCATGAAATTATTAAGATAATTAGAAAAAATATGTAAAGCACTTGTAGCACATTTGATAAATGTGGCATATTGTTTTAGTATTTATTTACTATCACTTAAAGCAATGCTCATGACAATTATAATATATGCAAGCTCAGTCATAAAATATTTCTCCTCTATTACTTTTAAATAGACTATATTATAATTTATACTTTTTAATAAAGTTCAATAATACTTTAACATAGTGTATTTGGGTTTGTCTTATTATTTTCATAGGAGAATGTCAAGATGCTTTTAAGCATATTAAACTGTATATAACTTTATAACCAACTACTTAGAATGAGGAAGGTTTTAAAATTTTATTTGAAGATCCTTTGATTAATCATAGTTTAAAGAGAGAGAAAGAGAAGCTTATTCCACATTTACCTAATGTTTAGGCAAGTATTTTTAAAAATATAGATACTTCATAAATTTTACTACTATAATTGATAGAAAACCTGGAATACAAATTATACTCCAATTTCCAGAGGCAGTGTTCTCACCACTGGGAAACTACTGGGCAGAAAAATCACATGAAATATGCCCAATAGAAATTCCTTCAGGGTGAATGAAGTTTATAGATGGCCTCTTCATTCAGAGGCTTTCTATTTTTAAAATATTCTCTGGTTTAGGCCCCTGGAAAACTCTATGACCTACTTCAGTATTGCCACTAAATACCACCTAAAAGTCCCCCCCAAACTAATTTTACTATCAAAGACATTCCATTTTCACTAAATTAGAAATGCTAATCTTTTTGATTTTTATCCTGTCCAACATTGGGTCCTTCTGAGTTAATCCTAAAATAAACTCTGTTGACAAATACAAAACAACCCAAAATTTAGAAGAAAGCAACAACAAAATACCAAAATTAAATCAAACAACAAAATGTATACATGTATAAGGGGAGAAACTCTAAAATGAATTTTGCTTTCTGGATTGCTGTATACATTTCAGATTATAGTAGCCACCTCTTGGAAATTATCTTGTTTTTTGCTTTTTTTTTTTGTCTTTTTGCCATTTCTTGGGCTGCTCCCACGGCATATGGAGGGGAAAATATCTTGTATGCATAGATAATCTTGGATAACAAAACGAACTATACGTTCACAATACAAACATATGAAACAATGGAAAGGAATAAAAAAAAAAACTTGGATGGATGGCATTAAAAAAATGACTGAACAAAAGGATTCTTCACCAGTTTCCCAAACATTTTGTCATCACAGACAAAACTGCACTGCAGTGTGCTAAATCTGCTGAGGCCAGGCTGCCAGAGCTTGCCCCTTGGGTTGAGGCAGGGCCCCTCCTGCCCACTTCTGTCCTGCCAGGAGGCAAGCTCCTGTCAGAACCCAGACCTGTGCATGAGTGTCCATCTGTCCACTTGGGTTCAGGGGCTAGTGGGGGTGAAGCTGTGCCCTTAGGCTGCTCCACATGCATGGCAAGGTGCCTGCACCCCCGCCCAGCCTCTGTTGCTCCTAACTCCTGGGAACGCAGGGTTTTTATTTCAAATCCTCAGTTTCCGTCCATCTTCTCCTTCAACCCCCAGCTCCACCTTTACCTTCTCAAAAACAGAAGGGAAGGAAAAAGCTGACACGGGCAGTGGTGACTGACAAACCAACACAAATTTCAGAGGCTTCGAGGTCTGTTCTCTGGAGGTTTCGTTTCACCTCTTAAGCACCCAAATCGCAGGGCCAAGTTGCAGGCCCCTGATCGCCATATACATTTTTAACCTGACATTCTTTTTCATTGTTTTAAATGTTTCGTAGAGGAGTTTTGGTCAAAACGAAGTCGCTGCGGAGATCACTGCCATTTTTACATACTTGGCTTTTAAAAAATAAAACCAACCAACCAACCGCCACAATTTCTTGTACATTTGGGACATGAGCCAGCGTTTAAAAGGAACCAACAAAATTCTAACATAAAGGATGGGGTGTTGGATTCTGTACAGTAAGAAATCTACAATGCAGCCTATGGCTAGGGAAGGACATGGTGTGAATAATTGTAAAATACTGCTCTAAATTATTCAGGCCTATGGTTTCCATAGCTGGAGTCCTCCATTGTGTGGCTGAGTATTTGACAGGCACACAGAGGGGTTTATTTAAAGGAGCCAATGTGTCCCCCTCTCCCCAGGTAGGCGGTTGGCTGTGGACTCTGTGACTTTCGTCTCTACCTGTATTACCAGATCTCGGGGTTCTCACGCTCTCTGTCTCTTTCTTCGTCTCTTTCTCTTTTTTCGGTCTCTTTGACTCTCTCAGTCTCTCTCTGAGTCTCATTTTTAAAACTGTTCTTTTAGAACGGGAAACGGCTCAGATCCTACTGTGGCATGGGGCCTAAGTGTCTCAGTTGAGTCTGCTGCGAAGCACACAATGCTCCATTTATTGTAGAAAGTGACTTTATTTGCTTTCTAGAGTGGTTTATAAGAGAAGGAATAAACAGAGAAAAATCTAAGCTTGTAAAGAATACAAAAGTTAATTTTACCTACTATCATATGACAGTCTGAAACTTACTTTCCTCTCTGAGAAATAAATGTTCTAATGGGCAGCAAAAAAAATAAATAAATAAATAAATAAATGTTTCTTTTCCTTAGAAAGGAAAAGAAACATTTATAAGCATGGTTAGACTAAAATGTCCATTTCAAGAACAAGAAGGTAATTCAGCATTTCATCAGCCATGAAGTAAAATTAACGCCCTGAGATTATTTTTTAAATCCATAGTATTAAATCTCTATAGGTAACAGGCATTTTTTATCTGGGTTGAAAATAATGTATTTGATTAATGGTCTCCTAGGTTAATCACTGCAAATATTATAGGCTGACTTTTTAAAAATGCATATTAATTTTCTAATAATATAATTGGGATCTAATTGGAATAATATGAGTTTTATTCTCACCAAGCTAAATGTTTTGCATCATATGAAAAAATACAAAATAGAACATTACTACCTAAAATCTTATTATTTGATCTCAAATTTTATAAACCACTATATAGTTACAATATGTTTAAATAGGCACTTCAAAAATTCAATATTGCTTACTGTTTATTTTAGGATTTCTAACCTCTGAGCCCAACCAAAAACTTTCTACAAACTGCTTTTAAAACAGTGACTGCTTTAAAGGGTCCCGGAATAAAATTCATTTCACAGAGTGACAAACATTGTTTGTTTTGTTTTGCTGAAGGAAAGAGACAAAAATAAATTTCAAAAATGAAAATATCAGATTTCTGAATTCTCTATATAGTTTTAAAATGTCAATTGATGTGAAAAGAAATCCAGCTTGAGTGTTTGAAATTCTGTTTGTTTCAAATAGAAAGATCTATTTTAAACTTGAAGCTCATGGCATCCTTTACTGCAGACCTGTCTGTGACTAACAGACTTGCCAGGCTTATTATCTGCACCAGACACAGGCACTCAGAATGAACCATTGGGCTCATTAGAACACACAAAGTAGGGGATATCTTTCAACAATTCATATCAACAAATTACTGAGACTCCAGAAAACTTGCTGTCTACAAATTTAAGTGAAATAAAGAGTTATCAGAATGCACAAAATAATCAGAGCCAAGCCACGGTTTAACAGATGTTGGACTTTTAGAAGTCAGGTAACTGTCAAAAGGAAAGATAGTAAGCTAGTAATTTTTCTCCCTGTCACAGTGAAAACGAAAAGAATTGTTAGAGTGACATAAAGAAAAATGTGTGGGCAGAAGAGAATCAGAAGATATCTTCAATGATGTGTGTGTGTGTGTGTGTGTGTGTGTGTGGCCAGTAACAGACAGAGACAAAGAGAAAGAAGAGAAAACTGGCGAGATCCTTGAAAAACCTTGAACACTTCTGAAGTAAACTTCCATAAGCATACACATGGACTGGTGCAAAATTTATCTTCTTTTCTTTCTTTTTTTTTTTTTTTTTTTTTTTGGCTTTTTGGCTTTTCTAGGGCCACTCCCGTGGCATATGGAGGTTCCCAGGCTAGGGGTCTAATCGGAGCTGTAGCCGCCGACCTACACCAGAGCCACAGCAATGCGGGATCCGAGCCGCGTCTGCAACCTACACCACAGCTCACAGCAACGCCCGATCCTTAACCCACTGAGCAAGGGCAGGGACCGAACCTGCAACGTTATGGTTCCTAGTCGGATTCGTTAACCACTGCGCCACGATGGGAACGCCCTCTCTCTTTTTTTTTTTTTTTTTTTTTTAATAGAAGGCTTTTAATATCAGAACAAACTGTGTGACAAAATCACCACATTTTTCCTTCTATATTCCATTCAGGAGATATTTAATTATTTTATTCTTAATATAGTGTGTGTGTGTGTGTGTGTGTGTGTGTGTGTGCACGCACGTGTGTTTTTCTGAAGGAGGAGAAGTCATTATTCTTTTAAGTTACATTATCGTATATCACTCAAAAGAACAGGTTATTTGCCTACCACCAAACCAAATTCACAGGGAATTTGGAGGCTAACCTGTGCGCTATTACAAGGGTCCTCTGAGGTCACTAAACAACAAACAAAAATCATAATCATGGTTTAGGTTCAAACCTGTCAGGCAAAGATGTGGAAAACATCCGAAGTAGCTTTAAAAAAAAAAAATCTTTAAAATAATAAATGTTTTAACAATGACTTATTTGATTACATTTAACCTAAACCCATATGAGATAATTTTCACCAAAAACATATGTGTTAGGTGATATTTTGGTGTCATTTATCAGTGTTTTTGATGCGCAATAGTCTTCATAGGGAAGAATAAAGCATTTATTATTAGTAGGTGAGGGTTCCAATGACAGTTCTGCCACTGACCATTCCTACACATATTAAGAATAATTTTTATTCCAGCTTGTAACCCATCTTCTCTTAAAAAAAATTGGAATTCTTAACCTTTTAGTTGCTTTTTGTTTTAGAATAATTTGGTATTATAAAATTTAATCACTAGCTAAAATACTAGTAAAATATGCTAAAATAACCAGCTATATCATGATACAGAGGATTGACTTTAGGTATATCACTGAATTTCATCAGTGCTTAATTTCTTCCTCCCAAATGCAATGCTGGGACCATGATAGTAACATTCCACCCCACTCCCACGATATGAAGAATCTAGAGCAAATCTTTTAACAATTTGGTGAGGACAGATTTTCAACCACTCTTTGAAGGAGAGAGGACAACCAGAATGGGAGATAGATGTAGGGGGGTCATTTGTAATTTATGTACCTATTTATATTTATCCATTCATTTGCTGTGGAAAAATTTACAGGAAATAAACTGTATCATTCTTAGGCATTCAGTTACATAACTGTTGACAACTGTAGACATCTATGTAACAAACACATAAATTAAAATATGATCATCCTACAAAGTGCGCCTATGAATCCTTTCTAGTCACTTTCCCCACCAATTGGCAACCGTCTTCTCATTTCTATGACTATGGACTGGTTTTGATTATTCAGTAACTTAATGAAATATGGACTTACGTTTTACTTTAAATTCAGTTTCTTTCTCTCAGAAAATATGTATATGAATCGGCCGTGTTGCTCATAGCATGTGGTTTGTCTTTATTTCTTGATAGTATTCCACATATGGATATGCCATAATTTGTGAAATATTTCCCCTTTGGATGGACATTTAAATAATTTACAGATGGAGAATATGGGGGGAAAAAACTTGCTCTAAATCGCTATATATAAGTCTTTATGTAACTGTAATTTTTGCTTCCTCCTTTTAGATCATTATATATTGTATTTTTTTTCTGTGTTGTAATGGTTTTCACTTCTCTTATACCAATAAGTAGAAATGTAAAAGCGTATATCCTAGCCTTATTTCTTATTTCTGTGAAAGAGTGGCAATGCCTCACTATTAGTTATGTCTCAATGTCTTAATAGTAAATATTTTCAGGCTTTAGATAGTGCCTTCTACCAGAATGATGAAATCCCAGTCTGTACTTTAATGATTTTTTTAAGTGAAATTTGCTAATTTTTATCAAAGTTTTACTTGATTTATTGAAAATAAATATAAGAAATACTCACATATTCTCTTTTTCTTTATTGATTTGATCAATTACCATAATTTATTTGTTAGTGTTAAATCAAACTTGCATCCCTGGAAAAAACTCAACTTGCTCATAACATATTGTCCTTCCAGGATACTATGGGCTTATCTTTGATATGATTTATATGATAATTTTTTTCTATCTGTGTTCCTGAGAGGTTATGGCCCATAATTTTTCCTCCTGGTAATATTTTTTTTCTAATTTCGGTTATTAGGCTTATAATTTCTCATGCAATGAACAGAGATCTGTAGATTCCTTCTCTCTTTTCTGAAATAATTCATTTAAGTTAAGCATTAATTCTATTCTACATATTTACACCATTTTATAAGTTGAATTTTTTTCCTCCTTAGGGCTGCATCCGTAGTGTATGGAGGTTCCCAGGCTAGGGGTCGAATTGGAGCTGCATCTGCAGGTCTATACCACAGCCACAGCAACATGGGATCTGAGCCGCTTCTACAACCTGCACCACAGCTCACAGAAACACTGGATCCTTAACCCAATGAGCAATGCCAGGGATTGAATCCACATCCTCATGGATACTAGTCCAGTTCATTACTACTGAACCATGACAAGAATTCCTGTAAGTTGAATTATCACGGTGGTTTGAATTATGTCCCCACAAAATTAGAAAGTTAAAGTCCTAATTTGCAGTAGGACAGAATTTGACCTTATTTGGAAATAGGTACATTGCCGATGTAATTAGTTAGCCTATGATGAAGTCACGTTGGAGTAAGGTGGGCCTTTAATTCAATATGACTGATATCCTTATATGAAGGAGACCTCTGGACAAAGACACACACACATCATGGCAATACTGTTTGAAGATGAAAGCAGAGATAAAAGTGATGCTTCTACTAGCCAACGAAGTCAAACATTGCCAACAAATGACCAGAAGCTAGGTAAGGAGTAGGGCAGATCCTTCCATCACAAATTTCAGAAGATATGAACACTGCTCACAACCTGATTTTGGATCTCCAGTCTCTAGAACTATGAGACAATAAGTTTCTGCAGTAAGCCATCTAATTTGTGGCACTTTATGGCAGCCCTAGGAAACGAAGACATCTTATTATATCTCTGACTTTATCTCATGCTATCCCTCCCATCACTTAATTGGTTTCAACTTAACTGGCCTCCTTGCTTCTCAAAGAATTTTCTAAGCCTCTGTCCACACCATTTTTTCCACAGGTACATACACAGCTCACTCCTTCCAGATCTTTACTCAAAATCTTGTTCTCTGTGAGGTCTTCACTGACCACCCAAATGCAACCTCCATCTTGTCTCTAATATCTTTATCACTAACATGTACCATCTTGGGCTAACATATACAGCATAAAAATGTAGTAGGAGGGTCAAGGAAGGGGAAGGAAATAGTGGGTTCAGTTGATCCCTGATGATTTGAGACACCATGCTTTCTGAAAAATAGATGGAAATCAGAAGGAAAGCAGCAAAGAGAAATTGGAAGACCATGTTAAATTTTCAAATATTAAAAAAAAAATCACTGACTCTCCAAACTCAACCTCATCTCATTTTTTACTCAATACTCATAATATATTTATATATATGAATTTTCAATGTACTCAGTAAGAAAAAGAAGAAACTTATGTGCACTTTAAATCTATCTTCTCATACGAAAGATAAAAGTTTTAAAAATCCAAATTAAAAAGGGAAGTGGATAAATTTACAGCTTTGAAAAAAATTTTAAGAGATGTAATTCTTAATACTCGTCAGTAGGTTACAAATGTGCTGCTGTACAAATAGATTTCTGTGCAAGTGTCAAGGACTCAAATGTGATACTCTTCATAAATCTTATCCTTCAAAAATGAATTGAAAAAGATTATGTTGCAAATTGCTGAGAGAAATGTTAAAAAGGGAAAAATGTACTGTATAGTTATGTTTATAAACCTAGAAAACTTAATACCTCCAATATTGATTACATATTCTGAATTATATTTTTAAAGAAATTAGGGCATATGAATAAATTAAGATTTACTGAGCAATATGATCTCATTGTTGGTTACTGCTTCATTTTAAGTTCATAAGTTCATGGTATCATTTTCAAGGAGAACTGAGAGTTAAAAAATAGATTTACACTCATTTTTTTATCATATATATATTTGAGAGGTTATATTCTATTTTTAATTGCCAAGAGGACTTTCCATATGCCTTTTTACTAAAGTAAAGTTATATCCTTTGGCAATTATTAGGCCCTGACAGCTATACATAAAGTTGAAATAATTGGACTTGGCATCTGAGAGCTCCTTAATCTTCTTTCATCGCTATAGCTATAATAATTGAAAATGTCAAGTTAAAATGATTGCAAGCTGCAGACATCTGTCACTTATAATCATAAAAATTTAGCTATGATTACTAAATATATGCATCATTTCCAAGCCTATTATAGAAAGCATAATTATTTGCAAAGCTTAAAAAGTGTGTATCATTTATAGTGATTATATTTATTAATAATAAAATATGACAATCATTTACACAAAGAATTTAAAATACTCAATGTCTTTGAAAATATGTAGTACTCACTTACTGATGTTCGAAAATGTTATGGCACCTGAATAATTTGGGGGACTGGATAATAAAATAAGTCAAAATTCTATACGACCTGGAAGCAGGGATCTTCTCTTTGTTTTTGGTCTCCAGTTACAGGAACAAGAAAGCAAAAAAAACTTTGGCTTCTAGACTTCTTGAATCCAAGTGAGGTATTCTGAAAATATTTTCACATAATTTTATAATTTTTCCCAGTTATGTTATTTTTCTGGAACTATGGTACACAGTATCTTTTTGAAATTATGTTCCAGGTTTATATCACTAGTGTTAAAATTATCATTTATTGTTACATATTAGAGTTTTCATATCCGGCAAATTTTGAAAGTTTTCAAATAGTTTTAACAGTTTGTCTATAGGTAGCTTTCTGGTTTCTATGTAGACAATCATATTATATGAAAATAATGGCAAGTTATTTCTTTATTTCTAGTTTTAAAGCTTGTATTATTATATTCTATAGTGTTAATTAGGAAAAAGTATTAGTGGTCATCCTTCTTTTTATGTATTTATTTCCAATATAAAGAGACTACTTCTAATAATTCTCAATCAAGTAGCATGTTAAATAAATCTTTGGTACCTCCTTGGTAGGTTAAGTATGTTGCTTTCCTAGTTTATTAGGATATTTAATATTATTGTTATCATTACTATTATGATGATGACTGATAACCTGAATTTGCCTTTGAGAACTAGGGTAGAGTTCAGGCAGAAAGGGGCTTATGTGTATAAAATGGTCATGTGGGAAAGAAGACTTCCTACGTGTTATCTGTCCAGGAGTCCTGCACATGCACTGAGGAATACCCCCAGATGCTCAAAAAACAAATGGATAAAACAATTTAGCCAATCCAGGGAAGACTGGAAAGATAGAGCACAAGACTAAATGCCTCTCACTTAAGGCCATGAGCTTCATATAATATTTACTTCAACTCAGAAAAAAAAAAAAAAAAAGTGCAGGGAACTGAAGAAAGCCCACTACTAAAGTAATTGGATAAACTGGAAAAAAATTATAAGGCTTTTTTAGGGTTCAAAGTTAGATTTCCCCTGCCCATGACGCATGGGACTCATATGTAATTGATTTAATATACAGAAAGATGAAGACTATTCCTGCACATTTAATTCATAATTCCAGTTTAAAGTGGGTATTACAAAACTTGAATCATCATTGATAGCATAAACTCTGTCAGTATTATTTTTTCCTTTATCATTTAATACAATTTCAAGAACTTTTCTGTAAAATTATACCTATTAGGGAACCACCTTTCTGTTATTGGTTTCTTTTTATTAATACTGTTATAATTAGCATTAATATCAATAATGTTATTATTTAAGTCTTTGAATCCTCACTCTTTTGGGGGGGCACTGAAAAGGAGAAGAGTTTATTGAGCATGGTGTGATGGAGAGAAAGTAGAGTTTATTGAGATGAGATGCTGCAAGCGCAGCAGGACAACTTTCTGATAGAGCCAACCTGAATCCTCACTCATATTTACAATATCTGCTGGAAACAATTCAATTTTGCAGTATCTCATTTTTCCTTCTGATTCAGAAAAGAAATCCTGGTAATAATTATAACTTTTTCTCTTTTTAATAATAACTATACCTGTCATTAGGTCCTCAGTTTGTACAAGAATAGTATTCTAGCTACAATCTGATATTTTTTCCTGAAGTTTATCATTTGTTATTTTCTAGAACAATATTGAGGCAATAAAGCATCTGGCTTTCTTCATTAGAGACAGATAATGAGATTTTTTTTCTTTCAGATTCAAACTGTTTCTCTATTAATAAATCCCTAAGCAATTTTATATTTAAGATTTATTGGTTGATTTTCATCAAGTTGTCAGAATATAATTTTATAGTTAACATTTAATGCCTTCTCTGATTTCATGTATTTAGACAACTTTGTCTGAACTCTGCTTTTTTTATAGAAGTGCAGAAAGGTTTCTCTTTTTATCTGAACATTTCAAGGTTTGCTGCTTTTATATCTTTTTTTTTTTGGGGGGGGGGTCTTTTTGTCTTTTCCAGGGCCGCACCCATGGCATATGGAATTTCCCAGGCTAGGGGTCTAATTGGAGCTGTAGCTGCGGGCCTACACCAAAGCCACAGCAATGCCAGATCCGTGCATATCCTTAATCCACTGAGCAAGGCCAGGGATCGAACCCACAACCTCATGGTTCCTGGTCAGATTCGTTAACCACTGAGCCGTGACAGAAACTCCTGCTGCTTTTATATCTTTGAATGCTATCTTTAGTTTAAGGAATATATTTTTACAAGTAAAACATACTGTAGTTGTCTCTGTGTCTATTTATACTACAGATAGTTTTTAAAGATTGCTTTCCATATTAAGTGTTGACGGAAATAACTTAAGCTGAAAGGGTAGTAACATGAAGGAAATAAGCTGCAAAGGTAATAATGTGACTGAGAATTGTTACCTAAATAAACATTATTAACATAAGATTTGGGCAGGTTCCCATGTCTTTGCCTGTACCTTTTTTATATACCCTCAATCAAAGTTTCTTTTCCAGAATTAAGCACTGTAATTTGGAGAAATACTTTTCATCATACTTTTTTCTGAGTAATTTTATCTCTTTGTATTTACTGTGCTTTAAAATATAATACTGCCTAAATACAAGAGCTGTGCAGGCATATTAAGTCTCTTTCTTACTTCATTTTTTAGCTATGCTTTATCTAAACAAAACATTATAGCAGGAGCTCAGAGGTCAGATTCTGCCTTGAGACATGTTTTCTAACATTGGTTGCACAATGAAATTATCTAGGGAGCATTAAAAATAATACCAATTATGGCATCTCCTCCCCACTCATTCTCTTTTAATTAGTTTAAGGTATGACTTGAAAATGGGAATTGCTAAAAGTCCTCCAGGTATTCTAAAGTATGTATAACCAAGACTGAGACCTACTGGCTTAGAGTAACACAATTTTCATATACAACCTTCCTAATGATAGCCAGTGAAGTGAAAAAACATGAAGAGTATGAGATTTTTGTCTAATTTGTGTTTTCTGTAACTCTTGGCATTTCACAATGAGCTTATATCATTGTTTTTAAGGAACGTTATATAAATGTGTTGGGGGAAAATAAAAAATCATTTAAGGCTTCTACACTCGGGGTTGGTACACTTTTCATGTAAAGGTTGGATATTAAATATTTTCGGCTTTGCAAGCCACATAATCTCTGTCACAATTGCTAAACTCTGCTACTGTATCACGACAAGAGTCTTAGACAATGTGTCTCAATAAGATTTTATTTAAAAACACATGCAATTGGGCCAGGCTTGAGCTGCAGGCTGCCAACCCATGTTCTAAATTGTCATTAATCTTTAGAAAAAAATTTAATTCAACAAATAGAGTCTTGTTTAATTGCCTACTTCCCTATTAGACTCTTGTGAGGCCCACTAAGTTTCAATGTCTGAAAATAAACTTTTATATAACATATAATTGATTTCTTCATATTCCTAGGTGTTTGGGTATTCCTTTGCTATCACTGGCTTTAAAATAATACCAAAAATTCAAGTTGTCAACTGAAGGAAATAAAATTATTTCTATCCAATCTAGCCATCCTATGTACCATGGTTCAATAAGGCACAACAGAAATGAAATCATCTCACTCCCAAATTCCCAGCTTTAGAAAACAAAAGGCATATAAATGTAGACAACAAAAACAGAACATAGCACTCTAACCATTATAATCAGGACTTCCCTATGTTAAGATAATTCCGCTATAGTGTCCTTTTTTTTTTAATCTAACATTATCTTACATTTGAATTAAAATGCTATTTTAACAATGGAAGTGTTTTTGAAATGCTTAAATCACTATAGTATCTTCATCCGAATCGAACCATTACATCTGCACTTCCATCTTAAATTCCTTAACATCTACAGTGTAAATTTATTGTAGCTATATTTCCATTTAATGAAACAAACACAGAATTTCAGGACTTGCTGTCATCTACCTGAAATAAAAATACTTACCCTGAAAGTAATAATCTAATTTAAATATATTAACCATACATATTTATTATACATAAGTATGCATTATTCACATACCATATATGAATTATCAAGTACATGGTATACATGTATTTAATCTATCTAGTCATCTATTTATCTCTATATATTTAACTAAATGTGTATATAAAATGAAACACCCTCCAAGAAATTTAAGAGATTTCAATTTTTAGTCAGAAACATTTATAGTTTTGTATTATAAATCATGAAAACATCTTAGCCAAATTCTTTTATCTGATATATGCTTTGTCTGATATCAAAAAGCCACTCTAGGTTTCCTTTCATTCCTGTTTGCAAGATGTAGCTTTTTATATCCTTTCATGTTTCTTTTTTCTGTCTTTATATTTAAAATGAGCTTTGCATTAGGCTGTGTACAGTTGAGCTTTTCCTTCTCATCCAATCTAATGATACTCCTTTAGTTGTAATGAATAGTTACCATGAATAGGATAACTGATACATTTAAGTGTAAATCTACTATATTAATATTTATTTTGTATTTTCTCTTCATTCTTTTCCCACGTTTCTGCCTTCTTTTGTACTATTCACATCTTAAAAGCAATTCCATTATGTACCTATTGTCATTTTTTGGCAATTAATATTTCTTTGTTACACTAGAAATTGCTTTTGAGTTTACAGTGTATGTCTTTATCTTATCACATTCTACTTTCAACGGTTACAACCATTACAAATAAATACAGTATAAAAATTGGAGAATGATATAATGCTAGATTTTACCTTCCCAGCCTCTGTTCTTTTGCTGTCATATATTATGGTTCTACATATGTTGTAAACTCCACAGTATGTTATCATTTTTGATTAAAGAGTCAATTATCTTTAAATGTTGATTAATAAGAAAAACAACCTATATGTTGACCCACGTTGTTACAATTTCTAATGCTTTTCATTTTTTACATAGGTTAGCAGTTTTCTCCCTCTCTCCCCAAAAGTCTTTCTTTAACTGTCCTTGTATTGAAAGTTTGTTGGTGATGATTTTTTTATGATGATTATTTTTAACTTGTGTATCTCTGAAAAAAATTTTTGCCTTTTGAAAGAAATATTCACTGGGTATACAATTGTAAATTGACATTTTAAAAATACACATATAAAGATGTTGCTATATTGCTTTTTCATCGCATTGTTTCTAATGAATAGTTCATATCTTTGTTCCACTGTACTGAAGATGATTTTTTTAAAAAATCTAGATGTTTTAAACATTTTTTTCTTCATATCTGATTTTCTGCAATTAAATTATGCTTTACCTTGTTGTAGTTATCTTCATGATTTTTTATCTTTGAAATAACTGAGTTTCCTGGATCCTGGATTGTATGGTTTTAAACATCCAGTATGGAAATTATTTGACCACCATATCTTCAAAATTCTCCTCATCCTTCAGGGACTGCAATTATATACATTTGAGGCTGCTTGAAGCTATCACACTGCTCAATGATAGTCTTTTCATTTTTAAAAGTGTATCCTTTTTCTCTTTATGTTTCACCTTGAGTGGTTTCTGTTGCTATATCTTTAAGAGAGCAAATGTTTCCTTCTGAAATGCTCATATTGGGTTTTCATTTCTAGAGGTCTAATTTGGGTCATTTTGAAAACTTCCTTGTCTCTACCTAACTGTTCAGTGTTTTGACTTTCTGATCCTATAAAGTCTAGTTACAATAATTTTTAATGTCCTAATTCCAGTGTTGTGACATTTGTTTATTAATTTTAGGCTAATTAGGAGTCATATTTTTCTGCTTTTTAGTATGCCTCATAAGATTTGATAGAACACTAAATATTATGAATTTTAACTTTGAGGTACTGGATATTTTTGTATTTCTATACAATTTTTGCGCCTTGATCTGGTTTGAAGAAAAGTTACTAGGAATCAGTTTTGCTCTTTGGGATCTTGTTTTAGTCCTCCTTTGTTAGGTAGGACTAGAGCAGCATTTAGTTTAGACACACTTATTTTTTCCCACTACAAAGGTAAGATCCTTTTGAGTACTCTATTTAAAGTCTTATGAATTATGAGGTTTGCCTTTCTGAATTGAAGGAACAGGTATCATTTCTGGCTTTAAGTGAGCTCTGAGTACTGTTCCCTCCATTTGTTTGAAGAGCTATCCCTCCTCCACCCTTTGGCAATAAGTAGTTTTCTCTCATGCATGTGTAATCAGCACTTCGAATTACTTGAGTAGGACAGTCTGTAGATTTCCAGGATTCTCTGTCTAGCTCTTCTCTCTCCAGTACTCTCTCCTTCAAACTCTTGGTCTTCCTGGACAAACCACCCCAGATCTTCAACTGAACAGTTACTAGTTCCAACCTTGGGTTCTCTCCTACTCTACTATGATCCCGAAAAGGCATTTGGCTGGGAAATCATAAAATACACGTTTCTTGTATCTCAGGAGTGTTGTCTTTTGATGCTTTATTTTTAATATTTTGAAACCATTGTTTTACATATCCCATGAGTCAGCATGATATGACCAACAGGCCAAATTTGTCAATGTTCATTCATGTCCATATCATCTATGTCCAGTTTTAAGATAAAATAATAGAAACTTCATCTTTCCCAAAGTTGAAAACAGCAAATGTTTTCCAACTCTCGATTGATTAATTTTTTATGGCGGTTGTTTGTTTTCAGACAGGAGGATAAATCTAGACCCTGGTACTACACTTTGGCTAAAAGCAGAATTAAGTTTATTCTTTATCAATACCTTCCTTGGTTATCTGAACTCATAATACAGATTCATTTCAATCCCTGAGAGTATTAACAAGAAAAAATGTAAAATGCATGTGTATTTTCAGGTCTATAGACACCCTTGGACAACCCAAGGCTCCACCTTATAAAAAAGTCTTGCTTCTTTTACTCTATCTCAAATATATTACTGTTTGGACAAATTCCTAATAATCCAAGAAAGAAGATGATGCTCTGTTATTTTACAAGTACTTAAACATCGGAGTTTTATGCATTTAAAATTTAATTCCTGCATTTTTTTAAATGAGGTCTCTGTTAACTATTAGACTCTATTTTTTTAAAGTTTAAATGAACATAACGGGATGTTTTATTTTTTCCTTAACATAATGTATTAATACATTTTATGTATTACTGATTTATTAATTTTTTTCTTGGAATTTTTTTCTTTATAAATAATTAAAAGGAAGTACAATAAGGCCTGTACTACTATTCAGAGGCCCTTTTTCTGAAAAACGGTAATTTTTTGCTTTTCTGGTCTAGATGAATACGAATATTAAATTTCCAGTACTTCCTGAAAATGTCCCATGAGCACTTTGCTCTAAGTGATTAATTGCTTCTATTTTAATTACCTTTCTTTATTTGCCTCCCTAACTTCTATCCCTGCTATAAAATCTTGGAGCATTCCATTTTATTTACTAATGAATAAGCATATGCTATAAACTTGTTCTATCATTGAAATAACCTATTATAAGATGCTGATTTTGGCTAACAAATGTTAGACAATCCCAGGAACTTTTTTTCTCCTACCAAACAACCTTCCAAAAATATAATTATAATGTACTTCAGAGTCTTAACTCTTGCAGTTCTTTTTAAATAAACTGTGCTATAAGTTAAATTCCATGAAACCCAGAGATGAATGTGTAAAGTCATGAACACTTGTTTAAACCAAGAAATGTTAAGCTGATTGATTCAGATCAACATCAAAGCAGTAAAACGACAAATTAATGTCTGGTAGCACTGCTGATGAGGCATACTGGCATCTCTGATTTATTTAAATAGACAGGTTATTCTAATATACTAGTCTAAAAAATGTATTTCTAAAATCAGTATTCAACTGTCACTTAGGAGGTTTCTGAAAAGGTGTGGAAACAATTGCAACTGACAGTACTGAGGAACAGAGGTGGTTATGAATTTGGTGGTTAGGGCCAGGGATACAAAACGAATGTGCAACAAATAGGAAAATTCTGCACAAAAAAATTGTCCCTTCTAGGATGACAAAAATGCCCATGTGGGGTTCATTAATACAATGAGTCATCAGATTTCCATGACCACAGGACCATACTTTGAAAATACAAAGTGGTATTGTATTTTCATGCATGAAATAATTGAAAGATGGCAAACTTCCCTTATGCTTTTTTTTCCCCTAAGTTTTTTATGGTGATGTCTATTAGAGGCACACTGATTTCTCACTTTTCTAATTTCTATGGAGATATATATATATATATATATATATATATATATATATATTTAACAAAAGACTTGATTAACATGTTTAGGAGGAGGAACTGAACCTGTGCCTTCCTTTTCCTTAGATTTAAAAATTTCGCAAGGGGTGAGTTTTGCTATACTTTGCTATACTACCTGTTAAAGGGGCGAATTTGGGTAAACTTAGATATTATTACCCTTCAGGGGGCTTGCAGTTTTGGTTTAAGAGCAAATTTTGGAGTTTAGAGTTGAAGTCTATTTAGTTCGAGACTATAGCTGAATTTTTTAGTTCAACTTTTGCAGAAAAATCACTAATATTCATTTAACAAATACGACTGAATTTCTAGCAAAACCAAGAGATCTGTCTTTGTGGCGCTTACTTTCTATTCAAGAGTGATAGATATTAACTACCTAAGTGAATTCCATAGGATATTAGAAGGTGAAGGGAGGCAGCAAGGAAAATAAGACAGAAGAAGAATATGTACATAGGGTAAAGGAGTTGTATTTTTAGACCGCATGGCCAGGCAAGGTCTTGTTAAGCATGTGACATTTGAAAGATAGAAGAAAGCAATACTGTATGATTTCACTTATATGTGAAATCTAAAAAACAAAACAGAGACAAATTCACAGACACAGAGAATAAACTAGTGGTTGCCAAAGGAGGAGAGATGGGGGATAGGCTAAATAGAAGAACAGGATTAAGTACAGACTTCCAGTTCTAAAATAAATAAGTCATAGTTGTACCGTATAAAAATATAGTCAATAATATTGTGGTAACTTTGTGTGGTGATAGATGGTAACTAGACTTATCATGGCGGTCATTTCATAATGTATAAACATATGGAATCACTACACTATGCACCTGACACTAATATAATATTATAAATACATTTTACTTGAATAAAAAAGTGACATTTGAGCAAAAACTAGAACATGTCATAATACCAAGCTATTTGTACATCTGAAGGAAGAGCTTTCTGGGTAGAAGAAATAGCAAATAGAAAAGGGCTAGAGCAAGATCCTGGCTGGAATCTCAGAGTAACAGCAGGATGGTCAGTGTGGCTGCCGTGATGTGTACAAAGAGGATAAGAAGGACAAAAGGTCAGAGAGGTAATTGGCGTGTCAGATAATGTAGATCCAGGCAGGTGATTGTAAGAGCAGTGACTTTCATTTTGAATGGTATTAGGAGCCATTAAAGGAACTGAGCAGAGTGACGTAATCTGATTCCGTGTTTTAAACTCATTACCTTGACTGCTAAATTGAGAAGAAACTTTAGAGGTGTAAACATGGGAGCAAGGAAACCGGTTAAAAGGCTTTGAAAGAACACAGCTAAGAGATGATGATGACTTTATCCTCCGGGTAAAGGTCCGTAGGGTGATGGTGTGAAGAGATATTACACTAGATGTATTTCAATGGATTGTACAGGCACACATCCCTTTTTTTTACGCTTTGTGTTTCACAGATAACGCGTTTTTTTTACAAATGGAAGATTTGTGGCAAGCCTGCATCAGGCAAGGCTATTGGCATTAGTTCCAAGAGCATTTGTTCACTTTTTATACCGTATTTTGGTAATTCTCACAGTATTTCAAACTTGTTCGTTACAGTGATCTGTGATCAGTGATCTTTGATGCTACTCTTATGATGCTCTGAAGACTCAGATGATGGTTAGCATTTTTTAGGAATAAAGCATTTTTAAACTAAGGTAGGGTACATTGTTTCATCAGACATAATGTTATTGCACACTTAAAAGACTACAACATTGTGTAAACATCACTTTTATATGAACTGGAAAGCCAAAAAATTCATTATGCTTGCTTTACTGCAATATTTGCCTCACTTTAGTGGTCCGGAACCAAACCAGACCTATCACCTATCTATCTATCTATCATCTATCACCCATCATTAATCTATTTATTCATTTATTCACTTATTTACCTACTTACTTTTCCTGAGGAACTAGAAGACTGAAATAGCCATTAGTTAATGTGGGAAAGGGCACAGGTCTTGGAGAGGGGAGATGATTAGAAGTTCAGATTTGAATAGGTTGAGCTTAAAATATCTACTGTTCATATACATAGTGATATGGTGTAGGCAGTGGATCCTGGGATTTAGGGAGAGATATGTTTTGCAGAGATAAATTTGGAGTTATCAGTGTGTAACATTTTATTTACTATGGCACAAGGCTGGATGTGATCCAGGAGTGTGAGTATGGAATATAGAAATCCAGGGACTAAGCCCTTGGACACACTTGTGTTAAACAGTGTGAGGAGGCTTGAGGAAGCAGTCTAAGAAGAGAAGGGGAAGAGTGGCCAGTGAGATAGGAAGCCACAGGGAGAATATGGTGCTTCAGATCCAAGGGGAAAAAAAAAGTTGCTTCTGAAATAAAAGGGTGAAAGGAGATGAAATTCACTTGCCCTTCACTTCCCCAAACCTCAACCTCATACATAGAACTATCTGGGATTCTGATGCCATATACGTTCCAGAATCACTATGGAATAAAGTCGAGAATGATGAAACAAAAATTAAGAAAAAAACATGCTGAAAGTATGTTAAAAACTAATGAAGATTTAAATAAAAATACCCATTAACAAAAATAATTAAACACAGCAACAAGCCTGGTTTTCCTAGACAGCTTTTTGTAACACTGATGAGCTGACTTTGATCACAAAATTTTTCACATAAATGAAAATGTTTTCATCATGTTTTCAAATGAAGTGAAATGGAAGGGGCCCATGGATACAGGATTACCTGAAGAATACTGACTCAGGGAGTTGCCATTGTGGTGCAATGGTTAACGAATCTGACTAGGAACCATGAGGTTGAGGGTTCAACCCCCGGCCTCGCTCAGTGGGTTAAGGATCTGGCATTGCCATGAGCTGTGGTGTAGGTTGCAGACGCGGCTCGGATCCTGCCTTGCTCTGGCTCTGGCGTAGGCCAGTGGCTACAGCTCTGATTAGACCCCTAGCCTGGGAACCTCCATACGCCGCCAGAGCAGCCCTAGAAAAGACAAAAAGATAAAAAAATGAAAAAAAGAAAAAAAGAATGTTGACTCGAAATATAAAATATAAGTAACCAAGATATTAATTTATTCATTCACATATTCCTCCAGCTAACATTAATCATTTGTTTCCTATGCCCCAAATAACAATTTTATGGGAGCAAATGAAATTGAGCAGAGACAGTGGTACGAGGTAAGGAATAAATGAAAATGTGACCTTTAGGCTATAATTCGAAGGGTAATATAGAAACTGCCAGGTGAAAAATGAAGCCAGTGGGCACAGGAGGTAACGGTGGAGCATGCTGGCCTAAGGAAAGCCCACAGACAACAATCAGGAAGTGGAAAATCAGGGGAAAAGCATAATCATCCACAGCACAGAGGTTAAGCCCAAGTTCAAAGGTCTATTTTGTCAAGGTAAGGATTTTGGATTTTATCCTGTAAGTTGTGGACAGATTGTTAGGCAGAAGTATGACATGATCAACTTTGTTCTTTATAAAGATAACATCAATGGCTGTATAGAGCTGATTCATTCGGTTGGGGAGGCATATCAATCAAGCTGGCTTTTTGGCATCATGCAGACAACATAACTGGTTGATTGACTGAGTACTTCACATTTTCAGCTAGATGTTTTGACATGTGTTTGCATAACCTCAAAATAAAAATGGTATTTTTAGCAAGCTTGATTTAGTCCATAATTCTTTACGGCAGCTATCTTTAAGAGTTAACTCTGCCGCAAAATTATAAGCACCTATTTTATACATGTATGTGTGGCACTTTGTGGAAGACAAGTACTATGAAGTACATAAGGTAAAAAATAATAGTAACTGGAGATCCCGGTGGCGCATTGGGATTGCGGAGTCTTGGGAGCTCTGGGATGCAGGTTTGATCCCTGGCCTGCCACAGTGGATTAAGGGTCCAACATTGCCATGGCCCAGGAACTCTGTATGCCTTGGGGTGGCCAAAAAGATAATAACATTAACCAACAAAAATGGTACAGTTAAAACTTTTAGAAGCATAATCACATGCTGTGTTAAGTACTGGAAATTAAGGATGGTGAAATAAGAATTTTAGGTTGTATTTTATGTCTTTATTTGACTAATAAGATCTTAAACTTCCTGCCTAGTAATTTATTAATTACTTATTCATTAATAATTATTAATCAGTCTGTCAATTTATTATTTGTTAATAGGTAATTTATTAATTTGTACCCACAAAATGCTATGCCTTTTAAACTGATCCATGTTTTCTTGCATTATTTATAACAAGAAGTCTAATTTGAGAAGATGTTGAATATCAGAAATAAGAAAAAGTACTACATAAGAGAGTTAAATCAAACTTGACATTGATATAAACTTGATGCTAATTTCTATTCCTACTCTAAATGGGAGTTATGAGCATAAATAACAGAAGTCAAGTTCTTAATACCTTGGTTGAAGAAAACAAGAGATACATCCTATGTCATTTGAAAAGTTAACTGCAAATAAATAGCTAGTTGGTAGAAATGAGAGAAGCTCTACAGAATAAAAGAGTAAAAGATTGGATTCATATCTTACTACTGACCTTTCATTTTCTTACTCATTCACATGTTAATGAGCAAAATGTTTGCCTGGCATTTCTCCAGGTATCAACAAGGTATCAACAAACAAACAAACACAATATTTAAACTGAAATTATTCTTGGAGTTCCCGATGTAGCGCAGTGGAAATGAATCCCACTAGCATCCATAAAGATGCGGGCTTGATCCCTAGCTTTGCTCAGTGGGTTGGGGATCCAGCATTGCCATGAGCTGTGGTATAGGTCACAGAGGTGGCTCGGATCCTGAGTTTCTACAGCTGTGGCATAGGCCAGCAGCCGTAGCTCCCATAACCCCAGCCTGGAAACTTCCATGTGCTGTGGGTGTGGCCCTAAAAAGCAAAAAGACACAAATAAACTGAAATTATTCTAGTGCATAATTTTTCTATTTCAAATAACTGGTCTATAAAAATTTGGAGCAAAGCTCCCCTAGATCGCGTGAATTTAAATACCAGAGAAATCACTAAAAACAAACAAAATGTCGGGCTATAATGGAAGTTAGGCACATGGATGCCAGAGAAGCAAACAATAAATGCTCCTGCAAGAATGCCTTTGAGTTTTAATAATCCTAAAAGTCTTTAGGATAATGCATAACTAATGAGACTTCAAATATTTGAAATGACTTTGCCTCTTATTACTAGCCTTGGTCCCTAATGCTGTATAGTGTCTCCACTAATAGACTTCAAAATTATTGGCTGGATTTATGGCTGTTATCTTGGCATAATAATTAATAACGCTCTGTTTGTCAAAAATTATCTCAGTTTAGGTGATAAATTATATTACCACCTATTTATAATGAGTGAAACCTTCTCTAACATTATTTTTGGACATCCTCTGGCCTTTCTCTTTCCCTTTGACCTTGTATATTCTCTTGTCCTAAAGAGTTAGCATTGAGCTCCTTTACTTTCAGTTATACATGTGATTCAGATTACAGTTCTCTTCTTATTTTGATGGGAGCATGTTGGCTGATGAAGTGGGCATATATACGTTTAAAGCATATCCTTGGCAAGAATATCCATGAAATATCAGAATCCATCTGTGGATTTTATGGTGCTAATTGACAGGTGCTGTAACTCATAAAATGTTCACAGTCCACACAAATGATAACAGCACCAGATGGGACTTGCCCAACAAGAAACCTCAAAAGCTTTCCCCTTCTGTCTCTTTAGAAAATTACCAAAAATATTTATTGTGGAATGTTATGATGCTAGAAAATATGTGAATTTGAAAGAAATTGAAAAAAAAAAAACCTAAGCCCATTTTAACCTCCGAAAAATTTTAATCCATGCATCTGACCTTACAATGTCGTATCTTTTAAATTAGCATATTGGCAAGTATATTTTAACTTTTTATCATAGTATATATGCATATGAAATATAAATTCATTTCCCCTACACATGCCCTTTCTCTTCTGCTAGCAACATCCCTCACCAGAGTGGTACATTTGTTACAATCCAAGAACCTACACTGACCTGTCTTTATCACCCAAAGTCCACAGTTGCATAGTCCCAATGCACCGTGGTGCATTCTTGGTGTACATTCTGTGTGTTCTGAGAACAGTATCATGAAATATATCCACCGTTACATTATCATACAGAGCAGTTTAACTGACCTAAAAATCCTCCATGCTTTACCTATTCATCTTACCTTCCCCAATAGCCCCTAAGAACACTTTTTTTTTTTTCTTTTGCATCATATGGAAGTTTCTAGGCCAGGGAATGAATGCAAGCTGCAGCTTCAACCTATACCACAGCTGAGGCAATGCTGGATCCTTAACCCACTGTGTCACAGCAGGGACTCCAAGAAACAACTCATCTGTAGCCTTTCTGTATTAGTGTCTTCATTTAGTAACCTGCATTTAAAGTTCCTCCATGTCTTTTCATGGCTTAATATACAGTTCATTGTGTTTTAGTGCTAAATAACATTACGTTGTCTTGATGTGCCGCTGTTTATCTATTCACCTACTGAAGGGCTCTTCCATTGCTTCCAAGTTTTAGCAATTATGAGTAAAGCTGCTATGATACTCAGGTGCAGGGTTTTCGACTAATTTGGGTAGACATAAGTTTTTTGTTTTTGTTTTTTGTCTTTTTAGGGCCTTACCCGTGGCATATGGAGGTTCCCAGGCTAGAGGTCGAATCGGTGCTATAGCTGCTAGCCTACACCACAGCCACAGCAAAGTGGAATCTGAGTCACATCTGCACCTTACACCACAGCTCACAGAAACGTGAGATCCTTCACCCACTGAGCAAGGCCAGGGATTGAACTTGAGTCCTCATGGATGCTAGTCGGATTCATTTCTGCTGAGCCATGATGGGAATTCCCAGTTTTTAATTTATTTAGGAAAACGCTAAGGAGTGCAATTAATAGATCATATGGTAAAAGTATGTTAATTTGTAAGAAACTGCCAAACGGTCTTCCAAAATGGATGTACCATTTTGCATTCCCAACAGCAATGAATGAGAGTGCTTGTTGCTCTACCCTGTTGCCACCATGTGCTATCAGTGTTCCGGATTCTGGCCATTCTAATAGGTAGTAGCAGTATCTCCTTGCTGTTCTTATTTGAAATTCCTTAATGACAGGTGATGTTGAGCATCTTTTCATATGATTATTTGGTGCCTGTGTATCTTCTCTGGTGAGATGTCTGTTAAATCCTCTCTGACAGTTTTTGTCTTTTAATTGTTTTACTTAGATATAATTGTTTGAAATACTTGAAATGATTATTGATGTGGTTGGGTCACTTGTGCCATATGTGTAGGTGCTTCTATTCTTTCCATGTTCTTTGTTTCCTTTGTTTACCCCCCTCTTTTTCCGTCTTCTCTGATTTGAATTTGGAATTTACAATTCCATTTCTTTCCTCTCTTTGCATATTAACATGTTTTTTCGGTGAAAATTTTCTGGTTGGCTCGAAGTTTGAAATATACATTTACAATGAGTACAGATCTACATTCAAATGACATTACATAACCTCATAGGTACTGCAGGAGCCATATAACAAAATATCCCCAATTCCTCCCTTCCATCCCTTATAAGGTTGCTGGCATTCATCTCAGTTACCTATGGGTTAAAATTGTACCATACATTGTTAGCGTTATTACTTTGAACAAACATTTATCTACTAGATCAAATAAGAAAAAACAGACACTATTTCACATCCATTTAATCGCATTTAAGCATTCTCTCAAGCTTTTTCCTTTCTTCAAGTCCAAGGTGTTTTGCCTATATTATTTTCTTTCTCCATGAAGAATCTTATTTTGTCATTTCTTTCAATAAAGATCTGTATCATTTTCTTTCTCCATGAAGATCTTCTTTTATTGTTTCTTTCTGGGTAGATGATGGGTAGATGTGCTGGGCAAGAGTTTTCTCAAAAACATTTTTTTTTTTTTTTAGTCTGAGAAAGCATTCCTCTTTATGTGGGACTGTTTTTTTTCCTCTCAACAATTTAAAATTTCATTCCACTGTCTTCTTGCCTGCATGATTTCTGAAAAGTCTGCTTTCTTATGTTTTCTTTTTTTTTTTTTTTTTTTTTTTTTCCCTTTTACAGGTAAGTCCTTTTATCCCCCCTCGTCTGGCTTTTTTTAAGATTTTTCTCTTTGTCTTTAGTTTTTCATGGTTTAACTATGATAGACCTAGTTGTAGACACTTGATATTCTCTGAACCTTGAGTCCCTGTTCAATTTCTGTCATTAATTTTGAAAGTTTTCAGCCATTATTACTTCAAATATCTGTTATTATTCTTCACATTTTGGTATTCCAATTACACATGAATTACTCTTTAGTTATGTCCCACTACTTTTGGATATTCTGTTCTTATTTTAGAAAAAGCCATCTTTTTTTCTTTACATTTTAGTTTTGGAAAATATTAATACATTTTCAAGCTCACTAATTCCTTCCTCAGCCTTGTCTAGTCTACTGATGAGACCATTAAAAGTATTTATCATTCTGTCACAGTGCTTTTGATTCCCAGCATTCCCTTTGCTTCCTTCCTAGAGTGTCTATTCCTCTGCTTACATTAACCATCTTTTCTTACATGGTGTCTGCTTTTTCATTGTAAACTTTAACATATTAATCATGGTTATTTTAAATGTCCTGTGTGATAACTCCAAACTCTGCATCATATCTGACTCTAGTTCTGATGTTTACATTGGGTCTTCATTTTCTTTCTTTCTTTCTTTTTTTTTTTTTTTCCATGACTTGCAACTTTTTTGAAAAGTAGATGTAACACATCAGGTAATAGAAGCTAAGTGTGCCTTTTGTGTGAGGTTTATGCTAAAGCTGGCTGAGAGTTGGACTGTTTTTAATGTTTGCTGCAGCTGTAGGTGTAAGGGGCTTCTTCTTTTTTTTTTTTTTTTTTTTTTGTTTGGAGTGGCCTTGTTTTTGTCTCCCTAGTTGTCTTCTGGTTTTCTTAAGAACCCTTTAAGTAGAAGTTGCAGCTCAGCAGAGTTGTAATCTGTTGTTCTTATACCAAAATCTTGTAAATGTCATTGTAAGAAGTGGGTGGGGAAGCTATCTATCTACAATCTTATGATATTTCGGCATTTCAGTTGGTCCTTGTTCTTGGGTTGTCAGTTTCTTTCTTTCTTTCTTTCTTTTTCTTTCTTTCCTTTTCTCTTTCTTTCTCTTTCTTTCCTTCCTTCTTTTTTTTTTTTTTTTTTTGTCTTTTGTCTTTTGTTGTTATTGCTATTTCTTGGGCCGCTCCCGCGGCATATGGAGGTTCCCAGGCTAGGGGTTGAATCGGAGCTGTAGCCACTGGCCTACACCAGAGCCACAGCAACGCGGGATCCGAGCCGCGTCTGCAACCTACACCACAGCTCACGGCAACACCGGATCGTTAACCCACTGAGCAAGGGCAGGGATCGAACCCGCAACCTCATGGTTCCTAGTCGGATTCGTTAACCACTGCACCACGACGGGAACTCCCCCTTCCTTCTTTCCTTCATTTTCCTTTTTCTTTTTTTTTTTATATCCGAGGAAAGATACAGTCTATAAGGAACTAGAGTAAGGGAAAAGTATTTTCTCTCAGAAGAGATAAATCTCTGGGGAAAATTTTTTTTCCCCCTGGAAAGCTGCCCTTTATTATGAAGACTGCTCTGGACATATTTCAAAATGGTTCATTTTCCCCTCCCCTGCCAGAGACATGAGGTGATTTTCATTTTGACTCTTCATGGTCAGAATCTAGTGGGGTCCTGGAGATAAAATCTACGAAGTGAGACCTTTCCTTAATCTGTGGCCTCAACGAGATTCTCCTTTTCTCTCTGTCCAAACACAGCCTCTGTGACTTGGGCAATGTTATCGTTCAGGTGTTCCTCCCAGTTCATGGCTCCTGCAGCTTCTGCGGCAGATAAAGCGCCCTCAATACTCCTTCCTCACGGTTGAACGTTTCTCAAGATTTCAGGGTGGTTGTTTTTTTGTTACCTCTATTCTCTGAAAGAATCAAGAAAAATCACTGATTTTCAGTTTGTACAATTTTTTCTTTTAATCTTATTACCAGATGCTCATGATGATTTCAAGACCTTTACATGTCAGAGCTGATGGTCATTCTCTCCAGATTTTTATATAGCAACTTGGACTCATTTTTATGCAATGACTTTGATACTTGCTCTAGAAAAGCACTTGTGCAAGTTGCACTCTAGCCCTTAGTGTTTCATGTGTCTGCAGGTAAGCTTTGCTCTGAGCACAAACATCCTTACACAATGACAGATCTTGACCTAGACCAGTTAGGCTGCTAGAGTCTTTTCCTTCTTGTTTCCCCAATTATTACTGGTGAGGGTTGTATCCACTGGAAAAGCTGGGATTCAGAGAATGTACATAGGACCGGGTACTTGCCTACAATTTTATTTTTAAATATTTTGTTGGCAAATGCATATTTTTTCACAAGCTAATTGAATTTTTAATATTTTAATATACAATGTTGCCTTGGAAAAACATCTTTTCCACATATAATTTATATATTTTATAATTATTTATATATATGTGAACATGTATTCATGTTTTGTGTTTTAAAAATACTTGATATTAACTTACTAATGTAAAAAAATGAAATTATGAAAAAGAATCCTTAACTTCACAATGCTTCTCATTTTATTTATCCCTTGGTTTTGTGTTATTGAACCTATACTGAAGTCATTTTCCAAGATTTATAACAATGGAGACAGTTGCTATGGCAAATAATTTAATGTCATAAATTTCAACAGAAAATTAGAAACTTCTATTACCACTAGTAAAACCTTTTGTCCTATACACAAAGACCTCAGTTATTAATTCTGTCAACACTGATATATTCTGTCATCTCAAGAAAGTTATTAAAGTTGAATTGACCACATAAACAATCAAAGAAATGAGTACTTATCATAGTAAGGGGGCTGTGCTCAAATACAAATAGTTTTCAAAAGTAGTAATCATGGTGAACAATGCTGCCATGCAAAACTGGGAAAGAGATTTACGCTGATATTTTGGATTTACTAATAGATAACCTTTATGTGTTTGGAAATAGGTGATATGTCATGGAAATCAATTAACTGCAGGGCACTGAATCTAGATAAGCTTTCTAAATGAAAAATATCCCTCAAATAGTCAATCAGGATGCAATTTAAACTTGACTCCACCACGATTTTAATTTTCTTTATAAGTGAACTTCATATCATGAGAAAAATGAGAGAAAACTACAGCATTGTTCATTAGTTGTATTTGCTCTTAATGAAATAAAGTGAACCTTTAGTTTTCATATTCTGACTGGAAGGATTTTATATTTCCTATTTTTTGAATCTATTATTCCAAGTTATGAATTTTTGAAATATACTATGTATGTTCTAAACTTAAAGAGCTGAATTTATGTATACTTCACTCAGGCAAAATTATTTATCAATTGCTTCCTAAGTTTCAGGCAGTGCTCTAGGTAATGAGGAATTAAAAATCAATTAGACAAATTCACTAAGCTTTACTAAATACAAAGAATTTTTTAAGTCCTCATTGAACATACTTTAAATTACTATTTAACTAGTCCAAAAAGCTCAGCCTATTTCAAAAATCAGAATCTGCCTAGCATATACTCTCAAACTACAATACAAAATGCTAGATATTAATGCAAATACTTGAACAAATCCTACCATCCCTTTACTACCAACACTAAAAGCAGTTGGGAAAAAAGTCCTCATCCTAATTGTCCAATTAGTCAATGAAGAAATAAAAACTATCATATCATAAGAACTTATTAAATAATTGAATGGGTGAAGCTGTGAATAACAACCTTCAGTCAGTTATTTTCTACACTAAATGGTGATCAATGAACATAAATGCTGTCTTTAGAAAACAGAGATAGAAGAAATAAAAGAGAAACAAATAGTACAAAAGATTAAGAATAAATTCAACTTATTTAGAAAAAAAAACAAAAAAAAAGTAGTAGGCAATAAGTGAGAAACAAAATTGCTAAAAACATAATTAGTCAAATTAGAAATTGGGAAGATAACACTATTGCTATGACATAGTCATCTGACGAAAAACAATAAACTCTAGAAAGTCCCTGAGTTATCTAATAAATATTTGAAGGAAAGAAGGATATAAAGAAATTTTTAAAATTAACTAAAATGGTGAGTGTTACTGTGTGTGCATCTTTATACAGTGTACATGGTGTTTGAAGAAATGTGCCCCAGTTTTTGGTAGAATCACATGCTTGTGTTATTTTTCTGAAAAAAAGTAGTTTTAAATATGTCAGCAATGGATTAGAAATATCAATTGCTTTGAGTTAGAAATGTAATTTATAAAGATGTATCCAAAAAGACACAAATGTAGCCCCTGTTTTTTAAGCAAAGGTGCTTACAGCATCATTTTATAGCAAATGTACTATAATTAATACAGCATAAATATATAAACAGTGGTTACAATATCTATAAATAGGAAAATTTTTATGAAAAAGAATGTTCAATGTTCAAACTTTATCATAAAAATTGTACAGGAGGAGTAATTTATTATAATAAATTCTAATTTTATATAATTAAAGTAAATACACATTAATAATATTTTAATCTCTCTTTAATTGTTAGAGAGCTTATTTTGCTAACAAAAATCTATAACTGTTAATATCATGTTTATACCCCAAAACATGGAATCAAGATATCTGTCAGGATTAGAAGGTGTGTTTTAAATGGTAAAGTCACACATAATTTGGTGGAATCCGACACACAGTAGAAGCTATTATTCTCTTACAACCAACTCCTGGGTATTCCAACTAATATATTTTCTTAGATATCGAGTTATATAATTCAAGTTGAACATGTCAAGAACAGAAATATTCCCATCAGAATGTAAAATTTTGCTTGCAAGAAGTTATATAGAAATTGATATAGGCTCAGTATTTTATTTTTGTTCATTATTAAATAAAGGACTGATAGTCTACAAAATATTTATTTAAATGTTTGAGACTAAATCGTTACAAAAAAATACAGTCTAGATAATAGCAAATGTCTATAATTTTCCTTGAATATAAGAACTGTATTTTCCTCCAGCATGGCTTTACTAAACAATGTATCTGATCTATGTTGTATTTGTAGGCATTTAATACTTTGAAAAAAGTTGTTCTTTTGAATTGCTCGGTCACTCTTTGCATTAAATATCTTTTTAGATAATTAATAACCTAGTAATAATAATTTAAGGCCCAAGTTTCTATTTCAACACTAAAAATCTGCACACCCAAAAAAATATGGTGATAATCACAGTACCATTTAATTATCATAGTTGCTTAATGAGATTTTAATTTTATTTTTATTTATTTTTGTCTTTTATTTTACTTTTTTTGTCTTTTAGGGACGCATCCATGGCATATGGAGGGTCCCAGGCTAGAGGTCAAATTGGAATTGCAGCAGCCAGCCTACGCCAGAGCCACAGCAAAGCGGGATTTGAGCTGTGTGTGCAACCTATACCAAAGTTCATGGCAACACCAGATCCTTAACCCAGTGAGCGAGGTCAGAGATCGAATCCACATCATGGATGCGAGTCAGGTTTGTTAACCGCTGAGCCACGAAGGGAACGCCTGAGATTTTAAAGTGTAAAGAGTATTTCAAAAAATACTATCTAAAAAGACAAAAAAAAAAACACCCAAAAACAAAACACTATCCATATGTACCCTTAAACACACACCAGCACAAAAGTATATAATTCTGTGTAGTCCTTTAAAGAATTTTTAACCTGATACAGGAGGGAAATAATACAACTAAACACTGATTTTAGACTGTAAATAAGCATTCTCTGCGGAAATACCTGGGGGAACTTTGAAAATAGGTTGGGAGGTTTTGGTGTAAAGCCAAATTTAGATTTCAACCTATTAATGATTGTAATGAATAGCCATAGAATTAATTCTGTTGTGTTGTTAAAGCTAAATGCCAACGGCATATATTTTGAAGATAATGGAAGTATCCAAAGCACTTTAATCACCATGTTTCATTTTATGTCAATGAAACCATCCATATTTAGTTTGTTTTATTAAGTTAATGTCCAGGTAAAATAAACACTGCAAAATATCGGATATGTTTAAAAGCAGATATAAATACTATTTACAATGACTTCACAAATAATATTATTTAAATAAGAGAGACTACAATTGCTCATAAATTATAACTTAGGAACAGGTAAATATAAGTATCCCAGGTCACTCCGTTTATCACTCAGAAAAATAAACCATGTTAAATATGAGAAGTGCCCTAGAATTGTAAGTTTTATGAAGAACATTCCCACTATCTTTAATGATTATTCTCTAGGCAATTTAAATATTCTTTTCAGTACATTATATCAACATTTATATTATGTGGACTGTAAAAATACCTCGCTGTCAAGCAAGTTTTATGGAGTTTACTGTGGTGCTGTCAAGCATCTTAGTTCTATGTAATTTCAGTCTCTTAAGTAACTGCTTTTCCTTAATGTAATCCCTAGTGATATAAATCTTTTCTGCTTAAAAAGTAATAAAACAAAGTAAGTAAGTTGTGGAATATATACCATGTTATCTAACTCATAAAAATGAAGTACTTAAAATGACAATGAAATGGCTTGTATCTTCTAACCTCAAATTTAATGCCAGAAAAGAGCATTTTTAGTAAACTTGACCATGGCATTAAAATGTGAGAAATTATCATCTCTTTTGTCTTTATGAGTATAAAATAATTTTAATATCATTACAAAACACTTCAGTGGTATATAAAGTGGTTTCACAAAGGCTGGAATTAAAAACAAAAAGAAAGTTTATACTGGCATGGTGAAGTCATTTTTAAGTTTTTTCTTGTTTTTTTTGGGGGGGGGGGCGAGGGGAGTCATGTCCATGGCATGCAGAAGTTCCCAGGCCAGGGATCAAATTCAAGTCACAGTAGTGGTAACACCAAATCTTAAACTGCTAGGACACCAAGTACTCCCTATTTTTGTCTATTTGATATTCAATTCTATTTAATCCAAAAATATTGTAGTTTAATTACTTTAAGAGATTTATCAACTATATATACACACTGCTATAAATTTGAGAAATTTAGTTCTGTTTTCTCTGATAGATACCACATTTTGTCTAGATTCTAGATATTAGGTTGATCTCTTTTCATTCCCAGTACACTTCTGTTCTATAGGTTTCATAATTTAGTAAGGATATTACTTTAAACACAAAGTTTCATTATGCAAAATGTGGTATCCCAGGACCACTGCAAAAAAGAATTATCTTCAAGGGGGCAATTCAAAATTGTGATGTATAAAAAGCCTGAACTTAAAAATGCCACAGAAAACATAAAATGTGGGTAGGCAGTAAAAATGTAATGTTTTAGAAATATTTGAACTTAAGCAACTAACAACTTAAAATAGACTGCTTCATATATAAATTGCTATATATAAACCTCATGGTAACCACAAACCAAAACTTATATACACAAAGAATAAAGACAAAGGAATTCAAACATAACACTAAAAAATATCATAAAATCACAAGGGAAGTGAACAAGAGAAGAAAGGAGTAGAGAAGAACTATAAAAAACAAAATAAAATATAAGATAAAATGGCAATTAGTACAACCAATCAATAATTACTTTATTTGTAAATGAACTAAATTCTGCAATCAAAAGACAGGATGGATGAATGAGTTTTTAAGAAGAGACTCATCTATATACTGTCTGCCAGAGAACCATTTAAGATCTAAAGACACACAGGTTGCAAGTGAAGGGATTAAAAAAAAGATAATGCATGCAAATGGAAATGAAAATAAAGCACTTATATCAAATAACTAGATTCAAAACAAAGATTGTAACAAAAGACAAAGAAAGATTTACATAACCATAAAGTGGTCAACCCAACAAGAGGAAATAATATTTGTAAATATTTATGGACCCAAAGGAGGAATACCTTAAATATATAAAGCAAATAATGACAGATATAAAAGGAAACATTTACAGTAATAAAATAATAAATCATGACTTTCGCACCCCATTTACATCAATGGCTAGATAATCCAAACAGATTATCCAAAAGAAAACATTAGCCTTAAGTGACACATTGGAGTAAATTGACTTAATGGATATATAAGAAACATTCCATTCAAAAACTACAGAATAAGCATTCTTTTCAAGTGCAGATAAAATATTCTCTAGGCTAGCTCACATATTAGGTCAGAAAACAATACTCAATAAATTTAAGAATATTGAAATTAAACGATGCATCTTTTCCAACTAAAACACTATGAAACTAGAATTCAATCTCATGAAGAAAACTGGAAATACCACAAACCCATGGAGACTAAACAACATGCCTCTAAGTAATTAATGTGTCAAAAATTAAATATAAAAATAAAAAAGTACTTTGAGACAAGTGGAAATGGAAACACATCTTGACAAAAATCTGTGAGACACAACAAAAGTGATTATGAGAAGAAAGTTCATAGTAATATAGGTATTTCTCAAGAGACAATAAAAATCTCAAATAAACAATCTAACTTTATACCTAAAGAATTACAAAAGGAAGAAGAAAAAAATACTCAAAATTAGTAGAAGGAGGAAAATAAAGCTCAGAGCAGAAGTAAACAAGACTGGAAAAAAAAAAAACAGAAAAGATTAATGAAACTAAGATCTGGCTCTTTGAAAAGATAAAAAAAAATTGATAAATCTTTAGTCAGTGCCCAAATAAATAAAATTAGAAATGAAAGAAGAGAAGTTACAATAGATACCAATCAATTCCACAAAAATACAAAGGATCATTAGAGACTACTTCAAACAATTAGATGCTAACAACTTGGACAATCTAAAACGAATTGATAAACTCCTAGAAACACAAAATTACCCAGACTGAATTGTGAAGAAATAGAAATCCTAAATAGTCTAATTACTAGTATTGAAATTGAATCGCTAATTTTATTTATTTATTTATTTATTTATTTATTTTATTTTATTTTTTGTCTTTTTACCATTTTTTGGGCTGCTCCCATGGCATATGGAGGTTCCCAGGCTAGGGGTCAAATCGGAGCTGTAGCCACCAGCCTACACCAGAGCCACAGCAACCGTGGGATCTGAGCCTCGTCTGCAACCTACACCACAGTTCACAGCAACGCCAGATCCTTAACCCACTGAGCAAGGCCAGGGATCGAACTTGCAACCTCATGGTTCCTAGTCAGATTCACTAACCACTGAGCCATGACAGGAACTCTAGAATCACTAATTTTAAAACTCCCAAAAAACAAAACATAAATAAATGAAAGGATACACAGTGTTCACGGATTGAAGAATTATTATTTTTAAAATGACCCAAAGCAAAGTATGTATACATGCAATCCCTATCAAAATATCAATGACATTGTTCACAAAACTAGAAAAAGTAATACAAAAATTTGTATGGAAACACACAAGAGCCTGAATAGCCTTGATTTTAAACTATACCACAAAGCTTTTTAATAAAAAACAATATGGTACTGGCACTAAAATACACACGCAAATCAATGGAATAGAGAGGCCAGTAATAAACACATACATATAAGGTCAATTAGCATAGGATAATAAACAAGAATATACAATGGAGAAATGACAGCCTCTTTAATAAATGGTATTGCGTAAATTGGACACACACTTCAAAAAGAATGAACTGGACCACTATTTTAGATCATATGAAAAAATTCAAGCTGGATGAAAAACTCGAACTTAAGATCTAAAAGCATAAAACTCCAAGAAAAAGACATAGGCAGTAAGCTCTTTGACATTAATCTTAGCGATAGTTTCTTAGATCTGTCTTCTCAGGCAAGAGCAATAAAAGTAAAAATAAGTAAGTGCAACTATATTAAACTTAAAAGCATTTGCACAGGAAAGAAAACTGTCAACAAAACAAAAGGCAACTTACTGAATGGGAGAAGATATATATAAGTGATATATCTGATAAGGGAACAATACTAAAAATACATGAAGAACTTATACATCTTAACATAAAAAAAACAAACAATTCAATTAAAAATGGCCAGAATACCTGATTAGACATTTTTCCAAAGAAGATCCTGAAAATGGGAGCTGTTCATTCAAGAGATTAGAAAATGAGCAGAGGGATTAAAAAAAAAAGTATAATTGGCTTGGCAGAGTGAAGATGAGTATATATATATGTGTGTATAGAAAAAGTTGCATCTTCAGAGAGTTTCAGTCTATGAGAAACACGGATCTGGAGTAAGAACTGGTTTGAGGCCTCGCCATTCCCATTTGAAAAGTTGATTATTAATTTTTTAATATACTTTTATTAAATTTCTAAATGTATTAATTTATTAATTTTAACATGTCCAGAGTTCTTCATATGGCTAATGCTAGGTTAAGTTTTTCTTTATATCTAAATTGTTTTTCCAAAATAAGTTTAGAGTTACAGTAAAACTTTGTACAGGAAGTATGAGGTCTCCAGGAGGAGGTAGCAGCTTTGCAATAGACGAACCCATGACAAACAGGAAAAAGGTACCAAAGATCTCATGTCAGGCAAAAGTAAGAGTTTATAAATTGCATCTTGAGGTCTATGGCCACTCAAGAGAATACGAAGGGTCTAGATTCAGGGGCTGGCAAAAAAGCAACAGAGAAACAATCAAATTCTAGGCAAAGATATTTACAAATGGTTCATCTATATTGCATAATTCTTCCTTCAAAGTAAGCAAGAATATAATTTACCTTACAGAGTCCCCATACTCATTCTTTTTGACTTATTTATTTCACATAAATTGACCCTGGGAAACTGTTGCAGAAATTATTATCACCTACTATGCCTATTTAATTTCAATGCAATGACTATCAGTATCTTCGACAATATTTATCTTTCCATTGCAGCATTTTCTACATTACCATCTTCTGATGTCTAGTAGGACTGCAAGACATTCCCACAGTTTTCCATGCCAACCCTATGATCCATTAAAAAAAATGCATGTATGCATGCATGCATGAATGAATAAATAAATGGTGAATGAATAAACAATCACTATTCGATACCTTTAAGATTATGCTACCTATTTTCTACAATAATTGTTTGCTTTTTAAAACATACAGAGGTAGATTTAATTGCTTTTCTTTTCAAGTTCTTCCAAATTTCAATTTATTTGCAGTATATTTTTACATTATTCAACTGACTAGGGGTCATGATTGCCTCCTAATTTCACTAATATTTTATTCTTTTCAATTTTTCATTCTTTCTGTTACATTTTTGCTGGTTCTAAAGAGAAAAATTACATCATCACCTTAATGGAAAATCCTCTACATTTTAACTTACTGACTGTAAGAAATAAAATGTACTTGTCCTTTGAGCAAAATGTAGTATATGGCCACAGTCCATTTCATGTATTTATACCAGCTTAAAATTACTCAAAAAAAACCTTTTCTTATAATGCTATATTTTCACTTAACTTACAAAGCAGTATTTTCTCTCAAGTATTCACTATTTAGAGGGCATATTTAGAAATATAAAAGAAACAAATAATGCAATATCTACTTTCACTCTCCTTTGAGGCTTTCCATATTTCCTCTTTTGTAGGTTATATTAATGATACTTTATATTAAAAAATGCTTAAATAATATCAGGAAGTTTTAGTATGGTACACGTATTATTTTACAGAAAAGTCCATTGTAAATGTTAAGAATAAAACTAAATATGAATTAAAAGAAGATTTAAAATGCATATCAACAATAAAAATTTAAAAACATGCTATATGTCCTTTAAAGACACTGAGATTAGTATGCTTATTTCATAAAGGGCAGTGGAGCACATGCATAAGAATGAAATGCAAGGCAGTTTGTATTGTCTAAAAACTGGTATTACCTAGAAGCATGACATGCAAATATAGGTAATACATAACATTAAAACATATTTAAAGAGAATATTAACTAGAGAGAATTTTTTTAGAAATTACATTTATATATGAAGGTTTAATCTACCACACACAAAATAATCAGTGATGATTTTACTGTTTTAAGAAGAAAATGTTTTACCTCATTGAGAAAAATCTTGATATGCATTTGTCAGTGTGCAAGACAGTTCATTATAAAGCAATAAGAAAAAACATTTTGTGGGCCATCCATTAAACAAGTAGTAGAGAAGTGTTTGGAAGTGGATAGCATAATTGCCATAAGTCATATGTGTACTTACACATAATAGACGGCAGTATGTGAAAGGATATCAAGGAGACGTGGAAAGAACGTTATGAACAAAGGAGAGAACGTGATACTGGAACAAACAAGATGCCAAACAGTTTTGGAGATGTTGTAAAACAATCTCTGACTTTAAATAGAACAAAATTATGTTAATTATGGCACGTAATGAAATCAATAATGGTTGTAGTTGGGTACAACTAAGATAAATATGGAATACGCATTTTGCAAGTCGAATGTTAATTAACAATATCGAGGCAAAATACTGAAAAGATATGAAAAATGAAAGTGATTTTAGAGTATAAGCTGCTGAAGCTAGAATTTTCCTTAAAGGAGAAATTTAAGAAACTCATATCTAGATCCTTCTTTCTCTGTATAGATATATCCCTATAATATATCTGAAGTCATGATTATATTTTATTTACATGTTAGACATTAAGTGTAAAGAATTGGGTTAACTTTTGTACCATGAGGAAATGAAATAAATTAATAATATATATGAGGATATTAAAATGTAACATATTACATGATAGAAGTGAAAAGGTTTTGCGCTTATTAACTCGTGGCTGTGCCCTAAACCAAATGAGAAAAAAAAGATCTACTTTGTATATCATGGTTTATAGAGAAGTATTTCATTTAATATCAGAATAACAGAATTAATGAATTCTGATAACAGATTTTTAAAATATCAAATTAAACACATGATACTGTTCAGCATTAAAACTGTATTAACCCTATCTTGATTATTGATCTTATTTATTTATTTATTTATTTGTTGAGCAGAGAAAGGTTTATTGCAGGGCCAAGAAAGGAGAACAGTTGGCTCATGCTTAAAAACCCAAACTCTTGATTATTGATTTAATATGGACTGTAAAATAGATAATGCATCATTATTTAACCTCTCTGTATTTTAGCTTCCTCCTCAATAAAATGCGAAAACTAAATAAAGCTCCCTAATAAAACGTGCATGTAGTTAATTCACATATAATTATACCTGGAACATATTAAGCACTTATTCTACATTTTTTTAGTATAAAATGTATAAAATAGATATATTCCAGGTTTCTTAAAATATTCATATCACTTATTCTTCTGTTTTGATGGCTAAACTGTTGAAATAGCCATATTTATTAGAATAAAAATAATGCATATTTGTTGTATTATTCATGTATTTCTACCTCAAACTTCACATAAACTTTTTTTTTTTTTTCCTTTATAAGGCCACACACATATGGAAGTTCCCAGACTAGGGTTCAAATCGGAGCCACAACCGTTGGCCTACACCACAGCCATGGCAACACAGGATCTGGGCCACGTCTGCAACCTACACCACAGCACCCCACAACACTGGATCCCCCACCTACTGAGCAAGGCCAGGGATCGAACCCACAACCTTATGGATACTAGTCGGATTTCTTTCCACTGCGCCATAACAGAACTCCCACTTCACATAACTTTTTAGGGAGCAAATGACTGATTTTAAATATCTACTTAATTATCTCTAATAAACTGATATTATTACATAAGAAAACTTGAATATCTAAGGTGAACCACCAGTTATAAACTTGGGTAGATATTATTGTATTTTTAAACAATAAGTTCTAACAATGTTTCCTGGTTTACAATATGTATGAAAATCTTTACCAATTTAAAATATTTCTGTGGCTTGATTTTATACTTTCTTGGCAAAACCTTTCCTTGGGAAAAAAAAAAAAAAGGAGAAGGAAAAGAGAGTAAAAGAAGTGACATTCCCTTCATCATTCCTCAGTCATACACTTTGTAGGACATTTGTTGTCACACAGTCAGTATTTTTTTTTCTGATCTCCCAGTGTCAACACAGTTCTGATCAAATTATTGTTACTCAATAAATATTGACGACCTCATTATGCCATTTATATTTCTGATAAGTTACAAATGAGAATAAGGAAACTAAAAATAGAGAAACAGTTACAAAATCTTATAGAGACATTTGGTGGAGAAACTGAGAAAGAGATTTGTGTTTATGGTGTGGAGTAGGGGAGTCAGATAGTCAGGATATGGCTTAAATAATAGCAATTTACTTCCACAGTTGTATTTCCACTACAAAAGGGGAGATGGTAAAATCATAGGATGGGAGGAAGATATTTTGGTCAAAGCCTGAAAAAAGGACATGTACAAATGAGAAGAACCTGGGAAGAACATTAAGCAGGGCTCTGGGCCTTGAAATTTTGACCCAGAAAATCTTTGCAGGAGCCAGAGTCGGAGGCTTGAAGTGATGTGAAGCCAGGGTCTTAATTAGGTTGAAGGAATACATAATACTTTGGTGGGTACTGAAGTTACACAAATTCCTAAAATCTATGGTGACACCTAGGAAACTGATGTTCACAAAGTCAGAAAACAGAGTTTGCTCATGAAAGCAGGCCAAGTACTCAGTAAATGAGAATGAATTCCAAAGTATGGGATTCAAGTGGCAGTAACAGACAGCAAGAGAATAACACCTTGAGGAGCAAATCTCTTTATTACCTTAGGAAGGGAGGTCTGCATATTGTGATTGCTGATTATATTGTGATTGCTGATTATAAAAACTGTAACCTTCAAGGGATGCCCTTCATCTTTAAAAACTGGAACAGCTAAATCAGAACAGTACTTTTCAATAATCTTCGTTTTCAATAGTAAAATGACTGAAAATCATGTGGATAAAGTTGGTGGCAAACTTTAAATACGTTAAACATGTTTATTTTAGAGTGTCAGAGAACTTATTTTAACACTCTTATTTATGATCCAACTAAGTTCTTATGCATAGAAAAGTTGTACTTTATGTTAAATAGATATGGATTTTAATGTCTCCAGAAAAAATAATTTAGTATTTCAAGGTGTGATAATTTAAGACTGGTCAGAAAAATTCATTTCAAAGTGAGAAACAGGAACAGAAAAATTAGATGACATCAGAAATTTAGAGAGAGATGCTATTATGTAATAAAAGTGTCTCATTAAAGGCTCTAAAATCAATATTGCATCAAGTGTGTCCAAGTATATGTTCTTACATTTCCAATTAAATACTTCAGTAAAGTTTTGACCTTAAGGCCCTAGTTATATTAAAAATGTATTCATTTTAAGATTATAAAATAGCATATTGATTTTTTTACAAAAGTTATGGAATGAATTCCAACTAACTGCAATTGATGACATCAAATTGGCCATTCCAATTTTATCCGCAATTATGAGGGTTACTTTACTTCATGATTATTGTCATTTTATATTACCCCTGTCCTTTGAAATACTTTCACAAATAATTTACATGGTAGAGTGTCAACGTCCAAATATTAAAGTTATTTTTTCTTACCAAAATTTTTCTTTCCTCATTTTATTCTGAAGTCACTAAAAAATATAAATAACCAGGGACTTCTTGCTGCAGGTATCTGAAGGTTGTTACCTATCATATTTGGTTTGCCATCTGTCTGTTCATAATTCCATAGAGTTTATTTTAATTACATTTTTTGCATAAGACAAACATATTAACAATACAAAAACATATTCTCACTTGACTTTTCTAAATTATCAATAACAGTTGAAACTATCCTAAGTAATTTATAAGAACCTAAACATGGTAGTTTTCATGTTCTATTCCGTTTCTCTAGGATACAAAAAAGTATGTAGACTGGGCCCTAAAGTCCAGGAATTTATTTATTTTATTGAAATATAATTGACATATGGCATTGAAAGGACAGTGGGGTGACATCTTAAATCTACATGAGGAACTAAAGGGCATAGTTTTAGGAGATGGGATTAAGGTCCGGAATAGAAGGACTGGAGCTCTACTTCTCTACTAAAAACAACAAAATTCACAACTAAAGGCTGAGCAATCTTCAATCAAAAGGACTGGAAACCTTAAAAAAGATATCCTACTCCAGAAGAAAAAGAGGAGGCCACATCAAGAGGTAGGAGGGGCAATTATGCAATATAAACAACTCATACCTCCCGGGTGGGAAGCCCCACAGACTGGAAACTAACTGGTTCACAGAGACTCACCTACAGGAGTGAGAGTTCTGAGCACCACATCAAACTCTCATGTGTGGGGATCTGTCACTGGGAGAAAGAGCCCCTGGAGCATCTGGCATTGAAGGCCAGAGGGGCTTATGTGCAGGAGCTCCACAGGATTGGGGGAAATGGAGACCCCATTCTTAAAAGGCGCACATGGACTTTCACATGCACTGGGTCCCAGGGCAAAGCAAGGTCTCCATAGGAATCTGGGTCAAACCTGACTGCAGTTCTTGGAGGACATCCTGGGAAAACAGGGGTGAATGTGGCTTGTTGTGAGGGAGGGACATTGAAGGCAAAACTCTCAGGAATATTTAGCAGCTGCCTCTCTCTGGAGGGGGCCATTTTGGGAAAATCTGGCCCCACCTGTCAGTCAGCTGCTGAGAAGCCCCAGGGCAAACAACAATCCAGGTGGGATCACAGACCCACCCCCTCAGTGAACAGGCTACCTAAAGACCCCTCAGGCACACAGATGCCTCTAATCCCATCCAGAGACTAAGCCCCACCCACCAGAGGGATTAGAATCAGCTCCACCTACCAGTGGGCAGGCGTCAGCCCCTCCCATCAGGAAGCCTACACCAAGCCCCCATACTGACTTCAGCCACAAGGGGGGCAGACACCAGAAGTAAGAGAGGCTACAGCTCTATTATCTATAAAAAGGTCACCACACCAAAAACCTATAAAAATGAAAAGACAGAGAACTATAACTCAGATGAGGGAGAAAGGAAAAACCCCAGAAAATCAGCTAGGCGAGGAGGAGACTCTCAGCCTCCAGGAAAAAGACTTTAGAGTGTTGATGCTGAAGATGATGCAAGACATTGGAAATAAACTGGAGGCAAAGATGGATAACTTGCAGGAAACACTGAGCAAAGAGATACAAGATATAAAACTTAAACAAGAAGAGATGCAAAATACAATAACTGAAATAAAAAATTCACTAGAAGCAGCTAACAGCAGCATACAGGAGGCAGAAGAACGAATAAGAGAGGTGGAGGACACATTAGTGAAAATTACGGATGCAGAACAGAAAAGAGAAAAAAGATTGAAAACAAATGAAGAGAGTCTCAGGGAACTCTGGGACAACATGAAACACACCAACATCCATATTACAGGGGTGCCAGAAGGAGAAGAGAAGGGGACAGAAAAAATATTCCAAGAGATAATAGCTGAGAATTTCCCTAACATGGGAAAGGAACCACTCACTCTAAATCCAGGAAGCACGTGGAGTACCATATAAAATAAACCCAAGGAGAAATACACCGAGACACATGTTAATCAAACTGACCAAAATTACAGACAAAGAGAAAATCTTGAAAGCAGCTAGGGAAAAGAAACAAGTAACATACAAGGGAACCCCGATAAGGTTATCAGCAGATTTTTCAGCAGAACTCTGCAGGCCAGAAGCGAGTGGCATGATATACTTAATGTGATGAAAGGAAAAAAATCACCAACCAAGATTACTCTACCCAGCAAGGCTCTTATTCAGATTTGAAGGAGAAATCAAAACCTTCACAGATAAGCACAAGTTGAGAGAATTCAAAACACTAAACCAGCCTTACAACAAATACTAAAGGAACTTCTCTAGGCAGAAAAGAAAAGGCCGCAATCAGAAACGAAAATACCACAAATGACAAGGCTCACCAGTAAAGGTATACATACAGTAAAGATACGAAATCATCCATGCACGATTATATCACCAAAATCGGAAATCATGATAAGAGGTGGGTACAAATGCAGGACACTGGAGATGAACTTGCAATTAAGAGAACAACAACTTAAAACAATCTCATATACATATAGACTCTTATATCAAAACTTCAGAATAACTGCAAACCAAAAGTCTACAATTGATACACAAACAAAGAAAAATCAACTCAAATACAACACTAAAAATAGTCATCAAACCAGAAGAGGAGAGAACAAGAGAAGAAGGGAAGAAAAAAGAGCAACAACAACAACAAAAAATCCAAAGCAATTAATAAAATGGCAGTAAGAACATACATATCCATGATTACCTTAAATGTTAATGGACTAAATGCCCCAACCAAAAGACATAGACTGGCTGAATGGATACAAAAACAAGACCCATATATATGCTGTCTTCAAGAGACACACTTCACTTCTAGGGACACATACAAATTGAAAGTGAGAGGATGTTAAGAAAATATTTCATGCAAACGGGGATCAAAAGAAGGCTGGAGTAGCAATACTCATATCAGACAAAATAGACTTTCAAATGAAGAATATTTTAAGGGACAAGGAAGGTCACTACATAATGATCAAAGGATCAATCCAAGAAGAAGATATCTTCCTTTTCTTACATGGATGACAAAACTGAAAGTGAGCTGAAGAGTATCATTCTGCACACATTTCATTTTACATTTTTATTTCATTTAGCTACTTAACCCAATTGGTTAAGTAGAAGAGGTGGATGGAAAAGTTTTCCTGTTCTGGACTAGAAATGTGTTCTAAATAGATGAGTGTAAGTTGAGAGACTGGCCATGAGGAAAGCTAATACCTGTAGATTTCTAAGTGATCCTTCTATACTAATTTTGTAAAAAAAAAAAAAAAAAAGTTTATATTTTACCAACCAACTTCCTTTCTAAATAACCCTTTAATCTTGACTCTTCTTCTATTTATTCATGCAATAAATAATTAACTAAATAACAATCATGTGCCTTTTATCTGGGACATTTAGGCAACTCTTTTTTTCTACCTTTTCCATTATCACTATCAGACTAACTTTTTTTATTTTTAAAGTATCCTCTCCAAATTTTCCTTTCATTCTTCATCTCGCTTTTTACTAGGTTGTGATGATTTATTTATTTAGCGAATTTTAAAAGCATCATATGCTAGACATTGAGCTGATCTCATTAGAGTTATCTGCCCTAGGCCCGGCTGGCCATAAGAATTTGTCTTTCAAAAGGAAAGTGTTCCCCAAAGTTAATCTCTAATGCCTTATATTGCTAGTATATAAAGAACTGCCCTTCACTGTGGATGAGGTCTTAGTAAGGTCTTGCTACTGAGGGAAAAGTGGGCTATTCCCTTATATGTTGGAGGTAGGGTCTGCTATTCTACTTGGTGAAAGGTCTAAAGAAATATTTCTGAGGAGGACTTTCCTGTGATTCTGTCCACATCACTTTGAAATGATATCCATTCCCTAATCTCCTACCATGCCAAAGAAAAAAATGTTGAAAAAATCCACACTCATGGTTCTTTGTCATCATTGCAAATAGAACCTAAAAAGTTTAAACAAATTTCCCAGACTATTTATGGAAAGCAGTTATCATAACAAATCAGGATGATAAAATTTTAAAATGTGGATGGTCTGAATGTTTACCTTATTATACTATAGGGCATAAAATATTGACATAGCCATAAACATTATGTAGACAAGGGAATAGAACCACAAACTGTATTGTTATTTATTATCAAGGATAAAGTAATACCAGCAGAAATATTAGCAGTATTAATTCTATTTGTATTGCAGAGTTTTGTATGTTAGTTAACAGCACACAATTTTTTTTCATCCTTCAAATATCCTTGGGATTTAATCAAGCAATTTAATAGAAAGAGAAAGTGAAGCCCAGGGAGGCTTAATAACTTGCTCCGATCCTCATAACTTGTCTCAGGACTAAAAGGTTGGCTGCAATAGCTGTCATACACAATACATTACAGCATACATAACAGATTGTGGAATACCCTGCAATAAACAACATTTTTATGATGGTAGAACACAGATAACACCTGATGAATCACTACATTTTATACCATATAATGAACAAATTAAGACTAATCTTTAGGACTGGTTGAAAGAAATAGCTCATTAAATTATGTATCTTTTTCAAGTCAAAGAAAATGCTCGATTAATGTTTTAAACTCTTAGAGTGGAAACAAAGTAAGAAAGGAAATAGGTGGAAGCAGATATATGATCATTTAATATTAATGATGTTCATTGATTAAGATTAATTGGTGAGTTTCTACATGTATCTAGCATAGCAGTAGATAATGCAAATACAGAGATGAGCCTCGGGTTCTCCTCTAAAGAAGGAGCACATGAGATTAATCTATTTTGCCTACTGCAGGAGATGAATATTTGTAAAACTATGCAATAAGGTGTGAAAGTTTAAATAACAAAGATAAAAATATATTAGAGGAGGGGCCCATGCTCAGCTGATCCATTAATATCAATAGTAGGCTGAATAATGGTCCCCAAAACATCATGTTCTAAAGAGCTCATATTGCTAAAAAAATCTATAAACGTTACTTTCTATGAAAAAGTTTTTTTGTTTTTTTTTAAATTTTTGGGATGTAATTAAAATAATGTTCTCAGGATAGGAATATTATCCTGGATTGTAGCTCCTAGATGCAATCACAAGTGCTTATAAAAAAGCAGCAGAGAGATTTCACAAAGAAAACGAGAAGCAGGTGTCACTGTGAAGGTAGAGATTAGATGGTGGGCCCATAAGCCAAAGAATGAAGGAAGGTGTCAGAAGCTGGAAGAGACAAGCGACAAACTCTCACCAGAGCTTCCTGAGGGAGCATAGCACGACCATCTCTTGATTTAGGCACAGCAAAATTGATTCTCTGGTCTCTAGAACTGTGAGGGATTAAATTTCTGTTGTTTTAAACCATTGAGTTTGTGGCAATTTGTTACAGTAGCCTATTACTAATAGTACAATGGTTCTATAATATTAGTAGATACAATTAGTAATACAATATCCACCAAAAGCAAGGAAGGTCAATTTCAAAAACATCTACCTAAACAACTTTAAGAAGGAACAGCTGTTTCTGTTTTTTCAGTTTTATTGTAGTTGATTTACAATTTTATAATTTCTTCTGTACAATAAAGTGATTCAGTTATACATATATGTACATATATCCATTTTTTTTTCAGATTCCTTTTGCACATAGGTTTCAATATTGATATTTCTTTTGAGTTTTCAAATCAGTTTTGGACATGAATTTTCTGAATCCATCTGGATGCTCAAATCTGAGCAATTCAGACAGAGCAAAAAATCCACAGATACACTCTCTCTTCCTATTTCCATCTTGTTGCATAGGAGGTGTAAAGATCCAAGAAATATTTTATGGAAGGGATGCAATTTGAAGAAAGAATTCAAGTAAAATGAAGAGAAAAGGATACTCTATGCAAGTATTTTACACGTGCAAAAGAACAGAGAAGAATCTGTTCAACTTTTCTCATTGATTGATTTGGTTTAAGAGATAAAACAATATTTAAATACCCTGGAGTATTATTTAAAATAGGGACATACATATATGATGGTAGTAGGTAAAGCCAAGTTAGGTAATGACAAGGAATTGGGATGACATTTTGCTAAAAGAAAGCAAGAGTATGCCAGGGACTTAAAGTTGATGATTCAATCACAGTACAGATGGCCAACTCTAGTCTCTGGTTCTGCAGGTATCCAGTCTACAGTTGTTGCCCTTCCCAATAAGGTCTTACTTTTTTTTTTGGCTTTACTCTTATTTTATTTTCTTAGGGCCACACCCGCAGCATATGGAAGTTCACAGGCTAGGGGTCTAATAGGAGCTGTAGCCGCCAGCCTACACCACAGCCACAGCAGCACCAGATTCTAGCCGCGTCTGTGACCCATACCTCAGCTCATGGCAACACTGGCTCCTTAACCCACTGAGCAAGGCCAAGGATGGAATCTGCATCCTCATGGATCCAGTCAGGTTTGTTACCCCTGAGCCACAATGGGAATTGCCAGGTCTTACTATTTTGAAATTCTGTCTTAGGGCTTTTCTTCTGCTGAATGAATGTCTTGTAGAATTCCAGCCCAATAGCTGACCTAAACAAAACGCAGAGAGGAGTTGGTTATAAATACCCCATACCCTTGACTCCTCAGGTGAGATATCTCAGAGGTGAGTGTTTTATACCAATTTCCAGAATCCTCAGCAGGTTTAAGCTCTAGATTCCACAGTGGCAATCACTGGCTAACTCTCTGTCTCTTCCTGATTCTCTAATCCGTGATTCCTAGGACTACCTACAAAGAGACCTAAGCTGCTCCCTAGTCCTTGTCTCAGGAACTGAATCTGGGAAGGCCATATTAAGGCAACACTTTTTCAAACTTCATTTTTCCATCACACTGTCCCAATAATTAATTTTCACATAGTGGGCATTCTGTGTGATTTTATATTAATTGCAGTGTTTCCAGATTATATACAGTTGACTCATCTAAGTTTGAATTTATGATAAACAGTGGATAATACTAAAAGATGATTCATTGCTAATCCAAAATTAAAATTTAACTGGATACCTTGTGTTTTTATTTGTTAAATTTGGCAACCATAGGAAAGGAATATGTAGTTGCCAAATTTGGAAAGGACTTGAATGTCAGAAAAAGGAGAACTCTAACCTGAAGCCAGCTTTTCATGTAGGAGACTCATTAAAAATTGAGATGTTTTTAAACTACGATTTCTAATCATCATGAGCAGGTTAGTCTGCTTTGTCACTGAGGACAATTTGCAATAAATTTGATAGTTTCTCCATACAGTATCTTTTACAGACCAAAAATATGTTCTCAGTTTTGTATTACTCAATTAATTTAATAGTCAATTTCTGATGAGGTAAAAGCCTATGTGATGGTCCTGGACCTTGAAACATTTTGTGTGATTTTATTTCCTACCTCAGATAAGTTCATAAGCACGGAAGCAGAATCACTAGATTTTTTTTTAATGTAATGTCTCTTTCTCTTCCACACTCCATATGATTCTCTTCCGCTTTTGTCCTTCTCACTGGCAAGTTTAAAATTACACAGCATCTAATAGAAGCAGCTATTTTCTTCTCTGAAAAATTGTTTTATTTTCTCCATCCAGTATATGTTGATGTGTATCATATTGGCTGTTCTCTTCACCTGGATCCATTCCAGAGTGAAAATGATGTTTTCAGTGGTTTTAAAAGCAGTATTTTAAAGCTTGAAGTTAATTTTAAGAATCATTAAACCCATTAAAGTAAAATACTTCAAGCCCTTACCTTTGATATTCTCTACCTTTCCCACTCATCATTTGCATTTTTTTCTTCCTGGAAAGTAGAGAAAGTACTTGGTAATCTACCTGTGGAATTACTTTACATTTTCTCATGTTCACTGATGTCTTCCCTCCCTAAATTCCCGCATCACTTAAGAATCATAATGTAACCTCACATGATGTACAGCTATTTTTGTGTGTGGATTTATGCACCTGATTTAAGATTTCTGAACCAACTCTATGCCTCTTAAGAGAAAAAGGGTAAGATCTTTCTTTAGCCCACCTTTCTCTGACCAAAGAATATTTCCTCCTCTGTGAAGTTTTTACTCATACACCTACAATAGCATGTCAACACTCATGCTTTCTGATTATTTGCCAGATTCCCCAGCACTGCCAAATCTCCCTGATTGCTTCATGAAGGCAGGAACCATTTATTGGTTTAGCGAATAAATAACCACGCTTGTGAAATCATGAGAATAGACCATTATTCATGAACTTTAAAAATATTTTCTATTATTAATATATACAAATTTTTACATGATGGTAGTTCACGTTTTCATCATGATTATTTCTTCCTATAGTTCTGCCAGCTGCACATGTAAAATAATGACACTGTCATCTGATTTACCTTCTAATCAAGCAAACTGTTTCCCGTCTTTTGCATCACAACACAGGAAATTTGTGCTGTCTTGCTAGTTCTAAGATTCTATTCCTTATTTCTCCACAACTTTGAATAGCTTCAAATCCCTTGTCTCACTTCCCACATTTCTTCATTTAAAAAAAATTTCTTCTCTCAAACAGCATTTGTACCCCACAAGATCTCACCATAGACCAAAATAGATCCTCATGAATATCCAGATTCCACTTTAGAGAATGATTTTTTTTTCCCTATGCAGTATGTAATTCTCCAATGGAGGAGTGATTTTCATGGATAAGAGGATGCTAGCAAACCCTCTACTCTACACACTGGCGCAAAGTAACAGCTGCAATGTGCAAAGTGTGTCTACATGTAGAAATTTCTTTAACACATTCTTTTAACAGATCAGTCTGTAATAACCGTGTTAAAGAGGTTATTTCTGATATGTTACAGATGAGTAGCCCAGTTCTCCTTAGCAAGAAGAAGGCAGTGCTTTTAATTTGAAGTCAGCTTCCTGGTCTTGGTTGAGTTTTTCTGCTTTAGGGTGCACGAATTATCTTTGGTAGATACGGATTTGTGTGCAAGTCCAATGATCCTTATAGGCAGTTAGTAAATAATCCAGAAAGTGTAATTTGAAGATCTTTTGAAAATATCTTGCTATTATGAATGTTATTGAAAAGTAACATTCCATTATTAGTAGAAAGGTAACTAACATTTATTGAGGGTATCAGGATACATTTAATACTTAATAATATTATCTTCATTTATAGAAAATTAAAGGTCTTATTAAATGTTAATTAATCATGTGTCTGAGGAAAATGAAACTCAGTGAAATCCAATAATTTGTGCTAGTAGTGTCAGAGGCAACATTCAAATCCAGGACCTTCTGACAACCAAAGTTGATATCAACCACTATCCTAGTTGATTTTTCTGTTAATGTATTTATTTGTTTGTTTCATTCATTTTTAAGATAAGGCATTAAAAAGTATAATTGGAATTAGCTAGAAAAATCATAATATGCTTTCCTGAATATAACAGAACTGAAAATAAAGACAGACCTACATTTTCCTCAGGAAAAGATATTAGTGATATTTTTCACCATTTTTTTTTTTTTTGGCTTTTTAGGGCCGCACCCATAGCATATGGAGGTTCCCAGCCGAGGGGTCCAATAGGAGCTGTAGCCTCCGGCCAACGCCACAGCCACAGCAACTCGGGATCCAAGGTACATCTGCAAACTACACCACAGCTCACAGCAATGCCGAATCCTTAACCCACTGAGCGAGGCCAGGGATCGAGCCCACATCCCCATGGATACTAGTCAGGTTCGTTAACCACTGAGCCATGATGAGAATTCCAGTTTTTCACCATTTTGAGTACAGAGATTTAACAGTGCATAGAATATTGTTAAATGTCTACTTGGAATGTTAATTTACTACTTTAGATAGTTTGCTGAAGAAATACCTCACCTTAAACTTGGTCATACATGATATTTATTGAACTGAAGTCTTTTAAATAAGTCATTAGAGTCACAATTCCCATATGCATTTTCCTTCCGATGATTTTTCCACTTATTTTTAATTGTTTTCTAATAGTGACTTATTTGAAGGAATCATAATATTTCTAAGACCTTAAATATGAGAGAATTTCTTTTAGCTTCAAAGGTGTAAACTTGCTGAATTTGGGATTCTTGTATAATCTTTTTTCCTTCAGAGCTTTGAAATGACATTGTTCCATTTCTTCTAGCTCTTCAAAGATAATGAAAATTTTGTTCTTTTTTTGGAAATTGCATTTTTGTTTTTTGAATTATTAGATATTACTTTCTTCACTGTTGTAGCTTGAAAAATCCAAAGAAATATACATTAAGGTTCTCTTGATTCTGTTTAGAGTTCCTTTCTTTCTTTCTTTCTTCCTTCCTTCCTTTCTTTCTTTCTTCTGCTTTTTAGGGCCACACCCACAGCATACAGAAGTTCCCAGGCTAGGGGTCAAATGGGAGCTGCAGCTGCTGGCCTACACCCCAGCCACAGCAACGTAGGATCTGAGCAGCATCTGTGACCTACACCACAGCTCTTGGCAACGCAGATCCTTAACCCACTGAGCAAGGCCAAGGATCAAACCCGCATCCTCATGGATATTCGTCAATTTGGAACCTGCTGAGCCACAAATGGGAACTCCCTTAAAGAACTTTAAGTCTATAAAATTTTTAGTTGGAAATCTTTCTTTTTAAATTCAGAACTATTTCTTGAATTATTATTGTGTTCTAGTTCCATTGTCTCAAGTTCCTGCCTTAAACTCTATGCCTTTATTCATTAAAGGTAAAGGGAAGATAAAGATAAGCAAAACAAAAACCTAGCAGTAAATCACCAAATGTGATATGTGGCTCTCTTATTTTTGCCTGGAGGAGATGACTGAGAGGGCAAGAACCCTAGGTATGATAGCTATAATAAGAACTCATCCTCCATCCTACACAACCTTCATACTTGTGAACTTGCAACTAGGGTATGTTTCCTCATTGCTCTTCATTGCCACTTCTAGAATATTCTTCTCCTCCTTTCCTAATATTTCCCAGCTTTATTTGCTTATATTCAGACTATGCCCCCAACTAATATAGTCATCCTATACTATAGTCATCCTAGTCATTCTCTTTGATTTCTCAAAGAAGCTCTGGATTTATGTCCCCCTCCCTAAGACTGTTTTTTCATTTAATTCATACTGATTTCAAAACCCTAAAAGACAAGCTTTCTCACTTCCTGGCTTCTTACTTGAACATCTCTGTACCAATGATTTGACTTCCACGGTACTTCGGTCACCCAGTTACATGAATATACTCTAAACCTTGTCCACAGAGTAATCCTTTGATGTTGGCCCATCCTCCCACCTTTACCATCTCTCTTTCCAACTCATTCTACTGGTCTTTTGACTCCCCGAGACGTTTGCCTTGACTGGAACTGACAAACCATTAGCTCTATGAACTTTCCTCTATTTCCCATCTGTCCCTATATTGCAACTTTTCTCATCTCCTAGGCTCAAATCAATGGTCATCTGCATATTAATTATTCTGACTATAACCACATGTGCATTTCCATGTTCTTGCTTGATTAAGCCTGCTTAACAAAATCCCATCCTTGGTTAAAAACTGGTGTAGCTTAACTGGGAGAAAAACGTACAGCCATACAGATGGATATATAAAATTCCTGGCTATTTTCCTCACTGGGTCCTTAGCTTCCCAGTCAACATACTATATATTTCCCTGATGCCTGCAGTCTTCCATTTCCTAGATGCCTATTCATTCTCCTCACTCCTCAAATCTCCAATACTATTTCAGTCTTACTTTCAACACAGGCTTATTATTTTACTCAGAAAAACTACGAATAAGACAGAAATTCCACAAACTTTGCCCACCACTTTCACCCATCCTTCACAGCATCTGAACAGCTTCCTTTCCTCCTCTGACTTCCTAATACTAGAGATAAACTGTCTGTGCACCAGTCTAGGGCCAAAGGTACCATATTTATGCTTCTCATACTTATTCAAAGATGTGGATTCAGCATGCTTCTATTCTCTCTCCAGCAAAATCAATTTCTCTCTGTTAAAGCATACCCATCTCACATTCATTAGATGTGTTAGTATCACTTCCAGCCTAAAAGCAAGAATAGCACATCTCTTGACCTCATAGTCTCTCTGGTTATAACTTACTCCCCAGTCCCATTTGCAGTCAAACTTCTCACAATATTTGTTTATTTTTGATGCAGTACACAGACAAATACTTTTAAAATGCAAATTACACCATGTCACTCTTTCAGTGGTTTCTCAACTCACTCAGACTAAAACTAAAGCCCTTACTATGGCCTAAAAGGACAATATCCGCCAACTTTCATCCAACCACTCCACTCCTGCACAGTCTACAACAGCCACAGTGGCCTCTAGCTGCTCTCACACAGGCCTCATCCTCTCCCACACCAGGCCCCCTGTGTATACAGCACCAGCCACGTACAAGGCTCACTCCCCCATTCCCCATAAGTAATGTTTCAGTGTCATAGTTTCAGAAAGGCCTCGTCCACACAGCCTATTTAAAATTACAACTCCCATAATATTCTTTGTACACTTTGTCTCACTGATTGTTCTCCATAAAAGTTAGTACCTTCTAACACATTGCAGTTTGTTTATTTATTTTTTTTTTTTACGTAGTTAGTTGCTTAGTTAGTTAGTTATTTTTCTGCCTGCTTCCAAAAGTGCAAAATTCAAGAGACAAGCATTTTTTGGTTTGTTCACTGTTGTAATTTCAACACCTAGGCAAAGTCTGGTACATTTTACGTGCTCGATGAATTTTTATGGAATGAATGAATGAATACGTGAATAAAAATGATCTACCAGACATAGGTGCTGAGTTTCCCATCCCATTGTGTTCAAGAGGCTCCTAGAACAACATACAATACCCTGGGGCTTCCTGGTGTTGTGGGCAAAGTGCATTTGCTGCTGGTATGAAGTTACCAGAATCCAAACAGCATGGCAGAATCTCAAACTTCAGCATGCTGGTCGGTGGCTGCAGGTAATGCAGCCTGAGACAAAGAGCTGGGGGAAGAAACGCTCTGGCATCTCCTGTGCCAGAGGCTTCTCATCTCCCACTCTTGGCTTCCATGGGCAGACCTTAGCTAGAAAACAGCTGAAACAAGAGCAAGTGAAACACAGCTTGCAGGAATTGATAAATCCCTTGACACAGACCTTGCAGTAGGTAGACAAATCAGGCAAATGCGAAAAAAATAGATCCAAGGAAAAAACTGCAGAGCCCAAACACTGTTGTTCTAAGAGAGTTTAGAGGTGAATTGTAGAAGGCAGCTACCTTGCCTGAAACTGATAATGGACTTTACATTCTTACCTATGAATAAAATACATTCAATAGGAGTTAGATTGCCTCAAGAGAGTATGAAATAAACATATATTTGAAAATAGAAGTCTCTCGTAATCAGGATCAAATGTGCAGTTTGAACTTTATATGGCATTCATGGTAACATATGTGTTACACCAGTCTAGTTCTAAGTGACCCAAGGACATCCTGTAGCATTTCTTTGTTAAAGGAACACTGTAGTATTTCAAAGTCAACTGAGCCCTTGGAGTTTGTTTCACCTCATATACAGTCAATTTAGAGTAATCCCCAAATTGCAGTCAAACTCCAAACTACTCTTGACTGAGTTCCTTCAGTCAAAATGACTCATGCATAAAGATTCTTTAGGCTGATTCTGAATGGATTATAAAGATTAATATTCATGAATAAAAATAAAACAGCCACTCTTAAAATTCATTCATTATCACAGAATGGTCAATGGGAAAATTGGCACCCTAACAATTTTGGTCATTTTAAACAAAATTTTAAATAATACAACTTACTTAAATTTGTATCTCCTATGGATCACCTTCATCTTCTTTCTGTCAGGAATGTTAGATAAATGGATAAATAGATATAAAAGGGAGACCTCTTTTTTGGTGCTCATTTATTTTTCATCAACAGAAATTTGCACTCACAAAGGAAAATAGAAAGATATGCTAGGGTGTGTTTGGGCATGCTTTGTGCTGCTGGAATGTAAATGATAATAAAAACTGACCAGAGATGCTGTGGCAAGAAGCTAATTGACTGAGGTATGCGAGGCAACCAAGCTGACCTGTGAGGCCGCTGAATGACTCAGGGCACCATGATAACTGAGAGGCCTAAACTGACTTCTGCATTTTAGTTTGTGAACTGACTGTTTAACCTATTGCTAAGTATATTCGACTGAAAAAAAAAAAAAAAAACAAACAAACAAACAGATTCTATCAAATACACAAGTAGCTTGGTTTCCCATAACATTTTTTTTTTTTTTTTTTTGTCTTTTTACTTTTTCTAGGGCCACTCCTGCGGCCTATGGAGGTTCACAGGCTAGGGGACTAATTGGAGCTGTAGCCGCTGGTCTACACCAGAGCCACAGCAACACAGGATCCGAGCCTCATCTGCAAGCTACACCACAGCTCACGGCAATGCCAGATTGTTAACCCACTGGGCAAGGCCAGGGATCGAACCCACAGCCTCATGGTTCCTACTCAGATTCGTTAACCACTGCGCCACAATGGGAACTCCTCCCATAACATGTTGTTTGAAATTATTTTACAGGTGGTTCCTCGCTAGATAAGAGTGAATCCGAAATGGAATGTGTCACCACATGGGATCTTAAATTTGAAACAGTTCTCTGTTCAGTTTAATTGACAGGGATTTCCAAAACTAATGATTTTTAAAGTTTTCTCCATAAAGTGGTAAGGAGATATATACAAGGATGTATATGCACATGAGAAATGATAAAATGCTAAATGTTAATATGTTGTTCTGGTGAAAAACGGCAAAGAACTTAAATGTCCAATAAAAGGAACAGCAGGAGAGTCAACTGCAGTTTGTCTATACAAAGACTACTATGCTCTTTCATGGAAGAGCCTTGTTCTGGGCCCCCTTTTCCATCATGGGGATTGGCCCTTAAAGTAACTCTCTCATCCTCTTTTCCTAACCCTTATACACACCTCCCCAAATGATCAGTTTTGAAAAGAAGGTATTCCATCAAACCCTTCCCTCTTCTCTTTACAAAGTAAGCCTGTCTTCCGAATGTTTATGTTCACAGTTCTTTCTGAATGTCATTAATCTTAAGAGTCAGGTGTCCTGCAGGATACAGGGATGAGGCCTGCCCTCAATGCAGGGTGAAATTCAATAAATTTACTTGGTTATCAATCTAAAGCCAGTTTCTCCTTATCAGATTATCAGAAAGAAAAATAATATTTGATTATCACCTGCCTACCTTCCCTATTTGTTCATCTTTCAACAGAGCCTGTCTGTAGAATGAAAGAGTGTGTGTCTGTGTGGGGGGGTATCTTATCTATTTATTTATTTATTTTGCTTGTTTTATGGGTTTTTTTTTTTTAAATTTTAAATCCTAAAGTCCTTTCGCACTGACTAGGGACACTGAGAAATAAACAGAAGCTTCAATTTAGACATCATGAAAACTGTGATTTGGCTTATATAAGAAGCTTTAGATTTTACATTGGGATTAACAGGTATAAAAAACGAGAATATGTAAAATAGATAAGCAACGAGGATTTACTGTGTAGCACAGGAATCTATATTCAGTATCTTGTAATATCCCATAATGGAAAATAATCTTTCCTGTTGTTGTCTTTTTAGGGCCTCATCTATGGCCTATAGAAGTTCCCAGGGTAGGGGTTGAATCAGAGCTGTAGCCTCTGGCCTACGCCGTAGCCAAGCAACGCCAGATATGAGCTGCATCTGTGACTTCCACCACAGCTCACAGCAATGCCAGATCCTTAACCCACTGAGCTAGGCCAGGGATCCAAACCGCATGGATACTAGTTTGGTTCTTTACCACTGAGCCACAATGGGAACTCTGAAAATAATCTTAAATACACACACACACACACACACACACACCCCTTAATCACTGCTATACATTTGAAACTAACATAATATTGTAAATCAGCTACACTTCACTTTAAAAAAAGCAACAACAAACTGAAGATCAAGGTCTGATTCACTCTGAAGAAAGTCTTTCCCCAACATTTGAGTCCCTGCTACATAAAAAAGAAAAATATTTTCCTAACTTTTAAGAAACTCTGTCTATTGCTGTTTTCATCATGGAAGATAACTATAGTTCTTAATTAATTAACTGATCAATTAATTCTGAGTTTTTTTACAAAAAGAAAAATATCATTGAAACTATTAATTGTAACAGTGCTATCATAAAACATAAGAGTGCTAGTATTTTGGGGGTGTGTATGTGTTCTTGAGGACTTACAGAAAAATTATACTAATTATTTTCAAAAGGCAAACCTACCCTGAAATAAATATATGAATATTTTCATGATGGTTGGTTGATACAAAATTATAAGAATATAAATGTCTCTGTACTACAAATTATTATTAAAAATCATTACTCAAATCAGAGAAGAGGAATATATTATCTTTCTTGGATTTATATAAAGACATCATTAAATCAAATAAGAATTGACTGAGCAATTACAATATACTAGATATAGAATCTAGGTATACTATGGTGCATAAGCACATGAAGATCACATCTTGGCTGGGAACTTAGATGTCTGATGACAAATAAACCAAAAACAACATAATACTCTGTAATGAATAAGTTAATTGCATATGGAACTCTCATTACAAGTCTCTTTATACTTAATATGTCTTGAGCTACATTACAAGAATATATGAAGGAAAACAGAAATATATTTGAGAAGACTTTCTGTCAATATGCAAGAAAACTCCTCTAAAGCCTATTGCCAAGAACTTTATTCCACAGGGAGTACACCAGAGTTTAATTTACAGCCAATTTCTTAGTAAACCATTCAAAAGTTCAACGAACCTTTATAAACCCAGCCTTAGTAATCAGAATCATATTCTAATGTATTAATTAATCACAACAGGAAAAAAATGGAATTTTACTCCTGTTTACCTTCATATCTCATAACTGTACCTGAGGTTGCCTCTTTCAGTACTTTTCTTATTTTTTTTTTATTTTATTTTTTTTTTGTCTTTTTGCCATTTCTAGGGCTGCTCCCGCGGCATATGGAGGTTCCCAGGCTAGGGGTCGAATCAGAGCTATAGCCACTGGCCTACACCACAGCCACAGCAACGCGGGATACGAGCCGTGGCTGCAACCTACACCACAGCTCCCGGCAACGCCGGATCTTTAACCCACAGAGCAAGGGCAGGGACCGAACCCGCAACCTCATGGTTCCTAGTCGGATTCGTTAACCACTGCGCCACGACGGGAACTCCCTTTTCTCATTTTTGAACTTCATTTCACAGCTTTTTTATTGATGAATTTTGGTGACTACATTAGCTTTGTATTTTAACACAAATGTCTTTGGAAGCCATATGAGGATTATTAAGAGGGATTCAGCATGTGATAATTTTTATTCACATTCTTTAACACTGAAAACCAAACAGTTCAATCTTATGACCTATGCTTAAATAACATAATTTAGCCTAAGTAGTTCACATTCATGTGTATACAAATACTGATTGCTATCATACACATAATTTCATTTTCCAATGGTGAAAACAAATAGTAAAACTTAAAGAAATGCATATAGTAATAGAAATAATCATAAGTGTCATGAATTTTCTCCTGAAAATTTTTTAATTTTTATAAAACACTTTTTTTTTTTTTTTTGGTCTTTTGTCTTTTTAGGGCCATACCCCCGGCATATGGAGGTTCCCAGTCTAAGGGTCAAATCAGAGCTGTTGCTGCCACCACAGCTCACGGCAACGCTGGATCCTTAACCCACTGAGCAAGGCCAGGGATCGAACCCACAACCTCATCGCTCCTAGTCAGATTCATTTCCATTGCGCCACTATGGGAACTCCAAGAAACACTAATTTTTAAGAAACACTGATGCTCTCTGTGTGCACAACTACAGCAAGTGTTTGGTATTTTCATGCTATTTATTATAATGTTAGTACCTTCCTTGAAAAAAACTTTCTGAACCAATTTTCAGTAGTCTTTTATATAGACCATGAGACTGACACACTGCCTACTGTGCTAAGGAGGCAACTAGTAGTCTTCTATATAAAAATAAATTATAGTGTTTGACACTGATTTGTACTTCACAGTTCACAGCAAATTGCTGTCAAGTGTAATGGACTCTGTAGACAGCTATAAAAAGTCAGGCCACATCTCATCATGGGTTCAGAACACAATATCATCCAATGACAATACTGATCCCATTGTGAAGCCTGTGATATATGAGAACTCCCACAGTCCTTTCTTCACAGTGTGTTGATTTTTGACTAGTATAGCAGGATTCTGATTTGTAGAACCATTAGCACATTTTTCTGTAAGGTACAGCACATTTCCATTTCTTGAAGTTAAATGAGTGCCTGAGGTTTAAATTTTCATAATACAGATATGAGAAAAAGAAAAAAAAATGTGTTTATGAAAATATTATGAGTATAAAAAATACACTTCTTTTTCTCTTTGGGAAGTTCTATTATTTTTAATCATAAAAAATTATAAACACAAGAATCCCAGCATTGCACTTCTTAAATTAAAAATAACAGAAACTCAGCTTGCTAGAATTTGGGTTATAAATTACCACCACACAATAGCTCAGAATCAATCATAGTGTAATAAAAATGTCAATACTGAGTCTGTTAACCTTTATCTGATTATTTGATGAATAAAAGTATTCTCCCTTGATACTGTAGTAATTAGATACTTAAAAAATAAAGTTTCTTTAGGAAAAATAAAAAATTGAAGAAATAGGGGCAACATTGTTTCATAATATCAGAATCTAATCATTTTATAACAACTTGCCACAGAATTGTCAAAGAAACATCCAAGATTTAAAGCAGATCAAATCTATAATCCAAAGAATCTTATCTCTAAAGGTTCAAACAATATTAAAAATTAATTTATTCAAACAATATTTTAAAAGATTCTACAATAAAATATTAAAAATATATTATCTTCTTCCTTATCTGATTGCCTACAGTGAATTTTCATATTTCCTGAGGGTATAGGATGCTCTAAATGAAATGCTCTGAATGAAAAAAAAGAGATAAAACTATACATGATGTTTGGTTTAAATATTAACGAACAGTAAGAAGTTCAACAATATAAAATATCCTTATTTTTACAATTCAAGATATTTACGACTTCTGTTCCCACAATTTTCATCCATGCTTGAACAATTTGTAGTGGTAGACACTCTCCTGAGAATGGCACGTTTTAACCAAAGCTTTGCAATCTCCTCTCATCTTCAATAGTCAATGTAATGTCATTTGCTTTACCAAGAGATCTTCCATTTCCATGAACTTGGCCCTGGACTCCAATTGGTTCACTAGAACTGGCTTCACCAGAATTTTTCTGTGGCAATCTTACCATCTAGGTATCAATAACCTTTGCCTACATTGCTTAAATGTGGAATAGAGTTACAAATTAGAAATGTTCCAAACCAGGCTGGAATGATAGTTTGGAAACCATAATGATCCAGTGTTACCACGGAATAGAAATATTGGCATTAGTTCTAGTTTAAATAAAAAAATAAATAAATCTGGGTATACCTTAGAAAGATTATTTCAGAAGAAAAATCAGTTACATGCCTGGTGTCCTTTAATCATACATTGCCCTTTTAGAGCAGTGAAGTGAGTCTAGGAGTATCACTCAACACCGCTATGATGGACTGTCTGTAGCTGAGCCTTGTGATCTCTGAATCATTTAGTCTCTTTAGAGGCTTTAGCATCACCATAAGAAGTAGGCATATTTGGTTATTTTAAGTAATCATTGGTAAAGAAATGTATAAATATTTTAAGTGAAATCACTCTTAAATTCCTCACATATCTAAGTAGTTTTAGAATTCAACCACAAGACCAAAAATCTTCCAGGCTGAATATCAACACCAGTCTCAAAATACCTTTTTAGTCATGTAGTCCAATTTTAAAGTTCATTATTAATCTTTTTGATATAGCCCTTGGAGCTTTACTTCATAGTCTGAAACACTTGAGATGAATTTTTTTAAATTAGAAATTTACTCATTCTCTTCAATATGAAAAATACCCTGAGAGAAAGGCGGGAGAGAAATTTGTTGTAATATGCCTGTATGGTGGAGGGGAGAACCCATACTATGATGAAAAAGCACTAAAAACATAGAGAAATAGCCACTCAAAAATATCAATATATTGCTTTAACAGTTTAACTTTTTAAAAATCAGTTTCTATTCCAGTATGCATCAATTTCATTATTTTTCCTGGCATATTAAATCCTTTACAAATTTTATACACATTAAAAATCAATTTGTAGAAAATCTACTGCCAACTGCAACGTTCCACACAGAGGCAGATAAACTGTTAAAATTCATTGAGCATGACTTTAACAATATTTACAACTGATTTTGAACTCTAAAAGAACAAAGTTGCTATAATGATATAATTTTTCATGTTCACTACATACATAAAATAGTACAATATTCTCAAATTGAATGAATGAATAGCAAATTGCAAGTGATTTATTAAACATAGAGAAATCTGATTGAAATAAGCTTTATAAGACACACCTGCTAAAATATACATGGAAGATACTAGTCTGATGAATTATACTTGGTAAAGACAATGTCTTAAGTGAAGTTAAAGCTGAAACAATCTTTTAAGGACAAGAGAAATAATTTCACATTTATACATATTATAAATACACACATATATACACACACACACATACATATACATATACGTGTATGTTTTAATTTATGGCCACTGCACATGTGGCATGTGGAAGTTCCTGGGCATTCGATAGAATCTGAGCCACAGCTGTTCCTTACACCACAGCAGCTGCAACACTGGATCCTATAACTCACTGCCCCAGTCTAGAAACAAACCTGTGCCTCCACAGCCATCCAAGCTGCTGCAGTCGGATTCTTAACACACTGTGCCACAGCATGAACTCACACATTTATATTTATCATAAAAATTAATTCACTAATCCAATTTAAGATAATCTAAAACATATTTTTACAATTTTATATCACTTACTTCAGAATGAAAAACAATTGAACTAGATGTCTGCATACTCATATATACACATGGGTCCAATTTTCTGGATTTCTGATGTAGGCAGCAAAAGGAATAGCATAAATTGACATGTGCTATAGAAGACACATCCAGGTTGGCAGTAGTGACCTCACTTCTATGGGCTATAACTCCATCACACGGCTGCTCTTAAATGCAGAGGATCTGGGAAAAGTATTTACCTGGGTGCCCAGGAAGAAGAGATGTGTTTAGGGGAGAGCTAGATTATATATTCCATAAGTACTCAACCTTTATGGGTTTTAGTGTCTTTCACTCTCTAATAAAGATGTAACTCTCATATATAGGATACAAATAAAGTTTAGAGAAAATAAAGGCCTGGCCTATGTACTTCAAAAAATAGGTATTTCACAAAATACAGAATAATATTTAAAGTCTTAACCCCCTTCCACGGCACAGGAGATAAAGAAGATGCTTGAATTACTATGCCCAATATGGGCTGAAGTTGTTAATGATTACTACCTCATTCTCTTAGCTCTGGGTCACAGAAATAAAGAAAGAATTAAGCACGGTGAAATAAAAGGCCGGCAGGGAGAGTGAAACAAGGAGACACCAAGGTATTTCCCCCAGAAACACTGAGTTTCTGACATAAAAGCTTGACTTCTAGAATATGAGAGAATTGTCAGAAATACATAAATATGGCAAGCGCTATGGCAACCTGGCTGAACCCTAAGGGAAAGTCCTGTTCTAACAACCAGATTCACTCTTTCCTTGTTTTACAACGTGACTGAAAGACTGCATATAAACAGCCTCTGAGGGTTCTCCACAGCTACGTTAATTAAAATGAAATAACAGAAATTTATGGAATTCTCTATCAAATCAAGGTTGTATACAATCAGTAGACAGAACTTGGTTTTTTATCCCAAAACTGCTTGTATTTTTAGACACTGAATCTTATCCTTTAGGTTCTAAGCTAACATTACATGGGTAATGTTCTATTTCCTTTCTGTGTGGTGGGTTGGGGGGCAGTTGGTGGAGGGACAATGAGTACCAGCTGGCGGTAACCTGTCCAGTCCCACTGAGAATGCCAGAGCAGCGGGTTGCTGAATGCAGACGGTGAAGAAAGGGTGACAGGAGACAGTTAACAAAGGAAGTCCCTCCAAAAGTAACGGAATGCAGAAAGAGGTTCCCAATTCTCAGATTCAAAATGAAGACCAATTGAAATGCGAGAAAGTGAAAGAAAGCCTCAAGAAGCCTTTAGGAAAACCTTGGCATGGGCTTTCATTGTGGCCCCGAGACTTGGAAATGGATAATGGGAAATGGCGAAGAGTGGAGCCCCCAGAGCCACAGCCTGGAAGGATTCCATTTCCTCGGGTAGAGCAAGGGTAGGCTTTGTGTAGTGTTGACAACTGAAAGCTCTAAAGACTCAACTATTTCTGAAGAAGGGTGGGCTCTCAAAGACAACTCCACTCTAGATTCAGGTTTCAGGCATATTTTGTTTGATTCAGAGTATTTTAATTTGTTAACATTTCATGTAAAAATCTGAATTTGTGGTAGATCTTGAGAAGTAGGATATCTAGCAAGAGTTGCTCTGCATTTCTTTATAGGATCAATGAGCTGTAGCAAACTACAGGTGGCCTCCTTAGACATGGTCTACAGTTTGAAGTTTACTACATTTCTCATCCCTTCCTATGCTGTGTCAGAAATGGTTCATTCATTTTCATTACCCGGCAGCCCCTAAACAGACTTAAATTTGTGACCTCTGCTATTAAAACTCCTATAGGCTTGGCAAGAGACCAACCACTGGGGCTCAGTATACTACTTTGAAAATTGCATACTTCTTTGAGTTGTTCAATCTGATTCAGTGCCTCACAGCTCGTAGGTGTAGACTGCAATTACCATGGACCAGTAGAGCACAGAGCAACTGAATATGGGGAATAGCTGTGTGAAAGAGTGTCATGGAAATACCAACTCCTTTGATTTAGATGGCAACAGAAGTTCCCTTCAACTTCTACAGGCAGTTGGTCTTGTTGGTTCCCCCCCCCCCCTTTTTTTCTGAAGGAAGAAAGGAATAACCTCCATTTGATCTCTCACTTCTGAGTTATGGAATATATTTTAATTCTAGTTAGATTTATTGTTAGGGCTTTATAAGATGGCATAATCATTGCACTCTAAAGCCTACAGTTTCCAAGGTAAGGAACATGTGATGAAAGCTACATTTGTTATAAAAAGGGATGTTCTCATAGATATACTTCAGGAATTATTGAAGAAATCTGGACAGATGGATTAGCTGTGTTGGTGGTCAATGATGGCAGAGCAGAGGGATTCAAATGCCTCTGAAAGCAACATATTCTTTGCAGGCTATATTTTGCCATCTTTCTGAGAGTAAAATTGAAGAGAGCTGGAAGATCCTGAGAAGTACCATTTTAACTCCTGGATTTAGCCTTGCCTGGATAACATGAACCAATACATTTGTTTTGTTTTGTTTTTTGTTTATAAGTGGTGCTAATTGAGTTTCTCTCACCTGCCATAAAATAATCATGATAAATATGGTATCATTCCAGCATCTTGTATGAGGAAATTCCAAATGTATGGGGTCCCGAATGCATGGAATAATCCTTCAGGATCCCTCAAGAAATTTATCAGCCAGAGATTAGTCATCATAGAGAGTGGGTACCTAAAGATATTATCTCTGGTGTGGGACAACCCAACTCCCGGTGGATTAGGTTCAATGCCTTAAACAACTGTCATTGATTTGTCAGTGCTTGGTAATGGGAAATATGATTTCTTGGTTGTGGTCTGAATAGGTTGAGATTTTCATCCTCACTGACTTTGCTTGATGTTCAATGACTGGAATGGAAAACATAATGAAGGGTTATGTTTCAGTACAATTCAACATCCTGGAAGCATTCCTGTACTTCATCTGTCAATAGGCAGTTAATTACCTTGCAGCAAGAAAACATTTCTCACTTCGGTTTAGCAGTGCTGATAAGGAGGTGGCAGACACATGCATGCCTGTGTTTTCATATGGAGGTTTACTAAAACTAAAATGCTAAAGTGGAGAGCGAGGATTGGAAGCGACTTGATGTTTTACTGAAAGGTTCCTTCCATAACCCCTAAATACTTTCCAAACCATAGCCTTGGTGAGCACTTGGAAACATAGAGTAACTTGAAAAATATATCAAACGGTTTGAAACCATTTGAAGATCTTTTATTCCCCTCTATCTTTTGGCTATGAGAAGGAGCCAAGTTATCTCTGTGTCCCTGCCGAGAAGACACAGTCACTGCCCTAAGCTAAACAAAAGATGAGAACTCAGCATTCTTAGTATTGGCTGTATCAGAGAGCATAGTACCATTAAGGAATTCCTTTAAAATATTTTCTATTGCTGGAAGTATAAACAGTGATGCAGACAAGGACCGGTCTGTAGCTGTCAAAAGTGCAGGTCTATGATATCCATTCAAACTCTTGCTGATAATGTGTTAAGTATTGAACACTGGAGGGAGCCATTGTGTTGTAAGAGGTCAAGGCCAAAGACCCAAAATGACATTGTTAAGCCATTGCCCTTTCCTAGGAGTACATCGGTGGAAGCCCAGTAACAATTAGGAAAATGGAGATTTGTTATTGTTTGGGCAAGAACACTAATGGAGTACAGAGAGATCAGCGAGAGGTTTCTAAGCACATAGGCTATATACAGGTTATGATACACCTTCGCCCAGAGATGTAGAGAGAAGAGCCTAAAGCCAAATGATGGTAGGGAATTGTCAGAGTTTCCCTCTTCAGAAAAAGACACATGGGATGTTTCTTGTTTGTCAAAGGTATTCTCTTAGATTCATAGTCCTGCTTTCTTACATATCCCATGAATTCCTTTTGTGCTGAATGGTAGAAAGTAAGGTTTTGGAAAGAGGGGGCAATAATGAGGGCAGAAATGACAGGGTCTGAAAGAAAACCAAAACCTCCCACGTGGCCTAATCCAGAATCCATAGCTGTCAGCAGGTTCAAGCTGGGCACTCCGCCCACCAACCCAGGGGTTAAGTAGGTGAATGGTCAGTACCAGATCTTCACAGACAGACAAAGGTTTCATTCAATGCTTGGGGTTGGGGGCGGGGCCAAAGTCATGGGCAGATAGTAAAAGCTGAAAGCAGGTGATTATGTGGAAACAGTATATATCAGCAAGAAGACAGGGAGCAGAGTATCCAGAAAAGGAGCACTCTCTCCTTTGGTTTAGAAAGAAAACATTAGAGGAGTTTTCCCATTCTGGATATTAGCATCTAGTTTTTCCTTTCCCCGACCTCTTTTTTTTATAAGTCCATGCTATGTAGCAACAACAAAAAAAGACAAAACAACAAAAAAGTTTTCTTGCAATTGTAAAGTCTACTGCATATCTGACATCTAAAAGTACATTTTTAGAATAATCTAATAAGCTAGTTTTTATTCATTCATAAACACCAGTTAAGCACCTAATAGATGCTTAGGGGCTGTGTGCTGCAGATGCAGTTATGAACAAAATATCCAATGAGTAATCTTTGAAAGTCCCCTCTTACTTACACGTTTTTAATGTACTTACTAAGTATCTCTCAGGGTCTCCAGCCACTTGCTTTTATAGCCTAGATATTTCTGATGATTTCCCTCATTCAAAAACTGATAGCAGGAAAGCAGCATTTAGGAAGGACAAAATCAAGTATGTCAATATTATATCAAAGAAAATAACAGGAAGATGAACCATGAATTATGAAAAGCCATGGGATTCAGTAGATAGCCATTTATTTATTATTCTATGATATCCAGGTCTTTTATGAATATGACCCCAGATCCTAGCTTCTTGTCAAATTGCTTGGACAAGAGATATGATTATGATGAAGAGGATTAAACAGTAAAATTTTGCTAATAAGTTTGACAGATATCCTCACAATATCACACAGAAAGAAACATAAGCAAATGCTTTTGAGAGGTTGAGTTACATTTAATCAACAGAAATGTTTATAAAGACAAACCAAATTTTGAGTCTTTAAAAATATTAAATTAACTTCTGATGCTGATGTTCAGCTTAGTAAATTACTAGTGAGCATATCAGTAACAGTTATTCCCTTAAAATCATTTTTTATTAGAAAAGTCAAGGTCTGCTGACACTTCTAATTTCAAATAATTGCTCACAATCAATTTTCTTTCTACATTATCACATCTGGGAATATAACTTCTAATGGAGTTCCCTATGAGTTTGAGGGAGTATCTCTTTCAAAAAATATTTGCTCTGTATTTAAGAATTTTTTTGCACTTATTTTTTGTGTGTGTGTGTCTTTCGTCTTTTGAGGGCCACACTCACGGCATATGGAGGTTCCCAGGCTAGGGGTCTAATTGGAGCTATTGCTGCTGGACTACACCACAGCCACAGCAACACCAGATCCTAGCTGAGTCTGCGACCTACACCACAGCTCACTGCAACACCGGATCCTTAACCCACTGAGCGAGGCCAGGGATCGAACCCACAACCTCATCGTTCCTAGTCAGATTCATTTCCACTAAACCAAGACGGGAACTCCAAGAATTTTTTTGCACTTTTTATTCATGATTGGATATCCTTTCTTATACGTTTGTAGTATAATGCATGCATGTGATAAAGACTACAAATTCTACAAAAGAATAAACGGTGGAAATATAAGCCCCAATTTATCCTTTACCCACAATTCTCAGTTCTGATTCCCAGGGGAAACCACACTAACATGGTTCTGGGGCACCTATACGTCTATATTTTCCTCAAAAATACATTTAGGAAATTATATCCTATCAGGCTTTAATAAGTTTTTTGAATTTAGAGAAAATAAGTTATATGTAGAGCCATTGGAAATAAATAATAATAGAACATATTTAAAAGAAAGTTTTTCTTTTTTGTCTTTTCAGGGCTGCACCCAAGGCATATGGAGGTTCCCAGGTCAGAAGTCAAATCGGAGCTGTAGCTGCCAGCGGCTATGGCAATGCAGGATCCCAGCCCAGGTGCAACCTACACCACAGCTCATGGCAACACTGGATCCTTAACCCACTGAGTGAGGCCAGGGATCAAACGTGTGTCCTCATGAATATTGTCAGATTCGTTTCTGCTAAGCCATGATGGGAACTCCTAAAAGAAAGTTTTTCTAAGTGGTCTTGCTAATCTATGGGTTTCCACTGTTTTCCTGCAACACCGGAAAACATTTGTGTGTATCAAATGGTCTGAATGCATAATTTTCTCCAAAGAACTTGTGTGTGTGTGTGTGTGTGTGTGTGTGTGTGTGTGTGTGTGTGTGTGGCCAGCAGGGGTGGGTGGGGTAGGAGGTTTCGGCTTACTGAAAGTATTTTTACTTAAATTACTAAAACTGGCTGGTTCTGGTCAGAGCTGAAACAATGTGGATTGACAAAGATCTGACTTTGGATCACTGAACAAATGATAAATGTATGCCAGAAAAAAAAGGAACAGACAGATGATAGGGTTGCTTGGAATCAGAGATTTAGATGACCTGTGTTTATCCAATCAAACCACTGAAGAACAGTTCCCTTTGGGAAAATGCCTAGCACAGTCTATTTTTATGGGCTAAGAGATAGTACTTCTAACCACTTCACTTAATAGACTATTTCACAATCCATCTGATTTAATCATTTGGATATTGCTTTTCTGATAGTTAGCCTAACATTTTCTCTGCTTAATTTTATCTGATTTCTTCTACTTTCACTCTTTTATCACATTATTCCAGAGAAATATGACTGGCAGTCTTTAATTGAAGTATATTGATGTATACCTTTAATTTGGGGCATTAAAATGATTAGGAAATTAAAACCATACGATCATTTCTTATCTGTCTCATTAATTGCCTTAAATATTCCCATTATGATTTCACATTGGTCCCATGAGTAATGATATAAGGAAGAACTCATTATGTTATGGAAAAAAAACCCTACACATTTATTAAATTTATACCTATAGGTCAAAGTCCATTACAATGTTATCCCTGATTAATATTATTTTACTTCCCTGTGTTGCAATTATGCTTTGCATAATGGGTGATCAGGATTCAGTACAATAAAAGAGTCACGAAGGTCATGGTTGAACAAGTTGAATGTGATGAGTAATAGCTCTGAGGTCTAGAGTGATATTTAATATAGACTCCATTATTTTCCTAATGTATGTATCTTTCTTTTTATCCAGAAATTAGAACATTATTAATGTTCAGTGACATCATGCTTCTTTTATCACATATAAGTCCAAGACCTTTGCATGACATGCTGAAGAGAAGCACCAGGTTTCAATGTTGTTACATAAACTTCTATGCAATGATAAGTTAAAATTTGAGCTTAAAAATGGATCATAAAATACACACATCTCTGCAATCCTTCCTTATCTGTTTCCCTGATTAACTGAATAAATTTTTATTAGAAAAATTAAATGTGTAACTTTGTCCATACACAGAAAAGAGCCTTGAAGATCATATATTCACATTTCTTGCTTGTAATCTGTTTAGCCAACACGACTTCAGGGAGTGAAGATGAGAGCAGCTGTGGGGCTAGGGGAGCACTGGGTCCCAAGGCACAGCTCCCTCATTTGCTGCTTGAGTTTCTACATTCTCAGAAGATATGCTGGAATCCCAAGATAGAAGCAATTGAAATAACATATGATTTAATTACTGGACATGGATAATCTAGATAAAGACTTTGTTGGAATATATTTCCAAAAATAAATCTAACCCTATGAGGCATGGGATGGAGGTTAGATTTCTAGAAAACATTCCAAAGCAATCTCCCTATAGTATCTTAGAAAAGAATAAGCTTTTGCTTTGCCAACTCTCTTCTATCTGGAGTTACTGGTGTCTGCTGAGTGCATTTTTAAATCGACCATGTTCTCAGCCAATCCAGATATAGTTAGAAAGAAATTGGCAACTTTAGATTCAGTGACTAATAGGCAAGGGATTTATTGTACCTCTCTTTCCTATCTTACAATCGCTCCTACTTTTCCCTATCCAGAAATTTATTTCCCTCTATAGTCTGAATATTTTTGTGTCCCCACAATATTCATATGCTGAAATCCTAATGCTTGATACAAAAGTGATAAATTTAGAAAGTGTTTATTGTCCTTTCAAAAGAGACTCCAGACAGCTCCTTTGCACCTTCCTTCCATCAGCTGAGAACACAAGGAAAAGTCTGCTATTGGGAAGAAGGATCTTACCTGACCATGCTGGCATCCTGATTTCAAACTTCTAGCCCCTGCAACTATGAGAAATAAATGGCTATTGTTTATAAGCTATCCAGTCAAGGATATTTTGTTATAGCATCCTGAATGGACTAAGACAGTTCCTGTGGACCACAACTCAACAGTTAAACCCAGTCCCCTCAGCAACAACACAGATGCCGACCCAGGCGCTTCCTCATCTTCTACTCTGGAGTGTTAAATCTTGCTCCCTGTACCTCTAGTCATAGACATCCTTGTAATGAATAAAAAAGACTGAATAAAAGTATGTTATTTTTTACCTGAATGTTACTGTTCTTTGGAGCCTTATTTTCCAGAGCTATTACCTACCACATTGGACAACTTTAGCTTTTTGTAATTAGCTAAAATACACTTGAACTGGCTATGCCCACTTGGGTACTCTTCACTAAAAGGATTTGCTGGCCCTCAGGCACCTGCAGCTAATTAATTTCTTTCCACTCTCTCCTACCTAGGACGCCCAGATTGTCTTATCTGGATACTCTCCTAGGCTAAGAAGGGTAGTATACTCCTGATATTGAGATGGAAATTAGTGCTCATTTCCCTTTAGCATGTATTTTGCATGTCAAGGGCTTCAGATTTCCTGAAGAGCGGAACAGTAGGAGATCCCTAATTCACTAGAAGTGATTGTTTAATTTCTGTGAGGACTGATTTGAGTAGACATCAGTTTCTTGTCATCAGAAAGTCTCAGAATGGGCAAACGCTATTGCCAGGGTGCTATATAATGTACTGTCCACATTGGGATCCTTTTGAGAGCAAAAGGAAGGACAAATGTTAAGCTTAAAGCTATCCAGGACACCAAGCATAAGCCAGGCAAAATGAGTTTACAATCACTCTGGCTATTATGTTTCTGGGCACCAGAATCAAGGAAGGCATTCTTGCATACATTTATTTATTGCTTCATTGAATGACCACAATATACTAGACAATTTGCTAGACCCACCAGCTACATGGAAATGATGAAAGACATGTTTTTTCCCTTCATGCACCTTGTCATCTAAGAGTGAAGGCAACTGAACAATTCTAAGTATGAAGAGGGCTACGAAACAAATGGAAAAAATAGCCTAGGTTTGGATATAAGAAAGAGAAACTTGGGAAAAGGACAAGCTGAAACCTTAAAAATGAGTAGAATTTGGGAGTTCCCATTGTGGCTCAGCAGGTTAAGAATCTGACTACTTTCCATGAGGATGCAGATTCCATCCCTGGACTCACTCAGGGTGTTAAGGATCCAGCATTGCGGCAAGCTGCAGCATAGGTCACATATGCAGCTTGGATCTGGTGTTGCTGTGGCTGTGGTGTAGGTTGGCAGTTGCAGCTCTGATTTGACCCCTAGCCTGGGAACTTCATATGCCGCAGGTTTGGCCCTAAAAAGAAAAAAAAGAGAGAGAGAAAAATGAGTAGAATTTAACTAGGTAGTAGGTAGAGAATAATATATTTGAAGAAGAAGAAAAAAAAGTCAAACTGCAAAGAAGGCTTTAACATTCCCCTCGGCTTGACTAAACTTTACAAAGGCTTCTTCCTGATTCTAGACCCCTGACCTTCTCTTAGAGAATTAACTTGAGAAAATAAAATTGCACATTCTTTCTCTACCCCTTTGACATGTAAATCTTCTTCCAGCTTCTTGCCAGTTTTACAAATCAGGACTGTCTTTCTCAAAGACCCCAGAGCAATCCTTTTGAAAGCTACTCATCAAAAAGACAGCACCCCTATCTTCCAGTCTCTATGGGAGGACAGGAACCTAATCCAGATAAGGGATAATTGGCAAAGGCGGATGGTTGAATAACACTCACCACTTTTCCCTTAATTCACCCCAGCTTTCAAATTCTCCTGCATTTTTGTTCAGTGGAGTTGAGTTCAAATTTCTCTCCCCTACAGCAGCAGTCTTGAATAAGAGTTTTCCTTGACTGCTTCACTCTATCCAGTGCAGTGTTTCTTTTACAAAACTCAGGGGGACATGGACAACATTATGCTCCTGAGGAACAGAAAGATGAGCAGTGTGGCTAGAGTGTGGAGAATTCAAAGGAGTGGTTAGTAGTTTTCATGTTGCTAGAGAGGGCAGAGTTACTTTTACTTAGATTCTGTACAGAAGGTGATGTTTTTATCAAACTTCAATAACTTAAGCTCTAGACATCTGGTCCTGATGAATTCTGTCCTAATGCCAGGTTCATCTAAAGTATTGCTTAAGTTTTAGCCACTTGCTCAACAACATAATTAAATTCTACACTGCATAAACTATGCTCGTCTCTTTGTATTATAATGTAAAAAAAAAAAGAAATTCTAATCTCACTTTTGGAATTTTAAAGTGAGGCATTTATATAGCAATATTCAGAATGTACTTTTAATGAGAGACCTACAAGATAGATGTATTCAAGCTGAGACTGTCAATTTCAATGTTTCTGGAACTCAGACCTCTCCTACCTAAGTCTTTTCAGTTATCTGTCTCCTTTACAACCTCTTCCTATTTATATATATTTTGATTATTCTGTATTTTCATAGTTATGTAATCGACATAGCCTAATAGAAGCTAATAAGAGATTTCTTAGAGCAAGTGCTATCCTATATCTCACGATATCACTTTGACATTATCCACTAAGATAACTAATTCAAGTGGTCTCTTCCTTTGCCATACCTTATTTTCCCTATTCCAAAAATTTACATTTGACATATTTTAAAATAGATCAAATAGATTGAAAATATTTATGTATAAATTTATCATATATGAATCTATATTAATATTATTAATACAATATAATGTTAATAATATATTAAGTATTAATATTGATATTAGTAAATTTATATGTAAACTATGCATAAATTTATAGAGCGAAAATACATTACATAATTTATATACAAATATGTATGTATTTAGTATAAAATTATATTTTATATAAATTCTTATTTAGTGAAAATTTAGTGAAGTATGATGCTATTTTGAAAATTATAAGCTATCATTCAGGAAGTGCCCAAAGAATTTTTCCCCTCAGCCCTACCCTATACCTCACTGGAAAAAAAATTAAAATACTACAATGATTTTATGGTTAGGTAGTTAAAAACAATGTATTCATTACCCTCATAGAACATGGAGATTTGCTTATGAAAGAAAGAGGAGTTAAGCTGTGATTCTCAACTCTGGTTTCACATGAGTCACAAGGCAGAGTTTTTTATATACCCTAGATCACACACACACACACACACACACACACATATACATATATATATTCGGTGTCTCTAGGGGGAATCTAACATGCTGTCACAGCTGTGAAAAATAATTAAAGGTAGACATCTGTACAGGTTGATTTCTCCTAGTATTTTTACTCTAGTTCCAACCTGGGAGGTATTGAAAAGAAAAAAGCTTAGTGTTTTTCTTCCTCCATTACTGTTTCCCACAGCAGGAAAGAATGGGTAATAGTACGGCATATATTTGGGAATGTACCTCAAATATACATTGCACATAGTTGGGAATGTATCTCAAACACTTACCTGAAATTAGTTTGATTTTGTTTTTCCAGTGTGTTATACCTCTGAGAACTGGATTACTATGACTAAGCAAAAGGGTTTCTTGCTATAGTGTAGCCTTGTTATTAAAGTTCTCTAAGTTAAGTATGGCTAATATCTCTATAATGTTATCCTCTTTGCTAGCATTATTTTATGTACATAGATTTATCCTATTTAAATAGGATGAATGGCTCTGGGAGAATATTTGTGACCCTGGAACTCTTGGCTATATATCATATTGATATCAACCTCCTGTAATGTAATCACATAGATTTGCTTACAGGAAAACAATTTTGCCTACATCAACTTATGCTCTAGCTGTGAGCTAGGCACAATTTATAAATAATTGAACAATATGATAGTAGTTAATATTAATAACAGCATTGATAATATTGTTACCATCGTTAATAATAATTATTACTTTTATTATGTTTTTGACTTATTGAGGGCCTGTGATGCTCCTAAGGACACAAGCTCCTTATATTCATTTTCTCATCTAATCTTGACTATAGACCAAGTTTACAGTCTTCGTTTTATACTTATTATAAAACAAATATAGCCATTTTCAGATGATAAATTAAGGCTTAAATAGTTTAGGAAATAGCTGAAATTTGAAATCAAATGTGTCAGATTCTAAAATATGTGATGTTTTCACTGTAGTAAATGTTAGGTTATATATTAAAATATTACTATGGTAAATATTAATAGCTACCATTTATTGATTTTCTATTATGAATGACATTCAAAAAGATAAATTTAAAAAAAAAAAACAAAAAAAAGGACATTCAGCAGATTGTTGATCCGCACATTATTTCTATAGTTAGACATTAGTATTTATTATATATCCCAGAATAGGAGACAGTTTATGAAAATTGTCCAAGGCCTCCTCAATTTGGTTACAAATCTAGGTCCACTAAATTCATAATCTGCACAGGAATAATGGTTTGTTAAGAAATAGGAATAGAAACAATATCAGGAAGAGCAAACTATATATTCAAAGAAATTTAAAAGTGGTAAGGTGTAACTACGGCACTGGGCATACTCAGGAGAATGGAAAGAGATGAGTAAGGAAACCATGTGATACGAAATCATATAAAGCTTTTTACATGTTCTTTCAAGTTTAAATAACAAATAGCAACATTTACGGATCAAGATACTTTCTATAAGAAAATAGAGTGCAACTCCTTGATTACATCATCCTGTTGAGCATGCATTTATAAAATTATATATTCTGCAGTATATAATCAAAATCCTTTCACAGCAAATAAAGGCAGTTTTTCCAATCTGCATATCTGGAAGAAGAAATACTAATCTGATACCTTTTCTTTAAGGAGTCCAGAGAGGTTGAGCTCATTAAAAAAAGAAACAGGTTTAGGTTTTGGATTCTTAGTCATTTTTGCTTATGTTTATGGTTTAATTAAACCATGGAAAAGTAGGAAAAAAGGGAGAGTAGAGAGTGAACTAAAAAGAGACTTCCCTAGATGACAACACAGTTGAGATTGAGAGCTGGTTCCAATCTAAAGCATTATAAAGTGTAGACGTTTTGCATTGTGCCTTCTTCCAAGAAAGTACAAAATGGAAATGGAGAAAAAAAAAAGATGAATTTTATAGTGAGAATACCTGACAGGCCCGAAAAACACTACCTCAACCAGGCGATCAAGGTCAATATCAATAGTAATAAATCTTGTTGGCAGTATGACCCCTTGATATGATGCAATGAAAATAGCACTTCAGTTATGTGGTCTTCTTCCCCAAACCCATGATTTTAATCTAGTCATAAGAAAAACATCAGGAAAATCCCAATAGAAGGTGTTCTACAAAATGCTTGACAAGTAATTCTCAAACCTATCAAGATTATCAAGAAACAAGGGAAGTCTGAGAAAAACTGCCAAATGCAGCTTAAAGACATAATAAGTAAATATCTGTGGTGTCCTGGATGGGATCCTAGAGCAGAAAAAGAACTTATGCAAAGACTAAGGAAATTAAAATAAAGTATGGACTTCTATTAATAATAATATATCAGTGTTGGCTTACTCTTTGTAACCAAAGCACCATACTAAGGTTAGATACTAATTATGGGAGAAAATGAATGAGAGGATATTTGGGTGCTCATTGTGCTAAATCCATCATTATTCTGTAAATTTAAAACTATCCTAAAATATAAAGCCCTTTAAAAAATCATATTTTATGTCAAGCAAATAGCTCCTTTATATCCACTTAATTCTTTATATCCACTTATTCACAGTGTACAAAAACTGGAATGGCCTTGGAGGATGGTAGTGGACTGCTTCACTAAAACAAGAAGTAGCAGTGACCACAGCCAGCACGCCAAATGTAAAATATTTCTTAGAGAAGATTAACATAGTATATAGCCATTGCTCTGGAAAACACATCCCTTTCATCCTCTTGAGAATATTAGTAATGATCTGCATTCAATTAGAAGAAAAGACAGTATCCATTTAGTTTTGGAACAAGACTGCACTAACTCTTCCTTCCATCCTAAGGCATAATCGAGTCTACAAAGATCTGAACTACCTGAAGGAATATCCTTGTATTTGTTTCCTGTGGCTGCCAGGAATCATCACCAAGTTAGTGGCTTGAAACAAAAGAAATCTATTCTTTCTTAGTTCTGGAGGCCAGAAACCTGAAATCAAGGTGTAGGAAGGACAATGCTTGCTTCACAGGCTCCAGAGGATAATCCGTTTCTTAACTCTTCCAGCTTCCAGAGGCTGGTGGTACTCCTTGGCTTGTGGCCATATCTCTTGGCTCTATCGTCACATCATCTTCCCTTCCATACTGGTGACGATACCTTTGTCCTCTTTTACAAAGATGCACATGATTATATTTAGGATAATCTATACCCAGGTGTACATATTTAATATATATAAGAGATCATTAAGTTTATCTGAATAAAAAGTTTTAAAGATAGAAAAGCAGAGATAAGGGGCAGGGGAGAGAAACAGAGATGGAGAGAATAGACATAGTAAAAAGAGAAGGAAATCGAGGAGTATTAGAAAATTTCTACCTTTGCTGTTTTTATTAAAGCATAGTTGATTTACAATGTTTCTTCAGTTTCTGCTGCACAGCACAGTGATCCAGTCACACACAGTTGCCTGTGCTGTACAGTAGGACCCTACTGGCCAATCACTGGAAATGCTATCAGTTTGCACCTTAGAAATTAGGGCAAGAAAGAAAAGGAAGAGCTGGTTTTCCATATCTGTAAAACAAAAAGCTTAGACTAGTTTTCTAGAACTAGAAAAGCTAGATGGAAGAACTAACATGACAATCCAAAAGCAAATTTCCAAACCTCAGAGGCTAAGAGTGTGTGCAATATAAAGACATTTGTGTAAAAATGTAGTCCACAGAAAATTACGCTATCTGAACTCCTTCAATATTGCTTTAGCTAAATAGTCCATGATTTGTAATAGGAAAGTCAAGAATAGGCAAGAAAAAAAGTTTTGATTTTAAAACCTGGCATTTCTTAGTATGTTGAATAAATCTGAAGAGAAAAAACCCTAAAAATATTTATCCATTTGCAAATTTGTTCCGAAACTTACCCTTTGTTCTTTCATCTATGCCTGCATAATTCACTTTTACAGTCATTATGAAGTCCCTGTTTACACATCCACTTTATCAGCAGCACACTATATTTTAATTATGAGAATAGACTATAAACATTTACAAATTCAAATTCCCATAGGTATCTTTATTTTTTTTCTTGCATAAAACTTTATATTTTATCCTATCTCCTCTTTTTCTAATAAGGTTTCTTAGGTAATGAAATTTCTATGCTTTGTTGTTTCCATTTTGCATTTATTCAGTGACATCTTTTTTTTTTTTTTTTTTTGGTCTTTTTGCCATTTCTAGGGCCGCTTCTGCGGCACATGGAGGTTCCCAGGCTAGGGGTCGAATCAGAGCTGTAGCCGCCGGTCTACACCAGAGCCACAGCAACACGGGATCTGAGCCTCGTCTGCAGCCTACACCACAGCTCATGGCAACGCCGGATCCTTAACCCACTGAGCAAGGGCAGGGATCGAACCCGCAACCTCATCTTCCTAGTCAGATTTGTTAACCACTGAGCAATGACGGAACTCCTCGGTGACATCATTTTGAAAGTACTGGTATGTAGTTAGGCTAATTAATACATCTAGAAGTTATTATCTTATTTAGTTTCTTTTTTTGGGGGCCACACCTGCAACATATGGAGGTTTCCAGGCTAGGGGTCGTATCAGAGCTACAGCTGCCCACCTATGCCACAGCCACAGCAATGCCAGATCTGAGCTATGTCTGTGACCTACACCACAGCTCACAGCAACGCCAGATCCTTAACCCAGTGAGCGAGGCCAGGCATCGACCTTGCATCTTCATGGATGCTAGTCAGATTCATTTCTGCTGAGCCAAACAGAAAATCCTATTACTATGTTTAAATCTCCCTACTAGGATCAAAAGAAAGTCCTCTTCTCTCCAAACAAATCATAAATATCTTTCCTGCTTGTCACCACAGCATTTATAAGTACATATTTGATTTATTTACTATTATGTTGTCGATCTCTTCCACTAGAAAATAAGCTTTTATGAAGCCCAGACAGTTTTGTTCCCTACAATAGTACCTAGAACAGAGCCCAGCAAGCGTTAAGCATTTCATAAATACATATTGAATAAATGTATAAATGTATTTCTGCCATATATTTGAAAGTAGTTCCAATCTAAATTCACCTTTCTTGCTTTATGGAGAATCTTGTATCATTACTACGAAAATGTTTCCAAATTCAATCAATATTAAATAATGGGTTTTGATTAAAAAAATACTAATTTTATTCATAAATTTCTTATATATATAAAAATTAATTTAAATTTGGAGAATTAATTTTCTAATGTAAATTTAACTTAGATGAAGTTCAAGGAAATAAGAACACTTAAATTGTAGCATACAAAATCTATTTGAATAAGTAAAACTGAATTCTTTAAGTATCCTAAATCAGCTTTCATTCACGGCTTACCCCAATCAAAATTATAATATTCATTAAAGGCTCCTTCCTTGGCTCTGAATTTTGGGGGGGCAAGGGGCCAAGAAGGAAATAATAAGATTTTGTTAGTTATTAGCTCTTATAATTTATATACTTGAAAATTTTAAATATATTCTTGCAAATATATTTAATTGCTCTGGGAAAAAGATTACACTTCAATTAACTTTTCTTCTTCTAGACTTTGCAGTTTAGTTGAAGTAACAGGTAAGCTAAGGGAATAGGTATACAGAAATCACCGATTACACTTAGTTAATTTACAATATCATATAAATGAGCCTCGGGTTGTATTTTAATCTGGTTCCCAAACGACACCCTGAAGAGCCACCCCTCCATGTCACAAACCTCAAATTCTTTATGTCCCAAACTGAACTCCTTAGTTTTGTTGCTTCGCATCTCATCTACTGCCCTCATCCTGTACTTCCTGTATTATCAACCTGACAGCTCAGCCTAGAAACTTAAAAACCATAGTTAGTTGTTTCTTTTGCACTTTTTGGAGCCAAATCATCATACTGGTTTTATCTATGAACATTGTTTCAAACCGTTCCTACTCTCTATCTCATCTACCACCGAACCAGTCCTCAGTTTTTCCAGGACAATAACAGTGACCTCCTAACTCACTTTGCTGCATAAATTTTGTCACCACTCTTCATCTATCCTTTCCACTGCCTAAATATGCATTTTCCAAAATAAGTGTCTCACTGCCTAAAATCCTAAACTGGTTACCGGTTGCCTACCAGAAATTCAAAATCTATGGTAGACCAGGTAAATAAGGCCTTCCTAGTTTCAGTTTAGATAACCATTTTTCCTACAACTATTTTAACCACTTTGTGCACAGTGATCTTCTGTATATCCCTGTTTTGTAATTTATTAAACTTCACTAATTCTGAGTCAACATATCTGTTCTATTAGGTCAAGAGTGGTGGTTTATCTTTATTTTCCCTGTCTAGTACAGTGCATAGCATGCAGATATTATGTGCTGAATATTTCATTTGGGTTATTACATTTTTCAATCTAGAAATTCTATTTAGTGGTTTTTACAATTCTCTCTCTTTTTATTGACATTATTTGATGATAAAGTGCCACCATGCCTTCCTTTACTTCTTCTCTTTTTATTTATTTATTTTTTTGGTCTTTTTAGGGCCACACCCATGGCATATGGAGGTTCCCAGGCTAGGGGTCGAATCAGACCTGTTGCTGCTGGCCTACGCCAGAACCACAGCAACGAGGGATCCAAGCTGCGTCTGCAACCTACACCACAGCTCACGGCAACGCTTAACCCACTGAGCAAGGCCAGGGATGGAACTCACGTCCTCATGGATGCTAGCCAGGTTTGCTAACTGCTGAGCCACAACAGGAACTCCTTCCTTTACTTCTTTAGCCATGGCTTTTTTACTTCTTTGCATCTATTTATACTACATCTTCAAAATCTTTGTCTACTAAGTCTGACATCTGGTCCCTCTCAAAGGCAATTTGTATTGCCTATTTTTCTTTCCCCTGGGTATGGATCACACTGCTCTGTTTTTTCTTGTCTCATAAACTTTTGTTGTCATTGTTGAAAACTGGACATTTCAGACAACACATTAAAGCAACTTTAAATACTATCATCTCTCCTCTCCTCAGGGCTTGGTATTATTTGCTTGTTTACTTCTGTAATATCTACTTTGATTAATTCATTAAGGTTTATTACCTTTTCTGTTTGCAGTCTGATATTCCCCAGAGGATGCAGCCTTGGACATAACACACAGTCATGTAAAATTTAGCAGATTTTGAATAAATATTTCTCTATTTTCTGTATGCCCTGAGGATAATTCTTAGAGACTTTAAGATTAGTTGGGTAATAATTTTAAATTACACTGCATTTCTGGGGAAAGTGGTCATGAAGCTCCTTGTGGTGCTTTTTCAAAAACATCTTTTCTACCTTCTATTATATTTAAATCTTTCAGTGTTTTTTTTTTGGCTGGACCCGCAGCATGTGGAAGTTCCTGGGCTAGGGATAGGGATAGTGGTGACCTCAGTGATAGCAGTGGCAACACCAGATCCTCAACTAATAGGCCACCAGGGAACTTCTCTTTGAGACAGTTATTTATGCTTTAATTTTCTTGAAAACTAAGTTGTATAAAACTTACCAGATCTATGGGAATTGATATACAAAAGCATTTTAACTGTTGAGATAATGGAATAAATCTTACTAAATCTTAAATTTGCTACATGATCTTTGGATTTGACTATTTGTCCTGTATAGGAATTATTAATTCAGTAGCCTTACCTTCAATATACTGAAATTTACAATAGTATGGACACTGGGTAATTAAAGCTGAGAGCTGCTTATATATATTTTATTCTGTCTTATTACAGAAATGTCTGATCACTATATATTATCAATGAGTAATAAATGAAACACCACCACACATGAATTTGGATTTAATGGTCCCCACTTTTGAGAAAGATCCAATATCTAGTCTTTGAAATAAAAACAAAGTAATAGAATATGTTCAGATGCAACAGGATAAAATAGTTTATGAAAAGGCCTATTTGAGAGTTAAATTCTATGGTCAAGCATAAAATCAAGTTTGGTCAAAGATAATAGAGAAAACAAGACTACTATCTATGACCAGGACATGAATAGTTGAAAATGAAGTCTCCCATTATTGTGTCCAGTGTAGACCCCAACAGCATCACCCTCCATATTCAAATTTCACAAATGATCAGTATGGCTAAAATCAAGTCAACTACATGGTTAGCAAGGTCTTGAAAACTAAAGGCCTCATATTAGTTACATAACTGCCTTCACTAAGAACAGCCGCCCCAAGGAGTTCCCATTGTGGCTCAGAGGTAACAAACCTGACTGGTATCCATGAAGATGCAGGTTCGATCCATGGCCTTGCTCAATACACTGAGGATCCAGCATAGCTGTGAGCTGTGGTCTAGGTTGCAGATGCGGCTCAGATCCTGCATTGCCGTGGCTGTGGTGTAGGCCAGCAGCTACAGCTCCGATCTGACCCCTAGCCTGGGAACTTCCACATGCTGCAGGTGCGGCCCTAAAAAGACAAAAAAAAAAGAACAGAAGAACAGCTGTCCCTAAAGACCAAATGCCTTTATTCTCATTAGTCATCTCTCAATCTCCATTATAAATGATTATATTCCAACCATCAGACAAGACGCTCATTTTGTTTTTGTTTTTGTTTTTTTTTTTTTTTTTTTTTTTTGCAGCTCAAGGGGACTAGCATAGACAAGACTTTCAAAATGACAGTGTGAATATTTTCTGTAAAGGACAAAAGCTGTTAATAGAAAATTAATTTTAGAATCTGAACACATCTTACTATGCACACACTTGTTAGGCACTTATTATTACAGTTAACACAAGAAAAATATTTGCATTAAAGCAGAAATAGTTCTGACTCAGGGATCAAAGTACCTTTTGTAGCAAGAAAGAGAAGCAAGACCTAACTTAAGGCAATTTTTGATATTATTTCAAAGTCTGGAAAGAAAATTTAGGAAATTTAAGATCACGTATTAGTATGGCCAAAGAGTAAAAGATATAGTTTTCATCTTTAATGTATTTTACTAAAATGCTTCTCTAAATTTGGCTAGTATGAATGGATTGTTGTTAGAAAAAGCACTAACAGAAAAGGCGTTTATCATAAAACACATTACAAAAAGACATCCGAACTAAATATTATATTTTAGTTTATGTGCATTGCATATAATTTCATAGTATTTTTTTTTCATTGCATAAACACTTAATAACAGCCAGGGACAGGATACATAACTCTACAGAGCACTTCTGTAATCCAAACTACCTGCCTGCTAGCCAGTCAGGTGATTTCATATCTCACAGAGAAAACAACTGAGTGCTGTCCCCAAAAGCCCTAGGTGTCCAGGATAACCACGTTCAGAATTGAGTGACCAATTGTAGTTCTATCTGCACTTATGGGATCTGTGGTTAAAACTACTCTCTGAACCATTTTTTCCTTCAAAAAAGTCTCTTGAACTAGGTAATGAAACAGATCTCCGTCATCACATCCTCTAACTTATTCAAGAATGACTTCCAGTGCTCTTGCCTTACACCATTTAGCTTTTATCTTTATTTGACATTTTGAATTTGTACAAACTTGCTGTTGCTTAATCTGCTAGTGCTATTCCCAGAAGGGAGACCACATGATACCTTTGGTGCCAAGATATTTGACTTGAATAGTTCATGAATATGACCAAATGACAGGGATTGACAAACAGAAGCCAGAATGAAACTTTTGAGACAAACATTTTGGAATTATATTATGAAAGCTGATGTGTCAAGATATTCATCTGAGAATATCTATGGCTTCACTGGTTCTAGGAAGAGTCAAATACTGGGATAGGATGGTAGAATACTGCAATGCAGCTGGACAATTTAATCTGTCCTATAAGAGCCTTTTGAGTTCATATTTTTAAGCTGAGTCCTATGATGTCCCAAGCATGGTGTCTTAAAAAAAAATAAGTAAGTAGGAGAAAGAATGTCAACAAATGGCTGAATAGGATGTTTCTTAATATCCATCCTCAACAATGTGTTACTCGTTCTTAGCTGTGGGAGCCAAGGGATCCAGTTAAGATTTTATGAAAACCTGCTGAAGTCCAAGAATGAGGAGAGACGTTTTGAGAAGGCAGATTTGCACCCAGGCAGTTGACCCATGGACTGTGGTCCTGATGATACACTAAGAAATACTCAAGAGGACTCAGCTACAGCCATGATTGGCTTTGCTTCTGTCGACAGCACCATATATACACCAAGGGACCCGAGAGGAGTCTCACCCACATGCACATCGAGCAATAAGCATACGGACCTCCGTGCTGTCTGTGAACCCTGAAGAGACTCATGAACTGGTTCTAGACCTTCTCACGTGCAGTCCAGGTACTCCAGGAGCACTGAATTAGATAATCACCTACGATGAGAGAGTCTTTGTAGAAGGAGGAAAGGCAGTCTCTTCAATTACTGGTGCTGGGAAAACTGGACAACTATATGTAAAAGACTGAAATCAGAACACTCTCTAACACCACACATAAAAATAAACCCCAAATGGATTCAGGACCTAAATGTAAGGCCAAGTACTACAAAACTCCAATAGGAAGACATAGGCAGAACACACTTTGGCATAAATTGTAGCAACATCTTGTTTGATCCGCCTCCCAGAATAATGACAAGAAAGACACAAATTAAAAAATGGGCCCTAATTAAACTAAAAAGCTATCGAACAGCAAAGGAAACCATTAAAAAAAAAAAAAAAAAAAAAGACAATCCACAGAATGGGAGTAAACCTTTGCAAACAATGCAACTGACAAGGGCCTAATCTCCAAAATATACAAACAACTCATACAATTCTACAACAAAAAAGCAAACAACCCAATCAAAAATGGGCAGAAGACTTAACTAGATATTTCTCCAAAGAAGACATGCAGACGGCCAGTAGGCACATGAAAAAATGCTCAACTTCACTAATTATTAGAGAAATGCAAATCAAAGCTACAATGAGGTACCACCTCACACTGGTCAGGATGGCTATCATTAATAAGTCTATAAACAACAAATGCTGGAGAGGGTATGGAGAAAAGGGAGCCCTCCTACACTGTTGATGGGAATGTAAACTGGTACAACCACTATGGAAAACAGCATGGAGGTTCCTCAGCAAACTAAATATAAAACTACTATATGATCCAGAAATCCCACTCCTGGACATATATCCAGACAAAACTACAATTTAAAGAGACACATGCACCCCTATGTTCATTGCACCACTACTCACAATAACCAAGACATGGAAATAACCCAAATAGCCACAGATATATGAATGGATTAAGAAGATGGACTACATATATATATAATGGAATACTACTCAGTGATAAAAAGGACAAAATAATGTCATTTGCAGCAGCATGGATGAAACTAGAGATTCTCATAATAAGTGAAATAAGCCAGAAAGAGAAAAATAAATACCATGATATCACTCAAATGTGGAATCTAATAAAAATGATACAAAATAACTTGTTTATAAATGGAAACAAACTCACAGATTTCAAAACCAGTCATACATGATGTTGTGGAGGAGGGAAGAATGGAGAGTGTGGGAATATACACTACTGTATAAAATAGATGATTAACAAGAACCTACGGTATAAAATAGATGATTACCAGTACCTACTGTATAGCACAGGAAAATACACTCAATAGTTTGTAATAATCTATATGGGAACAAAGAATAGGATATACTTATATGTATGACTGGTTCACTTTGCTGCACACTTGAAACAAATACATCACTGTAAGTCAAATATACTCCAATAAAATTAAATTAAAAGTTTTTAAATGATAGAAGATAATCTCAGGTAAACAGAATCAGATTTTTAAAAAATACTTAAAAAGAAATTTAAACAAGGAGGCAAAATACCTGTACACTAAAAACTATGAGTCATCAAAAGAAGTTGAAGCATACATAAATAAATGGAAATAAGTTCCATGTTTAGAGATTAGAAGAAGTAATATTGTTCAAATGCTTGTACTACCCAAAGTCATCTATAAATTCAATGTAATCCTTATAAAATGCTAATGTCATTTTTTTCACAGAACAAAAAATCCTAAAAGCAGTATGCAACCAAAGAATATTTCAAATAGCAAAAGCAATTCTGAAAAAGAAAAACAAAGCTGGAGTCATCACATGTTCTGATTTTAAACTATATTACCAAGCTATAGTAATCAAAACCTATATGACACTGGCAGAAGAAACAGACCAATGAAACAGAATATAGAGCCCAGATAGACCTTTGCATATAGAGTCAACTAATATTTGACAAGGGAGCTAAGAATAGTTAATGAGGAAAGGACACTCTCTTCAATAAATGATAGCAGGAACAGTAGATAATCACAAACAGAATAATGGAACTGGAACCCTTATGCAACTTAGAAAAATTAACCTCAACTGGATAAAGACTTAACTATAGGATCTGAAACTATAAAACTCCTAGAAGAAAACATAGGAAAAAGGTCCTTGACACTCGTATTGTCAATTTATTTGTGGGTATAGTACCAAAAGCACAAGGAACAAAAGTAAAAGTGAGCAGGACTACAACAAAATTAAAAGCTTCTGCACAGCAAAGAAACAAAGTGGTCAGCTTTTCAATGAGACACCAACATCAAATGCTTTCACTGACATGTGGAATCTGAAAAAAGGACAGACTGAACTTTGTAGAACACATGCTGACGCACAGACATTGAAAAACTTATGGTCTCCGGAGGAGACAGTTTGGGGGGTGGGAGGATGTGCCTGGGCTGTGGGATGGAAATCCTGTGAAATTGGATTGTGATGATCATTATACAATTACAGATGTGATAAATTCATGTGAGTAATTTAAAAAAAGTAAAAAAAAAAAAAAAAGAAACAAAGTGGAAAGAGAATCTACAGGATAGGAGAAAATATTGGCAAATTGTCAATCTGATAAGAGTTAATATTCAAAATATATAGGGATTCATATAACTCAATAGTGAATAAACAAATAATCTGATTAATTTTTTTCTGAGAAATACATACAAATTGCTAATAGGTACATGAAAAGATGCTCAACATCACTAATCACCAAGGAAATTCAAATTAAAACTACAACGAGATATAACCTCACATCTGGTAGAATGGTGATTATCAAAAAGACAAGGGACAAATGTTGGCTGTGGAAAATAGGGGACCCTTGTGCATTGTTGGTGGAAGCTTATTTATTTATTTATTTATTTTTGTCTTTTTAGGGCTGCACCCGCATCACAGGGAAATTCCCAGGGTAGGGGTCAAATCCAACCTAAAACTGCTGCCTACACCACAGCCACAGAAGCCGTGTCTGTGGTCAAGGTCTATGCCACAGCTCAGGGCAACACTGGGTCCTTAACCCACTGAGCAAGGCCAAGGATTGACTCAGCATCCTCACAGGTACTAGCTGGGTTTGTTAACTGCTGGGCCACGATGGGAACTCCTATTGTTGGAAATTTAAATTGGTGTAGCCACTACAGCAAACAGTATGGAGGTTCTTCCAAAAACTAAAAATACATCAAGCACATGATCCAGCAAAACCACTTCTAGATATATATCCAAAGGAAATGAAACCAGGATCTCTAGAAGATACCTGCACTCCATTTTCACTGCAGCATTATCTACAATTGCCTGAATTGTATTGAAATACATATAAAATATGAAATATGAAAACAACCTAGGTGTACAGTGATGGATGAATACACAGAAACAATGTGTTACATGCATATCCAATGTTATATTATTTCAGCCATGAGAAAGAAGGCAGTCCTGCTATTTGAAACAACATGGATGAATCTTGTAGGCATTATGAAGTCAAAGAGAGAAAGACAACTGAATGAACTTCCTTACATATAGAATCTAAAAACTTTGAACTCATAGAAACAGAAGGCAGAATGGTAGTTTCCTGGCTATGGTGGTGGGGGAAATAGGGAGATGGTGGTCAAAGGGTACATACTTCTAGTTATAAGTTCTGGGGAGCCAATGTATATCAGGGTGACTAAAGCCAACCACACTCTATTATATATGTGAAAGGTTTTAAGAGCATGTGGAGAAAAAAGAACCCTTGCTCAATGCTTATAGGAATGTAATTGGTGTGTCCACTATGGAAAGCAGTATAGAGATTCCTCAAAAAATTAAAAATAGAACTACCATGTGAACCAGAAATTCAACTTCTGCATACTTGTCTGAAGAAAACAAAAACACTCAAAAATATAAATGCACCCCATGGTCACTGAAGCATTATTTACATTAGCCAAGATATGGAAGCAACCTATAAGTCAGTCCATCAATGGATGAATGGATAAAGAAGATTGAGATATACATATATAGCTATATACACCTTAGGAATTATAATTACATAATTATATATATATATAAAAAATTGCTAAGAGAGTTGATACACAATGTGATACTATTTAGCCATCAAAAAATTAAATGTTATCATTTGAGACAACATGGATTGACCTTGAGGACATTATTCTAAGTGAAACAGGTCTGGCAGAAAAAGACAAGTACCATATGATCTCACTTAGATAGGGAATTAAAAAAAATTAAAGACTAATTAAGACAAACGAAAATCAAACTCAAAGATGCAGAGAACAGATTGGTGGTTTCCAGAGGTGGGGGTTAGGTGTGGATAAAATGAGTAAAGGAGGTCAAAGGTACAACTTCTAGTTACAAAATAAATAATTCCTGGAGATATAATGCAGAACATGGTGGCATTTATAGTTAATAACACTGTAGTGCACACTTGAAAGTTGCTAAGAAAGAGATCTTAAAAGTCCTTACCACAAGAGAAAAGCTTTTAAATTGTATATGGCTACGGATGTTAACTAGATTTGTCATGGTGATCATTTCCCACATACACAAATATTAAATCATTATATTGTACAATTAAAACTTATACAGTGCTATATGTCAATTATACCTCATTTTAAAAAATTACTAAGAAAGTAGATATTGGAGTTGCCGTAGTAGCTCAGTGGTTGACAAACCTGACTAGCATCCATGAGGAAGCGGGTTTGATTCCTGGCCTCACTCAGTGGATTAAGGATCTGGTGTTGCCATGAGCTGTGGTGTAAGTCGCAGACGCAGCTCAGATCCTGCGTTGCTGTGGCTGTGGTGTAGGCTGGAAGCTACAGCTCTGATTCAGTCCTTAGCCTGGGAACCTCCATATGCTGTGGGTGTGGCCCTAAAAAGACAAAAGACAAAAAAAGAAAAAAATAGATATTAAATAATCTCACCACCAAAATAAAACCCACCAAAAACTCCTGCAAACCTGTAATTATATGAAGTGATAGAGGTGTTTACTAACCTAATTGTAGTAATCATTTATCAATAAATATGTGTATCGAATCATTGTATTGCATGCTTTAAACTTATACAATGTTTTTCGTTTTTTTTTTTTTTTTTCTGTCTTTTTGCCATTCCCTGGGCTGCTCCCGCGGCATGTGAAGGTTCCCAGGCTAGGGGTCTTATTGGAGCTGTAGCTGCCGGCCGATGCCACAGCCATAGCAACATGGGATCAGAGCTACGTCTGCAACCTACACCACAGCTCACGGCAACGCTGGATCGTAACCCACTGAGCAAGGGCAGGGACTGAACCCGCAACCTCATGATCCTAGTTGGATTCATTAACCACTACGCCATGACGCGAACTCCCTAAACCTACACAATGTTTTATGTCAATGATATCTCATTAAAACTGGGAGATGGGAGGGAAGCACAAACAAAAAAAAAAGTAAGTAAAAAAATTCTGAGTCAGGATTGCTTTTGTTCTTGATGCCAACTGTGGATCCCAATTAAACAAATTTTTTAAAAAAGAAAATTTTATTGCCAGGCATATTCTTATTTACAAAAAATGCTATCATGATCTACAATGAAAATAATACATTTTACTAAATGTAACCATGTTTATGGCACAATTATTAGAAAAGCTGAATCACAAAAAAATCCCCTTCAGGTAGAAGATTGAAATATCTTCTGCAGCTCAATACCAAAAAAACAAACAACCCATCAAAAAATGGGCAGAAGATCAAAACAGATAGTTCTCCAAAGAAGAAATACAGATGGCCAAAAAACACATGAAAAGATGTTCAACATCACTAATTATTAGAGAAATGCAAATCAAAACCACTATGAGGTACCATTTTACACTGGCCAGAATGGCCATCATCAAAATGTCTACACACAATAAATGCTGGAGAGGGTGTGGAGAAAAGGGAACCCTATTTCTCTGTTGGTGGGAATGTAAATTGGTACAACCACTGTGGAAAACAGTATGGAGATTCCTCAGAAAACTAAAAATAGAATTACCATTTGATATAGCCATCCCACTCCTGGGCATCTATCCAGAAAACCATGACTTGAAAAGATACATGTACTCCAGTGTTCACTGCAGCACTATATGCCAAGACATGGACACAACCTAAATGTCCATGACAGAGGAGTGGATAAAGAAGATATGGTACATATACACAATGGAATATTACTCAGCCATTAAAAGGAAAGAAATAAGGGCATTTGCAGCAACAAAGATAGACCTAGAAATTATCATGCTAAGTGAAGTCTCTCAGAGAGTGAGATACCAACATCAAATGCTATCATTTACATGTGGAATTTTTTTAAAAAGGACACAATGAACTTCTTTGCAGAACAGATACTGACGCACAGACTTTGAAAAACTTATGGTTTCCAAATGAGACAGGCTGGGGGGTGGTAGGATGTGCTGGGGGTTTGGGCTGGAAATGCATAAAATTTGGTTGTGATGATCACTGTAGAACCATAAATGTAACTGAGTAACAAAAATGCTACATATAAAAAAAGAAAATCATCTTATATCCATTTCCATTATTAAAAAAACTCAAACATTCCAATGCCATGCCAAAATGATTTCATTTGGGACTCCTTGGTCTTTCCCTGCAGAGTTGTTTTCCGGCTCAAGCATTACTGTCAAAAAACAATAATAATAACTTTGAGATAGCTTTTGAAAAAAATACTGCTAAAAGTTGGAATTCCCTCTGAAAGAGCATCCAGAGTAATTAATATCTCCTCAAGAGAACAACCAACCAAGTGCCACTGAGTAAACATCGCAAAACTGGGGAACCTGTGTCATTTTGGTAAATACATTTTCAACTGTCCAACTATCATGTTCCTTTGGACATGGAAAATATTTGTGCCTAACTTTCACTTTTTTCATTATTCTTTGGCAATGACACTTCTTAAAAACAACACTCTCTGCATCGTTGTTTCCATTCTTTAAGAGTTAGGTAGTGGCTAAATCAATGCAGGTGCAAAGAGCTTCCTCCTAGGTGTCATTCCTGACATCGGTGTGGTGACATCTATATTAGGAAACGTATGGTAACATGAAACATATTGGGCTCTCCTGTAACATTAATGACTTCTGCACCCAATCTGTCCCTTCAGGAGAGCACTTGTTTTCCCAATGTCAGAAGGGTCGACTGCTGATGGGTCTTAGGTATGAGCCCATTCCTCTGGGAATGAAACTCAGCCAGAAAGGTGCTTCCTTACCAAAGAATATGCTCCTTTTCCCATTTCATTAACAGGATGATTGGGGGTAGAAAGCATTGCTCTCTTGCTTTCCACTTGGGACAGTTCTGCAGGAACTGCCCAGTTCCAGAGCTCCTCTTGGGGCTGGCTTAGACCTGTCAACAGTTCCATCTCGGCCCAATTTTTCTCTCTGCTCAAACCTGCTTCTTCCAGATTTCTTCCCTAGAGCCCTGCTCAATAAGCCTTGTAAATCCAATCTCCATTTGAACCCCATTTCCCTGGGAGAACACTCAAGGTAGGTCTAAATTTCTTTAACAGTAAAGTGAGGGTCTTTGGTGCCATAATCTTTAAGATACACCCAGGCTTAAACATGCTAGGATTCTAAAACCATAGCTTTGCGCTCTCATTGTCAGTTACATTGGTTTAATCTGCTATGAACTGAGATAATAAATTGCTCACAATAAGTAAATAGATTTTCTGCTAAATGAAGAATATGAGTTTAAGTGAACAGGCTTTCTGTTAGCATAAGGGCTACACAGACAGATTTTTTTTTAATTATTCCAGATTTTGTGCTACATTCTGAATAATTAGGGCAGTAGATAGTAACTATAGGATAATTGCTATAAGATCATTTATTTTGAGGGTCGATACTATGCAAAATGCTGGGGAACAGATATAATTAATAGAAGCACCTACACTAACAATGTTTACAATTTAGAAAAGACATGCTTATAGAACTTTTATAAAAATTACTATGACAAATGTGGCATTATAAAGAATGGTATAATTATGCACTAAGTATTATAAATAGTTTAATTATACAATTTAATATTTCATATAGTAAGAGAATAAACAAAAATAATTTAAGCCTTAAGAACTGAAATGGAATTGTTTTTGATAAAGGCACCCAGGTCAATTGCATATCATCGTTTTACTTTTTCTTTTTTTTAGTGGCTACACCCATGGCATATGGAAGATCCCAAGCCAGAGAATGGTTCCAAGCTGCAGCTGTAGCAATAATGCAGCTGCAGCAAGAGCAGATTCTTTAACCAATTGTGCCGGGGCCAAAAATTGAACCTGGCCTCTGAAATGACCCTGATTCTTAATGCACTGTATCACAGTAGGAACTCCTACAGACCATTCTTAATAAAGATTTTTTTTACATTCATTTGTATTATTTTATTATTTTTTAAAATTAAAATATAGTTGATTTACAATGTGCCAATTTCTTCTGTACAGCAAAGTGACCCAAGAATACACACACACACATGTATATATATATATATATATATATATATAAATAATTTTTCTCATATCATCTTCCATCATGTTATATCCCAAGACCCTGTGCTATAGAGTAGGGTCTCATTGCTTATCCACTCTAAATGTAATAGTTTACTGTGGTGGAAAGACAGACTCTTCAATAAGTGGTCCTGGGAAAACAGGACAGTTACATGTAAAAGGATGAAATTGTATCATTCTCTAACACCATATACAAAAATAAACTCAAAATGAATTAAAGACAGAAATGTAAGGCCAGACATTAGAAAACTCCTAGACAAAAACAGAACATTCTTTGACATAAATCACAGGAGTATCTTGTTTGATCCACCTCCTAGAATAATGAAAATAAAAACAAAAATAAACCAGTGGGGTCTAATTAAACTTAATAAAGATTAGTAATATCTTACTGGGATCTGAAAAGTCAGTGAAAATAGAAAGGACACAGAGAAAGCTTTTTAAAATGTAAGAGAAGTTCAAAAGCACATCCTATGTATATTATAGATCCCCCATATAGATGAAATATACGGCTTCTTAGGAAACCACTTTTCTTAAAGGTTGGTGCACAGTTACCATAAATTCCAATTTTTAAGATACACTGAAGGGTTCTAGTGAAGTTTTATGGAGTAGATTCTATTGCAATCATATCAATGATAGAATAATTCACAAGATCCTAAATGTTAGGTGCTACCTTCTCCTATAAATGTCGATACTTGGAAGTCATTCAACTTCTAGAAAAGCCTACTTTCAGAGTAGCTACAGTTACCAATGCCTTTTATATAGATTTTAAATATTGCAGTATAAATGATACATTGCACCAAATGCCACAGGCTCCAATGGCTGTATAGATTCTTGTAGCTCTCAAGTTTTACTTACTAAAATGATACAACCAGAGACTAAGTCTAGGAAGAGGGAAAAATGCAGAAGACTTCTGATTGCTTTTGGAACTGATACATTCAAATGATTATTCTAGCTCAGTCATATAAACTATAAGTGACCTTATTCACAGTTTAACAGTGACAAAAAGACTGACTAAATGGAACATTTGCTACTAATGTCGTGATTTTAAAATGAACAAGTGCAACTAACAGTTATTTTCTGTTAATCAAATTATACCCCTTCCAAGAAAGGAGACCAAAATGGCCATGGTTAAGGAAAATAATCTTAATTTTAAAAATTATAAATAACAAAATATTTATGTTGCTCTTGGAAAAACAAGTGTTTCAAAGAAATTTGAGTGAATTCTAATCTATTAAGCATATACAGGTTCCCTGAAGAAAAAAAATTATTTTACTCTTCAATACCTTCCTTATTAAGTTAATAGCATTTAAACTGGCCATAGGGATTTTAACTTTTAACCTAACTTATAATGTTGTACTCTGGGATTTATTGTATTTTGTGACATTTTTATAGAGTATTTCTGATAAGACCTTCTTCATTTAGTCTGAACACACTGACATTCTCAAAACTAAGTATCAGAAAATTAAAACTAATACTTTGTGAGAAATAAAACCAAAACCTCCAGGCATCCATCATACGATATCAAAATAGGTTCAACTCTCACTTTCTAAAAAGTGATGCTACCTTGATAAATGAGAGGATTTTTTTTTTTTTTTGCTTGTTTTCTTTTGTGGTTTTGTCACTTAGAAAATAAAATAATGACATCTAATATAAAAAATTAAACTGAGTTTTAGAGTTGGAGTTGAAAACATGATATTTATATTTTTAATTCAATTTTTTTCAAATAATATAAAATAAAATCACAGAATTAAAATAACATATGTCACATAATTACCACTCGGTAATTTCTGTTGAATAAATTGGCATATAAATTTAATTTAGAATAGTTGATATTACACACTGACAATATTTATTAATCAAAATAAATAGTAATGATTTGCAGTTTTTGACCTTAGGGTAATGTGGTATCTATAATATAAAGGATATTCTTGCTGAGAAACAAATTAATCTTTTCTATTGAAGGCATTGCATTTCCCAATTGGGGATCATTCCAAAGATCTGAAAACAAATATCTTTTATGTCATTTATCCAACCTTTATCCTTTAGTCCCCACCATAATCTTGGTTCCAAAGATGTAGGAGCTTAGATATTTCTAAGCTTTTCTAAGACTCGCTGTCCTCAGCTTTAAAAAGTAGATGGTAATATTTACTGTATTAGTTACCAGGTTATAGCCTCTGGGCTCCAAATCCACTCCTAACTGCTTGCTCTGAAAAAATGGAACTAGGCCCTTTAAATAATTTTTCTTTGCCACGTATCAATAAAGAATGCTGGAGCGATTTGGCAGGAGGAAAGGATTTGCTTACTAGTTCTGTGGTGCCTCTGGGCTGGTCTGTCTACTATGAGTAATTCCTGCATGGCCAGCTCCTATAGTGCCAGCACTGGGCTCATGCAGCGTCTGGTGGCCAGCAGCATCCAGTAACTTTCCACAGCACCCTGTCAGGCAGTTCATAAACAAGTGTTTTCTGTAAGACACTTCCCCATAAACAGCTTTTCCTAACACTTTAGACTACAAATTTCGAGCATGTTCCAGCACCAGAGCAATTTCTGTTATTTAATGAGCAGAATTCTCACCATAAAGCTCTGATCTCAGCCGTGGAGGAAGGGTCTTCACTGGATATTCTATCTTAGCCTTAAGGGTAGTGACTGCTCATTATATCTGGTATTCCTATGTTTTATAGAATCCAACCCCCTTTTTTTATCTGGACAATACCTTGCCATTCCATTCTCCTCTTATATTGTAAAGTTATATTAAATTTGAACTTGACTAACACACTATCCTACATTATTTATGGATTATTCACATTTAGCATATGCAATGTGAAGTTCAGAATATGCCACCCCAAAATATGCCTTTCTGGTATATTGACAATTTTTGACTTAAAGCAACTTGGAAAACAGCAAGTAAAGGAAAAACACTCTGAACTTCCTTCTTTTTCTTAAAAGAAGATGAAATTCACACATGAAGGATACCTAAAGAAAAGGAACATTCTTATCACTAGCGATGAGTTGACATAGAGAAATCTTTACAAAGAGAACTTGCTAAAACAATTCTTATCTTTCTTTAGCTTTCACACATAGCTTAGTAACTTTCCTACAATTGCTTCTCTTTGTTGAACCTAATACAAAAGCAAGTAGGTTTCACCATTTCTCAGGGTCTTCATTCCTTACAAAGGCCCCTATGTCATGTAAAACTTATATTAAATAAACGTGTGTGTTTTTTTCTGTTGATCTATCTTATCTCAATTGAATTCTCAGGCTCAGTCAGGAAAAAAACTCTAAGGTAAAAGTAAAAATGTGCCTCTCCTAAAAAACCATACGACATACAACAAATACTCCACAATTATTTATTTCTCTTTCTGTCATTGGATTTTCAATATCATTACACCAATTATCTACTTGTTTGAAGCAAAATTTACTAAATATTAGACATTTTACATTAAGCAGAATGGGAGAATCCATTAAAAGGAAGAATTTCTTTTTCCAATATTCTGATAATTTAATTGTAAGGAGAAGCCCAAAGTGAAATGCATGTGAACAACCATCATTTAAAGAAATTACAAAAAGAATCTGACAACTCTTTTTATTACTAACCTCTTTCTTCCTTTTCTATATTCATTCCTGGTACCTACTATGTGCTAATCATTGTAGCCACTATGGAAATCAGAGTGAAAAGGGAATTCCAGATGTTATGATACTAAATCAAAGTAAAAACACAAATGCAATATAATGCAATAATTAGAATAAGGAAGACAATAACCAGATTATAAGATAGATAGGGAAACACATAAAAAGGTCGCAATCCCGACTCCACATGAAAGATAGGCAAGGAGAGAGGGCTTGCTCAGAGGAATCTTCCTAGAATAGGAATTTTGATGATTATATTGGAAAATTGATGTCAGAAAAATAAATAATATTTGATCACACTAAAAGGCAAATAATTAAGAGCCATGTTGTAGGCAAAGCATATGTAACAGCTTAAAGCATTAGAGAAGCACAGAAAACCCATGTAAAGTAAGTAGTTCTTTTTTTGTTTGTTTGTTTTGCTTTTTCCTGATTTTCATCCCAGCAGCAACCTTCCTAAAGGGATGGGATTTTTATCCTTATTTTGTCTCTATTTTAAGGGCCGCACCCGAAATATATGGAGATTCCCAGGCTAAGGATCAGGTCAGAGCTGCAGCTGCTGGACTATACACCACAGCCACAGCAACATCAGATCTGAGCCACATATGTGATCTACACCACAGCTCAGGGCAACGCCAGATCCTTAGCCCACTGAGTGAGGCCAGGAACCAAACCTGCAACCTCACGGTTTCTAGTCGGATGTTTCCGCTGCGCCACGACAGGAACTCCACAAGTAGTTCTTGATGGCTGGATCAAATAATGTAAGAAAGGGAAAGTAGCAGAAGATGAAGCCAAAAAAATAGGCTCAGTTACTTACATACCACCATCTTGCCATACTAAGATATTCTTGCACCGATGATACTAGCAGAGACAATGAAAGATGAGACAGGTTTTCAGAAGATTATAGCAAATGCTTAGCAGGTCACACAGAGTGGGCCAGGAGGAAAAGAGGATTAAAGATACATAACAAGATCCTACAATAAAACAGTGAAGACAAAGGAGGAAGATTAAAGATATTTAGGAATTAGAATAAAAACTCTTAGTCAATTACTGGATGAACTGAAAATGGAAAGAGGAATGAGTTAGTGATGTCCTTAGCTTCTGGCTTGGGCAGTAGGTAAAATGACATCAACTGGGAGGGGAAACTGTCAGGAAGAGTGGTAGGAAAAGAAATAATTGCTTGAATTTTGAACTGATTAAGTCTGAGGACAAGATCGCTGTTTTAATTAATAGTCATTTAGGGAACTTTATTTATCACGCAAGAGAATGATTTCAGTGAGTATATATAATATGCATTAGCTCATTGTCAGTATATTTTATGTAAATGGAATCAAGAAAAAATCATGTTCATAATAAAGGGGGGAGGGCTGCATTAATTAGTAGGCTGTTGCCACAATAACACTGTATGGACAATCCACCTGAACATTTTAGTGGCATTATAAAAGTAAGCATTCATTTTTGGCTCTTGTATCTATGGATTAACTGGGCTCCAGATGATTTAGGCTATGAACAGGTAGGGTTGGCTCCAACATTCAGACTGGGTCCAGGTCTGCTTTATTTTTCTAAGCCTCCTTGGGTCAGCAGCTAAACAAGGCAGGTATATCTTGTGGCAAAAGGCGAGAATGCCCAAACATGCAAGCTCATTTCAAATCTCTGCTCACATCATATGTAGTATCATGATAGCCAAAGCAAGTCATATGACCAACCTAGAAATCAAGAGCCGGAAGGCACAAAATGAACATTTTATGTTTTATAGAGCAAAAGAAACAAGCAGTTCACGGCAGATGATCTCTGCTTTCTGTGAGTCAAACTTCTACTGGGTCTAAGGTAGTTGAATGGAGGCTTGAAAAGTATGATAAGTCCTAAGGAGGAAGAACATTTGTTCAAGACAATTTCAGAAGGATTTCCAGAAAACTTTAAGAGACAGGTTGAAAACTGAGAATTTATAGTTTCACTTTAGGCAAACATGAGGTAGATCCAAGAATCCCTCCCCGAACTCAGTAAATATTTACAACTTTAAATTCTAAGAGTTGTTTCTTGATTACTATTCTTTCAGCATTTTGCATACATTAATTCGTATTATTTGTGGTTTTATGTTAATATTCTGGGCAAACACATTATAGGCCTTTTGACAGTTGACAATGAGTTCTATAGCTGCTTACAACCCCATCAGTAACTTAAGTTTTTACTCTTAATAATGTTTAACGTTCATAGCATTGCATTAAAAATACAATGAGATAATGTAAACAAAATGCTTTGCACAATCCCTGGCACAAAACAGTTGTTCAATAATTCTTACTTTTCTTCCTCATTATGCCCATAAATATTAATTTAAATAATAAATGGAGAACAGGGTAAAATAGAATCAATGGCAATTTGGTTTTACTCTGAGTAATTTTTTTTTACTTTCCCATTTTAAGGTGAAAATATAATAGTTTAATGTAAAATAAAATTGGGAGGAAGATAAAGAATAAGTACATTTACATATATTTGTAAAACACCTCAAATTATACTATATATTGTTGAAAAGGCACATTTTATATTTTTAAGGATATAAAAACTGTGGAATAGTAATTACCCCTGAGAGGAGAGGAAAGGGAATAGAAATACAGCAGGACACAGAGAGAACTTGAATGGTACCTGTAACATTTTATTTGGAAAAAAAAATATTTCAACAGATATGGCAAATATAAAAAGCCATATCTTTAAATCTGGGTGGTAGATACATGAATTTTCATCATATTATTTTCTCTACTCTTTAAATATAATAAATACTTCAACATTACCAAAAGTGGAGAAAGGTAATCTGGAACAATACAAATGTGAAATAAGAACGGTAAATGTGGGAGTTCACATATGTGGCTCAGTGGATTAAGAATCCAACTAGTATCCATGAGGATGCAGGTTCAATCCCTGGCCTTGCCCAGTGGGTTAAGGATCACAAACTGTGGTGTAGATTGCAGATGCAGCTCCAATTAGACCACTAGCCTAGGGTCTTCCACATGCTGCACGTGCAACCATAACAAAAAAAGAAAAGAATGGTAGATATATTTTAAAAAGGCAAACTAGGAGTAATTTTTAATCTGGTCCTTATTACGTAACCAATGTTTTTCAGAATTTTTATTATCTGGGCCCTGATGTGAGGATCACTTATTAAATTTTTGCTTTCAGATAAGTACTAAAGACAATATTTGAAGCAAAAATTGAGGCGTGTTTGCAAATTTTTTATTGAGATTCCAGTTTGATCAATAGGTGTAATCCGATTTGCTATGATACTAAGAATAAAGTTTGAGTGTTAGAAAATTAAAGTGTACTTAAGCAGTCTGATATGATGAGCATATAAAGATATTTATATATAGAACTCAAAAAAGAGATTCCAATCAGTACTTTTTAGATTGATAAAGATGAGAATATAAATAAAGATATTTACATTTAGAACCTCAAAAAAGAGATTCCAATCAGTCTATTTATATTGATAAGTAATATATGATCCTTCCTGAATTTTATCCTTTCTCAACTGAAGTAAAATATTTACACAGTATAATGCATAATTTACATTGTACAATCCGAGAATTTTGACCTATGAATGCATTTATGTAGTCATCACTTAAATGAAGACATAAAACATTTCCATCACCCTAGAAAGTCTTGCCATGTTCCATTAAAAACAAATCCAACCCCCCTGTAAATGAGCACTCTTCTAATTTTTATTAACATAAATCAGTTTTGCCTGTTTGGGGACTTCACATAAAAAGAACCATACAGTATGCATTCTTTTTATCTGAGTTACTTTGTTCAACATAGTATTTTTAAGATTTAGCTATTATGTTGCATAGATCAGTAGTCCTATATCTAATAGCTAAGAAGTATTCCGTTTTGTAAATATAACAACATTCATTTATTCACCACCTGTTTAGAAATAACCAGTTGTTTCAGTTTTTAATTATTAAATCTCAATTGCCATATTTATTTTGTAAAAATCTTTTTATGGACATATGTTTCCATTTTCCTTGAGAATAAGTAAGTAAATACAGTAAATAAGACAGGAATTCCTGTGTAGGTACATATTTAAATTTATAAAAAAAACATGACAGTTTTCCAAAGTAGATACACACTTTTATACTTCATAGCAGAGAGATGTTTGAGTTCTGGTTGCTTCAAATTATCACCAACATTTGGTATTTAGTCTTTAAACTTTAGCCATTATTATTAATATCTAGTGGTATTTCCTCTGTATTTTTCTTATTGTCTTTTATTCCTGATATTTTATAATTGATATATTGATATTCTTTAGAGTTTCAATATATAAATTCTTTGCAAGATATATGTATTGAAAATATTTTCTCTCAGTATATGATTTGAATTTTTATTTTTTTGAAAAAAGTCTTTTGATAATCAGAAGTTTTTAATTTTGATGAAGTGTAGTGAATCTCTTCTTTTTCTTTACAGTTATTAATCTTTTGTGAAATAAAATTGCTTATTCCAAGTTTGTGAAGGCAGTCTCTATTATCTTCTATGTCTCATAGTTTTAACTTGAAATTTGTTTTCATAATCTGTCTCAAAATACTGTTTCTATACCATGCAAGTTAGGAGTCAAGTTTTTTTGTGTGTGTGTTTTTTTTTTTTTTAAGGCCATACCTGCAGCATATAGATGTTCCCAAGCTAGAGGTCAGCCCTAAACCACAGCCACAGCAATACCTGTTGTGAACTGACCTACACCTCAGCTTGCGGCAAAGCCAGATCCTTAACCCACTGAGCAAGGCCAGGGACTGAACCCACATCCTCATGGACACTAGGCTGGATTCTTAACCCCACTGAGCCACAACAGGAACTCCAAGATATGTTTTAATATAGTTGTTCCAGCACCAATTATTGAAATACAATTTTTACCGAATTGCTTTGAGGCTTTTGTTGAAAATTAATGTTTTAAATACATGTGGGTCTAATTTTCAGTCCCTGATCTATTTATATATCCTTAAACTCATACAAAGGAGACTTGAATGATGCAGCTTTACAAAAAATAATGAAATCAAGTAGTGTGTTTCTTCAAAATTTTCTCTTTACTTTTTTGAGATTGTTTTGTATGCTCTGATCCATTTGCTTTTCCATATGAACCTAGAGTCAACTAAATATTTTGTCTTATTTTGATGCTATGCAAATTAATTTTTAAAATTTTATTTTCCAAAATTTATTCCTACTATTTAAAAAGGCAATTGATTTTGTATGTTAATCTTATATTATTTGGCCTTCATAAATTCTCCTATTAGTTGAGGTAGTTTATAGATGCATTTTGATTTGATGTATAGACTTTTTAACTATCTAAAAATAAAGAACAATCTTACTTTTTCAGATTTTTTTTTGCCTTTAACTTTCACTGCCTTGTTGTAATAGATGAAATTTCCAATACAATGTTGAATAGAAATAATGAAAGTGAACATCTTTGCTTACCTCTGGTTTAGGAGGAGAATCATTCAATATTTCACCATTAAGTATAAGGTTATCTCTAGGTTTTTCAGAGGTTGTCTTCTACAGAATAAGGAAAGTTCCTTTATTCCCAGTTTGCTTAGACTTTTCAATATATAAGGTTATCAAGTTTTGCCAAATGGTTTTCCTGCATTTGTTGAGAAAAACTATATATTTTTATCTAATTTATTTTGTAAATGTGATGAACTACACTGATTAATTTTCAATTAGTAAATCTCTGCCTTTCTAGGATAAACTCTACTTCACTAAAATGTACTACTAACTTTGTATATATTGCTAGATTTGATATTTTGTTAAGAAGTTGTGTATCTAAGGTCATGAGGGGTACTGATCTATAATTTTATTTTTCTGTAATGTCTTTGTTAAATGCTGCTGTCAGGATTTGTTGGTATCATAAATTGAGGTGGGGTGGATGTCTCTTTTCTATTTTTTGAACTAGTTTATGTATTATTGGTATCATTTCTTATTTAAGTGTTTGCTAGAATTCACAAATACAGACATCTGGCCCTAAAGTTTTCTTTTTGGTAAGATTTTGTATACCAATTCAATATCTTTAATAGGTACAAAGGTATTCACACTTTCCATTTATTTGCTCATATTTGATTCATCATGTATTTCCAAGGAATTTGTCAAGTTTATTGACATGAAGTTATTCATGTTGCTCTTTTTTTTTTTTTTTTTTTTTTACTATATGGTGATTTTCCAGTAATAAATTTTTTTATTCCTCATATTGATAACTTGTGATTTCTTTCTATTTTTTATAATCATGTTTATTATCATTTTATTATTATGTTTAACAGAGACAACTTTTGGAATTGCTAATACTACTTTGTTTTCATTTTATTGATTTCTTACAACTTTATTATTTCTTTCCTAATTCATTATGTTTAACTTGCCCTTTAGGTAGAAATACAGATTTTAAATGTTTCTTATTTTCCAGTTTTAGTATTTAAAGCTCTGAATTCCCTTCTAAATACAGATTTAACTTCATCTATACATTTTTACATGATATATAATCATTACTAGTAAATTTAAAATATTCCTAATTTTATTTGTGATATCTTCTTGATCCCTGGATTATTTAGAAATATATAGCTTATTTTCCAAATATTGAAATAGGTGAGGGAGACTAAGAGGTACAAAATTCCAGTTATAAAATAAATGATTCGAAGGTATGAAACGTACAATGTGGGGAATATAGTCAAAAATAACGTAATATCTTTGTGTGGGTACAGACGGTAACTAGTCTCCAATTTATTTTATTATTATTGATTTATAATTTATTTCTGTTTACATTATAAAATATAGGCTGTAAGATTTCAGTCTTCTAAAATTTACTGAATCATGTTTTATTACCCAGTTTATGGTTTATTTTGACAAGCATCCCATTTGAACTTGAAAATAATGTCTAATATGGAGTTAGATGTATTAATTAGAATCAAGATTGTTGACAGTGTTATTTAGATTTCTATATTATTTTTTGTTTAATGTTTTATTAATTATGAATAGAGTGGTACAAAATTCATCTATTTTGTCTATCATTTTCATTAATTCTATCAGTTTCAGCTTCATTAAAATTGAAGGTCCATTATTCAGAGCATATACACATTTGTGATTGTCATGTTTTCCTGATTAACTCTTTTGTCATGATGAAATGTCTCTAAGTGATACCTCTTTTCTTGCAGTTTACTTTGATATTAAAATTACTAATCAGCACTCAAAAATATGGTTATATATTTAAAATTTATCACAGAAAGCATGTAATTGGGTCTTTTTATCCAGTCTAATACTCTCTGTGTTTTATTCGGAGACTTTAGCCTATTTATAGTTAATATAATTATCAGTATGGGTTTAAAATATATCATCATATTAGTCGACATCTATTTGCCCCACTTTTTATTTTTTTTTGTTTTTTTCATTTCTAGTCTTCTTTTAGTTGAATCAAATGGTTTTCGTATTCTGTTCTAATTTATCTACTAGATTTTTAGCCATATTTCTTTCCATCATTATATTTTTAGTGGCTGCTCTAGGAATTACAATATAATCTCATCACATAAAAATTAAGCATTTTCCAAGTAACATTCCATTTGACTTCTGGCCTTTGTGTTATTGTTTTCATATATTTTACATCTATACAACCTAATAATGGTGTTACTATATTTGTTTGGCTTTAAGCCAGCAGGTACCTTTAATAAAATTTAATGGAAAAAAGGTATTGATTCCAATTTTGAATATTTCTGTAGAACGAATTCCACTCGGCATCATTTTATATACGTTGAAGTTTTTCCTCTAATACAAGCCTTCTCTCAGTCATCTCAGCTTTTGTTTAATTTTTATATTTTCCTTCCTTTAAGGGTTACAGCACTGTGCTGCTTCTTGTTCAGTATCTTAAAACAATTTTCATTTATTTTGTTCAGATTCTTTGGTATTTTTAATAAAAGACAAGTCTGGATACAATTATTACGCTATTGCTGGAAGTGGAATATGTCACTTTATTTTAATAATTTCCTATAAGAAGCTATGGCAGAAAAGAACAGCAAATGGCCCCAGACTTCTCATTCTAAAACTTACATATGGATTAATTATTGGATCTGTGTGTATTAAGGAGGTTAATTTAACTTGCCATTGTCAGTAGGAGATGAGAGAAATAATTTAAGCATATTTCATTTTATAAGATGAATGAGACCTGAGCTATTGAAAATGCCAAGGGGAAGGCTATGAGAGAAGAGATAGAAATTCCACCTCTTCTTCAAAGAACTACTCCATTTTAACACTTTTATAAATATAATTTCCCACTAATTTTTTAAAGAGTTTTGCTGCTTTAAAAGAAAGAAAGAAAGAAAGAAACTACTGAACAATGGAATCAAGGAAGTTTCAAATATTTTGGATACATTTCTATGCTTGACCTCCTAGGCCCAGTGGAAGGATTCCTGGAGGTACCAGTAAGCTTGAGGGAAGGAGGTCAACCAATGTACAGTCATCTCATAAAGCACTTCCTATTTTAAGTCAGAGGCCTGTGAGCTCAGATAATAGGACTTCAAAGGGCTGTGGTACCTACAGAAACTGACTGCTGCAGGAAGTAAGCTGATTGGAACGCCAGGGTGTCTTATCCTAAATTAGCCTTTCCAACCACCTCCACATTTTATAAGAAAAAAAAAAAGAAAGAAAAACCTCCCCTAATGTCATCTTCAAAAGTAGAGGACACTCATACATGTATTTTTAAAACAGAAAGCTTTCAAAAATATTTACAAGGAAAATTATGCCATCATTCACTGGAAAATGTTCATGATGTATCTTCTTTATCTTCTTACATCCAAGTGCAAATTTAATTTTTCAGTATGGAAGGACATACTATTTTCTGAAAAAAAGGCCAACTGAAAACATAGACTTCCATTTTAGACCTAATATTATGTTTCTGATTCCAGTTACATCAATGTATATAGTTAACTTAGTGGTTGTTATTTATGTATTTTTGAATATGTCATTCTCTTGAAACAAAAATGGATTTCACAGTTAGGCAATAAATATACCAAATTTAAATTTCCATAATATCTCTAATACCTAATGTGTTTTCTTTAAACCTTTTTTTTTTTTTTTTTTTTTTTTTTTGGCTGCACCTGTGACATATAAAAATTTCCAGGTCAAGGACCCAATCCAAGTCACAGCAGCGACCCAAGCCACAGGAGTGACAATGCTAGATCCTTAACCCACCAAGTCACAAGGGAATGCCAAACTTAACAGTTAAAGCCCTCTTTAAACTCTTATTAAACTACTGTACAATCTTTTTCATGTATTTTTCTTAGAGACTCAGGGTCAACTTGCATTATTCAACATTATGGCTCCTAGTTGGGCTCAAGGGACAAGACAAATAATCTTGTTCTGATTATCCTCCAGAGAGATGACATGAGTAACAGGACACAAAATAAAGAGGTCACTAGGTTAGCTGACACATTCTTGCTCGGCAAAATTACAGAGCTCTATAAATATGATAATTACCTCATACTCCAACCTCCTTTGTCTCTTTCATTATCCTCCTTTCCTTTCTACCTATTAGTATTAGTAGCTATGCATTACTATGGAGGGCAAATAATTCTCGGATATTTGTTATGTTATAAAGTCAGGGAAATACTCTCTTTCATCACCCAACCTCTAGCATTTTATGAAGCACAATGCAAGTGATTAAAACATTTTTATTGTATTGGACATATTCTGGTTCAAGAAAGAGTGAAACTCTAAAAGCTCAGTATAAATCTAGCAAGGAATCAGAATAAAAAATAACTTCCTGAAACCTTCCAAAATCTATTACATTAAAAACAGTGTAGGCACATGAAAAAATGCTCAACATCACTAATTATTAGAGAAATGCAAATCAAAACTACAATGAGGTATTTCCTCACATCAGTCAGAATGGCCATCATTAACAAGTCAACACATAACAAACGCTAGAGAAGGTATGGAGAAAAGGGGACCCTCCTTCACTGTTGGTAGGAATTTAAACTGGTACAACCACTATGGAAAACAGTACGGAGGGTCCTCAAAAAACTAAAAATAGAACTACCATATGATCCAGCAATCTCACTCCTAGGCATATATCCAGACAAAACTTTCATTGAAAAAGATACATGCACCCCTATGTTCACTGCAGCACTATTCATAGTAGCCAAGATATGGAAACAACCTAAATGTCTATCGATAGATGAATGGATTAAGAAAATGCGGTACATATATACAATGGAATGCTACTCAACATAAAAAGACAAAATAATGCCATTTGCAACAATTTGGATGCAACTAGAGATTCTCAAAATAAGTGAAGTAAGTCAGAAAGAGAAAGACAAATACCACATGATATCACTTACACATGGAATCTAAAATACTGTACAAATAATCCTATCTAAAAAGCAGAAACGGATCATGGACAGGGAGAGCAGACTTGTGGTTGCCAGTGGGGAGGAAGTGGGATAGACAGTTTGGGGTTGGTAGATGCAAACTATTACATTTAGAATTGAAAAGCAATGAGATCCTGCTGTACAGCACAGGAAACTATATTCAGTCTCTGAGGGTAGAACATGATGGAAGATAGTATGAACAAAAGAATGTATATATGTATGACTGGGTCACTATGAAGTACAGCAGAAAGTGACACAGCGCTGTAAATCAACTACGCTCTAGTAAAAAAGAAAATAAATAAATTAAAAAATAGAAAAATAGTATAACTAAATCACATTTATTTTTAAAAACAGCTGATATGTAATTTTTGGTGAGTCCAAAGAGTCAGCTTTGTGAATAAATCTCATCATAATTTTGCCAATTAATTAATATTCTAAGCATTTTCTAAATGGATGGTGTATCAATCAACTTCTATGTAATCTGCTGGAGATAAAAAGAAAGAAAATTATATTTGGAGGATCTCAATATATGTAGAAATAAACATGCAATATATAAGCACCGCATATAAAGGTGTATATATACTGTAGTAGATCATGAATATATGGAACAATGAAGCAAAGACAGTCAAGTATCATCATCCTGAGTGAAGTAAGCTAGACAAAGAAAGACAAATATCATGTGTTATCACTTATATATGGGATCTAAAAAATGATACCAAAGAACTTATTTATAAAACAGAAGCAAACACAGATTTCAAAACTAATCTTATGGTTACCATAGGTGAAACCATTGAGGGAGCGAAGAATTGGGAGGGTGATAATAACATATACACACGACTGTATATAATAGATGATTAATGAAAACCAACTGTATAGCACAGGAAATTCTACTCAATAGTTTATAATAACCTACATGGGAAAAATGAAAGGATATATTTATATGTATGACTGATTCACTTTGCTGCATACCTGAAACTAATACAACACTGTTAAGTAAACCATACTCCAAGAAAATAATTTTACAAAAAAAAATTTTGTCCCAGGACAGCCTGCTTTTGAATGGAACTTAGGAGAGGTAGGAGTTATGAGCATATGCAAAGTCATGATGGGTGTGGAAAAAAAAAGTGCAGCAAATTCAAAGAAGATCATAGAGTGCCAAGAATGAAAAGACATTCAGTAAAAGGTAGAAGTACAAATTTTGGCAATACAAATGAGAATTGCAGAAAGTAGAGAGACAAGGTACATGTTATGAAATACGGTGATACTTGAAAATAAAACAAAGCTAAGTCATTCAACTGAGAAATAAAAATAGTAGTAAGAGCTTTTCCATTCCTTAAAATAGCTACATTAACAATGAATAAATTCCCATTTAAAGTATAATAGTTAATGATAAATATTTTTCAAGCATATAATTTTAAATAGCTGTCTAATATTCCATAGCACTATATTTAATAATTCTTACTTACACATTACTTATTTTATAAATTTCACAGTTTTAAGTAGAACTGAGATGAATGGATCAATGATTATTTCATTAGGACAAATGTCCACAAAAGGAATTACTGGTTATTTAAGTTTTTAAATTTCTAGTACTTGCTATCAAATTACTCAGAGAAAGGTGGCACCAATTTATGTTCCAACCCTTTTTACCCCTTAGTCTTACCTATACTTAAAACCCCCAAATTGCACTATTAATGGATGGTAACACTAGTAGGTTAACTCATCTTTCATAGGAAGTAAGACGTTACAAATATTTTTTTATTTAATCGTTTTTCTTTTTTCCATTATAGTTGGTTTACAGTGTTCTGTCAATTTTCTACTGTACAGAAAAGTGACAGTCACACACACACACGTGCGCACGTGCATCTTCCATCATGTTGCATCACAAGTGACTAGAGGAATTTCTGTCGTGGCTCAGCAGAAAAGAATCTGACTAGGATCCATGAGGATGCAGGTTCTACCCTGGCCTCACTCAGTGGGTTAAGGATCCAGCGTTGCGTGAACTGTGGTGTAGGTCACAGATGTGGTTCAGATTTGGCATCGCTGTGGCTGTAATGCAGGCCAGCAGCTACAACTCTGATTCAACCTCTAGCCTGGGAACCTCCACATGCCACAGGTGTGGCTCTAGATTTTACAAATCTTAAAATACCTTCCTGGAAATGTAAATTATATGCCAAAAATAGTGATTGTGATTTTAACATGGAAAAGCCTAGCAGAAACCACTTCAACCAAGTAACTGAAGCTGCCATCATCAGTAATGGGATTAAATTATAAGATTCACTAAAAAGAACAGCCTTATTTTCATGTGTTTGTGCCAAAATACACACATGCCCGGTATAAGCATGAGGAAACATTGGACTAACTCTAATCAAGGAAACAAACTAGCTTATAAGGTTCAAAGTGGCAAGATCAAGAAAAATAAAGAAGGGAGATGGGGAGGGAGACAGAAGGATGGAGACAAGCAAGAAAATAAAATGATGAAGTAAATAGAGCAAAATATACAGGATTTGTGATTACGGATAAGGGCTATTTGGGAGTCTCTTTTACTATTGGGGCTTTTCGGTGAGTTCCAAATTACATCAAAATTTAAATTTAGAAAAATTGTCAATGTGATAGAAACAAGTCATACCCTAAAAAGAAAAAAAAATCTGGTTAAATATGCTGTATATTACAAGAAATCCCCACTTTGTATGCTATCATGAGGCTGTGATACACATGAGTAAACTGAAAGCACATAAAGAGAACTTAATAACTGATGGGAAAAACCATGATTGTTCCAGGATCTTTACAAATTTTTGTCAAAACATTAAAATTTCCAGAGTTCCCGTTGTGACTCAGTGGGTTATGAACAGGACTGGTATCCACGAGGAGGCAGGTTCGATCCCTGACCTCCCTCAGTGGGTTAGTGATCTCATGTTGCTATGAGCTGTGATGGAGGTCACAGATGCAGCTTGGATCCCACGTTGCTATGGCTGCGGTGCAGGCAGGCAGCTGCAGCCCCCATTCGACTCCAAGCCCAGGAACTTCCTTCCTTATGCCGCAGGTATGGCCAAAAAAAAGCAAAAATAAAATGAAATAAAATAAAATAAAATCTCTGTTAATGTCAGTTATAGAAATGAAAAAAAATCTGATATTTATTTTATGCTCTATAATTGAGAACACTGGAAACACTGAGAATTAAAATTTTTTTAAATGTAAAAACTTATCAAGAGTAGATTGAGGACCTTTGCATCTCTATCACTTGGCGAATTGTCCTCTTCCTTCATAAGTTTGAATCAGCTCCAACATCATGTTGTTTGCATTTTCAATGCCATGAAATTCTCCAAATGTTCCTTCAACGTGAAGTTTTTGCTTGTGTCACTTCCTCTGCAACACTGTCATCATTTCATCAAGATAACTTTTCTCATTTATGTTGATAAAGTCACCTTCATTAAATCCTGGTGGCTACACATCTAGTCTTTCCAAAGGCGTCAGTATCAATATGCCGAGCCAACCGTTTCTTCTCTATTTTCATTCAACTCCAGTTTCACTTCCAGTGTTATTTTGTTTCTTTGGAGCCACTTTTTATTGGCTAACTCCAACTTTTGATTATTAATTTTTGTAAAATGTCCAGCGGGTTTATTACTGGGAGAAAAGGAGGTAAAATACAACTGCATGTTTTGCTCCCTGTATACAAACTAAATAAGAAATACACAGTGACAATCACTGATAGCCTTTGAATAAAGTGATATGATGGATCACTGATGATGATATGGGTCTGTTATAACTTGCGGACTGAAGAGCTACTAGATAAATATGTACTTTATGCATTTTACTGTAGTAATGGAAATTTGGACCTTACTGAAGGACTGGTATTACTTAACTAAACCATGATAACTGAAATTTGTACACCTAACAACCATGCAAAATAGGACACCCTGTACTTTCTTTTGTGATGTTAATGAGAAAAAGACTTTAACCTTAAAATAATGATTTAAGTAGATAAAATATTTTGAGAATTCTTTGCTATGACATGTTTTAATTCTCATCGACTCATGGTGTCTACTCTGAGCTCCCAGAAACTCGACTGTGTGCCAGAAAACTGAGGTCTTATTATTACTTTTAGCTCTACTATGAATGTGTCACGTGATGCTGATAAATCACGCACATTCCTCGGAATTCATAAATCATCTATAAAAAAGAAAATTGGAACAGTTTTTTTCTGGGACAGTTCTGTTGTACTTCTTTTGTCCTGGCATTGTTATTTATTTACCCTTCCACTCTCAAAATTGTCCCAATTTAGAGAATAAATTATATAGCCTGCCCCCTCCCCAGTTCTTTTTTGTGTCAAAAGTTTTGTCTTTATGATAAAAGAGAAATACTGTTTCTGGCATAGGAGTATTGGTATTGCAAAGTTATAACTGTCACCTACAATTATAAAAACATTATATTTGCTATTTTAAAAACAAAAACAACTTCAGAGATGACCTTTAAATATATTCAATGATGTGGAAATCTATTCCTTCCATTCTCCGTGTCTTGTATATTTTTGCAAGTGGTACCAAGTTCTTAAAGAGATTGCAACCTTTTATGACTTCTTAATACAAACTCATTTTTACCACTAAAAATAGCTCTGTGTAATTCATTTGTTATCACTGAGCATACTGTACTCCTGTTGATCTGTCCTATGCAACAGAGCCAGCAAGCAGTAAAAGCCCATACATAAAAATAATCTAAGTTGGGACTTCTGTACCTCCCTGGTTGTCCCTCTGACAGGTACGAATTCAGACACATGATGATACTGATTTATAAACTGGAGTATACATATATCTTTAAAGTATTTAGGCATTTTTATGTTGTTCAGGATGAAGGAACAACAAACAACATTTGGGTAAAAGAGGTTTAATTTTACTTAATATACCAGAACTGCTCCAGCAATTGCATGGTGATTATCTCCAACATTTGCCCCAGACAATAGTGTTGATAGATTAATATAGTAATAACCTTTCTACAGATCCATCAAGTTTCTAAATGTAAATGCTGAACACAAACCCTCCCAACCATATCTTAGTGTCCATTCTAAGCTACATTCAAGCAGAGAAATGTGTTTGCAATTTGATGACAATAAATCATGACTTTAAGCAAGATACACATTCTTCTTTCTTTACTTAAATACTGAAAACAAAAGAAATACATAATGTTTTAACCAATGTTATCTTATATCTAATGTCTTAATATACTTGATATCAAACATAATCTTTCTGACCTTTCTAGTCACATGAAAGTTTTAACATTTTGAAGATTCAAATTAATACCATATTTTCCCTTGTAATCTTTGCCTCTTGACATTGCATATTTGCTTGCTTGTAAGATTGTTTACAGGAAGATTTAAAAAATTTAAGCCCTTAATTTTATATTTAAAATATTAACTTTACTAAAAAAAGTTATATAGACACTAATATGTCCTGAAATTTCCAGGACATAATATATATGACATAATATATAACTTATATATGTATATAATACATTTCCAGGACATTATATATGACATAATATATATGAATAAAATATATTTCCAGGACATTATATATGACATAATATATAATACCATAATTTAATCCCTTATAAATAAATTATAGGACTAAGATTATCTGTAGAGAATAACAATGCTATAGTAATGACCCATGTTATAGTAAGTATGATTTATTTCAAATTTCGAGTGAGTTGGAGATTTTACTTTATTTAAAATGTTTAAAATATATATTAAAAGAGTAAATCAGTTTTCACTACATGTGACTTAAGCTTGGCAATTATAAAATATATTACATATAAAGTTTTCTAGCTGCAAAATCTGTTTCAATCACACAAAAGTCTGAATAGCTAATTTAACGAATATCTTTATTTTGTCTATATTTAATTCATTTAATCCAATGCTGTTTTAAAAATACGAAACTTCTTAAAATAAATATACATTGATTATCCAAAAATAGGTACGAGCTTCCTTTATGTCAAAAAAAAAAAAAAAAAGGTTAAAAGAAAGGGCTTTTTAAAAAATTTTTACATTGCACCATGTTCTAATTTTTTTATGATATATTGAGTTTAGGCACCATTTTTAGCAAAGTCAATTTTATCAGTAGCTGAATAAGCAGTGCTTTTAAAAGTAAAAGAATCCAAAAGAGAATGGATATGTGTATAGGTATAACTGAATTACTGTTGTACAGCAGAAATTATCACAACGTTATTAATCAACTATACTTCAATAGAACTTTAAAAATAAAAAATAAAATTAAAAAATTTTTAAATGTCAAAAAATCACTTACATCCACACCCTGATTACTGCTATAGCTAACTTTTGTCCTACCTTTAAATTTTTGCCCCATCTAAACACCTACTATAATTCTGGCATATTTACTTCTTAAAATATCAAATACACACAAAAATGTCCATCCATGGATGGAACGTAATTCAACTGGAAAGACAGCACCTAAAATCAGTCATTTTAGATACCTGACTTTAGATATATTACTAAACAGCTCTCTACCTTTTCTTAAAGCAAAACCACTGCCTTTGATTCTCAAAACCTGTCACTGAAGCCAGAAAGTACAAAAGAGCAATATTGTTTTCAACTTTTATGCACCCCATCCCCTCAATATAAATACTATCCCTACTCCATTTTTAAATCTTGCTCATTTGCAAATTCAATTCAAGCTTCACCTCCTCAGAGAAGTGTTTGTTGAACTTGTGGTATTTCTCTTGTGCCATCTGCTCTTTAACTTTCTATGTTCTTTAAAATACTGACTGTATATTATACTTTTTTAAGATCACAAAATATCAGTAGAGTCTAATGAGTATAATATCTACTCATAAGTATAAGGAAATACGGACAACTCTTAACAGAAGGACAATTCTAGAATGACCCAGGAGTGCTTGATTCAGTGACAGAAATTTGTTCTAAGATACTAATCATGTCACTTTTTAAACATTACAGTTATCCTCTGTAAATGAATAGCCTAAATAATATATTCTAAGTGTTTGAGAAACTTAAACTGTTCATTCTCCATGTCCCACATCTATGACCGTTTAGAAAGTCAAGTTTGTCCTTTTCATTCATTCATCTGTCCTCACTAGGTCAAATATTTACAGTTGTAGAGCTTACAGTATGGGATGTAGGCCTAATATTCTCAGAAGGAAATCTCATTAAGGAAATCACAAATCAAAGTTTTCCTATAGTTCTAATGCTGATTCTGATGATTTGCTTGAAACACGCTTTCTGACATTTTTGGATCAGAGACGATAAATTTTTCAGAGGAGGTAACTGAGTCTAATCTGAACAGTAGATGAAATTTGGTTGCTGAACAACAATTTGTGATCAAAACCAGCAAAAATACAATTTGCAAACTTTTCTATATATGCCAGTACCATGGGTAGAACTTTAACAGAATGTTTTTATTGTTCAGTATTTTCCAAAGGTTCAGAAGCCCTGGGGTCTGATCAATTCTCTCATTTAGGAGTGTATTATTTTTTCCTTTGAGGGGATTTTGGATATCAGTTTCTTGTTAGGGTGCCTGGAAATAAACTTTGAGAATTCCTAGAAGTAGGAAACAGAATGGCCAAACTGAAGAAAAACAGAGGAAATCACAGATTGGTTTTCTAAAATTCTGTGTTAAAATGTTCCAAGAGATGGACAGAGCACCATGACAACAAGATGAGGAGAAGATACTAAGAAATCTAGGCAGCTATATATATCAGGGAAGTATGCCCATAAATGGCACAGAGGAAAATGAAAAACCCTATATTTATTGAATACATATTTTGTATGCCATGTCCTTTAAAGATATAAAAACAATGTGACACAGATATTATGATGACAATTTTCAAATGAAGGAAGTAATTCCAAAGAGGATGAGTAATCAACTCAATATCTCACCAGTGTCAAGTGGTAGATGAAATTTAAAACAAAATCAATGTGGGGAGTTCCCACTGTGGCTTAGTGGGTTAAAACCCAACTGTATCCATGAGGATGTGGGTTTGATCCCTGGCCTTGCTCAGTGGGTTAAGGATACAACATTGCTGTGGCTGAGGCGTTGGCCAGCAGCTACAGCTCTGATTCAGCCCCCTAGCCTGGGAACTTCCATATGCCACAGGTGGGACTCTACAAAGTAACAAAGAGAAAACAAAGAAACAACAAAGTTAATATGAATGAAACTAGAGACTCATGCTAAGTGAACTAAGTCAGAAAAAGAAAGATAAATACCATATGATATCACATATGTGGAATCTAAAATCTGACACAAATGAACCTAATTACAGAACAGACAGACTCACAGACATGGAGAAGAGACTTGTAGTTGCCGAGGGGGAGGGAGTTGTGAATAATTTATTTGAAAATTTAAAAATGATCAAAAGTAAATGAGGCTGAAATGAAGCACAAAGAACAGCATCCCCTGCATTGTGTAAGCATGTCATCCTAATTATATCAGAATATCTACAAGAAAGGAACTAATTTTACCCGATTAAAAAATCTGAAGAGATTCCAAGATTCATTTATGTTTTTTAGGAGGATGAAAATCATGTACTGACTAACTAGTTCCATGATTGTGTTCATTAGGCATACATTAACAGGCACTACCTAAGACGTGTTTGAAACTTTTGGAAATTCATTTTTCCACCTTTTAACTTTTAATAAAGAATCTGTGGTAAATAGGAATGTGAAATGTAAGGAAATAACTTTGTCCACTCTGAGGAAGAGTAATAAATCTGTAGTTGCTCTCAGTTATAAACTTGTCCTTTGTGTTCAATAGACCATGTCACAGCTGGTTCTCTTCCACACATCAGTCCCTGGGGATGGGAATACACTAGCCAGGAATCAGGAGTTTTTTAGAAGAGAGAGGGAGGACTGAGTTGCATCTTCATGGCTTTAGGAATAAACAATTAATAGTAAGAAGGTACCTGTGTTAGCCCATATCGACTATGAAAAAGAAGGGTTAGTCTTAAGGGTAGACAAACACTTTGCTAACCATAGTTTCCCCAAAAATACTGGAGTACACTACCTGTCAAAGATCTAACATGAAGCATTAAAAAAAAAAAGTTATATAAAAAGCTATTTAAACAGCATCTGTTTTAGAATTTCTAGAAGCAACAATGACAAACATAGCTATGATTTATTGTGTGCCTATTACATGTTGGTAAATATGAACCATTTAAAAACATTTTCTTTAGTATAGGTAAATTTTTTATTACCATTTGAAAGATGAGGGGAATGAAGCTCAGAGTGATTGTGACTTTCTCAAAGCTATACACTGCATAAGAGACACAACCAGAACATGAACCCTCATCTCACTTCAAATCCCAGGCTCAAACCACTACAGGATCATTCTGTGGCAGTAGGCAAGGGACAGAATACGAACATTTTAAGATTTTTAATGCCTCCAATGTTTGCTATTTTTGTAAATCTTTTCCAAAATAATAATAGGTAACATAGCTACAGCAGCTTTCTATTGCTGTTGTAATAAATTAGTACAAATTGAGTACTAACGCAAATTTATTTTCTTATAATTAGGTAGGTCAGAAAATTGACATAGGTATCACTGGGCTAAAATCAAAGTGCCAGCCAGCCTCCACACATTGATTCATGCAGTTAACATGAATCAATTTATTTAGTCAACACCTTACATGCACAAAAAAAGGTTCGTATTTTCCCAATGCCTTTTTCAGAGAAAAGGAAACCATGGCAAAATGTAGTTAGTAGCTTGTCTAAGGTCACACACTTAGTGTGTTAGAGCCAGAATAATGATAATTAGCTGCAAAATATTTGTAAAGGAGGGCTAAGCTATGTTCTAATAATCTTAGAGATTTTAAGAAAAGAAGTTACTAAGAAAATACATTTGATTTTATGGTTGAGACAATAGAAACACCAGGAGGGAAAAATACATTGTTTCTACCCTAGAAAGAAGAAAACAGTGAGTTGAATTTCTATGACAAATAAGACTTATGAAGAAACCATCTTTGGTGCCAGAAATTGATCCCAAAGCTAAGATCTTGCTACCTGCTTCCAGATTCTTGGATAAAAAAACACCTGCCACCTTTATTTTCACTCTATCACCCACTGCAGATTCTCCACTATTGAAATAAGATTTCTTCCTGCTACTAAAAAACTGGGACTTTCTATGTCTCTGAGATATATTCCCTGTATATCTGGCCTCCACTATCAATGGCCACCAGATTCCTTGGATGGTAAGTTTTGTTTCCTTTCCTACGTTTCTTCACACAGCATACAGCAGGACCCTCCAGTTTTAAGCTGTACAGTTGTACTAACTTTTTTTTTTTTTTAGGGCAACACCTGCAGCATATGGAAGTTCCCAGGCTAGGGGTCAAATTGGAGCTACAGCTGTGGCCTACACCATAGCCACAGTCACAGCAACGCTGGGTCCGAGCCACATCTGTGACCACAGCTCACAGCAACGCTGGATCCACAACCCACCAAGCGAGGCCAGGGATCAAATCTGCATCCTCATGGATACTAGTTGGATTTGTTTCTGCTGCACCACAACAGGGACTCCAGTACTGACTCTTAAATAGGGTCATTCGAACCTCCATCCCAGACCACAGAGGATAGACATGACTCATAAATGGGTCGGATTTGGCCTCTTGGCACCACTTACTCTACACACACTTCCCTAAAAGCACCAATTCTTCATTTCTTCTTACATGAATGATCAAATGCAAATTAAGTAAACATGAAAATCTTTTTCCTCTAATATATCTATAAAAATGTTGACAAGTGAAGGATCCCTACAAATTTCCTAATTCACCCATCATATAGTTTATATTTGATCAAATACAAATATATTAAACAACTATCAACACAAGCCATAATTTTTTATCATGACCCCCAAAATAACCATAACTTCTTTAGTTAAATAGCTTACAAAATTCAAGATATATAACACATGAGGTAAAGATCCTCTGGTCCACATATCAATAGTATTATATGCAAAATAAATGAAATTAAAATCATTTTCTTTGATTGACATTATTTTTCTTAGTGCATTTACAATGACGCTTCATATATGTTATGTTCTTCTGTAAGTGCCAAACATTTCTATAAGAAATCGAGATTTTGGTCAAATTCTTCATGTTCTTAGTTTATAGTTTTTTATTTTGTTGATTATTTGTTAAAAGAAGAAGGGCACTGAGTTCTCTCCAGTCTCTCAATAATAACAACTGTCCCATTTTCTCATAGTTTCTCCAAGATAAACAACTAGAGGTTCCATAGAAACACCAAAAATATCCCCTTAGGCATATGATTCTTCTGTGTTTCAATACACAAATAAATTTTAAATTACTATACTTTCTCCTATTACTTATCACTTAGTTAAGCATTAATTACTCTTTTGTTCTATTTTGATAAATCTTGTTGCTGAGAAATATAAAAGAAAAATATATTTGAAGAATCTTCCTACATTCTCTCAAAGAAGAGCATGGAATCTGGAGCTAGACTTCCATGCTTCAGAACTTATTTCTGCCACCAGTAAAAAGTTCTGTGTGATTCCAGATCAATTGAAATGCTCTTTGTCTTAGTTCTCTATAAAAATGAGAATTCTATTCTGAGAAGTCATATTTGATGCATCTTAAAGAGTTGTGAGAATCAAAGGGTATCATATAAAAGTTACCATTTTACATTTTTTATATTTTATATCATATGTTACCATTTTATATTTTTTATATTTTAAGACTTCTATTTTGTTTTTACTCAAGCACAAAAAATATAACCCCCTTTTACATACTTAGTATTTGATATAATAAAACGTTTGTCTTTGTATTGTCTGTTGACTTTCCTCATGAATAACAGATATTATTGTAAAATATTTGAAATAATTCTAGGCTATTAAATGTTTTTATAACCGTCATGGCATATCTTTTGAGCATGTGCTTTAACAGTGACCTGATTAGAGAACTAACAAAATTTTCCCTTTTTATGCATCATCAATATTAATTATAATTTCTATAATCAGAATTGCATCTTACAATATTGCTTCTCATATTCAATGCAATAATTCTATTCAGGCCCCACTGACTTCTCAATAACAATCTAAATAAATGTTGGTTTGGCAGCAGTAAGGGTTATTTTTCAGACAAGTGAATTCATCTATTTCCCTTACATTGCTTTTGATTAGGATTAAAGGCTTCAGATATACTCTACTCATCACAATAATTATAATTGTATCTATTTTATAAGTCAAGATTTCATAAAAACATGCCTATTTTAAAAATAAATTTAAAGGAGAATTTGGTATTTTCTTCTCCCCTCTAGCCAAATTCCTCTAAATGCCAGGAAATATAATAGAAATAGAAATAAATTAGTAACAATACAGAATAACAAGGAAGTAGTTTCAGTGAATTTCATTTTGATAAGTCCCATGAATACAGAAAGCAGAATGGATGGAAATGATGGAGGGAAAAATGCAGAGAACCTAAAGCCTAAAATACACATAAAAGAAAACTGCTACAAAGGTAAGAGCACCTCTAGAAATGACCCAAATTCGAACCCAGTAAATCCCAGGGGTGCAATGGAGCTGTGAGATTTTCAGTGTAAAGACGTCAAGAGCCAGGATCAGAAGAGCTGCGCTTATGAACCCCTTGCCACACTGAGAAAGGTGCCAAATTGCTGCCAAGTAGAGAAGTGCCTTCTGCTGGAGCTAACAATGCCTCGAATAACATCTTTAATAAGGGAAAGATCCTCTGAGAAGGCATCTAGACAGAACGCAGGGATTGTAGAGAACTGCAGAAAATTTCTTCTGAGAATTCACAAAAATATCTCTGAAGGAAAAAAATCAAAGGGGACCAACTTACTTTTTCCAGTCTAAAGTTATGAGGATTGTAATCCAAAAGGGAGAAATTTCAAAGGACTTTCCCAGCGGCACTTTCCACTTTCAATCAGGACTTTATCTCTACCATTCTCCTCTACTCAATGTCACCGACAACCTCCACCTTACCCAATCTAGTATTCAATTATTCATCTTCTCAGCATTACTTGAATAAATTAATCATAATCACTCCTGTTGGAAACATTTCCTTCACTTGACTTCTGAGATAGTAAACTTTTCTGCTTTTCTTATATCACAGTGCTCTCTTCTTTAAACCTTTTTCCCTTTTAAAACTGCATGTTTATCCCTTGCTAGGTGAATGAAGCCATCTCATGACTTTAAGTACCTACTAAATGATCATGACTTCCAAATCTATACCTACATGAAACACCCACCTTCAATTCCAGACAGGTATATAGGACAGCCCAGAGCACACTTCACTGGATGTCTAACAGCCATCACACTTAAGGCATGCAAAACCAACTGATTGTCCCGCAAAAACCTGTCTCTACATGAGTGGGTTTCTATTTTCAGTAAATAGTCCCAAATTTAAAATAAATTGTTTACGCAAAATCTTAAAATCATTATTGACTCTTGTTTCTCACACCCCCTTGCAATCAGTTAAAAAGTCCTATTATCACTAGTCAAATCTGACTCAGCAAAATTGACAATTTCTCACTGTTCTATTAGTATTTCACTCAATCAACAGATGCAAATAACTCACATGTATTAATACACATTAAATAACAGATAATACTCAATGTAAGATTAATATAACAAAAGTTAGCACAAAGAATATGTAAATAAGAAATCCGTATTATTTTTAAAGAAGGCTCTTTAGGAGAAGAACTGAAAAATGAAATCAAGGAAAGCTTCCTTTTGCGCTGCCATTATTTTAACTTTGAAACAAAATTTTGATCAACGCAATTTTTGAGCCTTTGTTTAATATTATAAATTTTAATGAATTGTGTAATATATAAGCATTTGAAAGCTGATTTTAATACTATTTGTTCAGATTGCTTTATATTGATACATATAGATGAATTTTATCAAACTTCTCCACTGATGTAGATTATGCAATTGAATACTTAGTTGAATTGAATGACTAATATGTCACTTACTTACTTTTCCCTAGAGAGGGATATTTACTTGTCTCTATTTTTCTACTTTGGGACAAAGAATGATAGTAGTTACCTGATCTTAGTCATCACCTTAGCCATAGGTGCAAGAGTTTTTCTCTCATACATAAACAGACTTTCTGTATCACTGGGTATATAAGGTTTGGTTACACTAGCTGTTGTCCAATTAATTGCTGAAGTGTTTTTGCCAACTGATTTCCATTCTAGCACTGAACTGGAGTTCTTGTTCCCACTTGCAAGCCAACACTAGATGTCACTGGGCTTAATAATTTTTATAAGTCAGATGACTGAGAAACAATGTCTCAGTATTTTGATATGCATCCCACTGATTATTAGGATGGTGGAACAGCTTTTCCAATCTTTGTTTTTCTTCTCATTTCTTTTATTGTGCATTTATATTTTTAAAGAAATCCTTCCCTAACCCCAATATAATATATATATTCTGCCAAAGACAATAAAGATATGTTCCTACATTTTTGCTTATGCTTTGATACTCCACAACTTAAAATCTGGAATAACCTTAGAAAAATCACTTACCCTAAACTCAATGATCCCATCTTTAAAATGGTAATAACAAGGATTATTATGACAATTAAATGTGCACCTTGCTTTATTTAACTCACTTTCCGATTTTACAATTTACTCATGTTCATTCATGTGGCCTCAGTATATATTTTCAAGTACTGAAAAATATTTCATTATAGCAATTTCTGCGATTATTCCTTCTGTTCTGAAGGGGAAGAAATCGGAGAGATCTTTAAGAAACAGTATTGGACCTGAATTTTGCATAGGCTTTTACCACAGAGATGACAGAGAAAAATATAATTTCTCCTAAAAGGCCTGTCTTTCATCTTGGAAATTTCAATCTCAATAGTTTTGATCTTACAAAAAATAATTTATCTTTTAATCTTTTTGACTGAAAACATCAAGGTTATTTTCAAATTCCTGGTTTATTCAATGTTATAAATGGCTATAACAACAACTATAGTGGCCATATTTTTTCCAGTTACACCTCTACTTGAAGTAAGGGGTCGGAGGGGAAGCCTCTGCATTTTAATGTTTTGCTTTGTGGAAAAATGAATTTTAATAAAACAGTCAAGTGAGGCTCTAACGATTAGGGATTCTGTCACTTTAGGTTTGGTTGAAAGTAATTTTTGGAAAGGTTGTTCCAGAACCTCCTCTTTGGAATAATAGGGTGTACTTAAAAAATGAAATTCTGGTGGTTTTTTTTTTTTTTTTTTTGAAAAAAAATGCTATTTCACAAATATTTTCTCATCTTTTGTTATTCTAAATATTATTTCACTTTAGGCCTTTTGGACTGATATTTTAAAATCATGATTTCTACACCCAAATTTTCCCCTTAGAATACAGCAGATTTTCATTTATTTGACTATGTTTCAAGCCATGTAAATGTGATATGATTGGAAATCATGCAGAATCAACCACAATCATTTGCAAAATTATTAATTTCAGTATGTAAAACATGTTTTTCAGTTTCTTGACATTATCTCCATTCTATACACCAAAAACATAAAAACACCAAAACATACTCTACCATATATAGATTCAAATTCAGTTCATGTTCAAATATTCTTAAATACAAGGCATTACTTCCTTGAATTGTTCTAGATATTCTTTTCTTAGAGATTTTTTGAAATAAATACTTTCTTACTGAAAGAATTCTTAGAACATAACTCTTCCAGAGAAAAATTTGAGAAACGTAAAAAACTTGCAGCATTTTTAATTGAAATTTCTTAAATATTTTTCCCTTTTGTCAAATGAGCCATATGGAATCAGTCTAGATTTGCAAGAAGATGTTTCATCAGATAATATTGGCTACATCAATCTTCCTATTCAGCATATTTTCTGTCTGGTAAGAAAATGCCTTTACTTTTCTAATGTGAACTGGAGACTGGTACTTGCCATCTGCCTCTACAAGAATTGAATCCTGAGCTGCTGCAGCTGCCAACCCTCACCAGGCCCTGAAAGGAGTGCAGGCTTGAGATCAGGAGTGAAGCACTCTGTGCTCTGGGAAAACTGGCAGAACAGGTTTTCCAAGAGATATTTTCAGGAGAATATCTTATGAGCCCAATTGTTGCATCTCTTTGTATTTAGAAAAAACACTAAAATCCTCCATGGTGATGTCTGCTCTTCATGACTAGCAGGAACCTTCAGGAGACCAGCACCAACCTTCTGTAAAAATGTGTGTGTGTGATTGCATGGACCTCTCCTTTACCAAAATCACATCTGTGCTAACATTCCCCCCTTTGGAATGGTATTTCAGAGCTATCTGAAATGCTGCCTCCTGGGCTATAGTTCTCATTTTGCCCCAAATAATACTCTCAACTTTTAGGTTGTGCATAGTTTTTTAAGTCAACACTGCTTTCCCCTTAGTCTCTTAGATTTAATTCATTTACTAACGAGAGGACCAAAACGATGTTGTGACCAGTTCAAAGCATTTAAGAAGGCAGGGTATTCACAGGCAGTACAAAAGGAAAATGTTAGGATAAGATTGCTGAATTACATATAAAATTGTTTAGCAAAACTGGCCATAAATATCTGTAATACTGGGCAGAAATTATTTGCATCTCGACGGGACAAAATTCTACAAATTAACAAGCAACTCCACTATATATGAGCTTTTTGATCAATAATTACAAAGAAATTAATTTAGTATATTTCCCAGACAATCTCTGCATAGCCATTGCCCCATATAATATGCTAGGCATGCCAACCCCCTTTTTTTCCCATATTTCCAAGTTGTGGATAATTTTTTTTAACATTAACACCTTTAGTGCCGAATAGAGTTGCAAAATTTAGTGCTTTGTTGACAAATTGGTGGCATTTTCATTTTTTTTTCTTCTCTACCCTACTTGATACTCTTTGATTTTCTCGAAGGACAGGAAGTGCCCTAGACAAAGAACAAAACACAACTGCCGTTTTTTCTCTCTTTTTTTTAAATTTGAGAATTAGAACATTTTTCCACTTTAATAATCCCAATATTTTATTTTACTTTCCTATCCTAAAATTCTTCTTTAGTAATTTCATAGCAGCAAGAATTGTCTTTTTGATTATATATCATCAAGCCAAGGATTTTATGTTTGATCATTTGTTTGATTTGGTTTAACCTTCTTTTCTTTTTAAATAGAGGGTAATAACATACAAATGAAAATTAGAAAATATGTCTTATTCCTTCCCTCTGAAGCTGAACTTCTTTGTTTGTTTGTTTGGGGTTTTTTTTGTTTGTTTGTTTGTTTTGTTTTGTTTTGCTGCATTTGCAGCATGTGGAAGTTCCCAGGGCCAAGGATGGAACCTGTGTTACAGCAGCAGCCAGGCCACTGCAGTGACAATGCCAGATCCTTAACCTCCTGCACCACAAGGGCACACCTGAAGCTGAACTTCTAACAGAATTCTTAGAAAGCTTCTGCTTTTTAAGGTTGAGCTCTAAATTCCATCAGAGTTGAGCCTTATGGAACTATATTTGCAGTCATTAATAAAGGACTGTCATGTGGAACCTCTTTGCAAACTGAAGGCTGAGTTTCTAAACTAAGAGATTAACCCTTTCTTTCTCTAAATGTATTTTTGGTCAAAATTGATAAAGCAGTTTTTGCGCTATCTCCGAACTATATACTTTCTCATATATGTCTATTTAAAAGATATCATAAATTTTCTTCACTTCATAAAAGAGATTCATGGTAATATGATTACTTATTTCAAAATAATTTAATATGCTGGATTAACATGGTGTTGAAAGGAGACTGGAAGAGTTACCTGGCAGTTGATTAAGGTGCTTTATCTTTTATGACAATACTTACGTAAAAATAGCTCATAAATCTGAAAGTCTGGCTACTTTCATAGTAATGGGAACATTTTTACAAAAGCAAATCCAATTAATGAGAAAGGGATCCTTAATAATAATGAAATGTTGTATTCCTGAGCTTTTTCTCTTAGGTATCCTTATGAGGGTTATATGCATATTTCACTGAATGTGTTTAAAGAAAGCAAGAAGAACGCTCCTCAGGTAATGTTCTTAGTATTTTAAAACTAAAAAACTTCAGTAGAGAGATGAACAATAAATAAAAAATAGCTTTACATGTGTTGTGGTGACATGCCTTTAATATAAATAACACCATTGATGGTTATTCATCATATGCATATAAAATGAGATTTACAACCATTGCAAATGATTTCCCTGATAGATGTAAGAGTCTCTGTCAGCTTTTTGAGGCACCAAGTGGACACACTTAATAATAAGATACATACCATCTCCCTATAATAAATTAATCAGTTTAATCTAAAAGCATACATTCAATATATATTCAAAATTTCACCTGTTGTAATTTGATAGCATAATCATATAACACATTCCTTTAAAGATAGGTATGTATTTTCCTTTGAACTTAAAAAAATAAAACTTCATATAACCAAGAAATATTTTTCATGGAGAGATAGATAAAACACTCCCATGATATCAGGTGCTCAGAATCAGCACATTTGAAAGAATGCTTTAGGGGCCATTAGTGCCCTTAATCAATGGCAAGGTCTTTTATGACTCTGTCTGGAAAATAAAAAATAATGAGTCATGTAATGGTATACATTCTCCAACAAATACAATTAATGGACTTAATGCTACTAGAACTGGTGTGAATTTTTCCCCCAAATATGTGTCTATTGACCCAAAAAAATATATATCCAAATAATGAAGCTGAAAATAGTTCCATCATTGTGTCTTATATCACACGACTTTGCAGCCACTCTATGACATTTCTACAGAAGGAATACAATAGAATATAATTGGAATCATCCCATAGATTATGACATACCTCTGTTACATGAAGTTATATATAAACATATGATATAGAAAGGAAAGGAAAACAAGGACTTGTAAATCAATTCTAAAACCCATTAATCAAGAAATGTCTCTTTATGAAAGTATAAGAAAGTAAATGATTTTATGGGAGACAGGATTAAGATGGTGGAGAAGAAGGACTGGAGCTCATTTTCTCTCAAGAAAACACCAAAGTTACAACCAATGGCTGAACAACCATCAATACATTAGAGTGGAAATAACCAGAAAAGGTATCCTACACCTACAGACGAAGAGCCACATTGAGACGGTAGGAGGGACACTTTTGTGATATAAACAATTCCATATCCACCAGGTGGGCAACCCAAAGACTGGAAAATAACTATTGCAGAGGCTCTCCCACAGGAGTGAGAATTCTCAGACCCACATCAGTTTCCCATGCCTGGGGGTGTGGCATTGGGAGGAGGGGGCCCCAAAATCATTTGGCATTGAAGGCCAGCAGGGCACATGCACAGGAGCTCCACAGGACTGGGGGAAACAGAGATTCAACTCTAGGAGAACACACAGGATTTCATGTGCACTGGTTCTCAGGGCAAAACAGAGAGGATCAATAAGAATTTGGCTCAGAACTACCTCTGCACATCTTGGAGGATCCTGGGAAAACACAGGATGACCGTGGCTTGCTATGGGGGAAGGATATTAGAGGCAGAGGTCTTGAGAATAATCATCAGTGTGAACTCCCATGGAGGTGTTCATTTTGGAAAGCCCCAGGCCAAACAATAGACAGGGTGGGAACAGAGCCCATCCATGAACAAACAGGCTGCCTAAAGTCCTCCAAGGCGCAGAGCTGCCTCTAAACACACCCAGAGACAAAGGCCCACCCACCAGAGGGATAAGAATCAGCTCCACCTGTCAGTGGGTAGACACCAGTTCCTCCCATCAGGAAGCCTGCAGCAAGGCCTTGTGCCAATTTCATCCAACAGGGAGCGACACCAAAGCAAGATAGGCTACAACGCTATAGCCTGCAAAAAAGAGGCCAAATAAATATCTATATAAAATGAAAAGGCAGAAGAATATGACCCAAATGAAGGAACAAGAAAAAAAAATGGCTAAGTGGTCTAGAGATTAGCAACCTCCATGAAAAAGACTTCAGAGTAAAGACAGTAAACATGATTCAAGATTTTGGAAATAAACTAGAGGCAGATTGATACATTGCAAGAAACATTGAACAAAGAAATAGATTTAAAGATTAAGCTAGCAGAGATGCAAAATACAATAACTGAAATAAAAAACTCAATAGAAGGAAACAAGACCAGAAAACAGGAGGCAGAAGAATGAATAAGTGAGGTGGAAACACTGATGTGGAACAGAATAAAGAAAGGGAATGAAAATAAATGAAGACACCGGGACAACTTTAAACATGCCAACATCTGCAGTACAAGGGTGCCACAAGGAGAAGAGAGAAAGAAAGAGCCAGAGAAAATATTTGAAGAGATAATAGCTGAAAACTTCCCTAACATAGGAAAGGAATGACTCAGTCAAATCCAGAAAGCACAACAAATACCATAAAAAACAAACCCAAGCAGGAACACTCCAAGATACATATGAATCAAATGGACCAAAATTACAGACAAAGAGAACATATTTAAAGCAACTAGGAGAAAAAAAACAAACAACATATAAGGGAACCCCAACAAGGTATTGACCCCCAACAAGAAACTCTGCAGGCAAGAAGGGAGTGTCATGGTATACTTAAAGTGATGAAAGGAAAAAACCTCCAACCAAGAATACTCTATCTAGCAAGGCTCTCATTCAGATTTGAAGTAGAAATCAAAAGCTTTACAATCAAAAGCTTTATAGACAAGCAAAAGCTAGGAATTTAGCACCACTAAACCAGCTTTGTGAAAAATACTAAAGAAATTTGTCTAGGTGGAAAAGAAAAGGCCACAACTAGAAATAAGAAAATCACAAATGACAAGGCTCACCAGTAAAGGCAAACATATAATAAAGGTAGGAAATCATCCACACACAAATATACTACCCAAACCAAAAATCTTGGGAAGAGGAGGATAGAAATGCAGGATACTGAAGATGCATCTGCAATTAAGTGACCAGAAACAAAACAATCTTGTATACATGTAGATTGCTAAATCAAAACCTCAAGGTAATGGAAATCAAAATCTACAATAGATACACACAAATAAAAAAAGTCAATCCAAACATACACTAAAGATAGTCATCAACCATAAGAGAAGAGAACAAGAAAGGAAGAAAAAAGACCAACAAAAACAAACCCAAAACAATTAATAAATGGCAATAAGATCATACATATTAATAATTACCTTAAATATACATGGACTAAAGGTTCTAACTAAAAGTCATGGACTGGCTGACTGTATACAAAAACAAGACCCATATATGTGTCTTCTAGAGACCCACTTCAGTTCTAGGCACACATACAAACTGAAAGTGAGAGAATGGAAGAAAATATTCCACGCAAAAGGAAATCAAAACAATGCTGGAGTAGCAATACTCATATCAGACAGAATAGACATTAAAATAAAGAATATTATAAGAGACAAAGAAGGATATTACATAATGATCAAAGATCAATCCAAGAAGACATAACAGTTGTAAATATATGCACTGAACATAGGAGCACCTCAATACATAAGGCAACTGCTAACAGCCTTAAAAGGAGAAACTGACAATAACACAGTATTAGTGGAGGACTTTATCATCCCACTTACAGCAATGGAAAGATCATCCAAACAGATAATCAACAAGCAAACAAAGCCCTTAAATAATGCATTAGACCAAATGTATATTTATAAGATATTCCAACCAAAAGCAGCAGAATACAAATTATTCTCAACTTCACAAGGAGCATTCACTAGGATAGATCACATTCTGGGACACAAATCAAGCCTTGGTAAATTTAAGAAAATTAAAAGCATATCAAGCATCTTTTCCAACTACAAGGCTATAAGACTATAAATGAACCATAAGAAAAAACCTGCAAAAAAACAAAACAAAACAAAACAAAACATTACTAAACAACCAATGGACTACTGAAGATATCAAAGAGGAAATTAAATATATCTAGAAGCAAATGGCAACAAAGACACAACAATCCAAAACCTATGGGATGTAGCAAAAGCAGTCCTGAGGGGGACGTTCATAGCAATTTGAGCCTATCTCAGGAAACAAGAAAAATCTCAGATAAATAATCTAACTTTACACCTAAAGCAACTAGAGAAAAAAGAACAAACAAAAGTCAAAGTTATCAGAAAGAAAACAATCATAAAGATCAGAGCAAAAATAAAGGAATAGAAACAAAGAAAAGATCAGTGAAATCAACAGTTGGTTCTTTGAAAATATCAACAAAATTTATAAGTGCTTAGCCAGACTCATTACGAAAAACAGAGGATTCAAATCAATAAAATTGGAAATGTGAAAGGAGAAGTTACTACAGACATCACAGAAATGCAAAGGATCCTGAGACTACTATAAGAAACTACATGCCAATAAAATCGACAACCTGAAAGACAATAAAAAAAATCTTAGAAAAGTACAATCTTCTTAGACTAGACCAGGAAGAAACAGAAAATAAGGATGGACCAATCACAAGCACTGAAATTGAAACTGTGATTTAAAAACTCCCAACAAACAAAAGTCCATTACCAGATAGCTACATAGGTGAATTCTATCAAAAATTTAAAGAAGAGCTAATGCCTTTCCTTCTGAAACTATTCCGAATAACTACAGAGGAAGAAACACTCCCAAATTCCTTCAAATGAGGCCACCAGCAGCCTAATACCAAAACCAGACAAAGATACCATAGAAAATGAAAACTACAGACCAATATCACTGATGAACATAGATGCAAAACCCTCAACAGAATACTAGCAAATCAAATCCAGCAATACATTAAAAGGATCGTACACCATGATCAAGTGGTATTTATTCAAGTGATGCAAGGATTTTCCAATATCCACAAATCAGTGTGATATACCGCAACAACAAACTGAAAAATAAAAACCATTTAATCCTCTCAATAGATGCAGAAAAGGCTTTTGAAAAAAATATCCAACTTCCATTTCTCAAAAAACCCTCCAGAAAGTGGGCATAGAGGGAAGTGATCTCAGCTGAATAAAGGCCATATATGACAAACCCACAGATAACATCATTCTCAACAGTGAAAAGCTGAAAGGATTCCCACTAAGATTAGGAACAAGGATGTTGGCTCTCACCACTTCTATTCAACATAGTTTTGGAAGCCCTAGCCATAGCAATAAGAGAAGAAAAAGAAATAAAAGGAATCTAAATTGGAAAGAAGAGGTAAAACTATTACTGTGTAGAAGATACGATACTATACCTAGGAAATCCTAAGGACACTACAAGAAAACTATTAGAGCTCAGATGAATTTGGCAAAGCTGAAGGATACAAAATTAATACACAGAAATCAAATGCATTTTTGCATACTAAAAATGAAAGAACAGAAAGAGAAATTAGACAAACAATCCAATTTACTGTCCCATCAAAAAAATAAAATAAAATATATAGGAATAAATCTACCTAAAGAGACAAAAAACCTGTACTCTGAAAACTGTGAGATGCTTATAAAAGAAAGAAAAAATTATACCAACAAATGGAAAGATTTACCATGCTCTTGGACTAGAAGAATCAATATTATCAAAATGACTATACTGCCCAAGGCAATCTACAGGTTCAGTGCAATACCTATCAAATTACCAATGGTATTTTTCATAAAACAAAATATTTCATAAAACAAAATATTTCAAAATTTGCTTGGAAGCACAAAAGCTCCTACATAGCCAAAGCAACCCTAAGAAAGAAAAATTGAGCTGGAAGAATCAGGCTCCCAGACTTCAGACTATACTACAAAGCTACATCCATCAAAACAGTATGGTAGTGGCACAAAAACAGAAATCTAGATCAATGGAATAGGATAGAAAGCCCAGAAATAAACCCATGCACCTCTGGTCAACTAATCTATGACAAAGGAGGCAAGAATACACAATGTAGAAAAACAGTCCCTTCAATAAGTGGTGCTGGGAAAACTGAACAGCTATATGTAAAAGAATGAAATTAGAACACTCTCTAACACCATACACAAAAATAAACCCAAAATGGATTAAAGACCTAAACATAAGACTGTACTATAAAATTCCTAAAGGAAAACATAGGCCAAACACTCCCTGACATAAACCTCAACAATATTTTCTCAGATCTAACTCCTAGAGTAATGACAATAAAAATAAAAATAAATAAATGGAACCCAATTAAACTTAAAAGTTTTTCTGGAAGTTCCCATTATGGATCAGAAAGTTAAGAACCCAACTTGTATCCATGAGGATCCCTGTTTGATCCCTGGACTTGCTCATTGGGTTAAGGATCTGGCATTGCCACAAACTATATTGTAGGTAATGGATATAGCTTACATCTGGCATTTCTGTAGCTGTGGAATTCCTATCACAGCCACTGTGATAGGCTAGCCACTGAAGCTCCAAGTTCCAATTCAACCCCCCAGCCTGGGAACTTCCATATACCACAGAAGTGGCCCTAAAACAAAACAAAAAAAAATTTGCACAAGAAAGGAAACCATTAAGAAAATGAAAAGGCAACTCACAAAATGGGAGAAAATTTTTGCAAATACAGCGACTGACAAAGGATTAATATCCAAAATATATAAACATCTCCTGCTGCTCAATATCAAAAAAAGGCAACCCAATCAAAAAATGGGAAGATCTAAACAGACATTTCTCCAAAGAAAACATACAGTTGGCCAAAAATACATGAAAAGATGCTCAACATCACTAATTATTAGGGAAATGCAAATCAAAACTACTATGAGGTACCACCTTACACCCGCCAGAAGGGCCATCATCGAAGTCTACAAACAAAAATGCTGGATAGTGTGTGGAGAAAAGGGAACTTTCTTACCCTGTTGGTGGGAATGTAAATTGTTGCAATAATTATGGAAAATAGTATGGAGGTTCCTCAAAAAACTAAAAATAAAATTACCATATGATCCAGCAACCCTACTCCTGGGCATCTATCTGGAGAAAACCAAGACTCAAAAGACACATGTACCCCAAAGTTGATTGCAGCACTATATACAATATCCAAGACATGGTAGCTGCCTAAATATCCTTCTGCAGAGGAGTGGATAAAGAAGAAGTGGTACATATATATGATGGAATATTACCCAGGCATAAAAAGAATGAAATAATGTCACTTACAACAGTATGGATGAACCTATACATTTTCATGCTATGTGAAGTTAGACAGTAAGAGAAAAAATCATATGCTATCACTGTACATGTGGAATCTAAAGAAAGTATACAAATGAACTTATTTGCAGAATAGAAACAGACTCAAAGACCTGGAAAAAATTTATGGTTACCAAAGGGAACAGGTGGGGGTGTTGGGGCATAGTAGACCAGGGGTTTGGGATGGAAATGTTCTAAAATTAGGTTGTGATGATGGTTGTACAACCATAAATATAATAAATTTCACTGAATTTTTTTAAAAAACTAAAAAATGAAAGTAAGTTTTTTATGCCAACTTTCTTGGAAGACAAGACATCTGTTATATGGTTGTTGATCTATTTTAATAAAATAACTTCCCAAAATAATTAATGATATTAATACTATTGTCAGGATTTATTGTGTTATAAAAAAGGAGAGTAGAACTTAAGTCAATTTACATGCTGCAGTTTGATTGAAACCTTACAGTTACTATTCCTAAGGTTGACAGCATGAGGGGAAAAAAATCAATAAATATACCTATGAAGTATCTGTCGGCTTTATCACCAAAAAAAAAGACTAGACAGACTATTCATCCAAAACAGAATATTTTTATATACAAAACAAAACTCTTGAGTGAGCATGTAGCAAAGTGTGCTAGTGTAAAAATATCTTTAATACATTGTTTTCTGCTCCTCTCCCCAGCTTTAGTATAAGTCATGCATTCAAGAAGGGTGCTGAATAATGAATAAAGCTTGCCCCAGCAAAGATAAACCAGTTTCTGGTCTAAAAGAAGCATTGACAATAACTCAAGAGCTCCTGTGTTACCACTTCTGTCACAACTCTACAAGGTGGAAATTGGCTTAGGTGTATTCCTTAAAAACTTATAGTCTTCTTCTATCTCCTTTTGTATAGAATGGAATCAAAATGGCTAGTCACTCTCAATGGTGTTGAAAGATTCCAAGGACAAATCACTAGGAAACACACATGCAACAAAAGGGTCAAGAATATTTATCTTTTTGATTGTATGGTTTTCATTCTGCTGTGTCTCCCATACTATCCTGATTTTAATTTTCTTTGCTCTTAATTTATCCCACAAAAGCAATCTATTTAATTACAGTTCTGAAAGAGGCTTCCTTTTAATGATTTTTCTTTGCATATTTCACTTCTTTCAATTAGAGTTAACTAAGGGCTTATACTAGAATAAGGAAGATTATAGCCATTGGTTGAGACCATGCTTATTTCAACTGTGGGAGAAATGTGCAGAGAGTTCTTTTCTTATTTTAAGATGATAGTGTTTTGAGAGCAAAAGATATATTAGCCAAGACAAGCAATGAAAATTTTATATGATTTAAGAGCACAACGCCTTCTCTACAGAATTACTAGGGTTTGCAGCAAATTCCACATCAACTATGAAATATAAAAGTAGAGAGATCTATTATTATGTACTGTTATATTCACATTACTTCGAAATAGAATATATATTAATTCAGACATTTGACAGTGCCTGACATCAACACAGCATGACCTAGCATCTAGTCCTCACCTCTGCTTCATTTAACCAAAATAAAAATACATTTTCTGAATTTTCACAGATATTACGGATAGGGAATTTGAAAGGAAAATTTGTACTCACTTGCAAGTGGTGAATGAGCTTACACAAGAAATGAATAATGACCCAGGTACTGTTTGATAATGGATTCAGGTACATTATAATTAAGGAATCTTAATCATAATGTTTATAAGATAAAAACACATTTTCTGCAGTTAGTGTTGTTTCTATATTATCTACAAGTTTTCTATATATACAAGGAGAGTATTTTTACATCATAACCAATTCAAGGAAATATATTTGATACAATATAGCATCTTTTGCTATATTTGTATTTGATACAATGATAGCATCTTTCAAAATCATTATTTCATTTGCTTCATTCAGAGATCCTCTCAGTGTAGGTAAAAATATCTGCTAGGCCTCTGTACATTTTAAGCATCCTAGAAAGTGTCATTGCATGAAAATTCCTTCAAAAATCCAGAGTGTTTGAAAAATTTTAGATATGTATCTTATTATGTATAGTAAGATGGGCAGTTTTTAGTAAAACTGAGACTAAAATTTATGTAAGTGTAGAAAAGAGTTGAAAAATTTTTACTACCAAAAATCTTACTTCTTTACATAATAATCTTAAGTGTAAAACGTAACCAACTTGAAAGGTACCTCTATTTCCAGGGTTAGAAGACAAATAATATTTTAAAGCAAGGGAATCTGGGCACACAACCCACATTCCCCCCCCCGCCCGCAAAGGATAGCATGGCCTTATAGGTCAAGAGTCAATAGTAGCATCAGTTCTGAATGACAAACTATAAGCACTGATTTCATTAAAATGTGGATATGCAATTCATTGTTCTCGTATGAGTCATTTTATGCAATTTTTTTTCAGAAGCTTCATGTCACTGGGTATTTTAGCAGAAGTGGGATGCTTTGCTCCAAGCTAGTCAGTCATAGGACTGAGATAAGCAGAGGCTCACTCATTATGATGGACATTTGCAACTGTAATTTATTTAGGGCGTTTTTAGTCAGACATGAGATCTTGAGAAGGGGCTGACATTTGATTAGTGATCTGGTGACAGGATAAAAATTGTTTCCTGCAGTATAGCTGTTGCCATTTGGAATATGCTGAAATAAACCTGTGCCCAAGATTCATAATCATAAGAAAACATGCCTGTGAACTAATTTCTAAATGACCATCAGGATGCATTTCTGATATGCTGTACTGCAAAGCTTATTTCTGTTCACAAACAAAATCTCTATAAATATTTTCACCTGATGTACAAGCACAGACTTTTTTCATTAATTTATAATTCCTCAAATACTTTATGTTAAAATATTGGATTTTATTATGTAAATAAAGTACCATAGCAACCAACAAGGGATTAATGTCCGAAATACACAAACATCTCATGCAGCTCTATACATAAAAAAAAATACAACCCATCCAAAAATAGGCAGAAGATTTAAATACACATTTCTCCAAAGAAGACAGACAGGCAAAACAAACAAACAAACAAACAAAAAACACCTGAAAAGGCACTCAATATCACTAATTATTAGAGAAATGCAATTCAAACTACAATGATGTATCACCTCACTCCAGCCATCATGAAAAAGTCTACAAACCATAAATGCTGGAGAGGATGTGGAGAAAAGGGAACCCCCACCACACACACACACACACACACACACACACACTATTGGTAGGAATGTAAATTGGTACAACCACTGTGGAAGACAGTATGGAGGTGCCTCAAGAAACTAAAAATAGAACTACCATATAATGCAGCAATCCCACTTGTGGACATATATCTGGAGAAAACCATAACTTGAAAAGAATACATGCACGCACCTCAGTGTTTATTGCAGCACTATTTACAACAGCCAAGACATGAAAGCAACCTAAATGTCCATCAACAGATTAATGGAAAAGAGAAGATGTGGTATACATATACAGTGCAATCCTACTCAGCCATTAAAAAGAATGAAGTAATTCCATTTGCAGCAACATAGATGGACCTAGAGATTATCATACTAAGTGAAGTAAATCAAAGACAAATATAATATGATATCCCTCATATGAGAAATCTAATAAAACTGATACAAAAGAACTTATTTATATAATGGAAACAAACTCACAGATTTCAAAACTAAACTTAAGGTTACTATAGGGAAACTGGAGGCAGGGGGGATGAATTAGGAAGATGGGAATGGGAATAACATATACACACTGCTCTATAAAGTAACTAGCAAGAACCTACCTATAGCACAGACAAATCTACTCAATAGTTTGTAATACCCTACATGGGAAAAGGAATGGATATATGTATATGGATAACTGATTCACTTTGCTGTACACTTGAAACTAATGAAACTTTGTAACTCAACTACACTGCAGTAAAAACTTAAAAAATAAACTGCCATAAAGGGCAATAAACAAGAATGCATTGAGCAGTACCTGTTGTGGCTCAGGGGTTAAGAACCCAGCAGAATCCCTGACCTTGTCAGCAGGTTAAGGATCCCACAAGCTGCGACATAGGTTGCAGATGCAGCTCAGATACTGTGTTGATGTAGCTGTGGCTATGGCTGGCAGCTGAAGCTCCAATTAGACCCCTAGCCTGGAAACTTCCATATGCTGCAGGTGCAACAATAATAAGAGAAAGAAAAAAAAATACATTGAAATGATTAAAATATACTATTCATGTATAATTTAGCAATAAGTTGTTTAACTTAAAAAAAATGTCAAAGTAGCCTTATTATTCTGGTTACTCTGCCTGGATAATGTTAGCATAAAGAAGAGTGGATAGAGTCGGTCTAACTAATTACTCCTATTGCTCTACAGTTTAGTTGTGTTTTAAATGGGGGAGAGAAGACTATAACCAAAACAACGAGCTCCATGGTGATAAGTGAAGTTATCAACAGATCAATAACATCTTTGACCTAATTGATTATAATGTTTTAAATGAGCATCCTGATTAAAGATTACATGCCTGTTGACAAGCTAATGTTATTTATTCCATCAAGAAAGAGTGTGGCATAGACAAAATGTCACTCTGTTCAAGGCAAGAATCCTGTTTTCTGAATCACTGTAGCCACTGAATGATCTTCCTTATATTCTCCAAGACTCAGTCCAATTGTACAATGTTTACTCTGGCAAGAGGATATGTAAGCTTCCTTTTGCTTATGCTTCTATAAATACATTAATTGTCATTTTACATAGGCTGCAGATAAAAAATATGAGAATAGCTCTTAACAGTACCTTTGGGTTATCACAAACATGGACCAATTTTTTTATTATATGAGGTCCAGCTCAAGAGAAAATATAAACAGTCAGATGTTTTATGTATAATCAGCTATATGGCATAAACAGATCTTTAATATCTATTGTTATAAATCTCTTGAAAACAAAAAGATTAAAACCAAAAAGGTTTTCAATCACTGAAATGTATTCAGTTAAAAAGTGACCATGGGAGCTCCTCTTCTAGTAAGGCCAAAGAACTCTTAAAAGAATAACTATGCAGTAGATTAAAACTTTAAAGTGTGTACAAAACATTGAGGTAAAAAAATCCCCCAAACACAACAGCTACTTGCATATAATAGAGGGTAAACACATATAGGCAGAACTAGAGACAAGTTGAGACTTGGATAATAAGAATAAAGTTTGAGAATTTCATATTTTTATCACCTTTAGCCAAAGGGTACTCCTACCCCCAATTCCACACCATGTGCACTGGCTAGAACTCTGATGGAAAACACAAGGTCATACTGTCTAGCAGAATTCAAGAACATTGTTCAAGCCACCATAGCTACTAGAAAATGAAGATACAAATTCCTGAGAAGAGGATGTCAAAAAGGGAAGCTCAAATTAGGATAATAGCTAAATATCTGATCAGTCGTTGCACCAGCCATGCACAAAGCGAACTCCAAGCAGACAGCTAAATCAAAGACTGCAGTTTAGTTCATAAAAGTTAAATGTCACTTTAAAAATTATTCTTTGGGAGAGCCTAAGTTTCCTACAACACCGAATTCAAAATGTCCAAACAAAACCCAAAATTAAAACAAAGACGGAAACACAACCCGTTTCTTAAGAAAAAAAGAAAAATCAATGCAAGAGACCTCCAGATGAAAAAAAATCTTATGTATTTATTTTGCTTTTTTTTTTTTTTTTTTTTTTAGGACCGCACTTAGAAGGGGTAGAATCAGAACCACAGCTGTTGGCCTATGCCACAGCCACATCAACAGAGGATCTAAAACGAGTCTGTGACCACAGCTCAGGCTAAAGCCAGATACTTAACCCAATGAGCGAAGCCAGGAATAGAGCCCACATCTTCAGCGGATACCAGTCGGGCTTGTTACTGCTGAGATGCAACATAAACTTCCGAAAAAAATCTTAGATTTACAGAGAAGTATTATTTATCTCTGTTACTGAAACACAGTTTACAAAATTTGTCATATGCATATAAATGTCTCTGATCAATTGGCCCAGTAAATTCTACTCGATAATGTTGAGAAGGTTATATAGGTAGAAAAACTAAATTTATTTTTATATGATAAAAACTGATTATAATCAGAGGAAAGAAGAGTGGTATAAATGTGCACACACTTTGAAAATTAAAAAAAAAATTGTTTTACAAGGCAGTTAGTCTTTTCCCAATTGATATTATTCAAGTCAATTTTCTCTGAGCTTACATTTTTTCAATTCATAAAATGTAGTTAATTTTACATATCCCCTAGGATTCTCATAAGATCAAATGAGAGAATGTATTTTGAAAGTATTACAGTAACTTAGAAACATGCACAAAATATGATCATTATATAATAAGTGGAAAAAATATTTGACCTATTTCAAGGGGTTTCAAAGTGAGAAACATATTTTGTATTCCTGCATCCTTCCCTTTGATTAGTTATTAGTAATGCTAAATTCTTAGTTGTTATAAAGATAAAATGAAATAAAGTTTATGAGCACATTTGATAAATTATATGGTACTAAAATAATGTTACTGCTGAACACAAATATTATTTTCTTATTTTTACCTTGATTAATTAAATTGGTCACTATTTAATAGAACATAATAAAATTACATCTATAGTATACATATATATGATTATACACATGTGTGTGGTATATATGGTATATGATTATATAAATATATATTGGTTAGATGCTATTAAATAACGGTTAAAATTTCTCTATATTTTTACATATTTTCCATATTTATATATAACAATATGCATATATACACACACACATATAAAACATATCACCTCCAATAGATTGTTATTTTAATAAGTATATTTTCTTAGATTTGCTTTTATTAATATAAATCTTGCTTGGAAATCTCTGTTCCACATTGTAAATCAGATAATTAGTGATAACACCTAATTTACAAGAAAATAATTATACATGTATGAGAAACATAGGCTATAAATTTTTTTTCTTTTTTTTTTTTTTTTTTTTTTGTCTTTTTGCCATTTCTTGGGCTGCTCCTGCAGCATATGGAGGTTCCCAGGCTAGGGGTTGAAACGGAGCTGTAGCCGCCGGCCTACACCAGAGCCACAGCAAAGCGGGATCCAAGCCGTGTCTGCAACCTCCACCACAGCTCACGGCAACGCCGGATCCTTAACCCACTGAGCAAGGGCAGGGACCGAACCCGCAACCTCATGGTTCCTAGTCAGATTCGTTAACCACTGTGCCACGACAGGAACTCCAAACATAGGTTATAATTTTTAACATTTAAAAATCTAGTTGCAGTAGTTAAAATAGTTTGATTTTTGATCCTATGTTACAATATTATGTTATATTATATGTCATTCATACACACACATACACAATAGCTTATTGTTAACTGCAAGTAGCTTCAACTAATTAGAAGGTTCTATAATCTTAGTAACAGACCCACCAATTGGTTGTTGGAGCTGGAAGTTGATCCTGACTGGTCTGCGCAACCGGGTCTCTCAACAACAGACAACACAGGACAATAAAATAAGACCTATTTATGAAATCAACCACAAGGCTCTCAAGAACAAAACAGGACTACAATCTTGAGAGGCTAAACTTGGTGGTCCCTAAGCCTGACAGACCATGAAAATCACCCAGGCAAAATTTTAAAAATACGGTTTCCTAAAAAACAAAGACATCTTAAATCAGAATCTCTGGATGGTGGGGTCTTCAAAAGTTTGCATTTTTCGAATAGCTTTCTGTTGATGTACATGACATTCAAGCATGGAAAATGCCTGATACTATATTTGTGTTATATACCTCTTCTGATTCCCGTGTTATGAAATAGAACCCCAGTCACAAAGAATACTATGGAAACTAATTTGCAGAACTGGACAGCTCTGGGTCTCAAAGTTTGGGCTCTCAAAAATAAAAGGTAGCAGAAGCCTGTCTTTTTTTTTTTCCCCTAAAAGAGGAAATAATGCCAATTTCATAAAAATAATGATGATGACAAATACTAATTGTTATTTTAAAGCATATCACCTGTTACTGAGCATTTGCTACATTCTTGGCACTTTCACTGTTTCAAGTTGGGATTTTATGATTTTTTTTTAAGGAGCTGCTTATAGAAAAAACCAATAGGATGTTGTAGAAGTAAGACAGAGAATGAGAAGATAAGCATGGGTAACATTTAAGGCACAACTTAATGTCTGATTACACAGAAAGCTCTGAGGCATAAACTATACTTCAGAGTTTGTCCCTCCTCGAGACAAGGGAGTTGGACCTTCCTATTCCCACACTTGTCAGTCTCAGTTAGAGGTAAACGAGAGAACGTAAAATCCTAGGCACCTTCCAGCTCTTCTAGTGCATGGGAGCAAAGGGTTTCGATAGGCCCGGGGACGTTGCATGCATAAATTTTAAAGCACAGAGAAACTTAGGGACAGTTGGGCAGTACCAAAAACTAACTTGAAAGTGTCTTGGAAGAGCACTAACAATGTCTCATACATCAATTTAAAAAATGTTTAATGAAGACATGTGCTCTGCCAGGCTCACCACTCTTAGGATACAAAGCTGTGAACAAACAGACAAAAAACACTATCCAGATAGAACTTACTTTCCAAAACAAAGGGTTACATGGCTTGCAATGAATCAGACTCAGAAATAAAAGGCATTTATTGGGGTGGGTAGGAAGCACTGGATGCAAATCAAGAACAAGGGAAATCTTATTTCACTATATGTAATCAAGTTGCTAGAAAGGGTTGATAAAACCCATAGGTCCTCTTAAGAGGCTCTATGAAGTTAATATTAGAACCATCTGTGAGAGGATTAAAATGAAGAAGGCATCTCCTCTAAGGCTCCACAGCCTGTTGGCCACAAGTTTACTCAACAGGGTGTTAACTCACGCACACTAACACATTATGCACGCTTATGTCATCAAGTTTCTCATAGCATCTACACTGTGACAGGCCCTATGGTGTTGTCCCTGATGACGGACGTGTCATTAGTAAGGAAACCAGGAAGGACCGCAAAGTACTGATTTGACATACTCTCAGAGCACATACGGAACAGATTCACGATGGCCATGGCTGGAATAAAAAACAAATGAGGATAATCAGGTAGGAAGCTGTGCACAAGAGTTACCTGATACAGATCACTTCTTGCACTACGCTGTTCCAATTGTTTCCTCCCTGAAATCCAATCCAATACAGAATCACTATCCAGGTGATGGTCTACTGAGAACTCTGCAAAGTCTTGAGGCAAGAAGGTTAATAAAATAAGCCATAATCCACAATGAAACCACTGACTCTGGGATCATATTTAATACTCATTTAATATATCTTTCAGCAGATTTATCTCACCCCGGTAGCAGTTTGGCTGCTCTGAGACCAAATTTCCAAAAGGTATGAGCTCTTCAGTGTTTTGCCCTTGTCATCCTGTGGTTGCTGTAATGTATATTCAAATTTATCACTAGTCACAAAAGCCTCAAGAGAATTTGAAGAGAATATCTTGTACTCTAACAGATTTCTCCTCTGTGTTTAACAGCCATCCTAGCTCCTCAGTTTATTTTGAAATCAATTATTCCTGACAGTTCAGTTATTCTTTTTTTTTTTTTTTTTTTGCTTGGAATGAAAAGCAAAAAATGAACTGCTAATAGTCTAATGTTCTATGTAAGAAACAGAGTTCCCCTAAGTAGAAGCATCCTCTCCATCTCAAGGCACCAGGAAGGTAACCCAAAGTTATAAAGGCAGAAAGTACAGATTCTGAACATGGATCTGAGAGTACTTCTATCTCTTGGTTCCTGACTTAACCTACTCTAGCACTGGAGACAGAATGCTAGGCATCAATGGTTGTTTCAGCACATATTTCACATTCTGAGTGTTAGCCCCCTCCCTCCCCCCACCCCACTTCATAGGATGTTAATCCCTTTCAGACATGTTAGCTAAGTACTCCATGTTTTATTAAAGCAGCTACTTGTAATTGATGAAATGCATGTGCAATGGCCATAAGCCCACTCTCTTAGACATCCTTCACTGTAAAATAGATATCTTATTGCAAGGTAGTGTTGTAAGAGATTAGGCATTCATTCTGTAAACTCTCTGTGGAGGAGGCACTATGGAAAAGGAAGTAAACCCAGATCTGGAATAGATGTCAAATTTGTGATGGCTGCCTTTTCTAAGGTGAAAGGTGCCAGCTTCTACTGAAAGGTGCCTGCTCTGGGAATGGGAAGATTTCTCTCCTCTGGAAAGGAGTGGGGGATTTTTTTTAACACATAGAAAATGGAGGGAAATTTGTGATCTGAGTTCCACAGATTACTCCATCAAAATGTCCCCATCCTGTTCTCAGAGTCTTAATCTTTCTATCAAGTTCTTGACCAAGAAGGAGAAGCAGAAGAAAAAAAGGACACCTGTCAAGGCTATGGATTTATCTTCTACGCAATTTTGCTTTCCTTACGTACAGAACCTGACCCAATTTTCAAAAGTCTGTCTTGAGAGTATAGGAGATGAAAATCTCTTTAAACTGCCATAGAGACTTGCTATGAGATTTAGCTTATAATTTTCTTTATTCAAAGATCCCAATGCCAATATCTCCATAATATTTATTGTCTCTGTATTTCCCAAGTATCACAGTCACAATATAAGATAATGACTTACTTTCTATTTCTCCTTCATCTCAATCCAGCTAAGGTAAGAAGTATAGGAATTGCAAAGCAGATGTATATCCAGGGTTTTTCAGCACTTCCCTTAATCCAGAAAATTTCCTATTGCCATATGACTGATTTTGACTGTTTGCCATATGATTGAACCCCCAAATTTCAGTTTTCTAGGCAACTCTGGATACCACTGTCTTAGCGTGTTTTCTCCCCAAAAACAAAGCCTAAAATTAAAGTTCAAATAAAAATAACTTATTAGGAAGTATAATTCAAGTAGCAGAGGTTATGAGGGGGGAAATAAGCAAAACAGCTGAACAAACTGAAATGGTGCAGCACAGTGGTTGATACGGAGAAAAGGAAAAAATGAAATTAAAAGTACAGGTTGGTTGATGGTGCTAAATGCTACAGAACAAAAATAAAGCAAGAAAAGGGGATAGATATATCAGAGAAGGACGAGTTGATTTTAAATAGAATGAACAGGGAGAGCCAGAGAGGTAAAATTGATCAAATCATGCAGGACTTTCAGCACATTTTAAGAAATTTGTTGCTGAGATTGAGATAGGAAGAAGACTTCGGAGGATTTTGAGAGAAGATGTGACAGGTCTTGACTTTGTTTTTTAAATAGATTTGCCTGCATCTGTATAACAGACTATACATGGGGAAAGAGTGAAACATGAAGATATATTGAGGCTATCACCGTCATCTAGTGAGAGCAGGTAAAGTCTTGATCCACACTGGCAGTGGTGGAGATAGTAAAAAGTGATCAAATAATGCATCTGTTTGGAAGGGACACAGATTTTATGTGGGGTCTAAGATTACAGACTTGAGCAATTCAAAGGACTGAAATGGGGAAGAGGATGTATTATATTTATTATTTATTTATTATTTTTACTTTACTCCCTGCACAACTGCTATTACTAACAACATCTTCTGGATGAGGAAATAAGTTCAAGAGAAGTGAAGTGTAATGTGCAAGGGCAACTAACACAGGGAAGAACTGGTGTTTGAAATTATGTCTACTGGCCTCCGAGCCAGACGGTTTTCTCTCTTACATTACACTTCCTTTTCAAAGATCATTTCTGGAAATGTGACAAAAGTAACTACTTTGAGTCTTACAGCATTGAATCAGAGCCCTTTATATTCTTCTTGCTTAACCACGGGATTTGGGAAGAAATGAAATTGCAAAGTATGGATTAAGTGACCTTAAGTGTGGTGGTAGTGGGGGGACTTTACAGTTATTTTGAAGTTATAAAAACTGAAGCATAGAACTAATAAAATTGTGAATTAAATCACCATTTTCACAATTCAAATTTCCCAAATCGATGAGCAGCTCCACGGCTACTGGAGCCCCGAGGAAGCTGTGTTGTTAAGTCCTTAATGCTGACAGTTATAGTGATTCATCAACATAAGAGAATGCCTCATGCCTCATACTTTAACCAATAGATTTTACCCTTTAATAAAGCATGACACTTTAATGCACATTCATCTTGAAGGAAAAGAACAACTCTGGGAGTACCAACACTTCATTTGGCAGGAAGGTGGGAAAGAAGCAATCCTACTGTCTGAAAAATAAACCTTTGGAGGTCATAGTTTGCCTTTACTTATGAAATTCATCTAGACATAGAGTTCTCACTAACCTCCAAAGGAACTCTAACCTTTGATCAGCATCCCTAAGGATGAAGAATTACAGGAAAAACTGTCTAGCTCCACCATACTAAGGATCTGGAGAAATGAAAAATGATAAATAAATGCCTTTACTCTGGATTTATAATTCTCAAGTTACCTTGAGAATTCCACAAACTGAATGGGTAATAGGACAAGAATGTAAATATGAAAATAATGACTGGTATCAAATTTTGAGAAATAACGTCACTGTAAATTGAACTCTTTAGGAGTTGAAAGGGCACTCTGATTAGCACATTTTAAGTAGAACATCTGTATCTTAATTATTGGTAACTGATTTGAAGAGATTTAACTCCACTGAGACACTAAAACACGAGCAAATGTCTCAGTCTATTAAAAATAAATTATGTGGTGTTAGGAATATATTGAGGTAAAAACTTAATTCTAATTCATGTTGAAAGTCTCAACCTTTGGTAGAATTTTGAATCTAAATTTACATCATCCTTTAGCCTCATTTATATTTGTGAAAATGGAAACGATTAATTACATTTAAATAGAGCTAAAAATAAAGACTATTGTAACTGGGTAAAATTTGGAAACTTTCAGGTCTGTAAATTTAATACACATTTCTTATATATATTGTATGTAGACAATTTATAAGCCTCAATACAAAGCTATCAAATAATTTAGAATAATAGTACCAGATAGTAAAAAGTATTTAACAAGTATTTTTCTTTAACATAATGTGCATAACATATTAATAAAGTACAATGTAAATATACATATGAAAAACAAAAGGATCTATAAGTATTTGAGACTTTAAGTAAATACATAAGGAATTAAAATTTTAGGATTCAATTGGCATGTGCTATTAAAGAAGACGTAGATAAAATGCTAAAGGATTTCAGAGGAGATTTTACTTCCAGCTATAAAAATGACAGGCACCAATCTAAAGCTAATGACTTGGTATCCGGTGTCTAGATATGAATTAAGTAATTAAGGAAAATATAAAGTAAAATCTTGGCAATGCCAAATCCTTCATTAATGACTGACTCACTTGAGACACCAAGGAGAAAGCATGGCTAAATCCACTATACATTTCCTTTTCTTCCTAAGAGGAGTCCAAGTAACATAATATAGCTTTTATCTTATGATTAAGTTTCTCCATTATAGTTGTTAGTTATTCTTGTGCATTCCAGTAGAGTGTTACATAATGGATCAGCTCAAATGGTATTGTACATGAGATGAAAAGTATAGAAAACACAATGGAAACTAGAACTTGATTTCTCTAGAAAGATGTCAACCTATCTTTGGTTGGAGGGGGACAAATTTCCATCTTCAAATTGTTGATTGAAGGATGAAATCCTAAATTTTGTAGCACAGGGGTGTGGTTGTTGGTGTGGGTGTTGGTGTGTGTGTGTGTGTGTGTCTGTGTATGCATTCACAGGTTTAAGTATAGATTCTAAGGCAAGAACTGTCTTTCCCAAAATGGCTTTTTCAAGTATTCCTAACTCTTTAGCATCATTTAGAAGAACATCTGACTTATACACCAATACATGGAAAACGAGCTCCTTCCTAAGAGCCTTCACTTAATACTCCAGGTCACCTGAAACACATTTCACCATGGTTATGAAGAAATGGTAACAACATTTCAAGTATCTATGATACAGGAAACTCTACTCAATATCCTACATTAACCTAACCTATAATGGAAGAGAATGTAAGACAAGAATAAAAATAACAAAACACGTAGAGTATGTATAACCGAATCACTTTACCATACATCTGAAACTAACACAACAGTGTAAATCAACTATATTTCAATAAAAATTAAAAAAAAATAATCTGACAAATTTTCTTAAAGAAAACATGACCAGAAATCTATATTTTACATCATCAGTGGAAAGTAATTATGTATACTTGATACTATGTAATACTTATTCTTTACTTTTGACTTTTAATATAACTTCGGAAACAAAAAGTTTCTTCATCATGGAGCTATATGCCCTCCTGTCTCAGGAGTCAGAGAAGTTGAAGGAGAATTCAAGGCAAGGCTGAACAGATGCAAGACTGGCTGTTGTCCCCATGCTAACAGGACCAGCCAGCAGACTGGAAGCAATACGTGCCAACTAGAAAATGCCTGTTGCTTCACTTCCATCTTTCAAGTCTTGCACAGATTTCTCAGTTGTGGCCTATCCTAACTGCAACTAAATAGAGAAGGAAATTCTGGGGTATGTTCTAACAGTCTAGCCAAGGTAACACATTACAAAGCCACTGCATATCACATATCATTTTCAAAGACTAAAGTTCAAACTCTCGGAGTTCCCGTCATGGCTCAGCAGTAAGAAACCCAACTATTATGCATGAGGATGCGGGTCTGATCCCTGGCCTTGATCAGTGGGTTAAGACTAGCATTGCCATCAGCTGTGGTGTAGATCACAGATGTGGCTCGGATCCCATGTTGCTGTGGCAGCATGGGCTGGCATCTGCAGCTCTGATTTGACCCCTAGCCCAGGAACTTCTATATGCCCTGAGTGTGGCCCTAAAAATACAAACAAACAAACAAACAAAAAAAGGAAAAAAAATCCCTCCTTAACATGTTATATGAGACTTTTTCAAAAATCTCTGGCTTCACTCTCTACCCCAGTTGTACCTCTAACAAACTATATCCTATACCAGGGTCTCATAAGCCTTTCCTGCAAATATTAAATGATGAGTATTTTAGGCTTTGTGGGCTAGATATAGTCTCTGTTATTTATTTATCTATTCCTTCATTCATCAACATTTAAACAATTTTTTCGCTCATGTCCTTGTAAAAATAGGTCACAGGCTGCATTTGGTCTATGGGCCTCAGTCTGTAATTTCTTCTTACTCTACTGTACAATATAGACTTATAATTTCACCAACTTTTCTCACATCATCACATACTCTCAATAAATAAATCTCTCTTTATATAAGTCTTTCTTTAAGGGATATATTTATCAATGTTCTTTATTTATCAAATTCATTAGACAAAATGCCTTCATTCTGAGGAAAACTCTCCCAATCTCTTAAGCAATAACTTACTTCTGTTTTCCCCATAGAACTTTGTATTTAACTCTAAAATAATGCCTTGAAATTATTAATGTCTCAGGCCTACCTTATTAATTGAACTCTGAGTTGTATAAAATCAGTGTTGACATTTCTATATTTTGATTTGTTAGTGGCTGGGACAAGGGCAAGCACTGAGTGGGCTCTCGCTTGATATAAATAACTTGAATTGTGATCCCACTGGTATATGCTCTGCCTCTTTAAAGAAAGGATTTAAGGTGACTTACAACAAAAATATAAACAATGGCATGACAAAATATAAATGTAGAAACAGAATCATGGAAAAGAACCCTATTGCATTACTAAAACATGTATCAACACAATTACTGCGGTTTCAAATTTGAATCTATGCTTTTTGGAGAGCAAGAAGAGAACCACAGTTTGTTACACTGCTTTGTTTATAAGGCATATTGAAGCAGCATACCAGTTACTCAGGAGAAACATTTACTTTCACCCTATAGAATTCTAAACCAAAATCAAGAATAGCTTTTATAGGAGATGAGAGTTGAATGGGATAGTGTCCCCCACACTTTTATAGCAAATAAAGTCATGAATTGAATACAACTAAAATGGGAGTTTGAGGGGGACAATAACCCTCAGATGGAATCAGGCCCCTTGAATAATCTTCCTGGTACTGTTTTGGAGTGATTGTCTTACCCACTCAGATACTCTAGAGGCAGCTCGACAACTACAGTCATTACCTTACAGCTGTTGCTAAAGAAAATAATGTCCAAGAGCATAAAAATTACAAGACAAATAATAATGAAGGTAATTTAGCTTCTGAGTTAAGTCAATGGGGTTGGTACATGTAGCCCAATTGTGATCATATTGATGGAAGAATACCTCAGAATATTAAATTGCATACGGCTAAAAAATATTTCCTAAATGTGACCTTTCTCAGGTGAAGTTTAGACAGAAACCAGGGAAGAGACAATGTTCTGTTGAGTTTTCATGAAACAGAAAAACTGGCATTCTGTGCCACTGCTCTATTTCAGACTGAATGGGTCAATGAAGAATTTCAAAATGGAGAATCTGTAGGTGGCTATTACTTACTGTATCTTTTCTATGTCTGCCCTTCGGCTGCAGGCATAGCCTTCACTCACGGCCTCCATCACTTTCTAATAAACCCCGATTCTAACGCAGCTTCCACTCTTGCCATTCACGAATGGTCCCACATCTCTTTAGCTCTTTATGCTTGTCTACCCTGTGTCACGTTTCCCACTGTTTCTGTTTTATTGATAAAATAGTTGGGGGTTTTTACACTTTATGAAATAGAGTGCACGTTCCTTTTTATGCAACCACCAGGTCTATCAGACATAAATGAAATTTCCTAACTAAGCTCAATAATCTCTCAGCATTAAGGGGAATTGTTGGGACGACTTTAAGGCTGGAATTTTCCAGGGGCCTAAACATCCTAAATTGCCAGATTTTAGATAGCTGAGATTAAAATGTCTATGCTTCTATACTAAATTTTGTGGCATTGGAAGTTTTTGGTGATTTAGCTCAATCCATTTTTTTCTGGCTTTCTTGTAATATGTCCCTCTGTAAAATTTCTGCTTTAGCAAACATATATTATCTGTTGCCTGCTGCACAGATCTGGAGCGCTTTCTTCTTCGTGTCTTTCCTCAAGTGTTCTCTCTGCCTGAAGCACCTAATACACCCTCTTCTGCTTGTGGAACTTGTTTTGTTATGTTTTGTTTTTAGGGCTGCACTTGTGGCATATGGAATCTCCAGGGCTAGAGGTCAAATCAGAGCTGCAGCTGCTGGCCTGCACCACAGCCACAACACCACCAGATCCAAGCCACTTCTGCTACCTACACCGCAGCTCATGGCAATGCCAGATCCTTAACCCACTGAACAAGGCCAGAGATCAGGGATCAAACCCACATCATTATGGATACTAGTTGGGTTCTTAACTTCCTTTTGGACCTGCTGTGACAAAAAGAGGCAAGATTCGTAGAAATGGAATAGCAAATAAGAAAGAGTTAGAAACTGATTTCTCTTCTTGGTTCCACTAATTATATGACCTTGAATAAAACTTTTAATATCTTATATTTAATAAAAATTATTCAGCTTAACAACCAGTTCTATTTTGAGCTTCAAAGAACATGTTATGCTTTGAATTTATAACATGGACAAAATATTTGAAAAATTTAAAGTGTTTTACGAATAGCGTTTATTTTTTCAATTCAACATTTGCTTAAAGTCATTGTTATGATCTCAAATTTTCCTTGCATATCAACTGGGACCAACGTAGTACCCACATACCAGTGGTAAATGAGCTAACACATGTAAGGGCTTAGCACAGAATCTGCTATTTAGGGAGAGCCCAATGCTTATCACAAGAATTTCCTGTGACTGCTTTTAGATTCAACATTGTCCCATAATTCACTTCTGCATAATTCTTTCAGTCTTTTCTATCTCTGTTCTTGAATTTGAATAGTTTTTATTGCTATGGCTTCCATTCCACCAATATTTTTTTCTGCCGTGTCCAATATGCTTTAATCACATTCAGTATATTTTTAAGTATCTTATTTGTTTATAGCTAAAAATTCAGTTCACCTCTTTTTTATATTCCCATTTCTTTCCTCATTGTACTCATGTTTCTTCTCATTCTGTAACATGTGGAACATATTCATAGATGTTTTAACATCCTTTTCTGCCACCCCCACCATCTCACTCATTTCCGGCTCCGTTTCTATTGACTGATTTGTATCTTATGCGCAAGTCATATTTTGCTGCTTCTCTTCATGCTCATGATAATATTTTATTTGGCTGCCAGTAGTTGCAAATTTAACATTATTGGGCACTCAATGTTGTATTTCTTTAACTGTCACTAAGTTCTCTTTTGGATCAAAGTTGTGTCACTTGGAATTAATTCAGTCCTTTTCAGGTTAAGCTTTAATGGGATATGTCCAGAGATACCTTATTCCACGGCTTATTTAGCCCCATTACCAGGGCAATAGTCTCCTGAAAATCCTATATGTTGCCTTGATACTAAGAAATGTTTACATGCTGGCGGTTGGGAAAATAAACTAGTGCTGGTTTTATGAGAGTCCTGGAGACTTTTCAGCCTGCTGCTTTTTGTTGGTTAGTACCTACTCACACAGAGGACTCAGCTCAAGGGTTGCGCCAGGTTCCTTCTCAGATCAGAGCTTACCCACTCTCCACTCATTCTAGGTCTCTCTCTCTCCTGTCTCTTTCTTTTCTCTGAGCCATTCATTCATCTCTGGCGCTCTGCTCCACTAAAATAATCTCCCCAAACTCTGACTCTGTCTTCCACTCGGCAACCCCCACAACTTGTTTATGTTCCCCTTACCTGCACTGCTGACCGAAACCTACCTCGAGGCAGTAAGCTGGAGGAATCACAGGCTCCCCTTGTCTGTTTTCCTTCTTTCTCTGAGCACAGTCCTGAGCTGCCTGATGCCCCAAATTTGAGAACTGTTGTTTCATAGACTTTGTGTAGCTTTCTAGTTTAAAAGTGGAAAGGTAAATAAATTGTTGGTCATATCCCACCATGGCCTAAAGCAGAATTATCGCAATGTTTTACAGAAAATTAAACTTAGAAATATTTGTGATATTAATATTCTAATTAAATAACTGGTAGTGAAACATCGCTAGCTGAACTCTGAATTATTGATTTAGTATTACCTTACCCTTCATGAACTTAAATTCCTTGTCTGAAATTTCCTATGGGAGAAACAACTACAAGATCTCCTGAAAGGATGGAATTCTCTGGTGTCTCAGTGTGTTGAGCATCTGGTGGTGTTATTGCTGAGGTCATAGCTGTGGCATGGGTTCAATCCCTAGCTCAAGAACTGCTACATGCCCCAGGTGCAGGAGAAAAAAAAAAAAAAACTGGAAAGAAATACTCAAGAGAAGCTAGGGAGACACATGTATGGAAGTGAGTCAAAAAGAAAACAAGATAGATATTAAAGTTTACCAGTTCACAAAATGCCCTACATGTCTTATTTCATTAGTTTCCTCAGGGTGTTGAGAAAAGGAAAAGAAAGAAGCCTGACTTACTGGAGGTAAAAAAAGGAAAAAAAAAAAAAAAAAAACTTGGGGTAAGTTTCATTTCTCTACTGATTGTCATAAGAAATTAAAAGTTTGGACATATGGTTTTGAGGTTTTAAATCCTTTAGACACAACAGTTATGAGTTTGCCAAAATGAACAATGAACAAAGCAAATCCAAAAAAGGTGCTGACCATGCTCTTTCTATTCTAGTTTATAATTTATGAGTATTTTTCCTTCTGGTTAAACTCTAGATTACAGCCTTATAACTTGTCAAATCCCAACCACGATCCTATTTATCTTTCAAAACCTCAAACATCACAATATAGAAATAAAGTCTAGTGAATAAAGAATGTTTTAGACATGGCACCAAATACCACAAATTGTACTCACTATACATAGTCAGATATGTCACCACATACAGATACAGTTCAACCTCAAAGTAGATTAGAGCAATAAAGACAGATGACCACATATTCATAGGTGCTGCTATAATTGAAAAGTCAGTTTTATACATAATATGTTTTTTTAAATAGTAATTTATTATGGTTTAGGAAACCAGCTAACCAAACTTGTTAAAAAGATATAAATAAAATTAAGGACTTTATGTGCATGGATTTATTGAAATTCTTTTGGTTGCTTGGGGTTTTTTAAATTGATGTCTTTTTTTTTTTTAATTTTATGTTTTCTTTTCACCTTTTGACCCCCTTCCGCATTCTCCCACTCCTCCAACCATGCCTCTGGCAAACACCAATCCGTTCTTTGTATCTATAAGCTTCTTATCTTTTCTATTTAGTTAGATTCCACATATGAGAGATTGTAAGATATTTGTCTTTCTCGTTCTGACTTATCTAATGTGCTTCACTTAGCATAATGCCCACAAGGCCCATCCATGGTGCAAATGGCAAGATTTCATTATTTTTATGGCAAAATAATATTCCACTGTATAAATACCACAGTTTTAATCTATTCATCCATTTGTGGTTGAATTCTAAATCATGGCTATTTTTAATAATGCTGCATCAAACATGGGGGTGCATATATCTTTGTGAGTTAGTGTTAAAGTGTTTTGAAGTGGAATTTCTGGTTCATACAGTGGTTCTACTTTTAAATAATGAGAAACCTTCATAGTTTTTTTCCCTAGTGGCTGTATCAATTTACCGCCCCACCAAAGAGCACAAGGCTTCACTTTTTGCCACATCCTCACCAACACCTGTCATTTCTTATCCTTTTGATAACAGCCAGTCTGACAGGTGTGGGGCCATTTCATTGTGGTTTTGATCTGCATTTTCCTAATGATTAATGATATTGAGTATCTTTTCATGTGCCTGGTAGCCCCTTGAATGTCTTCTTCAGAAAAGGTCTATTAAGATCTTTTGCCCATTTTTTAATTGATTGGTTTTATATTTTGCTTTGTTATTGAGCTGTATGAGTTTACATATTTGGATATTATCCTCTTATCAGTTACATGATTTGAAAATATTTTCTCCCATTCATTGCTCTGGCTTTTCATTTTGTTGATGGTTTCTTTTGCTATGCAAAAGCGCTTATCATGATACAGTTTCACTTATTTATTTTTGCTTTTGTTGCTTTAGCTCTAGGTGTCAGATTCAAAAAATCATTAGCAAAACCTACATCAAAGAGCTTACTGCCTATGTTTTCTTCCATAAGTTTTGTGGTTTTAGGTGTTACATTCAAGGTTTTAATCTGTTTTAGTTAATTTTTGTGAATGGTGCAAGACAGTGGTCAAATTTCTTTCTTTCGCATATGGTTGTCCAATTTTCCCAAACATCATTTATCGAAGAGACTGTCATTTCCTCACTGCATATTCTTGGTTCTTTTGTTATAAATTAATTGACCATATATGTGTGAGTTTATTTCTGGGCTGTCTATTCTCTTCCACTGATCTACGTGTCTGTTTTTTTAATGCCAATACCATAGTGTTCTAATTACTGTAGCTTTATAATGTAGTTTGAAATCAGGAAGCATGTTGGCTTCAGCTGCATTCTTCTTTCTCAAGATTGTTTTGACTATTTGAGGGTACTTTTTGTGGTTTTATACAAATTTTAGGATTTGTTTTATTTCTTTGAAAAGTGCCATTGGAATTTTGATAGGGGTTGCCATGAATCTGTACATTGCTTTGAATAGTATGAACATTTTAACAATATTGATTCTTCCAAGCCATGAGCAAGATATATCTTTCAATTTATTACGTTTTCTTCAATTTTGTTTGTTAATGTCTTGTAGCAGTCAATATACAGGTATTTCACTTATTTGATTAAATTTATTCTTAGATATTTTATTCATTTTGATGCTATTGCAGTGAGATTTTTTTATTTCACTTTATGATATGCTTAGTAATTTTGATTAATGTTAATATAATAATACACCATATTAATATATTTCATTATAAGTATAATATATAAATATATAAAAATATAAATATACTAATGATAAGTCAGTTTATAATTATTCTGCCAAGAATATTGAACTCATGTGTTGTTTCACCTAAATTCCAAATAAATCTAAGCAGTCTGCATTTTTTTCTAGATATAAAACTGTACTGATGTGCCCTGCTTAGTTAATATCCCCTCATCAATAAAAGGTCTTTGGGCAGAGAAAGAGTGAAATCAAAAGCTCTATAAAGATTCAAGATCAGGACTTCATGCCAAAATCCCTATGTTATGATGACAAGTTAAGTTCATAAGGCACAAACTGAATTTCAAAAGATTGTTTTTTTACATCTGCCCCCTAGTATTCTGTATTTTCTTTTGAGGTAAATATACAATAAGCTAGCAAATATTTCCTTAAACACACACCATGAGGTATCCCATTAAATCCATGTAGGAAACAGAGTGCAATAAATGCCATTTGGTCCACTGATTACATTCAATTCAATAAACTATAATGAAACATTTACTAGATAGTTTAATTAAATCACTCTAAACAATAACATTTCTAAATATAATGACTATATTTTTAAAAATAAAAATAAAAGACAATTCTTAAGGATAGACACTTTCTGTTTACCTTATAGTACTTGGTATCATAAACATACTTCCTGAATATACTACTTTTCAAGAAGATAAAGGTATTTTATTGAACATCAATACAAATTAAAATTTGCATTTGTATGTTACCAAAAAAAAAATCATGTTCTTAGTTTCTTGAATTAATTTAGTTTCACTCTTGATAGCAACAGACTAATGTACTAACCAATATTGAGAGTTAAAATTTACCAATACAGATAGTTCAAAATCCATTATTTTGGCATGTAGAGGTAGTCATATTTAGGTGAAAATTTAAATAACTTAAAATGTAAAAGATAGATGTTACCTGTTTGAGTAAATGTATACAATGGTGAACTGACATAACAGAAAATGAACTACCAAGAGAGATAATCAGAAAATTAGAAATACAAAGTTCATATCTCCATATTTTGCTATTTTAGTAAAAGATGATGATTTCTGTAAAAGTCACTTTGAAGAAGATTAGGGAAATAAATAAGCACATGTAAACTTTGATTCCTGAAATGTAAATACTATTAGTGCAACCACAAGCTTCTCATGCATAAAATGGACATTGAGCAAAATATGACTTCCTCGAAATTAAAAATGCATTTTTAAAGACAGTAAAAATGAAATATACCTGAAATTAGATGCCTAAAGTTATAAAATGCTGCACATTATTTAAACGAAGGAAAAGGTATACTGGAAAAGATAACTGATTTTTCTTTCCCTTGTGAGACTCTGGGAGTTTAACTATTGGAGCTTTTTGCCAGCTTATGGCATCATTCAAGTTATCTCTCTAAAATATGTATAACAAAATACATTTGTTACATACTAATACAATTTCAAAATATACCAGATCTTAAAAGTCAAATGTAGATAGCAATTTCGTAAATAAATGATGGCTTCTCTCATGGGAGTTTGAAGAGATGTATTTTTTTTAATTAGGTTTGAATTCCTCACTGTGCCACTTGCTACAGCAAGTGCATGGGTAGTGTGAGCCATGCACCATTCTGAATCTTTAAGTACGTAATAAATGTAACATCTATCACCTTACTACAATGATTTCCTGAGATGACATCCATAAGACACTTGTGGTGATTGGCACTGAGCAGTCTTCCGTAAAAAGTTGTGGTTGGTGACCACTTGTGGCAATCATCCCCAACAAATATTATTTCATAATTTATTTTCACTACCTTTTCCTCTTTTTTTGAATTCTACGTTTTAATCCAACTATACTTCAAAACAGAATGCTAGCTGCCAAGGTTGTAAAATGAGAAAACTATTCAAGAGAAAACAGAGTAACAATTTGTAAGACTCGCAAAAACATACTGGATCCTTATATATTCATAGCTGCAGACACCCATGGATGTGCCAAGAGTTAGCGTCTTCCAACTCATGCTGTATAATTCCTGAGTACTTCTTAGTGGGGGTAGGAGGTGGGGTGGGGGGAGTAAGGGGGGGTCAGGATCGCTCAGTACTCAGAACCTAATAGTCTGGGAGCTGCAGAAGATCATACCTGGTTTATTGCAGACAAGCAATTTTTAACCTCCAAAGAAACATAAAAGTTGCCCATTGTGACTGTCTTGTTTAATGTTTTTAGTGTTACTACTTTCTGCACAATTCAGTCACCATTTCCACAAAGACAAGTGTGTCAAAAACACAGTCAGCTTCATAAAGCAACATGACTCTTCTCACTAATTACTAACAGTACTTACTAATCTCATGCTACATATCAAAGAGTAATGAATGTTGTGGGATAAGTACCAATTAACATGAACCTCTATGTTCTGAATATCAGTTTATTTGAAAAGAAAGTTTCCATCTAGTTGGCATTCCCCTAAATAGAAAGTACTCCTAATTGAGTGTTTTGCATGCCTTTTCTTTTTTCTAAGCTTTTTATAGACAATTGAAGATTTATGAAACAGGAAAAATGAATGTCCTCTCACCACATAGCAGAAACAAAAAGATCTCTAGCTTTCTTCAAATTACACTGAAGTGCTGATAAAGCTGCTGAGAAATGGGCAGTCATACACTTTGCTGGTGGGAGCCTAAATCAAGTAAATATGTGTGCAAAGCTTCAGCAATATGTTTTTTAAAACTTTAAACATGTTTAATCTGTAATAGGGGCAAAAAGAAAATAGCCTAAATATTCAATAACAAAGTTACTATGAAGTAAATTGTATACTTACAGTAATATATTATACCAAATACATGAAAAAATTTTTTAAAGGTATTAAGAGTTGTTTAAATAGGAGGTAACATTAATGTAACTTAAATGGCAGCTCCACACTTAGGCTCTAGAGTGGCATCCTAATCTCAATTAACCACTAGTTAGCCTGGTGATGCTGGATGGTCGAGTTAATTTTGTATACCTCGGGTTCCTTCTCTGTAAAATAAGAAAAATCATATGATTTATCTCATTGCGCTATTGTGAGCAATGAATGTGAAATTGCATATAAAGTGACTAAATCATACCTGATGCAGAAATCACTTGATAATAATAGCTCTTACAACTACTTGTACATAAAATTACAATGCCTCAAAATGCATATGATGTGAAAAGTACTTAGAAAAAGGACATATAAATTGCACTCATATGTTAAAAGTAGTACCCTTTTAATGGTAAGGCTTTTTTTCTGTTTTGAAATGACTTTTGCTAGGTTTTCTGCACTTTTCTACATTTCCTGGGTTTTTTTAATGAAAAAAAGATAAGTTTTACTTTTACCATTTAAATTTTTTTTGTCTATGAAAAACAATAGCTACTTCTAAATAAGCAGCTCTGTGTCACAGGAAAATGTCAACCTCATTGCTCACTCACAGAGTAGAGCTAAGGTTATAACAATCACAAGTTGGTAAGCGCTAGTATACTTCCAAGAGAAATGACAGAGACACACAGTAGAATATTCTCAGATGTTTTCAATTAGTTCAATAGCTCACTTACAGTCTCTTGCAACTGAAAATGTATGTCTACATGGCTAGTCAAATAACATTCTACTTGCCATTATTCAAAGACCACATGTCAAAACTAATGAGCATTAATGGAGGAGGAATTCAAGTATAAAATGACATGTTACACTGACTAAGTCTGTGTTACAACATGCCCTTTGCTATTCTATTTGTCAATGAATTTTTTTCCTTTCTCGGAACTTGTCATTTAATATCTGTTTCTAATGCCATTTTTGAGAATCTTAACCTAAACTGTGTCTAGGGTTTCCAGCTTAATTGGCCCATAACAAGACTGTTCACTGCAATTACTTTAGACAGCATCAATAAGTAATCATTATAATTTTAGCATCAATGGCAAATTTAATAGGCATGAGCAAAAAGGTCTATAATAGTACTTAATTTTTGGAATGCTGAGTAATAAAAAAAAAAGTGATTCCACAGGAAGAAAGCAATAGCACATATTTTATATACAGTAGGTTATTTTCTTTTTATTTTAATACTTGTATATTAACAGGGTATTTCATGTGGTTAATACCATTTTTTGTGGTATTAACAGGGTTCAACTGATGGTAATGATTCTCGATTCTACCCTAAAATACACACACACAGAGAAAACAAAACATAATGTTGCTAAGAATTAAAATTAGTGGAAGTCATAAGATAACAGAAGTAATACTGATGTTGAAGCTTGTCCAATATCATCTGTTTTCAAAACTTATTTTAAAGCTTCAGTAATCAATATCAGGTTCCTCCTGGACCCTGCCCTTTTTTTCTCTGATTTTATCTGTATCCTTTAACTTCAATAAACTGTAACTATGAGTATAAAAGCTTTTTCCAAGTCCTGTGAGTCCTTTTAGTGACTCATCAAACCTGATGTTAGTCTTGCAGACCCTCAACACCCACCCTCAACACTCTGCTTGCAAATCTCCTGAGCTATACCACCCAACTCTTTAAGCACACTTTCTATTTTACATGCACATTAAGTAGATTCTGTTGTTAAGCTTCTGTCACTCCATGTTATGCTCCTTCCTCCAGTTTCTAAGAACATTTTTCTCAGTTCCATTTAAGTCCTCTCTGTAAAGGCTTGCAACTTCCAGATTTTAACTAAAAATAAAAGCCTTTTAGTAAAGACAATTTCAGATTTCTCTAACACTATGCTGAAAATCTTTCCAGTCTTTACCCACTACCAGCTTCCTAAGCCATTCTATATATGTATATATACTACGAATGTAGCTTATCATTTATTAGCTTACTATTTATTAACTTACAGTTCTGTACATCAGAAATCTAAGCAGACTTAGCTACATCTTCTAATTAGGTACTTACAAGGCCAAAATCAAGATATTAGTTTGGCTGAGCTCTTACATGGAAATTTTGGAGAAGAACCTAATTAAAAGTTCATTTTTGTTGTTGGCATACTACGGTTTTTTGTAGTTCTAAGACTGAGGTTCTCCTTTCCTTTCTGGCTGTCAGTCAGGGACAGCTCTCAGCTCTTTGAGACTGTTTTCTCCTTCCTGTGCATGCAACTCTCCATCCTCAACCCCTGCATCTTTGATTCAGCAATGCACTTAGAATCCTACTTATCCTTTAATCTCTCTGATTTCCCCTTCCACCAATAGAAGAAAACTCTCTGCCTTCAAAACTATGATGTGGTTAGTGTATATTTGTGCTGTCTTTTAATTAACTCAAAGTCCTAAGTAATCCTAATTAAGTAACTTTAATTACAACTGCAAAAATCTTTTGCCATGTGGCACAGAATAATTATAGGCTTGATATCTCATCATACTCACAGTCACAGGTATTAGCCTGGGAATCTTGAGATTGGCATTTTAAAGTTCTATCTATTACACTAACTCAGGATGAGACAGATAACATGGATAGCACCGTATTTATTAAACAGATTGAATTTATAAGTCAAAAACTTTCCCATAAGGAAAACAAGAGGCTCAAGTAGCTCCACTGATAAATTCTGCCAAGCTATTAAGAAATGGTACAAATATATACAAACACTTGCACAAAATTGAAGAAGGGGGGAAAACTTCATTCTTTGAGGCCAGAAATCAAAACCAAAAATATTAAGAGAAAAAAGAGAAATAACCCTTATGAACATTGATGTAAAAGTTATAAATATAATTTTAACAGATGTAATTAAACAGTATATAAAAAGGATAATATATCCTAAGTAGAGTTTATCTCAGGATTATAGGTTGGTTTGAAATTTGAAAATTAATCAATATAATCCATTCTCTTAATAAACTAAAAGAAAGCCCTTATGATTATATCAATAGACACAGAAAAAGCATTCCACAAAATTCAACATCCATTCCTAATTTTTTAAAGTGAGAATAGAAGAATACTTCCTCAATCTTATAAAGGGTATCTAGGAAAATCAGTTGTGAAAGACTGAATTCTTTCTTTCCTCCTAACAAAAGTTAAATAAATAATGTATGCGCTCTCTCCCTCTATGCAACATTGTACAACTTGCCAGTGCAATCAGACAAGAAAAAGAAAAAAGCCATCCTGACTGGAAAGGAAAAATCAAAATTGTCTTTATTCCTATATGATATGTAAAAAAAATCCGGTGGAATCTTCAAAAAAGAATTCTACCAGAATTAACAACAGAATATAGCAACATTGCTAGATAAAACATCAATAAAGAAACCATCCTTTGTCTATCTATGTACTAGTAATGAATAACTGTACACTGAAAATTAGGAAAAAAATAGCATTTATAAAACCATCACAAAAATTAAATACTTAGAAATGTATCTGGTAATTGATGTGAGAAAGACTGTACACTGGTATTTATAACATGCTGCTGAGATACTTAAGGAACCAAAGAAATGGAAAGATACACATTAAGAGTCAATAATGTTAATATTCCATTTTTACCCAAATTTATCTACATATAGAATGCACCCTAATCAAAGTAATGACAGTCTATTTTATAGAAATTTATAAGACCATTCTAAAAGTCAAATGGAAATACAAAGGATATAAAATAGACCAGAAATATTTAAAAAACAAAATCAAAGTTGGACTAATATCATCTGTTTTCAAAACTTATTTTAAAGCTTCAATAATCAAGATGGTGTGGGATATGGGCAAAGACAGACCAACAAAAGAGAAAAAATGGCTAGACATTGACCCAAACATATAAGGACAACTGATTTCTTACAAATGCACAAAAGCATTTCAGTGGAGAAAGAATAAAATCTTTTAAATAAATGGTGCTGGAATAACTGCATAGCTACACACACACACACATATACAGAAAGTTAAGAAAGATCTGTGATTCATACTACATATAATACTCAAAAATTAACTCAAAATAGTTCATAGACCTAACTATAAAATGGCAAAATCTCTAAAAGAAAATATAGAAGAAAATCTAAGTTAGCCAAAGATTTCTTAAACACAATATCAAAAGCATGGTCCTTAAAAGAACAAATTTACAAATTAAATTTTATCAAACCTTAAAATATCTGCCCTGTTAAGGGTACTGTTGAGAAAAAGAAAAGTTAAGATCAGGAAAAAAAAAAGTTTTTAAACTTATATCTCATAAAATATGTATCTAGAATATATAAAGAATACTCAAAAATCAGTAAGAAGATAATAGTCATCTCAAAGATTGGACAAAAGGTTTAAAAAACTCATCAAGAAATACATGTAGTTGTAAATAAGTTTATGAAAAGACTTTCAACATTACTAGTCATTAGGGAAATAGAATTTAAAACCACAGTGAGGGAGTTCCCGTCGTGGCGCAGTGGTTAACGAATCCGACTAGGAACCATGAAGTTGCGGGTTCGGTCCCTGCCCTTGCTCAATGGGTTAACGATCCGGCGTTGCCGTGATCTGTGGTGTAGGTTGCAGACGCGGCTCGGATCCCGCGTTGCTGTGGCTCTGGCGTAGGCTGGTGGCTACAGCTCTGATTCGACCCCTAGCCTGGGAACCTCCATATGCCGCGGGAGCGGCCCAAGAAATAGCAACAACAACAACAAAAAGACAAAAGACAAAAATAAAATAAAATAAAATAAATAAAACCACAGTGAGATACCACTACACAATAAATAAAATGTGTAAAATTTTAAATACTGACCACAAAAAGTGCTTCTGAGAATGTGAAGGAACTGGGATTTTGAGAAAGTACTGGTAGAAATGGAAAATGGTACAACCATTTTGGAAAACCATTTTACAATTTCTTAAAAAGTTAACCATAAACATACAATAACATCTAGCCATCCCACTCTTATGTTTTACTAAGAGAAATAAAAGTACCTGCCCATTCAAAAACTTGTGCACAAAGGTTAACAGCTGCTTTACTAGCAACAGACAAAATCTGGTTAACAACTCAAATGTCCATCAACAAGTGAATGGATAAACAAAGTAATATATCCATACAGTGGAACACTATTCGGCAACACAAAGGAATAAAATATCGAAACATGCTATAACATGTATAAATTTCTAAATGCCTAAGCCAACTGGAAAAAATACAGAAGAAAAGAATACACACTTTACGATTCCATTTATGTAACATACTATTCTTGGTCAACAGATTTTAAGTTCCAATAATGTTAATTTTTTGTTTTATTCACTGCTTTATCCCTAGATCCTGGAATAGTGCCTCACATGTAATTTATGCTTAATAAATATTAATTTAACAGCTCAATAAATGAATGAAGCATTTATTAGCACATTTTACATTTTATTGTACAGCTGACAGTACTCATTTCACTGGTGATTTCGTATATCTTGTACCTGCACAAATATGCCAAGAAAAACTCAGGCAAAAGCATTCATTACTAGTAGTGTAATAACAAAAACTTCAAATGACACAAATGTCTATCATAGGTAAATGACAACTTGACAACATATTCATGCAATGGAATACTGTAACTCAAATTAAAGGAATTAGAACAGAACCATGCAGCAGTATGGCTAGATCTTGAAAATGTATTTATGAGAGAAAGGGGCAGCAACAGAAGAATATGTGCAGTATGATGCCAATGACATAAAGTTAAGAATAATTCCTGATACACTGGTTTTCCTATTAAAGTAGCAAAACAACTGCGAAAAACAAAAAGATATATAACAAGTCAAAACTCAGAATTGTGACTACCCTCACAATAGAAAGGAACAGGATGTGAGTAACGGTCTTTGTAACTGTATGTATTTAGTCTTGGCTATTATTTGTCATCCCTTATTTATCGGCGTCGTATTTATTATTTTGTACATATCAAATATTTCACGGCAATAAAATCATTTTGAAAAACAGGAAGGAAACAGGAAAGCTGGGAGTTCTGCATGTTAACAGCCCATAGAGTAAGAACGTGGGTGGCTGTGTTCTGGGGTGTAGGAAAGTAGTGTGGGTGTGACGAGCTAAAGTGGGGAAGCTTGAATTGCTCCGTCAGCACTCACGTTAACTTCTCTCTTTTTCCCAAGATGCTTCTTGAATGTTTAAGAGAACATTCTTTTTTGTTGTTTTTTGTTGTTGTTGTTGTTTTTCCTGAGGGCAATCATAGGACTCCTTTGCTCCGTGGGCCAGGATATGTGAGACGGATAGAAGCAGGCTATCCTCTCTAAAGATCTTTAATTAATCCCTTTGTATTCACCCACTGCTGGAATTCGAATTGAAGCGGCAAAAGAGCTCAGGCAACACAAGAAGGTTCCTCTTGAAGGTTGCAGTTTTCTCTCCCAAATTTTCCATCAACACTCTTATCTGACTCATCTTGCATAATTTTATTGAAACCTCATTTACTTTGATATCTCTGCCCTTCTTACTTTATACACACTTTAAAAAATTCATATCCTATATATCTGAGAGAATCACTCATGAGAGAAGCAATAAATACATGTTCGTTCTGCCATCTTGAACTGAATCTGTATTTTGCAGGATAAACACACACACAAGAAAAAAATACCAAATAAAAACAGGCATAATCTTTTGAATAATTAGCTTTTTTGAATTATTTCATTTTTCTCTTCACTAGACTGGGGCAAAATTGACTATATAAAGCAGCCTTGTATAGCTATTGCTTTCTATTCTGTAGCTTACCATAAAATAAGAGTTTGTTCTGGATTCTAAAATCGATGAGTCAAATAATTTATTTCTTGATTTTTTTATGAAGAATATCTGTCTAAGGACAGCATGTGAATAAACCTTGATCTTGACTGAGGAGAGTGAGAAAATATATAAACAAGTTTATACAGATACCTAGTAGTTTAAGATTCCTAAATGACCAGAATGGTTTCCAGCTGACAAAGGACATCCCATATTCATTTTTCAGTGACGCACCTACAGTTTGGCTGAGTTTCTCTGGATAAGAGCTTTCAGCAAATCTCACAGTTAAATAAGTTATACCAACTCAAAACTTGGATGAGCACCATGCCCTAAAGAAGAAGTATAATCATGTTATGGTGGACTTGATGTTCTCTTTATTTTTCTAAATTAATTTTAAACCTTTCATTAAAGCATCTTATGTAAAATTGAGGCCTTTGATACTCAGGTTATTCATAGCTGGATAGCTAAATCAAATATTTTAATTCCTTAGCAATTGTGTGACCAATAATACAATGTTTTTCTTTTTAATTTTTCAATTCAAATAGCAATCTTGTAATCACCCAAAGCCCCAGATAGTTTTTTTTAAGAGCAGTGACAACAGAATGGCACAATGCCATGGTATTTATTAAAATGTATATTTTGAGCTGCAAAAACTTCAAGTTCTGAATTCAACTCTGGGATATAAAACCTGAATTCAAAATCAAGTTCTTAACTCAAGTTGAATTACAGGCTCATTGTAACTTTTATAGTTATATCACAGGTTACTTGAGGTTTTTTTTTTTTTTTTGCTTTTTAGGGCTGCACCCGTGGCATATGGAAGTTCCCAGTGTAGGGGTCGAATCAGGACTACAGTTGCCAGCCTACACCACAGCCATAGCAACACAGGTTCCAAGCCACATCTGGGACCTACATCACAGCTCACAGCAACAGCAAATCCTTAACCCAATAAGCAAGGCCAGGTATCGAACCCACATTCTCATGGATACTAGTCAGATTCGTTTCCACTGCACCACAACAGGAACTCCCAAATTCTATTTCAATGTTGTCATCAACACAACAGTTCCTTATAGAGAACACTTACTTATGTGGATTATTGTGAGGATCAAATTAGACAACATATAGAAAGTAGTTGGCAAACTTGATAAATGCTGTGTATGTAATATGCTATATTGCTTGATAAACGCTTACTCCAATGGAAAATCCTGGATTGTCTACACAGTATGAAATTTGCTTGCATAATTAAATGGTAACTAACACAAGGATGATACCCCGTAGTAGTTCTTGGTTTTCTCTAACACTTCAAAGTTTATATAGTACTTTTACATTCATGTGATCTTCCCATTCTTTTTCAATGCTTCCTGCATCTACCAGGGGTCCTCAATATTTCTCCTCTCACCATAACCAAGTAATAACAATGACTATGTGGGTTAATTTATCTTTAATGCCTTCTTATAACTTCTATCACCTCTAAATTTTATGATACAGTTTCAGAATACATAAGGTTATACCATTTGAATTCTTGTGAAGGTACCTGCAGAAGTCCAAATAAATCCAATGAAGTGGGCAACTGCATTCATTTTCCATGTATACAGTAACAAATTAACACAGACTTACTAATTTAAAAACCATGAATTTACTATCTCAGTTCTTTAGGTCAATGTTTCAAAAGGGTCTCACTAGTCTCAAACAAGGTTTACACAGGGCTACTTCCATTGCTGGAGGCTCTGGAATCCACTTCCAAGTTCATGCGCATTGTTGGGAGAATTTAGTTCCATGCGGCTGCAGGACTGAGGTCCCTGTTTCCTTGCCTATTCTAGAGCCTGTCTGAGTCCTTGGCTCACAGCCCCTACAATCTTCAAAACCAACAACAGTGGGTTGTGTCTTTCTCATACTTCATCTCTCCTATCTTCTATTCTTCACCATATCTCTCTCTGATTCTTCTGTCTCTTCTTTCATTTTTCAAGGCCCATGTGATAATTCAAGAGAATCTCTTTATTTTAAAGTCATTTTATTAGAATCTTAATTCTATCTGCAAAGTCTCTTTTACTATATATATCATAACATTTTCACAAGCATTTAACACAAGTAGATGAAGATTACAGCTTATGTTAGCCAAAAATGAGACAGCCTAATAACCATTTAGAAGACAGGAAAATATTTAAAAAATTTTTAATATCCTATGAAATATTCACATGAACACTGTAATGTATTCTGATTTTAAGGAAGCTATTTGTTCAAGAAAATTTTAAATATGGCAATTTGAAAGGCCAACCAATGTAATTCTGTTATTCCTGAGATATATTAAAACAAAACTTTTCAATATAGTATATACCTAGACTATTCATTCTTTGTGGTCTACCTTTTCACCTCTTTCATTACATTCTGGATAATTTATTTTTATTTTCAGCTTCTTTGTTTGTTCGTTAATGTGACTTGACTCAAACTCTGATAGAATCAAAAGATGTCTTAGACCTTATTTTTATTTTCAAATAATATGTCAATTAGTTGTCTCTCAAAGAAGAAAGAGTCCTTTCTGCCATCTTAATCCTTCTGTTAATCACTTCTTCATGACATAGGAAACCAAGCTCCACAGACTGTGATGAGAAGATAGTAAAATCAAATCTGAAATCATTAATCAAATGAACATTGAAGACTTGCTCAGCAAAATTTCAGATGATATCATTGATAGTCTAAATTATGTTTATAAAAAGAGATTCATGATTTTCATGATTCAGTGAGACATTTGTAAATGCCTTCAAAATGAGGTAAATAAAATTTCAAAGCACTTGATTATGTTTTTTCTTTGTAAAATAGCTCCCATAAACTTACCTCTATTATGGGTAAAGATTCAATAGTAGAATAGCTATATTTTCATAATTGAATTCTGAAGGTGCTCCTTGGTATCTATATAAACTAAGAAGTTTTATATTCTGTTTTATGTATTAGATTACTCATATCTGCCTCTTTAGAATACGGTGAAACACAGAAAACAAAAGTCCAGAATAGCCAAAGCAATCTTGAGGAAGAAGAACAGAACTGGAGGGATCATGCTCCCTGAATTTAGACGATACTACAAAGCTACAATGGTACAATACTGGTGCAAAACATGCACATAGATCAATGAAGCAGAACAGAGAGTCCAGAAATAAATGTTACATAGTTATACTTATGGTCACTCAATCTAGCTTAGGAGGCAATAACGGACAATGTAGAAAAGACAGGCTCTTCAATAAGCCGTGCTGGAAAAACTGAGCAGCTACAAGCAAAAGAAAGAAATTAGAATATTTTCTCACACCATACACAAAATAAATTCAGAATAGATTAAAGATTTAAATGTTGAGACTAATACTATAAAACTCTAGAGGAAAAGAGAGGCAGAACACTTTTTGACGTAAATTAGACCAATATTTTTTTGGATCTGTCTCCTAGAATAATGGAAATAAAAGCAAAAATAAATGGGACCTAATTAAATTTAAAAGCTTGTGTACAGCAAAGGAGACCATAAACAAAACAAAAAGACAACATAACAAATTGGGAAAAATATTTGCAAGTGATGTTACCAACAAGGGATTAATTTCCAAACTATACAAACAGCTCATACAGCTCAATATTATAAAACAAAATAACCCAATCAAAAATGGGCAGAAGATCTAAATAGATATTTCTCCAAAGAAGATATACAGATGGACAGATGGCCCACAGGCACATGAAAAGATGCTCAACACTGCTGATTATCAGAGAAATGAAAATCAATACTACAGTAAGGTATCACCTCACACTTGTCAGAATGGCTATCATCAAAATGACCACTGAGAGTCCCCACTGTGGTGCAGTGGGTTAAGGATTCAGCACCGCTGCAGCCCCCATATTGCTGCAGCTGTGGTGTAGTTTGCAGTGGTGGCTCCAATTCAGTCTCTACCCAGGAACTTCCACATGCTCTGGATGTGGAAAAAAAAAAATCACAGGTGACAGATGTTGATAAGGATGCGGAGAAAACAGACCCTTGTAGTCCGTGTGTATGTAAATTGGTCCAGTGCAGCCAATATGGAAAACAGCATGGGGGTTTCTCAAAAAACTAAAAATACAACTCTCATATGATCCAACAATTCCTCTACTGGGCATATAACCAAAATACAAACAAACAAAAAACACTAATTAAAAAGATAATGCACCCCAGCGTTCAGAGCAGCATTATCTACAACAGTCAAGAAACAGAAACAACTTAAATGTCCATTCACAGGTGACTATATAAAGAAAATGAAAGATGCATATATATATAATTAATTTTTTTTAATTACAAATATAAAATGGTCCATCATATTCAAGGAACTGCTAAGACTTTAAGTTCTACATAGCATATCATTTAAGAACATCACAAAGCTTCACTGAACCCAAAATTAAGGTTAGGATGAATAATGACAAACCAGAGACTCATCAGCCTCTCATTCTACTTTTAGGCTTAATTCTTTTTTCCTGTAGTTCAGATTTCTTCATATGAGAAACATAGTCAATAAAAATTTGCAAAATTTAAATCTTTACTGCTTTAGCCAACTGGACAGAGCATGCCTAAATTGTCTAGGTCCTAAAACAAAAATATTAGAAAATATTAATTTGATTGCTTAGCTTGGAACAGATGGCAAATTTGGACCACACAACTATGACCTAATGACCAGACCTCAGAGTACAAACTTGCTGATCATCCAGAACCAGGTGTGCGTGAGTATGTGCATGTAGTGGTAGGTAAAGGTGGCATAGATCCCAGAGGAAAGGAGAATGAATGATGGGTAGGACATCCATATCTGTCCATTACAATATGAATATGACTATTTCTCCAAAATAACAAACGGGTATAGCGTCACTCATTTCCACAGAAGACACAGAGTGTTTGATTTTTTGCTTTCTGTGTTTTTAAAAGAGTAGGTTTTTAGAGGCGTGAAGCTTGTAGATGAATGTTCTTGGAAAGTCATAAAGGAGGGAAAAAGAGAAGAGCAGCAGGATATGGCATGGAAAATCAAAGAGAATGGGGGAGAAAAGGAGAAGAGAAGCCGAAAGCAAAGGGAAGAGGGACAAGTACAAAGTATAAAAATAAAAAGTATAAAGAAACCAGTAACTGTGATTGGAGCTTTTGAAACAATTTGGACATTTCGCTTCAGTGTAAGTAGGAGAGGACACAGGGAATTTTTATGTTACACATCTTTCTGACAGAGGAGTGAGTTCTTGAGAGTTCAGGGTAACCACCACTCTCTTCTAATTGACTATTAATAGGAATTTCATAGTACGTGTTTTGTTTTTTGTTTTTTTTTTCTTTTTAAGGCTGCACCTTTGGCATATGGAAGTTCCAGGGCTAGGGGTCAAATTGGAGCTGCAGCTGCAGGCCTATGCCACAGCCACAGCAACACAGAATCTGAGCCGCATGTGCAACCTACACCACAGTTTATGGTAACGCTGATCCTTAACCCACTGAGTAAGGCCAGGGATCGAACCCACATCCTCATGGACACTATGCTGGGTTCTTAGCCCACTGAATGGGAATTCCTAATAATACAATTTCAATTGCAGAGGTGGCATGGCTTCTTGTGACAAACAGGTTTATTTTTTCACCTTAAACCACCCTTAAAATGTCTGATTTCATTTTTTATTACCTAAACTATCATCATGGATTGCCCTCCTTAAGTCTTTCTACCTATTCAATTGTTCTCACCCTTAAGGTCCTATTCATAATTAATAACACAGGTTTTATCACCTCAGAATTCCTCATTCTTATGTCTACCAAATGAATATTGTGTTACTTTCAGTATAGTTGTGGCTTCTGGAAGACAATGTTTCAGCTTCTGCATATTCACTATTATACCATTACTTACAAGAAAATTGTGTGCTTATTTATTGAACATAGGCACTACAACTTAATTAAAATTGCAATTACAATATTATTGAATTTGATCTCATGCTACAAATTAAATAAAATTATAATAGGAATTGGTAGTTCTCTGCTGTTCCTTTGTAATTCTACATAACAGAAGCACAAGTTTTCAATGTAATAATGGCAGAGATACTTTAAGGTAATGATATTGCACTGTTGGTTTAATTTGAGAAATAAGAATACATAATGCTTTCTGGGACTTGTTAACCTAACAAAAATATGAGGAAAATTCAAAATAGTCTTTGAGGGATTAAAAATGGTTTGGTTTTTTTTTGAGTTTATAGTCTCTGCATGTGTTTTTTTTTTTAATTTTAGCTTTACTAAATATATGAGGAATTCAACGACTGAAACATTCTTCTCTTCCCTGTCGCAAAGGATTTTAATATAACTACCAGGTTTCATACTAGCCATTTTTCCTATGCATTATTTCATAATGTGAAAGATTAATTGCAAAAGTGAAAAAAAAAAACAGTTTGTTTAAAGATTTACAGAGGTAACGGGATAAAAAGAAAATGAAAGGTGTATGGTTTTATATTGTTATAGAACTTTAATTAGGGACAAATAGATACATCTGTTTCTCCTTAAGAATTTACAAGTGCTCCTTGAAATTAAATTGATACAACTGCTAAACAGTGTAAGTCCAGAAGCAGAACTTTAAGGATAGCTAGCCATAAAGGATGAGAATGTTATCTACTCACAGTGTTTTAATAGTGAAAATCAGACAAACCAACTGAATTTTTAAAAGATTTGTCTTGGTAAGCTTATGGAAAAACTACAAATACTGCTTGCCACTACAGCTTATCAGTAATAAAAACAAATACTAATTTTAAAACAAAATCAAAGAATAAACTATCTACTTGATTAAAATTACTTCTGAGGCAATATCAGCACATATTTAATACTATTTCTGATAACCCTATTAAAATGTTAACACATTTAAAGAGCCCAGTATCACAATTATTTTATATTCAGATTTATGAACTATTACTGAGTACATACATACTTGTCAGTAGATATAAGTTCATCCCAATAAATTGTCTAAGTTTTATCTTTGTGTTAGTCTTTTGTTGTTATAACATGAAAGATCAATTATGAGAAACTATAGATGGTGATTAAAACTTTCATTTAAGGCCCTGAAAATATGAGAAAAAATAATTCATAAGATATATAATTTTAGATAGCAAACAATAAGAATTTATGTAGGAAAATAAACTTGGTAACATTTCAATTCACTTGGATATTATAATAGCATCAGTTGGTAGTATATTTCATTTTGTTTTTTTCCTTGCTTTGCTTGTTTTTTTGTTTTTGTTTGTTTGTTTGTTTTTTGGCTTTTTCTTCTTTAGGTAACCTTTGAATAAATTGCTTTTTATTTATTTACAATTACAGTCATTATTACTTAAATTCCTCTAAATGCTCCAAATTTGGCCAGTGAGAGACTTTATATTTTATTTTATTTAACTTTATTTCATTTTAGGGTTGCACCTGTAGCATATGGAAGTTTCCAGGCTAGGGGTCAAATCAAAGCTGCAGCCACTGGACTATGCCACAGCCACAGCAACAAAGGATCTGAGCCGCATCTGCGACCTACACCACAGTTCACAGTAACACTGGATCCTTAACCTGCTGAGCAAGGCCTGGAATTGAACCTTCATCCTCATGGATACTGGCTGGGTTACCACTGAGCCACTACAGGAACGCTTGTGAAAGCCGCTTTAGATGGGCTACTATGTCCTTTTAACAGGACTCTATTAGTTTTTGAAAAATTTCTCCTTACTGGCCCAAGTATTCTTAGCTCCCTTTGTGTATTCTTTGCCCAAGACCTAGAATCAGTGATTCCTCAAGGATAACTGGAGAATACACAATATGCGTGTGCACATTACACACACACACACACAATCTGTTTCTGATTTTCCAAAATGTCAATGCTATTTGTAAAAAAAATGGGAGGAAAGACTGTTACTCTCATTGTTCTGCCTGGTTTTCAGGAGAATAATGAGAAGATTACACAACAATCTGCCAGTAGGATCCTGAAAGAAACCTGGAAGTTTACAGTCAAATGAGATGTCAAATGTGAAACCATTGAGAAAGCAAAAGACTAGAATGTATAGGTACTGTATAGGTCAAAGGAATATATTTTGGAGGCAATGAAAACCCAAAAGCACCCCCATATCAGGAAGGAAAGCAAAACAGACTGCTAAAGAGAATGGTAGGAAGGAGGGAAGATAAGATAAATCAGACAGATCTACATCTGTAAGGCAGCAGTACCAAGAAGATCTGGAATCTGAAGCTAATTCTTTTCCTAAAAAAATCTTATTTGCATGCCTCCTGCTGCATTAAAGTCACATCTTTGGGTTTGAGAGCCATCATATAAATAACAGAAAAATAAGAATCCAGACAAAAGAAGTAAAATTAAAAATTTGCAGTCTTTGAAGTCTCTTCAAAAGGCATTAGCTAATTCAAAAGTATATCAATTAACTGTCTGAACAAAATTCAACACTGTCTGTAGGAAAGCTGCAAAATCCAGACACTCGACAACATATATGCACAATGTCCAAGAGCTCATCAAAAAACTATATAAGATGAGGAAGTAGAATAATGTGACCTATAACTAGGAGGAAAATCAATTGATGTAAATAGACTCAAAAATGGTAAAGAAGATATAATTAGTAGTCAAATACCTTAAAAGAACTATTTTAACATATTTAACCACTTAGAAAAAAAAGCATAAACAAAAGGAAAAGAGACTTGGAGACTAAATATAGAACTTCCAGAGCCAAAAAACATGTAGAATAAAATATCACTGGTGAGGCTTTCAGAAAATTAGAAAATGATGAAAAAAACATTAGCGAAGCTGAAGACAGGAAACAGAACTACCAGAGCTGAAGCATAAAGGAAACAGACTTGAAAAATTAAACAGATGCTCACTGTCCTGTGGCATAATGTCAAGCAATTTAACATGTATCATCAGAGACATCTGTAAAGGACAAATAGGAAAGAAGTTAGGGGAACAAAGATAAAAAATAACACAAATTTCTTATTAAAATGCAATTCAAAAGACAACGTAACAACATCTTTAAAGTACTGAAGGAAAAAAAAAAGACTGTCAACCTAGGTGCTGTTTGCAACAAAGCATCCATGAAAAAGAAAGATGAAATATTCATATTTTCAGATAAGCAAAAGCTGAGTAGATTTTGAACCATCGGACCAGCACTAAATGAAGTGCTAACAAAAATTACTCAGGCTGAATATAGTTTCCAAAATGGTAAGAATGTGGATGAATAATACTATTCTATAGCTAACAGAATAAGTATTTTCCATATACCATAATAATGGCAGTTTACTGTTTAAAGCAAAATTAATAACACTATGTTTGCAGTTTATAACTTCTATAGAAAAAATTCATGACAATAATAACACAAAGACAAGAACGGGAAAGTGGAAGTACACCCTACTAGATTATTTAATTATATATAATACTATAATACCTTTCAAAGGTAGATGGTCATGGAGTTCCTGCTGTGGCACAGTGGGTTAAGGATCCTATGTTGTCTCTGCAGCAGCTCAGTTTGTTGCTAAGGCACAGGTTTGAACCCCAGCCCAGCACAGTGGGTTAAAGATACTGCATTGCCACAGCTGTGGCATAGGTCACAACTGTGGCTCAGACTCAGTCCCTGGCCTGGGAACTTCTCTATGCCATGAGTGCAGGAAAAAAAAAAAAAAAAAAAAAAAAGAGTAGATGGCCATATTTTAAGGATACACACACACACACACACACACATGGTCCTACACATATATATACTCCTACTATCTACTATATACATACTTCTCTTCATAAAGCAGAGACATGTAGCTAATAAGTCAATAGAGGGGTTGTTCTGCGTTCTTTTTAATTTTTATGTTTCTTCTACTTAGAATGAACTTTTCTGCTGTTTTCTCTTTTTTCCACCACTTCTGTACTTCTGTACTTTGGAATTTTCCATTATTACATGTGAAATACTTTATCTATCATGTCCCCAATTCCCAGTTATGTGGCTAACCACACAAAAATAGGCGCTCGGGGATGTGACAGTGAACAAGTGAAAAAGAGTTGTTCTCAAAAAGCTTGTATTGGAAGCTCCCTTGTAGCACAGTAGTTTAAGGGTCCAGCATTGTCTCAACTGTGGCACAGGTCACAACTGCGGTGTGGGTTCGATCTCTAGCAGGGGAAGTGAACTTCCAAATGCCCTGGGAGCCGCCAAAAAAAAAAAAAAAAAGGCTTATTCTATGAAAAAAGACAAATATTGAAAGCATATCAAATGCATGATAAGTAGCGCTAAAGGGATTGGTAATACAACTAGTTCTTACTCATCTTTTGCCTAGTCCATTTTGAATCAAAGAAAGAACTCTATAATTACTGAGTAAAGGAATATAGTTATGATTTAAATGCTGTTCTCTGATAATGTTTCTCTGATTTCACCAGAAAATGTAAGCTTCAACTCTTTGCTCATGTCACTTCTTAATCATATTAATTATAATCGATCTGCTTAAAAAACTGTGGGCTACATGAGGGCAAGTTCAGTACATTTTCTATCAATAATTTGAATATTTCCAAATTAATAGAACTTTTGAGGTCACCCTTTATTAGTGTTTGAACTGCTTTGACTGATTTTTTAAATGGACAACCACCCTTGTATCATTGAAATAAATTGCACACATTCATGATGTATTTTGCTTTCAATATACTGTTCCACTATGAGTTAGGAATTTTTTCCCCTATTTTATATGCAAAGGAAGACTTTGTGTAAGATTGGGGTTATTTCTTGCTTAAATATTTGGACGAATTCTCTGGAGAAGACATCTGGACCTGGAATTTCCTTTCAGGAATTTTTTAAAATAAAACTTTCAGCTACTTGAATAGATATGAGATTAACCGTATTTCTTATTTCATATTCTAAAACTTAAAAAAAATTATTTAAAAAATGTGTCCCTTTTGCTTAAATTGTAAAATTTATTGTCATTAAGTTGTTCACAGCACCTCCTAATTAGTATTTTAATGACTGTGGAAACTGTTTTGACGTTACCTTTCTATTTCTAATCTTGAAAATATGTGCCTTTCCCTTCGTCTTGATCAGTCTTGCGAAGTGAAGTTTAGCACTTGCCATCAGCGGAGTAAAACGTGAGCCACTACCACTGCCAACCCAAAGCAACCCCTGAGCAGAGCTCACAGGATGGAGACCAGGAGTGAAGCACTCTGCGGTCTGGGAAAAACTGGAAGAACCGCTCTTCAGAGAGTTAGCTATTTTTAGGAGAAGATTTTAGGAGCCCAATTCTTGCATCTCCTCATATCTAGAAAAACACTCAAATCCACCAATGATGATGATGTCTGAGGCTAGTAGGAACTTTCAGCAGCAACCCTCTGTAAAATGTGTGCCTGGCTACAGGTACCTCCCCCTCACCTTCAGGACTGAGATCTTGGTACTCCCCCTTTGCTCTCTGGGCTGTAGTTAGGTGGACGAAACAAAAGATGTGACAGTCATCTGTGAGAACAGCCACTCCCAAGGGTTGGCCAGTGAGCCCTGAGGGAACTCAGGAAATGAACAAGAAGACTGGCCCTTGGCTGAGGTGCATATCAAAAGCAAAGGAGGGATTTCAAGAAGCCCAAACCTTTCCATCTTCTGTAAATCTGGTTTTCCATAAATCTTCTGTTCCTACTACCTTTCCTTTGTTGCAAAACTCATATATCCTAGCTCTTCACTTCACCTCCTTGGAGGGGTTTCTCCCTGGTCTTAAGTCCTAATTTCACCCCAAATGAAAGTTAACGCTCAACTTCCAGGTTGTGCATTTCTTTAAGTCGATGGTCTTAAAGAGTTTATAAAGTTAAGAATCATTTCAAAGAACATAATTCAGGCTTGGATATATACTTTATTAGACATTCATTCTTCATGCCACTGATTTCTGCTCTACCTTTATTATTACTTTCTTCTATTTCCTTTGCATTTGATTTACTGGGCTTTTTCTAGCTTTTGAGAATAGAATTTTATCATTGGTTTTTCTCCTTTTTTTCCCCTAATATGTGCATTTGGTTCTTGTAAAGGTTTTAGCTGTGTGCTGTAACTGCGATATATATCTTTGTTACCATTAGGCTCAAAATATTTTCTAATTCATTGTAATTCCTTTTGGGGGGTGCCCATCCAGGGTATATGGAATTTCCTGGGTCTGGCTCACAACTGCAGAAACCCTGAATCCTTAACCTGTTGCACCACAAGGGAACTTCCCGTTGTAATTTGTTTTGACCCATGGATTATTTATATATAAGTGCATTGCTTAATCTTCATGAAGTTGGGCACTCTGTTATTGATTTCGAGTTCATTCCACTAAGGTCATAGAATATATTGCAAACTCTTGGGACTTTTGTTACACTTCAGATTACAGTCAATTTTGGTAAAAGTCACATATGCATTTGAAAATAATATAGTCTTTGTCATTGGTGAATCCATTTTCTAAACATGTCAGTTAGGTCAGTTTATAAGTTGTGTTTTTTAGATTTTGTCTTTTTATTCTGTCTTTTATTCTGATGATAACTGTGTCTATTTCTGCTTTGAATAATGTCAATTTGTGTTTTCCTTATTTAGAACTATGTAACTTGGCAGTATAGATTTAGAATTATTATATTTTCCTGATGGATTGATGGCTTAATAAATAAAAACAAACTCTCATAAAATCTGCAGTGAATTCATTTTAACAGTTGCTTTGTATGACAGCAATATATCTATATGAGCCTAGTGGTTAGGTTTGAATAGTAAATTTTCTCTTCTTACTTCCACTTTTTGCTTCCCCCCCCCCCCCGGGTGTGGAGTTGTAGTTTGATCTGAATTACCTTTTGGCATTTTAAAGATCTCATTTCACTGTTATATGGCTTCTATCTTTAGGGTTGAGAAGTATTATTGTTCCTTTGAAAATTACTGCCCCCTCCTTTGGCCAGTTTGAAGAGTATTTGTCTCTAGTTTTTGACAATTTTATTATAATGTGTTTTATATACACTAAGCTTCTTGAATCTGTTGGCTGATATCTTCATTTTTGTATAATTTTTAGCATTGTTTCAAATATTACATTTGTGACATTTTTTTCTTTCCTCTCCTTCTGGGACTCTAGTAACATATATGTTAGGGATTTACAAACACACGTATGGTCGACTGTGCCCTACCTGTGTCTTATAATCTCTTTTTTTCTCCATTCTTTTCATTTTTGTTTTCCTACCCTATAGAGTAGCTTTTCTATTGAACTGTCCTTTTATTTACTGACATGATTTTTGCTGTTTCCGGTCTGCTGTTCATCTCAATTAATGAGTCATAATTTTAGACACTGTAACTTTCTAATTTGAACGTTCATCTAATTTTTTTAAAGATTGCATTTTATTGTTGAAATTCTGTATCTTTTCAGACTTTTTCCCCTCTATTTTGTTTAACATATTTATAAAAGTTATTTTAAAGTCCCTACATGCTATTCCTAATTTTTTTTTTTTTTTTTGTCTTTTTGCCTTTTCTAGGGCCGCTCCCGAGGTATATGGAGGTTCCCAGACTAGGGGTTGAATTGGAGCTATGGCCGCCAGCCTACACCAGAGCCACAGCAACCTGGGATGCAAGCCGCATCTGAGACCTACACCACAGCTCATGGCAACGCCAGATCGTTAACCCACTGAGCAAGGGCAGGGACCAAACCCGCAACCTCATGGTTCCTAGTCGGATTCGTTAACCACTGCACCACAACGGGAACTCCTATTTCTAATATTTTAATCATAAGAGTCTGTTTCTATTATCTCTGTTTTTCCTTGGCATGCCTTGTAACTTTTTTTTTTTTTTTTTTTTTTTTTTTGTCTTTTGTCTTTTTTCTGTTGTTGCTATTTCTTGGGCCGCTCCCGCGGCATATGGAGGTTCCCAGGCTAGGGGTCGAATCAGAGCTGTAGCCGCCAACCTACGCCAGAGCCACAGCAACGCGGGATCCGAGCCGCGTCTGCAACCTACACCACAGCTCACAGCAACGCCGGATCATTAACCACTGAGCAAGGGCAGGGACCGAACCCGCAACCTCATGGTTCCTAGTCGGATTCGTCAACCACTGCACCACAACGGGAACTCCTATTTCTAATATTTTAATCATAAGAGTCTGTTTCTATTATCTCTGTTTTTCCTTGGCATGCCTTGTAACTTTGATTGGATACCAGGAATAGTGCATTCAGAGCCTAGAGGTTCCATGTGATGTTATTATCTTCCATCAAACAGGGTTCACTTTTTCTTCTACTGTGCAGATAAATTGAGAGATAGGCTGCTATTGAGCTAAGTTGAGACCAGGCTACAGCTTTTCTAAAACGAAGTATACCTTTAGATGATGCTTTTTAGATGATACCCTTTTTGCTGTTAACAGGTGTTTTCAGTAGGTTCCTGGATCCTAATACATCTTTTGTCTCCTGAGCACGCTTAGACTACAGGTCATTCCACATGGCTTTGCAGAAGTCTTCAGCTCCTCTGATGTCCTACGACCATGCTTCAGAACTGGACAACTGTCAGCCAAGGGAAACCAGCTGTTCACGGATTCTACTCACATCTCCTGTTTCGTCACCCAAATTCCATACAACTAGCCAAAAGCTCAGTTGGTTTCTCTATTCTAGTGGAATACATCTCTCCAAGCCCAGATGCTTAATTATCACAATTGGCAAACACCCACAAGGGAAAAGAGTTATAGATTATCATGTAGTCTTTAAATGGAACTCTCAGATATATTTAGATAGGTAATTTTTTTTTTTTTTTTTTTTTTTTGTATTTTAAGCCTTTCAAAGTTTTCTTAGTGGGAGTAATTTTCTGCTACAAAGAATCTCATCCTTCCTAAAAACTTAATTTAAAAAAAAAAATCACTTAAACTCCACTTCAACAAAACTTCAACGAAACTTAAATAGCCTATTGGAGGAAAATTTAAATAGCCTTACTAATATTTCTACAGATCCCTAGATGTGGGAGGGGTGTTGCTTTCATTCTTTTATGTCTACAAATTCCTGTTCTCTAGGTTTAATTTCTTCTTTTGTGGTTGTTGCTTTTTAGGGCTGCACCCACAGCATGTGGAAGTTCCCAAGCTAGGGCTCGAATTGGAGCTACAATTGCCAGCCTATGCCATAGCCACAGCAACCCGGGATCTGAGCTGCATCTGTGATCTACATCACAGCCCATGGCAACGCCAGATCCTTAACCCACTGAGAAAAGCCAGGGATTGAACCGGCATCCTCATGGTTCCTAGTCGTGTTTGTTAACCACTGAGCCATGAAGGGAACTCCTAGGTTCAATTTCTGTCTTCTGTTTTTAGCTGCCCATGAGCCTATGCGCTATTTCCTCTGGTTGATTTTTGCCCCACAACCCTAAAAAACTTACAAAACACAAAAACTGGAGTTCCCACAGTGGCGCAGTGGGTAACGAATCCGACTAGGAACGTTGAGGTTGCGGGTTCGGTCCCTGCCCTTGCTCAGTGGGTTAACGATCCGGCGTTGCCGTGAGCTGTGGTGTAGGTTGCAGATGCGGCTCGGATCCCGCGTTGCTGTGGCTCTGGTGTAGGTTGGTGGCTACAGCTCCGACTCGACCCCTAGCCTGGGAACCTCCATATGCTGCAGGAGCGGCACAAAGAAATAGCAAAAAGACAAAAAAAACAAAAAACAAAAAACAAAAAAAAAAACACGAAAACTATTTTTTTCTCTATCAAAGCCTCGTTAACAAAGCTGATATATTAATAGACAGTTTACTGATTTTTCAGGCATAATAAGATAAAATATTGATATTCAATTTATTCTATTAGGTAAAATAATATATTTTCAATATCCCTCCTCATAGACTAACTGAATACCCCTTAGTCAAAGGATCAATAATACACTAAAGAAAAAAATAAGTTTTCTCATCACTTTCTTTGAACAATTGTTCACATAGAAGCCAATATTTAAAATAGTACTATTTGAGATACCTGTATATTTAGTGGAAAGAAGAGTAATTAATATGTAAGTATAAAGCCTCGACCTAAGACATGATGCTGGGTGATATTTATAAGGGATAAATCATATATTTTTCTCAAATATAGTTTTTACCTACCAAACAGTGGTATTTATTTATTTTTTCTATAGCTAATGATCTTTAAATTGCAAAAACTGGGTAATGAGATATTTACACAAATTAATTTTTCTGGGCCACATATATGAAGGAATTATTTGAATGGTGGCATTATTTGAAGTCAGAGGGTATGTGCTGAGTTCTGATTCTGCAATTCATTAGCTATATCACCTTAGGTAACAAAGAATACTGACTAGTTCTTTTTGAATCTGTTTCCTCAAAATGAGGATAAGGAAAAACCATCTACCCTGCAGGGTTGTTATGAGGCATAAATGCACAAGCATTCAATCATTCATCTTTCATTTAGTTCTTATACTGAGCCTTGCATTGAATGTTGTGAAAAGAGATGTAAAGGATATATTTCTTGGTCTGAAAGTGTTCAGTGTCTAGTGAGGAAAGTAGAGATGCAGATACTGTTTAGAAAAAATGTGATAAATGCCAAGGCAGAATCAACTTTAGGGTATAATAGAAATCAAGAGAAGAGCTAGATTCAGCCTGGAGGGAAGAGGAAAGAAATAAATTGAGATGGAAAGCCAAAACATGAGTTGGGAAGATATTCAAGACAGAAGAGCTGTTTGTATAAAGAATTGCTGTGATGGAGTACATGGTATTTTGGAAAAGTTAAAAGTAAAGTGATATTTTAGTCTTTCTCTGTCTGACTTACTTCACTTAGTATGATAATTTCTATGTACTACTACATATAAAATAGATAAGTAACGAGGGCCTACTGTGTAGCATAGGGAAATCTACTCAGTATTCTGTAATAACCTATATGGGAAAAGAATCAGAAAAAGAATAGATACATGTATGTGTATATCTGATTCACTTTGCTGTATACCTGAAACTAAAATGACATTGTAAGTCAACTATATTCCAATAAAATTTTTAAAAACAATTTAAAAAAAGAAAGGTTATAAAACTTTATTATTTTCAACTAACAACTACAATAGTTGATTACAGAGAGCAAGGTTGGGTCCAAATGCTAAAAACCTTGTGTGTCGTGCTACAAGACATATTTTTGTCATAGATTCAATAGTAAGCCACCAAAGGATTTTCAGAAGGATCAGATTTGCATTTTGGAAAGATCTATACATTCTTATTAAGTGCTCAATCATGATTATATAAATGATAATCTCTTTACTGAATCTGAATTAATGGACTTGCAAAAGATTAAAGTTAATTAGAAAATGGACTCATGACAGAGCCTCATTAGCCTAAAAACTTGCTAGTCACATTCTGTCATATCTAACTACTAAGGGATCGGACATTAAGCTCTATGAACCATAAAAAGTCAAGGAAGTTTTATGACATCCCTATGGCAAGCTTCAGGACCTATATAAAACTTTAGCATATTTTATCTTCTTTAAAAACTTTCAAAATTTCAAGTTGTGAGCTTCTTCACAAAAATCTCTATCAAGGAGCTACCAATTGATTAGAGGAATATGCACATGTTGGGTGGACCAAGGAGGGTGGGTGAAAAGTAAGTCATACGGTAGGTTCATGGATCTATTCTTTTTGTAATAAGCCTCATCCAGACTATTTTTTTTTTTAATTGTCGGCTTTGTCATCCAAGCCCAAATCAAAAGTCCTACTAAATCAAGATAGATTTTTTGACTTTCTTAACCAGGTCCAGGATCCTTCTTTAAGCTAAAATTACTTTTACAAGATCTGTGCTATACACAATAATATTGATTATTAGCTGGTACATCAAAATCTTGTCAAAGTCGACTGATGATTTTGAATATTTTTAATATGTTTTGAATATTTTCCAGGTCTCAACCTAAAAATGACAGTCTGTAAGCTCAACATTTTTAAGAAGTTCATTTACAAAGAGAAAAAAAAAAAAAAAACGTGTTACTGTTACTTCCTTCTTGCATAGAGTTGGGGTTGTATTGCAGTATCTTCAATTTATACTCAAAGGCAATAGCTAAGGACTATAGAAATATATGGTATGAAGTTTCTGATAAGTAAAAGGATTTAGAGTATTTTAGGGAGAGGAGGATTTTCTATGTTAAGAATAATTGGGTTTATTATTGTCATTGGTAAATAAATGAAAAATAACTATTTTGAAATTTAAAAAAAAAAAAGAATATATACCTCTAATCACAGACTGGCTCTAATCTGGTTTTCTAAAGTTTATTTGCTAAAATTAACATTTATAGAATTAAGAGCCCTAGCCTTAATATCTTGTATCTTAATATTAAGATACTTAATATTTAATATTTAATATTAAGGTACTTAATATTAAGCCCTGTCTTAATATCTTCCGACATTAGTTTTTTCAGCAGCCACCACCCCCACCTCAAATTATCTTGTTCTTGATCTATTAGACACATTTTTTTAAACTTTCACCAAATAACTGTTTGCTGTTCTGGTTTGTATATTTGTTTTTGGTTAAATATTTTGGTTGCAAAAAGGCCTTTGTTCTAAAACAAATTATACAAACCTTTGGGTCATAGTGTATAATAAGCAAACATGGTAAATAATTTCAAACAAACATGTCGAAACTATTAGAAAGTAAATAAGAAATGCAAGGTGCCATAATTTTTTAAAAAGTGGATTTCAATATTTTCTACCTTACAAGGCAGAATTTGATTAAAGTACGGAAACTGCCTTCATTCTTTTTATTATTTGTAGTAAAACGAATGCATTGAGCTCATGTTCATAGTAACCAGACTTTCTGCTCCTCCTTTTTCAAGCTCAAACTCAATTAAAAGATTATAAATCTTAAGCTGTGAACACAATTTGCAAAGACCACTAAGGTAGCAAGTAAAATCCATAAAAGGAAGACTTCTACCTTCTCTATGGAAATATTTGTCTTACAACATGACATACTGGGTTGTCTTTGTTTGAAGATCCCAAACACAAACTTTCAGCACTGCATATAAAGGGCCATTTGATTTGATTCCAAAACCTAAGGCAGAACTTACAAAAGATAACAAGCAGAAAAACAATTTTTTTTTTTTGCAAAGAGGCTAAAAATGTCTATAACCCTGTTTAAGTGACCGGGAAAGAAATGGGGTTTTTGTTTGTTTGTTTCATTTTAGAATAGTCAGTATACCCTCTTTTGATAAAACATTTCCAGTTGACAGTGAGTCAGTAGTCAGGAACATTATGTTCAGATGAAAGAATGTTCATCAGGCTGTTTTTGTTTGTTTTTGGCAACTTCTGTGGTGTGAGAAGTTCCTAGGCCAGGATTTTATAATCCATGCCACAACAGCGACCCAAGCCACCACAGAGACAGTTCTGGATCCTTACCCCACTGCCTCACAATGGAATGCCATCTTTTTTTCCTTTTAATGGCAAAATACACTTAATATAAAATTTACCATTTTCACATTTAAATATACAATTCAATGGCATTAAGGGCAATCACAATATTGTCCAACTATCTCTATTCTTCTTTTCTAGAACTTTTCCCTCATCCCAACAGAAACTCCGTATCCATTAAGCAATCGCTCTCTTCTCCTCGCCCCCCACCGCAGGCCTAACTACCCTCTATTAATAATTGAATTTATGCGTTTGCCTATTGTAGGTACTTCATGTAAGTACTCACATATCTGTCCCTGTTTTGTCTGTCTTATTTCACTTATCATACTATCTTCAAGGTTCACAGATGTAGCATTTATCAGATTTTCATCATTTAACAATGAACAATATTCCATCATATGTATGTACCACATTTATTACACAGTCATCTGTTAATGGACATTTTGGGTTATTTTCATCTTTTGGCTATCATAAATAATGCTGCCATAAACATTGGTATGCAAGTGTCTGTTTGAATCCGTTTTCAATTTTGGGGGGGTACATACCTAGAAATGGAGTTGTTTGATCATGTGGTAATTCTAATTTAACATTTTAATGACCTTCCCTACTATTTCCAAAGTGGCTGCATCAGTTTACATTCTTATCAGCAATGCACCAATTTCTGCACATCCTCACAACATTTGTAACTTTCTATTTTTTTTTTTTTTTGAGAATAGTCATCTTAATGCATGTGCAGTGATATTTCTTAGTACTTGATTTTCCTGTATCTAGTGATTAGTGATGTTGAACATCTTTTTCTTTGTTTATCGACCATTTGTCTATCTTTGGAGAAATACCTATTCAGGTTATTTGCCCATTTTTCAGTCAGGTTGGGTTTTGTTGTCATTCTTGTTAAGTTGTATGAGTTCTTTTTATATTCTGGATATGAATCTCCTTTCAGGTATGTAATTGTGAAGATTTCTTCCCATTCTATACAGTTTGCCTTTTCCCCCTTTTGATAGTGTTCTTTGAAGGACAAATGGTTTAAATTTTGGTGAAATCCTATTTACTTTTTTTTTTTTTTTGTAATTGTTGCCTATGCTTTTAATGGCATTACTCAAATAGTTTTGTTTAAAGAAAAACACACAGTAGCTTCATACAACACTGTACTGTCAGAATAAGTTCACTTGATGGAATTACTGTAGACTTTAAAAGCTGTAAATAAGCTTTTTTGGAGTTACTGATGGTTATTCAGTTACTCTTAGGTCTTGGCATCTGAGATTCCAGGTCTAGTTTATCCAGTAAGTAGTTAGAAGTATTCCCTAGGAGTGGCTAGGCCTTGCCTCTCACAGGGCCAATCTGGGAGTATTTATCCTAAAACACATTTCAGCATCTAGTTTCAAAAGCTTTAAAAATCAATTTGTAAACTATGAGTCAGTGTTTAGATTATGGTTTATAAACCTAAAAGGCAACTTCCTCATTGCCTTGTAAAGAAATCTGAGGAAGGATTTCTAGTCAATCTTCCTGATTATCTTTGCCTTTTATTGTTTTGAGTAGACTATTTTATAAGCCTAAAGAGGTAGAAAATGATTTGTAGAAAAATGGAAAATTATGCCAATAATTCTTGCACATGGAAATGCAAAATCTCTCTAATGGAGATTCAATTGATTTCCCTTCCCCCCATAGAAAAATAAGTTTACATCTATTAAGAAAATTCATTTTAAGATTTCTATTGGAATGTGAATGTGTCTGCTTTGTGGATTCTCCATAAAACTTGTTAAAACATTTTTTTCCATTTCCTTTGTTAATTAATGAGTTAAATAAAATCTTTGACACATATTTATTTTACAATTTTATGAGACTCATGACTTGGAACATTTATAAAAATATTGTTAGTAAACTGCATTCCACTAAAATAGTTACTTGAAAAAATTTTTAAATTGATTTATAGAAAAGTAAATACATTCTTTAAAAGTCAACTTGTTTTAATATTTTTTCTGTGCCATTTTAAAATGTTTATCCATACAATATACATATTTTAAAGTTCAGGTCACGTCTTCTCAAGATCAGTTTAAAAATTTTGTATTCCCTTTAACTCAGAGCCCATATGAACCAATAATTTATTCACTAATTCATCTTGCATAGCACTGGGATACATTTGTCTTTTTACACCATTTAACTTTTCATATATTAATATCTGTTTTCTCAATGTTAAGTCTATAGTCCCTCAATATTGAGACTTTGTATCATCCACAACATAAGGCTTTATACAGATTAGGAATTTTTTTTTTTTTTTTTGTCTTTTTGCCATTTCTTGGGCCACTCCCGCGGCATGTGGAGGTTCCCAGGCTAGGGGTCTAATCGGAGCTGCAGCCACCAGCCTACGCCAGAGCCACAGCAACGCGGGATCTGAGCCGCGTCTGCAACCTACACCACCGCTCACGGCAACACCGGATCCTTAACCCATTGAACAAGGGCAGGGATCAAACCGGCAACCTCATGGTTCCTAGTCGGATTCGTTAACCACTGCGCCACGACGGGAACTCCGAGATTAGGAATTTAAATACTTAATTTGATTTGCTGATTCAATTATTTCCCACAATGTCTGATAAACCTCATTATCAGGTCATTATCAAATTAACCAAAATTTTTCTATTAATTAACGACATAAATACTTAGAGTTCAAAAAACAGTACTAACACTTTTTTTACTCTCCCCATCGAGATTACAGGGAATCAACCTCAATGGATGACCAAGAATGTCTTCTTGACTTGTTTTTCCTTCATCTAGTTTAGTCCTTTTAAAACTTACCCTTCCTCCAGCTCCATTCCCACAAGGCTTCTAGGTTCTAAACTTGACTATAGATCAGTTTTTCTCAACCTTCTCATTTGCTTCCCAAGAGAAAATTTAAACTCTCATTGAATGTAGTTAAGTAGTAAAGAATAAGCTTTTGTCATGTACGATTGAGTTGGAAGGGCCAAAATATTTTATAACATCTGAATTTTTTCTTCCCCCCAAAGCCAAGTTTTACTTCCTGGGGGCAATTATCACCTCCACGAAGAATGCTTCCTACATATGTTTTTTAAGATTGCTGAAAGTTTTAATTTTAGGAGATGACTTTTTAAAAAGTGGAGTGTTCATGAGGACACAAACCTTTATCAAATGGCTTAAATTTGACACATTATTATGCTAACAAAGCCCTCTCCTCTTTATCTTATTTTTCAAAGACCCTCACCCCAACCTGACAGAGGTGAGGGAGAATGAACATAGGAAAAAATATTATCCTTTCACAATGTCATTTTTATTCTCTCACTACATATTTTAGACATTTCTAAGTGAGTTATTTCTTCATGATGTTCCATTCTCAAAAAACATGCATAATATAGATAGTCCTGTCTTTGCATAGTTCTCTGTGCATGAATGTCAATTACCATGGTTTAGTTAAAAAAAAAAAAAAAAGTCACCCCAAACCATAACTACATAAAGGATAATTCAATTCTGGCTCTTCAGGCCAAGAATCACTATGTAAGTAATAGATGTACATTCTGATTAATGATCAATCATAGAACGTCTTTCAAAACCTATCAATAACTGGTCACTGTATCTCTGTTATTCAGGTCACAGTAAAAGTGTAGCCATGTTGCCTCCTTTTTCCTGGTGATAAACTCATAAGCCATTTTACAAAATGAATAATGAAAAGAGAGAATTGGCCAGTAAAGATGAAAGTACAGCAAAGAAATGGAAAGTGATAATGCTGGAAGTGAAATTCAGATCCAAAGTAAATGGAATGCTAGAAGAAATATCTGACTGAGGGATGGTGACTATCATCACACAGTTCAAGAGACCCTAGAAATGAAGCCAAAGAAACTTAGTGAAGGTCGATGTAGGGACATAATGGAAAAACGTTCTTGTGACAATGTCAAAAACATCAAAGGAAAGCAACTCTAAGATAACATTTAAGGATACTGAGTGTGCAAATTCTCCCCAAATTCAGTAGTTTCACACTTAGAATGGAACACAACAATCTTCCAAGTCACAGAGAGCATCCTCTGTCATGTCATACCAGAAGAAGCAACTGCTGTTCAAAGTACTCTTGATAATCTTTTATAGACATAAAACACTTTAATTCTCATTTTTAAAAAAAATTACAATGCACTAGATACATGCTAGTTTTATTATAGTTTAATTTCCCTATATATTTATCCCAACAGTAAGAAAGTTTTAATGTTTGGACAGAAATATTTAGAAACCATAGAATAACCATATTTTTCCCAATGTTTCCCTATCAATGATTGGAACTGTTTTGCACAGAATTAGCTTTCACGTCATTTTTTCCTTTACACACTCCTCAGCAAAACCAGAGCTGCCCATTCTCAAACTTGATGCCATTCACTCGCCCAGTTCCAATGTTTGATCTCGTAACTTATTTATATTATGTTAAATAAGTCTTATTGATTGCACATGTTAACGGACTCCAGATATTCTTTCAATGATTAATTAGGTACCATCATGCTGATCTCTGAAGGAGATGGAAAAATTACTCGAGGTCTTTTCTGAGTTTTTGTCCCCATTTATTTCCTTTGCATACATATGGACACTAAAATGTGGTTGGTTGCCACCTAGAGTAGAGAGGAATTTTTTCCTTCCTACTTTCTCCTGACCTACTAGTTGATGCTTATTATGATTTGCCCCTCAGGTCATTTCATCCCTTTTCCTGTACTATGGCTAAACTGGGTGACAGAACTTTTAAAATTAAAAATACCAGCTGCAAGAAAAGAAACAAAAGAGAGAGTCAGCTCCTATAAATGCCTAATATGAGTTGAACTTCAAAGTCTCTCCTGTTCTATTATTACCTCTTTTCCAAGTAGAGCTTCCAACCTATTCCTCACCTGAACACTTGTGATAAAATATCTGGCATAATCTGGGATTTGTTTTTAAAACATGTTAATTTCCACATATGGCCTTTGTTTAAAAAGACAACCAATTAAAAGGCCCATGCAATTTTTTCTTTCCCTGCAGGATCAAAGGGAAAAAAGGAGAAATCAATTAGTAGAAGGAAGAAATATTTTAACTCTCAGTCTGTGTCTCCTTGGATAACTTATAGTAAAATGATTTTAAGACTTGAAAGAACTTTGTTTCTATGTATGGGCACACATGGGGCTTGTAAAAACTAAGATTACATAAAGGAGCTTGAATTCAATTTCATGACAGCACTTACCCTGTTTGATATCCTGAAGCACACTTATTCCTCCAAATATTAATAATATGTATTAGGATTATAACAGTATCTTCATTAGCTATACTGAATTCTTTAATCAGAACTCAAATGTTTTTCAGTCATTAATATGGATGATCAACATGTGGCAAATTTTTTTAAAAACTAGAGATTTTAAGTCAGAAGAACGTGAGGGGAACTGAGGAATCTGCCATTTAAAGAAAAGTCTTGGATAATTCTGATACTTGGTGCATTGAGGAGTAAATCTTAAAGTGGGATGGACTGGGAACTTGGGGATGGTAGATGCAAAGTATTACATTTAGAATGGATAAGAAATGAAGTCCTGCTATATAGCACAGGGAACCATATCCAATCTCTTGGGATAGACTACGATGGAAGGTAATATAAGAAAGGGAGAGAGAGAGAGAGCGTGTGTGTGTGTGTGTGTGTGTGTGACGAGGTCACTTTGCGTACAGCAGAAATTGACTCAACATTGTAAATCAACTGTACTTTAATTCAAAAAAAGAAATATGGAAAAACAGACCTGTCATTATTCTAGCACAATGTGAATCAAAAACAATCTAATGAAGGAGGAAATGCATAGTTTATAGAATTAGACTGCTTGACCTCTCCACTTACTAAATGTGTGAATTTGGTGGAGCCAGAAACTGTGTGCCTCAGATCCCTCACCTGTTAAATGGAAACTAGAACAGAATGAGTTTTGTGAGGATGATGTGAAATAATCCTTCTCAGGATTCAACAGAATGACTGGCATGGAGAAGTGCTTAAAAACAGTTGATTCATACTGGTTTTCTTTTCTTTTCTCCACACATTTTCGACAGATCTCTTTGTTGTTCCCTGAAGTTCTGATCCCATGTGAGAACACATTGTAAGATATCCTTGGTGTCATAGTTGTTAGAGTTAATTTCAAATAATTTTCAATCTCTTCTATATTTATCCTGTTTGAATTTTAAGAGGCAGAGATCTGGACTTCCCTCTAACACAGTCTTTTAAACAGATCTCCTTGATTGGCTATTATGTGAGAAAGTTGCCTTTATCTAATTGAGTATCGGTTCATCTCCGTGTGGCTCTCACTGCTCCCTCTGATCTGCCAAAGACATGGCTATGGGGTAGGAAGATTATCTTCCCACTGGAGTCAAGGATAAAAGTGTTTTCTTCATTAAACTGAGTCAACACTATTAAATGGTTCCATTACTGCAAAAACCTGTAATTATATTGGCACCCTCTACAGGCAGATGTACAGACTGCATTGCATATTGCTCCTCAACTGACCTTTCTGGCACTTAAGTCTAAATGTCAGGCAGATCTTAAAGAAAAGGAGAGGAAAGGGTTTAAGTGATCGTGACCAGTGACATATCCCAAATTCAGTAAACAAATATTTTCCCCCTCCTCCCAAAGAAATAAATGAGTAAGGGTAGGCAGAATGGATAGACATGGTTCTCTATCAATGCCCTTCCTCAAGAAAATGCAAGGAGATGAGAATGAGCAGGATTAATCAAGATTCGCCTTGGCAATGCCCAGCAAGTATATTGGGGAGGCCCACCAGGTACTCAAATATTGACATAAAAGGAAAATTTGAATGTAATATAGCTGGTCCTTTGCACCTCCCCACTACAGCAGGCTGTACATGACATTTTCTAAACATGGAAGCTTACAAACTTGCATCTTTGGCAATTGAAATTTTGGAGCCCTGCTTGTTAGAGTATGGCTGGATTTTACTATACTTTCCTACCAACTGGTCAATAGCTGATGACTGATAGTATACAGTATATAAAGCATAATAATGGGGCAAATAAAGTAATTAATATTTAATAATGTGAGTAATATGTAACAAAGCTGTAAGTAGTAATTGTACATAATGCTAAAAATATCTGGATTTTCCTGCAGCCACTCTACAGACAGGGCTGCCTCAGTACCTTCATTTAGACCTTGTCCTTCCCTCTAACCCCCAGGATATCTGCAACAGCAGCAACAAAAGGTTCAGCAGGTATGCACCATATGTTTGCTACATATTTTGAATATTCCTTCTGAAAAATCAGGATTTGTTTCCCCTAATTATTGAAAGGGAAACTCTGATGCAATAGTTCATTGTAGTGGAATACCACAAGTTAAATTCAAGGAGCTCACCAAGGAAGCAAACAATGACGATTGGGAAAATAAGTATTTGGCAGTACATATCAACAGAAGATATCACTGTCATATGTTCTGCCACTTCAGTCTGCCAGACTTCTATCCCTTTCCCCTTACTACCATTCCAACTAGTCCTTTGCCTAAATGAGTCAGCTGGTCCTAGGCAAAGAAGCCACTTCCTGACCCTTAAATTTCATGACTCAGGTGAAAAGTAGAAGCATCCCCTTTTACACTGCATCACGAAAACAGATCTTCAGAGTACGAAAAAGAACTCAAAATGCCCTTTCCCTATAGTATTTATTTGCATATGGTGACTTACATGTTATCCTTTAGCAATCTTGAATGACCTAAGATTCTAATACCAAAAAAAAAAATTTCTAAATGGAAAACTGACCTGAATGATGTTTGGAAACTCTAGTTATTTGAAAGTTAGAGGACTGCTATATATTTTTCCCATCTGTAGTTACAAAACTCTATAAGATTATTATTTAATAAGATCATGCCCTAAGACTTGACATTTTATTTAGTACATCCAAATTTAATTGTCTTCTTCAAATTTAATTGTCCTTCAAATTTAATTGTCTATTTTGAAAATATTAAAAATACACAGAGAAGTATATACTAGCATTAACATGTTAATATATTATAGTTGTTCATGGTTTGCATATATGTATAACATATGTAAAGGAAATCAGAATATGTGGGGTGTGTATATACATATGTGTGTGTGTGTGTATATATATGTTGTGCTCTATGCCTGAAACTAACACAATAATGTAAATCAACCATACTCCCATACAAAAAAATTTTTTAATTGATTTAATTTAAAAATTTTAAAAATCAAATAGTACTAATTATGTTGAAACCTTTATTGCTTCCCTCATTTGCAGGGGCACCTATAATCTTAAATACAGTTTGTTACTTTCCAAAATACTTTATATTTTTCACATTTATTAATGTCTATTTACATAAACTGCATCATACTTGAGCTATAATTCCAACTTTATTTTCATCCACTTATTATGTTAATGTATTTAAATCAAGTTTATCTATTTCTTCTTTTTCTATTGAGAAATATTTAGGCAGTTTCTGATTTTCCTATGAGTAGCAACTATGCTACTGAATGGTTCCCTTTATGCACATATGTGACACATTCTCTAAAGTGTCCACAGAGAATGAGTTCTATATCACAGGCTATGTACATTTTCAACTTTATTAATTAATTGTTTTCCCACTGATTTTGCTTCTCAGACTGCGTTCCCATTAGGAGTATATGAGTACTATGTTTTCCCACATCCCAGCTAACATTTAATATTTTCAGGCTTTCACATTTTTCCAAATTTAGAAATATTAAATTGTATCCCATTTTTAATTTTCATTTTCCTAGTGAAGTTTAATCTCTTCATAGATTTTCATTTTTCATAGTTTTAGCAGAGTATATAATCAAATAAAATGTTTCCACAGCTCCAGTTATTGGGGTTGGTAGATGCAAACTATTATATTTAGAATGGATAAGCAATGAGGCCCTACTGTATAGCATAGGGAACTATATCCAATCTCTTGGGAGAGAACATGACGGAAGGTAGTATGAGAAGAATAAGGTATGTATATATTTATGGCTGGGTCACTAAGCTATACAGCAGAAACTGACACAACACTGTAAATCATCTATACTTTAATAAAAATTTAAAATTTTTTTTTAAATTTGAAAAAAGCTGTTTACTTGTATTAAGTACTTTAGGAAGAGATTTTTAAATAATGTAAATAGAAAACTATAAGAGAAGAGACACTTCATTTAAGCTGTGTGATTTGGCTGATATAAGTGATGGACTACAGAATTTATCTCTACATATATGAAACACCTATTTTTTCTCTACACTCAAATATCACGTTTTAAATTGTAAGGGAAATTTTTTTTCTGACTCCATGTCCTTTCATTAACTCAAATTCAACTTGATTAAAACCAAAAAATATTTTCCCCACTTTCCCCAAAATAAGCACAACTGGTTTGCTTTATGTTGTTTGTTGTTGTTGTTGTTGTTTTTGTTTTAAATATGAATACATCTCTTTGCACTCAACATCAAAATTTCAGTTATCCTATTATTATTCACTAATTAATCAGGCACAAAATTCTACCAACCCATTCTAAAAATAAGTATAGACAAAAATAAATATTTATGTTTAGAATGAAAACCAGAAAAGACTACATTTGTTGTGGGCCCTTTGTTACAAGTAATCCCATATCATCTTAATATAGTGTCAGAAGCTGTGCATAAAAGTTTTCATGAAGACTATTTTATTTGAAGTTCCCCCTTATTTATAATGGTATTAGTACTTCAATAGTTCAAGCCAAAGTAAGGTTATATGCAGAGGAAAGAGAAAAAGGAAGGATTGAAGCGGGGGTACTTTCGTGACAGAAACTGAAATTCCAACTTGTGCTACCTTAGCCCTGTGTGGCTGCTAGAAACTCTGCAAGTTTCTCAGTCTCCATGTAGCCTCTTCTGAAGGTGGCAGATACTCTTAATGAAAATGTAGTCCTATGGAGTTCCTGCTGTGGCTCAGTGGAAATGAATCCAACTAGGCACCATGAGGTTGCAGGTTCGATCCCTGGCCTCGTTCAGTGGGTTGAGGATCAAGCATTGCCATAAGCTGTGGTGTAGGTCCCAGATGCAGCTTGGATCTGGCATTGCTGTGGCTGTGGTATGGCCCAGCAGCTGTAGCTCCGATTTGACCCCTAGCCTGGTAACCTCCATATGCCGTGGGTGCAGACCTAAAAAGAAGAAAAAAAATGTAGCTCTAAATGCTAGGCTATCTTCTATTTCTTTACTCCTAGATCTTGGTCTCCTACTTTGTCATTCCCATTGTAACACTCTAATGCCTTCAAATAGTTGTATTTATCTTTGTCTGGTTTTCCCCATCATTTCCAGTGAAAGAGTTAGTCCAAATTATCTAATATTATATTATCAGAAACTGAAGTCCTCTATGGTATCGGTGTTTATTTGTAAATATACAATTCCTTCTTACTGGAAATTTTTTCTTTACCCCTGCTAAATTACATAAAAATCAAAATCCGGAGTTCCCGTCGTGGCGCAGTGGTTAATGAATCCGACTAGGAACCATGAGGTTGCGGCTTCGGTCCCTGCCCTTGCTCAGTGGGTTAACGATCTGGCGTTGCCGTGAGCTGTGGTGTAGGTTGCAGGCGCGGCTCGGATCCCTCGTTGCTGTGGCTCTGGCCTAGGCCGTAGGCCGGTGGCTGCGGCTCCGATTCAACCCCTAGCCTGGGAACCTCCATATGCCGTGGGAGCGGCCCAAGAAATAGCAAAAATCAAAATCCATTTTCAAAATCCTAGGTCAGATAGATTAGTGACTGGTAGAGGTACCATGAAGACTTTAAATGAATAGCAAAACAATCCCTTTTAAGTAGTTCCCATTTTGGCTCAGTGGGTTCCAAACCCAGCCAGTATCCATGAAGATGCAGGTTTGATTCCTGGCCTCACTCAAATTAAGGATCTGGTGTTGCCATGTGCTGTGGTGTAGATCACAGATGCAGCTGGGATCCAGTATTGCTCTGGCTGTGGTGTGGCAGAGACCGCCAGCTGCATCTCCAATTAGACCCCAGCCTGGGAGCTTCCATGCCCTGGGTACAGACCTAAAAAGCAAAAAAAAAAAAAAACTAAACAAACAAGCAAAACCCAAAACGTATATGTGTATATATGTATGTATGTATATGTGTGTGTGTCTATGTATACTATAGATACATACACACACACATATATATACACACAAATATGGCTTCTATTAAGTTCTTCCCTCCCTATATGCGCACAATGTAGTTTACACTGAGAAATGAAGCCTAATTCACTTCCCTTTAAATCAGGGCCAGCTTTAGAGTGTTACTTAAAAAAAAAAAATGTTGCAAATATGACTGCTGTGATTCTGGGTCTAGGTCATAGGAATCCTTATCATTTCTGCCTAGGTCTTTAAGAATATTAGCTCTTGGGATGCTCCCTCAGAATCTACCTGCCATGTTATAAGAAGCACAGGCCACAAAAAGTGATGACATGGAGGTGATCTATTCAACAAACCCACATGAGCCACCAGGTAACAGCCAGCATCAACTACATTTTGAGTGTCCCCAAGACCAGCTGTGAGATTGCTAGTCTCCATCTCACTAAGACTACACAAGAAACTTCAAGTGAGAATTATCACAGCACCATGAGTTAATATTTTTTGAACTACTAAATTTTGGAAGAATTAGTTAGACAATGGATAACCTAAACATCCTTCAGAGCTCTACGATCAACTGAAGAAAAAAGACAAAAAAAGGAGATTTTAATAGTCAAGCGTAGTAAATATAATGACAAAGAGTGTGCACAAGATGTTAAGAAAAAAATTGGGAGAGGGCACTGGAGGCCCAGGAAAAGATGTCTCCATGAGATAGCATTTAAAAAGAAACTTAAAAGAAAAACAAGAATGGTCCAGGCAAAATACATGCTATTAAGATGTTTCATATTCTCCCCTGCCCTCTTTAAGAAAGGAGAACACTGTTAAGAGGACTACAAGCATTAAAATTTTACTAGATTCAAATTATTGGGAGACAATGGTTAGAAAAGACTAGAGAAAATTGCAAGAGTCCATATCATGCAGGGTCCTAGATTAGCCATTTTAAGGAATCCACACTTGATTGTGTAGAAGACAGGGAGACACTGAAGGCCTTTAATTTGAGAAACAACATGAACAAATTCATCTTTAAATCAACCATAAATCAATCATCTCTGGTGCCATGTGGATAATAAATTGTAGGTTGAAAGTAGAAGGAAAAGAAATACTGGTGGCAAGGCAAGGCAAAGAAACCATCGTAATAATTCAGATCATATAAAATAAGGTCCTGACCCAGGTATATATGGAGAGGTGGAATGGATTTAGAAATATTAAGGAGAAGATTCAACATAATTTTTCATGGATTGAATGCAAGATAGATATGAGGGAGAAATCAAATAAGAATTCCATGTTTCTTGCTTTGCAATGGAGAGAAGATTGTGCTATAAACTAATATTTTTGAGGGAAAAGAGTGGTTTAATATACTGAGTATGAAGTGTCGGTAAGAAATTAAGTTAGCGACATCAAGCACATCATGGGCATACAAATACCATGCATGCAAGAATTAGGGTTGGAAATTCACCAATTCACTCATTTATTAAACTATTACTAATTCACTCATTTATTAAACTATTACTGATTAAGTGACTACCAGGTGCCAGGCATGACTCTAGGTGATTAAATTAGAGCAGAACACCAAACACTGACCCTTTCTAATGAAGAATGTATTCTAATAAAAAAGACAGTAAAAAAAAAAAAATCAACCCAATAAAATAGTATGTGAAGGGAGAATGAGTGGGGTGCTCTCAGGCATGTACTGAATAGGATAGTTAGGAAAGGTAGGGGATTCAGATGGAAATGACTAAAAATCAAAGGGAAAATCACCTTAAAAGAGAAAAACAGAGAAGATTAGTTATATATAGAAGTATCAAATACTTTCTCATGCATGTATTAAAAAATGCAATATTCTTAAATCTATGATATGGATAACACTTTATCATATTGTTCTAAGATCCAGTTACTAATTTAAGTTATAAGAACCAATCTGAACTGTGAAAAAATTAGCTATACCATTTCTTTTCTATAATAAAATTATTTTGAATAGCTAACGTATGACACAAGAAACAGCGTTTGATGGACTTTTTAAAAAAGAGAAATGCCATGTGAATTGCTATGTACAGATAAGACATGATGTAGCCTACAAGGTTGTTAAATTGATTGTATAGAAGAAAATATATTATAAGAAAGCTTTGCTACAAAACAAATGACTAACTAGAAACAATAGAATTATGTTTAAGAAAAATTATGCAGTTTTATTTTAAAGCAGAGAGAAGAAGTAATGGGGTATTATGAAATTTATGCTATTTAGCTACAGCTTTTGTTTTCACTGGCATGTTAAATAGAGTTATTGGTTTATTACTAAACTTAAGTGTTCTCTACAAATGAATAAGCTCTCTTACAGCAAGTATGTATTATGTATGCTAAAATCATCAGTTTTCTCTGTAACATAATTACCATACATCGCTTACTTCATAATACTTAAGTATAATCTTCTATCAAAGAAATTCTTTTCATAGAATTTGTCTTATTAACTGCTTGTTACAAATGATCTTCCAGTACCATGAAATATAGGAAAATGGAGAGTTAAAGGAAAAAAAATGTGCTTATGTAGGAGTCTTGATCCAATCATTAATATTGTGAACCATGTATGAGATCAGAATAATTTTTATTCCCAGAAAAAAACACATTAATGTCATGAAAAGAATAGCAGTTGATCTTGAGATAATAAAGCTGATATGACTATATTTTCACAGAACTTTTTTGCATGTCTGTTAAATACAGCTTCCTGTACTCAAATAAGCACACTCCACTGCCTGCTGAGAAGTGGAGATAAAAAAGACTGTAGAAGACATTCTGAGAAGAGATGAAAACATGTGTAAAAACAAATAGTCAATCATATGGTATTTAGTATAGATAATAAAAATGCACTACTACAATTAGCTAGCTGTTGCACCTCTGTAAATTCATTTTCAAATCATGTGATGATATGAAAGGTCTGAAAATGGGTACAGAACAAAATTTCCAACAATTTTAATTTATGAATCACTGAAAAATACTCTATACTGATTTACCCCAGATAGAGAGATAGATAGATAGATAGATAGATAAATTAGGTTGAAAATAAAGAAAAAAAAAGTTAGCCTCCAGAGATCCCAAAGAGTGTCAGGCATAACTACAGCTTTATCTATTACCTCAAAACAAAAGTTCTGTTTTTCTGTTCCTGCAAGTAAATAATAGAAATTTCAATCTGTGGTTATGATTGCTAGGGTTATTAAACTAAAAATCCTCAAATAATTCCACCTTCTTTCTGTGAGTCTGTAACCTCTTTTCTATGTATGATCCATCTCTTCAAAAGGAATTTTTGAATTTACTTTTATTATTATCTACGCCTCATGGAAAAACAAAGCCTCAAGTAATCATCTACAGATACACACGATTTATAATATCAGGATCAAAATATATGCAATATGATGTGAATCCTTGGGAATTATAACTTTCAAAAGTACTTGAATCCTAATTGAGATTTCTTAAATACACACACATATATACTATGAAAAGTTTTCAGTAAAAAATTGGTAGATAGTTTATACACAGTCTGTATCTCATATCTCAAATAATGTATCCTCTTTTTAACACAGAAGAAATGCCCACATATGCAAAAATCAACAGAGGATGTAATTCAAGTTGCATTAAAGGCATAACTATATGAGAGAGTTGTTGCCAACTCATCCTTATCTTTTTATTATATGAAAAACACTCTTCCTAACTTAAAAAAAAAAGTTTCTTGAGTATAGTTAAATGATGCAGGGTGTGTGACAGAGTTAGTTTGTCGCTGACTTTTTTTTTTTTTTCCCTCTCTTGTGAGGCAGCTATCCTGCCTTCTCTTGAGCTCTAGAAAACAACTATTTGGGAGTTTAGAAATAATGCTTTTCCCATACCACTGTCCAGTCATCACTGAATTCTACCTTAGGCATAAACAAAGTCAGATTGACAAGGAAATTATATTTCTAGGTGAAGGGGAGAAATTTCAGCTGTGGGGGTCACTAGTGGATTATCCCATTTTAAGGAAAAAATGGCTCTTAATTTATTTATGCATAGCACTTTCAGATGACCAAAAGCCCTGGATAGGTAAAAACACATGAACATTTAACCAAATATATTTCAATAGGCTAGTTATAAATGACAGTGAATATATGCATATATAATAGCTACAGACTGTGTGTGTTGGACAGAAAATACACATTGATAGTCTTCACTGCCAACTTTCTTTAAAGCACTAAGTACACTAAGTACTATATCAAGTCCTCTGCCAATGACAGCAGAAGATTCCAGGCACTATTTGTTTCATAATCCTATATCTAGCTGACTCTGTATGTACTTCTCTGCAGTTCAAGTTGCCAGCAAATGCTGAACTGGAACACAAGAGTCAATCCTGGTTTGGTTAACAAATTCCCCCGCAAAACATCTCCCCAAGCCCCCAGGAGCTGTAGTGATGTCATATCCGTTGTCCAGGTCTCCACACCTCTCTCGGCAGTTTACTCCCTTTATCTTTTTCTTGGGTCCAAACTTTTTGAGGAGGTCTGGCTAGAGAGCCACACGAGAGGGTAAACTGGGGCGCCGCGGGTTGGTGGAGCTTCAGCACCTCGGTCAGCGCCCACTGCAGCTCAACCCACCCCTAGAGCTCGCGGACTCCCAGCTCTGAGAATGCCTGCGGAATGATCGCCCCCAGGGCGGCTGCCGCTGCTGCTGCCGCTACCGCTACCGCTGCTGCTGCTCCTGCTGCTGCTCCAGCCACTCACTGCCTCCGTCTCCACTCTGCTCTGACTGACAGGCAGAAAGTGCAACTGACGAAGGAAAGGTCTCTGCAGTGAGAGTGGAGTGGCTACATAAAAGAGAGTAAAGGGGGAAAAAACCCAGATCAGAATGCAGGCGACGTCCAACCTACTCAACCTCCTGCTGCTGTCTTTGCTGGCTGGATTGGATCCTTCCAAGGTATGGGCAATATTTTAACTCTTGTTTGAAATAAATGTGCGATATGTAACAGAATGACCGAAAATGTATATAATTATGGCAAAAAAAAAATACAAGGAAAAAAAAAAAGCACGAAAGACAGCTCTTCCAGCTATCTTGTGTTTCCTGGCGTATCCCCACTGCTTGGAAGATAACAAGGTGAACTACCGGAGGAATAGCTCCTCAAGGTAGAGTCCTGGCGAGAGGGGGGAGGGACCAGGAGTGCACATAATGTGTTTGGGCAGCGGGCAATGCGGCTCTCCGGAGAATTTAGCTTATTTGGTATCCAAGTGCTTAATGTTCTCTTCTGAAGTCGGATGGGTAATGCAAAGGAGTTAGCAGTTAAAACAATGCAATTTGTAATCATGTATTAGTTGATGTCGAGCTGTTTCTTTGTTGAAAGCAGAGAAGCGTGTTTTCCAGATGATCCTGGTCAATAATACTCCCTTCGCAGACGTGCTGCGGTTTGTGTCCAAAACATTTGGGATGCTGCTTGTAACACACACGGCAGAGCAGCAGTGCTCTACTCTCTGCCATGGCTGAGAGGCGTTGGTGAAAGGGGCTTGTGTTTATTTGCTTCTTTCTTTTCATTAAGGAAATTAGGGAGGGCTGAGGAAGTTCTGATTACAGGGTTAAGAAGCAGGAAGTGAGAAAGCTCTCAAACTAAGGAGGGCAATAGGAAGGATGAGTTGTCTCCTAGCTGTTGAACTCTGAAAATTATCCGGTACTGGCTATTAAAATGAACGCTAACCTCTTTTGATAAAAAGTCAGAAAATATGGGGAGATATTTTCAGTAGTGTATCAGAAAAGTCTTGATGCTAAAGTGAGATAATTTGACAGCTTCAGCATATGAAGAAAATCATAATTATCTGGAATAAGATATAAGGCATCTGGTAAAAAGTCTAAGGAGATACAATTTTTAAAGTGATCTTACTCATTTAACAAGAGCAATTTGACACAATAGGAAAAACGATGTCATGTTATAAAACCCATTGAAAGCTATATTTTGGAATATTGTAAAACTATTTTAAAATAACTGTGTAGAGAAACTGTTTCTTCTCATAATTGAATAGAACTAAGATGTAACCAAGCATAACTTAATACTGTGGTTGACTGAATATTTCTAGGCCATATATATATATAGTGAAAACTTAGAATCATGTCATGTATACTTGTAAATACTTCTGTGCACTTTTAATTTCTAGAGAGACAGAATAAAATCATCTTATTTTAAGCTATGGTTGTGCTGATATTGTCACTGTCAAATTTTCACATGTGAATGTCATCTTAATGCTCTTAATGAGGTATTTTACACACTAATTAGCTTTAAAGCATTTTACATATAGGTACAAAGTGTAGATTCCGCTTTTATATTTTTTAATCTTCTTTATTCATTTTGTCCTCTCTTAACACAATCCATTGCCACTCATGTTATCTTGGTTTGAACACATTCTATTACATATCTCATTGGGAATATTCTTGGTAAAAAAATTTTTTAAAGCAAAGCTAATTACTGAGTTACTATATTAAAAAAAAATCACTTAAAGTGAGTTTTGTCATTCTTTAAAAGGAATTCAGCAACACAGAGCTTTACTAACAACTGCATGTTTGATTTGTCTCATAGCTTTAATGCATACATATTTTCACTACTTACACCCCATTCTTTCCCAGATTAACCCTATATAAACAAAGAAGAGCTTCTGTCAAACAGTGAGATAAACCCTCCATATAAATGACCCATTTTTAGTCAATGTGGTTTTTTTTTTTTTCTAGTATTGGTAACTTTATTTCTATGTATTCAACAACAGAAAACTTTTCTTTAGACTTAACTGTGGCTGTTTAGTACAGCTGAGAAATCCGGGAAAAGAAAGGCATACATTAACTTTTCAAAGAATCCTTTTCAGCTTCTAGATACTGCAATATTGTATGCAAAGAACAACAGATAGTATTTGTTCTATACCACATATAACATTATAGAGAATATTAAAATGTTCATAGCAAGTGATTTTAATGTAAAATTTTTTGAACTGGTAGACAAAATTTTGCTTCAAAAGGTGAATAAAACTATATTTGTTATCTTTTATCAAACTATTGTGAATCACCAAACTAAATCACATCCCCTCCTCAAAATCACAAATGGCACCACTGAGTTCTCAAAATAATTGCCAAATAAGTTATGAAATAGAAATGCTCAGATTTTATTATTATTTTGCTAACTACTTAAAGGTCTAGATAATAAAATTCACATCCATAATGCAAATTATGTTTGGTGAAATTGAAATTAAATTCCAACAGCAGAGTAGTATACAAGACCACGGCGTATGGACAAATAAGTAATAAGTAATGACACTTAAACATACAGAAATTCTAAACAACTATTTTTTTTACATATTAAACTATTTGGACATATATTTCAAAATAATATTTTTAATAAATTCAGTTAAGTATTTTTATATATTACATTTTATGTCTATAGTACACATAAATCATGAACATATACATGCAAACTGAAAAGCTATTAAAACTGAATAGACTCTTTTAGGTATAGGATTGTCACATACATCAAATATTTGAAATCTAAATCTTACAGAGTGTGCTTATTGCATATTAATTTACCTGAACCAAAGGGCTTTATAACAACACTATCAATTCTATTTCATGGGAGGCTGTGTAATATTTATGATCATTCCTGAGATTGAAATTTACAGATCATATATGACATTTTATAAAGTGCTTGAGTATCGCCATCTTATGGTAAGATAACTTACTTGAAAGTCAATTTTATTTTAAATAAAAAAAAAATACCTCAATGTTTATATTTATAGGATGGACTTAGTTTCTCTCATTTAATATATCAGGAAATTGGTAAGATTAGTTAGTATTTTCTTTTAATAAAGAAGGCAATTCAAAACTAAACAATTACTTGTATTTTTATACAGACAGATTATCAATTTTCCTCTCAAGAAAATAATGAGAATTATGTTTTCTTAATTCAAATCTTATTAACAACTTTCCAGTTCCATTTAGAAAAATACATGGGTATACTACTTTGCTTCCTTTAAGATACTAATTAGTTTCATTTGTAATGGAATGTCTGAACTACAGGCAATATGCCAAATCATCATTCATTCATAAGTAAAGTAAGAAAACCCAAAAGCTTGTAAGAATTCAATTATTGCTCGGTTTTATAGAGAAGGAGTATTTTTTTTTTTTTTTTTTTTTTTTTGTTTAGGAAATTCCTGAACGTGGCTGCTAGATGGCATCTCTGTGCTTCTAAACGGAAGGCACAGAGTTTAGTAATGACCTTGATAGTGGAGAGTGAACCTCTTTTTCTTCTACAAGAAGATTATTAGCAGACCATTATTTGAACATTATAACAAAACAGTAATCCCTGTGAATGAGAACCACGAATTTCTCTGTTCTGCACTGCTGAATTATGAAGAAAGGAGGTATGAATGTGTACAGATTTCAAACAGAGCATGCACACTGGAGTCAGACACTTGGAGAACAGTTAAAAAGAGGTGACATGGGCATACCCACACACTGCAATGACCATTAAACTTTTCTGCAGTCATATTTGTGTGATAAATGTATTACAAAATGTCTCAGCATATTTAGATTAAGAAAGCATTCACTATCTTCTTACCTAGAAATATATTAAAGAACTTATCACCATGATACTTTCTGACACTACAGACATAAAATGAAACAATGATTCAGCAATCTTCAACATGAAACTGTTCTTTCTGTCCAAAACAACTCAGACAATTAGAACTCTTGCCTTAAATAAGATCATTGCTTTAAGCCATATCAACATGATGGGAAGCAGGAGAATTTCAATAATTATATCGTTAAATGTTTCATAACAATATACCATGTATAAGTGCCTTTGTGTTTTAGTACTGCTAAAGGAAACATCAAAGAACTAAATTGGCTAGAGGTGACCTTAGTACATAAATCTAGTTAAAGTTCATGTTCTTACAACTTTTAAATAAAATTGATAAAGGCACAAACAGCCAGAGAAGTAAATTGAGATCAGTATTAATTTGCTTTAAAATTCACCTTAAAAATCTGTCTTCTCCTGTATCTCCTGTATGCCAGAGGCATCCTCTATACAACAGGATCAACTCAAGTTAGAAAATATGGATCTATGGCAACTGTAAGAACCTGTAATTACACACCAATAAACCCTGATATTGTAAATAGTGAAAAGTTCAACACTGCCCATCATCTATGATTTGAAAGAGCAAATGACTTTCTCTCATTTTGTCCCATCCTTCTTAACCCAATTAAATATTTATCTTAGAATGTAAATAATCTTTCTTACTCTTTTTCTTGGTAACTTGAGAAGGTTAAAATAGCGCTGCTTTTCTTTATTTTAAAATTCTTGTTCCTTGTAATTTTGCAACTATTCTCTTTTAGAAAATGACTATTGTGACAATCCATTTTCTGTTGGGAGGGAAGCAGAACAAGAATGAGAAACAAAGGGATCAGGATCCAAAGTCTCTCATCTTTTATCCCTACTTGGCCACTGATAAGTATATATGTGTGAATGCATTCTATATGTATATAATGTTTTACATATGTATATATTATAAAATATTACACATTTATAAACATATTATATATACACATATCTTTGTATATGTGTGTGTGTATAAATCTTTGGGGAAGCTGTGATCTCAACGATCTCACCTTTCAAATGAGGAACCCGCATGTCCTCAAAACTTCTTTGTTAAAACTCTAGAATGACTCTGTGCTAGGATCTGTATGTTTGTGCCCCTCCCTTTCCCACAATTCATATGATGAAACCTAAACCCAACTTGCTATTAAGGTGTGGGGCTTTTGGGAGGTGATGAGGTCATGAGGATGGAGCCCTCATGAACAAGGTCAGAGGCCCCAGAGAGATAGCTCATCCTTTCCATCATGTGAGAATACAAGGAGACGTCTGCAGCCTCGCCTGACTATGCTGGTATCTTGGTCTTGGACTGCCAGCCTTCAGAATTGTGAGAAATAGATATATGCCTCCTAGTCTAGGTTATTTTGTCATAGCAGTCCAGAAGGCTAAGATATTCATTAAAAATATTTGTCTACTCACGGAAACCCAGCAAATTCTTTTGTACAATATAGCTGATAAAATCATAATCTTGTGGGACCTATGGGTTCTACTTTCATGATCTAATCACCTCCCAAAGGGCCCATCTCCTAAGACTATCACCTTGGGCATTAGGATGTCAACATACGAAATTTGGAGGAGACAAACATTCGGGTCATAGCAGTAATGGAGAAATGACCATTTTTATAAACACAATTCTTTGCTCTTTTCTCCTGGTTTCTTTCTCAGTCCCACTTTTTACAGCGGTTTCCCTGCTCTTCTCCATAGAGACTTTTATAAAGTGCTGGAAAAGACCTGACCCTTAATTAGAAACAACAACATTTCTCTTGATGTTGCTCATCCAAATGCGAGTACACCTGAGTAACTCCAGATCGATTCTTTCATATGAAGGGTAAAAACAGATGAGAACACTTATGTAATATCTAGGATAGACCCTACCCATGAACAACTAATATTTAAGAAATATATTATTTCAAAAATACTTTCACACTATACATATTTAGGTTTAACTCACTTGTTACTTAATGAGGAGGTTGCAAACTATTTTGAGGGGAGGGGGTCCAAGAGACATAAACAGAATAAGACCAAGCCTATCAAAGTGCCAGTAATTTAAATGGTGCTAATAAAAATACTCAAAAATGTTGTCAAAACAATGAAAAATTGTTTCCTAAAAACACTTATCTTTTGTGCTTTAAAAATAAGGTGTTGTAAAGCATATATCACAAAGCTATGCCTTCTGTTACTCTCATACTAAGCCTTTAAGGAACAAAAATAAATTCAGAAAAAAAAGGATTACAGATGCTGCTGTGTTTCATGCTTTTGCCTCTCCCTGGAAAGCTCATCTCTTCTTCTCCATATGTCAAAATTTTACCTATATTTTAAGATGAAACTGAAATGTCACTTCTTCCATAAATCCTTCCCTGGTCGTCCCTTTACCCCAGGAAGAGGTAATCCTGATAAACTAAGAACTCCTATGAGAAAAGCATCACGCTTTACTTATCTCTGGATCTACAGCAACTGGACTGTGTCTGACACAGAATAGGTGTTCAATGAACACAGATTGAATTGGATTTCTTTTACCTCCAAATCTGTAAAGCAGTCTCATTATACTTAACCACTTTCTTTTTTAAAAATTGGTTATTTATTGTATTGTGTCTCCCCTACTAAGTTATAATGTAGCTGAGGGCAGGCTCCATGCCTTGGTCATTATCTTATCCTTTCCTGTCAACTCAGTGCCTATTCCGATATGATATTTATCAACATTTCTTGAATGAAGAAATGAACGGAGGAAGAAAAATCCTTAAAATCCTGGGTTAAATAATTCATGAATATAATCTATGTTTTTAGTCCATGCTCTTTTATCAGATAATATATTAGGGGTAGGGAAGTCAGACTGATTTTAGGAACTTTGTTTTCAAGGGCTTGGAACTCATATCAGGTTATTTATCTTGAAGGATGCTGCAAGATTATGCCTTTTTAAATTTTTGATTAATTTCCTGTCCTAACTCACCATCCTTTGTTGCTGTTTTTTGAGTTTTGGCAACTCTCTGATATGCTACAAATTTAATATTCATGTGAATTATTTCTGTTTCATGACGCTTATTGGCTAAGTAAGCATATCCTTTATTCCTTGGTGTATATATGTGACCATTTTATTTTCATATAAGTCCAAACATTTTATTAATGTGTGCTTCCTGTTTTGACTAATCATTATCTTATGTAATGTCACCTTATTGGATAAATTAGTGTATTTCTCTACCTCTTTCAGGGGCTGAGTTATTTTTTTAAGGATCTAAAATATTCCATTGAAATTATTATACTACATATTCTTATGATAGTACATAGATAAAAAAGTAATACTGGCTCCATATTTTTACTACATCACTATATGAGCACAATACCACCAAATAAAATAAATTTAAATGATTAAAAGCAAATATCAAGTTAGAATGATCCGAATTAACCACAATCAGAAATTCAAATTTTTATAATCAACTTTGTAGGTTAAAACGCTCTGAAAAGAAATGTCAGTAATAAAACTGTTTCAACAGCAAAAATAAAGAACTACCTAAATAACCCCATAGGGAGGACATAAATTGAATAGAGTATCCTTTTTATTCTTCCAACTAAATTGAAGGTGACTAAGAAGCATTATCCCATGGTGACTTAAATAGCACTGCTAGAGGGACCAGTTCCAAATGGCAGGATTTCTTTAAATAGAGATCAGTACTAGAAATGTTGATTCTCTGGCATCGAAATGTCACTGGTGAAAAATTGCCTCAAAAAAGATGCCATCACTTCTGGGTATGATCTGTCTATGGCTGCTTACAGAATTGTTTATCTGGTTAGGACTGTCACACCTCCATGTGTTTTGGGCATGATGGTTATATCTTAGTGCATGTTATTGTAATGCTAAACAAACTGAAATAGCATCTAGCTCAAGACTATTAAAGACATTTTGCTATACTTATTGTTTATTATTTGCATTGTGCTACAGATGTATTCTTCTCTTTACAATAAGCTAAGTGCTAGACAAAGTCAGGGAATAAAATGACTCCAGTTTGCTTGGCATATACCTTAAATGTCTCTAGAGATAAGGAGGAGGAAGTATACAGAGAGCTACGAAGCTCATGCCAATGAGGTAGTTACTATAATACACAGTGACTCAAAACTAGGCCTAAGATACTTGACAGTAAGGAATCCAGTGGGTTGAATGAGTCACTATTTACTAACGGTGCTTCTCACTGGTGCTAAAGCATCGTGACGTCCCTGTCTATCAAAATGATAAAAGATTCCAAATTTAAATGTTTGTCCTAAAATAAAAATGGAATACGATTTTAAGAAGTGATGAAAGTATAAATGTGCTTACATGCAGCATGGCAATAAACACATTCAAATACGGTTAAGAGAAAAATAGAAGAGTTAAGGAGAGGTGAGCATTTATCTACACTTCAGGGATGGATTGCGGCTTTTACAGATGATATACGCCATATACTTGCCAATACATATTTAAGCTTTTCAAGTGAAATGTATTGCCCCCTACTGATACCACACACACACACACACACGCACACACACGTGCACTTCTCCACAATGACTGCATTTGTTAATCTGAGATCAGGCTGTGCTTCTCTTACTAACCGCTGACATTCATTTTTTAGAATTAAATTAGTTCAACTAATCTTTAATAACTCTTGGTAAGAAACAGAAATAAGAAAACGGCATGAAAACATTCTTAAATTCCTTTTCCATGCTTTACCTGCTTTTAAACTTTGCAGATAGAAATGTAGTAGAAATATTCGGCATTTTGTCTATTTGCACATCATCATTTCTTTCAGAAAAGTCACCTTCAAGGGATTCAGTCTAATTAATACTAATTTAACATATAAAGTAAAGATGAAGAGAGAAACCATATCAAATTTAGAGCAAAATATATGAAAATTAGGAAACTGGAAAGGCATAGCGGTGTGAACAGAGAACTAAGTTAGGAGTTAGAAAACCTGAGGCCTAATATCCACTCTGCAGTTATCTAGCTGTATGTCTTTGAGGAACTCACTAAGCTTTTTTGGTTTTCATTTCCTCATGTACAAACTAAGGATGCTGAACCGAATGCTCTTTTTTTTATTGCTATGTCATCCTAAAATGACATTCACCATTCGTCTCTTCTAAATGTAGTTCATCACCCTCCCATCCTCCTTCCTTCTGCTCAGATTCTCAGATTGCTAAAATCAAGGATACAACTTAGGCTTCTTCTACTTTCCTGCCGAAAATCAAAGTAATGACATTGAGAACATCATACAATTCAGTTGTATACACAGTGTCATAAAAATTGTGAAAACATATAAGCTTATTTCATATCCCAAGCATTTTAAGATATTTTACATTGATTTTACATCCTTCCCTTTCACTAGCTTTTGAAGATTTAATGAAAAATAAATTAGTGTATGATGTTACATTTATATTGTCTTTATATGACAACAGTTAAAATTAAAGAGATTCTTACAGTTACAGGAAATATAAAGGCCATCTGTTTTAATTCTGCATAAAAGCAAAAATCTCCTCCATAACATATCTGATGGATGGTTAGCTAGATTCTGTCCATGTTTTTCTAATATTGGAGAGCAGGGTAGTATTCAAGTAACTGGACTTTTTAAATCAAAAATAGCTATTAGAAAGCTTATTTTTTTATTGAGTTATTACCTCCAATGATATTTTCTAGCACTGAGTTGATTTTTTTTTTTTTTTTTGACCATGCCAATGACATGTGGAAATTCCTGGGCCGGGGACTGAACCTGTGCCACAGCAGCGACCAAGCCACTGCAGTGACAATGCCAGATCCTCAACCTGCTATGCCACATGGGAACTCCTGAGCTAACATTCCTTATGTGGCTAAATATAATAAGAAACAAAGTATATATTCTGTGGTAGACAGAATAATATTCTCCCAAAGATAGTCACATCCTAATTGGCAGAATTTGTAAATATGTTGTATTACATAGCCAAAGGTAATTCATAGATGTGACTAAATTAAGAATCTTGAGATGGGAAGAATCCTAGAGTTTCTGAAGGGATCGTGTAATCAAAAATGCCCTTATAAGAGGAAGGATGGATGCTCAGAGTCAGAAAAAGAAGAGATGATGACGGAAGCAAAGATGGAGAAAGGCACATTAAAGATAGAGGGAGGGGACAAAAGCGAAAGAATGCAGGCCACCTCTAGAAACTGGAAAGCCAAGAAAATGGATTTTTCTTTAGAGCCTCCATAAAGGAAAGCAGCTTTGCTGACATTTTGATTTTATCCTTGTAAGATTTAGCTCAGAATTCTGCCCTCCAGAATCATAAGGCACAAAACTCGTATTTTAAAATCACTGTTTATGGTCATTTATTATAGCAGCAACAGGAAACTTGTAATTAGTCTACATGATAATACTTAATATGTTAATACGAAATGTAAATTAGGAAAGAATGCTGTAGTCTGTGCTTGTGAATATTAAGAGACATCATAGACACAAATTTACAGTGAGGTCTAAAAATTATAAAGATAATATAGAAATTAAAAATTGCTTACTAAAGAGGAGTTCCTCTCATGGTGCAGTGGTTAATGAATCCGACTAGTAACCATGAGGTTGCAGGCTTGATCTGTGGCCTTGCTCAGTGGGTTAAGGATCCGGCTTTGCCATGAGCTGTGGTGTAGGTCACAGACGTGACTCAGATCCCGCGTTGCTGTGGCTCTGGCGTAGGCTGGTGGCTACAGCTCCGATTAGACCCCCAGCCTGGGAACCTCCATATGCTGCGGGAAGCGGCCTTAGAAAAAAAAGGGGGGGGGGCAAAAAGACAAAAAAAAAATTGCTTACTAAAGAAAACTAGATTATACATAATTCTAACTGAATTACACAATAGGTTGTCTCCAGTTGATAGTTAAAAGATACAAAGTAAGTGTTTTGGTTGTTGTTAGGTAAAACCTGCCTACAGAATCTCACCCTCAATCTAAGAATTTATTTATTTATTTATTTACTTACTTACTTATTTACTTATTTTGTCTTTTTGCCATTTCTTGGGCCACTTCCAAGGCATATGGAGGTTCCCAGGCTAGGGGTCGAATTGGAGCTATAGCCGCTGGCCTACGCCAGAGCCACAATAACACAGAATCCGAGCTTTGTCTGCGACCTACACCACAGCTCATGGCAACGCCGGATCCTTAACCTACTGGGCAAGGCCAGGGATACAACCCACAACCTCATGGTTCTTAGCGGATTCGTTAACCACTGAGCCACGACGGGAACTCCTCAATCTAAGAATTTAATGGTTTTCATTTCATTTGTTTGCAAGCATAGGACTTTTTTTTAAAAGTATTTGATTCCAGATTCTTTGTACTGGATTTGTAATCTACCATAAAAATACAAATAAATTGGCTGCACCCATGATTCAGTAAAATGATGACAGATTTTTAATTAGTCAAATTTGATTTACCAAAGGCACTGGCAAGTCTTCAGTGCCAATATTGGAAGTAAGGTGTTCCTGAATTTACTTTGTCATATTAAATAAGAGGTTTGTTTTTAGTTTTAGGAAATGTGTAATATGAGAAAATAATTAGTTCAGAAATGAATGATTCTCAATGATCTTAATTATCACATGTGATAACAGTTCACTGGCTTTCATACTGTAATAATTTTTCAACAAGTACACCTGGCACTATTCTAGGAGTTAAAGATTTTTTTAAAAAGTTTTAAAAAGGTATATTTACTACTCTTAAAAAGTACTTAATGTTTTCTCCTGGAGGAGTCACACAGGTGTACTAATAATGGTAATACATCCTATAGCAGAGACTTGTATAGGATGCAAGCAGAGCATAGCGAATGGACATCTACAATAGACTGAGACGTAAGAGAACATTTCCTGAGGGAGGTGATGCTTAAAGGAAGATCAGTTGGACAATGAAGGGAAAAGAGTAGGAGGAGGATTCCATTAAAAGGCAATAGTCTGTATAAAGTCACAGAAATGTAAGAGAGCATGGGAACACTAAAGAGCTTTTTTATGTGACTGAAGTTCTTTTACTGTAAGAAAGAAAGTTGATGCAGATTGCTGGTATTAAATGTTTAGAAATTTACGAACTAAAGGATCTAAAACTTAACCTGACCAGATTTTAAAATATTTTTGGGGAGTTCCCACTGTGGTGAAGTGGAAACAAATCCAACTGGTATCCATGAGGAAGCGGGTTCAATCTTTGGCTTTGCTCAGTGCATTAAGGATCCGCCGTTGCTGTGAGCTGTAGTGTACATCACAGACGCAGCTCAGATCTGGTGTTGAATAGAAGTGATGAGAGTGGGCATCTGTGTCTTATTCTAGATTTTAGAGGAAAGGCTTTCAGCTTTTCATTATTGAGCATTATATTGGCTGTGGGTTTGTCATAAATGGCTTTTATTACATTGAGATATGTTTCCTCTATACCCAATTTTTTAAGTCTTCAAAATTCAAAAATGGACGTTGAATTTTGTCAAATGCTTTTTCTGCACCTGTTGAAGTGATCATGTGGGTTCTGACTTTTGTTAATGTGGTATATTACATTGATTGATATGTGTATATTGAACCATCCTGAGTACTTGGGATGAGTCCCACTTGGTCGTGGTGTATGATCTTATTTATGTGCTGGTGGATTCGGTTTGCTAAAATTTTGTTGAGAATTCTGGCATCTATATTGATCAAAGATATTGGCCTATAACTTTCTTTTTTGATGGTATCTTTGTCTGGCTTTGGTATTACAGGGATAGCATTTTCATAAAATGTCTTTGGGAGTGTTCCCTCCTCTTCAGTCTTTTGGAAGAGTTTGAGAAGCATCAGTAGAAGTTTGTTATATGTTTGGTAGAATCTGCCTGTGAAGCTAACAAGTCCTTGATTTTTGTTTGTAAGGAGTGCTTTTTTGTTTGTTTTTTTACTTTGAAATTACAGATTCTATCTCACTTCTAGTGATCAGTCTGCTAAAATTATCTATTTATTCTTGATTCAATTTTGGTGGGCTGAATGTCTCTAGAAAGTTTTACATTTCTTCTAGGTTCTTAAATTTGTTGGAATATAATTATTCATAGTATTCTCATATGGCTTTCTGTATTTCTGTAGTAACAAGCAAGATTTCTCCTTTTTCATTTCTCATTTTGTTTATATGGATTCTCACTTTTTCTTCTTGGTGAGCCCAGCCAAAGATTTGTCAATTTTTTTTACCCTTTCAAAGAGTCAGGTCTTGATTTTATTGATTTTTTTCTATTTTTTAAAATCTCTATTTTATTGATTTCCTCTCTGATATTTATTATGTCCTTCCTTCTGCTGATTTTAGATTTTGTTTGTTCTTCTTTTTCTAATTCTTTTAGGCGACAGATTAGGTTGTTTATGTGAGGTTTTTCTTTCTTTTTTTCTCCTTCTTTCCTTCATTCCTCCCCCTCCTTCCCTTCTTTTTTTTTTTTTTTTTTTTTTTTTTTTTGAGGAAGGCCTGTGTCACTATGAACTTCCTTCTAAGAACTGCTTTAGCTGCATCCATTAGATTTTGTGTGGTTGTGTTTTCATCATTTGTCTCAAGGTATTTTTTAATTTCCTTTTTTATTTCTGCATTGACTGATGTGCTTTTTAGTAGCATGTTGTTTAGTATCCATGTAGTCATTTTTTTCTCTTTTCCTGTGGTTGATTTCTAGTTTCATGCCATTGTGGTCAGAAAAGATGCTTAAAATAATTTCTGTCTCTTAAATTTGTTGAGGTTAGTCTTGTGCCCCAGTATGTGGTCAAACCTAGAGAATGTTTCATCTGCATTTGAAAAGAATGTATATTCTTTTTTTTAATATAATGTCCTGAAAATATCAATTAAGTCTAACTGTTCTATTGTGTCATTAGGATCTATGTTGCCTTAGTGATTTTCTATCTAGAAGATTTGTCCATTGGTGTGAGTGGGCTGTTAGAGTATCCTCCTATTATTGCATTCTGATCAATTCCTTCCTTTATAGCTATTAGTATTTGTTTTATGTATTCAGGTGCTCCAGTATTAAGACCATATATGTTGAGGGTAATATCCTCTTGTGGAATTGATCCTTTTATCATTAGTGTCCTTCTTCATCTTTCTTCATGGTTTTTGTTTCAAAGTCTATTTTGTCAGATATGAGTACTGCAACTCCTGCTTTCCTGTCATTTCTATTCACATAAAATATTTTTTCCATCCCCTCATGTTCTATTTATATTTATCCTTTGCCCTAAGGTGAGTCTCTTGCAGGACTCTTGGTTTTTTGGGGTTTTTTAAATCCTGTCAATTTTTTTTTTTTTTTTTAGGACCACAGGTGAGGCATATGAAAGTTCTAGGCTAGGGGTCGAATTGGAGCTACAGCTACTGGTCTACACCACAGCCACAGCAACACATGATTCGAGCTGCATCTGCAACCTATACCACACCTTGCAGCAACACTGGATCCTTAACCCACTCAGTGAGGCCAGGGGTTGAATCCATATCCTCATAAAGACTAGTCAGGTTTGTTACTGCTGAGCCACAATGGGAACTCCCACTCTATGCCTTTTAATTGGAGCATACAATCCTTTGACATTTAAGGTAAATATTTACACATGTATTTATTGTAACTTTAAACTTCATTTTCCAATTGATTCTATTTCTTTGTTCCTTTCTTTTTTGTTCTTCTTTTTTGCAGGTTTTTTTTCTTTTTTTCCTTTTCTGTTTTTGTCTTTTTAGGGCCACACCTGCAGCACATGGAGGTTCCCAGGCTAGGTCTAATCAGAGCCACAGCTGCTGACCCACGCCAAAGTCACCGCAATGCCAGGTCTGAGCTGAGTCTGCAACCTGCACCACAGCTCTTGGCAACCCCGGATCCCTAACCCACTGAGTGAGGCCAGGGATCGAACCCGCAACCTCATGGTTCCTAGTTCAGATTTGTTTCTGCTGCGCCATGACAGGAACTCCTTTTTGTAGTTTTTGATGATTCCCTTTTATTTTATTCTTGTACCCTCTTCTTTTCGGTTTCAGTGAATCTATTGTATGTTTCTGATTTGTGGTTGCTTACTTTTTCAAGTATGTTAACTCCTTCCTGTATCTGCTTGACTCAGACTGATGGTCATATGGGCTCAAACACATTCTAAAAAGAAAAGAGACAAAATAATCTATACTTCCTTACTTTCCTTCCACCCATTTTATGATTTTAATATCCTTTTTTACATCTCTATGTTTATCTTTTGCGGTTCCTTGTGTTTATCATTGCTTTCACAAGTAGATTTTGTTTTTCTTAATCTGTATACTGGCTAATTTAGGTGATTTTCCTTACAATTATAATTTCCCCCTTCCTATATCTTCTTGCTACTTTTCTATTTAGAGAAGGCCTTTCAATATTTCTTTTAGGCTAGGTTTAGTATTGCTGTATTTTTTTAGTTTCTGCTTGTCTGAGAAATTCTTTATTTCTTCTCCTATTTTAAATGATAACTTTGTTAGATAGACTATTCTAGGGTGTAGATTTTTCCCTTTTAAGATTTTGACTGCATTTTGCCATTCCCTTCTGGACTGCAGCATTTCTACAGATAAGGTATTTTATAGCCTTTTGTGGGCTCCCTGTAATTAATTTTTTTGTTTTTCTCTTGCGGCTTTTTTTTTCAGTTTAAATTTTTTTTTGTTTTTTTATTGCTCAATGAATTTATTACATTCATAGTTTTACAGTGATTATCACAATCCAATTTTATAGGATTTCCATCCCACAACCCCAGCACATTCCCCCACCCCCCAAACTGTCTCCTTTGAAAATACTAACTCATAGAACTTGAAAAACTCTTGCTGCCTTTAGAATTCTCATCTTTAAATTTTGACATTTTTCTTACAATATGTCTTGGTGCAGGTCTGTTTGATTTCACCTTGTTTGGAACCCTCTGTTCTTCCGGTATCTGGATATTTGTTTCCCTTCCTTAGGTTTTACAAGTTTTCAGCCATAATTTCTTCAAATACAATTTCCATCCCTTTCCTCTTTCTTCTCTTCCTGGAATAATGGAATTATTATGCATAGATTGGCATACTTTATATTACCCCAAAGGTCTCATACTGTTTTCATTTTTAAAAAATTTAGTTTTCTGTCACTGTTTTGACTGGGTGGTTTCCATTATCCTATCTTTCAGATCACTTATTTTTTCTTCTGCATTATTCATTCTGCTATTCAATACCTTTAGCTTAGTTTTTGTCTCAGAAAATGGATTTTCTAATTGTCCTTGGCTCCTCCTTATAGTTTCTAGTTTCTTTTTTTATAGAAATCTGCATTTCTGTTGACAGCCTTTCTTAATTCCTTCAGTATTTTCATTACTTCCTTTTTGAGCTCACTGTCTATTAGATTGAAGACAGTTTTAATCTGTTTCATTGTTCCTTTAATGGAATTCTCTTGATCTTTTAACTGGAGTTGTTCCTCTGCTTCTTCATTTTGTTTGTATTTCTCTTATTCTGTGAGTTTAGAAGAAGCAATTATCTACCACAGTCTTGGAGGCAGTAGTATCCCTGAATAGCTTGTGTAGGTTTCTGTGTGTTTGTTTATTTTTTGCATGGCGGCTACTTTTGGTATGGACACTTGTCATCTTTTTCCTTGGTGTGTGCTGGCCATTCTCCCCTTGAAAAGGGGTGCACAATCCACACATGCTCCCAGGAAAGTGGGGGCAGTAGTTGACATCTGGTTGTAAGACTTTCAGTGGCAGCACATGTATGCTCTCAGGAAGATGAAATAAGTGACTGCTGTGAGCTTGTAAGACCCTCAGTGGAAGCAGTGGTCTGTACCCGCCGCAGGAACCCAATATGGCAGTGGTGGCTTACACCTGCCCCCAAAGCTCATGAAAGCAGTGCCCTGAAACTTGAGATTCCCCCACAGAGAGAAAGAAGCTGCTATGGGGGTCCCTGCCCTCCCCTCTCTCACCCCTCAGTAGTAATATTTTTAAAAATCTATACAGATATATAGCTAAGTGTCTCTATTATGTCAGTCTACCTAATCTCAGCTCTATCTACCTAGCTAGCTTTGTAATGATCTACCTATTTTCATAATCAACATGTAAATTACTGAGAATCCCAACACAATATTATCCCAAGATCTCTACAACTGTACGGTAATTATCTGCCTCTGCCTTGTCCATATCAGGCTTATTGGTCTCCCATGAAAGTATTGACTGAAGAGCCTCTGCATTGTGGAATATTGTATCATCACCATCAGACATGAAACTATCACTCAACTATTAAAATTCTTGTAAATCCTTTGGTCACAAATCTGTTGTCAGGGTAATTTCCCCCAATAAATGATGTCTTACATTATCATTTGGTTACAAGATGATTCTGGCTTAGTTAAACTAGCCTGCAATTTTGCATCACCTAAAACTTTTAATCAAGTTGCATACTGATTTCAAATTCTATTGACTAGTTTTTTTTTTTTCTCATGACTCAAAGTTTATTTATCTTGGACTAAGATGAATTTATTTCTTTTGTCTTTTATTTTTTCTTCTCCAATCTTTTTTCCTCTCATTTATTCCTTCCTTCTCCACATCTTTCTTTTTTTCTTCTATTCATTCCCCAAATAAAAACCCTATCATAATGTTCAAACTGAAGCCTGAAGTTCAAGACATGTAAAATCCGTTGCCATGTTGCAATACAGGTAACAAAAAGACTAAGGTAAGCCTGCTATGGAAGTTTGACGTAAATCACTAAATGCATGATATGTGCATCACCAGGGACTTTGAAAGATTTTCGGTTTACTTTCAGAATGTCTGCCATAAAGCCAGCACTACCTGGCTGGAACTTAAGGATATAGCAGTGACCAGCAAGACAAAACTTCTTTCTTAACACTCACAGTTGAATAAAAATAATAAACAAACAACAAATAAGTATATATATATGTCACACAGTAATATATGAAATAAAAACAAAATAAGAGTGAGTCAGTGACATGCTGTGGGGGGTGACAAACAGAATAGGTCCCACAGTAAACATGATACTTGAGCAAAAATATGAAGAAGATGAGGGAGTGAGCTACACAGATGTCTGGGAGAAGAGAATTCCAAGCAGAGAAAATATAAAGTACACACTAACTAAAACAAGACCACACATGGTAATTTTGGGAAAAGGCAAGAAGACTAGTGAAAAAAGGAATCGAGCAAGTAGCAGACTAACAGAAAATGAAATCAATAATTTAGCAGGAGGCAGATCATGTGGACCTCTGTAAGTGATCGGATGGATTCTGAGTGGGATGAGAAGGCTCTAGTGGACTTTGAGCATAGATGTGGCATGGTCTGATATTCATATTAAAAATACCACTTCGGTTGCTATGTGAAGAATTTACTTCTGGTGTTAAGGGAAGAAGTAAAGAGACCGGGTGGCATAAAAATCTAAGTTAATGTTGATGGTGGCTAACAGAATTTGTGAGGAATGCACTGGATTTTTTTTTTTCTTCCTTCTTTTAAGACTGCAATGTGGTATATGAAAATTCCTGGGCTAGGAGTCAAATCAGAGCTTCAGATGCCAGCCCATGCCACGACCATAGCAATGCCGGATCCAAGCCACATCTGAAACCTATGCCACAGCCTGCAGCAATGCTGGATCCTTAACCCACTGAGCAAGGCCAGGGATCAAACCCACATTCTCATGGATACTATGTCAGGTTCTTAACTCACTGAGCCATAACAGGAACTCCTGGAAATTGTTTATGGAAGGTTTTTGGCTTAAGCCACTGGAAATAAATATGTTTTCTAAGATGCATAAAACACTGGAATAGGAGATCAGGAGTTTTATTTGGGACATGATAAGTTTGAAATGTCTATCAGACAGCCAGTAGAGTTGTTGAGTAGGCAGCTGGTATTTGGAGTTCAGTGGAGTCGTCTGGACTGAATATATCATTTTGGGAATCATCAATATATAGATAGTATATAAGCCAGTTAAACTGGAAGGGATCACCAAAAGATGTAGCCAGATCACTAAGCCTCAAATATTTAGAGGTAAAAAGTCAAAGAACAACCAGTAATACAGATTGAGATGTAATCCATGAGATATAAAGAAAACTGGAAGATACTGTCCTGAAAACAATGTGAACAAAATGTCTCAAGGAGAAAGATTTATTAAATTACTATTATATGTTTTACATGGGCTAAGTAATATGAAAACTGAAAATTATTCATTATCTTTAGAAATGGAAGCAATTGACAACACAGGTAACTGGCTTCAGTAGACCAATGGTAGCAAAATCCTCATCCTTATGGATTGAATAAAGATGGAAGAATACATTGAAACAACAAATAGATATAAATTAAGACTTCCTGTGAGTTCCCGTTGTGGCTCAGTGGTAACAAACTTGACTAGTATCCATGAGGATGCAGGTTCGATCTCTGGCCCCGCTCAATGGGTTAAGGATCTGGTGTTGTTGTGAACTGTGGTGAAGGTCACAGACGTGGTTGAACCCGGCAGTGCTGTGGCTGTGGTGTAGCCATCAGTTGCAGCTCTGATTTGACCCCTAGCCTGGGAACTTCCATATGCCCCTGGTGTGGCCCTAAAAAAAAAAAAAAGAAAAAAAAAAAAAAGACTTCCTATGAGTTTTGCTATAAAGAGAAACTGGGTATACCTAGAGCAGGATATGGCACCAGACATGTTTCTTTTTGTTGATGTCTGAAATTGGAGAAATACTTCACAGTGGCCAAGACATGGAAACAACGTATGTGTCCTTCAACAGATGAATGGACTGAGAAGATGTGGTGTGTATACTAGATGGAATACTACTCAGCCATAAAAAAAGAATAAAATAATGCCATTTGCAGCAACCTGGATGGATCTAGAGACTCACATACTAAGTGAAGTAAGTCGGAAATAGAAAGTCAAATACCATATGATATCACATATCTGGAATATAATATGTGACACCAATGAAACCATCTACAGAAAAGAAACAAACTCATGGACTTGGAGAACATACATGTGGTTGCCAAGGGGGAGGGGAAGGGAGTAGGATGGACTAGAAGTTTGGGGTTAGTAGATGCAAACCATTGCATTTGGAGTAGATAAGCAATGAGAGCCTGCTGTGTAGAACAGCGAACTATATCTAGTCACATGACAGAGGACAATGTAAAAAGGCAAGTTCTGATGGAACATGATGGGGCATACACATATACATGACTGGGTTACTTTGCTAAACAGCAGAAATTGACCTATTTTATATGGCTGAGTGGTATTCCATTGTGTATATGTGCCATGTGTGCTTTGTCCATTCAGCTGTCAGTGGATACTTGGTTGTTTTCATGTCTCACGTATTGCAAATGGTGTTGCTAAGTATACGGAGACACAGATAAAAAATAAAAAATAAACTAAAATAAAACTAGAGAAATAGCACCACGTTATAACACTGATTGGAATTATCCATGAGAGGTTGGTTTTAAATAGGAAAACAGAGAATTCTTCTATGGGAACAAGTGGGACACAAAGTATATGTGTACAAATGCTATCAGTAGTTTAGATAAGGGAGTTCAAGCATGTGGACATTCTCTTGTGATTGCTCTTATCTTCTCAGTGAAACAGAACGCATGGTCATCAGCTAAAAATGAGAATGAGTTATGAGTAGAGAGAAGGAAAGAATGTCCTGGAAACTGCAATTAGGAGCAAAGAAAACATCTTTTCTACTGCCGGCTTAGTGATAGGGGAGTGAGGCAAAGGGCTCGAGATGGCTTGAGCAGCAGCTGTGTGTGTTCTCAGGGAAGAACCAGATTTCAATAAATAAAAATGTGAAGGAAATTTTCAGAGAAGTGAGTAGACACGAGGGAATGTCACTAATGATTGATTGTGAGTTTCTCACATGCTGCTGTCTGCATCAAATCGATAATGAACTTTCATGTATAGTGAAAGACAGTCTGAGTTTTCCCCAGAAACAAGTTATTTTTTCACTGGCTCTATGAAAAAGTTTATCAAGTTCAAATACCTCCAGATATGGAAAATGAACAAAGCCATACACTAGTTGGAGGGCATTCAACAAAAACTAGAGTAGAAAGTAGAGAGATGTGTCACTCCCTTCCCCCTCTCTCTGGGCCAGATTTATCTCTAGATGTCACATCATACTCGAAGGAAGACTCACCCATTGAGTTTAGTAGTTGATAAGGTATAACCGGGAGAGAACAGCAGAGTTGACAGCAAGCAAGCTTATATATTTTAACTATATTGGGGCAAAACTCTACCTTGAAAATTACCTTGGAACAGTTTTTTTTAAAACAATTTTTAAAGCAATATAAAAAAGCTGTATTGCTGACTGATGTGGGGGCTATCAGTTCTAAATAGCAATCAGTTCCTATGTCCCAGAAAACATTATTTCAGCTTCAAACACAAAGGAAGTTTGGGCTCACTTTTGTTTCTTTCATAAATCTGGAATACAAAATAAAATGTTATTTCAATGTACTATATTAACAGAAAGAAGTTTGTAGTTTGTTATACTTAGCATTCACTTCTGCTCTAGCACATGCTTATGGAAACATGGCTAACACATGGCTCTTAAACTATCATACAATATCTTTCTAGTTATCTGACAAACATACATAAAGAAAATTGTGAAGTTTAGTATTATGTAACTAATAATATACATATATGACATTCTTCTCATGTCCCTTGCTATTGGATGACATTACAAAACAGTAAAAAGAAGGTGCAAGGTAATGTAACGTTGATGTTGAACTGAGAAACTGGAAATGGAAACTCAAAGGATGCACCTCTCTGCACGTATGCATGTGTATATTTGTGTGTGAAAGAGGAAAAGTTTCATCTGGTAACTACCAGAGTCAAACCTCAACAATCATAACTAATTATACCAATTATGGAAGCAAGTGAATGGTATGAATTACAAAATATTTTAAATGCAGCTTGATTATTTCCAAATCATATAATAATCTAAGTTAGTCCTAGAAATTTTATTTGAACTCTTGCCTAATAGAGATCTTCAGAACTCATTACAAAAACAGATGAAATGACTAAAATTATCCTATCAATTGAATGAACAGGAGTGGTTTTAATTTCCTATCAAAATGCCATTTGCATTTCCAAAAAGCATATTTCCTTCCTTCCTTGCTTCTTTTCTTGTTATCCTTTACACAAAGAAAATGGCATCTTCGACCTCTGTCACAATTATTACACGGTACAAATGACAGGAAATTGCAAAAAACAATGTTTATTGATTGAAATCATAATAAATCACTTGTCTTGCTTGAAACAGGTTACTTCTCTCTAGATCATACATTTCTCAGTAATACAGTGGGGAAAACAATACCACCCTTATGGGACTACATGAAGGTTAAATAAGACAACCTCTGAAGCACCAAGTCCACCACCTGGTATTTAGTGAGTACTAAATAAATGGCAGCCTATTTTTCAGTAAAGTGGTGTTCAAAAAATATTGCTTATGCTATATGTCCCCCTTCTTAACAAAATGTACTAAATCTGTTACTTCACATGATTCATGCAGTTCCTCTTATTCAAATTTACATCATTCCCAGTATATTTTATGAACACAGAATTATCCTATCAATTCCTTATAGAAACTCTCCACCTGCCCCTGACCCCATCCTCATAAAGTTTAATGATTTTAGATTATCTTTTGAAACAATGGTGTGAAAGGGTTGATATTTAGGGGACCAAAAGAGAAAAGAGAAAGCAACATCCTTCAAAACAGAAAAGACTATGGATGTAAGAAGCAGCCAAGAACACAACTATTTTTAAAAAATAACAACCAATGATTTGCCCTAAGGGTAGACATAAGAGAAGTGGAAGGAGACAATTTTACATGTTCTCACATGTTGCCTCTAATCTCTTGAACATTACTTGTTCATATTAAAAATCTTTTGCATAAATTAGGATAGAACTGGATTAACAAATGTCCCCTAAAGTCCCTTCCAATTCCGAGATGTATTTCAATTCAACAAATCTTTGCTAACCACATGTTCAGTTCAGGTCCCCCTGACGCTGTGATTTTAGTTGGTTCCAGTTCTCTATGCTCTTTTTGTACCCATGACTCATTTGGCTTTTATCCAGAATCACAGTAAATGCTCAAGGAAAAGAGAAATACACATAGATATAAATTTCAGTTGACTGTAAACCAGTTCTTTAGCAAAATCAAATATCTCAAAGAACTCAGAGATGAATTAAAGATGCCAGCATAGAAGAAAATTGGTTACTGAATCATCGAAGAACTTTCCCCAAATGTTACAATGAAATTGTTACCAAGGAGGAAAAGTTTGATTGAAACTCCCCCCAAAAATATTATTTAATTACAAATCCTTTTGGACTCCTCAATTTTAATACAGGATGTTAACTCAACCTCTAGCACAATCCTTAAGAGGCAAGGTTTCCATAACTACTGTTGAGATTCCCAGAGGGTTAAATTTCTAGTTTACTCTTGCCCAATTTCTATTGAAAGCATCTTTGAGAGCAAATAACTCAGGAAAGGTGGTTTGATTATACCAATATGTCAAACCAGGTTGTCCGCAGCTAGGGATGTATATTTCCTCCCTCTTCCTCACTGTTTTAAAGTATATTTTTTGCCATGTTAAGTAAATCTATTAATGAATGTGTAAAAAATTTTGAGATCTTCAATAAAGAGAGAAAGGATGGAAGAGTTATCTTTCTTAGAGTCTAGCATATGGGAAAGCCTTCGAATTTTTTTTAAATTTTTATTTATTTTTTAATGAATTTTATTTTTTCTATTATAGTTGGTTTACAGTGTTCTGTCAATTTTTTGCTGTACAGCAAAGTGACCCAGTCTCTCTCTCTCTCTCACACACACACTCTTTTTCTTACATTATCCTCCATCACAAAAGTTCTCTGTGCTGTAAAGTATTTTTTTTTTTTTTTTTTTTTTTTTGCTGTTTAGGGCCGCACCCGCAGCATGTGGAAGTTCCCAGACTAGGGGTCAAATCAGAGCTAGCTGCCAGCCTACACCACAGCCACAGCAACGTGGGATCTGAGCTGCATCTGCGACCTATACCACAGATCACAGCAGTGCCAGATCCTTAACCCACTGAGCGAGGCCAGGGATCAAACCCAAATCCTCATTGTTCCCAGTTGGGTTTGTTAACCACTGAGCCATGAAGGGAACTCCCAAAGCAATTTTTTTTTTAATTTAAGGAATGTAGCATGAGTCATTAAAAATTCATGATGTAGAACTGAATTTGATTAAGAGTTTCTACTTATTAGCTGTGAAACTTCAAGAAATTATGTAACTTCTATAAGCCTCAGTATACATACTATACATACAAAGTCAGAGTAAAACAAAACATTTATCATAAGATTGTTGTGGAAATATATGAGAAAATATTTTCTGGGAGTATCCTGGAACATAGCAAGAGGGGAACAATAAATAGCTAATTCTATCAGGCTAGTGTATTTTCTTTTCTTTTTTTTCTCTGTGTAACTGTCTCTTTTCAGGTTACCAATTTATGCAATCCTTTTCCATTTGTGTTTTTTACAAGGTGGAAAAGGTGTGTAGGTGGAGCTAGAAATCAGCAATGATCTCTCCAGTCCTGGGCATCCCTCCAGTGACCAGATGGTCATACAATCCACCTGGACACATGTAATTCTCCCGCAAATAATACCAAATCAGAGTTCCTTAAGTGGAATTTCCCCACACAGTAGAGGACTTTGAAATTATCTAATTATATATTAGGTAAATATATTTTAAAAGGCTAATGAGAAAGCTAAACGAACACAAACTACTAATTGCAAATCAACTATGTTGTGTCCTAGCATTTTGGGGACTCTTTCCCTTAATCTTATGTTCCTTTCTGCCCTTCTCCTTACTAAGTTTTCAGAGAACTTTAAAATGTCCCACTGGAATTTCATCATGCCCACTTAACTTCAACCATGACTATGCTCCTGGTTTGTACCTTGTAGCAAATCCTTGAAACCTGCTTCTCATTTTTCCTGTACTTCCTTTCCTTCATTGCTTTTTTAACACTGTTTCTATCATTTTATCTATTGTCTATTCCTGCCTTTTACAACTCTCTGTGTATGTATAATCCACTGTTCCTGTGTTCTCCGAAATATTTTGTCCTGAAGATCAGGCCCTCTATGCAATAACATTCTGCTGTCTTCCTCTTATTTTTGCTGTCTCTTTTTATTAACTTTCATCTGTATGGAAACAGCAATCTCTTAAGAAACCACTGTGTTACATGTTGTGTTGCAAGCATTAATAAGTGGTTTATATTTTCTGTGGTAACAGTCATTTGCAGTTCCAAATGACATTTTGCTGGCTGAAATGGGACTATTTTTGTCCTCATGAAACACTGATATTTTGGCAAAGAAAAAAAAAAAAAAAGACTGGCTGTAAGTGAGAAAGCCACCAGAAAAAAAAAAAAAAAAAAAAGGTTCCCTTAGGAAGCAAAGCAAATTATTTCAGATATTTTGTGAACGCTTCTACCCACAGCAAAAAAACACGATATATTGCAAAAACAGAAACCCTTTCAAAAATATTTTTACTATTAATTCTTTAATGTCCAAAAAATAGTAACGCTGTGATTCCATATGGTAAAAGCATCAGTGCACAGATAACAAGCTTAAATTAATTTTGAAAACTAAAAGCATATGTGTGCTTTAGCCTTATAATTACTTCCTAGGCACAAGACTATGTACGTGTGTTGCTGTGTCACTTTAAATGTTAATCGATACGTTATCCCGACAATATCCACATCGCTGTTCCCCAGAAGGAACTATTTCCTGGGAGAAACCTGGATATGCAGTTAGGTAATTGAAATAATGTGCCTTCTGTTGAGCTGGGAGAACTGCATGCCTTACCTTCATGTATAAAGCATATCCCTCCATGGAGCATATACTGATAACCTCCTACTGGCTTCCCATTGGTTGAGTTAAAGCCACCATCAACTCACGATACAAGTTCCATGGCAAGAGGGATTGAGCAAGAGCTTTTCTGACGTCATCAAGAGTGGCATCAACCTCGTAAACAACAAAAATATGATGTTTTATTATTGAATTCCCTTTGTGAAAGGGAGAATGCAGGACCCTGAAGAACAAACAGTTTTTTTTTCTCATTTCCTATTTATCCTACAGGTAATTCCAGGGGGCATGCATTAAGAGCATGTTAAGATGGTCTCAGCTTCATGAGACTTACATTCTAGCTGTGGACAGACACTGAATCAAAAAGCAGATAAGTAGCAAAATGATGTAGCATTGGCAAACTCTCTGTCAAGGGACTGGTTCAGAGTACAAGCATGAGACAGTAGGGTTACATGGCATTAGTGGACACCGGCAGGATTAGATTAATCACGTACCTTACGCCAGCAAACCCAACAGAAACACAATAATTAAATTGGCAGGATATTACAGGTCCTTATCACCTGGATAAGAAGAAATTTCAAACATCTCCAAAGTGGCTTAAAGGTAAAATTATGAAAAGGAAAACCACTGTTGCAATGTCCAAAACTAGAGAAAGGGAGGACACCAGTGGTGCAGCTGAGGTGTCTGGACCCTTTGAGCACTATTGCTGCAACCCTGAAATTATAGAGCTGGGAACGATACCCAAATAGTTACAACCTAGTTATAGCTCCCCAAAAGTAGCTATGAAAGGCTGATTTTAAATAATATGCTTGTAGGGAAATAATCAAAACCCTAGAAGGCCCATTTATCCACTTATCGAATCATGTATTCATGCACTAATTTATTTCACAAACCATTAATGAGTAAAATAGTAAAATGCTAGTCACTGCAAAAGCAGCATGAAACACTGACCCAGTAGGGGCAAACATATCTAAGCAATAATTGCTAATTTTGACACGTATTTTTCTGAGCAACTATCATATTCCAGGTTCTAAATTATTTGTAAGTGGTATAGAACCTTTACAAGTTATAGATGTAAGAGCTAACTCTCAGAGGGTTAAGGAAAACATCAGATACATGCAACATAAACTGGGTCTTGAATATAAGCAGAACAGGACTTGGCAAGTGAACAAAATCTGGGACTACAGTAATCTTTGGTAAAAGTGGATAGTTTAGGCTACAGGATTTCAAACACCATGGGGAAACATTAAATCAAAGCAAGTTGATTTTCCATCTACTCCTCTTATCAAAATCTTCAATAATCCCAAATTTTCTTCAGAAAAAAAATAGCATTCCATGTAAAATTCTTCACCCTGTCACCTCATCTCTTTCTAAATCCTGCATACTTTTGGTGAAAGCCCTATCAAAACTACTTTCTAAAAATATGTACGCCTTTGGTATCACTATTCCTTTGCTTTATGATATTTATTTTGCTTAGAAGACCAATATTTCTACTCTTTAACTCAAAATCTACTGATTGTTCATGGTTTCACTCTGCCCAGACAGAATTAGCTTTTTCTTCCATTGGCCCATAGCACTTTGTTTTGAATTTTTGCTGTGACACTTAAGCTGCCTGTTCCTTAACAGTCATCTGTATTTGTGTCAGATTCCCTCATGAACAGTTGGAAACCAGAAATTCAATCTTCTTTATTTTCACAATTGCCCTGGAGGAGGCACACAGTAGCTTCTCAGTAAGTAGCTGCTGAAGGGACTGAGACTGATCGATGTAAAAACTCACTTTCTGTGGTATAGACAGTCTAAATTCAATAAACCATACACCTTGCTCTCCAAGCATAGAGATAATTTCAGAAAATAATTATATTTATAAAATAGAACCTAGGCCTTCCTCTTTCTAACAGTTGTGGATCTTCTAAATCAAGGACCCAACTTGGCAAAAGTACAGGACTGTGCTCCAGAGCAGCGAAATTCCAGCCCTGGGTCGACAATGCTGACTAAGAAATATAACCTCGCTGAGCTCTCTGGACCTCAGTGACTTCATCTGAATTTTAAGAGACTGGACGCAGCCATCTCCAAAATGTTTTCCAGGCCATCATTCTAAAATCTCATCTCAATAATTAGCCAATGAAAGAAAACTTCAACCAGAAAAGATAATCCATTGAAATATACCATCATCAAGTAGCAAAAGGAGTGCTTTTTTCTCTTTTTTGTTTTGTTTTGTTTTTTTCTTTTAGGACCACACCTGTGGCATATGGAAGTTTCCAGGCTAGGGGTCAAATCAGAGCTGCGGCTGCCAACCTACACCACAGCCACAGCAACGCAGGATCCAAGCCACATCTATGACCTCTGCCGCACCTTGCATCAATACCAGATACTTAACCCACTGAGTGAGGCCAGGAATTGAATTCACATTCTCATGGATAGTAGTCAGGTTCTTAGCCTGATGAGCCACAATGGGAGCTCCAAAAGAAGTGCATTTCAATGTCAAGATCAATGCACTAATTTTCCGTTTTTGTCACTGAAATGCATGAAGAATAACAGGGCCTACAGCGTTATCATAAAGACATTGATTGTTCAAAAACGCACAATTTCCAACATAAACTGAGGTTTTTAATATCTTCCTAGAAATATCATGGGCCTGTTCTCTAATGAGACAGAAACGCTTATCTGCCCAAGGAAGAGCAGGTACCACATCACCATTACTTTCTCAAAGAAAAACGACAGCAGTAAAATCAAATGTCAAGGACTTGAAACAAATTGAACAATAAACTTAAAAAAATACAGTTATGCCTCACTAATATAGATTGGCAGAGAGAAAAGTCCATTAAAAAATATTTAGTGGAAAAGAATGAATGCATGTATAACTGAATCACCTTGTTGAAATTATCACATTGTAAATCAAACATACTTCAATAAAACTTCAAAAATGAGAATACTTTTCAAAAAATTAAAAAATAATAAACTATGAACTCAAAAGCTGAAATTCAAAAAAAACTATCTTAAAATCAAGTTTGGGAACACATGCACACACACATACATACACACATACACACACACACATATACACATGCATGCCTGCACCCACACTCAAACTCTGAAATACTCAAAACTACATGAGATTATAAACTTACTGGCATTAAACTACATAAAAGAAAGATACTTCTTTATTTCCTCTTTGGAATACTTTTCATGTGCCTAACAACTTGCTTTATAATAAGTGAAAATGCATAAATACAAAAAAATGATCTGACCAAATTGAGATCTTCTGTTAGCTCTAGTCGTTGAACTGTACTATCACCTTGGACATCTTCAGGTCACAATAACGGTCTGGCTGGGCCACAAAAGTAACTTTAATATTGAAAACAATACACATTCCAACTGAATTGCTTATTCAACCTAACAAGCATTGAAAATGACTGCAGAAGCTTTATTTTGCTTCAGCCAAATGTTCAGAACTTCACTCTGAAATCTGTGTGTCTTTGTGAACCATTAAGAATGCAGTCTGGTCATGAAATGTTTGGTGACAAGTGTGGTTATTCTCTAATTAGCAATAAGGAAATGATTTTACCAAAAACATTGAGAACAAAAGACTGCAAAAGGGGTTCCAGCATTCTCAAGTCTTTGCAACTGCTTTCCTTATAAATTGCCTCTTCACGTTTGGCAGAAAACAGCTGAAAAGGAAAGCGTAGGCCACCCTAAATCCTAATGCAGCGGTTATCCCAAGTCTTCCCACTAATTTCACATTCAAGTGATCACCAATCCCTGTCACACTGCACCAGAAGTCAGACTTAAAATCTGTCCTTTCTCTCCAATTCTTCTGTGACTGCACTTGCTCAGGACCTCATTTCCTCTCACCTGGACCAGAACAATAGATGCCTACTTGTCTCCCGTACTCTATTTTCTTAGTACATCCTCAACACTGCCCTCGGCATAATCTTTCCAATAATGGCTGAAAATGTAATTATTTCAGAATCCTACTCAAAACTCTTCAAAACATTTTCATTATCTCAGAACAAAACCTAAAACACCTTGACGAGCATACAAGAGTCTTCATAATCTGGCAATGCATTGTTCACCTCCCATCACTTAGCTATCCCGCATAGTTTGCCCAGCAGTAATGTGCTTTAAAATTCAATACATGATTATATGTTGTACCACCTTACTGTTAGATGCATAAGCTTTTCCTTCTGATGGGAATATCCTCCTCCCCAAGTCATTCTACCTTGAAAATTCCTAGCCATGCTTCGGTTTAAACTATTCCTCCTGTGTGAACCTAACTTTAGCAGAAAATTTAGAAGCTTCCTTTGTACTTGGACAAATTATTACAAAAGTTAATTTTATCATAACTTTCCTAACTCTGCTTGTGGTTTGTATCTCCACTACAATGTGAGAATCTTAAAGACATGAATCAGTACCCTGTCTTCATTACCTACGTCCTTACATTTCCAGGCAGAAAGCCTGACAAGAAGTACATACTCAGTATGTAGTTGTGTAAAGGAAGAAAAGGGGGATGTGGGGGGGGGGGGGGAGGAAAGAGAAAAGATGAAAAAAGCAGGGATAGATAGCAAAGAGAAAGGAAAGAAGTAATCCTTTTACCATGGAGTAGTGTTTAGACAAAATACTCTGCCTTCATCTGCTCCCCACTTCTCACTAACCCCTTATCCCAAGTACTTTTTTAAGAATGATACCTGAAGGAAATAAATCCCAAGAACAATCTTAAAATGAAATATACATATATAATGTAGCGATATATATATATATACACACACACACATATATGTATGTATATGTGTGTGTGTGTATATCTTTTATGACAAAATGGCAACTTGCAGTCTGAAGGGTGCATGAGTGAGCTGGGGTGTCAGATAATCTTCCAGACCTCCCTCACTGACTTGCTGACAGGTATAAAAAAAGCCTATTTTTATGTAATTCTGCATCTAGAAACACCACTTCCTTCACCCTAGTCCTAGTACTTTCTCAGAGCTCTGACTCCCTTATTTTCACTATCATTCTCAGATGACACAACCCTCTTCCCTGACTTCTAGGCATATTCTACTGATCACACAGAAACAAAAACAGCCCAAGGGGGAAAATCAATAAGAAGGCAACTTTTAAAAATATTTATGCTCAAATATGACATTATGGATTGTGGGACCTAGAAATAGAAAATCCCATTTAAGACATTAGAACTGGCTGCCTATTATTGAAGTCTGAGTAAGACAGGAAGGAAACGGATCCTTAAATGAGGAAAAGAGCCTGGGTATTTTGACCCAACAATTCAATAAAACCTTACTAAGTATCTCTTTGTACAGGTCATCATGCTTGGTCTTTTATGAGAATAATAAGAAATGTGAAACATGGGCTAGCCGAGTTTATAACCCAAGTAAGTGAAATAACATTACAAATAGTCCTGCCACACAAAGCCTGCTCATTCTTGCCCACTACTGCCATTGCCAAAAGAGCAACTGAAAGCCTCAGAGAATCTGTGAACTTTGAAGTAGAGACAGGAGTACCAATTAAAGGCAGAAAATGCTCAATGGAGCTCTCTTGAGCCATTTATAATTTCTGGTCTCTATGCTTCCTGATTTCATTTGACTTCCTTGCTATTCTTACTGAAATTCAAGACAGAGTCATCATCTTTTAAAAGTTACAATTATTTCAAAGAATGTTAAAGAGCTATTGCTTTTTGTTCACACATTAGTTATTCAAACATATAACATTCTTCCAATCAGACTGAAGTTATTCAGAGATTGGCCCTGAATTTGAAGCCATAAGAGTAGCTAATTTGAGGGGAATGTGAGCATCAGTAGTGAGAGAGGAGTTAGTTTTACTTTTGCCTTTTCTGTATGGCAGCCTTAGGACAGCAAGAGTATATGGAATCCCTGCGGGATACACACGAAGATGGGAAAGAGGTTCTAGAACCACCTTCCTTCCTGAACAGTAAGAGAGGAAGTCCTCTTTCCTCTCATTAAGTTGCTTTTACTCACCGACACTCTACTCCTAAGATACGGAATTGAGGTTAGGGCTATTCATTCGCTATACTGTAGATTTAATATGATTTTATGTATTAATCAGAAAACCTGAAGTTCCCATCATGGCGCAGCAGAAACGAATCCAACTAGGAACCATGAGGTTGTGGGTTTGATCCCTGGCCTCGCTCAGTGGGTTAAGGATTTGGCATTGCTGTGAGCTGTGGTGTAAGTCACAGATGCAACTCAGATCTGGCATTGCTGTGGCTGTGGTGAAGGCCAGCAACTACAGCTCCTTTTTGACTCCTAGCCTGGGAACATCCATACGCCATGGGTGTGGCCCTAAAAAGACAAAAGACAAAAAAAAAAAAAAAAAAAAAAAAGCAGAAGAAGAAGAAAAAAGAAAACCTGAGCTCCCTTTGGTTTGGATCATTATTTCTATGAAAGCTATGTTCTCTGAGTTCCAAGCAACTGATCTGGAAATTTCTTGAAACGTAATTCTTTATGAGGTGGTGCTTTCCTCTGTATGAATAAAGTGATTGTAAAAAGAATGTCATAAGGCTATTGAAACTGGTGCCAAATATACAATTTAGAAAAGGTACGAACTCACAGGAAGAGGCGGCTCTTTTTTAACTGAAGTATAACTTACAATATATTAGTTTCAGGTGTACAAACTAGTAATTTGATATTTTTATAGATTACACTCCATAAAAAGTTATTATAAAAATTGACCATATTCCCTGTGGTATACATTACAACCAGTGACTTATTTATTCTATACCTAGTAGTTTGTATATCTTAATCCCCTTTCTCTGTTTTGCCCTTCCCTCCACTCCTCTCCCCTTTAGTAACTACTAATTTGTTCTCTGTATCTGTGAGTCTGTTTCTGTTTTGTTTTATTTTTTAGATTCCATAGATAAGTGAAAACATACAGCATTTGTCTTTTTCTGTCTGATTTATTGTGCTAATGATGATACCTTCCAGGTCTATCCATGTTGTCACAGATGGTAAAATTTGGAGTTCCCATCATGGCTCAGCGGAAACTAATCTGACTAGCATCCATGAAGACACCAGGTTCAATGCCTGGCCTTGCTCAGTGGGTTAAGGATCTGGCATTGCCATGAGCTGTGGTGTAGGTAGCAGATTCGGCTCGAATCCCATGTTTCTGTGGCTGTTGTGTAGGCCAGCCGCTACAGCTCTTATTTGAACCCTAAGTCTGGGAACTTCCAAAATTTCATTCTTTTTGTTTTTTTTTGTTTTTTTTTTCATGGAGGCAGTCATGGCATGTGGAAGTTCGTGGACCAGGGACTGAATTCCACCTGCAGCTGTGACCTACTCCACAGCTACAGCAATACTGGATCTTTTAATCCAGTGTGCCAGGTCGAGGATCAAACCCACACCTCCATAGCAACCCAAGCTGCTGCAGTCAGATTCTTAACCCACTACGCCTTAGCAAGAACTCCAAAATTTCATTATTTTTAATGAGTGATATTACATAGATTACACCACATCTTCATTCATCTGTGAATGGATACTTAGGTTGCTTCCATATCTTGGCTATTGTAAATAATGCTGCTATAAACAATGAACACTGGATGCATATACGTTTTCAAATTAGTGTTTTTGATGTCTTCAGAAAAATGGCCAGGAGTGGAACTGCTGGATCATATGGTAGTTCTATTTTTAATTTTTGAAGACACTCAGTAATGTTCCCACCAGCAGGGCATGAGGGTCCCCTTGGTGCAGAATTTCACAAACATACATGGCATCCTTTCCAGTATGCCAGTTCGCAGTAACTATATAAGATGGAGAGCTCTTTGTTCTGTTGCCTTTGCCACTTTGTTGAAATGAAGGCATCATGAAACCACTATTAAAGGAACCAAATAAGCCAATTGGCTAATTGGCTTCCTGAAACTCAAAACATAAAAATTAAAGTCAAGGGCCCTCCTGACATGCTTGATCCAAAAGCAAGAGGCAACTAACTTTTAATGTAAAGGACACATAGTAAAAGAGAAAAGAATGAGGTCCCGGGAGCTGAAGGAGAAGAATGCTATGAAGAATAGCTACCACACAGCATCCACCCAAAACTCCTCTAAAGGAAAAAGAATTAGGCTTATATCTATCATCTCCATTACTCGGGATATATCAGGATGGAGAAACAGAGTCTAGAGTGAGGAGGTGAGTCTATACCTCCATTAGTGTAACCATTATAATAGTAGGATTCCCCAAGACACCTTCTTTTTCTGCTGATAAGTTATCCTACTTCCAGGCCATATCTTAAAACGGATGTGTGCACTTCTCTGGTCCTTCTGTCATCTCCTTGTTTCCACTGACTAGGACCTTGAGCAACTGGCTAGCATCCAAAGATGGAAGCCGTCTATAAGTGGTGATCAGAATCTTGTATCACTACCCTTGGACAATCAATCTTTTCATAGCTATACAAATAAGAAACAAACCACTATCTTGCTTAAGCCACTTTTTGGTCTTTTTGATACATCAGCTTAGGCTGTACTCTAACACAGCAAAGTAGAAAGCAAATCCAATACAGCCTTAGAGGCCATAATACTGAGTAACAGTCAAAGTGAAATGGGAAAATGTTAAAAGAGTTTTAACAGGGAAGACATTTAAGAGAAGACATCACTAAACAGTTGGACTAAAACTCAAAAATATAAACAACAACAAAAAGCAAATCATTGAGGGCTTTGAATACAGCTACTGAAATCCTGATGTGTATTAGATTCCTAGAGAAATAGGATAGAGGGTGAAAAGGTACAGGTTATGTACAGCCTGGAGGAACTCCGATCTGAAAAGCGACTGGGGGAGGTTAATTTACAAACAGGATAGAAAAGGAACAGCCAGAGAAGTAGAAAAATAAAATGCTAGTGGAACACCCACATTTGCCCTAATTTCCATAGTAAACATTCAGAATATTTTTCCCATGGAAATTTATGTTTATTTTATACATGAATTTCATCCAACGATTAGATATAAGAATTGTATTAAACTCAAATGAGTTTAGCAATAAAAAAGTATTTGAAATATACATAAACCCTTCAAATTTCATAAGTTCACTTTCCAAAATTAAACCCTCATATCAGAAATACAAACTGGAAATATACTAAAACACCAAGCCAGCATCTCAGTAAAGAATTTCAAATGCTTTATTAAGCATAGAACAGAATGTCAGGACTTACTATCTGTCCTTTGCTCTCATTGGTTTTCTGTCATAGTTTACATTTTTTTTTCCCACACAGATCAGTGAACTAATGAAAATATTTCCTCACAAGCTAACCCTTTTATTATTATCTTTTAGTAAGTGTATACCTATTGATCAGATTCCTGGGAGATAACAGACGACAAATTCAAACAAGGAACTTTAATGAAAGATTAATTTACCAAGGAATGAGAAGGTTAAGGAAAACTGACAGGATATGTACAGGGCCTTAGAGCTAGCAGCAGAAGTGAGCAACTACTATCCCAAGCCTAAAATGAGAAGGGGATACCTGAACTGGACAGAAATATAGCCATGTGAGAAGTTCAACCAAAATACAGTAGGATTTAGGGTAAAGGCAGAAAGCTAGAAGAGTAAAAGTCTTTCAAGTTCACTTTCCTCCTGCCTTCTGATGTCCTACCAGCACCTCCTAGTGGCCAAATCCAATCAGAAGCCAATTATCAACTGCCTTTCTTCCCAACACATTGCAGCAGGGTAGAGAGTGGCTATCTGCAGGTGCAAATCAAAAATAGGTTCCTCTTCAATATATGAAGATTTTGCTTATAGTGGAGTGGGTACCATGAACAAATAATGGTGTGTCATTAGAATTAATAATACAGTAGAGTAAGTTTGAAACATGAATAAGACCTTAGTTTTCCCCCAGAATGAGATATTTATAGTTTTTGGTGTGATACCCAGTGACTCTAAGCTCTGCATAAAGACATAGGACATCTGGACTTGTATGTGTCTGCCAGATGGTGTGAGATGTGCAAAGATCTGGATTGCTAATTTTATACAATAAGCACTTCTAATAGGAGTTTTATATTGAAACCTCTGACACGCTTTTACCAGCAACGGTACTGCTAAGTCTGGCTATAATAAATGTGCATGATTTAATAGCTACTTCTCCAGAAATATCATTTTTTTGCCTTCCTTCAAAATCTTTGCCCTGTTCAGCAACTCACATTTTAATTCTACAACCTTCATCCTTCTTTTGATCCTTTTCTGCCCTGAAGTAGTAGTTCCCATTATCTTGGGCATATATATATATATATACTATTGTGCATTCACTCAGGAGATTTGGAGATACTTTTCACCACAAATGACAAAAGCTCTGTTTCCTGAGTACAAAGGAAATTCCAATTACCACCTCTGTATTTTCCTGAGGTCTTTTAATGGCCTTTAAGTAAATGCTGTTCTCCCCCTAAAAGAGTTGCTGTCTGTGCAATTTTCTCAGCTTTTAAACCTCAGCACAATTTAAACACAGTTTGAATGATCTTCCCCCTTTGAGCAGCCAGAACATAAAGTTGAGTTTCTTATACTGTCTAGTTTGCTGTCTCAGAAATGCTTCTTTATATTTTATCCAAATTACAGGACACACCCCTCATATAAATGATAGGAGGATATGGTAAAACACCAGTCTCCTTGAAGTTTTATCTTTCATCACACTCAGTTTCTATTTTCCTCCACTGGCGCCTACCAACTTGTTCAAAAGAAAAATGCATTTCTCCTGCACACTGGCATTTTGATGTTCCTGTATTGAATTTTATTTCCTTTTACTCGAATTAAATCAGTGGTTGTGGAAAGGATCCATTTTCAAGGAGTGAAATGCAAAATTCCCAGGTCCCTCACTTCATGAATACGACGTGAAAATAGCACACACTTCCAGATTTTAAGCAAGTATTTCATTTTTTCTTAAACCTGAAGGTCAGAAAGAAACAACTCCTTGATACTCGTGAAAGTCCATTCAAAGCTATATGTATCTAACCAAGAGAAATTTATGTTTCTTTAATGATGAATGTTTCAAGACATACTCTACTTTTAATTCATGAATTTTCTTTAAGTCCTTCATTTATAAATTGATGAAAACATATTCTACTCTCAATTAGCATGTGTTCAACTTATAATTCTTCAAACCTCCCCTCTTATCCTAAAGATAAAATGCAAACCCTTCCACCCTGTTGTCTCATCTCACCGCTTGCCCTTCTTTCTGCCACACACTCCAGCAATGCCCTAGGGTCCCCACAGGTTCCTCCTCACGCCCCCGTGTGTTGGCCCTTCCTAATCACTTGGCTTGAAATGTACACCGTGTTCCTCTGAAACCTGCTTCCATGGATATTTACCACTATCACTACCACCTCCAATCCGCTTCAAGACTAATTTAGAAATCCCTTCTATAAAGCTTTGTTCGGCGTTAGCTGAACTGAGAAGAAAAAAATCATCAATGATCAGACTCACATTGATGAAAATGAAAGTCATGAAATGTGGGCGTACATGTTGGTTTTACTACTATTTATTTGTTTGTTTGTTTATTTATTTTTCTTTGACTTTTTTCTTTTTTGGCCACACCCTCAGCATATGGAATTTCCCAGATCAGGTATCAAATCCAAGTCGGTGCTGCTACCTACGTCACAGATGCAGCAATGCCAAATCTTTAACCCACTGTGCTGGGCCAGGGATCAAACTGGTGCCTCCAGAGAAAAGCCAGATCATTAACCCACTGTGCCACAGTGGGGACTCCTAAATACTCATATCTTCCAGGCACCATACTAGCTACTGGCAATAAAATCACGAGTAAAAAAAGAACGTGTGCCCTCTAGGACATGGTCATCCTTGGTTGCATAAAGACATCTGTAAAACAATATTTATAACACATTTGCTAACTGCTATGTTTGCAGTGTTAAAAATACTAGAACGAGTTTTTTCTTTTCTCAATTTCAATATAGAAATCCATATGGGAGATGACAGGGTAAACTTCCAACCCCATAGGAGGAATTTACAGAGGAGATGAACTAAAATCTCATCCCATCTCTTGGTCCCCTCATCAAAATCAAAGGTATAGAAAGGACATGGAAAACTGACAAAGTAGGTGAGAAGAAACTTGCTTACATTTCTTGGATCCTTCATCAAGCTCAAGGATGCAAAAGCTGTCTGAGAGAGGAAATGAGAAAACAACAAAACCAAACCCAAAACTAGTGAAGAGATTTCTTCTGAGTTATGCCTCCCTCTCCAAACGTATGTGATGCTACTTTCTAATACATATCCTGGTAAAGGGGGCTTCAAAAGGACCATTTGCAGAACTCTGAGAGATTTTCTGCAGTTAGACACATAAAACTGGCGTCAGACCCTACCGAGGCCAACTGTGCATTAGGGTTGGCCTACCTAAAAAGAATCTGGAGCTAACTACCTGCTTTGAAGCAGACCAAGGAGAGTGAGAATGGAATTTCCCCTCATTCCTACAACATGTCAGGAAAACAGATATGTGGAAATTTTCTACATACTATTTAGCAACAAAGACATATATTTATGAGACTGTTGGGTTCTGCCCAATATGGCGGCCCCGAAACCTGAGGAGACTTCAACAGAAAGCATAGGAAGTTGCATGGCTGGTTGTCCAGGACAGAGAAAGGAGCTCCACTAGGCACATGGCACATTCACTAATGTCAAGTGACTCACAAGAAAAAGATCCCACCAGGAAACTTGTAAAGACACCAAATCATAGAATAAGACAGATGGCTTTAATCAACTGTATCTCCATACAGGGACATCAAATTTAACTAGCAGTCCAATGAGCACAAAGACAGCCAGCTAAGCAAGAACTGGCTTATCCCCTACCCCTGATCCCTCTCTGCACACCACCCCCAAACTTCTACTTCAGCAGAGTGAACCTTTTCAGAAGAGTGGAGACAAACAAGCTGGAAGGATAAAGAAGACTTCATCTTACAAAAGACTTAGATCATATGGTTTAGGCAACACGAATTTCTCCACATACAAATTAAATGTAAAATTCCATGTAATAAAAATGAACTTCTTTTAAAGATTCTTCATAAAACAATTATCATTAACTGCTTGAAGTTAATGAATTGTATAAAAATACACTTCAGAGAAATGTTCATTGGCCCCATCAGCCTCCTTTGCCAATTCTATACTTAGGCCTTTTTTTTTTTTTTTTTTTTTTTTTTTTGTCTTTTTGCCTTTTCTAGGGCCGCTCCCATGGCATATGGAGGTTCCCAGGCTAGGGGTCGAATCGGAGCTGTACCTGCCAGCCTACACCAGAGCCATAGCAACGCAGGATCCGAGCCACGTCTGCGACCCACACCACAGCTCACGGCAACGCCAGATCGTTAACCCACTGAGCAAGGCCAGGGACCAAACCCGCAACCTCATGGTTCCTAGTCAGATTCGTTAACCATTGCGCCAAGACAGGAAATCCCACTTAGGCCTTATTTGATAAACGGACATATCCAAAAAGATACCTCCTATAGCCATTGACCATTCTACATACACTATCCAAATAAATCTCATTACAGTATCCCAATATTTGGTATCAGAATTTTCTTTCCATTCTATTTATTCTTAAGCTAAAGGATACGTCTTGAGCTTAAGAATATAAATATGTCTTCTTCAAATAGTCAAAAGTTTAGAAATATCATAAGCATATGTGGTTTTTATAAGCAGGTGAAAGAATAGACTATTTTATGAGTAGGTGAGTCATAAACCAGCAAAGACTGCTTAACATGGGCTATGAAAGATGTGATAGGATTCAGTTGGACTAACAGAGTTCTAGAGTTCTAGGTAACTCTACTTCTCTTCCAACTGAAGAGACGACGAGGTACCCGGACAGAAGATACAGTATAGCTTAAGAATGTATCAATCCAAATAAAGAACTGGCCAGTCATATATAAACATAAGAGAGAATCACTGGGGCAATGTAATATATTTAACCCAAGAACTGTCCAGGGGGAACGGCATAAACACAGGCAGACTGTTCTGCCACAACCCACCATCTCTAACACCAAGCAGTTCTTAAATGAGTAGCAAATACAGGAGTAATGCTGACATAGCAAAAATGTGTTGCTTGACCATTTTTTTTTTTCCCTAGGCATTGGAACTGCAATTATAATAGGAGAATGATAATGAGCCCCTGTACCCGGGCCACTTTCCCTAGTAAGATATATCACCACCTTTGCTCTAAGCTGGTGGCAGGCCGTACTTACCACTGCGCCCAGCTAAATACAGAGCAGCCACAGTAACTCTTATGCCTCCATCTGTAGTGCTCCAGGCCCACAAGGCAACATTTACCCTTAATTGCTTTTGGCTTTTATAGTATCTCATGGCTCAGCTCTTGTGAGCTATCTCCCCAAGTTATCCAAGTAATTTCTCAAGGTACCAATTATTATTTTTGTTAGCATTCTTGACACACAATTACATAGGTTTTGGGTGATTTTTCCCAACCCCGTTTGCCCCAAAACCCTATAATTGTTAGTACACAATTTTTCAGGATATAGGGCTTTTCAACAATCCAAGTATCATGTTACCACAGAAACATGTGTACATGTTACCCTCTGTAGAGAGACTTAAGGGTATCCCACACTGGTATCATCTGCATTATACGACTAAGTCTTCATATTTTGATGTCCTTTGCTTGAAGCAACTCCTGATAATTACTGGTCACTCCAATGCAAATATCTGATCCACTTGTCATATTTCTCATGGGAAATTATAAATTTGCATTTTTATTACATGTATCACTTTCTTGTGAATCTGGTTAACATGTATCAGCAAACAACTGTTCAGTTCTCAGCACTAACAAATTTGAGTTTATGAGCTTAAAAAAACTGAAGACCAGACTCTGAATTCCTAGAAACTAACAGAGATTAATGCCACCCTCTAGGGTCTTGACTCAGCCATCATCCAGCCTCATCCAAGATTCATCCGCTTTTCTATCCTGCTATGAAACCTTTGAAAATGTCTAATTCTGTAGGCAACACAATAGAGACAGGTCTTGATTCAAAAACCCAACTCTAATCCATTAGGCCCCCTAAGTCTAATTTTCTGCATTAAGAAATGATGACATTTACATACCCATCGCACAGGATTGCTGTGAATGTTTCATAAGTGTAGCACAGTGTAGAAGTGCTTCTTAAAGTACATCCATTATTGCCATAATTCAGACTTAGCAGTGCATCCCATTTGTGCCAGTCCTTTCCCACCAAATTCAACAGATATTTAAAAAGTAAAAGGGGAACAAAAGTGGGGAGGGAAAGGAGAAAGCACTGGAAATTTAGAAAGATGTGGTTTTGAGATCTGAGACCTACCTAGTTCAGCTTTACAGTGTTAACCTCTGGCATACTTAACAGTAAAGAAAATTTATTTCTACAGCACTGCTGAAAAGGAAAGGGGTGTAAATTGTGTGTATATACATATATATATAGTAGCCTCAGATAGATGAGGTTCTTAGGGGGTCCAGAGCACCTCCTGCGGCCCTCTTATTGGTAGAAAGCTCTACCAATATATATAACTGTCTTGCATTCTCAGGTTAAAAGTTTATGCATGTTCTATTCAAGGAAAAAAATAACTTTCCTTAAGAATCCACTCTCACGCTCACACAGTTTACCCAGGAAGTTCTTCCTATGTCTTCTCCAAATCCAATTTCCCTTGCCTGATCAGAGACAGCAAATATGGCCACATTCTAAAATTATGACAAAAAAAAGTATGTGTTCTGAAGAAAATTTAAGATGTGTCCAATCTTTATGTTCTCCTGACCCCCAAATCTATAATGCAGTCCTGTAGAAAGGATTGTGAATTAATGAATAATCTTGATTTTAATAAACTGAAGACCACTAGACCTATTCGAGCCTGTTTTTTCTAAGGGAACAAATAATTTTAGTCATGCCTACCTGTTCACAGTGTAGTAAAGAACCACCACGAAAAGTTTAATCCATTATGATGGGCTACATAAATGAAAGCATCTATTACCAAAATAAAATTGCAAAGGTTTTAAAATATGGAATTCGATAAAAAATTACAACCTAATAAAGACAACAGATACAATTAACATGTACTTCAAATTGTCAGTATTGAATGAAGTGTAAAGTCTGTTTATCTCAAAATGATTTCATTCAGTGTTATAGGGAAATTGCGTTGGCTACCTATAGGCATGAAGATTAGAAAACAGGTCATCTATTCACCCATCAATGTCATCTCCTAAATGCAATAGCACATCTGAAGTCCTTTCATTTAGCCACATAAATCACCGCTTCATCCCATAGTTGCTGTATCCCTTTCTGCTATGCATTCACGTTTGTCTCTGGTTGTCAGTTAAATGCAAGCATTATATTACCATCGTTTTTCTTCCCTGGTATATATCTCCTGAATAAAACATACTTAAGAAGAAACTATTGCCTGAATTTTCTCTAATTTCCATTCTCATTTCCTTACCATTCCTTGATATATGATGCTTGGAACAGGTATTTGTCAACTTTAATAGTCTCTAGCCTTTTAAGAATCCACAATGTTAGCCTTTCACTTCCCAATCATTCAGCTCCTTCCCAGAGAGACATCATTTATATAACATCCAGTTCTTATCATTTTCTTAAATTTCTAAAGCAGAAAGAGAATGTATGTGTAACTTCTGCATTAAATATTATTTAATTTCTTTAACCATTTTTTGGAGTAATAGCTAATCATACGCTTTATTCTTTCAGCCATATTTGGCAATCAAATTAGTAATGATTAGATTTTTAGGCTGTGCTTTAACAAAGATAGAGTTGGATTTTTTTAATTTTTATCTATGAATTTATTTGTATAGTTTACAGTGAGGGTGAAATGACTATCACTTGTATTCAGAGTTTTCTAGGTAGCTGTCACCCTGTCCCTTTGGTGTTTCTTAGTCTACTTGCCTTCTTTTTTCTTTTTTTGTCTTTTGTCTTTTGTTGTTGTTGTTGCTATTTCTTGGGCCGCTCCCGCGGCATATGGAGGTTCCCAGGCTAGGGGTTGAATCGGAGCTGTAGCCACCGGCCTACGCCAGAGCCACAGCAACGCTGGATCCGAGCCACGTCTGCAACCTACACCACAGCTCACGGCAACGCCGGATCGTTAACCCACTGAGCAAGGGCAGGGACCGAACCCGCAACCTCATGGTTCCTAGTCGGATTCGTTAACCACTGCGCCACGACGGGAACTCCTTTTTTTTTTTTTTTTTTTTTTTTTTGTCTTTTGTCTTTTGTTGTTGTTGTTGTTGTTGTTGTTGTTGCTCTACTTGCCTTCTGATCACTGTCTCTGGCACTCTGATGGAATACATTACGAGAGCATCCAGTCGAAGTGTGCTTCAGACACATTTCATTTTCAGCAATCAAAACACCAAGAGGCTTTACTTACTATGCTTGCGATAGAATCTCCAAGTCTGACACAATAGCTGTAAAATTACCTTGTTCTTATCAGGCAGTAATTATTCCTGGAACCATCCTATGAGTACACGCCTATATGTTTGCATCATCAGAAGCCCATGGTTCCCCTACTGGAAATCGTGCACTGAGATAACAAGCCTCCCAAAGCACAGCATGGGTGTTTTATAGCAGATGCTGCCTAAAACCACAGACTATTTACAGAGAACTAAGTGTAGGCACAAAAGGAAATAACTGAGTCTAGTTTCTTACCCTAATTTTGTTTAAAAATGTAAGGTTATCAGAAGGAGAAAAGATTCCCCTTTGCAGCAATTAGAGATGCAGGAAACGTCTCTCTCACCTGACTATATTCCTCCCCAAAGGACTATTTGCTGGTCCTCAAGTGTGCTATGAACTTCATGCCTCTAAGAATGTACTGTTCACACAGTTAAGAATGACATTGTTCACTGTTCTATCAAGACCCAGCTAAAATTTCATAGTTTCTGTTACATTTCCTCATCCTTATGCTCTAGATACGTCACTCAGTAGAATTGTTTGCTTCCTTCTATGTGGCCTCTGACATACCTTTGGTTTACACCTCTAGAACGACACTTACGGTATGACTAAGTAACTATTTTCTATATTTTGCATACATATGCCTGTCTCCAAATAGATTGTGAGCTCCTAGAAAGTTGGAATTATTTTACCCATCTTTGTTCCCCCAATACTGGTAAGGTCTCATAAATTAACAGTATCAACCACTTATCAATAAATTAGTTGAAATGTTGTAATACTATTTTTAATTAGCTAGCTAATTACTTATATTTAATGTCCCTCCTCTGAGCTCTAAGCCAACATTTACAACACCTATTCAACAACTCCTTGTAGATATCTCAAAAGCACCTCAAACTAAATTCATGGACTTTTAGTCCCCAACATGGACTCAGCGTAATATCTTCTGCCCCAGTAAATATCACCATCTACCCAGTTATGAAAGCCAGAAACCGAGAAGTCATTCTTGACATCTTGTCCTTGATCACTTTCATTTCCATCCCACTTACATTTCTCTTGATTTTGCCTGCTAGGTGTCTCTGAGTCATTCTAGTTTTTGCCATTTCCACCACCCAACCCTGATCCAAAACACCGGTGCCACAGGTAGCTTTAGGAGAGGCGATTGAGAAACAATAATTTAAAAAGTAACATATGCATAGAGTTATAGTATTTGCTGCTGGAAAATGAATTTCAAAAAGTATAAGATGTTAATACAGAATGCTCACCCATTAGGATTCATCTATAAAGATATAAGACAGGCCTCCAAAATCGTGTCCCTCATAACAGCCCTTCCCAAAGAATGTCTTAACTGTGCCTTTGGCTTTCTTTAGCCTGTCAATGATCACTGAATACCAATTGTAGAATAGACTATTGTTTCAAGAGAGAGAGGAAATCCTGAATGCCTCATAAAAGGAGTGGTTTGGTGAAGGATAAGAAAGATTGAGAATTAACATTCCTGAGTTTTTCCTCCAATGAGTTTCTTGGATATTATCAATTTCTCTTACCTGCAGTTTGAACTGCAGCCACACTTTCCTTTGGTAGCTGGAGGTCCCCAGATGGATGATCTGTCTTGCAGGAGCTCACCATCCAATGGAGAAGAGAGATGTATAAAGCTTTTGCTGCAATACAATAAGATAGGATTATGTACAGGCAATGGCTTAAGATAGACAAAGACAAAAAATATAAAATATACCTTTCCTTTCTATTTCCTATAAAATATATTAATTGTATTTGAAGAAATCTGTTCTAATGAAATTACTCTTACTTGCTCTTTTTACTAAAGGACCAAAACAGATTATTTAAAAAATTATAAATGGCCATTCAAAATATCAGGGCCTTTCATTGATATTAGTTGTTGTAGGTTAAATGAATAAGCTACCACCTGCAAATTCAAAATTCCCAAAGGCAAATTTATATTTAATGTTGTATGGGTTCTAGAAGGGGCTCCAAGCAAAATAAAAGACTATTTTAGTATTGAAAGGCAAATAGATGCTTGCCAAGATGTAAGGCAAGTATGAAGTATTCCAATAGAAGACTAATATGGAAAATGGCATATGGAAGTTCCTGGGCCAGTGATAAAATCCAAATCGCATCTGTGACCTATGGCACAGCTGCAGGCAATGCTAGATCTTTAACCCACCACACTGAGGATCAAACTATGGCACAGCAGACACTCCAGCATGGAGGTTTAAAAGGACCAATTGTGAAGACCCACTGAAAAGTGTGGTAACTAAAGACACATTTTTCTATGGATTGGAGTAAGTGATAGATGAGGTAGACTAATTCATTTAGGTTGAGCCCAAATTGTAAAGCTTTAAAAATACAGCATAATAGAGAGTTTTAATTTCATCTTGTAATCAAAAGGTTTAAAGATTTTTAAAAATATTTTTGTTTTAGTAAGATGATTACAGCAGCTCTATGGAGTTTAGACTATAATGGAAAAAGAGTGCTAACAGAAAATTCCAAGAAAAATCCTGTAAAGGTTCTGTATAAAACAGTGATTGTGTTGGACTGAGGGATGGCAGGTATGAGAAAGAACCATGAAGTATAATGGACAGAATCTGGTGACTAGTATGAGAAATATAGAAGTTTGATAACTGTGATTTATAGCTTGATGGTGAATGGTGATACCTTTAACTGAGATAAAGAGTATAAGAGCAGGAAGGGACTTTGGAGATGGCGGTGATGAGAAATCATGAAAGTTCAATTTGGTGCCTATAATGTTCATGAAAACTAAGGTAATTCAAGAAGCAGTTTGATGTAAGTATACAAAGAGTGCAAGACTGAAGACATAGATTTGAAAGACATAAATACACTGAAAATAGTTAAGAGCATTGGGTAAATAAGATTCTCCTGGCATTTACTGTTAGAAATGAAATAGATGTATTCCGAGGTATTTGATTTTGTGAGGTGCAATTTTAAAAGATATCGTATTTTTGTATTCCTTTTCTAATATTTCATTGTGCCGAGAACTATAAAACTTCAATCAAAGAAGTTAAAGAAGATGTAAAGAAATGGAAAGATATTCCATGTTCCTGGATTGGGAAAATCAATATTGTAAAAATGGCCATACTACCCAAAGCAATCTACAGATTCAATGCAATCCCTATCAAATTACCCATGACATTTTTCACAGAACTAGAACAAACAATCCAAACATTTATATGGAACCACAAAAGACCCAGAATCGCCAAAGCAATCCTGAGAAACAAAAACCAAGCAGGAGGCATAACTCTCCCAGACTTCAAGAAATACTACAAAGCCACAGTCATCAAAACTGTGTGGTACTGGTATCAAAACAGACAGACAGACCAATGGAACAGAATAGAGAATCCGGAAATAAACCCTGACACCTATGGTCAATTAATCTTTGACAAGGGAGGCAAGAACATAAAATGGGAAAAAGAAAGTCTATTCAGCAAGCATTGCTGGGAAACCTGGACAGCTGCATGCAAAGCAATGAAACTAGAACACACCCTCACACCATGCACAAAAATAAACTCCAAATGCCTGAAAGACTTAAATATACGACAGGACACCATCAAACTCCTAGAAGAAAACATAGGCAAAACACTCTCTGACATCAACATCATGAATATTTTCTCAGGTCAGTCTCCCAAAGCAATAGAAATTAGAGCAAAAATAAACCCATGGGACCTCATCAAACTGAAAAGCTTTTGCACAGCAAAGGAAACCCAAAAGAAAACAAAAAGACAACTTACAGAATGGGATAAAACAGTTTCAAATGATGCAACCAACAAGGGCTTAATCTCTAGAATATATAAACAACTTATACAACCCAACAGCAAAAAAGCCAATCAACCAATGGAAAAATGGGCAAAAGACCTGAATAGACTGTTCTCCAAAGAAGACATACAGATGGCCAACAAACACATGAAAAAATGCTCAACATCGCTGATTATAAGAGAAATGCAAATCAAAACTACCATGAGATACCACCTCACACCAGTCAGAATGGCCATCATTAATAAATCCACAAATAACAAGTGCTGGAGGGGCTGTGGAGAAAAGGGAACCCTCCTGCACTGTTGGTGGGAATGTAAACTGGTACAGCCACTATGGAGAACAGTTTGGAGATACCTTAGAAATCTATACATAGAACTTCTATATGACCCTACAATCCCACTCTTGGGCATCTATCCGGACAAAACTCTACTTAAAAGAGACACGTGCACCCTCATGTTCATTGCAGCACTATTCACAATAGCCAGGACATGGAAACAACCCAAATGTCCATCGACAGAGGATTGGATTCGGAAGAGGTGGTATATATACACAATGGAATACTACTCAGCCATAAAAAAGAATGACATAATGCCATTTGCAGCAACATGGATGGAACTAGAGAATCTCATCCTGAGTGAAATGAGCCAGAAAGACAAAGACAAATACCATATGATATCACTTATAACTGGAATCTAATATCCAGCACAAATGAACATCTCCTCAGAAAAGAAAATCATGGACTTGGAGAAGAGACTTGTGGCTGCCTGATGGGAGGGGGAGGGAGTAGGAGGGATCGGGAGCTTGGGCTTATCAGACACAACTTAAAATAGATGTACAAGGAGATCCCGCTGAATAGCACTGAGAACTTTGTCTAGATACTCATGTTGCAACAGAAGAAAGGGTGGGGGAAAAATGTAATTGTAATGTATACATGTAAGGATAACTTGACCCCCTTGCTGTACAGTGGGAAAATAAAAAAAAATTATAAAAAAAAAAGAAATGAAATAGACAGGACCAAAACCCGTGGCACTCCCATGGGTAAGGAAAAGCCTCCAGCAAGATGAACAGAAAACTGCTGGTTAGAGATGTAGGAAAAAATCCAGAAGGGAGAACTGTCTTAGGAACCAAGAATGAAAACAATTTTAAGAAACAGGGGATGGGTAATAGCAGTAAAAACTACACAGAAGCCAAGTAGTGCTGAAGACAAGTTATCCAAGGTGGTGGTCATGAGTTTGTTACGGAAGCTGTGTTTCCATAAAGCAGCTTAGGCAGGTTAAATTAAAAAAAAAAAAAAAAATCTTACTTGTACAAGGAATAAGATACGGTGTCATAACTTGAGTAAGAAATAACCCAGAGTGCTAGTGTTTGGGGTAAGAGATTATTTTGTACAAACGGGATTAATCTCCATTTCCTAATTCCAGAACAGCCGAGATGGCATCATGACAATGTTCAGCTAACTTACAGATGCATGAATCCTGCCTTGATCCAACCACTTCTTTTTTCCCTTTGAGTCCCCAGTGGAGTGATAAGTACCACAGCAGCGAAAGAAAAAAATAAAATAAAACAAAAACAAAACAAACAAACAAAAATTAAGTTTTCTCAGAAACTAAGATTTCAATATTAGATTCTTAGAATTTTAGCACATCAAAATGAACCATATGGAGTATTTACTCTATATATTATTTGCCTACTGAAACAGCTTCATAATGAAGCAGGTTCTGTGGGCAGCTCAGGCTTCCTTACTTCTCCCCCACCTCCAGCAATCAAACTGAGTTTAGTATTTAATTAAGGTCACACATCCCCACAACACAGTGTGTTCTGATCCAAAACATGACTGGATCATAGTCATATGGAGCTATCTGACAGCCTCTGAAAATATCACTTAATAACACAGCACCTGACAAAATATTTTAAATCTTGATGACTCTATATTACCACTCTTCCTCTTTAGGGTGGAGGAGAGCCGGCTTCCTCACTGAGAAGTCAATTGTTATCTACTAACTAAACTTCAGAAACATTGTTGCTTACCTTCTGTTTAGTATACCTTTATGTTAGGATACATCCAGTTTGAAAAATTTAAGGTAGAGTTGTTGCTTTTATGTAAAACTAATTATTGACCCTGAGGTAAGAACTCTAGTTTTAGGAAAACTATAAAATTATTAAAGAATGCTTTAAACCTAAATTAAAACATTTTAGTGTGAATATTTTTTACAAGCAAGAAAGATTATTTCATGTCTCTAGAAATGGAATGAAATTTACTTTGATTTCACAAGTCATATATGCCCATGTATACTGTAAAATTTTGCACACTTACGTTATTTTTAAAATAAAAATTACAGGTAGAAGAATTTACATATTCCTACAACTAAATTTGAGGTAAATCTCTTCACAATGAAAGTGGCAAGTTAATTTTCGTAATTCTGTCATGTAAGACAGAAGAGAAATTTGCTTTTTGGCTACAAGTCTACTCAAATGGGTAGACAATTTGGTAAGTTCTTAATTATAAAAGAAATCATGGTATCATTCAAATAATTTTAAATAGATAATACAAAGGTCATTTTTAATTTATGTTGGAATATATATTTTAATCATTATACTTAAATATGAATGTATCCCAGGAATAAACCTCATTTTTTTTTTTTTGGCCTTTTTTGCCGTTTCTTGGGCCATGGCATATGGAGGTTCCCAGGCTAGGGGTCCAATCGGAGCTGTAGCCGCTGGCCTATGCCAGAGCCACAGCAATGCAGGATCCGAGCCGCATCTGCGACCTACACCACAGTTCACGGCAACGCCAGATCCTTAACCCACTGAGCAAGGCCAGGGATCGAACCTACAACCTCATGGTTCCTAGTTGGATTCGTTAACCACTGAGCCACGACTGGAACTCCAGAATAAACTTCATTTTAAAGAGAGTATTAACACTATAATTCATGAAGATCAAAGTAGGAAGAAACCAGAAAGCTGGACAATTTCCCTTACCTTTTTTTTCTTTTTTTTTTTAGCGACACACCTGCAGCATATGGAAGTTCCCAGGCTAGAGACTGAGAATCTGAGCTTTAGCTGCTGGCCTATACCACAGCCACAGCAACATGGGATCCAAGCTACATCTGTGACCTACACCACAGCTCACGGCAACACCAGATCCTTAACCCACTGAGCGAGGCCAGGGATCAAACCCGTGTCCTCATGGATACACTAATTGGGTTCGTTACCACTGAACCACTGAACCACGATGGGAACTCCCTCTCCTACTTTCTTTTTTTTTTTTTTTTTAGTTTTTTTGTTTGTTTGTTTGTTTGTTTTTGTTGTTGTTGTTATTTCTTAGGCCGCTCCCGAGGCATATGGAGGTTCCTAGGCTAGGGGTCGAATCGGAGCTGTGGCCACCGGCCTACGCCAGAGCCACAGCAACTCGGGATCCGAGCCGCATCTGCGACCTACACCACAGCTCACGGCAACGCTGGATCATTAACCCACTGAGCAAGGGCAGGGACCGAACCCGCAACCTCATGGTTCCTAGTCGGATTCGTTAACCACTGCGCCACGACGGGAACTCCATCCTACTTTCTTAAGGCTCAACTAATCCTTCATCTTCCCTCAAAGCCTGCCCTTAAAGTCTCTCCCCAAGTCCTAAAATCTGATCTGGTAGTTTCCTACTATCTGTATCTATACATGCCACTCTGTTATCATTCTTACCCAGAGACTACTAAGGGGCTACATTTGTGGGGCACACAGGTCACCGTGCCTGCTGAGCCCAGCATCCTCTTCTGCCTGCACACAGATGCTTGTGAAGGATGAAAGTATTAGGATGAGTTTTTGCCCAAGGTTAGCCACTTATTGGACTGAACTGAGTAAATGATCTCCAGTTTGGATGGAATCACCTGGCCAAAAACGTTCTGATCAAATAGGATCGATTGAAATTGGAGCAACCAAAATGTTTTCTTCCAGAACATTTGTTGTAAAGAGGTTTGACTAATTCATAACAAGAGGAGGCAGAAAGGACACACAGGGAGAGGCAGAGATATCATGAAAGAGCAATCTTCCAAAACAGGGAGGGATCTGCACATTTTTTTCTCTATAGAGACAGGGAGTAAATATTTAAGGTATGGCAGGACATACTATACCTGCTGCAGCTAATCAACTCTGCCATTCCAGCAACAATATAGACATATATATGTAAGCAAATGAATGTGGCCTTGTTCCAATAAAAATCTATTTATAAAAACAGATGTTGTGCCAAATTTGGCCAAGTTATAGTTTCCCAATCCCTGTGCTAGAGTACTGTTGTCCAGGAGAAACACAAGGTGAGCCATGTACACAACTGGCCTTTTTCTACCAGCCACATCATAAAGTTAAAATAAATAGATGAAATTTATTTTATTAAACCCAATATGTCTAAAATGCTGTCATTTTAACATGTTATTAACAAAAAAAGTTACTGAGAAATTTTGCACTTGTTTTTAATGCTAAGTTTTAGAAATTTGGTATGCATTTTAAAATTAAAGCACCTCTCAATTGAGACTAGGCATTTCAACTAAAACAGAACCTTTCAGTTTAGACTAGATATGTTTCACATGCTGAATGGCTACCTCTAACTAGCGGCTACCATATTGAATCATTTAACTGTAGATCATAAAAAAGATTGTGGGAGTAGCCGTCTCCTGTGATGCCGAAAGTCCTTATAAATTTCAGTTGCAGCATTTTTTATTGAAGATGGCCGGCAAAGATCTTTTTATTGGCAGCCCAAAGAGCCTAACCTAAAGTGTGACTAGGTAAGTTAGTGAACAAACATAGGGCGAATGCTGTTAAGTGCATAGACCATCCCATCCTGTATATATATATATCTTATTCGAGTTAGTATTTCCATTACTTTTTAAAGTGCAAATTTTGTGAGAAAAGGGAGTATGTCCCACATATGTGTGTGATTCACTAGCTCCCCTATACTCCTTTCCTCATTTCATTCCTTGGGTGATGTTCAATGTATTGAATGTGAGAGTCATTATATTTCCCATCTATTCACAAAAACGCTTGTTTGCTTTAAAATAAATTATTAAGCCATGATATAGAACTATATTAAGAACTAGGTAACTAAAACAAAAAAATGAAATAGCTCAATATTCTATAAATTATCCAAAAAGTACCTATATGTAAACAAGTCAGTCCTGTTAAGGAGCAAGGAAGGAATCAGAGAGATAGTCTTCCTTGAGCTAATTCCTAAAAGCTAGGCAGGTGTTTTTTAGGCAGATCAGTTGTTTACGGTGGTAAATAGTCAACCAGGATACTGTTTAAGCGATGTTTTATAATCAAGTTAATTTAATTTAAAAAAGGGATAACTATTAACTGGATAAATGTTGGGTATTAAAATTATGTTTGTGGAGTTCTCGTCATGGCACAGTGGAAACGAATCCAACTAGGAACCATGAGGTTGTGGGTTCAATCCCTGGCCTTGTTCAGTGGGTTAGGATCCAGTGTTGCCGTGAGCTGTGGTGTAGGTAGCAGACGTGGCTCAGATCTGGCGATGCTGTGTCTGTGGTATAGGCTGGCAGCAACAGCTCCAATTGGACTCCTAGCCTGGGAACCTCCATATGCCGCAGGTGCAGCCCTAAAAAGACAAGACAAAAATAAAGAAAGGAAGGAAGAAATTATGTTTGTGATTTGAATAAATTTAAATATCTATTTTAGCTTTACTTCAAAGAAACAGTTATTCCAATTAATACCTCTCAATTTATAATTGGCCTTCTCTATAAGGATAGAAAAATGGGAAACTACTGTCCCCCTAAAACTTGGATATCTGTTTCAGCAAAGAATCCTTTTACTAACTAGGGCAAAGAAGGTTCAGTTTGAACAGTTTTGCTGACCCAAGCTCAAAACATGCTCTTATTTTAAAGATTGGAAAATCTCATAATTTATAATTCTGAATGAACCCTTTATAGATGTAGAATATTTTGAGATCTATCAAGAGAAGAGCATGTTTGCTAAAGAAATGGCACCTTTGAAGTCTTGAATCTGGCTGACCTTTCCTTCCATTGGCATATTCAAGATAAATGGCTGCGGAAAGGGACTGTGCTAGGGGGAGAAAAAGCAGCAGCAGCAACAGCTAAGAACCTAGAATTCTGAGGCACTTGTGAGCAGTAGATCATTTCCTTTCATTGCAGGAACCCCTGCCAACGTCTGATCATTCTAATGATTAGTTCAAACTAATCATGAATGATTCATTAAGTCACTCTCTAGCTTATTATGAAGTCTAAGCCGCATATACCTGAAATATTGATATGGGAAAGAAACCACTGTGTTTCATTTAAAATAATATTTTGGCAAAAATACAGATTAACATTCAATTGTCCTTGCATATCCTACTGCACAGAAAACACATTAAAAATAAGTTATAAAGTCTCATAGAACATTTACAATTATTAATTCAAAATGCATTAACTTGTCTCATTTGATCTTCCAAAATATATCTTTGTGGTGGTCATTATTTATTTTTATCAGGTGAGACTGACTCTGAGGCAACTTAGACTAGGAAAATTAAGGTGGTCAAAAGCTATACTAATCCAAATAGTTCCTGGCCAGGCTGTCATATTAATATAATCCATTTATGAAGGCTTACTATAGCTAAAGTATCCCCATAGCATATACTGTCATTTAGCCTAAAATAAACCCTGCAGGTTAGATTTCCTACCTTCTTCCTGGGCAAATTAAGAAACCAAAACATATAGAGTTTTTACATAACATGCCTAAATTGCAGTAAGTGGCAGATCTGAAACTCATGTATTTGCTCAATCAGTGGATATTTATAGAGTTCCTTTTCTGAGCTTGGCCCTGTTCTGAGTGATATAGCAATGAACAAACCATACAAAGCCATCATTCTTACAGAGGACACTCTAGTAGAGACAGAGGTTGTCAACTGAAAAGAAATACAATTAAATATCATCAGTAGCGATAGGGTTTCATAAGATGAGAAATCCATCCAGGTAGAAATAAATGGTAAAGGGTTCAGCTGGTTGGTGATTTTTTTCTTTTAATGGTTGGTGATTTTTATACACTGAGGTTATGTTGGACCTCTCCGATAAAATGACATTTGAACAGAAACATACAAAGAAAGCAAGAGAGTGCACATACCAAGACAAAGAAAGGCAAAAGAATTTAATGGTAAATCTTGTTGTGTATTCAAGAAACATCAAAAAAACAAGTATGCCTGGAGAGGACTGGAGAGTAACCAGAGATGATATTAGTTGCAACCCTCAGCATATGGAAGTTCCCAGACTAAGGGAACTGCAGCCAGGGCCTTCACTACAGCCACAGCAACACTGGATCCAAGCCCCATCTGCAATCTATGCCACAGCTTGCAGCAATGCGGATCCTTAACCCACTGAGTGAGGCCACCAAACTGCATCCTCACAGAGACAATGTCAGGTCCCTAACCTACCAAGCTACAACAGGTTTGGGAGTGCCATTGAATGGCAATCTGGTTTTGCCAGTTTAGGTTGTCACCAGCCACATATGAGTGTTCTTGTTCTTCCACATTCCTGCCAGTATTTGACATGGTCCGTCTTTATAATTTTAGACATTCTACTAGGTGGGGAACGGTACCTGACTGGGGTTTTCATTTGCATTTCTCAAAGACTAATGATGCTGAGTATCTTGATCAATATCTGCCAAATACTTGAGAGGCACCTTTGCAAGTCGATACATTTCATTCTGTGCAACGCTCTATTCTAGACGCTCTAGTCTTCCAAGAGTCTCAGTTTCCTCTTCTCAGCTCAAGGAGTCTACAGGACTCCTCCTAGGTGTCCCCTTCTCTACAATCTGAAAACTCTCACAACAATAATATGGGATAATTTTAATCTTCATCCCATTTCTTTCCTCACTCTCTAAGATCACTATTCTTTGTTATGTGGGGTCCAATATTGTTAAAAACATTGGTTTACATATTTTGTCCAACTTTAAAACTTATCAGAAGAGAGAATAAATCTGTTCCATGTGACTCCAATTTAAAAAGAAATTGAAGTTTCCTTCTATGCTGTTATGGTCCACTGTTACATATCTACTAGCTCCTATATCACAACCAGACTTGCATACGTGGTTTTTTGTTATGAGCACTGAATTCTGATAAAAGTGTAATACCAGGTCATCTATCAGCTATGCAATCTTAGGCAAGTAAGTTTACTTCTATCAATCCCTACTTTTAATTAAAAAAATAACAATACTTTGTATGATACATAATACATTTTTAAGATAATCATTCTTTTGGAGTTATCATTGTGGCTCAGCAAGTGGAGAATCTGACTGGTATCCATGAAGATGAAGGTTTGATCCCTGGCCTTGCTCACTGGGTTAAGGATCCAGTGTTGCCACAAGCTATGGTATAGGTTGCAGATGCAGCTCAGATCTGGTGGGGTGTCTGTGGTGTAGGCCAGTGGCTACAGCTCCAATTCAACCCCTAACCTAGGAACTTCCAAATGCTATCGGTATGAGCTTAAAAAGACAAAAAATAAAAATAAAAAAAATAAAAGATAATCACTCTTTTGGTAGACTGAGTTTATTTATTTGTTTATTTATTTATTTTTGCTTTTTAGGGCCGCACCTGCCATATACGGAGGTTCCCAGGCTAGGGGTCTAATCGGAGCTACAGCTGCCGGCACAGCCACAGCCACACAGGATCCAAGCTACGTCTGTGACCTACACCATAGCTCACAGCAACACTGGGTCCTTAACGCACTGAGAGAGGCCAGGGCTACAACCCACATCCTCATGGATACTAGTTGGGTTCAAAATCTGATGAGACACAATGGGAACTCCCTCTGTATCTTTTTTTAGATTACTAATACAATACATTTATAAGGAATTCTTATATAATTAAGAACCTTAAGGTATAAATTTCTATGCATATGTTTTGACCTATAATAAATTGATATTAACATTACATTCTCAGAGCTTACTTTATAAGGTATCAGCAGAAATTAAATATACTTTATGTGCAATAATGAAATATAAAATAGATGTAGCCATAGACTCCTTAAACACTGACACCTCAGAAATCTATCCACTCTTTTTTTTACTATAATAGGAGTATAACTTTCAGTGGAATATTGTGTTGGGGTTACTTTACCATAAATTATTAGGCCATGCTGCAAAGGCAAAACTTCTATCTTAATTAGAAGCTTAGGGTAGTAATATGATGCAAATAAATTTTATTTCTAGAATTTTATGAATTTAACCAGATACGATGTTATTAAATAAACCAATATACAATATCACTGATTCTTCTATGGCTTTGCTATTCAAATACACATGGAGGGGTATCAGATATATATACATGGATATACAATAGGTGATATATAGATACATATACCAATTCACTTTTAATTAAGAAAATATTATAACTAAGACTGCTAAATAGTACACATAAATTAAAGAGAGAATAACAGAAAAGAGTATATTTACAACAGTTTTTAATCCAGATCTGTTTAGTGTTTTGAAAACTACAAGGGAATCATGTTTCTCTGTAACTCAGGGTCACTCCTCATATTGAGTTTGTATATTTCCTAAGGACTTAAGTAGATACCTGAAGTTATTGTTCTATACCAGTTGGTTCTTGTGTACATGTTCCAATGCCAGTCAATGTTCAACCAGAGAAGGAGAACCCATAGGAGGTATATGGGAGAGTCCCTGCACACCAAATTCTCTATACACAATCATGGAGCGGCGAGGCAAGCCCCACATCTGTCAGACAGGCTGAGGATCTCCCTTATTGAAAGTCAATTGATTGTGAACTATAATCACGCAGAGAGAATACTCTCAAAGGCAACACTTAGTTTTCTGTCTGACTAACTGTGGGCTGTAGCCTAACTGAGCTGACACATTCAAAAGACCATCACAATGCTTCAGTGTCCTGTTAGGGGACATGGGACTAAAAAGCTGAGAGTTTGCCAGTCCTATCTGTTTATGAGCTCAGAAACCCACAGATAATTTCCATACTAAGGTGCTGTAAGTGTCAGGGTTACAAGGAGTTGCTTGCACCAATCACTGCTATTAACCAAAGAGGAAATTATAGTCTAATTGCTAAAAGACTAAAGGTCATTCTTAATTTTTTCCCTCTGTTTTTCTGAAAACAAAGCAAGAATGGAAGCATGGCTTCTTGTAATGCACTGCTATTATTCAAAGATCCCTCTCCAGTAATTTATTCATTAATTGTGGGAGGAAAATAATTTCAGAGTCCTCATACTGCACCATATGCATCAAAGAACAGTCTGCTGTGTGGCTACCAATTATGAGAGGCAATTGTCTAGTGCTAATTGGAAAAACTGTAGAAGGTCCATAAACTAAGGGAAGTGTAAAGGTTCCATATAGTGATCATGTGGATCACTGCTATAGGAAAAGAGGAGGATGAAAGATGTGTCACAAGGACACATAGAGGAAACAGCAATAGAACCCCCCCCCCCACTGCGAATGTATAAATACATTAGGAGGAAACACTTAGCAACATCTCCCTGGAATTCAAGATGTGACTTCAGCTGCAAAAGCAAATGTCTTGCGTTTCAGTGACAGGATGGCGGCAGGGTGGGGAAGGTTTTAGATTTTTTTTGTTGTTGCTGCCTTACTTTTTTTTTTTTCACATAAACTCTCCATTTATTAACCTAATTGTTATAACATTGCAATATACCACCAACCCTTGGCCTGAGTTTCTTATCCTGAGTCTTCAGATATGCAGGGTATCGCTGAATATGTTTCAGAAATATTTCTGAAAGAATACTCGAATTTTTTATATGCACATGCCTGTGTAGTTTTCTGGGGAGAGGGATTTACCTCTTTCTTTAGCTTCCCAAACATTCTATTACCCTAAAATGATTCAGACACACTCTAGGTATAAGCCAATACTCATAGCTAGGCAGTTAAAATCCAAACACTTAAGTTCAAAATCCCAGTGACCTAGGGTGTGATACTACCTCTCTTAACTTTGATCTTGCACATCTACAAAATTGGAATGAAAATATTTTCTTGGGGTTCCTGTCATGGCTTAGTGGCTAGTGAACCCGACTAGCATCCATGAGGACGCAGGTTCCAACCCTGGCCTCGCTCAGCGGGTTAAGGATCCAGCATTGCCATGAGCTTTGGTGTAGGTCACAGATACCACTCAGTCCCTGTGTTGCTGTGGCTGTGGTGTAGGCTGGCAGCTACAGCCCCAATTGGACCCCTATCCTGGGAACCTGCTTATGCCACGGATGTGGCCCTAAAAAAAAAAAAAAAAAAAAAAAAAAGAAAATATTTTCTTGAAAGGGCTTCTGTAAATAATAAATGAGATGAATATGAATGTAGTAAGTTATAAAGCATTTTACATAAGTCTTTTTAAGGATATGGGAGTACAGCTCTTGTCTTCTGTTTAGAGAGCTCCTTCTAATAGCCTGGAAATATTACTCAGGCTGATATAAATACTCCATTTTGTTTGAACCAAAGCTGTTCTTTAGTTTTAGCAAATGTTACTTATATTTTAAATTAGGCTTTTTTTTTTTTTTTTGTCTTTTTGCCATTTCTTGGGCCACTCCCGTGGCATATGGAGGTTCCCAGGCTAGGGGTTGAAACGGAGCTGTAGCCGCTGGCCCACACCAGAGCCACAGCAATGCGGGATCCGAGCCGCATCTGCAACCTACACCACAGCTCACGGCAACGCCGGATTGTTAACCCACTGAGCAAGGCCAGGGATCAAACCCACAACCCCAGGGTTCCTAGTCAGATTCATTAACCACTGAGCCACAATGGGAACTCCAAAATTAGGCATTTTTTTTACCCCTTGGTAGATTATAACTTCTAAAATATATTTTTAAAAAATTTTTCAAATGTAACTAGGATTTTAACTTTTCACTGTTTTTTTGGATTTTTCCCTTTTTTATAGCCTTATAGGGAAGAAAAATTAGCTTTTGCCTCTACTCTTCTAAGTTCTAGGCTGGGACCCCTGTAACTAACGACAGATTAACAAGAAGTAAAACATACAAATGTATTTATTCTAAGTTTTATGTGACACAGGAACCTTCATGAGGAAATGAAGACCCAAAGACACAGTTAAATTTCAGTGTTCTTATGCTAGGTTCAATGAATGGTAGAGTCATGGGGAAATATGATGGAACAAAGTGTATAAGCTAAATGTAGTAACCGGAGGAAACTCAGCAAAGCCTGTTTCTTCAGATTCCTCTCTGTGGCCTCCATCCTCACAGATAAGGATGCTCCATTCCTGAGAGAAAGGAGGACATCTATCACAGGTGGTTTTTTTTTTATTTTTTATTTTTTTTCTTGTTAGGGCTGCACCTGTGGCATATGGAAGTTCCCAGGCTGTGGGTTGAACTGGAGCTGCAGCTGCCGGCCTGTTCCACAGTCAGAGCAATGCGGGATCCGAGCCATGTCTGTGACCTACACCACAGCTCACCACAGTACCGGATCCTTAACCCACTGAGCGAGGCCAGGGATCAAACCCACATCCTCATGGATACTAGTTGTATTCGGTTCCGCTGTGCCACAATGGGAACTCCCACAGGTGGATTTTATAACCTACTTCAGGTGAAGGTCAGAAAGTCCCACATGCACATGCCAGCTCTCAGATTTCTTCCGCTTAATACATTCAATATGACAAGATGCTATACATTGGGGTGGCATGTCCCGACTCATCACCCTCATCATAAAATAAAAGCATAATTAATTAAGACAGATAAATTAAGATCACAATGGACTCCACCAGCCTCACTTGCAGACACGAACGAGGTCACATTCATGAACTTGTTATCCTCAAACATGGAAACTATGATATTTCAGCTCAACCTTTAAAATTTTCTCCCCACTGGCATATTTATTCCAATGAAGCTCTCATAGTCAATGATCCCATCTGGACGACCAACTGTCCCAATACTCTCCGTTAAGCCTCAGCCTGGGCCACCGTTTGCCACTGCCATCCTGCTGCTTTTCACTCCCCCTGCTGTGATGCTATTAACTGGTCTTTGCCCCAGATGTCCACAGCCACCGTTTCACCAATAACTCTGCCTGTGCTGTGGCTCATCACTGCAAAGGTAGACTCCTGTCAAACCCAGGGGATCTGGACCTTCTACCTCCTGGCCTTTGCCTTGCCTTCACAATTTTCTGTGAAGTGAAATGGGAAACAGCACACTTCCTTCTATTGCAATGGTCCCACGGAAAGACTTCTTGGGCCCCACAGTGTTGCAGAACTTAGGGAGTCAAATCCTTGAGTTTTAGAGTTCTCATCATGACTCAGTGGTTAACAAAGTATCCATGAAGACACAAGTTCGATCCCTGGCCTCCCTCAGGGGGTTAAGGATCTGGTGTTGCCATGAACTGTGGTGTATGTCATAGATGCAGCTCAGATCCCGTGTTGCTGTGGCTGTGGTTTAGGCCAGAAGCTACAGCTGCGATTTGACCCCTAGCCTGGGAACCTCCATATGCCCTAAAAAGACAAAAACAAACAAACAAACAAACAAACAAAACCTCGAGTTTTATCTACAGCTTATTGTTCCCCAAGATACAAATGTACCCACTGCGTATATTCAGAATATTAACACACTGTCTTGCAACCTCCGCTTTTATCTGCCAATTTCCCTAGCTTAAATTTAGATAGATATGAGGTAAAGTAGATATAGTATGTTATATATAGATACATAGATACACATATATGCATATACATATCTGGGTACTTACTGATGTTTAGGGATTGTCAAGGGCTATATGCCACCAAGCATATCTGCACTTGTCTCCAACTTAACTGAGACTTGCTGTTGCACAAAAAGATGATGATAGACAGACAGACAGATAAAAGTATTTTATCTTATTGTTATTGTTTTTCCTTTTTTAATACCAGGGTACATGTTGGTAGAATAGGCAGAAGCTGCTGTTGCTTAGCCCATGGGGAAACCAGCTGGATAACCAATTCCTATTGCATTTGCACAGAGAACCCCAGAAGAACCCAGGCTATAATTTCAAGGACAAATCCCAGCAGCCGGGGCCTTTGTGACCAATGCTAGCTGTCTACAGGCTTGAATGGGGTTCCCTGCAAAGCTGCCTGACGAAAAATATTTTAAAATCAAGACTTAGATATTTTTTTCAAAGCTCAAAAAGAGAGTAATGTGAGAAATACCTGAGTGCAGAGACAAAAACTAATGTTCTCCTGAAAGTCACTTCCACAGACTATAGATCTTAAGAATAGCAGAGTTCTATTTTAATCTTGAAAAATGAGTAAAACCTAAGAAAAAAACAAATCCCAAAGTCCTACATTTTGTTATTCATCTGGTCTTTTACTGGCCCAGCTTTCACTAATCTATATTATCAGCGGGAAACATCTTTCTATAACGTACTTCATAATATTAGGAAGAAGATGTGCATATTCCTTTCGGCACATGCATGCACACCAATGACGTTTAAATCAACTTGAGGTGGAGATGTAAAGCAGGTGATGTACTTTTCACAGATGCAGTTGTCTGATTCCTCCCAATTTTACCATAATTTTTATAGATTATGGCTTAATGGTCTTTATTACTGGTTTAAAAGTTAGATGAAAATTATGTAACAGAAAGGATAATCACGATGTGGATAGAAGCTGTGATAATACCTGTTTATTATAATGTTGGATCATCCAAAACACCCTGAAAGTAATTTAACTGTAACCCTCACCAATTAAAAATAACACAACAACGATCGACTTCCATTACAACTTTAACAGAAAACTTCCACCACTGGGAGCTTCCTTAAGCTTTTTCTCAAGGAAGCCCATCTTCTCATCCTTCTTTTTATAAAGTCTTTACTTTTCAGAGCAGTGTTAGGTTTATTATAAAGTTGAAAGGAAGGGACAGAGATTTCCCCTGTCCCCCTCCCCAACACAGGCATAGCTTCCCTCGGTATCAAAGCCACTCACCAAAATGGCACATTGTTACCAAGGAACAATCTATTTTGACACATCATCATTACCCAAAGTCCACAGCTGACATGAGAGGTCACTGTTAGCACCATACATTCTGCGGGTTTGAACAAATGTGTGATGACATATGTCCATCATTATAATATCATGTACAGTATTTTCACTGCCTTAAAAATCCTCTGTTCTCTGCCTGTTTATCACTCTCCCATCTCAACTTCTGGCAACCACTGATCTTTTTTTTGTCTGCATACTTTTCCCCACCTTTTCTCATCAGGCTACTTGATACAAATATCTTCACAATAATCCCATCTGCCTCTCTGTAACTTTGCCTTCTGAAGCAAGACACACTGAGCCTACTTCTTTATCCATGTGATAATCTTTCAAATACCTGAAGACAGATATCCTGTGCCTCCTGAATTTTATCTTCTTATCCCTCAACTGTTTCCAAAGAGCCTTACCTGTATCAATACCTTCATAAAGATACATTCAACTTTACAAATAAGGTGCTTAAAAAAGAGTGTGATTTATATCTACAGTCATGATTCCTGGAGGGCCTGGACCATATATAACCATATCTGTAGGTATAACTTACATGACCCCTAATGAGCAAAAAACTCATTTGCTGAATGAACAAATGAATGAAAGAAGGTACTTTCAAAATATGCTTCTCATATAAATTCACTGCCCTATAGAATAAAATTTCTTCATCCAATTTTAGTTTCCAAAGACATCTGTAAACAAACAAACAAGTGAATTAGTTTCTTGGGGATAAAAAATTTAAGAGATTTTTACCTGGCCATAGTACTAGGGGGTGTTTGTGCCAGTTGTAAACTGGCTTATTTTCCGAAGAAGCTTTTGGGTTTTTTTTTTTTTTCTAAAGCCTGGCAGGGATTTTACAAAATGAGGCTTACCTTGGCATTATAATTTATAAAAGAAATACTAAGATTAAGACAATGGAACAAAACAAGAACAGAAACACCTCTCTCTCCAGTACATCTCTCAACAAGGACTCCAGGAAATTCACTCTAAAAGAAAGAGACAAGGCATGTGGGATTTACCCTGGCAAATACATTGATTCTCAGCATGAGATAATGATTTGGATGAATACTTGATAGAGATACTCCAATTCTCTCTAGCCTCAGGGGAACTTGCTACAAACACCTTGAGAGAAAAGCTGTAAGAAACTGAGAAAGTAAGCCCAGTAGAGTTTCCTTTAATACGTCCTAGGGAGTAATACAGAAAACTGAGTGAATGAGAAAATTTAACAGAGATCCCAGTAATCTTTAACACAAGGGGCCAAGGCTTCTCTCTCTCTTTAGAAAAAGCAACATTTGTTGTTATGTGCATAACTTTAAGGAATATTTGTGCTGATGATCCAGATGAGACCAGCAACAGTCAAGTCACCCCTTAATGGCCAGGTAAAGACTGAGTCACAAAATGGGCCACAAGGAAATAGAGCAAAGATAATCAAAATGAAAATAGGTCTATGAAACAGGAATGTGAAAATATGTTTATGAAATTACAAATATGGAGTTCCAGAATCAGGTGTACTAAGTTCTAATCATCTGTTACTAACTAGCTGGGTAACACTGGATAAGATCTGAACCTCTCTGTTCTTCATTTTTCTTATGTATAAATCAGGATAATAAGGAGTTTTAAATTTCGGCAGTGTTGGAAAACTGGGGTCAATACCATACATGCTAGATAATTTGCAGAACACCTGCAGATCCACTGCAGTTGCCACTCTCTGAGCAGTACCACTGCACCATTTTTAATAATGAAAGAAGAGGACATTCCCATACAGCTGGATGACTCGGAGACTTTCATAAGCATCCATCAAAGTGAGTTTGGTGGACACTTTAGTAAGTTCTTACGTGGAGGTGAGCATACAGAGGAAATGTTCCTTACATTGTAGGAGGGAGGTTGAGTGTCAGGGAATGTGTCCAAAGACACAGTGGAATTTGAAATATTTTGTAAGACAGGTAGGAATTACTCTGGGGAAGACCAGTGTATTTATACCATGTAAATAACATGCACAAAAACCCAAAAACATGAGAAAGTGTAAAGGATTTTTTCTTTAGGTTATGTTTTGTATAATAGCTTATCATAACACATGACTTCTGGAAAATCAGAATACAGGTATAATATTAGAACTTTATAAATATATGTTACATAGAGAAAAATATCTGGAAAATAATGTGCCTGAGCACACTGGACTGTGTTATTTCTAAATTATATTCATGCCAAAATGAAAAGGAGTTTCTTTTACACTATCGCACATAAGTTAAAGAAACTTCAGATAATTCTATCTCCCAGTCTTTGACATCTTATAGCTGAGACCTCAGACATTATAGAGCAGAAATAATCCATCGTCCCAGGAACCTGTCTAAATGCTGTACCTGTAACAATCATGAAAGTTAATACACTGTGGTTGTTTCAAGTCCACTAAGTTATAGGGTAATTTGTTATATACTGAGAATAACCAAAAAATATACTCAAGCGTTTATAATTAGGACTAACCAAGAAATCCAAGTACATGTAGTTACCATACTTGCAAATTGTGTATCAGTTATTATATTTATGTTAAAATAGAGTTTACAATAGTCATATCTATTTTCTCCCTAAAGGCATATAATACACTAAACACAAGCTCCAAATCTGAAGTCTGACTACCTGGGTATGGACACTAGCTTGCTGTACACTAGATGTATGACTTAGATTATTTAATTAAGTCATACGTTTGTTTTTTCATCTATAGAAGGGGGATAATAATAGTGCCAGCCTCAGAGGGCTGTGATAAAAATAAAGAAGATACAAAGATAATATCATGTAAAGTCCTCACAAGCTGACTGGAACACAGTAAGCACTTATTAGCACGCTGACCATTAGAGGCTATTATTACATTATTCTTTGATTTTCTCAACAATATTTTTAAATTAAGTGTGAGTATTATTCCAGCTTTATAGGTAAGAAATTGAAGCTCAAGGAGATTGAATTGGCCTAGGGACATGCAGTTAGTAAGGAGCAAAGGCAGATGTTAAATCTGAGTTTTCTGACTCCAATTCCATTCCCCTGGATCTCATAATAGCCTTACTGAATTATAACACATAGTGGGTCCACCAATCTAATTTAAATACCATTCTAGGAGGTTCTAATGCACAGGAAGGTTTGAAAACCACTGCATCTAGTCAATATAGAGAATATATGATTTCTACAAAAGAAAATTTTAAAATCATGTTTTCTTTTTAACTATTTAGAGCATGAAATAATCACTCTCTGCACTTTTCATATAAGTAAAATAATGCATTCCAGGCAGATTTTGCCATGACATCCCCAAGTACATTAACACAATCATGCCCTATGACAAACAACTGTTCCATTATTGTAAGGTGCCCTTACTTGACCATGTGAGAACAAGACATTGAGCTTGTCCTGAGGTGATAGGCTGTCCTGTTGCTTTCCAGCAAGGATAAACTGCAGTAAGTGCTTTGAATCTATTCACTGGGCCGCCAACAAGAGTTACAGAAAGTTTCCTGTGCCTACTTTTCTAACACAGGCCAAACTCACATAACCCCAATGGATTGCCTAAGTTATTAGTAGGAGAAACCATTAATGAGTTCCCCCAAAGCATATTAGAGGCACAAGTCAAAACACCTACTTCAGGTTTGGAATATATTTAGTGGCCTACACAGCGGCTCTCCAGGTATGTGGCCTGTGGATGCCATTTTGGCACATTTCCTCTGCCTTGCTCCAGCTCTCCAGCATCTACTAGAAAGAAGCTAATACACTCATCTGAAACCCTAGTTTTTGCAGCTGCCTATCAGGGACACCTCTAGATCACCTGGCTCTGATGGCCAGCAGCACTCATGCTTACAGCCTCTGAGGACTTATATTATTTGCATACTTAAAAAAAAAAAAAAAACTGCTACCTGACAATCTAGCTTCTGGGCAGCCTGAATCTAGGTGCTGAAATCATCCCCTTTGGGATATTGACAGGTCTTTGCACATTCTTAATTATTGGAAGTTTTCAGAATATAATAGGCTGTTTGAACAGAGATTTGAGAGCACCAAATCCTAACCACTAGACCACCAGGGAGTTTGAGAGACAACCAATAGCTGGGACAGGGCTGAACAAAAAAGTTTATCTCCTATATAAAGCCACTCCTTCACGACTGGAAGAGATGGTTGTCTCATCTACTGAATATAAAGAAACCAACATAGGGTCAACCAAAATCAAGAAACAAAGGAATAGTTTCCAAATAAAAACAAGATAAAACTTTAGGAAAAAATCTAACAAGATTGAGATAAACAATTTACTTGATAAGAGTTCAAAGAAATGGTCATAAAGATAATCATAAAACTGTGGAGAAGAATGGATAAACACAATGTGAATGTTAAAAAATACACAGAAAATATAAGTACCAAATAGAAGTCACAGAGCTGAATATAATAACTAAACTAAAAAATACAAAACTAGATGGGTACAAAAGCAGACAAATCAGTTAACTCAAAGACAGGGTAGTGGATGGAACTAATACAATGAGAAAAGCAAAAGGAAAAAAAAAGAATTAAAAAAAGTGAAGAAAGCCTAAGAGACTCATGGGCAACATCAAAAAGACTAACATTTGTAGATCTTCCAGAAAGAGGAGAGAAAAAGGAAGGGGCAGAAATCTTATTTGAAGAAATAATGGTTTAAAAAATTCTTTAACTTGGGGAAGAGAACAGACATCCAGATCCAGGAAGCCCATAAGGTTCCAAATAAGATGAATCCAAAGAGACTCACACCCAGACATATTATAAATTAAAGACAAAGAAAGACTATTAAAAGCAACATGAGAAAAACAACTTCTTACATAGAGAGAACCCTCCTAAAGTTCTCAGAATATTTTTCAACACAAACTCTGTAGGCCAGAAAGAATCAATAGGATATGTTCAAAGTGCTGACCAAAAAAAAAAAAAAAAAATACCTACCCAGCAAAGTTATCATTCAGAATTCAAGGAAAGATAAATATTTTTCCAGACAAGCAAAAGCTAAAGGAGCTTATTATCACTAAACAAGCCTTACATAAATACAAAAGAGACTTCTTTAAACTAAAAAGAAAGGGTGCTAATTAGTAAACATATATGAACAAATAAATCTCATGGGAAAAATAAACAAAGAGTAGATATAGTGGACTGTTTATAAAGCTGGTATAAAGGTTAAAGATAAAAGTGTAAACATAACTATGATTACAGTAATTATTTAAGGGGTACACAGGATAAAAAGATATAACATAAAAAACAAAACACAAGGAGAGTAAAAATGTTGAGCTTTAGAATGGGATCAAACTTAAGTTGTTATCAACTTAAAATAGACTGTTATAGATAAAAGTTGTTATTTGTAAGCCTAATAGTAAAAAAAAAGTAAAAACCTGTAGTAAACACATAAATTATATACAGAAAGGGATATAAATATACCACTAAAGAAAGCCATCAAACCACAAAGGAAGAGGGCAAGAAGAAAAAAAAAAGAAAGGAACTACAAAAATAGTTAAAACAATTAACAAAATGGCAATAATTACTGCCTACTAATAATTACTTTAAATGTAAATGGACCAAAGTTGACAACCAAAAGACATAGGGTAGCTGAATGGATTTAAAAAAAAAAGTCTCATCTGTATACTGCCCACAATGGCATGAAAATAGAAATTACAGGAGTTCCTGTTGTGGCTCAGTGGATTACAAACCCGACTAGTATTCATGAGGATGCACGTTTGATCCCTGGCCTTGCTCAAGGATCCGATGTTGCTGTGAGCTGCAGTGTAGGTTACAGATGTAACTTGGATCCTGCATTGCTGTGGCTGTGGCAGAGGCAGGCAGCTGCAGCTCCAATTCAACCCCTAGCCTGGGAACTTCCATATGCTACAAGTATGACCAAAAAAAAAAAAAAAAAAGAAAAAAAAAATAAAGAATGGAAGGAATAAAGCAGAGAGGGAGGGAAGGAAAGAAGGACGGAAAGAAGAAAGAAAAAAGAAAATAGAAACTACATAAACAAAACTGGAAAATTCACAAATACATGGACATTAAACAATATGCTACAAAACAATCAATGGGTCAAAGAAGAAATCAAAAGAGAAATTAAAATGTGAGACAAGCAAAATGGAAATTTAATACTCCCAAATTTATGAGATGCAGTAAAAGCAGTTCTAAGAGGGAAGTTCATAGCAATAAATGCCTACCTTTAAAAAAAAAAGTCTCAAATAAACGACCTAACTTTATACCTCAAGGAACAGAAAAAGAACTAAATGAGTAAATGAAGCCCAAATTAGTAGAAGAAAGGAAATAACAAATATTAGAGCAAAAATAAATAAAGTAGACTAAAACAATGACAGAAAAGATCAATAAAACCAAGAGCTACTTCTTTCTAGATAAATAACATTGACAAACTTTTAGCTGGACTCACCAAAAAAAGATGACTCAAATAAATAAAATGGGGTGTGAAAGAGGAGTTGTTACAATGGATACCACAGAAATACAAAGGAGACTAGTATAAATAGTTACATGCCAACAAATTGAACAGCCTAGAAGAAATGAACAAATTTCTAGTAACATAAAATCTACCAAGACTGAATGAAGAGGAAATCTGAACAGACTGATTACTAGCAAGAAGATTTAAAAAGTAATCAAACACTTCCCAACAGATAAGCCCACAGTCAGATGGTTTCACTGGTGAATTCTACCAAATAGTCAAAGAACTAATGTCAAATGCTTCTTAAACTTTTTCAAAAGTTGAAAAGGGGGAACTCTTCCCAATACATTTTATAAGACCTGCATTACCCTGATACCAAACCAGACAAGGATACTACAAGGAAAGAAAATTATAGGCCAATATCCTTGATAAACATAAATTTAAAAATCTTTGACAAAATATTATCAAATTGAATTCAACAATATGTTAAAAGGATCATACTCCATGATCAACTGAGATTTATTCCAGAGATGCAAGGCTGACTCAACATTCTCAAATCAGTCAATGTGATACACTACACCAACAAAATAAAGGATAAAAATCATATGATCATCTCAGTAAATGAAAAATAAGCATTTGAAAAAATTCAATATCCATTTATGCTAAAATTCTACTGTGTAGTATATTTGTGATAGCCAGTGTACCAATACATGAACCATGATTACACTGACGATGGATGCAGAGGGAGGGATGGCAGGATGGGGGTGCTCACCAAAGGATATTTTTCAAGAATGTGTAAGGGCTATGGAAAAGGGAAGAGAGACAGAGGAAGGTGCAAGAAGGTAGATCTCTCGCCCATTGGGAGGGTTGATTTATATGAAGGTCCTACACAATAGGGGGGAAAAAAAACTTTTTTTTTTATCTTGTAAGTCTTTATGAGCTCAATTCCTTAGCATGGGATAAAAATATGAGTTTGGTAGGAGTTATGAAGAGCTTCTTATTGAAATATAGAAACAGCTGATTCCATTTGTGCTGGTTTAGAGAAAAAAACTCCTTGAAAGTAATCTGAAACTAGAAGGCTTCTCAAATATTCCATATTCTAAACAGACTCGAAGAGTTCAAAACCAAACTTATAGAACTTAGTAAGTTATATTCCAATAAAAAAAATTTTTAAACATTTAAAAAGCCTATTTTGCATGGCAATTATTTGAGTTAGCAAGATATACCATTAATTATAAAAAGTAATTACAAAACAAAATGTTGATACGTCTAAAATCCTGAGATATTGCAAAAAGCACATTCCCACTGATAGAAATGATTTTTCAGGTCTCAATGGTTGGGTAATCCCTTTCAAAGCAAACAGAACTGATTGCTTCACCTGTAAAGGCAGCATTGGATCCTCATCAGCCATTTACTAACTGTATACTCTTAGAATAATTATTCAAATGTCCTGAGCTATCACTATCTCATCTGTGAAGTAAGGATTATGGCAGCCTCCTGTATAAAGAGCTTTTGAATCTTCCTTTTGTGGAACTGACCACACTTTTGTTTAAACCCTGCCATCACCTACAAGTACTTTTTATCAAAGCACCTATCACACTTTCTGCCCCCCACCCACACTCTACACTGTACAGCTGTACAACCAGGCAAACAGTGAACACTCAGTGCATACTTGTATAAGAATGGACAAATGAACAAATGAGAAAAATCTTGTATAAAACATTTATGAAGTATATTCTATTACTACCAGTTTACAGAAAACAAAGCTGAAGCTCCAAAAGGTTAAATAATTTGCCTAGGATCCAGAGCTAGAAGGCGGAAAAGCCAGGATTTAAACCTCAGTCTTCTATCTTCTCATTCTGCCATGCAGACTTCAACATGATGTAGTTTCCCTTCAGAAAGCACACAGAGCATTTTAGGTTTTGCCTGTGGCCACTATTACATTCTTCCTTGCATTGCGAGGTGCCAGTATTTGCTTTATCCATTAGCTAAATTCAAGATTCCTAAAGGAACAAGACAGCATGCTACTTATCCTTGTAGGTGAATTCATCATGCCTCGTTTAATAAACATTTGCGGTATTGAGAAATTTAGCTTTCTAAAGAGATTCCAGCAATCCCTCTGGGTTGGTTTGACTGTGGCTCTATCTGTGGCACAGGAAAGGAATAAATGATTTTACGACAGTAATATTATTGTATGTCTTTTATAGCAAATTCAAGCTCCCTTCCATTCTCTCATATCTATCATAGAATTTTATGTGGTTTCTGAACTAATACCACCTTCTTTTCCCCTCCATAGTCTATACATTCTATTTTACCTCCTAAGTTTTGCAGAATTATTAGGAGCTATGAGATAATTCCTCTTAAGTTTAACCTCTGCTGAAAATGCTTATTACATGTACCTCACAATTTGTAAGCAATCCTGAAATAAAATCTTAGAACATTTAGAAGAAACCAAGCCAGAAAGTATTATTCAATTATCGTTCAAAAGATGCAAAAATTCTATTCTCTCCAACATCCTGAAAATATTTGGATATTTCAGATGAATTACAAATAAACTTGATGTTTTGTGTGTGGTAGAAAAGTTGAACTGCAGTATTATGACTTCCGTATGTACAATTTTAAATTTGATTTTGTAGAGCCCTAAATGGCTTCCTAAGTTATTTTTAATTCATGCATGTTATGTGAATTAGAGGCCCATTAACATTCATTAGGCTCTCAGGAGCTGACTACTGGCAAAGTGCCAAACTCCTGGATCCTGAGGGGGAGACTGCCAGAATGGAGATACCAGAAATAATAGTAAGAGCCCAGTACACTTATTCTTCTGCCTTCAAATGAACAAGATATAATTCAACTAAAACTTTTGGCATTAAATCATCAGGATTCAGGAAAGCTTAGTGGAAGGCAAGAGGTGAGTTTCCAAAACATGGCTCTATATTGGACAATACTTTTGGTAGGGCTTAGTATTACTCCAATGTTTCCTGATTTTGCTCATCCAAATGTAGCAAAGAAATAAAATGATGATTGCACTGAGAGCACTTATGACTTTTTACAGTGCCAGGATGATAGAGTATCTGCTTAGTTAAGAATTTTTGCCTGCACAGTTGCTGCAGCTAGGAATCCATCATTAATGAGCTCAGGTCCATATATCAGAGCTAGAAAGCATGTGACAGTTTGAGTACAATCCAAGCCCTGGCATTTCCGGACTGTACTCTAATTTCCATCAGAATGTTTCAAGGTGCACAAGATCTTTACAGTGAAGACTGAAGGACAATGGATTATAATCAAAACATAAAACAATAATACAAGCAATTATGCTTTGATCCAGATCTACCGGAATTTGAATCTCAGGTCATTCCATATAGGCTTTGAGTAAATAAATTTAATAACTCTGAGCCTCAGTTTTAGCATCTAAATACGGATGGAATAATGCTAATTTTAGGGGTGTTTTTAAGTAGGACTAAATCAGAAAATGAATAAAGTCATAAGCATAAAATAGGTCTTTAGAACCTGCCTCTGTAGCTGTAAATATATCTATACAAAGAGTTACCCCTTATTACACCCTTAGAATCCCTGTGCCAGAAGAAAACATTAGAGTGACAGTGAATTTATAAAACTCAATAAATTTCTGTCAAGTTTTCTCTGTTAGAAAGTGGAAAAATGCTTATGAATTTAAGTAAAAGGAAACATATGCTCTATGCAAATGTTACTGACTAAATTTGTCAGTAAAACACTCTCCCAGAAAAGGAAGCCATAAGTAGACAAGGACGAGTCAGGATCTACTCCTCTAATTTTGTAAATCTTTCCAAATTTAACATGAGTTGACTCATGCACAATAAACCTCTATAATCCTGCAAAAAGAGCCATTCTAGCAAACATAATGAACACCCTTTTTGTTTGTTTTTCTCCACTGAATGACTACATTTCCCAAAGCTTGCACCTGTAAGTATTTTGGATATGTTTATTTCCCATGGCAATGACCAAAGATGTAGTATTCTAGCCTAACAATGCAAATGTCCCCGTAAGAGAAAAAATTTCACATGGTCTCTAAAGACAACCTCGAAATTAATTGTGGCAGCTTCCTTTAATGTTCTCGTTCACTCATTCAAGGAATATTTATTACCTGGTTTCTGTGAGGCAGGCAATGTGAAATACGACAGCAAATAAGATAGAAAGAAGACTTGCTTTTATGGTGTTTATACCTTTTCCATCACATCTCCCTCTCTTTTTATGATGGCCTACTAGTAATTTTTTTAATGATACCATTTTCTAATTACTGAACACATTTATATTTTTATAGAAAATTCAAGACACAGAACAAAAATCTATCATGCCAGTCTCTATAAAATCACTACCAAGAATCTGATTTTTTTTCACTTTATATACCATTTTCTATATATATATATATATATATATATATATACCATTACTTTTTTCACTAATGGCATTACACAATCATTAATATTTAGCATAATGGCTAAGTTCATAGTAATTACTCAACATATTTCATTTTAATAGAGTTTGCAGGTTCTGAATTAACTTGAAGTTACAAAAACAAAGGTGGTTAGGAACAAGACTTTAGGGTTTAAAGAAGCCAAATAGTTCTTGTAGAGTCATGAAAAGGAAATTTTCCACAGAGCTGCCAGCTTTAACCTGATTACCCTCTTACTATATGGCCATTGTGCCATAAATCTTAAAGGATGGGCTGACTTTATCAGACAGTGTTTCTTAAAGAAAATTTCCAGTGATGTGATAAATCTTCTTCCACATTGACACAAAATGTTTGAATGGATTATTTTTCAAAGAAGGATTTAAAAAAAAAAAAAAAAAACCCTTCTAGATTAATAGGAAGCTGGCTCCTTTATGCTTCATTTTATAAAAAAAAAAAAAAATAGTTGAAAGATAAGCCAAAGCCCATTTTAGAAAAAAAAGTGTCATTTTATATAGAACCATTTCAGGTAGTTTTTATGTTTTTCTCACAATTCCTCTCTAGGCCCTTATAGGACAGGGTTATAGAGGACTGTCATTTTCAGACCTTCTATCTATTTTTATAAAAAATGAAAGTGGTTATATGTAAAGAATGAAAGCCATCCTTCCTTTGAAATAAGGCTAAATAATTTTTAAAAGATTTCAAGCTGAGTGTGGCTCTCAAATGCTTTTCAATCCCAAGAAATGCTGTGGCCTTCACTTATCACTAGGCAAGAGTGATTACATTATTTTTCCAATTCTCATGTTGTCATTTTTCAGAAGGCAATGCTAGAATTAAGGAACTTCCTTTAAAAAGTCAATAAACTTTATTTTAATTCAGTTAGAAAACTTTTCTACTTTTTATGACCTGCCATATTTGAGAGACAATTACCTACTGTATGTAAAGTGTAAACAGCTAGTTTTGAAACCCATCTTACAGACTTAGAGACGTACCAAAAAGACATCAGAAATGGACACAACTAATCCTCCTACCTGAATAAGTGAAGAAACTCAGGGGGGTGAACAGGAAGGAGACTAATACCTCCACTGGCCACCTGCTCTACTTGGTGCTGTATCATTTTTACCTCATATCTGATGTCCGACTTGAAATCTGAGTCATTAGGCCCAGTTTACAGCTAGTCCAAAGTCAAAGTGATTTAATTGCAGAAGTGAGACTTTTGCTGGAGACTTCTGTCTTAATACAGAACTCCTTCTGCTATACAGGCCATCTTGTACCACTGATTGATCAAAGGCTTCCATGAATATAGTGACAGGATGAATAGAAACAATTTGGGGAACTAAATCATACTACCAAAGATAAGAGATTTAAGACTAGATACTATAGACATGATTTTGTTAGTGACAGAGACTACTACTAGACATAGACGAGACAGCATCCCTATTTTAATACCATCTCAATTGCCACAGAGAGAAGGTTTATGACCAAATAGCTCAATGTGGCTCAATATTAAATGGCTTAATTGGCTTAAGCCTACAGCTAGAAATTTCTAATTGTATTTATGTTCTAGTTCAATTAAGCTAACCTAAGGCTTTAAACATTCAGCTATTTATTATAAACAAGAGTACAGCAATTGACTACTTTAAAATAATCATCCAGTTTCCACCATGGCTCAATGGAACTGAACCTGACTAGCATCCATGAGAAAACAGGTTCGATCCCTGGCCTCACTCAGTGGGTTAAGGATCCAGTGTTGCCATGAGCTGTGGTGTACGCTGCAGATGTGGCTTGGATCTGGTGTGTTTGTGGCTGTGGTGTAGGCCAGTGGCTACTGCTCCAATTCAAACCCTAGCCTGGGAACCTCCATATGCCACGGGTATAGCCCTAAAAAGCAAAATAATAATAATTAAAATAAAATAATCATCAGGTTCAAATCCAGACTTTGCCACTTCCTTGACTACTACCCTCACCTTACTTTTCTGCATCCTTGATTCTTGGGTCAGAGTTACTGACGTAAAGTATGTAATTAAATATATTCACCAAATATTTACTGTCAAGATATTATAAGTAGAGAAGATCTAGATAATTAAGTAAAAAACTTTTAGACTCTTACTTAGGTCTTTCTGATAATTTACTCAATTTTTCTTTTAACTTTTTGTGAATAACAAAATAAATATACATTTTATTGTTAGATTTAAATAGGATGTTCCCCCAATCTTTGCTAATCACATAAATTTTAAACAGATTTTACCCACACTTTTATTACTTCACTCATAGGAGCTGGCTAAAAATCTATTTCAGACTTTCCTATTTCCAGGTTGTTCAGAATTCAGAAACACTGAAGTGTTTTGAAATTCCCTTGTAGAACTTAGCGCAAAAATACAATTTAAAAATAAGTAATTGGATTGAGATTATAAATACACAGACTTAAAAGGACATGGCCACAGGAGAATTTTAAAATATTTATAAATTCTACCAATTCTCCTTACATTATATGCAGGAGCAAATATTCAAAAGCAAAGGAATAGTCACACAGGAAGGACTATATCCTTGTGTAAATTTTAAAATTAGCATTCATTGGGACAATCAGGTTAATGTCAGGCATTCTGCAGAAATACTTCTAAGAAATAAAGGGCACTGTCTGATGCATAAGACTACCTGGCAACTAGAAAATGCCTGAGATTTACGGCTAAGCCAGAGGGCCCTGTAGTCAGACCGCCTGGAAAATATTCAGGCTTTATAACTTATTAGTTTGGGCCAGTTACTTTCAGAGCTGCAGTTTCATCATCTGTAAATTGAGAGAAATGATAGCAACTACTTTATAGGGTTTCTGTGAGGACAAAATGAGTTATTGAATGTCAGCTGTTTGGAACAGTACCTCTCAAATCATAATCTCTCAATATGTTAGCTATAATTTTATTCCATTCCACAAATTACTCTTCACATTTTCATAGGTCTTGACTTAAAAGATCAATTTACTTATCCATAGGCACATTTGACGTGTCTGATGGAAAAATAACCCAGGAGACAACTCATTTTTAGGATGGAGTGGGGCTTTCACTACAGGAATTTTAGTATCTCTTACGTCTCTCTCTTTAGAGAAGAAAAACCCAGGAGATCCTTGACAGATATTCATGAGGATAATTGGTTCTAAAAGGCTTCAGGACTCCCCGTATAGAAAGGATGGAGAAATGAGGCAGGAGAGTCAAGCATAGGAACATCCTTAAGGAGGAAAAGCCTGACCTATCATCTTGGACCTCAACCATCCCTTCTTGGCTAGTATCAGGGAGATGCCACTCCTGAAGGGCAAGTTCTCTAATTCCTCTCCAATCCTTATACTAATAAGCTCATCTGGGAACTATCTGTGCGTTGTTCAAAGCATGGGCTAGAGTCGAATGAGTTTCAGTGTGACTCCTAACTTAGCTACATGATAAATTAAGAGCCGACATTCATTAAACACTTACTAAGCATTTTACATATATTAACTTATTTAATGCTACTAAAAATATAAAACAGCAAATGAGGCATGAAGGCATTAAGAACTTTCCCCAGCAAGTAAGTGGTAGGAAGTAGAGCCTGGATTCACACCCAGGCATTCTGACTATGGAGACAATGCCCTGCCTTGCAGTACAAATTTAGGCAGGTTCCTTAAACTTTCTAATGTCAGTTTTCCCATTAGTTCATACAGACTTGTTGACGAGATAAATTACATAGTGTGTTTAATGCATTGATTGTGCTCAACAAAACTGTGTTGTTTATCATTATTCCTTATGAAGGATTTAGCCCACAGTGATTAAATGGCAGAACCTAAGGCTTGTTTACTCACTGGTCCCAAATGGAAGTGAGCCCAAGCGCCTCTGCGCCAAGTCTCTCTGGAGATTCTAGCATCACTCCTCCCCACAAGGGGCTAAGTGTGAGCCTCTTCTCAGAGACACCAGTTTTAACTACGCTTCCCTTCTGTGGTTCCCCTCTCTCCAGCCCAGGTAAACGTTACATTGGAAGGAAATAAAGACACTTGCAGCAGTCTCTTTTCTTCCAAATACGTTTCCTTTGCGTCTGGAACTTTGATTGCCTGCCTCAGAATCAAGCATCTGACTCTTAGATTTGCTATAAGAAATTTGCTCTGAATCAAGGAATCACCAAGCTCACCAGCCTTCAAAAAAGCTGATAGAATAAAAGAAATACTAGTACATATAAAATTTTACCTACTTAAAAATAATTTATCTGATATTTTAATTATTATAATTTGAGGTTATCAGACATTTTATTATAATGTTTTATTATCAACTGTTATTGTATACACTTCACTCAACACCTAGCATTTCTAAAATACATCTAAGTGTCTAAGCATCTAAGTGCCATGCTGAGAATGAGAAAAGCAGGAAAGGCATTATTCTTTGAGCATATGGAGAATTCTCAATGGGGGCAGAGGAAAAGCAAACTGTATGAACAACTTGATTAACAGAATATTGTACAGAAACCAGCAGAAGCAATGGAAATGAAGAAAACAAATTTTTGAGAAAAGCAAAGAAATTGTAATGTTTTTTGATGTTTAAGAAACTAAGGAGAGTTTCCTTCATGGCTCAGCTGTTAACAAAACTGACTAGGATCCATGAGGATGCAGGTTCGATCCCTGGCCTCACTAAGTGGGTTAAGGATCCTTCGTTGCTGTGAGTTGTGGTGTAGGTCACAGATGTGGCTCAGATCCTCAGTTGCTGTAGCTGTGGCACAGGCCAGCAGCTGTAGCTCTGATCTGACCCCTAGCCTGGGAACTTCCATATGGTGCAGGTTTGGCCCTAAAAAGCAAAAGAAGAAAGAAAAAAAAAAAAAAGAGAAAGAAAAGAAACTAAGTACACAAGACACACAAACACAAAAAACAAGACTCATCTGGTTGCTGTCAGCAACAGCCAAACTGACAGTGAGGAAGAGACTGGTAAAGGGTCTCTTGCTGTTTACTAAGACACTACAGGCACTTCTAAGGGTGGCTGACGAAAGAGCCCTGAGGGGAGCAGAAATGCACTGAACTCTATACTTCTATCACCTGGCCAGTGGACCCTGATTGGAAAAATGCATGCATTATCATTGACCTATCAATGCCCAGACTATAAATTCCTTTGTAATAAGATCCTAAATATAAGCAGAAAAAGAACAAACCATCTGCATGTTTTCTTTCATTAGATTTTCTAAGTGAAAGAGTAAGTAGTAAACATTTTGACTTCATACTAGGTTTTGGGCTAAATATATTAGTCAATCTAACAAGCAGTCACTGAATGCCTTCGCTGGGCCAGTCTATTCTTAAAACTGTGAATATAAAACAGACAAATATTTCTGACCTCATGGAATCTATCTTCTATGGAAAGGAGAGTGATAATAGAAACAAAGTAATAAATGCAACATATGTGAAATACTGTACAGTGTTTATTATGAAGAAAACTGAAGCATAGAAAAACAGGAAATAATAGATTGAGAAATATTAACATTTTAAATAGAATAGTCAGGAATAATTTTTTTATTATTCAGGTAGAGCTAATTTATCATATTGTGTCAGTTTCAAGTACATATCTTGGTGATGCAGAAATTTTTCCAGATTATATTCCATTATAGGTTATTATAAAATACAAAATAATCTCCTATGCTATACAGTATATCCTTGTTGCTTACTTACTTTACATATAGTTTGTATCTATGGGAATTCTTTTAAAAACTAAAAACAGAACTACCATATGATCCAGCAATTCAACTCCTGAGTAGAAAAAGTGAAAACACTAATTTGAAAACATACTTGTACCCCAATGTTCATAGCAGTACTATTCACGACAACCAAGACATGGAATCACCCCAAGTGTCCACCACCAGTGATTGAATCAAGAAGACGTAGTATATTTATAAAATGGAATACTATTTATCCATAAAAAGAAATACCTTACATTGAGAGTGATATTTGAAAAGAAGCCTTAAAAATTGTAGGAAGCAAGGCATGAAGACATTTACCGAAAGAACAGTTCAGAAGAGAAAAGAGAATGTGAAAATCTGTGATGAGCATGTCAGGAAGGTCAGAGAGACTCAAACAGAGTAAGTAAAGAGTTGTAGAGTTTAAGGTTTTGAGACAGAAAAGATTATCCTGGATTATCCAAGTGGATTAAATTTAATCACACGTGTCCTTATAAGTGAAACAAAAAGGCAGGAGAGTTAGAGAAGAAGATGCAATGATGACGATGGAGGATGGAGTGATGTGACCGCTGGCTTGGAAGATGGAAAGGATCCACAAGCCAAGATACAAAGACAGCCTCTTGAAGAGGGAAAAGGCAGGGAAGCAGTCTCTTTCCTAGAGCCTCTAGAAGGAACACAGCCCTGCTAAGACTTTAATTTTAGCTCCATGAGATCTATTTCAGACTTCTGACCTACAGAACTGTGAGGTAAATTCTGTTATCATAAGTCACTACGTTTTTTGGTAATTTGTTCTAGCAGCAAAACAAAACTAATACACTATTCAGAATCTGTATTTGTCTAGATCCCTCAATAAACTGTGAACTCCTTGAAATCAGACTCGCATTTTGATCAGCCCTTTATTTCTTACAGATCTCCATAATGCCTTGCCTATTGCAGTTACTCAATAAATGCTGAATTTCTTTGGAAAATTAATCAACATATAAGTATTGCATTAAAACTAAACCAGAAACTACAAAAATTTCTATGCAGAAGTTAAATCCTAAGGGGAGAATGATAAAATGTGGTATTTATCTTCAATGTTCTTTCAAAAAATGAATTTATTAACATAAGTGAAAGATACACTGGAGAATTATAAATTATATGACCTTTTCTCACTCAGGATTCTATAATTCCTAAACATTAGAAGAAATATGCTCTTAAATTTCCACAATTTTTTAATATAATTGCATTCTAGGATTTGTATATGTTTTACTCATGAAGAAGTAATAAGGTAACTCAGTATTTTTTTAATTTCAGCAAGAGTTATTGTGATTTTCAAATTATGTTTATTGCTTTTATTTTTATTTTTGGCATGAAGTCCAAGAAAAAGAAGTATAATAACAATTTATCTTCTTAAAAAAATCATGTGTTCTGAAAATAACTTTCCTATTACACAAAAGTTTGTGACTATCTTATAAGCAATGCTATATTCCATTTCAATGTTTCATTGCTGTACTGTAGCTGTAACAGATGATACTGTGATTGATTTAGAAATAGTACCAAAAATCATTGAGATCTTAAAACTTGGCTTAACTATGAAATATACTAACCTCTCTCCCCACTGCACATAACAGAATACTGTACTACCAAATTTTCAATAACATAAATAGCTAAAAGCATAATTAACTGGAAAATTATTTTATACTTAAGAAAGAATGTAAATATATTATATCACTTTCCTGTTTGTGATTCCTTTAGACATGTTATTTAACATTAAATTGTTCTTCGCCCAGTGAGGCATTTTTCCTCATACTAAATCTAAAAGTGAATTAAAGTTTTAGCTTGATATTTTTTATAATTCTGTGACATCCCTGATTTTAGCTTGATATTTTTTATAATTCTGACATCCCTGATACAGTAAAATCTAGGTTACATATTTAGATTATTCACACGTATTTTTGCTACATAAATAACCAGTATATAGGCTATATAGGTATATTCAGATTAGATTATTCACATATATTTTTGCTATATAAATAGCCAGGATATATACTATATAGGTATATTCAGTGTTTAGCTATATATATATATATACACACACACACATAATATGTTTAGCTATATATATATACACACACACACACTCAGTATATAGCTTAATATCTGGTTTATAGTGTGTTTTATAATAAATCAATTACCCAGATCTCTCAGTCATAAAGACTCTTCTATATTAATGATTTATTTTTTATGACAACTTCAGTCATGATAGTCAGTACAGATTTGAGCCAATATGGTACCTTGAATATCTATTTTAAAATGCCAAATATGGGGGAGTTCCCATCATGGATCAGTGGTTAACGAATCCGACTAGGAACCATGAGGTTTCGGGTTCAATCCCTGGCCTTACTCAGTGGGTTAAGGATCTGGTGTTGCTGTGAGCTGTGGTGTAGGTCACAGACGTGGCTCGCATTTGGCATTGATGTGGCTGTGGCGTAGGCCAGCAGCTACAGCTCAGATTAGACCCCTAGCCTGAGAACCTCCATAGGCCATGGGTGTGGCCCTAGAAAAGGCAAAAAGACAACAACAAAAAAAAGCAAAATGTGGAAAAATAACATTCCTTAGGAATTGAAAGGTAATCATCATCAACACAATTTTTAATCGTTCTACATATATTATATTTAGTAAGGCAGGAAACTTAACTATGTGTATATTTCAGAGTATTGTCAACAATCATGAAAACTGAAAATTCAGCCATCCAGAATGTCAAATCCTCAACAAATTACTCCTTTTGATATTAACTTTCTGAGATCACATCCTGAATTATAAAAAGAAAGGGACACTACATGCACCTCAGAGGGACAGAATAAGAATTAAATGAGGTAGGAACCCAGACAGGAGAACTTGGAAGTCAGACAAACCTAAATTTAAAATCCATTATGTCACATCTCTCCAGGTTTCTGCACCTTCACTTGGAAGAGGATGACGGCAATGGCTACCTTTGAAAGTTTGTTTGAACTTTAAAGATGTATCACAGCATCTGATACAAAGTAAGCTTACAGTATACAATTCTATGATTAGGAGGTGGAAGTGATGACCCAGAATAAATGATTAAAAAATAGTTCCACCATCTTTTAAATTAGAAATATTTTTGATAGGTGACTCACAGTTCCCAGTTGTGTAACTGCCTAAGTCAATTCAGTCTCAGTTTTACGTCTCAGTTTTCCACGTATATAGTAAGGATGACATTAACCAGTCCTTTGTACCTCTGAGAGCTGCTGAAAAAATCAAATGAGGTAATACCAATGAAGCTCTTTGAAAACTGGTGTTATTAATAGCTGTGCTAATACTCATAATAACTTAATAGCAAAGATAAATCTGGCATTAATTCACAATGATGGGTCATCTTACTGAAGACATTACAATGATCTATTTTCAGGATAGAAAGTTCCCAGTGAATTGGCAAGTATACAGAAACAGACTTCTGACAGGAAAAGATGCCAAAGCTGGAATATCCTCAACCCTGTGTGTTTCCAGCTATAAGAAATGAAATGATTCTACCGTGCAAAGATGATTAGAACTTTATTTTAATATTTATCCATTAATCCATGTTTTGAATATTTGCCAACTTCTTTTCTAAGAAAGGTTGTGAGCTTATTTATAAGACAGGAAAGTTACTGTATTTTTAGCTCTGTCAAATGATTATGAGCATTACGTTCTTCAAAAATAGAGAATCGAGCTCTTAAAAATTAGCATTAATTTTAAGATAAAGTGCTTCCTTGTTTCAATGGCACACTTCATCATTTATCTCAAGATAACAAAACCTTCTTTAGTAGTGCCTTTTACTTGTTTAAAAGATGCTTTCTTCTGGACAGTTCAGAACCTAAGAGAGCTAGAGTATAAAAATTACTCAAAGAAAAATTTTCAAAAAAATCATTTAAAAAATAATAGTTCTAGCTGGTCAAATGAGGACACCACAAAATTCAAGTATTTCCTATACCCTGATAGCATACTAGTCCAATTGTACATAAAATATTTATATTTACTTACATTTATTGCCACTTAAAAATCAAGTTGACTTTCTTTCATGCAACTTTGTATTTTGTATCTTAATACATTCTATTAATTATCAACATGTATTGTATACATAGAATGCACACAGCGTACCGCATACAACGGAAGCACTTTATGTAATGTTGGTATGTGCATAGCTGTTGGAATTATTAAAATTGTTAACATTTGGTGACTTTAGGAGGCCAAGTGAGTAACATAATCAGGATTAAAAAGTAGCGTTCTCAGGAAGTTCCCATTGTGGCTCAGTGATAATGAGCTCCACTAGTATCCATGAGGACCTGGGTTCGATGCCTGGCCATGCTCAGTGGGTTAAGGATCCAGCATCGCTGTGAGCTGTGGCATGGGTCACAGACACGTCTCAGATCCCGCATTACTGTGGCTATGGCATAGGCCAGCCGTGCAGCTCTGGTTCTACTGGGAGTCTCCATACGCCACAGGTGCAGACCTAAAAAAAGCAAAGCAAAACAAAACAAAAAGTAGTGTCCTCAGTGAGTATACAGTAATGAATAATCCAAACCTTAGCCAAACTGTCAAACATTTCAATTACTATTCTGCAAGAAATTTCCCAATCTCTTTTCATTTTAACCATATTCAATGTTGTATTAATGTGCCAGGCTACTATAACAACATGACAAACTGGGTGGCTTAAACCACAGATATTTATTTTCTCAAAGTTCTGGAGGCTAGAAGTCCAAAATCAAGGTGTGGGCAGGTTTGTTGAGCTGCAGATGGCTGCTCTCTAGCTATGTCCTCACATGGTCTTTGCTCTGTGCATGCACATTCTTATGTCCACATTTACTCTTGCTATAAAAAATCGCATCACCTCATTTTATCTAAATTACCTCTTTAAAGACCCTATTTCCAAATATAGTCACATTCTGATGTGCTGAGGGTTAGGACTTCAATATGCTAATAGGAGAGAATAGAGGATCCTTTAGTAACTTCGTTTTGGATACTTTTTAGGAAAGTGGAATACATTTTAAGCCCTCTTGGCTTTAAACTGGAACCCTCTTCCTCCAAATGTTGAACAGTCAAAAATATTTGGTGGTTTTGTAAAAAATCCCATCAGGAAAAAGTGAAGGAATATTTATCAAATTTCTACAAAAGCAGAAAAAGTGGGAGCTCATATAAGCTTACATGTAAAAGGTGGGGATGAGAGAAAATCATACAGAAACAACTGGTTTAACTACATACAATAAAAAAAATTTTCGTATGCAAAAAAATGTGAGAAACATAGGGGTGGACAATATTGGTTATAATGGATAACTGCATAAAAGAATAAAAATCCTTATCTTCAGAGATGAAAGAAGTAATGATAGGAATAAAGAAAAGAAAAAGAAAAAACCTACAGGATGAAAGGAAATTTTTGTAAATGATGTGACTGACAATGGATTAATCTCCAAAATATACAAACAGCTCAAACATCCAAAAAACAAACAACCCAATCAAGAAATAGGCAGAAGATCTAAACAGACATTTATCCAAAGACATGCATATGGCCAATATGCACATGAAAAAATGTTCAACTTGAGTAATTATTAGAGAAATGCAAATCAAAACTATAATGAGGTCATCACCTCACATCAGTCAGAAAGGCAGTCATCACACAATTCTACAAATAATAAATGTTGGAGAGGGTGGTAAGAAAAAGGCACCCTTCCTACATTGTTGGTGGGATTGTAAATTGGTGCAGCCACTATGGAGAACAGTGTAGAGGTCCCTTAAAAAACTAAAAATAGAACGACTATGTGACCCTGCAGTCCCATTCCTGGGCATATATTCAGAGATAACCATAATTCAAAAAGATACATGCACCCAAATGTTCATTGCAGCACTATTTACAGCAGGCACATGAACAAATATGCCTGTTTTAGCTATTAACGATAGCCAAGATATGGACACAACCTAAATGTCCATCAAAGGATGAATGGATAAAGATGTGATATACATATACAGAGATAGATAGATATACATGTGTGTGTATATATGTATATATACTCACACACACACATTGGAATAATACTCAGTCATAAAAAGAATGAAATAATGCCATTTGTAGTAACATGGATGGACCTAGAGATTATCATATTAAGTGAAGTAAGTCAGACAGAAAAAAAAAAAAAAAGTCATATGATATCACTTAAATGTGGAACCTAAAAAAAAATTATACAAATGAACTTATATACAAAACAGAAACAGACCCACAGAATAGAAAACAAACTTATGGTTACCCACCCCTACATCAAGACATGAATAAACAGAGCCAAGCTTTTACAAATTGGCCGAATTTTGAGTGAGCCACTGGACAAAAAGGAAACTATTTAATAGAATGGCACTACCAACCCACATTTGCACTGAAATAATCATTCCACTATCCTTCGAGACACAGGAAAAATGCAGAGATTTAAGGATATCGGCTTCTCTTGAATTTTTGTCGCAGAAGTAGGCCTGTTCTCATGCCCCTGACAATATTTATGCGACAGGATGCTGGCGAGTCTGGAGACCTGATACTTGGGCCTTCAAGAACTCATGTCGGGAGGTTCCCTTGTGGCTTAGCAGGTTATGAACTGGACTCATGATTATGTGGGTTGGTCCCTGGCCTCACTTAGCGGGTTAAGGATCTGGCGTTGCTGTGAGCTGTGGTGTACCTAATGAGCACTGCTCACATCCCAAGTTGCTGTGACTGTGGTGTAGGCCCGCCTAGCCTGAGCATTTCCATATGTCGCAGGTTCGGACCCAAGAAGAAAAACAAAACCAAAAAACCCCCAAAAAAGTTGTTCTATCTTCTCAGCTGCCTAGGGAAGGGGGAGGAAAATGCTTGCTGTTTCAATCTACTCCTTCATGGGTTTGGAGGTGGAGGAGGTGCTGGCAATGTCCTTTTGAAATCAGGATGGAAGCTCAAAACCCAGTATCTGCAAAATGAACCTAGCATCTGCAAATAGTGACGAGACTGAGCTGAGGCCGGCATGAGCAGTGATGGGCCTGAATGTCTCACATCTCAGCCTACTTTCCCACGGTCCTACTTGGACTCCTCTTACAAAAGGATGCTCGAGGAGGATGCCCATGGATGCAACATACCGGAGTTAGGAAACTATAAAAAGTTATGGAAAGACGACTGGCCGGAAGGAGGCCGGGTATGACCTGGGGCTTTCCCCATGGCTCCCTCGACATGCACATTTTCTAAGACTCTCACCTTGGGCTCGGTGTTCCCCGTGCCTCAACTCCAGGCTCGGGAGCATACTCTCCCGACGTTGTGCTGGCCATCCGAAGACGGTGATTTCTACTAAGTTCCCAGTATAAACTGCGTCCACCTGTCAGCAGGGCCTGGATCATCCACTCCATTTCCAGGACTATGGCTCGATCTGGGCTGAAGATCAAGTCAGCCAGCCCTGTCTCCGGGGAAACCACCCCTGGGATTCTCAGTTCCTGGACAAGAAACCACCACGGCGGGGTGTGAATCCGTGGGAGAGGAAGGGGTAACCTCAGCAGCCAGTCCTCCCTGGCAGGCGTCGTCCATTCATACCCCGGGGCTTTAACTGCACCTGCGACATCCATCAGCTTGAACAGGGAGCCCAGGAGCGAAAGCAAGTCACTCCCGCGGGGCTTGGAGCTTTGCGAAGCCCGGGCCCTTTAAGGTTTCCAGCCGCCCCCAGCCCTCTCCAGATCTCTTCTTACAATCAAACAGGTTTTCGTATTTGGACTCCATGAGTATATACGTATATAACTTCAGTGCTTCTTCTTTAGATCATTTGAACCTTCTCTTATTGTTTGACAACTGCGATAGATTAAAGGCTGAAAGGAGTCCCACAAAGGTTTTCACCCTTCAGCTATTAAATGCTGTCCCCAGTAAATCCCATCACTTTTTCAGCATATCCTAACCCCTGAGTGAGTTCTGGCAACATTAGTAGTGATCCCTATAGTGGTACAGGTCACTGTAATATCACTCCAAAGCAACAAGCTAATTCTGTTGTAACAGTATTCTAAAAACCAGGTAATCAGAGATGGAGAACTGGTCAGGTTACATCCTGAATTTGAGACTCAGTCCGGTTTAACAATTATTTTTGGATGCCAGACACTGCCGTCCAACAAACTATAGTGAGATAGCAGTGCTATTACCAAGTGGTATAGAACATGGTCGTGACCCTCAATTATGTACCCAGTGTACTGGAGAAATCCTACATTTAAAAAGACGATTCAAAAATAGTGCAGGAAATCCTGAGAAGCTGGATGCAGCAGCCTGCGGTGGGAGCAAGAGACGGAAAACCCAATTCAGACAGAGGCATCAAGAATGACTTCATGATGATATACCAGTGGGGCCAACCTGGCAGGATAACTAAGAGCTATTAGATATAATATGTAATATGCAATTTATTTAATTATCTATGTATACTCAGGGTTGTTTTGTTTTTTTTTTTTACAAAAAGGAAATTATACTGATAATGTACAGCTTGGAAAATACTAACAAAAATAACTGGAATACTTTATGAAGGTCTCCTATAAATAGTTTTATATGTTTGATTTTCAGTTTTGTAGCTCAAGTACAGTATTAATTAACTCAATATACAAGAAATATATTTGGATATATATTCACAATGAGATCTGTGAACAATGTCTAGATTTAGTAATTTTCTTTTGTCTTTCCTAGTCCCTCTCATATTGTTTTTATTCCTCCAATTCATTTTTTCCCCAAAGCATTTAAATCATTTATTCAGGTGCTAAATTTTCAGATTATTTCCAATCCCAACAGTGATGGAAATTATTGCTTTCAATTGCTACCTAATGGTCTTGAGGCATCAGTTTTTTTGACAGTTAACTAGTGGGTATTGATATTTTTTTTTTCCTGTAAGATTTTTTGGATGAAGGATTGAACTTGTCACCTCTGGATGCCAGTAGTTACTGTATGACTGTCCTGACATTATCTCCTTTACCTGAGTGCTCCAAATGTCCCTGTCAATTGTCAATGAAAAACAATGTCAGCTGTAAAGTGGCATTTGGGTCTTTTAGAGTTTCCACCACCATCAGCAAAAGTGAGTAATTCCAAACATCCCATGCATAAGCTAAGGTTACATAAAGTTCACGTCTTTTATTTCAGTCCAGGCTTTAAATATTGTCTGTTGATTGGCACTGGCGATACTCCTTTTCCAAGAAGTGAAAATGTTCTTTAAAATTCTTGGCTTCTCGTCTGTTCAGGGAGTTTAAGTCCCAAATTATTTAACACAGAATTAGTAACCTCAAACTTTGCTGACCCAGCTTCCCCTTAACCTTTCAATTAAAGTGTCTGATGTGGAAAATCAATAGCTGCAGTTACATAATCTGTAGGCTTTCATGAGAGGGAAGATGGTGCAATTATGAGTAAGCCAGATATATAATTATTTCTTTATATCCTAACTAAAGTTAGAAAGCTAAACTTGGAATACTTGCTTTAAAAATTGCATTGCTCCTTAAACCTTTTCAAGACTGTTCAAATCAGAAGGCCTTCCCACTAATTAACCTTCAGACTGGCATTATTATGTGTTAGGAGGGAGAAAGCAGCACTTTCAGTGGAATCTTTGTTTTGAAATTTCATACGTTTTACAGTTACTGATAGGAGAAACCTTAAAGAAAATAAATGAAAGTGAAAGTTTACTTTGTAGCTCCTTTACTTTTAGGTTCAGTTCCTGCCCTGTGTTTTTTGATGTGCTAGTACTGGAGTCTACTCTCTCAAAGCTCTTGCTCTTAGCTTACGATTACTCCCTTTTAGAGTTTAATTTATAATGATTTTCTAAAAGGTACTTGCATTTCAATAGATCTTGAAGATCTAATAAATATTTCATGTAGCAAATTGGATTATCAGAGAAGTAGCAGATAAGAGATTATGCATAGAAGGTAGGGTCTGAATTTTCTTTAAATTATATCATATCCAAAGATACAATATTTGATGTATGTCAACTATACAGTTTTTTTTTTTCCCCTGTAGCCATCCCCATGGCTTTCTCAACTTCTGCCCTAAAAGACTTTAGCCAACAGATTCAGCCATTCTGCACTGCTTCAGTAAATATGAGTGTAGACTGTGGTATCAAATAGATAGGAGTTCAAACCCCAGGTCCTCCATTAAGGTATTCTGACTTTGGGCATTTTGTTTTGAATCTTTAAAGTTCAACCTCCTCAACTTTGAAGTAGGATAATTTTCAAATTTACTCTACAGGGTTGTTGTAAAGCTTGAATGAATGGTAACTGGGGCTCAGACATACTGAAGATCCTCCAAGAGGCCATGCTGAATGTGTCTCAATCTGCTTACACAAGGGATGAAGAGAGGAATATTTACCCCCTGGCTTAGGTCTCCCATTTCTTAAGATTTGCAGTGTTAACTCCTTGCATTTCCAGATTTGCACATATAGAAGTCCAAATGTCTCAGTGGATTCCCACTGGCAGACCAAAGGGTAGCAGTAGGGAAGCCCCAAGGCAGGAAAACCATAAAAGTCACGTGATGCAGATGAGAAAACGTGCTGTCAGGTTATCTATGGACAGTCCACCACTAGAGCAATGTGGGCCAAGAGAATAGCAAGCCAAAACAAGAGGCAGGTATTCAATAAACCCCCTTTGTCTTCTGGCTGAAGGCCTGTGATACATCATTGCCAAAGCTTCATTACTTGTGATATTTTTAATATTAATAATATGCATTCAATATAAAAACAACAATACATACTGGACTTTTAAATAAAACATCTTTTGAAATTATTTAGTTAAGTAAAGTTAGAGATTTAAAACATGGAAAAAAATTCAAGGAAGAAACTTGAAATCATACAATTTTAGGAGAGTGTGAATAGAAATAAATCTTTAGACTCAAATTAAAATCTTCCCTCAGCAATTCACAGACTGCTGATTTTGTGTTGGCTTCTTAATCTGCTTTAGCCTGGATTTCCTCCTAAAAATTGGGCAATTAAATTTCTTTTTTTCGTTTTTTGCATTAGCGCCTTAAAACATTAACTGTGTCTATATCTCATCACTCAGTGTCTTTTTACAGTAAGTGTTGAATTAGTATTTGGTGCCCACTTGACAGTGTTGGAGGACTATTGTGAGGTTAAAACTGGGGAACAACTATAAACGTAAAAGTCTAGGGCATGTTAACTGCACTTCTTGTCCTTTCATTTTATTACAGTTAAGTAGGCAGACATGCCAGCAGAGTCCTTAAGGTAAATCCTTTTTCTCCAAACCAACGGCAGGTAACACACCACACGATTCCAGCCATCACCTGTTTTACCACAGAGCCTGAAATTTGCCATGAGGTATCAACTCATAGTTCCAGATTTGAGTGCTGGTATTCTACTTTTGACTCTCTCAGGTTATTTTTCTTTCTACATTTAAATTAAAAATCCCATTTTAATATCCTACTACCCTTTCCTCCTATATTCTATTGCTATTTATCAAATATAACTTTATATATGTTAAGTTGCCGGAAATCATGCTGTTCCCCTGTAAGACGTTTGCTTCTGTTTCATTCAAAGAATACCCACTGAGTTCCTGAGTGAATCATTGACTAGATTTATTTTGCCTTTACTCACAGGGCAGCTATGCATGAAATAATGACATCCATAAAATATTACCATTATGAATTGCTATGCTGTTACGCTGTTTTACTTTCAAATATTTTATCATCACAATGCCAATAATTCTATAGTGTGAAGAGCCTTTCTGGATTGATTGTGCCTGAAAAAAAAGTTGCTCACTAGAATTCTAAGTTCCCCCAAAGCATCACTGAATCTTAGTTTTTACTAATTGTTCCATATCAGAAGCTTTAAATATAGCAGTTACGTAATTTAGAAATAGGGGTGATTTCTATCAGGGATTTAAACATAACTTCATTCCTTCATCAAAAAGAATTTTAAAGTACTAATTTTGCATTGTGCTATTTTAGGGTTTGTACAAAGAGAATTATTTAAATATGGTCCCAAACCTCAGGACTTTACAATCTAAGAAAAAACTGACAAGAAAAGCATAAAAAGACATGTAAAATGTTAACCAAAGATGAAAGCCAGGAAAGGGACACAGTTGACCATTTTTTAAGTTTTGTTCATGTATGTATGTTTCACAATTTATGTTACTGATACATTCTTAAGGACAAAATGCTGAAATTTACACTACTTACAGTCCATTCAGAATGTATTTTCACATTATAGGTACTCAATAAACTGTAGAGTTGATAGGAAAAAAATGTTATGCAACAAGATCATAACATGCAATTCTTTCATGATGCAAAGAACCTCATTGGATGATTCTCTATTTTACCTGGATATCAAGTCTGTCTTTAAAAACATCTATTTTGCTCAGAGGATCTTCATATTGTCCAAACTAATATATATCATTTTTATTACAAACATATTTAATTCTCCCAAAGCAATTCTTTGAGAAAAGTAACCTATCAATCTACACACAAAATAACATAACCTACCAATACTTGAATTTAAAAACTCATGACTTGGTGCAGCCACTGTGGAGAATACTATAGAGCTTCCTTAAAAAAACTGAAAATTGGAGTTCCTGTCATGGGGCAACGGAAACGAATCCAACTAGGAATCATGAGGTTGCAGGTTCGGTCCCTGGCCTCACTCAGTGGGTTAAGGATCTGGTGTTGCCATGTGCTATGGTGTAAGTCGCAGATGCAGCTTGGATCTGGCGTTGCTGTGGCTGTGGGGTAGGCCGGCAGCAACAGCTCCAATTAGACCCCTAGCCTGGGAACCTCCATATGCCATGGGTGCGGCCCTAAAAAAAAAAAAAAAAACAAAAAAAAAACTAAAAATTGAGTTACCATATGATCCAGCAATCTTACTCCTGAACAAATATCCAGAAAAGCCAAAAACTCTAATTTGAAAAGAAACATGCACCCCAATATTCATTGCAGCGCTATTTATAATAGGCAAAACATGAAAGAAACCTAAAAGTCCATCAAAGGATAAATGGATAAAGAAAATGTAGTATATATATGCAAGAGAATATTACACAGCCATAAAAAAGAAAGAAATAATGTCATGTGTCATACAGAAGCAGACTCACATACATAGAAAACAAACTTATGGTTGCTAAAGGGGAAAAGGGGGGAGGGAAAAACTAGGAGTTCGGAACGAAAGATACCCACTACTACATATAAAATAGATAAATAAGACCTATTGTATATACAAATATAAATAAGACCTACTGTATAGCACAGGGAACTATACTCAGTATCTTATAATAACCTATAATAGAAAAGAATCTGAAAAAGAATATATATATATAAATATATATAAACTGAATCATTTTGCTACACCCCTGAGATACAACATTGTAAATCAACTATACTTCAAAAACATTTAAACATATAACAAGAGTAAATAAAATTAAAACTTGCGACTATAATACAATTGAGATATATACAATAGTAATGAAATAATGGCTTTCAATATTAAAAAATATAAGTAACCAGATGCTTGCATATATATATATATATAATATATATATATATTATATATATATATATATTTTATATATATATAAAATCATCCTAAGTGTGACAGTTAAACATAAAAATTAATCAAGTATGTGCTCTGGTCAACTCAAATACTGTTACCAACAAAACACACATACATTAATTAGTGGGCAATTTAAAAAATGATGGAAAAGTCTTGGTAAAGTTCCAAACCAAAGTACATTCTCTTTTCGATTTACATGGTGAATATATATTCCTGGAAAACTCAGTTTATATGAAAAGCACGAGAAAACATTTTCTATTTATACAAAAATAATGCCATTTTTAGGATCAAATAATTATAACCAGGATTTGTACATACATTAATGTCTATTAAATATTTTGAATGTCTTGAGGGAATGAAGATTTTTTTTTAAATCAGGAGTGTCCTTCGATCTGAAAGAGCTGTGGCCTGTTGCTAATTAGCCACTTAGAGCCGTCAGAGTTGCTCCATATGTTCCCACAGGTGGCCCTCAAGTGAAACAGAGAAGCCTCAGGACACAGTGAGAGGTATGTGGTACAGCTGAATGGAGGCAGCAAATACGCAGCAACTGCTAAAGAAAAAAAGTAGGCAAAGTGGAAATGGAACACAAAATTTGTCTGATCCGCTCCTATATTAGTTTCCAGGGGTGGCGGTAACAAATTACCACAAACTTGGTGGATCAAAATAACAACAACAAAAAAAAGTATTCTCTCACAGTTCTGGTCTGAAATCAAGGTATGAGCAGGGCCACACTACCTCTGAAACCTCTAAAGGAAACTCTATTCCTTGGCTCATTCAGCTTCCAGTGGCTCCAAGCAGTCCTTGGCTTGCGGCTACATCACCCCAATCCCTGCTTCTGTGGTCATAGGGCCTTCATCTCTTCTGTGTCTGTCTCCTTCCGTCATTGGATTTAAGGACACTTGTCATTGGATTTAAGGCCTACTTGGACAATCCAGGATGATCTCATCTAAGATCCTTAATTATATTGGCAAAATTTTTTTTTTTTCCAAATAAGGCAGCATTAACAGGTTCTAGGGTTTGGGGCATGAGCGTAATCTCTTGGGGATATTTGCTCACCTCACCACAACCTCCTTCCATTCCAGGCTGCTGTTCTGTCATCCCTCAATGTGTCAACCAAAAACACTTCAGATATCCAAACACTCCATGTGTGCAGAATTGTCCCCACTGAGAACCACCTAGGCAAGCGAGTTTTTCTGTATATAACTTCTTTCAAGAGAAGGTGGAAAGCTCTTCAAGAACCCTGAGCACAGGAGTTCCCGTCGTGGCTCAGTGGTTAACAAATCCGACGAAGAATCATGAGGTTGTGCTTCAATCCCTGGCCTTGCTCAGTGGGTTAAGGATCCACTGAGCGTTGAGCATTGCCGTGAGCTGTGGTGTAGGTCGCAGACATGCCTTGGATCCTGCGTTGCTGTGGCTCCGGCGTAGGCCGGCAGCTACAGTTCCGATTAGACCCCTAACCTGGGAACGTCCATATGCCACGGTGCAGCCTTAGAAAAGACAAAAAAAAAAAAAAACAACCCTGAGCACATACGCTTTACTCTCTCCCACTAGTTCCTGACTTAGACTGGACTGTTTTTTCGCAATATCTGCCTTTGCTGTTTCAGTTACAGATGATTTTCTGGTGCTTAAACACAGCATGATCAAGAACACGAAGGCCATTGACAAAGGAATGGATTTTGCCTACTGAGTTCCGTTCAAATCACTTAAACATAAGACTCATATTTTCGCACCTACAAAATGAGGATTAACTTTTTTTCCCCTCATGGGCTTGCCTCATGACTAAATCAATTTATGCACACAAATCCATTTTTAACATGTAGGAGACAATGTAAAAAATAAACGGATGTGAAAGTTAGATTTTGAACATCTCTGTATTTAGTGGGGAAAGTAAATTATAAGTAGACTAATATTGCAAATATTAAATATTATATCTTCATCTAACATTTTTCACAATTAATATATTCTGGGGCTGCATATAGATAAAGCAATAATATGCGAGTGGAGGCTAATGGGTGCATTAGAAAATTTCATTTGACAGGGACAAAAATTAGAAATTGTTTAGTACAAATTCTAAGTGTTTCCTAAGAAAATCCCAAGGATCTTCTTTTGACAAAAATAACCTTCTGAGCTTAAAATTTAGTCACAAAATGTCCCAGACTTACCAGGGACTTTTTCTCCTTTTCACTATAAGTTAGCCTTAGAGTAGACAACGGTATAAGTTCCAAAAAAGCTTTGACACTGCAATAATGTAAATACTATGCAATTCAGAAAAACTTTAAAATGAATATTTAGAAATATGTTATTTGGAATTTACCCAGAGACTCCCTCCACTCCCTCCCTCTCCCCCCACTTTGCTAGTCCTGCTGGGTGGGTTGGGTCACTTCCACAATTCTGCTAATTTAAACCACAGAACTACTATCAAAGTCAGCGTGACCTAGGTTATTTCCTTCTATAGAATGCATGTCAGGAGTTCCCATCATGGCACAGTGGTTAACGAATCTGACTAGGAACCATGAGGTTGCAGGTTCGATCCCTGGCCTTGCTCAGTGGGTTAAGGATCCGGCGTTGCTGTGGCCCTGGCGTAGGCTGGCAGCTACAGCTCCGATTAGACCCCTAGCCTGGGAACCTCCATATGCTGTGGGAGTGGCCCTAGAAAAGGCAAAAAGACAAAAAAAAAAAAAAAAAGAATGCATATGTAAAATCAAGTGAGGTCAAGCAGTCAGTAGGAGTAAGGCAGATTCTGAAGCCAAAATTTCATTATTTTCATTTGATATCACCTGGGCAGAAAATGGCACTTGTCATCCTGATAATTTTGCATTCAGGACATACAGAAATCATCCGGATAATGGATCCTAATAAATGATATGTGATTGGTATGTGTGTTTGTGGGCAGATGTATTTGAACTACATTATCTTCAGATATTAAAAAAACTTGGGAGTTCTCATTGTGGCTCAGCAGGTTATGAACCCAACTAGTAGCCATCAGGATGTGGGTTTGATCCCTGGTCTGGCTCAGTGGGTTAAGGATCCAGTGTTGCCATGAGCTGTGGTGCAGGTTGCAGACACAGCTCGGATCTGCCATTGCTGTGGCTGTGGCCAGGCCAGCAGCTGTAGCTCTGATTTGACCCCAAGCCTGGGAACTTCCATATGCCACAAGTGTGGCCCTAAAAGGCCAAAAAAAAAAAAAGCCAAAACAAAACTACCTTAAAATTCTTTTGACATTTCATTTTCACTCTATTTAAGTGATTGTCTAAATACCTCAATCAGCTTATGATTTTCTCTGGACCCCATGGCAAAATTAAAAAAAAATAAAAACTAAAACCTTCAATTGCTATTATAATGGAAACCTAGTTCAAACTCACATGTCATATAGTCACATTTATCTTTTAGCTCAATTTTATCCTCTTTTATTTGTCCAACGTAATGGTTAGAAAAAGACTGAACATTTTTATTTCAAAATGAAGAGTTAAAGTATGATAAATATAAAATGTGAATATGAAAAATAATAAGTATTCCATTCAGAGATCTCGCATGGTTTAGTTTAAAAACAACATACACATGTTTATGCATGCATGCACATTTGCATATGTGTATATATGGATTCACATGGATCGTATTCTAAATTCCACATTCTATGTTCATGCTTCCTATGTATATGTACATCATATTCACTGATGATAGTGGAGATCATTGGAAGTCAAGTGAGTGAATCCAGCTGTCAGATTTCCAAATGACTGAGGCAGCTTTCCATTTCTTCTGTCAAAAGCTTAGCCTTTGTCGAGAGTGCTGTGTAAGCTCCATCTATAAGCTGCCATTGCTAGAGTAAGGATTATTCAATCTTGCCCTAGTTTTGTGGGACCTGGAAAATTTGAGGTTTTCCATGGTTTTATCATTTTCTTTTAAAATATGGCAGGAGTCACTTATAATCATGAGAAGATTATTAGGCTAGAATTATAGGATTCTACATCCTAGACTCAGCTTACCACTTAGTGTTATCTTTTTTCATTAGGGAAAACTGTTTAACTTCATCGGGCCTCAGTTTTCATACATGTAGAGTGAAGGCACTACAATAGATTACCTCTAAGATGATCTTCTTGGTAATATAAGACACACGAGATAAAATATGAGAACACTTACTAGGCAATGCACAGTTGGAAACATTTAAACCTATCATTTGTATTCAGATATCTGAATTTCCTCACGATGCTAGGCTTTTAATTAAACTTAGGCCCTTGTCATTTATTAATGAATGCTTGTTTCAATGAAATAATTTAGCAAGGATACAAGAAATAAGATGTCTTTTATAAGCGTATTTAACACAAATGTATGAAGAGGAACATTCATACATTTGGCTATAAAAGTCATTTCCCCAAGAGATCCTAGACCCTGTTTTCCATAGAATTAATTTACCAGTTCAAGAAAACACCTCCAATTTATGGAGAGAAGAGAGCTGTGCCTCCCCTGGCTCCTGAAGGAGAAGGCATTCTAAGTTCGGCCCTATCCCACTGCACTTAGAAGAGATGTGGGTGTATGATTTTTCCCTGAATCCTTCCTGGTTACTACTGATTTAACCTGATGATAAAGGGAAAAGAAGACCATACAAAGTTAATCAGATGAGAACAGATCATTCCCTGGTTGAAATGCTGAGAATTGCGTTCTACTTTAAGTCAGAGGAAGATGATTTGGGGTGCTGAATTATTCATTAAGCCTTAAAGGTAATGTTTAGCTAATCATTGAGTGTTCTCACAGATCCTGGCTGCTGCCAGTAAGTATCTTCAAAACAGGGACTTCAGCTGTGATTTCAGGCAATAATGGTCAATCACAATTCTGAAAGCCAGTGATCACAGTTTTTATAGGGCCTCCTCCTTGTGATACAGTCAATCACATTTTTAGAAGCTTTATTTACTCCTTGGAAACAGGCTATTAGCTTAATGATCACTCCCCACTGAGAAATTTACTTTACAACTTTCTTATATCTGCAGGGGAACCCTTAAAGAGCAAATTGGAGGCTTCCCCCAAGAAGTAAATAGATCTAAAGTAAAATAACTCTTTTAGCAATATAACACCTGCAGGAGTTAACAGTTTCCCACACCCAGTCGGGATACAGAGTATTAAATTACTTTTGGCCCAAGTCTATCACTGAGTGACTCTTAAGTGATATTCAGTGTCTGCTTTTAATGAGATTTTGATGTTCTGGGAAATGTAGTTGGAGTCATTTGCAGTCAGTTGCAATCCAGTGAATGTGTGGTTGCCTTCAGATTATTCCATTTAAAAACTGGGGGAGGGGACCAAAAAAAAAAAAAAAAAAAAAAAAAAACAAAACAAACCAGGGGAGGTGTTTTGCTTCTTGGTTGCACTGGAGTGATGCAATATGGAAGGAGACTTGCACCATGAGTGGAGGATGCATACACAGAGTAAGACTAGCTGAATGAAGACTTACTTGGGAAAAACAACAGCTCTCAAATATGCAAAACACATGATGTAATGCATGAACACCCATCAAATCCCTTGTTGCCACAACCTCACTACCAAAACTTTCTTTTGGAAATCACTGGAAATTTTCCTTTTATCTTATCATGGCACAAGAATTTTTAACAAATACCTTCTGAGGTATTTTTACATTCTTTTATGTCTAAAAACTACAAGTGTGTCTATGTCCATCATACACTGAGAATGAGTTATGTGAGATGCTAGCTGGATGGTGGTAGAGGTGGCTGGGGACATTGTGGAGAGGAGAGCTACACAGGTGGAAGGAGGACAGATATCAGCAGTTTTATTTTTCCTGGATGGCTGATTTCTACAATTATAAGTTATTTTCAGGAATAGGGAGAAAGTTATATGCCTTGACTTATCTGCCATCAAATTTGAATTTTTCTAAAAAGGAAATCTCCTTAAAAGAGTCATTTGTCATCACTGAATTGCACTGGTGGTCAATAGTTTCTGGCAATTCTGTTCAGAGCTTAGGGCAATGCAGTTTTCATGTATGTATCAACCATTTATTCAAGTACTAAAACAGATTTAGCTTTCACATATTAAAGGATGAACACTAAATATATATATATATATATATATATATATATATATATTTTTTTTTTTTTGTCTTTTTGCTATTTCTTGGGCTGCTCCCGTGGCATATGGAGGTTCCCAGGCTAGGGGTTGAATCAGAGCTGTAGCCACCGGCCTATGCCAGAGCCACAGCAATGCGGGATCCGAGCCGCATCTGCAACCTACACCACAGCTCACGGCAACGCCGGATCCTTAACCCACTGAGCAAGCGCAGGGACCAAACCCGCAACCTCATGGTTCCTAGTCGGATTCGTTAACCACTGCGCCACAACGGGAACTCAATGAACACTATATTCTAAGTTACTTAAAAATTAGAAATTAAAAACTCAGTCTCATCCTCTCTTTCTAAAGAATTGTTGACCTTGTTTTAGGCTAGGATTTGTAGCTAGCACCTGCATCGTTAGAGATAAAAAATGTAATGTCCATTTCTTCTCTTGTCCTGCTAAATGGTACAAATAACTTCTGTTTCCTAAAATAAAGTCAAGATTTTTTTTCTCCTGCTTGACATGACTAGTTTTGATGCTCTGTTCCAACCTACTCTGATCATATCCTCTTCCTTCTTCAATTGCTCAAGAATATTTTTCAACTACTTCTTTTTTTTTTTTTTTTTTGGTCTTTTTGTCCTTTTAGAGCCACACCCATGGCATGTGGAGGTTCCCAGCTATGGATCCAATCAGATCTGTAGCTGCTGGCCTACACCACAGCCATAGCAACACCAGATCTGAGCCGAGTCTGCAAACTTCACCACAGCTCACGGCAAAGCTGGATCCTTAACCCACTAAGTGAGGCCAGGGATTGAAACCACCACCTCATGGGTCCTAGTCGGATTTGTTTTCACTGCACCATGATGGGAACTCCCCTACTTCCATTTATTTTTTGATGATCCTAAATAGTTACTTCAGTTAAGTGTGTGATGACAAACTATACAAAATAAAGAACTATAACTTTACAAAACATAATGATGATTGAATCAACAGAAAAAATACTCCACAATCGCCCATATTCTCTAGTAAATAATAGTTATTATAGAAGGGAAAGGTTTGAAAAAAGTTCAACTATGTTGAAGTAAAGGAGATATCTTGTTCTTGTATCCGAGCCCTTTGAATAACGAAGGAATTTAAATCCAGAAAAATAGACTTATATAGACTTATATATAGCTATTTCTATAGCACGTGGATTAAAAAATAATCATTTATTTGCTATAATCAGAGAATTGTTAAAGATAATAACTAAAAATAATTTATTGCAATGCCTAAGAATGAAGATTGTGGAAAAACTTCTCAGCCATTTAAAAATACCCTCATCTTGTACTTCAAAGAATTTTTCAGATGCTAAAATCCCTTAGGAAAGGCATGTGTCAAAATATGCAAAACTATAAATTCACAAAATAATTTCAAGAATTGTTTTTCTTTGATAAGAGATGAGAGAATTCATAGATTTTAACAGGAACTGTAAGCAAGAAGTTCTTAAGCGTCACTAATGATGAAGCATAAAATAGCAAAAGTAAGAAAACTATGTAGTGTGTAGCCTTTGTAACGTCAATATCATCAGCCTCATCCACTGAACAGTTAGCATCATGCACTGACTACAATTCCTGCCTCTCCTTGGCCTCACGTTCTTTTGCTCCATGACCACACCGACCCCCATTTACAATCTATTTCAGCCATATTAAACCTAGTCTGTCAGGCAGAACGATATCTAATTAACCTTTGTACATCTGGAGCTTATCATAGTGGCATCTATTTGACACTTAAATATTTCTGAACGAATGAAATACCTCTCTTAACACAGTTTTTCATCTTCTCATACCAATTAACTCTGTCTCTGTCCTTCTTGCGAAGTCCAGATTCTTGATTATTCCCTGTGCTTCCAACTAGCTATTTTCTTTAAAGCCTCTCTTCTTTTCTGCCCCAGATTAGATTCAGATGTCAGTCATTTTGAACATATGTCAATACCCAGCTTAGAATTATCTTCCTCTCGCTCTCTTTTTTTTTTCAATAGTTTCCTTGAAATTCCTGAAATTCTCTAATGTATTTTCTCTCCTAAGGGTGCCAGAGTCTTCTGAGAAAAAGTCACAAAACCAGACTAAATACAATGCATACCGACCTACCTAGCATGGTGGTCAGGAATTTGATTCACTGCCCTATGCCTCAGTCAGAACCATGAACATGTTGTATACTCTAAAGATTTTGCTGTCTTCTGGAGTTCCTATTGTGGTCCTGCAGTTACAAACCCAACTAGTATCCATGAGGATGTGGGTTTGATCCCTGACCTCGCTCAGTGTGATAAGGATCTGGCATCGCTATGAACTGTGGTGTAGGTCACAGATGGGGTTCAGATCCTGTGTGGCTGTGGCTGTGGTGTAGGCTGGCAGCTGCAGCTCCTATTTGACCCCTAGCCTGGGAATTTCCTTATGCTGTACATACAGCCCCCAAAAAGCATAAATAAATATTCTATCTTCTGTATTTAAAATGAGAGTCTTTACAGTACATACTCCACAGAGCTGTTGCAAAGATTACCGAGTTAGTGCCTGCAAACCATTAACCATAATTACAGGCAAAGCACAACCCCCAAATAAATATTAAATTTTTTCATTCATTACTGCCACTGGGAGAACCAACTGGTGTTCCCTTGACATATCAATCACCTGTGGCATTTCCACTTCTCTTTTTGTATATCTGGCAACTGTAACCTACTTTCGTGCAATAATTTCTCTTTTCACCTGCACTCTTGACCTATGTCTAAACTCCCTGTTTCCTTTTAGTTTCATTTCCATCCTCACTATATCATGCAGCTCCTTCCTCTCTAGGTGGCAAACATGTTCGATTTCTTCATTTCCTCTTTATGATGCTACTATTTCAAGTTTCTACACCATCTGTCTCCTTACTCTGCTGCCAAAATTATGGAAATAGAGCATATCCTGATGCCTCCACTTTCTCAGAATTTATTTACTCCTCAAATTTATCCCTTGAGATCATGTTTGAATGTGGACCTTTCCTATTTAACAGGCCTACAAAATATTAAAAACTGAAATTATTCTCTCCAAACTACTACTCACCTCTGAACCACCAATCATTCCCTCCTTCCTGAAATCTCTCCCCATTTGGCTTCTAGATCATAGTACCACTATATATTTTTTTTTACCTCTTCTTTCCAAACCATCAGAGACTCACTTAAGTCCAAAACCCTTATTCCTGTAGCCTGCTTCTCTATCTTACCTCTTCAGGTTTATAAGCCCATATCCCATTTATTTAAGGGCATTTCATCTTCATTTTTTTCTTCCTAAACGCCTCTTACATTTATCTCCACTGCTTTTTCTCAGAGTTTGTCTCCTTCTGAAATTCTACTTCATCCTATGTGACTGATGAAATTCTATGTATTCTTTAAGATGTCACTCAAACTATAATTTCCTGAATTTCTTGGAATCTCCCAACTGGTGTGACAACTGTTTATTTTCCATGTCCAAAATAACGTAAACTTCTTAAAATGTTGTTTGATTGCCTTAACTAGTATTAATTTTAACCAGCTTATCAAAAGAAGAGATTTTATATTTATCTTTGTGTCTCTCATGCCACATAATAGCCTCTCAGAAATAGTAATAAATTGAATTGTTGAAACGGGCTTATATATAGGAATACGGTAAAAGAAATATTTAGAAGTAAAAGATATAGAGAATCCAAAACATTATGAACACTCACTGCATTTTACTTTATTTTTGAAACATGTTCAACAATTTCTTTAAATATAAGAATATACTTCTGTAAGGAAGTTCAAATTTTTCACTGGGCTTATAAAGTTAATATTTTAGAATGTCTTCAAAATACATTTCATTAACCTGCAAACCCAACCCACTGCAGCTACCCACATCCATGACCCACTCAGTCCTCGTCGTCATAAATATGTTCCATATCTCAACCAGAATCTCAAAAATTCAAATCTCTCTTACCTGTCTTTGACCTCATTGAACTTTTCAATCCACTAATGCTTAGATTTTTCCTTCCATATTATCGGCCCCTTCCTGGCTTCACTTCCTTCACTATCTACTTTTGACCCTCTTATTTCCATCAAATATTTCTTGCTTTAACATTCAGTTTGGTTGCTTTACCATCTTTATCCCCACAGTCAAACTGCCACCCACGAAATGCTTTCTCCACATCACCAGATCATAAGTTTCTATGTAAGATCAAATATGTGCACAGACTAGGATCACTATCAATTTATGACTTTCTTCTAACTTGTTTGTTTCAGCTCAAGCATTATTTTCTCTGGGAAATCTTTTCTGATCAAACACGCCATGTGCTTCTAGGCTGGTTAGGGACTCTTCTTCTATGCTCAGTAGCAATCTGTTTATCCATTACATTCGTTTCTTCAGTGAATATCTCTTAAGGTTGTATCCATGAACTTGTCTAGATACTAGGTACTCAGGATTGAACAAATCAAATTTCCTATTATCCTAAAACTTATATTCTAGTGAAGGAAACATCAAATGTGAAAGTAAATTCATGGGTAATGCATCTGGTTATTATAGGCAACAGGAAAAAAAATAGAGTAGAATATGAGAATATTCTATTTCGAAAGAGGATTTTAAAATTTATTGTGATAAAATTTATTGTGATGATTCAACTTCTAATCTAAGATCCTAGGGCAATTATGTGGTAGAGAAGTTCTCTAAGCTAACTTGAAGACAAAAACTGAAATGAAGTTTAATAAAAAAGTATATATAAAATGTTAAATAAAATATATATACATTTCCAAGTTTAAATAATTTATTTACATATTGAACATACATAGATATATTTCTCCAATCCATTTTTATAGAAAATTCAAATTGTTTACATATATTTTTTTGCAACTGAAACTTAGAATTATTTCCCTGGTGCATTCCTATAGATTAAACTCATGAGATAAAAGTTTCAGTAATTCATAAAATTCTAAATTCAAATGCCAAACGTTAACTGGAAATTAATGGATTGCTTTGCTAGGGAGCTTCCACATTGTCCCCAAAGATTCCTATCTGCTATTCATACCCTTATATAATCTGATCTACTTGAGTATGAGTCCCACCTAGTGTGACTCTCTCTCTCTCCCTCATTTTTATTTGTTTCTTTGTTTTGTTTTGTTTTTTAGGGCTGAACCTGCAGCATATGGAAATTCCCAGGCTAGGAGCTCCAGCTGAGGCCCATGCCACAGCCATGCCAACATTGGGCAGCTTATGGCAGTGCCAGATCCTTAACCCACTGAGTAAGGCCAGGGATCAAACCCACATCTGCCTCACAGAAACAAAATCAGGTCTTCAGTCCGTTGAGCCACAACAGGAACTCCTAGTGATTCTCATATAATAAACATAATTTGCAAAAGTGACAGAATCACACTTTTTTTTTTTTTTTTGGCTTTGTAGGGCCACACCCACAGCATATGGAAGTTCCCAGGCTGGGTTCAAAGTGGAGCTGTAGCTGCTGGTCTATACCACAGCCACAGCAACACCAGATCCGAGTTGGGTCTGTGACCTATACCTCAGCTCACGGCAACACCAGATCTTTAACCCACTGTGTGAGGCCAGGGATCAAACCTGTGTCCTCATGGATGCTAGTCAGATTCCGGAACAGAAACTCCACAGAAACACACTTTCTATTTGAGGTTACAAAGAGATGTTAGTGGCAGTTTTGCTCCCCAGTCTCCTTTTCATCTATTCTTACTCTTTCCCTCATGATTCTCTCTTCTTCTATCATGTTGTGAGCTGCTCTAAGGATAAGCCTCCATAGCAAAGAACTGAGGGCAGTCCCAGTTAACAGCCAGTGAGGCAATGACAACACCAGCTGAATGACCTGTGAGGACCTGAGTCCTGCCAAAACCCAGGAGTGAGCTCAGAAGCAGATCTCCCCACCAAGCCTTAAGATGGGATCACAACTCCAAGCTTGATTGTGGCTCTGGGAGAGACCTTGAGGCAGAGGCACCCAACTGAGCTGTACTCAGATTCCTGATGCACAGAAACTGTGAAATACCAAGTGTTCATTGTTTAAAGCAACTGTCTTGGGGTATTCTGTTACACAGCAATAGATAAGCAAATATAACTGCCCTTTTCCCTTTGCACACTCTGTGGTACCCATATAAATGCCTGTTGAACTAATGAATCAAATAAATGTTGAGGATTAGAAAATCCTCTTATCACCCAATTCTTTTTTTTCTTTCACAGGAAATGCATACTTGATGATATAAATTAGTTCCCTAAATCACTCAGTATTAAATGGAAGCACTTAAACATCCAGAAGTCAGATCTGAGTATTATTTAGAATTACATTTAATCATCCACTGGCAAAATTTCTAATCACTTCATAAGTAAATCCGCTATTGTTATATGTACTCAGAATCAGTCAAAAATCAAATTCTGGATCTGCCACCTAACAGTTATATGACCTTGAGTGAGCAGCTTAACCTTACTAAACTTCCTTAGATTCCAAATCTGTCAAAAGGAGATTATATAACCCTCCTCGGAAGGTTTTTATGAAGATTAAATTCAATAATGTATTTAACCAATAGTACCCCAAAATGTAGCTATTATAATTAGGCTCTAACAAGACATCCTGGAAAAAAAAATCCTTTTTTTAACCCCTGAGAGCTAAATTTCTGAATGTTCCAATTTATCCTGCACTCAAGTATATTTGACCCAGGTCATATTAACTCCAGTTGAAAAGAAAAAGAAAAAAAATACACATATATGTGACCTAAGAATACCTAACTTAGGTTAGAACTTGAATCATCATTAAATATTTTAAAATCACTCACTTTTAAGTATCTTATGACTTGTTTTTTTGTTTATGGACGTTGAAGCATTAAGAAATGATAAAATAGATTTGCTTTTGTCTAGCATGTACAAATGCCAAAGTACACAGAATTGCCATTAACTTTTCCCACCTGGAATACACTTATTCATCAAGTTCTTTCCCTAAAATGTCATTTTAAAATTATGATGCAGTTTGAAAATGTCAAGCAACTATATAGCAACTTTTCTGTTATTTTTCCTTATATCCTGGCATGGTCTGAAAATGTGTTACATGGTTAAGAAATATTTTCTTTTGGAAATCATGGTCCTTTATTTTTAACTATGAACTTGAGGAGGAAAATCCTACCTGTAAAGTAAATAGGCTCTTTTTCAAGAAAAATCATAGCAAGGAAGCAATGCAATGTGGCTCAATTTTAAAGTCTCTAGCAAAGAAGAAAATGAGATATTTCACTTATTATCGCCTAAATAACACTTACTGAAAAAGAATAAATATTTAAGAATCATCCTTCTAAAATATAAAATATGGAATAAGTCCTCTAAAGCACTTTTTTCTGTAAGCTAAGGATATTTATGATGTCCTTATAACAAGACGTTCTTTGTAAAATTTATTAGAATCCCAACAATTTGATTTAACATATGTGACATCATAAGTGCTATCTTGTATTGGGAGTGGTATCTCTTTTTTAATATTTTTACAGTCATTAATATATTTTAGGATAATTGATGGTGGTATTAACTTTAAGCTTGTAAATTCATACATTGTTACCATTTTGTTTCTTTCAAGATTTTTGTTACCACAGATTATTTTTCAACAGGTAACTGGGACACATGACATGACACACACACACACACACACACACACACACACACACACACACACACACACACACACACACACACCCCCCTCCATCAGCAGTCAAAAAAGCTGGAGAAATTCTTCAGGCAAAGTTTTCTACGTTGGGGTCCATGGAATTCCTAAGCTTTATGAATATACTCTGGGAAGTTCCATGGTAGGTTTTTAAGAAAAGGAGTTAAATTCATCTTGTGACCATCTTTAATCCTAGTTTGGACTCAGAATTTTATTGTTTATATTTACCTTTGTTTGTTTTGTTTTGGTGGGGGTTTTTTTTGTTTGTTTGTTTTTTTGTTTGGGGGTTTTTTTGCTTTTACTGTATCAGCTTTCAGAGAGGGTCAAATAAAGTCAAGGAATGATATAAAACTGAGTTTTTTCAAGAATTCAAATAGAAAAACAGTGGTCAAAGCATGGAGACACCACATAGGGAGAGAATGCATATGCATGCTAACCCAAATAAAAAGACCTGCATAACTGCAATAAGTGCCATGTGCAAACTGTGAGCGCACAAACTGAAGCTGCTGCTTTTTCTGGAATGCACCAGCCATAGCAGTTCATCAGTAGTAACTGATGGTAAGTGGGCAAAAGACCTACAATGACCTGGACAGTGATTCAGGGATGATACAGCCTTCTCAAGATGAAAAGATAAAATCAAAAGCAAATGAAAATTAAAACACACCAATATAGCTTTATATTAGTAAACCTCATCTGGTCACTTTAAGAAAGCAGTTACATATGCCACATTAACGTTACTAACCTAAATTTTATTATTTTAAATTTTTACTTGTACTTTTTTAGACTTTTTAGTTATAAAAGGGTAAAATGAATAATAAATGTATTCCTCATCTTCATACGTATGTGTTGCCCATATTTGTACATGTTACATTACAAAAAGTCAATCTATATAAATAATACTATCCACAGTATTGTTATCATTATTATAGTCAGTCCATTTGATGACTATAGTCTGAGAAACTCTGCTTTATGCTTTTTAGGGCCACACCTGTGACATATGGAGGTTCCCAGGCTAGGGGTCCAATCAGAACTACAGTTGCTGGCTTATGCCACAGCCACAGAAATGTGGGATCCAAGCTGCGTCTTCAACCTACACCACAGCTCAAGGCAATGCCGGATCCTTAATCCACTGAATGAGGCCAGGGATCGAACCTGCAACCTCATGGTTCCTAGTCGGATTCATTTCTGCCGAGCCACAACGGTAACTCCTGGGCTTTAATGCTTTTCAGTCACAAACCAGAGTAGTACATTTACCACAGCACACACACATACACAAACACACATACACAATGAAAATTTCAGAATTTTTATATCTACAGTGGAAATATAAGAAATATCAAATCCAATCTGATATTCTATTACAACTTAATTTCAAAAGGTATTCATGACCCATTAAATTAATTTCATAGCTTAATAATAGTAAAACCATACAATTTATAAACCATTGCTCCAGGGATTTTGCCAAACAGTTCAACACCCTTTAGGAGGTGCCATGATAGAGAACAAAAGTCCAGAAAAGGGCCCAATAGGAGGGATGGAGCTTTCAATGGAAGGGAAACAAAAAGTTAAAAGTTGGAATTAATACATGGGGCAAGTATAAGACTCTCAGAAAATGGAGTTCCCCTTGTGCTTCAGTGGTTATGAACCCAAGTAGTATCCATGAGGATGCGGATTCGATCATTGACCCCGCTCAGTGGGTTAAGGATCCGGTGTTGCCTTGGGCTGTGTAGTTTGTAGATGCTGCTCAGATCTGGCATTGCTGTGGCTATGGCGTAGGCCGGCAGCTGCAGCTCTGATTCCACCCCTAGCCTGGGAACTTCCATATGCCCCAGGTACAGCCCTAAAACAAACAAACAAACAAACAAACAACAAAAAAAGAGAGACTCGGAGTTCCCATCATGGCGCAGTGGTTAACGAATCTGACTAGGAACCGTGAGGTTGCAGGTTCGATCCCTGGCCTTGCTCAGTGGGTTAACGATCCGGCGTTGCCGTGAGCTGTGGTGTAGGTCGCAGACATGGCTCGGATCCCGTGTTGCTGTGGCTCTGGCATAGGCCAGCAGCTACAGCTCCGATTAGACCCCTAGCCTGGGAACTCCATATGCCGCAGGAGCAGCCCAAAGAAATAGCAAAACGACAAAAAAAAAAAAAAAAAAAGAGAGAGAGAGAGACTCTCAGAAAATGATGAACAAACCATGGAATTTATGTCTACTTTAACATAAGCCAAAAAAAAAAAAAAAAAAATCTTCTGGAGGTTTACCAAAGTAGAAATCCCAGCCTGAATAAAGAATAATTTGCTCAGCATGTACTGATATGTATAATTTATCTCCATCAAGTCAATTGAAGGTTTGGGGTTGTAGCAGAATCCACCAGAAACAGGACAGCAGATTGCAAACAAATAAGTAAATAGAAGAACTTAGTCCAGGGCTAGGGTAAAACTCATGAAGAAAAAAATCCCATTAACTGAGGTTAGAAATAAAAGTTAGCAGCCTGTGCAGGGGCATAATGACTTCCAGAAAAGGGTTTGCAGATAAACACGTTAAAAGCCTGAGCCCATTCATCTTATTTAGTCACTCCATCCCCTGCTGACCTGAAAGCAAGAAAAGTATTTATGTCTATTGGTATTCATACATTTTTTTTCCTCTCTGTAAAAGGTAAACAGCTCAATACTGGGAACATATCCTCTATATCCTAAGAGTTCCAAATAAAAGAAATCTCTCAGGTGCTTCTAGGCCACATATATTTCCACTCTATTGGGAAAAATATTTCCAAATATGCTAGTAAGCTTGAGAAGGCAGGTGTCCTTTTAGTACATATGATACCTGTTAAAGATGCCTGAACTTACAATGTTATAGAATAATTTGTTGTTGAATAACAGTTACAATTTGTATTACTGTTACATTCACATTAAATGTGAAACATTTAAAATGAATTTTAAAAAGAGTTCAAATATGACACAAAGGCAAGTATTAAAATAGTCATTTGTTATGCTATAAATTCTATTTTTTTGTTTGCCTTTTGTCTTTTTAGGACCACACCCACAGCATGTGGAGGTTCCCAGGCAACACCAGATCCAAGCCACACCTGCAACCTACACCACAGCCCATGCTAATGGCAGATCCTTAACCTACTGATTGAGGCCAGGGATTGAACCCACAACCTCATGGTTCCTCGTCGGATTCGTTGCCCCTGCGCCACAATGGGAACTCCCTATAAATTCTGTGTTTATTTAAAATGGAAAGTGTCAAAGTGGTACATTCTGGGAAAGTGCAATTCTCTTTGAGTTTACATAAAATGAATAAAATCAATCTACCCGAAAAAATCATTCTAGGGATGAACTATTAGCACTCATTTAATAAACCAGGTAATTTATATGCCCTTATAGGTCTCAGCATATACTCTTAATATCTCAAGAGATTGTTTTATAAATATTAAATAATAATTGGGAATAATTACCTCCCTTCTGACACCTCATTAATAGAACACGTAGCTTATATATCTGGTTCTCTGGGATATATCTACTATGGAGTGACTCTGAAAATCAAATTTAAACTTGTTAGACAAATGAAGAGATCTTTGTTGGTTGGTACTCATTCTTGTCAGTTTGACAGCTTCCTCACGGACCAAAAATTGACTCATAGGGACCTGAAAAGATCTTTTCACTATAGGAGAGATCAAGCATTTAGAAACTTGAGGTTCATTAGTAGGAATGAATGAATGAACGAACACACACAATCTACCATAAAATCCATTTAAAAAACTCAAGTCCAATTTCTCTATTGTACTTCCCCAAAAATATTGAGTGAAAAATGATAGCAAGTTATGAATACGACTACCTTCAATTTGTTAAATAATTAGAGGTTGAAGAGGGAGAACAAATATTTGCCTCCAAATTGATTCCTTTTGCAGGATTCTATCAGGCCCTGTGGTTTCTTTACTGAGGATGTGACAATGCTCAGAGCAATTCATAGATGTCAGAAATGGTCTGGATATCAGACCAAATCATTGCTGCATTTTATATGCAATGTAAATTTGTCGCCATTCTTAAAATATGAGTAAGCAAAATTATTTGGTTTCTTTCAACAGCCTTAACATTAAAATGAAAAACTTCCCACTGTGGCACAGAGCGTTAAGGATCCAGAGTGGCTGCTACTGTGGCTTGAGGTGCAGCTCTGGCTCTGATTTGATCCCCGTGCCCCAGGAACTTCCGTATGCTGAAAAAGAAAAAAATAAATAACAAGAAAAAAAAATGAAAATGAGAGAGAGAGAGAAGGGGAGAGGAAGGAGGTGACAATATAAGATATGTGAACAGAATGTAAACCAGATTTTCCAAGTAAAATTTTTAAAATGTCTAGAGTAAAAAGCGACTTTTTTCCTAAAAAGGTTGTATTTTTGAAAAATAATTAGGAAAAAGGTGATAGTTAGATAAATGTGCAACTTTCAATTTAAAGTCTGTTGTCTGCTGTTCCATTAAGCTTCTGTGGTTGAAGTCACGATAGAACAGTGAATTTGACCAGTTACCTGCTATGGGTTTATTATATTCACCAGGCTATTATCAGAATAGTTAGGGAGAATACAAAATTTTTATCACTTTCCCAGGCTTCTCAGACATTCTAGTGTAGAATTGAGGCCAGATCCAGTGTATCTCTTGCTTGGTATATCTGTATAGTGTAGGTGGGAAAAATAAATTTCAGAATCATTTATTATCAAAAATTATAGATTCTCATTCAGGGTAGAGTCTGATTCTTGTCCAGCAGAAACAGGAAATTTAAAGCTTGAGCTAATAAGAACTGTGAACTTTATGTGATTAAATTAGTCACTCATTAGAAAAAATAGTGTTGTCCTAAATGTGCCTAAATTTACCATCTGCATTGCATTAAACACAAACTTGATATTTTGTGAGAAATAAGGATTATGTTTAAGCTATGTAAAACTGACCACATTCACACTTCTGTCTTTTTAAAAATGTCATTTTCATATGATTCTAATACACAGTGAAATATCACTACATATCACGATTTTCATAGTAAATGATGCCAATCCCAAGGCTGAAACTGCAAACACTAGTCATGAATATTAAATGCAGCTAGCTTCACATATACTCATCAGAAATTTTGCCACTAACATCTATTTTCTCTAATAGCCAAGCACCACGCTTGGCTTTACAAAAACGAAATTGGCAATAATGTAGATGATCTAATATATATAAATATTGTTCTTTATTATTTATCATACCATGAAAGCATTGAATGGACTTGGGAACCTAACTGAAAGAGGCAAATCCATTTAAAATGAGAATACCATGCAAGAAACTGATCTGAATATAAAAAACTGTACTTCCGGAGTTTCCGTCATGGCGAAGTGGTTAACCAATCCGACTAGGAACCATGAGGTTGCGGGTTCCGTCCCTGCCCTTGCTCAGTGGGTTAACGATCCGGCGTTGCTGTGAGCTGTGGTGTAGGTTGCAGACGCGGCTCGGATCCCACGTTGCTGTGGCTCTGGCGTAGGTTGGCGGCTACAGCTCTGATTCGACCCCTAGCCTGGGAACCTCCATATGCCGCGGGAGCGGCCCAAGAAATGGCAAAAAGACAAAAAAAACAAACAAAAAAACTGTACCTCCTAGGAGGAATAGTGGTCAGTAGATAATCATTTTTTTAATTTTCCTCTGGGGCTTACATTTTATTTTTTATTGCTTTTATTATTATATATTCCTCTAATAATAAATACATGTTATTCATACCTTATTTATCTCCCCTATGTGGAATACTTAATAAGGTATGTTATTATTTCTTTCAAAACTAATGACCATTTTAAAATTTCCTCTTTGAATCTCAACAAAAGATTTAAATTGTCTTCCCCAACCCAAAGAAGGCAGCATTGCATACTTCACAAACTAAGTTACTGGTTCATGGAGTGGACTATATACAAATTTAAAATCTCTCCCTATATTCATCTAAACTCTGAGATCTGGGTAGAAATAATACACTTGTCCACCAAAAACTAATCTGTGGGGTTCTGACATTAGTTCAACCTGCATAAACCTAGGTTAACTATCACCCTTTTTTCTTAATTTTTTTCCAAAAAAAAAAAAAAAAGAAGAAGAAGAAGGAAAAGATTTGTAGGTTAAAAAGCGGCCGCTTTGTACTCTAAAAACTTGAAAAAATTTACTTGGAAAAATTTGATTTATAGTATGTTCCTCTGCCTTTTCTCCTCCTTTCCTTTTCCTCTCTTCCCCCGGATCTCCCTTCCTTCCTCTTTTTCTATCTTTTTTCTCCCTATATTCCTCTCCTTCTCTGTCTCCCTGGCTCCACAGCACCCCCCCACACCGCTTCCCTCTAACTCTTCCCCTCACTACCCCTTTTCATTTTAATGTCCAAAGCTGATTGAACAGACTTGGTTTTAAAACTTCCGGAGGAAGATACATTTGTTATGACACTGTGAAAACTATTAATAACTTCTTGGAAGAAAAACTGATTTATTAAAATAAATTTCAGATTACCTAAATATTTAAATTAAATTTATGCTGTCTTTAATAAGGTCTGAAAGAATCGTGCCATCAGCTGGAAAGAAGAAATATTTGCTGCTTGAAGATTAATTTATTTCAATAGTGATAACCTGTTCTGTTGTCTTGGATTTGCTGAACCACTACCTTGTTTCATTAGTATAGAAATTCTATCTTCCCAAATTATTTATTGAATTATGTTTTTATGATTTAAGCAGTGAATCAAATAGTCTTTCTTCATGAAGTTTTAGAATTCACAATTTTCCCTATACTCAACACACTGAAAACAAACCTTATAGGGTTTTGTTTGTGTGTTTAATACTGTTTTCTGCATAATGAACATGATGTATAAGCATGTAATATAATCAACTCCTCCATATAGATATCAGATACAAAGTTTTACCTTGATTGGAAGGATAATCAACTAACTCATATCAAATTTAAAGAATTCAGAAAATTCCTGACTCATTCTGGTATATCCATATTAGCTATGATATTTTGAGAAATTAGAAAATCACTAAATGTTTATTATAAAAATTTCAGAAGTTCCCATCGTGGCACAGCGGAAACAAATCCCACTAGGAACCATGAGGTTGCAGGTTCCATCCCTGGCCTTGCTCAGTGAGTTAAGGATCTGGCATTGCCGTGAGCTGTGGTATAGGTCACAGATGTGGCTCAGATCCTGTGTTGCTGTGGCTGTGGTGTAGACCAGCACCTGCGGCTCCAACTCAACCCATAGCCTGGGAACCTCCAAATGCCATGGGTGCGGCTCTAAAATGCCAAAAAAAAAAAAAAAAAATGCAGCATTTACAGAAAAGTTTAAAAAGGAAGTGGAGAATAATGTCACTTCTAATCCTAGCAAAATATTTGACCACAATGTGTGTATATACACCTAAGTGTTCAAGAATATATGAATAATAAACATTAAGACTATTACCTGTAGTACAATGGTTATCCCACTTTGTCCACTTAAGAGTATAACCATTTTCCAACACCATTAAAATCTTTTCAAAAGGCACAATTTTAATATCCATGATTATCATCATTAGGCCTACATTATCTACTTAATCAGTCCCCTTTGGATTTGGGGAATGTTTCCAATTTAGTAGTTACTTGTTAGATAGATGAAGATATTTTCTCTACGTTTTTCCCCTGGATTTTCAATTATTTTCTTAGGATAACTTCTGAGAAGTGTAATTGATGGTTCAAAATGAAAAGATCTTTAAAAACACAAATATAAGACACTCATATGTTACAGATATACAGAGAAAAAAGTAAGCATCCTTCTGCCCCCTGTAATTTTTACCCTTTAGGTAATTAATGCTAAGAATTGTATTTATATGTTTATATAAATTTTCTGTGATAGATCAGTATTGCAGATATTTATATAAATTTATTACACATAAATTTTCTTTACTTTTTTTTACCTTTTTTTTTTTTTGGTCTTTTTAGGGTTGCACTTGCAGCACATGGAGGTTCTCAGGCTAGGGGTCGAATCGGAGCTATAGCTGCTGGCCTATGCCACAGCCACAGCATTGCTGATCTGAGCCCCTTCTGTGACCTACACCACAGCTCATGGCAACAGCAGATCCTTAACCCACTGAGCAAGGGCAGAGATAGAACCTGCAACCTCAAGGATACTAGTCAGATTCGTTTCTTCACTTTTTAAACCATAGAAAATAAATGATATCATAATTACCCTGAAAACTGATCTTTCCCACTTAAAAACATGAGAATTTTTCCAAGTTAATAATTATAGAAAAACAAATTCATGTGAATAGCTAAATGCTGCTATACAGAACTGAATAATGATAATTTATATACTATCTTGTAATATAGTAATATATAATTTGTTTTATTACTGTCTTGTTGACATTCATATTGTTTGAAAAAATACAGCAGTAATCCTGATAGATATATTCTTATTTACTGATGTTTTTTTCCCCCTCATAATAGTCACAATTGTGGAATTGGTAGACTTTTAACAGACACTGCTGAATTTACAAAAGATTTTAGCAATTCACATGCCTTCTGCTCTCTATCCCTGACAACCAAAACAAAGACTGTCAGTATCTCACATTAAACTAACTTAGAGATGTTTTCTATTAGTGAGTTTAAAGTATTATTTTATGTTTATTTCTCATTTTCATTTTTTATTCCACGAGTTGCATTTCCACACCTCTTGCCTATTATTATAGTGGATTTTTTTGAGTTTGATTATAAAAACTGGAGCCATTTAAAGATTTTTAACATTCTGGGGGTGTGTGTGTATGTACATATGTATGTATATATATATAAATATATATATGTAGGTCTTCTCTCACAATCTATCCTTAATTGTTGTTTCACTCTTTTTGTGGTATGTTTTGTCACCATAAAGGTTTTTTTAATTTTATGAAGTCAAACATTTAAATCTTTCAATTTATGGTTCATGGTTTTGTATCTTGATTATTAAAGCCTCACCCACCAGGTTATAGAAAGATTCAATCTTCTATATTTATGTTTTTCTAATGCATTACAGTTTATTTTTTAAATTATCTATATATAACTTGAAAAAAAGGGTCTAAATTAATTGCAGAAGAGTAGCTTATTGTGCCAATAACAAATATTAAAATAATGATTGATTTCCCTCTTAAATTTTCTTAAGAGAAGGAATTATATGATTAAGGTTGCATCATGTGTAATCCACTGGAGGAATATGACATATTTTATTTACCTTATTATGCCAAGAGCCTGTCATATAGTATGTGACATTTAATAAATGTTTGCTGAATGAATTGTAAATAACTAACAAAGAGAAAATGAGGTCTCATAAGTAAACTGGTAAAAGAATGAGCTACAATTATCTATTCCTGTGTAACAAATTATCCTAAAATTTAGTGTCTAATAAATTTAGTGTCTAAAAAAAATTAAGTTTATTTTTGTCTCTCACAGCTCTGTGGGTTGATGGGCTTCATCTGCTTTTAATTAGGGCCTCTCATGCAGTTGCAGTCAGACTGCTGAAGTAAATCAATGGCTTCTCCACCGCACTTCCAACCTATTTTATTTATTCCATGGAAATAGGTCAGATTTAATTTGGTAAGGGAAAATACAAGAACATTAATGTTAGAATGTGTATTCAGGAGTTCCCGTCGTGGCGCAGTGGTTAACGAATCCGACTAGGAACCATGAGGTTGCGGGTTCAGTCCCTGCCCTTGCTCAGTGGGTTAACGATCTGGCTTTGCCGTGAGCTGTGGTGTAGGTCGCAAACGCGGCTCGGATCCTGCGTTGCTGTGGCTCCGGTGTAGGCCGGTGGCTCCAGCTCTGTCTGATTCGACCCCTAGCCTGGGAACCTCCATATGCCGCGGGAGCGGCCCAAGAAATGGCAAAAAGACAAAAAGACCCAAAAAAAAAAAAAAAAAAAAAAAAAAAAAAAAAGAATGGGTATTCATTGAGGGGAAAAGGTACAATCTTGAAAATTCACTATCACCACTATCTGCTGGGAAACTTCCTCTACAGAAAGATCCAGAAAATACTGTCCTAAAACTCTTTCCAAGCCCTTGATCTTACTTCTTCCTTCTCCAGTCTAATTTTTTTTTTTTTTTTTTTTTGCCTCGGGACTGAACCAGATGTGAAACACCAACAATGACCTTCCCCTGCCACTACACACCCACCATCCAGACTCACCCCTTCCCAAGACTTTGTTTCTTTACATAGTATTTGAGTCAAAAGTTGTGATTCAATACTATAAAACAATCCAATCAAAACTGAGGACTATTTACTCTTAATTTTAAGAATCTTTTACCTTTCATCTTTTATTTTCATCCCTTTGTTCTTTTCTCCTCCCTTACCTCTCGTCTCTGTTCCATTTCACATCTCTTAGGGGAAAATAAACACAAGTCTTCCCATATTTATATGTAATCAAAGAAAAAATATCACTTCCCATGCTCTCTTGTTCACATCCCAAATTCAGCTGCAATCCTCACTCTGAATATTCAAAATTCCACAGACTATTACCTTCTACATGAGGTCAACTGAATGTTTAGACAAGGGCTCAACCTCTTTGTTGCTGATGTCTTAAGGGAAACTGATGTGCTTCTTCAAATTAAAATAACATAAAGAACATCACTAGACACAGGCAGAGAAATTTGAAAAAAAAAAAAAAAGATAACAAGTTAAGACGGAAACTCCAAGGAGGCCAGAAAAAAAAAAAAAAGAGAGAATACTGAGAGAGGTCTGGGGTTCTAGAAAGTCCATGGATAAACCTAAAAAACAAGATTTAAGAAGCCAGGAGAGTGCAGATTCTTCTAGGTCATTGATACTCCTATGAATGAAGGTTAATAAATAAAATAGATTTCTGCTTATTTATAAACAGGTTTATGCTTATCTTGGTGATAGCAGATCCAAATCTAGGGAGAGGCAATACAAATCATGGCAAAAAAAAAAAAAAGTGATAGCAAAAGAAATAGAAATTTTATTTGCCCTTTGTAAGGCTAAATGAAACCTCTTCTCTTGACCTTTTCTCTTTTGATGTTTCTTATTCTTAATATTATCTCAATATTATCAGTGTCATGAATGAATTAAATCCTAAATTGTTTTTCACATATTAATCTGTAACTCTAATAGTGTCCATTCTTAAGAGTGCAAAGACATAATAAATACACGAAAATAAGATACACATGACTTCTAAATCATAATGCATATTGCTATGGCCAAGAAAAAATGGGGACAGATATTTAGACTAAAACTGGTACTAGACCCAGGTGGAAAAGCCAAGTAACTAGAACATGACTTTAAAAGGTGACATAAGTAGATGTTATCAAAACTATTAAGGGTACTTCACCTTCCACACAACAGTGAGAAAGGGATTCTGAAATATACAATAGGATGTACTCTTCCGATCACTTAGAAGTCAGGGAGCTTATATCACAGTGGAATAAGGAATGACCTAAATTTTTTTATGACTACATTATTTTAACTGATCAGACTCCTCTCAGGTTAAGGTAGAAACATAACTTTATTTTTTTTTAACTGAAATACAGGCTACATTTTTCTTCTGTTCCCCTAGAATGCCCATGGCTCCTAGGAGAGTTACTGCAAAGTAAGGCTAGGAACAACCTTAGGTTCGCTTAATCCCCATGTCTTACTTATTCTCTAGCTTCAATTCAAGCAAGATCCGTGGTAAATTAACCACTACAAAAAAACTTTAAACTAAGAAACTATGGCCAAAGACATTTTGACCAGATTCTTTGAGGAGAGCAGATATGAAGGAAAAACGAGTCAAAATAGTTACAAAATGGGAATGGGAGCTTCTACACTCTGAACTGTAACTCCAACTTGAGATTCTGACAGATGTAGTCAATGTGATACATAAAGGGAGAGCCATGATAGGAATAGGGCAGTGGGTAGAAAGAAATATCTTGGTGCTAGTGGTCTTCCTTATCTCTTAGTCTCTAGACTTTGTACTGAGCAGCTACAGCTTCCACGGCTGTACCTAAAGTTACATGGTTCCCCAGGAAATGCATGGGTGTAATACATTTAAAGTTCTACTCTAATTCATAGACAATTGGAATACCAGTGGGTACATTCAGCCCCAACCCAATGATGGTTTCTACAGATAGACACTCAGATATCTGAGTTTCCTGAAGACTTTTGCCAGAATCTACAATCAGTGTCCACTTCACCTTCCTGATTTATAAACTATTTATCTAAAGGGTAAGACCAGGCATTAGCACTACTTAGACTTTCACCAAAGGGCAGCTGATCTTCAGTGTGATCTCTATAGGGATGACCTTCACTGGTGCAGCTGAAGAGGGGGTGACAGGACTCCTCCAGAGGAGGCTGGACTTTAGAAAATCCACAACCATATTTTTGGACTCCACGGTTCCTGAGATTGGTCAGATCTTACAAGGTTGCTCACTGCTAGTAACTTCTAATTGGTCAATGTCACTTCATACTGCACAGAAGGTCTAGATTGCTCTCTTCTGCACAAAGATGCACAGATGTCAAAGTCATAGCCAGAATCTCATACTTTATCTCTTCATGCCCTCCCAGGCTTACATCAGTGTTGTCCCAGCAGATAAAGCCATTCTCCAGATTCCAAGTGCTCTCATAGCACCAGATCGGTATACTCCTCCAGGCAGCCAAGGCTGCAGGATTGGGAGATGCCACTGACACAGACATGAAGGGGGTTTCATTGAAGGCCTGCATAGTATACTTTTTAAAGTTTTACTGAAGTATAGTTGATTTACAATGCTGTATTCATTTCTGCTGTGCAACAAAGTGAAGGAGTTATATGTATATATGTACATACATATATTCTTTTCAATTCTTTTGCCATACAGATTACCACATGGGTAGAGTTCTCTGTGCTATACCGCAGGTCCTCATTGACCAGTGATTCCATATACCACAGTGTGCATATTTCAGTCCCAAAACCCCAGTCCATCTCCCCCCAACCTGGGCCCTTTGGTAACCATAAGTTTGCTGTCAAAATTTGTGGGTCTGGGAGTTCCCATCGTGGCACAGTGGTTAACGAAACCGACTAGGAACCATGAGGTTGCAGGTTCGGTCCCTGCCGTGGCTCAGTGGGTTAATGATCCGGCATTGCCGTGAGCTGTGGTGTAGGTTGCAGATGTGGCTCGGATCCCACGTTGCTGTGGCTCTGGCGTAGGCCAGTGGCTGCAGCTCCGATTCGACCCCTAGCCTGGGAACCTCCATATGCCGCGGGAGCAGCCCAAAGAAATAGCAAAAAGACAAAAAAAAAAAAAAAAAAAAAAATTTGTGGGTCTGTTTCTCTTCTGCAAATAAGTTTATTTGTATTCTTTTTTTTAGATTCCACATATGGAATCTAAAATCATATGATATTTGTCTTTGTCTGACTTGCCTCACTTACTATGAGAATCTCTAGGTCCATCCATGTTGTTGCAAATGGCATTATTTCACACTTTTTTATGGCTGAGTAATATTTTGGTTACCCTAATCTGGTAACTGTATGATATTAAATATTTGATTACATAACAATATTGTAATTTGCACAGCTCCTCTACTCTTAAAAGAAATATGTACGTGTACCAATATTAAGAGTAGAAATAATATCGTGTTATTTTTGTTGAATCTAACATACATCTATCTTTATCAATATTTGTTCAATACAGTTTTCTTTAAAGGCACTGTTGATCTTAATGCTGCATTTTACATTCAGTAGGATCCTAAAATTAAGTACATGTGTGTGTATATATATATATATATATTAGTATTTCATATGACTAAATTCCTATGCTGTATTCACAAGAAAAAACTACTTAGACTATATTATGTAGACTGGATTTTCTTGAGGCTCCTGAATAAATTTTTTTTTTTTATCTTTTTGTCTTTTCTAGGGCCGCACCCTCGGCATATGGAAGTTCCCAGGCTAGGGGTCTAATCAGAGCTGTAGCCGCAGGCCTATACCACAGCCACAGCAACATGGGATCTGAGCCGTGTCCTTGACATACACCACAGCTCACGGCAACGCCAGATCCTTAACCCACTGAGCGAGGCCAGGGACTGAACCTGCAACCTCACATTCCTAGTTGGATTCATTAATCACTGAGCCACAATGGGAACTCCTTTTTCTGTTTTTTTTTTTTCCATGAATAAATTTTAACGAGTGAAGAAAAAGTTAACAATCCCTACATGTTTTCATCCCAGAAAGCTGACATAATGTTAAATATTTAGGCAAGACTGAAGAAAAACCGATGGGATTTCTGCCAGGAAAAGGTCTGAATGTTTGCTCTCTCAACTTCTCCTTTTATATTTCCAGATTATAAAAAGACATACCCTAAAATGCAGGGGTTTTTTAATCTACTACATACTATTTTTCCTTACAATAATAATGTAATTTAGGAGTTCCCATTGTGAATCAGGGGAAACAAGCACAATTAGAATCCATGAGAAGGCGGGTTGGATCCCTGGCCCTGCTTAATGGGTTAAGGACCCAACATTGCCATGAGCTGTGGTGTAGGTTGCAGATGTGGCTTGTATCTGACATTGTGACTGTGGTGTAGGTTGGCAGCTGCAATTTGATCCCTAACCTGGGAACTTCCATATGCCACAAGTACGACTATAAAAAGCAAAAAAAAAAAAAAAAAAAAAAAAAAAAAAAAAAGTAATTTAAAAGAAATTTGATATTTAAGTAGTTTTGCTACTGCTGACTTTGTGCATATTTAAGAATTTTAGAAAATGCATTTACCAAATGGTCTCTGTATCAGTCTACTATAAATTAAAATTTTCTGAACCTGGAATGGAAGATATCTAGCTATTTGCCATTAAGAACTGTATTTATCGAAATGGCATTCAATCAATCCATAACTAAATCTAGGCTTCTATATAAACCCACTTTTATCATGTGAATTAGTAATACCCCAGCCATGATAGAAGATACGAAAAAAAGACTTTGGAAGCAGATGCAATGTATGACTTCAAAAGGCAAAATGGCTCATTAAATCTAAGAAAGGCATATAAAATATCTAAGAAATATCAAACAAAATATTTTACAAAAAGAAAATGAAATGATCTAGAAACAGTTACAAATAATTTAAGATACAGCAAAACAGCTAAAATATTGAATTGAATGAAGATTATTATTTTAAGGAATGGTGTTTCAGTTTGTAAAATACAGATACTATCAAAAATAGGAATAAATATGAACAAATTCACAAGGTCACATTCAAACTATGTTGTATCATCAGCAATACATATAAATAATACCTTGAAAACTATGCTGAAAATTCAGTGAAGAACAGACAAACCTTAAGTCATATTTTTTGTTTTAGAAAAAGTGGATTCTAATTAGTCCTTGACAGAAGAATGGTACCAGAGTCCACCAGGACTCCATGGCGTCCTCTGATGAAGTTTCATAGCTCTCTTTTAGTTTTGTTAGACCCTCAAGGTTGAAAGATACTTCAGCTCATTCCAAATTATTCCTTCACGTTTTTCTCCTTTGGTGACATTCCTCAGGACTTTCACAATCACTGCTGTCAATATGTCAACAAATATGATTAAATTACATGTCTGTGTATATATGATATATGTGTATATAGTTATATATATGTTTAAGCTCATATGATTTCTCTGAATAACAATGATTATTGATTGATACAAGTCCATGAGATTCATCTGAATGCCATTTGTATAGCTGCTCTCTGCTAACTAAACTACACCTGATCCTAAAAAGAACAAAGAAATATGTACGGAGGCTCATTCTGAATCAGTTTTATGAGATTTTCTGCTACCATCATGAGCTTGCTCCCTGGAATTCTGCGGCCGTCATTCACAATATTGACCTAGAAGAGGCGTTGTGCTAAAGATGCTGGCAGCTCACAAGTATGAGCCCAGGTTAATACTAAAATCTTGCCTCTTTTATTTCCACTCCTGCTACTACCTACACCTACTCATCTCAAGTCAGTGGTAGAGCTTCAGTGCTACAAATGGCACTGTTATTCATTATTGTAGTTGGTGCAGGATATAAATGTATCAGCTTTTGGTAGTCAGTTCTCTCTGGTATGAGAGTTAAATGGGTTGAACCAATATCCATAAATGCCTATGTGGTTTGTGGGCTCTACTTGGTAACTGTATGTCTGTTTCTCTGGTACTGACAAGATCCATAGCATAACAGCCTAGGCAGAGAGCAGCTCAGGTATTCTGTACCATCATTGTATACTAGTCCATACCCTGAAATGAATCATGCCACCACTGGGTGAACAGTTTGCAATAAACAATCCTCCATATCATCCCTTTAATTAAAAATATTGTCTAGGCCTCTCTTTCTAGCTAATATTACCTTTCGTCTTTCTTTTTTCCTTCCTCTTTTTCTTTCTTCCTTCCTTCTTTCCTTCCTATCTTTCTCCTCTCCCTCTCCCTCTCCCTCTCCCTCTTTCTCTCTCCTCCTTCCTTCCTTTCCTTGAATGTGACCATGGCATGGGGAAGTTCCCAGGCCAGGAATCAAACTCTTGCCAGAGCAGCAACCCAAGTCACAACAAGTTACAACACTGGGTCCTAGGCCATCAGGCCACTAAGCCATTAGGGAACTCTAATTTTAGCTCTTTCTAAGACACAAAATATCATTTGGGTCTCTCCAAAGACCTGTCAATTTCCAGCAGCTCATGCTCTTGCATTGAAATGGAACCCTTGGGAGTTCCTACTGCGGCTCAGAGGTAACAATCTTGACTAGTAACCATGAGGAAACAGGCTCAATCCCTGGCCTCACTCAGTGGGTTAAGGATGTGGCATTGCTGTGAGCTGTGGTGTAGGTTATGGACACAGCTCAGATCTTGCATTACTGTGGCTGTCGTATAGGCCAGTAGCTGTAGCTCTGATTCGACCCCTAGCCTGGGAACTTCCGTATGCCATAGATGCAGTGATAAGAAGTAAAAAAAAAAAAAAAAAAAGAAAAGAAATAGAAGCCCTAGTGTTACACTGTAGCTTTTCTGGGACATCCACTGAGGAAGACACTTAAATCCCACTATGCCTCCTGAGCATGCTCATGAGATCGTCTCAGTTCCTGAGCTGCATCTGCCATACACATCCTAAACCAGTCATAATTATCAAAGAAAACTTGTCCAACAAACTCTGAGGAAATCTAAATAGTCCTACAACTTTATAACAATAATATTAAAGACACAATCAAGCTTTATGAAAAAAATGAGTTCTATAAATAAATTCTCAAAGATGTATTTCATTAAAAGTCTAAGTATTGAAGTACCATGTAACCAACTAATTGACCTTAAAGTTCCTAAACTAAGTACATGTCTTAGTAAGATTATGCACTTAATTAAAAATAGGTTGATATTAAAAGTAGCACTGAATTCTACAAGCCCAGAATAGGTTTTACCTGTTTATCACTTTCTCTTCCTTCTCATATTTCAAAATGATTATACATTCTCTCACAAATATTAAAATATACAAAGGTAACATCTGACGATGCTTTTGTTGTATTTATTAATGCTGTTTTAGAAATCTAGCTCTTTGAAAAAACTAGTTTTTAAGATGTAATAATGGCATCAACAAAAGCTGACTATCTTTAACTAGAACAAAATATGTTTTGTATTATGACCTACTGATCTCCAGATTATAAAACAGAGGTCAAGGTACCCTAACCAGAGTCAGGAAGTCTGTCAGGACTGAGGTGGAAAGCAGGTAAAAAGAGAGGGATCTGTTTTTTTCCCTAAAGAGTCTGTATGGTGCCATTCATGTGAGTTTATCTTAAATGAACAAGAAATGTTCAATGTTTTAGCTCAAGATTGCTTCAAATTTTTTAAATGATTTTTATTTTTTGCATTGTAGCTGGCTTACAGTATTCTGTCCATTTTCTACAGTACAGCAAAGAGACCCAGTCACATATACACATATACATTCTTTTTCTCACATTATCCTCCATCAGGCTGCATCATAAGTGACTAGATATAGTTCCCAGTGCTATACAGCAGGATCTCATTGCTTATCCATTCCAAAGGCAATAGTTTGCATCAAGATTGCTTCAAATTATCTACAAAATAACCATGGCTCATGTCATTGATTACTAGTCAAATATTGTAATTATATTCTTATTTAATAACTAATCTCTGCACACTACTTTATTATTCACAAAGAACTGTCATTTGTTCTTCAAAATGGCTTAACAAAGGATCCATTTACCAATGATTTTATTTCATTTATTATGTAAATAAATTATTGAGAAACTAGAATTTTAACCTAAATTTCACACCTGAGAGGTGACAGAACTAGATATGGGATCATGATATGGCGACTTCCTCCCATGCCCATGCCACACTATAGGACACTACCTCTCACAAGGCAATATAAAGTCAATTATATGATACTATAATTATATTCAGCCTATGCTGAAACCCTTAGACAAATCACACAGTCTCCTCCCATCAAAGAAAATCTGATATACAGAATTAAGGTATAATGGTTATTATGAAATATAAAAAGCTTAATAAATCTGGATGAATGACAATATTCAATTTGGAATTTTCACATTCTCTCTCACTTTTGACAGGCTTAAACTCATCTTTATCTTAAACAAATACAAACAAAATAGAGCAAGAGCTATTTAATTGACTACCCTAAATTTCTGAAGCTAACATTCATTTTTTTTTAGCCACCCTTCATCCCACAGGTTAGAGAAATACTTTAGCAAATGTAAGTCAGTAAAAGCATTCTAGAGGGGATGTCATTATATGCAGACTTGCAGCCATCACTTCTCTCTGCTCATTGCCCAGGTGCCTTGGGGGCTACTGTATGGAGAAGGGAGTTTGAGAAGGCATCCAACCCTTGGCACCTCTGCCTTCTGGCATTTGCCAATTCCCTCTAATATACTTTGCTCTCCAAAGCTGTTCAGAGCAGGTGGCTTCCGCTGAACGAAGAGAGTTGTGGAAAGATATTCATGAAATGAATATTTATGAACAATCCCAATCTTCATTTTAAGTGTAAGGGAAAAATAAATTTTAAACAGAGAGAACCTTAGGAATTTCTGATCTAAGGCACCATCTTTTTTAATATTTACAACCTTCTTGTGTTATTTCTGAAATCCTTTAATCTGCTGTACAGTAAATAAATTAGGAGGGCCACACTGAATCTGCCAGATAATTCTGATAAATTCTCTTTAGCACAAGCAAACCAGTCATTTATGTAAATAGTATCCTCATTTTTGCACAAATTGTTTTTCAAGTAAAGTTAAATTGTTTTGTTATTTAACTAAAATCTAGTTTGTGACACTCACTTAAATGAAGTCACTGAAGTCTTTCCTTGTGGTTATTTCAAAATTGGTATGGCCATTTTTGCCAGATTATTGGAAATTAGGTATAAGAATTGATAATATTTCTAATTCCTTTCTAAGCAAAAATTTGGGGGGGGGGTCTTATTATAGTTTCAAAACAGGGATAGATGGTCTAATGACAGAAAAAAACAGAATATTTGATATAATACTATTTTATAAAATTCTGTATACAGAGTATAAGTGGCCACTTCTTGTATGCAATTTACATTTACTCATTTAAATATTCCTGTGTTCTAGAATATGTATTTCAAATTTTTATACTACGGGAACTTAATTTTTAGAGCGGTTTTAAGTTAACAGGAAAATTGAGCTGAAGGTAGAGTGTTACCAAATACAACTCCCTGCCACACACACCTATATAATTTCTTTTATTATTAACATCCTGCGTTAATGTATGCAAGGGGCTGTATTGTGTACCCCTCAAAGTTCCCATTGAATGCATATGCCTCAGTGTGATGGTCTTTGGAGATGCGGCCTTTGGGAGATGAAGTCATGAGAGGCAGGCCCTCACGATGGCATTAGCGCCCTCAGAAGAAGAGGAAGAGATACCAGACCTCTCTGTGCCATGTGAGGACACAGTGAAAAGGCAGTCATCTGTAAGTCAGGAAGAGAGTTCTTGCCAGAACCTAATCATGCTTGCACCCTGATCTCTGACTTCTAGCTTCCAGAGCCATGAGGAAAAAAAAAAAAAAAATGTCTGACGTCAAGAATATTTTGTTATGGCAGCCCAAGCTGACACATACAATGTGGTACGTTTGTTAGAACTGATGAACTAATGTATTATTATGATTAACTAAAGCCCATAGTATACATTCTAGTTCACTATTTGTGTTGTATATTCTATGGGTTTGACAAATGTGTAACGGCAGGTGTCTACCATTACAATATGATACAGAATAGTTTCACCACCCTTAATCAATATGTATTTTAAGTAGGTTTTCAGATTGCTCACCAACTGCCATTTTAGTACTTTCCTTCCTAGTCTAAGGGATTTTACCTATTTAAAAATCCTGGTATATATAGAGACATTCCATTTTTCTTCATTAATACTGGATTGAATTACTTTGTTTCATAAACCAATTTCTTCAAATGGATTTCACCCGGAAGTATGAGGTCAGAAATGATTCTACTTAATGAAATTGTTAGTCATGAGGGGGTTCACAGTCATTGTGACTCAGAAATTCTAATCCACAAATAAAAGAAGCTAGGATTTAAAGCTCATTTCAGTACAATGTCCGCTAATTACTTACATCAACTTGGACAATTTTACAGGCTGGCTAGTCAGAAACTGTACAGGCAGTTAGCTGGGAAGGTAAGATCAGATCCTTGTCCCTATTTCTTAAAGTCAGAGTTGGGGAAAAGCTGCCTCTCCTCCCCTTCCTACATTGTATAGTATCACAAGGCAGTTAGAACAGTTCTAACACTGGGGACGGAATACTGCCAGTTGCACCATGTGCCCTGCGTGAGATGGTTCATCCTGCAGAGCTCCAAATTCCTTGTATGTATAATATCATAATGACACTTGGCTCACTTATTTCTGCAAGGATTAAATTACTTAGTACATATCAAAATTCCTAAAATTTGACAGATGCTCAATGAATAATTGTCATTGTTGTTGTCATTATCATTATTATTATTAGAATTATTATGCAGTAAAAATCCAAGTAAACTGACCATAGCAACAGCTGCCTGCAGTTCAGGCAAAAATGATGAAGCGTTATATCAAAACTTCAATCCCAGATATGATAGTGTTAGCTCTACAGTCAACATAATATAGCATATAAGTAGCAGAGGCAGGATTACATTCAAGATATATTTATTGCAATTTCTTCTGGCTTCCTTCTGAGTTAGTCTGATATGTGTCTATTTACTGTGTATCGTAAAATCATTCAAAATACAATTAATCTTTGAAAAACACATGGTCAATAGGCAGAAAAGTAGTCCTTCTCCAAAATAACCATTAATTGTAAAAATGCATTGAAAAAATTTACATTTTTTTTCCAATTTAGAGAATTACAAAGGTGTGGTGATTATCCCTGCTTTCAAGATACCTTACACATACTAATCAATGTAGGTAAGTGGAAGAAATGAAAAACTAAAGATTGAAGAAGGCATATTACATTTAAAAAGTCAAGATACTTTCCCTTTGCTAGATCATAAATTTGAGAACAACTTTTTTTTAAATTTTTTTGTTATTTCTCCAATATAATTTTTTCTACTGTATAGACCCAGTTACTCATACACGTATACATTCTTTTTCTCACATTATCATGCTCCATCACAAGTGACTAGACATAGTTCTCAGTGCTACACAGCAGGATCTCATTGCTAATCCATTTCGAAAGCAATAGTTTGCATCTATTAACCCCAAGCTCCCAATCCATCCCACTCCCTCCCCCTCCCCCTTGACAACCACAAGTCTATTCTCCAAGTCCATGATTTTCTTTCCTGTGGAAAGCTTCATTTGTGCCATATATTAGATTCCAGATATAAGTGATATCATATGATATTTGTCTTTCTGTTTCTGACTTACTTCACTCAGTATGAGAGTCTCTAGTTCCATCCATGTTGCTGCAAATGGCATTATTTTGTTCTTTTTTATGGCCGAGTAGTATTCCATTGTGTATATATACCACCCGATGTCCATCATGGATGATTGGACTAGAACAACTTATTTTAATCAATAAATGTAAATTATTTGGGAATAATAATAACAATATTTAATTATTATGTTTAATAGGTCTGGCAAAATTAAATGCTAAAGTATTATATCATTTAACCCAAACAGTAACTCTCTGAGTACCATTAATTTCTCCTTTCTATTTCAAAGAAAACTGAAAAAAATCAACTAGTAACTTAAAAAAGCTGGTAAATGGTGGAAACAATCTTAACCCAGGATACGTAGTTACAAAAACTTCTGCACTCAAGTATTCTTTCATACTAGGGAAGAAAAATACATTAGAAATCAGAAGAATTAATTTTGTTATTTTTAAATTTCATTTTATTACTATTATTATCATTTTGTCTCTTTAGGTCCACACCCATGGCATATGGAAGTCCTCAGGCAAGGGGCTGCATCAGAGCTGCAGCTGCTGGCCTACACCATAGCCATAGCAATGCCAGATCCGAGCTGCATCTGCAAACTATACCACAGCTCATGGTAATGCCAGATCCTTAACCACTGAAAGAGGCCAGGGATTGAACCCGTGTCCTCATGGATTCTAGCTGGGTTCGTTAGTGCTGAGCCACAACAGGAACCCCCAGAAGAATTAAATTTAACATGAAGATCTACTACACTTTGATAACCATGAAAAAGTTGCAACCATCCTAAAATACTTTTTTCTTTAAAAAAGGGTTCTATAGACCTCACAGAGTTACTCTGAAGACAGAATGAGAGGACTTTGAAACCTCCAAGAGAAAATATTAGGTATAAGCATTTTAATAATTTTTAGTCAAGGGACCCCATGTGGTGCTGTGGCACTTCTCCTTGTTTCCTTCTAGCCTAGTCTGATATGTATCTATTTTTTAGAGTACAAAGGGCTGGAAAATTATTTTGATTTGCATTTATACAAATGTACACTGTATGTACATACAGTTGCCTCTAGAAAATAATCCTTTTGAACATTTAAATAGATAAAAAGCTAGGAAAGTTTCCAATTTGATATTCATCATGAAAATACCTTGGGGTGGTAAAGGTTAGAACTTCCACAAATGACCTATATGGTTACAATATGTATATTTTTTCTATTATTTTTAATAGATAAGCTTGTACTTTTATTAGCCTTTCATTTTATAAGCCTGAACTTAATATATCAAAGACAACCCCCCCCAAAAAAAATAAATTGTGATGTATAAAATAGCAGGCATTCAGTGTTAAGTCACCATGGGGGTTTTCTTGAGGCTGATGATTCTGCTTTTCAGCCTCATAAATGAACACACACTCACAGAAAAACAACTGAAGGGGAGCTTTCAAAAAGTGTAAGAGCACCCCAGACACTCTTCTTCTGCTCATACTTGTGTTATCATGTTTGCATTACTCAGCCCTAGTTTAAGTCTATTCATACTAAAAGAATTCTATTTTACTGATATTCTGATAGACTTAACCTTATTTAGAAATTCTTAGTTTGTGAAAAATCTAGCAGTTTCTGAATGTCCTATGACCATGTAACGCATATACCCATTCAGCTGGTAGCCCCTACGGCTCAGTGGTAATTAAACTTAGCCTTAAGGGGAAAAAAGTTCTGAAAATCACTGTTTTCCATATTTTCTGGAATTTCTTTCTCACAATGTACCCATTAAGATATAGAGTGAGAGATAATGTCCAATAAAGTCGAAGCAAAAGTAAAAATGATAGAACGAGGCTTTTGAAATTAAAAAGGTGCCAAGTGTTCATCATAATTAGTAAAATGCAATAATAAGATATAACACTTTTTAATCCCTAGTCGATGCTGCCTAGCTTCTTGAAGCAAAGTGAGGTTTCATTAAGACAATTATCATTCATCATCATTTAACTTGGAAAGTCTAATTCCTAAGGAAATGAAATTAAACAAGAACAAGTGAGATCTTTCCAGGGAAGGGAGATAAATAGCTTTTGCAGACATTATTTTCAAAAGGTGAAAATTCTGATTTTCATTTTTAAAAACAAATCTACTCTGAAGAAAAATACAGCACTTCAAGTAGCCATCTACTTATTACGGCTGAATGAACTAAAATATAAGAAATTTTGTTGAAAACCCTCAAATTTCAGAATCACTCAAAAATTTGTTTATTAAGAGAATATTCCCACATATATTCTGACTTTCCACTTGAGACCCCTCATGGTCAAACATCTGCAAAAAGAACTTGACATTGTTGTTTATACTCTGATCTCGCATTTGCTCCTCTTTCTGAACACTTCAGATGGCTGATTCTATTAATTCACTCAAGGCAATCAAATTAATGAGTGGCTTCTACATTGTAGGAAGGGATAATTATTTTCCCACTCCATTTTTCTGCAAGATGTGACACTGTTGGTGCAACATGTGACACTTTCTCCTTGACACACAGAACAAAACTCTCTTATTCCTCTTCTAACCTTTCCCAACATTGCTTCTTAGACATTGGCTCACCCTGTTTTCTCTGATTATCTCTAAAGATATGCTATCTCAGAGTTCTGCCCATCATCTTTTTTGTTTTTATACTATATGTTCCTTTTTGGTGGTGCTGTCCATTCCCCTAAGTGATAGTGACCCAATATGGACCTTCTGCTCCAACAAGTTCCCAAATCTCCAGTTCACATTTCTGCTTATAAAACATTTTCCCTTGATGTCCCACTGGCATTTTATTCACACTTAGCATGTTCCTAAGCTACATGCCTTTCTCTCAAACCTATGTCTCATCTGGATTTCCCTGTCTCCAAAAGAGAGTTTCATCCATCTCTTAGTTTTCTCTACTCCAATCAGTCCTAAATAATTTTCAATATATCGCTTCTCTTTAGTCTTTTCAGACTTTAAAAACAAAAACAACTTTTCCCAAACTCTTGCCATGGCAACCTTAATCAACCATTCCTACTCTCCAATCATTCACTCAAGTTCTCTGACTAAAACAAACTGCCAAAACCTACAAACTATCAAAAATAAAACTAGATTAATAAAATTATATTTAGTAAGAGTTTATTGAGGACAGAAGCAAATTCATGAACCTGGAGTCTTCAACCAACCATGGAAGGAAGCTCAAGGGGCAGGTTGTAATAAGACAATTTACATAGTGAAGATGCAGGGAATGTTTATTCTTTACACACACTAGTTATTGCACTGGAGTTTCTCCAAATGGCAAAGGACTCATTAAAAGTTGTTATATCATTTTTGGAAAAGAATTTAGGTTTTGTTTAGGATTTTCAGATACATTAATGACCCAAGTTAAGTTTCACTTGCACTGCAGGATAAGTTAAATTAGGTTTTGTTCATATGCTTAACTGGTTTTATTTGCTCAGGGAATTTTCAAGTCGGGTCTCTATTTTGTGTTGTAAGAAAACAAACAAATCTAATCATACTACTACCTTGCTATAAATCATTGCTACCTCCCTCTTGTCTGTAGTGTTGATTCAGACTCTCTCAGAATGGCCTACTAGACTTTCCATCTCTTTCAGCTTTTCACAACTCTTCTCTAATCCTCACCTCTCTGAAATTCAACAGCTCTGAACTTGACGACTTCTCCATACACTCCAGGTTCTCCTTTTGAACCTCTAATCTTACTCCTGTGAAATGTTAACCAGAAAGTCACTGACTCTTTAAGAACCAGCTTATTTATCATCTCTCATGCATTTCAGAACTCTTCAACTCAAAGTTGATCCTCTTTTGATCCCAAGAAATAATTCATTCTTCTAAGGCAACATTTATCACATTGTGATGTGCACATGTGTCTACCTCACTTCTCTGTGTGCTACTAAATTTCCAACACAGAGGGAACAGAAATATGTGTATGTTATACTTTTAACATAAATTCTATATTCAATCTATTACATTTTGATGGACATTTAATATGTATCAACACATGTTCATGTATATTCTATTTTCAATGCATTATAATCAACTTAACATTTTAATACAACAGAATGATTATAAATATGCATTCCTTTTGTTTTTGTTATTCCTGAGTGAGATATCTATGGAGACATTTATTGTTAAATTAAAATACCCCAAACTTTTCATCTATTTTAAAGTGTGTATTTTAGGGTGTCTATTGATAGCCTGTTTGACTAACAAATTTTGCTGTTCTCTTATGAAACCAAGTGTTTGCACTATAGTTTTTAGTCTGTTTTTTCTTTGTTGTATCTAAAAAAAAAAAACACAATCCTTCATTCATTTTGAGGTACCTCGTTAAGAGACAATAAAATAAATAATATGGTACTAAAATATATTCATCCGTGTATCAGAATAAAAGTGCAAATTAACTTCCATCAGGCACTTACACTATATTTTCTTGGGATTAAAAAGGTGAAAAGCCCTTGAAAAATTTGAAGGGATGACAAATACAGAAATAAGCAAGTATAAAATAATGTGACTACCCCTTAACCACATAGCATGAGACACATAAAATCAAGAATTTATGTGGGTGATAGGAAGAAGAAGTAGTGGATGCTTTATTAGAAATACCTAGGGAAATTTTTATACTACACATTCGGGTGCTCATTCTCACAACATCTGGGGGAAGGAAAGCCCCCAGTATACAAATAGTGGGGGAAAAAAAATCTCCCAAGGTAATTCTGACTCTGTCTACGTCCACTGGAACCACTGTAAGAAAAAACCCCTCAGACCTCCCGTAAGTTTGCTAGAGGGAAGGAGCTGAGAAAACCTTCAGAGAGAAAACAAACTTTGAGTTGAATTTTTATGGGTAAGACGTCCATTAACATTTTAGAAGAAGGAAATAGTATCTAAGGGCACCGAGGAACCAGAAAATTAGTACCTGGGCCAAGTCTCACACTGCGAAGTGTGAAGACAACGTCAAGAAGCAACTGGAAAGCTAGACGGAAACAACCTACACTTTATGACAAACTGGGATCCCATGCTTGTATGATGAGGCAACTGTGTTGTCTGCAGGCAATTGGAGGATGGAGAGTTTGACATGCACAACTCTCAGTGATACCAGTGGGGGGAGTGAGGTCACTGTTGTGCCTGGAGCGGAAACTGTGTGTCAGGGAAGATGGTGAGAGGCAAAGGTGAGCTCAACTTCACTGATGAATCACCAAGCGCTTTTACTACAATGAGCTGGGGCTACTGACATCTCAGGGATCTTTTAAATACTCACGTACAGAGATAACATCCAAATTATATGGAGAAGGTAAAGCAATTGTTTTTTAATTGACCAAGTACAATTTCATAGTTATTCATTAACTACATGCTCTTTGTTGGAAATATTAATATTGGCAATAGCTAATATTTTATAATATTAATATATTACACACTACAACAAGTATTTTAGCTGGGTCAATTATTCCATGGTAATCCTCACAATAACTTGAGCTAAGTAGTAGTATTTACTCCTAATATAACGGAAGTATTCTACATTTTTTATTTATTTTTTATTTTTAATTTTTTTGTCTTTTCAAGGGTTGTACTAGCGGCCTATGGAGGTTCCCAGGCTACGGGTCTAATCAGAGCTGTAGCTGCTGGCCTTCGCCACAGCGACAGCAGTGTGAGATCTGAGCCATGTCTGCAACCTACACCCCAGCTCATGGCAATGCCAGATCCTTAACCCACTGAGCAAGGCCAGGGATCGAACCCACAACCTCATAGTTCCTAGTTGGATTCATTAACCACTGAGCCACGATGGGAACTCCGAAGTATTCTAAGTTAAGTAACTTCCTTAGAATACACTGTAGGAGAACGAGAATTCACACCCAAGTCTGGCCAAATCTAGACTACAAGCTCCTTATCATTGAGTTACACTGACATGGTGGGATAAATTATTATGAACCTCACTCTTCTTCAGGGAACAGAAGACTGTCTAACATGAAAACACCAGGCTGAGGAATAATAGTTTGGACTAGATTCCCTTTATAAGCATTATGGGGCTGCCAGGGTCAGCAGCACTCGTCATGGATACTAAGAACACTGCTGTCTTCGTACTACTGAAATGGCAGCCTGTCACTTCTAGGTGAGTGTTCAGTTTATGAGAGCAAAAATGTCTTAGTTATAGAAGAGCTAAAGAATAAAATTACCATCAAAAATGTCTTAGTTGAAGAAGAGCTAAAGAATAAAATTACCAGTAACTATAATCTCCAGATTTGAAGAATCAGAGGTTTGATTTTTTTTTTAACTGCCTTGCTGTGTGATGGTGTTTTTAACCTCTCTGGGCCTCAAATTATTCATGAATAAGATAAATTAAACAATCCAAACCAATCATGGAAGCCTGTTGTAAAATATTAGCAATACAACTGCTAGCAAGGGCTCGTAAAGGAAAGTGCTGCTTTTGAAGTTTTGTCACACTGCTGTTCCCACAACTTCACAAAGGACAGACCAGTAAGTCCGCGATGTCCATGTAAACAGGGAGCCAAGTGCTCGAATTTTAATGAATGGCATTGTCGTCTAACTTCCTCAAAATGTAATATTCCTGCCTGGTTTCTCTCAGGCACAATACAGAGTAAAATCAAATAAATATTTTAAATCACACACATTAAAATTAGCAAAGCTATATTCCAGTACTGAGCTATGTTTATTTTTTATAAAAGGTTACTTCAAATATTTGAATAAATAATAACTGATCATTTCATGTTGCATTTAAATGATTACCTAACTTACAAATTTTTTTATTCAGAATGCATATCTGAAAATATTAATATGAATATATGAATGTTTATTTGCATAATTTACTGAGTTTACATTAAATCATATTAAATGTTATTTAATTTCCTACATTCTTTTATAGTTATCTTTAAATTAACACTAACCAAGAGTTCCCATTGTGGCGCAGTGGTTAACGAATCCGACTAGGGACCATGAGGTTGTGGGTTCGATCCCTGCCCTTGCTCAGTGGGTGAACGATCCTGCATTGCCATGAGCTGTGGTGTAGGTCGCAGACGCGGCTCGGATCCCTCATTGCTGTGGCTCTGGTGTAGGCCGGTGGCTACAGCTCTGATTCGACCCCTAGCCTGGGAACATCCACATGCCGTGGGAGCGGCCCAAGAAATGGCAAAAAGACAAAAAAAATAATTAATTAATTAATTAACACTAACCAGATTTCAAAATGCAGACTGCATTCCTAACATACTATGACATTTAACGAACTACTTATGATTTTATGAAAGCAAACATTTAAATTAAGATACTAATCACTGTAAGCTAAGAGGTGGCACTATGTATTTTTAAATTTTATTATCTATTGATTCAACATGCAAACTACAGTATTGGAACAATGGTATTTAAAGTATTTAATTTTGGTAAAAGAAATAATATAGATATAGTTAAAGAAGCTTTATTCAATTTAAGGCCAGCACAAAAATACTCTTGAAGTAAAATCAATGGTTCTACTGAGACAAAATACTAGCTTCTACTTCTAAAACAGCAATTACAACTTTACAGTAAAGATAATTATATATCATTAATTTATATTTACCAAGCATAAACAGTGTTTTCCTCGATTTATTGGGCTGTTAAGATAATTTTCTGAGAATTAGAGACATTTTATTTCATCTGGCTATATTATATTTTAAATATACAAATGAATAGTGGTTAGTCCTCTACATAAGGATAGATTCCTTCAGTTGATGAAATATGGCTATTCTCTCTTTTCTGTGCATTTGGAAATGTAAGCAGCTTTGTTACATATAATGACAAATCATTGAACTAGCTTTCTCTTTAAGATTCTGTCCAAACACATAAACATTCAACCAACTAAAAATTTGTGTATTCTTAGAGAACTTGATAAAAACCCTTTTCTTTTTAAAAGCTAAGTGTTTTAAAGTTTCATGTTTTGTCCTAGTAGTCCTTGAACTTGCCAACTCTGTGTCAGTATGAGCATTACCAGCCCTGGACTGATGGCCACACAGCCAGTGTCTCCAAGAATTCATCCAAGCTGTGACTTTATGGTGCTGTTAGATATGCTAGGAAAAAAACTAAAAATTTTAGAATAAGAAATTGTTATATGGTACAATACAGTCCTGAATGACCTGCCACTGATATGAAAGAATTAATGTGCCTTTATATTCTATACCAATATCCTCTCACATGTAGACCAATTTCAGGTACTTGAAGAACATACCAGAATATAAAATAACATTAAAAACTATAAAAGAAGAACCAAAGGCCTAGAGGTCTAAAGTGGAAACTGAATTCCACTTTGGGATTGTGCTAATAAATAGAATGCTTTTGCAGATATAAAGACTGCAAAGCCATACCTTTATTGGAAAGTAACAGTGACTTTGAAAGTAAGCTCACAGGATCAAAAATATCATTATGTGCTCCCATGACAGAGTCTTTCTAAATCAACTTCCTCTTAAGGACTGACCGAGGCTGTTCTAACCAGAGACACTGGTTGAGAGGGCTCCACTGTGCTCAGAAGTGGAATAGAAAAGACAGAATAAACAAGAAACCACAGAGCAAGTCCATGGTGCAAACACCTGACAAAAGCCAAAGTGAACTGCAAATTTGAGAGGGACGGAGATGATGAACAACTTTGGGGCCAGAGACAAGAAATTACAGCCAAAGAGTAAAGATGAAGCAAAATCACACTGGATGAGACTGAGTGGAATGGAATAGAGGCCGCTGACCTAGGACAGAAATGTGGGCGTCCTGAGAATTTGTTTTTATGGGCCAGCCTCTGTGTGCGGCAGCACTGAAGTGACTTACAATTCCTGGGAGAGAAAAGCGTCATGTGTTCAGGCATTAAATTTTCACACTTAGTGAGGTATACTGGCACTGCTATAGAGAGTGACCTTAAATGTCTGAGCCAGAGGAGACACAGGTATTGAATTGGGTGAGGTTTAAAGGACCCAGTCCCGTAAACCCCTCGAACTCTATTGTCCCTAACTAGTTCTGGTTGGGAAAGTCCTTATAAACTCTGCAAATAAAAGACAAAATACGTATTCCTGAATAAAATAATTATGTTTCCAAAATCACTCATTAAAAACAAAAAAGTTATGGGATACTGGGTTATATCGCACCAAACTTATACATTTTTTTTTTTTTTTTTAATGGCTGCACCAGTGGCATATGGAAGTTCCTGAGCCAGAGACTGAATCTGGGCCACAGTCATGACCTATGCCAGATCCTTTAACCCACTGCACCCAGCTGGGGATTAAACCGTGCTTCTGCAGTGACCTGAGCTGCATTTGGGTTCTTAACTCACAGCACCACAGTGGGAACTCCCCATCTTCTTAATTTGATTAGAAAACTAACAGAACAATGACTATGCTAGCATACTAACACAGTTAAAAATATATCTCAGTGTCTAATAAATAACAAAATACTTCAGTAAATACAAGATTTTAACTTAAAAGAAAATTTGAAGGCAACTTGATGGAAAGGGAGGTCCGGATTTTTTAAGGCTTCTGAGCTGTAAAGAGCAAGAGGCACGCTCTGGGAGGACCACAAGCAAGAGAGACAATGTGCATGTCCAAATCAAGTCAGGAAAATGGCATTAAGTCAAGTACTGTCCTATAAATAACCACATAATTTCAGCTTTCTGTGTCCAGCTGTGTTACATACAATACTTCACTTATGTAGCTTTTGGTGCAAAATATTAATCATATGGAAAATTATGTATGAACCAAACCAACCTAAATTCACATTATATTGACACATTCCTGACTTGTCAATTGTGTATCAGATAACACAATACATCTGAGTTTGCTAGGTGAGTAAGGAGAGGGGGAGAAAGTTCAATTTTAACCTGACGTTCAAAGCCATAAAACAGAAGAGAACAGGCACTAGCGGCCTCTCAGCTCTTTTGCCCACTGAGTTTCAGTCCACTTCTCCATTAACAAGACACCTGAAGATCCAAAATGTAAGACTCTGAAATTCTCTGTAGATCAGCTATTTGGGAAACCGTAGCATAGTGACTACTTAATGGGATTTAAAAATATAATGTATATTAAATCATCCTGTGCACTGATGAGAAAATTTTGATCCATCACTGAGATACACATTATCACAGGTGCAAAATTACCATGTTCTCTCCAACTGGACTTGACTTTAACAGATAATAGTGGTTAGAGGGGAAAATGTTTTCCTTATGTAAGTTATAATAATTCTTTAAGGAAAGGACAATATATTTAAATTGCAATAAATTTCATTAATCCTACAAAGGAAAAAAAAAGTATCATCATTTGTTACGAATAAACCCTTTTTAAATCTAAGCTGATCAGACCAACCTGGTGTATATCAGAGAATTTCATTTTGTTCTGAGCACAATAATAGCAACCAACAAGAGTGATTCCAGATGAGAATAACCAGGAAGGTGAAAGCCCTGTAAATATATCATAAGAAAAAGGGTCCAAAAGTCTGGGCATATTTTTCTTGGAAAAAGACAAAGTTAGGGAGCCCATTATTTTACATTATTATTTTTAAAATAATTTTTGGCCATGCCCAGAGCATGTAGAAGTCCCTAGGCCAGAGACTGAACCCGTGTCACAGCAGTAACCCGAGCCTCAGCAGTGACAATGCCTGATCCTTAACCTGCTGAGTCACAAGGGAACTCTGGGAACTTGTAACTTTAAAGGGCCATTGCATAACAGAGAGAAGTAGACTTCTCAGTTGGTACAAGAGAAGGCATAACTAGAACAGTGAATGGGATATCAGTAGGAGCAAGGGCTTAACTCATGATAGGAAATGACCAATATCAAAGCATCTAGTTGCATACGATGGATTTTACCAACACTGAAAGTATCCAGGTTGAAAAATCCCTGCATCAGGGATATTGCAAAGTGCATTTCAATACTGAGTAAACTCTGGACCAGATGACCTTTAAGCCATATTCTTTGAAGTTCTAAATCTTTCCTCATAACCATTTGGAAAGAGTATACTGTGACAATGCTTCCCCATGCTCACTTAGTTATATGAATGTTTCTGAAATTTTGGCTGCACATCAAAACCAGAAGCTTTTAAAAAATGCAAATACATGTTCCACTCCAAGCCCCCTGAGTAGCATTTCTGAAGAAGCGGGGCCAGGAAATCTGTATCTTCAATGGAAATGGGTGATTATGCAGTATTCACACATCAGTTCAAAGCATCGGGTTCTTAGGGTCCAAAAAATGGACTCCATCTTTTTATTAACCCGGTTAGGTTTTCAAAGTTGTTTTTAAGTAACTAAAGACTAGGCACTTTAAACTCAACAGCTGTGGAGTTCCCATTGTGGCTCAGCAGTTTAAGAAACCAACTAGCATCCAAGAAGATGTGGGTTCAATCCCTGACTTCACTCAGTGGGTTAAAGATCCGGCATTGCCATAAGCTGTGGCATAGGTTGCAGACAGGGCTCAGACTATAGCTGCAGCTCTGATTCGACCCCTAACCCAGGAACATCCATATGCCGCAGGTGTGCCCTAAAAAGAAAAAATAAACAAACTTAACAGCCAGTTTTATTATGGGAAGTTTTATGTGTGAAAGGACAGCTAAACAATCCTACTGCTACGACTAATTATTACCACCGCTTAAAGGACAGAAATTGTGCCCAGCACTTCATAGGCTCTAGTCTTATTACCACAAGCCTGTGGAGTCAACTGCTAAATACAGCTTTTGCTACTATACTGGAGGATACAGTACCAAGATGCTTAGTTCTCTGAAATTACAGACTATCTGAAACTTAGCTGTTCGAAATCAGATTGGTAGAAATGCAACAGTCCACTCCTGCCTGGAGGATTGAATCACACTGATACTGAGAAGCAGCCTCAGTTTTCAACTCAGGTACAAGACTCCCATAAGGGTTTTTTGGACACAATGTTCGACATTTATCTTACCTTTGTAGTTTCCAAGGAAACGGAATCCAGAATCCACGTCTCAACTCAAGCCTCATGTTAACTGCTTTCCATCAGAGCCTTGCTCTTTTTTTGCATTGTCAAAATTCTGCTCTATTTAAATGCTATCCAAACTCTACCCTTCCCCTAAGTCCTATTTTTAACTGCTTCTTCCTTTGCTTGGTGAGATGTTCCATGGGTCTTCTGGTGTGCAGTCTCTCTTGATGTGACCAGTTAATAAGCTTAACTCTGTTGGACAATAGATATGTCCTTAATTTTCTTTATCAGATGGGCTCTCTCAGTAGATACTGTAATTCTTAATCTAAAGATCCGTAAAATGAGGTTCAGAAAAGAACTGACTTAGGCACACATAGTTTTAGAAGTGGGATTCCAACCCAGGTCTGTATGATTTCAAAACCCATACTCTTAACACTATGCACACAGAGTCAGTGACTGGTACAGCAGAAAAGGAAATGAAGGCGAGTCAGACTGCTAAAATTAAGTGAAGAATTAGGACTAGAATCCAGGTATCCTCCCAACCCTCCATCACATGGGTAGTTTCTGTGTTTATTCAACTGACAATCAACTTTTCGGGCTTTCCTTTTTGCTTGCACCTTCTGTGGACCCACTACGTTGCTGGAGTTTTGGAGATACCTGGAGCCTTCATGCAGGTAACTTCAGGAAGGTCCCAGAATTCCATACATTTCCTGATTATTCCCTCCCTGATGGATGAGCGTATATCCTAATCAAACTAATATATTTCACTTTCCATACATTTAGAAACAAAATGCATCAGCCTTCCTAGATATAGTTAATAGACTTTCCTAAAACAGGTGAATTACAGAAATGCCTTGTTCTTCTCTTCCTTTTCCACTCATCCCAATATTGAAATACATGGATGACTCCCTATGCTAAGTCTCTAGTCAACCCTGAGTTCATGGTACCCAAGTCCTGCCACTGTGAGGCTGTGGAAGGCAGCAACAGCCATCAAAACTCAGAAATACTAATTTGGGGCCCTTTTTAAACGAAACCCCTCAAATCCCACTAAAATATCCTTCAATGCCTAACAGTGGAATACATCTTGAGCCACAGATTTTTATTTTTTTAATTACTATTCATTTATTTGGCCATGTCAGCAGCATGCGTGAAGTCCCTGGGCCAGGAAATGAACCTGAGCTATGGCAGTGACAATGCTGAATTCTTGACAGGCCACCATGGAACGCCAAGCCACCGATTTTTATAGCGATGCTAGTCAATGCAAATAATGGAAGTTAATCAAAATTATGCAAAAAATAACATGATTTCATACAACGGGTAGAAGTGTTATGAGAGAACTCTTCAGCTAAAGTACAAAGAGATTATTAAAGAGTAGCTGGCAGATGTATACTCTTTAACAACTGGACAGAGAAATTATGGAATGGGCTTTCAAAAGACAATGATTTGAATATCAAAAGAATAAGAGAGGCCCTAAAAAAATTGAGGAACACTTTGAAGAGTTTCACGAAAACAAATATCTTTAAGATTGTCCTGTGAAACAAACAAGAGATTTTAAAAAATGATAATAATCGCAAACACACACATACACACAAATTAAGACTTCACCTGTTGTTATTGACGCCAAGTTATTATATCCTCACATTGTAAGATATTTTATTTCACGTTCATCTTTACGTTTTTCCAAGATAAATTTTAACCACAGCTTTTCTTTACTTCCAAGAAATTTTAGGACCCATTTAAAGTGCATTCAATGTCTATATCTGCTTTCTGATAGATGGTGAGAATCCCTGAACTCTGTTTTTGGTGAGAAACGTGTGTCTGGGAATCCTCACTCCTCTCTTGCAGTTTTTTTCCTTTCCTTGGCTGCACCCCCATCATCACCCAGGATGTACGTCCACACACACATCAGCCCTTCACTTAGTTCCACTCTTTCTGAATTGGCTTCCATTGCTCCTTCTACCCAAAGTGTGGTCTGTAGACCAGTCACTTCTGATGACCTGGGAGCTTGCTAAAAAATGTAGAATGCCAGACCCTGAACTCAACTTCTGAAGTAAAATTTACATTTTAACAAGATCCGCCCCCGTCAGTAACTCATACACATTGTAGTGGTTAGCTCTGTTCCAGATGTATCCCCAGCACTCTTTCCGAAATATTGTACTTGGTGAAATCCAGAATTTATCCTTGTCTTCTTTCACTCTCGCCTCCAAATCTAATAACTCACAAAAATCCATGTGCCTAGCCCACGTGTTACAATCCCTCTGTATTCTTCTTACCAGAGCACCAAGCAGCTCCCTAACTGCTCTCCCAGCTGTCATTCTGTTCCCTACCCCTCTCCCCAATATTTGTTGCATCTTTCCTGAGTAATCTTCCTCAAAATAACAAACAAGTCTGGTATCAACCCCCTTCCTGCAATTCTTGAAATTCAGTTCTAGTTGTAGTAAGATCTAACCTCTTCAGAGAGCCACAAGCGCCCGCTGGTTCCTGCTACCTCTCCACCCTTACCTCCTCCTTCCATGCCCTCACCCCATCATGCACTTTTCAATGATCGCATTCCAAGCTACTTAGAGCTCCCTAAAGAATATGTGTTCTCTGACATCTCAGTGGTATATTTTCATATGCTTTTCCCCGGGTTGAACAGCCTAGCCTTCTTGACCTACTTAGGAAATGCTACCTAAAGTCACAAGCTCCTGATGCCTTTTCTATCCCTCCCAAGCAGAAATGCTAACCAGTTTATGTCTCACCGCATTTTGTACAAATTACACACATTATAAATGTTTAGAGACTTTTTAAATTGAAATATTGTTAATTTACAATGCTGTGATAACATCAGATGTACAGCAAAGTGATTCAGTTATATATGTATGTGCATATACACACACATTTCATTCTTTTTCAGATTCTTTTCCCTTATAGGTTATTACAAAATATTGAGTATAGTTCCCTCTGGTATTCAGTAGGTCCTCGTTGGTCATCTATTTTATATGTACTAGTGTGTATATATTAACCTCAAACTCCTAGTTCATCCCTTATCCCTTTCCATGTTAGTAACTATAAGTTTGTCTTCCATGTCTGTGGGTCTATTTTTGTTTTGTACATAAATTCATTTGTATGATTTTTTAGATTCTACTTATAAGTAACATTATATAATATTTTTCTTTGTCTGGCTTATTATTAGTAGCATAATAATCTCTAGGTCCATCCATATTGCTGCAAATGGCTTTATTTCATTCTTTTTGTGGCTGAGTGATATTCCCATGTGTATATGTACCACATCTTCTTTATCCATTCATCTGCTCATGGACATTTAGATTGCTTCTACATCTTGGCTATTGTAAATAGTGTTGCAATGAATACTGAGGTGCATGTATCTTTGTGAATTATTGTTTTCATTGGATATATGCTCAGGAGTGTGATTGCAGGATCATACGGTAGCTCTATTTGTAGTTGTATAAGGAACCTCTATTCTGTTCTCCATAGTGTCTGTGCCAATTTACATTCGCATTAACAGTTGTAAGAGGATTCTTTTTTCTCCACACCCTCTCTAGCGTTTATTGTTTGTAGACATTTTGATGATGGCTGTTCTAACCAGTGTGAGGTGACACTTCATTGTAGTTTAGATTTGACTTTCTCTTGTAACTAGCAATGTTGGGCATATTTTTCATATGCCTTTTGGCTATCTGTATGTCTTTGGAGAAATGTCCATTTAGATCATTTTCCTATTTTTTTATTGTTTTTAATATAGAGCTGCATGTGCTGTTTATATATTTTGAAGATTAATCCTTATCAGTCACAACATTTCTCCCATTCTGTGGGTTGTCTTTCCATTTTGTTTATGGTTTCCTTTGCTGTACAAAAGCTTTTAATTAGGTCTCATTTGTTTATTTTTTTTTCCATTACTTTAGCAGACATATCCAAAAAATATTGCTTCAATATGTCAAAGAGTATTCTGCCTATGTTTTCCTCTAGGGGTTTTACAGCCTTACATTTAGGTCTTTAATCCATTTTTAGTTTATTTTTGTGTATGGTGTTAGAAAACATTCTAGTTTCACCCACTTACATGTAGTTTCCTAGTTTTCCCAACACCACTTGAAGAGACTATGTTTTCCCCTTTTGTATTCTTGCTTCCTTTATCATGGATTAATTGATATAGGTACGTGGGTTTATTTCTGGGTTTTCTATACTGTTCCACTGATCTATGTGTCTGGTTTTTGCACCCGTACCATACTGTTTTGATTATACAAGTTTTGTAGTATAATCTGAATTAAAGGAGACTGATTCCTCCAGCTCCATTCTTTCTCAAGATTGCTTTGGCTTTACTTGGGGTCTTTTGTGTTCCATACAATATTTTTGTTTTACTTCTGTAAAAAAATGCCACTGGTAATTTGATAGGGATTGCACTGTATCTGTAGATTGCCTGGTACTTCGATATGGATTGCACTGTATCTGTAGATTGCCTTGAGAAACTAACTTTTACCTGTATTTTGATAGATACTACTAATAAATATAATATTGAAAGGAAAAATATATAAGAAAGGACACATTTTTATCATGGGCATGTTTCTGAATCACTCTTAGAAGAAAAGGCTATTAATGAATGATGTATCAGCATTACTGAACAATAGCTATGAGGAGTCTCCAGTTTTACGTTCAATAACTTCCTGAAAACCTTACAGACCACAGCAAGAGATACAGCCTAAGCATATATACTTGAATGTTTAGAAAAGGGAACCTATGTTTATTTTGTTTTGCTTTAAGGTAAAACATAAAACTTCCAAATTTGAAGTATAAAACATTAGAATCATTGGTGCTTAAATTGTAGCCATATAGTCTGGGCAACAATTAAAAATAGGGAACACATCAGAATCACCTGGGGAGCTCCTGCAACCATAGTCAGATCTTATTTCAGTGCAGGACACTTAGGGGAACATGAAAGAGAAAAAGAAAGAAAGGAGAATAAAGGAAGGGAGGGATGGAGAGAGAAGACGAAAAGGAGAATGGAAGAAAGGGTGGGGAAAAAATGAAAGAAGGAAGAGAGAGAAGGGAGAAGGGAATGAAAGGAGAGAGGAAGGAAGGGAGCAGAAGGGAGAGAGAATGCAGGGCAAAGACAATCCATTTCCAATAATGGCAAATATCTCAGAACTCCTCATGTTATACTGTACCTGAACACCTTTCAGGAGATACTTAACAAGAAACCTCTGTACTAGAATTAAATTTCTGGCCATATGCTTTATGACTCAGAATTCAAATATTAGAATTCAAACAACTTGTTGACATGTGCATGTAATTTTGAACACTATTTTCTTGATAATGTAAAAAGTCCTTTAAGAGCTTTGATGTTTCTATTCACCTCTCTTCCTCCTCAAGGAAAATGCTGTTTTTGCAATAATGTTCTTTTTTCACAGTCTTTTTTTTTTTTTACTCAGTAGTCCTATATTATTATGGTTTATGTAACTGTCATGATTGTATTTTATTAATTGGAAGAGAGGTAAAATTGGAAACTACTTGGACAAATTGCACACTGGCGAAGGAGGAGGTGAAGCATATAATCCTTTACTATTTGATGCATAGAACCAAACTCCTTATGACAAATTTTAGTTTAAGAATCATAGGCAATTACACTGTCCACTTCCCTGAGATAAAAATAAAGTGAATTAAGAGTTGATATTTTAAAACTAGCTTAAGCACTATCTTTTTCCAGTGAGGTTTTTCCTGACCATTTCACCGCAAGGTACCAATCTCCCTTTCTTTTACTCTTCCACTGTATCTCTATACTTACAAGATTGGAACTATTCAGCTCACATACACATATCTGTTTATATTCTGTTACATCCCCAGATAAATTATCCCAAATATGAGGCTGTATCATATTAATCTTGCATTTTCAATATGGAACTGTTCCTAGCCCAAAGAATGTACTTAATAAATGTTTAACAGATCAATAGCTTTAAAAGTCAATGAGAGAATACTAACATACTTCTGCTTATGTTTTTCTAACAACAGAAAGTAATACATAATTAAGCTGGGAAATGTGGAGAGAACAAAAAAGATTAAGAATCAGAAGAAAATGACCTATTTAATTTCAGTAACAAGAGATAATCTTTGTCAACACTGTGTTCCTTTACTCATCCATTGTCAAGGTCATACTTATGTATGTCATTGGAGTCCTTTTAGATGAGTATTCACAAAGAGAGCTATTTATTTCTAAGTCAAGTTACAAGTTACTTATGTCTTTCTAAAATTGTTTTTATAAGGTCAAAACTCTTGATTGCATTGAAACCAAAAAGGACAAGGGAATGAGGTAATGAGTTTGTACAGCTTTATTTATGTGGTGGTTATTTTAATGATCTGGCCTTAACTGTTTTTCTGACCCCTTTTTATAAAACTGCCTAACTCTCACAACACTTTCAGTGACAAAACATGCCATGCCTGACTTGTTTCAAGTTCAGCTCTTTAGACATTTCTGTTTAACTATGTTTGTCTTTCGGAGCTTTCAAATCACAAACCAACCCTGACTACACATTCTCATTAGGGAACAATGCTGACAAATAAGTGGCTACACACAAATGAACTCTGCAGAACTCCTTCTCTGTCTGTGAATTTGGTTTTGTTTTTGTTTTGTTTTCTTTAACAAAAAGCAGGCTATAAATGTAATCTTCTTTCATACTCTGATGTTTGAGGTTATTTACTACTACCAGATTTTTGGTTTCTGCTAAACATGCATTTCAAATTTCAAGAGAGAGATAAGCTTTATGAAACAACTTACAACAGCCTTTCAGAAAATTGCACATTTGAAGATCCAATTTTATTCTTTCACGCTACCCCTGAAACAGTCTTCTTTCTGATCGCCAGGCAATTTTCCAACCTCTTTGAGATTTCTTTTCCTAAACAATTTCTTCCAGAAAAGCTTTTGGCAATAATTTAACACTTCGGTCTGCCCTGGTGAGTTGGGTGAATTAGAAAAATCTGAAAATAGATTCTAGTGAAAAGGAAGCAGGGGCTGAACACTTACCTGAGAGTCAGTGTCTCCCCGAGGAAAGCCCTGCCCTGCTACATTCAAAGACAAACTTAGTAAATGAAGACATGTTACTTTTTAATTTTGTGCTCGGATTTAAGCATTCATTTAATGAGAACATGCAATGAGTAAACTGCAATGCTTACCCCAAATTCTAATTATTCTAAAAAAGATAAAATTTGAAATAGTTGCTCTAATGCCGTTATCGTGCATGTGCGTGCACATGCGTGAGTGCATAATATTTAAGAGCATACCTAGAAAGTGACAGTTGGGGTTCAAATGCTGACCTTGCCATTTATTAGCTGTGTAGTCTCAGCGGGCCTAACCTCTCAGTGTGCTTCAGGTCCTCGTCTATAAACTGGTTACACTAACAATACCAACCTCATGGGGTTTGTGTGAGAATTAAATGAATTCATACCAATAAAGTTCTAAGAACAGTGCCAGCCAGCCAGGCTTAAACAGGCAATTCCTTAAGCCTGGCCTGGGGGATGTGTATGTTTTAGACTCTTTCAAGGAGACTGTTAACAGCCAATCCCTAAGAAACAGCCATATTAGAATCAAGAATATGTTAGACTTTTAAAACTCTCAAAGCTAAACCTTTACACTGGTAATTAATGATAATCACTTCCTTATAACTAACAACTTCTATCTCTGTTCTTCCCTCTATGAAGGTGGGGAAAAATCTATAAACATTTTTGCATTAGAATGGTGATGATTCATTACCAGTGACCACTGACTGAGAACTCCTTTTCTACCAGGTCCTGGGATAAGGGCTTTAGAGAAGTTTATTTCCATCCTTACAGGTTCCTAAGGAATCAGCTTCTCTTGATATCCCCAATTTATACATAGGGAAACTGAGGCTCTGGGAGGTCACACAGCTAGCAGTCTAGTAGTGTCTGAGCAGAGAGCAAGGAGGGCCTGTGTGACTGCAAAGATAGAAGCTGAATTCTTACGTATGGCACTGTCTCATGGAAAGGACTATATGAGAAATTCAGTTCAATCTCTTCTTTTCCCAGTTGAAAAACTCAGAGCCAGGCAATGATTAACACAGTGCAAAATTTAAGTCTTTTGCCTTAGAGTCTGAGGGTCTCTCTGTCATACCACTTTGCATCCTCCTTTTCTCTAGCCTAATCCTAGATTTATTTTTTTCTCACTTCTTCAATTTTGAGTAGAAAGCCAGAGGAAAAAAACATGTTTGCCCTGAATATATTCCTCCCCCACACATCCATTTTTTTCTCCTTTGAAGTAGCAACAACAGCTGCCAACAGAGGATCCCCCGGGCTTATAAAACATCATTTGGCTTCACAGATGAAGGCAAAGATGAGAAGACAGAATCCCTCTTTAGAGAACTTTGCTAATGTTTTTCACTCTAAATTCATTCCTTCTTTAGTGAATACTTTTAAGACAAACCTGAAACCTGAAGGCAAGAATGGCAAAGGACTGAATTCCTGGGAGCTACAAGACATCCCTAATTGATGGCCAAGGGCCAAATGAAAGAGTAGAGTGAATGGACACTTAGATCTCCATCTAATCCAATTCATTTTATTTAAATTCATCCTTTCCATAGCCAAAAGTCTCCTCCATCCTCCCTAGTTATCAGAGACAAACTTCATTAGCCAAAGGCAAGAGGAAAAGAAGACAGCTTTCATATTTATTTAGGGTTCCAGTGACTCGAGGCTTATCAAGAGAAGTCAGAATAAGAGTCAGAGACAGTAGTTCCTTGCTTAGACAAAAAGTGGTTACATTCTAAATCTCAAATTTGGAAAGAAAAATCATTCTTAAGTTTACACTATCCTTATCATGCACATATAAAAACACATATGCAAAGTGTAATAATATTACACAGACTCATTTGGCCAAAAAAAAGAGAGGGGGTTCTCTCTTAATTTTTGTACTGAGGTCTCCTTTTTAATGTGAGGAAAGTTCAGGAACAAAAGAGTAATATACTCATTTATGCCTTCATTTTATTTTAATTTTATTTAATTTTCAACCATACCTGCAGCATATGGACGTTCCCTGGCCCAGGATGGAATGCTTATGCCATAGCTGTAGCAATGCCAGATCTTTAACCCACTATGCCAGGCCAGGGATTGATCCCACACTTCAGCAGCAACTCGAGCCACTGCAGAGAAAGTGCCAGATCCTTAACCTGCTGCACCACAGCAAGAGCTCCCTGTGTATTCATCTTATATTTACTGAGAACCTGCTAGGAACTAGGCACTTTCCTAGGCATTGAGAATAGTCCAGGGAACAAAGAGGTGACACTTCTGCCACCTTCATGGAGCTTTATTTCTAGTGGAAAAAACAAATAAAAAAGATGAATAATTAGAATATATAGGATCCTAACCTGTGATAAGTTCTAAGGACAAAAAAAAAGTAAAGCAACAAAAGATGGCATTAAGTAATCAGATGAAAAGTGTAGAAATTTGAGACAGCGTGGTCAGCAAAGACTTTATGAGAAAGTGATCTTTGAATTAAAACAGAAAGGAAGTGAGAAGACATTTGAAAGCCTGGAATTCCACCAGGGAAGGGTAAATGCAAAGGCCCTGCAGTAGAAAATTATCTTGCATCTCTCAGGAACCAGAGTGACTCCAGCCAAGAGAAGGGCTATTAGAAATGAGATCAGAAAAATAATAGGGATCCAGATCATGCAGAACTTTACAGTTCATGCTAAAGATTTTCACTGGTACCAGGAGTGAAATGGGAATCCTCTAAAGAGTTCTAAGCAGAGATATAGCACAATATGACTTAGAATTAAGAGATATCACAGTATGACTTAGAATTTAAGAGAATCACTCTGGTTGGGGATTCGAAAGGTCTGAAGTGGTACAAGGTCCGTAACTGGTGGCTTTTATAATAAACTAGATGAGGGATGATAACTTGGAGCAGCAGGGTGGCAGTGACGGGCTGTAAAATGGTTCAATGCTGGGCAGATTGTAAAAGGAGAGATGAAAAAGTCTGCTGATGAAGCTGATAGGAAATGCAATAAAAAAAAAGAAAAAGAAAAAGAAAAAAGTTAAGGTTGAAATCTAACTTTTCAACCATAGAACTAATATGAAGAGGACTATAGGAATGGTTGCATGTACATAATTTTGGGGGTTATTTCTTTTGTTTTGTTTGCTGGAGATGGGGAAGGCATATCAGAAGCTCATCTTTCACCATGTTCAATTTCAGATGTCTATTAACCATCTGAGTGGAGATGTCAAGTAGATAATTGGATATACAGGTCTGAATTGATAGAGAGGTCTGCGAGGAAGAAATGAATTTGGGAGTCATTAGCATATAGATGAGGAAGAATCAACAAAAGAGGCGGAGAAAGGTGGGTCAGGACATAGAAGGAAAACTAGGTGACTGTGCTTGCCCCGAAGCCAAGTGAAGAAATTACTTCAAGGAGGAGACAGCACAAGTCTGATGAGTGCTGTTCATAGATCAAGAAATTTGAGGACTGAGAATTGACTGTTAGATTTAGCAATGCGGGATCATTAGTAGCCTCGATAAAAGCATCTGTGCAGTAGAAAAGTATGAACAAAAACTTGACTGGGGAAAGAGGAATTGAAGATGACGAGTACAGACGACCCTCAAGAAGGTATGAGGCAAAGGATAGTGAGAAAGGCGGAAAATAAATGGAAAGTAGGACCAAGAAAGTATTGTTTATTGTTTATATCGAAAATAGGAGCTATTGGGGTATCCGTATCCTGCTGTGAATTATTAATTAAAGTGGATTTGCTGATGTCAGAAAGAGAGGAAAAGATGAAAAGAGTTGTCCCGCCGTGGCTCAGCAGAAACAAATCTAACATCCATGAGGATGCGGGTTTGATCCCTGGCCTCGCTCAGTGGGTTAAGGATATGGCGTGGCTATGAACTGTGGTGTAGGTCACAGACACAGCTTTGATCCCAAGTTGCTGTGACTGTGGTGTAGGCTGACAGTTGTAGCTCTGATTCAATCCCTAGCCTGGGAACGTCCATGTGCCACAGGTGCAGCCCTAAAAAGACAAAAAAAAAAAAAAAAAAAAAAAAAAAAAAGAAGAGTTGTGAGTAGATGACATCACTGTGCTCCAGGGAAGTCAGTCTACGCAGAGTGTGGTCCAAGAGTGTCAGAATGAGCATCAGTTAGGAGAATGTCAGGAATGCAAATTATTGGCCCTATGATAGAGCTAATAAGCCCGACTCCCAGGGTGGGACCAAGGAATCTGGGTCTTACCAAGCTTTTCTGATAATTCCTACACATGAGAGTCTGAAAAGCCCTGATCTAGGGCACAGAGGAGGAACTGACCTTACCTAGTAATGCAAAAATGGATCCGTGGAACAGGAAAAAAGGTAGTCATGTGGAAACTAATGAATAAGTAGGTATAATACCAGTAGTGGGACTAATGTAAGTTCTCTTATAATTGCTTTGACTTCTCAGTGAAGGAGGAATCAAGAACTTCAGTCCTGTTTCTCTGAGTTGGACTATGAGTTCCGGAGACCCAGAATGACTGTGTGTCACTCAGCAGAGGTGTATTATCCTTTTCGTCCACTGTGATGGAATAGAAGGTCGGCATAAGCTTTAAGGCTCTTCCTCTACTTTATGCCACTCTTCCTACTTTTCCTATTTACCAACAAGAGGCTACTTTGTTTTTTCTAGAAGTCACTTTGGTTTATCTGCTGTTTTAGTCAAACTGGGATCCCTAGAAAGCAACACACACACCTACCACACAAATAGCCTTCAAACTAGGAAGTGTATTGAGCACTAAAGCAATGTTAAATTTTTGTGCTTAATGAAAAATAAAGTATGTGTAACTGGGTCACCACGCTGTACAGCAGAAAATTGACAGAACACTATAAACCAGCTATAATGAAAAAAAATGAAAATCATTATATATAAAAAAAGTTCCAATGCCAGGATATGCCAATATTACCTAAGATTATCTATGTTCTTTTGTGGTTGTTATTTGCTTATTAATTATTTGTATACAGGTTTATTATGAAATACTCTGGATAATAAAAAGTCAGGCTATCATAAGAATCTAGGGAATAAATATATTAATCAACGTCTTTCAGCATTCCATAAGCAATAATGCACTCTTGAAGGTTTTACAGTTATTCATCCACAATGAGATTTTATTTTTTTTTATTTTTTATTTTTTCTTTATTTTTTGTTTAGGGCCGCACCCGCAGCTATGGAGGTTCCCAGGCTAGGGGTTCACTGGAGCTACAGCTGCCAGCCTACACCACAGCCACAGCAATGCCAGATCCGAGCCACATCTGTAACCTACACCACAGCTCACAGCAACGCCAGATCCTTAACCCACTGAGCGAGGCCAGGGATCAAACCCACAACCTCATGGTTCTTAATCGGATTCATTTCTGTTGAGCCAAGACAGGAACTCCCACAGTGAGATTTTAAAAAGAAAACAAGTGTGTAGTCGGTATATGTTTTCCATGAGATTACTAGATTTAGTAATATTAGTAATATTTTCACCACTTACTAGTAATAGAAGCTGTTTTGTTTTCCATTTTTAAATAAAAATGTATAAGAAATTATGTATAAGTTATTAAATCCAGAGTTTGTCTTAAAGTCTAAATAAAGTCACTGGTAGTTTTAAGATTGTGCATTCCTAAATTAACCATTCTTGTCATCTATGTAGGATACATTTTTATTAGGTCACTAAGTTTGTGTGGTCTAGTGAAATTAACTCTTTTTTGAACTCCATACGTGGGTACATCACCACCCAGGAACTCTCTCCCACAGGCACTCACATCCAGGATGTAACAATGGAATCTACCTTCTCCCTAAAGTCAGACTTCCACTTGCATTATTTGTCTTGATGAACAGCATTCACCACCCAAATTCCCAAACCTGGAAATTCCCCCAAGTAATTTCCTCTCCCACACTTGTCACATCTATTCAATCACAAAGTGCTATCAATTTTACCCCAATTCTTTATGGAATCCATCCTTTTGAATTCCATTGACAGTGTCTTATTTTAGGACCTCATCATCTCTTGCCTAAACTATGAGAATATGCTTCTAAGTGACCTTCCTGTCTCTGATATGCTTTGCTTAGAATGCCCATCTATCTTGCAACACAAAAATGCCAATGTAATAATTTGACACATAAAACTAGTGACTTCACAGCCTTGCTTCAAATTCTTGAATCACATACAAGATAATGCCAAAACATGTTTGGTTGACTCTGAAGTCCTAGAAGTTGGTAACTACTAGCATTTCCAGCCTCATCTCTTGCTACTTACTCCATGAACATTCATACCATGCCAGTGGAACTTCTGTAACTATAGACTTTCTTGCCCCAAACACAGATTAAAACACCTCCATAGCATAATTACCTCCTCCATCTACAAACTGGAGCACAATTCTGATTATGGTCAATTATGATCAAGTCACTAGATTAGGAGAACAATGCAACCTATATTTAATCACAGCTATTTTTATTTTCCACAAATAATCATCATCATAACTTGAGCCTTTCTATGTCACTGTGTGTCATTTAAACCTGCTTTTTGAAAACAGCATATTATAGCTTTTACACTGTTCATAAAGATCATCAAATCATAAACTTTCACTATTGTTTTCTTTCTGTTCTTCAGTGCAGGTATTTGCATCTCTGGGAAATTACAAGAAGTCTTCCATTTATGCTACAATTTTCTCAATTTCTTCATTTCTTTTTAATTTGCAAATAGCACTTGTTTCCCCTGACATTCATCTTATAGTCTTCTAAAGATGCTATTATTTTGTTGACTGATGGTTCATTAATAAGTATAATTACCATCTGCCATGTTGCATCTTAAATTATCCAGTAACTGCATGTATATTAGTTTTCGATTTTGGAAATTAAGCTCTTAAAGACAGTCTTCTCCTCTATTAAAGTCAGGTAGAGTTCCAGGTAGTTTTTCAAACAACTAGATGTGTAAATCCACTTTACTTTTTGTTATTGCCACATTATGCAAAACTTCAGTCCTTTCTATGAATGCTGTTATTTAATACCATTTAACATATAAACCCACCGTGCTTTTATCCTAATTTGCCTGATATGATTTTGGAAAAAGACACAAATAAATAATACTTGGTTTTCTGGGCACTGTGGTTAAAAAATAAGGGTCAGCTCAAATCATGTGGCTGTGTTCTAAAGGAAAGCCAAAAAAAAAAAAAAAAAAAAAAAAGGCCGGGATTTCAAGGTAACATATTCAACGCAGATTTGAAGAGTCTCAGTATTCACTCTAGTTTAAAGCTGTTTCTGAGAATAAAGGGCACACACACCTCTATAAATATATCTCTTTCAACTTTACTACAGATATTCTCTTTATTCTCCTGCCAAGACTATTTAAGAAAAATATATATCTTTGGCTGAAAATTCCAGATACAAATAATTCCAGAATTCTAAGGACTCAAAACAATATATATTTTTTCATTTTTATAAGATTCTTTTTCATTTAATTTTCATTCATCCATATTCCCTGCATGTTTTCTCTCGTATTTTTATTTTAAACTAGATACATCATACAAGACAATGGCCTCTGATTTATTCCATTTGGGACCTGAGATTTGGATATGGGCAATTTTGTAGTATTTGTAAAAAGAATATAATAAAATTACCCAAAGCCTCAAATTCAATATACATATTTGCCAACAGAATTCTAATAAACCCATCACTGATTTTTAAAGCCAGAAGGGGACTTGGAGAGCATGAGGTCAAATTCCCATATACCACAGGAAGAACAACGAAAAAAGTGAAACCAAGGAATTTAGTCCACTGGCCACTCACTCAACCAAAAGAGAACAAGGAATGAGACCCTCAGACCCCCTGAACCCAAGTCCTGTGGGTTTTTTTTTTTTTTAATAAGTCATATATGTTCCCTCAGGACATAGACTTCCAGTATTTGTCTGTCATTCTTCACAAGGTGAAAATAAGAGTTAACTGAGTTGGCTGTGTGCCTGAGCAACTGCTAAGCATTCACTTGTAAAAGCAGAACCGGGAACCTATGAAATTTCTTTAGCTGAGGCTTTTCTCCAAGGCTGCCTTTTTTTGTCTACTCACATATAAGGTGCCTAGGGTAACAAGCAGTAACTATTAATCACTAGCAATTTTTTAAGAGGCCACAGTGCTAATTTTAGGTTACTATATAAAAAAAAAAAAAAATCCTTACTCAGTATCTAATCACTTGGAAATTCTTTGCAGATTTTGTTTTCATGTTCTGCCTAAAAGAACGCTTTCTCTGCTCAGAGAAATCTGTAGATATTAAGTTTGTGTCTGAAATATGCGCTTTGACAGACCTCAATTTAAGGGTGTATTTTTTCTGAAGGATAAAGAGCAGCTGATTACACTGACAAAAATCCCAGAGGCAGTGAACTCTGTTGATGGGAAGTGACTCAAGTGGAGCAGGAAAAGCTCAGGTTTCCTCCTCCCTCCAACCTCTGCTCTAATAATTACCCACCAAGCCCTAACAAGAATCTGTTGTTTGACGATCCAGCAAGGGATCAGGTAAAGGAGGAAAAGGAAGAGCAGGGCACTTCCCGTGAGGGGGCGGGGGGAAGAGGTTCTGTGAGCTTTCCTGTGTGATTAGAGCTGGGGAGTTGATCTCTTTTCATGCTGTAGATGTGGCGTGCTGCAGTCACGCCTCCCGCTGCCAGCCCAGCACCCGGATCTTAATCAGTCACTATGAAAACTCATTAGCTCCACAGCGATGAGTCTTCCACTGCTGAAGCTTGGCGCTGTGCTTAGTACCATGGCAATGATCTCAAACTGGATGTCCCAAACTCTCCCATCCTTGGTAGGACTGAACACCACGAGGCTATCAACGCCAGACACCTTAGTAAGTCACTCTGGTGGGGTTGGCTGTCTTGGGAAGTAAGTGCATTAAACCAGTGGGCTTTCTTTTGTAGACTGCAAAGGCTGAGATTTTGTTTCTCTATTTACAGGTCGACTTCAACAAGTACAATATTTCTGTGGTAACTTTAAGCGTGGATATTCCTTTATGAACACTTTAAAGTTACATCAAAGAATAAATGAGCTGTCTGAGAAATTAGTTGTGAAAGGAAATATTAGGCTCAGTAATACTTAGGAATGGAAAAGCTTTAATTTATATTATTCTGCGGTTTTAAAGGATTCTCATTTAAAATCTGTTCTGTTCTTATTATTTTACTCTTCTTTTAACATCTATAAAATCTCCATAATTTTTTCTACAGAGTATGCTATAGGGTACATTCTAGCTACTCTAGTTTTCCTACAGCAGGTTCTTCCTTGGAATTCAATTCCTGTGACTATTTGCAATGCAGTCAGTCAGAGAAACCAACCTCTGTAAAACATAAATGAATGAAAAACCCTTGGCAATTTAAAGCCTGTAAAAAAATCCTTTAAGAGAGCTAAGAATCAGGAACAACAGAAAACTTACTTGATAAAATCATTTCCCTGTACTGTTTAATTTTTTTATGAAGAATTCTCCTGTCACAAGGCAAATTCCTGTAGTCTCCATTCACCTACAGTTAATGGCTTTTTAACGCTTCCCACATTAAATAACAAAGTCTTCTCTCATTGTTTGAAGCATCGTTCAGTTAGCAATACTTTCAAATTTCAAATAAAAATGAAACGTACTGGTTTTTCGGATAGAAGTTTACAATTTCAAATAGAAGGAATATCCTGGAAAAACAACTTCTCTGCTAGCAAATAAAAGGTACAGACACAATGAGTATTTGGAGCTCTAATACCTGTTTTTTACCATTAGATTACTCCAGTAGATTAGACAAAGTCAGCTACTTAAAAAAAAAAAAAAAAAAAAAAAAGGCAACTCTCCATTTTCAAGACTTGTTTGCAGTTACTATTAATAATTACTCTATCAATCAATGTGAAAGTAACTGAGTAGAGTCAGCTGAAATTAATTACATAATTTGCCAGATTCACCCAGGGGTCAGGGCACCAGCAGAGCACTTGTGACGCGCACTTTGACCTGCGTTTACATTTTGACATCCCTTGAGTCACGTATGGTACGTCGGAGCCTGTGTTAATGAGACTCCCCTCCTTCCCTGCATGCCATGTGGGACAGGATGTAAAAGAGACTTGTAGTTATAAAGAAAGCATGATGCGGCATCAATAAGCAATTACAAAACAAATTCACATCATTTAATATTTACTAATCCAGATTTCCTCAATGTTCAAGTACCTGGTGGTTTTCAACAACTTCCTTGTTGAATTAACTCTTTCAGGAAATGACTCTAAACTAAGCAATTCATGAATAAGTTCTGTTTCAAACTTGGTACCTTGGTTCTGAAATATACATTTTTTGGTGGGTATAGATATGGGTTTGGTTTATTCCTATCTGCTACTGATGAAAGGGAATCTGCTTTCCAAAATTATGCTTGGTTCTTCTAGCATTTCTAGCTCTTTTATGAGTTTAAAGTAAATTCATTATCTTTACCTTCTGACTGGTTGAAAAATATAAAATATTGGTATGGTCTATGAATGTTCTGACACAGCTGAATCTGCCTTTGAGTGACCAAAAAAAAAAAAAAAAAAGTTCATAAAAGTTTACACGATAGTATTCACTGAAATGGAAAAATCAGGTTGCAAAACTGTTTGAGTGTGTGTGTGTGTCCATGTTTTACAGAAGTGGCGTACTTTACAGAAGTAATTTCCCCACCTTAACTATTCAAGATAACTGCTCATATCTTAGGATTCCCATGGTGAAAAATGAATGAATCTGTAGTTCCTAGATTATGATCATAAAATATTAATGCTGGAAAGGATCTTAGAAACTATCCAGGTCAGTTATTTTTACACTATTTTTAGCAGCAGTGCCTTTTATTTCCTCCAAACTAAATCTTATGTAACAAATGCAGAATAAGTATTTGTTGAATGAGACCTGAAGCGGAAGTCCAGTATATGCAAGAGGTCATGGGTCAAATAATAACTGAGGAGGGGAGGCATTTACTGGGCCTCTACCATCTGCCCCCGCCCACACAACCAACCCCTTTCCCTAGTCAAAATCTCTCCACAGGAACCTTAGAAACTCTCAAGAGCTTTGCTGGAAGTAGGACTGATCTCATCCAATCTCCTCACTCTGCAGGTGGGAAGACTGACCCCCAAATGAGTAAGTGTCTAAAGAGAGTCCCCCAGCTGGTTAATGACAGAGCCAAGGGTGGCAGCAAGTCACCTGGCTGTGGTTCTGACCAGGGAAGTCCTTTCACCCGCTTCTGCTCATCCTTGCCCCTCCTGGTGCCCAGCGCCACATTAAGTTCTCTCCGCCCTGCTCAGGTGGTTTCCTGTGACCCTGGACTCCACTTTCCTCAGGAGAGTTAACAGTTCCTTTAGGAGGGTTTACAGTTCCTTTCCCAGCAGGCAGAGCTATGACGTCCAACCTTTTTCAACTTTCTCACTCTATGTTCTCAGTTTTAGGCAGGATGAATGGTATAAGCTTGCAACTGTATATGCACTCCCCCAAAATGAATGAATGAATGAATAAATGACATAGGTCTTCAGATTTGTTTATGAGTGTCTGTGGGATGTGCAAATGGCAAATAGTGCAGATTTTTACAAATATGAATGTGGTCCCTCTTTAGAATGGCATTCTCAAATGATCTTTAAAAAAAACAAAAATAAGAAAAGACAGGGTTTTAATCATTAAAGGCAATTAAATCTGTTTATGGAAGGTATCTCTGAAAGAGGCAGTGTACATGTGACTGTCTCAAAAGCTGAGAGGTTTTAAATTTCCAGGATATTCTTGTTAGTAAGTAGTTCAACACGGCTCCTTATTAGAAGAATAAGCTCCCTCTTGTTTCTCTTAGAATCACGAAACCTCTCTTTATCCTCCTCTTTGGCCCTGTTTTCGTTCTTTCTTTTTCCTTCTAATCTATCGCTGGGCCCATCCGCCTTTGGAGGAGCTAATGCCTACAGAGGCAAAACCTAGGCTCTGAGAAAACTCTGGCTCCCTCTGGCATTTTTCTCTGATGCAGACTAACTTCCCCCTGAGGCTGAGCTTCTGAGAAATCCCCCATGCTGTGGACTCCACACCAGGAAGAACCTAGAAAAGAGCAATTAAACAACAGAGGACATTCAGCAGACACCAGCTGCTCTCAGGCATCCCCTCTGCTGGGGTGGGGAGAGGCCGCCAATGGACCTGTGGGCACAAGTCATTTGTTTTGCTACATTTTCAAAAGTCTAACTGGCTTCCCCTCAGAAATAACTACTCCAAGGAGTGAGTCGGTTTTATGTTCTGAAAAGCAGTAGAGTACCCTGATACAAACTTGCAATACTCTCTAAGGTTCTTAATTTACCAGCTTGTTTTAGTCCTAGATGAAGAGATCTGAAACCTCTGTTCTGTACCACTGTTTTTCTGCCCCAAGTTCTTAGGCAATGCACGTTCTGTGAAAGCACAACTAAAGAAATTAAGGAGATGTGTAAGAGAACAGAAGGGTAAATCTTCAAAGTCAAAGAGAATGTGATAATTACCCTTTTGGAGTAAAACTGTGACACATAAGAGATTAGATTTCTTCGTGTTTAAGAACTTAAAGCAGAAGTAGAGCCAAAGGGGAAAAACTGTTAAGAGAGAAGTTCAGATCCAACCCTTCAACTTTCCACCAGGAGAAGGGGCTGCCTACGAAGCTGTGACATTCCTATTACGCCGAGTTCAAGTGGAAACACAATATACAGACGTATCACTGAGTGGAAAGACACAGGAGCAGACACGACTTCTAAGTGCTTCCCAGCTCCAAGTCATTGCCATTTCCAGAAATATCAGCAGAAGTGATCAATCAACCTAAATTTGATGGTGTCTTTGATTTTTTTGTTTAACTGTTTCTTGTTGTTTTTATGGTTGTTTTTCTCAGAGCCGTGAGGTTGTCCTGAGTGAAGAATATACATTTCTTATTTCCGTTCCAACTAGTCTCCTCAGAAATAGGAAAAAACTGCTAGGCAGTGACATCTTTATTAACACATCCTCCAGAACACAGCTTCTTTTAGCGTGGCCTGTCAACATCTCTATAATGCCTGTCCTCACATTTCTTCTCTCTCCACGACCGAAGCCATAAGCATGCTACACCACGTTTCATTCTCTGAGATCTAACCCATCCTCAGACAGAAAATTTAAAAGGCGTTTTCATCAGGTATCTCCACTCTAAATCGAATAGGTTTTAGTAAATGGATTTTTTTCTGCTTTATCCTCCCCTACCTTGTGTACCACTTTCAAATAAGCTGGATCCCTTATTTCTTTTTGCCTCAGTCTGTACTTTTATAAAATGCCCAGAAACTCAGCAAAAAAACATAAGACGCAGCCATGTTCAACTAGTTGATTTTGTCTTCTTCCAAGGTTCAGAATTCTGTCTCTTTGCCTGCCCCTCCACCTGTGTCTTGCCAAGCCTTTCCTGCTCCCGTAGCTCCTCTGGAGTTCCAGCTGCTACCTGTTTCCATACCATTTGGACAATGTGCTCCACCTACCTGGGTACATCTCCTCTAAACTGCAGTTTTCTGGGCCATTGGTGAAAGGACATAAGCCATCTCTCTGCATTTGTCTATAGGGGATGCACATAAAGAGTCTGAAAGTTGGAAGAGACCCGTGTAAGTCCTACATGTGACATTTACTAAATGGGTGATTTGGGAAAACATTGCTTAAGTTCTCTGAGCTTCGGTTTCCTCATAAATAAAATAAGATCATGTCTATTTCTAAAGGCAGTTGGTTCAAAAGAAGTGAGACTAATAGGAGAAGGGGTTTCATAAAAAGAAAAACATATCGAATTGCAAGATATTTTGATTTTTACTTTTAACACAATCCTCAGGATCCTTCTTTTCTGGTACAAAGCCCCTTAAGTTCTGAGAGATTTCTCACATAGTGGCTTTATATTTATAAAATAAAAATTGGTAATTGAATTGTAAGCAAAGAATCCAAACTTGACATCCAATTGTTAAAATTATCAGTTTAATTCTCCTAGAGCTTCCTTAAATATTTCATGAGTTGGGTAATATTAAAATCTACTAAACAGATCATGTTCACAAAAGAGAACGGTGTGTCAGTCATCACTGTGATTAGCAATACTTTGGCTAGAAATAAACCACATGCACCCTCCAGGTCCAAGGACTCCCCTTCACAGGAGTCCAGAAAATGCTAGCAGCATTATCGTCATCTTATGGGACAGGGATTTCAGATAACTTGTGGTACAGTGTGGTGGTGAAGCTTCCAAGCTCTGAAATCAGACTGTGCAAGTAGAAACCCCACACTGCATGACCCTGAGCAAGTTCCTTACTGTATTTAAATCTCACTGTCCTCGCTTATAAAGTAGGCAGAATAACAGCACCTAGTCCGGGGAGTTATTGTGATACTCAAAGACAGTAATGTATGTGACCTGCCACTAAGGGCCAGGTTCCATAAACGTTTGCTATTACTATTACATGAGTTTTACTGACACCTAAATAAGTTAAAATGGGAGAAGGTCTTTTCTCATTGGTAATAAGTTAAAATGGGAGAAGGTCTTTTCTCATTGGTATCCCAAAACCTTCTAAATACTTTCCACCTGAGTTCTTGGTTTTATTTTGATCCTCTTTTCAATGCCAATATGGAGACCCTAAAAGAGAGGATTAGAGAGGCTCATAAAGCTTCCTTTATTTATCACTAACCCTGACACAGAAGTCTCCATCAAACCCCACATCAAATAAGCATCCTTTATGTTGGCCTTTTTCTCTCTGCCTTCTTCTTGCCAAACAGGTAACTTGTTACAGTTGAGATCATACAGACTAACTCTATAGCAGATAAGGCCATGGCTCTTTTCAGTAATTCTTACAGGAAGACAATTGAAAGTACAAACAAGACTAGAGTCTACTTTTATTGAGCTGGCACTTCAGGAAGAATGCTAAGTGAATATCAAAGCCTGTTCACCTTTTCTGCATCCCTCATTCCAGGAAGCAACTGACACCTGCCCTGACATGATAAGCTCCTCACTAGTTAGCCAAACACCTGGCAAGTGAACATCAATATTAATGCTGCCAGGTTTAATAATCAGTGTTTGCACTGGTGGTAAAGATATTTTAATACTCTAATTGGGTGGCCCTTGTTCCTTTATATGAAAGCTAAATGTATTCTAGTGACAAGTCTTCATTTTCTGACATATTTGAGATTTGTGTCCAATGTTACAGGAAGCTTTGTTGAAACTATAGGACTTATATCAAGATATATTAGTTCCATACTGTTACTCAGCCTAAACTTTTGATTATATCATTGAAACTACACTGCTAAGCTGTTTTCCATCTCTATTCTATAGATAATCTCTTTACACTTTTTCTTCTTTAATTCGAAAAGGAGAACACGAAAAATCTTTAATAGCATATCCGACTCTAAAAATATGTAATTCTAAGTATGACTTTCTATCCTAACTAGAGAGTCAGGCATAAATGCTAGAAAGAAGGAATGAATAGAAATGTGACAGAAAGAATGATAATGAATCTCACATCCCAGAAATAAAAGGCAGCAAACGACACTTCTGTGAACTATCTGAAAAAGGAGACTGCAAGACAGGCTTGGCACCTTTTGCTTTTCATTATAGATCAAGGACAAGGACTGTGACATCTTTATGAGTTTTGTGAGTTTATAATTTATAGTTTCCCCATGATTGTTGTTGGAATGCCTATAAGCACTGTAGCAATTATCTCTAAAGCCCTTGAAAAGAAAAAGAACTGTGTGTTGGTTGATGGTATGCAATGAGCCGGGCCTGGGAGAGAATAAGTGGGAGGTTATATCTGTTCTGCCACAAATTCTGAGGCAGAAGATCCTATAGACAATGGAAGATCTGTGAGGAGAAAAATCACCCTGGCTTAGCCCTAAGAATCTGCTTCCTACCAGGCAAAGCATTCCAGTCTAAAGGCAAACAGACTGGCCCACTAACACCAGGCACTGTGCAAGACTGTTCTCCATTGGCCTTCATTCACCTCCCTGCCCCTATCCCCATCTCAGCCCTTCTCACATCCTTGCTTGGCCTAGCTCCTTCAGCCTGATTCATTAAATACCCTCTTTTCTGGACAATATTTGTTTTCCCATATCCTGATCACATAAGAAATACCATCTTATCTGCTGATTCCCTGGAAACCATACAAGGGAAGACAGAGAAAGGCTGAAGAATTTCAGATCCCAGCTGTAGAAGTAAGCCAGAGCTTAGCTAGAAGGAGGCCCATTGATTTATCTGATATTTCCACAGGGAAAAGAAACTCAATTGCGAATTGGATGGTTTGTCTGTGAAACATCTGTTAGGCAGCTTTTTCAATATCCATATGGTTGACCTTTAAAAACAATTATCTGGACATTCACCATCACAATGATGTAGCCAGAGCACTGGAATTAAAAGCAAGACTCCATGCTATGCAGTGCAAGAAGGAGGCCCCTGCACTTGGGATGTGGCTGGTCCAAACTGTGGTGTTCCATGAGTGTAAAATGTACCCTCACTTTCACAGAGTGAACAAAAAAGGAGAAGAAAATACTATAAAGTATCTCAGGAATAATTTTTGTATTGATGACATGTTGCAATGATGGTATTTTAGATATACCGGGTTAAATAAAATACATTATTAAAATTAATTTCACTTGTTTCTTTTTACTATTTTAAATCTGCCCACTAGAAAATGTAAAATTATACCGGTGACTTTCATTTTACTTCTCTTGGACAGTACTGCTTTGACTTCATATACAGTTCTGCCATATACAAGCTGTGCCTTCTTAGGCAGGTTAACGAATGTTCTCTTCTATGAAAGGGGAATAATAACAAAGTCTGCTTCTTAGCAACCTTCTATGTACTCTTGCATCAGCAAGTCAATGGATGTGAGCTGTCCCTTAGAATAGGGCCTGACCTTGAACAGGTAGCATTCTTCAGCCTCAGCAAACCCCAAAGAAAACTTAATTGAGAGCTCAGCCACTGATAGGCAGCAGCTGGAAGAATGAATGAGTGCCTCTCTAGATGGTGCATGAAGACATCCCCAACAACTTCTGATTGTACAAAGCAGAGTGCATTCTCATAGCCCAGTTCTTCCTGAAAAATAACTAGACAAAAAAAAAAAATGAGTTACTTATGTTCATATTTGATAGAACATACTTAACATGGCAGATAGGAAAGAGCTAATATATCCTGTGTCTGGATACAGACTAATTATTGAAACAGTACATAGGCAAGACAATACTAGTCAATTTATATTAAGTGCCTAATGAATAGTGCATATGATCCTTCAGAACAGGTAGAAACCATGATGGGTGAGTCAACTGAAGGTTTAAAAAGGACGTGTTCCAAACAGGAGAAGCAAAATATACAAAGACATTAATCAAGGCTACAGGCTTTCAGGACACTTAAAGGTTAATCTGGCTGGAAAGAAGTTTCTTGTAGGAAGATACAGGAGGTAAAACTAGAAACATAAATAGGAGGCAGATTCCAGTAGAAGAGGAATGTCTCTTTAAGCTCAGGTTCTAGGGAGACAAGGTGATAAATACACAGAAGTAATTTAGGAAGATCAATCCGGCAGCCTATGCTGAAATACTATCTTTAACTCCTCCTAGACAGTATATCCTTTGCAAAACAATGCTGATCTAATTATTTTTACCTTATACTCTCATATGATACCTCCCCAGTTTCATGAATAATTGGCCCCTCAATACATGGGAAACTCTCTGGGATAGGACTTTGCTTCAGAACATCACACATGAATAATATCAGAAATATATAAATATATACTAATTACCATCTTCTGTTGAGAAAAACAAGCTAACAGATCTTATGTAGAAAGGCTGGTGATATGTGACTAAGTATTTAGCAGATATTTCTCAAGCTGCATTAAAATGTCCAAATATGACAGAAAGCATTAGGAAGTGGGACAGGATCAATAGTTAATAAGATGGAATCATAAGAAAAAAGATTCTCTTTCTGGGCATTGATAATGAAAGTGTAACTGAATGAAGCTGTGCTGCCTATGTGAAATGTCCGTTCTCTTTCTTTTTAACTTTAGAGAATAAAAACACAAACTTTAATTTTCAAAAAAGATGCTTTGCGTAAAATGATACAAACCCCCACCTTCTTTATCCCATAATGGTAGTCCGTGTTTTGTGTGTTTGCTGTTGATTTCCTCAGACTCAGATCAGTCCCAAAGAAGGGTGGCAAGTATACAGCTCAGCACAGGATCCTGATGGACGATGCATTTGCACAGTGGTTGCTCCAGAACAAAACCTGTGTTCCCGGGATGCCAAAAGCAGGCAGCTTCGCCAGCTGCTGGAAAAGGTAGGTGTCCCCTGTCCCCTGTCGATATTTTTATTGAAATCTACCATCCTTTGAAAAGGAAATATGGGGAAGCAGGCAATGGTGAGGAAGATTCTTCCAATTTTTGTCCCCTTTCTCAAATAAATATTTTTCTCTTCCCTGAAAGTACTACCTGAAGCTTCCTGCTCTGTTGTTCTATTTATATGACGTTTATTTTTCCCAACCTTGCCTTAAGACTGGCTTTCTGTCATATTTCTTAATATTGAGTCAGTCTCTCCTTAAGAAAAAAAAAATATGATGTCTTATTCTGATGCCAGAAATTTAGCTTCAACTCTCAAGATCACACTAAGTTCTTTGAGCTCAAACTTTTGGATTTCATTAATAACCCTGCAGGGAAGTTAAAATAAAGCAATATGCAGGCTATCTGGACAGATAATGAATAATTCCAAGTATTTATCATCATTCTCTAAGTCACTCCTCTGAACAGTAAGCTCTTCAACTTCATTCAATAGCATTCTCTCCATATAATTTACTTAACCTTGATCCCTAACAGTCAAATGCTGAATGCCCTTGATTTATTTTCTTTCACAGATAAAAGTTATCTCATGTAAGGTTATTTATGTTTAGTTTAGGGAGGGAAAAAAAATAATGAATGGTTCTTTCAATTTTTCTCATTCAAACTTTCACTGTATTGGCCTCTGAATATAGTTGGGCAGCTGAGGTGGCCAGACCGATGGAAGTATGACAGGATATTTGAACTTTAAATACCTTCGGGGATAATACAATAAATTAGGTAGTAGGTGTTTTTAGAGGATACCATGCTCAACAATTCGCTCCGTGAAATATCATTTCATGATTAGCTACATAATTATGTCACTGAATAGGAACATTTTACAGTGAATTAAGAGAAGCTAGAGAAACGAAAGCACTGAATTCATTAATACAGACATCCCTACTTTATGCAATTTTAAGCCTAGCCACAATAACTCTTTTCCACTGTCATGTAATTAAAATAATTTTCCTCGGTGTACATTATTTGGAAGTATATTGATTCCTTGAGATTTTACGAAGACTTTTTTTCATACTTTCAATGCAAAGATTCATCTCTATTTCCTGTCCTTATTCTTGGAATTATCACCATCTATTTCTCTCTTCTTAAGTCTCTTTTCAAAAAAGATCCAGTCTTCCCTGTTCCTTCAATATCTGTCCCCTAGACAAGAATAAATGTAATTGTCATTCAAGTTCATGACTCTAGCTAATGTGCCTCTCAACTGCTGGAAGTTATGACATACGAACGGTGATTATTCTCAGGTATCGTTTTCCAACCCAGATTTTCTTTATATCTATGAAAAAAAAAATCAAATATATAATTTAATAGTGTTTGGTTACTAGAGAAATTAATTATGTTGGTAAAAAGATTTAATCTTTAAAGTTCAATTTTGCTTTTCTATTAACTTGTATTTCTTCTCCGATTACTTTCCTCTCCAATCTTCTTTTCTATGCAAAACTATCTTTTTCCTACATTAACTCTAGTGGGAAACATTTCCTTAGACACTGTACTCTTATTTGTGTTACTATTTTCAGGAGAGCACTGCATACATATCCACACACAAACTAAGGCATTTCTACAAAAACCAGTTGAAAAAATTCAAATACACTATGAATGTCAGGAAGTAGATTCACCCTCAACATGTCCAAAGTGAAATACATTCCAGAGCCATGATAAAACCGGGAATTAATGAAAGATGAATTAGGCCAAAAAAAAGTACAACCAAGGAGGGTGACAGAAAGCAATCACTGCAAGGCATACGTCTACTCCATCCAATTGGCTGTCTGTTTATGTTCTGAAGAAATTCCAAATGGAGTTCCCATTGTGACTCAGTGGTAATGAACACGGCTAGTATCCATGAGGACGTGGGTTAGATACCTGGCCTCATTCGGTGGGTTAAGGATCCGGCATTGGCCTGAGCTATGGTATAGGTTGCAGACGAGGCTCAGATCCTGTGCTGCTGTGGCTGTGATGTAAGCCAGCAACTGCACCTCAATTCAGTTCCTAGCCTGAGAACTTCCACGTGCCATATATGCGGCCCTAAAAAAAGTGAAAGACAGAAAGATGGAAGGATGGAAGGAAGGAGGAAGAAAGAGAAAGGGAGAGAGAGAGGGAGGAAGGAAGAAAGGACAAAAGAAAGAAATTCCAGACAATCACAGCTTTAAAAATTCATCAACACCTAAATGACAAAAAAACAAATAAAATTCATTAACAAAATCAAGGTCATCACAAAGCAGATTTATCAAACTCACTATTTGGTAGCATTATGCCAACAGAGGAATGGTAAATTGGGTGCACTATTTAGAGTGGCCTGAAGGAAGCAAGCAGCACTGGTTTGCTGCACTGAACACCCCCCCACCCCAAACAAAATAAACAAACAAAAACCCCAAAGCAGCATTCCTTATTCAGACAGAGCCAGTCCTCTGCTGACTTCCCTATAGTTTATACGTATCCAAGGCACCAATGGCAAACAGGAGAATGATCATTAAGCAGCCCATTTACTATCAACCAAAGGATTGATTTAGTGATATAATAAGGGGATATTCTTAGGAAGAATAACATTAACAACAATAATTCCCATCTACTATATTTTTATCTGCTCCATTCAACCCTTATAGCAGAGGTAGCAGTCCTTCTAAGTTTACGTAAAAGGAAACTGGTGCCTTGTGTCAGTGTCACTCAATCAGGAGACTGTGGAGCTCTGCCAGACCAACTTTGCATTTCCTCAACACCATGCCACTGTCATTCAAAATGTCCCTGGTGGTACCCACGCTTATTAAACTGATGCTCTGTCGAATATGTTAAGCAAATATTTATAATACTGAATATTCAAAAAAAAATACAATTGGTTTCACAATTAGGTCTTAATGAGTCCAAACTAAAATTTTTCACTTAAAAAAAAAAATATGTCTATTAATCAGGTAGCTTCTCTGTACAGTCTTGCATGGCCCAGGTCAATATTCCCTGAAGTGTGATTTTTTGGACTAGGATGCTGGTGACATCCTCTCAACAAAATAACTTTAAGAAACATGGGTACACGACACTTCATTTGTGAAGATTCCCATCACACAGTTTAACCCTAAAGGTTCTATGAAAACCTACAGTAAAGAAATCTCTATTTTTGTTAACTCCATGGCTACCCAAACATATTGAACCATAGAGCTTTTTTTTTTTTTTTTTTTTTTGAGGTAGCCTCCTCACTAATTATAAATGAAAGCAAAAATCGAAGTTAATTTATATTTAAGTTCAGAAAGGCCTCATTTTACTTATACAAAGAACCGAGATAAATAAAAAGTTCAAAAAATGATCAGTGAAGGGGGATCATGAGCTTGCCACACTATGCAGAGAGAATCTACACAGGGACATGTATAGAAAGCTGAACGGCAGAATGTCAGAGACAAGGAGACTAAAAGAGGAACCACAGCAAATGCATCTCCTTCCGACAAGTACAACCTCGGGGATCCAGTCTCAAGTGTCATTAGGAAACTGATTCTCAGTGGGTCTCCATAACCACAGGGAAACTACACAGTTGTAGGTACAGCCAGCAGGAAAAGCAAAAGGCAGCCCAGAACCATCCTTTCCAGTTAGACAGCTCCATCTCTAATGATCACCCCAAATGCAGCTCTTACAATTAATTATATGATTCGGCAATAGTGAAGGTCACCATCACGTGTCAGCAAAAATTCTCTCGGTGCATTTGCCTATGACACAAAGTTGAAAATTAACTTGACAGGGTAAATTAGAGGCAAAATAAAAGAGAGCCTGTTTTAATTTTATCCAGAATATCTCACTTACCTATCATTTTCTAATTGTATGGACTCTGCCTAAATATACAGAAGTCCTAGGAGAACATTGGCCAGTGATGAGTATCTTCAAATGTAATATTTAAATGTGTAGACAGTTTCTTTAACATAAATGGCTTAACCCTCCCTCTCTCCACCTCCTTCTGTTTATGTCTCTTTCACATACACACACACATGAACGTGCACATATCTAAGATAAAATGGAGTATATAAGCAAAAAAACATGGAGAGAGATATGGAAGGATTAGAAAAATATATAAAGAGTTCCTGTTGTGGCTCAATGGAAATGAATCTGACTAGAATCCATGAGGACACAGGTTCAATCCCTGGCCTTATTCAGTGGGTTAAGGATCCGGTGTTTCTGTGAGCTGTGGTATAGGTCACAGACACAGCTCAGATCTGGTGTTGCTATCCTGTGGTGTAGGCTGGCAGCTACAGCTCCAATTCAGCCCCTAGCCTGGGAACCTCCATATGACTTGGGTGCAGCTCTAAAAAGACAAAAAAAAAAAAAAAAAGGGAAGAAGAAGAATATATAATAGGTTGTTAATATTAGTTTTCTGGTGGGGGTGATGTGTGGGTGGGAAGAGAAGTAACAAAATAAATACTGTAGAAAGAGATCTCTGGTAAATACTGCATATAAATCTGCCTGCATAAAATTATATTTATATATGCATAAATGAATACATGAAAGCATGAGCTCAAAAAATGGTGGGATTCAGGTGAGTTTTACTTCATATATTTCATGTGTTATTCCATATATTTTTAAATAAACATGTATTATTTTGTAACACATAAAGAGTTATTTTTATTGTAAAACTTATGAGTTACAAATAAGAAAGGGATGATTTGTTTGGAGAGAGAAAAAAGTATTTGAGAATAAAAGGATAAAATTATAGAAAGATCTTTACATTTGCTTTTCTCACTTTTCTTATGGAAATCCCTCCATGTTGAACAGTGTTTCTCAAAATGCATAAACATAGGAATCACTTACGGATCTTGCTAAAGTAAACGTTCTGACTCAGTAGCTCTGTGCGGGGGCCCCAAGATTCCGCATTGCTCACCAGCTCCCAGGTGACGCTAAAGCTGTTGCTCTTTAGGAGTTCCCGTCGTGGCGCAGTGGTTAACAAATCCGACTGGGAACCATGAGGTTGCGGGTTCGATTCCTGGCCTTGCTCAGTGGGTTAAGGATCCGGCGTTGCCATGAGCTGTGGTGTAGGTTGCAGACGGCTCAGATCCTGCATTGCTGTGGCCCTGGCGTAGGCCGGTGGCTACGGCTCCGATTAGACCCCTAGCCTGGGAATCTCCATATACTGCAAGAGTGGCCCTAGAAATGCCAAAAAAGGCCAAAAAAAAAACAAAAAAAAGCTGTTGCTCTTTAGACAACACTATGAGTACCAAAGTATAGAGATCTGTCTCATTCTTTATTTTATTCATATTCCATTCCTCGGCTCATTTAACCGCTCTTCCATTAGAGGCTTTCAGTTTTCTGGATTTTGCTGCTATACCAATTAGAGAAGGCTGTCTTTCCCCACCTCAACATGGTTTATAGGTCACGTATTTTCCACTTCTAAGAGCCTGGTGCCATCACCTTAATATAGGTTTATTGCCTATCTACCAAACACTTGATATGGTGACCATTTTCTAGGTCTCTTAAACAGGAGGCTCTCCCAGAGGAGGTAGCCCTGTGCTACCACCCCTCACCTGGCACAAAGCAGTCTGACCCGTGGGGGAACTTCAGATAAAGGCTGAATTAACTGTACTGGATGGAATGCACTCTATATCTGTTGGACACTTCACTACCATCCGCAATTGCCAAGCCTCTCAGACCTTGGAGACCTCAGAGTTATACTTAGAGAAACAACTTATTTTAACATTTAACAGATAGAACCATTATAAGCTTACAAAGCTCTAGAATGAATAGTCTATTTTTTAAGTTTATTTTTCTGATATATTAAATTCTTACTTACATTCAGGCATTTCTAACACCAGAATGTTATTCCATTATTTCTTGCCCAGGTATAACTTTCTCTTAGTAAATGTTTTGAATGTTTACCATGAAGAATTGTCCTTCTGAAAGTTGTCCTGTAGAAATGCAATTATGGATGTGGCACTTCCAGCTGTGAATGTTAATGGCATTTTTGCTACTTCTGCAGTGACTGCATATACCAGTAAACAGATAATAATGCACAGCCAATGTGCTTGTTCAACAGGTTCAGAACATGTCCCAGTCTATTGAAGTCTTAAACTTGAGAACTCAGAGAGATTTCCAGTATGTTCTAAAAATGGAAACCCAAATGAAAGGTCTGAAGGCCAAGTTTCGGCAGATTGAAGATGACCGGAAGACACTAATGACCAAGCATTTTCAAGTAGGTTTGACTTCAGCAATATCGTCAATCCAATGAGACAAGGAGTACGATGGACAGCCACTATGGCACTCAGCTAGAAAGGACTGTGCATTGGCCCATACATGAAAGGTTAAAGCTCACTGGGGACGGCAATCAACTCTCCACTGAAACTGACCGTTAGCTGGCAGGAATGCACAGAAGACTTGCTTTAAAAAGAGCCTCACCCTATGCAAGCTAGGTGGAGACTCTGGATATATTTAAAGTCATTTCAATAAGTATGACAATAAGAAATCTAGGAAAATTAATAATCAGGTTTATCAAAGTTTTTCTGATGATTTTATGCTAACATAAAGAGAAAAACAGAGAATATAAATTATTAAAAGAGGCAACAGTACCATTATTAATAGCACATCAAAGAGGGCTGTTTCATAATTTGATACCAAAAAGTATTTTTTTAGACTTTAGGCTGTTTATTGGCAATTATCCAGAAACAGTAAAAAAATGGAGAAACAGAGCTTTTAAGCAGGGTTTGTGGATTTTTGTTAACTCTGTATGACACTGCCATAGATTAAAATCTATGATAATGTCATTTGAGTCTCTATTCTAAATAAACAGTCTGCCTTACAAAGGCATAGCATGTAGCTTAAAAAACGTACTATGACTTTATGAACTTCATGAATCTGCTTTCCCTGCTGAGTAGGAAGTGAGATTCATGCGATTCACCGCTGACGGTGAGGGAGTGGGCCTGAATCCAAGCTCTTGGTCAAACACAGAAGGGCTTTCCACACATAACTGTGATTGACAGGAGCCAGTGAGGGACATGAAACAGGGTGTCTACATGACACAATTTAATGTGGCAGAAATTACCATGGTTTTGTAATATTCTTCAGTGGTGCTCAGGAGAAGTGTAAAAAAATAGTCTTTCACTGAACCAGTTTTAAAGTTTTACCAGAAAGGCACACAGAAGAATAAAAAGGTAAGAAAGTTCAGGGCGTTGACAAGAGAGGGCGCCAACATGATGAATCATGAGGTTAAACTGTAAAGAAAAGCAAGCAAAGCCAGGAGGTTAAGAAATTTTAACAAATTAGAGCAAGGCCTAGAAGATAAAAATAAATCTAAAAGTTATTGGAGGTGAGGGAGTCCCTGTTGTGGCACAGTGGAAATGAATGAGACAAGTATTCAGGAGGATACGGGTTTGAGCCCTGGCCTCACTCAGCAGGTTGGGGATCCGGTGTTGCTGTAAGCTGTGGTGTAGGTCACAGACACAGCTTGGATCCCACGTTGCTGTGGCTGTGCTGTAGGCCAGCAGCTGCAGCTTCGATTCAACTGCAGGAACCTCCATATGCCGTGGGTGTGGCCCTAAAAAAGAAAAAAAAAAATTAAGATTATTGGAAATGAAAGAATGAGTAAACTGGAAGAATAGGGAATTTATGGGGGAATGGTAAACATAGAAGAGTATAAGGCTAAAAGAAAATGAATTAATTTTAACCAATATTTATGGAACACATACTGTGTGCAAGGCAGTGCTGGGCCCTCTGTTGGGTATATAATACACAATCTTTCTTCTATGAAAGACGTTTAACAAAAAGGCAGATCAAACTGACAGTAAAGAGAGGCATAAACATTATTTAATGGCACAAAGGGAAGAGTTATTAATTTTGTTTAGAGAAGTTCAGGGGAAGAGTTGTAAGACTTGGCAATATTCAAGAAATTAATTTTGGACTTGTGCCTACTTTCCTCCCCAGAAAATACTAAATTACAGAGGAGATCAAGGAAACCAAATATTTTCAATAAGCATTTTCAATATTCAAGGTTAGAATGCAGGCCACAGAGCAATGCAGTAAGCCTGATGCTGAGGCCAGCAACAAAGTAGGAAATGATAAGCAGGCACTTACGACGCATAGGGAGCATTCCCAGAAAGGAAGAGGGACAGAAGGAGAGAAGCTCGGGGTGTCTAGCTCAGGGTGAAAATCATTCCAACTCAGAAGGACAATGCAGAACTGTGTGATGCCAAGGGACAGCTTGCAGGTGCCAGGTTGGCAGAGATGGTGACACATGATGATGCATGTCCATCGAGGAGAACACTTGGGGGAAGACAGGAAACAAAGAAACAAAGAGATGCCAGGCTGAGAGCAAAAAAAAAGAGACAACTGTCTCTAAGTTTGCCTACCAGCAGGCAGGGCTGTCAATAAGAAAACTTAATTTGCATGCCGTATCACAGGATAGAATGATTATGATTTTCCTAATTCAAGTAATTCAAGTAGATACTGAACTTGTACGTCAAAATCCAAATAGCAATAAAGATAATAACATTATTTTTCTGAAGAATTATACAAATTCAATACACAATTTCAAGCACTTTAAATCTATTATATATTAACTAATTTAATTCTAACAACAATCCTACAAGGTAGACACTATGTTTATCCCCATTATTCAGATGAAGAAACTGATGTACAAAGAAGATGGGCAATATGTCCAGGGTCATATATTTAATACATATCAGCACTACAAAGTTCAGCTCCTAAATTAAGCCTCCTAATACCAAGGTTACATTTCCTCTCCAAGTAGCATATAGCTCTCTGAATTAAATTTAATAATGATAATAATTAAATGTTCAATACATGCTTCTTGAATGTATTTATTCACCAAATCCTACCATGAGTAGGGTTTTGCTCTAGCTGCTGAGGTGCCATATCTGAGAAGATGAAATGGAACATTCCAAAGGTAAGGTTAACACTGAAGAATACAGAGTGGTAGAAATTGGAAGAAAGTCCTCCTCTGGTATGTCATTTTCAGTATATGAAAAACACTAAGTAGCTCGTGTCTTCTATACTCCTTACATGAAAAGCTTGTACTAATTATACTTGAAATTGTAATTCTTAAATGCAAAGATCCTGATTGGGTAAGATAGTCGAGCTTACTCTTTGCTGTAAGAGCAATATCACAGACGGAGTCCCCGTTGTGGCACAGGGGAAACGAGTCCGACTAGCATCTATGAAGATGCGGGTTCGATACCTGGCCTCACTCAGTGGGTTGGGGGTCCAACATTGCCATGAGCTGTGGTGTAGGCAGAGGTGGCTCAGATCTGGCCTTGCTGTGGCTGCAGTGTAGGCCAGCAGCTGTAGCTCTGATTCGACCCCTAGCCTGGGAACTTTCATATGCCATGGATGTGGCCCTTAAAAAAAAAAAAAAAAAAAAGTGAATTTCTACAAAGGATTAGTAAACACAGATGTGTGTTATTTACTTTAATCTTTTAAATATTTGATACGTACATTAGTTAGACTTTCCATTGCTCTCTGACAAATGTCCAGAGTTTTTAAGTGGCTAATAATCTAATTATAAATTTCTGAAAATACTCAAAACTAAAATATATTTTAGCGCAGGGGAAATAAAACACCACCAAAATTGTGACACAGAATTGCTCTCTTTTCAATATTCCTATAGTAGAATATAATAAACTCTTCATTTTAACAGTTGCTATAATATGCAGCAAATGGTAACAAAAGAACTCTCATCATTAAAATCCTAATGAAGCGATTGTGTCTTTCTTTAAGGACATCACGAGATGCTCAAACTAATAAGTTTACTTCAAAATTAGCCACTAAAATGAGCAAAGCTCTGCAATTCTGCCTTTTGACTATGATATTTATGAATCTTTCTCCTTATTAAGACTATCCCCTCCTACTCAACAGAAACATAAAGACAAATTCAAAGAATTCTGAGCTTACAGAGCAAGAGGAAATTTCCCCACAAGAAACACAAGCCCATAAATCAGAGTGGCAATGGAAGCTTCTGCTATTTTAATGCACTGATAGTAATCCCATATTCCAAATGTAATTTTAAAATGTAATTTTAGGTTCCTTAAATAAGTTAATATAATGCATGGTTTCTGACAGTATCTATGGATTATTCTCAAATAATCATAGCAGTGAGAGCTCTTTCCACAAACGAGATCATGTGTGATAAACTCACAACTGAATCAAACGCATGAAATATTTTCACTGACAACCATTAAGTTCAAGGAGAAAAAAGGTGACATGTCTAAAAACTGAAAGTGAAACTGCAGGTGTGGCTCAGTTCCAAGACAGGAGTGAGGAGTACACTTCTTATTCTTGAGACAAAAATCACTGTTTCAGGTTCAAACAACTCTGTGTAACGGGCTTATTACATAAATGATGAGAAACTTAGTCACTGAAACGGTTAATTCACCACATGGGCAAGCAACTCTGTCTTACATCAAAAGCTCTAAATTATCTATGCTAAGGTAAATGAAGTCAAGAGTATGAGTAATAATTCAAAATAGTAAACAGCAACATATATTTCTTTGAGTTTTGAAAAGTTTTGCCTGATTTATTTATTATACTTGCTATACTTACCTTTCTATTGATGCTAAGATGGATATTAAAAGAAGGAGGAGTGGAAGGACAGAGGGGTAGAAACCCAAAATTGAAAAACTCTGTTAGGGAAAAGCTGTTCCAGGATCCAAAATTTCCTGTGAGTACCCCCTATATGATTGATAATTAGTTAATGGATAATTGGACTTGACTAAACAGGATATTTGACCTATGTCTAAAAATTCCTAATTAAAAGATGGACCCGAACCACATAATGCATTGTTCACATCATAAAATGTTACCAGAAAGCGAGATAATACATAAACCCCTAAGTGCTGCCATAGAACGTTTTAAAGGATCAGTTTGGTTCATAGGGAAGCAAGAAATCACTTAAAGAGAGGTTCTTGCAATGGGAAGCAGAGATAAGTGGATTTACTACTAATGATCATGTGGCCATGCTCACAAAATACCCAATTTCAATCAAAAATCAATAAGGAATTGTGCATCTGTCTTAATAATCTCCCCCGAGTATCACAGGAAAAAGAATGCAGCTGCTTGATCCATTTAAATGACTCTCGGAACAACTGGCTGCTTTTCACAGGAGTTAAAAGAGAAGATGGACGAGCTTCTACCCCTGATTCCTGTGCTGGAACAGTACAAAACAGATGCCAAGTTAATCACCCAGTTCAAGGAGGAAATCCGGAATCTATCTGCCGTCCTCACTGGAATTCAGGAGGAAATCGGTGCCTATGACTATGAGGAACTACATCAAAGGGTGCTTAGCCTGGAAACCAGACTTCGGGACTGCATGAAAAAGCTAAGTGAGTAGAACAATTCCATTTGTCTAAGTTGTGCTGTTCAGTATTTTCAACGACAACGGCATTCTTACATTTTGCAAATTGTCGTAAATTCCTTACTATGGGGAAACTAGCACTTGCTTTCTAAGTATAAAGTGTTCCTTAATGGTTTAAGCATGCCTGGTTATTCAGTGTTATTTAATTAGCAGTTGCCTAATTTTCAGGGCACCCTGTTGCCATTTGGTGGCTTGAAATAAGAGATCTAGAAAATACAGCTATTCTATTGGCTATACTAATAGAGATATGTGCGATGCAAAGCTGCCATCAGCTGCTCTGCTCTACTCAAGAAATAAGAAGGAGGCACTTATTCAAATAGATATTTGCCACTTTCCAGGAGGGCCAAGCATGTGATGTGGTCATGGACTCTAATTCTTGACTCCTAAAATGTGTGTGGTTCAGCCTGGTCTGAGTTTACACATGTTTCCATTGCATCCATAAGTTAATTATTCAGCTAAAGGCATCATGGAGCTAGTTTTTAACTAAATGTAAAGTAAGCATTCATGAATTGAATAACAATGAGTTTTAAGTCCATTTAGGAATAGTATTTTAGTTGTTGACATAATGTGACATAATGGAGTTTGGGGGGACGGGGGTGTTTAATAACCATAGAAAAGTGTTCTTTCAAGATAAAGAAAAATTTTTCTGGAATAGGAAATAAACTGGGAAGAGCAGTAAAGAATTTGAAAGAAAAAAAAAAAGAATCCCTAGTCAAGAAACATTCAGAAAATAAATATATATACTTAAAATTTGGATGACTTACAAGAATATGCCAAAATCTACTTATTTTACAGATGCAATTCAAATGATAACAAAAGACAGCTAAAATACAGTATGTCACGGTCAGTAACCCACAACCTCAAAACAAAGTAGGAATCACCACATCAGAGGGCGCACTGCAGGCATCTCAGGATTTCCAAGAGATTCCGACAAAATTAATCAGAAGGCAATAGCATAAATCCCTAAAGCTAAACACATGTGCAGCAATCCTCAGCTTCTTCTTTCTCTTCATGCAAGAGGGGTCCATACTTTTTCATCTATAGCTGGTCTACTAATAATCATAATTCCAGCAGATTCTATGACTTGCTCTTTTCCACCCATTGTCCACATTATTGCTAACAGGATTTTTTTAAGTACAAATCTGAAATTTGTTTCCTCCGTTTAAAATCTCTTATGAATCCCTTATGTCCTAGGATACAGTCCATGGCTCATGAGGCCCTTCATATGTGGCACCCCCTTCATCGCTCATCTTAGGTCCTGCCATTTCTCCCCACATACACTATGTCGCCATCACTTGTGCTCTACACACTAACCCTGGGCCCATGGTGAGATGCTGTTTTTTCCTCCTCCTGAAACACCCTTTCCTGTGGATCCTTTCTTCATCATTAAATACACTTTCACCTGCCACATGTGACAAACTGCCACTCCTTTTTCAGGCCTCAATTTAAACATCGTATTTTGCCAGAATCGTCATTGCCTATCCCTATGTATCCTCTACATCTCTGCTAGGTGCTCAAGAACCTTGATACCTCACCAATGGTTGGACTTTCATGCTTCATTATCACTTTGTGGGGAATTAGATGTCTCTTTTGCCAGACTTTTGTTCCACAAGAACAATGTCTATGATATTGTCTAGGAATCTCCCGATTCCTAGAAAACTAAGAAAAGTTACTCAAAAATATCTGCTGAATAAATTAATTCTACAAGCAGGCATAGTAATGATGTCTAAACTTTCAACAGAAGAAATATTAGGTATTTCAACAAGTAGCAGAGAACTTTTACTTGCCCCCTAAAATGATCTCTTTTAGCCACGTATTTGAGTCAGGATGGCAGAGAACTGATTAAGACCAACGAGGGAAAAGTCATTTATTTGACAGAGCACTTAAAAACTCCTTTATATACTTTGCTTTTATAATTCAAGTTGTGGAGTTTACTGCTAACTCTCATATCATAAACTCCTTAGATTATTAGCAGCCCTCAGATCCCTATTCCTTAGTAGAGAGGCCAGTGCCACAAGCAATGACTCTAACTCATTTATGCTTTTGTGCCAAGAACTGGGTACTTGTCTCCATCAAGCCATGTTTATGTCAATCAAAACCATTCACTGAGACTCTCCTGAGCAGAGCAGATATATTTCGGCTAGACCACAACCTTTAAAAACAAGGTAGAAAACATGAAACATGTCCAGGTAGAGACAGACGGCCCTAATCCTATGAAATATAAAGCCACATGGTTCCTAGGAAAAAAAAACTAAATTTTCACACTTTTCATTAAAAAAAGAATCACTCCACTTTGAAAGGAGGTCTTTGATAAGATACATATATTTATAGAAGAAAACACAAATGTATAATTTTGTGTGGCACTAAATTATTAACACTTTACTTACTTTTTATACTTCCTGGAAATTGGTACCAGTTGGACCAAGTTATCTCTGTGAACCTTTTAACTCCATGCCTAGAAGTATCACATAAATAACTGCCTCAATATCAAAATATCAGAACACAGAGAAGCAGAAAACAGATATTAAATAACATTCAGGCCATTCACAGGAAATGTAGAGGAAAAAAAAATATCAGGGTACAATGTTCTAAAAAGGTCTAAATTCCAGTTGCTACACTGATCAGCTCTAGAGCAGGATATTGGATAATTATGATATCAGGAATACAGTCACAGGCGTGAAAAAGCTCATCCATCAATGGCATCTCCATTCTTCACAAAAACCTCTCAATACACAGCCAATTAGCAGAGGGTAAAAACGGGATTGGGGAAAGAAAATAAAAATGCAGCCATGATGAATACATTTCCACTTACCTTTCCAGTAGATTTGCTTTTGGGAAAAATGTCACAGTGGACATCACATGAATTCTAAGATACTAGAAAAACAAACTAGTGCCATTTCCTGCAAAGTTTAACTTTAATACGGTGCTGAAGGAATCAACAGTCACTGAGACCACTAGGGCACCATTCAGTTTATTTCTACTAGGGAATTAAAGTTTTGGAGAAAATAAAAATTAGGAAGAAAAAATGCTTCAACAGCAATGCAGCCTAGTGGCCTGAATGAGTTACAGAAATGCTCTTTCCTAAGTGCCTGATTTTCTCCTTTGAGAGACTGAATAAAGTCCCCTGTGCTTAATTAAGTCATGCCACATTCCTAGACATGCAAAATATAATTATATGCATTTGAGAATTTGACTAGAAGCACATTTAAAGCTCTTGCACACCCCCTGAGATCACCGATAGATATTTAGTGTAGATTGTAATAAGGCTTCAGCTTCCCAGTCCTCTAAGCTCCCCCCCACACCCCTACTTTCTCATCCTAGTTCTATTTTAGGGGAATCGTTTGGTGCCATCTAATGAAGTACATGATGTATCTTTCCATTAACAGAAACAGTTTTGAGCCTTTATGTTTAACGAAAGTAACAGTAGCACTCAAAAGTGATCTCACCTTGGGTTACTGTCTTTATCATGCTTAAACCAAATGATCTATGTGGTGATAGTCTTATTTGTACATTGAACAAATATTTACTGTCTCCCCAGTGTGCATGGCACATAACCAGGTATTTGGGAACATAAAGATGAGTAGCAGGCAGTGTCCCACTATTGTTAAGAAACTGGGATTACAGTAGAGACAATAAGCATAAAGTCGATGGCAATGCTGAGAGCCTACTGCTTGAAAGGCAACTACGCCAGTGCTTTTACATGTGTTAGTCCTAATTCTTGTAGGAACTCTGGGTCAGACGGTATTATTAGCATTTTTGGAAAACAGATGCCCAGACTGCTTAAATTAATTTGCCAAAGGTACATGTTGGAGGCAACAACTGTAAATCCAAGTCCTTATGAGTTCAGAGACTGAGATTTCTTTCCCAGACAGTGTCTTTTGTTGGGTACGTAATAACAGAAATGCCCTGGACACCTCAGTAAGTTTAACTCAGTGAACAGATCCCAGCTATTGTAGAATGAAGGAAGTCAGAGTTATTTTTTATTCTTCCTTGGGCTTTACACACATGCAATCACATCTTCCCCTCTCCCTCACCAGTTGCTCAAAATCATCTCTCTTCTGCACCTTCACTTCCAGGACCCTAATCCAGAGCACTGCTATCACCTCTCAGGTGGATCACAGCAATGGCCTCCTACCCACTCCCCTCCCTGCACCTCTTTACCACACTAGGTATTTAGACTAATCTTTTTGAAATGCAAATCTAATCATATTACACCTCTGTTGAAGTGATTTTCCTTAAAAATTAAATCTACAGGAGTTCCCGTTGTGGCGCAGTGGTTAAGGAATCCGACTAGGAACCATGAGGTTGCGGGTTCCGTCCCTGCCCTTGCTCAGTGGCTTAACGATCCAGCGTTGCCGTGAGCTGTGTTGTAGGTTGCAGACACGGCTCGGATCCCGTGTTGCTGTGGCTCTGGCGTAGGCCAGTGGCTACAGCTCCGATTCGACCCCTAGCCTGGGAACCTCCATATGCCGCGGGAGCGACCCAAAGAAATAGCAAAAAGAAAAAAAAAAAAAATAAATCTACAGAGCTTTGCATGGTTTGTCTTGATTGATGACATAGATTCTGCCTAATTCTCTGGCCCCTTCTCCCAAATTCTCATCATGCTCTCACTCTAAGCTAAAGTCATTCTAATCTTTTTAGATCCTCAATTTTGCTTGCTTTCTTCAACTCCTGGACACTGAACTTCCTCTCCCATTTCATGGAACACTCCCCACCTAGCCCATCTAAATTTTAAGCTTGCTTTTTCATTTTATAGACCAGATGCTAACTTTTCTGTGGAGGCTTCTCTGAATGCTCCTTAATGCAGTTGAATTCCCCTGGCACTATCTCCCACTTATCACCACCTCACTCCCCCATGACACTTCAAATATTCTACAGAAAATTACCTTTTTTTTTTTTTAGTCTTTACTACCCTATAGACAAGTTGTCCCTGCTCTGAGAGTCAGGGACCATCTGTGTCTTGTTCCAATTGAAACTATACAGACTATGATAAAACATCTGAAACATCATAGGTAAAAATTAGTGTCTCTAGGATCTCTGAGAACCAACAGTATTTTTATTATTACTATTATTTTTGCTTTTCAGGGCCACAACCTTGGCATATGGAAGTTCCCAGACTAGGGCATGAATCAGAGCTGCAACTGCTGGCCTCCCCAGTCACAGCAACATAGGATCTGAGCAGCATCTGCAACCTACACCACAGCTCACGGCAACTCCAGATCCTTAACCCACTGAGCGAGGCCAGGGACTGAACCTGCATCCTCATGAATACTAGTCAGATCCATATCCCACAGAGCCACAGTGGCAACTCCCGAACCAACATTATTTTTAAAATAAAAAGCCTGGAGTTCCCCTTGTGGCCCTGCCGAAATGAATCTGACTAGCATCCACGAGGACACAGGTTAGATTCCTGGTCTTGCTCAGTGGGTTTAAGGATCTGGCATTGCTGTGAGTTGTGGTGTAGGTTGCAGATGCAGCTCAGATCCTGCATTGCAACTCCTAGCCCTTAAAACAAAAAAACAGACAAACAAAAGAAAAAGAAAAAAAAAAAAAAAAAAAAAAAAAACTTTGTTGCTTTCAAGAAATAAATCAGTATATGTCAAATATAAAACATCCATATATTTTACAAAACAAAAGAAATCTTTTGGTGAAAAAAAAAGCACAAACTTTTTCATCTTTGTTTTCATTGCCATCTGTTCTTTCCTCAATGGTAATGCAGTATTTCATTCCAAAATACCTAATGTTTGGCTCTACTCTGATCTTTGGCACTTAAAGCAAGAGAGAGTGAAAATCTCGGTGAAAGGAAGAATTAACAGAAAAGTCAAATTGTGGGTCTGGGGTGAAGGAGAGTGAGATTTAATTTGGAAATACAATGGGGGAAATTTACAAGAATACCTCCTCAAATCTTCAAATGAGTTATTTACCAAAGAGTCCCATTCTCCCTAAAATTGCAGATTACAATATGGATTACAATTTCTCTAGTTCCATGCATTTGGTCATGATTCGTTTTCTGGAACCCTGAAACTCCAGTTATTTTAGCACATTTTTTGAGTAACTGATATATTCTGTTTTACCGTAAATTGATTTTCTTTTGTATGTCCTACCTTTTCCTATACTACAACTGAGTTATAAGCCTTTTATTGACATAAAACCTGTATTTTCAGAGGCAAGCATGAATTGCCAAATTATTGGAGATTTCATAAGTCTGTTCCACTTAGTTTGGATGTTAAATAAGGTACTCAAAGATATGTTCATCAAATAAGTTTTATCTCAGAAAAAGTTGAGGCAGTTTCAATTTTTTTAAATAATTTGAGACTGAAAATTGCGTTAATTTTGGAAAATGGAAGTATTTAGACATATATTATTCTTGATTCTATTTACCAGACACCCACTGGAAACTCATTCCATACCATGCAGTACGGCATCTGTTATTTCCACTCTTATCTCCACCTTTCCCTCAGCAGTTTAGTTGGTAAGATTAGACATGCAAATAAAAGATTAAATAATAAAAACAGATTTTACTATCAAATGTATGGTGGAGACAAACTATTTTAAGTAGCTTTCACAGACGTGAAAGATCAAACCATATCTACTTGCTACATGAATTCGCCAATGGCCTTAAAAAAGAAGTAACATTATGCCATAAACATATTTGCTGCTCCATTTAATTTATGTATATGGGCATGGCCTTAGGATTCAAATCCAGAAGCTGTTAGTTCAGGACATTATAAAGTACAATTATATATTAAAGAAATAAACAAAAAGACAGCTGGTTTTTATGCTTCATTGATCCAAACAACTGATCTTCCTGCTGAATTCCAAATGATATCCTTTCCTCCTACTTATTTATAAATACGGATTGCAACTGATCAAAAAATTAACGTCTCAAAATCATCATCATGTTAAAATGGTTACTTTTCTCAATTATCCATTCAGTATATTTTCTGAACATACAGAACCATGCACTATATTATAAAATGCTAATATTTTAATGCATCTCATGCAGACAGAAGAGCACAGCAGGAGGAAATCAATGAAGCAAGACTTTTAACTCCCTTCTTTGCCATCCACTTTTGCAGGAACATTTGTCTTCCAGGCATTTTGGGGAATTACCCTTTCTGTTTGGCTTCCTTTGTCCTCATCAAAAGAGAGTAAAGTGAGAAAGACAATATTTGAACAAAAGCTAGTTTGGGGGAACCCAGAAATATGAATGACATTTATTGTTTATTTTACTTTATAATTTCTGTGCTCTGTCAGAATCTGAGAATACCTGTGTTTACTTAACAGTCCCATAAAATTACAACTAAACATGTGGCTGGTTTTTATAAATTCCTGCAAATTTAATTTTACTAATTTCATTTGACAAGATGAATTTTAGCTTAGGATTATAATGACGATTTCTAAGAGAAACGTCTACTGGAAAGAAATCAGCACTGAGAGCCCTTTCTGGTTTTTGCTTCCCCAGAACAAGGTCAGATAACGACGATGCCCATGATCGCGTTCATCCTGAGGGGCTGTGTTTGTAATACCGCCTTCTCCCCAGGAGTGTAACTATCTGTTGACCCCCTATCCATTCCATGTCCCCTCAGTTAGAACAACAACATGTTAATAAGCTTCAGGACTTCCGTCTCAGGGATGAGAAAACCCCACCCTGGCGAATAAGCCCATCATCCAATATTATATGATGGTTTAATGTCGTGGCTTAGATTAGAATCCAGATCACCTAATACTGACCTCAGGAGTCTAACCTGGATGAAATATACTACACAGAGAACACTTTCTGGTAAATCTTGGATGAACAGAAAGACAAAAAACATTAACAAAACCATAAAAAGATGGAGACATGGTTAATGAACTGATTAAACTAACATGTGGAATTCATTTATTTATTTTCTTTGGTATCATCGGTTTTCCCTCTCTACTAAATCATTTATAAAGATAAACAAATCTTTATTAAGCAACAATAGAAATATCAGCACGAGAATAAAATCTTCCCATAACTTCATATTTCTTTACTCCCATTTCTCTGCTTCTTTGAAATAATCCTTTACACCTACTGCTTTGGCTTACAGTCTTTGCAAAACCAACTCCACCTCAGTTTCTGATCTCAACATTTTTTTTTTTTTTTTGTCTTTTTGTCTTTTCTTGAGCCACTCCCATGGAGCATATGGAGGTTCCTAGGAGCTGTAGCCACTAGCCTACACCAGAGCCACAGCAACGCGGGATCCGAGCCACGTCTGCAACCCACACCACAGCTCACAGCAACGCCAGGTCCTTAACCCACTGAGCAAGGCCAGGGATCGAACCCGCAACCTCATGTTCCTAGTCAGATTCATTAACCACTGAGCCACAACGGGAACTCCAACATTTTCTTCATTTGATTCTGTACAATGACATCTTGCTGCCAAGTTCCAGGGTCATTTCTTTGACTTTTCTAGACACATCTGTATTTCCCAGAGGTCAGTACTTTATCCTTCTTAAAACATTTTCTTCTTCAGGATTTCTTAACATTGCGCTATTTTTCCTGTTCCACGTATAGCTTCTTATTGGGCTCCTCTGCTGACAGCTATGAAAACTGTAATGTCCCAGAACCCTGTTCTAGACACCATTCCCCGCCTTGTGTATGTCCTCTCCCCAAGTGTCTGCTTTTCACTATTATCATTCTGCCGAGGATGGTTAAAACTGTGTCTCAGAGGGTGTCTGCTACCTAGATTTGTACACTCTCTTCTCTATATCTCGAAAGGCATGGATAATAGTCATGAACAACTTAAAACAACCCATACTGAATTCTTGATTTTTCTTTCCAAACCCATTCCTTCCTTAGTCAGTTCATCTAACGACACTACGATCATTTGAACAAGTCAAATATTTTCTGTCTCTTCCCACCAAAATGTAAGCTTCATCAGAACGGAGGTGTCATGTCTTTCTGATCATTGCAATTCTACTACCAAGAACAGTGTTTGATGCTCATTAAATCTTAGATGGATGAGGAGTTCCCGTCGTGGCTCAGTGGTTAATGAATCCGACTAGGAACCATGAGGTTGCGGGTTTGATCCCTGGCCTTGCTCAGTGGGTTGAGGATCTGGCGTTGCCATGAGCTGTGCTGTAGGTCACAGATGTGGCTCAGATCCCACATTGCTCTGGCTCTAGTGCAGGCCAGTGGCTACAGCTCCAATTCGACCCCCAGCCTGGGAGCCTCCATATGCTGCACGTGCGGCCATAAAAAGACAAAAAAAAAAAAAAAAAAAAAAAAAAAACTCAGATGGATAAATGAATAAATGAGTGAATGAAATATTCCTGTTAAAGACCACATCCAAACTCGCTTCTTCCAGTAGCCAATGGTGTGCTTTCTGAAGTAGAAATAAGAATCAATTATTCCCATCAAACAAGGGAGATGGTAAGAGTTGATTAGCTAGTAGGCCACCTCACCATGATCATCTAAAGTAGAAGGAAATTACCCATGACTCAGGGTAGAGTAAAGGACATTTGCATAATGGACCTATTTTGGATTTTAAGCAAGTTTATTGCCATGGAGTCCAAATTTTTCAATATACTCATTATTTCAGATTAAGAAACTAAAGGACTCATTTAAGATAAACACAGGTTATTTTTAGATTGTCAATGCTTTGGGACATTAATTTTTCACTTTAACTGTACATTTTAGATTAATGTTACAGAAATTGGTTTACTCAAAAGCTGTGACTTTGCCATGAAAAGTTGCAGTGGACTGAGGTCAAATTCAGGGTGGTGCCAGGAAGTCAAATGCTGGCATTGCACATTGTGAGTCACTGGGCAGAGGGGACATGGCTGATGAGCGACAGACATGGAGGCACAAGGCAGAGAAAGAAACAGAAAAAAATCAAACATAAAGTTCATAAATGCTCATGGGATCTTCCTCGGCCAGAACCTACACATGAAATACCTTTATTTGGAACCAGAGCTAACATACATTTCACATCATATTTTGAAAATGGTTTTTTATCTAACTTAAAAACCCATTCACTGAAATCTCCCAGAGTTAAAGTTTACAAATTTGAATTGGTTTATCAGATAATAGAGGTAGCTTTCCTTAACAGAAACAATTACCATTAAGACACATATGCAGGATCAAATCAGCAAAACCTAATAAGAAATATAACTTCATTAAACATATCCTTTCTAAACTTTCATCTTCATTTTTTTATAGACAACAAAACATGGGAAAATAGTTGAATTTGCTTGTTTCTCTCTATATTTGATGGTTTGTGGGTATTTTTTTTAGATGATAGAAGTAAATGTGGCTTAAAATGAGATAAATTTCATGTTTGGTAAGCATGCTGTCTTAATGAAAGACATGCTATTGTACATTTCAACACTCGGGGCTAAATTTCTATTATTTTTTATATCAACAGATATTCAGTAAACTCAATGCTACATCCTTTTCCTCTCAACACTGAGTTGGTCTGATATAATTTCTTCACTTAACTTTCCTTGCCAATTAATTCAAAAGAAAAGAAATCAAATAAGCATATAAACAATGATACTTTGAGAAGCTACGACCTATTTTTTCTCCCTGTTCATCTTATAACCTCAATATTTAGCACAGTCCTGGTACATAAGTTCTCAGCAAATGGTTGCTAAAAATATAAATTATTTTACATTTAAATCATAATTACATTACCATCTACCAAATTTCAGAGAGAAAGCCTATTGCTACAAGAAGAAAGCAATGTCATGTTTAGTTTAGGTGTTAGAAACTTTTAACCTCTGGTATAATTTCTGTCTTAACTCCTGGTCTAAACAATGTAAGGCTTAGCAGCATCTCTTTGCCATATGTATGCAACACTGGGATAGAGCTAAACAGCACAGAAGCCAAGGCATTCCAGGCCATCGATGCACTGTTGGTTTTCAGCAATGTTGATTCATAAGATTCACGGCATGAATCCTAGCCCCAAAGATAGTGCTTAGCCCGGTTTTACTAATCCATTCAACTCAATTCATATTAAAGTCACAAACTGAATTCAAGGGATCATTTTAATCCTGAAAGCAAATCAATATCTGAAATATGCAAAACACAGGAAAATATGAGCTTTATGTCTTCCTGTTTTCTCCAAACTATGCTCTAGTCCTTGAGCAATAGAGGCTGCCTACGTCAAGGGGGCCAATTTTGCTGATAAGGCACGTTTTAAAACCCCAGTTAAGAGGTTTAATCTTACCATTTGTCCATCTAAAATGTTAAATCAAACTTTGTAACTACAAAACCTCTACATCATCATCATTTCTTACTGATCATGTTTCCATTTCCTCTGGGTATAAAGTTTTATGGGGATGAACATTCCACTGTGTTAATTTTTTCATATTTGGGACATTACATTGATTTATATAGAACGAATTTAAACTGATGTCTGAGATTCTATGTATCTTTTTTCCAAATGATTATGAAAGATTATTCATCTTTCAAAGATACTTTTCAAGAAATTTTAGACTAATTTTTCTTTCCATAGAAAACAGGTACCCAATAGGAGCATATTTTTCCAAAGTCATAATCACTTACTATCTTGAAATAAAACGTACACTTCTACTTGAATCACATACTAATCGCATGAAAAGTATCTTTGAAAGATGAATAATCTTTTTACAGATAAAGCTGTATCTTTTAGTACAGCTCCTACGAATGTACTAACCAACGTTATCACTTAATAGCTTTTCTTAATACCTATATGAAGTAACTGATAAATGCTACAATTCATAGTATGGATTCTAATATTTTAAGGTTCAAAGAATTAAAGAGCGAGAGAGACTGCCTTATCAATTTTAAGAGCCGGAAATTTAAAGAACACAATTTCAATCTAGTCCTCACAGGACTGAAACCAAATTAAAATGCAAAGTATTCACAGCTTCCAATTCTGGAGACAATTTACATCTTCAATTTTCACCTACTTCTTAGACCTGCAAGGAAGACTGGCAAATAAAAAAACCTAGAAATGATTTTTTTCAATAGGCAGTATATAAATGTGATTTTTGCTTTTTAAATTTACTGTCTTCTTTTAACTTTTTGTAGTTATTTTAACTCTTTAAATTATAATTAAATATTTCATGTGCATGGCTAGAAAATTATATGCTTAAGGGGGGAAAAAAAGGACTTAGAATAAAAAGCAACCATCTCTTCCTCCAGCTCTGCTCTCCAGAGGCAATCACATTTAAGTTTAATTTTAGGGCTTTGGTAGGTTAATATGATTTTTCCACCTTGTTTTTGTTTTGTTTTGATTTGGTTTTTTTTTTAATCAATTTTGGATGTTGTTTATTGACTTTTTGCTGTGCAAAGTGAGGCTACGGAGAACCTAACCAAAACCCCTGTCTTTCTCATCTCCTCATGATATGCTTTCCTAACTCTTCACAGTCCACTTCTTATCAACTTTGTAAATTCAACCCTTATATTTAAATATTTATTTTTGTCAACTCTAAGAAAATTCTCAACACCCACATTTTTAAATGCAAAGATAGTTATACTCCCATTTTTCATTTCTTCTTCCAATTTTTAATTTTTCTCAGTGTGAATTTTACCTTTTCTTCTATATTATCACAGTTAGAAACAGTTTTTTTTTTTTTTTTTTTGATAATCACAGAAGAAATATCTGTTAAGTATTCTGTAATTAGTCCACAGGCTGATTCTATAAGTTAAACATGAGTGTTTGTTTATGTTATTATCACAATGCCTGTATTGTTTTTTGGGAGGTAAGTGGTGGATATTGATGCCTCAGTCCAATGTCAGATCACTGCTATTCAAAGGAGAATATTACTAGAGTTTGAATGGGATGTTTGGATATTTCTATTCTATCTGGTCTAATGTGCCACTTAAGTCCAATGTTTCCTTATTAATTTTGTGTCTGAATGACGCATCCATTAAGGTAAATGGGGTGTTAAAGTTCCCTACTATTGTGCTGCTTTCAATTTTCCCCTTTAAGCCAATTGATACTTGTTTTTGCACATTATCTTGAAGCTCCTCCATTGGTTTTATCTACATTTACAAATATTACGTTTTGTTGGACTGACTTCTTTATCATTACATAATGCCCCTGTCTTTTACTATAGATTTTTGGTTTAAAGTCTATTTTGTCTAATACGATAATGACCACTCCAGCATTCTTTATTGTCTGTTGCATGAAATATTTTCTCCACCCATTCACTTTGTTTGTCTGTGCCCTTACTGCGGAAGTGAGTCTCTTGCAGTCTCTTGCTGTTTTTTTATCCTTTCAGCCACTCTATGTCTTTTGATTGGCAAATTTAGTCCATTTACATTTAAAATAATCACTGATAGGTGTCATTTTGTAGTTTATGACTGCTCTCATGGTTCCTCTCTGTTCCTCTCTTTCTTTTCACTTGTGTTCTGGCAGTTTTCTTTAGTGTTACGTTTAGGTTCCTTTCTCATTTTCTCTTTTGTATTTACTGTTTTTTCTATTATATTGTGGTTCTCATAAAACTTAATAATAGCTGTCTTTTTAAAGTTGGCAGCAACTTAAATTTGAACATATTTCAAATCTTTATTTCACACCCTCCCCTTGACACATTTCATACTTTTGATGACACATTGTATTCCTTTAAGTTTACTTATCTAGGAAACTCTTGATCTCTTCTTTGATTCTCAATGATAACCTTAGGTAGAGAATTCTTGGTTAAGAGGAATTTTTTTTTTTCTTTTTTCCTTTTAGTATTTTGAATGTGTAATACCCCTCCATTCTGGCTTGTAAACTTTCTGCTGAAAAATCTGCTGATGGCTTTATGGAATTTACTTTGTAGGTAGCAAGTTGTTTCTCTTCCTGCTTATACAATTCTTTCTTCTTAACTTTTACTGTTTTAATTATAATGTGCTTTTGTGTATCACTAGGCCCATCCTATTTGGAACTTCCTGGACTTTCTAGATTTGGATGCCTATTTCATTCCTCAGATTAGGGAATTTTCTGCTACTCTTTCTTTGAATAACTTTTCTGGCCCTTTTTCTCTATTCTCCTTCTGGGACCCCATAATGAAAATGTTTTGCTGCTTGACATTGTCCCCAAAGTCCCTTAAGGAAACAACATTTTTTAAAAATGATTTACTCATTGAGCTGTTCTGTCTGGATGAGTTTCATTGCTTTGTCTTCAACTTCATTGACTCATTCTTACTCCTTATGTGTTCTGCTGTTGTTCCCACTAGGATATTTTTCATTTCAGTTATAACTTCTGTTTGATACTTTTCTTATGCTTTCTCCCTTTTTGGTGAAGTTCTCACTGTATTCATTCTTTTCCTGAGTTTAGTGAGCATGTCTATGACTATTATTTTGAACTTTTATCAGGTAGACAGCGTATGTTCATTTCACTTAGTCCTTTTCCTAAGATTCTGTCTTTTTCTTTCTATTGGAATATGTTTCTGTAACTTTGCCTAATTTTCTATATTGTTTCTATGTATTGGTAAATCAGCTATTTCTCCAAGTCTGGAAGGAGTGGCCTTACTTAGTATATGCCCTCTGGGGTTCAAAAGCACAGTCTCACCTGGTCACCAGAGCCAGGCACTTAGTGATGTCCCCTATTTGAGCTGCATGTGCCCTACTGTTGTTGCAGAACCACAGCTGCTGCTGAAACATTCTAGTGGATAGGACTGGTCATTGGACCAGCTATGGGGCATGGCCATAGCTGTACTGGTTGGTGGGGCTGGGACCCAGACCAGCTATGGGCTGAGCCACAGCTACTGCAAGGCACTGGTTGACAGGGCTATTGCTTGGCCAGTGTGAGTTCTAGCCAAGGCACAGGGACAGGTGGGGGTCAGTGGGATGCACCCATTGGCACTAACAGGTTAGAGGGGTTAGAGGAAGAATTTCAAAATGGCATCCACCAGCACTGACACTAACAAGGTAGCCTGAGATTGCAAAATTGCTCCTGCCCATGTCTCAGTCCCATGTAGTATCCTGACTGCTTTCTACCTCTCTAGAAGATGCCTCAAGTTTAGAAAGTGGGACTCCTTCCCCTATAGTTCATGTCCTTTTTAATCTGTTTTGTTTTTCCCTGGGTAAGAGGTCCCCTCTGCCTCTCCTACCCCTCTCAATGCTGTCCTTTCACCCTCTGTTGTGGAGTCTCTGTTCATTCAGTTTTCAGGTCCCTTTCCAAGGGAATTATTCCATACATAATTGTCAATTCATTGTTTCCACTGGAGAAGGATGAGTTCAGGATTTCCCTGCACAGTCATCTTGAACTCGTTTAGATTCTGAGTCCCTTACTTTTCTGCAAGGCAAAGCAGTTCCATACTCAGTTCTCATCTCCTCTGCATAGACACTGGTGCATTTTTATTTCACCCTACATCTTCAGTTACCACTTTCCATCATTTTCTGCCTTCTAGAAATTTCTTAAGTTTCTTCTCCACTGATTCTTGTACCATTCTCTTTGCTTTCAGTCTTTTTCTCCATGTTTTACCCCCTTATTATCATTTTAATGAGATCTTGCAAAATAAAGGAGACAAAAACATCATCTTAAGTCAGTTACTTTTTATATTTTATCTATTTTTGCTATTTATATTCTGTCCAACAAAGGAATTTATTATTCATGCTAAGGAAGATGTTACATATTTTATTTTGTGGTGTTTTTTGGTGGGGAGGGGGTGTTTTGCTGCTTATTTCAATATACTTGAAATTTGCATGCACTTACCGTCTGTGAATTTAAAAAATATCTATGCAAGCCATAATTAAAGATCATATTGCTTTCACTTGTTTTGTACATTCAGAAAATATATTCAACGTATATTCATTCAGAATACATTTACTTTTTTCTAGTTCGAATTGATACTATTTTACTCATATAGTCTTCATGTGTTTGTACGAAGTTGAGCTAATATAGTCTTAATAGGTTTAACCTCAAATCTTGCTATTAAACATAGATAATGCCACAAAGTCTTCCAATTTGCTCAGTATATCAGGTCTGAGGAATTATAATGTAATCTACTTATATAAAATATAAAGATGCTATCACATCTAGCTTCTTCATAAAGGAAGAAAAAATATATTCAGTTGACATTTCACAAAAAGCTGGAGATTGCTAAATGTGTAGTTATCACTGAAGTACTAGCACAAAAAAATAATGATATGATTCATCATCTTCTAATACTGCACAGCTCAGTATTCTGCCAGTTACAAATTATTCTTAAGAGGAATATATACAGAGAAAAATGAGCCAAAATAAGACCTAAGCTACAATTAGTTTTGTCCTTATTTTTCTTACAGGAATCTGTACTTTCCCTTCCCAAAAACCAACAAGAACTACATCGAAATGTATCAATTCTAAGGATAGGCACAGGAGGATCTAAGAAACATCTGCCATAAAGAACAAAAAAAATTTTTTTTTTTTTTTTTTTTTGCCATTTCTTGGGCCGCTCCCGTGGCATATGGAGATTCCCAGGCTAGGGGTCCAATCAGAGCTGTAGCCACCGGCCAACGCGGGATCCGAGACGCGTCTGCAACCTACAACACAGCTCACGGCAACGCCAGATCATTAACCCACTGAGCAAGGGCAGGGACCGAACCCGCAACCTCATGGTTCCTAGTTGGATTCGTTAACCACTGTGCCACAATGGGAACTCCCAAAAATTTTTAAGTTACAAAAGAAAAGAACAGAAAGAAAAGAGTGTAAATGGACAGAAAATAATGTTTCTTTGCTGAAACTAAATTCAACATTTATGGGCACTCATATTGCCTTTTAAAATGATAAATCACTTTTAAATTTTGTTATCAAATCTCACAAAATGCCTAGATTTCTTCTTGGTTTAGACTTTGGCACTTATGAAGTCCCAAGCTTTTCCTGTGATCTTATTCATAGCTAGAGTGATAAGAAGTGTAATGTTTCAAGAAAATTATTAATTTTTCATCAGGTATTACATCAACTGATACTCCACCTCTTTTACTGCATGGTCTATAGGCTCTGAGGGCGTGTGTTTGGGGGATTTTCCTTGCACCTTTAGGGCTGTTCTTTCAGGCCAGCTACCTGCACAAAGAATTTACCCTTCAAAACTCTACCTCTTTCAGGTAGACTGTGATTACAATTTTCTTATTATATCCCACAAACATAGCTTTCACAGAAGCTGCTCTTTACCAATACAAACTGAAAATTGGCTTATAAAGTTCTCTCTTGCTTGCACAAGTGGTCTAACGTCTCAAAGCATGAGGGAGGGTCAGGTGAGGAGGAGCTGATGATCAGGTAAACAGGCCCAAGGACAATTTAATTTTTCTGACTTCTTTACTTAGAAGCAGCTGCTGAATTGGTATAATGACAATGCCTTTCCTCATTTATTTCCTTCCAGATTGTACATTTTTAAATGCCACACTTTAGAGCACTGAAAAAGCAACTACTCATGGTTCGAATTACAGTTAAATGCATAGCACCCAACATAAATGATCATTTGTTCAGAATACGTGATATTACTTCTATTTGCCTTGTTTTAGGATCCCTTTCTTTGCTCTTGGGGTGTGTGTATTGGAATCATTGACCATCTTCACCCAACATGTCTATGTTATTCTGATTTCAGCATGTGGCAAACTGATGAAAATCACAGGGCCAATTACAGTCAAGACATCTGGAACCCGATTTGGCGCTTGGATGACAGATCCCTTAGCATCTGAAAAAAATAACAGAGTATGTTGCTTCCTCGAATGCCTTTGCTTAGAACTGTGTCTTATTTACACTTTTTGTCTACTAGACTATTGTTTTTCACTTTCTGGGATATTGGTTTCAACTTAAGAAGTATTACAATGTTTGGAAATATTTTCAGTTTGATAATATTAGCACTCTTACGGCCATATGGCAAACCTATTTTAGTAAAATGTTCTCTCCTATAAGTCATCAGTATAGTCAGCCTAATTTGTATTGGTTTTAGTCCTGTTTTATACTTGAAAGGGGCTAGATACAAGTACACAAAATTCACTGTATACTCCTAAAATTTGCTCCTTAATGTGAAAAACAAAACAAAACCAAACACTAAATAAGCAAAAACTCAGGAGCTAACAAATTCACTAAACAAGCTACAGTATCCCTAGGATCTGGGTAACTTTAAAGAAAACAGCACTGAAATTTTGGGGGCGTATTTGGCAATGGCTGTATTATAAATCAGTATACTAGAAGCTTACCATGGCTCTATGCCTGTTCTATTACAGAACTCAGAATACAAGCAAGCTTAGTAGCTAAATTAGTAAAATTATTTCATTAAAAGGTAATTGTACCTACAAATTAATCCAATGGCCAAGTATTACTGGAAGGTTCTATGGTATCCAAGAAGGAAAATTAAGTTGTATCCATAAAATTAGACCATATATTTTTCACAGAAAGGGATGGAGTAATTAAAGGTTCGAAAGGTGATGGTTTTTGCAGTTGTCACTGACTGATCAGGTAGATTAACAAAGTGATGTGACTTGCATTGATGTTCAGTGATACGCACTGAATGGTCAAAAAATTTTAAAACTTCAAAAAATAAAGGGCAAAATGCGAATCGAGTTCAAGGCAGTAAATTTAGTTGTTTCCTTTCCACATAGACCATGCCAATATTTTTGCAAAAGCCTGCAGTACAATCACATTGCAGCAGGTAAGTGGTAAGAGAATCTTCCAGAGCCTAAGAATGACAATGTTAATATGTGCTGACTTTCACTGTCTTTATTTTGGAATTCTCAAAAAAAGTCCAGAATTTAATCACTTCAATTTTTTCTTCTTTCCAGGTCTGGTACATGGACAGTTATACTAATAATAAAATTGTCCGTGAGTACAAATCCATTGCAGACTTTGTCAGTGGAGCTGAATCCAGGACATACAACCTCCCTTTCAAATGGGCAGGAACTAACCATGTTGTCTACAATGGCTCGCTCTATTTTAACAAGTATCAGAGTAACATTATCATCAAATACAGCTTTGATATGGGGAGAGTGCTTGCACAGCGAAGCCTGGAGTATGCTGGTTTTCACAACGTTTACCCTTACACATGGGGTGGGTTCTCTGATATCGACCTAATGGCTGATGAAATCGGGTTGTGGGCTGTGTATGCAACCAACCAGAATGCAGGCAATATTGTCATCAGCCAACTTAACCAAGATACCTTGGAGGTGATGAAGAGCTGGAGCACTGGCTATCCCAAGAGAAGTGCAGGCGAATCTTTCATGATCTGTGGCACACTGTACGTCACCAACTCCCACTTAACTGGAGCAAAGGTGTATTATTCCTATTCCACCAAAACCTCCACATATGAGTACACAGACATTCCTTTTCATAACCAATACTTTCACATATCCATGCTTGACTACAATGCAAGAGATAGAGCTCTTTATGCCTGGAACAATGGTCACCAGGTCCTGTTCAATGTTACCCTTTTCCACATCATTAAGACTGAGGATGACACATAAGCAAATGTAATTTATTTTCACTGACACAAAGGGTGTCATTGTGATAAACTCTGTAGGACCCCTTCTGTTTTCTCTTTATTGTAACTTTCATCATTTCTCCAAAGCATTTTTTACTATAAAGTTGGTGTTTCAAAAAACAGCTAAGTCTGTATAAATTAACCTGTTGGAAACATATCTTAACTCCTAAATTTACAAGGCCTATCATGTCCTTGTCATGAAAAGCACTAAAAAAAGCTTAAGTGGCTAAAGTCATAGTTTTACAAAAGATTAATGATCTGCCTTATATTAGAGTCAGAGACTAATGGTGGCTTAAATGCATGAATGTCTTTTTTTTTTTTTTAACTCTTGTCATTTTTTTACTGTTTTTTGCTCCACATCAGGAAATATTTTGGTAGGAATAAGGAAAAAAAAAAAAAGCACTTTCCCCATTTATTCCTAAAAAATATTTAAGGATCTTATTTATATGAGAAAATAATATTAATCATTTTGCTGTTATACAATTCTCCAATGCGGTGCTGTACAGTCATTTTTAAATCTCTTGCTAACATTTTATTGGCAATATGTATTTCTACCATTGTAACCACCATTGTGCAATTGTATCTCTTCACTTCTGTGAAAGTTAATATTTTTTATAAAACACACTGAGGTATCATCATCTCAGTAATCACTATAGGTAAACTTTCAAATGTGGTCAGAGGGAAGTATCTTTTCAGCTTACCCCTTTACATAAACATTACAAACTAAAAAGAAAATCAAACTAGATCCCTTAACATAGAGTCTTTATTTTATCCCAAGTTTACTGGACCACTGACACAGAATCCTAAAACTGATTAGGGAAGGATGTTATTCTGTTCACCCCACTGAAAGCAACCTGTACAGCTGATTGCAAAGATGCAGCTGAGTCACAAAAAATGGAGCTAAAAAAAGACTCCATTTATTATACAATCAAATTTTGTTCTTTACAATTAGACATATTAATATTTAACTTTATTTTACACACAACTGGCAATAATGTAACTCCTTGTGTCAAGACTCTAAAGTACATGAAATATATATGAAAACTCTTAAAAATTTCTACAATATCATCTAGACTTATAAACTCTGGAGAGCTACTGGCAAGACTTGTGCAAAAGAAAATTGTGGGAAAATCTGGGAGTTGTCTGTGTTGTTTAAATGTATAAATCATAAACTCAGAAAACATGGTAAGATGGCAACCGCTTGTTATTCTGACTCATGGTATGAAGAAATAGCATAACCAAAAAATAAAGCTTTAATAATATTTTATTTAATAACTCCAAAAACATATAACCAATACATATTAAATGTGAGTTTAGACCTACTTTCCACACATTAAAAACACAGTTTTATGGAAACGAGTGTGGGCTAGTTTTAAAATTGAAAAAGTATACTCTATAATAAATAGTATGTAACTTAAATTGTTGTAAATGTTTAGTTCCACGCATACACAACATCATCGTTTCCTTTGTGAAGTAAGGATATAATAATTCAGATAAAGCATTATGTAAAGAAATAATACTTCAGAGTAATTCATTTCAAATGTCACGAGTAAAACACCATTCTCAAATATCTCACTGTCAAAACTGTAGGATGAAACAACTCAACCTTGAAGTTGTTAAAATTTAACAAGATTTCTTTTTTGCCTACAAAAAGTTAGCATGATTTCATGACCACTCTGGGTCCTTTTGCAATGTTGTCTTCTCCTTTAAACATTTATAGAAGTTCTCTGCTTTTGAGAGTGAGAAAATTTAGGGGACTCACTTCTTGTACACACAACATAAAAATAATCAGCTCTTGTACATCAAGAGTTTGTATGAAGAAAGAATGTCGATTGCAGAAATGAATGAATGTTCCGCAGATGGCCTCTAGTGGATATCTGGGTCTTCATTACTTGTTTTGTCTTTTGTTTTTTGTTTTAAATAATGTAATATGATATCACGTGAATTCAGAACCTGGATGGTCACAGCTTTTTGTGAAATGTGAAGCTTGTAAACACTTTCTTGCTTTCTGTGTAAGGTTTCATCACCATATCCAGTTTATAGTGTATGTGCTGCTAAAGCAAGCACAGATTTTATTAATGTCACTAGAAGTGGGGGCAATATGAGTTTAAAAATGGGATACGCATTAAACACTTAGTTTAAAAGCATTTTTCTTAATAAACTATTCAGTTTGTGCCTGAAATGAATAACTTACTCTAATCACTGTTTTTTTTAATCTCCAACAAATAAAATAAATTTTATGAGGTAATAATGACTATTTTAAAATAATATATGTAACACAATCGGTAAAGAAATCCAAGCTCAGAAAGTTTTAATTCTTTTTTTTTTTTTGTCTTTTTGCTATTTCTTGGGCCGCTCTCGCGGCATATGGAGGTTCCCAGGCTAGGGGTCTAATCGGAGCTGCAGCCACCGGCCTACGCCAGAGCCACAGCAATGCAGGATCTGACCCGCGTCTGCAACCTACACCACAGCTCACGGCAACACTAGATCCTTAACCCACTGAGCAAGGGCAGGGACCGAACCTGCAACCTCATGGTTCCTAGTCGGATTCGTTAACCACTGCGCCACCACGGGAACTCCAGAAAGTTTTAATTCTAAGTGAACTGTGTAGCTGGTATTTTTTTTTTTAATTAATCAGATCGCTAACAAGCCTCCTATCACTTAAATAATAATGCGAACATGGTCAGATTGTGTGACGTGTATTTGCGGCACTTCAGTCTTAATACTTATTATTTGCACCTGCACTTATGAGTTCAGAAAATGACAGTATGTTTATTACCAATATGCAGAGATAAAAAAGAAAATAATGGCAAGTACCTATATGCAACATTCCATATAGTGATAAGATTGTGGTAAGATTTACCATGAACTCAGAATCTCTAGTTCCTATCAACACACTCTATTTCATTTCTGTAATCCATAGTGTTCTCTCTGATGACAACTTTTTTTCATGAAATTGATTCTTAGTCATAACAAGAAAATGGTCCTTATACCTGAAAATCCCTACCAAACTTAAAAATACAAATTTTTCAAACAGAAGAATTCTTTTTAAGTAATATAAAATTATATTATTTATAATTTATAATATATAACAATATTATATATTATAATTTATAACATTAAATATACAATTGTACTTATGGTCAGCAATAAACGAAACCAGTTATTTTTCTACGGTAAATTTTACAAGTAATAATCTCTTAGCTTCATTGTCCTTAAATAGCAGATTTAAAAAAAAACTTATCTAGTGTCCTTAGCACTCCGGATTACTAAATTGTTTCTGCAAATGCTAAATATTCTAAATACGATTGATAGCAAAATTTAAAAAATCAAACTCTTTAGCTATTTTTCTATCAAATAATGACTTCAATTGATGGCAAGCTCTTGAATAAAGAATAGAAAGCTGTTTATTTTTAAATATCAGAAAGAAATCATCCCCAAACTGAATTTACCAGGCTGACTTTTCTGAATCATATCTTAAAGGCACATGATATAGTTTATCCCTTTTTCATCAGGTTTAGAATTTTAATCCTGTTTGGAGCCTCCCTTTTCTCCAAAATGTCAAACTAGTTGGCAGAAAACATATCCTCTATGAAGCTCGGTTCATTAACTGCCAAATAAGTTTTACAAGTATAAATTATTACTGAACATGACTTGAAAATAATACAAGAAGATGGAAAGGTGTCGAAAGCACAGAGTACCTTTCACAACTATAACCACATTAAAACATTCACAGTTAAAGATGCAAAACAACATGGTTAATAAGGAGAACTTGGCGGGAATATTTCAGTGCTGCAAGAAATCTGCCAGTAAACCACACACACACACACACACACACACACACACACACGCAGTTCAGTACCAAGTTGTAGCCCTACCAATGCTACCGTCTTCCCAGAAAAGCTTGCACACATTTTTTTTAAATAATTACGTCATTGCCATAATATATCACTCTCTGCCATAATTCAGATTTGGAAATATCATGTATCATGCAGACATTTTCAGAAAATAACTATGACAAAAGTCTTTAAAATGGAGCAAAAAATGAGCTGATAAAAAGCAGCATGAGCCATTTTAAGTATGTTGTAGAAATGTATCCTAATGCTGATCTTGGTAGTACATATCCAGCCAGCTCTTTGCCTACATCATTCTTGCCTTCACGTGAATTCATATATGTTACCAAGGGGCAGTTTATGGGCTTTCCAACTAGATAATACTGTATTATTTATTCATTTATTTTAAAAATCCCTAAACAAAACTGTGTCGGATAATTTATAGATGCTAGAGATATAGCTGTTAGCATATTTATAAAATCTTCAGGCACTTATGTTCCAGTAAGAACAGGCTGCAACAGAAATGTTGATGAGAAATAAGTTTGGGCTATACTAATTGCTGTAAAGGAAATAAATGAGCCTATCTCATAAAGTGTGACTGGATGTTTGCTAAGGGCAGGATTGGGTAGATGATGTTTAGGTGGGACAGTCAAGGTAAATTCAGTCATCCTCTGGGCCACACAAAAAATTTACCTCTTCCTTTCTGTTCCTAGAAATCCACGGATCAAATATTTAACATTTCCCTACTACTAAATTTTTTTTTTAACTTGGAGTTCAAGGATGTGCTCCTGGGCATGACTGAACTCCATGAAAAAACATGCTAAAATTAGTGATTATATGTGCTGATACATTCTTTCTGTGGGGGACTTACAGCTTTCACCACATTCTCAAAGAAAGCCATGACCCAAAAGATCCCCACTCTGTCAATATAATTTTAATCCCAAATTTATTAAGCATCTATATGACAAACACTGAGTGTCTGTCCTCCGTCTTGCAATCCTCAAGAATTTGGCTTGTTTCAGACAGGAAAGAAATTAACATCCTGGCATTATCAGTAATTTTTTTTTTTTCCTCCATGAGAACTCAAGATTAAGTTGTTCCTTAAAATGAAACAAAACAAACCAAACCAAGAAAAACTCTAAAGGGACTTTTAAATTTTTGGACCAAATACAATCCAATTATTTTACGTGATCTAACCTTTAGAGCACACTCTTACCAGATCTGGTGGCCAAAGCCTCTACTATGAGGCCTGTCCTACATCTATTTGAGTATGGAGAACATTCTCATAATTCTAATGCAGCCTTTTGGCAGCACTATTAGAATCTGAATGAAAGTGAGCAGATATGGTGTGTTCCATCAAATATAACTGCAAACTCCTCTTCTGAAACTAGTTACCACAGCAACACACATACAGCACAATGAAAGATTACAACACTTGCCTTGGTTTAAAAGTCATTGCAGTTGATATGCATGTAATCTACAGTTACAGAAAAATGATTTTTATTAAAAAAAAAACTCCAGCCACATTTATATAGTCATGCTGAGTAGAGAATTGAGACTGCTTCCATCAGAGAGATTTTGTTTGATTTTTTAAGAAGATATCCATTAGCTCCCACTCCAATATGAGCCAAAAATAATAAAAATAAATATTCTCATTCTCTCTGCTATGTTTTCATTAAACTCCACTAGAAACTGCTCTTGGAAGCTGTAGTATGCATTGAAAAAGAAGCTGAACATGTCTCTATATGAGTAATGAGTTCTTATACTCAAATGACATTCTTGCCCTTCAAGTAAAGCCTGGCCCAGCAAGTGGTTAAAGTGCATAATTTATCTATGATTAGCTTTTCTTGACATTCTTCCTTGGAAAACGTGCACTTAGCAAATATAACCCAAATAACTCTGCCCATTGTACATTGTTTTCTATTTGTCAAGGCTATTCCATTTCTAGTCTTTCGCGTAATGCCTTACAACATCCTTGTGGACGAGGGAGGGCAAAACATATCTGTTCTATATCACAAATGAGTAAACAAAACATTTATGTTTCAATGTATCTCTCCATACATATTCCACAGGCAGTATGTTCCAAACTAAAATCCTTCTCTCTCCTCCACCTACCACCCTAATCTATTTTTCCTCCCTACTCCAGTTAACAAAAATATCATTCTCTCCATAGCCTTGCTTTGTACCATATATTTGGCTCTTTAAATGCACCTGTCCCTTCTGTTATCAGATTTCGATGACAAATAAGATCTAATGACATCTAAAATTTAAGTCTGTTATTCCAGATACGTGCTCTCAACCATTACCTTCCAATTTGTTTGGTTCACTCACTGCTTCCTGCTCTATTCAATCAACTCTCTAATCTCCATCCCAGAAAGAGATGCCCTGTTTAAAAATACATCTTTTGTTAAGTGACCTCTGATTCTCTCCTATATAATCAGTTTTACCTTTTGCTTTGGCCAAAGGCCACTTTCATCAGCTATGGCTCTATACAATACTCCCCAAGCAAGCAAGCTCCTCACTTAACAAGTCAGGTTAAAGGGTGGTTTTATACTTCCCCTCATAACTCACCTCTCTTTCATTAACTTCCTATTCATCATTCAAAATTCACTTAAAGGGTTCTCCAGTGGCACAATAGGTTAAGGATCTGGCATTGTCACTGCTGTGGTATGGGTTTGATCCCTGGCATGGGAACTTCTTCATGCCGTGGGTGTAGTCAAAACAAAAACCAAAATTCACTTAAAATATCACCTTATTTCTGAAGCCTATAAAAAGTCATTCTCCCAGAGTACTGATCTTACATTAACAAAATTATCATATCACATTGTATTTACTTGTTTCTTCCAAGTTCATGTGGACTCCTCAAAAGCAGGGACAATGAGTTATATTCCTTATATTTCCTGGCACAGTGTCTGATACAGAATAATCCAACAGTAAACACTAATAACCAAAGAAGTATATGAGTGAATGATAAGGTAACCACCTTCTCATATCTAAAAATATTTAAAACGTTGTTCCATTCTTAGACCAGGCTGAGAAACTAACTTTTCCAAATTTACTCTACTGAAAATAAATTTCCACTTCTGACTAAGGTCAGATTCTAAATATAAGAAGTATAAAGAATATAAAACCGGGCTTAATTTATTCTCTTGGGTAAAGCGATCTCTTTGTAAGAGAGTAAATTTTCTTTCAGGATTATTTAAAGTAAATATTATTTCTACAGCTATCATAGTTACCTGCATTATTTCTCTATTAAACACTCATTTTTTGAATGGAAAAAAGCATTTAAATTTCTTTACCCACTCAACTTTTGGTTCCCTATTTCACCTTTTTTTCTCCTGTAAGTAAAGACTTCTCTTAGAAATGTACTTTGTCAGGGCAGAACAACCAGGGTTTTATCAACAAGGCATGTACTACCGGGTCAGAGAAAAGTGAAGGAGCTATCATTCCCCTCTCCTGTGTTACTGCTTCCTTATTCTGTGTTTCCAGAACGCTGGCGTTTATTAACTGTCAATCATTCCAACTGAATGCCCCTTCTAAGCGGTATTAGGGAAGACCAGTTCTTCCTATAGCACAAGCCACTCTTCCAGAAGGTAGAATATTTGTTCTAAAATTAGATCTAACTGTATGTCTTCCAGCAAGTCTGTGGGTTTCTGTAAATAAAAGCACTGGGCTCTATTTTCAAACTCTTCCATTTAGAGCTTGAGGTTTCTAAAGGGATCCCTTTCAGTCTACCACAGAGGGACAGAGGAACTTAACTGAGGTGGGACAATGGACCACAAACTCTCCACCACTCACCACCTCCAATAAAAGCAACCTCTCTCTTACCTACTTCTGTTAAAAACGCTTCTATGGTAAGTTTTTACTGTCAGAAAACATTTGTTTTATAGTTTAAAAACCACTTACCTAGATGGTCCCCAAGGTTTCTTTCAACTAATCCCTTATTCTAAAAGATCAATAAAGACTGTGAGGAACTGGGACTTGGATGCTTGTGTATCTCAGACTGAAAGGAAAAGTATCCACAGGGAAAGAAGAGATACAAGTCAAAGTATAGTCATGCAGTCTTTCGAAAGTTTTCAAGTAGTTTTTACAGAGTTATGGTAAAACTAAGACAAACACGACATACTGCTCTCTATTACTTGACTAAAACGTGCTTCCTAACTAGGGATGTCCCCTCCCCCAATAAAACAGCTCAAAACCCACGGTTCTTCCCTCTTTGCACTTCTTTTAAGAACTCATCCTCTCACATGGCTTCAATTACTACTGAACATTTTCCAAATCTGGCATGTCTCCAAGTTCAGAATTTCTGTCAATCTAAGTGGTACCTAACATGGAAACGCTTCCTCAATACAAAGGTGGTATATCTGTAAGTGAACTGATCTTTCTTCTTTGAGCGTCCTTGGGGAATAAAGTCTAATCTTCTTTCACGATGCAGATAACCCTCCATTATCCTCAACAAATCAATGCCTTGCTTTCACTCCTCATCTTTTCCCCCCGCTATTCCTTCTACGTATAGCACTATCTGTAGTATATTTCTTATCTGGTTAAGCCATACCTGTGTTTCAAAGATGAGCTGAGATTTTGCTTCTTCTAAGAAGTTTTCCTAACTATTCCCCCAGCGGTGCTATCTGCCCCCTCTTTGTGGCGTCATATTACCTGGTGCCTTCCTCAATCACAGCCCTTTTACTACAAATAAGTACCTGTTTACTTGTCTGCCTCCAATGCCAACTACGAGTCTCCTGGGGTCACTATATTAGCATAGTATCCCATGGCATAATCTCTCTATATGTGGCTGGCTTGAGCTAAACCATTATATTTCATCAATAATATCACTACTCTTCTAGACATATTTAACTCTCCTATCACCTTCATTCTTCATGTCCAAACTCTCACAAAAATACAAAAATGAGTAGTTTTTTCTTTCAAAAGATTTATCTTCCATCTTAATGACTCACCCCAAGGCCACAAGTAATACAAGGTCTCACCATCTTCCACCTACAAAACATACTACAAACGCTGCTGGCAGGTATCTCTGTCTCCAGTCACTCCTCACAAAATTGAACCTGCATTCTTCCATCAGGTTCACCACAATAAAGCGTTATGACACTACCTGTTCACTAACAAATCATTGCTTTCTGCTTGCCATGACATCAATTTTAGACTGCTCTGACTAAATCCACCTGTCATTTACAACTTCATTTTTTCTTATTACCCAATATACTTCCTCTGGTCCAATCATGAAGTCCACATGCATAATAGAAGCCTTCTTTCCTCTAAGCTTATATCTACATTCTGGATGTTTTCTATTCCTCTCTTGTTATCAAAATCTTTCCTATGCCTTTTGGCCAAATATAAAGCTCACTTAGTCTAAATACTTCCATACAGAACATCAACACTAAAATGTAAAGACAAATAGGAGTCAGACACATTCACAAGGAAACATGGGTTTTCATCTCTGCAGGAATATACGGTGATGTGGTAAAGTGATTTTCAGGGAGGAAATGGTTCACACATTTATAACAAATACACATTAATAATAAGGACAAACCTTGTCCTTGACCCTAGAGTCTAATTAATTACTTTCCCAAATGTGTGTGAGCTGTTTTCTTCGACAAATCTCTCTCAGAAGTTGACTAATGATGCTATAAAATCTGCTCAAACTCCATATTTGAACCAACATATCACTGCAACTCATATTGTTTATGCTGCTCTGGAGAAATAATGCAATTTCTAGTGGTTCTAAGAAACAGAACCTCCTCTAATGAACCCCCAAAGGAAACTGGAGTATTTATAAAGAATAAACAAGTCTGGACAACACTGACATTCCTTGCTGGGGCCCTTAACCTTCCTGTGGCTTTCTTTAGGCTGATTTTGCAATGTCTTCTATCTAATGAAAGCTTCTTGAAATGCTACTTTTTTTTCATTACACTAAAACAAGGGAGGCCAGTTAGGATCAGAATGGGTAATAAACAAAGGAAGGAAGGAAATTGGGCAATGAGAGAAACTAAGAAAAAGTTCAGTAAGAAAACAATAAGTTTATTCTCAATTGAGACAATCCATTCCTTTATTGAGCAAATATTTACGGTCTATGAAATACTACATGTACCTATTAAATAAGCTAGGTACTAGTTACTGTGGACACTGAAGTTAATTAAAGGCAGACTTAGAGACCACTTTTATGAACTTTATAGTCCAGAGTACTTGAATAAGTGTGCCGTGAATTTTATAAGAACAGGAGATAGACATTGACTGCTTTGTTAAATGCTTCTTAATCAAATGCAGCGGCAAGATTCAAGTTCATGTCATTGGATCTGCTTATTTTCTCTACTTTTCATAGAAGAATGCCAAACCACAAGTAAGGAAGGTCTGTCACGTCAGGGCTCACAGTTATCATACTCATGTTTTTACTTGCAGTGCCTAAATTAGTGCCAAGAATACAGTAGTATCCCAAAAAATAACATGTGAATGAATGAATGAAGCAATCAAGTGGTGACAATCAACAAGTATCTCAGTCAGAATTCCAGACTGTACATCTTAACGTTTGATGCATTTTAATTGCTTATTTCCTCATTAAGCTTTTGAATTGCTTTGGACTTTATAATATTTATATTCATACCAGGATTAAAGACTTGTTTGTTGAAATACAGTGATTAGCTGATTAAGAGAAATTCCAAGTCTTGAGTCTGCAATAACACAAGCCAAATAACTCTGTTTTTTACCTGTCAAGAGGTAACAGTGGAACAATATGCCTATTATGGATTTTCTAGGAGTTCCTGTTGTGGCTCAGTAGGTTAGGAATCGAACTAGTATCCATGATGATGTAGGTTCGAGCCCTGGTCTTGGGTTAAGGATCTAGTGCTGCCACAAGCTATGCTGTAGGTCACAGATGTGGCTTGGATCTGGCATTGCTGTGGCTGTGGTGTAGGCCAGTAGCTACAACTTCAATTCAACCCCTAGCCTGGGAGCTTCCATATGCCATGGGTGCAGCCCTAAAAAGACCAAAAAAAAAAAAAAAAATTATTTATATAGCTATTACTACTACTAATCATAATAATAATGCTAAACTAACAACAGTAGAGAAAATTAATTGATAGTATCTGTTTTCACTCCAGTGGTCAGTCTTTTTTTTTTTTAATCAGATAACAAAGACAAATATTTTGAAATTTAGAGTTAAATTCTTATCTCTTCCTTTATTCATACCTGTGGAGCGATAAACAAACAAGCTATTGAGAGAGAAATTTGTTTTCTAATAAAAACTAAGATGTTCTCATTATATTTTCCTTTGTCAGAAGTTTAGTGTTCCACTTTTATAGCTAGTCTCTTTAGCCCTTCTGTTCTTACAGCTCAAAGGCAATTGGAAATTCCTTATTTTTCCCTAAGAGAGAGAGATTCACAATATAAAGTCAGCATTTCTCTAAAAATCATCAACATCTGTTGTAGTCATAAGGAACTTGCCTGTAGAGTTTCCCCAGAACATCCTGCAGAGCTTGCCCACACCCACTGCTTCAGCCAGAAAAATAAAATAAATGCCTTGTGAGAGTGATGTAATGGTCTAAGGAAACAGAATACAGTTAAAGTAAAGAAGGCATAAAGTTTTCAGAGCTATATATTACACAGGCATTGATTCTGATTACATTAGATTACTGGGCCATTTGCTGATATTCCATTTCTGTGTAAGTTCTGACTCCCCTAAATGCCACAGAAGTACTAAACTACAAAAAGAGTTTAAGGGGGAAAAAAATTAAGTTCCAAAATGTTATCTTTACATATATATGCTATGGTTAGTTTAGTCTGACTTAACTGAATTCTTACATAAAACCACATAGAGTCTTCAGTTCATGTTGACATGGTAGATTTTCTCTTCTGTAACATAGACCCTCAGCAGATATTCAAATGGTTAGACTGCAGAATTTCATCTTCAGAAGAATCATGCTGAGTTTTAGACCCTAGTAGAGACCTTCTTCTGCCTTTCCTGTCATTATCAGGAAGGGTGTTTCAAGATAACTTCACCTTTATTGAATGCCCTCTATCTAGTACTGAATCGTTTCATCAAAGCCTAAGGTATTCACCTGTATGAGTTATAGGTTTCCTAAGATACATTTGTTCAACTTGAATACAGGTGTCCTAAGCATAAGAGATGACCATGAAACAAGAATTCACAATTCTTTATAAGGCATATTGATAAACGCTATTTAAAAAAATACAGATATACACACAATAAGGCTGATATTCTGGTTATCTATCCAAAAAATGAGAAATAAAGCAAACAAAAAATGTAATCTGGATCATGCTTTATACTCATCACTTTATACCCATTGGCAAGAGCCAAAAGGGGGCCCTTGACTACTAAGAATAAACTTTTTCCCTGCATTATCCTCCTTGGATCTAATGAGAAGAGTGAGAACTCTGCATGCCTCTGGCAAAAACTCCCACCTCCCCATCCTTACTGTCCAGTGATGACCCTGCAGTCATCAAGTGTGACCTCTTTATGGTCCCAGACACCTAGGACTATAGGTCACTCTGGCATTAAACATCTACTTTCAGACTTCACACTTACACTCAGAGCTCTAGAACTCAAAATCTGTCATAAAGCAAAGTCCCCTGCCTTTCTAACCTCTGCTCTCAATGTTCCCTTCACCTTGATCAAACTCCAACATGCCTATGACACTAGTTTTTAAACTGCACTCAGTTTCTTGGAGAGATGTTTGTTGGGTTTCCATTTGATTTTTCATTCAGTTCTCTGGGATCCAACCTCAAAGATCCAGAGTTAGCTAGTTTGAAATGGGGCCCTGCAACAGTATTGTTTTTAAAGTTTATGAGGAGATTCTAGTCCACAATCAGTGCTAAAAAATCTGTTCAATAATAGAACAAATTCTAAAAAAAAAAAAAACCTGATTCTCTCTGAAGGACATGACTATTTCCTCTCCTAGTGGTCCTCAAACACCTGAGTGTGTGAGTGTGGAGGTCAGTTTGGGTGCTCTCTGCTCTTCATTGCAACTTATTGTTCATTCATCCTAATGGTACCACAACTTAATTTTGAACATCTTGTCACCAGGTTTCACCACTTGCTACAACTCTTTGTAGAATCATCTATAGACCCTCAGGTCTCACTGTTATTTTTCAAAATGTTGCATCCTGGCTCATCATCATTCTAACACTACTAGTACAGATTATCTTCTAATCTGAAGCCCCTCTTTCTCAATGACCTTATCCCTGCCACTGGCTCACATGATCATACCCCAGGCAGGAACACATACACACAAATTGTTTTCAAAGGGAAACTTCCTCTTTTCAGAAAGTTGGCATCTTCCTTACTTTAACAGTACTACCCCTTTTTTTTTTCTTTAACCAAAGAGTAAAAAAATAATCAATTTATCAGAAAAAGAACTGGGTAACTGAATCAACTCTATAGATTATAGTGTGGGAGTCATCACATTTCTGGACCAGCCTATACACCAGTTTCCACAGTTATTGTCTCATGGTATTATAATTTTTACATATTGAATAATACTTGAATTAACTCTTTTGCCATAGATTAGATTTTTTTGTTAAATTAAGAATTAGATCATGTGCGCTTTGACATGTCACAGAAATGTTTTTTAGATCATTCTTCTAAAGAAAATAAAAGCAAAAATAAACAAGTGGACCTAATTAAACCTAAAAGCTTCTGCACAACAAAAAGAAATCATCAGCAAAATATAAAGACAACCTACCAAATAGATCTTTGTAAAAACAGAACTGTTAAGGGGTTAATATCCAACATATATAAACAGCTCATATAATTCAACATTTTAAAAAATGGGCGAAAGACATTTTCCAAAGAGGAAATGCAGAGGCACATGAAAAGACACTCAACATCACTAATCACCAGGGAAATGCAAATCAAAGCCACAATGCAAATCAAAGCCACAATGAGGTATCACCTCTCACCTGTCAGAATGGTTATCATCAAAAAGAACACAAATAATAAATGTCAGTGACGATGCGGAGGGAAAAAAACCCTTGTACACTGTTGGTAGGAATGTAAATTGATGCAACCATTGTGGAAAACAGTATGGAGTTTGCTCAAAAAATTAAAAATACTACTACCATGTGACCCAGCAATTCCATACCTGGGTATATCAGAAAACCAAACCAAACCAAACAAAAAACACTAATTCAAAAAGATACATGCACCCCATGTTCATAGCAACATTAATTACAATTGCCAAGATATGGATTCAACTTAGGTGTCTATCAGCACATGAATGGGTAAAGAAGATACTATATGTACACACACACACACACACACACACACACACACACACACACACAGTGGAATAGTACTCAGCCATAAAAAAGAATGAAAATTTGCAATTTGTAGCTACATGGTTGGACTTAAAAGGAATTATCCTGAGTGAAATAAATCAGAGAAGGAGAAATACTGTATGATATCACTTTTATGAGGAATCTAAGAAATACAACAAACTAATGAACATAATAAAAAAGAAGCAGGCTCCCAGGTATACAGAACAAACTACTTGTTACCAGTAAGGGGAAGGGGGGTGGCAATACAGGATGGGGAAGTGGGAGGTACAAACTACTGGGTATAAGATAGGCTCAAGGATGTACTGAACAACACAGGGAATATAATCAATATTTTGTAATAACTATAAACAGAAAATAACCTTTAAATTGCATTTTTTTAATTTTAAAGAATTAGATTATGATCCAATTTATCAGAAAGAGGTTTGACCTATTGTCACATGTATCACAGGCTATGAGGAAAGATTTCTTTAGGCAATTAGTCAATTTTCTAGTTAAAATAAATGTGTCTCAATCATGTTCCACACAGGAAAAGGAAAAATGACTTCCATAATCGCATTTTGCATTTCTATAGCAACTTTCATCTAAGAAGCTCAAAGCACTAATTTAATTAAACCTCCAAATGCTCCCATGAAGAGGTGTTATTATTTCTATTGGACAAAGGCATAAATGAAGTCACAAAAAAGATTAACTCACTTGCCTGTGGTTATGCAGTGAGTTAGCAACGAAGGTCACAGTAAACCCAAAAATCTCAGACAAACTGTCCTCTGTAGTCTAGATCAACAATCTTTTAGTATCTGTACTTTTGCCCAAAGTCTCATCAGCTCAACTCCTGCCTTTCATTGGAGCACTGGCAATTTTAATTCTTCATGAGTTAGGGGAATCTGAGGAATGGATTATTCAAAAACGCTTCTGATTTTAATTCTCACATTCCACTTTCAGGGATGGCATTCATGTGGGGCAAATTCTGCTAGTATTTTCTTTCCTCTTTATTCAAATACTCTTTATCAACAGATACTCTCTTTTTTCACATAATTAGGTGGCCTAATCCCAGAAAGCAAGGCTGTTTGCATTTAATTAAGGAATGAATTGCACATCAAAGTTTCACAGGAAATTTTCAGCATCTCCATCTAATCTCTTAATGAACTGGATCTGATGGCTGCTCTGTTTGCATTAGTCACAGCACATGCTGTACATGAATTTAAGAAGTACATTGAGCAAACAAAGTTAAAATATACCAGGAAGCAGTTATTATCCAGGGAACAAATATTTAGGTATTTTCAGAGGCCACCGTCATATTAAATTACAATGGAGAATCATCCCACCTTTGTCACAGGTAGTTTCTTAAAATTACTTTCTAACCTTTCAACCAAAGGGCCTCTAAGTCCTTTTGAAAAATAACATTTTTAGAAAAATATATTTAGAAAAAAAGTAACTTACAATCTCATCTAGTCACATAATGTAAATATGTTGAGACCAATAAAATCTAGTGGATAGAAATAAGATATGCTATTTCTTACTATTAAATAATATATTAATCAGCTCAAGCTGCCATAGTACAATATCAAAAACTAGATAGTTTAAATAACAGAAATTTTTTTTCACGGTTGTAGAGGCTAGACGTCCAAGAACAAGGTGCTAACAGGTTTCGTTTCTAGTGATACCCTTCTCCTTGCCTTGATGGTTGCCTTCCTACTGTGTCCTCACAAGGCCTTTTCTCTGTACACACACAAAAGGAGAGAGATCCCTGGGGCCTCTTCCTCTTCTAACAAAGGCACCAGTCTTACCAGGTTAGGGCTCCACCTTTGTGACTTCATTTAACATTTAAAGATCTCATTTCCATATACAGTACATTGGAGGTTGAGGTTAAGCATACAGATTTTAAGAGTATATGATTCAGTCCATAACAAGTCACTTCCATCTTAGTCAATGAAGCAGAAGAAAAGACCAATTGCTATGTTCAGGAAACCACACACAGGAATGACCTTGATCAAAAGGACAGAACATTCCAAAAATAGATACATATATATTTAATTTTTAAGTCTTTATTTTACTTAAAAGGAGGCTAATTCCATGATTTATTCAAGCACCACTTTTCAAATAATTTCTTTCCCACCCAGATCTAATTACAAACACGACTTCCACTCCAGGTCCAGGAAACTCCTCATCTGAAGTCTGCTCCTCTTTGAGTATGTACAAAACACAACTCACTTTCAACTTTCAAAAGGAAGACATTCCCTTCATATTATAAATCAAAAGATCTTAAGTTTAGTTTTAGCTCTGACATTTAACAATACTAGGTAGTATCAAGAACTAAATTTAACATCCTTTCCCTCTGGCTTCAAATTTTATTATTAAATCCAGATTCAAAAGTATCCGTGGTTAAGAGACTGTGAACACTTCAACATGTTTAAGGAATAATAGCAAATTATAATGGTCATGTATTTCAAATATAGTGAATGATTTAGACCCATTTAGAAGGATGGAAGGGTAGATGGAAAGACATGGTAATAAAAGTATAAATATCCTTATTTAGGTTTCAATAATATGCAAAGTAAGAATCCCTTAGAAATTTCTGGCAGTTTCCTATTTCTCCTGCTTAACCCCACCAAAGCTAATAGTAACTGTGGTTTTGCATAGCCTAAATAATTTAAAATGTTTATTTGGTAACTTTTGAGGTATTTCTTTCTAAAAATGGTTTCCCATTTATATCTTATGTTTTATTCCTTTTTATCAGTTCTCATTCAAATAATAATGCAATTTTCCCAGATGTCTGAAGTATTTACTCTTGATTATATAACTCTACAGAGAATTGAGGATTCTCTAAATCAGGAGTCTCCATGGGTCATTTGTAAAGTGTTTGGGCTTATAAACCAGTGTATAAGTAAAACATAACATTATTTGGAGGGGTAGTACTTATTGATGATCTGGAATGCTGCGTTGAAAAATGGATTATCAACAATCTGTGGAAGTATTCTTTTCAGAAGTTACCTATTGCAACAGTAAGTATCCATTTTCCAAATGGTCAAAAACTATCAGAACGCTACAGAAAAGCAAATCCAGAGATGAGTTATTTTAAAAGGCATGAAAGCCAATATTCTGCCCACTCAAAAACAAATAAATAAATAAATAAATAAAATTCATGTCCATTTTTGATAACAGAAAATATACCAGCAGTCACTAGAACTTACCACTGACAGTCCTGGTGTACTAGAATAACCTGATTATGTTCCCAATAAAGTAGGCCAAATCAGTTGAATAGTCTTAGACTGTAGCTGAAAGGAATTTTTTTTTAAGAAAATATATAGGAGTTCCCGTCGTGGTGCAGTGTTTAACGAATCCAACTAGGGACCATGAGGTTGCGGGTTCGGTTCCTGTCCTTGCTCAGTGGGTTAAGGATCCGGCGTTGCCGTGAGCTGTGGTGTAGGTTGCAGACGCGGCTCAGATCCCGCGTTGCTGTGTCTCTGGAGTAGGCCGGTGGCTACAGCTCCAATTCGACCCCTAGCCTGGGAACCTCCATATGCCGCTGAAGCAGCCCAAGAAATAGCAAAAAGACAAAGAAAAAAAAAAAAAGAAAAGAAAATATACACATTTAACAGACTCTGCGCACATATAAACTATGATGGCAGGCACTCTTCAGTCACACTCCATGCCTGAGGAAAATGAGGATCAGGAAGCTCCCAATGATGAGCGAAGCCCCTGGCTCACAAAGTATGGTTTTCTGTCAATCAGCATCACATGGGAACTTATCATAAAGGCAAATTCTTGTGCCCTGACCCTCAACCTACTGAATCAGAAATTCTGGGTTGAGGCCTAGTAAAATGTGTTTTCACAAATCTCCCAAATGATTCAATTTATGCCTAAACCTAAGAACCACTGGTCTAAGCACAATTAGTTGATGGTAAAGCCTTGGTTTTAATGCTTTAGTCCCATCTTTGCTTCAAGCACCCTGATTCTGACCTTGATGCAATAAGTGAAGTTTTACTGATAATGTTAATAATAACTTTGGAAATAATGTTAAACTTTCTGTCAAACTCTCTTCTGTCAGTACCTACTTTCTTAGATAAAACCTAAGAATGCCTTTATTTTGAGTGCCTTTTTGTTTACTGCAATTCATAGAAAGGGATCTGATTTAAAATCCTGAGTTCTAGAAAAAAAAAATTTTTTTTTTTAATTTATACGAAAACACAAAAAAAGACCATGCATTGCCAAAGAAATCCTGAAAAAGAAAAACAGAACTGGAGGAATCAGGCTCCCTGACTTTAGACCATGTATACAAAGCTACAGTAATCAAAAAAGTATGATACTGGCACAAAAACAGAAATATAGATCAATGGAACAGGATGGAAAGCCCAGAAAGAAACCCACATTCCTATGGTCAATTAATCTATGACAAAGGAGGCAAGAATGTACAAATGAGAAAGGACAGTCTATTCAATAAGTACTACTAAGAAAACTATATGGCTACATGTAAAAGAATGAGATTAGAACTCTAATTCTCTAACACCATACACAAAAAATAAATTCAAAATGGATTAAAGACCTAAATGTGGAGTTCCCATCCTGGTGCAGCGGAAACAAATCTGGCTAGGAACTATGCGGTTACAGGTTCCATCCTTGCCCCTGCTCAGTGGGTTAAGGATCCTGTGTTGCTGTGAGCTGTGGTGTAGGGCTCAGATCTGGCATTGCTGTGACTGTGGTGTATGCCAGCAGCTGTAGCTCCAATTGGATCTCTAGCCTGTGAACCTCCATATTCTGCGGGTGCAGCCCTGAAGAGATAGATAGATAAATAAATAAATAAGTCCTAAATGTGAAAGTGGAGACTATAAAGGAAAACATAGGAACAACATTTTTTGACATAAATCACAGCAGTATCTTTTAAGACCCACCTGCTAAAGTAATGGAAATAAAAACAAACAAAAGGGACCTAATTAGACTTAAATCCTTTTGCAAAGCAAAGGAAACCATAAACAAAATGAAAAGATAACCCAGAGAATGGGAGAAAATATTTGCAAATGAAGTGACTGACAAAGGATTAATTTCCAAAGACAAATATATGGTATTATTTACATGCAGAATCTAATTTTTAAAATGATACAATTGAACTTATTTACAAAACAGAAACAGACTCACAGATTTCAAAAACAAACTTATGGTTACCAAAGAGGAAAACTGGAGGAGAGGGATAATGTACAAACACTTCGTGCAGCTCTATACCAAAAAACAAACAACCCAATCAAAAAAAGGGTAGAAAGAGTTCCAATAGTTGCTCAGTAGAAACGAATCTGACTAGCATCCATGAGGATGCAGGTTTGATCCCTGACCTCACTCAGTGGGTTAAGGATCCAGCATTGCTGTGAGTCGTGGTGTAGGTCACAGACGTGGCTCAGATCTGGCATTGCCCTGGGAACCTCCATATGCCTCAGGAGCAGCCCTAGAAAAGGCATAAAGACAAAAAACAAAACAAAAATCTTAGAACTATCATATGATTCAGCAATCTCACTCCTGGGCATATATCCGGAGAAAACTACAATGCGAAAAGATGCAAGCACCCCAATGTTTCTTGCAGAACTATTTACAATAGCCAAGACATAGAAGTCACCTCAATGACCCTCAACAGAAGAGTGGATAATGAAGGTAGGTAGGTAGGTAGGTGTGTGTGTGTGTGTGTGTGTGTGTGTGTGTGTGTGTGTGTGTGTGATGGAATATTACTCAACCATAAAAAAGAATGAAATAATGCCATTTGCAGCAACATGGAAGACACTACAGATTATCATACTGAGGCAAGTCAGACAGAGAAAGACAAATATATGATATCATTTACATGCAGAATCTAATTTTTAAAATGATACAATTGAACTTATTTACAAAACAGAAACAAACTCACAGATTTCAAAAACAAACTTATGGTTACCAAAGAGGAAAAGTAGAGGAGAGGGATAAATTAGGAGTTTGGGATTAACATGTATACACTACTATATATAAAATATACAACCAACAAGGACCTACTGTATAGCAGAAGGAAATCTACTCAATATTCTATAATAACCTATACAGGGAACGAATGGATATATGTATATGCAGAACTGAATTACTTTGCTCCACAACTAAAACACAACATGGTAAAACGACCATACTCCAGTTTTCAAAGAAATCAACTGACCATATAAAAAACAAAAAATAAAATCATGAGTTCTCATCTTTTTTATTAAATAAAATCATGAGTTCTCATTTTTTTATTAAATTCTTCATATAAATCATCCTTGTGTGTTTATCTTCAAATCATTCTTTAACTCCCTCCAGCTTCTTCATTCTGTTTCTGTTTCCATTTTATCGCTTTTTCTCTGGCCTCTTTATATTAATCGTGATCATTGCTTACACCTGCTCTAGCCCAGCTTATCTTAGTGGATGCATTTTAAGGCCAAGTTGTGTAGATAGAATTTGAAACTGCAAAGGAGATTTATAGTTCAGGGAGCATCATCTGGAGAAGGCCCTAATTTATTTTCACAGTTATGTTAAATTTAGATCTCTTGTGTCTGTATAACCTCCTGGAAGCAGCAGCAATTGAATCTCTCAGGCTAGTCTCCATGAATGATTTAGACCCGACTCTAAGACAGCAGGCACTCTTTCCTTACCTTCCCCCTCACCAGGAAAGCTCTGAATATTTTGCTAAGAGAAAGAAAAGGAAATTAGACTATCACAACTATAAATAAAATCAGAATGTCCTTCCATATTAGGAAGCTAGCTGTTCGACCACCAGTAAAATTTAAGCAAGCTACTCTTTCCATCTCTCTAAATAAGACAGACATTTTGTTGCCCTATTATATAAGCAAAGTACACAGCATGTTCCCTTTGGGAATATCCCTAGAAACTATCATTGTGGCCATTTTTTTTTCTTCTTGTCAGAGATGAATCTGAGAACAGAAACAGCTGAAGAGTTGCTGTGTGGTCACAACTCTAGCAAGCCCAGCCGAATCAGCCAGGCTGCTCCTGCACATGCTAAGCTATGTCGACTCTGCCCACTTCCATCGCATTTACTTTTATGTGTCACGTGGTCATACAAGTCAGAGGGCATAGGACTCAGTCCAAAGCCCTGCCAAGTTCAAGTGTTGGTTCTACCAGTCACTAGCCAGAGAACACTGCATAAGACACATAAATGCTAAAATTCAGTTCTCTCAGCTGGAAACAAGAAGCCTGATAGGGCCACTTCTGCCACAAGGAAGTCTGACGATGACATGAGGATCAATGGTTCTCAAATGAAGGTAAATACCATCGCGAGAGTATTGCCTAGAAATGTTTCCGGTTATCATCAACCGGGGCAGGAGACAGGTGGTGGATCTAGGAGAGACCAAAGTTGCTGCATGCACAGGACAGCCTTCTACAACAAAGAATTATCTGGCCAAAAGAGTCAACCAAGCCAAGCTTGAGAAATTTTGGATGAGATGTTCTGTAGATTAAAAGAAGTTATTCCACAAATTTTGTGTGTCGGGCCCCTAGAAACCAGGTAATTAGTGTTAGAACTGGGATTTGAACTGAAGACAATATGGCTTCAGAGTTCATGTACTTTATCTACCACATTATTATCACTGAAGCTCAGAAGCAGCCAAATCAATGTCATATAGCAAAGCACAGCTACGGAAGACATTCAGCACGGGCAGAATTAATGAATCAGCTCAATTCAGGAAAATATTCAAATGAAATAGTCCCCACCTGATTGAGTTTCCAGCATAAAAAAAGGTGCTGACATATTTGAGCCAAGTCATAACTGAATCTGTAGCCCTTACAAAAAACTGGGGCCCTTCATTTTTGATGAAACTTTAAATGGCCAAATATATGACCTTGTTGTTGCCAAACATATGCTCACTGCAGGCGACGTTCCAGTAGATTTCTGAACGAGAAACTGCTATATTCACTTTGCTTCCTACATATTGTGCGAAATGGCCCATTACTTCTGGTTCTGCAATAGGAAACTTCAAAGGCAAAGAGAGGGGGAGAAAAATTCATCGGAATGGCAAGCAGCCAGGAAGCAGCCAGTGTAAATTGACTCTGTGCGGGACGAAGGAAGGATGGGCTTGGGGGCCTCAAAAGCAGTCTCAGCAACTGCTTCATCTACTTTCCTGTTTTCCCTCTTTCTTCTGCCAAATGTGACTGGATGTGACACAAGCAGGTTCTCTTCTACAAAAATACATGTTTCTCTCCTTTGGCCCAAATTGCACAGAAGCTCAGTTTAGTGTCAAGAACTTTGAAAACAACAAAGCCAAAGAGAATAACCTTCTGATAAAGAAACTTTGGACTTCACTAAATCAGAAGTTTTCCCTGTTGAAATTACTTAAAGTCAGGTGTTTTATTCCAGTCATAAAATTCATTTAGAACAAGTCCGTCTTTTGTAAAATATCTGCTGAGAGTAGAGAAAATAGCTTGATTTATGCATGCACAAAAATCTCATTCTAACAGTGTTTATGATATGGCTCGTTGACCAATCCTTCAAAACATAGCTATGAACAACCACAAACTTTCTACCCACCGCATCATTAGCCCATAAAACAGATGTTCATTTTTTCACACAATGTGAGCATTCTTAAAAAATATGACCTTATTTCATTTAATGTACTCAACAGATGTGTATTTTATAATATCAAAACAAAACTGTACCCAAAATGTTAACAAAAACTTGAAACCATATATTGTAGTTAGTGACTGCTACAAATGATTCAGTCTTTGAAAGCAGAGACAGCTTAATTTGCCAGAGTCACTACAGATTACATTTATCTGGTCTTCAAGTCACAATAATAGGTAAGAAATAAATGAGCACTATGGGAACTTGAAACCTTTTAACATTTTTATGTAAACTAGCCTACTTTTCTCCTCATCAATAGCATACGGGGTAGTTATGCACAAATCACTTCTTCCAGTTAAAAACTGAAAAGGCACAAATGCAAAGAAGTAACTTCCTGATAGGTACTAATACTTACTGGTAACAGTGGCACTTAAATCCTTGTCTCTTGAGTGTCATTTTCATTACTAATCTATTAGACCCACTATTCCTTGGTGCCCTGTGATACGGTTTTTAACGTACTTGTCAAGAAATGAGAACATTAAGGACAATAATTTTAGTAAAGTAAGTTCTTTCTATTTTAAAGGACTTTTTTTATTCTTCCTATCTTTTGTGAGAATGTTTTTTAAATTAAATTACGGCTATGAAAAGGTGGCGGCTGTTTCTATTTCTGAGTGGTGTTTCCTGATATATCATTCTGAACTCCCTCTGTTGCACATATCTAAAACCTGATTTGAACTGGTTTAAGCTAAAAAAAAAGAGAGAATTTATTGGCGCATGTGATTTAAAAAAAAAAAAAAAAATCCATGGTTCTAAGTTCGGATATGGCTGGCTAACTCCTGGATTCAAATATTTTCAGGACTTAGTCCTTCTTTATCTCTTGGCTCTGCTTTGTTTTGCTTCTGTTTTTGTTTTACACACAAAATCAGCTCTTTTTCTTTCCATTTGCTGCTGTGTGGTGACAGATTTTTTTTCCCTAATGGAGGGGATTTTAATTTACAGCATCATATAAGATTCAGCTGTACAACATTATAATTCAACTTCCATGCACATCAAGCCCACTCACCACCAAAGGTCTAGTTTCCATCCATCACCATACAGGTCACCCACCCTCCCACACCCTCTTCTCTGGTAACTCATCAATCTGTTCACTGTATCTATTGTTGTTGTTGCTATTTTTTTTTGTTTGTTTGTTTTTGTCTGTTCATTTTTTGGCTTTTTTAAAAAATATTCTGCATACGAGTAAGTCACATGGCATTTTTTTCCCATCTGACTTACTTCACTTAGCATAAAATCTGCTTTGTATTTTAAACGCTTTGTTCTCAGATTTCACATGATGGCCTTGGAAGATTCAAGCTTACATCATCCTGACTGCTAACCTTACTAATGCAGAGGAAAATGCTCTCTTCCCACGAGTTACAGTCAAGTCTTACTGGGTTTAGTTAAGTCACATGACTAACCCTGAATAAATCATCTGAGCCAGAGGATACATTCTCCATCCCTAAGCCCAGAGGCAGAGTCAGACACTTATGAACAACATTCAGTAATCATGAAGATGCAATCACCTAAGAAAATCAAGGTGCTGCTACCAAAGAGAAAGTGGATAACTTCAAGTGAAACAAAAACTTCAGCTAACTACCAGTCCTGCCAAAATAATACTTTGATAACATACTTCCTAACTTCTGAAAAAAAAGTTACAACTCTCTCAAATTTCACAGGCTAGAAGCTGCTATCTTAGACTACATTTCCTGATAAGGAGCAAACTTTTATGTTGCCTTACTAAGTGGTCATGCAACAATCTTTGGAAGTCTAAGCAAACAGTTGGAATTGTGCCAACTTTTTTTTTGAATCAGTTACTTGGACATCTCAAAATTCAACTTCTCTTCACTAACAGCCAAACATGTCAGTTAAACCCTTGCTCCAAAATTTTTGAAATACAAAGGCAATGCAGTTACTAAGAATACTGCTGTATTGGCTAAATTTTAATTTTCTCCTCCCAAAAATGAGAGAATAAAGAGAGGACTGTTTAGGCATCTGCCAGCTCTGCTCCTAAGTCAGACTCTGCTTAAGGTGAGCTAAGAGACTCCAATTAGAGACCTGCTACTGTTTGAAACCCGTATGTTCTTTGCGTGAAGTTAAAAAAAAAAAAAGTGGTAGAGTTATGATGTTCTTCAAGAATGGAGCAAGAATATTCTTTTACAAATTTATATTCATAACTACTAGTCCAAAGAATCTTTTAGTATATTAACTCCTGAAAAAAGAAGCCAGTTTGTCTTAAAGTAATCTGATCATTTCTTTATAGACTGCTTCACATTCTTATATATTCCTAAAGATAGCTGGCTTTGGATCATCAACCCAAATTTCAAAAGCTTTTGAAAGGGTCCATTAGGGTTTATTTCCTTCAAAATATATTCTATCTATTGACCGTAGCATCTTCACAATATCAAAATAAGAAAATTTTAAAATAAAATGTTTCATGTAGAATCTCTAATATAAACAGAGCCTACCATCTTCCTATGAATAACTCAAGTAACTGATGGAGACTCAAAGTCGACACGGCTACCCTCTATTGCTCCTAAAGGTAATACTGGGCTAATTCCATCCAATGCAAACTATTAAATGACTACTTCTTAGACCCCATTCACTTATTTCCTTCGTAGTTACTAGGAATTTGGCTTCTATTACTACCAATCTACCAAGCTACAAACTAAAGGGTCTTTCCACAACCCAAGCACATCCCCCCACCCCCCAAACTATATCCTCCGGAGAACATAAGTTTTTCATTTGGGTTGTGGGATGGAAATCCTGTGAAATTGGATTGTGATGATCACTATACAACTACAGATGTGATAAATTCATTGAGTAATTAAAAAAAAAAAACTAAAGGGTCTTTTCTCAGGCCTCATTCTTCTTGCTACTTTTCAATATTCTATTTTTTTAACTATATTTTTATTCTGCTAGTTCTCCTTTCCTTGACACAAATACTTGATCCCAGTTTTCTCCTACATTTAGAACGGCTTCTCCATATGTGTGCCTTTTTCCCTTTCTTTAAATGTGAATAAGCTTAAAGAAGCTGGTATTTTTCTAATATGTATTCTTCCATTTAAGAGTACCTTGTAAAGTGTTCAAGTCGTAAGTGGGACCTAAGCTTTGAATGGGCATCAAAATGTGGACTAAATATAATTGATGATTAACTAGTAACTGATAAAAATACAGTAATTAACTATTGCAAAAAATAAACAAATAGAAACTGCAATAAAATAGAGTTGGGAGAGCAAAAGGGGACTTCTCACACCTTGTGACAACAGCAAAGCCCAACAGGAAGAATAAGGACTCCTCTTCTTTCCTGGCAAGGACTCAGCAAGCAAAATACCAAGGATTCTTTGTTTACAATGACTTCTCCTCTCCATAAAAGTTTCTCCTTCCTTGCCACACAGGGACTTGCATAAGGCTTGCCATAGTTGTAGACCCTAAACTGCAATTCTCTGCTGATCCCAAATAAACGTTTTCACTGGAGAAATATCTATTTATTTATTTCAGGTCAATACTAGTTAACTAACTGTAATTCTCTGCTGATCCCAAATAAACACATTTTTGCTGGAGAAATATCTATTTATTTCAGGTCAATACTAGTTAACTATGTGAGAGTTTAATGCAGACCTTAGCAACATCCATTACTTCCAGTTGAGTTTACAAGATCCAGACATAGCTGAGAGCCATTTCCCCAGCTAGACAGTAAGCATTTAGAAAGTAAAAACCAGATCCTGTTTTTTTGCATTTGCAGCACCCAAGCAATGTCTAGCCCAAAGAATATCATAAAAAGCTTTTTAAAAATAGCAAGTAAACCAAATGTCCCGGGCATATGGTATATGCAGCAGAATAAGAGGAGTACCAAAAATATGTGTGGGAGTATACTGATCTACATGCTAAGAATTTTGGTTTTATTTTGTACATAATGAAGAACTTTGAGGGACTTTGTACAGAACACAATATAAAACAAATTATTTAATGAAAGCACTTAGAACTATATCTGCCATAATGCGATACCCCATAATTGCTTGTTATTATGTTTATCAGAGCCACGCTTATTGTTCTTTAAGAATTTCTACTTCCATGTTGTACTGATTTATTTATTTTCATATTCACTTGTCCCAAACATGAGTCTGCTTTTAGTATTTTTCAAGGCATTTTCTTTGCAAAAACAGTTTGCAAGGAAGCTGTCCCCACTTTTAGTCTCCTACTCTAAAATAAGTCTAGTTCCAAAGTCAACTGCCTGCATTAATCTCCAGAACTCAATCCAAGTTAAGAATAGCGCAACTCCAGTCTATCACCCAACATGAAAAGTTTCAGCTTGAAAAGCGCTCCAACATCTGGCTTAGCACCAGAGACCACGAAGCCTGAGTGGGTTGTGGCTGCCTGTGTGAATGAAGGGAATGAGTCTGAGCACGTTTGCTGTGTGATCTTTGCAAAATGAAGAAGCTACCACAGAGGAGATCCAGCTCAGAGAAATGGGTAAATCAACAGGTAGCTCCATGCAGACCACAACAAATCAGTCAGGCTGTGAAACAATTTTATTCTAGTTTGTATTCTTTGGAGATAACTTCTTTAGTAGCAGCTAAATGGGGCTCCTTAAGGCTTGCCAAATATCTCTGTTGAATTAGCATATATTTGCATGTATTGACATACAGAAAAGTATACTGTCAGACTACCAAGGGTGTCCTGCCACTTTCTCAAGTAGGTCATTTTCCTCTGTGGCTGGCCGGGCAACCAAGGAATGGAAAATGCATGATCAGTGACCTAGGAGACCAGAATTCTTCTTTTTCTATGACTAAGTACCTATGCTGTTCTAGACAACTCACTCTTTCTTTGCAGGCCTTCCCTCATTTAAAAAATAAACGAGGGAATGCCAGAAAACCTCTAAAATCTCTTGCTTCTAAAATTCTATTTTCTTAATCACATCTTTTCAGTAGATAGCATGCTCACATAAATTAAGGATTGACTGACACATTATAGCTCAGAACCCAAATGCTTCCACCACCTGTTAATGTAAATAAAGTTTTATTGAAACATAGCCACACTCATTCCTTTATATCCCATCTTTGGCTGCCATGTCTCAATGACAGAGTCAGTGGTTGTGACAGAGGCCAACCTTGGGAAATTTGAAGGTATTTAGTATCTGGCCTTCTACAAGAAAACGGTTGCTATTCCCTCATCTGAGTGAAAGTAAACAGAAATTTTTATTTTCTCCTCTATTTCTTATGATAATAGTGTCTCCAAATATGAGTAAATTGAGAGCCCACCAAAAAATGTTATGACTGAGGCAGTGGTCACAATTATGTGTTCTATACTTAGTAAGTACTGGAGCCGCTGGGGAGCAGGGTTGTACCTCAAAATATGCCTCAATGGCATATTGGTTATATTGAGTTAAACTTACATAATAAATAAACGGTCAATGCAGGAGGGACACCTTGACTTTGACCCTCCTCTCTATCCCCCCTCCCCCACCCCCGAGAGCGGGGAAATAAACCTCCCAGAGGAAAGGTGCACTCCCTGCATCTGGAGGTAGAAGGACACCCTTATCGCCAGAGATGGGGATGCAGGGATGAGAAGCCCACATAAATAAACCTCCTTACTTCTCTACTAATGTATTACCCCAGCCCACACTTTGGTTAAATTCCTTACCAATTAAGCACCCAAAGCTAAGTCTGTCCTGTCAATTTCTATAAAATTTACAATTTGTCTAAAAAGTATAAAAGTTGTCTACTCTAGTCATTTCTGAGGTCCTACTCCTTTTTTTTTTTTTTTTTTTTTGCCTTTTCTAGGCTGCTCCCGCGGCATATGGAGGTTCCCAGGCTAGGGGTTGAATCAGAGCTGTAGCCACCAGCCTACATCAGAGCCACAGCAACGTGGGAGCCAAGCCGCGTCTGCAGCCTACACCACAGCTCATGGCAATGCTGGATCCTTCACCCACTGAGCAAGGGCAGGGATCCAACCCGCAACCTCATGGTTCCCAGTCGGATTCATTAACCACTGCACCACGACAGGAACTCCCTGAGGTCCTATTTCTATAAGACCATTTGTATGCAGGAATTAAAATTTTTTCTCCAGCTAATCTGTCTTGTGTCAATTTTCTTCTGAGCCAGTCACAAGAACTCAAGAGGACTAGAGAGGGAATTTCTCTCTCCTTAAAACAGTCAACAAACGACAAGCTTGTGGAAAATCATTCTGATATTCAAACCACCAAAAAGTACCCTGGGAAAAGTGACTGTCACACCCAAACCAGTTCTCAGGACTTGTGTGGGCATAATTTAAATTGAAACACCAAACTGTCATTGTATTCAAATAACTTTATTGCACAACTCACTTGAAGTAGGTCACTATGTGCTTTATGGGTCATTCTGGTAGACTTTACAGAATGAGGAGTGATTCAGCATCTGAATTTTCCCATTCTCACTTGAATGATTTCTTAAAATAGCTGAAGGTGGTAGTTGCATGAGCTACACAGTGAATCCTATTTTAATTACATTAAAAGGGGTAATGCTAAATCATGCACTGAGTAGGAAATGGCTTAAAGACTGTTAACTAGGCAACAAATATGAAACAATTAGAGGCTGATTCATACCTGACTTGACACTTGACTCTAAGTATATCTTTTTAGAACATTAAGTAGAAAACAAAAGCAGCTATTCAAATTATTTGCAGTTTTAAAATGGTATGTAGTTTAAATGTAAAATGTATGTCTTCGGTTCTTTACAGAATAATCCTTAATCTGAGACTCAAAGCATATCAAGTGGGCAAAACCCTCCTACTTCATGTCATCCGTGTCGAAATTGTTCTTTTTCATCTTCCCTTCAATCCCCATGCTTTTTTGCTCATCAAGCGACAATCCCTATTCTTTTTCACTCATTAAAATTTATCACCTTGTTTTGCAAATAGTCTTGAACTGAGCATCACTTTGGAGCTTCTCAGACCTGTATCTGATCTCCAGTATTGTGACTTTGGGGAAGTTATTTAACCTCACCCAGCAAACCAAGAATTCTACAAATTCAAACTCTTTCATATCTGAAAAATAAAAAATAATAGCTGCTAATCCATAGAGTTGTTAGGGAATTCTATTTGCTAAACACATATCCCTGTTATACAATAGCACATCCTTAAAACATCATTAGTAGACCTATTTTCCACAAAGAAGTAATGAAACTCCCCTCCTACCCGTTGCTTTTCCACAATTGTAACATCCTACCAACCATTCACTTCTTAAAGTTCAGTCGCTTGTATCTCATCTCCCAAATGCTTAGCTGCTATCTGCCAATCAAATCTTACTGTTGCTGAAATTGTTCCTCTTAGGTAAAATTTATAAGACACCATGCGTCCCTTTCAGAAAGTGGAAACAAGGCTCATTCTCAAAGATGCCGTACTAGAGGAATTAATGAAGAAATCCCCAAGATTTAAAATGCTATGAGGAGTTCCTGTAGTGGCTCAGCGGTAACAAATCTGACTAGTGTCCATGAAGACACAGGTTCGATCCCTGGCCTTGCTCAGTGGGTTAAGGATCCGGCATTGCCGTGAGCTGTGATGTAGGTCACAGACGCTGGTCAGATCTAGCGTTGCTTTGTCTGTGGTGTAGGCCAGACGCTGTAGCTCTAATTTGACCCCTAGCCTGGGAACCTCCATATGCCGCGGGTGTGGCCCTAAAAAGACAGATAGACAGATAGATAGACAGACAGATAGATAGATAGATTAGATAGATAGATAGATAGATAGATAGATAGATAGATAGATAGATAGATAAAATAAAATGCTATGAGACCAGCAGTCCATGAAAGCCTTGTGGAACTCTGTTACTTCATCATTCTTGACAGTAACCTAAGGAGTGGTTAATTCTTTTCTACTTTCCTGAATACGTCAAGTGTAAATCCACAGAATATATTAACCAAAGTCAATAAGCAGAAAGGAATAAAATACCTAAAAGCCTTACATCTAGACAGGAAGGCCACTCTGATGATATGCACTTAATCATGTGTGTTATTTTAAAGGTTAGCATTACAGTTCAATTACTAATTTTATTTATTAGATGCACTTTCCCTAGGAGAATTTATTCATCACAGCTTTTAAAACACATTCAAATCCCAATTAAATATATCTCTTGGAGAGAATTCCCATCAGATCTTTTGGTCTGACTTTAGGCTTCTCATTGAAATTGACACTTAATACCATTAAATCCTCTTTGCTCTCAATCATCTCTAACTTTCTGCATAGACATATTGGACAGATAGAACTTCTGCATAAACAGATAAGACCAAAGCGACTGCATTTAAATAACACAAGGTAAGGAATCCATACCCTCCAAAAAAAAAAAAAACAACTTTTTGACTCTCCAGAAGTTAGTTCCAAATGAGTTTCAGGTGGAACTAAAAACATTATTTGAAAATGTTTCTTTCTAGAGAAACTAATTTTAATACTATATATACATACTAGATTTAGTTTACTACTATTATTTTAATATCCTGTAATGTCAAGAGAAAAGCACATAAAAATGAGAATTATGTAAGAAGCATCTTAATAAACAGTAGCAAAACATGAAAATTTGAGGAATTGAGTAAACCAAATAAAGTGGAGAAGAGATGGTATCATTTCACCATAATTTTCTCCTTATATCTATAAACAAACCAACAAACAAAAGAAGTGGAGGGCATTTAATAGGAAAAGTGTATTTCTCTCAAATTCCACATGCAAAGGAATCAAGATGTAAAATTCTATTTTGTATTTATAAAACATCCAATAAAATGAAAAACTAATGCCAAAGTAACAAATCCTTTTAACTATTTACTAGTCTCTTGCCATACATAAATGCTGAAGCAATACAAGGTATTTCTTTTCATATCAGGAAAAATTGGTTGTCTAACATAGTCTATTATTAGAACTGTACTTTTGTCACTTGCAATGATTAACCTTGGTCTTATGGTGGTTAGAACCATGAAATAAGAGCTGATCCTTGAGCCGTTATCCTTAGAAGGTTCTACAACATGATTGCAACCGATTGCATGAAAGGTCATGTCTATATTTTTATCTGGAGTTAACTTTAAGTAGGACCTATAAAGATTTCTATTGATTCAAAATTGATATGCTCTGCTGTGAATAACAACTGGGAAACTGGGAGTTGCACCACAGGCAATTAATAAGAAACTCTTGCTCCTATTTTTTTAAGGAAATAAAATTTAGTTTTAATTTTTTTTGGGGGGGGGGTCTTTTCTACGGCCGCACCGGTGGCATATGGAGGTTCCCAGGCTAGGGGTCTAATTGGAGCTGTTGCTGCCAGTCTACACCACAGCCACAGCCACACCGGATCCTTAACCCACTGAGCGAGGCCAGGAATCAAACCACGACCTCATGGTTCCCAGTCGGATTTGTTAACCACTGAGCCACAACGGGAACTCCTACACCTGTTTTTAAAACTATCCATGTCCACCCATGCCCCTTGGAATTGTTATTCCTTCCAAATGCATTTTTTTGAACAAGTTATCATGGTTTAAACCAACAATTTCTGAGCAACCATTTTCAGCAGTCCAGTTATCTGACTGGTTGGCAGTGATTTTCCTTGGCTAATTGGAAAGATTAGCAATGCCACACTGAAAGAATTGGTGATAATGAAACCAAACTACCAGCCTAATGATACAATTTAGATCTCATTAGTAGGCTGCAGAGCTCAAGGTATAAGGGCTGTTACAAGGAGATGAAGGACTAAAATCTCATCAGAGGCCTCTTCTCTCAAGCTTAAGCCTGCTGTAGTCCAAATAGAGATGTCAGAAGTGCTCTGACCTTACTGAGTGGTAAGGCAGAAAATAAATTAAACAGGATATTGGCTAATTAATCATCAGCTAATATCATTAGAAACATGACAGGCACTTCCTCCTTGTAGCATTTAAACCTTGTATTCACATCTACTACAGGCACCACTTTCTAAAATCATACTCTCATTTAATAATACTTAGCTCTCCTCCTGGCCACCAACAGGCTATGAGCTCCTTGAAAATAGCAACGTTATTTCACTAATCTTTGCATCTGCTCCAAAAATGTAGGTAATCATTAAAAGTTAATTCAGGAGGAATGACTGAGTGAATAAATGAAACGTGTTAACACGTAGAATGTACAATGGAGAAGAAAAATCACATGAGAACTAGGATAACCAAGGTTAAATAGGGGCATAAATTAAGAGACATTTCCAAATTATGTTCCTGAAAGAGAGGTCACTGGAAGAGATGGATGGTCTGGGCTAAGCAGTCTTGAGACTGGTTGCCACCTGGTGGCATTAAGGACTACCTTTAAAGCTTCTGAGCCTACTTTGGTTATCAGTAAACTGTTGAAAAACTGAATCCAAAATTGCAACGGCTCAGATATATTGGAAGTTTATTTCCAGCTTACATGAATGTTCCTATCAAGGATACAACTTGGGTTCCCCTATCACCTTGAGTGCTGCTGTCAGAGTGGTGGATGCTGCCTCACCATATCCAGAGTCAAACAGAAAAAGAAAAAGCATGTGCAGGAGACACACTCATTCTCTGAAAATTCCAGGTTGCAGTGGTACACGCTGCTTCTCTTATAAGGCACTAGGGAGAAATATCCACACAGCCATGCCTCCATACAAGAGAGTTAAAAAAATGCAGTCTAGCCATGTGCCAACTAGTATTTTACATTTACAGAAGGAAAGATGTGAGGGGTGACTAGGAGTTTCTGCCATACTTAGCTTCTTCATTTATAAAAATAATTACGTTCAGCTTAGGGTCTCTAGAATTAAATGATAAAAATAAACAAGATTAGTTATCAAGGTTAAAAGAAAAATTTTTTAAATGTAAGAATTTAGCTGGCATATCTAGAAGAACCTTTGATCCTGAGAAGATATTAATAAGGGTTTCCATTCATCTAAATAAGGTGGCCTACACTATATTTTATTCTATCTCCTAGATAGAATTCTGGAGCTCTACATAATTTATAGAGAAATGTAATGTATTCAATTACCAAATACTTACTGAGCACCCGCTCTGTGCTATAGTCGTACAGCACAGCAATGAACAAAACAGAAATCCTGCCTTCAAATAGATATTAAAGAGGTATGATGGGGGAAAATTTAAAGCATAGATATTTATGAACTTGGCCCTTTTATCTTCTGAAAGGAGTCTTTTTTTTTTTTTTTTTTTTTTTTTTTTTTTTTTTTTTACACTTCCCAGCTATAAGGACAGGATATAAGGAAAACAAAATGTCTGTGTTTTATTTGAGTTACACAATTAATTTCTCTAATAACTGAAAACTATGATGAAACAGGTTATTAAAAAGAAAAACACAGATATTAATTATCAGGGGGACCTGACCTAACCTGGGTTAATCAAGAAATGCCTCCTTAAAAGGAACCCTCCTATACTGTTGGTGGGAATGTAAATTAGTACAACCATGATGGAAAACCGTATAGAGGTACCTCAGAAAACTAAATATAGAACTACCATACGACCTAGCAATCCCACTCTTGGGCATATATCCGGACAAACTTTCCTTGAAAGAGATACATGCACCCATATGTTCATTGCAGCACTATTCACAATAACCAAGAGATGTAAACAAACTAAATATCCATCAACAGATGAATGGATTAAGAAGATGTGGTATATATACACAATGGAATACTACTCAACCATTAAAAAGAAAATAATGACATTTGCAGTAACATGAATGGAACTAGAGACTCTCATACTAAGTGAAGTAAGGCAGAAAGAGAAAGGCAAATACCACATGAGATCACTTATATCTGGAATCTAGTATATGGCACAAATGAACCTTTCCACAGAAAAGAAACTCATGGATTTGGAGAACAGACGTGTGGTTGCTGAGGGGGAAGAAGTGGGATGGACTGGGGGTCTAGGATTAATAGATGCAAACTATTGCACTGGGAGTGGATAAGCAATGAGATCCTGCTGCATAGCACAGGGAACTATATCTAGTCACTTATGATGGAACATGATGGAGAAAATGTGAGAAAAAGAATATATGTATATTTATGACTGAGCCACTTTGCTGTACAGTAGAAATTGACAGAACACTGTAAATCAACTATAATGGAAAAATAAAAATCATAAAATAAAAAAGAAATGCCTCCTTTATGAAATGGCATGTGCATTCCAACCACAAGATTTCCATGCATAGGTTCCCAATGCTAGAAGAAACATGGGCATTGGCTAAACTGAAATGAGGCCAGTATGACTAAAAAGCACAACATAAGAGAAAAAGATGATACAAGATTAGGTAAGCCAAATAATAAAGAGAATCAAAACCTATGTCAAGGCTTTTGAACTTTATTCAAAGAACAGTTGGAATCCAAAACCAATTTTAAACAAAGGTATAGCTAGCATGACCTAAGCTGCAATATAAAAGACTGACCTAACCATTAGAAAATAAATTTAAGGAGATAAAAACACAGATTCAATGAGACCAGTTCAGAGACATTTGCTGTATTACAGGCAAAATTCTGGCTTGGCCTAGTGTGGTGGAAAGGAGATGGAGAAAAGACAACTGAATCAAGAAATATGTATGAGTTAGAAGAGATAGGATATGATAACTGATTGAATGGAATGAGGACAGGAAATTGGGATGAAGGAGAAAAAGATTAAAGAATAATCCCAATGGTTCTAGTTTTAGTAACAGGGGAGGCAAGTGATGTTTCCTACATCTTGATTTAGGAAACATACAGAAAGAAAAGCCCTGGGAGAAGATAAGTGCTTAGAGGAAAAGAATAACATCTCTTATAGGTTCCTTCTAAAAGTTGTTTTTTTTTTTCTCTCCTAGTATAATGCTATGTGCTATTATTAGATAATTGGAATACTTTTTAAGAAATCAGATAACATGTAAGCATGCTCATATTAATCTTAAGTACTATTCAGCTTAGAATAATAGTTGAAAAAATATGGAAAAGGTAAAATAACTCACTACTAGCAGGAACATGCTCCTGCATTTTGAGGCTCTTCTGTTCTTTAAAATGACTACTTAAAAAAATCAGAGTAAACTTAGTTTGGCTGCCACAATTTGAAACAGTATAGAGGAAATTTATCACTTAGAATCTGCAATCCTCAGCTTCCTTATCTATAAGGGGATGGTTATAATCATTTTTACTATATGGATCTGTGGTCAGAATTAAATGAGGTTGGAGTTCCCGTCGTGGCGCAGTGGTTAACGAATCTGACTAGGAACCATGAGGTTGCGGGTTCAGTCCCTGCCCTTGCTCAGTGGGTTGACGATCCGGCGTTGCCGTGAGCTGTGGTGTAGGTTGCAGACGCGGCTCGGATCCTGCTCGGATCCTGCGTTGCTGTGGTTCTTGCGTAGGCCGGTGGCTACAGCTCCGATTCGACCCCTAGCCTGGGAAACTCCATATGCCGCGGAAGCGGCCCAAAGAAATAGCAAAAAGACAAAAAAAAAAAAAAGAATTAAATGAGGCAATCTACACGAGCTCCAGCACATTGTAAACATTCAGTAAATCAACCAGTATCATTGTAATATTGTTATTGATAACTATTATAGATATTGATAAAACTTTTTATCAAATACATTCAGAAATGTGATCTATTTTACACTAAGATATTTACTTCCTGCTATTTTGATCTTCACAACAAAACTAATACATTTTGCCTAGTCGTAATACTTCACACTTTCAGAGCAACTTAGTTTTTCAGTGACTTTCAAGTACTTTGGTTCATTTGCGCCTAACCATGTCTACGTGAGAGAATCATCACAGATATTATCATCCATATTTGTGATTAATAAAACTAACCGTTCAAGGCAAATTTCCTCTGTCATAGAGCTAACAAATAGAGAAACCAGGTCTTCTGATCCTTTGGTCAACCAGCAAAAGAGAGCTCCATATAGGTCTCCTGAGGGGAGAAAGTTGCCTTGTGTAGGGAGGAAATAACTTTCAGACAAAAAACTCCTTTCAAGGACTCATGGTTCTCTTAGTTTAATACTTTACCTTTGCATTTCAAAAGCATGGTCTGTGGTGGAATTTGTGAAACACATTATGCTAATTTTGCAGAACATCTGGTAGTGCGTTGCAGAATTTACCAGCTCATGTAAATCTAAACCTTGTCAGTGAGCTATTAACAAGAGCTTTCCTGAGAAGGAAAAAAACCATTAACAATACCTGTATAAGCAATACTTTTGCATTTGTAGGTCATGAGAACTATATTCATTCAGTAAATGCCTCCTGAGTATCTAAACAGCAATAAATGTACAATGATATTTATCACTAGGCTAAATACTTAAGCTACAAAAATAAATTAAGACATGGTCCATGGCCTCAGAAAGTTCACAATTCAAAGGGTAAAAAGATATACAAACAAGTTGTTTTTAGTAGACTTTCTAATACCATTTTTCTCTATATTAAAATATTCTTTAACCTGCCTCTCTATCCTCCTGGATTGAGTGTTTTTAAGTTACCATCATTTCCTAAGAGAGCTAGGAATCCAAGAGGATGAGCAGGAGACAAAAAGGGGCCCAGAAGGAGACCTGTATTTCAGGCAAAAGGAGTAGAGTATGAAAAGCCACATGTCCTGTAGAAGGCATCGCAAATAGGTCAGCATGGAGAGAAGGTAAGGTCTTCGTTGGAGGTAGAAAGCAGAGAGGACTATTTAGTAGCTGAGACTGAGAGGAGTACATCGGGCTATAACATACTCAGGAAGTTCCCTGGTGGCCTAGTGGGTTAAGGATCCGGGATTGCCACTCCTGCGGTTTGGGTCACTGCTTGTCCTATGGGTTTGATCCCTGGCCCGGGGAACTTCCACATGCCATGGGCATGGCCAAAAAAAATATTCATTCAGGATGAGAAAAGGAATAGGCTGTGGGGAAAAATAAGGAATTCAAATTTAGACATGTCATCTGTAGAATTTTCAAATGAAGTTAGGTCACTGGATATATAAGACTGCAGTTTCAAAATTAAAGATTTTAAAACTACTTGTTAATAAATGGTAATATGACTGCTCAAGAAGAAAATACGTAATACTAGAGACGTACTCCTTGTAGGAAAAAATCCTTTTTTAACACCAACAAGAGTGTTGCTAATCCTTGAAAAATTATATTATTACACCAGGAAATAGAAATTTTGAAGTACTGAACTGAAAAACAGATTTTCTCCTTGCATTGGCAGGCTTCGTCTGTGCTATGATGGTTAAAGGAAAGCTTGCGGTTTAAAAGAGTCAGGCTCCATCTGAGAATGTCCATCTCAAACACAATAAGTGAAAATGAGACTCCTTATGTTTTTTCCATGTTGCAGGAGGAAAAAGGAGAAAGTTGTTGAATAAGTATTCTTCAAGATATTTAGCGCTTCTAGAATTCTCATACATCTTTTTTTTCTTCCTTTACAATAATTCTCATCAGAAAATGTATCTTATCACAAATTAACATCATTCTCAAAACTTAACTTAGAGGCATTCATCTTGAATAGCTTTTATCATAATTGCTCATGAAGACAATTTCCCTGATTATTGTATGTAGGTTTTTAAACTATGCCAGAAGCATAGAAATAAAATAGGATGCATACTCCTTATTCTCTTATTTTCAAGCAAAGCAGTAAAACGCTATTATAAGGGTAACACAAAAAGAAGCAAAAATATTCAATTTTATAACTGGTATAAATTTAAAATGCTTAAAACTGCACTTGTTTTGCTGGTTAGTCTGGGAAGTAAAAATATTTTTAAAATGCCACGTCAATAACAGCATAATCCTAAGGAATACTTAATCCTGGTCTCCTCAGCAAAAAAGAATCTTAAAGGAATCATACTCTCGAGCATTGTTTTTTTCTTGTTTGACCTTCTATAAGCATATGAGCTGCAGGCATATAGTCTCACTGGATCTAGAAATGATTCTGAACTGTTTCCTAAAAAGAGTCCAGAGATAAATGAGAGAAAGAACATAATTTTGAATCGGCTTATTATTTTTTCTTCACTAAGCTCTCTTCTTCCTTCTAGGGAATAATACGTCAGGGTCCAGTGACTAATATTATAAATTACGTCCTTTTTCTTTATCTATCACTCATTACATTAGTGTATGTATCACTTCCATAAACCAGACAAAGAAAGATAAATGATGGCAGATTATAAGAGATAACTAAAAACCAAATATATTTCTTAAGTTCCACATCCTTGGATGTGCCAAGAAAGACTGATGGCAATCTGTCTGACATTACTATGATGGGTTGGAATTTCTTAAAAATGAAATTTTGAAGTACTTAAAACGCTGAAAAAAAAACACTGTGCAAGGAAAAGTTGGCAGCATGAATTAAAGCTGTCATGAAAGGTATGGTAGAGAAAAGTTATCAGTAATTACTGTCAATATTGAGCAATTTATCATCAATTATCACTGTTAATATTAAAACTGAATATCTAACAGCATTATTTACAAGTGCCAAGGTATGGAAGCAACTTAAGCATCCATCAGCAAATGAACGGATAAAGAAGATACGGTATATACACAGTGGAATACTACTCAGCCATAAAAAAGAACGAAATAATGCCATTTATAACAACATGGATGAACTTGGAGGGTATTATGCTAAGTAAAGTAAATTAGATAAGGAAAGACAAATACTGTATGTTAATACTTATATGTGGAATCCAGTTGATTTCAAACTATACTACAAAGCAAGAGTAATCAAAACAGTATGATACTGGCACAAAAAGAGACACATAGATCAATGGAACAGAACAGAAAGCCCAGAAATAAACCCACACTTATATGGGTAATAAATCTACAACAAAGAAGTTAAGAATATACAATTGAGAAAAGATAGCCTTTACAACAAATGGTGTTGGAAAACTGGACAGCTATATGTAAAAGAAACTGTACTACTTTCTCAAACTATATACAAAAATAAACCACAAATGGACTATGGACTTAAATGTAACACATCAAACTTTTAGAAGAAAATATATAGGCTGTACACTCTCTGATAGCTAGCTTAGCGATATTTTTTTGGCTATGTTTCCTCAGGCAAGGACAATAACAGCAAAAAAGAAACAAATGGGACTACATCAAACAAACACTTTTGTACAGTGGAGGAAATAGCAACAAGAAAAAAAAGAAAAGCAAAGCCTTCTCTGAATGGGAGAAGATATTTGAAAAAATACATTCAATAAGGGGTTAATAGTCAAAATATACAAAAGACTCATAGAACTCAACATCAAAAAAATAAAACCTGTTTTTTAAATATGGGCAGAGGACCTGAACATTTTTCAAAAGAAGACACACAGATGGCCTCAGACACATGAAAAGATGCTCAACACCACTAATCATCAGGGAAATGCAAATCAAAATCACAGTGAGATATCAGCTCACACCTGTCAGAATGGCTAGTCTCAAAAATAAATAAATAAATAACAACTAATAAGTATTGGTGAAGATGTGGGAAAAGGGAAACCCAGAGAAACTCTGGTGCACTGTCAGGGGAATCTAAATTGGTACAGCCACTATGAAAGACAGCATGGAGAGTCCTGAAACATAAAAAATAAAAACAGCATGGAGTATGATCCAGTAATTCCAAAAAGAAAATGAAAACACTAATTTGAAAAGATAGATGCAACCCTATGTTCACTGCAGTATTATTTATAATAGCCAATGCAGGAGGCCAGCTCCGGCGGCCAGGGAGTGTCCACTTTCCCAAAGAAGATGGACGGACGTCAGCTTTTGCATCGGAGACAGCCACTTTGTCCCTTCTTTCCGGGTGCTGGACTGCTCACACTTTACTGGCAACAGTGGTTGATGATATACACAGTTTTTCACTACAGATGACATCACAGTGTTAAAAGTCTATTAGTTAACTATTACATGGTACAGCAGCTGTGCATCCTGTTTTAAGATCTCTATCTTAACTAAACTTAGTGAGTACTTTGAAGAGGCCATAGACCCAAGAATTTGGCATTCACAAACCTTGTTTGTAGACTGGTGCTTATCTTCAAAGCGTTATGGCAGGGAGATAGTGTAAGTAAATATAAACCAACTTAACTAAACTAGCTATCACTTAAAAGCTTTTAAAATCAAGGACAAAACTCACAGCTAGGTTTTTTGGATAATATATGTCTAACTTTTACGAACCTCATTAAGATCCTAACTCTAAAGTTTACTAGAGAACTAGTTAATACATAAACACTATGGTTTAACTAAGTTGGATTAAAATAGGGGAAAGTCCTTCAGGATGAAATTCTTATTATATTATTGTTGTAATTTTGTTAAATCACAAGTCACCACAGGAAAATAAGAATGGAAAATAAGGAGTTCCCGTCGTGGCGCAGTGGTTAATGAATCCGACTAGGAACCATGAGGTTGTGGGTTCAGTCCCTGCCCTTGCTCAGTGGGTTAAGGATCTGGCGTTGCCGTGAGCTGTGGTGTAGGTTGCAGACGTGGCTCGGATCCCGCGTTGCTGTGGCTCTGGCGTAGGCCGGTGGCTACAGCTCCGATTTGACCCCTAGCCTGGGAACCTCCATATGCCGCGGGAGCAGCCCAAAGAAATAGCAAAAAGACAAAAAAAAAAAAAAAAAAAAAAAAGAATGGAAAATAAGAATAATAAGTAAATAATCAGGAAAGACTGAGGAAAACTGAATAACAAATAAAACAACAGGAAAGACTAGGTCACCCGAGAAACAATCCATGTTCTCTGGCGCAAACATGGAAATTGTTTTCCCAGGAATGCCCCAATTCTTCCCCATCAACATCAAAATGAGAGCTGTGTAACCTGAGGCCTGCCCTCGGCTTGTACCATGCAGACAGGCTCTCATCCTGACCAGAGGCCCACCTTCAGAATGCACCGTTCAGGTGAGCTTTTTATCCTGACCAGAAACCCACCTTCGGCTTGTACCGTTCAGGTGAGCTCCCTTCCTTGGTTAGGAACCTGCCTTCAGGGGTTTTTTTTGCCATCAGGCAAGGTCCTTGTTTTGAGTCCCTGCATTTTCTCTGCTCCCTGCAAGCCAAGATATGAAAACAATATAAGTGCCCAATAATAGATGAATAGATAAAGAAGATGTAGAATACACACACACACATACATACACACACACACACACACACACGGAATATTACTTAGCCAAAAAACAAATGAAATCTTGCCATTTGCAACAACATCAGTGGACTAGAGGGAATTATGCTAAGTGAAATAAGTCAGAGAAAAAGAAATACTGTTCAATTTCACTTATATGTTGAATCTAAAAAACAAAACAAATGAACAAACACAACTGAAGAGAAACAGTCACAGATACAGAAAAGAAACAGGTGGTTGCCAGTGGGGAGGAGGTAGAAAGAGAAAAGAAATAGGTGTGGGAGCTTAAGAGGCACAGACTTTCAGTTATGGAATAAATGATTCATGGGTATGAAATGTACAGTGTGGGGAATATAACAATAATTATGCAATATCTTTGAATGGTGACAGATGGTACCTAGACTTATCATAGCAATCATTTGGAAATATACAGAAATATCAAATCACTGTTTGTACCAGGAACTAACCCAGTGTTGCATCAATTATACTTCAAAAATAAGCAAGCAAACAAACAAAACTCACAGGAGGAGAGATCAGATCTGTGGTTGCCAGAGACAGGAGATGGAAGGCAGGGGAACTGGACGAAAAGAGTAAAAAGACACAAACTTGCAGTTATATGATAAATAAAAACCATGGAGGTAATGTACAACATGGTTAAAATAATTACTACTGCTGTATGTTCTATGAAAGATGTTAAGAGAGTAAATCCTAAAAGGTCTCATCACAAGGAAAAATGGAAAAGGTTTTTCCATTTCTTTGATTTTCTATATATATGAGAGGATGGAAGGTCACTAAACTTGTAATCCTTTCATGATGCATGTAAGTCAAATTACTATGCTGCACACTTTTGCTGTACAGTATAAACTCCTACAGTGCTGTATGTCAATTATATCTCAATAAAACTGGAGGAAAAAAGTTATCAGGAAAAAACAGTCTATATTACATTTTACCCCCCCCAAAAAAATTGAAGGTGACCAAAGTGAAATAAAGATATTTTCAAGCATTATAAGAAAATTGAGAGAATATGACTAGTAGACTTGCGCAGAAATTATGAAGGGAGAATTTCCCAGAAAAGTACTGCAATAATCCAAGGTGGAGACCTGGAAACATTAGAAGGAATAAAGAGTAACAGAACGAGTAAATGCGAGAATAAACACCAATTCATATTGACAATAAAAATCAGGAATTTAAGAAAGATACACAGTTTACATGACTGAAGCCCAAGATGTCTGAAGAGTTGTTAACAGCTCTCCTTATGGAGGTAACAGACATTTATCAAACATACCCCAACTGCCTACAAAAGTACTATGCCAGAACAAATGAAGACTAGAAGTCTGCCAAATGAGTGTCATCTCTGCTTGGAATCTCCTACCGCCACACCCTTCAACAAGATGAATCCCTTAAGTTGTTCCTCGTGGCTTGAACCAAGACCAAGTCCACTTTAAAAGGACTTTAGACTTTGCCATTGGGCATTAAGACTTGCTGTATGATTGTATCCTTCAGATAAAAACCCCATTCTATTGCATCAACAAAACACAAATATCCAATCATGCCTCATAAATAAAGTCATTCAAATATGACACGTGTTTAGTTCTGGTAGAATAAGCCTACCAAAGCTCAGTTCTTTAACTAATTTCATTTTTAGATGTAAACAAAATCTAGATTTCAGGCCAAGAATTCAATAGCACTAGAACATGGAGGATTTTTAAAAATTCTCCCTTATTTTAAAGATGATCTGTAAATACAGAAAAGCTGAAACTTTAATAAAAGGAATTCACTTTTAAGTATATATATTTTTCTATAAGAATTTAATGTTATGTTACCAAGTGCTTCTAAAAATGATTATCACAATAGTCTGAAATTAATAGATTTTGATATTAATAGATCGATATAAAATATATTCCAAATTTAAAAGCCTTGCTTGAGGAAATAATCATAGTATTTAGGGATATGTCATCTATTTCATATCTTGCTCTATATTCTCTGAATTAAATATAAACATTATAAATGCATTTTATATATATATGAAAACAAACACACACCATATAAGGTAACTGGAGTAAAATATTTCAAATCAAAATAAGTGTCACATAATTATTAATCTAAATGCATTCAACAGATGAAAAATAAGTAATGCCATTTTTTTAAACAGTGAAATATATGCTTATAAAAGCAATATAATTAGGGGTAATCGCTCCTTAAATTTCTTTTCCCCTTACAATATTTAAAACTAGTGAGACACTAACCTATTTGCAGGCAGCAGTAACTACTGTGTGAATGAGAGCGAAGCAGTATTCCTCTACCTAAGAGGGAGAGAACTGCCTAACAGAATCCACTTGGAATATTTAGTGCTCACTCTCCACTGGAGGAGGTGACCAGGCCTTTCGGCATTTCATCTGAGGTTTCCCTCTTACAATCCTTCCTCCTTCCGTGGGAGCGTAGACATGACCTTGCCCTCTCGCCTTGTTGACACATGCTGCCAGTTTTCAATTCCCGTTGCGCCAGAGAGAAAATGGCTATTAATAACATTGGTTATATTTGTTAATTTTTCACAGATTAGAACCAAGTCTAAGTCACATACTTTCAAATGCCCCTTAATTGCAATTATTATGCTTATGGAATATCTTAGTCTTAATATATTGCCAAAAAGGGATTATGATCAATGAGTATGGAAAAGTAAGAGGCATAAGGAATGTAGTCCTGTGAAAAATGATAGTTTCTGGAAAAAGATTCTGAGGAAAAAAAAAAGCATTTAGGGATGAATTATTTTACAAAGAGGAGAAAGTTCAAGAAGCAACTGGAATTAAGAAATGTGATGGATAAGGGCATCTAGGTTCTCTTTTATATTTTATTTTTTTGGAAACTGTCCATATGTATATATAAATAAAATCATCACTGTTCGCCAAAATTCTTTAACCTCTTTTAATACGTTAGTAACATATTAAAAGGAGGAGAATATCTTCAGAATTACTATTCCACTTTAATAAGGTAAGCAAGTGTATCTTTGATTTCATAAATCAGTGAAGACTCCAAACACACAGAGATTATGATCCAAACACATTACTCAAAAAAATTTACTCATCCTCTCCTTTTTCTATTAATCAATTTATCAATCCATGCATTCATCCACTGATCACACTTTTAAGTATGTATTAACTCTAGTAAATTTGCATAATTTAGTTAAAAAGCAAAAACATGATTCTAATTTTTATTATTATATATATATATTTTTTTGTCTTTTTGCCTTTTCTAGGGCCACACCCATGGCATATGGAGGTTCCCAGGCTAGGGGTCTAATCAGAGCTGTAGCTGCCAGCCTACACCACAGTCACAGCAACACGGGATCCGAGCCGCCTCTGTGACCTACACCACAGCTCACAGCAATGCCGGATCCTTAACCCACTGAGCAAGGCCAGGGATCAAACCCGCAACCTCACGGTTCCTAGTCTGATTCGTTAACCACTGCACCACGACAGAAACTCCCAACATGATTCTAATTTTTGAGGAAGTCACAAAGAGAAACTCTTCTTGTAAAAAGTGATTATGATGCAACTTATGTGAATTATAAATGTAAACATAAAGTATTATAAATTAAGATGAAACTATCCCTACAGATGTCAGGGGATAAGAGAATGCTATTCTATCACAGACTTATTTGATTATGATTAATCATCATCACCACCACCATCATCACTGTCATTCCACAAGAATGTAAGCTTCAAGAGGAATTTTGTCTTTTTTCTAACATCTAGAACTTTTTCAAGCATCTAGCACTTCTTCCAGCATCTAGCATCTAGGCACCTACTAGCTCTCACTACTTGTTTGTTTAAATAATAACTAAATGAAATTCTCATGCAAATTCCTTGCTTTACACATGATGAAACATAAAAAGCCCAACTATGCATATAATAACTAAACTGAAACCTATGTCTATTCCCAGATTGTTCTTATCTGGAACAACAGTGTAAATTTACACACTGTTATTATTGCTGCTATTTGGGAATATCAAAAATTTGCTAGTAAAATAAATTTTATCAAAGTTGGAGAAATACCTGGAGTTAAATTTTATATTTTATTTTCCTCTTTAGGGCCATACCTGGGGCATGTGAAAGTTCCCAGGCTATGGGGTCTAACTGAGCTGCAGTTGCTGGCCTATGCCACAGACACATCAGATCCAAGCTGCATCTGCGAACTACACCACAGCTCATGGCAATGCCAGATCCTTAACCCACTGAGTGAGGCCAGGGATGGAACCCTCATCCTCATGGACACCAGTCAGGTTCACTACTGCTGGGCCACAGTGGGAACTCTTGGAGTTAACTTTTAAAGAACTGAGTGACTCCATACAAACACAATAATGAACTTGTGTTTTAAAGAAAGCTCTATACTTCACAACTCTAAAGTAGAAAAGCAGTCTTCAAGCAATTAAAAAATTTAATATTATTTTCCATTCTTATTTCCCATATGGTTTTATGCAAAATACTACTGAGTTCATAACAGAAAAATATATTCAACTTAAATGTAGTATTTTATATAATCCAAGAAAAGATACTACTATTTAAATTATTTGCTGCAATAGTTGGAAATGACCATAGGTCATTTGCCTCCTTTATCTCAAATAGTTTTGTGGAAAAAGAAATGAATAATTATTTTTCATTTGATATCTCAATAATATATGAGATTATACAATATATAATTTTTAATCCTGTGAACTAATTTAAAATATAAGTGTCTGGGGCTCAAGGGCATAAAAATAAATTATTGATTCTCTACAGTTATCTCACACCTTAAGAACATACAACAGTATTTTCCTCCAGCCAAGCAGCATTAAATGAATACTAAATATTCAATGTCAAATATGCCAAAATTTTCACAAGTGAAAACTGAATAACAATGGATTATTGTAAAAAAGGGCATGAAGGAAAAATAGTCCTGGCCAAGAAAATTTTAAGGGTTTAGAACGAATTCTTTATGGTTAAATCAAAGCAAACAGCACAAACTGGCTATAAAACAGCATAACTAATCCTCTTATTGTGTAGTAATGTACTTAATTGCATTATACAGACATAATAATTATTTATCCGACTCTTGTATTCTGATGTACATTGTACTGTTTCTCATGAATATTTCAGCTGATCCTCCTAGCAACACTGTTAAGTAAGATTAAATGAAATAATATGTGTAACATGCTTAAAAGGATACTGAGCACAGGATGCTATACCAATGTTAAATGCTACTGCTTTTATTTATTTATTTTTGGACAGGCCTGGAGCATGTGGAGGTTCCCAGGCCAGGGATCAATCCCACACCACAGCGGCGACCCAAGCCCCTGTAAGGATCCAGTGCCATGGTCCTTAACATACTGTGCCACAAGAGAACTTCTATTTTTACATTAATATGAGTCTCATAGGGATTCTGAAGATGAATTCAGAAAAGCCTTTACAGAAAGTCAGGATGGCTGAGCGGTCTAAGGTGCTGGTTCAGAAAAGCCTTTATATCATGTAGTCAGGTGTCTGGCACATATAATACATTCTTCATAAAGTTTAGCTTTAGTTCTCACCATGGTGCAGTGGGTTAAGAATCTGACTGCAGCAGTTTGGTTTGCTGTGGAGGTGTGGGTTCAATTCCCGGCCCCGTGCAGTAGATTAAAGGATCCAGCGTTGCAGCAGCTGTGGCACAGGTCGCAGCTCGGGCTTGGATTCACTCCCTGGCCTGGGAACTTCCATATGCCATGGGAGCAGCTGTAAAGTAAAATAAATTTAAAAAATTAAAAATAAAGATTAGTTTTGCTACAGCTATTATTATTATTTCCTTTTTAAAGATGACATTGAGACAGTCATGCTTAAAAATAGCACAAGTATTAAACTGAAGATTCAATGCCCAAACTTGTATCACTTGATGCCCAGTCATTGTTTTCCTTTTAACACTTTCTACACTTTTATTCTTTCATATCTTTTGGACATAAAGGGAAATGTGGACTTGTCACTTACTACTCTAGAAATTGAAGAGTGGAATCTGAAATGTGCTCACTTAACGCACTGTCACTTATTCAAAAAGTATGTTCTGCTATCTACTCTGTGCTAGACCCTATGCTAGATGCCAAAACTATTTGGTGACCAAAACAAACAAGGTCCCTGTTCTTCTGTACCTTACAAACTAGCAGAGAAAAATTGTTACTCAAGGCATACATTGCATAACTGCTGGTTTGCAATAGCCATCAGTGCTATGATAAAGATGTACCTGGTACTATAAGAATTTTTAATAGGAACAATTGACCTGGCCAAGGAGGTCAAGGACTACTTCTCTAAAGAAAAATGGAAAGAAGTTAGCTAGACTAAGACAGAGTAGGGCAAGGCGAGTATACTGGGAGGAACAACATATGGAAGGAAAAAAATTATGCACTTAAAAAAATAAATATTTTTAAAGGCTAGTGTAGTTATTCCAAGGAGAAGGGGAGGGAGTATGGTACAAAATGGTCTAGAGAAGTTATTGAGGTGATATACCATGCAAGCCTATGTTAAAAAAAAAAAAATGTTATTAAGCACTCCGTTCTTCATCCTCACAGCTCTGGAAAGCTAAAAAAAAGTAATTTAATGGGACAGGAGTGAAAAGAAATCATATTTTCATTCCACAAACATAACTCTGGCTTCTATGTTTTGAATTGGAAAAGGGCAAGAATAAGCATAGGGAGACCAATCCAAAACTTACTGCATGATCCATGTAAGAGTTCATGGTAACTTGGACCAGTATGGTGGGGCTGGAATTGAAAGGAAGTAGATAAATTCATTGGTGAAGATAAGAATATCATATTAGCTGAGGAATGAGATTCACATTTGTAATTCTTCTGCCTACCTGTAATAAAGTCATACACATGAATGAGATGGCCCAGGGCAACATTTAGCGTGAAAGGAGAAGACAGCCCTAGAAGGGAGTCTAGAAGAACTGTCATATTCCACAGTTAGATAGAAGAGGATGAGCTTGCAAAGAAGACAGAAAATATCCAGAGAAGAAGAAAGGACTCCAAAACAGGGTTCTAAGAAGGAGAAGACATTTAACAACGCAAACGTCCACTAGATTTAATGGTATAGAATTCAGAGGAAGAGCTGGTTCAGTGACGCGGACAGGGTGTGATGAGAGGTGGTAGAGATGTAGAGACAAAGAGGGCAATAAAATTGATCATCCTGGAAAGAAAACTCTCTTGAAAAACTTGCCGAATTGAAGACTGCTGTAACTCAGTATAGATTCTGACAAAGTAGGGTAGATACGTATGTATACAGCAAAAGTGGTACTGACGTGAAACTACAACTACAATATATCTCGTTTTACTGAGATATATTTGATGCAAAGCATTGTATTAAAGTGTATAATACAATGATTTACATATATTGCAAAATGACTTTCACAAGTCTAGTTAACATCCATCAACTCACACAGTTACATTTTTCTAGTGATGAGATTTACCTGCATAGCAACAGAAGAGTTTACAACTCACTCTAGCCACCAAATTTTGATTAGAGCAATTCTTGATCAATATTTTTATTATGGCGATTTGCGTTGCTTCAAATTCTGTGCACATAGGCATATTAGCAATGCGTCCTACCACACCATTTAAAATTTGCATGTTTTGAATTTACATCAAATCCACAGAACTGCAGAGGCAACACTCTTGGAAAACTGGGCTATAAAAGGGGATGAAGAAGAAGGCATATTTTGAAAAAGTAGATGTGTGTTGTAATATCATATGCATGTTATAGGCTCTACATCACTCTATAAACTGGATGTTGGAGCTCATCTGCCCTCCTAGTTCTCCCTCGGTTCAATGTTTATCAGCATATAAGGTTGTCTATCTGATAGCAAGTAAGTAGCAACTTTTTGTGTATAATTCTGGGGACATTTAAAATGATAATTAAATGCTTAGTAACTAAGACATTGATGGGGAAGGGAGCTACTTTTTTTCCCCTTTTCTTTATTAATACAGCTCAATTGAGAAAAGTCAAGAATGCTTTATGACAGCTTTTAAAAAAGGAAATAAGTTGAGGTTCAGCTTATTTAAGTATACCACATAATCCAACCAGAGAAACTTCCTTAAAAGTTATAATTAAAAAGAATAAGAAAAAGAGGACTGAATCCGAGTTAATCTGGAAAATGATTCTTGCGTGAGATCACACAGCTCACACCTTTAAATGGTGGATTTGTTTGCTACACTTAATAAGCTGGTTGCAGTGTACATGTAAGTTTTTACCATTTTAATTTTCAAAACTATTTTAATATTAGTAACTACCATTGTTTGATTACCTACAGTACGCCAAACGCACAGGCACACACATAGTTTCAATTCTCATACAAAACTAAAATAGAGAAGTTATTTCTACTACAGATGAGAAAACTCAAGGTCAACAGAAAAGAAAAATGCCCAAAACCAGGTAGTTCATAAATGGCAAAGATGGTAGTGCTCTAACTTGACCCCAAACTCTGTCTCATCTTAAAGCCTCCTCTGACAGTGCCAATCTCATGCTCTGGGTTGTGGTACAGAACTAGGTGAAGCAGGATGGCGGTAGGAGGTAAAAGAAGAATAGCAAGCAAAAAAGACATAAAATATAAGTAAAATCCACATTCTTTATGTCATACCCCATTCCCACTTCATGATGATGCCTGCATTCATTTCCAGCAGAATTTTCACAAACACAGCCCCAGGAAGTCACTGTATATGTATGAAAACAAGATGTTTAAAATGATCTTTTCATTGGGTTTCCCAGGGGGCAAAGAATAAACCACCACACTTGAATCTATGAATCAAAGCCAGGCATATCTTTGCAATATTAACATGTATAAAGACTTCCAAGACAGAAGAAATTGTTGAGTACCAGTAATGAGAAATGCAATGGCAAGTTATTCAAGAAACTTCAAAGTGGCTTTATCTCAAGAGAACAAGTTATTGAAATCCTCAACTTGCTGACCTAAGGTCCCGATGTGCAGAATAAACTAAAGAACTTTACAAGGATTAGAGATAAGGAAAATTACAATTGCCAGAACAGTTTAATAATATGAGAATTCAGAATCACATAGAGAACTTCACATTTTGGAAAGTGAATTAACTAAAATAAACCAATCATAAAATGAACTGAAGATAAATATTGCAAAAGAAAAATAATTTATGTCCCCATGTGGCTATCAATTCAAGGGCCATACATCACCTGAATTTGTGAAGTTAAAAAATTTTTTTGGACAAATTTGGTTGATTTTCAACTTCACAATGAGACAGGTAAAGTAAATTAAGTTGAATTAAATATATAAATATTTACAATCTTACACTCTTTACGCAAACATTTAAAAATTTATTATTACATTTGAAATAACTTTTAATCTTTTCCTTTTTTTTTTTTTTTTTTTGCTTTTTAGGGCCACAACTATTGGACGTTCCCAGGATAGGGTCCAACCAGAGCTGCAGCTGCTGGCTTATGCCACAGCCATGGCAATGCCAAGGGATCTGAGCCATGTCTGTGACCTACACCACAGCTCACAGCAACACTGGCTCCTTAACCCACTGAGTGAGGCCAGGGATCGAACCTGTGTCCTCATGGATACTAGTCGGGTTCATTACCACTGAGCCATGATGGGAACTCCTAACTTTTAATCATTTTAACATAAGCAAAATAGAGTCAATTAATTAATTTGTAGAATCATCACCCCCAAAACTCCCACATATGCTTCTATAACAAATTATATAAATTTACTCTTTGTTATGTCTCTTATGAGCCTGATATGAATAAACAAGTCAAACATCCCAGTGCTCATGGAGGGAGACAGACAACAAACATCATAAGGAAAGAAACCATACACAGCGTATTAGAGGTGATGAGTACTATGGACAAAAGAAGACGTAGGTCAGAATAGGAGCATCCGGCTCATCTTCCCAGCTCCAGGCTCATCATCAGATCCTTCACTTATGGAACCCAGAGGAGGCAGGCACACAGAGGCAAACACCCTCCACAGACCTTTCAGTGAAAAGCCCCTTCAGATGCCCTCCAGGGGCTGAGTGTGCTTAACTTCTCAGATTTAAGTTCCCTTTCTAGGTCTTTCTGTCCTTGGTCCTCCCACATGTGTGTAGAGCTCATTTCCTATAGTAAATCTCTAATCCCATAAAACCGTCATAGCTCTGTTTCCTCAACTGAACTCTGACCAACATACAGACCATTCTTCATGGCGCAATCAAAATGTTTTTTCCAAGAACAAAGTGTGACCACGTCCTTTATCTGTTAGAAGCAATCAATGAGGCCCCCGTTTCCTTCAGGATAAAGTCATAATTTTGAAAAATAGGCTTTACGAGGCCTTCACGATCTGACCTCAATCTATTTAAAGAGGTTTCTCTCTCTCTCTCAGATCCAAGGGTAAAGAATTTTTACACTTTCCTCAAACTCTCTCTCATCTCTGAGTCATCAAACATGTCTTCTTCTTGCCTGGAGCATCCCCCTCATGTTTCATTTGATAAATTTCTTATTCTTCAGACCTATTTTTAGGTAAATGCTCTTAATGCCAACATTACTAATCAGGTTTTCCTGCCTGCCAGATAGAAGTATATTAGTTACCTACTCCTGTTTTTAAAATTACTATAAATACAAAGGATTGAAACAACACACATTTATTATCTAAAAACCTCTGTTGGTCTCGCTTCACTGGTTCTGCTTCTTCAGGATATCTCTCACAGGGCAACAGTCTAGTGGTGGCCATCTCATCTAAAAGCCTGACAGGAATATCTGTTTCTCAGATCACAGGTTGTTGGCAAGATTCCATTCCTTACAGGTTGTTGGACTGACAGCCTCAGTTCCTTGCCAACTAGAAGCTCTCCAGATAGCTTGCTTCCTCAGTGCCTGCAAAGGAGGAAGTCTGCCAAAGACCAAAGTGAGAATCTTTAGAAATCTAAGAACAGAAGTGGCATCCCTCCAACACTAAGCCCTTGTGTTGGTTAGAAGCAAATTACTCAAGGGAAGGGGATTACACAAGGCCATGACTACCAGGAGGCGGGGATAACTGCAGATCATCTTAGAGACTGCCAACCACAGCAAGAGTTGTGCTAGAACATCTATGATGAGTTTCTGCTGGTTGTCAGGTACATGGATGTGAGTGACTCCGGCCAGCCTAAATGCTCAGTGATGACAAACTGGCTGGAAGACACATTTTATGAACTGAGTTTGCCTCACAGAGGTTTAGGTACCTCTTTTCTAAATATACAAAAAATACCTGATGAGGAATAAGTATTAGTAGAGAGATTTTAGTGAATGCTAGTAATATTATGGAAAAAAATAGAGCAAAATTAAAGCTGAAGGAATCAGTCAAATGGTTCACAATAACAAAAGTGTTAAACACTCATTCATAGTACATGTAGGCTGCAGGTCAGCTACAGCTCTAATTCAGTCTCTAGCTCTGCTCCATGTGTTCCTATGCCAGTATCCAGAGAAGCAACTACACTGATTTGGAACATTCCATTCTTAAGATAGCAGAACAGACCAAAAGCACACCTGAAAACTTAGGTTGTCTGTTACACCATTTGCCAAATAAGAGAGTGTAGGATGGGCATTCCTAGAAGGAAGGACAGCATGTGCAAAAAGCACAGAGGCAGTGACACACGTGAGAACAGGTAAGAGTTAAGAGTGACTGGAGCACAGGGCAATGAAACCAGTGGAGCATAAAAAGGGTCCCCACAATAGCCCTTCATATGCATAGATTTATGCAAAGTTTTTCCTGTCTCTGGCCTTTGAAGAATAGTAAGATTTTGTAACTGAGCATGGCCTTGTGGGGCTCTTGGGCACAAAAGCCTCTCTGTGCCCCCCATTTCTTCAGCCTCCAGGACCTTCCCTGAGTTCCTAGGGGCAGGTTCAGAAGGTTGCTGATCAAGGAAGGAAGGGGATGCAAAGACAAGGGAGGAACAGTCAAGCAACAATACAGCCTTGGGGCAGGGTCCTAGTTCCCTCTCAAGGGATACACACAGTAACACAGGCATCTTACACACCTAAGAGAAAACTTATATTCCTCATGCTTCTTTTAGACATGAATACTTTAAAACTGAACAGCTGGAGTCCTCCCTTGTCCCTCTCCTTGGCTTACTTGCACCCTAAACACAATCACCTGTGAGCTAAAGATTAGGCACCTTGAGCACAACTGCCTGTGGATTAACGATTATTAGCACATGATGTTTTTCAGGAACTTTCCTAGTTTGCTCTAATCTCTGATCAATACGCCCTTCTCACAAGTACTGTTGTTCTAGGCAATAACCCAGAAGACCCCTATCATGATCGTGCCGAGATCTCCTGACTCCAGCTTTGATGACTAAGATTCCCTTAAAGAGAGAAGAGTGACCAATTGGCCCCAATCCTGATTCCTCTCTGAAAACCTGTTTTTCTCCTTTTTACTACAAAACTCCCTGCAATTCTCAATGGAGGGCACAGTCTTTAAGCCATTAGCCTGCTGTGGCCTCCTTTGTCTGGCAAAGCAATAAAATCTATCTTTTTCTCCTTCACCCAAAATTCTGTCTCTGAGTTTCTTTTTAGCACCGATGGACAGAGGCCAAGTTCTGGCAACAAATTCTGTTGACTTTTTAAAAGTAGAGGTATGAGTAGAACCAAAAAAGAAAGAAAGAAAAAAAAAAGAGATGTTTAAAAAGTGACAAACTCCATTTTAGCGGTAACAGCTCAAGCTCCATACTCTCCTCTTAGCTTAAAATTTTCATTAGCATTCACTTTAATTATGTGCAAAAGTTGCCTTAAAGTTCATGATCAACAAAAAGTATGGGGGAAATTCCCAAATCTCAGAGATATAAATATATGATCAAAAAGCATTAAGAGTGAAGTCAGCCATACAATGAGACACCAACATCAAATGCTTTCACTGACATGTGGAATCTGAAAAAAGGACAGACGGAACTTCTTTGCAGAACAGATGCTGACTCACAGACAATGAAAAACTTATGGTCTCCAGAGGAGACAGTTTGGGGGGTGGGGGGATGTGCTTGGGCTGTGGGATGGAAATCCTGTGAAATCAGATTGTGATGATCATTATACAACTACAGATGTGATAATTCATTTGAGTAATAAAAAAAAAATGGAAAAAAAAAAAAGCATTAAGAGTCACAGGGACTATGTGTTTCTGTTTTCCATACCAAAAAGGTGCTCTATTTTCAGACTTAATGAGTATGGTCCATTCCTAATAGTTGGAGGACAGAAATGAGATAAAATGGTATGGCTTGGCTGAAATGTGCCATATCTAATCCAGATTTACCACTTTGATAAAAATTTCAGATTAAATGGGGAAAGCAGTAGCTCAACATAGGCAAGAGTTGACTTTTCCTACTGAGCTAACCAAACCAAGATATCTGATACTATGCACACAATTTCACTTAGAAAGAAAAATACTCATCTAATGTAACACATCTCAAAGACCGCTGCATATATATATATATATTTTTTTTTTCAAGGACCACAAAATAAGCCCTACATATAAGACTTCATATCTTGTTCCCAATTTTAAGGGTTACTAGAGGTCAGCATTACAGTGGAATTTGGACTTATATGTCTTTTGTGAACAAGCAGTGTCTTCACAGCTTCAAGGTCCAAAACACCTGTGAAAATGAGAGGATGCTGGCATTTATTTAGTGCTCTCTCTGCCAAGCTTTTTCCAAGTGTCAACTCCTTTAATCCTCTAAAGTAAACGTTATCATCTTCATTTCACAAATGTAAAAACTGAGGGTCAGAAATGTTTTCTACCTTGGTTAGTTACAAATAAGGTAAAGTGAGACCTTTTGATTTTAAAAGCCTTGCTCTTTCCATCTCACTGAGCTAAGATAGCTACCGTAGCGCCAAGCTGTAAGAAAAGGGGGTGGGGGATTGGACCTAAAGAACATTTAGTTGCTTACTAAATAGGGCAGCCAACTGTTCCACTTGCCCCAGGCTGTTCTGGTTTAGCACCCAAGTTTCCTGCATCCCAGGACATTCCTCAACACTGGACAAACTGAGACTGTGCATCACCTTAACAGGCTATTCCCTGAAACTCACGTAGGTTTACAGTGAAGAGAAGCAGCACAGAAAGATCCAGAGCCCCTGTAAGTACAGGTGGTATAAATGCCAAAGATTGAGGGGGAAGATTTATTGGGAAGTATAGTTGCCTTTTTCTGACGTGTCTTTTTTTTTTTTTTTTTTTTTTTTTTTTTTTTTTTTTTTTTTGACATAAAGAGACCTTTGCATTCCTGGGTTCTCCTCACCTCTTTTCACCATTCACATTCACTTCATCTGGCAGACCAGCTTATTTGACTAACAAAATGCGTTTGGAACTCCTTCCGTGTTTCTTTGGTGCTTTAATATGCTAATGTGAACTAGCGGTCATTAGCACAGGAGTCATCTGAATATCAAAGGTGCTGCTAAAGTGGTGCCTGTAGACAATGCTCCCGCCTTCCTCTGAAAGTGAGCTACTGGTGGGGAGTTCCCCTCGTGGCACAACAGAAACGGAACCACGAGGTAGTGGTTCGATCCCTGGCCTCACTCAGTGGGTTAAGGATCCGACGTTGCTGTGAGCCATGGTGTAGGCCGCAGACGCGGCTCAGATCTGGCGTTGCTGTGCCTCTGACGCAGGCCGGCAGCTGTAGCTCCAATTGGACCCCTAGCCAGGGAACCTCCATGTGCCACTGGTGTGGCCCTAAAAAGACAAAAGACTAAAAAAAAATTAAAATAAAAAAATAAAAAAGAAAGTGAGCTACTCCTGGTTGCCAAGGGGGAGGGGGTAGGAAGTTCGAGGTTAGTAGATGCAAACGTTTACATTTAGAATGGAGAGACAGCAAGGTCCTACTGTACAGCACAGGAAAATATATACCAGTCTGGGATAAACCGTAACAAAAAAGGAATTTTTTTTTTTTAAAGTATACATATATATGTGTGTATAACTGGGCCACTTTGTGGTACAACGGAAATTAGCACAACATTGTGAATCAACTATAATTTAAAAGATAAAGCAAGCTAGACAGCCGCCTTGTTCAGGTGCACCTCCTGATAGAGTGAAGAGGTAGTGTCTCATGCAATTCGGTATCTAGAACACTGGTCAGGCCTTCAGCTCTCAAGTGTCTCCATCCCTGTCTTATAATGCGCCTGAAAGGTTACTTTTGGTAGAGGTTTTAGGAGGATGATCTAGGACAGGAAGCAGGCGCTCTAGGAAGTGGGAGAGAACAGTTTCCCTCTCAGTCTGGCAGAGACCCAGCCCTGTCCTTGTTCCAGATGCAACAAATGTGCTTCTTCAGCAGTTTCTGCAAAGGTGAACCACAAGCCAGTCATCAAAAGTATTACAGTTCATTTGTTTTGTGAGGTTTTGGTCTAAGCTCATTTAAACTTTTAAGGCAGTATTTGGTTAAAAAAAAAAAAATTCCAGCTAAAAAAATATGCTTTTTATTTTAAAAGAACTTGACTGAGTAGGTCAATTATCTGGAGAAATTATAGCTGTGTTTATGGTTAAAGTCAAAGATCTACGTTCCTATCCAACTTCACATGATCTCTGTTGTGCTGACAAAATGCTATAAAATAGTTATCTTGATCCATGACACTGTTTATTGTCTCTTTGTAGACCTTAAAAGAACAGTAACACTCTAGAACAAGGACATTTTTCCAATTCTGAAGTTGAATGTTGGCCTTAAGAATGAAGTCAGAGCTATAAGACAGAATGACAGAAATTGCTTGTACCAATATTCTGTACCACACAATTCATTACAAGAACGCCTTTTAATATGGAAAAATCTATTGCTAACATTGTGGTTTATAGTGCTTAAACCACAGTTACTCGAACTTTGCTTTTGTCAATATGTGGGATCATGAATTCTTTATTTCCAATGCCTTGGAGATCTGTAGCTGAAAAAATGTGTTATGTATACAGCCACCCTACTGCCCACATCAAAAAGTAGAAAAGAATATTTAACAGATGAACTTTGCAACTAAGTGGATGATCTTAATTTTAAAATAAATAACATTGAAAAAAGAAGTCTATAGTCAAGAAAGGCTTGGAGAATCACAATGTCTACGAGCACAATAAAGCTCTGAGATTCCTAATGAAATAGTCCAATAACTAACAACAATAAAATTATTTGACTTCAGAATCCTATTTAACATTACCACTTTAAAACACATTTTGAAAATATTTATAAGGATCAAATCTTTGCAAACATGCTTGTCTTGTAAAAGCACAGATGGGAAGTCACTGTGTTTAAATTAGAGGCTTTTGTCCACTCTATGAGTGTGTTAGGGGTCCCTGGAAAGCTGTAGAATTAATCAAGACCTTAAATTATGATTCAATATATTACATCAAATTCTAGGTCAGTGATCTTAAAGGACTGAGCAACTCCCCCGTCTCCTTAAGCTGGCTTACTTTGGGCACCACAGTACAGTGCTTTACGATGCAGTCTCACTAACTCTTTCAGATATATAGAGCCTGTTTTCTTCTACTCTATTAAACTGAGTGAACGTAATACACTTGTGGAATATTGGGGAATTACAAGTCAAAATAATCAATGATGAGTTGGTTAATTTGGGACCACAAGGCAAAGCAGCAGCACCTCAAAGAGCAGGGGCTGCTAACAGGTGGACAGGCATCCTTCAAAGAACCTGATGGGACAAGTCTCTTTTCAATCCTCCCTACTTCATCCCTGACCCAGAGAAAAACCATGATAAAATGGCTGCTGAGGAGGAAAGATTAACATTCACTTAAAAGTCCACCTGTCATTTGTAAGGATTTTTATTAAATCTACCTCCCCCCCCCACCCCTTTTCAGCCACACCCACGGAATACAGAAGTTCCCAGGCTGGGGATTGAATCCAACCTTCACCACAGCTGTGGCAATGCCGGGTCCTTAACCCACTGCACAGGGCCCAGGATCCAACTGGCAATGCCAGAGATAAGCCAATCATTAACCCATTGAGCCAGAGTGGGAACTCCCTAAACCTACTTTTAACGTGATTTTTAATGGATGTAATTCTATCCACAATCCATCAAGGTTCATAGAATCTATATTCTTTAGGTACTAAGGAACTCTTTATTTCTGAGTTAGAAAAGAGGCACCACAATAAAAACCAGCCAACAGGGGGGAAAATAAGCTATAAATAATACCACATTTTACTCATATTTATTTTTTAAACTCATTTGTCAAAGGTGGTAGAATTCTCATATATTACTAACGACCCTCTGAGGAAATACTCTTCTCTAAACTGCTTCATTAAAATTAAGAAATTCTAAAACTCACTGCAGAAGAACATAACAGGAAAGAACTCATAGGAGGTATTTTCTCATCACAAAGGGGTTTAGGTTCCCTCGAAAAATACTTTGTATACCCTGGCAGTCTTGAAAGAGACTAGTGCAATAACTCCAACTGATTCAATCAAACCACTGTAACCCTGCGTTATCAGCGAGATCCCCTTGATGACATATATTCTAATTACAGCTCTAGGGTCACAGATAAATAACTTTTAAAAGAAACATTTTAGTGCTTTAGGGAGAAATGTGCCAAATAACTGTCTGTGTGACTTTAACAAATCAATAGCCAATAATTTCCTAAGACACAGTTTTTTACTGTAAACCATCCAAGCAGTTTTTATTAATATCCATAATTATGCACATCAGCTTCATTAAAGATTTCCATTTTTCTCTTTGGCTTGAATGTGAAGTATTAGGAGAGCCTTTTGCATGTTATAGGCAATATTTTCAATTTGTAAGTAATGTTCAAGAAAATTTTACCATGGTGCTAAATTTAAATTTAACATGTAACTAAATGTTTAAAGTCAGAGAGCTTTCAAATTTTTCCAGTTCAGTACAAATTTATTGAAAACTCACTACACGGTAACACCCACACTAGATAAGGCTTACTATAAGAATAAACAAAAGCCCTTAGGAGATTATTTTCTAGTAACACAGCATACTATTTTCAATACACTAAAATAACTTTACTGCATGAAGCATCTTTACAAATATTTGATTTATAATGAGAAAATGGGCATAATGATAAAAAATATGTTTACTTAACTAGCTTTTAACCAAAGCATTTTTCTATACTGCATAATATAGAATATATAAATCCTGAGAGTATTGTATTTTGAAATCCACAAAAGACAACATTTTAGACTCATTTTGGATTTAATGTCAATTTTATGATTCTTTCAATAAGCTTCGTTTTCTAAGTTTGAAAAAAAAGACCACTTTATATTTCAATTCATTCAAACAGCACAAGGTATAAAATGGACTGTCAACGGTTTTTAAAGCCAATAACCTTCACTTTCTTTGAGTTCTTTCTTGCACACAGCCCAATCTTATGTCAGCTTTCTAGAGCAGCCAAAAAAGCAATATGCTGGTGAGAACACTGCTGAGAACAGTAATTGAATGAATCAAGTCTGAATCTTTACCCAGTTCAGGTCCAGCAAATAGATGACATTTAAGAATAACTGTTTCTCCTCTGTAACTATATTAGTTGCAGAACTTTCTTTCAGTAACTTATAAAAGTATTCTGAAGACAGTCTCCTGAATTTTCAAGCAGCACCTGGCCGCGAAACAGTTACTAAGATTGTATGCTCTGTTTTTTTGTTGTTTCTTTTTTTCTTTTCTAATTATGAATGCTAATATTTATATAGGAATTTGACCACTTCAATAAAGCCTATCTAAAGTATGGCAGGCAAGTAAGACTTCAAAGATAAGAATAACAATGAAATTGATTCCAGTTTAGAAAATTCATAACTAGCTTAAACTCACAAACTACAGCCAAATTTATTTCCACAAGTCTTTCAGTTTACAAATGCAATCTACATTCTCTAATAGGCTGTGGGGACTCAATCTCCTATTTGAAACAAGAAAATATTGAAAATGTATACAATGTGTACAATAGGCAATGGTGTTTCTTCACTTCCTTTTACAATTCTTTCTAATTTACCTCCTTTAGTAGAGTGCATCTAAATGTCTCACAAAAGAAAACCAAACTAAATAAGTAGATATAAGGTTCTGGCAAATTATCTTGCCCTGAGAATCCACTATACTGCCTTGTCTATGCAGTTGGCTCTGAGACAGAAGAACAAATTAATTTCAGTATTTCAGAGAACCTGGAATGGGGGCTGTGCATATTTCTTCTGAGCCATGCACAACATGTAAGCAGGAGGTGCACACCTCACTCTCTTCTGGGATATACATAGGAATTACTAGTCAAGGTATGAGATGAGGTAGAATAAAAACACCTCAAGCCTTAAACTTTTATTTTGGAAATTTCAAGTCAGTGGATGTCAGGTTGTAATAGGTATTGAATCTGTAAAGGACATTATCCTCCTGGTTTTTTTAATCCATTTTTTAAAAAATTGAAATATAGTCAATTTATAATGTTGTATTAGCTTCAGGTGTACAGCAAAGTGAATCAGTTAAAACATCTTTTTTTCCAGGTTCTTTTCCAGTATAGGTTATTACAAGACATTGACTATAGTTCCCTGTGCTATACAGTAGGTCCTTGCTATCTATTTTACACATAGTAGTGTGTACATATGCTCATCCTAAATTCCTAATTCACCTCCCCCCACCCCCTGCTATCCCCTCTAGTAACCATAAGTGTGTTTTCTCCCTATTTTAATACAGATATATTTGCTAAAAAAAGAAAAATTCTGGCCCTATGAGAGGAATGTTATTATCCTTATGTAAGAAGTCTTTCTAGATTAGAGATGTAGTTAATAGTTCTTCTAATTATTATGTACTTAGATGCTTTGTTACCATACATCTATTTTTTAGTCCATATACCCCATAGTCCATATTATTGAAATATATAGTCACCCTACATATCATTCTATACATATCATTCAGCTTAGAAGACAAGATAAGCTAAATAGTCTCCCATTATTCCTTTGTGCTTTCTGTTATGGGTTTGGGGACTCATTGTGCAATTTAGGATCTTAATCAGCTCACATAGTGTAGAAGCTGGCAGGTAAGGGAGAACAGATTCAGGCCAAGCAGCGGAGCCTTCTTCAGGGTCTAAATTTTCAGAAAAACAAAACCCCTTCCTGCCTGGGGCATGGGTATCCCTTACTGATTTTTAACAGCACTATATATTCCAATAAGTTTTGGTGGGTTTTTTGTTTTTGTTTGTTATGGCTGTACCTCAGCACATGGAAGTTCCCAAGCCAGGAGTTAAATTAGAGCTGCAGCTGCAGGCCTGCGCCACCACCACAGCAATGCCATATCCACCGGCATCCACAACCTATGCTGCAGCTTGTGGCAACGATGGATCCTTAACCCACTGAGCAAGACCAGGGGTCAAACCCGCATCCTCACGGACACTGTCAGGTTCTTAACCCACAGAGCCACAACAGGAACTCCCTATTCCAATAAGTTTAGGTCTTTATCAGCTATTTTTATGTGGCTTTATTTTTTTCGGTGAAAAAAAAGTATTAAAAAACACGTGGGTAAGTGTCTCCATTTTCTCCCTCTCTCTTTTAGTCTTCTGCATTTTGTTACTACCTAAGAAAATCTTTTTCACTAAAATAGTAAATAATCCTGAAACGCGCCTTTATTGCCTCCATCTTCTTCACAGCTGGTCTAGGTAACACACCCCCACCCCACCCCACCACCCCCACTCCCCACCCCCAGCCCAGGATGCTTCCAGGCTTTGCCCTTTCTATTCTAGCAACACTGAGAGGCTAAGAGTTTCCTGCCTTTGCCAGACCATACCTCACCTGCATGACTCTACTCATGTCATCTCCTCTTAATTAGAACATCATTCCTCCTCTCCCTCATTCCACAGGGTAAACCCCCAATATCCTTAAAGATTCCACTAAGCATCATTTCTTCCAGGAAGACTTTCCCACCCCCCAACCTCAAGTCTTACTCTGTACCCCATAAATACGTGCTTAGGAACCCATGTCATATCTGTCTCTCCCATATGATTGCGAATTGCTTGTCATAGAGAACTGACCTTTAGTCAACCCTGCACCTAACCCCTTTACAGTAACTGGAGCATAAAAGTAGATCAAGAGATATTTAACAAATAGAGAGATGAATAAATGAACAAAATGAGAGATTCATAGAATTACCACAATAACAGCAGAACAGAGGTTTAGAATTTTACTCAAACACATAATATGCAATTAAAAAGATTCCTAGCTCCAAACTTATATGATTTTGAACGCAAATCCCAGTTTCATATATCTATGGTGCTCATGTTTTCCCTTTATTGTAATTTTCTTCTGAAACACTGAGCAAGAGCTAGAGTTTGAATCCATCAGGACTTCAATGGATCTCTTATTACATTACTCTGAAAAAAGATTGCTTTGTGCTTCACACTTACACATGAAAACTGCTTTTTTTCTTCCTCATTAATATCCCCAAAGCATTTCTAGAAATACCTAGATAAACTTAATTTATCAAAGACACCAAAGGGGGTTTTAACATATTTTTAAAAAGCACAGTGAAGATTTCTGAAGTATATACTTTGAAGGGATTATTACTGTGTTAGAAATATAAGACATTTTAGAAAATAAAGCTCTCATCTGGAAATTCTTGCTTTCATATATTTAAAATAAATGTTAAATCCAGAAAGAATATAGTATCTTAGAATTCAGTGACACTAATTATGACCTACAATTTGGTGTTTAACCATTTTTCTTGGCCTCAGTATCTATATCTCTTGATGTCTACAAAGTAATTTCACCTTAAATGCACATGGCATAGCACTAACAATTGCGCAAACACTTTCCTAGGGTTTGACACATAGAAAAACGGTTTTTGAATGATTATATTATATATAAACATACTTTCATGCATGATATAGACATACATAGTCATTTAAACTTCCAAAATCAACTTTATGAAGTAGATGCCATTGTTTCTCTCTCTCTCTCTTTTTTTTTTTTTTTTTGCCTTGCCTGCAGCATGAGGAAATTCCTGGGGCCAGGGATCCAACCCATACCACTGCAGTGAAAATGCCAGATCCTTAACTCACTGTGTCACAAAGGAACTCCTCTCCTTCTTTTATCAAAGAGAAAATGAGGTTCAGAATGTTTAGGGATCTTGTTTCGGGCCGCACAACTGAAAACCAGCCAAGATATGATAGAAATCCAGGCACCCTAACTCCAGGGTGTGCCCACTGACACCCCCATGTTCCTCAGCCTCTCATTACTGGGAGTGTGTAAATTACAGACACTGAGATTTGGGGTCAAATTTGAACCCCACTACCTTAATCATGAAATTTGTCATTCACAATAAGAATGTGGCCATTTAATAATGAAGCTGGACCACAGGCAGGTTCATATTTTTTGTAAAATGAAGTTATGGAACTTCATGATGTTATTAGGAGGATAAAATTAAACAATATGTGTAAAGTTTCCAGTACAGTGCCCAATGCACAGTAAGTGCTTAATACATGTTCATTTCCTTTCCTCTGGTTGTCCTCAGAAACCTCAAAGGTAAAATGTCATGAGGCAAATCCCAAAATACCTGCTGCCCCTTCCACATGCCTTAATGCGGTGAGAAAGCAACAAGTACCCACTGATCTCAGTAGAGTCTTCTTTCCTTTTTCCTGTCCCCTTCCACATCAAATCCATCATCTCTTCTACCACCTAGTATTTCTCAGATATCTCACTCTCTCTGTCCTCCAACCTCCAAGATGAGACTGTCTTAACACGGGCTCTTAGAAGCCCTCACCTAGGTTATCGTAAGTTTCCACGCTGTGGTCCCTCTACTCCCCAGCTCATCCATGGCTGCCTCAGTTACTGAATTTCTAAACTACAAATCTGAACCAAGTCATTGTGGTGCCGAAGGATCTCCATTGTTTCCACACTGACAATAAGTGAAGTTCAGATCCTAGCTGGGCATATCTGGTTTCATCCTGCCTTAGCAAACTTAGCTCCCAACCTTCTCCATACTTAAAGGAGCATCCAACATCTGTCAGTTTCCTAATGTAATGTGATGTTTGGTTTCCGTACATGCTCTCTTCTTCAACCTAAAAGGCCACTGAAATTGCTGATATTAGATGACACATTGTTGGAGAGATGATAGATAAATTGAGAACAGGTTGGTCAACCACATGTATGCAACTCTTCTCCAAACACTCTCTCACACTTTACGTCGAATCCTTTAGGAAGGAGGTGACAAAGAGATGAGATAAGGTATCTATCAGATTAGAAGTAAAGCACTGCAATCAAGACCCACAAAGATACATGAGAATATAATAGCTTGTAAGGGTATTACAAATCAACACTTTAGAAATGTCATTTTGGGAGTTCCCGTTGTGGAGCAGAGGAAACAAATCTGACTAGTATCCATGAGATGCAGGTTTAATCCCCAGCCTTGCCATGAGCTGTGGTGTAGGTCAAAGACGTGGCTCAGATCCCAGGTTGCTGTAGTTTTGGTGTAGGCCAGCAGCTGTAACTCTGATTCGACCCCTAGCTTGGGAACTTCTATATGCCACAGGTGTGGCCCTAAAAAGCAAAGCCAAAAAAAAAGAAAAGATACATGTTGCTTAAACCACATTTTTACTAAAGGTAACATTCCGTGGACAATGATTAGGAACCAAAAGTCTTGAATCTTAAAGAAGTGCATGAAAACTGTTAGAGAAAATACTTTGACTGACTCCAGCTACATCCTACTAACTCTGGGATGCAGGGATTACATTTACATATATTTAAAAAAAAAAAAAAAGGACCTGGCTCAAGGGTTTTAGAATCACGTGCCATTCAGCTTAGAACCTTGTCCTCCTCCCTGCAGTAACCACATCAGATCCTTTGTTTCCAAAGCCACACAAAACTAAAGCTCTCAAGATACAATGTGATCCTAGGTAGAGTTGTATTGCTGTAAGTGCTGCATGAGGAACAAGGTAAAGTATCAGAAGCAGAGAAAGAAGCACTGGTAATTTACCGTTTTTGACGGAAAACGCCTGCAGGGCCTAGTCCGGGGCTGGAATGCGGGGGTTTCTCAGGAAGGCAAATAGCAGCCCACAGGTGGGCTTTGTGGCTTCGGGTCTGTGGCAGGAAGTGCAGGTTCAGACAGAGAGGCTGGGAGATGAGGAGCTGGGACACACGGAGCCCCGGGGCATCCCTGAGGACTGTGGAGGCCCGGCCAAGGCTGTGCTGCCCAGGATGCCCGGTCCCAGCAGCTGCCCAGTCTCGCGGGATCTCAGGCTCCACGGGGCTGGCGGGGCAGCCCTGGGATGAGAAACACCTGGACTCCCCAGACGCTGGACTCGGAAAGGAAGCTCGCTCCCAACACCAATCCTCCAAGATTCCTTCCCTCTGCCTTAGTCAGGGCCGTGGTGGTGCAGCACTTTGCTCTAGCCAGGCGTCCGGGACCTGGCTCTTGCCAAGGTCCGTGCATGGTCCAAACACTGGCTGGAGGCCGGTATAGGGGCGTGAAATGTGCTTGCACAGACCAGGAGTCTATTGCCTTCCAGGAAAAAGCCCAGAGGCCCCTGAACAGGTATATGGAATACTGGTGCAGGATCAGCATGCCCCCAAAATGACCTCTGCCAAGGTCCAAGGCTGCAGCATCCAAAATAATCTGTTCCCTTATCCTGGGGACCAAAGTTATTCTTTCCAGCAGCAGCAATGCGTAGAATCCATCTCAGAAGTACCTCATTGCCAGTTCGTGGAAACGTTCCCATGCAGAACGCCTCAGGGCATTGCTTTCCTATTTCTGAGCAGCCCAAATGCCAGCAGCCTGGGAGAGAGGAGGTTCACCAAGCCCCTCTATCCAGAAACGCTCTCCTCTTTAGAATGCCATGGGGGACACCTGTGCGGCCTTCGTTGGAGCCTAGTCTGAGTGGATGCAGTGAAGAGTTTCCCAGGAAGGCAAACAGGGCACAGCTGGAGCAGGTGGTTCGTGTGTGTCAGGGAATTAAGTGCAGGTCCTAATGGAGGGACAGGGAGAGGATGGGCTAGGAGGCACCAAGCTGCAAAGGCAACTTTCACGTCCCTCACTCATAATGGATCATGGCCAATGGAATATAACTCACTTATCAAGACAAAGCCACCGGCAACCGAAGGCAGAGTGAGCCCTCCGGTACAGACTCGGTGGATGGGGAACCCTGTTCATCAACAAAGACTAAGGGCGAGACCTCAAAAGTGCCTTTCAGTGCTAGACACCTGCATGCACGCAGACACTGAAAGGGGTTAGGACACCTCATCCTTCACCTGTCCACCTACTGGAAAAGGAAAAATTTCTATTCAAAGGTGAGAGGATGGGGTGAACAAAGGTCATGAGATTTCTGAAAAGATATATGCAATCTAAGAGAATGAAATGTATACATGTATGTGTAACTGGGTCACCATGCTGTACAGTAGAAAAATATATATATATATGTAAGGGATTAAAAAAAAAGAAAATGAACTATTGCTTTGAAGGTTTAGAAGCAAAACATGTCACTGAACATAGTTTTCGTCAAGAGAGAAGATTTTAAAAGATGCTCAAGGGTGCAGAGACTTTAAATAGCAAAAGGGAATGGTTTGCTATGATACAAAAGGATCTAGCTGCACTTAGAAAAATGTCTCCAAAAAATTATTAACCACAGTATGTAACTAAAACTCCTTGAGACAGCTAAGAAAGCAGAAAAGTCATCACAGATTATCAAGTGAGTCCTGTGGAGGAAAATTCTGGGAAACCCTCTCAGAAAGTAAAGGCAAAGGATGAAGACATTAAAATGAAGAAAAATACAATACATATAGGAACCATGAAAGAGAGCTTAAAAATAGAAACTGAATGAAGAATCAAAGATATAATAAAACAATCTTTCTGGGCTTCAAAACACCTAAGACTACAATTCAAAATATCTCACAAAATCAACGACAAAAATAGTGGAGAACACAGTTACACCCACACTCCTGTGCAGTTAAACATGCCAATTAAAAAGCAAAAGCCTAACCGTGTGTTTTAAACAAAATAAAAATACATATTTTTGTGAGAAAATTATTAAAATAAACTGACAGCAAATAGGAGAAATGTAAGGAACAAAAGACTTCGGACAAAAGTATACCCAAAGAAAACTGGAATGATCATATTAAAGTAAGGGTACTGTTTTAAAAAATATTCTATTTCCTTTTGTAAATCATGTCCTGTAGCATATGAAGCCTATTTCCTCATGGAGGGAAAGGAAAGTTAAAATTAGGAGAGTTCTGAAACCACATCACATAGCTGTTCCAGTTGCTGCCTCCTACTATCACCCTACCATCACCCACACAGCAGAAAAGAAAATCCCACACAGAGCTTCTTTCCTTCTAGACATACTTTTGAAAAAAATCTCACATGGGGAAAACTTCCTTTTTACAATCTCATCTCAACTAGAGAGGAGTTGGTCCAGGGGAAAAAATCTAAAACACTAAGATACTACTTAAAATATAAGAATGATTTTTACCAAATTAGTCTAGGTTTAGTTATTCATCTGTATTCAGAGTATGTGTGTGTGACAGAGACAGACACAGTATGTCTGTTAGTATGTACATTCTATCAAAGCAATCTACATTCTTTTCACACATTGCAGATTGGAGTAGAGGACAAGTGACTGGGGCATGTTAATTTCACATAGCCTCTAAGACCGTTGTGGCTCATCGGTAACAAACCCAACTAGTATCCATGAGGATGCGGGTTCCACCCCTGGCCCCACTCAGTGGCTTAAGGATCTGGCGTTGCTGTGAGCTGTGATAGGTCACAGATGTGGCTGGGATCCCACGTTGCTGTGGCTGATTTTGGAGCCAGACTGCCTGGTTTGAAACAAAATTTAACCTCCGTGTGTCACAGAAAGTTCACATATTAAATAAGAATAATAATAATACATATTTTGTATTGTGGAAATAATTAAAAGTTTATATAGATGTAAAGTGCTTAATGCATGGTTCTGTTAATCAACAATCATTTGAGTTCTCTACCACTGTTGAGATGCACTTTGTGCTATTGCAATTAATTGTCCTCTTTTTGCACATTCCTTTTGTCTATCACCTTTCTTACCATTAGCACAATATATCTCCAAATATTACTGGGCTTCAGTTATTTTAGGTTTCTAACAGGTAAGAAACCAACTCTTAACACACTGAAAGAGATAGGACTTAAAAGAACAAAATAATCCAATCTACTATGTCCCTGCAAATCTTCCTGAAATGTCCCTTAAGATCTTCCCAAAATGCCAGGTAAAGAACATTAAGAAAAATTTTATCAAATACTTTTTATGCATTATGTAAACACCAACAACATATAATACACACAATGCACTGATTAGGCAGACCAAATAATTTCACTGTGGTCATCTTAACTTTTTTCTCTGAGAGGTCACCTTGCAATAGGCTAACTTTTCTTTCAAGTCTTTAAGATCTTTTTGTATTTATCAATTTCCTCTTGCTTCTCTTGCTCATCTCTGTCCCTCTGCACCTTTAAGTGTGAAGTTGTCTGCTCTCGAGAAGAAAGAACATCAATACATGAAAAAATTCCTTTCATACTTACATTATATCAGGGTAATTCAACTTTTAGCTGGTAAAATTTCACACTTTTATTCTCCATTCAAAAGATAGTGATAAGTTGTTACTAATTTACTTTTTAAAGAATTCGTTCTCTCTACCTCTCTTGCTATAACAAATATCTGGCTTTGTTCTTTTGATTCTCCTAGGTTTCTTTTCCAGTAATCCCAACTAGTATTAGATGTGCCTAAAGTATTTTTCTGGAATAATCCCACTTTTTTCTCCAATTCCCAAGTAACCAAACACACACATACACACACACACACGCACATATATATATATATATATCCTAAGGACACAAATGAACTAATATTTCATCTTTGTACGGGTATACCATGGAGGTACAGAGGGTTAGGTTCCAGACCACCACAACAAAGTGAATATTAGAATAAAGCAGGAGTTCCCATCGTGGCGCAGTGGTTAACGAATCCGACTAGGAACCATGAGGTTGCGGGTTCGGTCCCTGCCCTTGCTCAGTGGGTTAATGATCCGGCGTTGCCGTGAGCTGTGGTGTAGGTTGCAGACGCGGCTCAGATCCCGCGTTGCTGTGGCTCTGGCGTAGGCCGGTGGCTACAGCTCCGATTCAACCCCTAGCCTGGGAACCTCCATATGCCGCGGGAGCGGCCCAAGAAATAGCAACAACAACAACAACAAAAGACAAAAAGACAAAAGACAAAAAAAAAAAAAAAGAATAAAGCAGGCAACTGGAGTTGCCCTAGTGTTTCAGTGGGTTAATAACTTGACTAGTATCCATGAGGATGAATGCAGGTTTGATCCTTGGCCTTGCTCGGTGGGTTAAGGATCCAGCGTTGCTGCAAGCTGCAGCACAGGTTGCAGAAACAGCTCAGATCTTGCATTGCTGTAGCTGTGGTGTAGTCTGGCAGCTGCAACTCCAATTGACCCCTATCCTGGGAACTTCCACATGCCACAGGTGTGGCCCAAAAAGGACAAAAAATAAAAATTAAAATAAAAAAATTAAAAATAAAGCAGGCAACTGTAAAACAAAACAAAGCGAAAACAAAATGTATGGCTCTGTTGCATTAATATCCAAGAAATAAATGCATTGCTTGACTCTTGGTTTGACTCATGGGGAAAAAAAACCCAAAAACCTCTCTAAATTAGAATAGCATGGGCAAAATGTGAATGTGGTTCAACTAACACAGCCACAAGAGGAAGAACATGAGTTGCAGAAGCACAAAGAATGCAACAAATCTAAAGGACGACTGAAACCAGGACTTTGAACACAAGAACTCTTCCTTTTACCTCTTCTAGTTAGTTTATCCTTCCATGTCAGTAACTACCTCCTTTTCGACTTAGTACAAGTGCTCATGCCCAGACCATTTATTATGATCCATATAAAGATAGCAGCTCCCATTTTGACTCACATAGATAGAAGGGAAAAAAGTTATATTTATCCAATGCTTATTTTGTGCCCAGCAGTCTTCTAAGCATTTTACATATGTTAATTCCCTTACTGCTCCCAATAAATCAATAAGATAAGATTTTAAAATCAGAAACCAAGGGGAGAAATTACAATGGATACCAGAGAAGTGCAAAGGATTACAAGAGAATACTATGAACAGCTACATGCCAACAAACTGGACAATGTAGAAAAAAATAGATAAATTTTTAGAATCATACAACCTTCTAAGACTGAATCATGAAGAAACAGAAAATTCGAGTAGACTCATTACTAGTAAGAAGTTGAAACAGTACGTCAAATCCTCCCCAAGCACAAAAGTCCAGGACCAGATGACTTCACAGGTGAATTCTACCAAATATTCATAGATTTAATATTAATCCTTCTCAAACACCTCCAAAAACTTGAAGAGAAGAACACTTCCTAACTCATTTTACAAGGCAATTATTACTCTGATACCAAAACCAAAGACAACACACATAGAAAAAAACACTATAGGTCAATATCTCTTATGAACATAGATGCAAAAAACCTTAGAAAATAAAATTTAACAATACACTAAAAGGATCATACACCATTACAAGTGAGACATTTTCCAGGGATACAAGGATGGTTCAACAATACAAATCACTGACATGATATATCACGTTAACAAAATGAAAGATGGAAATCAGATGATCATCTCAAAATGCAGAAAAAGCATTTGACAACATTCGAAACCCATTTAAAAGCGTTTGACAACATTCAAAACCCATTTATGATTTTAAAAAATCTCAAAATAGGTATAGAAGACAGGTCTATCAACAGATGATTGGATTAGGAAGATGTGGTATACATACACAATGGAATACTACTAAACCATAAAAAAGAATGACATAATGCCATTTGCAGCAACATGGATGGAACTAGAGACTCTCATACTGAGTGAAATGAGTAAAGACAAAGACAAACACCATATGATATCACTTATAACTGGAATCTCATATACAGAACAAATGAAGCTTTCCACAGAAAAGAAAATCATGGACTTGGAGAATAGACTTGTGGCTGCCCAGGGGGAGAGGGAGGGAGTGGGAGGGATCGGGATCTTGGGGTTATTGGATACAACTTGGAATAGATTTACAAGGAGATCCTGCTGAGTAGCATCGAGAACTACGTCTACATACTTATATTGCAACAGAACAAAGGGTGGGGAAAAAAAATGTATACATGTAAGAGTAACTTGGTCCCCATGCTGTACAGCGGAAAAAAATTAAAATAATAAAACAAGAAAAAAAATCCAATTAAAAAAAAAGGAAGACAGGTCATATATGGCAAAATGACAGCTAACATCGTACTCAATAGCAAAAAACTGAAAGCTATTCCTCTAAATAGAAACAAGACGAGGATGCCCCTCTCACCACTCTCATGCAGAATAGTACTTAAAGTCCCAGCCAGAGCAATTATGCAAGAAAGAAATAAAAGGCACCTAAATTGGAAGTAAAATTGTCACCAATTGCAGATAATATGATTTTATATACCTATAGAGGACATAAAGACTACCAAAAAAAAATTAGAAATAATAAACACAGTAAATCTGCAAACTATGAAATCAATATTCAAAAAATCTTGCATTTCTATACACTAATAATGAAATAGAAAGAGAAACTAAGAAAATGATATCATGTACAATGGCAACAAAAAGAATAAAATACCTAGGAAAGACCTATATACGGAAAATTATAAGATACCATTCAAAGAAATTGAAAACAAAAATCAATGTAAAGATAGTCTGTGCTCAAGGATTAAAAGAATTAACAATTTTAAAAATTTACATATTATCTAAAGCAATCTACTGATTCAATGCAATTCCTATTAAAATCCCAATGATATTTTTCACAGAAATAGAACAAATAATCCTAAAATTTTAATATAAAACAATACCATTATCTCACACCTTTCACAAAAATTAACTCAAAATTGATTAAAGACTTGCATGAGACCTGAAAAATCCTAGGAGAAAACCTAGCCAGTACTATCTTTGACACCAGTCTTAGCAATATCTTTCTAGATATGTCTCCTCAGCCAAAGGAAACAAAGGCAAAAATAAACAAATGGGATTACATCACACTAAAAAGCTTCTGCATCAACAAAATGACAAAACAACCTACCAAATGTTAGCACATACTTGCAAATGATATATATGATAAGGGGTAAATGTCCAAAACATATAAAGAACACATAACTTATTAGCTTAATTTTAAAAATAAGCAGAGTATCCGAATAAACATTTTTCCAAAGAAGACATGACTGATGTCCTTAAGGCACATGAAAAGATGTTCAACATCACTAATTATTAGGAAAATGCAAATCAAAACCACAGTGATGTAACACCTCAGGCCTGTTACAACAGCTCTTATCAAAAAGACAAGAAATAGCAAGTGTTGGAAATAATGTAAAGAAAAGATAACACTCTTACAATGTTGGTGGGAATGTAAGTTGGTGCAGCCACTGCGGAAAGCATAATGGAGAATCCTCAAATTATTAAGAATAGAGTATATAAGTATATTAAGAATTAAGAATAGAGTACATATTCCATATACTCCATTTCTGGGTATTTATCCAAAGAATATAAAAACAATAATTTGAAAATATATATGCACCCCTATGTTCATCACAGCATTTATAATAGCCAAGGCATGTAAACAACCCAGTGCCAGTGGCGAGATGGATAAAGAAGATGTGATAAGTATGTACAATGGAATACAGAGTAATGGTTACCAGAGGGAAAGCAGGTGGGGGGAGAGGGAACTGTATGAATATATGGAAAAACCAAACGTTTGGTGGAGAGCATGCTGAAGTACAGAGATGGCAACATATGACATTGTACATATGAACCTTATATAATGTTATAAACCATAGTTACCTCAATTCAAATACATACATACATATTTAAAATGGCCGGGATCAGACTTGCCCTGATATTGGGGAATAATTAGAAACTATTATGTATAACAATAGTCAAATAAGTTAAATTTTGCAGACGGTTTAAGACACAGCCAGGCTCAACATGACTGTGAAATTAATTCCTGAGAATCATCCTCTTATCTAATATGGTCTCTTATCACCAGGGGAACAACCAAAGCCACATTTTATGGGAAAAATATCAGCAAGCATATCTATCTCCTCGCCTCAAACATGGATTCTCTCAGGACAAGGATTATTTCCTGTTCATCTCTCCTTCCCAACAACTTACATCAATGGGCACCAAAGAAGTTCTAAATAATTGTCTGTTAATTGAATGAATGAGTGAATGGATTTTAATTTAATAAATAAATAAACTGGATATGGGAGCACTGTTTTCTCTTTCGGACAAGATTCTTCATCTCCTTCTCTCAATGTAAAAGCTATCACGAAATAACTGAAATCCAAGAAGCCATGTTGGAAAAGGGGAGATCTTTGAGCAAGGAGGACCTCCTCAGTGGATTAACATTGAGCTCATTGTTGACTGTGTAACATAATTTCCCTTGATGTGTATCCACAAATTAGTTACCGCCGTTGATATTTCAAATGTGACATAAGTAGTCATAATCCTTCCAGCTGAAATAAAACGTAAATCTAAACAGCTAAAAAAGTCACAGCATAAATAAAGAAGGGAATATGGACAGAGTCTGAGATCTTGCAGCTCAGCTAACTCTCTCTGGAAAGAACATTATCATTTGTTATTCTGGCATTGTATTCATGATGTTTTCATCCACAGAAGTCCTGAAATCTTTGCTACAGACCAAATATTCTGATTTGCTTCTCCTTGCTTCTTTATACTGATTTAAAAAACCATTTGACATTATGAAATATCCTGAGTTTGAAGACCGTTTCCCACCATAGCAAGAATACAGAATACTTTGCCCAATGCCAAATTTAAGGATTACAATTGAATCTCAGTGATATAAGAAGTGAAAGCATTTTTAAAAAATGCCTAATCTGTAATTGTTCTATTTTTCTATCATTTAGTTTCTGATATGGAAGTCATTTCTTGCTAGGGAAACAAAAAGCTATCTCATGGAGAATCATGCAATCCTACAGTTGGATATGACTTTTGAGCAATGTTCTTTCAACTCATGTGACCCAGCCCCACGATGCACTCTGTACAGGTTAGAGGAAGGGGATGCAGTGTTTACCACCAACAGGAAATACAGAGAACTGAGTTACAGGGAGGAGCCTTCAGCCTTAAGCATCTAATCAGTTCATCACACTGTTTGACATAAATACCATTGCCTTCCGCGCCATGATGGAGTGAATGTCAGGAATCTTAGACATCACCTAGTCTAACTTACTCAAAAAGAAATGCCTACTCCAACCATTCTGGCACAGGATTACTTGAGCTGTTTTTATAGGTTTTCCACGACTTATTTCTCAATACTTTGTGAAACAACTCTTTCTGAAAGATCCTCTAGAGACAGAGATTTTTAAAAAAAAAAAAATCTTATAACTTCTGAGAATTGAAGCAAATCCTGGCATTTGAAGCTACAGTGAATACAAATTCACATGATAGTCTCAAATCTTGGAATCCAGATATTATCTTTGTTATCATTTCTCCAGGACATACATTTTCTATTCCCTCAAATGTCTCTAAAAAAGGTTCAAGAACCTTCCACAATTGGGCAGCAATTTCATTTACCAAAAAAAAAAAAAAAAAAAAAAAAAAAGTTTCTTTTAAAAATATATGGTCTAGTACTGAATAAAATTGGATCAAAGCTTACTAAAATGTGTCTACTATTTCTTCAGTTTTTACTTAATCAAGAATAGAATGGGATATTTCCTTTTTTTCCTCTTAGTAATTTCATCATATTTTTTGTTCACACTGAATGCGTGGTCAGTGGAAAAACCTCAGGATATTTTATATGAACTGCTCTCAACTCAAAACATATCTTCTTTATCTTGTACTTTTCCATTTTTTCAAACTAACCACCTTAATTTTTATAGAAATTTTAGGTTCACAGTAAAACTGAGCAGAAAGTACAATAGTTCTCACATACTCTCTCTTTCAACACACATGTGGCCCCCACCAGAGTGGATCATTTGCTGCAACGATGAATCAACTTTCACACTTCATTATCATCCTCAGTCCAGGGTGTACATTAGGGTTCATTCTTGATGTACATTTTATGAGTTATGACAGATGTATAATTACATGTATCCACCACTGTATTATTATATGAAATAGTCTCACTGACCTAAAAATTCTCTGTGTTCTACCTGTTCATCTCGCCCAGTCCCCTATCCTCTGGCAAACACTAATATTTTTACTGTCTTCATAATTTTGCCATTTCCAGAAGGTCCTAAAGTTAGAATTATACAGTACATAGCTTTTCAGATTGACTTCTTTCACTTAGCAATATGCATCTAAGTTTCCTCCACACCTTTTTTTCCCCCAGGACCAAGTTGATTCTCACAGATGCAAGACCAACTCAGTATGTGAGAAATCAATGTAATGCACCATATTAACAGGCTACAAAAGAAAAATTCACATGATCGTGCCAGCTAACGGGTAAGAAGAATTTTAAAAAATAATATTCATTCATAATAAAAACTCTAGGAGAAAATGAAAAGGAGAGGATCTTCCTCAACTTGATAAAGAGCATCCCTACAGAACAAACTTAAGTCAATGTTATACTTAAAAGACTGGCCTCTCCCAGCTTTACTGCTGACAAAATCATACATTTTTAAGGTGCACAGTGTGATGATTTGACATATATATAGTGAAATGACTACCATAATCAAATTAATTAACACATTCATCACCTCACATAATTACCTTTTTTGTGTGGTGAGAACACTTAAGCTCTAGACTTCTAGCAAGTTTCAAAAATTTAATACAGTGCTATTAAATATAATCACCATGCTATACATTAGATCCTCATAGCATATTTATGAAAATTTGTACCCTTTGACCAATATCTATTTCCTCATCCTCCAGTCCCTGGCAACAACCATTCTACTCTCTGTTTCTGTGAGTCTGACTTTTTTTAAAAATTTCTTTTTGTTAAATATAAAGACAGGAAAGTCCATTTTTTTTCCTATGTTAAATTTAATTAAACTTATTTTTCACCTGAAAATACAATTTTTGTTCCTGCTTTGTAATCAATTAGTTTTAATTACTAATAGTTCTTTTGCACATGGCCTTTTTACAGGACTTCAGTAATTAAATTGCAAAGTAATTGCAAAGCATGTAACACAAGTTAGGACAGGACTCCATGACACACCACTAGACACTTCCCCCCAACTTGACATCTAGCCACCTAAATATCACCAAAGTACTTCTTATCTGCTAAATTTTTACTTGTATCTTTTTTATTGTGGTTAATCTAAAGCAAAGTCATAAAAAGCATACCCAGTTTCTTAGTTAAGCAATAATTAACACTGTAAAAAACCAACCCCCAAATAGCTCAAATACATTAAATTTTATTCTTCCCTTCTATAAAGATGAAAAAGGTGTCCCTGATTGACTAGAAACTCTCCTTTCAGCAATAATTCAGGGATACAGATTTTGTCCATTGAATGACCTTGCCGTCTTCAATATGTGGCTTCAAAGTTTGTTGTGCTCCCCTGTATCAAGTTGGTTCAAGATGAAAAAGCAAGTAAAGAAAGCACACTGGATTTTTTTGTTTTAATCCTGACTTAAAAGTGAATTTTAAAATTGGTATAAGCAATTGCTGGCTAGGAATGTCACATGTCAGCAATAGCCCCATGTTATGAAAAGAGAGACACAATTTTGGAGGGAAGCAAGGAACTTTCTTGAAAACAGTCCATCCCTCTTGCCATCATTTTCTTCAAATCAGGCTTTTTCCAAGGAAGACCATCTAAAGTAAACTCAGAAGCCATCCAAGTCAAAATTCAGAACATCCTTGTGAAATGCAACATTCTTCACCAAGTCCAAACATGGCTTCTCAATCTCCTATGAATTAACAAAATAGCTTCTAGTCACCAGACAATCATACGATCATATTCCCTTTCTCTCTCTCTCTTTCTTTTTCTTTTCCTTCTTCTTATTCTCTTCTCTCCTGCCATCACTCAATAGACAGCAGAGGAGCAGAGACAGGAAAACTGTAATATAATAAAAACACCCAATAGGAAATAAAAACACCAAATAGGAAAAAAGAATGCAACATGGTGTAGTCACGGCAAAAATTTAACTCCCAAGGGTAGGCACATTTTCCTGGTCATAGAAGATGTTTCTGGATTAGACTATAATCTCTGGTAGGAACTTTCTTGCCCATTGTCGTCTCTTGTTACTTGTTCCAGCCCTATTCCTCAAAATCTTAGTTGGCTCTGATTTATCTATTTCTAGATAGTTTAATGTGATAGTAACCATGACCAAATTACTGTCTTGGGAATAATTTTCAAACTTAGCCAATTTCATTACTTGCTCACTCCCACGCCATTCTCTCACAATGCAATAGTGTCTACCTTGAAGCCTAAAGAGGTCTGCAATTGCATCATAATAAGCGCTTTATATTTGAATTGCAAATTTGATCTTCTGCCTTTTTTTTTTTTTTTTTTTGCTTGCTTCTATTCTCAAATCTTCTCCTTGGAATTAGTCTTTGCTATCTATAAACCTTTACTAGTTTCGCAGATGATCAAGATATCTTTCTAGATTTAAATATCTTTCATGCCAATGCATTACTTTTAACACGAAGGTTTATATTTTCTTTTTGGAGGGCAGATGATGTTCATTTCACTCTGTTGTATTTTCTAAGTGCTAGTCATATAGCAATGACTTCGCCTTTTAAAAAAAGCTCAGTGTACGGACAAAAAAACTTTTAAGTAAATACAATAAACTTTGAGACATGCACCAAGTCTATTGCAGTGAACACACTGAGGAAATAAGAATCAGTTCAACATGGTGAATCAAGAAACCTTTAGAAAATAGACCATTCTCAAGGTGTTGAAGAATCTGTAAGAATAACTTATGTCTGTGAGGCACTTATTTGCAAGCATGTTTCATTTTCTACTGTCATAACTTAAGCAATTGGCCAAGGCCATTCAGAATATGAAATACTAGGATTAAAGTTCAGATCTCTGAAGGGGCAGTGAGGTTTAGAAGAAGAGCATTTTGTAATCAGAGTAACCTGTCTGAAACACTACTTTGCCACTGCTGTGTGAGAAAATTATTTATTCTTTCTGAGCTTTAGTTTCTGGATCTATAACATATCACAGCTATCTTCATATCAGGACTCATCACTTTATATAACATAACAAATGTATGTAACAGGTTTTGCACTGTGTTTAGGACAATGGGGCCTCAACTAGCAAGTAATTTGAGCTCTTCACCAGATGCCAAAAGATAGGGTGATGACATGATAAATATGACATGATAAATTAGTGTTCTACGAAGATAACTAGGGTGGTAATGTGGAGATATCAAAAAGCACAGGAAATGTGATAGTTAGGAGTGTTTTGCAGTGGTCTAACCAAAAGTTGATGAATGCTAGAGCTAAGGAAACTAAGGAGTTGGAATGGAAAAGAAGAATTAAGAGAAACACTCAGAAATAGAATTTTGCCTTAATGTTTGGTTGACTGTTAAGAGTAGACAAGAGAGACAAGATAACCTGATAAGCAGGTATTTCATGCTACCAGAGAATACAGATGGATAAAATGGTTTCAAGGTGAATATTCTAATATTTTAGATATATTGATTTAGGAAATGCTTGTTGGGAAGAGATGTCTAAGTAGGCAGGTGGACACTGGTCTAGAGCTCAAGAAAGATGTCAGGGATATTAATTTAGATTTTAAGAGTCAAGACAATGGAATCAACAGGCAAAACCTACTAGGCCCGTATAGAAAAAGACAAAGAATCTGAGAAATAATAACATTTAAGGGTTAGGCTATAAAGTAGGGTGGAAGCAACCCAGGAAAAGCCCAAATATGACTGGTCTAAATAGAATAGATATAGACCAGATATGAGGAAGAAAAAGAAAGTGACAGGACTTATAAAACCAAAAGAAGAGAGACTTAAGAGGGAAGGTCAACAAATAAATTATCAGAGAAAATATTGAAAACACAAAGACTAGCAGGAGTTTACTAGTAATGCTGTGAAAGCTTCAGTGGGTTAGATGAAAAGGAATTCACTGGACAAAACAGGTAAAAGAGCTACAGAAGATAATAAGCATGAGCAAAGACAAAGAAACAGGAAATAAAAAAAAAGTGTGTCTGACATCTCACTTTTGGGCAAATTAGAAAAAGGGACCCCTTTGCGCAGACACTGTGCAAAGGTGCTCAGCTAGGCAAGAGTACAGGTGTAGCCCTGTGCTTTTGTGTAGTGCGTAGACTGTGAGACCATTTGCAACAGCCATGGGTGAAGAGTCTCATTTAGTTGAAATGCCAGGTACAGGAAGGATAGCACTAGCACATACATATGGAAAGACATATTTAAATTACATTGTGGAGTGTTTGAAAGACAGTTGAGACTTCTGTGCTCAATTCAGGGGTCAATGGGCAATCATCCACATTTGTGAGGTTCACTTAAGGAAGATGAGGCTAGCAACAAAATGTGGAATGAGTGAGAGGAGGGAACCACAGGCAATAAAGAAACTACTTAAAAAGCTATTGCAGAGAGTTCCCATTATGGCTCAGCAGTAATGAACCCAATTAGCATCCATGAGGATGTGGGTTCAATTCCTGGCCTCACTCAGTGGGTTGAAGGATCCAATGTTGCCGTGAGCTGGGGTGCAGATTGCAGACATGGCTCAGATCCCATGTTGCTATGGCTGTGGTGTAGGCCAGCAGCTACAGCTCTGATTCAACCCCTAGTCTGGGGTTGAACTTCCATATGACACAGGTGTGGCCCCCCAAAAAACAAAAGAATTTAAAAAAAAAAGAAAGAAAGCTAATGCAATTTTATAGCTTAATGCATAGGTTTATTTTCCCCCTTGATCTGATTAAAGACAATTTTAATGAAGTCTAGGAAAAAAAGAAGAGGGCTAGAAAAAGCACAGTGTTTAGCACTGATAAAGCTGAGCTTTGGTTTCCAAAAGAATTAGCTCCTTCAGGAGCAAATTAGGCATACATAGAAAGACTGTCTCTGTGCAACTTGGCAATATGATTTAGTGCCCTGCTTCTCCACCTCTTCAAGGAACTAAAATGCTTTGAACTCTGATTTGTGGCCTTTCTCTTGGGTCTTTCTTGTGTTTTTCTGCTACAAGGAGAAAAGTTGACTCCTAGAATGCCAGAATTTTAAAAACTAAACATTTAAGGACTCACATAGATTATATTTCTTGCTCATTCCATAAAATGCTCATAAAATGATTACTTATAATTACTCAATTTTTAAAATATGTCAGTTAACCTGGCTTAATGAATCTAAAATCACAAGATGAAGAAGAAAAAAAAGATGAGAATGAATGAAAAAATAATAGGGAAAAGAAGAGAAAGACAAGCTAGGATAGGTTAAAAATTATTAAGTGCCTATTTGGTACCTTGCCCCCTGTGAACAAAATGAACTATTATATAACCCTCACAGCAATCCTGCTACTGCTATCAACTTTTTAACAGATAAGAAATGCAAACTACTTAGAGATCTGACTTGTGAAATTGTACTACTGGCAACTGATTCAAAAATGATGCCAAGTCATTAATAAGGAAATAAAAGTTATCATGATATTCCTTCTAAACAGTTAAAATGAATGTACTAATTCTACATGAATCAGCAGGAGTAAACTCTGACACATACTGTTGAGTAGAAAAAGCAAGTTTCAAAAGAGTGTATATAGAATAAAAACATATATAGAACATTTTTAATTAAACTAAAATGACATTCAGTTCATTCACATCCAGCCAAGATGGAGTGACAATGATCAGATTTATCCTTCACCCTCCTTCCTGAAACAATTAGGAAAAAGAAAAATAGAAAAGGAAAAAAAAAAAAAAAAAGAAGAAGAAGAAAAGAAACAAAGGGGCTGAGCTACAGATTATTGCCTTGAAAGAAATTTCAATCTGTGACAGAGATGGAACTGAGAGGACTCCAAGAGTTGAGACAGAGCTGAGATTCCTGGGAGATTAAGCAGCCTTATTTCATAGAAAAAATATCAGAGGTTACAGAGCTGCACAGAGAAAAGCCCTTTGAGACCTGCAGAGGACCATTTTCCACATTCCACATCCCCAGTTCACCACGATGTGCTTTCTGCAGAGTGCTGATCTGTGCAAGTGTGTGAGAAAATTATCCAAGGCTAGGAAAGACCATTAAAAATGATTAGAGGAAATATACCCAGCACTCACATAGGACTGAGACCAGTGTCTATCCTGACCAAACTTCTTAATTTACAGGGCAGTGGAAAGAGTACCCAGGAAGTTATTGCCTCATTAGTGGAGAATAATTAATTCCAGGCTGAGCACTGAGCCAAATATACCTGACAAATAATTTTTATATTTTCCCAGATCCAAAGGAAAACAAACCATTCCCAAGTAACTACAAACAAAGCTGAAGCTTTATAGAAATACAGAATTATTCAGCCCCAAACAAGATAAAATTCACAAAGACTGGAAGCTAGTCAAAGAGTATTATGCATATAAAGAGGCAGGAAAATAAAATCCATAATGAAGAGAATAACAAATCAATTGAAATTGATCCATAATTGATATAGAGGCTAGAATTAGCAGATGAGGATATTAAAACATTTATTATGACTGTATTCTATGTGTTTCAAAAGTTAAATAGAGTTACAGGAGATATTTTTAAAGAACCAGATAGAACTTCTAGAGATGAAAACCACCATATCTAAAATGAAAAATATACTAGCCAGGATTAATGGCAAATTAGCCATTGCACAAGAAAAGATGACTATCCAAAATGAAACACAGAGAAAAGGGGAATTTTTAAAAACGATAATAGTACCAGAGAGCTGTGTGACAACTTCACTTGGAGACCTCAAAGGATGTGGGGGGAGAATAATATTTAAATAAACAATAGCCAAACTTTTTCCAAATTTGATGAAAAATATTCACCTACATATCTAAGAAGCTCAATGAACCCGAAGCACCAGAAACATGAAGAAAACTGCATCTATGCATATCATAACCAAATTTCTGAAAAGCAATGGTTAAGAGAAATTCTTAAATGCAGACAGAGAAAAAATACATGTGACGTAGAGAAGAACAAACTTAAGAATTACATCAGAGTTCTCATCAGAAATAATGCAAGTAAGAAGATTCAAATGAGGCAACATCTTTAAAGAACTTGTGGGAAAAAACAACTGGCAACTTAGAATTCTATACCCAGTAAATTCTACACCGCATTTTTTTCTTATAAGTTGTAGATAATGACAATACCTACCTCAAAGGGTTGTTGAGAAGATACAATTGTGTGAGAGGTGTGTACTTGTGTGTGCACATGTGTGTGCCAACCAGAATAATGGTGGGCATAAAAAAAGCACTATCACTCTTTGCTATTCTTTATGGTTATATATATGTGTGTGTGTATGCGTATGTATGTGTTTGTGTGTGTAGTCAAAATAGAAAAAGTATGGACGATAAAGAGATACATAGAACAATCTCATCAATAAAGAGTCAGAGGAAAAGAGCAAAAGATAGCTGGAGATTGTCTAGTGACAAATACATGGTGAATAAGGAAATGGAACAATCCTTAGCTTACTCAGCCTTATAGGAAAAGGGGAAGAATTCTGCCACAGAAATAGAGGCAGTGCTCTTCCTACACCAGCTACATGAGAGAAAAAGACTAAAGGAAAGAATCCATGGAACAGTGCTTAACCTTTCAATCACTGTGGAAAATCAACCCCTGGGGACAGTAGACTATTGAGGATGAATGCTTCTCCTCTTTCTGGATGACTGGCCATAAAATCAAGCCTTGAGCATCACCTAGAGGTTCAGGTTAAAAACTACGGCCAGGAAGAAGTTGCTAATTCTCAAATCTGTGAATGAGCTGCAGGGTCCCAGTACCCTTTTGAAACTGTATACAGAATGGGGTGTATTGGAATATGTTGTGTGAGTGTGTGCATGTGGGGGTGTGTGTGTGTGTGTGTGAGTGTGTTTAGAGAGTGGTCCCATAGTCTTCAACAGATTGTCAAAGTCCTTAACCACAAAAATGATGCAAATGACTGAGCCAAGAGAAACCTGACTGAAACCAAAAATCACATTAATTAGGTTGTCTAATTCTGAAATCAGTTCTTTGCTTTAAAGATTCCTAGGATTTTTGTCAGTCTCTGGGATTATCAAATCAATTAAAATGGATTAATAATTAAGCCAGATACCAGAATGTAATATGTTAGTTGACCAGGGGGGACATAATTGCTAAGAAACCTGAACTTTAGAAAATGCATACACAGCATTTTTTCTCTTATAATCCATCTTTAAAAGGAAGCTATTATAATCCCAAGGCTACACTGATAGATTAGGACTGAAAATACATAAATGGTCTTGTTTAAAATTCTCCTAATAGGACAGATAAGAGTATTTTTCCACTATTAGGATAATCCTTGCAGTGGAAACAAAGGACATTAAATATTTTGACCGTAGGGAGATGCTCTTTCTCTGGACATAAGTGGGTGGTCTTGATCAAGCTGTTTAAGAGCTCCATGTTTTTTTGGAATGCTGTATAGACTGTCTTCTTTTTTAATTAATTAATTAATTTTTGAAGTAGTCGATTTATAATACTGTGTTAGTTTCAGGTATACAGCACAGTGATTCAATTATATATAACTGAATTGCAGATTTTTTTCCTTTACAGGTTATTACAAAATATTGAGTATAGTTCTCTGTGCTATATAGTAGGTCCTTACTATTATATATAGTAGTGTGTATATGTTAATCCCAAACTCCTAATTTATCCCTTCCCTCCCTCTTTCCCATTTGGCAACTTGACATAAATTTGATTTCTACGTCTGTGATTCTCTTTCTGTTTTGCAGATAAGTTCATTTGTATTTTTTGTTGACTTAATATATAAGCAATATCATATATTTGTAGACTGTCTTCCATTACTACCTGTTTTTCTTTGTAACTGTTAATAATTATGTTTATGCTACTGCTCTAAATTACTAATACAGCCTAGAAAGGAAGGAAAAAAAAAAGAAAACCTCTTGGTTTCCTAATGCAACTCTAAAAGTACAACGCTTTTCCTTTTATCCTCAAAGTTTAAAAAGAATTACCACATGTACTGGTATCAAAACAGACAGACAGACCAATGGAACAGAATAGAGAATCCGGAAATAAACCCTGACACCTATGGTCAATTAATCTTTGACAAGGGAGGCAAGAACATAAAATGGGAAAAGGAAAGTCTATTCAGCAAGCATTGCTGGGAAACCTGGACAGCAACATGCAAAGCAATGAAACTAGAACACACCCTCACACCATGAACAAAAATAAACTCCAAATGGCTGAAAGACTTAAATATTCGACAGGACACCATCAAACTCCTAGAAGAAAACATAGGCAAAACACTCTCTGACATCAACATCATGAATATTTTCTCAGGTCAGTCTCCCAAAGCAATAGAAATTAGAGCAAAAATAAACCCATGGGACCCCATCAAACTGAAAAGCTTTTGCACAGCAAAGGAAACCCAAAAGAAAACAAAAAGACAACTTACAGAATGGGAGAAAATCGTTTCAAATGATGCAACTGACAAGGGCTTAATCTCTAGAATATATAAGCAACTTATACAACTCAACAGCAAAAAAACCAATCAATCAATGGAAAAATGGGCAAATGACCTGAATAGACATTTCTCCAAAGAAGATACACAGATGGCCAACAAACACATGAAAAAATGCTCAACATCGCTGATTATAAGAGAAATGCAAATCAAAACTACCATGAGATACCACCTCACACCAGTCAGAATGGCCCTCATTAATAAATCCACAAATAAAAAGTGCTGGAGGGGCTGTGGAGAAAAGGGAACCCTCCTGCACTGCTGGTGGGAATGTAAACTGGTACAGCCACTATGGAGAACAGTTTGGAGATACCTTAGAAATCTATACATAGAACTTCCATATGACCCTGCAATCCCACTCTTGGGCATCTATCCGGACAAAGCTCTACTTAAAAGAGACACATGCACCCGCATGTTCATTGCAGCACTATTCACAATAGCCAGGACGTGGAAACAACCCAAATGTCCATTGACAGATGACTGGATTCGGAAGATGTGGTATATATACACAATGGAATACTACTCAGCCATAAAAAAGGATGACATCATGCCATTTGCAGCAACATGGATGGAACTAGAGAATCTCATCCTGAGTGAAATGAGCCAGAAAGACAAAGACAAATACCATATGATATCACTTATAACTGGAATCTAATATCCAGCACAAATGAACATCTCCTCAGAAAAGAAAATCATGGACTTGGAGAAGAGACTTGTGGTTGCCTGATGGGAGGGGGAGGGAGTGGGAGGGATCGGGAGCTTGGGCTTATCAGACACAACCTAGAATAGATTTACAAGGAGATCCTGCTGAATAGCATTGAGAACTATGTCTAGATACTCATGTCGCAACAGAAGAAAGGGTGGGGGAAAAAACTGTAACTGCAATGTATACATCTAAGGATAACCTGACCCCCTTGCTGTACAGTGGGAAAATAAAAAAAAAAAAAAAGAATTACCACATAAATTCAGGTACCAATCATAGCAATAACCTTACTACTATCAAACAGAAATATCTCCCAGTGACTAACATTGAGTCTTCTAAAACTGCCTAATATTCATTGAGTTCTCAAGATCTGATCCAGCTAATGTCTCTCCCTCCATGTCCACCTCCCATCTCACTTTCCCTTCACCATGTGCCCCAGAGGAAGGAGAAAAAAAGTGAAATTAGTTATGCACTTGTGTGCAGACACACACACACACACACACACACACACACACACACACACATGTTCAAGTATAAGATCTTTCAAATCAAGGTTGTTATTGCTTCACCAATTACTCCTGGCACTGTACATTTGTTAAGAGACAATCAGTGAATCTTAAGCATCAACTTATAGGTGATCTTAAAGAAAAGAACTCTGCTCTACATGAGATGGGAAAAATATTTAGTTGGAATGCTTATTTGCTTTGCAAAAATGATCCAAATAACTTATTAATAGTGATCAATCTCCTTTAAGAAACAAAAACTTTAACCATGCTGAAATCTTTCTAATATGCTATTTCTATGCATGTACTCATTAAAAGAAGATTTTGAACTTTTTTTTTGGTCTTTTTTTTAGGGCCATACCCACAGCATATGGAAGTTCCCAGGCTAGGGGTCAAATCAGAGCTGTAGCTGCCAGCCTATGCCTCTGCCACAGCAACACAGGATCCTAACCCACTGAGCAGAGCCAAGGATCGAATCCGCATCCCCATGGATACTAGATGGGTTCATTACCTCTGTGCCACCACAGGAACTCTGATTCTGAACTTTTTATATCAAAAATTATTTAAAAGACTCTTTAAATATTAAATATTTCCTACAGGCACTCATTAAGTGCAGAGTTGTGGAACCATTCTAGTTATTCCTTGCTGTTTCTCTTTCCTACTGGGAGAGAGAAGATCTATGAATAGGACCTCTGTGCCATTTCTTAATTGTTTTGGGAAAAGCAGTTGAGGGGGGGAGAAAGGAGCAAAATATTAACCTAAAAGTAGCACTGCCATTTCTCTGTACTAATACAACCACGGTATACAAAGCATTCATTTCAAAAGTCAGAAACTCTGCAGAGACAACAAATAAAAGTGATTCCAAGATAGGTCCTGGCTCCATGATATTTATACTGCATAAAAATGGAAAATACTGAACTTGAAGAAAGTAAGAGCTAGGAAAGAGCCACAAACTAGTGACTATGATAAACCACAGAGAGAGAGACAGAGACAGAGACAGAGACAGACGGACAGAGACAGAAGCTTTCAATACATGCCTCAAGGTTTTCAAATGTTCATTATAACAAATTAAAATGAAAAATTGGTTTGGAAAATTAAAAAGGAATAAATAGCTCAGGTAATCGCCCTCAAGATCCTCAGTCATACCTCACCTGAAGCCAGCCCTGGCTCCATCATCCATTTATCAGGGTAAATGTGTTCCTACAATTTTAGGGTTGATAGCATGAGGCAGAATTACATTTTACTGCAGCTCTGCTATAACTAGTTGATAAATTAATCAAATGGATTTATTGAGCATTTTCTATAGGTCAGGACTCTGATGCTGAGAGCAGAAGCTACATGGTTAGTACCCCTATTCGTAGAAAACTCACAATGTATTCATTTAAAAAAATACTTATGGGAGTTCCCGCCGTGACGCAGTGGTTAACCAATCTGACCAGGAACCATGAGGTTGCGGGTTCGATCCCTGGCCTTGTTCAGTGGGTTAAGGATCCGGCATTGCTGTGAGCTGTGGTGTAGGTCGCAGACACGGCTCAGATCCCGCATTGCTGTGGCTCTGGTGCAGGCCGGCGGCTACAGCTCCAATTAGATCCCTAGCCTGGGAACCTCCATATGCCTGGGAGTGGCCCTAGAAAATGCAAAAAGATAAAACAAACAAACAAACAAACAAAAACTTATGGTTGCCCTTGTCAGCACACCAGGTACTTAAAAGATGTAATGGCTATGAAGGTAGACTTGGTCCCTGATCCCATGCAGACTGCAGTCTAACTCCCCAAAAATAGTTTATTTATTTATTTATTTAGTCTTTTTGCCATTTCTAGGGCTGCTTCTGCGGCATATGGAGATTCCCAGGATAGGGGTTGAATCAGAGCTGTAGCCACTGGCCTATGCCCAGAGCCACAGCAACGCGGGATCCGAGCAGCGTCTGCACCATAGCTCAGGGCAATGCCAGATCCTTAACCCACTGAGCAAGGCCAGGAATCGAACCCGCAACCTCATGGTTCCTAGTCGGATCCGTTAACCACTGCGCCACGACGGGAACTCCCCAAAAAAACAGTTTAAACAAGATATTGATTATTACAACTTATTCATAACTCATTATTACTGTGATAAGATCCAACAGCACAAGTACTGACTGCTTCCTAATTTTGAAAATCAAAATTTTTCCTAATAATAATTTAAGGTTTAGAGCTATTTTCCTCCAATTTCAAATCCAGGCTTTACTGCTCCTCATTTTGTAACTTAACTTCTCTAAGTGCTCTGTACCTCAGTTTCATAACTGATGAAATGGAGAGAATAACAGAAGATCCTGTGTAGACTTGGAGTGAGATTTAAATGAGTTAATGATGTAAAATGCTTAGGGTGGTGTCTGGCACATAAGAAAACTCAGAAAAAATGCTAGCTGAAATTACATTTATCAAAAAGGTGTGGAATAAGAGAATGAGAAAAGGAAAGAGAGAGAGAGGTAATTGCATACAGTGAAACCTGCGTGTGCAAAGGTCTTGAGAAAGGAAACAGTACGTTTGAGGAATGAACAGAATTGAAAAGAGAAATATGCAAAATTGACCTGGAGAGATAGGCAGCCCCTTGAGGCTTTTAGATATTAATCTAATTGGATGTTATTAAAAGTTAAAAGTGGGAGAGTAACACATTTAAATTTTAAGTAAAACAATCTCCAATGCAAAGAATGTTTTATAGGAGCAAAATGGAGAAGGAAAGCTTAAAAAGTTATAGCTGCAATATCAGTGACAGATGATAGTTGCTTAAAATTGAGAGGCAGTGGTGGAGCTAGAGATATTTAAGATGAAGATGCATCTAGAAATTGAAATGGGTCAAATCTGTTTAATCAGATTTCCGATTTCTACACCTGGATGGTAATGACGACATCCACTGAAATGAGGAAGATAAGGAGAGCTGGCTTGGAGGAAAATAATTGAATCCAATATATGGGCATGTGTATGAGTTTGCTAGGATGGCACAGTGAAATACCACGGACTGATGTCTTAAGCAACAGAAGTTGAATTTTCTTACAATTTCGGACACTAGATTTCCAAGATCAAAATGTCAGCAGGGTTGGACTCTTAAGGACTCTCTCCTTGGCTTTGCAAGTGGCCACCTTCCAGCTATGTCCTCACATGGTTGTCCTTCAACCTGTGTGTCTGTGTCCTTAACTCCTCTTCTTATAAGGACATCAGTCCTATTGGATTAGGATCCACCCCAGTGATCTCATTTTAACTTAATTACCTCTTTAAAGGACCTCTCTCTAGATACAGTAACCTTCTGAAACACTGGTTGGCGGGGCGGGAAGGCAGGGCCTTAACTTATGAATTTGATCAGGACATAGTTAAGGCCATAACAGTTTGTTATGTTTGAAGGTACCTGTAAGAAAATGCATGAAAATAATAAGCATTTATCATGATATTATTTAATACGAGCAGGATATATAGCTCTGAAGTTCAAAGGAAAGGTCTTGTTCATTTTAAATTAATGTGTGCAATGAATGTAAATAAATCAATATATCACTGGTAAATGAAGTCAGGAGTGGGGATGACTTCACCAAAAATGCAGAGACAAAAGGACAAAGAGATTAGCCCACTGAGTGTTCCAAATTTAGAAGAAGAAGGCGGAGGAGGAAAAAACCTTTGCAAGGGACAAGAAGCAGCAGCCAGAAACAGGGGCAAAAGAAACGTATGAGGTTATGGAAATTAAAGGAGGGGAGTGCTTCAAAAATGATGAGTGGCCAACTATGATAAATGAGATGAAAATGGCGAAAATAACAAGTCTACTAAGAGATACTGATAATCATACGGGGCAATGTTGAAAGAGAAATAGAAACCGAGTGTTTTAAGTCATGGAGGACCTATGGTTATTCACTTAATACATATTTAGGGGCAGACAATATAATCAGTATTAGAAGCATAATGTAAAAAGACAGAAAAAAGTTCCTGCCCCAATGAACGTACCAGCCTAATCAGATTTAAAGTAAAATAAAGAGGCATTTAAAATAGCATAAGTGCAATGATATATGAATTAGAATTCTGGAGAATTAGAGAGAATTTTTTACAAACATAAGTAAACAGAGGGTAGAGGCAGAGAATAAGGTATTTCTAGCAAGGGGACAACTATTCCCCAGAATGCTGAGGCATCCACAGGCCCCAGGTTCTGGGAAAAGGAACGGGGGGAGATGTTTGACACCAGAGAGAGCTCTAGTGCAAAGAGTAAAGAATGTAGGTGTAAATGTGTACACTGAGGCCATGTCATGAAACACTTTCTGTGCCAAACTAAGAAATTTGCATTTTTTTCTGTATCTATTGCATCCAACAGAGACTTTTTAATTAAGAATGAAATTGCCAATTTTGTGTTATAGAAACACTGTTGACACTAAGTAGGAGGGTGGGCTGGAGTGAATAGAAATTAGTAGCAGGCACACCTATTAAGATTCTGCTGCAGTACCCCAGATGAGACTAGTGAGAGCTTCACTGAACTGATGGCAAAAAGACACAGAGGAAAGAGACAATTGGGGCAACATTTTTATATAAAATCATCACATTTCATTTCCTGTAAGACTGGGGTGAAGGGGGAGAAGAAAGAGCCAAGAAAGAGTCTAGGAAACACCAGACACAAAAATAAACCCCAAATAGATTAAAGACCTAAATATAAGACTGGATACTATAAAACTCTTACAAGAAAACAGAAGCAGAACGCTCTTTGCCGTAAACTGCAGCAACATCTTTTCAAATCCCCCTCCTAGAGTAAGGAAAATAAAATTGAAAATAAACAAATGATACCTAATTAAACTTAAAAGCTTTTGCACAGCAAAGGAAACCATAAACAAAACAAAAAGACAACCCACAGAAAGGGAGAAAATATTTGCAAATAAAGGGACTGACAAGGAGTTAATCTCCAAAATATACAAACAACTCATATGACACAATACCAAAAGAAAAAATGGACAGGAGATTGATATAGACATTTCCCCAAAGATATAATCAGCCAAAAAACACATGAAAAGATGCTCAACATCACTAATTATTAGAGAAATGCACATTAAAGCACCTGTGAGGTACCACCTTACACCAGCCAGAATGGCCATCATCAAAAATTCTGCAAACTATTTGCAGGAGACAGTGTGGCGAAAAAGGAACCCTCTGGTGGGAATGTAAATTGGTACAACCACTATGGAAAACGGTACGGAGATTCCTCAAAAAACTAAAAATAGGAGTTCCCTTTGTGGTTCAGCAGGTTAAGAACCTAATGTAGTGTCTGTGAGGATGCAGGTTCAATCCTGGCCTTGCTCATTGGGTTAAGGATGCAGCACTGCTACAAGCTGTAGCGTAGGTCTCAGATGGCCACAGATGGGGCTCAGATCCAGTGTTGCCATGGCCGTGGCTCCAATTTAACACTTAGCTCAGGAACATCCATATCCCGCAGGTGCAGCTGTGATAAATGCTATGGGAATGTGGTAAATCCTTCAGAAGAGGGGCAAAGTGCCACGTATGTGACAACTAACTTTGGATGTTAGGGAAGGCTTCACAGAGGGCATGCCACTTTATTTAGGATTTGCAGGATAAAGTTTTATAAGAGAACAATGAAAGGAGGATTTCTAATAACAAATACAGCACAGAGAAAGCATCAAATTATAAGAGGAGTTGGAAATGTCCGAATATGGTGTAAATTTGATATGATTCCAGGTATGGGGTGAGGAAAAGTGAAGGTTAGAAAGTATGACTCCAGAAAGTTAAAACCAGAAGTTGCAGTAAAGTATTTGTAAAGTCTCTTACCGTTTTTCTTCAGTGATTTCAATTATGCAGGAGAGTCATAGGAAATAGGGACTCTCTGCCATTATGAATAGTTTATTTTTTTTAGTCCAACAGTAAAACATGTTCAAAGGGACAGGTAGACAAGACTCTACCATCAGCTTGCATATAGTGAATGAACTCTTCAGGATTGCATATCAAGACCTAGGTAGACGCTGATAGCAGATAGATGGCTGATAGATGATAGATAATGATGATGATAGATAGAGATATTAATGGATGTATTTCCGAGAACTGTCAATTTCTCCGTTTCCTCTTTGGAAATTAGACTTAAGACCATGTTGTAGTCATTAGTTGAAAAAAAAAGGAAAATGTTTCCTTTGACTACAAATAGGAAGACAATTATGTTGATCCAGAAGAGATTTATTTGTGAAAAATGGCACACCAGATGGCAGCAAGTGGTCTGTGCAAAATCGATTATAGTTTGATAATCACACTATACTAAGAGATGCTCCTTTCCTAGTGCCTCATGGCAGGGACGGAATGCAAAGGAACTGTCCAAGAACACCACGCCGAAGAAGAATGCAGTGGGTTTCAGCCCTGTAGATGTAGAGACATCAAATAATACAGAGATCTCTGAACTGCTTTTGTAAACCTGTCAGGGTCTCATTAAGAGGCTTTACTCTCTGGAAATTACACTACAACCCCAATCTGAGCAACTTTTTCTATAACATCAGATCATTTTATTCTAGTCTGTTCAGAAAAAGAAAACTGCCACTTCTACATGTTTTCATTGCTTTTTACTTCAGAAATGTTAACAAATTTCCTCAATCACCAGATTTACGAAAATGATATTAGCTAATCTCAGGTCCCCTTAAATTTTCTTAGAAATCTTATTCTGAATTTCCATATCAAATATTTCCCTTGATAAATTCAAATTTCATTTTAAGAGTCTACCAGCTACTACTGCTGTGTAAAAAATCCATCCAAAATTTAGCAGCTTAAACAACAGTTTTATGTAACTAGACAGGGATTCTGTGAGTCAGAAATTTGAGAAGATACAGTGTGGCTGGCTCTGCTCTGCTCCTGATATCAGGGGCATCAGCTGAATTCCTTTATATGACTAGCGGGTTTAGGGATGGAGTCCATTCAGTGGTGCCTTCACTCCAATATCTGAGTCTTGGGATGCGGCTACTGACAGGAGCACCTGCACACAGCCTCCCCTTTCCACCTGGGCTTCCTCAAAGCACGGTGATTGCAGTGTACTCAGACCTCTGACATGTGGGCACGACCAAAGCTCCAATGCCTTTTATGACCTGGCCTCCTCAATCACCCAGTATCATGTCTGCTGAATTCTAAGAGTTGTGAATGAGTTACTAGGGCCAGTCCCACTTCTGCATGAGAGGAACGCCAAGGAATTTCCAGACGTGCTTTCAAACCACCACAAAGAACAAGTAAAGAATTAAGCCCATTTCCCTGTTTTTGTCCAATGGGAATAAATCTTCATTAATGCTAGGTGAATCAATTCTAGAGACACGCTGTGAAACGTGGTGACTATAGTTAATGATACAGTATTATACATTTAGAAATCTGTGAAGAGGGAAGCTCTCATGTTAACTGGTCTTGCACAAACAAAAGCCAAAAACCAAAGGATGTAAGGAAACTTTGGGGGATGTTGGATATGTGGTACCAGTGCTACAGGTATTTGCATATGTCCGAACTCATCAAATTGCAAATGTTAAATACATGCAGTTCTTCCTGTCACATGTGTCAATGAATCTTTTTAAAAAGCAGAAAAATAATCTCATAATTTAAACCAGATTCCTCAAATTAAGGGAAAATGTCCACTATATAAAAAGATGGTCAAATTTTTAAGGCGTTTTATTAAAGTGACTTATTTATCAAATTCTTATGTATTCTGAAAGAACAAGTTGTGGTGCTCTGATTTTATCTCAGTGTCAATGAAACATTCTCAGAGAAGTAAAAACTCATAAGATATACTCAAAAAAAAGAAAAGGATAAAATGAAGGAAGTTCATCTGTTCAGTTGTATGTGTAAACATAAATTGTATTGGAGAGTAAAATTTGACTCTGAGCTTCCAGGTTGCAATGCAAAGCAGTTACACCACTCTTCTCAAAAAGGAGGAAGTTACTGATTCAAAAATGCAGACAAACCTTCGCTGATACTGAATTATTAAAGAAATTCCTAACATGCGCTTTTATATAAATGATTCTCAATGACATTGTGGACACTGTCCTTAGAAAACATTTCAATAAGAATACATTAGGGAATTTCATATTGTATGAAGTGTTGAGCATGTCTTTTTTTTTTTTTTCTTTTGTCTTTTTTTGGTCTTTTTGTCTTTTCAGAGCCACACCCGAGGCACATGGAGGTTCCCAGGCTCGGGTCCAATTAGAGCTACAGCTGCTGGCCTACACCACGGCCAAGCAACACCAGATCTGAGTCGCAGCTTCGACCTACACCACAGCTCACGGCAATGCCGGATCCTTAACCCACTGAGCAAGGCCAGGGATCGAACCCACAACCTCAGAGTTCCTAGTCAGATTCGTTTCCACTGTGCCACAATGGGAACTCCCCATCCTTTTCTGATTTTCCTGATTTTCATCTATTCCTATTTTATCAACATTGCAGTTTATGTCCTATATTATAAGATACCTCAAACCCTTTCAGAAAAGAAACAGAGAATGTACTAAAATGGAAATAAGTAAACATTGCTTAACATTAAGGTTAATCTGAACAAAATGTAATCTTTAATAATCTCAAACATTTTAACAGTTTTTGATATCTTGGTATGAGTGTGATGAGCATCTGTCTCCTTTTAAAATTGACTTAAAATTTAGAAGAGATTAGGTTAAATCTATATTAACTTTGTGACATATTTTGAAAGATACTCATTTTGAAACTTCTTTAAACCTACTATGTACTTTCCTTCACTTTTTCTCATACAAACCCTTAATAAGCTGGAATCTTGAGTTCTAGTAACCTCTACCCCCCACTATCCAACAAAAAGCTTACCAATTTATTTCTCTGGACCTCAGGTTTTTCATCCATGAAGGTATAAAGTGCAAGGGAAAATTAGGAAATTTTGACCTTTAAACTCTTTTGGATGTCGGATAAGTACATTTGGATATGGGAGGGGGAGAGGCGTGTGTAAGCATTTTTTATCTGTATGTTTGAATAACACAAACACATTATACTTTGAGGAAATGAAATAGGGTTAATCTTTCAAACGACAAAGAAACATCATTAGTGGAGTTCTCTTGTGGCACAGCAGGTCAACAATCTGGTATCGTCACTGCAGTGGCTTGGGTCGCTGCTGTGGCATGAGTTCGATCTCTGGCATGTGAGTTCAAACTTCCACATGCCAGGGCGCAAAGACAAAGAGATGTTATTAAACATACATTTTGTGCATTATACTTTTTGGAATTCAAATTAATTATTACTAGTGCTTAGTATAAAATGTAAGATTTTCATTTTCTTATCATTTGAGGTTATACTGTACATAGACACAGCAAAAATTATCATAAACATCTTTTTTTACCATTGACTGATGAGATTAAAAACCTCAAAATGAATATAAAAACCTTTAGAATTTTAAAATAAATGTTGGAGTTCCCTTATTATTAAACCAATTTAGCTGATACTTTTTAAAAATAATTTTATGAGTCATTCAGCAATATGAAATATATATACATATTGCTTTATGTGTATACTATAGGTATATGTATATATTTCCACTTTTATCCTCCTGTATATACAGTAGAATGAGAATAGTTATGTTTTTACTTTAGGCAAAGCCCTTTTCTAACTGTTATACATGTATTAATTCATTTAATCTTTGGGGGAATCATTTAGCATTTACATACATTAGGCCCCTAACAGGGAAGAGGGGTTTTGCTAACATCCCTCATTGCTCAGAAATCTAGAAGACTTTATTTTTATTTCCATTCAGTAATCCCTGAGTTTTGTTACTCTAACACTTATATGTATGGAATTGGAGGTTATATATACCGAAATTACAATTATCTATGCATTTTCCGTCCTTCTAGAAGGTTCAGAAACAAATGGGTTTTATGATGTGTATCTGTACATAGGACATTGACCCCCAAAAAAGCAAGCAATGAGTGAAGAATCTTTGCTTTCTCTACTAAAAGATCCAAATTTTCTCCTTTGCCAGTTTCAACAGACACACAAAGATTTCCAAAGTCATTTAATTTGAAAAGTTTTCCAAAAAATTGAGTCATCTTCCAGACATCTTTTTCCTTGTTCTCTTGATCCCTAAGTGTTGCAGTGTGAAACAGAAGGAATATAATGAACCCAAGACCCATTTTTTCACTGAAGCCCTGAGCCAAGAGAAATCTAGCAGTTCTGATTCAACAATCATAAAATATCAGAATTTGAAAAACTCCCAAGAATGATAAACCGTCTGTGTTTGCTGTCAGAGAAAGTCTTTCATTACTACTCTATATGTCTGTGGTCTGTGGTGAAAAACAGTGATGAAGAGCCCACATTCTAATTAGACACAGATAGGCCTGGTGTGAATCCTGGTTCTCACTAGACAGAATGGGTGACCATGGCCCTGACCTCCACCATCTCAGTTTTCTACACTGAAACTGGAAGAACCCTGCTTCAAAGGCTGGTTTGGAGGACCGAACAAGGAAACATGAAAATGCATAGAATGATTCCTGGCTTACAGGACTGTGTTCCCTAGAGAATTTCCATACATGTTGATGAAAATAGCATAAAGCTATTATATTGTTTTCTACTCTCCTTCTCCATATCTCACGTAGAAAAAATATGTATGATACTGTACAATAAAAATCATTTCATGACTCCAACTGAATAAGATTGACACTATATGTCACTCAATTTATAAGGATTTTAAAAGTCTTAAAGAGAAAAGAAATATCACAACCTTCACTCTCAGCCCAATCTCTGTTTTTCTTAAAAATCATCTTTTAGAAGATCTTTGAAATTTGGTGGCATTTTAGTAGCATCCCACTTGCTAAGTAAGAAATATATAGCTGCTAAACCATTGCCCACTCAAAAATTTCAGCAACATACCATAAATTATGAAAGCCTTGGCAGTTTTGGCTACAGTGGTCAATTAATCTGAAATTGCAAAGCAATCTCGGCTGAACTCCACGGTAAGAAATGACTAAATCCTATGATTTCAGGACCAACATGAAAAGGTCTGAGGCCAAAAGATTACCTACTCAGTTCCTACTGAGTATAGTTGTCTAAAATGTCTTTAGCAAGAAAAAAAAAATTCCTTCCATAATTAGTGATAAAGCTCAAACACCTTGAAAGAGCTAACATGTATTGAGAACCTACTATGTGGCAGACTTTGTGCCTTCCATATTTTAACTCATTTAAACAAGAGCACAAACCTTTGACATAGAAACAGCTAGCATTTTATTTTACACACAAGAAAAATGAGGCATAAGGAAGATAAGTTATAAGTACAACATTACAACGCTGTAAATGGTGGATCTGGGATTTGAATCCAGACAATCTAGTTTGTGAAACTCTGTTTTAATTATTTTGCAAAATAAGGGGCAAAGATGAACAGAGGGATGTTTATGAGGTTTAATTGATGGATAGGAGGAAATATATGAGAGACAGAGTTGAAATTGCTAAAACAAGTAGCAAATGCCATGAAAGGGAGAAAATGACATGTAAAAAAGGCTAGAAGTACGTATAAACACCTCAGTGATTTCACACTTTTGTCAAGGGGCTATCTTGATTTTCTTGGAGTCATTCTCCTAGACTTCTTTCATGAAACTTACTCATGAAAGGAACTTATTTGTGAAAGCAAAATATCTAAAACATACCACCTAGGATCTTTCTTCAGGATCTTTTCCCCAGTAACACTGAGCTAGAGCTATACTCACAACTGCATTTTAGACTAATAGCATCCTTTACTGATAATTTGCTGATCTGTAATGCAATCCATTTTACAAAGTGCTAAGTATAGTATTTTATACAGACATTATATATAATATATATTTAAATATATATAAATATATATATTTCATTTGGGGGGCTGCACCTGTGGCATATGGATGTTCCCTGGCTGGGGGTTGAATCGGAGCTACAGCTGCTGGCCACAGCCACAGCCGCAGCAACGCAGGATCCGAGCTCTATCTGCAACCCACAATGCAGATCGCAGCAACACCAGATCCCTTAACGCACTGAGCGAGGCCAGGGATCAGAGCCGGGTCCTCATGGATACTAGTAGGTTCATTACCATTGAGCCACAGTGGGAACTCCCAAAATATAGTATATTTTTAAATAAATTTTCTGATATCTCTGTTAAAGACTATAGCTAAGAGTTAATGAACATTTATTATTCCCAACATCCTCACACATGTAAATTTTAAGAGCTATCCAAACATCCTGTTTTTTCTAAGGTAAATGCCAGGTTGTTGACAAACACTTTATTAGAAATAAGATATGCCTATAAGTAAAGAATATTCTATTTTCATTTCAACAACCAAGAATTATTTAAAGCTGGATTCTCATGAGCAGCATAGTTTTCCTAAGTGGTTTACAAAGCTTCTGATGTGTAAATCAACATCAGAAATTTGCCAGGCTATATATCCCGTGACTCCAAAACTCCCTCCTTAGAAAATGGAGTGGAAGAGAAAATAGAACGGAAGGAGACCAGGAGTCAACTACATCCTTGGCAGGTGTTTGGTCCTAGTGAAAATCAAAACAGGTCCCATTGGTCTTGAACTCTGACATGAGCCAGTGTTGAGAGAGTTTTATTATTACCCTTCGTCAATAATATTTTCTATAGCCAGGTGAGGTAGTCAGAAATATAAAGATACAGAATGAACTGTCCCACCAAATTTGGCGATTTTAGGATCACTTATCAGTCATTGGTCCATTGAGTAGAGAATGATGAATGTGGTACTAAGTCCATGGGCTACATGCTATAGGGGTCAACTTTTCTACTTCCCAAATTTACATTGTACAGAAACACTAATTAAACTGCTGTGAAATATTTTCATTGGTGACAACAAAACCCAGAAAGAAGTTATAGTTGTCATGATTAGTTCTTGTGATTCCATCTTGCACATGTTCTACCAGTTCTAATCAGTAATTTATGATTATATGACAAGAGTTTGATTTCTTATTCATGCATTTAGTTAACAATTACCTAACTGATGCGGGGCATTTTTCTAAGGTATATACAGAAGTGAGCAGAATAAAGTCTCTGCAGTCCCAAGTTTCATATTCTAGAGGGAGAAAGCAATCATATATATGTAATATAGATATATACATGATAAAACTTCAGAGGAAAACAAGATAGGGTCATAAGAAAATGTTGAAGATACTGATACTTTAAGTAGGATTTTCAAAGAGGCTTCTCTAAGGAGCTGGCAATTTGACTGAGACCTAAATGGTGAAATGGAGCCTGACAAATCAGGGAGAAGAGGGTTTCAGGCATAGAAAACCACAAATGCAAAGACTCTGACAAATGTACATGCTTGACCTATCAGGAGCAGTAAGAAGGACGGTGTAACTGACACAGAATGAGAGAAGCAAAAGACCCCTTGGAAATGCCTCTTTCACGGTGTAGAACTTTTGAGGGACATGGTAAGAATTGGGGATTACATGCCAATGGCAATAGGGAGACTTAGGAGACTTTTTCAAAAAGGAATAATATGATTTGATAAACATTTTAAGAAAATCCCTATGGCTATTGATTGGAGAATGGCTTTGTGGGGCTGGGGATGGGAAAGGCATGTCATTGAAAGATTAGTTAGGAGACTTCTGATGCAGTAAAAATGAGAGATGATGTTGACTTCATCAGAGCAGTAAAGATATTGAGAGGTAATCAGATTTGGGAAGTCATTTGCGACAGGACCAATAAGACTTCCTGATGGATTATGTATGGGATGTTAAAGAAACTGCTTTACACAGCATTAGCACCTACTCTAGGCCCTAACGTACTCACTGAACTGGTCACTGGGCTACCTCGAGCAAGATTAAAAAAACAAAAAATAAACCTGACTCCCAGCAAGAAAAAGTGCATAATAGAAGGATGTAATGGAGTGAGTTTTTGCTTTGTTTGTATTGCCGAGAGTTGAGAAAAATTATACTTAGAGATCTCTGTATGAGCTGAGTGTAGGCTAATCTGTTTAAGAGATAGCTTTCAAGCTCTTCTAAAATGAAATTTACTGGAAGTTTTCATCTGCTTCACTCCTATGGCATTAAATGAAAATGCAAAACTCTCAGAACATATGTGGGAACATATTGGATTTTCAATGTCTAATTCTTCACTGGTTTCATCATAAAATCTAATCTCTAGATTCTTGGCCAATTAAAATGTTTTATCTTCATTTTCTCTTGAGCTTTTTGCTCTAGCAGTTGAAGTCCTATGATTTTTTTTTTTTTTTTTTTTTTTTGTATACAATGCACACAACTGTTAGAAATGGATTTTAAGGCTGGGCATTTTCTGTGAAGCATCTGACTTATATCAGGATGTGAGAAGGTCACAGCTTGTCAAACATGCCAACTACTGCTAATATTTTATTGATTCTAGTGAAAGTCATTTTCAGCTGTGCTATGCTTATATCTTATTGTGTTTCCTCAATTCAGGCAAAGCAGTTGAGAGTGGGGAACCATCATCCTGGTCCCCAACAGAACTGCTTTCACTTAATTTTACTTCGGTGCATCGCCATCAATCCATATTGAAGGTGATTATAGGAAACAGCTTCCCAGAACTCATAGTTAGATATATATTTTCAAGATTTATAAAGGCATCTGTTTATTATACCACAAGCAATCTTTTCTATAAAGTATTTCCCGAGAGGTATTCCTATTTAGTCAGAATATTAAAATTGTCTGCTAATTGTAGTTTCGTCAAATAAATGATTTTTTTCTTATAATTACCGTGAATCCTCGGATGCAATTTGCTTCTTTGCATAAGCTATTAAAAAAATTCCAAGATATTTTGGGTTACAGAGAAAATACTTATATAGTTAATAACAATGTGCATGTTAATATTTTTTTTCTGTAAGGTTGTTTTGTTGTTTTTGGTGTTTGCGTCAGGTTTTATAGATTCCCTGTCACATTTATTTTATGTAACTTTTAAACTTCCAGAAAAAAGTCGAAATTGGACAAATTCCTTGACCTCTTTGGATCTCAGTTTTCTCGATCTGAAACTTGAAGGTCGGATTACAAACTTGAAAGATTCCTTCCTTCTGTAATTGCGACTATTCAGAGGGATGAAATACTTCCTTCAGCTTCAAAGATAGGGAAAAGATTTTAGTACCTCTCAAATCCCTACACAGAAGCAGCTGCCTATTTTGCCTACATATAAAGCCAGCTCTGCCTTCAGGAAATGGAAAATGCAATTCTTACCCTACCTTGTTAGGGTGGAAAGTCACATTCATTAGAACTATACTCTTCAAGTAAGATCTTTGAGTTCCACCTTATGAGGTTATTTTAGGTGACTCCAGCTCTCCAGCAGTTTGTAACCTACACCTAAGAGGTTCAATTTATAAATGAACCCAAAAAGGTGGGTAAAGAAAAAAAATGTTTTGGCATCAGTCATACATTTCAGGGGAGTATTTTCTTTTGGCCCGAACTATTGCCAGTTGCCTCTGCTCTCTATTTTGTGGATCCAGAAAAATCATAAAGTGAAATTATCCCCCAGACCAGATACTAGCTCTCATCATGCCAGGCTACTACAAACACACAAGCAAACAAACAGGAGATGCAAATGAGCAAAAATTTGAAGGAAATACTACTCTGTAAATCAACAAGGAGCAATACAGTAATGCAGTAATTTTTAAAGCTACTTTATGCTCTGCCTATGCCAAGATCTTGAATCGTGGCTGGATCCAAGCACTAACTATATTTCACTATCATCTACCTTCCACTTGGGGTTTTTAAAGTGATTCGAGGACTGAAAAATATTGAGGTTGACTGCTTTTCAGTCTCTTGTAGTACTACAGTCAGAATCAGAACGGAGAAACCACAGGCCAACTGCCTCAAGACTTGCGTCTTCCCCTCTGTGGTCATTTTGGGAGACTAATTATTGCTTTGGACATCCTGAGGCTTTTTCTTTGCACCTTGTGTGGGCAGAACCTATTAAATTTTATGCCTTGGGATTTCTGCCCAATCTGTGAACTATCCCATTAAACCAAATCTTTTCTTCACCTATTTTGTCCTAGTCCTTGCTTCCTCTCACCCAAAGAATTCACTTAAAAGTGAATGCTCGGAGTTCCCGTCATGGCTCAGTGGTTAACAAATCCGACTAGGAACCATGAGGTTGCCGGTTTGATCCCTGGCCTTGCTCAGTGGGTTAAGGATACAGCGTTGCCATGAGCTGTGGTGTAGGTTGCAGACGCGGCTCCGATCCCCACGTTGCTGTGGCTCTGGCGTAGGCCGGCAGCTACAGCTCTGATTGGACTCCTAGCCTGGGAACCTCCACATGCCATGGGAGCGGCCCTAGAAATGGCAAAAAAGACAAAAACAAAAACAAAAAAAACCTGAGTGCTGGAGTTCTCTTGTGGCTCAGGGGGTTAAGTATCTGGTATCGTCACTGCTGTGGCTTGGGTTGCTGCTGTGGTGTAGGTTTGATGTCCAGCCTGGGAACTTCCACATGCCATGGGTGCAGCCAAAAAAAGAAAAAACTTTTAAAAATAAAAGGGAATGCCACAGTGATTAGGAAAAAGATAAAACTGTTCTTTTCCTTGGAATAGGAATAAAATTGGTAAAATTTCAACTCTTGTTCCATATTCTTTTTCTGCCATATTTTCTTGCTGATCTTCCCCAATTCAAGTCCGATGTTTTCAATTCTTTCCTTGTAATATCACTGCAAAAGCAATGCCAAGTAGCAAACTGAAAACAACACAGATGCCTAAACATTGACTCTATACTAATTTATTTTAATCACACTCTTTGGCTTAGATTCCCACAGGAAAACTAACAGAGGAGATTGTCCACATTTCATAAGGGCTGCGAACGTGAGCAGACTGAGGGTGCAAAAGTGCTTGTGTGCAGGGAACAGCTGATTAATCTTAACTTCCAGGACTGCTCCTATTTTCAAACTGGACTTAAATGAATACAGTTTTCCATCAATTCTTTCTACATGAGAATTCTAGAAGAACAAAAAACCCACAGGAAAAAAAACCTAGGTCAAATAAACTAAATTCAGGGAATTTGTTTTTAACTATCTCCATCTGAAACTTCAGTTTCTATCACATGGGATATTCTACAACTCAAAACAGCGGCATTCTACATCACTAATAAATGTGTAATTACACATTATAAGATTAAGAATCAAGCAAATTATATTATTGTAAATAATTCAGGGTTCCAAAAAAAATCTGAGCTTTCATTAAGCTTCTAAAATATTTCTAAAGAACTCTACTCGGAAACCTGCATCACTCTTACCTCTTAACTTTGAGATAATTTGGAGATACGAGGCAAATTATTTTAATTTGTTTTTTAGCATTTTTTCTCTCTTTGTTGTTGTTGTTATTTGTTTTTTTGTTTTGTTTAGCCCACACCTGCAGCATGTGAAAGATCCTGTGCCAAGGATCTAACCCTCGCCACAGCAGCAACACACTTAGCTGAAGTGATGCCAGATTCTCAGCCACTGTTAACCACAAGAGAATTCCAACACGAATTATTATTATTATTATTATTATTTATCTTTTTGCCATTTCTTGGGCCGCTCCCGTGGCATATGGAGGTTCCCAGGCCAGGGGTCCAATCGGAGCTGTAGCTGCCAGCCTCTGCCAGAGCCACAGCAACGCAGGATCCGAGCCACGTCTGCGACCTACACCACAGCTCACGGCAACACTGGATCCTTAACCCACTGAGCAAGGGCAGGGACCGAACCCACAACCTCATGGTTCCTAGTCGGATTCGTTAACCACTGTGCCACGACGGGAACTCCCCAACACGAATTATTTTACCTTGCCTGTTGCATAGATTTCTCACCCAAATTGACTCTAAGATGTCTATATTTTTTTCATTTTGCCTTGTTACTATAGAAGTAAAATTTCAGGATTTATATTTTAAATTTGCTAAGTAACAATTTTTTAAAATTTTACCTTTCACATTTCTTGTATGGCTCGTTTGCTGGTGATAAACTCTTTCAGCTTTTTCTCCTCTGGTAAACTCTTTATCTCTACCTCAATTCTAAATGAAAAGTTGCTTGTAAGTTTTTCTTTCAGTACTTTGAAGGTATCATGCCAATCCCTTCTGGACTGTGAAGTTTCTGCTAACAAATCCTGTTGATAGTCTTCCTGGAGAAGGGAGGGTCTCTCATAACTAGTTGTTTTTCTCTTGCTGCTTTTGAGATTCTCTAACTTTTGACGTTTTAATTATAATGTAATCTCTCTCGGATCTGTGCTTCCTGGACTTAGCTGTCTGTTTATTTCACCAGGTTAGGAAAGTTGTCAACTGTTACATTAACTTCTTTGTTTCCCTCTCTCTTCTCCCTCTGGAACCCCCAAGAGTGCTGTTATAGGGGACAACTCGATGTTGTCCCAGACAGAGGTCCTTTAAACTATCCTCATTTTAAAAACTCCTTTTTCCTTTTTGCTGTCATGATTGGGTGATTTCCATAAGCCTGTCTTCCCAATCACTGATCTGCACGTATGCATCCTTTAATCTGTTGTTGATTCCTTCTGGTATTCTTTCTCAATTTCAGTTGTTATATTCTTCAGTTCTGAGTGGTTCTTTTTAATATTTTCTCTCTTCCTTGAAGTTCTCAGAGTTCATCCATTCTTCTCCCATGTTCAGAGAGTACTTTTATGACTATTACTAGGAACTCTTTATCAGGTAAATTGTTTATCTCCATTTCAATTAGTTCCTTTTCTTAGATTTGTCTTGTTCTTTCATTTGGAAGGTATTCCTTTGTCTCCTCATTTTGTCTAATTCTCAGGTTTGTTTCTATGTACTGTGTATATCAGCTACATCTCCTAGTCTTGAAAGAGTGGCTTTATGCAGAAAGTGTCTGTAGGGTCCAGTGATGAAAACCCCTCTGGTCGCCAAAACCAGGTTCCCCTAATGCAGGTGAGCTGCATGCTCTTCCTACTATATTTAGCCATGACTACGGCATGTACACTGGTGGATAGGGCTGACCCCTGGCCCGGTTGGCTAAGTGGTTTTGCCATGAATGCTGCAGACATGCCAATGTGTGGGACTGACCCTGGCAAACTCCAGCCACAACTGTTGTGGATGCACTGGTGTGCAAGTCTGGCCCCCCAGAGCAGACACAAGCTTAGAAAGGCACCAGTGCTAACAAAGGCTGTCTGCTAGTTAGAACAGAACTGGGACCCTGGGGTGGGAAACACTTGGAGAGGCCCCAGAGCAGGCACATGGAGGGATGCTGGAGCAGGGCACACAGTGGTAGCTAGGCTGATGGAGAGTGACAGTAATGGGGCCTGCCAGCATGAGGCCAGCTAAGTGGAAGGAGAGTGAAAAAGAATGAGAGCCCACCAATGCTTCTGTCCCTGGAGAAAACGTCACCAGATCTTTGCCTCTCTGGCACATGCCCTTAAATTAGTCAATGAATCTTTTTCTTGTATGACACAGTTTTTCAAGCTTCTGCCTCTGTGCTGGGGCTCAGAACAAGTGAGTTTGTGGGTGAGCCCTTTAAGAGTGGAGTCTCAGTTTCCCACAGCCCTCTGGTCCTCCTGGGTGTAAGTGCCATTGGTTTTTAAAGCCTCACCTCATGGGGACTTGTCTTAGCGTAGAAGCCCAAAGTGGAGCTCAGTGTAGGGCTTGGGCCCCTTAATCCTCAGGGGAAACCTCCCAGTTTGTAATATCTCTCCTGCTTCTGCGTTCTGACCCAACTGCTTCCATGCCCCTTCTACTCATCTCAATGTGGCCTTTTCTTTATATCCTTAATTGTAGAATATATATTATGCTTGTTCTCAGGTTGTTCTCAGAGATAGCCATGCTACATAGAGTTGCAGTTTTTGCGTGTCTGTGGAAGGAGGTAAGCTCAGGATTTTCCTCCTCTGCCATCTTGATCTGGTCAGTAAGCATGTTTTTAATAAACATTTTTCTAAATTATATTCTGCTGAAAGGACACAGAAAGATTAGTGATAACATTAAACATAACGTTTATGTGTCTAATACTTCAGACTTATGGGCAGGCAAAACCAATCAAACTAAGTAACCCACATGGATAATCTTTTCTTTTAATTTTGCAAACTTGTGGTGTACTGACGATGAACTCTGATTTATTTTCTTGCCAGAGTATCTCTGGGTCTGATATCGTATTACATTTCTATTGTTATGTGACAAATCAGCACAAACTTAGTAGCTTAAAACAATCCTTATGTATTAGCTGACAGTTCTGTAGATCGCAAGCAATAGAATGGCATGATGTGGTTTTCTGCTCATAATATCGCAAGACTGAAATCAGCACATCATTTGAGCTGCATTCTCCTCTGGAGGTTCTGAGAAAAACTCTTTTCCCAAATCCATTCTGGCCATTGGCAGAATTCGGTTCCTTCTGTTTGTAGGACTGAGGTCCCTCTTTCCTTGCTGGCTGTCAGTCAGAGGCCGCTTACAGCTTCTAGAGGCGACTCACATTCTTTACCATATGTTCCAAATACCTCTATTTTCGAGCTAACAATGGCACATTGAATCCTTCTGACTAACTTCAAATCTTTGACTTCCTCTTCAGACCGCTAGATCCAGATTTAAAGGACACAGGTAATTAGCCAAGACCCACATAGATAATCTCCATACCTTAAAGTCATTGACTGGGGAAACTTAATTACATCTGAAAAATCCATTTTGCCAGTTAACGTAATATAACCATGAGGGTGACAACCAACATATTCATAATTCTAGAAATTATATAGAGTCTGTATTTGAAGAAGCAGGAATCTTGAGAGCCATCTTTGAGTTCTCCTAATCACACATGCTAAAACACAGTATAATGAATTGAACTGAGTAATATTTATCGAATAGGAAATTATGAACAAAAATTTCATGAAGTTGCATTCACAATGTGACAAAAATTGTGAGTGATTTAGGAATTATATCAATAGTTGTTCTAGTCATACTCTTTATGGTTAAAAAATATAGTACAGGAGTTCCCCTCGTGGCGCAGTGGTTAACGAATCCGACTAGGAACCATAAGGTTGCGGGTTCGGTCCCTGCCCTTGCTCAGTGGGTTAACGATCTGGCGTCGCCGTGAGCTGTGGTGTAGGTCGCAGACGCGGCTCGAATCCCACGTTGCTGTGGCTCTGGTGTAGGCCGGTGGCTACAGCTCCGATTCGACCCCTAGCCTGGGAATCTCCATATGCCGCAGGAGCGGCCCAAGAAATAGCAGAAAAAGACCCCGCCCCCCCCCCAAAAGAAAAAAAATATAGTACAATATAACTAAATTACTAGCAGTATGAAGAGAAATGTTGGGGATTTTGTCATTCTTCTCAGATCAAAGGCAAAAATCAAGACTTGCAAGAGATTTTGGAATTGCCAGTTCAACCAGATGAAGTAGCTATGACTTATTAAAACCTGCTTGAATAAAAGAAAGCCTTAATACTCTTTGCTGCAGGTAAAAACACCAACATAGCAGGTGTGAACAACCACTAGTTGCTTGCACAAAATATGGTTCATAAACTAGATCAGGCAAATTATATACCATTGCATCCAATTCTGAAATGATAATTTCTGCTAAAAACATTCTTCTGTCATTCTATCAGGAGAACATACTAAGATCAGAGCATAGATGGTAAAAGTTACGACGCAGACAGAAATTCTGACAAAGTTTTTTAACTTGAAAGCCAATCATGTTGCTCCATTTCTGCATTTACAACTCCAAGATTTAAGGACAAATTTTTGCAAGAGACGTGAAGGAGCAAATGCCTGCAAGAGTATTTGAATAAAAATATATAAATAAAAGCAACAATAAGATCAATTCTCAAATATTCAGAAAACTCTTCTTCTAGCAACACACAAATTTTCTATATGCAGAACTGGATTACTGGAAGAACGACAACAGCATTGATCAAATTTGAGACCCGACAGTGAAGATGAGTTGACTCTTTACTAGGGAGTTATCATTAGAGAAGTAGAAAAGCTGAATTACTTAGTGGCAATACCACAATCCAAAATGATCCTCTTCTGGTAGATGTAGTTGATATAGTGTTTATTCCAATACTGATCTCAAATAAAAGTATATAGTACTGCAAAATAAACAGTACAATGAACTCAACAGAAATCTACAGCTAACCGTGCTAAAAAGTTGCAAATTTGGGGTTTTAATGTCAAACTTTAAAAATTGATTTTACTAGAAGTTTTAATAATAAAATTGTAATAATGGTAAATATTTTAAAATAAAATGTCAGATTTTTAAAAATCATCTTGAGCCAAAAGGCAAATCTGGTGTACCCCTAGCTATAAATGTCATATTTGTTGGGTTTCAAGGTCCTTTCAAGGATACTGAACTCAAAGCTTCTGGCCAAGACAAGAATTACCAGACCCTCATCATTGTCCCACCCATCGCATTGTAATGCTCCTTCTCCCCCCTGAAGCAAACTGGCCCTCTCCTTCCTGTCCCCAACTAGGAAAGGTATGTGGTCCACTCCACACCCCATCCCTATAGGGGCCATATACGCCCCCAAGGAACCAGCAAATGTATTGTAAGGCCCCTCTTTCCCCAACCAATCAACAGGACAACGGGTATGTCAGTAAGACCTCCTTTCCCCCTGGGCTGTAAAAACAGACACAACCACACCTCCAGGGTCCACTCTCCTCGATCTTGGGGAAGTTGTCCCACTGCACTAGCAGCATTTCTATTCACAAGAAACTCTTCTTTCTTTTCACCCCTGCTACAAGTCCAGAAATTTTCTTCTGACTCCCACGCACAGACCACGACAATATTTTTGATTACCCAATATTTTATTAAGTTTTTTTTTTAAAAGAAGTATAGTTAGACTTATAATGCGGCAAATATAGTCAATAATAACATAGTATTTTATATAGTGACAGGCGGTAACTAGACCTATCTTGGTGATCTTTTTGAAATGTATAGAAATGTCAAATCACTATGTTGTGCACGGGGAAATAACAGTGTTGTAAGTCAATTGCACTTCAAAACAAACTCATAGAAAAAGAGATCAGATTTGTAGTTGCCAGAGGTGGGGGTGGGGCAAAGGGAATTGGATGAAAGTGGCTGTCACTTAACCAAAAACAAGTTCACAGTCTGAAAGTTGATAGTTAAGTTTTCAGTGGGGCAAAATTAGGACTTAAACTGGGAGAAAGCATCTCAGGGAGCCCTGAGAAACCGCTCAGAGGAGGTGAGGGGGGAGCTAGGATGCACCAGTTTTTGCAACAAAGAGAAGGTAGTAGGAACAAAAGATTTACCGATAACCAGATGTACAGAAAATCAATTTCTATGGGAAGTTGTAAAGGTCTGGGCTTATGGGGATCACTCCTTTGATATGCGCCTCAGCTATCCCAGTCTTTTTGTTTGAGTTCCCTCAGGGCTCACCAGCCCATCCTTTTGAGGGACTGCATTCACTGTGACAACTTTTGTTTTGTCCACCTCACTTAAAGGCTTAACAGCCAAGGAAGCTCTCTGGGCACTCCACCCTCCAAGCACCTCCAAGTATTCGGCAACCGGGAAGCTTTCTGAGCTCTGCTGGCTTCTTTATGTAGGAACGATTGATTAAATCATTGGCTTGGCATTGGTGATTAAGTTGATCTCTAACCTCATTCTCCTCCCAGGAAGGGAGGGGAAGGGGCTGGTGAAAATTCTAATTCTTTAATCAAGTGGCTAGTTCCCTTGGCAACTAGGCCCCATCCAGAGGTGAGTCCAGAGCCCCTAGCGTCCAGCCATTTCAATAGCAAACCGAGATTCCAAGGGCTTCAGGAGCTGTAATCTAGGAATCACCTTGGCTGAAGACCAAAATGTGTTTCTTGTATCACATCTCACCTTAGCTTTTTAAAACGCATAACACAACTGAGTTCATGTCTACTATTAATATTTCGCGTGTGGAAACACAGGAAATTGTGCTTGTTTAAGTCTACTTTGCATTAGGCTCTACCAGTGAATTAAAACAAAGTAAATTTAAAGGTCAAAGAACAAAGGCTTTCAGGAAGGGATTTATTTGTAGACAATGGAGCCACAGCAGGGTTAAGAAGAAAAGTTATTTATGTATTTATAAAACAGTCATAAATATTGAGGACTTGGAGAAACAGGTTTTTCCCTCAAAAATTGGATTGAACTAATTGGAAATTTATGTTTGTATCGGAATCTAATATCAAATTAAACTTACTATAGGTAAAATCCCTTGTAACATACATTGCAAATATATAAATATGCTTTATATTATATCATACATATGGTAACAAACAGATAAAACTTGTTGAAAAAATACAAAATTTCCTGGAGTTCCCATCGTGACTCAGTGGTAACGAAACCAACTAGTATCCATGAAGATGCAAGTTTGATCCCTGGCCTCTCTCAGCAGGTTAAGGATCTGGAGCTGCCATGAGCTGTGGTGTAGGTCACAGATGTGACTTGGATCCCTAGTTGCTGTGGCTGTGGCACAGGCTGCAACTCCTATTCTACTCCTAGCCTGGGAAGGTCCATGTGACATGGGTATGGCCCTAAAAGGCAATATATATATATATACATAAACTTTCTCAAGGGCATCTAGAAAAGTCCACTTTAACCTTTAAAGTAGGGTTTGATTCAATTTTACCTTGAATCTATTTAATAAAGGGAAGGAAGTTAGAAAATAGTTAAAGAATCAAAGAAATATGTAAGGAAATCATCTATTTAAATGATAAGAACACTTACAGGATTCAAAATGCTCTCAGTTCATTATTACTATAATGAGTGTAATTTTACTAATTACTGACCTCTAACTTTAAAATTGCAGATCTTGCTGCATTTGACCTCTGTTGGAATGCCAACTATTTTAAAGGCTATTCAGAAAAATAAGCTTTTCAAATATGTTAATAGTTTTGTATCTACTCAAATGATTAGGATGGAGTAGATAAGGAATCTTTAAAACAGATTCAAACCAAAATTTCAGAGTCAGTGACCTTTTTTCTTCCTAAATAAATAAGTATGTGAAAATGGCAGATTCATTAAAATGGCTTTAGGACTAATAGATGTGATTTTAGTCAGAACTTCAAAAAAGATCTCAACGTAGAAGTTCTACTTTTTAAATTTCAGTTTAGTTCAGTTTAGTTATTCTTGCTTAGAGAACAAGTGTGGAGGACATAAAGTGGATTATTGAAACTTCTGAAATGACCCTCCTATATAAAAAAGTTAATTGAGTTTAAAAAGGAAAAGTCAGCACTGGGAACTATGTCTAGTCACTTTATGATGGAGCATGATAATGTGAGAAAAAAAAATTTATACATATATGTGTAACTGGGTCACCATGCTGTACAGTAGAGAACTGACAGAACACTGTAAACTAGCTATAATGAAAAAAATAAACATCATTATATATAAAAAAGGAAAAGTCATTCAATCACATGAAATGATGTTGACAACATCATATGTTACATCAGCAAACTTGCTAGTCATGTGCATAAATATACTGTGGAGTTGGACTAAAAGGACTCTGAGCGCAGATTCTGTTGGTACAGCAAATGGTGAAGAACAGGTCATTATGTTGTGAAGTTTGGAAATTTTCTCTTTACACCTCCCTTTTCAGAGTCCTATTAAACTTGGATCCTACTTCACCCTGCCCTTTTCCTCTCTGTGGCCTTGATCTGGCCTTCCACCATTCATTCCTCTTGAAGAGATAGAAAACTCCCTCTTGGAGTTCCCGAGGTGGCTCAGTGGTTAACATTCCGACTAGGAACCATGAGGTTGCAGGTTCGATCCCTGCCCTTGCTCAGTGGGTTAAGGAACCAGCGTTGCCGTGAGCTGTGGTGTAGGTCGCAGACACGGCTCAGATCCCACGTTGCTGTGGCACTGGTGTAGGCCAGCAGCTACAGCTCTGCTTCGACCCCTAGCCTGGGAACCTCCATATGCCACGGGAGTGGCCCTAGAAAAGGCAAAAAAGCCAAAAAAAAAAAAAAAAAAGCTCCCTCTTATTAATGGCTCACATTTGCTGATCTGAGAGTAACTGCTTTTTATTGCAAAGGAGTGTTTAACTTAAATGTGTATAAACTTGCATTTTGTGTCAGAATATCTATATTTTTCCCCCATAAAAGTAATTTCAGGCTTCAGTAAGTACTAAATCTAATTTAATCCTCCTGGGATAACTATAGGAGGGATGGGGTAAGGAAAGAGATCTCTGGAATATATGGGTTCCCGGGACAGCAAACAAACCAGGCTGTTACTGCTAGAAACCCATCGTGAGGTACAAGAGGCTACGTCTCTCCATCACAATTTCCCAAGACCTGCACCCTCTCCCCCACTCCCCTCCAGACTCCAGAATTCTCCTCCTCCCCTTTCTGGAGAGTTCTGCTCTCCTCTAACCACTCCTTATCGCCAACACATGCACATCTTCTTTTCTGGTTCGTTTGACATTATTGTAATTTAGTTCATCTTTAATTATATTTTCTACCATAATATCCCTATTATGATGACTTGGAACGTAGCCCCGTGCCTCTGATATTTATGGTTCCCATTTAGCTCTGCCTTTCCGGGAGAGTCCCAGTTTCAAATATTCTGCCCTATTGTCCTCATAAATGCACTCATACTTATCAAACCATCTGTCCTGAATTTTAGTTTCTAAAATAATGCCTTGGCACTCTTGGTTAGAATTTGAAATGCTTTTCTTTTCTCATGGAAATAACATAAATGTTGGTAAGACTCCTGGGCAAGTCCCAAAGCTCATTTAACCCACAGTTGGATATAACACAGATAATAGTAATGAGTTGTTTCTCAGTGAATTCATGTTTCATTGTTTCTCAATGAATCCATCAGCCTATACTGGTTTCAAGGTGGACAAGGGCTTAGAGAGCATCTTTGTACTGGGGGTCTTAGGGGGTGATGGGCTACCAGCAAAGGAGAACAGGGCATGGACAGGAATCAGGTCATGATGGAGAAAATACAAATAATTGATGTTGTGTATGTGTGCATTAGGCTTTTTCAGATCAAAAGGAACAAAGCTTGATCAAGCTCCCCTCAAATGACAGTACATTATATGGCTGGTCAGGGAAGTAAGCAGGAAAAGAAAAAAATCCCAGTCACCAGAGAGCTGAAGTCATGAGAAAATCTGAGGTGAACCTGAGAATGGAACAATCAGCATGGGTGTCTCTCCAGACACAGCCAGAGCTGCAGAGATCTGGTCAGCTCTTCATGCCCTCTGCCACTGTGCTCCACTTGCAGGTGACTCAGAGATTCTCCACATTGCCTCTTGCAGCTTCTCTCATCACTACTTGACTCACCGTTATTTTGCATTAAAAATACCTGAGTAAGAGAATGTTATTGCTTTAGACAGTGTCTGTCTAACACACTGAGGGTCATAGCAGGGCTTCTGTCCATTCAATAGACAACTGCTTTCAGGAATGACAGCAACCCTCAATCTAATCAACTATAGTGAGGATGCAAAACTAGGGTGGCCATGTGTCCTGCTTTGTCCCAGACAGTCCCAGCTTATTCATTTTATCCTAGTGCCATTAGTAGCAACTCTTTCATTCTCAAAAGTGTTCAGTTTGCATTACAATTCATATGGTTTCTCTGTGCAGAATCATAGTGAACCAAAGCTTGAGATTTGTAGGTTGGAAAGTGCCTGCAGATACAAGCATTCACCTCATCCATCTGTCCAGTTCGGTAGGAAATTGCCTCAACAAGGTTCAATCTTTTTTTTTTTCTGCTTTTTGGGGCTGCACTCACAGCATATGGAAGTTCCCAGGCTAGGGGTCCAATCAGAGCTGCAGTTACCAGTCTACATCACAGCCACAGCAATGCAGGATCTGAACAGTGTCTGCAACCTACACCACAGCTCGAGGCAACGCTGGATCCTTAACCCACTGAGCAGGACCAGAGCTCGAACCTGTATCCTCATGGATTTTAGTTGGGTTTGGTAACCGCTGAGCCACAATGGGAACTCCAGGGCCAAGCTATTAAATTGCTAGATTATAGGACTAATTGCAGTTCTAAATGCAAATAACATTGTTAATTTAATCAATATATTTTTCATGAGGCACTTCTGTCTTAGGCACTATTCTAGGCACTGCAGATCTACCATAAACAAAACATACAAAAATCCCTGCTCTTGTGGTATTTACACAGTGGTTACATATCTTCTTAATTGTAACAAATATTCACTGACCAATTCTATATGCTGGGTACGCTAGTCATCACATTAAATTTATTATTTCATTGTGTCCTCAAATAACTACATGGAGTGGGTCTTATTTATAGTTGCAGTTGACATCATCATCATTTTCACCATCACCAAAGATTAAGCCAGAGAATTTTAGAAACATATCAAGATAAGACAGCTGGTGAGTGGTAGACCTAGGATTTGAGTCTAATTTTGAGTTTCTGCTCATACTATATTATTCCACTTCCCTGTTTGCAGAAACAAGGAAGTCTTCTACTTGAGAACTTTCAGGAACTGTAAAAAAACCCCAGAGTTTTAAAAGTCCAAGGGAGGCCAGTTCTACTTAAAATGTGAAAATAAACTAATAAATAAATAAACTGGAATATGATCAGGTCTTCTGTCAATTTTTAGCACTAGCATGGCTCAGTTTTAACAGATTTTTTGTCCATTTCTTGGAGAAGCCCTTGAGGACAAATTGCCCATTAGTACCATATACTCAAAGGTTACATTTCTCTTAGATCACATGCAGTTGGCCCGTCATTGTTTCAAAGTCAATACCCCAGCAGCATGGCTGAGTATTTCCAGACTCACACACACTTTACTTAATCCAACTCTCCAGCCTGTGGATGCATAAACTCTTGTCTTCCAATCAGATTACCAGCCTACATACATACCACTTTTCCTAAAAAAAAACAGTTAATTAAACATATATATATATATATTTTTTTTTTCTCAGCTTAATCATTAGTTGCCTACAAAAAGATCATCTCCAAGAACTGGAGAACCTTATGCTGGAAATGCAAGATGAGATAAACTTTTGAAAATCATTCAATGCAACTCACCACCTTAAGCAGAATTAAAGAGAAAAAAAATTATTAATCTCTCAATAGTTATAGAAAAAGCAACCGATAAAATTCAGCATGCAGAATAAAAATCTCAGCAAATTATAAATAGAAAGGAACTACATCAATTTGGTAAAGGATGTCTATGCAGAACTTTTGGCTAATTTCTGTAATGACAAATCAATGAATTTGTTTGCTCTAAGGAACACATTAAGAATGTCTGTCTGCTTTGACCTCTTTTTTTCAACATTGTACCTCACAACACAGGACAGCAAGAAAAAGAAATAGGCATAATGATTTTATAAAGAAAGAAGTAAAACTACGTCTATTCCATAAACAATATAATTGTTTACATAGAAAATCCTACAGAATTAAAAAATTATTGTAATTAATTTTAAATGGAACATGATTGTAGGACACCAGATCAATATAAAAATATCATAGCAGGTCAATCAAAATTCAATTCTACTTCCGTAAACTGGCAATCAAAATTGGGAAATAAATTTACAAAATAGTAATGTTTAAATAGCAACAAGAAATCAAAACATTTAGGAATTTTTATTAATGTGCAAGACCTCTATACTAAACACTATTTTAAAAATACAGAGAAATTAAAGAAGGCTTATATAAATGAGATAAACTGTGTTAGTGGGTTGGAAGACTTACTGTTTTTAGGATATCAATTACCTCTAGCAGTTATGTAGGGTTTGGTTGTTAAAGAAGACTCACAGGACTCGAAATGGCATTGCCTACAAACCTACAGCTTACTGCAGGAAAATAATATAACATCCATTTTAAGGAGCTTTCAGCCACTTTAATCCTAGAGAGGCCAAGTGCAAACTGAAATTTCCCTCCTTCTGTGAGGTTCACAAGGAAACACACTTTCTCTCTTGCCTCAGAAACCACCCAAATGTCCAGACACTTTCTCAGAACCAAGTAGCTGAAATGGAATCTCAGCTGTGATTTCTTATTGCTGGTCACCTAGGCTTTCATGCTATCTAACCAGCCCTAACAGCGGAGCCCTCTCAGGGTCTCACTGAGACCAGATACAAGTCATCTAGCTCACCACTATTAATAAATAATGCTGAAAAGCTGTTACATGCAACCCTGAAATTCCTTGTGGCCTCATGACTACAAAGCAAAACGCTTAATCAGTATGTTGCATGCCTTGACCAGAGGGCAGGTACATTAGGAGAATATCTCAGGCCAAATCCAGAGCTGCTGAAGTTAACCCTCACGGTAAAGTCACTCAATCGAGCTAAAATGACATCCTCGCTACCAAAATCCTAGCAGACATTTTTGGTGCAGTTGAGATACTCAAAACTAAATATGGAAATTCAGACAACCTAAAATAAAGCAATATTGAAGTTAGAGAACTCACATTTTCTGATGTCAAGACTTACTATAAAAATATAGTGATGAAGACAGGATGGAGGTGACATAAGCAAAGATGACTAGGACAGCGAAATCCGGAAACGGGCTCTCGCAAATACCTAATTGATTCTTGACAAAGACAACAAGGTAATTCACACTTCTCCCTATTCATCCCACTAAGTACAACTAAAAATGTCACAACAACACAGGAAAACCTGAGGAACAGCACAGTGGTCAATTCTCTGGGCTTTATTTTGCTAACATATTCCACATGGGTGCTAGAGAAGCCGGTAACCTGGAAATACCAACAGGAACAGACAAAAAAAGGTCTCCTGAGAAGACTGTTCTCTCTAGCCAAAGGACTCTGAAAGGGTAGTCTAGCCTCTGCGATTGACTGATTGATTGATTGATCAATTGATAGCTATTTTCTCTCTGCTTTCAGATTGGGTAATCTTTCTACCCTCCCCTGGGTGGTTCAGAGAAGGCTGAGAGCTGGGAGTTTTAGTCAAAATAAGGAGCAGAGCCACAGGGGCTCATGAAATTATAAAAGTCTATAATAATCATGTCATCAAAATCCCAGAAGGACAGGTGAAAGAGGATGGGACTGAAAATTATTAGAAGAAATAATGGCTGAAACTTCCCCCAAATCCCTTTTCTTCTTAATGATGTTTTATAGTTGAAGCAAAACTTATGACCTTGAAAAAAATGAATTTGCAGTGGCTGAAACAGCTGGGTCAATAAAACCTCCCAAGTAAAAAATGATATCTCATACTTAGAATATTGTAGCCTAGATTGCCGGAGTTCAAATTTCAGCTCTGTATCTTTAGCTGTGTGGTAGGTAAGTTACTAAATTTTTCTGTGCTTCTTTCTTTGTCTGTAAAATGAGAATAATAACAGTATTTACATCAAAGGATAGTTGTGAGGATCAAATACAATAATGCAATACCACTGGCACATGGGAAGTACCTGACTGATAGAAATTATTTTTTTATTACTATCATTGACTTCTTTCTAATCAAATAAATAGCTTTTTTAATACTCTATATAGTATATAAACATATACTATATAGAAATATATGTTATATATAGAAATATATATTTTTAAAATGTCAGGGGAAGAAGGATTTCAGTTAAATCACTTAAAAATAAGTTTGTTAAGGTATTGAAACAGGGTAACTTTTTTCTCTTTTTAATATTTCACTTTTAATGATTATACCTTTAATAAAAATAGATTTGTATTAATTTCAACTCCTACTTGATATATAAAAATTAAAAAATGAATATATAAAGCTTCTAGAAAAATAAAGTATATCTTTTTACCCTTCAGGAGGGCAAAAATTTCTCAGACACACACACAAAAATATGATTGTGATAAAAATATTAACCATAAAAAATTAAGTTTTGCTTCATCAAAATATTAAAATTCTGCTTTTCAAGAAACACAATTAAGGAAATGAAAAGATAAGCTGTATGATGGGAGAAAATATTTGCATAATACATATCTGGAATTTATGATGAAAGCTTACCACTCAATAATAAAAGACAGCTAACCAAAAAATAAACATTGAACGAAAACTATAAAAGAAGATTTTCAAATATGTACAACTACATGAAAAAAATTCTCAATTTCATTAGTAATTAGAGAAGTACATATTAAAACTAGCGTAAGTTACCACTTCACACACACAAGAGCTAAAATTCAAGACTGACAGGCATTGGTGAGAATGTGAAGCAATCTGAATTATTATACGTTACTGGTGTGTGAAGAGTAAAATGGTATATCCACTGAGAAGACAGTTTGGCAGTATCATATATAAACCGTGATCCAGAACTTCTATTCCTAAGTGTTTGTGAAAACACATATTCTCAAAAAGATGTTTTAAAGAGTGCGTGTAACAGCTTTTTTCATTGTATCCAAACACTGGAAACAGTAAAAATCCCAATCAACAGAAGAAAGGATAAACCCATGGTGGTACAGTCATGCAATGGAATACTCCTCTGCCGCTAGAAGGAATACTACAACACACAGGAAGCTGCGTAAATATCAACATTGTGTCGAATAAGACAAGCCAGATGTAGTAAATATACTCTGTATAATTCCATTTACATAGAGTTCTAAGAAAGGCACAACTAATTTATGGGGACAAAAGTCAAAAGAGTGGTGCATCTTGAGGAAGCGGTAATTCATTGGAATAAAAAAAAGTCAGGGGAGTTTATTGGAGTGATGGAATATTCTGTATCTTTGTTTTTCCCTTAGGGCCTGGAGGTTCCCAGGCTAGGGGTCCAATCCGGGCAGCAGTTGCCAGCCTATGCCACAGCCACTGCAATGCTGAATACAAACTGTCTGTGGCCTACACTGCAGCTCGAAGCAATATGGGATCCTTAACCCACTGAGCAGGGCCAGGGATAGAACTTGCTCCCTCATGGATACTGGTCGGGTTCATAACACACTGAGCCACCTCAGGAACTCCAGAATTTTCTGTATCTTAATTTGAGGGGTGCTTCTAGGTATATACATTGTCAAAACTCAGCATATTGTATAATTAAAAGCTACACTGTTATCATATACATTATATCTGATAAAACACTCTAAAAGTAATCATATTTTATATAATTATGTAATGTCATGAATTTGTTTATGATACAGTGTTAAGGGTCAGATCAGTAGAAATAGTGATAATGTATGGGGACTATGCTTACAAGTATCCACAAAAGAGAGAACTGACTAGAAAATATATATTAAAATATTAATAATGATTGTTTCTTTTTGCCAAATCTAAATAGCGTAATTACTGTGCCTGGCAATTCATAACCATATTCAATGCTTTCTGGTTTTGTGATTCCTTGTTACTCACTCTGCCCCCTGCCCCCCCCCGCACTTCTCTCTGCCTCCTGATCCTGATCCCTCCCAGTAACCATGGAAATCTGGAGGATTAAAAAATATATATATATATATATATATATATATACACACACACACACACACACACATATATATGAGTTCTTGAAATAGAAAAAGATTATATACATAAATCAATGGCCTGAATTTAAGTTACTCAACATAATACAGTAGATTTTTCTCAAACTGTTTCTCCCAGATGCAAGGTTAAGTAGTCCTAGACCTCAATCACTTCATGCCAAAGCACATACCTGTTCTGCTGTGAGCTGCCACACTGGTAATTCTGTATTTTATTATTTTATTTTATTTTATTTTATTTTACTTTGTGTCTTTTTAGGGCCACACCTACAGCACATGAAAGTTCCCAGGCTAGGGGTTGAATCTGAGCTGTAGCCGCCAGCCTATGCCACAGCCACAGCAAAGCCAGATCTGAGCCCCATCTGCGACTGACACCACAGCTCACAGCAATGCCAGATCCTTAACCCACTGAGCAAGACCAGGGATTGAACCCAAATCCTCATGGATATTAGCTGAGTTCGTAACCTGCTGAGCCACAATGAGAACTCCCTTCCCTAACAATCTTGACACACAATTCATCTAGGCTACAACTGAAAGCTTCATAGTGAACAGAAAAAAATGCTAAAGTAAACTTATTCTAGATTTTGCAAGTGGAGAACTCATAGTTAGAGAAAAAAATTAAAGACACACGCCAACTCTCAATATTCAGTAAATATTGAGCTCATGCTATGCTGGGGCACAAAGATGTTCAAAATAGCCCAGACCTCAAGAAATCTACAGTATAGCAAAGAAGGAAGACATGTAAAAAAATGAGTCATAGTTTTTGATAATATTTCCTGAGTTTTGACTTAGTGTCTTACTGTGTTAAATGTTACCTGTATTGTTTAATCCTCAAAGCAATGTAGGGTGTAGTTGCTATCATTATTCCCATTTTAGAGATGAGTAAACTGATATTCAGAGGTTCAGTAACTTATTCAAGATCACAAAGCTAGTAACCAGAAAATCCAGAATTGATATTTCAGTACTCTAACTCCAGAGGCTGTACTCTAAATCCCTACACATCACAATATACTAGCAGATGTCAACCTTTCTCAATCATTTTTAAAAAATCTTTAAAATCTTTTAAAATTAAATTTTAAATAAGCCATTTAAGTTTTCTATCCTCAGCACATAATGTCTAGAACATAAAAAATCATTGATAAGTGCTTTGCAATGTGCATTCAGCTATTCCTTAGTAAATAAAAATAAAAATATATTAAACATCTACCACGTAGTAAGCTCTATGCTATTCTATGCTATCTTTTTTTGTTGGTTTTTTTTTCTTTTTTTTTTTTTTTGCTTTTTTAGGGGCGCCCTCACGGCATATGGAGGTTGCCAGGCTAGGGGTCAAATCTGAACTACAGCGGCCAGCCTATGCTGCAGCCGCAGCAACGCCAGATCCTTAACCCACAGAGTGAGGCCAGGGATCGAACCCACAACCTCATGGTTCCTAGTCGGATTCTTTTCTGCTGCTCCACGATGGGAATTCCTCTGTGCTATCTTCTTTATATATAGAATCCAATTTAATCCTCATAGCAGGCTATGGCATTATTATTATTATTTTCTTTTTATTATTATACCACTATTGTAGTTGAGAAACTGGCCAAGTTAAAAAACGCATCCCAGGGCTACTCAACTAGGAAGAGGTGTGGCTGATATTTTCACAAAGTCTGTTATCAAGACTCAGTTATTTCCTTTCCACCACACTAATATTTTCTGAGACATTAGCAAATTGATAAAGTATTTATATCCCAAAGAAGAACTCATTTATAAGATGTTGCTTGGAGTTGAGCCAGACTAACAACATCAAGTGTCCCCGTGTCTGCTTTGTGTGAGGTCATTTGTAGATGATGGGCCTTCTTTGGTGCCAACATTGCCCTGGAGGGAACTCTTCCAGGAACTGCCCGCAGTGTTTCTTCTCCAGCATCTCATCTTATCCTCACCTGACCTGAAAGATGCAGGCAGTTCACTTCTGGCCACACTCTCAAGTTCCCTGCCTCAGCGAAATGTTCCTGTTCTGAAAATAAAGCCGCTGCTAATACTTCTTGGGAATTGAGAGACAGAGTTCACTTTGCTTCCCCAAAGCCAGGTCCAAATGGAACAATTCTTCCTCTCACTGAGGTATTTTCACCTAATTAAGTGGGAAATTAAAGCCTGTCTCTTCGCAGCTAATTTTCCTAACTTGTTAGTTATTCATTAAAAACCAGCCAGAAACTGTACTCATTTTAACTCTCTGGAGCTTTTTCCTCCTCTCTCAAAGTAGAAAAAAATAATTACCTTAAACTAATGGTTGACTCTTGTCCGGCAGTGTGAGTGAAAGATGGTCAGTCCCTCCATGGTGTTTACTGGGGGCCTCAGCTTCACAAAGAGAAACGAGGCTGACAGATGCAGGCTCAAAATCCAGACCCACTGTGTTCTTACATGCTATTAGGCCAAATATCTAATAATATCTTTGAGTCTCACTATCTTCATCTAAAAAATGAAAATGCTACTACTTAATACTTACTTCACAGAACAGTAGTAGGGCTACAACCATAACATATGTATGGTGATTAGCACAAGTTCTGGCATAAAATGCATGATTCAAAGATATTAGTATCTCTCCCCTACTCACCCTTTTATTCGTGCACAGTTAATATAAATTCTGTTTCCACTTCAAAGCTATCAATACTCCAACCTTAATTGTTTTTTCAGTCAATATTCATTTCTGGAAGCCTTTAAACATTAATAGAGTATTTAATCAAATATGGCTTCCTTTCAGATCCAAACCAGCATCCATAGTTTGGAAATCAAATTGGTAGACAACATGAAAAAACTAGAGAGAAAGCCAACATGCGAAATGCCAGATTTAACACCCAAAAAGGAATTCATCAAAACTAATTATGGTCTGAATCTAACTAGAATTTAACATGGTTAAATAAATCTAGAGTGCAAGCCCAAAAATATAGGACTGCATACATAACATTTGAGGATTAGATTTTCTACAAGATTAAAAAGTATCCACAATCTATACGTACTTTTATACACACTGAAAAAAGGGATGTGTAAATAAGGTGTATGTATGGTCTGCTTTATCTTTAAAATGGGGAGGGTGACAAAATTATTCTACTTTGCATTATTGGGTATAAAGTACCAGAACAAGGAAGATTATCATATTTTATCCGGAGCTAATCGAACACGGACATAGTTTGGGGGGTATCAGGACGAATGAAATTTTGGAACACTGAAGCAAGTGCTGAAAACAGTTTCTGAGAGGGCGGCAGGATTAAATCTGACAGCATATGAGCTGTGGTCGAAGTCCCAGATGAGAGGGAAAGCTTGTATGGGACACGATAATTGACCTCATATATTACACCAAAGAGAAATTAAACTTTTTTCTCCTATGTGCCTCAAGGAGCAACACAAAGAACAATGAGTCTAATTCTCTAGGAGCCAGATTTCATTTCAACGTAAGGAAAAACTTAACAATTATATCTATTATTAAACTGAGCAGACTATCTTATAAAAAAAATTATATCACCGGTCGTTTTAAGACAGAAGCATTAACATTTTCTCTTATCAGAAAATGACCTCCAATGTGCCATCCAACTAAAAGTCTCATTTTAGGATATGGACATTTTTTTTCAGCCTCATTATCCAGGATATTCTATAAACACTTATACTCTGGAAATAAGCCTAGAGTAGGAGGAGAGTATGGAATCATGTGATAAGATTCTAAACGACACTCTTTCACACATCACATATTTTGCTTAAAATTATTTTCTGATTTTTTATTGTTATTCCATCACCTCGCAAATGATAATAATGTTAACACTGGCAAACATATATTGAGCTCATACTGTGGGATAAGCCCAATGTGAATATTTTAATGGATTATTCCATTGAATCCTTAATACAACTCTAGCATTTTAACATACACATATTCCTGACTATATTCAGGCTACTGTTACACCCATTTTACAGATGAGAAAGCGAAGAAATTAAGTAACATTATTATTACACTCAATATTTTTATGCTACTCCTTGGGGGACATAGAATAAAAGTCTTAATGTCTCTTCGGCAGAATACATGAGGTCAATTACCTTGCCCCACAATTCAGTAACATAAAAAAATGATTGGAAATTATTATTATTGTTATTATTGTTATAAGTCATGTTCTGGACACTCAAACTCTGAAATCCAAGATCTCCATTTATATACATATTTTACCTGTAAGATACAATGCCACTGAGAGAATCACCAATTTTTTCTTCTGTTACTGGAAGTTTTAAAACAAAATTTTGACTTTAAAGGAAAAAGTAATTCTCCAACTAATTTCCAAGACATAGTTTATTGATTTTTGTCTTACAGATTTTAATGACCACAGTAATAACAATATTATAAAAATAATGATAATAATGGTGGATGGAAAACAATTCTGAAACAAGATTGATCTTATTCATTGAATAATCAAGTGTCTTTGATTTCCTTGTAATTCAGGGTATTCCAAAATTCTAAACTACCTGAAGGGAAATTAATAATTTCTAGCCAATAAAATTCCACAAGTGTATTCAGTTTTATGTGCATCTCAATACTAAAATAATCTTCCAAGGTTATTGCTTCTTGGTATAATTCAAGTTCACATTTACTAAGTTCAACTATGTGATGTAAGACACTGGCTCTAACTTTACGATGGAGATGTTGTCCTAATCTGGAGGAGACTGAGTCTTTGGGTGGGAGAGGGTCACAGAAACATAATGATAGTATCTTATCAAAAGGAAGCGATAAGGTAGAGGTTAATCCAGGATGCTATGGGGATCACACAGAACGAAAATTGTATTAAAATTCTCAGTTACGGCTTTTAAAAATAGGCAAATATTACAAATATTAAGGAGTTCCCTTTGTGGCTCAGCCAGTTTATGAATCCACCTAGGATGCATGAGAATGCAGGTTTGATCCCTGGTCTTGCTCAGTGGGTTAAGAATCCAGCGCTGCTGTGAGCCGTGGTGTAGCTCACAGATGTGGTTCAGATCCCACATTGCTGTGGCTAAGGCATAGGCCAGCAGCTGTAGCTCTGATGTGACCTCTAGCCTGGAATCTTTGATAATGCCCGCCAGGTGCAGCCTTAAAAAGAAAAAAAAAAAAAAAAAAAGAAAAAGAAAAAAAAGAAATATTAAAGTCCATAGGAGGATATTAAAAGGACTCTGTTGCATATAAAATCACACACACAAAAAAGTGTGCAGGAACCACAGCCATTCTGTGTACACTGGAGAACGGAAAGAGAACTCAGTAAACCTCAGGACTCTTGTCTCTCCCTTACTTACTCTTGTTTCTTGTCTTTTTCCTTTTTTAATTAGAAAGAGTAAGAGTATGTTTATTTACATATGGCATAATCATGTACATAGACAATCCTAAGATTTTTTTTTTTTCTTTGTAGGGCTGCACCCATGGCATATGGGCATGTAGAGTTTCCCAGGCTAGGGGTCAAAGTGGAACTATAGCTGCCAGCCTACTCCACAGTTCACAGCGATGTGGGCTCTGGGCACGTTTGCAACCTACACCACAGCTCAGGGCAATGCTAGATCCCCAACCCACTGAGCAAGGCCACAGAATAGAACCCGCGTCCTCATAAATACCAGTTGGATTTGTTTCCATTGCACCACAATGGGAACGTCCATTGTGTTTAGCATGGTTGCAAGATAAGAATTCAGGATAAAAATATTGTTTTCTTTATCTTTGATGTACAAGGAAGGAGAAGTACCAGGAGTGATGACCTAACACAGGTTGATGGGATCTGAGTGAGGTAAGGAACTTCCTCGATTGAGAATTGCAGTTATTTTCTTTCTTTATGAAAATTATACGTATCTAAGTATAAAACTTGATGTTTTGATATACATACACATTGTGAAATGATTACTACAGTCAAGTAAACTGACTTATCCATCATCACTTCACAGTTAGCTTTTTCTTAATGTGTGGTGAGAAAACAAGAACAACACAGCAAGTTTCAGGTATATGACACAGTATTATTAACTACAGTCACCATATTGTACATCAAATCACTAGACTGTATTTATCCCACCTAACTGAAACTGTACCATTTGACAAAAATCTCCCCATTTATCCCACTTCTCCCCTTGTTTCAGAAAACCATCATTCTATTCTCTCCTTCTATAAATTTGACTTTTTTAGACTCCATATATCACTGAACTCATGCAGTGTTTTTCCTTTTGTGTTTGGCTTGTTTCCCTTCACATGATGTCTTCCAAGTTCATATGGGTTACTGCAAATGGCAAGATTTCCTTCTTTCTCATGGCTTAATCATATTCCATTGTATATAACACATCCTCTTTATTCATTCACTCACTGACAGGCACTTAGATTATTTCCATATCTTGGCTACTGTGAACAACTATTGTGAATAGCTATGGCAATGAACATAGGAATGCAGATAGCTCTTCAAGATAATGAATTCATTTCCTTTGGGTTTGTAGTCAGAAATTGGTTTGCTTGATCATATAGTACTTCTACTTTTAACTTGTTTAGGAAACCCCCCACCTTTTTCCATAGTGGCTATACCAATTTACATTCCCATCAATAGGCTACAAGCATTCTCTTTTCTCCGCATTCTCACCAATAGTCATCTTTTTTTCTTTATTGGCCATTTTAACAGGTGCGAAGTGAAATTTCCTTGTGGTTTTGATTTGCATTTCCCTGATGGGTAGAGCTGCTAAACATTTTTTCATATAGCTGTTGGCCATTTGTGTATCTTCTTTGGAAAAACGTTTATTCAAGTCCTTTGCCTATTTTTAAATCAGGTATTGATTTTCCAGTTATTAGGTTGTATAAGTTAATTATATATATCAGATATTGATTCCTTCTCAGATGTATGGTTTGCAAATACTTTCTCTCATTCTGTAGGTTGTCTATTCAATCAGTTGATTGTCTCCTTTGCTATTCAGCTTTTTAGTTTGATGCAATCCCACTTACTAATTTTTGCTTTGGGAGTATTATCAAAAAAAAAAAATATATAGTTGCCAGAGTTACCACTGTGATGCAGCAGGCTTAGAATCTGTTGTTGTCTGCAGTGGCTTGGGTTCAACCCCTGGCCTTCTGCTGTGGGTTAAGGACCCAGCATTCCTGAAGCTGTGTCATAGGTTGAAAGGTTGCAGCTATAGCTCAGATTTGATCCCTGGCCAGAGAACTTCCATATGCTGTGGATGGAGCCTCCCCCAAAAAATCATTGCCAAGACCAATGTCAGTGTGATTACTGCCTATGTTTTCTTCTAGGTATTTCATGTTTTCAAATCTTACATTCAATTCAAGTCTTTAATTTATTTTGAGTTAATTTTTGTCTGTGGTGTAAGATAGGGGTCTAGTTTCATTCTTTTGCATGTGGCCAGCCAGGTTTTTCAATACCATTTATTAAAGAGATTTTTCTTTCTTTTTTTCTTTTTTTTTTTTTCTTTTTGTCTTTTTCTCCTTTTAGGGCTGCACCCGCAGCATATGGAGGTTCCCAGACCAGGGGTCTAATCAGAGCTGTAGCCGCCAGCCTACGCCAGAGCCACAGCAACGTGGGATCCGAGCCACGTCTATAACCTATACCACAGTTCACAGCAACGCTGGATCCTTAACCCACGGAGTGAGGCCAGGGTTGCAACCTCATGGTTCCTAGTCAGATTCGTTCCGTTGCACCACGAGGGGAACTCCAAGATTTTGCTTTCTTTTTTGTGGATTAATTGTCTGCGTATAAGTTTATTTTGGGGCTCTTAATTCTGCTCCATTGATCTATGTGTCTGTTTTTCTGCCTGTACTATATGTTTTGATTACTATGGCTTTGTAGTATAATTTGAAATCAAAGAGTATGATACTTCCAGCTTTATTCTTCTTTCTCAAGATTTTTTTTTTTTGGCTATTCACTCTTTTGTGGTTTCATATAAAATTTTAGGATTATCTGTTCTAGCTCTGTGAAATACACCATTGGCATTTTAGTAGGAATTGCACAGAACCTGTAGATTGCTTTCAGCAGTATAGATATTTTAACAATACTAACTCTTTCAATCCATGAGCATGGAATATCTTTCCATGTTTCTTAATTACTTTCATCAGTATCTTAAAGTTTTCACTCTGTATGTCTTTCACCTTCTTGGTTAAACTTATTCCTAGATATTTTATTATTTCTGATGCAACTGTCTATGGAATTATTTTCTTAATTTTGCCTACTGATAGTTCATTCTTAGTTTATAGAAACAACACAGACTTCTGTATGTTGAGTTTATATCCTGTAACTTTACTGAATTCATTTATTAGTTCTAACAGTTTTGTGGTAGAGTCTTTATGGTTTTTTTTTTTTTTAATACAGAGTATGATCTGCAAATAAAAACATTTTTCCTTCTTCCTTTTTGAGTTAGATTCCTTTTATTTCTTTTTCTTGCCAAATTATTCTGGCTAGGACTTCTAATGCTACACTGAATAAAAGCGAATAAAAGCGATGAGAGTGGGCATCCCGGTATTGTTTCTGATCTTTAAAAAAAGGCTTTCAGCTTTTTACCATTGAGTATAATATTAGCTGTGGGTTGATCATATATGGCTTTTATTATGTTGAAATACATTCTTTCTATTTCCACTTTGTTAAGAGTTTTTACCATAAATGGATGTTGAATTTTGTCAAATGCTTTCCCGCCTCTATTGAGAATATTATATGATTTTTATCATTCATTTTCTTTCTGTGGCATTTTATTTATTGATTGGCAGATGTTGGACCATCCTTGTATTCCTGCAATAAATCTCACTTGATCATGTTATATGATCCTTTGAATACAATGTTTGATTACGTTTGCTAACAGTTTATTAGGTATTTTTTCTCTTTTTTTTTTGTTTTGTTTTGTTTTTTTAGGGCCACACCAATGACATATGGAAGTTCCCAGGCTAGGGCTCAAACCAGAGCTGTAGCTGCTGGCCTACACCACAACCACAGCAACACCAAATCTGAGCCTCATCTGCAACCTACACAGCAGTTTCATTGATTTTTTCCCATTTTTTTTCTTTATTTCATTCTTTTTTTTTTTTTTTTTTTTTTTGCTCTGATCTTTATTATTTTCTTTCATCTATCAACTCACAGCAACACTGGATCCTCAACCCACTGAGTGAGGCCAGGGATAGAACCTGCATCCTCAGGGATACTAGTCGGGTTTGTTACTGCTGAGCCATGTTGGGAACTCCCTATTATGGATTTTTGTACCCATGTTCATCAAGGATATTGGCCTGTAACTTTTTGTGTTTGCAGTGGCCTTGTCTGGTTTTGGCATCAGGATGGCTTCATACAATATGTTTAAAGGAGACCCTCCTTTTCAATTTTTTGGAAGAGTTTGAGAAGGATAGGTATTAAGTCTTCTCTGGGGAGTTCCCTTCATGGCTCAGAAGTTAATAAAACCGACTAGGATACATAAGGATGCAGGTTTGATCCCTGGCCTCATTCAGTGGGTTAAGGATCCAGCATTGCTGTTGCTGTGGCAGTGGCCTAGGCCAGCAGCTGTAACTTTGATTTGACCCCTAGACTGGGAACTTCCATATGCTGTGAATGTGGCCCTAAAAAAAAAAAAAAATACACACACACATATTTGAATGTTTGGTAGAATTTGCCAATGAAACAATCTGATCCTGGACTTTTGTTTGCTGAGAACTTTTTGATTACTATTTCAATTTTCTTATTAGTAATTAGTTTATTCAGATTTTGTATTTCTTCATGATTGAAGTCTTAGAAGATTGCGTGTTTCTAGAAATGTATCCATTTCTTCTATGCTGTCCAATTTGTTGACGTAAAATTGTTTGTAGTAGTTTCTTATGATCCTTTGTATTCCTGTGGTGTCAATTGTAATTTTTCCTCTTTCATTTTGGTATTATTTTGAACTCTCTTTTTTTCTTGATGAATAATGCTAATGGCTTGTCAATTTTGAATCTTTTCAAAGAACCCACTCAGTTTCATTGATTTTTTTCCCATTTTTTTTCTTTATTTCATTCTTTTTTTTTTTTTTTTGCTCTCATCTTTATTATTTTCTTTCATCTATCAATTTTTGGCTTCATTTGTTCTTTTAGTTACTTTAGGTGTGAAGTCAGGTTGTTTATTTGAGACGTTTTTTGTTTTTAGATTTTTGAGGTAGGTCTCTACTGCTATAAACATCCTCTTAGAACTGCTTTTCCCGTATCCCATAGATTTTGTTATGTTATATTTGTTTTCAATTGTCCTCAGGTATTTTTAAATTTCTCCTTTGATGACCCACTGGTTATTCACTAGCATGCCTCAACCCACTGAGCGAGGCCTCAACCCACTGAGCAAGGCCAAGGATAGAACCTGCATCCTCATGGATACTAGTTGGGAGTAATCTAAATTAAACCAAATTTTTGTGGTTTTTCCAAATTTTTTCTTGTGATTGATTTCTAGTTTCATGCCATTGTGGTTGAATAAGACGTTTGATATTGATTTCAATCTTCTTGAATTTATTAAGACTTGTTTTGTGACCTAACATGTGATCAATTCTAGAGAATGTTCTGTGTGCACTTGCAAAGGATGTATATTCTGCTGCTTTGCTGTGGAATCTTCTGTATATACTTATTAAGTTTATCCTGGTATAATGCATCCTTTAAGGCCAATATTTCCTTATTGATTTTCTGTCTCATGATCTATTCACTGATATAAATAGGGTTTTAATATCTCCTATATACTGTGCTGCTTTCAGTTTCTCCTTTTAATTACATTAATGTTTGCTTTATATATCTCCTATGTTGGGTGCATATACATTTATAAATGCCTATCTTCTTGCTGTATCGACTCCTTTGTTGTTATATAATGTCTTTCTTTGTCTTTTATTAGAGTCTTTGATTTAAAGCTTATTGATATAAGCATAGCTACTCCAGTGTTTCTTTCTTTTTCATTTCTAGTTGCATGGAACACCTTCTTCCTTTATTCACCTTCGGTCTGTGTCTGTGTTTAACTCAAAAAAGGTTGTAAGTAGCATATTTTTGACTCTGTCTTTTTCTTCATTCAAATACTCTATATCATTTGATTGATAAATTTAGTCCATTACATTTAAAGTAATTATTGATGGGTATGTACTTATTACCATTTTGTTAATTGTTTTCTGGATATATTTCTTGTTCCTCTCTGTCTTTTGTCTTCTCTTTCTCTTTTCCCTTGTGTTTTTGGTGGTTTTTCTTAGTGCTATGTTTAAATTCTTTTCTCATTTTCTTTTGTGTATTTACTATAAGTTTTTTCTTTGTGGTTTCTGTGAGGTTCACATATGTTGTAATATGTAAATAGCAGTCTGATTTAAATTTGTAGCAACCTAAATTACAACCTATTCCAAAGTTTTATCTTTTTATACCCTCCAACACTTTATACTTTTGATGAAACATCTTCCTTTTATTTTCTATATTTCTTAGCTAATTGTTGTAATTTCTCTCCAGAATTCCCAAGGTTTATGAGAATAGTCCATGGATAGTTGACTTTATAATTGTTTTCATGTGGATTCAAAGGTTGTGATCTTATGTCTGACATCTTGCCTTCTGCCTTTTTTTTTTTTTTTCTTTTTAAAGCTACACCTGTGGCATATGGAAGCTCCTAGGCTAAGGGTCAAATCAGAGCTGTAGCTGCCGGCCACAGCCACAGCCACAGCAACACAGGATCCAAGCCACATCTTCAACCTACACCACAGCTCATGGCAACACCAGATCCTCAACCCACTAAGCAAGGCCCAGGATCGAACCTGCATCCTCATGGATACTAGTTGAATTTGTTACTGCTGAGCCATTATAGGAACTCCCGCATTTTGCTTATCTGTAATTTCTCTGAATGTAAGGAGCTTTTTCCATTTTCAAAACCCTATAAGTGGCAGGATCCTCCCTCTCTAGATTCTGTTAGAATAACTTTGGTAAAGGATTCTGCCATGTCACTTTTACTGTAGGCAGAACTTTCAGAGCTGTAGTAGAAACGGGGAATAGTCAAAGGTACTATACAGATAAAAATTACCAGTATCATGGGCATTTCCCAAAAAAGAGCAGTTCATAAATCCTCAGAAAGGAGGATGAGGCAAAGTGTTTTAAAATGAGTAAGATTTAGCCAGGCAAATAAGGGCGAAATAATGATATTCTAGACTAAAGAATTTGAATGAGCAATGAAATGACATCTCAGCAAGAATAAACCTGCTCTGTAGCTGGGGTGCTCTGTTGGAGGTGGAGAGGAGGAGATAAGACCAGAGTATCAGATAAAGTCGTCATGGGTTTGTATACTATGCCCAAACTTAAGATGACTGATGAGCCTACAAGACCCAGAAGTCTTATGTTTTTGTTTTCAATTTTTCCTAGGGTTTAGTGAGCTAATGCACATTCTTTCCTTCACAAGCAAAAGTTCTGCTTTACCAAAACCCATGCCTTTCCCTCTTTATCCACCATCCTTGAATAAAATTCATTTATTCCATCATTTCATTTATTTCCTTCTGTTACTTCAACCTCATCAACTCTGATGGTGTAATATATTCCTATGGTAAAAGCTCAGGGAGTACAACAATGGTGGCAACTCGGGGATTTTTCTTCCTGGAAGAATTTAGCTGCTTCAATCAGTTTTCTTTCTATCATCCTATCATAGCTGAGGGCACCAAATTCACCAAGTTGTACTTTTTTGCCAATCTGTCCTAAACCTCTCACTTGCAATCTATTTGTCACTTTATCCAAGGAATTGCCTAGGAAGAAAATTTTTCTTGAGGCATGTATAAAGCTGGGGCCTATTAGAAAATAAGTGGAACCAATGGGGAAATTAATTTGTTTCAGCTGCATTAGAAATCCACACTTGTGTTTTATGTATCCTTTCAAGTTCAGCCTCCTTCTACCTTATAATTAATATTCTGGGGTTTTGATCACATAGTGCATACCCATCACAGGAAAACTGTGTCATTCTTTCTTTTGATATTTTTTGGTTCACACGCCAACCACTGCTGTGAAGCCTTCCCAGGGGAATTCTATTTCAACTCCAAAAAGTTGTTAACATAAGGCTGAGCCTGTACTGTGACCTCATTATGACAGCTTGTCCAAAACTACAAAAGACAAAGGACAGGAAAAAGTTTAGAAATTGTGTCTGTTACATACACACATATTCTCCAAAATATGTTAACTTTGGAAATGGTGGAGGCTCTGGTCCTAAAAGAAAGAAAAAGAGAAAAAAAAAAAGCAGTGAACGTTTCTGATTCTTTCCAGCCACTTCAATAGTCAGCAGCTCTCTGGAATCCAAAAGAAATCTTACTCTTAAAATTCAGGGATGGCAATTATTCAGATAGATTCCATGGCAAATATTCAGAAGGATCCTTTAAAAATATTTAACCAAGGAGTTCCCATTGTGGCTCAGTGGTTAATGAATACAACTAGGAACTGTGAAGTTGCAGGTTCGAACCCTGGCCTTTCTCAGTGGGTTAAGGATCCGGCATTGCCGAGAGCTGTGGTGTAGGTAGCAGACAAGGCTCGAGTCCCACGTTGCTGTGGCTCTGGCGTAGGCCGGCGGCTATAGCTCTGATTTGACCCCTAGCCTGGGAACTTCCATATGCTGCGGGAGCGGCCCTGGAAATGGCAAAAAGACAAAAAAAAAAAAAAAAAAAAAGAAAGAAAAGAAAAGAAAAGCAAAAAATATTAACCACTTGATTCAAATTATCCAACCTCTTAGGTTAATTCTAAGTGTTAGAATGGAATTCTCTCCACCTGAGAGGATGAAAAATATCCTGTATGATTTCATCTTGTGGTGTGGCCTGAAACATTCAATGGTAGGCATAGAATATGTACATAATATAATATTAAAATAAAACAAAACCCAAAACAACATAAAAATATTTATTAAAACTATATCAATTATATAATGTTATTTAAAGTGGTGATAAATTAGAAGTAGTCATAATATCCAATGATGGGAAATGATAAGGTAAACTTTACCATATTCATCTCATGGAAAGTTATACAGTTATTAAAAGTGACATTAATAAAAGTTTAAAACCACAAGGACATACCTATAATAAAATAAGAAGGTAGGGCCAAAAGTTAGATATAAATACAGTCACAATTTTATAAATAAAATGCATATAATAAAAGATTTTAGATGGACTACAGATATTCTAGTTTTATTTATTTTCCAGTGTTTCCAGGTATTTTTAAATCACTGTGCATTTTTATAATTAAAATTATGAAATGTTTGTGAAACCATACTTGAAGAGCTGTTTGTCAAAATCTGTTAATCTACAGATGCCCATATCCTACAATCAAATAATTTCATCCCTAGGTATGTGGGAGCCAAAAGAAATGTTCACATTTATACAAAAGGAGACAAGTACAAACATGCTCATTATAGCATCAACTGGGAGCAAGAGAAGAGAAAATAAAATTTTTTCTTAAGCAACAGTAAAATTGAACGAACCAGAGCTGCATATATCAACATACGTAAATCTCCGAAGTGTAATGGTGACAAAAACCAAAAAATCAGATTGCCAAAAATACATAAATTATGATATTTTTACAAAGTTGAAAACACCCCAAAGAGTACCATATCTTATTTAAGTCTACATATCTGTAGTAAAAGTGAAAAATAAAAGAATGCTTGGATAGAGGAAATATCACATTCCAAATGGTGTAAACATCCAGGAGGAGAGAGAAGAAATTAAATCAGAGAGAGATATATGTAGATTTCATCTGCTGTTTTTAGGTTTTATTATTTTGGTGTTTTTTTGCTTTTTTTTTTTTTTTAATGGCCACACCCACAGTATATGGAAGTTCCTGAGCCAAAGATTGTGTCTGAACTGCAGCTGCGATCTAAGCCTCAGCTGTGGCAACTGCAAATCCTTTAACCCACTGAGCCAGGCTGGGGATTGATTCCACACCTTCACAGCAACTTGAGCTGCTGCAGTTGGATTCCCTTTTTCTTTCTTTTTTTTTTTTTTTTTTTTCTGCTTTTTGGGGCTGCACCTGCAGCATATGGAATCTCCTAGGCTAGGGGTCAAATCAGACCTGCAGCTGCCAGCCTACACCACAGCCACAACAATGCAGGATCCAAGCCACATCTGTGACCTACACCACAACTAGCAGCAACCCCATGAATGAGGCCAGGGATCAAACTCACATCCTCGTGGATACTAGTCAGATTCTTAACTTGCTTAGCCACAATGGGAAACTCCTACAGTCAGATTCTTAACTGACTGTTTTATTATATATTTAAGTTTAAAAACAAATAAGGTAAAAATGATAAAATTTGGCAAAGCTAGATGGTAGAAATTTGGGTCCTTATTATATGATTATCCTTTGTAATATGCTCGAAATACTTCAAAATGCCAGAGAAAGTAAATTGTATGTTAATATATGTGGATTGAGAAAGTTAATTCTTTTAGGAAAAGTAGCAAATTTTCATATTATCTCTATGTAGTCAAGTTATTTTTATAAGTCAAAAATTTTTGAATACAAGAAGTTAAAAGTAGGACTGCTTAAAAATATGTGTTTAAACAGTCAGAAATGGGAGGAAACAGAAACACATTTGCACACCCTAAAAATCCAAATAGTAAATTACAATTTCTAAATTAAAAAAAAAAAAGCAGGAGTGTAAGAAACCAAGAGTCTAAGCAGTTTTTTAATTTAAGTAATGTTACCCAGAAAGCTGTGTAGGGTATGTTTATAACTGTAGTCTCTGTACTGTATTCACACCATCAGGCTTTGAGTCCTAGTTCTACAACTTATTAGCTATTCATTTGAGGCAAGTTATATATTTTGAATGGTGACTATGCTTTTGTTTCCTCATTAACTGCAGAAAATATGAATAATTACTTCATTAGCAAAATGTGAGGGAAATACCCATAAAATGCTTAGAACTATGCAGAGTTCATACACATAAAATGCTTAGACTATGTGGAATCCTTTTAGTATCAAATATTACTGCCTCAGAAAGGACTTCACTGAATTCTCAATCAAAAAACCCACTCACTCACTATCATATCACAGTTTTATCATCTTCATAGCTCTTAACACTTTCTTATATTATTTTATGTACTTATTTGTTTACTTGGCATTTTCTACTTCCCACCACTATAATAAAATTTCCATGAAAGCAGAGCCCTCCTCTGTCTTCTTCACCACAGTATTACTAGGACCTAAGTCAGAGCCTAGCAAAAATATTTATTTAATGAAGAATAAAAAGCACCTCTCCAGGCCTGAATGAGTCTTGATAAATGTGAAAGTATACTATACTCTTAGATATTCTTCCAGCTATGGCGGGAACCGTGTCCAGTCAGATTTGGTTAAAAAAATACTCACCCAGCCATAACCGATGTCAGACCATTCAATGCCCCCTGAAACAACATCCCCTTCGAGAAAAACTGCATCCACTCACAACCCCTACCAAAATAGCAGAACTAAACAGCCATGTTGCATCATGTGAACCTGCCTTCCAGCCAAAAGTGATTGGACTAGGGATGAACAAAGGGGGCTCCAGACATTAGCAGTGCTTGGCCAATAGTATCCTCTCAAAAGAATTTGAATGGGAGTTCCCATTGTGGCGCAGCAGAAATGAATCCAACTAGTAACCGTGAGGTTACATCCCCTGGCCTCGCTGCTCAGTGAGTGGGTTAAGGATCAATCGGCTTGCCGTGAGCTGTGTGTAGGTCACAAATGCAGCTTGGATCCTGAGTTGCTGTGGTTGTGGTGTAGGCTGGCGGCTGTAGCTCCAATTCGATCCCTAGGCCTGGCAACCTCCAAATGCCATGGGTTTGGCCCTAAAAAGCAAAAAAAAAAAAAAAAAAAAAAAAAAAAAAGAAGAAAGAAAGAAAGAAAAGCAAAGCAAAAAACTTGGAATGAAGAGCACAGAGAGCATTGTCAGGTACATTTTCAGTAGGCAGAAAGAAGGGAGGACTAGAACACTGGGCAGCTCAAAGATGTACAAGATCGCATGTTTCCAGAGAGATAATAAGGATGAATTTATTTGCTAGCCTTCTGATTCTCAAGTCTACAATATACACTGTGATCCTCGCCTTAGGATCCTTGAGCTCCTCTGCATCTCAGTTATAAACCCCCTCTTTTTCTAGTGTGAAAGGGCTACAGTTCTTTGCAGCCGAAAACCTTCGATTAGAACTCTATTGAAATTCAAACATTTTCATTCAAGAGAAAAAGTGATCCAAATCTGCAGAAAAGAGATGATCCCTAGAAAAACATTCAATGAATAGAGAGTGATCAAGCGTATAAACCAAACCCAATCAAAATGTCACTCTTTCTTTAATAATACCCTCATAGGAGAAGAATTCGCTGTAAAGGACCAATGGTGTAATTTAAGGCATTAAAGTTCTTTGAAGTAGATGCCATGCCCTAAACTTCTTTTCACATTACTCAAAGTTCTGAGAGCATAGTGGTTGTTCAATAAACATTTTGATGGATGTCAACACTCTGCGTTTCTTCTATTTCTCACATTTTTTTTCTTTTTTAATTACATGCCTATTTTTCTCCAGAAGATGAGATTTGGTTTGTTATTTTTCACAACACAAAATCGCAACCCAAATATTATTAGCACAGCACAGAAATTATTACCCAAGTGATTTTCATTCTGCTAGTTTGAAAATCTGGTGTTTCTTTCTCTTTTTTTTCCCTCAATGAAGTATAATACCACCTAGAATTGAGGCAAGTGAAGAATCCTAGTCATTAGGAGAATTTTTTAAAAATCAGTACACCTCTCTGAATATGAGGCATAAAAGAAGCCTGAAAAATTGCTTCCTCAGAAGCTGAGAAAATAATTCTGGAAAGTCATATTTTATTTTCCAAGAGGGAAAAAACAGGAAGAAAAAAAAACCCAATAGGTTTAGCAAAAGATAGAAATAAAGTGCCAAAGACTATTTATTTTAAAGGTATAGAACATTATGGAATAGCCATTAAAATGTTAATGCAAACTGAGTTTTGCTCCAAAATACGCCAATCCAAATTTGAATGACTGAACATTATCTTCTGTCATCCAGATGTGAAAATAATGAAAAACATATAATAAAAAATTCTTAAATGTAGAATCATTTATGTTATCTAGACTCTGACTTCCCAGGAGCATCAGAAATCTTCCCTGTCTGAAGTTTCTCTCTGTGCTTACTAGTTCTACAATAACCAGAGAACATAATTACCTGTTGTTAAGAAAGTAATATTTGTGTTATTACGCAGAAGAAAATACAGGTTATTTAAAACATTCTACAAATGACATGCTAATAAAATTACCTAATTTTTCAAAAGCTTATTTTATCATAAACTCTGACTTCCAGAAATATGGCTTATTTGCATTTAAAAAAAAAGATATATGCATATTATGCTTGGCTTTTTTTTTTCTTCTTGTTTTTACCAGTCTCTCCTGCCCGTTTGAAATGAGTAGATTAGGAGGAGCCAACTGAAAGCCCAGGATGTGTATTGCTTTACCCAGGATTTGAAACTGTATCTTTGGTCTCCTAGAGCACAATGGGTTAAAAAAGCAAAGTGTTTCAGAATCAGCTCTTTAACCCTTAACAAAACACATTTTAAATCCTCTAGAGAAGCATTGTTAGGCAAATTCCAAGTATATGTTAGCATTCAAGGTTTAGTAGAGTAGAAAGATTTTTTAAAGGTCTGTCTTCCATCAAATCTTTGGCCCTAAATAGAAGGGGACTTACTTGCCTCCTAGAAGACAAGCAAAGGAAAGAGAAGCTTTATTTGGGTAAAGAGTACAGGAGCAACAGCTTGCTTCAGCAAGTTTTAAAGACTTCCTTTTCCTTTGCATCAAGTAACCCCTAATGTGTCATATTCTTGTTAGCTTCCCAAGCAAAAGCAAGAAATACTCTATTAAAAATTTTATAGCTGCAGAAACCAAGTTTCAAAGCACAATAAAAACACAGCAAAAGGAACTTTCATACAATTACTTCATAAGTTTATTTCAGGTTATTGTCAGGCTTTCTTTAAAATGAAAAGTGATTTGTGGCCAGAAATGATCCAAATTATGCTGCCAATCTTTCTCTGTTCAAGTTGTAACACTACTTCATGGGTTGCCTTCAATAGAAAATTCATAGTTATTTTTCTAAAATCCAAGACTTAATTAGATTTTAAGGACTTTTTACTTCTAATCAGAGCTATAGATTTTTTTCCTAATAAAAATATGAATTTATTGCATTTTAAATTTCCTCAGAATATCCCTAATAGAGGTGACTGTCCTTGTGTGAAGACTTAAATCCTCACAATTAGCCTCCAGGAACCAAGTGAAATGAAAACATTCATTTATGCGGGATCTTTCTATATTCTGGCCTTTGTCAAAAACCAATTGGATCATGCAACATAATTCCTTAGTTAAAGAACATCATAAATTGTAAAAAGGGCCATTTGCTTAAAAATTTTATGGGTAGTTTATACACAACAGAAGGCATGTGATTTCAAAAGGGTTAAAACATCTGTATCAAAGCCAGGAAGATCTTTATTTTCCAGAGTTTTTGTAGCATAAAATAGTGCTTAGAAAAATACTTTGAATGTGATAAACCTGTTGACATGTGACTGATCTTCAAGTGTAAATGATTCAAAGTATAGAAAACAGAAAAACTAAGGATATTGTCAAGTGCTGATTTCCTAAAAATATCATCAAAACAATAATTGATAAAGATGAAAAAGAATATTTTTTACCTTAATAAAGGAGGGGAAATTAGGGTATGTGTGGAGGATTAGATTCTGGTTTAACCTAAGTCTTTAAATTTATATTTAAGATTAGGATTACATAACAGGAGAAAACTGACAGAACAATGTAAACCAAGTATAATGGAAAAAATAAAAATCATTTTTAAAAAAGATTAGGACTGTAGCTTGGTTATGATTGGGTGAGAATTATAACCATGCTAGTCTAGCATTAATGGACATCAACAGAGTGAGGATAAGTTCAAATACTTGTAGGAGGAAACAATCATGAGAAACTAGCTACTGAAATTAAAATTTCAATGTCCTCTGTAAAGTGTCTTTGCTTTATTGCAACACAAACATGCGCATTTGCTTATATATTGTCTGACTTTTTTTGTATTGTAAGGACAGAGTTGAGTGGCTGCAACAAAAACCACAGGGCCTGAAATACCTAAAATATTCACTATCTGGCTCTTTATAATTTTGCTGATTGCTGCTATAATAAATACTGTCCATTTTCTACCCAGATTCCCTGTCTTTATCAATTCTGTGTGCCCCTCCCTTGATTTTTGTGCGCTCTTACTTCCAACTGCCTTCTGTGACTCTCTTTGGAGGACTGCTCTCCAGCTTGGGAATCACTTTGCTTGCAGACCCAAGCGGCTGTAAACACGGGGCAAGTTACATTCCCTTCACTCCGCTATGGCTGTTACCCATTGACTGACTGGTACACGACCGTGAAAGCAGCGTCCTTACCCCAAGTTGGAATAAACTTTGAGGGGTAATTTATACTTCATAGACACATAAGCTTCAGGATCTTTTCTATTGGGGAATGGCTTATCTTTCTGCCTGCTGTTTCAGTATTCTCAATGCTGTTAAGAGAGCAAGGTTGAGTGTTTTCAAAGGTTACTATCTTCCACTATAAAAAACCAGAAATTGGAGTTCCCGTTGGTGGCTCAGCAGGTTAATAACCGGACATCATGTCTGTGAGTATTCGGTTCAATCTCTCAGTGGGTTAAGGATCCAGCATTGCCTCAAGCTTCGGTGTAGGTCACAGATGCTGCCTGGATCCATTGCTACTGAGGCTGTGGCATCAGGTAATCAACCGCTAGCTGGGAACTTCCATATGTCTCAGAAGGTAAATGCTAAATTGAGTTACAAGAGTTCCTGCTGTGGCACAACGGGTGGCATCTCTGCAGCTCCAGGATGCAGGTTCCATCCCTGGCCCAGCACAGTGAGGTAAAGGATCCCGTGCTGTGGTAGCTGCAGTGTTGGTTGCAACGGCCACTTGGAACTGATCCCTGGCCTGGGAACTCCATATGCCACAGGGTGGCCAAAAAAGATAAATACATAAATGAGTACAACCTGAAAAAAATTTTTCCATTACTTAGAAAACAGGATGTCACATTATAAAGCTGCCTTTTCTTAGTGCAGTTGCTCATAATTTGCCATTTAACCACTCAATGGCCACAATGGAGTGATCTAGAGAAGTTTCATTTCTCCAGTTTGATTCACTCAGCAGTTTTTGACCATCCAACATAACAGGTCCAAAGCTTACTGCTGAGAACACACTGAATGTGAGATGACCCGGGCCTTGAAAATTTCACACATAAGAGTGAAATTTAGATACATAAGATTATCGTTTTCTATGCTGCTAGAGCAGGGGCTGGATCTCTGATTCTTTTTAAAATTTTCTAAGTGCCAAGCACAATGATGTGCTGAATAAATACCTGTTAAATGTAATTCTACCTCATCATTCTCGAGAATGGAAATCTATCCAGCCAGAGCAACAGCTTAATGCCATACATTATTCCTAGTAAAGGAATTATTGACTCATAACCTAATATGGTATAATGTCACCAAGAAAGGGCTCCAAGCTGAGCTCCCAAAGTCCAGACGTGCAGTTCCCACTCTATTAGTAATTCCCCAGGTGGCCTTAGGCAATTCATTTCATTCTCTAAGCCTCAATTTCTTCAATTATAAAGAAAAGAGGTCAGACTAGGTTGTCTATAAGGTTCATTCCAGCTCTGAAATTCTGATTCCTCTGAACGCTCCAATTACTTAGCAATGCCTCACTTCTCTTGAACCAGTAGACTTATTTCAGGACTCAATCCAACAGTATTATAAGAATTGAACAACGGAATTTTAAAATGTGATACACTGGAGTTCCCGTTGTGTCTCAGTGGTAGTGAACCTGACCAGGATCCATGAGGACGCGTGTTTGATCCCTGGCCTCGCTCATTGGGTTAAGGATCTGGCATTGCCATGAGCTGCAGTGTAGGTTGCAGATGTGGCTCAGATCCTGTGTTGCTGTGGCTATGGTGTAGGTCAGCAGGTACAGCTCCTATTTGACCCCTAGACTTGGAACTTCCATATGCCATGAATACGGCCTTAAAAGACAAAAGAAATTTTTAATTTTAAAAAAATTTGTGATAAACCTTTTTTGGAAGAGAACCAATATGTCCCTTGATTTATTCTCCCTATAGTCTCAGGCATGAAAATGATATTTCCTCAACATTTCATTCATAGCTTTCAGTCTTTTATATAGAAAGATTTGAAATAAGTTCTATAAATATTTGCTATTTATTTTCTGACTCACATTTCTAGAGGGAACCTAGTTCCAATCAATGCCATCTTTTTTCTCTTTTTAGCAAATTGCCTTATTTAATCATTTTATTTTTCAGATTTAAAATTTTTAACACCCTCCAGCTTATTACCTTTTCTCAAACCACTCAACCTCTTTCTCGGATCCTCATACTCCAGTAACAATCCTAAGATTTGCAGGAAATTAAAGCAAAAGTAGCCCCTGTTCCAAAAATGAACATAAAATTTTGATATAAAAAAGGAATAGTTTATATTTATTATTTTGATGCAAATAATTTATTATTTGCTCACTCAGACACAACAGTTGGATATTCACCTTGTTCTTTCCTATCAGAAACAATTTTTATGTGATTCTGAAAAAAAACTAATGCATAGGAATTTTATATTGTTCACATCTCCCTTTCTTTTCCTCATCTCTGAAACTGTACTTCCCCCAAGGACTTTCTCCCATGGAAAAAAAGAATTTTGTCACCCCCAATATTGATTCTTATATCATTTGTCTATTATTTTAAAATTTATTGAACACCTAGTACTTGGCCCGATGCTAGACGTTGAGAATATAAAGGAGGAAGAGAGAGAAGGCTTTCCAGAAAAGTTGTTAAACTGCATTTTGAAGAATGAGTAAAGTTATAAGAAAGAAGTTGGAGCCTTGAAGATGAGAAAATACAATAAATCCAAGAGTCTGAAAGTGCCCTAGGATGGCTGAAATACAAGGTTCTCTATAAAATACAGTAAGACCAATCAAATATCAGTAGCATATATATGATTTATCTTTGTAACTATCAGTGCTTTCTCTTGCAAAGGTGGCCCTACTATAGGCCTATTTATTCAGGCACTGATGAAAGAAAATAAATTTTTAGAAAATTTTTCACCATCATCCATTTCTTTTTTTTTTTTTTTCTTTCTTCATTGATTTTAATTTCTCACCTAAACCCATCATTTAGTCCTCCCATCTCCTTGGGTCCTACATCAGTTGTCACTGGGTAAGTAGAGACCAATCGCTAACTGGGACCAAGGTCAATTCTACATTAAAATGCTGGCATTCAGCATTTATGGGTTTAGAAAGACTCAAAGCTAAACTAAAGAGAAGTAAAGTTGGCTTCAAACCCAAATCCAAATCTCAAAATCAGCAATGTGTGTTGTGGAGTCCTGGGCATAAAAATCCCTTAAGACCACCTTTCGAAGAAAATACATGAATTTCTTTTGAAATAATGACTTTATACACTCTGTAAAGAAAAAAAAAGTAAATAGCACATTTAATATAAGCAACAATGAGGGAAAATCGCTTTTTTAAAAGCAGATTGTCTGGTTTACTCCCTCCGCTGCCTCCAAGAGGTCCTTAATAAGCCCAAAATAGACATAAATGGAACTAATAATTCCTTCACAGACACCTATGTCCTATACGGCATCACAAATATTTGTTTGCCTGTACATTCACACACACGTCCACAGGTACATATGCACACACCTCAGATCCTTGCCCTTCAGTAGGTGATCAAAGCCCATGAAATGGAACCAGATTAAAGCACTAGACTTGACTTGGATAGGTGATCACTGGCTGTGAAACTAAACAGATTGTCCCCAGTCACCTCTCAGAGGAAAGAGGCGCCCTGCCTCATTCCCACAGCGTTCTGTCATGTACGCTGGATGCGACCGTGCCTGTATTCCCTCGTCTCATACCCCTCGTTTCATTACCTAGACACGCGAATCAGAAAACAACTGAGGCAAAGCGAATGCAGCTTCATTGGATGCAGATTTTAGTGAAATACCTTCTCGCCTAGTTCCTTCTCCTTTGGCTCAGCTCTGAATATGACCTTTTCTAGCTTAGCAGAGACTTTTCCACCTCTCACGGGCATCACTTTGGTCATTTCAAGTTTATTCTGCAAAAGTGGATATTCACATGCCAAATCATTCCCTCACATGCCAGCACAATATTCCACAAGCCAAAAAAAAAAAACTAAGGAAAGATGGCCGTTCTTATACTTGGGGCAGAAAACCAAGGGCCGGGACCCATTGGTTTTCTGAAGCGGATCTTCAAAAGACCACGGGGGTAAAGAAAAAAAGTAGTCCCCTACATATCAACAATGTCAATACAATAACTTTGGATTTGACAGATAAACACCAAAAGATGACTAAATCATAGTAATAGAATTATAGATTATGTTTTTTAGCATCGTTGTGCCTTTCTATATTTTAACTTATCGATCATAAACAACTTTTATATAATTAATCAGAAAAATTAAAATGTCAGAATACAGTTTCAGAAGCTCAGTATAAAAAACAGGCAACAATGCATAGCAAAACAAAACAAAACAAAACAAGCAATTTCACTGGGCAACCAAATCCAAATTTTAGCTTTGCCTCTTATGGGCTCATCAGATTATTTAGCTTCTCTGAATCTCAGTTAATTTAAAAACCAACAAGATCATTCCTAACTCATGGGGTTGTCATGAAGATGAAATAAGACAAATGTATGTAAATGTAAAAGAATCCCAAGTTTGTATGGCTTTCAAGAGCTGCTAACCACTTTATCATCTCAAGGAAAAAATAAGGATTCTGGTCAAGACATACCTCCAATTCCTTTTGTATTCACAATCTCATGCCTAGATATAAAGTATATTAAACTCTGCAATGTGCTATCCTTTCCCTGAGGCATGACAGGAACAACAAAAATCTAACTCTATAAACAAGTCTGGTCGTGAGAGCTGAAGGAACTGGCAAAGCTGTGATGGAATCATAATTTGGATGCATCCTCAAATATCTACTCCTCAGACACTGTGGTCAGAACCACCGCGGTTACAGCGTTGGATTCTGCTTTCACAGACTGAAGTGCAATCAAAGCAGATCAAGCTGAATCTATTGGAAAATAAATCATGACTCTTCTCAACTATTTAGCCATGCAACCCTGGTGAGTCAGAATGGGGGTTCATTCTTCATTGTCTAAATATGATGATATTTCTGTGTCCTCCATATTTGGTGATTTCTTTTTGGTCTTTTTAGGGCCACACCTGCAGTATATGTAAGTTCCCAGGTTAGGGGTTGAATCGGAGCTGCAGCTGCCAGCCTATACCACAACCTCAGCAGCACAAGATCCAAGCCTCATCTGCAACCTAAACCACAGCTCACGGCAACACCAGATCCTTAACCCACTGAGCGGGGCCAGGGATGGAACCCAAATCCTCATGGATCCTAGTTGGGTTTGTTACTCCTGAGTCACAACAGGAACTCTGATATTTAGTGACCTTATTCCCTGAGGATGATGCCTTCTCTTCCATTTAATAAAATAACATCTTAAAATATCAAATTAAGGAGTTTGAGGATTTCAGAGTCAGATACTCTGCCTTTACGAAGCCTAAGAAATAATGTTGTGTGATATTTTTTAAATGTGCTAGACTTTTAAGGAGAGTGGTTTTTAAGTTTTTAAATTAGAGAAATCATGCACACATTTGTTTCTTCTGCCCTTGGAGATTATAAACACCCAGAGGCAACTCATTTTTGCAGAATATTTGCTGTCAAGAAGCAACGAAGTGCAAATGGAAGCCAATTGAACTTAGCAATTTGTTTACTTAGAAAGAAAATAGCTGGAGAAAAAAATAGAGTCTTTTAATAATTAGCCAGTCGAGTTAGATAAGGGACATTCCAGTATATGATCCTAGCATTATAATAAGGAGGCTGACACTTTGGATGATAAAGAATTGGCAATTAACCTTCTAACTCAAAGAAAAATTCTCAAAAGTAGAGGGAAAAAAAGCAAAACGACTTCTATTTTGAATTTTATTCAGTGCCTTCAAGCTCAAAATTAGTTTTTAAATGTTTTATAAGATAATATGCCTTGATTACTTTCACAAATAGAAGGCTTCAGAGTTCCTCTTGTGGCTCAGTGGAAACGAACCCAGCTAGCATCTGTGAGGACTCGGGATCAATCCCAGGCCTCACTCAGTAGGTTACAGATCTGGCGTTGCTATGTGCTATTGTGTAGTTTGCCTATGTGGCTCAGATCCTGCGTTGCTGTGGCTGTGGTGTAGGCCAGGTACTGCAGCTCAAACCAAACCAAACAAATAGAAGGCTTCAGGGGCCCATGCTAAAAGTTAAGGAATTACAAGCTAGTGCAGCTATCATGGGGACTGTCTCAATTATTTAATATTTCTTTGTCTACAATGTCTGTACCTACTGTAAATTATGAAAATGATTGAGTTAAACTCTGCTAAACACTGGCACAGGATGCAGAGTTCATTGCAAGCAGCATTCTCCTTTACTTTACTACAGACCTTTAATTAGCCACAAAATCCTTTCACTTTGTACCTGGTCAGAGCTCTTCTTAAAAATACAGATGTCTCATGCAAAGAATAGGTATAACCTTACATCACTGAGACGTGACTTTGTCGCTATGGTCCAAGCAGAACCATAGCACCTGGAGACAGGAATGGTGACTTTCTCCAAAGCTTGCCTCTTGGCTTTCCTGCCATCTGGCAACCAATGGAGAACTTAAGCCCTTTCCTTCCAGAGAGACATCCTGTCAGTTCAGGAAGAGAATGGCCTCTACCTCATGTACTCTGCTTTTGTGTAGCGAGAGCTAAACAGATGGATTGGTCTTTGAAGTCCTGAGGAACAACTATAGAGCTAAGCCAAATAGTAGGCATATTCCATAGTTCCTAGGGAGTATGACATTGTGTGAAGCTGCTTTTGGTACCTAGAGGAGAAGAGAGGAAAGGAAGGGAATTACAGAGAGCAAAAGAACTAAAAAGAAGTTTAAGGAGAAATAAAGATGGTTTATAGTCTTAGTGGAAGTTTCTAAAATGGGTTATAAATCAAAATAACTCAGTATAGTGAATCCGCTGAACCAGAATAACCCAACAGCTGAGGCCCAGAAAATGCTGCTGCCCTAATTATTGTGTGATTGCTGTTTTGCTGGTGTTGATGCTGATGCTGCTCTTCTCCAAGAGGTTCTGATATATTTGAAGAAAAACGTTAGGAAGATGGGAGTCTTGGGATCCCAACTGAGTCACCCAGGACTTCCAACACCCAGAGTAAGACTATGTAACACCAACATTTCCTCCCTATAAAAATAGGCTCTTTTTCTTCTCCTTTGATCCCATAGATGTGAATATAATGAGATTTTATCAAAACCACTTCCTCCCATTGTTACTTCTGCCAGAGAAATAGTGCATTACACCCTCCTGGCTTTGATGCAGACAATGAAACTCTCTAATAGATTGCCAATTGCTTTGACACAAAAGCTAGAGAAAATTCAACTTATCCCAGAACCTTGTTCCCAATCTGTCTCTAGCACTGCAGCTGTCAAATTTGGCCCCTAAAATGCCCTTGATGAAAGGAGTGAGCCAAGAGAAAGAGTAATAGTCTGTCAAGTTAGGTGGCTATAATCCTCAATATTGGTAATTACACTTCAAATACATTGAGCTTTGTTGTTGAAACTCAGAAAGTAAAACTTTGATTCATCTAAACAAAAGATGATTCTGATCTTGCAAGGCTCAAAAAGCTAAGGATGTCCTAAAACACCCCCTGCACATAAATTACCTTCCTATGATTGTTTCAGATCTCCCAACAGCTTTTGCCTAGTCTGGTCATCTGAGGAAATATTAGCCAACCATAGAAAGCACTATATGTGGCTCACTTTTTCTGAGGAAGAAGAGAGAGTCTGAAGCTAAGTGCTATTTGACATAACATAAATCTAAGGTGTCGCCCACCGTTGGCCAGTGGCTCTGAGATTTCATTAAGAGGGAAGAGTTCACCTCTTGTGGCCTCGTCCAAAAACAGCCAGAAGAATTAACTCATCTTCTGAAATCTCTAACCACCATTTGTACCACAATCACAATCAAAGCCTTCTTCAAGCTGATGGTGAAGGTCTCATATCTTAGTCAATAAAAATGCATGATCTTTCACTTTCAGTATGTCACGCACTCAAGATTTAGAAATATTTATGGAACAAATCAGTACTACAAGGCAAACTCGTCTCACTGGCTAACATCTAGGTCTTTCATTCTTATTGATTGATTTTTCTCATGAATACTAGGATAACTTTCACATTTCCATCCTGTATCAGTTAATACACATTACCTAATTTCTTTTACACTCAACAAAGTTCACGTTATAGTATTTCTTCTGTTTGTGTAACTTGCAGGTAGCCTGTTGCTGATATAGCAACATTAAATGAACTAGTAGCATGGCAACAGTAGTCCCTGAATAGAGTTAAGTACCTAATATATTTTTGCCACAATTGGCATCAATTAACTCACCTTTATAAAATCATGCATCAAACATTTGAGACAAAACACAAGGATTTTTATGTTTAACTCCCCCCCCCCATATTTGGTTTTTTAACTGTCAGCCAATCAAATAAAGCTAGCGTAAACCCAGACAAAAATCAAATTGTTATTATGCCTTTTCAAATATTTCTACCAGAAGTTTTCTTTACAGTTTCAAATTCACTCATTCAGAACCTCCTCCGTATTCTATTTAAAAGTGATCTTGAAACTCAGTATCATTTTTTTTTCAGAAAACCCTCATTCCATACTGCATTCTCCAAGCATTCCCAAAATAATCAAAGGATGGATAGATTGAAATCCCATGCTTAAAATGACATTTCAGAAATTAATCCCACCCGAAAGTAATGCTTCCTATATTGTCACAGCTATGGCCAAATCATCTCTTAGGCACTTATGACATGTTAGCTTGATACTAACATGTCATGCTTAGTTGTAAACACTGTGTTTGACAGGGGGGCTTCTCTGGTCTTGAGGGCACAACCAATCCATAGCCAGAGGAGCACCTCTAAAGTTGGCACCATGTTGCTTCATTTTTTCATGATGCCATCCCATTTCAATAGAGCGGGAGAGAAATATTCAAACGCTGTGCTTGGGAGCTTGGAATGTTAGTAGGAGGAATACAACGAGGAGTAGGAATAGTGGTAATGGTGGTACCAGTTGTCATTTACTGAGTACCTACCGTGGGCCAGGTACCATGTTAAATGCTCTACACACACTGTCCATGCACTTAATAATTGAATATCCATTTTAATATTGGGAATCTCGTAATCTAAATATTCAAAAGGATACTTGTTTTTTTATGCAATTTTTTTTTCTTAATATAGCAGGGAAGAACTTAATTACACAGCTATCAACCTTCGGGAAGACGGAAAATAGGCAAGTGTGCTTGAGGGAATCAGTCCTGGTTACTTCCAGCAGAACAAAGAGAGGTGAAGAAGTCCAAGGAAAGAAAGATGAAAAAAGAGAAAATATTCCAGGCTACGAGTCAAATCAGAGCTGCAGTTGCCGGCCTACATCACAGCCATAGCAACATGGGATCCACGCCTCATCTGCAACCCACACTACAGCTCATGGCCATGTCGGATCCTTAACTCACTGAGCAAGGGCAGGGATCAAACCCACATCCTCATGGTTACTAGTTGGGTTTGTTACTGCTGAGCCACAAGGGAACTCCTTAGGAATAAATCTTTTGAAAAGATAATAAAAGAAAAGACCCAAGGAAGAGACAGATAGTACAGTGCTTAGATTGAGAGAAGAGGGACAAAGAGATTGTACTAATGGTTGGTGAAGGAAAGGTGTCTACTATATTCATGTCAAACATGAAGAAGATTGAAGTTATCACTCTAGATGATAGAAAAGAAAGACAGTGTGCTAATAATCATTTTTACATTAAGACAAGTTAAGAGGAGTTTCCATTGTGGCTCAGCAGTAACGAACCTGACTAGTATCCATGAGGACGCAGGTTCGATCCCTGAACTTATTCAGTGGGTTAAGGATCCAGAGTTGCCGTGAGCTGTGGTGTAGGTCACAGACATGGCTCAGATCTGGTGTGGCTGTGGTGTAGGCTGGCAGCTGTGGCTGTGGTGTAGGCTGGCAGCTGTAGCTCCAATTCGATCCCTAGCCTGGGAACTTCCATATGCTGCAGGTGCAACCCTAAAAAGCAAAAAACAAACAAACACAACAAATCTCTTTTTTCTGCCAGTACATAGCTATGTGACACAAAAATTCATTTAACCTCACTGAGTCTCTATTTCCCCATCTATAAAGGAAGAAAAATTAGTTACTGTCAGAAGTGTTGTGATACTATGAGATAATATATTTAAAGTACTTAGCCAGTTCCTAATACAAAGCAAGTGCTCAATAAATGGGAATAAAATCATTATAATTCAGCAATATTACTATTCCTTTAAGACCGTCCACAAAAAGGTTACAGTATGGTAGGCATAGGTGAGCAGAGGATGCTGGCAGGTGAGGCTTCATTGAGTCATTAACACTTGAACAGAACTGTGACAAATAACCTGAGCTGAAGAAAAGAAATTCTGAATAGAGGGAACAGCATGGTCAAACCACATAGAAATAAAATAGTATGACATGATTTATGTCTTAGACATGATCCTTGAATTTGTCCAACTCTATAGAGCCATTGCAGAATTAGGTAGAACAACTGATATTAAAAAAAAAAACCACTCTGTTGGCAATAATAAGGACAAACTGGAAGGAGACTAGAGAAGAGAAAAGTCCTAAGCAATTAACATGAGGGATACAGAATAATATGACAGTAATCTGGAAGGTAAGGGACAAAAACTTTAAGTCAATAGGAATGGAAAGACAAGGTCAAAAATTAAAAATTAGGAAGTTAGGTATTAGAGACATGGACTACCTTAATGTAACAGATGAATAAGAGAGAAGACTTTAGGATTGTTTTTGAAACAAGTGAATAGTAGTGTATTAACTGAGATAAAAAAATGCAGTTGAGAGAAAATGGTTTGGGACATAGAGTTTGGATAGTTTTCAGAACATCAAACGCAAATGTCCAGTGGGTAGTTGTCTTTGTGGATCTGAGGCTCTGCAGGAAGTGTGGGCTAAGGGTCTATACATGGCTCAGTATATAGATAACGGCTGAAAATATGAGTTTAATTTTCCAAAAGAAATCAGAGGAATTAAGAGCATCATTTACTCCTTGCATAAAAACCAGTCCTCTGGACTTACCCATTGTACCTGTACAAAATTTCATTCTTTCATTCACCAAAATTTTCTCAACTAAATGCCTATGACTGTCAAAATGATTCACTTTTGCATGTCAGACACTAAATGTATATTTTTATATTCTCAGACTAGACTAGATTTTTTTCTAGAGTAGGGAATATATCATATCTACATCCTCTTTATCACTAGCATAATTTCTGGCACAGGGAATGCCCTAAATACATGTTTACTAAGTTAATTCCTCATGCCTCTGATAGCTTTATAATGCTATTTCTTATCTTATGTTTGGATCCCAGCTGTTTCTAAAATTTTAACTCCAGTTGTTTCTCTGTTTCCCTAGCTCCCACTTTATACCACCCATAAAGCATGTTACCGCCCATGTTTCTTTTTATAAATATATGTCAGTGATGTCACCCGGTCAACCACATGGAGCCCAAATAATTATGACACGAGTTATGAGAGAACAAATGAAACCCTGGAGAAGCTAAAGGTAAATATTTACACTCCCAAATTATCATTGATGGATAACTCCTGGACCAGAAATATGTGGTATCATTGATGCTGCAATTTGGGGGGTAACTTTGATAATCTCACCTTGGGAATAATACCCTTCAGCTGGAACCAAGTTCAGGAGAGAAATGCCTTTGGTCTGTGGAAGACTCATCCTATTCCAGGTCTCTCCACTGCACAAAGATTTAACCTGTAGATCTAGCCGAAATGGCATTTCTCCCAGATGACAATTTTGAAAAGAATAACACTCAGTAAGACATGAGGAATATTCTTTTAAAAAGTTTCATTCCAAAAGAGCCATTTTTTTCAAAACATGGTGTACATTTGGAAAGAGAAGTTCACATTGAAAGCCAGCTCCACACAAACATTTGCTCACAAAAACACTACCAACAAATAAATAACATTCAGGAAGCAACTGTCTTGCACTGATTATATACAAATGGAGAAAATATTCAAATGCTTCAATACCTTCATTTTGAAATGCCTGTCACCCTCAGAAGCTGTTCCTGTTATGACCTTCCTGGCAATACCTGTACCTTATTGTTTTCAGAGCTATTAACTAAGTGTTAAATATTATCTGAGTACCATTTGAAAAAAAAAAATGTCTGAGATGCATTTCTCTTATAATTATTACATAAGGTTCTCATGAGTACAGAAGAGTATTTGGAATAAGGAATATTTTTTACCAAAGAAGTAAAAATTTCAAAAAGCGAGCATATCGAAAACAAGATGATTCTTTTTGTGTGTGTCTTTTGTCTTTTTAGAGCCGCACCCACAGCATATGGAGGTACCCAGGCTAGGGGTCTAATCAGAGCTGTTGCTGCTGGCCTATGCCACAGCCATAACAATGCCAGATTCGAGCTGCGTCTGTGACCTACATCACAGCTCACGGCAAGGCCAGATCCTCAACCCACTGAGCAAGGCCAGGGATTGAACCCACAACCTCATGGTTCCTGTTCGGATTTGTTTCTGCTGCGCCAAGATGGGAACTCCCAGATCATTCAGTTTTAAGTAAAAACCATTAAGAGCATATCATATAATGAATTACGGGAGCAAAGGAGGGATACCTCCTAAATTTGACAGTACTTGGAAGACAAGTGGAAGTGGCCTATGTTCTTGTTTTCCTTGTTATCATCATAAATAATTAAAGACAGTTAAGAATTGCCTTTCTGTACTTGAATTCATGCTATCTTCCTAAGGATCACCTGGGGAGAGTTGGGAATTCCAATCTTTTGCTAAAAGTAAGCACAGGCAGTCTTTTAAAAGGTCAAAAACTTAAATCATTAGTAAAAAACGCTATTAGCTATTAGCCACAGGGAAAAACAAAGTAACCGTTTCCAGACTAGCCCTTCCTTCTCACTAACAACTGGCAGCACAAGCCCCCAGTTTCTTTTTTTTTTTTCTTCTTTTGTTTTTTTAATCTTTTTTTTTTTTTTTTTTTTTTTGTCTTTTGTTGTTGTTGTTGTTGCTATTTCTTGGGCCGCTCCCGCGGCATATGGAGGTTCCCAGGCTAGGGGTCCAATGGGAGCTGTAGCCACCGGCCTACACCAGAGCCACAGCAACACCAAATCCGAGCCACGTCTGCGACCTACACCACAGCTCACGGCAATGCCGGATCGTTAACCCACTGAGCAAGGGCAGGGACTGAACCCGCAACCTCATGGTTCCTAGTCCAATTCGTTAACCACTGCGCCAAGACGGGAACTCCCCCCCCAGTTTCTTTTAGTGCTTGATAGTTTCCAGTATCCCCATTCGAGGTCAAGGTCTCTGGGAGCCAGCCTCCTGGTATTCTGCCCAAAATGCCCCTGGGTTTTGCTGACTGACAAAAGTTGCCACCGTGTACGTTTTTATATAGTCAGACTATTTTCCTTAGATATCATTCTAAAATGGCATGGCCACTGTTGGCCTCAGTGATAAAAGGAGAGACATGTGAGAAAGGAAGGGAGTAAATATAAAAAGAAAGCAATTTCCCCAACTCCCCATTAATCTACCTAATAAATAATAACACAGTCACCATATTGCTTGGCCTTTCATTGTACAACAATGTGCAGTCACCCAACTCATAGATTGCTAGTGCTGTATTTGTCTTGGGCTTAAGAAAAGCTAAAAGACAAGCAAACAAATTGCCATCTTAGGCAATGTGCCTACTGAATATCTTTGTATTACTGAATATTATTGGAAGAAAAGGGACAGTGGTCATTCCTCAAAGGGTCTGTTTTAGGGAGGAAATGACACAGTGACCCAGGAGCTCTCTGTTCCCATTCTTTAAAACAGTGCAAGTGGTTAACGAAGTATTATTTGTCGAGGTTAATTAGCCATTTCCCCTCCATGCAGGTCAGTCAGGTGGTATCTAAACACAAGAAAGCAGCCTCCTCTCCACATCACTGCACCAAGTACGGCCACGCAATCTGGAGGACTCAGAAATCAGACTTCTGAAAACGGAATCTCTGTCCAGTCTTTCAGTAACCACAGAACCTCAGGGAAGTTCCTTAACCTCCTTATCTGTTTTTATGCGAATGTAATAGCAAAGACTTCCAGGGATACAGTGAAGGGCAAATAAGATAGGGCATATCTTACTTAGGGCATATCCAACACGATGCCTGGCACATGCAAAGAGCACAGGTTGGCTATTTTTATCATCATTATTCCAGGGCCTTAAAGGCACATATCATCTCACGTAGGAGTCCAGATAAAACCAAGGCTGAGATGTATCCAGTGTGGTCATTGGGCAGTGTCCTCCCCAGCTTCTGTATACACCTCCTGATTCCCCTGGAGACTGAAGAACCCCTGGGGACAAGAATTTAAACAAAATCCTATTAGGGTTCAGACCTATGTAGGGATGTGTGAGCACCTGGGGAGGGGGCTAAGGTAGTGGTAACAAGAAGAGAGTTATTCAAAATTTGCAGAGCAGGCAAAGGAACCCCGATATGGAAATCATTTGAGCAAAGAAGGGCCTGACCCAAGGAGCCAGGAGCAGGAGAAGAATTAGAGGAAACAGTAAATCCATTATATGAGATTATCCCAACTCAGCTGTTCTAGTGGAGTGAGAAAAAGAAAAAGGCTACTTTATCGCCCTCTGTGGTCATTCAGAATCCAGACAGCAAAACTGGGGATGCTCCTGGTTCCTGATCTAAACGGCAGGCCAAGGTAGCACCAACATATGAGGTGAATTAGCAGAGATCTGACCCTCAGTAGGTCAAGACCGATGAGGATGGAGCGGTGCTGTTCAGATGTCAAAGGCAGAAGCTGCAGAATCCAGAGCAACTAACAGCAAGGTCAGCAGAGCTGCAGCGCAACCAGTGCTGAGATGGTGAAAGGAGCCCGAATGGAACAAGCAAGTTGCTGGCACAGCCCAGAGCAGCAGAAACCAGCCCGTGAGGACTGGCCAGGCTGATTTCAGGTACTTGTGAAATACCTTCTAAGTGAGCCCAGAAACCCCCAGGAGAGTGGGGTTTGCCAGGGGCTATCATAATTTGAGCCTGAATGCTAATAGGCCTTCATTTGTGTTCTCTGGCTGGTCATTCCTGGGACAGTTGGCTTTCACTTATGTCATGTTTGTTGCCCTTTCCAGGAAAGGCTGTGTTCATTTTTTGTGACAGCTGTCTGAATTCAGAGTAAGGAGTACAGCCTGACAGGTTGGTACACAGATTTTTCTGGTGATCATTAAGGCACAAAACTCAGATGTGGGAAAGGTTCTTCTCCATCCAGATCCCAGAAGCCATGGTATGTTGTTGTTGTAGGTCCACATGTGACAGCTGAGCTGAAAACGAATGAAGTTCTGTGTTCCTGTCTGTGGTAGGATAGTGCTGGGAGCAGGGGGTTCTGGGGAACAATACAGTCAGTGGGTTTCTTTTCCCATTTCTAACATTTTTCCTCAAGAGAAACATAGTTCAAATGAATGACAACTTAAATATCAGAAGATATGGCTATATCATGTATGATTTTCAGTTTACAAACTTGGGGATGCAAGGAATGTCATTTTTTGCCATTTGCAGCAACATGGATGCAACTAGAGATTCTCATACTATGTGAAGTCAGAAAGACCAACACTGTATGATATCTCTTATACGTGGAACCTAAAGTATAGCACAAATGAGCCTATCTACTAAACAAAAACAGACTCATAGACGTAGAGAACAGACTTGTGGTTGCCAAGGGGGAGGGGAGAGGGAGTGAGATAGACTGGGAGTCTGGGGTTAGGATGCAAACTATCACTTTGGGGGGGGGGCTGCATTTGCAGCATATGGAAGTTCCCAGGCTAGAGGTCAAATCAGAGCTACAGCTGCTGGCCTATGCCACAGCCACATCAAAACAGGATCCAAGCTGCGTCTGCAACCTACACCACAGCTCACAGCAATGCCCGATCCTTAACCACCGAACAGGGCCAAGGATCAAAGCTGCATCCTCATGGATACTAGTTGGGTTCATAACCCACTGAGCCATAACAGGAACACCCCCAACTGTTACATTTAGAATGGATAAACAAGGAGGTCCTACTGTACAGCACAGGGAACTCTATCTGGTGTCTTGGGATAGACCGTGATGGAAGATAAGAAAAAGAATGTATATTTATGTATGACTGGGTCACTTTGCTATAGAGCAGAAATTGGCACAACATTGTAAATCAACTATTAAACTATAGTTTAATTTTTTTTTAATTTTAAAAAGAAATGTCATTTAAAAAAATTTAACCAAAACAAAAGTCAGACTCTGAGCCACCCCCCAACCCACCAGACTAGCAGAAAATCCAGCCTTGGTCCTTCTTGAAGTTTCCCACCTTCCTGTTTCTCACCCTGTCTCCTCTTCTGCGCTGAGCAAAAGTCAAGCATCTTACAAAAGAATCAAGGCCCATTTACATATGAACCTTGCCGTAAGTCTTTGAGGTAAATTGCTTAAGAGACTTAAGTTACTTTAGGCCAAAGCCTCAAATGTTTTTGGACAGCAACCTACAGTAAGAAAAACAAATAATGGTACAAAGTAATGCACACATGTTGAAACAAAATTTTCCTGTAACAATCCTTGCTTTTCTCAGGTCCAGTATGCTCTGATTTAGCATATACTATGTTATTTCATTTTTTAAAAACCCAGTAATAAGTTGTTTCAATTTGAAAAATGATATAAGTGCTATTACTGGTTTTATTTTTTGATAACCCATCTTCTTCTTGCTGCTTACACACACACACACACACACACACACACACACACACACACACACACACTGCATAGAGAATGTACATCTCAAAAATATACACAGAACACTGGGACAGAACAGTGTCTGTGAGAAGCTGGCTCTTTCCCCCGATGCTAAAGACCATCCGGATAGTATGTGAGCACATGGATTTCCTGCCCTCAGGTCCAAGGGATCAATGGATCAAATACTGGAAGGCTTTGTGTAAGAGTCTATCCTAAAGCAAATGACACTGGTAGGTCTTGTTTCCTCGATCTGAATGAGGTACTATTGACTGTGAGACGGACACTATTTGTCAAAGGAGTGTTAAGCGCTACTTGAGGTTTTGAAGGGGAGGTATTTATATGCTGACAAGAAAACAAACTAAAGCTTTTCTCTAGACTGTTACTTTCTGAATCTAAAAATAATATTGGGAGTTCCTGTCGTGGCTCAGTGGTTAACGAATCCGACTAAGAACCATGAGGTTGCGGATTCAACCCCTGGCCTTGCTCAGTGGGTTAAGGATCCGGCGTTGCCGTGAGCTGGGGTGTGGGTCGCACACGTGGCTCGGATCTGGCGTTGCTGTGGCTCTGGTGTAGGCCGGTGACTACAGCTGTGATTAGACCCCTAGCCTGGGAACCTCCATATGCCGTGGGAGAGGACCTAGAAAAGGCAAAAAGACGTAAAATAAATAAACAAATAAAAATAAAAATCATATTGGATTAAGAACACAGGGTTTCTTACTAAAAGCCCACCTGACTGTGCATTCTTTTCTATTTCTGTGATATAAAAATAAAAGTCACTTCAATAAGTTATCACTGGGCTTTGGGGAAGGGCCTGAGATAACTTTAAGAAAATTCAAATTATTTAACTTCAACTAAACCTACCTCACTTTACGCTTGGCAAGATCAGTAACCAAGACTCTCATGGACTAAATATTTGTGTCCCCCTAAAATCCGTATGCTGAAATCCTAATCCTCAGTGTGATGGTATTAGGAGATGGGCTTTGGGGGGTTGTTAAGTCATGAGAATGGGGTCCTCATGAATGCAATTAGTGACCTTAAAAAGAGATCCTAGAGAGCTCTCTTGCCCCTTCTGCCAAGTGAGGACACAGTGAAAAGGCAGAAGTCTATAAACCAGGAAGCAGGCCCTCACCAGGTACCAAGTCTTCCAGTGGCTTGATCTTGGAATTCCCATCCTCCAGATATGAGCGAAATAAACCTCTGCTGTTCAACCCACTCAGCCTACAGTATTTTTGTTATGGCATCCTGAACTAAGACAAAGATCCTTTCAGACGCCACGGTCAGCATTCAGATTCAGCTCAGAGGATTTACTGCCACTGCGTGGAGAATTCCCATCCCAGAGAAACTCGACTGGTGACAAGGATGAAAGAGCCAAAGGATTCATCATACTACCTCTACCTTCTTTAGAGCACCATTGTGAAGGAAGCTGAGAACCCCATATCGCAAGGGCTAGAAGTTGTTGGGGAAAAAGGGGGGGGAAACCCGTTGATTACACTCACTACTTTGGACTTAATTCTCTTGTCTTCTCAACATTGAGGATATGAAGGAGCAAGGATAGGATACAAGAGAAGAAACAGAATGCACACCAAAAGTGGAGGCACAGAAGTTGCTGAGTTCACTGCTTTTGCTTCAGAATGAGAGTTAATATAAAACTGAAAAGAAAGGAGGAATTAAAATACTCCTTATCAAATAAATAACAATAGATAAATTCACCAGGTCTCTTAGGGGCAGATAATTTCATAGCTATGGCATTTATAAATGTTTTAGTTTCATCAAAACTCTAAGCTTGTCATTGCCTAGCACACTACTTAAATTATTTATGTAATTCGTTTCAGATACATAATCTGTCTCCTCTAGATTCAGTCACCCTTCTTTTTCAAACGTTTCTTCAAAATGCACCCACAAGGTAAAGGCCATCCCATCAGTCATCTTGAATTCTCATAGTACTTATTTTCTGCACAGCTCATTTTTGCACCTGATCACACAGAAAAATTTAACTTGCTTCACCCCCTACACCCGTGCAGATAAATATGGATACAAAGAAAACCCCACAACTACACAGGCAGACACGTTGAATTAATAACCACAGTTCAAGATGAGCCCTTAATATTGTCCAAAAATCCTTCTAAACGTCCCTAAACCACTTACTTTCCCACTCCTCTAAAGGATAATCCACACCTCCTACTCCTCATACCCCAAAAGCTTTCTATTGCATCTTCACTCCCAGTAGGAAGCTGGTGCTTGCTTCCTACCACCCCGAGAAAATGAGAGCAGCCAGAAGAAAATTTCCATAGCATCACTATCTGCCAACACATGCACTCACATACTCAGCCCTTCTCCTCTTGCCATTGCCATCGATGAATTATTCATGCAACTTCCTAAAGCCAAAACCTTCCATTTTTGCCTTAGATTTCCTTGTCTCTCTCCTGTACCTTCTACTGGATCATTCCCATCAGTATACCAAAAACAGTCTTCCTGACCCTTCTACCCTTGTCACCTATACATCCATGACTTGATCCCCTTTGCAGCAAGACTTTTGAAAATGGTTGTCTATATCATTTGTCTACAGTTTCTCTCACCGTAATTCTCTTTTAAACCCATCATACCAGAATTTTGCTCCATCAATTTACTAAAGCATCTCTGGTTAATGTCACAAATGACCTCCATGTTGCTAAATCCAATGGTCAATTCTCATTCCTCTTCTTATTTCATACAGATAATCTTTTTTTTTTTATCCTTGACACATTTTCTTCAGTTTCCAAAGACTACATTTCTCTTGAGTTTCTCTCTATTGATTGCATTGAAGCCTCACTCCTTCTCATCCTCCTTTGTGGTTCTTCCTTGTCCCTCAAACTGTTCATACTGGAGTGGTGCTTCAGGACTCAGTTACTTTTTTTGTTTTGCTTTTTCCTTTTAGGGCCGCACTCGTGGCATATGAAGGTTCCCAGGCTAGGGGTCAAATCAGAGCTGTAGCTGCTGGCCTATGCCAGAGCCACAGCAACGCAGGATCTGAGCCGTGTGTGAGACTTCCACACCAGCTTACAGCAACACCAGATCCTTAACCCACTGATCAAGGCCAGGGATCCAAACTGTGTCCTCATGGATACTAGTCAGATTTGTTAACCACTGAGCCACAACGGGAACTCCCAGGATTCCGTTCTTAATCCTCTCTCATAGGAGGATAAACAGTAAAGCTAATGAAATTTAATCTTAGCTTCAGCAGCTCTCTTTTGCATAAGCCATTTCACAGCATGAGGAGGACCTTAGGAAACGTTCACTTATTTTAACTGCAATTGGTCAAGACTTATTTTTTTTTCCCAATTATATTACCTCTCCATCATCTTTGTCACATCTTCCTGCATGTCAGGTGCTGCTAAAGTGGTGGCAGTCACTTTGGGGATGTGGTCAAAAGCAAGGAGGGTTCAGTTAGGTATTTTTAAATTGTTTGCAGTCATTTTCATTTGTAGGTAAGCTAATGCTAGCTACCGCAGAGAAGGAGTGGACTGAAAGAGTACTCCATCGTCACTCAGGTGCTAGAAGTTATGCTGCAATATGAATGTGTTCAAAGGCACACGAGACTATGTAGGCGATGCAAGGGAAACAAAGAGTAAAACATATGGATCCAGAAACCAGTTAATGGAAAATTCTTCCAAACTTCAGACACGTAAAATTAACACCTAATCAAAATGCAAGTTCTCCTCCATCAGGAAGACACTCAGTAATGTAGATCATCAATTATAAACGTACTAATGTATCATTTTTTTCTTTTTTATAAGAACAATATGCAATCATGTATATTGGAATTACTATTTATAGGGTATAGCCTCTATCAGTATTACAGTGTGTCTGTGAGTAAAGCCGTGTGTCTTAGGTAATCAAAAACGAACTTTGAGTCCAGCAATCAAAAACAAATTTTGATGAACTATTTCTATTTTCAGTGGAAACATATCTAAATTATGGCTATAGGAAATGGTTTTAAGGATAGGTAGCCAAAAAATGTAGGGGAAAAGGTTTGAATGGTTTAATTGATAAATTAATTTTAAAAATACTGTTACTTTCAAGGGCTTTGTGGTATTTTTATATTCCTCAGTCCTTTAAAATGTGTACTTTGTTTTTAGCCTGAATAACTGTTTACTATTGTACCGAATTTTGTAACCATAACTTTATACTCTGTTTCCTTAAAGGGTTTTTCCACCTTGTTAAGTGAGTCAGACCCTAAAAACCTGGATCCATTCTTGCTACTTCTCTTTCTTATCTACATTCATTCCCTTGGGGATTTCACCCAGTCTCATGATTTTAAATCAAAACTAAGGACTCACAGACTTCTCTCTCCCACACAACCCCTCTCTATCTCCCACCCACACCCCAACAGATGTCTAATATACATTCTAAAATAAACATATCTAGAACCAAATTCCTTTCTAAAACCCAAACTGCTTCTCTTGCCAGTCTTTCCTAAGTTGGCTATTGGCAACTCCATCTTTTTATTTTACTGTTGAGGTTTAATAATTATGCATGTAGTCTAGATACTAGTCCTATTTCAAACATATGGTATACCGACATTTTTTTCCTTGGTTAATAGCTTATCTTTTCTTCCTCTTAAGAGTGTTTCTTACAGAGCAAAATCTTAAAACTTTGATAAGGTTCATCCAGTATTATGTTGAATAACCGGGATGTTAGCAAGTTTCTTTTTAATATTTACATGCAAGAGCAAAAAGGCTACAAATAACTAGGACATGACTAAAACAAACAAAAATAATTTGTGAAGAGATGTACATCAAATTTCCACTTGGGTTGGACATATTTGTTTCTTGCAACCCCACAATTCCACTTCTAGGTATATACTCTTAATAGTCACTTGCTCCTGTGTTTCTGGAGGTATAGACAAGAAACTTCATGGTAGCATTGCTCCTCAAAGTAAAATACTGGAAGCAACAGAATCTGCAGGAGCATTGTTGGTGTCATAAATTGTGTATATTTGCACAACGGAAAACCATACATTACTAAAAAACAATGACCGAGAGCTACACGAAACAATATGGATAAACTATTTTTTTTTGGGGGGGAGGTGTCTTTTTTTGCCTTTTCTAGAGCCGCTTCCCGTGGCATATGGATGTTCCCAGGCTAGGGGTCGAATCGGAGCTGTAGCCACCAGCCTAGGCCAGAGCCACAGCAACTTGGGATCCGAGCTGCATCTGTGACCCACACCCCAGCTCACGGCAATGCCGGATCCTTAACCCACTGAGCAAGGCTGGGGATCGAAGCCGCAACCTCATGGTTCCTAGCCAGATTCGTTAACCACTGTCCCACGACGGGAACTCCCAATGCGGATAAACTCTTGAAATATAAAAGACAACATACAGAATTGTCTGAAAATGAATTAAATCAAAACTAACTGAAAAACGAATTAAATCAAAACTAAACACTATGCTGTTTCAGTAGGCATGCATATGTGCTAAAACAAGGAAAACAACAAACAAGGGAATGATAAACACAACATTCTGAGTATTGATTACCTTGATCGAGGGGTAGGCGGAGAGATAGGATAGATAGGATGAAAGAAGTACACAGGTAGCATCAAGAGTATTGGTAATAGGAGTTCCCATCATGGCTCAGCTATAACCAACTCTTCTAGTATCCATGAGGAGATAGGTTCAAGCCCTGGCCTTGCTCAGCAAGTTAAGGACCTGGCATTGCCGTGAGCTATGGTGAAAGTCACAGAGAAGGCTTGGATCTGGCGTTGCTGTGGCTGTGGTGTAGGCAGGCAGCTGCAGATCTGATTCGCCCCCTAGCCTGGGAACTTCCATGTGCTGCGGGTGCAGCCCTTCCAAAAAAAGTATCGGTAGAGTTCACTTGCTCAGGTGGGATGGGGATGGCATAAATGCCTTTAAAATCTAAATACCTAATTTTGTCTATAACAAATATTTCATATTTTTAAGAAAAGATGAGGCATATGCACATCAAACTCATGATAGTGGCTGTTTCTTAGGAGAGCAGGAGGGTAAGAGGATTAGAGGTAATGATTTAAAAAAAAAACCAAAACATTAGTCCTGGAGTTCCCATTGTGCCACGCTGGAAAGAAATCTGACTAGGAACCATGAGGTTGCAGGTTCAATCCCTGGCCTCGATCAGTAGGTTAAGGACCCGGCGTCACTATGGCCTGTGGTGTAGGTCGCAGCGGCAGCTCAGATCCTGTGTTGCTGTAGCTGTGGTGTAGGCTGGCAGCTACAGCTCCAATTCGACCCCTAGCCTGGGAACCTCTACATGCCAGCGGGAGTGGCCCTAAAAAGCACACAAAACAAAAAAATTAGTCCTAATAATTTATTTAATTAACATGAGGGGAAGAAAATATAACAAATAAGGAAAATATTCACAGGTCTCAATTGCGACAGTAGTTTGGAGTATATAGATTTTTGCCATATTATTCTTTACAATTTTCCTTTTTTGAGATTATTATAATCTCATCAGTAAAGAGACAGATTTCTAGGCAGACAGACAATAGAACAAGAATGCAAAGAGTAACAATATAGATATTTGGTCTCATTCCCTGAGATTCACTGAGAGCGGCCACACAATGGATCACAAAACAGCATTCATTTAATTCTCCTCTGAGTGAGAGGGTAGATAGAGAAACACTTTCGATTTACACCACATCTTTATACTGTGTACCTTTTAACATCACCTAAATCACCACAGGATCTCTTTCTGACAACAAAATTAACAGAAGGTGAGCAGTGAAATACGTTTTATTTTAGGGTAAGAAACAGTACTGAAATATTTACTAGACATCACTGATGCTGTACTGAATATAAGCATTCAATGCCTATAAAAACATTTAAGAGCTACAGCTACAATATAAACAGATAACAGAAGGCAAAGCTCTTAACTATATCGCTTGAATTCTCAAAGGCATAGCAGTCAGAAAGTGTGCTTTCAAAAGCTAAGGAAAGAAGTTTGCACAATGGAAAGATAAAATCTTCGACTAAACGAGAGCCTTGTATAACCGAGGAAGAGCAATGAAATTGGTATGTCAAAGAACTTGGAGAGTGAAATATGGAAACTATCAAAACCAATAGAAGGGAAAAATGCATGAGAAGATAAGAAAATCCAATGTGAAAACTGTGGAAAGATTCATTGAAAATGTCAGATTCGTCAAGACAGCCATAGGAAAGTACATGCTGCTTCCCTGAGGAGAAAAGACTGCTCCATAGCAGCAGAAAATTGAGGATTTGTAAATACACCTGCAGTTTACAGAATGCCATTTAAATGTATTGCCTTTTTTTCTACACTTGAGTATTTGGAGTCTCGCTAATTGACATTGAGAGACAATCCCATCCGCCCTGAAGCACACTGGGTCTCAAGGATTAACACAGCTATAAACCCTTGAATGGCCGGGCCAGTGTCTGCTTCATCATTTTCATCTCCCCAGAACTTATTATAGTACTTTGTTCATAATAGGTACTCAATAAATTTATGATAAAAAATAACCCTGCTCGGGAAAAAGGTCTTTTTCTACCACCTTGATAATCAAATGTACTCCAGAGTAAATAAAATATTTTTTGACAGCGAGATAATAGCAAATACCAGATGAACCATGCCACTGGACTTTGAGAGGGCTGCCTGGATGTGGCTTTCTCTAATACGGTATTGCAAATATTTGCTGTGCTCAGTAAATAAAGCTGATCAGAGAGTTGGTATAGAATGACAAGGGAAACTTCATTCTAAGAGAATCAGATAACCTGCTCTATCTCTTAGGTTCTTTAGAAGTGAGCTCTTCAAAAAACCACTTTACCTTCCTGACCCTGGGTTTTTCCATCCCAAAGATGAGGCTGTTAAGCTAAAAATTCCCAAGACCCCTTCCAGCTCTTTCTTATAGTTTCTGATGTGAGTCCATGAAAAAGCTAAACATAGCCTATGATATTCTTAGACTGCATTTTACTTAAAAGAGCTTTTCTTCCCAGATATGGCTAAAAGAAGAGGAAATAAAAATTTCTGGAACAGCCCATCAGGGCTTTCCTAACGAGGTAGTAAGGTACTGCAAACACCAGCAGAGTCATATGAACTTGGTGAAGGCTAAACTGCTGCCTCCCAAATTAGTGTGCATGAAAAGACCCACTAGGGAATCATGAGGTTTAGGCATGTGACTCAGCATCAAGGCAGAGCTGACAGAAGAGCAGCACCGCATTATGGCTGTTCCCACAATCAGACATGCAAGCCTGGCAGTGGAAATGAACAGTCAATAACCTCTGCCAGTGGGTGCCTGTCCCACCCCCGCTCCCATCCAGTGGAAAGCACAGCCTCAGTGCAGATCCGTGTTTTGAAAAAACTGGCTCTGCTATTGACAGGGTTAAAAATCCTCTGCCCTTGTAAGGTGTCCTGTAGCCAGTTTCTCTTAAGTTAAAAGATCCCGAAAGGATCAAGGAAAATAGTGAAACCAAAAAAAATGTTAACTAAAGTGAATGTGAAAAAGCAAAAAGAATTGTGTAGCCCTGTGACTTAGAAGTGCACATTAATTCAGCATCTTGGCATCCACAGAAATGGATGGTCTGCCATGGATTTCAACTTTTCAAGTTGCCTTTACTATATCATAGACAGCTCCACAATTTAAGAATTATATATAACATGAAACACTGGTATAAAGCACAGTGGCTTTTTAAAATTCTTTCCAATAAGTGCATGCATTACAAACCCCAAATGAAAAAAAACCCTCTATGATTCCTTGGCATAGAATCTCACTGCACAAAAGGACTCTTCCGGAATAAACAATCCATTTCTGTGGAACGCAAGGTTCTGTACTGCAATGAAGCCTCTCTAGAGTCCAGACTTTATTTTTTAACTTTGATCATTAACTTTTTCTCTTACATGTCTGATTAGGCTTAATGAGTTAGCTAAGTTAATGAAGTGTGATGTCCCATTAAATACATCAACTGACAACAATTAATTCCTCGGAGCATGTTCTCTGCTGATTGATTATATCTCTCAGTGTAGTAGAATTTAAGTGATGTAAATCTCTTAGCAGAAAATAGGAGTTGCAAACTCCAGAGTTCAATGCAAAGAAAATGATTATTTTCTATAAGTGAACTTTGTTCATCAGTTCAGTGAATGAGCCGATTGACTTGTCAACAAATGAATGAAAACCTCACAAAAACAAGTTATCAGTCAATGAAAAAAAAGTCCTCTGTCCCCAAAAGCCTTCGCTATGAGCCCCCTAGTTGGGTGGAGTACTTCTCTGTAGTTATATTAGATCTAAGTGTTACATCATGGTGCTACATCTAGACAGGGTGATGTTTAGAGGTTTAGAAAGAAAGCCCAGAAATGTAGAGAAAATATAAGAACCTATGAATTTAGGAAAATCCCCAAATCCCTTTATTCATTTTTGGTAATAGCCCAAGTTTCCCCAAAGCACATAACTGTCAGAGGAAGCCTGCAAACTTTCTTACAAATCACCTCACTAATAATGAGCCATCACAGACTTCTTAAGTAATCCTGATAGACATAGTACCAGATTTCCCAGGAGGTTGAAATACAGTTAAATCGCCTCAGTGAGTGAAATTAGCCAATCCAGGAAGATCCTAGTTGGAAAAGACCGCAAACAACTGTTTACTTATTTATTTATTTACTTATTTGTCGATTTATTCATTTGTTCTTGTCTTTTTCGGGCTGCACCTGCAGCATACAGAAGCTCCCAGGCTAGGGGTTGAATCGGAGCTGTAGCTGCTGGCCTACACCACAGCTCCTGGCAACACTGGATTCTTGACCCACTGTGCGAGGGCAGGGATTGAACCCATGCCCTCGTGGATACTAGTTGCTTTCATTACTGCTGAGCCATGACAGGAACTCCTCTAAATAACTCTTTAAACATAGATGGGCTGGAGTTCCCGTCATGGCGCAGTGGTTAACAAATCCGACTAGGAACCATGAGGTTGTGGGTTTGATCCCTGGCCTCGCTCAGTGGGTTAAGGATCCGGCGTTGCCGTGAGCTGTGGTGTAGGCTGCAGACGTGGCTCAGATCTTGTGTTGCTGTGGCTCTGGCATAGGCTGGCAGCTACAGCTCCAATGTGACCCCTAGCCTGGGAACCTCCATATGCCGCTGGAGCGGCCCAAGAAATGGCAAAAAGACATAAAATAAATAAAAAATAAATAAACATACATGGCTTGATATTTAGCAATAAACAAAAATGGCAAAGGATCTCAAAGCTATCATTTGTAAAATAAATTTAGAGTTAGCAGAGTCTAAATAATCCAGATTATTGGGGAGATTTGCATTAGATGTGGAGAGAAAGTAGTCAGTGGGTGCAAGCATCCAATTGTGGATGACAGTGGGAAAACTCCTGCATTTCCCTACATACTTCACAACAGCTCCCTCACGTTAACACCTACAGGAAGACTGAAGTGCACTTACCCTTATATGCATTGAACAAACACGGGACCAACAGAGCCCAGGTTATCACTGAGACATGCATTTGCAGGGTCCTTCTGATGACAGAATAACCTTTCTTGGTTCTTATGTATATATTACTCAACAGCTGAGAGGCCCTAATTTTAAAAAGTGTGTATTCAGTTAAGTAGGCATTTAATGTTTGCAAGCTTATCAAAGAGGCACCCCTGAATCTTGCTTATTTAACCGGTTCATGAATATAAGCAGCATTTGTTATCTACAGTTGGCTGTTGTCAGTGGTACATTTTTGGTTGTTTGCTTTTATGGGGCCTGAACCAGGACATAAAAGCCAGTGACCGGTGACGGTCATTTTATATATTCGAGTAAAATATTCAGCAAACACATTAATTGAATCAAGCCCTCCATATCCCATTTGTAACCTTGAAGTTAATCTAAAAGATTTTTATGACTACTCTAGTGGAAAATAATAAACCTACAGAGGTGGAAAGTATACCTTGACTCTTCTACATCTACTTGAGAAAAAACTGTTGAATCTTGACCATAGACGAAAGCAAAATCTTCCCTATTAGACTAAGTGAGAGTCACTGGCTAGCCCAGCCATTGAAATTAATCAGCACTTGCTTACCTAAAGGGCCTGAGCTAGTTAGTGGATTCCTCTTTCATTCAAGATATCTCTCGGAGTTCCCGTAGTGGCACAGTGGTTAACAAATCCGACTAAGAGCCATGAGGTTGTGGGTTTGATCCCTGGCCTTGCTCAGTGGGTTAACGATCCGGCATTGCCGTGAGCTGTGGTGTAGGTTGCAGACGCAGCTTGGATCCTGCGTTGCTGTGGCTCTGGCGTAGGCCGGTGGCTACAGCTCCGATTCGACCCCTAGCCTAGGAACTTCCCTATGCAGCCAGAACGGCCCTAGAAAAAACAAAAAGACAAAAAGACGAAAAAAAAAAAAAAAAAAAAAAAGATACCTCTCAACACAATCTGCTTGATATCACATTTGATATTACATTGACAGTTTCTGGAACTGCCACAGCATAGCATTGGGTTGGCATGTGGCAGACGAGGAAAGCATGAAACTCCAGTTCAACCTATAACACAGCTCCCCTGTGTTTCTTTTCCTTCTTACTCCCCAAAATTAGCTCCATCTGCTAGTGTCTCTTTCAACAGCCCTCATTTCAGAAAAGCTAAAAGAAGCTGACTAAACACTGGTTTAGCATAAAGTATTTTCAGAGACTTTTTATGAATTAATTATTTTCCTGGTTGCCAAAGAAAACTGTTTTCACTAAGTAGGCTAAATGTGTCTTTGTAGCATGGGCGTTCATTATTGCACAATTCTTGCTGTCATTTAAACATTCCATTCTAATGTATCAGATTTGGGATATTTAAACAAACAGCAAGTAAGTGAAATATTAATTCTTCTTATTATAGCTGGATTCATGTTAGTATTCTCTGTCCAGTCCAGTGTCTCCCAAAGTGTAGACTAAACACCAGCCTAAACAATAGACTAGCGTGGGGGTAAGGAGCAGATGATTAGAAATGCAAATTCCTGGGCACGTACCCACTGAATCAGACAGAACATCTTGGAACGAACCAAGGAATGTGTATTTTTAATTAAAAAAAAAAACAAAAAAAAAAACCTAGTGATTCTTATGCACTAAAAACTGAGATTCCCTGTCCTATCAATGAATTCTTAATTACCCTCTTTAAAAAGGACCCTTTTTATGAATCACCACCACAAACAGGGAACAAATGACAAGCATATTTCATAAAATTACACATGTACAAAAGAAGTTAGTTGAATGAAATAAGCTGAGCTACTATTCCGCCCTGTACCCTGTATTTACCAACAAGTACAGCATTCACCGCAATGTTTTGTACCATAAAAAAAATCTGACATATGAATTTCCCCTACTTGGCTATAGGCTATTAGAGAGCAGTATCAGTGTCTTACTTTATTTTCTAGTACCAAAACCAGGGTTAATTATACATGCTGAAATGAAGGAAAAAATAAATAAATATTGTGTCTATTAAGTAAGCTTATTCAAATATATGAGTTATTTAGAGAAACTCCACTTAAAGTTGCCTGAGGAGCAACACATTATATTTCATTCCATCTAAGATGCCATTGACTCTAAGATACACAATTATTTTATATACTACCAAGAAAAAAGAAAAGACCTCTGGAAAATAAATGTGACATCACCATTGATTGTAAGATACAACCCAATTTCAAGGATGATAAAAATGTGAAAAAGTGTGTGTCTTAGAATCAGTATAATGGGGCACTTATTATATGGTACCCTGGTAGCCACAAAGAGCAAACACACTGCCATAGAAAGTGGTCTTGATTATATCATCCATTTATTCCTGACGCACCATGTTATCATGGAAAGCAAGTAGGGCAGATACTTCACTTCAGGAACCACAGTCTGAGAAGTTGCACAGAAAGACACTTTACCCATTGAACACTGTCTGAAGCCCATGTAACTCCCTGCAAAAGGTGGGTCTCCACAGACCCTGATTAATTGACCATCCTAATAGGTTGCTTGTCTCTCCACCCAGTATGAGTTTGTTTAGGCCATGGAGCTCTGCAATATAAGCCTTCAATTGTACTCAGTGTTTAAATGGAAGTAATAAAAATAAGTGGGTGGGCCAGGGATTGAAGCTATCTATTTAAATGAATTTTAAACCTAATTAGGTGACTAATTGTGCATCAGAACTTAGTTGGTGTACAACATGTCATGTCTGGTTAATGATGATTTATTCTAAAATTCTTCATTCAGATGGCTTTGTTCTCCATTTTTGATGAGTCAAATCGCTGAAAGACAGTTTAATTTTGAGAATGTTCCCCTTTTTAATCATCCTCTGTCTATTAAATTTGCAGAAATTGAGCGACATCATAAAACAGAACCCAGCGTTACAAAACGAAAAGTAAGGAAATCAAAGCCCTCCCTGGAGCCTTACATGTGGTATAGAATTGAAGTAGTAAATTCTGGAACATATTTGCCAAATACAAAGTACTACACTGGTAATAATCAATATTTCAGAACAAGAGGAGAATTGTGTGGATAAAACTTTTTATAGGCCTACATATTATGGCAATAAACAAGCTTTCTAATTTCCCTAAATGAATTTTGAGGGCCCATGGGGGGCAAAGACAGTAAGAAATTAAACCAAACATGTTTTACTCAACTGGCCCAACAAAGAGATGGAATTACCATATCAAAGAAATAGAAAGCAGATAATTAATCTTTTGGAAAGTTCACATGTATCAAATCTGACAGACAGAGCCTAGGATCTTGGTCTCCTCATTGGCCTTCCTTCTTAAAATACTGACCTTACTGCAATGCAGTGGGTAGGTGTGGTCGGGGTTGAGTTCCCTAACACAATTCTGAGAGGATCCCTGCCTTCCAGGTGAAGGCTGGACTCCGTGCATTCAGGAAATTAAGCAGAAGGAGAGAATGTCAGGGTGTCTTGTCCGTCTCATTCCCTACTGTGATCGCCTCACTTTTTCTCTGGCCCCTTGTAACAAACTGTTCCTTTTTTTTTATCAGCCCCTCTGCCACCCCCAACCAGTATTCTGCATTCCTGAAAGCAGTGTGTCACCTTAACTTAACATTAGGCAGGAAACGAGCCATTGCATTTTCATCCCAGCCTTACCATGGACCCCATTCTGTGACCTTAGGCAAGTCTAATCCTTCCCTGGGCCCCAGCCTTCTGATCAGTCCAATGAACATAAGACCTATGTCGCAGTACTATTATAAGCATTAAAGAAGATAGGATTACCTAACTTTAGGCCTAGCTTCGATAGAGAACCATATCCAACAAATCTTTATTAAAAGCCTACTCTGCTGTCACTCAAACTGGGTTTGCATATAGGTGAGTTAAAGATGGAATGGGAGTGAACCAAACAGACTTGGTACCCCTTTTAGCCTGCGGTCTGGCGATGGGACAGAGAATTAAACCATCAAGACATACCACACTAGTGCTCTAAAAGTCAAGTACAGAGAGATTTGCAAGGCATCTGTACTGGTCTAGCAGGAGGAAGAAAAAATGCTGTGTAAGAGTTAGGCCACTTAGGAGGGAAGATTGTTCTAGGCAGAGAAAGCAGTTGAGTGAAGGCAGTATTTTTTTTCAGGAGTGAAAGAAGTGGTGTTTGTATAGGATTAGAAACTTCACTATTTTGTGCACAAGAAGAAAGGGCCCAAAGAGAAAGGAGGAGTCCTGTTTCAGATATCCTTAGAATTCCTAGAATTCTTAGAAGGCCACTTAGGAGGCAAGTAAGTTCACCATGAGGACATGGCCCGTTGGCTGTTGGCTGGCAGGTGTACATATGGGAGTGTCGTTTAAGAGAACGCTTTGGAAAGTGTCAACATTTTCTTTTAAATCGATTTTATTTAGCAACTCGTTCTAGATTTTTGCCTAAAATGATCTTTCGAACCTAAGAGCTCCTACTTCCGCAGGTCGCTGGGGTCAAAAAATGGTAAGACACTACTGCGAGGGCAAGGAGGAGCATCTCCACGTGTTTCCCAGCTCAGTTCCCAAGACACCTATAATGTTTTCGAAGAATGGTTTTCCCGACCTCAGCATGCAAAGACAGCAGACCACATTTGTTGTATGAAAAATTGATTGTGCTCGACGTGCACTATGCATCTGCCATTTTCTCAAAACCGTGTCTCCAGTTCAGCACATCCGAAAAGGCTGCCACAGCAGATTACCTCAGCCAAGGGGCAGCAGGCTTTCATCAAATGTGGTCTGAGGGGAGAAATGAAAAGTGGAGGCTCTCTGTGCCCAGGAGCTAAGAGAGCAAGCCAGGTTCTCTGCATTCTGTAAGGGAAACCGATGTGCAGCCCAGCAAGCTTGAGGGCATTTTCTGCAAAGAGCTCTTGCACAAATGGAACAGTACATAAAAGAGTGTGTGCTAATTAGTGCACAAGTTCAAACAGAACTGGAGCTTTCCTTACTCATTTTCTGCTCTGGAAAGCTCTGCTGAGTGCTCTAAAACCGTGAAGAATTTCTTTGCCAGTTGTACCACAGGCTTAAGAAAATATTTTTCACAAACATCTTAGCAACAGATTTTCCCCTTATGTTTGCCATGTCCTTTGGGGTTTAATCAATGCTTTCCTTTTGAAATTCATTTCCTGAGTTTCAGTCCATGAGCAGCACTTGAATTTAAAACCAGCCTATAGATCCTTTCTGGGAAAATGATGATACTATGTTTCAGATGCTCATTAATGAAGAACAACAAAAAAATACTTCAAATCCAAAATTATTTCATCTCTCTTCCCATTTACATCTGAATCTGGATTCTGCTGCATTCTTTATGAAGTTTCTGCCATGCGCCTTGGGAACCATTTCTTTGTACAAATCAAGGGTGCATAGCTCATTGCCCACATCTGAAGTCTATTTGTATCAAGTAAGGATTATCATTTCTCTGACAAATACAACTTTATCTTTCCTCTACCTCCTCTACCTTTAAATATACTTTTGTTGGACAATTTTCAGCAAGAATTATGGGTTAGGATACGTAGAAAATTACTAACTAGTCTTCTTCATACCAGTAAAGCTTCAAATTGCAGTTTGCTCACCTAGTATCTTCCAAAGAATTTAATCTCCTTCCCTCTAGAACACAGGTACATAGGTCACTAGAAAAGTGTGTAATTTCAACTCATGCCAAACATAGAGAATGGGAATTTAAAAATGCAATAATAAGGATACTTTAGCCATAATAATAATAATAAGAACAATAATATCTTGAGGCTGTCCTGTATAGTAGGACTTTGCCAAGTTCTTTGCTAAAAGGTTTAACTTTAAAAAAAAAAAAAAAAAAGTTTAAGTCCACAAAAATGCCAGGAGATATTTGTTTTGATCGAGTATCTTTTTTGTCCCATTGGTAAAGAACAGTTAACACTTCTGGGGCTGACTGAGCACACAACACGCAATACTTGATAGATGAAATTGATTATTAGTCACAAATACTCACGGCCTAGGGGAGAAGGATACCACATGCTACACAGGGCCACATGGGGCTGCACTCAGGAACAGGGTGAACCAGGAGCTGCGGAGGGCAGGATTTGTAGGAACAAGAGAGTGAGGTGCCCCCTGGTTCTGATGGGAGGGTGGGATTGGCTTTGAAGAATACTGTGAGCTGAAGGGAACTAAATCCACAAAGATAAGCAGAAATGGCATTTGGCCCATTTGGTAAGGAAGCAGGCTTGGGGAGAAGACCTTATTCATAAGAGCAGACGAGGAAGGGGAACATGGGTTTAGCTATATCTGAAGTCTTCCCAAGGCAGCACTTATTTTAAACCTTAATTTTAGACATTATACTATGACATTTTTTCACATTATCACATGTAGAAACTGAAGTTCAGAGAGGATTAATAATATTCTATGGTGACACAGGTGGCAATGGTACAGCCAGGATGCAGAGCTAGCTTACTTGGCCTCTAAAAATTAAGAATTGTTTATTTTTGTCTTAATATTTCTTGTTGTATTTTCAAGCTTGCTCTGTCTTCTTTTTGAGATAAATTAGAATGCTCTGTTTAAAAATCTAAGCACATTGACTTCACCTCAATAAAAATAAACACCTAAATCCTGCTTAGAAATTGTGGTGGGCAGAGAGGAGTTTGAGGACCTCCCTTCTGCTGATTTGAATACACACCTTACCAGATACTAAGCAGGAGCTACTGCTGGAAGAAAGAGGAGAGGCAATTGTTTCCGACCCCCACTCCCCTTGGATGATAAAACTGAATGGAACTAAACCCACAAAGATAAGCAGAAATGGCATTTGGCCCATTTGGTAAGGAAGCAGGCTTGGTGAGAAGACCTCATTCATAAGAGCAGACGAGGAAGGGGAACATGGGGTTAGTTGTATCTGAAGTCCTTACAAGACAACCACCTAATCCTCAAGGCAGAGCCTCCTTGCCTGCCTGCTTGCATCTCTCACAAGCGACTGATCTTAATAAACCTATTTCTTGCTGAAAAAAGAAAAAAAAATTGTGGTGGGCAGAACAATGGCCCCCTAAAGATGTCCTAATTGCTGGATCCTGTCAATACTAGCCTTCATGACAAAAGGGACTTTGTCATTAAGTTAAGCTTCTAGAAATGGGAGATTATCCTGGACTATACAAGTGGGCCCAGTATCATCACATAACTGTCCTTATAAGTGAAAGAGGGAGGGAGGAGAGCCAGAGAAGGAATGTGATGACAGAAGCAGAGGTCAGAGTCATGCAAGTTCTGGCTTAGGAATTTTGGGCAGCTTCTAATAGCTGGAAAAGGCAACAGATTTTTCCCTAGAGCCTCCCGAAGGAACCAGCCCTGCTAACTTCAGCCTGAAACCCTCTTCAGATTTTTGACCTCCCGAACCGTAAGATCATATACTCATACTGTTTTCAAACCACTCACTTTATGGTAATTTGTCACGGCAGCCAGGGTAAACATCAACACTTGTTTCGTTCCGTTTCCACAGCTCCAATTTCCTCCTAGTAGATTTTAATGGTCACGAACACTAACTTCCTCTCCTGTGGTCTCTCATAGAGGCTTTCAATGTCCACGTCTACTCAGCTTCTCCAAATTCTACCATATCTCCCGCATCTTATTTCACATTATTACTCCCCTAATTCATCTCTTATTTTCTTCTCAGGGATTCTTATTCCCACTTTGTTTCTGCTTTCTACTTCTTTTAATGCGAACCCTGGGTCTCTCTGCATTCGACTTCTATTTTACTGACTCCTTCATGCTCTGTGCTTCTTCTACCCACTTCTATGCTTCTTCTCCCTCTCTGATCTGCTAACGTTATCTATTGTTCAACTCAGGACTTGGCTTTAAACTTATTTCCTTAAAAGTCTTTCTTATTCCCTGGACATGATCAATATCTCTTGCTATACAATCTTGTCACCATTTTTATAGAGTTGTAATTTACTGAATACTTTTCCATTAAGGTCTGTCTTTCCTCCCAGACACAATCCATATTCAAGGATGGTTCTTGTCTTATCTATAACTGTATATCTAAATTGGGCCTACTATCTTGTACATAGTATATGTTCAATAAATAGTTGTTGAATGAAGGAATGAATAAGTACAAAGTCTCACTGGTAATTACTATAACTCAGAAGACAATACAACCATGACTTATTCTAATACTAAAAGGAAACTGTTCTCAACAATCGGGATTAAGAGGACACAGACTATTATAATCAACAGCAGTGGTGCAATATCTGAAACATTTACATTGACACTGAAGACACAGTCAACACTGACATGAGTGTGTTCACACCCACACACACAATGAATTTCATAGAGCCATTCTTCATGATGATCCACTATAAAGTCTAAATTTTCACACTAAAACTCCATTGAGTACTGTCAGTTCTACAACTGAGCCAATAAAATATAACAGAATTTATACCACATTACGGGTCTTACTGAAACCAAGACACGTCCACCAAGCCAGCCTCATGGAGGCACAACCTGAGGAGTGTTGCACAGGGCAGGGCCCCACACTTAGGAAGACCTCACACCCAGTTTAATGTTCTATTTTTTACCATCTTGAAATTCTTAATGATTATTGAATAAGGAGTCCCTTATTTGCAGTTTTTAAGATCTTATTATATGTCAAGCACCATTTTGGGGAATATAAAATATGAATAAGATGATGTTCTCAAGGATGATACAGATAGCCAAATAAATATTGACAACCAATTACAAAATAATGTGACAAAGTCTATATCGGAGGCAAATGAAAAGGACTATTGGAACTCCAAGGGAGAAGTTAAGGATTGCCTGGGAGTGCAGGGCAAGGCTTCTCAGAAGAGAGCACATTTGAGATGAGTCCTCAGAAACAAATAGGAATTCTGCAGTGAGAAAGGTCATTACTAATGTAGTGACTAAAATTACTTAATAGGTGAACAAGAAATGATAGGATAATAGGGCTGTCACCAACAATGCTCCCAGATCAGAGGGTGTCCAATTTGTTCATCACTCCCCAAGCACAGATCCAAGGGTACTCTCCCACAGCAACCCAGATGGGAAACAGACTGCCCACTTTGCAGTTTCCAAAGTTCTGGGCTGGCGGGTGGGAGGGGATGATGAACAGTGAGCATAGAGCACAGGGCATTTGCTAGAATTACCCAGCAAGGACAGAGCAGAAGACACAGGCAACATGGCAGGCTACTTGGTACAGCTTTCTAAGCACCCAGGTCATTCACGTGGGTCCTTCCTCCTTCTGGGAAATTTCACCAAGATCAGCCCGTTGACTCAATGGTCACTCTCATTTTTCCCCCCTTTTCTCACCTCCTCTTAATCTTAAATTAATCCTTCACTCTAGCACCTTTTCCAGTGTTTCTCAAATAGCTCCCCCCTTCTCAAAATCTCTTTGCTTTTTTTCACATGATACTTTAATGGCATATTAAGCCCTGACTCCAAACCCTTAACAGTTAAATAACCATTTCCTCTTTCCTCAAGGGGACAGAGGGCGTAATACTTAAAGGAGATGAAGAATTACATTTGTTTTCTTCCTCCTTGTGCAGAAGAAAAAGAATTAAGTCTTCACCTAAGAGGGTCCACAGTAGGTTCATGGAGCACAGGGTGAAAGAACCTGGCTCAGAATCCTTGGGGTGGGTCTCAAGAGCTCCTGATAGGAACTCAGCAACCATGATAGGACCATTCAGCACCAGTGAGTTCTTATGATTAAGATGGCAATTTTGTCCTCATCTTCTCAAAAGTCTTCCCTTTTTCCAAAAGAATAGGCTAAATAAGGTCCGGTCATCTCTTACAGATCTGGAAGTTATGGCTCTGGGCTCTGTATCTACTTTTCTGTTCCAAGATTTTTATCTCAGGGGAAATGGCAATGCCTAGACCTTGCTCAGATAGATGTGTATACATTAGTGATTCTGAGGACTTATTACAAGTTGGATCATTGTCAAGCTTTTCCATTTCTAAGCCAAATGTCATCTCCTTATTAGAACAAGGGAAAGAGCCCTAGTTTGGCTGTCAGAGCGCTGGAAGGGAGCCTGGGCCCAAATAGCATATTTTTGGATATTTCTGTCCAATATTAGAGTCTCCAACTTTTAACTCATTTTGATATCAATGCTAAGCAGGTCTCACAAAACAATTTGGGAAGGTGTCCCTTTTTTTCTGTTCTCTAGAGGAGCGTGTGGAAGATTTATTCCATTTCTTCCTAAATTATACTTGGGTCAGAAGATACACTATTTGAAAATGCCAATTTTCTTTCAATTTATCTAAAGATTTAATGGAATCTCAATGTAAAAATCCCAGCAGTGTGTGTGTGTGTGTGTAAACTGAAGCTGACTGTGAAATTTATATAAAAATAAGACCAAGAATATTCAAGTTAATCTTGAAGAACAAAGCTGGAAACTTACATTGCCAGATAGCAGGACTTATTATAAAACTGTAGTAATTAAGACAGTGCATTATTGAGACAAAAAATAGAAAAACTGATCAATATTACAGACAGGAGATCCCACAGCCAGCCTTAAACATACACTTTGTGTCAGCTTGCACTCTGGACAGGATTTCTCGTGTTACTTGCATTGAATACCTATACCTTCTGTTCCCAAGGGGTGTTGGGGAGTCAGGGAGAAGTCACTAATGAATCTTCTTGATGCATTGGCATAGGTGAAAAAGTCAGTTTGCAGAGATACCTGAAAAACCAGGCAAAAAAACCCCCAAGGATGTCCAACTGCAAACAAGAAGAAGAAAACAGTGGAAGGTCTGTAGCTAACTGTTGCCTCTATATACTGTTACAAGTGCCAAACACCTGGCGGTGACTTAGGGCTGCTGTTGGCCGGCAAAGGTAGCAGTCAGGAAGAAGAGCTAGACATGCAGATGGGAAGAAAGAGGAAAGCTAGAACCCACCAGCACCTTGTGTCTTTCCATGGACAAATCTAAGAAGACTTCCAAAGAACATTGGTAACTTCATTTTCTCCTTCCAAATTTTGTGTGAGGTCCTCTATTAGCCAACTGGAATGGAAACCATTCAGAGAGTGAGATTCTGGGAAAAGTGGTTCTTAGCTTAATTGACTAAACACAGAAGAATTCAACATATACAGCTATCTGCTTGCAGTAACACTGAGGTGCAATGCAGAAAGAATGATCTTTTCAATAAATGGTCCTGAATCGATTAGATATCCTTATGGAAAAAGAATAAATCTTGATGCCAAGCTCACACCATAAACAGAATCAATATCAGATGGGTTATAAATCTAAATTTTAAAAGTAAAACAAAATTTTAAAAGCAACGTAGACCAATATTTCCATAGCCTTGAGGGAGGCATAATTTTTTTTACCATTTTAAAGTGTACAATTTATTGGCTTTTAAGCACATTTACAGTGGTGTGCAGCCATCATTGCCACTTAATCCCAGAACATCTGCATCACCCTAAAAGGTACCCCTATAGCCATTCTCCCATTTTCCCCACAGCCCCTAGAAACTACCCATTTGCTTTTGTCTCTGAGTTTAGGCAGAACTTTTTTTAAACAGGATATAAAAGGGCATTAATTACAAAGGGTAAACTTCTGATTAAATTGACTATATTTAAATTAAGAATCACGGTTCATCAAAAACATTAAAATAGCAAAATGGCAAGCCATAGGCTGCATAGAAGCAACATATATGTTAGGAATTCATTTCAAAAGGTTTTAAGAACTCTTGAAAATAAACAAATATGCAAGTTAAGCATATAGCCCAACAGAAAAGAGGGCAAACTTTGTATACAGACACATCACAAAGGAGCATGTCCAAATGGCCAATGTATTAGTTATCTGTGGCTGTATAACAAATTACCCCAAAATTTAACCACATAAAACAACATACATTTATTACATCATGTTTCTGTCACCTATATTTATTATTTGTGTGGGTCAAGAATTTGTGTGCCCAGCTGGGTTTTCTGACTCCGAGTCTCTCACAAGGTTGCAGTCATCTTAAACAAAAGTCAACTAAAGGTGAACCTGCTTCCAAGTTCACTCCAGTGGTTGTTGGCAGCAGTCACTTCCTACTGGGCTGTTGGACTGAAGCCTTGAGTTCCTCAGTTCTTACTCACAAGGCCTTTCCATATGGCAGGAAACAACATAGCTGGCTTCATTAGAGGAAGAAAGCAAAGTGGCAAGAGTGCTAGCAGAACACAGCCTTCACAACCTAGTCTCAAATGTACCATTCTGCCACTTTTTCCATATTCTATAGATTAAAAGCAAGTCACTAGGTCCAGCATACACACATAAGAGAGGGCAGTAGATGACACAAAAGCACGACTATCAGGACAGCTAGAACTCTCAAACACTGCCAATGGAAGTATAAATTGCTATAGCCATCTTGGAAAATATTTTGGGAGTATTTATTAAAGCTGAACATACACAAAAGCTCTGACCCAGCAATTCCACCTGTTTGGAGATGACCGAACACAATGTATTTCATTCAAAGAAATGTACAGAAAAGTTCAAAGCAGCACTGTCCCTGAGAAACAAACCAATTTAAATGTCAATTATTAGTAAGATGCGTAAATAAACTGTGTCATATTTGTACAACGAAAGTCCGTAAAATAATGAGTAAATAAATTACAACTATCACCAACAATATGGATTAATCTATCTAATATAACTTGAGTAAAATAAATTAGAAAATCAAATGAGCATACCATACCATTCCATTTACATAAAGTTCATGTCAAAATAATCTATGGTTTTAAAAGACAAAAGAGGTTACTCTTGAAGCAGTGACTGCCAGGGAATGCAAATGGGCTCAAAAACTTTCTATGACTTTGCATCTCATTCAGAACTCATTGAATCACAAGAGCTTATATGATTTGTACCTAAATCCCCCCCATCGTCTCTTTGTCTTCATTTACTATCCTCCTTGCTAACTATTCCAGGTTCCCTGAACGCTCCAACCACACTTCTGCCTCAAGGCATTGTCTCTTATTGTTGTTATGCCTGCAAACTTATTCTGCCAGATTTTGAAATGTCTTGCATCCTCACCTTTTCCAGGCTTTGTTCAAATGCAACCTGATCAGAGAGGACTTCCCTCATTATTTTATGTAAGATTGTCTTTAACCTACCTCACTTATTGTCATGAAGTTATCAATATCTGGCATATAATACTTTTATTTGTCTAATATCTGTCCTCTCCCACTAGAGTGTAAACTCCATAGGCAGGGATTTGGGGTATTTTTTTTTTTTTTAGTTGCTGTTTCCATAAAGTCTAGAACAGTGCCTTACATGTAGTAGCCTCTAATTAATTGCTAAATAAATAAAGAGATGAGGAAGCCCCATAAGGAGATAGAGAAGGAACACAGAAACTGAGCCAGGATGAGTACAGAGCGGGATCGGGGGAAATCACATACCATGGAGAGGCTACCCATTAGGGTTACTGAAAAGAAAGGAGTTAGTGTTCCATGTTCAATACCTTAAGCCCAAGAGGCAGGGAGAAGGCAATATCCACTTGAGGCAGGTGTTAATATCCCATGAGTCCGCCCTAAGATGAGAACAAGAACCAATATCAACACTTCTAGGGGAGGGCAGTAGTTTTCCTAATAAGAAATGATTCTAAGTCTTGCTTGCATCAGGGAAGTCCTAGACTAGAGAAGATACCACTCAGGCTTCCTGAGTGCTTTTTATGTCAACAGAGATCATTTCCTCTGATAAATGACTAATGGAAGGGTTCATAGACCTCTAAAAAAATAATTTATGTAAATAGAAAGCATTGAAATCATCTATACAATCAGACTTTGAAGGAGTTTGTAGTACAACATACAAATTGTTTAACTGATTTTTGTAGCCATTAGGGTAAGACTGCTGTTTGCTCCTAACTTCTGTTAAGATTATTGCTTTGGTAGATGAATTTATCTAATGAAAATTAATGGTAGCTTTTAATCAGCTGGCACTGTATTGGTCACAAATAGAAACAATACTATGACAAACATTAGCAATGAACACTTAGTTATAATTCTTTTTATTCCCTCTTTCTGTTTAAGTCATGACTCACAGATTTATCTAATTCACATAAACAGCTCATATGCCCACATTAGCAGTCTTCCTTTATATTTCCATTATTTACACTCTAAGTGTTTCATATTCCTCATTGTCTCTATGGATTAATGACCATTTACAGTACTAAGTTTAAATATGTTTTGTCTTGAATTTTCAACTCCTAAAAATAGACTGTGAACCCAATGTAATAGAAGTCAATATTTAAATGCATACATCTTGTAATAACAAGATTCCATTCAGTTTGGTTATTAGCACTTTACGATAGCATCTGTCTTCTAATTGCATTTTTAATGGTAGTTGGTGATGCATTTCATCATCTAGGAGAACCAAAGAGATGGTGTAAATAGATATGTCATAAACAGAACACATCAACATATTGGCTAACTATAAATATCCCCATATAATCAGAAGGAGATGGCACTTCAAATCTGACCTTCAAACTTCTTTGCAGGAAATCAGAATGTGTATCTAGGTGTGGCAGAGAAAGTTATGCATTTTCTGCATCACTGTAAATGATAATCTGAGAGCTTAAATGTATTCGAGAAATGCCTAAACGCATATTAATTTAATATAGCCTTGTATTTATAAATCAAGAAAGATAGCGTGAAATAAAAGATTCTTTACTTGCTAATATGTTAAATTCAAACAAACCCACATATGATGAATTAATTATGTAAAAATAGGGTGAATAACCACCATTTGGAAAAAGAAATGGTGAAGGAGCTTATATATGTAAGCAATATATATTGCATGGAAAAAATATTGACTTTGTTTCTTTTCCTGTTTCAAATTATTAAACTTCTAAGACTACTAAAGGAAAATAACAAGAATATACAAACTCAATTGGATCTTTTATTAATAAATCAATTTCAATTTTTGGCCAGCAATTGCCCAAAATAACAAAACCCTCTTCTTCATAAAATCAACATAATGTTCTCTTCTTGAAAAATCCATGTCTTTTTTCAAAACAAACAAACTGTTGGTATTTCCAAATGGACATACCAAACTGTTGGACATGGACAAACTTCTGGTATTTCCAATTTCTTTTTATACTTTATACACTCATTCACTACTGATTTTATTAAGAATCTAATATGTACTTCATCTTAGATTTTTTTCCTTTTGCCTTCCATGTTCCTGCTGTCCATCATGCTACACAGGAACTGCCCAAAGATCCTTCCCTTAAGCCCCCTTTCTAGCTTTTTCTTGATGCATTCTCAGTTTTAAAATTGCTATTTTATTTCCTCTGTTCCATCTCACTATCAAAGACTCACCTTTGCCTTCAGTATTCTAGCTGAGGAAATGCAGGCTAAAAATCTACTTATGGTAATGTGCATTAAAGCAAGAATGAATAAACTACTGGATCCCAATCATTCCCTATGTACCTTCTGTGTAAAAGCCATTAGGAGTTAAACACTCTGGAATTTGGTGGGCTTGCCCAAAAAATGATAGTGAAGATGGGCAGGGTGATAGAAGTTTGAATAGATGCTGTCCTCTAACACAAAAAAATAATACGATCACCTCACACCAGTGAGGATGTCCATTATGAAAAATTTTTCAAATAATAAATTCTCGAGAGGGTGTAGAGAAAAAGGAACCCTCCTATATTGGGTGGGAATGTAAATTAGTACAGCCACTATGGAGAACAGAATGGAAGTTCCTTAAAAAACTAAAAATAGAGTTGCCATATGATCCAGCAACCCCACTCCTGGGCATATAGCTGGACAAAACTCAGATGTGAAAAGATATATGCACACCAGCATTTACAACAACCAAGACATGGAAGCAACCTAAATGTCCATCAAGAGGTGAATGAATAAAGAGGGTGTGCAATAGAATATTACTCAGACGTTAAAAACGGCTGAGTAATGAAATAATGCCATTTGCAACAACATGGAAGGACCTGGAGATTATCATACTAAGCATAGTAATACCAAGAGAGAAAGACAAACATCATATGATATCACTTATATATGGAATCTAAAAAAAATAACAATACAAATGAACTTATATGCAAAACAGAAAGACATATACATAGAAAACAAACCTATGGTTACCAGAGGGGGTAGGAGGGAGGCATAAATCAGGAGTTTGGGATTAATATGTACACATTACTACATATAAAATAGGAGTTCCTGTCGTGGCTCAGTGGTTAACGAATATGACTAGGAAACAAGAGGCTGTAGGTTCAATCCCTGGCCTTGCTCAGTGGGTTAAGGATCCAGCATTGCCATGAGCTGTGGTGTAGGTTGCAGACGTGGCTCGGATCTGGCATTGCTGTGGCTCTGGCATAGGTTGGTGGCTACAGCTCCGACTAGACCCCTAGCCTGGGAACCTCTATATGCCGCAGTGCAGCCCTAGAAAAGACAACAAAAAAAACAGATAACCAACAAGGACCTACTTTATAGCACATGGAACTATGGTCAATATTTTTTAATAAAATATAAGGGAAAAGAATCTGAAAAAAAAGATACGTATGTGTGTAACTGAATCACTCTACTGTACAGCTGAAACTAACACAACATTGTAAACCAACTATATTTCAATCATTAATTAATTAAAAATAAAAAAATAAAATCCTCTGATGTGGGTATGTTCCCCCACTTCTGGTCGTTGGTTGAAGGTGGCTTCTGGGACCAGGTTCTCTCTTTGGAGGCCTAGTCTGCTCCTACAACCAGAAAAAAGCCCCATGATAGAGTCTCAGGTGTTAACAATGATAAGCCTTCAGTGGATAGAGCTTTGGGCTGTGAGAGGGAGGAAACAAACATCAACTGCTACATAAAGGAAGACGGGTAAGAATGGGACCTCATCGCCCCATTATCTTCTCCCAAACGTGAGTCTTCACAAGTAGGAATGAGTCAATAAACCTGATACATCATCAGTTTGATTCAAACACATTACCATCCATTTCACCCAAAAATATTTACCGAGGTCTCTGTGCAAACCTCTGGGTGAAAGAACATAAAATAGTAGAGCAATATTACAGGACTTCTAGAAACTTATTAGTAAGATAAAGTGATAAAGACAATTACAAAAGAATAAATGAGTTAATAGCAGCATGAGAGAATATGTATTACATAGTCCAGGTATACTAATTCATAGACATTTTTAGCAGCAATGTATCTTAGTTCTCCTTCAGTCTTGGTCCGTGACTGAATCATAGAGGTGAAGTGGGTTGTCCAAAGTTGCATGACTGAAAACTGGCACCAAAACTCCTGATATTAACAATAAGTATTGGAAGTAATTAAAGAAAGTAATTTGGTCAATATAAAGCCAAGACAGGAAAAGAGGTCATTCTTTCTCTTTAAATATAGTCACCATTTTATAACATCCAGAATCAATGGCAGTGGGTGGGTGTGTCTTCACCCTGTGAAAACAATCTTCAATAGAGTAAAAAGAGCCCCGTGTTTTGCTACTGTCAGGTTTGATAAGGACAAGCAGCAGGAAAACTTAAGCTTGTTTTGAACATGCCATGATCTATTTTACAAGTCAGAAAAACCAGTCATCATGTAATGGTTCTGAAACTATCTGCCTCTACTCTTTCTTCTTCATTACATGAATTAGGGAAATTCTCACATATTAGTATTTGCGAAGTAAAGAGTAAAAGAATCAGGTGAGTCCTCAGTTTTGAAATGCACGATCTTACGATAAATATTATAATCTTATTCAAAGTTTCGTAGAAGAAAATAGCCAATTCTTAGAAAGATAAAGAGATCTGTGAGGTCATGTTATGAGGACACCACTAAAATATAAAGTCATTTTCCTTCGTGTCCAAAGGGGAAACTGGGGTGGGGGGGGACGACCATAAAAACAAAGTAACTTCTCAGGTAAGCAGATGAAAATTGCCTTCACTGTCACAATATTGTTGATTTTGTCACAGGTGAAATTCCCAAGTATATAAACACCACTTCAGAGCCACTAACGTTACCCCTTTGAACATCTCCAAGAAAGACGAAAAACAATAACTGGTGTGTAAGAATGGTCGAGTGATTTCTTCTGAAGGACCAACAGAAACCAAAGAGATATTCCTTCTCTAAGAAATGTTCCAAGCTCATACATTATCAGCATGGAGAATAGTGGCAGGCAGATGTTAGAGAAATGAATAGAGGATGAAGTCGCAAAACACTCAGAAGAGTGTGAAGTGATAAAAAACAGGAGGTGATAAAAACTACCCAGGATGCTTTCCTACAGAGTAGATCTTTTCAAGTACATGGGGTAGAATAATCATCAATGATGATAATTACTTCAGTAAAGCAAATCACTGGGTATTACAAATCCCAAGTGAGTTCGAAATTTGTGCATTATAAAGTCTTATGTACAGAAATCCAGTGGAGATGGAGTGAGGTGAGGGGCTGGGGAAGGAGGAAGTCTAGTTAGGAATAAGTGACCAAGGGCCTTCTTGAAAAGAATTTGCATTCCTGTAATTCATCCAAGTGCTTGCTTTATAGCTAGTAGTCAATACATATTTGCTACAGAAAACAAGAAAGAAAGGAGAAATTTGCTTTCCAGACAGAATCTAAACTGATGAAATAATCAAGAGAAGACTGTACGGAATATAGGAATGAGGAAGAACTGATCCACTAATATCGATGAAATTCTGTATTAGAGTCAGGAATGTTTAGAAGAGAAATTTGCTTGAGGAAGTGTTGGAAACAGGAGTAGTTATCTAAATTTAGAATTATATAAGCACTGAGATGGACAAAATTAAGTTTTGCTTTTGTAGGGCACAAGAGGGAAATTACTTTATGAACTTTCGCTTGGGAATTTCCTTTTTTAATTATACAAAGAAATTATACACTGTGAAGTTCAAGGAGTCTCTCAAAGCTTTAGCCACATCTCAATTAAACAGCACTGGGAGTTGCATAAGGAACCCAGCTAGAAATGAAGACAAGCATGTAAAAGCAACTTTGATCAAGTTAAGACTTGTTTTCAAAGGAGAATTTTAAAAAATAAAGAAATGGAAAAAAAGGATTCTTGTTTTTTCCTGCTTTCGCGACTTAACTTGAATCTTATGCCCAGCTCATTAATTATGCAGGACCCTCATTAGATGAGTGAACTACTGCAGCTATGAGTTTTTGTCTGCCCAGCACATTTCCCATCTTTCTACAACTGGGAAAAATGTGCCCTCTTTTTTTCGGGAACCATGTAGACAACAATCCCTTCTACTTTTCCAGTCAAGGTAGAGGCATTTTGCAACAGTACTGCCTTGCAACATACTCTATTCCCCTTGCCAGGAAGAGGCATACGGTCTGAACAAGGTCTGTAAGAATCAGAAACTTGGGGGAATTCACCTGACAGAAAGAGTGTTCAATCAACACTGGTTAAAAGGGTATCAGACAACTCAATGAATATGTTAGTGGGAATAAGCCAGACCTGCTTCTTTAGAGTCATGATGTTAGGAGAGCATCACCCTGGCCTGCCCCTGCCTTTAGTAACTTCCTGGAAGGAGATTATCATCAGTAGATGATAATGATGTTGAGATTAAAGGAAAGCAGAGACGAGGATAACCACGAGATGAATAACGAGAGAGAAATATTCATGAAACCCTCCTGGAATTTCAAGTTTTGTGACTAATAAGTTTCCTCTTCGGTGAAGTTGGTCCAAGTTTCTAGTACTTGCCCCAGGAACCTCATGATAAATACCACAATATTCTGTAGGGCTTTAACAGATCCCCAGAGTACTAGCAGAAGCGGGGTGATCAAACAAAAAATCATTATAGATTTAAATAAAACGTATTTCATTATAGATGTAAATAAAATTCAAAATTGCTGTTGGAATAAGCAGAAAATTTTGCTCATGGTGCACTTTCAATTCACAATTGCTTTCACATTAAGCCTAATAATATTACTTTAGGGAAAAAAATAGATAATATTAAGTTCATATATACTGCATATCCTGCATAATGTAGAAAACTCTAAAAGGCTAGATGTTTACTATTTTATTTTCATGATTTAGGACTTCCATATTGTATTAGAAACATCTACAACTTACTAGCAACTGTCTCCTGCATTTCCTGTTTTCTTATGGCTTTGGAAGGCTATTTTAAATTTACCATCTAACTGATGAGTTTCATCTTATGGACATTAGGTTCCAGAATCATAAGTTCAGATTCCCACAAGACAGCAAAAGAGGCTTGACTCCATGGTAAGCTTAAAGAGTGTCTTAAACTGTAATTCTGGGGAAGCTATTCGCCTCAGCAGCCTTCGAGCACCAAGCCCCAACTGTAAATTATTCCTCAAAGTGCAGAAGATGGGTAGGAAGAAGATACCTTCATCCTAATTAAACACTCATCTGATAAATATTTACGGAATTCACCGTGATAGAAGTATTGGTCTCAGTTCTAGAGATAAAACCATGAAGAAGGCAGAAAGAACGCTGATACTGTAACTGGAGACAGACATAATAAACAAGTGAATGAGATCATTTCAGGCAGAGAAAACAAAATATGCACCAAATTTTAAAGGCACTATATTAGACAATGGCCAGGTAGGGAAATCCACTCTGGGAAGATGAGGAAAAGCAGGGAGACAAGCATTCCGAGCAGAGGGAACTGATGTGCACATGCTCTACCAGGCAGTGTGTTTTCGATTTCGGAAGAATGGATGGATAACCTACATGTCTGGAGGGTGGGGAGTAGGGGGGAGAGTGGTAGGTGATGGGGTCCCAGAGCTCCGTGGACACTGGTAAGTTTGAGGAGCCACCAAGGAGTTTCAGGCAAGGAGTATCATGAGCTAATGTTCCTTTCAGATAGGTCACAGGTTAGATCGAGAGGCTGGACTAGGGGGAAAGATTGGAATGAAAATGCTGGTAAGAAGCTATTTTGAGAGTCCCAGGTAGACAGGATGGTAGCTTGGGCTAAAAGGTTAAAATGAAGTCACGTGGAAGACCACAGGACCCTGTGGGAAGTAAAAACTATAGGATTTATCAGAGGCAGGTAAAGAAAAAAAGAGACACCATGGAATCTCATAACTACATCTGATAATCAACTTTAAGAATGTGACTCCAGGAGTTCCCATCATGGCTCAGTGGTTAACGAATCCGACTAGGAACCATGAGGTTGCAGGTTCGATCCCTGGCCTTGCTCAGTGGGTTAAGGATTCGGTGTTGCTGTGAGCTGTGGTGTAGGTTGCAGATGCGGCTCGGATCCCGTGTTGTTGTGGCTCTGGTGTAGACCAGCAGCTACAGCTCCGATTGGACCCCTAGCCTGGGAACCTCCATATGCCAAGAGAGTGGCCCAAGAAAATGGCAAAAAGACAAAAAAAAAAAAAAAAAAAAGAAAGAATGTGACTCCAGGTAATATGGTATACTTACCAAAGCTCCAAGGTAAACTAAATTGTTAAATTCACTCTCATTTTCAGACTCTTAAGGTCATAAAGTAAAAACGACTAAGTCAAAAAAATTGAGTGTAATTTACGATGTGATCAAACTTCCTTTGCAAGAAAAATTATCACCATTAAACGGACTATTAGGGACAACCTAAATGTCCAGCAACTGACCAATGAATGGATTAAGAAGATGTGGTACATACACATGATGGAATACGACTCGGCATAAAAAACAACAAAGTGATGCCATTTGCAGCAACATGGAGGGAACTGAAGACTCTTATAGTAAGAGAAGTCAGAAAGAGAAAGACAAATACCATATGATACCATATATCTGGAATCTAGTATATGGCACAAGTTAACTTATCTACAGAAAAGAAGCAGACTCATGGACACGCAGAACAGACTTGTGGTTGCCAAGTGGGAGGTGGAGGGAGTGGGATAAACTGGGAATTTGGAGTTAATAATGCAAACTATTGCATCTGGGATGGATAAGCAAGGAGATCCTACTGTATAGCACAGGGAACTAGATCTAACCACTTGTGATGGAACATGATGAAGGATAATGTGAAGAAAAGAATGTATAACTGGGTCACTTTATAGCAGAAATATAGCAGCAATTGACAGAGCATTGTAAATCAACTATAATTAAAAAAACTTTAAAAAAAAGGACTATTGGGGAGAAGCTGACAATGAGAGTTTGAACGGTTAGGTCTTTAAGTTGACAATCTTACACCATCTTACTCAGAAATCGCCTTATGAACGCTAGACCCCCTCACTGTCTCACTTAATATGATCTTTAATTATTACCTTCCGTTTTCATGTATAGGATTTATATCTTATTACATTGAAAGCTTATGCTCCTTTATATCCTTTCTATAATTTAACACACTTTTCCCTCACAGTAATGGCTCAGTAAATACTTTTCAGTAAAGACACCATTTCCTCTCGGAGAAATGTCTCCCTTATCTCCACTTTTTCATAGTTTACTCACTCTTCAGGTACAATTCATCAGCAACGCCACCGTCCCCTCAGTTCTCCCAGAGGACTCGCCAGTTTCACTGATCCATTCTTGACTCTTTGGTTAGCACTGTATTTCTGGGCTACTGTGGCAAGGCAGTCGGTCCCTCCATCACTAATATTCATGGCCCACATTCTAAAAGTGAACGTCTCAACTGACAAAGAGAATCTTAATGTTTTACTCCCCTTGGCAAACACTGAAATCCCTTCATAGATGGTGAATAGTTTATTCTCCTGTGAAAATTCTATAACCCTTGAGAAGATCCTTAATGTTTTACTAGACAACAATTGTGACCAGGATACTTTTCACTGTATCCACACTGTAACTTTCTAAACTGCCATGTTTCAAATTTGGAATTTCTTTCTTTCTTTTTTTTTTTTTTTTTGCCTTTTATTTTAATGATTTTTTTTTCTATTGTAGCTGGTTTACAGTGTTCTACCAGCCTTTGCTGTAGAGTGGAAAATTGATAGATCAAATTTGGAATTTTTTTTTTTTCAAATAGCCTAAAGCTCACTAAGAAAGGACAGACTCCACCTTCCTTTTGCTACTGACCATTCACCATATCTTCTCTCTCCCTACCCAAGTGCATGAGGCACCGCCTGTCCTGCAGACCACAAGAAAAATCTGAAGAGGCTTACATAAGTAGAAAAGGAAGCCTCTAATTTTTAAGAAGCAGTATGTGGCCTCCCTGAGAGCTGAGTTGCTGGGTTCTCTCCTCCTTCCTTCTTACAGCACATTCCCATCAACAGCACAATCTTTTAAAACTGTGTGCTGTTTTTCACAGTACCTCATCTTCTCTACCAAACTATAAGCTCCTATTCCAGTGCTAATAACCACCAAAACGGTGTTTGGAAAATATTTGTTTAATAAAGTATTGTATACACTTAATTAGCAAACAAATCAATGAATAAACAAATGCTTTGATGGCTAATATTTGACTTTAAGGGCAGTCTCATTTGGGCCAAAATTTTTTTTTTAACTTTCAATACAATAAGATTTGCATTAGAAAGCTTCCTTTGTAAAAACACTCCAAGGCAACTGTGCAAAGTCACTTTGAAGGTAAATGCCAACAAATATTAATAAGATAAGCCATGGGAAATAAGCTTGTAGTCTATCCCAGATTAAAAAAAGAGAGGGAGAGCATTTTTCCCCTAAAGTATGAACACACAGAGGAATGTAAAGGCTCCTTCTAGATGCCAGACAGAGGTATGTGGACAGCAAAGCTGATTAGGAAAAGCAGAGTGAGGTAAGATTAAATGGGCGGAATCCCTCCCTCATATAGTGAACGAAAAACTTAGAAGATACTGCTGTTTTTCTCATTAAATTTTCTTCCCAGAATATACTTATATCCACATCTGATCTAAGGGAGAAACAAATTTAAAGTTATATTTTAGCAATTCTTCAATCATACTGTAACTTTTTAAAATAACTATAGCAGTCCAGGATTTCTCCTCAATGGTCTAGGAAGACTGCTCATATTCTGAACAAAGAAGAAAAGGAAGGGGTGTCCTGGCTTGAAGAAAGAGCCAATTAGTCACTAACCATGAGCCGAATGTCCTAGCTCCTCCCCACAGCATCTTCTTGATATGCACAGGGAGTCATCAACCGCTCTAGGAGAGATCAAGCATCATAAACAATGTGTGACAGTAAGAGAAGCACTGGATTAAGTGTCAAAAGAGCTGGATTCTAACTCTGCAACTTATTAGCCTATTGACCTCAACCAAATATTCACTTCTCTGAGCCTTATGTTACTTACCTGGAGTGAAAATACCACTGACATCAGTCTTGTATGCCTATATGTGAGATATAGTGCAGTAAGTTCCAGCCTAGACAGTGTATTAAGATAAGCCCTCTGCCATCCTAAACTCTCTCCCATATACTTAGGTAAACGTTGATGTTATATAAATGAAAGAGTCTTACTTGTAAAATTATTAGCTTTAAATTTCAAGAAACATAAGTTGGTGACTAATTAATAACATGGTATAATTCATATGATATATTTTCCTTGAACATATCCAGTATAGCCCTTCACCTGTCAGAGTGTTCCAATAAAGAATGGACCAAGTACTGGCACATAAACAGAAATATAGGTCAGTGGAATTGGATAGAAAGCCCAGAGATAAACCCACAAACTTATGATCAACGAATCTATGACAAAGGAGGCAAGAATGTACAATGTAGAAAACAGTCTCTTCAATTAGTGGTGCTGGGAAAAACGGACAGCTACATGTAAAAGAATGAAGTTACAACACTCTCTAACACCATACACAAAAATAAACTCAAAATGGATGAAAGACCTAAACATAAGGCCAGATACTACAAAACTCCTAGAGGAAAACATAGGCAGAGCACTCTTTGACATAAATTGAAGCAACAGCTTTTGGAATCCACCTCCTAGGCTAATGAAAATAAAAATAAACAAATGGGGCTTAATTATACATAAAAGCCTTTGCACAGCAAAAGAAACCATAAAAAAAAAAAATGAAACGATCATTCACAGAATGGGAGAACATATTTGCAAATATAGTGACTGACAAGGGATTAATCTCCAAAATATACAAACATCTCATGCCGCTTTATATCAAAAAACAAACAACCCAATCAAAAATGGGCAGAAGATCTAAATAGATATTTCTCCAAAGAAGACAGACAGATGGCCAATAGGCATATGAAAAGATGCTCAACATCACTAACTATTAGAGCAATGCACATCAAAACTAGAATGAGGTATTACCTCTCGCCAGTCAGAATGGCTATCATCAAAATATCTACACACAATACATGTTGGAGAGGGTGTGGAGAAAAAAGAACCCTCTTGCACTGTTGGTGGGAATGTAAATTGGTAAAACCACTATGCAGAACAGTATGGGGTTTCTTAAAAAACTAAAAATAGGAGTTCCCGTCGGGGCACAGTGGTTAATGAATCTGACTGGGAACCATGAGGTTGCGGGTTCAGTCCCTGCCCTTGCTCAGAAGGTTAATGATCCGGCGTTGCCGTGAGCTGTGGTGTAGGTTGCAGATGCAGCTCGGATCCCGCATTGCTGTGGCTCTGGTGTTGGCCAGTGGCTACAGCTCCAATTCGACCCCTAGCCTGGGAACCTCCATGTGCCGCGGGAGCGGCCCTAGAAATGGCAAAAAGACAAAAAAAAAAAAAAAAAAAACCAAAAAACTAAAAATAGAACTCTATAGGATCCAGCCATCCGACTCCTGGGCCTATATCCAGAGAAAACCATAATTCGAAAAGATACATGCACCCCAATGTCCATTGCAGAGTTATTTACAATAACCAAGACATAGAATCAAACTAAATGTCAATGGACAGAATTATGGATAAAGAAGATGTGGTACGTATATACAATGGAAAAGTACTACTCAAAAAAAAAAAAAAAAAAAAAGCACAAAGTAATGCCATTTGCAGCAACATGGATGGACCTAGAGATGATCATACTAAGTGAAGTAAATCATACAGAGAAAGGCAAGTATCATCGGATACCACTTACATATGGAATCTAATAAAAATTATATAAAATATCTTATTTACAAACAAACTCACTGATTTCAAAATCAAACTTACCGTCGCTAAAGGGGAAACATGGTGGGGAGGATTCACTTGGGAGTCTGGGATGGGCATATACATACTGCTGTATATAAAATACTACTATACGTACATGTAATTTTATTAAAAATAAAAATATATTTACATGGTATATAATATATATGAATATATACTATATATAGATGACATAGGAACTTACTGTATATAGCACAGGAAAATCTACTCAATATTCTGTAATAACCTATTTGGGAAAAGTATGTGAAAAAGAATGGATATGTGTATATGTACAACGAATTCACTTGGCTGCACACCTGAAACTAAGGCAACATTGTAAGCAACTATACTCCAATCAAGTTTAAAATACAGAAAATGGACAAAGTGAACCTGTGAACCACCCTAAAGGAGAGACAACTGCGCATTAGGCCAGAAAGAAAACGTTCCAATCAATTTGAGAAAGAATAGCAAAAATCAAGCTGAGATATTCTGTCCTAAAGGGCTCCTCCAAGCTGATAGCATTTGGGGTGGTGTTTGTGTAATACTGAGGATTAGTGATGTCAGCAGTGCTACTGGCACCTGGCCACTAGGGGGGGCCAGCAAAGTCCTGATCTGTAAAAGGAAAAGGCTTGTTGCAAAATCAACTCTGGACTTATTGAAGAAAAGGAATTATTTTAATTTTTTAAGGCCAGAGGAATCCTTACCATCAAATTATTCCTCTGAGATGTAGAGAGACAACATGGTGGGTCTACCTCTCAGAAAGAAAAATGAAATAAAACACTAATTCAAGAATTAAAAATGAGATATTCTGAGCATAACTACTTAAAGTATATAGATAGCACCCCAGTCTGAGGTCTTCAGGTAATGCACACATGATTTTATTTTTAAATGTATATTCTGTAATTATTTTACTTCCACATGTAGCAGACATGGGCCAGCAAATTTGAATATGCTTTTGCTTTCGTGCCAAGTGGAAGGACCTGACCACTTGCAGCACATGTGCAAGACATAGTGGTACTGCTAAACTGCTTACTTTTCTTTTTCTCTAAGATTGTATGTGTGTGTGCATATATGTATATACATATATATTTGTGTTTATGTATATATGTGTACACACTATTTATAAACAATATAGAAGTAGTATTTGTAACTATTAGATACATGCAAAAGTAAATAATATCTATATAAATTTCAAGCATACTAATAGAAAAAATAAATAAATTCAGCACCAATTAGAAAACATACCTGCTGACTTCTCCCCAAACCCAGCTGCCTGCTTCTACCCATACTGATTCACTACTGTGAACCTTGTGTTTATCGCTTCCAATGCTTCTCAAAAATTGTCATCACACAATTGTGTGAACTTAGTATATATTTTAGATTTCTTGTTTTGGAGTTTTGTTAAAGTCATATCATCCCGTATGTTGCTTTTTGTGATTTTTCTTCTTACTAAAATATGTTTCTATGATTCATCCATTTTTTTTCCATGTAGGTGTCATTCATTCTCACTGCTAAAAAGTACTCCACGGTGGAGGACACCATGCTGCATTTAACTGCTATCTTCTCATTGGACATTTAGGGTGTTTCTACTTTTTGCTCTTATGATCAATTAACAATACTGCCATGAGTATTCTTGCTTGTGCGTCTTAGGACAGAGAGGCACATACCTAGGAGGAGAGTTTCTGGATCATAATTTGTGCATATCTTCAACTTTTAAGAAAATACGAAATTATTTCCAAATTTGTGGTTTTACTCTGTACTCCCACTAACAATGGCTGAGAGTGCTCATCCCTCCACATCTTTACCAACATTGGCACTGTCAGATTTCTATTTTTTTCCTGAAGTCTTTCTAGTTTGCCTTTTACTTCTCATTACATTTTCTCTTTCATCCTGATGTATAAAAACGCAATCGTGTTGTGAACTCAAGTGTGGCTCTTGTCATCAGCCTCTACAAGGAGTGAGTCATGAGCCACAGCAGCTGCCTACCCGCAGCCCCCCCTGAGCAGAGCGCAGGGTGGAGACCAGGAGTGAGGCACGCTGTGCTCTGGGAAAACTGGAAGAACAGGTCTTCAGAGAGTCAGCTATTTTCAGGAGAAGAGTTTAGGAGCCCAGTTCTTGCATCTCCTCTTACCTAGAAAAACACCGAAATCCTTCATGGTGGTATCTGCTCCTGGTGACTAATAGTAACCTTCAGAAGACCAGCAGCAAACTTCGTGAAATGTGTGCATGGCTGCAGGCACCTCGCCCTTCACCTTTATCACTTATATCTTGCTATCTCCCCTTTCCTCTTCGGGGCGGTATTTCAGATAGTTCTGAAACACTGGGCTGTAGTTAGTGGACAAAAGATGTCACCGTCAGTCACTCCCAAGGGTGAGCTGGTGAGCCCTCAGGGAACTCAGGAAAGAAACAAAGGACTGGCCTGCGGCTGAGGTGCATGTTGCATCAAAGGAGTGATTCCAGGAAGCCCAGACCTTTACATCTTCCCATAGAAACTTGGTCTCCATAAATCTTTTTCTGTAAATCTTCTGTTCCCGTTACCTTCCCTTTGTTGCAAAAACTCATATATCCTAGCTTTCCCGCTCACCTCCTTGGAGTGGTTTTTCAGGGCTACCTGAGATGCTGCCTCCGGGGCTTAAGTCCTAATTTCAGGCCACATAAAACTTAACTCTCAGCTTTCAGGTTGTGCAATTTTTTAAGTCAACGGTGTTTTTAAAATGGATCTCATATCTAGCCACCTGGCTAAACTCTTTTATTAATCCTAATACTTTATGTAGACAATCATATCATCTCTATAATTATTGTGCATGTTCCTTTCTATAGTAGGCTGACTAATGGTCCCCCAAAGATGTCAACATCCAAAGTCCAAGAACGTGTTAATATGTTACCTTACATTGTAAGAGGGACTCTGCAGATGTGATTAAGTGAAAGAGTGTCATTCTAGGTGTATAAATATCCATCATTATTAATAACAATATGTTATGAAGAAGTGGGAGTCGACGGTCATTGATACCACAATCAGTACAATTGGGAAAATTTCCATCAAAATATAGCCATTTTCACTTGGTTTATAACGTATGTTTGGTATGTAAACCTGATCATTTTTCCCTTGAATACAGAGCTTAAATTAATATTAAATATTGGTTCACATACAGGAAAAACGTTATAAGTTCACTTTTGCACTTTTCAGGACTTTTTTTTTAACACCATAATTCTTATCATCTTCCTGAGGGAAAGCATTGTATATTGGCTTTTTTCCATCACTGATACATATACATTGAATCTATTGATTCACTCCAATAAGAACTGAATAATGAATGAATTGTAAATGTTAATGTACAAAAGTTTTCTGAGAAAACAGTGAAACTAAAAGAAATGGGCAGTCGTAGTGCCTACCTCCTCAGCAAAGACTAAATAATCATAAAACTATCCACTTGAACTATAAGAAAGCGCACCCTAAAAAGACTATTTGTTCTCCCTAAGATATGGGTAGATTTTGTTAAATAGTTTCAGATTTTTTGAAATACTCTTTGCCTTTCCTAGTCTAGTCCTGTGTGATAAAAACTGACTTATTGGGTTTCCATGGCAGTTAGTTTAATTCATATATATTTTGGAGACTTGGACCCAAGGTACCCAATAAGATTTCTTGCCTCAGGTTCAGGAATCTGCTTACCACAGCTCCCAATCCATTACTTGCTTTTCTCATAAGTTTCATCTTCTTTCTGCTGATGTATTCCTGAAGAGCCAGCTCTTCCGTAAAGGAAAACATCAACACAAAGAAAATGTGTTTCCCTCAGCGAGTAATTTTATGTACACTGATCAAGTACTGCTTTAACCTTGTCACTCGAAGCTAGCCCCCTCCCACACCAACTTGTACATCTGATGCATAAAGTCAAAGTTGAGGGAGGGACACATACAGCTTTCCCTTTTAAAGATACCACTTACTCCTTGCTCAGGATTGAATGTAGACCCATCAGTGGGAAGCGTAAAGAAATCTTTCCATTGAGAGTTCCCAGTGTGGCTCAGCAGGTTAAGAATCCAACTAGTATCTATGAGGATGTGAGTTTGATTCCTGGCCTTGCTCAGTGGGTTAAGGATCTGACGTTGCTGCAAGCTGTGGTGTAGGTCACAGAGGCGGCTGGGTCCAGCATTTCTGTGGCTGTGGTGTAGGCCAGTACCTGCAGCTCTACTGTGACCCCTAGCCTGGGAAATTCCACATGCCACAGGTGCAGCCCTTAAAAAAAAAAAAAAAAAAAATGAAATCTTTCCATTAACCTGATGACCTGACATAGATTAATGAAAACTCTCCCCAGTTTGAACATTCTCCTAGGATCTGCTGGCTCAATCTGTCTTTTGAGGCCTCAAATCTGGTGACCTAAGCAAAAAGTGGAAAACAGGGGATAAAGATGTGACTGCCTATACTGAGCTCTGATGTGGGCCTTAGGAAAGAGGAAGAAGAAGAACAAATAATACCTGATGGTGCTTTATAATCTATTATGAGATAAACATTTAGAACATTTCATGTACTTTCTAATTCATGTGATTCTCGTAACATCTCTATGAGTTAGGTGCCAATAAAAAAAAAAAATGAGTTACATAGAGATGAGGACCAAAATCATGAAACTATCAACTACGCTGCCTCTTAAAAGTTTGTAACCTATATGAGAAAAGAATCTGTAAAGGAACGGATATACGTATATGTATCATTGATTTACTTTGCTGTGTACCTGTAATTAACACAGTTTCCTAAGTCAATTATATTCCAATTTCTTAAAAAAAGAAAAAGTTCGTGAAGTCTCCTTATTATCCAGTCAGCTCACCAGGACAGGAGTCAAGAGAGAGATGTAGTGTAGAAGCCTATGTGGAGGTTGACAACCAACCCTTAATCCTGGTGGTGGTAGTTAAGAATCTGGATAAAGCCCAAATCCAATGGAGGAGACAGCACTCTATATAGTTCCATATGCAGAGTGGTGAACTATACTCTCAGAGGAATATAAGAGAGATATAATACATTGTTTCTACCCTCCAAAGTTTCACATTCTGAAAGTAAATTTAGATATTTACATAAACCATTTTAGTAATTCAACCCAGTATGTCTTTATTCCACTCCCTTCACCAAACATTTGCTTCAGCTTACTTTGTTTTACAAACTGACACAATCAGGATCTGAATCCAAGAAGAAGAAAGATGAAGAATGGGATCTGTTGGAAGGATCTCAAGGGTAGAGTGGGAAAAAGCAGGCTTGTCAATCAGCAATTAAAATTTCAAGGCAGTCAGTGCATTTAGGCAGTGGGTGCCCAAGAAGATGTGGCTGGCATTTCCTAAAAGACCAAGAAACGCTTGCCAGGGAAGGTAATGCTTAAGCTAAATCTTAAAAGACATATTTTCAGTCTATCTATGAAAGAAACATTTCTCATTTGAAAGCATTAATTTTCATTCCCAAATAAAACCACTGAATGTATGTGGCATTTCCTTGGGACATCACAGATATGCCAACCTGAAAGTGTAGCCCCTTCATGACACAATTTAACTTTACATTTTGCAAATCAGTCCAACTTAGAGCATGGCATTTGGAAAATCAATGGAATGAAAGGCCAGCTGCCAGGGCAATGGACACATGTATCATCACATCAGTACCTTTCTGCTGACTAATACAAAATCTAAGTCAATTACTAGATCAGATAAATGCCATTCATAAAGAGATTTCACAAATTTAATCCACTGTAATACCCTATTTCTACACATTTATAGACTCTAAGGATTTGGAAGTATATTGTGGGTTCTTGTCAATAGTCGGAAATAAGATCAAGATCCAATATTTTGACATATTCCTTAGTAGTGCTCCACTCAGAGGCCCTCATTCTTCCAACACATCTTTACTGAACACCCACTTGGTGCCAGTACTGTCCTGGCCATAGACAGTACAGCAGTTCACAAGGCCATTAAGAATCAAGTCTCACACATGTACCCGCATGTTCATTGCAGCACTATTCACAATAGCCAGGACATGGAAACAATCCAAATGTCCATCGACAGATGATTGGATTCGGAAGAGGTGGTATATATACATAATGGAATACTACTCAGCCATAAAAAAGGATGACATAATGCCATTTGCAGCAACATGGATGGAACTAGAGAATCTCATCCTGAGTGAAATGAGCCAGAAAGACAAAGACAAATACCATATGATATCACTTATAACTGGAATCTAATATCCAGCACAAATGAACATCTCCTCAGAAAAGAAAAACATGGACTTGGAGAAGAGACTTGTGGTTGCCTGATGGGAGGGGGAGGGAGTGGGAGGGATCGGGAGCTTGGGCTTATCAGACACAACCTAGAATAGATTTACAAGGAGATCCTGCTGAGTAGCATTGAGAACTATGTCTAGATACTCATGTTGCAACAGAAGAAAGAGTGGGGGAAAAACTGTAATTGCAATGTATACATGTAAGGATAACCTGACCCCCCTGCTGTACAGTGGGAAAATAAAAAAAAAAAGAAAAAAAAGAAAAAAAAAAAAAAGAATCAAGTCTCAGGCTACACTCTAGTAGCGAAAGACTGACAATAACTGTATAAGAAAAGAATAAATAAGCTAATTTTACATAAGACCTAGAAAATAAACAAGTGCTGTGAAGAAAATAAATAAAACAGGACGGTAGGTTTAAGGAAATGAATTTGGGACTATTGAAGGAAGCTTTCTGAGCAAGGATGGTCTGAAAATATGATATTTTTATTTAAGACTTGCATGGTGAAAAAAGTACCAACCATGAAATATATAGTAAAGAGAACTTCAGACAGTAGGAATATCGAGTGCAAAGGCTGAGACAGAGGGGAACTTGGGGTGCTCAAAGGACAGAATGAAAACCAGAATGGCCAGAGAATAATGTTTCTGAAAAGAATGAGACTAGTTAGAGATGAGATCAGGGAAGACAACTACAGGCAGATCAGAGAGGGTTTTTAAAAATCAGGGAAGGAGTTTACATTTTCCTCCAATTGCCATGGAAAGCCATTGGGAGGGGTATGAGCAAAGTCATAATATGATTAGATTTAAAACAAAAAAAATTTTTGTCCAGATACTGTGGAGAGAATTGCCTATAGAGGAAAAGAATAAGTCAGGAAAATCAATTAGGAGGCAAGTACAGTTGGGCAAATAAGACAGGGGGGTGGGTCAGAGTTGAGCTGTTGGGGTTGACGGGCTCTTAGCACATTCATGATGCATTTTGGAAGCAGAGCTAGCAATAGACTTGTGAATTGGGTTTTTTGGCGTGGAGGGATAAGGAAATAAGACCCAGAAAGAAATTATTCTTAAATAATTGGGAGATAGAAAAATAATTATCTTTGGCCATGATAGATTTATAATGCCTATTATATATCTGAACGAAGATTCCAAACAAGCTTTTGGAAATCTGATTCTAGAATTCAGAGAAAAGATATGGAAAAAGGGATGTATGTATGGGAATTATCATCACATATCCAGTATTTAAATCCATGGACTGAATGATATTATAAAAGATAATGTATTAAAAAGAAAAAAAAAAAAGGAAAAGGGGTCACACCCAGACCCTGGTGATCACCAGTATTTGAAGATCTGGCAGAGGAGGAAGAGAAGAAAGGGAGATTGAGAAGAAACATCAGTGAGTTGGCAGGAAATGAAGTAAATGTGATTTCATGATGGCCTGGAGGAGAATTTCAAAAGGCAGTATTTTCAGAGCTCTCTCACGGCACAGGGTGTTAATGATCTGGCATTGTCACTGCACAAGTCTGGGTAGCTGCTGTTGGGCAGGTTTGATCCCAGGAATTTCCACATGCCATGAATGTGCCCTCCCCCCCCCAAAAAAAAAAAGAAGAGAAAGAGTATTTTGTCAAGCATCTTGTCAGATAATTCACTCTAGGTTGTGGCGAATTAGAGGACCCTGGTGACCTAGATATGAACATTTCAGAAGTGTGGTGGCAGTGAAAGCCTGATCAGTGGAATATAGTAGCTAGTAATCGCTATGTAATAAGCCACCACAGAACTCAGTGACTTAACATAACAACTATTATTTCCCACAAGTTTATGGAAGATCCAGATGGTTCTGCTTATCTGGACCACTCTCAGCTGGTTTCGACAGGGCAAGCTCATTTTACTGCAATTAACCAGTGGGTACCCTAGGGGTCAGCTGCTCTAGAATAACCTAAGTGGAACAATGACACATCTCTGTTTTGCAGGGTCTCTCAGTCTCCCCAAGGACAGTCCTGGCGTGTTTTCAGAATGGTGTCAGGGTTCTAAAAAAGAGGGCGGAAGGGCACAAAACTTCCTGAAACCTTGGCTGAAAACAGGCACAGCATTATTTCTTTCACGTCTTATTGGCAAAGGCAAGTCCAAGTCCTCCTAGAACCAGAGTGTTTGTGAGACTACAAAATTAGAGGCCAAAGGGCACGGCTCTAAGGAGGTTATTAATTCGAGCCCACAATTTCCATATGTAGGCAAGAGAGTTAAAAAAAGAGAACAGAAGGAAAGTGCGTAGAGACAGCCACTTAATATTGCAGATCAATGGATGGGTGCCAAGCTAGAGATGCTATGAAGTCAAGGACTCTATTTTGTTTCCCCAGTAGATTTTTGCTTTTTAATATGGGATGTGAAAGAGTGTGTTCTTAGGCTGGTTGCAGTGATTCAAGAAACAGAGGGCCGTCAAGAGAGATTCGGCGGGAACCAAATCTATGCATAGATGGGCTAAAATCAGAGAGGCTGGCCTTCTGCAGGAGCAGGGACATGTCTGCAAGAACAGCAGAAGGGAAGAAAGAGTGTGTGCATACCTGGTCTCTCTCATATTAAACTGGATGTTTATTTCAGAACTCTTAGGGGTTAAGAAAAGTGTACAGGTTCATGGAAATCTTCTTAGAAGAAAAAGACTTGCTTAAAAATCAAAATTATAAAGAAAACTGTTCACACCAGGGGAATTTACTTCTGCTATGCAATAAAGCTACTGAGAGACAAAGACAAAATATGTTCAGAAGAGAAATCACCTGGGATCGATGTCTTGATTCCAGAAATCAAAATATTCCACAATGATTTGCAAATCTAGTGATGTGTTCATAGAGAAGTCATTTTCCAATGTAAAATACTGATTTGAATTGATGGTATGAAATTGTATTATTACTATACTCCTAGTGTTTCATTTTGAATGTGCACTATTGCAACATCCTTGACTTGACTAATCACTTGAGGGACTGAAATGGCATTCAGTTAAAGACTGATTAAATTTACAAACCACTGAACTCATCAACTATTCATCAACTATTGAGAGCTGTTGAACTAATTGTCTACGGTGTGGTCAAATGTCTTTGAGCGACTAATACCACTTAGGGAAATTAGTACAGGTGGAGGTAGTTGGGGGAGGAAAAAAGCCTCACAAAGTTAAACTTTAAAAATCTGAATTTATTACTCAGCTTTTTGTTTTCAAAAATTTTAGGCATGGAATTATAGCTTGAGAGGGATGTGTGGCTGACAATGAACATGATATATGTATAGTGATGGTTTCAAAATCAGAAGCCCTCTGGAGTTCCCTAGGAACCATGAGGTTGTGGATTCGATCCCTGGCCTCACTCAGCAGGTCAAGGATCCCGCGTTGCCATGAGCTGTGGTGTAGGTCGCAGACAGGCTCGGATCTGGCGTTGCTGTGGCTGTGGTGTAGGCTTGCAGCTATAGCTCCGATTCAACCCCTAGCCTAGGAACTGCCATATGCAATGGGTACAGCCCTCCTTCATTCAAACCGGGTTCTGATTTCACTGGGAACTCAGACTGGCTAAATATCTTACAACAGAACTTTTTATGTCAATTGTTAGGTCTTTATTTTCACATTAGTTAAAGCCCTAAGTTATGACTCCTAAGTCAGGGACAAAAGCTTCCTAATTTCAAAAGCCTTCCTATAAATCTTTCCTATATAAGATTCCAATTGTAGATAGAGTGCCTCAGGCTGCCTGTGAAGATCATAATAGGCCAGTTCATGAGCAGTTAAAAGACAGGATGGGCTTCTTTAAGGAGTTCTTGACTTCCGTGTTCCATTAAAGAAAAACTCCAAAATCAAAACAGTTCCAGTACTCTCCATCTGACTTTAGGAAATGCCTAACTGTACTGGAGCCATCACACTGAGAGAGGGATGTGAAGGTAGAAGGAGACAGATAAATGATAGATAGATAGCAGATCGATAGATAGATAATAGATGATAGACAGACAGACAGATAGATGGAGTTGGAGATTTAGACAGTAAGGCAGAGTCATCACAAATAGGTCAATTAGCAGCCAGGAACACACAGAAGGAAAAGTGATAGCTGAACAGACCAGAAGCAGGTAAGAAATAATTCACTTTAATAAACATTTATTGAGCTGTTACCATGAGTCAGACATGGTTCAGAAATAGAAGCTGGGAAGGAGCACAGGGCAAGATAAACATATAAGCATATGATATTAATGTAATGCCATGGTAAGGATGGGCACTTAGTTAAGGCTGGGGCCCCAGGCGATGCCTGCTGGAAGGTATATTTTCTGAGCTGTACCTTAAAGGGATGGATAAGATCTAGAGAGGTAAGATAGAAGAGGATTTTAAAGCGAGGCAAAGCAGAGGTCCAAGGGCATGAAATACCACAATTTCTCATAAGGAAAGTACAAAAAGTCAGTCTAGAGTGGTTAATAAACCAGATCACGGAGACCCTTGTTTGTTACGTCTGAACTCTGTTCGTAAGTGTTTGGTGATTCTTTTCAGCACAGGAGTCAAATGATTTGAAGGGCTCAATGGCGGAGACCGAGTGAAAGCAGTGAGAATTAACGCATGAGTATATGAAAGGAAACAGTGTGAGGTTCAACTTGTAGGATTTGGATTATAAATAGAAATAGAGGTCGTTCTATGGAAAGGGAAGTGGCGCAGGACGGAAGTCACTGCAAAAGACATCGCGCCAAGAGAAGTATGTCATGAGCGAAAGGCCTGACAAAGGAGCACTCAGCCCTGGACATTCTGACACCTTTCCCTCGCAAGCAGAAGCCCACGTGGAGACGATCCCAGAGGCCTGTGAATAAAGTCTAAAACAGATATACGGGCTGTTGGTTCTGCTGGAAAACAGCCAAGGCATTTTATTCGCAGAAATATTAGAGAATATATGAACGAAACCCGTCTTGTTTGGGGATCTGAGAGATTAAAAAATGACATAAACATAGAGTAACTGAGTAGTTACCATAAACATATCTGTATCTACAGATTACACTTGAAAACGTGTAGCCTCTCAGCCTAATGTAGGTTTTTCTCTGGCCAGATGAAATGGCATCCGGGCAAAACTATGACCCTCCCTGTTCAGTGTTTGCTATCATCAAAATCAGACTAAACACACTTGACAACTCAGTTCCGATTTCTCCTCACCGGTGAAACCTGGTATCTGCTTCATCTCTCCCTTAAAACTTTTCCACTAACCTTTGGCTACCTGGAGGCAGCTAATTAATTAAAGCTATTTAGGAAATTATTAACTGAGAAAAGGGGTTTTTAGGGTCGATTTTGATGGTTTGATTGGTACTGGGAATACAAATAATTGAATATATTGAATAAGCCACTTGCTATTGCTGCTCTGAAATGGTAAAACTCTATAAAGTGCAACCTAAAAATATTTGAGTCATTATTTCATGAGATCCCATTTATGGAAAAAGAATATCCCTGGGCTAGAAAAAGATCCAATTCTGTAACTGGAAGACAAAACTGAAATAGCAGAGCTTATTACATAATCTGAAATCTAGTACAGAAAGCTTTAAGATATGTAGCTCTAACATGTTTTTTAGTTGTCCCGGGTGGGAGGATCAGCTGTCTTTATTTTATTTTTTAATTTTTTTAATCTTTTTTGCTCTTTTAGGACCACACCTGTAGCATATGTAAGTTCCTAGGCTAGGGGTTGACTTGGAGCTGCAGCTGCCGGCCTACACCACAGCCACAGCAACTCGGGATCCCAGCCGCCTCTGTGACCTACACCACAGCTCATGGCAACACTGGATCCCTAACCCCCCTGAGTGAGGCCAGGGATTGAACTTGTGTCCTAGTTGGGTTTGTAACTGTCTGAGCCACAAGCGGAACTCCTTGTCTTTTCTTTAAATTGTGAAATCTCTGCATCTATCTTCAGGTTAAATATGATTGCCAAGTTCTGCTCCTGTATCTCTGATATAGCCAAATTCCTAGTAATTAAAGAGACAACTACCCTTGTTACAGCTGTAATAGGAAAGCAATCTACTCACAAAGGCTCAGATCAAATTGTTTTAATGGGCTTTCAACATGCTGGGGAGGAGATGCAGCCTAAACACAGCCCTCCAGAGATAGTCTTTTTACGATGCTCTTAAACGTCTAATAGGTGTTCAACATCAGCCATGAACTTGTGAACCCAGAAGGGATTTAGGGGTATTTATAAATGTGGCGCTATATAGTACTGCACACACATGCATGCGCATGTGTGCACGCGAGCCCGCGTAAACACACACACACACACACATACTCACGCCTGATGCAGGTGCAGTTATTGCGATATCACCACTGTAAAAGCTACCTGTATTGTACCATAGGTCTCCCAAAAAGATTTTTCAAATGCACAACCGGAAAAAAATAACTACAAAACGAATTAGAGTGACTCTACAAAATCAATGGCTAGCCACTTTAACACAAAAACATTTAGAAGTTCAAAGGCATGCTGTTTTGTTCTGTTGAATTTTTAGTTAGATATGTACCTTATGGTCTTCATTTAAGACCCCTACATAATAAATGTATTCCTCAATAGTATACACTCTTCATAAGGCTGATATTAAAAAAAAAAGCATTTCAATTTTGAAAGTGCTGGTTGGAATCCTTTGTTAGGCCTTGGGGACTAGTGATTTCACAACTTCCCAACCAAGCACTTAAATTCTCATGCTTAAATAAAAGCAAATCGCTACTTATGTAGCAGATGAGATCTTGAAGAAGTGTTTAAAGACAGAATTTCTTCATAAATGACAATGTAGTAAGCAAATGGGAATTGGCCAGTTAAGTAAAATACACAGTTAATTCTTCAATATGATAAATCTTTTGGTTAAATAAAAAAAATTCCTTTAATATATCTGTTCTGTAAATTACGATTCTGAGTATGAGATTTTCTTCGACTGGGACAGGTTTGTATAACTTATGGCCGAATAAGAAACAATTCTAATTGCATGAGTTGGGACTTGGGTGAGATTGCTCAATCTTTTTCACACTGTGTTGGCTGCTTAAAAAAAAAAATCACTTTGTCCATGATAGCTGACCAGATTACTGCCTACCTTCGTCCCTATAGTTACCTCAAATATCCTTGTATCAGAAATTATTTTTAGCTGTAATCAATGTATTCCACTCGAGATATACAGAAAAAGAATGTATTAAAGGTTATGAGCTCACTCATAAAACATTAGGGAAGGCCGGAGATATTTGGCCTGCAGACCACACAGCCAGGAAAAATTAATCCAGTTACACTGCTGGATGCCCCAGCACAGGCTCCACTGCTACCACCACAGCCCTACAGTTTGTACTGCCCACCCAGAGCATGGAACCATACCCTCAGAACGTGCATGCACACATGTGTGTGTGTGAGAGAGAGAGACTTCTGAAAGCTCATTGTGTCTCCATTATTGTCACAAGACTCAGTTCTCGGTGTGTGACCTGTTATGTCACTCTCTTCTGTACTGAATCCCAGGTGGTTTCTCTCCACCTCTAGTCTCGCGCCAGTGGAAAGTAGGAAAGCTTTTCTGCCTTTTACTTAGAATGATCTATCACAAGAGAGGCTTTAAGAGGAGAGTTCAGAAGGAGCTAGGACGACCATAAACAAGACAAATATTCACTCTACTCTCTGCATAGCATCAATATATTCCATTTTCCTATGCCTAAACTTCTAAGCATTTACACCACCACGACAAATGTTCACATGCAACAGGATGAAACTACTCTTTTTAAAAATGAAAATGCATTCACTCTCTCCCTGAAAGGGGAACTACACATTGGTTATGTCATTGGCTCCAGGCCCAAAACCAGCTGACCTCGTCCTAACAGTCTGAGACAACTGGATGAAATTGAGAAGTCAAACATCACTGTTTGGTATAGTGAAATTAAATAGGTAGAATTGCAGGGGAATCACAGAGAGAAAGAGAAGCAAATTAATTAATACAAAATTCCAAAACATTTAACAATTGGCTCCTAGGAGCAAGGCTTTTTCTTTACTGCAAGAAAATCAAGCATTCTACAATGCTATTAGTCAAATAGGCCTCAGAGGATGCCACCACGGTCTGCCACCATGACCCCTTTATTTCATATCTCCCTGGGTAAGCACCGGTGTACTTCGGAAAAGGCTACAAACAAGATGGTCACCATGTATACCTAATTATCAAGAGCCTTTTCTGTAATGGAGGGTATTTTCTGGATATTCAAATTTATTCTCTTTCTGACTTACTTCACTTAGTACGAGAATCTCTAGGTCAATCCATGTTGCTGCAAATGAAAGTCAAATACCATATGATGTCACTTGTATCTGGAATCGGATATACGGCACAAATGAACCTGTCTACAGAAAAGAAACGAACTCATGGACATGGAGAACAGAACTGCGGTTGCCAAGGGGGAGGGGGTGGGAGTGGGATGGACCGGGAGTTTGGGATTAGTAGATGCAAACTATTGCCTTTGGGATGGATAAGCCAGGAGATCCTACTGTACAGCACAGGGAACTAGATCTATTCACTAGCTGGAGCATGATGGAGGATAATGTGAGAAAGAGAATGTGTGTGTGTGTATATATATATATATATATATATATATATATATATATATATATATGACTGGGTCACCATGCTGTACAGCAGAAATTGACAGAACATTGTAAATTAACTATAATAAAAAAATTTTAAAAAGAAACAATTTAAAAAATCTCCTTACACTACCTAATCTGAAAGAATAATCCAGATATTTCTTTCCCAGACATTCTTTTCATGAAACTTCCTGTCTGTTCACTCAAAGCTCCTGCTTTATCCAGCCAAAGCATTAGCATCTCCCCATGAGTCATTATAAATGCATACCTCGAGCATCTGTCCTTCTGGACAAACGAACATGAGGCACACTATTCAGCCAGCTTTACGCGGGGAAGCCTCCTCTTCCCCCAAGTCTTCAGAGCCTCTTCAATGTGGGGGCTGCACAGCTGCAATAGTCCACATCCAGCTGGTGCCAGCACAGTATTCATGAATCTGCTTTTAACTTTTGTCTTCTTCAGTGCAAGGTCACTGGCATAGGATGGCAAAGGAACGCTAAGAATATAAGCCACGTGCTAATAGAAATTACTTTTTGTCATGTTGAAGCATATTCCTGGTTTGCCAGGGAAGTACTGGTTTATTCCAGTTGTTCCAGTATAATTATCAGGAGTGCCCTTTTTACTCTCAAAAGTGCCTGATTGGATAAAAAATTATTTATTAACACTACATCTACACTACTTTCACTTGGAAATAAAGTGCTGCTAGGCGTGCCTAACTTTTCTTCTTTGTGGACTGGCTCACCAAGTTATCCAAATTCATAATAAGGGTCAACTGCTTAAACTCAATTAGAAACTATTAACAAGATGAGAATAGTTACACGTCAAAGAATGCACAGTTTTGCTCCAAAACTCTAGGGATCTCTGCTGTGATTCTCCCAATAGTGCTTTCTAAAGGCACCCCAAGGGGCTACACATAATTTGAATACCATTGTATCCACTACTGCATAAGAACCAAATGGTAGAATGAATGATACTATCCGTTGGCTCTGCTGGAGAGGGCCTTGGTACGTGTCCCTCTCAAATCTGGCATTTGAGGTAATCCAGAGTGAATTATTCACAGGCTTACTTCTATATTTGATAGGCATTTCTCCAATATCCAAGTGAGCCCATCAAAACCTGTGCCATTTTACTCATAGTATGGTGCATAAGGGCATAACTTCTTTTACTTTGAAGAGGGTATCTTAGCAGGTCCCTTCATAGCAGATCCATTAAAAGGTAAATGGAGCTGGAGGCCCCCATATCTTTTTGCAATTTCTCTGCCTCCCTCTGGCACTGCACACCAAGGCACTAGAATACCTGACACTCTAGTCTTTTCAGCAGGTCGGCATCAAGGCAATAGAATATAGGCTGTTCCTGTGAAATAGTGAGAAAATCTGGGTGCCCGAAGACTAAATTTCTTGAATCTGAAGCGTTAACATGATACTGAGACCAGATGAGGATAATGAATTGCTCTCACTGTAAGGTAAGGGGATACTGCTTCTGTTGTTCTCTGTATACTGGAATAGATAAAAAGCAAGAGCTGTATCGTTGCTGCCCCAGACCACGTTAATTTGTTCCAGTGAAGAAAGAACATCTGGAACAGCAACTGAAAATTAGCCACTATCTGAATAAGCTGATGAAAACATGTCAATTCTTAAAGACCAATATGCCTTCCAAATGGCCAGACAGGTAGATTTAATGAGGTTCCCATTGATTCGTATTAGCTTTAAGTCCGTGTCCACAGCACTGGGCATAGTTACCCTACAGATGAATGCAGGTTTGGGAAAGTCGGGTGGAGGATTTAAGCAAAGTCTTATGAAGTCATGATAGAACATTTCCTCAAGTACATCATTTCTTCCTTTTCTTCCCCCCCCCCCCCCAAAGTGCCTGGTTCTGTTAATTGACTTGGTTTTTAGAATTGAAGAATTCCCATTTCAATGTTGCCGCAATCACTTAGGTAAATTATTTAAGTTCTCAATTACTGGTATTTTTTAGGGGGGGGGTTGCTTCTTCATGTACTTGTCACTTCGGTAATACCTTCCAGCTTCCATGAAGAAAATGAGTTAACGCACACTAAATATTTAGAACAGTATCCTGCATAAAGAAAGCGTTCAATGTCAGCTATTACTACTGCTACTTTTTCTTTTGAGTTATATTTTCTTTCTTTTTGTAATGATTTAAATATATGCCTAGGTATGCTACCTTATGTGAACTGACTTTAGACATTCCACCTGTCTTGTTTAGTTGAATATGACCTATTTTCTTCTTAAATAAAACGGTTCTTCCTTTGTCCAGCTTGATAGCACCCTGTCTGAATGATATCGGCTCCTAGAGCAGCAGGAAGTCTTTATGTTTCCAATTTACTGATGTTTACATGCCTCTTTAGAGTAAGCAACCCAATTCTTCCAGAATTCACTGGCAATTATCTTTATTTTCACCAAAATAGATAGTGGTGAGAGATTCACTGGAGATGTCATAAAGCATCATGGCTTTGAAAAGACCAGAGTTCAAATCCTGGTTCTGCCGCTCGCTGGCTGTTGTTCATGTGGCAAGTTTCTTAAACCCTTCCAATTTCATCACATGAGAATTGAATTGTATTATGTGTAAAATGCCCAGCAAAGAACTCAGTAAATGGAAGCTCTTAACATTAACAGTAACAGCACCAACGCAAAATCATTTTTTTATTTATTACACATACAGTCATAAATACTGAATGTCCTTTGAAACGAATTACAAATAATCCAGTAAACAGAAGGTGAAACTAACAGTTTTAGAGTATTACACTGGATAGCTTTAGGTCACAAATAAAGGTTTCCTAGTCCATAGCAGTAATTGATGATCTTTGTTCACAAAAGGAGAAAACAGCATATTTCACTCCCACCGCACTAGGTCTGAGTTATGCAGGCATTCATTATTTTAAGAGTACCTCCCACTCCTCACGACCATCCATAAAGTGTTTTCTCACCTTGCACCCTTGACAATGTGAAAAGCGCAAATACAGCTTCTAAATACCCACAGCAATTAGGGTAATGATCTTTCCATGTACAGGGCCTTGGACTGCTCTCCAAAGCACCCTATTTCAGCTGACTACCAAGGTTGCCATAGGGTGCTCCTGAAAAGGCCCTTTCCTATTAAAGCTTTGGAAAGAATCCGTCTGTTGAAAAATACCACTAGCAATTGAGCTTGCATCTGCTTTACCAAAAATGTTAAATTCTCTCAGCAGTTTTTTGAATTCTATTCCAAAGTAATAGTAAACCATTTAAGACAACACTGCATAATTCAAAAGAAAAGAATGAATAGACTGCAGGAAGGAAAATTGTATAAGACGGGGGGTTACTGTCATAGAAGGCAGCATTATCTGGATCTTTCTAATTGTAATTTCAACCGTTAAAGCACCAGGGACTCCGTCAGTATAGACGCTATATTCTGACTCAATTACATTGTACATTAAAAGCAGTGGTTTACAGCATCTATTAGGTTTGTCATTACCCTTGCGCCATACTCGATTGACCAAAGGGGTGGAGGAAACCCTCTTTCCTAAGGGAGGAGAAAACTAAAAAAAAAAACCAATTCAGTGGCATGCATAATAGGTACTCCTTGGGAGAATGCCTTAGGTTTCAGTTCATTTCTTCACAAGATGAACATTCCCACCAAAAGCATCAGAGTAAACATCATGCCTCATTACTCCTGGCCATTGTTCATACAGCATGCATGTAGGTATAATGCTGATTAATGGAAAGAAATTACAATATTCAGTGACTTTGAATAAGCAACAGAGGAAGCAAACATTTACCAGACTGAATTAAAAAACACCCTAATAGAGCTTATGTGGGAGGATAATGGCTCCAGCGACCCCGGTGAAGGACACAGAGTCCCCTTTCCCATGAGTAGCTGGGCTTGATGTGTGATGTTGGGAACAACTCACCCCCCTGCATCACTCTGAAGGGACAAAGAAAATAAACAGCAACGAAGAAAATAAGCTCCTCAGATACACCGTGTTTGGTGGTCATGCAGTAATCTCAAAAAGCATATATGGGAGTGGAATGTAGAGGCTCTCATGGCCTATAAATAAAAAAATTTTGATTTCACAAATTATTTTCCTCTAAAAACCAGAATCACAGTATTTCTGACAGAATAATTCCCTAATATAATTATTCTTAGTCTTCCAATAAAGCTTGTTAATAATGATAACAATATTAAAAAGTAATGATTATTATAGACTAAATAAATACGTAAATTTCCTATGGGGATATTTTGTCATAACCTGAATCTCAAAATAACCAAAACATAGAACACCAGTGTTAGTTTTCATAGCTGTAAGATAAGAAAAACGTGTTACTTTCTTTCAAAGATAATATCAATTCGTTTTGGAGTTCTCATAGTGGCTCAGCAGGTTAAGAACCTGACTAGTATCCAGGAGATGGCAGATTCCATCCCTTGCCTCGCTCAGTGGGTTAAAGATCCGGCATTGCTGCACGTTTCAGTGTAGGTTGCAGATGCTGCTTGGAGTGTACACTGTGGCTATGGAGTGTAGCATAGGCTGGCAGCTGCAGCTCTGATTTGACTCCTAGCCTGAGAACTTCCATATGCCGCAAACATGGCCCTAAAAAGAAAAAAAAAAAAAGTAATATCAATTAGTTTATACTTTCACAAAAGAGGTGCCTACTTCATAACTTCTGTTCCTCACATTAAAGAGAAGAAATAGGAGCTCCCATTGTGGCTCAGTGGGTTAAGAACCTAACATGGTGTCCGTGAGGATGCAGGTTTGATGTCTGGCCTCACTCAGGGTTAAGGATCTGGCATTGCTGCAACCTGTGGTGTAGGTTGCAGATGCAGCTCAGATCCAGTGTTGCTGTGGTTGTGGCATAAAGAGAGCAGCTACAGCTCAGATCCAGTGTTTCTGTGGCTGTGGCATAAGGACAGCAGCTGCAGCTCCAATTCGACCCCTAGCCCGGGAAATTTCATATGCTGCAGGTGTGTCTGTAAAAAGAAAAGAATAAAATAAGATAAGATAAAGAGAAGAAATACACCCATCTACATTTAGAGGTGAAGGTGCAGAGCCAGTCTCCAGTCTTCTTATCATGGGATTACACTTTATTTTCACTGGATCTTGGGTTAGTTTCACTAATTCATGTTCCTACTTTTAGTTCTATTAGTTATTTTATCCTTTTGCTTTTTCTGGAGAACTTTCTAGAAGGTCAACTTTCTGAGTACTTACTTGCATGTTTGTAAAGGATGCCTGATTATTAATTTAAAACATATTAATAGTATCAAAACTGTTAAAGGCAGTTTAGATCCCCAAACTGGACTCACCTTCAGAATTATTTATGGAGTTTCCCAGGCCATCCCAGACCTACTGTTTTGGATAGAATTATGTCCCCTCAAAATTCACGTATTCAAGCCCTAACCATCACTAACTCAGAATGTGACTGTGTTCGGAGGTAAAGCCTTCAAAGTAGTCATTGATGAGGAATGAGGTCCTTGAGGTGAGCCCTAAATGAATACGACTGTCGTCCTTGTAAGAGGAGATCAGGACGCAGACAGCCAGAGAGGAAAGTTCACGTCAAATCAGCGGGAGCAGATGGCCATCCACAAACCAAGGAGAAAGGCCTTGAAGGAATCAACCTTGATCTCAGACTCCCAGCCTCCAGAATCACGAGAAAATTAATTTCTGTTGTTTAAGCCACCCAGTCTGTGGTACTTTGTAGTTACAGTGGCCGTAGAAAACTACTATACCCCTTAAATCAAAATTCCTAAATATTGGCCCAATAATTTTTCTCTTTTAAAATATCCCTAAGTTTATATATCTAAAGGAAATGAAAAGAGGATATCAAAGAGGTAGCTGCACTCCCACCTTTATTGCAGTATTAGTCACAGTAGCCAAGATGTGGAAATAAACATCTATCTTAGGTGAATGGATAGAGAAGATGTGATAAATAGATACATAGACACATAGATGATAGATAGATAGGCAGACAATAGATAGATCGATTGATCACACAACAGGATATTATTCCCCAATGAGAAAGAAGGGAATCCTGCCAATTCATTTTGCTGTGTTTTGTTTTGTTTTTTGAGAGAACAATTACCAAGCATCTGCTGATCTAGGAATAGTTCCAGACACTGGGGATACAGATAAATAAGACACAATAAAGGCGTTCAAAGAGCTCACCACTTACAAGATATAGATATAAGACGTGGAGTTAACGCAGAGTGGAGGGTATCAAAGGCGTACTGAAGAAGCCCACTTAGCAAAGTCTGCAGAGGTCAGGGAAAGCTGCTTGAAAGAGGCAGTGTTTGAGATGGCATTCCCATTGTTAGAGGTTAACGAACCCGACTAGTATCCATGAAGATGTGGGTTTGAACCCTGGCCTCACTGAGTGGGTTAAGAATCCAGCATTGCTGTGGCTGTGGTGTAGGCCAGGAGCTACAGCTCCAATTAGACCCCTAGCCTGGGAACCTCCATATGCCATGAGTGTGGCCCTATAAAGCCAAAAAATTAAATATATATATATATATATATATATATATATGTAGTTAGAAGCCAAAAAATTAAATATATATATTTAATTATATATATATACACACACATATCGTTAAAAGCCTACATTGGAAAAGAAATAGATACATGTTTATGCATAACTGATTTACTTTGCTGCACACCCTAAACTAACACAACTTTGTAAGTCAACTACAGTCCAGTAAAATCTAAAAAGAAGGGGTTAAAATATATATGTACATATACACACACACACACAGTTAGTTAGTTAGCTAGTTAGAAGTAAAATAAGTAAAGAAAAGTAGAGGAGGAGAGAATGCAAATAATAGCAATCCTTATTCTACAGCTGAGGAAACCGAAGCCCAAGTGGATTAGGCAGTTCCCCAAGGTCATAAATGCTATAAGCAGAAGAGCTGAGATTTGAATCCAAGTGACCCGACCTCAGGCCCCAGGCTCTTCCCAGCTCACTTTCTCTATGCCTCTCCAAATTTTCTTCCCTCTATCCTTATCTTAGTCTGTTCAGGCGGCTTTAAGAGAATATCATAGACTGGGTGGCTTATAAAAAATAGAAAGTTATTTCTTATGGTTCTGGAGGCTGAGGAATCCAAGATCAAGGTGCTAACAGAGTGTCTGATGAGGACCCTCTTCCTGGTACATAACCGGTAACTCACATGGTACAAGGAGCAAGGGATCTCTCTGGACCTTTCATAAGGGCCTTCATCCCATTCATGACGCCTCCATCCTCATGACCTAATCGCCTCCCAAACGCCCACCTCCTAACAACACCTGCAGGATAAAGATTTCGATATATGAATCTTGGGGGACATAAACAGTCAGACGTAGCTGTATAAACACTTCAAATTTTATCAAATATATAATTTAAATAGGCTTTTCATTGTATTATCATTCATATATCAGTAGAGCTATTTTTAAAAAAATCCATCAGTTTGAAAAGCTTGCAGGTAAAGATATACAGTTTAAAAATTACATAGCTATAACAATAACTGAAAAAGAAAACTACCAATGACATGCAATCTAAGTATCCCATAAAATAATGTGTAATATTACATACTATAGATTAAGAACTGCATCTATAAATACAGTAAGATATGGTGAATTCAGCATTTGGGGGGAGGGGAGTCAGTAGGCAACTGAAGATGCTCTGAAACCGCATCAAAGAGCCTGCATCAAGGGAGCCAGGTTCAATCTGGAGGCTGGACTATACATGAACATCCTTAGTGGCCATTGACAGATTGGGTCCTAAGGACAAACTAAGGTGATCATTTAGGGCTGACAGCCTTATAACTACTCCCCTGTATCTACAGGAAGGACATAACTCATAACTGAGCTATAAAATCAGGATGGTGAAGCTTGAGTTCCATAAGGAGTGCACGACGGTTCATTCCACAATTCTCTCTACTTCGGAAATGTCCATAAAACCGAATACATGTTGCTCAGCCACCCAGTAGACTATTCTATGGCCTCTAAAACTCCTCTTTTCAAAGAGCATTTAATAACCTGAAGAACAGCTCAAAATAAAATATTAAGGGCAAAAGGAAAGATGAAAATCAAGTTTGTATCATGATCCCAATTATTGGTGTTTGTGTTTATCAACAAGGAGGTGAATCAAAACATCAGCAGTGTGACCTCCGTGTGAAGAGATCAGAGTAATTATTGTTTCCTTCTTTTTGTCTCTATTTTAAAAATTATCTCTAGTAAACAGCAAATATTAAGTATATATAATAAAGTGTACATGTGTGCTTACAAAGTTTAGTATAATTTGACAGCTGCTTTAATTAAAAGTAGAGAATGAAAAACTTTGGGGCCTCTCTCTAGGCATATACTTTTAAAGCATTTCTCAAATCTAGCTACATATTAGAATGACATAGTTTGTTTTAAAAAAAAATTCTAATGCCTAAGCCCCATTCAAAGAACATTGTAAATCAACGATTATAAAAAAAATTAAAAAGAAAAAAACAAAGAGCTTCTGATGTAATTGGTCTTGAGTAGAGTCCGAGAATAGGTTTTCTTTCTTTGTATTTTGCAGTTTCTCATCTGGGGTTTGTTCAGATATTTTGGAGGTTCTGTTTGTTTGTTTTCATTTGTTTTTTACTTCTTTCCAGGTAAATCAAATTTGAAATCAGGGTTAAATACCCTATGTATGGATCAACAATTATTTACCAGGCACTTGCTAGAGTGAAATGTACATGAAGATTCATGAACTTGAGAAGCGAAGCATGGAGAACACTGGAGATAGAGAGGAAAAACCAAACATCACTATAAACTTTCTAGCTAGAAGCAGCTGAAACGTAATTATCAGAGACAAGATAGAAAGATAGATAGATAGATAGATAGATAGATAGATAGATAGATAGATAGATAGACAGACAGACAGACAGATAGATAAATATGCAAAACTTCAAGGAAGGCATTCAATGATCTGAATTCCCTCGTGATCATCTACTAGAAATTTACTCAGATAAGTTCAGAGAATATGACAAATATTTGATTCCACTTGCTGAAAATTTCAGCTGTTCATGTACAGAGCACGTATTGATTCCACTGAACGCTACCTTGAGACGGCAATTTGGCCAGTCTTCTCACCTGATGTCTTTAAACCAAAAGGGTGGAAGTTACCGTGTTGGGTAGGAAAACTGATGCTGATTGTCCAGAGGAAATAGGGAGGCTACTGTGCAGTGGGAGCAGGAGGGGTTAAGTCTGGAACCAACAGGCTCCTCTAGGTTACCCTCCAATTCCACCTTATCCAGTAACAAACTTTAGAAAAGCTATAGCAGGAGTTCCCGTCGTGGCGCAGTGGTTAACGAATCCGACTAGGAACCATGAGGTTGCGGGTTCGGTCCCTGCCCTTGCTCAGTGGGTTAACGATCCGGCGTTGCCGTGAGCTGTGGTGTAGGTTGCAGACGCGGCTCGGATCCCGCGTTGCTGTGGCTCTGGCGTAGGCCGATGGCTACAGCTCCGATTCGACCCCTAGCCTGGGAACCTCCATATGCCTCGGGAGCGGTCCAAGAAATAGCAACAACAACAACAACAACAACAACCAAAAAAAAAAGACAAAAAAAAAAAAAAAAAAGCTATAGCAATCTAATATAAGGAGGCCCCTAGAAGGCTGACTGAGTGCAAATAAATTAGGTAATGGACAAAGGAATGAAGATATTAAGAATTAGGAATTTCCTTCCCTTTATCCGTTAACTGATTTTCTGCCTTTCCACTTCCCCTACTATTTTATACAGGATGAGCTGGTGAAGACAAACCTTATACATTCGATAACATATATTAAGTATATCCATACAGAATAGCGACTGAATTAGAGGAGTTACGATTATCATCTAAATGAGATTTTGAGCCTCCTCTTTTGAGAGAAAGTCAGCATTTCTTCAGTTCTGGAAAGAATAGCTCCTTTATATTCTGTTTCTTTGAAGAGGAACAATGCTGCTGGCTCTCACTGTTATCAGGAAGTTCAAATCTGGGAAGAACACATATGCACATGAGGTGGCCTGAGGGTGACTGCAACAGACACCACAGATTGATTCTCTCAACACCACTCCAGCCGCTTTACAGCATATCTCCCTTAGAGGTTAGAAAACTGTCTACATTTCCCAAATATAATACTCAATGGAGAAAAGCTGAAAGCCTTCCCACTAAAACCTGGAACAAGACGGGGATGCCCACTCTCACCACCGTTATTCAACATGGTATTGGAAGTCCTAGCCACAGCAATCAGACAAACAAAAGAAATAAAAGGCATCCAAATAGGAAGAGAAGAGGTAAAACTGTCACTGTATGCAGATGACATGATACTATATATAGAAAACCCTAAGGACTCAACCCCCAAACTACTTGAACTGATCAACAAATTCACTAAAGTAGCAGGATATAAGATTAACATTCAGAAATCAGTCGCATTTCTGTATACTAACAATGAAATATTAGAAAAGGAATACAGAAATGCAATACCTTTTAAAATTGCACCCCAGAAAATCAAATACCTGGGAATACACCTGACCAAGGAGGTAAAGGACTTATACGCCGAGAACTATAAGACATTAATCAAGGAAATTAAAGATGTAAAGAAACGGAAGAGGTTTGGTGAATGGGTGTAGGATGACAGAAGGGAGGAGTGCAATTCCTTGGTTTCTTTTGCAACAAGAGTGATGATGTGTTTGGGCATTTGTTCTACTTGTGTCACCTTGGTCCAGAGCATTCTCAGAAACTCTCTGAGCCAATTAATACTCTAATAAATTTCTTTCCATTTAAACTAACTAGAATGAATTCGATTATAACTAAAAACACCAACTAATAAAAGGAGATAATGATGTATATATAACTGAGACTCCGATAGATTAAAACTTTGTTTATATCCGCCTGCTAGAACAAGACCACGTCTATATACTACTTCTATAATCTATCATATAGTATAATAATGTATAAATAATGTTTATATAAAATTTCTATTAAGCAAGTCAGAATACTGCCTTGGTCTAGAATTACAGTGGGGAGGGGAACACTTGAAATTTTTTTTTTTTAATTTTAAATAAGACTTTGTCATTGACTGAAGGCTTACATGCCAGTTGAAATGAAAAAGGCAACTACCAGACAGAACCTGGGCAAATACTACATCTTAGTTCTTAACAAATTAAATTATAGGCTGTCTTTAATGTAAGAGCAAAATCTAGGAGTTCCTGTCGTGGTGCAGTGGTTAACAAATCCGCCTAGGAACCATGAGGTTGCGGGTTCGATCCCTGCCCTTGCTCAGTGGGTTAAGGATCCGGCGTTGCCACGAGCTGTGTAGGTCGCAGACACAGCTCGGATCCAGCGTTGCTGTGGCCCTGGTATAGGCCAACGGCTTCAGCTCCGATTAGACCCATAGCCTGGGAACCTCCATATGCCGCGGGAGCGGCCCAAGAAATGGCCCAAGAAATGGCAAAAAGACAAAAAAAAAAAAAAGAAAGAAAATTCATGACACTCAGATAAAAAAAGGGAGACTACCAGTGAGTGACTCAGAGAAGGAAATGAATCTTAAGTCCTAACTTGGCAAACTCAAAAAAGCTATTTAAAAAGGATGCTAATAACTTCCATTTGAAAGGGGTCACAGTATTTGTAAATGATTGAAGATCCTTACGGTGTATTCCCATTTGAATAAAACATTACATCTCTTTGTTACTTGCAATTTCAAATTTTAGATGATGTGACATGAAGTTCTATTAATTTAGAGGCTGCTTTCTTCTTTAGAATCCCTGGATGAATAAGACGGATATGAGAACCAGGTGCCATATGGGTAAATAAATGCATAGAGTTGGTTGAATGACTGTGTCCAGAGAATGACACACCTTATTTTGTCTTCTGCCTTGTTCTTTTCAGTGTTTTCAATGACAAGAAAATAAAACCAACTAGAGGGACTACATCAAACTAAAAAGCTTCAGTACGGCATAGGAAACCATCAACATAATGAAAAAGCAATACACAAAATAGGAGAAAATATTTGCAAATCATATATCTGATAAGGGGTTGATATCCAAAACATACAAAGAACTCATACAACTCAATAACAAAACACAGCAAAACAAAACAATCCAGGAGTTCCTGTTGTGGCTTAGTAGTAACAAATCCAACTAGTATCCATGAGGATGCAGGTTCAATACCAGGCTTCGCTCAGTGGGTTAAGGATCCAGTGTTATCATGAGCTGTGTTGTAGGTCACAGATGTAGCTCGGATCCTGAGTTGCTGTGACTGTGGCCTATGTTGGCAGCTGCAGCTCCGATTTGATCCCTAGCCTAGAAACTTCCATCTGCCTCGGGTTCGGCCCTAAAAAACACACACACAAAGAAAATCCAATTTAAGAAAAGACAGAGAAACTGAAGAGACATTTTTCCAAAAGAAGTCACACAAATGGCCAACAGGTACATGAAAAGGTGCTCAACATCATTAATTCATCAGAAATGCAAATTAAGACCACGATGAGCTATTACCTCCCATTTGTCAGAATGACTATCATCAAAAAGATGAGATGAAAATTGTCATTGAGGACGTGGATAAAAGGGAACCCTTGTGCACTATTGGTGGGATGGTAAATCTGAGCAGCCACTGTGGAAAATAGTATAGAGGCTCCTCAAAAAGCTAAAAATAGTACAACGTACAATCCGGAAATCTTACTTCTGCGTACATATCCAAAAGAAATGAAAACAAGATCTCAAAAGAGATATCTGCTCTCCCATGTACACTGCAGCATTGTTTACAACAGCCAAGATAATGTAAACAATCTAAGAGTCAATGAATGAAGATGCACACACACACACAGGAGTATTAATAAGCAATGAGAAAGAAAAAAATCCTGCCATTCACAGCAACATGGATGGAATTTGAGGGCACTATGCTAAGTGAAATAAATCAGACAGAGATACAAACTACATGACATTACTTATATGCAGAATCATAAGGGGAAATAAGGTGAACTCAGAGAGTAGCGAGTAGCGAAGGACAAGGTCTGCTCTGATCATGACTGCATCCCAAGTGCTTAGAAGAGGGTCTGGTGCTCAAGAAATATTTGCGCAGTGACTGAATAATAGCAGTTATTTCCTGAGTGCTTATAATGTGCAGGCAATGAATCGGGTGCATAATTTATTTACAAACACCTGTGTAGCTCTTACCATGTTCAAAGCGTGGTTGCCAGGTCTTTAATGGTCACAAAAATCCTTTGATGTGGGGGATGACTTCTTTCATGTTACATGGGAACAAAGAGGCTGAAGGAGTTAAGCAGTCTGTCCAGCATCCTCTAGCTGGTAAATGTCAGTGAACCAGGATCCCCAGTTTGGTCTGCTTTACTTCCAATCTCGTGTTCTGCCCTCTATACCTCTGATGGGGTGGAAGGTGTCAGAAGTGGGGGCTGAAGTCAGGGTCACAGAATCTTGAGTTTGCAGTTGCATGCAGTTAAAAGAAGGCGAAGAACCATTAGCTTGGTTCTGATGAGGCAAAAGGAATTCTTTAGCAACTGCTTGAGTTAAGGTTCACAAATGAGAGCTATTGATGCATTATTCCTATAGAAATGTTTGTTTCAGTGAGCGCTGTTCCTGTTACTGCAGTGCGATAGGTTGTATCATCAAAGCTGGAAACCTGATCATTTTTGTTCAAACAACTTTATACATCTATTAATTTTTTTTCCTCATTTGTATTTAAAAAGAAAAAAAAAAGGTAGAAAAGTAGTTGCCAGGGGCTAGGTGGGGTGGGAGAAATAGAGAAAGTTTGGTAAAAGGGTACAAATCTTCAGCTATAAGATGAATGAGGTCTGAGGATCTAATCGATAACATGGTACCCAGCTAAGTATAGTTGATAACACCGTGTCGTAGAACCGCAGTTTGCCAAAGAGTCGAACTTAAACGTTCTCACCAAAAAAAAAAAAAGAAAGAGAGAGAGAAATATATGAGGTCATGGATGTGTTAATTAACTAGATGATAGGAACTCTTTCACAATGTATATATGTCAAATCACCACGATTTACACTTTAAATATCTTACCATTGTGTTTGTCACTTATACCTCAATAAAAATGAAAGAAGTAAAAAGTAAATGAGGTATATATACATCTGGCAACCTTACTAAATCTTAATAAGACATAAATCAGTACCCAAACTGATTTGAAGACAATAAAGATGGACCCCATGTGCATAATAAAATTCAGTTTTAAAAAATATGAACTCACACCGAGGGGATAAGGAAATACGAACAGAAAATATCTCTGTGTCAGAAACCTGGGAGTTAGGGTCAACCCAAGATGGATGTTAGTCAGGAGTAAAACAAGGAGTTCAGAAAAAGATTGATTCCATTTCCGTTTGCATAGCTAGAAATATAGAACTCAGAAAAAGAGAAGTCACATACATCCTCTCACTGAAAAAAAAAAAAAAACCCATCTTGGGAAATGCAGGCTCCATTCTCAGTGTGATACCTTAAGAGGGATACAGAGAAACAGATGCATGTCCAAGACGGTGAGAGGAGACGATCTGGGGTCAAGGTGTTGGTGGGATGCTCTCAGAAGCTGCATCTTTCTGATCTGGCAAAGACAGAGATGCTTCTCAACATTTAACGAGTACTTTTGTTGCCACAGGATTGAATTTATTCTAGGAGGATTCAATTTAGTCTAGGAGTAAGCCCTTGGTGGGCCCAGCAGGGCACATATACCCATCCCTGAATGAGAGAATGAGTTGCCCAGTGAGGGAGCCTCAGTCCCCTGAGGCGTCTTCTGCTTCCCCTCTTGCCCCTGCCCACACACCCCCTGAATTTTTTTTCTTTGCGGAGAAGGAGCTGTAAATGTTTCTTAGCTGCCAGCAGCTGTTTCCTGTTTCCTGTGGGAACCTGGGGTGCCAGCCCATACGGGTCCGGTTCTCCTTGGAGACTGCCCAGCCCCCTGGCTTTGTGTTCCTGTGTGCACACGTCTCCTTTGCGCCCTGGGTGCACCCCTCCCCAGTTTGGGGGTCTCAGGGGGCAGTGGCCATCTTCTCCCCCTGGGGGAGATTAAGCTTATTCTAGGAAGCTTCTGAACACTAAAATCAAGCAGTGCTAATATCCATTAGCTGCAGCAACCCAAATGACTCCAAGTCCTCTAGCTTCCTCCAAGTCCTTCGCCTTCTCCTTTAATATCCACACAAGCCAGCGCTCCTCCCTCTCCCCATCCCCAGGGTTTCCAAGGCAGGAGGAAGTTGCCTACATTCGGGGTGTTCTCTCCTCTCCCCTGTCACTCCTGCTCCAGATTTTTCTTATGCGCTGCTCTGGTTGCCTCACCCTCTTCCTACAACTGTCCTAGATTTTCTCACCCGAGCCAGCGCCCTTTCATTCCACAAGGCTCCATTCCACAACGCTCTTATGAAACAGGCTTTAACCGAAACCTTTGGTTTGCTGAGTAGCCTTACTGCGTAACACCAGAAGAAAGGGGGGAAAGCCTATAATTAAAGATCAAAAACCAATGTTCTGTTAAAAAATAAACCACAGGCCCAAAATGGACTCCCTTACGCCACACCAGCAAACGGTGGCTTAATAACTAGCCTAATTGAAGCTTCACCCTCCCTTAGAAGGGGAGTCTTACCCGGTCAGTCAGGAATTTTCTGACCAGCACCAGTGAGGTCATCTGTCACTTGGACCCTCTCCATCCCTCAAAGGAAGATGAGGTCACCTGCCTCACAGACCCCTGCCTTCCCCACGGACAGGTGGTCTAAGCCTGAAATAATCTCTTGTGTTAACTTCCTTGTCCTGTGTTCAGAAACCTCTCCTTTCTGCATCCCTTTGGAGCTCCTCTCTACCTGCTAGATGGGAGGCTTCCGGACTCACAAATTGGTGAATAAGGCATTTGATCTTTAAAATTCACTTGGTTGAATGTCTGTTATTTGACGTTCTTCTGTCCAACACCACGTTTTTGGACACTGTTTATATGCTTGTTTCTTCCCTGATTCCCAGAATCATAACCTGCTGCCTTTGGATCACCACCAGATCAAAACTGAGTTCTTATTCCTTAATTAAACTTTATTCCTTTTACTCGATTTCTACCCTTCCACGGACACGCTTAGGGGTCTTGCTTTCATGATTTTTCAAAGAACCACTTAAAATGTTAAAAGTTCCAATCACCAATTATTCTGAGTATGTGTGTGTGTGGGGGGGGGGGGGGGTTTCCACACTACCAATAAGCAATTCTTGAACACTCTGCGGATGGCCAAGAGTTCAACTCAATCTGAACACTTTCTAGCCAGAGACAGGGACAGATTCCATAGGCTAAGGACTCAGTTTTATAAGACTGCCCTGCACCCTGACTTCAGACACCAGTCACCAGCCCAGGTTGTCACCTGTGCTTTAGACCAATCTGCAGGATCCCAATAGGTCATCCGATCCAAGAGATCAGAGGTTTCAACAACACCTTGTCCTTGGGTTTAATGACAATATCCGCCCCCCTTCTCTGTGGGGAATGTGTTTCAAGACCCTCCCGCCAGTGGATGCTTAAAACCAGAGATGGGGAGTTCCCGTCATGGCTCAGCAGAAATGAATCTGATTAGCAGCCATGAGGACACAGGTTCAATCCCTGGCCTCGCTCAGTGGGTTGATTCAGTGTTGCCATGAGCTGTTGTAGGTCACAGATGTGGCTCAGATCCCGCATTGTTGTGGCTGTGGTGTAGGCCAACAGCTAGAGTTCCAATTCAACCCCCTGCCTGGAACCTCCATATGCCATGGGTATGGCCCTAAAAAGACACACACACACACACACACACACACACACACAACACACACACAAATCCCCCACAGATAGTACCCTACATATGCTGTTTTCTTCCAATACATACATAAATACTTATAATTAGTTTTAATGTATAAATTGGGTGCAGTGAGATGAACAACAGCTAGTAAATAAAGTAGAGCAATTATAACAATATACTATAATAAAAGTTATGTGAATGTGGTCTCTCTATATATCAAAATACTGTACAAGTTGAATGCCTGTACCAACTTAACTAAGCACTTATCATGCACTTGCCATAACCTTTACAGTTTGATGTGCTACAGCAAAACTAGCATGAATTTCTTTTTCATTCTTGACAATGTCATGGATGGATTTGGTCTTACCATGGATTTTAGTAACCTCAGCATACAATTTTTTTCCTTATTAAGTCAAGGGTTTTCACCTTTTCACTTAAAGGAAGCACTTGTTGGCTTCTCTTTGGCACATCCAAATTGCCAGCATCACGGACACTTGCACTTTGGGGCCATTATTTAGTAAAGTAAGGATTGCTAGGACACAAGCACTGTAATACCGTGATGGCCGATCTGATAAGACACGTGGCCACCAAGTGACTAACAGGTGGGTAGCAGCATATACAGCATAGACAGACTGAACAAAGGGATGATTCATGTCCCATGCAGGATGGAGCAGGAGAGCAGGAGATAGTATCACATTACTCAGAATGGCATGCAATTTCAAACTCATAAAAAAATTGTTTATTTTTAGAATTTTTCTTTTAATATCTTCAGACCACGGCTGACCTTGGGTAACTGAAAGGAAGAAAAGTGAAACCACAGATAACGAGGGACTACTACTGTCATTTGCTAGGGCAGCTCACAGAACTCAGAGAAACATTTTATTTACTAGATCACTGTTTTATTATAAAAAGGATGTTGGCCTGCAATAAATAAAGTGCTGGATATTTCTCTAGCAAAGATGGGTCTATTCAGGATCAGCAGAGAATTGTAATTTGGGGTCTGTCATTGTGCAAGCACCCCTCCCCCGCCCCCAAAAGCAATGGCATGAGAATATGTTTATAGAGAGGAAAAGAAAGCTGGGAGGTAACAAAAAGTCCGAGCTTCCCATGGTCCGAGTCCTTGCCAGGAGCGGAGTCTTTCTTCTTCCTGTTGGGCTCTGTTATCACAGCAGGGCATGAGAGCTCTATCTACTGGTCTCCCAACTCTATTTAACTGAGGTTTCTATTTATTAATTGTTTACAAGGAAGTAACTCAGGAACAGCCAGAAGCAGAGATACAGGGCAAGGTACAGGGAAAGGATGCCACTCTCTGGGACGCTCCCTGAGTTCACCAATGCAGAAGCTCTCTGAACTCTTTGGGGGGTCATGGAGGCTTTATCACTTAGGCATACTTGATTAAATCATCGGCCATTGGAGACTGATCAACTTACAGCCCTTCTCCTCTGCCTGAAGGTCAGGGAAGTAGACTAAAGTTTCAACCCTCTTATCACAGGATTGGCTCCACAGGCAACCACTCATCCGGGTTTAAAAATCATCTCATTCGCATAACAAAAGACACCTTAGTCTGTATTTATTATTATAGATCACAATCTCACAGACTTAAACTTTTCGTCTTAGGACTCACAAGCAACAAAGTTCTTACAAGGGCTCAATATCAGACCACTGTGTTCCCTCCATCACAGCTGCTCTGAAAGCAGAAGCGGAAACAGGTAATAGAAGGCTCAGTCTCCTCTTGCCCAAAGCAAACCCCAGGTGGAGTACAGCAATAATTTCTGTTGTTATAAAAAGAAGAACTTTCGAACATTTGATGCTATTAGCAAAGGAAATGGGCAGATTGTTAAGACTCTGAATTCCCCCAAGACTGGATTTATTCCAACAGAGACACCGACTTACTATTTGGGGGGCTGTTATTGGGTAGAAAGTCAAATGAAAATCCCATCCAACTCTAGAAGTGTTTGGTTCTATTAGTTCCTGTTTCATTGGCAGTGAAGCCCTAAGAGCACCCCTTGTGGAATGAAAACACTACATAATATAGAAGAAAAAAAAGAAGAACAAAACAAATTAAGTCTATGTGGCTTCTTCTGTTCAGCTAATATTTTACCAATGAGTAATACAAGAGCAGTGCACTTTGCTCACTTTAAATCAGTCCAAAGAAACTGTATTTTAATGAAAACTGCCTCATCTACTTCTTTATAATCCTCTGCTAATCTTTCACTTTGGGTTAATGACATTTCTCACAAAGAACAGTTCCAATCTTTGAGACACAGTCATCCACCTCAATTCAAATCTTTAAAACCTTTTCATCTCAGCTATTTCTGATTCTAAGTAATTTCTCTAATTCTCAAATTAATCCTCATTAGTAGAAGACTCCTCTTTGGGGAAACCAAAGTCCCTTTCCTAATTATGATTGTCCATTTAAGTAGGGCTAGTTCTAATAGAGGGTTTTATTGAAAGAATTTTATAGGATAGCAGACTCTGCCTTTCTATATTGAGTGGAAATGATTTGCCTCTGGCATAGGTGACACATCAATGTTCTTAGCTCAATAATCAATGACTATATCTGCACAATAAATTTAGCTACAGGAATTACTGACAATCCTAATGATGGTCAGAATTAATCAAATGTGGCATAACACGCCAACACACGTCCTACATTTCTTTTCTTGTGAATATAAAATAAGGAGTCTAGACTTGGCAGATTGGCATTGGGAAATTCAACCCATTTATATCTTCATTTAAGCTTACCTCTCTATCAATTTTTGGATAATTATTAACCACAGAAGTTTTCATTATAGTCTCTTAACCACTATGGGTTTGAGGTAAAGACCGTATGTGCTGTTTTCTAGTCCTCTAAACACAGAGACAGATTCTCTCTAAAGTCATGGTTTGGCTGTAGCCATACCTCCACCCCAACCTCCCAATCAGCTTGGCACACCAAGATATTACCTTTCTCCTAAATGCCCTCAGTTAGGGCTATCCCCATAAATGCCCAAAATTCTCTAGGTGTAGTTCCAGGCACATGGCTTCTGATAAGAGCCATGTCACTAGGGATGAAGTTCCAGATGCAGCAAGGTGAGGCAGCCCTGGTATTTGTTCTGGTTACTGCTCCCTCAGGCCTTACCACTAGGAAAGTAAATTATACTGCAGGTCAATAGGAAAATGCCCAAGTGCCGCCAGAGTCCTAAAATCTTATCCTCTAGTTTACAACACTTTGTAAGTTGCCTCAAGCATTACAAATATTACTAAGCTTCAAAATGTATAGATTCTCATCATTAAGCCATAAATAGCAACCAGTCTGTTAGAAGACCATTGACTGAAACTGCCAGGCATGATTATAGCCGCTTGCCTGAGTAGCCTCACAACAGGAGGTCCTGATAAGGACCATGGTGCTGCCTTGAGGAGTAACCAGGAGGAGACAACCAACCTACCAGAATCCCTGGCGCTGGAATCCCTCTTGGCTGAGAGATAAGAGCACCAGGAAGGGCAAGTATGGGCTGAGCAAGACAACTGGCCAGAGACAACCCGGAAAACCAACCCCATTCTCATAAAACCTAAGACTGCACGTCATGTGACTGAGCAGTTCTGGACTCCCTTACCCCACTGTTCTCTGCCCAGGCACCTCTTCCCAATAATGTCTTTTGCTTTGTCAGCAGGTGTGTCTCCTCTGGCAGTTCATTTCCAAGTGTAAGGCAAGAGCCCATTCTCGGGCCATGGAAAGAGTCTCCCTTCTGGCAACAAATCCACTAGAATTTCCTTTTCTTTGGTAACTGTCATTATAAAGTGGATTTACACTGTGCTGTTATTTACTGACACTGTAACACTTATTTTTCACGATAATCTTCCCATGTGGTGATTGTCTTCTTTAAAAAACAAGGAAAATAAGGCCCAGATTGGTTGCCCAAGACACATTTCTCCCAAGTGACAGAGACAGGATTTTAACCAGGTTTGTCATGTTCTGAATCTTCCACTATTCCCACTGTACCTCACTGTCTCCTCTTTTCAAGAATTAAAACAATCAAGCTTTCAAACATTATAACATTGTCTTATTATCTGTAAGTGAATCTCCACCTCTTCTGAGATGTTGCAGAGACATACTCACTCTTGGGGCCAGCTGCTACTTTCCCTGTGGCATCTGTCACCTCATTTCCACTTCTCTAAGTACCTAGAATACCAAAATTAAATGCTCCAAAATATGCCTCAGAAATGAGATTCCAATCCCAAACTATTGTTCTAGGCCACTTGAGAAGCATGGAGGAGTGGGGGGAATTTGCTGCTGATTTTCTAGCTCCATCACAACCACTGAGGTGGTCTTTAATGTGACAAGTCATTATTTTTGTAATGTAAAATGTGAGCATTACCGAGATTTGTAAATTACATTATACACACACATACACACACACTATCAAAGAGTAATTTTTCAGGAATATACTCAATGCTGGCAAGATTGCTATAAGAATGGCATTCTCATACACTTCAGGAAGCAATACAACTTTTCTTAAAAACTTTGGCAGTAGGTATTCAGGGCTTTAAACATTTAAAGTGTTTATGACATTTGAACCAGTAATCCCACTTCTGGAACCCTATCGTAAAAAAATAATCAGAAATGCAAACAAAAAAAATCACTACAGTAGTATTCTGAATAGTGACAAAATGGAAAAAGGAGGAAATGGTTTAAATTATGGTATTCATGCAACTAAACATTACAGAACCATTAAATATCATGCATATGATGAATTTTAAATGACATTTTCAATCTGAAAAGTAAAGGGTAAAATTTCAGACTGTAGCACTTTGATATTTTTTTTTAATGGGAGGAAATGCCATAGTCAGAAGTGGTAGAATTGAAAACTAAAAAGAAAGAAAGAAAAGAAAAGAAATTTACCTACTAAAATTTTCTAGAATAGGCAAAAAGAACATGATCATATAGTGGATTGAATTTGAAGTGGATAATCAATGAGATCCTGCTGTATAACCCTGGGAACTAAATCTAGTCACTTATGATGGAGCATATGTATGTGTGACTGGGTCACCTTGCTGTACAGTAGAAAATTTTCAGAACACTGTAAACCAGGTATAATGGAAAAAAATAAAAATCATTAAATAAAGAATAAAAAAACTTAAAAATAAGAAAATATGCTGAAAATTCCCAATGAACAATTTATGTACCAAGAAAGTCTTTGAATGGAGCTATGATATCCCTCCCGACCTAACTGAGAAGTCAGTGCAACTGGGACATTACAAAATGAAACTTACAGCTTTTTTCCTGAGTCCACCAGGATTTATTGTAATCAAGTTTTACTGCATTCCATTATCAAAAATATATGCCTAAGTATGTGTCCTCTGGCAATTAATACTCTGCCTTTGGCCTAATACTGCTTCTTGCACCTGAGCCACGTCCCAGTGGCCTTGAAACACATGCCCTATTGATCCTCATCATTAAACTTGCAATTATGGTCCTATCTAACCAAATTATAAGGCCTCTGGAATCCAGTGGTTGAACCATCTGAATCTAAGAAAAAGAAAGTGTTCCTGATGCTATCAGTTGGGATCCTCACTCCCCACAGAAAAAGAAACAAATCTTGAATGAGCTTCGCATGAGTTAACGGTTGCTACAATACTACTATTAATAAACTATCCTCCAAATCAATCTTTATTTAGTTCACAAGTTTGTGCACAAGCGATTTAGACTTAGGCGGGCTGACTGCTATCAGCGGACTTCCTTGCCCACCTGGGGTTGGCTGGCAGTCAGGCAGGGCACTGCCCCACGTGTCTCTAACTCCCTCCAGCAAGCTAGGCTGGGTGTGTTCTCTTAAGAAAGGCACAGGCGCTGAGTTCCGCTGTCGCTTATCTAAAGCGCTGAGGCACAGGTTCTGTCCTCATCCCGGGACAGTGAGTTAAGGATCCAGTGTCACTGCAGCTGCTGCATAGATGGCAACTGCAGCTCAGATCAGATCCTTGGTCCTGGAACTCCATATCCCATGGGGTGGCCAAAAAATAAAAAAAACAGAATAACAAGAGCAAAAGGCACAGACTCAAGAGCAGAAGCAGCAGTAACAAGCTCCTTTTCCAATGTCTGCATACTTCAAATCGGCAAATTACCAGGGACAGAAAGAAACTTTGCCTCTTGTTGAGAGGAACTACAAAGTCACAAAGCAAAATAAAGAATTGGGGTTGCTGATGCAATCAATCTACCGCAAAGGTGTATCTAGATTCTTGTTACACACAACTAATCTCTTTTGCGGCAAGAAGCTTACATCAGAGCCACAGTGGCACTCGCAATCGCCCCAGAGGTGATTTGTGTCTTGAAAAAACCTAAAGGAGAAATGAAATTGGCCAAAAGATATTTGAAAAACAAAAACCCTGCTACTCTTGTCACCTTAGACACTGTCATCCATTCCCCTAATTGGCAACCACTCATGGGTGAAGCAGGCTATTGTGAAAGTTAAAATTAAATACATATATAATACATATGTAAATTAAAACATCAAAATAATACAGTGAAAATATATGAATAAATTAAATGGATTGGTTAATTTGATTAAAGTCAAAATTACTACATGTGGAAAACATATCAATTTGTAAATTACTCATTTTTTATAATAGAGGAAAGAATATCAAGGCCATTGATAAACCCAAGATTTTTCAAAAGAATTTGCTAATCGCTTGCCTCAAAAATGGTCCTTTTTCTGGGAGTTCTCTTGTGGTGCAACAGGTTAAGTATCTGGCATTGTCACTGTAGCAGCTTGGATCACTGCTGTGACTCAGGTTCAATCCCTGGCCCAGGAACTTCCACATGCTGTGGGTAGACCAAAAAAAAAAAAAAAGGTCTTTTTCTTTCCTTTACGCTGATATAGTGTTATGCTTTTTATCCCCAAGCAACTAAGCCTATATATTGATTGTCCACCTATCTTTACTTCTAGATCTGATCCATGTACAAGAAACTCTCATGTATGCTGCACAAGACAGCTTTTCTAGTATATAGGTCTCCTCAAAAAAAGTAGCCCAGGAGTTCCCATCATCGCTCAGTGGTTAACGAACCCGACAAGTATCCATGAGGACACAGGTTCCATCCCTGGCCTCACTCAATGGGTTAAGGATCTGGCATTGCCATGAGCTGTGGTGCAGGTGGAAGACATGGCTCAGATCCCGGGTTGCTATGGCTGTGGCTGTGTTGCAGTACAGCGGCTACAGCTCTGATTCCACTCCTAGCCTGGGACCCTCCATATTCCATGGCTTCGGCCCTAAAAAGACACACACACAAAAAAAAAAAAAACCCAAGAGGGAGTCAGAGAGCTACCAGATTTCAGGAGAGTGCTGCACCTGCAGAAGGTGTAGAAGCTCTGTGCCCCTTAAAAAAAAAAAAAAAAAAAAAAAAAGAATTTAAAAAAAAAGTAGCCCAGAATTGCAAAAGGCTAAGAGCAGAAGCTGCAAAATCTTTTAAGGCCTAGGCTTAGAAGGAATAGAGCATCCTTTCCACTGCATTTTATTGCCTTAAACAAGAAACAAGACCATCTTGCATTCAAGGGATAAAGAAATAACTCACATCTTGATGAAAGAAGTGGCAAAGTAACATTGCAGAGGGGTGTATCAGGACGGGAGAAATTATTGAAGCCACTTGTGCAAAGCTTCTGTCATAAATGGTGATAATCATACCCAGTGCACAATCTTAGCATAAGGATCTGAGAAATAAAAACATTTTATAAATTATGTACCATTAGAAATAATACATTTGTACAGCCACTATGGAAAACAGTTTGGAGGTTCCTCAGAAAACTAAATGTAGAATTACCATATCATCTAGCAATCCCACTCCTAGGCATATATCCAGACAAAACTATAATTCAAAGAGATACATGTACCCCTATGTCCATTACAACACTATTCACAATAGCCAAGACATGGAAACAACCTAAATGTCCACCAACAGATGAATGGATTAAGAAGATGTGGTACATATATGCAATGGAATACTACGCAACCATAAAAAAGTAAGAAATAATGCCATTTGCAGCAACATGGATGCAACTAGACATTCTCGCACTAAGCGAAGTAAGTCAGAAAGAGAAGGGTGAATACCATATGATATCACTTATATGTGGAATCTAAAATATGGCACAAATGATCCTATCTACAGAACAGAAACAAATTGATAGACAGAGAACAGACTTGGGGTTGCCAAGAGGGAGGTGGGAGGGGGTGGGATGTCCTAGAGTTTGGTGTTAGCAAACGCAAACTACTACATTTAGAATGGATAAGCAATAAGGTCCTACTGTACAGCAGAGAGAACTATATCTAATCACTTAGGATAAACCATGATGGAAAACAGTCTAAGAAAAGGAATGCATATTTATCTGTATGACTGGGCACTTGGCTTTAGAGCAGAAATTGGCAGAACATTGTAAGTCAACTACAATTTTTTTAAATGTAAAAAAAAAAAAAAAGAACACATTAGATTTAAAAAGAAAACATCCACGAACATTTGAAATCTGCAGATGGTATAGGTAAATTACACTTTTTAGGTCTGACTAGTGGCTAAACACTTGCCCCAGTGATCATTGCCATTCTCCCTACCCAGAATTGTCTTCTAAAGTATATGGGGTGGGCTGGTGAGTTGGTTTAAATGAATATCCACATGAATTTTTACTTAAAAGTAAGAAAGGGGACTTCTTTCTCTCTTCAGAAAGTTTCTTCACTGAAATGATTGCTATTTCACTGTATAATATATATTTCAATTTGCACCCACAGCATCTCTTCCCAGTTCATTATTTACCTTTTTATGAATGAAGTAAAACCTTTTTTTTTTTTTGGTTTTTAGGGCCACACCCATGACATAGGGAGGTTCCCAGGCTATGGGTTGAATCGGAGCTACAGTTGCTGGCCTACACCACAGCCGCTGGCCTATGTCACAGCCACAGCAACATCAGATCCAAGCCACATCTACAACCTATACCACAGCTCACAGCAACGCGGTGTCCTTGACCCATTGAGTGAAGCCAGGGATCGAACCCATAATGTCAAGGTTCCTAGTTGGATTCGCTTCTACTGTATGACAACGGGAACTAATGAAGTAAGACTTTGATCTCCTCCTTTAAGCCTAAAGGATACATATGGAAAGTTTTCTGAAAATATGACCCTGTTTCACCACCGTTGCTGTTCCTGCTGCTGTTTACCTAATAACTCTATGGCTCTAACCCAGCAGACTCAGGAGAGAACAGCATTCAAGCCACCGCAGCCTATGGACAAATCCCATGCTTGCTTCAAGTAGTGAGTTGCTCTATGAATAGTGGCCTCCAAATCTTATCTCCAAAAAGACATGTCCAAGTTCTAATCCCTGGAAACTGTAAAGATGATTTTATTTGGAAAAAGTGTCTTTGAAGATGTAGTTAAGCTAAGGATCTTAAGATGAGATCATCCTGGATTTAGGACAAACATTCTTTTAAGAAGAGAGGATACAAAAAGATGCAGGGGAAAAGACTGTGGCTGAAGACACAGGCAGAGAAGGCATTTATCCCGCCCTAAGCCAAGGAATGCCTGGAGTCCCAAGAAGCTGGAAGAGACAAGGATTCTCCCCTAGAGCCTTCAGATGGAGCACAACCTCCAGCTCCCTTGGTTTCAGACTTCTGGCTTCCAGAACTATGAGAGAATGCGTTTCAGTTATTTAAAGCCATCCAGTGTGTGGTGATGTGTTAGGACAGTCTTAGAAACTGATATGCTTTACTTAAACATTCCCAAGACCCACCCAAGCAGAAACCAACAGAATGGTCCCTGGACTTGGGCTGTCTGCCTTCGATTGAGAAGATAACGTCTATTTCCTAATGCCCTAGTTGTATGACTGAGTCTCTCAATGATCCATTCCATCCTTCCAGGAAGGAGATATCCTGGCAGGGGGGTCTAGCCCCTGGGCGCGTGCGCGCACACACACACACACACACACACACACACACACACCATTATAACATTCATATTTCATGGACTTTACTTCCTCAGCTGCTAAGAACACAAGTGCTTATCACAAAATTTATTCCCATTTCTATGTCTTATCAGGAAGGAAAAGTTGAGAGTTTAAAAATGTAAGTAGTTGAGTATGTTATGTATTTTTATGAATGTATGAGTATATATGGGCATGCATATGTGAAATTTTGGGCAACCAAGGTAGGATTCCTGATATTTTTTATATTGGCAATTTATTGCTATGGAACCAATTACTCCAAAACACAGTGGCTTAAACCAACAATCATTTATTATCTCATATTATCTGTGGGTCAGTAATTCCACGGTAGTTTAACTGAGCAGTTCCAGCTCAGAGGCTCTCAGGAGGTTGCAGTTTGGATGTCATCTGAAGGCTTGACTGGGGCTGAAGGATCTGCTGCCCACATTGCTTGCTCATGTGGCTGTTAGCCAAAGGTTACAATTCCTGACTGGCTATTAGCCAGAGGTCTCAGATCCTCACCACATGGCAGCTGGTTTGCATCAGGGTACATTATCAGAAAGAGGAAGGCTGGGGTGCAGAAGAAGCAGTGTCTTTTAAAGGCTAACCTTGAAAGTGACATACCATCACTAGGACAGGATTCTGCTGGTTGCTCACAAACCCTGATGCTGCCCGACCATGAGTACCAGGAGGCAGGGATCATTAAGGGACATGCAGAGGATGGGTTTCCTTGTCACTTTTTCTAAAAGTAGTTGTTAACTTTCAGGTTAGCTTTTTCTAATCCTTGGGATACTTAATTTAATCATTTGTCTCATTCCTACCCTTAAAGTGTTAGGTTATATATTTTTTAATCTTGAGAATTAAAAAAAGTAAATTACAATGATTGCTCTTTCTAGTGTCTATTATTCTAAGTGAAATAAGATCAGCCATAATTAGAAGAAAGAAGAAAGTCTCAGTTACTTTCATATAACAGCTTTTTATTCAATGGATTATAAAATGGCATTCTCTACCAGGTAACTACTTTCACTCTACAGATATTTTCTCATCATTAGAATAGATAGTAAGACAATAATTTTATTAATTATATGAGATATGGCACCATGCCAAAATGCATTTTTAAATTATTGTCAGACAAACTATAGGACTAGAAAAATACATTTAGGTGCCTGGTTAGAGAAAGGACAGGATTACACAAAATAAATGCCAGGCTTCTCCAATGGTCAAAACAAATAATTCACAGTTGGTAAGAGGATTCTTTTTTTTTGGGGGGGGGTCTTGTCTTTTTGCCATTTCTTGGGCAGCTCCCACAGCATATGGAGGTTCCCAGGCTAGGAGTTGAATCGGAGCTGTAGCTGCTGGCCAACACCATACCCACAGCAATGCGGGATCCGAGCCATGTCTGCAACCTACACCACAGCTCATGGCAATGCCAGATCCCAACCCACTGAGCATAGGCCAAGGATCGAACCCGCAACCTCATGGTTCTTAGTCAGATTCATTAACCACTGAGCCACCACGGGAACTCCCGGTAAGAGGACTCTTAACAAAGTCTTCTTAGAATTTTCTTTGGGGAACGCTTTGTGACATCCAAATAGATCTCAAAGGCAAATCTCATCCATCAAAACATAACATCCACAAGCCATGATTACCCAAGGTACTGCAGAAAAGTGTATCAATTCTGTCCCGAATGCTAGGATTATAAAAGTGTTCTGCGCAATTGAAAATATAGAATTATAATTTGGCATGATTTCACTTCTTTAAGCAATCATTTCCTCACAAATTTAAATATAAAAGAGAGAAATTCTATTTGCTGTGCGTATTCAACCCCTGATTTTTTTTCAAGTACAGAACTACAAAGCAATTGGTAGTCTCTGTTGTCATTGACTGTTTTCACGATTTGTGTGTGGTACCTGAAAATTTATCGTAACTAAAAGAAGAGCACTTTAGCTTTATTTTTGTTTGGATAGTGATTCCAAGAATGCAGCAAGAGCATCTGTGACTGTCACTAATCAGGGAGTAACTGAGCAGCAATATGGTACCATCACCTGTGGCTGATACCCTGAAAATTACAACTCACCATAAAATGCTAACTTTTTCTTATAAGTCTCCAGTCCATAGCCCACTGGATTGCAGCACAATCACTGGAAATCCTGCATGATTCAAAGCAAACTTTCAAAAGAAATTTTTTTAAAAGCAAAACAAAACAAAAAAGAGGAACCAATCTTCACCTAGGGAAATGATATCAGTCAGGGCTTCTCTTGGACACCAGCAAAGACTCTGGGCAAGTATGTGCCTGCCTGTGGTAGAAAACACCAAAGTAGCAGCTGCAGATATATGACATCTTAAAATTATTTCATCACTTATTGTGCTATAAATCTTTTGTGTGGGCAGAAAAGAGATGGTGTGGCTTTCCATGAAAGCAGAAAATTCGATCTTTGTTTTTAGATTTCTCATCCAGTACTATAAGGCTCACAGGTTCCTTTTGCCTTTGGTACCCTCAGGACAGCTATATAAAAGAGGTAGTGATTCTATACCACGGGTGATGAGGAATTAATTAGATAAGGTCAACACTTTGACAAGACTAGCAGAAATCCTACTAAAGTTGCCTTGAATTCTTGAGTAGCTTCAGCAGCGCAGATTTATCCTTAAAATGTTCATTTTTCTTGTAAGAGCAGAAAGTCACAGAGCTGTTCTCTGAACAACTATAAAGTTCAGAGAACAACTCTGTGACTTATTAGAAGGCTCTCTTTAGGGTGAAAGCTCCAATAGTGAACAAGACGTTGTTACTATGCTCAGGGTGATTCAAGTCTCGTAGACAACAGGCCAGGAAATAGGTATTTATACGATAGTGTGGAAGCCCTACAAGAGAGATAGATACAGTTATGATGGGAACCCTGAGTTTTAAAGCAGGAAAAACTTCCCATATGAAGTTCGTCTCCAAAGTAGAGTCAAGACAATTTCAGGTTTAGGTACACGATCAGAGGGCAAAAGACCTGGTGTGCTAAGGGAATGCGTGTGGTTCTGCCCAAATGGTTTTGAATGAAAGGAGGGTGTCAATGAGCAAGGTAAGAATGAAGAATCCAATTAGGCAATAAAAAGATTTGTGGAATGTAACCCTGCAGAAAAGAGATTAACTGCAGCTAGTTCAAAGAATGAGCAAGTCTATCTACCAATATCAGAGGATGAAAAGTAGAAAAGTAAAAAGGCAAAAATAATAATAAGCAAAAATATATGCAGTATACAAAAACAGAAGAAGCACGGCTTGAAAAAAAAAAACTTTAGGCATGGGGGTGCTCAGCATGTTTGCCTGTGGCTTGAGCTGGAGCTTTCTGTGTCTCACTCCACTGACAGCCAGAGATGTGTTAGAGAACAGAAACTAACTTGGGTCTGCTTGCCTAACCTGCAGCAAAGTCAGTCTACTGACACTGCGTTCTGGTGAAGGAAAGTACAGAGTTTATTGCAGGCCACCAAGCAAAGAGAATGGGGAGAAAGACTCAAGTCCTCTCCAGCTTCGTGTCTGAGTTAGGCTAGAAGTGATCATCATCTGTGACTTTTTTGTAATATTTCTTTTTTTTTTTTTTTTTTTAAATTTTATTTTTTTATTTTCCCACTGTACAGCAAGGGGGTCAGGTTATCCTTACATGTATACATTACAATTACAGTTTTTCCCCCACCATTTCTTCTGTTGCAACATGAGTATCTAGACATAGTTCTCAATGCTATTCAGCGGGATCTCCTTGTAAATCTATTCTAGGTTGTGACTGATAAGCCCAAGCTCCCGATCCCTCCCACTCCCTCCCCCTCCCATCAGGCAACCACAAGTCTCTTCTCCAAGTCCATGATTTTCTTTTCTGAGGAGATGTTCATTTGTGCTGGATATTAGATTCCAGTTATAAGTGATATCATATGGTATTTGTCTTTGTCTTTCTGGCTCATTTCACTCAGTATGAGATTCTCTAGTTCCATCCATGTTGCTGCAAATGGCATGATGTCATTCTTTTTTATGGCTGAGTAGTATTCCATCGTGTATATATACCACATCTTCCGAATCCAATCCTCTGTCGATGGACATTTGGGTTGTTTCCATGTGCTGGCTATTGTGAATAGTGCTGCAATGAACATGCGGGTGCATGTGTCTCTTTTAAGTAGAGCTTTGTCCGGATAGATGCCCAGGAGTGGGATTGCAGGGTCATATGGAAGGTCTATGTATAGATTTCTAAGGTATCTCCAAACTGTTCTCCATAGTGGCTGTACCAGTTTACATTCCCACCAACAGTGCAGGAGGGTTCCCTTTTCTCCACAGCCCCTCCAGCACTTGTTCTTTGTGGATTTATTAATGATAGCCATTCTGACTGGTGTGAGGTGGTATCTCATGGTAGTTTTGATTTGCATTTCTCTTATAATCAGCGATGTGGAGCATTTTTTCATGTGTTTGTTGGCCATCTGTATATCTTCCTTGGAGAAATGTCTATTCAGGTCTTTTGCCCATTTTTCCATTGATTGATTGGTTTTTTTGCTGTTGAGTTGTATAAGTTGCTTATATATTCTAGAGATTAAGCCCTTGTCAGTTGCATCATTTGAAACTATTTTCTCCCATTCTGTAAGTTGTCTTTTTGTTTTCTTTTGGATTTCCTTTGCTGTGCAAAAGCTTTTCAGTTTGATGAGGTCCCATGGGTTTATTTTTGCTCTAATTTCTATTGCTTTGGGAGACTGACCTGAGAAAATATTCATGATGTTGATGTCAGAGAGTGTTTTGCCTATGTTTTCTTCTAGGAGTTTGATGGTGTCCTGTCGTATATTTAAGTCTTTCAGCCATTTGGAGTTTATTTTTGTGCATGGTGTGAGGGTGTGTTCTAGTTTCATTGCTTTGCATGCAGCTGTCCAGGTTTCCCAGCAATGCTTGCTGAATAGACTTTCTTTTTCCCATTTTATGTTCTTGCCTCCCTTGTCAAAGATTAATTGACCATAGGTGTCAGGGTTAATTTCCGGATTCTCTATTCTGTTCCATTGGTCTGTCTGTCTGTTTTGATACCAGTACCACACTGTTTTGATGACTGTGGCTTTGTAGTATTTCTTGAAGTCTGGGAGAGTTATGCCTCCTGCTTGGTTTTTGTTTCTCAGGATTGCTTTGGCGATTCTGGGTCTTTTGTTGTTCCATATAAATGTTTGGATTGTTTGTTCTAGTTCTGTGAACAATGTCATGGGTAATTTGATAGGGATTGCATTGAATCTGTAGATTGCTTTGGGTAGGATGGCCATTTTCACAATATTGATTTTTCCAATCCAGGAACATGGAATATCTTTCCATTTCTTTACATCTTCTTTGGTTTCTTTGATTAAGGTTTTATAGTTCTCGGCATATAGGTCCTTTACCTCTTTGGTCAGGTGTATTCCGAGGTATTTGATTTTGTGTGGTACAATTTTAAAAGGTATCGTATTTTTGTATTCCTTTTCTAATGTTTCATTGCTGGTATACAGAAATGCAACTGACTTCTGAATGTTAATCTTATATCCTGCCACTTTGCTGAATTTATTAATCAGTTCAAGGAGTTTTGGGGTTGAGTCCTTAGGGTTTTCTAGGTATAGAATCATGTCATCTGCATACAGTGACAGTTTGATCTCTTCTCTTCCTATATGGATGCCTTTGATTTCTTTTGTTTGTCTAATTGCTGTGGCTAAGACTTCCAAAACTATGTTGAAGAGCAGTGGTGAGAGTGGGCATCCCTGTCTTGTTCCAGATTTGAGTGAGAAGGCTTTCAGTTTTTCCCCATTGAGGATTATATTTGCTGTGGGTTTATCATAAATGGCTTTGATTATATTCAGGAATGTTCCCTCTATACCCACTTTGGCGAGGGTCTTGATCATGAATGGATGTTGAACTTTGTCAAATGCTTTTTCTGCATCTATTGAGATGATCATATGATTTTTGACTTTTTTTTTGTTAATGTGGTGTATGATGTTGATTGATTTGCGTATGTTGAACCATCCTTGTGAACCTGGGATGAACCCAACCTGGTCATGGTGTATAATTTTTTTGATATGTTGTTGGATTCGGTTGGCTAAGATTTTGTTGAGAATTTTTGCATCTATATTCATCAATGATATTGGGCGATAGTTTTCTTTTTTGGTGGTATCTCTGCCTGGTTTTGGAATGAGGGTGATGGTGGCCTCATAGAATGTCTTTGGGAGTATTCCTTCTTCTTCAACCTTTTGAAAGAGTTTAAGGAGGATGGGCACCAATTCCTCTTTATATGTTTGATAGAATTCACCTGTGAAGCCATCTGGTCCTGGACTTTTATTTGTAGGGAGTGATTTTATGACCTCTTCAATTTCATTTCTAGTGATCGGTCTGTTCAGTTGGTCTGTTTCTGCTTGATTCAGTTTTGGCAGGCTGTAAGATTCTAGAAAATTGTCCATTTCTTCCAGATTGTCAAACTTATTGCCATATAGTTGTTCATAGTATTCTCTTATGGTTTTTTGTATTTCTGCTGTATCCGTTGTGATTTCTCCTTTTTCATTTATAATTTTGGTGATTTGGGTTCTTTCTCTCCTCTTTTTAGTGAGTCTGGCCAGGGGTTTATCAATTTTGTTCACCTTTTCAAAGAACCAGCTCTTGGTTTTATTAATTTTCTCTATTGTTTTTTGAGTCTCTATTTTATTGATTTCTTCTTTGATCTTTATAATTTCCTTCCTTCTGCTGACTTTAGGACTTTTTTGTTCTTCTTTTTCTAATTCATTTAGGTGGAGGGTTAAGTTGTCAATTTGGGATCTTTCTTCTTTTTTGAGAAAGGCCTGGATTGCTATAAATTTCCCTCTGAGCACTGTTTTCGCAGCATCCCATAGATTTTGAGAGGTTGTGTCTTCATTATCATTTGTTTCAAGGTAGTTTTTAATTTCCTTCTTGATTTCCTCATTGACCCATTGGTTTTTTAGTAGCATGTTGTTTAGTCTCCATGTAGTAGGTTTTTTCTCTTTGCTTTTCCCATGGTTGATTTCTAATTTCATGGCATTGTGGTCAGAGAAGATACTTGAGATAATTTCTATGCTCCTAAATTTATTGAGATTCGCTTTGTGTCCCAATATGTGGTCGATTCTTGAGAATGTTCCATGAGCATTTGAGAAGAATGTGTATTCTGCTTTTTTTGGATGTAGTGTCCTGAAGATATCAATTAAGTCTAACTTTTCTATTGTTTCCTTTAGGATCTCTGTTGCTTTATTGGTTTTCTGTCTAGAGGATCTGTCCATTGATGTGAGGGGGGTATTTAGGTCTCCTACTATGATTGTATTCTCATCAATATCTCCCTTTATGTCTGTTAATATTTGTTGTATGTATCTGGGTGCTCCTATGTTTGGGGCATATATGTTGATGATAGTAACATCCTCTCCTTGGATGGATCCCTTAATCATTAAATAGTGTCCTTCTTTGTCTTTCTTTATGTCTTTTGTTTTAAAGTCTATTTTGTCTGATATGAGCGTTGCAACTCCTGCTTTTCTGTCATGTCTATTGGCATGAAATACTTTTCCCCAGCCTTTCACTTTCAATCTATATGTATCTTTTGTCCTAAGGTGAGTTTCTTGTAGGCAGCATATTGAAGGTTTTTGCCTTTTTATCCACTCAGCCACTCTGTGTCTTTTGATTGGGGCATTCAGTCCATTGACATTTAAGGTGATAATTGATAGATGATTATTTATTGCCATTTGATCCTCGTGTTCCAGTTGATTCTATGGTTCTCCATTCTTCTTCTTTTTTTTTTTTTTTTTTTTTTTGGTTGGATGGTCTCCTGTTATTATCTGCTTGAGTGTATTTTTTTTTTCATTTTTTGCAAATGCATTATTTGGTTTTGGCTTGTGGTTGCCCTGTTTTTTAAGTATGCTAACCCCTTCCCATAATTGTGTGTTTTAGCCTGATGGTCCTGTAAGTTCAAACACTTCATTATTATATTAAAATTAAGAAGAGAGACATACATACAAACAAAAAGGATTATTTACCTCCTAACATCCCTTGCCCACATTTTATGGTTTTGATGACTCTTCTTTTTTTTCTTTTTAATTTTATTTTGTTTGAAGCATGTTCATGATTAAATCTGTATGCTGGCTTATTTGAGTGACTGCTCTCTGATTACGGTTTCCTCAGTCCTAGTTCTTCCTCTTCTTCTTCTTCTTTTTTTTTTTTTTCTTTTCTTTTTTCTTCCCTTTCCTTCCTTTCTTTTTGGTTTAGAGAAGCCCTTTCAATATTTCCTTTAACCTGGGTTTTGTGTTGCTGTATTCTTTAAGTTTTTGTTTGTTGGGAAAAATTTTAATTTCCCCTTCTATTTTAAATGATATTCTTGCTGGATAAAGTATTCTAGGTTGCATATTTTTTCCTTTTAGCACTTTAAATATCTCTTGCCATTCCCTCCTGGCCTGTAGTGTTTCTGTAGAGAAATCAGCTGATATTCTTATGGGGGTTCCCTTGTAGGTAACATTCTGTTTTTCTCTTGCTGCCTTTAGGATCCTCTCTTTATCACTAACTTTTGCCATTTTTATTATGATGTGTCTTGGTGTGGGTCTGTTTGGGTTCAGTTTGTTTGGGGCCCTCTGTGCTTCTTGTATCTTGAACCCAGTATCCTTTAGATTTGGGAAGTTTCCAGCGATAATTTCTTCAAATATATTTTCCATTCCCTTATCTTTTTCTACTCCTTCTGGAATTCCTATTATGCGTAGATTGGCCCGCTTTATATGTAATATTTCTTAATTGTAGTTTTTGGATTCAAGATGTCTCTGGTTTATGGTTCTCTGACCAGGTGGTCCAAACCTCCAGGGTCTATGAACTCATCTTGCCCTGGAGAAACAACCTGAGTTTGTATGACAATGATGAGCAATTTTAGTACTTTAATGATGTTATGCACAACAGCAGTTTTACTCATTTGACTCTGGTGGATTAGTGTTCAGTTAGCACAGGATTGAAGTCGAAAGAGACAGGAGAGAGAATAAAACTTTGGATAGGGAGAATAATCATAAACTCTGTCAGGCAACTTGGTTTTAGGGGGACTGGGTTTCAAATGGGTAAGGGTTTTGCAACCCAAGAAATGTTAGGAATGATTTTGGGAAGGATTATAAAAGTTTGTAATTTTTTCCAAAACTAGTCTGGAAAAGAAATATTTTCCATTCTACAATTCACAACTTCCTCTGTGGATAAAATCCCCACTTTTTATAAAATGCATAAACAATTTTCTGATGAACCTTGTAGGGATTGAGGCTTGGTTCTACCAGTAACTACTTCACTTTCAGAATACTGTCAATTTTCAGTCAAAAGACTTAATCAGATGTTCTTTTTTACAAGTCTAACTACCAAAGTATGAATTCTGAAAACATTAAGAACAAGACTCTAAAATATAAAATGAATACTGCCAAAAATTTTATTTAATTCATTAATTAATGAGGAAATCAATACATCAATAAGGTGTTAAAATTGGTTCAAAGGAGAATCTGAAGCACAGATATATATACATGCAACCAGGACGGCTAAAATGAATATGCTAACAGATAAAAATTGATTAATTTAAAATACAATGTTTGAGATGATCTTTTCTACGGAGGAGAATTGAATTGTTTCTCTCCAAGACATAACTCACTTGTATTGCTATGTTTGAGCATAAGTTGAGAAATATTAGTTTCCTATAACTTAATTTCAATTCTTACAGATTTGTCAGATTGTCATAGAAAGACAATATAAGGTGCACAGCTGTATAAAGTCATATAATCTCTAAAGGGAATCCTCAACATTCCTCTGAAAAGACAATCGTCTCTTTCTACATTTCTAAATCTTTGAATTTTTTTCTTGACAAATCTAACACTGACAATGCAACTATTTTTTTCTTTCCTGTTTAACGCCCCTATAGAAAATGAGTATTTTAATCGGTCTTCTTGGACCCTTTTCTTTTGCATCAAGATGATAATAAAACTTTGACATATTCTCATAACTAAATTGCCTGAAATGTTTTGTTTCACAGTATTTTTAAAAGTTCCAAAAGTTTAAAAGAGTCTGACATAATAGCCTTGTGATTTAACATTGAAATATCTAATATTTTTATTTTAATGTAAGGAACATAAAAGAAATAAATTGTGGACAGAATATGAATTTTTAAAATAACCTATTTACATTTGTAAGTCTGATTTATCACATTTATAAAATTTAAGTACTTACACTATTTTTAAAGTTTTAGCCAAAATTATATTTGCACAATAATATGAATGTACTCAAGGACATTGAATTAATTATACAGTTTAAATGGTAAAAATGTCAAGCTTTGTCATACATATTTTACTATAATAAACAGCACATTTACTTTTTTAAAAAGTGTCTGAGATCAAAACATTTAAAAATTTTTAATGTAGTCTGAAACACTGAAGGGAATTTTTTTTTTTTTTATCTTTTGTCATATTTTGAGGGCCGCACCTGCAGCATGTGGAGGTTCCCAGGCTAGGGGTCTAATCTGAGCTGTAGCCCCCAGCCTATACCACAGCCACAGCAACACCAGATCCAAGCTGATTCTGCAACCTACACCACAGCTCAAGGCAACGCCGGATCCTTAACCCACTGAGCGAGGCCAGGGATCAAACCTGCAACCTCATTGTTCCTAGTTGGATTCGTTTCCTCTGTGCCACGACGGGAACTCCATGAAGGGAATTTAAAAAAAATTTTTTTTTTAAGGGTCATGCCTGTAGCATATGGAGTTTCCCAGGTTAGAGGTTGAATTGGAGCTACACTACAGCTGCCAGCCTACACCACAGCCACAGCAACTCCAGATCCAAGCCATATCTATGACTTACACCGCAGCTTGCAGCAATGTTGGATCCTTAACCCACTGAATGAGGACAGGGATAGAACCCACATTCTCAGAGACACTGTGTCGGGTCTTTAACCCACTGAGCCACAATGGGAACTCCACTTAAGGGAATTTAAATAACTAAATTTGTTGAGTGCCCATTGTGGCTCAGTGGTAATAAACCTGACTAGTAACCATGAGGACACGAGTTTGATCCCTGGCCTCACTTAGTGGGTTAAAGATCTGGTATTGCCATGAGCCATGGTGTAGGTTGCAGATGTGGCTCAGATCCCAAGTTTCCGTGGCTATGGTATAGGCCAGTGGCTGCAGCTCCAATTCAACCACTAGCCTGGAAACTTCCATATGCCATGGGCTGGCATGGCCCTAAAAAGAAAATAAATAAATAAATAAATAAATAAAAACATAAATGAGGTTATTACAGGGGACAGTTTAATCCACTAATTTATGAATTAATTGATTATTAATAAAAACAATTTAAAAATAATAATTATATTTACAAATAAAATTAAGAGCTGTGGATTTTGAAGCAGAAGGATTATAAAATGAGGCAGGAGAGCTAAGGAGAAACCAGATCACAATGATAAGGATATTTGCACCTTAAAAAGGATCATTCTTATTTGTTCTGTGGAGAAAAGACTAGAGGGAGACTAGATTATTGGCAAAAAAAAAAAAAAAAAAAAAAGTTAATAGGTTATTGCTGTTATTCAGGTGAAATACAATGACAATCAGGACTACAGCAATGAAATAGTAATTACAACCAATATACTGAGCACCTATTATGTGTCAGGAGCTCTTTTGAGCACTTTGCCTGCACTAATTTTATCCTTATATCAATGTTATAAGGCAGGTACTAATAATACCTTACACAGCTAAAAAATTAATCATCCACTCAGTCTCAGAGTTCAAAGTCATAGGAAAATTCTAAGAATATATGATTTTATCGAATGCCTCATCAGCCCAATTGCGGAAATGAGAAGCGTGAAATCAGTTAATACTGTTTAAAGATAAATTGAGGCATATTAAAAATTTTAAGAATTTATTTGAGGAAAAAAATCTGTTTGAATCAGGCGGCACCAAACCAGAAGTAGCTGGTAGCATGCCAGTTGGCAATGGCTTGGGGAGAGACTTTTCTAGACAGAAGGTAGAAGCAAAGTAAAGAAATGACTGGTTATAGCTTTAAGCCTTAGTTGGCTGTTCGTGACTGATGGTCCTTAGGTTTTAATTTCATAACCTCGAGGCCCTTACAGCCTGAGATTTTGGTTTGCTTACACAGGCTGCTGGGGCGTTAAAGCCATCTCAGGCTAAGGGACTCCTTGTATAATTAATGTAACAATATCAAAATAGAAAGAATAATCAACTCCTTACTTCTTTAGGAGAATGAGCCCAATACAGGAAAGATTGTATTCAACAGCAGTTCATACTGATTTAAACACCCAATTATCAACTTGCAAAGAAATCAAGTTCCAAATATGCAAATCATTGATTTGAAAAGAAACAAATGGCTATCTCATGATAAGCTATTTGAAGGAAATTATTGATTTATTTGTTTGTGCATGTAGTGGTTGTGGTGTTTTATCTCTCAAGAAATCTCATTTCACTGATTAAATAGAGTAACCTGAAAAATGGGTAAGGTTTTTCGTACACCATGAAACCTCACAGGTCATATTTTCTCTCTCAATGATAGCTTCAGATTGCTAACGATAAAACAAGAGCTAAATGGCTTGTCTCTTACAAAATGTGAGACTTTAAAATCTGCATGGGTAAAACTCTCAGGTCTCCAGATGCTTCCTCTGAGCTCAAGGCATTACAGAGCTCCAGGCTTTTTGAAGTACACTCATCGGCCAACCCATCTTCAGCCTTGCCTTGCTCAGTTGCACATAAAAGCACCAGAGGGGTACCAGGAGGCTTAATGTTTACACCTGAGAGAGAGATGGCGCCTCTGAATCATGCTTTCTCTTCTGTGGGGGTAAGGAAACATTGTCTGCCTTACGTTTGCACCGGGATTGTTTGTCACCGGGCCCAGCAGCAAGGACAGGCAAAGAATGGCAGGATTGGAGAGACATGAAATGTAGCCAATATTCAGTTTATAAATCACTCAGTTTATTGCAGTTAGTACAGAGCACAAGTTAGTCTCCAAGGAGAAGTCCAGGAAGGAGGCATCCAGGACAAGCAGCCGTCTGCAAACGGGTCCCTTGACAAGCCTGAGTGGGAAGCAGCCGTCTGCTCCAACAGGGCCATGGGCAGCATCCTTCTGGAACAGCTCCCAGCAGCCTGGAGACGGGTCCTCCAGTGAAGACGCTTCAGGACACTAGGCTCAGTGGACCCTTTTTAAAGAGTAACAGTTACCCCAGGGGAGAGGGTCTTGGTTCTCTCAGTTGCTCCTTCTGTTCCAGTGCCACGTACGGCTCATCACATTTCTTATCTAAAGTTACACTCTCAGGGAGCTCCCGCAGTGGCTCCGCAGGTTACAAACCTGACGACTATTCATGAGGATGCGGGTTTGATCCCTGGCCTCACTCAGGATCCAACCTTGAGCAAGGATCCAGTATTGCCATGAGCTGTGGTGTAGGTTGCCGATGAGGCGTGTATCCCGCCTTGCTATGCCTGTGGTGTAGGCCAGCAGCTGTAGCTCTGGTTAGACTCCTAGCCTGGGAACTTCCATATGCCACAGGTGCGGCCATGAAAAGCAAAAATAAAAATAAAGTCGCATTCTCAGTTTATCATTCTAAGTCTTACAGAAGATGATTTAAACATAGAAGTTCATATTGGCCACTGTGACTCCATTTTGAACTACCTCACAGAGTTTAAATCCTTTAAGTTTCACCCAAGATAAATAGGAATCATAATACAAAATAAACCATGGTAAAATAGCAATACTGCAGACTGGGGCAGGAGAAAAGGGAATGTCTCTAAACAGGCCCTGAATCATACCAAGGATCACAGGACTGACGTGACTCCTCCTGGGTATGGCTTTAAGGGAATGCAATTCTTTCTTTTTTAAAAAACCATTTTTTTAAAATTGAAGTGCAGTTAATTTATAATGTGTTAATTTCAGGTGTACAGCAAAGCGATTCAAATATATATACATATTTATTCACATACATACATATATAGTTTTTCAGGTTATTACAAGATATTGAATATAGTTTCCTAGACAGTAGGTCCTTGTTGTTTATCTATTTTATATATAGTTGCGTGTATAATTTAATTCCTAACTCCCAACTTACCTCTCCCTTTTCCACCTTCCGTTATCCCCCTTAATAACCATAAATGTTTTCTGTCTGTAAGTCTATTGCTGTTTTGCAAATAAGTTCACTTATACTCTTTTTATGATTCCACACAGAAGTGATATCATATGATATTTGCTTTTTCTGACTTACTTCACTTAACACGATAATCTCTATGTCCATCCATGTGGTGCAAAAGGCATTATTTCATTCTATTTCATTCTTTTTTATGGCTGAATAGTATTCTTATATATATATATATATATATATATATATATATATATATATAACCACATCCTCTTTATCCATTCATCTGCCAGTGAACATTTAGGTTGCTTCCATATATTGGCTACCATAAATAGTGCAGCTATGAACATTGGGGTGCATGTATCTTTTTGAATTAGAGATATGGTAGCTCTATTTTTAGTTTTTAAAGGAATCTCCTTTCTGTTCTCCACAGCAGGTGCACCAGTTTACATTTCTACCAAGAGTGTAAAAGGGTTCCTTTTTCTCCACACCTTCTCCAGCTTTTGTTATTTATAAACTTTTTAATGATAGTCATTCTGACAATTATGACATGATACTTCATTGTAGTTCTGATTTGCATTTCTCTATTAATTAGCAATATTGAGCATCTTTTCATAGGCTTGTTGGCCATTATGTCTTCACTGGAGAAATGTCTATTTGGGTCTTCTGCCAATTTTTTGAGGGTATTGTTTTGTTTTGTGTGGTATTAAGCTGTGTGAGCTGTTTGTATATTTTGGAAATGAATCCCTTGTTGGTAGCATCTATTGCAAATGTTTTTTCTCACTCTGTGGGTTGTCTTTTCATTTTGTTTATGGTATCCTTTGCTGTGCAAAATCATGTAAGTTTAATTAGGTCCAATTTTTTATTTTTGTTTTTATTTCCATTATTCTAGGAGAGATTCCAAAAAAAAATTGCTGTGATTTATGTTCTAGGCTTTCCTCTAGGATTTTCGCTGTATACAGTTTTACATTGAGGTCTTTAAACCATTTTGAATTTTGTGTGTGGTGTTAGAGAATGTTCTAATTTCATTTTTGCATGTAGCTGTCCAGTTTTCCAACACCATTTATTGAATAGGCTCTTTTCTCCATTTTATAGTCTTGCCTCCTTTGTCAGAGATTAGCTGACTATAGGTGCATGGGTTTTTTTCCAGGCTTTCTATCCTGTTCCATTGATCTATATTTGTTTTTGTATCAGTACCATACTGTTTTGATGACTCCAGGTTGTAGTATAGTCTGAATTCAGAACTTGATTCCTCCAGCTCCATTTTTCTTTCTCAAGATTGCTTTGACTATTCAGGGTCTTTTGTATTTCCATACAAATTTAAACTTTGTTTTGTTCTAGTTCTACGAAAAATTCCATTGGTAATTTGATAGGGATTGCATTGAATCTGTAGATTGCCTTGAGTAGGATAGTCATTTTAACCATATTGATTCTTTCAAACCAACAACAGTATATCTTTCCATCCATTTGTGTCATCTTCAGTTTCTTTCATCAGTGTTTTATAGTTTTCAGAGTCCAGATCTTTTGCTTCCTTAGGTAGGTTTATTCCTAGGTATTTTATTCTTTTTAACATGATGGTAAATGAGATTGTTTCCTTAATTTCTCTTGCTGATATTTTGTTTAGTGTATAGAAATGAAACAGATTTCTGTATGTTAAGTTTGTGTCCAGCAACTTTACCAAACTCATTGATGGGCTCTAGTAGTTTTCTGGCAGCATCTTTAGGACTTTCTATGTATAGCATCATGTCATCTATAAACAGTGACAGTTTTATTTCTCCTTATCCATTTGAATTCCTTTTATTTCTTTTTCTTCTCTTGATTGTTATGGCTAAGACTTCCAAAATTATGTTGCCAAAAAATGGTGAGCCTGCACACTTGTCTTATTCTTTATCTTAGAGGAAATGCTTTCAGCTTTCGCTGTTGACTATGAGGTTAGCTGTGGGTTTTCATATATGGCCTTTATTATGTTGAGATATATTCCCTCTATGCCCAAAAGGAATGCTTTCTAATGTTCTACCAAGTTTTCCTTTTAATAGTCTGCAAATTAGGCAGAAAGCCTTAAACATGCAAGCCAAAGGCAATGCCTGCTGTCTCATTACCAGTTGAACATCCTACTCCACAGACAGTTCATACATTACAAACAATCCCAATGACTTCCTATTATCATGGGGTACTTTTACCCATCCTTGTAGTATCTGCTCCAATTGACTAGCATAGTCATCCTCTTTTCATAATTGAGCCTTCCTAAAATATTCTCATCTGAAATTCTTGGAAATAAATTACCAAAAATTGCATATGTTCCTAGTGAGCACGATTTTAGAACATCATATTTTAACATATTCTTTTAAACAACAAAAGGCTTCTTTGGGAAAAAGAGATCATGAATGTGGTTTTAGAGTGTGGTCAGATGGCTGGTCTCAGTTTTTGCTTTCTTAAGTAACTTCACTTGCATTATCAGTGCACACTGCCTTACATCAAATGGTAAAAAAAAAAAAAAATCTGGCCTCCACAACAAAGTCTTGAAATATTTCAACCCACTAAAAATGAAGCCACAGCCTTATAATATCCCAGCTGCTTCAAAGGGTTCTGCAATTAGTGGAAGTCTAGAATCAGATGGAAAATAGTACCATGTAGTGGAACAGCACAATTTTATTGCTTACTGACTGGAGTTCAAACCAGATGTTTCCATTAATCAGTATTGTGATCTTAAGAAATGGTCAGGAAGGGAAAATTTCCCCTTTCATCTTCCCTTCTATCTGGTTCATTGGCTAGTCAAATAATTTAAATGACATAAGACATATTAACAGGAGAAAATCAAGTTTAATTTTATATGTATGGGAATCCTGCATATGTTAGATTCAGAGATAGAAAGGTAAGAAGAGGTAGGCATATCATCCTGAGCGAAGAAATGGGATAAGGACCTGCGGCTTCCAAGGACAGAAGGGCCATTCACAGGGTGATAAGAAGAAGAGATGTTTGGTTATTTTATGTTTGCCTTGCCATAAAATGGGACCAATTAGATAAAAATTATCTCTGGTAATAACCCTTTTTCTGGAAAAAAAATCCCCAATTTAAATTCTTATATATAGTTAAGGGAAAGGTAGTAATTTCTCTTGAGCCCATACGGTCTCCATCACCTATAAATCAAAATAATCTTCTTGCCAAAGTGGTACCTTATGCGGAGGCCTGTTCTGAACCCCTTCATTAACTTAAATATCTACATTTTATTTTTTAAATTTTTTTGGCCATAGTAGGCATTATTATCACTTTCACTATTAGGATTCTCAAGCAACTGCTCTCTTGAAAATCAAGTAGAAAATATATTTAAGAAACAGTAAAAAAAAATCTCACACATCTCCACTGAGGAATAGTTGACTCCATTTTAGCAAAGGCTTCAGAACCATCATCTATTGAAAAAAAAAATGTTTTCAGTGCACTGATTACAGGTGCAAAAGAAAAGCCATATTTCACACTTGCAAACGTGAGTATAAATGTAGTTGTCAGCCATGTTTATAGCAGTATGATTTTTTAGTTAGAAGACATGATAAGATACATTGTATCTGCAGTGTCTAGCAATTAAAAATGTAAATAATCAAATAATATCCATGACTTTGCAAAATATAGCCTTTTTCCAAGCATCTATTGAAGTTACCAAATGATCCTAAATATTCACCAAAAATCCTACATATCACTTAAAAATTATTATGAAAATCCCAGCACACTTCCTTCAAGCCTTTAGTGAACAGTTACACCAATAATACCATGATAACTAACCCATAGTCATGCTCTTTTTTCTGCTTTAGATACTTGTATTTACTCCAACCTAGTGCATAAGTCTTATACATAATAAATATTTCGTAAGGACTTTACAGAAAATAGTCACAGTGAACACATGCAATCATTTAATCAAGCAATAGATTATGTCACTTTTTTCTTTTTTTTTTTTTTGTCTTTTTGCCTTTTCTAGGGCTGCTCCCACGGCACATGGAGGTTCCCAGGCTAGGGGTCGAATCAGAGCTGTAGCCACCGGCCTACGCCAGAGCCACAGCAACGCAGGATCCGAGCCATGTCTGCAACCTACACCACAGCTCATGGCAACACCAGATCCTTAACCCACTGAGCAAGGCCAGGGATCGAACCTGCAACCTCATGGTTCCTAGTCAGATTCGTTAACCACTGCGCCACGATGGGAACTCCTAGACTATTTCACTTTAAAAGGTATAATACTATTCAAACGTCCATATTAAACACGAGCTTTGATTTGAAGAGGATTGCAGCTTAAGTCAAATAATTATGTTTCATGTTTTGCATATTTATTTCCAAGTCTATTTTCCATCTTTTGCCTGCAAAATTTTGGACTCACTTGACCACATAAAGATTCCTAAATTTCCCATATCTGTTGTCTTCCAATATGAAAAAATTACTGAGTTACCACTGAAGTCCTAACGCCATAGAATAGCTGCTGTAAAAACTTTCAATGCCCTTTTACAAACATGAAAGCACTAATGAATTGCAAAGATCGAAATCAGTGTTCCTCATTTTGGTGCCTAAAAAACGAGAGCATGTCCCGCGATGAATCCTCCAGGAATGTGCACCACCACCAACGGGGAATCGGGGGAAGCAGCTGCTTCCTTGGCAGCAGAAGTGACAGCATCTGGAGCATCTGTGGAGCAGACTGCATTGAGGTGTGGGATTCTTCCCTGCAACACTGCTAAAGCAACACATCCCTGACTATCACATGAAAACTGCCAAAGTTATTCCTCATAGTTTAGAGAAGGACTGGAAATGACATATGCTACCAGCACACTAAGACCCCTTTCTTATACAGAACCTCATAAAGCTCTAACAGGGTGGCTTTCCACTGAAATAAATTAACTTTGACAGACAGACGTTTCCTTCCCACAGGAAGTCCAGGATGGCAAACAAAAGCTGATGCGGTGGCTTCTTATCACCTGGGACTTGGACCGCTTTCAATTATATGTCATGATTACTTCTACTTGGTCCCAACATGGAGTTCCAACCATCATACCTGAGTTTTAAACAACAAGAAAGTAGGGGGAAGCAGGATCAAAGTACACCTGCCACCTGTCTTAAGAAAGTTTCTCAGGAGTTCCCGTCGTGGCGCAGTGGTTAACGAATCCGACTAGGAACCATGAGGTTGCGGGTTCGGTCCCTGCCCTTGCTCAGTGGGTTAAGGATCCGGCGTTGCCATGAGCTGTGGTGTAGGTTGCAGACGCGGCTCGGATCCCGCGTTGCTGTGGCTCTGGCGTAGGCCGGGGGCTACAGCTCTGATTCGACCCCTAGCCTGGGACCCTCCACATGCTGTGGGAGTGGCCCAAGAAATAGCTAAAAAGACAAAAAAAAAAAAAAAAGAGAAAGTTTCTCAGAAGCTGCCACAACACTTCCACTTATATCCCTTTGGCTAGACCTTCCTTAGACATAGGAGCATAACTAGCCGCACATGCAGCCCTTATTCCAGCCAGTCACATGCCTAGGAAAAACTGGGCGCTCCAAGAAGAGGAGTGGATATTAAAATGGGCGACACTCATTTTTGCCACAGCACATCAAATGTCAACATTACAAGACAAAGAATGTTTCAAATATGGGTCTTAGGAGAGCACAGACCTAGAGGGAAGGAAATGCTATGGTGCCTGACTTTTCTATGACTCATAAATCAATACAACTTGAATTTGCAGAGTTCTCTTGAAGCATTTTCTGTGGTTGTTACACATTAGAAATTATTTTCCATGTCATAAGTTTCACAGTCCTAGACTTAGCCGCCAATCAGTCACAAGTGGCCAGGGTCCCTTGTGAAATTTATTTGGTCAGATATTCTTCTACTTGGTCAAAGAAATATATATAAGAATATAGAATATATCTAGAATATAGAATAGAATATAGAACTATATATTAGAAATATACATATATATTAGAATGCCTTTGATCACCAAATTAAGATTCAGATGTCAAGCAGGTGCTAAGGGAATAGAAAAGCTGAAGTGAGTGGTAAAGGAAGACCTAGAACAAAAGATTTTGAGATGGGGGCTCGTAATAGTGGATCGACACCTTACTATACACCGACTACTCCCTCCAACTCTCCATCATCTTAGCTCAGGCCAGTCAGTCATCATACACTAGAATGTAAGGCAGCTAAGTATGAAGCCAACCTAAAACATGAATGAACCTGTGTGTAAAAACAAATGTCTCCATGTAGCAAAACCTGACAGTTACAATAATACTGTCAATAATAATAATAAGCTCAAATGAGGAGTCGAGTTCAATCACGAGGTTCTTGGCAGGAAGAAGAAGAAAAGCTCTGGGCAGTGACTTATGTCATGTTTTTGAATGTTCACAGATTATAAATTCCTTCCTTCTCTTTTAAGGTAGAAGACGGATATTTTTTAAAAGAAGACGGTTTTTTCACATTGGTCTCAAAAGTTGGCAAAGTTTTTTAACCATTCCAGGAACATTCTGATTTTTTTTTATTTATTTGTATTTAGTTTTCCTTTTTTCATGTGACAATACAGTCAAGCTGTTACCAAATCCCTAACTCACAGAAATGGTGAAAGACAATAAATGTTTAGATTGTTTTTAAGCCTCTTAATTTAGGGGCAATGTGTTACATAGCAATAGATAACCAACACAACCATACAACCCCCTCCTTTACAGATTTTACCCATGAGTTAATTTCCATTGGGAAATCTATTGATCAGTATTTTCCTTCAAATCCTCCTTCAAAATACATGCATATAGTATATGTATACCTGTACATGTATATAGGTTATGTATATATGAGTTTATAAATGCATAACAAAATGGGTGCAGGAGTTCCCATGGGGGCTCAGCAGAAATGAATCTGACAAGTGTTCATGAAGACGCAGGTTCACTCCCTGGCCTCGCTCAGTGGGTTAAGGATATGGCATTGTCATGGGCTGTGGTATAGGTCGCCAACGCAGCTTGGATCCCGAATCCCATGTTGCTGTGGCTGTGGCATAGGCCGCCAGCTACAGCTCCGATTTGACCCCTTGGCCAGGAACCTCCATATGCTGCGGATGAAGCCCTAAAAAGACCAAAAAAAAAAAAGTGAGCATACACACACATAACAACTGAATGTTTGACAATATTGAGTTCAGCTGCACTGATCACTCCAAAAAGGCTAGCCTGACTAATCCAACTGTCATGCCTTCCCCCTCTCTCAAAGTTGTCAGAAGAAATCTCCAGTTATGTCACATTTTTAAACAGGCATGTTGGTCCAATGAAACAAGGAGACAACAGAGGGTTCGGGAGATGTAGCCTCCTCCAGCTGACTTTCAAGTTATCAGTCTGTGAAAAATGTTTCTCATTTGTTTAGATGTCTTTATGTATCTGCCATATCTGGGCCGTTGAGTTCCCTCTTCTTTCAGAAAAGGTAATCCATCTTCTCAGCCAGAAGGGCGCCCAAGCCCTTAATCATTGCTCACTAGTGCCACCTTCTGGACATCTGGCCCTTTGTAAATATCAAATCAGGGTTTGCTTTATCTGTACTCTTCATAAGACGTGGAATAAACGCTTCCAGAGCAACATAGTTATGTCCACACTGCAGTCACTTTAGTTTATTTAAACAACAACCACTTAGCCCAACATACAGCAAACTATGATATTACAATAGGGCTTACCAATAACTGGGACAACAGAATGGAATTTCTATTCATAGCTTCTCTCTAAGTCTAATACTCTTTCCAGAAACAGCTAGCTTTGTGACTTAGAACAGACCATGTGAGCTCCTCCTGCCAGCATTTAAAATAAATTCAGTAGTGCCAATCTACTGATCTAAAATGGGGAAAAAATAAACCAAATTATTTTAAGTTATAAAGTTAAATTATGCCAGCACAAAAATGTCACGGTGGTGGTTTATGGTAAATTCACCCAAGCCCACCCCTTCCTTTATGCTACATATTTTGAAAGTTAAAACTCAACTAATAAAAGCTATCCTTAATGATTTATCACCTTAATGTCATACTCCCTTTGTACTTCTAAAGGAAAACTACGACTCCCTTTCTTATCCAATACATATCTAAATCAGAGTATCTTTTTTTTTTTTTTGGCTTTTTAAGACCACTCCTGAAGCATATGGAGGTTCCCAGGCTAAGGGTCGAATCAGAGCTACAGCTGCTGGCCTACACTACAGCCACAGAAACACAGGATCTGAGCCTTGTGGGTGACCTACACCACAGCTCACGGCAACACAACACCACATCCTTAACTCACTGAGTGAGGCCAGGGATCAAACCTGTGTCCTCATGGATGCTAGTCAGATTTGTTTCTGCTGAGCCACCACGAAAACTCCCTAAATCAGAATATCTTATCTGTTTAGTGTGACTCCTTTCGTTTTCTAATGCGTGTGTGCATCTCTGATTAGATTTATAATTTACCTAAACTTCTTCCACATGTTTTCAAAATATATGCTTGAATCACTCCTCAATGTGCACTGTAAATTTGTGTGAGTACAGGGTACCCCTCTTCAGTGGACCCCAAAACAACTCCTGGAAAGGGGAATGTTGCTCTTGGGTCATTTTTCTATGGGAAGAGAATTTTTAAAAACTGATATGGTCAAAACTGGCTTCTGACTGGTGGACGTTTCCTCTTCTCAGCCTGTATGCATATCCTGAGTAAATAGTAAAAGCCAGGTTTCAAAAATGTCTGAATCTGGGGTCTTGTTTCTGCAAGTGACAATGTTGACAGCCCTCTATGAACATGTGCCCAGCCAGGATCCTTTCAACAAAGAGTCCACCGACATGAGCACCGTGTTTACTTAGCATGCGTCCTCTTCAATCATCTCACCGAAAACAAATCACACGCACAGTTTTTGTGGAACATGGATACTGGTAGCTGTTTAATTAAATCCTATTTGATTTTTCTTTTTTTTACATCTTCAGCTTTTCTTATCAAACCTTTAAGAAGCCATACTGTACACAGTTAAAGCCGTGTGATGGAGGGGAGAAAACACTCCTAGGGATTCCCAGTGTTCAGGAAGAGCTCTCAGAAACCACCATGAACACAACACCAGCAAATGGTTGGTTAAAGGGGATTGGTATGTAAATTCTATGACACACATGTTATATTCCAGGCCTCTCCTTAAATCCTTCCTTGTCTACCTTGGAATGCCTTTCACCTGCCTTGACCTGAGAAGCAAGTTTCATTCCAACAAGACTAAAACATAGTATCTCAGAGTTCCCATCATGGCTCGGTGGTTAACAAATCCGACTAGGAACCATGAAATTGCAGGTTCGATCCCTGGCCTCACTCAGTGGGTTAAGGATCTGGCGTTGCCATGAGCTGTGGTGTAGGTCGCAGATGTGGCTCAGATCCCGCGTTGCTGTGGCTGTGGTGTAGGCTGGCAGCTACAGCTCTGACTAGACCCCTAGCCTGGGAACCTCCATATGGCACAGGTGCGGCCCTAGAAAAGGCAAAAAGACCAAAATAAAATAAAATAAAATATAGTATCACATTAAAGGAAAATTTCCAGAGTGCTGCATTCTTTGCACTTTTTTTTTTTTTTTTTTTTTTTTTTGGTTGCTACCTATACGTTCCTAGAACAAATCTGTCTGAGTAGATCAACTCTTCAGTGTCCAGTGGCTTTGGCTGACAGATCACATCCAAAACGAACACTTACCCAGTGTGAGGAGGGGAGAGTGGGCAGTAGACTGACATGAGCCAGCTCACAGACCATGTGCAAGTGAATCAGCTTGCAGTCAAGCCCGCCTGCCCTCCCACTCTCCCATCCTCTTCAACTTGCAGCCCAGCTGTCAGTGCTGCCCACCCCTCGCCTGCCAACCACAGAACAACACCAAGTGGCCTGGCCTATTTTTTCTTCCTATGTCCTATGGAGTTGCCACCTCACCACCATGCAAAGAACAGGCACCCTGGGTATTCCATGTCATTATTTTTCTATTGGTCATCTCATGCTGCTCGTTTAATTTTAGCAATGTGCATTGAAGAATTGTCCATTTATGTTCTTAAAAGGTAAGAGAGTCCACTGGGCTTGCTCCCATATTTGAATGTTCCTTTCCAGTAACAGTGTGAGCTGCCTGGTTTGATGGATTTTTGCAGCTGTGATCTTTGACATATAAAATGTGGTACCGAACCTTTAAATCCTGGGTTATTTGGGGGTAAAAATAAAAAGCACCTTCCCAAGAGTTATATTTCTTGATGATTAATGCTTATAAAAACAACATGGGCTAAGATATAGGAAACTATCAGATGACAAGGATGTAGCTCTTCACACGTATTGCAGGAATTTCATTTTTATCCTACCTGCTCCCCCCCAAATTCCTCCTCACTACCCCCTACTCCACCAAGGAAACCTTGCAGTGTAGAAAGGGGAGAAACCAGAAGGATTCTTCCGCATTTCAGCTTAAATGATAATCATATTTTCCTTCTTTTCCACGACAGCAGATCCCCCCCCCCACACACACACACACAAAGATGCTTTGCTTTCTCAAGACTTTGTGAGGGAAATCAAGGCGGGTGGGTGAGTGGAAGAAGAGGAAGGAGGCTTAAGAGGGTAGAATTGTGTAACCTGATGCACCCCGTCTACTCCAAAGAGAGAACAGACAGCACTTCCAGAGAACACCCACTTCCTTTTGCTACATTCCACTGAATTTTTTAAAAATAGATTTTATATTTAGAGGCGTTTTAGGTTTACAGCAAACGGAACAGAAGGTACAGAAGTCTACCTCCTGTTCCCTGATATGTAAAGAGCCCCCATTATCAACACCCCTCGGTAGAGGAGCACTGGTTACAAATGGTGAATCTGCAGTCACATCATTATCATCCCAAGTCCACTGTTCACTCTAGACAGAGTTCCCTCTGGGTGTTGGCCTTTCTATGGCTTTTGAGAGACATATAATGATACGTGTCTACAATCATACTATTGTATGGAGTAGTTTTACTGCCTGTGGACTGAAGTTTGGCTCTTGCCATCTCCATGGATTAAGTCATGAGCCACTGCAGCTGCCGACCAGGAGTGAGGCTCTCTGTGCTCTGGGAAAACTGGAAGAACAGGTCTTCAGAGAGTCAGATATTTTTAGGAGAAGAGTTTATGTGCCCAATTCTTGCATCTCCTCATATCTAGAAAAAGACTAAAATCCTTTGCGGTCATGTCTGCTCCTTATGACTAGTAGTGACCTTCTGGAGATCAGCAACCAACTTTGGTAAAATGAGTGCCTGCTGCATGCACCTCCCCCTCACCTTTATCATATCTTGATAGTCCCCCTTTCCTCTTTGGGGAATATTTCAAGTATCTGAAATCAGGCTGTAGTTAAGGATCAAACAAAGACTGTCGCAGTCATCTGTGAATGCGGTCACCTCCAAGGGTGAGAGCCGTTGAGTCCCAAAGGCTGTGGAAACTCAGACCACTGGCCCAGATAGTGGAACAAAGGATGATTTCAGTGAGCCCAGACCTCTTTGGTCCCCGCTATCTGCCCTTGGTTGCAAAAACTCCTGTATATCCTAGCTCCTCCCGCACCACCCTGGAGGGGATTCTCAGGGCTGCCAGAGATGCTGTCTCCCAGGCTTAAGTCCTAATTTTGCCCCAAAGAAAACTTAACTCTCAACTTTCAGCCCTAAAACTCTTCCAGGCTCTGCCTGTTCACCCCTTCTCCTACACAACCCCTGGCAACCACGTGTTTTATTTTCTGCACATTTTACTTTTTCCAGAATGTTATATGTTTAGAATCATATGGTTTGTAGACGTTCCAGACTGACCTCTTTCACTTAGAATCATGCATGTGTGTTTCTTCCGTGTCTTTTCATGGCCTTCACACTATATTTTCATTGATTATAGATGTGGATACTAACCAAATCCAAAGGTGTGGTTAAAGCAAACATAAGGTCCAGGGACTAGATGACATCAGTTTCCCAAGAAAGAACTAGAAAGAAAGCAGTAAAGCAGTATCTTCCTTTGCCTTTAATGCCACTCTCTATTTTAGTAATTTTAAACAAAACATCAAAAACAAAGTATGGGAGGCTGTGGAGCCCAGTAAAAAGAGCCAGAGAGACCTGGCTGGATTCCCACTCCCATGTACCTGTGAGATTTGGGGCAAGTTCCTCAGGCTTTCTGATCCTCAGTTTTCTTACCTATAAAAAGAGACTGTTTCACGCAATCCCAGCCCAGTGCCCTGCACACCACAAGCACTCACAAAATTTAATAAAGTAGGGAGTTCCCACTGTGGCACACTGGAAACGAATCTGACTAGTATCCATGAGGTTGCTGGTTCGATCCCTGGCCTCGCTCAGTGGTTGGGGATCTGGCATTGCCATGAGCTGTGGTGTAGGTCGCAGATGCAGCTCGGATCCCATGTTGCTGTGGCTGTGGTGTAGGCCAGCAGCTGTAGCTCCAAACTGACCCCTAGTCTGGGAACTTCCATACGCCATGGGTGCAGCCCTAAAAAGCAAAAAAGTAATAGTAAAGAAAAAATTCGTAAATATCTTAAAGCAGATTTGTGGCCATATATAACGATTAATAATTAGGCATTCTCTCCCCATGAACTTAAAACTGAAGAAAACGAACATGTCCTCTGAACTAGAAAAATGATATATGATGGTTGCATTAACCTACCGATTGTACGTAATAGACCTATGGACTTCGGGAAAGCTCAAAACTGAAATCAGAGTGATGATGATATGGCAAGCAAAAGCTGTTTCAGTTGAATTGTACCATGTCTAAAGAAGGACTAAATGAACTGAAGGACGATGGTCAGATGGGGGGGAAAAAAAGACTCCAATATTCAGAGATTAGCAGTAGTGTCCAGCCCACTTGGAAAGGGTGACAGGGAGTATGGAGCCTGTGCGCTCCCCACATAGATTACCGTATTGTAGAGCAGGTATGCTTCAATGGGCCTCCTCCCTGGCTTGGAGGAAATAAACCTTCAAATTATTCCAGCTCCCTCTGCACTGATCACATGCTTGCCAAACAATTTTCTGATTATTCCTTTAGCTTTTGGGTATATTGATTCCAGAGGGGAAACAGTGTCCCGAATAATGAGTACGACCTTCCTGCTCCAGAAAATAACATGTCCTGTTGGACATTTTTGTTGTTGATCTGGGTTATCTACGTCAACCTCTTTTCAGTTGGATGGACACACTACTTCAAGTCCAAGGCGTACTGGGAACGTGAAGGAGTCAGAGATAGTCTGAACCACAGTAATTCACCACCTGACTGGTCTTTCTTGGTCAGTCCGTCTTCTCTGGGTGGCATCTTACCTTCCTCTCACTACTTCTAATGGTAACTTGTCTTCTATTTAGCATGTTTAATTTCCACTTGAAAACAGAAGGAATTTTTCAAATGAAGACAAGGTTCTCACAGGAAACAAAAGGAAGGAAATGACCCTTTAGGTCAATAGAATAGGGAAGAAATTCTTCCAATTTTTCAGTTATTTTCATAGGGATGGGACAATAATTCTCAAAGCAAAAATTCTCAAAATGTAACAGATTTTAAAACAAGAAGATAAGAGATAGGTCACAAAATGAACGACAGAGAAAGCGGTTCTCAGAGATGGGGATAATACTTCCCAAAGCAAAATAAAACATAAATATTTTAAAAACAAGAAAGTAAAATATGTGCCCCCCAAAAAAAGAAATACACAGAGAATTCTGTTTTGAGAAAGGGTTATTATGAAACAAAAATGAAGATCTCTGTTATAGTGCTTGCCAATGAGAAATTTACAGAATATAAGATAAATGGCCTTGAAAGCGGAACCAAATTGAATCCATTTGTGGACTATTCAAGATAGAGAACCATCTCTCAGGCCCTTTGGAAAATAATGGAATTCAAGTGCAGTACTAATCCAATAACAATTTTCAAGAGTCAATATCAGTTATTTAGTGTGGTGATAGCCGCAAAGCCATTACTGTTGACTCCACTTCCAATGCTCAGAAGTACTGCTTTGCTATTAAACTATGGCTTTAGGGGATATTTAGACCTCTTCCCCTTAAGCATCCCTGGTAATTTATTCCAGCTGGAAGATTTGCATCAAGGATAATTTAAAATCTTCAGGCTCTCTTCTCTCCTGGTGCAGAAGTATAACTCCCATTAGCACTAATGAAAGCTCTCTCTACATCTCAAGCAGTGGACCGCTCATAAGTGTTTAAGAACCAAAATGTTTCATGTCCTGTGAGAGAAGCCGCATGAAAGAGAATCTGGATACCATTTAACAAGGTTAAAACGCAAAGTGTGAATTGTTTTCCAGATGACAGTACTCCTTAAAAAGTATGTCATGTTTCTGTAAAAAGAAAAAAACAAAAACAAAAAAACCCAACAGGGTTCTCACAGATGCACTAGGAAAAAAAGGATTCCCAACCAACTTTGAACCTACACAAAGAATAAGAAATACTTCTATTTTTAAAAACTAAGTTTGAAGTTTGAGATTGCTGTTCTTGCCTTTTCTTTTTTCTTTTTTGTTTTGTTTTGTTTTGTTTCAGAAGAGAGGGATATTCGTGCTCTAAGAGTACAATACTTTATCTATGCGATATCCGTTTTGCTTAGGTCAGAAGCTCACCAAATGTTGTGCCAGCCCTATACCTCCTTTAGCTAGATTATTAGGAGGTTAGAGAAAATTGTTTTGTAAATTTGTGACTAAATGTCTGTCATTTCCCGTCTCCATGGCACTCAACTGCTGATGGATTCTTGTTTTCCTGGCCAGTGTGCTGCTGAATTTCTCCACTAAAGAACCCTCAACACTCTGAGAAACCTGAAGCCATTTCTCCCTAAGGCATGAGCAACCTTGGAGGTGTCTCCTGCAGGTTCAGCTGGTGAGCTTGCCTGGATGACCAGAACCTCAGGACTCTGCAGGAATAAATCTCTTCCAAGCCCTCCAAGCCCTTAATGAAACAAAGGGGATATTCAGTGTTTGCTGAAAAACAGAAACAATCCTGAGAAAAATAAAGGATTTCGTCATATTTTGGAATCAAATGGCTGTTCAAAAAACTGGGATGGTCTCCAAGTTTTGATGTGGGGAAAAATTTGGTTATCACAACACTTTTCTCACTGAGTCTATACAGGCACCAAACATTGACATAAAGCGACATCATTGCTGATTAAACACTATTAGCATATTCAGTTGGAAACACAAATGTAAACACAGATTTCCAATGTCTGCATCACGTACAACTGCAGCATTCATCCCTGTGTGGGATGTACACAGAGTACACAGAGACGGAAGAAGAGCTAGCGTGCACATCAAAGGATGTGTACACGAATACTTAAAGTGGCTTAGGAGGTCTTATTTATCGTGTAAAAAAACTGGTTAAGTTCTCTTTTATTTTTTCCTTTATAGTTTGTAGGTATCACATACTTGCGATCTTGCCAAGTGGGAGGTGGCTGGGAGCATATATTTAATAAAAGTGTTTGTGGGCATGCACGCTCATGCGTGCGCGCGCACGCGCGCGCACACACACACACACACACACACACCATTAAAGCAAGGCTGTGGTTTCTTCTTAAACTGACAGATGCAAGGCACGTTGGGAACGGAGGCCATCCTCTTTTTTAACTCTGGACATTATGTTCAGGCACTTGGAGTCAGAGTACATGAGAGCAAAGGGAAATAAGCAAGCCTTATGCACAACAAAAACAGTAATAGCTGACAGGCAGTCTGGGGCAGTTACTTTTGCTGGTCCAGAGTTTCTTAGTGCTTTTCCCCCAGCTTTTGATTTCATATGTTTTCAAGATGCCAGAAACCCTATTTCGGGTTTCCTCTACCCTGACCCCTCCCAAGCTCACAATCCATTTATAGTCCACCTCTACAACCATCCAGACCTAAGAAGAGGTATTCTGCAACTCTAGCGCCACCTCACTTTCCCTCCCCCAAGTTCCTAATTCGTTGTTGCAAGCCACCTCGAATTCTTCAGGGGAAACAGTTGGCTAGAAATAAATAATTTTTAACTATGCATGCATATTCATGGAGAACCATATTCAGATAAGATTAAAATCATGTTTACATTGGACTGAAGTAGCTCTTTATCCTATGCTCTGTAGGCGTCAAGGATGGAGCACCCAAAAGTGAAAAAGCCTGAGATTCAAACACCTGAATTCATATCCAGATTTTGCTCCTACCTAATGATGTAATAACTGTAATTTTCTCATAGTCACTTAACCTTTGTAAGCTTCAGTTTCTTAATTTGTAAGATGGAATAGTTGCTATACATAGGCGGTTTTCCTTTTTTATAGTAATAAAACCCTTTACTTCATGTGAAAGCCCATCCAGAGCCAGTATTCAAAAGAACCCCAATCATAGCGGCTCAGGTTGAAGCTGCACGGAGCGTGGCAGGCAGTCATGACCTTCTCTTTCACCTCCCGCTTCGCCTTTCCCGTTCCCACCATCTCTTCCGGCACCTCCTCTGTGAAAGCGGGGGAGTTCTGAGGAACACTGTTGAAAACCTGTGACACACGTCCGCTCCATGGCCTCACTCAAAGTGAATTTATTTTATCTTAAATATAGTTAAAACAAGAGTTGCTCATCAAAACTTTTTTTTTTCTTTCTTTTTGGTAGCCCTGCCTTTGGAGTTTCAGGCCAGAGATCAGATTGAGCTGCAGTTGCAACCCAAGCCACACTGAGATCCTTAAGCCATTGTGCCCTGCTGGGGATCGAACCTGCATCCTAGCATCCCCAAGATGCCCTTGATCCCATTGTGCTATAGCGGGAGCTCCAAAACTTTCAACATATATAGAGTATGGGCACCAACCAGTCAGAATGGACTGCAGCTAAAACCAGCCAGTAACCTATACCTCCGTCTATCAGGTGAAGGTCAGCCCTGAATACTCATACTCAGCATCCTTAATCAATGATGAGTAACTGTAGTTCACTCATAGAGTGAAGATCTGGCAGTAGTTTTCAGTAGGGATTTGGGGAGAGTACAATGAAATAATAATAGTGGAAGTCCACTGAAAGCCATAAAGTATCACACAAATAAGAGTATACAACCTCTTACTCAGGAATCCTTAAACACAGACATCTCCCAAAACAAACACCAGCTTTCAGATACAGCCTAGTCTAGTCTTTGTTTTAGAAAAAAATAATCTTCCTTAAATATAAACTCTAAGATACAATGATGGAAAGTTTTATCCAATTTGCTGTGATACAGACAATGCTTAAGCCCTGCATTCAGGTAGTTCCTGCCACTCAAATCTTCCTTAAGGGACCTTGGAAAGCTGGCAATTTTCTGTTTCTGGATTTGGGTGCTGTTGTGTTCAGTTTGCATAAGTGTATTGAGTTGCATCTTTATGACTTGTACACTTTTCTCTATGCATTTATATTTTAATAAAGTTTTTAAAAAATTTTCCCCAAGAACAGAAGGCAGGCAATTCCTGTAGCATTAAATGGGAATTAGTTTTCTATGATGTATAACAAAATTACCACAAATTTAGCAGCTTAAAATAACACACATTTATTATCTCACAGTTATCATGTGTCAGGAGTCTAGCATGGATTAGCTGGATCCTTTAATTGGAATCTCCCAAGTTTGCAGTCAAGGTATTGGCGGGGCTGCATTCACATCTGGAGGCTTGGAAGAATCTATCTCAAGTTATTTCAGGTTGTTGGCAAAATTCACTTTCTTATAGGACTGAAGATGGACTTCAGTAGGACTGAAGATCCATTTCTTCCTGGCTGTTGACTGGAGGTCCGCTTTTAGGTCTAGTGGCCACTCACTGTTCTCTGCTGCGTGACTCTCTTCATGGGCAATTCACAACATGCCAGTTGTTCCTTCAAGGCCGGCAGACTCCGCTGAGAGGGACTCATATGTAATGAAATACAATCATAGAAAATATCAGCTCCATCACTCTTGCCATACTCTGTTGGTTAGGAGCAGGTCATAGGTTTCAGCCACACCCACAAAAAGGGGATTGTATTTCCCTTCTCTGCGTTTTCTCAGATGTAAGAATTGAGCAAATGATGCTACCTGCCTCATTATACTGTTGAGAGGAATAAGTGAAATATTATGTAGAATGCTTAGTTAGGAATTGAGCACCTAATAAGCTCTCAGTAAGTCAGCCATTGTTTCACTGCTTATTATGTAGAGTCCTAATTCTATTCAAACGAGGCTTTTCTATTAGATAGCTCATGAAAAGAAACTGAAGGTAGGTAAGAATCTAGGACTTTAAACTTTTTTATATTCGTGGGGAAAAAAGGATATTTCAAATGACAGGAAACTTATTAAACCTGAAATATTTTACTGCATCTAGGAGCAGCTGAAGATTTATATAAACTTGCTAGTAATCTATGGCCACATAATAAATTACCCTCCAATTTTTCAGCTTAAGGCAACAAACATTTATTATCACACACATTTCTGAAAGTCAGGGATCAGAGAGCGGCATAGCTAGCAGCTTCCAACTCAGGATCTCTCTTGAGGTTGCAGTCAGGTTGTCAGTTGCAGGTTAATCATCTGAAGGGGCTGAAGAATACCCTCTCCAGATCACACACTTGTTGTCAGGAGACTTCAGTTCTTCACTTTGTGGGCCTCTTCCCCCAGGGCTGCTCAGACAACAAGGCATCTAGCATCCCCCAGAGTGAAATGAGAGAAAGGAAGAGAGAAAGAGACCCAGGATGGAAGCTGTAGGCTTTTAATACCTAAACTCAGAAGGGACAAACCATTATTTCTGCTGCATTCCATCTGTTCAAGGCAAGTCACTAAGTCTAGCCTACATTCAAGGGAAAGGGGGCTTCTTTTCTTAAAGTGAAGAGTACCAAGAAAATGGGTAGACAGGTCTTTAAAATCACCACATGTATCATTGGTGTCTTGAGATTTCTTGGTGTTTGTTCATAATTTTCTTGGCCATGGATGAACCAAATTTGGCACCCAAAACTGAGCCATTTCCTGGGAAAGATGCAGAGAAAAGGTTACCTGAGAGCAGTAAGTATTTTAGCTTTTGACATCTTCTCCAATTCCTGCAACTCAGACCTTTTTCATATGTCTAAAATGAAACAGAGATTTGATAATTCTTCAGCTAACTGACCAGTGTAGATAGTTATGAATTTCAGTAGGTTTTTACATAGCTGACTGACCATCTCATGTGATATTAGAAAAGCTATCTACCTTTAATTTTCAGCTACTATTTACCTCATTATAAAAGTTATTTTATTGTTCATTAGATAGTGCTTTCTTAAAAGAAGAAATTCCTACTAAGGTGACATGAAAAATAATAGTGTTTACAGCAGACTTTTAGCTTATTAAGCATTTTTATAGACATGATCTCAAGACAAGCATCCTGGATGTCTGAAATCCAAGGAACGAAAAGGACAAAGCTTCCTTTGTAGCATTTCTGGTACCAGTTGAGCTGCAAAACCCAGAGATCAGTTGTAATGACATTAGTCAGGGTAGTCTGAATAGATAGATATCTATAATTTATTAGAAGTAAATGGCTCACATGATTGTGAAAACTGAGAAGTCCAGACTCAAAGAGTCCGGTTTTATCCTATTAGACCTTCAACATATTGGATGGGGTCCACCCACATGGGGGGGGGGCGATCTGCTCTACTCAGTGTACGGATTCAAATGTTCCTTTCATGAACACCCTCATAGACAAACCCAAATAACATGTAACCAAATATCTGGGCACCCCGGGGCCCAGCCAAGGCATGGCTTGCTCTTAACCAAATGAATACTGCAAAGGTAGCAGGAGGTATGTGATTATGTTACATAAGATTATAGCATCCCTCTTGCTCTATTTTCTCCCTCTCTGGCTTTAAAGAAGCAGGTGGAGAGGGCCCACTGGACAAGAACCTGAACGTGGACTCCAGCTGATAGAGAATAAGAAACTGAAGTCTTTATGCCAACCACCCACAAGGAGCTGAAAGCTGCTGATAATCACATGCCCTTAGAAGCAGGTCCTGCCACAGGAAAGCCTCGGATGAGACCAGAGTCCCACCCTTGACCATGGTGTTGTGAGACCCTGAAGCAGAGGACTCGGCTACTCCATTTCAGAGTCCTTTCCCACAAACACTGTGAGATCATAAATATCTGTTGTTTTCAGCATCTAAGGGTTTTTTTGAAGTTTTATTGAAGTAGAGTTGATTTACAATGCTGTGATCATTTTGGCTGTACGGCAAAGTGATTCAGCTATTCATATACACACACCCATTCTTTTTCAGATTCTTTTCCCATATAGATTATCACAGAACACTGGGTAAGGTTTGGGGGGACGATGTCACACAGCAATAGAGAATAGGTCATTCTTCCTCCTGCAATGAAGGGTTAGACCATTATCCTGTGAACGAGTGATCAATCCCATTCTGCGCTGCTGGATGATGGCTGAGTATAAAGCTTCTGCTGGCAGTCACGCCAACGTTAATAAGTATCAGGTTCTCTTTATTTTTTGTGGAATGTTCATTAATTGGATCATTGATAAGAAAAGGGACCTCTCCACAGCATTCAAGGCTCTGAAAACCATACATTTTGGCACTGAAAACCAGATAAATACTAACTAAAGAATAGTAGTCATACTTTGTCATCCAGACATAATATAGGAACCAAGAGAAAAGACCCCATCCCAAACCAAAGAGCTTGCAAAACCAGATATGGGGATATATAGGTCAAATCACCTAATTTCATCATGTCTTTGTTTCCTGGGTATTTTTATTCATATAAAAGATCCTGAAAGGTCTACAAGGATGTAAGCACAATATTCTTCTCTTCTCCTGAGACAATACACATTCTAGCTGCAGATGCCAGCATCCGAAACATTTTGAACAATCACCTACCTAATTCCAGAAACCTCTCCTGTAAGTTCCATGACCTCAGTGACACTGTCCAGCTCTCCTACATACACTGAACCATTGCATGTAGGATTATCTACATGTTGGGGACTTTTGTAAAGCATAAATTGAAGAAACTTAGGGGCAGAGGAAAGCTGTCCAAAAGTCTCTTTCACTGATTAAATGTTTGAGTGTAAATCGGGACCCAGTGTTTCTAATTCTTGAATTTAATTAAGTAATTCCTCTTTCTGAGAAGAGAAATTGATGGGCCAATATGGACCTTGTGTAATATCAGGGACTATTCTGAAGGTAGTCATCAGATCACCATGATAAGGGGTCTCTACAATATTTGTGGGGACAGTCAGTCATCTTTTGTGACACAGTCCAATCCCAGTCACTGGGAACCAACCACTGATCTATTCTGGGGCCACAGTGACTCATGAGATTGTCATACGGTATCTCAGTGCTTTAGTACAACTCATCAAGAATGGCCCTATGCCAGCTGATAAAATCTGTCATACAGAGACCATCAGATAAATCTAAAGCAAATATGCTGAGGGCTGTCCTAACGGGCATGTGTTTCTTATAAGGTCTGAAAAACTGTGACAGCCTCAGAATACATGCCATCTGTTCTCCAGCTCTTTTCCAAGAAAGTTCTGCAGCAAAGTCTAGCTCCTTTCAAAAGGCTCCAGGTGTAAGTTCTTTGGGGAGACTAGCCTTCCTTTTTAAGTATAATGAGATTTAGGATTTTAGAGTTCTGGCTGTCTGGCCTGTTGTGATTTTTTTTCCCTATGAAAAGTTGTTTAGTGGGTTGAATCTTCTTTCTCGGGAAACTAACTGGAACTGGTACCATGCATGCAAAGGAAAATGAATGCAAACAGAGCTTCTAAGGATTATGCAGTCTGGGCATCAGTTTCTCAGTTGAGAGTAAAATCTTGTGGGTTTGATGGTTATTTTTACCATCACATGCTTTTTCTAGGCCAAGTACATAGTTTTTTAAGTTATACAATTCTCCCAAAATCTTCATAGGCTTCTGATCTATTTGCTACCAGTCACTCCCTGGTGGCCATAATCACCTCCAAAGTCACAAATCCAAGCTTTCCATAACTTGGTGCTTCTCAAGACTTCCTCTTCCTCTACCAGCTGACTGGATTTACTTTGGGGCCTTCTGAAACAATAGCTTGAAAAGGTAATGACATCCTTCGTGTGATATTTGCTGTTGGATGAGTCATGTGTTTAACTGAAAACTCTTAATGGTTGTTTGCCATTCAAAGTCTCTGGTATCTTTGTCTCCTAAAATTTGGTGTCTAGAAGTAGCTGGCTCTCCCAACTCTGTAAGGTGACCGATTTCTGAACTTTCTCTAATCTCTTTAATTCTGCTTGCACAGAACTTTTTTTTTCTTTTTACATATTTTGCTCATGCAACAATAAACAATCAATACCCACTAATATGCTTGCTCTATCCAGACACGTTCACTAAAGTTATGGGGATTCAGTATGAACTCGGTCTGTCTGCCCTCCATGTTATCCCAAACAAGAATTTTATAAAATCTGAGGCCAATTTTTATAGCCTTTCATGTATGTTTTCTCACCATTCACTATTTAACATCCAGCTCAATGTCACCATTTTAAATTCTTGTTATGGCATAACCCCATTTCAATTCTGCATTAACAATACTTTGAGTTATAGCAGATTTCATTGCTTTTGCAGGATAGATGTTTGGAGCTTTTCTTGCTCAGATAACAGCAGTTAGTACACAGGTGGAGGGGACAGTCCTACTCTGTGATGGGTGGAATAAGGCCTCTCAAATATGGCCATGTCCTGACCCCCAAAACCTATGAATATATTACCTTATACAGCAAAAGGGACTTTACAGATGATATCCATTTAGAGATCTTGAAATGGAGAGATTACCACGGGTACCCAGATGGGCCTGATGTAATCGCAAGGGTATTTAGAGGGAGGCAAGAAGGCCAGGGTAAGAGAAGGAGATGTGACTATAGAAACTGAGGTCAGAATGATGAGAGCAAGGAGCCGCGAGCCAGGAAGTTCAAGTTACCTCTGGAAGCTGGGAAAAGCAAGGAAACAGAGTCTCCCCAGAACCTCCAAAAGACACACAGCCTTGCTGACCCGTTTTAGACTTCCGACCTTCAGAACAGTACAATAACAAATCTTAAGTCACTAAGTTTGTGGTAATTTGTTACAGCAGCAATAGAAAACTCATCAGTACAGAATCAGCTAGGCATTCAAACTGAAAATCTAGGATCTTCAAAATGTAAATTCAAAATTCTGCCTAAAGTTTATCTCTATTACAACCAGATGAAAAAAAGAAAGCATATAAAGCCTTTCTCATGCAAAGATATATGGACTAGGCACCTGCAGACACCTCAATATAAGGGGGACTGGACTATACAGGCTCTGGCTGGGAAATTGCTTCTATAAGCACATATGCAATGGATGCAGAAGCATGATGCCAGTGGAGAGCTACCCATTGTGCCACAACCCCAGACAGAACAGGGTGGCTAAGAGACTCTGTCCACACTGGATGGTAAGCTCCCACACTCCTTCCCCTGCCCCAGTGACTACCAGAATCCTGACAGCAGGCTGATTCATTCCCAAATACTCACAGCTAAGAGACTCTGTCCACACTGGATGGTAAGCTCCCACACTCCTTCCCCTGCCCCAGTTGACTACCCGAGCCCCGACAGCAGGCTTATTCACTCCCAAATACTCAGTTCCTTCTTCTGGAGGAACGGAGCATCCAACAGAAAAAATACACAAATACAGATATTTAATAGTCAGGGATTCCCACACACTTCCCACATCTGACCACTCTGCATCTCATTTGAGAAGCTCCTCCCTACCCCTCCCGCCTAGCTGCAAAAAAGATTTCAATCACCTTTCTAGTGTCTTGAATATAAAAAAGGAGCCAAGAATCACTAGACACTTTAGGAGAGCCTCAAATAGGAAAGAAAAAGACCAAGAAAAATAAACAGAAAGAGGAAATCTAAAAAAAACAATGGCAATGCATTAGTATGTGGCAAAATGAAAACAAGTTAAAATTTAAATTAATATCTTCTCAGAAATAAGAATATATGTTGAATTCATGAAACCACAGGAAAATAAATATTTTTTAACAGACCATGGGGTGTTCCCACTGTCGCTCAGTGGGTTACAAATCTGGCTGGTATCCATAAGGATGTGGGTTCGACCCTGGCCTCACTCAGTGGGTTAAGCATCTAGCGTTGCAGTGAGCTGTGGTGTAGGACACAGACATGGCTCTGATTCCATGTTGCTATGGCTGTGGCATAGGCTGGCAGTTGTAGCTCCAATTCAACCCCTAGCCTGAGAACTTCCATATGCCACAAGTGCAGCCCTAAAAAGCAAAGAAAGAAAAGAAAAGAAAAGAAAAGAAAAGAAAAGAAAAGAAAAGAAAAGAAAAGAACTCTTAGAAATTAAAAATGTGACAGCAAAATTTAAAAGGATTGACATTTTAAAGACTGAAAGACTAAATTATGAGTATACTATAAGAAATAAAACAAAATACCAGATGTGGGAAAATGAGGGCCCTATAGGTTGGCAGTAAAGATAGTTATACTTACCAAATGTTCCACTATGTTTCTCAGCATCATCTGACTAGTTATGGCCAATGAAATGTGAGCAGAAAAGATATGTGTCACCTCCAGGCTGAGATAGAGAAAATTCTCCACTGGCTTCCTTGTTTGATAACAAGCTTTGCAACAAATGGTGATGCCTCCATCAGCTGTGTACCTGTGTGACCATGTGGAGCAGAAGTAAACTCACACAACTCATTCTGAACATGACTATGAGGCAAACAATTCTGGGGTTTAGTACTGAAAATTCACAACAGAAATTTATCACAGCCAAACCTGTCCTATACAAGAATCAATTCAGGACATTCAACATTTGACTAACTAGGAATTTCAGAGCAAGAACACTAAAAAAAAGTGTTGGTTTTTTAAATATAAATGTATGCTTCTACTTTATAAACAATATACGTTCATTGATTTGATAAAAATTGTGAAGATATTTAATCATTTGAATATTCAGATTGGAAAACGTTAAAGATTGATAGTAAGCAGTACTTGCAAGATAATAGGCAAATGGGCACACTCATGAATTACTGATGGGCTCATAAATCAGGACCCTAGAAAAGCAATACGGTATTGCCAATTAAATTTTAAATTCACACATCAGTTATTTCAATTCGAAGTGTTTTCAGAAATACACAAATGCATCTACCAGAGTATTCTTAGAATAATAACAGAAAATTAGAAATTAACCAAATATCAGTAGGGAAACAGTTATGTATAAAGTACATACATACTCATCAATGCACAGATTACAACAATGTGTGAGTGTGGGTGTTTTTTTTAAGGAAGTGCATGGATGTGTATGGGTACGAAAAACTGTCCGTGATAAATTGTTGAGCAGAAAAAGCAAGATACAGAACAATACATATATAGTTATAGTATGACTTTCCATTTATGCAGCTAAAAAAGGGAAAGAGAATCTGCACATGTGAGAGTGTGTGTGTGCACGTGTATGTTTCCAGAGGGATAAAAAGAAAAGATGTCATATGATGTTTACCATCTTCTTCCCTCTCCATCTCCATCAGAAAGAGAGATGAAGCTGACTTATTTTTCAAGGCAGCTGCAAGATCCTACTTTGTTTTGCAGAATCTGAGAAATTGAAGAGAAAAAAAAAAGATTGATTACTAAAAAACTACACCAGAGAGAGATGAAAAGAGAAGACAAGATGGTTGGGCTGCATTGAATTAGGTGGAAAATTTAGAAAGCCTGGAGTGAGAAAGGAGTGAATCTTGAAAGCAATCATTCCTATTGGTGTGAACAATATTGACAATAAGGACTTGGGGAAAGAAGTTTTTGACAAAAATTCTGTGATGCATTGGGAATGTTTTCCCCTTTTGGATATTTTTGTGCAACACTGAAGTAAGATTCATATTACAGTTAGTTATTTTCTTGGACTCTAGATGGTTTTTCTTCTCATGTAAATAGATCAAGGGACAGCTGGTTATACAAAGACCTGTATTATTGACAGATCAGAAGATAACATGTAAAGATAAAGGGAGATAATCTACAAGTATGAAAACATATGCTTATGTTTCACGTTTAGGAAAATCTATTGAAGAACAGACATCAACCTGTTAACAGCAGAAACTTTTACACTGTCAAACTAGACGATGGATAGCAGAACATATGGTCAGGAGGACGTTTGCTATATGTAAATATATGCATCTTTATAATATGATTTTTAACTGAAACAAATGAAGAAACTAACAAATGCAAGCTATCACGTCTTCAAAAATGTAACATTTTCTTATTATGACTGTTAAGTAAAAACTATCCTTCTAGGCAACTTTTTTCCTTCATTTCAAATCCCTCTCCTAGCTAATAGAGACTGTGTTTATGTGCACATACAGGTCACAGAGGCCCTTTAACTAAAACACTGAAATAATTGAGGCAAAGATGCTTTTAAAGCTTAAAATAAGCATGTAATTATTGCATTCGCCTACTCAATTTTCAAGTATAGACACATATCGAAAACTCAATTTTCACTAAGAATTTTTCTTCTGAAAATTCTCCTTCTGCACAAGTTTAGTCTTCTTCTCTCTAAATATGAATATTCAAAGGAAACATTTTTATATTGTGTTGTCAGATCTCTTCTTGTACTGGCTAGAGGAAAACCACGTCTTAAATGATGGTAGACAAAGTAACACTCTGTGGATACTTTTCTTTAGGGCCACAGCCTCTGCATATGCACGTTCCCAGTCTAGGGGTCCAATGCAAGCTGTAGCCACTGGCCTACACCACAGCCACAGCAACGCTGGATCCTTAACCCACGGAGCTGGGCCAGGGATCAAACCCACATCCTCATGGATACTACTCGGATTTGTTACTGCTGAGCCACAATGGGAACTCCACTCTGTGGACACTTAATAAGTGACATTTTTAAGGTAGTAAGATTTTTAAATCCAATAATAATGACTCTGAAAATAAGGGACTGCTCTCCAAAAACATTTAGACCGAGGAGGTGTGTGAAATCTAGGTAAGAGATATGAACTCTAGCGCCATCTAGCAAACATGATGGGTAACAGCATGAACATTCTCTAATACATCTAACAAAGCAAGGTTAGGTGTCCTTGAGTTCTATGCTGACTGTCAACCTTGGAAACCCCACATAAGCATTCTCTATAGACTTTCTAGAGTTCTGAACTTGGTATATAGCCCTTTAAAAGGCAAGATAAAAAAAAAAACAGGTCAATTTCATCAGGCCTAGTATAGAAAGGTGTCATACATTTGATAATATATGACTTCACTTAACTATAAATTTGATAATATATAAATGCCTTCACTCTCACAAGAACATTAATATCATTTTCTTAATAAAAGCATTATGTTTCTAAATTTACTAATTTGTAATATGGGCTATTTTCAGTCATTAAGGTAAATAAAAAAAAAAAACACATTCCCAGCTTCCCACTCAACACGGGCACACGCGCGCGCGTGCACACACACACACACACACACACAGCCTTTGACTGACTGATTTTTTTTTTAGGGTCACACCTGCCATATATGGAGGTTCCCAGGCTAAGGGTCTAATTGGAGCTATAGCTGCCGGCCTACGCCAGAGCCACAGAAACATCAGATCCAAGCCATGTCTGCAGACATGAACTACACCACAGCTCACGGCAATGCCGGATCCTTAACCCATTGAGCAAGGGCGGGGATCGAACCCCCCAACCTCATGGTTCCTAGTCAGATTCCTTTCTGCTGCACCATAACGGGAACTCCAACTTACTGATATCTTAATACATACTCATGTGTAGTATTTGTCAATCTATCCAAACCTCAGCTACACAATAATTTTCAAGCCAAGGGATATATTTAAGCACGCATTGGTGAACAAAATGAGCTACACTCAAAAGACTTTTGGCCTTCCTAAACCTGGAGGTCTAAATAATATGAAAATACAGCAACTGATATTTTGTTGCTAAAATTCTTAAAGGGTTTATAAACATATATTTTAATGATGAAATTCTGAGTGTCATAATCCCAGATGGATTTCATCAATAATGTAAAAAGTGCCACTTTCTAACAGAGAAGACTTGAATGAATGACTAGAAGAATTAATAAATAAGATTCCTATCACCATGTTATCAACTGCAGGAAAGATTTCAAAAACAATATTAATTTATTACTTTCTATTTATAAAGAACTTCTTCAAGGAACGCATTATGTTCGCAGCCTTCAAAATGCTTCTATGATGTTGCTTTCACTGCCCCCCCCGGGGGGGGGCAGCAAGAAAAATATGGGTAATAACATGTCCCTATGGACTAGAACAGAGAGCCTTTTATATCTTGATATAAAGAGCAATGTGGAAGAGACTGAGTAATTATGAATGTCCAACAAAATTAGATACTATTTCTATCAGTCAGGGTCCTATCAGGAGACAAAGATTATACAGGAACTTATGGGCAATGTTTAATGTAAGTGTTTATTAAATTCAACAAGGGATTGGCTAGTGAGAAGCAAAGAAAACACCAATACAGAAACTGCAGATAAAGGAGCGGCCACTGCCCTTAGGGCTGGACTACTGCCTCACAAAAAAGTCTTCCCCACAAGGGCTGAACCTCGCTCTCACTGGAGAGGGAGCAGCTTGGCTCATTGCATAGAAGAGAAGTTACTGAGGTGCTGTGCCAGCAGAACCTGCTGGCAAATTGCCCTCTGGGGACCTGGAGGAAGCCATCCACAGATGGCCCTTCACTCGTGGCTGTGAGCAAAGCCACCTGAACAGGTGCCAGGAGACGCTGCACTGATGCTACAGGAATCGGGTGCTTGAGAAGTTGCACAGATGACAAAAGCCAGAGCTTGGAGAAGCCACGTGTGCTACAGGAATCCAGAGAGAGGTGCACATGGGGTTCAGTAAAAGAAAATCCTTCCTCCAGTGTCCCCACAGTACAGCACTTACAAATCTTAACAGCTTGTCAGCTGGCAAAGAGAGCCCAGCTCCACTCTCACAAAGCAGGCATCCAAGTGTGGATTTGGAGCCGAGAGGCATAAGGCCATAGCTGGTGCACAATTCTTTATTTGGACCCACTGTCACACATCACATCCTGCTTTAGGTTTGCTTATTCTCAGTGCACTGGTTTTGCTCAAACTTAATTTCCGCAAGAGGTTTCTTACGGGTTTAGCTGCCTTTAGTCTCCATGTTTAAACCTATAGAGCCCTATCAGATTGACTTCCCTAAACCATCATTTCACTTTGTCTTTGTGCTGCTCAGAAGCCTTCAGAGGACTCAGATGGCCTAGATCTAGTGATCCTAAACTAGATCCTAAACTAGTATGAAAACCCCGTTACAATATCAACAATTCTGTACCGATCACCACAGGACAGGAGTCTTACTATTAGAACACTTTAATTGAAAAAATAGATGATAAAATGCTATAAAAATTTTGACATATGCAATTAGTTTGTTTTTTGCTAAGTCACATCACCTACAGTCAAGTCCAAACAGTAGCTCATACACATGTGACAGGCCTATCTGCTCCACGTATGAGCTATGTCTGGTATGTGTACAGACCAGAGAGTCCCTTACAATAATAACACCGGGGCCCCCAGAAGCCTTAGGCCCACAAGTTAGGATTCACTAATCTAAAATCAATTCCCATCCCTTAAACCCAGCAATGAGCTTTCCACAATCTGACCCTATCTTTAAAGCTTTATCCATCATTGACTTTCCACTTGACTTCAGTCAATTTGCTACAATCCCTGAACCCTGAACACACTTCAGGATCTCCTAAACCCTAGTTCCACCTGGAATAAATACTGTCATTCTTGCTTTTTAATCCAAATCTCACTTTTCTTCAGGACCCACGTTACAGCTCTTTTGAGTAGCTTCGCTTGGCCTTCGATTTCTCAGCAAGGTCACTGCCTTCCAAGCCCACTTCTGCACAGGAGGGGATGCGTGCAAGAAATGACACTTGGACATTCAGAAGGTGGCTCTTTTCAGCAGGGCTCATCGGAGTCTACCTATAAGGGACTGAACCAGAAGCCAGGAGTGGACAAGTCACCACTTCCCTGCAGCATCAGCAGGCAGGCGAGTGGGCTCTCTCAGATGGCAATGTGAGGAGGTTTGGCCAGGGACACGCCCTGCTCCGTGCCCTTTCTGCACTCTGTACCACATCATTGATGGCACTGTATTTTGATTATTCGTTTACCTGATTATCTCCCCCAGCGGACCGAGCACTTCATGGAAGAAACACGATCTGAGAATCAGCCTAGTGTTGCAAACGTCTGAACTCATCGGTGACAGCTTCCTGGCGACCTCTGCACTTTCAGGTCCCCTAAAAGCCAGCACTCCCTGCCCTTCCAACATCTGCATAATCCTCTGAGTCCTCGCATTAAACCCCTTACTCAAAATACCCACAGCAGCTTTCACCCCCTCAGAATTTCGAAAAAGCCTTAACCCAGCCCTTTACTGCTTAGCCTGTTATCCTTTCATTTGTATTCAAATTGTCTTAACAACTAAGTTGCTCAAAGAAAGGGCTGAGTTTAGTATCTCATTATGTACAATACAGCATCTTCCCCTGTAAATAGTTTTTCAATAATTATTGATTTGACTCATTTAATTAAACGTAGGTATAGAGAAGACTGAGCTGGTGGCTTATCAGACATGTATCTCAGAAAAAAAATGGGCAGACTTTCAAACTGCCAAGTCAAAGCTTAGCGTTTCAAGGGTTTAGGACTTATCAATGGTTCCTTCCCTCCCACCGCTCGGTAAACTAACTTACCTATTTTGAATCAAGTTACTGACTTCCAATCTAAATATCTATAACCAGAGTTCCCTCTGTGGTGCAGTGGGTTAGGAACCCAACTGCAGCAGCTCAGGTCGCTGCGAAGGCATGGCTTCAGTCCCTGGCTTGGTGCAGTGAGCTAAAGGATCAGGCGTTGCTGTAGCTGTGGTTCCTTTTCAACCCTTGGCTTGGGACTTTCTACTTGCCATGGGTGTAGCCAAAAAATAAATAAATAAAATAAATACTTGTAACCATTTTTGGATGAACTATGTTGGGGAATTTAGGCTATCACAGCACTTCCTGCTTTACATTTTGGTCCTAAGCATTTCACATTTTTCTGCATGTTGAATCTCCTTGCCGCTACTGGATCTTCCCTAACTGTCCTTAAAGTCTGCCTGTTCCCCACTTCCCTTTTTCTTTTTTCTTTTTTTTTTTTTTGTGTGTGTGTGTCTTTTTGCCTTTTCTAGGGCCGCTTCCCGCAGCTTATAGAGGTTCCCAGGCTAGGGGTCCAGTCAGAGCTGTAGCTGCTGGCCTACAGCCACAGCAACGTGGGATCCGAGCTGCAACTGCGACCGGATTAGAGAGATGCTACTACAAATCAAGAGACATCTGGGGCCACTAGAACCTGGAAGAGGCAGGAAGGATTCGCCCCTAGAGTCTCCTAAGGAAGTATGGCTCCGCTGACACTTTTTGTGGTACTTTCATGGCAGCCCTAGAAAATTAATATGCTAGTATTGCTGGTATTTTTCATTAAAGTCAAAACAACATTATATGCAAAAGTGAATGTATTAAATTGAAGGTTTACATCACTGTACATGCTGCTAAGCACAAATGTCACTTCTGGGTTTAAGTTACAAATGCATACACTCTACTCTTTTAGAATCACCTCCAGAGATGTAAACAGATCATTTCCTTGAGAAAGGATGTCCTGGCTAAACAGTTTATTAGGAAAGACAATTTGACATTCAGAAGGTGATTTGTTCAAAGGGCATTACACCAGTAAAATTAAACTATTTTCCATTTTCTAAAGATAATACTTCAGTAATTATTTTTAAAAAAAACTTTAAAATTCAGTGAAGACATAATTCTCTTTTCCCTCTGGGGATAGAGCAGCTGAAAAAACATTGCATAGCTTACAAGCATACCTGCTTCTCCTCCTGAACACATCACACATTCTAAGGTCTGTATTCTTTTTTTTTTTTTTTTTTTTTCTTTTTGCCATTTCTTGGGCTGCTCCCATAGCATATGGAGGTTCCCAGGCTAGGGGTCGAATTGGAGCTGTAGCCGCCAGCCTACGCCAGAGCCACAGCAACGCAGGATCCAAGCCACGTCTGCGACCTACACCACAGCTCACGGCAACGCTGGATCCTTAACCCACTGAGCAAGGGCAGGGACCGAACCCGCAACCTCATGGTTCCTAGTTGGATTCGTTAACCACTGAGCCACGACGGGAACTCCTAAGGTCTGTATTCTACAGGATGCTGCAGAATACAAATTCCCAGGCAGAGTTAGACACCCCCTTCCCAGTACCCTCTTTGCAATCCATAGGCAGCTCTATTTTATCACATTATGTTGTTGTAATTGGTTTACCTGATTGTTTCTCCCAAAAGACTGAGAACTCTGCAAGTGCAGAAATGTGTATAATTCATCCTCGTACTCCTGGGCCCTGGCCCCAAGCTTGGCAGCACTTGGTGCTTGATAAATGCTGAACTAATTAAACTGTTGACCTTGCTCTATTCCTACGAAAGTAGACAAATGTAAAACACATTGCCAAATTGCAGCCCTGAACTTGAGCATGTGTTCTTAAAGCAGATGAAGCAGATGTATCTTTATTTACAAAATGTATTTTATAAACTACCTTTCTCAAAAGAAAGCAGCAAGACTCAGCAATGAATTATCCAAACGTAATGAGGGAAATGTCCACAACTGACTGCAGCCTGACGTTTGTCAGAAAGATAGAGCAGCTGGGTGGTAGCGAGATGGAGATATTTTCCCCTTCATGTGCCATCGCCCACAAAGCAGGGTCCAAGAACAATGGGAATGTGTGGCTGAAGGATAATGAGTTTTGCCTACAAGTCAAATGAAGCCAAAGGTTAAATCTTTCAAATTTTTTGGCCTGGGGTCTTAACTAGATTCCATGTCTCCTGCATTTAAAATTGATAATAAATGCGTACCTATTCTAAGGTGGTTCTAAAGATTTTCTACTCCTCAAAATCAGAAGTCAAGAGAACACAGGCTACTGCTAGTGTGCCCTTGTCTGAGATCACATTCCCATTCTAATTCAAGGCCATGGCTAATGTCTTTACAGAACAAATGTTCAAAGAGAGTGTTCCGGGCGGTGGGTGGGTGGGTAGCGAACCCATGAAGAATGAAGAAATTGGGAGATTTGGGACAAGCATCCCAATGAAGAAAGAATATCCAGACTCTCGGCTGCAGGAATTTGGCTAAGAGGGTCTTAAATCACTCACACTCGCCAAGAATCCCAGTTTTCGGTGGTAGCCTCTGAAACAGCCCCCGGGGACCCTCACCACCTGGTATCCAGGCCCTGTGAAGTCCCCTCCCCACCCCCATCCCCACCCCGCATGTGGGCTGGACCTAGTGACTGTTTGTAACAAGTAGGAGAGGGCACAAGCAATGGGATGTGGCTTCTGGGATTAGGTTACAAAGAGCTCGTGGCTTCCCTTTGAGGCTGTCCTCCCTCCCTCTCTTGCATGTTCACTCTGAAGAAAGCCAGGGGCCATGGCGTGAGCTGTCCTCGGGACAGCCTCCTGTGCCAAGGAGCTCAGGCCTGCAGTCCAAGAGCCCACTAGGAGCCAAGCTGAGCCAACAACCACTTGAGTGAGCTTCGAAGATCCACCGCTGCTAGAGCCTTGATATAACTTCAACCCTGGCCACCTGGATTCCAGACGTGTGACAGATCCCGAGCCAGGGGCACTCAGCTAAGCCACACCAGATTCCTAACCCACAGAGACCGTAAGACAATTAATGCTTGCTTTTTTTTGTTGTTTTTTTAGGGCCACAGCCACAGCCAGCCAACGCCAGATCTGAGCCTCGTTTGTGACCTATACCACAGCTCAGGGCAATGCCAGATCCTTAATCCGCTGATGGAGGCCAGGGATCAAACCTGCATCCTCATGGATACTATTCAGATTCATTATCACTGAGCCACAACGGGAACTCCCAATGCTGATTGTAAGCCACTAAATTTCAGGGTAACATGTTACATGGCAATACGTAACTAATATACAGCAATTCCTATTTATAATATTAAGCACATCCTTACTTTTCAAGACACACATCCTGGTTTTGTTTGTGTGACCCCTTGGACGGAAGTGGAGAGCACTCTCTTGGGAGCTAAGTACTTTTTTGGATATGTACACTCAGCCAGCAAGTCATTGTGTAATCAGGGTTGGGCTATGGCCCTTCCAGAAAGGCCCATCAAGCCCAACATGGTAAAACTGACCTCAGGATAGTTTCCCTAAGGCCAGAAACCATAGCAGCCAAAGTAGCAACCCGTGCACCCAGCATCACCTCATGACCAGTAGTGGAAACAAAACCATTTTATTCTTTAACGTTATGCGCATGAATCTTTTCAATGTAGTGTTTCACAGGGAACCAGAAAGCACCACCAATGGCCAATCTCCTCGGAATCACTAGAGATGCCCTCTACGTGCACAAAATTGTGACTCAGCACTTATTCTGCGAAGGCACATAATTGCCTGGCTGCTCGGAGACAACATTTTATTTCAGATTCTATTCACTGCTTACTCATTTCCCTAAACAATTTCCCTTTTACTCAAGCTTCCCTAAACAATAGAGTATTTCATTAGATAATGTTTACTAATAAACCAAAGGCACGGGTAACTATTAAAAAAGATAAAGTCTTCAATTAGAACAGCTTAATTACAATGTGACTTGGTACGGAATTCTAGCTTGTAATTTTATCGAATAGCAATGTCAAGCGCTTATTCAAAATAAGACTCACACATTTCATTCTTTCCAGACTTAACCAGATGAGCTGGATATCGCAAGGCTTGTACATGGTTTTGTGGCTTCTAGGCCTTCACAAATAACCTCGGTATTTTCTATGTTTTCTGATGGGAAATATCATCTTAGGACACCCATTTAGAACATGCATGGGTTTAGGTCTCTCTGCCCGAGCCGATACCATGACATTGTGTGTTAATGGTTCTTAACTTGGAGAAAGATCAGAACTTGTCGTCAGAACTTGTTCCACATTCTCTTTTCTAATTTTCCTCTTTCAATATACCAATCTATCTAAAGCAGAAAATACACACAAATTTTTCTTCCTGAATCTTTTTTCAAGTCACCTTTTCATTTGTTTATTTTTTGCTTTGTAGGGCTGCACCCTTGGCATATGGAGGTTCCCAGGCTAGGGGTTGAATTGGATCTAGCCAGTGAAATTCACCAGGCAACAAATGTTATATTATTGGAGGGTGAAATTTCCCAAGAAAAAGACAATTCAAACACTTTACAACTTCTAGAATAAAAAGTAATCCAAAGTCTAGAGTTTGCAACCATACTTAGTTCAGAGATACTCTTAAGATTAGTTTCATTTTAGCTCTCATTATTTTTTGAAATTGTCTCCTATAAAGAAAACTATTACAAACACATTTTTTCCCCTCCTCTGTGGTCTCAGCAAGCTCTGCTGAAGGTAAAATTAAAGTCTGAAGAAATCAGCAACAGTGGAAACACATAAGTACTTACGTAAATGAAAACCATCTTATTTTTCCAAACTGAAAAATTGGCCAAATTCACCTGAGCCCTTTGGGTGAAAACCTGGGACAAGGTAAAGCCCCAGATGGCATGGGTACGGCTGAGGAAAACCCACATATTCTAATAGACCTTACATCGAAGAACACATTTGGTGTGGCCTTTTTAGAGGAGATCCAGAAGCAAACATCTATTCTACAGGGACTCCAATGAATCCAGGATCACAAATCACTCAACCTTCTCTAGGAAGTAAGCAGATGCCTTTAATACCCCCATGCTAACCATAAGCAGCGAAAATGCTTTAGTCTTAAATGCCCTTGTGTCCCCATAACTCGGAAAAGTGCACAACACACAGCAGATCCTCAGAAAATATTTAAGTGAATGGATTTTTTTTTTTTTTTTGGTCTCTTTTAGGGCAGCACCCAGGGCATATGGAGGTTCCCAGACTAGGGGTTAAATTGGATCTGTAGCCCCAGCCTACACCACAGCCACAGCCACACCATATCTGAGCCACGCCTGCAACCTACACCACAGGTCATGGCAACTCTGGATCCTTAACCCACTGCGCAAGGCCAGGGATCAAACCTGTGTCTTCATGGATACCAGCCAGATTCATTTCTGCTGTGCTACAACAGGAATTCCCCTGGATTAATTATTAAATAAATGAACCAGTGATGTCGCACAGCTAAACCATATTGCCCAGGACAGCACTAAACTACACTCTATCCATTGCCTATGGACCTTATTGGGTTGATTTTTTTGGCCAGTGTATTCATCACCAGCATCTTTCTATTCCCAGCCACACTCCCAGGTTTAGCCAAGTTCAAACAGTCTTCCTGGTATGGACACTCTAACAAACCAGTAGGCGTTTGTGGCTGGGATTAAATGCTGAGGGGACCCTCCTGCTCCTTGAGCCACTTCCAAATCTCTCAAGGGAAACCCCTTAGAAGCCTTCCTCTCTCCCAGAGAACTGACTCCTTCCTTCTTTGTATTCCCTCTATACCCTGTGTATACTTAAACTTTTTTTTGTTTTTTTTTTTTTGCTTTTTTGCTTTTTAGGGCCGCGCCCTCGGCATATAGAAGTTCTTAGGTTAGGGGTCCAATCGGAGTTACAGCTGCCAGCCTACATCACAGCCACAGCATCATCAGATCTGAGCCACGTCTGCAACCTACACCACAGCCACAGCAACGCTGGATCCTTAACCCACTGAGCAAGGCCAGGGATGGAACCCGCAACCTCATGAGGTTTCATTTCCTCTGTGCCACGACGGGAATTCCTACTTAAATATTTTTTAATTATGAAATATTACTGTACAGTTTGTCAAAGTATAACAAGCTATACTTTGTTGTTGCTTTAACAAACTAGAGCAACGTGGATCCCTGTGTAAACTCATCAAGGTCAAAATACTGAACAGCACCAACATCAGAGAATGCCACTGTCACAAGCCCATTAATAATTCCCAGGAAATAAAAACAAAAATAGGTAAAAACAAATTTAGGTAATAAAGTCTAACCTTTTTTTTTTTTTCCTTTTCCTTTGTGCTTAATCTCGTTTCACTTGCTCACAGAGGGCTAGTGCAGAGAGGCTTAGCTCCTGGGGCTTCCGACCAGGGTTCCTAGGGCGGAGAAGGCTCCCGCAACACCTCGGCTGGCGGAACACCTGCAGAAGTGGCGCAGGACACCTCAGTTCAAGATGGCGGTGACGGCTGCAGCGGCAGCGGGCTGAGTGCAGAGACTCTGCTCCCAGCACTGCCACCTGGAGCCGGAAGCACCGCCCCCTGCCCCTCCAGAACCCCGCCCCCTGCCCCTCCAGAACCCCGCCCCCTGCCCCTCCAGAACCCCGCCCCCTGCCCCTCCAGAACTCCGCCCCCTCCTCGCTGATGAGAACCCTACCAAGCGTCCCCTCCCACGGCCTTCCTGGAGAAAGGACACTCTAGAATAGAGCAGGCACCCACTCTCTGATCAAAGAATAAAGATTTCCTTTGCTTCTGAACTGAACTCTTGTTCTATCAGCTCAAGCAATACCAGCCAGAAGGACCCTTGTTGGGGCCCAATTCAGGAGGGTAAGTAACTCCCCACCATGTCCTCCCTGATCTCAAACTGGCTCCCCTGGGGTAACCACTCTCCTGACTATTATGATAATTTGTCCCTGATTTGTTTCATAGCTTTGCCACATAAGCAGGAATCCCTAATCAACGTGAGTTACTTTTGTCTGTGTCTTGTTTCTTCTGTTGCTATGTTGTACCTAGCTGTAGTTTTTAAATTTTCACTACTAAATGTTATTCCATTACATGAATAAAGTTTGTCTAGGCATTTTATTGTAGATAGGTGTTTGGGCAGGATCCCATTTAAGGCTATTATAAGCAATATTGCACATTCCTGTCAGGTGTACCACAGCGCACATAAGTATGCATTTCAGTAACAGAGTATATCTCTGAGAGAAGAATTTCTGGATATGCACATCTGCACATTACTGGATAGTGCCAAGGCATTTTCCCAAAAGTTGGCACCAATGTTCAGAGCCACCAGTTTTTGAAAGTTTCTATTGCTGCATGTTCTCGCCCAAGAATTGTCCTACTTTAAAATATTCTGCAGTCTAGCAGGTAAGCAGTGGTTTCTCACTGAAGTTTTGATGGGATTTTTCTGATTCCCATTGAGGTTAAAAACCATTTAAAACATACGTTGATCATTTAGATTTCCTCATCTATTGAGTGGGCAGCATTTCTTTTTTTCTTTTTTTAAATGTTTTGTACCAATTCTTTTTGGGTAAAAAAGAATTTGGTTAAAATTATTTCAAGTATGGTCTCCCACCCCCATTCATTTCTGCATTGCTGAGTTTAAGATTTAATGAAGATAATAAATTTTGACAAATGTCTCTGTTCACCTATTAAAATTACCACAGGATATTTTCTTTCTCTCTCTCTCTCTCTTTTTTTTGGCTTTTTAGGGCCGCACCCGTAGCACGTGGAGGTTCCTAGGCTAGGTGTTGAATCGGAGCTACAGCTGCCGGCCCATGCCACAGCCACAGTAACATCAGATCTGAGCTGCGTCTGCAACCTACACCACAGCTCAGGGCAAGGCCGGACCCTTAACCCACTGAGCAAGGCCAGGGACCGAACCCGCGACCTCATGGTTCCTAGTCAGATTGGTTTCCACTGTCCCACAACAGGAACTCCAATTTTCTCATTTTTACTATGAAAATACAATAAATTTTGTTAATTTTCTATGTCAACTTCACACTAGAATAAATTCAACTTGGCTTAATATACTATACTTTTTTTTTTTTTTGTCTTTTCAGGGCCACACCCGCAGCATATGGAAGTTCGCAGGCAAGGGGTGGAATCGGAGCTATAGCTGCTGGCCCATACCACAGCCACAACAATGTGGGATCCTTAATTCACTGAGCCAGGCCAGAGATCAAACCCGCATCCTCATGGATATTAGTTGGGTTCGTTATGGCTGAGTCTCGATGAGAACTCCTCCCTTTTCTTTATTGTCATTTTATTATTTTTGTGCGTATTACATTTACTAATATTTTGTTTACATGTTCATCTATACTTGTAGGAGATATTTGCCTACCCTTTTATTTTCTTATACTATCCTTTCTATTTGTTATTAAAGATATGACAGCCTCATAAAATGAGCAGGGAGACTAGTCTTTGAACTATCTGGAAAAGTTTTGTGAAAGAGAGAAGTTACTTGTGTCCCAAAAGTTTGCTGGAACTCAATAATTAAGCCATCTCTGAAATGGAAATTTTCTCTGTGGAAAGTTTTAAAATTAGATTTTTAATTCTGTTAATAGTTATTTAACCAATCATATTTTCTATTTCTTTTTATGTCCATTGCCATAAAGGATAATTTTCCAGGCGTGTCTCTACTTCATTCAAATTTTCAGATTTTGTCATAAAGGTGTACATACTATCCTATGTTATTTTTTCCATTACTATAGGATACACTGTAATGTCCTATTTCTTATTCCTGATTATTATTATTCATGTTTTGACTCTTTTTCTTGATCAGGCTTGGAAAAATAAAAAGTGGGACCGGAGCTCCCATTGTGGCTCAGGAGGTTAAGCGCCTGACACAGTGTCCGGGAGGATGCAGGTTTATTCCCTGGCCTCGCTCAGCTGGTTAAGGATCTGGTGCTGCCACAAGCTGCACTGTAGGTCACAGATGTGGCTCAGGTCCAGTGTTGCTGTAGCTGTGGCGCGGGCCTCAGCTGCAGCTCTGATTCAACCCCTAGCCTGGGAACTTCCATATGCCACCAGTGTGGCCAAAAGAAAAGAAAAGAGAGTAAAAAGTGGGACAAAGAATTGAATGGAATTTCCTTAATTTGATGCAACATATCTAATAAACACCTACAGGGCATGGTGTTTAGTGGGTCTGATAGACCTCTATTGTGTATTTCCAATTTCTGCCATGATCTCACCTTGTGTATGAGACATGCGCCATAAACTCTAACACATGGTTAGCATTAAGCCCTTTCTCTTTTTCCAAGTCTTTCTCATACACAACAGAACATTATCCTCTCAAGGAAAACGTGCAGGTGTTTACTGATAAAACAACTGCACTCAAATAGGAACACTGATGCCCTTGACAACAGTCTGGTCCACCGGCTAATGAGGCCAAACCCTGTGCTGGTGACATGCGTGAAGTCACAGGCTGCCCATCAGCAGAGTCAGTGGAAAATGGACAGTGACAAGTTAGGTCTCCATGAAGTGTGCCCAGAAAATAGATGATGAGCACTCCTGCCATAAAGCAAAAGGAGAGTCGTCTCAACACACCAGCTACCATGATTTTTGTCATTTTTTCAATGTAACTTACAAATGCATCGCTGTTTGTTTTATTATTTTTCATCACTTTTCACTTTATAATAATCCTGTGAGCAGGCATGAGTTCAAAAGAATGAAAAATTAGTGCTACATACTTATCTCTGAGAAAGTTAATGATGACCATGGAACTTGCAAAAACTGTCAACATTTACCAACCACCATGAAGGTTGTAGTGATATCACTGGATACATACAAAGGCAGAAATCTGTGAGGAATTCTAAGCTTCTGTTTCCAAAACAGCTAAGAAAACTGAGTCAGAAAATAACAATTCAACATGTGCTGCTGAAGAAGGTGCTTTTACCCAAGACAAGCCTCTGTGAAGCTTATCTTTCCATTTAGAGCAAATGCCTATCCTTCTAAATAAATGAACATCACTTGTTCTGAGTTGAAGCTTTCATGGGCACAAGAAGTGAAGCAATGCTGGGAGCAGATTTGCTCGATTAGCAGCCCCAGAACTTTGCAGACTGTTAAATGATGCCAGTTTCCTAATACTATTTCCTGATACTTTAAAGAGGAAAAAAGTTAATTCCAATAATGATTTGATTTTCTCATCCAATTGAAGAAATTAGAGTTAAGTTTTTGGTAGATCACTGTGTTGCAGAAGAATGATCTAATTGCGAATGCTATTGTCAACTCAGTTTAAAATTCAGGATGATTTTAAATATTTGGTTTATGGTGGTAATACCAACACAAATTTTGGTGTAACATAACATCATGGCAAAAAAATGATCTCACGAAATTAAGAAACTTACAGGGATTTATTTTCATGTATGTGTATATGTACGTATATTAGTAAACTTGGCCTGTGTCATGCATATATATTTACAAACTTAGCAAGTAAAATTAACCAATATTATTATATCTAATATGTCAGTAAATATTTTGAATAAAAAAGTTAGGAAACTTGCTCTATTATGTGCATTAAATAGATTAAATATCATATGTAATTATAAAGTATATAAAACATGTTAAGTAACTAAATGATATATATTATATGTAGTAAGTATGTTTTAAATAAATATATACTATATGTTATATTTTATGTTTTACATTCTATCCATATATTGTATATTTTTATATTTGTTATATATAACTGGTCAAATCTGATAATTTGTTATTCAAATTTTCTACAATCTTGCAAGATTTTTCATCTTCATGGTCTATCAGTTACCACGAGGTATATTAAAGTGTCCTGTTCTGAATGTAAATTTGTACATTTCTTTTTATAATAATGTCAGTTTTTGTTTTGCATGTTTTAGGGCCATGATGTTAGACAAACATAATCTAGAATTATTTTCTCTTTCTAGTGAATTGACTTTTTATCATTTTGTGAGATCTCTGCTTCTGATAAATGGTTTTCAGCCTTTCTGTAGCTTTAATACTTAGATGTTTCCCAAATCATGTTATGTTATTTCAGGATTTTTTTCCATTTTTCTAAAGTTTTATTGAAGTATAGTTGATTTACAAGGTTGTGATAACTCCTGCTGTACAGCAGAAGGATTCAGTTGTACATGTACGTATATCCATTCTCATTTAGATTCTTTCACCACGTAGATATTACAGAATATTGGGTAGAGGTCTCTGTGCCAAGCAGCAGGTCCCCATTGGCCAATCATTCCATATACCTCAGGGTGCATATGCCAATCCCATCCCCCCAGTCCACCCCTCCCCCCAACCCCACCTGTCCCCTTTGGTAACCATAAGTTTTTCCCAAAGTCTATGAGTCTGTTTCTGTTTTGTAAATAAGTTCATTTGTTATGTACGTTATGTTAATTTGTTTTTTATATGACTTGCCAAGCTTCATCTTTAAACTAAGAGATTTAGTCCACTTAAATTATATTATATCAAAAACGTGTTTAAGTTTAAACCTAACATTTTATTATGTACTATTTGTGCCTCCTATCAAAGTTCCTGTTGTCTCCTGTCTCACTTTCCTTTGGATTGGTTTAGAATTTTTTATTAGTCCATTTTCCTCTCTACCGCCCTGAAAATTTTATACCCTTTTTCTATTATTTTGTGGAAATTATAACATATTTTGGGAGTTCCTGTCATGGCTCAGCAGAAACAAATCTGACTAGCATCCCTGAGGATGCAGGTTCAATCCCTGGCCTCACTCAGTGGGTTAAGGATCCGGTGTTGCTGGGAGCTGTGGTATAGGTCACAGACGTGGCTCGGATCTGGCATTGCTGTGGCTCTGGTGTAGGCTGGCGGCTATGGCTCTGATTAAACCCCTAGCCTGGAAACCTCTATAGGCCATAGGTATGGCCCTAAAAAAAAAAAAAAAAAAAAAAAAAGACCAAAAAAAACCACATATTTTATTTACTCACCAAAACTGAATATTAAATGACCTTTTCCCTTCTCCCCACACACATAATGCAAGAACATTGGAATACATGAAAACATTTACCCCTTCCCCATTTATAGTATATTACCATTATATATAATTTTTATTATTAAATAGAATGTTAATATACACATGTATTAATTGCATATTAAATATATAAATTATGTTGCTATATGTTGTATGCATATTATATATTTTTATACACATTATATATGTAATTTTAAATCTCACAAGATATTTTATCATTTTATTCAGCCAATATTCATTCAGACTTACCAAATACTTGTCCTTTTATTGTTTTTACTTTTCCCTTCATCTCCAGCTTTCTATCTATAATTTATTTTCTTATAAAAAATTAACATTATCTTAGAAATAATTAACAGTCTCTAATTTCTTTTACTCCAAGTATTCCTATATCTGTATCTTTATTTCAAATCATTATTAAGGATATTTTCAATAAAATAGAATTTTTAGTTGGCTGACATTTCAGCACATTAAATATATAATTTTATAGTCTTCTAGCTTCCATTAATACTGTGAAGTCATCTCTCAGTCAAGTCTTCTAGATGTTTTTAAGGAAATTTGTCTTTTTTTTCTCTGTTTTTAATATTTAAAAATATTTTTTTTGTCCTTGATTTTTTTTCTTTTCTTTTCCTTTTTTTTTTGTCTTTTTGCCTTTTCTAGGGCCACTCTCACGGCATATGGAGGTTCCCAGGCTAGGGTTCGAATCGGAGCTGTAGCCGCCAGCCTATGCCAGAGCCACAGCAACGCAGGATCCAAGCCACGTCTGCGACCTACACCACAGCTCACGGCAACGCCGGATCCTTAACACACTGAGCAAGGGCAGGGATCGAACCAGCAACCTCATGGTTCCTAATGGGATTTGTTAACCGCTGAGCCACGACGGGAACTCCACGTCCTTGATTTTCTGATATGTCTAGTGAGGATTTCCTTTTAGTTAGGATTGCAGTTTTTGAATCTGTATATTTCATAAGTTACAGAAAAGCCTGTCATTGTCTTTTTCAATAGATTTCAGGGGCTCTTATCTCTCACACACACACAACTATGTGAGGAGATAGCTTGTTGATTAGCTTGACTATAATAATTTCACTATATAGATATCAAATCATGATATATATTTTAAAGATTTTTAAACAATTTTTGTTTAAAAATACATTTTAAAATTATGAAGTCCCAAGAGTCTGGAAAGAGAGTTGGATCCTTTTCAGGAGACCCATCAGTAATGCCCTGTATCCCTTCTGATTTGTCTCCTCTGTCTCATCATCACACAGAAGCTTCATCTGTCTGGGTATCAGAAAAAGTGCCTCTGACTCAAAGTACAATCTTCCAAATCTATTATATAAATTCTGCCCACTGATCTCAGGACTAAGGCCCTCTGATGCTCAAATTCCAGATTCTTGCAACTCACAAGCCAAGAAATTCACTCCTGTTGCAAACCATGCTCTAAAAACCTTCCCTGGAGCTAATGAATGGCCTTGAGTCAGTGGAAGGAGATCAAGAGTTCAAGGTAAGAAGCAATAAGGAGACACACTTGCCAACGCAGTTAATACTTTTATTGGAATATGTTAAGCTTGAAGTTATCAGATTGTGTTCTACAGAAGCCTAAGAAATAATAATGATGATAAACATGATTTTTAAATTGTCACATTATTTGCTAATATAAACGGGGTATGTAATTTATTAATAGGAAGAAACTACACTGACGTCTGCTTTTGTATTTTGGGAATGAACAGTCTCCAGCCATTGAACCACTGAAACCTCAAAAAGCAAATTGTTGGAGCCCTGTCCAGTCCCCTCTGAGAATCTCCAGAGCTGGTTAGAGGAAGAACTTTTCCCTGGGGAGCCATCCAGCTGGGAGCATGAACAGGGTCGTGGAAAGGCCACAGAACTGTCCTCGTTGGGAGACAGACGAGAGTTACACAGTTTCTCAGAGCTTGTTTCTCCCATGTACCCCCCACAAACGGAAATAGAAATCCCTGCTTCTCAGGGTTACTTGAGAACCAGTGACCTAATGCAGGCAGTAGGACATAGCAAAGCCCTGGACACAGAGTATGTCAGCCATCTGTCCTTGTCTTTCTTCTAACCAGTCTCCAGACCTCCTGGAAAGGACTCTTCCAGCTCAGACTGAATCACAGGCTCCACAAGATTCTCAATCTACATCCATGTATGCAGGGCTATGCCCCCCCCATAAAGGTATCTTTTGTGCATACGTTTGATGCCCATAAGCACATCTTCTTCTAAACAGCTTCTCCTCGTCTCCCCCTGCCTTCTCATCTTTACAGGGTTCAGATTGGCTCTGACCCTAAAACAACTTACTTTTGTTTTGGATCGTCCTCCATGGGAAACGTTTTTATAGAATATGGCAGAGAGGCTGACAGCCTAATGGAGAATCTCTCGCACGTCTTCAAATGCTGCCATTATCCGTCAGTCACACTACAGAGCATGGCATGCATAAGGAACAGCTGCTTTATTAGCCTGATGGAGCAGGCAGCAAATATAAAATGATAGGATGTGGCCACAGACCAATTGCAGGAAAACGTGCCCATGTGGGCCAAATCATGGGTGCCACTGACATAATGCCAGAGATGAATTCTCATTAGCATCCATTTCTTTATCCGGAAAACTCTGGGAGATGACAGAGCACGGGAGCCAACCCGCCCTGCAGGGAAGACAACCGGGTCCAGCCTGAACTCTGCTGTCTGTTGGTAACAGATTGACGTCCCCCTGTACAGAGATGTTACTCAATAAACATGTAAAGTGAATAAAAATAAACATTGCAAGCCTGTTTTTCATGTTCAATTAGTGAGGATATTTGCAGATTTGTTTCATGGCTTTAATCCAAACATATTCCCCTTCATCTTTTTCTGAAACAGGTGGATTTCTGTGTGTGACGTTACCTATCTACCTATCTCAGGAGTATTTGTTTATGGCCTGTGGAGAATGGTCACTGGTTAGCCAGCAAGCCAGTAAACCTCATATGACAGAAGTAAATGAAAGATGATCAAAAACGCATCCTCTATGCTGGTTTGAGAGTCGGAATCCCCACATTCCAGCTGATAGAACACACATCGTTAAATACATAACAAATTGCTATTGCCTCTCCCAATGTTATTTTGACCTTTCCTTTTCAAAATGCAATATTTATGTGATTTCATTTTGTCTTATTAATGACTTTGGGGTCCATAAGGATGTCACAGAATACCATACTGATGAAATTATCAAATTACTGAGAATGTGCCTCAGACTCTGTCCAGCCAAATTAAAGTTGAATATTTCGTGGGAAAAAAACTTTGCTCAGTGACCTCGCCATGTCTCCTCTCCAAATTCTTTAAGAGAGTATTTCCAGTCAATTTTTATTTCCCTGCCCAATGCCAATTTCCTATTTCACTTTGTGGGTATTCAGACAACATTAGACATAACATTTTACACTAATTCACCACAATCAGTTCAGGCTGGCTGTATATACAGTGACCTTGTTTCTGAACCAAAAATAGGACGCATAGGCTGCCAGCAAGGCAGACGGCTTTGTATCCACTTGTATCAGCCTCTCCTCCATCAAATGAGTCCTCAAAATTGCCACTGGGGTTATCTTCATAAAACTGAGATTGATCAAGCCATTCCCATGCTTTAAGCCTTTTAAAATCTCTCCTTTTCATATAGGATAAAATCTAAACTTCTGGATCAAGCAAGCAAAGCTCCAAATAGCCTGGCTCAAGACATCTCTTTCACTGTTCTTCTCATAAACCCGTCTGTCCAGCCATTCGGAACATCTTACCATGTCTTTTTTTTTCTTTTTTTGGGCCACACCAGCAGCATATGGAAGGTCCCAGTCCAGGGATCGAATCTGAGCACAGCTGTGATGATGCCAGATCCTTAACCTACTATGCCACAGCAGGAACTCCCCAAAATCTTAAACATGTCTTAACTCAGCCTTTCCTAGATTCCATATCTTTTCACCTTTATCCTTTCTTTGGAAATCTTTTTCCACACTACACACACACACCCACACACACCACTCAGACACACATAAGCACGAGTGCACAAGCAGATGTACTTATCCTTCAAGACAAATTCTTTCCCATATTCTCCCATACACGTAGTTATTTCTAAACAACTTATCTATGCCTGCATCAAAGCATTCACCACATTTTATATCAAGTTATCGCTTTATATATTTAGGTGCTCTCCTAAGCTGGCATGCAGTACAGTTTTGACTTAACCATATTAAGGAATAACTCCAAAATCTAACAGTCTGCTGGATGCCAGAGTCTGTTTTCTCCCCACTGTCATTAAGTAGGTTCTATCATGGACAAGACAACCACTTGGGGGAGATGTTGTAAAGATGGTGCCAGGGCTGGGGGGGGTGAGGGTACTGACTAGTGACCTTAAACCACTCCAAAAGCATTAATTTCTTTAGTAACTCTTCCAAACCTAAGATGATGAGTGCAACAACAGAAATAATCAGCATCAAAACTGTCTAGTTGTTTCATCAATAACCAGCCGTTGTAAAACCAGGGCTTCCCTTAAGTTTCACTGTGTGAAAGGCAGCATCCTTAGAGCTGTTCTTTAGATTGAAATTCTACATGAGACACAGCTTGGGTTTAAGAGCTGTGACTTTTTCTATCTCTAGAAAGCTAATTAAAGTTCTATCACTCCCATTCTTGTTAGTTACTTAAGTTTAAGACCGTGTACCTAGTGGAGAAGTGTGAGGTGTTAGAGAGGGTTCATTTGGAGAGAAGCTGATCCCAAAGAAAAAGTACCAAGAAGGCTTTCTTTTCCTTCCACCGAAGTTCTCTTTGAACACAAATGTAAACTCTAGGCAAAATGCTTTGGCCCAAATAATTAGACTCCTGCTGACAATCAGAGGCAATGGTGGACTGATGTCAAGCCAGGGGACACGCAGGGTGGGGGTTAACACAGAATTCTGGGGCTGATTAGACAGCAGACTTACACCATGCCACACCCAATTCTGGAGTCTGTATTTCAATGGCAGAAGATGATGATGATAATGTGTGGAGCCATATCTTCAGTCTTGATCAAAGACAGAGAACAAGATACTTTTAAAAGAATTCCTAAAGAACAGAAGGGGGTTCTCCCTCTCTTGTCTCTTCACCAACACCTAAAAAAGAGAGAGAAAGGACTATTATCTTCAACAAGCCAATCTTTGGCATTTTCAGTTTGCATCCAGCTGAGGTGAACCTATTTTGTCTCCTCTCCTCCTGGCAGTAAAACAATAAAAATCGAAGCCTCTAGTGAATTTCCAATATAATGCAGTATGGTGCCCACCTTTGTTGCCAGAGCCCAAGACCCTGCCCCAGGCTTGGGAACCCCACGTGTGGCTCTCCAATCAATCTCTTACCATGGATGGCTGGAACCTGGGGAAGGTACCTTCACTTGACATAAGTTGTTTTAGCCTTGTCCTGAGTCTAAGGCCAGTTCTGTCCTGGGCATTCTGTCACACTTCGGGGATACTTCGTCTCTTCGGTTCTAAGCCCAGGTTCCCACTAACTGCAGTGACTTGAACTAGAATCCTGTCCCACCTCTCTCCTCAGGGGCCTCCATACCACCACAGGGATGCTAACACAGTTTTTCCAGAAGCAATCACCTAAACCAAACCTAGGTCATCCAAAAGGCATAGACAAGAGGCAATCAGAAAAGAAGTTTCTAGGAGAAGAGAAGTATTGGAAAACATTGATCACAGCATCTGATGAAAAATTTTCATCATTTCCAGATAGTAAAAATTATCAAAATAACAGCAATTCACAGTTGCTCTTTCCTTATCAATGCATTTGAAGAAAATCACAGGTCTTGGTCCAAAGGTGCTTGTTCAGCTATGAAATTCAGTTCCTCAGAAGCTCCACAGTTTGTGGGTTTTTAAACTGCCTCTTTCTGAAATCACTGAAGTCATCCAGTGGTTATGTACAAGCCAAACAAAAATTATTCTGAGATAAATGTTACTTAGGCTGAATTATTTTAATGTAAGATATGTTAACAATAGCTTCTCAAAATTGTAAACATGGAGAGCTCAGGGAGCAATGTTAGGAAATGTTTTGTCAAATAAACAACCTGGTTTTTGGCCCATTTTTCTGCTGAAACAATAGAAACCCAAGGGACATATACAGAGAAAGCAGCAAAGGCCATAGCAGCATTTTGAATCCCATACCTAGCCTGTTTCACTTCCTTCTTGCAATTACCATCCTACTTGCCTCTATCCTAGTGGTAAAAAGCCAAACCAAAACCTCAAAATCAGGTATTAAAACCCAAGATTATTTATAGCTGCCCAATTTCTTTTGGGGGGCCATGCCCATGGCATGGGCAAATTTTCAGGCCCGGGATCAAACTTGCACCCCAGCAGTGATGCAAGCCTCAGGCAACACTGGATCCTTAACCCGCTAAGGCACCAGGGAACTCCTATAGCTGCCCCATTTCTTATGACATGGTTACGTTAGATTTGATCCAGTTCTAAATGACCAGGAAAATCAAGTATGAAGCATCTTATTCAACCTACTTCTCTATCTGGACCACTCTGCAGTACTTCAACATGTGTGCTTTCTCTCTGGTGGGAAAAAAAAAAAAAAATGCAAAGATAGATGACATCACCTGAAAAGCAAAAGACCTGAGGGCCTAAACTTATCGAGGCAGTTTAATCACCTGCAAGCCGTTTATCATTCAACATCATAACACAGGGCCTTAAAAAGCCTGCTCTGATGTTTTCATTTGTCCTGTGATAGAGTGCTCACTGCATGGGAAAGTAATAGCCCAATGCAATCACACTTTGCTGTGCATCGTCTGGACACTGGACATCGCAGGGCTCCCCAGTTCGCTCACCAGGACAGAGCCGGTCTCTTCCCCTCAGGAAGGTTCTCAACCTTTGGACACCCAGCTTCCCCGCCACCCTCTGAATGAGACAGACCAGGGCCTGGGTATCTCTTCCAAAGTTACACAGTGATTCAGTCACAGAGCTGTGTGGGACATCACAGGAAGGCTACACTGACCTTTCAGCACCATTGCTGATGCTGGCATATTGCCTTGAAATTCAGTCCAAAGACTGGGTGTGTACTGCCTTCCAGAAAATGAAGGTAGCCTCATTTGTGGATGCTACATAATAGTTTTCCCTATGGGCAATCAGTGACCCCCCAACCCCTGGAAGGTCTCTAAAGAGGTGTAAATCTTTTTTCTGTAGAAACAAGCCACCTTCCTGGCTGTTCTGCTTTTGACTAGCTTGGGGCAAAAATCTCTTGTTCCAGGCAAAGTAGATGTTATTATCATCATTTTATAAATAAAGAAATGGAAAAGCTGAGAGGTAGAAAGACCTGCCTACTACACACCGAAAAGTGGCGGGTCCAAAATAAGGATTAAGATTTTCTACCTCTAAGCTTTTTTTCTGATTTTAAAATGTATTTTCCTATTGTGTTGTGGAAAGCAGGATGTCCTCTTGAAAACATAAAAAGCAGTTTATTTTAGAAAAGTGGTTCTCAAAGTATGGTTTCTGAATGAGCAGCTTGAGAATCTTTTAGTCTGAAATGCAAATTCTCAGCCCTGACCCTAGACCTAGAAAATCAGAACTTCTGGGCATGGACCAGCCTTCCAGGTAATTCTGAAAGTTTAAGAACCACTGCTTTAGAAAAAAGCCAAACTGTAAACCCTTCCCCCAAAATCTTGTTGAAATAGAACCTCATAAAAGTATTAAAAAAAAAAACCCTCAAATGTAAATCAGAGAGAAGTAATTTTGGAGACAGATTGCCAAAGGTGGGTTCTTTTGGGTCAGAAAATAATCATTGGACAACTGAAGCAAATCATTCCTAAATATTTTTCTCTCTTGAGGAGAGAAGACATTTAAGTAAAAGTGGAGGCAGGCACCAGAAATTGTTTAAAGAAAATATGTGGAAGAAAGATAACTCTCAGGTAAGAATGATACTAGGATTTAACTAGGTCCTCAAAATAACAGAACATGTTCAAAAAACAAAAAACAAAAAAAAAAAAAAAAGGAAGGAGTTCCCGTCATGGCGCAGTAGTTAACAAATCCGACTAGGAACCATGAGGTTGCGGGTTCGATCCCTGCCCTTGCTCAGTGGGTTAACGATCCGGCGTTGCTGTGAGCTGTGGTGTAGGTTGCAGACGCGGCTCGGATCCCGCGTTGCTGTGGCTCTGGCGTAGGCTGGCAGCTACAGCTCCGATTAGACCCCTAGCCTGGGAAACTCCATATGCTGCGGGAGCGGCCCAAGAAATAGCAAAAAGACAAAAAACAAAAAACAAACAAACAAACAAACAAAAAAATAACAGAACATGTGAAAAAAAAAAAAAAAAGCCCTTAGGAGGGAGATGGACAGGTTTACCAAGTCTGCTTTCCTTTTCACTTGAATACACAGCCCAGCCTCTCTGGTAGTAGAGTGTGGCCCCAGGACCGAGTTCTGACCCTGGATATGTGAGCTAGGTGGATGCTTCTTTCAGTCCAGCCCATTAAAAAACCCTCTGTCAAAATGCTCACTCTTCTCACACCAGCCAGCTGCAAGCAGAGGGTTCAGCAGAGGCCTCCATGGCTTTAAGGGACAGTGGATTCGCAAGCGAGAAGGACCCAAGTTCGTACATCAACCTAGGGAAGGCCACCCGTTCTACCACGCATCTACACAAAAACATGGTATGAATGAGACAAACTCCACCGGTTAAGCTGGTGAGGCTTGGGGGTTGTCACAGACAGCACCATGTATAATCTAAGTCTTTACCAGAGTGATTAAAATAAATGCATAAAATAAATGCATATTTAGCCAAAGCAGCAATGTTTCATAGCAAGTTCTGAAGCCTACCCCTAAAATGGCTTCAGAGCAGCAGCTATGGAATCCCCTAAAGATCAAAGGGTGTTCCAGGAATTATCAGCCAAAGACACTTCCAGTTTGTTTTCTCTGTGGGCCCTCCCGGATGACACAGGCTCTCCCTGCTCCTCTTTACCAGGTTGTCCCTTCTGGAATTTGCCATTATAACCATACAATGCTTAGCAGATGGAAAGGCAGTCTACTTAGTCTTTAGTTTAAGTCTAAACCTAATCCTTGACCACAAACATCATGGTGGATGTTTGCAGAAATCTCTACATCTCTCCTCAGTCACACCTTTTGTCATATCTATATCTATTTTCCTTGAAGATGTCACACGTCTTGTCAGTATTCATTCACGGATTAAAAAATTATTTGTTCAAAACAAAAATTCTAATTTGAAAAGATACATGCACCCCCCAATTCCAATATTCCTAGCACACTATTTACAAGAGCCATGACATGGAAGCAAGCTAAGTGTCCATCAACAAATGAATGGATAAAGTAGATATCATACACCACACACACACACACACACACACACACACACACACACACACACACACACACAATGGAATACTACTCAGCCACTAAAAAGAATGGAATAATGCCATTTGCACCAACATGGATGGACCTAGAAATTATCTTACTAAATGAAGTCAGTCAGACAGAGAAAGACAAATACTATATAATATAACTTACATGTGGAATCTTAAAAAAAAATACAAATTGATGTATAAAACAGATACAGATGCACAGACATAAAAAGCAAATTTATGGTTACCAAAGAGGAAAGTGGGGATTAATTAGCAGTAGAGGATGAATAGATACACACTACTATATATAAAATAGATAAACAATAAGGATGTACTGTATAGCACAGGAAGCTAACTACCTTCAATATCTTGTAATAACCTATAATGGAAAAGAATCTGAAGTTTATATATTTGGAACTGAATCACTTTGCTTTGTACCCAAAACTTATACAATATTGTAAATCAACTATACTTCAATAAAACAAAGTAACAATTTAAAAAATTATCTGTTCAAAGACTTCCACAGGCCAAAGCTGTTAGTTTCTCTGGGTACAGCAATGAACATAAGTGTATAAGACAGTATGGGAAATAGACAAAACATTTTTTCAGCTTCTACACAGCTTTTTTGGCCATTCCTGTGGTATGCAGAAGTTTCCAAGCCAGGGATTTAACCCATGCCACAGCAGCAACCTGAGCCATAGCAGTGACCTGAGCCACGCAGTGACAACAGTGGATCCTTAACCCACTGAGCCACTAGGGAACTCTATGAAACTTTTGACACAGATGAATCCACCCTTGGTTTCCATCACACAACTCTCTCCTTGTATATGCCTATTCTCTGGCACTTCCTCTTCTCTCTGCTTTGTACAGCCATCCCTCTCTATCCAATAATTAAATGATATTAAATGATGGCCCTTCCTCATATATCTATCTTAGCTTTTCTATCTTTCCAATTTCTATATTCAGGCTATTATATCCATATCAACAACTTCAACTTTCACCTATTCACACATTTCTCAAAAATGTGTGAATATTCCTCAGGTGCAGAGCTTCCTTTGGCATTCCAGACTCACATAACCAATTAAACATGTCTACCTGGATATCTCGAAGGCACTTCAAAACAGAACATAACACAAAGTCCAATTTATTGTTTCTGGCTTCATACCCCACTTTGAGGTGTTTTTGCAGGGATCATTATCAGTGAATGACATGAGCTTCGATTCTGATAAGTCAGTCAGGAATTTAAGAATCATCTTAACACCTCCTTCTCTTTCACCCCCATATCTACCCCAAAGCTATGCCTTATTGATATGACTTCCAAACTATCTCGTGGATCTGTTTATGCACTCTATCTCTTCGGCAGAATCCCGACCCAAACTGCCCACAGCTCTTGCTTCAATCATGGCATTACTTTTCCCAACTACACCACCACGAAGCAGACTATTCTCTACAAGACAGAGTGATTTTTTTTTTTTCAAATTAAAAACCTGATCACATCATTCCACTTTTACCTAAAACTCATCAGAGGTTCCGCATCAATCCTAGGCTAAAAATACAAATTCTTAGCATCCCTCACAAGATTCTGCCTAGGCCTGGATCCTACTTGCCTGCCTGGCTTCATCTCAAAACCGTCCTTCCACTTCCGCTCTGTAAGCCAACCACACTGGCTTTTTGAAAGGGCAGGTCCCTCCAGCCATGGAAGCTGGAACAGACAGATTCTTTAGTCTCAATTTCCCTATTCATCTCATCTTCCTTTCACCTCTTCTTTCAGATTTTTTCTCACCTTGTTGCCCTTTCTCAGGGATGCTAAGGTGACCTCTATATTGCGGTAGTTGCCTCATTTCTAAGTCTTCCTAGAATGGCTCTCTCTCCACAATAATGAGAGCTGTACATTTGCGTAAGTTGTAGGATTCTTTGATTAACGTCTATTGCCCTCTCTAAACTGCAAGCAGCCCCACGACATCAGGAACTGTGTCTACTTCTGCCCCACCATGTATCCCAAGTCTCTCACTCATTTAACAAATATTTATGTATCGGGACTATATTCTAGGTGCTGAGGACACAGTAACAACAAAGACAGAGATGTTTCCACCAATTGTGGTTGACATAGGAGATTGACAATGACAAATACGCTTTTTAAAAAAAGAAAAATACCAGATAATAACAAGTGCTATGCAGAGAATTAAAAGAGGACGGCATGACAGAATGTGACTTGATGTTTACTTCCAATTGAAAGAAGACCTTTTTGGAGTGGTGAAATTGAAAATTTCAGATTTTGAGTGACAAGATGCACCCCGTCGGGTGAAGACTAATGAACTGAACATTCCAGGCAGAGAGAATAACTACTGCAAAGGCTCGTAAGATGGGAGCCAACACCTGGCTCATGGCCAGGCTCATTATGAAGGTCCAATAAATGCTAATTGACTGTTGTCAGATAAGTGGGGCCCATTGAGGGGCCAGCCACCAGGCTTCTCCTCTTTAGCCTGTGAGAGATGGAGGAGATGGAGGGGACAAAGGAGAAAGGGGCAGGGGACATGAATGGTATCTGCTGTAGTTGCTGTTGACGGATAAGATCCTCAGCACTGCTCTCCTGGGAAGCGAGGTGTGACACATTGATTTTTGTAGTTTCTATCGTGAGACAAGGATGACTGGTCTTATGGACAAGACTGATTCAGTAACTTGTGCACAGTAAGACTCAGGACAGGCTGAAGGACAGCTGCATCTGCTGTAGCTATTACTGTTTTGTTCAAATTATAGTTGAATCCAAGAAATGGCTTTGAACTCAGCACAATACGGTTAAAACTATTTTCTTGATTTTCTTTCTTTTTTTTTTTTTTTTGGTCTCTTTAGGGCTACACCTGCAGCATATGGAAGTTCCCAGGCTAAGGGTTGAATCCTAACTAGAGCTGCTGGCCTACGATGGCCACAGCAACGCAGGTCCCAGCCAATCTGCAACCTGCACCACAGCCCACGACAACACTGGATCCTTAATCCACTGGGCGAGGCCAGGGACCAAACCCACATCCTCAGGTATGCTAGTTGGTTTTGTTATCGCTGAGCTACAACAGGAACTCCCTTGATTTTCTTGATTTAAGGTTCTCCTTTCAGCTAAGTGTGTAAACAAATTCATAATATCTAAAAGATACTCTGCACATAAAATACAATTTTTAAGTCTAGAATCATCTCATGTCTTCTTCCCTGCCCTTGGGTACGCTCTCAAATTGCTGTTGTCCTTGGTTATTTTGCTCCTCCTCTAACTCTGGAGTAGCAATAAAACTTTACATATGGAATGATGAATAAGACATATTCTTCCCTAGGCAGAAAATGGGATCAAAGCAAAGTATGTTACTCAAACCATCAGACTTTATCAAAAGCAAATGCTTCTTCTCAAGATGAACTAAAATATTTATGGTTTAAAGAAAATATGATCTGGGAAAGTTCTTTAAAGTGTTATTCAATTACATAAATAAATTATTCTATTGAAGAAAATTTTTAAAACCACCAGGTTTCAGATTTTTTTCCTAAATGACTGTGTGTGTGTGGTGTGTGTGTGTTATAAGAAAGAGGGATTTTTGGAAATATTTTAAGGGAAACTGTTTAAATGAAAAAGGCTATGTGCCTTTCTTTTTGAAAGATAACTTTTGATGACAGAACTTGAAGATGCTTCACTTACTCCAGATCATTATCCTTAATGAACTAATAATCAACTTGTCCAATGGAAGCTCCTTTGGAACTTATTCTCCCTGCACCTCAGCCATCTAGTCTGTAAGACAGTGATAACCTTACCTCCCTCACATTTGAATAATGCCAACAGCATCTAATACATCACCTACCTGCGAAGGTGTAAAAGCAAAGATAACATTTTCTAATGGCATGACGTCTTCCTACGAGGAGAATGAGACTTTACAACTTGAAGGTAGGCAGTAGGAAACATGTTCAGATGAAACACACAACCCACAGGGTACTGAGGACTTGACCTAAGTTGTTCTCCACTCTAGCTGATCATCAGAATCACTTGGGGAATATTTTTTCAAGTATAGATTCTCAAGGGAATCTGATACGAAGGCAGGTGTGGCAACAGTAAGTTGGAGAATATATTATAACAACTAATGCCCTAAAGTGTTTTTCACTCATTCACTCTTATAAAGCTCGTGACAACTTTTACCGTATTGAAAGGAGAACAGAATTTGGAGTTAAAAGAACTAGCCTTTTAGTTCCTACCCTGTCACTGTTCAGGCACACAAAGAACGTAACTTCTGTGGACCTCACTTTTTTCACCTAGAAAATGGAAATAAAATCCAGTTATATCTGCCCGGCGCCTATTATTAGGCATCTTCTAAATGCCCAAGTACTTGCTTAAATAAAGTATAATTATTAAAAATGAGAAATAGTGTCATGATTGGATGGGTTATATGTCCTAAGTATCTTTATTAAATAAAATTAAATATTATTTATTTATTTTATTTATTTAATAAATATTAAATAAACCTAAATGAAAATCTGGGCATCTAAAGATGTATGCGTATCCATGTGTGTGTGTATGTGTGTATTTATGACAATATTAGAGATAAGCTGGGCCAAACAAGACTTCAGATGGCAATTACTTTAATGGCGCTCACTTATTTTTTTAAGGTTTCCAATCAGTTGCATGAATTCAGATTGAGTGTTAAAGGAAATATGTCAGTTTTAAATCTGAACTCTGGAAGAAAATTCATTTTCTAGAATGAAATACAATATTTATATATTAAAGTATTTGGGAAAACCACTGTCATTCTTTACCTTTATATGTTGCATTGTGAATTATTCTAAGAGTGTACTTATACTAAGAAACTATAATGGGATTCTTACTCCTCCTCTATAAAATAATTTTAATTTTTGGTTGGTTTTACTTTAATAGTTTCCATTCTTCTAAATCACCACCTAAATTAGATTTTATAGTAAATGGGAGCACTTATAAAAGAAAAGAATGAAATTAAAAAGTCATGTGGTTTTTAATGCATATGCTACAGAAACGAATTCTTTTCCTGTGGATATAGAATCAAAATTCACTTATGAGCCTACATTATGGGTTATAAGACAATTGCAATGGTTATGTGAAATGAGCATATAATGATAATGCCAGCTTTAAGAAGAATATATATGACACTTCATTTGGAGAATGGACAGTGACCACTTATGGTCTGAAATTAAAATATCCTCCTATTATTTTCTTAACTCCGGACATTAAAAATTAGAGAACAGGTGGAAAGAGCAAGGACATAAAAAGGACACACTCTCTGAGACCAAAAGTAATTCACATAAAATGAGTAAGAGCTGTTGGCACCTAGAAAACATCCCAGAAGCAATTAGGAGACAGTCCATTGAAAAGGTAGTCACTGTAAAATTGGATGTTGACATTGTAAAGATGTTTGGAAGGTATTTCAGTGAGGTAGAAAACTGAAATAGAAGTTGAGTTTGGGGCCCGTGCAGAGACTACAGAAAGGAGAGTTGGAAGAAAGTATTTAGCTCTGTGCCTCAGTCATGTCCAATAAAAGAAATAGTCTATTTTTTTTAATCCAAATTATGAGACAAACCAAGAGTCTAGGGAAAAAGAAAAAGAGATTTTGTCAAGTTAATATATATCAATCACACTTATTCCTAAAGGTCCATTCCCTTTGCTGTAAACCTGAATTGCTCAAGCTCCATTTTCTTAGGCCATGTGGTTTCCTAAGTGAATCTAGCCACAGAGAAACCTCGATTATAATGTAAATCAACATCAACTTTCTGAATTACAAAGAGGTCTCTTGAGAGTTTGGTTAACGTTTAAAAAAAAAAAAACAAAAACAAAAAACAAAAAAAAACCTCCCAGATTGATGAAACAGAGGATGAAGAAGGGTGAAGTAGATGTAACTGTGAAAAAAATAGAGCAACCAAGAAGCATGGCCTATCTGCCTAAAATACACACATGGTCACATGCCCAAGTAAATGCCAACGACAACTTCAAACCTGAGAAGTCTTGGGCCAGAGGAAATATACCCTCAACATCTGGATTGCCAGATTCAGCCAATAAAAACCAGTATCTCCAGTTACATTTGGATGTCAGATATAAAACAAAGCATTGTGCTCCATGAAATATTTAGGAGGTCGTTCTGCTAAAATATTATCTGTTGCCTATCTAAAATTCAGATTTGACTGGGCCTCCTGCATTTTTTTCTAGTAACCCTACATAGAAGTCTGTACTCAAGCTTCAAGAATATCCTAAAAGCTCAATGCTGTCACTTGAGACACTCAACTGGCTCTGACATCATCACCCTATCATACATTGCAACACTGAAGTTACATGATGGCCATCTGATAGGAAAGGAACATTCACGTGATCCTGCATACGAACACTTCATTTGCAAGATTATCACTAAAAGAAAACACAGAGTGTGAATAGTCACAGTCCGAAAATCAGAATCCCTGGTGTATTACCAGGGTTCTCCAGTGAGGTCTACACAACATTTGGAAAAGCTATTACTGTATTCGTGGGAGGCTGAACCGAGCAGGTACGTTTCTCTCTCACCGGTTCAGTCCTACGGACTCTGTGATTTGTTCAGGTGATGCATCGAGTTAATCACATTTCAAAATTTCTGATTCACGAATGGAAACATATTTGCCTGTTCAGCCAAAGGAATTACATCTTTCAGGGGAAAACCTGATGTTTTCTCCTTAACTTAGCAGTACTTTGTAATAGTGTATCAACTGTCTTAATTTGCTTGGGCGCCCAGAACAGAATACCATAGACTGGGTGGCTTGAGCCACAGATATATTATTTTCTGACAGTTCTGGAGGCTAGAAGTCCCTGATCAAGGTGCTGACATATTCAGTTCCCAGGGAATTCCCTCCCTGGCTTGTAGACAGCCACTTTCACCCTATGTCCTCATTTGGAAGAGAGAGAGACTGAAATTGAAAGAGAGCTCTCTCCTGTCTCTTTTTATGAAGATACCAGTCCTATTGGATCAGCCCCCGCTTCCCCTTATGACCTCATTTAACCTTTATTTACATAATAAGGGCTTCATCCCCCAATAGAGTCATACTGGGGGTTGGCACTTCCACATATAAATTGGAGGGGCATTCAGTCCATAACACTAACCTATCTCTTTTTGCCTATGGCCAACTTAGAAGAATTCATATGAATATGCTATTATAAAAGAATTTACTATGCTCATCAACAGGAGATAGATTCTAATGCTACTTCATTCCTGCTTTGGGCAATGTGGGGACTCAGAGAAGTCGAGTGACCTAGATTTCATCTCACTTGTCATCTCCCATCAATGACTTGTGGATCGCTGGGGCACTGCGCTGTGAGCCCAGCTGCAGGGTCGTAGTCTCTTGTGATGTCTGCCAGGACTGTGGGCGCATAGTGGCATACACTGATCATGAACATAAAGGATTCTAACATGAATAACGAAACCATTACCCTCGTTTGTTCACCCAATGTGATCGTTGTTTATATCAGCAAAAACAGAAATGGAGGTAAGTTAGGTAATTTATCTCTCCTCATTGCAAGAATATTCGACCACTAAATATATAATTTAGGTATTTATTAGATGATGCGGAGAGATGTAGACGGCGGCTTTATTACATGAAAAAGTGGATTTCAAACTGTATAAAGTGTGGTCACAGTTTTAAAAACATTGCTGAGACAGAAAGTATGTTGCGAAAGTATTTATGAATGTAAATAAATCCTATCAAATTGGATTGTGATGATCATGGTACAACTATAAATGTAATAAGTTCATTGAGTAATAAAATTAAATAAAAAGATTGTTGAGACAGAAAGTATGTTGCGAAAGTATTTACAAATGTAAATACAAAGCAAGTCAGAGTTTTCTTCCTTCCTCACCTTGTGTTTTTCTTTCTCTTCGCGTCCTTTCTGGGAGGAGTTTTGTTATTCTGCCATTATTGTTGTTGTAGTTATTCTCTTATTCCGTGTTGTTTTGTTTGTGTCTTTTTAAAGAGGCAGAGCACCTGTTACTTAGTAAGGTACTGAGTTTATGCCATAAAAGGCATCACTATAACCAAAGTGTGTGTTGGTCCTGTAAATGCTCAACTCTGAATAAACAAAAGTCCTATCCAAGAAGCACAGGATGAATGGTGCTGCTACCACCTCTCCAGGAAAAGAAATAAATTAAAGGAATAAACCAGGAGATGGGGAAAGAAGGTGAAAAGTCTAAGACAAAAAGAAGACCAAAGATGCAGAAGCAGCTTTTATCCATCAAGAATTAAATGGATAAAAAAGATTGTGTGGGAGTTCCCGTTGTGGCGCAGTCGGTTAACGAATCCGACTAGGAACCATGAGGTTGCTCAGTGGGTTAACGATCCGGCATTGCCGTGAGCTGTGGTGTAGGTTGCAGACGTGGCTCGGATTTGGTGTTGCTGTGGCTCTGGTGTACGCCGGTGGCTACAGCTCCGATTGGACCCCTAGCCTGGGAACCTCCATATGCCGCGGGAGTGGTCCAAGAAATAGCAACAATAACAACAACAACAACAACAACAACAAAAAGACAAAAAGACAAAAAGACAAAAAAAAAAAAAAAAGATTGTGTGGAATTCCCATCCTGGCTCAGTGGAAATGAATCTGACTAGCATCCATGAGGGTGCAGGTTCGATTCCTGGCCTCGCCCAGTGGGTTAAGGATCCAGCATTGCCCTGAGCGGTGGTATAGGTCACAGATGCAACTCAGATTCTGCATTGCTGTGGCTGCAGTGTAGGCCAGCAGCTGCAGCTCCAATTCAACCCCTAGCCTGGGAATCTCCATGTGCCGTGGATGCAGCCCTAAAAGAAAAAAAAAAAGATTATGTGTGTGTGTACATACACACAATGGACTTAAAAAAAAAAAGCTCCTCAGCCATAAACACGAATGAAATGTAGCCATTTACAGCAACATGGATAGAACTGGAAGGCTTTGTTCTAAATGAAATGAGTCAGACCATGAAAGACAAATGCTGTATGATACCAGTCATATGTAGAATATAAAAAAATACAAACAAAAAAAAAGGAGAAGGCGGCCAGAGGAAGCCCATCTGAGGCAAAACTGGATGAACTGACACATGACCCCAAAAAAGAAGCCAAGGACCATTCTGTTCCTCCTCCAATCTCTGGATGTATCTCAAACACCTAGTGGTGATGGTTTCTTAATGCATCTCAACCTTAATAACCTTCAAGATGTCACTTACATGACTAAAGGGTCTGTGTGTGTGTGTGTTTTCAGAAAAGTCTGGGGAAATGTCAGAAGGAATATATATCCCAGGATTAGTAGTTATCCAAGAGTAGTGATACAACAATAATTTTTAGTATTTTTGTTTATCTATATTTCCTAACTCTTCTATACCACAAGCATGTGGAGTTTTGAACAAGATTTTTTAAAATTGTAGCTAAGATTTTAAGACAGAGAGAGAAGGCCTGCAAGGGAGATTCCGACAAAGAAACTCCGATAGTCTTTGCATGTTTTTTCCTGCACAGCAAGCGATCAAACATGTTGTGTACTTCTGTAAATAGCAGAGCTGGAAGGTGTCTTGGAGGTAATATGGTTCCTCATTTTCATTGTGTGGGTGAAGAAACTCAGGCCTAGAGATGCCTACTATTGCACCCAGTGAAGAGTCCCAACAGCAGAGCAAGGAAATAATTTAGATTTATTAATTCTTAACCCAATATTCTTATTAGGTGGCAGGAGAAGCAGTAGCATGACTGTTTAAGGTTCTATAGTATCTCTAACAACGTCGAAAAACAAAAAATGAAAATGCGAGGAGCCAAGAACAAAAGAATGGAATCAGCAAAACCCGAAGCTATTCGTCCAATCAGTTTGGAGAGGTTTTTAAGTCAGGGACCAATCTCCCAGGATGTGTCAAATGGCTGTGCCTCTATAACATGGTCCTCTTTAAACTAAATGCTGGAGTTCCCCTGGTGGTGCAGGGAAATGAGTCCGACTAGGAAACATGCAGTTGCGTGTCGGATCCCAGGCCTTGCTCAGTGAGTTAAGGATCTGGTGTTGCCATGAACTGTGGTGTAGGTTGCAGACTCAGCTCGGATCCCAAGTTGCTGTGGCTGTGGTGTAGGCAAGCAGCTATAGCTCCGACTCAACCCCTAGCCTAGGAACCTCCATATGCAGTGGGTGAGGCCGTAAAAAGAAAAAAAAAAAAAAATAGAGCTTTAAAGAAACTTTTACAATAATGCAAGCCTCCAACTTGCCTTGAGTGAAATGCATGTGACAGTCTGTATCAAGTTCTTTGAGCTGCCCAGACAGAGACACAGAAGCAAACAGCAGCAGCCTTGCCCTCATGGAAACTATCGGCCGAGTCTGGCAAGACTCCAAACCAGAGAGAATTTTCCTGTATTTCTCAACGAGATCTAACCCCATTTGTATTTCTCAGCTAGGTACAGAAAGTGAAACTGGGAACCAGTAGTTTGTGGAAGAATCAAATGCCAAAATTGGTCAGCAGCGTGGGTAAGAACAGGGTGAGAAGAGCAAAGAGGAAGCTCTCTGAAAGCAGCAAAGGTAATGAAGTCAACTTTCGAACTGAACTTCTTTTCTTTCCCACGTAGTCTAAACCCGATGTCTTTCCCAGAGGCCTGCAGATGTGCCCCTAGGGTGGCTGTCACTGACCTCTCAAGGGTGAAACTGAACTGAAACCCACAGGGCTTGCACCTGCAGGGTCTGCTTCATTAATGGTGCTGGCCCTTGCTCACTTCCAAGAACTTGCCCCAGGAAATGCCATCCCCACAAGGAGCTCCTAGAAAATCACCTTCTCTTGAACAGCCCAGTTTTGAGTCTTGCTCTGAGGTGATCCAGGGTAGAGACCTCAAGTGAGTACTCTGTTTAGGGAAACCTGAGATGGATACTTCTGATGGGCACATCTCATTCAGCAAAGGGAAGTTTATACAGTTACATCTTGGGCTTCAATTAGCATCTTTTGTTTAAAAAAAAATGACTTAAATTGCCACAAAAATCATTGTTCCATCACCCTGATTTTCCCATTTTTATCCTGATTGCAGCGAAAGCATGCAGAGGACATGTGGATAAGGCCAGCTAAATGTCTTCTCCCGCATGAATTTTGCCATTTCTTGCTGTAGGAGCTGTCCCCATGCATAAAGGAAATCTTCTGAAGAATTCTGTGAATCGTGGAAATATTAGACCACATGTACAGTGGGTAGAGGAGAGCCATGGCAAGAGGGAGAACCACGAGGAATTACCGAAAATAAAAAGGACCCTAATATTTGTCCACCATCCTCAACCTCGTTTTACAGAATAAAAAAACCACCATAGAGAGGTTAACCTGGCCAAAGGATACGACTAAATTATAAACTTTCCTATAACTATTTTTTCACTATGTGAAGCACATTACACATTTGTTGAAGCATTTAGCATTACTGAGCAATTATCTTGCTAACGATTTAGGAGCATATGCTTTAAGAAATCAGGAATGAAATTGATCATTTTGAAGAAGGCTTTGGGCTGGCAGTGAATCCAGATGATGGTTTTATTCTATTTGAGAACAGCAGTGCTTTGCCTAGTAGAAATAGTCCTTAATCACAAGAGAAACTCAGCTCCAGGGCAGAAAAGACTGTGTTATTTCAACTCCAAATAGCCACTGAGTACCTACGATAAACTAAGCCCCATTGCCAAACTGATGTACCACAGATGTATCCACCTTCTCTCCCTTTCCAAAATCCTGAAAGTCCAGTCAGGGTGGAGAGATGAGCAACTATAATATAATGCAGAGTAAAGAAGTGTCCAAACAGAGCTACGGGTGAGGAGTACTCGGGACCCACAGGAAGCAGCACGATGACAAAGGAAATTTTCAGGAACTGTTTGTCCAACCTTCACTTTTCGGCCACAACCACAAACATGAGCACTGCCCCCTCCTCCACCCGCCAAATAAGAATAAGCTATAGTTACAGGATTGTGCTGGAGATAAATTTCGCCCCTAGATGGTGCTGACAAGGTGCAAATGACGAGAGGAAATCCATGAAGGTTTCCTGGAGGAAGGCTGGACAATCAAGGGACAAAGAAAGGCATGGAAGGGCTTGGTTCTGGCAGAGGAAAGAATGATGCTGACAGGTTGGGTGCCAACAGGGCATAACAAGGGAGGGAACACAGACTAAAGGCAACATGACTAGGTTCAGCCATTTGATCCAGAGATAAATCGGGAGAGAATAAGACCCTCAGAATAAGCAAAATGGAAAACCGTTAAACATGGTGCCCTCGACAGCAGCAGTTCTCTGAGAGCTTATTGTATGTAGGATGCTATGCTTCTTGCTCGGTCTGCAAGGCAGATGGAAGATAGCCTTTGCACTCAGAACATATAGTGTCGGTAGAACACAGGAAGTGCTAAATGAGACCTATGTGAAATGCAAGGGCTTTGATCCACAGAGGACAAAGAATCAGAGACCCAGAGGCCACGAGGCAAGCAAGAAAGGATCTACGGTGGTGCAAGGATGGGATCACTGGGGCTCAAGAGAGAGAAGCGAGTTGTGGAACACTTCGTACTGAAAGCTAAAGAGAGCCATTGGAGATATTCACCTCAAACGAAGCATAATATTCTGTGCTACAGAGTATGTCACCCCCAAACACCGAAACCCCTTGGGTCTCAGCCACTTCTCCGGGATGTGAAAATGGCAACCAGGTCCTGAGTGATTTAAAGGACAGTTCACTGAAGATATGCATACTCTAAAAAATTATCATTTCCCTTATACTCACCACACTGACCCCCTAAGGGCCAAAAGGCAGGTGCCGTTTTAGAGGCTGGAGAATGATGCCTCTAATACAATTGACACAATTAATTAGCAACATCTTCTGTGAAGTTGTTTATCTATAAACTGTGCATTTCTGTGTGTAATTATTCAGTTGTGTTGCAGTTATATGACCACATCTACTTAGCATGGGATGGGAGTGGCCTTGTATTTTGAAAATGTGCAATCAGTCTTTTTTGTTGAGAAAATGCAGTGGAAATGATTATGCTTATTTGGAAAGTGCTTTATTTTACCTACGTAGTGAATAATTAATTCACTTTCCAATGTAATCAAGATTCAATCATCTCCCAAATACCTTATTGTCCTCTTTGAAGCACCAAATGTATTTCAGAGTTTTCATTCAAAATGCAAGCAAAGTGTCTATAAAAACTTTCAGGAGTTCCTGTTGTGGCTCTGCAGGTTAAGAACCCAACTAGTATCTGTGAGGACGTAGGTAGGTTTGATCCCTGGCCTTGCTCAGTAGGTTAAGGATCCGGCATTGCCACAAGCATGGTATAGGTCGCAGATACACCTCAGATCTGGTATTGCTGTGCCTGTGGTGTAGGCCAGCAGCCACAGCTCTGATTTGACCCCTAACCCAGGAACTTCCATATGCCACAGGTGCGGCCCTAAAAAGAAAACAAACAAACAAAAAACTTTCAACCCACTATTTTTAAAAAAATTATCTTAGTCCTCCCCTGCTAGGCCGTCAGTAGAACCACTGTGGATAAACTGGTCAGAGGTAGCAGGCACCGTCATGTGACCAGCCACAAGCACTGACAGGGCAGCTTTCTAGGGCTGGAGGTAAGAAATGCAAATTAAAACCTAAAACTTTGGCCTCACCATGTTCTAATCAACCAGCACCGTTTAGCGAACTTTTCCTATTAAAGGGTCAGATAGTGAATACGTTTAGTTTTGTGGGCGTCCTATTGCTGTCAAAACTAAATTCTTCTTTTATGATGCAAAAGCAACCACAGACACTGCAAAAAGGAAGGGATGGCTGGCTGAATTCCAAACAAGCAAACAAAACTTCATTGATGAAAAAGTCGGTGGACTGAATTTGACCATAGCCTGACCCCTGAGCTAGGTATTGACACCAACCATCATAACAGACAAGGTTAAACAGTTCTCCACTGTACAAGGGACAATGGGTGTTTGGGGACGGAACCTTTTGCCTAAGCAAAGGAAGAGCCCTGGGACACCCCCCCTCCCCCGGCCCCCATCAACGTATCAGAAGAGTTTTAAGTATGAGAGATTAGGACATGGTGTCAAAGATGCATTTGTCACAAGGGCTAACCAGGGATTTGAAAGAATCTGAGTTTTCATCTCAAAATTCTTCCTGTTAAAATACATTTCTTGAGTTCCTGCTGTGGTGCAGCCCGTTAAGGATAAGGCATTATCTCTGTGACAGCATGAGTCTGACCCCCAGTCCGACACAGCGGTGCCTCAGCGGTGGTGTAGGTCACAGCTTCAGCTCAGATTCAACCCCTAGCCAGGAACTTCCATATGCCGCAGGTGCAGCTGAAAAATAATAATAATAATAAACGAAAATGCATTTCTTGCAACCCTCACCAAACACTCCTTCCCACTTCAGATCATTCCCTATTTTCTCTGGCAATATGGTTTTAGCCTAAAGAATCCCTTACTCTATTGTTCCTATGGCAAAGCTTAATTTCAGCTCAAAGACTGGGATCAAAGTCAACACAGAGGGAAGGGTGACATGCTGCGTATCTTCCTTTGTCCTTTGTGTACAATTTAGTTCCTGAATTTTCTCCTCCGGAGCATATGAAATGTTTCAACTCCAGTTATCGCCGCAGGAATGTAGGCTCTCCCATTTGCCTTATTTTATAGTTCTGAGAGGACTGCACATCAACTGTGATGGTAAATTTTTTTTAGAGACGGGGGTAAAACTCCCTGCAACAAAAAAAGAGTTCTCGATAAATAATTCTTCCCAATAGTTTCAGCTGCTTCGCATAGTATCCTTTACTCCAAAGCAATCACATGAAGCGTTCAGGAGAACAGGGCAAAGATTCTTGATTTAATTTTAGTCCCTCTTCTAAAACTCTGGAGTCATTGTCCTAAACACAGAGTCTAAATTTCCTGAAGTAGCCTCTCATCCTGCTCGCACCACTCCCTCGGCTTCCCAGTGTTTCTTTGTCATTTTCCCTCCATTCCGTTGAGCAAATCAATCTTCCCTCAGGAAGGCAGCATCATTTATAATGAATTCTCTGAGAAAGGGTATTTATCTCACCCCCAGACAATGGTACTTTTCCAGTGGCTTCTCCATTTCTGCCCTGATGTGCCTTCTTAGAGTTTCAGTTCCTTAATACGGTATTGAGCAGGCAGCAGGATGAAAGAGCACAGAGCGGGGCTGTGTAATAGATGCACATAAGAGACAGAGATGCCTGCAATGCGGGAGAAAAGAGAGACCTCCCGCATTCTAGCACATTAGAATGATGTCAGGAAAAGCACAAGCTTACAAGACTGAACTGGGAAAGATTGGAGATTGGACCTGTATCACAAAGCAATGTTCAAAGGTTAACAGATGCCCAAGTGGTCAATTTAGATTAAAACACAACCGTGATGACAGACATTCGATACGGAAGTCAATAGACTTGGGCTGATTGAAATGACTGGTGCACAAGGACTGAATCTTAACAAAATCCTCTTTTACCCACACAAAATTATATATAATATTTATATGTACATACACATATATTTCATATATACATACAAGTATAATTATGCATACATATATACATGCAAATATAAATACTACATTGTGGGTTTTTTTTAACTCATAATTTTTGTTTGTTTCTTCTTTCTATGGCCATACCCACGGCATAAGTTCCCAGGCTAGGGGGCAAATGAGAGCTGCAGCTGAGGTCTACACCACAGCCACAGCAATGCCAGATCCAAGCCGCATCTGTGACCTTCACTGCAGCAAGCAGCAACTAGAGATCCTTAACCCACTGAGCAATGCCAGGGATTGAACCCACGTTCTCACGGTCCAGGGATCCTCCCTCTCATCCAGGGTCTCAGATTCTCTCCTGATTCCTCACCACCTTAAAGAGCTGATGAACTTTCCAGAATGAGGTTTAACTCCTATAGGTTAACACCATTCTCTGGTATTTGCATGTTAACCAGAGGAAAACCCCTTCTGTGACTAAAACCAAAAGAATGAAGACGGCCGTGTTGGAAATCACATATTAAAGGGGAAAGGAAGAATGCGAGGGGATTTTTTCTTCTAGGACTCGCTTCCTCCCTCCTATCCTCACACCTCCACAGTTCATGTACCTCATCCTACCTCTCCCTCACAGTGCGAACTTGGAGAAGTCCTTAAGTCCACCTGCCTCAGTTTCATCATCCAGAGAATGGGTGGAACAATGGCGTGTTCCTCATGGATCTCACTCTGGAGATGAAATGAACCAATCCCTGCAAAGTACTTAGAGCTTAACATGCAGCACACTGACTGTAAATGTTAGCAGTGATTACTGTCATGATGTATACACAATACACACTTTTTATGTCCCAAGGGAAATGACAGAATCCTTGAGAGTGGGACCCATGTCTGGGTTCTCTTTGAGCCTAGTTAACATTAGGGGGTCCATGAATGTTGATTAATTCAATATTGGTGAAGTCAGGTATTCCATAGAAGAAAATTAAAATGCGCATCCAAACACATCTCTCTAGATGCCCTGTAATCTAAGGAAAACCCAATGCCACTCCCTCCAGGAAGTCCTCCCAGATGTGTCCTAGCCAGAGCTATGAGATGCTATGAGCACCCCATATACATGCTGCGCTTTCTTTTCTCCTTATCATTTATTGACAACGTTTGTTATGGAGTTCCCATAGTGGCACAGAGGAAGCGAATCCGACTAGGAATCATGAGGTTGTGGGTTTGATCCCTGGCCTCACTGAGTGGGTTAAGGATCTGGCATTGCTGTGAGCTGTGGTGTAGGTTGCAGACACGGCTTGGATCTGGCGTTGGCTATGGCTGTGGCGTAGGCCGGCAGCTACAGCTTTGATTTGACCCCTAGCCTGGGAACCTCCATATGCCGCAGGTACGGCCCTAAAAGTACAAAAAGACAAAAAAAAAAAAAAAAAGAAGAAGAAGAAGAAAGAAAACGTGTGTTAGATTCTCTTCCTCATCACAGAGAAAGCTTCTGGAGAGCAGCAACTGTGTTCTTTGGCAGTAAATTTAATCACCATATTCTCCCTAATTCCTTATACAGTATTGGTACACAGGAGATGCCCAATAAACAATTTTGAATGAATAATATTGTAATTACCCTAATAATATTGTTACATTTAGGGAAGTCTTATATTTCACAAAGTACTCATTTAATCCTTATGCTAGTGGTACTTCTATTAACCCCATTTTATTTTATTTTATTCTATTTTATTTTATTTGTCTTTTTTTTTATTTTGAGGGCCGCACCGGCAGCACAGCTGCTGGCCTACGCCCCAGCCACAGCAATGTCAGATCTGAGCCACATCCGAGACCTCCACCACAGCTCGCGACAATGACAAATCCTTAACACACTGAGTGAGGCCAGGGATCGAACCTATGTCCCCATGGATACTAGTCAGATTCATTTCCACTGAGCCATGACGGGAACTCCAACCCCATTTTAAACACCCCAAAAAAAAAAAATTGAAGCTCAGAAAGGAAAATTATCCTGAGTTCACACGGGTGTAGAATGCAAACCCAGGTCCATTTGGCCCATAACTGTGTTATGCAAACTCCCTTCCAAAAAGTTAGATCCAGGCTCAAATACAGAAGACTAGAGGGAGAAGGAGTATTCCTACACAAATTCCTTCCAAGCTCGATTATTTATACTTCCCCAGCCTAACATTGTATTTTAATTAAGTAGTAGATTTGATGGATGTGTTCTGTGTGAGTCTCATTGCTAAGAACCTCTGAGGAAAGAAAACAGGTCAGCATATTTTCGCCGTTCCGTTTTGAGCAATGCTGGTGACAGAGGGGGAAAAAATCAATGAAGAAAATTGTGCATTAGGAAAGAAACACTGGGCTAATGGTAAACCAGCATGTTTTAAGCAGAAACCAGACAAAACTGGGTCTACTTAGGCCTTTCCTCATTTCATTCTTCAAAATCTCTGGGACAAGATTTAAGGGGAAATAATATATGTTGGTTTGGGTGAGAGAGGGGACAGATTTAAGCCATTTCTTGTCAATTTCAGTTGGTGCCCAAGAACTTCAGTTCTCACCTTCCTACCAGCGGCCTTTGTGCTGTGAGAGTGCAAATGTGCCCAGCCGGGAGGAAAGAGCGCTCAGCTCCAGGAGCAAGGTACCAGAGACCAGAGACGACAAGAATGACATCTAGCAAAGGCCACTGGAAGCGTTTGAATTGTCCCAGGAATGTGACAGACCTCTGAACTAGTCAGGAAACTGACTTCATGTTGATTGCATAATAACACAGTTATCATATGATGTGGTGTGTATGATATGATTGCACATATGAGTTTGTGTGTGATGTGGTGTGTGTGTGAGAGAGAGAGATTGTGTGTATGCGTATGTTGCGGAATGACCACGACTGCGATTTGTGATTGTGTGTGTATACATATGAGACGCTAGGGCAGAGACAGAAAGCAACTACCCCTCTGCTTAGCTGGGGGAAGAGAGCTCAGCAAAAGTCCAACAAGGACCAACAGTGCACGAATGATCGGGACAGGGCAGAGGATGGGAGTGGGGGAGGGGTCCCAGAGCTAAAGGACAGAGACTTTTCCTGCAGAAAATACGCCCAGATCTAGGTTTGGGGGGGGTGAGGGGGAAGACTGTTCTTGTATTAAGTTACAGAAAAATTAGCTATTGGTCTTTGCCTATCCGTCATTAAAAATGTTGACAATATCCAGTTGGGGCAAAGAGGTGGGAGATGTAACACTTTTGTATCCATCTGGTGAGAGTGTATTTAGTACAGCATTTCTCCAGGGCCAGTGGCAACCTGCACAGCAATGTAAATCATGCATACTCTTGATCCCAAGGTTCCACATGGGGGGGGGGTATATAGGAGACAAAAGGATAATTGTGGAAAGTTGTATGTGAAAAAATAGTCCTGGTGGCCCCATTTATAACGGGGCAATGCCCCTCACTAAAGGATCTGGTAAATAAATAACAACACTGCTGTTTATAGAGTGAAATGTAGGTCTGTTGATATCAACCCAGAGAGATGCCCAATGCGTGGTATTAAGGTAAAAGATGACACCGCACAACAAAAAGTATCGTATTTTTTTCATTTCAGGAAAACAAAAGTGTGTTCCCATTGTGGCTCAGCAAGTTACGAACCTGACTAGTATCCATAACGATGCGTGTTCCACCCCTGGCTTTGCTCAGTGGGTTAAGGATCTGGCGTTGCCGTGATCTGTGGTGTAGGTCTCAGACTCAGCTCAGATCTGGCATTGCTGTAGCTATGGTGTAGACCGGCAGCTGCAGTTCTGATTGGATCCCTAGCCTGGGAACGTCCATATGCTGCGGGTACAGCCCTACAAAGCACAAGAGAGAAAGGAAAGAAAAACAAAATTGTGTTCCCACTTACAGAAAATATTTGGAATACTTGTAACAAAATATTAACAAAGAGTTAAGTCTAGGAGGTGATGACACTGGGGGGGGGGAGAGAGAGAATTTCACCTCTATTTTATACATCGTCACTTTTCCCCAAAGAATATATATTATTCCTACATTTGGGGGAGAATAGCAGTAAGGATGTTGCCATTTGGGAAAGAGGGAAGACAGATTTTTCTAACACAGTATGGTGGAGCTGATTGAGTTTATGTCTCTCTATGTCAGATTTGAGTCCATGGCCAGATTCCCAGGCTATGTAAAAAGCTAGAAATTTGACTCCCTAGATTCCTGAATCTGTTTCCCTCTGATTCATAGCCCAGTATTTCCTATGTGGCCTGTGCTGCTGCTGCCATCCCGGCAAAACAGAGGGACCTCAGTAGACAGGGGGAGCCCGGCTAGTGCTGACTGACAAATAAAGAGAAAAGAAGAGCTTTGGCTGTTCAGGGCCTTATAGATGGTTTAATTGGCTTCAGCAGTAAAAATGAAAGCAGGTGCTAAATACGCTCTTCCAACAAAGTCACCAAAAGGCAATCCGAATGCAGCCTATTCAGCATACAAATGCACGGATCACCTTTTGTGCTTTGGCAATGACGTGTAGATTTCAACGTGCACGGTAGAATAGTGAAGCCATATCCTGCCTGCAACAATACCGAGGCTCTCTCCAGTCGTCTGGGGCTTTGTTTTCTGCCTGTGACTGGCTGAAATCGGGCCCTTCATCAGTCTCATCATTCACGGCGAGTCGTTTCCGCAAAGAACACTGTCATACCTCTAAAGAGATAGCTTTTATTACAAAGGAAAGGGCGCTTTCCATCTTACAAACAGCAAACATTTTCATTTTGCATCACATTTTCCCAAAACTTATTATGAATTTAACATCTTTCTCTTGGCTTAACTCTTTTCCAAATTGTGTTTCATTTCATATTGATCTTTAATCACTATGATTTCTTAAAACATTTTGTCTTTTCTCTGCCTTCTCTTCTCCACCATCACCACTTCCTATTTCCTTGTGATCAATAAATAAAATCCTATGTACATTAGATTCACTCCATTCAGCAGAATTCTTGGAGAAAACCTTTGAGAAAGCAAGGAATGATACAGGCTAACTCTGGAACTAAATTCCCCATTTTGAATATGAATTCTTTTTTAAGTGGTTACGTCTGTATTTTTCTTTTTGTTTTATAACTATAAGAACTAAGTAAAGAAAGACGAGGAATATCTTGAGACAATTTGCAAATTAATGACAGTCGAATCGACAGTTTCAGTTACAACCAAGGTATGTCCACTACAAATCCACAGACATTTTTACAATCCTGGAAATAGACTTTTCTATGAAGGAAAACAGGAAATCTATTGCTTGTGCCAATTTCTCTGAAAAGACTGTGGGCGAATTCTAGCGGGCATACAGCTGCTTTTCCCTGGGTAACACCCAAGAGCTTTATAATCTTCTGGGCATCAACACTTTGTCAATAACCTTCAGGAGGACATGAGTAAACCGGAAAACGGAAGTAAACATGGCCTCATATACAGAGCCCAGGATTAAAGGACAACAGCCGGAAATACCGTCCCTATGTCATTCTTTTTTGTACATGCTCAGATGACAGTAGGAAAATATGCATGGCACATACAGATGGGTGAAGGCAAGTACTAGACCAAACACCTTGCAGGCAATTCTGAATTAGGTCTGTGACTTTGCTGAATGACCGTGTAGGTGGCAGGCAGCACGTCTTAGCCTCCGTCTCCCTCAATTGCTTGGAGTCGGATTGTAAAAGATTCAAACACTATAGAGGCTTAAGACCCGATGTGTTCCTTCATCTGTTTTACATTTCTAGCCTCATGCCAGTGGATGGCTAATATTTCGATGGGTATCTTTTTTTCTTTTTCTGTGTCGCAGCGTGGACATAGAGAAAACACTTCCCTTCCTATGGCATTAATAGACTCGCCCAGCTTTGGGGATGGTGGCAGACTGCTTTATTGTTGCCTGCTATTGGCTCTGCTCCCTGAACGGAGAGCTCACATTACAGCCTATTGCTGTATGATTTGCACTATCTCCCAGTGGGTACATGTGAGACAGAGGAAATCTGCATATGCAATTGGAGCTCCCCATCTGGATCTCAGAGAAATCTGAAATAATGTGAAGGGAAAATTTGGGAACTTTCACATGAACGATGATACTGTTCTCTGAATGAGGGAACCATGGAGCAGGGCCAGTATTCTATTCTCTGTGGCTGCACAATTACCCCCAAAACTTCGTGCTGCAAAACAACAACCAGATTTAATGTTTTCTCACATACTTTTCGAATTTGACTGGGCAGGTACCCCCTGGGCTAACTTTTCATTCATGTGTCTGGTACCCCGGCTGGGAACACTGGAACCTCTGGGCATCCTCTGGTATTTTTCTCTGTCTCCCTTTGGTCTATCCACATGGTCTCTCCAGCATGGTGGCTTTAGAGAAGCTGACCATTGGGGACTTCCAAGAGGCCTAGCCCAAGAGACAGCAAGACCTGCCCAAGTTGCATCCAATTTATGGGCTAGGCTCGGATGCTCTGCAGCATCACTTCTGCTGTACACTCTTAGCCCAAGTGGCAGGTGCTACCCCCTTGACAAAAAACAGTCAAAAGGAGAGAGAACACACCGCCTCTCTTGGTGCGAGGAGTGTCTCCCTTCAAAAAAGCACATGGAGAATGGGTTATACATCTAGTCATCTTTGGAAAATAAAACCTTGCCACAGCCAGGCCTAGGAGGCTGGTAAAATGAGCTGGTAAAGATTATGTCAAAATCCCTGCGAGGTAAAAATTATGACTGCCCTCATTAAAATAGTTTCTTAGTTCAATATTTTCACCCAACCTACTGGTAAAATTTGAGATGATTAGTGTTAAACTGATACCAACTATAATGGAAAAAGTTAAAATCTTTATAAAATATATTAAATTGAGTTATTATTATGATTTTCTTTGTCATTAGGAGAAAGCATTTTACTCATCTTTATGTCACTTTAACCTGTCTATTAATAAGCACTTATATGAATAAATTCACTCATCTCTGATACACAAAGCTTGACCTTTCGGAAGATGATGACCAAAAACATGTGAAGTACAGCTTAAATAAGATTAACGCGAAGGCTTTCCTACAAATACACCGATGAATTTTTCATGATAAACCTAATTTCCTTACCTGCTGGGGATAAAGATATAAGAAGAGAAAATAGGGCTACAAATGAAGTTATTTATTCAAAAAGCTGCAAGTTTCTGGGTTCTGTACAAGGCAAAAACTTCATGGAGGAGTTCCCATCATGGCGCAGTGGTTAACGAATCCGACTAGGAACCATGAGGTTGTGGGTTCGATCCCTGCCCTTGCTCAGTGGGTTAACGATCCGGCATTGCTGTGACCTGTGGTGTAGGTTGCAGACGCGGCTCGGATCCCTTGTTGCTGTGGCTCTGGCGTAGGCTGGCAGCTATAGCTCTGATTCAACCCCTAGCCTGGGAACCTCCATGTGCCGCAGGAGCGGCCCAAGAAAATGGCAAAAAAAAAAAAAAAAAAAAAGACTTCATGGAGAATGGAGCCGTATGTAAGAAAATGACAAGGTAGAGAGACTTTTATCAGTATTTCTGAGGTATTTACACCAAATTAATTTCAGCTATTCTGTTACTGCCATTCAGAAAATGCAAAAAGAATAATGTTTTCAATAATGAAGTTAAGAATACCCAAATAAAAATACTAGTATGGGATTTACAGTTTTATGAAGGCCCACGTGTTAATTCATAGGCACAATTTCTAGTTACCAGATGTTCCATCAGAAACTGGTTTGAGATACAAAAATTGCTATATCTACTCTATTAAAGTTAACTGAGCAATATAAGGACACATTGATGGACACAGTGAGTCCTTTGCCATCAAATTTGTACAGTTCTTAACGAAACAAAACAGTTTTCCCACTGTACATCATATCCTAACACGACATGTAGTACAATACAAGAAGCACATTTTCAAAAGCACATTTAAATTCCAAGGAAATGTTGTAACAAAACAGGAAGGAAAATATAATCATAGTATAATCGTAGGTTATTCGGTAAAATATATTTACTTACATCATTATAAGAATGTAAATGCTGAATTTTGACTTCACCGAAATTGTGGTCTTATTACTTGTAGCAAGAAAAAGGAAGGGAAGAAATAAGGAGGGTAGTGGAAAGCTGAATCCTCAGCTATCATAAGAAGAAATCAGGAGAAAAATCTCTAAAACTTAGGAATCCAGTAATACGAGTATATTAAGGTTAATACCAGAAAAGAGGGCAAAAAAGAGTTAAAAGGGTTTCACTTGGGGGGGGGAGAGGCAGGGCAGAAGACTGTCCTTTATCATTTGCTGTGTGCATTGTACAATATTTTTAAGTAAGAGCCAAAAAATTTGAGTGGAAACAAACAAACAAACACCCTAAAATTTTAATGTTGTTTAAAAAAAACCCTAATACTTGGAAAATGTCTAGCTCAGGTTTATTCCCTCCAGGAATTTGGAAAGTGCCAAATACATGGAGCAAAAGTGATTACAATGTCTGCCTTCGTCCATGGCAGGAGGCCTGGCCTCAAGCAAGTCACAACGAAGCCATTCCCATGCGTAGGAAAGAAGCCGTGCACGGTGGGCCTTTCATTATCCTGCCCCACGCTGGGGAAGCAGGGTCCTCATCAATGAAAAACTTATTCTGATCAATTGTTTTGCCACCTTGTAAAATGATATATATTTCCACAGAAGTGGAATAGATTTGAATTAGGTTTTGGTATAATCATTATCACAGGTGTGGGTTTTTGGATCCTTCCAGGATTTTAATTAGCTATGGGGTTGTGAGTTCACTGTTTTCTGACACCCACTAAATGAGCCACACTATTGTGTAACAAATACTCTGAGCCTCTGTTTCTTGAACTTTAATTTCCTTCAAGTTTGAAAATATAATGATTTTGGATTTCTGAAATGCCAGTGTATGTGAGTAGAAAATAGAAGGCTTGTTTTTTTTTGTTTTTATCTTGTTTTGAATTTTAGTCCTGTTGTCTCAGGTTTATTTGGAATTATGAAAGATCAGAGCTCATAAAGAGAAGATATTATATGTATAATAAACAACCTCAGCACAAGCAAGATAAGAGCTAGAGAAGATTTTTTTGAAGCCCAAAGTAACAGGACATCTTGTCCTTTAAATTGCAAGCACATTTTGACATGAAGACACTCACAAAAGGAATCTAAAGGGACAAGAGAAAATAATGGCTCTGTGAGAGAGCCTATTTGATGAGTTGAAAAGAAGAGGCCAAAACATTCACTTACTCTCCTTACCAGAGTCCACCTACTTGGCCTTGGGCTGCAAGAACTCGGGAGAAAATATTATCCCTTCTCATGCCTACGACCAGACAGATGCAGGGAAATAAACAAGTCAAAGAAACAGTGCCAAGGTTTTAGGCCACATGGAAAATAGTTCCAGGCTTTATGGTCTGTTTGGAGCTTCAGAAGAGTTTTCGTGGACTTCCGTTGTGGCTCAGTGAAAACAAATTTGACCAGGATCCATGAAGATGCAGGTTCGGTCCCTGGCCTCACTCGGTGGGTTAGGGATCCAGCTTTGCTGTGAGCTGTGGTATAGGTCACAGACACGGCTTGGATCTGGCGATGCTGTGGCCGTGGCCTAGGCTGGCAGCTACAGCTCTGATTTGACCCCTGGCCTGAGAACCTCCATGTGCTGCAGGTGCAGCCCTACAAAGTCCAAAAATAAAAATAAAAATAAAAATAAAATAAAAGAATAAAACTTCCCTTTGGAAAAAAGAGTTTTCCTCGTTTTCCTGACTACCTTTTCCTTTTTTCCTCTAAGTATGTGCACACAAACATCTATTGTACACAGAGTCCTGAAGGGTGCAACAGGGGGCTGTGTCTGGCATTGTGAACGAGGACAGGAGTTGTCACCAAACAGGCAATAAACAGCTTTCCAAAAGGAACCCCCTCTTGTACTCACTTATCACCAGTACGCCCCAGAGTAGAGAGTTTGTTAGTTTCTTTTTTTCTCTCTCTCTGCTGTTAGGTCCCAAAGTCCTTTTCATCTTTTCCTCTGGCATTTCTCCCGCTGATGCCTTCCTATGGGCAGAGAAAACTGGGAAGACAGTTTCCCCTACTCCGGAAGGGGTGAGTCTGGTGAGTCAATCAGCGTATAACACTCCTGGGAATGAGAAATAGGAGGAACTAAGAGAGGAGCTATTGTTTACAGATGGCTTGCTTACTAAGCATCAGATATTCTCTTAAGTGACTATTAGGTAATACTTGTCTCATCATTCCATTTTACAAAGTAAGAGCCTAAAGCCCCAAATGGTTGAGTCCCATCGTCTGGGGTCCCCCACATGGAAAGTGACCCCAGACAATGGGGACATGCCACACCTGAACCCTTCACTGTCAAGTTCCAAAAATCCCAGGGCATAACTCTGTTACCATAGGGACACCCATGGAGAGTAAAGATAGGACACTGCGATTGCCGGCTCACTACGCAGAGCACCCCGGGGTGGGTGAGGCTTTGGAAAGAGCTTTACAGAGTTTGGCAGAGTGGTTCGCAAACCTTACTGACCTAAGACTCTCCTGGGGCATTTGCGTAAAACAGATTTCTAGGGGAGTTCCCATTGTGGCGCAGTGGTTAACAAATCTGACTAGGAACCATGAGGTTGTGGGTTCGATCTCTGGCCTTGCTCAGTGGGTTAAGGATCCGGCTGCAGAGAGCTGTGGTGTAGGTCGCAGACGAGGCTCGGATCCTGCATTGCCTGTGGCTCTGACGTAGGCTGGCGGCTACAGCTCCGATTGGACCCCTAGCCTGGGAACCTCCATATGCCACAGGATCCGCCCAAGAAATGGCAAAAAAGACAAAAAAAAAAAAAAATGGATTTCTAGGTTCTTCTCCAAAGAGACCAATCCCAACCTTTGGAAGTAGGGCCTGTATAACCAGCATCTTTAACAAGCTCTACCGGTGACTCACATAGACGACCCTCGTCCACACATGGAGAAACACCAGTTGAACAGCTCTTGACGCAGGCAATTCCTGTAACCCAACCATTCTCAAGTTGAGACCCCCAGACTAGCAAGCACCAGGAGCACTTGGCAACTTGTTAGAAATGCAAATGATTGAACTTTATCCTAGATCTACAGGACACTGGATGTGGAGCCCAGCAATCTGACTTTTAACAAGCCCTCCGGACAATTCTGATGCACTCTGAGAAACCACACTCCCAACCATCCCGATCTTGAAATTTTTCCGGTCGGCTCCACCTTTCCAACACCATGGAAAAGCCAGCCTCTAACATATTCAGGATTTTATCCTGAGTATTCAACCCGTCTCATGAACTCACCTCTCACCAGCCTCTAACCTGTTCTCAGTTCTCCCAGATTCTAACCTGGTGGCTTAGGCTCTACAGCCTTTGCCTGACACTCAGACTCTCTGGCTTTATACTTCTGTATCCACCCCTCTCTGATCGCCACATGGCTGGTTAGAATATCTACTTCCTATACATCTCAGAGCAGGTCCCAGTGGCATCAGCTCTGGTGAGTGCCCTTGGACACCCAGTGGGGTACCCAGGTGCTCTGTTTCACTGACTTCTGCTTGAGAATTCTTGAACTTGATCCCTGGGCTACTTGGTTCTTAATCATTGGACTCTCTGGTCTACCTGACACCCAGTCTTTCCTTTCCCTTCTCAACAGAGTCCCATTGCTGCTCAGATATCCACCCCATCTTTAGTTTCAGAGAATATTACAGATCATCCCATGTGCCAATCAGCCTATGACCCAGGGATAGCTTTGACCACTGTAAGGACGTGTGACCTGTTTGTTCAATCATGTTAAGGGGACGAATTTTATACCTTGCTTAAGAATGAGGTTTTCCTCTTTCTTTTCTGCTGGAATGAACAAGAATGCAAGCAGCCCCTGTTGCCAACAAAAGCTGTCTTGTTATGATAAGAGGATGACACCTTTAGGATGACACACTCACTAAAAACAACAGAGCACAGAGCCAGAAAGACCCCAGTTCTCAGAAATATCAACAAGCTCCAGCTCCAGATAGCAATGTTCGTGGGTCAACCATCTCTCTCACCTCTGAATGTCCAGTTCTGTGAGATAATGTATTTTCTTATTTTTTTAAACCCGTTTGGCATTTATAGCTATAACCTATAATTTCCCATTTAAAAAAAATGTTCTCGAAGGCATCTAATTTCAGATCAAGTCTCCTCTGGATTCTGCCCAGCATTTTTTGGTCCATTGTACTCAGACTCCTATCTCTTCCTGGACAAAACCCCCATCCTGGCTCATTTTTACCAATTTGCCTCTGAGGAATTTATTAGACTTCTGCCTGGCTTCCTCAATCCCCCCAAATTTGTGTAGTACTCATGTATCTCTTCTCAAGTTTCTTGTTTTTCTCCAAGTGCCTTTATACATTGTAAATTATTCCTTTGTCTTTTAGATGACCAACGAGTATTATCAATATAGAAATCATGGTCACATTTTTATTTCATATTTTATGATTTGGGAAAAGTAGAACATACAAGACAGTACATGTTGGGTTGACTCAACTATGGAGATGCTGTAAGACCACACCATCCTCACTGGAAAATAAACCAGATTATACCCAAGAACCCAAACCCTACAGAGACATTAAAGTATCTTCCATTGAGAACTACATGAACTTTTAATTTCCCCCCAATAAAAAGTACTTCCATTTAGAGGACTTAATTTCGCTTTGGCAACAAGAGTAGAAAATTACATTTTGTTCCAATTTGGGGCATTTTCTAATTGTGGCATCCCATTACTTGGAGAATTTTGCCACATGCACTTTATAAACCTCTCTGCTAAGCTAGGCTGGACATTGGAGCTGGGTATAATTTGAGATGGGAAAGAGAAAGAATTTTAACTAAATCTGCAAAGTGGCCTTGGAAATAACTCATGCTGTGTTTTGAACCACTTCAGAAACTGTGGGGCGTGACATCAGCAGGCATTACGACTTCAGTTGAAATGCCATCAATGGCTTCAGGGTAACATGAATAGGGTCACCTTTGGTGGGAAACTGTGAGATGGGTTCTCTGATGCTACGATGAGCGGTTCCTCCAAAAAATAACTGTATCGAAACTGGCTTGTCTCTGGGTTCCCGTTATGACTCAGAGGTAACGAACCTGACTAGTATCCATGAAAACTCAGATTCGATCCCTGGCCTTGCTCAGTGATTGAGGATCCGGCGTTGCCGTGAGCTATGGTGTCGGTCACAGACGCAGCTCGGATCCTGCATTACTGTGGCTGTGGCCTAGGCTGGCAGCTGCAGCTCCAATTTGACCCTTAGCCTGGCAGCTTCCATATGCTGCAGATGCAGCCCTAAAAAGACAAAAAAAAAAAAAAAAAAGAAAGAAAGAAGAAAAAACAAAAACAAACAAACAAACAAAAAAACTGTCTTGGCTTTATGGATTTAAAATTTTGTTTTAAGAACTAAAAGAATACAAAAATAGAGGAATTCCCCAGCCCCATTAGGGCCCCACAACCATATTTTCCACATAGTTCTGCTTTGAGAGTTGTGGGCAAAGCTAACAGGACTGTCACATACTGCTTCCCTTGGTCATGCTTCCTTTCGCACGTAATTCCTTCGGGAATATTCACAGCGTATTCATGTATGGGGAGGGGTGACTACACCTTGCAGTCTGATCTGGGGCTTTCCTGAAATCCTTGTCGATAGCAATATCTAAGAACCATTCGAAAATCCCGACAATTGCCAACACAAGTTTTATATTAACAGGATACCGCACATCTAAAGTATATTGGGAAATTCTATCCACATCAACTCACCTCTCTACCCCTTTCAAGTAAAATAGCAACTCACGTTCAGTCACACCCCCAGGCTGTGACAAGATCATAGCGTCTATGTGAATGAGCTAAGGAAGTTGAGATAAGTTTTCGTAATAAGAGAGTTTAGTCATTTTCTTAAGGAGAGAGAAAGTGTACAAACTTTAGTGTAAGATAACCCTAAGTTTAAATACCGGCTCCTCCATTAACTATGTGATTATAAGGAACTTGTATTACTTCTCTGGGAACTGTCAATTCTCACGCTAACATCCCCGAATTGTTCTGGAGATTTAACTAGAGGACACTTGTAAAGTACATAGTTCAGTAAAAAGTACCTTGGACACACTACATAATCACTGGTTCCTTCCCCTGCTTTACCCTTCTTAAATTCAAAATGTAAGCAAGGATCTTTACGGACCAGAATTTTTTTTTTCTTTTTGTCTTTTAAGGGCCACACCTGTGGCATATGGATGTTCTCAGGCTAGGGGTCCAATCGGAGCTGTAGCCGCTGGCCTACACCCCAGCTCATGGCAACCCCAGATCCTTAACCCACTGAGTGAGGCCAGGAATCGAACCTTCGTCCTCATGGATAATAGGCAGGTTCATTTCCGCTGAGCCACGATGGGAACTCCCCAGAATATTTTATTAATCAGACTACTTATTCTCCAGTTATGATGGGAGACTGTTAAGGGTAGCCTATAAGATACTAAAATTCACTTACCAAGACTCTGCTGTGGCTAATAGTATAGCAAGACTTTACTGGGCATTTTGCCCAACTAAAAAAACAGGCTCTTTACCATCTTTCTTTCATCGGAGCCCTGCTTCGCAGGTGAATGTAGTTGCGTGCCTGTCAGTCTGCAGCACCATTGTAAGGAGAGCCCCGCGCTATGTGACAGAAGGTTCATTGTTACTCATGGATCAGAAGAATGTGTTGGATGCTGATCTCTGGGATCTGTGACTATGATACCTTACGTGGCAAAAGGGACGTTGCTGGTGTGATCGATTACATTAAGGATCCTGAAAGGGGCCACGACCCTAAATGGTCCACAAGGGTCTAATACAATCACAAGGATCCTTCTGAGAGGTGGGTAAGCAACTCAGAGTCAGAGCAGGCAAAGTGAGGACGGAAGGAGAAGAAAGAGGGACGCGGCAGGACCAGGCAACGTGTGCGGGCAGCTTCTAGAAGTGGGAATGGGGCAAGTTCTCCCCTGCAGAATCCAGAGGGAATCTGGGTCAGTCAGTATACAGGGACAGGAGGGGTCACAACCCTGCCAACCTGGTCTGCAGTTCTGACATCCAGAACTTTAAAATAATAAATTTGTGTTGGATTAAGACACTAAGGTTATGGTAACTTGTTATAAGAGCAATAGGAAGGAAAGTAAAACATTAAACAGCATCGAAATTAAGACTCCGTGTCAGGAAAATAAGATGTCAAGCTACGGACTGGGATGAACAGTTATAATGCACATATCTAACAAGACGCACCCAGAATACATGTAGATATCTTGCAACACGATAATAATATCACCCGATGTAAAAACAGGTGAAAAAATGTTAACGATGCTTCACCGAGGATAACGGAATGGCCATAAACATGTGAAAAGATGTTCGAATGATTAGTTATGGGAAAGGAAAGTTAAAACCAGGATGAGGTCTTACTGCACACTCATCTGAATGGCTAAAAGGTAAAAGATTATACCAACTGCCAGTGAACATGTAGAACAACTGGAACTTTCAGATGATGCTTATAGGATATAAAATGATACAACCACTTTGGAAAACGGTTTGTCAATTTCATATAAAGTCAAATGCCTATTTACCTGTGATCCAGAAATTCCACTCCTTGGTCTTTACTGAAAAATGACCACAACAGAAAACAGGAAAAAAACCCATATGTATACAAATAGTCACAGTAGCTTTATTCATAATAGCCTCAAAGTGGAAACACCCCAAATATACATCAGCAGATGCACAGGCAGACAAAATGTGCTAAATTCATACCATAGAATACCCCTCAGCAATAAAAAGGAGCAAACTACAAACTACTGATAAACACAACAATATGAGTGAATCTCAAAAACATTACACCGTTTTTTTGTTTTTGTTTTCGTTTTTTGTCTTTTGTCTTTTTGAGGGCCGCGCATGTGGCACATGGAGGTTCCCAGGCTATGGGTCTAATCGGAGCTAGGGCTGCCGGCCTATGCCAGAGCCACAGCAATGCCAGGTCCTTAACCCGCCGAGCAAGGCCAGGGATCGAACCCACAACCTTACAGTTCCTGGTCAGATTCATTTCTGCTGCACCACGACGGGAACTCCTGGTTTTTTTTTGTTTGTTTGTTTTGTTTTTTTTTAAGCCAAACACAGGAGAGTATATCCAATATAATGCCATTTACATAAAATTCTAGAAAAGGCAAACTAATATATAGTGACAGGAAGCAAATCAGTGGTTGTTGGGGGCTGGAGGGTGGTAAAGAATTGATTGCAAAAGGAAAGGAGGAAATTTATTGCAATAATGAAATGTTCTGTATCTTAGTTGTGGTGATGGTTACACTGATATACACATTCTAGGTATACAATAACTCAGTGAAATTGATGTTAAAAAGACAGGGGTGAGTTCCTGTCGTGGCTCAGCAGTTAACGAACCCAACTAGCATCCATGAGGATGTGGGTTCAATCCTTGGCCTTGCTCAGTGGGTTAAGGATCCAGCATCGCCTTGAGCTATAGTGTAGGTCGCAGAAGGGGCTTGAATCCTGCGTGGCTGTGGCTGTGGCGGAGACCAACGACTTCAGCTCCGACTGGATCCCTAGCCTGGAAACCTCCATATGCCATGGGTGAGGCCCTAAAAAGACAAAAAGACACACACACACATAAGGACATGGGGAGTAATAAAATTCGGGGGAAAATGCATGTGGAATACCATCAGACTGAGATGGGGGCCACAGCCAGAGCAGCAGGACCAGGGGCTGAGCCTGTCCAGTGGCTGCAGGTGGCAGCAGCAAGGGTCACAGTGTGTGACCACTTAGCGTAGCTGCACAGACTCTGGATTGTTATCAGGACCAGTCTCATAGGTCAGGCTTTCAATGACAAGAAGTTTTCCTACGAGAAGGTGTAAGGTACTGTGTGAGAAAGTCAGTTCTACACGTTTGGGGGAAAATAGATTTTACATAGGACAACATTATATTTTAGGCATACCTTGTACATCAGAGGAATAGACTTGAGAGCTACCTGGAGATACGGTCAACAGGGAAGAGCTTTCTGAAACTGTTTGAACAGTAATAAGTCTATAACAAAACCAAACGAGGAAAAGAACACAGGCTTTGTCAGAGCCTCAGGGATCCTCCACTGATTGTACCATTACCTCTTTGAAAATGGACAGCCTTGGGTTGAAAAAGCCTCCCCACTGATTCTGCAGCACGTAAATGAATAAATAAATTACTCCTTATTGGTGTTTATCCGAATTGGCTCAAGGCAATGTTGGTGCTGTCCCTTGCAATAACGATGGAAGAATGTGTATGTAGGCTACCCAGTTGTATGTACAAGCATTACAATTAATCACAGAAGTTGTTCTTAGGGATAATGATGCCTGGTTACTTCCTCAGAAGTAAAATCAGTGTATTTGCAAGCTTGCATGGCCCTCTGGACTTGGGGTTAGCCAAGCTACACTTCTTTTGGAAACCAGCCTGTCAAACTCAAGGTAATGACCCCAACTCTAGCAAACCTTCCTAATGTTATTCCCAGCTATTCTGTGCTGGCCAGAGAAGAGGAAGAAAAGAGGACATGGCTTCTTCCATCCACTCATTCCTTCACTGAACTAGTATAAGAGAGTGAGGTAATGTTTAAGTTACAAAATAGAAGGGGTTGCCTCAGAAGGAATTCAAAAGAGAGGTGCATCCACCACCACAAGGAAGAGGTGGTTTAGGGAGGTGTGGCAGACGAAAATAATGGTCCCCTAATGATGCCCACACTCTAAACTCCAGAACCTATGAATTCATGGCTTTACATGGAAAAGGGTGGGGGGAAGCTGTGCTTTGCAGGTATGATTACGTTAAGGACTTGGAGATGGGGAGGTTATCTGGGGTTATCTGTGTGGGTCCATTTAAGGGGGGGCAATAAGAGTCAGAGTCAGAGAAGGAGATGGGAGGATAGATGCAGACGTTGAAATAATGATTTGAAGATGGACGAAGGGCCATGAAAAAAGGAATGCAGGCAGCTGGAAAAGGCGAAGAAACCGATTCTCCCCTGAAGCCTCCAGGAGAAATGCAATTCTGTTGATTCCTTGACCCTGGCTCCTAAGATCCTTTTTGGACTTCTGAATTTCCGATAATGTGTTATAGCAGTGGGAAGAAAGTAATATAGGAAGGATTCTAGATTCTACGAGAATTAGACCAAGAGATAGGCGTTTGCGATTCTAAAATACTAAATGTAAAAAGTCGATCTATTAAGGTCTCTTGCAAATTCTACACCTGCCGTGCTCTTTCCAAACTCAAAGGACAGGATTCCTCCTTTAGTACGTGTGCATGTTTTCAGTAAATACACATCCCACCTCAGTTTACAAACTGATCCACAAGAAGTCAAGATTCAGAAACAGGAGTTCCTGTCATGGCTCATCGGAAATGAATCTGACTGGTATCCATAAGGACACAGGTTCGATTCCTGGCCTCGCTCAGTGGGTTAAGGATCCAGCATTGCCGTGAGCTATGGTGTAGGTTGCAGATGTGGCTTGGATCTGGTGTTGCTATGGCTGTGGCGTAGGCCAGCTGCTACAGCTCCAATTGGACCCCTAGCCTGGGAACCTCCATATGCCACATGTGTGGCCCTTAAAAAAAAAAAAGATCCAGAATCAGAAAGGAGATGTAAGGCAACTTTTTCCAGTCTACCTTCATCAGGACTGAGCCTGCCCCACTTTGGTCACCAAAAATTGCACTCATTAGCTTACTTCACCTGGTTCTGTTCTATCACGCACCCTTGCATTCTTCCCTAAAAAACAAGGTCTGCCCTGTCTTTATGTAACTTGCCAGGTCTCTCTTCCTATCCCCTAGCACTGAGATAACACCTCATTTCCAAAAACCTACCTCCTATCTTTTTTTATTACTTGAAATAGCTAGCAGTCTGGCACAGAAGCTAGTAGTCCTTACGAAACCCGGAGCAGTAATTTTGGTGCCCCGTTCTAACTGGGGTAGAGAATGGTCTCTGGACAACCAGTCCAGCAAGGCTAATGTGATTGGCCTTAAAACATAAGAAAAGAAAGCGTTGAGATGCTAATTGAGCATCTACTATGTACCAGAAGCATGACATAAACATGTATTTTATCCCTAAATGATCTTGTAAAGTATCATTTTTTTCTTCACAGATGAAGAAACAAAAAGACACATGTACTCCAATGTTCACTGCAGCACTATATACAATAGCCAAGACATGGAAACAACCTAAATGCCCATCAACAGAGGAGTAGATAAAGATGTGGTACATACGCACAATGGAATATTACTCAGCCATTAAAAGGAAAGAAATCACGGCATTTGCAGCAACATGGGTGGACCTAGAAATTATCATGCTAAGTGAAGTCAGCCAGACAATGAGACACCAACATCAAATGCTATCACTTACATGTGGAATCTAAAAAAGGGACACAGTGAACTCCTTTGGAGAACAGATACTGACTCACAGATTTTGTAAAACTTATGGTTTCCAAATGAGACAGGTTGGGGAGTAGGGGGAATGCAATGAGGATTTGGGATGAAAATACTATAAAATTAGGTTGTGGTGATTGTTGTACAACTATAAATGTAATAAAATTCATTGAGTAATTAAAAAATAATATATGCATAATATGTGAATATATATATATATTCAAAAAAGAGAGAAAGAAACAGAGGTACAGAATGGTTAAGTAACTTGCCCAAGGCTGCCCAGCTAACAAGGCAGTGATAAGACCTAAACCCAGGTGTTCCCTGACATTCTTTTTAGCTAAATAACTGCACAAGAATATAGATTAGAATTAAAAAAAAAAAAAAAAAAAAACTTTGCCATTCACTTGGGTGACTTGCCCTAGATGCCCACTGCCCCAGGGTTGGCCCCCTGCTCTTTGATACAGAATCTTCAATGGCCACCTCACTCCACCTCCCGGATTCTAATTCCACCCTCTATTTGACGGTGCATTTGTTGCTTGTCAGCCAGAGAGCAGGAAATGGCAGCCATCTCATTTGGCACTTAACGCTTCAGTATTTTGTAAAAAATGCCAGCTCTGGTGGATTTTCCCTGGGCTCCTGCTCTGCTGCGGATGCTCCCATTAGGTGCCAGGGGCAGGAAGGGAAAATTGCTTCTCTGTGGGCCTGAGCACGGAGGTCTGAGGAAAACACCAGATCATTTCCTTGGGCTCCCTCAAGAGCTAACGCCTCTTGTCCTGAATCACGAACGAAGTACAAGTGAGGGCAGGCTACTTGCAGTTCTGCAATTTTGTGATTCTCTCCTCCAGGATTGTGGGCCAAGCATGAGCCCTGGAGAGGAGAGCGAAAGTGTGTCCAAAGGCCTCGAAGAGAACTGGAGGCCAACCAGAAATCGGCATTCTATTTTCTTCCTATTTATCCCAGAGAAATACACTGCTCTTCCTAACCTCCAATTCTCCCCAGAGGCAAAGAGAATCATGAGTAACCACTGCCTAAAAAAATCACTTTGGAAATAGCGGTTCCACAAAAAACATCAAACATGTAATTTCGGATTTCTTGATAAACTGAGGTCAGAAAGTGTTAGCAAAATACATTTTGTATTTGTGTCCCTGGAGCCTAAATGGATAGGGAGGGGGCCGGGGGTAACTAAACACTCTTCTTCCTGGAACTTATTGGCTGCCAGCTCATGTCTGCTTGATAACCATGCAGAAGTCAGCAGACCCATCCGCGTACACGCGCGTCACACCGCGCCTCGCTGATGAGTGCTGACATGCTGTTGATTTAAGGTTAAAATCCCACCCCGTGGAGAAGGTCGCTGGTCTCCAAAGGTTCAAAAATAATGATGAGCGGAAAGTAAAAATGCACCATTTGTTTTTATTCTTCTTCCTCCAACAGAGAGAGAGAGGGGGAAAAAAAGAACCATTTTAAAGGCAAAGATAAGAAAAAGGCACTTAAATACAATTACACTCTCCAAGGACTTGCTAGGAAAATGTTTTCAGCTGCCAAGTCAGCAATTTTTCAAAGATATCCTAACAGAAGGAAAAAAAAAAAAAACATGAATGGAAATGACATTATCAGGGGGATTTTAACTATAGTTTAAAGAACAGCAGGTGGTACGCAGCACATTATTCCTTTTTTATTCATTGCTTGCCTCAGAGACCTCCCAAATAGCTAACCAAACTGACAGCCATCGGCCCAGTAGTGTGACCGCATGAATTCAAAATCTGTGCGATCCTAATATCACCCTGCCTGCTATGCTGCCTCCCCACAGCCATGACCCAATTCTGCGAGGTATGCAGCAAGCAGCATCCTTCCTGAGCTGCAGAGAGGGCTGGGCCAGAAGACAGAAAGACCTTCCCAGGAACAGAGGAGACACCTGTGGGGAGAAACCCGCAGAGCCCTCCCTCTCCCTCCCCTCTTCAGCACCCAGCACCCACCCCCAACCCAGCGACCCTCCACCATCCACCGAGACTCCTTCCTAACCCCCAGCCAGACAACGGCAAAGGTTGACCAGACTCAAGCAATCGGTTGAATATGACTCCTGACTGTTCCTTCGAGATTTTAATTTCAGAAGTTAGTAGATTTATGCCCAAGGGTGATTTGGTGAACATTTGTTGTTGCGAAATGCTCATGAATTCTGGTAAATTGCCATGGGAAAAGTAAGAGTACTGTTCCTGCACGTACATCAACCTTCAATTTATTCTAGACCTGCTTATCCGGTTTGTGTGTTATTTATATTTTTCATTTTCCTCCCTCTCAAGGTCTACCCTTTTAGCCATTTTAATGATCTCAAACCTCTCACAGTAGCATGGCAAGGAATCCGTTTTACCAGTTCATAGTGAAATACTAGAGTACTGACAGAAACTTAAAATCCTAATTACTTCTTCTTTTCAGCATTTAATATGCTACATGGTGGGCGAGAAGAATAAATCATGGCTGTAATTAAAATTTGATGATTGGTGGCACTGGGGGCAATGACAAGAAGCTGTCCCTGAGGGAACACAGAGGGTCCCCGAGGCTTGACTTCTGCCATTAGAAGCCCGTTTTTCTCAATGAGGGAGGCAGCATGGGCTGCCAGCTCAGGGGGGGCAGTGGGAAAATGTGAGTGGGGAGAGATACCAACTGATTTTCCTCAAATCAGAGGGCTTAGCATGTCCAAAACTTGACGAGTCATAATCCCAAAGAGCATATTTGGGATGGTGTAACATTAAAAAAACAAACAAACAAAAAAAGATTGCTGAATCAAGAGGCACAGACAACCAGCCCAGATTCTACCCAGATCCAAACCGGTGGACAATCCTGATTTCCATACAAGGGGACATTTTTTTGTGAGCCTTTGGGGGAAATTCACAAGTGCTATTAATAGCCTTTGACCTTAGAGGTATATCACCCTCAAACAGAAGATGTTATAATTAGAAAGTACAGTCTAAGAGCTAAAGGTCAGACAAGGCTCTAAAATACTGCTTGATATCCAGGGCGCTGTGCAAAAGTGCTGATGCGGGAGAAATGACTATTGATTAAATCTGGTGCTTCAAATCCCTGCTGATGCCATAAAATTTAATGGGTTACAAAGGCAATGCACAAGCCACAAGGAAAGTTATGGGAAACACAGTTTCAGGGACTCTCCTAATTAAGGCAAGTTCAAAAAACATGCACTGAATTTTTTTAAATCCCAGCCCTTAAAGATGGGATAAAAATGGCCTCTTTATTTATGATTTGCCCAATGCAGCTTTCCATCCCGTCTTCTTGAAGGCAATTTACTACCCACATAAGGAACGGGCCTGGACACCTCAGGGTTGCTGTGTCTTGTCTTTACGGCCAGCAGAATGCAGGCTTGGAAAGGTTCAAGCCAAATATCCCTGCAGTCCTCAATCTGACTCCCTGCTCGGTGTTGTCAGCGTGGCCAACAGCAGCGATGGCGGGCCAGCTCGGGTCACCTCTCCCCTTTGTCACTTTCTGTGGTCACTCAAGCCTCCGAGAAGGACATTAACTGGAGGCCTTGGTCTCTTTCTGCTTGGCTCAGTGAGGAAGATGATTGTTCAGCATTTCGTGAGTGGTCTTAACAGTTCTCAGAATGTGGCAAAAGGACAACAGTTCTCAGAACATGGCAGAAGGACCACCCCACCCCTGTGATGGCAGTGCATTCACCTGAACCCCTCATTTTCACCCTCACGCAGTGGCCAGCAGTGGCCAGCGTGACCCACCCCACACAAGCCCATGATGTCACTTTATAAACAAATGTTTTCAGTTACACAAAACAGACACCAACTAGTTTCCTTAGACAAAGAATGTTCTGGAAGGAGGACACAGAGGCCAGAGGAGCAATATGCTGCCTTTGGAGAACCTGACTCAGAAAGCAGACATGGATGGAGGGAGGCAAAGAACAGCCAAGCCGGGGATACAGACGCGGTGGGCTCCGAACCCTGTTCTCGGCCCCTCGTCCTGGGGCGGTGGCCCAGCTCCTCTCACCGCCACGCAGGTGGGCTCAGTCTCTTTTCACGCTCCAGATTCAAAGTCCCAGGCCCGAGCATCCCTTTGGCAGAGTCCGGGTCACACGCCTGACCGGGACGGAGATGGTAGCTGTGGGGTGGGGACATCCTCAGACACAGGCTGCGCCGCGGACGCCGAGGAGCCGCCAACCCGGTTGCCTGCAGCCTAAGTTCAAGTCCCTTACCTGTCACGGAAGTCAGGAGAGGGTGAGTCCCAGTTTTTCTGAGATGGTCTCATGTTTAATTTTAGAATAAGTATTGGGACTTCCTTTGCTCTCAAAAGTGCCTGGGTTTTAAACATTATATGGTCACCCCCCTTAGAAAGCTCTTCATGGAGTTCCCGTCATGGCACAGTGGAAACGAATCCAACCAGGAGCCCTGAGGTTTCAGGTTCGACCCCTGGCCTCGCTCAGTGGGTTAAGGATCCAGTGTTGCCGTGAGCTGTGGTGTAAGTCGAAGACCCAGCTCGGATCCCACGTTGCTGTGGCTGTGGTGTAGGCCGGTGGCTAGAGTTCCGATTAGACCCCTAGCTTGGGAACCTCCATATGCGGCAGGCATGGCCCTAAAAAGACAAAAGACAAAAAAAAAAAAAAAAAAGAAAGCTCTTCATGACATGCCCCCTGCCTACCTTTCCACCGATCCATCTTTATTCTCCGGCATAACAAAGATCCTCAAATTGCTTACACACAGAATGCTATTTTTACTTCCAAATCTTTGCTCACGCTTCCTCTCTGCCTGGAATCTCCTTTCCATGATCTCCCTCGCATCCTTCAATACCCTAAAGTCTTTCTTGTGCTGTATGTGTTTCTGAGCTATCAGCTCACTTCCCCCTACCCCACTTGTAGTTTTCTATTTGTACACACATCTCTCCCTGTGCTTCCCAGATTATATGCAATCATCCATTTGGGAATCTAACTGTTCCCTTAGACTTAGAGGTCTTGTGAAGACCTGTGACCTGCTCATCTTTGCTCCGTCAGGCCTAGCACCATGTGTGATGCTCTCAAAAATAAGTGATAGATGATTGAGTCATGCAAGATTGAAATAAGAGATGGGCTGGACTATTACCACAATAGGGCAAGAACCAAAAAGATGAAAGAGAAGCCAGGAAAGACACAAAGGAGAGTTGAAACAACTACCTGAGCCGACCACACAAGGCCACAGTGGCTAGCAGGCCAAATCACAGAGTCATTCTTCAGATCAAACTCGGAGCCCAAAGGGGTTCAATCTGATGGGTGGTTTGGGGCAGAGGGATGATGAAAGGTAAAGAAATGATGTTTCGAGTCGGTTTGTTAGATTTCAGAGCAAGACCCAATCAGGCTTTGAGAATACAGTAGACAGGTCCAGGCTCTCCTGAGTCCAGGTGGAGTGTCAGCCCCAGAGTGGGTCCTGGCGTGCAGTCCACAGACAGGCCACATGGCTGGGGGAGGTGAAGGCAACCTTAGGCCTGGAAGATTCCCACATACCTCGCCTCCTCCAAAGACAGCACGCCCACCAGAGCAAGCCTGCCTCCTGATGACCCAGCTCCATGGTCACGTCTGACTCCAGGCCCTAGACTGGCAGGGGCTTCAGGTTAAGGGGCTGCAGCAGCTGCCAGTCAGCAGGGCTGGGAAGAGGAAAGGCTGTCACCTGCAATTAATGGCACCCGCAAGCCAGGCTTTAGATAAACAAGATCTCTTTGGAGGGGGGCAGATGTACCCATATGCTTCCCTTCTGAAGAATCCAATGTGTGCGTTCTGGTCTATTACATGAAGTGTTTTTCTTCCTTCAAGGCAAAAAGGAACATCTGTCACCCAGCCTTGGACTTCATTTCCATGATGAATACTAAACACCCTCACACGCCGAGTCCATCACACACCACGGAAAGCTCACAGGCCAGAACAGCAAGAGAAGCCCCGCAGAGCCACCCCTTCAAAGTTCAAAATGGGCCACCGGGTGTCCCCAGTCTGTGTCCTCTGTCCAGCACGTAAAAGTGAACTCTATTCCCTTGTTATTTTGCCCTGTGGGCTTCTCCAGGAACAAATGAGTGCTTTTTCTCTCTCCATTCTAGCATGATTCTTGTTGCGTTGAGGCCAGAGACGGACCTGGTTAGAGAACTGCAAAAGAGATACGAAAAATGTCCATGATGGCATGATGGCCAGCTGAGCGTCGTGATGGATTTTGGAGTCAGACAGACCCGTGCTCTAGTCTCAGCTCCTTCTCTGTGTGCCTGTGTGCTTTTCTTTTTCCTTTTCTTCGTTTTTGGTCACACCCAGGACATGTGGAAGTTCCCAAGCCACAGTATCAACCCAAGCCACTGTCGTGACAAGGCCAGAACCTTAACCCACTGTGCCACAAGGGGACTCCCTGTATGCTTTTCAATGAGCCACATCCCACAGCCTTTATATAACAGACTTTGCTGTTTTGTGGTTCTTAGGGGGCAGTAAACATACAGTGATTTCATGTGCAAGGGGCATGGGGCAGTACTGGTCCCTAAACCAAGCAGCTAGAGGGGAGAATGGCCCCTCTTCTATGAAGCTTTGAGCCGTGTGCATCTGTACCATCAGTACTGTTTGAAATCAAATTCCAAAGCTCAGACTCCCATTCATCCAGAACTGGGATGTCCCAATGACTAGAGCACCGAGCCTTTGTCACTTACTGAAGGTTCAATGCCCCCTATGTCTTGCTAACTTTTCCAGGATGTTTTTTTTATTTTTGTCTTTTTGCCTTTTTGCCTTTTCTAGGGCCACTCCCGCAGCATATGGAGGTTCCCAGGCTAGGGGTCCAGTCAGAGCTGTAGCTGCTGGCCTACACCACAGCCACAGCAACGTAGGATCCGAGCTGCATCTGCGACCTACACCACAGCTCACCGCAACGCGGGATCCTTAACCCACTGAGCAAGGCCAGGGATTGAACCCACAACCTCATGGTTCCTAGTCGGATTTTGTTAACCACTGCGCCACGACAGGAACTCCCCAGGATGTTTCTTTATGATTTATGGAAAGAGCACCTTTAAGCACCTCCCTAACTTTCAAAGCAAACCATCAACTCTTATTCAAAGATGGTGTCTAGTTAGGCAGAACAAGATTTTCTCACTGGCAAAATTTCATCAGCCCTGAAAAATTTTTTCCTGCCTAGAAAATGACAGGTCATTAACTTGTCCTCTAATAAATGCCAGCAAGGCTTTCCTGTCGAAAAACCTAAAAGGGATATTTAGAGCTATATTCTAATTAATACAATCGACCTCACACAAAATACAGAAGCACATGCTGTGTGATCCTTGGTTTCCCCAATGTCATTGAAAATAGACCAAGGAGTTCCCATTGTGGTGCAGTGGAAACGAAGCCCCCTAGTATCCACAAGGATGCAGGTTTGATCCCTGGTCTCACTCAGTGGGTCAGGGATCCGGCATTACTGTGGCTGTGGCCAGGCCAGCAGCTACAGCTCCAATTTGACACCTAGCCTGGGAACCTCCACATACTGCAGGTGTGGACCCTCCCATCTTACCTACGCAGCCTGTCTCCTGGTAACTTCCTAAGCGTATCTCAAACCACAGAGAAATCTATTCCCAAAATACCACTGGATAATATTCACACACGAGTTAAAATTGACCATTCAACCTCTAATGCCCTTACCTACCAGGAAGTCAGTTCTTCTCGTTCTTAAAGAGAGGGCCCATTAGATCCAACTACTTCTATTTAGTGATACTGGATACCTGACAACAGCCACCAACATCACAGCTCACGGCAATGCTGGATCCTTAACCCACTGAATGACGCCAGGGATCGAACCCACTTCCTCGTGGATACTATTTGGACTGGTTTCTGCTGCGCCACCATGGGCACTCCCAGCAGTGGCCTGTCTTCATCACCAGAGGAAGGAAAATATGTCCCAAGACTTAAAGTATACTTTTATCTACTTTGGAGTCCTCTTCTACATAAGCGGAATGACTCCTGCAGGTTTGGCACCTGGAAGCCCAATCCAGGTGAGCATGAAATCCACAGGAAGCAGCGCCGGACATGTCTTAATAGTCCAGCTATCCCACCTAGGGAGTTGCACACTTCAAAAACAGTTGATCGTTTGCCTTTTTTTATTTTTTAAATCAGAGACCGCTTTGCTCCCTTTTTATCCATTTTTTAAATTCCTAGCACAGTAGGAGGGAAGCGTCGTTCCCAGGAGAACAAGCTAAAGCCCAGGGGCAGCCCTCAAACTGCGGAAAGCTGCCCAGCACAAAGCCACCTCTCTCCAAACTGGGTTTCTGAGTGCGGGCTCTCAGCCTCTGGTAGCCCCACTGTGGCTTTGATGTTCCGCCACCTCCACCTAACTATTCCACCACCAGCTCACACTCAGGACCAACAGCTGCTTTTTGTCTTGGTTGGTTCCAGTCTTCTAAAACTCACCTCTTCGGAGTTCCCGTTGTGGCGCAGTGGTTAACGAATCCGACTAAGAACCATGAGGTTGCGGGTTCAATCCCTGGCCTTGCTCAGTGGGTTAAGGATCCCGCATTGCCATGAGCTGTGGTGTAGGTCGCAGACGTAGCTCAGATCCAGCGTTGCTGTGGCCCTGGCGTAGGCTGACAGCTACAGCTCCAATTAGACCCCTAGCCTGGGAACCTCCATATGCTGCGGGAGTGGCCCAAGAAATGGCAAAAAGACAAATAAAATAAAATAAATAAAACTCACCTCCTCACCAGGGCTTTTATGTTCTGGCCTCGCCTCCAGGCTCCCCCCGCTCCCCGACATCCTCCCTTCTCTAAGTTTCCTCTCAGGCTCCTTACAGCCCCCTCTGAGCCCAGGCAGAAAGTCTTCCCAAATGTTGAGGGATTTACAGTGCTTTTCCCTCTCATCTAACTTCTATCAGTTCCCCTACAAAAGTTCCCATGCTGGAAGCCCTTCACTGGACGAAGCTGGCCTCGAAACATAAGACACTGCTGTGCACGATGGTAGGTAGGGGTCTTGGGGGATCACGGTGGTGAAGTTAGGACACCTGGAGGAGGAAGAGCCAAAGGGACGGTCCCTTCTGTATTTCTCCATCTCCTTGTAGTCTCGTGATCCTCTTGCCGCTATCTGGACAGTTTCCTCTTATGATTTTTTTTTTCTTGGTCTTTTTAGGGCTGCACCTGCAGCATATAGAAGTTCCCAGGGTAGGGGTCAAATTGGAGCTGCGTCTGCCTCCCTAGCCACAGCCACAGCAATACCAGATCTGAGCCTCATTTGTGACCTACACCACAACCCAGGGCTTCGTCAGATCCTTAACCCACTGAGTGAGGCCAGGGATCGAACCTGCGTCATTGTGGACAGGTTTTGTTTGTTACCACTGAGCCATGATGGGAACTCCCCCTCTTATGATTACACTGTATTTTCGCTTCAGGCATGTCTGCTCCCTTCCTTTTAAGGAGGGACTCGGGCAGTCTCCTTCTACAGCCTCTACCCAGGCAGCCCCCCTGATCTTCGAGGTGCCAGCCTGGGCCCAGAGCAAGAAGGGCCCATCATCAGGAAACCCCTGAAATTCCCTCTCCGATTGCTTATCTTTTCATTCACTATTGAAATAACCCCTCTGCCAGCATCACATGTAAGCACCTGAATTTCCATATGGAAGGGCTTTAGTGGCTGCCATCTACTTTAAAAGGAAGCTAAAGAACGGGCCTTGAAGATACCTTTGCATGGAAAGTACAGTTTGGGGTTGGATGATATGTTCCACGTCAGTTTTTTAAATGGCACATTTTTCTAAAGAGATACACAACACTGTTTTAATTGTCCTCACCAAAGAAGGGGCACTTCCTAAAGACTAAGGGGACTAAGAGGCCCAGATTGGCCCTTGACACCATTATAGTTTCAGCCTCCTCCTAGACACTCTCCATATACTCAGTGAAAAATGATTTCCTAATCTCCCCCTCCAACCCAGGGAATCTCCTCAGGGCTGAAGGCAGTGAGCCAGGCCGTGGGTACCACTGCAGTGAAGCTACTGCTGGGCCCACGTGGTCTAGTTCAGCCAGTGATGGTGTCTCTGGAAACTGGAGACTCCAGGGCTGAGTTCCTTCTTCACCTCAGCCCTCCCTACTCCCCTGACTCAAGGCAAATCTCTGCCAAACCTCCTGAGCCATCGGAGAAGGTTGATTATGGTCCATGCATCTCACTCGGGGAAACAACTGAAGTCTTCCTGACTGTCTAGAGAATTTTTGGTACAATCTCTAATTTGTATCTTTTCTAGCTTTCTTAGGTTTGGAAATAATTGAAGGCTAAAGTAACCATCTCAATATAATCCTTACTTTCCCAGGCTTCACTGACCCTTCTTCAGGACTTAACTGAGAAAAGGAGCCTTTGTCCACCCTGTTTTCACGTCCAGATGGCCTCCTTTCCTCCTCAGTTCCCAATGTCTCAGGCAACCTGCTGACCACTCCTGTTTGCTGTGATTTGGCGTTTTTTTGTTTTTTGTTTTTCTCAGTTGTTGCTATTCTTTCCTCTACCACATGGTGGCACTGTTCTCCAGCAGCTTCTTCCCTGCCCTGGGATTAAAAAAATGAGGCTCCCTGTAGGGTCCTCAGAGTTGCAGAAGGGCTTCTCCCTCAATCTGGCTTTAGAGTGAATATTGCTCCTCATTAAATCCCCAAATTCAGCCCTTTCTCTCTGTTTTTATCACCCATTCCTCCAAAGACCTGGATAAGAAAATGTTTCAGAACACTTGAACTTCTTCAGCCTTCATTACACTTAAAAGCGCCCGATCTCCATGAAACAGGAAACAGGACCTAAGAACAGAGTCCTGGGCCTTGACTCTCCTAACTTAAAGCAAATGTCCTGGGTCCGGCTGGAGGGAGAACAGCATCCAACGTCCACTCTTGAGTCACTTTCCCCAAGAGCCCTTCCCATAAAGAGCACCCCCTGGCAAGCCGGGGTGATGCCCCCACTCCAGGTGTCCATCACATCCACAACTCTCACACCTCCTCCCCCAGCACAGAGGAGAAGACCAGGCTTTGAGATCAGATCTGCAGCTAAACTCTAGCCCTGCCCTTACCAGTCAGCAGCCAAACGCTCCTGCTAAGGCTCAGTGACCTCAGATACAAAATGGGGTATTATAGGCTTCATGTCCCCTTCAAGGAGATTAAACCCCAAAGCCTCTGGCCAAGTCTCACTGTAATGTCCCCTCCCCGACCTTGACCAGCCTGGGTTGCTCACTCCCTGCTAGACAAGGAATGTCACCTATTCCTCACCTGGCCACCGTCTAACCTGTTCCCCATGCAAATAAGGTATCCTGCCTAAGACCAATCAGTAGATCAAACTGGGTCTCCACTCAGCTCCGCACTGTGGGGTATAAAGACTATTGCAGAGTGAGTCGGGCCCTCTTTTTTTTTTTCTTTTTTCTTTTTTGTCTTTTGTCATTTTAGGGCCACACCCGCAGCCTGTGGAGGTTCCCAGGCTAGGGGTCGAATCGGAGCTGCAGCCGCCGGCCTATACCACAGACATAGCAACCTCAGATCAGAGCCGCCTCTGTGACCTACACATCGGCTCACAGCAACGCCAGATCCTTAACCCACTGAGCAAGGCCAGGGATCGAACGCTCGTCTTCATGGATACTCGTCGGGTTCGTTAACCACTGAGCCATGACGGGAACTCCGAGTCAGCCCCTCTTTTTTCACCTGAGCACTTCTCTGTCTCTCTGAAAATGTGTGTTCACTTTAAAAAATTTGTAAAACATCCACCATTCCAAGGCTTTGCTACAGCAAGACAGGGACGGAGGAAACTGTGACGGTATCAGGAATAACAGTGGTTAAGTCGGGGATGAAATAGGTGCTGTATGCAAAGCCCCCGACAAGATACTTGGTGTATAGTAGATGCTCAATAAATGCTCGCTCCCCTTTCTTCTCTCCTAGTCCCCATGCCTGGCTCCTTCATTCTGTAATCTTTATCCAGGACCCAGGGCCCATCAGCTGAATTTACTTCCGATATGTAGCTCTATTGCTTTACATATCTAAACAGCAGTTACCAACATGATACATGGGAGATAAGGTTTTAGCTATAGGATTATGAAAAAAAAAAAAAAAAAGACAAAAGTATTATGTTTTTTTAGGATACAATTTTACTTAAAAAGATGAAAATCCAAAATAACAGTGGCTTAAATAAAGTTGAAGTTTTTTGTCTCACAAACTGGGCGCATCTGGTAGGAGTGTCTCTTGTGGGCACCCAGGCTCCTTCTGATAGAGTTTTTTCCAGAAAGATAAAATTGCAATGTCCTCAGTCCCTGCCCTGCTGTAACAAAACATTGAAACGGTGGGCATTTTACAAAGTTATTAAAGCAAAAGGACATTTTCAGAGAGAGAGAGGGAGCATGTGTGCATATACGTGCACACGCTTGGGTTAAAAAAAAAGGCCCACCTCACTTTACAGTGGTTTTTCTATTGCCATGAGTGGAGACCTAATTTCTCCTGCCCCAGCCCCCTACTCTGTGTTTGATCTTTGTATGGGGCATATTTGACGTTCTGTTTGGTTTCGAGCAGGATACCTTATTCGCAGGATACCTTCCATAGAGGCGGAGTGAGGAATGGGCCACATCCCTTCCCTAGAAGGAAGTGAGCAGCCCCAGCTGGTCGAGGTGGAGGAAGGGACGTTACAATGAGACGCGGCCAGAGGGTTCGGGGTTTAATCTCCTTGAAGGGACTTGAAGCTTATAACACATCTAGCTGTCACTCACCCACCCTAGAGTATTGCACTTGCTCTGAAGTTCAATACACCTTGTCACAGGATCTGCGTTGCCTTCAGAGAAAGGAAAAAGCAAGGATGGACGGCAAGCCACATCCCCTTAAGGACAAGGAAGTTTCTCAGATCATGCTTCTCTTATATTTAGAACTCAGTCATTCCCAACTCCAAGCAGCCTGGAAGCTCAGAGAGTCCGCTCAGTATCCAGTCACAAATGCTCTTTCTACCAAGAACCGAGAATAGTAGTCGAGAAAACCCAACAGTTTCTGCCACGGTGCTAATCAGGAGTTTTTCACTGCCAAAACAAACAGGGAAGCCAGGATAATCCATGTAAGCTGAAAACTATCCAAGCTGCAAGTAACAACCCATTGATTTCAAACAGATCCATTAAGAAAATTTAACATCTGCCTAGAACACATATGTAAACGATAAAGACGTTCAGCTAAGTCGAGGGAATACAGCCATATATGAAAACGGTAAACATTTTATCCTTTTAAATCTCCGATTCTTAGAGCTGGTGAGGAGCTTCAAGGTGATTTAGTGAAAACTTTCCATTTAATGCAAGTATTCTTTCTACAGGAATCTCGACTAAAGCTATCCCAGCTTTGCCAGAACATTTCCTGGGAATAGAACCTGCAGCCTGAAGGTCCACAATCCCTGGGATTTGGGGACAAAGGCAGAGAGAGTGAGTCTGCGAGAGACAGCAGTCAGCGCCTACAGCTGGGGCGCTCGCGCAGCCACGTTAAGCCCTCCAGCCCCAGCATTAATTAAAAGCACAAAGCACGGTAGAGGGTGAGGGATTTTCATTGGTTTCCACCTAGAGGTGACTTTTCCAAAACTATATAGTTTTCTTGCAGCATAGTTTTGAAAGACCCAGAATATAGGTTCTTGCCACAGGAAAGGCAGGTTATCTATCAAACTGGGACTCTGGTCAGGTGACCTTCGTGAGTGGACTGCCACTCTGCTGTCCCTCACCCACACTGAAACGGGGGCAGGGCACAGGGACAAAATCTCCTTGTACTAAATCCTCAGCCCTCATACAAACACCGTTTCACTCTTTCACTCCACAGGCTCAAATCGTTCTTTCCTCCAAGATCCCAGTAATAAAATACAAACTCTGAGGGAGTTAAAAAGTTGACCACTGGGCAGCAGATGAATGGGGGAAATGTGCTCCATCCATACAGTGGGATAGAATTCAGTCTTTAGAAAAGGAAGTTCTGGCGTTCCCGCTGTGGCTCAGCAGTAACAAACCTAAGCATCCAGGAGGACATGGGTTCGATCCCTGGCCTCACTCAGTGGGTTAAGGATCTGGTGTTGCTGTGAGCTGTGGTGCAGGTCGCAGAGGTGGCTTGGATCCTGGGTTGCCGTGGCTGTGTGGCGTAGGCCAGCAGCTGAAGCTCCAATCTGACCCCTAGCCTGGAAAACTCCATATGACATGGGTGCGGCCCTAAAAAGCCAAAAAAAAAAGGAAGGTCTGACATAGACTACAATGTGATGAGCTTTGAAAATATTATACTAAGTGAAATTAGCCAAAGAAAAAAGGACAAATATACAATTCACTTACGGGAAGTCCCTAGAATCGACACATCTGTAGAGACAGGATGGGAGCCCACCAGGCACTGGAAAGAGAATAGGGAGCCGTTGTTGAATGGCTACAAAGGTGCTGTTTGAGGTGATGGAGAGGTTTTGGAAACAGACAGTGGTAATGATTGCATAATATGGCAGAGTAATCAACGCCACTAAATCGTGCACATAAAAATGGTTAAAATGACACATTTCAACTTACAACTATTTTACCACATTAAGACAGTTTGGGGGTTGTTTTTTGTTTTTTAAGTTTGGCCTTGGGTGTTGCGACCCTCATCCAGCTAGTGGATGTCACTGCAATGTGAAAACTTATGGCATCAGCCGGGACTTCCAGGAGTCCCCATCAGCCAGGCAGCTCCAGGACCACCACTGGGCCTCTTCCTGCTCTCTCTGCACAGGGCAGCCCTTCTCCTGCCAGCTGCTCCCTTCAGCCTTTTTAACCCTTTGTTTCTTCTCAGAACTCTCTTTTGTCCTCCTGTGTCGAAGCTGCTCTATTTTCCCCCAGTGGAAATATTCAGTTCATTCTTAAATCTTGCAAATGTTTTCAGCATCTGGGGTGGGTTATGAAATCATAGTCCTTCTCTCCTCCATCTATATCTAGCCTTTCATGATGAAAAGGAGCGTTCCAACGTGGAGCAGGGATGGGCAGTTTCTCCCCAAGAGCTTCATAACAATAACAGTAACAACGGCAGTGAAAACAATGCAGAGTCTATACTATAAGTTAACTTTCCTGAAAAAAACAAGTTCTCACTGGCTTTTCTTACACGATTTTCCTAGTATTTGTCCTCTTCTTGACCTTCAGATGTGGTGGGATGCTCTCTTCCATCACCTTAGCATTGAGAGCATCATTTTCCTGTTGAACGTGTGACTGATGAGCGTGGGAATGAGGGAGCATCCCAGTGGGGGTGGGGGCAAGGATGGAAGGAGAAAACATGAAGTCAACATGTAAGTTTCCCAAGTAAAGTGGAAGGATACAGATCGAAAGTGCAGATACAAGGGTTAACTCTGGAAAGGAAGTGGGATACTTTTCTAATCTGAGAGGATGTTGGAAAGGATGAATGAGGATAGATAGAAATCTGGAGAAAGAAAAGAAAGAATGCAGGTAGCATGGTCCCCGTCATCCACTAAGCCATCTTTGAATGTCACTCTTGGCTGCTTATGAATCCAAAAGTCTCCATCTTGTCAGGAAAATGTCTTGTTTTGTCTTGCTTTTTAGCACTGACTCAGTTAAGTGTATGCACCACATTACCAACAGAAGGAAAGAGGAAAAATGTATTTGGTAAAGACCAGCTCTCTACAATCTAGTGGAACAGCGAGTAGAAGGGGGAGGCGTAAAGAAATAACTTCTATTCCATCTGATAAGTTCAATGATAATGATATGAATAAATGAGAAGGGAAATGGCTAACTGCCTAGAGTCAGAAACAACTTCAAGCAGATGAACCTGGCTTTGAGGTATGAGTAGGAGTTTGCCATGCAGAAGGAAATCAGACATAGTAAACCGAAAGAATAGCATTTTAAGGGCCAGGAATTAGAAGGACAGTGTGTTGAAATAAGAATAATGAAAAGCTCAGTGTAGCAAAATCATAGGTGGCCGGCTGTGCTTTGAGAGGTAATTGTTTTGCGAAGAAAACCAGCGAGTGTTTTGTGGAGGTGCTAGGACTTTAATCCCATGGACGTGGCAACATCAGCCAAGTTCTAAACACAATCAGATCTGCATTTAGGTAACTCTGGTAGCAGCGCGTTGCTGTGGCTGTGGTGTATGACAGTGGCTACAGCTCTGATTAGACCCCTAGCCTGGGAAGCTCCATATGCCGCGGGTGTAGCCCTAAAAAAGGCAAAAAGACAAAAACAAAAAACAACAATTAATTCTTTTAATGTCCTTAGTATGGATGGCAATTCCTTTTTTTTCTCCCAGCTGCACTCTCGGCATATGGAAGTTCCTGGGCCAGGGATCAAAAAGCTGTGACCTACAACACATCTGCAGCGACACTGGATCCTTAACCCACCACCCCGGGCCGGCACCTTCATAGAGGCAAGCTGGACCATTCACCCCCTGTGCCACAGTAGGAACTCTTGCTATTCTTTTTTTAAATAGCTTGTTGAGGCTTTCTAATTCGGAACTTCTTTTTGTGGGTGACGAATAAGGAAATAAAACAGGACCTGAGCAATTTGCTTACTCTTTGTCAGAAACGTTCCCTGCGTGTGAGTCTCCACCATGTTAAATCAAATTGACATGGTGCTGTCCTTAGCAATTTGGGGAGTTCGGTGCATTCTTGTCCCAGGATTTCCCAGCACGGGGCTTATTGATTTACGCCTCTCTCCTATTCAGTCTGAGCCCTGCCTCCCTCCCTCTGTGTGTCATGAATATGCTGCCTGTGGCTCCTTTCTCTGAGCCCCTCGGTACATCCTCACTGAAGTCCGTTTCTAAGAGCAAGGGCAGAGTTATGTTTCTTTAGGCCCCCTTGTGTTTCTTCCAAGTTAGTGTTTTTGCTAATGAAACTAATGCGTCTCTTTCCCCAGTTTTCAGTCGGATTTCCCCAAGTGCAGTGTATACATCTGACAATAACCAGCAGCTCTAACCCTCGCAAACCCCAAGATGAGAGAAAGACTTCCTTAAACATTCAGATCACCATCATGTACCCCTACATTCTCTTCTGGAATAGTTAAGCCTCAAGTCCAAGTGCATTGTATTCTCAAACTTCTGAGAGATAAAATTACCTCCAAGACATCAATGTATTGGCTGCTTGGTGTTTGTTAAATTAGCTTTCCCAGCAGATAAGCAAAGTCTGCACTCAGCTTCACCCCCCGCTCCCCCCGCCACCCCACATCAAGTCAGTATCTGGTTTCCATGACAACTGTCAATGTCTATGGAGAAATCCTCATCTGTGTTCCTTTTGGAGGGACATGTCCCTACCCTTCCTTACAAAAATGTTCCATGTCATTTCTTTATTAATTTAACACAAGCTTTTTAAACATATGGGCTTTATTAGTTCGTTAGAGCCGCTATGGACAAAGTACCACCAACATTTATCTTTTCAGAGATCTGGAGGCTGCCAGTCTGACGTCCAGGCATGAGTAGAGTTTGTTCCTTCTGAGAGCCGTGAACTAGGGATTCTGATACATCTGAAGTCCTCAGGGGTTAGGACTTCAACGTTTGAGTTCTAAGAGACACAGTTCAGCCTGTAACTTGTACCGTGAGCCCGGCCCTGATCTCGGCCTGGGAATATAGTAATGAACGAAACAAAGTCACTGCCCTCATGGAATTGATTCATGCTCTGGTGGGAACTGGGGAGGATGGGCAATAAGCAGTAAGTAGGTGTTGCGATGCCAGTTGGTGACATTCAGTATCTAAATAGGCCCGGAGAAGGAGGGTGACAGAGAGGGGATGGAGTTGGGAGGGTTGTGGCTCTAAATGAGGTCGCACTTCAGCAGGAACATGAATACAGTGAGGGGCAAGCCCTGCAGGTGCACAAGACACACGCATTCCAGGCAGAGGGAACAGCCACGGCCAGGACCCGCTGCTGCAGCGTGGTCAGCACAGTCAAGAAACAGGAAGAGGAGTTACCGTCATGGCGCAGCAGAGATGAATCCGACGAGGAACCATGAGGTTGCAGGTTCGATCCCTGGTCTTGCTCTGTGGGTTAAGGATCTGGTGTTGCCGTGAGCTGTGGTGTAGGTCTCAGATGTAGCTCAGATGCCATGTCGCTGTGGCTGTGGTGTAGGCCAGCATGGGTACGGCCCTCAAGAGACAAAAAAAAAAAAAGAAAGAAAGAAAAAGAAAAACAGGAAGGAAGAAGTCGAGTTATAGGAAAGGGGTCTGGTAAGGATCTGAACTTTGTTCCCAATAGTGTGGGAAGGAGTTTGAGGAGAGCAAGCAGAGAGAAAACTGACATGAAAAAGGAAACTGTACCAAACTCACATTTTATGAGAGCGAATGTCAACCCTTTCTAGGAAATATGTGCCATCTCTAATAATGCTTAAACAGCATTATGGTACATTTTAATGAATTAAGGATTCGTTATGGGAAAGGAATTACCCATAACCCGCCTACCTAACAGGAGGTCTAATGAGGAGCCTAATAGTCTCACTGTCTTCAATTAAACCTTGGTATAAAATACCTCTACCAAGAGGGAGTGAATTGGCTTTTTCAGAAGACTCCCCTGATGGCAAGTGTGGAATTAAACTTTGACACAAGCTAGCCATCAATTTGTCTAAGAAGTTGCTTTCATGAAGGAAGTCGTATTTACGTTTTTGAAGGATCACTCTGGATACTGGATAACATCCTGTAGGATTTCTATTTGGGTGTATCACTTCTGTTCTACCTGTTTCTTCTGCCTATTCCAGGCTCAGTTATCTTAATCGCTCTAGCTCTTTCAAAATCTAAATTCATTCTTCAGCTCCTCTGCCTCTAATGTAGTGGATTGAAATTACAAGAAGATAAATGATTACAAAGTCTCCAAAATGCCAAAGCCGGCCCCTTTCTGATACAAACTGACTTTTCTGCAGCAATAAATAAAAAGCTTCCTAAATGCTCTTTTTTTTTTTTTCTGAAGTCCCTCTTTAAAAGCTAAATTAAGTGTATATTAAGAGTCATCAATAGTTTGGAGCCTGCATAATCCATCAAAGACAACTGATTATCCCTTTCCCACTTAAAAAAAAAAGGCAAATGACAGTGTTTTACCTACATGATTTACATTTTCTGACCTGAACATGGAATTAGGAGAGTCCCTAAGGGAGTCCCAGTAAATACCAAGGAGAAAACTGTCAGTAGAAGTCACTTCTTATATCATCTGGTCACACTAGAGGTCCTTAGAGAAGTCAGGGCTCTTCGAGGTTTCGTTTTGAGTTTGTATATATAATGCATGAAATTGTCTCCTCATACATGAGATACAGAAAATGCAAGGTTGTTTGTTCGTTCGTTTGTTTTTGCTTTTTAGGGCCACACCTGCGGCATATGGAGGTTCCCAGACTAGGGGTCTAACTGGAGCTACAGCTGCCGGCCTACACCACAGCCACAGCAATGCCAGATCTGAGCTGCGTCTGCAACCTACACCACAGCTCACAGCAACGCCGGATCCTTAACCCACTGAGCAAGGCCGGGGATCGAACACTCATCTTCATGGATACTAGTCGGGTTCGTCTCCACTGCACCATGATAGGAACTCTGGAAATGCAAGTTTTTAAATAGTCACATCAAATCAGATACATTTCCCCTCTCACCAGGATGGGCAAATACAATATTAGCTATTACTGGGGCTTTCTCCCTTCCCAGGGCTACCCGTGGCCCCGGGTACCAAGCTGAGGCAGTTCCCTGGTTGCCATGGATTTCAGCATCCCTCTCACCAACTTTGTTCACTGAAAGCTAAGTACCTGTGGGAGATATGAATTTATCAGCCAGTTGAGATTTTATTGAGTTATGGAACCCAAATAAGAAATAAGCGAGGGGCAGATAGGGATGGAATAGGAAGGAAAGGCAGCAAAGAAGAGGGAGGAAAAGCAAAGGGGACAGAAAGGAGAAGTAAAATTTATTTAAAATTTTAATAGAGAATCAGTATGTTCAAAGTAAATTGCATTCAAAAGATTATTTACTGAAAGATAAAATCACATGAACCTATTTTGAGTTAGAAATTATTAGTGCCACATTAAGCAACTGGGAAATTAGGGGCTTGCACTGACAGGCAGCACATATACTAAAAATTGCAACTTGGGAATTAGTAAATAATGTCACAGTGGGGATGTATTTTCTTCCAGATGAATTGTACCACTTTTTGCTTAGGGATTCCAAGCTCTCTGTATTCAATGTTACTGCTGGTCTTTGTTAACCGAGCTTAATATTTCCAAAATGTTGTGTTATGCAACACACACAGTCCCCTTCTGTTACCAAAACTCTAAGTAAAGATCATTATAGAAAGTGCCTTCCTTTTCTTAACTGATTTTTTTTTTTTATGGCCTCCCCTGAGGCATGTGGACGCTCCTGGGTCAGGGATTGAATCTGGGCCATAACCGTGACCTACGTCACCACAGCTGCAGCAATGCTGGATCCTTAACCTACTCTGCCACAGTGGGAACTCTTTGACAGATATTAATTTCGTAACTCTTATTTATGGTTAACTGTTCACAAAATCTCCTTAAGTTTGATACCGTCTGTTATCATGACGATATCATCTTCTTTTTTCTCCTTTTGCTCTCAGTCCTCAAAAATCTACAAATCACTGTGGGTTCCAGCACCTAAGTAGGAAGCATGACTTCACATGCTCCAGCCTTCCAAGAACACTCGTGTTCTCCCTCGGCAAAGTCACAATTGTGTCTCTTTGGAGTCATAAATCCATGGTGTGTAAAGGTGGGGGCTGTGTGAGGTGAAGAGGTCAAGGCAAAGATTGTTCTCCCACACAGATCACATGAAGATTGGTTGGGGTATGTGTCCACTGATACCAAAAATGGAAGGATGCAGTATTTTAACATAACCTTTTTGAACGAAGTCACTTGGCAAACAACAGGTTAACTGACCAGTTCGGAAAAGTTCAGAACACTGCCTGGCTCAGCTTAGCTCACATGCTGAGGGTTTGTTTTGTTTGTTTGTTTGTTTTTCTTTTTTTTTTAATATTGACTAAAGAATTAGGAACTAATTATCCATTTTCAAGTTTTAAGGTAATTGCAAAGTAGAGAGACTGAACATAATTGCTTGGTCCGTGTGCTGTCAATCACACCGGGCTTGCTGGAGCTTCAGCTGCATGGGTTCCAGGTCAAAGTGGGCTGCAAGCCAATCGCTTGCATGAACGCTCCCTTATCCCCCCTTGTTATGCTCTAGAAAGTTAAGTGGTAGATTCACTGAACTAAAATAGCGTTGATAAACACGATAAAAACTCATTTTAAAAAATCAATAGGAATCCAGCAGGCATTTCTACTGGACATTTAAGTGAAAATTCAAATGTGACCCCAGGGGTTCTTTTTGTTTTCTTCATATTTGTTACTTAAATCCTGCATTTATAGTAACTGTGGTTACCTTAAGCTGATTTCTGGCTTGAGGTCACTTCAGCAACCCAGGCCCCCAAATTAGATCACTCCCTCAATTTACAATGACACTTGATAATCTTGTCTCATAAAATAATAGGAGATTCAAATCTCTCTTTCACTGCCATTGGCTCCCATCTGTCTTCAACTCTTTCCCAGGATAGTTGTTCATCAGAGAATTATAGCATCTGGTAACCTCTCCGTAGCAGAGACATACACAAAAAACCTGGCTCTGAGACGCTAGCAACCTATTGACTGAAGCAAAATGGATGAGCTCTCTCTCCCTGGGTCAAAAAAACACACCCACTGTCATCACAAGAGCTCATGGCACTTTTCCTCAGCAGAACAAAAACCCAGATCTTTGTCTGATGTGTTGGGTTTTGAGAAAATCACCCATCCATCTAAGCTTTAGTGTCTTTAAAACATTTTTTAAAAAATTTAAAAAATTATTAGGATAAATTTAAGGTTTACAAAAGGCATAAAACTAGAATATAATGGCCACCTGTGAAATTATCACCAAACCTTAAAAATAGCATAACCCAGAGTTCCCTTCCTGGCACCTTGGAAACAAATCTGACTAGGAACCATGAGGTTGTGGGTTCGATCCCCGGCCTTGCTCAGTGGGTTAAGGATCTGACATTGCCATGAATTCTGCTATAGATCACAGACACAGCTTGGATCTGGTGTTGCTGGGATGTGGCCCTAAAAAGCAAAAAAAAAAAAAAAAAAAAAAAAAAAAAAGCATAACTGATTGGAGTTGAAGCCTCCTGTGCAGCCCTGCCAGACAGAAGATGACCACAATCCAGGTTTGTTTTTTCTCTTTTACGTGCATCTCATTATACGCTACTGAGTTTAAGCTGGTAGTGCTCTCCATGCAACAAGCCGAAAAATCAAGAGATGAGTTGCTGGGGCAAGACAGAATCCCTTCACTCAGACAGCCAGTAGACTGAGAAGAGGGTGGACTAGTGTCCCAAAGAACCATCCTACCTGAGTTAGCATTCAGGCTTCCTTTATACTAAAAGGGGTCAGGGGAATTAAAGTCTGGTTCCCATCAGATTCTGGAGGGAATGCAGTGTCCTCCTTCTTGCAGCCATTCACAGGTGGACCAGGTCAGGATATTTCCCCATAAGCTAAATACTCGTTACGTGGGAGGTGAGATTCCCAGAAATGGGCCATTATGCATAACTGAAACTTATAGGCAACATCCCTTTAGTGATTAACTTGTAGTAAAAGCAACAGAATATAAATGTTACAGTAAAAGAAACAGATCCAAAATGGAGTCAGGTTTGTTCTTCCCTATTATGTATAACTTCCACAGGGGTCTATGGCAGCCAACATGTAAAAGTGCCTTGTGTAGATAAAAGTTATTATACCGCATATATCCTTTGGCAACTTGGATTTTCCCTTAGGATTGTATTTGTGAGTCATGTATTGACAAGTGTAGTTGTAACTCATTCTTTTTCACTCTTCCACAAGATCCCATTTAATTTGAATATATGACATTTTATTCATTCTCTTGTCAATGGATGTTGATATTGTTTTCCAATTTTACTTCTTACAATGTTGCTGTGAACATTTTTGTATTTCTCTCTTTTGCTACAACAGAGATGCTACGCCAGGATGCTGACCATTTAGGGCACAGATGGGTGAAGGGTGTGCCATGGACTGCTCCCTCCCACCCTCAGACTGGTCAGTTCAGGGCCTGGGTTGACCACAGCTCCTTGCTAGTGCCTTCCACCCATGAGCTGCCTCACTCATTTATGGCAGTGCATGCAGTGCACTAAGAACCATAATCCACTGCTCCCATGCTCCTTTGAGACACTGAGAATGGAAGTCAGATCTTACTGTTTACAATTACATGATTTTGTAATTACACTAAGGTAGCACTACTTTACTTCCTGGCAGTGTTTTTCTCAGACAAATTATTTGATTATTCATTAAAGAAACTTCCCACAAGACTCATCAACTCTTCAATGGAAAGCACCAGCCATCTGTGCCCTAAGAGTCTTTGAATCTCTTTCCTCAAAATCCTCACCTTGTTTCCATCCATCCTGAACCATTGTCTCATGATTCCTACCCAGTTCTAATGAAGTACCTGCCTTACACTAAAATTCCATTTCCCAATAAATTCTGATTTTGCCTTTCGCCTTCTCTAATACTGCCAAAGTTCTGTGTCAGTGGTAAACTAGAAACTAAGCTTTGTCCTCCCAACAGGTTGTGTTGATGACCTTAGGGGAGCTGGTATTTATGTTCAGACGAATATTAACTTTTTCAATGTGTGACATGTCAGCAAAAGCTTTGAGAAGTAGAGCTATAGAGTACAACAACCTAGGTGTGGAAAGGCTGAATCTCAGGATAAGTGCATCAACTTTACTGTATATTGGCCCACTGTATCATTTTATTTTATTTTATTTTATTTTATTTTATTTTATTTTATTTTATTTTTTGCTTTTTTTTTTCCTTAGGGCCTTTTCTGCGACATATGGAAGCTTCGGGGCTAGGAGCCGAATAGGAGCTACAGCTACAGCCTATGCCACAGCCACAGCAACACCAGATCTGAGCCATGTCTGTAACCTACGTCATGGCTGACAGCAACGCTGGATCCTTAACCCACTGAGCAGGCCAGGGATCAGAGCCACATCCTCATGGTGATTAGTTGGGTTTGTGTCCACAGAGCCACAGGAAAACTCCAGCTCACTGTATCACTTTAAAATCTGTAAAATCAAGACGATGATTAATTTTTTTGACCTTGAAAAAGTTTTCACTGTCTGATTTATAACAAGAACTCCCTCTAAGAACAAAAAAAATACTACCCTGATTTTACACACACGTGCATGCGTGTAGTCAAACCTCACTTTGTCTTGCAAGGTAAGGTATTTTTAATTGACTTTAATTAAGAAAGAGAATAAAACATACAGAAGAAAGTTTACCTACTTAATGGCTTTCAATGCTCTGAGAAGTAGACAAAAAAAAAAAAAAAAAAAAAGAACCAAGCCTTCAAACCTTCTCCAGAATATCCTATAACACTCCTCTGTTCATAAGTTCTAGTGATAGGATATCTATAGCAGGAAAATCAAATACATGGCACGTGTGCCAGTGTCTCCCTCTCTCGTGCCCCTGGCAGACATTACAAAGCGATCACGGCACTCATTCCACAGGACAAAGTCTATTTCCAAGTCCTTCTCAACACGCCAGCCCAGATGGCCAACACCAATCACCACGGGTGGGCACTCAAGGTAATACCTACCGACTCCTCCTGGTTTGTCTCTGTTTCTCCAGTGCCAGAAACCTGAATTGCATTCTGCCTCCCCCATCGCCCTGTCATCTCTTCCCTGAATACTCTGATGATACCCTTTTCCCATCTAGAATATTCGCTTAGCTCACCTGTCTATCTTCCTCATAGCTATGTTCAAAGTTAAATTCAAGTCGGATCTCCTGCGTGAAAGGTTTGCCGGCCACTCCACATCACAGGGACCCTCGCTATTCACAAACTCTCAGAAACCTCAGCCTGCAGCCCTCCCCCGTGATTTGCCCTCCTCCAAACATAAGTGTTCTTCACAGCTTCTGTGCCTTTGCATAGGTTTTTCCGAGACCTGGCATTTCTTCTTCTCCTTCCTCAGCCTGGCCAGTGCTCACTTCGAGATTAATTTCAGGTGTCACCTGCTCTTTACCATCTGAAAGACAATGCCTCCTTCTTCAATAGTTAGACATTCCCTTTTCCCAGCTCCCGAAGCATCCTTTGCTTCCTCCATTCTGGCAAATATCCTATTGTCATGCGGCTGTCTGATCCTCTTTCTTCCCCAAGAGACAGTGAGTCCCTTGAGGGCTGGGGTTTGCCCTCACTTCACCTATCACAGTACCAGATGCAGGCTTAGTAATCGAGAAACGTTGGCTGAGTTGAAATGAAATAAATTCGATTTCCTTCAATTTAGAGACCTAGTCCACCTTTTCCAGGAAAATCTCAATTCCAAAAACACTGGAGTATTTTTATAGGACATTATTCATTAATATATAGTCATGGTTCATGTCTATAATTCTGTCAGACTTTTCCTGTAAATAATTTCCCAGATCAGAATAAAGTGTTTTTTGTGCCGGAGGATTCTACGTCCTTGTCTTAGGTACAGGAAATATTGTTGCCGAGGACCACGTGTGCTGCAATTGGGAATGTGGCCTGCAGCTCTTTGCCTCTCCCCTGACCTCAGCAGGAACTTGGGGCTGATTGCAGAGCCAGCAAACAATAGACTCCCTGGTGGATGTTTGCCTTTTTTTAAAAAAATGTATTGAAATATAGTTGGTTTACAATTTTATTGAAATACAGTTGGTTTTCAGTTCTATATGTATATTCTATATGTAACATATATTGTATACGTTACATATATATTCATATATGTTACATATATATTCTTTCTTACATTCTTTTCCATTATAGGTTATTACAAGCTATCGAGTATCGTTCCCTGTGCTATCCAATAGGTCCTCGCTGGTTATCTACACTGGTTGATTTTTTTTTTTTTTTGGTCTGTTTAGGGCTGCACCCTCGGCATATGGAGGTTCCCAGGCCAGGAGTCCAATCAGAGCTACAGCTGCCGGCCCTCACCTGAGCCACAGCAATGCCAGATCTGAGCTGCATCTGCAATCTACACCACAACTCACGGCAACGCCGGATCCTTAACCCACTGAGCGAGGCCAGGGATCGAACCCGTAACCTCATGGTTCCTAGTTGGATTCATTTCCGCTGCACCACGATGGGACTTCCCTACACTGGTTGATTTTGATGTGCACACATACAGTCACCTGAAGGGAATGGAGAAAACGCTATAACCAGTTGATGCGCTTGGCCACTGCACTCAGGAACAATTTCTCGGGTCAGCACAACTGTCAAAGTAAAGGGACAAATAGGAAAGAAGCTGGCACTTTCCTCAGCACACCTGTTGCGTGAGACAATGCTAAACAAAAAGACTGACCAGCGCTTCAAGAAGTATTGCATGGTTGGCCAAGAGTAGAAAGTGGATGGAATCCAGTGTCTCCGTGAGTAATTCTTTTTTGCCTTCAGGCCCTTTTTTAAAAAGAAAGGGTGTGGTGATGAAGGACTGAGAGACAGGACCGTCCTAGTCCCTGAGTTCTATTGTGCAGCCTTGTTTTTCAGATACTGAAGTTGGAGAAAGGAAATAATAGAAGTAACACATCCTCTCCATTCCGATCAGCAGCAGAAAGGATTCACACTGACGGCAAAGATGTAGGGATTATGTACAATCAGCCCCAAAGGGAGAAGGCCAAGACTAATAGGAAATCACGAAATCATTGTCAGATCCAGTTCCATCAATCCAGTGTCACCATTAGGGGAGCCAGAGCAACTGGATCGATAATTTTACAATTCTTTGTTGTCTTGGAAACAAAATGGCTCACGCCCGCTCCCCGCCCCCCACCACCCCGTCTGATCAATGGCTCAGCAATCAAATTGCAAATAATGCTCCAGCTGGATTGCATTTCATACCTGGCAGTTTTTGGACACTGGAGTAATTAGCATTCTGGGCAGGTTTCCTATCACAGAAGGTTAAAGACACTAAACCCACACAAAGGATTGAGGTCTTACATAATTGAAATTGCACATTTTTCTATTTCCTTGGTTCCTTCCCAAACTCACAACTGCTTTCAATAAAGTTGCATGTTTAATTGGTTTCTCTGCGACCAGCCAAGACTAGCTATTTTAATGTAGGAACCACAGGTAATGATTACAAATACAGCATTTTAATCACTTGTCATCTATACACCATTGCTGGAAAAGTTATGCCCGTCTTTTTTATCCTGTATCCTTTTGAAAACAGCATAAATATTTTGTTAGGGGGTCTAATTTCGAGGTATTGAGCAATTTGCCTCAGTCCTATAGAAGAGGCCGTGAGTGAGAGTTTGACGATGGGAAAATGTTCACGAAGCTGCTGGAATGCAAAATGAAGGAAACAGAAGGCTTAAGGATGCTGGGACTGTTCTCTAAAAGAAAAAGAAAAAGAGCTGGGAGAAAATCTCTTGCCTCCCTTAAAGCCTAGGATTAAAAGAGTAAATAATTATGAGGAAGAAATAACCAATGAACTCGCCAGCATGTACTGCATAGTCTGCCACTTTCTTCCTTCTCTGTTCCAGGAGCTGGTCCTCCTCCCTCACCAGTCCCCTGTTTTGGAGCCATCACTCTCCCCCACATCTGAAACCTCTTTCCTTCGTAACTCATCTTCTTCTTTTCAACTGGATCCTTCTCACCAACAATTATGCGTGCTCAAGATTATCCCAGCTTTAAAAAAAAAAAAATTCTCTCTTCCGTCCGTCTACAGCATTCAACTCCTCTGCTGCCCTTTAGGGCTCATCATCACGTGAAAAGTTGTCTAAACCTGCAGTTTCTAGTTCTCACCTCCCACTCACTGACTCACACCTGCCCACCTTCTCCCTCTGATCTCTTTGCCAGCTTTGCTCCTTCTTGAACAGCCCCTGTGACAAAGCTCCCCGAGACTGTGCGCTGCAGCACGCTCTTTTCTTATTCTTTGTTCTCAGGCAGTTTTCATCCAGACCCACGCCCTTGACTAACGGTTTTAGTCCCTCAGATTCTCAAGATCAAACCTCTGGTCTGAATGCTCCAACAGTATGTCTAACTCCCACCCTGAAACCTCCAACTGGGGGGATTTGAACATCTCAGTTTCCACCTGTACAAGACTGAACGCATGATCTGCCCCCCAAACCTGCTCTTCCCCCGGTGTTCTCCACCTCCGTGAATGGCACAGAATCCTTGCCTAAATATCTCTCCATGTCCAGTGCCGCTGCTCTTGCCCATGCTGCCACCTTCTCCTGCAAAGGCTTCTGCAATGGCCCTACACCCTAAGCCCCTCCAGCACGCTCTCCACGTGGCAGCCTGGGGGACACTTTCAAAACGTAAATATGTTGTGGTGGCCAAGGGGGAGAGGGAGAGAGTGGGATGGACTGGGAATCTGGGTTTAATAGATGCAAACTCTTGCCTTTGGAATGGATAAGCCGTGAAAGCCTGCTGTGCAGCACTGGGAACTATATCTAGTCACTTATGATGGAGCCTGATCATGTGAGAAAAAAGAATGTATACGTGTATGTGTGACTGGATCACCTTGCTGTGCGGTAGAAAATTGACAGAACACTGTAAACCAGCTATAATAGAAAAAAATAAAAATCATTATAAAAAAAAAAAAAAAAAACCCAAATCTGATGACGGGAACCCTGTAATGAAGACCATCACCTGTCAGGGTCCTTGTGCACCTGCGGAAGGCGAGAAACTCTGCGGGCAGAGCTCTTGATAATCAGGGAGCGCCCACCCCGGGCACATGGTCGTGTCTGTTTCCACAGCCCAGAGACAAAGGAGAGAGGGGACAGGTCTTGCCACACACCTGTGACCTGCTGATTGGTTGGGGAAAGGTAGGGACTTCTGATACACCTGCCGGTTGTTAGGGGCGTGTGTAGCTGCTATGGGGGTGGGTTAAGCAGTGGGCCACATACCTCTCCCAGTAGGGGCAGGAAGGCAGAGGCCAGGCTGCTCAAGGGGGTGGGTCCTCAGGAACGTAGTAACCATTACAGTGAGACAGGTGCGAGGATAAGGGTCTGGGAATTCTTATCTCGGTGGGAGGGCTTTTGAGTTTTATCTCCTTGGAGAGGCCCTGAAGCCCCATATCACTGACTTCCCACAGATCACAAATCAGATCAAAAGCCTCCCTGTGGACCACGGAGACCTGCTTTTCTGGCGCCCACCTTTCAAGCATCACATCACCCCACCCTCTGCCTTGTTCTCTGCTCTCCAATCCCACAGACACCTTCCTTCAGTTCCCGGAGTTGGCAGTTCTTGTAACAGCCACTCACTCTTTGTGCTTCAGCTAAACCATCGCTTTCTCCCAGAAGATGCCTTGGGATCCCCGTCCGCTGGGATCCTTTGTTCTGTGTTTCACAGAAATTCTTTCTCCCTTCGCCGCGTCTTACTAGTCATCCGTTTGTTCATTTTGCAATGCCTGTCTCACCCACGTGCCGTAGGAGCAAGCTCAGGGTCTGCTTTTGGTCACCCCTGTTCCCAGAACCTCACCGGATATCCAGCACGTAAAGATCACTGAATAAATAATGTGTTAATAAAGAAGTGTTTTTAAAGCCTTTCACCTATATTTTACATGTCTGCCATTGAAAGTGTAATCAAATACCCCAGAATGGCCGCTGGATGGCTCACACAACTACTTGGTACCAAGGCAGGTATCACAAATCCTGCATAAACAAAGGACCTACGGTACAGCACAGGGAGCTCTACTTAATATTTTGTAATAACCTATAAGGGAAAGAATGTGAAAAAGAATATACGTGTGTGTGTGTGTGTGTGTGTGTGTGTGTGTGTGTGTACCCTGAATCACTTCGCTATATACCTGAAACTAACACACTATGGTAAATAAACTGTACTTGCCGTCAATCTGAAAAAAAGGTGGCTCACATTACTGGAAAAAAATGTGGCATAAAGGTTCAGGAACCCGCGAGAGATAACTGGGTCCATTCATTTTAAGGCCAAAGGTTGGAGAATCCGCTGAGCAATTCCCGCGTAGTCACTGTGCTCAGTGAGAGAAGTGATCATGGGAACGTGCTGTGACCATCAATGTGTGAAGGAAGAAAAGGCGGTGCACTTTCTTCTTTCGCATCCAGCCCTCTCAATTTACAAGGTAGACGAGTTCCAGGAAGGTAAAGAGATGTGTTCAAGTTCCTCTACCACAGACCCCATAACAGGAACTTTATTCCTGTTCTTGCATTTACCTAACAATGGGCTTTGTTCTCCCAGGGCATGTGATAAAGTGTATTAATTAAAAGGAACATGGTGGAGTTGCCGCCGTGGCGCAGTGGTTAACGAATCTGACTAGGAACCATGAGGTTGCGGGTTCGATCCCTGGCCTTGCTCGGTGGGTTAAGGATCCGGCCTTGCTGTGAGCTGTGGTGTAGGTTGCAGACACGGCTCGGATCCCCTGTTGCTGTGGCTCTGGCGTAGGCTGGTGGCTACAGCTCCAATTTGACCCCTAGCCTGGGAACTTGCATATGCCGCAGGAGCGGCCCTAGAAATGGCAAAAAAGACAAAAAAAAAAAAAAAAAAAAAGGAACTTGGTAAGTATACAATAAATAGAATTCATTTAATACATGTTTATACAACACATTCTATCTCTAGGCCCTGGAACGGAAAACAAAACAGACATGGATCTTATATCAATTTAGATAATTATAGATTTGGGGGAGTTTTACTACAAAATGTATAAATAAGGCAAGGGGATAGAGACTAGTGACAGGAGGAAAAGGCCGCAGCCACTTTCAACAGGCTGCCAAGGCAGCCCTGTCTGAAGAATGACAATGGAATTTAAACATAAAAGATGAGACGTGGCCGATGAAGGGATTATGGGATGATGGCAGTGGGAAGAGAGTTCCGTGCGAAGGCCCTGAGGAGTACAAGATTTTTCTTTCTCTCCACAGCAGCACTGGATCTGAGCCGCGTCTGCGACATACACCACAGCTCACAACAATGCTAGATCCTTAACCCACTGAGTAAGGCCAAGGATCAAATCCGAAAACTCCTGGTTCTTAGTCAGGTTCTCTGACCGCTGAGCCACGATGGGAACGCCTCACGCCTTTTTTTTTTTTTTTTTTTTTTTTTTTTTGTCTTTTTGGGGCTGCACCTGTGGCATATGAAAGTTCCCAGACTAGAGGTCAAATCAGAACTAGAGCTGCTGGCCTACACCACAGCCACAGCAACACCAGATCCAAGCTACATCTGCAACCTACACCACAGCTCATGGCAATGCTGGATCCTTAGCCCACTGAGCAGGGCCAGGGATCGAACCTGCAACCGCACGGTTACTAGTCAGATTCGTTTCCACTGCGCCACAACAGGAACTCCTAACTTGTCTTCTTGAAGTCAACCAAGAGCAGTGTGGTTGGGAGGCAGTATTAGTGGGCATATGCTATGGAATGAAGAGGAGGAAATTAGTAGGAGTCAAAGCACTCAGGGCTTTGAAGCCTGTGTCTTGGAGCTTATACCTCCTTCTAAGAACTAAACATGGCCACTGAGACGTCTTAGTTCTGCTAGTTGGAGGCTGAATTGTGACATGACCTGATTTTCATTTTTAAAAGACTACTCTAGCTGGTGGGCGAGTGGGGAAGGAATTGACATTTTTTTTTTTTTTTTTTTTGGCTGTGGCAGGCAGCAGCTTGATGTGAGAGCTTAGCTCCCAGACCAGGGATTGACCTTGGGTTGCAGCAGTGAAAGAGTCAAGTCCTAACCACTAGACCACAAGGGAACTCCCAAAAAATTGATTTTAGAGAGGCCATGTAGGAAACGATTTCCAAGGTTCCAGCAAGAGATATTGGCATCTTGAGTTAAGGTGGTGACAGTGCAAATGAAGAAGTAAATGTGTATGCAACATGTTTTTGGAGAAGAAAGCCAAGAAGGAGTAGCAATGGCCATGGAAATGCTGATCAAGGAGGTAAAGTCTTCAGTGACCGAATGATCAAGTCAGGAAAAAACCACTTCGGAAAGGTTTAGTGGGTGGTGTAGCTGAACGTAAAAAGAGCTTAGGGTTTTGAGTGAGAAGGAAAAGAAATCCTTTTAATGTGACCATGAGAAGCAAGGCAGATGCTTGCTAGCTCTCATGGAGTTAGAGGGGGGAAAAAAAAAGAAAAAAGCCTCCCCCGGAGAGGGTTCCAGGAGAAGTTGTGTTAGAAGGGGACAGACCAGCTTTCAGTTAAGGCGTGGAAATGAGAGGGTTGCTCCTGTACAAACAGAGTCTGCTGATCAGAGATCGGGAGTCCCAGAGGACAGGGTGAGAGCATTTAGAGGAAGAGGAGAGGAGGCGAGGGGTTTGAAATCCACAGCGTGACATGAGAGTGAGTGGCCTCAGAATAATAATGGTTACCGCTAAAGCCTGGGACTTCTGCAGGGAGTGCAAATAACCTGGAACCCGAGGCACGACAAGATAAATCTTGAGAGGCTCATGAGAAGGAGGACAATAGATACAAGCTATGACCCTGAACAAGCGGCTTGATGGCATGAAGGTCTCTAGGTGACTTTTCCCTCCTGCAACGCATGCAATGGTTGGTCTGGGTGATGGGGTCACTGGGTGCCACCCCTCCATCCTACAAGGACAATGACTCATGTGGCTAGGGTCCAGAGGAATACTCTCTCAGAGAGCTGGACATAGAGTTTCTGTAGCTGCCATGTTCGTATTAGATCCCATGTCTCTAGACATAATTCATTGGAACACGGATGGGCACCTGCCCCAACCTGGACCAGTTAGAGTCTTTTCCTAGAATCTTCTGCTTAGGACAGGGAGCCCTTCACTGGGGATGGAAGTCATTAGATATAAAACATGGTCTCTGCAGACAGCTAGTTTTCCAGTCATGCAGACAGAGCCAGTCTAAACAAGAATAATCAACTGTTTCTTGAATGTCATGGGCCAATTAATTTTACCTTTTGGTCTAAGATAAAGTCAGGTTTCTGTGCCTCAAAACCCAGAATACTAACTTGAAACCAAAGACTAATAGCTATGCACAAATTCTGTCACCACCTTCTATTGACCATAGCAAGACGTAGTGTAACAGCTCCTTAAAATTAGCTAGTAAATTTTCTCCACATCAGCATGAGGGAGCCATAAAAGTGGGAAATACTAATGCTACATGCATTAGGGTTCTCCAAAGAAACAGACCTGATAGAGGGTGTGTGTGTGTGTGTGTGTGTGTGTGTGTGTATTTAGAGAGAGTTTAAGGGACTGGCTCACACAGTGGTACAGACTGGTAAGTTCACATGTCTGCAGTCAGCAAACTAACACCCAGTACAGACAACAGTGTGGTTCCACTCCAGTGCCCTGCAGCCTAGGCACCCAGGAAGAGTTAGTGTTTCATTATGAATGCAAAGGCAGGGAAAAACTGATGACTCCACTCAAAGACCATCAGGCAAAAGGAATTCACTCTTATTCAGCCCATGTGTTCTACTCAGGCCTTCAACTGATTGGACGAGGCCCATCCATGTTAGGGAGAGGCATCTGCTTTCTCTACCAATTCAAATGTTAATCTCTGGAGACATCTTCACAGACACGCCCAAAATAACATCCAGCCAAATAACTGCTCACCCCACGGCCCAGTCCAGTTGACATACAACATGAGCTATCCCACTACACAATCTTTCACAGCTGCCTTCCAATGTATGTCTGCCTTTCATTGTATTGAGGGCTGCAGGATGTATTACTACTGTTATTGAGTAGGTCCAGATGCCAGGATTGTGTGCTTGTGATGGTGACTTGGACTAGCTCTTGGGTTAGGTGAAGTCCTGATGAAGGAACAGCAGAGGTAGGGAAATCATGCAAAGGACAAGAAAGGAAACCCCTGAGCTGACTTTCCTCCCTTCGCTGAGTGAGCAGACTATTTTAAGCAAGAGGAGTTGACAACATCTGGAAAACTCTATAAAGTAGTTTGTGAAAGTCCATAAAGCAGAATGAGCTTTAGGAAGGTTAACTGAAAGAGACTGTCCTCCAGGAAAGCCAAGTTGGTGGGGTGAAAGTTTCATAATCTGGGCAGAATACAAAAACATCACCAGTGTGACGCTTGCAACGGTATCAAGGAGAGCAGGAATCTGATTCCAAGGCAAAAATCAGAGCTTAGAAAGAAATCCCTCAGTTTACTCATCTGAAGAATGGACATAAAAATACTGTGTTGTGCAGGGGATTTGCTAGTTTATTCTCTGGGGGCTGTCACACTATGTCATGCTAGGGTCAATGGAGGAAGACTGCAGAATTTGGGTACTTGCTATGATTCTTGCAAGGAACCATTAGAAACCACCTGCCACATTGTAAGGGTTCCTTACCTTCTACTGCCTGCTGCCCTTGCACCCAGGGGCTGGGGCAACACAGAAGACGTGAAGGGCAAGAGCTATGAGATCAAAGACCGGGGCGGAAGCCTCAGGGGCCAAGCCTTTAAGGGAGACTTTTCTGAAATGGCTGGCATAGTAGCAGCTGTGAGATTCCCCAGCACAGGCATGTCTTTGCATATTGGGCTTAGGGGGCTTCCTTGGGCCCAATGTGTTACTATCTTTCTTCTAACGCTCATCATTCTTTCACAGCAATGGTCTCTTCTGTTCGTGGAGCATCTCTGGGCAGATGACAGAGGGGGAACCCTGGTTTTCATGGTCCTGAGTATTCGAGAAGTTCAAGGACTCCTTTGCCTCAGATAAATCACCGAAGGCCAAGTCAAGGCTCAAGCCCGGATCTCAGCCCTCACATGCCATGCTACACTGTCTCCATGAAGTCGCAGCACACTGCTTTGCCCTGACTGGGCTTTTTGGACACAGTAAATATGAAATAAAGTTGCAGCGCCTCAATTGGCTCATGCGTTTTTGAGCACTTACTAGAAACAGGGATGCAAATGAAGGGCTGATGCACCAACTCTCACTCCAAAACGGCCCTTGAATTCGTCCTCCTCTGCAGCCTCTGCCCCTGCCTCTACTCAGCCTCCACTTTTCATGTGGCCAAAGCCACCTGTTCTCCCTGTCTGCAGCTGCTCCATCCTTCCTACTGTTACCATCATTTGTGCCTCTGTCTTCAGTGAAAACCCCAATGGCACCCAAATCATGTTGGCAGAGTTCTTCCATCGCGGTTACACAGTAGAATTCCCAGGGCATTAAATGTCAGGCCCTGTCCCAGATATTCTGACCTTAACTGGCCTGGGGTGGGACCATTGTTCTATTTGTTTTAATCTCCAGGCTACAGTCAAGGGCTGCCAAGGCTGAAAATCTTTTGGATTACCAAGTAAAGCCAGATCTCCTGAGCATGATATCCGAAGCCCTTCACACTGAGCAGTAATCAATATTTCTTGCCTCTCCCCGTGTACATTTGTTATTACAATGTTATGAAAATGTCTGTCATCTCTGTTCAACTGTGAGTTTCTCAAGGACAAAACCCCTGTCATTCATCTCTGTGTCCCTCATAGTCATCATAACACCTACAAACAGTAAGTGCTTAATAAATGTTGGTTGGGTGGGTGGATGGTAAGTGGTTGGCGGGAGTGGGGACCAGTGACTAGTAAGTAGTAAAATTCTGAACTAACCTGCTCAGGGACCTGCACTCCCAGAGCTGAATGACCAGGACAAAGAAGGAAGTCTCTTACATCAATGTGTCTCTATTTGCTCCAGAAAATTCTTGCCAAGGAAGATAAAGGCGTAAAGGGTATAAACCCTTGGTCCACTAATCCCAAATATTGAACTTGAACTTTGCCTGATCCCAATCAGATCCCCGTGTTGAAATTCCATCTACCTTCAGCCAGATTTTCAAATCCTAACCTCTCTCCTCTTAGACCCTAGACATTATCAATTGGGTATTCTTCCTATTTTAGTTAAGCAATACACTCAACTTTGTTTGATCAATAGGTTATTTTAGTGGCCTTTTAGGGCATCAAAAATCAACACCTCCATTCTTTTCTTATCTCACAGTGTGGTTTTGGGTAAGTCAGATATGTTGTCAAATATCTCTGGATATAAAATGAATCCGAGAATTCTTATCACTTGCCTTCCTTGCAAAGTCATTAGAGAATGAAATATGCTACAATTTTCTGCAACGCTTTCCATCCAAGGATCTCAAAGCACTTTATTTCTGCCAGATGCAAATACATTACATGATTAATAGTCTGCTTCTGAAAGTCACAGGGAAAAGGATTTCATGGCTCCAAGTCCTGCGCTGTCAAACTCAGCATTTTCTAAATGCAACGGCTTCATCATACCATTGCATAAGAGCAAGACAATGGGAAGAATTAAGACCTTAAACTTGCTGTGAGTTTCCTAATTAAGAGCTAAAGAATGCCTCCCAACTGCTAATTTTTTTATTGGACTTTATTAGAAAATCACACATGGATGGATTCATAATTTCCCTTAAATTACAAGCACTTGTTTATTAATATTACCAAACCGAGGAGCAGTATAACTGGGATATGTCAATTTCAAAAAAAGCTGGGAAGCAAACTGTTACTCTATGTTAATTAGGTTGAACCTTTCACACTTTGGATTCTAAATGGTACAAATGCTTTTACAGTGCTGGAACATTGTGTCTTTACCCTTCACAGGGAAGAAAAGAAAAAAAATCTGCCCTAACCAAAGGGTAGACAGAAAACAGAAAACAGTAAATACTGTTTTTTTGGTTTTTTTTTTAAGGAGCATAAACCAAACCTGCATTATTCTCCATTAAAATCTGAGCACAGAACAGATCAGTATTAGAATTTCTGTGTAGGCAAGTGTTGCTTTTGGAAGTGTTCCTTTCCCAATTCTTGCTGCCCAGGTGTTGAAGATGCAAAGAAAATGTTTAGCGAGTCGGCGAGCTAATTTTTTAGAAAAAGACTCTGCTGAATTTTTAAGTTCATCACTACATACTGGAATGTGTATAATTTGAAAGATGCCATTTGACGTCCAAATAAAAAGACTAGATTTACTGGACCATAGAGAAAAAAATGAGAGAAATGTGAGATCGTCTCTGAACTTGAGATAATGACTTTATCCTTGCCAAGATTTAGCGAAATTGGATTTGTAATCACTACAGAAGTTCCTGCAGGAAATCTGTAGGGTATAGGACCTTCTTAATTTGTACTAATTGACAGAAACACTGATGATGAATTATAATATTTTGTGAATTGAAGAAAGAAATAATATGATTATTAAGACTCCAAGGCAATGAATCAAGCCAAATATCTTCCTTTTAGAATGAACAATGCCCTTCAATAGTGACCAGAAGGTCTCCTAGCAACAGAGTCAGCTCTTCCCTGATAACAAAGACCATGTAATAGTTAGAGCAAATAACTGCTCAGACCTGGTTTTATATTCTATTTTTGGCTCTAATACTAATTTGCAGCCCTAGTAAGTCACTAACCTACCTTCATGCGTCCAAGTCTCTTTCCATAAAATGAAAGGAGATTTGAGGGATACTTAGTGAAAAGAGTCAGGAGCCAGACTAGGCTAAGTCATATTGATTTAACTCAAGTTTGAAGTCGATGAAGAAGGCAGGTAAGGAGGTGCCTGGTGGATCAGCAGATTAAGAACCTGACTAGTGGGAGTTCCCGTCGTGGCGCAGTGGTTAACAAATCCAACTAGGAACCATGAGGTTGCGGGTTCAATCCCTGCCCTTGCTCAGTGGGTTGAGGATCCGCCATTGTCGTGAGCTGTGGTGTAGGTCGCACACACAGCTCGGATTCCGCGTTGCTGTGGCTCTGGTGTAGGCTGGCAGCTACAGCTCCAATTAGACCCCTAGCCTGGGAACCTCCCATATGCCACAGGAGCAGTCCAAGAAAAGGCAAAAAGACAAAAAAAAGAACCTGACTAGTATCCATGAGGATGCAGATTTGACCTCTGGCCTCCATCAGTGGATTAAGGATCTGGCCTTCCCACAAGCTACAGCGTGGGTTGCAGATGTAGCTCAGATCAGGCACTGCTGTGGCTGCAGTGTAGGCCAGCAACTCAGATTCAACCCCTCGCCTGGGTACTTTGGTATGCCGCTGGGGCAGCCCTTAAAAGAAAATACATACATACATAATTTTTTTTTTTAAATCTCAAGTTTGAAGTCATTTAAAAAAAAAAAAAAAAAAAAAGGCAGGTAAGGAGTTCCCTGGCGGCTCAGCAGAATTAAGGATCCGACAGCATCACTGCTGTGCCTTGGGTCGCTGATGTGGCTCAGGTTCAGTTCCTGACCTGGAAACTTCCACGTGCACCAAACACAGCACCTCCGTCCCCAGAAAAAGGCAGGTAAAAGTCAAAGAAAGCTCCAGCCTCCCCATACCCACCAACAGCAAATTTCACAAGCCACAGCTTGTTCTTTTGATAGTCTCCTGAGACCAGCCTTTAAACTCTCATTATAAAATATTGTCAAAGGAGAGACACACGGAACAAGAGAGAATTTTTTCTGTCTCTCCATGAGCCCTTCTCTGTCCCTATTCTCTTCCTCCAGCTGTCACAATGGGGTGACGCCTGGAGCAAATTAGGGACCAGGAAAAAGAGCCTGGGGCCTCCCAGCTCCCCTCCTCTACGCCTCTGTCCCACTCTTGGTCCCACCTTGTTATAGAAAAGGAGAAGGTGAGCTGGATCTGGGGAAGCTGCCGCCTCCTACCCACATACAAATGCCAGCAAAACCCCTCCTTTTGGAATCCACTCCTGGGCAGGACATGAAAATATGCTATGAGAAAGCATGCGGTGCATTTTTCATCTCTATTAAGGGAATGTTATTCACTCTTAAAAAAAAAAAAAAAAAATCCTGTATCTTTGTTTCCCTCCAGGGTATTTATTTTTGCTGCTGAGGAATCTAAGCCCAAACCCGGCAATGCGTCCACAATGACTCAGCTATTAAAAGCTCCATTCCCATCTTACCGAAGGTGTCTCCTTGGTGGCCATTCTCCACCTTCCTCTCAGCAGATGAAAACGCATCTCGAGCGAAGCAAAGCGCTCATTTACAAATGAGTTCCTTTGCAGTTAATATATTTTTGGTAGGATTTAATGCTCTCATTACCTTTCATTATTTACAACCAATGTATTAATATCCTATGAAATGTTTCCTCTGAAATGATGTTAATCTTATTTAGCTTGTTCTAAACTCAACCGCTTTGTAGTAATGAACCTGCCCGCCTTAATTAACTGTTCATGGGGAGCCCACACTAGGCTGCCGGGAACTTATTACTAACATGAAGTGTTCAAATGGCCCTGGTGGGGAGCTGGGGTGCTGATGGGCCCCGCGTTCACAGTTCTATCAATTCTTTCATAACCATGAGCTTAGATTCTGAATAGCAATGCCTTCTAATAGATACCTTAAAACTTGCACCAAAGACCTTCTACCCCAAACACGCTTCCTTTAATCATGTCTAGGCCTCCGATAGTCCACGCTAAAAATGCATTTATTTATTTATTTGTTTATATATTTATTTTTAGGGCCACACCCACAGCATATGGTGGTTCCCAGGCTAGAGGTCGAATCGGAGCTGCAGCTGCTGGCCTACACTACAGCCACAACAACACGGGATCTGAGCCATGTCTGTGACCTACACTACAGCTCATGGCCATGCTGGATCCTTAACCCCTGAGAAAGGCCAGGGGTCGGACCTGTGTCCTCTTGGATGCTAGTCAGATTCGTTTCCGCTGAGCCACGGCAGGAACACCTAAAAATGCATTTATTAAATCAAATAGCTCTTATCAATATACTTACCGAGACACCGTCACTAAGCAGGGCACTAGAGATTAAAGCAGAGAGATGCCACAGTCACAGGGGTCTCAAAATCTTATATCCAAGCAGAGGAAATTCCACAGGAAAAGCTATTTCTAAAAAAAGATATAATTAAAACTTCTGTGCACACAAAAACATCATAAAACATTATGAGATTAACTGCCAAGTAATTCAGAATTCAGTTCAGAACAGTGAGAGATCACTGTGGGCTAGAATGTGCTGGGAAATCTTCACTATTTTAAAGATGGCTGAGCAAAATCTGGAGGACACATTGGGAGTTGAATGGTTACAGATGGAGAAGGACTTTCTTAGTCACTGCAAATTGCTCGTTTACTGAGTACCTATTACGTGAGTACCAGTCATCTCAGGGCATTACCTCCACTAACTCATTTATACTGCAAAACTTACAGTAAGTAGTTCTTACATCTTGATTTTTTTCAAAAGAAAACTCAAGTATAGAGAACTCTCAGCTGGAGTTCCCCGTTGGCCTAGTGGTTAAGGACTTGTCACTACTCTGGCTTGGACTACTGCTGTGGCTTGGGTTTAATCCCTGACCAGGGGACATCCACATGCTGCAGGCATGTCCCCCACACAAAAAAAGAGAGAAAGTCACAGCTAATTTGTGGCAGAGCCATAGTTCGAACACACTGTACCTCCTAAAGCAGTATTTCCACTTTGCTCTCATGTGTCCCCATTCAGAATTAGGAGGAGGAAACAGGTGAGAAAGAGGTGGAAGACCTGACACTTTAAGTAGATTGGTTTGCACAAAAGGACCCAAGAAGGTGAACCAAGAGAAATAAGGATACAAAGCCGGACTTTGGAGGGCTTCAGATGGTATGGCGCCTCCTTCTGGCCAGACCCCTTGCGCTGTGATAGAATGTATTCCCTGGAGAGGTCCCAAGCCAGAAGCCCTCCAGCCAGGGGCAGTTACCACTTGCCTGGGTAACGTTGCATTTGTTCCTGTCCTTTCAGCTTCTAAAAGCAGTCTGTTTAGATAGTTTCAATGCACTTGCTCTACAAGACAAAGCCTTAGCATATCAGAGCTGGAAGAATGCAGAGGAATGGTCTCAGGCCAGCCCCTTCACAGGCTGGGTTCCCTCTCTCCCCCATCCAAGCCTTGATGTCATTTGCATCCAGATTTACCTCACTGCCAAGACGTAGATTCAAGACTCTGTCCTCTGGCTGTGAGATCTCCAACTCAAGACTTAACCTTTCTGTCCCTACATCTCCACGGAATGATCTCTGTATTTGCTGCCCAGACATCTTAGGCACCTCTAAACACCTCTTCAGATGTTTAACACCTCAGCCTCCAAAATGTTCTTGGAACATCCTTACCCAGCTAAGAAAACTATACAAAGTAGTTCCCAAAACACATTGCCTATAAGAACCCTCATCTAATATTTTCAAATGCCAAGAGTCTGCTCCCACTGTGGCAGGTGTTTGTTTTATATCCATTGATGGAGCAAATAAAGACCTTTTGCTGATATGAGCACTTTTTAGAGCGAATTTGCATGATGCTGCTTGTAACAGCATCTGCACCCAGTTGAAAAATAAAATTAACCAATCCTGGGGGGAGCCATTGTATTTATTCAGATGGAGGACCATACCGGTCTTCTAACAGATTGACCGCACTTGGCATTGACATTAGGGTCTTTCCAAAGATATTCAGCCCTCAGATTGCAAACCACCGACCAGAGCTATTTAACTAATTAGGTAATTATTATTCTCAGAAAGTTAATTTTTCCTACAGCTTCCTCCTCTAATGGCAACCACATGGAGAGTCTGGCTTGTTTGATATAGGTACTAGATTACAAATACACAGATCCTTAATTCACCCTCACAGCTCAACAATATTCTGCAAAAAAGAATCTAGAAAGCAACTGCTTAAAGGGCAGAACTCTTGTCTGGCTGTTTGCTAGTTTTCTCTTCTGAAAGTCCTCATTAAGAACAAGAAGCTGAACTGCAGAGTTTTGAAAAAAAGGAAGCAAAACTGCCTTCCAAAATCCAAGAGTTCAAATGAGATTGCACACAAATTGCTGGGGTCTCTCTCCGTTCAGCCTAGCAGCTATTATTCCTACTTCCATGTGACTTGCATGGCAAACAGCAGAACAGAAGGCAGAGACAAAGAGCCAGGACCGGGACAGACAATAAAATCGCTGTGTACGTTTGCTTCGGCAATCTACCAGGCTAGTCTCTGCCTCGCAAATTTTCTTCCACATGCTGCTGTGCATCATACAGGCAGCTTTTAGAAAACGGAAAAAAAAAAAAAAAAAAAAAAGACATCAGTTGTCATAGAAACAATAGCAATTTTTGCCACCTTCCTGCAAGCAGATAGAAAGCTTGCTGCTGCTGTTTGGCCACTTTCCAGGGACCCAGGTTGAGAAACCCTGGCTGGTTTAAAAGGGAGCCCCTGAATTTCTACCGAACTAGCCAACGGATACTCTTCAAGTGGGTTGTCACATGTTTCCCTGGGATTAGGGTTAATTACAATACAAGCCTGGATGTGGGAGCTTTGGGAGAAAGCTACGTTGCTCGACCCCAAATCCCCCTGTGTGAGGTCTAAGGCAACTGTCACCCTGCACTCTGGGGTCATGTGGTGGGGAGCAGCAGGGAGCAGAGTGATCAGCCCTCAACCTGATGGGATCAGTTGTCATCAGAGAAAGATGTCACTATTTCTAAGGAACTCTCATTAAGCTGGTGATTAAAGTTGGCTTAGGGAAAGGAAATGTCCCAAGGGTGAGGTCGAGCTGCCAGAGATCACGCTGAGAGCGGGCACAGCCAGGTGGCCATGGCGTCCCTTCAGTGTCCTGCCCAATAAGATGGCTGCAGAATGGCTTCCCTCATAAGTCAGCGGGCCAGCAGGGACCAGTCACTCCCAGCCTTCCCCAGGACCCTCCAAACAGGTCCTGGGGGCTCACCCAACCTAGGAAGAGTCTGTCCAAGAGGTGTGAATAAAGCTCATGTAAACATGCAGGTCCTGTGGGCTGGTGGAGAGGGAAAAATCCTCTTAGCAGACCTTCTAGAAGCCTCAAAGGTGTGAGGGAGACTTCTAGAAGGTCTGCTAAAAGGATTTTTCCATGCAATACTGAGATCGAGGAGGTAGGGTTGGAGCCTTTGAGCTCAGTGGTGAAACAAGCCAGGTGGTGGATCTGGGACAGGAGGTCAAATCCAAGGGAAGTCCAGGGGAAACCAGAGAGCAGAGGGAGAGGCGTCAGGAATCGCACAGAGTGGGAGCCAGAGCGGGAGGTTGAAAGGCTGCTCACAGAAGCAAAGACAAGGAGATGGCGGAGATTTCCACAGGCTGGGGAAATGCAGACTCCCAGGGCCGACCAGACGGTCCATTTGAGGTTTGATTTTGAAACAGGGTCCAAATTCTCCAAGACATTTTCCACATGCTCATGCTCTGACAAGAATAAATTACACACTGGATCAGTTGGATTAGGTTTCACTGTATGAGTCAGAAAATCAAAAAGAGCTCTAGCAAAAGCCAGACATTGGAAGACCGGGGCTGCACAGGTGGCTTTAAGGCAGTCAGAGACCCAGGCTCCTTTTAGCTTTCTGTTCCATCTCTAGAATGTGGGCCTCAGCCTCGGGTCCCATGGTGGCTGTTATAGCTCCAGCCATCACAAGCACATTCCAAAGAGTGCGGCAGACAAAAAAGGGCATAGTCTTCCCTTTCTACAAAGACTTGCCAGAAATACCAACCAACCCTTTCACCTAAAACTCATCTGCCAGAATCTACTCATACAGCCACATCTATTTGCCAGGTACTTATGTGGAAAAGTGGTCTTTAGGTTGGAGTCATTGCTATTCTGAATAAATTACTAAGTAAAAGGGGAAATAGATACTTTTAGGTACGTACAAGTCTCTGCTGGTCAGGACATTTCTTCTTGGGTCCTCTCATGATCTCTTTGGAATGTGTCATTTATGGTCACATAGAGGACAACTCACTCTACTCACTACTCACCGTGTGTGTGTGTGTGTGTGTGTGTGTGTGTGTGTGTGTGTGTGTGTGTGTTGTGGGGGGAAGGTCCCACAACAACCAATTCTCCAACTCTCCAAATGCCAACTGGGTGTCTGCAACTTAACTCTGACAGTAGCAGCCAGTGTGAGGGCAGACCCCACAGGTTGAGGGCTCAGTGCCATGAGACCGAGGGCCCCCAGCCCCTGCTGTCACTTCAGACACCAATTACCAGTCCAGGCCTCCCACCCTTCTGACCAACTGGCTATAAATCAGGGCTTCCTGCAAGCCCTCCTTGGGCTCAGTAATTTATTAAAACAGCTCACAGAACCCAGGGAACACCTTACTTACTATTACGATTTATTGTAAAAGCTACAACCCAGGAAGAGTCGGATGGAAGAGAGACACAGAGCACAGGATGTGGGAAGGGCCAGAGTTTCCATGCCCCGTCCAGACGCTGCACTCCCAGCACCTCCATGAGCTCACCGCCTGGAAGCCCTCTGAACCCCTTCTTTTAGGGTTTGATGGCAGGTCCATTACATAGGCCCAATTGATTAAATCACTGGCCATTGAAGTCAATCTCCAGCTCCTTTCTTCTCCCTGTGTGGGTGAAGTGGGGGGAAGAGCTGAAGTTTCTAACCCTCCAAACACAGGGTTGGTTCCTCTAGCAACCAGCCCCCTGTCTTGAAGCTATCTAGGGGTTTCCAGCCACCAGTCACCTCATTAGCGTATGAAAAGACTTTTACCCTCTGGAGATTCCAAGGCTCTTACAAGCTCTTATGTCAGGAACCAGAGACTGAGACCAATTATAACCCAAAATGCTCCTATGGCCCCATCACTGAGGAAATGACAAGGGTTTTAGGTGCTCTGGGTCGGGACCAGGCATTACAGATCAAGTGCACATTTCTTATCATGTTTCCATCACACACTCTAGAGCAAGAAAATCTTTGTTCTGGAGCTCCCGTCGTGGCTCAGTGGTTAACAAATCCGACTAGGAACCATGAGGTTGCAGGTTCAATCCCTGGCCTCGCTCAGTGGGTTAAGGATCAGGTGTTGCCATGAGCTGTGGTGTAGGTTGCAGATGCGGCTTGGATCCCGCGTTGCTGTGGCTCTGGCGTTAGCTGGTGGCTACAGCTCCGATTCAACCCCTAGCTTGGGAACCTCCATATGCCGTGAGAGTGGCCCTAGAAAAGGCAAAAAGACAAAAAAAAAAAGTCTTTGTTCAGCTCTTTGTGCCCAGAGCAGAGTTCTTCTCCTCAAGGCTGGCAGGCAGTCCAATGGCTGCCAATCATGGATCCAATGGCAGGTAAGACGTTTTAGGAGCTCCGTCGATGGGAAGAAACCCTGGAAAGGAAAACCCTGGCAATGTCATCATCACCCAAAGACTGAGCCGCGTAGCATTGCTCCTGCCCTGGGTCATACTAGTCCGGGCTGACGCTAAAGCTTGTGACACTAAGGCTTGGCTCCTGAAATAGCCAAGGAGACCAGCGTTGTAATCATAGCTTCACAGGCAATGGGATCCAGTCCCTGAGGACTTACTCTCTGCAAACACCGTCCTGGGCACTGGAGATGCAAACACTGAGAAGCCTCCCTGCCTCTGAAGACAGTGTGATAAGTGTGATACGAGCGGTTGCAGGTGCACTATGGGAGATTCTTCTAAATCATATGGGAGGCCAGGAAAGCTTCTGAGTTGAAATTCTGCTGGGGCTTGAAAGCTAAGTGGAGGTTAGACTGGTTGAAGAAAGGGAAAAGCATTTTGAGTGGGGGAACAGCACATACACAGATGTAAACATAAAATATGCCATATTTAAGGAGAATCCTGGGATTTCAGTCTGATTGGAGTGTATGGTAAAAATAGATGGCTCAAGACTCAATCTTGAGTAATAATAACAGTTAAAGCACATAATGCTTATCCTGTGCCAGATTCTTTTCCAAATGCTTTAGCTAGAACTCATTTAATCCTCATGCCACCTCTGTGCATAAGTATCTTATGCCCATTTTACAGATAAGGAAACTGAGGCCCAGAGAGCAAGGGCACACTGCTAGTATGTGACAGAGGCAGGATTTGAAGGCAGGCAGTCTGACCTTAGGACCTACGCTTTCAGTGGCTACACCCAAAACCGCACCATACAGTCTGGGGAGCCTGGAATTTGACTTTTAATCCAAAGGCAATGAAGAGAGAAGGTGAGAAGTTGACTGAAAACTTCCTGAAGGTCCGTGGGTCCTGAGCCGGGCAGGAGTGAGGAGCATGCACCCTGCAGGAGACCAGGCCAGGACTCAGTCAGTGGATCAGGGTTAGAAGCAGAGCTTGGACACAAAGCTGAAGCAAGAACCTACTGCCAGGAGCTGGGTCTCAGACTCTCAAAGGGAAAAGGAGACCAGCAGATGCTGACTTTGGGCAGAAAAGATGCCCTGAGAAGTTCAGGCCAGCCCGAAATCCTGGTTAGAGGCCCAGCACCTCGGCTGGGCTTCAGGAAAGAACGGCCAAGGAGCATGTTACCCAGAATTCTCAGCGCAGTCCTAGAACTGAACCTGAACCTGAACCAGCCCGCCTCCCAAACTTAGATGTTTGCACCACAGGGGTCAGGACGCTGGAAGCACAAGGTTTTTTAATAGGCTCTAAAGGTAATCTGAGACCACCGGCAGCATTCAAAGGTCTACAGCCTAAGGCCCTTGACGCCAATAAATGAATTTTGGACGGGGTCAGACCATCTCCAGTCTGACCAGTGAAGCTTCATCTGGCTTTCTGTTTAGACCCAGCCAATGCACGGGGCTGTGCCCTCTCCACTTCCACAGGAGCAAAGAGGTTCCATCAGAGAGCCGGTAATGGGTCAAGCAGGGAGAGATGTTGGCACTGGACCAGCCAGAGTATCCAGAGGTTGGACAGAAGGACCGAGAGCTCTGCTGAGGTCTTGAGCCAGCAGTACAATCTCCCCATTCCCAGGAGGAGGCTTAAGCCTGAGCGATTAGTGAGGCAGAAGAGCCCCCACCCCTGCCCAGAAGGGAACTTGCATGTGAGCGGTAGCAGGATGCAGAAAGAAGCCGGTACACTAGAAAGAGCATGGGCTCTGGGGTGTTTATTTATCTAGCAGATACTTCTAGAGCTCCCACTCTGTGTCAGGCACTCCTCAGGGGATGCGGCACTAAACTCTGGTTCATTGGCATGAGGTGGAAGGAAAAGATCTTAGTCTCTGATTTTACGAAATGAAAATATAATGAAATGGGGGAGGGGAGAGATCAGGTTCCCTGCTATCCAGAAAATAATGGAGCAGTTTCAGAATTTTAATCCATTGTGATGGATGGTAAAGAAAAAAAAATGATTCATGACACTTGTTAAAGGGCCGCAAGGCAGACTTTATTTAAGGGGGGCCATCGTGATTGTTGAAGGGACCCCTGTGACGGGGTTTCGCAGTGCGAGAGAGAGATTGGGCTCAACTCCAAAAACAACAAGGAAAAGTGGGGACTTTTAGCTGAGGAGCTGGGGGGAGGGCGAGGGGGTTGTCAGTGGATACAAAACAACGAAGGGGAAATATCAGGGGCAAGAGAGGATTGTGGTTAAACCCACTCAGCAGAATTCTTGCTGAAGGCAGGCACAGGCGATCAGACCATGGAACCAGGGAACTACATCCAATCGCTTGTGACAGAAGAGGCTGGAGGATGATATGAGAAAAAGAATGTATATACATTTATAACCAGGTCACTGTGCTGTACAGCAGAAAGTGGCAGAACATTGGAAAACAACTATAATAAAAAATAATAAAATTTTTAAAAAGAGATCAAGGGTAGGGATTCTGGTTAAACTGACCTAAGATTCTTGCTAAGATTGGACAAGGCAGAGACTAACAGGGAAGTCCAACAGTTGAGGCCAAGGGGCGAAAAAAGCTCAGAGGAGGCTGATTAGAGTTTGGTCAGGGAAAAGAATCTTTGTCAGGGACTGGCAAAAACCAAAAAGCAGGGAGTTCCCATCATGGTGCAGTGGGAATGAAGCCGACTAGGAACCATGAGGTTTCGGGTTCGATCCCTGGCCTCGCTCAGTGGGTTAAGGATCCGGCATTGCCCTGAGGTGTGGTGTAGGTCACAGACGTGACTCAGATGCCACGCTGCTGTGGCTGTGGTGTAGGCCAGCAGCTGTAGCTCCAGTTTGACCCCTAGCCTGGGAACCTCCATATGCCATAGATGCGGCCCTAAAAAGCAAAAAAAAAAAAAAAAACCAAAAACAAATAAATAAGAGATCTCAATTATATCATAATGACACATCAAGAACAGCTGTGGAGTGCCTATGCGTCTTCTATATTGTCTTATTTTTCTAAAGTGAAGGTAAAACTGCGCAGTTACACACCATCATTTAAATATATATTCACTGCAAAGCCCACCTGGCCCTAAGGAGCAAGATATCATATGATAGATCATTTCATTAGATCTATCATCACAGAGCTGTGCTTTAAATGCTTTTGTCTTTCCTATCCTCCCTCTACTCTTAGGGAGCCGTGGGGTGTTTTCCATTTGAATTTGTTTTTCAGAATAGATTTTAAGTACCTCAGTGTACACTGAGACACTGTGTCCATGAAACAGTCTTAAAATCAGAAAATATGTCACTCTTACATCTACAGGCACTTTTTTCCTAGTACAAATCCCTACACAGTCCCTCTCTCTGCACCCCTGGAAGCAAGAGATGCCTTGAACATTTAAAAACAAATGAAGGAAAGACATAGGGAAAACTACGTGCATATTACTATGCAGAAGAAGGCAATCTGAGAAGACTACAAACTATGATTCCAACTATATGACATTCTAGAAAAGGAAGAACTATGGATGTTTTTAAAAAATCAGTGATTACCAAGGATAGAGGAAGAGGAGATGAATAGGCAGAAGGCAGGATTTTCAGGGCAGTGAAACTATGGCAGATTACAGGAGGTCATTATGCATTTGTCAAGACTCAGAGAATGGACGAGTTCCCATTGCGGCTCAGCAGGTTAAGAACCCACTAGTATCCATGAGGATTCAAGTACGATCCCTGTCCTCCCTCAGTGGGTTAAGGATCCAGTGTTGCCACGGGTTGCAGGTACAGGTGGTAGACACAGCTCAGATCTGGTGTTGCTATGGCTGTGGCGTTGGCCAGCAGCAGCTCAAATATGACCCCTAGCCTGGGAACTTCCACATGCCCTGGGTGCCGCCTAAAGAGGAAAAAAAAAAAAAAAGACTCAGAATGTACAACACCAAAAGTGAACTCTAAGGAGTTCCCTTGTGGCTTAATGGTAATGAACCCCCCTAGTATCGAGGAGGATTCGGGATCCATCCTTGGCCCCACTCCGTGGGTTAAGGATCTGTCCATATCATGAGCTGTGCTGTGGGTTGCAGACATGGCCAGGGTCCTGAGTTGCTGTGGCTGTGGTGTAGGCCAGCAGCTGTAGCTCTGATTGTACCCCTAGCCTGGGAACTTCCATTTGCCTCAGGTGCAGCCCTTAAAAAAAAAAGCGAACTCTAACTACGACCTTGGGTGATGATGATGTGTCATTTTAGGTTCATCTTTGCTTTTAAAAAAATGTACCACTCCGGTGACTGACGTTGCTTATGGGGAGGCTCTGCATGTGGGCAGCCAGGGGGTGCATCGGAGAAATTTCTATACCTTCCTCTCGACTTCGCTGTAAACTTAAAACTGCTCTTTAAAAAACGTCTTATTAAACAACTAATGAAGCCTCATTATTTTGAATTTACTATCGTGGAAAATGTCACCTTTTGTGTTGGCATGAAATTTACAGAACATGATTGCAGAAAAGTTTCTAAACTGCTTAATAGCACAAACACCATAAGAAAGCCTCTGACGTGTTACTTCTTTTCGGGAGCTAAATATTTCTCTCTGGGGGATTGCTAAAACAGATGCAGAAGCCATCCTATGCCCACACCTGATGGGAGTGCAAGGGACGAGAGAGTTTGATAGTCTCCATAGTTTCGCAAAGGCAGGAAAGAGCGAAAGGAAAGGGGCGTGGGATTTTGTTCTTCCTACCCCATCCCGCCCCAGGATTTCGTGCGGGGCGGCAGCGGGGGTTGTGGTTGGGGGCGGGGGCGCACTGCTTTTGTCTCCCTCGTCCCCAAAGCCCGCGGTGCAGGAACTGGATGGAGCTGCGAATGGCTCAAAAATGAGGCCTTGGAAGGGCTGGAGGACAGGAAAAAGGCAGGCGGAACACAAATGCAACACCTGAGATCAAACGGTGGTCGCGGACTAAAGGTGGGTGCGTCTGAAAGAGGAAGTGGCATGCGGGGGTAGGGGCATTCCCTGCTCACACTTGGCCGTGAACCCTGCAAAAGGGCGGCAGAACCGTGCGAATCCGAGATGGCTGGTGCAGCAGCCGGGTCTAACGCCTTTGATGCCTGGAGCTTGTCAGTGCTAAAACCTGACGTGTGAAGGAAAAAAAAAAGAAAAAAAGCAAAGAACAAAAGAAAGTCGGAAGTCTCACGTATATCAAAGGAAAGGGCTCGAAGAAATGCTGCAAAGAAATGCTTCAGCTCAAGAGGCTTCCGGAATTGGGGATGCTGATGCAGCCGCGGCCGCCGAGGTCCTATGCCAGCTGCGATTCCGAGCGTTGCCTTCTCTGTAACTGCCACTTTGATACTACGGCTTTTTGAAGTCTTCCCCCCCCGACCCCACCCCCGTGTGTTAGTCATTTACTTCTGCATCAGAAAGAAGTTCCAGTGTTTCCCCTCTCGCTGGGCCCTGCTACCCGCGAGGCGCAGGCAGGTCCCTGGGCGCCCTCTCCTGGCAATCCTGCGAAACTGCATCAGGGAGAGCAAAGAAGAGGGCCCCTGCGTTTTCCTGCGTGGGTGCAGCAAATTTTTATGGACGTTTACCCCACATCTGTGGTTTTCAATCTTTAGCGATCACAAGAAACGTCTGCAGGGATCGTTAAAACCAGGTTTCTGGGGCCCGCCCCTCCCAGAGTTTCTAATTCACTAAGTTCTACTTGCAGCCCAATAATTTGCATTTTCTAGCAAGTTCCCAGGTGATGCTGGTGAAGGGAGCACCCTCCCAGAACCACTGCCTTCTGCGTAAGGCACTGGGCGAGGTAGGAAGGCACGTTAGGAAATCAGTGGACTTTATTCTAAAGCAGGAAGGGCGCTGTGTAAACTGGACAAGGTTTCCAATCTGCTGGGTGTCATTCGCGGTGGTAAATGGTGACACCCGAATGAGAACCGAAGTCTCATCGCCCCGCCAGGGCGTCCCCCTTACCATGCGCTGAACCTCAGGTGCCCTGACATGACCTTCACGCGTGGTAACATCTGTAACTGACACCTGGGGGTGGGGGGGAACACACCTCAGAAGGTTGCTGATGCAGAACTCAGCACCTGCTCGCCTGCCCAGCGCCTCCTGACTGCGTTTACCAGCAACACTCACCCTCTGCTGAAGATCTGTGGCACGGCCGGCAGTGGAGCTGAGGCTGGGGTCACCTTCCTGCCCGCTCCCCGGTGTGTGGGAGCAGGTGTGAGAAGGCCAAGGCTGTGTTGTTGCCCCTCTCAGCCGTTTTGTCTCCCAGTTGCCCCCAGGATGGGCTCTTTAGCAGAGTTCTGCCTCACTCCTTCTGATTCCCCTGCCTTCTCGCTTGCTGCCTTGCAGGCTCTGAATAATTCCTTTCTCCACGGAACCTTTGGGTGTGTGCGCCTTCTAAGGAATGTCCTCTCCTCACCTGTTCTGTGACACTTCTTCCCATCTCCACCTTGTCTGAGGGACTCCTAAGTATCTGTGAGGGCTGACCTCAATTTTGTCTTTGGACAGCCTCCCTTCACACCCCCCACCCCAAGAGTGCAGCATGTTCACTAGTGGAATTCCAGTTCCATTAGACTCCTTGGGGAAGGACCATCCCGGCATCTTCAGATCTAGCACAGCATCTAGAGTACTGAGGGCGCTCAGTATATACAGCGGACGGAGTGAATGCAGGGGTGTAGGATAGAGTGTCTACGTCATGGCTCCACATACACAGAAAAGGAGCAGGTGTCCATGAGCCCAGAGAGCTTCCGAAGGCCATGAAGCATCGCCATTCTCAGTCCCCCAGGCCATGCAAGAAAAGCTACCCATCCTGGAAGAGACAGCCACAGGCGTGTTAGGTGCAACCCTGGCACTCCCAGAACCAACCGAAAACTTGAAAGTGTCATGGCTGGGTGGATCTTGGAGATTTCAGAAGACACAGAAAGGTGCAGGAATGGTCGCTGGGCCCAAGTTTTTAGCAAACAAGGCAAGTAGTACCCAGGTCTCTGGACTCATTGTTGATGGTTTCGCCACAAATTATGATAGAGGTGTTGGATAAACCCAATTATAAGAAGAGTGAGGCAGAAAATAGTAACAGGGCCTCCCTAGAGCAGTGCCAGCTGTGGCAGCCAGGGAGGTAGGATGCTCAGATCTCGATTCAAAAATAACTTACCAGCAGCTGCAGGAGGGCGCTGAGCTGACGCCTTGCAGCTCTTAGCACCCCTGGGCTTCAGCTAGACTTCTCTGTCTCTGCCCTGCTCATTCCTAGAGGCTCCCAGCCGGGGGGACTCAACATGGCAAGGGGAGGGGAAGGCAGTCATTTCAGCCTAACAGGGGATTGGTTGGAGGACAACTTTTGTTTGAGAATTCCCAACGGGGTTGGCCGACGTCGTCAGATCTCTAGCGCAGTCCGGGCTTTCTCTGCCCAAGCCTGCTTCTTCTCCCTTTTCTCTCTCACAGGCATCACCCCTACTCCCACCCCTATCCCCCCCAACACTAAACCTCTTTTACTTCCTACTCCACCTTACTGTCTCCTTCGCAGATGATCCACCGCCAGCCAAAGCCAAATGGCGACAGAGGCGACAGTAGGACCCACTGAGGCAAGGGGGTCCCTGCCACTCACCAAGTCCATCAAACCCAAGTCCAACCAGAGATCTCTCAAAAGACCATAAAGCAGATTTCCTTGGAAATAACAGAACCTGCTAAGTGTGTACCCATGTTAATAAAAATCTGGTATTATTTTCAAGAAACCAGAGTGTCCAGGAGTTCCCTTGTGGCACAGCGGGTTAAGAATCTGGCGTCGTCACTGCAGCTCCTCCAGTCGCTGCAGCTCCTCCAGTCACTGCAGTGGTGTGGGCTTGATCTCTGGCCTGGGACTTCTTCATGCCTCAGGTGCAGCAAAAAAAAAAATAATAATAGATAGATAACAAACAAGCAAAAACAACCCTGAGTGTCCCAGAACCACATATCATGCGACCTTGCATTTCTCTGGAGAAAGAATTTCTGATACTCTTTCTTTGTATGTGAGGGGAATTTGGATCAAGAAGGAGACATCAAGCGTTTGCAAAGGGAGACCCTCTTTCAGGTTTAAAAGCAAGCACCCCTAGCTCCAGCTAGCTCATGCTGCAACCAGTCACACAAAGTCACACCCTTAACCCCCAGGGAACATTCCCAGCACATTACATGAAAAGCACCGGCCCCTCCGTCTCACAGGCATAACCTTGGCCCGTTGCCAGTACCAGAGTTCTGCCCCTTTCGGTGAAACACCCTCAGGAAGCCTAGGAGAATTTACAGGAGTAGCTGTGTGTGCCTCTAATTTCAGATTGCCTCCAATCCACATCTTCTGATATCCTAGAGCCTTTTGGTTAAAAAGCCTAAAGTGAGGGGCAGGGGAGGAAAAATGAAAATGAGGAGTCTTATCTTGTCCCATCGCTCCCAAGTATTTCTCTCTCCCATCCACTGGCTGTTCCCCTTGGAACCGCAAGACGCAGGAGAGAAGCCAGATGTACCTCAAGCCTGTCTTCCCCCCAACTTCAGCCTCAAAGACCACTGAGAGTGAGGTTCATTTTCTTTGCCTCTAAGCCCTTATAAAATCCCCAGAAGCAGAGGATGGCTCCAAGGGCAGCCTCTGCATCTACCACTTTTAATCAGGGCCACGCTGAAGCCTTCCCAACAGAGGAGAATCTACATCGAAAACTAATTTCCGAGAGGCTGGGTGAATAACAGAGGTCATTTCATTAATTATATGGTGACTCATGGATAGTTTAGTACATAAATGACAGGGCCCTCAGCTGGGCTGCCTGTCGAAATCCAGCCTGCACAGAAGCGCTGCGCTTAGAAGCCTAATCTCATCCGGGACACATTTGCAGGAGATAAGTACGTAATGGGGCAGAAGTTATGAGCGTTTCCCAGGTTGATAAATGAATCAAATCGACTTTCTAAAGTCCTCTGGGAACGTGCGTAAGAAACCCAGGAAAAGGAACAGCCTTCTCTGAGCAACTGTGATTAACGCTCAGGGTATTTCCTGGGAATTCACGGCCAGTGAGGCCACACGCTGACCCAGTTGTGCCTGGCATGCCCTTAACCCCAAACTAGACACTCATTTCCAGGAAATCTATTGCACTTGAATCATTGTCACTAAAATAAGCATAAAAGAAGAGGGGATAAGGATTGCTTCTGGAAGAAGCCTTTTTTGCCTAGTTCTAGAGAATCATTTGCTGGGCGTCAGCCTGGAATAATTTGTCTCGTCTTCATGGCTCTTCTTAAAAGAAGTTAATGATTCGTTACTGGATGCACACAAAAAAACCCAGAACCTCATGAGTATTCCTGTGGCAGTTGATAAGACTGAACTGGCCTACAATCCAGCACAGAGAACTATAGTCGATATGCTGTGATAAACCATAATGAAAAAAAATTTTAAGTATATATATATATATATCACTTTGCTGAACAGCAGAAATTAAACACAACATTATAAATCAACTATACTTCAAAAAAAAAAAAAGAAAAAAGAAATTGAATCCCAGCTTGATCACTGCCTGCATGTACATCTATGGGGAAGTCATTAAGCTTCTCAAAGACATTATTTTCTCACCTATATATAGTAAAGGTAAAACCAACTGCCTGAAAGGTGGTTGCAAGGATGGAATGGAAGTCATCGCTACAGTGGATTAAGAGCTTCTCTTTGGCACCAGACCCCCTGTGTTCAGAATGGTTTCTTACCAGCTGTGTGACTTCGGGTAAGTTCCTTACCCTACCTGTTCCTCAATTTCTTCATAATAATAACACCTACTTCCAACATTGTTACGAGAATGAAACGAGTTAGCACAGGTGAAAAACCAAGAGCAGTGCTAGTAACCACGGGCAGAAATTGTTATTATTGTCATTCTCATTGTACAGGACTGAGTGCACGCTTGCGCTGCACATTCTAGGCAGGCAATAAACGCGAGCTCGCTCGCTCTGTATTCTGTTGGCAAACTCCAGGGGAAACGTTAGGTGACATTACTCAGTACCTTTTATTTTCCAGTTCCTCTACGTAAATCAGAATTACTGCAAAGGATTGTCCCCTTATCTCCATGGACACAGACCTCTTTGCCTCATTTCCCATTGGAAATATTTCAGACGTGACTGACCCCAAGTGCAACAAAAGTGACCTCTACTAAAGCCCTCCCGACAAAAAAAAATATACATCCCTCTGACCCACCTGACCCCAACCAAACACACACTCCCCTTAACTCATCAACCCGCCCAGGTGCTTCAAATACTCACCATCCCATAATCCAGCAAATATGTGCAAAGCACCTGCCGTATATACACACCAGGAAGGATGCCAAGAAGACTCTGCCTAGAGGACGTGATGACTAGGAGGGGGAGGAGAAACCCAAGGCTGGGGCGAGAGCTGCCAGGAGAGAGAAACGAGGGGGTCGGAAAGACTCCGGGGAGGAAGTGGCAGTGGGACTTCATCGTGACCAACGTGCAGCATCCATGTGAAGGGGGAATTCCCAACGGAAAGAGCCATGGGAGGGAAGGTTGGCCCTTAAAAAGCATGGCACACACAACAGGAAAGGTACATCGTCTCCTCAGGCAGGAACTTAGGATAAATCAAAAGTGAGAGCTGGAGATCACAACGTCTAAGGATATGAACATGTGGAAGGAGAGCCTTAGCCCGTTTCTAAAGCAGGGAGTCAACGAAGGTTTTTGAAAGATAAGGAGGTGGCATGATGAAGCTGGGTCTTGGAGGGCAAATCCAGCACCGTGGCGGAGGATGAGCTTGAGAGGAGAGAGATGGAAGTTGGGAGATTGATACACTGTACAGGAGAGAAAGCAGGCTCTTGGCGAGGATGGGATGCAAGGAGGAGAAAGGGGAGGCAGTGGCCACAGATCTTGACCAGTGATTGGATCTGGAGGTGAAAAGAGAAAGAAACCACATATGAGCCTCGGATCTCGACCCTCGCTGCCCGCTCGGAACACGGGGCCGCACCCTCCACAGAAACAGGGGCAAAGGAGGTTCCCGGTGTGGCACAGCAGGTTAAGGATCTGGTGTGGCTGCACCTGGGGCGCAGGTTTGATCCCTGGCGCAGGAACGTCCACATGCCATGGATGGGCCAAAAAAAGAAAAAGGAAAAGAAAGAAAAATCTGCACATGTGTTTAAAAAAAAAGAAAGGGAGTTCCCGTCGTGGTGCAGTGGTTAACGAATCCGACTAGGAACCATGAGGTTGCGGGTTCGATCCCTGCCCTTGCTCAGTGGGTTAACGATCCGGCGTTGCCGTGAGCTATGGTGTAGGTTGCAGACGCGGCTCGGATCCCACGTTGCAGTGGCTCTGGCGTAGGCCAGGGGCTGCAGCTCCGATTTGACCCCTAGCCTGGGAACCTCCATATGCCGCAGCAGCGGCCCAAAGAAATAGCAAAAAAGACAAAAAAAATAAAAAATTAAAAAAAAATAAAAAAATAAAAAATAAAAAATAAAAAATAAAAAAAGAAAAGAAAAGAAATAGAGAAAAAGAAGATCCTGGTTCCGGCAAGAAGTGATGCCTTGGGTTCATGCCTCCGAGAGTTAGTCCTACCCTTTCCTCGTCCTTTTACGAAACTGCAAATAGAGGGAATTACTTTCTCCATTCTGTCTTTATTTCCGGGAGGGCAGTCTCTATAAACACATAACGCTCATTTGAGTAGAGACGAAAAGATGACAAGAGCAGAGGCAGAAATGGGAATACATCTTCTATTCTTTTCTCAAGTCTGTTTGACAAGCTTGTCTCCTGCTCACGAGGGAGAGAAAAAGACGACGGGAGGAAATTCCCACTAGAATGTTAAGTTCCAGGAGGGGAGGGAATTTTTCCTTTTTTTTTTTTTTTCCAGTTTTATCCACTCAGGTATCTCTAGTGCCCAGAGCCGTCCCTGGCAATGATTTGTTGAGTGAATGAATGATCTCTGTTTCTAGGCTTATGAAACAACAATGACTAGGAGTTCCTGTCGTGGCTCAGTGGTAATGAACCCAACTAGTAACCATGAGGTTGAGGGTTCAATCCCTGGCCTTGCTCAGTGGGTTAAGGGTCCTGTGTTGCCATGAGTTGCAGTGTAGGTCACAGACTCGGCTTGGATTTGTCATTGCTGTGGCTGTGGTGTAGGCAGGCCGACAGCTACAGCTCTGATTTGACCCCTAGCCTGGGAACTTTCATATGCCACAGGTGCAGCTCTAAAAAGACAAAAAAAAAAAAGAGAGAGAGAGAGAGACTATATCTCTCAGGTTCCCCTCCCGATCTCAGTCATCTATTTTGTTCATTCTTTTTTTTCATCTTTGTCCAAAAACACCCCAGAAAGAATTTTCAAAGCACCCTGCTTTATAGTCTCACACTCTGGGGAAGCTCTCAGGAACCAACAATTACAGGCTGTCTAACCAAGAACTGGAAACAACTCTGATGAGCAGGAAGCCAAATATTTATGATGTCAAGCAGGCATGGCCCCGAGCTGGGGAGGAGGCTGGATTAGTGAAGGATTCAAGTGTTTGACTTCTTTTCTCGATTTTATTTTCCATTGATTGGCTCGCTGCCTGATTTTCATCTTTTCCCTTTTGAATATGATTGGGTAGCGATGCGGAGCCAGGAATATAATGTGAGGCTCCCCTGATGGTATGTGAGGAATGCCTTTCAACCAGTTTGGGGAAATTTGAGCAGCGGACTCCTCTGTAGAGGCTCAAAAAGCATCACAGGGTCCGGGAGCTGATCGTGGGTCTGAGGGAGAGGACATCAAGGTGGAATATGTTTTGTTTTGGGTTTTTTTTTTTTTGTCTTTTTGCCATTTTTTGGGCCGCTCCTGCGGCATATGGAGGTTCCCAGGCTAGGGGTCGAATTGGAGCTGTAGCCACCGGCCTACGCCAGAGCCACAGCAACTCGGGATCCGAGCCGGGTCTGCAGCCTACACCACAGCTCATGGCAACGCCGGATCCTTAACCCACTGAGCAAGGCCAGGGATCGAACCCGCAACCTCATGGTTCCTAGTCGGATTCGTTAACCACTGCGCCACAACGGGAACTCCCTGGAATATGTTTAAGGGGATAAGGGCTGGGAATGAAAAGGATGTTATTCAAAAGAGTAGTTTATGAGTCAGGTTGGTCTTGACATCAGAAGTTTTAACCTCAGGCCCACCCATCCGGACTCATTATAGTTAAATTGTATCTTATCTTCCTTCTCTGCTTCCTGACACTTAATCGTGGTTTCCTCAGTGAGTATTATCAGCTGCCTAAAACTTAAGCAGATAAAAGAATGTTTTCTTTTTTGGAGGCTGCTCCTCAAGGGCTCAAACTGATTTCCAGATCTACAACTTCAAACTCCCTAAGCTTGACAAGAGCTCCTCACCCACCCCTCTTTTCAAATTATGCCCTGGGGTCATTTATTATGTGCCTATTGTATGCCAGGCACAGCAGGAATACAACAGAGATGCCGAAGAATGTCTCTGCCCTGAAGGAAACCACAGTTCCTGGGTAGAGAAAGGCACACGACCAGCAGTGATCTAGAACAGTCTGTGGCGAGGGCGGACCTGGAGCCATGGAAGGTTTTTGAGCCCTAAGTTTCCTGATCCCCAGGCTTCCTTTTTAAAATGTGTTCTCTCTTATCTCTGTCATTGACTGCCTGACACAGAGAAGGAGCACAAGGACATTCAGGAGAGAAGATGAATGATTGGCGCATCTTACAAAGATTGTATACTGTTGAATCCTATGGGCACCTACTTCTAGTTAAATCCTAGAGGACTACTCAGGGTTGGAGGCAGCTGGAGAGAGCTAGAGCTGAAGGTGGAGGGAACACCTGAGTTACAGGGAGGGAAGAGCTGCCTGGGTGAGGAAGCCATGAAGAAAAGAAGAACAAGGTAGAGAGGAAGGAAGGTGGGACACCCGTGATTTCTAGGAGCGACATGGGACAAGAAAAGCTAACCCAGAGGCAGGAAAACCCCAGGACCCATCATGATGCCTGTGACGGGGCCATGTCTGGCTTCTCCCCAAGACTTAGGTCCATGCCTCCTGTATGGTATTCAAGATACCAAGGAACCATCGGCTGTATTTCTTTATCATTCTTAGGCTTGTGATTCATACTTGTTCCCTTTGGAAAGCAAAGCTGAAACTCTACCCTCTCTGTTTAATTTCCCAGGACATCGCAACATATGCTAGTTACCATAGAATACTGCGTCATTCAGGTACTTTCCAGTGGCAAATAACCTACCTCTTAGGTTATCAGTAGGGCTTGATTTTAAGATTATAAATATATAAAGACGGCCAGAAGGTATGGCAGCACTGCACAGCCAGACCCCTGGAGGATCCCAGAGTGAATCTCATGGAAGTTCTTTGCTAGCTTGCAGTTCAAGACAGTCCTGAGCCTCGGCTCATGCCTCTCTCTCTCTCTCACAGGCGGGCAGCTCTGCTTCTCCCTCTGGTTGGCTCATCAGGAACAAGCTTCTCTCTCTCCCATCTGCATTTTTTTCTCTGCTGCTTCTATCCCATCCCTTCCTTCCTTCTACCTAGCGTCAGATTTCCACATGGAGAGAACGCGACTGGGGTGGTAGTTACCCAGTGAGGGCTGCTCCCACTGGACAGAGTTCTTGCATTGGTGACTCTAGAAGAGGCTGAAATGCACAGGATCCCGGTGGCCGGGATGCCCATCCCTGCTCCATTCCCGTGAGGCACGGTCTGAGAAGGTAGCAAGCACTTACAAGTTCATGCGGCTTTTTGGATGTACATGGATCTAAGCAAACAAGCATCACAGAGCTATTCAGAATGAGCGCAGCATTGAAAACATCATTTATTTGAATATGACCTCCTGAAGTTCCAACCCAACACCACCACCCGCCTACCCCAGCAAACCAGCTCTGCCACAGACTTCCTCAGCTCAGTTGAAGACAGCCCATCCTTCCAGTGATTTGGTCTCTAAGACTGGATTCTGCCTGATTCCTCTCTTCCTCTCACATCCCACATCTGATCCGACTGGAAATCCTATTGGCTTCCCTTTTATCCAGAAACTCAGAACTTCTCACCAGCTCCACCATTATCACCACGCTCCAAATCATCCTCACCTCCAGCCTGGATTCATGGTCTTTCCTCCTGACCTTGCTCCCCACCCACACTCGCCTCCTCATGCACCTGTTCTCAGCATCACATCCAGAAGTCCCTTTAAGCATTGGTCAGATCATGTCACCTGTCTGTTCCGCAGCTCTCCAGTAGGTCCCCATGGCTCTTGGAAGAAAGCCAAAGTCCTTGCAATGGCCCGAAGAGCTGCCACGATTTGGCCCCCCCCAACCCCTGCTGTCCACTCTTCTCACTCCTGCTCCCTCTGCCAGCCACACTCATCTCTCTGATGTTTCTGGAATATTCCAAACATGCTCCCACCCCAGTCTTCACAATGGCTTTTCCCTCAATCTGGAACACTCTTTCTTTCCCCAGAGAGGCACAGGGCACCTCCATCAGCTCCTCCAAGTCTGTGCTCAGATGTCATCTTCTCATACTCACCAGCCACCCCACTTAAAATCCCCCCCCCAACATTTCCAACCCCCACACCTGCCCTACATGGTGTTTTATATGGTACCATGTAATTTACTCATTTGTTATGTTTTTGGTGTTGGGGGTTTTGTTTGTTTTTGTGTTTTATTTTTCTTTTTGGTCTCTCTCTCTCTCTTTGGTACAATCAAAGCTCCATGAAGAAACCTAAGCCAATCTCTGCATTTTATAGATTTCAATAAATATTTGTTGGTGAATATCTGACTTCCAGGACAACAGAAGCAATGTCTTGAGCTTATGATTTAGAAGAGATCAAGCTTCTATGTGAAAATTCAACTATAGCTTGGGGTTTGGTGTGATGGGTTGGAAAAAACCTATGATTTGCAAAGTACATTCTCTCTCTCTCTCTCTTTCTCTCTTTTTTTTTTTTTCTTACTATCTACCTTCTAATCACCATTCTGTGTTGATGGCAATTTATGCATAGATACTGATGTGCTGGTTCCTGTAAACCAGTTTAAACTGGTACGTTAATTTACCAGCTTATAAAGAGATCACTATGGTCCAGAGAGGGTGAAAGGTATGGTTCTCATCCTCAAGGAATTGATAGGTAGCATGCAGGGATTATTCCACTATATGCAGGTGCAAGAAATGTCACATCGTTGTTGTTGTTTTCTGTCTCTCAGTCTAACTAAATCTGCTCCACTCCCTCTGAACCAAACTCAGGCCGAGATCTTCTTCTGGGAGCCCCAAGCCCACCACTTATGTTCGGCTACTCTGGCTTCCACATGGGCCCCATCAGTGGTCCTTCTAACTCCTGGGAGGCTGTGATGGAGTGTGACACAAGCCCATGACATTCAGAATCTTCTGCTAACAACTACTCTTCCTAAATTTGGCGGACAGTCATCTTCTATGGGTCACTTCTTTTTTTTTTTTCTTTATACACCTGCACCTGTGGCATATGGAGGCTCCCAGGCTAGCAGTTGAATTGGAGCTGCAGTTGCCTGCCTACACCATGGCCAGGGCAACACCAGATCTTTAAGCCACTGAGCGAGGCCAGGGATTGAACCTGCATCCTCGTGGATACTATGTTGGGTTAACCCACTGAGGCACAATAGGAAATCCTGGGTCCCTTCTTTTTTAAGTAGTGTCAACCTCTAGTCCCTCCCTCTCAATGATCCTAATTGTAAAAATTTATTACTTCATAAGTCAGAAAGAGAAAGACAAATACCATAGGATATCACTTATATGTGGAATCTAAAATAGGGCACAAGTGATCTTGTCTATAAAACGGAAAGAGACTCACAGACATAGAAAGCATACTTTATGGGAGTTTCTCGTCGTGGCTCAGTGGAAACGAATCTGACTAGCATCCATGAGGACACAGGTTCGATCCCTGGCCTTGCTCAGTGGGTTAAGCATCCGGCATCACCATGAACTGTGGTATAGGTCGCTGATGCAGCTCGGATCTGGCATTGCTGTGGCTGTGGTGTAGGCCGGCAGCTGTAGCTCTGATTTGACCCCTAAGCCTGGGAACCTCCATGTGCCGCAGGTGCAGCCCTAAAAAGACAAAAAAAAAAAAGAAAAGAAAAGAAAAGAAACTTATGGTTACCAAAGAGTAAAGAGTGTGGGGGAGGGATAAATCAGGAGTTTGGGATCAGCAGATGCAAACCGATACGTATAAAATAGATAAACAACAAGGTCCTACTGTGTGGCACCAGGAACTATTTTCAGTATCCTGTAATAAACCATAATTTTTAAAATTCACATATATATCTGAATCACTTTGCTGTACACCAGAAACGAACGCAACATTTTAAATCAACTACACTTCAATTTTAAAAAGAGATTCTTAATTAAAGGAAAACAAATTTTTAAAAAAAGATTTGTTACTTTAGCATAACAGATGGGGTGAGGAGGGTAAGAAGCTCCTTGGAACATAAGGAATCAGATCTATCTTCATCTCTCTGCCTGATGTAATACATCTGATAAGACAATACAGTTTGAAAATGATTACAACAAGAGGAATTGCAAACCAAAGCTTCTAAATTAATGTCTAAATTCTCAGATAACGTGAAATAAAGGATCGATCCAAATGAGCTAGAATGCATCAGTGAAGTGTTCCTGGAAGAAGGGGATTTTGAATCAGTTCTGAAACCGGTGGAGAGAGATGGAAAGTTTCCCACAAGGGAAGGACAAAATTCTTTTTGGTCTACAAGGGGGGTGGGGGGAGGAGGGCTTCAAGTCAGGCAGGGGTGAGTCACAGATTGGGGAGGAGAGACAGAGGGTCCTGGCTTGAGACACCGCAGCCGTGGGGGGATCTCACGACCATGGCTGGACAATAAGTCTACGGCGTGGCAGACTCGCCTGGAAATCTGAGCACACCAAGCGTGACTCAAGGCCGATTTTGATTCTGGGAAGAGACACAGGGGAAGGAAAACACACTTGTGAAAGATGACCCACCAAAAAAGAAAAGGCCAAATACCACAATGAAAAATCCCAAGGGTGGCATCAGATACTCCCTTCCCACCGAAGCATAAAATGTCAACCATATTGCATTTCCCAGAGCAACTTCAGTCGCGGGGCCCATCAAATCCAGTTCCTCCCTTTGATGGTCAAGAGATGGAAGCCACAGAGACTCGCTAGTGGAAAGAAGCTTGAGGTCATCTGGCCGTATTTTCTGAGCTGGCGCTAAGACTTTGTCCCACTTCTCTCCACCTCAGGCACTCAAACCCGCAAAAAGACAAAGAGTGCACATTCACCAAGGGCACCCTTCCAGAAAAAGGAAGGGCTTTTAACAGCCAAAAGGCATGCTGTCCCCTTCAGAGCAGCTTTTAAGTAGCTTCACTATTATTTCAAAGTACATACCTAGCCCCAGGGGCCAGCGATCTGGCACACATCTTTTTACTATTGTTAAATCTGTTGAATCTTTATCCTCTGGGTTGGCTGATTATGCGGAATTCACCAGCCAAAAGTCCTTCAGTCCTAGTTCTGGTGACAAAGGTGAGGGATCAGACTGGGGATGAAGCCATTCTTATTATAGAATTACATCCATTGACTTTCTCCCGTCGTTTCCTAGGAGGCTCTTTCTAGGGGGCAGTTTCCTGGTCCCTCAGGTGCTGCAGGGGGACTGGATGGTTTCCATGGTCCCTGTTGACAGGGAAACTGCATTTGAAGGCCGGTAAACCAGCGGTGGCGTCAAATACCTGCAAAAGCGAAACACCACGATGCATGAGCCGAGAGTCCACCATCGGTTTGGTTTGAGGCACAAGGAGAGGATTGTTTCAGCGGGGGTGTAAGTCGAATCAGTAGGCCAAGCAGCGTAAGGAACAAAAACAACATTCCAAAAGGAGTAAGAATAACAAAACCACAGAGCGGGGAAAGTGCAACTTTCAAGAAATAGCAACTCGTTCTGTGGCTGGAGCAACAGGCCCTCGGGAGAGGACGGTGAAAGAGGAAACCGGATGCTGGAGGAGCAGGAACAGGCTCAGGAGGGCAGCCGATCCGGGAGAGCCCTTCCAGCGCATATTTGAAACAACTCTGCTTTGTTGGACGAAGGGGGTATCTTCCCGAGATGAGTGTTTTGAAGGACAGCAGTCGGGCCTGCCCCAGGTCCAGGACCGTAGAAACACAAGTCGGTCCCCCACTGCATCCGATACTGGCCTTTCAACGAGGAGGACAATTAAACACCAATTAGATAAGAAATCCGGCTTCGGAGCACATTGAGTCAGCAGCAGATCCCAGGCGGGAAAGCAAAGTGAGTCCTGCAGGGCCCTCCTCACAGGAGGTTACAGACTGTGAAGATAAATGCTTCCAGGAAGCCCTCCTGAGAACAACTGTTTCTGCCTCGGGGGAATTTGAGAGGTCTCTCAGGGGGTCACGAGAGTCCCAGGGGATGGGGTGGCTGGCATGGGGACCTGTGGACAGAGCTTGGAAAAGCCCAGCCTACTGAGGCGCTGAGGTCCAGACGTGGAGAAGGAAGCCCAGTGAGCTTTCCAACACCAACGCAGGATGGAAGTGGTGGGGGTGAGGGGGAGACGGCAGCTGGCTCGGCAAGACCTACACCACCGGCCCAAGACAGAGCAGCCAGGGAGTTCCCGCTGTGGCTCAGCAGGTTACTGAGGCAGCACAGATCCTGCAGTGCTGTGGCTGTGGTGTAGGCCGGCAGCTGCAGCTCCAATTTGGCCCCTAGCCTGGGAACTTCTGTATGCCATGGGTGTGGCCCTAAAAAGAAAAAAAAAACTTCTTTTTTTTTTTTTTTGGTCTCTTTTTTTGTCCTTTCTAGGGCTGCACCTGCAATATATGGAGGTTCCCAGGCTAGGGGTCTAATCGGAGCTGTAGCCGCTGGCCTACACCACAGCCACAATGCAGGATCCGAGCTGCATCTGCAGCCTACAGCAAACGGCAACACCAGATCCTTAACCCAATGAGCAAGGCCAGGGATCAAACCCACAACCTCATGGTTCTTAGTGGGATTCATTAACCACTGAGCCATAATGGGAACTCCAATTCTTCTTTTTTTTATTTTTGGTTTAGTAAAAGAGCAGCTAGGGAGTTCCCATCGTGGCTCAGTGGTTAACAAATCCGACTAGGAACCCTGGGGTTGCGGGTTCGATCCCTGCCCTTGCTCAGTGGGTTAAGGATCCGGCGTTGCCGTGAGCTGTGGCGTAGGTCGCAGACGAGGCTCGGATCCCAAGTTGCTGTGGCTCTGACACAGGCTGGCAGCTACAGCTCCGACTCGACCCCTAGCCTGGGAACCTCCATATGCCGAGGGAGCGGCCCAAGAAACGGCAAAAAAGACCCCCCCCCAAAAAAAAAAGCTGCTAAAGCAGCCCAATTGATCCTGAACGCCACCAGCTGGTGGTCCAAGGCCACCAGGATAATTCCTGTTCTGGTCAGAACTGGCCCCAGAACAGTGGCTCTCAAGCTTGGGACCTTCCACGGTGATCTAGGAATTCACAGGTCTCAGATAGGCTGAAGAATTTGACTTTCTAGGGATGTCCCAGGTAGCGCTGATGATCCTGGGAACCACTGATCTTGAACTTCACTCGGGTAAAGTGTTCAGTACCTGAATCCAAGTGGAACTAGAGAGAGTAGGAGGTGAGAGTTCCTAGCCTGGACCCCCTGAGGGGTTTTACATGCTCAGGAGACTGACAAGCATCAAAAGACAGCAATCTGGACAGTCACAATGCAATGAAAGAAGGGACACAGTGAGGGCTAGTTTAAAGGAAGGAGTTGGAGAAGGAATCTGGCCATTTGCCCAGGACAAGCACCTGCTGGAGGAGGAAGGAGCTGAATCACTGGCCAGTCACTGAAAATCTACAGCCCTGATGTCACCTGGCTGCCTCTGGAATCATCTAGGGAGCTTTTCAAAAATACAAGGCCCTGGGCCCTGTGCTCGGAAAATTAAACCAGGATCCCTGAGGTGGAGCCATGAGGGTGGGAGCATCTGAAAGCTCCCAGGTGGTTCTCACATGCAGTCAGGGCCAAGAGCCACCAGGCTAAGGAAGAAAAAATATATAATAGGGAATCTGTTACAGAACGAGAAGTTCATCTCCAGTGAACTTAACCTCAGCAAAATTTCCCAGCTGCTGGGTCCCTATCCTCTGTCCCCACTCAGTCCTTCAGATCCCTTGATATCCCCAGAGACCCAGCAGCATCTTTGCTCTGCTCCCCCCACGTTGTGCTGTGATTCACCCTTTGGTTACAGCAGCCAAACATCCTTAAAGCCGAAAACGTAGAATCAGGCCTTTTCCTGGAGCTTTTGCTTTCTTCTGGTCTCTGAGGCCTGATACCAAGAGCAAATTCAAATTTTTGTTTGTTTTTGCCCCTCCCGTAGCATGCAAAAGTTCCCAGGCCAGGGATCGAACCTGCATCGCAGTAGCGACTGGAGCCATAGCAATGAAAACCTGACAGGTCCTTAACCCTCTGTGCCATGAGGGAACTCCTCAAATGGTTTTTGTTTGTTTGTTTGTTTCTGCATAGCCACATAGTCTAAGAATCATTTATTTTCTATCAAATCAAAATTGTAGGTTAAAGAGTCTTAAAACACCCTAGTGAGAAAGAAGATTTACAGATAAGCTAGTCAACTATGGTGTAGGCAGATAGATGGTCTCAGTTTAGTGACATGTAAGTGAAATTGCACATGGAACTCCAACCTTTAAATAAATAAGATGCAATACACAACAGGGTGAATGCTATGTTGCTATTTGTGTTAGGAAAAGAAAAGAGGTAAGGCAGCGTGGAGGGCGGATAGGCGATTGCTAGAACAGAAATAAGAGTGTGAAAGCGTGACACTGGTCTCTGACTTCTCACTGCTTACTCTTTTTTTTTTTTTCTTTTTTTTTCTTTTTAGCTCTGCACCTGTGTCATATGGAAGTTCCCGGGCCAGGGGTTGAATTGGAGCTGCAGCTGTGGCCTGCACCACGACTTGCAAAGCTGAGGCAACAGCGGACCCTCAGCCCACTGAGTGAGGCCAAAGAGCAAAGCTGCATCCTCACAGAGATCAGATCCTTAACCCACTGATCCACAATGGGAACTCCCCACGGCATACTCTTTTGTACCTCTTGGGTTTTTGAATAGTGTGCATGGATCACCTACACTTTTTTTTAACAGTTAATTTTTGTCGTGGAGCTAGTTCTGCTTGGAGCAGGGGGCATCTCACCTTGCCCCCGCTTCCCCTCACCCTAAACCCCTCACTCCCAGATGAAGTCCTAACAAGACTTTTAATCCCATGACATTCCTTGGGGATGCCCTCTGCAATAGGATCGGATTAGAGACCTGCTGAACGTTTTCAACCCTGCATTTTTTAGCTAGAATTGATGCCCAGAGAGGGCAAGTGACTGGCTCAAAGTCACACAGCTAATGAATGAAGCTAAACCTCCTGATTCTTTCTTCAATGTTTTTACCATATGTCCTTAAACATTATCCCTTCCACACAGCAGATCAGACAGTTATTGAACTTCTACAACTATGCCTGAGAGATATCATTAATACAAGCATGCAAGTGGCAGAGAAAACTTATTGACCAGACACCAAACAAGTAAGCACAAGCCTCGCTGCCACGCTATTGATTACATGGCAATAGCAACCCTCACCACTAGAGAAATTTTACTCTATTAACAGCCTCACACTACAAAGGATTATGTAGTTTATTTGGATATTTTTTGGCATGAGTCACAAGACAAACATTTGGAAAATGAAAGCACTGTATGCAGAAAGCAGCCCTACTCTTTTGGAGGGGAGGGGGCGGGGATGGAGAGGCGATCGGCACAACCTCAATGACCACTAGGTGGCAATAGTGTCCTAACAACACTAAGCAGCAGGCCTGGCACACTTAGAAAGCGAACGGTGAATCAATACCCTACAATTGACCCACCTGGCTACCCCCAAAGCTTTGAGACTCATAAAGTGTTATTAGTAAAAATAATAATCCCTTTATCGCTTGATAATTTATGTCCTCTATTATAACAGCCAAGAACGCTTTAGTTTATCTCAAAAAGCAGGCTCAAACCAGCAGCCCTTGGGCAGAATCTGGTCAGCAGCACTGTGTTTGCCTAGGGCAGTGTTTGGCTTTGTTGTTTTGTTGTAATCCAAAATGCCTTTAGGTGGGGCAGGCCTTTGCCAGTTTGCCAGAACACCCACCACTCTTTAAGGTCTTATTTTAGGCTCCTCCCTACAGTTGCGTGACTCCTGACCGTATTGGAGATTGGGATTCCTGCTGCAGTGTCTTTCTTAAATGCACAATGACGCCACAATTCCAAACTAACGGATCCACCCAATTATCTCAGGCTTTCCCACCTCCGGAGATCTTTTCTCGAGTCACTCCTCCCCCAAGGCTCTCCTCCAGGGCCTGTCTTTTTCTTGCGATCCTTCTTAGTTTTTCTTTTTTTCTTTTTACAGCTGTGCCTGCAGCATATGCAGTTCCCAGGCTAGGGGTCGAATTGGAGCCATAGCTGCTGGCCTGCCAACCACAGCCACTCCAGATTCAAGCCCCGTCTTCTACCTATACCGCAGCTTGTGGCAACGCTGGATCCTTAACCCACAGAGCCAGGCTAGGACATTATGTCAGATTCTTAACCCACTGAGCCACAGAAGGAACTCCCCTTCTCATTCTTGAAGGCCCAGATTCAATGTCACCAGGGTGAAGTTCATTTCCCCCAATCTGTGGCTCGCAGAGCCTGTATACTTCCTGGTCTGTGCTCTTTTTCTGCTCCGTCCCACTAGCTGTTTTTCATATGCCTCAGCTCTTTGTAAAGTTCTCTGCGGGAAGTAAAGAGATGTCTCACTGTTCTGGGTGTGTGTAACAGCGCCCCACCCAGCGTTTCATTTGTTCCCACTCAAAAACTATGCCAACACCTTCTATGGGGACTGACAAGAGACAGGATGGGAGTTCTTCTGTGGTGCGGCGGGATAAGGCTCTGGCATTGTCACTGCAGTGGCTTGGACCTCTGCTGAGGTGCAGGTTCAATCCCTGGCCCAGGAATTTCCACATGCCACAGACACAGCACACAAATAAATAAATAAATAAAGCAAGAGAGAGAAATAGTATGGCTTAGGAAAGTCTTTTATAGATGACCTTTAAAGAAATATAATTTATTGATGAAAGCATATGAAAAATCAGAACTAAGCTGGATTTCCCATTGTGGCGCAATGGAAGCAAATCCGACTGGTATCCATGAGGATTCAGGATCGATCCCTGGCCTCGCTCGGTGGGTCAGGGATAAGGTATTGCTGTGAGCTGTGGTTTTAGGTTGCAGAGGTGGGCTCGGATCCAGGGTTGCTGTGGCTGTGGACTAGGTCAGCAGCTATAGCTCCAATTCAACCCCTCGCCTGGGAACTTCCATATTGCCACAGGTGTGCCCCTAAAAAACAAAAAAGCAAAATACAATGCAATACAATACAAACCAAGCTAAAATGTCACTGTCTCCTGCAGGTACTAAGGGGACATATCGAAGCGTTCAGCGTAAGCTCTGGACTCAGACAGCCTGGGTACACATCATGGCCTCAGTCTTGACAAGCTGGGTCAATAGTAGGATACTAGCAGTAAGACAATGACAGCACCTCCCTTACAGGATTTGTTTTTATTAATATTTTACTCTGAAATAACTTTAGAAAAGTTGCAAAAATTGGGGAAAGATGCTCTAAACTCTTCACCTAGCTTCCCCCACTATTAGCCACTTCCGTAAGTGCCATTCAGTCATCAAAGCCGGGACACTGACATTGGGACGATGCCATCAACTACATCGACAACCTTGTTCGATTTTCATCAGTTTCCCCACTGATTTCCCTTTTTGGGCCCAGAATCCAGTCTGGGATTGCTTATTGCATTTGGGTATCACGTCTTCTTCCTCTCCTCCAATCTGTGATGCTTCTGAAAAGTCCAGGCCAGCTGTTCCCAAAATGGCCCTCATGTTTTCGCATGAGTAGAGGGAGGTGGTGCAGTTTGGGGCAAGGAGGTGATGCCGTGCCCTTCTCAGCGCATCGTCTGTGGAAATACGTGGTGTTTACTCTGTCTTATTCTGGGGAGGTTCAACCTTGATCGCTTGGATAAAGTGACGTAGGGGCGGCAGGTTTCTCCACCGCAAACTTACTATTTTTCCCTTTGAATTAGAAAATATTTGCGGGGAGACCACGCAATGATCCCATTTCTCATCATATTGTCACCCACGCACTGTAGTGGTCACCCAAAGGGCTTTACCCTCAGTGATCCTTAACCACGGGGTTTGCCCAGAGCTAATCATCCGTTTCTCTCATTCCTCCCTCACCCATTTCTTTGGAGGGCTTTTACGAGGATGAAATGAAGAAAGGCAATTACACCAGTGCCCAGTCCACGGTGAAGTGTAAGCCATTTCTGATATTATTAGGAGATATTATGAAAGCTGCCTAATTAATAGAGATAATTTCTGGCTCAAAATAAGTACATCTGAAATGTTTAAGGATGTCCCGAAAGAGTATATCCGGTACGAACTTGCTAGAAGGCCGTAACAAAATACACTCGGAGTGGCTTAAACAGCAGAACTCTATTTTCCCACAGTTCTGGAGGCTGGCAGTCCCAGATCAAGGTGACAGCTGATGTGGGTTTCTTCTGAATCATTTCTCCTTGGCTTGCAGGTGGACACCTTTTCCTGGTGTCCTCACAGGCTGTCCCCTCCGCCTGCAGCCCCCTGCCTGGTGTCTCTTCCTGGGTCCAAATTTCCTCTTCTTCTAAGAACACCAGTCTGCAGTTCCCATCGTGCATGGCTCAGCGGAAACCAGTCTGACTAGTATCCATGAGGACGCGGGTTTGATCCCTGGTCTCGCTCAGGGGGTTAAGGATCCAGCATTCGCATGAGCTCTGGTGCAGGTCACAGAGGCGGCTCGGATCCTGCGTTGCTGTGGCTGTGCTGTAGGCCGGCAGCTGTAGCTCCTATTGGACCCCTAAGCCTGGGAACCTCCATATGCCGCAGGTGCAGTAGACAAAGAAAAAAAAACGCTAATTGGATTGGATCAGGATGCACTCTAATGACCTCATCTTAAATCAATCGCCTCTTGAAAGGTCCTATCTCCAAATACAGCCACATGCTCAGGTACTAGGGCTTAGCGTTTCCACATGTCAGTTTCGTTGGGGAACACAATTCTGCCCTTCATATCCACCTGCTTACTTCAAAGAACTCCTGGGATGAAACCATTGTAGCTGTGAGAGTGTAGCTTTCAGAATTGGAAAGCGCTGTACAGATACAAAGCAGTAGTGTCAAAATCACTGCAACTCCTGGCAACCACTTGTGCGCCTACATACAAGTTTCTTAAGCCATCTTTCCTGATGTTTTTAGCACCGTTAACAGCACCATCCTGTCGTGGCTGTCATAGAGCCCTGGAAGGCAACCCTCAGCCCAGAGGCTGCCAGTGTTATCACACGTTTGCAATGATGGGCACCCACAATTAGTGTGGTTTGCTGGATTATTGTTTTGTCTTCCTGAGCCTGGGGGCTTCTAGCTGCTCTCTTCAGGCTGTGCCTGCTACCCCGACAGAGGCCCAAGGCATCTTCTTTCCTCAGAGAGGATGCCTGCCTGCGAGCTGGCCAGCAGAGCCCCCATCTCTACATCCACCAGCTGCATCGCCTCGGGCAAGCCCGTCCCCCCCCCCCCCGCCCCCCGCAGCCTCACACTTGTCTCAATTCCGCAGCAAAAGAAAAGGATAACCATCCCCACAAGCCACCGGGGCCGTAAGGATGAATGACTTAATCATCATAGAGCATTTATGTGACAGGAAATGGGCAAACTCCTATGCATGTCTTTCTAGAGGCAGCATCAGACTAAAACACCTGCTGGGAAATTAATCCTTTTACAGTGTGTTTTCTTGAAGGAGACAATTTGCAGATTTTCATATATCTTAGCCTCTGAGAAGGGGCCACAGAGACACATTTCTCTCTGTCTGAATCAGTTAAAAAAAAGAAAAGGAGAGTTGATTCCCTTCGCATGGAAGGTTTTGCTTATCAGAGGCTAGCAGAGGCCAGGGAGGAACCATGACCCCCAGCCTGCCTTACCTGTCCTGGATAAGGAAGAGTCTCACCCCGCAGGGCCGCTGCTTATTTCTTCAGCCTCCGAATCCTTGCCATCCAAGTGCAAGTGCAGGGGCAGGGTGTAGGGAGTGGTCACAGTTTAACGGCTTCCTTCAGCAGCTCGCCCAGCCCATCACTATCCCCCTCCGTCCGACAGCAGCCATTCTTGGCATTAAACTAGTGCTTTAAAGCCTTTCAGAGCAGAGAGCATCTCGATGGCTGAAGGAGAGAGGTCCTGCTTCAGAGCTGGTTGGCCCCTTTCAGATACAGCCCCCACCCCCCCAGGGGTGGATTCTTTGTAGGAACTGTCTTTGTTTCTGACGTGGCTTTAGCGCTTTGCAAGCATTAATCGCTCTTCCAGTGAGTTATCCACAGTGAGCTCCTACAGCTTTGTTGGAAGCCCTATCTCTGTGCCATTTCCTGATTTTCCTCTTTCCACTCGGGCAGCTATCACCTCATGTTTGGCAACAGCCTTCCGGAATATCTCCCACCTCACCCTGCCCATGCCAGCATCCTCTGCCTTCCTTGTCCCCTCCCACCTATTCAAATCCTGAAGTTAAAACAGAATCTCAGAGTTCCCTTCGTGGCTCAGTGGTTGACAAACCCAACTAGGATCCATGAGGATGTGGGTTCAATCCCCAGCCTTGCAAGTTGGGTTGGGGATCCAGCATTGCCAAGAGCTGTGCTGTAGGTCACAGACGTGGCTTAGATCTCGTGTTGCTGTGGCTGTGGCATAGGCCGGCTGCTGCAGCTCCTGTTTGACCCCCAAGCCTGGGAACCTCCATATACCTCAAGGGCAGCCCTAAAAATATCAAAAGACAACAAAAACAACAACAATAACAACGAAACAGAATCTCTCCAAGCCCACGCCTCTTCCCGTAGCCTTTTAGAAGTTCCCTGCCCCTGCTGTAATTGCCAGGTGAGCACATGGCCCGTCTGGGGAACTGCCGCATGCCCCGCAGGAAAGCTGGAGCCCAGGGGGCAAGGGAGAGGGAGAGAAAGCAGAGCCTTTGGAGTGGAGTGTGGACTTTCTCGGGAGCCACCAAGGGGTTTTAAGTAGGCAAGCATCACAAATAGATTTGGAAACCAAGGGCAGTGGGGAAGACCATCTGAGGCTATTGCCATCATCCAAAGTTGACAGCAGCCAGGAAGAAGGAGACGCGATGTTAGCTCAAGCAGCATTACTCAGAGTGTTGTCCTTGGCGCAGGGCCCATTTCTGGATCCGTGTTCATCTTGCCGCTGTTCTTACTGCTCCGCTATGAGATAAGGAACTTATGCCAGAAAGTACACCCAAGACAATTCTTCATCGAGAATGTCTTGCTGTAGGAAAAAATGTTTAAAGTGTCAGGTGGTGGATTTACATTCTGGCCCAAGTGCTTTATCTTTGTGGACTCATAACCAACAGCTCGCAGACCAGCGCTGTGAGTGGCACTGACTCAAAGTACATTCTAAACAGGTGGAGATTTGGATCAGACAGATGCTTTATAGTCATGGTGGGTTAAAGATATGCTTCTGAGAAGAACCAGTAACCCAGGGTGCAGGAAGGATGACACGCTGAACAAGTGATACATGAATCAAATCTTGAAGGGCCCGAATTGAGACGCCAGATCCTAGAGTGGAATTGACCAGGGCTTTAGGTAAAGCAGAACTGAGCTCAAATGCCAACTTCCTGATTTACGGTATAAACATACGTTATTCAGCTAAGTTCTCTGAAACTCATTTCCCTTCAATAAAGTGGAGGAAATAATCTGCTTCACAGGGACGAGATTCCCATGACATAGCCTACGGCAGGTGTTTGTTAGCCATTCCCAAGATCTGGCACAGGATAAGCATCTACCGAAAATGCGTTGAGGCGTTTCTGTCGTGGCTCAGCCAGTTAAGTACCCAACTAGCATCCGTGAGGATGCCCGTTGGATCCCTGGCCTCCGTCAGTGGGTGAAGGATCCGGAGTTTCCTTGAGCTGTGGTATAGGTTGCAGATTTGGCTCAGGGATCTGGCATTGCTGTGGCTGTGGCATAGGCTTGCAGCTGCAGCTCCATTTCGCCCCCTAGCCTGGGAACTTCCATATGCTGCAGGTGCAGCTCTAAGAAGAAGAAAAAGTGTTGATTTTCATAAAAAATAAGCACAAAGGTGATGAGAAGACTGTAAAAAAAAATCGTATGAATAAAGATAGAGGTGGGAGTATGTAGATGCTAGCTACTCAGGGTTAGAAAATTCTGCAAAAAGACAGTAAAATCACGCAGAACTGTGACCCCAGCAGAGTGGGAAATTCCACTTTTCTCCCCCAAATGCCTTTCCCAGACTCTTCACACTTCCGCCTCAGGCCCATATTCGGTGGCCCAGCCTATGACTCATCCTGGCTGACGATCTGCCCCCAGTGTTGGGTCTTGGTCTGGGAACTGGGCTCTGCTTTGGTGCCTGTTTGGTCCTGTTCATGTTCTAGGAACCTACCCGATACCCCAGGTCCCTCTACGAGGCCAATGGGGCCACTCTGGCCCTTCCCTTCCCACAGATCCCCAAACTCCTTGCCCCCCTGCTGTGGCCCTGACACCTGCTTGCAAACGGATGCACTTGAGAACAACCAGAGCCCATGGCCACTTTGTTTGGACCTCTTGCAGTTTGTCTGATGTGGTATTGTCAGCCCCCTCCTTGGGCACCAAACTTTGCAGTCAGATGGAAAGTACCCCAGTAGCTGAGAAGTCCGGGATTCCCCTACCCCTCAGTACCTTTCTCACCCCAGTGTGAAAAGCTAGTTCTAGATCCAAGCCCCTGGTTCCATGAAACTGGGGTGAAAAAAAGCAAAGAGTACTTTACATTTCTGTGGCAGTTAACAACTCAGAGATCTTTCACCGTATCTCATTTGATCCTGACCCCAAAGTCATGATATAAAAAACAATCAACTTCCCTATGTCACAGATAAGTACGAGTGATTTAAGGTGGTCAACTGTCCCAAAGTGCCCAGGATTAAGAGATTTCCTGGCATGCAGGGCTTTCAGCGCTAAAACAACAGTCCTGGGCAAACCAGATAGTTAGTCACAGGTCACAGAGCGAGGAAGTGACTGAGCTAGGATTTGAACCCAGATCACCTAACCTAGGACTATAACAGTTATGGTCAATAAATATTTGGTAAATGAATGACATCTACCTAGTCTGTCTTCCTTCCACTGCAGCACGTGCCTCTCATTAGCACCTTCCCCTTTAGACTAATATCAAGGTCTTATTTGCCTTCTTTTTTCCTGATATGCAATCAGAGAAAAGGATAGACAGGAAACACTGCTTTGCATGAAAAAAGCATCCTGGCATTAACGCTCGTGTAGGAATAAACACCAAGAGCAATAATTTCAACAAAGGGATTAGTGAAGCAGAGGCTGTGATTATCTTCATAAGAATGTGAAGTCCAAAGTGATTGCGAATGGGTCACGAAGCCAATCAATACACATACTGTGCGGAGATTACAAAGCTGATTGCACATATGAATATTCGACACACGTAAATTTGAAATCCTAGAGTCAGATGATAGAATAGGGTTGTACGAGCTAGGAAGCCGTCGGTCTAACCTTTTCATGGAAGCTTAGCCTCACTGAAACCATCTCAGAAAAGATGACAATCTGTGCTCCTTTTCAAGAACTCTCACGAGATCCCAAAATCTTCCTCAGGTGATGCTTTTAACGCTCATACATCATGGAGGATGAGAGAGAGGGGTGTTTGTGGACCTCAATATGGAAAATCTTTCACCACCCATTCAGTCGTCTTCCATCCCTCAACCACAGAGAGAGACAGGTGGAATGGTTGTTAGCCCAGAAGAGTCTGTGGCCCCACGCTGTTTCTAGTGGTGACACTTCCAGGGAAAAGGGCAAGGGTTTCTTTACAACATCAGCATTAAAATATCAAAATGTGGAGTTCCCGTTGTGGCTCAGCAGTATCCATGAGGACTCAGGTTCGATCCCTGGCCTTGCTCAGGGGTTAAGGATCCAGCATTGCCGTGAGCTGTGGTATAGGCTGCCGACACGCGCGGATCCCGTGTTGCTGTGGCTGTGGTGTAGGCCAGCAGCGACAGCTCCTATTCCACCCCTAGCCTGGGAACTTCCATGTGCCCGGGGTGCAGCCCTAAAAAGACAAAGTATCAAAATGTGGCCTCCCCAGCTTGGCCTCTTGGCTAGTTGCGAGGGAGCTGAATGTCAGCCCCACCTTCTTACCCTCTGCCAGACTCCTGGGTGTGGCATGACCTCTTTTCACTGCCCCCCCCAAGCCACTGCCAGCTCAAGCTCCCCTCTGTCACTGGGAATGCAACTCTCCTCCAAGACCAGGCCTAACCTTTTGTTGGACATATTTCCTTTATTAGCTTCTGTCACCTTTGGGGAAAATGAATCCTCAAGACTCCACCCCACTGCAGGACGTCTGCTCTAGGCCCTCACCATGTACCTTTTTTCACCTGTTTACAATCTCTGTATGCATCAAAAAGCTTCTGAATAGCCATCACTCCCTCAACAAGCACTTACGAGGTGCCTACAGTGTGTCAGGCACAGACCTAGGGACTGAAGTTAGTGATGACACCGTTACAAGGGGCAGGAGTTCTTGAGGCCACTAAGGGAACAGGGAATTAAAAAAAGCCATTCCTGGAAGAGAGAACAGCATCAAACTGCTCAGATAACTACGAGTTAGTGGAGGAGGGCTGGAGGCAGGAAGGCGCTTAGGAGTTGGCAGCCCGAAGCCTGGATAATTCGGTACTTTTCCAGGAACACGTCTCCAGCCCCTCCCTAGAGAAGCAATCGCTTCTGCCCTCTCACTTTGAATAAACATAAAGCGACCAAGGCTGCCTACCCTTCCTCTCCGATTTGCCAATTTCCCATGCTTTTCCGCTGATGAAGAGATTTTAAGCCCTGCTCGTGTTTTCTCCTCCATCTGTCTCTTTCACACATTCTACGTGCTTATCCCCTTCAGTGGTTTCTGGTGCTTATCCCCTTCGGTGGTTTCTGCCGGCAACGGCTGGGAAGGGTGGAGCCTTCAGGGCTTCCTGTGACCCAGGAAGAGGAGAAAACAAGAGGTTATCAGCTCTGTGCTATGATTAAGCCACGGTGTGTTTCCTTCGAAGTCTGGTTAACCTATCTCAACGCAACATCAAATACCTGTCTCTGCTAAGCACGGCCTCTTCACTGCGGGGCCAGGAGCCTTTACACTGCCCGAGATGCTGTCCAGTGGCAGAAAGGAAGCTGGGCGAAGAAAGGACTGACTGAATTCAGCCGGTGCGAAGAGCAGCTCCGAGAAAGGGACGGGCCTGGGGGCAAGGCTCCGAAAGGCCCGGGAGAAAGGGAAGAGGTGGGTGGGAGGAGCGTGGACTTGGACTTGACAACCACATGTGCCTGTCCCACCCACAGGCTCAGCTGGGTCTTCCCAGGCTCCCCCTCGCTGCCAGCCTGAGCGGGTTAGAACGGGGATAGGACCCCGGCCAAGGGTGGTCCAGCCCACAGGCTGGCTGGTGCCCAGTGATGCTGCCTGAGAAGGATGACAAGGATGAAGGGGACAGTGACAGCTCTGAGGCCTTGGGGGTTTACCAGGTGCCGGATGGCTAGGTTACCTCGTTTAAACCTCACGACAGCTCTCTGACTGCGTTCCCGTTACAGATAAGGGTTCACGACTCTCCTAAAATCAGAGGATTCAGTCAAACCCTGGCCTGTCTGATTCTAGAACAAAGCTCCTGCTCACCTTCCAGCACTGCCTTTATTATGCCCACGAGTGTCTCTGAGGACTCAAGCTAACCGAGCCCTGCGCTGGGCGGAGAGCCGGAGGGACCCCACGGAGCTTATTATACCCCACAGAGGAGGTAGAGAAACCATAAGCAAATAATCAACTAACATAAGTGCCGGTTGCATTAAAGGTAATACAAAAAGATGAATGGGAGTTCCCGTCGTGGCGCAGTGGTTAACGAATCTGACTAGGAACAATGAGGTTTCAGGTTCAATCCCCGGCCTCCCTGATTGGGTTAAGGATCCCGCATTGCAGTGAGCTGTGGTGTAGGTTGCAGACACAGCTCGGATCCCATGTTGCTGCGGCTCTGGTGTAAGCCGGTGGCTACAGCTCTGATTTGACCCCTAGCCTGGGAACCTCCATATGCCGCATGAGCGGCCCTAGAAAATACAAAATAATAATAATAATAATAAAGACGAATGGAATGTTATGAGGGAGAAGTTCAGAGGAGAGCTCATTGACAGGTGGTCAGGGGAGGCCCTTCATAGAGATCAGGAGGGACACTACATAGAGATCTGAAGGGTGTGACAGAGGCAGCCACGAGGGGAACTGAGGAAGAGGCCTATCAGAGACGGGGGTCGTGTGGCTGGGGGTCGTGTGGCTGGGGGTCGTGTGGCTGGGGGTCGACAGAAGCAGCGACCAATTCACAGAGGCCATTAAAACCCATCAAAAGAGTTAGAACTGTCTCTTTTTAAAATTTTTTTCTTTTCTTTTTTGGCCACCCGGCAGCATATGGAGTTCCAGGGCCAGGGATTGAATCTGAGCTGCGGTTGTGACGTCGGCCTCAGTCACACCCACAGCTGCAGCAACACTGGATCCTTAACCCACTGGGCTGGGGATTGAACTTGAATTCCTGCCACTGCAGGGACACAATCTATCCTGTTGTGCCACAGAGGCAAATCCTAGAATTGTCTTCTAACTGCAGGGACACGCTATCTATCCGAGGTTGTCAAGCAGCAGAGTGATGGTGGATTTGCTTTTTATTAAAAAGAAAGGAAGCATAGTGTGATGGCCAGAAGATAGATTCTGGAGCCAGGGTGCCTGGGTTCAAATCACTGACCTGCCCATGTCTAGCTGCCTGACTGTGGGCAACCTCCCCAGGCCTCAGCTTAGCTTTAAAATGCAGAAACTGGGAGTTGCCTTCCTGGCTTAGCAGTTAAGGAACTCAACTAGGATCCATGAGGACGAGGGTTCCATCCCTGGCCTCGCTCAGTGGGTTAAGGATCCGGCCTTGCTGTGAGCTGTGGTGTAGGTCACAGATACGGCTTGAATCCCATGTTGTTGTGGCTGTGGTGCAGGCCGGCAGCTGCAGCACCAATTTGACCCATAGCCTGGGAAATTCCATATGCCATGGGTGCAGCTCTAAAAAAAATAAAGCAAAAAAAAAAAAATGCAGAAACTAACAGGACCTGTCTCAGAGTATTGTAAAGATTAAATTAGTTATTGTGTGAAAACACTTAATGCCTGGGATAGAACAGTGCTTATTAAGTAAGTGAATAAGTTAAGGAAGTGAGTAAACAAATAGAGGTTAATAGATGTCTTTAGTCATATTTATATTAAGATACAAAATATTGATATATCATATATTACTCATATTTACTTTAAGGTATAAATATATTTTAAAATAAAAGCAGAAATGCAATAGTACAAGTATGCTTTTCTTTTGGTGAGGTCCTTTTGCTTTCTTTTCTTTCTTTTTTTTTTTTTCTTTTTACGGCCACACCTGTAGTGAATGGAATTTCCTGGGCCAGGGGTTGAAATGGAGCTGCAGCTGCTGCCTATGCCACAGCCATGGCAACACCAGATCCAACCTATGCCACTGCTTGTAGCAACGCTGGATCCTTGACACACTGAGCCGCAACAGGAACACTTCTTTTTTTAATGGTTATGCTTGTGGCATAAGGCAGTTCTTAGCGCTGGGACTGAATCTGAACCACAGCTGTAATCTAGGCCACAGCTGCAGCAACACCAGATCCTTTTAACCCACTGGGAAGAGCCAGGGATCTAACCCTGGACCCTGAGGGACCCACAGATGGATTCTTTTTTTTTTTTTTTGTCTTTTTATGGCTGCAGCTGTGGCATCCGGAGGTTCCCAGGCTAGGGGTCGAATTGGAGCTATAGCTGCTGGCCTACACCACAGCCACAGCAACAAGGGATTCAAGCTGCATCCACAGCTTGCGGCAAAGCCAGATCCTTAACCCACTGAGTGAGGCCAGGGATTCAACCTGCATCCTCATGGATACTAGTCGGTTTCTTTAACCACTGAGCCCCAATGGGAACTCCCAGCAGACAGATTCTTAACCCACAGAGCCACAGCAGGAACTCCCCTTCTGCTTTCTTCCTGACCTCTTCTTCTTTCTCCTGGTCCACTCACAGTAGCAACTCCTCCTCCCTAAGGTAAAATCGTGTGAGCAATAGAGTGTTCCCTCCCATTCCATCCTAAACAGTGCCCACTGGGCTTACGCGTCCATATCTATCAACACAGCATGCTTTGCTCTCTGTCTTGCAAAAATTAAATCCTATCGTGTACATGTCGTTCTCAATTAATGCTACCTTGTGGAAATCCCTTCAAGAGAATTGGCGCCACTCTACTTCATCATTTTAATGGCTGTATCCTGGTCCACGGTGGCAGACACACTGTAATTCATTCCCCTGTTCCCTGACTGGTGGACAGTCCTTTGCCCGCAGGCTTTTGGCTGTTATGAATGGTGCTTCAGTAAGCATTACTGTTCAAATGTCCTTACCTTCGGATGCTTTCATCTCTATGAAAATAGAGTCGGGGGGTTCCCGTCGTGGCGCAGTGGTTAACGAATCCGACTAGGAACCATGAGGTCGCGGGTTCGATCCCTGGCCTTGCTCAGTGGGTTAACGATCCGGCGTTGCCATGAGCTGTGGTGTAGGTTGCAGACGCGGCTCGGATCCCGCATAGCTGTGGCTCTGGCGTAGGCCGGTGGCTACAGCTCCGATTCAACCCCTAGTGTGGGAACCTCCATATGCCGCGGGAGCGGCCCAAGAAATAGCAACAATAACAACAACAACAACAAAAAAAAAAAAAAAAAAAAAGACAAAAGTCAAAAATAGAGTCGGAGGAGCAGGATTGCTAGACTAGAAGACACCGTGGTATCTTTTAATAGATACACGTGACAGATGGCTTCTCTAAAAGACCTACCCTCTTTCCATTCCCTCTAGAAAGGTATATGCTTGCTCACTTACCTGCACCCTTGCCCAAAACAGACTACTTTTGTCAGCTTGGATGGGTCCAAATACAATTTTATATTTAGTAAAAATGGACCTCTATTGATGTATCATAAGTAGACAACTTGATGATTTCTGATATATGTTTACACCCAGTCACCAACACTGCCATCAAGATATAGAAAATTTCCATCACCACAGAGAATCTCTTCCAGCCAAACCTCACCCTCCATAAGCAACCACTGTTTTGATTTCTATCATCATAGATTCGTTTTGCCTGTGATTCAATTTCATATGAATAAATTCATGCAAAGTATACTTGTTGGGGTCTAGCTTCTTTTGCCGAACATGTTTCTGAGAGTCTTTCATGTGGCTGCGTGTACCAGTAGGTAATATTTCTATATTTCTATAAATATAAACGCAATTAGTACCACAAAATAGTCAGGTCTTATATGGTCAGATGAGTTTTGACGACTGTATACACCCACGTTACCATCATGCAAAACATTTTCGTAATCCCAGGTCTTCTCCTGGTGCTTTTTCGTCAATTCCAGCCCCACCGTGCTTCCTCCAAAGGCAGTCATTTATTACTGAAGCCTGTTTCAGAGCTTCACACAGAGGGAATCATAGCGTATTTACTCTTTTTTTTTTTTTTCTTTTTATGGCCACACCTGTGGAACACACAACAGGAACTCCTAAACTATCCTTAACAGGATAGTTGATTGGCAATGTGCCAATTTCTACTGGATAGCAAAGTGACTTGGTTATATCTATGTATGCATTTTTAAAATATTCTTCTCCATCAGGATCTACCTCAGGAGACTGGGTATCCTTCCCTGTGCTGCCCAGAAGGACCTCCTTGCCTAGCCATTCTGAACATAATTGTTTGTGTCTACTCACCCCAAATTTCCTGCCCATCCCACTCCCTCCCCCCCTCCCCCTTGGCAACCAGAAATGTGTTCACCACGTCTGTGAGTCTGTTTCTGTTCTGCAGATAGCTTCGTTTGTGCCATGTTTTAGAGTCCACATGACAAATCTCTGCTCTTAACGGGGCTGGGGTTAGAACCAGGATGATGCTGGGTCTCTGGATATCAACTCAGGCTCTGTGTTCCTTGAAAGGTTGAAATATTCCCTTTCCTAAGGGGGGGGGGCTTCTGAATGAAGGTGACCCTTCAAGGTCACCCCATATTGGGGTGAGGGAGTCAAGCCTTTGGTGCCCATGTCGATGAGTCATTGGATGTGCGTTGCCCTGAAGGGGACTTTTATATGTTTGCCAGAGCATTCCCAGCACATGTAGTAATTAGTCCTCTGTTCCTGAAGGGACATTTTCCTGGTGCATCACAGTGGTTGCCACAGAAATGCTCTTGGAAACTTTATCTGAAAGGGAGTAGAGGAAGGATGACGGGGCAGCAGGAGCAGTTGAACCGGGATGGGGTTGTAACAGAGGCCTCTGCCAAGCCCACAGGAAGCTCTGCAGCTGGCATGGGCCTTCAGAGATGTCCTGCACCGATGGCCTTTGTACCCTTGTTTCAACCAGCACTGGAGGCAGGCTGTCCTAAGAGAAAGGGTGTCATCTTGGGCTGAGGACACTATTCAAGGAAGGAATCAACTGTGAGCTGCCAACAGCTCAGCTGGGGAAATGAGTGCCTTTAGTCCTGAAGGAATATCTGGCTGGTGAGCCACAGTCTCCATAATAGGAGTCATTAGTGTGTTCATGATCATTTAGGCCACGGTGGACTCACTGGGAGAAGATGCAGAGAGAAAAATAAAAAGGACTGTACACCGAGCCCTAAGTCAAGCTACTAGAAGCTAGAGAGCACGAAAGAGAAGGAGGAAGGGCCGTCAGTTTGGTAGAAGAGAACCCAAGGGATGGACTGGGGGGGGTGCAAATAGGTGAAGGAGATTCAGAGGTACAAGCCCCCACTTATAAAGTAAATGAGCCACGGGGATGTGACACACAGCATAAGGGCTATGGTCAGTAATACCGTAATAACTTTGTATGGGTACAAGTGGATTTCCTAGGGTACGCAAATGTCAGGTCACTATTTGGTATGCCTGAAATTAACATAATATTGAACATCCACTCCAATTTAAATAAGAAGGGAAGGAAGGAAGGGAGAGAGAGGAAGAAAGGAAAGGAAGGAAATAAACAGAAAAAACCAGAGTCACTCGAATCAGGGAAGAAGGATGGATGGTCCACCAGGTGGAATGGTGCCGAGAGGCTGACGAGTATAAGACCCAGCACGCCTGTCGCCTTGTCCACGTGGATGTCCTTGTCAACTTTGACCAAAGCTCTTCTAGTGAAACCAGAGGCCAGATTAGAGGAGGATGAAGGATAAAATGAAATGCAGGGAGGAGAAACAGCATATTAACAAGACTTTTACATTTTACTGTAAAAGGAAACATAAAAATAGGCAAAGAGAGTAGCTGGAAGGAGATCATAGATCAAAAGAGGATTTTGCAGCTTTGAAGTTGGGGCTTACCTTTTAATTTGATGGTTACTACAGCATGTGTGCGTACTGGGGAAGAGATGGATGCTGCTGAGAAGAAATGGAGTCAGTGGCTAATGGGCAGTGGCGGGGGGGGGCCAGGGCAGAATTGGAGAGACGGGCCTTTGGTAAGAGCAGGACCAGGAGAAAAGAAGATGGGGGAAGATACGGGCAGAATTAATGATTTGATGGTAAACAATAAAGAAATTTTGAAGTTCCCATTGTGGCTCAGCAGTAACAAATCTGACTGGTATCCATGAGGATGCGGGTTCAATCTCTAGCTTCACTCAGTTGGTTAAGGACCCAGCGTTGCCGTGAGCTGCAGTGTAGGTCACAGGCATGGCTCGGATCCTGCATTGCTGTGGCTGTGGTGTAGGCTGGTAGCTGCATCTCCAGTTCAACCCCTAGCCTGAGAACTTCCATATGCCACGCATGCGGCCCTAGAAAGCAAGCAAAAAAAAAAAAAAAAAAAGGAAGAAAAAGAAAAAGAGAGAGAGGGAGAAATTCCCCCTACGTCTTTTATTTTCCCAGCGAAATAATTGCCTTGAGCAGATAAATAACCTGCTTGTATGTTGGGTTGAGCTGTTGAATAGGTAAATAACCTGCAGCTCTGTTCCCACCCTCAGCTGTAATGGCCCAGGCTCTGCTTCTCATCGTTACACAGGAAGAGAGAAACAAGGTGTGGCTTGCAGAGCTGGCAGCCACTGGTACATGTCATTTTGCTTCTCTGCCTTCTTTCTCTTTTCTTCCATTTACAGCCATCTGTGCCAACTCTCAGACTGGTAAACAGAGGGTGGGGCCAAAGGTCAAAAGGTGATAGATCTCAATCTGAACTCGTTGGCCTGATCAGCTGTGTTTCCTCATTATAATCAGGAAATCCTGGAGAGACCCAGCCAGCGAGAGCACATCTGGGGAGACAGAGAATGGGGGGGGGGGGGAGAAGAGGGAGTGGTCATGCAGCCAGGAAGGGAGGGGCTCATCTCTCCTGTTTGGGCTCAAAACTGGATCATTTCTTTAGTCTGTATCGTTGCAGACATTCATATAAATGTGTGCACATTCAATCTCTGACAGATTCTTTTCCCTCTGAGGCTCTGTTGTTTTTATAATCTCTTTCCTGACTAGAGAAGATTTCAGTGCATGTACAGATAAGGTCTGTTGATTTCCAGATACATACAAATGGTCCACATTCTATCTTGCCATGTTGCAAAGCATACACCTGTTAATGGTTAGCCAAAGAATTAAAAAAATGCAACTACAAAATGGGTTAAATGACATGGGAAAAGAGTCTGAATACATTGTTTTCGCCATAAATGCAGATTTTAAAAAAATGTAAGTCACTTCATAGATAGGTATGGAGGTAATAAACATATAATTATAATGGCTAATGGCTAGCATGTATTAAGTGATTATTATGATTCAGCTACAATGGTAGCTCTGGGTATTGAAAATAAGTGTGGAGTTCCCGTCGTGGCTCAATGGTTAACAAACATGACTAGTTTCCATGAGGACGTGTGTTCAATCCCTGGCCTCGCTCAGCGGGTTAAGGATCTAAGGATCTGGCATTGCCTTGAGCTGTGGTATAGGTTGCAGACGTGGCTCAGATCCCGAGTTGCTGTGGCTGTGGTGTAGGCCGGCAGTGACAGCTCTGATTCAACCCTTAGCCTGGGAACCTCCATATGTCGTGGGTGGGACCCTAAAATAGACAAAAGAAAAAAAATTTTTAACTTTTTTTTTAAACTTTTCTATTTTTAAATTTTATCAGTAGTTATTAATTTTTAAACTTTATCAGTAGTTCTATTTTTAAACTCTATCCATAGCTATTAATTCTTCTATGTGCATTTCTTCTGTCAATAAAACAAATAATGAAAGTTCACTTTACAGTCAATATCAGGTCCCTGGAAAACCGTGTCCTTTACATACAAATTTTGTGGTTCCTCCTCTCTCTGCTTTGCAACCCACACTTGCATCAAACATACGGTTTGGAGGTTCTTTCCTTTCTTCTGCTCTATTCTGACTTTTCTCTGCTCTTTGTAACGTATGCCATTGCTTTGGGGCTGAGTTTGGGATGCCCTGTAGAAGCTGAGTATCCCCTGGGCTCAGTAAACAGCTGGCAACCCATTTCATGAGCTAAGCATAACATCAGTTTCATCTAATTCCTGTTCCCCTCTCAAAAAAGCACTCTGTGATTTTTCAAAAGGCTTGCCTTCCCATTCCTTGGTGTTTGTGGCTTTGACCTCAGAATGTCTTAACTACTTCAGTGCCAGAAGCCAAGTGGTTCCGTTCTATGACAGCCAGCTTGCCACTGATCAGAAGGGGAGGGTTGAGTGCCCTCTGGATGGTCTCACGGCCACTCTAGCTCCGTTGCATCTCTTTCTGTACAGTGAGAAAGAAAACTTGGCCCCTTTTCTCACTTGATGTTGAGGCACGAGAAGAGAGATGGTGAAAGTGTGCTCAGAGGAATGAGTGATGTTTTTTGCATATGTCTGCCTTATTCCAATCAGGGAAAGTTACCCTGGCAACCAAACAACAGAGCTTTGGGGTTTTGGGGGTGTATATATATATATATATATATATATATATATATATATATATTTTTTTTTTTTTTTACCCTAGTTAAAACCCTCTGTTTTCTATAAATTTTGTTTCCTTTTATAGAGTTAGTCTGCTCCTAAATTTTGAAAACCGCACAATTCGGTTAAGCCTGTGACAAATGACAGGCATGTTGTTAAAACCGCCAGAAATCGTGCTTCTATTTCTCTCTCTTGGAGTTGAAATTTATCTGAATATTGACATCCCTCCATTGCTATTACATCTCCCTGTTTCCTTTGGAGATTACAACTGTCAAGGCCAGCAGCACATCCCCGAGGGTGACATTTTAAAGAGAGACCGTGTTCATGACCCCTGCCAGAAAAGAAAGGGTCAGAGAGCCACTAGGATCACATTTCCTGATTCGCCCAGGAGGCTCTCTGACCACCCTGTTGGTTGATCTTCCTAATATTATGCGTTTTTTGTCATATTTCCAAGGAGTATTTTCCTGAACTGATTATGCTTATTTGACTTCTAGGAAAAGGATAACCTTTTTATAAGTCTCAACTTTTCTTTTAGGAAGCCAGTCTTTGCCCCTTCAACCCCGTGAATAAGACCCTAATTTGAGTGAGGGAATGGGATGGACTGGGAATTGGGGGTTTAGAGATGCAAACTATTGCCTTTGGAATGGATAAGCAATGAGATCCTGCTATGAAGCTCTGGGAACTATATCTAGTCACTTATGACGGGACATGATAATGTGAGAAAAAAGAATGTATACATGTATGTGTGACCGGGTCACTTTGCTGTACAGTAGAACATTGGCAGAACACTGTAAACCAGCTATAAAGGAAAAAATAAAAATCATTTTAAAAATTAAAAAATAAAAAAGCACCAAAAAAAGATTTTTTTTTTTTTTTTTTTTTACTTTTCTAGGGCCGCACCAGTGGCATATGAAGATTCTCAGGTTAGGGGTCAAACCAGAGCTGTTGCTGCCGACCTACGCCAGAGCCACAGCAACTCAGGATCCGAGCCGCGTCTGTGACCTATATCACAGCTCAGAGCAACACCGGATCCCTAACCCACTGAGCAAGGCCAGGGATCGAACCCACAACCTCATGGTTCCTAGTCGGATTTGTTTCCACTGCGCCAGGATGGGACCTCCAAAAAGACCCTAATTTAATTCAAAGGAAAAAATAAATAAAAGCACAAAAAAACACCCTGCAAGGCTAACTTGACGCTGTTCATTTCCTCCCTTTTGTCTGATAAGATCCCTGTTTGTTTTTGATGACTGATTCCCCCGGGGTTATCCAGATCTGATCAGCCCTATCAGGCCATTAGTTTTCTTCAATTTCAACCCCGAAGCCCGTTTTCTGGCTGAGGATGGAACTGGGACTAGCAAAGGGGGCTTAATGGTAAAGCGGGGCCGCGGCCACAACCAGAAACATGACTCAGAAGGCACAGCCTCTTCCAAGTGGACTGGTGACCACTTCCCTGTGAAGATCAGCATATTTACTGCCTTTCCCCTCAACGTCCCCTCCACCCCCACCGGCAGTCTGGCAGGATGACATGGCACTGCTCCCAAAGGAAGTAAAGGGTACGGCCAAGGTGCCAGAAGCAGATCCCCCCTGGACATTCTGCTTCTCGGCTCAATTCTTAGCCAGGTCTTAAAGGTATAACCTTTAAAAATTGTGACTTACTGTACAATTACAGTTACACCTGTAACTTATATAATATTGTACCTCAGCTATGATTCCTTTTTTTTTTTTTTAAGGGCCATTCCTGCAACATATGGAAGTTCCCAGGCTAGAGGTTGCATCGGAGCTACAGTGGCTGGCCTACCCCACAGCCACAGCAACGTGGGATCCGAGCCGCATCCATGACCTACACCACAGCTTGCGGCAATGCCAGATCCTTCACCCACTGCATGGGGCCAGGGATGGAACCCACATCCTCATGGATCCTAGTCGTGTTCTTAACCCACTGAGCTACAATGGGCAGATGTAGGCACCACCACCTGTCACCTCAAGCTGGACACTGGGGTGACCCTAAATGCTTAAGAGTCATCTGTATATGTTGTTGTGCTGGGGACCCTTGGATTAAATGCCATGTACACAAATATAACAAACTCAGGTACAGATATTAGGGGATTCAACAATACTCCTGTTTATACAAATCATTTCTCTCTCTCTCTCTCTTTTTTTTTTTTTTTTTTTTTGGCCACACCTGAGCATGCAGAACTTCCCGGTCCAGGGGTTGAACATGTGTCACAGCAGTGACCAGAGCCACAGCAGTGACAATGCAGGATCCTTAATCTGCTGAGCCATGAGAGAACGCCTACAAGTCATTTCTTAAAATATAGCAATTAATAAATGCTACCCATTGAAGCTGGTCTTTGGGAACTTCTTATGCCCATCCACAAGCACAGTTATTTCTTCCAAGTGCCTCTGCTATCACTAGGAGTGTGGTTTCCTGAAAGGTCACAGCAGCTTGAGGACAAAGAAGGATGCATCTCGAAATAACAGAGAAACTTGAGGAACTAGCCTTGCCCTCCTCCAAGCCATAAAGGAATTACGCCCCTAGCCCCCTTCCTCTGGAAGAGGAACCTGTGCTGTTCTTTCTTTGTCCTGAGAAGGGGATCTCAGTTGGAATTCTCCCCATTTCCCTTAAGGACAAGCCAATCAAGGAAGCTGGAGGGGAAAAGGGAATGGCAGCAGGAGAGGAAAGAGAATAAACATGCTTTCGTTTTAGTTTTTACAGTCTTTTGAAAGCTCTCCTTCCCTAAAGCCTCCCACTTCCCTAATCCTTAAAATATCCGTCAACCATGCTGAATCATCCTTTCGATCAGATGCTAAAGTCAAGAGGATGCTGAAAAGTAACTCATGGCAAATAACTGTACATCTTTCGATAGAATTCATTCTCCTTCTCCTTCCCAAAGACACACGAACACACACACTCACTCCTTTTTTCTCCCTAGAGTCGATGCCCAATCAAGTTTTTTTTCTTTTTTTAATTTTTTCTTTCTTTCTTTCTTTTTTTAAATTGAGCCATCCATTATTTTAGCAGAATAAAAATTACATTGGCAGGGCTCCACACACCAGGTTTAAATGCTACAGTAGCACAACTGCAATTGGCGAGTGAGTTGACCATCCACAGAGTTGAAAGCAAACTTCAAAGACCCCTTCCTCTGATGGCCAGGATTTTAGATCTTAGGATTCCAGTGTATTTTATTTTCAGTAACTTAATAGGGCAGAGCATGTGGGTGAGGACATAAGAAACAAATCAAGAGAGTAAGAGGGAAAATATAAAAAAGGGAAGAAAATAAAGGTGGATGGTAAACGATGCGGTACATGCTATAAATGAGATATGAACACATCTCTATGAGAACACCGAGAAAGCAAATCTGCCAAGATGGGCAAGGCTTTAAAAATGCAGAGATGGGAGTTCCCGTTGTGATGCAGTGGTTAACGAATCCGACTAGGAACCATGAGGTTGCGGGTTCGATCCCTGGCCTCGCTCAGTGGGTTGAGGATCCAGCGTTGCTGTAAGCTGTGGTGTGGGTTGTAGATGTGGCTCGGATCCTGCGTTGCTGTGGCTCTGGCGTAGGCCGGTGGCTATGGCTCTGATTCGACCCCTAGCCTGGGAACCTCCACATGCCACAGGAGCGGCCCAAAGAAATAGCAAAAAGACGAAAATAAATAAATAAATAAAAATGCAGAGATGATTTGAAATCGGCCTTGAAGGTAGTTTGGGATAAAATGGAGAACAAGGGAAAGGGGGGGTTCTGTGGTCTCAAACAAAGGTGTTTTAACTGCTCTGAACCTCACTTTCTTTCTGTGGGCGCACCCTGAGGCTCCTTAGGGTTAAATGAGAGAGCCAAATAAAAAGCCCTTTCTCATCTCTACCAGGTTAAGGAAGGGTACTCAGATTACAGCTGCGATTAGCAGTACGTTGACGGATCAAGGTTCACAGACGTAGAAGGACAAAAGAGCAATATCTGGAAGAAAAGCTGGAGTGATGGGCTCTAGGTGTGCATAAACGGACTAGAGAAAGGGTGTGCGTTTCTGTGCGCATGTGTGCATGCGTGCGTGTGCACGCACATTCCTGGGTGCGAGTCCAGTGTGGGAAGCAACTAGAAAAAGCCAGCAGCAAGAGGAGGGTGAGGAAGAGAAGAGGCAGAGGAGGAGAAGGGTGACTTAAAAGTGTGTAGTCTGCCACCGACGCTGAATTGATAGACAGTGAGCCCCCTTCCCAAGGGCATCTGGGTAACAGGCCAGGCCCCTGAACCACAAAGCTAATGGACAGCGTTCTTTAAAGGTGACAGCCATGGTTCAGTGACAGGGGTACATTTTTACCTTTTTTAAGTGCGTTTCTCTCTTTGTCTTCCCTGAGAAAAAATCTTTGCACTCGTCTGCCTGCGGTAAGCCTGGGCCCAGAGGGAAGGTTTGAATTTATTGCAGGAGAACAAGACAAAGAGTAAAGTTCTGCTTCTGTCATTCAAAAAAAAAAAAAAAAAAAAAAAAGCGGGTTATGCAAGCCTCTTAAAAGGGATTTGCTGAACTCCTTTGCGAGGCCCTTCATAGTTTAACCACCACGCACAGAGGCTTCAGATCATAGATGTCTACCACAAAAAGGGGGAAAAAAGTAACCAATTTGCCACTAAGATTTTTTACTCGGGTGAATGAAGGTAGGAAGAAGCTATGATGGAAAGAAAGATCTGATGTTGTTAGTGTGGGAACTGTAGGAAGTGGGAACAGAGACAGAGACAGAAGAATGGATAAATGGAGGGTGTCCTCCTCTCCCTTCCCCAGCAGTTCTGAGCTTGGCTTGGAGAAGGGAAGGGAGCCAGGAAAGCGAGGTTAGTTACTTCCGAAGGCAGAGAGGGGGTCCCTATTGGAGAGACCCTTGGGATTCTATGAGGAGAGCCTGCCTGCAGACCCCCACAACCCCCACCACATGCCCGGGGGTCCAAGCCCTGCGGTGTGGCCCCATAAAGAGAGGACCCAGAGACCTCAAGCCCCTCTGCCTGTCACAGGCAGGCCAAACCCAGCCAGACTTCAAAGGCCCTCCAGCGGCAGGGGAAGCTGAAATGAGAGCAGGTCAGCCGGAGCCCACTTCGGACTTCGACCGGGCAGGCGGGAGCTCAACCACAAGTCACACCCCACCCGGTCGGCCACAAACGCCCACAGGGCCAGGGGCACCCAGTGGAAGGGACAGCAGCCTGGAGGCCCAGGGCAGGCGGGCAGCAGCGCCAGAGGACACAGCCCCTCCCGTCTCCTGAGGCTGCATAAGCCTCAGCCCTTCCCCTGCTCCAGACACGCTGCGGAGGAAGAGCCTGAGCCTTTGAGCCGGGGGAGCAGAAGAGTAGCCAAAATTTAATGGAACTACATGAAAAAAAATTTTTTTATTGACTTACAATGTTATTTCAGGCATACCACAAAGTTTGTATACTTTTTCAGTTTCTTTTCCAGGATAGGTTTTTATAAGATATCGAACATAGTTCCCTGTGATATTGGATATAGTTCCCTGTGCTATACAGTAGGTCCTTGTTGGTTATCTATTTTAAATATAGTATAAATAGACTTATACAGCAAGCGCTCTTATGGTTACCAAAGGGAAAAGCAGTGGGGAGAGAGGAGTGATCAATTAGGAGTTCAAGTTCATGTCCACGTTAATCCCAAACTCCTAATTTCTCCTTCCCCCTTGGGTAACCATAAGAGTGTCTTCTGCGTCTGTGAGTCTATTTCCATTTTGTAAATAAGTTTATTTGTATCATATTTTAGATTCCACACATACGTGATATCATATAACACTTATCTTTCTCTGTTTGACTTACTTCTCTTAGTATGATCATCTCTAGGTGAACAGGACTACTTTTTAAATTTTTTTTATTATTATTCAATGAATGTATCACATCTGTAGTTGTGAACAGGACTACCTTTTTTTTTTGTTTTTTTTTTTTGGTTGACTTTTTGCCTTTTCTTGGGCTGCTCCAGTGGCATATGGAGGTTCCCAGGCTAGGGGTTGAATCAGAGCTGTAGCGGCCAGCCTGCACCAGAGCCATAGCAACGCGGGATCTGAGCCGCGTCTGCAACCTACACCACAGCTCACAGCAATGCCAGATCCTTAACCCACTGAGCAAGGCCAGGGATCGAACCTGCAACCTCATGGTTCCTAATCAGGTTCGTTAACCACTGCACCACTCCCAGAGCAGGACTACTTTTTAAGCCAAGTGTTTAGTTCATGTTACTCCTCCCTCTGACCAGAAGGTAAGGGCTTGGGAAGGAGGCCAAAATAGTGCAGACCAAATCAAATGCGTGTTGGTTGAAGCTTTTGATTCCCTCATATGTTCTTCCTTTGGTTTCATGTCAAAAGGCCATCTAAGCACAAAATGTACTTAGTGACTGGTAAGACTTCCAAAGGAATGAATTCTTTGAAAGAACCGGGGGATTCCTCCCAAGTGGTCTGGCCTTAATGGGGAGGATCAAGTGACCGAGACGGAGGGAGAGAAGAAAGGGGACTCCCTGTGGGCAAAGATTTTGTCTACTTTGTTCTCCAGTGTGTTGGAAGTGCCTGGAAGCATAAGGGCTCCAGGAACCTGTTTCTTTAAATGAAGAAAGAAACGCACCTGCGCAGAGGACCCGGTCTTGTGCCAGATATTGTAAAACACGATCTCATTTAATTTTTGCAACAGCCTTTTGAAGTTGTTATTATCCACCCTCTTTGAAGCTAAAGGAGTTAAGTTGAATACCTTCTCCAGGGTCACACACCTGAGATGCGTGCGATGGGAACAGAGCTCAAACCCAGACCAAACTGATTACTCTGACTTCTCGATGTATTGCCCCCGTGGGAGGAAACCTGTGCATATAGAAGAAATGCCACTGCTAGCCAACCCCCCCAACTTCATATGACAGCGGAGGATCCCGAAGTTCTCTGCTGTGAAAAATGATGCTATCACGCTGCAAAAATGACCCCTCTGCTCCCAACACAACATGCATTGGGTCAGCGGCTATGTCTAAATGGAAAGGCTCTAGTCATCTGGCCAGAAAGGCATCACAAGAAAGTAGAAAAGGCTGTGTGGGAAACCAAAAGGCAATCCCAGAAAAAGAAAAGAAAAGAAAAAAGGAAAATCATAACAGCAGTCAGAACGTCAACGGAAACAAGCATTTTTTTTAACGTCAAAAGAATGCTTGAGCTTAGTGTGAGCAAAATCAACAACAAAATAGGCCAAATCGCGTGAAATAAGTCCTTTCTTGAGTTTCCAGTGACGTCACCAACCACAAAAGCTCCACCATGTTTTAAATTACAGCCTGGGGTTTACCCTCTGGTGGGTTGTTTGGTCTAACACCACATCTGTGCGAACATTTGCCACACCCTTTGGCTTTGATCTGAGATTCCCTTTAAATTCAACAGACATTCACATGGGTGCAGAAGCAAAATCATTGTCATTTCAAAGACTTGCATTCCGTTTATCCCAGTTATAAAAATTAGCAAGAGCCAAGGAGCTAAAGAATACCTGGCTGGATCTCATAGAAATAAAGCTTTAATGCATAAAAATGGAGATACAAACATCAACACAAATATTTCACTTTTGGTCAGGGGTCTTGCTAATAAGACAATGACTTCCAAATAGTACAAGGAAAAGAGAAATGATTAGGAGTCAGGAGCAGGTCACTTAACTCAAAAAATGGGCCGTTTGGACATGTGACTCTCTCAGGTCCCTTCCAACTCAATGGATCTGTAATTACGAGTCTGGGGTGCCAGAGGACGTTTTTCTGGCTTCTCTGTGTGATGGGAAAGCATGGCCCACCTTCTGGGGGGAAGTTAATTAACCTCTTTAGCTTAAGATTCTTCATCTTCAGGGGACAGGGAATGAAATACGGTTCATAGCAATTGGTGTGTCTAGCTAGTGGAAAAATGAGAGAGTCAGACTTACTCTCCCACTTTCTACAGCTTTTAATTCTAATTTTTTGCTATTTTAGGGCCCTGCCCACAGCATATGGAGGTTCCCAGGCTAGGGGTCGAATCAGAGCTACAGCTGCCGGCCTATACCACAGCAGCTTGGGATCCAAGCCGAGTCTGTGACCTATACCACAGCTCATGGCAATGCTGGATCCCTAACCCACTAAGCAAGGCCAGGGATTGAACCCACATCCTCGTGGACCTAGTTGGGTTCGTTAACCACTGATCCACGAAGGGAAATCCCATAGCTTTTAATTTTAAAGGGGAGTTTTGAAAGGGATGATGAAGCAAGAACAAACATTTGGGCAGTACTGAGGCACCCAGCGTGTATGGCTGCTTTTTCTCTTTGTGCTACTGCATTGGACACGGTGGCACCTTCTGGGAAGGTCGAAACGCTCATGTTTTGCTACCCATCATCACCACGCCATGGAAATCCAGGAGCTGGACACATCCCATTCCGCTATGTGGCCACCTCCAGGGATCACACACACCAACTAGCAGCCTCCCTAACCCAAAGTCCCAGAATGCCATTCAGCCTGTTCTCCTACCCCACCAAGGCCTGTCCCACTCAGGCCCCAGGAGACTTTGTCACCTTGGGACTGACTTAGCAACTATGGTGGCCGTTCGGCTCGGAGAGCTCAGTTATTCCTGTTTGAATCGGCCGGCAAAGAGGAGGCCCGAGGTCACTTAGGGCTACTATCATGTGACATTTGGCCTATAGAAGATTATTCTGAAGTTGAATCTGTTACCAGCATTTAAAAATCAGGAGATGACACACCATAATCCACAGTTTCCACTCCCGTTGGAACACCGAAGAATGGTGGGCTCCCATTCTCAGCTGGCAACAAAGAGCTGGAGGAGAGAGGGGTGTCTCCACTGCCACAGTCCTACCAGGCTCACTTCACTAAGTTCTCTGCCTGGTTATCAGAAGACTTGGAGAGCAATCACTGACTGGAAGATCTAAGTAGAGTGGGAGACATTCTGAGGGTCACTCAGCTGCCCGGAGGCAAATGCCTCTGGATTTAAGTGGCTGCTCTGGCATCTGATTACAAAGACACCTGTTCAAAGGAGCCCTGACAACCACAGGATGGATGGAAGTTGTCCCGCTCAGTGCTGGCGAAGAGGCTGGAGGTCCCAGCAGCACTGACAGGGAATGAGGGCCAAGCCAGATGCACTGTTTTAATATTGCCATTGCTGAGAGTTACTTTTGGGGCTCAGTGGTAATGAACCCGACTAGTATCCATGAGGACGTGGGTTCGATCTCTAGCCTCGCTCAGTGGGTTAAGGATCTGGCATTGCCATGAGCTGTGGTATAGGTCACGGATGCGGCAGGATCCCGAGTTGCTGTGGCTGTGGCATAGGCTATTGCAGCTCTGATTCAACCCCTAGCCTGGGAAATTCCATATGCTGCAGGTATGGCCCTAAAAAGCAAAAAAATAAAAATAAAAAAAATGTTTAAAAATTGCCATTGCTTTTCAACTGCTCCGCCATGCACAGTGTGCACAATGTCATTTTAGAAGATATCACATTAATTAACCAATAAACATATGGGTACATTTCTACAATATAAAGGTACAATATAAATATAAATATAAATTTATATATATATAATATATATAAATATAATATACTATAAATATAAAGGTGCAATATAAAGGTACAGCTTACTTAAAGAATTCAAACAGAGCATCCCTAAAATAAATGCTTTCTAGGAACTATAATTCTCTTCCTCAAAAATAAACCCAGTTCCTTGGAAAATACTGTAAATCACAGAGATCCTGATCTTAGCCGAGCTTAACAGGCAGATCCCTATTTTCCCAAAGCTCATATTTGGCTCATTTCCGTGGAATGACTTTTGTTTCTCTGTCACGCTGTTTCCAGTGTGTGATGGTCATCAGCCTGAAGGCTGGTCCTGGAATCAGGTCCTGCTTTTGGGACGAAGCTGGTTGCGCTTCAATTTGTATGTTCTTTATGTTCGTACATCCCATTAAAGAGATTATGCAGGGAGTTCCCATTGTGGCTCAGCAGTAACGAACTCAACTAGTAACCATGAGGATACAGGTTTGATCCCTGGCCTCACACAGTGGGTTAAGGATCCAGTGTTGCCATGAGCTGTGGTGTAGTTTGCAGACATGGCTCAGATCCCACGTGGCTGTGGCGTAGGCTGGCAACTGCAGCTCCAATTCGACCCCTAGGAATTTCTATATGCCTGGGAACTTCCATATGCCACAGGTACAGCCCTAAAAAGCAAAAAAAAAAAAAAAAAAAAAAAACCCACAAACAAAACAAAAAACCATAAAGAGCTTATGCTTTGTTATCCTTTTCTGGACCTTGGCAGAGCCTCTTCATTCTCTTCATTCTCTTCATTCTCTTCCAAGTTAAGTGAAAAGCACAACTCTGCCCTGGGCTGTTAAGGCTGCCTCGTGAAAGCCCTGGGTTGTGAATAGTGTTCATGGAAGAGATTATTCAAGCAGGCAGCCACAATCCCAGGAATATCCTGCCGCTTCAAAAATATGGGACGCAAAGCTCCACCTTCAATTTATACCCCTCCTTGAATTTACTGAAAAAAAGAATTCAGCAGGGGAAATGACGCTGCTGAATCAACTTGCTTTAGGCAGCACGTCACAGCCTATGAAGTAAGAGCTAATGTGTGGATTTCCTCTCAATTTCAGAAAATTCCTGGAGTGACACGTAAAGAATGTAGACAGTTTATAACGCAGAGAAACTATATTCATCCCTGAGGTCTCAGACTTGTTTTGAATGAAATACAAATTTCTCTTTTCCTCTTTTTCATTTAGAGAGATTTAAAGGCTCGTAGGGAGGGAGTTAAAGTGCTTTCAACAATCAGAAAATGTTCCGGATGCAAACTATTGCCTTTGGAATGGATAAGCCATGGGATCCTGCTGCATAGCACTGGGAACTATATCTGGTCACTTATGATGGAGCATGATAATATGAGAAAAAAGAATGTATGCATGTATGTGTGACTAGGTCACCTTGCTGTACAGTAGAAAACTGACCAAACACTGTATACCAGCTATAATGGAAAAAATAAAAATCATTATAAAATAAATAAATTAACTAAATTTAAAAAAAAGACAGTGTTCCGATTACTTATCTCCAGATGAACGTTTCCTGCCAGTCACCAGTCCATTCTTAACTGATAATGAGATGCAAAGTCTAAAGTGAACTTGCTGTGGTAACACAGGCACACAATTCGGTATGAGTCAAAAGTCTGCAAACCACCTAATAATATCACTCGTGGTGCCAGACTCAACCCTGACATGATGCAAGGCGGCTGTGGTGGCCTGAAAACTGTCCTCACCAGGGAAGGAATTAACATTCAATCACTTTGCGGTTTTTCAGTGAAACTCATCTCTTGTGTGCTTTTTTTCCCCTCCAAATTCTCCATAGGTTTATTCTATCCGTTAGGCAAAAGTTATATATAAATAATTGTTTAAGACTGGTCAAATCGTATAGCACTTCCAAAAAGCCACCTTTCTATAAATCAGGGAGGTCTATTTTAAAACACAAAGAAAAGTAATTGTCCATCCCTTACTTTAAAAGCTAAAAAAAGAAAAAAAAAAAAAATGGAGCTCCCGTTGTGACACAGCAGAAATGAATCTGACCAGTATCCATGAGGATGTGGGTTTGATACCTGGCCTCGCTCAGTGGGTCAGGGATCCAGCGTTTCCGAGAGCTGTGGTGTCATTTACAGATGGGGCTTGGAACTGGCGTTGCTGTGGCTGTGTGGCATAAGCCAGCTGCTGCAGCTTGGATTCGACCCCTAGCCCGGGAACTTCCATATGCCTGGGGTGCAGCCCTGAAAAGCAAAAACAAACAAACAAACAAACAAAAGTATTTCATGTTTCCAACGTTGAGCATTGTGTTGAATTAATATCTTGACTCAAATTTTTTCTTTAGGGAGGAATTAGTTACTTCGTTCTTTGTTTTGAGAAGACAAAGGAAAGACTGAACAATTTCTTTCCCCTCTAGTAGAAATCTGATGTGTATTTAGGCATCCAAAATCCCACACTGCCAGCAATTAGCTGCTATGTGTGTCAGGTATTAACACACTTCAAATTTATACTCTAGTGCTTTGATTAGTATTTAGCCTACGCTTTGGGAGAATATCCAACATTGGCCTTTTTACAAATCTAATACTAAGCCCAGATAAGTCTAGAAAGATACCAAATAAACAACTTCAGAAATCCAGATTTCCTTATCTTGCAGGCCACACATGCCCTGGCACGTCTCCTACCCTTAGAGTTAGTTGTCCTTTGGGGAAGGATAGTATAGTACAGGTTATCTCTTACCCTTTCTCTGGTAACAAGTTCAGGAACTAAACTGCTTATATTGACATTTCTAGACAGGGAGTGGAGAATGGAAATCTATTTGACACACATCACCTACAGATGTTGAAAGTACTTCCATCCATTTCAATTTTTGTTACTTAGGGCCACAATTCAAAATCACTGATTATGGGGGAAAAAAACCAAAACAACAATACTGTATAAGCATCATTTTTAAAAGAACTAATAAAATGACTATATGAGATAATGTCTATAAAACTGCTTTTCTTTTTTCCTTTTTTTTCTGCTTTTTAGGGCCACACCAGAGTTATATGGAAGTTTCCTACCTGGGGGTGGAATTGGAGCTACAAGCGGCCAGCCTACGCCACTGCAACTGGGATCCGAGCTGCATCTGCAAGCTACACCACAGTTCATGGCAATGCCAGATCCTTAACCCACTGAGCAAGGGCAGGGATCAAACCTGCATCCTCATGAATACTAGTTGGATTCATTTCTGATGTACCACAACGGGGATTCCAAAACTGCTTTTCAAACTATGTTGTTATAGGGGTCATTTTGTCCCTTTCAGCTTAGAGTCCTTATGGCTATGTCTTCTAAATTCCTTGTAATTTTGCAACTCCTACTATAGTGCTTATTAGAATATAATAATTCAGCTGGGGAAAGGGTTGACATAAAATATTCAGATAACTGAAGTGGAGGGTTTTCTATCTTGAGTAATCTAGGTAATTCTTTAATACACTGTGCACGTGTGAATGGGAATATGAAAATCCGTGTTTTTCAAAATGCTACCCTAACAAGCATCTAGACAAGGAAGAGAAACCAAGAACTATTTGCAGGTGGCCACTGAAGCTAGCTGAAGCAGAACAGCATGTGAGAACTAACCACTATTTCTGGTGCCTCAAAAATCTGCAGAAGTTTGGTGAGTGAAGAATCTCCAGGCATATGATAGTTAATGCCTTTTTAAGTGATTTAACGCAAGTCTTCTCTTATTTTAGAACATAACTTTGCTGGTAACTGAAATTTGTTTTTCCCTGAAGTGTCTAGACAGACGCAAGAGAAACCCTGAAATTAGAAAGAAATATACTTTCCTTTGCACCGAAAAAAAAAAAAAAAAAAAAAAAGAAAGAAAAAGAAACCACTACTCTTCCCACCAGTAGACCTTTGAGGGGGTAGTTCTGGTCGTGGTGAGGAGGCACCTCAGTTATTGGTGTTCTCTGGGGTCCTCCTCGTAAAAATGGCCCACGAATGGGAGAGGATGAGCTCGGGTTTGGTACGATGTAAGGCTGTCATGCAGGATCTTTGGGCTGCTTGAGAGCAAACCCCAGATCCCTGGCATATGTAGTCACTGAAACCAACTGCATACAAAAGCCCACCTAGGCATCTTTCTCGGGTCCTCTAGAGGATTTAGGATTGCTCACCATTGGATGAGTTCACTCACGGTATTGATAATTACGGTATGTGCCATGTTTCCTCTTGAGTTGGGTGTTTTTGTCTCCTTTCTTTTGCATCCAGTTTAAAATAAGGACACCACCTTAGATTTATTCAAATGCAGGCTTCATTTGCCCATTTTCACCCAAGTGGCTCCACCCAACAGAGTTCACAGCAGTGCTCTAGAGAGAAAAGCACAAACTGAAGTGAGATAGAAACTAAAAATAATGTTGAATGCTCTGATTTTTTGCATGGGGCTTAGAACGGCTTGAAAAATTAAATACACGGAATGAAATGTACAACCTGATGAATACAATTAGCACTGTTACATGTTAGATATGAAAGTTGTTAAGAGAGTAAATCCTAAGAGTTTTCATCACAAAAAAAGTTTTTTCCTATATCTTTAATTTTTTTGTCTAGGAGAGATGATGACTATTCACCAAACCTATTGTGATAATCATTTCACGATGTATGTAAGTCAAAGCACTGTGCTATCCATCTTAAATTCATATGGTGCTGTACATCTATTTCACTGAAATAAAACCAGAAAAAAAAATTGAATACAAATATTGATATTTACAACAGTGTCCAATAACATAAAGGACTTCTCCCCGTTTCCTTAAATCTAAAAGTTAACTCCCCGTTATTTAACAAATTATGTAGAGATATTGGTGGAATAAAAGCAAAGATTAATTGTTGCCAACATTGGTCATATGTGTTAAATGAAATGTTTTTACACAGCTTGAGAACTCAATATAGTCAGGAATGTGTACAGCATTGGACAAACTCTTGGAAAGAAGAACTGTTTCTTGTATCAAGCTTCCAGGACCCCAAAGCAAAGGAGCCACTGCAAAGCGAAGGAACCACTGCAGCACTAGAGCTGGAGAAGCTCTATGAAGGCAGGCTCCTTGTGTATTATTTGTCTGGTACCCATGGCACACAGCCTAAGGCAAGCCTTCTTGTTGAATGGATGGGTGCATGGGTGGGTGCACCCATCGAGAAGGGTGGGAGCAGGAAGCCTGAGCCACACCAGGGCTTCCTTTAGGGCTGTGCTTTCTGTCCTGGTTTCAACATAGCAGCAGAACAGTGGAGCCATAAATGGATGAGAGTTCTAGGGAAGTAGATAAGCAAGTCACTACTAGCCAACACCCTAAAAAAATTAGAAAGAGAATGTTGCTAACAACCTAGAAAGTTCCTTCAAGTTCCTTTTCAGGTTATCCTCCTCCCCCAGGCAATCACTGTTCTGATGATTTCTATCTGCTTTGACTGTCACATAAATGGGACCACGACGTCTGTTCTCCTTTGCGGCTGGCTTCGTTTGCTCAAAGTCATAGTTTTGAGATTTACACAAATTGTTCCAAGTTATCAGGAGTTGTTCCGTTGTTTTTGTTTTTTTTTTTTTTGTCTTTTTGCTATTTCCTTGGGCTGCTCCTGCGGCATATGGAGGTTCCCAGGCTAGGGGTCGAATCAGAGCTGTAGCCACTGGCCTACGCCAGAGCCACAGCAACTCGGGATCCGAGCCGCGTCTGCAACCTACACCACAGCTCACGGCAACGCCGGATCGTCAACCCACTGAGCAAGGGCAGGGACCGAACCCGCAACCTCATGGTTCCTAGTTGGATTCATTAACCACTGCACCACGACGGGAACTCCTGTTCCGTTTTTAACTGCAGAATAATATTGAGTACTATGAATTTACCCACCACGTGTTTACCCATTATTAATTAACACAGAAGCTGATTGGGCACATGATGGTGCTTCGGTAAAACCAATGTAGCAATTCTCGTTCATTCAATCTACAGTTTATTCTTGGCTTTTGCGAAATGAGTAGTCCCAGAACTAAATCTGATTTTTAATCCTTCAGTCCTCAAAGGGATGAAAATGAGAGCATGGGAAAAAAACAATAAAAAAAAAAAAACAGGAATCACTTGAGAGTCTGAAAAATCCAAGCAGAAAGCAGGAGGAGTAAGAGATAGGGGGTCTTAGGGGAAATATCTTCAACATGAACCAAATTTGCTCTAGGTCCTGGCTCTTGTCAAGGATTATGAAAAGACTGAATTAAATGCAGGTCGAGTCCGCCCTTAGTGTTATCTTCCTCTTATCTTTCCTAGCTTTTGACCACTAGTTAAAAATTCTTTTTTCTTTATAGACAACCTGAAGACTTTCAGCAATTCAGGAGAGCCTTGCTTGGTTGGGTAGTTTGTAATTTCAGTTAGAATGGCAGTGAAGGCAACGGTGTGTATGAAAAAGCAGTTTGAGTCCCTTTCCTTCTGATTAAACTCACATCAAAAGAGCAGGAAGGAAGGTTGGAGGAAATTATGCAATTTATTATTTCTCATCATCAAGAACTTACTGTGTCCACAGGGAAAGAATAATACGTCCTATAAAGGGTTTCTTTTGGGGTTTTTTTTTTTTGTGTGTGTGTGTGTGTATCTTTTTGTCTTTTTCTAGGGCCGCACTTTCGGCACATGAAGGTTCCCAGGCTAGGGGTCCAATCAGAGCTACAGCTGCCAGCCGACCCTAGAGCCACAGCAACGCAGGATCCAAGATGCATCTGCAACCTACACCACAGATCAAGGCAACGCCAGATCCTCAACCCACTGAGCAAGGCCAGGGATCGAACCTGAAACCCCAAGGTTCTTTCTTGGATTCGTTAACCACTGAGCCACGATGGGAACTCCTCTTTTGGTTATTTATGATTCCTCCCTCAAGGTGTTTAAAACTTCTTTTGAGAAAAATAGGCGAATTCCTAATTCTTTAGAAAAAAAATAAGATCAATCTAATTTGATCTAATTCATGAGGTGTCTACAGAAAACAACATCATCCCAGCTGAGTATGGAGAAAGCGATGTTTAAAAAGAAGAAGAAGAACTAAGCATTGTATTGGGATGAAAGAAACTCACTGCAAATATTATGGCTAAATAATGGTTCCTAATTCAAGATTAATTTTTAAGCAAGTGACAATTTACAAGATCAATTCTTTAATATCTTTGTAGGTAGGATATTTTTTCTTTCTTTTCTTTTCTTTTTTTGGCCATACCCATGGCATGCAGAAGTTCCTGAGCCAAGGATCGAACCTGAGCCACAGCAGTGACAACACTGAGTCTTTAACTGCTAGGCCACCAGGGAACTCCTATTTTCCATTTAAAAAATTTTTATTGAATTATAGTCAATTTACATAAAATACTTTTTTCGATGTGTCACTCAAGTATTATTCCTTGCTTCTTAGTTGAAAATGGGGTGCTAAGATTGAGAATTATTTGAATTTCAAGTCCTTACTTTGTAGGATTTTCCCAACAGGGTCCTCTTTCTGAAGGTGCTATCTCAGAGTAGTAGCAGTTGCTAATAAAACCTGACAAGTCTCAGCGGTGTATTGAATGGAGGCATGAAGAGTCAAAATAATGCAAAAGCTACAATCTAGGTTAAAAGTTCCAGGAGTTCCTGCTGTGGTGCAGCCAGTTAAGAATCCAGTGTGGTCTCTGCAGTGGCTCAGGTTGCTGCTAAGGCATGAGTTTGATCCCCTACCCGGTGCAGTGGGTTAAGGGTATGGCATTGCTGCAGCTGGGGCATCAGTCGCACCCATGGCTCGGATTCCATCCCTGGCTCGGGAACTTCCATATGCCTCCCATGTGGCCAAAAAAAAAAAAAAAAAAAAAAAGCCTTCTACAAGAGTGCTGCATTGCATTAGGCATATTTTTAACATAGGCCATGTTCAGAAGAGAAATTAATCCAGTTGAAAATAAGAAACATTAAAATCTTTACAATAAGACTTTTTACACTGGGAAAAAATGAAGATGCCATAAATCACAACTGTAACGCTGACATTACTAAACTAGTATATAGTATCTAATAAATGCTATTCCTATACAATTTTGAATTTATAATATCACTAAGTCAACTTTTATTAAAGAAATAATTTTTCAACTTATTATGAGACTAAAAAGGAAGAATGAGCATCACCTTATATAAGATTTTTATTTGAGTATTCTATAAAATTATAATCACATTTAATATTGTTGGGAAGAAAGTATCACTCGATGTCATTTGGTAATTTTCCTGAATGTTTATGAGCCAGGAGTATTCTTTACAAGAATATGTAAAGCATTGCTCCAGTTGTCTGTTTTACTCCTCTTTAAAAATTCTACATATGTTTCTAAATCAAAGCTTTATGGAATTTATTTTAGTATAAACATACAGGTACTGAGGTTTTTTGGTTTTTGTTTTTCATCCTGAATTCTGAAAATCCACTGAATTAAAATCAGATATTCATCTTGGGATTCCGCCAAGGATTTCCTCATCTTAGCCATTGCTCTTGGCCAGAACTAGAGTTCTGGCCCACATCTACCCAGGAAAACCACAGTCCATGACTGTCCGATCTGGGGGGAATGAAATGCACGGTCTGGAATTTTCAGGGAGAAATTACGTTCAATCGCTGGATAACGTGCTCACAGGTGGGCAAGCGAGGCTGTCCTCCTGGTCACTAAGGAGCTCTCCAGCCCCCACAAGGTCAGTTGCCCTACCTCTTCTTCCCCAGGGCCCGTGAGTCACCACTTTGCTTATAAAGATAAGTCCAAGGGTACAGCCACTTTATCTTCCATAGGAACACAAAATGAACACCCTTTTCCATTATGCTCGATTCTGTAATGAAAGCACTAGGAAGTGAGTGTAACATGGGCTCATTCCTTCCGCCTCAGCAGACAGATGGATAGAGACATTCCAGTTGGTTTCCAGTCTTTTGTCTTTGGAGCATTTTTGGCATTTCCTTCAGGAAACTGGGGGTTGTGACCTAAGGTTTCCTGAGTGAGCGTGCTTCTGTTTCCCACAGTTAACCTTACCCAGAAATGGCATCTACTGTATTAGGTGAGGTTTATCTTCATGTCCCAACTGTGTCCTGTGCCTATTCAATGACACTTGAAAGCTCAAATTCTGAAAGTTAACAATAGCCCTGGAGACCCAAACACACCAAAATACTTTGATTTTGTCCCGAATGAAAATGCCCATGATATCAAAAGCAGAATTAACTGTTACATCAATTCTGTGCTGCTTGCAAAGTGTCCTTGCTCTGGTTTTACTGTTGGGGAAATTAACGACTAAAGATGGTAAAGCTATCTGAGACTCGGACTCAAAAATTTCCAGATAAAAAGCATATGCTATTCAGCCTACGCTCTATAGCTTCTTACTTGATTGATATTGTATAGTTTTATATTGTTCGGCAGGTGGACTGGGAGAAGCCAAGACAATGTCCTAAAAAAAAATTAAGTAATTTAATATAATCTCCCATAGCCACATCTCCTCTTATCTTGTATATTGTTGGAAAGGCAAGAATGTCACCATCTGTGGATGGGTGTGAATTGATCATTGACTGTCATAATTTAACTTAGATTTACAACCACCCTGTTGGATATTATTTCTTCTAAAACTCATGTTTTCAGATAGAATCATTCTACTTAATTTAGCTTGGCTTGAATGTCATTTAAAACCCAATTACATTCACTTGTCAATGTGGTGTTTAGAACTCCTCGGTGTTAACTCATTGAAGTTTCTCTTCCTGAAAAAGACAGAGTGGTTTCTAAACAAACCACATTTTTTTTCACTCCCTAGTTTACCAAGGTAAAATCATTTAAAGGATAACAGAAATTTGCCCTTATCTTTGATTCTAAAGAGCCACACAGTCAAATAGAATGTCTTAATAACCATGGTTTAAAAATGCTCTTTACAAAGGATTTTTTTTAAAAAAATCAGTTTATTAATGTTTAAAAGTTGATAAAGCTATGTGCAAAACGATCCATATTGTCAGAAACCTATTAAATACTATTTCTTTTTTTAAAAAAAGACATTTCTTGGTTTAATTGCACTGGAAACCATACTAAAGAGACGCCAATATATTTTTATTCTTCGTGACATTTATACACATCTTCAATTAACTCTTTAACGAACAGCTGCACTGAAAAACGTCTCATGTTCCCTATCAGTTAAAGTAATGCTTTAAGGGCACAAGAGGGTGGTATTTTCTGAAGAAATACACATTCAATGGTGTTAACGCAGGTTAGGAAAGTCCAATAAAATGCTGAAACAAATACATTCAAAAATTATAAAAAGAACTTTTAACACAACCAAAAAATTCCTGTTGGTTGAAATGATTCACACAACACTCTGAAAGAAACATCAACAAAAGTGCCAAAGACATGTTGTATTTGTTACACAAATTCCTTAAGAAATCTCTCTTGGTTTACAGTCACCCTCCAGTCCATTTACCCCCTATTTTGCTTTTTTTGTTTCTGCTATGACACTAAGGATCCTGGCTGATGTCATTTAAACAAACTGAACTTCTTTATGCAGATTTCAGCCTGGCGGATATGATACTGTAACACGTTTCACTGCAAAGTTTTTTTTTTTTCTTTTTTTTTTTTTCCTAAGAAAGTGACAACAACCAGATTCAAGAAAAAAAGAATGCATCCAGCTTACGTGGACGCTTTGGCCCCGGCAGGTGACATCGTTTCACCTCTCCAAACCATCGCCACCAGCGTCTCCTTGCTGGGCACAGCCCACCTGCTACACAAGATCAAGAATGGACCATGCCACGCCCCCAGCTGGGAATCCCAGGTAGTTAACATATAAAGTAAAGAGATGCTGAGGATGGGTGTGAAGGGGGAAGGAGGGTTGGATCTGTAGAGCAACCTAGCAAAGCAGAAGTGCACACGCTCACCTGGGTTGGCAACTAAACTGAGAGAAAACAACTCCTCAAAGCTCCAGACAGAGACGCTTTCACACAGGGTCCTCAGTCTTTGAGGAGGGGCCAGATGAACTCCTCCGGAGCTTGATAATGCTAGACCTTTGGCTCAGTGCAAAATCAAAGCCCCAGGAGAGGGGGTGGGGGCGGAAATAGACTCCAGGCGAGGACCTGATCTCCACCCTTCCCAGTGCATTGTTCACAGGAACCAAGTCTACCCACCAACGTCAGGCACCACCAGGCTGTTCTTGCCCCCCTGCCTCCCTCCCTCTGGCTCCTGGCAGCTCCTTCCTGGCAGCCACAGGAGGCACAGAGATTTTTTTTTTTTTTTCTTTTCCAAACACTTGGGTGGTTGGCGACCAACGCAAGAACACTCCACACGGGTTGGCAGGTTTCACTTTTAGGAAGAAGAGTTGACGTTTCCAGAAGACATAATGGTCTCTGGGTTGTCCCCATCGTCCTTCTGCGGGTGGGAGGAGTTATCTGACTTACTGCGGCTGAACTCCATGCCAGCGATGATGGGTCGCGTGAATTTGCCGGCGGAGTCTCCACTGGGACACTTGCAGCAGGACATGATCCTGACGAAGGCCCGGCGCATCTCCTTGTTGGACAAAGTGTAAATGATGGGGTTGGTGCCCGAGTTGAGCACAGCCAACACCAGGAAGTACTCCGTTCGGAAGAGGATGTCACAGGTCTTCACCTTGCAGCCCACGTCCAGCAGGAGCAGGATGAAGAGCGGCGCCCAGCAGGCGATGAAGACGCCCAGCACAATAATCACCGTCTTGAGCAGCGCCAGGGACTTCTCGGAGCTGCGGCTGGCCTTGGAAATGTTCTTGCGGAAGGTCAGACGGCGGCTCCGAGTCCTGACCAAGGAGTAGATCCTGCAATACAGGATGACGATGGCGAGCAGGAGCAGAGTAAAGACCGTGGTGCAGAAGAGGATATAGTGCTTGTGGTAGAGCGGTAGCACGGTGGAGCAGCTGGGCAGCGTGCTGATGCAGTTCCAGCCCATGATGGGCAAGCCCCCCAGGATGAGAGAGATGACCCAACAGGCGCTGATGAGCAGAAAGGAGCGGAACCGGTTGCTCCCGTTGTGGAGTTTCATCTTCAGCATGGTGATGTAGCGCTCGATGGCGATGGCGAGGAGGCTGAACACCGAGGCCGACAGGGCCACAAACATACTCCCTTCCCGCAGAAACCACTGGGCGGGAGTTAGCTTGTAGGTGGTGGCTCCAGACAAGAGCAGGTTGGCTATGTAAGCCACCCCTGCCAACAGGTCTGAGAGAGCCAGGTTGCCAATAAAATAGTACATGGGGCGGTGGAACTTCTTGGTTTTCCAAATGGTCAGCAAAACAAAGATATTCTCTAGGATGATAAAGCAGCAGATGAGAATGAACACCACGGAGAGCAGTTTAATGCCATTTTCCTTGTCTGCGCTGACATTCAGCTTTCCCGTGTAGTTGTAATGCCGGACGATGATATCGTAGTTGACATAGTCGGAGACAGAGCTGCGGAGGGCCTTGACCAGCGGGATGCTGGTGGACCCCATGATGCGCGCTGTCCCCAGGAACCCGGGGTGGCGCTTCTCCAGACGAACGCTAGAGGGCGGGGCGGGGTGAGCCTTCCCTTGCAGCCGGGGGTGGCTCGGGGAGAACGATCCAGGCTTTGTGTGTAGCTTTTCCTTGGCTGGAGAGGGCCTCGGAAACTGCAGCCTTAAACAAATCACAAAGAGGAGTCAGGGAAAAAGCTACAGCACACTGGCGTAATTCATTCTAGTGGAGGCATTTCTCCAGTTTTCTTGTTGTTGATTTGTTATAAGGAAACTTGGGGAGAGCACAGGGAGAGGGAGTCAAAAAAAAAAAAAAAAAAAAAAAAGTCCAATTCTCATTCCTTGAAAAAAAAGAAGAAGAAGATACGAGAGGGAGAAAAAAATTTTTACCCATACTCAAAACTCCGACTGCAAAGAATAACAACTCTTCCTCTGCTCACATTCACTCAAATGGAAATGGGAAAACTGGAGAAGCGAGCTCCGTTTAACTCCCCTCCTACCCCCTCAATCCTACGGCCCCACGCTGCTCCCACTCCCACCAGGTTTCCAGCTGAAAGATTCTCTGAAGCATTCACTTGTTCAGCAGCAGACTCACCACCAGCTTCTAGTCGCCCCTTCCAAGAGACCCAACCACCAGTGTGAGGGCGGAGACGCACACCTCTGCCCTCCACCACCACCCAGCTAAAACCAGCTTCTAATTGCCATGCAAGAAAGTAGACTTGCACGAAAATCCTTTGAGAGCGTAAGTCACTTTTTGGTCTCTATTAATAACTCTCTACGAGCAGGTGTGCTTAGGGTCCGAAGGCGCAGCATGGTGTGGGCAGCCAAGCCCGCCCTGGCCTTTGCGATAAACAGGAAAGCTTAGCGCCTCCGTGAAGCAACTGCCTTTCTTTCCACTTTTTTTTTTTCTTTCTTTTTTTTTTTTCTTGCAAGCCAGTGCAAGAAAATATAAAGGTGCAAATAATTCACAAGATATTGCAATAAATCCCAGAAGTTTCGTAGATTCATTGATTGCAAAAGGAGTATTTTTAGTTACTGTGGGTTTAGCCAAAACACACACAGAGAAAGAGAAGTTAAACTACCAATGATAACAATACATGCCACTACATTCCAAATTCCTAGTGCAAAATTACTCTCCAGAAACTCACACAAACAGACGCCTGGCGGTGCATTGCTAAGCTAGCGCGGGCAATTTTATTTACAGCCCTCCCCTCAACACGTTGCCTCCTCTCATAGAACTAGAAAGTGCGGAGGGAATGAAGCACGACACTGATTAGAAGTCTGCCCGCACGTTGTTTAAATGCTTCCAGGTAAAGTAGCAAATGCGATAAACGTGGAGTAATCGAGGTGAGAGCAGTCGCAGCAATTCCTGGCACAGCAGAGGCTGCTGGAGCCCAGAAGCCCGGCGTTTCCCACACCTAATTCCACACCCTGCTCATTCTCAGGGCAAGTTTATGCCCTTACCCCTCCTGCCATATTCTTTGTCTATAGGATTTCCCAAAATACGAGCCTTTCCTCCCTCTCCTCCAGCCCGCCGCAGCTTCCGCTCTCCCCTAACCCCAGACGGCTCCGCCACGGGGACTTGACCCTTTTCCAAACTTTTAGAGGCACAAGTGCTCCAAAAACAATCCGATCGGAGTTGGGTTCCTTCCTTAGTATTCCAGAGATGCCTGTTTTCAGCATCCAAAGACGAATGTTTTAAAAGTGTTTGTTTTACTTCGTTCCGGTTTAAAAATTTGTTTCAGCCTCGGGAGACGTCCGGCCGCGATGCTTCCCGGTGCGCCCGGGTCGGCGCCGGCCCCGCGCGCACTCCCTACCTGGCTCAGGCGGGACGAAGCTGCGTTCGCGGAGCTTCGGGTCTGGACTGCGCGCTCGGCATCTTGCAGCTGCTGCCCGGGACTGACTGCGCTGCGCTCTCAACTTACTCCCTCCTCAGCCGCACACTCCAATGGCCAGCGCGGCCAGCTGAAGTCGCCGAGCGCCCCGCAGAGGCCGAGTGGCTTCTTTAGGAAGGGACCGGGAGGCGGTGAGTGCCTCAAGCCCTCCCCCCCCCACGTCCTCCGCCCGCGACGGGTGGCCTCCGGATCTCTGCCGCTGAGACTACTGTCCAGGAAAGATCTAGAGCAGAAACACAGACACGCACAGTCAAAAAGAACCCCTCCTCCCCCACAAGCAGCTAAAAGAGGAAAAAAAGGGGGGCGGAGCCTCGTGCCCCCTGGACTCTAATGTATAAATCACGGTCCTCGCCCTGCTCGCCGCCACTCCCAGGCGGTGGGGACCGTTCTCCGAGCCTTAGAAAAGAGAAGAGGTGAAGAGCCTTTGGAAACTTTTCAGCAGAAAAGTCTTAGGGAACAGAGGCGTCTGTGGTGCCCCTCGCCGCTCCTCCCCCCCCCCCACCGCCCCCCGCAGCCCTGGGGGGACCCGAGTCGAGAAACTGTGGCAAGGCGTCCCCGGGGCCGCTTCGGGTGCAGACAGAGGAAAGTGGCGCCGCGTCCCCACCGCGTCCCGGCCGCGCTCTGGGGAGGAGAGGTAGGGGGACGCAAGCAGCCTAGAAGGGACAACGGCCCTGACGGGTTCCTGCACTTCTGCCCACCTCCACCCCTCACCCCTATGTCGCTACTGCCTGGAAACTTGCGGTCTGAGGGGCAGAAAGTGGCTTTCGCGGGGCGCAGAGGGAAATGGGCCAGCGCTGGGCGAGGTGTGAGGTGGGGGTTCCCCTCACTCAGCTGGGCGCAAAATCAGGCCCTGTGTCCCAGATTCTGGCCAGTGGGGAAGCCTTTGAGGAGGTGGGCAGCTGCTGCGGGCCGAGAGATTTCAACAGCCTGGGCAGCTCAGGGGTTTCCGAAGGGAAAGATGCTGCCAGGCCTAGACCAGCCTAGGCCTGCTGCCACCCAGCCCGGGGGGGGGGGGGTAGGCGCCCTTCTCTCCCCTTCTACCTGGGAGGGCCCCAAACCTCAGTGCCCACACTAGCTCACTCCCTTCTTTCTCTTGGATGCGACTTCAGAACAGAAGACTGAGGGGCGGCCTTGTCCTCTCTGCCTGGGTGATAAGCGCAGGCACCTCTGCCCTGCCCTCCTGCTGCAAGGACCGTTTCCGTCCAGTTCCCATCCAGTCTGCGGTCTCACCGGCTTCCCATGCTGGCAGATGTGAGCGCAAAACTCCGTCGGGTAGTTTCAATTGACACAGAACAGACACACCCTGTACCTGAATGACTCAGAAGGAGGCTGAAAGAATAAACAACTGGCTTCTGGGATCTTATGACTTTGTAAAGGGGAAAAAAAAAAAAAAAATCAAATGACAGTTAGTACACACTTGTCCCAAAAGACATCATCAACGGTCTTGCAGCCAGCACACACCCACCGCAAATTTGACAACAGTCTGTGCGGACCGTGTAGAAATTAAAATAACGGCCCTCTAGACTCTAGAAGCAACTCTGGGTCTGAGGCCGTATTTCACTTCAAAGGGAAGATATCCTGTCTACTCAGCACAACATGCTGGATGAAGCTGGCACCCTTCACCCCATCCATTAATTTAAAGGGAAAGGAACTAAAGTAAATTGCACAACCCAGACTGTATCAGACATGTGATAAACTATGGAATTCAACACGACTACTCTGTGAAGCAAGCATTGTTGGCCATTTTGTGGATGAAGGAAAATTCAGACAGTTTAAATCCACAGCTAGTGATTGGCTGAGCTAGGTTCCAAAATGTATGTGTGTACGAATTTACATATTTATTCATTTTGCATTTCAGGGCTGCACCCATGGCATATGGAAGTTCCCAGGCTAGGGGTCGAATTGGAGCTATAGCTGTCACAGAAACTCAGGACCCAGGTTTCAACTGCTACCTACACCGAAGCTCACAGCAACTTCAGATAGTTAACCCACTGAGCAAGGCCAGGGATCAAACTCACTGAGTCTTCATGAATACTAGTCAGTTACATAACCCACTGAGCCACAAGGGGAACTCCTGGTTCCAAAAATTAAATACTGCAAATGCCATGTCAAATGCCTTCAGTATACAGTTAGGGGGTTCTCTGTGATACAATGTCTTGACAATGGAAGTCTTTGTAAAACCATTTGTTTCCTGACTACGCAAGTGTTACACATATTCACATATTTAATCCTTACCATGTCCCTACAAGTTGGTACTGTGCATATTCTGATTTTACAAACGAGGAAACTGCATCCCAGACATATTAAGCAACTTGATTAGTGTGGGCTTTGACCATAGATGGGCTGCAGATTCTTAACCATTTCTCCCAACCACCACGATAAACCTCAACCATGTCAAAGAATTGTGTTGGTGGAAGTCAGTCCTTTTCTTGTGAATACTGGTGACAAGGACAAGATGCAATATTGATTCAGTATTTAGAGCTCAAATACTTTGCAGATGATGACTTAGCAAAATTCATCCTTAGCAGACAGCTATGAGATATAAAATGTAGATGACCACCCTGGCCAAACTAGAAAGAAGGCAACAACGTTCTTTACAGTAAAGGCTTCCTTGCCAGTTTCAAGCCTCTGGTTCCCACACATATCTCTTCCCATTACTCTCAGGAGAGTCCCCAAGAGTTGCATCCTTGAGCTATCTCTGGGCTGTGAGCCCAGCTCCCTTTCCACTCCTGCCTGGAAGGCAAGCTCAGTGTTCCTACCTTACCTCTGGGCTCACTGAGGTTACCATCTGATGCCCATCACATGGAGGTTGATCCATTCCAAATTCCTTCTCTCAAAGCAGCTTTGCTGTTCTTTATGCCTGCTTTTGTGCCTCTCTTTAAGGACTGCCAGTTAAAATACGGTGCAGTATTTGGGACATGTCCTGAAGCAATTGTGTTCTTAATGTGCAATCAGAGTTAACTGAGTGTGCTATATTTTTATTTTCTAAATCTGGCAACCCTACTCTCTTTCCTAAATGCTCCAGTCACTTTCCAACTCTCTGTCCTCCCTCAGTCCCCCTAGCCCTCTCTTCTTACTCACTTGTTCGTAGGAGAATAACTAGCCTCCTACTTCATGGAGAAAAGAGTCACACCACTTGTATGTTCCCATTTAATCACAATTTCACCCAACCTTACCTCCTTCTCACAGCTCTACTTCTTTTCTTGCCTTCATCGCCATGCTGCTCTCCCGAACTTGCTAAGACTTGGCTCAGTTATTCCTTCTCTCCCTTGTACTTTCAATTCTGGGACTCTGATGGGTCTTCAGCTTCAACCTGCCTTAATATTTATATGTTTCCCCTACCTCCAGCTCACTGTTTCCCCCCCCCCCCTACTGGGTTCCAGCACCTCTCTTCTCTTGTTTGCCAGCATCCAGACTGTGTAGCTTCAGGGCCAGACATAACTTGGATTCAGCCTTAATTCTGCCGGTTCCTAGCTGTGTGACTTTGAGCAAGTGTCTTTGACTGCCCAGATCCTCAGTTTCCTCATCCCTAAAAATGGTAGACTATTTCTTTCTGTCATTGGAAGGATTAAAGAGCTTCATATGCATGAAAAGGATACTCTAAATGCGTCACCCTCCTATCATCGCTATCTCTAACTCTATGATATTTGTCACTTTCATTATCTCCCTTTCCATCTTTCCAGTCACTTTCCTTTTTGATTATCAAATAAAAGTATTCTAGTAACATTAACGCATGCACATGATTTTTAAAAATCAAATAGGAATTTCCTTTGTGGCGCAGCAGAAATGAATCTGACTAGGAACCATGAGGTTGCGGGTTCGATCCCTGGCCTTGCTCAGTGGGTTAAGGATCCAGCGTTGCTGTGAGCTATGGTGTAGGTCACAGATGCAGCTCAGATCTGGTGTTGCTGTGTCCGTGGTGTAGGTCGGCAGTTGCAGCTCCGATTCGACCCCTGGCCTGGGAAACTCCATATGCTGCAGGAGGCAAAAAAAAAAAAAAAAAAAAAATCAAAATCAAAAAGCAGAAAGAATGGAAAGTAAGGTGCTAGAAGCAGGAAGCTTAGCAGGGTTGGGGAGTGGCATGGAACATGTGTTCTCTAGGAGACATGTCCTACTCAGTCCTCTTATTTTCAAATCAGCATTTTCCTGTCTCTTCAGAGATATGTGGAGCTTCCATTTGCTGACCCTATTTGAGGAGCTGAAGTGGGACCTTAACTTGCTTCTAGGACCCCCTGTTTCTGGCTCAGGTTTCAACTTTCTCTGGTCTGACAAGCCCTTTGCACACATTCATTTGTGTTCCCAAAAGTTATTGCTATTATCAGAGGCAAATTAACCTTGAAGCTCAGGTAGACTTCAGAGTCTCACATCCAAGTTCCTGGGAGGAGTCCTAGCAACGTGTCCACATGTATATACATATTAAAAGTAAGATGGTTTAACCCTAATGGCTGAGTTTGCTGTCTCTTTCCATTAGGGTATCTCCTCTATTTCATTTCCTTATGAGTTGGAGTGGTTTGGGAGTTGCTATAGGCATTCTGGGATCTGGCCAAGGAGAAGTTGACCTGCATTTAGGTTGAGTTTAGGATGTGAGTGGGATTCACCGTTACTTCCATATTATCACAGGCCATCCTAGTGTAGATGTGATTTTCAGGACTTCTTCTACTGCCTTCCATAGCTACTTATGCCACCAGCATATAAAATACAGAGATCAGTGTCACATGACTGAGCCAGAAGCTAAGCTGAGGCAGTTCTTCCAAAGATGTCATGTATACATTGTAATTGGAGCGTTTGATTTTCACTGACACCTGGTTAAAAGAAGTTCTCTTCTTTCCAGAGTGTATATGACAACTTAGTCTATATAATTATTAAACACATCATAGGAGTTCCCATCATGGAGCAGCAGAAACGAATCCAACTAGGAACCACGAGGTTGCAGGTTCAATCCCTGACCTCACTCAGTGGGTTAAGGATCCAGCGTTGCCGTGAGCTGTGGTGTAGGCCTGCAGCTACAGCTCTGATTAGACCCCTAGCCTGGGAACTTCCACACGCCGTCGGAGCGGCCCCGGAAAAGACCAGGAAAAAAAAAAAAGCAACAAAGCAAACAAAAAAACCCATGTCATAGATGGTTTCCCATTTCTGAAGGGATTCACACAAAAAAGATTGATCAAAATTGTGTAAACATCTGGCATTTGTAGGGTATAACTACTGCAATTTGGAAGTAGGTGTAGGATTTTTTCAATAAAATAGGTGAGAAATTACAGACCCCTCCTTAGGACACAAATAAAAGATATATTTTCATCTATACATTTATTTAAGTATTGAAATAAATTTTATATTAAAAATTAATAGAATATGAAAAAGTAAAAATGAGCAATTAAACCAATAGAAATTATGCTGATGCTGAGAAACAAGTTGTATCAAGATATTTTTCAGATCCAAACAAGAACATAATGCATTATTAAAAGTGTTTCATTTTGTTTTGGCTGTGCCTGCAATATGTGGAAGTTCCTGGGCCAGGGATCGAACCCGAGCCACAGCAGTGACAACTGCCAGATTCTTAACCCATTGAGCCACCAGGGTACTCTGGAAGATAAATGTTTTGAACAGAAGCATGAATGTGTTTTTGGATTGTTGATAATCCATAAAATGAAGAGAACTGAATCATAAGTACTAGAAAAAAATAAATTTCCTGCTGATTTGACACACAAAACAACTGACACAGACAAAGACACTATAAAGTTCAAGATATATCATTGTGACATGAAGACAGCAATTACAAATGGTTAATGATAATCTCAATTAAGTGCTTTTGCAATCAGTCAAGGCTCAAGAAAATTTGAAATGTTTTGAAATCCTACAGTTTATATATGAAAAAATGTTAGCTAACTTCCATAAATTTGGCAACAGTCCTAAAAGCTTACATGATGTTACCAAGAGTGAATTTGTAGCTGAAAGTGTTTTCTTTTTTTTTTTTTTTATAATTTTTTTTTAATTTTCCCACTGTACAGCAAGGGGATCAGGTTATCCTTACATGTATACATTACAACTACAGTTTTTCCCCCACCCTTTCTTCTGCTGCAACATGAGTATCTAGACAAAGTTCTCAATGCTATTCAGCAGGATCTCCTTGTAAATCTATTCTAAGTTGTGTCTGATAAGCCCAAGCTCCCGATCCCTCCCACTCCCTCCCCCTCCCAACAGGCAACCACAAGTCTCTTCTCCAAGTCCATGATTTTCTTTTCTGAGGAGATGTTCATTTGTGCTGGATATTAGATTCCAGTTATAAGTGATATCATACGGTATTTGTCTTTGTCTTTCTGGCTCATTTCACTCAGTATGAGATTCTCTAGTTCCATCCATGTTGCTGCAAATGGCATGATGTCATCCTTTTTTATGGCTGAGTAGTATTCCATTGTGTATATATACCACATCTTCCGAATCCAATCCTCTGTCGATGGACATTTGGATTGTTTCCATGTCCTGGCTATTGTGAATAGTGCTGCAATGAACATGCGGGTGCATGTGTCTCTTTTAAGTAGAGTTTTGTCCGGATAGATGCCCAAGAGTGGGATTGTGGGGTCATGTAGAAGTTCTATGTATAGATTTCTAAGGTATCTCCAAACTGTTCTCCATAGTGGCTGTACCAGTTTACATTCCCACCAACAGTGCAGGAGGGTTCCCTTTTCTCCACACCCCCTCCAGCACTTGTTATTTGTGGATTTATTAATGATGGCCATTCTGACTGGTGTGAGGTGATATCTCATGGTAGTTTTGATTTGCATTTCTGTTATAATCAGTGATGTTGAGCATTTTTTCATGTGTTTGTTGGCCATCTGTATATCTTCTTTGGAGAACTGTCTATTCAGGTCTTTTGCCCATTTTTCCATTGATTGATTGGCTTTTTTGCTGTTGGGTTGTATAAGTTGTTTATATATTCTAGAGATTAAGCCCTTGTCGGTTGCATCATTTGAAACTATTTTCTCCCATTCTGTAAGTTATCTTTTTGTTTTCTTTTTGGTTTCCTTTGCTGTGCAAAAGCTTTTCAGTTTGATGAGGTCCCACGGGTTTATTTTTGCTCTAATTTCTATTGCTTTGGGAGACTGACCTGAGAAAATATTCATGATGTTGATGTCAGAGAGTGTTTTGCCTATGTTTTCTTCTAGGAGTTTGATGGTGTCCTGTTGTATATTTAAGTCTGAAAGTGTTTTCTAAACCATCAATTTAAAAAAAAAAATTTGACCAGTATGGTACAGAGAAAACTGAATTCCCTTTCTATTGTAACAATATTTTAAAATTCTCTCCGATGTAGAGGAGATTGAAGGTAGGGTAGGCAAAGATGTGAGGGAAAAAGTATTACAAAATGTTTGACAATTAATAAAAATAGCTATTTTTATGATTTCATGTTTCTGTTAGCTTTTTTAAATTAGCAATTTGTCATAGTATAATTTTATTTTAATCAAGATGTAGACAATTTTTAAATGATGTAATTTCTATAAAGATTAATTTAAGAAATAATCCATGCCCTCATTCCTGTTCCCCCGGGGTCCCTCCATTTATTTCTTTCACTTTTCCTTTGTGGATTTGCTTCTGTACTTTCTAGTACTGTGCTAATGTTGATTTTGGGGTTTTTTTTCAACTTTCTAATTATGTGTTGACTTTATCCTTTGAATATTAGGGTTTAGTTCTCCCAAACACACTGCTCTCTCAACCTTCCCCCATTGTGTTCTGTCCTCCAAACATAGATCAAATATTAATTTTTATATTATTGTGATTCTGCAAATTTTATTCATAGTCTAGTCATGTACATGCTATGATGTATTGACTTTCATGTATACCTTTCTCCCTAAACTTAACTATTGTCATGTTCTTCATGTGCTGAGTTTCTTATATGATTACCATGAATTCACTTCTGCACACCCAGGGCACTCACGTGTGTGAGAAAATCCATCAGATTCCTGGGGCCATCACTCCTGAGTTGTCTGTTTGCTCTCGTCCCAGGTTTCCTCTCCTGGGTTATTATTCTGTACGTCTCTCTGTTTGAGGCTTCCATTCCTGGCTTTTTTTTTTTTTTTAATGCTTATTAGGGCTGCACCCGCAGCATATGGAGGCTTCCAGGCTAGGGATTGAATTAGAGCTGCAGCTGCCAGCCTACACCACAGCCACAGCAATGCCATATCCAAGCTTCATCTGTGACCTACACTATGGCTCATGGCAACACCGGATCCTTAACCCACTGAGTGAAGCCAGGGATAGAACCTGCATCCTCATGGATCCTAGTTAGTTTCGTTTCTGCTGCACCACGACGGGAACTCCTCCTTCATTCTTTACCCCTTTGTATTGATGGAGCACAACTTCCAGGACTTTCCTGGTTAAGGGTATATGGGGGATAAAATCCTTGAGAAGTCAAATACATAAAGATGCCTTTATCCTGTCTTAGCTCTTTAATTAGATCTTGGCTGAGTGTAAAATTCTAGACTGAAAGTTATTTTCCTTATTAATAGGCATCATTCCATTGTCTTCTGGCATCCAGTGTTGCTGTTAAGAATTGTGATACCATCCTCACTCCCTATCCTTTGTGTGCAAGCTGTCTTTTTTTTTTTTTTTTTTTTTTTTTTGGTCTTTTTGCCTTTTCCAGGGCTGTTCCCGTGGCATATGGAGGTTCCCAGGCTAGGGGTCGAATTGGAGCTGCAGCCACCGGCCTACACAAGAGCCACTGCAATGCAGGATCTGAGCCTCGTCTTTGACCTACACCACAGGTCACAGCAGTGCCTGATCATTAACCCACTGAGCAAGGGCAGGGATCGAACCCGCAACCTCATGGTTCCTAGTCGGATTCGTTAACCACTGCGCCACGACGGGAACTCCTGCAAGCTGTCTTTATTGCTTTTTCCCGTCCCACTCCACAGGGCCTTCTCACACTCCCCCAGTAAGGGTGGCGCTCCGCTGCCTCCAGCTGAACCTAATGGACCTTTGTAAGCAGAATGAGGTACAAATGATGCTGAGTGGTTCCCAAGCCTCGGTCATAAAAAGGGACATGGCTTCCTTCCAGTGCTTGCTCTTTCTTGCCATTAGCACTCATACCATGATGTTTACACTACAGGGAAAGAGATAAGAGGTAGAAATGACCTAGATGCCATTTGACCCGTTAAGATTTTATTTTTTTATTTTATTTTATTTTATTTTTTTGTCTTTTGTCTTTTTGTTGTTGTTGTTGTTGTTGCTATTTCTTGGGGCCGCTCCCGCGGCATATGGAGGTTCCCAGGCTAGGGGCTGAATCGGAGCTGTAGCCACTGGCCTACGCCAGAGCCACAGCAACGCGGGATCCGAGCCGCGTCTGCAACCTACACCACAGCTCCCGGCAACGCCGGATCGTTAACCCACTGAGCAAGGGCAGGGACCGAACCCGCAACCTCATGGTTCCTAGTCGGATTCGTTAACCACTGCGCCACGATGGGAACTCCACATTAAGATTTTAGAAGCATATAGGCGCACACACACACACACACACACACACACACACGACCATGGGAGCACCCTGTGCGTGAGCTGGGCTTGCTAACTGGTGGACATTGCTGCAAGATGATCTGGCCGATCCATTTCTTTTTTTTTTTTTTTTTTTGAATGAATTTTATTACCTTTTTAGTTGTACAACGCTCACCACAACCCAATTTTATAGCATTTCCATCCCAAATCCCCAGTGCATTCCCCCACCCCACCCCCAACCTGTCTCCTTTGGAAAGCCTAAGTTTCTCAAAGCCTGTGAGTCAGTATCTATTCTGCAAAGAAGTTCATTGTGTCCTTTTTTTTAGATTCCACATATATAAGTGATAGCATAAGATGTTGGTATCTCACTGTCTGATTAACTTCAATTAGCATGATAATTTCTAGGTCCATCCATGTTGCTGCAAAGGCTGGCCGAGCCATTTCAGTGGGGAGCCCCTGTCAGTAGCTTTAGGTTTTTTCTTCTGAGATAAACCTGTATCCAGAGAAAAAGTCATTCTCTCTCTTTCCCAGAATATATAAACTTGCAGGTTGCAGCATCCTGGGAGAACAGGGAGAGAATGGAGCTGGGTATCTCACCGTGCAGCACACAGACGTCCACTTAACCCTCCCGTTTTTACTGTAGTGTTCCAAGGCCAGTCATCCTATTCACCCTCTCTACCCACAGCTTCTGCCCCAGTGGCAAAGAGACAGTCACGCTGACTGCGCAGGGCTAGGAAAGCTCATGGTAGGGCAGGAGGAGAGGATGAGGAGAAATCTGACTTTCTTTTTTTTTTAAGTTTTTTTTTTTTCAGCTTCTTATTTTTTTTAAATTTTAATACAAGTGATACATTTATGTGTGTATGTATAATATACCATATAACCTAGGTAATATATATAGGTTTTTAACACACATGTAGGTTTTTAATTTTTTTATTATAGTTGATTATACACACATATATTGATGTGCCAGAGCCTACCTGCTTTTAAAGCAGACTTTCTGTTTTCTTTTTTTCTTTTTGGACTGTGCCCACGGCATGTGGATGTTTCCCGAGCCAGGGATTGAATCCACACCACAGCCGTGACTTGAGCCGCTGCAGTGACCATGCTGGATCCTTAATCTGCTGAGCCACCCGGGAACTCCCAGACTCTATGTTCTCATCTTGACTTTCAACCCCACTTTCGGAGATACCTAAAATCCCCAATTCTGGTCATCGCCGGGGTTTTGTAGAGCAACTCAGCTTGTTTGGGGGCTTCCCCGATGGCAGCTTTAGTTTTCAGTTTTCTTCATTGTATTACGTAAACCAGCATACATCCTCTGCTTTTCAGTTTCCAGAATTTTGTTGCTGTCATTGCTTGTCTTTTCTTTGTTTATTTATGAAAAAAAAAAAAAGAAAGCCATTACTATTATGTCAGTGAAATGTAGGAGTGGAAGAGGGAAGTGAAAGCGTTCAATGTACCGTCTCTGAAGAGAGGTCATTTCCATTTTCTCTAAACCCAGGCAGTCTGGCTTCTGCCTCTGCCCTTCCTCCGAGCTTTCCCTTTCTAAGGACACAAATGACCCTTTAACTGACAGAGACAAAGGCGTCTCGTGAATCCTCACTTAGAGGAACTTACTCTAACATTTGGCACAAGGGCCTCCCCCGGCCCCTTGTCGAAACTCTCCATTCTGCTCTTCTGCAGCTCTGCTCTCTCTCATCCCCTTCTGACTCAGATTTTGCTCTTTTCCAGCGCTCTTAACGGGCTTCTCCTTTCTGGCTCACACCTTAAACATCCTAATCTCAATTATAGGAAATCATTACATAACCAGTTTTATGTTCCAGGCACGGTACTAAATAAGCATTGTCTATGGAATAGGTTTATTCCCTCAATGACTCCCTAAGTGAGGTACTATTAAACAGCCCAACTTACAGATGAAGAAACTGAGGCACAGGAAGCTTAGGTCACGTGTCCAAAGTCTCAGCATTCCCCCCCCCCATCCAATTGCTTCTTCAAATGCTCCATTCTTGATCTTCCCTCTGACCGTTTACACATTCTTAGCTTTTCTCATCTCCTTCTAGGGTTTTATCTATCACACACAGGCAGACAACTCCAAACTGCACATCTCTAGTTCCCCCTTTCTCCTAAACTCCAGACTCAATTTCCAGATATTATTTGCATGGCTCACACCTGCCTCAAGATCAAAATATCCCGAGTCCAGCCAGGTCATTTCCACCATCCTCCTCAGAAAAACTCAACCTGCTCTCTGTTACGTGTATCAGTTAATGGTGATCACGGACCTCATCAGACAAGATACGACATCCAGAGTCCATTCTGACTGCCCCCTTTCTCACCCACTTTGGGAAATTTGCCATGGAGGCTGCGGTCCTCTGAAGGGGCTTCTGATTCATTTTGTCATCTTCCTTTCACTGCCGTTGTCAGGTCCTTACCCCCTATTTACAACAACTTTCTCCTCACTGGCCTCTCCACTCTCAGAGTTGCTTTTTTGCTTTTTTTCTTCTTATGGATGAACCTGAGGCATATGGAGGTTCCCAGGCTAGGGGTCGAATGGGAGCTGCAGCCGCTGACCTACCCCACAGGCATGGCAACGCCAGATCCAAGGTACATCTGCAAACTACACCACAGCTCACAGCAACACTGGATCCTTAATCCACGGAGCAAGACCAGGGATTGAACCTGCATCCTCACCAATACTATGCCAGTTCTTAACTCGATGAGCCACAGCGGAAACTCCCCAAAGTAGCTTTTCTAAATCCCTAGGATCTCTTTGTTCTGCTTATTGAGGGTGGACAGGTAGTCTCTATGAGAGGGAAGGGTTCCTTACATACTAAAGGATAACAGTATCCCTTAAAGAAACATCTCACGTGTGTGTCTACAGATTTTATCGATAAGCACATTCCAGGAGAAACTAAAAGCTGTTATATTCCGAACCATTGCTGAATAAGTACCAGGCAGAAACTAAGCTAAAGCAACCCTGGAGTTAGGGGGATAAAAAATGGACCTTCATTTCTTTAATTGACAATGAATAACTGAGCACCTACTGTGACCCAACAGACATTCTTTTAGGAACAGGAATTAGAGACTTGAAAAAGACAGATAAGATCCCTGATACCATGGAGTTTATACTCCTGTGAAGACTAGTAGTAAAGAAGTAAACAAGTAAGTGAATGAGAAGATATCAGAATTCAATGAGTACAGGAGTTCCCGTTGTGGCTCTGCGGTAATGAACCTTACTAATATCCATGAGGACACAGGTTCAATTCCTGGCCTTGTTCAGTGGGTTAAGAATCCAGTGTTGCCATGAGCTGTGGTGTAGGCTGGCAGCTGTGGCTCTGATTTGACCCCTAGTCTGAGAACTTCCATATGCTGTGGGAGCATATGTAAAAAAAAAAAAAAAAAAGCAAAAAAAAAAAACAAAAAAACAAAAAACAACAACAACAAAAAACAAGAACAGAATTCAATGAGTGCAATGCTGGGCTTGAAGGCAGGATAATGTAGCTTGAGCTGGTGCTTTGGGTGGCCAGGCTTGACCTTTCTGAGTAGCTGGCACTGGATACCAGTGCACCACGACAGGCTCAGGGCTCCCCGGCATGGCCTCTGGAAGGCCTGAGGAGAGCTCTGCCCTGACAGCAAGAGGGCCGATGAGGGCAGCTAGGAAGTAGGCACCAGGAGACCTATCCCGGGGCCTCACTCAGTGGCCCAAAGCACATCTTGCCCCTGTCTGGGCCTCTAAGGTCCTTTCAGCCCCTAGCACTCCATCGCTTGCCTTCTTGGCTCCTAGGTCCCCCAAAGCAATCCTCTACCCCCGGCACCCTCTTTTCCTCTAATTTTGAACTTCAGTTGCAGGCCCTGGCCAGCCCTCTGCTCCGTCTACATGGAACCTTGTTTGGCCAGTGGTGGGGATTGCAGCAGGCAGTCAGAGCACAGAGTGGCAAATGCTGGGAGCAGCTCTGGGCCACCATGTGACTGGTGGGTGCCTTAACACTACAAAGTCTGGAGGATCTGGAGGGCCCTGGAACCTCACAGAAGCCCCTCTAACATCCAATACGACCACCTTCTCCAGAGGGAAATTTTGTAAGTAATCTGCCCGGTTGAAGGATTACACATCTGTAAAGTCACATGTTTGCCAAACACAAGTATTCAAGATGAGTTTTTAAAAATAAAGAATGGAAAAAAATAAAAATGACTCTCTCTATATAAATTATATAAATGAATTCATATATAAATGATATCTATGAATTTAATATAAATGTATAAGTAATTTCGCAGTGGATAAAAATTTCAGAAGGATGTTTACTTCCTAGAAACTAAATCAAAGAAGTTGTGGGCTTTGAAAATTCACTTAATAGATGATTTTTCTCTGGAATCATTTCTCCAGCTATTTCAGAAACAAAATGAAGGCAGATCCGCCAATAAATTTTACGTTATGTAACTCTGTTTTTAAAGTTTCCAAATTTGCCTTACAGGCTTGAAATTAGCTGTCTCTCACATGTGTGTTTTCTTCTTTTCACAGGCCGCAAAAAGATCCATTTATTCACATAAATTGCAAAGGTAATTAAGGACACTCGGGGCTGTGATTTTCTCTCCCAAAGGTGCACTGCCGAGATAAAACACAAAGAGCAGCTTGCTCTGCCTTGCCCTGCGGTCCAGGCCATGCGGAGGGAAAAACAGTATTGCTGCCCCACTGGGTGTTTAAGGAGCTTGAACAGAATCGCGTGTACATAAATATGCGTTTTAAGTTGATAAGACATCTAAAGGCATTCTAATCTCACAACTCCGGCTGGCAAATTGAAGGTATGATTAGGCTTTTAAGTCAAGTTCACAACTTTTGTTTGTTCTTCCCAACTACGGAGGAAGCAGGGATTGTCAACTTCATTTTACAGGCCAGGGAAAATGCCTAAGCAGGAAAGTAAGTTGCCCAAGGTCTTCCTGAGAGGCTAGAGCAGATGAGAAATGACAGGCTCCTGGCTCCTTATCGTCAACGCTTGAAAAATAGCTCAAATGCAAATGTCGAAGGGATAAAGGAAGGAAGAAAGAAATGAAAAGAGAGAGAAAAAGAGAAATACTCAGGTATTTGTTTTTCTGTATTGCTTACTTATTTGCTTAGTGTCTGACCCTTCTACTGGAATGGAAGTTCAATGAAGACCAACATTGTATCAATCTCTTTTGCTGCCATATAGTATATGTTGGTACCTAGCCCAGTGCCCCAGTGCCTTGTACATAGAGATGCTCAATAAATGTTGATGGTGCGTGAATAAATGAATTACAAGTGCCTCAAATTCATCTTGAATTATGTCAAATGGACTGGACCATTGGAAAGCAGATAGATCATCAATCAGAGGGCTCTTCTGATTTTTTATTTTGGTTTCCAATTACAGAGATATGGAGCTATTGCTCCATGAAAAGACATGCAGGAACGTAAAATGCATATTACTAAGCCAAAGAAGCCAACCGGAAAAGGCAACATAACCGTATAATTCCAATTCCAGTTTCCACTCTGGAAAGTTATGGAACCAGTCCAAAGATCAGTGGTTGTCAGGGATTAGGGGTGGTGGGTGGGGTGGGCAGGCAGAGCACAGAGGATTTGTTTAATCAGTGAAATTCTTCTGTATGATACTATATTGATGACCACATATCATTCATTACACATTTGTCCAAACCCACAAAATGTGCAACATCGAAAGTGAACCCTAAGGAAAATGCTGGACCATGAGTGATAACCATGTGTCAATGTAGGTTTAGCAATTGTAACAAACGTAGCATTCTGGTGGGTAGTGGGATGTTGACAATGGGGAAGGCTGTGTCTGTGGAGGGAGAGGGTTTGTGGGCAATCTCTGGACCTTCCACTGAATTTTGCTCTAACATATATAGTCTATTAAATTTTTTTTTGGTCTTTTGTCTTTTTTAGGGCCACACCCATGGCATATAGAGGTTCCCAGGCTAGGGGTCGAATCAGAGCTGTAGCCACCAGCCTACACCACAGCCTACACCACAGCCTATGCCACAGCCATATAAGATCTGAGCTGCATCTGCAGCCTACACCACAGCCCACGGCAACTCTGGATCCCCAACCCACTGAGCAAGGCCAGGGAATGAATCCACATCCTCATGAATACTAGTCCGGTTCTCTAACCACTGAGCCATGACAGGAACTCCTAACTTTTTTTTTTTTTTTTTTTTTTTTTTTGGTCTTTTTGCCATTTCTTGGGCAGCTCCCGCAGCATATGGAGGTTTCCAGGCTAGGGGTTGAATCAGAGCTGTAGCCACCAGCCTAACACCAGGGACCCAGCAACATGGGATCCGAGCCGCGTCTGCAACCTACACCACAGCTCACGGCAATGCCGGATCCTTAACCCACTGAGCAAGGCCAGGGATCGAACCCGCAACCTCGAGGTTCCTAGTCAGATTCGTTAACTGCTGCTCCACGACAGGAACTCCCCCTTTCTTTTAGTTGAAGAATTTCAGAGTCACTACATGTTGCCTCTGTCTATGGATCATGCTCCAAGAGACATTAACTTCAGTGTTTCCTTGTTCCGTTTTTTCAACTGCACTGAAGGAGAAGAACTCACGGTTACATGGGGGTAGCCCAAGTTTTTGTCTATACATTTCAAGTCAAACCATCTTAATTATACTCTTCCATTTTTAGAAAAATCTGCCCAGTAAGTTTTGCAAGATGATGTAAACTTTATTTACATACATTACAAATAATACAATCCCTGCAAATTTGTTAATGTCAGCATTGGTAAAAGCACATTAATCCTTGCTACCTGGAAAAGGCTGGATTAGGAGTTCTTGTTGTGTCTCAGTGGGTTAAGAACCTGACATAGTGTTGGTGAGGATGTGGGTTTATCCCTGGCCTTGCTCAGTGGGTTAAGGATCCTGTGTTGCCGTGAGGTGTGGTGTAGGGCACAGATGCAGCTTGGATTCAGCTTCTAGCCCGGGAACTTCCATATGCCTCAGGTGCAGCCTTGAGAGAGAGAGAAAGAAGGCCGAATGAAATCAGTGAGACACCTAAATTAGAAAATATTTTTAAAATGAGAAATTCCCATTGTGGCTCAGGGGAAACAAACCTGACTGGTATTCGTGAAGATGCGGGTTCAATCCCTGACCCCGCTCAGTGGGTTAAGGATCTGGCGTTGCTGCGAGCTGTGGTGTAGGTGACAGATGCCGTGTAGATCCCGAGCTGCTGTGGCTGTGGTGTAGACCGGCTGGGGCAGCTCCGATTTGACCCCTAGCCTGAGAACTTCTGTGTGCCCCAGTTATGGCCCTAAAAAGCAAAAATAAATAAAGTAAATAAATACATTCAGCGTTAAATCCTTCAAAATTCCCTGAATTATAAGAATGAGGGTAATGAGGAGGCGGCCTTAACCGAATGAAAGGAATGGGTCGAAACCAGCTCTTATACAAGCGAGGTAAACAAACGTGTCTCGAGAGCTTAAGGGATCTTAACAAGTTTACTCAGAGCCCTTAAGTATTGTTTAGACTCAAAGTCTGTCTCACAAGGTCTCTGCCCTCAGTCCATCCTAATTCTTCGCTACTGCATTGTTGGTAATTTCTAAATGCTCTTTTCTCTTTTCGGTGGCAGGAGAGAAGTTGATAATTGAACAGAGAGACAAAAGAGTAAACAGATAACCTGACTTGTATCCGTTCCCACAATGCAGTCAAGGATTTCCAAACACTGGAGTTTTCTCTCTATCATTAAATTTGAATTGCTGAAAACAGCAGAACTCTGGAAGGTTATGTGGTAATTACCTTCGTGGGGTCCTGCTTGTTCAAAAGAAGAGTATACCTCTATAAGTACTGTGAGTACTTATTTTATTATATATGTATACATTCTACATACCGTAAGTATGTGTATATACATACTTAGATAAAAATATACTACTTTAAGTAATAAAAGGGAAAATAATGAAAACTTGCTATTTAGATACACTAGAAATTGAGTGCTAATTCCTCAAATCTAGGCCTTTGCATTTGCTGTTCTTTCTGGAATGTTCTTATTATCCTCAAACAGCTCCCATTCTCACTTCATTATAGATCTTAGATCAAAGGTCATCTCATCAGAGCAGCTGGCCCTGACCCCTGTATGAAAATGCATAATCCTCTCTATACTCCATCTCCTTACACCTGCTTAATTTTTCTTTATAGTACTTAAATTGACACCCAACCCATGATTTATTTATTTTTTGTTTGTCTTCTCCCACCAGAGTATAAACTCCAGATGTGAACTCTTTTGTTGGTGGCCCAGAAGAGTCTCTGTGACAGCAGTTGCTCAAATGTTTGTTGAGTGAATAAATGATCCCCCCAAAAAATAGTGATTTTCTTTCTCCTAAAACACCAAATGGCATTTTTTAAAAAAGAAAGTGAATATCCTCTGATTTGGGGAAAAAAAAAAAAAAAGAATTCTCATGAAAGAAATATGTTTTATATATTAATCCAGGACACAAACATCCAATACTGCATACATGCCAACACCAAGGATGTACAATCTCTGGCCATCGTGTGCTCATAATCTGGTAGGGACGACTGGGAAATAAATACATACTGTCCAGCAGAGTAAGTCTTGTTATCAGTGTGTGGTTCTGTGTCCTCAGCTGAGCTTTCCTTCTTAGGTACCCAGGCCCTGAGACTGTTCCTTCTTGCAGAGACTACTGGGAAAAACTGTGTACCTGAGCCTGAGCTGTCTGAAACTTGGCCTCAAATCACTGAAACCTCTGCAGGGTTGGAAACAGAGCTGGGAAAAAACTCATTTCAAAACTGCAAGCAATTTTCTGGAGAATCTGACACTCATACACATTCGAGTCAGGTGTTTCTTTCATTCTTGAAAAACCATCAAAATGGGCCCTTCAGATATGCAAATGAGAGGCTGAAAATGCAAATGAGGAGAAGTCACTTTTGAGACACTGTGCCATCAGAGAGAGAGACTTCTATTGCGATAAAGTAAAAACAAAGAAAAATAATCTGTTTAGTGTCTCCAGCTGAATATCTCAGACATCTCAGACTCAACATAACTACAGTAAAACTCTTGGTATCTCCTTCCAAACCCCACCCTGGGCTCCACAGCCACCCCCAGCTCACTCTTATCTTCTAGTTCTTGATAAGTAGTATCACTAGTCACCCAGGGTCCTCTTTGATTGTTCCTTTCTTTTACCAGCAGATCCAATCCCTTACCAGTTGGGTCATTCTGTCACCAAAACACATTCGAATCTGTCCACTTCTCTCTTGTTCCCCTGTCACTCGTGTGTCTGAGCTGTTATCACTTCTCATTAGTTTACTGCAGAGCCTTCTTGAGCTTCCATTCCTGTTCATCTCTAGACCATTCTCCACTGAGGAATGAGAAGGGGCTTCTTCTTTTGTCTGCACCTTAGGGATTCCATTTTTTTTTTTTTTAATTAGTAAACTTTAGTTTTTAGAGGAGGTTTAAATTCACTGCAAAACTGAGTGAGTGGAACAAAGTGTTCCCCTATATATCTCATCCCTGCACACACACAACCTCCCCCACTATCACCATCTTCTGCCAGAATGGGACATTTGTTACAATTTAACAAACCAGCATTGACACATCACAATCACTCAATGCCTTGTTTACATTAAGATCTGCTCTTGGTGTTGTACATTCTATGGTTTTAACAAACATATTAAGATCTCTCTACCATTATAGTGTCATTTAGATTAGTCATACTGTCCTAAAAACCCCCTACGCTCCCCCTAGTCATCACTCCCTCCCTACTCACCCCTGACAACCACTATTCTTTTGACTGTAGCTTTGCCTTTCCCAGAATGTCATACAATTGGCATCACACAGTATGTAGCTTTTTTCAGACTGGCTGCTTTTACTGAGCAATCTGAATTTTAGGTTCTGCCATGTCTCTTAATGGCTGGACAGCTCATTTGTTTGAAGCACTGAATACTATTCCATTGTTCAGATAGAATTATTTATCCATTCACCATCTGAGGGACATCCTGGTTGCTTCTAAGTTTTAGCAATTATAAACAAAGCCACTTTGGACGTGTGTGTGCCGATTTGTGTGTGGACATAACAATTCATTTGGATAAGCACCAAGGAGCATAATTTTTGGAGCACATGTAAAAGTATGTTTAGTTTTGTAAGAAAGCACCCAACTGCCTTCCAAAATGTCGTTTTTGCATTTCCACCAGCAGTTCCTATGGCTTCACATCCTTATCAGCATTTGATGTTGTCAATGTCTTGGATTTTGGTCACTCTAATAGCCGGTACAGTCGTATCTCACTATTGTTTTGATTTGTAATTCCCTAGTGATATATGATGTTAAGTATCTTTTCACATGCTTACTTGCCCTCTGTATGTCTTTTCTGGTGAGGTGTCTGTTCAGGTCTCTGGCCTTTTTTTTAATTGAGTGGTTCATTTTCTTATCTTTGATTTTTGAGAGTTCCTTGTATATTTGGGGTACTAATCCTTTATCAGATTTGTCTTTTGAAAATATTTTCTCCTAGTTTGTGGCTTATTTCTCATATCCTTGACAACGCCAATTTTTTAATTTTAATGTTTATCAGTGTTTTGTCCAGCTTACCAGTGTTTTCTCTTGTAGTGTAGTATTGCATCTAAAAAGTTATTGCTATACCAAAGTTCATCTAGACTTATAGTTTCAAACTTAACATTTAGGTCTGTGATCCATTTTGAGTTACCTGTTGTGAAGGGAGTAGGGTCTGAGTCATTATTTTGCATGTTGATGTCTGGTTGTTCCAACACCATGTATTGTAAAGATTGTCTTTGCTCCATTATGCTGCCTTTACTGCTCTGCCAAATATCAGTGGATTGAATTTATGCAGGCCTATTTCTGGGCTCTCCGTTCTACTCCATTGATCCATTTGTCTTTTCTTTTGCTGGTACCACACTATCTTGCTTACTATAGCTTTACGGTGAGTCTTAAAGTTGAACCATGTTATTCCTCCAACAGAAGGAGTTTTTAATAATAACTTGATTGTGTTTTAAAAACAAATCCTTCAAAGGCTTATTCTAGTCCCCAGAATGAAATCCAATGTTTGACAAAGCTTCCGAGACCCTCTGCCATTCTCTCCGTTTCTTCTCTACGTGTGCCAGGGCCTTCACACATGCTGTTTTTGTTGCAAGACCTATTCTTTCCAACCCTGCCATCACCCCCACCCCTCCTCCCTCCCGCCAGGCTAACTCCTTCTTTCCATCCTTCAGGTACCAGCTTAAAATCACTGTTGGGGGGAGGTCTTCTTTGACCCTCCTGACTGGGTCAAGCCCCCACGTTACTTGTTGGAATTGCACTTGTATTTTCTTTTCTTTTTTTTTTTTTTTATTTAGCACAATCGGTTAAGCCACAATCGAATGAATCTTTGTGTAATTATTTTGCATCTTGGGTATTCCTACTAGAGCGTCATCTCTGTGAGGCCAGGGACTTTGTCATGCTGTATATTGTGGTCTCCCTGGGACAATGCCTGGCACACAGCCAGGTGTCAATACATGCTAGTTGGGCAAGTGAGCAATTAAAACCTCTCATAATCTACATAATCATGTATACACTGAAATAACACAAGTTTGTCTCACAAGAGATCTGTCAGTCTTTTCAATACCGGAGTTAATTCACAAGAAGAGAATTCACATGTAGCGTCATTTTTTTATATATCCGGCTAGTAATTAGGTAACATAAAATTTTACTCGGGTTTTCTTACTTATAAAATGACTATAGCTCTAACGAAAAGTCAGATAATATTCCTTTCTTTTTTTCTCTGAAATAGATATTCTGCAAAGAAGAAAATCATTCCCAATTATGATGCTATCATTAGACCTCTTGGGCCTCCTAGGAAACAATTCATGAAGAGCCCACCAGCCAGCCTTTTGTTCATTATGTAAGAAGGCGGACTCTAGCTGGTACTTAGGTGATATTTTTTTGCCTGTGGAGATCAAAAAAGAAACTAGTTGGCGGAGAATAATTTTCTTTATTCTGCCTCTGCTTTATAATACATTCCATATTTTCCTCAAACAAATGTATAATCCTCAACAAGTTAACTGATCTTTGGAATGTGGGCACCACTGACTTTTATTTTTAATAAGGATTAAAATTAAGTAGGGATTATATTAAAATGCAGTTTTAGAGGAAGCCTTTAGAGTTTTATTAAATATTGTAAATAACCTTTCAAACTATGAACTTGAGAATGTAGAGGCTCGGGCAGCCTTTTGGACTTGTTCTTGGAATGAAGGGCCGGAATCGTTTCCACCAGGGTTCAAAATCTTATGTGAATTCTTCAAATAGCAGAAAATATGGTACTACAATTTATGGTTGGTTTGTTTGTTTGGTTTTGTTTTTCTGTACCTGCAGCATGTGGACGTTCTTGGACCAGGGAGAAATCTGAGCTGCAGTTGTGACCTACACTGCCATTGCAGCAATGGTGGATCCTTAACTCACTGCACCACATGGGAACTCCTATACATTCTTTTTAAAAGCTACCTTCAGCTGAAGTGGTAGACAGGATCTAGGGGGGTGGGGAATTGGGGAGATGTTATTAAAGGATATAAACTTGCAAAACCTAAAGGTGAATAAGTTTGGGGGAGCTAATGCACAGCACAGTGACTGCAGTTAACAAAACTGCATCAGCACCCTCAGAGTTGCTAAGAGACTAGATCTTAAATGTTCTCACCACAAAAAAAGAAATGATACTTATGTGACATAACGGAGGTGTTAGCTAAGACTGCTATGGTATTCAAGTTGTAATACATAAATGTACCAAACCCACACATTGTACACTTTAAACTTACAAAGGGTTATATGTCAATTATATCTTAAGTCTCCTTTGCAAAACCTAGCCTCAGTAAGGAATATTATGTTAAAGCTTCAACTCAGCAGCATTTTAAATATATTCTAAGAATGTTTCTCTAGTTGAGGGGTGGTTGGATATGAATGATTTGTGTTAAAATATTGTATTCATTCATTCATTCATCCATCCATCCATTTATCAAGAATTTATTTAAAACCCAAAATGCACCATGTCCAGTTCAAGGCACTTGGGATAGACATCATAAATAAAGCATAAAAAGATTTCTGCCCTGTGGAGATTATATTGTAATAGGGGAGACGTCCAATTAACCATCAATATATTATTACGTAAATTATGTAGCATTAATCTGTCCAAAATATTTATTGAATATTTATAAGCCCAGCAATATACAGAACAAAGATCTCTATGTCTGTGCATTCCACTTTCTAACGAGGGGAGATAAACAGCAAATAGAATAAATAAGTTATATAGCGTATTAGAAATAGTTAAAATTAATAGATCTAAATCCAAAACAGAGGAAATGGTTGAAATATGTTGAAATATATTTTCTTTCCTTCCAAAAGTTTCAAAGATTCTGAATACTCTGAAAGCAAAATATGTCCACTTTTAAAGAATCTTTTTGTAAAAAAAAAAAAGTGTCTAGTCATGAGATCTCTTTTGTTAATAAGTATAATCATTCACTCTCTGATGTATTTATTTTAAAAATGCTGGAGTTCCCACTGTGGTGCAGTGGGTTAAGAATCCAGTGTTGCTCCTGTGATGGCTCAGGTCATTCCTGAGGCTTGGGTTTGATCCCTGGCCCAGGGCAGTGCGTTAGGGTCTGGGATTGCTGCAGCTGTGGGGTAGATCACTGCTGCAGTTTCCATTCCATCCCTGGCCTGGGAAACTCCATGTGCCATGGGTCCAGCTGGAAAAGAAAAAAAAAATGTTATCAGTGCTTGTTTGGCACAGAAGATGGCAGCAAACAATGTACACCCAATCCCTGCCCTCATGGGCAAATATTTGCTATTTATCCTAGAACTTCATGGAGAAGACACAGATTTAATAAAGCATGTATCTGCATAGCACATTTACCCTGAAGTGAATAACTACTTTTTTAAAAAATTGAAATATAATTAAATAAAAATGTTGTGTTAGTTTCAGCTATACAGTTTTATATATACATATATAGAGTATATATATTACATATATAAAGTATATGTATTATAAAGTGTGTGTGTGTATATATATATACTTTTCCAGATTCTTTTCCATTATAAATTATTACATGACATTGAATATTTCTCCCTGTGCTATAGAGTAGGTCCTTGTTATTTATCTATTTTGTATATTGCAGTGTATATACGTTAATCCCAAATTCCTAATTTATCCTTCTCTCGAATAACTACTTTTTAAAGACTTCTTTCCTGCTTCTTTTGTCAATTGAAAAACTCCCAAAACCTGAAACACTGTTTCTAACTGAAGGGATGGGGAAAGGGTAACAGGCTTTGCTGCTGCCAATATTATTCCATTTTCATTGGGACAAGGAAGCCTTTATCGAAGCTACGTTAACTGAATCATCAAGGAAGGTGCAGGGAGAGATGTTCCCAACTGCACATCCCTCAGGCTGTCCAGGTAAAGAAATTGTAGCTTCTATAAGATTTTCAATAACCACTTCTGTGACCTCCTTTCAACCCTAAATTCATGTAATATTCTTAATGTCCCAATGTCCAAATTGGGGAAGTTATTTTAAGGAAGAAACTGTACCATAGCCAATATCTTATGGTCATTAAATGCTCCAAAGATTTTTGTGGTAGAATGTGTTCTTTTGGCTAGCTTAGAGGTCCTTCCCCCCTTTTCCGTCCCTAGCACCCCACTTTTCCTTTGGCAAACCACCCGCTTCATTCCACATGCCAGGACTGCCAATCAACTGACCCAGCTCCCTTGGCCAAGCAGTGTACCTGGGAACTGAGCCAGACCAGGCTGATTCTTCTGGGATTTGAATCTTGAGTGGGGTGACTCAAGGTCAGAAAACATTTGTAGCCAAGACTTTCTGATGGTGGAGCCCTGAAGAAATCATCCATTCTTTCTTGACATCTAGAACCCCACGCATAACTGAATTATCCCATATATCCTTCCAGTAAAATCCCCTTATATTTAAACGTGCCTGAATTGACTTCAGTTACTTCTGACCAAAGAATCCAATATACTTACCCATATAAATAGATTGGAGAATGTACTGAATAATTACTAGACCTTTAAAAATACATCTGTTGAGACTGGCAAGGATGAGAATTTATTTTTTCTAGAGTCAGGCAAAAGTTGACTCTTTGGGGCACAAAAACACAGTTTAAATGTATTTGCAAAAAACATAACATTGCTTAATGTATTGAGAAAAATTGTATTCTTTTTTTTTTTTTTTTGTCTTTTTGTCCTTTTTAGGGCCATACCCATGGCATATGAGACTAGGAGTCTAATCAGAGCTGTAGCCACCGGCCTACACCAGAGCCACAGCAACGCCGGATCCTTAACCCACTGAGCAAGGCCAGGGATCAAACCTACAACCTTATGGTTCCTAGTCAGATTTGTTAACCACTGCGCCACAATGGGAACTCCAAGAAAAATTGTATTCTTAAAAGAAATCATTATTTTAAAAAGGAAGTACAAATAGATTGGTCTTTTTATGTGAAATTATTAATGACCAAATAAATTCTGTAATGCATATAAACTTTTGCTTCTAAAATGACATACTTAGGGCAGAAATAAAGTGAGTCACTGCCATAGTCCCTTCACTAAAAAAGGTCATATATGTATATACATGTATGTATGTATTTGTGTGTGTGTGTGTGTGTGTGTGTGTGTGTAGTCACACACACATATTTGCATCTGTACAAAGTTATATCTATGTCTTCTACTTTTAGGCACCCCTTCCTTGAGCACGGACAGCTTAATTATGACTTCCAGCCCTTCCATTCTGATGACTCCTCAGGGCTGTTGCCATTTCTAACTTACAGAGAAGAAGCAATCCAGATCCTGGTGTGCCTTTTTCAACGTAACTCTGATCACTGGCTTCGATTTTTAAATTTCTGGGTTCCTAGAATGTTTAAATAGATCAGGAAAGTTTTACAAACTTCAGAATACAGTGTCAATGGTGAAAATATGGCCAAATAATAAGTAACACTACTTGATGAATTTTTATAGATAGTGCTCTTATCGGTCATTTTCAAGCCTTTTTGCAAATATTATACCCATCAGCTTCTGAGCAAAAAAAAAAAAAAAATAGAATTTACTCAGTAGATTCAATAAGAAGAGTTTAATGAAGCGACTACTTACAGAGGTTGTAGCGCAAACAAGGGGAAGCTGAGACAGCCAGAGATTAGCAAGAGCAGAAAACCATTACTGCCCCTAGAACCTAAGGGCTAAAAGATGGGGACAGTGTTACCAGAGCCTCACGAGAAGTTAAGGGTCGAGGAAACGAGGTCACCCAGCTGATGCCAAAGATGTCACAGGGAAGCAATGAGAGAAGGCAGAATTATCTTGCTCCTTCTTTCTTCCCGTTTTCTGATCTACTGAACCCGAAGCCAGATGGCAAGAGGGTCTTGGCAATGCAGTTAGGAGGAGAAAGCAAATCCTCGGGGTACAGAGAAGGCAGGGGAGGAGGGTGCATACGGCTGGGGGAAAACCGGAGAATAACCAGCCACATACGTTAACTCAAAACAGAACAGGCTCCGAGAGATTAAGTGCCTCATTAAATTTACACAACTCATAATCCCTGATCTGACTTAAATACCAGTGTCCAGACCCTTCAAAGCTAGTGCTTTTTCCAGTTAGTTAATGGTTTAGATCACAGCGTGGGTAAGAGCCTGGCCACAGCAGTCAGCCAGCCTGAGTCTGAATCCGGGCTCTCTCACTACCTGGGGTGTTGGGTAATTCCTCTGAGTCTCCATTTACTCATCCACTACTGGGGATAAAACACCTACCTCAAAGACTTGACATGAGGACAAAAATCCTGCTTATAAATGCCGCGGGTAATGCTTGGCATAGGAATTCTAAGTAACATGAAGAGCTACCATTTATTGGGCTCTTGATACACTACTGCCTCCATAAAAGAACCTTAAAGTGAGTCCTAAGATCCCTCATTTTCCAGATCTGGAGGCTTAGAGAATGATTTGCGTAAGGTCACCAGCTAACACCAGTGCTGAGATCTGATTTTTAAATCCCACGCATCTACTCCATCATACAGTTCCAAACTAAGATGGGATTCCAGCATTTTCCTGGTGGGGGCTCAAGCCAGAAGCTTTTAAAAACGTGCCCAAACGCACGTCTTCTTGAACTTTTCCAGGTGGGTGCAACGAGGGGGACACAAGTTTTACACCCTTTTCTGGTTATAGCTCTCACTAGCTTGTTGTATCCGTTGTTGACAGTTCAGAGCTAGGACCAGCGATATTACTGTTTTTTAAATAAAGCCAGAGTGCCCTTGAGGAATATGCCTTTCACCAGGGGATGATTGGTTTGGAATCCCGATGCCATTATTTATCATCACGTGGAGCTGATTTGCAAGGAATATACGGCTTTGATGCTTGAGGATTGGCTTTGCGCCAAGAAGTCATTGTTGGGGATTCTGGCTGTTTGATGTTCAGAGGCAGTCTGCTGGGGAGTTGCCTCGGCCTATTAATAGCAGTTCAAGCACAGTGTCACGAGCTCAACTGGGAGGGCCTGGAAAGAGAGGCCCAAATAACAATTCTCAGAGCCAGGAGGTGTTGTTGGACAGGACGGTGTGACCTCCACACCACGATAAGGACTCCCGAAGGCATCTGAAACATGCCAGCGGTTCCTCTGCACACCCAGTCTCGCTCAAATGCCCTTTGGGGCACTGACACAGCATGACACGTCACAACTGGGTGCCCCTCTTTCCCACAGGGTAGAGTTCCTTAGAGGCGGGGATTATTTCATTAATTCAACAAGCATCCTGCGAGGCTCTCCTGCCACTGCCAGACATTGTGTGAGGAGCCAGGAGCCGTATTCATCTTTGTACCCAGCACCTCATCCAGGGGCTTGCACATGGCAGGCATTCAGTAAGTGCCGTGGGTAAAATATGACCCATGGAGGGAACTAAACACAAACACTGTGGTCATGGTCCCTTGAATGTGTTTTTTCAAAGTTTGCTGTACTACTCAGGCTCTTTGAAATAGGAAAATCAACTTATGGCAAATACAACAACTGTTTAATACATTTCCATTTATCTTAGGGTGAAAGCTTAAAGCATTCCGGTGGATTAACTATCCTGATATTTAATAGTCAAGTCTGTATGTGATAATATCAATTAAAAAATAAACTCAATACCTAAACAAAACATAAATCCTTCCTGGAAGATGAAAAGGCAATGTGTCTCTCGCAGGTGTCGTTAAGCAACCATTTACTATTGTACAGGTTCTAACGGTACCTGGGGTTAAGAGCTTGGATGAGTAAATTCTCTTCCTCTTACTGATATCTATTTTTTTATATTCAACTGCTGATACATAGTAATGAGGAGACCCCTAGACTACAGTCAACCATTTTAAAAAAAATCATTATGGTAAAAGAAAGGAATCCCATATTAAATGAAAGTTTTTTTGTGAAACAACAGAAACTCTGACTAAATAAACATAAAAGAAATTCGTTCGAAAGATAAGGAGGGAGTTCCTGCTGTGGTGCAGTGGATTAAGAACCCGACTGCAGCAGCTTGTGTCCCCGTACAAGTGTGGGTTTGATCCCTGGCCCCGGTGCAGTGGGTTAAAGGACCCGGCGTTGCTGTAGCCGCAAGCTACGACAGCTCAGATTCAACCCCTGGAACTTCCATATGCCAGGTAAAGAATGTTTAAATGGTTTCTGTGATATGGAACTGGAGCCCACATGGGTTGAATAAAACACAGAACAACAGCCCAGATGCCAGGGCACAGGTGAAGGAAGGATAAGGTCCCCAGAGCTTCTGAAGCAGGAATTTGGGTTTTGCCTCTTGATAAGCCTTATCCACTGAGAGAGTCAAAAGAGACAATGGCCATTAGATATATTGGGTGATTTTAAAACAAATACAAATTATATTGTTTGTTATAATACCTAATTCTAAAAATTTAATGTACAGAAATTCCCATTGTGGCTCTGTAGCAAGGAGCCCAACTAGTATCCACGAGGACGCAGGTTTGATCCCTGGCCTCGCTCCGTGGGTTAAAGATCCAGCATTGCCATGAGCTGTAGTGTAGGTCACAGATGCAGCTCGGATCTGGTGATGCTATGGCTGTGGTGAGGCCGGCAGCTGCAGCTCCCATTCGACCCCTAGCCTTGGAACCTCCACATGCTGTGGGTGCGGCCCTAAAAAGACAATAAATAAATAATAAAATAAATAAATAAAAACATAAGGATCTTGAGACAGAGAGATGAACGTGGATTACTTGAGTGGGCCTAATGGGCCCTTACGGGAAGTGGCAGAGGGATCAGATTCATTACAGGGATATTTGCAGGTGGAAGCGAGAGGTTGGAGAGCTGTGAGGAAAGGGCAGGAGGAGTGCAGACAGCATTTGGAAGGAGGAAAAAGCAGGAAAATTCTCCCCTAGGGCTTTCAGGAAAAACCAATCCTGCTAACACTCGATTTTTGCCCCATAAGACCCAATGTTGGACTTCTGACATATGGAATTATAGAAGAATAAATTGTGTTGGCTTAAGCCACTAAATTTTTGTTCATTTGTTTGTTTGCCATGCTTGTGGCATGTGGAAGTTCCCAGTCCAGGGGTTGAAACATGCCACAACAGTGACCAGAGCTGCAGTAATGATGATGCCTGATCCTTAACCCACTGGGCCACAGGGAACCCCATTGTTTGTTTGCTTTAAGCCACTAAGTTTTTGGTGACTTATTATAACAGCCATAGGAAACCAATGCAAAGGGGAAAGGGGAATCCTAGCTATTCAAACTTTCTAGTAAAAAACAAAATTCAGATAAATAGGAGGCTTCAGAAAAATGGAAGTTAGGACACAAAAACTCTTCATATTTATTGGTTGAAGTTCTAGATCACAAAGACACTTCATATTTATTCACGGTGGTTCTTCAGTATTGTCAATGCAACAGTGGCTTGCTTATTCTATCAGCCAAATTTTTTGATACTGGGATTAACGTGGTGGTATTTCGGACTAACTCAAGAAGGCATGCATTTCTATGATCTAGGACAATGCCTAGTGGGCCTATAAGAAAGAGGGTATATCTATTAACAAATACAAAATAAGGACAAAAATTAGGTAAAAATACTCTGTACTATGATTAACTGTCAACAGGCTTTGATGAACTTTCTTATATTGTTAAACTTCACTCACAGTGGTTGAACTCATGGGAGGTACTAGTTTGAGCATGTAGGAGACACAAAGGAAGAAGATAAACTACTTAAATTTCTGTATTTTAAAATAATTCAAAAAGCCAGAGAAATTAACAATGAAATTGACCATTTAAACAGATGGTCTTTTTTTAAAGTATGTGTTTCAATATTTGTCGTTTAAAACAAGATGTATTTAATAAGAGATTTGGAAGAAAGAATACTTCTCATTCTATTATAAAATTTCTTCCTCTTCTCCCCTTGCCAATCATTACAAGTTGTCTCTCCCAATAAGAATTCCTAGTCATCTTAAGATAGCCAGCTTCCCTACCCCCATCTTCTCAAAGAGAAACCTGATATTGTGATTTTTTTAATCCAGTGTGATATCAAAACCCTGTATCAAAATCAGTTGGATCACTGAAGGCAAAACATATTTCTGGATGCCAACTGTCTCCCCTCTTATCCAACGCCCTGGTTATGAGTAAAGACGTCCAAACAGACTTTTGCTACCTAAGGTAGCCAAATTAGGAGTAAACAGTTTAATACTTAAAATAATCAGTGCATTGCAGTGACAATAGAGGGTTTAGTTCTTTTAAATTTGAAAAACTAAATACAAAGAAATACAATATTGTATCATATGGAGATAAAGGAATGAGAAGCGTGTCAGTTGTACAGATGTATCATATAAAATGAAAATGTGTAGGAGTTCCCTGTAGCCTAGTGGGTTAAGGAACAGCGTTGTCACTGTTGTGGCTTGGGTCACTGTACTGGTGTGGGTTCGATCTCTGGCCCAGGAACATCCACATGCTGCAAGTGTGGCCAAAAAAAAAAAAATTAAGAAAATAAAATAAAATGAATAAATAAAAAGTTTAGCACTTTCGAAAGAAAAAAAAAGTTGATAGAAAATGTACTTTATTTTACATTAATGAATTTTTGGTGCATATACAAAAAAAGATCAATTCCAGTTTTGTATTTTCCTTTCCATAATGCGTAGGTGAGATGAGTCAACTTTTTGATGCTGATCTTTGAGTTTACCGAGGCCATATCCTCTTCTTTCAGAAACCAATTAGACACCTGATTGAAAGAAAAAGAAATTTAGGTTACATTTGATTGACAAAGTCACATAAAACCCACTGACTTACATAGTGTCTTTAAAGAGTCAAAGGCAAATCGTAAAACACCTAATCACATCATTGAAAAAGTCAGAATTTATGAAGAATACAATAATCATTCTAATTTCTCTGAGCAAAACTTGACTGACCTGTTTTTGCTTTTAGTGAATCTTGGAAGCAAGAGTTTAGCCTTGATGGAATTATTATATATTAATATATTTCAATGGAATGAAAATGATTACTTTCTATGGTAACAAAGTTAACAATTTATAACTCTCATGTGACTCGACAGACTTGAATTTTCTAGAATTAGGAGCAACCTCTGGCTATGCGGATTCTCACTTCCAGCCGCGTCTGCGACCTACACCACAGCTCACGGCAACGCCGGATCCTTAACCCACTGAGCAAGGGCAGGGACCGAACCGGCAACCTTATGGTTCCTAGTCGGATTTGTTAACCACTGCGCCACGACGGGAACTCCTACTTTTTTTTTTTTTTTTGTCTTTTAGGGCTGCACACACAGCATATGGATGTTCCCAGGCTAGGGGTGGAATAGGAGCAGCGGCTGCCAGCCTATGCCACAGCCATAGCAACGCCAATCGGAGCTGCACCGCAGTTCAGGGCAATGCCAGATCCTTAACCCACTGAGCAAGGCCAGGGATCAAACCCACGTCCTCATGGATAATAGTCGGGTTTGTTACTGTTGAGCCATAACAGGAACTCCTGAGATTTACTCTCTGTTCCAAAATCAACTAACTGGAGGCACGTAGAATAGATTAGGAGCATCAGTTCCATTGAAGGGTGAAGCCTGAAGCTGAGTCTCGCTGTGGATAGTCTGTGTACCCGGTGACCCAGAAGTAGGCCTGGGTGCAGGGAGCCTCTGCATTTATTATTATTATTTGCAGACTTTTAAAAAAATTAATTTTTATCAAAGTAGAGCTGGTTTACAATGTTGTGCCAATTTCTGCTGTCCAGCAGAGTGACCCAGTCAGACATGTACATACATTCTTTTTCCCATATTATTTTCCATTTTAATGCCCTCCTTGCATTAGTGCCTCCCTTTCCTTGCCTAACGCTCCGTCTACCACCTGGGACTAGAGCTAGATCCTGAATATCCACTCTGCAATTACCTATCTCTGATCAATCAATGCTCTCCCTCAATCCTGCCCTCCAGGTCCCCTGGCTATTGAGTTATATCAGGAATGGCCAGAAAGCTGCAATGCTGTAGCCCTCCCTGATTTCAGCACTGTGTCCTCCTCATCCTCCTTCATGGAGTTTTAGGAGCTATGACAGAGTCCTGCAGAAGACCCAGTTGGAGTAGAGTAACTTGGGAATTCCCATTATGGCTCAGAGGTAATGAACCCAACTAGTATCCATGAGGACGTGGGTTCAATCCCTGGCCCTTCTCAGTGGGTTAAGGATCTGGCGTTGCCATGAGTTGTGGTGTAGGTTGCAGACATGGCTCAGATGTGGCATTGCTGTGCCTGTGGTATTGGCTGGAAGCTGCAGTTTCAATTTGATCCCTAGCCTGGGAACTTCCATATGCCACAGGGGCAGCCCTAAAAAGCAAAAAAAAAAAAAAAAAAAAAAAAAAAAAAAAAGCAGAGTACCTTTACCAACCCAATCTGGGTGTCCCCCCAGAACATTGAATCCCCCCACAATTCAATCTGGGTGAATCGTGTCCCTGCCCCCCAAAGTTCATACATTGAATTCCTAACTCCTAGTACCACAGACTATGACTGCATTTGCAGAGAAGGTCTTTAAAGAGGTAACTGAGTTAAAATGAGGTCCTTAGTCTGGGCCTTAACCTCACCTGACCAGTGTTCCTATCAGAAGAGGAGATTAGGACACAGTGAGGATGCAAACCCACAAAGAGAAGACCTCGAGGGGGCACAGGAGGCCACCGCCTGTCAAGGAGAGAGGCCTCGGGAAAAACCAAACCTGCCAACACCTGGATCTTGGACTGCAAACCTCCAGAACTGTAGGAACATGAATTTCTGTTGTTTGAGCAATTCCAGTCTCTGGAGTTTTGTGACAGCAGCCCCAGCAAACTCTTGGAATGGGAAAGTTGTAAGAATGACCCAAAGAGAGTTATCGGTAAACCTGCAGAGACAGTAAGTTAAAAGTGGGATTGTTCTGGACAATTCAGGGGGAATAGTCAAACAAATGCTAAGCTCTAGACAGCCCGCCCCGAGAAGAGGTTGGGAGAAAGGAAGTGGGAGGAATTCCAGGCTCAGGGAGCTCTTGAGGATCCAGTAACCTGGGTATGTACTAATCCTCATGAGATTTATATTTTCAAAGCCCGCTCTGGTATCATGTGGCAGAGGGACTGCCGTGTATGGAGGGGGAGACCAGAGCATCAGGCTGTTGCAAAGGCCTTGAAAAAAGATGATGAGATCTTGCCTGACATGTGGGAGTTATGGAGGGGTTGGTGGGAGAAGACATGCAAGGAATACTAAGAAAACCGAACTAACAGACCCTGGTCACAGAGTACACAGAGGGGACAAGAGACAGGTCAGGAAAACAGCTTTGGTGTGGAGAACTTGGGCAATGAAGGTGCCATTTACTAAGACAGGAAATAAAGGAGAAAGATCAAGTTTGCAGAGGAGCTTAAAGCCCTTTCAAAAATGGCTAATAGTGATCCTGGGTATATAATTTTTGGGCTCCCATTCTAGACTATGGAATGTAATACAGTTGGGGTTGACTAAAATTAATCATTTGAAATACTTGTTAAAGTGGAATAAATCTCCAACTCCTGTTTGAAAAGATCAGTTAATTTAAACAATCACTTAAAAATGTACCAACTATGACTCTATATGACTCGAAACTACATCCATCAATAGTTGACCTCTTTTTTCTAAGAATTCTCCTCTTCCTTGGCTCCATTAAAGGCCAAGGTTCTCCTCCTGGTGACCCTCTCTGCCTCTAACTAGTTTCTGCTACTCCAACATCCTCAAAGGAAACCATTCCTCAAGTCTCTGCCATCATCCTTCTCTTCTTCTGCACTTTCTACCAGGCCATCTTCTCCACGCCTACATCTTTGACTGTCTTCTCTGTTCAGGAGACTCTGAACATGGATCTTCAAATGACAGATGTTTGTTTCGGTTCAGATGCCCATCTAGCAATTCAGTCTCACGTGTTTCAAAACAAACCTAATCTTTCCTAAGTTCGCCTTCCTGGTGACGTCCCTCTTTTTGTGAATGGCAGCATGATTGTAATGATAACATATATTGAAGCATCTTATTACTCAAGGAACCATAAGAACACATCTCCTCACTGGAAAATGGATGCGGTCTATCCATGGTCAGTGGAGACAATGTTTGGCTGTATTGAGTTTTGGCTGTTTGGGTGGCAGGAAGATTTGGTCGGTCAACCTTGAAACCAGTTGTTGACTGGCTTCTTGGATGATCAGTCATTGAGATCATCCCTTCGTGAATCATCAGGTTTCAGTAACTTTATCAACAGTCATTGATTCATTGATTCATTCAGTAACTTTATTAATGAGTCATCCATCCATTGATTCAGTCAATAAGTAGATGTAAGGAGCCTGTCTGCTACCCAGAAGGCACTGGTAGGTCTGGGGGGACACGAACTAGCGATATGACTATTGTCCTCAAGTTGCTCCGCTTCTGGTGAGGGAACTAACATGAAAACTGATTATTTCAGATGTGTGGCAATTGCCTTAATAGAACCACCTACAGGGAGCTCCAGCAAATCCTTAGACAAGAAGCAGGCTTACCTCTCACTATCCCAGGCCTACCATATATTCATATTTTAAAGAGTATGTTAATAAATCCTCATATTTCTCAGGGGGAAGGTAAAGATAATGTCTAAAGTTGATTAATTAAGAAGTAACAAAACATATTATTTAAAGATATGGAGCTAACCACTGGAAGAACTAAAAATAGAAAAAACTCCAAATGATTTCCCTGGGAAAATAAGAGATGGATGAGGGAGCTGGAGCAGGGACTGTGCTTTCATTACATACACTTGGTTCTATCCTTCTATCTGATGCCAGCACTTTTGAAAAATAAGAAAAATGGAAAGCTCGTTTAGGTCTTTCTCTTCGGGCCTTTCTTCTGTCCATGGCTTTCACAACTAGCCCTCAGTTTTTGGAATGGAGAATGAACACATTGACTCAGGAGCTCCCTGGCCCACTGTGTATAATTCTATGCATCTCAATATATTTGTGGCTTGATTTCCACGTGTCAGGCAGGGGGATATGGTGGCGGGTAAGAGGGGTGTAGTCCTCGCTCTTACGGAGATTACACAGGTGGAAAGGGTGAGTAGAAACAAGTTGCTGTTCATTTTGACCTCCTCTTCTTCTGTATCTAGTCAGCTGAGTAGCATAACGTGCACTAGTGCCAAGGAGTTATCCAAAGTGTGTGAGCAGTTAGGGAGGTTTGAGCCCCAGGATGGAGCACCACCATGATGCTGGAGGAGAAGCCATGAGGATATAATCCTGATCCCTGAATTCTCTTACAGGAATATACACAGTTAACAGTTTCCTGCCTCAGCAGATGGAATCAGGCACAAGTATAGGGGAATGTTTCAGGGTACAGACTCCAGAGCCAGATTGCCCAGCTCAGAATTTCAGTTCTTTCATTCGTGAGCTGGAAGCATCAGTTACCAAACCTTGATGGGGCTACAATCCCTCCTCTCTGTCAAGAGAATAAAAACCGCAGCTACCTCATGATTGTAAGAAGTCTCTTCTCTCAATTATTTAGAAGAATGGCTGGCAGAGTAAATGTCCAATAAAAGTAACATTATTATTGGGTACACCTGGATACTTCAAATGATTAAAGAATGATACTCCAGGAGTTCCCATCGTGGCGCAGTAGTTAACGAATCTGACTAGGAACCATGAGGTTGCGGGTTCGGTCCCTGCCCTTGCTCAGTGGGTTAACGATCCGGTGTTGCCGTGAGCTGTGGTGTAGGTTGCAGATGCGGCTCGGATCCCGTGTTGCTGTGACTGTGGCGTAGGCCGGTGGCTACAGCTCCGATTAGACCCCTAGCCTGGGAACCTCCATATGCCAAGGGAGCGGCCCAAGAAATAGCAAAAAGACAAAAAAAAAAAAAAAAAAAGAATGATATTCCATACCATTCTTCATAGTGATTAGCAATGGGATCCTGCTGTGTAGCCCTGGGAACTCTGTCTAGTCCATTATGATGGAACATGTAATGTGAGAAAAAAGAGTGGATACATGTAAGTGTAACTGGGTCACAATGCTGTACAGTAGAAAAAAATATATACATAAATAAAAGATAAAAAAAATTTAAAAAGAATGGTACTGATATGAATATTTTATATCCATGTGTACATTGGTTTTTAATTTTAGGATTCAGCATTCTTATCACAGAGTATATGTTGATTCGTCATTTACAAATGTAACTGTTTGTTTGTAGAGGGTCACCAAGGCCCAGAAACAGATCTGGAAAGATACACATGATGTGGTTGATGGTAATCCCCTTGTTGGAGAAGTAGATTGGAAATGGTGAGGAAACCTTTAGATTTTACCAATTGTTTGGTTTCCTTTTTATGATGAAAATATATTCACTAACTTGAAAATAATTTTGTAAAGGTCAGAAAAAAATGTTCTAGTAAAGAAGTGCTGGCAGTGTGTTGGAGATGTGAAAGAAGGTATATTTACATTCAGATAACATTTCTACCTTCACTGGTTGAAAACTGAATATGCACTAAGCACTGCACTAGGCTCTTTAGTGCAGACAAAGTACATGTAGACTCGCTCAGTTTCTTGCAAAGGCTCATTGCCCTCCTTTTGGAGCTGGTACGACATGAATTTGAGCTAGAACTTTGGTTTCAATCAGAGTATTTAATCATGGGGGGCAATATAAGCAAAAGCAAGGGGGAAAGAGAGTGTGGGAAATAGTAAGGGAACAGCAAGCAGTTGAGTTTGGACTGATCACAGAGTTTTGGAAAGAGAGTGTTGAGTTAGGCTTGGAGAGGTAGGTTGGACTCAGTGTGCCGAGGGCATTTAGCTTTATTTATTCAAATGGGTGAGAATCACGGAATGATTTTGAGTAGAGGACCAATACAATGTCATAAGAAGAATGTTTTTGTATTAGTATGTAGGATGGATTCAAGTGAGCTTCTTCATGGAATTTAAAATGGTCCATTTAAGAGAGAAGGAGAACATGATCTAGTGGGTAATAAGGAAAATAGGTAAAAGAGATAGATAGAAATAACATGTGAGAGATACAAGAAACTAACTGGCTGGAAAAGTTCAAATACTGGCAAGACATGTAGAGAGGAGGGATTTACAGGCTATTTCAAAGCTTTCAGGAGTACCTTTTTAGTAAAAAAAAAAAGTTGGTAGATATACAGTTCCCCAATGATACTATTCACAAGAACCAGGAAGTCACCAGGAAAGCAATCTAAAGAGAGTGACGGGTTTGTGTCCAGACGTGTTGAGACTGAATTGCTAGATGGGCATCTGAGCTAAAACAAACATCAGTTGTTTGAAGAGCCATGTCCAGAGCCTCTTGCACAGAGAAGACAGTCAAAGACATTAGCATGGAGAAGATGGCCTGGTAGAAAGTGCAGAAGAAGAGAAGGATGATGGCAGAGACTTGAGGAATGGTTTCCTTTGAGGATGCTGGCATGTTAGAAAAACTAATGAGAGACAGAGAGGGCCACTGAGAGAAAAGAGGAGAACCAGTGTCATGCCTGTAATGGAACCAAGAAAGAAGAGAATCCTGGAGAAAAAAAGAGAGAGAGAGAGAGAGAGAGAGAGAGGTCAACAGTTTCAAGGCAGCAAGAGAGTTAAGGAAAATAAGAACTCAGGGGGTTGCTTCCTTCTCTGTCACCAGGAATGCCTTAGTAACAAACAGGCAGTTAGAATAGCACATGAGGGAGTTCCCATCGTGGCGCAGTGGTTAACGAATCCGACTAGGAACCATGAGGTTGCGGGTTCGGTCCCTGCCCTTGCTCAGTGGGTTAACAATCCGGCGTTGCCGTGAGCTGTGGTGTAGGTTGCAGACGCGGCTCGGATCCCGAGTTGCTGTGGCTCTGGCGTAGGCCGGTGGCTACAGCTCCAATTCAACCCCTAGCCTGGGAACCTCCATATGCCGCGGGAGCGGCCCAAGAGATAGCAACAACAACAACAACAAAAGACGAAAAAAAAAAAAAAAAAAGATTAAAAAAAAAAAAAAAAGAATAGCACATGAGCCTGAAGCACACCTGACGCAAGTCCCCACACATCTGTCTTCTTTTTAGGGCCACACCTGCAGCATATGGAAGTTCCCAGCTAGGGGTCGAGTCGGAGCTGCAGCTGCTGGCCTATGCCACAGCCACAGCAATGCAGGATCCGAGTTGGGTCTGCAACCTACATCGCAGCTCATGGCAATGCCAGATCCTTAACCCACTAAGCAAAGTCAGGGATCGAATCTGCATCCTCATGGATGCTAGTGGGATTTGTTACCGCAGAGCCACAGTGGGAGCTCACCCACACATTTTCAGGATGGATGGAAAAGTCAAGTCAAGAAGAAAATATGAAGATATAGCTGGAATAGACTCAGAATAAAGATAGAAAAAGGTCTGGAATGAAAACAGGGCCATGGCTACATGAAAATCTGATTACCCAGAGCTGGGACATTTTTCTTTGACCCGTGTCCCATAAGACCTTGTTAGGAAGAATATATTGAAAGCCCTGTATGCCTCAATCTGTGAGTCACATAAACCAATGACTGCAGTGGAATGTTGGGGGCAGGGCAGATTTCCTTTAAAAAGCACAGATTACATCCTTTTCCTACTCGATCACTTTCCATAGCTCTTTGCTGCCTGTATAATACTTTCTAAACTTCTTCTCTTGGCAATGAAGAGCCCTCATAAATCGGGTCCCTCTCAATATTATTTTTCACTGTTTCTCAGAATAAATCCAGGCTGGTCTACTCATTGTCTTCCCAATTTCTTTTCACACCCACACCTGCACTTTTGCTCACACTATTTCCCTTGCATAGAATAAACCTTCTCTTCTCTGTTTCTTCGGTCTATTAAATGACTAAGGCTTAAATCAAGTACTCTTCTCTGTGCAGTTTTTGTTTGTTTGCGTGTTCGTTTGTTTGTTTTTTACAATACAATTCCTATGCCATTTATTTTGGGACGACTCACTTGGCACTTGGATGTTATCTGCTAACTTGTTTGCTATTATACTTTCTTTAGATTGCAAGTTTTCTATTTTTCTTCCTTTTCTTTTTTTGGCTGCATCTGTGGCATGTGGAACTTTCTGACCCCAGGGATCAAACCCCCACCACAGCGGTGACCCAAACACCATTTCAGTGACAAAGTCAGATCCTTAACCACAAGGGAACTCAAGGTTGTAAGTTTCTTGAGGGCAAATTTTTTTCAATTTGAAGAGCATCTAGCATAATATTATTTTCCAAATTCAAGTTGTTTTGTTCTGTTTGGTTTTTAAGGCCACACTCGTGGCATATGGGAGTTCCCAGGCTAGGGGTCAAATCGGAGCTACAGCCACCAGCCTATACCATAGCCCCAGCAATGCTGGATCCAAGCTGTGTCTGTGCCACACCACAGCTCACAGCAACACCAGAATCCTGATGCACTGAGCGAGGCCAGGGATAAAACCCCTATCCTCATGGATACTAGTTGGATTCATTTCCACTGTGCCACAACAGGAACTGCCAAATTCAAGTGTTCTAAAATTGATGTATCTAAGTGTATATTCTGATGAGTATTGAAAAGCATATATACCTGTGTCTATGCACCCACTCTCCCAATCAAGATAGACAACATTTCTAGCCATGTCTACTGTCTCAGTAGACATCTGGCTCAGCTTCAGGAGGAAGAGGCAGGACCAGAAGGGTGAATTGTAAGTTTGAGGCCAGCTAAAGGGATTGATTGGATCATCTGATAAAGTGAAAGGCAAATACTAAAGTCAGATGATGCAGTATTTTGTATTGAGCAAGTCTGGGATTGTGCAACCTGTGGATTACTCAGTCAAAGTTCAGTGACTGACAGGCAGCGGTGGAGACCAAGGCCCCAGGGTGGGCATGCCAAAGCCAGCTATGATCCTCTAGCTGGGACAAGCTGACCTCTAAAAAACTCTAGGAAGTTGAGGGTTACAGTACAGGCTTCTCCAACCTGAGGATCCAAGGTGATAAGATTTCTGGGAGCTTCTTTATGAAAAACATTTGCTCAGTGACAGACTGCTGATAAAAGGGATCCCTTGGCTGACTTGAATGTTTGGCTGCTTTATGAGTAAAACATCCCACTTGATTTCCCAAATGGGAATTGCCTTTGACTAAGAACATGCGAAAAGGCTGAGAGACTGATCCCAGCAGAATTAACATTATACTATATTACCTCTACCTTAAAACAAAAATTTTTAAAACATAAATCAGATCAAGCCATTCACCTGTGCAAAACCTTGCACTAGCTTTCCAAATTACAAAAGAAATCCAAAATTCTTAACCATGACCAACAAAGGCCCAAGCTGGTCTGGTTTTGCATCTACGCTCCCAGCACTGGCTTCACTTAAACTGCCCCTTCCTACTGGTTCTTAGACGTGCCAAGTCATTCCAAGACCTTTGCACTTGCTGTCCTCCTTTCCAGGGATGCTATTCCGCAAGCCCTTTGCTTTTAGGCATCCACACTTTGTTCAGCTCTATCAGCTACTTAGAGAAGTCTGGCCCAATATTTCTATCTTTCCCTTGCCCATTTCATTTTTCTTCTTAGTCCTTCTCAGTATCTGAAAATACACTGTAATTTAAATAATTTACCTGTTTATGGTCTGTTTCCCTCACTATAATGTTGGCTTTTATAATCTTTCTGCTTCATCATTATGTCCCTGTGACTAAAGCAGTATCTGAGCATCTTCAAAACTCAATAAATACTTGTTGGATGAAGGAACGGGTTTTCGTATCTTCCGAATTAAACACCACACATATCATTTAGCCCAACACGCTTGTTTCATAGAGGAAGAAACCTATCACCTGAGGTGAAGGGGTGAAGGTTATCTTGGGACTACTTCTTGCTCTTGCTCCAGAACCCTTCAGCAAACCATGCAGCCAGTCATCTTCCAGCCACACTCTTTTGCACCTTGATGTGATTGGCAATGCACAGTAACTAAAAGGTATTAGTCAAAGGCCCTTGTCTTTTACTCTCTACCTCTCTGGGGTCTCTCCATCTCCTCTCCCCCTCCTCTCCCTCCGCCTTTCCTTCAGGTAATCCTTTGAGTTCCACTCTTGGCCCACCTTCCCCACTGGCCCCCTAGGTAGTCAAGTCCATTGCACCTGCATGCTAATGAATCAATACCTCCAGCCCAAATGCCTCTCTTTATCTCCAACTCACATGCTAACTCCTTACCAGACAAACTCTGTCTAGATGCCTCTGGGCATTACACACTCAGTATTTCCAAAGCAGAATTTATTCCCCATCAAAACAGCTCTTCCGCCAGTGCTTCCTAGCCAATGAATGAGGTTATCCAACCTGGCAAACTTCTCGCACTCTGTTCCCCTCAAATAATCCTAAGGAGGTGTTGATTCCACTTCCCAAATATTTATTGCATCTAATTCTGTCATTTTCACTGCCTCTAATTTTATTTATACTTCTCATCAATTCTTACATAGATGAATATAAAATTGCCTAATTATTTTTCAAGATGCAGTTTGCTACCCTTTAATGAGGCATCAAATCAATTTAGTGGCTCATAACAAGCTTTTTTTTTTTTAAATCTCTTATTTCTTTGTACAAGGCAGAAATTAGCAGGATCAAAATTAGTAGGAACACAAAGGCATTTACTGGCAGCTTTTCCTTTTTTGTAAAGGTCAAAGTACTCAAAACATTTCGAACGAGCACAAAGACACATCTAATAGAGAAAGCCTGTTCCCTGCCCCCATTCACTTAAACTGAGTGGAGAAATGTTTTGTATCAACAGCACTCAGTGGATAGCAACATCAAATACAGTGGCGATTTAGTTTTAATGTCATTTGCATATGCATTATGATTGTTTGAAAGACATTTCGTTTCTCTGCAATGTTATTCCCTGAAATTCATATTCATCGTGCTTCCTGACCCAAAGGGGTGAGCTCCTTGGAGTAAATCCTTCTCCCACCCTAACCATTAGCTCTAACCGCCATCTTGGATTTGAAAGTGAAATTCAGTACTCTTGCTTCAGAGTGGTCAGTACAGTTTTATGTTCTACTTCCATGGTCTAGTCAAGAGCTAAATTTTCCACTCATTATAAAATTTTCCCCAGCATCATTAAGTCCAGTATTCACGTCTCCCTCAAAATTTTCCCCTTTCTGAAGCAAGTTCTGAATTTGGACAGTTGTTCCAAGCCTCGCCCTACCTGCTTTGTAGACCAGAAGGAAACACTCTTCCATTTGTCTCAGTGTCTTCCTGTCCCAAGCACAGCCAGGCAAACAAGCATCTCCAGGAAAGGTATGGACTCCTTGCAGCAGGGGAGCATCCTGTCGTCTCCAGATCTACTTAGCCTGCCAGTCCCAACCTCTGGGCCAGTCCAAGCCTGTGGCCACATGGGGGACCGTCCTCTGCACCCCATGGCCCAGAAAGACCATTAGAATGAGGACCATGACCAGATGAGGAGACTGAGGCCATGGAGAGAAAGGAAGGTGGCTTCACTTTTGTGGTGGAGGTGGGGGGGGGAGGTCCTTGCTCCCAGGTGGCTTGTGCCTGAGGTCTTATGTCCCAAACTTCCCTGTGACATGTCTCCAGCAGCTTGCTCAACTTGCCAGAACTCAAATTCTTAAAAACATGAAACAGAATGAAACAGAGAAGAAAATATCTGAATGCAGCGCATGCAGGGAAGTTCAACCGTTTTGTAGAGTTGTGTATATTCAGGGTGTACAATGTAACACTGAATTGAAGGATTCCATTCTAATTTGTTACCCTGACTTCATACTTGATGCCCTCATATTCACTCAGGTGCAAGAGCTTAAAATCTGGAATCTCTAAGCACTGCATACAAAGACAGACCAAGCTGGGTTGAAAACCTGCCTCTGCTATTTAATGATGTTGTGATGGTGGGAGAGTTATTTTAACATGGACCCCGGGATATTCTCATCTTTAACGTGAGAATAATAACATCATGTATTCAAAGTTGCAGGGCAGCCCCATGCAAGCCTCTTTGAATCATTTATCTCTAATCTTTGCAAGAATCTCAAGTTATTTATTTTTATTCTCATCTTTTTTTTTTTTTTTTTTTGTCTTTTTTTTTAAGGTCTACACCCACGGCTTATGGAAGATCCCAGGCTAGGGATCGAATCGGAACTGCAGCTGACAGCCTCTGCCCCAGCCACAGCAACAGGAACCTTCATCCTCAAGGATACTAGTTGGATTTGTTTCTGCTGTGCCGAAATGGGAATTCCAAGAAGGGCTTTTAAAAAATTGGGCAATGGGGACCTGCTGTATAGCACAGGGGACTCTGCCCAATATTCGCTGATAATTCACATGGGAAAAGAATCCGAAAGAGAATGGATATATGTGCATGTATAACTGAATCGCTTTGTTGTATTGCAGAAATGTTCACAACATTGTAAATCAACTCTACGGCAATAAAACCTTTTTAAAAAGATTACAAAAATAAAAGATTAAAAATTAAAATAAATAAATAAAATAGAAAATCGTTCTTTAAAGGGCTCACAGGAAGCTGCCTACTTAGTCACCAGAACAAGCCGCTCCCTTCCACGTTTTGTTTACTCTTTCTGCTTTCCCTATTTATTGTTTGAAATTGATTTTCCATTCCTCTAGTGAGCACCATGTTCCAAGCAGACCTGGGAAATTCAGTTTATATACATACTACCTACTTATCAGCTATTTTAATCAGGAGTGACTGGCTGTGAACACGGACGCTCGGCAGGATGGAGAAGCATTCGGTAGGACAAATGAAGGTTGGAGCACCTAGACTTGGAGGGGACAATCCTGAGGGTGCTTTGCATTCAGCAGCCCATCCCTGCAGCGTGGAAGAAGTGGGAGGAGCCATCGCCTCAGACCTTTGCAGTGGTTGATATGAAAGAGTCACACAGGACTTCTCTTTGACGTATTGGAAAAAAAAAAAACCAAAAAACAAAAAACAAACTGTGATATGAGCTATAGCATTACCTGGGTTTAACTGATACTTAAAAACTACCCCCTGTTGTTATCATTTCTTGCAACTAAGCTCTATTGTATCTGAGCTACAACCTACGAGAAAACCCTAAGAGGAAATCCCAAGAAGAACAGAGTTTTCAATTTTCTTTCTTTCACCTTCTTTGCTTGTGAATCAAATTAGTATTAAAGGCTCCAGAACAAAACCAGTACTACTCATATCCTGTTTAGGTAAGCCAAATGACATACATGTTTATTCAGAAACCAAAAGTTCCTTTCACTTTTATTATTTTCCACACTAGTATTTCAAAGGATCCTAGACTCTTCCTCAAAGAAATGGGAATTTGACAAATGAAATTCTCTGGTCCATGACCTGAAGGGTTAATTTTTTTAAAAATTCTCTGAAAAATGATCAGATCCAAAATACAATACACAAAAGGGACCTTTAAAAACATCATCACAGTATGAAAACTAGACAAAACATTAGACAAGAAAAAGACAACTTGTGCTGTAACACACAGAAACCTCCCGGCTGCCATAATATCCTCAGCCAGCACAAGATAACAGGATTCTATTCTAGTGATGTGTGGGAGTTAATATGTAGAAAAGAAAACAATGGCTTATGGGTAGTGGAGGCACAACGGAAAAATTCATACATCATATCATACTTGACAGGAAGAGACTATGGATCAGGTTTAATCCCCTGTAACTTATTCTAAGGCATATGGTACAGGGACTCTGAAATGAAAAGCGTCCTCTCTTAGGTTATTAAATGTCTGAAATAATAAGCCAGAGACTAAGACATGGAAAATAGTCACCCATCCCTTCTGCAAAATAATTTATAGGACCTCAGCTCTGTGGAACCAAAGAAAATGAGGAAAATACAAAAGCACACACATTAAAAAAGTAAAACATATTAATGAACTTGACAAAAATTATCGTCAGATTAAGCACATGCTGCTTTGAAGGAAGTGAAAATATGGCTTGTCAGCCAGGCCAGAGTGAGGTGACATGGCACAGAGAAGACGCAAGGCCAGAGCACCTGAAAAATGTGCACTGAGTGCTCCCTTCGCGTATATCATGGTGCTGTATGTGAAACGATCTTTCTTAAATAGTTAAAAGATGTTATTTTGTAACATTCTTGGGTTTGCATTTTTATATACACAATCAAATAGTTCTGAGATTGGGATATAATAATATTTTAAACTATTTTTAGCTTTAATCCTGTTTAGACATTATAAAGAAAACTAAATGGTAACGTGGAGCAATTGCTGAACTAACCTGGGTTACAAGCAACTTATGGAAGACAAAAGTGTTGTGTTGTATACACGTGTAAATGATTGTACGTGCGTGCACACAGGTGCGTGTGTGTTGAGGGGGGCAGCGTCCAGTCTAAGTGTATTAGAGGAATTCGGCAGATCCCGTCTCGTCGTCTTGTTCAGCATCTCAAAACAGCCACTCTTCAGCTTTGTTTTTCAGGTTATTTGGCCACCTCTTTTGGCAACAGGAGAACCTTTTATCAAGTGTCTTATTTATATTCCCTTACATATAAGCTTGTTGGCAGCTAACAGATCATTTGCTTTGTGTTTATCGCTTCAGAGGAAAATGGCTTTGGTTACTAGCAGAGTTTTAGTCTGAGGCACAATGAACAATTATGCTTAAAAAGCTGAGCATCGGTTTCACTGTTGATATACACAAAGCATGTGGTATCACATAATTACATGTGAGGTTTTTTATGTGTAGCAAGTTTGATCACATATAAAATCATATAAACTCGGACTTAATTGAATGTTTCACATCTTGTTCTCCAAATAATTATGATGAGTAAAGAAGCCAGACAAGGAAGCTCCCTTGTGGGGCAGCGGGATCAGTGTTGCTGCAAAAAAATAAAAATAAAATATAAACAAAAGTAAATGAAAAGCCTACATGCCATTTGACTACATTTGTATACAAGACTACATTTGTATACAATTCTAGACAAAGTAATGTCATCTATAGTAACTGAAAGGGGATCATTTGGGGAGAGAGCAGGGAAGGGAGAGAGGGAGGGATTATGAGGGACCCAAAGAAAGTACTGGGGTGCTAGAAAATTTGTTACCTTGATTGTGATGACGGTTTCATCGATATATGCATAGGCTAAAACTTATCAAAACTGTATAGTCTAAATTCTATGCAGGTTATTGTACATCAGTTATATCTGAATATGGTTTTTAAAAAAACAAACAAACTCCAATCTTTTTTTTTGTCTTTTTGCTATTTCTGGGGCTGCTCCCTCGGCATATGGAGGTTCCCAGGCTAGGGGTCTAATCGGAGCTGTAGCCACCGGCCTACGCCAGAGCCACAGCAACTCGGGACCCGAGCCGCGTCTGCAACCTACACCACAGCTCACGGCAACGCCGGATCGTTAACCCACTGAGCAAGGGAAGGGACAGAACCCTCAACCTCATGGTTCCTAGTCGGATTCGTTAACCACTGCGCCACGATGGGAACTCCCACAAACTCCAATCTTAACTGGTAGTCACTCCTTTCTACAATGAACTGTGGCAATGTAATGCCTGTATATCACACCCATCTGGGGATTAAGGTGAAAATTCAAAATAAGAAAGCAGAACCCAGACGTACAGTTGCCAGGAGGACAGGTCTGTCTTCAATGCTGTATCTGGAGGTCCCGTCTCCAGTGACTTACTGCTACACATTTGTCCAGCAACACTGAACAGTCTGCGTTCATCACCACAGAACCAACAACCATCCAAGTCCTCACAGAACACGATTCCCTGTGGTCTCTCAAGAAGCTAACATTAGATCATGTCTCAGAGGATTGTAACTGCATAAACCATGGGGCAGATTTAGTAGCTTTTATTGACACGGGAAATGGGAATGGAAAGAGATGATACAAGGACAGGAAAGGCAGCTTGCTATCTTTATTTTACCATCAATATCTGCAAGAAGGGAAAAGGATTTTGAAAGATAGGAACTTGGTAGTCAAAGCACCCCTGCCGTCCATTGCATATTTCAAAACTATAAATTTGATCATGTCATTCCTGCTTAAATATCTTACGATGGCTTTCCTACTAGCCACTGCCGGTAGGAAAAGCCCTTAGTGTGTTTTACCAGGAGCTCAGGATTTGACCCCTGTCCACTTTTTTAGCCTCAGCACATCTCTCTGTCCCTCACCCCAACTACAGCCGTTCTGAATGCCTTATTCGTCAAAGCTTTTCATGCTGTAATGCACTTTGGGTTCTCCAGGAAGCAGGCTCAGGCAGGGTTTAGTGTTCAGGATGTTTATTAGGGAGTGTTCTTGAGATCAACACCAGTGGAAGGGAGGGGGCGGAAGCAGGATTGGGAAGGAGGCGACATCCAGCCATGACGCAAGCCTGACAGCCTCAGCCAGTCATGTGGGGTGCTATGAAACCAAAATGACCCAACAGAGCTGGCAGGTGTGTGTAGGGAGGATGTGACCTTGGGCAAGGAGGCTCTCTGCAGCTGAGGCAATACCTGAAGACGTGGCCAGCTCTTGTTAGAGCCTGCGGAATCAAGTCCACCCTTAAAGGGCATCTGGGTAGGGCATTTGCATGTTCACCGAAACATAGTATTTACCTTGTGTGAAACCCTCTTCCCTTCCAGTTCACCTAGGTAATTTCTGCTCATCCCTCAGACGTCAGTGTAATTAATTCTCACTTCTTCAGAGAGGGATTCCCAAATTCCCGAACGTGATCGGCTTCTATATCAGGTCACATTTTTTTTCGTACCATCCTTGTCATAATCCTTATTATACTTATTTGTGATTAGTCTCTAATTTCTGTTTTCTTCTATACAGTGGTATCTCCTGGAGGGCAGAGACAACTTCCATAGTATTCACCTCTGAGCCTCAATGCCTACCACAGTGTTGGCACATAGTAGTTGCTCAATAAATATTGACTGAATAAATGGATGATCCAAGGTTTAAAGACCATTGCAAAGATCAAAGGCTCTTACCAACACATCTGTTTTGACACATGCTAAGACTTGCTGCCTTATGATGTCAAGGCGAAAACTTCATTCCAGCTCTATAGCCAAACTGCTCAGTCCTTTAGTCCTAGTTGGATCCCATCCTAGCCATGTGACCCTGGATAAGTTAAGTAAACTCTCTAAGCCTCAATAATAATTATGATAATGATAATAATTATAATCAATAATAATGACAATACTAGCATAATAGTATATTCCCCGTAAGGCTGTTGGGAGGGTTCAATGAAATAATCTATGTAGAGATTTTATCAAAGCCCCTGAAATACAGTGCGGCATCAGTAAAAGTTAGCTGTACTTGCTCTTATTATTATTTAGCTTTTAGCTGTAAGTTGAAAATATACTTTAAAAATGAGAAAAAAATTAGGAATAGATTTTTTATATTTGCCATTAAAAATGCACCCAAATAGTAATTTTTTGAAAATTAGATCTTTGTTAGATTTCCCTACACTTAGCCTGCAGTTTAGAATTGGTTTTTATTTTGTTTTATGTATAGAAGATGGATACCTTCTCATTACTTAGGGTCTTCCAAGGTTTTAAATAAGGCTGTTCCTGTCCTGTCACACAACCTAGGAATTTATAATTCAGTGTGTGCGTGTGTGTGTGTGAGAGAGAGAGAGAGAGAGGAGGCGGGGAGGGAGAGGGAGATACTTTTGCCTTTGTCTGAAATGCCTCTTCATACCTTAGAAGATTTCTATCCGAATTGACTCATCAGTTCAAGAAACACTTCCTGGACAAAGCCTTCCCCTGCTTCTTCCAGGTTGCTCCTGCTTTTACCACTTTTACCCTAAGCCATTTCCATACCTGGATTTTTATTCTGAACCGCCCCCTGTTACATCTCCTTATTAGATTGTGAGTTTCCTTCCTTTTTTTTTTTTTTTTTTTTTTTGATTTTTTTAGGACCGTACCTGAGGCACGTGGAAGTTCCCAGGCTAGGGGTCAAGTCAGAGCTGCAGCTGCTGGCCTACACCACAGCTGTAGAAACACAGGATCCAGGCCTACACCACAGCTCACAGCAAGGCCAGATCCTTAATCCACTGAGTGAGGCCAAGAATTGAACCCACGTCCTCATGGATACTAGTCAGATTTGTTTCCACTGTGCCACAACGGGAACGCCTAGATCCTGAGTTTCTTAAAGGCAGGTCTTCTTCATCTTTTATATCTGGCACATGCAGACACTCAATAAATGTTTGTTAAATTGGTTTGAATTAGAAGAAAAACACCAGATCGCTTCAGAAGGATACACATGATGAAGGGGTTTAGATATGCTCAGAAAACATAGAATTTAATAAGCTAGAGATCAAATATTTTCTTTTTAATGTAAATATAACCAATACCCATCTTGGTAGAGTATATTCCAAATGTGAGTTCTTTATTTAATTCTGAGTGTAAAGATTAAGAGAACACAATATATCATGATGGGTCAATAACATAGTAGGAAAGATGATAAATTTAGAGAAAGTGAGGTACTTTTCTGGGTGCCAGGCAAAAGAAACTGAAACCACTGGCAACCACAAAAAGGTTAACAGCAAGAGTTGAACTCAGGATACAAAGGCCACAGTGAAATAAACAATGCTATCCAGAAAGTTTTACAAGTTTATAATTCACTGAAAATGCTATTCATTAGTCAGTTTTGAAGAATGAAAAGTAATAGTGAAAAGAACAAACTGCTTTTCTGGAAATGTCTCATTTCTTTACATGTCACAGTAATTTAACTTTTTCTTTTTTATTATTCTTAACGGTTCTTTCCATTTCTCGAAAATCTCATGCACTTTACAGAACTGGTATTTGCTGAGGTTTGTGATTACAAGACCTTGCACGCAAGGACTCCAAGAGCTTATCTTCAATCTTAATGAGATGCCTCAAATTATACTCTGAACTTAAAAAAATTGTAACGGGATATGTTTGAGCTATTATATATAAGAGATAAAAGACCGATCTGGGGAATTTAGTGCTGAGAATACACAGTGCCTACAATTAATAGGAACAAATTCTGAAATCTGACAGTGCTTGCATAATTTAACAATAGTTCAGTAAATCATTCTTTCCGCTTGGAAAAGATATGAAAGGTGATGCTGTTACAAAAACTCCACTTAGAATAGAAATCTTTTTTTTCCTATGGAAATAGAATTGATTTACAAGGTTGTATTATTTTCCAGTGTATAGCAAAGTGATTTATTTATATGTACATATATATGTATACACACACATATTCTGCTTTATTCTTTTCCATTATGGATTATTACAGGATGCTGAATATAGTTCCCTGTGCTATGCAGTAGTCCCTGTTGTTGATCTATCTTATATATAGTAGTTTGTAACTGCTAATCCCAAACTCCTCATTTATCCCTCTGCCACCTCTTTTCCCCTTTGGTAACCATAAATTTGTTTTCTATGTCTATGAGTCTGTTTCTGTTTTATAAATAAGCTCATTTGCATCATATTTTAGATTCTGCATGTAAATGATATCATATGATATTTGCCTTTCCCTGTCTGACTTAATTCACTTAGCATGATTATCTCTAGGCTCACCCATGTTGCTGCGAATGGTGTTTTTTCATAGAATATAAAACATTGTGTATATTGTGTTTATCCATAGCAGTGTCTGTCTTCCTGATAGATTTTGAGAACATCAAGGAAGAAAATACACCTTATTCATCCACAGCACCTCGAATGGTGCATAAAACATGGAAGATGGGAGTTCCCGTTGTAGCTCATCAGATTAAGAGCCCAACTAGTATCCATGAGGATGTGGGTTGGATCCCTGGCCTCACTCAGTGGGTTAAGGATCTGGTGTTGCTGCAAGCTGCGGTGTAGGTTGCAGATGCAACTGGGATCTGGCCTTGCTGTCTCAGAAGAGAAATGTCTTTGAAATCTCACCCTTCTTCACCATTCTCAATTCTGTGCTACACTCTCAAGGTCAATTGCACCGGCACCCTCACTGGTCCCAATACTTCAATCTAGTCCTGTCTCTCTTCCTTCCTGCCTTCAAGGATTCCTTTCTGCACGGCACAGGGAGAGGAAAATGTTCAGGAGTTAACTATCCCCAAGGACAGTATCGATGATTTAAAATGCACTATCTCTGATACCATATACGGTAGAACTGTATTGCTGTAGTATTACTACATCAGGAGATTAAGGGAGATTTAAAAATTGATTCTAGGAAACATGGCCGTTGCAGTACTGGTGGTGACATTTAAACTCCCCTCTTTCTGACACTGGCTATCTTCACTCACTTGCTGGTCATGTCATCTTTTTGTTGAAAAGATCACTACTGAAAAAAAAAGGTTTTATCACCGCCTCTCCCTTTCTTACAGAATAAAATATAAACCCTTTGACTTGACATACAAAGAAAAAGACAGGAGTTCCCGTCGTGGCGCAGTGGTTAACGAATCCGACTAGGAACCATGAGGTTGCGGGTTCAGTCCCTGCCCTTGCACAGTGGGTTAAGGATCCGGCGTTGCCGTGAGCTGTGGTGTAGGTTGCAGACGCGGCTCGGATCCCGTGTTGCTGTGGCTCTGGTGTAGGCCGGTGACTACAGCTCCGATTCAACCCCTAGCCTGGGAACCTCCATATGCCGCGGGAGCGGCCCAAGAAATAGCAACAAAAAAAAAAGACAAAAAAGACCAAAAAAAAAAAAAAAAAGAAAAAGACATCCTTCCCAGTACGCCTCTGCTTTTCCAGGCGTGTTTACTTCTCCTCCTATGGCGTATTGTAAACTCCAGCAGGTCTGGACTTCTCACAGTTCCTCAGACTTGCAGGCCATTCCCTGACTCTATGATTTGCATGTGCTTGTTTCTATCTGGAATGACCTTTCTCCTTTTTGGCCTAGCAAGTTCCTATTCGATCGTCAAGGCTCAGCTGATGTGCATGTCAATAGGTTGGAGACTTCCTTGACTTTTCCAGACTGCTAAATTGCTCATCCCACAGAACACGCAAATATAATAACATTCCACACCACGCTACAATCCAGTGGACAGAAATCTTGTGTTTCTGACTCTCTGGCTGTGAGATCTTCAAAGCTGTAAGCCCTGTGTTTATTCAAATTGGTATCTGTCCTGGTCCGTTTGGGCTGCTATAAAAAAAGTGCCAGTGACTGGTAAACGCCAGACATTTATTTCTCACAGTTCTGGAAGCTGGGATGTGCAAGATCAAGATGCCTTTGATTTAGTGCCCGGCAAAAGCTGTTGTCCTGGTTTGCAGCCAGGCGCCCTCCTGCTGTATCCTCACCTGACAGAGAGCGATCGGCTCTCCTACGCCTCCTATGACGTCACTACTCCCATTCATGAGGGCTCTGCCTTCACAACCTCATGACCCCCCAAAAGTCCTACTTCCAAATACCATCACGATGAGGAGTAGGTGTCCGCATGTGAACAGGATACAATCATTTAGTCCACAGCAGCATCTCTGACACACGGTTCTTAATTTTAACTGAAGAAGAGTGGTAGGATTAAATGTGGTCCTGAAAAATGAAATTTTCCTGACCCTCCCCCTTTTTATCCTCCGAATGCAGCTTAGAAACAAGCTTATTGATGCACGCTATCCACTTACATGATTTTAAACATGTGATTGCTTCAAGAGGCACTTAGTAAAATCATTAAGAGGATACAATTAGCAAAGAACGAAAACCATTAAATCCAAATAAACAAAGCAATGGTAATAATAGCTAATATTTATTGCTCAACTACCATGTACTAGGAAGTGTTCTATTACTTTTATGCGCAAGCTCATTTAATTCTCACAAAAACCCTATTAAGTAGTTATTGCTGTTGTAAGTCCCTTTTAAAATTTAGAAAACCGAGGTGCAGAAAGGTTCCCCAGGACTACACAGAGCTAGTAAGTGGGACAACCCACAACTGTGGGTACAATTTGAACCCAAGTAGTCTTGTTCCAGAGCCGTGTTCTCAACTCCCATACTACATGAATAAAAAGCCATGAAAAAACAGGTGACTAAGATATCTTTTCAGAAAGATTCAATGATCCCATCTCTGTTTTAATTCTTAGGGGAAAGATTCATATCAGAAAGACCTATGTACAAATAACCAATAAAGCTGTTTAAGACTAAATTAAGCCATAGAAAAGTCTATAATGTTTCTGTAGAGTGTGGTTAGGGAGGCCAAGTAAGACTCAGTTGTAACCCTAACACCATACACAAAAATAAACTCCAAATGGATTAAAGACCTAGATATAAGACCAGACACTATCAAACTCTTAGAGGAAAACATAGGCCAAACACTATCTGACATAAACGACAGCAATATCTTCTCAGATCCACCTATCAGAGTATTGACAATAAAAAGAAAAATAAACAAATGGGACCAAATCAAACGTCAAAGTTCCTGCACAGCAAAGGAAACCCTAAACAACACAAAAAGACAACCCACAGAATGGGAGAAAATCTTTGCAAGTGAATCAGCTGACAAGGGATTCATCTCCAAAATTTATAAACACCTTCTGCAGCTCCATACCAAAAAAACAAACAACCCCATCAAAAAATGGGCAGAAGATCTAAACAGACAATTCTCCAAAGAAGATATACAGATGGCCGAGAAACACATGAAAAGATGTTCAACATCACTCATCATTAGAGAAATGCAAATCAAAACCACTATAAGGTACCACCTCACACCAGCCAGAATGGCCATCATCCAAAAGTCTACAAACAGTAAGTGCTGGAGAGGGTGTGGAGAAAAAGGAACCCTAGTACACTGTTGGTGGGATTGTAAATTGGTGCAACCACTGTGGAAAGCAGGATGGAGATTCCTCAGAAAACTCAAAAGAGAACTACCATTTGACCCAGCAATCCCACTCCTGGGCATCTATCCAGAGAAAACCACGACTCGCAAAGACATGTACTCCGATGTTCATTGCAGCACTATTTACAATAGCCAAGACATGGAAACAACCTAAGTGTCCATCAACAGAGGAGTGGATCCAGAAGATGTGGTATATATACACAATGGAATATTACTCAGCCATTAAAAAGAACGAAATACCAGCATTTTTAGCAACATGGATGGACCTAGAAACTGTCATGCTAAGTGAAGTCAGCCATACAATGAGACACCAACATTCAATGCTTTCACTGACATGTGGAATCTGAAAAAAGGACAGACGGAACTTTGCAGAACAGATGCTGACTCACAGACATTGAAAAACGTATAGTCTCTGGAGGAGACAGTTTGGGGAGTGGGGGGATGTGCTTGGGCTGTGGGATGGAAATCCTATGAAATCAGATTGTTATGATCATTATACAACTACAGATGTGATAAATTCATTTGAGTAATAAAAAAAATGAAAAAAAAAGACTCAATTGTAAGAACTGAATTGAAAGAATGTAACAAACACTGATTTATCAAGGAAGCCTCTACAAACTATATGTCTAACACCATGGTACAGGATTTCGGTATATAAAAGAACAATAAAACGGGACTCCTGTCCCAAAGGACACTTATTGCAAAAAAATGTGACCTCTCATACACAAAGTAATTAGAGAATAAATAATAAAATATTTGTGTGTGTGTGTGTGTCTTTTTAGGGCCTCACCCATGGCATATGGAGGTTCTCAAGCTAGGGGCTGAATCAGTGCTGTAGCCGGCCTACGCCAGAGCCAATGAGGGATCCGAGCCATATCTGTGACCTACACCACAGCTCACAGTAATGCTGGATCCTTAACCCGCTGAGCGGAGCCAGGGATCGAACCCCTGTCCTCGTGGATACTAGTCGTGTTCGTTAACTGCTGAGCCATGACGGGAGCTTCCTAGATAATAAAATCTTAAATTTTGTGGTTCAGAAATAAGCAATTATGAGAGTTCCCTGGTGGTGTAGCTGATTAAGGATCCAGCATTTTCACTGCTGTGGCTTGGGTAGCAGCTGTGGTGCAGGTTCAATCCCTCATCCTGGAACTTCTGCATGCAGAGAGTGTAGCTAAATAAATAAATAAATGCAATTACAGAACAGCAAATATATGTTAAATAGTCAAGTTATTTATTTTTAAAAGTAATTTTGAAAGTGAAACTGGGCATTCTTTTTCTCAAATGCTGCCAGAATCATTCCACCAACAGAAGTTTTATAAAATTACTACTACTATAAAATTCCATAGAAATTAAGCTTAAGAGACAAAGAACAAAACTGAAACGCAAAGTTCTAGGTTGAATTTTCATTTAAAAAAAAAAAAAACCCAACAAGCTTTGTTTTAGGGTATGAGTTAAATGGAATAGCATTAGGAAAACTGCCTCAGGAAGTCAGAACACAATATAAATCAGTCAAACTTTCCATACCTTTCTAATCACAGGAAATCTTAAAATATCCCTCCATTCTGTCTGTGTGTGCAGCAAAGCAAAGTCTCTGAGACATTCAAAATATTTTCTAAGGTAGAGATTAAATTTTTTATCACATTAAAGTAACAATCTATACATGAACATTATTTATATATGTCATTCCAAAGAAGGAGTGTACATTATTCAAGATAGAAGAAGTCTTTCTAAAATGTAATGAAAGAAGAAAAAAGCAAGAAAAGTAGAGTTAACTAAAGCAAAGGGAATGAAAGAAAACAAGATCTTTCCTGGCCATTCAGTGCGAAAAAGTTTCAAGCTTGTTGGGCTGATAATTAACTGCAGAAACAGAACTAAATAGCAGATTTTCCATTGGGCAGCTGGACATGTAGAGAAGAGTGGACTTAAGGGGCCAAAGAACTAAGAGAGAGACCAGGGAAAATAGAGGCGGCCTTGAGACTACAAGATTAAAAGAGAGCTTGGCCAAAAATATCCTGGCCCTTAGATCTTGAACTTAGAAATTGAGAGAGATGTCCTGGATTAATTATCTCATGGCCAGAAAGTTTGGCATCACTTGCTTAATTAGGCATCTCAAAAGGGTCAGTGCAGGCATTAGGTCCTCAACCTCTTGAGAAACCTGGCTAAAAATATTTAATATCTTTGAATAGACCTCTATGAGTTAATCTTATTTCCCAAATTAATTACTAAGGTTTTGCCTTTGCATATTGTTTTATACTTGAACACTCTTTATAAAATTATTCTCAAATTGTTTTCATAGGGATATGTTTATTTCTGTGGATGTATGTGTTTATTTTCCCCCAAATAAATCTCTGTAACTTGTTCCCAAGAAGGTGACCATCCAGCTCTTCCTTCCCTGCATCTCCTCCCTTGCATCTGGGCTGGTTTATAACAGCTTTGCCTAATAGACTTCAGTGAAAAGGATGCTGCGTGACTTCCCACACTGCCTCCTAGGCCTTGAAGCTTCTGCTTGGGTCTCTTGGAATGCTCGCTCCTTAAGTTGTCATGTGGTGTGAAGCCCAAGCCAAGCTTACAGAGCACCCGCTTGGAGAAAAGAAAGATGGAAATGCCCAGTAGTCCCCAGCTGTTGCAGATCTTAGCTGAGCAGGAGACATGGGAGTAAAGAAGCTTTCCCAGAACTCCAACCTCAGCTGTCAACTAATTGCAACTGTTTGAAGAACCCCAACTGAGAAATGCCCAGCTCTGTTTGGGCAGAAAAGTGAAATGTAATAACAGATGATTACTTTAACCTACTGAGGTTTTGGAGTGATTTATTTTTTTTATTTATATTTATTTTTTATTACTCAAATGAATTTATCACATCTGTAGTTGTATAATGATCATAACAATCTGATTTCACAGGATTTCTGTCCCACAGGGGGTGATTTATTAACACAGCAATAAATAACTGGAATAGGTAATAAACTTTTGAGGACTGATCTAATACTTCTTGATTTATTTATAATACTTAGTATAAAGTTCAGCACCATCCTATCATTCTGCTATGTAACCAATTCTATATAGCTATCATATATTTAACTGCACAATACCACCATACTCTCTTTATTTCATTGGGCGCAAAAATAAGTTGTTACATTTTGTTGAAATTTGTAAGCACTATAAAATAGTGCAATAAATGTGGTATACACATGAGTAGAATCCAGAAGTTTATGTTAATGAAAAGGGATCATGTATTCTTTTTAAAATGCAGACGTTATTTTTCAGAGCAGTTTAAGGTTCTCAGGAAAACTGAGTGGAGAATACAGAATGTGACCACATACCCTTCCCCCCATATATGCAGAGAACTCTCCCAGGTCAAGATCCCGCATCAGAGAAGTACCTTCGTTACAATGGATGAACCTGCACTGACGTATCATTATCACCCAAAGGCGTAGTTACATTATGATCATCCTTTGTGTTGTACATTCTATGAGTTTGGGCAAATGTATAATGACACGTACTCACCATTAAAGTATCATACCGAATAATTTCATTGCCCTAAAAATCCTCTGTGCTCTGTCTACACATCCCTGCCTCCCCTCTAACCTTGCTAACAACTCATCTTTTTATGGTCTCCATAATTTCGCCTTTTCCAGAATGCCAGAGAGCTGGAATCATATAAGATAGAGCCTCTTCGCATTGGCTTCTGTCACTTAGTAATATGCATTTAAGATACTTCCAGGTTTTTAAATGGCTTGATTATATATTCTTTTTGGAAGAAAAATAATGTCATATTTTCTGATTCCTCATTTGTTCTTTAATCCTTTAAAATCTAGCTTCTATTCTCACTGCTCGGTGGAACCGTATGTTCTTAAAGGCCTTCTGAGTCACAAACTCCAGCCTTTTCTGTAACACTGAATATTGTTGTCCAATGTCTTCTTAATCCTTTTCCTGTGGCTTTGTAAGATTATTTTTATTCTTCTTCTCTTTTTCTTTCTGCTAATTCCTTCCTACATACTCTTCAAGGGTAGTGCTTCCTCAAAAGGCTATCCTTGGCCTTCTCTATACTCTGTATTACCATCGCCTCATGTTTCTCTCATACTCATTATCTTCTGTCTAAAATATCGAAGCATAATCTTTGATCATCTCTCTTGCTTCTTACCTTAAGCCAGTTACCAAAACCTATCAATTCTCCTTACATCTCACAATTGCCCTTTCTTTCCATTTCTTTAGCCTCTTTCCTGCTTGAGGACCTCATTAACTCTTGTTTAAATAATGGCTTTTTCCATTTTTCAGTCTCTTTTCTACTTGATGACCTCATTAACTCTTGTTCAAATAATGGCCATAGAGTCCTAGCCAATGTATCTCTGCCTTAAGCCTATTTTCTTAGTTCATTCTATTCAGTCCTGCTAGATTAATTTTCCTGGACTGCCTTGCTGATTAATGTCTGCTTCCATGTCATTTGAAATACAAATGGGTACTTATTATTTCATAGTAAAATGCTGGAATAATTAATGATAACTGTTATTTTAGTACATAGTTATTAACAACTTATAAATGGATAAAGAGTTAAATTGAGATCAGATAAAATTAATCAAATGAAACAAAATGACATCATATTGAATAAATTGAATATCCGGAGAAAGTGACTTAGATGACACAAAGAATGCTGTATCTTTTTTGAACCAACAAATATTTATAAAATTATAAATTATAATGCAAGGCAGAATTATAGATGATATATTCTATCAAAACTCTAATCTTTTTAATATGCTTGTGTACTGGCATTCTAATTTTAATAAGAATTTTGTTATCTTATTCCATTTAGGCCATGAGTGTTTTATCAAAAGTCCTTTTTGGTATTATTCACATCTTGAGAGTTTGTTTTATAAAGCAGAATTTTATTCCCTTAAAATTTTCTCAAAATACAGAAAAAGCTACAAACTCATGTACAATGCACATGCTATCTTTGAGCCAAAATAAATCTTAAAAAAAAAAGTTGAGAGAAAACCATCAAGTATTCAAAATACATTTACCAATTTTTAAAAGAAGTAAATATCTAATTTGAGTTTGAGGATATGGTAGTTGCCATTTTTAAGAAGAATATTAGAGTATTTATTTTTTTTTACTTTTTAGGGCCACACCCACGGCATATGGAGGTTCCCAGGCTAGGGGCCAAATTAGAGCTGTAGCTGCTGGCCTACACCACAGCCACAGAAACACCAAATCCTTAACCCACTAATCAAGACCAGGGATGCATCCTCATGCATTCTAGTCAGATTCGTTTCCATTGAGCCCACGATGGGAACTCTGAGATTTTTTTTCCAAGTAGAAGTCTTAAGTACAAAGTTCCTTCTAGAAACTGTATCAATGAAAACTTTGTTTTCTTACTTGTAGTTTGCCTTACCTTACACAAAAAGATTAATGGTAATATTTAATGTTACTTCAGCTTTTTGAGCCTCAGCATTTTGGAATGAAGAACCAACTAGCAACAATTTTTAATAGACAGCATTGTGGATCAAGGATGAATTCAATTGTACAGGGAATATAGCCAATATTTTATAATAGCTTTAATGGAGTATAATCTATAAAAAAAAATGGGGGGGGGAGCATGTGGCATACAGTGGTTTTGGTGGGATCTCAGTTCCCAGACCTTGGGCTTCAGAGGGGAAAACACTGAGTCCTAACTTCTAGACCACCAGGGAATTCCCTAAAAATTTCGCATCACTCTATTGTATACCTGAAACTAATACTGTAAATTAGCTATACCTCAATAAAAAAAGAGTGACCAGACATCTCAATTTGTCCTTGACAGTCCAGGTTTATGCCTATTGTCCTTGTTAGTGGAATCCTTTTTCATTATTAAACGTTTCTTAGTTTAAATAATAAATTATATTGCCACTTGCAGCAACATGGATGTGCCTAGAGATTATCATACTAAGTGAAGTAAGTCAGAAAGAGAAAGACAAATACAATATGACATCGCTTATACATGGAACCTAAAATATAACAGAGATGAACTTATCAGTGAAACAGAAATGGACTAAATGGACACACAGACTCAGAAAACAGACTCGTGGTTGCCTGAGGGGAGAGAGGATGGAAGAGGGATGGAGCAGGAGTTTGGGATTAGCAGATGCAAACTATTATATACATAGAATGGACAACAACAAGGTCCTACTCTATAGCACAGGGACCTCTATTCAATATCCTGTGATAAACTATAATGGAAAAGAATATTTTAAAAAGTTTGTGGAATTCCCACTGTGGCTCAGTGGATTAAGAACCTGACATGCTCTGTCATAAGTACAGTAGGAAAAAGAATTGGGAAATAACAATTAAAAAAAAAAAAAAGAACCTGACATAGTATCCATAAGGATATGGCTTCCATTCCCGGCCTGGCTCAGTGGGTCAAGGATCAGGCATTGCCATAAGCTGCAGCATATGTCACAGATGTGGCTTGGATCCAGTGGATCTGGCACTGCTGTGGCTGTGGTGTAAGCCAGCAGCCGCAGCTCCAATTTCAATCCGTAGCCTGAGAACTTCCATATGCTGCAGGTGCGCCTCTGAAAAAAAAAAAAAAATTAATTTTGAAAAGAATGTAATTTTGCTGTACAGCAGAAATTAACATATTGTAAGGCAACTATACTTCAATTTAAAAAATAAAAATTAAATAAATAAACAATATTGTCACCCTACCCAAGAGACATGTTAATCAAATGACCTATGTTGGCATAGTTTGGATATTGATTCAAAAAAATCAACGGTAATAGAACATTTGAAGGCTGAAAAAATAATCATACAAAAAAGGATGATTTCAATTGCACTTTGCTTTACTTGCTTGCTGAGAGATTTCTCCCTCTCAGTCAACAAATAACAGTGAATTTGACTGAAAGAATACTAATAGCATAAAAAAGCAGTAAAGAAAATTTATCATGCAGTGGTCAACACTGAAACAAATGTAAGCGTCATCTGTTAAGCATCATTCTTCCCCACTTATGATCTGAAAATTTCAGAGGCAAAACTAAGAACTATTGTTCCTAGAATCCCCTTCCTAGATGGTTCTGGGTGGAGTCTTCCAGCTGCAGGCACTTAGGTGACACTGGAATGGGGAGGAGCAGAAGCGATGGCTCTCCTAGGGCAGTGACAGACGTGCTGGCTGACAGTAGACCCGAGGTTCACAGCAGCCTTTGGATGAGTTCCTGCAAATTACCCTCTTTGGTCCCATAGACAATTGAGATGGCTCGTGGTGGCTGCTGGAGAATTATTTGATTTGGTGCTGCAAGCTTATAGGGTTTGTAGGAGCTTGTCCTGGAGAATCTTGAGAGAAACAAAGGCTTCCCAGAAAGTTCTTGAAGCCAATGACCTTGGCAATGCAAACTGAGCTGATCTTTAATTTCCCAATCCTTCCAATGATTGTGGAAGCCTCTAATTCCCATGTTAAAACCCTTCAGATTTAGTGTACATAGAGCAGCTTCTGTTTTTCTACCTGTACTTTGTTTCAAACAATGTGGAGGTTACTATGCATTGTCCACACTGTTTTGATAGGGTGTTCAAAAAAGTCCTGTGCATTGTAATATAGTAATAGAATTATTAGCCAAAACCAAAAAAGCGTATTATATGAGAGATTTTTAGGCTCCCCTGTACTTATGTAACATGTTAAGACAAGATAGAGCTGTAACATTTTAAAAGGATGTTTAAACAAAACAAAGTATTAAAAACTTTTACATAAAAATATTAACATAGCAGCTCTTATAAAACTAAATATTGGCTGCTTTCAGAGAAAGTAACTCATGTGCTCAACTCTTCTGAAGAAATAACAAAACTGATGCACCTCAAGAAAGCGAATGTTTCTTAGATAACATGTGCTAAATATTCTCCTTCATTTTACTGTGGATTTAAACTTTTTAATCTTTCTCGATTTGTACTATAAAGTGCTTTCTAGACAGATTCTAACAACCCACACTGCTACTAACATTGTTTGAGAATGTATTTCACTATATCTTTGCCTATATCATATTTTTAATTTTTTAACTAGTAAGATTTCCATAGCATTTTAAAGAAAGTTGTTTCTCTTGGCCTTTGAGTTGCTGGCATTTGTAATATGTCTTATCTGGGTAAGAAAACACACTTCTAAAAACTAGGAAACATGATATTATTTTTGGTTCTGTTGTGGATTTTTCAGTGGCCAAATATTTGTGTTTTTCAATTTAAAAAATAAATAAAAAAGGACTGTTCGTCCTGACTCTCCTTTCTCAAAATAGAGCACTTAAAAAATAAGAGCAGGGAACCCTCCTGCACTGCTGGTGGGAATGTGAACTGGTACAGCCGCTATGGAGAACAGTTTAGAGATACCTTAGAAATCTATACATAGAACTTCCATATGACCCCACAATCCCACTCTTGGGCATATATCCGGACAAAACTCTACTTAAAAGAGACACATGCACCCGCATGTTCATTGCAGCACTATTCACAATAGCCAGGACATGGAAACAACCCAAATGTCCATCGACAGATGATTGGATTCGGAAGATGTGGTATATATACACAATGGAATACTACTCAGCCATAAAAAAGAATGACATAATGCCATTTGCAGCAACATGGATGGAACTAGAGACTCTCATCCTGAGTGAAATGAGCCAGAAAGACAAAGACAAATACCATCTGATATCACTTATAACTGGAATCTAATATCCAGCACAAATGAACATCTCCTCAGAAAAGAAAATCATGGACTTGGAGAAGAGACTTGTGGTTGCCTGATGGGAGGGAGAGGGAGTGGGAGGGATCCGGAGCTTGGGCTTATCAGACACAACCTAGAATAGATTTACAAGGAGATCCTGCTGAATAGCATTGAGAACTTTGTCTAGATACTCATGTTGCAGCAGAACAAAGGGTGGGGGGAAAAAATGTAATTGTAATGTACACATGTAAGGATAACTTGATCCCCTTGCTGTATAGTGGGGAAATAAATAAATAAATAAATAAATAAATAAATAAAAATAAGAGCAGAGGAGGAAAAAAAGGAGCAGAGAAAGCTGATAAATTTAAATATGCTAAATTGATAGTGAATATTCATTTGTTTATTCCTTGGTTCTACACTTGCTGAGACCCATTAGATGCCAGGCAGGTGTAAAGAATCAGGGCTGATTTCAGAGATGTCACCCTTGTCGGGGGGTGGGGTGGGGGGGACACAGACTAGCAATCAGATGACAGTACAGCTCCACAAGTCTATCCAAAGCACTGGGGCCACAAGAGTTTCAGAACCAACATCCTTTGCAGATTTTTAGAAAGGTAAGACAATACATGTTACAGGTAACACATAACACCTCCATGGAGCCTGGGGGAGCTTCCTATAAACAAATATAGCAACATTTCTGTAGTAAAACATTATGAATAAACTCATGCCCGTTCGGTCAGATTTTGCCGCCAGTAGGTTTTGGAACGCGTTATAAAATAAACTTTTGGCTTTCATAACTTTGTGGACTTTTGGAATTGCAGACAAGGGACCATGGACTTGAAAAAGGGCATCTTACTTTCTAGGCTAGAAGTAGGAACAGAGTACTATGGGAGTGCATAGGTATGGCACCAACCCAGTCTGGCAGAGGATGGGGAGGGGAGTGGAGGGAAAATAGAAGTTGGCTCATAGATGCCAATAAAATGCAAATAATTTACTGTATTCTTGTTCCTGGGAGATGTGAGAGAAGTTGAGGAAGGGATTATCTATCACCTGATGATGAACTCCCAGAGACTGCTTTTGAGTTTTCTTCCTTTATTGTCGTGTTGCAAACTGTCAGATACTTCTTGCTATGTTAACAGAGTTAACAATGAAAATGCTATCCTCTGGATTATTCAAATCCCTTATGGGAGTTCCCGTCGTGGCGCAGTGGTTAACGAATCCGACTAGGAACCATGAGGTTGCGGGTTCGGTCCCTGCCCTTGCTCAGTGGGTTAACGATCCGGCGTTGCCGTGAGCTGTGGTGTAGGTTGCAGACGCGGCTCGGATCCCGCGTTGCTGTGGCTCTGGCGTAGGCCGGTGGCTACAGCTCCGATTCGACCCCTAGCCTGGGAACCTCCATATGCCGCGGAAGCGGCCCAAGAAATGGCAGAAAGACAAAAAAAAAAAAAAAAAAAAAATCCCTTATGGATAGAATAAGATATTGCAAACAACATGTGGAAATAGCGGGACTTCCTTTAAACACTCAACTATTTCTTGCATGTCTATGCCATAGTTCAAGGTGTTTGCTTCTTTGTTTGTTTTTTAGGACAGCACCTGTGGCATAGGGAGGTTTCGAGCCTAGGGGGTCAAATTGGAGCTGTAGCCACCAGCCTACACCACAGCCACAGCAATGCCAGATCTGAGGTGTGTCTTTGATTTACACCACAGCTCACGATAATGCCGGATCCTTGACCCACTGACTGAGGCCAGGGATTGAACCTGCATCCTTATGGATACTGGTCAGATTCGTTTCCACTGCGCCATGACAGGAACTCCAGTTCAAGGTGTTTTTATACTTTCTTACACTGTTCTCTCTCTCTCCGGTCTCTCTGGTCCCAGCTCTATCTTACACCACTATACAGAACTGATTATCCCAGTCCCGTGCCTGAAAACCTTTAAGAGCTCCAATGGAAAAAAAAAAAAAAATCTATATTGCTGTCTATGTCTCTCACTCAATGTGTGCTCTATAGACCAGGAATGGGTCATCAACTTACAAAAAAGACTTGGGTAGAAGGACAAATACAAAAAGGCTTTTTGAGGATGGCGAACTCGATGGGAACAGGCCAGAGCAGGCACATGGGATAAATGCCAGCGCTCAGGGGCGAGGTATGAAACGAGCCAAGACAGTCTGGTCAAGAGCTCAGGCTGAAGATGCTTCTTGAGATTGAAGTGTGTGGAAAGCAGATCTAGTGCTAGAGTCCCTTTAACAGGGGCCTAAAAAATATCTCAACACGAGAACTGTTTGTACGTGAAGAGTCACTTCCAAACATTGACTTGTCTGGTGCTTATTTTAACCTTCCACTTCCCCAATCTTACTTGCACAAATTATTTGCACTATTTCTTCAAGGTAGCCTTTCCTAAATAAATGCAAGTTCAGGACCTGACCAAGTAACACATTAGTCAATCAAAAGTACCATTGAGAATCTATTCCAGAAGTGCCTCGTAGAGGAGAGAAATTTTGAGCATAGTCATTAGAAAATAAATTCAGGGGGATTTGCACTGGTATAGTGCAATTTACTATATTGTCTTATCATCCTACTGGGAGAAAATATTTTTAAAAATTCTAGAAACCTATAAAATAATTCAATAAATATACCTTTAAAATATTTAAAAGTTTTAGGGCATTCCTTTGTTTCTGCCCTGCAACATATTTACAAATACAGAGTACAACACATTAGCTATTCACTTGTCCTAGCTGGGACAAAGTTAGGGGACTAAATAGAAAAACCTCAAAAATGGTCATTTGAATTCTATTATGACTATGCAAACCAGAGGAGGCTGGTTAAACATGAAAAATGCAAAATCCATTTCATTTCTTGTTCCAACTCTATCTCTAATATGAGGGCAGGGAGAGAAAGAAAGGCATCTAATGTTTTCCCATTACCTTCTCACGTACCCTAAAAGATGGCAATGCCTCCCACCTACAATGTTTACCTAATTGGAAATTTATTTCAGTGACAATTTAAAAAAATCTGTTCCATATAGAACCTCATTTTCCTGAGGTAAGATTGATATAAACCTGAGATTGTGAGTATATTGGGGTGGGGGAGGGATAAGGAGGAACCACCCTGCTTTGTGCAACATGGCACTGCACTCCCTGAAATAACCTTATATTTGAAGACTATTATAGCCTTGCAAGATAGGTTTTAAAGATTAGTTAAAAAAAAAAAAAAGGGCTTAGAGGTGGAACTACTAGTCTGCTATGGGAAATGCAGTTCATAGAAGGCCCAGGCAAAACCAGAATTCAGATCCCTGACTCCTTGCACAATTTGCTTTCACACTATATATGATAGGAACTGCATTCTCTCAAAGGCATTCATCCATTCTCTAATGCAGTCACTCAAACAAATCTTTATTCAGAGTTGATTTAGGCTTTATTTAATAGTACCTATTAAATGTCAGACACTGCACAGGAGATACAGTCATTAACAAGTCACACAATAATCCCTGATCTTACAGACTGCAGTAAAGTGGGGGAAGATAGAAAATAGACAAGGGGCATAAGCAAACTATATAATCACTTCAAAGGTGGAAGTACTGTGAAGAAAAATCAAGCAAGAAGGAAGCCAAGACACAAAGCAAAAGGAGACTGTGTATTTAGATAAATTGGTAAGCACAATCACACGGGAAATGGCATTTGAAGAAGGATGTAAAGGAGATGAGAGACTGGATACATGGCCATCCATGAGAAGAGCATTTTGAGAAGGGAAACAGGTGCAGAAGCCCCCATCTGAGACTGTGTTTAGCAGGTTCAAGGAAAACCGGGAGGGCCATGTGGCTGGAGCAGAGGAGGTGAGGCAGAGTGTAGGAGATGAGGCCAGACTGCGTAGGGCTTGTCTGGTTTTCCCTCCAAGTGAGGTTGGAAGCCAGTGGAGAGTTTTGAGCAGAAGACTGACAGGATATAAATTATGTTACAGTTGAATCATGTTGGCTGCTCTTGGAGGATAGTCCGGAGATGCCGCGGTGGAAGAAAGAAGGCTTGTTAGGGCTTTTCAACAATAATCAAGATGAAATGTGGGAGAGGCCAGGGTTACAGAAGAGAAAGTGGTGTTACGTGGTTATTTCTAGAGAGATTTTGAAGGCTGAGTCAACAGGATTTCTCCATGGCTTGGGTATGGGTGTGAGAAAGAAGAAGACGCGGCAAGGGTGACTCCAAAGTATTTAGCTGTGCAACTGAATGAAAGCATTGTCATTTACGGAAATGGGGCTGCAGGAGCAACAGAGTCATGAAGAGACCAACGTGTTCAGTCCTAGACATGCAGAGTTTGAGTGGGCACCCATGACATCCAGGTAGAGACCAAGCCGGGGAGTACATCTAAGTCTGGAGTTCAGGTGGGAGGTCTGGATGGGAGCTGTAACCCGGGGGGTGGGGTAGGGGGGTCGGGAGCATTACATGCTAGTCAAGCTCCGAGGCTGGAAGAGGTCACCAGGGAAGCGATTACAGAGAAGCACCTAGAGAACTGAGCTCCTGAGAGCTCCAATGTCTAGATATTAGAAAAAAGACGAAGAGCAGTCAATGGAATGCAAGAGTCACTATTTCAAATGCTGCTGCTTGCTTAACTGAGATGAGGACAGAAGGCTGGCCACTGCATTTCGCAACGTGAATGGCACTGGTCACCTGATCAAGTGTAATGTCAGTGCAATGTTTGTTTGAGAGGAGTGGGTTCAGGAGTGAGGGGTGGGGGAGAGGATCTAGAAAGGGCCAGCTGTCAGTTCCTACATACTTGCCTTGGATATTTCTATGTGGTCGTTAGGTACAAGAAATGTTTTAGTAATTAGGACAATAGCCCTTTATATTATAGGCCCTGGGCTATGCACTTTCTATATTTCAAAAAGAAGAATTCCTGGCAGCAAACTGTTGTTCACAAACGAGCAAAGTGAAAGAGGTTAAGTAACTTTCCCAAGATCCCATGTGTGGTAAGCAGCAGAGCTGGAATTTGAATTTAGGTCTGTTTGACTTCAAGCTTTCATCCTTCACCACTGTGTGACAATGCCTTTACATAGCCACGTTACGTAGGCAATTACATATGAAGAGGCCACATAAAAGTGATTCTTTCCTGAGGTTACACGCTGGCTTGAAAGAGGAATGCCGAAGGTGAAGGAGGGTCCTCTCTCATTGTTGGTCAAAGCATTCTTCATCTCAGGCGTAACAGGCAGAATTGAACAGAGCTGATCATTTTGGCTGCCTGCAAGCTCTCAGCAGGCCCCTAAATAGGAAGCCCTTTTTGCTAGAAAATGGCTTGATGAGCCAATTTGAGCCATATTATTAAATTCAAATGATTCCATTGGAAAGAATTTAGTCTTACGAGCCTCAATGAAAAAGGAGAACCAAGGTATGTCTATAAACCCAATGCACCCAATACAAAGAAAGAGAGTGGGTTTTTGGGTTTTTGGGTTTTTGGTTTTGCTATGTGGTTGTCTATTTGCATGAAGAGCAGTGATATTTACCCCTTAGCAGAGAAGGTCTGCGGTAAACTGGAAGGGACACATCTCATAACACCCTGCAGGCCCACTCCCTGTCCACACCAGCCATTCGCTTCCACTGGGATTCTAATTTACCCTCAAACTCAGCTACTGAACCTTCTGGCTTGGGCCCAGGGGGATATGGGTCACATCAAACAGAAGTGTGATGGAACTCTGTCTGGCTAGCAAGAGAAACACTTGAATATCTTAATTGCCTCTGTTGTGAAAGCCAGAGCTTTAAATTTTGTTGCAGCTTGATCCAATATTAAAGAAAGAAAAAAACGTTAAAAGTATCAAATAGACTTTGCTAGGAACTACTGAAGAAAATATATCAGCTGATTTCGTGTGTGTGTGTGTGTGTGTGTGTGTGTGTGTGTGGTGTATTGGGGGCAAAACACTGCAATTCAATATGACAATCATAGAGGAAGACAAGAAAAACAGAAGAGCTAATGAAAACATTTGGGGAGTTCTCAAGAGTTTACAAATGAGTGAGTATTCCCAGGAAAACAAAATCACCCTTGATCACACACTTTTATCTATATCGAGGTTATAGCGTAGAATTAAAACTGAGTCCCCCTAAATCTGTTTCTCTGCCAAATTTATCATTAACCTCTGTATCTAACACTTCATCTTCTTTCATGCCCCATTCCTGTTCCCATCAAAGGAATATGAGGAATATCAAAGAAAGGGGGGGGGGGTTTGAAACTGAGAAGGACCCTGCAGGGCCCTTCAGGGAACAAAAGTCCCAGTGTGTCCCCTGCGTCTTGTCTGTAGTAAAAGGATTGAGTCTTCTAGGCTTTCCCGAGTTGCAAAGAGCACACTCAAGCAGTTACTAATTAGGGAAGAGATGGGATGCAGGGACAAAAGAAAAGCAGTTAAGTAAGAAAAGTAATAGTATCAGTTCAGCAATAAAGCCGGAATCCTAGTTCCTCCTCAAGGAATATATATAACAACCTGACACGCATCTTGGAGTCGTTCTGCAGGAACTAAGACCCTCACCCGGGGAGATGACAGTGACCACAAGCATGTAGGCTCCAGGCTGATAAGAAACATCACCCTTACCTCACCACCAACCAATCAGAAGAAAGCCATGCACGCTGCACCCTCACCCCTTTTAAAAACCTTGCCCTGGGAGTTCCCGTCGTGGCGCAGTGGTTAACGAATCCGACTAGGAACCATGAGGTTTCGGGTTCGGTCCCTGCCCTTGCTCAGTGGGTTAAGGATCCGGCGTTGCCGTGAGCTGTGGTGTAGGTTGCAGACGCAGCTAGGATCCCGCGTTGCTGCGGCTCTGGCGTAGGCCGGCGGCTACAGCTCCATCCAACCCCTAGCCTGGGAACCTCCATATGCCGCGGGAGCAGCCCAAGAAATGGCAAAAAGACAAAAAAATAAAAAAATAAAATAAAATGTTAAAAAAAATAAAATAAAAACCTTGCCCTGAAACTCACCAGGGAGTTTGGGTCTTTTGATCACGAGCTGCTCATTTTCCTTGCATGGTGCCTTGCAAGTAGAGGCTGTATTTTCTTTCACTGCAACTGGGTATCAGTTAACCGGTTTTGCTGTGTGTCAGGTGAGCAGACTCAGGTTTGGTTCAGTAACAGAATCTACTGATCAGGCACTTGCTTTTAGTTTTATAGAAATAGAGGCTTACCGTAAAACCTTTTGCATTTGTAAAATACTATTCTCGGTTTTACTGTTTTGTTTTGGTTTTAGTTACACATGTATAAGGAAAGAAATTAAAATACTATAACAGGAGTTCCCGTCGTGGCTCAGCAGAAATGAATCTGACTAGCATCCATGAGGACGCAGGTTCGATTCCTGGCCTTGCTCAGTGGGTTAAGGATCTGGCATTGCTGTGAGCTGTGGTGTAGGCCAGCAGCGACAGCTCCCATTCGATCCTCTAACCTGGGAACCTCCATATGCCATGATTCGGCCCTAAAAAAAAACAAAAAAAAATTAAATTAAATTAAATTAAAAAATATTATAACAGTGTAAACTGGGAGAAGTCTCCCTGCCTGCTGGGCCCTCAATTCCTTTCCTCAGAAGCAACCAGTTTCTAGTTTCTTATGTATCCTTCCACATATATTTTATGAATATATCCACATTTATTAGCTGTATCTTCAGAATAAAAATAACTGGTTCTGACCTGATATTTTTCCTTTAGTTTTTCACATTTTGTGGAATTTAGTCTAGTAATCACACCCCATTCTGAAAAATAAATAGCATGACTTTTTTCTTCTAACAATGTTCAAACAATTCATAAATACTTAAGTTGCACTTTTATCTTAAAACGTTTACTTCACAATCTACCATCCGATATGCCTGACATTGGTAGACATCAGAAATTTGAGATCAGTACTTGCCCAGACAAAATCCTGGAATGTTTACTGAATAGCGTTCTTGCACTCGCTGCATTAAGTGTAAAATCAAAACATGATGAGAAACCAGTGCTTATTCATTTAACACTGGGCCTGTGATAGAGTCTGCTTTCCTGAATGCACGTAACGGAAGCTGTGTCAGGTGACTTGATGACTTGATGCCTAAGTCTTTCTTTATGTAGTCCTTACATATTTTTATGAATCCAAGGAACAATTTGATATGAAACTGAAATACGCAAAATGGAGGAGAAGAATAAAAATGAAGTTCCCGTATCCTTTGAAACTGAAGTTTCTAGCAGTTTCCAGCGTGGTTCAGTGCAAACGAATCTGACTAGCATCCATGAGGATGCAGGTTCAATCCCTGGCCGCACGTGGTGGGTAAAGGATCCAGCATTGCCGTGAGCTGTGGCATAGGTCACAGACATGGCTCAGATCTGGTGTTGCTGTGGCTGTGGTGTAGGCCAGCAGCTACAGCTGCGGTTTGACCCCTAGCCTGGGAACCTTCACATGCTGTGAGCTCAGCCCTCAAAAGACAAAAAAAAAGAAAAAGTTAAGCTTCCACTTGAGGCGCAGAAATACGTGACACTTTGTTGACCCTTTCATTTTTTCACGGGGTGTCATGAACATGTTTCCCTGACTTACCTGGATGTTCCAGCATGTTCAGGTCTGGCCAGAATTTTTTTCATACTTCTTTGCCAGCTAGAGAACATTTGGATGGTTCGGGACCTTCCCTCTGGCTAATGGTCAGCAGTCTTCCAAAATGTCTTTACTTTTTTAACAATAATCCAACTTTTTTAGGGCCGCACCTGCGCATATGGAGGTTCCCAGGCTAGGGATCGAATCGGAGCTGTAGCTGCTGGCCTACGCCACGGCCACAGCAATGCCAGATCCTTAACCACCGAGCAAGGACAGGGATCGAACCTGCAACCTCATGGTTCCTAGTCAGATTCGTTTTCGCTGTGCCACGATGGGAACTCCAACAATAATCCAACTTTTGAGGTCTTGAGAAAGGATGAAATGTGACCTGTTAGGAGGGATCCTTGAAATAGAAAGATTCACCATATATATGTTATTGATTTCATAATATTCATGTGAATTAATTGTGAATTTTTACAAATTTAATGTGAGAAAGGGCAAAACACAGCTCTTGTAATGAGTTAAAATAACAGATTACATTTACACTGAGCTGAGGCATTTCAGGAAAATGTGCACAGAGCCCTTTGACATATAGGACTTCCTCTCACTCCGACGTCCTTGCTACCCCCTCCCTAAAACAAGACGCCATTGACCTCATTTCTTTCTGAAATGGCTCTTTAAAAAAAAAAAATGCAATTGCTTCTCACAGAAAACATATACTATATAGCTACATGATAAAAACTCAACTACCAATGTACATAAAATACACACTGAATTCAACTTAAGAAAATTTCCCCAAATAGTCACATAAGTTGTTTGGGACAGACAGACAAAACAATAGCTGACTGAATTTTTCCCCTTTCACCTAATCGTTTTTGGTCACGGAAAGACATAGGCAGAGCTCGGCTGAACACCCATCTTTCATTCTCTGCAGCTCCATTCAAGGATTCACCCTGCACAGAGTGTGCTAGAGTAAGGAAGTTCAAATTGACATTAGGAATAATGCTAGTAGCGGTAGAATTTTAGCTGGAAAAAAAGAATTTCTGGGATTCTGGAAAGTTGTCTATAGAACTGAAAAATAGGATGAAAGGGGATTTGGCCGCGCATTAGCATATTAGGACGAAAAAAGATCAGGGACACAAACTGAAGTAAAACAAAAAGATGGAACTACTTATAATAAATGAAAGAGAAGAAAAGACAGTCATAACTGAATGAAGATTTCTATTTTCTGGTGTCATATATATAAAATCAAATCTCCCACTTAAATATGCTAGAGGACTAAATAGCTGGTTGGCTTCTGCTCTGCTCTAAATCAAAGACAGTGTACATGGCAAAGGAAAAGCTTGTAATTACTGTTTCCTCTCTTTATAGAGTATGGGTCATTGCATTTCACCTCTCAAGAGAAAAAAGTACCAGATTTATGAGGGCTCTTTCCTCCTCACCTCATCCCTAGACCCAGTTTAAGCCTTAATCCTCATCTCTTCAAAGAGTACAGCATTTCAATTCATTTCAAAGCACTGGGTTGGTGCTGATGAGACTGGGACCAAAATTAAAAAAAAGAGATTAGCTATGCTGAGATAAGTACTGCAAGAGCAGTGAACCGACCAGCCAGCCTATGTAGAAGTTGCCTACTGCTGTTTACAGGAAATTGTACAAAGCACGGTACTGGAACAGAGGAACGGGGCATACGTCATAGGCTTTGAAGATGGAGAAAAAATGTCTGTGTCAAATAAATTAAGGATTCCCCCCCCCCAAGGAAACAGAAATTAAGACATTCAAATATATATGTTTCACATACACATGCACAAACTGAGCACATAAAAAGAACTCCTTAAAACCTAATTTAAAATAAAAAATAATACAAAACTATATTACAGCAGTTGTAGCGCTTTATTCCTCTACAAGAGATAATAAACTTTATGCTGTGCCCATGACAGCAATGACAATTAACTGTTCCAAAGACCTGACCACTAAACACTTTTTTGAAAAATATGAAAATAATTACATCAGCATATGGACTCTGGAAAATTTCTTCTCCGGTAATAAGGTCAGATGGACATTTCCTGTTTCACATTTCTAGTACACGTTGTCTCTTAGACAATAATAGTGTGAAACAATAGTTTGGCATGGGTTCAATGCATACTAAGAAATGCCCTGGCCCTTGAAACCTGGGATGAGTTAGACTCAAATGGCAGAGATCTCAGTGACGACAAGAAAGGCAGACTGTCTGGGGCGTGGTGGCCCTAGAGAAGAAGATTCAAGAAGCCCATCTAGACTTCATCTTTGATGTTTCTTGACCAGCGAAGAGTTCTTTTGTTTTGTTTAATGTGTACATTTACACAGATAGCAGTTAGGCTCGTGTCTGCATAACCTGGCTTAAAAAAACTGTGTGCGAGTTCCCGTTGTGCCTCAGCAGGTTACGAACCTGACTAGTATCCATGAGGATGCGGGTTCCCACCCTGGCCCTGTTCAGTGGGTTAAGGATCTGTTGGTGCTGTGAGCTGCGGTATAGGTCGTAGACGTGGCTCCGATCTGGCATTGCTGTGGTGTGGCATAGGCAGGCAGCTGTAGCTCCAATTCAACCCTTAGCCTGGGAACTTCCATATGACACAGGTGTGGCCCTTAAAAAAAAAAAAAATTGTTTGCCAGGCAAAACTGCAATACAGAAAAAGAATGAATGAGCAATTCCTCCTGAATTGCTAACCAAGACTGGCCCCTGCTTCTATTGCTCAACCTCCTGTTCCTGCTCTAAACAATTAATCCAGGTGACATGAGCTCCTTCCTGATCCTCACCAAACTCTGCAAGCACTGGAAATCCTGAGCCTATCTATGGGCCTCATCACTCCCTTGAACCCCATGAGACAGAGCCACCCAGTAATGGGCCCCTCCTAAACTTGGTGGTTCAGGCACCCATCTTCTCTGATGCCAAACTGGTATCCTCAATACATTCTGGCATCAAAACCACTTGTGAGAATATTTAGGCCAGTCATTTCCAATGACATCTCTCATCTCTAATCTTCTGCTACTCAGTGATGGATGGTAGGCGGAGAGAACATTCTAAATAGAGCAGAGGATGCAGAGGGGTTAACAGGTGGACCAGCATACAGAATTAGGAGCGGCAGAATCTGAGCCAAGAAGTTACAAAGCAGAAGGACAGTGGGGAGGAGGGTGGCCTTCCACCCAGTGCCAGAGGATGACAGGGATGCAGGGATGGGAAAGCTGGAGGTCATCCTGGACCAGTGTCCCTCTTTCACTCGCCACACACCATTCGTCCCCAAGTCTTCCTCTTTTTTATTACAGGAAATAAGACATCTGCTGTTTTCTCTTTCTTTCCTTCCTTCGTTTGGCTTTTTGGGGCTGCACCCATGGCATATGGAAGTTCCCAGGCTAGGGGTTGCATCAGAGCTGCAGTTGCTGGCCTACACCACAGCCTCAGCAACGGGGGATCTGAGTCGCATCTGCGACCTACACCACAGCTCACGACAATGCTAGATCCTTAACCCACTGAGCAAGGCCGGGAATCGAACTCTTGCCCTCATGGATATGAGTCAGGTTTGTTTCTGCTGTGCCACAATGGGAACTCCTCTGCTATTTTCTTTTTTCCCCAAATAATAAAGTTTTATTATTTATAAACAATACATATCTATTTTTAAATTTCAAAACAATATAGAAAGATAGAAAAAGTAAAAATCATCTCCAACCTTATGACCTAGAAATATGCACTGTTATAATATTTTGTTGGAAAGCCTGATAGATAGCTCTGCAGACATGCACACTTCAAAACACACATACAGACAAATTTACAGAATGTGAGGCATGTTACACATGGAGTTTGGTAACATTCAGTTTTCATTTAATAGGTCACAGATAGCTTTCTATTTCAATAATTATCTATACACACAATCATTTTGAATGGTTATATAATATTTCACCAATGAGGATATGCCATAATTTAACAAATCTTTCATTGAAGGAGACTTTTTTTCAGTTTTGACTCTTATGACAGCCCAGTTACTAATACTTTGTACATATATACACGCTATTATGAGAGTTTCTTTACTAATGTAATAATAAAAATAGCTCTCGTCTCTTTATTTCTATTTTTTGATCTTCGGTGAGGTTTTAACATTGTGTAGGCCATTTACATTCTTTGATGAATTGCTGTTATTTTTCTTATAGTCATAAGAGCTCTTTAAATATTAGGACTATCAGCCTTCCTATCTTTAATACCATTCATGTGTCACAAACTTTTTTTTTCCAGTTTGTCCCTTGCTTTACAAACTTAATTGTATTATGTTTTTGCTGAATCGTTTAATTTTTACATAGTCAAACTTCTTTCTTGGTTCAGCCCTGCTGGTTTAATCTCCTAACATTCCTCCGAGCACCAGCCTAAATCACATGGTTTATCCCCTTTCACCCAGATAACTATAACAATCTGAATTGGTCTCCTTGACCTCTGCCGCCTAGAATCTATACTCCATACAGCAGTCAGAGAGTTCTTTTTAAAATAAGAATTTGGCCAGGTCCCTTTTCTGTCTAAGACTATTCAATGGTGAGTGTCCCAAGTTAGGTATTCATATAGCTCTTCTAAGAGGCAATCAGATAACAAATAACCATAGCAAATGTTCCTGGGGCATTATTTATTTGTGAAGATTTTTGAAGAAAGAAAGAATGTTATTCTTATTTTAAGAAAAACACAGGAGTTCCCTTGTGGTGCAGTGGGTTAAGGATCTGGCATTGTCACCACTGTGGCTCTGGTTACAGCTGCAGAGCATTTTTGAGCCTTGGCCCAGGAACTTTCACATGCTACAGGAGCAGCCAAAAAAAAAAAAAGAAAAAAAGAAAAAAGAAAAGAAAAGATAAATATATTATGGAGCAATGTGCAACATTCAAACGAATTTTTCAGATAAACAAGACTATTTCAAAGACATTAGTATTTAGGTGGAAATGTTTAAAAGGCAATGGATATACGGAGGGTAAACCCTTAATGTGTGGGGAAGGGAGTGTCTTGCGTTCATCAAAATTCATTGCCTTTTCCTCCTGATCACATAGATTTCCCAGCCTCCTTTAATGCTTTTTTTTCTTTTTTCTCTCTCTCTCTCGTTTTTTTTTTTTTTTTGTCTCTAGGGCCACACTGGAGGCATATGGAGGTTCCCAGACTAGGAGTTAAATCGGAGCTGTTGCTGCAGGCCTACACCAGAGCCACAGCAACGCCAGATCCAAGATGCACCTGCAACCTACACCACAGCTCACGGCAACACCGGATCCTTAACCCAACGAGTGAGGCCAGGGATCGTACCCGCAACCTCATGGTTCCTAATCAGATTCGTTTCCACTGCACCACGACGGGAACTCCCCTTTATGCTTTTTTTTTCCTTGCAAATTTTTTCCTTATTTAACTTTCCTTAAAAGTACAGATTCCTAACTGCGTAGTCTCATAATTAAGCAGTGATTACCACACAGGAGGAGCCCAACAAATGTCAAAGTCTTCAGTTTTCAAGTCCCATGTCACAACCACATCAGTCTGATTCTCTCCTTCTGGACAGAATTCCAAAAACTGGTTTGATTCACGTCACTGATTCCTGCCAATCACCGTGTGATTGACTTCTGGTCCATGAAGGTGGAAGAAATTACAGTGATCATATGATTTAGTGTCCAAATCAGGACACTGGTAAGAGGGAAAGAGGACACTATTCATTGTCACTTTAGGAATTAAGGCATAAACTGGGGCATATGGTGATCGCTCCGTGAAGCGTGTCACCCCGGGGTGGGTCCAAACCTAACTCCCTCCTCTCCTCTCCAGCCTCTTGACAGATGTGGAAGATGCTGGCAGAAGAGTCAGTGCCCTGGATAGAGCCAGTGGACGGAAAGCTTGCACTAAACTATTCCAAGAATGAGAATACCACTTCCAGCATTTCAAACCATTGTAGGTGTCGGCAGTTCTTATCCTGACTAGCACGACGTAAACACAACGCTTTCCATGATATGGCCTTTCTCTAGCTCTCCAACCTTAACTTTCATCATTCTCTAGCTTGAATTTAAGCTGTAGCAAACTGAACTGCTTGCTCAAGTGCTTTTTTTTTTTTTTTTTTTTTGTCTTTTTTTGCCATTTCTTGGGCCGCCCCCGCAGCATATGGAGGTTCCCATGCTAGGGGTCGAATCGGAGCTGTAGCCACCCGCCTACACCAGAGCCACAGCAACGGGGAATCTGAGCTGTGTCTGCGACCCACACCACAGCTCATGGCAACACCGGATCCTTAACCCACTGAGCAAGGCCAGGATCGAACCCGCAACCTCATGGTTCCTTGTCAGATTTGCTAACCACTGACCCACTTGGGAACTCCTCAAATGCTTTTAAATACACTTCTATGTGACAGTCTCTCCCACTAATCAGGAGTTCCTTGATGGCAAAAATTAAGTCTTCATTATTTTTGTAGCAAATCACTACCTGGCACATGGTACTTTTCATGAATAGCAGTTGCATGAAGAAATATTTAGCCAAGTAAGAAGTAAATCTTTTAACAGGGGCTACTTCAGGACCGGAATTAAAACCATCAGAACTATACACCACATGGAATATCTTATATCTTTGAAGACGTGTATTCAAATGCAAGATTTTGGAAAAATGAGCGACACATTTTTGTAGCCCTAAAATGCGAATGCAAAAATATTCTTCCTCTTAGCCTTCAGTATGCCTTTATCTTTGCCTCCCACCCCCGCATCCCGTTTCTCCCCACATATACAAACACACAGACATTCGCTCATGTCCTGGGGGAGTTTCTGACTTAATCAACAATAGGAGAATAATTTCAGAGGAAAAGAAAGAATTAAGATTCCAAGTTCAGATCCTCATGCTGGCAAATAATCCCTACACGAGGTGCTTTTGCTCAGCCGGGGGATTTATCACTCCTGCTTCCCAAGATGATTAAGAGTTGATGTACCATTGATGAGGATATACACAAGAGCATGCTATCAGCTCAAGAAAGGGGCTTTGCCTGAATGATTTAATTCACATTAATAGTCGTTAAGCGGCACACAGAGCATAATGCCCTCTCTGCTCTAAGAAAAGGAGGGGCTTTCGCCACCTAGATTATGAAATATTGATTAATTCATGTATGCTGACATCCATCTAAAAATGAAATCATTCAATCTGTCACTCCTTCCCCCATCCACATACAAAGACATAATAGCCATCCTGAGAAGAACAAAAGCAGAGCTGAGAGGGTGAAAATGAGGAAGGAGTATAAGGATAGAGAAGAAAAATACAGTGCAAGGGAAATATGTCAAAATAGGACCACAGACACACCAAAGTGACGCACAGTCTCTCTCACAGACACACACGCACAATTCTCACATACACGCATAAAACACCCACTCTACTAATTAATGCAGCTTTGCTTTCGTGCCAAATATTGGGGAAACATTCATTAGAGAGAAATCTCGTTAATCCATTTCCCAGTTCATTAATTATGCATCAATGCCAAGTTTTTGTTGGCCTCACATAAGACAATCCTGTTGCAACGAAGATCTGATGCCGCACATTGCACAACAGTTACGGGGCTTTCCTGCCTCTGTGGGAGGGTATTCAGTTCATAGGCTGTATACCTTTGTGTCCTCTAATATGTATTCTGGGATTATGAAATGTCCTTGAAGCTGACTACAGTTGTTTCTTAGCTCATACTGCATCCATTTCTGTTACACACATTAGGAATTCTATTCAGCTAGCAAACAAGCAATGCAACAGTACATTGTGAATGGTCTCAATGCCCCTGAATTGTACCCTTAAAAATGGTTAAAATGGTACATTCAATGAGATGTAAAACTTAATCAGCATTCAAAAAAATTAAAGCAAAGGAGAATACCTATAAACTTTTGAAAAACTTGGTATAGGGAGATTATAGATGTAAAAAAAAAAAGAAGTTTACAAGTTCTCAAACAGCCTCAAAAGACCTCAGAATGTATTTCTTATGTTCAGAGAAAATACTAGGAGATGAACTTCAGAGCCCAGATACTTAAATGTGCTATTTGTAAAAGAAAACAAGGATGTCTGAATGGCCTTGTCAACAAACATTAACTGAGCAACCATAAAATTCTTAGCACTACCTACTAAATTCTTGGAGCTACCTACATCTAATTGTGTCTAGTCTTCTAACATATTCACAGCTCCCTCTGTCCCAAGGACAAGTTAACTTGTTAGACTTGGAGTAGTGAGCAGATAAAAGTTATGGGCTGCTTCCATTGATGGCTAGGTTCACTTTTTTTATAGTGAGTCCGTCTCACTTTTGAAGAGTGCGCCAGATGCATAAATTGCCTCGTACTTATTAAAGAGGTGTTACTCTCTTGGTGAGTACAACGGTAAATGTCAACGGACACGGTACCCTTTTCTCAACCTTTGTATCAAGAAATCCAGGATAATGGGAGAAAAAGAATGTCGATATATGTATCTGTGACTGGGTCACCTTGCTGTACAGCAGAAACTGTCAGAACACTGTAAACCAGCTATAATGGAAAAAAGTAAAAATCATTTAAAAAAGAAATCCAGTATGAAATGTTATCATATCCTATCTTCAAGGTCCAAACTGACTGACGCTAGAGTATGGAAAGGAATTTTCTACTCACCTCTCTGAGTCGTGTGATACGACTGAATTTATTGCAACAGTTGTGCAGCATCAACAGGAGGTAAAATTCTGGCCAGTAAATGAAAATGAGTTTTGAAAGAAAACATACAAAAAGATACAATAAAAACTTGAAGAATTATCAGATTCTTTGTCTACTTTTTCACCGTGGAAATATTAGTAATTGATATTTTTATTTCAACAAAAGTAAATCATTACACTCCAAAGAAGGCTGCACACAACACAACAGATTGTTAAATCCCTTTAGTCACTTTTCCTCAAGCTTCCTTATTTTAAAGTCTTGATTTTATCTAGTATAACTACTGAACACACTGATTGACTGAAATTCTCTTCACTGTATATCTGATTGTGTCTGTATTTATCCAATCAGCCTTCCAGGGGAGGGTGTCTGAGATCAGTCTAGCCTGAAAGAGGCCAGGAAAGAAGACAGGTGTGCCTCTTGCCCAACACCATATAACATGTGGAATGCGAGGCAAAGCATCAAAGGCCATCTGAAGGAGACACTGCTCAGAGAAGTACCTGTCAGTGTCCAAACGTTCATCAAAGAAGGGGACCAAGTTCATTAATGAGATCCTTGCTGGGAAGAAGCTTCACCTGGGTCATTTCAACTGAGCCTTGAATCAGGTAGTTATCAGTGGTATGCACAGTTTACAGATGAAGACAGGACATGAGAATGTGACTCCACTGCAGAAAGAGCATCTGAGGCTTGATCTCCACTCACTGAGTCACCTAGAAGCAAGGTCGTTGGTCCAGATGGAGGAGCCAGTCTACGGATGTATTTATTACCTGCTGACTACGTACAAACCCGGCTCCTCGGAGCAGCAGCAGTAATAGGAGCTGCACTCAGGCTGAGGGGATGATGGGATCCGGGAGGTGTTGGTGAACCTTTTGAGCCATCAATTTCTCCCTGAAGAGGTCCTAGAAGAAAGGCAGTGGGAAGTTATGGTCAAGTATGAAACTCCATTAAGCTTTTCTCTGATAAATCTCCAAATTATTTTTCAGTGAAAGATTACAGAGCAATTTGGGACATGTAACTCAGAAGCAATGAAAAGAGTTCAAGTAAATTTTCATTTAAAAAAAACAAAAAGCCTTCCTTCCAGAGCAACCTAACCTATGTATTTGCCTAGAGCTTCTTAGAATATGCATCTATAAAAATAAAAGCTAGAGGCTTTATTGCTGTTGATCCTATCTCATTCCAGCAAAAAGCAGTAACTATTCATCGATAGTTACAGCAAAAAGCAATAACAATTCATCAATCAATAAATACACAAACTCATTGTAAAACAAAAGCCCCAAAACAACAGAAAAAATAAGTAGAATTTGAAGATGTTAAAGCCTAATTCACTTCACATTTATCTCACTGAGAATGCATTTCTAATAACATTATATTTACAGTTCAGTCAAATAGTATAACTTTTAAAAAATTAACAGTATGTTAAAGGAATTATAATGATGACTTGTTCCAGAAGAAGTTTGTTTACAGGAAATTATTTAAGTTTTAAAGTTCAATTTATATAAATATTTTTGAAGTGAAACATGATAGGGTCATTAATAAAAGATGTTCAAGCATAAACATATATTAGAATAAAATTCCATCGATTGAAATGGGATGGAAACCTAAGTTTAAGAGGGAAAATGATGTAAATATTTATAAAGAAAGGTTATGGTAGGGGTATTAAATTGCGATGGTACATAGATCACACCAGTTATTTTTTAAAAAGTAACATGACACTTTAATTTTTAAATAAAATATTCATATGAGAGAAATCATGACCTTTGCAACTATCTGCACTTACAATAAAAATGTTTAGCTGGAACAATGTGCAAGAAGAACACATTTTTTTTTTTTTCAAAATTCTCTTAGGCTATATGTGAACAGGAGAGTTTAAAGACCACTGTGCTGCAAGAACACTTGCCTAATATTTGTACAGGAAATGTAGACATTTCTAAAATCTCTTGCAGAAGGCAGAACATCATATGCTGAGAGTGCAACATCATAGCAATTTATTCCTAAAGCAAACATAACCTTCTGAAATAGCTGTGTCTCAGCCAACACCTCCTATAGTTGTCTCCCTGGTTCTTCTTCATCTACATCTTAAAACCTACCCACCAGCTCATCATGCACGTCAGGGAAGAAATGAGAATGTGGGAAGCTGATGCAACATAATCCCACAGTTTTTTGTGATTTATAGTGATAAGCCACACTATGATAAATGGTAATTCTTTTATAGAATAAAGGCACACACATACATATGATCACATAATCCTTGACCCCCAGCAAAACTCCCTGGGCTGACATGAAGGATTATATTAATTTTCCAGGAGTTGCTTACAATGACTAATCAGGAAGTTGCTTACCCTCATGGAATGGCATATATACCTAAATAAAATAGGCTGACATTGTACACAGGAACAACAGCACATAAAACAGGAAATGACAATCTCTTGGCATGTTTTCATTTATCTTTGGGGCAAAGTGAAAATAACCCAGCAAAGTTAAAACGGAATTAAATTTTAAGGAAAATTCGGGGGGGTGGGGTGAGTCTTTAAAACAACGTGGCTGGGGCTTTTTAGAACATGCCATTCTGCTACAAAAGTGTTCAGAAAAAGCTTTACAATCTAAACACACTGAAACTCCCTAGTGTAAAACACTCTACGCTAAATTATGGGAAAAGCCAATGTCGTATCAGCACCAAACAATCGCCCGGCATCAGAATGAAAAGAAGGAAATGCTGCTCGGAAGAGCTTGCCAAGGCTCAAGAAAAGTAGAACAGTTGCAGAAGACGGATTGGTTGTGAGTAAAAGACCCAAAGGATGCATTCGAATTTGTGTCGCCACTTAAATTTTGAAATAGATTATTATCTTCAAACTTTGGATAAACATGGCTTCATTAGAGAAAAACACAGAGAAAGAGAGAGAGAGAGAGAGAGAGCAAGGGAGAGAAGAAGGGAAAAAAGGCTTAACAAGGAACAGTGAGACATGCATTTTAATTTTTAGGTCTCTTTCAGTTGATACATCCTATAACCCACTACAGGTGTATGAATGTTTTCCCTGTTTCCTTCTTGCTGGGAGGTAAATACCAGGTTAAGTGTAAACAGTAGATCTGGGCACCCCCATCGTAAATACGTGATTGCCAGTGTGTTTCTTTTGCAGTCTTCAGTAATCCACTGTAATCTTTTGCTTTTAACACCTTGACGGCTTGAGTATACGGTGGAAAATTTTTTAATCACAATTTCTTGACAATTTCATATAATGCTGCGGTTCCCAACCTTTGTGAATATAATGCTTTTTAAGCTTGTCATGAGGGAAACGTTCAAAAAACACAGAGTTAAAAGGAAGGCTCTACTAAAGTACATGTATTCATCGTGTCGCTTGAACAGTCCTCAGCTCATGACCAATCTTATCTCGTCTATAACCCACCCACTCATTCCACCCCATATTATTATTGTTGAAGCCGATCCAAATTAGGAGATGCTCTATTTTTATTTTTAATATGAAATGTCGAAGAGCCCTCCCCTATCACATTTTGGGGGTGCATTCTTAATAATACTTGATTGAAATCTGCATGTACATGCGAATTATTGCCCACCCCACTCCTGCTTCTTTGCGATGGCGCTGCACCACCTTCCCCATCTAAGGTTCTGTGGCCCATGGCAGGGAAACCCTGGGCCCAGTGGAGACACCTGGGGACATCACTAAGAAATGTGCTTATTTACAGCACCTTTACACACACGCACAACACAAATTTTTCACGAATACACTTGTCATTACGGGTTTACAAGCAGATTGGGAAAGAGAGTATTAGAATCCTTAACAGAACTGTGTCTCCCCTTTATCCACTAAACGGAGCATTTCTCTGCTAAAATAGAACAAAAGGCTAACACAGGCCACTGCTTTCCAAAAGTTGTTACTCCCTAACAGCTGTTTAGGGGCTTTTATGACCTTGATGTTACCTAAGAAAAGAAGTCCAGATCCTTGTGGGCTGCGCATCTTTGCACAATACAGCTTGAGAGCTGGCATGCTTGTTGGCAGTCTCCCGCAGAAGCTAAGGAATACATGAGCAACGACTGGCTTCACACACTTGGGAATGACAATTGCACACCGGAGGCTGTGATACACGCGTGCATTTCCTTTGTATAAAAGACCAATATCCAATGCTATGAGCCAGAACTTCTCTTACATATGAAACTCACTTTTGTAGGAAGAAAGAAAAAGAAAAAAGCTTCCTTTTTTCTCTCTGTATAAGAGGGATAATTTCTTTAGTCTTCTTAGTAAAGCCCCCCCACCCCCACCAAATCTTTCTTGATTTCTGCTCAAGGCATACAAGTAGAACTGATTAATGCTTACAGGGTTCACATATTTAAAAAAGAGTGCACTCAGTCTCATGATTATATCATTCAGAGCGTGTGTGACTGGAATTTATTGGTATGAATTTAATCCAGATCAATCTTAAACTCCTAAACTTTAGGGTTTAAACAAACAGAATTATCGCCACTAAATCATGCTTGATGCTGATTGTAGCTATATAAAGAGAAAGTTATAGTAGTGTTACATTTAAACTTTATTAGAGAAAAGTAATCGTTTCCACTTGAATTCTTTTCCTAATTTCATGGACTATCCTGTCTTGTAATTATAAATCTCTGAAAAAATATATCATCACTTAAAGATTCCAATTTTGGCTTTATTTTTCTGAGCATGTCCCTTATGGAGCTAAGCAAATAGAATACAAAAGATAACGAAGTCTTGAGTTTTGCTTACATAGCACAATGTTTTTCTAAAACATAGTTCAAACATGGAATAAGATAATCTAGTTTTCAACCAGGGAAATTATTATCTGCTGCATATGTACCGTACTAATTAGATTAGGCCCAAATCCTAGTAGTTTGCATAATTGTATTTAATTTGCCAGAGGGGTCAAATTAGCACATTGGACCTCTAATAAGAGGTAATGCTGCTTAGTCAGAAAAGCATATCACATTCTAAAGAAACTGAAATGGGTCTGTAAACTTTAGAAGAATAAAATGTAGTCTTCTTTTCAGAGGCCCAATTTGAATAGAACCCCCCCCCCAGAAATGCACCTGGCTAAATATATATAATCATGAATATGGTTAAACATTAGTTAGTTGCTCACTTATTTCATCTCCTTCCTCCTTAATGTATTTTTTTATTGTTTAACTAACCTATCATTAAAATGTAAATTTTCAGCCACTGAGCTTTTGCCTCATTCTTCTTTCTTATTGTATTTCCTTCTGGGATTAATATGTTTTCTCTGTATTAAATATTTTTTCTTTTTGATTATGATTTCAATTCTCCTTTGTGCAAGGATGGAAGAAACTTGATCTCTACCACTTTAGGATATTTTTTTCACTTTTCACCTCCACTCCTCAGAAAAAGGGTACTCTATTAACAAAATCGCTATGTCAAAAAAAAACCAAAACCTGTGGAAGAATGCTTAGAATTTATTTATAAGGGAGAGAAGGGGATAATCAAAACTGTGTAAGAAGGAAAAAAACTTTCTGTGCAGGAATCTAAAGATATTTTGATAAAACCACATCCTTCCATATTTCATTGGAAGTTACTTTACTCGAGCAAATTTTGTGGTATTTGGTATTAAGCTCAGCCAATCTGAGCTAGTTGGTATTCCACCAGCCACCCTGAAAATCATGTCAGTTATAAAAAGCCAGGTCTACCACAGAATTCTGGAATATAACAAGTTTGGCCCAGTTCTAGGGTCGTTCTTGGCTGGTATAAACCCTATCTAAGGCAGCGATGCAGTCAAATGTAGATTATCACCAGAATCACTCAAGGCACCATTGACAACATACAGGTTTTCAGAGGACCAACCCAGATCAACTGAATTGGAATCTTATCAATGAGGGTTATGGAGGTCGGCTGAGGCAGAATGTTAGAATCAGAATTTTTTTGGAAGTTCCCCAGAGGATTTGTTTCGGCACATGCACACTTGGGATATGGGATGACTGGCCAATGGGCACCTGCTGTATAGCACAGGGAACTCTGCCCAATATTCTGTGATAATCTATATGGGAAAAGAATCTGCAAAAGAATGGATGTGTGTACATGCATAACCGGAGCGCTTTGTTGTACAGCAGAAATTATCACAACATTGTAAATTGACTATCCTTCCCTAAAACTTGAAAAAAATGAAAAAAAAAGTTCCCCAGAGGATTTTAAAAAGATAGCTTCATTGATAGATAATTTGCCTAGTATACAATTCACCCATTTAAAGAATACAATTCAGTGGTTTGTAATATATTCACAGATTTGTGCAGTCATCATCACTATCAAGCTTATTTCTTTGGGCCGCTCCCGCGGCATATGGAGGTTCCCAGGCTAGGGGTCAAATCGGAGCTGTAGCCGCCGGCCTACGCCAGAGCCGCAGCAACGCGGGATCCTAGCTGCGTCTGCAACCTACACCACAGCTCACGGCAATGCCGGATCGTTAACCCACTGAGCAAGGCCAGGGACCGAACCCGCAACCTCATGGTTCCTAGTTGGATTCGTTAACCACTGCGCCACGACGGGAACTCCAAGCTTAGATCATTTTTATCAACTCTAGAGGAACTCTAGCTACTCTCCTATTCTCCTCCCATCCCCACCATTTCTGGTTCTGTAGATTTCCCCACTATGGACTTTCAAACAAATGGAACCAGACAATATGTAGAATTGTGTGACCGGCTTCTTTCTCTTAGCCAAATGCTTTCAAGGTCCATCTAAATTGTAGCATGTCTTAGTATAGCATTTCTTTCTATGGCCAAGTAATATTCCACTGTATGAATATATCACATTTGCTGATGAACATTTGGGTCCTTAGAAGATTTCATCATTAGCCATGTTTGGTAACTAATCATCAAATGCTGATCTCAGGACAGTTTCAAGCTCTCCTCACAAAGTAGCACTGGGTCCTACCCGCCAGGAGGGAAGAGAAACAGACAGAAAGACAAGGCTTAGGGTGGAATTCTGGCTCGGCACTTTTGGTCATAGGACCTGGGCAGTGTCCCTAAGTCTCTCCACTTCCTTTTCTTCATTTATAAAATAGGAATAATGATTTCTCCTTCATAGAGTTGTTAAGAAGATACATGAGGCAATCTACAGCTACTGTTTTTATTTTCCTTGTCAGACTAATACAAAACAGCCATTTCTATACAGAGTTAGAGAAGTTCAATAGATTATTTCCATCTAGGAAATAGATTATTATACATGATATAAGCTTCTTTTATTATAAATAAAACAAGTTATAAGAAAGTAAAAAGACAGATTGGATGATGCGATTTCTCTGCTTTTTTATTTATTTATTTATTTTTATTTTTATTTTATTTTATTTTTTTTTTCTTTGTTGTTGTTGTTGTTGCTATTTCTTGGGCCGCTCCCGAGGCATATGGAGGTTCCCAGGCTAGGGGTTGAATCGGAGCTGTAGCCACCGGCCTACGCCAGAGCCACAGCAACGCGGGATCCGAGCCGCATCTGCAACCTACACCACAGCTCACGGCAACGCCGGATCGTTAACCCACTGAGCAAGGGCAGGGACCGAACCTGCAACCTCATGGTTCCTAGTCGGATTCGTTAACCACTGCGCCAGGACGGGAACTCCTCTCTGCTTTTTTAAAACGAGAGTTAAAGTAATAATAGAAGTCTGTGTTTTCATTTGGAAAAAAAATAATTGCTTCTATTTAAGAGTACGAACAGATTTTTATTATTTCATTGCATTTTCAAAATCCACATATTTTGTATACTCTGTGGACCTCTGAACATTCTAACCACGTAAGTGCATGTAAGTATATGTACACACACACACACACACACACACACACATATAATTAACACTTCCTGAACTCTTCACAAATGTCAGACAATGTACTTTCTGTGCATTAATAAACTTAACCCTTCCAACAACCTTACATGGTCAGCTAACGTGGTCAAGAATCCTGATCTGGATCATAAAGCAGGTGAGTAGCAGAGCCCAAGTTCTTAACCATGAATGATGCCCGTAGCAGTTTTTCTTTACGTGTTTGTGTGAAAGATAAGGGAATATTGTTCGTGATCTACAGAAGGATGTTTCTTACAGCTTGAAGCAGGCTTTAGCAGCTACTACTGAACTCCTCTTAATTTATGGATGAAAAAGAGAGAGCGAGCAAGGCATTGAAATGACCCAGTACGGTCAGTCCCAGTCCCTGGTTCTCCAGTCTAGTGTCTTTGCATCACCCCACACGGTCCAAGTACCAAGATCCATTTTTGTTTTTAAGAGCAATGTCCTATGAGCACGCCAAGCCTGATCAGGGGAACCTCTGCTGCTGTGTCTACCTTGAGCCCACGCCTCATTCTCTGGCTGGAAAACTACCCATTCTTAAAGTCTGGCTCCAAGGTAGCCTCTTCTGTGACAATTCCTTTCCTTTTATAAAGTTCAGTCCCGGCTCCTTTCTTTTTGTTCTCAAAGTATGTTGCCCACTCTACACTGTTACACGTTGAACACTGTTTAAAGATCAAAACTAAAAAATGTGGCATTGCGACGTTTACTTGTTTTCAAATTGGGTTCTGTGGGGCCCCTTCACCAGACACCCAGGGATTCAGGAAGGAAGGGGCTCTGGGCTTCACACTCTAATTCATCAGAGTAGTTCTGCTTTTATCTATTTGGTTTATTTTCATCTCAACTTTGATCTATTTGGCTTACTTTCATGCCCATAATGAGTTCATTGACAAGAAAGAAAAAATTTTGAAAACCATGGGTAGAGTTTAAAACCTTGAGCTTTGGAGACAGACAGGCCTGATTTTTAATCTCAGTTATATTAGCTCAGCCCAGTGGTACAATCTCGGTTTAAATATTTAGCCCTTCTGGACTTCAGTTTCTGTGTCTGTCATACAAGGAGAGGGCTATCGCCCCTACAGTGCCAAGTAAGGGGTAAATGAAATATGTACAGTAGAAGAGTGCCTGATACATTAAGGTTCTATAAGTTAATTTCTTCCCCATTTATTATAATTATTTCTTTATTATTCTTGTGTTACCCTGTAGGGTCTTTATATTCTTTTTATCTGATACGGGGCCTAGTTCAAAACAGGCACGCAACCCTTACTTACTGAATGGAGGGAAATGTGATGGGTATGAACTCGTTAGGATCAATACTGAGGTTAGAGGCGGATTATAAAGAGCTCTGAATGCTATACCAAAATATTAAACCAAAAGTTTTGAAAGGTAAAGGTGTGATCAGCTTTATTTTTTTTTTCTTTTTAGCAAAACATAATTATAGTACAGTGACTCAACAGAAAATGCTGGGGTGTAGTTTGGCTTAGTAGTTAGCAGTGTGGAATCGAACTTCGAATCACAGCTCTATCACTATGCGGGTGTTGCTGAAAAAGGGAAGCAAATACCATTTTAATGAAATGGCCTATCATTCCAAGAGTGGATCTAGATTTCGTTTTCTAAAGGATTTTCTTGAAATAACATTTGTTGCAACCAAATCTGAACTATAATATTGATTTAGAACCGTAATATCCAGCACGAGGTCATAACTGCCTTGTTTAATGTGGTTGACAGTCCATATGGAATTCTGTCCATTTTTTTTTATAAATATTCCATCCTGGATTAGATCTCTGCTTACGATTATTATCTGATCACAGTTTCCATTAGAATTTGTCTGTGTCTGACCCCACAGGACTGCTAAGCCCAGCTTTTCTTTGTTTGTTATCAGATGAAGAGGAACAGCGCACAACTGGGAATCAATTGTATAACTGGATAAGGTCATCTTCCCTTTCTCCGGGCTTCTCTGTCCCCTTCCAGGGGCCCTCGCTGCCTTTTTGTCCTCCAACTCTCTTCCTCCATCAAAACAGGAAAGAGTGTGATATCCTCATTTAGAGATAAAACTGATCCAGATATTTGTATTTTTAAGCTCCTTATCTCTAATTGTGGAATGAAAGGATTTATCAACTTTTTTTTTTTTTTTGCTTTTTTTTTTTTTTAGGCCCACACTCAAGGCATATGGAGGTTCCCAGGCTAGGGGTGAAATTGGAGCTGCAGCTGCCAGCCCACACCACAGCCATAGCAATACAGGATCTGAGCCGCATCTGTGACTTACACCACAGCTCATGGCAATGCTGGATCCTTAACCCACTGAACGAGGCCAGGGATTGAACCTACAACCTCATGGTTCCTAGTTGGATTCATTTCTGCTGAGCCACAATGGGAACTCCTATTAACATTTTTAAGTAATTTTTTTTTTCTTTTAGGTGAACAGAGTTAGTGGAAGAGAAATGTAGGATTAAATGCTGACCCTGAAGGCAAAACAATTTCAGCTGTATTAGGGTGCTGTGTGTTACAGGAGGGGGAAGTTGGGGTGAGAGAGGTTTTCGTGGAGAAAGATGATCAGAAAGATTACCAGGCTATGGAAGAATCTCTCCTTTATTCCCAGTTTTCTCTTCTTTTAAGGCTAATATCTCTCCTTTCATTCTTTGGCTGAGAGTCTCATATTTGGGGGTTCTAGAGTCCATCCATCCATAAAAAGCAGAACCTGAGACATGAGTTAAGTGATCACACTTTGGGGGGGGTGTGATCGCAGGGCAGTGGGAGTGAGGGAAAGGAAAGGTGAGCCTAGAAAGGAGGAGAGGTAGCACGCGGTGACCACGCGGGCCACCGCTTCGCAACAAGCCATGGAGAGACAGACGGATCACTTGTTAGGTTCATCTGTGCAACCACACGGGGAAACTCTGCCTGAGAAGGAATGGGAGGGAGCGAGAGGAGAGAATGGACCTGTCTGGCTCCCTCCGGTTGCTTGGTTTCCATTATTTCAGGTTGACCCCACTAGGAGTTCATCCCTTTGTACTTCTGCACATAACAGCTGACTGATCAGGAAGCCAAATCCTATGCCCTGGGTGAAAGGTTTCATTTGAGCTCATAAACGGCAGAAGCAGCCAGAGACTCTGAGCATGTGGCTGGTTACCTTGCTGCAAGGTGGTAACCAAAGTGGAGGGTCAGTACTTTCAGTGATGCAATAAGTCGGGTCCAGCCAGCAGGACCATGTAAGGCACAGGGTAGGTAATACTATAGAAGCTTTAAAGAAATAGTGATGGCCTAGAACACAAGGTGGGCAAGGCCAGTGGAATCCAAGGGGATATATAAACTATGTCATGTATTTTTTTTTCCTATTTTATAAAGATCATAAATTCCTCTAGGCCTATGTATTTGGTTTTGTTTGTTTGTTTGTTTGTTTTTAGGCTGCACTCGCGGCCTATGGATGTTCCAGCCTAGGGGTCAGATCAGAGCTACAGCTGTCTGCCTATACCACAGCCATAGCAACGTGGGATCCAAGTACTATAATACTACATGCTGTATCGTAGATGAGTTTAACCTCAAGGAGTACTATAATTTCAAAGACAGCTGGCAGGGAAGGGCAAGAAGCAGGATTGAGCAAGACAGAGGAACCGTTCAGCATTCAAACTGAAGGAGCATGTTGAACTAGAGCTTAGTCACAGACACAGCTAAGGGGATCCAATTTGCCTGGGATATGGCAGCGATGAGGATATGAAAAATCAGGTGGCTCCATTGGAAGTGAGTGATATGCAGCATGCCAACCGGAGGCTGATGATGTAGGAGATAAGATCCAGTTCCCAGGAACAGAGAACAGAGGATCAAAGATTCAGCCAACTGGATGGGGGTTCAAAATAGGTGTCCGTTCCAGGCAGGGAACTGGAATAAATGTATGGGAAACCAAGGCAAAAGGACTCATAGCTGGGCTAGATGAACGCAGCAGGAATTTTACAAATGGATATGGTTCTTATTAGTATTTGTATGAATGATAATAATTTGTAGTCAATATTTATTACATACACTAGCTACTTCCCTAAATTATATCGCTTAATTTTCTCAACAGCTCTCTTGGAGGGATACTTTTGTTATTTTCTGTTTTACAGGTAAGGAAATCAAGAGCCAGCAAAGTTAAATAACTTGCCCTTGGTCACACAGCTAATGAACAGGAGACTAGGCTCTAACCAGAGGAGTCTGCTTCAGAGCATATGCATTCAACCACCACTTGAAAGTATTAAATAAAAGAAGCCTGACAAAGTTCTTAGCAGAGTTCTAGTCGTATCGTTAGTGCTCAATGAATATTATCAATTATCATTGTTATTGTTGGGAAGTGTTATAATAGAAGTGGCACTATTAACTCGAGCAATAGCGGTCATTGTCACAGCAGTAGCTTGAACGTGGAACTTGGGGTCAGCTAATGAGACCTATTGCCTGTTTTAGTTCACAGGAAAGAACTGATGAGATGGGAACTGTTCCAGGATATGGAGGCTGAGAGTCAGGTGTGAGGGAGAAGAAGATACAGGGACCCAGAATGCCGAGCAAATTTAACAAATTTAATTGAGAGGTAACATAGTTAAAAGCATGGACCTCAGAATCACAAAGACCCGTGTTCTGTTATGTATTAGCAGTGAGACCTTAGACTCAACAGATGTGAGCTTCAAATAGTCGTACCCAGCCAAGTACATGATATATAGTAATCATTCAATAAATGCTCAATTAACTCACTGCTTCATTTCCATTCTTTTCCACTGAAAAAAAGCCCAAACAAACAAAAACAAAAACTATCCCATTAAGAGATCACGTTGTAGCACAGAGGAGACGAATCCCACTAGCATCCACGAGGATGCGGGTTGGATCCCTGGCTTTGCTCAGTGGGTCAGGAATCCACTGTTGCTGTGAGCTGTAATGTAGGTCGCAGACCTGGCTGGGATCCCACGTTGCTATGGCTGTGGTGTAGGCAGGCAGCTGTAGCTCTGATCTGACCCTCAAAAAATAAATAAATAAATAAAACGTATCCCATTACACAGCTGCTATTAAACTCCTAAAATACCAAGGCAAAGCCATCCCACTGAGTGCAGCTACTTTTATAACGGATATACTTTGTCACCCACATCCACCTAACATTTCAGGAGCCTCCGAATCTGTGCTCAAAAACGGTAGCACGACTAATGAAAAACGTGTGATGTGCTATTCCTGCCATCCCGATTCTATGCTGTTATAGCAGGTATTCCTGTGTTGCTCATTTATCCTTGACAAGGAGGAGGAAAATTTGAAGAAAGGGCTTCTCCCCCCCCCCCAAAGAAAGTCAGTTTTAAAGAAAACAGTTCTTATTTTAATTAAACATGAAAATAAACATATATTAAAAGGAACAGGTCATCTCTTTCACTGGTACCTTTTCATTAGGAATTTGAATTTTATTTCCTGGGACTCAAAAGGAAATAATGCCGGGATGTATGAAGGAGGGAGGAAGGCACTGACAGAGAGAGGGACGTGGGGGCGGGGAGGAAAAGAGCATTACTGCCACCTCTCGCTCACTTCTCTAGAACTGAGACAGCGTGGAGGAAACTGGGCACTCGCTTGCCAAAGGTTCACGTGGTCTGACTTTTGTTTTTACTTCCATGACCTTTAATGGCTCTCAAGGCAGCCAGACCAGCTTTACATATACAGCGACACTATGGAAACCACACAGATAAGCAGTTTGGGGTTTGCATGCTGTGTTGACTTTGGCCCTTGACAATGATACACATATTTTCCTGTTGGAGCGCCCGAAGGCTTTGTTCTCATCTCGAGTTGCTTTTCTGTTTTATTCAGCTTCCAGATTGCTTCATGATGACGTGAAAAATGCATGTGTTTTTAAACGTTTTGTTTGCTTGTTTGCTAAGTGTTGTTCTATTTTGTTTTGGAGTGCCTTGTGTTGATGTTGCTTTACCGAAGTGGGAAGGGTCCTGTTCAAGCCTGGAAACCCACAGTCTGTCTACTGCTTAGCCTCTTGAGGAATACAGACCGAGGTGTGAGGAAGGCATCTCTGCAGTCACCTGCTTGCAGATGTTTCTATTTCTTTTCACCCAGGGGTTGCAGAGAGCCCTTTGACATCCGTGATTGTCTCTCAACCACTGCCTTGTACCCTTCTGGCAAGAGACCACGTGCTTCAGTTAGTTCACACCCCCTGTATCATTAAGGACAAAGTATATATGCCTGGAACTCTAAAGAGAGACATCTCAAAGACAGCAGTTTAAAAAAATCTGATATATATTCTATTTAAATGGTTGCTATGGACTGAATGTTTATGTCCCCCCAAATTCCTATGTTGAAACCTAAATCACAACTGTGATAGTATGTGGAGATGGGGCTTTGGGGAGGTAATTAGGTCATGAGGCTGGACTCTTGTGAATGGGATTAATGTCTTTTATGAGAGAGAGAGACAGAGAGAGGAGAGAGAGATGGGGGCGGGCTGGGGGGAATCTTTTAGCCATAAGACGATAACAGCAAGAAGGCAACTGTCTACAAGCTAGAAAGCAGGGCTTCGACAGACACCGAATCTGCTGGCCCCTTGATCTTAGACATCCTAGCTTCCAGAACTATGAGAAATCAATACTTATTGTTTAAGCCATCCATTCTATGATATTTTTTTGGCTGCACCCACAGCATATGGAAGTTCCTGGGCAAGGGATCAAACCTGCATCTCAGCAGCAACCCAAGCAGCTACAGAGACAGTGCTGGATCCTTCACCTGCTGGGCTACAGAAGGAACTCCCATTCTATGATACTTCTTTTTTTTTTTTTTTATGGCAGACTGAGCTAAATAAAACAGTAGCAAAATATATACAACAAAATTTACTATTTAACCGTTTTTAAGGGTTCAGCTCAGTGGCATTAAATACATTTATATTATTGTGAACCATCACCATAATATCTCCAGAACTTTTTCATTATCTTAAAAAGAAACTCTGTCCCAGTAATTAGTAATTACTTTCTAATATCCCTTCTTCCCAGCCCCTGATAACCACCTTTTCGATCTCTGTGAATCGGACTGCCCCAGATACCTCCGATAAGTGGAATCCTACAATCTGTCTTTTCCTGTCTGGCTTATTTCACTTAGCATAGTGTGTTCAAGGTTTATGCTGTACCATGTGTCAGAATTTCATTCATTTTTAAGTCGGAGTAATATTCCATCGAGAGTGTATCCATTCCCCTGTCAATGGACCTTTAAGGTGTTTGCACTTTTTGCCTATTGTGAACAATTCTGCTATGAATGTGGGTGTCCAAATATTTGTTCTAGTCCGTCCTTTCCATTCTTTTGTACATAGACTTAGAAGCACAATTGCTGGATCATATTGGTAATCCTATGTTTAATTTTTTGAGGAACCGCCATAACGTTTTCCATAGCAGCTGTACCATTTTGCATATCTACCAATGGTGGACAAGGATCCCAATTTCTTTTCACCCTCACTAACACTTGCTATTTTCTGCTTTTTTGATCATAGCCAACTTGGTGGGTGTAAAGTATCTCATTGCTATATTTTATTTTATTTTTATTTTTTTGTCTTTTTGCCATTTCTTGGGCTGCTCCTGAGGCATATGGAGGTTCCCAGGCTAGGGGTCGAATGGAATTGGAGCTGTAGCTGCCGGCCTACACCACAGCCACAGCACCGTGGGATCCGAGCCACGTCTGCCATCTACACCACAGCTCAAGGCAAAGCTGGATCCCTGGCCCATTAAGCGAGGCCAGGGATCAAACCTACATCCTCGTAGATACTCGTCAGATTCGTTTCCACTGTGCCACAATAGGAACGCCTATATTTTAATTTTTGATAAAATAAAGTTTCCGGCCTAAATTTCTAGATGTTTTTACAAAAGATTTGGAACTCATGACTGCCAGTTTTATAGCAAAAAAGAACATTTTTACAGAATTGTTAATATGGTGCCATCTTATTTGAGTGAGTGAGTAGCTAAAGAACTATTAGCTAAATAGCTAAAGCACCAAGCAGGATAAATAAGCAAGAGAACTAGGTTTATAGACACACCTTAGTAAAATGTACAGGATGTCATGATGAATTGGTGACATATTGGGTATATTGAGGAGGCAAGAACATAAAATCTTTTCCATGTTTCTAACATGGACAATTGAAAGATGGTAGTTCTGTTTACAAAGATTTGAAAATCAGGGAATTATAATAAAGCGCCAGCCAGCCAGCCAGCCAGCCAGGGCACCATGTTCAGTACGCAACTGAGTCTAGCAAACAAGCAAACGCTGAGGAAAAGGGAGAGATGTTGGTATTTTCAGCTTCTGGAGATGCCGGCAGCCTGGTGACTTCAGCCGTGTGCAGGCTGAGAAGGGACCGCAAAGGACAGGTCGGTGGGATACGCCAGTCGCTGAGGGCGGGCAGAGGAAGAGTAAGAAGGAACAATTCCAGAGTTATAAGAATGGGTCCCCTGGAAACAGGCAGAGAAAGATTTTGGCCAAAAGCATCAAAGCTGTAGACAGATTGGATAAATACATAATGACAACTGCCTGCGGGACTTAGCACCTAAGTAACCGCAGGGCACACCCCACAGGGCAACTTCACAGCCAGGTGAAGGGGGAAGCGGATGAAGCAAGCAGAGCACAGGCTTCCAAGAAGCTTGGGAATGAGGAGAAGGAGAAATTCAGGGTGGCAGCTTGAGAAATGCACTTCTTTGTTTTTTGAATACTGAGATAGAGCTAAGCCTGTTGATAGGCTAAAGGTAAGGAGCTAAAGGAGAGGAAGAGGCTAAAGGCACAGGACAGAGCGCAGCCGATGGATCCAGGTCCTGGAGGAGGTGGGAGGGAATGAGGTCCAGAGCCTGGGTTGGCTGGATTAGGATCAGGGCTTGAAACCTCTCTTTTTGGAATAGGTAAAAGAGGCAAGGTTACAGTACATGCAGTTGTGTTTATGCAGAAGTGGGAGGAAGGGCAGGACCTTAAAAGCACTCATGCTTGATACAGGCTTTGTGAAATAGGAAGTAAAGTCACCTACTAAGAAAAGGTGTTATTTTTGAATAGGGCAGTGTACATTGAATGAGATGAGTTAAAACTATACAAAGGAAACTAACATAATTGTTCAGGTGTGAGTTTATTTGGGACTTAAGTGGAGTGACGGCAATATGGTTGGAAGAGAGATGTGGACATGATACTCCTTTTTCTCACTTAGTATTATTTTTCCTCTGGTGCACAAATCCCAAAAGACAATACCTATGTCATGGGAACTGCCACATGATACTAATGTTTTAAAACATTCAGGAGTTCTGGCTGTAGCACAGTGAGCTAAGAATCCAACTGCAGTGGCTCAGGTGGCTGTAGAGATGTAGGTTTGATCCCTGGCCTGACACAGTGGGTTAAAGTGTCTGGGGTTGCTGCAGCTGTGGCATAGATCACAGCTGTGGCTTGGATTCAATGCCTGGTCCAGGAACTTCCATGTACCTTGGGTGCAACCATTAAAAAAAAAATGAAAAACATAAGCAATAACATGGGTCCCTGACATCAACCTTGGTGATGACTTTTTTTTTTTTTAATCTGCCTCTAAAAGCAAAAATAAATAACTGGGACTATGCACAACTAAAAAGCTTCTGCACAGCAAAGAAAACTATCAACAAAATGAAAAGGTAACCTACCGAATGGGAGAAAATATTTGCAAGTCATATCTGATAAGGAGTTAATATCCAAAATATATAAAGCACTGATACAACTCAATAGCAAGGAAACAATCAGATTTTTTTAAATGGACAGAAGATCTGAATAGACATTGTTCCAAAGAAAACATACAGATGGTCAACAGGTACATGAAAAATGCTCGGGATCTGTAATCAGCAGGAAAATACAAATCAAAACCACAATGAGATTCACCTCACACTTGTTAGAATGGCTATTATCAGAAAGATACGAAATAAGTGTTGGAGAAGAGGAGGGGAAAAAGAAACCTTTATGCAGCGTTGGTGGGAATGTAAATTGGTGCAGCCTCTATGCATAATGGTTCGAAGTCTCAAAAAATTAAAAACACAACTACCTTGTGATCCAGCAATTCCATTTCTGAGTATTAATCTGAAGAAAACAAAGAAAATGAAAGTACTAACTCAAAAAGATGCATCCTCATGTTCACTGCTGCTTTATTTATAATAGATAAGATATGATAATCAAGTCTCCATCCATGGATAAATGGATGAAGAAAATGTGGTCTCTGCAACTGGCCAATAAACACGGGGAAAAATGCTCAGTATCATTAATATATATATAAATAGAACATCCAGAGCTAGAACAAAACATTCTTGGAGCAAGAAGACTCTCTAAAGATATGCTGTTAGACCGCAGAGATGAATATCAATATTAACTTGCCCTACCTATCTCAATCTGTGAGCTATCCATCTTAACATCTTTTTTTGTTTGTTTATTTTTTGTCTTTGGTCTTTTTAGGGCTGCACCCGCGGCATGTGGAGGTTACCAGGCTAAGGGTCAAAACGGAGCTATAGCTGCCGGCCTGAGCCACAGCAACACCGGATCCAAGCTGAGTCTTTGACCTACACCACAGCTCAAAGACTGAATCCTTAACCCACTGAGCAAGGCCAGGGATCGAACCCATGTCCTCATGGATGCCAGTCAGATTCGTTTCTGCTGAACCATGATGGGAACTTTTCCATCTTAACATCTCACACACACACAAACACACACACACACTCTCTCTCTCTCTCATGTGTGTACATACACATGGGAAGCAGAACAATTGACTTGGGAGTAAGGACACAAAGGAGCCTGACCAAAACCTCTTTGTAAACCAGAAATAAAGATCATAATTAAGAAAATATTACTTTTTAAAATACTGTATATGTAATATAAAATTTACCATGTTAACTATTTTAAAATACACAGTTCAGTGGCAGTAAGTACCTTCACATTAATTATGCAACCATCACCACTAGGCATCTCTAGAACTTCTTCATCATCCCAAACTGAAACCCTATACTCATGAAACAATAACGCCTCATTCTCTATCCCCTAGTCCCTGGCAATCTCCACTCTACTTTTTGTCTCTATGAATTAGGCCATTCCAAAGATCTCATTTAAGTAGACGTATACAATATTTGTCTGTTTGTTTCTGGCTTATTTCTCTTAGCATGTCTTCAAGAGTCATCCATTTTGTAGCATGTACCAGAATTTCATTCTCTCACTTTTTTTTTTTCCTTTTGCAGCTGCATCTGTGGCATATGGAAATTCCCAGGCTAGGGGTTGAATTGGAGCTGCAGCTGAGAACTACACCCCAGCCATGGCAACATTGGGTCCAAGCCACATCCACAACCTCCACTGCAGCTTGAAGCAACGCAGAACCTTTAAGCCACTGAGCCAGGCCAGGGATCAAACCTGCATCCTCAGAGACACTATGCTGGGCTCTTAACCCTCTGAGCCACAGTGGGGACTCCAGAATTTCATTCTCTTTAAGGCCGAAGTAAAATTCACATTTATGTGTATAGGCTATTATGAACAATGCTGCTATGAACTGAGTGTACACATATTTATTCTAATCCTTGCTTTCAATTCTTTTGGATGTATTCTAGAATTGGAATTATAGGATCATATGATAATTCCACGTTTAATTTTTTGAGGAACCACCATGCTCTCTTCCGCAACAGATATACCCTATTATATTCCCACCAGCAAACTTTAATTTCTCTGCATATTTGCCAACACCTGTTATTTTCTATTTGTTTTTTTTAATAATAGCCACCCTAATGTGTGTGAAGTGGTATCTTACTGTTTTAGTTTGTTTCGCTAATGATTAGTGACATTGAGCATTTTTTAAGGTGCTTATTGGCCATTTGTACCTTTGCTTTGGGGAAATGTCTATGCAAGTACATTGCCCACTTTAAAACTGGCTTGTTTTAGACATATGCACCCACATGTTCATTGCAGCTCTATTCACAACAGCCAAGACATGGAAACAACACAAATGTCCATCGACGGACGATTGGATAAGATGCTGGTGTATGTACACAATGGAATACTACTCAGCCATAAAAAAGAATGAAATAATGCCACTTTACAGCAACATGGATGGAACTAGAGACTCTCATACTGAGTGAAGTAAGTCAGGAAGAGAAAGAAAAATACCATATGCTATCACTTATATCTGGAATCTAATATAAGGCACAAATGAACCTTTCCACAGAAAAAAAAATCATGGACTTGGAGAATAGACTCATGGTTGCCAAGGGGGAAGGGGAGGGAGTGGGGAGGTTGGAGAGCTTTGGGTTAACAGATACAAACTATTGCCTTTTTAATGGATTAGAAATGAAATCCTGCTGTGTAGTGCTCAGAACTATGTCTAGTCACTTATGATGGAGCATGATAATGTGAAAAAATAGAATGTATGTGTAACTGGGTCCCCATGCTGTACAGTAGAAAAAAAAATTGTATTGGGGAAATAACTATTAAAAATAATAATAATAAAATTGGCTTGTTTGGTATTTTGTTGTCATATTCTGGATATTAATCCCTTATCATATGATTTGCAAATGCTTTCTCTCACTCTGTGGGTTGCCTTTTCGAAAAGCCACTGGCCTATACCACAACCACAGCAACGCCATGTCTGCAGCCAACACCGCATCTCACAGCAACACCAGAACTTTTAACCCACTGAGCGAGGCCAGGGATCAAACCCACCTCCTCAGTTAAGAATCCACTGAGCCACAGCAGGAACTCCTGCCTTTTCAATCTTATCAAGCCTGTAGCCACCATACGTTTATCAAACATCTTCATGATACCAAATTAAAGAAAAGGCACACAGAAAAGGCACTTGAGACTTCTTTTTAATTTTTCATAAAAATATAAAAATAAATTTGCTCTTTCATTCATTAATGTATTCAATAAACATTTATTGAGCCCAAATTTTGCCAGGTCTTTCCTCCCATAAGGCACTGGTGGAAGACTATGAAGGAACCCCTCTAGGGATCTCCTTATTAGGACAGTTTTTCTGCAGTCGACATGCTCTAAACCATTTGTCCCAGACTATTGATGCCTCCAGGCTCTGGCTTCCTGGATCTTCTTGTTCTGATAATGGTATATGGTAGGCTAAAGAGAAAAATGGCCAAGAATCAAAAGAACATAACTGGCTTCTATCATGATAACTCCTGGACAGGAACTTTTGCTGTTGTCAGAAACAGTGACATTCAACTAGCACTGAAAATCAGAGAGAAAACTAGCTTATATGTTCACCCTTGCCACTATCTGACCTAACTGCTTGATAGTCTCTTTACCCTACACAGCTATACTACACTAGGCATGAGCCATGCCCCTTCTTTCCACAATATCAAAAAGTTCCCATAAAAATCTGGGTGTCCAGGGAGTTCCTGCTGTGGCTCAGGGTTAACAAATCTGACCAGCATCTGTGAGGATGCAGGTTCAATCCCTGGCCTTGCTCAGTGGGTTAAGGATCTTGCGTTGCCGTGAGCTGTGGCATAGGTCACAGATGTGGCTTGGATCCCGCATTGCTGTGGCTATGCATAGGCCAGCAGTTACAGCTCCGATTGTATCCCTAGCCTGGGAACCTCCACATGCTGTGGGTGCAGCCCTAATTAAAAAAAAAAAAAAAATCTGGGTGTCCAGCTTCTGTTGAAAAAGTAGGAGATCTAGTGAACCTGGACCCAGGTTCTCACATCTCCAGAGTTGGAACACTTGCTTTAAAGCAATGCTTCCAAACCTTTTAAGGAGAGACCCAAATTAAAAAAAAAAAAAAAAAAAGACAACAAGTAAATAGCATACTGGGGTCACCAGAAGAAGCTGCTTGATGGAGGCAATGAATTGGATTTCTGGCTACTTCCTCCCACCAAAGTACCCCCAAAGACTGTTGTTATCAACATCTAGTCACATGGGTCACCCATTCTGGTGAGCTACGAACACTGAATGTTTCTAGGCAGAAGAGTGAAATGACCAGCACTGCATTTAAAAAGAGAGCTCTAGCAGTAGTGTAGAGAGCAGACAAGAGGCATCAGATCAGTTACAAGTTTTCCTAGATGAGTGTAGGGAAATGGCTAGGAAGGCTTGTCACAGAGCATCAGAAAAAGAGGGACAGAAAAGAGGGACTCTAGAGACTTCTAAAGCTAGAATCAAAAGACTTGGTGCCAGTAACAGCTTCAGACTTTCCTTACCGCAGGAGTTTACGGGTATAAGTGAAGTCTAATTGGTGTGTGCCAAGTGAATGACAAAAAAATTTACCTGGAGCTCATGTTGTCTTAGAAACTCAAATGTAAGCATGATAAAAAAGCAGCCAGGTCTTCTATCAACTTTAAATGCTTCAGAAGATGGTAGTCCTATGAGAGGCAACTTGATAAGCAACAGGATTTAAAATGTTTAAAACTTATTAAAAGTCTGATAAACAGATTTTCATTTGAGATGTTTGATGTCTTATATATCTTCATAAACCCTGGCTTATGAATATAGGGCTTTTTTTTTTTCCTCCCTTCATCATCACATTTTAGCCTTATCTGATCAAAAGGGTGGGGTTCATATTCCACAACAACCTCTAAGCCTCAGCAGAAGCATGGTGTATAAAAGTGAGTTAGGTATGTGGCAGTGAGTATAAATCAAGCAGGTTGCGTCTTGTGCTCTTGTAGTTGATGCTGTGAACATGAACAACCTAATTAAAATACATTCACTAAATTCTGCTGCTGCATTATGATTTTTGTCACCATGGAGGTAGCCTAGGTGTGACTCTTTTTTTCTAAATAAAACTGCTGAGGGGATTTCCTACCTCTTTCCTCCTTTACTCTCTAAAACAGAAGTTTAGAGATTTTTTTTTCTATAAATGATTACATGGGTACTTTGAATTTTAAACTACCTTTTTCTAATGAAAATCCATATTTCATGAAAATATGGTCAGATTTCCCTGAACTCTGGCAGTTAGGAACTCAGGGGACCGTCAAAGGGCAGACTGCAGCTTAGGAGGAGAAGGACTGGCCACACTCTACTATTCTGTGCTGTGCTGTTATCTGGGACAGGCAGCTGCTTTGAATTTTGTGCACAGTTCATTGGAAGACTACAAAAAACACCCTGAAGTCAGACAGAGAGCACATCCATCAAGAGAAGGGGTTTGATCTACTGCATATCTCACTAGGAGTGGGGAAAAAACAGGCAGGAAAATAGAGTGGTTGCAGAGAGATTCCCACTCCACTTTGGTGCAGGAAGGAAGCCTGGCCCTCAGAGACCCAGAAAGGAAAGCAAGCAGCACTAGGTGGATCCTCGCCCATAGTCTGCCACTGCACACAGAGAAGCAAACTTGCATGGCTATCCAGCACTGCCTCCTCGAATAAAGGCTACTGTGAAGATGTGTTTCTATGCCAGGCTGATTGTGGTGGATCCCCCTGTGATCCATGAATCAGAGAGGAGAGGGGCCCTCCAAAGAGAAGAAAGCATGACGTTGAGCTTCCCCAGCCAAGGCCAATGTCCAGAACAGATGTACTCACGGTCCCCAGAAGCACACATCCTGTCCAAAAGGGGTCTGAAAAATCAATAGGGGCCTTTAAAAATCTAGTACTGATCTAATGATCACGTTTACCCTTGGATTTTCCAAGTGTGCCAAGATGATGCTTTTTATTAAAGTATCCAAACTCAGTCCTAAAATAATTTCATCCAGGCCTCAGGATGGGATTAATTTCTATCAGAAACCTTTGGTACAATAAACTTTCCACACAGATTCCCTTAGAAGGAGTGAGATTTTAGATGCACATTCATAAACAGGGAGTATATAATGAGTGATGCCACAAACTGTCATTGTATCCTAACCAAATAACAATTTCATTGCAATGGGAATTCAAGCTCAGTTTCCCCCTTATTTTTTGGTCTATTTACAGCATGACCTAAAAGCATATTAGACATCATAACCAATAATACAAATAAAGATCTGATTTGAAAAAAAAAAGAGAGAGAGAAATAAGATTTAATTTGCACTTTTTCTTTTTTTTTTTTTTTTTTTTTGGCCTTTTTTAGGGCCACACCCACGGCATATGGAGGTTCCCAGGCAAGGGCCAGTCTACACCACAGCCACAGCAACATGGAATCCAAGCCGCATCTGTGACCTACACCACAGCTCACAGCAACGCTGGATCCTTAACCCACTGAGCGAGGCCAGGGATCAAACCCACAACCTCATGGTTCCTAGTTGGATTCGTTTTGCCTGCACCACGACAGGCACTCCTAGTTTGTACATCTTTAAATTTTTCGTATTGGGCCTTTATATATTAAATCATGGAAGACAATAAGTGTAATTTTTATTAGAAAAATAAGACCTATGATATGAGCAAATTGAGTGATATCTTTTTCCTGATGAATCGAGAATTATCTGTTGCACATTTCACCCAGAAAATTAGGCTATTTCTACTTTTGTTTTGATATGACGCATATAATCTTAAGTTAAACTTGGTTAAAATTATCATGTGTTACTGTATATATACCTTCACTGGTAAGCCTTGTCATTTGTGGTATTTTTGTTTCTAGTTGTGGCCTTTTCTTTTCTGCCTAGAGAAGTTCCTTTAGTATTTGTTGTAAAGCTGGTTTTGTGGTGCTGAATTCTCTTAGCTTTTGCTTATCTGGGAAGCTTTTGATTTCTCCTTCAAATCTGAATGAGAGCCTTGCTGGGTAAAGTAATCTTGGTTGGAGGTTTTTTCCTTTTATCATGTTAAGTAAATCATGCCACTGCCTTCTGGCCTGCAGAGTTTCTGCTGAAAAATCTGCCAATACCCTTATTGGGGTTCCCTTGTATGTCATTTATTTCTTTTCCCTAGCTGTTTTCAATATTTTCTCTTTGTCTTTAATTTTGGTCAGTTTGATTAATATGTGTCCCAGGGTGTTCCTCCTTGGGTTTATTTTATATGGTACTTGTTGTGCTTCCTGGATTTGAGTGAGTGGTTCCTTTCCCGTGCTAGGAAAGTTTTCGGCTATTATCTCTTTGAATATTTTTTCTGTCCCTTTCTCTCTCTCTCTTCTCCTTCTGGCACCCCTATAATACGGATGTCGGTGTGTTTAACATTGTCCCAGAATTCTCTGAGACTCTCTTCATTTGTTTTCAATCTTTTTTCTCTTTTCTGTTCTGCATCAGTGATTTCCACTAATCTGTCCTCCACCTAGCTTATTCATTCTTCTGCCTCCTGTATTCTGCTGTTGACTGCTTCTGATGAATTTTTTATTTCAGTTATTGTATTTTGCATCTCTTCGTGTTTAACTTTTATATCTTGTACCTCTTTTCTCAGTGTTTCCTGTAAATTATCCATCTTTGCCTCCAGTTTATTTCCAATGTCTTGCATCATCTTCAGCATCAACAGTCTAAAGTCTTTTTCCTGGAGGCTGAGAATCTCCTGATCACTTAGCTGTTTTTCTGGGTTTTTTTCTTTCTCCCTTATATGAGTTAGAGCTCTCTGTCTTTTCATTTTTATAGGTTTTTGGTGTGGTGACCTTTTTACAGATAATACAGTTGTAGCCTCTCTTACTTCTGGCATCTGCCCTGCCTTGTGGCTGAAATTGGTACAGGGGCTTGCTGTAGGCTTCCTGATGGGAGGGACTGGTGCCCGCCCACTGGTAGGTGGAGCTGATTCCTATCCCTCTGGTGGGTGAGGCTTTGTCTCTGGGTGAGGTTAGAGGCAGCTGTGTGCCCTGGGGGGGGGGGGGTCTTTAGGCAGCCTATTTGTTGATGGGCAGGGCTGTGATCCCACCAGAATTGTTGTTTGGCCTGGAGGTCTCAGCACTGCTGATGGGAGGGGCCAGATTTTCCCAAAATGGCCACCTCCAGAGAAAAAGGCACACTGATGAATATTCCCAAGAGCTTTGCTTCCAACATCCTTCCCCCCAAAACAAGCCACATTCACCCCTGCTTTCCCAGGACGTCCTCCAAGAACCACAGCCAGGTCTGACCCAGATTCCCAAGGATACCCTGCTTTGCCCTGGGACCCAGTGCACATGAAAGTCTGTGTGCGCCTTCCAAGAATGGGATCTCTACTTCCCCCAGTCCTGTGGAGCTCCTGGGCACCAGCCCCACCGGCCTTCAATGCCAGATGCTCCAGGGGCTCTTTCTCCCAGTGCCAGATCCCCACATGTGGGGGTTTGATGTGGGGCTCAGAACTCACTCCTGTAGGTGAGTCTCTGTGATACAGTGACTTTCTAGTCTGTGGGGCTTCCCACCCAGGAGGTATGGGGTTGTTTATATCGTGAAATCACCCCTCCTGCCTCTTGATGTGGCCTCCTCCTTGTCTTCTGGAGTAGGATAAAATTATCATGCATTAGGTAACTCCACAGCTTATAACTGTGGTGACAGTTAGGGGGAAAAAATGACCAAAGGGGAATCTGAAATATTAATGTAAAATGGGAAAACTCTGATTTTTTAAAGTCTGCAAATAAGTCTGAAAACTTTTATTTCAACTAATTATGTCAAGCTTCTTTTTCAATACAGCTAAATTCATAGTTTAAAAAAATAGAAATACACATATTAAGATTTGGTATAAACTTTAAAAACTTTTTTTAACCAGTCTATCTGGGAAACAAGTTGTTCTGATTGAGTTCATTTTCTATTTTAGTGAGAAAAATAAAACATTTTTGTTTTGATCTACATGGCGGAAAACTTAGCTGAAACATGCTAATTTACTATCTTCCCTTAGTAGGAAGCATATGACTACCATAAGTAAACGATTTGCTGAGGGTTTTACTTTTCTCCTTTATTAATTCATTCATTTGACAAATATTTATTGAATATCAGCTATGGGCCAGGTACTGTGTTCTGGGCAAAAGCTCTATTTGATGGTCATTATACTGCTATGGAAATATGAATAACAGGGTTCAATGTGCAGCAATTCTAAGTTATACCTTGGAATGTGCTCTTAAAAATTCCTATCAGCTCGTTTTTGATAATACAGTGATTTTGCTTAAAAGTTTACAATGTCTTTCTTCTGCATGCTCTTAAAATAGAATCTGCGTAACTAAAGTTTCTGGGTAATCACACTTTTATTGCCGTTTAAGATAATCGGTACGGCGACGACCGCAATGTTATGGGAACCAGAGATGGTTGACATGTGCATCCCACTACATAACCAGCAGTCTTTCTTCACTGTCTACATGAAAAGGCTGCTTCAGACAGAAAGCATATGCAGTGTGACACAGAAACAGTACGGCTTCAGGAGCCAGACCAGCTTGGGCCCTTTGGTTAGGGGATAAGTTTCTCCCTTTGGCTTTAGTGCCCTCGACTGAAAAATAAAAATAATGTCCAACCTAGTGTTATTCTGAAGATTGGAGAAGATAATTCATTCATCAAATGTTCCTCAAGTGCCTTATCCTGAGTGCCCTCAAGAATCACAATGGGACCTTAAACAGAAGAATATCACTCTGGCTGCACTATGGAGAATGAATGAGGGTAAGGTTAAGAGTAGAGGGAGGGAAATCAATTAGGGACCTGTTATTATGTAGAAACAAGTGTAGTTTTCATTGAAGGAGAGGCAGTGAGGAGAAAGAGAAGGAAATGAGTTTGAGCATTACTAAGAAATTAAGAAAGTGGTATCAACAGGAGAGGGTGACAGCCGCATGTGGATGGTGAGAGTATAAGATATAAAGGAACACCTAGGTCTCTTACTTGGTTAGGTATCTGAGTGAATGGTGATGCCATTAACCAGGAGAGAGAACAATGGGAAAGCAGCAGATTTTGTGGGGAAAAAAATGGCAGATTCTGTTCTAACCAGGTAAAATCTTCTGAGGTAACTACGGGACACCCCAGTAATGACACACAGCTTGTGGTTAGAAATACAGGTCTAGGAGACAATGCAGGAGAATACGACACAGGATAGAAGCTCAATGATCAACAGCTGCTACTGAACTGACCTCCAATAGATGAAGCACATCTCTGCTTCCCCCCCACTGGTCTAGAAATATCCTTAGTCCAGGGACCATGAGCTCTCTTATAGGGCAGTCTAAACAATTCATCACTTGGAAATTATTTGCAACTACTCTAGTGCTACCTGAAGAATCTATCTAGATTCTGTCTCAGGCTCTTCGCTGTCAGAAAGCTGTTCAAGAAGAGCTGCTCTATTGTCCCCTTTACAGTGGTCCATATATGTGCTGATTTGCCACTGTAATTTCTTAGAACTTCAAACTTTTGAATCTGTATTTCAAGATAGGCTTAAGATATGTACGTACACTGGCTCATTTTGGTTTTCCATACAGCTATTGAGTGTAACATGTAGAAGTCACATAGATATACTTCATAATTGGGGAAGAGCATTAGAGCCAGAGAAAAACACATTCAGCCCTGGAGAGAATGAGCTCGGGCCCTTCACGACCAGTGTGGAGTGATGGCACAGTGGTATGAGACAACCCTGAGGAGATGAGCAGGGTCAGATCCTGCAGGGCATGTGCAAAGATCCAGAGGAAAGAGCATCGCTTGCCCAGGAAATTGAAATCGCAGACCTTCCTAGAGTAAAGAGGTGAGCTGCAAAAGCATTGGGCTCATATCTGGAAGGACCTTAGCAGCCACATCAGGAAGTCCAGACTTTATCCTGGCATTAATGGGAAGTTACTGAAGAGTTTCACAGATCACCGTAATTGTCATGTGGAGAATGGATTGGATGAGGCAAGAGTGGTAGCAGCCAGGAGGCTCTTACAAAATGCCAGGAGAGTTATAATGGTGGAGCATAATTGATGCCACAGAAGCAGGGGAAGGAAAGAAGTGGAGACATTCAGGAAATAGTGAGCAGGAATAATTTGCAGACTGGTGAATATCTGGATGTGGAGTGTCGGGAGAGGAAGGAAGTAAGCCTGACTGCCACCCAGGTTCCCGGTGGGGGCAACAAATGGTGGCACCATCCTACTCTTCACTTTTTTTTTTTTTCTTCTACAGATCTTTTCTCTTTTCTTGACCTGGGGTTGCCATTGCTCTATTTTTCTCTGCCATTGCTGTTTTCCATAAAAATACGTATTTGTCACTGGTTGGTTGATAATAAATGTAATATTGAAGAAAACCCAGTTCTGCTCTTGCTGCTGTGTCTTCCACTGATGGAAGAAGTTTTACCCCCAAGGATTCAGTGACAAGTGACAAGTTGAGTCTGGGAAGGAAGTGCATCCACAGCAGCTGCTCCACCTGCAGGGAATAACAATTATCCTCGATAATGAGGGTGGTCTCATTTCGTGTAGGGAACGAATACCAAAGGGACTCAACCTTATTCAATTTTAGTTCCCTACTCCTTCTGCCAAGCTACATAGATTCACTATTTCTTTGAAAGTGATTACGAAGTCTATTTCTTTCATCTTACGACTATAAAAGTTTACAAACTGAGTTGCCATGTAGAGAGACTCACCAATTCTAGGATTTGATTATTTGACATTGTAAGCATTTCTAATTTCTCACACACTGACCACTAGCCTGAGCCACAACTTTCTGTTTAACAGGTAGTTTAAAAGCTATTGTGGCTTACCACAGCACCTTGAAAGGGTTTTTCTATTATTATACTGAAGCCTATCATCTGATATGTTCAGAACTATACCCCCCCTTTTTTTTAAAATGTAAAAGAGTATTAAATTCAGTCATCCTGAAGCTCTTGCTTTTAATTTGTTGGTAATTCTGCTTCAGACAGGATGTACTTCATTTGAAAAGAAAAAGGCAATAAAGGAACTTCCAGGAGTTTATTTCTTAGAAACCATTTTAAGAAGCAATAAAGATTCATTCCTTTTTTTTTCCTAAGAATGCAGAATAGTTTTTAGTAAATGCTATAAAGAAAAGGTGCACCTTTTCTTTGAGTTAAACATCAATTTAAGTTAAAGACAACACAGTACTTCAGGCTCTCTTTGCTAATAACTGATGGTATTTGATCATTTTTAGTGAGGAAGGAAAATATGAAAGGGAGACTTCATGTGAGCCAAGAAATAGAAACAAGTGTATTAAATTAGGCAAGTCTTCCCTGTACAAAAGCGTTTTAAGGAACAACAACAAAATCTATGTTTTTAAGGAGACAGCCTAATTGAAAAGCAGTCTTTTGCTTTCCTATTCAGTTGTGGGAGAAAAACAATGAAAAAAAAACATTTAAGTCCAATATGCTGTGTGTTTTTATTTATTTGTTTATTTCCAGGAAGGATGATGCTAGGGTTGCTGAAACCAGAAAAAAACAAGTTTTTCTTCTGGGCATCTCATGCCTCATCTTTTTCAGGAAGTAGTTTCCATGATGAAAATAGTACATGTTCCAGACTCCCATATCACTGATAGACACAGTCAATACCTAACAGGTTAGCCTCATCATTATTAATGCTTTTTGCACTTTCGGCATTCTCTCTACATGATAGTACCTTGAATGTTTGGTGGATTTTTTTTTTTTTTTCTTTTTGGCAATATAAGGCAACACCTTAATGTACTTTACCTCCACTGACAGCAAATATTTTGCTTTCAGAATCCTTCTACTTTTTATCTCTGCTGGGTTACATTGGAACAGAAAATTTCACACTTGCTAAAAGTAACACATAGTGTAAATATCACAAAACGAAGTTCTTTATTTGGCAAAGAAACCTTTCTAAGTGTGCAATAGCTAGGATCCAGTTTAAATATATTATGTTATTTATAGCTTCCATGTCACTTGGCTTTGTCTCCAGAGGATCGAACAGTAGAAAAGTCCATGTGCCCTTAAAATATCTTGTTATACAGAAATAATTCACAGCCAAAACGATTTCCTCCATTTTAGTTGTTATCATTAGAGTGTATGTTAAAGTGCTATGTACGAATAATTATCATTTTCTTTCTTTTTATGGCCACATCAGAGGCATATGAAGTTCCCAGGCCCGGGGTTGAATCCGAGCAGCAGCTGCCAGCCTACACCACAGCCACAGCAACATGGGATCTGCGCTCTATCTGTGATTTACACTGCAGCTTGTGGCAGCGCTGGATCCTTCACCCACTGAGCAAGGCCAGGAATCGAACCCTCATCCTCTCAGACACTATGTTGGATTCTTAACCCACTGAGCCACAACGGAAACGCCTATCCTTTTCAATAGGGTACTTTCTTTATAGCCTTTTTATTGCTGATACTCAGCAGCGACTAGATGTCTATCTGCTCTTTAGAAACACTGAAGATGGGATCCCTTGCCCTGAAAAGGAGGTTTAACGAGGTAACCTTTACTAACATTCTGCAAAAACATGGAGATTATAAGATTTTCATGTATCATTTTATTTTCCAAACGGTCCTCTGAAGTGGAGGGGCTTTCATCTTATAGCTCCAGAAAAGAGCTGTAACTTTTTCCACATCATATTCCTTGTCAATCTGGAACCTAAACCTTTGTCTTCTGACTTTCCCTCTTTACAGAATAACCAGAGGATCTTATGAACTTGTCTTTCTATTATCTGAACCTTCTTAGCTGACCTCTCACCTCCTAAATTCCTGTTTGTTTGGTTGGTTTTTTCTTTTTCTCTTTTTTTTTTTTTTTTTTTTTTTTTTTTTGGTCTTTCAGGGCCATACCCATGGCATATCGAGGTTCCTAGGCCAGGGGTCGAATCAAAGCTGTGGCTTACACCACAGTCACAACAATGCCAGATCCAAGCCACACCTGCGACCTCCACCACAGCTCACAGCAACTCCAGATCCTTAACCCACTGAGCAAGGCCAGGGATCGAACTTGCATCCTCATGGATGCTAGTCAGATTCATTTCTGCTGAGCCACGACGGGAACTCCCGGTTGGTTTTTTTTCTACTGGCAAGGCTACTTCTATAATATGCTGATAGAGGTATGAAGCTGAGCTAATCATCTGACTGTAGATGAACCATCAAAGCAAGCCAGCGGAAACTATAAAAGATAGAATTTAATCTTCAGTTTAAAATCTGCATGGTTAACGATGCAAGTACATGATTTATCACATTTACTTGTGATCAGTGAATTAAATCCTCATGACAGTTAACACCATACATCCTTTTGATAAAATAGCATTACATGTTGGAGTTCATTACACCAAATTTGAAATTGAAACATGTAAAAAGGGGTTTCCACAATCAAATGAGGAGTAAGGGCATCAAAATACATTGTAGGATGCTGGTTAAATATAGTTTGAGCATAATTGTACGCATGTAAACTACTGAGGAACCGTAAGTTATCTTTCCCAACCTAAACATTATCATAACAAACAGTAGTGCTATTTTAAGCAGAACTTTCCTTGTTAGGAATTAGTTGTTTTACTATCCCAGAGATATATCTGGAACAGGGTCTCGTTCACAATAACTACTCAATAAATATTTGTTTAATGAATAAATAAAGGAGTCTCAAGTTCTGAAGAGAAGTGTGGGAGGCAGACAGAGATTTGAGGATCATAGCTAAAAAGGAGGGAGCTGAATCCATGCCAAACGGATGAAAGAAGAGTGAGGAGTTCTGAAGAATACAGAGAAATAAGTATGAACTTCCGTAGGAAGGGATAAAATTATTACTATGATTATATCATGCCATCTATAATTGGAATTCAGTAGGGTAATCAGAGCAAAAGAAATATATAAACATCGGAGTTCCCGTCATGGCTCAGTGGTTAACCAATCCGACTAGGAACCATGAAGTTGTAGGTTCAAACCCTGGCCTCGCTCAGTGGGTTAAGGATCCGGCATTGCCATGAGCTGTGGTCGCGGACATGGCTTGGATCTGGCATTCCTGTGGCTCCAGCATAGGCCGGCGGCTACAGCTCTGATTAGACCCCTAGCCTGGGAACCTCCGTATGCCATGGGTGTGGTCCTGGAAAATACAAAACAAAAAACAAACAAACAAAAAAAACCTGTCAGACACAAGCAATAATTTAGAAAACGTAAAGGAAATTGTGTTATAGATAATAAAACTATATAAATAAATGGAAATAAATTTTACAAAAATACACAGGACTTCAATGAAAAAAACTACAAATCTCCACTAAAAGACACAAAAGAAAATGTGAAAAATGAAGAGCTAACCCTAAAATAGACGATAAACTTTGCAACCGAAATTCTGACAGCCCACTCCACACCTATTAGAATAACAAAAATCCCAAACACCAACATCACCAAATGCTGGCAAGGATATGGAATAAAAGGGACTCTCATTCATTGCCGGTGGAAATGCAAAATGGTTTATCCACTTTGGAAGACAGATTGGCAGTTTCTTCCAAACTACATAAATTCTTACCATATGATCCAGCAATTAAGCTCCTTGGTATTTACCCAGGGGAGCTGAAAACTTACATCCACACAAAAGCCTGCACACAGATGTTTACAGCAGCTTTATCCATAATTGCTAACACTTGGAAACAATTAAGATGCTCTCCAGTAGGTGAATGGATAAATAAACCGTGATACATCAGACAATGGACTGTTATTCAGGGCCAATAGGAAATGAGCTCTTAAGCCATGAAAAGGCATGGAGAAAACGTAAATGTGTATCAAAAAGTGAAAAAAGGCATCTGAAAGGGCTTATGTACTCCACTATTTCGATAACACGATATTCTGGAAAAAGTAAAACTATGGAGACAGTAAAAAGATCAGTGGTTTTCAGGAATTAGGGGGAGGAGATGAATAGGCAGAATACAGAGAATTTTTAGGGCAGTAAAACTATTCTGTATGATACTGTAATGGTGAATACATCTCACCACGTGTGTGTGTGTGTGTGTGTGTGTGTGTGTGTGTGTGTGTGTAATCCCATTTGGATTAAAAATATGTATGCACAGACGTGGTTTGAAAAGAGATAGAAATGATTCTCTCTGAACCATGGGATTACAGATGAGCAGGAGGAAAGGGTTCTTACATTGGCCGCTTCACATCCTTCCCCACTTCACACTTGCATAAACTATATTTATAACTTCAAAGATAACTCAAATGACCTTGGGAGTGTTATCTACAGAATCTGATGCGAGATAGATAGGTGCTAGACAGAGTAACAAATTACAAAGCACTAAAAGGTTGATAACACAGGCAAAGCTAGACATAAAAATTCAGATGATGAGCCTAGGTTTTTCCATTCCCCAGTTCACAATAACAAAAAACGTAAAATCTAAGGAACACTGTCCAATGGTGACGATGATGACGACACGAGTATTTAATCTTAACTGTAATAAGCATAGCAAACTCATCTCCTATCATACAATTCAGCCACAGCTTTCCATGTTTCGACTTGAGCTGCACAGCAACTCTTTTCAATAATCTGGCCTCCAGGCCACTGTATCAACTGAAAATGGAAAAGCAACGTAAAATCACTTTCACATCAGCAAAGGGCTCTCAACTGGAAAAAAAGAGAATTATCCTATCCTGCATGCGTGTGAGAAGATTACATATTTGCACTCCTCATTCCTCCAGAAGAGCTAATCCAAGCTTCATTACTGCCAAGCTTCTTAACATTTACATACACGATAGGTTTGTTACCACTTATTACTGGATTCAGCAGATTACACACAAAATGTGCAAAGACATGATTAAAAATCTTTGATCTTTTAATCAAAAGAATAAGCATGATTAACTCATTTTGGCAAGTGTGATACATATACTTTATTATAATACTATTTTGCATTTGAGATTACTATTACTATAATAATTATTCTTCATTAATGTAGGATTGTTGCTATGAAATTTCATTGTGGCTCTAGGCAGTAATATCCTTTCTAGAAAACTGGCTAAATTTGTTGTGAATTTAATTTATAAAATAATCGTATTTTTAATAAAATACACATTTTACCATCATGGTATTTGATTCGGTAAATCTTGTAGACAGAAAAAAAAAATCACTATGTAAAGCGAAAATCACTTTGTAGAGCGAAAGATCTGCAAAATGAATAAGAAAAAGAATTAAGCTTCAAATTCAAAATCCCGTTGTATTTCTGTTAGTATTAATTTTGGGAAGCAAGCAAGAAAAATACCTCCCATATCTTATTGCTTTCCTGCTCTAATAAGGGAGATAGATTTCTACTTAAATAATTATAACGCAAAGAAGGATGCCCAATAGTGTTGCAACAAAAGAAGAAGCGACATGATAATTATGCCTAGAAGGATCCTGGAAGACTTCATGGGAAAGACGTAATTTGAATGAATCTTTGATGAAGCGGGAAGGAAAGGAAAGGGGTAGAGTAGGATGTAAACGGCGTAGAGCCGTGAATGCCAGCCGGTCTCAATGGCGAATCTGTATTCTGCAATAAACTGAAATCTACCGTATTTTGAGCTCAGAAGCAACATGATGAGGGCTATGATAGGAGTACTCTCGAGGGGGCTGTGAAGGGGACATAATAGTAAAAGAAAATTATGGGTGCAAAACCAGTGGTGAAATGAATTCATGACTGGTCTTTCTATCCCCTCCCAGAGGGTTGTCATGAGCCTCTCCAGGCCAGATAGCATGTCTTGCACAACTTTATATTCCCTAAGCCACACTTATTTCACAAGTGCTGCTGAGTACATGGATGAGAGGGAATGGGTTCTTGTATTATGCAAACAGCCATGGGAATGAAAAATAACAGACAGACAGTAAACTGAGGAGGTGACATTGTGAAGAGTTGTTAACGGGTTGGATGTAGATGCTGAGGGAGACAAAGGAATAAAATCATTACTCAGTTTACCCTGATAAAAATTTACTGGGTACTTACTATGTGCCAGGATGCAGTAGATATTAAATATACAAATACAAATCAATATATGGTTCTTACTACAAAAAAAAAAAACCTAGGGGTAGCAGTTAAGTGAACAGATAATATAGATAAATAATATGAAATAATTTTGTTCATATATATATATACACATACATACATACGTATATATACATACACACACATACATACGTATATATACATACACACACACAATACTATGTGTACAAAGTTCACAAATAGCAAAGAAAATAAATTCTTTTGCTTGGAGAGAGCGCGAGAGGACTCCACTGAGCAAATGGTGGTTGAGAATAAATAAAACTTTTCAAGGTAAGGAGGTGCAGAAATCCATCTCACACAGGGGAATTAACATTTTTAAGTATGTGGAATCTCAAAAATTTTTTCTCATATGTGTGTCTGTGTGTTTGTATGTGTACATATGTGCATACGTATTTTGGTATAGCAACAGCATAAATTACAACACGGAACCGGGAACTAATGGCAAGTGAGTTTGGAGAGCTGGCTGGGGGTAACATATCTCTGCATTGCAAAGTAAGAGCTTGAACGTCATTCTGTGTGTAGACGGGAGTCAGTGAAGGTTTTCAAGCTGCAAAGCAGCTGGTAGGTCCACTCATCAGTGAAAGGCAGATGAGAAGCATGTTGATGAAAGCTCGGCGAAGGAACAGGGAAAGGGGGATGGAGGCGGCGAGAAGACCATGGTATTTATTGGTAAAGAGGTATCTGCAACAGGTCAGATGAAAGATTGTGAAGTCCTACTAAGACAGTGATAACAGAGAAAGAATAGAGTGAAAGAAAAGGATATTTAGGTGATAAAATTGAATAAATTCAGGGACATGGTATGTGAAACAATCAACTCCCAAGTGTTTCTGATTGAATCACCAGGTTGAGTGTTCTGCCACCAAGTGAAGACCCAGTTTGGGATACGCAGAGCCTGAAGCATCTGCGTCCCTGAAGCATCTGCGTCCTACCCGTGGGAATATTTCCGTAGACAGTGAAATTTATGTCTGTGACTTCAGGGAAACATTAGCCCTAGCATTCAAGTTACACAACATGACACTGTTAACCAAGGTATGGAATACAGTTTAGAGATACTTAACAGTTTACAGTGAAAATTATACTTGTCTTTTTTGTTGCGTTTGATTTACTTGGTGGAATAAACCATGTGGATATGTCCATAAGGAATTGAGAAGTATGGCACTTCCATACTGTGAAATACTATGCAGTGTTTTAAAGAATTAGATAGCCCCACATGTGTCAGTTAGGAAAGATACTCATGGCTTGTTAAAAGAAAAAATAGTAGATGTAGAACAATATTTAATGTGATCCAACTTTCATAATAAAATATATGTGTAAATACATATATCTATGTTATATACATACATGTAAATACAAAGAATGTATATGAATACACACATATATACATAGAAAAAATGTATAGGAGAGGGGAAGACAACTGATCTTTTACTGATTAATTCACCATGTTCTTTGTATTGTTATAATGCAGAGTCAATGCTTCTGCTTTAAGTTCTTTTTAGGGTTAATAACAAAAAAGCTGTAGAAGAAAATAAGATTATTAAGGGAGAGTACAGACAGAAGAAAGAAGAGGGCCAAAGGCAGGACCCTGAGAAATGCTCGAAGCACAAATATAATTTGAGAGTCAGATAGAAAGGGGAAAAAAGGACTGAAGGATACCTAAGGGTTAACAGTCAAGAGAAGAGTACTTAGCTAGTTGGTGTTGAAGACTTCAAAAAAAGGTGGACAGAATGATGACCTGAAAGCAGTAAATGGGGTTGGGACATTGACAAGTTTTGATGAAGCAGGTTTTTGAGAGCGGGGTCAGATTGCATTGGTGAAGCAAGAGATTAAAATGAGAACACAGAGGTAGCCATGCAGTCAGTTACCAAGGAGAAACTAGAGCATGCTTGCAATCTAAGGCTGGGAGGCAGCATTTCCAGAGAGGTTGGAAACACAAAAGGGAGACAGAGGAACTGTGCCGTTTCATCAGACATATTTAAATTTCTTTTTTAAAAGAAATAATTCTGTATACACTTTCGTATTTAGTTACAAAATCAAGTGTGCTTTTCTTTACATTGACTTTTGATTATAAAGCATCACATCGAAGGGCTTTTACAACTATGTTTAAAATTCCCAACATTGCCTTTTGACAAAAACAGGAACCGGAAAGAGGTGGCTGGGCAGGCTCTCTGTGGTCTGACGCACGCTGCCTGCCGGCCCAGACAGCCAGAGTATGTGTTGTCTTGGTTCTCATGAAACACGGTTTTCTTAGGTTGGATCAAACAATCTTCACTGTTCAAAGTGATAGCAAGTGTTAGAATAAACCACAACAACGGAACCGTTGGCAGTGATATAACCCCACCCAAAGGTTGGTTCTAAGATATACTTGTGAACACTGCTACTGCATGTAGAGTAGACTTCTTTGCTAGGGTTAGATTATTTTTCTGCAAGTGGTTCACATCTTGACTAACACACACACACACACACACACACACACACACGAACACTGAAAACAGCCATTTATATAGAACATATCTGGTTATACATGTGGGGTGCATGTAAGAAAATTTTAGTCCTTAGAGAGTTTCCTTCCTCATCATCCAAGAAACTTACCAACATCGTCATGTGTTTAGGAGATGCATGTTAATTTGAAATTTTAGATGGTGACAGCCTAAAAAAGGGAAAACCTATAGCGAGTACCTCTTAGGGGAGATGGTAGAGCAGAAAAGCAAAACCTGCATTCTAAATCTAACTCTAAATGACTTTTAAATTATTTGTGGAACTAAATTTAGATTATTTACCATTTGGGATTATACAGACTGCTGGTAGAAGGTTGACTGTATTTTTTTTTTTTTATTTTCCCACTGTACAGCAAGGGGGTCAGGTCATCCTTAGATGTATACATTGCAGTTACAGTTTTTTCCCCCACCCTTTCTTCTGTTGCGACATGAGTATCTAGACATAGTTCTCAATGCTATTCAGCAGGATCTCCTTATAAATCTATTCTAGGTTGTGTCTGATAAGCCCAAGCTCCCGATCCCTCCCACTCCCTCCCCCTCCCATCAGGCAACCACAAGTCTCTTCTCCAAGTCCATGATTTTCTTTTCTGAGGAGATGTTCATTTGTGCTGGATATTAGATTCCAGTTATAAGTGATATCAGATGGTATTTGTCTTTGTCTTTCTGGCTGATTTCACTCAGGATGAGATTCTCTAGTTCCATCCATGTTGCTGCAAATGGCATTATGTCATCCTTTTTTATGGCTGAGTAGTATTCCATTGTGTATATATACCACCTCTTCCGAATCCAATCATCTGTCGATGGACATTTGGATTGTTTCCATGTCCTGGCTATTGTGAATAGTGCTGCAATGAACATGCGGGTGCATGTGTCTCTTTTAAGTAGAGCTTTGTCCGGATAGATGCCCAAGAGTGGGATTGCAGGGTCATATGGAAGTTCTATGTATAGATTTCTAAGGTATCTCCAAACTGTTCTCCATAGTGGCTGTACCAGTTTACATTCCCACCAGCAGTGCAGGAGGGTTCCCTTTTCTCCACAGCCCCTCCAGCACTTGTTATTTGTGGATTTATTAATGATGGCCATTCTGACTGGTGTGAGGTGGTATCTCATGGTAGTTTTGATTTGCATTTCTCTTATAATCAGCAATGTTGAGCATTTTTCATGTGTTTGTTGGCCATCTGTATATCTTCCTTGGAGAAATGTCTATTCAGGTCTTTTGCCCATTTTTCCATTGATTGATTGGCTTTTTTGCTGTTGAGTTGTATAAGTTGCTTGTATATTCTAGAGATTAAGCCCTTGTCAGTTGCATCATTTGAAACTATTTTCTCCCATTCTGTAAGTTGTCTTTTTGTTTTCTTTTTGGTTTCCTTTGCTGTGCAAACGCTTTTCAGTTTGATGAGGTCCCATGGGTTTATTTTTGCTCTAATTTCTATTGCTTTGGGAGACTGACCTGAGAAAATATTCATGATGTTGATGTCAGAGAGTGTTTTGCCTATGTTTTCTTCTAGGAGTTTGATGGTGTCCTGTCGTATATTTAAGTCTTTCAGCCATTTGGAGTTTATTTTTGTGCATGGTGTGAGGGTGTGTTCTAGTTTCATTGCTTTGCATACAGCTGAAGGTTGACTGTATTTAACGCAAAGGTATTCTATCAAATTTCCTCCCTAAAACAAATCTTACCTTGAATTATAAGTCTTTTTTTTTTTTTTTTTTTTTTTTTTTTGGTCTTTTTTGCCATTTCTTGGGCCACTCCCGCGACATATGGAGGTTCCCAGGCTAGGGGTTGGATGGAGCTGTAGCCGCCGGCCTACGCCAGAGCCACAGCAACGTGGGATCCGAGCTGCATCTGCAACCTACACCACAGCTCACAGCCAATGCCGGATCCTTAACCCACTGAGCAAGGCCAGGGATCGAACCTGCAACCTCATGGTTCCTAGTCAGATTCGCTAACCACTGCACCACGACAGGAACTCCAAATTATAAGTCTTTATAGAAAGCACAAGTTGCTGTCATTGAAGCATTTAGTGTGTACTTAACTATAAAAAAAAATGCCCCCCCAATAAAAACTGTCTAAAATTCCTGATGAATATTTTCTGTGGCAGTCTCACAGATGGCTGGAGTTTAGAGTTTATCATTGCACAAAGAAACAAAATTGGAAAAGATAGAGTGAGGAGGTTATGGAAAATCTTGCAGGAAATATTTAACATTTTGGGGTTTTGACAGGCACTGCTTACCATCTTTAAGGTCGCAGCACACACACACCCCCGTTACTATTGGACTTGTTCGTATTTCTATTAACACATTTATTTTATTATTTTATAATTATCACTCATGGCACTCTCTCTATCCCAGATTATGGCAATCTGAAGAGCACGAAAAATGTCTTTGTTCTCAAATCTTTTCATCCTAGTGCCTAGCACAGTGAGGAAGCTCAATAAGTGCTCAGAGGAGTAAATGAACCGAAGAATACGTGCTGTGTGACCACGTGTGATACCTATGCACAAGACTGTGAAAAGTGGGTTTAAAACAAAGAGATGTTTCCAGATAAAACTGGCAGGGCTGCACTCTGGACTCTCTCCCATGACTCTACTTTTTTTTTTTTTTTTTTTTCTACCTTGAAATTAGGCTGATACGCATTTTGGCATTGCCTAAAACATCCCTATTTTTAGTCCTGACCCCCAAAGCAATTTGGACCATGAGAGCCAACACTGAGGAATGGTCTATGGGTCAAAGGCTGACGCAATGGAACAGCGTGGGCCAGAGGGAATAAACTCTCTGTAAGGAGAAACACTGAGACTCACAGCTGAATCAACCAAAACCGGTGTTAAGCCTTCGAGGCAACTCCTAGGCAAGACGTGGGAGCGAAAGGCAGTTTGTATTCTAGAAAAATGCAATAAGGTAACAAAAACTGGGGAGAGCAAGAGAGAAGAGGGCCCAGAACTTGAGGTGTGATGAGGGCTGCTGTCCTGAAGTTCGGTGCAGCTGGGGTCACAGGCATAACAGGGTCGGCACAAGCACCCTTTCGACTTGGTGTCTAGAGTTGCCTAAGGTCCCATCTTCATTCCGTGAAGCATGCTTCACTCACTTACTAAAGAAACTTGTTTTGTTGCCCATGGTGTTCCAGGAACTCGATGAGTACAGTGAGAAAACACAACTGCGAATGAGCCACAGTCCCTAATCCCGGTCCCCAAAGAAAAGCAGACTTATGAACAAGTAATGTGAGTAAACAATCTAGGGAAGTATGTACAAGTGTTATGGGAGTTCAGAGGAAATGCCTGCATTTACTTGGGGATGGTGATGGCTGGGAGGGAGGGTCTTCAGGAAAAAAAAATCAATAAAACAACATCTGGAAGGCTGGAACAGAAGCACAGCAAGCAACCTAAGAGAACAAGAGTGATAGAAATATGTAGAAAGACTAACTAATTAAAAATCAGCCTAGGAGTTCCTGTCGTGGCGCAGTGGAAACGAATCAGAATACGAACCATGAGGTTATGGGTTCGATCCCTGGCCTTGTTCAGTGGCCTAAGAATTCAGTGTTGCCGTGAGCTGTGGTGTAGGTCGCAGATGCAGCCTGGATCTGATGTTGCTGTAGCTGTGGTGTAGGCCAGAGGTTGTAGCTCCAATTGGACCTCTAGCTTGGGAACCTCCGTATGCCATGGGTGTGGCCCTAAAAAGAAAGAAAAAAAAATCACCCTATTAAAATCTGAGGTACATGAAAAAGCAGGATATATACAGAATTTACCTAGTTCAGGTAAGATGGGGTGAAGCAACAGTGATATATGGCTGAAATAGTAGCCAATGGCCTAAACTTGATAGCCTGTGGGACCTACTAAAATTAATCAAAACTGGACAATAAGTGAGGCAGTAAGAAATACAGAAGTCATGAATTTGAACGGAGACACTGGCAAGGGGGAAGGGAAAGGCATGGATTTAAAAAGCGATTTGGGAGTTCCCGGCATGGTGCAATGGTTAATGAATCCGACCAGGAACCATGAGGTTGCGGGTTTGAATCTTGGCCTCGCTCAGTGGGTTAAGGATCCGGCATTGCCATGAGCTGTGGTGTAGGTCGCAGACGTAGCTCGGATCCCACACTGCTGTGGCTCTGGCATAGGCCGGCAGTAACAGCTCCGGTTAGACCCCTAGCCTAGGAACCTCCATATGCCGCAGGAGCGGCCCTAGAAAAGGCAAAAAGACAAAAAAATAAAAATAAAAAATAATAAAAAATAAAAATTGATTTGGAGGAAGGATGGACAGAGTTTGGAAACCTGATCGCCTGAGTTGGGTGAGGCGTGGGACAGTCATAAAAGTCCTGGGTTTCAGGAGCGGGTGGCTAGATTGGATGGTGAAACACGGATGAAGACTAAGGAAACAGGAGGAACAGAGCAGTGGAAGAGATGAGTTTGGTTTCGGACATGTTCAGTTAGAGTTCAAATTCAGTATGTCCAAAATTAAACTCACGGACATGGAAAGTCATATGAAGAGGCCAGTAAGTACTTGAAATATGATCAGGTCACTCCTTCGACTTCTCTGCTCTGCCAACATCGTGGATGCCTTCATGGCTTTTGATTCTGACAAGCCCAAGTTACACATGGCTCATTCACAAATGTTCATCATATATTTTGCTCTTCAAAGAGAATATGCTGGGTTTTTTTTTTTTTTTTCTTGTTCGATGACTATAGTGTTTGGTGAGAGGAAGCATAAAGTCCCTTCTAAATGTTCTGATCTCTATGTTTGGGTCACATTTATGCCTTTAACAAAATTCTAAAATCCCAAAATAAGAAAATGTGAAAACATATATTGTTGCTTTTCCCAATATAAGTATAAAAGATATTCTTTTTTTTTTTTTTGGCTTCCCAGTATACTTATCTCCAGGTTCCTTTCTGGGAAGTTAACTGTGTGTAGTTTCAATGTCGGAATTGAGACTTGGGCAGCCTAGCACATAAGCTAGGTTAATCAGATGCTTTCTCTTGGGATTTTGTATTTCAGGAGCAATGCCAGGGTGGGGGGACAAGGGCAGTATTGCGGTGGCACTCTGATCAGTGGTGAATGGATGTGGGGCTGTTTCTGGCTTTTTGACTCTAGTGACCTTTTGATTCCTGTCTCTTTCCACGCTTCCCATGCTCCAGTCTTTTGTTCATCATGTGAGCCTGACATCCTCTCAATAAACCCCCTTTGCGTCAATTAGCCAATTAATTTCTGCCACTTTTGATGAGAAACATCATATTAAGTCATTCAACTAAGAAGAAAATACTGGATATTTATTTCCTAACTAATTGAAATAATGATTGCTACTAATGCCATTGAAATGTAGTCCAGAATCAGAAGAGATCTCAAAGTGAGTTCTTTTGAAAAGAGAACTTTACTAATTTATCTTTAATTCATAGTTAGACACTTTCCTTCCTATCTGTCTAGTTATAGGATCTTTATAGTAAGTCAAACATAGGCAGAATTTTTCTAATAAAATCTAAGTCGATGGAGGAGTAATTTCCATAGTTTTTTTTCATTTAGTTATATATGTGTGTGCGCATATCTATCTATCTATCTATCTATCTATCTATCTATCTATCTATCTATATTTGCTTTTTAAGACCCCACCTGAGGCATATGATATGGAATTTCGCAGGCTATGGGTCAAATCAGTAGGCTACAGCTGCCGGCCTACACCACAGCCACAGCAATGTGGGAACCAAGCTGCGTCTGCAACCTACCCCACAGCTCATGGCAACACCAGATTGCTGGACTGAGGCCAGGGATCGAACCTGCGTCCTCATACATACTAGTCAGATTCATTTCCGCTGGGCCACAACAGGAATGCCTTTTTTTTTTTTTTTTTTCATTTAGTTCTAAGTGGTCAAAGACCTTTTTTCTGCAGGTTATCACCTGAACAGGAAAGATAGATTATTCTTATTAATTTGGTAACATTTTATTGAGTGGTTATTGTATGCACAGCAATGTGCTAAATGTTAAAAGGGTATTTATTCTCTTTCATCCTTTTGTATTGAAAAGCATTCAGCCTGTTGATGCTTAGATAGTAAGTTCCTGTCCTTACAGAGCTTACATTCTAGTGAGAGAGACAGGGAGGAAAAAGATAAAAATAATAACAGTAAGTTACAGTAAATCATAGTAGGTACTAGGAAACACACAGATGAGCCGCTGAGATGAGCCCTACCTCAGATACAGTGGGCAGATAAGGCTACTCAAAGGATGGGGCTGAGACTAGAGGGTGAGAAGAGGCTGCTGCACAGAGTGTGGGGAAGCCCATCCTGGTGTCCTCAATTGCCAACAGTGGGACTTGGGGCAATTTAACCTCTCCGTGTCTTTGTTTCCTCATCCGTGTCTTTGTTTCCTCATCCGTAAAAGGTGAAGCAGGATAGTAGGTATTTCACACCACGGTTGTGGAGGCTAAACGTGTGCGTCTTCAGAGGGTATTTAGAACAGGGCCTAGCATGGAGCAAGAGCAAAATAAATCCTAGTTATTCCTGCTAGTCCAAAAGAGGGACTGGCATGTGCCAAAGCCTGAGGCAGGAAAGATCTTTGGCAGATGAATTAAAGTGAAGCAAGATGAGAGTGGCTAGAGCAGAGAAGGCAAGGAGGTGAGTGGCCCAAGATGAGGCTACAAACATAGATGGGGTCAGATCATGCAGGCCCTTGGGGTTCATAGTAAAGAGTTTGGATTTTTTTTTTTTTTTTCTTAGTGAAATGCGAAGCCACTGAAGAATTTAAGCTGGAGATTGATGTCACTGGATTTGTGTTTTAAGATGATCCCTTTACCTGCTGTGTGGAGAACAGCCTGGAGGGGGCAAGAGTAAAGAGAGAGTGACCGAGCAGACAGGAGGATGCGGTACAGTGGTTGGGGCGGGAGATGGATGATGGTGGCTGGGCTGAGGTGGAGGGAGGGAAATGAGGAGAGTGGTTTCAAGATATACTTTGGAAACAGACTGGGCAGTATTTGTGAATTAAGTGAATTAAGAGGAAAGAGAAAACAGGGGGGAGATCAAGGCAAGGCTGCCGTACACAGCTGTGCAGAATGTTCACGCCTGAGTGTGCTGAGCTGACATGGGCATATGAACGCTGACATCCAGCAGACACTTGGTTCACAAAGTCCTGTCCCCTGGCATGGGTCGCATGTCCTTGCAAGGAGTGCCTTTTTCTGATTTCTACAAAGGCAGTCCGTAGGCTGGGAGCAGTCCCACACTTTAATTCTGGCTTGGGTACTAGGTAAATGATGTTGCCACTATAAGAAATGAGAGCACCGGGAGGGAGGTGAGAAAAAATCAAGAGCTTTGGCCTTGGCGAGGTCTCAGAGGTCCCCGAGATTCCAAGTAGAGATTTTAGATTGGTAGTTGGCTGCTTGATACTGATCTTCTTTGACCTGATCTTGTTATTTCCCATAATTTGCCTGTAGATGGGATTTTACTCAACAAAATCATTATTCACAAATAATGGCAATTTTATTAATTCCTATCCAGTCTCTGTGTGCATATATAATTATATTTTAATATATTATGATTATAATATATAAAAAAATGCATATTCTTTTTGCCTTACTGCACTTGCTCAGGCCTCCAGAGTAAGGTTAAATATAAAGAATGTAGGTGATCATCCTTGCCTTATCCCAGGTCTCAGAGACAAAGTTTTTAGTCTATCTCCATTAAGTATAATGGCTAATTGTTTCTTTGTCAAGACCCTTATCAGATTAACAAAGTTATTTTCTATTCCTAGTTAACTAAAATTTTTTTAATCAAAAAGAATGTTAAAGAGTAGATCAAGAAGATGTGGTACATATAAAAAACAATGGAATATTACTCAGCCATTAAAAGGAATGAAATACCTTCATTTTTAGCAACATGGATGGACCTAGAAATTATCATGCTGAGTGAAGTCAGTCAGACAATGAGACACCAATATCAAATGCTTTCACCAACACGTGGAATCTGAAAAAAGGACACAATGAACTTCTCTGCAGAACAGATACTGACTCACAGGCTTTGAAAAACTTATGGTTTCCAAAGGAGACAGTTTGGAGGATGGCGGAGGCACTGGGGCTGTGGGATAGAAATCCTATAAAATTGGATTGTGATGATCATTGTACAACTATAAATAAAATAAATTCACTGAGTAATAAAAAAAGAATGTTAAATTTCATCAGATGTTTTTTCTGAATCTATTGAGATAGTCATGTTTTCTCTCATAATTTCCCTTTCTTCCTCATAATATCCTTGAATCTTGCTGAGAGGGTTATGCTGGTATCATGAAGCGGGTCACTCACTTTCCATCCTTTGGGACAAGTTGTATTAGAACTGATTCATCTCTTCCTTAAGTTTTTGATAGAATTTATTGGTGAAGTTATCTGAACCTGGACTTTACTTTGTGGAAAGGATTTTGAATATGGATTCATTTTCTGTAATAGTTATAAGATTATTCGGATTTTTCTATTTTGTCTCTTTCATTACTTTTAGAAAATTACGTTTCCCCAGGAATTTGTCCATTCCATCTAAATTTTCAAATTTATTGACAAAGTTGTTAATGATGATGATGATAATGATATTCTCTTACTATCCCTTTAAAATATGAATTTGTGTCTTCTCTCTCTTTTTTCTTGGTCAGTCTAGTCAGAGGCTTATCCCAAAGAATCATCTTTGGGGCATGACTGCTAATGGTACAGTTTCTTTTTGTGGTTCTGAAAATGTTTGGAAATTAAATACTAGTGATGATGGTACAACTCTATGAATACACTAAAAAATCACTGAATTGTACGTGTTAAAAGGATGAATTTTATGCATTTGAATTATATAATACAGCTGTTATTAATATATATGTAAATATTAATAATAATAAAATGATATGACCAATATAACCTGTATATTGAAGTGAAGTTTACAATGCTTGCCTACATCAGGGCTTCTAATAATATTGTTTGTCTTAGTTTTTTACACTGTAATGTTCTCTCTACCACACAGCTGTTGGCAAATAAACCACATTTAGTATTGTCAAGAAGGTAAGATTTAACGTGACTTCTTTAAAACTTTAACATTTGAAATAATAACTATTAATTTCCAGAGAATACGGGTACAGGTTCTATCCATAGAGACCAAACAAATCTAAGGAAAGTAGGTCACAGAACACAATCTGATTCAAACTTGGCACTAAATGATGCAATGTTTTTTTCTTCACATAATCATGATGTTCTAATCATTCTGTGATTCTGACCTTTAAGTCAGTGGGTAGTCTATTATTACTTGGTAGCTGCTGAATCCAGAGTCAACATTTTGGAAGCTAAAGAATGCCCATCTTCTTTCAAAATTCTTTGGCTTACTAAAAGCTGAGCCTAGCTAAAAGCTCTTGCCAAGGTTTAGTTATTTTATGCATATGAACTAAAACAACAAACAGAATATAATTAGCAGAGGATTAAAAAATAGAGAATATATTTCTTTTCTAACATATTACACATGTAAAACACACTGAATATATTTGACATTTAAAAAAATGATCTTCAAGCATATTGTAATCTTAAATTATAGATCAGATTTTCTTATTTCTCGAAATGTTCTTTCTTTTTTCTACAGATGGTAGACCAAAATACAATTTGTCATATTAGAAATGTAATATTTTAAGAACTCCAATGACAAAGTATCTGTTCTATCTACAGGCTATCAATAAGATACATTTCTTGCTTCTGAAAGATATATACAATCCATTCAGGAGCTATTATTCATTTATATTAGCAATATATAAAGTGTTCAAGTAATTTTAAAATATTATCAGCTTTTCTAGGATATTGATCACCTTTCCTTCACATCCAAAGTTTCTTTTTCTTTTTCTTTTTTTTCAGGGCTGCACTCATGGCATATGGAGGTTCACAGGCTAGGGGTCGAACTGAATCAGAGCTGTAGTTGCTGGCCTACACCACAACCACACACTACCAGCTCCAAGCCGTGTCTTCGACCTACACCACAGTTCTCAGCAATGCCAGATGCTTAATCCACTGAGTGAGGCCAGGGATCAAACCTGCATCCTCATGGATACTAGTTAGATTCATTTCTGCTGAGCCACAATGGGAACACCCAAAGTTTCTTTCTTAACAAAAAAAAAAATTCCCAAGAAACATAAAATACCAAGAGATGATTAGAGGTACATATAAAAACCTTTAAGGTGATTTGAAGTCTTGACTCAACTCTAAACAAATGTAATTTCACTTTTACTGACGAATGTGTAGCTTCAATATAGTGATTTACTTGATATAGTAAAATAATATATTTATTTGGTATAGTCTTTGGAAAACTAGATACTCTAAAATGGTCTCCAACGACGATAAGGTTCTTTTTTTCGAGGCATATTGACGTACAATATTATATAAGTTTCAGGTATACAATATGGTGAGTCACACTATTTAACGGTTATACTCCATTTATAGTTATAGGAGTTGCCATCATGACTAAGCAGTTAATGAACCCAACTAGCATCCGTGAGGATGCAGGTTCAATCCCTGGCCTTGCTCAGTAGGTTAAGGAAGTGGCATTGCCGTGAGCTGTGGTGTAGGTCACAGATGTGGCTCAGATCCTGCAATGCTGTGGCTGTGGCGTAGGCCAGCGGCTACAGCTCAGATTGGACCCCAGCCTGGGAACCTCCATATGCCGGGGGTGTGGCTCTAAAAAGGCAAACCAACCAACAAACAAAACCATTTATAGTTATAAGACACTGGCTGTACTCCCTGTGTTGTACAATATATCTTTGCAGCTTATTTATTTTACACATAGTAGTTTGGACTATAAGGTTCTTAACACTTAACAATTTAACACCCTTTGGCTATGAGAATGAAAAGAATTAAGTTCAAACGACTTAAAATGCAGGTGCATGTCGAGGAATGGAAACCCAAAATGACAAATACAATTTCAGATTCAGTAACCTATGTCCTTTAAATAACTTTTGCTGTGAGATGTTAAAGTACTGTGAGAAAATGGAAGTGTGAAAAAATGGTTTATTAAATATTCATTCTTGAAACTATGCCTTCATGCATTCAATGATGCATAAAAAACCTTTAGTGTCAGACCCAAGAGAAAATCCTTCTGACCCCTTACAGACAAATGACTTGTATACCTATTTTATAAAAATTCCTACACATTAGCAAAGAAACGTACACAAATCAATAGAATAATGTGTTTTAGGTATGGGCTGGCAATTCACCAAAGAAGTACAAATACAAAATATACGTATGAAAGAATGCTGAACCAGCTAAAACATATGTTAAAATAAATATGGTATTTTTTTCTGATCGCATTAGAAGAATGTAAAAGAGTGATACCAACAACTGTTGGACAGGTGTGAGGTATGGGGAAATGAGCTTTCTGTTCTGGATGGAAGTATACATTTGTACAAACTTTTGGAGTGTAATGTAATTTTCCTTATTAAAATCTTAAAAGCCTATATCCAATTACTTAGTAACACTACTTCTAGGAATCCATCTTATAGACACGGTTACATGAGAATGTAAAACTAAAATAGAGCGTGGTCATTACATCATTGTTAGTAACAGCTAAAATTTAGGAACAGCTCACATACCTACTGATGAGCGAATGGTTGAGTGAACGAAGAAGCAGACCTAAAACATCTGGAAGCATTTAAAAGAGCACCGCTGGAAATCCAGCGCACTGGCGACACTCTTTTTCTCAGCCTGAGCAGTCGATGCCTGGATGTTCACTACGCACGTATTTATTTGCATATATAACTGTACATGCTTTTGTAAACCATTATCTATTAAGATTTATTTTGTGCTAATAGATAAAACTTTAAGAGTAAACAAGACTGTAGAATTCTTCCTTTCTAGCAAATAAAATTCACTTTGGGAGATGGAAGGCATTCGGGAGTTCCCATTGTGGCTCAGCGGAAACGAATCCGACTAGGAACCATGAGGTTATGGGTTCAATCCTTGGCCCCGCTCAGTGGGTTAAGAATCCAGCATTGCCATGACTCTGGCATAGGTTGGCGGCTACAGCTCTCCTAGCCTGGGAACCTCCGTATGCGGCAGGTGTAGCCCTAAAAAGCAAAAAAGCCAAAAAAAAAAAAAAAAAAAAAAAAGATGGAAGGCATTTTAAAAATTCTAGGGTTGCTGTGGCTCTGGCATAGGCTGGCAGCTACAGCTCCAATTAGACCCCTAGCCTGGGAACCTCCATATGCCGCGGGAGCGGCCCAAGAAATGGCAAAAAGACAAAAAAAAAAAAAAAATTCTAGGGAACAATTACAACATTCTACATAAGGAGGGATTAGGATGAGTGTCATAAAATATATGATATTTAACAATTCAGAGAAGGTAGAAACTGTTGGACTATGAAATAATTGCAGGAGTTTTTATGCCTAAAGAAGTCGGGTCTGCAAGAGTGGGAAAGAATCAAGGGATCATAAAAGAGGACCCTTTATTTTTTGTTTTTAACAAATTAAATATAATTAGGATTCTGGAGTTCCCGTCGTGGTGCAGTAGAAACGAATTTGAATAGGAACCATGAGGTTTCAGGTTTGATCCCTGGCCTCAATCAGTGGGTTAAGGATCCGGTGTTGCCATGAGCTGTGGTGTAGGTAGCAGACATGGCTTGAATCTGGTGTGGCTGTGGCTGTGGTGTAGGCTGGCAGCTTAGTTCCAATTAGACCCCTGGCTGGGAATCTCCATGTGCCTCAGGTGTGGCCCTAAAAAAAAAAAAGCAAAAAAAAAAAACCCAACAACTAAAAAATATATATTTAATTATGATTCTATTTTACTTTCTTAGAACTGCTGACAAATCATTATAATTGTCAAGGTAAAATTTTGGAGAGAAAAAATATTTATAACACTCAGTAGAAAGGTTGCTAGTTTTTGTTTTGTTTTTAAACTACTCATGTGATAATTTTGGTTTTTTTGTTGTTTTGTTTTTACTTTTTTAGGGCCACACCCATGGCATATGGAAGTTCCCAGGCTAGGGGTCAAATCGGAGCTACAGCCACAGCAATGCCAGATCCAAGCCGCATCTGCAACCTACACCACAGCTCATGGCAATGCCAGATCCTTAACCCACTGAGTGAGGCCAGGGATCGAACCACAACATCATGGTTCCCAGTCGGATTCGTTTCTGCTGTGCCACAAGGGGAACTCCCACATGCGTTAATTTTGAAAAAATCTTTTTTAATTTTGAAAAACTTTTTTTTAATCCAGGCCAACTGAATGATAAGAATCCTTTCCTTTGGAATTCTTTTATGCAGTAATCACTATTACTTAATTACAACTTCTCTGATTTTAGTTAGACACAAGCCCAAACAAACATACAGATCATGTGATTACTAATTATCTTACATACATTTTTCTAGTAAGAAAGGTAGAGGTCATTGATTGATCAAAGGTTGTCTGGTAACATTCAGGACTTCTGACTTTCATTTCAAAGCTTCATCACACTCAGGTTATCAGAGCATGGAAATACGAAAGTGAAAACGCTAAGAATCCGGACTTCAAATGAATAATGGGACATAGAGAAAGAGCAGGGGACTCCCAATTCCTCAAAATGCAAATATAATTTGCACCAGGAAAAGCCCTTTAAATAAAATACTTCATGCTGTACAAGAGGAAAAGGAAGTTGTATAAAAATTGACTATTAAGGAAAATTTTAGTTAGAGGCAGCTCTAATGATGGAGCTGCAAGGAAGTGGTTTCAGAATATTTCCTTTAAAAAAAAAATAGTGCAGGAGTTCCTGTCATGGCTCAGTGGTTAATGGATCCAACTAGGAACCATGAGGTTGAGGGTTCGATCCCTGGCCTTGCTCAGTGGGTTAAGGATCCAGCGTTGCCACGAGCTGTGGTGTAGGTCACAGACGCGGCTCGGATCCCCCGTTGCTGTGGCTCTGGCCAGTGGCTACAGCTCCAATTAGATCCTTAACCTGGGAACCTCCATATGCCTTGGGAGCAGCCCTAGAAAAAGCAAAAAAATAAAAAAGTAAATAGTACAGCAACTCATTTTATTATCCTTAATAAGTTTCCTGGGCCTTATTTCATGTCTACCCAGAAATCTTCTATGAGTATTTAAATTTGCAGGGATTCTTAAAATCCTGTAAATCCATCCTTCCCACTACATGGCAGGAAAAGAGTGGGTGTATAGCATATTGTGGATAGGAAAGGGTAGGAAAGGGAATAATAGATAGGTTTTAGTGCCAACAGACCGAGAACTTGTTCCAGAATAAATGCCTGGAAGGAATCCAGAATTGCGGTCATCAACATTCAGTCCCTGTTCCACACAAGCAAAAAGGAGCAAACCATACCGTAAGAAAAGCAGACAAATTAAAGGAGAAACTATGAGAGACCCCCTAAAATGATTTCTTTTTAAAGTGCATTGGAGAAGAGCTCAAGGTCAGATTATTTGAAAATATAGATTATCCTTCTGATGGTCTATGGCTGCAGGAAAAGCAATAGAGAGCAGTTACCTAAACAGTAATATAGGAAGTAGAGGAAAAATATTGTTCACTAAGGTTGACCGTATAGGGGTTCCTCAGGAAACTGAATAATACTGAAATTTGGGTGCACTGGGGCATGAACTTCAATGCAAATTGCACACTAAAAAAAATCAGCTTCAACTAGCTAGGACACTCAAAATCGCATTTGGGTCTTTTATGCACGTAGAGTTTTCAATTAGGCTTATAGTGTTTTGGTCAATGATGACTTTTTAGAAGACTGGACATGATACATCCATCATTATCCATTAGCTAGGTCAAGAGTATAGGTAACAACCAGTACTTCTGTTTTCTTGACCCGACAGAGTGTTTTAAGTTAGATATAGTCTTTATCTACTATTTCTTCCAATATTGCCTTCTTCCCAGAGGGAGAAACAGTACCTTATTTAACACACAATAAAATCTTCTCAGCTGCTCATGCTCTTCTCTCAGTTGCGCAGTTGTGGATGTGAAAAGGACATCCTGTGGTCTACAAGACGAAAAAATTATTTATCAAACTTGGCCAATAAAAGGAAAAATAATATGCTTTATGATGAGGCTTAAAATGATGGATCAACAATACGATAAAAATCATAAAGAAAGCCAGGGCCAGGAAACTAGTTCACTCTCTAGTTTTGTGATCTTGTCCAGATGACACTTTCTGGGGCTCAATTTTGTCATTTATGTACTTACTTTAACAGTGGTTTTGAGGAACTGGATGAGATTAATATCTGAAACAAACACAAAACTGTATACGAAAACGGGCTATTACGGACTCTGCGTTCTATCTTATTACTTGTCAGTTAGCATGTAAACGCAGCCTCTTATGAAGACAACTGGACCTAGAACCTGAATTTAAACTTCTCTGGTCCTTATTTTTTTGAACTATAAATAAGGAGCAGTGCCACATGGGGTTGCTTTGGTGAAATGCTATTGATAAGGGCTAGTTATTTGTGGCAAATAACAAGCTTACAGGCACTTTCTTAGAAATTCCAGATTCAATATCTGTATTAGCTAAGATTAGGTTTGGGAGCAAATGACAGAAACAATAGCTTAATAAAGATAGAAATTTATTTTTGCCTCATGGAAATGCTCAGGAAGTGGTTAGTGACTGGCATGATGACCGATGCCTCCAGTAACCCAGGATCCATTCCATTCATCTTGTTCTGTCCTAGAAGGCTTCAACCTCACAGTCCAATATGGCAGCATCACAAACAGAAAAGCAAACAGGGAAGAGGGCAAAAATAAAGGGGTATACACCTTGCTATCTCATGAAAAATATTCATGAAAACTGCCAGAAGACACTTCCACTAGCATGCTAATGGCCATGCCTGGTTGCAAGCTAGAAATAGAGTGTCCAGTGCAATTGGTCACAAATCTGAGCTCCTAAAACCATAGGACAGGGGATAACTATCAGTCTCTGTCATTTTTTCATTTAATTTAGATAGTTATTTTAGTTTAGGAAACTTTTTTCCTTGAATGGGTAGAATGAGCATGGGCTAAGATATATGCCAGAAAAGTGAAAAAAAAAAAAAAAACCTGTTTGATGAGTTTTTATTATTATCTTTTTAATTGTGAAAATTAGGAAGCTCCAGTAACTTAAAAGGTTTGAAATGCTGATTATTTTCTAATCATTTTGTAATTAGGATTCCCATACTTCTGAATATCTAAAATCTTATTTTTGTCTTCACATTGACCTAAAACATACTAAATAAGATGAAAAATAATTTAAGCCTAGATAAGAAGAATATGAAAATTCTCAGCACATATAAAAGAATCGCCAGGGGGAGGCAATGTGAAGTGTGGCAAACTTTATAGACTTTGTAAAGAAAGTCTTGGGATGAAAGCCCATCATTCACTCACTCACTCATTCATTCATTCACTCACTTATTCATTCATTCATAGCAGTTACTGCTGTGATGTGTGTGTGTTTTAGGCAGTGTGTTTTAGGCATGGAATGAACAATTTCCTTAGGGGGACAGGAATAAAACCTACAATTTCATAAATAATTCAAATTACAAGTGTGGTAATTCAAAGTAAGAGTTAAGGATACCCTGAACATCTGAAAGCGAGATCTAACAATTAAACAAAATAAGGACAATTTATATTTACTAGTTGAAAGTTCTTTTACACTTAAAAGTTTAGATATACTGTTAGGTGAAAAAAAGTTACAAAATAGTGGTGGGCAGTATGATCCAATTCCAATTAAAAGACTGCACTTCCAAATTGTAACAATATTATTACCCGTATATAAAGCCACAGGAAAAAAATTGTATGACTATACTGTGAACTATCAACAGAAATTATCTCTGGTATTTTTGTTAGGTATTTTTATAATGATTTAATTGTTGGCAATGGGCATATGTATTACTTTTGTGCCCAGAAAAGTAAATAAATAAAAATGCAGTTAAAAAATAAAATTTAGGGGCGTTCCCTTCATGGCTCAGTGGGTATTGAACTCGACTAGGATCCATGAGAACGTGGGTTCGATCCCTGGCCTCGCTCAGTGGGTTAAGGATCCAGCATTTCCATGAGCTGTGGTATAAGATCACAGTTGCGACTCAGATCCTGCATTGCTGTGGCTGTGGTGCAGCTCCGATTTGATCCTAGCCGGGGAACTTCCATATGTTGCAGTTGTGGCCCTAAAAAGCTAAAATAAATAAATAAATAAACAAAATAAAATAAAATTTAGGAATGTAAAACTGACTGCAACATGAGTCTGGCACCTGGAGTTGACCTGCATCTAGTAAATGCTCAGTGAGGGTTTTTATTACATTGATAGAAAAATCTTAACAAACAAACAAAAGAATAAATATTCTTCAAGAAAAAGGAACTTTTAAAATATATTTAGTTTCTTTCTTTCTTTTCTTTTTCTTTTTCTTTTTTTTAATGGCTGTACCTGTGGCATATGGAAGTCCTTAGGCTTAGGGGTTGAATTAGAGCTGTAGCTGCTGGTCTACACCACAGCCTAGGCAACATGGGATCCGAGTCCCTTCTGTGACCTATGCCACAGCAACACTGGATCCTTAACCCACCAAGCAAGGCCAAGGATTGAACCTGTGTTCCTCATGGAAACAGTATCAGCTTCTTAACCCACTGAACCACAATGGGAAATCCTAATTTCTTTTGTAGTAAAAAGTCAAGCTTTGGTATCCAACATTAAAGACAATTATATTTTTCCATTTACAAAACAGAGAAATTCTGATTTCTCTTAGTTTATAGAAATACTGAAGGAATTAAAGATGATTTTGGCTCTCACAAAATAAACATACACACACAGAGTATTTATTATGAGCAAAATACTGCTTAATGCTTTGGGGAAAAATCTCAACAAGAAGTAGTTTACTAATTCAACAAATATACACTGAGTACCTACTCTGTACCAGGTCCAAATTGAAAAAACATAGACCCTGGGCTTCAAAATATTTCTAATTTAGTGATAGACACATAAATTGCTTTCTAAATATACTACTAGAAAAATCAAATAAATGTAGGCAAGTTTTATTTATTTTTTGTCTTTTTAGGGCTGCATCCAGGGCATACGGAAGTTCCCAGTCTAGGGGTGGAATCGGCCTACACCACAGCCACAGCAACGCCAGATCCGAGCTGCATCTGGGACCTACATCACAGCTCACGGCAACGCCGGATCCTTAACCCACTGAGAGAGGCCAGGGATCGAATCCGTGTCTTCACGGCTTCTAGTCGGGTTCATTAACCGCTGAACCACGAAGGGAACTCCAAATGTGGGCAATCTTTAAACCTAGATCGAACTCTAACATGCCAGCACGTGCACATTCTTCGAGAGTGTCACACAGGTAGACACTTTACTATGAGGAACACCAAGGGCAAAAAGCTTGAATGGCTTTCTCCATTATAAAAACACGGAAATACCGAAAAATAAATCTGAGCGGAGGACACCAGACAAAGGAGAAAGACAACTTTTGCTCAAATAGCCATCATACTTATAAAGTGAGACGGCTCTTGTTTAAAAAGTCACTTTCCAATCTTTACGTAATGATCCTGGATTGTGAAATAGTTTAGCTGCCGACAATGTAAACTGTTGCAGAAAAAGTCCTTCTCATATCTCACAAAAGTTCTGCTTTTCTCTTTTTGTCAGTTTTTCTAGTGGTGACTGTGGTAACCAAAGAGAGCCTTAGATCCACCGTGATAAGATGGAGTGGTTATTTTTCTTTATGGGCAATCAGGATGGGCATTTATATGAGAGCTCACTAATAAGCATTTTCATCATCAGTGTAATAAAACTCCTTTGTAAAGGGTTTGGAGACAGAACTAGCTCTCACTAAGACATGCACTCCTTTATCCAACCAACCCTTTTCCATCACCTACAATAGGCCAACTACTTGCTGGGCTCTGACCTATGGGAAATGAGGAAGGCATAAACCAGGCCCTTGAATTTACATAGAGGCTCACTGTATAGGCCACCAATTTCCTATAAGCTGGCATTCTACGGCTAAGAGAATTAGCCATACTGTTGATCATATAATTATTCATTTAATAAATACGTACTGCGCTCCCTCTAAGTACCAAGAACTGTGCTATTCCTAAAACAGTACGTAAAAACAGCTGTGGTCGCTGACCTACAAGAGCACATAGTCTGGTTGAAGCACACCGAGGCAGAAATTATTAGTTTCCTAAATAATTTCCATTCCCTCTTCTTCCTCTCTAAAAGAAGCCTAATTCTTTACAGGGAGCAGTATCTCCAGCCTCCAAGAAAGGATCATGATTAGTTTAAATCAAGGATTCTCAAACTGCATGCTCAGTTTTCAAGGGTGCCAAAGCAAATTCACTGGGGGCACGACATAGTTTAATTTTCAAGGGAAACACAGCGGGACTCAACATCTGTTGGACAGCAAACAGATTACTAGTTTAGGTACAGTTTTCATACTAGATCACTACATTGCTTTAGACTGTGCCATATTATTGCAAAGTTGGGTTTGCAGTGGTTGCTGTGACTAGAAAACAAAGAAACTATGGCAGGAAAAGCATGTAGCACAAGAAACGGCATGCTCGAATCTGATTCCAATGTTTGAGAAGTTGTGGAGCCCCCCAAAAGTAATAACACCCATTAATAAAATGTGATTATTTAAAAATGAAAAAGATACTACTTTTCTTTCACTTTATGGGCACACTTTATTCAACTGGCTACCAAGTCGTAAATGGAACTTTTCTGTGTTTCTTTTGGCACCATGAAAAAAATCTGCCAAGACCCCCAAGGGAGCAGCAAACCAAGAAATTTAGGGAAACATTGGTCAAAGCCAATCATGTAAATCCTGTTTCCTGTTTCCTTGGCTTCCTTACATCTAGAGGTGACCATCTGACTCAATTCTGGCGTATGCAGAAAACTGCTCGAGGGCAGAGGAAGGAAGGTGCCGAGAGCCTTTACGGGAGGATAAGAGGGGACAATGACTAAGACTGGGAGTTGTCCTTCAAAAGTCCAATTCCTTTAGTAATAAAATCCTACAAGGTCCAGCTACAGACCACATGTCGCTCCAGCCTCCTTTCCAGATACATGTGAACAATTGCCTAAGCTCTGGCCAAAGGCACAAGAGCAGAAGTCACGCGTGCAAATTCTGGATCATACTCTAAAAAGGAATTGGGTGTGCCTTCTACTTCTTTTCCCCTTTTCTTGCCAGGGCCCAGAGAATTTAAACAATTGGCCTCAAACACACGTAGGTAATATCGGCAGAACTGAGACGAGACTTGGAGTCTTCCTTATTTCTAATCCACTGTTCTTTCCGTCTGCGACCCTCTGCGACCCTCGCTGAGGTCTTAGGCACCCCTGCTGTAACTCTATGCATGATATGCGATATGTTAGTACAACACAGTCTCTCTGGTATATGATGCTGTATCCTTTTTTTTTTTTTTTTTTTTGTCTTTTTGTCTTATTGGGGCATATGGAGGTTCCCAGACGAGGCGTCTAATTGGAGCTGTTGCCCCCGGCCTGCACCACAGCCACAGCAATGCCAGATCTGAGTCGCGTCTGCGACCTACACCACAGCTCACGGCAACGCTGGATCCTTAACCCACTGAGCAAGGCCAGGGGTCGAACTTGCATCCTCATGGATGCTAGTAAGATTCTTTTCTGCTGTGCCAGGACAGGAACTCCAACGTGGTATTCTTGATTCAAAATAATAGAGGATAAATTCACATTATTATAATGCATACACCACGGCACTCTGGTTAATAAGCAAGATTTAGTTTGTGGGTCAACTAAGTTTCTTGACCTTCTTTTTTAACCTTAACCTTTCTAGTTAGGACTAAACCCTCACTCATGGTATCTTCCCTCTTCAAGGTGCAGGTCTGGTGAGACTTGGGTAATTTCTATGATGAGAATCAGCAAAGAGGCAGAGCTTAAGCCGCTGCTCTGTGAATGACGGTTTCTCTTTAATTGAGGCGGAAACATGAAAAAGTGGCATAAAGACAAATGGACATAAAGGCAAAAGGACACTTAAGGATAGACATGAATCACAAGATTACAAAATAGCAAAAGAATTTATAAAAAGATTAACAGGGACTGAGATATCACATCTGGGACAGCTGACTTTGCAACTAAGTCACTGGGAGTTGTATCAGAAAACATCTAAAGGGATTTCAAAACACAATAAAATTGTATTTCTTTAAAAACATATTGTATTTTTCTGCCATCTGCCATGCTCAGAGTCACACTACATTACAAAATTATTTAATCCCCTAAAAATACAAAAAAGAATGGTTGACTCTCCAAAAACAGGATAGTGACGGAAGGTGCCTACAATACATACCTATGTATGTACTCCCAGCCGCCTACAGGACATCAGACAGGACTGTGTAGTGTTGGCAAAGCCATAGCTCCTGAGTTACAATGCTGTGGTGCCCCAGAGATTCTCATGTTTCATGGCACTGCCCTCGATGGCGTCTCCCAAGAGACAGTCATACTCATATCTTTTGGTCATTCCAGTATCATGAGCATCACATTCTTGCAGTGCGTATACCACAGCTTCACTGAAAAAACCACCCTTAGGAGGCACCTTGGAGAACAAAAAAAGGAAGATGATGATCACAACATTTTATGAGAGGGACATTTTTACTGCTGTTTCCTATTAACTTTGAGTCCCTAAAGCCATGTGAATGAGTTCTTTGTGTAATTAAAACTTTTTTTTTTTTTTTTTTTTTTTTTTTGCTTTTTAGGGCCGCGCTAGTGGCATGTGGAGGTTCCCAGACTAGGGGCTGAATCGGAGGTATAGCTGCTGGCCTACGCCACAGCCACAGAACTTAGAATCCAAGCCGTGTCTTCGACCTTCACCACAGCTCATGACAACACTGGATCCTTAACCCACTGAGGGAGGCCAGGGATCGAACCCACAACCTCATGGTTCCTAGTCAGATTCATTTCTGCTGTGCCACGATGGGAACTCCCCTAATTAAAACTTTAAAAAAAAAAAAATATGAGGTTGTGGAGCTCCCACTGTGGTGCAGTGGGTTAAGTTTATGGTGGTGTCTCTGAGGCATCCCAGGTTTAATCCCAGGCCTGGCACAGTGGTTAAAGGATTCAGCCTTGCTGCAGCTGTGGTATAGGTCATAGGAGAGGCCTGGATTTGAACTCCAGACTAGAAACTTCCATATGCTATGGGCCCGGCTGAGAAAGAAAAATAAAATGTGAAGTTGAAAATTATGTATGGTGAGTTTATCTAACATCTAACTGAAAAAAATTAGGGACATTCTGCCTATACTGTGTAAGCTAAACATATAAACAAAATAAACATCAGACTCAATGAAAATGTAGGAGAAATACAAAGATGCATGAAAAAGACACTTTAGGAATTCCTGTCATGGCACAGCAGAAACAAATCTGACAAGGAAACATGAGGTTTCGGGTTCGATCCCTTGCCTCGATCCATGGCTTAAGGATCTGGCATTACCGTGAGCTGTGGTATAGGCCGAAGATGCAGCTCAGATCTGGCGTTGCTGTGGCTGTGGCATAGGCCGGCAGCTATAGCTCTGATTTGACCCCTAGCCCGGGAACTTCCATATGCTGCCAGGTGCAGCCCTAAAAAGCAAAAAGAAAAAGAGACACTTTAAATGAAAAGCACCTTATTTCATTTCTTTAGGTTATGTCTTAGTTCTGACTCATTTCTGAAAGTGGCTTAGTGTATGCCTACTCATTGTCATAAACTGAAGCAATCCTACTGGAACAAGAAGGAATTCTGAGTGAAGAAATGAAGAAAAGTTTGATAACCAGGCTGAACATCAAGAGCACCAAGAAGCTGGAAATCTGGTCTAAGAATCCTATCACCAATTTTCTGCCCCCTCTAGGTTCCCATTTCACACTTCTTACATTTTGAAAGACAGAGAAGACTCCAGAAAATGGCCTCATTTTCCCCTCAAAAACTGTTCTGCAGCATGTGGTTTGTTTTTTGTCTCTGGTGCCTTTCTTTAGGCTTGCTAAAGTGTTGCACACCCTGTGGCATTCAACATTTGCCAAATGACGTATGAGATGCGTCGGGATATAAGACGGAGGGAAAAAACCCTCTATTTAATGATCAAAGAAAAATAAATACAGCAGTAAAAAATTCTTTACTTGTAATATATCAATGAATATCCTATAATAAGTACCCAGGTAATATAATTTAGTATCAAGAATAAGACAATTATATAATGAGACATGAGATATGGGACTCACCAAAATATTCTATCCTTAAGCTTCTATCATTATCGTTTTTCTTCAAACTCATCCAAGTCTTCAAGCATTGTTTCTTCTACTCTCTCCCTGTTTTTTTTTTTTCTACCCTCTTTCCTTTCTTCAGTCCCAATCCATTTCAGAGCCCATGAATTATCAATCCCTCTTTTGCTGGTATCTCAGTTTCTCCTGTCTTATTATGCAGGTTGATAGAGTTACACTTCGGTCGGGCCCCATCTCACCATAGCAAAGCATTGGATGGGTGGATGTTTTACAAATTTAGCAAAGCAAAAGTACATTTTCAGATTTTCAGAGAGAGAGAGAACTCACGTGTGCTCAGATTAAAAAGAGAGCTAGACTCATTTTACAATTGTTCTTATACCCCCCTCCCCAAGGTGGACCTAAATGGAGACCCAGTTTCTCCTGCCCCAGCCCCCTCTGCTGTGTGTCAGGGCTGAGTGTTGTTTGATCTCTGTATGGGGCATATTTGATCTGATTGGTTTCAGGCAGGATACCTTATCTGCATGGGAAACAGGTTACATAGAGGTGGGGTGAGGAGTGGGCGACATTCCTTCCCTACCAGGATGGTCAAGGTGGGGGAAGGGGCATTACGGTGAAACAAGGCCAGAGGCTTTTGGGTTTAATCTCCTTGAAGGGGACTTGAAGCCTCTAACAATGTTACACCCATCTGGCTGTCTATACTGGCCTTCTCTCAGTTCTTCAAATGTGCCACACCCTTTCCCATTTCACGGCCTTTGCACATGTGGCTTGTTCTGCCCAGAACACTCTTTCATGTCCCCAAATTTCTTTAGCACCGCGCCCTGCCCCTCGCCTCCATCTAACTAGTTCTTCATTCTCTAGATCTCTTTGTGCACCTCACTCAGGGAAGCTGTAGTCGACCCTTAGCTTAAGTTATATCCTTTTAAACATGCTGCCCTGACCCTTGTAAAGCCTGTGACACTTGAAATTAGTTATCAAGTCTTCATTAATGTTGGATTATAACCTCTAGTAGGGCGGGTTCCAATTCTGTCCCAGTCATTGCTAGATCCCCAGCACTGTTTTCTCATTTGATCCATGTTAAACATTTGATAAACATTTTTTTCCATGAATAAATAAACAGAAGGAAAAAGAAACCCCATACAGTCAGCTAGAATGATCATTTAAGGATTTACAGTGGAGGCAGACTTGTGAAAGAGGCTTTGAAAAAATGGACACAATAGTGAGAGTAATTGGTGCTGAGGCTTGGAGACAAGAGAGAGCCGGAGGGTGCTCAGGGAAGAGGGTGCTCAGGCAAGAGTGGACCGTTCATGGTGGCTGAACAGTATGGACCATACAGGAGAGTAGGAAAAGATCAGATTGAAAAGGAAGGTCAACATAACAGGGTGACAGAAGGCCTGTCTTAAACACAAATACTTAATTTTTTTTTTATTTTTTATTTTTTTGTCTTTTTAGGGCATATGGAAGTTCCCAGGCTAGGGGTCGAGTTGGAGCTGCAGCTGCAGGCTTATGCTACAGCCACAGCCATGCAGGATCTGAACCACAGCTGTGACCTGCACCACAGCTCATGGCAACCCTGGATCCTTAACCCACTGAGCAAGGCCAGGGATTGGACCTGAGTCCTCATGGATACTAGTCAGATTTGTTACCGTTGAGCCACGATGGGAACTCCTTAATTTTGTCTTTGATGATGAGACAATGACGACTCAGGTACACAGGCTAAATGAAAGGGGGAAGAGAATGCATGAAGGAAACTTCTTCAGGAACTCAGTGAGAGTCCAGGCAAGAAATAACAAACCAGACAGCGGATTGCAGAACACAGGTGGGAAAAGAAAGAGCAGTGATAAAAAGAATTACATGTATAAGGTAGATTCTGAGGAGAAGGACTAAAATGTTGAACTAAAACTTTTGGGGAGAGACAAGGAAAAGAGGTAAGCCAGTGTGCGTCCTGGGTTTCTGTAAGAGTAACTGAAAAAACAGTGAAGCCAGGAAAGTTAGGACAATCTGGTTTGGGGGACGGTGAGGGAAGGAAATGATGAGTTTATTTTTTAACATTATTGAGCTAGTTGTTTTTTGTTTTTTTTTTTTTAAACTCACCTAGAATAAGTAGGTGAGTGAACACTGTAGATTAGTGCCTGAGGATTAATGAAGACCTTCTGTTCTTATGAGATTTTATGATTACAGTTCTGGTAATTTCCTTAGTCTGTTTTGTTTTGTTTTGTTTTTAACATGGTTTTGTACCAGGGGGTGCTTAAAGCCATAGGATAGACATAGTGTGTTGCCTTGGACAAATAACGGTGCAGAAAATTTGAGGCAATAATCACCAACCCACTTCATCCCTTTCCCTGACTTAAACATATTTTTATGTTAAGACAAACAGAAATGTGTTAGAAGAGAAGGCAAAATTCACATGGATTTTTTAAATGACACTCTAAAATTCAAAGAAATGTTATGCTTGGCCAACTGCTTTAGGGTCTATTTTCCTTGCCCCGATCCCCTCACCCCTCATTTAGAGTTTAAGTAAGTTGTTTAAATAGCTTGTCCACATCCATTATAGCTAGTAAGTGGTATGGCAAGAATTTTAAACTAGATCTCTTTCAAGCCTGCACTGTTAAAACTACTTCACTATATACTATTTATTAATTAAATGGTATTTGAGTTTTAGTTAATATTATATTTAGCATCACTCACCAAGCAAATGACAACATAATGCCAAATACTGGAAGTTGGTATTTTTCCACAAGGAATTTGCAGGGTCTCCAAGAATGCAATCAGAGCAAGTGATTTTTCACAGTGCTTGGGAGAGAGTGCAGATGGGCTCATCAAAAGGATTAGTGTGCTCTTTCCTAGCCTGCTGACCATTAATTATATGGGTATGCTAAACATTCTTTTAAGGCTCAAACTATCTTTCAAACTTTTAAAATGTAAAGCTGACATCGTTTTCCCGTTCAGAACCTTCCAAGCCTAGTTTAGAAAGTCTTTCCTAATCTGGTTCCAAACTATCCTTCAACAATGAATCCCCACACAATCAGCCTCAAATACACTAGACTTTCCAACAAATTAAGACAATTGAAAATCTTCCTGGAAAAGTAACTTAAGATTAAGACTTCAAGAGTTAGTAAGAGTTGGATAGCTGAAACATGAGAGCAACCTAAATGTCCACTGACAGATGAATGGAGAAAGAAGATGTAGTAGGTATGTACATATGTATATATCTCTATGTATATCTATAGATACATAAGAATGGAATATTACTCAGCCATAAAAAAGAATGAAATAGGAGTTCCCGTTGTGGCACAGTGGTTAACGAATCCGACTAGGAACCATGAGGTTGCGGGTTCAGTCCCTGCCCTTGCTCAGTGGGTTAACGATCTGGCATTGCCATGAGCTGTGGTGTAGGTTGCAGACGCGGCTTGGATCCTGCGTTGCTGTGGCTCTGGCGTAGGTCAGTGGCTACAGCTCCGATTCGACCCCTAGCCTGGGAACCTCCATATGCTGCGGGAGCAGCCCAAGAAATAGCAAAAAAAAAAAAAAGAAATAATGCCATTTGAGATTATGAACTAGGAAATATCATACTAAGTAAAGTAAGGCAGACAGAGAATGACAAATACCACATGATATCACTTACATGTGGAATCTAAAATATGACACAAATGGAGTTCCCGTCGTGGCGCAGTGGTTAACGAATCCGACTAGGAACCATGAGGTTGCGGGTTCGGTCCCTGCCCTTGCTCAGTGGGTTAACGATCCAGCGTTGCCGTGAGCTGTGGTGTAGGTTGCAGACGCGGCTTGGATCCTGCGTTGCTGTGGCTCTGGCGTAGGCCGGTGGCTGCAGCTCCGATTGGACCCCTAGCCTGGGAACCTCCATATGCCCCGGGAGCGGCCCAAGAAATAGCAACAACAACAACAACAAAAAAAGACAAAAGACAAAAAAAAAAAAAAAAAAAAAAAAAAAACATAAAATATGACACAAATGACCTTATTTACAAAACAGAAAAAGGCTCACAGACATTGAAAACAAACTTATGGTTACCAAAAGGGAAAGAAGTGGGATAGGAAGAAATTAAGAGTTTGAGACGAGCAGATACAAAATACTATATATAAAAAAGATAAACAACAAGGGAACTATTCTTAATATCTTGTAATAAACCATAATGGAACTATTCTTAATATCTTGTAATAAATCATAATGAAAAGAATATGAAAAAGAATATATGTATATAGTAATATGTATATAGAAATATATATATATATATACACACACACACGTACATATCTGAATTGCTTTGCTGTACACCAGAAACTAACACAACATTGTAAAACAACTACGCATCAATAGAAAGAAAAAGTTAGTTTTGGTCAGAATGAAAGGGGCAACGGGGTTGGGAGGGAGAAAGTTCCAGGTAAGAACAGGCAGAAACAACATCATGTGGAAGAAAGAGCCAGGCCCACTGAAGAAAACTCATTGAAGGAAGAATGGTGGAGATGAGACTGAAAAGGCAGATGCCAGAGGCCTAAAAAAGGACATTGTAAGTCACTTGGGACATGGGCCTTCCCTCCAAGAGCAATAGGAAGTCAAAGAAGGGTACTGAGCAAGGAGAGACGTGCTTGTTAGACCTTCACTTAAGAGCGTTCCCTCTAGACAGCACTTGGAAACTGACCTCATACCCCCATCGCTGCTTTCAGATGCACAGCCTCCACTGGCTTCCACAGGTAAATGTGAAAACAGAGTAATGGATTTATCTCACAAAATTGTAGTTAAAATTCTCAACAGATTTGAAAACAGAGTAATTAGAAACACAAAGGTTTTCCTCTCAAAGACTGGGGGGAGGGGTGCGTGTTAGTGTGTTTTTATAAACTTTAGTAACTGTAACAAGAAAATTACTTTGCAGCACTTCATTTTTAAAATGTTGCTCAATGCATGACATGTGATATTGTCAAGCCACTTCATAATCTTTTTTAAAAAGTGCTTGTTTGAATACACAAATATGATCAATGAACACCAAATTATATAATCACCATGAGAAGTTACTAGAGTTTTCATCATGGTCTCTTGGCTTTTCCTCTGCTGATACTGGCACCAAAGAAATTAGGTTATAACTATTGTTTCTTTTTGTGGTTGAAGAAACACTTCCAAGTTCAGAATGAATGGAGTTCATTCAGAGGCCTTGCAAATGGGCTGTGGCCCCTTATTATGCATAATAGGCCCCAGAAAGGATATTTAGAAGAAAACCAACTTTTACTTTTAAACCATTGACAAGGTCCTCCCATTTTAAAGGAGTTCTACACACTGGATTTACTTAGGTTTATCTGTTCTTTAATCACAATTTCTATAGAAGAATATTAAGGATGCGAGAGGAGGCAACTGATTATTTTTTAATTAGAGGGTAAATCACATGTTGTTTGAAACGTAAATTACAGAGGACAGAGGAATTCCCAATAGACTAAGCCTGACACAATGACAGGAAATAATATCTGAGAAGAAAATAAAGAGAAAGAGAGCTTTTGGTGGAGAGGGCAAGTCCCTGTGAAAGGAAAAAAGGTGAAAAAGTCATGCATCTTTCAATAAACCTCATTTTTTTTTTTTTTTCCCATTACTGTTGTCCCTGAATACATCAGGGCTTTGCAAACTTTTTTTTTTTTAACTGATTTTTAAAAGGCAAGACAAGACACTACATCAGTTGGGAGAAGAGGTTGTAACCCGCTTCCTCCACACCCTCTTGATACTCACCATCAATCCTTTGTGTGGTCTTGGCTTATGCAGTATCCTGTCTCATTATGACTGGACTAAGAAGAGTCAAACAACTGTCATCAACAATACAGTGTCACACTGAATGTCTCATATTTTTCTTAAATGTATTCATTTTGTCAACTTCGTCTTTTTTTTTTTTTTTTTTTTTCCCTATTCAACTACAGAACAACCTCTTGGAGCTGCCAAGTTCACAGCTGTCAAATTAGCAGAGAAGAAAACTGTAATCTAATGCAAGGGCTTCAGAAAAAGAGCCAAAAGATTTTAATCTGAGAGCAAAGGAATTTCAAATTGTTTCTACCCCAAGTTCAATATTTAAAGCTTCCCTAGTATTTTTTTTCAGCAAGGGAACTAATTTGTTCCTAGATTGGCTCAGGGGTGGATCTCTCTTGGTCACAAAGTAATTTGCAGGTTGGACTACAAAGAACACACAGAAACCTGATGAAAAGAGAGTAAGGAGATAGAAAGGAGGTGGGTTCTTGGCGTGTGCTAGCAGGGCAGCCTGCATTTCCGAGCATGCATCCAGGGGCTGGCTGAGGAACCTGTGTCCTCTATTTTGCTCACCAGCAGGGGATGGGCAATGCTCTCACACATTGCAATTTTGAAGCATGTAACGGGAACTCTTCTTAATGGAGATACTAAAGATTAAAGAACAATTCTTTGTTTTTTTAACAATGATTGATTGATTGATTGATTGTCTTTTTAGGGTTGCACTGGAGGCATATGGAAGCGCCCAGGCTAGGGGACAAATCAGAGCTGCTGCTGCTAGCATATGCCACAGCCGCAGCCACACCAGATCCGAGCCGCATCTGTGACCTACACCACAGCTCATGGCAACACAGGATCCTTAACCCACTGATCGGGGCCAGGAATTGAACCTGCATCCTCATAGATACTGCTCAGGTTCGTTACTGCTGAGCCAAAACGGGAACTCCTAAAGAAACAATTCTGAAACTGAATCATTTGGGGAAGAAAAAAAAAGAAAGAAAGAAAACTGTTTAAACCAAGTGAAACCACCTCTGCCAGAGCTTGCTGAAAAAAGGAAAGCTCCTTTTTTCCCAAGAGCTCTTCAAGGGCTAAAAGTTGCAGAGAGATAATTGTTAATTAATCCCTTCATGTTTTCATTAAGTAAATATTTATTAAACTTGCCACATATCCAGAGTTGTGTTTTTATTATATAAATGTTATACAATGACTGTGCATGTATTGTAAGCATTTTATTTTAATTTTTTAATTTTTTTTTTTTTGTCTTTTTGCCTTTTCTAGGGCCGCTCCTGCGGCATATGGAGGTTCCCAGGCTAGGCGTCTCATCGGAGCTGTAGCCGCCGGCCTACACCAGAGCCACTGCAACGTGGGATCCGAGCCGCCTCTGCAACTTACACCACAGCTCGCGGCAACTGAGCAAGGTCAGGGATCGAACCCGCAACCTCATGGTTCCTAGTCGGATTCACTAACCCCTGAGCCACGACGGGAACTCCAGCATTTTATTGTATAACAATAATCTATAATTTCAGTAGAAGTAATGGTAGTCTACCTCACTGGGTTGCAGAGCAGATAAAATGAGGTAAGTATAAAGTGCTTATAGCCATATTCCCAGTGCATTATAATTGCTCAGTATATGGTCACTACTGATATTACTGCCACTATGGAAGCTGTTCTTATAAAGCTTTATTTCTACATCCAGCTACACAAAGATCTTTTAAAGGAGAAGCCAGAGGCTAAATAGTAACTGAGATTTGAGTAGGATCTGGGGCGGGGGTGGGGGGTGGGGGTGGGGTGGAATAAACTTTTGATCCAGAGGTATTTATAAGGTCTTGAACCACCCCGAGACTTAGATTTCTTGTAGGTTCCTTAATTCCTGAAGTTTGTGAAGAGACTTGTACTTTCAAGAATTCAGGCTTTGACAGTGAATCAGGGAATTTGAAAACTGGCTCCTTGACTTAATCTGTCTATTCCTTAAGTTCTTTTGTGTGTAAAATAAAACTAATAGTTCTACCTACATCTCAGAGTTGTTGCGAGGAGTTTGCAGATACTCGGCTCTGGAGTATAATTACACATATTCAAAATTCCTTAATACCGTGACCTGTTTGACAGCTCTCCTCCGTCTTTCCCAATTCCTCCTTTATTTGCAAAGGTCTAGGATGACTCACTCTACAGTTACAAGAGCCAAGATGTCCATGCACCTGACTTCAATTCCTGGCATATCCCAGAGCCCACAGTTAATACTTACATGTACCTATTCGTACCCTGTATTGCCCTCTAGAGTCAAAGTGAAAAAAGAGAAAGAGAAGTTGTGGTTTCTGCATTGTTATTAGCAGTTAAACAATAACAACAACATCAACCCAAAATAACTCAAATAGGAGTTCCCATCGTGGCGCAGTGGAAACGAATCTGACTAGGAACAATGAGGTTACGGGTTTGATACTTGGCCTCACTCATTGGGTTAAGGATCCGGTGTTGCCGTGAGCTGTGCTGTAGGTCACAGATGTGGCTCGGATCTGGCGTTGCTGTGGCTGTGGCGTAGGCCAGCAGCAACAGCTCCAATCAGACCCCTAGCCTGGGAACCTCCATATGCTGTGGGTGCGACCTTAAGAAAAGACAAAAAGACAAAAAAAAAAAAAAAAAAAAAAAAAAGAACCTTAGAAAAAAGGTTAAAAATATCATACACACTACTGTATATAAGATAACTAACAAGAACCTACTGTATAGCACAGGGAGGGCTACTCAATTCTATGTGGGGAAAAAGAATGGATATGTGTGTATATATATTTGACTCACTTTGCTGTAAACATGAAGCTAATGCAACATTGTAAATCAACTACACCCCCAATAAATTTTTTTTTAAGTTACTAAAGAAAAGTAATTGGTTCTGGCTTCTGGAACAGAGGAAGGAAGAAAAGTTATGAGACAATAATCTGTTATATTCTACAGGGAGTAGAGATACTTTGGTCAAAGGTAAAGAAAATCGGTTAGATTATTCCCTAGAAAATGACAAGAAAACTGAGGCTCACCAAAGTTAAGTGAAGTAAGGACCAAAACAACAACAGTAATAACGACAAAATCCCCAAAAGACAAACAAAGAGTGAAATGAGAGCTCCACATAGGTATGTGAGGGAATGCTGCTTATTATGCCAACTTTGAGACGGGGGGCGGGGATGTATCGCAATATCCCAAACTGGAAATACGAACATATTTTCTGAGCAAAAATGTGCCTGACGTGGTGACAGTCACTTCAGGACACACGTGGCGTATCCTGTGTGGCAATGTACCACATTCCTTTCCACGTGAAATATCACAGGGAATCACTTTGTTTCAAAGGAGAAGAGCCCGAGAGACAGTTTTAAATAAACCTCTCTGTCTTAGTTTCCTCATCAGTGAAGTGAGCATGATAATAATAGTACTATTAGTAGCACCCCACCCTCTCCTAAGTTCCTCATTGAATGAACTTTCGACTTAAGCAGGTTTAAAATTTACAGAATAGATTCTCATAGGATATCATTCACTTTCCTCTTGTCTCTCTCATGCTCTTTTTTACACACACACACACACACACACACACAAATAGGCTTCATAAATTATTCCCCCCAAACAAGCAAGTTATAATACACACCCAGCACTGAAATAGAAGCTAAAGTGTATTTTATCGGGGAAAAATCAAAGCTCTTTGCTACATAAAATGCATAAGGAAATGCATCGATAGTTTTCATTATAAAAATACATTGTTTTAAAATACCTCTCTTCTCAAATTTTCTGTTAAGGTTAATGGAGCCATGTGACATATAAGTTAAAAGAAAAGCCAAGTATCTTGAGCCATTTAAAGTATAGTGACTTCAGAACAGTGATACTATGATCATTTAAAGAATGTTACATTGTGTGCACATATTCTGCCTTTTGTATTTAGAGGAGAGAGGATAAGCTCAGGCAAGAGGGAAATCTTTCAAATAAATTTGGAAATCAGAGAAAATTGCCTTTATGCCTCTTCTCACATAGATTAGAAGGAACCATTGGAATCTATTTCAAACAAATCCAAAGTCTCCTCATATATTTGTACTGCAAAGACCAAAATGTCTAACTTGTCACCTCAGAGCAGCAGATAGCTTAGGAAAACAAACACATTTATTTTTCAGCTTTGAGTTATAAGTGACAAATAAAAACTGTATCTATTTAGATTATACAACATGATTTTTAAAAGGTGTACAATGTGATAATTTCATATATTATACACTGTGGAATAATGACCATAATCAAGTTAATCAATACATTCATCACCTCACATAGTTACCTTTTGTGTGTGTGTGTGGTGAGAACACAGGTCTACCCTCTTAGCAAATTTCATATGCAATACAGTATCATTGACCATAGTTATCATGCTGAACAATGGAGCCTCAGAACTTACTCATCTTTTAACTGAAACTTTGTACCCTTTCACCACCATCTCCCCACTCTCCCCTAGGTCCTGGCAACCACCATTTCACTCTTTCACTCTATGTATTTGACCTATTTAGATTCCACAAATATGTGAGAGTACACACTCTTTGACTTCCGGTGTCTGGCGCATTTCACTTCGTATAATGCCTCCAAAGTTTATTCATGTTGTTGCAAAAGGTGGAATTCCTTTTTTTTATGGCTGAAAAATCTATCTATCTATCTATCTATCTATCTATCTATCTATCTATCTATCTATCTATGTAGCTAGCTAGCCATCCATCCATCCATCCATCCATCTAATTTTCTTATCTGTTCATTGTCGACAGGCAGAATGTTTCCATATCTTGGCCACCGTGAATAATGTAGCAGTGATCACAGGAGTGCAGATATCTCCTCGGAGACAGATTTCATTTCCCTGTAGACAGACCCAGAAGTGGGATTTCTGCATCACATGCTGGTTCTACTTTTAATTTTTGGAGGAACCTCCCTACTGTTTTCCATAATGGCTGTATCAATCTACCTTTCCAACAGCAGTGCACGAAGGTCCCATTTCTCCACGTTCTCGCCAACGCTTATCCCTGGTATTCTGATAACAGCTATCCTAAAACCTGTGAGGTGACACCTCATCGTGGTTTTGACTTTCATTTCTCTGACAATTACTGACATTGAGCCCCTCTTCATATACCTGTTAGCCATTTGTGTGTTTTTGTCAAAATGTCTATTCAGGTCCTTTGCCAATTTTGAAACCAGGTTATTCATCTTTTTGCTGTTAAGGTGTATGAGTTCCTTGAGTATTTTGGATACCAATCCCTTATCAGATACATAGTTTGCAAAATATTTTTTCCCATTTTGTAGGCTGCCTCTTCATTTTGACTGTTTCCCTTGCTGTACGATTTTTAGCTTGATACACTCCCAATTGTTTATTTTTGTCTTCAATGCCCGAGCTTTCTGTGTCATAATAAAAAACAAAAAATCGTTGTCTACGCCAATGCCAAGAAGCCTTTTCCTTATGTTTTCTCTTCTAGGAGTTTTATGGTTTCAAGACCTAACATTTAAGTCTTTATATTAAGTTGATATTTGTGAAAGGTGTAAAATAAGGGTCCAATTTCCTTTTTTTGCATGAAATATACATTTCTTTTAGTGTCCATACAATGCGGAATTGAGCCGTGTGGTGCTTAAAAACAAGAACTCTGGTGCCAGACAAGCGTGGGTTCTGGAACTCACTGTGTAAATAGGGATGAGGTTTTTAAACTAAATGCTTAGCATAGTTCCTGGCATTTGGTAAGCGTTCAATAATAGTAACATATATATATCCATATAAATATATGTGCACAACAATGTTAGATTTATAAAATAAAAATCTTCTCAGAAAAGACTTCAGTGAGGAGTTCCCGTCGTGGAACAGTAGAAACGAATCTGACTAGGAACCATAAGGTTGTGGGTTCGGTCCCTGGCCCTGTTCAGTGGGTTGAGGATCTGGCATTGCTGTGAGCTGTGGTGTAGGTCACAGATGCGGCTTGGATCTGTCATTGCTGTGGCTGTGGCACAGGCCAGCAGCAACAGCTCCAATTATACCTCTAGTCTGGGAATCTCCATATGCTGTGGGTGCAGCCATGAAACGACAAAAGACAAAAGACAAAAAAAAGAAAAAGAAAAAAAGAAAAAAAAAGACTTCAGTGATAAAGGAAATAATAAAAATAAGAAGTTATTTATCCCTGAAGTTTCTTTACTAGAGAAACACATAGAGAACCATAAAACTCAGATCTTTTATGCAGCTTTACGAATTAAGACCTGAATCACTTAGGCATACAGAAAGGGCTAGATAAATGCCAGGAAGATGCTACATTGCTAGAGAGTAGTTCTTTATATTATTGTTTAACTATTTTAACTATATTATCCCAACTTCTTATCAGTTCAAATGCAGTATTAAATGTTATGTTTTATCTTGCTCTCCACTTGATTTTAAAGGAATCATAATGCTTAACTGTAGGATTTGGCATTATTTGTTACTTTTTACCATTTTTATATACTTGATGATGAGCCAGACACTCAGTTTAGCTTCAGTTACATGATTGTAAGATTTCTTTTATCACACAATTATTCTTTCAAAATTGAATGTGCATGTACAAATGTCCAGAGTGTAGACAGCTGTGCAAACAAAAAGAATTCTATGTATCAGGACAGGTGCTCTTATTATCCCACAAATCCATAACACAAGTGTTCAGTTATAAAGGATTTGGAGGAAAAAGACTTAGTAAACATAAAAAATAAATAAATATCTCAGTAGTAAAACGAAGCAATGAATTTCAATTTATTCCATGCACAAGAATCACAGAAAATTCAACGAAAAGTTTAAAGAAAATTATAGGAGGTGGTTCACTGCTATGGCAACATTTTGATACCTGACATAGTAATACCTGACTTGGGCTAGCTAAGAAGCCCAAGGTCCTGCTTCAAAGTATTACTCAGAATGACCTGGTACATTTGCAAAACCTAAGACAAGAGCTACTGCAGGGAAAGGACCATCCTACTCATGGTTTTGCCAGTACCTCTCACAAATGAGGCATGCATGAAGGTGCACGACCTACGGAAGCCCTACACCTGCTGGAAGAAAAGCCGCACTGCACCATGGTCTATCTGCATTGTCCCACAGGCTTAAAATCAATGACCAGGTGATCAAAAGTAGTGCTTCTCAGGAAGGGGTGATACTGTCCCCTAGGGAACATGTGACACTGTCTGGAGTCTTTTTTGGCTGTCACACTGTGACAGGGGGCTGTCATCTAGAGGGTACATCTTAGGGATGCTGCCAAATATCCTATAATGCACAGGTCCGCTCTACACAACAAAATCATATCTGGCCCAAAATGTCAATACTACTCAGGTTAAGAAACGCTGATCTAGAAGTTAACTGAATATTCATGATAGCATTAGACAGTCATCCAGAGCCAAACCTACCAAACCTTACCTTGTTTAAATAAAAAAAGCTTCATTATACAGTTGAGCAGTCATTTTCCAGAAGAAAAAAAAAAAAAACCAACTGAAAGGAAAATGTGGAAGTAAAATGAAAAGCCTTCCATTTTCTCTCAACAGAGAGACAAATTTCCAGACATCTTTGTATTTATGACCACATGTGATAGGTAGAAACTGGATGAGCGCAAGGCACCAAGGTATGTTAAGATGTATGGCATCTCATTTGTCCTAGAAAATATACTGACTTTGGTTAGTGAGACATTTACAAAGGTCAGATATGGAAGGGCTGGGGTCACACTCAACACTGGCATAAGAATACTGAACTGGGAAAGGTAAAGGCAATACGACAGTGGAGGTAGTTAACATCTTCTGAGTGCCTCCAGGTGGCCAGGTACTACACTAAGTCGTTTACATGAGTTTTCATTGAACTGGTGAGCTACTGGCTTTAGAAAAGAAGTGTTCTAGGCGTTCCCATTGTGGTTCAGCGGTAATGAACCTGACGAGTATCCATGGCGTAGGCCAGCAGCGTCAGTTCCGATTTGACCCCTAGCCTGGGAACTTCCCTGTGATGCGGGTGAGGCCCTTAAAAAAACAAAAAGAAAGAAAAAGAAATGAAGTGTTTCAGTAAGAACATTATTTGCTCATTTATATATAATTGTGTTATAATTTCTCTTTTACACGTCCCTCTCCTCCTCTAGACTGTCTCCTGGAGTACTGGGTCTCTTGTCTTATTCATCACTGTATCCCCAAGGCCTAGCACATTATCACAAAACTGCATTCACTGGAAGTCTGTGACAGAAGGGTCTCACTGCTCAATAAAACATAAAGCTAAGGAGATGATCTAAAACCCCCCAAATCCTGAGAAGAGAGGTTGTCACAAGTCCAGCCTGTGAGCTCCTCCAAGAGCAGGATATCTTATTTATCTTCGTATTTACAGTTACCAGTGAAGAGTCTATCATATGATAGCACTTGGAATATTTTGAATTGAATTTATCTTGAGATTCTAACTATCTTCAAAAGTTCTTCCAGGACAGGTTAAGGTGATCTACTCCTTTACATGGGTCCTGACTCAGCAAATACAATCACTCCTTTTTCCACCGCTACCTCTTTACTGCTCTTGTGTGGTTCCTGCCTTTTACATGTGTAGTTCTGATAATAACAATTAATGGCACTCAGAAAAGGTCAAGGGAGGAAAGTTGGGCAGTTGCTTTGTTCGGTTATATATTTTTCAGGATGAGATGCAGAGTGGTTATAGAAGTAAAGACAAATATTATTTTCTAAATCTAACACAGATCTCGACAGCCACCCAATTAGATTGCTGCCTTCTCTGGGGAGCCATCCTGTGTGGATACTTGAGGAAAAAGGAAGAAAAGAAGCAGAAGGCAGTTAAATGTGCTAAGGCAGAAACTACACGTCTATTTTGGGCATAACATTCATGCCACCTTCCATCATTCCTTCTGATTTTTTCATCAACAAAGACAAGAATTGTATCTCTTCTGTGCCTTAGCTGCTCCAAAAAGTTCTCACAAAACCTCAAAAATCAAGCATATTGGCATAATAGCAGCAACTATAAAGTATTTTCTCGCAGTTCTTTTGATCGAGAAAAGATGTCTTCTTCTCTCTCTTCATGGACTAATTATGTATGAAATACTTTCATATGCACCCTTGCCTGTCATACACCTCTGAGAAAGTTATAGAGAGAAGTTTCTGCCCTCGGAGCTTTTGTGTATGAGAGGGAATGAGGGAGACCAGACAAGAAGGTTCTCTTCCCACCTTCTAACTGTCACGATCAAAACTGATATATAAATTATTATTGTAACCAAGCGATTCTGACAACAGCATAGGTCCGACCACATTGAATAGAAAATATATGCCCTCAGAATATGGACTGGGTGAGTAAACATAAAATGTAACACCGTCCAACTTCTTTCCAACACAAACCGATTTCTGTGTTTACTTTCCATTTATAGATGGGAAAAATAGGGCCTCTGGGACAGTCTCTGGTCACTCCGAGTTAGTCTCCAACAGCAGAGTCCTTCTCAGTCGGCTGCGCAACGAGTGGAAAGACCCCAACTGGGCTGCCAGCGAGCGGCAACACATGCAAAGCACTTGTAGTCCTTCTTGTTTTCCTATTTTTCCTGTTTTCACTGGCAGAATTTCTCCTCTGCCCAGAACAGAGCTGCAAATGAAAGCAGCTGCCCCAATGGAAGAAGTTCAAAGACCAGGGAAGAAAGAGAAAGGAGGTGGGGTCAAATGAGGAAAACAACTGGGGACAACAAGAAGCCTCTTGGCAACTCTGCTGGGTACAAAACTCTAAAACAGAAAACATACCAACGGACAAATGGGCAGGTGGCAGCCAAGGGCAAAGTGATGTACTCATGGGCTTTCAAGTGACAATAACTGAGTAATATATTTTTACATAGACTCGCAAACTGTTAATGCTCCTAGAGCAAGAAGTATTTCTAAATATTTTCCTCTGAACTTTTGGTGGTCACTTTTTGGGTTCCTGTCATGTAGTCATTCATATTTCTTAATCATGTCACAGATGGAAATTTATTTGAAAGCATTGTCTGAATTTCTTCTTTTGGTCTCATAACTTAAAGGTTATCAAGAAAATATAGGTATGGTTATTTTGGAATCTGACTTCAACAGGTACATTTAGAGAAAATAGTGTATATCCCAGCATTTTTTTTTTAAACTGCAGGGTTTAGTGCTTCATTAGATATTAAACTTTAATCATAAAATTATTATAAGAGGATTATAGTTAAAATATTACAATTAATGACTCTTTTGAGGAAGAACTTGAAGTAAAACAAATAGAACTTTTGGGACATTTCAGAATGTATTTTAAAAAATATCAAGAATATAAAAACACCCCACTGTATTTTAGGATTTTTAGAAAACTTTGTATGCAAAGTAATTTTATATACTTTTAGTGCCAAACATATTTGAATTACAGCATGTTGGAATTCCAAAACAGATTGGAAAACTCGATGGAGTGCACAGATTCTGGGAAGCAGCTTGTTTGAATATATTTGCAAGTTCAAATATCTACATTTTTTAGCATGAAAACATTCCCATTTCTCCTTTAAGGAATATATTTACAAGCAAGAACAACTGTGAAATAGGACGTACAAATATTTAATCTATGTAGAAATTTCAGGAACGTAACTGTAGAACAGCAAACACTTTTTACAGACTGACTGCCAAATCTAGAAGCCTTTTCTTTCAGTCAACACTTTCCCACCATCGTGGGAACCATTGCTCATTAACAACCAAATTGTTTTCAGATGCTGTGCTATAAGGGGTTTCCTTAGAAACCCTTTGGTAAAAGACTGTGGCTTTCTTCCATAGAAATCTCAGCAGTGAAAAGGCAGATTTTCTGGCATAAATCAAACCCAATTTCTAGGGTTCACTAAACCCTTTCTCCTCAAAATAATGTTTTGTGACTTGTTCTTGCAGTTTATAGTACATGCAGGAGAGCTGGTGTGAACCAGTTTTAAATGAATTTTATGCCACTTCTTTTTGTCATTCAGTTGAAATCACTTCCAGGGCCTGTTATACCTTGATGAATATTTGATTGCACAACTGATGAACAAAATAGTATGTTTTACTATATGGTAAAACCTGAAAATGTTTGCCCAGGTGAGTTAATCTTTGCATTGTTAGGATAATATCTTTTCTGATTTCAGAGTTGTTTTTACATATATACCTTTAAGAAAAAGAGATTGAGCAACAGAGTTTGTGTGTGTGTGTGTCTTCTTCTTCTTCTTCTTTTTTTTTTTTTTTTTTTTTTTGGCTGCACCTGCGACCTGCAGCGTATGGAGGTTCCCAGGTCAATACTTCTTACTTTGTGCTACCATCATCTATCAATTCAATAAATATCTAACAAGTAAATGCTAGGTACCAGGCACTTGCCATATCCCAGTACAATTATTTATTTGCGAATCTGCTTCACTTGTTTAACTGTGAGCTCTTTAAGGAAAGAGCATTCATATATCTTTGTTTTCCCAACTTGCACAATTCCTGCAATATAGTGGGCACAAAATATATGTTTGCTGAATAAATGATTGAAGTAAACTAAAATTTCTAGCTAACAGAATAGGCTTTCTGCTGTTTGAAAACTATCTATAACATACCATAGGTTTATAACAGTATTGACCCTGATTTGCTAAAAACTTCAGCACAACATTTTAGAGATGTGTAAGATAAAAATCTGAGGAATGCCAAGCTGTTGTAAGTGTGGCCACGAGAGCCCCTGCCAAGCAAGACTTTCCCAAGATTGACTTAATAAACTTATACAATGATCCACTTAATTTCAAAAAATAATTTAAAACAGCAATCAGTCTACTTAATTAGGTAACAAGAGTCTTGTGGAAATTTGATTTGGGGGTATTTGCATTTAAAAATGCAACCTTTGGAGTTCCCATTGTGGCTCAGTGGTAATAAACCCGACTAGTATCCATGAGGACACAGGTTCGATCCCTGGCCTCACTCAGTGGGTTAAGGATCTGGTGTTGCTATGAGCTGAGGTGTAGGTCCCAGACACAGCTCGGATCCTACGTTGCTGTGGCTGTGGCATAGGCCGGCCCTCCAATTCCACCCCTAGCCTGGGAACCTCCATATGTCACAGGTATGGCCCTAAAAAGAAAAAATAAAATAAACAAAATAAAAATAAAATAAAAATGCAACCCTTTGCTTTCAAAGGTATCTTCCTGGGAATAAACGCCCCAAATCCCTACTTCAACTTGTAAAATCCTATAAGATGTGCCACCCTGCTTGCCCCCCTCTGACCCTCCTGTTTTTCCACCCTTTCTTCCTTTACTCCTGCCAGACCAACCTCTTTGCTTTTCTTTGAACGTCCAAGCAGTTCTGCCTTGGACCTTGGTACCTGTCCACTTTGCTTGGACAGCTCCTCCTTAGACCCCCTCAAGGCAGACCCTCTCTTTCCTTCAGGTCTCTGCTCGAAAGTCATCTTTTCACCGTATCGCCAACAGCAGGCTCACACCCTCCACTCCCAATCACTCCCTGACTTCCTTATCCTCTTCTAAATTATTCATTACACTTATCATGATCTGACACACTGTGCATGGACTTTTTTTTTTCTTTGTCTTTTGGTCTCTCTCCCTACTAGAGGCGAAACTCTACAACCTAGGTATTTTGACTACATCCTCAGTAATAAGAAATAACACCTTACATATCGAAGACACCCTATAAACAGCTGTTGAGTGAGTGGATCTGATCAATCTAACAATAGCTGTATTCAGCATTTACTCTCTATATTATGCTGTGCTTAGGACTATGGATGACAAATAAGGCAATAGAAAGCCCCTAAATTTGCGAGTTCAGAATTTACTATCTTCATGATGTGATATGTACTCTGAAAGGGATTCAAAAGTCCAAGCCGACCTAGTATAACTGTACTGCTATGTTTTTCTGTCCTCCCAAATTGTCTGGCCTCAGAATCGCTCTACTAGAAAAGGCATTTTTGTGAAGACTAGCAGAATTCTAAGTCTTTCATAACTTTCTGTATGAAAGCAGTAGGGGTGAAAGTAGAGACATGATTCCTCCCTCAAGGTAGTTTTAAATTAGTTGGGGATCTCAGAGTGAAAGTACCATTTCCTCCATAGAATAATGCTTGTGAGAAAGTCTCAAGCATAGATAATTATTTCTAAGTGGAAAAAAATTATTTCTAAATTTCCTTTACATTAGGAAACACATTTCATAGATTAGTGAGGAAACTTTTTTAGGACCCCATCTGCAGCATATGATATGGAAATTCCCAGGGTCAAATCAGAGCTGCAGGTGCCGGCCTACACCACAGCCACAGCAATGCCAGATCTGAGCCGCATCTGTAAACTACACCACAGTTCACAGTAATGCTGATCCTTAACTCACAGAGCAGGGCCAACGATTGAACCCATGCCCTCAGGGATACTAGTTGGGTTTGTTACTGCTGATCCACCACAGGAACTCCATGAGGGAAATTTTCATTTTATAAAACCATTTACAGAGAGGAATTAGTGGATGTAGTGTGTTTGGTCTAAGTCATCAAATGCAAGAAAAAACCAATTATTATAAGGTAGCCAAGAAAAAGAATATAAAAAATTCTAAGACATTTAAATCTCATTAAAAGAAATCAGTTGCCCACCTGTTCTAAGTAAAAGCATTTAGCTGCCTTCTTTCTTTCCCTACTTCTGATAATTACACAATGAATCTCAAAATTTCCTGTGAAATATTGATGTATTAAGTTAGAAATAACCAATTATCTGATTTGGGTTTGTATCAGATGTTATCATATACTATAATCTCATAAAAATGTAGTAAAGCTCTCTAATGGCTTGCTTAGTTTATCATAAAAGAGAATAGCCAATTAGTTAATTCTTGAAGTTATTTTTTTTCTTTTCCATTATGGTTTATTGCAAGATATTGAATATTGTTCCCTGTGCTTAACAGTAGGGCCTTGTTGTTTATTTTATTTTATTTGTATTGATTGATTGATTGATGGCCACACCAGTGGCGTGCAGAAGTTCCCAGGCCAGGGACGGAAGCTGTGCCACAGCTATGACCCAAGCCATAACAGTGACAATGCCAGTTCCTTAACCCATTGAGCCATCAAGGAACTTTGATTCACAATGTTTTGATTTCTGCTGTACAGCAAAGCGATTCAATTGTACATATATATATTTTTTTTTAATATTCTTCTGCATTATGGTTTATGACACTGAATATAGTCCTCTGTGCTATACAGTAGGACTTACCCCCTCTATGTATAATAGCTTACATTTGCTAACCCCAACCTTCCACGCCATCCCTCTCCCAACTCCCTCCCCCTTGGCAACCACAAGTCTGTACTCCTTGCCTGTGGGTCTGTTTCTGTATTGTAGATAGGTTCATTTGTGTCATATTTTAGATTCCACATATAAAGGATATCATAGGGTATTTGTCTTTCTGATTTACTTAGTATGATCTCTAGTTGCATCCATGTTGCTGTAAATGGCATTTTTCATTATTTTTTATGACTGAGTAGTATTCCATTGCATATATGTACCTCATCTTCTGTATCCATTCATGCGTTGTTGGACATTTAGGTTTTTTCCATGTCTTAGCTATTGTGAATAGTGCTTCTATGAACATAGGGATGCATGCATCTTTTTGAATTATAGTTTTGTCTGGAAATATGCGCAGGAATGGGACTGCTGATCATATGATAGTTCTATATTTAGTTTTCTGAGAAACCTCCATACTATTTCCATAGTGGTTGCACCAATTTACATTCCTACCAACAGTGCAGGAGGGTTCCCTTTTCTCCACATCCCCTCTAGAATTTATTTGTAGACTCTTTAATGATGGCCATTCTGACCAGTGTGAAGTGATACCTCATTGTAGTTTTGATTTGCATTCTTCTAACAATGAATGATGTTGAGGATGCTTTCATGTGCTTATTGGCTATTTGTATTTCTTCTTCGGAGAAATGTCTATTTAGGTCTTATGCCCACTTTTCTATTGGGGTATTTGGTTTTTCATTATTGAGTTGTATGAGATATTTGTGTATTCTGGAAATCTAACCCTTGTCATTCACTTCATCTGCAAATATTTTCTTCCATTATGTAGGTTGACTTACTGTTTTGTTTATGGGTCCCTTTGCTGTTCTTCAAGTTATTACACTGTTCCTTGCCTGTTAGATCCAGTTATTAACTTAGTTCTCCTGACTTTTCCAGCATTTTTTTTCATAGCATTTAATCTCTCCAAACATACACACAGAGGCATACCTATGCATGTGCTTGCATGCATGTGAACAAATTTGAACATATACACACACTAGAAAAATTATCTTGGTCAAAACCTATTTTTCAGCTTTATCTATGACAGTATATAAACCTGTGATTTAAACCCTTTGGCTTCCTTTCCTAGTCTCTGAATTTCTTTTAAGGGGTGGAGTGTTCTAATTTGCAAACCTAGCATTGCTTATCATTTGAAACTGGCTTGGCATTCTCACTTGGTACTTACTAATATATTTCAAGAACTCAGCATGTGTGTGTATGTGTGTGTGCAGATATGTTGACACTTCAGCAACAAGGGCTAGAGGTATAGGGGAGAGATCTGGACCAGGATGACCAATTCATCCTGCCTCAGCTGGGATTCTCCCAGTACACCACTGAAATTCTCATTTCCAGTAATCCCCTCAGTCTTGGCAAACCAAGACAGATAAACCTCATGGGTGAAAGGCTGAAGGAAAATTAACTGACAAGAGCCTGCTCTTAGGGCAGTCTAGTGAGCTACTTACACCCAAAGGTATGGTCACTACAGATGTGACTCTGAGAAGAGTCCGGGCCAATGAAGTCTAATTTAATCAATGACAGAGGATGGGCAATGCCTATAGACAGAAGTAAGAACTGGAGAAAAAATAAGCTGGACTTGGGTTAATGTGGCTGTATGGGGTATCTATGGAACACAAGGCATAAAGCTGCTTAGGCTCCATTAACTTGGTTATCCTAATGGTATGAAATGTTCTCTGACCTGCTGGCAATGAATTTGCGAGTGAGCTTCCAGTTATACCTGTGAAATACACTGGAAGATAGAGATGGATGAAAGAAGTCTTGAATAGGCTCAGAGTTACATAGTGAGGAAGAGGCTACATTTTAAACCTAGATCTTTCTGATTCCAGGGCTGTTGCTCAGGAGTTTAAGTAAAGGTTATAATATAAATTCTATTCATGAAAAGTCATTGTGTTATAGCAGTTGTGTCCATGTCGTTTCCTGTTTCCCAGACTGCTAAATTCTATAGGGGTAAATGCTGTTACTTATTTATCTTTGTATCTCTTAATGAGCAAAATACTTGTAAGAAAACAAACTTTCGATAACTGTTACTGAATTAAATAGAATTAAATGAGACTTGCATATCCCTATCTTGCTCCTTTCACTCTGTGTGTTTTTGCTTTGCCCAAAGGAATGTCCTTCAAATTCTTTTCAACCTTCAAAGTCCAACTTAAGTTTCTGAATCTTTACTGAGGTCACAGAAATCTCTCTCTTGTCTGAACTCCACCTCAGCATTTTATCTTTTCATGCATTTAAATCTTATTATTCTCAAAGGTATCACTGGCTCCTTTGTATCCTTCATTGTTATGCTTACCTCGGACAGTCAATCAACATTGGTTACTTGAAATCCAGAAGCAAAAAGACTGTCAATACATCTTTACTCTTAATCAATCAACAATTCAAAACAGGAATGAACATTCAAAATAGAAAAAGAATTCTAAACAGCAGCCAGACATTCCTATAGAATGTAGGTATACAAAAGAATTCCTTTTTTTTTTTTTTTTTTTTTTTTTTTGTCTTTTTTCCTTTCTAAAGGAAACCAAATGGGAACTCCCCTTTGGTTCTTTCTGAGGAATTTATTAGCTCCACTACATCTAAAACATAGGGGCTGTCAGAGTATTAATAAACTTTTTTTAAAAAAAGAAAGCATTTACTCATAAAAAGAAATTCTCAGCATTTTCTAAAAGAAAAATATTAATAAACAGCTACTATAAACACAGTTAAAAATAGAATACTTGCAATAAAAATGAAAGAAGACCAATTACTTTTGGGGAGCTACAGTGCAGCAAACCTAGTTATAAAACTCAAGTTCAGAGCCTCATTATTTCTAAGTGAGGGACTGGGGGAAACAGATGAGACAAGAAACATAAGAACCATGCTACTGGAGTTCCCGTCGTGGCGTAGCAGAAACAAGAAACCATGAGGTTGCGGGTTCGAACCCTGGCCTTGCGCAATGGGTTAAGGATCCAGCGTTACCATCAGCTGTGGTGTAGATCACAGACGCGGCTTGGATCTGGCATTGCTATGGCTGTGGCATAGGCTGGTGGCTACAGCTCCAATTAGACCCCTAGGCTGGGAGCCTCCATGTGTTGCAGGTGTGGCCCTAAAAAGACAAAAAATAAAAAATAAAGAACTATACTACTTACTAAGTATAAAAGTAAAAAAAAAAAAAAAAAATGACAACTTTCTACTTTTGAATCAAGACAAGACTTTTGCTTATTAGTTTTTGTTTTGCAGTCATGAAGATTCTATAATGCAAAAAAGGCTGGATTTTTTTTTTTCTCAAGTCTTTAGTAAATCCATTTTATAAGGCTGGGAAAACTTAGCATGTAACTGATTTTTGTCAGTATCAGATAGCTATGAAAAAGAATCACACCAGATACATGTTCCTGAGTCACCATTTTTAGTGTTTAAAAAACCATTTTTTTCTAGTTCAAGATGATAGTTCTGAATGCTAATTCCAAAACCTTACAGTCTGTATGTGATATGGAATGACTGTGCATTTAAAAAAACAAATGGTAAAAGCAGAGGCAGAATTACTGTGAAGCTAAGGAAGCACAAATTATAAGGCTCCTTTGCACAGTCCTTCTCCAGAGCACTGAGAGGGACTCTGGCAATGAATTCAGTGATCATACATTTTCATACAATTGATAGAAGTAAGACATATTAACTACAATTAGTTAAGACCAGTGTCTTTTCATGATGATTTCTCTATCACCTTACCTCCTGGTTGGTGTGTCAGAGTAGCCACATACATCTTAGAACTCAGTTAAGATGAGGTTGGTCCTGCTGAATAGCATTGAGAACTATGTCTAGATACTCATGTTGCAACAGAAGAAAGGGTGGGGGAAAAACTGTAATTGTAATGTATACATGTAAGGATAACCTGACCCCCTTGCTGTACAGTGGGAAAATAAAAAAAAAAAAAAATGAGGTTGGGTTTGGGATATATTTAGCCAGAGTTTAGTGGGATAGGATTACACGGTCTGCAGAGCTTTATGTATAAATATACTATAACCAGCCAAGTAAGTTCAAGACGAGCTTCCAACAATACTCTTATCGCTCAGTGTACTGACTCATCCATAATCATGAACCCTAGATGGAGGTCAAATGTCACATTATGGCATGAACATGTCTTATAATGCCTGGTACTAAAGGTATATAACTAAGTCAAGAAGAAATATGAGAGGTTTTCTCAAATTTGACAACAATCTTAAAAATTTAGAAGACACTATTAACAAGTTTAATAATGAGTTGTAAACTGAAAAAAAAAGTTTTTCTTCTATCAATAATAAAAAAGACTTTTGATTAATTTCAAAGGGTACTGTCCTCCCATTGTAAACACTCAAAAACGAGACAAAGTACATGAAACATGATTTTCAGATATTGCACAAAAAATAGTGCCGAATTGTGATGTCTGAAAGAAGGGTCATGCATTAGTAGTGAGGCTAAATTAGTTCCAAAATAAAGCCCCACCATAATAAAGCTTAAAGGCAAGATTTGAAAGGATAAAATGGATGTGCTTAACTGCACACCAGAACAAATCCATCACTCTTTAAAGAGAGGCAACCAAATCTAGTAACCAACAATAAAATCCAGTACCCAATTATAAAATTCACAAGGCTTAGCATCCAGTCAAAATTACTAGGCATGTAAAGGAGTGAGAGATTATAACCCATAATCAGTAAAAAGAATTAGAAACATACCTAGAAACACAGCACAGACTGGAGGGAAATATTTACATAAGACGTATCAGATGGAGAAATGTTACCCAAAATATACAAAGAACTCCTTAAAAACTCAAGAATAAGAAAAAAATCTAATTTGAAAATTGGCCAAAGACCTTAATAGACACTTGCCAACAATATATATAGACCTAAACAATATTATTTACCAACTTGACCTGACATAGAAACATTAGAATGACACTATCAAATGTGTATTTTTAAAAAAGAAATGAATACAGAAAGAAACTAGAGATGGAAAAAGACTGGAGAAGAGAGATGAGCTGGGCACTTGCTACAATGGTCCAAGCAAGAAGATGATACAGATGGCAGGACTGAAGAAGCGTCAGATTTAAGAGACATTTTTGAAGCAGCAGTTAGTAAGAGTGCTATCAGTATCAGAGGTAAAGGAAGCCAAGGATGAATCCCAGGTTTCTGGATTGGCCAGGGGGAAATAAAGCGGAGCCATTAACACAGAAATAAGTATAAAAGGGAGGCATATATTGTGAAAAAAGAGCAGAGATTTGAACATGTGGAGATAGGTATTTTTGTACATCCATACAGCATTATATAATAGCCAAATATAGACCTTTAAATACTATCATCCTTCCTAAAATATGCTTTGATCGTCACTCCATGTCTTCAAACTTTCCCACAGCTTCTCACTACGTGCAGGACGAAGTCTAAATGTTTCTCTTGTTACTGAAACTTCTCCACAATCTGGATCTAATGTACTCTGTAAGTCTTTACTTCCACTATTCCCGTTATTGCCTGTTATAGTCATTCTCAAAATGTAGTACTTGGACCTGCGGCAGCAGCAGCAGCCCCTAGAAACTTGTTAGAAATGAAATTTCACAAGCACTACCTGAGACCTATACATCAGGGATCAGAAACCATGGGGGTGAGACCCAGCAATCTGTGGTTTTAATAAGCCCTCTTGGTAATTTCAATGCATGCTAAAGTTTAAGAACTACTGATGCATAGAAACTCTAAAATCCAACCAAAATGGGCTACTGGCCATTCACCCAAAATGCTCCTCTACTGTCTCTGACTTACTCTATATTCAATTAAAAGACTTGCATCAGCAGAGCAACTGTCCAGAGACAATAGATTATTAACAGCTGATGAAGCACACATTATTCACTTTGCTAAAAGTACCCATTTTCACATTTATATAATCATTTAGTATTCCATTCAAGTATTATTTAGGTCAAAAACAGTTTTCTGAAAAACTATGTTAGCGAAATCTACACAATACCACATACAAACAAGTCACAGGCATAAAACAGATCTTAATTTAGACGAGTGTGTACCTAGTCAAAGAAATGACAGTACAAAGGATTCCTACAGTCCCTGTGATAGCAGCTGACAGCCTAAGCAGCTCATTTTGGTTAGATAATATAAGAGTGACTTCCCACTAGCTCATACTTACAGCAAATGCCTGAAATGGTTCCAGCCTAAGCATAGATCAAAGAGTTTCTTTTCTTTCCTCTCTTCTTAGTTTCATTGGAATTTGAAAATGACAGAACTTTTCTTTTCATTGGGTTGCTTTAAAAAGAATAAGATAAATTGTGAGTCTGCCCTTTCCAGAAACCGGGAGCATACATAGCAAGTGCACTGTCGCACAGGCAGATGGTCTGGGTTCAAAGCCCAGTGTCATCACTTGCCAGGTGGGTATTCTTGGGTGACTTAACCTCTGGGTGTCCATTTTCTCAGCTTTGAAGTGGTGATTTTAAGAATTCAGTAAAGTAGAGTTCCAGTCCAACATAGCAACAGAGACACCTGAACTCATCTCTTCTTAAGAACGCTCCAAATCTACAGCCACACATGAAGCAATGCTCTCCTTCAGAAATCCAGAAATCAGCTAACTCCTACCCACTGGGCAAATGAGAAAATACCCTAATAAAAATGGGTAGGAAAGGCTGAAACACACCCTTGCCATAAAGCACACCCCAGCACAGTGACATACAATCGAGAGGGATCTCACAACTCCCAGCTTGCTCCTGAAGTGAGGGGTTTGGATCCCATATCTAGTGCTACAATTTTTGAGACTTCCACTCAAGGAAAGGGCCTTTTAAAGACCTAACTCTCTTAACAACTTTCAAATGGATAATACAGTATTGTTAACTACAGTAACCATGCTAGACATACCATCCCCAGGGCTTCTTTATACTATAGGTTTGTACCTTTTGGACACTTTAAAACATTGCATCCACTCACCACCAATCTGTTATCTGTACGAGTTCTTTTTAAAAAATAGATTCTTATAAGTGATATCATACAGTATTTCTCTGACTTATTTCACTGAGAACAATGCCCTCAAGGTCTATCCACGTTGTTGTCACAAATGACAAGATTTCCTTTCTTTTTATGGCTGAATAATATTCCAGAGTGCATGTGCACACACACACACATTTTCTTTATCCATTCATCCCTCAGTGGACACTTAGTTGTTTCCATGTCCTTTTTGGCTATAATTGAAGTGAACATAGGGATACATATATTTTTCTTAGGAATTTACTTTCCTCCAGATAAATACCCAGAAGTAGAATTGCTGGATTATGTGCTAGTTCTATTTTTCTTTTTTGTTTGTTTATTTGAGGAAATTCTATACTGTTTTACATAATTGCTGTATCAATTTATATTACCCTCTCCGACCATACAAAAGCTCCCTTTTTGCATATCCTGACACTATTTGTTATTTCTTGTCTTTTTGATAATAGCCATTCTAACAGGTGTGAGTTGATAGCTCATTGTGGTTTTTTACTTGAATTTCCCAGATGATTAGTGGTTTAGAACATCTTTCCGTGTGTCCGCTAGTCATCTGCAGGTCTCCTTTGAAAAAATGCCTATGTAGGTTTCTGGCCATTTTTAATCAAGTGGGTTTTTTTGTTTGTATATGTTGAATTGTGTAAGTTTGTATATTTTGGATATTAACCCCTTATCAGATGTATCATTTGCAAATATCTTCTCCCATTCAGTAGGCTGTCTTTTCATTTTGTTGATTGTGTCCTTTACTGTTCCAAAGTGTTTTTAGTTTGATTTAACTTCATTTGTTTCTGCTTTTGTTTCCCTTGCATAGGGAGACATATCCAAAAAATATTGCTGAGACCAATGTTAAAGAGTGTGCTGCCTATGTTTTCTTCTAAAAGTTTAATGTTTTTAGGCCTTAACACTTAAGTCTTTAATCAGTTTTTATTTTTGTATATACTAGAAGAAAGTAGTCCAGTTTGATTCTTTTGCATGAATCTGTCCAGTTTTCCCAATACTATTTATCGAATACTATTTATTCCTCATTCTATATTCTTGCCTCCTTTGTTGCAGATTAATTCATCATATAAGTGTGGGTTTATTTCTGGGCACTCTATTCTGTTGATTTAAAAAAAAAAAATTGAGGGGGATCTCCGTGCTGTTCCATTGATCTTTGTGTCTGTTTTTGTGCAGTTTTCATAGTTTTGATTACTGTAGCTTTGTAGCATAGTTTAAAATCATGGAGCATGATATCCCCAGCCTTGTCCTTTTTCAAGATTGCTTTGGCTATTTGGAGGACTTTTGTATTTCCATACAAACTTTAGAATTATTCCTTCTACTGTGAAAAATGCCTTTGGTATTTTGATAGGGATTACACTGAATCTGAAGATTGCCTTGGGTAGTAAAGTCATTTTATAACATTGATTCTTCCAATTCATTAGTACAGTATATCTTTCATAGATATCTATCATCTTCAGTTCTTTTCATCACTATCATAGCTTGCTGAGTACAAACATTTTATCTCCATGATTAGATTTATTCTTAGGTATTTTTCGATGACATTATAAATTGGATTGTTTTCTTAATTTATCATTCTCATAGTTGTATATAGCACTACAACAGATTTGTATGTATTAATTTTGTATCAGGAAACTTTACTGAATTAATTTATTAGTTCTAATAGTTTTTTGTTGGTGTTTTAGGGATATTGTATATACAGTACTATGTCATCTGCAAGCAGTGACACTTTTACTTCTTCCTTTCCAATTTGGATTCCTTTTATTTCTTTTTCTTACCTGATTGCTATGGCTAGGACTTCCAATACTACATTGTATAAATATCACAAAAATGGGCATCCTTTTCTCATGCCTAATCTTAGAGGAAATGGTTTCAGCTTTTTCTCATTGAGTATGATGGTGGCTATAGGTTTGTAATATATGGCTTTTCTCACGTGGAGGGATGTTTCCCCTAATCTCCTTTGCTGACAGATTTTATCATAAGTGGATCTTGAATTTTGTCAAAACCTTTTCTGCATATACTGAGATGATTATATGATTTTTATTCTTCAGTTTGTTAATGTGGCGTATCACAGTGATTGATTTGCAAATATTGAACAATCCTTTTATTCCTGGGATAAATCCCACCTGATCATGGTGTATGATTCTTTCAATGTACTGTTGAATTCAGTTTGCTAATATTTAGTTGAGGATTTTTGCATCGTGTTCATCAGTGATACCGACTTATAATTTTCTTCTTTGTGTGTTTGTCTGATTTTGGTATCAGGATGATACTGGCCTTAAGGAAAAATTCAGAAGAATTTCCCCCATCTTTATTTGTTAGAATAGTTTGAGGAAGATACATGCCAACTGTTTATAAATGTTTGGTAGAATTAAACTGTGCCATCTGGTCCTGGATTTTTGTTCATTGGGAGTTTTTTTTTTTTAATTACTGATTCAATTTCATTACTGATAATCACTCTGTCCATATTATCTACTTCTTCCTGATTTAGTTTTATGATCCTGACTATGTTTCCAGAAATTTATCCATTTCTTTTAGGTTTTCCATTTTATTTGCATATTTGTTCACAGTAATCTCTTACGGTCCTTTGCATTTCTGTACCATCTATTGTAACTTCTCTTTCATTTCCAATTTTTTTTTTTTAATTTAGGCTCTCTCTTTTTTTCTTGATGACTCTGGGTAAAGGTTTATTGATTTTGCTTATCTTTTCAAAGAAACAGCTCCTAGTTTCATTGATATTTTCTACTTTTTTTTTTTTTAAGTCTCTACGTCATTTATTTCTGCTCTAATCTTTACTATTATTTCCTTTCATTAACCTTGGGTTTTGTTTTTCTTTTTTCGAGTTACTTTAAGTGTAAGTTTAGATTGTTTATTTGAGATTTTTGTTTGTTTGCTTCCTGAGGTAGGCTTGTGTTGCTCTAAACTTCTTGATTTCCTTGCTGACCCATTGGTTGTTTAGTAGCATATAATTTAGAATTGTTATAGCTTCCTTTTGGCTTTATCTCTTTATCACTATGTAATGTCTTTATCTCTTGTTACAGTCTTTGTTTTAAAGTCTATTTTTTCTGATACAAGTATTACTGCCCCAGCTTTCTTTTCATTCCATTGCATGGAGTACTTTTTCTATCCTCTTAATTTCAGTTCCAGATGTTGTCTCAGAGATCTTTTAAAGTATCCTTATTTTTTTAAATTATTTTTTCTTTTCTGTTCATTTTCAGTGATTTCCACTACTCTTCCGGTTTACTGACCTGTTCCTCTGTATCATCTAATCTACTACTGATTCCATCTAGCGTATTTTTCATTTCAGTATTTGTATTCTTAAGTTCTGTTTGGTTCTATTTTATATTCTATAACTCTTTGTTAAACTTCTCATTGTGTTCATCCATTCTTCTTCCAAGTTTGTTGAACATCTTTATTTCATTACCTTGAATTCTTTATGAGGTAGGTCGTTCATCTCCATTTCATTTAGTTCTTCTTCTGGAGTTTTGTCTGGTTGCTTCATTTGGAACATATTCCTCTGTCTCCTCATTTTGCCTAATTATGTTTATTTCTACATGTTACGCAGGTCAGTTATATTTCCCAATCTTCAGTAAGTGGCCTTATGCTTGGCTGTGTGGGCCCAGCAGCACACATCCCTTTGGTCATCAGAACTATATGTTCTAAGGATACCCCCTAAGTGAACTGTATGAGCACTACTACTATGGGTGTGCTGGCACGTGGAGCTGGCTCCTGGCTTAGTTGCTTGCTAGGCTCTGACTTATGCAATGGCAGCTGCCTGCTTGTGGATAGGGAAGGGTCCTGGCACAGCTGCCTATGGAGCCATGGTGGCCCAGGGTTGGTACCAGCATGCTGGCAGCCAGGACCAGATTCTGATGTGGCTCACTACATGGCCTGACGGGGATCCAATGCTGGTGCAAGCATGCTAATACATTAGAGGAACTCCGAAATGCTGCTTGCCAGCACCGTAGTAGAACAAGCTCCTTAAAATGGCTGCATCTATCATCTGTATCCCCAGGGGAGATCCTTGTTGCTTCCTGCATCTCCAGAATGTTATCCAAGATCAGCAAATGGGTCTGAATCAGGCTCTTTTCAAATTATTGTCTTTGTGTGAGGACCGGGAACGTGAGATTTTGCAGGCCCCCTTTAAGAGTGGAGTCTCTGTTTCCTGTAACCCTCTAGCTCTCCTTATACAAGCTATGCCAACCTTCAAAGTCAGCTAGTTGAAGTCAGGCTTGTCTTCCAAGTGTAAGACCCCTGGGTCGGGGAGTTCAATGTGGAGCTCTGACCCTTCTCTTTATGGGACAATCTCCTTAATTGTGATTATTTTTCTGTTTGTGAGTTATCTACCTTGGGATATGGGTCTTGACTATTCTCATATCTCCACCCCTCCTACCCATCTCACAATGGTTCCTTCTTTATATCTTTTTTTTTTTTTTTTTTTTTGTCTTTTTGCTATTTCTTGGGCCGCTCCCGCAGCATATGGAGGTTCCCAGGCTAGAGGTCGAATCGGAGCCACCGGCCTACGCCAGAGCCACAGCAACGTGGGATCCGAGTCGAGTCTGCAACCTACACCACAGCTCACGGCAACGCCGGATCCTTAACCCACTGAGCAAGGGCAGGGACCGAACCCGCAACCTCATGGTTCCTAGTCGGATTCGTTAACCACTGCACCACGACGGGAACTCCACTTCTTTATATCTTTAATCTTTTTGTTTGTCTTTCTTTTCTTTCTTTCTTTCTTTTTTTTTTTTTGAGACATTCTTTTTTTGCATATATGACATATATATGAATGATATAAACATGTATAAAATTAATGGATAAAGAAGATTTTATATATACGCATGCACTACTACACAGCCATGAGAAAATAGGAAATCATACTATTTGCAATGGCATGGATGGAACTTAAGGGCATTATGCTAAGGGAAATAAGCCAGACAGGAAAAGACAAATATTGAATAGCATCACTTATATTTGGAACCTAAATAAAAAAGGCAAACTTACAGAAAGTAGAAGAGCGGTTGAAAAGAGCTGGGGAGGTGGTGAGGGAAATAGGGAGAGGGTGGTTAAAAGGTATAAACTTTCAGCTGTAAGATGAATAAGGTCTAAGGATCTAATGTAAAACACGTGACTACAGTTAACACTGTATTCATTATTGAAATTTGCTAAAAAAAACAGAACTTAAATGTTCTCATAAAAAAGTTGAGTAATGTATGTTTTAACTTACCAGGTGTGTGGAGTCCTTTCATAATGTATACATATATCAAATCCCCACAATGTATAAATATTTCATAATTTCATGTTTATTACAAATGAAAGCTAAAATTTGAAAGAATTAAATAAGTTAATATATAAAAATGTATGTAACATTTTTTAGAACAGACCCTGGTATATAGGATCCACTATATATTAAAGATAATTATTTTTATTTTGTTGTTTTGGGCTCTGGGTAATCCACTGAACTGCTCTGAGGAGTCATTTCTTAATCTGAAAAAAGGGCACAAATAGATGGCTGCTATGGCCTCTTACTACTCTAAATGTCCATGTTTATGAGTCTTAATATTGCAAAATATAAACCATATGTTATCTCAAGAAACCTATTCTGTTAGATTTTCATTTAAAATTATTGTTATTTAATAAAGCTCAATAAGACTGTAAAACAGTATAAAATATTCTAATTGGAGGATATGGCGTAGTGGTTAACGAATCCGACTGGGAACCATGAGGTTGTGGGTTCTTTCCCTGGCCTTGCTCAGTGGGTTAAGGATTCGGCATTGCCGTGAGCTGTAGTGTGGGTCGCAGACATGTTGCTGCGGCTCTGGTGTAGGCCAGTGGCTACAAGCTCCGATTCGACCCCTAGCCTGGGAACCTCCATATGCCATGGGAGTGGCTCAAGAAAAGGCAAAAAGACAAAAAGACAAAAAAAAAAAAAAAAAAAAAAAAATTCTAATTGGAAATAGTGTTTTATGGAATTCTTGCCATTGAAAAAAAGTTGAGTAAATCTGTAAAATAAAACCTAGAAAGGGAGTTTTTATAAATAAACGTATAATCTTAATATATTTAGTCTCTATAGGTGTTTGTACATGGATTAATTTGCATAAAGGAATAAAACTAAATCAGGGTCCATAGAAACAAAGCCATTTCACTATCAAGAAACTTCTCTTATTTAAGCTCTCCTCTGTCTTGGGAAGACTCCCACAGAAATGATATTGCACTGAATCTCACCATGTGGAGAAAACTGAAATGGCACTTAACGCTGTCAAAGCTTTGAACTACACTGGCCGTCACAGACATACACATCTTGTTATTGGCTAGGATCCAACCATGTAAGTACAGTTATTAAAATAATTATTTTTCATATGCTTACTCTTAATACAGTAGGAAATTATAGGTTCCAACCGTGATATGCCGAAAAAGGTGTCTCTGTAAGAAAACTCTAGAACAATTTGAATTCAAACATGTTTATGTTGATTACATTCAATTTTAATTACGAGTGATTCTTTTAGCATTTGCTTTGGAAAATGAAGAATCTTTTTGAGAAATATAAAACTGACGTATACAATGAGAAAACAGACAAAACAATGTAAAACAGTGCACACTATTTTAAAGAATGTATGATTAATAACAGTCATTTGTTTCTCAAGCTGTTACTGGAACGGCAAAATAGAGTCTGCTCTCTTATCTCAGAGAAGCAGTTGTCCTGTCATCTTTCCAGCTAACCTCCCACCACTGTACTCGATAACCTTCCTTTCTGACACCCCCACTTAGGCCTAAACACTATTCTTCATTTTTATGTCTACATCTGTTCTGTGGCTATATCTCTATTTCTGACTCTATCTTTATCTAATTTATCACCATGTCTCTCTTTGTCAATGTTGTTTTTGCCTCAAATTACAATTCTATTTTTCTTTTAGCAAGAAATTTCTGGGGTGGGGGAGGGTGATATCCACTTTAAGCACTTACTAACTTATTTCTTTGGGCCTTCGGTATAGCTTCCTACTTTACTTTATCTCCAGAGTAACTAGAGTTCTTTGTACTGGGTTGAATGGTTTCCACCCCCAAATCTCAGGCCCACCCAGTACCTGTGAATACGACCTTATTTGGAAATAGAGTCCTTGCAGATATAATCAAGTGATGGTTGGAATACACTAGATTAGAATCAGGCTTAAATCCAATGACTGATATCCTAATAATCAGAGGGGAATTTGGACATAGAGACACAGACCCTCAAGGGAAAAGGACCATGTGAAGAAGGAGGCAGAAACTGGAGGGATGCAGTGATAAGCCAACAATGCCCAGGACTGCCACTAACCACCTGAATTGGAAGAGACAAGGAAGGATTTTCCCCTAGAATCTTTGGAGGCAGCAGGGCCCTGCTGACACCTTGATTTCAGGCTTTTGTCCTCCAAAACCATGAATATGTTTCGGTTGTGTTAAGCCACCCAGTTTGCAGTAATTTGTTACTAGGAAACTAGTGCATTCTCTTAATTACAAAATCCAGCAGTCTCTAGTCCTCAATTTCCTTGACTCAAGGAAGGCTTACCTGTACCTTTTACAGTAAAATTCCTTCACTGGATCTGAAGAAATCCCACTGACATCTTCATGAGCTCTTTTCCCTCGGTTTTCACCTTACTACGGGCTTGCCTACTATGGGTACCCTCAAACTCTGTCTTTCTTTTCATTTTTTCTCCCACAGAACGGCTCCTACTTTTGTGGTTTCAACTACTGCTTCTATGTAGATAACTTCCAAACCTAAATTTTCAACTCTTCCCTATCTTTTGAGCTTTAAATCTTATATTTTTCAAGATTTGAAAGTCTTGTAATTTTTAAAATATGTATCATTTTTATGGGCATTTTTTATAGTAAGAGTCACACAGCCATTTATATGTGCCAAGCACTTGACATACATCAACTTGCTAATATTCACAATGACCTTATGAAGCCGTTATCATTCCTGTGCCACAATTTAAAGAGGATAAAGCTGTGAGTGGTTAAATAACTTGTCGAAGGTCCCACAGTCAGTAAGTGGTGGAACTGGGATACAAGCCCACACAGTTTCACTCAGTGCAGTGAGTCTTAAGCATTTAGGCAACTCAGGCCCCTTGGAGGATTTAATGAAAACTATGGTCATATTCCACAGAAAAATACACAGATTCCCATAAAATTTTTGTGAGTTCATGCATGTCTTAGAAGGCTATGTGTGGATCCCAAGTTAAGAACACTTGTATTGGAAAGAACTGAATCACTACAAATGTACTAGTAAGAAGGGAAAAAATAACAGGATTCAATAGTCTAATTTGATTTATTAATTTGATTCTCTAGGAAAATATAATTTATGCTAGAGGCAGAAAATTAGTAATTCTTTGTGGTAAAGAAAACGGTGACCAACGTATTCATTCATTCAACACAAACGTAATGAATGACACCCAATCTAGAAGGCAGGGCATAGCATGTAAAAAAATAATTACAATATAATGCAATCGTTATGACAAGAAAAAAAACCTTTGTGGATCCGTGGATAATGACATAGAAGAAAAAGACAGTGGTAAACAAGATTAGGTTAGAAAATCATAATTAGGGGAAAAAAGACAATCTAAGAGATGATTAGAGGTTCTAACCTAAAGAAGTGGAAGAAATAAGAAAGGAGTAGATTCAAGAGTTTCTAAGGAGGGAAGTTCCCTTGTGGCTCAGTGGGCTAAGGATCTGTTGTTGTCACTGCTGTGGGCTCTGGTTACAGTAGTGGCTCAGGTTTGATCCCTGGCCTGGGAACTTCTGCATGCCATGGGCATGGTCAAAAATAAAAAAGGTTCTAGAGAGGAAAAAACTGTCCAAGTTTAGGGACTGATTGATGTATAAGATGAGAGAAAGAGGAATCAAGAGATGGCCTTAACTGAGAGGAAAAAAGGAGAAAGGGGGAGAAAAAAATTTCATCTGAATATGCTTGGTTTAAGACGGGACTAAGGCAACAATGTAGGGATGCCTACCAGTCGGAAAAATAATTGAGTTCAGATAAGAGACTGGGATAAATATTCTGGGGTCAAAAATATATTATGGACCTAGTTGAAGAAGTAAAATGGATGAATTATACAGAACATGAGAAATAAAATGACAAAGGGATCCATAATCAGTCAGAGTCCTCTAGAGAAACTGAATCAGTAGGAGGTGTGTGTGTGTGTGCGTGTGTGTGTTTGTGCATATTAAAGAGATTTATTTCAAGGATGGGCTCATGCGATTGCTGGGGCCTGGCATTCTGACACCTGAAGAGTAGGCAAGTTAGCAATTTTTAGGGCAGGCAGGCCAGCAGGCTGGCAACTCAGAAATTCAGGCAGACATTGATGCTGCAGTCTTGAGCCAGAATTTCTTTTTCTCCAGGAAACCGTTTTTGCTCTTAAGGCCTTCTTACTAATTAGATGAGGCCCAACCACGTTATCTCCTTAAAGTCAACTGATTATAGATGTTAACTACAAAAATACTCAAAATGTACAAAAAAACTCTGACAGTAGCATCTAGATTAGTGTTTGATCAAATAACGGTATATAGCCTAGCCAAGTTTACACATACAACTAACCATCACAGGAGGGAAGACAGCACCAAACAGTCAATGGAAAAACAGGTCTGTAAATACCAACAGGGAGTCAGAGAAGTAGAAGAAAGGAATCACAGAAGCAAAAAAGAAGAGACCATCAAGAAGATGATGAAAAATGCCAAATACTATGCAGGAGTCACATGCCAAAATCTGTTTACAGAACTTGACATTTAATGGTCCACTGTGACCCCGGTAAGACCTGTTCTGGGAGAATTTAGGGAAGGGAGCAAAACTGCAGTGTAGTGAAAAATGAAAGGGAGTTGAGGAAGTAAGCCCTGATTGCAGTACATTAGTAGAAACAATCATTGAACTGCTCCAAAAAACATTTTCCCCTTCCTTGAGCTGGGACCTCCCCACTACGAAATTATTTGGGTCTTCCCCAAGTCTAACCTCACTCCCTGGGGGGCCACCTGGCAACAGGTGCAGTCACGGCTATTTGGATGCCAAGCATTATTGGAAGTTAACTTCGTGTCGCAGATGACAAAGTAGACATTATAATGGAAATTCTGGTACTACTTTTAAGAGATATAAAAGCATCCATAGAAAAATTTTAACTTTTTGTAGAAACATGCAAATGTATTCATTATTAAATATTAACTTAAGAATAAAATTGGTACTCTGAGCTTTTCGGGTAGCAGAAAGGATTCAATCTGTGACACGTCTGCTTTTGTTTCATGGTCATACTTTAAAATGTGGCTGTCTAAAGCTAAGTACACATAATAAAGAAGGCACTTATAAGAAATGGGCCCATAGAATTATTTCATTATTATGGTTAAATGGAACTTAAGTTGTTTCTTTATCAAGGCAAGTCTTAGTTTGTCTCTGATGAAGTCAAGGAGGAGCACTGACTTCTAAATACTGGAATTTCTAAGTTACTGGAATTTCACAATTGTTAGAAATTTGGCATATAATTTTCATATGTATTTGATAAAATAATAACCTTATGTGTGTTTCTTTACTAATAATATAAATACAAATTATTTGGGTCTCCGCAAGAGTAAAAGTACTCTCAGCTGGGCTTCTCCCAGTATTCAGGAGAAAGGCTATTGGATATGTAAGTTAAAACCAAAATTTTATAAAACATAGTTTTTAACACTGCTATTGCAACAGAGGATCTACACTTATATACATGGTTTTACTGTTGATGAAGGCTTTAATTCAGTAAACATTTCTGGCATGCCTGATGTGGTGCAAAATGGGATCGGCGGTGTCTCTGCAGTGGCAAGGACCTAAGATCGATCCCTGGCCCAGCTCAGTGGCATGAGGATCCAGCACTGCTGAAGCTGTGGGTATAGGTCACAACTACAGCTCAGATCTGCTCCCTGGCCTAGGAACTCCATATGCCATGGGGCAGACAAAAAAGAAAAAAAAAAAAAAAAAGAAGTAAATATTTCTGCAGACCCAATATATGCAAATGCTTCAGTAAATGCGCTGTCCCTTATTTGTTTCCCATTTAAAAGTAATAGATACATGACTAAATCAAATAAAATTACTTTTAAAAAAAGGAAGAGAAATGTTTTTGAAGGCAACAGTGAAAACAAACACTATCCAAGAGCACAACCAAGAGGAGGCCAAGTGTCCCTGTAATAAAGAACCTGGGAATTCCCACTGTGGCACTGTGGAAACAAACGCAACTGGTGTCCACGAGGATGTGGGTTCGATCCCGGGCCTTGTTCAGTGGGCAAGGATCCGTTGCCGTGAGCTGCGGTAGTGCTGCCATAAGCTGTGGTGTAGGTCAGCAGCTGTAGCTCTGATTTGCCCTGAAAAGTCACTCTTAACCTCAGGCTCTTGGTTATTATCAGTTCCTCCACGTTAAACAAATGGGTTTAAGTGAAAGCTTTGAATTTCTTTCTATCTACCTATCTATCTATCATCTATTTTTCTGCCAAGAAAAGTTGATCATTTTTTTAACCTTTTCTGTTAAACTTTTAACCTTTTTTAACCTTGTCTTACCCATAGTAAGTCAAAAACTGTATGTCTATTATATGTAAAATACCGTGCTATACATGTTGTAAAGAGGGAAGTGTAGTCAGCAGCATGAAAAAAATAAAATATAATCCCGCCCCTTAAGAAAATTATTAATTTGTTTTGTTCCTTTAGCTTGAATTCAGCCAGGTCTAAAATGTGCTTGGCATTGGAGAGGAAGAGAAAAGTAAGACACCAATCTAGTCCTCTGGCTTTCAAAGATTCACACCTAACTCAAGATCTGTTTATTGATCTGACAGAAATGAATTTAAGCACATTAAAGCTGAAGGACCCATAGACAGGCTGGACAACACAGTACTTAAAATCTTCAGCACCAAATGGAGTCAGGGTTCAAATCTAGACCTAAACACTCTGAATTTTAGCTTCCTCATTTCTAAGATAGGCAATATCACATTATCTCATAAGGCTGTATGAGAAAACAATTAAATGAGAAAACTTATTTCAAAGGTTCTAGTATGGCTCCTAGAATAGGACAGAAGATTTTTTAAAGTTAATGACTATTACTACTAAAGCATCTAGTCTAAATCTCTCATTTACTTGATGAAAATGCTGAAACTCCAAAAGAATGCCTAAGGCAAGTGAGCAGACAAGTTACGTCTAAAGCTAAAGCTAGTGATCAGACATGTTAGGGCTGTAATCCAGAATGATTTAACAGAGGGGACAAAGATTCACTCTGAGAGCTAAGCATTTCCAGAAAGCCTGCTAAGGCTTATTTTGCAATAGTCTAAGCATTCAAAATTTTTAATCAGACAGCACTGCTTTTACTAAAATAATAATAAGCCACCATTGTCCTCACTACCTTTTCAAGGCCTGCGTAAATATCGTTTTGCTTAAATGTCAGCACATACCATAATTCTGTATTTTCACTAGAATATAATTTTTTAAAAGCTACACTTACAGTGAAATCCACCTGTTTCAGTATGCTTACAATGTTTTTTTTGTTTGCTTTGGTTTTTTTGGCCACACCCACGGCATGCAAAATTCCTGGGCCAGGGATCAGACTCACTCCATCACACTGACAACTCCAGATCCTTAACAGCTAGGCCATCAGGGAACTCCAATTGCCTTTGATTTACTTTCTCTTCTTTTCTGTTTTTCTCCTCTGTTACTCTTTACCACAATATAGGAACACAGTCCTTTGCCCTGCCTTTGAAGAATGTACTGCACTAACTTACCTTCCCTCTTCCCCCTGGTTCTTCTGTTTTCAGTACTGATGAATCCCATTGGTAGAGCTGCATCTGATCTACTGATCCATGGGCCAGTCCATGACTTTCATAGTACCCAAGGGCAAAAAGGAGCTACAGAGATTCTGGAGGGACCGGAGTCAGGCAGTGGAAGAGTCATCCGAAGGGGCATCCTAGAAGACAAGATGCTGAGGCCTCACGGGAGTGATCATTCCATTAGACTCTGTTGTTCTCCAGCCTGTGAATCTTAACTATGCTGCTCTTCCATCCCTCTCTTGCTGATCTCTGAAATGCGGGTCCTATGGAAAGAGCTTAAGTTTTGGAATCAGTTCAAATCTGGATTCCACAACTTACTAGCTTTGTATCTTTGATTAAACTACTTAGCCTTCCTAAACCTTAACGTACTTCTCTGTAAGAGACCTCATTCTTCTTTACCAGAATTACGGTAAACAGAAATGTTTTCCTCAGTCCTAGTGAGCTGTTCTAACAAATGGTCAAATCCAAGGAGGGAGTTGTGGGAACCTCTGGTTCACAGCCAAGCCAGACAGAAGTCGTTACGTAGTTTTATAATAAGAAATATACTTATCTGGTCTTTGTCCACTGTTTCTGGCACAGAGCCCCTGAAACCTTGCAATTCCTTATATAAGATCCATAAGGGCATCTTTTGCTGTAATATTTGGCTTTTTGTCATCGAGTCCTGAAATAGCTCCAAAACCATAAATGTGACAGGAGTGTCTTGCTATTCCCAAGTCCCTTTCAATCTCACCTGAATTTATGTTAATGAGGTGACTTTTAGAAATCCCCTGAGGATGGGGGCTGCTTGTCAGGGGAGCTACCCATGATCAGGCAGTTGCAACTTTCAAGCCTACCACTTGTTTTCTGCAGAGGGGCTGAAGGTTGGATCAATCACCAATAACCAATGATTTAAACAACTGTGCCCATTTAATGGGGCCTCCACAAAAACCCAAAAGAAGATGATCTGGACAGCTTCTGGGTTTGTGGACACAAGGTGATGGCAGGGGAATAGTAAGCCAAGAGCATGAAGGGCGGTACCCTTCCCATACACCCTGCCCCAGGCATCTCTTCAATCTGGCTGTTTCTCTTATAATAAACCAACCATCTTGTAAGCTCTATGAGCTACTCTAGCAAATTAATCAAACCCAAAGAGAAGGTGGTGAGTGCCTCCAGTCTATAGCCACTTGGACAGCAGCATAGGTAACAACCTGGACTTGTGACCAGCATCTTAAGGGGGGGCAGTCTTGTGGAACTGAGCCCTTAACTGAGCCTTTACCTTATGTCCAGGTAGATAATGTTAGAATTGAGTTAAATTTGTGGGATACCCAGTCGGTATCTGCTGAGAAGTGAAGAACTGCATGGTGTTGGAAAAAACACACACTGTACCTGGGGACCTACTACTTGTGACTGGTGTCTAAAGTTGGGGGCAGCATCACAAGCCTGAGCCCTTATCTTGTGGAGTCTTTGCCAACTATCCAATTAGTTTCAGAATTGAATTGACTTACAAAACACTCTGCTGGCTTTGGAGGATTGTCTGCTGTGGGAAAACCCCCTCAGAGAAAGTGTCAGAAGAACTGAGGTAGTATCGTAAGAGTAAAGTAGAAACAGGGAGTTTTACCTCTTAGTAAGATTTAATTTTTTATTCATATATATATATTTTTTAATATCTTCCCTCAATCTGTAGGTTGACTTTTTTTTTTTTTTTTTTTTTTTTTTTTTGTCTTTTGTCTTTTTGCCTTTTCTAGGGTCGCTCCTGTGGCATATGGAGGTTCCCAGGCTAGGGGTCCAGTCGGAGCTGTAGCTGCCAGCCTACACCAGAGCCACAGCAACTCGGGACCCGAGCCAAGTCTGGGACCTACACCACAGCTCACAGCAACGCCAGATCCTTAACCCACTGAGCAAGGCCAGGGATTGAACCCGCAACCTCATGGTTCCTAGTCGGATTCATTAACCACTGAGCCACGACTTTTTATTTTCTTAACAATATCTTTGGATGAGCAGAAAATTGTAATTTTGAAGTTTTGATTTATCAATTGCTTTTAGGTTGGGTTTATATAATTTTTTTAAAAAAGCATTGCAATTGTAGATAGCAGTGATTATTTCTGAAGTAAATCAGCCATCAGACATTTTTATCCAACAAACTTTTATTAAATATATCCCATAGGTACATTCCAGTTGGCGCGATACAAAGAAAATACATAATTCCTGCTGTCAGGGAGTTTACAATTTAGGAAAGACCCAGACAAACCATTATAGTAGAGTTTATCAGGTTATAAAAGAAACAGGAAACACAGCAATGCCAAATGAGTAGGTGAAGAAGAAAAGCAGAGGCTCTGAAGGAGTGATACCAGGACTGAAGTATGAGAGCTGGGCAGGGAATGGCCGGGAGGAAGGTAGGAAAGGGAGACAGGACAGCATGGAAGGCGGAGAGTGGAGTGCTCGCCGGGACCTGATGCAAAGGTGAAATGCACATGGGTGAGGTAAGAGTTGCAGCTAGGGAGAAACACAGGCCAGAACATAAAATGCCTTACATACATTGTGCTAAGAAGTTTGGATTTTATCTTGACTGTATTGGGGAAGCACTGAAGGATTTCAAGCAGGGGAATAAAATAATAACAGATGTTTCAGGGAAAAAAATTGGAGCAATGTTATAAATAGATTAAATAGATGAGATTGGAATCAGTGATAAGAAGTGATAAGGTGATTCTAAACGAAAATGTTTAAGGGCTTGGAATTAGGATAGAAAGATGGAATTAGAATCAAGAGACACTCAGGAGGTAAAACTAGATTGGATTCCATTGATTTGAGGGGGTAAGCACTTAGGGAGGCATCAGAGTTTGGTCTGGATTGTGCTTCTCTCCATTAAAGGGAATTCAGGAAGAAAAGCATCTATGGTGGGAAGAGTGGAGCTCAGTTTTGCATACACTGAGATGATGAGAAACAACTAAGCATAGCAGACACATGGTTGAATATATGAGATGGCAGGTCAGTAAAGTTACTGCAAGTCTAAACACAGACATGAAGGTCATACTTTAACAATGATTCTGGAGTCAGGGGGATGAATAAGATCAGCCAACTGGAGTTGGAGAACAAGGAAAGAATAAGACCAAGAATCCCCAAAACACCACCATTTGAGGAGTAGAGGGAATTGGAACATAGAATTTTAAGAGAAAATGGTGTTACAAACCAAGGAAGGATCAACAGAGTTGCAGAGAGCTAGCAGCAGAATGTATGCAGGTCCTTAGAGACCATGGTTTCACTTTAGCAGGGATGGAAGTCAGTGAAAATGGATTATGAAAATAGCAGAGATGTGGGATTTGAAATGACCTCTGACTGTCTTTTCAAAATGATGGTGTGCAAAAGGAAGGGAAAGTATTGGGAAATCGCTGGATGGGGCAACAATGAAAGGACAGTTGTTCTGATTACTTTTAAGATGGATACACTCTAATATGCTGAAGGGAAAAAGCCAGCAGTGAGGGAGTAGCTGAAATGATGGACGAGGATAATGGATGAAGCAAGGGCTCTATAAATGGGGGAGAAGAGATCAAAGGAGACTAAGGGAAGGGAGTAGAGGGGTACATGTTCAACAAACAATATGAGAGATACTGTACTCTGAGCGGGAAAAAAATAATGGTAGGAAAGGCAATACAAAGAGAAAACTTAAGTTACAAGTCAAACTACTTACAAGGAAGTACGCCTGGTAATCTGAAAAATGATGCAAAACAAGCCATAATTTATGTACATTCTCTACAGAGGAATGATATATATAATATCAGGCCCAGATAAGTATTATTTCCATGCCTTGTTTCCTTTTCCTGATGAAGCCAGGAATTAACTACTGTAATACATAAGTATTACATACATAATACATAATACATAAGTAGAGATTCTGTTTCTGCTGAGTATGCAGAGGGCACGGATATACTGCAGGGGTGTATTTACATTTTAAACTAGTACTCGCTATTCATTTTTCTCTGAAAAGTTTCATAAAAATAGTCCACAAAAACTGACTGAATTCAAATTTTCAATAGAACTTTGGCAGTTTTCATGGAAAAAACAACAACAAAACACTTTGAAATGATAGTGTTACATAGGTGGCTAGAATCATCACAAGGTGAGTGACTCATTTCTGCCTACCGATGCCACAGGGCACCTGATTCAAGTTCATGTCCAGAAAATAGGCTTCAGTAAGGGAACTTATAAAAATGGGGCTCACAGGAATCCCATTAACTCGAATGCTATGTGCAAGACAGATATTTCCTTATGTCTTCCCAGAATCTAGGTAATAATACCCACTTACCTGTATGGATTGTATGGTCATCGAGTAACTTTCAAGTTGGTATCTGAAAGAAGAGATGTCCTATTTAGGAATAGGTACCCCCTACTTCTCCCCAAACACTAATAAAGTTGACAAAATGACACGCAACATTTTGTATACCAGAAACAGGTAAATGTAGTTAGTATGAGTCCACTGTTAAGAAACTGGTATTCTGGGTAACCTGGAAAATCCAGTTAACATGTTTGCCAGGCTGAAGTTCATCCGCAACAAACTGGGGACAACACCCCACCAATATAGCCCCCTTAATCTGTGACATAAATAAACTGGTTATCTGGTGACCAGTCAAGTGTCCAGAAAGGGTTTCCTTGTGTTACCTAGATATTATAAAAAGAAGAGAATTAGACCAAGCTATTAGAGAATCCAGTTCAATTAATCTCTTTCTCCTCTGTTCTCCCACCATATACTGCCTCTACCTTTATTAGAGCGTGTATCACTGTCTATTATCATTTTATCCCTATGGAACAGAGCTATTTATCTTGGTATTCCCACCTGAATGTAATCTCTAGAGGGTACAGACAGTAACTTACGCTTCTCTTTTTCCCTAAGAATACAGACATTCAATAAGTATTTGCTGCATTGAACCAGGAACAATTAAGATCAATTAGGTAATACAGAGCTTCACATTAGTTGTGAAAGTATTAAGCTAAATCTCTGCAAGTGTGGACACCCAAGAACTTGTAAGAATCTGTCAAAAATGTGATTCAACAGAAATAGGTATGTCTAGCTCTCAGGGGCTTTTGGGGAGAAAGATGTAAAATATTCCAAGTAATTTGGAGAAGTTAGTAATAACCTCAGCTCTCTATGTCTGTTTATTCCTGTGTCCAGCTGGTTACAAAAGGGGAACAAAATATCCCACAGCTCATTCCCTACTTTAGTTGAGTTTAATCAAAACTGCATTGCATGTTTACAATAACTAAGTTATGACAGCCCTGGAAAGAAAAACTAGATGAGAGCTTTTTAAGGATCCATTTCTTTGTGGTTTTAAACATTAAAGAGAATGCAGAGTGCTATTAACTTAGGTCTGAATTTATTTTATTTTCCTGACATTTGACATAAACTTCTTCTTTTTATTTATTTATTTTTTAGTTTCATTTTTTTTGTCTTTTTGCCTTTTCTAGGGCCGCTCCCACGGCATATGGAGGTTCCCAGGCTAAAGGTCAAGTCGGAGCTGTAGCCACCGGCCTAGCCAGAGCCACGGCAACTCGGAATCCAAGCCGCATCTGCAACCTACACCACAGCTCACGGCAACACCAGATCCTTAACCCACTGAGCAAGGCCAGGGATCAAACCTGCAACCTCATGGTTCCTAGTCAGATTCGCTAACCACTGAGCGATGACGGGAACTCCAACTTCTTCTTTTTAATGACCACACCTATGGCATATGAAAGTTTCCTGGGTCAGGGGTTGAATCTGAGCCGCAACGGCAGCAACACTGGATCCTTTAACCCACTGTGCGGAGCTGGGGAGCGAACCGTCACCTCTGCAGCGACCCAAGCTGCTGCAGTTGGATCCTTAATCCACTGCGCCACAACAGGAACCCTTGACATAAACTCCTAAAAGCAAGAAACAGGTTCCAGTTTGGATCAACATCAGGTTTTTAATCAATCTCTGTCTTCTCCTCCTCCTTTAATGATGATCATGGTAATCCATGTGGATTTATATAATCAATGCATCTCAACTTATTTTGCCATTGAGGACACTCAAGACTGATTTTTACTTCATGCACAAGTCACTACAATAGTTTACCAAATCACCTCCCTGTTTCTAGCCTCTCCCCTCTCAGTTCCGCTAAGCATATTTACTTAACTGCTCTTGTTAAGCAGCCTTTCATTCTACAAACATTTATCCAGCATCAATTATGAACAAAGCACTGATATGGGTGTTACAGAGGAGATAAAGACAAATAAAACAGTGCCCTTGCCCTTCAAATCTGCAGTCTAACTAAAGAAATAACAAGCAACAGTAGTAAACATTAAAGGATAAGATTCCTACAGAATAAAGTAGAGAAGGAGTATTCCAAGTGGATGTGACAACACTGAGCAATGAGTGGCTGTGAAAGCTGGGCAAGTTAACTGGAAGCAATACAGCAGATGAGACCACATAATTAAAGAGGACTATAAACAGTGGGCAGGAACCTCAGCACATGCTGTCCAATGGAGACCACTCTTTAAAAGTGCTGTTCCAGTACATAATGATATGGCACTTTAAAAGAAAAACAAACAAACAAAAAATCAAGTAACACAAGATCCAGGGTACCTGTCCAAGAAGTGGTACAGCAGGTGGACAATAGTGTAAGAAATAGAGAACTGGTCAATGGACCACTACGTGCAGCTGGGCAGGTCATATGTAGTCCACAGGAATGGTATTTGCTAAAGCTGTTCGGTGCACACCTGTTCAAAAGTACTCAGTGGCCCTGACAGTTTCAGACAGGTAAGTACTTAACTCTGTGTGTGTGTGTGTGTGTGTGTGTGTGTGTGTGTGTGTGTGTGTGTGTGTGTGTGTGTGTGTATGCGTGTGTGCAGGTGGGAGGGGTGTCTAGTTCTGCAAAAAAGGAGCTCATTTACAGGGAGGTGGGTCTAAGGGCAGGACATGGGTCCCAGGGCAAGAAAGCAAGTCTCTCAGAAGACTGAAATCAGTTGTATAATCCAATCTCTTGAAATAACAAGGCAGAAATACAGGTCCTGATGAACCGGGTATAAGCAAGGAATTCTACTACTGAATTCTAAATACACAGAGTCCACAAAGTAGCCCAGGTAACAGGAAAGTGAAAAAATGATGCAAATATCAAGATTAGTATGACTCTGAGTGTAATTTCTATGTAAGAATGCTTGCAACTTCGCTGAGAAAAGATTGGCCCCAGTCTCATACCATCATGCCCCAGACACCCCCAACTTACTGATGGAGTTTAACTGGCCAGAGAACAAAACTATTAGGAAGTCAAACATGCAATGCATCATAATTCAAGGAAAAATTGTTTGTCTTTATTTTTAAGATATTAATACCACTTTAGCCTCCTTTCATTACAAACAACACTTCAGTTACACTATAAAGTTTTAAAACTTTGAGCTTTAGCCTAGAAATGCATGTTTTCTGAGTACAAACATACAATGGCAAATGTATGTTTTTTGGCAGGGGAGGGGGAAGGGAGAGAAGGACCCTGAAGGGCAGGGACTTGGACACAGAGAAATTGTGCAAAGCAGCTGCCCAGAGAAAATCTTTGGTAACAACACAGCTAATGTTAGTTGTGCCCTACACAGCAGGCCTTCCAATATACACTGTACTTACATTATCACATTTAACCCTCAGGAAACACCTAAAGGTAGTAGTATTTCTAAGAAATGAATGGTGACTACGTACCAAACACTGTTCAGAGCAATTTATACGTGGTTGCACTTCATTTCATACAAAAGGCAGTCCTATGAGATAAGTACCTTTATTATCTGCATTTTACACATAATATATCTGAAGACTCCGTACCTTCCCTAAAGCCACCGTGCTGGTAAGAAGAGCCAGAAGTCAAGTTCTGCAGTCATGACTTCAAAGCCCAGGCTCTTCATCACAGCTTTTAACTGCTTCTGAATTGGTATTCATAGAGTAAACAATATCTTTGATGCTACTGTTAGAATTTCATCGAGTGTGTATTATTTAATGAATGTCCAAAGAGGAGCGATAACCAGAAGCAAAGATAAGATTAAAATAGATTCTATTTGAGTCTGGACCTCAACAAGCCATTATTTTCAGAAAATTTAATGAGCCCTGATAATGAAGTGTTGGAAAATTGCTGAAAAGAAACAATGCCATTCAGTTACAATAGAAAACTTTACTGTTAAACAAGCAAAAAAACCAAATAAACAAAATAAAGTAAAACGTAAGGAAATAAGGTTAGGGTGAATCATATCCTATGCCCGGGATTTAGAAAATGCAAACCAAATCCACTACAAGAAAATAAAGTTTGTGGAAACTCTGCAATTTGATATAGACAGGGGTTTAATTTTGGTTTTAAAAGTTTCTAGATTTATCGTAGAAAAAAACAAACAAACAAAAAGTCTCCAAGTATTCTAAGTGACCATAATACTAAGTCTGAACAACTCAAGGTCTGTGCAGTATATTAGTAGACACATTTAACAACTTCTGTGATTTTTTTTAATTACTTTTTTTTTTTTTTTTTTTTGGCCTTTTTAGGGCCGCACCTGCGGCATATGGAGGTTTCCAGGTTAGGGGTCAAATAGGAGCTGTAGCTGCTGGCCTACACCACAGCTCACAGCATCTCTGTAACCCACTGAGCAAGGCCAGGGATCAAACCTGCGTCCTCATGGATGCTAGTCAGATTTGTTTCCGCTGAGCCTATTCTGGTTATGCGAATTTCCAGGCTTCAGGAATTACTGGATTACTCACTGGGTCATATTAAAATGTGTTAAAGGAGGGTAAGAAAACAGGAGGATGACGGCAAAGGCATTTACTGGAGTTTAGAACCATGAAAACAAAGCAAAGCCCACAATGCAAAGGGCCCAGGTTGATTCCTGGTCTAGTCTTCTATATTCCAACCCACTTCAGGAGAAGTAAGTTTCTGAATTCTACAGTGTGTTTTAGCTAAAAGAATCCATTTCACTATGATAGCAAAACAAGTCCAAATTCACACAGATGCTCAAATAAATGAGCATCCTGACGACAGGGATTCTCTCTGGCATATCAATATTCTTTAGGCACAATAGTCGCATTTATTCCCATTGAAAGAAAGCATCTAAATTTGTAAATGGGTTTACTTATAAGTACCAATTCAGCATTTAAATAACACTGTGATGTTGTTAAAATGTTTTTGCTTTAAAAAAGTAAATTTAGGAGTTCCCATTGTGGAGCAGTGGAAAAGAATCCGACTAGGAACCATGAGGTTGCGGGTTCGATCTCTGACCTTGCTCAGTGGGTTAAGGATCCAGGGACGCCGTGAGCTGTGGTGTAGGTCGCAGACATGGCTCGGATCTGGCATTGCTGTGACTGTGGCATAGGCTGGCAGCTGCAGCTTCTATTAGACCCTTAGCCTGGGAACCTCCATATGCTGTGGGTGCAGCCCTAAAAAGAGAAAAGACAAAAAAAAAAAAAAAATAGTAAATTTACCATACACAAATTTACACAATGTCATGTGACAACCATATCTCAGGAGAGCTGAGGAAATGTTGGTATAAGTAAAGCAAAGAGATTAGAAAAATGATAGTGTTTGCTATTGTTAAAACTAAAAAATAAATTTGCTTAGAAGTGTTTTCAGCTAATACTGACTTTAAAACACGTTCAATCCAAGGTCAGTTCCAAACTGAATCTTCAAGGGTAGGCAGGTAGGTGGGAGTTAGCCAGGTGAGGGAGAGAGGAAGTGGGAGTCCCAGGGGAAAAGAAGAGAAGAAGCTGTTCCAGGCATGTTCAGTATAAGCAAAGAATATCAAAGAGAAACAATACAGTGTGTATGGAGAACGTAGCAAGTCTGGGATCACCAGAGACGAATGCTCAACCTGAGAGATGAGGCTGGGAAATTTATTACTTAAAAGCTGAAACTGAACTACATAAGCTATAAAGGGAATCTATTTTCATCTGTAAAAGAAAGTTCCTCTCTTCTCTTTCAATATGACATTTTCTATTTTTTCATGAGCAAATTATTTTTACCTATTTCAATATTTTAAATCAGCTTTTTACTGAAAGATAGTTTATATACAGTAAAACTCATCAATTTTCAATATACAATTCAGGGAGTTTTGACAAATACATAACCCCCACTACAATCAAGACATAGATGATTTTCATCACTTCCAAAAGTCCCCTCAGCCACTTGCAGTCAGTCCTTTCTCTCATCCTTGGCCCCTGGCCAGCATTGATCTACCTGCCACTAACTTTCCGCCTTTCATAGAATTTTATATAAATGGATCATATGATAAACAAATAAACAACAAACAAAACCCTATTTTCATCCAATGCAAAATTGATATTGTTTATTAATATTAACTAAAACTAAAAAAATGACTCAAGAAAAAATAGATTGCATGAGGTGATACACAATTATAAAGGAACTGCATACTAAACCACGATGAGTTGCCAATACACACCCACTAAAATTCAAAGGCCTCACAATACGAAGTATTGGCAAGGATGGGGAGGGGCATGAACTCTCATCCAGTGCTGATGAGAATGTAAATTGTATAAACACTCTGGAGAACTCTTTGGTATCATCTACTAAAGTAAAACCACATGCATCCTATAACCGAGCAATTCCAATTCCTGGGTATATATGAACAGAAATGAGTGCTTATATCCAAAAAAAGACAGAGGCAACTATGTTCATAGCAGATTTATTCATATTGACCCCAACTGAAAAAAACCCCTTAAATGTGTGATACAATCATACAACAAAGTATCATTTAGCAAGCAAGGACAAAAAGAATTACTGTTACACAAAACAACATGGATGACTCTCATAGAAAATTGAACCAAAGAAGCCATACATAAAGGAATACACACATTATGAGTTCATTTTTACAACAGACAAACTAAAATATGGTACTAAAGGTCAGATAATGGTTACCTTGGGTTGAGGGGGCGGTTAGCTGAGTGGGGACAAAAAGGAAGCCTCCTGGGATGCTGAAAATGCTCCATATCTTGATATGGGTGATGGGTATATGGTTGTTCATGTATGTGAAAATTCATCAATTTGTATATAAACATACAAATTTTGATTTTGAGAACTTTACCGTATGGAGGCTAAACCCAATCTGCCAGGCACTCTTTTACTCAGCTTCCTTTCTGCTGAGCTTATGTTGTTTTATGCAGCAGTAGTTCATTCTTTTAATTGCTGTATAATACAGTATAGTATGAATGTACCACAATTGTCTTTTTAATTGTTATTGGGTATCTAAAATGTTTTAAATTAAGTTTTTAGATCTCAAGTGATTACTTTTTCTGCTCATCAGTAGATTTTGTTTACTAGAATCCTAAGAAACAAAGTCCATCTGTATTGTAGCCATCTTCTACTTGCAGTATTAACATATTGCTTGGCAACATTTATTTGGTGCCAATCAAGTCTACAGTGCTAAACTCAACAACAGAATGACAGAAACAAAGTCAGTTTTTCTCAGAAAGAGTACCTCAGAGTATAGTAATAATGTTTGCTTAGGACAATCTTGTGAATCAATAAAGTAGTCTATCTAGAGGACTGGTCTATGATGAACTGTACAATGATTTCGCAGAACTTTTGTGAGTGAGAAAAAAAACAATGAGAATCACTCTAGGTGAGAGATCAGGCTGATTATCACATTACAAACAGATGGACACTAGAGAGCTATAAAATTAATTTCAAATTCCATATGTGCCATGTTGATTGAGTTTTTACTAATTGTCTGACATGATGCTAAGCCTTTTATAGGTATTCTTTCATTTACCCTCACAATGATCTGATGAGGGACAGTATTTTTTTTGGGGGGGGGGCGCTGCCCCATAGCATATGGAGTTCCCAGGCTAGGAATCAGATCCAAGCTGCAGCTGCAACCCAAGCCACAGCTGAGGCAATGCCAGACCAACCTACTGTGCCTGGCTGGGGATCAAACCTGCCGATCCCACTGTGCCACAGTGGGAACTCAAGGGATGGCTTTATTATCTCTATTTCACACGAGACAACTGAGGTTTAGAAAGAGAATGCAGGAGTTCCCGTCGTGGCGCAGTGGTTAACGAATCCGACTAGGAACCATGAGGTTGCAGGTTCGGTCCCTGCCCTTGCTCAGTGGGTTAACGATCCGGCGTTGCCGGGAGCTGTGGTGTAGGTTGCAGACCCGGCTCGGATCCTGCATTGCTGTGGCTCTGGCGTAGGCCGGTGGCTGCAGCTCCGATTCGACCTCTAGCCTGGGAACCTCCATATGCCGCGGGAGCGGCCCAAGAAATAGCAACAACAACAACAACAAAAAAAAAAAAAAAGAAAGAAAGAGAATGCACAACTGAAACTGCATCAAGCCCCTGTGTCCCTGTCTTTGGAAGTAAAAGGCTTTTATTGTAGTTTCCCAGGCCTCTTTTTAAGTCTCAAAAAGCTGGCTCAAGAGTTAATGATTAGGAAATGCGAAGATGTTGAAACAAACAACAGTTGTTGGGGTAGGAAAGTGGTAACAATTCAGACTGTAAATCCACCACAGGGCAGAATCAAGGAACTCCCAGTCTCCTGACATATATAAAGGCCTGACACATAGTCCTAAGCTATGTTTTTATGGGAAGCAAACCCCCACCAGATGAATATGCTGACCACAAGCACACAGACCCTAGACTGAAGGAAATCAGAAGGTTGATGACGCTTGAAACTTCTCTTGGATGCCAACCAGTTAAGAACTGGGCCAGAACTGATCACCCTGCAGCTCCCTCCCCTACACTGCCTTCAAAACCGCTTCCCTGAAAGCCATCAGGGAGGCTGGGTGTTTTGAGTGTGAGCTCCCTCTTCTCCTTGCTTGGCCTCCTGCAGTAAACGCTGTATTTTCTTCCACTACAACACAGTGTCAGCAGATTGGCTTTACTGTGAGGGGATGAGCAGATCCAAGTTTGATTTGGTAACACAGTAAACAGAAACACCTAAACTTAAACCAAGATCTGAATAACACCAAAATCTGAGGTTTTTCTTTTCTTTCTTTTTTTTTTTTTTTTTTGGCCTGTGCCCACAGCATGTGGAAGTTTCCAGGCCAGGGGGTCAAACTTGAGCCACAGCAATGATAATGCTGAGTCCTTAACCACTAGGCAACCAGGGAACTCCCCCAAATCTGAGTGTTTAACCATTATGCAAACTTCTCTTTATATAGGTCTTTCCTTATAAGTAACTTAGAACACATGACCATATGTAGATATGTACTCATTCACTCAATATGCATCTATTGAACATATTTGCCAACACCGTTCTGTTTGTTTCACATTAGTAAATTGAACAGAATAGCAAAATTCCTGCCCTTGTGGTGCTTATATTCTAGGAAGACATGAACAATAAAGATAATATGTGAGTAAATTATACAGATCTGTTAGAAGGTCAACATGTGCTATGGGGGGAAAGAGCAAATGAAGTGATTGGAAGGGCCAGCTTTACATAGGGTAGCCTCGCTGAGGAAATAAATTTTGGGCAAAGACTTCAAGAAAGTGGAGCCAGAGCCACACAGATATCTGCGGGGTGTTGACAGTGGGGAGAATAGTAGGAAGTGAGGTCAGAGAAATAGATGAGTAGTTTAGGGAGGGTGTGTGTGGGGATTGATAGACCACGTCTAAAACTTTAACTTTTGAGTAAAAGAGAAACCACCCTCCTTCTACCAAATTTCAGCTAATTGAGATGTTTCCCTCAATAAGTCTTTAAAATTGTATTATACTTGATTTACAACGTTCTATCAATTTCTGCTGTACAACAAAGCAACCCAGTTTCTCTCTCTCTCTCTCTCACACACACACACACACACACACACACACACACACACATACACACACACACACACACACACACGTATATATACACTCTTTTTCTCTTATTATCCTCCATCATGTTCCATCACAAGTGATTGGATATAGTTCCCTGTGCTATACAGCAGGATTTCATTGCTTATCCATTCTACACGTAATATTTTGCATCTACTAATCCCAAACTCTCAGTCCATCCCACTCCCTCGCCTTCCCCCTTGGCAACCACAAGTCTGTTCTCCATGTCTGAGAGTCTGTTTCTGTTCTAGAGATAGATTCATCTGTGCCATATTTTAGACTCCATATGTAAGTGATAGCATATGGTATTTGTCTTTCTTTTCTGACTTACTTCACTTACTATGAGAATCTCTAGTTCCAACCATGTTGCTGCAAATGGCATTATTTTGTCCTTTATGGATGAATGGTATTCCGTTGTGCATAGGTACCACATCTTCTGAATCCATTCATCTGCTGATGGACATTTAGATTGTTTTCCATGTCTTGGCTATTGTGAATAGTGCTGCAATGAAAACAGGGGTGCACACATCTTTTTGAATGAAAGTTTTGCCCAGGAGTGGGACTGCTAGATCCTATGGTAGTTCCATATTTAGTTTTCTGAGGAAACTCCAAATTGTTTTCCATAGTGGTTGTACCAATTTACATTCCCACCAGCAGCATAGGAGGTTCCCCTTTCTTCACTAAATAAATCTTAAAAGGGCAAGATGTAGTGTTTTAAGCGTAGAAAAAAGAAACTATGTATCCCTGATTCCACATTTTAGCAATAAATTTTGGAGGAAGGAATTGTCAAGTATAAAAATTGGGTTAGAAACAAAGAAGAAAGTTTACACACACAAGAAATATCTTGTGAGCTACTTTACACAAAAACATTGGGCTGTAGGCGACCTTCTTATAATCAGTTCTCACGCTGCTCTTTCAATCTATTAAGGTAGGGTTAAAGACAACAGTAAAAATAATTCCATGTTTTTTCATGGAAAATAGCTATGGATATGAAAGCTTTTTTAAATAATTATGCATTATACATGATCACATAATGCAAATGTATAGATGAATAAATAAGATCACTGACTAAAGAAACAATGACTTTTTTCCCTCAAGTAAGCCAATACACAATAAAGTAACTCAAAATGTTTTCTTAGTAAATATAACTCCTCCTAAAGCAATGCTCTTTAATTATAACATATTTGTGAAATGTTAGAAAACAATGACAATCAATTCAGAGTCTCTGACCTCTATGAATATTTATCATATTTTCCTCTAACAAAGTGGCAATCTCTGGGAATATGTAGCTTAAGAGTCCAGCTTCACAATGAAATAATATTTGCTATTTGCAATAAGATCAGATGGAGTTTACCCAGCCAGTAGTCCTGATGTCTTCTTTTCAATAGACACACAACAAACTCAAGTAGGAAAACTGGAGGATGATTTCTTTCAGATGTAAGGTAATTACAATTTGCTCATAATGTAATTCAGTGACTCAACTATGCTATCATCACCTTAACACAGAGCTACTATATGATGTGTTTATGACAATGGATGGAAAAGCCATCAATATTAACTTCTCGTGATTATCTGCATCTCTTTTTCACATTTTATGACTACCACTTAAGGGCTCAAATTAGATATAAGAAAGAATTTCTAATAGCCAGGGTACTAAAAATAAGAACAAAGGTAATAGAAACATCTTAAAGATCTTTTAGGAAAAGCATGAACATTCACCCTTAGGGATGATTTGATATTATTCTACATGAAAGAAGAAATAGCAGAAAACTATGCAGGCCTCATCTACCCTTGTTCTTTTCTTCTTCTATTTTCTCTCTACAATCATAGTTCTCTATAACCACCACTCTCTCTTGTACTAAGTATAAAATTTCAAATTTGCTACGTTATTAGAAATAAACACGTATTCTACTTGCTCTCATTATTATCAAAATAATGTTACACTGTTGATTGAAAATTAATCTGAAACTGTCTTAAAGCAAAATTCTCAAGGCCCTGTCTAAATTAGGTGAAGAAATGATATTTAATTAGCTATATGCTTAGGTATGTATGCTGTGTTAATCTGTTACCTAAACAAGGGGGTTATCTTTTACGTAAAATGAAATCATGTGTTATTTATGCTTACAACTCCCTTGGAAATGCAACAATAGTAACAACATGGATTAACGGCTGGGTGGATGGATATGTTATTGAGTAAATACAGCAAAAATATTAAAACTGTAAAACCTAGGAGGTGGCTATATGGACATTTATTGTAAAATTGTTTCAACTTTTCTATATTGTTTGAAATTTTTAATGATAGATTGTTGGGGAAAATGCAATCATATTTGAAACATTTTAAATGGCAAGGGAGAAACCAAATCACACAGAATAACTCTGCAGAAAAAGATGAGTCTTCGAGTTACATCTGTTCATCTGTTGAGTTGGAGAGGAAAAAAGATTGCACCTTTACATTATCTACCTCCAGAAAAGTCCTCCAAATTCATCCTCCTACTGCGAAATAAAGGCAAACAGAAAAGTTTAAGAATTCTATAATGAAAGTAAGCTCCTTTGACTAAATTTTGGAAAGTCAAACATGAAATTACTTCTGTATCTAAAAATACAATTCTTTTCTACTCAGAATAACTTCTATTTCAATATAGATTTCCTCAAAGGAGATAAAGCCTTCTTTTGGATTACTAATTATTCTTATTGGAAATGTCCTTTCCCTGTGAAAATCTAAAAACAAAAACATGTTAAAAAAAAAAAAATGACCAGTACAGGGAGTTCCCGTCGTGGGGCAGCAGAAATGAATCCGACTAGTATCTGTGAGGATGCAGGTTCGATCCCTGGCCTTGCTCAGTAGGTTAAGGGTCTGGTGTTGCCATGAGCTGTGGTGTAGGTTGCAGATGCGGCTCAGATCCCCAACTGTTGTGGCTGTGGTATAGACAGGCAGCTGTAGCTACAATTCAACCCCTAGCCTGGGAACTTTCATATGCTGCAAATGCAGCACTAAAAAGCAATTAAAAAAAAAAAAAAAAAAACAGTACGTTGGAAAATTCACCTGCTAAATAGTATGCATGGAAGTATATGTGATGTGTGTCATAAGGCTTTCAACATAAATGACTTTCTAAAGTGTGCTAAGCAAGGCATGTTTATGTTTGATAATCCTGTCAACGATTTTTCGGTAATCATCCAGAGCATACCACTCCCTGCATTTCATAAAGACAGAAAAAGACATCATAAGAAATCACCTAGCTATTAATGGGTAAATAATGGTCTAGTTAACATTTATTGAATACCTGCTATGTGCTGAAAACTGTGCTAAGCCTTAAGGATGAGAATATGAGTAAAATACAGTTCCTAATTCCATTAAATTGATGGTTTTGTAAAGAGAACATACGTAAAAGAATTACAAAATACTTAAATTGATGATAAGTCCATGTATGAAGTGTTACTGTAATGAAAAGAAGATACCTAACCTAGCCTGGGGATCTCTAGGGCTGCTTCCTGAGTTTAGTCTTCAAGAATGATAGCAGTAATTTAGGCAGGAGAGAATGGGAGCGGGTATTCCATGTTGAAGTGGCTGCCTGACTAAAGGCAGCGAGGCACAGAGCAGCATGCGTGGGCGCAGGGGTGAACTGCTAGAGGAAAAGCTCATGGGATGTATTGGAGACAGTTGTCACATCATGGGTGATTTTGTGGGATATGTTAAAGGAGCCTGGACCTTCTCTTGGCCTCAAAAGGATTTAGAAGGGGAATGACATTTTCAGATTGTTTCTGAGCTAGATCTCCCTGGCTCCTGAAAGAGGGATGTATGTGAGGGAGACATGCTGACAAGCTGCAGGAGTGACATAACAGGACCTGAACCAAGACCGTGATGGCAGGTGTGGTTTCTACCAAGAAAAAAACAGCATGATTGTCAAATTAAAATGTGAGGTGACTTCCAGGTATCTGGCCTGGATAAGCGCCTAGAGATGACAGTGTCTTCCAATCAAAGCAGATAACAGAGGAAAAAGCCAAGTTGAAAGGTTAAAAGATGGATTCAGCTTTGGATGTGTTAGATTTGACATGCCTCCAGGTTATCCAGATGCTTTCCAGCAGAAAGTTAAATACAGGATGTTGAGGAGGGGTCTGAATGGGAGGTTGAAATTTGAGTCTGCAAACTATTAAAGGTAACTGAAATCATGAAAGTGAATAGTCAAAGCTTTGTTTTTGTTTCTGACTTTAGCCATTCTAATAGGTGTGTAGTAGTTATCTCATTGTGGTTTTGATTTTGATTTCTCTAATGTCTAATGATGTTTGGCATCTTTTCAAATGCTTATTTTTCTATTCATGTATCTTCTTTAGGGATGTGCTCAATTTTTTTTCACATTTAAAAAATTGGGTGTTTTCTTGTTATTGTGTTTTGAGAGTACTTTATATAGTCTCGATGTAAGTGCTTTATCACACATATGCTTTGCAAATATTTTCTCCCAGTGTATGGCTTCAGTGTTTTTTTGAAGACCATAGCTTTTATCTTGTTGGGGTACAATCTTATCATTTTTTTTTCTTGCATCATGCTTTTGTATTGCACTTCAGAAATATTTGGAAGTAGGTCACCAATATTTTCCCCTGTTTTCTTCTGGAAGTTTTATGTTTTCCACTTACATCTATGAGACATTTTGAGTTTAATTATGTACATTGTGTGAGGAATGGGTCAATATAATGATATTGGATAGAACGGATCATTAAGAGTGTACGGAACAGGAGTTCCCCTCCTGGCCCAGCAGAAACAAATACGACTAGGAACCATGAGGTCGCAGGTTTGATCCCTGGCCTCGCTCAGTGGGTTAAGGATCCTGCATTGCCATGAGCTGTGGTGTAGGTCGCAGATGAGGTTCCGATCTGGCACTGCTGTGGCTGTGATGTAGGCTGGCAGCTGTAGCTCGGGTTCAACCCCTAGCCCGGGAACCTCCATATGTCGAGGGTGCGGCCCTAAAAAGAAAAAAAAAAAAAAAGAAAGAAAAAAAGAGTTTATAGAACAATAAAGTCAAAGACTGGACGGAATTCGGGAAGAAGAGATAAAGCCAAGGCCAAAGGAAGCAGAGTTGAGCAAACAAGACACAAGCCATTGTCGGAGAAACACAAGGAACACTGAGTAATCAACGCTATCTTGGATGAGGTCACTAGTGACCTCAGGAAAAGCATATTCAGTCAAAACAAATAATTTCGATATTGGAACTACTTCTAACCAACCACTTTAAGAATTCCCCGTGGAAGCACTAGGTCTACATTTGAAATCCCTTAGCATTCTTAAAGGTCACTTCTCTGGGCACAGGAGGGTCTGGGCTTCCCGGCACTGACAGTGAGGATGACTGAGGCAGATTCCAGTCACGCCACTTGGGGCACTCCAGAATGAGGGCCTGGGGACAAACCCAAGGAATCACTGCCCCGCTGGGAAATCAGAACCGACACTCATCACCAGGTCTTCCAGGCTGTCACCTCACCAGGGAGGCAGCTGGTTAAAATACAGTCGAATGAAAAGGCGAGGATGGGAATGTGTGCACTTGGGCAATCCCGGAGAAAATTAGGGAAATTCCTTCCTCCCGCCCCCCCTCCTGCGTCTGGAGGAGACGCGGAAGGCGTGTGGGCTCCTCGGCCCAACCTCGCGGGCGGCTCTTCAAGGGTAAAGAGCTTCTGCACTTACCGGTCCCAGGCTGGGCATGTTTAAGCTAGGGGGATAGTGGGCCGGCCTCGTCCCTTCCCAAAGGCCATGCTGAGGTCACTGATCAGACTCCCCCCGTCCGGCTGACCTTACGCCTTCTCACCCCAGCAGCCTACGTACGGGTCATTCCTAGGCGCGGCGAGTCTCCCCGCCCAGAGCCTGTGGGAGCCACCCTCCCAGCTAGTCGTAAAGTGCCGCGAAGCGCCGGCGCTTTACGGCACCGTAGGTGAGGGCGACGGCGTGGATCCCTGCTCAGCGCACATCCTCTGCCTGGGCACTGCTTCTGGGGAGCAGCGGCTATTAGGGAGTTGGGAAGACAGGGCCCCAGCTACGATTCTCCCAACGGTAACCATCTGTCCCTAGGTTTGTGTAACAAGAGAGAAGGCGGTTAGGGTTGTTTAAAAACACTCCAATCCTTATTTAAAAGGCGTGAGATTAGGTTCTTAAACCTCCCTCCTGTGATAGGCGGTCCCTCCCCGAGCTGTTTGGGTTTTCGTCTTGGTGTTCACCTCTAGATTTTTGGTATCGTCGGTGTAGCTGGCACTTGATTTTCTTGTTCATTTCGTCCTGCAGTCGCCCTCCCCCTGGACTTGGAAATGCTTTACATGATCGGTTTGGGCCTGGGAGATGCCAAGGACATCACAGTCAAGGGCCTGGAAGTTGTAAGACGCTGCAGTCGAGTGTATCTGGAAGCCTATACCTCAATCCTGACTGTAGGGAAGGAAGTGCTGGTAGGTGCCCAAGGCTTTCCAGCCTTCTAGGAAGAACGATATCTAACAGCTGAGTTTTAGTATGCTACGCCGTACCGACTTTTTCACGTCTGTTGGTTTAAACCGATTAAAACACATCCCGTACTCGTTACGAATCTGGGTATTACAAAATTGGGAGTCATACACCAACCAAGTGATTTGGAAAAGGAAAGGGACCTTTTTTTACTCTACAAGTCTAATTGTGTGGCTTTTTCCATTAAATAGGAAAGGAGAATTGCTTTACACTCCTGGGGATGGTTATCAGAATCCGCTATTTCATGAGATAGCCAAGAAATCCTTTCTGAGTTGAATGCTAATGAGGTGCTTATTCAGCCTTAATGAGTTGGTTATGTATTCAGGAATCGAGCTGAAAGCTTATCCCTTTGAAGTATTTCCATAGAGAACGGTAATCTCCTTTCTGTCTGTATCCTATCCTGAGAGAACTTACCTTTAAATAGACATCTCCCAGTTAAGGCTTATACCCATACACTTGGGTGTATTGAGTGAGCCTGGATCTTAGTAACCAGGGAATTTGCTAGTGTATCAAACATTTACCTGGTTCTGGTTAAGGGCTCAGTAAATTTTGGAGGAAGGGTCAAGTTCAGGTTCATTGTCAAATTTCTTACAGGATTTTAGCATAGTGTCTGGCACAAAAGTGTTCAGAAACATGGTTCGTTAATAGATATATTTCCAAACATCACTATATCTCAGTTTCTTCATTTGTCAAATGGAGATAATAGCTAGTTGGAAGGCTATTAATATTATATCATTTCTTAAGGTGATGTATTTGAAAGTGCTTTGCAAATTGAAGTGCTAACTAAATGTTAATTTTGGTTAAGACTTTTTAAAGTATTTTTTTCCCCAAAAACATACTTGTAGAATTATTACCTAAAGGGTCAGGATCTAGGGCTGGGCCCAACCTCACCTACAAGTAGATTATGTGTACTTTGTTAAAGTGCTAGAATTCTGGAGTTCCCTTCGTGGCTCAGAAGTTAACCAACCTGACTAGAATCCATGAGGATGCAGGTTCAATCCCTGGCCTCACTCAGTGGGTTGGGGATCCCGCTTTGCTGTGAGCTGTGGTGTAGGTCACAGATGCAGTTTGGATGCCGCATTGCAGTGGCTGTGGCTGGCCTTAGCACAAGGCTGTGAATTCTACCCTTAGCCTGAAAACTTGCATATGCCTCAGGTGCGGCGCTAAAAAGCAAAAAAAAAAAAAAAAAGTGCTAGAATTCTGTTCCTCCACAATAATAAGTGCTAATGTTTTTTGAACACTTCCTATGTACTGTTTTAAATCCTTCACGTGTAGAACAGGTTTATTTTTCTGTAAGTATTGTTCACATTCCTATAGGCACAGAGAAACTTACCCCAGGTTATACAGATAGTGAGTGATACAGCCAGAGTATGAACCAAAGCAGTCCTCAGTTGAGAGCCACCACTTGTGACCCATCTGTGTCTCTGTACTCTTAGGGATAGATAATAGCTTCACAAAATAAGACCTCACAGAACACCCACAGAGAAGTTAGCATTCAGGTAAAGTGGTTCAGTCCTGGGTGTTAAGGTATAAACAAGTACAGACATGCCTTATGTAACTCCGTGAACTCTCAGAACCCCTTTATATTCAGCTACTTCCTTTTTGCCTTTAATTTCTAACTTTTTTTTAGACAAATTAATGTTAAAAATTGTTGAGAGGCGCTCATACAGTCTGGTCTTAATAACTTTGGATCATTATTACAGAGTGGAAAACGATGGGAAAATTCTGTTTTCTGTAATGAATATATACTTTTATCACTAATTACACAAAATAACTTTTTATATAGACGGCACAGATGGATGTTGCTAAAAAAATTTAGAATTCATTTGTTCTTATATTGAAAGTTATTATTTTCAAATTGCCAAAAAGGTGGTATTATTTGTATGTTCTCTATTATTCAAAACTGCTGTGTTCTCTATCATTCAAAACTGTTATGTTCTCTATTATTCAAAACTGCTTAGGATTGTGATTGGAGGGACAGGAGAGGACAGTAAAGAACTTTGCATTGAGAAAAACCAGGCCATCAGCTCTGACCTTCATTAACTTCATATTTACCCTTACCCTAAATCTGAGTCTGTCTTCCCTCCAGTCTTAGAAAATGACTTGTAAGATGAGGTTTTCCCTCTGTTCAAGTCTAACACCATTTAGATGGGTTTTTCCCAAATTTCTTCTCTTTTCCTCTAGAATTTTACTCCTATCAATTAGTCTTTCTTCTTTATGTTTGATTTATATTAACATCCTTCTCCTCTCCTCCTAAAACCTCATTCAGATACAGTTGATCCTTCAATAACTTGGATTTGAGCTGCACAGATCCACTTGTATGCAGATTTTTTTTCCAGTAGTAAATACTATAGAACCACTTGATCTGGGGTTGGTTGAATCTGCAGATGTGGAGGAACCACAGATAGAGAGGGCTGACTCTAAGTTATACTTAGATTTTTGATTTTGATGAGAGTTGGCACCCCTGACCCCTGCAGTGTTCATAGTCAACTGTATTGTCCATTCTGAAAACTCTTTTCATCCTCTTTCCCCCATAGTTATTATCATTTCTATCTCTTTTTACAAAGCTTTTTGAAATAGCAGTATACTTCATTGTTCCCCACTTCCACTCAAGTCTCAAGACTCCTACAAGCTGACTTCCATTCCTCTGAAACATGTCTCTGTTTGTTGAACAGTTATCTAGTAGCTGAGAACCCCAGAGGATAATTTTGAATTCTTATCTATTTTACTTATTTTGATATGGTTGACTACTTCTTGAAACTGGCTTTCAAGACATGACTTTCTCTTGGTTTTAGTCCTACTTTTTTTTTTTAATTCTCCTTTGTAAGTTCCTTGTTTCCGCATTCCTACTTTATTATTACTATTTTTTTTTTTCCTTTGGCTGTGCCTGTGGCATGTGGAAGTTCTCAAGCCAGTGATTGAACCCAAGGCAAAGCAGTGACAACCCCATATTCTTAACCACTAGACCACCAGGGAACTCTTCCCCATATCTACTTTTTGTTTTGTTTTTAAGATTTTGTTCTTGCATTTGTTTCTATATGCTACTTTGAACCTCTGTTCTTCTGTGTTTTGACTAGGTAATATATTAAATAGTTCGAAATTCAAAAGATTCTAGAAGGTATATACATCACAAGATTTCTATCTCAATTCTTTCTGGAGGCAGTTATTTCTAATTTCTTGTATATCCTTCCAGAAATAGCCAAAACTAATTTTAGCTTTTAGTTTTTACCCTCTTTCCCCATATATAAACTCCACAAACTTAAAACCAAGATTGAAATGTCTTCATTTTCACAAAAGGAGAAGATTAGGGCTGAGATTGTACAAAAACTGCCTAGTCAGTTATTGAATAATATATAGTATAAGTTTAAAATCATTTGTGAAATGGTGGTGCCTGATTTTGTGTTTTGGCTTTTTTTTTTTTTTTTTAATCTCCTTTTTTTTTCTCTTAAGGGCCACACCTGCGGCTTATGGAGGTTGCCAGGCCAAGGGTCAAATCAGAGCTGTAGCTGTTGGCCTATGCCACAGCCACAGCAGCACAGGATCCCAGCCATGTCTGTGATCTACACCACAGCTCATGGCTATGCCAGATCTTTAACCCTCTGAGTGAGGCCAGGGATCTAACCTGCAACCTGACATGGTTCCTAGTCGGATTTGTTTCTGCTGTGCCATGACAGGAACTCCCTTAATCTCTTTTCTTGACCCTGCCTAGCTTCCGTGTTCGCATAGCACATTCGGTGTGGTAGTTAATTCCTCATGAGACAACATCTCCATAGGGCAGAGTCATGTGTGTCTCTTTCACCACTGTTTGCCAGCATCATGCATAGACCTTGGCATGGCGGTTGTGCACAGAAGTATTTTTCAACTGAGTGAGTGAACAAGTAAATAAATAAATAAGTAGTTAAATTAAAAATAGGGTGGTACCCATCTCTTACTGCTTTTATTATCTCTTCCCTTTTTCAAACATTTGATTATATTGAGGTGTTCTCTTTAAGGAAGATTTTATTTTTTATTTTTTAATATATAATATTATAACTTCCTACCCAACAATAATAGCATAAATATTCTTCTCAAGTGTACAGGGGACATTTTCCAGAATAGAGCACATATTAGAGCACAGATTGAGTCTCAACAGGTTTAAAAATATGTCTCATATAAATTACCTTTTCTGAACACAACAAGTGAAGTTAAGAATCAACAATAGAAATAAAACTAGAAAATTCACGAATTTGTAAAAATTTATAAACAACCCAGAGTCTACTCTTAAATTACCAATTGATCAATAAAGGAAGCTTTTTTAAAAATAAATATTCTGTCATATCAATTAGATAGTGAAATACTTTTCTTGGGTTAGGATAAGTGATAAATGTGGAGTGATGCATGATACAGGTCTTGAAGAGAGCGGATTTTCTGTTGTTAAGTCATTTATAAAATATTGGTTACGACTGCTGCTAGCATTAAGCTGGTAGCATGTGACTCCTTGATCTTTAAGAAATGTTAAAAGTTCAGAAGAAAACGTCGTTTTTTCTGATGTTTGATTTTCACAGTAATCATGTGTGTGCTCTTACGTATGTGAGTATGAATATTCTGCAACTGTTAGGTCAGCTGGGACAAAATTAAAGCAAGGTATATAAAAATGAATGATTAAGAAAAGCTTTGTAGTAAAGTGAAAATAAAACATTTTTCATCTGTAAGAACATTGTCACTGAGACATTCTGGGACATTATCTCTAAGAACATATGCAGAGAAAAGGAAAGGATCTTTTTTCACATTTGGGGAAGTTTCTGGTTAAGTATTTGTAAATAATTATCACAGTTAGAACTATAGCCTTTATCTTCAAATGCTTAATTTTTTGTTGATTTACTCATTTGCTTGACAAATATTATTAAGTAGCATATACTCTTCCATTATAGCAGTCTTCATAGCTTTTGAATATGACATAATCCTTAGGACTAAAATAAGCTCAAGTATGTAAGAGATAGTGTTATTTATTCGTGCATCCACTTTTACCTTATTTGAATTATATATTACTGAATAGGAAATCAGTTATAAGATTCATGATCTTGCTTAATGGCTTACCACATGACCCTTCGCACACTAGCTCACTCTTACTTATGTGCTGCTGCTCCAGTTAAGGTCAGCCTCTTGGGTTTGATCTTTAGAGTTGAACTTCTGGGGATTTGTTCACAAACCGGTTTGTATGGAGACTTCCTATATATTGAGAATTCTTTTCTTTCTCCTGCCTTTTTTTAGCAGGAACTAGGAAATACAGTTTTAAATGAGTCTTTCCTGCAATTATAGAGATAAGTTTTCTGGGTCTGTAAACAGCTATATCTTAATTTTCTATTATTTCTCATTGAAATTACTTTTATTTTAGTGAGAAACCCATAGGTTTTTCTCAAGGAAAACTTAATAAAACCAGTTACCAAGTATGTTTATAAATATTGTTTAATATGTTTATTTTGTACTGTTGTGTTTCTGAAATAAGGCTCAAGCATACATGTTCTCTCTTCATCCTTCAGTGTTAAGCCCCATTCTGTTAGACCCAAATTTAAAGCTTAATTTAAAATGCAAAAAGCCTCAGATGTTAGGAGGTCTACCTTCTCTTGGGATATTAAGATAGCCCCACAGACCGAGTTTAATTACAACATGATACAGAATGTTAGCTCACTGATGAGTCCTATTCCATGGTCTGTGTTTGGATGGTTGCCAAGATTTGCAGCAGCCCCAGACAATGGTGGTTTTGTGTGTGAGTGTGTTGAAATGGTCACCTGCTGTCTCATTTTTATATTGGACTTAAATCTATAGGAAGAGTTTTATGGAAGAAAATTGATTCTTGCCGATAGAGAAGAAGTGGAACAGGAAGCAGATAATATTTTAAAGGATGCTGATATCGGCGATGTTGCATTCCTTGTAGTTGGTGATCCATTTGGGTGAGTCAAAGCAGATATTTTGAGCTTTAATTTATTTACTTTTTTAATCATTAAGAATTATTTTATTACATTTAAAACTTTATTTTCTAGGTTCTGATAGAGGCCTCTGTTTACCTAGGCTCTGTCTAAAATTTTGTAGTTTAAGCCTATGTTGTCTGAGATTAATGAAGAAAATTGGCTTGGAAAGGTTGTCGTAGTCATCATGTATCACTTACATTGGTTATCAAGTGTCAACTCTAAAGTTTATATTGTTGCTTCTGCCTTTTTTTTTTGTTAGAAAGTCACTTAGGGCACTAAATAACTTAACAAGCGTATCATTATTACATTAGCAAGACTCGAACCTGCTATTTATTTTGCAGGTAAATGCAAGTGCTTTGTCCTAGGGTTTTTTCTTTTTACTTTTTTAATCATCTACTATTTCACAATACTGTTGAAACTTTACTTGCCTTGAATTTATTATTTTTATCATTTCTCAAGCCTCAGATTTCAGTTTCTTATGTCCATTGGGGGCTCCGTTCTTCCCTATTACTAAAATGATGGGCTCCTGCTTGTCTCATCAGGCATCATCAGTCTCTCATGTCAAGCCAAACAGAAGAATTCTTTGTCTCCAGCTGCTGACCCAAGATTTATGTCACATATTTAAGAAACATAAGGGCAATTAAATCACTATGAGCCCACCACCAAGGATATTTTTCAAAACAATGGAGTTACATGTGCATATGTCTGTCAGAAAGAAAGTAGTTTTATATCAATATGAGGTGCCAGAGATTATGTATCATTATTACACTTGGTTGCAAATGGTATCCAGTCACTGACAAAGTCCAATAGACCAATGCTGCTTGCAGGCTGGTGCCAGCCCACACACTTACTAGTCCATGATGCAGTAACAATGGAAATTGAGGTTAAGCATTTAGAAACTTTTATAGCAATTTTACAAAGTACTTTTGTCTCTGCTGAAACTAATAATAAGAATTTGGAGCTTGTATTTTGTGTTATTTTGTATTTTATTTTCTAATAGTTTTTTTTTTTTTGCATTTTACATGACAATTAAAACTTAAAAAAAATTGTCGTTTTGCTACATTTTGAGAAGCACTAATATGTTTTTTGTTTTTTTAAATTAGAGTATAGTTGTTTTACAATGTTGTGCAATTTCTGTGGGTCAGCAAAATGACCCATTCATACATATATATATATATATATATATATGTATATATATCTGTATATATATACATATCTGCCCCAAGAAACTGGATATGGTTCATTGCTTATCATTCTAAATGTAATAGTTTGCCTCTACTAACCCCAAACTCCTAGTCCATCCCCCTTCCTCCCCTCTCAAGTCTGTTCTCTATGTCTGTGAGTCTGTTTCTGTTTTATAGATAGGTTCATTTGAAAAGCGCTGTTATTGATTTTTCTTTTACCAAGCTCTTCATTTATTTCCTTTTCTTTCCACTCTGGCAGCCACTATTCTACTTAATCCAAGCTCTCATTATAATAGTTTAATATAGTAGCCTTTTACCTGGTCCAAGAGAGTGTCTTAACTCATTATCTATGTTGTGGTCAAACTCATATTTGTAAATCCATAATTTAAAAATCTTACCCAGGGTCAAAATTAGACTGTTATTGGCTCCTTTATTGGCCAGACCTGAAAAATACTGTCCAGTCTGCTCTTTTGCTGGGGTCCTGCCACCCTTGTACTGAAACCCACATTCACATCACCCAGTTGGCAGCACCCCAGTCATCATGCTTTCTTACCATCACACATTTGTTCACACTGTTTCTTTCATCTGTAATACCCTTTGCCCTACTTCTGTCAGAAACCAAACTATTTTTCAGAGCCCAACTCAAACATCACATTCTGTGTGAGCTAGTTCCTAATTACCCCAGTCAGAAGTTACAGCTCTCCCTAACTGCTGACATGCCATTCATATTAGTTTTTATATATTACCTCACAAAGTATTTTTATGTGTATATTTCCTCTTTAGATTTGTAGGCTGTCCTTCATGTTTTTATCTCCCTGGCTTTCTTCACAATTTTTGGCTTAGAGTAGACATCAATTAAGTATTAAGTGAAAAAGTTGTTAATATTTTGCCTGAGGTTGTGACCGAAGAAGACCAGGTGTCTTCTTGACTGACGTTTATCCATTTAGCTAATGTCTTGTGAACACCTATCTCATGGCCAGCATTCCTACATGCTGAATATGTATTAGATGACTAGATGTGGGGTTTACAGTTTAGTAAGGGAGGCTGACATCAGCTGAAGGAAAAAATAATAAATTTATATCAGCTGAAGAAAAAAAATTTTAAAAGATATGTCTGTAAAGAGAAAAAATAGGGACTATAGGGGACAGATTTATTTATGCAGAGTCACATGGAAAATTCTTTATGTGGAGGTGACATTCAAGCAGGTATCTGAAAAGGAAAAGCAGAAGGAAGAGCATCCTAAGCAGAGGGAACAGCAAGTATTCTACAGAGGGAACAATAGTAATTACAGACCCGAAAGGCCAGAGTGATCGGAACACAGTGAGTGTAGGCAAAGGGGACATGAGGAGCAGTGAAAGAGGTAGGTGGGAGCGAGACATCTGAGGCCTTGGAGGGAGTAGGGATTTTGTTTGAAGTACAGTGGTAAACTTTGAGAGGATTCGAAGCAGCAAATAGTCACAACCTCATTGACATTCTTAAAAGTTCACTCTAAATGCTTGGGCGAATGGATTTCTAGGGTGGCTCTGGTGAAAGCGAGAAAAAGACAAACTGGGAAAAATTTAGAAGGAAAAATGCTGGTAGATAAGGAGAAGGAAAGAGGTAAGTCTTCAGGGATTCTGGCTTCATAACTAAGTAGTTGATGGTGCCATTTCTTGAAATGATGAAAGCTAGCAGGGAAAAAGGCTGGGAGAAACGAGAATTGGTTTTGGACCTGTTTTAAACTTAGGATGTCATACAGACGATTTGGTATCTGTTACTGGAGTTCAAGGGAGGATTGATCCTGGTTATATGACTTTTTAAGTCATCAATATATAGATAGTATTTAAAGCTAGAGGAATGGAGAGAATCACTTTAGTTAAAGAACAAGAGCAAGAAAAGAGGACCTAAGATGGATCAGTCTCTAGGAAACTGGCATTTCATGGTCTCTCAAGAACAGAGGAGGAGGAAAACCAATAGAGTGTGCTGTCACTGAAGCTGAGAGGAGAATGTTTCAGGAAAAGAGTGCTCAGGGGAGTTCCCATTGTGACTCAATGGAAACAAATCCCACTAGTATCCATGCGGATGCAGGTTTGATCCCTGGCCTTGCTCAGTGGGTTAAGGGTCTGGCGTTGCCCTGAGCTGTGTGGTGTAGGTTGCAGACGCGGCTCGGATCCCTCGTTGCTGTGGGTCTGGCGTAGGCCGGTGGCTACAGCTCCGATTCGACCCCTAGCCTGGGAACCTCCATATGCCGCGGGAGCGGCCCAAGAAATAGCAAAAAGACAAAAAAAAAAAAAAAAAAAAAAGAAAGAAAATGAGGATAGAAAAGTGTATAAATTTAAGGGCACCATGTTTGGAGTTAGTTTTGGCTTTATGGAGGAGTTGGTGCTTGAGCAAGGTCTGGCTTAACACGTGAAGATTGTAGGGTAGGCTGAGGGGGTAAGGGGTGGAAGGGAAACCTCAATGTAAATGAAAAAACTGAGGCCCCGAAAAAATGCCAAGATACTCAGAATCCTTCAGTGATTGCAAGGCCTTAAATTTTTTAAGTTTATCTACTTTTTCCTTCTTTTTGACTATGGCTGTACCAAGTTGTAAAGCTTCTCCATTTGTAAATGTTTTGCAGTATTCATTCTTCATCTCTTTGCTCATGCTTTTTCCTTAAAGCAGACTGTTTTTCCCAGTTTCTGTTTCATGAAATAGATTCTGTAAGACCCAGCTCAGATGCCACTTCTTCCACGAATCCTCCCATATTTTTTTCACGAGTAAGTGCTTTTTTAAAAAAAAAAATAAACTTCTAAACAATTAATTTTCCCTATGTTAGTGACTAATCATATATAACCTTGTATTCAGATTCATGTAATATTTATTATACTTTAGTTTTTTTTATCCCCCCGGATTACTGTTGGGATATAGAAGTTGGAGCCAGTGTGGTAAGAAATACGTAAATTTTAATTGGGCCTTAAGGAATTAAAATTTGGATTAATTAAATTGGTAAACCAGGAAGGGAATAACACCAGAATGCAACAAGGCACTGATAGTCTTCCTTACATATGACCCAAAAATGTACTTTGTTTAATTTTAATAAAAAATTACCTTATTTGAATAAAAGAATCAAAAAGAAGGGAAAACTGTTTAGTCAGTCTTTTTTTCTAATTTTTAAAAATCTTCTAATATTTTAAAATTTAATGTTTTTAAATTTTTATTTTAAAAATATTTAAAATTTATAAAATGTACCATTTTTGAATGCACAGTTCAGTGGCATTAAGGGCCTGTATCACATTGTTTGCTATGCATCCTTCAGTATCATTCATCTTCATGAGGAAGATAACTGAAAGCGAGTTAAGTCAGTTGATGTAGGTTTCATCTTTTCCCTTTTATCTAGGTTATTAAAAGGAATGTGGGAGTTAATCACATAAAGAATGTAAATGACTAAAAAAAATACTGCATCAGATCTGATTGTCATGTGAGAGATGAAAGTCTTTCTATCCCCATAAAGAGCAATTGAACAGGGTCATCATTAAACAAATTCCTTCTAAAGATGGTTCTGTTTTGATTCCATTCTATATTTTAATATGCTCTGTAACTATATGTATTTTATAATAAATGAACACATAATTTTTTTAATATTTATGTTGTGTGCCTTTTCCTTCATGGCATATACACACATACACACGGATGGACTTTTAGTCAGCTTTCTCCTATATGCCTTAATATGGGTCATTTGATTGCTTCCATTCCATGTAATTAATGTCTTTGAACAATATCCAGTAAGTGTCAGCATTATTATCATTAGTACATTTCCCCCTTCCTATCATTTTCCCGTTCCCCTATTTTGGACTATATTCTAATGGTAGAATCTCCAATATAGGTTTATGATATCAAAAAATAATCAAAAATTTGGACATAGACATTATCACGCATGTATTGTCAAAGTACTGTTCAAAAGGATTGTACCAGTTTATAGTGTTTCCATTAGTTCATGGGAACACCAGTTTTGCCATTTTTCTTGCAAATATTAGTGAATTTTCAGATCAGCAGCTATACTTCTGTCAAATATGGAGGTACCATACCTGCAAATTAATGTCGTAAAATAAAATTTGAAAATAAATATACTAAACCTTATACATTTAGATTGGTCACCCTTATGTACTTTATTGATTCCATTCATCAAAGCATTCTTTTTTTTTTTTTTTTTTTTTTTTTGTCTTTTTTAGGGCTGCACCTGTGTCACATGGAGGTTCCCAGGCTAGGGGTCTAATCAGAGCTACAGCCGCCAGCCTACGCCACAGCCACAGCAACATCAGATCCTTAACCCACTGAGCGAGCCAAGGGATCGAACCCACAACCTCATGGTTCCTAGTTGGATTTGTTTCTGCTGCGCCACAATGGGAACTCCCATGAAAACATTCTTGAATTTCAGAGCAACTCCAAGAATGTTATTAAGAAACATTTATTGCTATTTCTGGGCATGTGACACTAGAAACATGTGGGTGTGTATAAGTATATGTGATTTCAGGTAGAATCACATCCCTGGAAATAGTAATAAATTCGTTTTTATACATGTCAGTATGTGCACACACACGCACACACATTTTCCCTGTCACTAGAATGAAGCATCTTCATGAGCCGTGGACTGGGAAGAGTGCCTGGGGTGAGAGCGTTCAGCCCGTGTTTCATACTCATTTCTTTCTTTTTTTATGAAGCAGTGTAATCTAGGTGATTGTGATGATAAAATAACAATTTGTCACAATTTTTATAGAAATCCGAGGGGCTCATTTAATCACATTTATAGCAGTTTCACAAAATCAAATCACTTTGCCGGGTCATTAAGTCTTCGTAGTACACCAACCACATCTGGTCATTTTAAATGAACTTGTGATAAAAAGAGATGTAATTTTAAACCAGGTTTTGTTTTGTTTTTTCCTGGTCATCTATTTAAATAACTCATCAAGTAACTAATTCAGTTTTTCTTAACTCACCAAGTAACTAATTCACTTTTCCTTCAGTATTAAGTAGTAAGATTCTGTTGAAAGTGATATTAAAAACCTTTACAGCTGGCATTTGCATTATTTTTTAAAAGCTTACTCTAAATCAAATTGATGATTGTTTTTATAGTAGTTTTTATGTTATGTGTGAGATTAAAAACAGACTTCCCTGGTGGGCATTTGTCAATCTGTTTCTGAATGCCTCTTGGGCTGAAAGCCCTTGATCTTCCTACTTTGTATGCATCGACCAGTTGACAGGTTCTGCTTGTTTGTTATAGTATCTCAAACATGCTAATGTTGCTTTCCCCAGTAGAGCCTGCAGCTTTCATCAAGAGGGAAAAAGGCCTTTAATAATGCAGTTCTAAATTGATGTGGGGTTCCATTTCACAGTATCCATATTTATATTTACATGTGTTCTCTCTTTACTTCATCTATCTAATTATAATCATTAGCTCTATCTCAAAAAAGGGAAGGCAGCAGGCAGAATAGGCAGGTACATACGTATACACACCGTAATTATAACCAGACTGAAACAGTTATAAATGAAATGGCTCCCAGACAGATGTAAAATCCAGTTAGGATTATATCGGCCAGAACACTATTGTAAAGACAAATATCGACAGGCAGTGAACATGTTCTATAAATTCTGCCTTATACAGAAACAATGCCTTTAAAATAGAGCAGAAATCAAGGAGCAGGTCTCCTTGTGCCATAATTTGGAACTCTACAACAGTAACATTAAGGTTTAAAGGAAACCTAAGAGCAAAAAGTTTGAGAATTGATACTCCAGTTCAATTGCTGAGCTTATACAGATGTCTTGCTGGTATGAACAAGAAAAAAAGCGAATTAAATCTTCTTTTTTCTGTAGCTGCCAAGGCTGCTTTAAGAGTGTTTGAGGTGCAGTTCAGCATTGTGAAGGGCATATGTAAATTTACACTTTTCTTGCCAAAGAGCCCAGATGAAAACCTTGGTCAGGTATCCCAAAGTATTTGAGGAAAAGCTTGACCCTTTGACTTGCGCTCATGAGACGTTACAGCTTTACAGTCTGAGAAAGTCAGCCTTCGTTAGTTAATCCAGCCTGACCGTTTCTCACTGCAGGGCTACAACACACAGTGATCTTATTCTGAGAGCAACGAAACTGGGAATCCCTTACCGAGTTATTCACAATGCTTCCATAATGAATGCTGTGGGCTGCTGTGGTTTACAGGTAATATTGCAGAAGAATGGTATTTTTTTTAGTGACATTTAGCAAAAATGTTTTATTTTCCTGCAAATTCCCATAGGTTTTATTGTATTTCATGAATTATAAGGCAGTATTATTTTATGTAAGACTGTATGTTAAGTTTTTTAACAGTGTATTTTTTATATTAATTTTCCTGTAGCTTAGAATTTTTTCCCCCCTCATTGGAATACATCGTTGAAATTTAGAGAAAGCTTTTAAAATTGTATCCAACTTGTCATACAGAAAAAGGGACTATAGCCCAATTAAATTGGTTAAGTATTCCTAAAATCTTTTTTCTTTATTCCAAATGACTTACTCTGTGTTGCTGAGGCCCGTGTTTTTCTACCCAGTATTGTTTTCTGGGCCATCAAGAGCAGTGTGATATAGCAGTCTTAAAGCAGTCTCTTAAAGATCTAAAAGCCAGTGGTATTGGCTTTTAAGCCAGCTTTGCAATTACTGATGTGTAAAGTTAGTTGTTTTTAACCCAAAAATCTTAGTTCTGAGGAGTTAAAAGAGTTCCCTATAGTTGTGCCAAGATTTTCCTCCAAGCTGTTGGCATTCACTTTCCACATTTGATGTTTGTGTTCTGATACTCACACATGTACAATCCATGACAATTATGCCTGCTTTATGGCCACCAGTTTTTAAGACTTCATTGACTGTTAAGATCTATTCCTATTTCATATATATCATAATAGATAAACAATTTACGTCTTAGAACTTGCATAATAAGATATTTTCCAATGTCTTCCTGGAATACATAATTTAAAATAACTGTTTACAGCAAAAAGCTACATTTATCATTGGTACCCAATGCTGCATCTGTGGCTTTAGAGGGATCCATATTTTCTTTATTGCCTGAGACGGGTAGCTCACTTTAATTCTCTAGTCATGGCCAATCATCTCAGAAATTACTGCCTTTGGTTCTCAAGAACCAGAGAGAAAGTATAAATGATTGACCTTTCAGTATTTATTACTTACTCTTAGTTGTAACTATGTTTAGATTGGCAAAGAAATTTGCCATCGATTTTGTCTTTTAATAAAATGCAAATGCATACTTTAAAAAAAACCTTGCCAATTCAGATCTTTTTTACACTTAAAATTGTTTCTGAATGTTTCAGTGTGATAATAAATTGAAGTCTTGACCCTCAGATTCTCAATTGATTCTTAGTCCAGTATTCTTTCCTCTAGATAATGCTACCTTTCACCATAAGAATGATTGCCAGGAGAAAGGAAAAAAGAGAGGAATAAATTATTTTATAGACTAAAATATTTTAACCTTTAATTAATGGACTGTATTTACTTTTTCGTGTTAGTTTTATTTTTATTTCTGGTGAAGAACATTTCCGTCATGTTTTGTTCTATGTTACGATAATTATCGAGTATTTAAAGTCTTTTGCTTTTTAAGCATTAAAATTTTAAAAAGATCCTTATCTTCATTATGTAAATCTATTATCCAGACTGGCTCACGCTAGACTAGGGTGACACTGTCCCGATGATCCTACATTGATAGAAGGTATAGTTTATTGCTCTCATGTTTAAAATGGATGAAGGTATTCGAAAGAGAATTTATATGAAAAGTGAGTCTCCATACATATAAGCCCCTAAGACCATACCTACATTTGCATATTTTTTTGGGCTTTTTTTCAGCTTCGTATGGATTTCTTTAAGCAGCCACAAAAGTATTGTTTTCCCATCTTGGTTCTCTTCTCTGATCTGGATATGACTTACCCCTTGTTTGAAAAACAGGAAGTGCCTTTCTGTTTTTTGTCTTCTATATTTATGAAATCTATAAAAGCATAATTCTTGTACCACTCAAGTTATACCTATCCCAGAAGAAGGAGGTAATTTTTTTTTTGTCTTTTTGCTATTTCTTGGGCCGCTCCCGTGGCAAATGGAGGTTCCCAGGCTAGGGGTCGAATCGGAGCTGTAGCCACCGGCCTACGCCAGAGCCACAACAACGCGGGATCCAAGCCGCGTCTGCAACCTACACCACAGCTCACGGCAACGCCAGATCATTAACCCACTGAGCAAGGCCAGGGACCGAACCCGCAACCTCATAGTTCCAAGTCAGATTCATTAACCCTTGCACCACAACGGGAACTCCAGAAGAAGGAGGTAATTTTTTATTTTTTTGTATCATTTTCTAAGAAAGAAGGCGTTAAAAATGATCATATGTGTGGCACACTTAAATTTTAAAATAAATGTTTGGGTATCCTGCATAATGCAGAAATTTTGACCAAGTGTTCTTCCTTATAATAGTCTTTTTCTCTTTACTATTTGGACTAGCTTTTATGGAAAAAAATAATAACCTATACCAGTGGTTCTCAGACTTTGGTATTCATCAGAATCACCTAGAGGGATTATTAAAAGTTTGCTGGGCCTTCCTTTCAGATTTTCTGACATAGTAGATTTGGGATAGGGGTCTGAGCATTTGCATTTCTCACATATTCTCAGGTGATACTGAAGCTGCTGGTTCAGGCACCACACTTTGAGGACCACCAACCTAGACAGATAAGAAAATTCTTAGAAAGTTAAAAACTGTACTGTCATTCTTTTAGTATGGCAGAATTGGAAAGGTAGATTTTAGTTCCCAGAAATATGCTTGCTAAATGTAGAATGTTAACAGCCTACCTTGCCATACTCTCTGACGCAATTTTCTAAAAGGGAAGTGGGCACCACTTTCGAAAGGCGTTCTGTCACCTCTGTGAAAAGCTTTCCCTTGGGTTCAGAAACAACTATCCAGTTATTGAACAAAATCTTACTCTGGGTAAGGTGACAGATCTGAACAGTATATTCTTTTCAACATCTTCACCTTAGGTTAAAGGGCACTAGTTTGAAATTCCTAACTTGAAAATGGGTGCAAATGTAACTATCAGTTTATCGGGTCCTTTTAAGCTGTCTTTTTGTTTTTGTTGTTTTCTAACTCAGCATAGAGAGTTTAGAATTGACCATTGAGTATTTTTTATTAACTAAAAAATTTAGTTTATTTAGTAATTTAGTATGGTTTCTTAACCAGCAGAAAACTCTTGATTATCAGTATTAATGAAGGTAAGTAGTTACATAGACTAACAGTTCTACACACATACAAACATACATGCATACATACATCCAATTGGTATGCATTCTGTTATAGGCATGCTGTAAAATATAGTTCCTTAACCACAACCCCCAGGTACCTAATGAAATTTTTGTTGTTGCTGTTAAATGAAGGCTGCCAAGTTGGAAATTGTAATGAGGAGTGATGATCCATTTATTTAACAAATACTGTTTGCCTTCTTATTGTTTGCCTACTAAGTTCCTTTGAATACAGTGATAAACCTGACCAAAGAGCTTACATTCTAGTAGGAACGAGAGGAAATAACAAATTAAAAAAATATATGTCAGATAGTGGTAAGTATAAGAAATTTAAGTAGACTGCTAGGTTAGAGAGTAACTTGGTCACTACTGTAGTTGGTGGTCAGGGGAGGTCTCTCAGGGGTGACAGCACTTAAGATTAGATATGAGTCAAGAAGGGACAACCATATCCCAGTCAAAGGGAGCAGTTCGTGCAAAGATCCTAAAGCGGAAGTGAGCTTGGCTTGTTGAAGGAACCAAAGGAGAGCTTACTGAAGAGCAGCAGACAGGGAAAGAGTGATCTGCCCTTGGACAGGTGGGTGTAGTTGGATCACCAGGCCGTCTAACCCAACATCGTGAGTTTGGATTTTATTCTAAGTGGTGTGGACTAACTGTATTTAGAGGAGTTTAAAAAGTGCAAATATTTGATCTGATAAGTGTTTTAAAAAGATGTATATCTGGGAGTTCCCACTGTGGCTCAGCAGAAACGAATCTAACTAGTATCCATGAGGATGTGGGTTCGATCCCTGGCCCCCTCAGTGGATTAAGGATCTGGTGTTGCCACAAGCTGTGGCATAGGTCACAGATGTGGCTCAGATCTAGCATTGCAGTGGCTGTGATGTAAGCTGGCAGCTGCAGCTCCATTTCGACCCCCTGCCTAGGAACTTCCATATGCTGTGGGTGCAGCCCTAAAAAGACAAAAAAAAAAAAAAAAAAATCTCTGGCAGGTATGTGGAGATTGACTTACTGCTGCCAAACAAGACTGGAAATGAGGAAATCAATTAGTAGCTTACTGCAGTCTTTTAGAGAAGAGATGCTGAGAGCATCTGCATGAGAGGATGGGGTATAAGAGAAGAGCCAAAGAAGTGGAGCAGTGCCTGTGAGAGAATTGACATTTAGGGAGATGCAGAGAACCCTTCGTGCCTTACTGATAATCCTAGGAAAGGAAGGGGGCTCTGTATGCTAGTAGATGCTTTCCTCCCATCCCCACTACCACAGTTATCACATCCTCACCCCATGGACTTCTCCGTGGGTCTGGACTCAACACCACTGCCCAAGTGTTTTCTTCTTGTGGGTGGAAAGAAGTTTTTAGAGAAGTTGCCTCCTCTCCTAAGAACCCTGGGCCTTCAGGACCATCATCAATCAGAGTCGATTATGTAGGAGAGCGGGATTGGGTTTGTCTTACTCCCAGACTCTTGAAGGCATGGGTGTTTCCCTGAAGCCTTTCCTTTTGTCTTGTAAAGAATTAGTAGTGCCAGCATAGACATTAAATGTGTGTACATTAAGTGAAAGAAATGAGGCACAGAAGACCACATATTTTACGATTCTTTTTACATGATGTGGCCAGAAAAATCTGTAGAATCAGAAGGCAAATAGTGGTTGGCAGGGGCTGGCAGTGAGAACAAGGATTAACTGTAAATGGACAATAAGGGATCTGATTGGAGTGATAAAATTTTTCTAAAAATGTGTATGATGATGGTTGCACGACTTTGTGGATTTGCTAAAAATCATTGCATGTACACTTAAAATGAGTGAATGTTATGATATGTAAAATGTGCCTCTATTAAGTGGTTTAAAAAAGAAATTATAAGAAGTTTGCTAGATGGCCAGGAAGGTAAAAGACTTTCCCAACAGAGAGACATGTACAGGTAAAGCCAAGAGTCTTGGAAGCACTTTGAGGAATCTGCAAGGTGTTAACAGAAGCACGGGTGAATCCCTGCATACATACCATGGGAACCTTGGCTATCTAGAGATTAGGTGACACAGGTCTTACATGTTTATGTTGGGTAAAAACTGATTACATACTGGAAAGAATTAGTAAAGGAAAACATAATGGCTATAAGAGAAAAGGTTTAGAGTTTAACTGCAAAGTAAAAGGTAGTATTTTACTTTTTGCTCAGCAGGTAACTAAGGCATTCATCTAACTTTTCTGGATCTTAAGTTTCTTAACTCCAAGAGGATGAGGGGAGAACAGGGAGTAATGCTTTCAAAACTAGTGGTTTTCAGAGTGCACCATGACTTATGAAGATGCTTTAAGGTCCTGCAGATAAGGAAGTAATTGACACCAAAACACAAAAAATAACCCCAAAGAGCCCAATCATATTTACTCATAAACGTCAGTGATATTCTGTGTAAAAATACATTTGGAAAAAGTTTTGACACTAAAATGTATGAAAAATACTAAACTAGATAAGTTCTAATATCCTGTAGATTTGGAAGCTAAAAAAATACTGGCCTGTTTTCCAACTTTAGGCAAAGGTTACCTAGACCAAGATATATTAGATACTCAAATTTTCATTGAGTTAATTTTAGAATTTACCACTAATAATATTAGTTATTAACTTGTATACCCTAAAATCGTGTCATTTGAAAATTTCTAAGTAACGAATATTTCTAACACTTGGTTATATTTTGAAGGTTTTTCTTTATCTTTTTTTTTTTTTTTTTTTTTTTTTTTTGGTCTTTTTGCTATTTCTTTGGGCCGCTCCCGCAGCATATGGAGGTTCCCAAGCTAGGGGTCGAATCGGAGCCGTAGCCACCAGCCTACGCCAGAGCCACAGCAACGTGGGATCCGAGTCGAGTCTGTGACCTACACCACAGCTCGGCAACGCCAGATCGTTAACCCACTGAGCAAGGGCAGGGACCGAACCCGCAACCTCATGGTTCCTAGTCGGACTCGTTAACCACTGCGCCACGGCGGGAACTCCCTGAAGGTTTTTCTAACCAAAGAAAAATCCGTTTATTGGTGGTGGTATTTTGACATTCTTCATAATATAAAATCAGGATTTTTCTCAGTACCTAAAAGACAAGAGGAACAACTCCTTTTCTTGAAATCTTCAAGTTAAGCATTTAGCAGCTTAATCATGGAAAATCAGAATTGCTTTTATTTATTATTGTTTCTGCTTTTGAAGAGCCATTTAAAAATAGCATTTTTTTCTTGATGATGAATGACGTATATACTCAAAAAGTTAGGAAAATACGCTAAGTGTAAAGAAGAAAATAAAAGCATCCATCGTCTCACCACTTGAAGGTAACCATTTTGGTATAATTTCTTTTAATCTTTTTACTTATCTCTTACTATGTGGACATTCTCCTGAATCTGTCAGGTGTTAAACAGATCCTAAAATACTTTTTTTGGTCTGGTATTATTGTTCATCATTTGTGTGACAGAATATATTAATTATTTTCTAAAAATTTGGTGACTGAAATGATTTTGAGCCATTTTAAAGAAAAGTAAGACACTTTGATGAAACCAGGTACTAATGATTTCTTGGTTGACTTCAGGGAAGAAGTTGTCTAATTTTCTCATCATTATGAAATGCTTCTACTTTCTCTGGCTGTTGCATGAGTGATCTTGATTATTGCCATATGTTCCTCTGTTTATATAGTGCATTTCTACTTTGGGGAAAAAAATGTATATTACTTTCAAAAAGTAACAACTCATTTCCTTCCTTTTTTAAATGACACAACACTTATTGTGGTAGTCAGCGTTTTTGACCTTGTAGTAGTCCTTACTGTTAGTTTTCAAAAGCATTAAATTGGTTTTATTGTTGTCCAGGTACTATTGTAGAAACGATAAAACCTAATGATTACAAAGAACATTAAACTAGGTAATAAGGGTATCAGAGCTCTAAATTACTGTGTAATCTTAGAACAACTCCTCAATTAAGTTCTCTATTCTTTTAGTCACTTTGGAATTATTTTTGACGACTTGTTAAATCGTAGGCATATTATAAATTTTCTTCTTTCCATTTCCTTTTCTAGTCACTGTCTTAATAGTTACCTTACCATCATTCTCTTCCACTTTATAGTTTTCTGCTCGAATAGTATATGTCATTGTGCCATTCTTCTACTCAAACAGCTGTGGTAAATCTCCATCCTATAAGAGTGGTCAATTACTTGTATATGTTTGTGTGCTTACCATACTGTAAGCTCCTTAATTTACTCATCTTCACATCTTCCATGGTATTTTTGCAGTGCCATGCATGTAATCAATATGTAACATTTGCTGAGTTGAATGCTCATTTATTTATCTCCCCTCCCCACCTCCCACCCCTAGTTGAATCTTATCTTTGTAATTGTATGCTTTAAATTGTAATTCTTTCACTTAATTCATATGTGGGTTCTCTCATTTATACGTGAAAATACAAAGCCTGCAGCTCTCCTGTCTACATGGTCATTCAGCTTTATCTGTGTACCTAGTGAGTAGCCATGTGTATAATCTTTCTTACTGTCAGCAAAAATCAATGTTAAGCAAAATGCATGTGAAGATTAAAAACAAGTATTCTGTATAAAAGAGAAAACCAGTAACTCTTGATTATATGGTTTTGTGGTACATTTTTTTTACAACTCTGCTGGCTCAGCTTTGTTTTAACGCACAGATTTAACTGATCTGATTAGTATATAAAAGACACATGTGAGGCTTAATAGAGTTCTTAGCAAGTTAAATTTGCTGATTTTTTCATATCCAGAAAATAATATTTTTTGACTTAAAAATCACAAAATATTTTTATTTGAACAAAAATACCAAAAGCACTAAAACCTAATTATAAAATAGAGTTTACAAAGCATCTGTTCCTCCAAAAGAAAGGAAATATTGGCAGTGAGATGAGTCAAAAGACTATTAAGGTCACTCAGTCAAGTGATATTGAGAGCTCAAACTAAGGAGGGAAGAAAAGAAATAGTTTCTCCATAATTATAGAGCTAGAATCGACAGGAATTGGTACACAGGAGCATGTCAGGAATTACAGATGCTTGTTAGAGGCAAGTCAGGCAGTACCTGTTTGTAGATAGTTGCTTAATGCCATTCTAAACATTGCCCAAGATTTCCCATCTCTCTTATTTTGTTTACATCATCTCAGTCTTGCTGTGTTCAGCTTCTCCAGTCTTACCCATCCCTCTTATATCCTGTCTATTTGGAAGTTACATTCAGTTGCTCACTAGGTGGGGGGAATGCTGAATTCTTATAGTACTTCCAATATATACCTATTTTTTATAATTATTATTTATTGCCAGGTATTTTTCTTTCTTGTACATCTCTTCACTCTTAACTAGTGCCTTATGTATAACTAAGAAGATCAGTTTGAACTGAGTTTTTGTCTTCAATAGATAAAAACATGATCCAATATCAAGTTAGATAAACTACTCTCTCTATAACTTATGGAGGTTATAGGTTAAAACAAAAAAAGGCCAGTATTTGCCTACTGTTCTTGACAACAGCTCTTGTTATAATCTAAATGTAGATCTGCATCAATAATGGTTTGGGGAAATCACAGCACAAAGGCTTACATTTTTAGGATGGTAGGTTCTTAGACTTCTGCAATCTCTGTTCTCGTCACTGTATGATTTTGTTCCAGTTTCTTTTTATAGTTTACTGGTAAGTCCTTGAATTGTGAAACACAAAAGGACTGGTTCTTCTGTTCTTTGAGGTACTGGCATTTAAATGGTGAAACTCTTTGCATAATGTCCCAGAATTCATTGAAGAAGTTTGCACCACAGCCATGGAAATGGTTACAGTCTATAAATCAGGGTCCTAGAAAGAGATGCTTATGTGAGGTTTTCCTTAATCCCTCAAATTAGACAATTCAAAGACGGTTTTACACAGAGTGTTTCAGCTAGTGTTTATATGTGACTAGCATCTCAATTCTCTTTTAAATGATCCATCCTCTTCCTTTTGAGTGAAGAATTTGCCTCCGTGACTGTATTTCCATAACTGTTAAATATTGGAAACATATTTAAAACATTTATATATAGTTATATATACAATTTTCTTTAATGGTTTTCCCTTAAAGTTTTTTTTTATTAAATCAAGTAATGTTAATATTTCCAAATCTCATCAGAAGTGCTAAAAATTCTTTTTAGGATGTAAGCAGTTGAACTTGTCAGAATTAAATCATAGATGTAGTTTAAAATATTTGGTAATGTTTTTGAGCTCACTCCAGTAGGGAAAGCAGTTGGATTGTAGCAGAGCATTTTAGAACATCTTCATATCATCATTACAGACATTGTTGTTATATCATCAACTCCCTAACATTTATCGAGTCTTTACTATGGCACTAGGCATTCTACATATAGTGTCACTTAATCCTTAACGCAACACATTATTAGGTTTCTAATTATTATACCTATTTTGCTGGGGAGTTTCTCCTGAAAGTCACCCAGCTAGTTACCATGATCATCCAACTAGTAGGGACCAGAGACTTGACTCTAGAGCTTCTGCCTGCTAGTAAGGGCGTCAGTGAGGCTGCCTGCTTCCCCAGGGCCAGAGCTTTGCTTTGCTTCTCACTTTACACCTGTGCATAGCATAATGCCTGGCACATAGTGGATGGTTTATAATCAGTATTTGTTAGATAAGTTTGCCCTTTAAGAGCAATAACAGTAACAGGAAGCTGCCAACAGAACTAGGCTTATTCCTTATAGCCCAGGTGAATGTCTTGGAGGCATCTCACATTGGAACTCTAAATACATTTTAGCAGAGAAACCACGTTAGGTGTGGTTGGAAGATTCATACTGAATTCTTAGAGTTACATGGGTCTTTGCACACTAATCTGTGAATTTGATTGCCACTGGGCAGCATGGCTTCTATGGGAAAATACCTTTTCAGACAATTTTCAAGTGGACTTTGGGTATAAAGCCTATTACAAGGTAGGTTGAAGGTTGTGGCCATATGAGGAATATGATGACCCTTCCCTTGGGAACCCAAAGTCACCTTTATGAGTATTGGTGACAGTTTTTAGGATCTCAGTATATAAAAATTGGGAGAAGTTCAGCTTCTCAAGGGCTGGAGGACCCCAAATGCCCCCGCTTCTCTGTTTCCTTCCTATATGCCTCTTACAGCAGCTTCGGGACACTGAGAAGCTTGACAATGATAATCCCTTCTCTAGGCCAGTTTCTTTATTTTTAAAATTAAGAACTTTAGGCTTTAGCAAAGTCAGATGATTTCCTGAAGTCACGCAGCTGTTTCAATCACACAGTTAATTTGTAGCAGAACTCAGGATGTGATTTCCAGCATCTAGTGCTTTCCAGCACTATTAAAAATTCTTTCAGGCACTCTTTAAATTGAACAATTAAATCTTTACATAGCAACCTTAGAGTTATGTTTTACCATATATTAAATCTTTGAAACTAAAATGCTTTGTTCAGTGCCTAGGTAAGAACTAATATTAACATATCATTCACAGTTTAAATAACTTTTTACATGTTATTTGAGTCACACAACCCTGTGGGTAGGAAGGGCAATATGTTATCCCTGTGATGGAACATTATAGAAGATAGTATGAGAAAAAGAATGTATGTATATGTATGACTGGGTCACTTTGCCATATAGCAAAAATTGACACAACATTGTAAATCAGCTATTCTTTAATAAAAAAAATTTTTTTTAAGAGTAATGGCACACAGCTAACATGTTGCAGAACCAAAATTCAAAAGTAGATTTTTCTTAGCCTGAGATTTGGAGTTGGACTTATCTAAGTGAATTGGGCAGCCAGCCTGGAACCAGGCAAGCATCTTGATGGTGCAGCAGTCAAGCAGCCTGGCTGAGCCACTTGGGGGACAGAGGCCCTTCTGCTTGGACTCCATGGTGAGGGAACAGATAGTGGGTACAGTGAGGGGGTAGGTTTTGAGACATGGCTGCAGTGGGTAGACAGTATGTGAATTTTACTGAGACGTGTGGTGGACGGGGCCGCTTCCTGAGACCAAGATGGAGTTTCTTTCTCACTTCTAATTAGCCGTGTGACTTGGGCAACTCAGTTGATCTTTCTGAGCCTTGGTTTTTCATCTATAAAGTGAGGATAATATTAACCTTGTGAAACCTGCTATGATTGCCCAAAAGTCTTTTTTTTTTTTTTTTTTTTTTTTTGGCTTCTTTGTGCATTCTTTGTATTTTGGTATTTTTAGCAGCTACCTAGCTAAATCATAAACTAGATACATGTGTTCTTATACTGAATGCAGAAATACTAGACTCCTTCTGCTGAAGACATCAGAATGACTCCAGTTGCTGTGGATCAAAGAGAACTTTTTGCACCCTTTTTTGTGATAGATTTGGTCCCCAGTCCACCTCAAGTTTCATTCTCACTTTTTATTTTGGTTGTTATCTGTGAAATAGTAGTTAGCGAATCGTTAAGTCATTAACTTATGTTTTTATTTTTTCTAGTTGTATAAATTTGGAGAGACTGTGTCTATTGTTTTTTGGACAGACACTTGGAGACCAGAAAGCTTCTTTGACAAAGTGAAGAAGAACAGACTAAACGGCATGCACACGCTCTGCTTGCTGGGTAAAGGCCTTTGGCGTTTCCTCGGGGTCACAATGTGGGGTTGTCATATTGTTCTCTTTTTGATTTTGTGTGAAGGTGAACTTCTTCTGTGGGCAGCTAGCTAGAGATAAGAAAGGATACTTTATGTATGCCATGCTCTTTCCCCAAATACCACATGGCTATTCCTGTGTACATGCTATAGTTCATGCTGCAGCCCACTTATGCCCTTATGGAGCCCCTCCAGGTTCCATCTCTTACCTGTTTGTCCACTGAGATCCTGTTCCGGTCCATATACAGCAATTCAACAGACTTGTATGGAGCATTTATTCTTACCCATCCCATGTCTCCCTCGAGGTGTCCTTTGAATATGCAGTATTGATGCCATCAGATTATTGATGCTGTCATAGATGTGAAAGAGACCCTGGAGATCATCTTATTGAAGCCTGTTTTATAGATGAAGTTGAGGCCCAGAGATATTGAGTCATTTTCAGACGCTCAGAATTGGTTGCAAAATTGGTAGAATCCAAATAGCCTGCTAGTCACAGCTTTTTTCACCGTATTATGCTGCCAAATCCTATTTCCTGACAAGGGTGGAAAGAGCTTGGATTGCTGTCTTCACATACCAAAATGATGGTACTAACGGAGCTGCAGACGCAGTGGGCTGCTTTTGCCAGCAGAGGTACTGGAATTGTACTGATTCACATTCACTACAGTTCCTGCTCTACGGTATGTGTTACAAAGATCCTGTAGTCAAAGCTTTCATCTGTGACTCATGAACAGAGAAGAGCTAACTGGCATTTTTGATGACTTTGAAACAATATTTACACTTGGAATCAGAAGACAAAAATCTGAGTTCTGTATACTAGCTAGAGAGTGTTGTGAACCGTCTTTACTTTACCTTCATTTTTGTCAAATAGGAATAGTCTTTTCTTGCCTCAGGGTAGTGTTTAGAGCGGTATTTCTCAAATTATGTGTGGTGAAGGACTAGGTTTTGTTCTTTTATATATATGTGTGTGTGTGTGTGTGTGTGTAATATATATACACATATATAAAAGTATATATGTGTATATATATGTATACACAATAAACACATACTTATTTATTTCAAAATTTCCAATCTTCTGTGTCAAAGTCAAATTACTCTAAGTGTTTCTAAACTCTCATTCCTGTAGTTGCTTCACCGTTTACTGGTAGCAGAATTGTCTCATACTGGCATCAGTCCTCGGATCACACATTGAATTGCACCATTTTAGTGGTACTGTGTGTGCAAGCCATCCAGTAGAGTGTCTGCCACATAATACAGAGTCAGGACAGAGTGAACCCATGATTTTGGCCTCTTTAGTAAGTACAGATATCTAGAACATTAGATAAGATTCCTCCTAGCTGAAAACATTTAGGTTATTTGTATAATATAACCAGTTCTCTGTTATTCAGTAATATATATAATTTTTGTATTACCAGAACGCTAATCTATATGTCTCTTTTAAAAGAAGACTATTAAAAAGTTTTACTCAGGGTTAGCATTTCTTATAGGATAGAAATTGGAGATTATCTAGAGCAGGGGTTAGTAAACTAGCCCCCATGGATCAAATCCAGCCTACTGCCTGTTTTATAAACAAAGTGTAATTGGAGCACATCCATGCTGCTTCATTTATGTGTCATCTGTGGCTGCTTTCATGCTACAATGGCAGTGATAATTATGAGAGAGACCTTGTGGCCCTCAGAACCTAAGATATTTGCTACCTGGCCCTTTATAGAAGTTTGCCAACTCCTGATCTAAAGTGAAGTTTTTCGTAATCTGACGTGGTACACCCTGTGTTCCCCAGCGCTTCTCTTCCCCATTGTCTTGCATTATTTCCTTTCAGTCTTACCATCCATGTGAATTGCTTTATCAACTGGTTGGTTTTCTTCCCTGCTTCATAAGAGCAAGGACTTTGTCATGCTCTTATCTCTCTTCCAAATGTCTAGAAGTCTGGCACAGTGTAGCTGCTCATTAGTGTTTAATGGAAGTTAATTGGTTGAAGTTTATTTTTAGTTTATTTTCTCAGACTTGATCTTACTACCCATTGGCACAGAAAATCTTCAACTTTTGCTAGTTCATTCAGTTCCAGCCAGAATATATTCCTTTTACTCCAATAACATTGACACCTGATTAATTCTAGATCGAGATCAGTCCATGAATGCTTCTCTAATATTGTTTTGGCTTATGCCTATATCTCACAATTAACTGGTACGAAAATATTTTCTTCTTTTAGCTTATTGTCAGTGTAATTTAGTAATTCATAATTAATGAATTGACTTTCTAGTTTTGTCTTTGGATTTTTCCATGTGGAAAGGTACTGGTCTTCCTTTTTTGTAGTTCTTACTGGCAAGCAGACTGTAACACACTTGTTAATTCACGTGGAATATGCCATTACATATATCCATCCTGTTACCTTGAACTTGGATCCAATGAAGGACAGCCATTAGGACTTTTATTAAAGGCAGAAGTAGAAGTATATGCAACTGAGGGACTGAGGGACTGAGGGGTAGATTCGTTGGAGCTCAGATTCTAAAGTGTGTGTGTGTTTTACAGCAGAACTGAGAGGCTTTAAAACAGAATGGAAAGAAAGGCCTTTTAAGAACTAAGCTACCTCTTAACTTCTTCCTGTAACATAAAAAATAGGGGAAGGGGGGAAAAATAGGATTTATTTTTTGGAAGCTTTGGAAAGGCGGTTAGAAGATCAATTTACAGGTATTTACTTAGTGTTTATGCCCACTGTGGAGTTAGGTTCTTCTGAAATACTAAGGAAGCATTAGACATGGGTCCTGCCCTCAGGGTTTTGAAATCTAGTTGGAACTAACATGCTGGTGTACTTGAAAGTTTATAGAACAATTAAGTTCTATTGTATGGAGAGGCAGGAAGGACAAACCAGAACTTTGGCTCTTGAACTCTAAGAGCTGCCCCTTTTCTTGGCTTTCCTGGGAAAAGACAAACAAGGTTAAACAATATATCTTCCTTGCTCCATTAACAAAAACAGGAACAAGGTGTGAAGTATAAGATATCATGATTCCAAATTCTCATCATTTAATCACCTGGAAATTCTCCTTATTTAAATTAGTATGTATTTATTGAATGCTTGCTATGGGCCAAGCCCTATAAGGGATTAGTGAGAATATGTCATGGTAAGAAACCATAGAGAAATTAAAATTTTCTTGCAAAGACAAGACTGATATATGTGATGTAATTGGAGATTAATAAGATATAGTATTAATAATATGGATATTTCAAAGAATAAAAAGGACTCGAAGGGAAGCCAGTAAAGGCTTTCTGAAGGAGTTGGGACTTACTCTACTTAAGGGGTAGATTAGTTAGGATGGGCTGATGGATGGAGGGTGGGTAGTAGAGCCATGTGAAAAAATTTGTTCAGTAGATATTTACGGAGTATCTACTGGGTACCTTGCATTATGATAGGTGCATAAAATAGGAGAATCTTATATTCTAGCAAGCAGAAATAGAAAGGAGTGATTATGGCCTGTGTGAAGACCAAGGAAAAGTATTAAGATCAGTCTGGCTTGATATTAAGTCACTAATGCAGTCTTATGTTCAGTTAAAAAGTATTTGCGTGTGAAAATTCTCCCCAACCCTCTTCATTTTTAAAAATCAAATTCTGTACAATGTATCATTTAAAAATGTAAAAAAAAAAAAAAACCTTGAAAATATCAAGTTAGAAACTTAACAATCACAAATAGCATTTCAGAAGCTCAAAGCAAATGAATTTATAAATGCGTTTAATTTTTAAAAAATACTGTAGCTATCATGTAATAGAAATCTGAGTTGACTTATATACCATTAATTGTGTCACAGGCCACATTTCAATAACATATAACTTTCTTTTTCCCCTTCTATATGCCAGACAAGTGGAAATATTAAATAATCAGTGATATTTTGAACCTGAAAAATATATTCACTGCTGGTTCTAAGAACATTTAGAAATGCAAATAAAGAATTATCTCTGGAATATCTCCCAAGCAAACTCTTTAGCATCCTTTAGAAGGAAAACTTTTATAGTCACTTAGGAAAGCTATAGATGTCTATCAAAAAGACCCCTAAGTTGCGCTATATTTATTTTTGCAAAAAGAAACTTTGGCTGAACCATTTGTTTTCAGTATATAGAACAGGAAGCAGCTGTTGCTCTTGCTGCTGTGTCCTGAGTTCCTGGGAGGATGTAAAGTGATTCTGCTTTTTTACCTTCTACCAGATCGTACCAGCATCAGTGATTAAAAAGTATAAGGAATCCAGTCTTTGTGATGCTTGCATTGTCAAGCTTTCTGAGAGCAGAGACTCTATGTGTTTCGGCTGCCCTGGTAGCCCCATGTCTGGCAGTCAGTGCTCAGGAAATTCCTGTTTAAGTATGAATATTGGTGTTAAAGTGTTTATTCATAGGTTACTAGGCATGTCTTATCAGTTACAAGAAAGCAAAAGTCTTTGCAAAATGTCGTGAGAATTTTCTTCTACTTGTGGTACAAACATCGAAGCTTATATTCCAGTGCCTGGAAAATATAGGTGAGAATAGGAGCATAACAAGACTTTTCATTGGGTCTATGCAGTTACCAGCAGATAGAAATGAACACAAAGACCCTCGATGAGCTGTGAGGTAGTGTATATGCGCATATTTACCTAACTCTTTCCTGTATCTTCTTTTCCAAGAGGAAACTGCAATTCTTCCAGGATGGTTTCAGGGCCAACATCATGTTTGTGTTCTAACTAATGACCTTTATACAACCACAGGCTTCCATTCTTCTCTGTTTCCATTACAAAGTGGCCAGATACACATGTGAGGGAAGGCTGTCACCAACTCTCAAATTAGCCATTTTGGAGACTTGAGAAAAATACTTACCAAAAATTTAGGCAACTCAGCTGAAGTTTACAATATGAATAAAGTGGTTACTTTAAAAAGATCTAATTTTCTACTTCCTACAGACATCAAAGTAAAGGAGCAGTCTTTGGAAAATCTAATCAAGTAAGTTCTTGTTCTGAGAATGCATGCATCTATTTTAATTGCTTGAACAATAAATTCTGTTTAAATGACAGGAGTTCTAACGATTGTTGAAAATCAGCTTTCATGGCTTCTTAGCCTTTTGGCGAAGATCAAGTGAAAACCAGTCAGCTTTCAGTAACTGCAAAACTAAACACTTTCAGTCTAATGAAATGATAGGCAGTCTGATAGAGTGTAAGTAGTAATAGACTTCATAGGTTCCGGACTCAGAATAGTGGTTGGCACCTAATAGGCATTCAGTAAATATTCGTGGGATGAGTTCATTGAGAGTCAGAAGACGTGGGTTCGAATCTTAGGTTGGCCTCTCTGGTTATGTTCTCTTGAGCAAGTTACATCCATTTCTGAGCCTTATTTTCTTCCTGTGTATAATGGGAGTAATAACCCTTTTTTTGCTTATAGATGCAGTGTCTTGTACAGTAGCTACTACCCACATGTGCCTAATGAGCGCTTTAAGTACTTATAGCTAATGTAACTCAGAAACTGGATTTATAATTTAAATTAATTTAAAACTAATACACAACTTAGTTATTAGAAAACATTTAAGTATATTTAGAACAATTCAATATGTAAATCTACTTTTACAAGTGTGAATTTTATGAAATCCGAGTACAGATCAAGTATTTCCAGTGAGAAGTTAGCATTTGAATCAAGATGTACCAAAATATAAAATACATTCCAGATTTTAAAGACTTTAATACAAAAATAATCTTTAATGATTTTTATAGGAATAAATGTTGAAATATAACATTCTGGATATATTGGGTTAAATATAATTAAAATTAATTTTGTCTCTTCTGTTATTGTGGATACTATGGAAAATTTTAAATTATGTTTATGGCTTGCGTTGTATCTCTCTTGAACAATGCCGACTGGCAGAATTGTTCTGAGAGACAATAACATAATCTATATGAACTCTTTTGTAAACTGTAAAAGCAGTGTTTTTATTGTGATCATTGGGTAAATGCGGTAGCCTTTTGAGACCTATGAAAGTACACGTATCTTACCCTCCAAGATTTTGAGATACTTACCACTTTAACTTTTCTTAGAAGGTGCGAAAAGAGGAATGAATCTGTGGTTTAAACGTGGTAGTAAAAATGAACACTGTATAACCTGATTAAGCTAGGGCGTAGAACAAGTTGCCACTTATTTTGAATTATTTTTGCCTAAGATAGCACTTTGAATAAAGGTAACTTTGACTTAAACATTTATCTTTAAGTTGTTGGGCTTTTATTTCTGCCAATATCTCAGTGAGGTGAGAGGCCATCTGAAGTAGAACAGTGAGAAAAGCTTAAGAAACTTCAGGTAAACAATCGCTGTATCTGTGCTTCAGTGTGTACTTGAAATGGGTAACGTGAAAGCAGCTTCACACAGAATGTACCATGGAAGCTGAGTGTACCTGGGGGAGCAATAGCGGTAAAAATGTGTCATGGCGAAGCAGAGTGGCATCCAGTTTTAACTTACAGGGGAAGGAAGATCTACGAACCGCCTCGGTATATGAGTGTGAACCAAGCAGCACAGCAGCTTCTGGAGATCGTTCAGAACCAGCGAATGAGAGGAGAAGAGCCAGGTACTTTGGGCCCTGCTTGACTCTCATGCTCCCCTGTGGCTGCGCTGGGATGGTACCACATCTGGCCCGCGCATGTGTTTGCCAGCCCCACTGGGGCCAGTAGTGTGTTCTCACTGTATTTTTTTCCTATCAATTTTTTTTACAACTTGACCTTAAATCTCATAGGCCAAAAGTTATACTGAAAGAAAATCAATGGAGTTCTTTCTAGTGAAATTAATATCATTCTAGAACGTGAGGATTTTTTTTTTTTTTTTTTTTTTTTTACGAACTAACTATTGGTCAGATTTTAAAAGCTGTTAATATTTTTACCAGATATTTTAGTAGAATATAAAACTTCCATTTTAGTCCAAATCTATGGTGAGCTCTATCCTGCCAAATTATACTTATTTTGCTTGTCCTCACCCTCAACATTGAAAGACCAGCTATGGTGTTCTTCAAGAGAAAGACAAGAGGATTTACCCTTATATCCTAGTATCTAGACACAGTGGATGTAGTATGTAATAAAATGTCCATTGTCAGTACATTTTTATTGAGAGGTTCTTAAAAATGAATCTGTCATTATATTCTGCTGTAAGGCATTGACTGGCTTCCTGCTTTGAGCACCTATTTATTGATAGAAGAGATATGGGAAGAGATTTTTTGTTTTTGTTTTTGTTTTTTTACAGCCACACCTGTGGCATATGGAAGTTCCCAGGCAAAGAGTCAAATTGGAGCTGCAGCTGTTCGCTGGCCTGCACCACAGTCACAGCAACACCTGATCTGAGCTGCATCCTCGACCTAAGCCACAGCTTGCGCCAACGCCAGATCCTCAACCCACTCAGTGAGGCGCCCTCACAGATGCTATGTCAGATTCTTCACACACTGAGCCACAGCGGGAACTCCCATGAAGAGATTATTGAGTGACCATTGATGATTTTGGTCTCAGTGGGTCTTGCTAACGTTGTGATCAAATAATCTGCACGGGTGCTTGGTATCCTAACTTTGTTCAGAGTTCCTTACATGCCTGCATGTCAATCAGGACAGCTTTCCCAACTAAACAAAACCACAAAAAGATTAGCCCTTCAGCTGTCAGACCAGAGTGAGTAATACTAAAGTTCACTAATGTTGGTTATTTTGAACTTAAAAAATGTAAGTAATGTCATAATGCCTATTACTTGGTAAGGGCTCTTTAGTTGACTAAATACTTTCATATCTGTAACTTTAGCCCTTAAACCACTATCTCTCTCACCATTTCTGAGAGATAGTATTCCATTTTTTTTAAAAAATGAAAAAACCGAAGTTTGTCACATAGCCACATGGCTAAGTACAGCTCAAATCTGTGCATTTATCCCATAATCCTCTGGTTTTTCCAATATATCTTGGTCGATGTGAACATATCTCAAACATTTTATTTAAAATATAAGTAATAAATATCATTCACTCAGAATGCTATGCAATAGGGTATGGATACAGGTAATTATTCATCAAGTCCTGAAAACTTAAACTAAGGTGAGCCTTTGAAATTCTGAAAGGGTAAAGTTAGGAAGTACTACTTCACTTTATATGTCATATAGAGCAAATAACTTAGAAAAGCCCAGGATAAATCAGTAGATAGTCTGTACTAAGTGATCAAGGAGATTTAAAGTATTTGAGCTTCTTTAAATACACTTTGGGTACTAGCATTGGTTTGAATGGATTCAGGACAGTGCATTTGCAGAACTGAATGGCAATGTCTTTTTTTTTATTTTTTATTTTTAATAGCAGTCACCGAGGAGACACTCTGTGTCGGCTTAGCCAGAGTTGGAGCTGAGGACCAGAAAATTGCAGCAGGCACTTTGCAGCAGATGTGTACAGTGGACCTGGGAGGACCATTACATTCCTTGATCATCACAGGAGGCAGCTTGCATCCACTGGAGATGGAGATGCTACGTCTGTTTTCCATACCAGAAGATAGCTCAGAATCCCAAAGCACCGATGCACTCTGAACTAGACATTTCCCACAGTTAGATGTTAATTTCAGTCATATATGCGTATACACATATTTGTACAACAACTCAAACAGGTCTTTTGGTTTACCTAATAAGTATAAAACAACTGACCAAGAAGAAAAATGTTGACTCAACAGTGCTTGGTTTCCTGTGGCAATGAGTTTTTTCCCTATGATATCACCAGCTGTTGCTGTTATTTTGGCAGTGTTTCAAGGAGCAGACCAAGTTGGAAAACTTGGAGATAGACATCCTAGACAGAATCATTTAGAAGCAGTTTTTGTTTATGAAACCAGTTTATATGAGGTGGAACTTTCTTAAAAAGACAGATGCCTTGACTACAAGGTAAGTTTTCTTGACAGCGTTTGGTGTTATTGCATATAAAGAGAGGTAGGAGGAATAAGCCCACACCCAGCAGTCCTGCTTACTTAAAGCTCAGCTGAGTACATACTACAAAATGACATCCTTTTGAATTAGCTTGTCTTGTTAAACTGACATCCTAATTATGTGCCTCATGTTCTGCTGTATTTCGGAGGTTTGTAAATGTTCAGCCAGCATGTACAGTTGCTCTTTGGTTTTAATTAGCATCTTTCTCATCCAAGCTGACAGATGGAAAAGTTGCTGACTACAAAATAAAACTTAAGTTTGAAGACAACAATGGATTAGTTAGATTTTGTCATAGCACTTAACAGTTAACATGCCTCTGTGTGTGTGCCAGTAGCCACATTCCTCTTTCTAGTTGTAAATCACACTCCATTTCTTATATTTCATGACAGTTTAAAGTTTTGTACTTTTTATCAGTTTGTGTAAGAAATAGCTTTGCTACATGTTAGTTTAATTGGTCTAACTCTGAGTAAAATCAACCCTTGAAAACACATTTGAACTGTGCAGGTCCACTTATGTATAGATTTTTTTTTTTCACGAAGTATATACTCCAGTACTCCACAGCCTGTGGTTGGTGGAATCCATGGATGCAGAACTGCAGATGTTTTCAACTGCATGGAGGGTCAGTCCCCCTGACCCCCCCATGGTGTTAAAAGTCCATCAACTGTGCTTCCGTGGTCCAATCAACTTATCTGACCTTTTTGTTCTGTAAATTTGTTGCAGGTTGAGCAAATATTCATCTGCTCTCTGGGAGCATCACTTAAGATTATTTTGAGTTATTTCATTTCATCTGAGATAAAAGAGATTTTTAATATATGTGAAATATTCTCCTTTCAATCTGTTGAACGCAGGGACAGAGGCAAACATTGAAGAATTATGAAATGAAAGCCTTTTAGTTTTGGTAGTGGTGAAATAGCTTGTAATGTATAAGCCCTCCCAATTATAAACTCTGGAAAAATATAATAAAGAACTGTCTGAAGGCATTGGCAGAATGACCATCGGCAGCCTGAGAACTGTGCTTAACATGACTCTTTCCCCAGGGCGTTCATCAGTCTGTCTGGTGAGACGGTGGCTAGAACTCAAGAGAAAGTTGCAGTCCTGATGACTTGAGGTGCTGGAGGAATTGGCTGCTAGAGGAGCTATAAATTGAAGGAGGAAACCCTAGACGTGAAGGTAGCACTGAGGGAGGAGCCTTTCAATCTGTGTATAATTTACTCGTAACTCTGCCTGACTCCTGCATTGTGCGTGTGCAGGGAAGACTCCAGTGAACCTGGCAGGAAGCCAGAGCTCGAAGGCTGAAAAGGCTGGGCAGAGATTGTGGCTCTCTGTTGCAAGAGAAAACAGAGTTTGAATCACAAGTTAGAAGGCTTGATAAGTGCCTTAGGCTTTCCATCAAATCCCTAGAGTGGTTGTGTATTAGCAGTAAAGGCTATGCCCAGGACCAAGGATTTGTGCTAAAACTAAAGACCAGATCTTTAACATAATGTAAAATCAAGCCTCCATAAAATCAAAGTGACTGTCCAATGATTTACCTGCCTGCTAGGACAAAGCTTATCTCTTCAAGTGCGTGATAACAAAATGAAGCAAATCTCAACAATGCCTAGAATATTATAAAATATTATGAGATATGCAGTGAAGTAGGAAAATATGACTTAACAGTCAAAAGGAGAAAAGCACACAGTGAAAAGAGATGCTGACATAATCCAAATACTGGAATTAGCAGACAAACTGTGTTTGAGGGTAAAAAGGAGAAGTGGTTGTAATGAACTGATATAAATGGGTCTCTCAACAGAGGATTGGGAACAAACAAAAACCCAAACAGTCAGACTTAACAACAGAATATGGATGACAAATGAATAGAAATTATCCTGTCTGAGGAATAGAGAAAAAAAGATTGAAGGGAAGAAAAAAAAGCACAGAAATTCAATGCCATGTGGGGCAATATCAAGCAGTTCAACGTATATATAATTGTATCTTCAGAAGAACAGAAGAACGTAGGGCAGAAAAAATAAGAGTAAGTAAAGGCCAAAATATTCCCAAGTTTAGTGATACTTTGAATGTACAGATTCAATATGTTCAGTGAACTCCACACAGAATAATTACAGAGAAAACCACACCTGACATATATATATGTATATATATGTATATATGTCATAGTTAAAACTGATGAAAACCAAAGGTTGGAGAAAATCTTAAAAGCCACCATGAGGGGTATTGGGGAACCCACAACATACAGGGCAGCAGTACAAATGGACTCTTTCTCATCAGAAACAGTGGGGGTCATGAGGCAGTAGAAAGACAAAAATCTTTACAGGAATTCAAAAGCAAAACAAAACCATCAATCCAGTGTTGCATATCCAGTAAAGATATCCTTTGAAAATGAGGACAAAATAATCTCCATAACAAGACAGTTTGCTGCTAACAGACGTGCACTCACTGCAAGGAAAGGTGAGGAAGGGCTGAAGTAAATGCCATCAGGGAGAAGGAAGGAAATGAGAGAGATGCAAGTATAAATGACTCTCGGGTTTCCTTGGCTTCATGTGTTTAAAAGACGTCTGAAAATTTAATATGGTGTTGTGACATGTATTTAACTAAAATATATGCCAACAATAACAAGTTGGATTCAAGGGAATTAAACAGTTTCAGGATTCTTATGTCATTTGAAGTAGGAGAATACTAACAATAAGTAGACTGATAAATTAAGGATGTGTACTTTAATACCTTGTCAACCACTATTTAAAAAAAAAAAAAAAACACATGCAGAATGAAAAAAGATAAAAAAAGTAGAGTTCCCTTTGTGGCTCAGCGGTTAACGAACCCGACTAGTATCCATGAGGATGTAGGTTCAGTCCCTGGCCTCACAGGTTAAGGATCCAGAGTTGCTGTGAGCTGTGGTGTAGGTTGCAGGCATGGCTCGGATCCCACATTGCTGTGGCTCTGGCGTAGGCCAGCAGCTGCAGCTCTGCTTCGACCCCTAGCCTGGGAACCTCCATATCCCTCGGGTGCAGCCCCCCCCCCAAAAAAAAAATAAAAAAAGATAGAGGAATTGGAATTGCTGAGAAATATATGATTAACCAAAAGAGGGCAGGAAGGAAATAAATCTCAAGAAACAGGCCAAACAAAACAAATAGAATGGTAGATTTAAATTCAATCAAATCAATAATTGCTTAAATGTACATTAAGCAGTCCAATTAAAAGGACTAGATTTTTTTAAAAGCCTAACTATATGTTGTATACAAGAGTTAGACTTTAAATATAAAGACAGAGTGAAAGTAATTCTTTTGAGTGGAGACAAAACAGACCAAACAAACAGCATAAGCAAACAAGTGGCTATGTTAACATAAGACAAAAAAAAGACTTTGAAAGGAGTATGCTGGAGATAAAGAGGGGCTTTTCATTAAGAAGAAAGGGGCAGTTCATTCAGAAGACGTATCCTAAATGTGTGTGCTTTAAATGAATACCAGCTTGAAAATATTATGAAGCAAAAATGGACAGAACTGGAGATGTAGACAAATCCACCAAGTTGGAGATTTTAACCATCTTCTCTCAGCAACGGAAAGAAAAAAGCATCAGTAAAAATATTGATTTGGACACCACCAACCGCTTGGGTCAATTGATATTGATAGATCACTACAGCCAACAGTGGTGGAATAAACATTATTTTCAAGCACATATGAAAAATTCACCAAAGTAGACTATATGCTTGGCTGTTGATGACAATGGAATTAAGTTAAAAATTGCTGACAAAAAAAGATGTCTAGAAAAATCCCCTATATCTGGAAATAAAATAATACATTTTTGTTTTGTTTTTTGTCTTTTTAGGGCCTCACCCACAGCATAAGGAGGTTCCCAGGCTAGGGGTTGAATCAGAACTACAGCTGCCTGCCTACACCACAGCCACAGCAACACAGGATCTGAGCCACATCTGCAAGCTGCACCACAGCTCAAGGCAATGTGGGATCCTTAACCCACTGAGGGAGGCCAGGGATCGAACCTTCGTCCTCATGGATACTGCATCCTTGGGTTCATTACCACTGAACTCTGCACATTTATTTCTAATTGAATAAAAAAAAACACAAAATGTGAAGAATTTTAAGATGCACATTTATTTTTAATTGAATAAAAACAACACAAAATGTGAAGAATTTTAAGATGCACATGTAGCAGTGCTTTGAAATTTACAGCTTTAGAATAGAAAAGATTTTAAAATCAACAATCTGTTTTCATCTTAGAAAACTAGAAATAGAAGAGCATATAAAATACTAAGCATAAAACTGCCCATGAGCTAGCAAAACCAGTCCTAGGTATTGACTCAAAAGAAATGAAGACATACTGCCAAAAAAAAAAAAAAATAGTCCCTAAATGTTTATAACTTTGTACATTCATAGCCCTAAACTGAAACCAAGCCATGTGGCCATTACAGGAGAATAGATTTTAAAATTGTAGATTGACTGGACTATTACTTAGCAGTAAAACTGAGCTATTGACTAATTCAACAACATGAGTGTATTTCAAAAACATGTTACGTGAAAGAAACCAGACAAAAAAGTGTATTGTACAGTTCCAATTATATGAAGTATTGCAACTGGCAACAGTAATAAAAAGAAAATAGCGGTTACCTATGGAGAGAATGAAGAGTGACTAAGGGAACAGAAGGGATCCAGGGTAGTGGAACAGGGTCTGTATCTTGATGAGGTGTTTGTTGTGCAGAATTCATTCAGCTATATAGATTTAGGACCTGTACATTTTTCTGTGTTAGTATTGACAGATAAAATAGGGTATGCATTTCAGTTGACTTTCAGATAAACAATATTTAATACAAGTATGTCATTATTTGGGATGCATTTACACTAATTTTTTTAAAAAAAAGTTTATTTGAAGTTGAAATTTGAGTTCCTGTATTTTTATTTGCTAAATCTGGTGAGTCTAATCTGTATGTTATTTAACCTCAACTTAAATGAAATTGTAAAGTGAAAAATGTGCACCATTCATCAGCAGAAAAAGGATAAATAATACTGTTTTTGGTCTACTATCATGAAATCCCAGTGTTTTGCCAGTTAGATTAGAAACACTTAAACACTTCGTGCATTTGTTTGTTTGGTAGTTGTTATTCCTTTGGTATTATTATTTTTAATGCCATTTTAAACTATTGTAGAATGAAACCACTCTCATAATGTAGACACAGAATAGTCTATCACCCACAAAACTCCCTCACACTATCCCTTTATATTCACCCTCTGTGTACGTATTATCCCTGGTAACCACCGATGGATTTTTCTCTATAGTTCTGTCTCTTTGAAAATGTCAAATAAATGAGACTGGCTTCTTTCAGCAAAATGCTCTTTAAAATTCATCCAAGTTGCTGCATGTATCAAAAATCCACACTTTTATTGCTATAAGTGGTATTCTCGTGTATAGATACACTACAGTTTATCCATTCACTGAGAGAGATTGGGGTTGTTTCCAATTTTTAGCAATTACATATAGAGTTAGTAAAATATTCACCTATAGGTCTTGGTGTGAACGTAAGTTTTTATTTCTCTGGAGTAGATACCCAGGAGTGTGATTGCTGGGATCATAAGGTAAATGTACATTTAATTTTGTAAGAAATTGCCAAAATGATTTCCAGAGTGGCTGGGCCATTTTGCATTCCTGTGAGCAGTGTAAGAGTTCCCATTGCTCTGTATCTTTGCCAGCACTTCATGTTGGCAGTATTTTCTAATATTAGCTATTCTGATAGGTATGTTGTGGTGTGTCATCATAAGTTTTAATCTGTTTTCCTAATGACTAACATTTTTTATGTGCTTATTTACTATTTTTACATCCTGTTTAATGAAGCATCTGTTCATACCTTCTGCCCACTTGTAATTTAATTTGAATTGTTTGTTTTCTTATGGTTAAGTTTTGAGTATTCTTTACATATTCTGGATACAAGTTCTTTGTCCGATTGTGATTTTCCAATATTTCCTCCCAATCTTTGGCTTGTCCTTGTATTTCCTTTAACTGTGTCTTTGACAAAGCTAAAGTTTTTCTTTTCTTTTGAACATTAAAATTTTATTGACGTATAGTTGATTTACAATGTTATGTTAATTTCTGCGGTACAACAAAGTGTACTGAACTGAATCACTTTGTTGTAAAAAGTTTTTCACTTTGATGAAATCCAGTTGATCAATTTTTTTTCTTATATGGATCATGTTTCTATCACCCTGTGTAAGAACCTGTTACCAAACTCAAGGACATGGAGATTTGATCCCATGTTTTCTTCTAAAATATTTTAAGTTTTGCAGATTTACATTTAGATCTGTAATACAGTCTGTCAGTTTTTCTATGAAGTGTGTGTTTTAAATGGAGTTTCTTTTTTTTTTGGTCTTTTCTAGGCCCGCACCCGCGGCATATGGAAGTTCCCAGGCTAGGGGTCTAATCGGAGCTGTAGCTGCCAGCCTACACTAGATACACAGCAACTTGGCATCGGAGATGCATCTGCGACCTGCACCACATCTCACAGCAACGCTAGATCCTTAACCCACTGAGCAAGGCCAGGGATCGAACCCTCAACCTCATGGATCTTAGTCGGATTCGTTAACCACTGAGCCATGACCGGAACTCTGGTTCTTTTTTCTTTTTTGCATGTAGATATTCAATTGCTCCAACACTGTTTGTTTAAAAAGACTATCTCTATTGAATTGTCTCTGTACCATTGGCAAAAATGAGTTGGCTGTATTTGTGTTGGCTGTATTCGTGTGGATCTATTTCTGAACTCTTTGCTGTTCTGTTGCTCTATGTCTCTTTCCTTTCTATAATACCACACTGTCTTGATTACTTTAGCTGTGTGGTAAATCTTAGTTCCCACCGTGTTGCAGTAGGTTAAGAATCCGACTGCAGCAGCTAGAGCATGGGTTGCGGCTATGGCTCGGATTCAATCCCTGGCCTGGGAACTTCCATACTCAGTGAGTGCAGCCATAAAAACAAAAACAAAAAGAAAACGAAAAACAAGTAGTGTAATTCCTCTAATTTTATTCTATTTTCAAAATTGTATCTAATGTAGTTCCTTTGCCTTTCTGTATAAACATTAGAATGAGCTGTTGACATCTACATAAAGCTTGCAAATTTTGATTGTAATTATTTGATTATGTTGTGTGTACATGTAGATATTTTAGGGTTTATTCTTTTTGGAGTTTACTCAGCTTCTTGAATCTGTAGGTTTATGTCACCAGATTTGGGAGGTTACTAAAACCAGGCGTTGTTTCTTCAAATATTTTTTCAGCACTGTATGCTTCATCTTCATCACTGTATGCAGAGTCCTCTCTGGGACTCTGATAACAAAATGTTAAAATCTTTCTATTGTTCCACAGGTCTCTGAGCTCTGTTCATTTTTTTTTAAATCTATTCTCTCTGTTATTTAGTGTGGATAATTTTTATTGATATGTATTCCAGTTAATTGACTCTTTCCTCGGTCTTCTCCCTTCTGCTGTTGAGTTCATTTTTTTATATTTTTATTTTGATTATTGTTCTAAAATTTACATTTGGTTCCTTTTCATATCTTTAATTTTTGGTTAAACATTTAACATGTTAATTTTCTGTTTTACTATTTGTTGCAAGATTATTTGTGGTTGCTTGTTCAAGCATTTTTGTAATAGCTGCTTTAAAGTCTTTGTCAGATAATTCCAACATGGAAAAATGACAGATATCAAAGCTGGACGTTGAAAATTTTGTGGCACTTTGCCAAGTAATTTTGGCGTGCAGTTGGACATTTGAATTTTATGAGAGTCCGGGTCTTGTTTAGAGTCTATGATGAATAGCAATCTTTTTGTTTTAGCAGGCAGTGAACCTGATTAGGTGCAGGATGCAATTACCAGTTCACCTTCTGTGGACTATGGTTCCAGTGTTAGTTCAGTTTTCAAGGATTGCAGTTCTCTTTGAATCTATCTCAGATTTATGGGACCCAGTCTGGGACCTAGGCAATCTGGATAGTTTAGTTCTCAATCTTTTGTTATGCCAAGTAGGAGCAGATCCAAGTCATAGAGACTTAAGAGTGAATCTTGCGGTTCAAATTTATGGGGTTGCTTTCCTGAGCTCCTCCGTCTCCATGATCTCATGACTTCCTGCTTCCCTCGGCTCCCTTTTTATATCCTCTGGCCACAAACTTGGCTCTCTTTACTCTTCTCTGTTGCTGTGTCTCACACCTTCATGACTGGGCCTACATCCTGACCCATGTGGAGAAGGGGACAGAGGAAAAAAGCAACAGGGGTTTGTTCTGCCCTTTTGAAATCATAACTATCAGAGAAAAGTTCTCCTCTCTCAGTGACGGTCCTTGTGGGTTTCTATAGTTGCTGGGCACCATTACAGGGTTGTCCGGGGGAAGTCTTTGGAAGCCAGTGGGAAGTCTTTGCTCCAGCTACAAAAACTGCAGTTGTAGCAGCTTTGTCTTGTTTTGAAGTTATGAGGAAATCAGTATGTCCTGCACACAGGTTATTGCTCAAGGGGAAGTAGTGTGATGCACATACAGGACAGATAACCCCGGCAAAGTTGAACAACGATCTGATATAACTTAACGCCTAGGGTGGGAAAATAGTGATGGTGAATCAGACCTTATTTTCAATTTTCGAAGTGATTTCAATGTTTTCAAAAGTCCAGGCAAATGGCAGGGTTCTAATTGCCGTGAAACTGTACCTAGCTTAGATGCGAATTTTACCTCTGGTTTACTCACTCAGTGTTGCCCTTTAAAATACTACATTACCAGTCAAGAAATACTTTGGGGGATCCTTTATTTTCATATTTTTTTAATCCTTTGTCTTTAGTTACGACTATTGTACAAAGAGTGCAGTTTATTTTAAAAATCCATCCAGGAGTCCCTGTCACGGCTCAGTGGTAATGAACCCGACTAGTGTCCATGAGGACGTGGGTTCAATCCCTGGCCTCCCTCAGTGGGTTAAGGGATCTGGCGTTGCCATGAGCTGTGGTGTAGGTTGCAGACGAGGCCCGGATCTGGTGTTGCTGTGGCCGTGGCACAGGCCAGCGGCTACAGCTCCAATTTGACTCCTAGCCTGGGAATTTCCATATGCCGGGGGTGCAGCCCTAAAAAGACAAAAAACAGGCAGAACCATTTTCCAAAGAGGGGCTAAACTTCATGTTAAAAGCATAATTCATCTTTTTTTTTTTTTTTTTTTTTTTTGGCTTTTTAGGGCCGCACCCACGGCATGTGGAGGTTCCCAGGCTAGGGGTCAAATCGGAGCTGTAGCCACTGGCCTATACCACAGCCACAACAACACTGGATCCCTGACCCACTGAGCAAGGCCCGGGATCGAACCCGCATCCTCACAGAGACTAACCGCTGAGCCACCACATGAACTCCATCATCTGTTTTTTTTCAGCGAAGTTTGATTGCTTCAACTGTGCCAGACTCCATCCCTTTGATTATTATCACATAATACCCTCGTCACTCCCAGTGGTTTTAGGAATTTTTTAGACACAGTTGAATTGTTCATTTACATGTGCTAAGCATGAACATCATGGTAGATTTTGTTACATCCAGAAATAGAGCTGGAAAAGCTGACAGATTGTTTGAAAGAACTAGAATCCTATTAAAGCGGTGTTTTTTTCTATATAGAACGAAAATTACTAAATTGTCATTCTGTCTACATCTGCTGGACCTCCTTGCTCCTCGTAATGAAGTTTGCTTATGGCCGTATCGTGAGTAAGGAGATTGAACGAGGAGAGAAGAACAAGCGCTATGAGTTGCTGAAGTTGTTCAGAGGCGTCTGCATTTGATGAGCACTTGGAGAAGCACTCAGGATTCCTGAGCTGAAGGAGTAAAGGTGGAAACTGGGAAGCGTATTTTGTTAGTGTAACGGGAAAGGCTTCTGGGGGGTGGGGGGAGGGGGAGGAAGCAAAAACTAGATAAAGACTGGGTAGTGAACTCTTAGATTAAGTAACTTGCCTAAACCTGTATGTAAACAGAACCTATCTAGGGCATGTTGATAGGCCACTGTAGACTTGGATTAGGCCAGAGGCGAATTCCTGGGAACACAGGAAAGTCTGGGCTGGGAGTCCCTGGCAGGTGCTCTAGCTCTCACAGGTCAAAGTCCACTATGCAGAAGGGCCAGCAGAAGGTAATCAGGAAACCAGGGGAGGGGAAATGTTTTTAAAAAGGCCTGGACAAGGGTCTGATTCAGCAGAATTCCTTGTACTTCCTGCCCAAGACCAGAATTGTTTTTGTGGTGTGTTGAGGGTGTGTGTGTGCTGAAATGGAGGTCGCTAGAGCTGGGCTTGGAATAGAGGGGAAGCTCGACAGCTCCTCAGTGACGCTGCAGACAGCGATCAATGGAGCCCTGGAGCAGGGCAGTGGGAATGTACAGGTGAATATAAAAGACTTCCACGGAATGAGGAGGACTTTGTGAGAGGGGATTCAGGAAATGGGAGGTAGAAAAGGCCATTAGAGTTCTAAGAAGTCTGTAAGGAATTAAGATAGAAATTGGTAGTTGAAAAGAGAATTGGGAGTTCCCATCGTGGCTCAAGTGGTAACCAATCTGACTAGCATCCGTGAGGACGCAAGTTCGATCCCGGCCTTGCTCAGTGGATTAAGGATCAGACATTGCTGTGAGCTCTGGTGTAGGTCGCAGACACAGCTGGGAATCCTGTGTTGCTGTGGCTGTGGCTGGCAGCTACAGCTCCAATTCGACCCCTAGCCTAGGAACTTCCATATGCCACAGGCCAAAAAAAAAAAAAAAAAAAAATTGCATGGGAAATATTTTCTCTTCGTTGATTTTGAGATGCTGGCAGTTCTGCCATGGTTGTGACAAGAAGTAAGCCATTGATGGCCTTTGATTAATGCACAAACTAGGGAGGCGAGAAACCCTATAACTAGGAGCTACAGAAATGTTAGGTTAGAAGCACATGTAAACCACGTGTGTATGACGCTAGACACTGTCTCAGGGAGGATAAAGCCCTCTGTGGCAGATGGAGAGTAAACTAGATTATGTTTGAGAAGGTGGGAGGGGGGATCTGGGGTTTTGTGGAGGATTTATTTAAAACAATTTCTTCCGATTAGAGGGAAAAAATTTGGAAGGATAATTGAGGGAAGCTCATGTCAGATGTTTTTGGTCTTCATTTCCTATAAGCTGAGATCATAGAGAATGAGGTGAGAGAATAATTTGGGGTTAATGGAAAGATCTGGAAATAAATACGTTGAGACTTGGACCCACAATGAAGCTCTCCCCCAGGTGAAGACCTTTCCAGGTCTCACACCATCTCTTCTCTCCGGATAAGTTTTGCTGTTTCTAGGGCCTGAGAATCATTCTTTCCCTCACATTCTGTATGTCTTCTAGAATCTATTCCAATAACTATTCAAATTCACAGTGTTCTTTTTCAGTTCATCAACCTAATGGACACAATTCAGGTAAAGATTTTTAAACAAATTTTATTGGAAGAATTTTGACACAATTTTTTATTCTTTTTAAATACATCTGAGGTTAAGCAAAATATATACATGAATGTCTTCAAGTAGAAAAGAGTGAAATATACATTTATGGGTTTGTGGTTAGGCAAATCATAATTGCTCTCTTTAGCACATCCAAACCAAATTACGACATGGTTGTTGACATTCAACCTAGCGTTGTCCTCAAACATTTGCTTATAAATGTTTTGATGCCATAATCTTCAATAAAGGAATCAAACCCAAATTCAAACTTGGCCATGTTTCAAAACCTTTAAAGACAGGGAGGTATAGTATCGTAGGGGTGTCTAGAATATTCTAAGAAGGGATTTGGCAATTTTTCATTCACAGTATTTCTGATATGAAAGACCCCATTCTGTTTACTGATCACTTTCACAAAAGTTGGGGCAAAATATCACTTTGGCAGAAATATCACTGAACTTGCTGCTATTAGCGGAAAGCATCGAGATTGCTTGGCAAACTCTTGAAAGGACAGGTGTAGCTCAAAACAGAAGCTTCACTGAGTCTAATTAATGCATGATATGTGATACATAAAATTCAAATACTAAAATTCGAAAAAGCTTTTTTTTCTTCACTAGTAAAAATGGGAAGTTTTACATTGGTAGCAGCAATGAAAAAGAGATAGAAAATAAGTAAAGAAATATAGAAAAGCTTTACCAAAATTTAATATTTAGAGAGGCGGAAGATAAAAGCTATCCTAGGAATATTTAAATCACTTAATTAATACATGTAGTGTTGTTTTTATAGAAGCACCTTCAAAATACACCTTTGAAAGTTTTGGATAAAAATACATCTAGGATAAATGCAAAAGAAAGCATGTCACACACAAGTCCTTAAAGTAATAGGAATACGGCAATTTTCCATAGAACATAGTTTTTCATTTGGCGATACAAAAATATAAAAATCCAAGTGACCCAGGTCTCACAGTCCCAGATCTACGAAATTCTTGTCCAACAGCATGCAAAATGGAAAACATGTCTACACTCCCACTATTCCTGTATTAAAATAAAGGAGAAACTTATAGGGCTACTTTAAGGGAAAAAAAAGGCCAAAGTGAACATAAAGTCACTTATTTGTGCAAAAAAAGGCAAAGAAGAGCTGAGATAAACAATAAATTATAGGGTTTACCTATCCCAAGCTTCTGCTGGTATATCCACTGCTGTCTACAATACTGACCCACTGGTTAACCCTTTACTGAGCATGTAGGTGTCCATTCATGCTAACTTTAGTCAAGAGGATATATGAGACAAGACATTCTTTTTTTTACAGATTTTCCACCATGATCAAAATGATGAATAATAAATTTTCAAAGCCATGGAAAGAGTTCAAACTTAAGTATTATTAAGTTTAAGCACAGAGTACTAAGTATGAAATATATTTTTTCCTTTGAAAAAGTATCTATAAAATGTAGTGTTGTAAATCAAATCCTATGTATCCTTCTCAGGCAGCACAAAATTATGTATACTTCCTGGAAGACAGTTCTCTTCTAAGGGAATGTCTCTAGGCCAGTTCAGTTTCTCTTCACTCAAACTGGCACTGACGCCATGGGGTCAGTCCTTTTTAAGCAGCTTGCCCTGTGAGTGCCAAGAAAACTTTTTCCTGCTTTTTCTTTTTAAAGGTCTTACAAGTGCTTAAAGGAGCCCTGAACGCTCTTTTGAGCCTGCACAGGATACGCTGAACGGCCAAGGTAGTAACCTAAGAGAGCATCCAAAGAAGCAATGCGTCTGAACAATGTGTATCCAACAGCTCTTCCCTCCATCAGCTTTGTGCTGCTGCTTGTTCATGACTTTGTAGGAGAGTGTGTTTATATCTGATCTTTAAATCACTGTAGAATGACATACGAAAAAGGTCAGCTGTCACCCAAAAGTTCTGGATTTAGAGGCAGTGCTCTTCCACCTCTCCATCCCAGTCAAGTCATTTATATTCTCTCAAAACAGCTTCCTCCTCTGTAAAATGGGGTCAAGAAGTACTTCCTCACAAGACCGTTAGGAGAACCAGAGGATAAAATATGTATGAAAAAGACCTAGACATCAAAATCACAAAAAACCCTTTCTTTGCAGAAACAGGAGGATTTTAAATGTGGTAACATGAAAAAGGCCATGCAGAGAGCCAATACATACCTAAAAGTGAAACCCGCTCTTTCTTTCTTTCTGTATAATAAGTAGTTAGGAAATGGTTACACAAATCAAGACACACTCATCAAAGACACACATCCACTTGGCCTTTAAACAGAATTCCATTTCTCTCCAAATACTTTTTTTGATACCTAATTGTTCACTCCCTTGATTCTGTGGTAGAGAGCTGGATCACTAAGATCTTGGGGGATCCTGTCTTGAAACAGTCTCCTCTGAATGAAACTTTCATTGAATGTTCTTCAAAAAAATAATTTCCTTTTTTGCCAAAGTTCTTGTGAATTGGAAAATAGTTCCTGTTTCGAAGATAAATGACAGAAAGAAAAAAAAAGTAACTTTCTTAAGGTAATGCTTTTAATGAAAAGTTGAAAGTAGCAGTTTTTCACTTGCAGTTCTAATAAGACTTCAAAATTTTACCCTATTAAAATTTTTGTTTTGTTCTATACAACATTTAATGCCCAGTTTTACGCAGCTCTGAGAATAATGTTAAGAATTAAAGAGCTTTCCAGTAACTGAAAACTTAACGTAGCAGGAATGAAATAATACGACCTGTGAATTCGCTTGGTTTCTAAAAAGTACCAATTCACAGAATTTAAACACAGAAAGTAAGCAATCCTTAAATTGGATTTAGTCTTGGGCAATTAACAGAAAAACTTACAAGTTAAAAAAGTATCCAATGCACAGATGTCACCATTTTTAAAAAAAAATTAGGAACTGGTTGCGCAAGAGTAAAAAAGTAAAAAGAAGTAAAAAAATTAATTATATCATCCATAAAGAATACTCTGGAAATAATATACAAACTGTATATTTGGAGAAGTCTCCTTAGCAAGGTAAACATTCCTTGAGCAATAAAAACATGTCCTCCAGAAAATATTTTGTTTTTTAAAATATTAGAGATTTTTTTTTTCCCTTAAGAGTTGGCCCAACAATGGAGACATTCTAAATTTATTTTATAAGAATAATCAAAGAGTATCTCTCAGTGAAATGATCTACTTTAGCAATACATCTGTGCCAACAATATTGATAAAGTATTTCCTAAAAAAGAGATAGAAGTTGCTTTTTTTCCCCTTCTGCAAACAAAGGATTGAGAACATTTGATTAAAACATACATGTTAATGCCAACCTCCTAAAAAATTAAGAGTCTCATATTGCTCAAATGTTCTATATGTATTACTCTATCCCTTACCAAAGGAAAAACAACCATACTTAATGCACTTGTATATTGAGAGTGTAGTTAAATAAAGTGATGCATATTTTGATGAAAAACTTCACTTGGAATGGAGGGCTCAGTGAAAGGCAGAACTGGATCTGCAGTATGCACTGGTAAATTTTAGAGGCCAGCGCTCACATTATCTCTGTATGTGAAATGTCAATACAATTTCACATAATCAGATTTTAAGGGCACACATCCCAAATCCCTGCTTTCATCTAGATCTGTCATTTTCCACAAGATGCCAAAATCTACAGCGTATCCCAGGCTTCGATCAGGCTTGGTAGTGGAGTAGAAGTGACTACTCACACTTACAATGACAAAGCAGTACCATTATCAGGACACTTCCTTTTCCATCTCCCTCCTAAAACATCTTCACACTTGTTTCAGTTAAACACTTCCTATTGTAGGAATTCTTAGCTTTACAACTACCTGGCAGTAAGTAAAAATGTTTTGAAAATACTACTTAATCTGCAAAAAGGACTATCAGCAGTTCATGGCAATCTGCAGTGGTTTAGAAGAGCATGAAGAAAGAAGTCTATAGTTTTCCTAATACAGTATATTTCATAAATTGCAGATCAGAAACAGGGGGAAGGGTACTTTGAAACTTAAGACAAAATCAAGTGATTTCTGCCACATGTGAAAAAGTGCTTATTATTATTATTGATCTACATTCTTAACATTCATTTCCGTCCTGGAGGGTTTTCCCCCCAACAACTTTTTCCTTTCAGTTAAAAGGGAATATACATTGTGATTTTTAAAATGAAGTAAATGGGAAAATGTCTATTCAGATCACTCTTTCTTCATAAAATACAGACTATTTAAGCAGAATGTTTGAGCATTTGTCATCTCAAGTTGCAATTTTATTTTTCAAACACACAAGGACCTAGAAATCGACTTAGTTATTAACTCCCAAGATACCTGGGTTAGGAAGAGTTCTATATTACCACATTTACTCTGTACCTCAATACTTCAAACTCAATAAAATGCTGCTTTAGGACTCCTGAAAGCAACAGTATTTGTGTAATGCTTACGCAGGAAAACAAACTGTATGACTTGGCATTTGAAGAATGAGAAAGCAAAATAACATTGTCATGACCCTTCTGCCTTCACTGTACATGCCTTTTCCTTTCATTAATAGAATCTATAAAAAAAAAAAAAAAAAAAGCAAGGATATAGGAAAGTTTATCATAGACCCAGTAGTTTTTGTAGAAATTTGGAATTTAGCAGATGTTTTAATTAAGTCAAAACACCTGTCTCTATAAAAAGCACTGGCAAAGTTTTGAAAACATAGTCCACAAAATAATTTAATGTAATAACTGAGTTTGATTTAAAAAGCAAAATAACACCTTTTATTTTTTTTGATGAGATAAAGCAATAAAAGGCAAATTTTTATATATCTAAACCTGTGCTGGAGGTACACAAAAAGACATGTGTATACACTACTAACAAGAGTCTTATTTTGTATAGATTACAGAATATCCATTAAAAAAAAAACATACGTGACCTTTGATGGTACATTTCTATGCTGGCAAATACATTTTCTGATACAAAGGCACTTTGAAAACCCAATATGGTTTGGTTCATAAGTTTGCAAGGTACAAACAATTTTACAAACATAGGATTATACTGAAGAACGTCAACAAGTGTGACATTACATACAAAACAGATTTCCATTTCTTTTTTTTTTTCTTTTAAATAACACTGGTTTTGTGGGAATGAAAGCAGTGGTTTCCAGCAGCTTCAGCGAAGACATTCCAGGTGATTAGAGGCCCACAGACTGAATTTCCTACTGGCTAGGATGAGGGCTGGGAGTGAGGGCATTTGAAATGAAAACAAACAAAAAACAAACAAGCAAACAGAAAATGAGGCCCTGGAACAAACTAGAAACCTCAGAAATCAAAATGGTTTGGAGGGAAGCACGCAAAAGACAAGACCAAAAGTCTAGGAGAGGTCCTCTTAATTCTGATCCCTTAGCTGTAAACTCCTGGCAGAGCACAAATGGCCGACTCTACCTGGTCTGCTGGGTGCTGGGGCGTTGTAGTGATGATTTCTTTATTTTAAAAATCTAGGTACAATGTTTTGGATTGTACAGTACCAGAAAAATTAGGTTTCCCCCCAAAAAAGCATCATTTCTTTTCATTTGTTACAGGGCTGCAAAGTCAATCTGTACATAAAGTTGTCTCACTCCGGCCTGAAAAGTTAAAAAAAAAAAAAAAAATTAGAAAATCAAACAAACCAATAACAGACTATACACTTCAGAAAAGTATTAAGAAAAATACTTTTTTTTTTTTTTTGAGAAAGGGAAGAATTATTTTTTCTATCTCTGGGAAAGAATTCTCCATTTTTATCATAAAGTGCTAATAATTTTATTTTGGAAACAAATATATTAATAAGTTGCAAAAGACGATTTTCCACTTAGCTCTACCCAAGAAAGCTATGCTACTAATTACCTGCCCTGCTCAAGTGAATTTTGGAAAAGTGAAGGTTATCCATCTACCATTATTTTGCTAAAGAACTCCACCACAGTGCTTGACTAGTTGGCTACATAAATCAATCCAGAATGAATTTATAGTCCAACTCCTCTCTTCATTTTTGGATATGAACTTGCTATTCCAGGACACTGCTCTCAAAATCATCCCCATTGCCCCCATAATATCAATTTTTCTATATTTGCTGTCTATAATTCCTTTACTTTCTCTTCTCTCTTTTTTGGAGAGTGGGGTATGCATGCAGCATGCAGAAGGCCCCAGGCCAAGGATCAAACCTTAGCCACTGAGGTTAAGGACACTGTATCCTTAACCCACCGAGCCACCAGGGAACTCTTTCTTTTCTCTTGAACCCATTTCAACCAAACTTTTGCTACCAACCGCTTCCCCAAACTGTCAAGGTCACCTCTAAATTGCTAGACCAGTGCTCAATTCTCAGTCCTCATATTAGTACTTTGTCTAAGCAGCAAGGTCACACGTGATCGCTTCCTCCTACTGAAACACTTCCTTTCTTGGCTTCCACTGGTTGCCCTTCTCACTTACCAATCTTTCTCAGTCTCTGTTGCTGGTCCTTCTCCTGTCTTTGAACAATGAACACAAAAATACCCAAAGGCTCGGTCCCCAGATCCCTTCTTTGTCTGCTCTTGTTCCCTAATGATCTCACCCGAATGCAGACATGCAGTACCATCTATATGCTCACACCTTTTGCGGACGGAACCTATCTACCAACTACTTGACAGCTGTACTTAGACGTTGGATCACTTCACAACACAGCCAAACTGATCACTATTTCCTCCCCTCGACCCTGTTGATTTTGTAGCTTCTACAGCCCAATTTCTTCCTTAACATTGCAATTTGAAGGCCTTTCTTTTCATCCAACCCATTAGCAAAACCTGTTCGCCTTATCTTCAAAATAATGTAAGTCCAGAATCTGCTCACTTTCCATCACCTCCACTGTTAGGCCCTGGCCCAAGTCACTCTCATCTCTTGCCGACATTTTTGTAATGGCCTTTGCTCTAGTTTTCACTCTTTTACCTTTGCGGTCTGTTTCCAGAAGAGCTACTATAGTGATGGCACTCCGTCACTCAAACCCTACAACAGCTCAGCTTCCTTGGCCTTTAGCCCAGTGTCCTCCCAATGGCCTTCAAAGCCTTCCCATGATCTGGCCCCCTTACCTCTCTGACCTCCTCTAACTCCTCCCTTTGTTCACTCTGTTCCAGCCACACTGGCCCTTCTGCCCGGAACAGTGTTGCTGGGACAGAATGCCACATGACATACTCCCTCTCTTGCCACATCTCTACTCAGATGTCAGTGAGTGAGATGATGAGAGATACATTATCTATCTATCTATCTATCTATCTATCTATGTACAAGAAATGGTAAATGCCACAACACACCCATTCTCCCCACCCTGATCTCCCAATCTGTAACACACACCACTTTCTAATCTAAAACTAATTTGTTGTAATGCTGTTCATTATCACTCCAATGACAATGTCCTCTCTCCAAGATAAAAGGATTTTGCCTGTTTTTTCGCTGCTGATTCCTAGAACCTTAAGTACTGCTCAGCAGACAGTAAATGATCGATAAACATTTGTAGGATGAACTAAAATTCTACTGACATTCTTCTTTTAAGTAAAAAAAAAAAAAATAAAGTATACAGTTACAATAAGCACCTTCTTGTCAATAACCTAGATGAAAGGTAAATTAGAACATTTAAGAGAAAGGAAAATACAGAGTGAGGGATAAAATAATAATACTACCTTCTTACAGTAATTTCTGGGCTCCCCAAAGCATTACTTTCTTTTTAAATTTTTTAAAAAATTATAGTTGATTTATAATGTCCCGTCAATTTCTGCTGTACAGCAACCAAACCATTACTTTCTAGCATTCAAGTCGGAGGGCTCTGCTCAACACTAATGAATGCCTGAGTCAGGAACTGCTTTAACGTACTGAAGAGCTGCATAGGCTCTAGCAGCTTTCCAGCGCAGAAAACATATTAGCTTTTTCGCCTCATTTAAAAAAAATAAATCCTTGCTATGGTAAAATTAAAATGCTCTGAAAATACATTTATTAGCACACACACTTTCAAGAGTCTTGTGGCAGAAAAAGGAACTTAAATAGCTGTATGATTTTTAAGCTAAAAATTGAAATCAAATGTTTTCCTAATTTTAAAAGTATTGATAAATACCAACCCTACTTATCCCACATAACTGTTATATATTATTCATCCAGTAATTGATGCATATTTAATAAATTCTTATGACACAGCAGGCACTATTATAAGGATCATGTGTGAATATATGAGAAAGGATTTTAAATGCTATAAAACACTATAAAAAACAAATTATTATGATTGCTTACAATTATACTTGATTTACTCAATCTAGATGGCTTCTGAAATAACTATACTTAGGAAGCCTCTGAAAAATTCTTGTGTATCTAATGTTAAGAGAAAACAACTATTGATCCAATAAATTGGCTTAATTTATTTTTTCTTTAACAACATTGTAAATGAAAGTAAAATGGAAAAAATGGGTTGGGCTCCCATTATTATCTCTGCCACTCTCTTAACCCCAGCCCACAACAGTGAGGATGGTAATAAGAAAGGAGGTAGCCCAAGGCAATAAAAAAAAAAAAAAAGGAGGAAAAACAAAGAGGCTAGGTAAATTATCTTTGCATAATCATGAGTTAATTACTCAAGCTGATGTCTTTCCCCTGAGGGCCTACTGCTTCATACAAAAGCTCAGTCCAACCGAAAAAGTCATTTTGCTTCATCCATCTGGCTCAATGGGTCAGCTTCAAGTTTTGCAGCTTCCCATTTTCCTTTCTCAATTTCCTTCAATGTGGAGAGAAAAATGGAATTTCCAAAGACTCCTTCAGTAAGTCATCTACTGCCTGAATGCAAATTATGTTTTCTACACAGTGTATTCACAGGACAGAGACGTGACAAATACTCTAGCAAATCAAAACAGTGCTTGGTTCCATTAAATATTTTACCACTGGGATGCCAGGATTCAGAGGCTGGCTGAGGGCTGTCCTCGAAAAAAGTGAAAACCATACGATACTTGTATCTCATGTCCTGAGAGTAATGTATAAACCGTAATAATTCAGTTAACACTTTTTAAAATTGGAAGACAGCTAGTTATTTTTAACACCTATGCTTCTAAGAAAATCTTGGTGTTGACCTGATGCCTCAGACTTAGAATGTGCTCAATGAATAATCACTGGTGTGGAAAGGAAAACCAATCAGCAGTAAAAACTTTAGAAAAATAAGCAGGAATGTGACTATAGAAAATTACTGGTCGGTCTGTATTCTCTACCAATTCTTAAAAACTACAGAAACTTTCTACTTTAGTTTTTGACTGAATGTATAATACGGATTTTTATCTCTTAAAAATGACGTCTTGAAAAACTGCCTACTCTTCCATGTGAAGACAGAATCATCTCAGAATGAGTGAAGAAGTGACTGAATATGATGAAATTATAAGTCATGAACAGTAACTTGGGTCTGGGTTCCTTTTTCTATAAACTGGGGGTAATATCCCCCCTGTCTGGTGACGGCAGATTAACATGTCAGGCGCCCATCACGGTGCTTGGAGGTGGGAGCTGTCAATGAAGCCGAGCTGCCGCTGTTATCATCTCCACCTCCATCACCCAACAGTGGACACGTAGACCTTGCAGATTAATTACAAACTGTCAGTACTTAGAAAATATTAAAACCCCCTACAAATAGGAAAGAAAACAGGGTGGAAAACCAGCCAGCCACCTGGAAAGGCACAGACAGCTTCTCCCACGCCCTCCCGCCCCCCTCGGCAGAACGAACCAGGGGGGTGAGGGCTGGGGTCAGAGACAGGAAGGGATTATGAACGCAGGCCAGGGTGGAGCTGGAAGGGTCTCAGGCTTGGGGAACTCCCACCTGGGCTAGTGAGGAGGCTTTGGGGTTCCTTCCTGGGCATCAGCCTTAACTTCTACTTTGAGGCTAGAGAACAGAGTGCAGTAAAACGGAAGCAGGAAGCAGGGGGTTTAGGACTTAGCGCGCACACCAGAAATTGGCAGAAAGGGAGAAAAGGTGACAGATATCAAGGTAGATGTTCTATTGGGGAGTAAACAACAGGTTAGTAGGCTGGACTGTCTTCTGGGCTTTGTGGAGCTGAAGAGGCTAACGAATCCCAGGAGTATTCTAGATTTTTCTTCAAACATTGTTTCTAATAAGTGTATTCAAAAATTAACAGATGATATCAGCCAGTTTAAAACAAGAAACAGAAAATAATACATCGCCTTCTGAATCCAGACATCCATGTTCTCTTTCTGTAAATGATAAATCATTTTTAAAAAGCTAGTGCAAGTGGTGAAAGGGAGAAGGGACTTTGTCTATGCCAACAAAAAATAGTTGTAGTTTAAAAATAATCTTAGGAGTTCCCGTTGTGGCGCAGTGGTTAAGGAATCTGACTAAGAACCATGAGGCCTTGCTCAGTGGGTTAAGGATCCGGCGTTGCCATGAGCTGTAGTGTAGGTCACAGATGTGGCTCGGATCCTGCGTTGCTGTGGCTGTGGTGTAGGCCAGTGGCCACAGCTCCAATTTGACCCCTAGCCTGGGAACCTCCATATGCCACGGGAGCGGCCCTAGAAAAGGCAAAAAGACAAAAAAAAAAAAAAAAAAAAAAAAAAATCTTAAATTAAGGAATCTAAGTACCAAAGAGACTTACACCAATTCACAAGTATTGCTCTATATTCCTGACAGCAAGCCAACTGCCCTAGCCATTAATGATTAAGTGATTAACTATGGAAAATAAGAATAAAAAGACATGCCTAATGTATAGTTCTAAAACAGTCATAAAGGGTATAGCTTTATAAACAAAACAAAAAGTTATGATTCTCAAACTTACATTAATTTTTTCATGTAATCCCCATGTAAATTTTAACAAAAACAACTTTTTAACCAAAAAAATTCTTTAAATTCTCATTTAAGATCAGCTGTAAGAAAAACACTTTAAAATATCATGGAACCATAAAGTATAACTTGTTATTGAAAAAAATCCATCTTTTGGTCTTTGGGAACTAAGGCTACCAGTATTTCAAGTCTTTCTACAAGAATCAGTGTAATTTTTTTTTCCTGAAAAATGGAGCAATTTGAGTTTTATTACTTCTCATAAGTAAAATCTATGATTAAGATGTAATTTTAAAATGTTTAAATATAAAAATGTAAAAAAAAAATTTTAACTTAATTTTATGACTTGAAAATGTTACTGCAAAACCCCAGGATATTACTTATAGCATAATGAAGATGCCTGACTAGGGCATAAGCAGGAAAGGAAAATAAATTTTAATAAAAATTTTCAATTTTGCATATGTTAGAACTAAAACAACTACCACGAAACAAGTTTACCGTCATTACATGTGTGGAATGAAAGTCATGAGTAGGGTGGCCCCCTTCTTCCCGCTGGGAAAAATGGGTTAAACCATTTCCACTGCACGCCTGAAAGGAGTCCCTGGTCTCTCCAAGGAATGAAACAGAGTTGGCCTGACCTCAGCCGATAAAAAGGCTTAAAATATTTTTTAGAGCTTAAAATTTTCAAAACCCAAATACAGTTTCCAAAGCCAAAGAAGCAGCTGAATAAACTTTCAACTTCAGCCATTTTCAAAGCCAAGATTTCTAAGGTTACCAGAAGAATCTCCCTCCACCTACTTCAATTACAACCTCAGCAGTTCTAAGCACAGACACAGCTGCCTGGGCATTTCTTAACCTAGAAATCGCATCCTTTTCAGAGGGAAAACTGGCACTAAGTGCCAACGTCTTAGGCGAGCATGAGGAATCCTAAAGGGAACAGCAGCTCACACTGTGAGGGTGCAAGGACAGGGTATAACTAGGAGAAAATCAGGGTGAAAGGAGAGATAAGAATCTAGAAACGACAGTGAAAAGCAAGGTTATTGTTAGCCACACTTTCCTTTCTGCCTCTGAAAAAGGGAGGAGGTGTGAGAATGATTCAGACTTACTGTGACAGTTTTGCATGCCGGTACAGACGTCTTATAGGGTCTACTAAGAAAAGACTTAATTCTTAAAAGTTCAGAGTAAATAGCGGTACCAAACATACTGTTTTGTAGTAGAGTAAGTCTTCTTGTTGCCTACGCTGTATGATTATTTCATTAATTATTCCAAAGGAACATAACCGTATATTTCTCTTTATTAGAAAGATCACTTAACTTATGCTAAGGTCCTGAATTTAATCTCTCTCTCTCTCTATATATATATGGTCCTGAATTTAATCTTTCTTGATGGGTCTGGTGTATGAAGTACATGGCCATGGATGTATAGCAGGAGAGAGACTTGGCAGAAAGTTTAGGGTTTATGGAGTTCCCGTCATGGCGCAGGCGTTAACGAATCCAACTAGGAACCATGAGGTTGCGGGTTCGATCCCTGACCTTGCTCAGTGGGTTAAGGATCTGGCATTGCCGTGAGCTGTGGTGTAGGTTGCAGATACAGCTTGGATCCCGTGTTGGTGTGGCTGTGGTGTAGGCCAGTGGCTACAGCTCTATTTTGACCCCTAGCCTGGGAACCTCCATATGCCGTGGGAGCGGCCCTAGAAAAGGCAAAAAGACAAAAAAAAAAAAAAAAAAGAAAGTTTGGGGTTTATTCTGGGGCAATGAGGAGCCATCAAAATTTTGACTTTTTAACTTTTTATTTTGAAAAGATTTCAAGTCAAAAGAATAGCTCAACAAATACTTATCTGTCCGTCACCTCTCTAAACCAATAGCTAACATTTTGCCTCATTTGCTTTATTTCTCTACATGTATATTTATTTGTAATCTTTTTACTTTTGCTAAAACATCTGAAAATTAGACATCCTCATACCTTCCCACTAAATCCTTCAGCATGTATCTCCTAAGAATAAGGGCATTCTTCTATATCCACAGCACCGCTGTGATACCCAAGAAGTTTAAAACCTAGACAATTACATGAACTATTATGGAGTCCATATTCAAATGTCCTGATTACCCAGTGGTTTCCCAGTCCAAGAGCCAATCAGGGATCCTACACTGCATTTGACTGTGAAGTCTCCTCTCATCTGGAAGAATTCCCCACTGTTTCTCTTTTTCGTTTCATGACATTAACTGTTTGTGAGAAGCCAGGGTAAGAGTCCGCAAGCGGGCGTGTCGGGTTGTTTGCTAGGGACTGGATTCACGTTAAGCATTTGTGGCAAGAGTCACCACATAGGGGTGCTTGCCTCTGCACCCCACCAGGAAGCATGGGTCAGTACAGACTTTGAAGGCAGGGAGTTAGTTTCCTTATTAGCTTTATGTGTTACGTTGTTTGGGCAGCAGTGTGGACATCTAGATTTTTTTTTTGCCAAATATTTCTGGCGAACTAGACAAAAAAAAAAAAAATTGTGGTATCTCTCTCTCCTCAGATGTGCTTGAGATGACGTTCTTATTCTCCCACTATGTACACAATAACGTAATAAAGAGTCACTTATGCTTTATCAGTCACTGACTAGGCCTACTTAGGATGACATCCACCGTACTTAATATAATTTAGATACAGACATGCACTAATTCATGATTCCATACACAGAATTAGGAGAAACTCAACAGCATATTAAGCCATTAAATCACAAAGAAGTAGCTATGCCTCTGCTATCAACAAAAACGTTACTATAGCTTGCTTTTAGCTAAAGCCACTGACCAGGCATTAGTCTTATTTTATTTAAAACTTCTAGCTTTAAATAGCATGTAACACGTCTTATAAGGAGTTTCCTAAAGGAGCTCACATCCGTACAAAGACAGGCCAATAGGACTATCTTCATTAAAATAAGGATCTCCCAGATTTGACGCTGTGGTTGAAAAAAACCTTTTATGCTTACCTCACAGTGGAAGATACATACACGCAATATGTTAAATAGTAAATATTTTTAAAACTAGTAGATATGATAAATTCTAAGATCCTTAAAAATACTAAAAAAAAAAAAAAAAAAAATCATACCTGAGTAAAAATATTGTGTGTTTGGCTTAAAATCCACCTGGCATCAGCATCAGGTGCTACTACTAATTTCAAGGTCCCAACATAAACATCAGAACATAAGGTCCAGAAGTGCTGTTCTTGTAAACTGTACACTCCTTGCAACTGCTGCACCTGAAATATCAAGAGCAGATGTTAACATCAAGTAAGTGCCAATTATTATGCAACATGGATTCCACCCCCCAGTGAAAAAAGCACATGGGGAGGGAGTGGGTTTGAAATGAACAACAAATACCCACTGGATACTTGTTCTGTGCTGGTCCCAAACGGAAATGAGCACATGAGGGCACTGCGGAGAGAGCAGTAGGGAGAGCGCGCCCAAGAGAAATTCACATTTTCAAATACAGCTGACCCATGAACAATGCAGGAGTTAGGGACACCAACCCTCCTCTCAGGTGAAATCCAAATCCAAGGATTCAGCCAACCATGGATCAGGCAGCACTGCAGTATTTTTTACTACTGGAAAAAATCCGCGTATAAGCAGAATGTGCAATTCAAACCTGCATTGTTCAAGGGTCAACCTTACCATCGATCAGAGGACAAATGTAAACACAAATGAGCTAACAAAGTAGGAAAAGAACAACAAAGTCAATTCAAAGACATAAAAAAAGGAAGGGACTAAAGGATGGAAATCAGTGATCCAGAGTTTGTGAAACGACACAATTTACAATACCAAAAAACTAGTTCTCTGAAAAGATTAATGAGCTAGAGGAGTCAGTGTCTCGTAAATATGGGGGCATATTTTAGACAGGACGATTCTTTGTTGTGTACAACTATCAGAAACTACAGGACCTTTGCATCCCCAGGACCCATGGAACTAAATGCCAACATGTACCCTTCCCCAACTCATGTGACAATCAAAAAAGGGAGCGATGTCATTAAGTTTTTCCAGTGGCTTTCCACTGGAAACTTTCCCACAGCCTTAGGTTGCGAACCACTAGCAAGAAAAACTCTGATGGAGGTAAAAAAAAAAAAAAAAAATTCCATTAAACATAGTACAAGATGAAAAAGAAGAACAACTGTAAGTGACAGATTTTAAAAACCATAAAAGGGAATACTATATGAATGTGTCAATATACAAAACATTACAACCGAGGAATCCAACCAACTTCTCACCATCTCTACTACTGTCAGCCTGGAGGAAGCCAGCATTATGTCTAGTGTGAATTAGTATCATACCTGATTAACTGGTCTATCTATTTCTAGCCTTGCACTTCTTCATCTTTTCTCAAGATAGCAGCCCAAAGAGGTCCTGTTACTTTAGGACCTCTTTGGTCCTAAAGATGCTTTCACTCCTCCGTCCAAAATCCTCCAGCAGCTTCCCATCTTAATCTGAACAAAACCCGCTCCTTCACAACGACTGACAAGGACCCGTGTCAGGTGGCTCCGTAAAATACATGGAGTTCCCATCATGGCACAGCAGAAGTGAATCCGACCAGGAACCATGAGGTTGCGGATTCGATCCTTGGCCTCGCTCAGTGGGTTAAGGATCCGGCATTGCCATGAGCTGTGGTGTAGGTCACAGATGCGGCTCGGATCTGGTGTTGCTGTGGCTCTGGTGTAGGCCAGCGGCTACAGCTCCGATTGGACCCCTAGCCTGGGAACCTCCATATGCCGCGGGTGTGGCCCTAAATAGACAAAAGACAAAAAATATATATACACATATATTATATATATAATGATAGATATTATATGGTATATACATACTATATATAATGAATAAATACTATATTACATATTATATATATAATGAATAAAAACAATTCTGGTGTTTACTTTGGCAGCACACATACTAAAACTGGAATGATACAGTAAGACTCTTGTGCAAGAATGACACGCAAATCCATGAAGTGTTCCATATTTCTGTGGTCATCATTTCACAATGTATATGTACATCAAAGCATCACATTGCACACTTTAAATATGTACACTTTTTATTTATCAATGTTGCCTCCTTAAAGCTGGAAAAAAAAAATAAGGGAAGCTGGAAAAACAACAACAAAAACACAACTTCAAAAACCCGGACAAAAATGAACACATTTCTGTAAATACCGAGAATGCCATAATACAAGAGTAAAACTAGAAAATGTGAAAGGGCCTTAAAAACTGAAGAGGTAATAAAAGTTATCTTTCATAAAGCCCCAGCCCTAAAGGGCAAACTTCTAAGAAGTGTAACATAAACTCTAAGTTTTTCCAGAAAACAGAAGAGAGATGCTACCTTATGTAAGAAATAATCTTGATCCCCAACCAGATAAAGATAGTAAATTATAAGCTAATGTCTCTTATGAATTAAATAAGCTAAATCCAACAGTTAATTAAAAAATAACATATCATGACTAAGTTGGGTTTATCTTAAGAGGGAAAAAATAAACATCAGAGACTCCATTACTGTTATTCTTCAATTAATGAAGGAAGCAAAGGAGAAAAATCGCATCGTCATTTCAGTAAAAACATTACAATTTTTTAATAAAATCCAACCCAATTTATGATTAGAAGGCCATGTCCTTAACTTAATAAATGCTATTTACCAAAAGTTTACAGAAAACATTTAAGGAAAAAAATGTTAGATGCATTCCCTTGAAGATCAGGAAAATCTTTATCAAGACGCCCAAATCGCTGTTGTTGTGGAATACTCTGCACTGATTTGGAGGAGCGGATCTAAGATCAGCACCCAGAGGTTAAAGACTCAGTGTAAAAAGATGTTTGCACCAATGATCGCAATTTAAAAGAGAAAGAGGTTACTCTGTGCAGGCGTTAACTGCTGTCCCTGGAAATGGTGAAGAAGCTGGTGACTACCTGAATGTTGCGGAGGAGGAGATTCTTGCAACGGACAGAAGTCTGGACCAAGGGAACAGTAAGGTCTATTTGCATCCTGTGAGTCTCTGATCCTTAAGTAATCTATTTGGGATGTTAATCCCAAATAAGAAAAATGTGAACTTAGATCTATCAAAAATATGTACCTTTATCAGAAATGTGATGAATGTAGGATTACTTTCTGTACACTCTAAGACACTTGGTGGGAAATTTGAGACAACACCCACTGTTCCTTTTAAAATAACTGCTTTCACTGGGGAAAGAGGTCAAAAGGACTTTCTCTTCCTCCTTCAGGACTCCCAAGACACAGTGGTTTGAACCTGATGTCCTTCCACGTTTTTCAAAAGAGCATTCTCCTGGAAAGGTGTGCTGGGAGTGAAACAACCACCTCACTGAATAGGTATCTTCTTCCTCTACAGAAATAGCAGCACAAGTACATTCTTGCAGTTATGCTAACGCACAGGTTGAAGAATGATTCCCATGGAAACTGGCTTTAACTTTCCTCAAAAACTGTGGCGTGTAGACAGAGATGAAAATCTGTGCTGCATTTCCCTCTCTGACAGTGTGGGGTAGTGGAAAGAGCATGAGCTTTAACGTCAGAGTGAGAGGGATTAGGATCCCAGCTCAGCCGCTAGCTTGGATGAGTTACTTAAGTTCTCTGAGCCTCAACTTTACTCAGTTTTCCTAAGGAAAGGAAGATGAAACCTACCCTGTATGGTTAATGTGAAGAACAGACACAATGGATGTAAATCCCCTAGTATAGGCGCCAGCTTACAAGAGGCATTCAATAAATGGCCCCTTTCTCTTCCACAATTGTGCTGACTGGTGCGACCTTAAAACCATAACCACGAATGTGAAATGGGCCACACTTGACTTTCCATATCTCAAAAAAACTGTGCTACACCTTCTCTTCTTTCCTCTGGTCTCCGAATTTCTCTGCAGGATTACACCAGCCTTGTAAATCATAGAGAAAACAGAAGTAAACGGAAAATCCCTTATCCTACACCACCAGGCCCACGAGTCAAGCCTCGTCCATTTCGGCACTTTCGGCCTCCCTCAGGGAATACAGGACCCCTGGCTCCTGTCTACACGGTGCTTTGGGTTCTATCCTTTTTATCGTCTCAAGGAATTCATTCCTTCCACACCTAACCTCCTTCACTACCACAGCATCACTTTCTTCCTTTCAGTTGGACTGTTCCCATCAGTCACATACTCCAGGACTGCCCTGCGCGATACAGAGGTCCCTCGACACATGACGAAATACATGAAAAGGAAATGAAGTTTAAAAATCAGTTGCGCTGAGCCATACTTTACCTGCTCAACAGCCACGTGTTCCTTGGGACTCCCAGATTGGAAAATGTAAATTATTGAACATTTCCATTATTGGGGAAAGTTCTTTGGGATGCTGTTTCGTTTTGTTTTGAATTTAACTTTGTGGGAGTATAGCTGACTTAGAGGGATGTATCCGTTTCAGGTGTACAGCAAAGTGAATCAGTCGCACATATAAAGGTACCCATTCTTCCTCCCTCCCCGTATAGATGGTGACAAACTATTGAGTACATTTTCCTGTGCTACACAGTGGGTTCTCGTTAATCATCTCTTTTATACAGTACTAGTGTGTATGCATTATTTCCACCCGCCCAGTTCTTCCCTCCGCCCAATGGCTGGATGCCGTTTTAAAGTATTTGATTTTAAAAACAGATTCCCTCACTCTTGTTGCTACATTCATAGCCAAGCTAGCAGCTCACGTCTCTGCTCCCTTTAACAAAAACACTTCCTTAAAGAACTGTCTGTAACCACTATCTCTATTTTCCCAATCCCTTTCCCCCTTAGTTTACTCAAATCATGCCTTCTCCAAACTCTACTGAACAGGCTCTTATCAAGGCCATTCATGACAGTCATGATGCCAGCCACAGATCACTTCTCTGTTCCCACTTGGACTGCCTCACAGAAACATCTGGCACAGTTGATGACTTCCCCCTTTTTTAACTTCTTAGTGGTTTTCCAGCTCCCTTTCCCTGTCTCTCCCACCTGTGCTCTAAGTCTGGAGTTGAAAGTTGAGCTAAAGAATAGAGCTTAATTCCTCCAGGGTAATCTCTACAGTCCTAATGTTTTAAATGCTATTCATGTATTGCTGACTCTAAACTCCCTCTAGTTCTAATCTGTCCCTAAAATTCCAGATTTGCAAATCCAACTATTTAAGGGACCTTTCCCCTAGAGGTGGAGTAGGCTTTTCATTTTTAACACATGCAGAAGAGAGGTTTGGATTTGGGAGGATTTTCTACCCTTACACCTGCATCACACTCAACAAATGGTATTAGCACCTACCTAGCTGTTTTTTCTTAACACTTTTCCTTCTCCCTGCTAATATAACCCACCTCCAAACCCACATCCAAAATATCTACTTTGCTCCATGGTCACTGTTACCCCTGTAGTCCAAGCCATGATGTTTCCATGTAGATGATAACGGCCTCTTAACCGGTTTTCTTTGCTTTCATTCTCCCTAGAATTTCTTCTCTAATAGCAAGCAGAATAAATTTTAAAAAACAAATTTTATGACACTCTCCCTGCCTAAAAGCTCTGAATGCTTCCCATTGAATTAGAATTAAATCTAAACCTCTTAGTAAGACCAAAACCTCTATCTGACCTGGCCTCTGCCGCTTTGCCAACCTTTCCAGCCACTCTTCCCTTTATTTATTATGCTTTAGCCACAATGGTTTTTTTTTTTTCCTCCTGTTTTTCAAACACTAAATTAGTTCCAGCCACAGAACTTTTTGCATTAGCATTATTCTCTGCCTGGAACACTCTTCTCCAAGATTTTCATAGGTCTGGATCCTTCTTGACAATAAGAATTCAGTTTCCTTGAATATGACTACTTGCTAAATCGAATGTAATCATCCATGTCTACCACAGCACTTAGTTTTATTTCTATTATAGGAATCGTCACTGATATTTTCTTATGTATTTATTGTTTACTGCCTGGTTTTCCCACCAGAGCATAAATTCTTTGAGAACAGACCGTCTATCCTGTTCACTATTACACCCCTGTTACCTTAGAAGAATGTATGGCCTAAAGGCGGAGCTCACAAAACATATGTTGAATAAATGCTTACATCATCTGCTACTCATATTTATATTTTAAAAGAGCTGCTTGATTTCTAGACGAGGACAAAAAATTTCGACCACATTTTCTTTAGTGAAGTTCAATATTTTCCGATGATTTTATTCTGGTTTGTATAAATGGCATTCATGGTCAGCATTCAATCTTAGAAGAAATACTAAATTATATACACATGCTACCCATATTTGTAAAAGTTAAAACCCCTAATAGCTTGGAAACAACTAAAACCCAATGGTTTGGAAGCTTTGAAACTTACCCTCTGATAGCACTGAGGCAGAATATTTTCCAAAAGGGGAGGAGTTCTCTGCATTAATATTCCAACAGACTCTCTTAAAAGAGGAATAACACTATAGAAAAGGAAGACAACGCATTTATTAAGGTCGCATTCTGATCATTCCCATCCTGCAAGGAAGTAATACTATACCTCCTGACAGTAGAATATAATAAAGATTTATCAGAACAATGTAAGGAAAAAGGATCCAGTCATTGTTCCATACTTTCCATGTGACAAATGAGTTATTATTTATAGTAAAAGAGCTAGATACAATGTATCAATGCATGAAACACTAAACTTATATGACTGAATAGTATTGGAACATCTAAAAATCTAAACACAGTAGTTGTTCAACTGTCATTTAAAATATGACCTCAACCCAGCGCTGCCATGAACGGTGGTGTAGGTTGCAGACGTGGCTCGGATATGGCATTGCTGTGGCTGTGGCCTAGGCCTGCAGCTACAGCTCAGATTAGACCCCTAGCCTGGGAACCTCCATGTGCCGTGGGTGTGGCCCTAAAAAGACAAAAAGACAAAAAACTAAAAAATTTTTAAAAATTTAAAAAATAAAAAATGACCTCAAATGGTTTATTTCATTTCCATGAAATAAATTATTATTTATAGATATATTCATAGATAGATTATTATATTCTATATTATACAATCTATTCATAATAGATTACTCATCCCAGATAATCTACAAAGCATATTATGACGGGTCCTTAACATTTATCAAATATGTAAATGCATTTATCTGAACAGTACTGTTAAGGAAAATATTAAAAAATTAATACAGTATATAAGTCCATTTGCCCCAATATTTTTCCAATCAGATTATATATCAGTCTCCTTTGAATATTTAAAAACCATAGAAGCCTGGATAGAACCACAGATCTAGTGAATCAGCACCTCTAGTGGGCCCTAAAGTCTGTATGAACTGATGTAATTAGGGCTCTACTGGAATTTAGAAATTACCGCTTTTGGCTGTTTGGATGATTAAATGCACACGAAACAACAGTGTTATAGGGAGGGCGACTCTACTGCAATAGTTTTCTAAACAAGCTAGAGTCTTGGTTGTTTTCATTTCTGACCTAGCAAATGAGAATCTCTGAGAAAGTTGAGGCATCTCCGTTTTTAACAAGCTCTCCAGGGGAGGGTGGAGGCACTGTGCTATGCTAGGAGCAGAATGAGACGGAAGCCAGCAAGAGCTTCGTTCTACTTAACTAACATAACAGCTTAAGCCAGGACTCTCTTTTAAACTTGTAGAAATCTCAAAATCTCCAAAGTAGAACCCCTCCTGCCTATAGGGACAGGAGAGAGAGAGCAAAACAAAACATATACATTTGAAGGGAGGCAGAAGTTGAAATGTACCTTAAAAGATGAGCGGTACTTCTGCCAGATGGAAAGGAAAGAGAAGATACTGATGAAGACTCAAAGGACCAGGGATGATGCTTGTCTTGTCCACTATTATAGTCCCCAGGAGGCCTACTGAAGTGCTGGTCACAAAGTGGGCCCACAATCAATGTCTGTGGGTTAAACGAATGATATGATAGTAGATGGTTTAGACTTTAAAGAAAGGAAGGGCCACAGGGAAGAAACTGGGAGACAGTTCCCATACTTTGTGTCCTGTGCTAAGTACTTGGATAAGGAGGGTATAAATAGGAACAGAGACAAATAGGAAAACTAAACAGATAGTGAATGATATTGCGATAGTGAGAAACTGCTTTCCGGCTGGATACAATGAAGAAACAGTGAAGCAACACCAAGGGCAAGCCTAGAAAACTGACAGTACCAGGACATGGTGGTAATGAAGATAAAAGCTCAGTGTGGACAAGAGTTTAAGTCACGTTCAAACGAAACTATTCTTTGGTCAAATAGTGATTTACAAACCAAGAATAATTAGACACCATTCTTCTTTCTTCAAATGACCACAGCCACAGCATATGGAAGTTCCTGGGCCAGAGATTGCATCCGAGCTGCAGCTTCGACCTATGCTGCAGCTGCAGCACTGCCAGATCCTTGAACCCACTGTGCCAGGCCAGGGATCAAACCCATGCCTCGGCAGCATCCCAAGCTGCTGCAGTTGGATTCTTATTTTAACCACTGTGCCACAGAAGGAACTCCAGATACCGTTCTTAATTGCTTTTTCTCCCTGAAAACCCTCATGCTCTAAATCACCAAGTTCTCATGATTTCCCATTCTAAATATGTCTTGGCTCCATCCCTCCCCTTCATTCTATTACACAGGAGATTATTACAATAATCTCCAGACTTACTTGGATTATGACAGTCGCCTCCTAAGTGGTCCCTTGACCTATAGCCTTATTTTCGTAAGTCTACTGTGATAAGCAGCTTCAAAGGTGGATCCCAATGAGCCCTGCGTTCCTAATATTCATATGCTTGTATAATCCCCTCCCCTCTGGTGTGAGCTGACCTGCCCACTAGACTTGCTCCTAGTGAATAAAGTGTGGCCAAGGTGACAAGATCTCACTTCGCAGTTAAATGACTCTGGCTCCCATCTCGTTCGCCCTCATTTCCTGCTCTCGCCCTTGCTTGTTCAAAGCTGCCATTCTGCGAACTGCCCTATGGAGAGTCCCAGGGCAAGAATCAGAGAGACGTTTCTGGAGAGGAACTGAGACCCTCAGTGCAACAGCCCCAAAGAATACAATACTGTCCACATCCGATTCAGTGACCTTGGAAGGGGATTCTCCCCCAGATGAGCCTTGCAATGAAGACAGCCCTGGCTGACACCTGGACTGCCGTCTTGTGAGAGACCCCAGTTAGCCATGCCCGGGTTCCTGAACCAAGGCAAAGATAGTAATGTGTTATCTTAACTATGGGGTCCTGTGTAAGCTGCTTCACATCCATGGATATCTAATATAACCATTCTTTATAAAGCCACTAGACTAACCTATCTAAAATCGGTATCTGACTCTATCCCTTTCTCATTAAAAAAAAAAAAAAAAAAAAAAAAAAAAAAAAATCTGTTAGGCATTCCCACTGTGGCTGAGCGGCAATGAACCCAACTAGTATCCAAGAGGATGTGGGTTTGATTCCTGGCCTCGCTCAGTGGGTTAAGGATCCGGCATTGCCATGAGCTGTGGTGTAGGTTGCGGAGGTGGCTCAGATCCCGTGTTGCTGTGGCTGTGATGTAGGCCAGCAGCTGTAGCTGTGATTTGACCCCTAGCCTGGGAACTTACATTCGCCGCAGGCGTGGCCCTAAAAAAAAGCAAAAAAAAAAAAAAACAACAAAAAAAAAACTGTTGGGAGTTCCCGTCGTGGCGAAGTGGTTAACGAATCCGACTAGGAACCATGAGGTTGCGGGTTCGGTCCCTGCCCTTGCTCAGTGGGTTGACGATCCGGCGTTGCCGTGAGCTGTGGTGTAGGTTGCAGACGCGGCTCGGATCCCGCGTTGCTGTGGCTCTGGCGTAGGCCGGTGGCTACAGCTCCGATTCGACCCCTAGCCTGGGAACCTCCATATGCCGCGGGAGCGGCCCAAGAAATAGCAACAACAACAACAACAAAAGACAAAAAGACAAAAAAAAAAAAAAAACTGTTAAAAACTCCCTACTGCCCAAGGGATTAAGTGTAAACTCTTTCACATGGTATATTTTTTGATCTGCTCTCCTCTAGCTTCACATGTTAAGTCCTCTAGAGCAAACATATTTGCTGTTTCTTCCTCACAGTTTGGCTCATACCGTAGCCTCTGACTAGAACGTCCCTAAACTGCCCTTAAGTCTGGCTTCTAGTTCCTTCTTTAAAATAAATCTCAAGTGTCACCCCTTTCAGGGTACAAGCTATCGTCTCTGATCCCAAACTGTCCCCTGAACTGTACGAAATGTGTTCTCTGTGCTCCTGTAAAAAATGTGTGATACCTACAATAAGGTTGGAGGAAAAACGGGTGGAAGGCACTTAGAAACAGTGCTAAGGATTTTGACAGTGAAAGAACCCTAATTATTCCTTCATCTAACCTGAAGGGTAATGTCTGTTTCTATCTACCGTGCTGCTATTAAATAGGTGGTGACTCCCTAGATTTACAAAAAATGCAAAGAAAAACATCGTGGTAAAACAATAAGGCACAATTCAACTATTATGCCATTTTTCTTTCCTTCCTCCCTCCTTGTTTCTCAGGAAAAAGAAAGGATCGCTCATTGAATGTTTTTATATATTTAGCTTCAGTGGTTTTTATGTTTTCCTACTTTCCTTATTGTACTTAGAAAATGAGGCACAAAAATGGTTCCCCTAGAATAACTAAGAACAAAAAAAAAGTATTCTTTTCCTTGTGCCTACTACATTTAGCTATTTTGATAATTTCTTTTTCAATCTTTTATCTCAAGAAACGGCTAATAATGCCTGGAAATATCTGAGGTGGAAAAAAAAAAATCACTCGATTGGAAATCATGAGACTTGGGTTCTAATTCTGCCATTAAATAGCTTTAAACAAATAGTCTAACCTTCTGAGCATCAATCTTCTCATTTACAAAATGAGGAAGTGGATTAAATATCTAGGCAATTTCTTTCATCTTGATTTTCATTCAATAAGAAAAAAATAGCCAAGCTACAAGGAATGCTAGAGAGAGAAGAGACTTGGAAATGAAAGAAAATAGAAGTTGCTTTTTTTTTTTGGTCTTTTTTTGTCTTTTTACCATTTCTAGGGTCGTTCCCGCGGCATATGGAGGTTCCCAGGCTAGGGGTGTAATCAGAGCTGTAGTCACCGGCCTACGCCACAGCAACGCGGGATCCGAGCCACATCTGCAACCTACCCCACAGCTCACGGCAACACTGGATCCTTAACCCACTGAGCAAGGCCAGGGATCGAACCCGCAACCTCATGGTTCCTAGTTAGGTTCGTTAACCACTGAACCACGATGGGAACTCCAGAAGTTGCTTTTATATACTCCACAACAAGAACACAGGACAGCATCACCAAATGAGATATACTTTGCAAACCAATTTAATCCATTACTAATCAGATAATCCTGCAAATGACTTTTATTATGCAGTCAATACAAATACGCAATTATTCAGCACTATAATGCTTTGCTTGGCACCAGATTTTCTAGAATCAGATGGACTCTTACTCGAGTTGTGGAAATGGAGGGCTAGTGCACCAAAGTTAGCTAAGGACATAGCTAGTGAATAGAAAGGCTAGAATAATTAAAAACAGGTTTTTTGACTCCAATTTTGATAAGTATAGTCAACAAACATTTACTGTCTGCCTACCATGTGCCAGGCACCAGAAATAAAAGGATAAATAATACACAACGCCTTACTTCAAAGGAATTCAAAACCACTGAAAAAGCCTGTAGAGGTCAATGGAAATCAGGCAACAAACACTTCAGAACCCACCATTTAGAAGAAAGCCCATAGGGAGTCAAAACAAGTGTCAATGAAGCTTACACTATTTTCATTTTCCATGAACTTTTGATGAACAGGTTTTTTTATTAGTATGTTGACAACTTACTTTTAAACATACTTCTTTTTTAGGCAAGAAATAGATTTATTAAGATAGAACACTTGTGAGAGATGCAAGTGGGCAGGTAAGAAGGCCTCTAAAGATACCTTTAAAAATAAAGACTAGATCTTGAAAAATAAAGTGGGGGAAAGGAATAGAAGAGAACATGGACTCGAAAGCAAGAGCAGGCACACAACTGAGCAATGTTTTACTTAAGCCACAGTGGTAAAATTCCACTTGGCAAATAACTTCAAATGTTTGTTTTGGATTACCAAGGGCTAGTCTAACTTTGCCCCCAAAGAGCTAAAACACAATAAATACAAGATAGTTGAGTCCAATCTATAATAATCCTTAAGGAGATGCTTTAAAACATTAAGGATGCTCCCTTACTGCAGTGTCTTAATAAGCTACCCCAAACAACCTTTGTTCAAATTTTTACATGTGTAACCCATGTGCGTCCCCTCTCAAAGTCTACTACTCTCTTTGTAAAAACAACAATAACAACGAGTACTTCCCTTTTTCTCCTAAAATTTACTTTCACATGTGGCTCTTAGTTTGAGGATTCTAGAACTGGGGAAATTCCATGATCACAGATATTGCACTATTAGAATTAATGGAGAATTTAAGAGATCATCCATTTTAACACTCAATTCCAAAAATGTGAGACAGATAAGTATTTTAATAAACATAATGTCAGAAGCAAGCATTTATTTAAAAATAACTAAATAAAAGATATAATTGATAATAAAGAAATAATATAGAGAGAGTGTACCAACTGAGGTTTTTTTCTGATTTTTTTGGAATGGTTGCTTACTTAGGTAGAATTATAATAAAATGTTTATATTCAACAGCAGCAAGCATTTCACCAAAGCACATGGAAGCATTACGCTAATTTTCTCCAATAATAATTTTAAAATATTGTTGAGAATTTTAGCGGTTGGAGCTATAACTAAGTCATGGAACTCAGGTGGGGAGAAAAAGATGCTTGCTAAATCACATGTGATAAGCAATTTAGAACAAAAGTCAATTTCTAGAATAATTTCATAGGTTATATAGTTTTATAGGTTATAAAAGTGTAAAAGAAACCTGTAGAAACTCTCTTTTTGCCTTTTAAAATTGTGTTTAGCTCAGGAGTTTGCACCCATATTTTTCTGATTATCTATCGTAATAGGGGATCATAAAACAGATTTTAGCATGGATCTATCTAGCCATAATGAAAGGATATGGGGAAAAAGACAAACTTAGCAAATTCCTGACTGAGCTAAGACTTAGAGCTGCATCCAAACCCAAAAAGTAAGCATTTGGAAACAATTAGAGGTTCACTTCTGGTTGACTAACTCAATTCTAGCTTTAACAATGAAATACCATTTTCCTAGCATACATAAAAAGAATGAGTCATTAGGCACATGAGTTTACCAGTAAAACATGGTAATAGCTTTATTCCTCAAAAGCTAAAGGTAAATCAAATTTATAATCATATAATCAGAAACATAAAAATTAATACGAAAGCTTAAATGCTACCAGGTTAAATAAGCAGCAGTTGGTTATTACTCCCTATTGCCAGGAACTTTGCAAAGGGAAATATATTCAAATCTTACTTCAAAAGCAGCATTTAGTGAGAGCTGCACTATTTCAACAGTAAATAAAATGATCTAGCAACAATTATAAACAAACCAAAAAGGGTATCTATTATGAAAGCTCTGGAAGAACAGACTAGTGATAATCGTTATGATTAACATTTTTATTAACAATAAAAAAGTTTCACCGTGTTGAAACTCTTTAGATTGAGAATAAATGTCTATTAATATTAATTAAAACATAAGTAGTGATTCAACTTTTTTGAACTGCCTTATGGGCTACGTCCTCCTACATATTATCAGCAGTTCTTACAAACCACAAACATAAAGATAGCTGTACTTTATAAGAGAACCCATAAATTTGAAGGTCTAGTGTATGTAATATACTCAAAAATGTTCAGCAGACAAAAAAGCCAAAGAAAATTGACCCTTAAAAGTAATATAGTCTATATTTAGACATGGGGATCCTAAGGCAAGTTGTAAATATGCAGTCATATTTGCACAAATACCATTATTCCATAGTAAAGAACAATTGCCCAGAATTTCATAAGCCTGCTATAGAACAGATAACCCAAAATCACAGGGATGGTGGCTTACCTTATAATTACACTGAGTTTCTGAAACGTATGGTTTAAATAAATCCATATTTACAGAATACCTACTTTACTCAATAATGGAGATGATAAGATACCCGAAAATACCCTTAGAACTTGGAGCTGAAGTCATGAAAAGGTCACCATTTTCCTTAAACTTCTGGAACTTAGTTATAACACTTAATGCATCTGGTCTTTGGACCAAGAGCATGAGTAAATAATGTCAAATTAGTAAATAGTGATGTTTTTGTTTAGACAACACTTAATTTTTAAAGTATTTTAATAAATGTTTTCGAATTTGATCCGCACAACAACCTTAAGTAACTAAGAAAATGTTGGAATCACAGATGTAGACAAGACCATAAGCGATCATTTAGGCCAATTCCTTCACATTACAGAGGAGAAAACTGTCTCAGAGAGATTAAGACAACCTGCTCTTTGTTAGACACTGGTGAGCAGCAGAGCTGGATGCCGGAATGCTAAGGCTCTCTGCACTACACCGCAGTGTCTCCTCAGGACTGAGTCCTCTGGATCAGAGACCACGTCATATCCTTTTATTTCCAGGGCCCAGCACAGTGCCCCGTGGAATATATTAAAGCTCTTGACACACGTCTGCTGAATAATCCATTTTAAAACTGCGAACATTAGTGGAAGATTATTAAAATGTAGAACAGCTCATGTTGACATGACTTTCAACCCTTAACAACTAAATAACAACAGTAAAAGAGCCCCTTAGTTCAGTCATTCCCCCAAAAAGCATCTCTAAAAAACAGAAGCAAAAGTATCTTATCCTCTATTCAAGTATAAGTTAGGAAGAATTACACGTAGGCAGGAGCAAGCAGCATTCCTAACTCTTGATGTGCAATTTACGATCTGAATAAAGTCTCTTCATTCTCATGAATAAGAAACGAAAATCATACCAGCAACATAAGCGAAAAAAATTACGAAGTGATATTACATATCCATGGAGAACAAAGGTGCAAAGAAATAAGAAAAATTAAGGGGATTCATGATACCACCCTGTCAAGAGGGAGGGAAATGGGGAGAGACGATGGAATTGAAAAAGTAAGAGAGTAAGGATCTCCACGAGATACACACGCCGTGTTTTGAGAGAAGTTTGGAATAAATCTTATTATTCTTATTAAATACGGTAACATTTGTATTGAAAGATAATGAGTCCTGGAGGAACCTCCCCACTACCTCACTGCAAACAGTGCGTAGGCTGAGACCGACAAAGGCAGGAGATGAAGGTCTGTACAGAGACTGGCATGTTTTAAAAGTATAGCAGTGAAGAAACAGGACTTCATTTGGGAAAAACGGATCAGATGGCAAGAAATATTTGTCAGTATTATCCAAATCAACCTAATTATCTGCTTCAGTGATCACAGCTTTTAACTCAGAACAAAAAGGCCTTAAGATCAGGAAAAATCCAAGAGGGATGGGACCAAAGTGCTGAAAAATATCTAGGTTTTTTAACAAGATTATAAGGAACCTGATCTAGACTGGGTCTGTTTAGTTATAAGTCCAGCAATTAACACTTAATACAATGCTTGCCATGGGGCAGGTCTGCTCTAGCCTTGAGGTATCTTACCCTATTTAATCTAATATAACAAACTATGAGGTAGGTATTGATCAGCCCCATTTTAAAGATGGAAAACTGAAGCTCAGGGATGTGCTCAAGGTCACACAGCTAAATGGTAAAAACAGGATTTGAACCCAAGGCAGTTTTGCTCCACAATGAATCCTCTTAACTGCTCTGCAAGACTTCTTGCAGTTAAGGCATCGCGGTGCTTTGTTAGTGCTGCCAAAGCACCTTGGCCTAAAGGAGAGTTCTGACGTTAGGAGAAGCTGATCTTGAGAGGGTGCAGGAAGCCTGGACCACAAAAAAAAATTTGAAAAGCTCAGCAGAAGATGAACAGTTATAAGAATATGAACGTTTTCTGCTCTCTGAGAGCTAACTGGTACAGTCTAAAGTTGAGGAGTTCCTGTGGTGGCTCAGGAGGTTACAAACCCAACTAGTATCCATGAGGATGCAGGTTCGATCTCTGCAGCTGCAGCTCCGACTGTACCCCTAGCCTGGGAACTTTCATGTGCCGCAAGTGTGGCCCTAAAAAGCAGGCAAGCAAGCAAGCTGAATAGAAGCAAACCCCTGACACCTAGTTTCTGTTCTAGGCCCATCCTCAATGATAATTTCCAAAGTTACATGTTTGTGAGAAGCAAACCTAACACAGGAAAAGCAAAGCAAAGGAAAAGGTGCTGTTGTTTGTTTACCCAAATTAAACTTAAAATATCACTGTGAGATTTTTTTATTGTAATATCATGAAGTAGTTTTCTAAGTATTACATTCATTGGATGCTGACTACATTAAAATATTGAGTAACAAACAAGTGCAGGCTATACCTAGCGTGGAGCATTTCAAATTAATTACACACAAATTAACAATGAACATTAAAAATGAATAATTGCAAGGGACTAGTTTTTTCTTTGGCAGAATAAATTAAATTAAAAAAGCTAAAATGCTTTCCACATTTTATTTATTTATTTATTTATTTATTTTAAGGGCTGCACCTGTGTCACATGGAGGTTCCTAGACTAGGGGTCTAATCAGAGCTACAGCTGCCAGCCTAGCCACAGCCACACCAGATCCAAGCCACGTCTGGAACTTACACCACAGCTCACGGCAACGCCAGATCCTTAACCCACTGAGCAAGGCCAGGGATCGAACCCTCAACCTCATGGTTCCTAGTCAGATTCGTTAACCACTGAGCCACGACGGGAACTCCTATACCACACTTTTTTCATCCATTCATCTATCGATGGACATCTGGGTTACTTCTACCTCTTGCGAATAATGAAGTGAACTGTGAATAATGCTGCAATGCCCATGGATATACAAATCTCTCCTCGTGATCCTGCTCTGAGTTCTTTCAGATATGTACTCAGAAGTGGAATTACCACATCACATGTATTTTTAATTTTCTGAGGCACATCCATACTATTTTCAATAAAGGCTGCACCATTTTACATTCCCAGCAACGGTGCACAAAAGTTCCAAATTCTCCATATCGCTGCCAACACTTATTATCTATTCTTTTTTATTTTATTTGGCTTTTTAGGGCTGCACTGCAGCATATGGAGGTTCCCAGCTAGGGGTCAAATTGGAGCTACAGCTGTGGGCCTACACCACAGCCACAGCAATGTGGGATCTGAACCGTGTCTGTGACCTACACCACAGCTCATGGCAATGCAGGATTCTTAACCCACTGAGCGAGGTCAGGGATCGAACCTGCATCCTCATGGATTCGTTAACCACTGAGCCACGACGGGAACTCCCTGTCTATTCTTTTGATAGTGGACACCCTGATGGGTGTAAAGTGAAGTCTTGCCATTTTTGATTTACACTTCCCTAGGGATTAGCAATACTGAGCATCTTCTCACATGCTTATTGGCCAGTTGTATACCTTCTTTGGAGAAATGTCTATTAGAATTCTGTGCCTATGCTTAAATTGGGTTATTTGGATTTGTCGTCGTTGAGTTGTACACCTTTCTTATATATTCTGAACATCAACCTCTTACAAGATATTTGATTTCCAATTATTTGCTCCAACTCCATAGGTTGCCTTTTAACTCTGTTGGTTTTTTTCTTTTGATGATCAGAAGGTTCCTAAGTTGGTAAAGTCCCATTTGTCTATTTTTTATTTTGCTGCTTATCTTTTTTGATTCATATCTAAGAAATCATTCCCCACCCCAACATCCTGAAATGTTTTTCCTATGTGTTTGTCTAGAAGTTTAATAGTTTTAGATGATACATGCAAGGCCCTTAATGCGTTTTGAGTTAATTTTTTTGTATGCAGGGTAAGGTAAGGGTCCATTTTCTTTTTTTTTTTTTTTTTTTGCATGTGGATATCCAGTTTTCCAAAAGCCACTTGCTGAAGAAACTGCATTTTCCTCATGTGTACCTACGCACCTTTGTCAAAAATTATTTGGCTCCACACACACAAATGTTTGTTTCTGGGCGCTCTGTTCAGTTCCACTGGTTTATAGATTTATCTTTATGACAGAACCATACCACCTCAATTACGGTTGCTTTGTAGTATGTTTTGAAATTAGGGAGTGTGAGGCCTTCAACTTTGCTCTCCTTTTTTAAGACTGTTTTGGCTACTCGTGGTCCCTCCATATTCCATACAAGTTTTAGGATTTTTTTCTATTACCTCAAAAAAAAAAAAAAAAAAAAAGAATTCCATTGGAATTTTGATAGGGATTGCATTGAATCTGTAGATCACTTTAGGCACCATACACATTTTAACAGTATTTAAGTCTTCTGATCTGTGACCATGAAATGTCTTTCCAGTCAGTGATATTTCCTTCGATTTCTTTTAGCAGTGTTTTATAGTTTTCAATGTACATGTCTTTTATCTCCTTGGTGGAATTTACTCCTAAATATTTTATCTTTTTTGATGACTATGGTTAATGGGATTGTTTTTAAAGTATCCTTTCATGATTGGTCATTATTAGTGTATAGGAATATGAGTTTTAAGTGTTGATTTTGTATTCTGCAACTTTGCCAAATTATTTTATTAGTTCTAACGGGTTTTACCCCCCCGCCCCAGTGGAATCTTTAGGGTTTTCTAAATATAATATAATATATATGTAAACTGGGATAATTATAATTCTTCTTTTCTAATTTATGTGCCTTTTATTTTTTTCCTGTCTAATTGCTCTGCCCAGAACTTTCAGTACTATGGCAAACGGTAGAGTTGATCTTTTCAAAAAACAAATTCCAGGTTTTATTGATTTTTTTTTCTATTTCTATTCTCTATTTCATTTATTTCTGCTCCAAATTTTACTTCTTTCCCTCACTGATTTTAGTCTGTTCTTCTCTTTCTAGTTCTTTGGGTTGTAAGGTTGGGTTGTTGACCTCTTTTTTTTTTCTTTTTTTTTTTTTAATGTACACATTTATTACTATGAACTTCCCTTTTCACACTGCTTTTGTTGAATCCCATACATCTTGGAATGCTACGTTTTTGTTTTCATTTGTCTCCAGACATTTTCTAAATTCTCTGGTGATTTCTCCTTCTTCTTCTTTTTTTTGGCTTTTTAAGACTGTGCTTGTGGCATATGGAAGCTCCCAGGCTACAGGTCAAATCGGAGCTACAGCCACCGGCCTACACCACAGCCCCAGCAATGCTGAATCCAAGCCACATTTGCAATCGACACCACAGCTCACAGCAACACCAGATCCCCAACCCACTGAGTGAGGCCAGGGATCGAACCCACATCTTCATAGATACTAGTGGGGTTCATAATCCATTGAACCACAATGGGAACTCCTGATCCACTGGTTGTTAAAGAGCATGTTGCTTAATTTCCACATAGTTTGGATTTTCATATTTTCCTTCTGCTATTGACTTTTAGCTTCATTCTATTGTGGTCGAAAAAAAATATTTTGTATACTTTAAACTTCTAAATTTTCTTAGGGCCTCTTTTGTGACATAAAATGTTATCTTTCTGGGAGAATGTTCCATGTGTACTTGAGAAGAATATATGTTCAGCTGTTGTTGGCTTAGGCCCAATGGGTTTATAGTGTTAAAATCTCTTTTTTTTTTTTTACTGAGCCTCCAATGATTGATTGGTATCTTTGTTGCTCTAAGGTAGAATATTGAAGTCTCCTACTATTACTGTGTTGCTGTCTCTTTCTCTCTTCCTTTCATGTCAAAGTTTGCTTCATATATTTGGGTGCTCTCATGTTAGCAGAATATATATTTATGATTGTTACACCTTCCTGGTGAACTGGTCCTTTTATCTTTATATAATGTTTTTCTTTGTGACAGTTTTTATCTTCAAGTCTATCTTGGCTGATGGAAGTACTATACATCACTGCTATATTCAGGTTGTTTGTATGAAGTATCTTTTCCACTTGTTCACTCTTAGTCTATGTGAGTCCTTAAAGTGAATCTCTTATAGGCAGCGTAAAGATAAATCTTAGTTTTTATAAATTCATTCAGCCAGTCTATGTCTTTGAATTGGTAAGTTTAATCCCTTTACATATAAAGTAATTACAGGTATGGAAGGACTTACTATTGCCATTTTGTTTAGTTTTCTGTCTATCCTGTAGCTTTTTGTCTCTTTTCCCCTCTTTCCCTCTCTTGCTGTCTTTGTGTTTTATTGATTTTTTTGGTAATGATATATTTTGATTCCTTTCTTACTTCCCTTTGTGTATATGCTATAGAGATTTCCTTTATGGTTACCATTGCATGTGACAAGCCGATTCTTTGTTGTTTTTTTTTTTTTTTTTTTTTTTTTTTTTTTGCTGCCTTCAAAATTCTCACTTTATGTATAACTTCTGACATTTTGACTATGATGTATCTCAGTGTGGGTTTCTTTAAATTTATCCTAGCCAAAGTTCTTTAAGTTTTCCAAAAGTGTATATCCACTTTTCTTCTCAGATTTGGGGAAGTTTGGGCCAATGTTTCCTTAAATAGCTACTCTGCCCATTTCTCTCTTTTTTTTTTTTTTTTTTTTTAATTTTATTTTCCCACTGTACAGCAAGGGGGTCAGGTTATCCTTAGATGTATACATTGCAGTTACAGTTTTTTCCCCCACCCTTTCTTCTGTTGCAACATGAGTATCTAGACATAGTTCTCAATGCTATTCAGCGGGATCTCCTTGTAAATCTATTCTAGGTTGTGTCTGATAAGCCCAAGCTCCCGATCCCTCCCACTCCCTCCCCCTCCCATCCCATTTCTCTCTTTCTTTACTTTCTGGGACTCCTAACATGCATACATATGTTGCTCTGCTTGTCCACAAATCCCTCAGCCTCTCCTTATTTTTCTTCTTCTTTTTTTTTGCTCCTCTGCCTCAATAATTTTAAGTCTTGCTCCAAGTCCACTGATTATTTTGCCTGGTCAAATCTGCTGTTGAGTCCCTCCCATGAAACTTTCAATTCAGTTTTTGTTCTTCCTTTGTCTAGCTTTTCTCCATAGTTTCTCTCTTTTTGATGATATTCCCATTTTGCTCATGCACTATTTTCCTAATTTTATTTAGTGTCTATCTGTGCTTTCTTTTAATTAATTGGGTATCCTTATGATGGTAATTTTGAATTCTTTGCCTGGTAATTCACATATCCCCCTTTTTTAGGTCTGGTTTCTGGATATCTAATTGTTTCCATGGTTGGCTGTTTCTTTGTATGTCTTATTTTTTGTTGTTGGGATTTCAGTATCTGAGGAATCAGCCAACTCTCCAGACTCTGTGGTTTGGTTTTAAGCAGGGAGAGCTTTCTCTACATGGCCTGGCTGATGATTTGGGAGACCTCTGAAGTCTTTTCTGGACACGTGCCCCCTCTGAGCTTGTGCATGCAATTTCCTATTAGAAAAATTTGCAGGGCTTCTACTCGGGAGCTCCTCCTGGTGTCTATCTGCAATATTGCTGTCCTCTGGAGCTGTAGTAAATCACAGTCCTGGGGTTCCACCTAGTGTCTGTCTGTGGTACTGCAGACTATAATGCACAACTGATGACTGTTCTCAAGGATGCCCAAACAGCACTCTACCCTGTCAGTACTTGAATACAAGCAAGACAAATCTCTCAGGTACAAGCCTTCCCCTACTCGCCACAACAGCTCACTTTAAGGTATGTTAAACTTCTTTCCCTCCCCAGGAAGAAGATGGGAGTTGGGGGTTTCCTCTCAAATAGTCAACCATGTGCAGGCTTGGGGGGAAGTTGCAGTGGCTATAATGAGAGAAAGTCAGTGTCATGAATTTCCTACCAGGCTTCCATGTGGTTGGCTTCCCATTAGCCCAGTTTCTGGACTTCCCACAGAGGTGTTTGGTCAGTTTGTTGTGTTAAATCTCTATCTGCATGGAAGAAAGAGCGTCTAGGGCTTCTTATTCTTTTTTTTTTTTTTTTTTTTTTGTCTTTTTTTTGTCTTTTTGTCTGTTGTTGTTGTTGCTATTTCTTGGGCCGCTCCCGCGGCATATGGAGGTTCCCAGGCTAGGGGTTGAATCGGAGCTGTAGCCACCGGCCTACGCCAGAGCCACAGCAATGCAGGATCCGAGCCACGTCTGCAACCTACACCACAGCTCATGGCAATGCCGGATCGTTAACCTACTGAGCAAGGGCAAGGACCGAACCCGCAACCTCATGGTTCCTAGTCGGATTCGTTAACCACTGCGCCACGCCAGGAACTCCCTGCATTTCTTTTTTTGACTTATTTCTTTTCCTCTGAACTAAATGAACTTATACTTCTGCCCATTTTTTTCTATTAGGCTTTTAATTTTTTAAATTTACTTTTCATTTTTGAGATCTTTCTACACTAGGAAGGTTAGCCCTTTATGATATAAGCAGCAACTATTTATCCCAGTTTATTATGTTTTTTGACTTCTCTTACGGTGCTCTTTTCTCTATGCCAAAGTTCATTTTTTTTAATGTAACTTAATTCATCAATCTTTTTTCTCACTGATTCAAGGTTTTGAACCATACCTGTTCCCATAATAGTCCCATGTTGTAAAAATAATTCAGGCATGCTTTCTCCTAGTATTCTCCCATTTGTTAGTTCATGTTTTACTTTTAGAGCTCTAATCCATTTGGAATTTACCCAGGTATATAGTATGAAGTACAGTTCCAAATTCACTTCTCCACATGTTTATCCAGTTATTAGAAAGCACATCTTGCCCCCACTGATTCAAAATGCTGCCTTTATACCTATACAATTTCTATTTGCATATAAATCTCTTTCTGGAATTTCTAATCTGCTCCATTAGTATTTGCTTTTTCAGGCATATCATTATTTCAATTATAAAGGCTTTGTAGTTTTTAATCTTCTTTTTCCTTATCTCTAAAATTTACTTTTATTATCCCCTCTTTAAAAACAAAACAAAACAAAACAACAAAAAAAAACACCTGTTGGTATTTTTATTAACATAGTTTTAAATATATAAATGAGACAGCATGTTTGTAATGTTGATTCTTCAGAAACATGATAATTGACAAAAATGCCTCTTTTCAAGCCTACTTTTGTGTTAGAAGTGTTTAAATTTTTCCTCCTGTAAGTTTTACACATTTCATCTCTAGATTGTCTTTATTATTGCTACTGAAAAGATGTCATCTTTTTAAACTGTATCACTCAACTGGATTAAACCTATTATAAAGGGTACCAATTTTGTACATTAATTTTGTATTTGTAACTTTACTAAGTTATCTGTTTGTCATAGTTTTTCCACTAATTCTTAGGGGGATTAAAGAAATACAATAATATATTTTACAAGTTTTAAGCCTTAAATACTTTTTCTTATCTAATGTAACCATTTTATGATCACTAATACATTGTTCACAGAACTCGAACAAAATATTTTAAAGTTTGTTTGGAAGCACAAAAGACCCAGAATAGCCAAAGACATCCTGAAAAAGAAAAATGGATCTGGAGGAATCAGGCTCCCAAACTTCAGACTATACTACAAAGCAGCAATCATCCAAACCACATGGTACTGGCACAAAGAAATAGAAATCAGTGGAACAGAATAGAAAGCTCAGAATTAAACCCACACACCTACAGCCAACTCATCTATGACAAAGGAAGCAAGACTATACAATGGAGAAAGGACAGCTTGTTCAATAAGTGGTGCTGGGAAAACTGGACAGCCACATGGAAAAGAATGAAATTAGAACACTCCCTAACACCATACACAAAAATAAACTCCAAATGGATTAAAGACCTAGATATAAGACCAGACACTATCAAACTCCTAGAGGAAAACATAGGCCAAACACTCTATGACATAAATGACAGCAACATCTTCTCAGATCCACCTATCAAGAGTATTGACAATAAAAAGAAAAATAAACAAATGGGACCTAATCAAACTTCAAAGTTCCTGCACAGCAAAGGAAATCCTAAACAAAATGAAAAGACAACCCACAGAATGGGAGAAAATCTTTGCAAGTGAATCAGCTGACAAGGGATTCATCTCCAAAATTTATAAACACCTTCTGCAGCTCCATACCAAAAACACAAACAACCCCATCAAAAAATGGGCAGAAGATCTAAACAGACAATTCTCCAAAGAAGATATACAGATGGCCGAGAAACACATGAAAAGATGTTCAACATCACTCATCATTAGAGAAATGCAAACCAAAACCACTATAAGGTACCACCTCACACCAGCCAAAATGGCCATCATCCAAAAGTCTACAAACAATAAGTGCTGGAAAGGGTGTGGAGAAAAAGGAACCCTAGTACACTGTTGGTGGGATTGTAAATTAGTGCAACCACTGTGGAAAACAGGATGGAGATTCCTCAGAAAACTCAAAATAGAACTACCATTTGATCCAGCAATCCCACTCCTGGGCATCTATCCAGAGAAAACCACGATTTGCAAAGACATATGTACTCCGATGTTCATTGCAGCGCTATTTGCAGTAGCCAAGACATGGAAACCACCTAAATGTCCATCGACAGAGGAGTGGATCAAGAAGATATGGTACATATACACAATGAAATATTACTCAGCCATTAAAAGAAATGAAATACTGGCATTTTTAGCAACATGGATGGACCTGGAAATTATCATGCTAAGTGAAGTCAGCCATACAATGAGACACCAACATCCAATGCTTTCACTGACATGTGGAATCTGAAAAAAGGACAGACTGAACTTCTTTGCAGAACAGATGCTGACTCACAGACATTGAAAAACTTATGGTCTCCGGAGGAGACAGTTTGGGGGGTGGGGGGATGTGCTTGGGTTGTGAGATGGAAATCCTGTGAAATCAGATTGTTATGATCATTACACAACTACAGATGCGATAAATTCATTTGAGCAATGAAAAAAAGAAAGAAATACAATAATATATTTTATATAAAAGAAAAATCTCTTCTTTCCAAGTTTTAAGCCTTAAATACTTTTTCTTATCTAATGTAACTGGCTTATGATCACTAATATATTACCACACTTGCTGTGTTCCTTCTAATATTTCTAAGACTGTCTGCCAGCCCTTTCTTAACTAGGGATCCTCTTCTGAACCCCGAACACACAAAATGATCTGAGTGATTATTTCTCAATTCCCCTTAGTACAACCAGTACTTTCCTAGATGCAAAGGTGAAAAGTTAATAATTACACACAACTGCATGCCTGAGGGCATTAGGGTATTCTCTCCCAGGATGCTGGTTGAGAAAAGCTGTTAGTCTAAACAGTACTGATAAATGCTCTTACTAAAGATGACAGTTTTACATATGATTAAAAAATACAATTACTAATGCAATAATACTTCCATATGTTTAGTCTTAACAATACGGATACAAACACCTTAGGAATCTGTTAAAATCTTGGGAAATTGTTTACCTTTATCTTAGTCTCCAAAAGTATAGTTCGTAAATTATAACTACTTGAAAGGTAAAACCACAAAGGAAACTGTTAGGCAACACCCAAAACCATTTTTGAAAAAAAAAAAAAATACATAATTTCTCATATTTGTACCTATTTGAAGACATGGTAGCTTCTTGTTAAAACAATGTTTAACTTAATATAGGCTACAAATAATTATCCATTTAGCCACAAAGTCAACAAGACTTATCAAAGTTAGTATCTGATCCAATTCCTGAATTCATGAACAATGACAGTCACCTATGATCTAGAATATCAAGTTTATAATTTTGTTTCATTACATATTCTTTCCACTTCATACCTCAATTTATGCCCATTATCTGGCATTTATAAAGCCTGTACCTTAGTTTGCGTCAAAAAAAAAGTGGGCTATTTTTTTCTTCCATATGATAAGAAATAAACATATTATTTGAATAACTTTGCCCCTAACAAAAAGACAGTTTCTTAAAAAAAAAAAAAAAAAAGGTTTTCTTTGTATTTACAAATGATTACAGTGAAGGGTACAGAGCACCATAACACCATAAGAATATAACTTATGAGTTGAAGAAAACTGATTTAAAACAAAACAAAACAAAACAAAACAAAACCTCCAGCAAGGTTTCAGAAATGCCACACCAGTAACAAAGCTTATTTCTGCATCCTGTTTATATATTTCTTCCCATCATGCACAGGTACCTTTTATAAGTGAATCAAAAATCTATGTAACTTTTAAATCACAGTACAAAGTTACAAGTAATTGTTCAGATTTCTGTACTCTTAAGTTATCAATCCACTTTCCATTCCAATTCAACTTACTAATGGGGAAAAGAGGAGCAAAATTACATTGAAATCTGCTGTATTTTCAGATGATAAAAAATTATACTCTCACTATTATACTCAATATCCTGCTTTTCATTAGGAAACAAAATTCATCATGCTACAACCCAGTTTCATACAGAAGTTGATATCACCCTTTGCCTGTGTTAGAAAACGAGAGGGGGGAAAAAAAGTCTTTTTCTAGGAAATTATTGCCACTTGAATGTGATAATGCAACACTGGGCAGCCAAGAAGGGCTAGAGCTCTATTGCCATGGCATGTTCTCAACTGAGGAACATTTAGATCTAGAGAATGTTTATGTCTCTTGTTTGAGTGAATTGCAAATATATATAAAAAGCAATGGTAAAGAAAATTACTTCTCTATACTCCATTTTGTTGAGTGCTTGAAAGTTTTCATCTATTTCCTAAAATCAGCTTTGGCTAATTAGGCAAACTCTTAACCAATTTTATAAGCATCTCAAAGTCATCTCCTGACAAATATTTCATTATAATGTGAATATTTAAGTAAAATTAAATTTGCTTTCTTAACAAAAAACAGACAACTGGAATATCGTTATTTTGTACTTTGGCGCTACCTTGCTTTTTTACTGCCTTCCACTTAAGAAAATATGCTTTTTGTAAAGGCAAAGTCAGACTTGTTGATTTACCTCAGAAATACATGAGATACGAATCCTTTCCAATAATGACTCACTCTCCTGTGTGGCCCTGTATCATCTTGTCATGTATAGACCTGAATTAAGACCGAGCTACCTGATAAATCATCCCCAAACTTTACTGACTTAAAACAATAACTGTACCATTATCGTTCATGGAGAACCTGTGAAGGCTCTACTACCGACCAAGCTGAATAATCAGCACATGTAGTAGAAACTCAATAATGGGGGGGAAAAAAAAAAAAGAGAGACTGTAAAGAAATACCGTTAAAGTAATAATGGAACCTCTGGGTGTTGAGATCCTAACTGATCTTACTTCTTTACACTTTTCATCATTTCCCAAGTTTTCTATAATGACTATATATTTATTATTAGAAAAAGCTAAAAAAATCTTTTCTTACTCAGAATATAAATTTGTAGACATAATACAGATAAAAATGCTATATATGGAAATTATATATATATATGTATATATATATATATATATATATATATGAAAAGAGGCTCGGAAGAGAAAATTTCAAATGCATAAAAATTTTAACATGGTTCTCTTGGCTGGTAGGACCACGTGTAATTTTTTCCCTTGTCCTTTTTCATACTTTACCAAGTTTCTTCATCAATGTAACTCTTTCCATAATTTTAAAAAACTACGTTTAGGTCTGCAATTTTGATTAAAGCCTTAGCCTCTCCTCTGAAGAGCCTGCATGAGAACGGGCTGCCCCGAGGACACCCCCCCACAGTATCCCCCCCCCCAACTCCCTGAACACTGGGACCTGCGGTGAGGTCAGGTCCTGCCGCCTCATCACTACCACTCTTCCTCCCACTTCCTCCCAGCGCGGCTCCTTTAAGGCCCATGATGCCAGATCATTCCACTCGCTCCCTGCCCTGTCCTAACTACCGGCAATGCAGTTCTTGATGGCCCCCTTGAGTCGCCAAAGGGTTTAGCGACAGGCTTATTCTCTCTCCGCCTCTCTCGTTTTCATTACTCTTCATTTAAATACCCATGTGGACAATCCACCCAACATGTGGCCTCTATGTGATGACCTTTTCCTGGCTCCACCCCTGTGATCAGACACTGGACCTAAAGATCTCAGTTTCAAGCCTCTCGCATAGCTGCCTGCGTCTAGATTTCTTCCCCCAATCCTTCTACCCTAACACGTCTCCCGGAACGCCATCCAGTCCACTAACCTCATCACTTTTCTTTTTCAGAGTCTATTTTCACCTCTAAATCTTAGTTTCCCACGACTGTCGTGCCTGACTTGCTCCCTGCTCATGCTGTCTGTACTCACCTAACAAGGCCCCAAACCTTTTAAATCCAGTGCTCTGCCTATTCTATACCTTTTACCAAGTAGCTGAACAAGACGAGGAAAATAAACTCACACCTGTACCGGTTGTTTTCACTTTAACTTCATGACCACAAACCTCAAAGTGAACCCTCGGTGTTGCCAGCGGTCACGCCGCTCCCCACTACAGCGAAAGGCCTTGAAAAGGAGCTGACTACAGTCAGCTCCTTTTCTCCCCCTCCCATTTTCTATTTTTTTAATTAAAAAATTTTTATTGACGCATCGCTGATTACAATGTTGCATTCATTTCTGCTGTACAGCAAAGGGATTCAGTTATACACGTACCTTGGCCATTCTTTTTCAGACTCTCTTCCCATATAGGTTATTGCAGGACATTAAGCAGTGTCCTGCACTCTACAGCGGGTCCCCGTTGACCATCCATTCCACATAGAATAGTGGGCATATTTCTCTCTGGAAGCTACTGTGATCAGGCTTTCATTCTCATCACTTCATCATCCTTCTGGGCATCTTACCTAAGTCACCAATTACTGGCCCAACAGCATTTACTGCGGTTGATTATTCCTTCCTGTTTGAAACACTTTCTTTATGGGGCTCCTAAAACAAGGCCTGCTTGTCTTTCCTCCCCCTCACTGGCCACTCCACTTTACTCTCCTCTGCTGGAATTGCTTCTTACGCCCCACGTCCCCTAACACTCAGGCTAGGGGACTCTCTAGATAGACAGACTCTCTCTATCAATCAATCCTCATTCTCTCGGCAAACTCAGCCAATCTCACGGCGTTAAACGCACACATAGCTGAGAGCACCCACATTCACATCTTTCATCCCAAGCCCTTCCCTTGTCACCTCATCTCAAGTGGCATCTCAGTCACTATCTTATCTATATTAACCCTCTGCACAATAACAGAGGCTTGATAGCCGAGCGGTTTATTGCTTAATTTGTTTGTGTCTCTCTCCTACTATAACGTAAGATCAAACCAGTGAGTACCTTGTCCTTTCGGCACCCTGGTGAAAAGATCTACTTGATAAATATTTGTTGAAAATGATTGGTGTAGTTTTTTTTTTTTTTCTTTCTTTTCCTTTTTAAGGCAAAACTCGTGGCACATGGAAGTTCCCAGGCTGGGGGTTGAAATGGAGCTGCAGGTGCCCGGCTACGCCACAGTCACAGCTAGTTAGGAGCTGCATCTGTGATTCTTAACCCACTGAGGGAGGCCAGGGATTGAACCCACATTCTCATGGACACTATGTCAGATTCTTAACCCACTGAGCCACAATGGGAACTCCTGATGTGTGTAGTTTATAATGATATATTCCAGTAAAAAAAATTCTCTTGTTCTCTGTGTGTGTGCATCTTTATTTTTATTTATTTTTATTTTTTATTATTTTGTTTATTATTCATTCAGTCAGTCACTCTTTGTAGAACAGATGAGTGGGAATAGAACTAAGTAAGAATTCCTGATTTGGAATTAGAGGAAGTCGTTCTCTGAGGCTGAAAAAATATGAATTCACTTTAATTCAAACACAAAATTTATGAACTTTTGGCCTGGCAGAGTCACCTGCTGATTTTACAACAACTGAAGAACAGTTTTGCCTCACGAAGCTTAAGGGACACCATAAGACAGGCTCTTTCAAATAGAGGAAGTAAATGCCAGGAGACGACTAGCAGAGGGTGCTATAGGTATACTTAACCCAGGCAAAGAGGTGAAGAATCAGAAAATTCTTCCTCAAGGAAGTGCCATTTAAACTGAAACCTGACCTCAAGGATGAGCGGTTGTGATCTATGCACTTGCGGAGGTCAAGGGGAAGGAGAAGGACAGTTGGTGGAAGAGTAGTTTATTTTGGAGAGGAAACATGAGCAAAGCCCAGAATCCAGAGAGTTCAAAACATATTTTTGGGGAACTGGAAGTTACTTACTGTAGCTGGAGAGCAGACTATAAATTAAGAAGAGGTGAGAGAAAGACTGAAAGTAAGTGGCTATCAAGAGGAAACCCTAGTAAGAACTTCACACGTTATCCTGAAGGTAAGAAAGCCATGGAAGGCTTTAGAGCAAGATAATTTTTCCATGTACCTTCATCTTCATTAAAGAAAGATCACTTTGGCCACAGCGTGGAAAAGAATTTAGAGGGAGACAGAGAGTCCAACCTCTTCAAGCAACAAATCATAGGAGAATTAGATAGCTAATGACAGTGGAGACAAAACCAGAGGAAGACCTTACTCTAAGAAGTATTAGAAGCAACCAAGGATTATAACACGAAATAAAATGAACACTGAACATTGTTCATAAAGAGGCACAGATGTACGTTACCTAATCTCTCAGGGTTAAATTCATAGACTATGCAATATCTAAGGTGATTTTTCAAACAAGGATAGTAAGATTTCCGAAGATGAAGAAAAGAGATTCCGAGCTTCATAAAAGGCTTTTACATAGCAGAGTTGCTTCCTAGTACACATAATTTAAAGAAAATTTTAAAACAAGCTGCACATTTAATATGCATATTCTATTTTTAAGAAAAAACTCAAAAGCCTACATTTATGACGAATTTATGATTTATAAGATTTTAATTTCATTGTAATTTATTACGTCTGTTCTAGTCTATTCAACTACAAGCTATAAAAATCATCACCATCTGCTCTCGAGCAGGTCTTTGCTATCATTACCAAGACAGCTTTACTAGCAGTAAAATCACAGATAAATGCAACAAAAACAGTCCAACCAAGGCACAGGGACATACATAATTCAAGACCGATGATTAGTCTGGTAAAAATGAAAGTAATAATAAAATAAACTGACCTAAGTTTAAGCGACGGTAACTATCTATTAATTCAGAAGAGACTTATTGAGAATTTACACACAGCCACACTTACACTTTTTCATACACATTAGTACTGTGACAGGCAACACAGAGCCAAAGCACTCAAGACAGATCCTTCCTCAAGAAGTTACAATCTAGATAGGTGGATGGTCATGCATGTACTTCAGGAAGCAGTTTTACTAGACTTTATAAACTAAAAATAGCTCTAGGACAGATTTTAATATTCTTTTGCATTTGAGAGTGCAAAATACAGATCTCAAAGGAATAATATTAATTCTAACATTAATATAGTTTATATTTCCAGTGCTCGGCTCTATAGATATAGTGTTGGATTCAAGAAACTTCCTAGCGATGTGAATTACGGACAAAAAAGATTAATTACTAAATATCAAAAAGAAACATCAAAACCTAGGTAAACAGAAAAAAAATAGGAAGCTGAAAGGAAAAAAAGTCTAGGTAGGAATTTGTTAAAGATTAAAAAAAAAAAAGCCAACATAATAATCATTTAGATCTGTAGCTTAAGAAGCGTATTTATCACCTTTCATTTTTAATACTTAAAAGTAACATACCAACACTTACCTTACAACTATGAGGATGGCTATCAGAATTGAACAAATAGGATCCGCTATCATCAGACCAAAATTTTGCATCATGATGGCAGAGGCAATTACACCAATACTCCCAAGTGTATCTGCTAGAATGTGTAAAAATACACCTAGAAATAAAGCATAATGAGAATCAAAATAACATTTTCTGATCAATTGAAGATGCAAATGTATCTTAAAACTATATTCTTGATTTTATATATATAAAAAAACAAATACCAGTTTGAAAATCAGTAAGAATGCAGATTCACTGCTTAGTAAAGAAATAATAGTACCTCTGGGAATTGAAATAATCTTTTCCTTTTGAGAAAACAGCAGGGATTAAAATATTTCACTCATAAATTAAACTCACTCTTAATGATCCTTGATATTTTGCTCTAATACAAATGAAGAAGTAGGAGTTCCCACTGTGGCACAGTGGAAACAAATCCGACTAGGAGCCATGAGGTCGTGGGTTCGATCTCGCTCAGTGGGTTAATGATCCGGTGTTGCCATGAACGGTGGCGTAGGTCGCAGACACAGCTTGGATCCCTCACTGCCGTGGCTCTGGTGTAGGCCGGCAGCTGTAGCTCTGATTGGACCCATAGCCTGGGAACCTCCATAGGCTGCAGATGTAGCCCTAAAAAGACAAAAGACAATAAATAAATAAATAAATAAGTAGAGAAATAATCGACTTCAAAATGGTTTTGTGCACATTCATCTCCGGTTAAGAGTCCAGAAGTTAATTAGTAATTTGTTCGAAGAAAACCACATTAGCCTGAAAGAATCAGTCAAGAAAACATGGCTTATAACTACAAATATATGTATACACAGAGCCCTCTGCTGGTAATTAAAATGAGTACATTTTGAGACTAGAGTTTCCTATGGACCACAACTAATCCTGAGATACTTATTAATTATCCTGAACATACTGTTACCTAAAGTTGCATATTAAATTCAAATCTGATATGAAAGAAAGTAGATATTTGATTATTTTAAAGTGATGTAAATATATTTTGCACTTTTAATAATTAGATATTGACTTGGTAGGATACTGATATTCTAATTGCTCAAAAACCTAGATATATTAAACATTTAGTAATTGACACTTGACTAGAAAACCATTAAAAGAGTCAAAAAGTTTAGTAAACAATATTTTAAGAAATTAACTGACAAATTATTCAATATTTAGATATTTAAGATGTAAAATTTACCATACAGCAAAGCATTGTCTCAAACTTCATGTATCACTAAAAATAGAACATTATTCAACAGCAACACCTATTCTATCTAAAAAGAAATATCTAATATGTAAAAACTATCTACTTTAGAAATACTTGGTTTTTATATTATTATTCACTGGGCAATTAAAGGTAAACCAATTATTATGTTTTAAGTATAAAACATAGATTTATTCAAACTTGAAAATACTTTCTAATAATTTTAAAATGGACTACTAAAGAGTCCTTAATTGAATCTTAATACACTTGAATTGACTTTTAATACATCCTAGGAAAATATGATCCAATCAATCTGCTAATGTGGAATTTTATATCATGTATTAATACCAAATATAATTCATTCCTCAGTACCTAATACACTCTTTCATTTGCATAAGGTATCAACTTTTATAACAATTTCTCAAAAAGCTAATGGCTCTTTTTTTCTATAACAAAAATACATTATGTTAGAAGCATACTTGTAGAAAAAAATACTCCATTTCTCCATGGCATTTCAAATAGCAAAGAATTAAACAAATCAATAAGTGTCAGGACCAATTTAAATTTTAAAAATAAAACTGGAAAGAGATACACATGGAAGTGGATTGAGGGTCCCTAAGCTTCAAAACTCTCAAGGGATATTCAAACCTTTATATTCTTAATGTTTTGGTAGGATGAGAAATGAAAACAGCTCAAAACACTGAAAGGAAAAAGAAAATCCTTTGCTCTTGATTTTCCTTTGACTGGCAAGTCCCTGGCTTCATCTTATTTGCTGACTTGAAAACTGGTTTCATTTGCAACTATCATTAACTAACCCCTCTTACTTTCTAGTAACTAAGAAAATCACTAAAGAAACAAATCTAAATTAACACGTTTAACTTACATAAAAGCTGAAAGCCTTAAGGACTTAGTAGAACCTACAAAGTCTAAAAAACACATTTAAGCTTCCTGAAATAAGCTCCTCAGTATGGAGGAACACATTCACAGTGAAAAAATAAAAAGCAATAGCTATATCAAAAGATAGTGGAAAAAAATAAGTACAGTCAAAATTGGATCACAAACTGGTGAGAAAGTCAGACTGAAAAAGTTAATAAAGTTAATAAAAGCAGGGAGCTGGGAATTAGGAAACTTTGACAATGGAAACCCAGGGCCAAAGATGGGTTCACATTCCCCAAAAGAAACTACTACAGTTCATAAACAAGACTGATTTTTCCCTGGCCTGTAAAATTCTGTAATACATCATTTCATATGTAAGTGGCTGTTTAGGTGTCATTATTTGATGCCTATGGATATGAGATCTCACTTCTCATGACATTAAAAAAAAAAAAAAAGAAAGAAACTTTATTTTTGAGAGCGGTTTTAGATGTACAGCAAAACGAAGTAGAAGACACAGATTTCTCTTACAGCCACTGTCCCAACTCAAGCACAGCTTTACTCATCATCCTCCACCAGTGGTGTGTTTGTTACAACTGACACATCATTATGACCCAAAGTCCTCAGTTTACATTTGGGTTCATTCTTGGTGTTATACCTTCTTTGGGTGTGGATGCATTACATTTTAGCACTAAAGTTTTCCAAAACATAAACATATATTAAATATTATTCTCGGAAGAATTATTTAGTAATCCCACAAAGGCAAACATACTACTGTGGTGTTACTAGAGTTACTGACATGGGTATTTAATTATATTTAAGTAGTACAGTTTCAGAATATTTTAATCTTCTTATTAAATCTGAGAAAACAGCCCGGTGACAGTTAAAAGAATGTCTGCTAATAAACTTAATTTTAACATTTTAAACACAAACATTTTAAACACAAATATTGTTTTGGAAGTTCCTGCCATAGCTCAGGGGAAACAAATCTGACTAGCATCCATGAGGATGCAGGTTCAATCCCTGGCCTCACTCAGTGGGTTAAGGATCTGGCATTGCAGTGAGCTGTGGTGTAGGTCGCGGACGCGGCTTGGATCCCTTGTTGCTGTGGCTGCAGTGTAGGCTGGCAGCTACAGCTCCAGTTAGACCCCTAGCCTCGGAACCTCCATATGCCATGGCTGTAGGCCTAAAAAAGACCAAACAAACAAACACAACCCACAAACACCATTTTATATATTTTTCTTAAAGGAAAACTTCAGATAGACCAAAACTATGAAACCAGTTTCATAAAACTGAGAAATATACAAATTGCTTATCATACCTTGTAAAATCTGTCTACTGGGTCCTGTTGTTTCTTTTAAGGAAGGGCCATCTGTAGAGAGTTAAGTTAAATTATTTTAAAACATGTCTTCAATTCCTGATTCAATTTTTGCAATTCAGAGTACTTTTCATTCAAATGTATCGGGAAGGATGCATGACTATATAGCCACATCAGACCTACAAAATCATTTTTAAAATTTAATATGGTAATTAAATGAAGATAGACAGGAAATATCAAGATGCATCAACATTACAAAGTATTTATGAAATTATTATATTAAGAAAGGTGGTTAAAAAAACACAGTAAATTAAAAACATATCAGTCTTCTAATATTCATAACATATGTTATAGCATTTGCTACACCAATTTTACAACTGGAAAATCCAGAAAAAAAAAAAAAAAGACTGTTTGATATTCTAAGAAGACCAAGAAATGAAGCCAGGATGGCACCCAGGAAAACTGGACTATGGCAACAGTAGTTTCCCAATAGATTCCAGATGAATGTGGCCAGCTTTTCACACAGAGGAGATAAAGATATTTTTTCATTTTGCCTTTATTATGAAGAAATGAAAAATACGCAGTTTTTATACTTGAACCCTTGGAAGGTTATTAATCAACTTTAATCTCAATGGAGAAAATACAAGTGAGCAAGGTAAAGAGAGGTGGTAAAAACAGCATGTGTTAAAAGGATCATCAGGAGGCCGACGCACTTTCTGATCATGACCAACGGAGCCACAGTTCTTGGCTCACAGCACCAAGGAGTGGACGGACCCTTACGACGGCAGCTTTGACAGAGCACTGTAACAACGCCAGAAGGAGTACAAATGCATAAGGCTACACAATGCTTTCTGTCTGAACATGGCACTGAGGTGTGGAGAGAAAGATAGAGCTGCCTTGAAAAGCCTGCTGGTAATCAGAAGTGTAACTGTTCTAAAAATCCAGCAACACCCCAGACTTGTCTTTACAAGGTTGGTTGGTCCAGATGAAGACAGTCATTAGTTTTCCATTACGGCTTTTTACAGGATACTGAATACGGTTCCCTGTGCTGTACAGTGGGACCTTGCTGTTTATCTAGTTTATATATAGGAGTCTGTATCTCGTAATCCCAAACTCCCAGTTTATCCCTGATTCCCCCCCTTGGTAACGAAAAGTCTATTCTCTGGGTCTGTGACTCTGTTTCTGTTCTGCAAGTAAGTTCATTTGTATCCCTTTTTAGATTCCACATATAAGTGCTCGCATCCGATGCTTGTTTTTCGCTGTCTGGCTAACTTCGCTTACTATGATGATCCACCCAGCTTAGTGCAAATGGTATTGTTTCATTCTTTCTGATGGATGAGCAGTATTCCATTGCGTGTATATACCATGTCTTCTTAATCTATTCCTCTAAAGATGGACATTTAGGAGTCTTTCATGTCTTGGCTAATGTAAATGGTGCTACAGTGAACACTGGGGTGCACGTATCTTTTTGGAGTTTTCTCCAGATATATGCCCAGAAATGGGATTGCTGGATCATGTGGCAACCCTATTTTTAGTTTTTTAAGGAACCTCCATACTATTTCCATAGCGGCTGCACCAATTTGCATTCCCACCAACAGTGTAGGAGGGCTCCCTTTTCTCTGCACCCTCTGCAGCATTTGTCATTTGCACACTTTTCAGTGATGGCCATTCGGACCAGTGGTACCTCACTGCAGTTAGGATTTCTATTTCTCAGTTAGTACTGATGTTGAGCATCTTTTCATGTGCCTATTGGCCATCTGTATGTCTTCTTTGGAGAATGTCTATTTAGGTCTTCTGTCCGTTTTTTTTATTTGTTTGTTTTTGTTTTAAATTTCTTCTTTTCTGCCCATTTTTTGGATTGGGTTGTTTTGGGGTTTTTTGTAATTGAGCTGTATGAACGGTTTGCATATTTTGGAAATTAAGCCCTTGTCAGTCATATTGTTTGCAAATATTTTCTCCTAGTCCACAGTCTGTCTTTTCATTTTGCTTATGGTTCTCTTTGCTATGTAAAAGCTTGTAAGTTTGATTAGGCTCCATTTGTTTTTTTTGCTTTTATTTCTATTGCTTTGGGAGACCGACCTAAGAAACACTGATAGATCTGCCTATGTTCTCTTCCAGGAGTTTTACAGTGTCACCTTTTATATTTAGGTCTTTAAGCCATTTGGAGTTAATTTTTGTGTGTGGTGTGAGGCTGTGCTCTAACTTCACTGATTTACAAGCAGCTGTCCAGCTGTCCCAACATCACTTGCTTAAGAGACAAGACAGTCATTTTTGACATAATCATTTTGAAAGCTATATTCTTCTTTTCCACCTACCATTCTCCCTCTTGACCACAGAAGGGCTCCTTTTCACCTATCTTAAAGTTTACCTGTCCATAAACGAACAGAAAAAAAGAGTTCTAATCATCTCATTAAGATATGTATTTCAAATAAAATGTCTCTTTTTAATGATTATGTATATTATCAAAGATCAAAAAAGAACTATTTTGATTCGCTTTATACTAGGAAGTTATAATAACTCCATCCAAAAGAAATGTTTAAATGCTCTCTGTGTCCCTAAGAAATTAAAAAATTTAATTTACATTCATATTTTATTGCCAAGAAATGTAACAGATGATCAATTAAAGACAAGACAAATATACTCCATTTTGTAAATTTCTGGAAAGGAGAAGAAATCAAAATAAGACTTCAAGGAAAAACAGGATGCTATAAAATTTATAACTTTATATATTTTTGAATGGGTGATAGTGTGGATTCAAACCACTAAGGTACTTAGAGTCTATTGACCACATGCAATAGAGTAATACTGAAGTTCCATTCTAAAATATAATCTATAAATTATCAGAAATTATATTCTTTGCAATTATTTAAACAAATAATTTTTTTAAGAAATCATCCTGAAAATGTGAGGAATACAGTTTTTCAAAATTCTTTTGGGAGGCATGTCAACAAAAACTTAGGAAAGGTTTTAAAGCATACCCATGTAATAGTTACAAAAATACAGCACATTTTAGAGACCGAAAAAAATTAGGGGCTTAATAGTCAATCTCTAAGGCCTCTTTCATATGTTCAAATTGAAAGCTTTAAGATTCTGCCTATGTGGCAAGTACTAGCAATGTTTATGCATGTAATTGATTTAAAGATCAATCAAACTATATCACCTAAGCAGCTTCTGTCTATTAATCTATACTCTAAACTATTTAAATATAATTTTAAAATAAAATGTTAAGTTGATAAATACCTTATCACAGTACCCAATGCTATGTAAGTTATCATATCATAAAGATATATCATATATCATAAAGATTTCTAAGGGCAGATGAAGGTAAAAATCAGCTGAAATCTATTAAAATTAAAATTAAAAATGTGAAAAAATAAAAAACCTCTATCATGTTTTTACAAGCCTATATATGTATGACACAAAAGGCCCCGCCACACTTAATTTTCATTTGCTAAAATGTAATTGTTCCTCATTCACTGACACTTATTTAAAATAGTGGTATTTTATTATCATATACTCACTGAAAAAGCCTTATGCCAAGCAAATTTCATTATAGGCTAAAAATAAGCTAGCCCTGGGAACTAATTTGTCTGATTCACTAGAAAGGAAGCTGCCTGCAACATTTTTAACAGACTGTTTCAAGCAGGAAAATTAATCTACGTAATTTGTTTGTTTAGAATGCTGTCCATTTGAAAGTATTTAGGCTGTACTCACCATGAGCATGAAAGTGTCCGTGTCCATGAGTGTGGTCGTGGCCATGTCCAGCACCATGTTTCAGTTCATGACCGTGGCAATGATCTCCGTGGCCATGCGCCTGCTCTAGAGCACCGTTAAAGAGGGAATGACTATGTCCATGGCCTAAAAACAGAGTGTTAGAACACAACATATGTAAAAATATATTATCCAAAGGTTACAATAATACTAATACTAGTGAAAAGAACTAGCTCTAAAACCAGATTCAATTCAATATACATTTACTTTAAAAAGTGCTAAAGGAATTCCCGTCCAGGCTCGGCAGTAGTGAACTCAACTAGTACCCATGAGGATGCAGGTTTGATCCCTGGCCTCACTCAGTGGTTTAAGGATCCGGCCTTGCTGTGAGCTGTGGTGTAGGTCGCAGAAGCGACTAGGATCCTGTGTTGCTGTGGCTGTGGTGGAGGCCAGCAGCTATAGCTCCGATTGGACCCCTAGCCTGGGAACTTCCATATGTGTGGGGGTGGCCCTAAAGACAAAAGATTAAAAAACTTAAAAAAAATAAATAAAAAGCGCTATAGATTCATTATAATACTGAGTTCCTAGTGTAGAGTACGGGAAGGAAATGAAAGCACAGAAGGAAGTAGTAGACTTACTGGAGATGGAAATAAGTGAGTAGTACACAGAAATATTTAAAGAGATTAAGTAAAGTTGTTCATTCATTCAAGTAGTCTTATTTGGAACATACTATGTTGCAGTACCATTCTAGGCACTGGCGATAAAGAAGTGAACACAGACAGATATCTTGACTAAAACACTGCTAAGTACTATTATACATACTAACAAAGATAAAACAATGAATGCATTTGGTCACCTTAAGGCAGAGGCAGGGACGGGGCTCCATTTGGAAAATGATCAGTAAAATTATACTAAAGCAGGAAGAATCCTTAGGAAAAGTAAAAAATGGTGCAGAATCTTTTCTCCACAGAACTAAAAACTACTAAACCATCCAAACAAATAGATAAAAAAAAACTTCTACAAACCATTCCAAAGCACAGAAAAAGACTGGATGTTACCTAATTCAAAAATATCACTTATATTTACGAAACTCCTAAATACCAGGAAATCAAATTCAAATCAAATTCAGCATTGAATTATACAAGAAATCATGAATAATGAGGAGTCAACTTCCAAAATGATCAGGGGATGTTGGCGAACTAGTTCTCCTAAAGCAACAAAAATGTGGGGAACAACTAAAAAATTTCAGAATTCTAGTAATTAACCAAAACCACAAAACAAAGTGAAAATCATCTACCCAAGAAACTACCAAACCTCAGTAAGATAACAGGGTCTTGGAGTTTCCTTGCGGCACAGCAGGTTAAAGATCTGGTGTTGCCACTGCAGCAGCTTGGGTTGCTGCTGTGGTGCAGGTTGAGTCCCTGGCTAGGAACCAGGGGTGCAGCCAAAAACCAAAAACCAACCCAAACAAAAACAAACAAAAAGATAGCAGGGTCTTAATGTTTCTAACTTAGAGCTATTTCCATTCCACTTCCTGCCTCAGCTCAGTTGAAACTAGCCAAAAGCACCAGCTTTCCAGATATTATTCCTTTTGAAGCTCTGTTAAAAGCACCATCTCCAGGAATTTCCACTGTGGCTCAGCGGAAACCAATCTGACTAGCATCCAAGAGGATGCAGGTTTGATCCCTGGCCTCGCTTAGTGGCTTAAGGATCCAGCATTGCTGTGAGCTTTGGTGTAGTGGCAGATGTGCCCGGATCCTGTGTTGCTGTGGTGTATGCCCTCGGCTACAGCTCTGATTTGACCCCTAGTCTGGGAACCCCCATATGCCGTGGATGCAGCCCTAAAAAGACAAAAACAAAAAACAAAAACAAAAAAAAAACCAAAACCCCACCATCTCCAGAATACATTCAAGGTTTTGTCCGAACTTGGAGTTCCCTGAAAAATATCTCTATTTTCAGTGTGGTAACTATCAGACTCGGAGCTCAGCTCTGAGAATTCAATGGCCACACACACATAGCAGAAAATGAATTAGTCCAAGGAAGTCGTACAACAGGGGGAAAACAAACAAACAAACAAAAAACAATATCAGGAACAACAAACTTTGAGAGAAGAGGGGGAAATAATCTGATACCAGAGCTATATTAATATAAACTGGCCAGTTTTCAATAATAAGAAAAAATAAGACATGCAAAGAAAGAGGAAGAAAGTATGCCACATATACAGGAAAAAAAACTAGCCAATAGCCTTCAGCCAGTCTGAAAGGGACTCAGATTTTGGACTTGATAGACAAAAACTTTAGATCAGCTATTACAAATATGGTCAAAGAACTAAAGGAAACCATGTCTAAAAAAGAATGTATAATAAGACTCACCAAATAGAGGAAACTAATAAAGAGACAGAAATTATAAAAAAGAACTAAACAGAAATTTTGGAGTTAAAAAAATATATTAACTAAAATAAAATATCCATTTTAGAAGGGCTCAACCACAGATTGGAGCTGCAATAACAGCAAACTTGAAAGTGGATCAATAGAGATTATCCACTTTGAGGAGCAGAGGAAAGAAAAGAAAATTAAGAAAAATGAACAGAACCTTACAGACCTGTGGAAACATCAAGTATACCAAATTGAGTATAAAAGGAGTCCCAAAAAAGGGAAAAGAAAGAAAAAATTTGAAGAAATAATTGCTGGAAGCTCCCCAAATTGGATGAAAAATATTAACATACACATTCAAGAAGCTCAGGAAACCCAAGTAGAATAAACTCAAATAAAGCCATATTTGGGGACATCACAATCAAATGGTTGAACACCAGAGAGAAATTTTTAAAGTTGTATAGCACGATAAAATGACTTACCATGTTCAGGGGACCTTGAATAAGAGTAAATGCTAACATCCCCACAAAAACCACAGAGACTGAAAGACGATGAGATAGCAAAATTAAAATAGGAAAAGAATCAACCAAGAACTCCATATTCAACCAAAGTCTCCTTTAAATATGAAGTAAAAAATTAGACATTTCCACATAAACAAAAGCATTCCCTACAAATGAAACAAAAGACAATAAACAGTAACTCAAAGCCACACAAAGACAATAAACAGTAACTCAAATCCACAAAAAATAAAGAGCACCAGTAAAGGTAGAGAGGATAAATGTATTTTTTTTTTATTTGTAACTTCTTTCTTCTCCTATATGTTTTAAAAGACAATTGCATAAAGCAATAATTATAAAATTGTATTGAGTGGCTTATAACATGAAAATGTGTAATTTGTCTGACAATAATAGTACAAAGATGGGAAGTGGGAATGGAGGTATATTAGAACAAAGTTTTTGTGTGCTATGAAGTTACAAATGATCTGAAGTACATTGTTTTAAGATGCTACTTATAACCCCCAGGGCAACAATTAAGAAAACAAATAAAAAATATACAGTGAAAAAAACAAGAGAATGAAAAAGATACACTAGAAAATATCTATTTAATTTAAATGACAAGAATTGAGGAACAGAGTCATGATAAGGACAGGAGATATAGATAATATATATTAAAATGGCAGGTGTAAATCCTACCTTAGTAGTAATTACAGGAAATGTAAATTGTTTAAACACCCCAATCAAAAGGTAGAGATTTTCAGAATGGATGAAAAAAAAGCTCAGCTATATTCTATCTACAAGAGGTAAATGCTAGATTTAAAGGCACAAATGAGTGGCAAGTAAAAGGACAGAAAACAAAATATACCAATACCCCGCAAGCAATAAAGAAAATGGGGGGAGGGACCTGGAATGGCTATCATAATACTATAAGCCAGAAATTATTGTGAGAGGAAAAGAATATCTTATAGTACCGGTTCAATCCCTCCAGAAGATATAATGATTATAAAAATATACACACTGAACAATGTAGCTCTAAAATACATAATGTGAAAACTGGAGTTCCTATCATGGCTCAATAGTTAACAAGCCCAGCTAGTATCCATGAGGACACAGGTTTGATCCCTGGCTTTGCTCAATGGGTTAAGGATCTGGCATTGCCATGAGCTGTGTGTGATGTAGGTCACAAGCTGTGGCTTGGATCTGGCATTGCTATGGGATAGGCACAGCAACTCTGCAGCTCTGATTAGAACCTTAGCCTGGGAACGTCCATATGCCATGGGTGTGGCCCTCAAAAGACAAAAAAATAAATAAATAAAATAAAATAAAATATAGAAGGTGAAAAGTAAAAAAAAAAAAAATGGAAAAATAAACAATAATAGTTGCAGATTTCTCTTTTTTTAAATAATTTTTATCTTTTAGTTGGAGATTTCAATACCCCACTTTCAATATTGGATAGACAACAAGAGAGAAGACCAACACGGAAACAGAAGATTAAACACCTGTGAACAAATTAGACATCTACAGAACACTCCACCCATAAACAGCAGAATATATATTCTTCTCACATGCACACTTGAAGAGTCTCTAGGAGAAACGAAACGCTTGGTCATAAAACAAGACTCAATAAATTTGAAATAATAAAAAGCATATCATTTCATCATGATGGAATTAAATCAGAAATCAACAACAGAAGAAAATTACAGAAATTCATATATATGAGAAAATCAAAAGACACAATCCTAAATAACAAATGGGTCAAAGAAGAAATCACAAGGGAAACTTAAAAATACTTTGAGATGAACAAAAATGAAAGCATGACACTCCAAACTTTGGGTTTCTTTCTTTTTTTTTTTTTCTTTTTTAGCCATACCCATGGCATATGGAAGTTCCCAGGCCAGGCATCAAGTCTAAGTCACAGCTGTGACCTACACCACAGCTGCAGCAACACTGAATCCTTAACCCACTGCATCCGAGTGGGAATTCCAAACTTCAGGTTACATTATAGCCATGCTTAGGAAAAAACTTATAGCTGTTATGCCTTCATTAAAAAATAAAATGAAATAAAATAAACAAAAACAAAAAACCCTCCAAAAAAACCTCAACTCAATAATCTAAAATAATCGAATTTTTTCCACCTTAAGAAATTAAAAAAAGATGAAAAAATGAAACCCAAAAGAAAGGATAAGAAAGTACATAATAAATATTATAGCAGAAAGAAAACGAAAAAGATGAGAAAAGTAATAGAGAAAAACCAATAAAACCAAAAGGGGAGGTCCTCTGGAAAAAATAACTATTCTGACCAAGAAAAAAATGAGAGAAGACAAAAATAACTAAAATCACTGCTGACTTTGTAGAAATTAAAAAAAGAAAAAATGGTGTATTTTTTAATGCATATCTATAAACAGTAGATGAAACGGACACATTCCTAGAAACACACAAAGTGCTGACACTGACTCAAAAGGAAAGGGAAATGAGACCAAGACCTATGACAAGCAAAAAAACTGAATGAATAATTTTAAAACTGCCAACAAAGTAAAGCCAAGGCTTCACAGGTGAATTCTGCCAAACATTCAGGAAGTATCAGTACTTCACAAACCCTCCCTTTACCATGCCCCCCCAAAAAACAGAAGAGGAAGGAACACTTACCAACTCATTGTGTAAAGCCAGTTATTACTCTATCTGATACTGACACCAGCCAAAGATATTAACAGAAAACTACAGACCAATATCCTTTAAGAATATAGACACAAAAGTCTTTAACAAAATACCAGCAAACCAAGCCCAGCAATATAGCAATATATCAAAAGGATTATAAGCCATGGCCAAATGGGATTTATCCTAAAAATGCAGAGATGGTTTACTATCTGAAAATCAAGGAATGTAATATACCATATTAATAGAATATAAGATAAAACCAACTAACTGAGCATCTGATGAAGAAAAAAGTCATGAATAAAATCCAATTTCCTTTCATGATGACAATAACCAGTAAACCAGGAACAGAAAGAAAACTTCCTCAATCTCAAGCCTTAAGGGCATTTCTGGAAAACCCATAGCTAGCACAGCTAACATCATATTTAATGAAGAAAGACGGAATACTTTCACCCTAAAAAGAGGAAAAAAGAAAAGAATGTCCACTCTTACTACTACTTCTATTAACACTATAGGACCTGGCCAGGGCAATTAGGCAAGAGAAAAAATAGGCATTCAGACTGGCATTCACCATAGCCTTTAGTAGGTCACAGCAGTAACATCAAAGACCATCGATCACAGATTACCATAACAAACATAATAATAATGTAAAACTTGGCTATATTGCGAGAATTACCAAAATATGACAGAGATGTGAAGTGAGCAAATGCTGTTGGAAAAATTGTGCTGACAGACTTGTTTGATGCAAGATTGTCACAAATCATCAATGTGTAAAAAACACAAAATCTGCAAAGTACAATAAAATAAGATAATGCTTGTATTTAGAAAATTCTAAAGAATACACTAAAAGCCTAGTAGAATAAGGAACAATTTTAGCAATGTGGCAGGACACAAGACTGATACATAAAAATGAGCTGTATTCCCATACTAGCAATGAGCAATCCAAAAATGAAGTTAAGAAGTTAAGAAAACAACCTCAAGTATAATGGCAGCCCAAAAAAAAAAAAAAAAAAAGCCCTATGAGAAAAATTAACAAAATAAGTATGACACATGTACCCTAATAACTACAAAACATTGTTGCAAGAAACTACAGAAGCTAAAAATAAATGGAAAGGCATCATCCCAGGTTCATGGATCAGGATACTTAACATTATTAAGATGACAGTCATTCCTAAACTGTTTCAGTACAATTCCTATCAAAATCCCAACTGCCTTGTTTGAGCAGATATTGACAAACTGATCCTAAAATTTACATGGAAATGCAAGAAGAGTCCCAGAACAGGCTAAATAACCTTTAAAAGCAATAAAGTTGGACAGTTCTCATGTTCTGATTTCAAAATCTATCTCAAAGCTACATTAATCAAGACTGCATGGTACTGCCATAAGGACAGACATACAGATCCAAGGACAGAAATCCAGGTCTTATTTTGGACTCTCAATTCACTGATGACAAGGGTGCCAAGACAATTCAAAGGAGAAAACTAATCTTTTTAATAAATACTGTGGAGGCAATAGATATTTATATACAAGAAAATGATACTGGGCCCTTATCTGACACCATTCACAAAAACTGACACAAAATGATCACAGACCTAAATTTTAACCCTTAAATTTAAGAGTGGTTCCTCATGAGAAAATCCTTCAATGTAATTACTAACTAAAAAAAAAAAAAAAAAAAAGATTACTTCAATAGACGCAAGAAAAAAAGACATATCCTCCACTTGATAAAGCAGTTTTGCCAGAAACAGACCACAAACATCTGATGCAGTGGTAAAACTTGAGTAGCATTCTTTTGTTAAAGCAATGGTTCTGAACCTCTACTGCACATTAAAGCTGACTGGAGAGCTTCAAAACATGCTGACGTTTGGGTCTCTTCCTCCAGAGATTCTGATGTAAACGTTCTGGCATTAGACCTGGGCATCAGTGTTTCTTTATAAGTTATCCCGGCGATTGTCCAGGTTGACACAATGATACAAGCTCTAAGTATTTCTAATCAACATTGTGCTAGAGGACTTGGTTATATAAATAAGACAAGCAGGAATAATAGTTTTCATTCTTAATAGTAAGAAAAACTTCTCAAATCCTAAAAATGAACCCAATGAAAAACACAAAGATCTTTATTCACGTGCCTAAGACAACTTAATAAAGGACACAAAACTTAGTATGTCAATTCTCCACCATTAAACATAAGGACAATGCATTACCAATCAAAATCCCAAAACGACTTTTTCATAACACTTGACTTGCTAATGAAAAATATGAAATGAGTGAGGTAGCCCAAACAACTGCAGGGGTTTAAAAAAAAAAAAAAAAAAAAAAAAAAGAGTAAGAGAGATGGGACTAACTCTATCAGATCCTAAAACATTAAGTTTGTGGAAATTATTCCAGAGTGATAGTGGGGCAGCCAAAGATAAACAGACTAGAGCTGATACATAAGGCAATTTAATATAGGGTATGAGTATCCTCTTCTATGAATGAGGAAAAGAACAGATTAATAAATGGTGCTTATTTACACTGAGATGAAAAAAAGTCCTAACTTAAACCATTACGAAAATAAATTACATATAGACAAAAGACTAGTGTAGACAGGAAAAAAATCATAAAGTCAAAAATTTCACAATATTAAATTATAAGAGAATATGTTTATAACCCAGGGATGGGAAACTCCTTAAAGCAGAAAACATACCACAAAATATGTAAGACAGAAAAACCACACTCTTCCAAATTAAAAACTCTGACATAAAAGTTTAAAGACAAGCCATAGACTGAGAAAAGATATTTGCAACACATAAAGCAAAGAATTAGTACACAAAAATATTAAAAATGTGTATAAATGGACTAACAGCAAGACAATAGAAAAACAGGCAAACAAACACGAAGGGGACAATTCCAAAGGAGGAAAAATCTAAACAGCCTAGAGACATACAGAAAGATTTTCAATCTCACTAGTAGTCAAAGAAATAACAAATAAAACAACATTTTTTATCAAAATATCAGCAAAATGGTTTTAAACCCCAAATAGTTAAGTTTCAGTTTGGGTGACAGAATATTAGTACTTGCATTTTTTGCTGGGGGAAATGTGAATGAGTCATTTGGTGCAAATTGCTCATGTCAGCATAAAATAAAAACTACATATCCTGTGTTCCAGCAGTTCTACATATTGCAGCACATTGCAATTCAAAGCACTTTCTGTGATGATGGATCATGTAAAAATGCTCAATTTTCAAAAGTGAGTAATTATGACAGAAACTGGAAATGAAGAAACAAAGGGTTCTAACCATCATACCAGAGCCATGAGAATGTCCATGACCTCCATGCTTGAAAACAAATATTCCTACTAGGTTTACCACAAACCCAAGAATTGAAACAAGAAGCAGTCTCTCATGATGCACATCTGGAGGGGCTAAGGCTCTCTAGAAAACACACAAGACAAACAAGTGCATGGGTATACTTTTTGGCCAATCAACTGGTAAAAACAGAAAGCAGTTTTTTTACACGTTTAGTTTTTTTCAGAATTAAAATCACTCCAAAACAGTTAACAGGAAATAGAATCAGTACTTACATATGGCAGAAAAGGTTAACAATTGCTATTTTTAAATAAATACAAACATTTAAAAGCTTGCAGATCGGGACTAAAACCACCCTTCTTTGGAATCTTAAGATAGTGCCATGAATTTTAAGTCGATTAATCTTTAAATTTTCTCTTCACTTGTTTTAATGTACCAAATATTAAAGATTCACGAGCAATATCCTCAGACACTGGTTTAAGAACTCTTTCCAACAGACTTCACTCCCGGAATTGTCTACTGTTCACAAAGTGTCAATATTTTATTCACAGCTCATAAAACACTATTATTTAAGTGTTTTCAATTTCAGGTAGTTTCATATATAATTTTTCAACTATTTTATGTTCCTCCTGTACATACATAATATTTTATCTAATCCAAGACTGTCTTCAAATAAATACTTCGTGATAGTGTGAAAAAAGCTATATTACATGTATCTTTAGTTAGTAAACATGTTCATTACAGAAATGTAATTTACTGACTCTAATTATTATCTACTATACCTCGACTCCTTCTGAGAAAATAAAAAAAGCAGTGAAGATCAAAAACAGGCCATTGACAAAGCCAGCCAGAACTTCCGCTCTAACATACCTAAAGAAGAGCAAAGTAAACAACTGAATTAGTAAGTTACTTCTTAAAAATCGAAGCATAAATTTACATATATTCAGAGGTTCTGAATCATATTATATGGTTATGAATGGCCAACAAAGTCCCAGTGTTCATAGTATAAGATGTTTTATTGTATATATATATATATATATATATATATATCGTACAATTGAGGAAATTAATTTACTTATGAGTTACGCTTAACAGCAGAATGCCATATAACACATGGGTTTCTACAAGCCAATCAAAAGTTCTTTTTAGAGTAAGGAGGTTTAGAGACACCTTTCACAGAAATGTAAATCTCAAGTTGCCACTGAAGAAGGAAGAATAATAGGACCAGAGACGTGGCAAAGAAGGAAGGACACAGAGACAAAAAGTAGAAGAAAAGAGCTTGATAAAGGCTTTTTTAATAACTTATTACTTCTTTCTTCTCTAAGAACTCCTTCTGCTTTCTACTTTGTACCTTTCAGCTTTCAAATCTTTGGGCAAGTGGAAGTGTGATCTGAAGGAAAGTAAAATTAATTCTGAATTATCCCAGAGACAACTTGAGATTTATATTTCTATCACTCTTCTGAGATTAATACATTTAACAAAAACTTTTCCATTACCTATTTTTATAATCAATTCTAGCTTCACATAATTCTAATTAAACTATTTAAAAAATACCTGTCTTTTTCTCCATGGACTTCTGAAGCTTTCTGCTTCCTACCTGTGTGAAGCATTGGGGAAAGATTTTATTTTTCCATGAGGTATACGTGGCTTAGTTAAAGTCATTAGAAACAACTTTAACTTGGCAGTTTTACACGTTCAGACATTATTCAAAGGGTGATGTCAGCAGTTAACCACTCTGGCCCTTAAAAAATGTAACAGGAACATCAAAAACATGGCTTCTTCCAGCCTTCTGTTAATTTTTAGATAATACAATTTTTACTGTAAAAATATTTTTAAAGTAAAGAGAACAAACTCTTTAAAAACATACTCTACACAGTTACGTTGGAGCTTACCCTGTCAAGTACATTCCAACATAAGTATGTTATTTCTACACTGAGAAACAATGCATACTTCTAATGCATATACGTGAATTAAATCAACATATTATTTGTTAGAGCATATACTAAATTCCAACGAATTCACTGCCTGCTTTCCATAATCCACACTTAGGAATTAATCTAGTAGATCAGTAGGGTTACTGCCCCCCAAATAAAAAGCACTTTCTTTTAACCTACCCTTCTAATCCCACAGCTAATGCTTGATTGAAAACCTTTTCTCCTTGAGTTCCACTAGATTTCAAGATCAAAGGCAGGAAGGTTTTTCAGGCATCTTTTTGTCCTTAACACTTAAGTTTAGTAGGTGCTCCACATATTCAATAAATTGTTGGGGATTTAATTAGATTTAATATATTTGCTAAACGTGGCTGCAGTATTAAAATGAAAAACCTGAGATCTTAAGACACAACTGCTTTTACAAATGACTATGTTTACTTGAATGGAATGAATCTTGAAATTAAAACGTATGATCCATTAATGTGCTACTGCCTATTTAAGTATGATAGCATCTGGATTCTTTAGCCAGGGCAAAGAAAAGATACAAGTATAGATACATACATATATAAGCATGTACCCAGGTATCATCTACCTATCAGATGTCTACCACTTTTATTCTGGCTTTGGTATTTCAAAACTAGGAGTATGACAAGTCACAAGGATGACTTCACATAAAGAAATACCAAAAAGTCTCCGCTGCTTCTCAGATTCCTCCTATTATTTCTTCTATTGTGGTCAGTCTGCTATTGTGATCAGTCTGCTGTTGAATTGAGGGTTTGGGGATTCACGAGGCTTAGCCTATTCAGTGTCATTTTGATATACTGGCAGGTGTATTTTACTACTGTTGCTATGTACTACTATAGCAATTACTAACAGTTTCAAATGTTACATCAGCTTTTATTCCCTAATTCTTCTCTCCTCAAAGGAAAAAAAAAGCAAATAAGGAGAAGACAGGATAAACAAATTAAAAGGTGGCAAGAACTTACTCTCATATATTTTATTTAAAGTTCAATTAGTAAAACTTGCTATGGTACTGAAGGTATTCTAAGCTATTCCTAAAAACCATTTTAAACCAGGATGTTATGCATTCTAAATAAAAAATAATAAATACCCTAAGAATTAAGGAACTGAGGAGAATTTTTATAATTGGTTACTGTTTATCCAGAAAGATTGCTTAATAAGATATTCTAAATAGATTTTTATATACAATATGTATGAATTACTAATCTTCTAAGACAATATTATAACTTCATAAACAATCTTTCTTTAAAAATTCAAAATATACTTTAGAATCTTGATTATATAGTACCATGGAATAGGTTCTCTTCTGAGCTTTCAAGCTGTCTGGATTTACACAAAAACAGTATCTCCTGCTTTATACTATAAAAATAATATAATTAGTATTTTTTTCTCACTTTTTATAATTTTACAAGTAACTGTATCACTTTGGTTATACCCCCAAATCAGCAAGTTGTCACAGAATTTCACAAATCTCTTTTTTAGCAGTTCTCACAATGTATAGTTATCATGGTATTTTTACAGAACTGTTTCCCTATTGGAGCACAAGTTCCTCCAAAGTAGAAGTCACATCTTATTCATTTTTATACCATTAGAAGTAGCAAAGTATTCAAATCATAGTGGTTCCTTGATAAACATCCAAAGACACACGCATGTACAAGAAGCAGAGGGTGTGTGCTTGCTCGAGAACAAATGCAAAGCTAGGAAGAAAGAGGAAGGAGGTGGGGAGCACAAGTAGAAGAGAAAACCAGGGGCATAAGAGACAATGTGTTTAAGAGAATGGATGTGAAAAGAAGGGGGAGAGAGTGCGAGGAACAGGAATGGGAGCATCAAGGAAGGAGAATCAGTGAAAGAAGAAAGCCTGGTAAAGGGCAAAAAAAAAGGAACCACAACTGAAGAAGTTAAGGGGCAGAAGCGGGAGATAAGAAAGACCCCAAGGGATACAGTGGTACAGCATAGAGGGAGCAGAAGGGAAAGAATAAAAGATGAAGGGAGGGAGAAAGAGAGGATGTGGAAAGCAGAAGGGAGAGGGAGAAAAAAAGAACATGGGCACAGACCCCAGTTAACTAGAAAGAACAAGAAAGGGGGGAAGGGAGTTAGGAGAGATGAGAGGGGGAAAATGAGCATGAGGATGGGGACCAGAAGGAAAGATGGAGTCCAAGTAGGAAAGACGCTAAGAAGGGAGAGAAGGCAAGAGCACACTGACAAGGGTGGGGGCAGGGGGAAGACAGAGGGCAGGAGTCAATAAGTAAGCAGGTGAGAGGGGAGCAGGAAAGGGAAAGTGGGTAGGAGAGAGAGAAGGAGGATACTAGTTCTGTTTTGCTTACAGAAAAATATAATTACACTGTAAAATATTCTATGAGCTGAAAACACTCAGGCAGAGTATATCAAATAATTGAAACTCCATTGCTTCCCCCGATCAAACTCTGTCTCTAAGGGTACTAGGACCACAGGTGAGACCAGATGTTCTGGTAAGGTCCCTTCAGCATAAAAACACTCTCCAAATATTTGGTTAATTGTCCAAATTCATCAAGAGTATGAAAAGAAGTATTTTACATAAAAGAAGAGCTGAAGTGGTTAAGTAATATAAAATGATACTAGGAAATAATGATTTTATGTAAATTAACAGTGAAATATCATCCCAAAAAGAAAAAAGAGAAATATGAAACTTTTCATATATGAAACTTTTCCTTTCTCTTTCTCTTCCTCTTTAAAAAAAAAAAAAAAAATAGGTTCAGGGTTGATAAATTCCCCTATCTAGTAACAAAACAATCTCACCTATAATTTTTTGGTAAAAAAAAGGTGCAAAAGAGCTTAGATGCAAAAAAAAAGTATATACTGCATATTCCAATCATATATGTTTCCAAAACAGGTAAAACTAACCTGTGGATTTAGGAAAGTGGCTACCCTTGGGAAGGTGAATGGGAAAGAAAAGGAGGCATGAGGGGGTTGGTTTCAAGGGTTCAAGTTACACAAGCACAAGTACAAGTACATTCAATTGTGAAAATTCATTGAGCTTGAGAGTATTTTTTTCTGTATTTCTTATACTTTCATAAGAACATTTTTAAAAAGGCTTACCCATAAGAGAAAGCATCATTATCTCTCCATTTTGAAATAACAGATGCTGCCAATCCAGCCAAAATGGCAGTGCTATCGAAAAACATGTGAAAAGAGTCGGAAATCAAGCCTAAGCTGGAAAAGAACAAACAGATTGGCATATTATAATAATAACCAAATAGTAGTCATCCTTCTCTGAAAATCTAAGATCCAGCCTGTGCTCATCAGGAACTAATCTTCTAAAAAGACAAACTGAAATATGATAGATAGAAAGATATTAAGGACAATTTTTAAGCATCTAAGAAGAAACCTTCATACCCTTGCCTAATGAAAAGCCCAGCGACTACTGAAAGAAGGGTAGAATAAAGCCATCGATTGCTGGGTGAGGGGAAGGAATCTGCCCACCCTCTGGTGACTAGCAAAGGTCAGCTGTCACTGAAGGAGAAACAGAAAAACAGCATCTGCTACTGGAAGCAAAGCTGAAGCCAGCTTGGCTTACAAAGCAAAATCTGCTGTAGGAAGAGGAACAGTACCTTTGCGCCTTCTCTTGATATATGACTGTGGTAAGGGATGGGAAAGGAGACAGGAACATTAATAACACCCACTCTGACACTCACGGGAAAGGACCTATCTAGTACTGACGCTGCAACAGAAGAACAAAACACTATCCCCTGTTCCCCCAAGCAAAACCTTGATTAAAGTACAAAACAATACCAGTCCATCACTAAGAACCAAGCAAGGGTACAGGGAAACTCCCTTGTGGCACAGATATACAGAGGGGCCTGTTAAAAGATGAGTGTGAAGCAAGAACACTGAAAAAACCCTCCAGCACTCTAAATCCTAAGTTTAAGATGGTAAAAATCCACTGGAAAAATTTGAAATCTGTGGCTTGTTGAAATTAGTAATACCAAAACACAAAAATCCATTTCAACTATTGACCATATCAGTTCAAAACCCTCACACTGATGGCCTGACCAAAAAGTGCACATTTTTGGGCATAAATACCATCAACCTCAGTCTCTACCGTTCTTTTGAACATAGTACCCACTACTCAATAAATATTTATAAGGCACACAAAAAGACCAAGGAAAAAAAATAATAAGACCCATTGTCAAGAGCTAAAACAGTCAACAGAATCAGAAGTAGAAAAGGCTCAGAGATTAGAGTATAATAGGGACTTTAAAACAAATATGATTAATATGTTAAAGAATGTGGTACAAAGAGAAAATTTATGAACAAATGGAGACTTTACAAAGAGCTAGAAACTACAAAATAATCACTTAGAAATGATAAATTTAAAAAAATCACAATACTGAAGATAAAGAATAACATACTTGGGCTTCTGAGCTGACAGGACACAGAAAAAAAATCCATTAGGTCAAAACAAATTACCTAAAGTAAAAGTAAAACACAAAGAAGAAAAATAAAAACAAACAAAAAACAAAACAAAAACAGATCAGAGCATTCAAAACCTGCCAAAGCATCAAACAGACTGAAATACATATAGCTGGAGTCTCAGTAACAGAGAAGAATAGGGTAGAAAAAAACAGAGAAAATTCTTGAGAGTTTGTTTAAATTAATAAAAAACAAAACAAAACAAATGCAAATCACATATCCAAGGAGCTTAATGATGTCCAAACAAGGGACAAACCCTACATACCTCACAAATTGCTAAATACCAAACAAAAAGAAAATCTTTAAAATAGCCAAAAGAAAAATTGGATACAGAAAAACAAAGATAAGATTAATAGCATATTTCGCATCAGAAACTACTCAAGGCATGATGCAAGGAAGCACTGTCTTTAAAGTATTCAGAGAAAAAAAAGAAGAAAAATGGTGTCAATCTAAAATTCTATATCTAGCAAAATATCTTTCAAAAATGAAGGCAAAATATGGAGTTCCCATCGTGATGCAGAGGAAATGAATCCAACTAGGAACCATAAGGTTGCAGGTTCAGTACCTGGCCTCACTCAGTGGGTTAAGGATCCGGCATTGCCATGAGCTGTGGTGTAGGCTGGCAGCTGCAGACACAGCTCAGATCTGGCATTGCTGTGGCTGTCGTGTAGGCCAGCAGCTGTAGCTCCAATTTGACCCCTAGTCTGAAATTTCCAGGTGCCATGGGTGCAACCCTAAAAAGCAAAAAAAAAAAAAAAAGGAAAAAGAAAAAAAGAAAATCAGACTTTTCCAGACAACAGCAAATGACAGAATTCTTATAATTCTGAATTATAAGAATAAGCCCTTTAAATACAAATAAGATAACAGATGGAAACTTAGAATTATATTAAAAAAAATTAAGATCACTGAAAACGATAAATATGTGGGAAAATATTAAGAATAGTTTTTCCGGGAGTTCCCGTCGTGGCGCAGTGGTTAACGAATCCGACTAGGAACCATGAGGTTGCGGGTTCGGTCCCTGCGCTTGCTCTGTGGGTTGACGATCTGGCGTTGCGTGAGCTGTGGTGTAGGTTGCAGACGCAGCTCGGATCCTGTGTTGCTGTGGCTCTGGCGTAGCCCGGTGGCTACAGCTCCGATTGGACCCCTAGCCTGGGAACCTCCATATGCCGTGGGAGCGGCCCAAAGAAATAGCAAAAAGACAAAAAAAAAAAAAAAAAAAAAAAAAAAAGAATAGTTTTTCCAACTTTTAATACCTTTAATTGACCAAGAAAAAAAGACTCAAATTACTAAACTCAGCAATGAAAGTGTGACACTACTACTGACTTTACAGAAATAAGGACTGTAACAAAATACTATGAATAACTAAATATGAGCCAACAAATTAGATAACTTAGCTGAAACAGACAAATTCCTAGAAACAATTTAGCAAAATAGAGTGAAAAAATCAAAATAGATTTATAACAAGAAAACAGAATTAGTAATTTTAAAACTTACAACAAAGAAAACCATAGGCCCAGGTGCCTTCACTGGTAAATCCTACCAAATATTTAAAGAATAATAAATATCACACACACACACACACACACACACACACACACACACAAAACACCTTCATGGTTCAGTGGTTAACGAATCCGACTAGGAACCATGAGGTTATGGGTTTGATCCCTGGCCTTGCTCAGTGGGTTAAGGATCTGGCATTGCCATGAGCTGTGGTGTAGGTTACAGACGAGGCTCGGATCTCATGTTGCCGTGGCTCTCACGTAGGCTGGCAGCTACAGCTCTGATTAGACCCCTAGCCTGGGAACCTCCATATGACGCAGGAGCGGCCCTAGAAAAGGCAAAAAGACAAAAAATAAATAAATAAATAGATAAATAAATAAATAAATATCAACCCTTTACAAACTCTTCCAAAAAACAGAATACTTTCCAATTCATTTTATAAAGACACCAAAATCAGTCAAATGACATTACAAGAAAAGAAACTATAGACCATTATTTTTTGCAAACATACACATAAAAGCTTCAACAAAATACAGGCAAAACAAATTCAGCAATATATAAAAAAGAGTATACACCACAATCAAGTTGGATTTATTCCAACAATGCAAGTTTGGTTTACTACATTAAAATCAATCAATATAATACATAATACCAATGGAATAAAGCACAAAAACCACACAATCATCTTAGATGCAGAAAAGCATTTGACAAAAACCTAATACTTCTATGGTAAAAACACTCAACAAACTTACAGTAGAGGGTACTTCGGGAATTGATAAATGGCATCTACAAAAAAACTCACAGCTTAACATTAGCATCATTAATGGCCAAAGAGTGAATGCTTTCCCATAAGATCAGGTACAAGATTTTAAAAACTATGTCCCCTCACCACTTCTATTTCACATTGTATTAGAGGGTGTAACAATTAGGCAGAAAGTGAAATAAAAGGTACCCAGACTGGAAGGGAAGGAGTAAAACTCTATTTGCAAATGGCATGATCTTGTGTATGCAAAATCTTAAAGACTCTACTAAAAAATTATTAGCACTAACAAATGAGTTCAGCAAGGTTGCAGGATACAAGATCAACATACAAAAATGAATTATATTCCTATACATTAGTGATGAACAAAATGAAATTTTAAAATTTCCATTTACAATAACATCAAAAAGAATAAAATATTTAGGAATAAATTTAACAAAAAAGTACAAAAGTTATACTCTGGAAAATACAAAATACTGTTAAAAAAATTGAAATAAATGGAAAGACATCCATGTTTATGGATCAGAAGACAAAACTGTTAAGATGGCAATACTACCCCAATTAATCTACAGGTTCAATTCACTCCCATCAAAATCCCAGCTGACTTCTTTGGAGAAACTGACAAGCTGACCTCAACATTCGTTTGGAAAAGCAAGGCTCTAGACTAGCCAAAACAACACCGAAAAAGAAAAGTTGGAGGATTCACATTTTCCAATTTAAAATTTATTATAAAGCTACAGTAATCAAAATAGTGTGGTACCAGCATAAGAATAAACATAAGGATCAATGGAATAGAATTTACAGTTCAGACATAACCCTCACATTTACGGTCAACTGTTTGTTGACAAGGATGTCAAGACAATTCAGTATTGGAAAGAATAGTATTTGCAACAAATGGTGCTGATACAACTGAATATACACATGCAAAAAGTAAATAACCTAAAATGGATCAAAAACCTAAACATAAAAGCTAAAATATTCACAACCTCGGATTAGGCAATGGTTTCTCATATATGACATCAAAATCACAAGCAACGAAAGAAAAAAGAGTAACACAGAAGACATCATTAAAATTTTAAATTTTAAGATATCAAGCAAATGAAAAAACAATGCCCAAGTGGGAGAAAATATCTGCCAATCATATATCTGACAAGAATGTATGAAGAATTCTAAAAATGCTTCAAAAAGATAAATCATCCAATTTTTAAAATGAACAAAGGATCTGAACGGACATTTCTCCAAAGAAGACATACAAATGGCCAATAAGCACATGAAAAGGTAGTCAACATTATTAACTACCATGTGGGGAAATGCAAATCAAAATGACAGTGAGAAAGAGCTTCACACCCACTCTGATGACTATAATCAAAAAGACTGATAATCACAAGTGTTGGTGGAGAAACTGGAACCCTCAAACACTGCTGGAGTATTATTTGGCAATAAAAATAAGTAGATGCAGAGTATTGCCTTTGGAATGGATTAGCAATGAGATCCTGCTGTGTAGCACTGGGAACTATGTCTAGTCACTTACGAGGGAGCATGATAATGTGAGAAAAAAGAATGTATACATGTATGTGTAACTGGATCACCATGCTGCATAGTAGAAAAAAAAAATAATGTATTGGGGAAATTTAAAAAAATAAAAATAATAAATAAATAAATGAAACAGTAACATATATGGAACATGGATGACCCTTGAAACCTTTATGCTAAGTGAAATAAAACAGTCACAAAGGATCATACACACACACACACACACACACACACACACATACACAAAAACCAAAGGATCATACACAAATGATTCCGTTTATATGAAGTGTTCAGAATAGGCAGGTACACAGGGACAGAAGCAGATTAGCGACTGTCTAGAACTGGGATGGAGCAGGAGATGAAGGAATTGGAGGGGCATGGCTAAGGGTACAGGTTTCCTTCTGGGGTAATAAAAATGTTTTTAAATGAATTGTTGTGATGGTTTTACAACTCTGTGAATATACTAAAAGCCATTCAATTGTGTGCCATAAAAGGGCGAACTTCAAAGTGCACAAATCATATATCGCTAAAGCTATTTTTAAAAAAGACATCTGATTATCCAAGGTAGGATCAGTAGGCTCTGGCCCACAGGTCAAATCTGGACCACCCTCCATTTCTGTAAGTAAAGTTTTTCTGAAACACAGTTATTCTCATCTGTTTATATACTTTCTAAGGCCACTTCTGTGCCACAACAGTAGAATGGAGAAACTGTGACAGAGACCTTATGACCCTTAAAGCCTACAATATTTACTATCTGCTGTCAGTGGAAAAGGTCTGTTAACCTCTGGCATAAAGCAAAAATAGGAACGCTGTGTTGTGGGGTTTACATATAAGGAAAATATATGACAATAACAGCATACAGGATAGAAGAAGAAAATGGAAGTATATTATAAAGTGCACCTTATAAAATACATGAAGCGACCTAGTACTGGTGATGTTAAAGATTCATATTATACATGCCTTTTTTAAAAAGCCACTGAGAGGGGAGGGTGGGCAGGAAATCCTATTGGATCCTGTACCAACGCAAAGCAGATGTTCTGCTATTACTAAAGGAGCAGGAAACTCTTACCCAAGACCTTCCACATATATGTGACAGACAATGGCTGTCATGGAAGGAAGGGTAAAAACGTAGAAAACCACACAGCCCTGAGACCCAGGCTCACAGGGCCTGCCTAAGACTGAGGCTTAGTCAAGTTAATGAATTCCGCTCTTACCACTAACCTCATAATGAGTAATAATCAACAGCAGTCCACAGCTTGGTGGGGGGAGGGTGCCATGAGCATGAAGAGAGAGAGAGAGCTTCTGTAACACATGCAGACAGAATACTGGAAGCAAAAGGCCTAACCAACTAATGGCCTGACAGAAGAAATATGCCTAATTTTAGTCATAAATACTATTTCCTCAATATTTACTGCTCTTTACTCACAATGTCCAGCCTCTGATCCAAAATTTCCAGAAGCATACAAAAAAAGAGCAAGAAAAACAACTTATTATGAAGAGATAAAGAAGTCAACAGAACCAGACCATGAACTGGCCCAGACATTGTAACTTTCATTAACTATAATTAATATGTTAAAGGATCTATGGAAAAGGTGGGAAAAAATACATGAATTCATGAGAAATTTCAGCAGAGAAATGGGAAGTATATAAATATAAAAAAGATTAAGTGGAAACGCTGAAAACAAAAAATAAGATGTCAGAGATAAAGAATTCTTCCAACTGGCTGATCAGCAGACTGGACACAGCTGAAGAAAGAAATCGTAAACTTCCAGAAGGGTCAACAGAAATATTCTGAAAGGAAGCCCATCAGCAGCTCAATCTCTAAAAACAAGAAGCATAAGAATGGTTAAGAGCACTGCTTTTTTGCTTTTGTTTTTTTTTACTTTTTTAGGGCTACACCCATGGCATATGGAGGTTCCCAGGCTAGAGGTCCCATTGGAGCTACAGCTGCTGGCCACAGCCACAGCCACACGGGATCCAAGCCATGTCTGTGACCTACTCCACAGCTCATGGCAACACCGGATCCTTAACCCACTGAGCGAGGCCAGGGATCAAACTTGCAACCTCATGGCTCCTAGTCAGATTTGTTTCCGCTGCACCACAATGGGAACTCCAAGAGCAGTACTTCTGAAGTCAGAGTATCCAGGTTCAAATTCCAGTTCTACCATTCACTAATTTTGTGACTACCAAGTTAATTATTTTGTACCTTAATTTAGCCATCATCTAAACAGAGTAACAGTAAAATGTCATAAACATTAGAGTGACTGAGTTAATATATGTACAACACTTATCACAGTGCTTGCCACATTAAGGCCACATCAATATTTCTATTATTCCAATTATTAATAAATTACTATATTATTATTAATATCTTGAAATATCAAGTGTTCCTAGCATGACCAATAGTTCTTAATATACAGTTAGTTCTATGCTAGTGCTTCCTTCAATTTTAAGTGCTACAAACTAAAAGTCAAAAACATTCTTCACCAAAGTAGAAAAAGCAGTTTTAAAATTTCCTCCTAATTTAGGATAATTATAAAAGTAGAAACTGACATAAAGCACATTACTCACCCATACAACAAAGAACAGTAATTTATAAATTTCTCAAAAATAACTACAAAGTAGTTTGAAAAATGTCTTAAGTTTTATTTTGTGAAGCTTATATATTTTATTCAAATATATATAGATGCATCAGATAGTTTAAGTACTGTTTATACTTATCTGATACCCAACCTAAAGCAGAATGAGTGAATAAATGAAAAGGCTGAATAAGAAAGTTGATACCTTAGGAGGACAAAGCTCTTGATATTCTAGCAATTTTCTCAGATTTATGGCTATTTTAAGATTTTTTTTTTTCTTGGATAGTTAGATTACCATAAAACTATACACTTGGCCCTGACAGGTATGTAACACTGAAAATAATAATTTAATTATATTTTGCAGTGTGAAAGATCCATTTGAAGAATATCTATGCGATGTGTTATGGAACCAATAAAGAAGTTTATGATTTTGTTTTCTATGCTCTGATAAAGGACTAATATGGTAAGCTATTTTTATAGTTTGGTATCAGAAACCTATCTCTCTATTCTGATAAAATGATAGAGGTGTGTTGCTGTGTAAAACCTGACAATGAGAATTTGTACCCATGCTGCCGTGATTTCATGAAATTTTATAACTAAATTTAAAAGGCAATTTCCATAACATTAGTCTACATATTTAATAGGTTTAGTTTTTCCTCTCTATATATGATTTTTAATGTTTTATTTCTTAATTGGAGGGTTTCATTGTAGGTACAACTTTTACCTTAAATAACTACATTATTATGGAATTGTTGTAGAAGAAAGCAAGATATTCATGCTAAATAATATAAATTTAAAAATTCACTGACTTATTGATTTACACATATATTTAGTAAAACCTGTTATGAGCTGAATTGTATCCTCCCCCAAATTCTTAAGTTGAAGCCCTATATCTCCAGTAGTTCAGAAGGGGACCTTACTTGGAAATCGGGCCACTGCAGACATATTTTGTTCAGATTAAGTCACTGAGGTGGGCCCAAATCCAATGTCTGCTATCCTTTTAAAAGGGGAAACATGGAGGCAGACATGTATACAGGAAGACCACCAAGTGAAGATAAGACAGATCAGGTGGTGCTTCTACAAGCCAAGGAACACAAGAGTGCCGGCAAAGCAACTGACCTCACAGACCTCAGAAGGAACCAACCCTGCCAATACCTTAATCTCAGACATTTAGCCTCCAAAACCAAACAAATTTCTGTAAAGTCACTCAGTTTGTGGTACTTTGTTAGAGCAGCCCTAGCAAATTAACATGCACTACTTTTTTTTTACAGCAGATTTATTTTATATACATTCAATGTTTTATAAACATTGCCTTAACAGTAGGAAAAAAAATGGTAAACTTCTTCTGTATATTACGGCAACCAAATTCCCTTTCGAAGAGGTTTAGATATAGCATGGCAATTTTACTACACACCGAAATGAGATTTTTTTATTTTACTTAAATTTTAAGTAAATTTAGGTTTCATTAAAATGTTATTTTATTTTTACTATATCATAAAGTATGATCCTACCTGAAAAAATACTTCCTCTTCTAAGGTGGAGAAATACATGTTCTCTCAAGGCCTTGTAATATGAGATCTCTTCACTTAAAACTGCCATCATGATTTGAAAATTACTTAGTTGCAACTATGTAGGCAAACTCATATGAAAAAGTCTACTTCTAGTACTCTGCTCACCTGTTACATATCAAAATAGTGTGTTCAGGTGGAATGTCAATTTTACTGCTCATCTTCAATATTAGCAAATGTTTCTGATTATGAATTATCGACTATATGCCAAAAATTTCCTTAGAAAATAAAGGTAGCATAGAGAATACTTAAGGTTATATGATTTACAAACCAAATGTAACCTGATAAAATAAAATTATTTGCTAAAAGCGGCATACTTGTTTTCGGCTCTTATACTTAAACACTAAATACTAAAATGTATTTTTAAAGTTTCTTTTAAGTGAACACTTTCTAAAGTCACTTTAATAAGGAAAACTTCTCAGGATACAAAAAAGAAACTTGATCACTGAAGCAAAATACAATAAAGGGTTACGGAACGTTTGGCAAAAGAAACTTCTGAAAGGGATTTAACTTAAGGTCTACTGAAGGCAAACACAAAGAAAAGGAAGAAGAGCCTATAAATTGAGACTTAACAGATATATCAACCAAATACTATAGATCTTACTTTGAGTCTGATTTGTAAAACCAGCTTCAAAATGAATTTATGAGACAATAAGGGACATCTGAACACTGGACATATGATAGTAATAAATTGTTAATTTTATAAGTGAGAATGGCATCAGATTATGTTAAAGGGGGGGCTCTTATCTTTTAGAGACTCATACTGAAGCAGTAATGGAAGAAATTATACTATATCTGGTACCTGCATTAAAACAATTCAATGGTGGGACAGGTATAAGAAAAGATACCGCAATGCAAATAAATGTTAAAGCTGGGTGATGGAGACACGAGATCCATTAAACTCTCTACTTTTACATACATTTTCCATAATGAAAAATTTTTCAAAGTCTATTGGTAACTAAGCTAATAGCATATTTATAGTGTTTGTTAGACATTAATGCAAAATTAAAGATAGGGAATCATCAACTTGGGTTCCATGAGATAGAAAGAGGGAAAGAACCAATTAACAACTAATTAGCAAGATATTAGAAAATCTTTAGAATCCTGCTATTTGTATAAACTGTTAAATTATTGAAGAGTTACAGTAAAAAACCCACAACTCCACTATATTCCATATAATCCCTTAATTAAGAAAAAAACTCAGCAAAATAGAAATCTACATTTTTTCAAGTTAAAAAAAAAAACTATAGAAAAACAAAATCATTGCCATAACCTGGTAAGCAATGTCTTTTGAGAAGGGAAAAGTTGATAAAAAGTCCAAGATATTTAAAACTTTTAATTCTATAGGAAATTATGTGACTAATAGAAGCATTTTTCTTTACCAAGGAATTGTTTTACAAACATATGCTATGACATTGTATATGGAAGTAGGACCAAATCAGTGACTGGTACGGCCTAAAACATTTCTTGAACAAATATATACTTTGCTAATACAAAGACATTTACCTTTAGAATTGAATGAGCTTCCTTTATGTCTAAGAGGGAAGTGGTTACAACAGCTTTGGCAGAAAATATCACTGAAATGAAAGTTTTTAACAGACAGTGAAGTAAACATAAAATAGGAGAGCATAAAAACAAGAAAAGCATATTACATTAAGATGCTAGGAGAAAAGATCATGGAATGGTGGGAAAAACTTGGATAACAGGTGCTTCAAGGCTTTCCTGCTACTCTGCAAAGTAAAAACCTCCCTGGGCCTTCTATACTTTTCCACCTGTAGAAGAGGTCAGACTGGCTTATCTTTCTCTAGTGCCACTTCCTGAGCTTACATATTCCCTTTCTACATTAGTGAAACATCCTTCACATTCAGCAGAATACCTGGTTGACTGGAACAAAGAAGACATTTACAACTACGCATGACCATGTGATAAAGGTTTAGCCACTGAAGTATCAGTGACAAGTGCTGTGTGTTAAGGGTCTAGATAAATCTGAAGACACTGTAGGATTTCCTTTGTGGTGCAGTGGGTTAAGGATCAGGCGTTGTCACTGCAGCTGCCTGTGTTGCCACTGGGGCACGGGTTCAATCCCTGGCCCAGGAGCTTCATGTGCTGCAGGCAGGGCAAAAAAAAAAAAAAAGACACTGTATACACTTTTTGGCTTTTTTCTCTCCATTCTGAGCATTCTGCTGCTAGGGATAAGAGCCATTATGGAAATAAAGTGTTATGTTGTTTAAGCAATCACTACTTTAGGGTTTTTCTGTAACTTGAAAAAGAATGTAATCCTAGACGGTATAAAACCACATAGTTATATATACTATATTACCTCAAAATTACTTAACAATAAATAAGTAAATGAAAATAAAATGCTAGAAGGAAAAGACCCCTAGAAGACTGATCACATGAGGTTTTCCTACCATTTTCCTCCTAACTTCTAAGAATAAGAGAAAAGAGGGGCTTGATGTCTCCCCCACCCTGCCCCAAATGGGGGTAATTAGCATGGTTACTATAGGTAGAGTAATTTCATATATTCTTTATTCTTTCATTCTTTTATTCAGCAAACATGTGTTAACCATATAGTGTGCCATGTACTAAAGTGCTTGAGTAAGACAGAAAAGCTCCCACTTTAATAAAGCTTACATTCTAGTGGAAAGGTAAAAGCATTGAATATTTAATGAGGGAAATACACAAAGAGCTTAGTGATTCTCCACTGATGACAAAATCTCACCATCAAAAATATAAATCAACTGTAATTGAGTTCTTGTTTAAAATGAAGGTGCTGAATAAGAACCAAAACTACTTAACATGTGTTGCAACTAGATCAACTGTTTCTATGAACCTTAAGAGAGAGTATGTTTTATCTACCTTTTAATTCCACAATGGAAAAATATTCTTGAGATTTCATAACATCTTGAAACTTAACTTTTACAGAATAAAAAGGAACACAGAAATGACTATGCCAAAAAAAAAAAAGTTTTGATAAGAAATTTACTCACAGAACTTAAAATGTAATTGAATCTTCAGGAACAAAGATAATGTAGTCACCTAAAGAAACTGATGATCAGTCAACAAAGGGGCTCAAAATTTGTGGTGTCCAAAAAAGACAAAAAGCCAGATAATGAAAAGGCCCAAGCAATTTCTAAGTCTGCCAAGACTTCAGCAGAACACATGTGTATTCCCAATCAGCCAATCAAAATTAATACTGGAGAAAAAGTGATTGCGGATCTGCGGATTAACATAATAATGAATACCCACTAATTAATCTAGGCATGATAGTAGTTCAGAGATAGATTGCAAAATCTGAAAGATACAACACAAGGAAAGGGAGAAAACTGAAGGAGGAAAAGCCTAAAGTCAAAAGAAACAGGCCACCTGAAGGCAGAACAAGTCATGTATCACTGATGTTTTCCTCAGGTACTGGGGAATATTTACAAATGACTTGGAGAACAATAGTTTTAGTAATTTCCTCAATAGATCCCTATAGATCCAAAGAATTACTATATACCCAACTTTCTATAAAGAGATGGTTTAGGCACTTCAAATATGAACTCCTTCAAGACATTTCATATAGTAATTTACGCAATGGAAAGCCATAGTGAAACATAAGACATTGGAATATAAAGTAACTGTAGCAAAACCGTACACAGGCAAACCAAGATATAGTCCTGATGCAGTCAGCACCTATGCCACAATATAGCATAATTTAGGAAGAGGACAATATAAAATGAAAATCTGGTATATTTGTAATAAAGTATGATTATTTCAATACAAGCTAAAACAATACAGTGCTTTTCACATGTACAATACATTGTAGGGTGTTACTATTATAGGACACATATACCTGATTCCCAGAGGATTATAAATGGTTATTACATATATTGAGATTTTTATTATGTTTCAATATGCCTTTTACACTCAAATGGTGACTAAACCAATAACCTTCACAATCAGCTGAGAATTTCTGATAAAACTGAAGTGACATTTGAATTGAAAGGTCCTTTTTCAGATGAAGGTATACATGTCTCAGAAACTGGTGGTATCACCTGAGGTCATTGTTCAAACTCAACAGAGATAAAGATCAAGAACAGCAATTCTCTCTGAAAATGCACTTAAAGAACAGAGACTAAGTGTATTTAATTCTTAGGAAATAAAGCATAGATGGCATAGTTTTTGGGTTTTTTTGTTTTTTTTTCTGGTTTGTTTGGGGTTTTTTTGCTTTTTAGGGCCGCTCTGTTGGCATATGGAGGTTCCCAGGCTAGGGGTCGAATTGGAGCTACAGCTGCCGGCCTACACCACAGCTCACAGCAACCAGGGATCCCCGACGCACTGAGCTAGGCCAGGGATTGAAACGGCATCCTCATGGATTCGTTTCAGATTCGTTTTCAATGCCTCACGATGGGAACTCCAGATGGCATAGTTCTTAATTTGGGGTCCAAGATCTACTTCAAGGAACCCAAGAAAAAACTTAAGTTTTATATAATTTTTTTTCTTTTTAGGGCCGCACCCACGGCATATGGAGGTTCCCAGGCTAGGGGTCGAAATAAAGCTGTAGCGTGGCCTAAGCACCAGAGCCACAGCAACGCCAGATCTGAGCAGCCTCTGAGACCTACACCACAGCTCACGGTAACGACGGATCCTTAACCCCCTGAGCGAGGCCAGGGATCGAACCCTCAACCTCAACCTCATGGTTCCTGGTTGGATTTGTTTCCGCTGAGCCAGAACAGGAACCCCCAGATAAAATTTTGAAGTGTTGGCTTTATAAGATTCTCAAATGTGTATGATATTTAAAGATGCATCAGTATACCTCCAAGTGAGATGATCTTATTGTTAGCCAATTTTACAAGATCTTACATTATTCAACAGCAAACACCCGGATAACAGTACAGTTATATTGGATATACCTCTTCGCAAAGCAGTTAAAAAACAAAACCAAAACAACCAAATGTGACACCAAAAACCATCAACTCAAAAGATGTAAAGCTTTCAGAAAACTACACGGGATTTTCTACCGCAGTCAAGACCGGAGGAAAATCATGAGACAGTTTCAGCCTAATGCCAAGAAAAAAAAGAGCATCAAAAGGGGATATAAAGATATCCCTTTTAAAAACCTCTTCCTCATTCCAAGATCTAATAACATATTAAGTAGAACATGTGATATTCCCTCCCGGACTTTTAAGGGAGAATCTAAATGCCACTCCCCCACAGAGAGGCAGGAAACGTGTTTCTCCCAGTTCCAAGAAAGTGGGGCAAAGCTAACGCGTGTAAAGACAAAAGACTGTCTCCATGTGTCAAACTGAAGAAGGGTCTTGGCACTCGCGTTTATCGGACTAGGGGGTGGTGGTGGAAGGAGGGAGCGGGGACCTAAATTTTAACTGCTGCATGTGATGGCCCAGAATTTTAAGAAACGTAAGCATGCCAGACCAGTGTGGATATGAGAAAGCAACTCTGCAGCAGAGGTGGTGGCAAAGGCAAGACCTGAACCTCCCGGTGAGCAGCTACGTGGCACTAAGCAAACAGTGTTTCGTCTCCCCCACCCTCTGCTTCCGCCCCAACCCTTTTTCCCTTTGGTTACCAGTTGCTCCAGATGCCGTAGAGTAGTTCGACAAAAGCGAAAGAGAGGTTCAGGCACAGGAAGAAAAACAGGTTCCGAGACGTCTTGTCCGACAGGATGGACCTAGGCATGACACAAGTGGGGAAGAGCCGGGAAAGTCAAAGCGGGCCGGGACCCGGAGGCTGGGTTCTCCTTTCAAGACCCTCCCAGTCCACACTTTCAAAACGAGGGTGTCCCCGACGCTCCCTCCCTGGACCTCGAGCCATCCTTAGGTTTGGGCCTTCTCCCCTTCTGCCAGACATCCCCATCCCGCAAACACAGCACCCCGCACCTAAACCAGCCCGAGATCTTGCCGAACAGATTGAACTTGGGTGGTTTGTATTCATCGTCCTTGATGGACAGGGGCAACATCTTCTCTGCCCGGCGAAGGGCCGGGTCTACACCCCACTAGTAGCGGCTCCGTGGGTGATGGTAGTGACAGTGGTGACGCCTCAGATGGGAAGCCCCGGAGCTTGTCCCGGGCCGCGCGCCGCTTCCAGACACAGACTCAGACACAGACTCAGACACACACACCCGGGAACCCGCCGACTTCCGGCCCGGGCCGCGCAACGCGTCCTGGGACGGGAAAGGGGGAAGGCGGGGCCGAGGGCGGGACTTGCGCGGTGGGGCGGGGCTTACGACAGGGGGCGGGGCTGCGCGGGTTTTTCTGCGAGTTAAAGGTGGTTGCAACGACTCGGTGTTCCAAAGGGCCGACCTGGGGTGGAGTCCCGCCACCTGGACTGAGGAGGAAAGTCCTGAGCTGGCCCTCTCACGGCCTGGGCTGGGTGGGAAGTTGAGAGCCCGCACTCGTCCACCCTGACCGCCTACCGCCGATGTTCCCGGATGCGCTGGCGTCCAGCGCCAGCCCTTTCGCCCTTACCCCTGTTATCATTAAGACCTGATGCCCTGGGCAGCAGTGCTTAAGAACCTAGGCCGCACGTTCTCTCGCCTTCACTCCACAGGAAGCGCAAATGATGGTTTTGCTGGGTGAACCCTGGACACCCACATCCTAACAATCCACCCCGCCCCGCCCCCCGAAAACAGCGCCTGACCTCTCCGTACTGCCACGCTGGAGGCAATCAATAAAGGTCTTCCGAAAGAATTTTAAATGTATTTAAGAGAACCCTTTAAAAGGAGCGCCGACGAGACTGGGTTGGAATGCAGGTTTGGTTAAGGCATTGCTTCCACGACAATTCTCAATCCGCAGATAACCCAAAACTCGAGTTCCTACACGTCCCCTTCACTTCCAGGTCATCCCGGAGGCCGCAGTCGCGGCTCTAACGCTCGTCAGAACCCCACTGCCCATCGCGAGGAAGTGCAGGAAAAACAGGCTCTTTGGTGGGACGCAGGGACGTGCGGAGCTCGGGGAGGCTAGCCCGACGGGCCTGTCCTGGGCACCCACGGTCGTTGGAACTCGTCTTCGGGCGTCTTTCCGGGAAATTGCTTGGGTAAGGTCAGGTGGTCCATCACCTGAATGAGTACAAGGTGTTGTCTTGGGGGAGAAATGGGGATAAAGGACGACCGGCTTTTGGAGGTGGGCTGGAAACTACAAAACCGAGCTTCTTGGGAACAGCCTTATAGTCTAACAGGAAGTGGAGCGTCACCGAAAGGGAGGGGTGGCCGCCCGGGACGGCCCCCTGCTTCAGGCTCTCTCTTTGCGGTCAGCGTTTCATCCAGGTTATCCATCCAGCGAGTGACGCCAAGTCCTTGCACGCTACTGGGTTTGGAAAAAAACAAAAAATGAGCAAGCGAGACGCCCCTTCCGTTTTATGATCACCAAGCTGCAAGCAAATAAATCGGCTGGTCCCACTGCAATCTTCTGCACTCGAGGTAAGGAAATACCAAAATGCTCTCGTGTTAAAAATGTTCTGCAGTGAGCATATATGTGTTTTGCTCTCCTTGGAACTTTGTGAGTATGTGGGGTGGTGATTAGGTGGTTTTATTTTTAAAAACATAATTTATGTACTCTGCAATTTTTTTTAAATGTCCATGTTAATTAAAACTGCTTTATAAAAACAGCTAGATTCCAGAAATTAAGTTCTGGAAAGAGTACTTTGCCTTTCTAGGCATATATTTCATTATTTTAACTTAAAGAAATATTTTCAATTAGTAGCATTTATTTATATTTTTAGGAAGCTTTTATATTAGCCATAGACTGAATTTTATTCAACTGCACTGCCAGGGAAACATCAGTGGGTACAAACTGGGTTCAAGATAAATATTTCCATGGCAATTGAGTTTTTCTCCAAAGCTGCTTTATTTCAATATGATGTAACTTTGCTGGGGGGGGGGAGGTGAGGGTATATGGAAGTAACTAAATGTCAGCAACTGATTTGCAGCGTTCCCTTAACTCATCAAGGTCAGCTGGAATTTGAGCTTGTGTTTTTGTATTCTGCCTTTGAAGATAAATTCTGCATTTTATCTTATATTGCTTTGGATGAGAAATTGCTCAGCTGGTTTATAGAGAAATCTGCAATACCCTTTTTCATAATAGCTTTTAAATAAGTTGGAAAAATTGAAGTTTAATTTCAGTTGTATTGGTCCTGGGACTCCTAAGTTCCCCAACTCCTCACCCCCAAAATATAAGATAGCTATTCCCATGAGGGCCTTCTTTCAAAAGGCGGCAATGCCACTTCACATCTTTCATCCTTAAGTGGCAAAATTACCAACTGCAATACGAAAAGCATTTTACTAGAAATGGTAATTGGACACTTTAAATCACGAAAAGTTCTCTGAGTGGAAAATGTTTGATGTGTCTCACTTCTTTTATCTTCTTGAAATGATTGCCCCATATATGTTAACCAATATGTATTGTCATATCAAAGCTAAAGTTACTTTCTTTCATTCATTCAACAGTCATTCAGTGAACATCTACCATGTACTAGGCTCTGTGCTGGGCAGAGGTGGGGGAAGGGAAGTGGGTTACAAAACCTGACAAGTCAAGGTTCTTTCCCTGGAGGAATTTTATGGAAAGAAGCTAGATGTGAGGAGAGGGCAAATCAGGCCAGGATTTTAGAACTGCATAATATTTAAGATGTGCACAAGAGTGCTTTTGATGTAGCAGGGAGGAACAACTGTCACTCGAGTTTAGATACATGTTAAGCCTTCCTTTTGCCCCTTCCATAACATGTATCATGAAAGAATATGATTTGGGAAAATCAAAAATGATTCTTCAGCTGTATGCAGGTGGTCATTACAGCTGCAGTATCCTACAAGTCTCCAATCAGTTCTGAATTCCTTCATATGATATAAGATTCAGTGGGTTTATAAGATTACATAATAGAAATATGTATCTATCTATCTATATATCTGCATTAGGGTAACTATGCAAACTATATGGGGGAAAAAACTCAGCCTTTTAGATGTGCGATTAAGGGCTGTGAGAAATGAAAGCAGAGAAGATGAAGGGGCAGAAGCTCGTCTCCAGCCAAAGTTCCAGCTCCTTGGGTTCAAGGTTCCAGTTCCAATAGTCAGTAGGGAATAAGAAGGATGCCATTTGTCATTCCTCAGTAATCAATCCTCACATTTATCTGCAATCCTATTTTAGACCCTGTGGATTTTTAGTACTTCAAATTGAATGCCCTATGAACCTTTAGTGAAAAAAAGAGGTTTTGATGGTAGATAAAACTACAGATGCTAAAAAGCATCTAGAAATTGAATACAAGTGCAGGTTGCTAATGCATTCAGAGGTCTTACCCCATGGCATATATGTTCTGGTTTCACATGTGTAAACACATTAGATTATCGGGATTGTGTGAGTTTCTTCTACTTCCAGATATTTAAGAGAAAGAGAAAAACAAAAATATAGCAGTGTTGGTACCAACTTCACAGGAAGCTGTTATCTACCTAATTGCCTAAATGTAATTTTTAGTACACATTATAGCAAATTTTAATTTCTAAAAATAATTCAAAGCCTATGGCCAATAGCATAAAAATTCATTTTTAAAAAATTTCCTGCTGGTTGACAAAAACATCACAAAAATTTTTCTGATTTTCCTTAATAGTGCCAAGAGAGCCTGTTCCTATGAATTACTGAAGCCATAAAGAAAAAATTTTTTACATTAAAACTTTACCATAATGAGGTAAGTACCAGTTGTTGTTGTTGTTGTTTATTTTTTAAAAACTGGGGTAAAATATAGCTAATATCTGCCATCTTAACCATTTTTAAGTGTATAGCTCATAGTGTTAAATGTATTTACATTGTTGAGCAGCCAATCTGGAGAACTTTTTCATCCTGCAAAACTGAGAGTCTATAACCATTAAACAACAACTCTATTTCTCTGTTCCCCAAACCCCCGGCAACCACCATTTTACTTTCTGTTACTATTATTTTGACTACTCTAGATTCCTCATGTAAGTGAAATCGTAGAATATTTGTCCTTTTGTAAACTGGCTTATTTCACTGGGCATGATGTCCTCAAAGTCCATCCATGTTGTACCAAGTATCAGAATTTCCTTCCTTTTAACGGCTGAATAATATTCCATTGTATGTCTCTACCACATTTTGTTTATCCATTCATCTGTCCATGGACATTTGGGTTGCTTCCAACCTTTTGATTGTTGTGAATAATGCTACTATGGATATAAATGAAGTACCGGTATTTTTATCTGAGAAAAATTGTTTCCTACAAAGGGATTTTTGTTCCTTTGGAAAGAGGAGTTTTCACTTGAACCAGAGTCTGTGAGAAAATACAGTAATGTCTCTTTTTGATCTTATCCATTGAAATAGTAGTCCAGATCACAAAATGACGTCAATACCTCCAGAGTTGAAATACTCTCATAGACAAGAACAAAGCTGAAAACAGAGACTATGCAAAAGATACTGCAGATACAAAGCAGGTCAAGTGTGAGAGTCGGGAGTTTGTTCAAACCCACCCCTCTCTCTGTGCTCAGGAAAAGTCATTTCATATTCAAGTCTCAGCTATCCCATCTACTAAATGGGGTGGATATATTTTAATTCCCACCTCTCTAAAGGTTTGAAACATCACCGATTTGAGAGGTTAGGTAATGACAGAAAGAGAGAAGAGGTCTGACAGCTTTCATTGCTAAGCTTCCTGGGGGCAAAATTGGTGAGCTTGCTCATTACGGTTCCTAGCGTCTGACAGTGCTGGACACGTGTAAGCATCTAGGAAGGTCTGTGGACTGGCTGAATTCTACCCTGGATATTCTGACCTTCCTCAGATACAATCAGGAAGCTCAGATGAATTGCTATCATTTCCCTGTTAATTTTGATATCCAAAACTCTTTACAAATCATAATTCATACATACGAAATCTTTTTCTCTTAGAGAGGGGATTTGGGCATGTGACTGAATTGCTGGAAACCAGTACTGCCTAAAAGGGAGAGGGCTCCATAGAATGGTCCAGGGATCTGGTGCCCAATAGTCTTGCCTCCCCTCCATCGTCCTGTGACTGAAACAGAGAGCAGGTCAAATGAAACGCTGCAGTATCAGCGTAACAGTAATATATTTGCAGATGTACTTGGATTCTTTTTGACCCATTTCTGGAACTAATTTTGCAAGGCACTGTACTAAGCTAAAAATGCTTTTCTATTTCTAGGCTTTCTTCTCAGGAGGCTTTGACTCTTTGGATCCTTATAAGGGGGGATGTTCCTCTTAGAAAAAAGCCATTCCTACTCCTGCCCCCGACATATGCCCATAAGTTTGGTCATCTGCAAACATCATCACTGTCATTGTCATCATAATAGCTACAATTAATTGGCAATTCCAGGAGAAAGATGCATGGCTAGGAGGAACTTTTATCTAGCGTAGTTCAGATCTGTGCACTCTGAAGGTGGAGGGGACCTCACTGCCTCAGTAAGAAATAGCTGGGTGGAAGGAGGCAGTGCTTTAAGAAGACTTCATGCATAATGTTTATGCTATTGCCTCTTCGATCAATGATGATAAAGCAAATCTAGCTAATGAGAATAGCTGTCTGAGAAGTATTGAGAAACAATGTGACACTTTGTAAGGATGCTTGCTTAGGAGGGGGAGAAATATGCCAGGACTGAGGAGCATCCTTTGCTGCTGATAACAGGTGAGATTGGGGAGGGAGGTGGAGACACAGGTACTTAGCATCTGCTCTCCATGTGGTAAATGCTGCCCTTGGTATTTATTCAAACCCAATTTACCTGTAAAGAAATGGCTCACCCAGCCCGGCTGCCAAGAGGAGGACTTGATCTTTAGTGGGACCAGTACAGAAAGTCTTTCCTTATAGCTCACAGCGAGACGTGACCTGTTGCAGCAGCTTCTACTTTTCAAATATGGTATTGTAGTAGCTGTAGCTATTTATCAATATAGTTTAGCAATTCTGTTTCAGAACGATAGTCTCGAAATGTAGTAAGGGTGGTCCCAAGTCTTCTAATGACAGGATTTACATTGGCTGTGGATGCTCATGTGTGTGTTGTAACCAGTTGTACTGTCAGTAGAAAGTATGAATCACTTTAACCCTGAGAGCGGGTCCGTGGCAGAGTAGATCCAGATTATAGGCATCCGAAGATCCTTTCAGATCACTGCCTCAGCAAGTGATCATTAACACAGGAAGGTCACAAGATGAATCTGTGACACTATGTGGACCTTTTTATTATTTGGTAAGTCTATTCCATTACTGCCTTTCTTATTCCTAAATAAACAATATTATTAACACAAAATAACTTATGTTGATGTATCTAGATTTGTGAAAAAAAGTACTGGGAGCTAAGAACCATAAAAAAATAGGAGTTCCCATTGTGGCTCAGCAGGCTAAGAACCTGACATAGTGTCTCTGAGGATGCAGGTTCGATCCATAGCCTTGCTCAGTGGGTTAGGGATCCAGCGTTGCTGCAAGTTGCAGCATAGGTCACAGATTCAGCTTGGATCTGGTGTTGCTGTGGCTGTGGTGTAAACTTGCAGGTGCAGCTCTGATTCATCCCCTAGCCCAGGAACTTCCATATGCCACAGGTGCAACCATAAAAAAAAAAAAAAAAAAAAAAAAAAAAAAAAAAAAAAAAGATAGGTCTTTAGGGGGATACGTAAGGAGAATTCATTTACAAAGGAGAGGATAGCATTGGTTGAAAATGAGAAGAGCTGTATGGCATTTCTAAAATAACAGTGAAAAGAATGAATTTCCTGAATACGGGAAAATACAAGGCAAAAACTCTTCTTAGAATACTGTCTAGCACCTGGCAAGACTCATAAAGAAAAGTGACCTTTCATGTACTATTTTTGACATTCTGTATTTTGCAGTGAAGTAAATTCTAGCATGTGCTGCTTAAAAATTTCCGGGAAGAGGCTTATTCTAAGCAGTAGTGAACTGACTTGGGCGGGCAGCGTTCCGACTTTGTTTTCTGTTTCTGCCAGTTGTCCCGAAGTCTCTGTAGGTTTTGTCAGTTTCTGGACACAACTAAACGCTCATTTCTTAACTAGATAAGATTTTATCATCTGTCTGTTGAAATCATATATGCTGCCAGATTAAGAACATAGCTTCTGGAGTTCTGGCTGTGGTGCAGTGGGATTGACAGCATCTTGGGAGAGGTGGGACACAGGTTCAATCCCCGGCCTAGCACAGTGGGTTAAGGATCTAGCGTGGCTGTACCTGCAGCTTGGATCTGATCCCTGGCCTGGTAACTCCACATGCCTCAGAGAGGCCAAAAACAACAACCGCAAAAAAAATAATAATAATAAAATGAACACAGCTTCTGGTTATTGTTGCCAGAATTCACAAGGATGATTGTATCTAATAAGGGATGATTTTCTCCCATAGCAAACCAGTTCATTCTCCAAGTGCTTCCATAGAATCAGGGATATTCAAACATATTTTAATGCAGAATATCTTTGGAAGAATCAGAGTTCTAGGACATCTCTTATTAAGTAGTTCGGCCACAGAACTAAGAGTAGAAAGGTGGCTTGTGTGGCCTGAGCTTGAGACGACATGTCATGACTTGCTCTCCTCGTCCCCAGATGCGGGATAATCCAGGTCTTTAATAGAAGGAATGGTTGGTTTCTTGAGTACTGTCAAGGCTTCACTGGGTCTTGGAGTTCCTGCTGTAGCACAGTGGGTTAAGAATCTGACTACGAGAGTTCCCGTTGTGGCTCAGTGGGTTACGAATTCAAGTAGTATCCATGCGAACATGGGTTCAATCCCTGGCCCCGCTCAGTGGGTTAAGAATCTGGCATTGCTGCGACTGTGGCGTAGGCCTGCAGCTGAGGCTCTGATTTGACCCCTAGCCTGGGAACTTCCATATGCCACAGGTTGGGATCACTGCAGAGGCACTTGGTTTGCTCCTCTGCCAGCCCAGTGGGTCAAAGGATCTGGCATTCCTGCAGGTGTAGCGCACAGGTCACAGCTGCAGGTCAGATTCAGTGTCTGGCCCAGGAACGTCCATGTGCCGTGGGTGCGGTCATAAAATTAAAATTAACGATGCCTGAATTTGAGTTTATTCTTTTAAAGTTTGGGTATTTCTTATTCATTGTGAAGTTGAAGACCCCCTAAGCATAGATTTCCTCACTCCTTTCAACCACAGAGAGTTGTAAGCTCTTAAAAAATGGCCAGTGGACTACAGTGGATTACAAAGACTAACAGAAACAGCCCTCAAGCTACTGTCAGACTCCAAAAGGAGCTGGAGGTGCAAACATCAATGGTCGGAATACCGGGAAACCAAGTCTCACAGTACTGTGTTGCCAGTTTCCGGGAGCACTGAGGATGGAGGGTGGCGAGAGAAACATCCCGAGCGAGCGGAGGGGATGCTTGAAAAAGACTGGGGAGGGGGAAAGAGGAGGAAAGGGAATAGGAGGGTCCCAGGCGGAGAGAGGGAAGGGCTTTGTGCTGGAGAAGAGAGCAAGTACCGTCACAGGGAGCCCTGCAGGTCCCGGAAGAGGAAAGTCCTTTCGGAATTGGGTACCACATGCGCCTTTGGCTCTGTCTGAACAGTGTTTGTTATTTACGTCCTGGAACCCTGGCCAGAAACTGCGCAGCAGGTGCGTGGGCACAAGGTTGCCTCTTCTGACTCTTGCATCTTCATTGAAGAGAGGCCCAGATGCAGAATTATCCCGTTTCCACCCTGGAATGTTTTAAATCTCATGGCAGCTGAGGGCGTCTTTCTGAGCATCTATAATACTACAATCATCAGTTTGGAGGCAAGCCCATATTTTAGCTAATGAGCCAGAGGAGAAGACAGTTCTGTACAATATGAGGCAGATCTGGTAGTGAAATGGCAGAATGGTTATTATTCTTCCACCATCTGTGGCATTAAAATGAAAATGACAGCTTCTCAGTGTTTGACGTGACGCTGCTCATTGCTTTTCTACCTTATGAGTCAGAGGACATAACTAATCTTTGTTCATGCTATGCTCTGGCTATTTGTTTTCAGCTTTTGTCCAGATAATTATTGCTTTTCCTTCTGTAAGAACTAGCCTGGAGAAAAGAATTCTTCATTCAACAGTGGTCCTTCTAAGGAACTTTGATAGATGATGTAGTAAGTAGCTGAAAAGCAGGTGTTTGAAAATTCAAAGTGCCTAGTCCCTTTAAAAACATGCAGGCATTAGAGAATTTGCAACTGTTGCTTCATTGTATTATTTGCTTTCCTACTCTGTCTTATGTCCACATTTTAGAAAATTCCTTAAAACGTCAAATAAATTGCTTTTCCAAAAGCTACCTCAATTCTCAGATATTTAAAAATTCTGATAGAGTGACCCAGCCATTCCACTCCTAGGTATATACCCAAGTGAAATGAAAACATATGTTTAGATAAAAAAACTGGTACATGAATTTTCATAACAGTATCATTTGTGAGAGCAAAATGTGGAAGCAAGCCACATGTCCAGCAACTGAAATGAAAACATGTTTAAATAAAAAACTTGTATGTGAATTTTCATAACAGTATTTTTCGTGAGAGCAAAATGTGGAGGCAACCCACATGTCCAGCAACTGATGAACAGATAAATAAAATGTGGTGTAGCTGTACAATAGAATGTTATTTAGCAATTAAAGAAAAGAATGAGGTGCTGATACATATATTCTATGACATGGATGAACCTTGAAGACATTGTGCTAAGTGAAAGAAGCCAGACACAAAAGCCACATAATGTGTGATTCCATTTCTGTGAAATGTTCAGAATAGGCAAATCTATGGAGACGGAGAGAAGATTAGTGTTTGCTGAACACTGGGGTGGAAAGTGAGAAGAAACGGGAATGAGGAAGCCACTGCTAATGAATAGGTCTGAGGTTTCTTTCTAGAGTGTTAAAAATGTTGTAAAATTAGATTTGGTTGCACAATTCAGTAAATACGCTAAAAGCTACTGAGTTGTATACTTTAAATGGGTGAAATTTATGCTATGTGAAATAAATCTTAATAAAGTAAAAAATTAATAAAAAACTCATACCTATATGACTGTTTACATTATCTGACAGGTTGACACATCCTTGCAGAATTGACCATAATACAGTGGAAGGAGTCATGGACTCCGTGCCATCAGGTTCTTGCTCTGGCTCTGCTGCTGGTTAGCTGCATGCAGCTGCAGGAGTTCAGGCAAATTCCTTATGCCTGCACCTCGAGTTCTTTATCTGTGAAGCAAGGAAGTTGGCTTAGAAGGGCTCTGAGCTCTCAGTTTTCTGAGTTTATGCTTTTATATAATAAGGCATATGAATATTGGGGCCATTTTGGAGACATTACTTTATCCCTCGTTGTTTGAATAACAGTGAAGATTTCAGAGGCCACCTGGCTAGCAGTCCATCCCACTCTCGTTCAAGGTAAAATATATGTGGAGCAGAGCTTCTCAACCTCGGCATTATTGGCACATTGGGCTGGATAATTCTTGGCTCTGGGGGCCATCCTTTCCATCGTGGAACATATAGTGGCAACCCTGGCATCTCCCACACCAGATTGCAATCACGACAATCAAAAATGTCTCCAGGGATTCCTGGCATGGCTAAGCAGAAATGAATCTGATTAGCATCCATGAGGACGCAGGTTCGATCCCTGGCCTCGCTTGGTAGGTTAAAGTGCTATGACTGGCATAGGCCAGCAGCTACAGCTCTGATTCGACCTCTAGCTTGGGAATCCATATGCTGCAGGTGCGGTCCTAAAAAGACAAAAAAAAAAGTCTCCAGACTTTGCCAAATATCCCCCAGAGAGCAAAATCGTCCCTGGTTGAAAATCCCTGGTCTATAAAACGTGAAATAACAATATCAAAATAACTAAAATGATGGGCCCTCTACCCATGAAGAGCTAATTAACATATGTGCAAAAAAGTATCATTTGAGGATCTTTGATTTTTCAGGTTAGGAGAAAAAGAATTTTTGTTTGGTTTTGCTGACATTTGCTGTGTTACGTCAGGCCGTATTTGATCTGCTCCCGTCATGGAAAGGGGTTAGAAAGAGAATAGACTAAAAGCTATCAGATCCTTTTTGGAATGAGGTAGGGTGCCAGGGAATGTACACAGACATAATTTCAACTTAAATAATTTTCATGCTTGGTTCTAAGTAAGATGTAGGTTTTGCAGATGTATTCTTTGTCACATCCCCCATTCAAAGTTCAAAGCAATGAGTTAGACGATATAGGCTTTTGTCTAGATGAGGAACGAAAGAAAGCTACACCCTGAAAGCCAGAGAGCTATGAAGTCATCCGTATTCTCCAAACTGTTCTCAGGCGCTTTCCAGTGGGCCTGCAATCGCCTTCCAGACTTCAGCTCTTCTCACAGGACAGAGACACCACTTGCACTGCAGCCTATACCGTTCTTGCTCTTCTTGCTTTTCCAGATAGACTGCAAATTTCACATAATTTTATTGGGCTGCATCATTTAAGACATGAAATATTTACACTGTCTTTCTGAAGATGTAAATTATTCATATCTCCCCAGACATTTTTGATACAGTTAAAATAGGAGATTAGAAGCTATCTGAAAGAGGAAGTCGTTGTGGAGGACATGGAGGGACACTCCCTCTTAAAAATATAGACAAGGCATTCCCCTTGTGGCTCAGTGGAAACAAACCCAACCAGGATCCATGAGGATGTGGGTTCGATCCCTGGCCTCACTCAGTGGGTTAAGGATCTGGCATGGCTGTGGCTGTGGTGTAGGTCATCATTTTGGCAGCTCCATTTCGACCCCTCGCCTGGGAATCCTGCGTTGCTGTGGCGGTGGCATAGGCCAGCGGCTACAGCTCTGATTCAACCTCTAGCCTGGGAATCCGTATGCTGCGGAGTGGCCCTAAAAAAATAAAATAAATAAAAATCCATCTGCTGCAGGAGTGGCCCTAAAAACATAAAAATAAATAAAAATTCATAAAAATAAAAACACAGATAAAACAGAAACAGGCATTCCTGATTATCTTTGACAACGTATATATGTAGTAGGCTATAGAGATGACTTTTCATTACTTTTTCTCCATTAAAGCTGCCAGGTAGTTATCAGTGTTTGCTTTAGAGACCAAAGACATTGCAGTGGAAGTTTTCCAATATGTTCTTCCCACTCATCTGTAGAATATGAACATAAAGATCTTAATCAGGAGTTCCCGTCGTGGCGCAGTGGTTAACGAATCCGACTAGGAACCATGAGGTTGCGGGTTCGGTCCCTGCCCTTGCTCAGTGGGTTAAGGATCCGGCGTTGCCGGGAGCTGTGGTGTAGGTTGCAGACGCGGCTCAGATCCCGAGTTGCTGTGGCTCTGGCATAGGCCAGTGGCTACAGCTCCGATTGGACCCCTAGCCTGGGAACCTCCATATGCCGTGGGAGCGGCCCAAAGAAATAGCAAAAAAAAAAAAAAAGACAAAGATCTTAATCAGGCTATACTTGAAAGTAGTTCTCAGAGGATTCTTAACTCTGAGTGCTTATCACCAGCCATTTTTATGCAGAACTGAAGATACGTTTCATGAGACCTGCTTTAGATTCAGTATGAGAAGCATTTTCGAGGGCTTTGAACCGAGATTAGCAATTCACAATGGTTTCTCTTTGGTTTACCACAGTGACAGTATGTGTTGTTTTGGTCACAGGGTGTACACGATGAAACCACTGTACTCTCCAGCCTTAAATTACTGCCCTTGAAAAGTAATCACGGTAAAGCTGAGGTTACTTCAAAAATAATTCGTTGTATTCATATCTTAGAATGAGGCTGTGATCAAAGTGGAAACACAAAATTGCTTTTCGTAACAGAACAGGCTGCAGAGAAAGTCCAGGGGAGAATATCATTGAAAGCGCCCCGAAAAGATTACTACCAGGAAACGTTGCTTTTCATCTGGACTTTCGAAAAGTGAGAGCTGCCACATGGCCGTGACCATTCCCTCGTCCTTATGAAGAAGCTTTTCCTTTGCTTGCTCATGCCTCAGGGCATTAGCACGCCACGGAGAGTGTTCCCCTGCCTGCCTTGCAATTCTCCAGGCCCCACTCAGGAACCTCAAAGGGAGGCGTTAAAGGCAGAGTCTATATGGACTTTTTGTGTCCTTGCTGAACTAGATAAAGAAAAAAATGGTGTCTGCCTCACACCATGAAACAAGATCAGGGGACGTGATTGTCACTTTAACTCCACCATTGCCACGTCTCCTCGATGAGAAACAGAAGATTAATTCGACATTATTTGAATAGTGGCGTGAGATTTTGTTTGGAATCTCATCTGTTAGAAGGGGGAATTTGGACTCCAGTAGTCTTAGGATTGCCTATAGAACAATGGCCTAGATGCAACAGCCCAACTTAAACACAAGGTGCAAAATCAAGAGCCTATATATATATATAATATGTATATTTTATATATATTATATATTTATAATATGTATATTTTATATATATTATATATTTATATGCATACATACGCATATACACACAGTGCACTTTTCCATGAAGGAAACCAAAGTAAACCGTCTTTTCCAGCTTTATCATATTTGTCTATATTAAGAAATAGATAAGAATATCTGTCCATTGTGTAGCCTGAGAAGAAAAATTGTATCAGAAATAGTAAGAGTGGATAGACTAAGAAATCAATTAACGTCATCAAGAATAGGAGTTCCTGCTGCGGTACAGCAGGTTAAGGATCCGGTATTGTCTCTGCAGCAACACAGGTTCAATCCCTGGTCTGGGAACTTCCGTATTCCCCAGGTGTGGCCAAAAAAGAAAAGTCCTCAAGAGTAACATCCTCATTCTTTCTGGTTCTAAGAGATTTTTTTTTTCTTAAAGATATTTTCTAAGTGTTTAGAAACTCTTGGTTGAGCTTTGTTTTCAGTCTTCCGATAAGTACATTTCTTTGAACATTCTTCTTCCTCATTTCAGTCTTTTCTACTTGAATAGAGTAGTAGAATCGACCCAGGAAAAGTGCTGAGATGTATACAAAGGCTCAGCTGCCACAATACAAAATAAGGACATAGCTGAAAAGCTTGTGGAGGCTTGTGGAGGAGTAAGTAAAGTAGGTAAATCAAATGCAGAAATAGAAGAAGAATTATATTTAAAAAAAAAAACAAAAAAAAAACCACGAAACAGCAACAATTGAAAGCCAACTGTATTCTAGAGGGAGCCAGTAGAGGTGATAATGAAACTGTTCTGGAAGCCAAGAAATCAGAGTTCTGGCTCTCGGTTAAACTGTATACGATTTAACCTTTCCTTACATTTGTCACTGAGAGTGTTGATCAGATGAATTTTTTTTTTTTTTTTTTTTTTTTTAAGAGCTGAACCTCGGGCATATGGAAGGTCCCAGGGTAGGGGTCCAATCTGAGCTGCAGCTGCCGGCCTATGCCACAGCCACAGCAACAACAGATTTGAACTGTGTCTACAACCTACACCACAGCTCACAGCAACACCAGATCCTTAAACCCACTGAGCAGGGCCAGGGATCGAACCTGCCTCCTCATGGATGGCAGTCGGGTTTGTTTCTGTTGCGCCACAATGGGAACTCACAGATGAAAATTTTTGAGCAATGAATCTCCAGGGCACATGCATCAGTATTTGTTCACTTACCTCTCTGCAGCCATTCTCGGGCAGCTCCTGTAGGTACAGCGAGGAACAGTAGGGCACATGGCTGATTACAATCCTCCTGTACCATGAGAGCGGGCACTTTGGAAGCACAAGAGCCCTACCTCTGCACAGCCTGGGTGGACTCTGGCAGTGGACTCCCCAGCGCATGGTGATGAACGCCTGGGCTCTGGCAGCAGTTCTTCCTGGAAATTAATCCTAGATCCGTTCCTTAAGTTGCTTCGGAATCTTGAGAATGTTATTTAACCTCTGTAAGCCTCCAAGCTTTGAAATGGAGATAAGCATAATAGTCAAAGATAAACAAGATTCAGTCACTTCCCTGGTCAAAACCCTCCAGTGGCTTCCCATCGCCCTTAGAATAAAATCCAGACCCCTTACTCAGGCCGACCTGATCCCCCATAATCTGGCCCTTGCTTATCATGTCACTCTGATTTCTCCTCTTCAGTACCGCTATCCTAAATTAACCTCCAGTTGATTTATTTTGTTGTCTGTCTCTCGCTTCTGTTTCCTCTGCTACTAACAGCAGAGACCTTGTCTGTCTCGTTCATTGGTATATTTGCAGAACTTAAAACAGCCGGGTAGAACAAGTGCTCAGTAATTGTTGAATTTCTTGAGGAAATTAACACATACCGTGACATGCAAAGCACATAGTACAAGGCCTAATAAGTAATAAACCCTCTCTAATTGTTGCTGCTACTGCTGCCATTACTGTATGTTTTGGTGATTAGGGTTCTGCTTATGATTTTATTTGGAAACAAGTTTACTACCAAAAAGGAAGTTTAAAGTTAATATTCTGAAATATAGGAGTTCCCGTTGTGGCGCAGTGGTTAACGAACCTAACTAGGAACCATGAGGTTGCGGGTTCGATCCCTGGCCTTGCTCAGTGGGTTAAGGATCTGGCGTTGCCGTGAGCTGTGGTGTGGGTTGCAGACACAGCTCAGATCCCGTGTTGCTGTGGCTCTGGCGTAGGCCGGCGGCTGCAGCTCCAATTGGACCCCCAGCCTGGGAACCTCCATATGCCATGGGAGCAGCCCTAGAAAAGGCAAAAAGACCAAAAAAAAAAAAAAAATTCTGAAGTACATACATATATATAAGTGTGTGTGTGTATATACATATATATCAGAACATCAAGTTGTGTACCTTAAATATATATAATTCTTAAGTATCAATGGTATCGCAATAAAGCTGCTTAAAGGATTAGTATACTACTAAGAGAAATATAATCGTGTTTAAGAAAAACACTCTCAGTTCCAAATTTTGAGTAGTAAAATACAAGCAAACATTAATAGACATTGCTAAATTCTTGCCGTTTGACGTGTAGCTGGTCTTTGGCTGCACCTTCACAGCAAGCAGGCTCAGAGGGAAGATAGATTCACTGTATGTTTTCTCTTTAGGCCAAATCACCTTATCAAAGAGGGAGAACCAAACTTGAACCAACTAAGGGAAGATTAACCTCTCTCCTGAAAAAAGCAAAAACAGGGAGTTCCTGTCGTGGCTCAGCAGAAACAAATCAGACTAGTATCCATGAAGGTGCAGGTGCGATCCCTGGCCTCAACTCAGTGGGTTAAGAATCTGGCGTGGCCCATGAGCTGTGGTGTAGGTCACAGACAAGGCTCAGATTCCACATCCCTGTGGCTGTGGTGTATACTAGCAGCTACAGCTCCAATCCCATCCCTAGCCTGGGAGCCTCCATATGCCGCGGGAGCAGCCCTAGGAAAGGCAAAAAAATTAAAACCAAAACGAGGTAACTAGTAAGAATGCTAAGATTCCGCATTTAATTTCTGTTTCTCCTCCAGGTGTTACCACATCTGCAAAGTCCCTGGAAGAGTGATGGGGATTCGAGTGCTTCGTTTCTCCCTGGTGGTCATCCTTGTGTTACTGCTGGTGGCTGGGGCTCTGACCACTTTGCTTCCTAATATCAAAGAAGACAAGATGCTCGCTTTGCGAAGGGAGATCAAATCCCAGGGCAAGTCCCCGCTGGATTCCTTCACTCTCATAATGCAGACGTACAACAGGACAGACCTCCTGCTGAGACTTTTAAATCACTACCAGGCAGTACCGAACCTGCACAAAGTGATCGTGGTGTGGAACAACGTCGGGGAGAAGGGGCCGGATGAGCTGTGGAATTCCCTAGGGCCTCACCCTGTCCCCGTCATCTTCAAACCGCAGACAGCAAACAGGATGAGAAATCGACTGCAGGTCTTTCCTGAACTGGAAACCAGTGGTGAGTTGCAGCTGGGTTCTTAGCCTGACAGGGCTGCAGCTGGCCAGACCTGGGGGCTGGTGCGTGGCTTTGGGGCTGTCTCCTTGTCCTCATTGTCTGGAGAACACAGGGAGATTAAATCCTAAGAAAGCAAAAGAAAGAAAAAAAAAAAAAAAAAAAAGAAAGCATTTTGAAAAACCAAAAGGACAGTTTCTTCTAAGCTCCTGGGAGGACTGTCCTCATGCAACAGTGACAAGAGGTTAATGTTGTGAAAGCAAATATGCCATGATTACATGTTATTGCATGACCGGAAGGTGGTAAAATGCCACTGAACTGTAGCTGAATTTTTTGCCGCCTCCTTTTTCTCCCATTCATAGCAGTTATACGGAGAGTGTAATTTAAAAGATCCTTGGGGGAGTTTCCATTGTGATGCAGCAGAAACAAATCTGACTGGTATCCATGAGAATGCGGGTTCAATCCCTGGCCCTGCTCAGTGGGTTAAGAATCTGGCGTTGCTGTGAGTGGTGGTGTAGAGGTTGTAGACAGGGCTCAGATCCCGAGTGGCTGCGGCGTAGGCTGGCGGCTACAGCTCCAATTTGACCCTGGCCTGAGAACCTCCATATGCTGCTGGTGAGGCTCTAAAAAAAGAGATGAAAAGATCCTTGGTTTTATTTCATGAATTTCTAGGATAATAGATGTTACCTATGTGATAATTTCCCCCTCAGGAAATTATAAAATCAACTATGATTTAAGCAAAAAAATTTTTCTTCTAGACAAATCTCTTCAAGAATACACTTTTTTTTTTTTTTTTTTTTTGCTTTTTAGGGCCACACCCATAGCACATGGAGGTTCCCAGGCTAGGGGTTGGATTGGAGTTACAGCTGCTGGCCTACGCCACAGCTGACCACAATGCCAGATCGTTGGCCCACTGAGCAAGGCCAGGGATGGAACCCACATCCTCATGGATCCTAGTCAGGTTCTTTCACCACTGAGCTACAGAGGGAACTCCAAGAACACACTTTCTAATGTGCTGATTGCATTCAGAAAATCCTTCCCTTGAAGATCTGCCAAGACCACCACCACTGCATCTTCCTGGTTTTGTTTCCATTTCCAAACTGATTTAAAATGTTTTCCTTTCGTTTCAGCGGTGCTAATGGTGGACGATGACATGCTAATTAGCGCCCAAGACCTTGTTTTTGCTTTCTCTGTTTGGCAGGTAATGTTACTCTATCCCTTATGAACTTATAATGTCTGCGCTGGTGTCAGCACGGTTTAATGTGGGAGTCACCCAAACCAGTGTAGACGGTAGCTTCCTAAAAGGTAGATGAATTTGTCATAAGGTCATCAGAGTTCTTGAGCTCAGTTGAGCTAACGTGACAGTGATGGTATCTTTTATCTATGTTCAGCTTACATTCAGTAGATTGTGGAGAAGTAGAACCGCCTTTCAAAGAACCATGAGAAAATGATCTAGCACATGGTAGAGCAAAGACTAAAATCCAGAGACACTTGCCACAAGGCCATAGACCTGTATCTCAAGCAAGTAGGGTCTTTCTGTGTTAATATTGTATAGACCTTTCTTTGAAAGGAAGCATTTGTTATATCCACAAAATTGAATTCTGATTCTGAGACCATTGTTTAAAAATTAATAATATTAATAGTACTTCTGTGTGCACCATCGTGATAGTTTTTTTCCCCTTTAAATCCCAGCTGGGATAAACAGACATAAATTGCCCAATAGTCTATAAAAACACCTCTTGTCTATTGAATATGTATTCATAATTGCTGGTTTTTACAAGTTGCCCTACAACTACCTGAAACTGCAATTGCACACACATACTCTGTTGCCCTGTCAAATAATTAAACACTGTGCTACCCAGTAAATGGTCTAATTTACACTATAGTAGCTCTGCTTAATTGGCGACTTGGGATCTAGTAACATTAGCTATTAATGGTAAAGGCTCACAGCTCTCTGCAGAGACCAGCCTTCTCAAAACTTCCGTTTTCAACTTCATGCCTAGTGTACTGATGAACACATTTTTTCCATATCAGCTGTTTTTCCAGCCCCATAAATACAAGCTTCTTAGGCAAAAAGTTCTAATGCATTCGTCCAGCTGTGAGATTTCTATTTCAGGTTAAAAAAAAAAATCAAGGTAGTGAAAATATTAGGGTTGGGGGGGAAATATGAGAACTGTGGTTAATCAGAGCAGTCCAAGTAAGTCATAATTAAAGACAGATAAATACAATTTTCAGTGTTATTCATAAAAATATCAAAACAATTGCAGTCCATCGTCCACGATAATCTGACTCCTTGAGTTCAGTGCCATGCGTGCTGACCTCGTGTGGTGACGTGGGGCATAGAAAGAAGCAAGAATAAAGCAGACGTGGACCTGCGCCTCGGCCCTCGCCCTTCCCCTCTCTCGCAACGCTCTCCCTTTTCCTCCTCTAGTCTTCCGTGAAACGTCTTTCATCCTCCTGGACTGTGGAGATGCTGCATCCTCTCTGAAGCCCCCCAGCCTTTTGCCCCGAACCCCTGACAATCCCCTTTGCCTCTGGGCAAAACAGTTGTCATTCTGTCCTCAGTGCTCCCATGAGAACTACTCAACTGCATTTACGGCTTTCTCAGTGTGCTAATTCCTGGTTCGCCTGTCTGTGCATACCCGTTCCAGACCATGAGTTTTTTGAAATGGGATTCAACCCAGCCTGATTGTGTGTGTGGATGTGTGTGTTCTTTGGCCATGCCTGCCCATAGCATGTGGGAGTTCCTGGGCCAGGGATCAAACTAGACAATGCTGAATCCTTAACTTGGTCACTGGGGAACTCCCTAACCCAACCTGATTTTTGTGTGTCCCTAGTTTAGTGTCTGTTTAGTAGATGCATGAAACAAGTTATGAGATTGAACTAAACCTTTTAACTCTTTTAAGTTCATGCCTCTTTTCCATAATTTCCTGGTTTTCCTTGTTAACTGATTTTTTTTTTTTCTTTTTACAGCCCCACCTGCAGCATGTGGAAGTTCCCAGGCTAGGGGTCCAATGGGAGCTGAAGCTGAGGCCTGTGCCACAGCCACCGCAATGCAGGGTCTAAGCTGCATCTGCAACCTATGCCTCAGCTTGCGGCAACACCGGACCCTTAACCCACTGAGTGAGGCCAGGGATCGAACTCTCATCCTCACAGAGAAAACAATGGGTCCTTAAGCCATGAGCCACAATGGGAGCTCTTGATTTTTGTTTTATTTTTAGTCACTCTCATCCTACTGTTATTGTTTTGCTATTGTCTTTTCTTCAAAGATCCTGCCAAATCTCCTTATATATATTGACCCTTTAACAACACAGGTTTGATCTGCACAGGTTCACTTTTACTCGGATTTTTTTTCAGTAAATACATACCACAGTGCTACATGGTCCATAGTTGCTTGAATCTGCAGATGCAGAATGGAGGGCCAGCTGTAAAATTAGACGGGAATTTTTCATTATGCTGGGGGTCAGTGCCCTTAACCCCTGCATTGTTGAAGGGTCAACTGTGTGTGTGTGTGTGTGTGTGTGTGTGTGTGTATTTTCATATTTTTTAAAAGGAGACACTCAAGCTGAAAGGGAATAAAAATGTAACATTGTTTAAAATCAACAGTAAAATTATATACATAGATCTATAATTTTATATACTCCTAAAAGTTTAGAACAGTTTTGCCAAATAATCATATTATATCTTTTTACTCTCCTTTAATGAATGTGTCCACTTTTCTTACAGCCAACTCGGAAAAACCAGTCTCTTTAGTGACTAGAATTTGTTAACTTTGGCTAATATTTGAATTCAGAAAATATTTGCAAGGTTAAAAATTGTGTTAGAGATTTGGGTTATGACGGAATTTGACCTTTCAAGTCACCAGGACATAGATTTATGAGGTTGCCTGGAGTTAAAGGAAATTGAGATGTAGACGCCGGGAATAAAATAAATAACATTGACAGATCAGTTTAATTCTTTCTGCAATAAATCATGGCCTTTTCCGCCATGTCAGCTCTAAAGAAATGCCACACTTCATTGTTCTTTTTCCATCTTTTCAGCAATTTCCTGATCAAATCGTAGGATTTGTTCCAAGAAAGCATGTCGCTACTGCCTCCGGGGTCTACAGTTACGGAGGTTTTGAGCTGCACACACCAGGGTTTGGAAACGGTGACCATTACTCTCTGGTCCTGATTGGAGCGTCATTCTTCAACAGCAAATACCTTGACCTCTTTCAGAGGCAACCTGCCGCCGTCCACGCTTTGTTAGATGAAACACAGAACTGTGATGACATCGCCATGAATTTTCTCATCGCCAAGCACACTGGGAAGACCTCAGGAGTGTTTGTGAAACCTGTGAACATGTACAATTTAGAAAAAGAAACCAACGGTGGCTATTCCGGAATGTGGCATCGAGCCGAGCACTTTCTGCAGAGGTCTTACTGTATTAATAAGCTCGTTCACATCTATGACAGCATGCCCTTAAGATACTCCAATATTATGATTTCTCAGTTTGGTTTTCCATATGCCAACCACAAAAGTAAAATGTGAAAGGAAAAACAAACAAAAACGAACCTCCGAACTGCTTAGCATTTGAGTAGCTCCTTCAGGCTATGGTTGGTTTTTTAATTTTTAAATTTTTTTTTTTTTAAGCAACGTCATGAATGTTTTTTTCCACGCCAGAAGTCTCTACAAAGGGAAAAAAAAATGCATAAGGCTTCTAGGATGTAAAATATACATGAAACCCAAGAAGCTGGTGTTATCCAGATAGGCCTTCTTGTGAAACGTTTTCACCCACGGATATAATTCCTTGGTCAGCGATTTTATTGTTTACATTCTGAGACTGTGCAGTGTTTTTTTTTTTTTTGGACTCCTGGCACTTGCCTTAAGGATGTTTAGCAAGCTGTTTCCAGGATCAGAAACCACAGAGAAGTATCTCTGAGCTTTTTCATTGAAGGGTGGATTGTTTTCACTCGAAGCCTGAAATGCCTCTTTAGCAAAAGCCTGTGGTATAGGGAAAAGCCATGTGAGGAGAGAAGAGCCTAGATCCCATATAAAAACAAGTGGAAAATTTGTGACTTCCCTCTTGGTCCTTCCAGCCAACCCTCTCCAGGACAAACTCATCCCAGCATGGTTTTGATGCAGCCGTCAGTGTTGTTATTTCTGTTAAGTCTACTGTGAGTGGAAGGGTTAATTTTAGTAGCTGAAGGATGTCTAGTTGTTTGCTTGATTTTTGTGAACATTTACTGCATGGATCACAAAAAAAAAAAAAATGCAACTTATGTGTTTTATGTGCAACTTGTGTGCAGCAAGGAGTAAACGTGTTCCTAGTTTCAGGTCGTGCATCGTATCACTGAGTCTGACTTTGTACGTTAACGCTTCTATTTTACATAACGTATGTCTTGTTTAAGAAGCATGTATAAAATAACTCTGCTGAGAGAGTAATTCCTTAGGCATGGACTGGCAGAAGTTAAAACCTTTAGTATCAGATGATCTTTATTGTTTGAAAAGCATAGGTTATCTCATGCTGTGAGATACCCAGGGGCTGTGTGTAATACACCCAAAGTCAGTCTCTTGCATTTGGAACGTCTTCTCCCCACAAAAAACAGTCCAAAGGTCATAATGCAATTTCAATTACATACGTGCCTATATACATACATACAGGAAAAAAATAAGAGACCCGAATCATAGCAGAGGAATTCCGCAGGGAGTCTGCATCAGTTAGTTGTTAAATGGTCCACTCTCTGTTGTGTAAATGGTTATCTGTTTCATGCAATATCTGTAGGTGGTCCTTGTTCGCTAAAGGAATACTTAATTAGCCCTCTGTCGACCACCTTCTCCTCTTCCTGTTCTACCCCCCCCCCCATTATGCCATCATATTCTCACAGTTGCAAAGCTAAGGAAATAATCATGATTAACGTCCAACAATGAGGTCTCTGTGCAATTAGCCAGTTGATGTTCCCTCACACTGGCATGTGTGTGGGTCTTAATGCAAGTACAGTATGCCACCAATAGAACTCACAACCTCAGTAAAAATCCGTAGTGTTACGTATCTGCGTTGTCGACCCTTCGTAGTGATTTTTTGGCCTCTTGAGAGTCTACCGGCAGATACATCAAAGAAACTTTCACCATCCAGATGTCCTATGTTAATTAAGCTTTGGTGGTCGGTGTTTATACACATCTCCAAATATTAATATATTGCTCAAAGGAAGGGAGTGTTATTAGCTACATTCCCTGTGGGAAATTGTTCTTGTGGGAAAGTATTTTCAGATTTTATATCTCATCTTGTGTTCTTAAACTTAGATTCAGCATCACTTAAGTTACTCATATCATATCTTTCCGACATTGTAGAGCAAATATGAAAACAAAGTGAAGGTACAAAGACTCCTGTGTTGATTGAGGCTAGACTTCTACTAAAACTTCTTTTTCCCTGCACACCTCTTCTTGCTCCAAAAGATTTGGAGAAGAGATGATGCTCAGGCTTAAAACTGAACTGAAGCAACGTAGCTTAGGGGTTACATATACCGCGGAGAACTTGTGCTCCAGTCCTTCCTGGATCTCATATTTACCGAACCTCTTGGAGCTTCAGTGTCCTTGTCCTCCAAAATGAGAATAATATCTACATCAGGTTTGTTTTAAGGAATAAGGAAGTTGGATGGTATAAGTATGTGAAATGGTCAATAAAAGAAAGCTGTTGGGATGTGTCATTGACAACAAGGACATTTAATTCTTCCAAACTCACCTCTCAAGAATTAGAAAGGCCTTGGACCCATCATGTGAGATATTCAGGAAATTGTTTCCATATAACAATGTTTCTACACAGCCATGGCAATTTTCGTCTCGTTTTCTTTATTTCAAATGTCCCTTTCCTTGTGTTATTAAAACAATACCTATTCACTCTGGCAATGGTGGCATATTCAGAACAGTTAACAATGGCCACGTTAACAATGGCCAAACATTTTTGTGTCTATTCCTCCTGTTTTTGAGGCATATATTTTATTTATTTTTTTCTTTGTTTACAGCCGCACACATAGCATATGGAAGTTCCCAGACTAGGGGACCAATCAGAGCCACAGCTGAGGCCTTCGATGCAGCTGCAGCCTACGCCACAGCCACGGCAACACCACAACTTGTGACAACATGGGATCTTTAACCCACTGCGTGAGGCCAGGGATGGAACCTTTGTCCTCATGGCACTATGTCAGGTTCATAACTTGCTGAGCCACAATGGGAAGTCCCTAGGCATGTATTTCAATAGCATGATTTGTTTGGTGTTTCATTGGATGGATACACCATAGTTTATAGAACCAATCATGTTGCTATTCTGTCTGATAATTTCTTATGATTGTCTAACAACATCTGGGTAAGCGCCCTTGCCTTGAGCAGGTAGCTTTGAGCATATCTGTAATAATTTCTTTAAAATCAGGTTCAAGAAGTCCAATACCTGGATCTATCTAGTATTTTTAGGGTTTTTAATACATGTTGCTATATGCCCCCAGAAGCATTGCCATAGCTGTGACATTACCACATCTGACAGCTCCTGTTTACCATCAGATTTCCCAGCATTGCATATTATTTAAAATTTTCTTAATTTCTTTGCCCATGTACAAAATTCTCAAGCGCCACAGGATTTGGAAAGGCTCAGACTATATTAAGAACTCCATGTTGAGAAGGCTGACAAACAGGCAGTCAACTGTCAGGTAAGATTCCAGGGAAGATTCAAGAAGTTTTTGCAGTGCTTCTTTGCTCTCGGGCTTGAGTATAGGCAATGAATTACTGACTCTTTGCTGGTCCCAGGAATAAAAAACTTGGAAGCAAGAAAACAATGCTTACACTTATTCCTTTTGTCTGTGTGTCTGTGTGTCTGTGTGTCTTTTTAGGGCTGCACCTGCAGCATATTGAAGTTTCCAGGCTAGGGGTCAAATCAGAGCTGCAGCTGCCAGCCACAGCCACGGCCACAGCAACGTGGCATCCTGTGACCCACACTGCAGCTCACTGCCATGCCAGATCCTTAACCCACTGAGTGAGGCCAGGGATCGAACCAGAGTCCTCATGGATAACTAGTCGGGTTCGTTACCACTGGGTCACAATGGAAATTGCAACACTTGTTCCTCCTAAAAAGACCCAGGGCTTTGGCCACAAGGTCAGGGGTGTGTGTGTGTGTGTGTTGCTATGTTTGGCAATGGGGGGAGGTAGAGGGAGTGGGAAGGAGTGGCTGAGAGGAGGACAGCGCCGTGATGGAGGAGGAGGATGGAGGTGCCACATCTCACTGGTCGCCACGGGGGCTTAAATGGTGAGGTCTGATTATCCTCTTCCTCATACTCTTGCTAAACAAGTTTTTTTTTTTTAATATATTTTTTTTAATTTTTCCACTGTATAGCAAGGGGGTCAGGTTATCCTAAACCAGTTTTTATTGTTCTGCTGGCCTTCCTCCAACTTTCTCCCCCGCTCCTTTCATGAGGGCTCTCTCAATATAAAACCCAAATATGTTCAAAAATATGCTTATTGTGGATGAAATACAAAGAACATTGGATATGTAGGAAACATCACTGCGTCATCCTGGTACCACTAAGTTTCCTGATCGGCAGGATGGGATTGAAAATACCTGCCCTAAAATTTCGCTGGTCGCTTTTGGTTTCAAAAGAAACAATAGGTAAGAAGAACTTTATGATATCAAGAAAATGAAAGATTTTTTTTTCCAGTTTCTTCTTCTTTTTCTTTTTTAATGGCCACACTCACAGCATATGGAGGTTCCCAGGCCAAGGATGGAATCCCAGCCACTGCTCCAGATCCCTTAACCCACTGCACCAGGCCAGGGATCAGACATGTGCTTCTGACTGACCTGAGTCCCTGCAGTTAGATTCTCAACCCACTGTGCCCACAGGGAACTCTGGAAACAACTTTTTTTTTTTTTTTTTTTAAGCCAGTACAGATAAAGAAAGTGCAGCTTGGCCAAGAGTGAAAGAAACTTTGTTGTAAATTAGTAGCTGTGTCAAAATTATACCTTAGAGCATAAAAAGAAGCGAGGATAAATATGCAAATATGGAAAACAATTTAAGGAACCCACTCTATTTATTAGCTCTGGCTCGGGATGAAATATTTAAACTAGGGGATGACTCAAGGCACTTTCTCTTTTTTAATGTCAATATGTCTTTTATTTGAAAAGAAAAAGAATCAAGTTTTGTTTGTTTTTCTTTTTGGCCAAGCGCAAGGCATATGGAAATTCCAGGGCCAGGGATCCAACCTGCGCCACAGCAGTGATGACACTGGGTCCCTAACCCACTGCACCACCAGGGAACTACAAAAATCAAATTCAGGATCACAGCACTATAAATAAATAGTTAAAAAAAAAATCTGAAGGAAGCAGCTTTAGATGATAGCAGTGTTTCCTCACTTGGGCTGATTATCCCCCCAGGGGTCATTAGCAATGTCTGGAGACACATTTGTTTGTTACACTTGGGAGCAGTCTATTGATATGTGGGGAAGGAGCTCGGCGTGAACCCTTCCCCAAAGAATTAACTCTCCCAAAATGTCAATAGTGCTGAATTGAGAAAAAAAAATGTGCATGACATTATAGTATAGAATATTTGATTGGTCATGTAGCTCTATCACTAGCACTTTATGGCGATGAAAGTTGCACTGCTGTTTTATCTTATATAATAGTGCCTACTGGAACAGAATTATGGGAGGGGGGAAACGTGTCTATATTCCAATTGAGGCATCTGGTGCATGATTCTGTGACCCCAAATCTGATAAAAGAGCTAGAAATCTGCCTGGTTAAGGTTTATTTGCCTTTTTGTTTTCTGACCCATTTGCCTTTTTTTCTATTTTCACATCCGAAGCAATAGACAAAGGAGGTTCAGTTTCTGGGAAGGTTGGGTGAAGAAAGATAGATTCCTGAAGCACTACAGAGCAATATTAGGTAATACTGTGTGTCTTTTCACAATGCATCTCTAGTTAGAGAAAGTCAGGATGGTTAAGTTTAAGTACCACGAATTTTCAAATAATCACATTTATGTATGTTGAAGTATTTTTGGTTTAAATAATAAACAGCTAGTGAAGCCAATTTGTATAGAATACTGGAATGAGAGAATTAGGAAACATTTTTCTCGTATCAGCTAGAAGGTGAGTTACATAAATTCATCTGGGTCTCAGTTTCCACATTTACAAAAATAGAGATAGCCTCAATGGTTAGCAGATTTCTTTCCATTTGTAAAATTCTGTGACCCTAAATTAGCAGTACATTGGTGGGTATTAAAGGAGCCAAGTTGTACTTTCTGACAAGAAAAAGCAATCCCCTCTATAGACTTTAGCTCTGCTAGAGCTTACAATCTTTCCGACACCCTAAGCCTATCTCCCTGGAAATCTCTCCCAGTGATAACTAACTTCAGAAATATCATTACTGCTGTACTGCTTTAGGGTCAAAGGACATAGTCATGATGAGATGATGATAAAAAAAGTTAATGATGTCATGGTTCAGTGGCAAAAACTGACTAGAAGAGGTTAAGACTTAAAAGATGGTTTACTTCTTATCCAAGCATCTGTGGCCACGGGCCTTTAGGGAGATCCCAAAGCAGGTTGCTTCCGGCTAACAAACCACTTGAATTAACTCGAAGCGTGAATTAGAAATAATCAGATACAGCCGCTAATTTGCTAAGCCCAGAATGCAAAAGCGAGCTTTAAAGAATAAACTGTTTGCTTCTATTAAAATTCATAAAACACACTTTTTATGGGATTTACCATCCAACCAGCAGATGTCAGTGCAGCCTAATTAACTGAGTGACATTTTTTTTTTCAGATTAACTACCTGCCAGTATCCCAAGTGAAAACAGCCTTAAAATAGCTGTTAAAAAGCTACTGTCAATGTATTTGATTAAGAATATCTTCTTAAGTGGCACTATAGAAAAATATAATCCTTCAAAAGTTATCAAGCTAAAATGGGCTCTTGCCTAGGTAAATCATATTACATAAGTTATAACACGTTGTTATTATCGTCTTAATTTATGTGACAATAGCATTTCTCAGTGACATGGAAAAGACATGACCTTAATTAAGTACAAAGTGCTAATCTGGGGTAAAGTGTAAGAATAGCAGTATTTTAAAAATTCACACATCACAGGCACTAGAGCCAAAGGAAACTCATTTGTCTCTGGGTGACATATTTACAGCCCTTGAAGAAACAGATTAATTCCTAATGAATCCCAAAATATCTACAGTGTGATACCATCTGTTTTCTAGAAAGTAGCCTTTTTTTTTTTTTTTTTTCCCCCTGCATTCGCAGCATATAGAAGTTCCTGGACCAGGGATCGAATTCGAGCCACAGCTTGCACCACTGCAACAACACCAGATGTTTTAACCCACTGCACCAGGGGGTTATCGAACCTGAGCCTCTACAGTGATCCAAGCCACTTCAGTCAGATTCTTAACCCACTGTGCCACAGTGGGAATTCCAGTTGACTTACTGTTAAAGAAATTGCATTAAATATTTAAATTTTTTAAGCCTTTTTGAGCTTCTCAAGCCAAAAGACACAAAAACCAAAAAGATTTACCACTCCAAAATCTCTCCCACTTTCTGTTGCTTAAAGGAAATCTAGTATATAATTCCTAGGAAGAGAAGTAGCGTTAATATCGGCTTTATTACTCACCACTCCTTTGGAGAGGGAAATTCTATAATTTGGCCAGCAGGTGGCAGGCATTCTTCTATGAAAACCTGAAAACTCTTGGTATCCAAAGGCTTTCTTAATTAATATTTGCGTAATATTTTCATCCGTAGTGATTATGAACATTGTTTCTCTACGTAAATGCTTAAGGGCAGGAAGATGTTTAAAATAATCAATCTTTTTCCTCATTTTTTTCTCGGCCATAATCAAATATGGTAATTAAACCTATATATCAAGGTAAAAGAAATCTCTTATTCCAGATGTTTAACCTGTCAAAGATTTTTAAGAAAGAGAGTAGCAACCTCCCAAACATTACTTGTTTGGTTTTGGGAAACTCAGTCCTTTAATGGCATTCTCTTTATTCTCAATGTCACCTCTTGCAAGAAGCCTTCCTCTGGGATCTCATATACCCTAAAATGGTATATGTCCCACATAAAGCAACTTTCTCATTGTCTTGCAACTGCTTATGTATAAGTCTCTCTTCTCTTTTGATCCCTCCCCAAACTAAATTCCAGATGTTTAATTTGGAATTAAACTACATCCCCAGGTAGTAACAGAGCATCTTGTGCTCAATAATGCTTATTGATGGTAAGCAAATACGTGAATGAATGCTTGAATCGGTTTTGCCATTTCCAAGCAGGTGCTGTTTCAATGACCAGGTGAAAAATGAAAGGATCAATTGATTAGTGGGATCAACTGAAAAACACATAGAGAAACATGGTATTTTTGCTGGAGGAATATTTGGGACAATTGTGTCTTATTGAAATAAGGGCAGCAGCATATAGAAATAAAAATCAGGGATAATGGAGTAGGTACAGCCTTTTGTAATGGACTAGCAGGAAGTCTTAACCTTTCTGTCCCAAAGATTCTTTGACATCTGGGGAAGCCTATGGATCTTGTCTTAGAGAAGCTTTTTTTTTTTTTTGTCTTTTTAGGGCTGCACCCATGGTATATAGAAGTGACCAGGCTAGGGGTCGAATCAGATCTGAACAGCCACAGCCACAGCAACACAGGATCCTTAACCCACTGAGCAAGGCCAGGGATGTAACCCGCATCCCATGGATACTAGTCATGTTTGTTATTGCTGAGCCATGACAGGACCTCCCAGAAAAGCTTTTTTAAAAAACGTAAAATAAAATGCATAAGATTACAAATAAAACTAAATACCTTAAACTAATATGTTCAAACAATTTATTATTAAGATTTAGCAGTAGGTTTGATAACTACTATAATTTCATAAAAGCGATGAGTATAAATGATATTTTGAGAACTGTGACAACTGTAATATGATATGAAAATATATTTTTGACAGTCACAGGTACTGCTAATCTTTTGTGGGTTTTGCCTACATTCATAGGTGTTGAAAATGCTAAATTTCGGGCCAGTAAAATTAAAGCTGTACTTTTTTCTCCTTTCTAAATACATAGGCCCCTTAAATTCTATTCATGAACCACTTGAAGGGTCTATGAACCCAAGGTTAAGACCTGCCAGATGACGGGGAAGTGAGGCTGGTGGAAATTAAGGAATTGGGAAGGAAGAGGGAGCAAAGGAAGGTTCTTGACAGGTGGTCTTTTCTCTCTCTTCCTTCCGAAAGCTCAGAGTGTTCACTTCCTCGCCTCTCATTCATTCCTTACCACTTATGGTGGTAGGTCTGTACCCCTGTCACTCCAGGAAACCATCCTTCCCCCGGTCGAGCCTGGTGACCAGGCAGGACATTGTCCAATGAGGGGACCTCTGTCCTTACCTTATTTGATTCCTCTTTGGCTTTTGTGCTATGACTCCTCTCTTTTAAAACGTCTTTCTGGAGTTCCCGTCGTGGCTCAGGGGTTAACAAATCCGACTAGGAACCATGAGGTTGTGGGTTCGATCCCTGGCCTTGCTCAATGGGTTAAGGATCAGGCGTTGCCGTGAGCTGTGGTGTAGGTCGCAGACGAGGCTCGGATCCCGCGTTGCTGTGGCTGTGGCTGTGGCCAATGGCTACAGCTCTGATTTGACCCCTAGCCTGGGAACCTCCATGGGCTGCGGGAGCAGCCCAAGAAATGGCAAAAAGAAAAAAAAAAAAGAAAAAAAAAACTTCTTTCCTCCCTTGGCCTCTTTCTCTTTGGCTTCTTTTGAGCCTCCCTTCCTATTTCCTCTTCTGCCTGCGGATGGGTCCCTGGAGTTCTACTTCCCCGACACTTCTCTCCTCACCCTGTGTACTTTCTCTGGTTAATCTCATCAATCTCATCTATTATCTCTAGCCCAGCTAGGTCCCTATATTTAACCATCTACACCACAACTCTTCATAAACATACCAGGAATCCCTCAAATTCAATATATCCCAAATTAAATCTAACCTCTTCCCCCTCTGCTGCTTCTCTTGTATTCCCCATCTGAATGACACCACAATCCAAAGTTTCCCACATCAAAATTCTGGAAGCTCTTTTTGATTTCTTCGTCTTCCCTTTTGCCCCCAAACACAAAAATAACTGCCAAAGCTCTGGGAGTCATCAGGCTGGAGGCCATCCCAGGAATGGAATTGTTCATAAAACTCTGCCTTGTTCTTCCCAGCAGCAGTGCTTTCCTACTCTTCTCAAACCAAAGGGACTGTACCGGGAAGGGTATCTCCCACCACCCCTCAACCCATGATAGACTTTTAGAAAATAAAACGTTAAGACTAGCCGCTAACAGGCATGCTCATGGTCTTACTATGGAACACTAAAGAGCCAGCCAGGAAAGAGTAGAGCATCGTTGACGTTATAAAGAGAGGATTTAAAACACCGAGGTTATATGTCATCTTTAAGGAAGAGTTTTTTTTAAAAGGAGAGATTCTTTTTCTATTATTAGTCCTGAAACTTTTTCTCTTCGGTTCAAAAATCATTCCTTAAAGAAGTCTGCAGGTGAAAATATAAGGTCACATATATTTTAAAGTCAAATCAGTGAGCTCTCTCTCCACTAGAGGTCTCTTATTTGAAAAGGTTTTTGACTATAATCAAAAGTTCTTAGGGGAGTTCCCGTCATGGCATAACGGAAATGAATCCGACTAGGAACCATGAGGTTGCGGGTTCGATCCCCGGCCTCAGTGGGTTAAGGATCTGGCGTTGCTGTGATCTGTCGTCTAGTTCTCAGACATGGCTCTGATCTGATGCTGCTGTGGCTCTGGTGTAGGCTGGTGGCTGTAACTCCAATTGGAGCCCTAGCCTGGGAACCTCCATATGCCGCAATGTAGCTCTGAAAAGCGGGGGGGAAAAAAGTTCTTAGAATGGGAGAAACCAGATATTTCTTTGTGTTGGCACTCCACTCACCAAATCATTCAAAACCTTCAGCTGGAGAGGGATGTCTTTTGGTTTTGTTTGTGTCCCTGAAAGAAGTGGTAGAAGAGGAGTCAGTATAAAGCTATGTCAGTGTGGTTCCAAGAGGGGAGAAAAAAAAAATTTGACCATTCGTTTCAGGCGAGGCAACTACCAGGTTTAGAGGAGATTAAGCTGTTACCCTCTAAGGAATATCCAGTCAAAGATGTGGGAGTGGGGATTGTCAGGCAACACCAGCTGTGTTTGAATTTTCAATGTAAATGGTGAAGAATGGACTCAATTATGCTAATAGACTGAAAATCTAGACATACATCCTCTGATATGCAATTAGAGATATTTCATAGATCACGAGCATTATATGTGTACAAAAGTTAACATTAGGCTGCGGCAGCGGCAGAGTAACCATTAAATACCAAGGCTCTATTGGGGAAATGCACGGCAAACGGACTGTACCTGGCTGTCATCTTACGGCCCCAGCAGAGCAAAATGTAATCATGTCACATTAATTCTGTTACACAGTGTGGTATTTTTTTTTATACTAACCATTTCTTAGGGAAAGCAGGTCCTCTGGGATGTGCCTCTCGCCAGCCCGTCACAGGCTCTGCGTGTCACACGCAGCCAGTGTGGACTGAGAAGAATTGCTTTGTAGATATATCTTCAGTAAAGAAACAAAATTTCGTTTCACATTAAAAAAAAATAATAATAACTGCCAAATTTCCAGGGTATTTATAAGATCGCTCAAGCTTGCCCCTTTTTGCCAGTCCTACTATTATTGTCTTAGATATACATACATATATACATATATACAGCACTTACCATTCTGTATCACAATTGCGTTTTTACCTCTCTGACACCTCCATTGGACCAAACGCCCTGAGGGCAGGAACTGCGACTCCTTATTCATTTCTCTAGGCACAGCCCCAAACCCAGTACCTGGATCACCTGTGTAATTAATCAGCCAATCAGTCAGCTAATAGTTAATGTTTTCTGAAAGCTGATTTGGGTCAGGCACTTTTCCAGAAATTAAGCACACCATGGCGGAAAAAAAACCAAAGAAAGCTCCTCCTATTGTAGAACTGACATTTTAGCATGCAGCCAATAAATCAGTGAATGTAAATAAATACACCAACAACAAGTAAATAAATAGTATCATCTAGGTAATGATAAAGAAAATAAAATGGAATAATTTGGTGGAAATTAGCTTTAGGGGCCTTCTTTGGCTGGAGGTTCAGGGAAAGCTGGAGGGGGCATTTGAGATGTGGCTTGAAGGGTCAGATGCAACCATCATGTAAGATCTATAAGAAGAGAGCTTTGGGAGTTCCCACTGGGACTCAGTGGTAATGAACCCAACCCAGGGATGCGGGTTCCATCCCTGGCCTCACTCAGTGGGTTAAGGACCTGGCGTTGCCGTGAGCTGAGGTGTAGGTCCCAGAGGCAGCTCAGATCCCACATTGCGGTGGCTGAGGCGTAGCCTGGCTGCTATAACTCCTATTGGACCCCTAGACTGGGAACTTCCATATGCCGTGGGTGCGGGGTGCGGCCCTAAAAAAAAGGAAGAAAAGGAAAGGAAAAAAAAAAAAAGAAGAAGAAGAGAGTATTAAGCAGGATACATCAAAAGCAAAGACTCTGAGGTGGGAATTAACTTGGGCAAGTTCGAGAAACAATAAGAATGCCAGAGAGACGGCAGGGTGATGACTGAGGGGAGAGTAAAAGGAAATAATTTCAGGGCTTGAACTGATTTCTAAGTGCAAAGGAAGTCATTGCAATGTTTTATAGCAGGGCTGGATCTGATACGACTTATGTCCTTAATAATATCTTTCCGGAGGCCGTGTGGGGTGTAGATTTTAGAAGGGCAGTGGTGGAGCTGGGGCCCTTGAGAAGAGACTGCTCTCAGGAACAGACCAAGGGGTGTCAATCAGGGGTGATTTGTATCCCCTGACTCTCAGAGGACATTTGGTGATGTCTGGAGAGATTTTGGTTTTCACAACTGAGAAATAGGAGTCCTATGGAGAGAGTGCTGAAAAAAATCACCTAAGGTTCATTAAACATGCATATATTTGGAGTTCCGGTTGTCACTCAGCAGGTTATGAACCTGACTAGTATCCACGAGGATGCAGGTTTGATCCCTGGCCTCTGGGAACTTCCATATGTCACAGGTGTGACCCTAAAAAGACCAAAAAAAAAAAAAAAAAGCCTCTCCTGGAGGTTTTCTTACATCCAATTGTTCTGTTTATCCAAATGGGCTTCAGGAGACCCTCCAGAGGGGACAGCAGGGGACAGGGCATAATTTGCCCTCAGCCTCCAACTGTCTCTCATGGGACAGTCTCGGGTTCTGAAAAAGGATTAAAATGACTTATACCAAGGAAACATCCCACTTTCCCCCGTGCCCCCACTTGTGGTTGAAATGGAGACATGAGGGTTGAGAAAGAGGTTCTCTAAAACCTCAGGAGGTTCTCTGAAGAGAAGGGAGATTTGACTCTGTCATTTGACCCCTCCTGCACACTCAGCTCTTTACACATCCCAGGCAGTGGTTCCTTACAGGAGCTCAGTTACAGCTTAAATGCAAACTATGCCAGGTCTTTCCAGGCAGAACCATCAAAGCAAAATGCCCCATTGAGTTTCTCTCAATTTAAACAGCTGTCAGCCATGCTCTTTAGTTCCTTCCCTCCAACAATTAAAATATTTTAGGGCCTCTCTTTTTTTTTTTTTTTAAGTGGGTGGAGAGGGGTCGAGGACAGAACGACTCAATGCCAGACCTGATGAATTTGCATATAGCATTATTGATATAAATGAATATCCCATGGAAAGTCAAGTTTATCCTGTATCCCTCTATTTCGGTTTTATTTACCTACCACTTGTCATTAACCATGCTGGTGTTGCCCTATTCTCAAAAAGCTGTTTTTAAAAAATAACTTTTTGGGAGTTCCCATCATGGCTCAGTGGTTAACGAATCCGACTAGGAACCATGAGGTTGCGGGTTCGATCCCTGGCCTTGCTCAGTGGGTTAAGGATCTGGAGTTGCCACGAGCTGTGGTGTAGGTCGCAGATGCGGCTCAGATCCCGCGCTGCTGTGGCTCTGGTGTAGGCCGGCAGCTACAGCTCCAATTACACCCCTAGCCTGGGAACCTCCGTGTGCTGCAGGTGCAGCCCTAGAAAAGACAAAAACAAAACAACTTTTTGAATACCTTTGTTTAAGAACGATCAGTTAAAATGCAGCATTTATTTATAGAGCTATCTGTTTCATTAATTTTTTTCTCTGAGCCAGTTTCAAGCAAGAGTATCAGTCATGATGAAACTCATTGGTTAGGACTGGGCACCCCACTTGACTCTGGGCGAGTTATCTCTCTTATATATGCACTGGGTTAAGCCTTTGTGCCTTTGGTCCTTCCGCTCTAGGAAAGAGTTGCAGCAATCATTTAGCAGTCCACGAACACTGCTGAAGTGCCTACTGCCTAGCACAGGGTTAGGTGCTCAAGATACAAAGAAGGCCAAGAAATGATCATTGTTCTCAGGGAATGGAAAGAGAGAGGTCTATCAAGCGGGAAAAAGAAAAAAATAGCTTTATCTGAAGGGTGGTGTGGAGTAAAAGGAAGAAACATACCACGCACAGAACATTCTGGCCTTTCTATCCTAAGACAATGCCACTGACCATGTCTCACTCCAACCCCCCATGACCAACAGAGCTCTGCAGAGACTATCAGCGGATACCATCTGCCACCAGAAAACCAAGGCTTGGGACTCGGATAGACTCGGTTCAAATTACATATCCATCACTTGGAGGGATGTGAACTCGGCAAGTTTTTTTTATCCTCACTGATCCCAAATTTCTTTATCCTCAAAACATGTCCTATTGCACGAGAGGCAAGATTGTAAAGTGCATAAGGGATAAAGCGTTGCAGCTAGGCTGCCAGGATTCAGCCAGGTGACCTTGGGCAAGTTATTCAATCTCTCAGATTTACAAGAATAAGATGATTCTAATCTTTTGCAAACCCTTTCTGTCCTTCATTTGTAAAGTGGGGACAATAACGTTACCTATCTCATCATTCTGGCAGTGGATTAAATGATTAAAGTGTATAGAACAGTGCCTGGTACATTGTAACTGGTCAATAAATATTAACTATCATTATTATTATTATTAATATTATATCTGCCTCATAGAGCAGTTGAAAATTAAATGAAATAATATGTGCACAGTAGCTAGCACAGTTCTGAACACCTAGCAATCACTAAGTGCAACAAATTGAAATGAAATGAACTAAAGGCAGCATTCTCACTTTTCTTTCATCAAATCTCTAACCCTGACCTCAACAGAGGGAGCTTTTAAAAAGTTAAATCAGGAGTTCCCGTCATCGTGGCACACCGGAAACGAATCTGACTAGTATCCATGAGGATGCAGCTTCGATCCCTGGCCTCGCTCAGTGGATTAAGGATCTTGTGTTGCCCTGAGCTGTGGTGTAGGTTGCAGACATGGCTCAGACCTGGCATTGCTGTGGCTGTGGTATAGGCTGGTGGCTACAACTCCAATTCTACCCTTAGCCTGGGAACCTCCATATGCTGTGGGTATGGCCCTGGAAAAAAAAAAAAAAAAAGCACAAATCACAGTTGTGCTCACAGTTTTCCAGTGGCTTTTTGGCTCATTCAAAGCCAAAGTCCTCTGGGAAACCTACACATCCCTAAATAATCCTGTCCCACCCACCCTCCCTGACCTCATGGTTTAGCACTGGTGCCTCACAGCCACAACAGGATCCCGGCTGTTCTTTGGCTACACCAAGCTGACTTTAAACTCTGATCCTGGATGTTTCCTCTGCCTGGAAGGCCACTCTGTCCCCAAATACTGGCCCAGGTGGCCTCCTCTCCTTGCTCAGTTTACCTGGCCAGTGAGGCTATCTTTCATCCTACTGGCCCCTTAGTCTGGTTCATTTTCTGCTTAGGACATCTGCCATACCATATATCTCACCTGGCTATTTATCTAGCTCTCTCTTCCTTCACTAGAGGGTAAAGTAACTTTAACTTGTGTATGAAACGTCTAAAACTTGCTGGACATATCCATTCAAATACTTATCAGTGGTTACTTATAAAAACTGACTACAATCTGGACCTTGAAGAAAAGCTTGACAAATTTCACATTGTTCTCATACGAAACATGTTCTCTAAGCACAAGTTAAAAGTAAAAGTCAATAATAAAAGACAAGCCCCCCCAAAAAGTCTCATTTACTTGGAAAGAAGAAATTAAATTGTGCATGAAAATATTTATCACTAGCAATATTTAAAATATTACACACCAAAATATGAAGAGACCAGCAAAAGCAGTTTTTAGAAAAAAGTGTATAGCTTTCAACGGGTGTTTTAGGAACGAATAAATGAGCTGTACCTGCAACCTGAAAACTTAGAACAAAATTTAAGGAAGAATAAAATAAAAAGCAAAATGGTTTAGAAAATAGAAAATATAATAAATAGGATCTACAAAGTCAAAAGTTGGTTCTTTGAAAAGACTGTTAAAATAGATAAACTGTTAGCAAAACTGATAAAGTTAGAGAAGCACAAATAAATAGTGCTAGCAATGAACAAGGAAAATAACTTTGAATCCAGTGAAATTTATAAAACATAATGAAATAGTACTTTGGTTCATTTTATGCCACCAAATCTGAAAACTTAAAAAAAACATATATACAAATCTTTGAAAGTAGTTCAACCCCTATTAAAAATAGTGACAAAGTAACCGAACATCTTCCCACAAAGAAAACACCAGTCTCAGAAGCGCTCCAGGCTTCTTATCGGATGAACATTAAAATGGCCTTAGAGAGATAATCACAACGGAATTTTCAGACATCAGAATGTTACATATACACACACACCCCCACACCCACATACACACACATATTTTTTTGTTTTCTGTCTTTTCTCAGGCCACACTGGTGGTATATGGAAGTTCCCAGGCTAGGGGTCTAATCAGAGCTGTAGCCACCGGCCTACACCACAGCCATAGCAACACGGGATCCGAGCTGCGTCTGAGACATACACCACAGCTCATGGCAACACCAGACCCTTAATCCACTGAGTGAGGCCAGGGATCAAACCTACAACCTCATGTTTCCTAGTCAGATTCACTAACCCCTGAGCCATGATGGGAACTCCTGAGTCGTCTTCTTTTTTTTTTTTTTTTTTTTTTTTTTAAGGTAAACTAAAATAATATAATTTAATTTATGAGCAAGCAGAGACTGTATTTTGTGCTTTTCTATATGCCTCGGAGGACCTAATGCAGGCCTGCAAATACGGTACATACACTATACTTGGGTGAATGGGAAAAAGGGGCATCACTAATGCATCTAGATACTGTAGCCAGTGGCTTGGGGACATATGCTGACTCTACTACTCTCTAGCAAGTGATATAAACTCTCTGAGCGCCAGTTTCTCAGTCATTAACTGTGGATAATAATTATATTCATCTCAAAAATTTCGTGAGCATTAAATGAATTAATACATATAAGTATTCAAAATCCTACCCAACACATCATAAGCCTTCAATTAGCATTAGCTATTATTATTCAGAACAGATATGCTAAGATGGAGACTTGTCTTTTAATACTTTGTATAGAGATATCTTCTAAAGCTATTACTCCAAAGAAATCTGCACAGAATGAATTGTTCAATGAGGTTTTTTTTTTTTTGGTGTTTTGTCTTTTTGCCTTTTCTAGGACTGCTCCTGCAGCATATGGAGGTTCCCAGGCTGGGGGTCGAATCAGCTGCCGGCCTACACCAGGGCCACAGCAACTCAGGATCCTAGCTGCATCTGCAACCTACACCACAGCTCACGGCAACACCTGATCCTTAACCCACTGAGCAAGGCCAGGGATCGAACCGGCAACGTCATGGTTCCTAGTCGGATTCGTTAACCACTGAGCCATGACGGGAACTCCTTCAATGAGGTTCTTAATGCTGTTTGGGTTAAGTGAACGTTAAAGCTCTAGTTCAGCTCCTGAGACAGCAGCTCTTCTCCCTTTTTCTCCCCTGACTACCAAGTCCTTCACCTCATGTCTCTTTCTGACAACTTCTATTCTTGTTGTTGTATTATGAATGATTTTTTGGCATTGCTAATCACACAGCTTTGATCTCAAGACATCTATTATTTGTTGGATCTCTCATTTTCATTTAGAAGAAAACCTTGATTCTGTAATCAGACAAAACTGAATTTGAACTTTGGCTCCACCTCCTCAGGCTTTATTTGCTCATCTGCAAAATGGTCCTTTTAATCTACATTCCGGGGTTGTTGGAGGATTAGGGCAAATATATGCTCTGTAACTATTATAATGCCTGGCACATAGTAGGCGATCAACATATCTTACTGTAGTCCCTTCTCTCCATGAACTGATTTTCTTCATCTTATGTTTTCTGCATTACTTTATTTCTTTAAAAGAGTGAAAGAAAACAAATAGACTTTTATCCATCCTTTTCACAGCATTTCAAATTTTCATTTTCCAAAAGAACTCGAACCAGTTTTAAATCTTCTGGCTTCTTTTAAGGACGGTGCTAGGGCCAACACAGAATACAAAATTCTGTAAAACATCCGTGTGCCCCTTAGAATGAACCTGTAACTTCTACTTTTCATGTAAATTACTATTTGGGAGCATTAGCATCTAATTTCTTACATATATTGAGCAGGGAATATGAAGTTCTCAGGTCACACATCTGAGAAGTTGAGAAAATAATTTGGTTTTTCTGAAGCAACTTAGTTTCTGTCTCAAATATCCCTTTCCTTCTCAATAGCCAACAAAGCAATCTTGTCAATTCTGGGTAAACCAGCCAAGTTGAGTTGTTTTCTCCATTACCTTTTTTCTGATGTAGAATTTGATTTCCAGAGGCTTGTGGTACTGCGGCTTCAGACAGGGATGGTTGAAGGGCATCTGGCCCGCGATTGGCAGCTGTCCTTCGTATTGGTGCCCATGGAGACATACTAGCCTTTGAGTCATGCACAGACCTCCACGTTGGCATCCACAGAGGTGCCCCTGCTCCCTCCTGCACCACAGTGTGTGATCCCTGCTGCTCTGCTTCTCTATGGCATCCTCTTCCTTATGTCTGTGGAACTCCTCACCAATGTCCTGGCTTGTTTTTGGACCCTTTTCTAGGACATTAGACAATTAAGTCCTCTTAAGCATTGCTATGGGGCTTCAGGCAACCCCATGAGAGCATCTCAGGCTCTAATTGCCCTCATCTATTTCCACAACCACCTCTGTTACTGCACCCACTCCATGATAGTAGAGGGAATTCCTGGGGACAATGTCACCTTCAAGAACCCCCCTGATCTTGCTTTTCAAAGTTAGGACCGCAGACCCGGCAGCACTGGGATCATCTGGGAACTTGTTAGAAATGTCCCATCTTGGGCCCCATCCAGAACTACTCCGTCGGAAATTCGTGGTCCCAAAACCTCCAGGTGACTTGCATGCGTCTTAAAATTGCCAAAGCCTTTATCTCTGAGATACAGGACAGAGCTTCCACCTATTCTCAGTACCCTGATCCATCTAAGTGTTCTATGGCTTTTCTCTCCCTAAGAAGCTAATGGTTGCCAGGGAGGTAAGAGAAAGTAGGGCCTGGGAACTCTCCCTAGAGATCTTCACCAGTCTCAATCGAGTTTCCCTCCCATTCCAACACTTCCTTTCCTTACTCCAGATAAAGTTTTAAACTGTTCCGCTCTGGGAAGGGAAACTGCCCAGGAAATACTTGATTTAATCCTTATATCATCTAACTGGGCATTTTTAATTGAAAGGTCAAGAACTTGATATCTTTATTGTTTGGATGGTGCTACAACTCCCTCCCCTCCCTCACCTGGCTTCTTGGGACAATGGAACAATTTAGTCTAGTGGCTGGATAGGGGAGGTTCCGGCAGAGGAAATACTTCGCAATATTTCCCCATGACGCAGGGATTTTATTTGGATTTTAAAAATACATCAATCTCAATTGGATTTGGGTCTACTAGAAATCCAAAGTATCTTTCTGAGGCTGCAGTTCGTGCCATCATATAGACATTCATTTTTTTAGCCTTGGTTTTCTGACAAGAGGCTTTACAATAGAATTTTGGGGTTCAGATAGTAAATATTGGGCAAGCGACCTCATGGAAGGACTTCAGCCTTTTTGGTCTTCCATAATCTGGTTCACTATAACACGTGATGTTTCACATTATATGTTCTTTCCTCCCAAGTCTTTCCTGACTCTTCGAGAGTGACCCCTGCTGTTTCAGAATCCCATGTATTTACTTCTACAATAGCATTTAACACACTGGTCACTATACTCCTTATTAGACTATAAGCTTATCAAGGTCAGGGTCAGTGTCTATTTCACTGGTGCTTCCCCGTTGCCTAGCCCAGTACCTGGCTTATAGGAAAAGCACAAAAACCGCTCAGATGAAAAAAATGAACAAATTCACTATTATTCAAACCTTTCCTCAGCTACCCCCAAAACATGAGAGGAAGAGAATAAGTATAAAAAGTATTATAGAGGTCTTTTAGTTCAATCACTGACTCAAAGTAAGAATCCTATATATAGCATCTCTACAGAGAGTCAAGCTTTTGCTAAAATATTTCCAGAAGAGGGGATAAAATTAGCTTTTTCCATTTATGGGTAGCTCATATTTTTAGAAAGTTCTTCTTAAAATCGAATCACCATCTGCCTCTTTGATTCTATCTGCGTTTCAGAGTTCTATAGATTTGCATTTCTATAGTATACTTCTCCATATGTGTTAAAAAGACTCAAAATTGAAAATATTTAAAAAGTGGTAAGGACAGTTTATTTTGTACAGAAGCCACCAGCAGCTGGAATGTCTGCTTTTTACTCCAATAAAACATACAGACCTTGGAGTTCCTACCATGGCTCAGCAGGTTAAGAACCCAACACAGTGTCCATGAGGATATGGATTCAATCCCTGGCCAGGTTCAGTGGGCTTAGGATCCGGCATTGCTACAAGCTGTGGTGTAGATCACAGACGTGGCTGAGATGTGGTGTTGCCATGGCTGTGGCATAGGCCAGCTGCTGCAGCCCTGATTTGACCCCTAGCCTGGAAACTTCCATATGCCCCACAGGGGGGAAAAAACCTACGCACAAAACAAAACATACAAATCTTTTGAATGAAGAAATGGAGCAGGACAGGAATACTCGTATGTTGGGCTACTACATTCAAGGAGAGAAAATTGCCTTGAGTTTTAGCCTGGTCTTTGCTGTTCGAGAAGCATTGCTTAGGTATTTTAGGATACTCGTCATACAGCATGACATGAGGACTCACGTCTGGCTGTGACATCTCTATGTCCTTTTGCTCTGTTCTCATATGGCCACTGCCTGGTTGTCATCGTCACCACAAATCCTATATGCGAAAGGCCAAAATTACCTGCTTTTCTTAAGCAACATCTTCTACCAATTACTCTGTCATGGACCCCACTGTCCCACAGCCTTATGAAACATGAGGTTGGCTTATTCTTCTCCTCCCCCTGTCCCATCAGCTACCCAGGGTGCTCATTTCTCCTTCGTAGAGGTTCTCACATCTTCTTCTTCCTCTCCAAGGATGCTGACAAATGGCCCTCATGGGCCACATGATTCAATTTCTGCTTCCCTTCCTCACTGGAGCCTCTCTCCCATTTAAATTCAAAAGGCACACCACAGCCACACGAATTTTCCTTAAAACCCCCTGTTATGAGTATGTCGCCTAATGTAAAGCCTGCAATGTATTGATATTCTACTGCATCAGAGGTTAAATTCCTCTGCCTCCACCTCAAAGTCCTTCTTCAAACCCTCCAGTCCTTCAGACTGTCCAGCTTTATTTTAGCTACTGCACCTCCCCATTTACTCACCCCCCCCTTCAAATTCTAGGTCCACTCTTGTGGGCACCCTTTCTTCCCCCAGCTCACCTGCACTCCCACCAGCTCACCTGGCCGCCATGCTCCATTTGCATTTGTAGGATCTGCTCTCTCCTCTGGGCCAATTCTAAGCCCCACCCTAAGTCTATTCCCTCCACAAATTTTTATCCCAATTATTCCAGGCTTTATTCATCTCCTTCCCCCTCTCTCCTCTATTATTTTTATTGTGAATCACAAACAAAAGTAAATAAAACTTAAGTGCACAATTTAACAAATGCTCCTAAAGACAACACCCAGGTCACCACCACTCAATGGGAAATAGAATATTCTGGAACCCTGGGAGCCCTTCCCAATCAATTTTACAGTACTAATAGTCTGTACCCCATAATTTAGCACTTACAGTAATTAAGTACCATCTTGCTTTGCCTTGTGGCTTAAGGGTGTTCATTTTATTCCTCCTACTCAACTGTAGGCTTTTGAAGGGTGGGAATCTACAGATAATTCTTCAGAAACCCCGCAGTGTCCCAAGCAGGGCTAAGCATATACAAGTCTTTAATAGATATTTGCTCATTGATTATAGACTAAGAAAAAGCAATAGTGAGGACAAAGAGTAGGTGTCTTTATGCCCAAGAGTGAACATTGTAACAATCTCCCAAACTCCGGCTAACCTTTAGAACACCGCACCGTTCTATTTTGTCAGGTTCTTGGCCCATCTAATACACTCTTTGGTTTCAGTTTTCTTTTCCTTTCTACAGCGCTCAGCTTTCTTGGAGATTCCTCAAGGGATTTCCAATCTGGCAAAAGAGGAAGGTAGAGAAATGCCTGGTCGATGAATAGAAATCCCTGGCCACGATGCAGAGACACCAGCCACTCTCCCCCCTATTTCAGTCAAAGAGCTGAAAGCACATAGCCTTCTCTCCTCCACGGCACAGCGCTTCCACTCCTGAAAAAACTTTGCATTGTCTCCACGGATCTTTAGGACTAAATGCTTTAGCAAATGTTAGTAATATTTCCTATCTTGGTTTCATCGCTCAGGACTTCTAAGAAAGTCACATCAGGACTTCTTCCACATCAGGAATAGAGAGGAAAAGGTGTATGTAAAATAAGCAAATGAGGAAATCAGAAACATACAGAACACACATTAACAAAAAATAATCTCTGAAGGAGCTTTCTGTGTAAGGAAAACATTTGACTCAAGGAAATGACGCAGTGTAAACATAAAAGCTATGTCAAGTATGCCAATGATGGTAGAAAATGATGGTGAGAAAAATCGGGTGTGTATTACAAGACCACAACAATTCTAGAAGTTGGTGAGACCTATGAACAACGAAGGTGTTGGGTTAAATGAATATTTCTGCATGGGAGAATCTGAGACTTCGCAACAGAAGGAAGGAAATCCACCTTTTTGTCTTATCCTCGAACACTTATGACTGGGGAAAAAGTCATTGTATTGCAGAATTATTTCTGGCTTGAGACCGTGGAGATAAGCAGGAAGGAAATTCACACTTATGGAAATGGTTTTATTTACAAGAGCTTAGTTTATGCCTAGGCCGGTGAAATATCTATATCGGGCAGGATAGAAAGCTACAAAAAAATTGCCCCTGACAATCCACACTCAATCAATAAAGCAACTACACTTAACTGCCAAACTTCAGATACGAAGCGTAGGACAAAAACTACTCTGAAGTCTCAGATTTTCACTTATTCAGTTTACAAATATTTGTTGTTCTGCTCCCATGTGCCAGACCCTCTCGTGGTCCCTTTGGCTATGTCACAGAACAGACGAGATTGGGCGCGTTCAGGGTGGTGTGGCTATAGACCTGTCATTGAACAAAACAGATCAAAATCCTTGCTCACGCTGCATCCACAATCTGGGGAAGACAGGCTGAAGGTGATTCGATTTGTATAGCATGATAGGAATCTGTGACTAAGAATTCACTCTTGCGAATTTCAAAAACAAAAATATACATTGCTTATTTTGTGGTGAAACCACAGAAAGACTGACGGAAGCCTCAAGACGGCAGTTGATTCTAGGCGAGGAAGAGTCGGGGCAACAGGATCAGCGGGGACCCAACAGCTTGAATGACATAGAAGTTCTGAGCTTGGGTGATAGATTGATAGGTGCTTGTTTTCTTTTTTTTTCCCAGGGCTGAACCCGAGGCATATGGAAGTTCCCAGACTAGGGGTTGAATCCGCCCTGCAGCTGCCAGCCTACACCACAGCCACAGCAACGCCAGATCTGAGCTGCATTTGTGACCTACACCACAGCACATAAGAAATTATGTTATTCTTATTTAGACTGTAAAGCAAAATAAGAAGGGCGTTCTATGGCGGCTCAGAGGAAACAAACCCGACTAGGATCCATGAGGACATGGGTTTGATCCTCGGCCTTGCTCAGCGCATTAAGGATCTGGCGTTGCCATGAGCAGTGGTGTAGGTCCCAGACACAGCTCGGGTCTTGCATGGCTGAGGCTGTGGCGTAGGCTGGCAGCTGCAGCTCCGATTCGACCCCTAGCCTGGGAACTTCCATATGCCTCATGTACAGCCCTAAAAACAAAAAAAATTATATATATATATATATATGTATATATAAACTTGTTGTAGTGCCTGATTTATACATGCAATAAATGGTAGCAACTATTATTACTAAGTTAATAACTTGTATACTTTCTGAAACAAGATTGAGTATATACAAATAAACAATCAGATGTCTCCACTAGTTCATAGAATAAAACATTGAGAAGTTTTCGGTACCTATAGATATCAGTGCCTTGGAAGTGTTCTGAATTATCGTCCCAATTTTCACACAGGTGTCTGAGGTGGCAAATGGATTTAATCTCAATTTCCAACTAAGAGCAATGGGCAGTAGCTGCTGAGAATGTCGTGTTAGGAAACCTTCTAAGGGGATTTCTACTTCCAGTTAAAAGAGAGCTAGATGTGGCAGAAGCTAGATGTTGGTTCCTATGGTAACAACAAAGAAAAAGCCCAAGCAAAACAAAAGCCCATACTTTGGGAAAAGAAAGAGGAACGAAAGGAAGCCTTTACGAATGAAAGGATAGAGAGAGATGAGCGCATCTATTTGGGTGGGGGTGGAGGTGCCTGTCGTGTGTTCAAATGGATGGAGGGCTGCCTGTCGTAGATGGAGAAAGAGGATAAAAAAGGAGAAATCATCTAAGCCTTTGCCATAAATGACAGAACTCACTAATGAAACAGAATACCACCTGCAAGAGCCCGATGTACTAAGCACACTGCCAGGCCTGATAATTCGCTGTAACCTCACTCTGAATTTGTGCTGAGAACACAGTAGGTGTCGAGGCAGTGAAAGCATAGTCCTTACCATTCTTGTGGTCATTACATCCCGGAGCTCTGCCCCATTAAGTCCGAAAAGTGAACCAAATACTTCTTAACATGCAGCACAACTGACTGCAGCTCAGCCATCAATAAAACAAAAAAGACAAGAGGGCAGCATGGGCAGGATGAAATCCCAAATCACATGTGAACTTTAAAGGAAGACCCAAAACAAACCCTGGGCACTTCTCAAACTGAAACATGCGAGATTCAAAATTAAAATTTCATTGAACATGAAATGACGGCAGAAGCAGCACCCACCATTGCATAAGGTCACATCCTTGGCACAAATACAAATATCTACAAAGCCGCCCAGTGGTTCTGCTGTTCTGCTTGACCCCTGACGGATACAAGCATTGAGCGAGTTTTCATAGGTGTTACTCACCTGGGAAGCTCTGGGCAAGACAGGAAGTTAGAGGCACAAAGGGGAAGGCTATCAGTTTGCACCTGCGCACAACTGGCTGCTATTGCAAATATTGGACTGGTAGCTGCAGCAGAGGCCGGAATCAGAGGCGAGGCTGAAAGGATTTAAAGCAGCACACAAGAAGTGTCTGACACAGTGTTCTATAATAAAAAAAAATCATGGGGAGTTCCCACTGTGGCTCAGTGGGTTAAGAACATGACATAGCGTCCCTGAAGATGCGAGTTTGACCCCTGGCCTCACTCAGTGGGTTAAGGATCCGGCATTGCCACAAGCGGTGTCACAGGTCACAGATGCAGCTCGGATCTGATGTGGCTGTGGCGTAGGCCAGCAGTTGCAGTTCCAATTCGACCATTCGCCTGGGAAATTCCATACGCCAAGGGTGCGGCCCTAAAAACCAAAAAAAAAAAGGAACAAAAAAAGTATTGGATGCTAGGGGACTACTCAATTCAATTGAGGGGGTGCATATCAAGGGAAGGATTCAGGGGTCTTTAACCTTAGAGAACAGTACCCTCAAATAAAAGTCATCACCCTGTCACAGTACTTGTAACATTCTGTTTTTATCATTAAAGCCTTGTTCCTTATCTTAGTCTTGGATTCTTTCAGGTTTCAATTGAATATCCATATCTGACAAGGAAACGGATGCTTCTGCTGCTATAAAAAGTGCAACGTGTCAACGTGAAGCTGGAAAGAGTTCAAATGCTCCTTGTTGCAGTGTGAAACACCAAATCTATAAAGTCAATCTATAAAATCAAGGGCATGAAACCTGTTGGAGTCTTTACAAATAGGATGCCTTTTTCGTGCTCTGGACAGGTTCCCAGCACTTCTTCCCGAAATGCAGGTTTTAGCACTGTATTTCTTTCTAACTCTCACCTCTCCTTTCCTTTCTTAACTTCTCTTTAGCAACAAGAGGCGATTTTTTTGGAGCTGTAACCAAATTGTAACCAAAAAAAGTAGACTGGGCTTAGTACATATTTATAGTTATGTGTGCAATGTTTGCAGCATTCTTGCTTATGATTTTGCTGGAACATAAACATTTATTTATTTATTTATTTATTTATTCATTTTTGCTTTTTTTTTTTTTAGGGCCACACTCACAGCATATGGAGGTTCCCACGCTAGGGGTCGAATGGAAGCTACAGCTGCCGGCCTATACCACAGCTCATGGCAAAGCCGGATCCTTAACCCACTGAGCAAGGCCAGGGATCAAACCTGCATCCTCATGGTTCCTAGTTGGATTCGTTTCCACTGCGCCATGACAGGAGCTCCTGAATGTAAACATTTATAACATAAACCAGTGCCTATTGTAAACAGCCATTTGTATACTATTAAAAAGAAACCATGAAGTCAGGGCTTTCAGTAACTAGCTTTGTGTCTTTAGGCAAACAGTGTAAACTCCGGGCTTCACTTTTTATATAAACACACACACCAAAATATGTATATATATACATATGGAATATATAAATATTAAAATATAAAATAAAATACATAACATATATTTACATAATTATAAATAAATTTATAATTAGAAAATATATACAAAATATATATATACAATAAGATGTTTTGGTTAAATAAATTTTCTTCTATTTCAAAAATTCTATTATTTAGACTTTCATTTTGCAGTGCAATTTCCAGTTAACAGAGAAACTCTCCCAAAAATCAGGAAAAGTAACATTATTTCAATTATTATTGTTACTGAGTTTCGAATCTAATATGTGCTAATAGTTTGATTTGATTGCACCTTATTAATGGAATTGTTTATTCTCTTAACAGAGGAAAAGTAGAATACAAAATGTTTTTTATACTGGACATGTTGTCTTTAGATTTTTATCACTTAAAAGTGGCAGAAAAAAATTCCCTTGCCTATCGTCTAAAGGAAATTAAACAATTCACTTTTAATAGCAATAAATCATGCTCAGAGAAAAGCTCTACACACCACACCCCTTGAAGGACACCATGAAAGAAAGATCAAAACCCTTTAAAAATCCTTGTAGCCTTGAAAACTCCCATTTTCTTGGGAAGTTCCCCTGATTCCTGAAATTCAAAAAGTCTCAAGAATCGGATCTAATGAAAACTGAAAGAAAAATCCCCTAACAATTGTGTTTGGCGAATCTTTAAAAGAACAAAGTTTAAAATCTTACTGAGTGAGTTGGACCGGACGTGAGGCATTCTAAGACCCTCTTCTTGGACCTGATCGCTATCAGATATAAAAATAAATCCAATCCAGTAGCCAGGAAGGATTGTACTTCTCTGCATAAAAATGAAACCTAATCAGACCCTCTAGCAGTAATGAAACAGAAGAATGAAAAATAAGGAAGGCGCAGAGGAGGAAAAGAAGCCTCTAAATCTTAGAAACAAGAAAAAGAAATTTGCCCAGTGGGCTGCTTGTGACAACCCTGGCCACCAGTGGCACCATCGTTTTATAAAACTTGTATTTCCCCACACTCCATTGAATACTTTATACACACGATACGATATGTGATGGAAGGGCCCTCAGCTGGAGGCCAGGTGCATCCGCTTAAGCAGTTCAGTTGGGCAAATCTATTTTCATAAAGATGCTAAGGATCCTCCTGAAAAGCAGGTAACCACTAAGAAAAAGAAAGAACCAGCTATCACTTGCCTATCCCAGGATCAAAGCTTTAGTCATCAGAAAAGAGGAGCAAGGAGACTTTACTCACTCCTCAAGTGACTTGTGCGACACTTAAATTTACGCCTTTGCTCATGGGCCCTGAGTCAGGGAGAGAGAGCCAGGTGAGACTCTGCCCTGAAAGGGCATTTCCGCTAAAACTGTAAAGCATCGGTGCTCCTGTAATGCAGTGTAACACAGATGAGGGAGAGAGACACGTCCCCTCTTCGTCACAGTCCTGCAAAGAGTTTTAGCACCCTGAGGGACAAGTGTGGAGCCTGTGACTCTCTAGAGCCCTTCTCGTGGGAGGTCGTGGATATGGAAGCAGCAGCCATGGGATCTGCTGGATGTCCCAGGATAACTGAAGATACATTTGCTAGCACGTCTAGAAATTCACTGTTACTTCCAGAAAGTTCGTAGGCAAAAGGATGGGTGTATTCGTTAGGAGAGGCTATGTGGTCATAACAAACAGGTCACTGCTGTTTACAAACCCATGATCAGAAGAAGGCCTCTAGCCCTGACTAACAGCAAATGGGCAATCTGGAGGAGCAGATGGTGTGTCTGCCACCATAAAGGGTGGATGCTGTAAGAAGCAGGTTGGTGAGGGCAAAAGCTAGGAAAATATTCTCTTAATTTGACCTTGTGAGAGAGGCCGGCACCTGGCACCTAGGACTTCTTGCTGCAGTGGCTGCAATGCTTGCATCTGGACAAATATCTTGAGCGACAAAATACAAAGAAACTATGAGGGACTAAAAATAACCACATGCATGGGCAGTTGGGGCAAATCAGGGACAGTAAAATACAAAGAAAAAAAAAAACAAAACAAAAACCAACTGCTCCTTCTCCAGAGCACAAGCAGGGCATCTGGAGCAAAAGCAGGTTACTAGACATGCCTCCTGCACATAATGCCACCATATGCCACCCCTGTGGCCTGACCCCTGGGCCCACCCGTACCCATGCCTACATAGGGAACCAGCTTGCTCCTCTTACCAGCAAGCAAGCAAGCATGGGAAACTGTTGTTTGGTTTTGCTCTCCTCTGCTACAGCAGTGGTCCCAACAAAACCTTGCCTGAATTTTCCTGCCTGGACTATTACAAATTTCCATTAATTAAGAAGGCCAAGGACCCCAGGATGATAACCTCCCCACCTACCAGCAAGACCCAGGAAAACAGTCCATATACATAATACTTTTATTTTATCCTCATGACAGTCAGAGGAAGCAGATTCAGAGGAGCCAGTGACTTAACTAGAAGTCACACAGCTATGCAGTTCTCCTTGACTCCAAAATTGTCTTTTATTTTTCCATGTTTGCCACAAAGCTGTATGTTTTTTTGCACCCCCCCCCCCACCCAAATCCAAAGATTTCTTGAGTTCCTGTTCCATTCTTTATTTGCTCATTGAGTTTTTTCACAACAGCCCAGTGTGGTAAGATTGGTACTAGCCTCAACAGGCTCAGAGAGGTTAAGTAACTTGATTTGTCACAAAGCCTTCAAGAGGAGATGTAGCTTGAGCCCCATCTTGTGTCATTTACTGGAGAGCTATTTCTATTGACTCTTTCAAACAGTTGTCCCTAGAAAGTTTAAGAACTTGCCCAAGGTCACACAATTAACAAACAACAGACTGGAATTTGAAATCAGATCACACAGCTCCCAGCCTAATTCTTTTTGCATCACAATGCCTCTCTTTAGTGACGCACTCTTCAATTATATCTATTCTCAATGCCGTCAATTGCAGGCTGTAAACTTAGTTCATTGCAAACTACTGGTTCATTTGTGACTGCTCCTCTGGAGAATAATTGCTTCTTTTTAATTTAAAAATTTATTTTTCATTTGAACAAGTCATTGAACTTCTCTAAAGCATAGATTCCTTTGTTCTTCACAAATTGAACAAAAATAACTTTTCCATTAATTGTGTAGACATTGAACATTCAAGATGAATGCTTAATTCTAACTCAAGGGATGTTTTCAAGGCAGGATCTATAAAGAAAAACTGAAACAATGTCAGTTGACATAAGTTGATAAGGAAAGCAGATGAAAGACTGTCAGAAAAAAAAAAAAGAGAGAGTTTAAGGGAAATAGATACTAAATACTGACCAAAGACTGAACCTAATTATTTTTTCTAAATGTGCGTCATGAGGCAGATCCTATGCTATGTACTAGGATGTAGATAGAATCAAAGTAAGGATGAAAAAACAAGAGAAAGTCAAAAGAGCTGTTTGAATATCAGCTAATTTACAGGTTATTTCTCATCTGTAAAATACAGCGCTGTGTAGATAGGATTTGAAATCTGTCTCAAGTAGATTAAATTTTTTTATCTGCAAATAGACTGATTTCTGCATCCAGACACTCAACTACATTCTTTATTTAAAAATAGCCTTTATAGAAGTTCCCTTGTGGCTCAGAGGAAGTGAACCCAACTAGCATCCGTGAGGATGCTGGTTCAATCCTTGGCCTCATTCACTGGGTTAAGGATCCGGTGTTGCCGTGAGCTGTGGTGTAGGTTGCAGACATGTCTCGGATCCAGCATTGCCTGGGAACCTAGCCTGGGAACTTCCATATGCCCTAGGTGCAGCCCTAAAAATTATATACCCTGCTTCAGGGTCTCAACTCTGAATCACTTGACTCAATAAACACTGCCAGTAGACCCTGCCTACCGAGATTCTATTTAATTAGAGTAGGGTGGGGCCAAGCAATTATGTCTAATTAAAAATTATCCCCAGGTAGTCTGACATTTCATCTATAGCCTTCCACTACCAGTCCTGCATCTTGTACATTTTTTGGAATAATCAGTCAGCCCACCCAAAAAACATAACTCATGCCCTAACTTTTGGGAGATTAGCCATGTCCTGCTAATGAGTTATTAGTATGTTTTTTAGTTTAATAGTGTAGTTATTAATGTAGTCTCAGCATATCATGTGTGGCGATGAATCACATTTTTAAAATGAGAAATCATAACAAGTTGGTATTAAATCTTTTACCTTAATGAACATGGCTAAATTTAATGCTTTATCTTCAGTAATTCTCTCTGTTCATTTCTGTGAACAGCTTTCCTTGCACACAGATTGATGGCGCTCGGCATGTCTGCTGTCTTTGTTCTTATATTCCTCTATTCCTTTGTGATGCGGTAATTAGTTTTAAGATAAAAGCCAATCCTGGCTGTGAGAGTACTGAGCTATTATTACTGCCAGCTAATGCTGGAAGACCGTGCACAGTAAGACAGAAAAAAAGGTTTTTCTTCTGTTCTCTCATTGGTTTATTATTACAATTAGGGAAACAGAGTGCAAAATTTATGTCTTAAGCATCAATGAGAGGAGAGTTGGATAAAAAGGCCAGGAATATGAAGATGAGAAAGAGTGAGTTTTCAGGGAGCAATTACTAAGCCTAAATCGTTTTATGTCCTGGTGGAGCAGGGGCTTCAGCATCAAACCCTAATCTTATGGTGGAGGGGAGTTTCTAAAATTCCATATGTCCTCCGAAAGACAAGCAAACTAACGTGTGTGTGTGTGTGTGTGTGTGTGTGTGTAGTTTTTGGGAGATAGATGACCTTAAACTTTACAAAAGCCTTACCAGTGAGGCATCTACAAACTGGTTTGAAGAAATATTCTCCCTTCCAAACGTATCTTTCTTACCAGTGACCAGTACTGACTTTTGACCATTCTTCTCTTAGGATCTCTTTGCTGGTACAAGCTGTAAGCACCCAATACATTTCTTCAGTGTGTCCTTGCAAGAATTCTTAATGAACAAATACTGGAATCAGGCACGCCTGTTGTGTACAAAGGCTGCTAGGGCCAGGACCTTAATTTCCTGCACAACAATTGCTGCCACTTCTCCTCTCCCTTTGCTGCCAAGATGGCCTTTATGATACTGTCTTCATCTTCTTTTTCCAGACTTTTGCGTGTCTGTTTGCTTGGTACGTAGACCTGCTAGAAGTTACCATTGAGGCTGATCACCTAACGAGATCCATGCTCTCTCTTGCGCTGTGGAGGGGCAGGAGAGCCTCCTCTATGCCCGAGCAGGCCTCAGCTCTCCTGAGTGAGTAAGAAGGTAGAAGACAGGGTCCCCAGCTTATTATTTCTTCACATTGGGTCAAGGTCTCCCTGTTTATTCATTCAAAGCTCTAGCCTCTTGCCTAGAGAACTCTCCAGCCTATCTCAGTTTTGTTGGAATGCATTGGTGAGTGTGGGTGTGTGCCTTTGTGTAAGGGGGGTGGTTATGGGCCTATAATACCGTTCTCTGATCATCAACCTCAAAGCCAGACTGTTTACACAAAGATCCCTGAAACTTAAAGCAAGCTGTAGCCTTTAGCTCTACACATCAGGGGCCTGATGCCATCGGCCATATTAATAATACTGCTCATATTTATTGAGACACTGCCTAGCAAGCATGTAATTTATATTATCTCATTTAATCGCCACAATAGTCCTCTTAGATAGGTCCAATTATTATTCTCAGATTATTATCTACCGATAATGAAAGAAAGATTGAGTGTAACCAAATAATGTGAGTGTCACACAGCTAGGAACTAGTTGAGTTGGAACTCAAACAGAGGTCTGTCTGACTCCAGAGCCTTCATGCTCGTCAAAATTAACTCCATGTCATCTGGAAGGATCTAGAATCTCTGGAGTAGGTAGTCACAATCAGAGAGAGGATAATAATTGCCAGCTTGAGGTCTTGGAAATACTGCGTTCGTTATATATTTCTCAGCAATATTTAAGAAGTAACTTCCTGTATCAAGAACATTGAAATTAGTGTGTTTTGATGTGAGTTTAGACATCATCAAAACAACGACAGCAACAATACTTTTAATCACCATAGACTTTGAAAACATCTCACTGTCCCCTTTATTGATTTGGCTGCACCTGTGGCACGTGAAGCTTCCAGGGCCGGGAGTTACTGCTTCGGGCCAGGGCTCGAACCCATGCCTCAGCAGCAACCAGAGCCACTCCAGAGACACCCCTGGATCTTTACCTGCTGTGCAACAGCAGGAACTCCTCACTGTCCCTTTTAGAATATCCACAATTATTTATCTGCTCATCACGGTTTACAGTGACTTTTTCTCAAGGAAGAGCTTTTTCAAATTAAATCCAATCACTCTTTATCTGCTTAGTCATATCAGCAAATGTCAGCATACCCTTACTTTCCTATATTTAGATAACTCTGTTCTGTCACTGATAATGTGAGTGCCCAGCTATGTCAGACATTGTATCTATTTTAGCTAAGATATGATATAAAATTATTGAATGTCTCTTTACTTTGCTATCCATAAACTATATGTCACATCTGCCACCAGATTGTAAACTTGATCTTCTATAATCAGTAAAAAGGAGCTACTAGGTGCTGAAATAACTTTTGCCATAATTTTAATATTGTAATAATAACTCACTAATTTGAACCATCATTCATTAACTTTTTATTTTGCTTCTCTCTCTCTTTGGTGTGAGCCAGCTACTATAGAAGATAGGAGACAAAGACTTCATAATTTTTCCATTTCAAATCTAGTCTCTTATGTTGGAGCCTGATAAGGTGAGAAAAAAGAATGTATACATGTATGTGTAACTGGGTGTCCTTGCTGTACAGTAGAAAATTGACAGATCACTTGTAAACCAGCTATAATGGAAAAAATAAAAATCGTTATTAAAAAAAAAAGGCTTCATACTTTTTTCTACGGGAAGTAAATGACAGACTTTTGACATCCTGGAATATTTCCCAGGGTACATTTGATTATCTAGTAAAGTTTATTTTAGGAACATTGATTTTACTGCTCAAAATAAGACATCTAATTACCTAATACATTTTATAATTCAGTACTAGCAATCCATACTTTTATTATCCGTAATTGACTGAAAAAAGGGAGAAGTGAGTGTGAAGTCTGAGTGACATAAGAGAACATATAATAGTTTCTTGAGAAATCAAACAGCCTGTCTTATCAATGAGCGATCTTGTTGACACAGTAGTGCCCAACACCTTTTTATTTTGATGAAGAAATTATATTTTCGTCAAATATACAAAGTATACACATCTTTTTATGCAGCAGCCTATGCATGAGAAAATCAGCCCAGAATACAGTCTGAGCTATCATAAAACAAGACATTTCTTTTTAGGCTGAGAACTTTCAGCTCTTCTCTATCCCTGCTTCCCTAGAAGAATCATCTTTTTTGAGACCTTCTTACAATAAAATTCCTCTTCTCATTTCCTACAGTTAGACTCCTCAAAGGGCACTTGGGGAGATCCTGACTCTCCCACATGAACAAGGATCAATCAGTCCTGAATCACTGGAATTCCATCCAATTGTACAAAATAGCCCTGAAATTATAAGCCCAGAATAGAGCTATGGGTGCTCAACCTTTTGTGACAGACTGATTACTGCCTTCACACTTCTGAAATAGAGTCACAGCCTATATTCCTACAAATACCCACCAATTTAAATAATTAAACCTATGAGCTCTTTGCTGAAAGTTTTCCCCATAAGTCCTTTTTCATAAGCATCAGCAATCTGTTAAAAATCCATGGTTTCTGCTTCTTTCCCTGTTGTTATAGCAACCATCATACCATAGGCATATGCAAAGAAAAGAACACCCCCTAACCAGTAACATCAAATTGTCAGGACAATTGCTATGTTAAACACAAAATGACAAACCAATTTCTAACTGCCGAAGCATAAAATCAAGATAAAACCATACTTTCAGATCTCTTTTAGCAAATATATGTAATGGTGATGGTGGTGGTATTGGTAAGAGGTGATGGCACTGGGAAGGGGAGATGGGAAGAGCTAAGAGAAGAACCATATTAGACACCTATGCAAGGTGAGTTTAACTGGGTAAAAATTAAAATTCATTGTTAACTAAGACTAGCCAGACATTGAGAGAGACTTCATCATAGCGTGGCCGGCTCCTAGGCAAGTATAAGATATGAGTCATGTTTTACCCATGTAATAAAAAAGCTCACTTCTTTTATAGTCTTTTTTTAAAAAAATATTATTTTCCATGATGATCTATCCCAGGAGACTGGATAAAATTCGCTGTGCTATACAGTAGGATCTTATTGTCTATCAACTTTTTGTTGTTGTTGTTGTTGTTGTTGTTGTTGTTGTTATTTCTTGGGCCGCTCCCTCGGCATATGGAGGTTCCCAGGCTAGGGGTCGAATCGGAGCTGTAGCCACCGGCCTACGCCAGAGCCACAGCAACGTGGGATCCGAGCCGCGTCTGCAACCTACACCACAGCTCACGGCAATGCCGGATCGTTAACCCACTGAGCAAGGGCAGGGACCGAACCCGCAACCTCATGGTTCCTAGTCGGATTCGTTAACCACTGCGCCACGACGGGAACTCCATTGTCTATCAACTTTAAATGTCATAGTTTGCATCTATTAACCCCAGACTCCCAGTTCCTCCCACTACCTCGTCCCCTCATCCACCACCAACTAACCACAAGTTCATTCTCCATGTCTATGACTGTTTCTGTTTTGTAGACAGGTTTATATGTGCCATATTTTAGATTCCACATATAATCATACAGTATTTGTCCTTCTCTTTCTGACTTACTTCACTTAGTATGATAATCTCTAGTTGCACCCATGTTCTGCCAATGGCGTTATTGCATGCTTTTGATGGCTGAATAGTGTTCCACTGTATATATGCACCACATCTTCTTAATCCATTTATCTGTTGACAGACTCTTAGGTTGTTACTATATCTTAGCTATTGTGACTAGTGCTGCAATGAACACAGGGGCACATGTATCTTTTTTGAATTTGTCTGGATATATGCCCAGGAGTGGGATTTCTGGTCCATGTGGTAGTTGTACATTTAGTCTTCTGAGGAACCCCCATACTGCTTTCCATAGTGGTTGTACCAATTTACAATTCCCACCAACAGTGTAGAAGGGTTCCTTTTTCTCGACACCTTCTTCAGCATTTGTTATTTGTAGACTACATAATGATGGCTAATCTGACCAGCACGAGGTGGTACTTCATGGTAAAAAGCTCCATTTTATATAGAAAAAGATGAAAGAGATGTCTGTTAAATATCCCTTACAGCTAGTGTGATGAGTTGTTCCACTAAATCTGGGAGGATCTTAATGCAGAGCCCTAGGATTTTAGAGCAAGTTCCTGCCACGAGCAGGGGAGAATCATACACCATTCAGAAAACAGCTCTTGGCTTGTTACCAGGAACACTTGTAAAGACAAAGGATGGTGAGGCAATAAGTAGCCATCTGGTTAGAGCTGTTCGTACTAAGTTGGATTTTGCCAGACTCACCAAGTCATAAGGTCAAGTGGGCTCAGCAAGAATTCACTTTAAGATGGAAATGGAATATCTGGATGCAGGCATGAGCACAGACCAGAGGTCACAAGTAAGCTACATGAGTAAGTATCCCAGACTCTCATATCACTAAACACTTGCATGGGCCCTCATCCTCACCTTACATTGACAGCCATGGGAGTGGAGTGGCAGGGTATTCCCTTGATGATGAACTGGTGGAGGATGAAAAAGACCAAGACCTATGGATAGGTCTTCTCAATGTGTGGGTGCAAGCTAAAAAAAGATTGCTGCACACTATAATCCTATCAAGGGGCCAGACAAAACTTTCATTCAAAAAGATACATGCACCCCTATGTCCATTGCAGCACTCTTCACAATAACCAAGACATGGAAAAAATCTAAATGTCCATTGACAGATGAATGGATTAAGATGATGTGGTACATATATATATACAATGGACTACTACTCAGCCATAAAAAAGAACAAGTAATGCCATTTGCAGCAACATGGATGGAACTAGAGATTTTCATAGTAAGTGAAGTAAGTCAGAAAGGGAAAGACAGCTACCATATAATATCGCTTATAAGTGGAATCTAAAACATGGCACAGATGAACCTATCTACAAAACAGAAACATATTCACAGACATGGAGACAGACTTATGATTGCCAAGCGGGAGGGGGAGGGAGTGGGATGGACTGGGAGTTTGGGGTTAATAGATGCACACTGTTACATTTAGAATGAATAGACAATGAGTTCCTGCTGTATAGCACAGGGAACTATGTTCATTCAGTTGTAATGGACATGACAAAAGATAATATGAAAAAGAGAGTGTGTATAGATGCATGACTGGGTCAATTTTCTGTTTTTTTGTTTTGTTTTGTTTTGTTTTGTTTTTTGTCTTTTTGCCTTGTCTAGAGCCACTCCTGCGGCATATGGAGGTTCCCACGCTAGGGGTTGAATCGGAGCTGCAGCTTCCAGCTTACGCCAGAGCCACAGCAACGCAGGATCCGAGCCGCGTCTGCAACCTACACCACAGCTCATGGCAATGCCAGATCCTTAACCCACTGAGCAAGGCCAGGGATTGAACCCGCAACCTCATGGTTCCTAGTCGGATTCGTTAACCACTGCGCCACGACGGGAACTCCTGGGTCAATTTTCTGTACAGCACACATTGACAGAACAATGCCAATCAACCATAATAAAAATTTTGTAAATATTTGCTATTAAAAAAGTATATGCATAGACTCAGGGATAATGGTAACTGGCTTAGCTGCATATTTAAAGGGCCTATAAGGAGTTCCATGTGGCCAAGTGGGTTAAGGACCTGGAGTTGTCACTACTGTGGTATGAGTTAGATCCCTGGCTCAGGAACTTCCTCATGCCACAAGTGAGGCCCAAAAGAAAAGGGGGTGGGGGTGCTGTGTAAGAAGAAATCCTTGAAGATCAGGAATAAGAGAGTCTGAAGAAGAGGCATATGGATGACTTAAGGAGGTGGACATAAAATATGAAGTTTATTCCCCCAACAGAACTCACCTATCATGGAAAAGGCACTAAACCCACCAAGGAGACAGAATGATTCAGCCCGTTGACATCATCCTGCCTCTGTCTACAGCCATTCCTCTGCTAGCAGAGTGGACTCTTGCAGTAGACATGTGGACAGTGGTGAAGACTTAGGGCAGGGCTTATGTGGTCTCCCATTCATTACGGCTGGTCTAGCCACTGCTGCTGTCAAATGCTCAACCTGCCAGCACCCGAGCCCCATAAACAGCCACAACCCTTGAACAGACCAATCAGCCACTTGGAATGAACTTGAAAGCAACAGGTTCAATTGGAAGATCACAGCGTGTCCTTTAGAAACCTATCACAGGATCAGGTTATTACACTGGGCTTATACTTGGAAGTTTTTGTTTCCATCTGATAGTCCGATGTTAGAGACATTTATTTAAACCTTTCCTATTAAAAATTAATATCTAGCTTGATGGTTTTTGCCAAATAAAATGCTGCGGAGACTTGCTCACTAAAACGGAAAACGTCCAAATTGAAATCAGTCATCCGTCAGTCCTCCCTGTGACTAACTCATTTTGGTGAGATCTGGGTATTAATGAGACTGAAGTTGAAGGCATTGACCTTTTTCAAAATTTTTATTTTAAGAAGGCATATTTTATTTTTAGGATATGTGTGCAGCAGAAGCTATCGGGTACAAGCCATCCATCTTCCGCTTGCCATGCCAATCCTCACACTGGTAGCAGGTAAAATGGCTTTTGTGTTTCCTCCTCCTTCTAGCCCCAGGGTATGGAGCTCTTTAAGCTATTCCTTGGTGATCTGTATTTCTGAAGTTGAACTCAGACTAGGCCAGCGGCTACCACTCTTAAGTTCAACCTAATACCACTGTGCTGTGATAGAAGCAGCCCTTAGATACATCAAGCACTCAAAATTTCTGTTGAGGAGTTCCCGTCGTGGCGCAGTGGTTAACGAATCCGACTAGGAACCATGAGGTTTCGGGTTCGGTCCCTGACCTTGCTCAGTGGGTTAACGATCCGGCGTTGCCGTGAGCTGTGGTGTAGGTTGCAGACGCGGCTCGGATCCCGCGTTGCTGTGGCTCTGGCGTAGGCCAGTGGCTACAGCTCTGATTCGACCCCTAGCCTGGGAACCTCCATATGCCGCGGGAGCGGCCCAAGAAATAGCAAAAAGGCAAAAATAAATAAATAAATAAATTTCTGTTGAATGAGTTAATTTGAATGAATAATTTCACAAAATAATTTCTCAGAACTACAGAGTGTTTGTAGGGGTTTCAGAAAATATTGTAAAATCATCTGTGTCCCTGTGTTCCACACTCAATCATTCTTTGACTTCTCAAATATATCCATCTGCAATCCATCTACTTCTCTTCACGTCCACAGCCACCACCCTAGTCTTGACTTGTCATCTGTTGCTTGTCATCTATTGCGTACTGCTGACTGGTCTTGGGTCCCTTCCAGGGTACTTTTTTTTTTTTTTTTTTTTTTTTTATGGCTGCACTTGGGGCATATGGAAGTTCCTGGACTTCCACAGGGGTCGAATTGGAGCTGCAGCTGCAGTCCTACGTCACAACCGCAGCAACACCAGATCCAAGCTGCATCTGTGACCTACACCACAGCTCATGGCAATATCAGATCCTTAACCTATTGAGCTAGGCCAGGGATTGAACCTGTGTCCCCATGGTTACTAGTCGGGTTCATTACCACTGAGCCACGACAGGAACTTCCCTGTGTATCTTTTACAGAGCAGTTAAGTGATTTTAAAGTGAAAAGCTGATTGCCTCACACCATTCCTTAAAACACTTTAAAGGGTGCTCATTGCTCTTAGGATAAAGACCGAAATATTTACAGAGCTTTGGGATCCTCCAGACTAGTCCCCTCCCCACCTCTCTGGCAGTGGTGTTTCTAGAGTTCTGTTAGGGCCAGTGGCCTGGCAAGTGAGGCCTGGAGGCTTCTCTAGAAGCTGTGATTAAGCAGCAAACACTCTGCTTTTCCTCTTGATGCGGGGCCACTTCTGGAGCTATCCATGCCCCTTAGGAAGCAGCTGCTTTCCACGTCCATGCTTCTACTCCTCCTCGTTCTCACTCTGCTCCCTCTTTGCTATCTCTCTTTCTGTTCTCAGGAGGTCCCAAGTGCCTTCCATCTCAGAGCCTTTTCATTTGTTGCTCTTTCTACCTACAGCCTGTGTTGCACTAAATATTATTCGTCCTTCAATTCTCAGATTAGAAGTCATTTCTTCGTGGAAAACTTCCTTGGACTAGGATGGTTCCCCAAACCATGGGTTTTGTTCTTCAAACGTGTAGCCCGGTCTCTCCCATTAGACCATAAGCCTTGCGGAGGCAGGGACAGTGTTTGTTCTGTTCACTGCAGTCTTCCCAGTGCCTAGTGATTCACTCCACTCATGTTGGTTGAATGAATGAACTCCATGGCAGTTTGCATTGCAGCTGGAAGAGACTTTACTGATAATGACATGGGGTCATACGATGGTTGCTAGTATTCTCATGGTCTTATAGCTAATTAACAGCAATATCAGAAGTGGAGTGCTATAAAGAACATTGATTCTGGGGAGTTCCCATCCTGGCTCAGTGGTTAACGAATCCAACTAGAAACCATGAGGTTGCAGGTTCGATCCCTGGCCTTGCTCAGTGGGTTAAGGATCCGGCATTGGCCGTGAGCTGTAGCGTAGGTCGCAGACATGGCTCAGATCCTGAGTTCCTGTGTCTCTGGCACAGGCCAGTGACTACAGCTCTGATTAGACCCCTAGACTGGGAACCTCCATATGCCACAGGAGCGGCCCTAGAAAAGGCAAAAAGACAAAACAAACAAACAAACAAACAAAAAAAACGAACATTGATTCTGGGCCCAGAAAGGGTTATACCTCTGAACTCATTTAATTCCCCCCAATGCTACATGCAGTAGACACCATTAAGGTAACTTACCCCAGGTCATACAGTGATGTCTGCTGATTGCCTCTGGCTGTTGATCAATCTTGCCTCAGTTTAACAAATTCATTTCATTAGTATGATTGTCTGTATATTTGTCTACTCTTTGAATTCCTCTTTGAATCCGTTGCAACATCTTACTGGTTTCCTTACAAACTAGTTTATTTGAATAAAATCTTTGACACTTAAAAATTAATTTTTGAGAGCTCCTGCTGTGGTGCAATGGGATTGGTGGCATCTCTGGAGCACTGGGACATAGGTTCAACCTCTGGCCCAGCACAGTGGGTTAAGGATCCGGAATTGCCACAGCTGCAGCATAGGTTGCAACTGAGGCTCGGATCTGATCCCTGGCTCTGGAATTCCATATGCCAATGCATGGCCAAAAAAGAAAAAAATTAATTTTTGAGAGTTCCCGCTGTGGCACAGTAGGTTAAATGATCCAGCTTGTCTCTGTGGTGACACAGGTTCAATCCCTGGCTTGGGAAAGATGGATTGAGGATCCTGTGCTGCTGCAGCTGTGGCATAAGTCACAGCTGCAGGTGGAATTCGATCCCTGGCCCAGGAACTTCCACATGCTGTAGGTGCAGTCCAAAAATTAAAACGAATTATTTTTTTCTACAAGTTCTTTATTAATCAAATAAAGTATAGAACAACAAGGTTCCCCAAATGACCCATATGATGAAAAGTGCAAATTTACTCCGACTTGAAGTAGAAAATAAATGGCAGGCCTCAACAATTTGCACCATAGAAATTTGCTGTGATTAAAATGCTTTTAAACACACAACTGATTGCTGACCCGTTTCTGATTAACTCTTTGGTTTCTGTGATTGGAACACAGCTTATGCTATGACTGCAGCCTATAGACTGCATCATAATACACAGTTTGGGGTCAGAATACACATCAAAAATAACACCAGACTAAGAGCAACGTTTTAACATCAAGTGACTGAATCAAGGCACATTTTTTAGAAGCAAAATGTGCTGAAAATATTCCTCAATATCTGATACTTTAAAAACAAAGTTATATATAACTTAGCTGCACATTTTAGTCTATTTTTTTTGTTTACATGATAGCATGTTCTTCACCCTCTGCCAGCTTATGCTTGCTTTATCTCCATTAAATTATGTGCCATGTAGGTGTAAAAAAAATAATAGTAGTGTCTAAGTATAAGATGCAATTTTTCAAAAATTGACAAGCAGCTTGGTGATCATACTGAATTTTCTTCCTCTTAAAGGACAATGGTATTGCAAGGCATTCCATGCACAGATATTATAGAAACCTTATACACATGACCCCCAAAGTCTGTACTAGATTAGGCCACTTTACCAAATCATTAAAATTAAAAGTAATAAAAAAAAAACAGTATTATATAGAGCAATAAAAGTCTGAGGCACTCTGGAAGAAAGATGTTTTCATAGAAGTATAACATGTCTGAGGTATCAAATTATTTTACAAGAAAGTAACCAGATACCCAAGTAATCAAGCATGTTGTAATGACAATGACTTTGGTCTGACGTGACTTCACTGGATCCACTCCCATTTGCACTGAAATCCTGAAAGAAACATGGATACTGGGCAGCCGGCATGGGCCTGTCCTCCTCTTTGGTGCTATATTTGTAATTTAGAAAAATTAGTCTGAGTTGCTTATTGTGAATTATTATGTTCCTAAGGCCATCAATTCTCTTTACAAACTGCTATTTCGACATAATTTGACAAAACTCTCAAGTGACTGTAGCCAACAGTTCTTCTAATAGCAAACATTCTGTTTCTAGCTTGGAATGAGAGAGGAATGGAAAATGTAAACCAGCTTAGCTGTCTTTATGTAACTGAGTTGCAAACACCAAAGTCTCAACCTGAGCATCCCCTCCCTTTGCAGTTGTTGTTATAAATAATACACAAACTTCCCCGTCCTGATGAATTACCAGGTTGCCTCCACAGCACTGCTCATTCTCTCACCAGCACTGTGTTCTGTTTGCTTTATTCTGGCTGTTCCGTGGTTCTAAGAGGATCTACTTAGAAGAATCTTGGCATTCATAGTTTCAATATCTAGGAACATCAGAGTTCCTATTGTGACTCAGCAGAAACGAATCTGACTAGCAGCCATGAAGATGCAGGTTTGATCCCTGACCTCACTCAGTGGGTTAAGGATCTGGTGTTGCCGTGACCTGTGGTGTAGGTAACGACACAGCTCGGATCCCACTTTGCTGTGGCTGTGGTGTAGGCTGGCGATAGCTTCGATTCGACCCCTAGCCTGGGAACTTCTGTATGCTGTGGGTGCGGGCCCCCCAAAAATATATCTAGGGGCATGAAAAGCTATGGAAACTATTGATAAGCAGGTGTTAGTGACAATGGAAATATTTAGAGTCATCAGATATTCCTTTACGTATCATATTCAGTGAATGCACAGCAGACAGTGTTTTATTTCCTGGCTTGTCACCTGCAGAATTTTTCCTGGGAAGATAACGTCAGTTCTCTGCACTATGTCACCATTAAAGGAGCACTGAGAGAACATGGGTAAATAATTACTGGTCTGCTCATTTCAAGGGGGGGTCTCATTTCTCTGTCTTACATTCAAAGTCTTTCAAAAGTCTGTTTACTTAACCAATGTCAGGAATGCATAGCATCATGCAAACTATTGAAGAGAGAGATTCTCGTAAGTGGCCAAACTTAGTTCATTATCCCAAGGGGATTAATTCTATTTCAGGCTCAACCATAGCCGAAGTCATTTGCGTCCTTTGCCAAATATTCTTGTGTCTGCCCCCATCTGGGCACATGGTAAGCTCATGCTTCTATGCCTTTTAGCTAGGAAGGGAACCATGGAGCCAATTTTGTGCAGAGGGTTATAAGTAAAATGATGTGGGTCACTTCTGGGTTTGAACATACAGTGTGACCCTCCAGCTCTTTCTCTTTCCTTCTGCGAGGTGATGGATAATATTAAGAGAAGATAATGGCTGTTGCATCAACCTGGGTCCCTGAGTGACTGAGATGAACGGAATCCCCCAACCCTGCCCTGCTGCCTCCAAATGGACTTGAAACATGAGCAAGGCATAAGTCTTTGTTCTTTTAAGCCACTGAGCTTCTCGAGTTGATTGGTACCCTAGGCCATTCTAACCTACCTTCACTGATGTCTCTACTCATGCAGAAGTGAAGTTATAAATTACTAGTTGGAGATAACAGGCGAAGGAAAACACCTCAGGACAGTGTCTATCTGACCACAGAGATTGTTGGACAACTTGCCTCCAACCTCACAATCTTTTCTTGGTTCAAACTCACATTAAGAGTCCTTGAATAGTGACATACTTCAGCACTGTGTGCCATTAATAACCTGCTACTCAGATAGCTTCCCCATGGGGCTCTAGGCATGAGATAACACAGAAAGCCTAAAAAGAATGTGGTTAAAATATGTTGATGCTTTAACCTGAGCTCTCTGCGATTTCTAAATTTAATTCAACTCATCACACTGTCACTTTGCAACCTCGGTGGCAGGGTGGGGGGTGGGGCGGGGGAGCTTGCCAGATGTAACCAGAAACTGGTCCTGGTATTCTGTCCTCCTCCGAAGGCAGATCAAGACCTAAGATGGGGGCAGATCACTCCAGACTGGTAGGTGGTGGGTTTAATAAAATATGAGAGCTTACACACAAGGCTTAGGCTTGTCTTAGGTGGCCACACCCACTGTCAGAATCTTAAAAAGTTTATGTAGAGGACTTAATGGGGTTCAGTCACATACACAGTCCACATGGCCTCATCACCACGTTAGTATCTCAATGCTGCATCCTGGGGGCAGCATCTCGGGGTGGAGAAGGCAAGCAGAACACACACTCCAAGGACAGGGATGAGGAGTCTCCGATGTCTGGATCCAGCTTGCAGGTCAAGCCAGGAATCCCATCTCTCTCTCTCTCTTTTTTTTTTAAGGGCCGCACCTGCGGCATATGGATGTTTCCAAGCTAGGGGTCCAATTGGAGCCACAGCTGCTGGCCTATGCCACAGCCACAGCAATGCTGGGTCCTTAACCCGCTGAGAAAGGCCGGGGATCGAACCTGCAACCTCATGGTTCCTAGTCGGATTTGTTAACCACTGAGCCATGATGGGAACTCCGAGGAATCCCATCTCTTGATGAGCTCCCTCAACCCCCACTCAGCACAATGATGGAGACAAACATCATGTAAAATACACCATTTTACTCAAAAGCTCAAATTTGTGGGTGAAAAAGATCCACTTATTTTTTTAAGTATATCGTGCTATGGACTGAAAGAGGTTTTCTCAATGACGTCTTAAAACTTTCTGATGAATCTGGCATTGTGATCTCTAGGAACTGGTGGTGTGGACAGTTTACTGTTTTTATGTACAAGGTATAATCATTCCAGGTGCTTTAGATACATGAAGAAGAAGCAGAGACTCAGAGAATTTAAGAAAGTTTTCCGAAGACACACATGAGGAGGTGTCAGTAGTGGGACTCTTGCTCAGGTCCAGGTTCAAAGCCTGTAATGGCTCAATATTGTGATGCACGCTGTGAAGGGCTTATGCTTGTTAGGAATTGAGCATCAGTTGGGAGGATGACAAACAGACATTTTCTGATAGGACACTGAAAACTTCCGGCAAAGCTAAGTAAACATAGCCAGTAAATTCCTTTTATACAAAACAGTTTCTTTGAGATTATCCCCATTGTCCCTCAGCTGCAATCTCAGCATCTATTCCGTGATATGAAAAGTCATTAACCTTATTTAACAAGCAATTATTACACACTAACTACGGGCCAGGTATCTTCCTCCCTTTTTCTGTGCACTAGATCTCAGCAGCTTTTGCATCCACTTATGACCCCCTCTTAATTCAGCATCTTTTCATCTTTCCATCTCATATCCACTTGTATCTGAGACTGAGAATGGAGTCAGAAGAGAATATTTTTTGGTGGTTTAGAAAGGACATCATTTCATCTTTACTTGGAGGTGATTATTCCTCCTAACTTAATTGGACCTAATCAATGTAAAGAGGCAACTGGAGAAGCTCAGACATGATGAAATTGAATTCATTTTATTTTATTTTATTTTATTTTAGTCTTTTTAGGGCCGCACCTGCAGCATATGGAAGTTCCCAGGCTAGGGGCCCAATGGGAACTGCAGCTGCTGGCCTACACCATAGCCACAGCAATGCAGGATCCAAACCACGTCTGCGACCTACACCACAGCTCATGGCAACACCAGATGCTTAACCCACCGAGTGAGGCCAGGGATCCAACCCTCATCCTCATGGATACCTGTGGGGTTTGTTATCACCAAGCCAGGACAGGAACTGCCAAAACTGAACTTGGAATGTAGACTTGGGAGGTGCTAGGGAGATAAAGGCAGAAGAGGGCATCCCTGACCTGGGTCACTTCTTTGTGTTTATGCTCAGCTTTCTGTCATGTGTTTCCTAAATATGTCTCTTCCTTTAAGTACATCGCTTTGCAACTACCTTTGCTTTCTCAGGTTGGGTCGTTTCTCTGTTCTCATCACCATTTGCTTAACTCCAGCCTTCACGGTCTCCACCCTATCTGAACCTCTTCCCTCCAGTTCCTTTTCCACGTCACAGTCTGAACCGGCATCCTGAAACAGAAATCTAGCCCTATTTCTTTCATCCTTAAAGTATGCGGTGGATTCCTATTACCCATAGAGGGGAAATAATCCAGCATCGCAGCCTGACATGCAAGACACTTTGCCACCCAACTCAGTCCCAGCTTTCTTCTCGATCCTCCTTTTCTGACATTTCCTTCTGAACTTCTTTCCTTCCCACATTCCCACCTTCCCACTGCCACCTGGCAGGTTAATCACAGAACACCTCGTTCTTCCAAACCCAGACTTGTGGTTTGAAAGCAGGCTAGGATGCCTTGCCTTTGACGTCTCCATCTAGAAAAGTCACGCTTACTCTTCAAACCCGGTATCAACGTCAGTCAGCTCTTTGGGGTAGCCTTTCCCAGCTGCCCTAGGAATTGTTCATCAACCTTTTTATGGGACCAAACAAGCACTTTGTTCCCATTGAGAATGTGAACTTCATTGTGTTATAACTCATCTGTTGATGACATACAACTCATATGTCTCTTTTCTACTCAACTGGGAGGAGACCTTATAATATCCTAGGCATCGTTGTATTTCCTGTGGCTTGTATAATGCTTGGTGCATTGTAGATGCTCAACATTGTTTGCTGAATAAAAGGAGAGAGTGTTCTCCCTCAGTATATAAATCACCAGTCCAAAATGATAAGTCAGTCATAAAAGACAGACACAGTAGTCTCAGTGCAATATACATGTGCCCCTGATAATGGACTCTTAGCAGGTGTTCCACTGAAACAAAGCAGTTCTCCTGTAGGAGTCTGACACAAATACCTAGGGAAGCAGCCTTGCTATTTCAGGCATTCTGTCATCTCCCACTTGTCTCTAGAGCAGCTGTAGAATGAGCTTTGGGCTGGCACTGACGTCTTAGGAATGGAAGCTCTGTGAGCTGCCACTGCTGTTTGTCTCCCTGTCACCTGCAGTCCTCCAAGCAGGCCCTCTGCATTGTGTGATGTGTCTGGATGCAGGGCACACCAAGATAGACGGCCTGGTCCTCATGCAGGATTTTGAAAGATAAGCTTCCTAGCTCCAGGTTAACAGGACACTCAGCCCTTGGCGGCTGCATATTCAGTAACGTCAACACTCACACATAATGTCTGTTCAGAAGAAAGAAATACACAGCAAGAATGAGAAAACTACACACATCTCCAGTCATTTACTTTGGATGTGTTCCTAGAAAAATTTGCTTCCATATATTATCCTTTTCCCATCCATAAAGGACCAACCTAACATCTAGCTGGTTCAGGAAGCTTGCTCCACTGCGCAGCCACAGTTGCTGTATGAGATAGATTCCGAGTTGCTCTTTCAAAGGCTTAACCACTGTCAATATTTTCCCCAGTGACTGCCAATTATGCTAATGTGTCACTGCCAAATTTCATTTATCAGTTTTCCCCCCTGTAGACACGTCTGTTTATAGGCTCATATTCCAGTGACAAAGAACATATGGGCTGACTCATCCTGCTGTAGCAGTGCAGAATCAACAGTTTGCTTTAACTTAGCTAATTAAACTTTAAAATGAGAGAGCTGATTATATTCTCTGCGCACATGGCCAGAGTATTTGGGAACATGTTATTATCGCAATCCCAACAGCTCTTCTAGTTTATTTTATGTTTATGGCTCTTCATGCCTACACTTGCAGTTTGAAATAACAAGCATGGTTGGAGGTCATTTCATCAGCTCGGCATATAAAAATGTGCCCCCAAACTGCTGACTCATCAGCATTTTCATGTTACAGCACACACACGCATATAATCACAGTTTGAGTTCTTTGCCGAGTAAAATTAGGAGAAGCCGAGATTTTGCACTCTTAAGAGTGTTTTAATATGCATAGTGAAAAAAAGAGGAAGGACATGGTGGGCTTTTTTGGTCTAATAAAAATTCGTATCATATCTTTGTGTATAGTTTAGATTCTCAAAACTGTCACAGTGGAAACAATTTTTATATTAAAAGTAATAGTAGTGGACTGGGAGTCGGTGTGCCTACATTTAGGCTCAGGGAGGGTAGATGGTGAGATTTCGAAATCTGCAGCTTTCCAAAATTTCATTTTCGTAGCTTTAAAATGAGGGAATTGGACGCCAAATAGTGTTTAACTTCTTATTTTCTCATCTCTTCCTCTTCCTCCTTCTCTTTCCTCTTCTCCTCCCTCTTCATTTTGCCAGAGAACAGAATTCACTCAAATTATCCCTGGGGGTGCTGCATGCAAGGCCCCCAAATGCATATTTTCTCCCTTCAGCTCACAGAGTGTGAAGACGCCTTGCCTGGAAATGTTAGATGGTCTAAAATGGTGAAAACTGTAACTTCACAGTTTCTGCCAAGTCTTTGATAGGTAAATAGATTTGAGAAAGCTGAGAAACCAGAGGATGAACAGAAGGGCCCGCAAGTGGTGCAACTAACACCTTTGCTCAGGACAGAAACACACGCAGACTTTGAAAAACGTAGGGTTACCAGAAGGGACAGGAGAGGGGGAGGGGTGGCCTGGGGGGCTGGGGTGGGCATATGCACACTGAGGTATATGGAAGGACTGGCCAGCAGGGATCTGCTGTAGAGCACAGAGAACCCTACCCAGTATTCTGCAATAATCTATGTGGGACAAGAATCTGAAAAAGAACGGATGTGTGTATACATATAGCAGACTCCCTTTGCTGTACAGCAGGAATGATCACAACTTTGTAAATCAACTCTCCATCGATAAAACTTCTAAAAATTAAAAAAAAAAAAAAACAAAAAAAAACAAAAAAAAAAACCCACATTTGCCCATATGGTGAAGGGCTGTCCCGTTTATAGGCAGGGGTCTGCCACGAGTCTCTTGCATGTTGGGCAAATGTTTCTCCTTAAAATATGAAACTAGGTTACGTTGTTTCCAAGAAGAAGTATGTGTCTTTGGGAGACTTTATTGCATGTGTATTTGATTCACTGACCCAGACTGGGTGACCTGTATGGCTTGTTCTTTTATCTCCCACGAGGGGAGATTTTAAAGGGATCATGCTCTCGGCCAACTTACTAAAGCTCCACCAGTAGGTTAAGCTGCACGGAATAAATAAATCTTTGGAAATCACAAGGGAAGAGATTTTATACCCCATAAATTGTCGTGTGGGGCGAGAGCTGAATTCTGACGCCAGTAAATGCTTGTCTCTGAAATCTCCATAATTGGGGGGGGGGCAGGCAATTTAACCTTTGCTCTTCCTGTGTAACTTCCCTCCAAACCCCATTATCTCAGGCATGGGGAGCGCTGTCATGTGCAGAGCGTGTGTGGGAGGGACCTTATTTGGGTCTGGTTGGTCATCCACTCAAATGATGCTGGGACTCCCCCACGCTTTACCCTACAGTCCCACCAGGTCTCTCCTAATCCCACACCGCAGTTCCGGGAAAGAAATCTTTGTTCAGCTGCTCCCACCTTCCTGTGCGTTGCTGGAAACCAGACCTGGGGTCCTCCTGCCTGGGAACACAGCTCTCTGCTTGGGTTCCCTCTCCTCCTCCTCTCCCCTCTTTCTCCTGCTTCTGTCTCTTTCTCTGCCCTCGTACCCTTTCTCTTTCCTTCCTCCCCCATCCAGGGGAACCTTCTGGTGTGACTGCACTGGCAAGAACCCACTTGACAGCTTCGCTCAGATATTCCACAGACATCTTAAGCGTCACACATGCAAATCTAGGCTCCCTCAAGTTGCTGCTTCTTCAGTGTTTCCTGCCTCAGAAAATGGCACTGCCTCACCTTCAGAAGCTCCAGACTTGGGAGTCATCCTTGATTCTCCTCTTTTCTTCACCCTTCTTATGCCAAGTCTTCCCCTCAAATCCAAGTCATCCCTTTCCCTGTTTTGTGCTGTGGCACAGAGCCACTGACTTCCGCAGGTTACTTCCCAGCGTCCCCTGGCAGCCACCTGTCAGCGTTGGCAGCAGATTGGAGGGCAGGAAAGAGAGAAAAACCAGGGTACTTGCCTCCTCCCCATGCATAAGCCTCAGTGATGGCTACATCTCCAGCCTCCCCAAGGGACTGCTTCCTCCCCCTGCACCCTCTCCCTGCACCCTCCCCCTCCCCCCACCTCCTACCCCTACCCCCCACCCTCTTGTTTCAGCTTCTGCCCCCAAACCTGGCTTCTGAGCTATAACAGTATCCCTTCATCCCCCCGCACAGAGACAACAGTGCTTTCTGCTCTTACTAGCTTCTGGGATGTCTCGCTCTCCCTGGATGGCTCCCTGGCTGTTCCATCACCTGTATAAATAATTCCTCCTTAAACTCCCTCTGTTGCTTCTTTTCGGTCAGGGCGATACCAAATGCTCACGCTGAAGCACTTCAGTGAGAGGAATGGAAGGAACACAGTTGGCTTATATGAATCCACCTTCATCCTCTGGGACTGGGGAAGAGCCTTGGAGCTTGGAATTGCTCAATGTTTATTTCCCCATTAAACATATTCATCCCCAGCAGCTGTTTCCACTATTTCTTAATCAAAAGAGGAAAACGATAAAGATACTCAACTCTGTTTATTTCTCTACATATTTGGAGGTCTTAGTAAGTATTCTGAGAATTTTTCCTACTCCGCTGAAAGACTTCTGGGGGTGGCAGTGAGATGAGAAACAGACTTGCTCTGCTTTTGCATTTCGCTAGAGAATTTTATTTTCTTTCCCTTGGTTGTCATTTTTTTGAAATGTATTCCTTCAGGCTATGCACTGATTTGATTGTTGGGGGTGCCCCAAATGGCTATTTTTAAAATGATTTTTCTCATTTTTGCTTGGGAAAGAGAAATTCTGTGAGGAAATTTCTATTGATCATCTTAATGCAAAAGTCAAATGATATTTACATAAGTTTAAGCACATGTGACATTAAACTATATTGTTTAGGGATGAACTGCTAAGAGGAAAAACTATAAAGAAAATTGAGGAAGTGAACACTCCAAGGGTCAGGATGATGCTTAATTACTCTTTGGGAAGAGAAACATCTTGCTCTGGAAGGACCATGTGCTCCAGAGCTGCTGGAAATTGGCAACATTCTATCTCCTGACCTGGGAGTGGGTATATGACCTTCGATTTATAATATGCATGTGCTTTAAGCATTTTTCCTAAATGTGTTATATTTCAGAAAAACGTTTAGAAATCAACCTTAGTTACAAGCTGTGGGATCTCACTCCTTAAAAGAAAATCAGGTCCTGCCACTCACACACTGAATAATCTCCAAGAATTATTTCCCAACACAATTAAAATCAGATCCAAATTCCTCACTCTAATGAGGAATTACCCCCAAGGCTTTGTAAGATCTGATGTCCATTCACCTCTCCAACTTCTCCTATGCGGTCTCTTGCTCTCTAAGCTCCACCCACTCTAGCCTTAAATCCTTTCAATAGGTCAAACTCATACCCACCTCAAAGTGTTTGTTCTTGCTGGTTCCTCTGCTTAGAATGTTCCTTTCCAACCTCTTCACAAAGATGTGCTACCTCAAATGTTATATTTTATCATCACTCAGATGCTTTCCCTCAATATCTGAGCTACACAACCCTCCTGCCCCACCAGCCACGCCATCCTCTCCCCACCATCACTCTAGTCTATTGCCTTGCTTTGTTTCACATACTCATCCCTAGATGAAATTATGAATATTTAATATTATTCCATATACTGATGACTACTTGAAAGTATCTTGTTACTGTGTTTACCTGACTGGGGCCACCCCCTGCTAGAATAGAAATGTTTCTATCTTACTAATTATTTTTATCCCCAGCACCAAAACCCAACGGGCAGATAGCAAATGCTTACTGACTGACTATTTGTTGAACAGATAATGTTGCTTTATAGCAGCCTCTGCCTATGAATGTAAAAGATCTTTTCTTAAGGTCCCTCTCTCAGGGCCATCTGGTATATCCCCTTAGTGGGTTTAAACCAGGAGTCAAGCAATGCTGACAAGTGACATAAGTGCGTCAAGGGAGGAATCGTGCTGGGAATGATGGCGAACTGGGAAGAATAGTGGTGGATGCAGAACTGGAGGAACTGAGACACACCTAAGGTTACAGCCTCTACTCAGACACATGAAAACAGTCCACTGTGTCTAGACCTTCTATTTTTTTTTTTTTTTCTCTTGTTCTTTTAGGGCCACACCCATGGCATATGGAGGTCCCTAGGCTAGGCGTCTAATCAGAGCTATAGCTGCAGGCCTCCTCCAAAGCCACAGCAACACAGGATCTGAGCCGCATCTGAGACCTACATCACAGCTCACGGCAACGCCAGATCCTTAACCCACTGACCGAGGCCAGGGATCGAACCTGCAACCTCATGGTTCCTAGTCATGTGGTTTCTGCTGCGCCACGACAGGAACTCCAGGACCTTCTAATTTTTAAGAGAAGTCAGAAATTCAGATTCGTCTGTGAAATGTTTCACATTCTTCAATGCTGGCTCAAGTTTTTTAAAATTCCTCATGAACCTAGTAAAACCTATCAGTGGACCACATGTAATTCTGGAGGGGCTTCGGTTTGAGAGCTGGTTTAGGAAATGGGAAAGAAAACCTCCTCTGGGGCAAAGAAAAAATAGTGCCTGTTATCAGAGGAATGGAGGGACGAGAAAGAGGAAAATATGAATAAAATCAAAGTTGGATGGATATCTCAATATTTTCCTGCCACAGGGTCTTCCTGAGTGGATAGTCCACATGATCTTTGGTTACATCATGGTTTTAAAGAGAGGAGCAAACGGCAGAGTTTTATTTGGGTTTTGGGGATAAAATAAGCCAAAAAGGTATCTTGAGGGAGAGAGGATAAATGGAAATTGAGGGGCTTTTTCCTTATACAGCCTGTCTCCGCTATCTTTATGGTAAAAGGAACACCATGTAATAAGGATCAGAAATCCATTAGAGACAGCTGAAGCTTTTGAAGGGTAAAGAGGCAAAGAGGGTAGGAACTGGGTTAGTTTGGATGTACACACACACAGAGTGGTATAGCTTGCATGGGCAATCCGGTCAAAGACCGAAATTGCAAAAGAAAACACTTGGCTTTTTTAAACCAGTGACTGTTTTGATTAATTATTGAAGTCTTGATCTGCACGTGAGGCACAGACTATATCTATTCAATAAATTTCAAGTAGCAATCTACTTTGCATATTATCGAGCAGAACAAAATAAGCGGTCTTCATAAGTCTAAATAAACCTCAGCTCTTTCAGACAATGAATGAAGAAATTCAGCTCTGCTCCTGGGAGTGCATCCTGAAATTGCTTTCTAGTTATCAGATGACTACAAGTTATTTCATCTGATGGTGAGAAGAACCTGCCATAGCCAAACCTAGCATCCAACAATAACCAAGGGTATTTGATTTTAGCCATAGCCCAATAATATAAACACTTTCAATAACATTGGAATATTAGAGAAGGGAATTTATACAAAAAGAGTGAGGTTAATGAGGAGGAGGACTCAGTGGTTAAGAACAAGAATAAAAATAAACCACAGAGCGGAGTTTCTGTATCCATAAGTCCTGAGACCAGCTCAGCACGTGAGGGTTGAAGAACAACAGGTGCTGTGAAACTTAAGAAAAAGGTAACATAAAACAAGACACAGAGACATTTATCTTAATTAAAGGTGGGAACTGGGGGACTCGAGGTCTCAGGGACCAAGAGCCCTGCCTCAAGAAACCACACTGCTTTTATTGTGCTCTTTAGGATGCCCTCAAGTGAGGAGGGGGTTGTAAGTGCAGGATACAGTTCTTTTATTATTTTAAAAGTCACATAGCTGGTAGCTGGTTAGGCTTTTATTCTGACCTTTAGGCATTTAACAATCATTAGCATTGAGGAAGCCTGGCGTTAGCTGTCTATGAATAGCATCTGGAGAATCATCATTGTGCTTCCGCAAATGGCATGCATATCTGCAGCAACCCGGGGTGCCTAGGTTTGCACCTCATTCTCCTTGCTGATGCATATTCTGCTAACAACCCCTCATAACCCCCCTGGAGCCATGAGGTTCCTCTTTCTCTTATCAGGACATATCATGTTGTGCAAATGGTGTGCCTATCTGCACAGGTACGGAGTGCCTAGACCAATGTATTAGGTCCTCATTCAGTTGACCCCATGAATAACTTATGCCTTTAGGTCTTTGTTCTTAAGCTCAAGTTATTTACCAGCACTGTGACTGTTTTTCAAGCAGAAATATGGGATAAAGTAAAGCAGGACAAGATGGAGTCTTTAGCATAGAAAATAGAAGCAGAGAGGACAAGAAAAGATTGTAGAAACATGTCTCCTGACACATAAGGATGTGGGTTCAATTCCTGGCCTCGCTCTGTGGGTTAAGGATCCGCTGTTTCCACAAGCTGCTTCATGGAAACAGATCCGTGCAGCTCGGATCTGGTGTTGCTGAGTCTGTGGCATAGGCCAGCAGCTGCAGCTCTGATTTGACCCCTAGCCCAGGAACTTCCCTATGCCATAGGTGCAGCCTGAAAGAAAAAGAAAGAAAGAAAGAAGAAAGGAAGGAAGGAAGGAAGGAAGGAAGGAAGGAAGGAAGAAAGAAAGAAAGAAAGAAAGAAAGAAAGAAAGAAAGAAAGAAAGAAAGAAAGAAAGAAAGAAAGAAAGAAAGAAAGAAAGAAAAGTCAAGGGGAGAAATCTGAGAGGGAAGAATAACTTGGAGATAGAGGTTGGAGAATAGAAGGAAAAGATAACACCAAATTTAAAACAAACCAACAAAACACAGGGTAAAGGAAACTATGGGAAAGGAGAACACAAGAGAAGCAGGATAGGAAAGATTATAATAGTGGCGGGAAAATGTTTTCCCTTAGATGTGAGAAGTCTCATAAATTTTGCAATGAGACACACCACTGGAGAAACAGGAGGTCGCTCTGCAGAATGTATCGTTAAAACAGAGTTGTCTTTCTCATGATCTAATGCTGACTTCTGAGCTCTGCTGCCTTTTTACTGTGACTTCTGTTCTAGCTAAGGAATAGTTACTCATAGGTCTGTGTGCCCTGGTTTCAATTTTCTAAGTGGAGCTTGGGCAAGTGAGAGGACCTGCTCTTTACAGGACCTCGGGGCTCTGTGGTCATTAGAGCACAACCAAAACCCATCAATTATCATCACAAATGTCCACTTCTTAAACTCTTTCTCATTTAGTCCTGCTTTGCTGATATGGCTTTTCAATACAGTGTTTGACAAACCCCAGATGGTATTTTACTGCAGTTTTTTTCTTTCCACCGACAGAAAGCTGGCCCCCTAAACATAAATACACACTAACAATCTGATCGGTAGGGAAAGCTTAAATGTGCTGCAAGAAATCACCAAGAAAAATAAAGGTACCACACAAAAGACTTGAGTAAATAAAAAGTGAGCTTAAGAGGAAGACAACAAGCTGAGGGGAAAATATGTTTAAACTTATTACATACTTCTGAATTGCCAAAGTAGTAAATGCTTTTCATAAAAGCAACACAGAAGAGATAGATGGGAAATTGAAAGTGATGTCCTTTCCCTCATCATGACCTGGTCTCCCTCTGTTAACAGTTTTTTAACAGTTCTTCACACACATAAAGCTCTTTTCCCTGCGCAAATGCACCCCAAGGATCTCCATCAGCTCCACACCAACCCTCTCCCATCTCCAAAGGGTGACCTCTCACCAGCATATCTAGGGGAAAAGGAGGTTTTCCTAATGAAGGTTTTCCTAGAGAAAGAGCTAGTCAGCAGCGTATCTTAATGTCTGTGCTCCCCCTGGAACCTGCAGACAACCTTCAAAAGGATGCTCTTTGCTCTCCATGCATGAACCACAAAAGGACTAACGTGGATAGCTGCATTTCCTTTTAATCCCTCAGTTCCTTGTCTTCCAGGGTGCCATCACAGGGTTGGGGATTTTACAAAGTGGTGACGTTAGAGGGAAAGCAGAATGCCATATGCTTTCTTTAAGTAAAAAATGACTTTCCACAAGGTTTAGGGAAAACGAAAACCAAGGAGTTGGAATTGCCATCCATAGGCAAGATTAATGCCCCTTAGGCGTCATATTTTAGTGCTCTTGAAAGTGTCTTCTAGGGAGTTCCCATTGTGGCTCAGCAGATTAAGAACCTAACACAGTGTCCGTGAGGATGTGGGTTTGATCCCCAGCCTCCCTCAGTGTGTTAAGGATCCAGCATTGCTGCAAGCTGCAGTGTAGGTGGCAGATGCTGTTCAGATCTGACGTTGCTATGGCCATGGCATAGGTCAATAGCTGCACCTCTGATTCGACACCTAGCCCAGGAACTTCCGTATGCCACAGGTGTGACCCTAAAAAGAAAAGGAATAAAAGAAAGAAAGAAAGAGGAGTTCCTATTGTGGCTCAGCCAAAATGCATCTGATTAGTATCCATGAGGATACAGTTCAATCCCTGACCTTGCTCAGTGAGTTAAGGATCCAGCATTGCAGTGAGCTGTGGTGTGGGTGGCAGATGTGGTTTGGACCCCGAGTTGCTGTGGCTGTGTAGGCCAGAGGCTACAGCTCCAACATAACCCCTAGCCTAGAAACCTCTACAGGCTTTGGGTGTGGCCCTCAAAAAAAAAAAAAAAAAAGAAAGAAAATGACTTTTTCTAAACTTTGCCATGGATTTTTTTTTTTTTTTAGGAAAACACATACTATTATCATAAAGATGGCCTTATGACTATTCCCAGGATGCCTCAGTAAGACAATCAGTGATAGCTGTTGATATACAGAGTCCCGCAAAACAACCAGGTGGAATGAGAATAGTCAGATGCTCCAAATTTAGTCCCTTCAAGATTTTCCTGACCAATGTGACTTGGACATCTGTTTATTCTCATGAATGTATAGTAAGTATTCAGCTATGTGCACGCACACACACACACACACACACACACACACACACACACACACACACATTCAAAGTAAAATACTAATTCTCAGAGAAAAATAACCCCTAATATTTAAAAACAATGAGCAGAGTTAATATACCAGATAGAAGCAAAATATCAACAACAGAGAGAAAAAGGTGAAAATACGATCTGATCTAAGGTTCATATTATGGTTCAGTGGGTTAAGAACCTGACTAGCATCCATGAGGATGTTGGTTCGATCCCTGGCCTTGCTCAGTGGGTTAAAGGATCTGGTGTTGCTGAGAGCTGTGATGTAGGTTGCAGATGCAGCTCAGATCTGGCATTGCTGTGGGCTGTCATGAAAGCCTGCAGCTACAGCTAATTCAGCACCTAGCCTGGGAACTTCCATATGCTATGGGTGCAGTCCTAAAAAGAGAAAAAAACAAACAAACAAAAAAACAAACATCCCAGCTAAGTGCTAAAGCCAAAATGTTTTCAACACACAGGCACTATAATCTGAAATCTTATATACTCTTGAGTAAACTACGTAAATTTCATCTGTAGACTGCATTGAAAAACCTTGGAGTGTTATTTTGTTAGTGCAATTACCCATGTTGAAAAAAAAAAAAAAGAGTACCCATCCATGTTACTTTATGGTTTACTTAGAAAAGTAACATATCCTCAAAGCTTGGTGAATTAGGCATTTATATTTAGAATAATATCACACTATTATAAAAAAAGCTAGTGTCTACCTTTATAATTTCAATTAATACTGAGGTATATATTAAGTTCACCGGCAAAAAAGTAGTTCACAACCTCAGAAAGTTTTGTAATTATAAATTAAATTCAATACTATGAAATTAAGTAAAATAAATCCCTTAGGAAGGGACCATATAATGATTCCGATTTAGATAAATTAATTACAGCTTCCTATGGGGAGTTTTCACACTGAGTAGACTTGAAAACCCCTATTTAATAATATCTAAAAATCTTGTAATAAATCCACTGGTTAGGCAGTTAGCCTAGTAATGCTCAGCAAGCAGACTTCAGGATGAATTCAGCATTTTTAAAAACAAGAAGTTCAGCGTGCACTGGGGAAGCAAAAAATCCCTATGTCTTCTCATTCAAAATAAAGAGGTTCATGTACATGCTCCTTGACATTAGCATTCTCTACAGAAAGCAAAAAAGACTTCACAGGGTTATTCCTGAAGGTAAATGGGTTAGTTCTTCAAGATGTGTCCCAATACCGTTCAGCAGTTGAGAATGTAAAATGCAGCAAAATCCTAGTAGAATGTAGCATGCCACACCTACTAAAATGGTCATAATTTTTTTTTTAAAAAAATAACACATGTTGATGAAACTGTGAAGAAACTGGAAGACTTGCACTTTGCTATTGGGAATGCAAAATGGTGTGGCTGCTGTGAAAAACAGCTTGGCCTTTCCTCAGAAAGCTAAACACAGGCTATGATCTAGCTAGTCCATTTTTAGGTATATACCTCGAAGAATTGGAAACAGGGATTCAAAGGGACATTTGTACACCAGTATTAATTGTGGCATTATTCACAATAGCCAAAAGATGGAAACAACCCAAGTCTCTCAATGGATGAATGGATAAACAAAAAGTGATTACATAATACAACAAAATATTATTCAGTCATAAAAAAGAATGAGATTCTAATATGCTATAAACATGGATGAACCTTGAAAACATTATATTAAGTGAAATAAGCCAGACAAAAAGGACAAATATTATATGGTTTCACTTTTATGAAATAGGTATGATAGACAAAATCATAGAGACAAAAAGTACATTAGAGGTTACTTGGGGCTATAAGGGTAGAAGTTATTGCATAATCATTGGCTACAGAGTTTTTTTTAGGGGGATGATGAAAGTTTTGGAAATAGGAGTTCCCATAATGCGCAGTGAAAACGACTCTGACTAGGAACCATGAGGTTTCCGGTTCAATCCTTGGCCTCGCTCAGTGGGTTAAGGATCTGGCATTGCTGTGAGCTGTGGTATAGGTCGCAGATGCGGCTCGGATCTGGTGTTGCTGTGGCTATGGCATAGGCCGGCAGCTGTAGCTCGGATTAGACCCCTAGCCTGGGAACTTCCATATGCTGTGGGTGCAGCTCTAAAAAGGACAAAAGACAAAAAAAAAAAAAAAAAAAAAAAGAAAAGAAAAGAAAGTTTTGGAAATAAACTGGTGATAGTTGTACATCACAGATGTAATTAATACCACTGAATTATATACTTAAGTTGGTTAAATTGTCAAGTTTTACGTTACACATATTTTATCACAATAAAAAATCTAAGTAATATTTTTAAAAGCAAATAAAGACATTTCAGATCATCAAAAACAGATTTACAATGTTGTCAGCATCTCTGTGTTACAAGAAATGTCAAAGGAAGCTTTTCATCCTGAAAGGAAATGATATAAAATGGAAATCTTGATTGAAAGGAAGGAAGGGAAAGAACAGGAAATTGTAAATATATGAGTAAATATAAAGGTCCACCTTTCTCTTCTTAATTTTTTTAAAAGTGAACTGGCTAAAGCAAAAATAATAACAATGTATTTGGGGTTTAAAAGATTTTGGGGAGTTAAACATACAGTGTAAAATGTATGACAATAAAAGCAGAAGTGACAGGAAGGAATAGAAGTGAAATCATGCTGTTGTAAGGTTCTTATGTTCTGTCTCTAGTGGTATAATATTAATTCTAGGTAGATTGTAATGAGTCAAGTATGCATATCATAATCCTAGAGAAAGCACTAAATATAATAATAGAAAGAGATAGTTTAAAACATAAGGAGAAGATATAGACTTAAATTCTAAACAATACTCAACTGAAGAGAAGACAGGAGGGGAAAAAACCCACAAAACAAAGCAGACAAATAGAAAACAAAGAGATGATAGATTTAAACCCCATTCTTCTTAAGAATTACCTCAACTGTAAATGAATCAATATAGTTAAAAAGCAGAGACAGAGATCTAGTTAAAAAGCAAGACCTAGTTATAAACAGTCTCAAAGAGGTGCCCTTTAAATATAAAGACACAGACAGTTTGAAAATAAAAGGGTAGAAAAATATGCAGTGAAAACACCATGGGGAGTTCCCATTTTGGTGCAGCAGAAAAGAATCTGACCAGTATTCATGAGGATGTGGGTTTGATCCCTGGTATCATTCAGTAGCTTGGGGACCCAGTGTTGCTGTGAGCTGTGGTGTAGGTCACAGATGTGGCTCAGATCTCCTGTTACTGTGGCTGTGGTATAGGATGGCTGGTGGAACTCTGATTCAACCACTAGCCTGGGAACCTCCAAATGCTACAGGTGTGGCCCTAAAAAGCAAAACAAAAACAAAAACGAAAAAAACCCCACTACATATGAGGAGTTCCCACTGTGGCACAGCGGGTTAAGAATCCAATGGCAGTGGCTCAGGTCACTGCAGAGGTGTGGATTTGATCCCTGGCCTGGCACAGTGGATTAAAGTATCGGCCATTGCTACAGCTTCAATGTAGTTTGCAGCTGTGGCTCAGATTTAGTCCCTTGCCTGAGAACTTCCATGTGCTGCAGGCACAGCCATAAAATTAAAAAAAAAAAAAAAAGCACTATGTGTGATATAGTCACGCTAGTTTGCTACTTATGTCAAGTTACAAGAAACGTTTAAAAGAGAAAGGAGATTTAAAGAACAAACAAATCAAGATACATAGCACTATATCTGAAATGAAAAATACACTAGAAGGAATCAATAGCAGGATAATGGAGACAGAAGAACAAATAAGTGAGGTGGAAGACAGAGTGGTGGAAATCACTGTCACAGAAAAGAAGAAAAAAGAATGAAAAGAAAAAAAAAAGAATGAAAAGAACTGAGGAGAGGCTAAGAGATTTCTGGGACATTAAAAGTACCAAGATTTATATCATAGGGGTTCCAGAAGGAGAAGAGAAAGAGCAGGGGCCAGAGAAAATATTTGAAGCAGTTATAGCCAAAAACTTCCCTAATATGGGAAAGGAAACACTCACTTAGGTTGAGGAAGCATGAAAAATCCCACACAGGATAAACCCAAGGAGAACACAGACACATACTAATAAAACTGACAAAAATTAAATGCAAAGAAAAAATATCAAAAGGGACCCCCCATAAGGATAACAGCTGATTTTTCAGCAGAAACTCTGCCAGCTAGAAGGGAGTGGAAAGCTATATTTAAGGTAATGAAGGGGAGGAACCTAGGACCAAGAATACTCTACCCAGAAAGGCTCTCATTCAGATTTGATGAAGAGATCAACAGTTTTTTAGACAAGTGAAAGCTAAGAGAATGCAGCATCTCCAGATTAGCTCTACAACAACTACTAAGGAAACTTCTCTAGGCAGAAAAGAAAAAGGCACAATTAAAAATAAGAAAATTACACATAAGAAAGCTCACTGGTAAAGGCAAAGACAACATAAAAGTAGGAAATCACCCATACTGACAAATATATCAAAACTAGCAAGCATGAGAAGAGGAGAGGACAAACGCAAACATTGAAAGTGCATTTGAAATCAAGACACCAACAACCAAAACCAATTGTGTACACAGATAAGTGGTTATATGAATATTTAATTGGAACAACAAACCAAAAAACTGTAATGGACACACACACACAAAAAGAAAAAGCAATCTAAACACAACATTAAAGGTAGTCATCAAATCACAAGAGGAGGAAAAAATAGGAAGGTAAGAAAAAAACCTAAAATAACAAATCCAAAGCAATTAAGAAAATGGCAACAAGTTCATACTTATCCATAATTACACTGAAGGTAAATGGATTAAATATCCAGCCAGAAGACACAGACTGGTTGAATGGATTAAAAAACAAGACCCATATATTTGCTATTTACAAGAGACCCACTTCAGACCTAATATCAAGGATAGGAGTCTTCAAGAAAATCATCAGGACGAAGTTATTTTATAAAATATTCAATTCATCAAGAAGATCTAATAATTCTAAATGTTTACTTTCCTAATAACAGAGTTTAAAAATATATGAAGCAAAAATGGGACAGAACTAAATGGAGAAACAGAAAAATAGATTTGTTTTTATGTGTTGCTGATTTTGATTTGGTAAACATTCTTGCTGTATGGACACATAAATTGGAAGACTCAGTATTGTTACCTTGTCAGTTCCTCTCCCCACAAATAGATGTACAGATCCGAAGCAATTCTTTTTAAATTCTAAGCAGGGTTTTGTTTGTTTGTTTGTTTTTTGTTAAGGCTGAGATACTAATTCTAAAATTTACATGAGAATGAAAAGGACCTAGAATGTAATCTTTTTTTTGTGTGTGTGTGTCTTTTTGCCATTTCTTGGGCCGCTCCCAAGCATATGGAGGTTCCCAGGCTAGGGTTAGTTTGATATGAACAATAGGACTAAACCAAAAAACTAAAACTATAAAGCTTCTGGGAAAAACAGGAAAACACCACGATTTTGTTAGAGATTTCTTAGAAATCTAAATGCACTAATTATAATGTAAAATTTATAAAGTACAATTTGTAACTATTAATAACTTATGCTCTTAATGAAACACTGATAATAAATCAAAAATGTAAGGCACAGACTATGAGAAAAGGTTTGCAATATGTATATCTGACAAAGGACTTGTTTCTAGGTCATGTAAAGACCTCCCACACTAAATCATCACCATCTCTACGCCATCATCCAAACAACCTGGTTTTTAACATGGGCAGAAGATTTAAAAAACAGTTCATACAGAACACTGTAAGTCAGCTACAATGGGAAAAACAGCATGATACATAAAAAAAGTTCATAAAAGAAAATATATGTGAACAGTCACTAAACATTTAAAAGCCTCTGGACATCAGGGAAATGCAAATCAAACCACCATGTTATGCCACTCCCTGCCTCCTGGAATGGTTAAAATTTTAAAAACCAACAATACCAAGTGTTGACAAGGATGTGGAGCAAGAGGAGCCCTCCTACTTTGGTGGTGGCCATGTGAAGGGTATGACCACTTTGGAAACAGTTTGACAGTTTGAAAGTTCAATGTACACCCATCCTATGACCCAGGAACTTCACTTTTTGTGTTTTAACCCAAGAGAAATGAAAAAACACTGGGTGGTTTTACTTCTGAACTTTTAAATGACATTTTTCATAAACAAATTTTCTAAAAGATTGAAGCATACTTCCTCTCTCCATTTCCTTACCTCTCATTTTTTCCTCCAATCACTATTGCCAAGCATCATTCTCTTGACTTCCCTGAAATCACTTGGGCAAAGCTCACCAGTGACCTCCCAGTTACCAAAGGCAACAGTCACTCTTGAGTCATTGTTTTACTCAGTTTCATGGCAACCTATGGCATCACTGAGCACTTCCTCTTCTTGAAATCTTCCTCCTCAGGTTTACTGATTATGTTCTGACCTCTCCAGTTTTCTGACCATTTATTTTTATTCCCCCTTGTATTCATTTATTCTACCGTCCTTCATCATTAAATACTGGTGTTCTTAAAATTTACCTTTTTTTAAAATCTTATCTTTTATATGTTACCTTGATGATCTCATGAATTTCTCTAACTTTAATCACCATCTTTTCCCAGTGATTCCCAGTGTTATATCTTCAGCTCTGGCTTCTTTTCCTAATCTTCATTTATAGAATGGATATGTTTATTTCTCTATTCCCTGATACTCGTCATTAAATCTCATTTAATTCATATCTTAGCCCTTATTATCCCTATATTCCCATATCTGAGACCCTGAGAATTTTCCTTTAACTTCCCCCATTGCTCTTCCACCAAGTTCTATCCAATTTACTTTCTAAAGTTTCTAATATCCATCCCTTTATCTCTGTCTGTACTACTATCGCAGTAGTGTAAGACCTCACCATTTTTAAATTATATTACTGAAATAACTTCTTAACTAGAATATCTGTTTTCAGTTTCCCGTAACAGAATCATTTATAATTTCCTGAATGTGACTTTGGAACAGACAGAAACAGAGGGGCTCACTCAAAATTCCTTCAGAGACCAGGTATGTTTCCCACCATAGTTAAATATCAGCCGAGAAGAACTTGCCTCCCTGTTTCAGAATAGTAGTAAGAGAAGAATTGGCCTGGATCAATTAGATTAATTTGATACCTCCCCTAAGAATTTTCAAACTAAATTCAAAGCAAGGGAGTGCCTTTCCTCTCAGGTCAGAAGTTAATAAGCCATTGGCCCAGAGCATCTGTCAACCTGGCCTCCTATCTTGTGAAGAATCTCATCTAAGAATAGGAATTTGGCCAATACAGAGAAGCAGAGATGAAAGACGGAGAAAAAAAAAAAAAATCCTGACTTTGTAGTTCCAATGGTCTATCCTTACTCTTTCCAAGGTTTAGTTAGGTAGGTTCAAAGAAATCTCCTTTTATCAAATTGGATTGGTTTTCTATCATGTGTGCTACAGCCTTGTTTTTACCCATCCATTTCACTTGGATAAGACTTTAGCCATCTTTCAAGACCCAAGCCAGGCGGCGCTATCTCTGGGACACTTTGCCTGGAATCTCTGATAGGCTGTGAAGGACCCAAGGGAAAAGACCCTTTTATTTCTTAATATAACATATAGTTAGTTGAATAAATACAAGGGGGAATGAATCGATTAGTCTCTGCTCTTTAGTGGATGAAACCTGATCAGCTCAGAATCCACTAAAATTTAAAATTTCACTTTCTGGCGTTCCCATTATGGCTTAGTGGTTAATGACACCGAATATCATCCATGAGGATGCAGGTTCAATCCCTGGCCTCACTCGCAGACACAGCTCGTATCCTGAGTTGCTGTGGCTGAGGCATAGACCAGTAGCTATAGCTCTGATTCAGCCCCTAGCCTGGGAACGTCTATATGCTGCAGATGCAGCCCTAAAAAGATTAAAAAAAAAAAATTCACTTTCTTCTTGATGAAGAAAGAAGTCATGAAAAGAACTAAAGTCTTGTATCTCAAGTGCTTGAAACGTCAGTCATGAGAGACGCTCCCTGGGCATAAGACCCGCTGGAGTGAATGGTATATAATGGGGCTGGTTATTCTCAACCTGCCGTCATACCCTGAATTAGGGTAACTACATTATGGTATATCTTTTTGTTGATCATATTGACTCTATACACAGCCAGCTCTGTGACTTATTTTATTTTATTTTATTTATTTATTTATTTTGGCTTTTCTAGGGCCGAACTCACAGCATATGGAGGTTCCCAAGCTAGGGGTCTAATCGGAGCTGTAGTCGCCGGCCTACACCACAGCCACAGCAACTCGGGATCCGAGCCGCATCTGCAACCTACACCACAGCTCATGGCAACGCTGGATCCTTAACCCACTGAGCAAGGCCAGGGATCGAACCTGCAACCGCCTGGTTCCTAGTCGGATTCATTAACCACTGTGCTACGACGGGAACTCCATGCCTGTGATTTAATTAGGCAAGGAGACCTTTCCTCCTGGAGACTGTCTCACACCCCCCATTCCTGACCTACCACCCCCTAGTTAAGGCCTCTATTACTTCCTTTTTATTTTAGCAAGAAGTCTCACCTAACAACCCTGCCTCCTCTCTTATAATCCCCATCTACTCTTCACAATGCTGAGTGAGCAATGTTCCTGAAGCACATCCCCATTCAAACAACCTGTTTCCTTTTACCTGCAGAATAACATCCATACTCTTAGGGTTGACATTCAAGATCTGCCATGACCTGGTCCTGATTTAGCATGCTCTGGTCATTTTAAATACTTGATTCCGTTTCAGCTGATCAGGGAAAATTTGCAAATAAAAATACCTCATTTTCTTAAGGGTTTTCTCTGTGCCAAGCACAAATTATTCTTAGCATGATAGTCACAAGATTTGATGTAAAGTAATCCTTGTCCTAACTTAATTCTTGCTCCATCATTTTGTCCTCTCCCTCTTTAGTCCCTCTGATTGTGGCATCCTGATTCTTTTGGCTTCTCTAGTTGCCTCTGCCATCGTTTGCTTTGAGCTCTGTCTTCTCATCACCATGATGTTAGTCCAGCTTTCCTGTTTGTTAACTGACACTTTGGCTTGTCCCCTGGATGCCCTCCTTAGAATTACCACTCCAGGAAGCTTGGTTGGCACGCGCCTTGGTAATTTAGGCTCTATTCTATTCTTCGGATTTGATACCAGAGGGGTGGGCCCTAGGCATTCCAAACCTAGCCTTCCTGGTTTATTATAAAATCATGCTGTAGATTTCCTAGAAGCTCAGGTTTAAAAGACATCCTAAAGTCCTAACTGAGTGGGGGAAAAACCCCCCAGAAACCTATGTTCTTTCTATTATTTTACCATTCCTCAAATACTTCAAGTATTTGATGGCATATTTCATATACTTAAGTGTCCTCTTTCTAATCTAAATATCCTAGTTCTTTTAGTCACTGTCTCCAGCTTGATTGCTTTCCTGGAAATTAGCTTTTTATTACTGCCCCTTTTACGATGACTGGCAGAAAGACCTTTTTTTTTTTAATGTCCCAATTATCTTCTGACCAGTTTGGGCTAGATGAAGTCTTTTAATTATTTCTATTAACTTTCACCTAGTTTTCCCATGAGACAGACTAGGATCGTTTAAAATCCCTGTTCTGGAATCAGTGTATTAATTACTTCCTGTTTAGCTTCAACCTCATCTCAGATCCTAGCCATGAAGCTGGGCTCAGGAGGGCTATGCCTCTTCCCAGAGAGCAGCAGGTTGCACTAGGTTCTCAGCAGCAGTGTCCAGATACGGATCTGCATGTTTGAGGGCCATGCAGAGTTCTCTTCTGCCAGTAGGAACTCCCACTCTTCTCCTATTCACTGAAACCATCCGAATGCCAGCGAGGGAGACGATACCCCATGGCGAACACTGAATCCATGCTGATTTACTTTTTAGCATGCAAAGCAAGTTCCTTTCCACACACAACCGACAAACACATCTGTGTGCCTATCACAGATGAGATTTCCTGTATGATAATTCCTCTAGGCAACTGAACTGTTCACCCAGTACACTTGTGTAATCACTTAATTGGTTATTCTAACGGTGCTGCGTCCTCCCCAAACAATTAAAGAAGCTTTATCAAACCCCTGCCAAAATTCTGACTTCATCACGTCTATTGCCTTTCCTCTTATTTTAGAGACTTCAAGGAAAATGAAAACTAGTTAGGCATAACTTTCTTTCTCCTTTCTTTTTTTTTTTAAGATTTTTATTTTTTGACAGTGTTCTGTTAATTTCTGCTGTACAGCAAAATAGACCCAGTTATACATATATATAGATTCTTTTTCTCGTATTATCCTCCATCGTGTTCCATCACAAGTGATTAGATATAATTCCCTGTGCTATACAGCAGGATCTCATTGCTTATCCACTCCAAATGGAATTGTTGCATTGACTAACGCAAACTTCCAATACCATTTTTATTTTAAAGGTTTTAGAACCTTAACAAGGTCCATGTCAAGCTCCCCTTTCTGTGTTGCGTGGCAACCTACCTCCATTCACTGGGATTAGTCAAGAATTAGCAGGGGTTTTTTCCTTTGTAATTGGGATGTGATTCTCTGAAGGGAGCACTCTGCACCCCCACTCCCACGCTTTCCTGTCCACCTGGCTCCTGCTCTCCCCCCCTTTTGCTCAGGGTCCCTGGTCTGAAACATCCTGTTCTGTTTTGTCAGGTAACTGTGCCTGTATGCTTGGCTCCTCAGCTGCAACCAGAGTTTTCTGCAGGTGGGAGCCCTTTACTTCACAGTGTCTGGTACAGAACAAAGCACCAAAAAGTTCAGGAAGGCACACGCTCTGCATGTATGAATGAGAACACATTACACATATAGTTTTACCTTTTTACACCATGAAGATGCTGCAACAAATATTCTGGCATATCTGCCTTCTTGGGTACTGATGCTTTTATATCTATAGTAGAGAGTCCCAAGAGTGAAGTTATTTGTATTAGGAAAAAAAAAAGATGTCTCTAGATTCCTTTCCCCAAAGGTTTTAATATGCATTTCTCCCAGCCACCTATGGGGAGTACTGCTTTTCTCACATTTAGCATTAAGTATTTTGTGTCCCATTTTAATCTTTGATGAGCTGAAAATGGTACCTCATTATCACATATCTGAGATAACCTTACTATTAAATTTGTACATATTCTCATATTTTTTGTCTTTTTGATTTTAACTTCTGTGAAATTGTTCTCCATGTGAATTTTCACATGCTTTGCCCATATTCCTTTTTGGTTCTATGTCTCTTCTTATCACCTTATAAACTTTTCTGTGTATTATTTATATTTATTTTCTGCTTTATCTTAGCATTCCAAAAACACATTGCAAATATATTGTTTGTCATGCAGCATTGGTGGTATAGTGGTGGGCATAGCTGCCTTCCAAATAAATTGTATTTTTACTATGTTTATTGTATACTTTTCTTTCTTTCTTTCTCTCTCTCTCTTTCTTTCTTTCTTCCCTTCCTTCCTTCTTTTTTTGTCTTTTTGGAGCTGCACCTGTGTCATATGGAGGTTCCCAGGCTGTAGGTCAAATCAGAGCTGTAGCTGCTGGCCTACACCTCAGCCACAGCAATGCCAGATCTGAGCTGCACCTGTGACCTACACCCCAGCTCATGGCAATGCCAGATCTTTAACCGACTGAACGGGCCAGGGATTGAACCTGCATCCTCATGGATACTAGTCAGATTCGTTTCCACCGAACCACGATGGGAACTCCAATTGTATACTTTTCAATGTTTTACTTTATGTCTTTCAATAAGATTTTCTAGTTTTCTTTATAAACTGTAAAGACAAATTTTCCCTAATGATTTTGTAGTATTTTTCAATTTTGAAAATATTCTCATTTCCATTTGTATTTTTCTTGTTTCCATTTATTATTAAAATTTTTACAAGTTACTAATATTTAAATATTTATCTTGTATACAACTATTTTGCCATCAATGCTGGTTATTGTTGTGGATATTACTCAAATCCATTGGGTATTGTAGGGTTTTGATCATACCATCAGCAAAAGCAGATAACTCAATCTCACCTTTTTGAAAGCAGTTATTTCATGTTATTGTTGTTTTGCATTATCTAGACCAACGAAGACAGTGGATACTGTTTAAATGTGGCATGAACCAAAATTTGGAATTCCTTGGAAATTAAGACTGATGCTTCTAGATAATTTTTGGATCAAACAGAAATCAAAAGTGAAAAAACAAACCTACCTAGGAAGAAGGGAAGAAGAGAGATTCTACCAAAACCTATAGACCATAGTGAACAATGAAGTCAGAAGAAAACATATACATATTCTTAAAAGACTTTTTATTAAAGAAAGAAAATAGAAATAAAACCAAGGTGGGGGGGATGAAGAATTTAGTATCCATTTAAAGGATTTAGGAAAGAAAGAGAAACTAAGATGGAATTAATTTTAAATTTTTTAAAATTATGATTCTGAACCCATCTCCCTGTCATTAGGACTTCTGATTACATTGGACTTACTTCAGTAATCCAGGATAATCTCCCCATCTCAAGATCCTTAATCATACCCACAAAATGCCTTTTTACCATATAAGGCAGTACATTCACAGCTTCCAGGGTTTAGGACATAGACACTTTTTTTTTGGAAGGGGTCCTTATTTGACAGACTATGCAAAAACTGGAGCTAAGCTTCTCTTTTCCAAAATGATCAGTTTTAGCTAAACCCACATTAACTAGATTTTCTTTCCTATCGGTATCTTATTGCCTTTTTGTTCGTTTGGAGCAATAGCACCAAATTGGTGTCAGGCTGGGTCTTTGGGGGCCGCTTTATTTCTTCCTTTCTTACTCTCACTAGCACAGAACACCATAAAGCATTCATTTTGCCTTTAAATTCATTCCTCCCCCTGCCCCCGCCATTTTCCTTCTTGCTGACTTTTAACCTCTTTCTTTCAAAGTTTCCAAATCCAAAAAGTACAAATATACATAAAGATCAAACATGAGCTGTATTTCAGGTCCAAAGCAATTTCCTCAAGAATTCACTCATGATGGCAGATGGCCGTTTAAACACAGTAACCCATGTGTTTCTTTTAAATTGAACAGAAAGATGATAAGTGTCCAGTGAACAACTTGGATACTTGGATATTTAGCATAAGTAATCTGTGCTTTTTATGCTCTTCAGAAAACACACAGCAAAAACTTATCTGAACAATATTATCAGCCTTTCTTTCTTCCCATAACAAATGGAGGACCCAAGATAAATTTCTTTTTTAAGGTTGCTTGCCATCTGTCCTTCAAAGATGTCTAAGCCTGTGTAAGTCTATTTCATGTGTGTGAATTAAGAATAACATCATGTTGAGAATAACGGTGCAGATTCTAGAATCAGACAAACCATGGCCAACCATAGCTCCATCAATTACTGACCTTTGGAAAATTACTTAAGCTTTCTAGTTTAGTTTTCCTATCAGTCAGATAACAGTACTTAGCTGGATTGATGTGAGTATTAAATAAAATAATTCATGCAAAGCACTTAATCCAGGAGAGGCATGCAGTAAATTCTCAATAAATATTAGTTATCAGGTTTTTTTTTTTAATACAGTCTCATTAAAAATGTGCCAGACACATCAAACAGAGATTTGTTCCCCAACTTTGATGAACCTGAAAAACAGATACGGCCTGACCCTGGAAGCAATGGGACCACTGCTGAGAGAAAACTTGCGAGGTCCTTCTTTCCTTCTGCACGTCATTAATGTTGGCCTCATTTATTGATGAAAAAATAACAAGTTGGTTTATGCTATCATTACCCTAAGATTCTGAGGATGTATTTCTTCAAAAGGAAACAGGAAAAAGAACGATCTAATCCTCTAGAATTTCTCTGTTGCTATTAGACGTTTCTCCTTGCTCTTCCTGACAAAGTTATAAAAATCCTTTTTAAAAGACTCTTGGAGTTCCCTGGTGGCTCAGTGGGTTAAGGACCCAGCATTATCACTGCTATGGCACAGGTTCGATCCCTGGTTAAGTAAGGTTCGATCTCTTAACTTTAGAAAGCTTGAAAACTTAGGATTACTCTTATTCAGATAAATCCTAAAGGAGTCCATGTCCCATTTACATGGCAGAAAGAAGGGTCAAAGAGCAGATTTTGGTTAGCAAGGGTGAAACTGGAAGAGACGTCCAGCAGAATAATTTTCTTATATCAAAAATGTAGGCAAAACTGCTGAGCTACTTGTTTGAAAATTTCTGATGGAATCAAATGAATTAATAGATTCAGTTGCTCAAATACAGTGATTTCAAATAATTGTAGACAGCCTGTATCTTTTTCTAGGATTTCCTTAAATCCTTCTATATTGGAGTTCCCACCATGGCCCAGTAGGTTGAGAATCCCACTGCAGGAGCTAGGGTTGCTGTGGAGGCGAGGGTTCAATCCCTGGCCTGTTGCAGTGGGTTAAAGGATCCAGCATTGCCGCAGCTGGGGCACAGGTCACAGCCGTGGCTCAGATTCAATCCCTGGCCTGGGAACATCCATATGCCATGCGTGGGGCCATAAAATTAAAAAACAACAACAAAACTTCTTTATCTGATTAAGTATTATCAAATTGCCATAGCAGTAACTTATGCCAAACTGGGAAAGAGTGAACCAATGATTCCTGAGGCACAAAGTCAACCTTTGCCTGAGGCACCTGCGGAGAGCTGGGGAAACCATCACGGTACCTTCGCATCAGCGTGTCGGGGCCGTTCGGACTCCAAGGCCCCTGAGAGTGTGGAGTGATGCTGTGCAGGCTCTTCCCTCCTTCCAAGGCTTTATTTAGAAATTCCAGAGGCGGTTTAGTGGTGAAAAGTTGGTCAAGTACTTTCCCCTCCTTTTTCTTCTCTTCGGAGCCAACAGTCAAATGTGCAGAAAGCCAAAGCAGCTGGCTCACTCTCTGTCTGCATCACAAACCCCTAAATATTTATAGGTCTTTGAGAATTTCACGTCTCAAGTTCAGGTTGGAGGCTATTTTTACTTGGTCACTGTTTGACTTACTGGCGATGGTTCCCACACCAGAAAATGACTTTTCTGACTATAACTGTGATGCATTCCAATTTGGAAAATGGAGAATGGCATAAATAAAATAAAAATGCCCACACCACCGCTGCCAGTGTCAACACTTGCATTTCTTTTCCTCTCTGCATGTAGAGGCATAAAGACACACACCATTCAGATTTTTACGATGCTTTCAAATTGTATATACAGTTCTCATTCTGTTTTTATTAACTTATTATTTTACTGTTTCATTAGTGGAACATAGGCATGTCCCCAGGCCAATAAATATATATTTTTTGAAAATGTTATTCCAATAGCTAATTAATACTCGTTACATACACATATCACATAAGAAAAAGGGTTCTCCCACTTCTCACTACTGTGGCAGCCCTGGAACTAAATAATTTGTTAATTAGCTTGATTTGATAATCTTTTTTTGTTGCTTATTTGTTTGTTTGAATGATTTTTGTTTTTTCCATTATAGTTGGTTTACCATGTTTTGTCAATTTTCTACAGCACAGCAAATTGACCCAGTCACACATACATATATACATACTTTTTCTCACATTATCAGGCTCCATCATAAGTGACTAGATAGAGTTCCCAGTGCTACACAGCAGGATCTCATTGCTTACTTCATTTGATAATTTTTTTTTTTTTTTGGTCTTTTCAGGGCTATACCTACAGCATAGGGACGTTCCCAGGTTAGGTGTCAAATCAGAGCTGCAGGTGCTGGCCTACACCACAGCCACAGCTATGCCAATTCCGAACTGCATCTGCAACCTACATCCCAGCTCACAGCAATGCAGGATCCTTAACCCACTGAGCGAGGCCAGGGATCAAATCTGTGTCCTCATGGATGCTATCAGATTTGTTTCCACTGAGCCATGATGGGAACTCCTGATTTGATAATCATTTTACAATGTATGCACACACTAAGAGATCACATTGTACACCTTAAATACAATTTTTATTTGTCAATTATGCCTCAATAAAACTGAAAACCAAATGAAAAGAAAAATAAAAGAAATTACCATTCAAGGCAGAAGGGTGGGAGAAGCGTCTCTGGGCATAGTCAGGGGATAAAGATATAGACAGAAAATATCAGACGAACACGAGGCGCAGATCTCCTGAAGCACTGTCCTGATCCTGTTGGTCCCTTTGGATGACTTACTCCAGAACAAAGCGCAGACTCCCCAGTTGAGCATTTAGGGCCTCCCACAATTTGTTACAGCTCATTTTTCCAACTTCAGTTCCTGCGGTACCCTTTTGCATTCTCCCATATTTCTGCCAAACGCACCAGTTGCCTCTTCTCCACCTAGAAGTCAAAGGTCTTTCCTCCCTCCCTCCGTCCCTGTGCTCGCTCTTTCCCCTTCACTTTGAAGGTCTCTGCCCTTCCTTATGGTGACTTCTTAGGCATTGATTCGCGATGCACTTGAATAGCACCTCCTTCATGGAGCCAAGCCTAAATCTTTCAGTATCTCCTGGCCAGAGCCAGTGTCTTTCCCCTCTCAGTTCCACCTTTACCTATGCATCAACTTTCTTTTGAATTATAGCTATTTGGGCACATGTCTTATGACTCCTTTGAAATTATGAATCAAAATTTTTGGACATTTTCTTATCACAGTATCTTTTTGAGCATTAGATTTTTTTTATGGCTGCATCCATGGCATATGGAAGCTCCAGGGCCAGGGGTTGAACACAAGCTGCAGCTGCAACCTACACGACAGTTGTAGAAATGCTGGATCCTTTTAAGCCACCTCGCTGAGCCGAGGATCAAATCTGAACCTCCAAAGAGACCTGAGCCACCACAGTTGGATTCCTAACCCACTGCACCACAGCAGGAACTCCTTGGGCATTATAATTCTTACGGCACACACTAAGGAATTAAAAGCATCCACAGTTATACTACTCACTTATCACGGTGTGTCCTTATTTGGGAAAAATCGCCCAGACTCATCTGTCTTATATTCTTTGGAGAAATGCTTTTTTGTGGTAGCTGGTCCCCAAAGATGGCCCCAGCATTTCCTCTTCACTCTGTAGATAATGTTCCCACACACGTCAAGACAGGGAGCTACCTCTCACCCCCAACCCTCAGAATCTGGGCTGGCCTTGTGAATTGGCTTTGACAAAGAGAATGCTGTGGAAACAATAGTCTGGACATGTCCAAGCCCAGAACATGTGAGAAACCCTTACTACAAAGCAAAGAGCCAAGGTTGTCTTTGCAGCCACAGCTGAGCTCCCAGTTGACCGCCAACAGTAACTATCAGCCATGCGGGTGAATCTCTTGAACATTCCAACCTCATCAACCCCCTGGACAACCAGCCAAACCCATGCAGAAGAAGAACCCAAACCCATGCATCTGACCCTACTCGACCTGAGAATCATTAAACATAATAAATAAAATGGTTGTCATTTTAAGCCATAGAATTTTGAGGTGGTGCATTATACCACATATAAACCTAAAATTAATATACAAGTTAAACCCTCTGAATTGCTGATATTGGACAGGTTTTAACTGGCAACTTCATGTAGCTCAACCTAATGGGAATAATGCCTTGATATCACTTTATTGCTCTTACCTCCTAGTCTAAGCAATTACAACCCTCTTGTCTCAGAACCCACGCAGCCAAAAGTGGCAGAAAGTTATCACCATAACAGTAAATAAAAATAAATAAATATTATGTATTGAGCAAAATTCTTTAGTCCAACCGAGAAGCGTGTGCTGTAAATACTAGTGCTCTCTACATGATATTAGAGAGAATAAATAGCTTTTCTGGACATCAGTTCTTTACCCGCCTTTGTGATTTAGGACATTTTTGCTATATGATTATCCATGATGTTTTCACTTGAAAAAAATCATTCTAATGCAACATTATCTCCCCCTTGTAAATGGACTTTTTAAAATCCTCAACAAAGAAGCTCAAAGTAATAGGATGTTCCTGGCCCTTTTTGAAGCTTCTCTGTTAAGACAGATGCATTTATATGCCCACATGTGCTGGTTAGATCATCAGACACACAAGCAACACAGTGTCTATCATCAAACACAAAAGATCTGTGTTCTTTCTCAGCAATGACATGAAAAAACCAAGGCTTTCCTTCAGCTCCAAATTCCCTTTCACTGTATACTTATCATTCTTCAAAGTACAATCTGAGGCATCAATTTCTGCCCAGTGCCCCAAATATGACCTGTCTACTCTACTTGATCTAGAACCCTTCTCCATGGACAACACCTAAGTTCTAGAGATTTTGTCTTTTCCAAACACATTTATCCTATTCACCAATTCCATAGGTCTTGTTCTCCAATAGGGAGTAGTAAGTTAACATAAAGAATTCATCTAAGGGTGAATGTTGTGGCTCAGCTGAAACAAATCCAACTTGCATCAGTGAAGATGTGGGTTCGATCCCTGGCCTCGCTTGGTGGGTGGGGGAATCTGGCATTGCCGTGAGCTGTGGTGTAGGTTGCAGATGAGGCTTGGATCCCACGTTGCTGTGGCTGTGGTGTAGGCCAGCAGCTGCAGCTCTGATTCAACCCCTCGCCTGGGAAATTCCATATGCCACAGGTGCAGCCCTAAAAAGCAAAAAATAAAAATACAATAAAATTTTAAAAAATAATTCATCTAGGAGTTCCTCTGTGATGCAGCAGGTTGATGATCCAGCACGTCTCTGCAGCACCTTGGGTTTGTTCCCCAGCCTAGGAACTTCCTGCTTGCATGCTGCAGACGTGGCCAAAAAGAAAAAAATAAAAGAAAGGAATTATATAGCCTATTTTGTTCATGCTTTGCTTCCAAGATACCATTTTGGTGCCAAATACTTGACTTTTGGTTTTATTTCCTTATATTCCGAACTTTCCATAAAATATTTGTGGCATCTTACATGCAAATGTTTAATAAAATATAAATATCAGGAAAAGACATAAAAGCCAGAAAAAAAAATGCAAACTAGCATAGATGGAACCAAGGGGGAAAATAGTACTCAAAAAAAAAAAAAAAAAGGCCATAAAATATCACACAGATGCTACAGTTAAGATATAGAAATTTGACTAAGACTCTCTTGGATGATCAATGAAGAAAGAGAAATAGGCGTCCTTAGTCATGATTTAGAAGAAAATGAATTTCTGAAGGTAAATGTGATTTCCTGCATTATATTCTAAAATTAATCTCTTATATGGATCCTCATAATGTGGAACAGAGAAATGTAAAATATAAAAACATTCCTACAACAAATAGCGAGGTAATTTCTAGAGGGTGTTTCTCATAGTACCTTTGATTAAAACTGAGTTCGGGAGTTCTCTTATGACACAGTGGGTTAAGAATCTGGCATTAGCTCAGGTCACTGCTGTGGTGTAAGTTCAATCCCTGACCCAGAAACTTCTGTGTGTTGTGGGTGCAGCCAAAAAAAAAAAAAAAAAGGCAAGTTCTGACTTCTACTTCTAGCCACCATAAGGGGTTGGATTTGCCATTACAGTCAAAACAATAAAAAATCCAGAGAAAAATATATGAAACAATAAACATAAGAGAAGAGGTTCAAGCTCTCTATTAATCAGGGAAATGCAAATTTAAACCATTATGGGAAATAATTTTATACCCATAAGGTATAAAATTGAAAATGCTAAATTTTGAGTAAGCTGTTTAGCAATGAGAATTCTTAGTCACTGCTGGCAGGGGTATATATTATTTCAACCACTTCAGAAACTAGTTTGGCTTTCCTTACAAACTTGAAAGCGTACATTTCCTACAACCCAGCAATTTCATTAGAATGTATACACTCTGGAGGAATTGTTGCACCCTAAGTTAATTCTTACCCATGTTAGTCAGGGGCGTGTAAAATACTGTTCATAGAAGCTTTGTTCATTAAATTACCTAAATGTCCATCAACAGATGAATGGATCAAAGAGACATGTAATATAGGAGTTCCCCTTGTGGCTCTCTGGTTAACAAACCAGACTAGCATCCATGAGGATGCGGGTTCGATCCCTGGCTTCACTCAGTGGTTTAAGGATCTGGCATTGCTGTGAGCTGTGGTGTAGGTCACAGAACACGTCTTGGATCCCACGTTGCTGTGGCTGTGGCTTAGGCCAGTGGATACAGCTCTGATTGGACCCCTAGTTTGGGAACCTCCATATGTTGTGGGTGCGGCCCTAAAAAGACAGAAAAAAAAAGGTGTAATATATACAATGGAGTACTACTCAGCCATAAAAATAACAAAGTAATGCCATTTGCAGCAACATGGATGCAACTAGAGATTCTCATGCTAAGTGAAGTAAGTCTGAAAGAGAAAGACAAATACCATATGCTATTACTTATGTATAGACTAAAATACGGCAGAAAGGAACCTATCTACAAATCAGAAACAGACTCACAGATGTAGAGAACAGACTTGTGGTTGCCGCGGGGGAGTCGGGAGACAGTAGGATGGACTGGGAGTTTTGAATTGGTAGATGCAAACTATTACGTTTAGAATGGATAAGCGATGAGGTCCTACTCCATAGCACAGGGAACTACATCCAGTCTCCTGGGACAGACCATGATGGAAGATAATATAAGAAAAAGAATGTATTTATATATGTATGACTGGGCCACTTTGCTGTACAGAAGAAAATGGCACAACATTGTAAGTCAACTATCCTTTAATGAAAAATATTTTTTAAAAAAGAAGCTTTATTATTTCAGAAACTGGAAATAACCCAAATATCCATCAACAGTAGAAAGGATAAATAAGTTGTGGCAAAATCTTATAATGGAATATACGCAGCTAACTATAATATGGATTAGTTATGCAAAAAAATTTTAGTGAAAAAATAAAGTTACAAATATACCATTGGATTATATTTATGCAAAATTCAAAACCTGGCAAAGAAAAGAATTTTTACTTAGGGTTACCTATATAAGTTAAAAATCTCCAAAGAAAGAAAAGGAATGGTTAATGTATAGTTCAAGATAGTGTCTATGCCTCAGTGAGAGTTGTGGTCAGCAAATGGCATCTAAGAGGCCCTGAAGGATAGTAATGCCCTGTCTCTTGGCCTCAGTGGTACCCACAGGTGTTCATTTGTTGCCCTTGACCATGAGCGTGTTCATCTACATTCACTCTTTTTGGGTTTTATATATATATATATATATATATATATATTTTTTTTTTTTTTGCTATTTCTTGGGCCGATCCCGTGGCATATGCAGGTTCCCAGGCTAGGGGTCGAATTGGAGCTGCAGCCACCAGCCTACGCCAGAGCCACAGCAACGCGGGATCCGAGCTGCCTCTGCAACCTACACCACAGCTCACGGCAACGCCAGATCGTCAACCCACTGAGGACGGGCAGGGACCGAACCCTCAACCTCATGGTTCCTAGTCGGATTCGTTAACAACTGCACCACGACCGGAACTCCCTGGGTAAAACATATTAAAAAAAATTTTAAACCACAGACTCTAAGGTCACAAAACCAGATATTTCAATTCCATAGGGTAGGATGGCCCCAAGAAATATGAATGTTTTTCAGGTTCCCATTTCAGGTCCTCTGATAAAAGTAATCTGAGGACCACACTTCAAAATCTTTATCCAGATATCCAGATATCCAGTCAAGTATCAAATATCCAAGACTGATGGGTTTGAATGCATCAGTCTTGGAACTTGACCTTTTGAAAAGAACTACAACATGATTAAAGGAGGCAATTTATAGTAAATAAACACACAATTCTTTCAATTTCAGAAATTATCACTTTACTATACAAAAAAAACCCTAAACATTTACAAAAGAAAATCGAAAGAGGTTGTACTTTTAGACCACATAGAGAAAGTTACACAAGAGTCTGATGAACAAACAACATCATAAAAAAACTCCGTACCATGGCAGTACCATCCGGAGAAATCCAGTCAACCATTACACCATAGGTTGAAGTGCTTAGTACCTGAAAGTCAACCCAGTTCTTTCTTGGTTTATCATTTGCCTGTAACAATCTAAAACCCTGGCATCTTTACAAAACATGAAATTGTTGTCCATGACCTTTATAGGAATCAAATATTGTTAAAGGAAATAAAATATTGAAAAGTCGTAACAAAATATTAAAAAGATGACATAAAATATTAAAAAGTGCCAGTCATATTAAGATGCATTAAGTTATAACGATCAGTCCAAGCAACACTGATAATTTTAGAAATGTGACTATGGAGGGCTGATATTGCAGGCGATCTTCCTATGGCATAATTTTATTTTACATATATACAAATCACGTTATTGTACATACACTTCATGACACCACCCCAGTCACCATATCTCAGGGGTAGTGCCTATTTTTGAGAAAGCCGTTTTCCTTTGGCTTCGTGCACACCGCAAGGGCATAGGCAGCCATGTCTTTCCAAGAGTTCACTGCATTCAAAGTCTGGACTCCCAGCTTGTTGTTTTCCTTGTGGAATGATGAGCAGTATTGAGGATTTGAACTGATAAATAATGTCTCTGGTTGAACACTTCAAACATCAGCTACACTTTTGATTTTTGAGCGTCTACAAGACTATATGACCCTCTCATGTTGGCTTTTCTAGCAAAGTAAATAATCACCCCGATGGCAGGTATTATTAAGGAGGATGCACAATAGAGCACGAGAAGTTCAGAAGAAAAATAGTCCTTGTTACTTTCTCTTCCTGGAAAATAACAAAATTGATGCAATTAGTGTCTGGTACAAAAAGAATTTGTTTAATAATAATAGTTACATGTTTTAACAGTACAACTAGTTCTCTAAAGAGAAGTGAATCAAAGCAATGATAAGGACCAACAAGACCCCAAATGCATATTTCTTTGAATTATCCAAATAATCAGTTAGTAGTTGCTGTGGGTCTGAAGATGACAGTTGTTGACTTGCACAAACTTGGATTCACATAGATTGAGGTTCAACTGCAGATTAGAAGGAAGGGTGCGTTTTTAGGGTTTATTTGCAAGAGGTAGAATTGGAGACGAGTGTTTGTTTTAGGAAACATAAATATATACTAAAGAACTAGGACTCTGATCACTATGAATTCAAGTAACTAACCAGTTCTCTAAGAAAATCCTTGTAACTCTTAGAGTGTAATCATTATAGTCAAACACTACATATAAAAGGAAAGAAAAGAATTCTTACTGACAGCTCTTTCAGGTACATAAAGAAAACTTTGTATTCTATATCTCTGAAATAGGATATCTTAACATACATCATTCCCCTTCATTTATATCATCTCTCGATAATAGTTCTTGGGCTAGCATTATATTTTAGCTTAAATGTTACTCAGAGACGCATTCTCTGATACACATTTCCCCAGTCTAAATTAGGAACTGTAATGTTCCTTTATAACCTACTACATTTTCCCTCTACAGCTCTTATCACAGCTTATAATTAAATACTTGTTTGTATGATTATCTATTAAAACTGATTTCCTCCCTCAGACTGTATATTACTTAAAGACATGTATCTATTTTCTTTTTGATCCACTACTGAAGAGCTAGTGCCTGGCTCACTGCTTGAAGTAGCTTGCACCTGATAAATATTTTTTGAATACATTTTTTTTCTTTCTACATCCTGTCATTTTTGTCATTTAGTTGTAAAGTGGGTCTAGAAAGTATACCAAAAAAATGTAAAACCAGTACTCTTCCTATTCTATGAAATATCATCTGAAAACTCCAATACCTATTTAACATCTTAACCTTATAAGAACGTCTGAAGAAGATGGCATGGTGTTCACTGGACATTCACCTCTGTTTACACTTATATTTGCACAGTATCATAGGACCGCAAAAATATTATTTCCTCAAGTGGTGTATCTATATATATTGTCTCAGTGCTTGACAAATGATTTGATTTTGGTGATTATTGCCTTCCCCTCTAGAAGTTTCTAATCATTAGAGGTCAATCAAGAAGAAAAGAATCACTAGGGTTAGAGGATGGGAAGTTCATTTATTTGAATTACTGAAGTTAAAAACATTGCACTCTAAGCATAATGATAATTGCCTTATTTTTCTACTTTCCTCTGCTAGAGTAGGACTAGTCAGAGTATAAGGATAGTATTTTAATGGGATATCCATTATCATAATTATGGTTGAGCATCAAAATTGATTACATGCTGGGCAGTGGTACTTCTGCTCCTATTGTTTTCATCTCAATTTGATAAATATTATCTTTTGCCTTTGGTTTTCCCCTCAGGCATCACAGTAAAATGCAAATTTGCTGTTGAGTTGGTTCCCAGGGAAACCTTCAAATGCAGTTTTCTATTAGCTGTATAAACACTGAAAATTCTAAAGACTCCCAACCAGTTCTATCATTGGAATACATTCAAGCAAGTATATTTGTAAAACAAAATAAAATTAATTTTAAAAGTCAACTAAATAAAAGGATAATAGTTCAAAGTTCCCAGAAAAAATGTCAAATTTTTGTCTCTGTTCACCTCTAGTTTTTTAACCACATTTAATTTGGGAGTCTGAATTTCTAGCTGAGTGCCTAATGTGTTTTAATTATTCATTTACGCAATTGAGTGAAAAATGCCAAATATATAAGCTACTTATCTTCATAAAGCAATTAAAATAGGCGATAGAGTATGAAAAGAGTTAAAAAGTGGAGAAGCAGCTTTAAAAGAGAATTATAAAATGTTAGGAGGGAGTTCCCATTGTGGCTCAGTGGGTTACGAACCTGGCTAGTATCCATGAGGATGCAGGTTTGATCCCTGGCCTCACTCAGTGGGTTAAGGATCTGGCATTGCTGTGGCTGTGGCGTCAGCTGGCCGCTGCAGCTCTGATTCAACCCCTAGCCTGGGAACTTCCATATGCTGCAGGTGCAGCCCTAAAAGGCAAAAAATAAATAAATAAATAAATAAAATGTCAGGAGTCCAAGTTCCTGGGGCTAGGCTTAATTAAAGGTAGCCTGGAGGCATCGAGGATTAAACAGGAATAAATTAATGTCGACCTACTCATCACTGAGATCTCAGTCCATCCAGAAACATCCCCAACCTCATTAGAAGCCCTGATTATACACCCTCCCTATGTCATTTTGAGTGACGTGATACAAGGTAAATATTCCATTCTTTGAGCACATAGTCACTCCATTGGCCAGATCACCTCTTTTCAGGATAACCATTCCAGGTGGATGACTAAATGTTTTACATGTAGTTGTGATATTTTCCCCTTCTTTAACGTTTCTCGAGAGGTCTATTGATATTTTCATGTTTTGAGGAGCTACCGTGAAGACAGAAAACATGATAAGGCTTGTAAGCTTGAGTAATTTGGTCAAATGAGTAAAATTTTTACCTATTTTCTGTCCTAGGTTTAAGTTTTCTCTACTGATAAGTGGTGGCTAACACTGAGAGTCCAGTGCCAGAGGCTCTTTAGAGCTGATATTTGTTTGCAGTCTTGTTCACTCCCGGTTTGGCTTCCAACACACAGTGGGAGCTCCTTAGCCCTCAAGGAGTGGGAAACAGAGTAGTGACGGCTGACGTATTCCGGTTCTGCTGATAGAAGCCACAGATCCTTCCGTGCACTCCAAGAGGGGTTAGGAGATTAAGAGGGTCCTGAAGTTTCCCTGCTGGGGCCACTGCCCCCTCCCTCTCTGCCCCCATCAGAATAGGGTAGGATGGACAAGAGGCTTGGGTTTTCTAAGGAGGCCATTCTGTAGTCTAGAGATTCCTTTGTGTGCTTCAGCATTAAGATTGCCTTTCTCAATTATCACCATGAAAAGTGTCAGTCCAGAAGATGGGCAGTTACTCCGTGTCCAGAGAGTGGCACCCTCTTCGGATAGGAAGGAAAAGGACCTGGATAGAAACTTCCTTTTTCCGTGTGCCAATTCTACGTCTTTAGTTTCTTAAAATCCCCAGGAAAAGGAAGGGTTTGAAAATATGTTTAAATGCTTAGGAAACACAAGACCTCAGAGACCAATGATGAATTGTCAACATTTAAAAAAGCAAATGGGAATTCTACACTGACCCGTGATTAATGTCAACTTCCTGGCTAAACTCCATAGGATACAGCAGCTGTGCAGGATTATTCCAGGAACCACTAAGAAATAACCATAATCAAGATGGGATTCGGCTCCATTTTTGGCCAACTCAATTTATCTAGTCCTTGAAATTCTTTACAATCCACCAAACCTCTGACCTATTATAAAAAATAATTTAAACACACACACAACTAACTCACCTTTCACGTCAAGCGTTATACTTCTTAATTGCAAGCCAATTTCATTCTTGGATTCACATTCGTATACACCTGCATCCGCTAGCCGGGCCCTGTGGATGGTATATGCACCATCGGTAGACTTTAGCACCGTGTCGCCTGTCTCTGCTTTTTTCTTCAGGATTATCAAAGTCGGGGGGACATTTCCACATGTACAGGAGATAATGACAGTGTCCCCTTCCTTGACGCTCTCAGAAGGAAAAGCTGTAAGTTGTAGATCTTTTGGAGCAGCTGTAGAGAGAATTTAAAGACACCTCTGATTGTGTGAACTCTAAACCAATTCCTTATTAGTTTAATGACAGAAACAATAACTGTCCAGATGGTGTCTGCACTGACTGTTGGCATTAAATGCTTCAAGGGGCCAGGAAAGAAGTTATTTGCTGGGTGGTTGTAAATGATCGTGCTTTTCATAAACAAAGACATCTCTCATGGTTCTCTCATATCCCTTAATATAATTCTTTATATTAATACCATTCTTTATCTTCTCGCCTAGCCAAAGAATAGGTGTTTTAAAATAGTTATAGATTTCAGACTGGACAAGAATTGGTTTTTCTGGTCACACTGTTGTGCAAATATTTCTTTAAGAATAAAGGACTTTACAGGCTTCTGAGTTTTGAGCTGGACTATCCCAGGTGAAGAAATTAAGCTGTGCAGAGATGGTTCTGTCTTGGGAGTTCCCGTCATGGCTCAGTGGTTAACGAATCTGACTAGGAACCGTGAGGTTGCGGGTTCAATCCCTGCCCTTGCCTAGTGGGTTAAGGATCCGGCGTTGCTGTGAGCTGTGGTGTAGGTTGCAGATGTGGCTCGGATGTTGCTGTGGCTCTGGTGTAGGCTGGCATCTACAGCTCTGACTAGAGCCCTAGCCTGGGAACCTCCATATACCAAGAGAGCGGCCCGAGAAAAGGCAAAAAGACAAAAAAAAAAAAAAAAAAAATAGAGATGGTTCTGTCTTTAACAGCATCAATTACCATTTATTAAGTGCCAGGCCCTGGCCTAAGTACCTGACATACAACCTTGGTGTTAGCACGGAACCCATGAAAGAAGGTACTGCGTCAGCCTTTTATCATGAGATGCCCATTAAGTTCATCTGTTTTATGACCTCATTTGACACTCTTCCCCCACTCAGAGCTACATCCTGAGGGCTTCCTTTCAGGTAGTGCATTTGCCCTTCAAGATTCTCCCTTTAAAATACAAATTGTTATTATTATTATTTTTAAATTTTATTGGTGTATCGTTGACCTAGAGCGTTGTGTTAGTTTCAGGTGTACAGCAAAGTGAATCAGTGATACAATATATCCATTCTTTTCCAGATTCTTTTCCCATAGAGATTATTAGAGTATCGAGTAGAGTTCTTTATGTTATTCAGTAGGTCCTTGTTCCGTAATCTGTTTTATATATAGCAGCGTAAAATACAAATTATTATTGAGACGAGGTAACTAGAAAATCACGAATACCTTTGCAGAAATAATACCAAAGGGTAAGAGAGGAACAGATAGCCATAGTGAAAACAAGGCCTTGAACCTCAAGAGAGAAGGAATGAGGGAAGTCCAACTTGATTACTACATGATTTTGCTCCCAACTGCCTACAGCTTCAACTGGTCACCTGGGAATTGTGTGGTTTTTGTTGTTGTTGTTTGTTTTGTTTTGTTCTCTTCTCAGTCTTGCCTCTCCATCCTGGAAAGAATGAGTCTGGAAATGCTAACTTAATCCACTCTAGTGGTTCTATGCTATTAAACTGATAAACCAGAGGGCACAGGTCACTGCTACTCAGTCTTAGAATTTATAAAAAGCTTAAGTGCTTTCTTAGCTTCTAAGTCAATACTACCAGGCATCTTGTGAGCTAGATAAGGTGGCTTTAATTTTAAGCAATTTCCAAATACATCTTTATCCTTTCTATCCTTATTTCAACACCACAATCATTGCCTAAGTGTGACTGGAACTCTTGGCACAGTTCTAGGAGCTAACATTCCACTTGAGGTTGAGAGAATTTTAGGATAAGTGACTTAGAATGGTTCATGAAAACCATTGGGCGTTTTCCATGCAAAGGAACTATCATGAGCTCTTCAAAACAGCTCATTGTGTTTTGTTTCAGTGAAAAGTTCGTGTTCAAAGAGGATTTGTTCAAAGCCAATAACACAATCAAAATAAGACTAGGAACAGTAACTCATTTAACTGCTTAGCTTACCTTGGATAATTAATTCAACTTCTTTTCTGTTTATTCCAGCCTGGTTAATCCCTTCACACACATAAATACCGGAATCTTCCATTTTTGTAGATGTCAAGGTGAGAGTTGTATTCTCAGAAAGAGGCTCTAGATTCCCATCCCTCAGCTTCTTGCTCCAGAGGATTTTCGGAGCTGGAAAGCCATCACTAGAGCAGGTCATGTTCACAGAACTGCCCTCCTCCAGGGTGGAGGAGGGGTTGACGGAGATGGTCGTATCCCTGGGAGCAACTGAAAAGGCAGGGACCCTTGTTAGCTTGACCCTTTAAACCCTGAGTTCCAAAGAGTTTAAAAAATATTTCAAAATGGGGCTATGCATTCAGGCATTAGAGCAGTTCATAAACCTTGACAATTTCACCAAAGGAGGTTTCTGTCCCCATTTACTTTGGCAGATACAGAGTGATAGTCAAATATGCACATATCATGGATATTTTCTAAGGGAAACAAATTCTAAAGAAACACTTTTGCTACCAAAGAACGGACGGTCAATGATAGTGTGTACTGACATTTATAGTCCATTAAACATGACCACGAACCATGTGAATTGCTTATGAAGAAGGGGAGTCGAGAGCTCCCTCTGTGGTGCAGCAGGTTAAGGATGCAGCATTGTCTCTACAGCGACACGGGCTTGGCCCCCAACCTGCACCGTGGGTTAAGAATGCTTTCCTCAAATTACCCTAATAAACTGAGGTACTATCAGATTTTGAAAGAGAAAGATCATTCACAACAGCAAGCAGACTTTCTAAATTCTTTCTATGCTGGTGGGAGAATGGAGGATTTGGAAAACAGATCTACTTCCCACCTAAGAGTTTTCAGATGTCCGTGTGTGTCACCATGTGACTTGTGACAAAGGTCCATTGACAGTTCAACTGTCTCTTCAGGGCTTAAGGTTGTTAGTATCTTGTGATGCAAAATGCAAAACAGCAACTCCCTAACCCTACAGCGCATTTCCTTTCCACACGCAATGGGACGCGGCCCATTATGGGGTGGAGTTATTCCAGGATGAAAGATGAGCTTTACATGCTTTTATTAGTGTAATATTTTTTCCTGGTTTCCTGAGAATGCTGCCATAACACCCAACTGGTTCATCTATTGAGACTGAGTTTCAATTGTATTTTTGCAGTCCTCCAAGTTTAAACTCCATGTTTTCATATATTAAAAATTTGTTTTGCTCATGTTTGCAATTTTTTCATTCAGTATCTACTAAGCACCCATGATGTGCCAGGCAGCCAAGTATTAAAACATACACACACATAGTCCTTGACTTGAAGGAGCTTACAGTTTAAAGGAGAGACACTAAAATAGGTATATTATTTTGGCTCTTGTTAAAGAATGTCTACATTATCTATTTACGTATCTGTTACTCTCTAGATTAGGAATTCCTCCAGGGCAAACCCATAACTTTTTATGTCTGTCCCCTCGCCACAAGCACAATTCTTGGATCTCGGACAAGGGCTCCTAATTAATACATGCTAAACTGAACAGGAGTGCATACAAGTCCATGAGAAGTGCTGGATGTACATGAAGGGATCAACAACCAGCTTTGCCTGACTCAATCTGAATTGGGAGGCTGACACCAGGTTGATCTTGATTCTGAGCTGAAGGAACAGCAGAAGCAGAAGCATGAGTTCACCAAACAGAAGTTTCTAACTAAACTGTGAAGAGTTTTTTGGTAACTACTTTAAGAAATGTGAATTTTAATTGATATGCAATTAGGATTTGGTTGAAGTCATAGAAAATGTGCATCTTTTTGTGGTTCAGGTAGATAACTGTGGTAGCAGCACATATGATTATGTTGGGGACAGAATGATAACAGGGTGATCACTTAAAGACAATTAGCTGTAGTTGAAAAATCAGATTTGGGGGTTAGATGGGCCTATGTTGAAGTTATAGTAAATGCCACTAGTGAGCTATGTGACTCTAGGCAAATTGTGAACTATTCTGAGTCTGAATTTTTATTCACCTTGTAAGGCACTAGTAAGGACTAAAAAGACAACATTTTTAAAGGGGAAAGCAAATTCTTGGCAAATAATAGACATACAATAAACAAGAGTTCTTATTAATGTCAGTGAGACACTATTCTCTCATCTGTAAAACAGATATAAAATGCTTACTCTTGAGTTATTTCTTGAAGACTACAAGTAACATATGTAAAGTACCTGGAATATAGCTGCTGTTGAATGAATGTTATTAAGAACATCTTTCAAGAGTCCACATGAGAGATTATGAAATAAGGCAACAGCAAGAATGTTGAAGAAAAGAGAAGCAGGGTCATGGAAACTTTGGCGGGAAAGATTTTCAAGAAACGCGAGTAAAATAAATATGTAATTGTGCTAAAATACATGACTATCAGATGGATCATCTATAAAGCTTAACAGGAGTTCCCTTGCTGACTCAGCAGTTAACAGACCCAACTAGGATCCATGAGGATGCGGGTTTGATCCCTGGCCTTGCTCAGTGGCTTGGGGATCCTGTCATGATGTGAGCTGTGGTGTAGGTTGCAGACTCGGCTCAGATCCAGCGTTGCTGGGGCTGTGGTGTAGGCCAGCGGCTGTAGCTCCAATTGGACCCTTAGCCTGGGAACCTCCCAATGCCACGGGTGCAGCCCTAAAAAGCAAAAAAAAATTTAATTTAATTTAATTTAATTAAAAAATAAAACTTAACAAAGTAATTTTGGTAGTGAAGCTAATTCGCTATGGCTCAAATCTGAAAGATAGAAATTTATCAGTCCTTTTTCATGTTCTCCTTACCTTGAACAGTTAATTCCACCTCTTTTCTGTTTGTCCCAACCGGATTAACTCCCTCGCACACGTAAATTCCAGAATCTTCCATCCTCATAGCAATTAAAGTGAGAGTTGCATTCCCAGAAAGGAGCTGTTGATCTCCATTATCTAATTTCTTGCTCCAGGAAATCTGTGGAGCTGGTAGACCTTCACTGGTACATGTCATCATCACGGAGTCACCTTCTTGTAGGCTTGTGGAGGGATTCACAGATATAACTGGGTCCTTGGGTGAGACTGAGAAGATGGCACAATATGAGCAATTGCTAAGCATCATCTTGATCCCACAGCACTACTGTATTTCTCTCACAGAATGTATTTACATGCTTTCATGAATTAGTCTAAATTACCTGCCGAACTAGAGAAAACAAAGAATGGCTGAGTTATAAAAATAAGTCAATCCAGTTTCTGACTAACTTGGTGGAGCTACTTCTTTTGATGTTTGGTGTTTTCAGATGGCCATAAATACTCAGAAGTTAAGAAAGACCCTTGGAATAATGTGCGTCAATCTCCCAGGGAAGGTTGAAGTTGGGGCTCAATATCCTTGCCAAGTGCTTGTGAAAGTCAACTTCAACACTTATGGTGGGAGGCAACCCACAGCCTTACAATAAACACAGTCCATTTGATTTTTGGAGAGCTCTAAGTATTAGAACACATTCTTCCAACTGAATTGAAATCTTCCTCTTTGTAACTAAATTTGACACAATGGCCAGAGTTCAGTCCTCTACTGCTAAAGAATAAATTAAACCCCACTTCCACATGAATGTCTTTCAAATCCTTAATTATAGCTCTTGTTTCCGAGTTTTATCTTCCTTAGGGAAAATATCTCCTATTTTGACTATTCTTCTCAAAACATTAATAAAAGCCTTTCCATCTCCCTCCCTTTCAGCTAAACCTGCTACAGCAGGCAATGTTCCTTTGAAGTAGGGGGTTTGGAGCAGACCATAGCATTTTAGTCTAGAACAAAGCACCATGAGTCCACTCCTACACAATTTGGGGATTATAAGACTACCCCAAATCCCCCAGGAGTCTCAGGGAGCATGGCAAAATCAAACCTCACCTCCCCTCTCCTACATCATGCCGTGGGTACAGGTGAGCCTATGCATATGCACACACACACACACACACACACACACACACACACACACACACGCAGAATAAGTCCACATCTTGTAAAACCTCTATACTTCAATATTTCAAGCCATATTATAAGAGTTTACAAAACATGATTAAAAACATTTTGTCAGTTGAGCCTAGTAGGAAACTACTGCCCAATCAGATAGAATTATTCCCTTTTGATAGACTGAGAAATTAAGTGACTCACGTACACAGTTAAAGGAGCTGGAGCTTAAGCAAAGTCTGTGCTCTTTTTATTGCATTATGAGGTTGACACTATTATGTTCTCAATGACTCAAAATAGTGTAAAAACTACAAACAAGTTCCTTCTTGACTTTAGCTGCTGAGTTTTTTGCTGTATGCATCCAAACCAAATCCTTATAGACCACACATAAGTACTTACTGTAGACTTGCATTTTTTCTGGTGTTGTCTTTACTGAGGGCTGACCATCAATGATTAATGTAGCTTGACAAACAATAGCTTTCCCAATATCCTCTTCGGTAGGAGTAAAGGTAAATTCCAAACTCTTCGTTTCCTTGGACTTTATGTCTATAAGCTCCAGAAAGTTCTGGGACACCATGGAATGGTTGTCCTTCAGTAATTCTATCTCCAACTTTTCAACCGGGTAAACGTCAGGCACCAGACACCTGACTGTAACTGGCTTCCCAACTTCTGGAAGGCTACTCCAGTGAATCTCTGGGTCCTTGGGGAAAGCTGCAAAGTCAAATGAATATATACAAGTGGACTTTTTGTTCATGTTGTACAATGTCCCTCACCAATTTAATGCAATGTGAACTAAATCTATTATTCTTGTAACTACAGTCTTAACACTGCCTCCCCAAATGCCTAATTCAGTGTCCTAACTGATACTCCACTTGCACTTTTTAGTGTTAGGGAACCCACTAGTTCAGTCTTCGCAAGGCTACTTTTCACTGCAAATCTTCACAGTGGTAACATGTTGGCTTGATTCAAGACTGTGAACTAAGAAGAATACAAAGGTCTCAACTCTAAAGAATATTACAATCAAATATGGAATGGAGAAGGGACTGTGAAACATAATGAAAGACAGATATTCTCGAAAAAAAAATTTTTGGCAAGATATTTAAAGCCAGAAGGGTCTTCATTTATCTTTTTTAAATCTTCAACTATTTGGTACTTGTGAGGAGAGGCAAAGGAACTGGAAATGTTTTGCCATGTGAAGACAGAGAGAGTTTTTCATTTTTCCACCAATAATTCTCTCCCTTATATTCTGTAAGAAATGCACCTATGACCCACATAGTTTGCCGTCAGGTATTATAAGAACTCTCTACTTTCCCTTGTATTTACATAAGGGGGCCTTTCAAGGAGCTCAGGAGGCTACACAGACATAAACTATGCATGTTCAACCAGCATAATTGAAAGCAGTCGGCCAGGCACAATTTCTTGGGAAGCATTAGCAGCATATGAGCTTGTTGAAGAATCAGTGAAAGTTAGTGAACAAAGTTGGGCTCCTACAGCAGAAGCAAAGCAACAAAGTTATAAAAGACAATCAATTGAGGTTTTCATGAAGAGATGGCTATAAAGGATTCCAGGTTTTTTTTGAAAGAGCAGTGATTTATTTCAGGTTGTTTTTTTTCACTCCTCCTGCTGCCTTTCTTTGCTGGAATGAGAATGGTTTGGGATACATGTTGGTAGGCTGGTAAACTAGGGGTATTTATTCATTCACATTCACAAAGCAAATCTAGTTCATTATACAAAGATCCTTGAGGTTGAGTGGTTGAGCCTTAAGATTTAATGGCACAAAAAAACACAAAAAACAAAACTTCCTAAATTCATCTCTGCCAAAGTCAAATGAGGGAACTATTTGCAGATATTTTCCTTCTGTCTAATGGGAAAATGCTTGTACAGAAGCTCATTAATTTAGACCTCTTGCTTAATCTTTAGACTCATTTTAAGCACCAAATTGCATAAGAATAGATAAATGGAAAATCCCTGAAGGATGGGATTCATGACTCATTTAGACACACGGACAAGTAATATGTAAAGATATAATCCACAGTTTCTACTGTGGCACAGTGGGTTAAGAATCCATATGTGGCGGTTTGGCTTACTGTAGAGGTGCAGGTTTGATCCTCTGTGGCGAGGGCTAAAAGATTTGGATTCAATCACTGGCCCAGGAACTTCCATATGCCTTGGGTGACGCCATTTAACAAAATATAGAAATAATCAAATAGAATTTTTTTTTTTTTATTTTTAGGGCTGCATTCATGGCATATGGAAGTTCCCAGGCTAGGGCTGAATCAGAGCTATAGACACCGGCCTACAGCACAGCTCACAGCAACACCGGATCCTTAACCCACTGAGCAAGGCCAGGGATCGAACCTGCGTCCTCATGGATATTAGTCAGATTTGTTTCCACTGCACCACCAGGGGAGCTCTAGAAAAAATTTTGATAAAATAAAAAGAACCTTGAAGAACGTCATTTTATGGCTAAGAAAACTGAAGCCCAGGGAGGTTGAGTCTTACAGTTGGCCACCATGTTTATGGCAGAGTTGGAAACAGAAGCCAAGATTTGGGTTTCTGGTCTAGTGCAAGATTCACTCACTTTCTCGGTGCACTTTGTCCTCTAACCAAGAATCTGGACATGAATACCATACTTAATTGTTATTCTTTTAAAACCTTACTTTAAAAAAAAAAAAAAAACGTATTTTAAAGCAAAATGGGGAGAAAATCAAATAATCTCTAAAGTACTCACAGTAGATCTCCACTTGGATTCCTCTTTCCCCTTTCAAATTCCCGCAGGAGACTGTGCACAGATAGGAGTGTTCATTCTCAAAACTAACGGGATTCATGACCAGCGTGGATCTGGTCCCGTTAGTTTTCACTTTTCCATTCAGAGGACTGTCTATCTGAGTTCTCCAAGAGAAAGACAGGGAGGACTCGCAGTCCGGTGCGCTGCAAGTCAGGGAAGCGGAGTCACCAATCTGCGCAATCATTTTGTCTTCAGGGAAGATCTCGACTTTAACATTTTGAGCTGCAGAGGCAAAAAGAGAAACCCAAACGTACCACGGGTTTGTTTACGGTCCTATTGCTTCTTCTCTGTTCCAGTAGAACACTCAAAATACAACCTGGCTGATCGCCTTCCTAAAACTGCTTTGGACCAACACAAGGCAGCATTGGAGCTGCTGCCAAAAGAAGGTGTTGAAATCACCTTCACTTAAGAGAACTCTCACTTCTGACCTCGATACCCATTGCTCAGAGTTGTTTTGTCACTAGCCAAGTCCAATGTCATTATCGAGTACAGGAAACTAAAGAGATAGACCTTCCTAGAGATGGACTCCAATTACTCACTCATTTGACATGGAAAAAAAAAGGTATACAAAAAGCATCAACTTTGCAGCTTCAACTATGACAGTGAACCAGTAGATAGCAATACTCAGTGGCACAGTGAAAGTTAGGTTAAATTAAGTCCTCTTGCTCTTTAAAAACCCTAGTGCCTTTCTTCACCACCATAGCAAAACTGACCGAAGCCAAAATCAGGGCTAAAATGCAATGCTAGCATTTGGAACAGATCAAGGAGAACTTACAAACGGCAAACACCATCCAAAGTATATTTGAGGCTCCAAAGATCACGACGATATTCCTCGGCATTTTAAGTTGCTGTGTGACGAGGAAACAATGGTTCCAAAACCCTTCTTTGTGTCCTCCCTGAAAGTGCTCAGGAAGAGTCTTGAGCTCCAAAAGCCAGTGAGGTTCAGTGAGGAATGAAATAGAAAGTCTGCTCTTTATAAAGGGTCTTGTTGCAGAAGCGCAGAGGCGGAGGGAAATCCCTTCAAGGGGAAACCCGGACAGAGCCAGAAAAAAAGTTTAACTGACAGCCAGCCAAGGCCAGTATTAACCCCTTCCTTTGCTCTCAGTACTGAAACTCCTGTCTCTGTCCCAGAAAAAGAAAAAACACTCCCAAGTCTATAAAATTCAATCTTTTCCTGATTTTCCTTCCCAAAGCATATCTTTGCAAGAAAGATATGAAGTAATGCTTGCTGCAGAATGAGGCTTTCTGAATCCAATGAGGGGAAAGAGAGAGAAAGAAATAGAAACTTACACTCGAGTGTTGGAAGAGGCTGAACAGTACCATATCATTTGAATGATTGTTCTCCATTATGAAGATATATTTGCAATCCTACAACAGAGATTAAATGTTCTCTTGCAAGAAAAGGGAAGAGATCCCTTCTTTTGATGAGTTGTTTTTTTGTTTTTTGTTTTTTTTTTTTCTAAGGGAGACAGCATGGCTTTTTACTTTTAATTCACAAAAATCGTTCTTTTGACAACAAATACCAACTTTCTGAAATGATGATCTTGAGCAGAGGAAGGAAGTAAAGAAATGCTACCAAAACAAGAGAGGTCATTTTTCTCTTTTGTTTTAGAAAAGTTACCGATTCTTTGATTCAGTGGCTAGCTAGGTAATTGGAAGTCTTTTGCAGACTTAGATTCAAATATATGGAATTCATCTCAGGTGGTAAATCTCTTGGACTCTGTGAGACTTACTCACAAACACAGTTAAAATACGAACAATACTTTGGGTTTGGTATGGGGGGATGCTGACAACAACTGCATGCTCTTTTTCCCCTCCTAGGAAATGACTTTTAAAAGGTATTTTTAAATGGCTGTTTTCGCCTTGTGCACACATGCTCAAGTCTTTGCAAAATGCTTGGCCATCAAATAGAAACCGGAATAGCCACTTCCTTATAGTCTACATGTGCAGTTCTTCCTCCCCCATTGGATCATCCATTCCTGTCATGGTCCCAGACAAGTTCCTGTTCCTCATTGTATCCGCCTCTGCCTTCTCAATATGTAATGCATGGTTTTACACTTCGCGGAGGCACAGGTTCAATCCTTGGCCCAGGAACTTCTGCATGCCATGGGCACAGCCAAAAAGAATTTTAAAGAGGTATTGATAAGCTCCAAGTGCACTCACAGCTTTCTACCTTCTCATCATCTGAGGCCATGGTCTCCAAGACCATATTGGGATGTTGGGAACAGAAGTGTCTGATTCAAGGTTATAGTCCTTGTGAGAGAGACTGACAAAGCAGAGGGTGTCCAGAAGATAATGATGAGGATGGTAGATGACTCCAAACCCCCTGATCTGGTAGGAGCTGCGGAAAGAATGGGATGTTGAATTTGGATAAGGAGCATCCATGAAGCCCTGTGATCATTGAATGATGGACGTGCCTAGGAAGGATATACTTGCTGCTCTGTATTATACCAATGGTTAAAAGTAGGGCTTATTGATAGGTAGTTACTAGATTATTAGCTCTATGAAGGCCAGGAGCATGTGTGTCCTGTTCACCACTATAGCCTCAGCACTTAATGTAGAGACCAGTAGATAGTAAGGGTTCAAAAAGTCAACACTGAATGAACAAATACCAATCTGAAAAATAGTGTGACTCATATCCCAATCGTCCTGAATTCAAATCCAGCTACTCTGCCTAGGAATCACGCAACCTTTCCCAGGTATAGATAGCCTCTCTGGGCTTGCTTATACACGCTCACATAGGGGTAACAGTATCATTTCAAGTGATTCACATGATTTTTATGACTCTCAAATCAAAAGCGATTGTGTGAAATCTCTTTAAATATAGCAATGTGCTGTAGAAATGGCATGTAATGCTATTAAGATACAACTCTATTAAGTTCATTGTGAAGAAGGGCATTCCAGTTATTAAAATCATTTCAGTGATGGAATGGGTCCCCTTATGAATTTACCAGCACCTAGTCACTGGATGTTCTTGAGCAAAGTTGGAGGAAACTTCCTAAAAATGTTGTAGAGGTCAAGTTGAGAGATCCAACTGGATGTCTGCTCAGGTGCCCTCCAATGTGAAGCCTTAGTTATTGTGTTATCCATCCTTTCTAGCCTAACTCCACCAATCCCCTCACTGTCACCTTCGAAATTCTGAGCATCTCCTGATCCTGCTCTGGTTGGACCCTGAGAGGTCTCAGGCATACTTCTTTCAGCTTATTTAAAAACCACCAAGTTTGTAGCAACTTTAACTCTTTTAGGACTTCCAAGGAAACAATGTATTACGGGCCTCCCTGGAGTAACACTTTCTACCTTTTTCTTGAGTGTGTTAACACCTCTAAGACAAGTGACATCCCCAGTGGTAAGAGGGGCTCATTATGGCAGCCCTTCTCAGCAAAGTGAGAAGAAGAGACATTCTTTTTATGGAGGTTATGTCAGAATGGGGTAGGGAAAGTGACAGACCCCCCTTTGGTAGATTCTACAATGTCAGTTCACCCCCACTTTGAGAATGACTGCTCCGGATAGATCCCAAAAAGTCTATGAATATGACTCCATTACACTCTATGTAAGAGAAATCTTTCTATTGTGACTTAACTGATAGGAGATTCAAGGGTAAGCAGTTCAAGGTTGGTTCAGCTACTTGACGCAAACATGGAGAACAAGATTGATTCCAGTTTCGCATTTGTCATCCACATGGCATGTTGCTCACTCTCCTGATCCAAAGATGGCTACTTTATCTCCAAACATTACTCTGCATTTTGGGAAAGAAAAAAAAAAAAAAAAAAAAAAAAACAGAAAAGCAAAGAGCATAATGACAAAGCCATTGGAGATTGTCTCCTTTCAAAGAGATTTCCAAGAAGTCCCATGTAGCGACTTCCACTTATATCTCATTGAAAAGGTAGGAGATTGTCGTACTGTATAGCACAGGGAACTATATCCAATCTTTTATGATACAACATGATGGAAGATAATATGAGAAAAAGAAAATATAGTATATATTATTATCATATAAATATATATGTACACATTCTTTTTCACTGGGTCATGTTGCTATATACAGCATAAATTGACACAGCATTGTAAATCAACTATACTTTAATTTAAAATTTTTAAAAATTTTTTTAAAAGATGGGAGATTGAATATTTTACTTGAATACATTGTTGCTCCAAATAAATCAGGTTTTATCCATAAGAAAAAGAGAATGGATGATAAGCAGGCAAGTAGAGTGTCTGTCACAATTTCCCAATTCAGCTCAATGCATAAAATTTTTATTGAGAAACTACTAAACAGGTGCTGTGCTAGCCATAGGAATTTATAAACAAAAGTGAACACAGTTCTTATGTCAGAATGAGGAATTACTGCACAGAAGAGGCTGCTTGATTATCTCTGGTCTATAATTAGAAAATTAAATGTATTTTAGCAAGTTGGAAATTTTCTGGAAAGCAAGAAGGATCATTGCTTAAAATCCTCTTCAACCATGGATTTATTGCAACTTACTTATCATTAAGAGTAAAAATGTCTATTTAATAAAACATTAAATAAGAGTGACTTACCAAATTTTTTATTTGGCACTAAATTATAGAAAATAATAATAGGAAGAAGATTGCCGATACAAAATTGTTTCTCCTTCTCCTGTAATAAACTTATTTCACAGAATTTAGACTTTAATTATTCATGCTTTAACTATCTCATGTATTGAAGTCCCACATTTCCCATGGACAAACGTGTCTTTGTGTCTTCCAGTTTTGTGGTTTGGAATGCCTTTCCCCTACACTCTGTTAATCCCCACCCCTGGCCGTCTTAAAAAACACTTGGCCTTGACATTTTTCCATTACTTATTCCAGCGTGAGCTTTACTTTCTCAGCAGATCTTAACTCTTTGGGTATAGAAGTCTCGCCTGTTTTTAACCTGTCACCCCATCTGATGCTCTGTCTGCCCCAAGTGCTCGTGAAGTGATATGAAATAAGTGCATGCCTTCTGAGCTGCTGGGTGCTTTCACATCATTAGATAATTACTGAGGCAACCATTCAGGACTTTTTTTTTTTTCAGGTATTAAGAACACATTTGTGTAACTCCGCTAAATCGTTTTCCAAACTGTCTCGAGATTTTTGCCCATGAGCCTCCCAGCAACCCTATCTTTCATATTGGTAAGGTGGGTGGTCTTATTTTCACAGTTCATCAAGAAAGTGAGGCTCAGAGAACTTTAGTTGAGCAAGACCATCTAGACAGCCAGCCAGTCTTAAACCCAGCTCTTCTCATATCCACTTCACTCCATGGTGCACTACACCAAGTCGCCTTAGATTCAGTGTTCATTGGAGAGACACCCCTCCCACTAATGCTGTCACTCAGAGGACCCAGAAGCCCAGGAGCTTTAACTCTAATCTGACACTACGAATATAACAGACAATCCAGGAGAATGCACCCACTTCTCCAGTTGATAACGATCAGCTTCCCGATGCCACATCAACGGCTGTTTTTGAAGTTTAAATATTAGGGCAGTTTAGGCTGAGCATTTACAATCTGCTGCAAGTGCACAAGAACCAGATGCAGCGCAGACAGTATGGGAACATGTGGTCTGGGTTCACTCTCCTTTATTTTCTATTAAGGTGTAATTGATATATAACATATTAATTTCAAATGTGCAGCATAATGATTCCATATATGTTATGAAATTATCACCAAAATATGTCTAGTTAATATCCATCACCATACCTAGTTAGGAAATTCCTTTTCTTGTGATAAGGACTTTAAAGATCTACTCATTTAGGGAGTTCCCATTGTGGCTCAGTGGGTTAAGAACCCAACTAGCATCCATGAGGATGAAGGTTTGATCCTTGGCCTGGCTCAGTGGGTTAAGGATCCAGCATTGCTGTGAGCTGTGGTGTAGATTGCAGATGTGGCTCAGAGCCAGTGTTTCTGTGACTGTGGTATAGGCCAGCAGTTGCAGCTTTGATTCAACCCCTAGCCTGGGAACTCCCATATGCCACAGGAGCAGCCCTAGAAAGAAAAAACAAAAAAACAAAGAAACTACTCATTTAGCAACTTTCAAATATACAGTAGAGTATTAACTAGTCACCATGCTGTACATTACATCTCCATGACTGCTTCTATAACTGGATGTTTGAATCTTTGGGTTCCTCTTTGTCCACTCTTCACCCCCTCAGATGCACTCTTATGGACATAAGACTAACTCCAAAAAAGGAATTCCTTTTGCCTTTTGTTGGAGCTTAGAAAGAAAATTAGTAGAGCCCCTGAGCATCAAAACACACTCCTATCCATTCTTGGAACTGCTTCCCATCAGCCTTAAGTGGGATTTCCTTGGAAACCAGCCCCAAGAGACCATCCCACTGACTTCCTGGCCCCAAATGATTCCAACTCCATTCTTCATTTGCAACATGAGCAATACCAAGGAACGGCAGAGATGAAAATATTCAGGCCCCCTTCTGCTCTAAAATGATTGCGAAATATCTGTTTACATCGTGAGAGAAAACTTGGAGAGGACATTTCACAAGCTTGTGGTAGAGGCAAATCAATACACGAGAAAGAAAAAAGAAGCAAATGCCATGAAAGAAAATCTCTTTAGTGCAAAATGTGTTAGCTTTATTAATAAGCTGCTTATTTAAATTGGGAATGGCTTTATGATTTACAATGACCAGAGTTTTGTATAGAAAAAATAAATAGATTTTTTTTGCCATTTTCCTGCAACATAAGACACCTCCCCCCCTCAAAGCACAATACCTTTGGAAATCTCCTTTAAAACATGATAATTGTTGGAGCTCCCACTGTGGTGAGGTGGGTTAAGGATCCGGCATTGTCTCTGTGGTGGCTCGGGTTCGATCCCCTACACAACCCAGTGGGTTAAAGGATCTGGCATTGCTGCAGTCATGGGGTAGGTCACAGCTGCAACTCAGATTTCATCCCTGGTCTGGGCAATTCCATATGACTTGAGGATGCAAAAAAATAATAATAATAATAAAAAATAAAAGTGGTAATTGTTTATATTTATGTTCTAAATTAAAGTTCTGATATTCAAAAACAAAACCTAAGATTTTTTTTTTTTTTTTTTTTTTTTTTTGTAACCTAGATCCATTTGAAGAACTGTAGCTTAGCATTGCACTGAACTGTTTAGGAGGACATTTTGACATTTGTAGGACGCCATGTAGAAAAAAGTAGTAGTTAGGCGTAAGGACACCTGGGTTTTGCCCCCCTCTATAAATAAATGCATAATCTAGAGCAAAAGCTTTCACTTCTAGGATCCAAGATTTGTATCTGCAAGGCAGAAGGGAGCAGGACAGATGCTCTGCAAAGTCCTCCCCTTCCATCATTACGGTTTCTGTGCTAATGATGAGGAGCTGAAGATCCACAAATAAATTTGCCAATTCCCTGTCTGTCCAGGTGTTACGACTCTAGCAAACCAACACAGGCTGCTTAGCGAGGCACATATTCCTTTGCAGAAACTTCATGGAAATCCAGCAGCATGTTTTGTTTTGTTTTTGTTTTGAAAGCATGCTGATGTTTTTTATGCTTCAGAACAGACCTTCTGCTGTTGGCTGAGGCTCTGGGCTTCCGTATTTATTCTGCACGTCCCACTGTTTCTATCTGAACCCTGGGACATGAACACATCTATTTCCCTCCACAGCTAAGGTTGGTCACAAAATGAATATTCACTGAGTTCCTCCAGTGTGCCAAGCACTGCTCTAGGTGGTTAAAAATACAGAGATAACAAAACAATATCTCTGCTTTCATGGAGTTTATATTCTAAACAAAGAAATACGAAGAGCAAATAAACTGGCAGAGGGAAGGGAAGTCAGAAAAGGCAGGGAAGCCAAGCAAATCCCAGGTGGAAGTACAACATGCTTGAATAGGAGAATGATGAGTTTCTTTTCTTTTCTTTCTTTTTTTTTTTTTTTTTTTTTTTTTTTTTGTATTTTTAGGGCCACACCCACAACATATGGAGGTTCCCAGGCTAGGGGTCCAATCAGAGCTACAGCTGCCAGCCTACACCACAGCCACAGCAATGCAGGATCTGAGCCGAGCTGCAACCAGCACCACAGCCACAGCAACACCAGATCCTTAACCCACTGAGTGAGGCCAGGGATCAAACCCGAAACCTCATGGTTCCTAGTCAGGTTCATTTCTGCTGTGCCACAACGGGAACTCCTCTCATTTCCCCTTTTATCAGTCCCTTAAAAAAAAAAAAGTTGTTAGTCACCTGAATTATAGAATAACGTGCAAAGTAAAATCATGTACCTAAAAGACTCATCAATTTTGTCCCAGCCAGGTTTAGCTCCAGCAGTGCAGATTCTGCATGGGGTAATACTGGATTAGCCAAAGCTGGGAGTTAACCAAAGTTGCCAGATAAGGACAATGGAGGAAAATAGGAGCACAGGAGGTGAAAGTGAATCTGGGACATGGTTTATGGTAAAAGCCAGACAGAATCAAAGATTGTGAAAGGGTAAGTGAACTGAAAAAAATAAGGAGGTGGTAGTCAGATGATAGGAATCTTGATAAGAAAATTTCAATTAGGAATATTATGGGTGATGACAAATTTTAGAGAATGTCCACGAGAAGGAATGACTAAGGTTGGGTAGAGGCGATGATTAATATAAGGAAAGAGGTCAAGGAGGAGTTCCCATTGTGGCTCAGTGGAAAAGAATCTGACTAGTATCCATGAGGATGCAGGTTCAATCCCTGGCCTCAGTCAGTGGGTTCAGGATCCTGCATTGCTGCGAGCTGTGGTGAAGGTTGCAGATGAGGCTTGGATCCCGAATTGCTGTGACTGTGACTGTAGCTGTGGCTGTGGCTGACAGCTGAGATTCGACCCCTAGCCTGGGAACTTTCATATGCTGTGGGTCAGCCCTGAAAAGCAAAAAAAAAAAAAAAAAAAGATTTTGTAGATAACCAATCTTAAATTCTAGAGAGCACCATGAAAGTCTTGGAAGACCTAGCATGGGCACAGAATAAGCAATGTACAACAGCGTTATTGACAATGAGTTCAGAAGCTCGGACTTGTCCAGAGGGACAGAAGGAAAGATGGGATTCATCCTGATGCTCTCTTAGAGGAAGGTCTGGGACCAGACCAAATCGTCACCATCTTCCGGATCTGGCTTCACAGGCAATTTGTGGTGCTTAGACTAAGGTGAGCAGGGGAGGGGTGGTCTTTCCAGGACCTCGCTGAACTTTGGAAGAAGAGCAGAATGGAGGAAGGAGGTCTTAACGGGAGTTAGCTCAATAGTCGTCCCTTAAATCCTGTCGCAGAATCATTAGTATTTGCTGATCCTGCTCCAAAGAAATAGTCAGATAGACTCGAGGCATCCAGTTAATCCTACCGCCTCCCACCATTGAAACACCACACTGTCAAAGGTTAATTGAATTATAGAAAGATGTTATAAAGATCTCTCATATTTGGGAACTGCTTTAAAAATGTTTAAATTCTTTCCTCTATTTTGTTTCACATGAGCTTCCTAACAATCTTTGGAAGTACTCAGGGCAAGGATTTTTTATCTCCATTGGATGGGGGGAGAAATGCGGGACCAGGAGGGTGAACTGATCTGCTCCACAGCACACGGCTCGGTGATAGGAAAACTAGTTCCAGAAGTGACGTTTTCTGATGCCACCTTTGGCGCACTTTCCGCTCCAGCACTGTGCCTACTTTCAAAGCAGTCTCGGTTCAGCTCAACCCCCGACCTTTTTCAGCCTTCCTGTGCCGGTGGCTGTCCAGGAAAGCCTTGCCGATAACCTAGGCATTGCTTTTTCCTGGGATGTCAGATGTAAACCATTTTTATCTTTTTTGCTTCTGATTTCACAAACACAGCCTTCCATTTCCAAATCACACGTAAAATCCACTGCCCCGTGAAGCTGATATGTTTGTAAGGAGCAATGTGAAGTAAATCAACTGAAATCAAAATTTCCATCTGTGTATTTTTGTTGGCTCAGAACAAAGCTGTGGAAATTCCAAGACTCCCATAGAAAAAACCGGGAAAATCTTGCCCGTGATTTGCCACAGTGCCGCTAAAATAGGACTTGAAGAAAATATCCTGTTGGTGAAGTTTTGGTGCCAGGAGAAACAGGGTAAATACTAAAGGGATTAAAATGTTGGAAAAGGAAGTTATAACAAAAATTGCAAAGGCCTTATGGAGATTAAAAATATTTTCTAAACATTTTCCGGGCAGCCTTTTAAGACTCCCCAAGGGAAGCACATAAATAAGGGAGAAATGCTGAAGGTCCAAACGAAAGCAGACAGCTTTGACCTAAAACATTTCCCACTTGAAGGATTCAGGCACCTAAGAATCAGTGGATTCCGTTATTTCCTCCAAACCGAGATGCAGGCCACCTGCCGATGAGAATAACCTTCCTAAGCCAGACGACACAGGGCAGCCTGACGTGGTCTATGCCTCTCTGGATTCTGCAGGAGTAGAGGTGGAGCCAGCAATTTTACCTTCTTCTCAGGGGTGCTGTTCAGGTTTGTCAAGGAATTGCTACAACACCCCTCCTTTGTAAATTTTTAAAAATTAAAGCATAGTTGCTTTCCACGTTGTGTCAATTTCTGCTGTACAGCAAAGTGACCCAGTCATAGATATATTTGTATACACCCTTTCTTTTTCAGATTGGCAAACTGGACAAAACTTAGTAATTGGGCTGAGTAACGCATCTTCAAAGCATTGAATCCAGAAAGCCCACTGCGAAGGTCTCTTGGCCCAGTGTTTCCAGACCGTAAATGAGATGTTTGTGTTGGAAGAGATCTGAAGAGCATCCAGTCTTGCGGTTCTCAACTCCAGAGAGGTGGTCAGATGTAAGTGAAATGATTTACTTTTAAAAAATAAATCAGATGGCAGATAATTCCCCTGAGAGTCATCAGGCTTACTCACTGGTATTCTGAAATGCTTTCCTGATTGGGAATAAAGAGGTGGGGCTACAGCCAGCTTCCTGCGAATTGCTCATAACCTTCAGTCTATCTTATCTACCACATAGGGAGTAAAATAACATTCCGTTAATTATTGTAGTTGTTGCAAATAGGAAAAAAAAAAAAGTCTGCAGTCATATTTGTTTTGCATCCTAGCAAAGTATTGAAGGGTTTCACCCAAGTCTGGGTTTGTGAAAGTGAAAATCATCCATCCTGCACTGTGGTGGAGAAAAATTTGAGGCCTTTGGACAGAGCCCAGCACCATTGTAAATGCAGCAATCAGTGACCACCAGAATTCCAGGGAGCTGCAGCAGGGCTGGGGCCGGAATTCGAATCCTGAGAGAGTTCTTTCCCCTAATCTCCAGTGACACCAGGACATCTGCCTTTAGGGTTGGTTACACAGTAAAAATAAAAGAACTTGTGAGTGGTTCCATTGAGTTTCAGCAAAGGAAAAAGAATGCATGACTATTTTGAGGAAAAGGACATAAAAATAATTCTTTAAAGATAATAAATTTATAGCATGTAGCATTTGATTTGCTGTGATAAAATGAGTAGCATCTAAAATACTTCCAAAAGTAATGTCTTGTAGGTAAAATATTTTCTTCCTCTGCGGCATTTAACAAGTCTGTGATTTTATTCATTCTCCCATTACCCTTGGGAGGAAGGCCCATTTTACAGGATGTAAACAGTAAGGAGAGTGTTTCCAGGATTATCTCTTTGGAGGCAGGATGGTACTGAAAATCCTGGTTCCAGCACTTCTTTTCTGAGCAACTGCAAGGAAGTTAACTTTATTCTCTAGGTCTTGGTGTCCCCACCTATAAAAGTAGGGGAAAAATAATACCCATCTAATAGGATGGTCTCAGGGTTACAATGAGAGTTAGTAACATTTAGCAAATAGAGTTAGTAACATTTTTCATGGTAAACAAAATATTCAATAAATATCAGCTACTCAGAGGGAAGGAGAATGTGTCTGAGCTCTGATTTGGGCTCTGTTTCTATTAGATTCTGCTGAAAACTGCTGAGGCGCCACCCAAAAGATACTAATCTTTTTATAATTTTTTGCTGATCAAATAAAGCTGATTGTCTACCATTTTGAACCACGGAGAGAGGAAGAATGGGGATGTAGAGTGACTGTATATGAATTTGCCGTACTCTCTGTTTCCTGTGTGGCTGTGTGTGTGTGTGTGTGTGTATTATTAGAAGACAGAGTCTTTTCGAATCCAAAATATTAGGTCATGGTATCATCTCAAAGGCTGCCCATCTCATACTGGAACCTGGGGATCAGGATGATATGGAGAGATTCAGATCACTTAACACTGGACATATGATGCCCTAGAGAAGTGGTTCTCCTAAATGTGATCCTCAGACCAGTAGCAAAAGCATCACCTGAAACTTGTTACAAATTTTCACACCCTGCCCCAGACTGACTGAATCAGCAATTCTAGTGGGTGGAGCCCAGCAATCTCTGATTGTGCTGCCCCTAAAGTACGAAAACCACTGCTCTCCAAAGAGCCCTCCCCAGGGAGATCCCCTTGTCTTCCTAGGCTGTTGAAAAACATGCCTGGGACTAATCTGCTTCTTAGCACAGAGCCTCCATATGTGTTCACAGCTTTGCTCCAGAGAATATTAAATCATGGAAAGAGGTATCAAGATGAAATAAAACACTCGATCCAAAAAATTAAAAAGCGAGGGCAATCAGAGGCCTAATATTCTAAGTGCCTATTGTAGTTTGCTTTTTCCTCTGGGTGGAAGAGCTTAACAACTTAGGAACTGGACGAGACCTTGGCCTTTGTCTAGTCCAACTAAAGCCTAGAAGAGCCTTCATGTTCCCGAATACATACGGCTGTTTACAGCAGAGAGCATAATTTCAACCCAGGGCTCTGGCCTAAAATTAGCTCACTGATTTTTCCAGTGGACTAATACACCGTGCTAGTTTTTGCAAAGTAAAATGTCATAGCAATTGAAGGAAATGAAGAGACTCTCTTCTCCAAAAATTCTAATCTGGCCTACCACCAACCCCAGATTCCTAATGCTTATTTTACAGGCGCTGTATGAGACCTTCGCTCAAGTGACTGGCGGCATAGCTATTGACTACAAGGGCTGATTGTCCAAAAAGCCATGGAGGAAATTTTCCTAAAAGTCATAGGGTTAGATGGTGGATGGAAGGATCAAAACCCACTGCAGTATGGAATCACAGTCTCTTAGGAAAGGCTCACAGGATTTAAAAAGTCCACTCCCTAGACAGACACACCTGCATCCCAGGAGCATCTAAGAGAAGTCTCTCCCCGCCCCCCCTTCTCTGCAAGCTAAGATCCCATCCTTGCTCTTGAAGAAGTAAGCTTCCACAGTGAGCTCGAAGACAGGGTCTCCCTTGTAAGAGGATGCTTTGATTTAGATTTGAAGTTCAAAGCCCCCATAAAAGATAGAAATGTCCACGTAAGAATGTCTGGAATGGCTGTATCAGGCTTTCTTGAGGACTGAGAACCTCTCGTTGATAAGAGAGGTATTGCAATGTGGTCCCTGGGACTGCCGTGTGACAGGATCGGAAGAATGTGACAGCTTCGTGTGGAATGACATTAAAAATCAGCAAATATATACAAAATGACTAAGTGAATTACAAAATATAATTGTTCTAATGCTCAGATTGTCATTAAGTTTTTATAAAATATTTTTGAGGCAGCTCAAAATAAGATGGCTTTACTCTATTTTCTTTTCCCAGCAGATTTAAATCGAGCTTTCCTCTTTGCAAGCCCCTGGTGCCAAGCCTTCCATATGTCTCACATATCAGGGGTACCAATGAAAAGCTTTATTGCCCTTTCCTAGACCTATCCTCAGGAGCTAGTCGTCTTTCTGGAAATTTACCGTAAGACCTGTGCCAGCAAGTTTCATGCATTGGATGGTCCCTGATTTTAGTCAGGAGGTCCTATTTCCAGTACACCAGGAAACAGTTCAATGATATCACCTAGAGTTATCTTCGGCCAACAGGGAACTTGTATATCCCCCTTCACTAACTTTGCTAATTACCCTGCCTTCACAATGGAGGGAGTGATTAGAAAAGCCCACAGGAACTGTACTACAACAAATCTAACCCACTTTCCAGTTGCAGAATAGGACAAGCTTGTGGAGGCAACGTGACTCAGTGACCATAGACCTCTCAGTGTCTGATCTCTCCATTTTTTTTCACCTCTTAAACGGTGATGATAATGACAGCTTTACGTATAAGAAAAAGTGGCCAACCCCTCTCCCCCAGACCAGAGGATTTTAAATATGTTCTAGTCTTATCAGCAGTTCTACTCCTGGATCAGAATTATAATCATGAGTCCAATGAAAGAGGTTCTTAAGGGTCATATCCATGGAAATCGACTTTAGCATATTTTGGAGTAAGGTAACTTGAGGTACTGGGTCCACAACACTGGGAGAGTGCGAAGAGAAGGTTAGTTATTTTCACATAAATGTACCGTAGGGGGAATGTACACTTTATGTGGCAAAGGGACTAAATGTACACACAGAACATGGATGAATCTTAATTACATGGTCCTAAGGAAAAGAAAATTTTAAAGTAAATAGAAATTTAAAACATGATATTATTTTTGTAAATTAAATGTGGGCAAAGATATATGCATTTTGCAAGAACACACATGAACAAAAAGACACACGTTGACCACATTAGAATGGCTACTGGTTGGGAGCTGAAATGGGAATGAGCGACACAAATAAAACGGAAAAAATTTAAACATAAAAGTGGAGTCTTGCTTTGGCCAGTGTTGATAATGTGCCACTAACTGAGGGAACCATGAGCTTAACCTTCTGCCTCTGATGTCCAGAAGGGACAGAAAAATATCATATGAATGGTAGTTGTTAAGAAGGTAATTGTTATCACCCACTCCAAACTCTTCATCTCCTTCTTTTGACTCTTCATTGAAGAAAGAATTTGCTTTCCTCTGATCCATGTTCATTCACTATATAATGAGTCTTCCATTAGCGAAACATATGAATAACTCATTTATATTGTTTTTTGGATCTCGTTGTCTTAATCACTAATATTCTTTTTTATTACTGGATGGAAAGAAAGGCTTAAAATAAAAGGCTCGCTCCTTTATGGTGGAATTTAATGCCAAGGCAAATGGGCAGACTCTTGGAAGGTAGGGTGGGACCTCCACTGGCACCAGGTCACAGAGGTCAGAGATCATCAGAGATCTGTGACTGAAGATTGAACATCTGAATAAGATCTCATGTAATTCAAGGAAAATACCACACATCGCTAATTATTCTCTTCTCTCTTTGAAAGGTGGCTTCAATTAGAAAATTTCCGGTCAAAGTGGTCCCTCCACCATTCTTCCCCAACACACACACACACACACACACCCCAATTATTCAGTGAATGTGTCTACTTTGACCTATTAACACCTTCGTGATTTTGTGAGCAGAATGATACAGGAGAAATGAAAGAGTTGAATAACTCGACCTTGGAGGTAACACATGAAAGACTGATTTAGGTAAAATACAGTTTACTGGATGCACTGTCCAGTTTCTTGCCCAATAAAATCTCTCCCACCAGGCACCCTCGACTGCCGAGTCATCTGGTCTACCCCCACGAAGGCAGGGAAGGAGTTAGAATGAGAGGCTTTTATGTATTAACAAAAGGGCAGGTGTTTGTAGGTGTACTGCGGAGGTGGCTCCTGACGTTTCTTATTCCGTGGATTATGTTTAACTTGTCACCTTGTCATCTTTCTTTTGTGTTTCTTATATTCCCCCTTTAACATCTTCACCTTGTTTTACTGACTCTTTTGTTCTATGCGATGTTAGGGTCATCAAGGTTTCATAGCCATTGTCAAGACTCTGTCATTTTTTTTTTTTTTTCAGGAAAATTCAGTCACTGTACTTGTCCCCTTCTACCTGGTAACTTCTTTGTGAAGTTTAAAGTGTTGCAGACACACTTCTTGCTCTTTGCTCAATTTCGATTACTCAGTCTCCCAGATGTTCTAAGGCAATGAAGGAGCATAATATCCGGTTTTCCCCCAAGAGGTTTCTCTTCCAAAATAGCTTACAAAAATAGTTTACAGCGAGAGCATTGACAAATAAGAACATTAATGTCTCTTGTCTTTCTTTCTTTCTTTTTTTCTTTTTTGGCCACCCTGCTACATACGGAAGTTCTCAGACCAGGAATTAGATCTGAACTGCATTTGCAACCCACATCATAGAGGCAGCAAAACCCAATTCTTAACCTCCTGTGTTGGACAGGGGATCAAACCTGCATCTCAATGCCAGTTCCGTTGTGCCACAGCAGGAACCCTTCTCTTTCTCTTGTTGACTGGACTTGGAGCATTTCTGTAATCATTGTTTCACCAGCAAGTTCTGTGACGTCCAAGAAAGATTGAAAGATTAAGGAAAATAGGCAACTGAAAGTAAATAACTGTTACTTCTGGTATACTGAGTTAAGTAGATGAATTTAGTTTTAGTCATTTGTGGGAGTTTAAATTCGGTTCTGATGTCCAAATAAGAATAACATTTCATCTATCTTGTTGGCCTGGGTTTCCTGTGGCCTCGTAATGTAGGGCACTGGAAAATTCAACACAGAAATGCGTTGGCCAGGCTAGATGCTGCCAATTGCTCTCACCAGTCACAAGCCAGATTAGAAATCAAAGGCAAAGGAAGCTTGATTTTTTTTCCCCTCTTGGTCTCTAAGGAAATGCTGCTATAATTTATGGGCCCAAAAGGAAGAATGAGGTAGATGACTGATATTTCGTAATAGTAAGAGCAGGTGTTAGTCATGGTATAGCCTTCTCTTGTCAACTTTAGGAGCAATTCAGACAATCAGCTTTCCTTAAATCCATTTCTACTCTGGTGCCTGGACCAAAATATACAATGAATAACCCTTTAAAAATCCTATGGTCCCTAGCATAATCTCTTTTTCTTTTTTTGGCCACGCCTATGGCAAGCAGAAGTTCCCAAGCCAGGGATCGAGATGCCACAGCAGCCACCCAAGCCACAACGAGGACAAGTCCTTAATCCCTAGGCCACCAGGGAACTCCCCAAAGCACAATCTTAATGGTCTTTCCCCTCAGAATGATTTGTCAGAAGAGAACTCGATCAAATAAATCTCCAGAAAAGCTAAACAACGTAACCAATAAAGTCAGTCACTTCTTTGAGCCTTTTCTTTACGTTACCTTAATCATTTCTTACAGGAAGACCCAAAATCTACATTTCAAATGTTCTTACAGCTGATATGAGAGCAAACACCTGGTTTGCTGGCTTTACCCCACCAGTCTGTTGTCACCATCTATGTGCTGGGGAAGAAGACGGGGCTAAAACACTAATGTAAGAACTGGAAGGAGGTGAGCTGGAAGGAGTTGTGTTTCGGTTCATGGAGACGGAGATGTGGGGGACAGAGTGGGAAAGCAGCATTCAAGCGTGAAAGAGAAACGGAAACCATGGCCAAGAAGTAAGCTGGGGGAGAGATTTGGACTTGTGCTCTTTTCTCTCCATTCTTCTTGCCTTGGAAGGGCTATTCCTGTTTGCTGTATTGCCACTACAGGACGGGAAACCAGCCAGGAAAACGCAGAAACAACAGAGCAGAGCCAGAGGCCAGCTAGAGGGGAAGGGGTAATAACACACAGACAGAAAGAACAGCCGTCCCTGAGAGTTCCTGCTACCCTTTCCTCCTCACTGGCTATATGCTGAGGTTGTGCTGGCTTTGCAAAGTGTTGCATTGACTAGTAGGAACTACATTTCCAAGAATTCATTTCTCTGTATTTCCAGGTGAAGACTTTTGTGCTCTATTGCCGAAGAGAAGTGAAGCAGCACTCAGGCTATTTGTTTGTTTGGCTGGTTGGCTGGTTAGTTGGTTTCTGGTTTTGGGGGGGATGGGGGAGAGGGTTGTTTTGTTTTGGTTTTGTTCCGAATGTCAGAACAAAATAACCAGGAATCTTTAAAGCTCATGCATGTTGTCACCTTGCTGGCTTACTTCATGGACATGCCCTTCAGCCAAATTCTCCTGGAATTTTATCTAATTCATGAGCTAGATGTGCTTGGGTCCATGATGAAGGGTTCCGGCATCTCACTGCCTTGAGGTTGAAAGCAGTGAGCACTGATGTGGGTTCCAGTCTATCATTGCAGGTTCCAATTCACACTTCCAAATTCCAGTTTTTCCTTGCTATCTCTGACTGTATGTCCATCTTTCCTTTCTGATGGACTTCCCTGCAGACTTCAAACTCCAGCATCAGGGAGTTCCCGTCATGGTGCAGTGGTTAACAAATCCAACTAGGAACCATGAGGTTGCGGGTTCGATCCCTGGCCTTGCTCAGTGGGTTAAGGATCCAGCGTTGCTGTGAGCTGTGGTGTAGGTTGCAGACACGGCTCAGATCCCATGTTGCTGTGGCTCTGGCGTAGGCTGGCAGCTACAGCTCTGATTCGACCCCTAGCCTGGGAACCTCCATACACCATGGGAGAGGCCAAAGAAATGGCAAAAAGACAAAAAAAAAAAAAAAAAAACACAAAACACTCCAGCATCAGAAATAGAGGCACAGCCTTGCAGAGACTGTTTAACCAGCTCTTCCACTATGTAGATTTGAATCACCATAAAAAATCCCTTAATACAGATAAACAGAAGCATTTCCTTCAAGAGATGCTCCCTAGATGGATACAGAGATCTACCGTGTTTCATGCAATGGAAAAAGCTTTCAGCAAGGACAGTCCCATAGGTGAAGGCCTGACAAAATTTGTCAGGGAACAAGGTCAACTATGGGGAAGAGGAATGGCAAAGAGATAATGGAAGAGTCTTGGTTCCCTCCTGGGGTTACTTCCCCACCTACCCACAAGGGTCACAGTTAGCCTAGCCTTTAGCCCTTTCATGAAAGTTAGTCAATACTCCCAGTGGAGTAAGGGCTCATAGGTCCAAGATATCCAAATCCAGCATTAAAAAACAAACTGAAAAACCTACACCTAAAAAAGAAGATTTAGTTAACCAGAGAGACAAATGATTTAACATAGGCACTAGAATCATCTTCAAAAAGAGGAGAGAGATTTTAGTGACATAAAGAAAGAGCCAGTTGACACATGGAATAACCAAGTGAAAATACTGTAGCAGAAATACAAAATTTGAAATAAAGAACCCAAGGAGTTCCTATCGGGCTTAGAGGTAATGAACCTAACTAGCATCCACGAGGACGCAGGTTTGATCCCTGGACTCACTCAATGAGTTATGGATGCCCTCGTTGCCATGAGCTGTGGTGCAGGTCGCTGATGCAGGTAGGAGTCCCTCAGAGCCTGCACTGTTGTGGCTGTGGTGTAAGCCAGTAGCTGTAGCTCCTAGTGGGCCCCTCACCTAAGTCTACAAAGGCACTAGGAAAACATAAAGTAGAAAATATAAATGAAAACTTATAGATGTGAAAACAAGACGCGAAGAACAGAATTAGAAGACCCTTTAGAACCCTCCTGCATTGCTGGTGGGAATGTAAACTGGTACAGCCACTATGGAGAACAGTCTGGAGATACCTTAGAAATCTATACATAGAACTTCCATATGACCCTGCAATCCCACTCTTGGGCATCTATCCAGACAAAGCTCTACTTAAAAGAGACACATGCACCCGCATGTTCATTGCAGCACTATTCACAATAGCCAGGACATGGAAACAACCCAAAAGTCCACCAACAGATGATTGGATTCGGAAGAGGTGGTATATATACACAATGGAATACTACTCAGCCATAAAAAAGGATGACATAATGCCATTTGCAGCAACATGGATGGAGCTAGAGAATCTCATCCTGAGTGAAATGAGCCAGAAAGACAAAGACAAATACCATATGATATCACTTATAACTGGAATCTAATATCCAGCACAAATGAACATCTCCTCAGAAAAGAAAATCATGGACTTGGAGAAGAGACTTGTGGTTGCCTGATGGGAGGGGGAGGGAGTGGGAGGGATCGGGAGCTTGGGCTTATCAGACACAACCTAGAATAGATTTACAAGGAGATCCCGCTGAATAGCATTGAGAACTATGTCTAGATACTCATGTTGCAACAGAAGAAAGGGTGGGGGAAAAAACTGTAATTGCAATGTATACTTATAAGGATAACCTGACCCCCTTGCTGTACAGTGGGAAAAAAAAAAAAAGAAGACCCTTTATATGAGAGTCACAGAAAAAAAGGAGAAAAAAAAAAGCAAAGGGATATTTGAAGGAATGAAGACCAAGCATTTCCAAGAATTAGGGAAAGATGTAAACCCTGGAATGAAAGGGCTCACAAAGTATAAAATGACATAAACAAGAAAAAAAACCTGTACTTAAACATCTCATAATAACATACCAAAAAATTAAAAGAAACAAATCTAAAATGTTGCTGGGAGGAACTGCAATGAAGAAGTAAGCATAGGAGTTCCCGTCGTGGCGCAGTGGAAACAAATCGGACTAGGAACCATGAGGTTGCAGGTTCAATCCCTGGCCTTGCTCAGTGGGTTAAGGATCTGGCTTTGCTGTGGCTGTGGTGTAGGTCAGCATCTGTAGCTCCAATTCCACCCCTAGCCTGGGAACCTCCACATGCTGTGGGTGCAGCCCTAAAAAGCAAAAAAAGAAAAAAAAAAAAAAAGAAAAACTAGCATCAGATTTCACAACAGTAACCTGAGTGTAAGAAAACAATAGATAATGTTTTGAAAGAAAACAATGATGCTTTGAAAGAACTTTGTTTTTGTACTTTCACAGTCCGCAAAGCTATTATGGAAATGTGATAGAAAAATAAATTTCTTTGGGGGCATATGAAGTCTCAGAAGTTTACTACACCAGAATATTTTTAAAACCTTTTGGAGAAAGTACTTAAGTAAATAGAGCAAGAAATTCAGAAGGAAGCTATAAAATACATAATATTTCAGCTACCCAATACTGCTTAACGAATCACCCCAAAACTTAGTGCTTTAAAATCATAGCATTTCTTTTGCCCACTAATCTGCTTTAGCTGCTCCACTTAGCAGGATGGTTCAAAGGCTTGTGTTGAGAATAATCTGAAGATTCACTCACTCACATGACTGGCAGCTAGGCTGAGAAGACTCAATCATCTAAAGACTGGAACAGCTGGAACTCCTTCAGTACTGCAAACGTCGTGTGGACTTTCCACATGATCTTTTCAGCACAGGAGCTTCAAGGTAGCCAAACATATAACATACTGATTCAGGACTCCCAAGGCATGTGCCTCAAGAGAGAAAACAAAGAAATTGTATGGCTTTTCAACCTAGCCTATTCCATCTTGTCTGTCAAGAGCTGGGATGAAAATGAGATTTCACATTGCTTACAAGCTAACAAGTTAGCCTGCCTCTTACTCATGGATGCTGGCAGAAGACACAAGACTCTTGGATCAAAGACAAGTTCATTGCTTGCAGCAATAGCAGTAGATAGAAAATAAGCATTTTTTTTCCACTAATGCCTTGAGCCCCAAATCCCATAGGGTGATGCATAGCGGGTCAAATGATAACTCCTCACATACTAGGTTGCATTACAAAAAAGGAGCATTGAGCTTAGGGAACCCAAATATATTTCACTGGACAGTAAGCAGGCTCATCCTTTGATCTAGAGAGAGACACGATCTCTATTCCTTAAAACTTTAAGCAAATCTTCCCTTTGCTCCAGGGAGAAATACTATTTTATGTTCTAAGTCAATTTATTACATAAATATCCTTCAGGGAGTTTCTGTTGTGGCTCAGCAGGTTAAGAATCTGACTAGTATCCATGAGGACATGGGCTCCATCCCTGGCCTCGCTCAGTGGGGTAAGGATCCGGCATGGCTGCAAGCTGTGGCGTACGCCACAGATGGGCAAGAATCTGGAGTTGCTGTGGTTGTGGTGTAGGCCAGCAGCTGCAGCTGCAATTTGACCCCCAGCTGGGAACTTCCATGTGCCACAGGTGTGGTCTTAGAAAGAAAAAAAAAATTTAATAAAATAAATAATAAATATCTTTCAAAAGTTACTCTAGAATAAATGTGGTCAGTGTCTCTGCTTGGAAGACAAGATGAAATGCAAGAGACCTACTGAGAGTTGCCTCTCAGGAGTCTCATTTCTACTGCATTCCTTTTGTTAGAAGGATAAACATTTACTAAAGGAGATTGAGGCACAAAGACCTCAGCTTCCAACGAAGATGGAGTAACAAGGATCAGATTTACTCTCCAGTTGGAAACCCAAAACTGGACAAAATATATGAAACCATGGTTTTCAAGACATTGGGATTGACAGTGAGAGTCACCTCTGGGGATGGAAAACAAACTGTGGAAACCCTCTGTTGGCTCTAGCTGCTGACTTGAGAAAGTTTTCAAGCCTTGACACAGGAAGAGGGAACCCGCACAGAGCCCAGAAAAATCCCTGAGGCAGAGCTGAGGGTCCAGGGAGACCATGGTGGTTAAAATTTCCACAGCAGAGAAGAGGAGAGTGAAGAGCTGCATCCAGAGGGAAAACCACTGGGCTAATAAACTTACTAAAATTTACTGCTATCTTTAAAAAAAAGAACCAAAAAAAAAAAAAAAATCCAATTTTCAAGATCATTTATATCAACCCAGAATGGAAACTTCAGAAAATAACAACAGGCAAGGACTAGAAATAGGGGACAAAAAAATTTTTTTTCAAAGGAGATAAGAATGTGTCAAGATGCTTGTCTGCTTGTGTAGGAGAAATATGAAGGGTAATAAATTGATGGAAGAAAGTATGTGCAAGTAACCCATACAAAAAGAAAAATGATATAATTTTTAAACGGCCAGAATATAATTGAATCTACTCAAATGGAGGCTGGAAAGGACTGTTTTTAAGGAAAAACAAGGTAATTAGAATATATGAAATGAGTTACCAGAAATAAGTTTTCATATGAGTAATTAAATAGGAATATATAGATTAACTTGGTGATCAAAAGAAGAGATTCTTAGTTTATGTTCGTAAAACCAGGAGTAAGCAGTTTACAATAATTTCCCAGTTACAAGAAAATGATATATCGAGTTGAAACTAAAGGGAGAAAAGACGGAGTTCCCATCATGACTCAGCAGTAACGAACCCAACTAGTATCCATGAGGATGCACGATGTGGATTCGATCCCCAGCCTTTCTCAGTGGGTTAAGGATCAGGCACTGCTGTGAGCTGTGGTGTAGTTTGCAGACTTGGCTTAGATCCTACGTTGCTGTGGCTGTGGCATAGGTCAGCAGCTACAGTTACAATTTGACCTTAGCCTGGGAAATTCCATATGCCTCTAGTGTGGCTCTAAAAAAGCAAAAAAAAAAAAAAAAAAAAAAAAAATCAGAAATAGTCAAAAATTTATTTCCAAAGACAATAAGTGGAAAGAAGCCAAGATTCTTAATTTATATGCTATGTTTCAATTATGTAAGGAATTCAGAAAAAAATAATTTAATAAAATATCCTATTGTATGTACTTTACAAATAAATACATATTATCTTAATAACCAGAAAAAAATTAAAAACTGAAGGGAAAGAAAATGAGCATTGGGTATTCTGATAGCATTTCTATTTCTTCCCAGGAGAAAAGAAGGAAAGTTGCTTACTACAAAATTTGTTCTGTGTGAGACTTATAACAAAAAATCATATGTCTGGGGGCATTTACACATTTTGTGTGGTATGATATTTCATGATTTGTTAGATTTAGATGACTTAAAAGTCTGGATCTTTGGAGTTCCCTTGTGGCTCAGCACGTAAGGGATCCAGCATTGTCACCGCTGTGCTGTGGTCACTGCTGTGGTGGGAGTTGGATCCCTGGCACAGGAATTTTTGCATGCCATGGGTACAGCCAAAAAAAGATCTCGAGCCTCGAATTTTTAATTTTAGGGAAAAATTTTTTTGAAGCTTTTTATTGTTATTATTTAACTCTGTTTTTCCAACACCAGCACCTCATTGGTTAAATTTACCCTGTTAGACATTGTCTTCCTGGATGAGGAAGTTTTTTTCAATGTCCTTGTTAAAGATGGTATTAGTCAGCTTTTTATTATCTCTTGCAAATAATTGTCGGATACAAATAATGGCAAATGATTGCTTGGACACAAATAATTGCAAAAAATTGCTTGGATAAATAAATGTCAGTAAACCTTTATTTATCCAAAAATCCAACAGAGACTATATGCTGCTAATTAACAGTTGTATAATAAGAACGCCACAATATTTCCTTCTAAGAGGACTCCTACGTCCAATTCAATACTGCCTCAGCATGGGACGGTCTCCCAGAGGTCTTCGGCTGTTTCTTATTTTCCCTGCCTCTCAGCCTCATCTCCAGTCTTGAAACGTTTGTTTTTGCTTACATATTCCTTAAACAACAGCAACAAAACACAGCCCTCCTCAACGTGTGCCTTTGATATCAGAAAGAAAACAACCAGTTAAAATTGATACGAAATGTCTATACTGTGTGTCTTCTATATTTCAATACTTCTTTCTTATTGCATTTCCTGTTTCATGTATTTATACTCTGGGCATTTTCTTTAGGTCTGGTGATATAGTGCCTGTCATTCCTGTCCTCAAGTGTCTTGTAGACTAGTTAGGGTGTAGGGGTTGGGGCAGATACATTATCAGCAGTTAATAGTTTAAGGTGAAGCATGCATCCAGTAGAAGTTTAATGAGTGTGTGTCATTAGCCAGAGAGAGTTCTGGGCTTTGGGATATAGTGAGGTAGAAGGCGTGACCTTTGCTCCCTGAAAAGGAGGGTAACTAGACACGGTGAGAGCACGGAAGAGAGGTGGGCTTCCATTGACTGTGGATCCACAACACTCTCAGTTTCTTTTCCCCTCACCCCATATTTTTATTCCTCAACTCCAGCCAGCTGGGTTTCTCATTCAGTAGGTCAGGAGTGAGAACCAGAACTTGATTTGTTTTTAAAGCTCTCCTTGATAATTCTGATCCATCGTTTGGGAACCATCTTGTGACCAAATAGCCATAATGATATCACATGGAAGTAGGTGAAATTGTTGAAAGGCAGCAGAAAAACATTTCCTTGAATCATCTTTTCTCATAACATCTTGCTACTGTTAGAATTTTGGTTTAGAATATGAAATCATTAATGAGATTGTCTTTAAATCTGCTCAACTACAGAGATAAGACTTTGCTGTGCTCCAAGACATGGAAGCAACCTAAATGTCCATTGACAGAGGAGTAGATCAAGAAGATGTGGTACATATATACACAATGGAATATTACTCAGCCATTAAAAGGAATGAAATACCGGCATTTTCAGCAACATGGATGGACGTAGAAATTATCATGCTAAGTGAAGTCAGCCATACAATGAGACACCAACATCAAATGCTTTCACTGACAAGTGGAATCTGAAAAAAGGACAAGATTGAACTTCTTTACAGAACAGATGCTGACTCACAGACATTGAAAAACTTATGGTCTCCGGAGGAGACAGTTTTGAGGGTGAGGGGATGTGCTTGGGTTATGGGATGGAAATCCTGTGAAATTGGATTGTTATGATCATTATACAACTACAGATGTGATAAATTCATTTGAGTAATAAAAAAAATTTTTTTAAAAAGACTTTGCTGTGCTTCTCTAGATGATGGTTAGCTTTATCAGATCATCAGATTAATAGTCAACTGAAGTTATCTCTTTTGTTCTCATTTGAAATTATCTTATAAAAGTGAGGGAGTTCCCTTTGTGGTTTAGCTGTTAATGAACCCGATTAGGATCCTTGAGCATGGGGGTTCGATCGCTGGCCTCACTCAGTGGGTTAAAGATCTGTTGCTGCTGTGAGCTGTGATATAGGTCAAAGATGTGGCTCAGATCCCGAGTTGCTGTGGCTGTGGCATAGGCCAGCAGCTACAGCTCTGATTCAGCTCTTAGCCTGGGAACCTCCATGTGCTGAGGGCACGGCCCTGAAAAATAAAAAAATAAAAAAAGTGCTGTGATCTGGAGTTCTACTGTTCATCTGGCTGGTGCAATGCTGTGACTCTCAGATTTTCACAGGTGTGCCATGTGCTTTCTTACTACTGTCCTTTGATCATGCTATTCCCTTTCCTATTCATTGGTTCATTTATAATAAGATACTAGTGTGAAAAAAATACTAACTTTTATAAATATAGGATTTCAAAAGATGTAACTTCCACGCATCCTGTCATAGAAAGCTATTGAGGTTGAGTAAACCTAGATAGAGGAAGAAAAGACAGCTAGCTAAGAAATAGCAACCAAGGGAAGGAAGTCCCCCGAAGGACGCTGTGCAGAAGGATGCAGAAATCCAGAGGCAAGAACTCTAGGGGAGGGAGCTCCTGTTGTGGCTCAGTGGTTAACGAATCCGACTAGGGACCACGAGGTTGTGGGTTCGATCCCTGGCCTTGCTCAGTGGGTTAAGGATCCGGCCTTGCCCTGAGCTGTGGTGTAGGTCGCAGACGTGGCTTGGATCCCATGTTGCTGTGGCTTAGGTCTGCGGCTACAGCTCTGATTTGACCCCAGCCTGGGAACCTCCATATGCCATGGGAGTGGCCCTAGAAAAAAAAAGACCAAAAAAAAAAAAAAAAAAAAGAACTCTAGGGGAAAGAAAAGAGTGTTTGAAAAGTAGCATAGACACATATTTAATGCATGTGGTAAATAACAAGTCACATATAAAACTTGGCAAATGATAAAAGAAAGCCAAACAGAAGGCTGTCAGTAAGGAGAAATGTAATTCTTGCGTATCTGGCTCCGTAGTAAGTAACGTTTACATTACCTCTGCAACATCGCCAGTGATTATTTTTACCATTGGGATATGATTTTATTGGGACAAGGGGAGAAGAAGACTGAGGGTGTGAGCAGGGGTTCTAAAGCCTTAAATCCTCTGCTGAGGCAAAAAGGCAAGAGGGAAGGTGTAAATTTGATAAATCAAGAAATAGCATGTCCATGGGAAAGTAACATAACAAAAATACCAGCAGAAATGGTGATGAGAATTCAAAGTAGCTGCCTAACTAAGTCAGGGATGGCTGGGGGCTAGGGGATGTGTGCCAGGGGTTGAGCTATTGTTTTTTTTCCTACGGAAGTCTTTAAAATATTTAAAATAATGTTTATCATTGTATATGAAAAGTATATATATTTCTTTTTTGTCAGTTTTTAAGAAATTTTTATTGTACCGTTGACTTGTAAAGTCATGTTAGTTTCAAGTGTACAAGAAATTAAATCAGGTATATATACACATACACACATTCCTTTTCAGATTCTTTTCCCATATAGGTTATTACACAGTATTAAGTTACCCTGTGGGTCATTGTTACCTATTTAATATATATATATATGTATAGCGTATATATGTATATATATAGGATGTATATGTTAATCCCAACCTCCTAATTTATCTTTCCCCCTCCCCATGTTTCCCTTTTGATAACCATACATTTAGCTTTGAAATCTTTGGGTCTGTTTCTGTTTTGTGAATAAGAGTTTTTTGGTGTCATTTTTTTAAGATCCCACATATTAGTGACCTCATATGACATCTGTCTTTGTCTGACTTAATTCACTTAGTATGATATCTCTAAGTCCATCCATGTTGCTGCCAATGGCGTTATTTCATTCTTTTTTATGGCCTTGTAATATTCCACTGTACCACAACATATTTATCCAATCCTCTGTTAATGGACGTTGCGGTTGCTTCCAGATCTTGGCTATTGTTTTTTTGCTTTTTGTTTAAACTTTTATTTATTTATTTTTGTCTTTTTTTTGGCAATTTCTTGGTCCACTCCCGCGGCATATGGAGGTTCCCAGGCTAGGGGTCTAATCGGAGCTGTAGCCACCGGCCTACACTAGAGCCACAGCAACTCAGGATCCAAGCCAAGTCTGTGACCTACACCACAGCTCACGGCAACGCTGGATCCTCAACCCACTGAGCAAGGCCAGGGATCGAACCCACAACCTCGTGGTCCCTAGTCGGATTCGTTAACCACTGCGCCACGACAGGAACTCCTAGATCTTGGCTGTTGTAAATAGTGCTGCAGTGAACATTAGGGTGCATGTATCTAGAAAAGTATGTATATTTCTTTGATCAAAAAACAAATGAATCAACATGTTAAGAAACTACGACTTGCCTGGCAGAGAGTTGAACTCTGCCCATGATATAGGAGAAGCGAGAAAACATGGTTCTGACCCTTCGGGGCTCAAAGTCACGTTGGAGGAGGTAAGCTACTACCCAGACATAAAAAACAATGGAAGAAAAAGGTGGGACCCCATCCGAGAACTGCAAGAAGTTTTGTATTTAAATGATATGCACTTTAATCTTTGTAAAAGTGTATACAAATACAAAATAAAAAGTGGCTGTTGAATTTATAATTTCTTTCCTTATTCAAAGGGCTATGTAAATGCATCACTCTACCTCGGGCTCTTCCCTAAGAAGTGACACATTTGGTCCTGTTGAAGCCTCTCCCAGAGCAGGACGATATTGAAGAATTAGCTAAACTCTGCGTTTGTACTGCAATGGCTACTCCACTGTCTTCAATCTTGGCTCTTTAAAAAAAGTTCTTAGAAGATGAGCCCTGGGGTTCGTGTTCTCTTTTGCCCAATAACTGCCTTAAAAGATGCTGCAGAGACACCTGAAGAAGGACGAATACATAAGAAAATCAAAACAAGAGGATCCAAAGAGGAGGGCCAAAAGGAAAAAAGAGCACAGACACTGTGTGGTCGGAACTTTGGGGGAAGTCTCACAAGTGCATTTCTTGCCATTGTTGCACATTTTACTTGGACGGCCTCTCACTTCCTCTGTGCCCTTTGGGATGGATCCTATTTGTGAAGAAGGTTAAAGGCACTGAGGAAGTTTTTTATGTGCCACGTTCCTTGACCAGAGATTTAGCTTCTGGTCCTCTGAGAAGTGTTAAGTTATAGCAGACAATTAAGCCTACTCAAGTCAGAAGGTGTCAAATGTTCTTGAATAAAGAAAAAAAAAAAGAAAGAAATCATTGGAGGGAAGGCGTATCTCCCGATCCACCACTGCATACATTCTGGAAGTTTTTCCCCAAAGTTAACAAAACCAATAGTCTCAGAGCATGAGAATTATCTACCTCTTAGACTAGTAAGTTTTAAAGGTAATACCTGCTCATTAAAAACGTTTTGGAGGAGTTCCCTTCGTGGCTCAGGGGTTAGTGAACTCGACTAGGATCCATGAGGATGTGGGTTCAATCCCTGGCCTCGCTCAGTGGGTTAAGGCTCCTGTGTTGCTGTGAGCTGTGGTGTAGGTCACAGAGGCGGCTTGGATCCCAAGTTGCTGTGGCTGTGTCATAGGCTGGCGACTACAGTTCTGATTGGAACCCTAGCCTGGGAACATCCATATGCCATGGGCGCGGCCCTAAAAAGACAAAAAAGAAAGAAAGACCAAAAACCAAAACCAAAACCAACCAAACAAAAAAGCCTGTTTGGAAAAAAAAAAAAGAAAAAAAAATTTGGAGAAAGAAGGCAAGTACACAAAAGAAAGCAACCATCTCTGTAATCACACTGCTTAGATTGCCGTTAATATTTTTAGTGATATATACTAATGTGAAAAAGTACCATATTGTACATATACGCTTTGCTCTCATTCTGTCTTCTACTGATATTCTGGCCCTTTTTGTGTGTTAGATCATACTGCTGGGAATTTGGGGTATATTCCCAGGCCTGATAGGAACGAGGCAAAAGAAACCCAGCTGCTTTTCACATAGATCGTGAAAACCTGTGAGATTCAGTCTCTACTAGCGTTGAAAGTCAGCCTGGAGACAAATTATTCTGTGGCTATTCATTCAATTAAAGTAGATAATACATATATTTTTTTAAGTTATGAATTTTCTATTCATATGGGACTTTTTTCCTGGAAGGGTTCATGCCTGGCAAATATTAGACATTGGATATTTTTATACAGGGCTAAAGAACTTTGTGAAAAGTTTGAAACATTTTTATTGTGGTAAAGTATACATAACATAAAATTTACCATTTTAACCTTTTTTTTTTTTTTTTTCTTTTTATGGTTGCACCTGCAGCACATGGAATTTCCCAGGCTGGGGGTTGAATCGAAGCTGCAGCTGCAGGTCTACACCACAGCCAGAGCCACATCAGATATGAGCCACATCTGCGCCCTACACCACAGCTTGCAGCAACGCTGGATGTTTAACTCACTGAGTGAGGCCAGGGATCGAACTCGCATCCTCATGGAGACTACGTCAGGTCCTAAACCCGCTGAGCTACAGCAGGAACTCCCATTTTAACCATTTTTAAGTGCACAGTTCTATAGCATTAAGTACCTTCACGCTATTGTACAAACATCATCACCCTCCACCTCCAGAATTTTTTCATTGTCCCCACAACTCTGAAACTCATTAAAAAACAACTCCTTAGAGTCTCCTTGTGGCACAGTGGGTTAAGGATCTGGTGTTGTCATTGCCTCGGCTTGGGTCACTGTTGTCACATGGGTTCGATCTCGAGCCTGGGACCATGCACGGTGCCATGGGCACAGCCAAAAACAGCCACAACAAAATAAAACAAACTAAACAAAACCAAAAAAAAAAAAAATTTCCCTTAATCACCTTCCCCATAGCTCCTGCCAGCCACCAGTCTGCTTTCTGTCTCTATAATTCGACTATTCCAGGTACTTCATATAAGGGGAAACATAGAATATTTGTCCTTTTGTGACTACACTATTTTATTCAGCGTAATGTTTTTAAGGTTCAGTCATGCTTTGGTATGTGTTAGAATTCCCTTCCTTTTTAAGGCTGGACAATATTCCATATTACGTATATACCACATTTTGTCTAGACATTCATTGGCTGAATGAAAAAAGACTATTATCAATGACTGTTGGAATTTTGTTTCCTCTTGGTGTCCGGGGCAGAGCTGGCTGGGAGCTGACCGCGTTGGGGGTCCCCGTCCATGGTGTAGAAGTCCCTCGTAGCAGCGCTCAGACAGAGATTACGTGTCCTAGTCCCCCTTATGTCTAGTTATTGCCAACGGCATGGGAAGAAGTGAGACGTCATTTCTGAATGGGGGGGTGCACGAGCCTCTTAACACCTGCTGGCAGGCTCACACCATAATATCTTTAAAACCATGAGTTGCCTGAGTCACCAATTTGAAGGGAGCCTCCCAGGAGGGCCTCCCTTTGGGGAATTACCTTGGATTTTGCATGACTGGGACTTTTGTACCTGTATGTGACACCTCTGTGATTTGGGGACTGTTATTCAACTCCAGTACAGTCTCTAAGACCCATCTATTCCAAGTTTCTTTTCCTGCCTTTCCACCTCTTCTTTCTCTCTGTCTGTGGATGACTTTTTTCCTCTGTCTTATCTCCTGCTTTTCAGTCACCAGATCCCATTCTAGTTTTTTTTGTTCTTTTTTTCCTTTTCTGGCTCCCCCCCACCCCTGCCATGGCATGTGAAGTTTCCAGGCCAGGGATCGGATTTGAGCTGTAGTTGCAACCTATGCCATAGCTGTGGCAACACTGAACCCTCTGTACCAGTCTGGGGATCGAACCTGTGTTCCAGTGCTCCAGAGATGCCACCAATTTTGTTGTGCTGCGGCAGGGACTCCACATTCTCCTTTTCAGGAGATATTCCTACCTAAATATCCTGTTTAAGCAGAGACAGACCAAGGGGTATGTCGAGGCAGCTGAAAGCCTGGAATGCTAACCTCTAAGGAGGACCGAAGGGCCGCTGGAAATTTCGTTCATGCCAATAGTCTTCTAAGGAGGTTCCTGCACTGGCTGGAGTGACACCTGAGACCTGCAGCGAACCTGCTTCAGTAATGGCAGGCGGTCTCTAAACTACCTTGGGAAACGGGTGGGTTTGGGGTAAGGCAGGGAGCTGTGTTTGCCGAGCTGGGATTAGCACCTAAACCCTTCTCTAAACAAATGTGGAGCAAAGTATGCGAAAACATGTTTGAAGAGGCAAATAATTAGCCAGCTCAGGTTCTCTACGTATCTTAGTTTGGCCTTGAGTTCAGGCCAGCAACTTTTCTTGCTATTCCTGGGCTATTCCACTTAATTCCAAATGGTTCTTCTGCCGTTTACCCTCCTCCCTGCTCCCTGAGTGAACTTTCTGAGGCACAACTCTGATCCTGCTGTCTTGACCTTACAACTCTGAGGTGCGGAGGGTAGAACCCCCCAGGATGGATCTGGCACCCCAGGCACAGGGAAGAGGGCAGGAGAGAAAAACCACGTAAATAGTGCAGGCTATGCTGTCATCACCCCAAATCACGAGCTCAAGCCAGAGAACAGGCCTGGCTGTTGCTCACCTCTGAATCTTTGCTCAGAAGCCTCCTTCTTCCAGAATTCCAGGAGAACATCCATTCATCCTGCAAATCTCAGCCAAGGGGATATACTTTCTATGGCATCTTTCCTGGCAAGATTCTCACCCCCATTATCTTTTCCTTTCTGTCTTTCCTTCTTCTCCAAATCCAGGCAGTGGCGGAGGCAGAAAAGCTTAGATTTTTCCGTCATGTCATCTGGTCCCATGGCAGTGTAAGACTAGTTACTGCAGCAGTGTCGTTTTAAAGGAAGCTTATACTCTGGTAACACCGAGGGTGTTTGGTGGTTGCCGAGTGCTCCATGTTTTATGCACATGCACGTGGTTGGTGCTTGTTCCCTGTTGGATCCCAAGACTGCAGCGCATGGAAGATAGAGACCAGACCTGTCCTGTGAGCGAAACAAGAGTTTGAATGCTCCTTGGGGCGGAGGAATGACCGTTTATCTTTCCCTCTCCCTGCATCTCCTTCTTCATGGGGATGCAATCAATCATCTTTTTGTTAGAAAAAATATGAAGTGTCTTCTAATGAGTTTCCTTTGCAATTGAAGTAAAGATAGAGGAAGATTATTCTGTACAGAAAATTTCTTCCCCTTTCAAAACGTGACCCCCAAAGACCTACTAACCTGAAAGTGGTTGGTCTGAGCTTTGTTCCCAAAATAGTTATTTTAAAAAAAAAAATGCCTTTGGCGAGCACGCTTCAAGTATATTATCACCTGCTGCCATCGCTATTGCTTAATTAATAGTCTCCAGGGCTCAGGCCAGTAAGGTTGAACCACTAAGTGCTGAAGATGGAGGGAGGATGAAATTAATCACAGTTTTGAGAAGCTGAGTTTGATTTTAGTGAATGTTCATTATGAAACTATGGTCTTATTGAGGCTTTATAACCAAAAATGACAGCTGCGAATAAAGCTCCCAAATGGTCTTTCTCGCTTTGGATTCCAACACTGGCTCTGATTTTTCACCCATGCTCCCTTGTTGTTAAACAAACAACTGCATAACTTACACTCAAATTTGGTACGAAAAAGAGATGTTTACTCGCCTGTTTGAGGGGTTTTGTCTCTTTGGGTTTCATTTTGTTTTTGTTTTGGTAGAAGTGGTCAGACATGGAGGGATCATGGCCAAATGGTTTTCTCCTTTTTTTAAAAGACTTTATTTTTTTCATATAAAATTGAGAGGAAGGTATAAGTCTCTCCCATAACCCTGTCCACTTGCACAGGCATAATAGCCTCCCCCTCATCAACGTCACCTGTCAGGAATGGTCCATTTTTAGCCTCAGATGAACCTACACTGACACATCATAATTGTCTAAAGTCCTGAGGGCTCCCTCTCGGTGTTGTGTATTCAGTGGGTTTGGAGAACTGTATAATGACATATATGCATCATTATGGTGTCACACAGAGTATTGGCAGTCCCCTAAAAATCCTTTATGCTCTGCCTTTTTTTTTTTCTTTTTTGCACCCAAGGCACATGGAAGTTTCCAGGCTAGGGGTCAAATTGGAGCTGCAGTTGCCAGCCACAGCCATAGCCATGCCAGATCCAAGCAGTGTCTGTGACCCACACCACAGCTCACAGCAATGCTGGATCCTTAACCCACTGATCAAGGCCAGGGATCAGACCCGAGTCCTCATGGGTTCTAGTCGGGTTCGTAACCCACTGAGCCACAACAGGAACTCTCTGGGCTATGCCTTTTTATCTCTCCCTGTGCCCACCCTTTGCAGCCACTGATTCTGTTACTGTCTCCAGAGGTTCTCCTGCCCCAGAATGCTATCGGGTTCGAATTATGCGGTATATAGCCTATTCGGATTGGCTTCTTTCACTTAGGAATATGCAAGTTTCCTGCTTATCTTTTCACGGCTTGATACTTTGCTTCCCTTCAGTGCTGAGTAATAGTCCATCATCTGAATATATCTCCTTTTATCCAGACATCTACTCAAGGATGTCTGGGTTGCTTCCAAGTTTTGGCAATTATAAATAAAGCTGCTAGGAATATCCCTCTGCAGGTTTTTTGTCTGCACATACGTTTTCAACTCCTTTGGCTCAATACCAAGGAGCCTAATTGCTGGATCATGTAGTAAGAGTATTTCGTTTTCTAAGAAATGGCCAAACTCTTTTCCAAAGTGGCTGTACCGTTTTGCATTCCCACCAGGAATGCATGAAAGTTCCTGCTGCTCCACACCCTTGCTGTACCTTGATAGCTAGAAATGAGTTAAAGGAACTGCTGTAAACAGGCGCTTCGTAGTATGGGGGTGAGGTGGGGGAGAAGAGATGTGTAGTCCTACGATTGGGTCTTGGTCTTTAGTGAGCCTGTGCCTCTGGACTGAGAACTTTGGAAGCGTTTCTGACTTTTATTACCCAATGGCTAGAATAGGCTGGGGCTGAGTCTTATCCTACATGCACACAGAAGGCTAGAGCTGACGGGAGTTAGATGGTTTCTCGCCTCAGATCAGTTCAGCTCTGATGATGCCCCAGCAGGTTAGGTTCTGCTTAACCAGCTTCCCCTGAGAAGTTCATCATGGGGGTGCCTTTTATGGTTAAAGGTTTAAAAGCGCCAAGACCACATTTATTCTCAAGTCTTACCTTCTGCTGGAAGGGCTAAGGCTCAAGTGTGGTATTTAATTATAAAATCTCAATCTGTGATTGTTTTCCTCCTAACACTGGTTTAATTATTTCTGGTCAAAAAAGAGCAGAGCTGCATGCTTCAGTGGGAAAAGATTTTAATTTCCTCCTTGTGGTCAGTAAAACAGCCCACTTACCCGTGATGGGAATTTTTTTCCTCTCCGCACTGACAAGGTAGCCACAAAATTTCCTTTCTCAAAATGCTCAGCTAGCAAATGGTGCAGTTTGGAGCTTGCAGCTGCCAAGTGCAAAGGGAATTGCCCGCTCCTTTGCCCTGCAGCCCTGGGAACAAGTCAGCACTTCAGCCCTGAGATTTCATAGGCCTGGAAGAATGCTCAGCTTCTTCCAGCCAAACCTCCTCATTCTCCTCTCAGTTTGCCTTGATGTAGCGACTGAGTTTCTCAGTTAACAACTGGAGGTGAAGCTTGAAGAGCAAGTGCCCCTGGAACAAAAGCTCTTGTTCTTAGCCCTAGGTGTAAATGATTAAAAAGAGATCTATAGCCAGAGCAATGAGGAAGCCAGAGAAAGCTGGCCAGTAAGGGGAAAGAGAAATGGAGTTTCCCAGCAAGAAGATTCTGAAGCATGGGATGGGGCAGGGAGAGGACCTGCAGTGGCGGCTTCACAATTTTAACCGAGCCTTGCCTTTTTCTAACTCCGAGAGGACATCCTTGACAGATGCCTAGGGCATCTTCCAGACAACTCCGCCACAGAGACAGTTCTTAGCCTCTTGTCTCCACTGCACATGGATGGCTCTTCCCTGCCTAGACGGGCCGTGGGTTCCTGGATGCTGCAGACACAGGAGAGAAGACCACAGCCGGGGGCTTTCAACTGGTTCCACCTCAGCTAAGGAAGGTCATTCCTTTGTTTCAGCATCTGGTTTCATTTTGTGCTTTCCGAGAAAACACCATGTGCAGGAGAGAAAAACATCTCCATACATTTCCTCTGACATAGAGCAAGGTGTGGAATGGTTGACAGGACCAGGGCTTTCTGTGCTACCACTGGCTACGGGCTCAGGGAACTAGACGCTTCGCTGCGTTGATGATACTGCAGCTTTTCTCACGCTCGGAGGTGCAATGAAAACTGACCACTTCTCTAATGACTTCCGTAAGCCTCCACACCTCTTTAAGGACTAAGGGGCCGTTTCCTCTTCTAGGTTTAACTCCTTCCAGTGTGTCTATTCACTGTCGGATTAGAACGTATGTCATGAATATTATACTTGGCGAATATAGTGTTGTATTTTAATCGTGCTGTCAAGACGATATGAGTTCAACACAGGCTCTGTCGTTTTCTAGCTGGATGACCCTTGTCAAGCTTCATGGCCTCTTAGAATCACAGTGTCATTAGCTTTACAATGTGTTTATCAATATCTAACTTTTTGCATGGTGAAAAAACAGTGTGAAAATATATGTATTCTATATATATACATGACTGTATTATTACACTGGCATGTTCTAATTTTTAAAACAGTATAGCCCAACAGTGAGCATATTGTTGCTATAATGACAGGACAACAGTCATAATATTTATAGGCCATCACATCTCACCAAACACTTTACATACTTTTTTTTTAAATTTCAGGCTTATCACCTGGTGAGTTTGGCATAGCTAATATTTTTAAATATTTACTTTAGAAATTGGAGATTGGGAATCAGAGAGGCAAATTTAAAGTCACACAGTTGATCCTATTGTTGAGAGGAGGATACTGACTGCCCCCCGAAAAGTAACTTGTTGAAAGGAGGAAAACTAGTAAATAGAGATGAAAATTGGCACCCAATAGAGATGAGATAAATTTGAACCGACATCAAATCTCATGCTCTTTTCATCACGGCTAATTAATTTTAATTCTTAATAAATTTTCTGGTTCATATATCACTTTCTGAGAGAGATGTGTTAATATTTCCAATTACCATTTGAGACATCTTGAGCTGTTCTTTATTTTCTCAGCATTAGAAAACATCCCTCTTCAAATTTTATGATGTTTTTATTTGCAAGTGTATTTTGGTATTAGAAGTTCCATCATGGCTTTCTTTTGGCTCATATTTGTCTGCTCATCCCTCATTAATTTTGGGGGGGCCCCCACACCCACAGCATATGGAAGTTCCCAGGCTAGGGGTCAAATCTCAGCTATAGCTGCTGGCCTACACCACAGCCAGGTGGATCCAAGCTGCATCTGGGACCTACATCATAGCTCACGGCATGGCCCAGGATTGAACCCACATCCTCGTGGATACTAGTCAGGCTTGTTACCACTGAGCCACAGTGGGACCTTCCTCATAACATATGCTTAAAAGAATAAACAGGGTGTGACCTCTTTAAGAATTTTAATGTATATAACCAAATCACTTTCCAGAAATTTTGTGCCAATTTACTGACCAGCATTTGATGACAAGGGTTCCTGGTGGCCTAGAAGTTAAGGACTTGACATTGCCACTGCTGCAGTTTGGATTACTGCTGTGGCTCAGGTTGGATCCCTGACCTGTGAACTTCTACAGGCCAGGGACATGGCCAAAAAAATTTTGATGAGATTTCACTCCAGTGATTTCACTCTAATAATTTTCTAAAAATTATTTTTTGCTAATGTGAAAGATAGAAATGTTGTTTCCTTTCTGGTTTAATTTACATTTATTTGAGTACCGGTAAGATTGTTTATATATGCTAGCTAGTTACATTTTTCTTATGCCCATTTGCCTCTCAAGGTCTTACTCCATTTATTACAGTTTTTTATGAGTTCTTAATATGCTATTTCAAACTATCTATTACATTTCTAACAAATACCACACTTTCTGATGCTAAGTTGCCTTTGATGAGAAGACACAGCATTACTGTAGTAATGTGATAGACTGTAATCTTGGACTAGATACTAACTTCCCGAAAATAACCTCAATTTCCGTCATTTATAAAACAGGCTGTATAATACTACCCAGCAGTGTTGTGTGAGGAAAAAAATGAGATAAGACTCGGCATACGGTCAGCACATGATAATTATCAGTAGTGATTCTAATTTTCTTTTGGGTGGAGGTCACATCTTACCTCTCTCACTTTGGTATTCGATGTAAATCTGAATTGAGAAGATACTTATCAGCTAGCGGTGCCTGATTTCTCTTAAGAGGACTACCGACACCAAACAAAAATTTGAACTGAAATTAGACAAGCTGTACTATGAGGAAGTCCTGTGGCCATCCTGTTGCTGTATAGGCAGTGATGCTAACAGGCAGGGTCACAGGAGCCTTTGGGACTGTCATAGCCAGGAAGCCCGGGTGCCAAACAGGCTCCAGAGAGCCTGCTTTCCCACCCATGACGGGAGCTGTGGACAAGAGAGTTATGAATAAGGATGGAATCTCCTCATTGGACCGAATTCAAAATGTGCAGTAGCAACTAGAGTTAGGGTATCTTTGCCAAAAAGAAATCAAGAAAAACAATGGACTTTGGAATTTTCTCTTGAAATCTACTTCCCATAGGGACTTTTTTTTTTTTTTTGCTGGCTTGCTCTCCTGTTACCTATAAATTTCTCCATTCACAGAAAAGGGTTAGTAACAGAGAAAAAGAATACTGCAATAGTCCCTCATGTCTCAATGGCAATTTATAGAAGAGGAGAGAAAATAAGAGAATTAACTTTTTGTTTCAATTTTCCAAAAAGATTTACATCCTGGAGTATGGACTCATGGAGTCATTGAGCTTAAAGCCATGAGAGACCTCTGAAAGCACTCAGACAACGACTCTTCCTCTTTCCTCTCCTCCTCCTCCTTCTCCTCCAACTTCTTTTCTGCTTCTCCTTCTTCTATTTCTCCTGCTTCTCCTCCTCCTTCTCCTTCTCCTTCCTCTTCTTCTTCTTCTGCAGATGAAGAAACTAAAGTCTCGAAAAGAAAGAGAAGCTAAGTCCCCTGACTCCTGTACTAGTGCTTAGTCTGTACAATTCTTCACCTGGCATACGTTGCCCAGTCTTCCTTCAGAGTTCTGCCGTTGTACAAAAGCCTTGCAATGACCTTCACCCTGTCCAAAAACTTTATAGCAGGACACTCACCAAAAAACCGTACTATTTGTAAATTCCAATTTCTTCTTAGGCTGAAAGTATTTCAAGTGGAAAGCATCAAGCCATGGTTTTGAAACCAGCACCAAGGTCCCTTTCAAAGGGATGAGCATTACATCTAGTTGCTTATGGCCGGGACCCCAGACAGACATCTGTTCTTATTATTTGGAGCCTTGGGCCCTCGGAGTTAAGATTTGTGTCTTGGTAGAACTCAGAGAGAAGGAGAAGCAGCTGCGAAGGCACTGCAGCCAAGGAGATTATCTTTGAAGACACTTATGAGACCCTGCGTGAAATAAAACCCAGAGAAATTATGCTGTTACCCTTCTTTATGCAAGAACCCAATGAACATATCTGCCACACACTGGGTACAAACTGGAGAATCAAAGATGGTGCCCCAAAGGAAGCCAAACATGCAAGAGTCTGTAATGCAATCTGAGAAGCACGGTAACTCACTTGGATTTGAGAAGTCAGGAACGGCTACAGTGATGGCAATGGGTGACCCCAGTTTTGCAGGAGGAGTAAGTTTAGGTGAGCAAGAAGGGAAGGGTGTTCCTGGCAAAGGAAACAGTAAATTGTGAGTTTCGTTCATCAGGGCAGTGACCTGTGGCCAAATTGTGAAGGATGAGTAGGACTATGGAGACAAGATAGGAACGAACAATCCGGGCAAAGGAAGCAGAGTAGATCTTGACAGTTTCTCTCCAGTTTCGATAAGCTCCTGAAGGGCAGGGGCCATGTGCTGCTCAGTTTTACAGCCCTAAGCCTGGCAGAGAGGGAGATATGTGGAGCAAATGACTGTTGAGTTGATGAGTGGATGGATGTGGGGAGCAGATACCCTCATCTTCAGTCTGCAGAACCCAACAATCTCTCCCAAATGGGGCCAGAACCTACGCCTTTCTCCAAGCTCCCCTGAACACCTGCATGGGACATTTGCCAGACACTATGACCCTGGGTAACATCTGGCAGCAGCTGCTTGGCTATGTGAGACACACCAGTCTGAAGAGGAAGGTACTGTTTTTTAGTTTGGGAGATCTGCTGGGAAATGAAGTAAATCTTCATAAAGAGATTACAATAAGCTGCAGGATAAATCAAATTGTCCCTTAATAAAAAACATGGACTGAAGGGGAATGGGTGAGGGGTAATGAACATATTAAATTCCCCTTCGAGAGCAGACAGTCTTCCTTTGATGCTGCTTTTTAAATTAAGGATTGCTTTGTAGTATTGGGACCAAGTCAGCTGTCCTTCTAGCTACGTGGCTGATGAAATTCAAGATGAATGTGGCTAAAGCTGCCCAGATCCCTGGTCTCTGAAGCCTTCTCCCGCTTCTGGAAACTAAAGTTTGGGCTAACAAGCCTGTGGTTGTGAGAGCATTTGGGCAAATCACTTTCATCATGTTGGATTTTTTCATATAAAAATAAGACAAACAAATAGTCTTTTTTTTTTTTTTCCAACAGAACAACAGGGTAGCACGATCAAGCAGTATTCCTAATTGGTGGACCTGGGCGAAAGTAAATGGGCAAGGGGGCTCATTCCATCCTTCTTTCTACCTGTGGGTGATTACCATTTTCCGTAACAAAATATATTTTTAAAAAGAGTTTCGATGAGTCGTTCGTGGTCTGTATCTCTTCGTTCTCCAATTCCACTCTCCAGAGTTAGACAGGATAACGACAGCCTGGTTATTGTTGGTCCCCAACCGAGATGCAAACCCCATTGGCTACTGATACTCCATCTTCCCCTCTCACCCCAACTCCCCCTTCCTCGTCTCCCCCCTAAATCTCTCCTCGGAGTCTTCCCTGTCATCCCACGACATCTTCGTGGAGCCTTTGCTCTTTGCCTTAAGAGGCATTTGACTCTTTCCCGAGACAATCAGCGGCCACTTGAATGACAGTGGCTCCTTTTCCCACATCCCAGCTGAAACCGTCTAGTCTGAAGATTATGTCAAGATGCTCTTTACTCCCTCCTGTTGCTTTCAGACCATTTCTTCTCCACACCTTTGAAAAATCTTTGATTTCCTGTCACCAAACCTACAAACTTACCTGCAGCTGGGTCCTTCACTTCTGCTCTCTTTTCTCCTGTTTCAATATTCCTTCCTGTCCAGGGTTGACCTCTCCACTTGTGCTCTTGGCCTCATTCCCCTCTCACCTTGGGAGGTACTTTTTTCTCTTATGTTGCCTCCCTCTCCTGTCCCTTTAAATGCTTCTTCTCCACAATGGCTCCTTCCCACCCACGTAGCCTGCTGAACACAGCAAGGGACCCAGTGGGCAATGATTAACAACATAGACTCGGGGCAGGGAACCAGGGACAATTCCTGACTTCACCCTTTATAGCCACGTGGCCGTAAAAGGGAGATCACACGAATATCTCCCTTTATGGGGATTAAATTAATGAATATGTGTAAAGCATTCAGAACAGTGCCCGGCCCATAGCAAGTCTTATGGAAGCATTTGCTTAATGATTCAACCTTTTAAAACACGTCTCTCCTTTGAGGCACAAACCAAACATGCAAACGGTATGCTGTTCCCAGTTTCCACTTTCCCTTCCAGTCACCACCCTGAGCAGCCATGCAGCCATGCGTGTGGGGCTTTGCGACACTTCCCATCTTCGCGTTCTCAACTTACTGCAGATGGAATTCACGAAATCTATTCTCACCGAGGGCGATATTCACAGCTTCCGAGTGGAATCCGAGAGCTGCTTTTCAGCGTTTATTGATTCGTCGCTAGTGTTTGAGGTCACCAATCGTCACCCCCCTTGAAAGGCTCCCTTCTGGCTCTAGGACACCATCAACCTCTTCTGTTTCTCCTCCTAACCATCCAGCCACTCTGCCTTGGCCCTTTTCCCTTCCCTTTCTTTGGTGCAGTCCCTTACACGTGATGTCCTCAAGGTTCTGCTCCAGGCTCCCTGGTGACCGCAGGCGCTAGCAAAGCTTTGGTTATCATGGCTATGCGGGTAATTTTCAACTCTCAATCTTCCTTCCAGATCTGGGCTGAGACATGGAGAGCCAGCTGCCTCCCGGAGATCATCACTTGGATAAGGAGCTTAAACTAGTAAGTTCAAGTGTGTAAGTTCGTGTCCTCCCAGACCTTCCGGACTCTCTGGGGTGCCTGTTTTAGAGAACGGCGCCAGAGCCCACCCTGTCCTCAAGCCCAGATCCCAGACTTAACTTCTTGGATGCTCTCCCGCTCTAATCTGGTGAATCATCTGCTGCTCTAAAATCTTCGAAGTCCCGACTGTTGCTCCCTCCATGGAATTTCTCTTAATTTCTAACCTGCGTGAATGCACGTGCCTCCCTTGCCTCGTCCCTCCTCCCTGAAGCCAGAGCGATCTTTCTAAAACACTGATCCAATACTCTGTCCCCCTGGCTGAAAGCATGCCAATGGCAATCTGTTGCTCTTCACCCAGCCACCAGGAAGTCACCTGCAGGTCACTTGCACCTGCCACAGAGTTGATTTTTAAAAATCCAGGAATTTTGCAGGCCAGTTATTAAACTGGGGGCAGCTGAAATCCGCCAGGATGGAAACAGTCATGTTATAGAAACTGGTCAACCCCCTCCCCCGCCAGAGCTGGTTTACCAGCTCCCTTCACCTACCAGCCTCATCCCTTAAAACTGCCAAGCTGCAGCTCTGCTCCCCAACCACCCCGAGCTCCTGCCAATTCCCTCTCACTTCTGCACCCCTGTAGCACCACTGCCTCAGAGGGAACCCCCTCCTCTTCTACAGGCTCTCTCCTCCTCATTCTGTTTGTAGGTCTTACACAAGTGTTCACCTCCTCAAGGGGACCTTTCTTGATGTTCTGCCCTCAGATTGACTGATGTATCCTTTCTATGTGTTCCCACAGCACCCTGTCCTTCATAAGCCTGTGTCTACCTCTCGGACTTCACATCAAAAGAGGGCTTGCTATTTGCCACACAATGAAAAAAAAAAAAAGTTGAAATGCACGATCTCATTTAACCCTCGTGATAACCAATCACATGAGATGTGTACTATCTTTGATGAAGAAATTCTTAGAGCAGTTCCCTAAGCTCCATGAGATTAGAGACTGCCTTGTTCTGCTGGTGCTTCAACTTGATGGGTGTGCAACACAAGCAGATACTGAATAAATTCATTCTAAACCGCTAAAACAACAGCTGACAAAATTCTATATTATGATGTTTATAGCTTTTTGTCCCCACATCTTACTAAGAGTCATGCATTCGCTAGAAACTTTCAAATAATGCTTCCGGAAAAGCTTACCCAGGACCCTCCATAACGAGCTGGTACAAGACTCCTTTTTCAGGCAGCAGCAACCAAGAGAGCACCCTGAATTGCTGTTCATTGGACCCCAACCCCACACTACCAAGTTTCCATCTACCTGTCAAGCCTCAGGGTCTGTGCCTTCTCCCTTAAAAGCACTGGCTTCCAGATGGTAAGGTGCTCAGGTGCTTTGTACTATTTCAGTGTTTTGCTTTTAAGTTGTGATTGCTCCACGACCACTGCTATGATTCAACTGACTTTTCTCATAGTTTCCAAACAGCAGCCAAGGAGCTGGGTTTTGAACTTGAAGCAGAGACAAAGCTTATGAACCTGGGTGCTCCCAGGTTGATTAGGGCACAGCTTCCAAAGACTTCTACCCAGGAGCAAACAGCGTCCCCCAGCGAAACACTATTCATTTGAGACCGAAACTGTTCCCACGTGACTTTACCTCTTGGACCACTCTGGCATCCAGGAGGAGTCTCTGCAGCATTCTAGCGGGACCTCACCTACCAATGGCCTCTTCAGTGCTCTCAGTCACCCCACTGGGTATTGGTTCCTTAACTGGATTCAAAATGCAAGAGAGCGTCTCTTCCTTGGAATGGAAACATGTGCTTCCTGTAAGTAGAGAAATGGTTTATTTGAACCATGAAGAAAAATCACCCAAATCAAGCTTAAGGACTTCTCAAAAAGTCAAGTGATTAAAAATTGTTTCTTTTTGTGTGTGTGTGTGTGATGCCTAAAACTAAAACTTTATTGATGACTCCTGAAGATTAACTATCAGAATCAGAGAAACACTCAAGAGAGGTTGCTCTGTTTGAAGAAAACTGAAGTAAAACAATTCTATGAGCAAGGTTCAAGCTCCCTCTTCTCTAATCCCCTTTGGCAAAATATTTGCTAACACAGTAAAGCAGACGGAAATAAACTTTGTTATGAGAGTTTCATAAAAGGAGCTACTTACCCGGTTCAGGTTTCTATACTTCACCGTACTTTAAAGGGGATCCTTTAAATCCAAGACAGTAAGAAATGACGAAAAATATTGTTGACAATAAATGAACCCATACTCTGTACTGTGTATTACATGCACCACACACAGTGGTTGGTATCATTACTATTGATTCCAATATGTATAGAAAAGCTATTTTGAGCCAAAATTTCCTTTTATGCTGCTGACTTTTCTAAAATTTGGGCCACAAACTATATTCACAGAGAGTTCCTGGATACAGCCATCATGATATCATCATTCTATCACCAAGGTAGAGTTGGTGTCTTGAGTAGAAGCTTAAATTTGGAGGTCTCCAAATCTAAACGTCTGACAAGGCTCCTTTTCCTCCTAAGTTGTTTAAAATTGAGTAGATTATACACACAGTAAACTGCTTAAATCTTAAGTACCCAGCTTAATTATTTTTGTATACCTACACATCCATGGAACTATCATGGAGACAAGATGTAAACTATTTCCAGCCTTCTAGAAGCCTTCCTGGTGCCAATTTGCAGTCCCCCTTCTTCTATCACTATTCACTATTAATAAGATAATCACTATTCTTCTATCACCGTGAGTTAGTTTTAACTATCTGTAAACTTTGTATAAAATGGAATCATAATTATATTCTTTTGTGCCTATTTCCTTTTCTGCCCCCCTTTTTTCTATTTACAGCCTCACCTGAGGCATGTGGAAGTTCCCAGGCTAGGGCTCGAATCAGAGCTTCAGCTGCCGGCCTACGCCACAGCCACAGCAAAGCAGGATCTGAGCCCCATCTGTGACCTACGCCAAAGCTTGCAGCAACACCAGATCCTTAACCCCCTGAGCGGAGCCGGGGATTGAACCTGCATCCTCATGGAGATGTGTTGGGTTCTTAACCCACTGAACCACAACAGGAACTCCCCTGCCTTCTTTCACTCAACATGATTTCTGTGAGTTTCATCCATGTTGTTGCCTGTGACAACAGCTGGCTCTTTTCCAGTGTTTTGTAATATTCTTTTGTTGATGGACATTGGAGTTTGTTAAAATCTTTGGTTATTATGAATAAAGCTACTGTGAACATTCTTGTATATCTTTGAGGTGAACCTGTTTCTCCTGGGTACGTATCTAGAAGCGGAGGGTAGAGGTGGCTATGTTGGGAATATTTATCTTCAGCTAATTGAAAAAAGTGGTGGTGGGGAGAGAAAAATTACCTCCTACTGGTATCTATTTGTGTTACCTGACCTTCTTAGAGAGTATTTTATAGTTTCAGTTGACCAAATGAAATAGATGCGCTTCGAGATAAAATCTCAAGGAGCAGCTGGGTAAAGTCAGAGAGCACTTGAACTGCGTAACTAATCCATTGTATATGGGCCACATGAGATTTACTTGTGTGTTTTATTTGAGCCTCTCAAGAAAAGCCAAAGTTCCCAATTTTCTTGTCATTATAAATTGGAGGGAAGATGAGAGGCTCTAATTAGATTCAACTATAAGTGCAACAATGCAACACGAAGCTACCTCCAGACCCCAAGTCATCGCTGAGGAATTAAACAATGCTCTCATCCAGCTGAATTTTTTCCACTGGTCACTGTGGAGTTTGGAACTTCCACTTGGAAGTCATCAGTGAGAATAAAAATACTTTTATTTATTATTCTACCCACAGCACCCACCTTCAAATAAAATGTCCCCTCTTTCAGGGTTTTTCCTAGGTTTGAGTTAATTCTTTGTGTGGGGACTAAATCGGGTGCCAAGTACAAGTTAATAATTATGTAATGCTTATCCTCTGGGGAAGCTGAAGTCTGATCAACTTCCTCCACATTGTAGAACTGTTTCTTCTTTCCCTTGAATGTTTCCTTGCCCACCCCTACGCTCCCCCCTGAAACCCGGCACACAAATGAGTTGCCTTTACCTTTTCTCTCCTAGTCTCCATTTGCACATCGCTTTATTCTCCGTAAACCCCCCTTGATAATGCGGCTCTCCCACTGTCTCTTCTCACATCCCATTGGCGTTAGATCAACTGTGCAAAGGTTATCTTGAGGTTTTGTCTAGACTTTTAAAAAAAGCATCCTGGGAATAGTTCCAGGCTTTTTGATTAACTGGGTAGTTCTGGAAAGTAAGTCTGCTTTTGCCATTTCTCACTTGAATTACGGTATTCAACAGTGGCCCTCTGCTTCAGGGTGTGCTGATGAGCGTTTCTGCTAACACAGGATGTGACAGCTTGGATTCTCATGAAAGCGTTCATTCTGAGGTCATTTCATCTTCATATATAATCTTTATTTAGATTTCTTCATAAATGAGAGAGGCGATGTTTGGCCTTTTCTGAAAATTTCTACCAAGTCCTTATCATAGAGATGTTTTGGGCCCGTGAATCTTTTCCTTCTCATCGTCTTAACTTCTTTTGGTTCAATTTAACCTTGTTTCAAAGGAACTTGGATCAGAGCAGACTCTTTTATACGCCATGTAGGCAACTACTTTTCATGATTATCCAATTTGTTCCTACGTTGAAATCGACACGTACCATTCAGAGAATTATGGTGACTCGGATTCTATTCAAAGTGATCAGTAGCGTGTGGCGACATGGGTGATATCAACCAACTGAGAATCGTCTACATATTCAGCTGCAGCTTCAATTCAGCCCCTGGCTTGGGAACTTCCACATGCCACCTGTGCAGCCGTAGAAGGAAAAAGAAAAAAAAAAAGGCAGGAAATAATTTGCGAATTGGGCACTAAATATATTTTTTAAGTCAAAGAGAAATAAAGGCAGTCACAATAGGGAGAACAAAAGAATAGTCACATATTGATTACAAAACCAACTCAGCGCTACCCTCATGATGTGGGGCCAGGAGTTGCCTCTTGCTAAAGGAAAAGCAGAGGAGGAATAAACATGCATTGAGTGCTACATGACAAACACTTTGCAAACATTTTATATGAGTTAAATGAAAGTCATGATCACAGGAGGGTGTGAGACAACTCTTCATAACAACAAGAATGGGGAATTCCTAAACCTACGGCATTATGGATTTTTCAGATTCTTGTCCAGCCTGAAGGAAATTTCCTTAGGGATGACTGGAAGGGGTTGAGCAGCTGAGTTGCAAAGACTTCCCTGTCTTGCATAATTATGGGTGCACCTCAAAGGTGTATTTTCTCAATTGCTGCTTCCTGCTCTCTTAGCTTTGTTCTATCTCTGTCTTATTAAGTATTTAAAGCAGCTTGTTAATAACTTGCTTGTCTGTTTCTGTTGCTATTAGCTGCTACCCTAGGGATGGAACGTCTCCTGGGTTAGCTCAGTTCTTATGTTGGCTCTTATCCTGCTTGGGCTGCCTGCCCTTCCCACTTTTTTGGAATCTCCTGGCGACTTCCCCGGTTGGCTTCTGATTCTACACCTGCCAACTCTTGCTGACTCCTCACTCCTGGTCAGTGCTGGACTTGATCCACCTCAAACTGGTACCGCCTTGTTTGGCTTCCCATGCTTGTACAACTGCACTCTAGGTCTGATACATAAGACTGACAAAGGCACACATGGTTGTCCATATCTGTGGACCTTGGTGCAGTTAAAATAGATACATCTCATTGACCAAAAGTTATGACCAGGCTGATTCTGGAAATTATTCTTTCCATTGGCCTGCAGATCTAGGCTTAAAAATAAAATCAGAGTATTCCAAATGGTTGATCTCCAGCAAAAAGTTGCAGGAGAATCCAAATCTGCTTATCTATTTTCTTAAGGAAAAGCATCTAATGGTTTGATAACGCAGTAATGAACTGCATGTCAAAGTCATATTCTGCTGCCAGATAAGTTTTAGAAGATATACCACAATTGGAAATCTCTGACTTTCTGACTATAGAATAGAGTCTAGAGCTAAGTTGATTTCAAAAAAATTAATATTTAAAGAAAATAATCTTTTGTAAAAGGCTTGGCAATTCCTGGATGAGAGGGAAAGTGATCACAAGCTAATTAAATGGAGTTTATCTCCCAAATGGCTGTCGCCAATTCTTTCCCTCCTTCTCCACGCATACAACGCCTTTGCCGAAAGGTGGAGTTGATTCCTTCACCACCTGGAATCTGGGATGTCCCCTGACGACTTCAACCAACAGAATATTGCGGAAATGACATTGCATTAGTTTTGAGTTTGGGCTTTGTGAAGAGTGGACATTTCCACGTCCTGCTGCTTGGTGCTCCGAGCTGCCGTGTCAGAAGTCCAAGATACTTTGCTAGACAGAAAGGCCACAGAGCACAGAGATGCCAGACATGCGATGAAGAAGCCGTACTGGACCACCAGCAGCCCCGGTGGTCCTTCACAGGACGGCAACCCAGCAGCTCTACAACTGCAGCTGCATGAGACCCCAAGGGAAGTCTACCCGGATAAGCCTAGTCAGCCCATCAAACGAGAAGAGACAATTACAAACTGTTGTCTTAAGCCACTAAGCATCGATATGTTTGATTACTAACAAACATATAGTAGATAGCTAAGACAAATGAGATAACTAAGACAAATGAGTCCCCAGGTTCAGAATAAGGCAAGAATCCAAACCAAGTACTTCCCATTCAAAAATTTTTATCCCTGAATTTCCCTCCCCACATTCAACTCAGTTGGCCTTTCTCCAATTGTTTTATCCATAATTCTAGTAATGAATGTGATGATTAATGTTAAGCCTAAGTCTTATATGTGTGTATGTACATATATATTTATAAAGCTTGATCAAATCAAATCAAATTATATTGATTTGTTAATTTACTATATAAATACACAATTCACAAAAGCAATGGGCGCATCACAAAGTCAGGTGGTAGAATTGATGGTGGGGAATCCCAGCGGAGATCACCAAATTTTACTTTTCAGTGATTTATTGGGCAACAAGGATACATCATACATGCTCTTATTCTTTTTCCATAAAAGGATACTAGTGGAAGCCATTTTAAGGCCCATTAAAATGATCCAACATGATACTTTATTCTCTGGCTTCCTGGAGAAAATATCCTGTATGATCCTTTGCTTTCTGGCTTCCAGAAGAAATTAATCCTCTGCCATAACCAAGAGACTTTTCCAGCCTCCCAGAAAGAAGAAATATAAAACTTCCGAGAGCCACAGTTCTGCTTCTGAACATGAGTTCGGTCTTCCTGCTGAAACTCTCTGGCTATATTCCTAATGTCAGTAACTGAACCTATGATTTGCCTATCCTGTCCAGAAATAGAGAGTGAGTATTATGTAGGGGAAAAAGAGTCAATATATTTTCCATGTACAGCAGAGTAGGCACTTTCTATGTGCTTATAGCTCCTAGTCCTGGGATACAGGTACTTTTCTTCTCAGTTCTCTGCGTCTCCCAAGATGTCACCAGTGTCCATCAAGTTGCTTAGTCCCTAGTCCAAGTGAAAGTCTTGCTGCTCCTCTTCCCTCATTCTTAGACTCAGCTCCATTATCGAGTTCCATCATATCTGTCTGCAAAACCACTGAATTTTACACTTGAAACAGGCACAATTAACAGGCAAATGTTATGGTATGTTACGGTATGTGAATTACACCTCAATAAAGCAATTATTTTAAAAATTAAAAATGTATCTGGGAGTTCCCGTCGTGGCGCAGTGGTTAACGAATCCGACTAGGAACCATGAGGTTGCGGGTTCGGTCCCTGCCCTTGCTCAGTGGGTTAAGGATCTGGCTTTGCCGTGAGCTGTGGTGTAGGTCACAGACGCGGCTCGGATTCCGAGTTGCTGTGGCTCTGGCGTAGGCCGGTGGCTACAGCTCCGATTTTACCCCTAGCCTGGGAACCTCCATATGCCGTGGGAGCAGCCCAAGAAATAGCAAAAAGACAAAAAATAAAAATAAAAAATAAAAATAAATAATAAATAAACAAATAAAAATATATCTGGAATCTTACCACCTCTTCTTGTCACCACCACTGTCACCTTTATTCAAACGTCCATCTTCTCTTGCCTGGATTACTGTAGCAGCTTCCTAACTTCTGGTTTCCTTACTTCCGGTCTTGCCCCTTTTTGACCGCTATATCCACATAGTGGTCAAAGCAATCCTCTAAGACATGGTAGAGTCAGCTTGTACAGGTTCACAAGTGCTTATTGCTAACTTTACAGGAATTTCCTTAGCCAGTTCTTAAATACAGACATCATTAAAAATTAAATCTTGTAGGAGTTCCTGCTGTAGCACAGTGCGCTTAGGATCCACCATATTCTTTGCAGCAACTCAGGTCACTGCTGAGGCATGGGTTCAATCCCTGGCGAGACACAGTGGGTTAAGGATCCAGCATCGCCACAGATGGGGCATCGGTCATAAATGCAGCTGAGATTCAACCCCTGGCCCAGGAACTTCTATATGCAATCGCCAAAAAAAATAAAATAAGAAATAAACTTTGTAAATGTGTAATTAAATAAATTTTAACAAAACAAAGCAATACTAAAAAAAGAAAAAAGGAAAAAGATAGCAATTTAAAAGTGATCCTCTAAACACATAATCCCTAACATGTTGCTTTTTCCGCTCCAAACCCATCCAACATGACCAGAAAAGCCTTCAAGTTCCCACATGATCTGCACTTTCCTTCTAAATTCTTATTTACCTCTCTCCACCTGCTCTTTTTACTCTCCCCACAGACTTTGCTCTTCCTAAAATGTGCCAAGTCCAGTCCTGGCTCAAGAATGAATGGTCTTAGCATCCGGTGTTCACCCTGCCTAGGACATGCTTCCGCTAGATCTTTCAGATCTCTGTTTAGCGTTTTCTCGTCAGAGACCTTCCAAGGCAGATCTGTAGGAAACAGTGGTCCCTCCTTTGTAACATTCATCATCACGTGACATTATGTAACACTGTTATTTGTTCACAGCGATATAGTCTCCAGGAGGGGAGAGGGTGGACCTGTCTCTGGCAATAGTACCAGACTCACAACAGGTGCATAGTAAATATGGTGGAAGGTTGAATGCGTGTGTGATGAATGAAGGAATGGAAAAATAAATATTATTAATATCCCTTTTTATTAAGTTCACCAGTTCTTCCTGCCTCAGGACATTGTCCTGGTATCACAGACACAACATAATGGAACATAATTATGCTCTGATTGGCTCTCACCAAATCCCCCACCCCCAGAGCTTTGGGGTTGCAAATGTCCTAGTCACTTTGAAGAAATACCTGCAATCTCAAACTGGTAGGAAGAAAAGGTCTCTAATATTCCCTCATAAAAAGTCTAAAATGACCATCTCCCACTGAAAGGACCCTTAGACCAATTAAGGTAACAAACATATTTTCCTAAAATTATCCAAAGCCCAATAATATATTCCTCCCACTACTTATTGCATATGAAAATAGGGCAAGCCCTTGCTAGACATTGAATACGTAAAAATAAATTCAATATAGTCATTTGACTAGTTTTACATACATGATTTAAAAACAATAACTGATTTTTTTAGTAACACATAATTATTTTTAAATTTCAAAGAGTCGCCATTTTTCTTTTCTCTACTCAGGTAAGAGCCACCTTAGAAATCACTGCTTCCGGTTGATGGTTGCCCCTCTTGGTGCGCATCTGCCTTCTGCCCTCCCTTTGTGGCTTACGCGCATCTATCTTCTTTCAGAGGGTAGCGCACTCACGGTCCTCCTGACTTCACCTCTTCCCGTTATCCTTCCGTCATTCACTGTCTGTAATCTTCGTTCTCACCTCTCTCAGAGAACATCCTCATCCTTCTCTGAACTTGTTTCCGTATCTACCGCCACTAATCCCCTTGGCTAAGCCCAGTACCACTTTCTAACTGCTCTGCCTCCTCTCCAGAGTATGGGGCAGGGTTGGCCTCTCGCTCCTCCTCAGACCCTCCTCTGGCTCAGCCCAGTGCTCCTACCCTACCCTGACCTCTTCCCCCCGTTAGTGTTTCTCAAGCTCCCTCCCAGGTTTATCTACGTGGTCACACACCCTGCACAAGCGGAGCCCCCAAGGCTCTGCTTCTTAGCCATATTCCCCTTTGATACTCTCACCTGCAGGCATGGTTTCAACTGTCACCTCTTTAGGAGGTTCCACGGATCTACACCTTCGATCGCAACCACAATCCTAAACTCTGTTCCCATAAATCCCTAGGCCTGCAAACATTCCTGTCTGAAATTCCTCAAACCTCGGATAGCTAGAATAAAACGTGTTAGTTCCCCCATGCCACAAGTCAGCCCTTTTTTAGTTTTCTACTTCCATGAATGATTCCACCACTATTCTGTCGTCTTCAACTCTTCTCTCCGTCTCTCCCTCTCACTATCTTATTCCCTCTCTCCCATACCCTCTCCCCCGCAAACCATTAAGTTTTCAAGCTTTGTTGATTTCCTTTGCCTGTTGCCTACACATGTTCTGTCTTTTTCCTTATCCCTGTCACTGCCCTGGCTCTCTCTTCAACATCTCCTGCCTGGACTCTTCAAGTAGTCTTGTAAATGTCTTTGGCTTCTCTCCAATCCCTTCTTCAGTTAGGTTCCAACACCTTCAAAGGCCTGCCATCATTTGCTGAAGAGGCTCTAAATCCTTTCATCTGAAATGTAATGCACTCTTGCTTATCTACGGGGCATCATAACCCACCACCAAAAGTCTACTATTCACTTTTCACCTCTTGTTTAAGCATCTTCATATGGTTCCTAACACTCTTCTATTCACCTAGAACAACTTTGCCCATTTCCTTCTCACAAAATCTTACATTTTAGGTCCTGTCTAAAGGACTCATCCTCTATTAAGCCTTGTATAACTAACTCCAGTCAGCAGAAATCTCTCCTTCCTCTTACATCTAACACGTGTTGCTTCCACTTCATTTTTTACATTGTGATTGTCGCTGGTTTACTTTCTCAGCCGTATTCCAAACTCCTTCAAAGTAAGGGTGACTGCTCTGGTCGATTAGCTTATTAGTCTCAAAGATTTTCTCTTCTTTGCGGGAGAATCATGCTTGTGTGCCCTTTGTGGGAGATTTAGCTACATGGCGAACTTTGACCAATTAAATTTGAGCAGAAGTAACATATGCCATTTCCGGTCCATTTTGCCACACGATAGGCTTGTCCCAGTTAATAGCTGCTTCTCCTGCCCAGAGACCAGAATTAAAAACATGGGAAGGAGTTCCCATTGTGGCTCAGTGGTTAACGATCCAACTAGGAACCATGAGGTTGTGGGTTCGATCCCTGGCCTCGCTCAGTGGGTTAAGCCTCAGGCGTTGCCGTGAGCTGTGGCGTAGGTTGCAGACGCAACTTGGATCCCATGTTACTGTGGCTCTGGCCTAGGCTGGTGGCTACAGTTCCAATTGGACCCCTAGCCTGGGTGCGGCCTGAGAAAAGACAAAAAGACAAAAAAAAAGAAAAAACCATGGGAAGTAGAGGTATATATAACTCTCAGTGGACATTAACACAGATGAATGATAAAACATTGTGTCCTGAGTTACTGAAATCTTGGGGTCGTTTGATAAGGTAGCATAATTTAACCTACTCTGAATTAGCTTTGTATCCAATGCAACTAATATTGAGTCATTCATTCCAAAATCCTGAGGATACACGCTATGCCAAGACTATTTTAAGTACCATGGACGTTACAGAAATTTGTTAGGCGTTATATCTGTCTTTGATTGTCTTAGTTCTGAATAATAAGATAAGACGTGTTTTCTGATTGCTACAATACAATGCAAAATGTCAAAAGTCTATTTGGAGACTTGCAAACAAAGAGCTCCTGGGTTTCAGGAAAGGGAGCACTAACATTACACAGGATGAATCCGAAAAAGTTGTATCCAGGGAGCACTCTTTGCATCCCGCACCGCATCTAGCACACAGGAGCGTTTAGAGATGTGTTGAGTAGAGAAATAAATGAATTAATAATAAAGCAAAAATACAGGGACACATAGCTGTAGTCAGTAAAGGCCGACATTTCTGTGTTAATCACTTAATTTGCCACATCAGGGCAAGTGAAATGTTTCAGGGTAAAAGCTAATGGCACTTAAGAACCCGTGAGTGGGTGAATTTGCTTTAACTAGATCCTTTGATGAAAGAAATCTTACTCATCAACACTGGCATCTTTTAAGCACCAATTATTTCTGGTTAGTCATGTGGCTTTTCATGTGATCTGCTGCTGCTGGCAGGCTGCTCAAGCAAGTTTATCTCCCAGTCAGCAACCAAAGGGTTCCTATTTTCGGTTTTACCCTTGATGGAAACCATCAAGCAGAACCTCGTGGGCCAGAACTTTCGAGTTCACTGGGGCCCGGAGAACAGTCCGGGGCTCAGCAAGGCACATATGAGTCTCAAAGTGGACAACGACGGTCACCTTCAGTAGCCTAGAACAGAGGTTTCAGAAGAAATCTGTCTGTCCCAAACCCTGACACACACTTTTGGGGTGAGTCAAAGGATAAATGCCCTTTGCCTGGGTTAAGAAATTACAAATTCAGGAATTGGTTCAACAGCTTGATCATGCACCCAATGCCACAAACAGGAAATGTTGGGTATGGGTGGACGGGGGTTGGGGGGGTGAGTCCTTGCCCCAGCTTTCCCCCCGACCTAGACTGAGTCATAGGATGACGATTCTGACTCTCAGGTCTCTTCAGCTCTGAAACTGTGCATCTATGAAACTATGCATGTTCAGAAAGACTTGCCCCTGGGAAGCTGAGAGCCTGCTCTCACTGGACAGTTTTCCAAACGGGGAAGGATGGAGGCTCCTTCTCCCGCCCAGTGGTCTCTAACTAAGCAGGGTAAGCAGATGTCCTGAAATGCTGGTCACCACAGAGTGACAAGAGAAACCTCACTAGCCTATGCCTGAATCCAAGCGCCCCACCCTGGAATAACATCTTTGCATATTGCCCACATGATGACACGCCCGCACGGCTGCAAAGCTATGAAAGTGGACTCGCCTTTCCAACCCTCTAACAATAAAGCAACAATGCCAAGGGTGCTGAGTCTATGACAGAGGGCCTGAGAGAAGCATGTCACGCTCTCCAACCTGAGAGAATTCAACCTGAGAATGTCGGCTTCAACCTGAGCTCAACAACATAGCCGTCCCTGACTTTAGACAAGTTGCTGACTCTCTATGCACCTCGGTTTTCAGGTCTGTCTGGCCACCACTTTGCAGGGCTCTGATGAGGTCATCTTGTGGGTGTGAAAGTTCCCAGGGCCCCCACAGGCCCTCACATGAACTTAATGCCTGTTCTCTTTCTTCCGCTCAGCAGGTCCCCTTACCCCATTTTCACTTCCTATCTGGAATCTGTTTTCATTAGCTTTTTTTTCTTTATCTTTTAGTTAAATATTGCTTTCACCTATGTTTCATATGCTTCACAGTAAGCTGAGAAACCACAAACACACACACACACACACACACACACACACAAAATTGTCTAATTCAGGATGAAAAACAGTGTCAAATCATCCGGTGTAAAACCATCATCTGCCTTGAGGCTGACTAACAAAATCTGAGATCTCTCATTGTTCCACAAAAATTCCTTTGGCCCATAGCCACTTGAGTTGGAAAATTCCCTAAATAGTAACCAGAGCTATCTCCTGGCTCATTTCTGATAATTACACCATCTGGAAGCTGGCCGTCTTATCTTTCACCCTAACTCCCTCCTCAGCTCCCTCAGATTCCTGTATCCACCAGATACTCACCTTGGCTTCCACCAACAAATTTTTTTTTTTTTTTTTTTTTTTTTTTGTCTTTTTGCCATTTCTTGGGCCGCTCCCGTGGCATATGGAGATTCCCAGGCTAGAGGTCTAACCCGAGCTGTAGCCTCTGGCCTACGCCAAAGCCACAACAACGTGGGATCTGAGCCACGTCTGCAACCTACACCACAACTCATGGCAATGCTGGATCCTTAACCCACTGAGCAAGGCCAGGGACCAAACCCTCAACCTCATGGTTCCTAGTCGGATTCATTAACCACTGCGCCACGACGGGAACTCCCAACAAATGTTCTTTCCAGCTGCCCACTCTCAGAATTCCCAAGAGCAACCATCACCACCCTCTCACAGCTGAATGAATGGAAAAGGGTTTTCTACTCTTCCTTTTTTTGCTGTCTCCATCGTTGGGTATTTTCAGGACTAATCGGCCATGTGCTTTGCAACTGAACAATCTTCAGTTGACAGAGGAGGAAACTAAAGGACAGGAAAACGAAAGACTTAATGCCAAGAAGTTACCAGGTCCATGTTAAATGTTAATGTCAAAACTGAGCTCCCTCCCTCTTCTTACTCACAGGGCCTCTGGTGCCGAGAAGGCTCTTCATAAACATGTATGAAATAGGTGTTACATGAATGGATGCTCTGCTTCCTCTGCTGTAAATTGAGGGTGACTCTAACTCTTTGCTAACATTGGTGCAACCCTTATTGTCTTCAGGATTAAGTGCTGGGATTTTCCTTAGAGCCCAGATGTCTGTGTTTAGCTCTGTTGCTTCAACTTGATAAGACACGGTAATGTATACACAACACACACACACACACACACACACACACACACACACACACACACCTTTCAGATATTCATCAGCTAAGACAGAAAACAAAAGAGAGTCTGTTAGAGTCTCATTCGATGAGGAGATGAGGAAGGAAGATGATTGAATCATAGGTCGGTGTGTTCGTGTCACAATTCCTTACGGGTTTTCATAAACCTTAGGTCAACGGGACCTTCACATTAACGTTCACAAAGTAGACCCTCTGTGACATTTAATAAGTCATATTATTTAGATGAATAAAAATAACGTTTTTATAAACATGAAAATATCATTTTAAGAAGCAGCAGCTATATTTAGCCAAGTGACTTTTCCAAGATATTGACCAGTAAGTTCCCTGGTCACATAACCTGAACAAGATTGAAAAGTTCCTTTATTCTTTCTTTCTTTCTTCCTTTCTTCCTTTCTTTCAGGGGCAGGTGCACCAGGGCCCACACCTAGTGCCTATGGAAGTTCCCGGGCCGGGGACAGAATCTGAGCCGCAGCAGCTACTTTCGCCACAGCTTGGGCAACCCCAAGTGTGCCAGGCAGGAGATCCAACCCACGCCTCAGCAGCGACCCGAGCCACTGCAGAAGCAATGCCAGATCTTTAATCCTCTGTGCCACAGAAGGCACTCCACGTCCCATCACCTTGGAGCAAAAACTTTTACGAGGGAAATTTATCCATTTTAAGAGAATTTGTATTAAGTCTTTCTAAATATAAAGATCCCCGATTTGCCAAATGATGAAAAATATGTTCTCTTCTAAACTCTGAGATTAGAAACTTTATCCTCCTCCCCCCCCCATGATACCCCTATTGGAAAATGTTTCCCTGTTATTAGCCAGGGGTTGGTTCCAGCCAGAAAGCTCCTTTTCATTTTCAGAAGGTAGGGCATGTTTACAGAAGAATCTTCATCATTAATAACAATAATATTTATGGGGAGCTCCTGTCATGGTTTAGAGGAAACGAATCTGACTAGTATCCAGGAGGACGCAGGTTTGATCCCTGGACTCACTCCGTGGGTTTAAGGAATCGGCACTGCTGTGAGCTGCGGTGAAGGTCACAGTCACAGCTCAGATCCTGCACTGCTGTGGCTGTGGCGTAGGCCAGCAACTATAGCTCCAATTCGATCCTAGCCTGGGACTCTCCATATGCTGCAGGTGCGGCCCTAAAAAAGATAAATAAACAAATAAATAAATAAATATTTATGGAGTGTCCGATGTGTGCTATGATTTTTGTGCACTGTCTCATTTAATTCTTAACCCACTTAAGATCTTCTTAGCCCAGAGTAACACTTGGCATAGGGAATATTATTATTTTAATAAGAGTAATTTCTAGTAATGATAATAATACAGTTAAGGAGACTGAATCTTAGCGATCACATAGCTGCTAAGCATCAGAAGTGAGATTTGATCCTAGGTTTTGATCCTTGGAATCTAACAGTTACACCATACGCTTTGTGTTGCTGTGGACGGTGGCAGATGGACGTCACAATAGGAGAAGTTAGCTTCAATTTCCTTTTGAAAACCTGATGGATCAATTTATTGACGGAGATAGGAATAAGCTTAACTCATCCACATACCTAATTTTCTTTTATATAAAGAATCTTTATTTCAACATTCTCTCCAATAGTGTACAAAACTATAAGATACCACCTCACACCCCTTAAGATGGCTACTATTAAAAAAAAAAAAAAAAGAAAGAAAATAGCAAGTGTTGATGAGGATTGAGGAGCATTTGAAACTCTTGTGCACCGTTTTGGGAATGTTAATGGTAGGGACACTGTGGAAAACAGAATGATGGTCCCTCAAAAAATTAAAAATAGGATTACCATATGATCCAGTAATTTCCTTTCTGTGTATATATCCAAAAGTATTGAAAGCATCATCTCAAAGTGGCATTTGTACACCCATGATCATATATTATTCACAGTGGCTAAAATACGGAAGCAATTCAAGCATCCATTAATAGATGCCTGGTGTCCATATGATGGAATATTATTCAGCCTTAAAAAGGAAGGAAATTCTGGCACAGAATTGGAGAATTGAACCTTGGAGACATTATGTTAAATGAAATAAGCCAGTCACAGAAAGAAAAATATTGTTGGATTCCACTTCCATGAGATACGCAGAGCAGTCAAACCATAGAAACAGAAAGACGGCCAGGAGCTGGGCGGAGGGAAACAACATGGAGTTATTGTTTAATGAGTATCGCGTTTTCAGTTTCACAAAATGAGACAGTTCTGGAGACCGACTCTGAGGAGGCGGCCCAGCCTTATGAACCTATTTAAAAATGGTTAACTTTAGAAATGGTTAAGATGGTAAATTCTATGCCGTGCATGTGTGACCACAATTTTTTAAATGGCAAATAAGAGTTGAGTAACTGCCAATTTATGGTCATTGTGAACAACCAATCCAAATATGTTAGGTTAAGAAGTAGAGTCACACACACACACAAACAAGGAACACACGAGAGTCATATTCGGAAAAGGCCTGTTTGTTTTTATTTACCTGCAACAGATAATGGGATGTGTGATTAAAAGGTAATCCAGGTGTGCAGGGCCACAGAGGAAACAGCCAGCAGGGGAAGGCTGGGGGAGGGGAGGCAGGGAAGGGGAAGGCAGTGGGGGAGGGTAAGGCAGGGGAGGGGGAGGGGGAGAGGGGAGGGAGGGGAAGGCAGGAGAGAGGGAGGTGGGGGAGGGGGGAGGGGAAGGCATTGGGGAGGAGAGGAAAGCTGGGGAGGGGGGTGGGGGGAGTGGAGGGGGATGGGGGAGGGGGGCGGGGGAGGGGGGAGGCAGTGGGGGGAGGGGGCAGGGGAGGGGGAGGCAGGGGAAGAGGAGGCAGTGGGGGGGAGTGGGGGGAGTGGGGACAGGGGGAGCTCTGGCAGCGAGGGGGCTCCTTCTTCACAGTAAGGAAGGCAGCCTCTCCAGAAGGTGGAAAGGAGGTGAGGGGCTCTCTAGGAAAGTTACAGCAAACGCGCCCCAGCCCTCTGTGCTCTCCTCCGAGGGTCATTTCATTTGTAATGATTCATCTTAATCTTTAAAATTCTGGGAAGCAGATGATACATCAGGCAGGAGGTACCACATTTCTAAGCTGCCAGACTTTGGTACGGAAACAAATCCTTTCCAGGTGCCCACACTTTGTCTGAAAACAGCGGGACAGGCTGCAGAGTTATGCTCGGATTGTTTATTCAAAACACCCCTGACAAACTGAATCAGAACACAAACTGGATCCAGACAGCCAAAGTGAAAACTTATTTTGATGACCTTCAGAAGGGACAAAATGTATCCTAAAGTTTTACCAAATTTTGCTTTTTGAAATGAAATTCTCTCACTTCATATTAAATACCTCCAGAGATTTCGCCTTCACCGCTACGCTTGTATTTCTGTCATGTCCACAGCTTTGGGTCTTACTGTCAGTGGAAAAGGAATCCGGTGCATCATATCTCTAAAATTCTTTTTGTACTTTGCTCTAAGTTATTCCAGCCCCCTTTCCTACCCTTTGAACCTCCTCCCTGCAGACAATAATGACTGACAGTGGCTTGTCCAGAGGCCGCTCACTGTAAGGCAGAGAGTTTCAAGTGACACGCCACCTGGCCTGTACAGGGACCAAGGCTGTGACTTCCCATCAGCAGCATTGAACTTTTCTTCCTGCAGGAGCACTAATTCCTCCAGGTCCCTGACGTATTTAAGAAACACTATTTGTCTGCGACAGTGTTTGCAGGGGCAGGGGGTGCACAGACAAGCCCACAGAAATGGAGACCCATTAGATACCTAGGAAGTTACTGCACAAAGTCATTGAACGGCGGAGGAAAAGTTTATTCTAATGCTGGTTCCACTATCCATGCATTCATTTTTTATTTACACATTCAGCAAGTCACTATTGAAAGGCTGCTAGGTGCCGGCCATGAGAAATATCATGGCAAATGAGACAGAGATGGTCCCCACTGTCACAGAACATACAGAGAAGTTGAGGGGTACAGGGAAGTTGAGGGGTACAGGGAAGTTGAGAAGAAATCACAGTAGCATGTGTTTTGTTTTGTTTTGTTTTCCCACAGTAGCTTATATTAAAGTCATCAAAAGGGAACACTATAGTGTACTGTTGAGACCACAAGGAGGGGTAACTAATGCAGGTAGGGTGTGTGTGTGTGTGTGTGTGTGTGTGTGTGTGTGTGTGTGTGTGAGAGAGAGAGAGAGAGAGAGAGAGAGAGAGAGAAAGAGAGAGAATCAAAAGAGCTCACGGGATTAAATAGTAGTTGCTACTGTAACACATAGGTTTTGGTTAGCTAGATAGAGGTGGGGTAGGAAGCGGAGGAACCAACACGTGCCAAGGTCCAGAGGCTAGAAAGAAAAATACCGTTAATTCCATAATGTTCTGGCAAACTTCCCACATGTTCTTTTCTTCTCTGTGACAGAGCCAGTGTTCCGGCCAAATAATTGGGAACGTTGCCGAAAGCTGCTGCCCGTAAAAGTTGTTTTCTCTCTTTAAAACGGTTAAGCTGTTGGAATATGTCATGTATTGCATTCCCACTTAAAAATGGGACCAACTCGCAGACAGGGAGCAGAGCTCATTCTATTTCCCAGAACCCAGGGCAGCACTCTGTACACATTGGAAGCTTAAGAAATTCTTGTGCTAAACAAATAGATAGACAGCAAAGAAAGGTCAGCAACCAAGCTGGAACTCCCAGAATTTTCAAGGGAGCGGCAATGTTTATCCAACAAGGTTTTGTAGCCAGCATTACTTGCTTAAGTTTCAACATTGGGAGCTTAGTCACAAAGGACCTCATTAAATAGTATCTCACTAATTCAAATAGTCCTTGCCATTCAGGTTGTTTCCATGTCTTGGCTGTTGTGAATAGTGCTGCAATGAACATAGGAGGGCATGTATCTTTTTCAATGCAAGTTTTGTCGGGATGTATGCCCAGGAGTGGGATTTCTGGATCGTAGGGTAGTTCTATATTTCATTTTCTGAGGTACCTCCACACTGTTTTCTATAATAGTCGTACCAGTTTACGTTCCCACCTTGAATGGATTAAGAAGATGTGGTACATACACACAATGAAATACTACTCAGCCATAAAAAAGAACAAAAGAATGCCATTCGCAACAACATGGATGAAACTAGAGATTCTCATACTAAGTGACGTGAAGTCAAAAAGAGAAAGACAGGGAGTTCCCGTCGTGGCGCAGTGGTTAACGAATCCGACTAGGAACCATGAGGTTGCGGGTTCGGTCCCTGCCCTTGCTCAGTGGGTTAACGATCTGGCGTTGCCGTGAGCTGTGGTGTAGGTTGCAGACGCGGCTCGGATCCCGCGTTGCTGTGGCTCTGGTGTAGGCCGGTGGCTACAGCTCCGATTGGACCCCTAGCCTGGGAACCTCCATATGCCGCAGGAGCGGCCCCAGAAATAGCAACAACAACAACAACAACAAAAGACAAAAAAAAAAAAAAAAAAGAGAAAGACAAATACCATGTGATATCATTCGTATGTGAAATCTAAAATATGGCACAAATGAAGCTATTTGCATAATAGGAAGAAACTCATGGACATAGAGAACAGACATGTGGTTGCCAAGGGGAAGGGGAAGGGAGTGGGATGGATGGGGAGTGTGGGGTTAGTAGATGCAAACTATTGCTTTGGGGATGGATAAGCAATACGGTCCTGCAGTCCGCGGTCAAGCCAATCACTTGTGATGGAACATGGTAGAAAATAACATGAGGAAAAGAATGTGTGTGTGTATATATACATATACATATATATACACACACACACATATCTGGATCACTTGCTGAACAGCTGAAATTGACAGAACGTTGTAAACCAACCATAATTTTTAAAATTTAAAAAAATGTATTTGTTGCCCCTCTGACTTGAACAGTTGACTTGGTTGATTCAGGAGGCCAAGATCAGGAGCTTCAAGACCCAGGAAAGATTAGTTTACTTCAGGGAGAGAAAGAAGATCCATTTCCTTGTCTCACGCCTCAGCCACACCCCGAGCTCTGACCAGGCAGAGGGAAACAGCGCTGCCTCCGTGCGTGGTGTGTGGCCCCTCTTACGGGCTCAGCCCTCTACTGGGTGCTGTTTCCATGAACATAAACAAGAAGTGGTTCCTGCCCTTGAGGTGGACCAGGCACACAGTAGTTGTTCAGTACATATTCATTTAGAAACTGAGTGAACACATACACTCCTATCTATGTAAAGAAATAGTATGAAAAACGTGTTGCAGTTTTGTCTTTATTGTGGGACTCTTACCTAGGCCGTGGAACGTTTCCTATCCTGTGGACTCTTGTCTGCCCTGGTTTCTTCTGTTTGAGCCCCTGTCCCATACCAGGCACTGAGAGTAGGCTCCAGAGTTTCTGTCTAGTCATGAAATATGTGAAGCCTAGGCTGACAAGGATAATAAAAAGATATCTACAAAGCATGGGGACAGGGAGGGAAGGGCCTATGTCCAGAACTCAGCCAGAGCAGTTCCTGATAACTTCGCTAAAAGTCAGACACTGGAATGGAGTCTTGCAGGACACAAGGGAGTTTCGGGGTGCATAAGTGGGGGAAGAGCTTCCAGTGGCCAAGGACCCAATTCCAGGGAAAGAGAAGTAGTAGCGGCAGCCACACTGACTGATGTGCTAGGCCCAGATCATCTTTACAATGCCTCAAACACGTTCTATGCTCTTTACCTGTGTTAAGGCTTTTGAATCCTCCCAAGAACCAGACAAGAGAGTCTCCATTTTATTTCCATTCTGGCAAGTGATACACAGAGAGACCAAGTAAACTGACCAAACCACACAGCCTCGATAGTGACGAAGCCACAGGGAGAACCAGAGCCTGAGCTTTTCATCACACAAGGGAGCCTACGGAAACACAGATGCCAAGGTCCAGGGAGGCGACAGAGTCGTCGTGAGGGAGCATCAGAAGCAAACGAAAGTGGAGAGAGAGAATGGTCAGGAGGAGAGAGAGTCTATGCACCCGGCTGAAGTCCTTACTTAACTTTGAGAGCAGGTGGGGCCGTGAAAGGCTTTTACCCCAAATCAGATCTACGTTCCAGGAAGAGGACCAACAGCAGAGCAGAAAAGGGATGGCAGAGGAGGCTGCGAAGACAGTGATATAACTGAAAAGGTGAGAAACGGGGAGGGGCCCGACAAAGGGGATAGGAACACGGAGCTGGGAAGGGAGAACCTCAGGAGCCAAGAGAACAGGATTCGGAAGTGGATCCAGAGGCAAAGGGAAGGGTGACTTCTCGGTTCAGGAGAGAGCAGCGGCTATGACATGACCCAGAAGAGGGAACGTAAGGAGGGTGCCTGGTTTAGGAAAGAGACAGTTTGTTCAACTTGGGAATATGACATTTGAGACGCCTGTTCCCGCTATCTATTGCTACATAACAAGCCATCCTAAAAGTTAGTGGTTTAAAATAATAATTTGTGACTGCTGTTCACGATTCTATGAGTCAGCTGGGTTCAGCTGGGCAATTCTTGCTTGCAGGCTCTCAGATAATTACTGTCAGATGCTGGCTGGGCTGCAGTCTTCTGAAGGCTCAGCTGGGCTGGTTGTCCAAGATGGCACACTCAGGTGGGCGGCCGTCGTTGCTGGTTTTGGAGTGGAGTTCAGCGGGGGTTTTCCATCTACATGTGGCTTCTCCATGGGGCTTGAACTTCTCACAGCAGAAGAGCTGGGTGACAAAGAGATAGAGTCCAAAGAGGAGGCATTTTAAGGGGCCTGGGCAAAAGCTGCAAGGTCTCTAATGACATAGCCTTGGGAATCATATTGTGGTTAAGAGTGCATCACAGGGTCATCCGAGATTCAAGGAGGAGGGACTCCACAGGGCTCAAAGGTGGAGCCCATCTTTGTAGTCTCCACAGTTCCTTTGGGACATGCAACCGGAGAAGTTTAATAGGTATTCAAGTTATGCGTCTCTGGTTCAGGGAGAGATCTGGGTTGGGGAATCTAGCTGAGAAGACAACCAATACCCAAGTGGTGATTGAAGCCATGGCTGTCGATGAGCTGTCCAAGGAGAACGTGCAGAGGGCAAGAATAAGACCTGAGGAGGAACCTTGAAACCCCAACATCTGAAGGGTTAACAATGAACTAATGAGCCCCTATAAGCGACCAAGAATGTGGGGCTACAATTGCAGAGAAAACCATGAAAGGATATGCGTATATAAGCCAAATGCAACATGGCAAGAAAAGGAAAAACACAACAGTGCCGAATATGGCAGAGAGGCAAAGTCATGCAGGGCCTGAAAACTATTTTCACCAGATTTGACAATTAGGTGGTGTCGATAGGCATAGTTTCAGGGATCAGGAAATGCAAAGCAAAAAATAAAACAGGCTAAAGTGAAATAGGCAGTGAATGGCAGCAAAGAGAGAAAAGGCAAGGAGCTATCACAAGACATACAGTTGACGGAAGGTTTGTGTTTTAAGATGCTTAGGGCAAGGGTTCTGAGTCAGATTGCCTGTTTGCATGGATTTGCATCTTGGCCCTTCCAGCTGGGAGACTTAACCTAATGCTCAGTTTTCTCTGAAAAATAATAGTTAAGCCGACCCCAGATGGATGAGCAAGAATCAGTTAGGCAATGAGTTGGGAGGATAGAGTTCTTGGCTGGGGTAAGGGCAAGGAGGCAAGTGAGTTTGGGAGTGCGCATGGCTTGTGCCAGGAATAGCCTGGCGTGGGACAAGCTGGCTGGGGAGGTGGAAAGGGGAATGTGCGCAGGGAAGTAGCCTGAGATTAAGGAGGAAGGAGTCTGATCATTCTGGGCTTTATACTTGGTGTGTGTGTGAGAGAGAGAGAGTGGGGGCAGGGATTTCATTCTAAGATTAATGAAAGTCATTGGAAAACTGTAAACAGAGGAGTGACATTATTTGACACTTTTTTAAAAGGTCACTCTGTTTTAAAAATAAACATACTCCTACCTAGCAATTCAACTCCTAGGTATTCACCCAAAACAAATGAAAACGTGTGTTCACAAAGAAACGTTCGGGTCAGGAATATTGGCTACAATAAAGTTAAAATCATAATAGCCACAAACTGGAAACAGTCTACATATCCATCAATTTAAAAATTATAAACACGTTGTAATATATTCCTAAGTGGGTTATTACTCAGAAATAAAAAAAAAGAAATGAATTACTGATCCTGCAACAACATATGATTCCATTTATATGCTATTCTAGAACAGGCAAAGCTAATCCTCAATGGAAAAAACTTAGGGCAGTGGTTTCCTCTGGGATGGGAGTGGGAGCAGGGATCGCCTGGGAAGAGTATAAGGCAACTTTTCTTTTTCTTTCTTTCTTTCTTTCAATCTTTCTTTCTTTCTTTCTTTCTTCCTTCCTTCCTTCCTTCCTTCCTTCCTTCCTTCCTTTCTTTCTCTCCTTCTTTTTTAGGGTCAAGGCATTGGGAGGTTCCCAGGCCAGGGGTCAAATTGGAGCTGCAGCTGCCAACCCACAACCACAGCCACAGCAACGTGGGATCCGAGCCATGTCTGCAACCTGCACCCACATCTCACAGTAATGCTAGATCCTTAACCCACTGAGCGAGGCCAGGGATCAAATCCCCTGGATACTAGTTGGTTCATTTCCCCTGCACTGCAGTGGGAATTCCCTCTTTTTTTAAGGCAACTTTCTGAAGGCATGGGTAATGTTATACTTGATAAGGATGAGGGTGACACAGTTGTCAAAACTCAGCACAAGTAAATTTAGAATTAAATTTTACCTTAAAAACAAACAAGACAAGAAAACCAGGCCGACATGGAACACCTGTTAACTCTACGTATATGGAAGTGATTAGAGGGATGGATACTGACATCTGCAATTTCTCTGAAATGCGCCCAAGTTAAGACGGATTAATGGATGACTAGAGGCATAGATGGAGAGAGTGACACCTAGTAAATTAAGTAGACGTGTTATGGGCGGAATTGTGTCACCTCAAAAGTCATGTGTTGAAGTCCTCACCTTGAGCGCCTCAGCATGTGACTTTATCTGGAGACAGGACCTTTAAAGAGGCAGCTAAGATAGTATAGGGGCAGACGGGGGTCGGGAGGGATGCTTCATTCAATCCGAGTGGCACCTTCCACAAGGAGGAGATGAGAAAACAGACATCGCAGGCTGAGGGTCAACCCCGTGAATACAGAGAGGAGACGAAGGCAGCCACCTGCAAGCCTCCCAACAAACCAAAGCTGCCCACACCTGGGGTTGTAGATCCCTGGCCTCCGAAACTGTGAGAAAATACATTTTTTTGTGGTTTATGCCACCCGGTCTGTGGTCTTTTGTTATGGCTGCGCCAGCAAACTAATGCATATAAGGAAAGTGTTAAAGGCGGATTCTGGATGGTTGGAGTTCTCTTGTGGGACTGAGGATGAGGATCCTTCATTGTTGCTGCAGCTGCCTAGGTCGTGGGCAGTGGTGCAGGTTCGATCCCTGACCTGGGAACTTCTGCACGCCTTGGGTGCAGCTGAAGAAAAGAAAAGAATAGAATCCAGGTGGTAAATATGAATGTTTGCTACAAAATTAGCCAACTTTGCTGCATTTTTCAAACCACTCTGATCTCTGGATGTTGGATTTAGGGAACAACTATGCAGGTTGTTACGATGGCCCAAGTAGCAGCTCGGACTAAAATGGTGAGGGTGGATTTGGGGAGAAATTGGCAGGTTCTATGTTTATGCTGGCGATAGAAACAGCAGGACTGTCTGAGAGATTGGCTATCGGTATGAATGTAATGACAGAATCAAGGTTATCTGCTGTGCATTCTGACAAGTGAGTGGCCAGTAGTATTTATTAAGATGGAAAATATCAGAGTTACATAAGATTTCTTTTGTGCTTGTAAAGTTTGAAAAAAAAAAAAAAAAGAAAAGGAGTTCCCATTGTGGCGCAGCGGAAACAAACCTGACTAGTATCCATGAGGATGTGGGTTCAAGCCCTGGCCTTACTCGGTGGGCTAAGAATCCAGCATTGCCGAGAAATGCAGTGTTGATCGCAGATGTGGCTTGGATCTGGCGTGCTATGGCTGAGGCGTAGGCCAGCAGCTCTGATTTGACCCCTAGCCTGGAAACTTCCATATGCTGCAGGTGCAGTTCTAAAAATATATATTTTTATGTGTATGCATATATGGTTAAATCTAAGCTGTTATGTGAAATGATTAATATAAAGCATCTGAAAGAGCTCCTGCGCTAAGACAGGGCTGAGAGAAAGCTTGGTCTATCCTGTGTTCTCACCCACCCCTCAGGCAACGTCATTTCTCCAGCTCACCTTGGAGAAATGAGAATTTAGTCTCCATTAAATAACTCATTCTAATGTTTAATAACTGCGGCAGTCACTTGTTATGTTTTCAATTTGAATTTGTCTAAATATAATGAGAGCTCGAATTATTGGCCCCAAAATGCAGCTCCTTAAAATCCTAAATGTAGTATTAACTAAGTTTACATTTACCTGATATGCCTGGAGATCATTTGCAATGCAAATGGATTTGCAATGCAATATTCTTGGATGCAAAAAACGTACTTCATTTTAGACGTCTTTGTTAGAATTTTCTATTCTTCATCAGATACAACACACAGATAGAGCCCCTAGATTAACTATGTAGGCAGGAAAATTGAGAGAAAAATGAAAACCTGTCATCGCTGTCATCATTTCAGCACTAACTCTTTAGGGAGCAGGAGAAGTGTCGCTCAGAGCATTCCTGCAATTGCCTGAGCTGCATCAGTATTACCAGCCACCTGACACCGTCATTTGGAGCTTGCTGAAGCTCTCGTGTTTTCTCCCCCATCCATGCATCCTCTCCATCTCCTTGGTGGAAACAAGACCAGTGTTTGTTTAAACTCCATGGAAAATCATAGCAAACACAACCGTGGTTTGTTTTTTCCTTTTCACAGGGACAGCTAACAACTCACTGGAGAGCTTGACAAAGTGCCAGGCACCACGCAAAGCATCATTTCATTCAACCTTCCTAGCAACGGCCCCATGAGGTGGTACCTATTATTATCCACATTTTACAGATGAGGTTAAGTTATCTGCACCACTGATAAGCAAGGGAATTGGAGTTCACGGTGAAGTCAGATGGTCGACAGAGAAAAACCTCCTGACGGCTGTGTCTTCGGCATCACGACAGGAGGGACTCGGGAGCCCAGAGAATACGGAGGGTCGGCTGATCTTGAATCGTCAACAACAGCCATGCAGCTTCATGGCTTCTGTTCTGCTCAGGGGGCACAGCTGAATGAGCAGCTCCTGCCCTGGGTAAATTCGGAGGCACCCCTGGCAAGTCCTCCTCCCGCTCTTGTCTGTAGTGCTTTAACCAGGGCATAAACCTTCGCATCTTCCCATGAAGATGAAGCTGAATACAAACCCCTCTTCGAAAAGGAAGCGTGCCATAAATTCACACTCAGCTAGGCATGACATGTGTTGGTTAGATTCAGCTATTAGCGATTGCAGAGAAAAGGAGAAAGAGCAGCTAACTCTAAAGCAGCATGAAGGGACCAGGAAAATATTCAGAAATAAACATATAGGCTCTGAAGTCAAACTTCACCTACCAAGTTGCCAATGGTCGCTCAAGCCATTTCAAAAAAGAATGAAAGGTGTTGCACGCTGGCCCCTAACCTCTGCTTTCCACTCTGGAGCCTCACCTAGTGGAGGGGACTTCACACCTAAAACCAAAGACCCAGCCTGCTGATTGTCCCTCTTGCTGCTATTATTATACAATTTCTATTGAAAAGCTTGTTATGTGGAAAATTGAATCCATTTCTTGGCAAAATCTACAGCTTGTATAGATCAGTTCTTCCCCAGGCTCCCATGCTGCTCGGCTATGCACAGAGGGAGCAGCATTCTCCATGTGGCGTGGAGAGTGATCTCAGGCAGGCCACTCAGTCCCACTGGCCTCATTTGGACCTTATATGTGCGTAGGGAGAGGTGGTAGAGGAATTCTGATCAGGTAAGAAAAAATTACTTATTCTTAAAGTTGCACAAATACTTGGGGGCAACTCAGTGCACTTTCAAAAATTTGTTCTAGGAGTTCCCTGACGGCCTAGCAGTTAAGGATTCAGCACTGTCACTGTGGAGAGGGTTCCATCCCTTGCCTGGGAACACCCATGTGCCACAGGAGCAGCCAAAAAAAAAAAAAAAAAAGGAAGAATTTGTTTGTTCTTATGTTCCCCAAGTCCCATTCTATTACACGTTATTTCTTGCATATTATAATCAGAAAGGGGTGACTTTCCTTCATGAGCACCTGCACTGTGGGTTCTTCAATTAATACACTTCACCAAAATAAAGAATTTAACACTGTCATCAGATTCAGACAGATTATTCTGTCCTTGAATTAGTTGAATTGGCATGTCTTTAAACATCTCTTAGCAAAACATTCGTGTTTGTAAAAACCTTTGTGTTTGAAAATCAGAAAAACCTACCACCAAAAAAGAATCTTGTTTTCGCCTCCCATAAAAAATCAGCTTGAAAAAATTGCACCAAAACGCATCTAGGTAGTAACTAGTTCATCACGAGGTGTTTCACTGAATTCAACTATTTTTTTCCCAAGCTTATGCATGTATGTAGATTTAGCCCTCCCAAGCTAAATCTAGATCCTTTTAGATTTACAGTAAAATTTCTATCCCTAAGTATTTCCAAAAACTAAACAGTTAAGACATGGTTCAAATGGCCTGAATTTGATCCTTGGAATCTCCCTAAAAGTGTTTTCCCTAGGGCAGAAATTCCCTGAAAAAAAAGAACAAAAGAAATGAAGTCAAACTCTACTTTGGAATTTTTGTATGGGTAAGGACAGGGAGCTATTAATCACAGAAAAATGTGTCTTAAAGTTGAACTTTCTAAAGCAGCACTGCCTGGTACATGTACATTTAAAATACAGACAGCAAGCAAGCCTTTGACAGTGGAATGAGTGATTTGGAACCTTCACATTAGTCATTTTATTTGATTTTGGAAGGGACCAGCTGTAAGAGGCACATCACAGTTACTGCCTTACGTTCTGAACAGGTGACACTGGATCTGTCTCAAGCAAACATGACACAGGAGCCAACACCCCGGAACTACTGGAGCTAAGAATTCTTTCCGGCAAGAAAAATCACATGCCCATCTCCGTGTGTTGACACAAAGGGAAACCACGACTGCATTTATAAAACCGTGTACGAAATAAGACCTAATCTGGGGTAAAATATCGAGCTAGCGTGCAAATGTCTATGCAGGCCAAAGAAGTCTAGAAAAATAGATACACTAAAATGCTATCAGTGCTGAATTGTAAGAGCGTGAATGATCCTTGTTTTCCTCTTGTATCTGAGTATGGTTTCTGAATTTTTCTAATAGGACTTTTTAAAAACTTTTTCAAAGACATCCATAAACATACCTTTTCTCTTTCCCGCTGGAATTCCCTTTCTCTTTAAGAGTCTGAACACTCTATAAGGGCAACACTTAATATCATCCCTTCCACTATTTGTGGCTAAGTGGAAAGAATTCAGACTCTTAAGGAGAAACAACAACAGCAACATCGGGGTGACATGGTGTCTAATGGTGACTAGGATCGATTAGAAAAAACTAAAATTCCATTTTTGCCCCCAAAAGAATTTTTAAAGGCCCTTTAAGGTTTAAATAGCAATCTGGCTATACATGAAATTGTTGTATTTACAGTATCTGTTATCTTTGGTAGTTATAAACATAACTCGATTTTTGTCCACCAGAAAGGAAAGCATGCAGGGTTCTCTGCTTAATTCACATAACCAAACGCCTTGAAGTCTCCTAGAACTGATAATGTTTATCAGAGGCCCTCTAATAGGAATGAGGGGAAGTTTATGCATGTAACAGGCATATGTTCTCATACTGGGAAGAATTTCCAGTGGGTTGGGTATTTTTTTTTTTCCATTGTGGAATAGAGCGATTTCTGGCAACAGCAAAACTTCAATATGCATTGACCTTGGTGGTGCAAGAGCCATGGGATCCTGGCAGTCACAAGAGAAAAATACACTCTTTGCAGGCCGTCGACTGCTTCTTCTCTGGGCGTGGGACACCCGCATCAGGCACCCAGCTGCCCGAGGGATGGGGGTGCACAAAGCGGGGGGACAGGGAAACCACCACATAACCAACCAGAGTTAACTGGACCATGTCCCAGACACTGAAAAAGTCACTGGATGCAGAAAATCACAATGTGGGGATTGAGAAGACGGGTTCTAGGGAAGTGAGTCAACAGGTATGTGCCTAGAAATCACCCCAAGAGCCAGAGTGTGCCTAAGGGTGTGCCTTGGTCACAAGTGCACAGGTGTGGCTGACACTGCTGGTCTGTGGGTCACACTCTGAGAATAAAGAGGCAGATGCCCTGGCCTCAAGCACTATTTCCACCGTTTATGGACAGCAGGTCAGTAAACGAGCCAAGAAGCTAATGCCTCCCCAGCTCAGTCAAATCTGTAAAATGGGTTAATAAGAGCCCCTGCCTGGCAGAGCTGTTGTCAACCAGGAGCATCTTCTAAAGCTTATGGCAAAACATTCGATCAACGTGAGCTCTTGTTATTAGGACAGTGTATCTAAATTTCCTGATTTCACGTTGAGGAAACTAAGGCCCCAAGCGATTGAGTGATGCTCGCACCGTCCCAGAGCCAATGACCACTGAGACAACGATGTGGCTTCCAGGCTCTCTCACGACACCAGACGGAGTGTGACCTGGGGCTTGGTGCAGAGGGTGAATGTTTTCGGCCAGTTTCAAAACCCGTGATCTTCGTGGTGGAAATAAATACAAAAACAAGCCTCCAAAGGACACAAGCATCTAATAGACTAACAACCACCACCTAGCAACACTTCTGCCGAACTGAAAGAGAACACGCTGTCCTGGGTTATCAAAACGGGAAACCAAGGTCGTGCTCAATGAGGAAACGGTTGCAGTCCTAATAGCGGAGGTGCTGGCATTGCCCTCTTTCTGGAGAAGAGGAGGAGTCTGGCTGACATTAACACACATCCCTGGGGAGGTCCCGTCGTGGCTCTGCAGTTAACAAACCCGACTGGTATCCATGAGGACAGGGCTTCGATCTCTGACCTCGCTCAGTGGGTTGAGGATCCGGTGTGGCTGTGAGCTGGGGTGCGGGTCACAGACACGGCTCGGATCCCACGTGGCTGTGGCTCTGGCTCTGGCCTAGGCTGGTGGCTGCAGCTCCGATTTGACCCCTAGCCTGGGAATTTCCATATGCTGCGTGTGCGGCCCCTAAAAAGGAAAAAAAAAGAAACAACACCGTTGACCCCCAGGCACATGTAAGGGGCAATTACGGTCACACTAGGCCTCCAATAGGACACCTGGGGTAACAGAAAGTGGTTGCCAGGGCATGGCCTGCCTTGCGCCTGCCCAGAAAGAAAGAATTCCTTAACTTTGGCTTTAATAAAGTGCACGATTGTGCATTTTTTAAAAGAACAGAACAAAGCTCCTTCTCCCAGCCAGTAGAATGTGATGTGCTTTTCAATAAAGCTGCTGAGACAAGCAAGAAAGTCTCGCCTGATTGTAAGACTAGGTCTGCTCTGAAAAACAAGAAACATGACGCTCCTTCTGCTTGGAGAAATTGGGACACAAGAGGGAAACGGAGATCCTTAAAACATTTCCAAGGAAGATCTGAAAGGAATACTTTAAGATTCGAAGGTTTCCAGTAATCGTTACATGATGTCAGAAAATTGCTTTGACGTTTACCGAATTGACAGTGTACTCCGTAAAGTTGTTATTATGATTAATTTGATTAACACAGACCCTGGCCCACAGTAAGTGCTCTGCAAGTATTTACTACCACAATTAGGAATTACTGCGAAAATTTGGTATTGTCGTAAAGCCACGGGGTTTACAGACTGGTTCAGATCTCTGTGACTCCCATGACTGTGGGAGGTAAAGAAATTTGCTCCCCTAATAGGATAACATAGAGAATGAGTAGAAAATAAATTTTTTTTTTTTTTTTTTTTTTTTTTTAGGGCCGCACCCATGGCATAAGGAAATTCCCAGGCTAGGGGTGGCATCGGAGCTACCGCTGCTGGCCTACGCCAGAGCCACAGCAACGCCAGATCCGAGCCACCTCTGTGACCTACACCACAGCTCACAGCAAGGCTGGATCCTTAACCCACGGAGCAAGGTCAGGGGTCGCGCCCCCATCCTCATGGGTACTAGTCGGGCTCATAACCCTCTGATTCACAAGGGGAACTCCTGGCCAGGGTTTTTGACCTCTGTAATCAATAGAAATGGATGAAGAGGTCAGACAGGAAAATTCAGGCAAGGCTTTATTCAGGGCCCCTGCTGCTGGGGCGGGGGGGGGGGGCGGGGGGGGCAAAACAAACAACAGTTTTTCTTGCTTGTTTGGACTTCGGTCACTGGGAAGGGGACAAGCTTGTTCCTTTTATGGTGCAGAGGGCATACTTAGTACCCTGCTTTTGCTTCCAAAACCCTGCTTTTTCTCTAGGCTCTTCAGAAGTGGCAGTTGAATTTTTTTCTTTGTTTTTTGTACCTTCTTTCCCATAATTTGCTCCAACTGCTCATGTAAGCAGTGATTTTTAGTCCCTGATAGTTTCTTTGTATTTTGTCGTTTGAGGAGGTATTTGTCCAGGTGCAAGCATTGTGGCCACCGCAGCAAAATAACCCAGGTCCCAGGTCCCAGGTCCCAGCCTGTCTCTCTACTGACCCCAAACACACTCGTGTTCATGGCCCATAACAGCCCCAGGACTTCCTGCAAGGGGTGACTGTGAAATTGAAGCATTAGGCAGGATGGTGGCTAAATGTTTTGCTGGATCTTAACTTAGGTAACACAATTTCAAACAATGGTTAAGTACACAAGAGAAACATTAGAGGCAGGGGGGTGAAGTTTCTGGTTTGGTTTGGTTTTGTTTTTTCTTTTCAGGGCCTCATCCGCAGCATGTGGAAGTTCCCAGGCTGGGGATCAAATTGGAGCTACAACTGCTGGCCTACACCCCAACCACAGCAATGAGGGATCCAAACCGCGTCTGTTACCTACACCACAGCCCCTGGCAACGCTGGATCCTTGACCCACTGAGCGAGGCCGGGAATCAAACCCGCATCTTCATGGATACTAGTCAGATTTGTTTCCACTGCGCCACAACGGGACCTCCGGGTAAAGTTTTAATCTAAACTACAACCCCCTGGAAAAGAGGGCTACATTAGATAAGCCTGCTCAGCATTCTCCACCATACTGCCTCCACAGCAAATGTATGTCTTCAACCAGCATGTTCTATTCATTAAGGGTGGCTAGACACATTTCTGTTCCCCTCTGCTATAGAAGCAAGCACATTATGTTTGAAGCCTGCTGACTGGCTCCATCAGGTATAAAGTGTTATTAATTTAGTTCTCAATGCTACTTTTCTCGGGAAGAAAAACTTTGAGGAAATCAAAACAGCAGCAGGTTATCTAGGCAAATACTTATTTAGCTGTCATTAGCTCTCGGTGGGAGTCCTAAATTCTGCCACCAAGGGCAAAAGAAAGCCTTTATTTCTCGATTTCATCTTTTGGATTCTCACTAAGGAACAAAGGGGACGTTTTTACTCTTCATTAAAGCTTAGAAAGAGAGAGTGATATATCTTTGATCACTATCATGCTTTACTTAAAGAATACAGGGAGGAATTTCTCCAATAGCAAAATACAATGTGCGCTTCATCTTCCAATAGAATTATGTCCTTCAAAGCAAAAGTCAGGCAGATCAGCTAGCTCATTCTGGGTCAGATCACGCTGATTCATTCCATACACATTCACAAAAGGAACAAATTTTCTTTCTCTCCAAGGCTTCCAGGCCATCTCTGTCAAGGCTCCACTAATAGCAGTGTATTCATCAGAAGGTAATTAAAACCAATGATGCGCTAGACGCTGGAGGACCAGCGGCTGGGCAGTAATGTAGTGCCACCTAGCTTCCCTCCTGAGGGATATTTGTCAGTCACGAAAATGCCTCAAAAAACTAGACTGGGTTCAACCATGGGCTAAGGCTTTGGGAGGCGGAAGTAGAGAGGGGAGACATATTTTTCCTTCCGTGTTGAGGCCAAGACAAGGGAACGGTGGGCGGACCCCGGACTTGGGCAAGAGCTTCTGCCATCGCGTCTCTCGACCCTGCGTCGGCTTTTCCCACCCATCACCCCAGGCTCTGCAGGAGGAGGATCTGTATTGCAGCCTACGCAGCCTATGGCCTCGACGTCCCACTTCCCGCGTTCCTCCCAGCCACCCCCAAGCGCCATCCGTATCCCCATCTCTACTGTCAAGGCTTTTTCCAGCTTAACATCTCCTGGCCATTCATTCTCCCTTTCAAATCCTACCAAGTCTTCAAGTCCCACTTCGTTTATGCAGCCGTCCCTAGCTGCACCACACTCCAATCACAACTTCCCGTCTGGGTTGCATCGTGGGTTCTGTTCTTCGCTGCATCTCTCCTGACTCTGCATGCGCTTACCCGCCCCTTCCAGTCCTGTACCTGGAGTTTCCGACCCAGCCTCAGGACGCAGCCCTGCCATCTTCGCTCTTCTTAACCGCATACTCCCTCCTTCAGACAAACTGAGATGCTGCCCCCTTCATGCACCTACCAAGATTAGGGAACTCTTTTTTTTTTTTTTTTCTTTTTAGGGCTGCCACCTGCGGCATATGGAAGTTCTCAGGCCAGGGGTTAAATCAGAGCAACACTGGATCCCTAACCCACTGAGTGAGGCCAGGGATCAAACCTGCATCCTCATGGATGCTATGTCAGGTTCTTAACCCATTGAGCCACAAAGGGAATGTGAAGGGAACTGATTTGATTTTTTTCCTCACCTTAGGAGACCCTAAGCAGGGGCTGCGTTTTTGTCTTCTGCTTTAAAAGAATCAAGGATACATTGCTGCTGTGTTAGTAAATGACTGAAAGAACAAAATATCGCCTTTTAATTACTTCCTGTGTTACTCTTTTCCTGCGTTTCCCCACCTAATCTACACTTCTTGGGGAAAGACTGTATGTTTTCTTTCCACGGCCACAATCCTGAAAACAATGATTGGTCCCTGGCTAATCCCTTGTGACCTCATCAAAACCAAAGACCCTACCTTTCCCTCGTGGAGGGACTCTCCCACTCTCTGAAGCAAGCTTTCGTCTCTTTGAGCCCATCAACGCACCCAGTTTCATTCCTTAGTAAAGACTTTGATTCTTATTTCACTGAAAATTAGAAGCAATCAGGGTTTCTGGCAGTGCAGTTGACCAGAAATTGTGACATCTTCCATCTATATAATGATATCTACAAATGCTCAATAAAGTATTAAAAAGAAAGAAAGAAAACGACCTTCCACAAATCATTGGTGAAATAGCAGGAAAATTAGAGAACGGAGCTGAGGAAGGAAATAAGATGAGGTGACAAAGGAGGCATTGAAGCCCCCAAAACGGGCAGGGCCTGGTGTTCTGGCTCCACTGCCGAGGAGAGGCTGAGCTGGAGCCTACAGTCAGCCTGAGCCCCGGGAGCAGGGGGGCGTCTGCCCACTGAAATCCAAGACACGGATTATTCTTAACTCGTTAGCCAGCATGAGGATTTTAGAGTGTCACCCAATTGCTCACCATCTTCCAAGGACTCCTACTTCCTTGAGCATAAAATGGCAAAGCCCTTCAAGGCTCTCCGTGACCTGAGGCTCTTCCTTCCTTGACCTCCCTCTGCCTCCACGCCTGCCACACAGGCCTTCTTCCTCTCCCGTCCCTGCTGATACCCCTGGCATAAACAGCCACACTACCTCCCACCTCGGGTGGGTCCCGAACACTTTCTCTGTCCCTTTCCAGTTCCACCAACATCATGTGCCGAATCCCTCACCTCCTTCAGCTCAGGGCTCCGGAAACATCCTCAGAAAGGCCTTGCCCCATCGCAGTATAAAAATAGACGCCTGGCCCCTCATTCTCCATCCCTTCCCAGCTTTATCGTGCTACGGGGCACTAGTTGCTGAAACTACGCTTCAAGTTTTATTAAATGTGTATTGCCGGTCTTTCCCCTGAATGTGAACATCACGAGGGAAGGAATTTTCTTTTTCTTGTTCAGATCAATAAGCCAGTCTTAGACGGGGGTGGAAGAGATGGGCCCTTTATTCACACGTGCCTTTGGAGAGCTGTACACGCTCGAAGAAAGGGCGCACCAAGGGAGAGGTATTAGTCATCGGGAAATAGCTGTTATGGTAAACAGCCCCAAGGACCTGGCACAGTCAAGGTTTATGCCTTTCCCAGACCCTGGTCCTGGTGGGTGTTCTTAGTCAGGTGGCCCAACCGGTGAGCAGGCTCTCTCAATCCAGGGGCTCTGCTCTCCCCAGCTGGGTACCCCCCTTTTTTTTTAAGCTGCCCCTGAGGCAGAGGGAAGTTCCTGGGCTAGGGGTAGTACTCGTGCCACAGCTATAACAGAGCCACAGAGCAGTGACAATGCCAGATCCTTAACATGCTGAGCCACAAGGGAGCTCCTCCACTCCACTGGATCCTTTGCATCTGATCAGAGGGGAAACCAAGGAGAGCATTGAGTATTACCAGGGAGGTTTGAGGGTTCCGGTCTGGAAGTCACTGTCAGCCACATCCCTTTCATCAGAACTCAGTCGCGAGGGCATACCTAACTTTGAGGGGGTCTGGGGAAAAAAAGTCTGATTCCAGGGGGACAAGGAGGTGGGGTTTGGTGAACACATAGCATCGTAGGGTCTGTCAAGAGATGGAACCAGCAGGTAATGTATGCTGATGGACAAAGAATGAGAAACTTACCCTGGAATAGTGTTCTAGGGGAAGGGAACAGCAGATGCAAAGGCAAAGAGATGTGAAAAAATAGTGGCACATTTTAGGAACTTGAGGTTGTAGGTATGACTATATCCATTGTAATTGTACAGTGGGAAATGAAAAGGTGTAAGGCGGAGGAAATAGGCAGACTCTAGACTGTGAGGGATTCTTTTTCTGTGTGTTTTTAGGGCCACACCCACGTCATGTGGAGGTTCCCAGGCTAGGGGTCAACTGGAGCTGTAGCAGCTGGCCTGCACCACAGCCACAGCAACGTACAATCTTAGCCGCATCTGCAGCCTACACCACAGCCCACAGCAACGCCAGATCCTTAACCCACTGAGTGAGGCCAGGAATTGAACCTGCGTCCTCATGGATGCTAGTCAGATTTGTTTCCGCTGAGCCACGCCAGAAACTCCTCCGAGAAGGATTCTGTATGCCATGACAGAGGGTTCAGACTTATCCTGAGGGTAAGAGAGACCCATCGAGGGATATTAGAAGCAAGGGGTGGAGAATAATATAATCAAATGAGTGTTATTGAAAGCCCGCTCGAATGGCTTTATGGAGCGTGAATTGGGGATAAAGAGAAGGAAGACAAAAAAAATTAGATAGCTGTTGCAAAAGTGTATCAAGAAACATTGAGGGGTAGGAATCAAAACTCAGACAGTCGTGAAGAATGTAAGTATACGGATGACTGAGACTCTTTGCTGCACAGCAGATATAGACGCTACATTGTAAATCAACCCTATTTTAATTTAAAAAATAAAACATTTAAAAACTAAGACAATAGTTATATGTGCTTGTTAAATCCTCTTTCTTTCTGGAAAGTCTCGTGACCAGGTTTATAGTCTTTGATGACTCCTGACATCGATCTTGGCAATTAATTTTAGACTTGACACCAAAAGCTGGAAACAAAAAGAAAAGGAAACATGTGGGACTGCATCAATCTAAAAAGCTTCACGGCACAGCGCAAAAATCAACAACAGGAAAAGCAACCAACCTATGGGATGGGAAAAATATTTGCAAACCCTATGTCTAAAAGATGGTTAATATCCAAAATAATTCTTCTTTGGAATGATTAGGTGTGCATTCCAGATATTTTAATGCCATCAGAAGAAGAAGAGGGAGTTCCCATCGTGGCTCAGCAGAAACAAATCCAACTAGTATCCATGAGGATACAGGTTCGATACCTGGCCTCACTCAGTGGGTTAAGGATCCGGTGTTGTGGTGAGCTGTGGTGTAGATCACAGATGCAGCTCAGATCCCGAGTTGCTGTGGCTGTGGTGTAGGCCGGCAGCTGTAGCTCCGATTTGACCCCTAGCCTAGGAACCTCCATATGCCGAGGGTACAGCCCTAAAAAGCTAATAATAATAATAATAATTTTTTAAAAAAAAGAAGAAGAGAAGGAAAACCTGCGTGAGTTTCTTCCCTATTCTGAAAAAAAAAAAATAGTAGGGTTCTAGAAAGGAGAAGGAAAATTAAAGCATCAGCAATACTTTTTAAAAGACATCTTTACAAATCTAAAATCACTTTGTTTGATAATACTTATTATATTGAAATGGCAGAATTATGGGTGAGTGACTTGTTTTTCTCCATCGAATTCTCTGTGTAAGTGCATTACTAGTATAATAAAAAATGAATAAAGATAGACGCGCTTTGACAAGTTAATCTGCCGATACAATTGTTAGGGATTCCCGAGTTCAAATCTCTACCACTTGTGTGACAACCAGCACGTTGGCGTCATGATTATTATTATTAACATCATCATTGCCATTGGTGTTATTAGGTAGCATTCAGCATGTATTATGCGCCAGTCATTCTTTTAAGCAGTTCATATACATTATCTCGAGTTAGTGAATCTTTCAAAATACACTTCTTCACCTATTCAAAAACGGATAACAACACTGACTTTGAGGACAACTTGAAGAAGAGATGAGAGTGTACGTGAAAACCATGTTGTAAACTGTATAACAACATGCATGTGTTGCGTTCAATCTTCATGTATGCTGATTATAAAGACCGTTCAGGTAATGAATATGCATTTACTCGTGCCTTGTTTTTGAAAATCAATGGAAGGATTTTCCTATCACTGAACTTTCAGGAATTGGCCTCTTTGAGCGGTAATAATTTCTGACAAGCAGACATCATGTTAAGAAATGAAGCAAAAACTGTTATTTGGGTTTTAGGGCCTCATATTTTCCACAGTTCAAAAGCTGCTGAAAGCACTTATTGCCAGAAAAGTGTTAGGAGAGTGGAAGAAGGGGAAAGCTTCCAAAGTCCTTGAATACAGAACAGCAGACTCCTGCTCTGAGCCGTCTCCATTGGTCACTATTGTTTCTCATGCTTCGCTTTCAAGCTCTTCAGGGTCGGACAGAAATGACTGATATTCACGGTGAGACAAGCTTCTCTCCCTTTTCTTTGCTAGGTGAACTTAAGATATAAAATATGCAAATTCCTTTTCAGACGGCAATCAATGAAGGGAAGAAAGAAGGTGGCCTTTGTCCAGAAAAGGCCTTAGCCCATGATGCTGGAAAGGTTGACTTAGCAGAATCCTGGAATGTATTTTTGGTTCAAAGGTTGGCCTATGTGTCATGCTGTGTCCCCTCAGAAAAGGTAATATGGTCATTAATTGCTTAAGCTAAAAATTAAGAACTACGCCTCAGGGAGTTCCCGTCGTGGCGCAGTGGTTAACGAATCTGACTAGGAACCATGAGGTTGCAGGTTCGGTCCCTGCCCTTGCTCAGTGGGTTAACGATCCGGCGTTGCCGTGAGCTGTGGTGTAGGTTGCAGATGCGGCTCGGATCCCGCGTTGCTGTGGCTCTGGCGTAAGCTGGTGGCTACAGCTCCGATTCGACCCCTAGCCTGGGAACCTCCATATGCCGCGGGAGCGGCCCAAGAAATAGTAACAACAACAACAACAAAAAGACAAACGACAAAAAAAAAAAAAAAAAAAAAGAACTACGCCTCAGCCCTCGACTTCCTGATCCTCCACATCTGTCAACAGAGGCCGTATTTTTCTCCCTACGGCATCTTGCCTCCCATTCATCATTTCTATTGCTGCCCACTGCTGCCTGTCTCATCGGGACTTCTGCCATAGCCTGTGACTCTTCCTCTCTTCTTTCGCCCCTGAGAGAACATTTGTCTCCTTGGTATTTTTATCTCCCACTTTTACTCCATTCAGAGATAATTCCTTAAATTCGATTCAGCTTCCTAGATCTACACAGTCCAGTATGGTAACCACTGGCCACATGTGGAGACTGAGCCCTAGAAACATAGTTGGTCTGGAATGAGATATGCTGTCAGTACAAAATACACACTGGTGCTCACACACTTAGAGTGAAAAAAAAAGAACGCCAATATCTCATTCATAATTGTTTACATAGGGAGTTCCCGCTGTGGCACAGTGGGTTAAGGATCCAGCTGTTGCTGCAGCTGTAGCATAAGTCACAGCAGCGGTTTGGATTCGATCCCTAGCCCAGGAACTTCCATATGCCTCGGGTGCAGCCAAGAAAATAAAATAATTGTTTATTTTGATTATTTTTGAAAATGGTAATATTTGGGGCTAGAGAAAATATATTGTTAAAATCAATTTCATGCACTTTTTACTTTCGTAATGTGGCTACTAGAAAAAAAATAAATTATGTATGTGGTTTGCATTGCATTTCTATAGGCTAGACCCGTTCTCTGTTGTCACTTCAGTTGTCAGCTGTTCCAGTCAATCTTTCTACTGCGGGTCATGGGCTACTTGGGAAATCAACTTTGGGGGGGCACTTTTGCGTTCTTTATAATAGTTTTTTTGTGGTCGAAGTATAGTTCATTTACAACATTGTCTTAGTTTCAGATGTACAGCAAAGTGACTCAGAGGTATATATATATATCCTTTTCCTATTCTTTTCCATTATTGTTTATTACAAAATATTGACTATGGTTCCCTGTGCTATACAGCAGCTTCCTCTTGTTTATCTGTTTTATATACAGTGGTGTGTATATGTCAATCCCAAACTCCTAATTTATCCTTTTGCCCCACTTTTCTCCTTAGGTAACATAAGTTTGGTTTCTATGTCTGTGAGTCTATTTCTGTTTTGTAATTAAGTTCATTTGAATCCTTTTTCAGATGACACATATAAATGATATCATATAATATTTGTCTTTCTCTGACTTATTTCACAAGTATGATCATCTCTAGGTCCATCCACGTTGCTGCACATGGCACTATTTCATCCTTTCTTATTGCTGAGCAATTTGGAAATTAAGTTGTAAATTCCCTAAAGCTCTTGAGTGTTCTCAAGGTGCTTCTATTTTGTAGCAACTACTCTTAGGAGTTTGAAATCTCCCAAATCTTTTTGGAGATAAATAGAATGTATTAAATTCCTATATCCTGTACTAACTGTTGCCTCAGGATTTACTTTCTCCATTTCCCCCCATTTTGAAGCCTCTCTTTCATGTTGCCGGTTTCTCCTGCAGTGGTTTTGACTCTTGGCTACCCATGTCTAAAATGAGTCTTTGTATCAGTTATTGGCTGCATTCTATTTCCTCAGCCCAAGCAAAATGACATTTCCCTTAGTCTAGTGGTGAGCAGAGGGCAGGCACGTGTGGCCTGGCTGGCTACCTTTTCTTTTTTTTTTTTTTTTTTTTTTGGTCTATTTGTCTTTTTAGGGCTGCATCCAAGACATATGGAGGTTCCCAGGCTAGGGGTCTAATTGGAGCTGTCGCCACCGGCCTACACCACAGCCACAGCAACACCAGATCTGAGCCGTGTCTGTGACCTCCACCACATCTCATGGCAATGCCGGATCCTTAACCCACTGAGCGAGGCCAGGGATTGAACCTGAATCCTCATGGATGCTAGGCGGGTTTGCTAACTGCTGAGCCACAACAGGAACTCCCTGGCTGGCTTCTTTTTGGGGCACAAGAAGAACTTGCCTTTTGGGACAGAGCCTCCTTTTGATAATAGCCGGGGCACTGGCCGAATTTTGTCTCTGGCCCCAGCAGCTACCTTGGAGCTCCTCTAAGTACATCATTCATTCCATTTAAAGTTCTCAGCTTTTTACAAGAAATCATTTGAACCTAAGGAATGGAAACCAAGACCTGTTGCAGAACCATATAGTCGCAGGGTCAGTAGAAGAAAAGAGAAGAAAAGCTTGCAGACTTACGCGGGCAGTTAGAGCTGTGCCCAGAACCTGCGAGAAGATGAGATAAGGTACAGGTGGGGGACATCAACCGTTGAGATCTCAGATGACAGAGGTCTCATCCCTGAACCTACCCCCAAATGAGCTGGGCTGTCTTGGAGTTCTCCTCATCGGATAACTTGGCACTGGATAAATCAGAGAAAAAAAACAAAGTCACACGTTTTCAACTCATGATTGCTAAAGTCTAGTCTAGGCAAGTATCAAGAAGAACATCCTGGGGTGTATCAGAAATAACACTGACCTGGAAATCTTGGCATAAAGTCCCAGTGCTGCCAGGAACTGACTGTACAGCTCAGGAAAAATCTCTTTTAACGTCTCTGGGCCTTAATTGTGAGCAAACAGTTTATCTTTCCCAGAGACAGCCTGCCTGGTTACAACGGACTTCCTTTTGGCTCAGCTGCCTCATCTATAACAGGACTTGGTAAACGTTTCCTATAAAGGACCAGATGGTAAGTGATTTAGGTTTTGCAAAACTTAATACTGTTTCTGTAGCATTTTCTTCTTCTCTCTCTCTCTTGCACGATGTTCTCAAAATGTAAAAAACATTCTTAGCTCATGGGCCCTACAAAAACAGGCCACAGGCCATAGTTTGCCTAGCCCTAATCTTTAGAGATAATAAGAATATTACTGTGGGAGTTCCTGTCATGGCTCGGTGGGTAACGATCCCAACTGGTAACCATGAGAATTCTGGTTGGATGCCTGGACTTGCTCAGTGCATTAAGGATCCGGCATTGCCTGTGAGCTGCAGTGTAGTTTGCAGACGCCTTTTGGATCCCATGTGGCTGTGGCTGTGTGTAGGCTGGAGGCTACAGCTCCGATGCAACCCCTAGCCTGGGAACCTCCATATGCCACAGTTGTGGCCCTAAAAAAAAAACAGACACACACACACAAAAAGAGTACTACTGCGTAGGCCTGTGGTGGCTGTTGAAAGAGTGAAATGTGACTGGAGCACTGGGTAGTACATAGGAAGCTCTCAATAAATATTAAGTGGCCTGGTTACTGCTATAATCGTTATATCCTCAGCATCTAGCTTAGCTTTGAGAACCTATCATGACTTTGATAAGTGGTTCCTAATTACATAAATATGTAAAGGAAGGGGTGTGTACGCGATAGTATCTACACTCTCTTCAAGCTCTGCAGTTCTATAAACTTCACATTTCACGATGCATGTCACCACCAGGTACGTTGTATCTTGGCCCAGTGCTTGAGGGAAAGTCTGCTGAGAGTTGGAAGTGGTACAAAGTAAGGCTGGCAAAAAATATCCACTTGTTACTGTACTTAAAATAGATAAGCAGAGTTCCCATCACGGCTGAGTGGTAAGGAATCTGACTAGCATCCATGAGGATGCAGGTCCAATCCCTGGCCTCCCTCAGTGGGTTAAGGATCCGGCATTGCTGTGAGCTGTGGTGTAGGTCAAAGATGTGGCTCAGATCTGATGTTGCTGTGACTGTGGCATAGACCGATGGCTACAGCTCTGATGTGACCCCTAGCCTGGGAACCTCCATATGCTTCAGGCACTAAAAAGACAAAAAAATAAAAAATAATCAACAAGGACCTACTGTGTGGCACAGGGAACTATACTCAGTATTTTATAATAAACTACAGGGAAGAAGAATCTGATTCAGGTATATATATACACACACATATATATGCTATACACCTGAAATTAATGTGATATTATAAATCAACTATACTTCACTAAAAACAAAATATTGACTTGCTTAAAAATGTTTCAATGTATAAAACTGAAAGAACAATTTGAAAAGCCAAACTCCTAGAAAGATACTTAACAAACTAGAGTATGGTTTTTTTATATATATTCATACAAACTGCATGTTGCCAATTTATTTTATCTGTTCTAGTGAGATGAGCTACCCCCTGGAGGCTTTTGATATTATCTTATGAAAAATTTCATGAATTTACATGACCTAATTTTTATCCTCAAGTGACAGAAATCAAAGATCCGAAGGGGAGGGGCAATTAGATTAAAGGTGGTTAAAAGGTGCAAATTTCCAATTATAAGATAAATATGTACTAGGGATATCGCATACAACACAATGGCAATAGTTAACCCTGGTGTATGATGTATCTGAGAATTGTTAAGAGTGTGGATCCTGAGGTCTCGTCACACGAAAAAAATTAGAACATTGCCAATCAACTGTACTTTAAATAAACAAATAAATAAATAGGTATTTCAACTCAAAACTTTTTTGTAGCTACATAAGATGATGGAGGCTTACTCAATTTACTGTAATAATCATTTCATGATATTTGTAAGTCAAATTATGCTGAAACTTATTCATTGCTGTATGTCAGTTACATCCCAACAAAACTGCAGGAAAAAAAAAGTGAAGGTGCATTGAGTTTCCAGAAATACTTTCTCTTTCTCCATCTAAGGTTGTACCAACAATTCAAGATGACATCGATCAATTATTAAGCTATTAAATGTCAGTTAACATCTTTGGAAACTGAATGTAAAATGAACCAACTAAAAGTGCCTTGTTATAACCCCATTGTGTATAAATTAGGTACATAGGCTTAATGAATCTATGAAAATATAATTTCCAAGTTATTACTCTTGTAGAGATGATTAATAATCATATTACTCACTTTTTTAAAAAGAGGAGAAAAAGAAAGACTGTCTTCTTTCTAAGCTAGTGATGCTCAAAGTGCAGAGACCTCAAAGGAGCAGCAACAATAGCACCTAGAAATTTGTTAGAAATACAGACTTTTTCTTCCCTGCCTGGACCACTTGCATCAGAAATTCTGGGAGTGGGGCCAGCAATCTCTGTGTTAAGAAGTCATGTTGGAGTTCCCGTCGTGGCGCAATGGTTAACGAATCTGACTAGGAACCATGAGGTTGCAGGTTCGGTCCCTGCCCTTGCTCAGTGGGTTAAGGATCCGGCGTTGCCGTGAGCTGTGGTGTAGGTTGCAGACGTGGCTCGGATCCTGCGTTGCTGTGGCTCTGGTGTAGGCTGGTGGCTACGGCTCCGATTAGACCCCTAGCCTGGGAACCTCCATATGCCGAGGGAGCTGCCCAAGAAATAGCAAAAAGACAAAAAAAAAAAAAAGAAGTCATGTTAAGAAGCCAAATGATCAAGTTTGAGATTCATCAGTTTAAGCCCTCCCCTTCCTCAACCATCTTCATGTTCAATTCAAGCTGCTATAACAAAAATATCACAGACTGGGTGGCTTCAACAGCCACATTTATTTCTCACAGTTCTGAGACCAAGAAGTCCAAGACTGGGAATTTCCATTGTGGATCAGCAGCAATGAACCCAACTAGTATCCATGAGGACACAGGCTCGATCCCTGGCTTTGCTCAGTGGGTTAAGGATCCTGTGTTGCCATGAGCTATGGTGTTGGTTACAGATGTGGCTCTGATCTGGTGTGGCTGTGGCTATGGCATAGGCCCGCAGATACAGCTCTAATTTGACCTCTGGCCTGGGAACCTCCATATGCCACAGGTGTGGCCCTAAAAAATAAAAAAGCAAAACAATTTAAAAATAAAAAAATAAAATTGGTAGAATTTAGACGATAAGAGATGGTGCATAGAAGGTTATTTTTTTAATGAATAAGTTCTGAGGATCTAATGTACAGCGTGAAAGCTATATTCCATAACACAAAATTGTACACTTGGGATTTGCTGAGGGTAAACGGTAAGCAGTAATAGAAAGTAAATGGTAACCCCTTAAGGATGCTTAAGGGAGGCTTATCTTTTTACCAAACGTAGAAGAGCCCATTATCCCCAAATGCAGCCAAGATACTGTACTATTATAGTATAAAATATGTAAAATTAGGAGTTCCCATCATAGCTCAGTGGAGACAAATCTGACTAGTATCCATGAGGACGCAGGTTCGATCCCTGGCCTCGCTCAATGGGTTGAGCGTCTGGCGTTGCCATGAGCTGTAGTGTAGGTTGTAGAGATGGCTCAGCTCCTGAGTTGCTATGACTGTGGTGTAGATCAGCAGCTTCAGCTTCGATTTGACCCCTAGCCTGGGAATTATCATATGCCGCAGCTTCGGCCCTAAAAAGCAAAAAAAAAAAAAAAAAAAAAAAAAAAAGAGAGAGAGATAGAGATTGTTCTAAAATTTCTAGCATAAGTAATAAATCAGGTGCTTTGGTTTATCTAGGTAAGAAAAACTGGTTGAGATGGGAAAGAGGCTTTAGAGGTAAAAAGGCAAAGGTTTTGATTTAGCTATCTTAAGTTGGACATATCAAGTAAATATCAACGAATCTAGAGTTCAGGGGTTCAGGGGCTGGATATAAAAATGTATCAGTGAGAGTGGACAAGGCAACCTAGGAGGAAAGCTCAGAGCATCCTTCCTTCTTTCCCTGTGGGAAACGAAGAGGGCCTGAAACTGACTCTGAGAAGCAGATTAGAGATGGACACGTCCGAGGAAACTGAGAAATGGAGAAAGCCATAAAGTATGACAACAGAAAATCCAGGAAAGGAGAGGGTTTTATTAAAAAAAGGGAGTTGTTGGAGCTCCCCGGTGGCTCAATGGGTTAAGGATCTGACGTTACCACTGCTGTGGCATGGATTCAATTCCTGGCCCTGGAACTTCCGCATGCTGGGACGGTGGCCAAAAATTTTTTAATTAATTTTTTTTTAAATGGAGTTGTTAATATGTCAGATGTTGCTGAGAGGTCAAATAACAGGGGTGAGTGAGGTCACCAAAGCCGCTTCATTCCAGGGACTCCAGGAGGCTTTCACCTGTTAAAGACCCTCCCACCCCGTTCCCACATGTGGGAAATTCGTCTGCAGTTACACCTTCATTCCTTTTCTGATGCCATTCAAAGCCCGTCAGTGAAATATCACAGGGAATTCTTTCCAGCCCCTGGAGGGAATAAGTTTCAGATGATTTCTGGGTACCGGACATTTAATAAGGAAGAGGAAAAAGAGAGGTGTGCGGGGCGGGGGGTGGGGTACTTTCAAAGGAGGGGAGAGGGAAAAGCAGAAATGATGGGAGACATCAAATAGCACAAAGAACAGCCCAGGGCCTGAGCCCTGCACACGGTCACTTCTGTTTAAAATGGTATGCTGGCTGACGTTTGATTTGATAAATGACTATAACATCACCCTTACATTTCCTCAGGGCGTAAACAAGTGTTCCCTTTATATGTGATACCCTATGGGTAATGAGGTCCTTTTTGTTCTTCATCATTTTTTAAAGTTTTATGGAAGTAGAGTTGATTGACAATGTTGGGGTCATTTCTGCTGTGTAACGACATGATTCAGTTATACGCGTACACACAGCCATTCTCTTTCAGGTTCTTTTCCCGTCTAGGTTATCACAGAAGAGGTTCTTTTCTTTCTTTTTAGGGCCGCACCTACGGCACATGGAAATTCCCAGGGTAGGGTCCAATTGCAGCTGCAGCTGCCACCCAGCCACCGCCACAGCCACTCAGGATCCGAGCTGCATCTGCAGCCTACACCGGAGCTCAGGGCAACACCAGATCCTTCACCCACTGAGCGAGGCCAGGGATCGAACCTGCATCCTCATGGATACGAGTCGGGTTCGTCACCCACTGAGCCACCATGGGAACTCCCGCAGAATACGTTCTTAACATGCTCTGTTTACAGTCTTTATACCTCCGTCCTCCCCGAGGAGGTATTAGGGTCATAATTAAGAACAAAACTCCTGTTAACATGTCAACACTACTTGCTGCGACCCTTTGGCTCGTGGAGATGTGGGGAATGAGAAACACACAGCTGGTGACGTGTGTCTTTGGACCAACCCACACCCCTCAGGAGTGTGCATTTGCCAGAAGGAGGGCTCCCTTCCTAGGCGAGCACTGGATCAACGTGGATTCTAACCAACGCACTTCAGCCTGAACCCACTGGAGGTCCACGGCCTCATGCTCTTAAATCTCCTTTGATCTTTCACGGATCCTGAGGGGACACTAAGCCGGAAAACTGGTTCACCTTTAGTGTCAAACGTTTCCACAGTTACGTGGGTTCCAACCATCTGATGGGGAGGAGAAACGTCATTCATCAGAGGACTTAATTCTTTAGAAACCCTGCGTGCACGGGTCTTTAGAGGAACAAAACACAGGAAGTCAGCATCCTCTCCCCTACTTGTGGTTAGAAAAACAATGATGTCAGATAGCAAATGTTTCTTAACAGAAAATTCCACTCAGATGAATGAATAAACAATGAATGAAGGAGCAAAATAATGAATGAAAGAAAAGGGACATGTTATAAATTGATTATAGGAGTTCCTGTTGTGGTGCAGTGGAAACGAATCCGACTAGGAACCATGAGGTTGCGGGTTCGATCCCTGGCCTCGCTCGGTGGGTTAAGGATCTGGCATGGCCGTGAGCTGTGGTGCAGGTCACAGACGTGGCTCAAATCCCGAGTTGCTGTGGCTCTAGGGTGGGCCGGCAGCAACAGCTCCAATTAGACCCCTAGCCTGGGAACCTCCCTATGCCTCGAGTGCAGCCCTAGAAAAGACAAAAGACTAAATAAATAAATAAATAAAAATTGATTATAGCTTACTCCAGATATTGTTTGGGAGGGGGGTGTGTGTGTGCTGTGACTCCTTCCAGACTCAAACAGGCATGAGATGGGGACAGATAGGACAGGAATGCAGGAAAAAGATACAGAAAGTATAAACAAAGAGACCTTGGCCCCTGGGTAGTGGTGCTGACTATTCTGGACCTTCGTCCTTGTGGAGTCTTTTAGGCGATCACAGCCAACTCCTCTCAAATCCCTTATCTGAGGATGGAACTTCCCTGACTGTGCAAAAAGGAGACAGCTGATGTCCTCCCTAAGGAGGCATTTTTGAAAAGCAAGCATTTCCCCTGTTCAGGGCAAGCCCCTCCAGAGAAGGTTTGCTTTCCTGAGGAGGCTCCAAACATCCAGCCAGACTCTCTGGCCCTGGAGTCTAAACAAGGAGAAAAGTCAACCCGATTCCCTTACAAAACAAAACACACACACACAATCCCCAAAACCCTTTCACTTGGAGCCTAGAGGATGACAAAGCAGGGGTGGTCAATACACGCGAGGACCAGCGAAGAGCCGGGAGCCTCGGAGCCCCCCTAATGTGACAGTGAAGCCAGAACTGTGATTTGGCTCTCGGGTGATGTGCCAGGCAGAAGTGCCCTCATTTCTTAATTAATCAGTGGTATTTTGACTTCATCAGCAGCATTTCCTATGGAAGCGCTAGATTGCCCCTCCATTGTCGAAGTGGTAACATACATCCTGTTGTTTGACGGGTCTCCCTCTTGGAAATCGTGCCTTGATGAGATTCCGTGAGCAGAAGTGAGAACACGGCGTCCTGACCCATGACTTTCTCCTTGTTCTTTCCTCACCGGCAAGAGCGAGGACCTGCTACTGCCTCCACTATGAAAAAGGGACGCCTTGTCCAGAATTATCATCCATCCCTAGTACATTGAAGCAGCGAGGAGAAAAGAGCACACACATCAAATAAAACCGGCTTAGCATCCCAGCTCACTAGTCGTTCATTATCTGTGTGATCCCAGATAAGTTTAACTCCCCAGAGCCTCTGATTCCTGACACTCGAAATGGACCAGTGAATACGCCCTGCAGAGGACAACTGTACGGATCCCACGCCACCACACAGGCACGCTCACGTCACCCTGTTGGCACTTGGTGAGCAGTCAGTAAACGCTGGTTCCCTTCCCAACACGATGCTTGCTCCAAGCAGAAATGACCCTCCCTTTCCTCCCTGCTCACAGCGTGTTTCTGATTTATCTATTTCCAGAATGCCTATCACTTCCCGATTTATGCTCACTCTCCACTGTGCTGGCAGCTTCTTCACATAGCCTGTACAGTGTGCATTTCATCATTCTACTCCCAGCACCCACCTTCACATGAAAAGCACTCCTTGAACACTAGTTAAATAAACAAATCTTCCTCTTTTACCAGAACAGATCAGTAAGTAACCTTTCTTCAAGTCCTCGGCATTTACAAGTCTTTACAAAGAGAAGGGATTCAAGAAGTCGCTAAAATATATGAGAAGAGGGAGGAAGGCTCTAGTATTTACTGAGTGCCTCCTACAGGCGAGGGTTTTCACTTTAAGATCTGATGTATTTCTCACGTCATACCTCCTTTAACCCCAACTTGCAAAAATATAAATCGTTTGCCCAGGATTTCACAGATTATAACAGCATTTCAATTACCTTAGTTGAAATATTTCTCATTCTTTGCACTTTTTAAAAATCGAAGTAGAGTGGATTTACAATATTGTGTTTGTTTCAAGTGCACAGCATAGCGATACAGACATATTTCTCTTCTTCAGATTTTTCTTCTCTCATAGATTATTAGAAAGTATTGAGTATGGTTCCCTTGTTAGCTATCTATTTATATATAGTAGCTAATTGAGGTATTTCTAGGCGAAATTAAAAGTGATTGAGAAAGAGACAACTGGTTGGGTGGGTCCAGAGCCTCTGGGGTTCAGATCATTAGGTTTTTTTGTTTTGTTTGTCCTTTCAGGGCCACACCCATGGGATGTGGAAGTTCCCAGGCTAGGGGTCGAATCAGGGCTGCAGCTGCTTAGGCCACAGTCACAGAAGCGCAGGATCAGAGGCACATCTGTAACCTACACCACAGCTCACGGCAACGCCAGATCCTTAACCCACTGAGCAAGGCCAGGGATCCAACCCACGTCCTCATGGATGCTAAGCCGCTTTGTTACCACTGAGCCACAATGGGGACTCCTTAGGTCATTAGTTTTAATCAACAATCTTTTGCCTGATACTACCCACAGGCGAAAATAACCAAGTGACAATCATAATAAAGATTTGGCTAACAACTTGGTGAATTTATAAAAGCCATCCAGTGTCTTCTTAAAAAAAAAAAAAATGAAAAAACTAAAAAAGCAGCTTCCTGGAATCCACAAGCCCTCTATTTATTGCAGTTCGAAATCCCTTGGTTTCCTTTTGTCTCATTCCAAAATGCAAGGCCCTTCACCCAGTTGAGCGATGTTATTTTAAAGGCTGAACTTTGCGTGCTCAGCAGTCTTGCCCGAGAATCAGGAACAGACTGTTCCACAGAAGTCCCTGGCACTTCACCCTCCAAACCAACAAGGGGCTTGGGATCACGGACCCATCAAGGAGGGAAGGGCCCAGAGAGCCACAGAGGCAGCACAGTCCTACCTACTGTCTTTCTTCACCACAGGGCTTTCTCTCCAGAGTGTCTGCCTTTCAAATCCCTGATTTACGTCAGAGAAAAAAAACCCACATTTTTAAGTTCTATTTGTCTATTTCTTCCTCCCAAACAGAGATTAAACATCGGTTCAACACAGTAGGAGACATGGGAGGGGTGGATAGCAAGGCCCAGGGAGGGGTAGGGGCGAGGAGGCAGGGGTGAGGTAAGAGGAGGAGCCAGGATCCAGGAGGAAGCGTAGAGATTATTTTGAACAAGCCTAGAATCTATAAATCTAGGAATTCAGGCTCCCTCGAGTGATATAGTTATTATATCTAGAGGCATTGCACAGGGTTGAAGCCTTGTGGTTACTACAGATGCCATCCAGGGTTTAGAGCGTTTACTAGTCATTCTCTTCCATTCCCTCCTTGTGGCCTGGCCCCCAGCTCTTCTTGGCCAGCCTTCTTGGAACCCCCAGACTCTCTCCTCCTCTCCTCCCCTTTTCCTGTTCAACGCCATCCTTGCATTCCTATCACATGCCTGGTGTGGCGGGGGTGGGGGTGGGGGGGGTTGGGTCGGGGTCGGGGTCGGGAGGTGGGGCGGGGTCCCGCCTCACTTCATTGTTTCATTCCACCTGTCGGCCTCACAAAACTCGCCCTATATTCCTCATGGCTCTATGGGCCTGTTTGAATTTCAGATAAATATGTGATTTTACACATACAGTATTTTACACAATGGTTCCAGTCCACAGGAAATCTGCCCTCAATAGCAACTATGTTTTTAAGGAAAAGACTCATATTTCTATAGATCACCTCTGGATTTAGCCCTGGACCCATTGGCAGGTTTTAGGAGCAGAAATTCTCCCACAAGAAAGTCTGAAAGATGGTCCTAGCTTTGTACACTCATAGAGGTCAAACAACGTCAAAGCCAGGTCACCACACGGCCATTTGTATTATTGACAAGAGTTTAACAATCACACAATGGAAGTCATACAGAGATTAGGTTCCGAAAGAGTGCAAGTTAATTAGCAGATAATAGATCCGTAACAGGATATGAAAAAAAAAGAAAAGAGGTTAAGGATCCGGCGTTGCCGTGAGCTGTGGTGTCGCTTTCAGGCACGGCTCTGATCCTGTGTGGCTGTAGCTGTGGTGTAGACTGGTGGCCACAGCTCCAATTTGACCCCTAGCCTGGGAACGTCCATATGCTGCAAGTGCAGCCCTAAAAAAGCCAACAAACAAACAAAACCCAACTAAAAAAAAAAAAAGGACCAAAAAAAGAAAAGAAAAATGTTATACTTCATCTAGATAAATAACGTCTTATTTATTTATTCTAAATAGATATCTGATAATCACTTTAATGGATTCTGCAGGTGAAAATTCCAAAACACAATGTCTCCCCTTTAAAAACACTTGAGAACGTTACTTTTACTCACATGATAAAATTCAACAAAATCATATTCATGTGCATGAAATCTCACATGTCTATAGGCAGCAGTAAAAAGTCATCATTTCTATATTAGAGGAAGTGAGTGTTCTTAAATCCCAGCAGATCTGGTATAGGAAATTGCTCAATCTGCTTTAATCTAGGACAGCCTCTGTGTGTGTGTGTATGTGGGGTGTGTGTGTGTGCAGCGATCTTCTATCCTTTGTTCAGAGGTCCTTCCTCTGCACAGCGAATCTGACTAACCTCCTACATTCTTCAAAGCTACAAGCTAATGTCTATTTTTATACACCAGTAAACGCACAAGTTTTTTCTCCCTAAAGTGTGAAGATTAGTAGAGGCACTTTGCTGCCAAGGCTGCATGTAAAACAAGTCTTGTGATACACAGCACATTTGGGGGGAAATTATTAAGGAGAGTATGGCTACCTTTGAAATCAAAAAAAAAAAAAAGGGAAGTAAACTGTTTCTCCCTCCAAGGGACAGATCTGGAGCCTCTCCTACTACTATCTCAAATAACCTACTTGCAAATTTCAAAACAAAAGACACAAGGAAATTACAGACTGTCACTTTTATTTACAACTTCCTTCCAATGAGAGGCTGTACTTACAGGGCTACATCTGCAACTAATTTGTGTGGGATGGACTCAGAGGGGTGGCCAGGCAGCTGGCACATTGCTGCCAGATCAGCGGATGCCACAGCCTCTAATAGGTATGTGACCTTGGTCAAGTAACCCAAGGCATCTACCTGAAGGAAGCGATGGTGCAGAAGATGGGGGGCGCTGGGAGAGAAGCAGGGAAGAGGAGAAAATTGTGCAAATACATTTGGAAAAACACAAAGTGCAATTGAAACTCCAGTCTTAATCAAAAACAGTAACGGGCTCTGCGAAATACCCACAAAGCCCTGCTAAAAATAGGTGAAGTTCATCCAGAGTTCAACTCTTCTCAAAATTACTTTTACTTCCCAGTTTAGGCCTATCAAAGCTGCCATGAAGCCCTTAGTTTTTTAAGTTAGAAAACAAACTGTCCATGCAGACGAATCAGCATGTGCTTGCATCACAAAATGAAACCAGGAGTGAAAGAAACTTGACAAATCTTTCCTCACCATTTTACCGAAGCGCCCTGAGCCCTGAGTTTGGAGTCGGCAAAACATGAATTGGAACTTATTAGCATCTTGACAACCTCACCGAGCTTCGAAGTTCTTAACCTTTAACGTGGATTATGCGTCATAGGCCCTTATACTGCCTGGAATGGAAACAATTCAAAACTGCTTTCTTTCCACTGTGACATGACTGATTCAGATCATGTGTAAATCTGGAAATCCTCTCTATGGTCAGACTTGGGCTGAAGGGGAACCCTAGATGCTTCCCACTGACCCACAGCATGTGAAAGCGAGGAAAGTGTCTAATTTGGAAACCAAATGTCTTTGAGAAGAGTAATCCAGATGTAAACTGAAATCCCCGCTGGCCTCTGAAATTGATGTGAAACTGAGGAGCCCTCCCCTCTTTCAGGGGGAAGTTCCCAGTTGCTCTACCTAGGAGTCCTCAAAATCTCAGCGGCTTGTGTTTTTGTCTGAGTCTGCTTCCACCACACATGGAAATTCACCTGAGGTTTGCCTCCTCTTCTCCTCCCCACCCCTCCCAGTGAAGCCACCCACACTCCCCCATTCATGGGGTTCTTCAACCAAACCAGTTGTAAACAGTGGATGGGAAACGTTAGGAAGGTTTGAAGTGGCAGAAAATTTTTACAATGACAAATGCAATTGAATGGACACTATGAGGCTTCCTGTACTTAAAAGCATCTTGCCCCTACCTTTCTCCAGGGCATCCAGCCCTGTCCCTACAGCCCAGGGCCCTCCGTCTCCTTACCCTCTGGCTCACCAGATTTGCAGGAGGCTTACCTCTCTACAACCCACTGGGCACTAAGCCTCCCTCGGCCCATCCAGAGACACACTCTGTGCTCTGCTAGGCAGAGAGCTATTTGCCTGGAGCCCCGGTGAACTCTCAGAGGCTCTGAAATGTATTCTTTCCCGCTCTGCATTGCCCACTCTGGCAATCTCTGTAAAAAGAAGGACATAGGATAGAGATTTATTTTCCCACTAATGTAAGTTATTATTCCCCAAGCACCCAAGACAGAGCTGACAATTTCAGGATTTTTTTTTTTTTTTTTTGTCTTTTGCGGGCCGCACTCGCGGCATATGGAGGTTCCCAGGCTAGGGGTTGAATTGGAGCTGTAGCCACCAGCCTACACCACAACCACAGCAACTCAGGGTCAGATCCACGTCTGTGACCTACACCACAGCTAATGGCAACATCGGATCCTTAACCCACTGAGCAAAGCCAGGGATGAAACCTGCAACCTCATGGTTACTAGTCAGCTTCGTTAATCACTGAGCCACGACAGGAACTCCTCTGGATGTTTTCTAAATTAAAGTACAGTTGGGAGTTCCCGTTGTGGCTCAGGGGAAACCAATCTGACTAGTATCCATGAGAACACAGGTTCGATCCCTGGCCACACTCAGTGGGTTAAGGATCCTGCATTGCCATGAGCTGTGGTGTAGGTCGCAGGCATGGCTCAAATCCCACGTTGCTATGGCTGTGATGCAGGCTGGCAGCTGTAGCTACAATTCGACCCCTCGCCTGGGAACTCCATGTGCTCCAAGTAAATATGTATATATATTCCATCAGCTGGAGGTACAGCAAGTTTTTCTACTTACCTAAGGACATCTAAGTTGTTTCCAGGTTTTGGCAGTTATGAGTAAATCTGCTATAAACATTCACGTGCAGGTTTTTGCATGGACACAGGTTTTCAACTCGCCTGGATATATACCAGGGTGTGATGGATGGATCATGTCGGTAGAGTATGAATCACAATGACGTGGCCACTTGGGAAGACAGTTTGGTTATTTCTTACAAAACCAAACATACATACTCTTATCATACAATCCAGAAATTACACTCCTACGTATTTCCCCAAAGGAGATGAGAGCTTATGTCCACACAAAACCTGCACCCAGGAGTTCCCGTCGTGGCGCAGTGGTTAACGAATCTGACTAGGAACCATGAGGTCGAGAGTTCGATCCCTGGCCTTGCTCAGTGGGTTAAGGATCCGTGGTATAAGTTGCAGATGCGGCTGTGGTGTAGGTTGCAGACACGGCTCAGATCCCGCGTTGCTGTGGCTCTGGCATAGGCTGGCTGCTACAGCTCTGATTTGATCCCTAGCCTGGGAAACTCCATATGCTGCGGGAGCAGCCCAGGAAATGGCAAAAAGCCAAAAGGCCAAAAAAAACCTGCACCCAGATGTTGATAAGGAGATTTACTGATCATTGACAAAACTTGGAAGCAACTAAGATGTCCTTTGGTAGATTAAAAAACAAAAACAAACAAACAAACAAAAAAAAAAACGGTGGTACATCCAGACAGCAGAATATTATTTAGCACTAAAAATAAATGAGCTATAAAGCCATGGAACGACATGGGAAAAGCTTAAATGCATATTGCTAAGGGAAAGGAGCAAATATTAGAACACATACTGTATGATTCCAACTACACGATATTCTGGAAAAGGCAAAACTATGGAGTCAGTAAAGAGATTAGCAGTTGCCAGGAATTGGGGGATGGAGTAGATGAATGAATAGACAGAGCACAGAGGTGTTTTAGGGCAGTAAAAATACTCTGTATGACACTGAAGTGATAGGTACACATTACACATTTTTCCAAACCCACAGAATGTACGATACCAGGAGAGAATTCTAATATAAGCCATTGACTACGGGTGATTTCGTAATAAAGGCACTAACTACTGTGCGGCAGGGGAGAGGAGGTTGATAGTGGGGGGGACGTATGCCTGTGTTGGGGTAGGAGGTATGCAGGACCCCTCTCTCCCTTCCCTCTAATTTTGCCATAAACAAATGGAAATGCCCATTTTTATTTTCTCAGATGACACTTTTGGCTCAATTGAACTAACCTTCTGAAACTAAAAGGACTGTCAAGCCTGTGGCTGGGATGCTTTGTCAAACTTTCCTTGACTGTGTCATTCCATTTAGGTACAGTCAATGCCTTAAGATGTTGTCCCTAGAAAATTGAGTTATAATAGCCACCAGTTACTTAGTGCTTATGATATGTCAGGCACTGGATAAAATTCTCAAAAATTATTAAAAAAAAAAAATCCCATGAACTACTGGTCATTAGAAAAGAAGGCTCAGACACATGAAGTAACTTCCCCAAGGTGACACAGCTAGTAAGTGGCGATGTTGGTGACTGTGGGACTCAAAAGCCAGTGCTGTTAACACCATCCCACCTGTCCTTTTTCTTTAGACACTGACTCAGAAGAAAGGAAAATGGTTTTCTCAAATTAGATTTTATTTGCATTTGATACAAAAGCATTCTATGTTAATTATCTTCATTGTCAGAAATGGTGTCTCCATGTGCTGAGGCAGCGCCTGCTAATTTGTATCAAAGGGAATAAATGATGGCAACTTTGTTCAACAAAATACAATTTTCTGGTCACCGGCGCAAAGAACCCTCAGAGATGAACAACTAAATTAATGTACATGAGTCTTAACGCCTCAGAAGAGGTTATGTTTGAAATTTAACCCACTGTCTGCGGGGTAGAAAGCATACAAGACTTAAATGCCACATTAAGTCAAACCACAATTAAAGCACATTAAATGAGAATTTCAAATTCAATAATAAGTATGAGTGATAAATGAGAGTGGATGGCTGTAAATAAAGAAAGCCCTCTGGTTTTGACTCCACTTCATGCCACCTGCTTCGTTCAACCAGAGGCCTCCCATCATCTCTGTCGTTAATTCGTGAGAGCAAATTTATGCTGCACTATTTATCATTGGCTGTAGCGTTTGCTCATGGCTGGCTTGGTTCCTCCTTTGGCCTTTGTTTTCCTACTTCTCAGGCATTATTTGGCAGAGACGGTCTGGGAAGGGTGTGCCCAGTCCAATCTGGTGTCTGAGGATCTTCGTCTACAGGGCCCATCCGTGACCATGGAGACTCTGACAAGAACAGGGTCAGAGGAAGGGCTGAGGTCAGATTGGAAAGGGTTAGGATAATGAATTAATTATTTAATTAAAAAGTTCAGCTGTGAAGGACCCAAGCATGTTAAAAGTCAGTAAAGAGAGAGCAATCAAAAGCAAGGGAGTGAGGGAGTTCCCACTGTGGCTCTGTGGGTAAAGAACCTGACTAGTATCCATGAGGGTGCGGGTTCAATCCCTGGTCTCACTCAGTGGATTAAAGATCTGGTGTTGCTGTGACCTGTGGTGTAGGTCACAGACGTGGCTCAGATCCCATGTTGCTGTGGCTGTGGCGTAGGCTGGCACCTGTAGCTGCTATTCAACCCTTACCCTGGGAACTTCCATATGCTGCAGGTGCAGTCCTAAGGACAAAAAAAGAAAAAGAAAAAAAAAAGTAAAGGAGTAAGAAAAAAATAGCCGACAGCTCCTGGGGTCCAAGGCAGTGAGAGGGACTAGGATTGTGGGGAAAAGTCATTGCAGCTGGGGAAGGTTATAGGAAAACTCTCTTCTCCGGGGAATGGGAAGGAATACGTGATAGAGCTAGAACTACAACTGGGGAGGGGGTGGGGGCCTGGAAAGGAGCCAGCCCCAAGACCCAGGGACTTGGTATCTGCTGAGACAGAAGCTTCATCAGAAGAGCAGAAAACTCCCCTCACCTCCTCTACAAGGCTGGTAAATATTGAGTAGCAAGGAGCAGAGATACTGTTGGAAAAGTTGCAAGAGCACAGAAACGGGCCCTCTGTGAGTACAGCCCACAGGGGAGACCCAAAGCAGAGGCTGGAACAGATGCTGTGAAACCCCTCTTGACAAACCAGCCTCACCAGAAACACAAGGTATCCCTGGGGGCATCTGAAGCCTGGTGCAGAGGGTAACTACAGCGAGAGTACACCCCAAACCTTAATTCCTGACCAGGCTAATTCCAGTCCTCACACTACCAGCCTAGCGGAAGGAAATATACACCAATTTCCAGGTCTAAAGCTCTCTGCCTGGGAGTTCCTGTCGTGGCTCAGCAGTAACGAACCTGACTAGTATCCAAGAGGACATGAGTTCGATCCCCAGCTTTGCTCAGTGGGTTAAGGATCCAGCATTGCCGTGAGCTGTGCTGTAGGTCACAAACACACGCCTCGGATCTAGTGTTGCTGTGGCTGTGGCGTAAGCCAGCAACTGTGGCTCCAATGTGACCCCTAGCCTGGGAACGTCCACATGCCACGGGTATGGTCCTAAAAATACAAAAACGAAACAAAACAAAACAAAACAAAAAAGCAAACAAAAAAAACTTCTCTGCCTCAGCATCTTCTGTCTTATAGCTTTCAACCCAAAAAAGTATGGAAAAGGTGAGAAAAAAACAACACACTGCCAAGAGACAAAGCCCAACCGGAACTGGAAATGGGCTGATTAAGAGGTGAAGGCCTCTGCTGGAAAAGATGGGCAGCATACGAAATCAGCTGGGTACTTCATTCAAAAGGCGGAAACTATAAAAAAGAAAGGAGACAATTCCAGGCTGGGGGGAATACATCTTGGAGACCGTTTGTGATAATAAAAGTAAAGGGTGACGAAGAGCGAGGGGTCAGGTGACTGTGCTAACTGTTTACCGAGACAGAAGGCACAGGAAAGCTGGTTTGGGGAGGAACGTCCAGCATTTGAGATTAGAACAATTGAGTGTAAGGGATTGGTGGAACAGCCCAGAGAGTATCTTCGATATCAATGGTAGCAATTTCAAGTTCAGGAGAGACAGGTGCGCTAGGATCAGCAGGCTGCAGAGGGTTATTTGATCATTGCTGATATTTCCTCAAAGAGATTGTGTGCCCTGAGAATGGGAGAGAACCAAAACTGAAAACACCAGGAAAACCTTTGAAGGGTGGGCAGAGGAAGAAGAGCCCACCACGGAGACCACAAAGGAGCAGGAAGAACAGCTACAAAGGACGTCCACAGTGCAAAACGCTGCCGAGACATCAGTGAGATGAGAGTCGTCTGTATTTGGCAACAATGGTGTCACTGAGAAGCTAGAGACGGAGGTAAAATGAGAGACAGAAAGTGGGTTGGGTGAACAAAAGTAGGTAGAGACAGCAAGAGAGAGAGTACCTCTTTCAAGAAGCTAAAGGTAGGAGATCCTGTCGTGGCTCAGCAGTTAACGAACCCGACTGGTATCCATGAGGATGCAGGTTCGATCCCTGGCCTCACTCAATGGGTTAAGGATCTGGCGTTGCTGCGAGCTGTGGTGTAGGTCACAGATGTGGCTCAGATCCCACATTGCTGTGGCTGTGGTGTAGGCCAGCAGCTATAGCTCCAAATGGATCCCTAGCTTGGGAACCTCCATATGCCTCAGGGGTGGCCCTAAAAAGATGACCCCCCCAAAAAAAAACTGAAGGTAAAGAAGCTAAAAGTAAGAAGAGCAATAAGGCAGCACCTGGGTGGAGACTGCTAATCAAGGGAGGATTTCTTTACAGTGGACTCAGCTTGAACATACTATAGTGCTATTGTGAAGAATTTAGATTGAAGGAAGGAGAGAGAGAAAGAAACTTCACTGATAAAATGGCTTCGCGCAGGGAATCAGTGTCCCACTGTCAACTGAGTCTGGCAGGCTCAGCATCTACCTGGTGTCGATGATGTGACAGGAGATGTGTCATATTGAACAAGACACAGCCCTTGTCATCAAGGACTCTACGGCCTAGAGAGGCGTAGAAACCACTCATCAAATAAAACAATTGCTACATAGCACGATAGGAGCTATAGGTCAATCACAAAGCACTGTAAGCGTGTGCAGCGAAAGTACCTAATTCAGTTTTCGGGGGTCAATTTCCTAACGCCAGAAAAATGCAAGGTGGCAAGAAGGAATCACCTGCTTCCTAAACAAATGATACTGTTTGGAAGTTCAAGAGGCTACGGAGAACCCTGATCATTCTAGAAAATGCATTTAGCTCTTGTTTTTATAAATGTTTATGGCACTTACCCCTTTTGCTTCTGGCCACTTATCCCGATTATAGTGAAAGAACAACCGTGTGTGATTATTTGTGTTGTGTTTCTCTCTCCTCCTGGACCTAAGGCCTCTCAAGGCAGGGACGACACTCTATGGTTTGCACAGGTACATAGAGCTGTCTTGTGATAAAGGATTGGAACCAAAAGCGTAATAATTACGCCTCCCCTTTCCTCTGTGGGGAAAGTCAGAGAAGGCATCCCTGGAATGTGCTGGGCTTAGAAGGAAAACATGTTAAAACCGACGCTCTCTGATTCTTGGCTGCAGGCTCTGACGGGGGTCTCTTTGCCAATGAAGCCTGGACACGCTGCTTACGACCCGCCCTCGAGATGCAAATGCATCAAGCTGGGCTCTATTTTTAGCCACAGCAAATTGCCTTCGTTGGTGCTTTTAGAGGCTCATCTCTGCCAATGAGGTCTCTTGTTCTTACATTTTGCAGCGTTGAGACAGCTTACTTTCATGAAGAACAAGGACAGTCTTTAAGACAAAAAGCATCTCTCCTTTAATCTCCACTCCAGCTCGAAGGTTCAAAGGGCCTCTTGGGGGCTGCTTGCTGCGATTTCTGAGAATAGGGATGGTTCTTTGTGCTTTTGGTCATGACACTGCAGAGTCAGACCTGGGTGGGGGAAACTCCGTCCAAAGAAGACAAATGAAAATTTGACTGTGAGTCTCGTCGGGGCTGTGGTATTACACGCAAATCCATACAATTGGTTATGAAGAAGCCGACATTGTAGAATTATAGGGTTTTGTTTTTTTTACTATATTTGTAAATACAATTCTGTCATATAAAAATGAGCTACAGGCTCTCGTAAACAAGCCACAGTTTATATAATGTCTCAAAGAGGACGCTGTGCTTCAACGTCAGGTAGTTTGGGTTAATAAATGATGTAGACAAGGTCAAAGCTGTCGGCTTAAGTGTGGTGTCAGCACAGAGGAGAAATTCTGTGCTGAATCTTTTTTTTTTTTTTTTTTTTGTCTTTTTTTAGGGCCCCACCTGCAGCACATGGAGGTTCCCAGGCCAGGGGTCTAATCGGAGCTACGCTGCCAGCCTAGGCCAGAGCCACAGCAACAGAGGATCCGAGCCACATCTGTGACCTACAGCACAGCTCACGGCAATGCTGGATCCTTAACCCACTGCAACCCACAACCTCAGGGTTCCTAGTCGGATTCGTTTCTGCTGCACCACGACGGGAACTCCCTGTGCTGAATCTTCTCCATGGTGGGGAACAGGTGACAACGGGGTAGGGTGGTGGTGGCGCTGTGCTGGGTATCAAGTAGGCTGAAGTGGGAAAAGAAGTGTAGCTTTTTAAGTATCTTTGAGGTATGATTTTATATTTTTAAGAGTATTGTTTTGCCATACAAACACTAAAAATTAAAACTTGGTATACATTCTTTTTTTTTTTTTCTTTTTACCAATGCACCTGTTATGGTTGGCATATGCAGGTTCCCACACCAGGGATTGAGTCAGAGCTGCAGCTGCAGCCTATGCCACCATCTCGGCAACATCAGATCCAAGCACATCCGCAGTGTACCCTGAAGCTTTTGGCAACACTGGATCCTTAACCCAATGAGCAAGACCAGGGATGGGACGCACATCCTCACAGAAACATCAGGTCCTTAACCTGCTGAGCAAGCCCTAGCAGGAACTCCAAAACTTGATATACATTTCTTAATTAGTAAGGATACAAAGAAAAAGTTTCTAAATCACTAAGCCTTTTGTGTTTAGTCTAGAAGGACAGAGGCCTCAAAAAACTCATAAAACTGGCTCTAAGAAAATATGTTTGGATCAATACCATCTTCCCTTCCCACCTTACTTTATCTCTTTTTCCATCTTTTAACTTGTTTTCTTTGCAGTCAAACACACCATACACAGTCTTGCTTCTGTGTCTGAGGCAGGTGGAATAAAGCCCCCCCCCCCACTCCCCAAAGGATGTCATGTTTTAATTCCCAGAACCTGTGGTCATGTTCAGATTTTGGAAGGCATCCTATGGTCTCTCATAGAGTCTTCTCTTCCCCAAGCCAAGCATCTTCTTCAATGGTACATAGAACATGGCAAAAATTATTCTTGCCTGGATCTGGATACTCCGCTTTGTTTATGGCTTGAGTCTGCCCATAAGGTCTAGTGTAAAAGATGCCTGGCTGACACTCCCTGATACAACTGGCAGTGACCTAGTCCCAGAAACCAGGAGGCATTTCCCCAATAGATAAAACCGGTGATGAGATGCGAGAAGACTCCAAGAAGGTCCCTGAATGAAGGAGGCTCCGATACAGAACGCGGGCCATGTTTAGAAGGCAGTGCAGGGACCAACGTGGCTACAGGGAAGGATGCAAGCAGGGGCGAGAAGATTGGGGAACTTAGGAGGGGATTCCACACCTGACAAAAAACTCTGATTTTATTGCACAGTGCAGTACTTCTCGTGCTCTGGAGTCAGACAGAGCTTCGAGTCTCAGCTCCTGCATTTAAGTTGCTACACGATGTCAGGCACATGACTTTTCTTTCTTTCATTTTTTTCTCTTCCTTGCTTCCTTCTTTCTTCCCTCCCCCAACTGCCCACTGACCCGTTTAGCTTCACTTTTTTTTAACTTTTCATTATAAAAAGTTTGTGTAAAAGATACACATGAAACTTTGCAAGAGAACCATGCAGTACTTCCCCTGTCCCATCATTCCCCTTCCATAGCCTTCGACATCCCACCTCCCTCGTTTCACGTACACGCTTCCCACCCCAACCCACCAACCTCCCCATCTACAGCATCAGGCCTGATGTGGTCACGTACCTGAGGAAACCCGATACGTGGCACCTGTTTCAGGACTCCCTTGAGGTGTGAGGAGCTAGGGAACAGGATGCATGTGAAGGCAGCACAGCCTATAGGCTCAAGATACTGGGGTCCCCACCTGGGTCTCTGTGCTTTAAAGGGGCTGCTCCCACCTTCCTCTGGCCGCCCCCCTCCTCACAGAAGGGGGTCCCAAGGAAATGTGCACACCCAGAGCTCACGGCTCCTTCCAAGGCCGTGGTACCGGATGCCCAGAATGGCCTGCCTAAATGGCCCAAGGTCACTTCCAGGACATGCTCTACCTAAATGGCCCAAGGTCACTTCCAGGACATGCTCTACCCCTGCCTGTGGACTGCTAGATCCTGGAGGCAGACAAGGTGGTGCGTTAAGAAGTGGACGTGGGCAGAGCTTGGACCTGTGGGCTGAGTCCAGGCACGCGCGTGGCGGCCCCTCAGGGTACTGAGTGCGAGCTGAAAGGCAAAAAGGGTCCACCCCGGACCTTGTTCCTGTAGACCACGAGCTTCCATCTAGAGAGGCGTCCTTGCCCCACACCCCACAAACATTAAGGGCAGCCCTCTGATAGCAAGGGACACCTCCAGGTTTTCTCAACACTCTTGAATTTAAGTATGTGTCACTGATGCCCTTTGTCAAGTCAGCTCCTAGGACTGCCAAAGAGCCAGGTAAGCCACGTCCAAGTCCCTGGGAGGATGGAATGAGGGTCCCCCATGACGATGACATCGGCCGATGTGTTTGTCTTCAGAAGAGTAGGGTTGCACTGAACCCAGACGCCATGGCAGACCAAAGGTCCTTGGTGAGCAAATCTTTTCAAGGGCTTTCTCTATCAGAGAGTGAAACCCCACAGGCTTTAAAACAAAAACCACGTGCAGGTGTCTCAGTACAAAACAGCATCCTTGTTTACGCACATAACTTCATTTTGGCAGCAGGGAAGTGCTAAGATGAGTCACGCTTATTACAGCCCACCATTTAGCCATTCAAGTCCCACGGGGAGAGGGTGCTATATGTCTTAACAGGCATACACCTAAAGAAAAACAGTAGAAAAGCCAAAGTAGGGCAGCCCACAACAGCAGTTAGGATTTTTTCATTCCTGAGTGGATAATAGGTAGTTTCATTTAAATAGGAACCCAATCTTCATTAACTTAATTTGTTACAGCAGTAACTCCAACTCGCAGCTATTGCCCAAGTAAGGCATTTTTAGACACCTCATTGCTGCTTCAAAATTAAAAGTGAATCAGTCCTGTGGAGTTAATTACCAGTAAATATAACCTGAAGTAGGTCTCCCACGTGGCACCAAGCCTGCAGAAGGTGGTTCTCAGTGTTATAGCCAGGAACACTGCAAGATATCAGGTAATTGAAAAGCTAAGTTGATATGCTTGGCAAATGTTTATAGGAAGAGCAAGGAAGAGCGTTTGTAGCATCCAGAGAGAGAAACAAGGGTAAAGAGCTAATTAAATGAAGACCCTTTTGATAGAGATTTAGAGAAGCATCCCCCCAAAAAAGGAACATTCAGCTCTCTGTTGTTACAGTCTATTCCCCCAGATCGATTATACTTACAGAAAGGAAATTATATCTATTTCTTTTAATGCTGGTATACAGGGTCTATTGAGTTATAAAAGGTAAAAACAGTTTTACAAGCTAAAAGTAATATTAAATAAATAAAGCCAGAGCAAAGACATTACTTTCATCACCAGTGCTTTTAGGTACACTGTTAAGGTTATAGTGTTCTCAAGGAGATATGCAAGAAGACCAGAGACAGAAGGAAAAAACTCGGAGGAATAGTTGTCTGAACTTTAATTGATTATTTGAATGGAGAAAAATGAGAACAGATGAAACCTTAATAAGAGAGAAACGGTGCATGCACAAAGGGAAGAGATTAATAAAATGACTGCTGATCTATCGTTAGTGATGAACACTGTTGTTTGGTTTTATTTTTCTACAAACATGTCAAAGTTTCCTGCAACTCCCGTAATTATTCAAATGCACAAGTGTTCCCACTAGCCTGGCTTGCAACAAAGCAAGCTGGTTTTTTTCCTGAATTCCACAGTTAACCGAGGCTGGTCAGCCCCAGATTTAATGCGCAGTCGGAATTGCTGATAGATGATTATTTTGTTTCTTTACTCCCACTTTAATTGTATAAAGTCATTTTCAACAATTTTGCATTCCAATTATTTCTAAATAAATTTAGTAAACTGAAGACAAAAATGGAAAGCCTCAGATCATACATTTTAGAACCGCTTCCCACTTGAACTGCTCATTTTATTATAACTTGAGTTTACTACACATTCTTTTAACAGATACGATATTAATGTTAAGTGTCATGGTAATACATTTGAACTACATAAAAAAAGTGTCACTTTCCAATGTGTGGCTTGTCTAAAGCCTAAAAGAGCACACAGATGGCTTTGCAGAGCCAAACCATATTATTGATCCATCTTGACTGCAGTTCCATTTGTAAGATAAAGTCCCACTTGGGAGTTTTCTCCTAAATTGGGTCAAGACAAGAAGAACGCTAGGCAGCCAGAGGTGTCTCTGTGTCTCTTTTCAAATAATTGATGGCCACTTCTTGATGGCTACTTCTTCTGGTGTCTGGAAGAAGCAAAATGTCCTTGTCAAATGGGTATTGCTTTAGTATACCACATGCCCGATAAGTTCTAGAATCTAGGAGCATGCAATAGAGGTTAATATCAGCTATGCAGGCATGGTATTATTAGTGTTTAATTATGTCATGTGCATTGAGATATTTTAAATGTTAAAACAGAAGGACTTAATTCTCCTTAGCAACCATTATGGTAGAGGATGTTCACAGCTGCAATCACATTCATAAGGCAAGTATATTGATGATAGAATGAGGGTAGCAACAAGTGTGCATGCTGTAGAAAACCTGAAACTGGTCCCTAAAATAGATAACCTCTTATTTATTTTTTTTTCCCAAATCCCACTGCTGGCTCAGACCATCAATCAGCAAATGGAAATTTGTCACGTTATTATTCAATACCATTGTCAGTCTTACAGGTGCAAAAAGGAGTATAAGATACTAAACTGGGGTGTTTTCTTTCTCCTGCACTGGCTAAGATTCTATCTCATCCAGGAATAATTTTACTTCATAAAAACCCTTTTAAGAATAAAGGGCTTGAGGTCTTGACGGCAACTCCTACTGATGCGCACATTTGCGGCTTCGTTCTTCAGGTTAATACACAAACGCTCAATTATAGCAGAAGCATCCTCAAAGATAGGTTACTTTCTAAAACGCTTCATAAATACTGTTTCTTTCATCAATATTATTTCCTTTGATTCCTGCTCACTCAAGGCGCTTCATATATATTATAAGACGATGGAAGTGGGAATGGAAACAACGTTATCAAAGCTGTTTTCCAAAAAGAGTGTTGAAATAAATTAGCCGGTTCTTTCAAAACGTCAGTATCCAAGTTCCTGACGTTTCCAGTGTTTTGACTTCAAGATTTCTCTGAAACACGGAAACAAAGGGTAAAAATCAGGTAGCCGTCGAAAATGACTTCGAGAACCCTGTGCTGGGAGAAACCCTGGTCCGGGGAGCCCACTGGGGCCGAAGGCGGAATCGTCGCACACATCTGTTCGGGAGCTTCGCCCGCGGGAGGCTTCGTTCAGGCAGGGGATGCTTTACAGGGGCAGGAGGACGTGATGACCAAGGACGTTGGAAGCCGGGGATCTCCGCTTCCCGGGCGTCTGGGTCGGGTCACCAGTGCTGGCCGGCGGCGCGGGTGCCCAGCTGCGCCTGGGACACCGCGGGCACAGCGGTGGCGGCGGCGGCAGCCGCTGCCGCGTCGCCGACGCCGGGCAGGACGGAGCGCACGGAGCGGCGGAACTCCTCGTTCCTCCACGTGTAGAGCAGCGGGTTGAGCGCGGACAGGGCGCAGCACAGGAGCCAGCTGGCCGCCTGCACGCCCCAGGGCACCGGCAGCGAGAAGCCGCTGGCCAGGCTCACCCACACCAGCGGCTGCGTGGCCAGCAGGAAGACGCAGCAGAGCAGCAGCACCGACAGGCCGCTGAGACGCCGCTGCGCCCGCCGCGGGTGCAGCGCGGGGGGCAGGGGCTGGGCCTGCGCCGGGTGCGCCGCCCCACCTGGGCCCGGCGCGTGCGGGGCGCCCGGGAAGGCGGCGGCGGCGGCCGCGCAGCCGGGCAGCTGGTGCAGCAGGTGGAAGTTGAGGACGCTGACCCGCTTGACGCTGACGCGCACGCGGCGCACGATGCCCAGGTAGCAGTGCAGCAGCAGCGCCGTCTGCGCCAGCAGCGCCGCGGCGGCCAGCAGCGCCGGGTAGTGGACGCGCGGGGGCGCGGCTCCGGGCCGCGGGGCCCAGGGCGGGAGCAGCAGCACGAGGCCCAGGGCGAGCGCCCAGGACAGCGCCAGCATGCCCGCCGTGTGGCGCCGCTGGTACAGCGCCTGGTAGGTGGCGGGCGCCCGGGTGATGAGCAGGTAGCGGTTCAGGGCCACCAGGCAGTGGGACATAAGGGACACGGTGAGCCCGAGGCCCAGCAGCCCGCCCCGCAGCAGGCGGTAGCTGCCCCCGGCGCCGTCCCAGTCCCCGGGGGGCTCCGCGGAGCCGGCAGGCAGGAGCCCGAGCACCGCCTCCTGTGGCATCCAGAGGGCGCAGACGCTGAGGTCCGCGGCGCAGCCGTTCACGATGAAGGCGTTGCTGGTAGTCTGCAGCTTGCGGAAGGACGACACGAGATAGATGACCATGCCGTTGGCCAGCGTGCCCCCGATGGCCAGGCCCGAGTACAGGAGGGACACGGGGATGCGCCGGCCCGCCCACGACTCCTCTTCCTCGCAGAGTAGCAGCAGCGACCCCCCGGTGGTGGAGGAAGTGGACGTGGAAGAGTTGGTCATTCTGGCCAACTCTTCGCACCTCGCTGGCTAGCGTCGGCTTCTCATTGCGCGGCCCATCCTGACACCCGCCTGCGGGGAGGGCAGAGACATCCCTTCAGCCCTCTGCCACCGACACAAAAGACTGGAGCAGAATAATGGGCGGGGGGAGGGGGAGAGAGGGAGCTAGAGGAGAACGGGGGTGGCTGGTGACAGGTGCCTGCTTCGGGAAAGTCTCCAGGGCCGGGGAAAGGCCTTTTTGCATTCAGCAGGCACAGGGAAGCCCTGGGACAGAGGGATGCAAAGAACGGTCTCCCCTTCTCCCCCTAAACATACACACACGTACACACAAACACAGAGGAATATTGCCAGATGGAGCCCCTTAGTTTCCAGGAAAAAGCAGAGACATCCCGCCTGGGGAAAATACCCGGGGAAAGAGGTTGGGGGGTATCTTATTCCGGGGCTGGTCCTTCGCTGGTGGTAGCAATGGGAAAAATGCCAGGAACATACCTCCTCAGCAGCAGCATCTGTGGTCCCGGAATCAACAGGAGAAACTCAGCTGGGATCAGTGCCAGGAGCAAGTGCCTCCTTCTCCAGCGCAGCATCCACACACATGGCCCTAAGCAGAAACCAGCAGCTGCAGGGAGACTTCTTCTCAGCTGGCAGCAGGGCTGGCGAAAGTAAAGCGGCGGGCTGCAAGCCCCGCCGGTGGGCAGGTAGGCAGGCACCAGCCACCAGGATGCTTGGCTGCAAAAGCAGAAGCTGAGCTCAAGAGGAGAGCAGCACCCTGTGCTCAGAAGCACGAGTGGTGGCTGATGTGGTGAACCCACTCGAAGCTCTCTGCTGCTCAGTTATACATCACCCAGGGAAAAGGCAGCCTTTCCACGCTTGCATGAATTATTCAATAGCTTCTAACTTGTGAAAGGAAGAAAAATATCTTGCTCAGAAAGTCCTGTAATTAACAAGTTTCTCTGTCTTTTCTCTGTCTCTCAACTGTCCTGTTTTTCACCTTGCTTCATTTTTCTTTCCTTCCTTTTTTTTTTCTTCCTCCCATCAGTGCTAGAATAAAATTTCATATACCCCTAATGTATTTCATCACCGTCTTGTGCGTTCTGGGGGTGAGATTTTTCGGAGAGATAAATATATTCCTAATATCCAGGACTCATCTCTTCCATCCCACGGTTTCAGGGAGAATTGCTTTACATTCTAATTGAAATTCACTTTTTCTCTGGTAAAGTGGGACATGGGTAATTATCCACAGAAAATCCCCAGGTCTCAAATCATAATTTGAACTTTTTTCTCATCACGAAACTCCTTTCCAGAGCGGCTTCTGTTTCAGCAGTGAAGTAGCTAGGGGGTAAAAATGGCATGATCCGAAGGTTACGTGCAAGTTTGTGTCCAGGGGAAAGCAAGGGGCCTGGATGATCTCCAGGGTAAACCAGAAAGTGTCCTCCTCAGTGCTGAGCTTGGTACCCCATGGTCTGTCTGAGATGGAGATTTGCAATTTGATGTTGGAAGCTTCCGAATGGGAAACTTTTCATAAAAAGTAGTCACCCTCTTGCAAATCATTTTTCAATGGCAAAAAATCCCTTATTTGAAAACCTAATGCCATACAGAATATGGTGACATGGCATCCTGGAGAAAATGCTAGGTGGGGTTTCAGGACCCCTGAGTCCTAAGCTGGCCATCCACCAATGGCCCTGTGATGGATCGTTCTCATCTTGTCAAATACGTTTCACTCAGTGACGTCCAAGGCCCTTTCTGTTTGAACGTTCTATGAATCCCCAAGCATAAACTTGACATTGCTCCAACCTAGTCTGACACTTGAAATACTCCTACTCTGTCTAACGTGTAATGTGGTCCGTCTCAGGTTAGGTGGGAATTTTTGCCAATCTGTCCCCAAGTGTGCCTCGTCAGGGCAAAGCACACATTCACCTCCTCTGCTTCCCTCTGTCTCTTTCAAAACCAGTGCTCATTAATGACTGTTAACGCTAAGCAGGACTTGATGGATTTGGTCCATTTAGGTGATGTCCAAATGGAATTAATTGAGTAGCAGGGTTTTCTTTTGCCAGGGTCTCTGCCTGTTATCTGTCTTTCTTGAGGCTTTGAGGACATCAAGTATAGAAAGCTTGCAAGAGATCCCGCTAAACATTTGTAGTTAGGACTTGTTGCAATAAAGATCTCTTCTCACATCTGTGGGGTGTTCAAATTCCAGGTCCTTAGTCCAGGCTCCTGCTTTACATGAGAACCAGACAAAGTCCCTGCCGGGGGAACTCCAGTGCCTTGCAGTCACATGCACAGTCGCACGTGCTTCTGCCAAGACCCTGCCTTCTTTAGCCCTGGCCTGGCAGGGGCCAAAGTTTTGTTTGTTTTGTTTTAAGCTACTGAACTTACATAATATAGGGTGGGGATTTTTTCTGTCTTCTTCTCAGCATCAGAGCACTACTTGATTAGAATTAACATACTATTGAATTAACAAATGGATGCATGTATAAATGATTGCATGTGTTTTTTCCATAGTGAAACCGTGAATAATTTTCATTAGCATCTCTTTCCGCCTCTCCTCGTAGGAACTCACTCAGTGAACTGCCCCCTCTGATGCATCTCCAGTCTCTCTACTCTCTGCTGCTTGCTTTCCACTGGCCACAAAAATGCCGATTTCCCTGCAATCCAGTACCTCTTTCCTGCACTTGCCCTCCTTCTCAAAGTGCCTACACAGCTTTTCCCTTTCCTGGCAAAAGTGCTCTCTTTCTGCTTCTACTTCCCTTCCTCCCACTGAATGCCCACCCCACGCTGCTTTTGGCTTTTGCCCCTGAGATACTTTCCAACTGGCCAAAGGTTGGCCCATGGATAAAACTGCCTACTGGACAACTCCACCTAGGTGTTCTGTGGGCATCTAAACCCCAAATGTCCAAAACTGATCCCTCGTCTTCTTTCCAAATCAGTCCCTCCTTCTCCTATGGTGTGAATCTCAGTGACCCGGCATCGCCAGGACCCTGGTGCCCCAGTCGGAATCCCAGCCATCACCCCTAATTCCTTCTTCTCTCTCTTACTCCCAAGTGTCGTCATTCTACTGTGTTAATTTTTTTTATCTTTTCGCTGATCTCTGGTCATTCTGGCATACCTGGCATCTGACAACCGTCATCTCGTCTTTGAATTACCACCAACAAGCTCCTGACTCTACTTGCAATCTTACCTCTCCCCAGCCGCTGTGATCTTTCTAAAACCAAACGACATCACTTGGCATATTATATAGTTTTATTTTTGTCTATTTTCCCACCCTCCGCTCCAATATACATTCCTTGGAAATAGGAGCTTTACTTTTCTCACGACTGTTATTGGCAGAACAATGCCAGGCACATTGTAGACCCTTAATCAATATTTGTAGGGAAAATAGTGAGTATCTGTCACTATCCTGCTGAAAACTTTTCTCTAGGTCCCTGTGGCCCTCAGAAGAATCATTGTGTCATCATTACTCATGAAACACACACACCATGTGTACCAAGCACTGTTGTGAGTATTTTTCATCTCTTTTTTATTTAGTCCTCATACCAGGCTTGCAAGGTAGCCAGGCCTGATTGGGCCTAAATTTGCAGGCCAGGGCAAGAGTCTGAATAGAAGTCCATATGCCCTATTTCTAAATATTTTAAAATCATAGATCAAGCTATTAAGCTCTTAAATAAAATATGTTCTATTCTCCTATCTTGATATACACTGAAAAGCCAGATTCAAATTTAGAATTCTCAGATTTATAGAGTGTCCCATGCCACTGGAATATGACGACTTACCAAGCTTGCCTCTGGCCCACAGTTCACCCCCTTTTCTCTCACCCTCTATCCTGCCATCACATGCCAGAGGGGCCTCATTTTAACACAGGACATGCCAGCCTTCCCATCCAAGTGTCATTCATCTCCTTGTCACACAGCTACTCCTTGGCAACATCTCAGACCTAGGGTCCTGCCTGGAAGACACAGTCAGTCATCAAAGGGCAAAAACAGCTCACGGGAGTGTGCTCATGGCCACCAGACATAGGATTCTGTGATCTTGGCAATGAACACGATCTAGAAAGGGGATGTGAGGCCTGGGGGACCCTGACCCCTTAAATCCATTTAATAGATGAGAAAACAGGGTCACCAAGAGATAAGGATATGAACTGAAAATTTCACCTATCACTTCCGCACACATCCCAGTGGCCCAAACTTTAGTCCCATGCTGTTCCGTGCTGCAAGACAGGCTGGGTCACTCTAGCCGAGTGCCCACATGCCCTGCTAAGACTCGGGAGGGACGGGAGAAAGGAGAGCATGGACACTGGCTGCTGGAGGGGGGCGGTTATCAGATTTATGCCAGTTTAACCTACAAGTTTAAAACAAAGCGTTATGATCAGGGGCGTAGGAGCACTGGCTCAGTGCCTAGAGCATTCTGGCTCTTCAATACCCTTAGAAGATTTTTTACCTGAAAAAAGAAAGAAAGAAAGAAAGAAAGAAAGAAAGAAAGAAAGAAAGAAAGAAAGAAAAGAAAAAAGAATTACTGGCTCTGAAATACAAAAAGAAAGCTTTGGGAGTTCCCGTTGTGGCTCAGCAGGTTAAGGACCCAGCATGGTGTCCGTGAGGTTACAGGTTCCATTCCTGGCCTTCCTCGGTGGGCTAAGGATCTGGTGCTGCCACGAGCTTTGTTATAGGTCGCAGGTGTGGCTCCAAGCGTGGCTGTGGCTCTGGCGCAGGTCAGCAGCTATGGTTCTGATTCAGACCCCTAGCCTGGGAACTTCCGTATGCCAAAGGTGCAGCCCTAAAAAGAAAAGAAAACTTTTTTTAATTTTATTTTTTTAATTGTTATTTTCCCACTACAATTTCTTTTCCTACCGTACAACATGCTCCCTCCCCTTCCCCCTTGGCAACCACAAGGCTTATTCTCAAAGTCCGTGATTTAAGAAAAGAAAACTTTGAGATAGAAACTAACATCCTATTAAATAGCTAATAGCAACTCAATTAAATGGAGGTTTTGGGGTTCTTTTATTGTTTATTGCCTATCTTTGGCATCCTCAACTCACTGTTAATTACAAGTGAGTTTCAGGTGGGTTCAGGATACATTTTCACGTTTGATATGATGTGTGAGGGAGCCTCCAGAAGTCTGAGGTCTGCAGGAGTCTTAAAACAGCCTTGTCTAAGGCCTCACCTCACCTCTTTTGTCCTCACCTCTCCGCCCCATCTCTCAGTCCTCCAGCCGTGCTGACGGCTTGCCCTCCTCCCCCCGCCATCCAGGCATCTCCATTTGTCAGTGCCTGTTATTCCCACAGCTGTCTCCCCACAGGCTGCCCCACTTCCGCCCAGCTAAGTCCTGCTCAGCTTCCAGCTCAGACATCACCTCATGCACGGGGTGGTCTTTCTTGCTCTCCATGACCAACTGTCCAGCCTGCGGGGGGGCCCCCCAAGCACTGGAGTGTGTCACTGCCGCAGCCAGGCTTCCCGGCAATGGGTAGTCCTTCTCCAAAGGGGACGCTAGTCGAGGGCCAGGCTCTGTTTTTAATCAGAATACCTGACACACTGTAAATACTTAAACATTTGTTCACTGAATTGGTCCCTCGGGAACCTTTGATATGTGGAGTGGAGATTTCAAGCATGATTTTCTTCTCAAGGGATACGACCAGCATCAGCCACGCTGCCAAGCATTGTGGTTTTTCTCAATACTTTGAAAGCTTTGTGTCACCCCTCTTCGTGCTGTATGCCACCAGAGTATTTTTAAATAGAGCTTTTGTTCATGGTAGCATCCTCCTCATATAACCTCACACCCATTCCTGACAGGATCCAGTGTGGACATTCCTAGTACTCAATTTCATAATCCACCAGAAAAGATCTAGCAACTGTCACACATACTTGGGGAAACCAAAGGATAGTGGCAGCAGTGACAAATGGCCCGTTTCCTGTGCCTTCCGGTCTGCTGTTAGCCAAGCCACAGAGCAGCCTCCCTAAAGCACAATTCTAAGAGCGTCTAAAATCCCATTTTCAACTCCCAGCTGTATTTCCTCAGATCCTGGTCTCCCAGAAGTCACACAACTGGGAATCGTGTTGGCATGGGCCAGTCTGGACTGTGGAAGAGGTTTTTCAAAGGAGTGACAGCTTTTGTCATTTACAGCCAAATTTCGGACTAAGTCAGCTGCATGAGAATGTTTACCAAAAAAAAGTGCCATGGTCGAGTTTTTAGAAATCCAGAACTTAAGAGAATCACGAAGCTGGAAATGACCCACGGTTTCTTCCGTCCAGAAGCCCGTCACCTGGGGTACCTGAGAGCTGTAATGATGGTCCCCAACCTTTCTCCTGCCCTCAGAGGGGGTCCCTGCTTCTCCTCCTCCAGTGACTGCAGTATAACGCGACCACGGAGCGGGGCGCTCAACTGAGAGCAAGTCCCCCCACCCCCACCCGCTGCCACCACCCCCGCCCCCGACCTGGGTACCTTGGGCAATATCTAGAGACATTTTTGGTTGCCGCAGCCTGGGTGGCTGTTATTGGCATCTAATGGGTACAGGCCAGTGATGCTGCTAACCACCTCCCAAGGGACAGACAGACCCCTCACCCCAATAAAGATTTATCCAGCTGGAGAGGTTAAGAGCTCAGGGTCAAATCCAGAGCCTGTTTGCTCTTGGCATGTGACCTCAGGCAATTCTTTCACCTGGACAGACCTCAGTTTTCTCATTTGTAACTTGAAGATCCCGTCACCTACCTCTGAGGAGTCTTATCACGATTACATTTATGGAAACAGCTTCTCCACATGACCAGCGTGTGTGTGTCACACCTATTGGTGACCAAAGTGATTCCTCAAGGGGAATAGAGCAGAGGATGCCCCTGAAGGAAACAAATCTGAGAGGGAGGTGGTGCGACACATAGTTTAGATAAGCCAGTTCTCCAGCTCTGAGGCACAGCCGCAGGATGTCCCTATAAGCATGTTAAGGAATCTGTGACCCCTCCACCCCAATTTGTGTGCAATAGCGTATGTGTATATTTGTGTATTTTTCTGAAATTCTTCCAATAAAGATGGAAGAATTTCATTAGTTGCTCAAAGGAGAATAGAATCTCAAAAAAAAAGTTAAGAACCATTGATGGCACCCCACCCTCTCTCTTTACAAAAAAAGAAAATTGAAACCCAAAGGCAATGAATGACCTACCTGAAGTCACACACAGAGTGATGGGTCTATGCCTCGAGCCAGGTTGTCCCAAGACAGGAATACAGGTGGCCCCACTGAGGGCAGCCAAAGAGACGTCATGTTTACCGCACAGCGAAATAGGTGCATAGCAAAATACTTCATAACAAAATGCTTCACAACGAAATAACCTAATAGGAGATCTCTGATGGCTCAGCGGGTTGAGGATCCCGTGTTGTCACCTCTGTGGCTGGGGTTCGATCCCTGGCCTGGGAGCTTCCACATGCCATGGGCGTGTCCATAAAAAACACAATTCTTCACTCTAGTCCTGTCAACCTATAAATCTCTAGCTTTGTCTTTTCAGTTAACTGAACAGTGATCTTCAAACCTCCTGTGCCAACCCCACCCAGGTCTGGGTCAGAGCTACTGTCCAGGCCCGGAAATCTGCATTTTAACAAGCTCCCCAGGAGCTTTTTTCCTATACTAGCTTTTGAGAATTGTTGCAGTGGAGGACGCGTGGACTGATCTTGTTCGTTTTTGCGTGTTGATCTGCAAAGTTCTTTTCTCAACTGCATTTTTCAGCTTTTCTAGGAAAACCAATTTGAACTAAAATTGCTTTGGCTTGGTCTCAATCCAGAAGTGACTTTTTCCCAGTAAGGGGTTTAATAATAGTTTATTTTTCAAAATCTGCTTTAAAACTATTTCTGTCTGATAGAGATAGGCACTGGATGGAGAGAGTTTCACGTTGGCAAGTGTCTAGGAATTATTTTAGGTAATTTAAGAGATGAGATTAAATTACCTTAAGAGTAGTAGATGTGTGTTCAGATATCACCGATAAGAAGAAGATCACACGTTTTGGGGGGCAAGATCACAATTTTCATTGTCCTTAATTCGAGGCAAGCGGGATTGACTGGATCACGAGTGAAATAATGAGAAAAATCTAAGAAAATTTGTAAATTTAAAGTCTAAATTCGATTGATTAGGGAAAAAATGAAACAACCAGAAGATAGCAGAAGTTTCTACCTCATCCAGGCCATCAGAGATGGTTAGAAAAACTGGAATTTTCATTCTCCTCATCTCAGAAATAAGGTGCTTGATCCCTGTCCATTTCCAGAAGCCTTTGTCTCAGCATAGTCCTTTATTTTTTTAATCCTTGGAAGAGTGTCTCTGGATTCGGGGCCAGCCCTGTGTGCCTGGTGAAGGCAACGCTGAGAAAGAGGCACTGGAAGTCTCCCTGTCGTGGAATTTAAGAGTTGAGGCTGCTGCCACCGCCCCCTTTCTGACTGTACCATAGTCATCTCCACTTAGGTGCCCCCCCCAACTCCAGAGAGAAAATTTATCCCTCCCCTCCCCCCACCCCCCAGGGCTTGTGCTTCTTGGATATGGAGGCGGTGGAGAGTCTCTGGGTGCTAAGCACCCATGTCTTCCCATCCAGCTCCACACCCTACAAGCGTCTGCACAGCCCCAACCCTGCACAGAGGCTGCTCTGAAGGTCCAGTGTTTCTTCGGGGCAGGTGCAGGGGCACCAATTTTCTGTACTGTTCCTTTGGCCGTTACTTCTGCACCACGCTCTTCTCCAGGCCTGTCCTCTAATATTGTGTCCTGCTGTTGGAGTGTAGTGGGTGCTGGTTTTGACGGCCCAGCAATGCCCCCTGCCCCACTCCACACACTTTTCTGAGATTAGAACATTGGTTATTTAGAAAACCACTCTTCTTTGCTTGATTTCAAAAGGAGGTGACCTTGGCAGTTCCTGTGTGGCTCAGTGGTCATGAACCTGACTAATATCCATGAGTGTGCGGGTTCGATTCCTGGCCTCGCTCAATGGGTTAAGGATCTGGCATTGCCATGAGCTGTGGTGTAGGTTGCAGAGGTGGCTCGGATCCCCTAGCCTGGAAACTTCCATATGTCTTGGGTGTGGCCATAAAAAAGACCATAAAAGGAGTGGGGGGAGGGGGGGACCTGTTCTTTTGTGAGCCCAATCCCAACCCTCTAGATACAGTTTTAAGTCCAGGAGTGAACGTGAGTAGACTTGTGTCTGAGGCTGCCAGTGTCTCTCCTGGTGACGGAAGCTTCAGTCTCAACAAGCAGCAGCTGCCATTAGCCCTGCCGTCCACGGTTCAGAGAAAGAGCTAGAGCGTGCCTGCTGGCTTCCAGAACCCTGTTCCTGCTGAACTTGAAGTTCAGCCACTTCCTATTCCTTGGATTCTACAAGCTCCTTCTTCCCTTAGCTGGTTAAAGTCAGGCATCTCTCATAGTCAAAACAAAAACAAAAACAAAAACAAAACTCAACCTGCGCACGATTAGCTAATTTCCCCAGCTGGGTTGTGAACTCAGAGACCTAGAGGACGACGTGGAGAAAATACCTTCTCCTCCTTATCCCTTCTTATTATTCCTTTATTCCCTTGGGTTTCTAGCACAGTCTCTTGAGCAAGATATTTGTCATCTGATAGAACCTGTAATTTCTCAATAGAAATCTTGATTTTGAAAGCCACCCTGGACAATGAAAAATCTTATTTTCAAAAGACAATGTTAAATGGCTGGAAACGTTGGCTTTCTCCCTCAATTTCTTAACCCTATACTGTGCACCCGGGATTAATGACGAAGTGTTTTGATTAAAAGCCTAAAAAGGTAATGGCAGGCCTTACGCCCCACTTTCTGGTATAATCACTGCAAGGGAGGACATTGGCGTCACAATTTTTAAAACACAAATTTTAAAACAATCATCTGGGGACAGATGATTTTCATGCAGCCAAAAGTTGGAATCAGAGTCCCATATGAATCTCACGGTACAATTGTTTCAATGTGAAATTGACATACAACCTTTAAACTGGTCGGTTGAGGAAATTGTCAGGAAAGTCTCCTTGTGACAAAGTTACCCCTGTTTCTCAGTCCTCTGTGACCGCCTGCATCACACAACCCTCCCCCAGCCCCTCTAGTCAACTTTGTCCCTTTGGAGAAAAGCAGTTGAGATGGAGCAGGCAGTTCATTCATCTTGCAAACCGCCTCTTCTCCTTTAGTTTAGAAGTTTGGACCCTGCTAGGGCAGAGAGCCTGGGGGCGCCACCGCCCATCTGCTGGTCTCAGGATGGTTGTTCCAGCTAATTACTTGCTGGGTGAACACACTCAGGTTTTCAGTTGGGGAAAAAATACCAGCCTTTACTCCTACACCTCCTGCTGTCTTCAAAACCACCCCAGCAAATGCTGGCTCCTCTGGGCAGTCTCCTCTGCCCACATGCTCTCCTCCAGTTCTGTCCACTCTCTCTCCTCGGGACCGCCAGCCTCCGGGGAAAAATGTGTCATCAGATCGGGGTCTGTGCTCCTCACAAAACTGTGAGCTTGAACACAGGGGCTTTTACTTTATATCCATAGCATCTCAGCATCCTCTCCTAAATGTTGCTGAATGCATGAATGAATGAAATGTTTATCCAGAGTCAACTTTCCAATCTGTGGGTCAATCGGAGTTCTCTTCTTTGATGCCTTTCCCAGTGTCTCCATTCTTTCGAGACCAGCGAAGCAGCCCGTTAAACTTGCCCAAATCCTTTCTGGGAAAGCCTCTTCAAAGTTCTGCTCCCTGCAGGAAGCGGTCCTGAACCAGCGGTCCCTCAGACTGCTAGACCTAAAAACACAGAATGTGCAATCTGTGTAGCACTTAATTTCTGAAGCCCTCAGAGAAAATATGAAAAAAAAAGAAAAGTGAAGTGAAACAAAAGGGCCCCACGTCTACACCTTACAATAGGAGTCAGGTGCCTGGGATGGAAAACCAAGGGCATGCAGCCGTAATGAAGGATGTCACAGCCCAGGGAGGGGAAAACACTGGCACGTCACCAAATCCAAAGGAGGACAAGGCTTTCTGAACAAGGTGGAACGTATGCTGACCACTGAAAGGGTTGACTTCAGGTGGCACATAAAAATATGTAAGAAGAAATCTTAAGGCCTGACTCCCAAGAGGCGACAGGGTCTATTTTTATCCAGTACACTTTTGGAACACCGAGCCTACTTGTGCAGGAACAAGAAAACACATAACATTTTGGGTGTTCAGATAGAGTCATTATTTAAGTACAGAACATGCTTTAGAAAAAAAATCCTGGAAGTCCAATCAGCACAATTACATCAGGTCAGCAGATTGGAAGGAAAGGAGGATTGGAATCTTTTACTCGATACAGCTCTGATTTTCCTTCTAAGAATATTACTTTTTAGAATAAAAATAACATGCTTAATTAAAATCACAACATATGCTTTTAATGAAATATTTTGTTAAATAGGATTCTCCTTATGATATGTCGGGTACATTAATGCCCATATTGGAGCCCATGGAACCCAAGAGAACATTACAACTTGGAAAAGAATTGCCCAGGGTTTATTTTTAGGACAATGTTAAAATTTATGGGGTTCCCACTGTGGATCAGTGAGTTAAGAACACAAGTAGTGTCCACGAGGATGCAGGTTTGGTCCCTGGCCTCGCTCAGTGGGTTAAGGATCCAGCGTTACCATGAGCTGTGGTGTAGGCCAGCAGCTGTGGTTCTGATTCGACCCCTAGTCTGGGAACCTCCATGTGCCACACGTGAGGCCCTCAAAAAACAAACAAAGAAACAAACAAAAAACCGGAAACCAGAACTCCGGCCCCATCTGGAGCAGTGGAGACTCAGAATGATAGCGTGCCTGTCTCCTGGATCACAGCACCTCTCCTCCTCGAAGAAGTCTGAAAACGGGGACTTTGGGTCAACGTCATAAGGTAAAACTAACCAAGCATTAATTTAAGTGGGTTTTAGTTACTACAATCCATCGCCTGAGATACAGAGTGTGCCAATAGAAGGGTTTGCGTAACAGGCCTGAAAACAGTGGCCTTAGAAAAACCTGCTTCCAAGGTCAGCCTTGGCTCGCACCTGGGAACTTGACTGGTAAACACATCCCTGTGCTGTTATCAGACTTTTCCTATTGATGAGGGTGGGTCCCTGTCCCTAGCCTGTGCAAACAATAAGGTTCCTGCAAAATATCTGCTTTCCTTCTGGAATTTGGGTTCCTGCTGGGTAGAGGGTGCTTACCTAACCAGCCCCCAATGAAATAAGCCCTGGGTGCTTAGTCCTGATGAGCCCCACAAGCACACAGCACTTCCCAGGTGTGGTCACGCTGGGTTGCTGGAGAATGAAGCACGACTTCTTCGATTTTCTGGAAGAGGAAGCTTGAGCCTGGTTTCCTCCAGACTTCACTCCATGCAGCTGTTCCCTTGGCTGATTTTGCTTTGCATCCAGCTGCATTAAGTCTTAACTGTGAGTGCAACCATGTGCTGAGTCTCGCACGTCCTTCTAGCAAATCATCAAACCTGGGGCGTCTTTCCACCTGCAGCCTGGCTGATAACTAACTAGTTCCTGACTTTTCTCGCTCCTCCAGACCAGATGGTGAACCTTTCTCTTTGGTTTCCCTTAAAAATTAACAACCACCTGTCCCTTAAACATTCATTTAATCCTTAAATTAATTATGGATAATTTCGCCCCAACAGATTTGACTTTAAAAGGGATCAAGGGATTCTAAAGTCTCAGTTTGTCAGTACTTCCACTTTTTGTCAGGGCAGCACAGCGATCTTGGGGCCAGCATCCTTCATCCAACCTCTGGCGTGGTATCTGAGAAAGCAAACGGCAAGACGGTGCCCTGCGGCCAGAGGACAGGAGAGCCTCCCAGCCCAGTGATGCTGCCACCCACGTCTCCGCCCTGTTTTATGGTTTCTGCAGTGTTGCCCTTTGACATGGCCCCTGGGCATTTATTCTTTGGTCATTGAAGGCCTGCAACCTAAATGGTAATATAAGCTACTGGCTAGGCCTCGAGCAGCAGGAAAAGTCTGAACCGGGCTGCTATTCTTGTGAAAGAAACGGGTATGAAAAATGGCCACGGGAGAAAGAGGAAGTGAATTTTGGGTATTTCCTCAAATCGGGAAAATCAAGACTTACCCAACCCTGCTAGTCACAGTCAGCAGATGCTAGGTTACTTTACAACCCACGTTACATGAGAAGCGAATTGGTTATATCTTTCTTGAATGCAAAAAAATTGCCTGGAACTTGCCTCTTAGAGTTTGAGAGCCCTCTTAGACTGTGCAGGATAGTGCTAAGAGTCTCTTTGGCTTCAAGAAATCTATTTTTTAAATGACCCCATTTTTTTCCAGAGTTTTACTTTACTTTTTATTCCCTCCTCCACTCCCCTTTTTTGGCTGCCCCCCAGCATGTGGAATTCCCAGGCCAGGGATCAGATCTGAGTCACAGTTGCAGCCTACACTGCAAGGCCAGATCCTTACCCCACTGTGCCGGGCTAACGATTGAACTTACGTCCCAGCGCTCCTGAGATGCCGCTGATCCCGTTACTCTACAGAGGGAACTCCTATTTTTTATTTTTTAACAAAGTCAAAATGAACTGGCTGACTTACTCTCAAGTCTCTGGGACCGCTGTATCTTCCAAGTTATCTTTCTCAATACAAAAGGGCACATATTATATTTTATAGCTTGGTCTCCATTAGCTCTCAGTACAGGTCAGATTATGTATAAGATAGATGATAGCTAGGTAGATAAATAGATACACAGATAGGCAGGCAAATACTTACATGGACTATTATGCTATTCTGATCTCTGGTTTCAATTTGTCTTTTAAACTTTCTATTCCACATACCTGACATAATCATTTGGGGGGGAACTGGATGTCAAGACTGACAATCTCATTTGGAGACAATCTCTTCTTCTTTTAAAAAAATATTTTTAACCACTTTATTGAGGCATGGTTGACATATAAAAATCTTTATATATTTAATATATACAACTTGATGAGTTTGGAGGTAAGTAGACATCCGTGAAGACATCATTGCAAACTATGCCACAAACATGCCCATCACCTCCAGAAGTTCCTTTTCAAGCTCCTATATTATTATTATTATTTTGTGATAAGAACTCTTAACGTAAGGTCTACCCTCTTAGCAAACTAGTCAAAGGGCATGACGTTTCAGTTATACAAGACGAATACATTCTAGAGCTCTACTGCCCAGAACACAGCTTATAGTGGATAATCATGTATTATGATTTTCTAAGCCTTGAGTGAAAGAAGCCCTAATAAGGAATCCTGGGACTGGCTGAAGGTGGGCTTTCAAGGTAAACATGCCCAGCCCCGGGAAGACCCACGTCCTATGACATTTGAGAGGCTGCTCATCTCAGCTCTAAGTCCCATCATGAGTTGTCTCAAACTTTGGTGTCCAAGACCCCTTCCTTCCCACGCCTCCATGACACACCTGCTCCAGTCTTGGAAGCCACCTTAGGTCCTTTTGGGAGACAGCCGTAATACAAATAAATAAAAAAAACCGCATGTGATAGATCATTGCCCCTGATTCTGAAGTTTAATGTAAGCGTGGAGTCATTTCCACAGCGGACATGATTTGTTCTTCACGTGCAGTCCAGCTTCTCAAAAGAGCTTTGATCCACTTGATTCAAACCAAAAGAGAAACAGCAAGGGGCCAGGTGAGTCATGTCCATTCGGTGGTATGCAGGTGCAAGCAAGGCACGGTGAGTGAAAAGGTGAAAAAGTAATTAATTTAATTAATTGTCCATTTAAAACCAGTTCTAAGTAACTGGATTTTGCATTAAAAGCAGCCTTTCAATATAAGTTTCTACTTACACTCACCAAAAAAAGTTTTCAATTCTCTAAAAAGCTATTTTTCTCCTTCTTGAGATGATTATCATAATTCAATCCATAGAGCAGGAACGGGGTGGGAATATATTAACATTTCAATCCAGCTCAAAATAACTTAATGCAATTATTTTCTTTCCTTTCCCTGCCAGGGGTGCCACCTCCATGCAACCTATGTGTAAATAAAAAAAAGTTTTCTCTTCTGCCATAAACTGTATCACACTGTAATTGGAAGTCTAATTAATCTTCTGAGGAGATGGGCAGTGAGCAAATTCTTGCTTTGCCAAATGCTCCAAGGGGACCGCCGGGCTTTCAGAGGCGTTGACTCTGCCTTGCCAGGGCACCCTGAGAAACAGCACTGTCTTCTTACAGGACATGAAACACCACAGAGGGCTGTTCCGCTTACACACTGACAATTGGTTTAAGTAGAAACTTTTAACACAGTGATGGTTTAACACATGTCACCAAGGAAAGCTTACAAGTGAGAACAGTTTCAAGAAAACATGTTTGTGGAGCTTGTTGTTGGTAAACTCCTATTCCTGCTGTGACCTGAATCATAGATGGATACATACAGAGGGTAACCCCGCCAAGTAGGTTTTGAGCTTTAGAAATCGTCTGACATCTAAGGGTACAAAAAAAATGACCCATAGGTGAGAAATTTGTTGGCACTAGTTAACCGATTTTTTTATTTTTTTCCCGTAAGAAAACTTCTGCAGAAAAAGATTCTCTGCCCTTCTAGACAGGTTCATGAATTCGTAAGAAATCTCCTTCACTAAGATCTGGTCCCATGACAAGCTCGATACCCCAACCGTCTCATGCAGTGTTGTAAGAACAGCTAATTGGCAGGTTCCCAACTCAAGAAGCGAAACTATCTTTCCACCCACAACCTTTCCTACGTGTTCTGAAAAATTTTTAAAGACAAAAGAGAAGGGAAGAAACTCAGAAACATCACAACCCAAAGAGACCCAGTTTAATATATAAAATACCTCCAACAAATCATGCAGCTGTTCCTCCCAAGCCAGCTCTTCAGGGTATAGATCCAACAGCAGCAAGGTTTGTGCCATCGGCTTTATTTCTATAATTTCTCCTTTAAGAAAGACGGCTAGTCTTTCTCTAAAGGAATGTATGACCAGTATATTGTACAACAGTCATAAATGATCAAGTAGGACCCTAAACACTGATCATGAATACTGTTTTATTAGCAAAAAGGAAAATTATAGATAGCGAAAGACAGTAAGAGCCTGACATTAGTTGACTCTTGTGAAATTCAAACTATAAGAGTTCTTTGTGCTTGCTGCCACATATTTCAGGAAATGGCCACAACCTGGAAAGTCAATAAAAGATAAACTAAAAATCTGGAATGGAAAACTGGAGAAACTCGAAAGGCACCAACCAGAGATACAGAATTATAAAGAAACTTCAGTACATTGATAACTCCAGATCCAAATTATAAAAGCCAAGGAAACTGTAAATTGCGTAAAACTTTTATTATGTATTAGCAGTGTATTCTTCTACACTTTAAAATAGAACAAAATATCTTTTTTGAAGGTAAACTATTCATAACAAAATACATGTCAAATGATTTTTATTATTGGAGTAGAATCGCTTTGCTATATACTTTCTATATTATACACATATACTTCGTGGTTTGTCTATGTATGTACATGTGTATAAATAATTTTAAGACATACCCATGTAGATACATATGACTAATATACACACATAATTATGGAAAATTTACAGTAGTCAAATGTACAATCATTTCATAGCTGCGCATGAATCAGTGTGTTCATAGAACTGAATCTGTCAATATGGTTCCCTTTCTCCCACTTCTCAAATGTTATCTGAATTACTTTTCACTGATAATTTAAAAAAAAATACTATCCTCTTCCTATACAATTAACCAATCATTTATTACAATAACTCATAATAAAATATTTTACTATTTCAGCTTTAAAAAGGTACACAGTTGAATTCCACCTAATTTTTGATTCCTAAAACATACAATTCATTTTTTTCATCAGCTTAGTGCAATTATTTGGTACTGCAGTTTTTGAAGATTAAGTTAATGAGCCTGAGTCAAAATTCTTTCAAATGCCTTTTTTAAAATATAAAATATAAACAAGATGTTTTGCTGAAGCCATGTATGACAGTCTCAAGGTACCCCTTCTAATAAATACACTATAAATAATTCAATGGTTGAGAGTAAAGCACTTCATATGAATCCATTTGACTGTCTCTGAGAAGTCCATTCTTAAGCAGCGTGGAAGACAATTAGGGTCTAAGACTCCCCAGCTCCCCATGGGAAAGAAGCTTATAGGCTTTTGGAGCCTAAATATAAGGTTACACTTGCATGAAAGGGCTGTGAGGTACCTATGAGCCCCTTCATTTTCATGTTAGGTTTCAGACATGCTAGCTTGCGTGTCGTTAGTAATCTATTTTAAACTTCTTTCCTTTAATACATAGAACTACTTAGCAGCATCTTTTTTCAGATTTTGTCCTCTTCCTTGATTGAAAACTGGTGCCAGACCACGTGTGAATACAGGCAAAAACCTCGTACCAAAATCTGAATATTCTAAATGGGTTAAGAATTTCTTCTGAGAGGAGGAAAGAAAGAAAAGCATTTGGACTCTTGAGTCATTTCATAGAGAAACATCGTGCTTTCACAGAGAAAAAAATATTCAGTGACTTCTGATCTGCAGCTGGATGTTAAATTTTGTGAAAGCCCCCAAAGATGCAAAACCAAATGGCTCAGCAACAAAAACAAAGGGAAAGGACATGGCCTAAAGAAGCCACCTCAGAAGACTACACTCTCCCCGGCCATAAACTTGGATAAACTTGGTAAGTTACACTGACTTCCCAAAAGAATGAACGGATCTGCCATCTTCAGAGTGGGAACATGAAAAGCACGTTCTAAAAACGGTCTCCCTTACTTTTCCTTAATAAAGAGGAATTACTTATTCATTGTACATAAAACCATACTTAACAGATTCAAAATACAAATTTTGGTAGCAAACAGCAAGAAAATCTAAGTCAAAATAGAGTCTCATTTTTACATAATTTTATATATTTATAAATGTATCAAAATAGTCTTTTAAAGTTCACAATACATACATACTGTAACACTGTACACGTAAATGTAGTAACAAATGTATTACCGAAATACATTAAAAATAACCTTTCCAAATACCAAATTCAACATGAAAACTGTCTTAAAAAGAGTTGACATCTCCATAAACATTGTTTCAGTGCATTTATAGTAGTCATTAAGCAGGGCTTTCTGGTTTCAAGTCTCCTGAAGGTCTTATCTTAGTGCTCGCTTTAAGTTAAGGTAAGGAGGCAGAGAGAGTCTTCCGACACGCAGTTGTTTTCTTTCTCTCTACTTTGCTCGTCCAGACGAAGAAACTGTGTCCAAGAGTGGAACAGCTTTCACCGGAGTGGCAAAGGCCTTAGTAGGGAACATATTCAGACTGAAGGGACTGTGCAGGGGAGAGACATAAACTGAGGTTAAATTCCACCACGCACAAAATTCCTCCTAAGCCATTCAGCTTCTTCCTTCAATGCAAGGCAGTTTGGGTCTATTTACATAAAAGATAAATGAAATAAACTAAGAAAAACTGCAAAAAGATGAGGAAAACAAAGCATTTGCTAAGAATGAGATATTCAATGAGGTAAAGTGATTACAAGAACACTTTGTATTTTAAAAGGCTTACTGCTTTAATACTAGTGATCAAAAATTATTTGGAAATTGGTAGGTAGCACTAAACTTGCTTCTAAGCTTTTGTGCAATACTATTGAGCATTACTCCAAAACGTTAAATGATATTTGTAATGCAGTTAAAAATTATTAGAGTATACTTTAAGAAATATATACTTTTTAATTTAATTCAATACATATCAAATGAATGCTAATGCTTCTACTGCAGTAGAATTAGCCACCATTTAAACAGATTCCTTAAGAATGTCTGAATTTTAAAAATACCATACAAATCCTTTCCATTTAGAGGGACACAAAACACTTTTCGCTTTGAAATCTGATCTTCAGACCCAAAAAGCTCTTGTGCAGAAAAGCCTTGCAGTCATAACATAATAAACAGTGAGCAACTTTCAAGAAAAATAAACAATGCAAGTTCCTCCCACATCGAATTAGATAATGACACATCAAAGGAGCATGCTTGGGGCATGTAATCAGACTGCCTTGATAACAGACGTGAACCAGGAGAAGATAAAGAGAGATCAAGAAAACCTGCCCAACAGTTATTTTTGAGCACCAAAGAACAGTTAGAAAGAAGAAACATAAATCAGTCTAAACATTAACAATTTTCTCTGCACAATTCTTCTAATCAAATACCTTAGAAAAACAAGGTTACTCGATTTGCTCCCAAACACCCTTTTTTCCTCTTCCAATAATTATTTTTCAAATTGATCTGCAGCATTTTATGAATAGGTCATCAATCTTGAGATTGGTCCATTTTGTTGATAGTTTAGCTATCAGTAAAAAAGAATCTGTGCATTTCGCAAATAATTTACAGGAGGATTCAAACTATCTCTGATCAGCTTCAAAATCCCAGTGCATTTTACACCCTATCAACAGCCATTTACTACGTAAGTATCTATCAACACCGCAAATCAAAAATTATGGTCCCTGCCCTCAAAGAGCAAATGACTGTACTTCACACAGATATAAAATGAAAAGACAAAGGTGTCAACATTAAATAATAATATACACGGAGTAAGAGTAACATTGTGCATAAGCAAAGGATTAGGCTAGGAGTGGGAAGAGAGGGTTGTTGGGGGAGGCATGTTCTCAAGTTTCAGGGAAGAGGTTAAACGTCAAGAGCAGCTGGGAAGAAAGAAAAAGGCTAAGTTGACTTTCTCACTACAGATGTATGGAGTTTATGCCAAGGCTTCACAACAGGAGAAGTGATCAAGACTTAGGAAACCATAATGCAAACATACCTGAATGTACAGAGAGAATAAAATAAGTTAGATTTTGAGAAAGTCCAGGGAAAGCGGTCCAATGCCTTGAAGCCTTTTACTCGTGGGACATCGGCTGCCATCCTAGCAATCAGAACTTAAAAGTGGACCATCATTTTTCTAGGTGCTTTTTCCCAGTTTGTTCTGAAATCGGGCCAGCAGGCAGAGAAAGCCGAGCAGGAGGTCCCGCCAGCGGCAAGAAGGCCATACATGCATTTTATAAATTGGCCAATACTTTCTTGGGAATATTTAACTTTTGCTTTTGTTCTAATTAGAAAAAGTTATTCAAAGTCTATCACTAAGAGAAATGATAAAGCTCCTCTGATTGCTTGTAAATTTTGAACAAAGTTGTTTTTGCAAGCACTTCTAAAGTTCCACCAATTCTCCACAAACAGAAAGCGAACGAACAGATACTGGACAAGTGACCTATGTTAAACCAACTTTCTTCCAGGGAAAACTATTTTATATGTGTATTAACATATAGGGGGTAGATATGTGTGTATGTATATTTATTTGTTTTATGGAATCATGACACCCACTGAACTGGAAAAACAGAAATAGTCTAGAATACTAAGGATTTCAATCATTCATGTGAAGTATCTATTTATTAGTCTCTGGCAGACGCCTTTCCTACCCACAGCAGAGGTCAGAAACTCTGGCTGGTGTTTAATCCACCCTTCAGAGTCAGATGACCACAATCTCCATGGCTTCCTTTGCCACCCACCCAATTTGCTCTCTTCTGCTGCCTTACTGGCTCTGCAAGGCTCTGTAAACAAATGAAGACATAATTTGGCCAAAGAATGAATCTTCTGTCATGCTAGTTAATTCATTCAACACAATTACTGAACATCAATAGCATATATTAAGCACAAGTGGGATAAAAATAGATACCAAAGTTCACAAAACCAAATGTGTTGTGTGATTTCTTTATATGGTGTAAAAAAAGTTAAAGGAAATGAAAGATAAGTGGAAAGGGCTTAGCGACTTATTCTGGCATCAGTATTCTGTAACAAATTAACTTCCTTTTATTGCATATCTAAAACTAAAATCTTAAAGGAAGTGGATTTGCAGAAGAGAGAGAATTGTTGAAGTCTACTGGACCTATTCACTCTTTAAAAAACTGTAACTAATATTTCAAGGTCTTCTCACTGGGCAAGCAATAGTGGCAGCAACATTTAGATTTCAAGCACCACAGCCTTATATGACAGAGTTGTATTAAGGGTATCTGGTTCATTTATTTTCCAAATGAACATCTATCCTAAAGTTACTGATATCCCAGAAAACACAATAATCAGCTATTAGAACTTCTAATTTTCAGAGTAAAATGCAAATGTATTTTGTACTCCATAAACAATATCATTAGTGACATTTATTATTCAAAAAATATTAATTGAGGTATAACTATGTGAGATTCTTGATAAATTAGGCATATAACTTAACAAATCAATTATTCTGTTGAAAGAGACCTATTGTGTACTTTCTACACACCAGGCACATTTCTAAACATTTTATATGTATTAACTCATTAAAGGCTTTCAACAATTCATTTTACAAATGGGGAATTTGAGGCACAAAGCAATAAAGTAACTTGCTCAAGATCATGTAATTAGGAAGGAATTTGAACTCCAGGGGTCTGGCTGTAAAGCCCAAACTCAGCTACCAAAATATAATGCCACAAGACACCGCTATCATTTGTCCTGTGATCACCACACATTCAGCTGAATATCTTCATCACCTGACACAGACAAATAATGAGCAGGGTATGACCCTGAGTGAGCAACAAAATATTAAAATACAAAAAGGAATGTAATATTTATTACTGTAAAGAAGATATACATCTTTTAAATGATTTTCAATAGAACTGAATTCAGAAGAATTTTTAGGAATACTCTATAAGACAATTTTCTTTATAAGAACATGCATGTTTAAATATTCTGATTAGAGTTCCCTGGTAGCCTAGTGGATTAAGGACCTGGCATTGTCACCGCTGTGGCTTGGGTTAGAGCTGTGGCATAGGTTTGATCCCTGGCCCAGGAACTTCCACATGCCATAGGCATGGCCAAAAAAAAAAAAAAAAAAATTCTGATTAAAGTTTTAAATCTGCTTGGCCAATCTTTTTAAATCATTACCATAAGAATTGACACCTAAGGTATCTGAAACACAAAGGAGAAATAAAAACCCTTAGCAATGACAATCATAGGTTTATTAAGGAAGTGAAGTGCAAGATATAAATATTATTTAACAAAGTAATTTATAAACAAGAGATTTTTTTTTTTCTTTTTTGGCCCCCCCATGGCATATGGAGTTCCTGGACCAGGGATCAGATCCAAGTCATAGCTGCGACCTAAGCCACAGCTGCAGCAATGCTGGATCCTTATAAGTCACTGTGCCGAGCCAGGGACTGAACCTGCATCCCAGTGCTCCCAAGATGCTGCTGATCCCGTTGTACCACAGCAGAAAGTCCTAGCCAAGAGATTTTAATTTCTTGAATAGAATATTCAAGTTCATGTGGTCGTTAAGTTTAACAGAGTTATGGTGAGTTAAGACCAGATCAAGTTTATCATGATTAATGGTATTTTTACAGTGTGAATACCACAAACTTGTAATATGGTAATATTCAGCCTGCAAAAGAAGGATAAAATTACCTTATACTTGCAGCCCCTCAAATTTTTATGTCAAAATATAAGCTCCCATCAAGAATCCTTGCTCTGAAAGCAGTTGGATTTGACATAAAACAAAGTGTTAGGTAAGGAGAGCAAGACAATTTGTTCTGTTCTGGAAATTTGCTACTAATCTGTTTTGGCAGCTGTGGGTAGTGACTTTAAAATTTTAGCTATTCTGGGGGTGTTTCTTTTTTAAACAGCCCAGTTACCTAATCAGGGGTAGAAAAAAATGTCTAATAATTATAAACACTATACGAATAGTTAATAAATAAAACTATAAATTGTCTAGCAAAAACAGTAAATTGTAAAGAATAATAAAAGTTAAGGTCTCTGCCAGCAAATGAAAGAAATAATGTCTCAATGTTCAAACAACTTGGACCAAAGGACCCTATGATCTGGACCATTAGTTTCCTAGCAGGTCAAAATCCTGACTCAAAATCACCATGTGCTTTTGCCACACTGACTTTTTCCTTCCTGGATGTCCCCATTTTTCTAAGACCCTTAGAAAAGAAAAAAAAAAAATAGTCTACTAGTTATAACTACAGAGGCAAAAAGCACCTTAAAAAGTGATGTGTTGCATACTGCTGTACACCTGAAACCAACACAATGCTGTAAATCAACTATACTTCGACTTTTTAAAAAGGGATTTGTTTTCATGGCATCCTTGATAATTAAAAGAGAAAAACATATATTTGGAAATATGGTATCTTATCTATAACTCCATTGTTTCAAGTTTTAATGAACAAATGAGGAAAAAATAAACACTGGGGGAAAATGTTTGTCTATAACTGCCTCTATATTCCTGAGTCTTTCATGGCTTTGCAATGGAGTTTCCAGGTGTGTGGCTTGTAAGTTAACCAAACAGAAAATGTAAGCATTGATACATATTTCCACAAATGCAGTTTCACGATACTACTGAAAGTGTTTGCCTCTGCTAACGTGATAACACTTCTGCAATGGCACTAGCAGAAGCATAACTGGATGAAGTTTTATTGGCATCAAATTAACACAAAGAGCTAAGGTTTGTGAAAAAATCAGTTTTGAAAGAGGTGTGAACATTTGTCTGTAGTGTTTTCTAAGCATTTCAGGGACCCCAATTCTGGCTAACTAAAATGCTGTATATTCTTTCGCCTTCCTACATAACTTTTATTTATTTATTTATTTTTATTTTTTTTTGTCTTTTTGCCTTTTCTAGGGCCGCTCCCGCGGCATATGGAGGTTCCCAGGCTAGGGGTCCAATCGGAGCTGTAGCTGCCAGCCTACGCCAGAGCCACAGCAACGCGGGATCCTTAACCCACTGAGCAAGGCCAGGGATCGAACCCACAACCTCATGGTTCCTAGTCAGATTCGTTAACCACTGCACCACGACGGGAACTCCCCTACATAACTTTTAATAGATTCTTTTTTCTGGAGGAACTTAATACATGCTCTTCAACAATCACAAAGAGCTCAATTGTTAGATGACAGATTGTTGACACCCAACTTGACTCAGGCAACCATTACATGAATGTTTGCAGTTCATCTGAACACCAAAATTACACTGATGCAAGCTCAGTTAAAATGTATTTTCTCTTATTTTAGTAAAGCCACATTTCTAGAAAAAAATAAACTCTCCAATTACTGTATATTAAAGCTAAAGCTGAAAAGTGCTACCTGCTTTTGCAATGATAATGGGCTCCTAATAAGCCCTTTGCTGAACATTCACGAATCTAGTTGATAATAAAGACTTATTAGGCGTCTTCTATATGTTGGGACCTGAGAAAACAAAGATGCCTCTGAAAAACTTAAAAGCCAGAAGAGGAGAGAGAAGGAATCACATACGGCTGACTCTAATTTGAGAGCAAACAGCAGCAGGGGCAGGACACAAAGTCCCAGCAGAGACAGGAAAGAAAAGGCATTCTACCTGAATGGGTCACAAATGCCTCATCAAAAAGATAACCAGTGAGCTAGACCAGGAAACATAAAACCAAGCAGAGACAGGAGGGAAGCAGAGTGAACCACAAGTGCTGGGGCTCAGGCAGAATGCCAGCAGGATGCAGGGTGGAACTGTAGGGGACACGGACGGGGAGGCACATGGTCTGGTGGGGAAGGACCTGAGCGGCAAGCCAACCAGTATGAGTCCAGACCGGATCCTGTGCACAAAGTGCGGACACTGAAAGACTCTGAACATAGGAATGATTTAATCAGCTGTGGCTTAGAACTGGAGCGCTAGAGCAGTATAAAGTTTCAAGACAAGAGTCACCTCCCTTGCCCAAGTTTGGCTGTTCCAGAGACATGATGACAGGCGACAGAACTGCCGCAAGAAACTAGGCAAGGGCATTCTGTGCCTCTTTGCAGGGGAGGAGATGGGCAAATGGAAGATAAGAGACTGAAGGTATACGAGAGAAAGGATATGGATGGAGCCACTCCCAGGAATAGTCTGGAAATAATAGTACAGGTAGGTGGAGTTACCATTGGAAAACAGTAGCGTTTCTCTAAAAATAAATAAATAAATAAATAAATAAATAAATAAAATAAATAAAAGGATGTGTCGGATGCAGGCAAATTTTGAGGTAGAGAAGGGGAGAGTTAAATTATTCCTGAAAAAATTCTCAGTAGAACTCGGGGCCTGATTAACTGGCCCTGGTTGGAGGAGTTGTGGTCATGAAGAATGTGAAAAGGTTGTGTAACAGCCAATGTGGGGAAGAGAAAGGGAGCCAGAATGGGGTAAGCAGACTAATTATGAGCCCTGAAGGGGCAGCATGAATTAGGAATTCACTTGAACTGGAGTCAGTGGGCTAAGTCATGGAATTTTTCTCCAACGGACCTTAGGAGAGCCACTAGGAACAGACAAGAGATGGTTGAACTGATCTAATTTTGGACACTAGGTATAAAGCGACTGCAGAAAAAAGGTCAAGTGACGCAGAGAATGTTGGAAAGAGGAAATAGAAATGACTATGTGGGAGTTCCTGTCGTGGCGCAGAGGTCAACGAATCCAACTGGGAACCATGAGGTTGCGGGTTCGGTCCCTGCCCTTGCTCAGTGGGTTAACAATCCGGCGTTGCCGTGAGCTCTGGTGTAGGCTGGCGGCTACAGCTCCGATGCGACCCCTAGCCGGGGAGCCTCCATATGCCGCGGGAGTGGCCCAAAGAAATAGCAAAAAGCCAAAAAAAAAAACCAAAAAAAAAAGAAATGACTATGTGGGCTATGGAAGGAAGTAAACTGAGAGCAGTGGGGAAACAGGCAGGGGTCCCAAAGAGGTCACGGAAAAGGCTTAGGTTAGGGGATAAGTGTCTCAGAGAAGCTTTACAGAATTGAAGATATCAGAAGCACAATAAGAAGGTCTATGAAATGGATCTCCAAGGGAACAAAAATAAAGATCACTGGAGTTAAGGACGTTTAAAATGCGGTAGCTATGAAACTCTGGGCAAGTCGCTGGCCTCTCTGGGTTTTGATATCCTCCTCTGTGAAATGATGTGGGTTAAATAAGTAAGACGATGGATAGATATTGCACCTAACACGGTGTGTGGCGCATAATAAGTGCAGCATAATAAATCACTGATGGTGATAATGCTCCTGATTAGAAAATATGACAGTTCGTTGATAGCTCAAAGGTAAAGCCAAAGTCCTCAAGAAACCATACCTCAATATGATAGTACGAGGAAGCAGAGTCTTTGGGAGGGAATCAGTCACGAGAGTGGAGACTTCAGGAAGGGGATTAATTTTCTTTTCAAAGGGACCCAGAGAGAGCTCTTTCACCCTCGTACAGCCATGTGAGGGTACAACGAGAGGATGGCAGTGTGTAACCCAGAAGACAGCCTTCACCTGAACCCAATCTTGCTGACACCTAATCTCTAACTTCCAGCCTCCAGAGTTGTGAGAAAGGAATTTGTTGCTTATAAGCTATTAGATTAGGGTATTTTGTTATAGAAGCTGCGCTCATTAAGACACTGCTTTCTTTTTAATTTTTTTAAGGTTTTTTTTTCATTATAGCTGGTTTACAGTGTCCTGTCAATTTTCTACTGCACAGCGTGTTGACCCCATTACACATACATGTGTAGATTCATCAGAAGTGATTAGACATAGTTCCCAGGGAGACACTACTTTTTTATATCCTTCCTTTCCATTATAAAAACTTCTAATCAGAGACTAAACCTGAGGATGATGAAGCCAACACAGGCAATGATCTCATTAATATCACAGGAGGCCGAAGGACTCATAATGGTTTGACCAAGAGAGGGAAACATCTGCTTCTATGGATAAAACAGTTCTCTCCCAAAACATAGCAGCCATGTGAGTTTAGACATTCAACATCAAGCAGAGCCTTGAGACATTTACCAAAGACTTCTTCCATTAGGGCAAATCCAGTGACATTACAACAATGTGCATGGGGTTGGTTTGCACACGCATGCACACCCGCATGTGTGCGTCTGTGTGTAAAATGCGGCTGCAATAAAAACATGCCTTTCTGGGTTAAATGTCCACACACACATACACATATACACAGTACATTTCAACTTTTTTTAAGAAATAAATGACCTACTCGATGTTAGAAAAGACGACTGTATGGAATAAATAAGCAATAGTCAAATAAGGAAGCAGTGTCCAACACTAGACGCCATAAAGATAAAAATAAGATGCCATGGCTTCTAACCTCAAGTTTACCAACCAATTCAGCGAGGTCCAAGGCCTACGCCCACTAGACAGATGACACTCAGTACAAAACAGAAATGAGGAAGACCAGTACAGACAGGATGATTGCAGAAGAAGTCATGATTGCTATAGTCGGGTGAAGTTAAGGAAGCCTTCACGGAGAAGGAGATAGGATTTAGGGCAACTTCTGATGGGAAGGAGTCTGAGAAGCAGAGGTGAACCGGATGGGGAGCACAGCATGTAAGGAAAGGATGGAGGCCTTTGGATCAGGGCACAGCCAAACACTTAAGAAGCTCCATATGGAAGAAGCAGGAGGCTCCTGCCAAGGAGGGAAGAGAAATGAGTTTGAAATGAGGGCTGGGAGAAGGCTCCAAAAGGTTCTGAAGGTTAGCCGCAGAGACTGAATCTAGTTCATGTGAAGACGGAGCTGAAAGTTATGTTCCAAACGACCCCTTCCGTGTATAAATCAAACATTTTTAAAATGTGAGGAAGATAAGACAAAACAGGACACGAAAGTAAGATCGCCACTTTTATGACCCAGAAACAAATTAAGACAGTGGCAGGCCGCTGGCTAGAGAGTTGCAAGCTGCTAGAGGTGGGCAGGTGTCCTGTTCCTGGGGGATACACAGGCCAAAAGCTGCCAGGCCTGAAACCAGGGCTGGGGTCAGCCTCCCCATCTGTGAAAGGGGCCAAGCAAAGCCGCAACCACTGCCTGGGGCCAAGGTTTGTGTGGAGCTGCATCCCTGCCTGAGAAGCCAGCCTGCCAAGCTCAGTGAAGGAGGAGAGCCTGGGTCATTAAGATCTATTTCTAGACAGGAAGACCTAGGGGGTCAAGTGCAGCCAAGAAGCAAGCCAGTAGATGAGGAGACGAAAACTCAGAGGGAGGGGAGAGAAACCAAAAACTCCCATCCAGCACAAAGCTACAAATGGAAATTCCAAAACACACAAGGAACATGAACACCAAGAGAACTGAGGAACCCTGCAACCAAGAGATGGATTCTCACAGGCTGAAATAACAGGTGAAAAAACAAAGCAATCTGAAAACAATGTATCATCTGAGATTCTCAGGATGAGAAAATGAATACCCATGAAAAGAATAACAATTTATGAAACACAATAGGCAGGTCCAAATGAAAATAGACAGCTGTCATAAAGAATGAATTATAAATGTTGGAAATGAAAGACATGGCTATTGAAATCAAAAGGCCCATGGCAGAATGGACACAGTTAAAAGAGAATTAGTGAATTGGAAAATAATAGGAAGAACTCAATCAGAACACAGCCAGAGAAATAGGAATCTTAAAAGAGAAGGCAAGAATACTGAGGGCAGACTGAAAGGCTTCTACATAAGTCTAGGGGGATTGCAAAAGGAAAGAGCAGGGAGGGGAAAAGCAGAAAAACAATATCCGGAGAGAAATTTCTGATTATCTGAGATAGCGAGTGAAAAAACCATCAGCCCTGTGATTAAGAGCACACATTGAGCCAACAAGGATGAACTATAATGAATCGACATCTAGATATATTATGGTAAAACTTCAAGGAAAAAGAAGAAATCTTATAATAATTAGTTTTACTCTTCAATTGAGAAGCTTTTTGAGCAAAGCTGCAGAAAGCTGGGATAGCCACTTTCAAGAAGCCCCTCTCAGAGGCCAGAACTTTGCCAGCATGGTGGATTCCTCAGGTTGGGACTGCATAGCTAAAGCAATTGCAGAGGGGGGGGTAACATTTTTTTTTTTTTTTTTGTCTTTTTGCTATTTCTTGGGCCGCTCCCGCAGCATATGGAGGTTCCCAGGCTAGGGGTCGAATCAGAGCTGTAGTCTCCGGCCTGCGCCAGAGCCACAGCAACGCAGGATCTGAGCCGCGTCTGCAACCTACACCACAGCTCACGGCAACGCCGGATCGTTAACCCACTGAGCAAGCGCAGGGACCGAACCCGCAACCTCATGGTTCCCAGTCGGATTCGTTAACCACTGCGCCATGACGGGAACTCCATTTTTTTTTTTTTTTTTTTTTAATGTTAGTTTCCTAACATTAGGAAACTGGAATTTTAAGCATATTCTGTCACCAGTGCAAATAAAGATCAAAGGGACTCTAGAAAAATGAGAGCTGAAGATCAATTAAGCCGGAAGATGCCCTCATGGAGCTTTCAATCTAGTGGAAGTCAATGGCTTATATGCATCTTTGTCTTACCTTCCTTCACTAAAACAATACTGAGCTCAGGATAGACACTCATATAAATAGTAGAAAAATTTTTAATTGGACAGCCTTTATACATATACAAAAGGCAATTACTGTCTTTTGCTCCTGGCCAAAAATAAATAAATAAATAAAGCAAGATTAAAACAAGATTCTTTTCTATTGACTTAGCAGTATTGTTGATATTACTTAAGAAAAAAACATGTCAAAAAATTAAGTTGATTAACCAATTAATAACTCCTATATATTTGAGATTGAAGCAAGTTCTGTGTTTGAAAAAGTCCTTTCAAACAGAGTCAAAACCAGCTGACAGGAGTTCCTGTCATGGCTCAGTGGTTAATGAATCTGACTAGGAGCCATGAGGTTGTGGGTTCGATCCCTGGCTTTGCTCTGTGGATTAAAGATCCAGCTTGCCCTGAGCTGTGGTGTAGTCGCAGATGTGGCTCGGATCCCACATTGCTGTGGCTCTGGCATAGGCTGGCGGCTACAGCTCCGATTAGACCCCTAGCCTGGGAACCTCCATATGCCTCCGGTGTGGCCCCAGAAAAGACAAAAAAAAGACAAAAACAAAAAATAACAACAACAAAAAAAAAAACCAGCTGTCAGGCTTTACATAGCAAATTAATATAAACCACTATTTAACACATTGGAAACTTAAACTATACTTAGCTCTAGCTGCAAACACTGTGTGTGCCTAAATAGCTTATGTGGAAATTTAAAGACACCATCTGAACCAGGCTGACCTTGGAACAATTTGATACTTTGTCAGTTAACATCCCCCCGTCCCCTGGGAAGGGAACAGAAGAATAGCAATGCTGAATGAATGCCAAAAATGTGGTTCAGTATTGAATCTGAGGTCAAGTTCTTGATATTATTGGCATCCCTTAGCTGAAAAATCGCATTAAACCTAAGGCAATGCCACGGCAAAGAGGAGAGAAGGGAAAAACCACAGCAATCTGAACATACAACAAGGTTAAAAAGCTAGCACTAACCATATATAAAATACAATATTTAATCTTTAATCAGGACAGATAATAGTTTTGAAAATGAGGGAAAGGACATCAAGTTAAATCAGGAAAAGGTGTTACATACCATTGGAAAGGAGGAGGATTTTATCGGAAATGGATGTTCAAACAATCACTAACTAGCTCATCACTGTCATGCTAACATTACTCCAGAGTAAGAATGCAGCACACTTTAATGCACATGCCAATCACTCAGAGCTAAGGGTAGTTTATTTTACAAAGCTGGATCTAATGATTTGATCTTATTATTCCAAGTCCTACTTTAAGAACAAATAATACTTAAATATATATAACATATAATATATATGTTATAAATATCTATATGTGTGTATATATGTGTATGTGTGTGTGTGTATATGTGTGTGTGTGTTAGAGCACAGAACTTAACCTTTTCATAAGCTACTAAGGTTGTTCCAACACTGGTAAAAATCTGAGATGGAAAACTTGTCCACAGTCTTCACAACCAAAGAGCAGACGAAACAGCTGAGTATGAAAATGATTAGGATGGAGTTCCCAACGTGGCACAGTGAGCTAAGAACATGACTGGTGTCCATGAGGACACAGGTTCGATCCCCAGCCTCTCTCAGTGGGTTAAGGCTCTGGTGTTGCTGTGAGCTGTGGTGTAGCTCACAGACTTGGCTTGGATCCTGCTCTGCTGTGATTGTGGTGTAGACCAGCAGCTGTAGCAGCTCTGATTCAACCTCCAGCCTGGGAATTGGGCATGACCACTGTGACAGGCAACTGTAGTTAAGCCAGTTTCAACTGTGGCATAAGGAGAACATTAAAGTAAAGCAGCACACAAGACTTCATTTGAGTCTCCCTTTCAACTTTAAACCAAAGGAGTATTCTTAATTCCTTTTTACGTCTAGAACTGCATTAGAGAAACTTTAAAAATATTTTTTGGCCACGCCCACGGCACATGGAAGTTCCCCAGGCCAGGGACTGAACGTGTGCCACTTCAGTGACACCAGCTCCTAAACCCACCAAGCCACCAGGGAACTCCTAGAACTGCATTAGAAACCGTAAAATAGAAAAGAATTTTACAAAATGTCTGCACAAAGAAAATGCAAACTTTGGAGACTCGCATATGTAAAGCTGCATGTGTAAAGTCTTGCATATATGGACAATATGGAAACAAATATAGATGCTTGTGTATGTAAAGCAACACTCCACACCAATAAAATAATGTACTAAATAAATAGTCATCCTGAATAGGAACAGAAGTTAAAAAGTTAAACACTGGATGAGTTTCAATTTCTTGAAAGTTTCAGACAGCATATGGAAGATAGTATGTCGATTTTTTTCTAAGAGAAATTGGTGAAGGAGGCAGGGATCTCCAAGAAGGGGCTCTCCAAAGGCCGGGATGCAGGGAAGGGAACACCCTCAGGTGCAAGACGGGAGAGACGGTACAAGATATGATAAGGAAACAGAGTACAGAGGGTCTGAAAGCTCAGCAAAGGCATTCGGAATCAATGTTCTAGCCTTAGGGGGTCGCTGGTCACTTCTGAACAGGGGAGCAAGATGATGAGATCAGTGTCTATGGCCCGGCAATGCTCTCAAGCAGGGTCAGCAAACTACAGCCCACGGGGCCAGTCCAACCCTCACCTGTTTTTGTAAATAAAGTTCATTGGAACACAGCAGCACCATTCACAGATAAATACATAGATAGAATAGTGGGGCCACGGAGCCAAGATTTACTATCTGTTTCTTTTCAAAAAGAGGTTGTGAGCCTACTTTAAAATAGGAATTGAGACTGAGTTACAAAGAACATCAGTGAGGCTAACACAACAAAGAAGATGAGGAAGCAGCAAAATAGAGGAAAATGGGAAAAGTCTAAGGGACATAAATAGCATCCCCGACAAAACGTGCAACACCACCAGTAGAATCTTCTTGAAAATATTTGCAGATCAGTATATAAAAGTGAATAGCAAAGCGGAACATATGCTACTACTTAATAATGATTTTAAAAGTGAAAAAAAAAATTTAATAGGTAATGCCCAAAGCAGCTTTCAGAACTTATTATAGGACTGCTTATCTCATTCATGTTTATATACCCAATAGGTCAATATTATAGTTCCCATAAAGCAAAAATTAATGTAACCCTGACACAGAAGTGACAAAAATTCTTTGTAACCAACCTGACTATATAAAAATTTTTTGACAACAAAGCACATTATTTTACAGCTCCTCATGCTCAAATGTTGTAAAAAAGATATTTGCTAAGGACTATACTTTTTCTTGGGGTAGTTAAGTTCTGATTTATAAAAATATCATTTAAAAATTCATAATAAAAATATATCAGAACTATTGGCCATATATGATTATTTAACAGTATCGATACCATTATGTGCATTGAATCACAGAATAATTGTTGAAAAGCAAAGAATTCACCAAAGGACTCCTGCAGAGGTAGGGACTGGGGACAGCAGATAGGGCTCAAACTGGTCACCTGCCTTCAGGGATTCTGCCAAGAGCTCCCATCCCCATGACTGCCAGGATTATCTTCATCAGACCAGATCCAATCAAGTCCTTCCTGTTGACAAGATTCCAGCTCACAGTGCACCTCCCAGTTTGGCTTCAGCTTAACTGTCCAGCCTTATCTTTAGGTAACCACCCCTGGCTTTAGTTACACTGGAATACTCTTTAATCTTAACACAATAATAGCTAAAATTATTGAGTATTATCTATGCACTGTGTAAACTACTTCATAAGATTTATCTCAATTAATCATCACAGTCACCCCATAACAAAGATACTATTATCCTGACCACGTGAGCTTCAAGGACTCAGTCACACGAACTCCTTTCCAATTACACACCATATGTTTGTATAAATTTTACAAAAATAGCTTGTACTATTTATCTTAAATGGGTCTCACCAAATTGTGTAAGTTTCAGGGTACACAAAATCCAGATCTGCTCCTGATGATTATTATTCTCATTTTCTGAGTCTCAGAAAGGTTAATGAACTTGCCAAAGTACTCACTACAAGGAAGTGGTAGAGATAGCATTTGAACCTAGAAATACTTGTTTTTAGAATCAAACAACTTGATTTCAGTACTGAGGCTATACCTCTGTTCTTGTAGCTCCCATTGTCTGAAATAACCATTTCTTCTCTTCCTACCTTCATCACTAGATTCCTAGAAGGCTCCTATTCATCCTCCAAAGCCCAGCTAAAATGCTGCCTCTTCTTCACAGCTTTCCCTAACCTTTCTCAGAAAAAGAAAATAAGATAACCTATATATAATCCTCTATTTTAAACACCTATCACAGTGTGCATATGATGTGTGTGCGTATAATACAATATAATATAATCAAAAGAATACGCTTTTTTTTGGAGTCAAACTGACCCAGGTGCAAATTATGGCTCTGCTATGTATTTGTGGTACAATCTAGAGTAGAATATTTAAACTTTCAAACCCTCAAGTTTCTTATCTTTAAATGGAAGCAATAATTCTTACTACATTCATTCACTGAAACATCCAACCATCCATAATACAGCCCTTCTAGAAGTACTTAATGAGTGCCTACTACCTGCTGGGCACAGAGCACTCAGCTATGAAAAACAAGAGACATCGCCCTGCCCTCACAGGGCTTACAGTCTATCAGAGGATACAGACAAGCAAACAGATGATTAAAATGCAGAGTGAGACTCTGAGTATGGCAATTAAGACCAAGGCAGGGTGTAGAAATGTTTCTGGGGGGAAGCGCTGTGACCTAACCCAGACTTATGAGGTCAGGTAAGGACAAGGTAGATAAGCAGCAACTCAGTAAGACTCTTAAAAAGAACACAGAGCAAATATTCAAGACAGATATCTCAAGTCATTTCAATTTAATAAAATACTTCCACCCCATCCCACGCCATAATCACATGTCCCTCATCTCTTAAGCATTTGAAAACTCCTCTGAATATCAGGGAGGGAAAACTGATTTTTTTTTTACAGTAAGTGGGTCGACCAAAATGAAACCTGGTACATTGCACTGGTCAGCAGAAACCTCAAGACTAACATAACAGGCCAAATAAATAAAGATAAAACCTGCTTCTCAGAATTCTGTCACAACCATAAGGATTCCTTAACATTTGTTCTTGTTTTCTGTGCCAAAGCATTTAATGACAGAACAAGGAAATCATTTTCACATTTTTCTGGGGGCTGAACTGCTGCACAAAGTGAGAAGCAATTGCAGCTTTCAAGGGAGATGCTAATTGCAGCTTTTAAATAATTAGACTCCCTCTAAACACCCAGCACCCCCATCCCCTAGGAGTTTCTGGGTCTTTCTTAAAGGTGCTGGGAAGACACTGCCATCCAGGCTTTGCGTCCTACCTAAGGACTTAAAAGTATTTTTGTTGAGCGATTTATCCCTAGTTCCTCAAAAGTCACCATGCCTCACATTTTCAGAAGCACTGGAAAGAAGGGCCAACTTATTTAGACAAGAAACCCATAACATTGAGAAAAGCTGCATTGAACTGATAAAGGAAAAAACTCTCAACCTCCTACTTTATTCCCCATAAAATGGGAATTTCCACCTTAATTTAGACTTTCTGCCAGAGAGCCAGCAGGGGTAGGGCTTGGAGCCCTCCCTCTCACAGAGGTTCTCCAGGCAAAGATGGAGGAAAAATGGGCTGTAAGACACCTGCTAGTCATCCTTCCTGGGACAGTGAGAGGGAGGAAAATGTTGCCCTGCTGGCAGTTCTATTTATAAAGGCTTTTCTTTATAATATGACGACAAACTTAAGAAGGAGAAGGGGGAAGAGCAGCCACCACCCACACAGAGTATTACTTTAAATTTAATTATGGGAAAAATCACTATTCAGGCCAAGAGAGGGATGAAAAGGAGAAGGAGAAGGGAAGAAAAATAACAAAAACATGGAATGAAACCAAAAGCAAGCTACATAAACATGGTGGGCTAGGGGGTCAGCAGTCATTGAAAGAAAGCCCCAGCCACCCCGAGCAAAGAGGAAAACTGAGACCCAAACAAGCACAAGGTCACTTGTGTCAGGCTACCAGGGCTTCTGGTATTCGGCTATAAATGTGGATTATACAAAATCTTTCACGGTGAAATCTTCAAGATAGTCATACAATTATCTCTATCTCTGTTTCTGCAAATGGAAAGATCTGTACTCTGGTCTTAAAAAGAGGCTGACTCACAATCAGTATATGAAAATATTGACTGAACTCAATTCCTGCTGTGAAGTAAAAGACTTATCAACCTAGTTATGAAAATGTAAATACACTTCATCTTCTGTCTAATCCCAGTTGCTAGGATTTAAGACTTACTGATACGGGTGCACCCAAAACAGAATGGGATTAGAGTCAAGTTAAGGGCTGGGGTGGGCTGAGGCTATAATCTATATAAGAATCTAAAAAAACATTGATGCCGCGGGAGCGGCCCAAGAAATAGCAAAAAGACAAAAAATAAATAAATAAGTAAATAAATAATTAAAAAACATTGAAAAACATCCCTGGGGATAAATTCATATGTGCCAGAAAGGGCTGTGTGTGGATAGAGGGGGAAAAAAACTTCAAAAGAGGTGTGAGGTAGGGATGGAAGTGGTAATAAGTCCAACCAACACACACACATGCACATGCACGCCCACACATGCATGTATACATGTTGCCTCCTCACTAAAAAGTGGTTTCTAGGAGTGCCCATTGTGGCTCAGCAATAACAAACCCAGCTAGTGTCCATGAGGACATGGGTTCGATCCCTGGCCCCACTCAGTGGGTTAAGAGTCTGGCATTGCCATGAGCTGTGGTGTAGGTTGCAGGATCGGCTCAGATCTGATGATATCACTGTGGCTGTGGCGTAGGCCTGCAGTTGTAGCTCCAATTGGACCCCTAGCCTGGGAATTTCCATATGCCACAGGTGCAGCCCTAAAAAGTAAAAAGCAAAAAAAAAAAAAAAGAAAGTGGTGGTGTCTAAACTGCCATCTACGGAAGGTGCATCCCACTGGCTACTGCCCACGGGGTATGGGTTTGCTGAGAGGCACAGAGCTGCCGCACTTCTCCTCTCCCCGCCCTGCAGAGACCCCCCTCTCCAGGACGAAGGCTGAGAAAGGGTGTGAAGAACAGTGGGCATGAAGAGGTGCCAGACCGCAGCCTCCCCGGAACACAGGGCTTGCCGCTGCCTGAGTGGAGCAACGTCCCACTCCAACACCCACCGACATCGCCCTGATCTGTGGGATCCAGTTCTCCTTCCAATTTTGTCCTTGTTCTTTCAGATCAAAACTCAGATTCCCACAGACCTCAATTCCCTTTGAGGCAAACAAAATAGGTGATTAGAGTGATTCGTGGCTGGGGGTGACCCAAGGAGACTTTACCCTAACAGGGCCAACCAGTTAAAAACAGGGCTTGGGAACCCCCAGGAAGAGCTCATGGGTAAACTGTGTTTGGAGGTCTTCCATCCTATTTCTAGAAGAGTGAGAGCTGAGCTTCAACATCTTCCTGTTACCTGTCTTCCCCTCCCTACACCCCAGGCGCGTACCCAGCCTTGCTAAGTACTCTTCACGTGCCATTTAATTAATTCTGGGTCAGTTCCCTGCAGGAGGCGACACAGTCAAGGGCTTAATGGTTAGTTCTGAGAAGACACTGTTCATTCAGCACCTGCCGCGTTTAAATACTCCAGATTCATCCACACTGTTGTGTGATGAGAAAAAGCCAGGGTACCACTAAAGCCAGAGCCGATGCTGTCTGTCCTGTGACTCCGCCCCTGACTTTGCACCCCAAGTGCAGGGTGATTCGAACACTTAACTGGAAAGTAACCGAAGCCGCTTCCCTTCCTAGAGAAATCACTTTAAAAGGAATGGAGAGAGAAGAAAAAGAAGGAAGGAAGCACATCGCGTTGAAACTCGGCATTTACTTGAAGAGGGGCCGGCAGAATGGACGTGCAGAGACAGTTTCAGGCACAGAGGGAGGGCCGCGATCAGAAGGCGTCCTTGGCGCTATTCACTTTCTTGGGGGGCAGCCTGGGCTGGGAAGGCAAGGCACAATAGTTGCGCTCAGGGTTCTGAGGGCCAAGAGGTGGTGTCTGCGAACTTACGGGGATCGATCGGCTCAGGAATCTCGCGGAGGACGAGGAGAGGCCGGTGTAGGCGGGCCGCAGGGCGGGGCTGTGCGCATCGGCCTTGGCGCCCGGGGGGCTCGGCGGACCGCCCAGGGGGCTCCCACTGCTGCCGCCGCTTCTGCTGTACTGGTTGTTGTTGAGCTCAGGGTAATTTCTGCCGGGCGGCTGGGAGCTGCCATTCAAGAGGTTGCTGAACGGGCTGGCGACGAAACCCACCTTCGAGGCTGCGGCGGGCTTTTTGTTGTCTGCATCCTCTGCGGCGGCGGCGTTCAAGTTCCCTAGAGAACTGGCTAGCCGGGAGTTTATGGAAAAGCTGAATGAAAAACACGGGGGGGGGGGGACACAGACAACCGTGTGTACTCACGCACAGGTCACGTTTCTAACACACACCATCACGACACTGGGGGATGTGATGAAGGCACTGCTGCTTAATGCACACGGTGACAGAATGGCTCGTCTGTCGCTCTTGGTGAGAGTGTACTATGTGGCCTTTAGTGACACATGGTAACTTCCACTGTCAAAAGTAGTTAGTTAGGACCCCGAGAAGCTGGCGAAAACACTTTGACCAGAGCTCCGGAGACAGACTACATGGGGTTCTATCTGCGCAGTAAATGAGATGGACAGTGTAAAGGGTGAGCAGGAAGGGGACTTGGGTCCAGGATTGAAGGTCTCTATACTCAGTCATGTGACTACATCCAACGTCGCTCCCCGTTTTAGTTCTGCCCACACACACCAGCCGAGAAATGACAATATCATGTGTTAGTAGAATGTGCCCTTGAACGCCCTCTTCTGGATCACGTTAGGCAAGCTATGGGGTGTCGTCCAGCACTCCCTCCACAGCCTTGTCCCCCACAACCCAAGACAGGATCAGAAGCCTGGAGTGTCACAGAGCCCTTCTGGTTTCTTCCTCCCCGATCCCCGCCCCCCCCTTCCCTCCTCTGAGCCAGGCTCATTTCCCCCCTGCTTCCCCCCTGCCAGTGCCTCAGGAGGAGAGAAAATTTACCTTCTTACAGCGGCGGCGCCTGAGGACAGAGATCCTCTGTTTATCCTTTTGGCTGTCACTGAAGGGGACAAAGCCACTTTTGAGGTCTTCAAAGTAGATGCAGATCCTTGTGGGGAGGAACTCAATCTTTGTGGAGAAAAATGGGCAAAGTGTCACACAAAAGCTGTGTTATCTTAGCATTTAGCGATTGACTGCGACATAAACTCATAGGTGTTGAAGAGATCACGCAGGTGCTAATAACAGTGACTACAGCCACAGCCAGTACTCACGCAGCCCTCGCCCCATGCAGGGTGCCCATCTAAGAGCCTTTCAGGCCTTACCTCGCCCCATCCTCACAACAACCCCACCAGACAGCAAAGACTGCAGTACAAGACCCCGCTTTGCAAGTGAGGAAACAGAGGCACGAAGGAAAAGCTCCTTGTCCAAGGTCACCCGGTCAGCGGGAGGCAGAGCTGGGATTCAAAGCCAGGTTCAAAGTCCTACGGGGCCCCACGATCCTGCCCCCCTTGGTCACATCCCCTCCTTGCCACCGGCATTCATTCCTCCCAAGTCCTTAGATTCTACTTCTTCGAATTTTAATTCTCCTTTCCACTCTGCAACTGCCCTAGGGGAAGCCATCATTATTTCTTATCCTAGTAGCACCTTTTAATCTTATTCCTTAAAACTCACATTCTGAATGGCCTCCAGCAAAATCCAAAATCATGTCACTTCCCTGTTTAAATCATTTCATCTTTCTTCAGTGCCCAGAAAGCCTAAACTTCTTGGTTTGGCTTATAAAACCTGCCAAAACCTGGCATTTGCCAGTTCTCCACACTTTCCCTCTGTACACCTCTACCCCACCTACACAAAATGCCCTGAGCTCCCTGGATGGGCAGCATCCACACCTTGGTCCAGTCCGCATACACTGTTTCCTGCCGAGGCCTCTTCTCCTGGCCTCACCTCCCTCTCCACTGTCCTCTTGCACCTCCATCTGTCTCACTCCTATTGCTTATCCTTTAATGGTCCAGTCTGCTGTCACCCCTTATGGCGGAGGCTTCACTGAACTCCCATTTGGAGTAAGCATTCAGTTTCATCATATATTCTCACGGTAAATCACAGCTCTTGCAGCACGTTTCACTGCCTGATACTTGTCTCCTTCCTTTGAGGTAATAAGCTCCATGAGGAGGAAAGAAGTGTCCCTCATTTCAATTCCCAGGGACTAGCACAGTGCCTGACCCAGAGCAGGTGTTCAAGAAATGTTTGCTGAGCAGACAAAAAGGGAAAACGGACTCAAGTCTGGACAGCCGGGGCCCAGTCATGGTTTTGGTGCCAAATCTGTCTTGTCTGGGACAAACCATTTAATGTAGCTGGACTTTGTTTTCCTATCTGCTATCCACTTATTTTCCTGAGGACTCTTTCCTCCATCATCTTCCCTCTAAAGAGCAGCTGACAACATGGTCTACCTCCAAAATAAGAACGGGAAAAGCTGCACAATCAAGGAAGCAGCTCGAGCTTCTGGGGAAGTCTGGGTCGTTTCAGAGTTGCTCCCACTAAGTAAGCTGAAAGCCAAGAGCTGATTCAGAACAGAGCCGAAGAGGGAATCAGCTTTGTTCTCCCCTCTGTGGATAACAGTTGGGGTCAAGCGTTTCCACTGCCCACTGCCCTCACCAAGCGCTACACTGGACCCTGGTATCACTGGTTCCCTGAGACCACCAGGCAGCACTCAGGGGACATGTTTTTCCAGAGAAAAAAAACACCAATGTTTCCACCAATGGAGAATAGGAAAGGAAATAAAACTAGAAAAATCAAGGACAGGAACAAACACATGCAAAAAGCAGCAGAAAAGAAGTCAGCAGAAATGCTCAAAATTCAAGGCAAAATCCATCACTGGCTTAGAGGCATGTTGCAGAGCCACTACAGTTTATTAGAGACCCCACAACATGCCGGGCACACAGAGCACGCTGGCATCGCTCCCACAGCCGCACGGCCCTGAGGGCACCTCAGGAAAATAAAACTCTTTTTCATGGTGAGCATTAAATAGGAATCAGATTGTAACAATCTGGAACAGAAAGCAAAGAATTTTCAAAGTGAAAAGCTGTGTGCCATTTATGTCCACGGGCTTAAGGGCTGGGAAATGTACCTAAAAGGTAGCGTCTGTTTAGAAACTACTGGAAATTCACCCTCGTTGACAGTACCTGGAAGGCTGGGATGCTGCTCTTGGATGCCCTTTCATGTCGTCCAACCTACAGAAATCAAAGACAAATGGTCACACATCACCAGGGTTACACATGCAAGCCAAGACCAAAGGCCACATCATCTGGAGTCAGCCCAGCAAAAATATTAAATGGACAAGAGGGATAAACCCTGCAAATGGGTGTTAGTATTTATTGACTTTATAAAATAAATCCTAGAACTAGCAGGAAATCTATTTTATTTAGTCATTTTGTTTCATCTGGAATTTTATTTACAGCAAAATGCTTTTTAATCAGAAGGTGGGCTTGCATGTACTCAAGGTAAAAAATGTCTGACGATGGTGCCGTGAGGCTGTTAAGAAAAACTAAATTTCAGGAGTTCTGTCATGGCTCAGCAAAAACGAATTTGACTAGGATCCATGAGGACACAGGTTCAATCCCCGGCCTCGCTCAGTGGGTTAGGGATCCGGCATTGCCATGAGCTGTGGTGTAGGTCACAGTTATGGCTTGGAGCTGCAGCTCCAACTTGACCCCTAGCCTGGGAAACTCCAAAGCCTGCAGAGGCAGCCCTAAAAAGACAAAAAGGAAAAGAAGAACTAAATTTCAAAAAATGAGAAAGTTTCTGAGGAGAAAAAGAAGAGAAAAACACTATATTGGAACAAGCCTTCTAAAGTTTGTGTAGTGGACATTCTCACACTTCTGCCTTTTTATTTGCCAAGTTCTACTCCAACTAATCCCTTCCTCCCACTTACGATTTCTTAAAAGTCAAATATAAAGCTGTTTGAAATTAATTTTAATCAATATAAAGCAAGTTTTCAGAGTTTCAAGGGAAAAAATGGTGAATAAAAAAGATCGGTGATATAAATTGATCTTGAAGAAACTTCCACTGACTTAAGACAATATATGCAGTGAAAAGGGCATGGACTTTGAACAGTACTGGGTTTGACTACCAGCTGGGGAGGGATTTAACCCCTCAAATCTCAAGTAACCAATATAAACTTGGGTAACGGGGCATACCGTTTGTGTTAATTCAGTTAATCCTCATGTCGCAACTAGGCACCCACAAGGCTCCTGGCCCATAGCAGCTGCTCAGTAAACGGTACATTTCCTCAGCCTCCTAGTGGTAGCTGGTGATTATTACCAAGTACCAAGTTTGCTATCCCGTCTCCCCATCTTTTTTTTTTTTTTTTTTTGTCTTTTTGCCATTTCTTGGGCCACTCCCGCAGCATATGGAGGTTCCCAGGCTAGGGGTCGAATCGGAGCTGGAGATGCCGGCCTACGCCAGAGCCACAGCAACGCGGGATCCGAGCCGCGTCTGCAACCTACACCACAGCTCACAGCAACGCCGGATCCTTAACCCACTGAGCAAGGGCAGGGATCGAACCCGCAACCTCATGGTTCCTAGTCGGATTCGTTAACCACTGCGCCACGACGGGAACTCCCCGTCTCCCCATCTTACTACAGAAAACAATGACCTCGATTTTGAGCTATAGGAATTTTTTATTTTTCAGGAAACCAGTACTCAAAGCATAGGTAATGGTGGGACCCTATCCAATCTGACTTGAGTGTTGTAATTCCTCAAGGTAATATGTGAAAGCTGAATTCCCAGTGAGTAGTCTGTTTGGAGATTTACCCTCCTAGCAAAACCTCCCTCTTGCTATGCACTTCTCTCAGGTAAAGGTCAAAGGAAAGTAACCATTTCCCATTACATTCATCCATGGACTTGCTGCCCCTTACGTTATAATAAACAATCTTGATAGTTACAGTTTTTTGGTTACATGCATTGATTCTGAAGGCTTTTTTTTTTTTAACCTAATCTGAATTTCAAAGGTTGTGGTCAGAAGTTAAGTCCTATCAATGGACTCCGATGAGTAATTTCAGACCTTCAAATCAAGACGGTTTTACTTCACAAGCACAGAGAAGAATTCCTTATTCAGTTCTCAAAAACAGAAAATCAGGCTCAGAAGTTAAGCTGTACCAAAGCTTGGCATGCCATGTTTTTCAACACACTGTAGATGAAATACGAAAGCCGTGGCACATCAGCGAGGCTGCCCACAGAGAGGAAACCCACTCCCGGGGAAGAGGGGCATTCCACATGGGATTTCCAGCAGTCCTAGAGACGACCAGCTGCTTAGCGGTTTCAGGAGGAAGCCCAGACAATCAAGATGCAGCCGCTCCTTTCAATAAGCCTCTCAGATGTAGCTACCCTCCCAACAGCGATGAAGTAATAAATAACCCAAAATAGTAATAAACAAAAGAACCAGAGGTAAACATGGAACTTGTGGAATAATATTCAAAAGAGAGGGCTAAATGTTCTATTCATTAATGGAGGTACCACGTAAATTTGAAAGTTTACAATGACCTACCGAAAGGCACAGGGCGGTGAGGAGCGTGGCTGTCTCTGACTTTTTAAGGCACGTAGTTTGTCTCCCTGGGTGATATTATTTTTCATTTCCACATCTTCATCCTCTTCTAAATTATTCTGGAAAAAAATGTATGTTCCACAGAAAGGTCATCATGAATAATTCTACTTTATATAGATTTCTTAACAGCTTATGGATGCTCTCTATATAGGGATATATATTTTACATAGATTTGTCTTAACTAGCTTTAATGCACTATGAATTCAGCATTGGCCACAGATATACTAAAGAAACATTGAACTAATCATCAGTTAAATATACTGATCAAATTCCAAATCAAAGCAGCATGGGTATGGATGAGGTAGAATTTGAAAAGAGCTTTTGTTGGGAGTTCCCACTGTGGCACAGTGGGTTAAGAACTTGACTGCAGTGGCTCATGTCACTGTGGAGGTGTGGGTTCAATCCCTGGCCCAGTGCAGTGGGTTAAAAGATTCAGCATTGCTACAGCTGCAGTCACTGGTGCAGCTTGGATTCAGTCCCTAGCCCAAGAACTTCCATATGCCACAGGTACAACCAAATAAATAAATAAAGCGAGCTTTGTTAATGGACCACAACCACAGAGACTTTCCTGCAGAAAAAAATCGTGCTTTGGAATACAGCTTAGATATAGATAGCTAATATCAAACATATTTCTAGAAACTACCAGAATCCATCACTGCAAATTCCATAACTTGTTTACAAAAGTGAAAGATAAAAACAATTTAGGATATCTATACAGTAACTTATTAACATCATTTAACACTAGTAAAAGCACTCAAGATTTTCCAAAAGGAGTTAAAATCTTAGATTGAGAAAGAGTTTCCTGCTGAAATACATCTTCTAGCTGGATTATATACAGACCACCCTAGGTCTTTTTGCATATGCCAGCTCACATTTAAGTCTCACAACCCATGGAGCAAGAGTGGGGAGGGCACTGTCACCCTTAAGTTAAAGATGAAAAAAAGGAGGTGCTTGTGGAAGTTAAGAATATTGCCCAAGCTCCCCTAAACTCTTCATGACAGACGTGGCTCAGATCCTACATTGCTGTGGCTGTGGTACATGCCGGCAGCTGCAGCTCCGATTCAACCTCTAACCTGGAAGCCTTCATATGCTATGGGTGCAGCCCTCAAAAAACAAAATAAAAATTAAAAAATAAAGGCTAGGCTTGCAAGCAGGATGGTACACCTGAGAGGTTGTACCTAGCATCACCTAGCATTCAACATCCTGGTTTGGGAGTAACTACTTTTGCCTGATGGAAAGACAGCACATAGGCAGAGTCTCCAGAATATGAGGAAGGATCAAGAAATATATAAGCCTTCATAAGATAGGCAAGGAAATCTTCTTGAAGGACCTAACAGGGCCCTCACCCCCAATCAGTTTCATTGTCTGATGGGTGTCTTTGGAAAAGCCAGAGAAGCTTGTTTGTCCAGTCAACGAGGAAGAGCCAGCTCTGTGTTCTCACTCTGAACTGCCTGCAAGATCCTAAGGAAAAGCGATTTTCAACCTGAAATTCCAATATTCAACCTATCAATCAAGGGTAAATGTAGAACAAATGTACAAAAAATCTACCTCCCACACAATCTTTCTGAGAAAATTATTATAGGTTGTGCTCCAGGAAAAGGAACAGAGACAACATGAGATCTAGGAAAACTAGAGATCCAACTGAAAAGTGTGAAGAGAAGGCCTCGGGTCACAATTCTGTCTTTGGGCGAGAAAACAATCAGTCCAGGATGGAAGGCAGAAGTGTCTTCAGGGAAGGAAAAAAAAAAAAAAAAAAAAAAAAAAAGGACTAAGTCGTTTTTTAACAGCTGTGTTGAGATTTTGAAAAAATTTAAATTGCTTGGCACAGGAGTTCCCATGTGGTGCAGCGGGGTTCAGAACCTGGCATTGTCTCTGCAGTGGCTTGGGTCACTGCTGTGGCTCTGGTTAGAACCCTGGCCTTGGAATTTCCACATGCCACGGGCACAGCCAAAAAAAAAAAAAATGGGTTGGCACAATTGGGGGAGGAGGAGAATAGCATTACCTTTTCCCAAATATACAGAAAACTAAATACATTAAGAAGGTAATTAACTCGGGGGGGGGCAAAACAGAGGTTCAAAACAAAGAAAACAGTCATAAAGAACTACGGAGCTCAGCGGGGAGCGACACGTACATAGCAGTAATGGGCACATCACCAGATTTAACCAAAAATTACAATCTAGCAGCATCGGGAAGCAGGGACAACAAAGCAGGAGAACTAATTCTGTTGGCCATAACCAGGAGGCAACAGAAAAAGGTCCAAAATTGATAAAAATTTAAAAATGGCATTATAAGCAGGATATTTAGAAATATGGCAGTGAAAATATTAGTATAATTTGCTGGAAGTTTCCCCCCTTGGAGAGTAGGTCTGGGGATACAGAACAGGGGGGAGGGGGGGGATCTGATTTCTTTTTCATCAGAATTCAATACTTTCGATAATTCTAAAGCTGTGGCCATGTATTATCTTAAAATACAAAAATACACTTTAAAATATACAGAAAGGCTATGGATATATTTATGTATAACTGGGTCGCTTTGCTGTACAGCAGAAATTGGCACAACATTGTAAATCAACTATACTTTAATAAAAATAAATAAAATATACAGTTAAAGAAAGGAACAGTATATTTTATATTTAGTTATCTTTACATGTGTTTAGCTCTCCCACTTTATTGTAAATCTTAAAGGTGAAAACTTTTTAAATTGCAATACATTTCAAACACAGAAAATAACAACAATGATGTAACAGATGGTACCTAACCACCCTGAATTAATTTTTTTTTTCCTCAAGCTCCTCAAAGAGTTATGTACACTAGCTTTCAAAGAAAAAGAAAACATTACATATTAAGTCCCAGCTCTTAACCTCTGGAGATGGAAACCATGTCTTTTCTAAAGGAAAAAATTGTGTATATATATAAATATAGACATATATATATATAATCATATAATACTTGTTTGTCATAGGTAGTAACAAGCTACAAAAAAGAGATTAAAAAAATTAAAGCCACCCTCATCTTAAGCATCAAAAGCAAACACATTCACATTCTGTCATACAGTCATCCAGACTTTTCCCGGTGCTGTGCATACCCCATCGACACATTTCTTCCTCACAAAAAGAGGTTGAATTACACACCCTGCTTTGCAACTTTTTCATTTTAAATGCACCGTGTAAGTGTTTCAGGGTAAATTTTAAAAACCCTCTATATTAATGTTCCTTATGGCCCCAGAGAGTTTCATTTGCTCGATGTATCAAATTTTATATCTTTTACCCTAGGTCAGGCCGTTTTCTGTCTTTCATCACTATAAACAGTTCCAGCAAACATCCTTCTATAAACACATGGTTTTTAACACTGTCCTCTTACTACTGCCTTAAGATAAATGCATAGAAGTGGAATTGCTGGATTAAAGCCTCCTGCTACACATTCTCAAACATCCCTCAAGAAAGGCTACACCATTTTAAACCCCAACTAGCAAGGTTTAAGAGATTTTCTAATCCCTAAACTCTTGCTAATACCACATACCTTTCTTTAATCTCATACAACTTGATACGCATAAGTAGCATCTGTGTTTCTTTCATTTCTAGGGAAGTAGAAAAATTTTTTTATATTTACCAGCCATAAGAGCTACCATCTTGTCGTATTTGCATACACGGAATTTTCACGTTGGTTTTTTTTAAGAGTTCTTTACATTTAAAAATACCCTCATTTGGAAGATCCCATCATGAACCCGACTAGCATCCATGAGGACTCGGGTTCAATCCCTGGTCTTGCTCAGTGGGTTAAGGATCCAGTGTTGCCATGAGCTGTGGTGTAGGTTGCAGACGTGGCCCGGATCCCACGTTGCTGTGGCTGTGGTGTAGGCCAGCGGCTACCGCTCCGATTAGACCCCTAGCCTGGGAACCTCCATATGCCTTAGGTGTGGCCCTAAAAAGACAAAAATAAAAATACCCTCATTTGAATGTGTGGCAAATACTTCCTCCCAGTTGACTGCTGTGAGGAGAATGAATTAGAGAACAAGGCTGGGGTAGGAGGCGAATCAGTGGCCCAGTAGGAGATGACGGACTGGAGGAGGGCAGGACAAACAGGACCTGGGGAAGGAGTTGGGAGAAGAAAAGACCTGGACCTGCAGTCCAGGTCTGGAAAAATCTACTAAAATATAAATCATGTTATTTTTATTTTTTTATTTTTTTTTGCTCTCAATTTTTCTCGTTTTATTTCTGTGGCTATTTTAAGAAGTTTTGGCCACTCTTAGGACTAAGAATATAAAACAAATGAGCTATAAAATTCTCAGTAGCTGATTAAAAACCTTCAAATTCTTAACAAAAATAGTTATGTACAATGGTATTCAAAACACATTTAAATTAAATACAAAACTTAGAAACAAAAAGGTTTACAGAGGAGGACTCTGGCCTCCTGGAATCCTGAAAGTGACACCAGACAGGACTATAACTCAGCCCTGTATTTATTTGGGTGCCTATAACATAGACTAGGTCAGGAGCGCCTGCATGGGAGAAAGTATGTTAGAAACTACAGCTCCATTTGTCGTGAGGCATTAACCAATCCCAAGAATGGGTGGGCCTGGGACAGTCTGAAGACACTGCTCATCAAGTACCATTAGACCTCACTCTTTGTACAAAATTCACTCCTCAGAATGACTAATGAACAAAGTCACACATGATCAACGCCTCGAGTCTAACCCAGGCCCTGCTGTGCCTCAGCCTCCAGCCCCTCTCCCCAGAGCCCCAGCTCAGCCCCTCGCTTGCTCTAGCTGCTCAGGGGAGTAGCAGATTCCCAGAAACAAAGCCACGTGGTGACAGTGAAAAAGCCTCCTCCAGGGAAGAGGCTAACATCTTGGCTCCCCCTAAGGGGAGGGGCTCTGCTCTCCGACTCCCTGTCGCCCTCTGGAGGCTCTGAGCATGAGCGCTCTTTCTCTTGGATACCAGCCTGCCCTACGCAAAGACAGGAAAATGAGAGCCAACTAAAACACATAAAGAAGGAGCATTTTACTGTTGGTATTTTTGTCTTTTAACTTTTTAGGGCTGCACTCGTAGCACATGAAGGTTTCCCAGGCTAGGGGTCGAGTCAGAGCCGCAGCTGCCGGCCTACACCACAGCCACAGCAAGGAGGGATCCGAACCGGGTCTTAACACCACAGCTCATGGCTATGCAGGATCCTCAACCCACTGAATGAGGCCAAGGATCGAACCCACATCCTCATGGATACTATTGGGTTCCTAACCCTCTGAGCCACAAAGGACACTCCCAAGAAGGAGCATTTGTAAAAATATACTTATTTACAAATGACAGTCTAGCTAAAGAACAAACAATGGCATAAAATATGAAGATTTATTTTATTCCGCCAGCTGTCTTCTACATACAGACAAGATGAAAACCCAAATCAAATAAATTAGATTGCCCATAGATTTCCATTGGATAAAGTAATTAATGAGCAGCGCATTAATAAAACGGCGACCGAGTAAGCCACTAAGGAGGCCATCGTGTACACCATTAAGAAAAGATCTATTAGATGAAATACAGCACACTAGGGAATAAAGATGGAAGAGTTATAAAAGAAAAATGACATAAATGGAGAGTTCGAAATAGAAACAAGTAAAAATAGAAGGTTAAGGACTGAAAGAAACAGATGAAAATGGAATCTTGAGCAGATGTAAGTGACTTGGCGAGGAAAAATGACTGGGTCATCTCTGAAATTCTTTTCCCATCTCAGATGTTACACCTACATGATGTAAGGGAAAGAGGTCGTCTTCATAATAAGCTGCTTCCGATCAATGGAAAGTTTGGATGTATCAGAGCCCCCCCCCCCCAAATCTGACTCCTCCCTGCCTTCGGTTCAGACCTTCACCACTTGGACTTCTGAGTCATGACCAACTCCCTGGCCGTCCACCCCTGGCCACACAGCAGTGCCCCTTCCACACCACAGCCAGGGTGAGCTCCCCAAACCATGACGCTGCCTACTGGCAACCCCCTGACTCAGCCTCTGGCGGATCCCAGCAGCACTCAGATTAGAACTGGAATGCCTTAGTGGGCCTAAGAGCGGAAAGAAAGGTGCTTAAAAGTAGGGCCTTAGAGATTTCATTTGTACTTCATATTTTTTCTAAGATGTACCTTGCTCATGGGCAAAGGAGCTTATAAATCAGAGTAACTCAATAATGTAATGAAATACCACATTCTTTTTTTTTTTTTTTTTTTTTTTTTTGTTGTTGTTGTTGCTGCTGTTTCTTGGGCCGCTCCCGCAGCATATGGAGGTTCCCAGGCTAGGGGTCCAATCGGAGCTGTAGCCACCGGCCTACGCCAGAGCCACAGCAACGCGGGATCCGAGCCGCGTCTGCAACCTACACCACAGCTCATGGCAACGCCGGATCGTTAACCCACTGAGCAAGGGCAGGGACCAAACCCGCAACCTCATGGTTCCTAGTCGGATTCGTTAACCACTGCGCCACGACGGGAACTCCTGAAATACCACATTCTTATTTACTTGGCCATCGATTTATGTGAACATGGTTAAACATCAGTAGCACCTGTGCCTAAGAGCACAAACTGATTGGTGTGCTAATAGTGGACTATCGCCCTAGAGGAGGAAGAGGCAAGACCAGAAACAGGAGTTTACAGAGTATCTGTTGCAGTGGTTTACAAACCCGACTAGGAACCATGAGGTCGCAGGTTTGATCCCTGGCCTTGCTCAGTGGGTTGAGGATCCGGCGTTGCCGTGAGCTGTGGTGTAGGTCGCAGATGCGGCTTGGATCTGGCATTGCTGTGGCTCTGGCAAAGGCCAACGGCTACAGCTCCGATTAGACCCCTAGCCTGGGAACCTCCATATGCCACAGGTGCGGCCTTAAAAGGACAAAAGACCAAAAAAAAAAAAAAAGACCAGAAACAATCGCAACTCCAGGAGAAATGTCTTAGGACATTTAAGGTTGTGGTCAATACGACCGTGTGTCATGTCCTAGAGCCACACAGAGGACCCCAGGGAGGGGCAGTGGGCACAATGGGAGGCAGCAGGGTATGGGCTGACGCTGGAGCCAGAGTGCCTGGGTTCAAATGACAGTTTCCCTGTGCACTCTCAGATCTGGAGTACCTACAACCTGCCCTCTTCTAAGCAGTTTATATGGATTGATTTTGTGTGGGTTTTGTTTGTTTGTCTGTTTGTTTATTTTTGCTTTTTAGGGCTGCCCCTGTGGCACATGGAAGTTCCCAGGCTAGGGGTCAAACTGGAACTGCAGCTGCCAGCCTACATCACAGCCGCAGCAACACCAGATCCTTAACCCAGTGAGCAAGGCCAGGGATCAAACCCACATCCTCATGGATACTAGTCATGTTCTTAACCCACTGACCCATAGCAGGAACTCCAACATGGGTTAATTATTAATCCTTACAACAGCTATATGAGATGGGCACCTTTATTAGGCCAGTTATTTCATAAACGACATAAGTGAAGCCAAGGATGTTAAGCCCTCTGCTCCAGATCCACAAGTGCACAGGGGAGCTGTCATTTGAACCCAGGCACTCTGGCTCCAGCATCAGCCCATACCCTGCTGCCTCCCACTGTGCCCACTGTCCCTCCCCGGGTCCTCTGACTGGATCTAGGACATGACACACAATCATACTGACCACGACCTTAGCCAGTCTGTCCTAAGACGGATCTTGCGGAATTGCTATTTAGTTGGTGATGGCGCCCTGTGAGCTCCTCATTTAACTCCTTAACTATCTGGACTTTAAATAACGTGCTTTAATCCCATCTTCTTAAAGCCATTGTTTATAACCCCAATACAGAGGGGACCCTAGGCCGCTGCACGTCACAATGAGCACTTATTGCTTGGTACTATTTTGGATCTGAGCATATGCTCCTCTCGGATAGCTTGGATTATTACCAATTTCATGTCTGTATTCTTGTTCGTTTTCTGTGAAACTGTCAGCCTTCAGTCATTCAAGTAATATTTACGAGGCCCTGTGGGCTAGGAACAGACTTAGGACAAGGCCAGATGGAAGCCTGCATCCTTAGAAAGCGCATCGCTGGCAGGGAAGGCTCGGTGGGGACCAAGGAGGGCAGGGACCATGCAGGGCAGCGGCAGAGGTGGGAGTCCACTCCAGCACACGGGGCTGCCATACTTCACGGTGTCCAGCCCGGCACCAAAGACCAGGTTCAAGGAAGGTAAAGCCTCTATTTTTAAAAGATTTCTCATAACTCTTAAGTGGGTGATGGAATTCTTTAAGCTACAACCTATTCCATTACTGTGGCCTCAGTTGTTCAGGTTGATACTTTTCATTATTTTCCTTTCACCCTCTCATAAGCACTGAAAAACTATGTATTCAAACTGTCCAAATCAGGTTAACCATGGAGCTTCCTAAGCTTCCCTAACCAATCACAGGGGAGTTCCTGAGGCCTAGACATCAAAAAATAATCTGCTATCTCAGCTTTCAATCTGACCTTACTAAAAACAAACAAACAAACAAAACCTCTAGAAGAACACTGTCTTTTTGCACTTTCTTTATGTAAAAAATTAAATAAATCTAGAATTTCCATGGACTTCTCTCCTGAACTCTGGTATGGAACGTGACACACATTAAAACCCTGCAGCATTCTCAACTTATTTTTCCACTTGTAGTTAAAAGACATCACTGAATGTGCTACATTCTCGAGTAAACTAACTCCCCATATTCATGTAATGTTCTGGAGACAGCGCCAGATAAGCACGGCAGTAAAAAGGCTCAGAATCAGAAGAGTTATTTGCACAAAGCATCGCCTAACTATAAAGTGGCCCACAACCCATAGATATGTCACTGCCTACAATCTCAACCCCACCATTTATTCTCTGGTATTTCTGAACTCTTTCATCTCTAACCTCTAATTTCAAAAATAATAGCACTTCTGAATGAGCACTAAAGTGATTAATTTGGGGGATACAGGAAATAGGAAGGAGATAAAACAGCCAACATCTGCATATATGCTCATATTTAAAAGTGATTTATTTTAAATTTCAATCATACTGCATTCTTCACCCTTCCAGTGATAAATACATGTTAATTAGCCTCGAGTTCAACAAATTGGGATCCAAAAAAGAGAATGAAATGAGAATGAAATGTTCTAACCACCAGATGTTAATTTAATACAGATTATGGTATAAAAACCATAAGAGTCCATCCTACAAGATCAATGTGTTTCTCAGATAGATGGGTAGGCTTTAATATGTGCCTTTTCAGAGGTCGTAACTCAAAAGCCCTATTTACTTGAACTCAACCTGAGGAGGAAACGCTGAGCAGAGCAAGAAACTATTGTTGTTTAGCTAGACTAGCACATTAAAACGTCAGTTCAGATCCTTTTTGTTTGCTTTGAATAGGCCTGATTATAACACAGAGACAAGAAAAGGTCAACAAAGACTCTAAACATCAACACGGCCTTGGCTAAGATTTACTTTTACACTTAACTTGACTCAAACAAGTAAACTCAGCCACTCCATCAGTGGCCGTCCATTTGGGAGACCATATCACGGGGTTGAAAACTCAGTTCCTCCAGCAGGCCCCATCCTTCCTCTTAAAGAAAACTCTCTATTTCCAAGCACTCTGGTTATCTTTCCTGGGGAAAAAAAAAACCTGTTTTGGATGCCCATTGTTGACCTATGATGCATTCCTTCCACTGTGGTTTCCTTGGGGGCCAAGCCTGTCAGACCCTTCCAGATCTGTTGGGTCACCGTCTAATAGAATGTAAATCTCCACTTGCTGCTTACATATTTTTAATAGCTTTTTTTGGCCCCTTTAGGGACGTAAAATTATAAATATAAACCAGGTGTTAGATTCACCTAAGGTATGTTGTGGTAGGAAGAGTTAAATTAGGGGTTAGACTACAAGCCCTTAAGGTGGTCCCACTACTCAAAAACTTTGTGACCTTGGGCAGGTAAAAAAAATTCATGAGACCTGGGTTCCTGATCCACAGAAGAGGGGAACTAGAACAAATTATTTCAACGTGGCCCTTTTGTTCTTTTTTTGTCTTTATAGGGCCATACCCACGGCACATGGAAGTTCCCAGGCTAGGGGTCAAATCAGAGCTATAGCTGCCAGCCTACACCACAGCCACAGATCCGAGCCGCATCTGAGACCTGCACCACAGCTCAGAGCAAGGCCAGATCCTTAACCCACTTGCACAGCCAGGGATCGAACCTGCGTCCTCATGGATACTAGTCGGGTTTGTTATCTCTGAGCCAAGACAGGAACTCCTCAAGGTTGCTTCTTGCTCCAAAAGTGCTTCTTAGTAAATCACTACCATCTTTATTCAGGTGTGATGGAAAAAAAATATGGATTTGAAATCAGATCGACCTGGATTGAATCATGTTTCTAACGCCGAGATTAGGACTTCTCTAATATTCAATTTTCTTATTATAAAATAGAGCTAATATTGCCTAACTCATCAGGTAGTTACAAAGATTAAATCAGACAATGTATGTCAACTGCTGAAAGTGGTTTGTTTAAAGCAGAGTCTCGTTGCCTCTGATTGTGGTTTCAACTCTGGACTTTTGGAAATCATAAGTTTGAGACCTCAGTGTACCACTTGTGGGATGTATCATCCAGTTGTCACAGTAAGATTTTTCTTCTTGACATCTATTTCCATTTTCAAATAGAAAGTTTGCTTTGCAGTTTCTGTTTTTTAAGTATTTTCCAAACCAGAGTAAACTCCTTTATAACTGAACTCTTACAGCTTTCTTCTTTTTAAGGATAATTGCTTTCTTTCCTTTGATTCCTGCTTTATACATGGTGACGCCACGCCTGAAAATTTAGTACTCTCAGCATGCAGCGAAGTATGGCTGTGTTAGTTCAATTGGGAAACAAATAAATGCAAACTGTTAGTCTTAAGGAGACATAAAAATCTTTGCAGAAAAAACTCACCTCTCCAAATCTCTCCACATTTTGAATTTTAGATAAGTTTCCACCAATAGACATATCATCCAAGCTAGAAAGAATTTTATTAAGACTTCCTTCATTGGATGGTCTACTTTTCAGTTTGGATCGGAAAATGTCTCCTTGGACCCATAACGATGCCTGTTTTCTGAAACAAGGAGAAAAAAACAAAATAATCTTTTAAATAAATGATTGTGACCTCCTCAAAGGTATGATGTCTTATGGACAAAAAAGATTAGCAGACTAGAAAGAGTATGAAGCCTTCAAATTAAAAAAAAAAAAAAGCCATATTCTAAATGCCAAAATAAATTATTAAAATTCAGTATTAAACACAAACACGCTTCTTCCAATATAAGTCTATATAGCCCAACATGGGTTAACTCTTAAGGTTCTCAGCTGCTTAGAACAAATTCTGTAGAAATAAAGACTGTGAGCTAGTTTGTCCTTTAAATATGAAAAATCTGTAATATATTTTTCAAACAGTAATCTGTAAAAATAGTTGGAGTGAAATGGACTCAAAGATGTAGGTAAAGGAACTTAAGCTAAATGGAGATATTATGTTTAAAAAGTACTTAACATCTAATAGTATGTGTTATCGTGAAAAGTCATTAAAAACCCACTCTCATAATCCAAAATAAGGTTTATAGCCTCAATTAGATTATTCTTTGGGAAAAAGAAAATGTTCTTTTCTTTGACATTCACCTATAAGCTTTCCTTTATTCAAACAAAGCACTTTTACAACTTGTTGCTGAGGTTATAAAAAAGGAACTTAAAAATGTATAAGCAAAATGACAATCTGGAGCTTCTATTTTTATTGATGGAGTCACCTTCATAAATTTCTTTTAAGATAAATTATCCGATAGAACTGAGTTTTGTTTTTTTTTTCTATATTATACTGTACAGAACAGAATTCAACTAAAAACATTATGGTTCATCATAAGTCATACCAACTGGCAATGAAATAACAGCATTACCAAGGAGATGCCACCAATGAGAACATAGATTTCTCTTTTAAAGCAACAGGAAAACCAAGTAATACTTTCTCTCAAAGGTTCCATGTAGCACAGAAACTTTGGGTTAAAATAGGGGAAAAAACAAATAACCTTCCCTGAAATGTATTGTCGTAGCAGGTCCTCAGGAAAGGAATCCATCTTTCCTTTTAAGCAACGTTTATTCTCAAATCAGAACTTTATTGTTTATGGTTAAAAATTGTTCAAAGTCTTGAAGAAGAGGTTAACCTTTAAATTATAGCAAAATTTTACATATGTGATCCCTCCAACTAAGCAAATCCATATCTAGGTATAATGCTATGAATACACACTTGTGTACAAAATACAAACATGCTTGTTGCAACATTATTTGTACGAGCAAAACAATGGAGTCACCCTAATGGACAACGAGTTTATTAAATTACAGTAAATCTATTCTGTGAAATGTTACATAGTCATGTAGGTCCTGGGGTGGACCTACATGCAGTGACAGGGTAGAGTGACTATGAAATAAGGCATTAGTGAATGAAAAATAGAAGTGACAGAATGTCAAGAGCATGATCCTATTTTTTAAGGGAAAATATTACAACTCACAGATCAGTTATTTAGAAGATTATATACCAAAATATTAATGAGTTACCTGCAAGAATGATGACAAAAGGAAATTTTGCTTCCTACTGCTTAACCCACTTAATCGATGTCTACACTTTTTGACTTTTTTTAAACATTGTGCCTTATTTGCTTTTGTAAAAAATAAATGATCTGAAAATAAATAAATACACAGATCAAAGCAGAACAAAGCTAGAGTAAGTATGAAAAGGAACCTTTAAAGCCTCTATCATAAAAGACAGCCCACAACCCATCACTACATTGTTTTAACAAGAACACCTTTAGAAGACAGGAGAATATGTGCCAAAATATTAACAACATAGGTTGAACTGAATGATTGGAGAGGCTTTCTTTTTTTTTTTTTTAATATAATATCCTACCCTAGTTTCAAATAAAAAGTGTTTTTTCTTTTCCTTTTTTTCTTTTTAGGGTCGCACCTGCGGCACATGGAAGTTCCCAGGCGAGGGGTCAAATCAGAGCTGCAGCGGCCAGCCTATGCCACAGCCACAACAACACCAGAACCAAGCTGCATCTTCGACCTACACCACAATTCACAGCAATGCCAGCTCCAAGGTGCATCTTCAACCTACACCACGCCTTGCAGCAATGCCAGAGCTTTAACCCACTGAGCAAGGCCAGGGATCGAATCCATATCCTCATAGACACTATGTTGGGTTCTTAACTCACTAAGCCACAATGGGAACTCCCTATTTTTCTTTTAATTTTTGTTCATTTTTCAGTAGTTTCCAAATAAAACAAAAAAAATACCTTTAAATATAATTTCTGAGACAGCCAGTATAGATGTATATAGACACAGACACACAAATATAGTATATAGATATATAGTTTATAAATACAGATACAGTATAGAAATATGGTGTAGATACAGACAGCCGGTACAGGTAGAAAATATGTGGTCCACATATAAGACTTATTATTCCTAACATTGTTCTAAAGTTGAAACTAGGCTGAATTATCTTAAGAAACTTCCAAGGTGTTTCTAAATAGATTAAATGTTTTAAATCTGGAATTTTTAAACATATGAGTAAAATCAAAATTCCAGAAATCTACACACACCAATTCACTAGGGAGTGTGACAGTATCTACCTTCTATCATGGCACTTTTTTTTTTTTTTTTTTTTTTTTTGCTTTTCGGAAGCAAACAATGGAGGAGTACTTTCTGAGCTTAAGATAGGCAAACTGATGAGCTTAGCCCCACCACTGAGTCATACCATCTATAAGAATAGTTATTCAAAATGAACTCTTCTTAAATTTTTCTTCCTTTGTGGAAATCTTCATAAAATTATAAAATAGCCTTCCTGATACTTTATATTTTCAAAAATTCTTGCTTTAATCTTTCACTCCTCCAAACTTTTTTCACTTAGTGCTATATCTGACATAACCTTTTACCTGATGCTTGATTCTTATATCCTTCCAATAGTAGTAAACAAAAGCATAGTCCTTGGCACAGTCTGAATACTGCAAAAAATAACCGTCAAATTCATAAATTAAGAGGAGTCTTGGGTCTCTGGTCAAAACCCTGGTGATAAAGAACTACTTCTTCACAGAGAGGAAAAATTCAGCCCTGGTTCAGACAGGGGAAAAAATCAGCAACTCGAAACACACAGAAAGAATAGGGATAAACAGTGAAGACAGAATTTCCCTCAAAAATCCCCATAGGCTTGGGAGTGGCACATGCACCCTGTGGTCTTTGGAATGACTTGCCAACAGAACCTACTGTCGGGCACAGGGAACTCTACCCACTGTTCTGTGATAATCTATATGGGAACAGAATCTGAAAGAGAATGGATGTGTGTCTATGTATAATTGAATCACTCTGTTGTACAGCAGAGAATATCCCAACATCGTAAATCAACTATACTTCTGCAAACCTTTTTAAAATGAAAAAAAAAAAAAAATCCCAGTTTAGTATGAGAAAAGTAAACCACTGAAATCCAATGTTCAAGTCCTATGACCGAGATTTGCTTAGGACTCTAGGAGAAAGGGGCCCTACCTCAAACTGAAAGAATCAAAGAAAAGTAGTCTGAGAGTTCAAAAGTATCTAGAAAGATGAGCAGGGCTTAGCCAGCAAGGGTATTCTCCAACAAGGAAGACAACGTGGGCTGGAAGAAACAGTGATATCAAAGAACACAGCATGTATGGAAAACTGGGCTGTCTGTTGTGGCTGTAGCACATCTGCTTTGAGAGAGGAGAGGTGGGAGGCAGCTTATATTGGGCTCTGCACACCATGCTAAGGAATTTACACTGGATCTCAAAAGTGAAGGGAAGACCCTGGAAGGGTCTTTACGATAAAAATTAAAAACAAACAAACAAAAAACGTGAAGAAGGAACAGAAACCAAGAAGCTGGAAGACCTAAGAGGCTAAATTGAAAAAATCTCCGATTCCAAAATGTTACCAAGTGAAAACTCTGATGCTGCTGCCGACCTGAAGACGAAAATGACAAAGGAACACCTTTCACTTGCTTAGTTCAAAAGACTCAATCTGCTCCTTCACTGGAAAGACTTGAGTTGAACCTGAATCTTACAGATGAATAAGGTGTCAAAGCTGATTTGTGTGTTGCTAAGCAGTTCCGTAGGCAAGTGCTCCTTAAGAAAAAGCAGCACTTCACGTCAATGCCTTTCTTATTGACAAGAGCAACCACGCTTATGTTGTGGTGTCTATTACTCCTTAGGAGCCTCACCTCAAACCGAAGAAGTAAAACATACATTTTTAAGTATTTATTAGCATTTTAAAATCAAATTCCAGGAAGTTAACACACCAACACAAAGGAAATGCTCCAGTAAAGTAGTGCATTTTCTAAGACGGCATAAATGACCCACTGCCAAAAAATAGCGTGCTTTGAAGTGACAGGATAAAATCTATCTTGATTCGAACAAAGCCTTGTTGAGACAAGGAGACAGTGCTTGCATCATTATTTTTGGCCATGTCCTGGCCCTGGCCTGCTCACATTTGGGCTAGCCCCCAAGCCTGGCACATATGAAAAAACTAACTGGCCTCATTATGAGCCAAGTCATAGTTAATTCTGATATAAAGATTTCATGAGATGGATAAAGAAGTTGTGGTACGGAGTTCCTGTCATGGCGCAGGGGTTAACGAATCTGACTAGGAACCATGAGGTTGCAGGTTCAATCTCTGGCCTTGCTCAGTAGGTTAAGGATCTGGGCATTGCCGTGAGCTGTGGTGTAGGTTGCAGACGCAGCTTGGATCCTGTGTTGCTGTGGCTCTGGCATAGGCTGGTGGCTACAGCTCCGATTAGACCCCTAGGCTGGGAACCTCCATGTGTCATGGGTGCGGCCCTAGAAAAGGTAAAAAGACAAAAAAAAAAAAAATGTTGTGGTACATATACACAATGGAATACTATTCATCCATAAAAAAGATCAAAATAATATCATGCACAGCAACATGGATGCAACTGGAGCTTATCATTCTAACTGCAGTAAGTCAGAAAGAGAAGGACAAATACGATATGATACCACTTACACATGGAATCTAAAATATGGCACAAATGAACCTTTCTATGAAATAAAAACAGACTCATGGACAAGAATAGACTTGTGTTTGCCAAGGGGAAGGGGGTTGGGGGATGACGGACTGGGAGGCTGGGGTTAGCAGATGCAAGCCGTTATACGTGGAGGGAATAAACAACGAGGTCCCACTGTACAGCACCCAGAACTACATTCAATGTCCTATGATAAACCAAACAGAAAGGGGTATTTTTAAAAGAGTTTACTGAATCACTTTGCTGTACAGCAGAATTTAATACAATACTGTAAATCAACTGTACTTCGATTAAAAAAAAAAAAAGACTTCCTAAGTCTTTTTTAAAACCCTGCTTTTAAAATTCCTCTAAACAACATCAAGTCAGTTGCATTGTTAAAGACAGTCCCGGTTTTAAATTCCAGACGCAATGCTGTCATTGTGCCGCGTCTTCTCCTGCGGCTGACCTCTTCTCCCTCACTTCCTTGACTGTAAGTAATCCCATCTCCACACCACCCTAACTCCCCCTCTTCATCACTTCTTCCATCCTTGACACATATTTTTCTAGTATGACCCAACCCTGACCCCAGTATCCTCCCAAAGCCACCGTTTGGTCATTTTGTACAGAAGCCCAACCAACTCTAGCTCGACCTGGAGCTGTGACTTGAGCCCCACTCTGCCCTGTGTGTCTCCTACTCCACCTCCCCAGGGCTATTACGGAAGCAGAGTCGTTCCTGATTTAAAGAATTGGGCTAATGAAATGGTCTAACCTGATATCAAAGGAAGACAGCCTAGAAACCAGGACCCAAGATTCAGGGGGTGAGAAGGAGACAAGAATTCAAGGAGTTCTACCGTTGCGTTGTACACGTGGAAGATTTAATAGGATGATGGTTGGAAAGAATATCTGAGGGTGTAGGGGGAAGTTCTTAATTTTTTTCTCTTCTGAAACACAGGAGAGAAAAAAATTAGGAAATTCTCAAAAAGATTCAATGTAGCTAATTCTCATTTAGGGATAGAGCCCCATAAATGGGAGCTTGATCGCTGGAATCATGCCGTGATACAAACTGTGTAAACTAATGCTTTACGGCTTACATTCTTCTTTCCAACTCGAATGCTTTTCCATAGGAAATGAAACAAACAAAAAACACTCCGTTTTCTATCTTAGGTAATTGAGTATTTTGAGATAAATTTCTGATGCCACCATTGCCAAAAATTCTTACATATACCTTATCCTTTTAACTTAAACTCCTACTAGAATTTTCTTTTTCTTAGCCAAAAGATTCAATGCCAACCGAGAGTCAATAAATAGATCAAATGATGCGGCACTAAATATTGAAAAGCAGTATAACTGAGTGTTTCTGCAGAAATGTGGCTGTCAAACAGTGCAAATTCAAACCTATGCAATGAGCTTATTTTAATAAACAAATCACAGTATCATCTATTACTATTCTAAATTCTTCTGGTGGCCACATTTCAGACTCTAAATTCTGTATGTTAAGAAAGACAAGTTCTTAAATCTTAAAAAAAAGATTACTTAAAAAAAAATTAATCCACATCCTTTGGCCTGCCTAGCCCATGTAACTTAAAAGAAATACTACAAATAAAAACAATAGGAATCAATTATAATTGAAAACTCAAGCTGTTAGACATTTTAAGCACATTTCCATTTTCTTGAACGGGTTTTCTTCATCTTATTTTTGGTGATTTCCTGAAATAAAAAGCAGTGGTTGTGCTATTCATTTCTGATATTGCTCAATCCAATTGCAAAACTGACCAATGCACAAGCACCAAATGTGGTGTAAGCTGATGTCTGTGAGTAAAAATGAGCCACAGATCCTTGCTACACAATGTGGTTGGTGGACCAGGGGCATCTCATCACGTGGGAGCCTGATAGAAAGACAGAATCCCAGGTCCCACCCCAGACCCCTGAACCAGAAACTGCATCCCACAAGATCCCAAAGGAATGTTACACACTTTAATATTTGAGAAGTACTACAGACAACTGAAGGCTTACAGCTAAATTATGACCCTGAAAAATATCCAACTAATTGGAAGTTCATGAAAATATCTACGGGAATAAAGCAAAATGGGGGCAATCTCTGATTTATGGATTTAGGACTAAGAGTTTGGCCACAACATCGCTTCCTTAAAGTTAACTTCATTCAAAGTGGAAGCTCTACTTTGTAAAGACAGAACTCCCTGCCAGATCCAGATGAAACCTTTATTTGAATTCTCTCTCTCCCAGAAGGAAATTAAATATAAAAACGACAACAACAGAGTTCCCGCATGCTCAGCGGAAACAAATCTGACTAGCATCCATGAGGACGCAGGTTCAATACCTGACCTAGCTCAGCGGGTTAAGGATCTGGCGTTGCCATAAGCTGTGTGTGGTGTAGGTCACAGGTGCGGCTTGGAGCTGACGTTGCTGTGGCTGTGGCCTAGGCCAGTGGCTACGGCTCTGAGTCAACCCGTAGCCTAGGAACCTCCATATGCCACTGGTGCGGCACTAAAAAGACAAAAAGACAGAAAACAAAAAACCAAACATCATATCTCTGTGGTGACAGGATCTCTTTGGCCAAAAGTCCCCATGGGAACTTAATAGCTGTCCCTCAAGGATCCCCTTCCAACAAACAAAAGCTTCAATGGTACAGGATCCAGAGGTCAGCAGAGCATCACCCAATCAATGGTCAATAAAACAAATGAAACAAATCCTAAAAGCAGCCCAATCCCATCCATCTATCTCTATAGGCTCTCCCTGAGAAGGATGCAGTTAAAAGGCTCAGTAATAAAAGAATCATGTTTGTGCAGCATTTTAAGAACTTTGAGGATATTTGGTAGAAGACACACTTTGGGTGCAGAATGGTATTTTTAGCTTAAGAATATAAGCTTTATTTTACATAGAAGAAAAACACTTGATGGTTGTTCTGCAAATAGCTGTATTTATATCCTAGAAAAAAATTAAATATAAAATTTCAGGCCATAACAAAAGAGAGGTCTTGATCTGCCAAAACATAAATTCCTCAGCCCACAAGGATGCTAACAAACATCTCTCTTTATTCCTGGTGACATAAGAGGAAGGTGTCTTCAAGGCATAGAAATCAACACCTGGACATATTTTGCTGTTCAAGGACTAGCAGGATGTGACAAACCAGCTTTCCTAAAGTCACAGATTGAGATTTAACCTTACCTCAAAAGCACTGATTGGATTTTTTCACTTCTGAAAGAATACGATCCCTCTCACTTGTTCAGTTATTTTCGACAGATGAAAACCTATTACAAAACTTTTTAATCCTCTTCTTTCTTTCCTAATGAATGTGTTACTTATTCATGCTTCTGCGTCATCACTGACATCATGCTCTTCATTTCTCATATCATTAGTCAGACTTCAAAGCTCTTCATCTCTCATATCATTAGTCAGTCTTCAAAGCCTGATTTATTCCCGTGAAATGCCCCGGTGCCCATCTCTAACTCTTCGGTCTAACTTCCATCCCCTTTGACGAGTCCCCATCCCCTAGGTTTTAATAGCCTCCTTTTCAGCCCCTCTGACTCCAGTCTCCCTCCATCCCATCCATCTTACCCATTGCTGCTGCCCAATCTTCCTTACATAACATCAATCACAGGACTCTACTACATCAAATACTCCAAAGTAGAAATACGATGAATAAGAGAAAAGGTTTGGAATACGCATGTTCACAGGAGGATCTGGGAACATACCTACTATCTACACAAATGGACACAGTGGATGCAGATGTATTTCACAGTTTCTTGTCTGCACAGAGCTGCTATAACAAACCTCCACAAGCTTGGTGGCTTAGAAGAAGACATACGTACTTTCATGCAGTTCTGGAGGTCAAGAGTCCATCATCAGTTTCACTGAGCTAAAGTCAAAGTGTTGGCAGGGTGGGTTCGTTCTGGAGACTCTGAAGGGAGAGTCTGTTTCCTTGGCTTTTTCAGCCACCAGTAGCTGCCCATACCCCTTGGAGTATGGTCCCTTCCTCCAGCTTCAACCCATCTTCACATCGCCTCCTCCTCTAATGATTGCTTCTGTGTCCTTGTGATTATACTGAACCCACTAGAACAATCCAGAAAAATCTCTCCACCTTGAGATCCTTAACTGGATCACATTTATGAAGTCCCCATTTATAATATATACCAAATGAGACCTACTCAGGATACAAAATAAATGTAGACAGAAAATCAACTGTATTCCTACACGTGAGCAATTAACACAAGGACACTGAAATTTAAAATACAATACCATTTATAATCATCCAAAAGAAAATAAAGTATATAGGTGCAACTCTAGAAACACAGGACTTAGATGATGAAAGCTAAACAATGCCGATGGAAGAAATCAAAAAAAATCTAAGTAAGTGAAGAGACAGACTGTGTTTATGGATTGAAAGACTTAACAGCAGTAAAGATGTCGATTCTCCCAAAACTGACATAGAGGTTTCACACATTTATATAAAAATTGCAGCATGATTTTTTTATAGATATGGACATGATTATTCTAAAATTTGTGAGGACAAGAAAAGGAACGGGCATTGCTAGGACGGTTTTGTTAAAGAAGGAAAAGTAGGGGCTAAGCCTCCTGTTACGGCTCACTGTGTAAGGACAGCATCAAGAGAGGATAGGAGTTCCCTAAACAAAACAAAAAGACAACCCACAGAAGGGGAGAAAACCTTTGCACATGAAGCCACTGGCAAGGGATTCATCTCCAAAATGTATAAACACCTTCTGCAGCTCCATACCAAAAAAACAAACAACCCCATCAAAAAATGGGCAGAAGATCTAAACAGATAATTCTCCAAAGAAGACATACAAGTGGACAAAAAACACATGAAAAGATGTTCAGCATCACTCATTAGAGAAATGCAAATCAAGACCACTCTGAGGTACCACCGCACACCAGCCAGAATGGCCATCATCAAAAAGTCTACAAGCAATAAGTGCTGGAGAGGGTGTGGAGAAAAGGGAACCCTAGTACACTGTTGGTTGGATTGTAAATTGGTGCAACCACTGTGGAAAAGAGTATGGAGAGTACTCAGAAAACTAAAGATAGAACTACCATTTGATCCAGCAATCCCACTCCTGGGCATCTATCCAGAGAAAACCACGACTCGAAAAGACACATGTATTCCGACGTTCATTGCAGCACTATTTGCAATAGCCAAGACATGGAAATAACCTAAATGTCCATCGACAGAGGAGTGGATCAAGACGATGTGGTACACATACACAATGAAATATTACACAGCCATTAAAAGCAAAGAAATAAGAGCATTTGCAGCAGCATGGATGGACCTAGACATTCTCATGCTAAGTGAAGTCAGTCAGACCGTGAGACACCAACATCAAATGCTTTCACTTACATGTGGAATCTAATAAAGGACACAACGAACTTCTTTGCAGAACAGATACTGACTCACAGACTTTGAAAAAGTTGTGCTTTCCAAAGGAGACAGGTTGAGCGGTGGGGGGATGCACTGAAGGTTTGGGATGTAAATGCTGTAAAATTTGGTTGTGATGATCGTTGTACACCTATAAATGTAATAAAATTCATTGAGTATAAAAAAAAGAGAGTATAGCATTGGAGGAAGGACAGAGACACATACATCAATGGAGCAGAATAAAGAACAAAGAAATAGATCTATAACGTATGCTCATCTGATCTTTGACAGAGATGTAAAAGTAATTCAATGGAGAAAAAATAACCTGGGAGTTCCCATTGTAGCTCAGCAGAAACAAACCCAACTAGTATCCATGAGGACGCAGGTTCGATCTCTGGCCTTGCACAGTGGGCCTTGCACAGCGTCGCTGTGAGCTGAGGTGTAGGTGATAGAGGTGGCCAGGATCCCACACTGCTGTGGCTGTGGTGTAAACTGGCAGCTATAGGTCCAATGTGCCCCCTAGCCTGGGAACTTCCATAGGCTGAGGGTGCAGCCCTAAAAAGCAAAAAAAAAAAAAAAAAAAAAAGAGAAAAATAACATTTTCCACGCATGTTGCCTGAGCAACTGGACATCCATAGGCCAAAAAAAAAAAAAAAAAAAATGGAACCTGGCCCAAGTCTCACACATTACACAAAAATTAATTCAAAATGAATCCCGGACTTAAATGTAAATACAAAACTATTAGAAAAAGATACGAGAAATTACGGGGATCTAGAGCAGAGCAAAGCGATCTTAGATTTGATACTAAAAGCATTATCTAAAAAAGAAAAAACTGATAAACTGGACTTGGTCAAAATTTAAAACTCTTCCTCTGAAAAAGATTCTATTAAGAAAACGAAAGACAAGTTACAGAGTGAGAGAAAATACCTGCAAACCATTTATCAGACAAAGGACTAGTGCCTAGAACATAGAAAGAACTCTCAAAACTCAAAGAATAGACAAAGATTTTGAACAGATGCTTCACCAAAAAGTTATAGGGATGGCAAATAAATACATGAAAAGTTGTTCGTTGATACCTACAGTATCAGTGCAAACTGAAACCACAATAATATCTCATTACATACCCATCAGAATGGCTTAAAAAATGCTGGCAAGGGGCTTCCCGTCATGGCGCAGCAGAAACGAATCCAGCTAGAAACTATGAGGTTGCAAGTTCATCCCTGGCCTTGCTCAGTGGGTTAAGGATCCAGCGTTTCTGCAAGCTTCGGTGTAGGTCACAGACGTGGTTCATATCCTGCGTTGCTGTGGCTGTGGAGTAGGCTGGCAGCTGTAGCTCCAATTTGACACCTAGCCTGGGAACCCCCATATGCCACGGGTTTGGCCCTAAAAAGACAGACAAAAACAAACAAACCAAAAAAAAAAAAAAAAATGCTGGCAAATATGAAGAGAAACTCAATCACTCAAAGCCTGCTCGTAAAAATATAAAATGGTACAGCCACTCTGGGAAATAGTTTGACAGTTTCTTATAAAACTAAACATGTACCATTATAAGCCAGAATTGCAATTGCACTCTTGGACACTTAGCCCAGAGAGGAACGAAAATGTATGTTGGAACAAACCTGTACATGAACACTCAGAGCATCTTTATTCATAACAGCCAAAAACTGGAAACAGCTGCCCTTCGACAAGTAAATGGTTAACAAACAGTCATATATTCATACTTTGGAATGTTACTCAGCCATAAAAAGGAACAAATTATTGATGTATGCAACAACCTGGAATAATCTCCAGAGAATTATACACAGCCGAAAGGTTACATGCTCTGTGATTCATATATATCAAACATTCTCGAAATGCCAAAATACATAAAGGAAGAACAGATTGGCAGTTGTCAGGAGTCAAGGAGGGGATGTGGGCAGAAAGGAAGTGAGAGTAGCTATAAAAAGGGAATGTGAGGGATTCTTGCCGTGATGGAAATGCTAACTGTATCTATATCTTAACTGCATCCATGTCAATATCCTGATGTGACATTACACTAGTTTTGCAAGACAGTAGCAGTAGGACAAAGTGGATAACGGGTACACAGGAGTTCTCTCTAAAGTAAACACAGGCAGTTTCTGCCATGGTGCAGTGGGTTAAGGATCTGCCATTGCTACAGCCGTGGCATAGGTCACAGCTGCAGCTCAGATTTGATCCCTGGCCTGAGAACTTCCAAGTGGCATGTGTGCTGCCAAAAATGAAAAAAAGCGGGACGGGCGGGGGGAACCACAGTTTTCTCTGTCATTTCATACACTTATCTCAAAGTAAAAAAAAAAAAAAATCTGTTGTTTTGCTTTTTAGGGGCAAACCTGCGGCACATAGAAGTTCCCAGGCTAGGGGTTGAATAGGAGCTACAGCTGCCAGCCTACAAGACAGCCACAGCAACAAGGGATCAGAGCTGAGTGAGGCCAGGGATAGAACCCGCATTCTCATGGATACTAATCAGATTCGTTTCCGCTGCACCACAATGGGAACTCCCTCAAAGTAAAAATTTTAATTAAAAAAAATGTGTGTGTCTGTGTGTTATGGCAAAATCACATCACTCCTCTGCTTAAAACCCTGTGCTGACTTTTCATCTCACCCCGAGTAAAGCCCGACTCCTACAGAGGCCTAGGAGAATACGCGATCTGGCCTCCCCCCGCCCTCATCCCCCTTGCCCCCCTCCAGCCACGGTGGCCTCAGGCACATTCCCACACAGAGCCTCGGCAGTTTTCCCTCAGAGGGAAACCCTCTTCTCCAAAAGACCCACGATTTACTCTCTCACTTCTTCGAGATCTTTGCACAAAAGTCTTCAATGAACCACCCTATTTTTTTTTTTTTTTTTGTCTTTTTTGTTGTTGTTGCTATTTCTTGGGCCGCTCCCGCGGCATATGGAGGTTCCCAGGCTGGGGGTCGAATCGGAGCTGTAGCCACCGGCCTACGCCAGGGCCACAGCAACTCGGGATCCGAGCCGCGTCTGCAACCTACACCACAGCTCACGGCAACGCCGGATCGTTAACCCACTGAGCAAGGGCAGGGACCGAACCCGCAACCTCATGGTTCCTAGTCGGATTCGTTAACCACTGGCGCCACGACGGGAACTCCTGAACCACCCTATTCAAACTGCCTTTGCATCCATCCTCTGCGCTTCCGCGCCTCATTTATCTGCATCACACTTATTATGGTCAGAGAAACTACCGAATTTATACATTTGTGTATTAACTACATACACAACCAATCAACCTCCCTCCCCCCTTCTTCTTTTCCCTTCTCCCCCTCCCTCTCTTCTCCCTCCTCCTCTTCCTCTCCTTCTTCTCTATAGGTCAGAAATCACTCTTTCACTGAAATTTCCCAAGTGCAAAGAACACTGTCAAACAGTGGCTTTCTACAAATAGTTGTGGAAAGAAGGATGGAAGGGAGGGAGGAGAGAATCCCTGCAACTCAGGACAAGAAATGGCCAGATACATTCAAGCCCACTGAAAAAAGGGTAAAACTGATAGAAAATTGTAACGGTAATGTTCCAGATGAAAAAAACCTTTTAAAATTTTATCCTTAGGAGGTTAGGGACCCAGTTAAAAGAAGCCAGAACCATAAACACACTCTCCGTCTCTTCTAATGGTTTATACACAATAGAGGAAGTAAACTTGTATCCACTAACAGGACAGCATGAGAAAGGCAAGAGAAAAATCATTGCTGGCATAAAATGTCCCTTAAGAGAAGGCTTAAGGTGGTGTTTGGAATGGTTAGAGAAAGGCATATTAAATAAACGTTGCCGGCAGGATGGTTAGAAACAGTCACGGAAGGAGAACAGAAATGTGCAGCCGCCAGAGACCCTCGCTCCCACCGCGACCCAGCCCTCCCTGGAGGCCACACAGAGGACCAGAGATCGCCTGGGTACCGCATTTTCCCCTCCCTACCCACCTAAGCAAGTGCACCAGGGGAGAAGCATTACAAGCGACAAAAATTACACACCAGGGAGTTCCCATTGTGGCGCAGTGGTTAACGAATCCGACTAGGAACCATGAGGTTGCGGGTTCAATCCCTGCCCTTGCTCAGTGGGTTAACGATCCGGCGTTGCCCTGGGCTTTTCATTGAGGACCTTTATCTGAATAAGGAAACGTCTTTCTTTTTTTTTGTTCATTGAGAGTTTTTTTTAAAAAAACTAATAGTGGGTATTTAATTTTGTCAGTTTTTCTACATTTCTCAAGATAATAATAATTTGCTAATGTGAATTGCAAATTATTGCCTCACTCAGTGGGTTGGGGATCCGGCATTGCCATGAGGTGTGGTGTAGGTCTCAGATGCAGCTCGGATCTGTTGTGGCTGTGGTCTTGGCCGTGGTATAGGCCAGCAGCTGTAGCTCCAATTAGACCCCTAGCCTGGGAACTTCTATATGCTGCAGGCGCAGCCCTAAAAAAAAAGATAAAAAAAAAAATTTTAATTCTCCTCATTAAAAAACATACAGCACATACATCTGAGAAAGGACTCGTATCTAAAATATACATACAAATTTTTTCTCTTTTTCAGCCATACCCACACTATATGCAAGTTCCCAGGCCAAGGATTGAATCCAAGCCTCAGCTGCAACCTATACCACAGCTGTGTCAACACCAGATCCTTAAACCACTGTGCTGGGCCAGGGAGTGGACCTGAGCTTCAGCAGTGACCTGAACAGCTGCAGAGACAATGCCAGATGCTTAACCACTGTGCCACAGCGGGAATTCCTATATATACAAATATTGAATCATTATGTTGTACACCTGAAATTAACATAATGTTAAACGTCAGTTATACCTCAATTTAAAAAAAAAAAAACTCACGGAAAAGAAAAAGTACTCCTTAAAGCTGCCAGATACAACATTAACTGCTTTTCCTAATAGTAAATAATTTGTAGAATAATAGTATATTTTCTATCAACACTGCATATAGTACTGCGAAAAATGGTTTTCTATTAACTTCAACAAACATTTTAAATTAAGAAATAAAATAAAGAACTACAACAAATCAATAATTTAAATTTTTTTTTTTTTTTCAGAATTCTCTTGTGGCACAGCCAGTTAAGGATCCGATGTTGTCAATGCAGCAGCTCGGGTGACTGCTATGACTTGAGTTCAATCCCTGGCCCAGGAACTTCCACATGCTGCAGATGCAGCCAAAAAGAAAAGAAAAGAAAAAAAAAATTTTTTAATGTTAATGGGCAAAGTCTTGGCCAAACATCTCACATCACATCATGTTCAACATCAATGGTCATCAGGAAAATACAAATTAAGATAATTTTTCACCCCAGCCAGAATGGCTCTTCCCCATCAATCATCTCCTCCCTGCTGCCCACTGCCGCTGTCATGTCCCTACCAGAAATCAGCTCATGTATAAACTTACACACATGGTCACTGTGCTCTCCTTCCACTAGAAACACTAGCACCGTGAGAGGAAAAAGCCTCATCTGTCCAGTTCACTGCTGCATCCCCAGAACCAAGAGCATCGCCTGGCAGAACACGTGCACTTAACATACACCTGCGGAACGAACAAATGTCCCTAACGCACTAGACTGTCTTCTGCCACGAGGTACACCAAGACGCAGTCTTGAAAGGAAAAATAGGAGAGAAGGAGAGAACAAAAAAGCGTACACAGTCAAGCACAGCAAAATACTACCTCTGGTGCCACTCAGAGCCATCAAGTGGATGAAGCTACACACGGATACAGGAAGGAAGCAACCAATCAAACACGCCTCAGTGATGCAGACATTTTCCCACACGGGCTCTACAGCAAATACTGCAAAATACCAGAGCCACAGTGCCTCAGACAGAGAACCTGCAGAAGGTTCTGACCTCAGCATTAGTAATAATTCATTTTAATATTTCCGTTATACAAGGAAGCCATTCCTGCACCTCAATTTCAAAGACAAACACTTGCAAAGGTAGAGTGTGGACCCACACCTAAGTAAATAGCCTCAGTTTTACAGCTTAAATATCTATACGTGAAAAATACCTTTTTATCAACTTAACGCCTTTGCCTCCTAACCCTGATTTCTTCTTTTATTATTGTGAGACATGGCAGAGAGAGGAGGCAGAGTAGGAAGGAGGAGGAGGAGTAGCAGGCATGACGTGGGAGGCCTGTGGCATCAGAGGCCCCAGGGAAACCTAGCGGAACCTGACCAGTGGTCTCCCCAGCGACAGCTCCTCACCTTGGAAACCCAGCAGAGAGCCAGCGGCAAGGTGAGCATTCAGTAGGTGCCTAATGAATGAATATTCTTCCAAACAATGATTTTAAGAGATGGCTTAAAGATCCAGGCTTAGAATTTTGCTGTTGTTATTTTCTAACCCTAAGGTTATTTATTCAATTTTAGTAAGCAATTAGCACAACAAGCCCCTGGCAGATGCAAAGCACAAAGACCCATCTGCAGACACACAGAATGTAAAATAGTAGCAACCACCGGCTGAGAATCTGACAAAGAAGAAAGCTCTAAAATAATACAATAATATCTCATAGGCCAAAAAACCTAGGCACTTGTCTTCTTAATGATCCCGGTCTTGGCTATTTTTTCTTATGTATTTCTTACACTTCCACCTCATCATTTTAAGCTCAGGTATAACTGCAGTGATTGTTTTCTATCACTATTCCCTCTTCCCAGAGGCACCTAAAATAACCATTAAAGTAATGCTTTGAACCATTTCAGATGCTGATAGCTCGCTTACAGCACCTTTCTAGGAAATTCAGGATCATTTGCTTCTCACCAACATAAAATGATTTAAACGGGACAGGAATGAATTATTTGGAAAAGAATGCTATTCAAAATAGAGCCATTCCCCAAAGAATGGATGTGTGCATATGTCTAACGGAATCACTTGGCTGTATAGCCGAAATGAACACAACGTTGTAAATCAACTATACTTCAAGCAAATATTTTAAAATGAAAAAAAAATGTCAAGAACATGACACTATACTGAGGATTCCATTCCTATGAAGTATCTAAAGGAGTCACAATCTTAGGAACAGAAAGTAGAAAGGTAGTTGCTGAGGTCTGAGGAGAAGCAGCAGGAGAAATTCATGTTTGGTAGGTAGAGAGTCTCAGTGTTGCAAGATGAAAAAAGTTCTAGAGATCTATTGTACAACAGTGCGAGTATACTTAACACTACTGAACTGTAAACTTAAAAACTGGTAAGATGGTAAATTGAATGTTATGGTTGTCGACACAATAAAGAAACAAATAAAAAATACAGCCACTGCAGAAGTTTTAAAGTGAAATTTCAGTTAAGACATCACCAGTATTTTAGAGCTGGACCTAAATCATCTAGTGCTAATATCATCTCCTGATTTTTTTAATGGTTAAATGGACGGTAATTTCTGAAATTTTAAGGGGAAGGAGTTCCCGTCATGGCTCAGTGGTAAGGAACCCAATTTGTATCCATGAGGATGCAGGTTCGATCCCTGGCCTCTGTCAGTGGGTTAAGGATCTGGTGTTTCCATGAGCTGTGATGTAGGTCACAGATGAGGCTCAGATCCTGTGTTGCTGTGGCTGTGGTGTAGGCCAGCAGCTGCAGCTCCAATTCGACCCCTAGCCTGGGAACTTCCATATGCTTCAGGTGTGGCCTTATAAAGACAAAAAAAAAAAAAAAAAGAAGAAGAAGAAGAAGAATCTAAGGGGAAACCACAAAGAAAGGGTTGTACCCTTACAGGTTAAACCACTCCCTTTTGTGGGCTATGGTTTGATAAATAGTTAATGAGTGAGTATGTGAAAGAAGGAACTTATCTTCTAAATATTGGTCATAAAGCTAGTTAGTGGCACAGCCAGGACGAAAACCCAGTTCTCTTTATTCTTCCTTCAAAACCCCTAAGTTGCAGCTACTTGAGCAGCACGGTGAGCTGTCAGGGGAGCATGTCACTGCGAGCACTGACTGACCTCAGTTGTGGTTTTTTCTCATTCTGCTTTTAGACGTGCAAACAAAAGAATGAAAAGCACCAAGTGGGATGACATAAGAAAATTGCACTGTAGCCAGATCACACATAGAAAATGACAGAAAAAAGGTAGGCAGAGATGGCTCTGTGATTTTCTTTTCACTCTCACCTGCTCTAAGAGATATAAAAGGTACGCAGTTAGAATGCATTAGCTGTCAAGCCAACAGGGTTCCATTAGAGGCACAGCCTTCTCTCACGATGAAGCCATCTCACAACCACAGGTGTGACACAGTCCACAGCCGGGGACCAAGAGGCAGAAATGATCAGAAACAAGGACGTCATGTGACGAGGGAGACAATCTACTTACTCTTCCAGGAAGTGCTGCTGTGGCCCTATGATGGAGCCAGGCCGGCATATTCTGATCCAAGCAATTATTTCTGCATGTGTAAACCTGTAGTGTTTCATGACATAACAGGCTATCAACGTCCCTGTTCTTCCAAGACCAGCTGCAAGAGAGAGAAACAGAACAAGAAATACAAAATACAGCAAACGCACCCACAAAAACACTGAAATCAAACCCTGTCCAGAAACCGCAATATAATTCAAGATTTTAAAACCCAGACAATAATGTAACACTTTTTATGGGGAGGGGGCATTAAAACATAATTCTAAACTCAAGAAATTCTTTAAAAATAAATCATGTGATTAAAATTAACACACGAGGAGTTCCCGTTGTCGCTCAGCAGGTTAAGAACCTGACTAGTACCCATGAGGAGGCGGATTTGATCCCCAGCCTCGTTCAGTGGGGGAAGGATCTGTTGCTGTGGCTGTGGCATAGGCTGGCAGCTGCAGCTCCGATTCAGCCCCTGGCCTGAGAACTTCCATCTGCCTTGGGTACGGCCTGAAAAGACAATAAATAAATAAATAAACAAACAAACAAATAATAAAATTAACATATGTAAGAAAACACAAAACTCAGAGCAAGGATCTTGAAAATTTACGGAGCGTTCAAGCCCCCGGGGCCTTGGGAATGACTCTCACGGTGACTATTGTTAAGGCAATGTGGCTCCAGACAAACACTTTGAAAATATCACCTGTCAGCTGTCCCCGTGTTTCCCATCCTTAGCCCCAGCCCAGCCTAAGAGGAACCTTAACAGTTTCTGTCTGTGACCCCTGAGTCAGTAGTGTAACTGATTATGTTATCACAATCACTTTTTAGCCTATTTAAATGGTGAGGCTTTTTGAAACTTATTTTGGAAGAAGGAATTATAGAATCAGAGTTAGAAGACACCAGACATCATCAGGCCCCATTAGCTGCCTACCCCACAACTGTTTCCATACCACTGCCATCAGGTGGCCCTCCTAGCCCCCCGGCAGCTTCTTCTGAGACCAGGATTTCATTATTTCCTCAGCCCATCAGTACAGATGGAGCAGTGACTACCTGCCAGGTACTGTGCTAGACACAGTGTCAAATAAAACACACATAGTCTCTGCCATTGTGGGGGCACGTTGCCGCCTGAGAAAGAACCAAGCAAACAGAAGCATTTACGTTTCATATCCTGGAGTTCCCGTCATGGCTCATTGGTAACCAACCCGACTAGTATCCGTAAGGATACGGGTTCGATCCCTGACCTCAATCAGTGGTTAAGGATCCAGTGTTGCCATGAGCTACGGTGTAGGCTGCAGACTCGGCTCAGATTTGGCATTGCTGTGACTGTGGCGCAGACTGCAGCTCCAATTCGACCCCTAGCCTGGGAACTTCCATGTGCCAAAGGTGAGGCCCTAAAAAGCAAAAAAAGAAGAAGTAGTTTCATTTCCTGAGGTTCCTGCACTTTTCAATAACTTTTGTGTCAGTATGTTTTTCTTATGTTGAATGTAATTTCTGTTATGCAGGATAAATTAACACGATTAGAAATTATTTCCAAAGAAGTATTGGTTACTATCACAATCAAAACGTTCTTTAAAGTGTTTTTGCAAATTGCGATTTTTTTTTTTTTAATCTCTCTCCAGAAACACAAGGGGATAGAATGCTACGTTTTAGACAATTTTTTTTTTGTCTTTTTTGCCATTTCTTGGGCGGCTCCCACGGCATATGGAGGTTCCCAGGCTAGGGGTCGAATCGGAGCTGTAGCCACAGGCCTACGCCAGAGCCACAGCAACTCGGGATCCAAGCCTCGTCTGCAACCTACACCACAGCTCACGGCAACGCCGGATCCTTAACCCACTGAGCAAGGGCAGGGACCGAACCCGCAACCTCATGGTTCCTAGTCGGATTCGTTAACCACTGTGCCACAACGGGAACTCCTAGACAATTTTTTTTAAATCTACACTGGCTTCCCTCCTTTCCCGGAAGCATTCAAAAATTTGATCAAGCTACAGGTTTTTCAAATATGATGACTATTACTCATATACTAGTACTGAGACCCAAAGATACTAACCAATTCACTCATATTAGCATAATAAGTAAACATGCAAAAATTCCCCAGGCGTCCTGCTATTATCCCAGAGTTGCTTCCACTCTTGGCTCATCCACTCAGTCACTCCATGAGCCAAACAGCCAAACACTAAGACCGGCTGAGTATGAGGCACTGGGACAGATGCTGGGGCCAGAAATGTGAAGGGAGTCTGCTCTCACGAGGTATGTAGTGCTGAGCCACTAATGCTTGTTTACAAGCATTTTTGAAATCTTTCCATATCTAGCTGCCTGGAATTAAATTCAGTCCATAAACTTCTATTTGTTAAGTACTACCCATACGCCAGGCACTAGGCTGGGTTATCTTTCTACTACTTAATCTCTTCTTATCATCTACTCTTTTTCTTATAGAACAACAAAGTGGCTCTAGGGATGTTTTTAAACATTTGATTCAGCTGGTGAAATGTTTATTCCCTGCCTACAAGCTACTCAGGACAGGACTTCGACCACAGCCGAGGGCTATAAGCAAGTAGAGGCTATAACTGACCATGATCTGTTGTCAAAGTCATCGTAGACCTGAGAATATTAACCAAGAAGCAAAGAAATTCGGTTTGACCTGAAACTGGGCTCTCAGAGAAAGGGGCTGTGTGAGCTGCTGGTGTCTTCAGAGGATGTGTCGTTGATGATAAGGACTTCAGCAGACTCTAAAGAATAGGAAGGTCCCACTTTCAGCAGGGGCTTCAGTGACTGAAAGCTTGACTGGCCTGGAGAATGTGTCAGTGTGTGCTGAGTAGAAAATAAGGTCAGACAGGCGTGGAGGGGCCGATTAACGAGCATCTCTGAGTCAAAGGGAGTAGACTGTCCTTAGGGGAACTAGGTTATCTATGGTGAGCCAAAGACCCCAAGGACTCCAGCATTCCTGGGGAGTCCCCACGTCCACATGCTCAGTGCTCTCAGCACTGATCAGGTCACATCTCCTGCACAAATGAGTCCTTACTTTCTCAAACATATGGCAATGAGGCTCTAATGAACAAAATTCGACTTGTTTAAAAAGTATCATGAAATTCATGATATTATCAACAACAAATAAACATACAACGGTTACCATGCAAAAATCTGATTTTTCCCTTAAACAAGGAAAAAGGGCAAAATAAAGCTGCCATGTATTGGGGGACAAAGAAGACGAGATGATGAAAACAGCTGGATGTGGCAGCAGCACACCCCTGGACTGGAAAGGACAGAGACAGGAGCCAGACAGGATCCCAGGAGAGCCGGGCTGGCGGACAGGGGGACCGAGAAGACAGAGCGAGGAAGGAGGAGGAGCTGGGTCAGAAGGACATTCGGACTGGGGCACAGGGAAAGCTAAAGGTACCTGAGAGGTCTGGCCTGGGAAACTGGTACAATGTCAGTTTCATCCACGAGAACATTTAGTTAGGAAAGGAAATAGGAAAGGTTGATGGCATCGTGTTCTGATGTCTTTTAAGACTCTTCCTCTCCCACAGAAGGCGGGGTCCTGTTGTCAGCTTTTCCTGGTCAAATAACACAGAGAACTTCTCTAATCTCCTCAGCACTTGGAAACACGGTTTTTCTGCAAATCGAAGATGCCATCACATCGTCTAATAGTGTAGGACAGGACATTGTTTTTTTTTCCCTCTTGTACTATATTTTATTCATGCCCTTTCCCCTGCTCCCACCCCAGTGGGAAGATGCTGCTTTCTGTGATTTTCGGCTTAGTTAAGATAGGAACTTGTGATTCTTTATTTTTTTTTTTAATTTTTAATTTTTTGTCGTTTTAGGGCCGCACCTGCAGCATATGGAGGTGCCCCGGCTAGGGGTCTATTTGGAGCTACAGCCACTGGCCTACACCACAGCCATAGCAATGCCAGATCCAAGCCACATCTGCGACCTACACCACAGCTCATGGCAGTGCTGGATCCTTAATCCACTGAGCAAGGCCAGGAATCGAACCTACGTCCTCATGGATACCAGTCAGATTTGCTTCTGATGAGTCACAATGGGAACTCCGAAGTTGTGCTTTTTTAGATTAATGTTTCACATACCATTGCTTAAGCACCACTAAGAAATAAATAAGTAAATAAATATACTCTGACAGGCTATCAATTTTAAAATCCATTCTAGTTTCATAAATGTGAAAACGTGAAAAAGGTATGTCTCTAAATCAATGTTTCTCAACCTTTTCTCCATGACTGCCCCCCACCCCAGACCAAGAGCCTCTCGGCAATGTTTTTCCTAATTGTCCCTCATGAAATTTTACTGCTACAAATAGGCTGCATATCTCTCAATGTACTGTGTGTAAATCAACATTGTATACAGACAAAGAAAAGATTTTTTACCACCCAGAAACAATTTTGCCCCCTTGAGGGCAATATCACCTAGGGTTGAGAATACACATCAAAAATGTAAATGAAATTAAATCAAGCTCATGTTTATAGACTCCTGGCATTCTCTTCCCAGTAATCCTCCCTTTTTAAAAAGTGTATTTACACTTTCATTAGATGAGGGGGGTGTGTGTGTGTCTGTGTGTGTGTGTGTGTGTGTGTGATCTGTTTTCACTTGAAGTACATTCTGCCCAAGATCAAACATCACCATTCTTTAGAAAAGAGTAAAGCTTAATTATGGTCTCAGTAGGACGCTCTTCCTTAAAATAAAAGGTGTCTTCGTGTTTCCACCCAGAGCAAATACTTTCTGTTTCTGCAGAGTTGTTACTCCCCAGACCTCTAAGACCACAGGTAATTGTGTTGATAAAACACAGCAGAAAGGTCTGGAGAAGGAAGCTCAGCTGGTTTAAAGAGTCCCTCCCTTGGAGTTCCCTTGTGGCCCAGGTAGGTTAAGCATCCAGCATGGTCACTGCAGCAGCTCGGGTCTCTGCTATGGCACAAGTTCAATCCTTGGCCTGGGAATGTCCACATGCCATGGGTCTGGACCCAAAAAACAAAACAAAACAAAACAAACAAACAAAAAAAGAGTCTCTCCTTCCAGTCACCAACTGGGGTCTCTGGGCCTCTCCCTGCCCACCTCCCCCGGGGAAAAGCCAGGCAAAGGCCGCCCAGTCCCTCAGTTAGGCTCCTTCCTCATTGCACACACTCACCACCCAAAAAGTGGTGGTGCAGAAATTGTTCAAATTTCTCTAAAACTAAAGTTGCTTCCCCCTTTTAAAAAGAGTCTATAATTTAGATCTATAAAAAGAACCTACTTAGCACGCAATACTTAGGAGCTCTTACCACAATTCAACAGAATAGGAACATTTCACTAAGTTCCTATAAAAACTTTAACAAATTTTTTAAAGCATTTATAATTAAAGGGCTCTCTGGCACAGTGAGCAAAGACGTTGAAAAGTCTTCTATTTATACCAAGTTAAACACTTGATTGCCTTACAGCGCCAGGCGTTTTCTGAAACCCCTACAGAACATCAAAAATCACATCCTGGAACATCACAATGTTGCCGTTGTTTTAATGATTATTTGTGCTAGAAAGCTTCACGAAATCATAGCCATTCCTTTTATCAACCAGAAGGCAAACTACAAATATTGAACTATAAGCTCTCACACATTCCCAGCAAATTCGTTTCCAGTCTGTCTCTCTTTTTAGTATTTTATGTTGGGGACTGACACAGCCATTCCCTTTTCAGTAGCTCCCAAAGTTCATTTGACATGGGGTAAGATTCCTTCTCCCTCCTCCCTATAGTTCAATTAAAATCCTCAGCGCTACTTTAATTCTCAGAAAATTAAGCTGACTTAATTAGAGCAGATGTCAAAATAATTAACAGGCCTACAGTAGCAAAGTATGCTATTAAAAGCAATACAGCTGTAATTAAATCGCAAGTGTAATGCTTATGAAAGAAATCCTACATGTGTGTACAAGTGGAGGCAAATGAAACAAGACTCAGTCCCACGTAGGTGAAACCATTGGGAAGAGGGAAGAATTAGGAGGGTGGGAGTAATATATACACACTACTGTATAAAATAGATGATTGGAATTCCGTTGTGGCTTAACCGGTTAAGAACCCGACTACTATCCATGAGGACGCGGGTTCGATCCCTGACCTCGCTCAGTGGGTTAATGATCCTGTGTTGCAGCAAGCTGCATGGGCGAAAGCCACAGATACAGCTGGGATCTGGTGTTGCTGTGGCTGTGGCGTAGGCCAGCAGCTGCAGCTCCGATTCAATTTGATCCCTAGCATGGGAATTTCCATATGCTGCAAGTGTGGCCCTAAAAAGTAAAAAAAGAAAAAAGATGATTAACAAGAACCTACTGTGTAGCACAGGAAAATCTCAACAGTTTGTAATGCTCTGTATGGGAAAAAAGGATGGATATATTTACATGTGTGACTGATTCACTTTGCAGCACACCTGAAACTAATACAGCATTGTAGGTCAACTACACTCCAATAAAATTAAATTTATGAAAAAGAAACACACTCTCAAAAAGGCGTCACCACCTGTATATGTGAACAAATAAACTTTGAAAGGCAGCATATGAAAAACTCCTACTAAATTTTAGCAGCTACCATGTTCCCATTAGCTCTCGAGTTCCAGTGACACTCGGTTGTCTCTAGGCCTCCGAGAAGGACTGGTGCCAGGACCCCCGCGGAGGGCGAAACCCGCGGATGCTCAAGCCCTTTGCAGTCCACCTGGCGGATGCGGGATCGCGTGGATGCCGAGGTTCCGAGTGCATGTGAAATGCAGGCCTTTCCTTGGGCCCGGGCAAGCTTTAACAAGATGGGACAGAGGCAAAGCCAGGGTGCAGACGAGTGACACGGGGGGCGAGCCAGAGCACCGCCACCCCGGGGGAACGGAAAGCAGACGTTCACAGGGCGTGAGCAAAAGACAACTCCCTCACAGATCCACCACCCCACCCCCGGGACAGAGAGTCCTGCAAGTCAGGGGCCCATCCTGCTAAGAAACGCGGAGGGGGTTCTGTCCACGTGGACGAAGTTTGACAGAGGAGCCCTCAGCTGAACCCCGGGCCACATGCCGCGTTTCCGTCGCAGGGGCTCCGGCAAAATGCAGCTTCCAGTTGCTGCTCCTCTGTTCAGCAAAGCACCTCCCGCCTACTCACATCTTAAACATAGAAACAAGGGCCTACAGAATGGTATTTTAATTTCTGTCAGAACCAAAGCCATGCTCGTCTGAATAAGTCAATTACAGCAGCGCTAGGCAGAGGAACAGTACAATCCCCCACACCTACTAGACTATTAGCATAAAAAGGGACAGAAACCGGTTCGCAGACGCAAAGCCGGAGAACAGCACCACCCAGTGGCGATATGAAAAGCTGCACGTGAGGAGCGAGAGGCTCCATCCCGGCTCCATCCCCTCACTGAAATCTCAGTAAAATATCTTTCACCGTGCTGAAAAATCTCGAATGCGAGCCTCCTCAGAAGCTAACAACCAGGCTGAGAGCAAATCTTATTTCACATTTTCTGAGTAGCTGACACAAGACTGCCAGGTAAAACAGAATGTCTGTTTGGTGCCATATTTGAGACATGCTAGAGAAGTCCTCACTATCTAAAGTTCAAATTTAACGGAGCATCCACTATTTTTATTTGCTAAATCTGGCGCCCCTACACCTCCTATAATCTAAACCACCTCTGTCCCAAAATACCCGCTCCTGGAGTTCCCGTTGTGGGGCAGTGGTTAACGAGTCCGACTAGGAACCATGAGGTTGCGGGTTGGATCCCTGACCTTGCTCAGTGGATTAAGGATCTGGCGTTGCCGTGAGCTGTGGTGTAGGTCGCAGACGTGGCTCGGATCCCGCGTTGCTGTGCCTCTGGTGTAGGCCGGTGGCTACAGCCCCGATTCAACCCCTAGCCTGGGAACCTCCATACGCCGCGGGAGCGGCCCAAGAAATGGCAAAAAGACACACACACACACAAAACCCCGCAAAATACCCACTCCCGGAGACCAGAGATGCATTCACATAGCTTAAGTCTTCCATTCAAGAGGCAGTAACACATCTGCGACAGGGAAGCTAGCGATGAGCGCAGTAGGCTCCCAGCAATGAGCGGGAAAGACCCTGTCCCGCGATGCAAAAGACTAACAGGGGAGAGGAAACGCGGAAGGCGAAGTGGGGCTCCAGATAGACGGCGGGGTCATGAAGTAGGGGCATAGCGGCGGAGAGGGTGGGAAAAGGACCCACAATTTCAGAGCAGGGAGGGACGAGGGAACCAGCAACCCTTGCCTGGGGGCAAAGGTACAGACTTGGAGAAGTTCCTGCCAGCCTACCGCCTGCTGCGGTGATTCCCTCCTCCTGGCGTCAGGGGTCGGCGAGCCTGAACTCGGAGAGGTAAGGCCGGAAAAACTGCCTTGTCCAGAAAGCCACTCCCCACCCACCGTCCACATCCAAGCAACCCGTTCTTTAGGAAGGGGTTACTTAAGGGGGCTTGCGTTCCAGTTTTCTGAAACCAAAAATGACTCTTCCCTCCCCCCAAACCCCCTCAAGGCGCCAACTGGTTCTGCTTCCCTTTCAGAAACCCAGGACCCCAGGCCTTCTCCTCGCGCGCACCTTTGCAGTGAACCGCGATGGCCCCCTCGGTGTTCTCGCAGATGTTCAGGAACCTTCGCACGATGTTGTCGCTGGGTGTGCTGCCGTCGATGAAGAAGAGGTCGTAGTGCTCGAAGCCGGCGTCTGTGAAGCGCTTCGCCTCGTAGATCTTTTTGTTCAGCCTCACAACTGCAGTCACGTTATGCTTTTTGAAATAAGGAAAGTAGGCCTCGGGGGCGTGAAGCGGATAACCTAAAGGAGAGAGAGAAGCTGTGAGCCAGAGGCACGCGTTTCATCTTAGGAACCCCAACACCCTTCGCAGGGAAGATCCTTCATCTCAACAGAGATCGGGAGCAAAGCGATTTCATGAGAGAGTGAGGTGGGCCCAGCAGTCTGAATAACGGAGAGAAACACCTAGAAGGAAAGAAACCTTCTCCAACTGGAAAAAGCTCTGAATGCTGGGGAGCGCACTCCACCTTAACCGAAGCAGGCCTCTGGAGGCGCTCGGATGTGCACAGTAGGCTCGGAATAACTCTTTGTGCTTTTGGCTCCTCTTGACAAACACCTGTGAACTATGGTGAAAGCCTTTTTGCCAGACCTGCAGTTTTCATCCACAGCGCAACCCCTGCAACAGACTGCTTCCTGAGCACCTGCCATGCACAAGTCACAAGGGCAGATAATTCCCTTTAATTCTCAAAACAACCTATTAAGAAAAAAATTGTAAACCCCATGTAACAGATTACAAAACTACATGAGGTGAAGTTAGCATCTTTTTTTGTAGACCTTTTCTGTTTGGAGAACAGATGCTCAGCCTCCAACCCCCTTCTAAGGTGAGTGGGTTCAGCATCTGGTGAGTGTTCCTGGGAGCAGCAGTCGGCTGGGTTACAAACAGTTGGGCCGCCAACCAAGGTGACCAGTGGGCACTTTGCCTTGCTGGGCAGCCCCAGGGGTTAAGGGGACTAATTTCTCAGCGCACTGATTACACTGGAACTCATCCATGGTACTGGGCTCTAAGCCAGGTAGGCAGCAGCAGCCAGTAAAGTGAACCAGCAGTTTCTGTACTGTGTCCCTGGCTGAATTTTCCACGGCCTCGGATCTTGCCCTTGCTGGTCATTTCCCACCTTCTCTCAGGTCAAGCCAGCTCTCAGCTGCCTCGGCTGGGCTGCATGTATTACACTTCCCCAGCTACCTTTCCCACTGGCTTCCTGTCAGAGGGAAAAGTGAGAGGCCCTGAAGCACAAGCTGAGCAACTAGAGGCCGAGGGAGGGAGAAGGGGGGTCTCCTGTCCTCCTGCCAGCAAGGCTTTAGTGGCAGAAGGGAGGACACTCCCAGCACCAGCCTACAGCCCAGCATCAGGCTCTCCTGCCAAATGCAAGCCCAGCCCCCAGATGCAAGCACCAGCCTTCAGGCTCCCAGCACCCGCCCAGCTCCCTGGGTCTGGGAACCCCACGTTTTCTTTTCTGTCCCCTCAGCCTTAAAGGCAATAGCTATTTCTTCCTTAATATGCTGGATTTTTTGTGGGGTTTCGTTTTTGTTTTTGTTTTTTTCAGTTACCCTTTTACTTTTTAGCCTTCTCTCTGACAAATTCCTTATACTGCATTCCCTCTGTTCGAAATTAAGTAGCTTCCATTTCAGGCTGGATCCTACTGATACACGAGCTCTCTCAGATCCTGTTCATTTTCTAAACCTCATTCTCCAGCCTCCCCTTGAAGGCTGTGAGCTCCCCAATACAATTCCAGTATGCCTTTTGGGTTCCGTTGATGAGAATTGGTTCCGCTGCCTGCAACACAGAGCCCTAACTGGCCAAGGTCACACAATGACTGGAGGCAGAATGAGCAGACTGGCCTAACCGATCCACAGTACAGCTATGCTATTTTCACAAGCCATGCTGCTTTGGAGCAAACAGGTAATATGAAGCTCATTCACGATGTTCTGCACAGAAACAGTGACTTATACACATTTAGAGAAAACATGCCTTTCAACTTGGAAAAATTCAAATCTGTTTTCTTAGTTGGTTTATTTGCTCAAATCATTTTACAGCCTAAAGGGGAAAATAACTGAGGCTGGCATAAGGAAACAGGAGCTTCTCTATCATGGGAGAAATGGAAGGAGAGGACCCATAATACGTGGCACGGGACCTTCTCCTGGTGTGACAGGCTGACAAGTGCTTCTGACCCTGGGTTCCTAGCATACCTGGCACCTCTGTGGCGACTCCCATGAAATGTGCTCACAGTTCATTGGGTGTCTGTCCCCTCCCCTCCTCCACCAAGGCTGTAAGAACTTCTCTTCATATTTGAGTTTCCATCAGCAGTAAATGGCATTACAAATAATACACTCAAATCAACTATCAAGAGAAACCGTGTCTGTCTTTTGAGAAAAGAACCCTGAACAGTTATCCAAATATGGCAGTGGGGCATTGAAATAGTAACAATAACAATAATAATCACTCTAACATTTACCGAAGTGCTTACTTTGTGCCAGGTACTAAGCTTAGTGCTTCATGAATATTATCTCATTCAGCCTTACAATGGCTCAGTCCCTGTTGCCTGCGAAAGGGGACTGGCCCCTGCACACACTGCTGGGAAGAGAGAGAGGCAGCATTTGAACATTGGCAGTCAGATTCCAGGGCTTGTGCTGAGGCTGATTTCAGGTAAAGTCCAACTTGATTCAATTAGTTAGGTCTTCAAAAAATGAGACAGGACTGAACATTTGAGGCTGCACTTCCTAGAGCTGGTTGAGGAAGTTTCTTTAAATCCTCAAAAGGTCCTACTGTATAGCACAGGAAACTATATACAGTCTCCTGGGATAGAACATGGTGGAAAATAATCTTTTTTGAATGTATGTAGGTATATACACATACATATATTTGTATGACAATCACTTTGCTGTATAGCAGAAATTGACACAACATTGTAAATCAACTGTAAATTTAAAAAATCCTCAAAAGCATTTCAAATGAGTTATAACCAAAAAAAAATGACAATAACCTCCGAACAACTATTTGTGGGTGTTTTCGGTGTATCTGGATGCTTTTAAGGGGGGAATGGCTTTGGTAATGCGCACAGAGCTGACGGAGCATGTGTCCAACCCTGTGTCCAATCTGATCCTTACTCCATCTGGCCACTAGATGGTGCCCTGGCATCAGTAAAGCACAGGCAGAGCCCTGGCATTGACCAAAGAGATGCAATTTCAGAGCTAAGAGAGATTGTAAAATTCATCTCTTCCCAGCTTCTCTGTGAAAGTTAAGCAACTGAAGAACAGTAGAGTCAAATGATTATTCCACCCATTTTCCCTTAAAACTGAAAACTGCAAAATAAGCAGGTAAATGTGGACAGCAATAAAATATGTTTATTAGGTCCATAGTGATAAAACTGTAATCAGAACATCTGCTATCTAGTAAGTACCTATTAATGTGCCTGACACTGCAGAAGGCATTTCCTGTAACATCTCTACTCCTCACCAAATGCCTGCAATGTGCATCCTATTTCCCCATTTGACACAAAGAGGAAACTGATGATGAGAGAAGAACATTCAGGAACTCTCAGAAGTTCACACAGCCAGTTTAAGGTGGAGCCAGGAGTCAGTCAGCTCAGGCTCTTCACACCTGGCTGGCTTCTCTCTTTAAATGAGCAGGCTGACACTTCAAATTGTTGGGATTCCCTGTCTCAAGGGTTTTTTTCTCTGTGCTTGCTTGCTTTCCTTAAAAAAATAGAGATGAAGGGCATGTTCCCATCTGAGAATTTGGAGGGGGGGGATTTGAAATCTGAAATATGCTTTGTTCTACTGCTATATTATTCATTTATCAATTCAAACTTGTTTGACCAAAAAAGGGTAGGAGGTAAGGTTCCCCCGCCCCCTTGGCAAAACAATGTGAACAATGATGACTGAAAGAAGCTCCTCGTTGGTCTCTGTTGACACAACACATTACTTAAAACAGTTACAATGCATTCTGCCAGATCCCAAGATTTTAGGGCTTCCATTTGCTACATCCTAGCAACAGCTATTTAAGTGTTAATTCCTTAAAAATCCACCTTCTCTACTAACAAACCCCTAAAATGACTTTCGGTCTCCTCAGGAAACTCAGGATTTCTCAACTCAAAAAGAAAAATGAAAAAAAGAAAAAAAAAAAAAGAATGAGCCAGCATTTCAGGGTAATTGGATCAAGTTTATTAATTCCATCAGAGAATTATTAAGTCCAAAAAGGATTTACAAACTTAAAACCCTTTACCAAAAATACCATGAAGTTTCCAGTGAGTATCAGATCTAAAATGGGGATTCCAGTAAATTATCAATATTTTACCAACAATAGCCTTAAATGAAATTGTTGCAGACAAAAAAACTGGCAAGTATCAGGTAAGCAGCAATTTCAGACCTTTTTTTCTCAATGTGAGAGGGCACCATACATGCAAAGAAAAAAACCATGTATTCAGAGCAAATGATATCTTAACAGTGGCTATTTCTAAGTTATATAATTACAGGTGACTTTTTATATAGATTGCTTAAACTTTCTGTAGTGAAATATACTGCCTCTGTAATAAAATTAAAAATAACAGACTTTAATCAGAGAGATCTGTGTTTGAATCGACACCCTGCCACTTTCCAGCTGTGAGAAGCTGGCCAAGTTAGGTTACCAAGCTTCCATCTTCTCTTCCGTAAAGTAACTACCAGCTGTCCAGAGGGTGGTTCTGATTATTAAATAGATGAGGTGCACAGAAGGCTTAGTACCACTCCTAGCATATAAGCAAACGGTGGCTAATTATTTCCCTATATTGTAATATGGGACCAAAAAGAATTTTTAAGATTTTTGACAATTAAGAATTGACACAAAATACTCATATCTTTTTGTGTAGCGGTTCTACATAGAATTTAGAAGAAACTACGGCTACAAAAAAGATATGTGGAGATGTATGCCAACCACCAGTTTTTAAAAAGTGAAAAACTGTGAACAACTTAGATCTCATTCAAAAAGTGGACTGATTAATGAAATTATGGCACAGTCACTGAATACAGTCATGGAAAATTATAATGAAGATCTACATTTACCGCCATGGAAAGAAGTCTATGATGTGTTAAGTGAAAAAAAAAAGCTGCCAGTAATTATGTTTTGACTCCAGGCTGGTTAAAAGAAAGAAAGAAAGAAATGAATATTTTCATGTACTCTCTGAGAGAGAAAAAATTATGCAAATAAAAAATGCAGAGAAGCAGACGGAAAGAAAATTAAAATCCCCCATCATCCCCACCAACTATTAAACCTAGAAAACATTGGATAGAATTATCGGTCCCTTCGATGCTGTTTTTATTACTTCATCTGCATTTTCTTCTTTAAAAACAAATTATCTCTATAAAAATACATTTTTTAAATTATAGCTCTCATCTTCTCTTTAAGAAAATTTCATACAAGTAAATCCTAAATAGCCAAATTCTTTCAACTTTACCAAATGAACACCCAACAACAAAGCTACTACTGAGACTATACTCTGACTAAGGTTTTCTGGGTCTGAGTCAGATCATTTTGCACAGAAGGCTAAAAGGAGGTTTAATCAACCCAGTCTTGAAAGACCAGCTGTGGAAAGCAGTTTCCTCAGTCACCTAAGTTACTCTCAACAACCCAACACAACAGAGCTTAATCAATCAATGTCTGGAGCGAAAAAGATTCATGAGCAAACTTGTGAATAAGAGGATCTAATTCTGACTTTAGCACAGAGACCTCCTACTTGTTAGGACAACTCTGTAGACCTGGATTACCCATCCTCAGGAAAAGGTCATATGTCATGGGTATGAAATGATAAGCATCCACTTGGAAACTCAAATCAATGATCAAATCTAAATGCATGAATAACCATATACAACGAAACTAGATTTTAGAATAAATACCTATGATGATGATGAAAGAAGAACACATCTAGACTAGAAGTTTCAAACTATGTCCCCTCGGAAAACTAGTGTTCCAGCTCTATGGCCAGATAGAGCTATTATGTTCACAAGTGGTATTTTTTTTAATGTCATGCACTTCTTCCATAAAGTATGTTTAAACCTTTGGTGCCTAACATTCTTCTAGGAAATGTTAGGTGGAAAAAATAAATAAGCAAAATATAGATATTAATGAGAAAACTCACATAGCCGATTGTATTTCATTCCAGTGGATTTTCGCTTTGCTTTTTTCCCCCCTGAATATGTATGTATGCTCCTAGCTATCCATATACTGTAAGTAAGCAATTTAATTACTGTCAGCTGAAAAATTGTTCCTAGTTGCTATGATGGAACCAAACAGATCAGTATAGTGGAAATGCTTAGGAACCCTGCTCTGGGTGGGGCATCTTCTGGTTTCCTCCTGTCAAATGGAGATAACAATAGCACCACGCCTCCTAGAGTTGTGAGTGCACTGAAGGAGATGATGCTGTGATCAGCTGGTAACCAGCACACAATGAGGACTGAATGAACGACACCTGCTGTCACCGTCGTCGTCGTCATCATTCAACATGATGTTCCCCAAAGAGCAGGACCTTGGTGTGTATGTAGCACTCCTCCACCACCCAAAAGATGAGGACCACTGACAGAATTCAGCCATCTACTTATCGTTTTGACTAGTCCGTTTCTCAGATTCTTCTCTGTTAATGGGGTCAGGCAAAGTGAACACCCTCGTTAACGGCAACCTAAAATTTTGCTAGTTTTAATACACTGATTATCGTTCCACTTACTAAACTCTAATATTTAGCACACTATGACTAAGTTCAGTTTTTTAAACTAATAAATATTCTCTGGCAAATAGTACCAAAAGAAAGGATTATCTGAGGAAATTAAGAAATTAAAGAAGAGGAGCTGAAATAAATTTTGGAGGGTAAAGTAAAGAAAAACCTACCATTTTCAATTTTGCTTTTTGGATGTGGTCCACTAAATGCTAAAAATTTTCCTGGAACAATCCAGTTGAAGTCACCATTTTCAACTCGCTGGGAGAATTTTGTGAGAAAAGAGAAGAAAAATATTTTATAATTCTTATACAATTTAGGAAACCCTTACAAATAAAACTGCTTTTCATTCTATTAGTATTAGGCTAACTGGACATACAAGAAGACAAAATAATATAGCTTAAAATTAAAAAAAGCATGCATCTGATTCTCAAAATGATGTTTATGAATTCAATCTGCTTCAGAAAAATTTTTATTTAGACTGTAAGAAAAGTTTAGAAAATGTTATTTAAATTGGAGGCACTTTGCTGCAAAAATTTTGTCTCCTGGCCACTCTGCAATGAAATGAAATGAAAACGAATATTTCTTGTCCCAGCAACAAACAATGGGAAATAAGAGAAGCCAGAAAATATAAACACGTTCCATGAACATGGTAAACATACTTTAAATAATGAAAAAAAACCCTATACATATCAGACTCATGATGAATACACCTCCATTTTTGTTTTTATTGGCAAATATCTGTTGTCGGTGCTGATTTTCAGACTGGGAAAAAGAAGGCAGGAGTAAGGGACAGAGGCTCATTAAGTCCTGGGGCGTATCGCAAATTGGAGTCAGCCAAGTCTATTGCAGAGGCCGAGTGCTCAACAGCTGCAAGGGTCAGGCAAGAGATGTAAAGGCAAATCTCCTCAGCTCTGGCCGATTGACCACAGGAAGCTGATTGAATATGGCCACTCTTCCAGTTGGACTTTCATGTAGAATCTCTCTGTATTTGAAATGTTGACTGATTTAAATTAAGTTTTTAAATACTGGAAAACCAAATAAAATACATCTATCAGAGGATTTTGATCACCAGCTGTCAGCTTCCGGTCCACACACTCTAGCATCCTCAGAGAAAGTCTGAAGACCATGGGACAATGGGGCAGGGCTGGGGTACCCAAGACTTTGCAGGTAAATGGGATACAGTTGTGTGATGCATCACAAAACGTATGAATCTCTTCTTCCCGTAAGCACTGATCTTCAGCCCACCCCACCACCAGACACAGCCTCTAGTCTCCAAGACCCCACCTCCGTGGCTCTGCATAGATGGTCCCAGGCAGGGAAGGAAGGCAATTCTTTGCTGGGCCAAGATTACCACGTAAAAGTCTCTCTCCTTCACCACATGGTACAGACCTCAATGGTAGGAATCTGTGTCAAATGCAGAGTCTAAAGTCTACACTCTGCTATAAGAGCACATAAGTATTTGCTAAATAAATTGGAATAATGCCACTGAGGAAATCTAGAGCCTCTGATTACTTACACTATCCTTTAGATTTGATTTCCACGAAAATCAAAACTTAGCTGTACCATTTTCCTGTTTAAAATGCAAATGTTTCTTTCTAGTCAAAAAAGTAACAACTGAAACTTTACATGACACCTCATAAATGTCTGAATTGCATTAATCTAATATTAACAAACATAAAATCTCCATGATCCCCTAAATAAAACTTTAGAGATGCTATAAGTGTTATAATTAAACATGCCAAATTAAATCTCGAGCATAGCTACCTAATTAGAACCATTTGAATAGAGAATCTAGTATGAGAGTTTCCGTCCTGGCACATCGGAAACAAATCCGACCAGGGACCATGAGGTTGCGGGTTTGATCCCTGGCCTCGCTCAGTGGGTTAAGGGTCCAGCGTTGCTGTGGCTCTGGCATAGGCTGGCAGCTACAGCTCCAATTAGATCCCTAGCCTGGGAACCTCCATATGCCTCGGGTGCAGCCCTAAAAGGACAAAAGACCAAAAAAAAAAATCTAATATGCAACTCTTTTTGATAATTAACATATTCTTGTTTAAATAAAGCAGTCTCAGATTAATGGCCCAATATCCCTCTCAGGTAATTCTTAAGCTTAAAACATTATCTAAAAATTCTAAAGTAAAAATATGTACTAATCATCAAAAAGCTAAATCCAATTATTTATGAACAGTTGAAGAAAACAGGTTTCTATGTTCACCATTCCAGTATTCTTGACCACAAAGCAGGCCCTGATAAATACACTGGGCTACGTCTATTTATTTGGATTATAGACATGTGTTTGGTTAAAGAGTAACCTTTTATAGTCAATCATAGGGAGAGAGGCAATGGACTTACTACAAGAACCAAAAGAATATGTTTGCAAATCTGCCTACCCCAAAAGATAAACATTAGATAATACTGGGCTATATATTCAGTAGCTTGGATAAGGTTGATGGAGTAAACAAAGAGACTGAGGCCTTAGATCCAAATCAGAACAAAAATTAAGAAATTACAGCTTTTAACTGACTCATACAATCTTACTTTGGTAAACCTCCAAAATTAATATCTGTGTTTCTTTCAAAGTGAATTATACAGATGTTAATATTTATCATTAATAGAATATTTAAGATGATACGAATTGGTTTTTCTAATTAAATGTGTGTGTGCGCGCACGCGCGCACACACACACACACACACACTCTTCCAAGAAACCTAGGAACTAAAGGTACTTTCCAACATTACTACATTTTATAAATACACATCCAGGCATGGATGAGGTAAGAGAATGTTTTTACCTCTCCCAGTTCAAAGCCTATAGCCTACCAAGTTCTATGCAGAAAAACCACACATGTTCTTTACCACAGGAAAACCCCAAAGTAAAAACCTGAATTCTTAAAACTGATACATTTACGAGTTAAATTCAATTTACTATAGGATCCTTCAAGCTACAAAAGGTTCACCAGATTTCTTTGGAATAGCTAACTCTCCTGGTGTATTTATTGATTGACTGACTGTCTTTTTTTTTTTTTTTTTTTTTTGGTCTTCCTAGGGCTGCACCCGTGGCATATGGAGGTTCCCAGGCTAGGGGTCTAATCGGAGCTGTAGCTGCCGGCCTACGGGACAGCTACCGCAAAGGCAGATCTGAGCCACATCTGTGACCTACACCACAGCTCACGGCAATGCCGGATCCCCAACCTACCGAGAGAGGCCAGGGGTGCAACCTGAAACCTCATGGTTCCTAGTCGGATTAGTTTCCGCTGTGCCACGATAGGAACTCCCTCCTGGTGTATTTAAAATGTAATTTGAAAAAAAAAAAAGAAATCCAAGTTTCTTACAAAGTATTAAAATTGAAAAAATATTAAAAATAAAAAGTAAATAAAATATAATTGGACTTGAAAACGTAAATATGTATAACTTCTAAGAAATAAATCTGTGCCATGAAGGCATGTCTCTGTTGTAATGATCACAGATACATTTTTCAGTCCAAACAATGTAACAAAGAATAAGACAGAAAAGACAGACCTTCAAGTTGACAATATTGGATTGGTTCCCTTATCAACAGATGTGTTTTCTAAGACAACATGGATAAACAGTTTTTAAGCACAATTCGACATTCATTAAAACACTTGCTAAGCCTTTATTATATGCCAAGGACTATAACTTAGTATTGCACATAAAATAATATAAAGCATTTCCTCTGTGCTCTTCAGGAGTCTGAAAACTAGTGACAACAATAATAATAGCAGCATTTATATCCCACAGACTCTGTGCTAGGCATTACTCTATTACATGCAACTCATTTCATCTCTAGAGCAACTCTTTATCACCATCTCCCTTTTACCCACTGCTATAGACCGAATGTTTGTGCTCCCGACCCCACCCCCCGCTGCCAAATTCCTATGTTGACACCAAATCCCCAGTGTGCTGGTATTAGGAAGTGGGCCCTTTGGGAGACGATCAGGTCATAAAGATGGTGCCCTTATGACTAGCATTAGTGACTTTAGAAAAGAAATCCCAGAGAGCCCCCCTGTGAGGACCCAGCGAGGGTGTGGAAGAATTTGGTCATTTATTAAGCAGGAGGAGGGCCATCATCAGACATCAAGTCTCCTGGTGTCTTGATCTTGATCTTGGACTTCCCAGCCTCCAGATCCATAAGAAATAAATGTCTGTTGTTTAAGGCACACAGTCTACAGCATTTTGCTAGAGCAGCCCAAACTAAAGCACCCATTAAAGAAAAAGTTGCATTAAACTTTGACAAGTGCTATAATAGAGGTACATAAAGGTTTAATGGTGGCACAAAGACTATTTTAAAAATAGTACAAGCCTTTCTTATTCATTAAAAAAGTGCCTTCTTTATATTTCCTTACTTCTAAAACAATAAAATAGGGCTGACAGGATAGTTGTGTGACATAAATGCAAATAAGCTATCATAACTGGCACTTTATGAGTTTAAAGCAAAGTAAATATTTGAGGCATCAAACTAGATGAAACTACAATTGAAACTACAATTAAGTTGCCTTGCCATTTGGCTTTAAATAATAATCCAACTCTGGATTATGACTTTACATTTGCTTTGGAGAGAGACAGCGTGGTAGAGGGAAAGAGGGGTGCCTCGTGGGAGGTTGTTTCACCTCTGCTAGCACAGCTGGGTGGGGAGGCAGTGGTGGCAGAAAACATTTAAGAGGCTGTTCCCACGCCCAGCCCAGGGACGCACCCTGCTGATGTACCTGCAGGGAGCAAGAATGCAGCACCCGCTGGCAGGTACCATCCCAGGGCTTGAGACATGAAGATTTGAGCCATCGGCACATATGTGGTTGTCGAAACTTGGAATCAGTCCCTTCACTCATGGAGAATGTATTAAGCCAGAAGTCCCAGGGCCCTAGAGACCTGCAGCATCTCAGGTGGGCAAAGGGAAGAGAAAGGCATTGCAGGAGACAGACAGCCAGAGACGGATGGAGGAGGAAAACAAGCAGGAGACACAACTACAGAAGTTAGGGAAGGAAAGTCAGTTTCCAGAATCCGAGAGCAGCCGCAGAGTAAATCCAGTAGAAGACCAAGCACAACAGTTCAGTTTGGTTTGGTTTGGCTTGGCTTGGCTCGGCTAACTCTCGCATTAGCAAGTACCATTTCAGTAGCGCTGCAAAGGTAAAGACCAGATCATAATCAGCTGATGAGTAAAAACAATCAGGATTGCTCTAAGATGTTTGGAGGTAAAAGAAGGGACAGAGACTAAGTCATAATTAAACAGGAAGGGGGAAATGTGGGAAATTTTAGACTTCAAAACATTTCACAGATTTAACCTGTCAGATCTTTGAACCAGCAATGGGTGCAATGTCATAGCAGATGTGGAAACACTGGGTCTAGGAAGGAATCTTGCTTTCTTCAACTTGTGGCCTTTGACAGGTATAAGCCACACTGCAGGACAGCTCCAGGGAAATGCTTCTAATAGTCCTTTGAATAGTCAAATCACCTGGAGGCATACCTCATCTCCCTAGTTCCTCCAGGTGTGAGGGCAGGCCTGCCTACCTGCATTCTGGAGCTTGTTGGACTCCAGTCCTATGCAAGAATTCACAATTACAGCGGCAGAAATTCACATTTTTCCAGTTCCATAATCCAAGAACTAGTTAAAGGGCAAATCAAGCAGCCTCCAGATTACATTCTAGCAAAGCCTGAAACATTGTACCTTAGATGTTCAACAACAATTATCCCGGAGGTGACACAGTGAGAGATGAGAAGCCTAACAAACCTTAGTTCCCAAGGTATGTGTCAAAGGGCAACACGGGGCGACGGCACCGTCTGATCATCTGCCAAGTTAGTTACTAACTGCAATGGAGGATGACATAGTCACCTTCAAGACAGTCTCTGTTCATAGATTAAACTAAACGGACGTTACAGGCAAGCCCTTGTCGAAGACTACAATATCCAGCAATCTGTGCTGCAAATAACTGCTTAAAATAAATAAATAAATAAATAGTCAGAGTTGCCATTGTGGCTCAGTGGTTAACGAATCCAACTAGGAACCATAAGGTTGCAGGTTCGATCCCTGGCCTTGCTCAGTGGGTTAAGGATCTGGTGTTGCTGTGAGCTATGGTGTAGGTCACAGATGCGGCTCGGATCCCGTGTTGCTGTGGCTCTGGGGTAGGCTGGCGGCTACAGCTCCGACTAGACCCCTAGCCTGGGAACATCCATGTGCCTCAGGAGCGGCCCTGGAAAAGACAAACAAACAAACAAACAAAAAAATAGTCTTGCTGCCAGGTAATGAGAAAAAAACATCATCTCAAGAAGTTGTCTACCAGTTACTAAATTTTTCCCCTGGAATGTTACTGCAAAATCAGAATGGATTTTTAATTAATATGTCATGATCATATTCGAGTGTCTTGGTCACTTTCCATTGAAAAGTGGTTACTTTATTTTTTTTAAGGCTGCACCTGCAGCATATGGAAGTTTCCAGGCTAGGGGTCAAACTGGAGCTGCAGCTGCTGGCCTACGCCACAGCCATAGCCACGCCAGATCTGAGCTGCGTCTGTGACCTACACCACAGCTCACAGCAATGCCGGATCCTTAACCCACTGAGCAGGGCCAGGAATAGAACTCACATCCTCAAGGCTACTAGTCAGGTTTGTTACTGCTGAGCCACAAAAAGAACCCCCAAAAAGTGGTTACTTTTTTTTTTTTTTTTTTCCCACTGTACAGCAAGGGGGTCAGGTCATCCTTAGATGTATACATTGCAGTTACAGTTTTTTCCCCCACCCTTAAAAAGTGGTTACTTTTAACAGATTATATAAAATATCTTGCTATGTGCTTTGAAATGTGCTATACTCCTGTTTTTAGAATTCATTCACTTACTTATTCATTAGTTCTGCACTCCACTAACATTTAATGAGTGTCCACTATGAATACCCTATGCTCCTGGGTTACTTATGGACACAAAGATGAGGAAGACATGGTTCTGGGCCTCAAGTACCCAGAGTGCAGGGAAGACGTAGGCATGTAAGCAGAGCATCCCACCCCACCATGGGAGAAGAGCTCCCACTGAGCTAAGGATGACCTCGACACCTAAAGACACAAACACGGTGGGCAGAGGAGAAAAGATCACAGGTAGGATGGGGAAAAAGAGCATGTCCAGAGGCACAAAAGCCCGAAGAAGCACTGCCACCCAGGAAGCTGCAAGGATTTGGATATGAGGAAGGAAGGGACAAGGACAAAAATGAGGACGATGGCAAAACCCATGTCCAGAAGGGCCTTTGATGTCACATTTGGAGTTTGCATTTCCTCCACATTTTCAGTCAGGATAGAGGACTTAAAGCAGAGGAGTGATAGAGTCAGACTTAGTTTCTAAAACCTAGACTCTGAGAGTGATGCGAAGACTTGACAGAAGAGGCCCAAGGTTAGGGAAAGACCCAGTTGTGTGCACCCAGAATCGACCGGGACGTTCTCACAAACAGTTTCCAGATGGGCTACATGGTAACATGGCCAAGATAATGTGACATCACCTCCTAGAAAAGCAATGCTCTTTTCCCAAAAGTGCGTCCTTTACGTGATGAAAGCAACCATGATGACTAATGAATTGCTAGAATGTCACAGGAGCAAAATTTCCCACACTCAGCCTGTCATAGATCAGGGAGAAATTCTGTGTAGACAATTTTTTTAAAACTTTATGGCCCCACTCAAGGCATATGGAAGTTCCCAGGCCAGGGACTGAATCCAAGCTGCAGCTGTGACCTGCACCACAGCTACAGCAATGCTGGATACTTTAGCCCACTGGGCCAGGCCTGGGTTTTAAACTATGCCTACAGCAACCCAAGCCACTGCAGTCAGATTCTTAACCAACCCACTGCACATAGTGGGAAGTCCTAGACAATTAATTTGACAAGCATAAAAATGGAAATGTGTGAGAAGGGTCAAACATGATAACTTCTATAGAATGAGGCACAAGAACATGGGGAATCTACAACAGCAGATGGAAGAACACAGCTTCTAATCCCACACAGGAAGAGATGAAATCACACGAAGCCATCTGAAAACAAATATATTGGCTGAGCAAATATACCAAGCAGACAAGAACTACTCAATAAATGTATGGTCAATAAATTAACTGAAAAGTTACCAAATTGAGGCCCGAGTGTGGTGCAGCTTCTTGGTTCCATATTACAAAAGTTGACCTATGCACTGTTATTCCTGTAGAACCAAGCTTCCCAATTAGTGTAGCAGAACAGAGCTGCCTGGGCGGGGACCAGTCAGCCAGAGTCCCCGGGCCAGTGGCCAAAGGCCGTGAGTTATGATCACAGGGTGCTGATCAAATATTAGCACATTTTCCACGTGTGTCATGGCAAGAGAAACAAAAGGAAGCCCTCTGCTGTGACCCCTCTCTCAAATAGGCAGGAACCAGTTTGTCTGTCCTCAGACCTGCAGAAGCCAAGCCCACCTCTAACCACTTCCATCCAGGAACCCCTGGTGACGAAGTGGCCCAGGTTTGCCACCGTGTAAAAGCACGGGGTCAAGTCACTAATAACTTCATATTCCAGGAAATAGCCTCATACTGACAAGATTATTTCACAGAAAGCATTTTTTTCCTCAAAATAAAGGAATGATTTATGGAGAAAAAAAAAAGGCAGATAGGAGGAAATAGCTCAAAGAAAGAAGTCGGAGTAATTGATTAGCTTTTGAAGTAGGTTTTACATGAACTTTCAGCTCCAGCTGATCGCCGAAAGGGTACTGCAGGCAGGTCCTTAAAACTGCATGGGCCGAGGTCTGGGTGGGGAGATCAACGTGAGCCACACTGATGAGTCATCCCCAAAAGCTCTGTTTCCTTGCATCTCTCCCTCTCCCCTCCTCCCAACTAGGGGTCGGTCCTGCCCTGGGAGGCCAGCTCTGTATGGCCCACACCGGGACACCATCACATATGGCAGACCTGCTGGTACACAGTGGAACGCCCTGTTTTGTTTAGGAGACAACCAAAATAAGGAGCTAAAGACACAACTTCACCTTCTCTGATGACTAATGACTGCTTAAGAGTAGCATCTTTAAGGATCAGTGGTGTTTACACCCGATCTTACGTGGTAAGGATAGTTCCCCTAAAAAGAACAGAAGTTGACCGAAGGCAGACTGTACATGGGTCTTACAAGCGGAATATTGTCCTACGGTAGCAATAACCACTAAACTTCACTACTCGAGAGGAGGCAGTTCCTCTCATATCTACAAGGACATAATTTGAACACACAAGCTCTTTCATCTTCACTGTTTTTCCCTAGGGCAAAAGGTTTGTTTTCATCTTTCAAATGAACTGATGTGTGGTTAGATTTCAAAGTGACAGCTCTTAGTTCTCAAGCTCTTTGAGAAGACCTTAAGAAATCTGTTGGAAAAACTGATACCTCGCAGAAGATTTTGGACCACCTTGCAGGTACTTTCCTGGACCCGTAACAGCACAGCTCCCAGAGTTCTAATTGACCAGTGCAAATATGAAGGGTGTACACAGCTTGGCAGAGGACCTGACAGGCTATGTTTTAGAAGATACTTCTGCTTTTCAATAATTAATACTATAGACTACTTGTAAGTCATATGAACATAAAGCAAGAGCCTGCAATATCTTATGAGAAGCCTGTTTTTTGTTTTTTTTGTTTGTTTGTTTTTTGTTTTTATTCCTTTTTTAGGGCCATACCTGCAGCATATGGACGTTCCCAAGCTAGAGATCAAATCAGACTGCAGCTGCCAGCCCACGTCACAGCTACAGCAACATGGGCTCCAAGCCACATCTGTGACCTACACCACGGCTCACAACAACACCGGATCCCCAACCCAGTGAGAAAAGCCAGGGATCAAGTCGGCATCCTCACAGATACTAGTAGGATTTGCTTCCACTGTGCCACAATGGGAACTCCTATAAGCAGCATTCTTATCTTAAGACTCTTTTAGTCTCACTTAGAGATGCAGCATCATTAATTTAGGCTTTTTCTTCAGTCATATTATATGTTAAATTCAGTCAAGAAGTGCCTGTGAAAAGCTTTAACTTGAGTACCCCTTGCCATCCAAGACACATTCTCATAATTCGCTTCTACTTTGAAAACTACAAACTTGTTGGAATGCTGATTTTGTTGGAGTGAATGAAGCATATGAATTCAGCTATTCCACAGGTCTACCCAATGTCCAGACTCACTAAAGCAGAGCAAAGAGTGGGAGAAGTTATGACAAGAAGTGATTGGGCCCACAGATTGTCAGGAAGCGAGTGTCTTTAACCATCCATTACTTAAACAGCATTTATGAAATGCCTACCACCTGCTGATCACACTTCTATTGGTGATTTTCTATTTTATAGCCTTCATGATAGAATGGATATATCATTCTCAAAAAGGAAGTTATTTGGCAGAAAACTTTTCAAATGTCCACCAACTGCTTCCTCTCCTCCTATTACCTGGCTTCTCGTTGTTGTTGCTGTTGCTTATTCAGGTTAAGGTGTGACCACATTCTTAGCAGATTTTTGGTTGGTTGGTTGGTTAGCTGGATGATTGGTTAGCAAAAATGAAACTATACTATGTTTCAAGTTTTTCAATAGCTTTTTCAACTAACTCTCAATATCACCATTAACATTTTTTAAAGGACAAAGGAATAAGTAAAACATCGATGAGTTTTCTCTCTTTATTGTGTTATATGCTTTCTCTCCCTCTCTGAACTCCACCCCAATCTCTCCTTTAATTGAAATGGCCTTAGTGTTTTGCCATATATTTTTCTCCAGCTTCATCAACATGGGACAGAGATTTGGGTTTTGGGTGGGTCTGAAACTTATCTAATGTGGAGGCCCATTTTAAGAAAATAATACAAAATTATCAACACCAAAAATGTGCTCATGCAAGTGTGGGGGGGGTCCTCTAAATTTAAGCTTCGTTAGCTTCACAGGAAATTACTTTTGCTCTTACATATACAAGTACACGGCAGAGAAGGATCTTGTTATTATTTGTTTTAAAAGGGGGGAATTAAACTTTTCATTAATATGTCAACTCACTTCTCATTAATATGTAATAGAAATCAGGAGTTCCAGCTGAGGCACAGTGGGTTACTGCGCTACAGCTTCAGGTTCGACCCCTGGACCAGTGTAGTGTGTTAAGGATTAGGCGGTACTACAGCTGCGGTGTTTGATCCCTGGCCCAGGAACTTCCACATGCTGTGGGTGTGGTCATAAAAATTTTTTAAATAAAATAAAAAGAAATCATTCCAAGACAAGTAGTATAGCTCAAATTAATTTTGTTGTTGTTGTTGTCTTTTTAGGCCTGCACTTGCAGCCTATGGAGGGTCCCAGGATAGGGGTCCAGTCAGAGCTGTAGCTGTCGGCCTACGCTAGAGCCACAGCAACACCAGATCCGAGCTGCGTCTGCAACCTACACCACAGCTTCCGGCTACACCAGATCCTTAACCCACTGAGCGAGGCCATGGATCACACCGGCAACCTCATGGTTCCTAGTCGGATTCGTTTCCACTGTGCCACAATGGGAACTCTGAATTAATTTTTTACACGACTACACAGCATTCCACAATGGATCTGTACCACAGATGATTTATTCAACCTTTCCCCTTAAAAGTACACAGTCTTCTTGTTTCCCATTCTTTGGGATGGGGGGGTGGAAATTTTCTTCTTTTGTCACTGCTAAAAATGTCACCGTAACAATGGTTTTATAGTTTCAAAAGAAGAAGAAATTCTTTGGAGATTTTTAATAAATTGAACTAAATGCATTAATTTGGGGAGAAGCGGCAGCTTTATGACGTTAAATCTTTCTATCCAAGAACACAGTACATATTTTCCTTTTAGTCACGTCCCACCCACAAGGAATTTACAATCTAAGAAGGAAAATAAAGCTCGTACGCAAATAGCCATGATGTAAGGAAAATGGAAAACATGAATGTGAAAATGAGGGGGAGAGTGAGATCTGATCTCTGCAGGATTTTACACACACGAGAGGAGGAAAATGCTAAAGAAGACGGGCCTCTGGGAGAAAGGACTCAGCCAGGGCAAGAGACATTCAAACAACGGTGAACAAGCAGCTCAGGAGGGCTGGTACACAGAGTGCCTACAGTGGAGAAACAGGAGGCTGGCAAGGTGGTTGGGCGCTCTTCTGAAGCTAAGGATGCCAGGGCAGAGGCGTTGCCCCTCATTTCGGCCAGGTCATGGGAGCAGCAGCCAGGCTGGGGCCAAGACCAGACCAGACGAGGGCTCTGTGTTGAGACCCTCAATCAAATGTGTGAAAGACCAAGAGGAGAAGGGCCAGGGCTCGTTAGAGAGCGGATATAGCAGCCCCCGAGAGGACGAAAGACAGGAGCCTGGGGGAAGGAAGTGAGAACAGAAAGGAAGAGAAAGATGAAACACACCCTAGCAACAAGAACTCAAATACTCACTCAATTAGGGAGGGAAAAAGGATGTTTCTAGTGTTGGTCTGGTGAACAGTGGAAAGGTGATGGGAGATGTTTAGTTTCTTCTCAGATGTGTTAAGTAAGGCTAACCTGTAAGCAGGGTATCCAAATAGACACAGCCTGAATGTGGGCTACCCCTGTCTAGCTAAGCAGAGCGATAACCTTACAGCTGCTCTGAGACCCCTGACAGACAGCCCCCTTGCACAGAAGGGTCAGCCTACGTGGAGTCAACGGATGGCTCACCCTGCAGGAAAAGTTAACTACTTCTAGACCCCTCTATGACTCAGGAAGCGCGCTACCACAGTGGCTCCTTACAGCACAGTGTAGCCTGAAGCGCCTTCACCTACACTGCCTCACTGAGCAGACAAGACGTTATTCAAAAGCTTTGTAATGGTGCCATGGAAAAAAAACTGAGCCAACTCTCAGAACTGAGTAAATTCAGCCGTATTTCAAAAATAAAATGTATGCAGTCAAAAACATTACAAGGCACAAACCTTGGTTTGTTTTAACCAAAGCCTAAATTTTAAAATAAAAGTAACAATTTTACTACCAAACTATAGCTTAAATTATTTTTTCTTATAAATGAAAGGTTCAAAGTTATTGTCAATCAAGGTTTAATGAAAAAATATAGAGATACGGCATTTTCCTGAACTAAAATTTTGATAACTCCTGGTTCAAATGCAATAACCAAAGCTGAAAGGATGGAGCTGACAACTAAAGAAAACTGCAGAATGCTTTTATTTAGGAGCCAATCAATTTGCAATCCCTGAAGTGCTAGGGAAAAAAAAAGAACCATGTAATCAACATGAAGTTATATCTTACAAAAAATTAAAATATACAAACCTCATAATGTTCATATTCATCCACATCAAATGTCTCAAAGTCAAAAAATCCATGTTGTAATCCCTAAAAGCAGAATTTGAATTAGTTTTTCCATGTGAAATTGATAAAGACTTCTAGCCATTCCCGGAATTCCTGCTCACAAATGATCCTTCCTGACCTGAAAGAGAAAGCTTGAAACCTTTGACTTGTATTGCATATCTAGAAATAATCTAACATCTGTAATTTTGCTTTGAGATTGTCTTATAAGTGGAACTAAATACTTAACAAATTATGAAGACATGTCCCATAAAATACGCCTCTTGTGTTCTAACATACACTAGTTTTATATGCAAAATTATTTATGTATATAAAGTGAAACATACTAGCAAATGTATAGTTAATTGTATGTAAAATTATTTATGTATATAAAATGCAACATACGAGCAAATGCATAGTTAGAAACCTATTAGGGAGTGTGGCGCAGTGGGTTAATGATCCAGCTTGCGTCTGTGGTGTTGCCAGTTCGATCCCTAGCCCAGCGCAGTGGGTTAAGGATCCAGCATTGACGCAGTTGTGGCACAGGTTGCAGATGAGGCTCAGATTCGGTCCCTGGCCCTGTAATTTCCATATGCCACAGGTGCAGGTGAAAAAGGAAAAAGAAAAAAAGCCTATCGGGAACTATGCAATTATTTCATACCTAAATATTCCAGAATATATAATAGTAATTAAATTTTCAGAGAGAAGAAAAATCAGTTATTCTCAGGTTTTATTTTCCTTTTATCATTAGTGAGATATTTAGTAATAAGGGCCTTTTTACCTAATAGGCCCTATTTGTTCCTAAAACTCTATATTGAGAGAATTTGTTTCATGGTAATACCTTCTGACAGAGTAAAAATATACTTGACTATTGTTACAATTTAGAAGGAAGAACTGATCTTTTTAACAATATGAAGAAATATTTCATACTCCTTTTTGTAACTAATGACTTAGAACTTTTAAAAACTATCTGGCTTACCCAGACATAATATTTTGAAGTCTTTTTTTTTTTTTATGTCATGAAGCTATACAGATTACACTAGAATACAAAACCATAGTCACTTTTAAAAGTTACATGATTAAGTCATTAAAAATTGAAGAAACCATTAAGCCAAGTTTAGTACATCTATCTTTGAAAATACCTTAGAGACCAATGTTTTGCAAAACGTAGAACATGAACCAGCTGGACTTAAGGTAATTTATATTTAAAATACAGATCCTTAGGCCCCATTGCAGAACCATGAAATCAGATTCTTTGGCAGTGGGATCATCATTTTTAAAATTCCTTCGTAGGTGATTCTCATAAATGTAAATTCTGACAACACTAGTTTAGATAACCTCTACAGGATAAGCAGGACAAACCATTTAAATTATTTCACCTTTAAACAAGGCAACTTACTTCATCCATAGGTACCATTCCAGAGAAAACAGTAAGAAAATATGCCCTAAACTACCACTTTCTTTCCTCTTTCTTTAAAGTGTGTGTTTGTGTATGCCTCTGTGTGAAGTTCACATATATATAACCTTTGCTTATAATGATGCCAATACATCAAAATCAGAAAGATACTCTTCCTAGAAAGGCAAAAATGTGGCCACATTCTGTCTACCCTCTTAGGCTATACAGTTCTCATTGCCCAGAAATAGCCCAGCACACGCTGCCGTGAGTGTACAAAGAGGCAATGGGTCTCAGGTGCTTAAACAGTCCCTCAGATTCTCTAAAATCCCATCTACATTTGGGAAAAATAAACCCCAACATTCAATGAAACAAGAAATTTAGGGAACGGTTTCTCAGGGCTTTCTGAGATGCTGTCTCCCTGGCTTAGGTCCTAATTTCACCCCCAACAAAACTTAACTCGAAAGAAAGAAAGAAAGAGAGAAAGAGAGAGAGAGAGAGGGAGGGAGGGAGGGAGGAAGGAAGGAAGGAGGGAAGGAAAGAGAGAGAGAAAGAAAGAAAGAGAGAAAGAAAGGAATTTACAGAAGACCTGCTTAATGAAAAAGTCATAAATATCATAAATATCAAGTTACCAGTTACTCTAACAACAGGCAGGAATGTTTCAGTGTGAACGCTTTTTGAATTCCATCAGCGTTACAAAAGAAACAGCCTGTACCTGATGGCAGGACAGGCAAAATAATAATAGTAACAATAAATAAATTACCTTTCTCCCCTCAGGCATAGTTTTTAAACACTACCACCATTTCCCTAGGAGTTCTTAACTGGTGTTAACTGGAGGTGTGTGTTGGTGATATGACATACATAGGATGGGCTGGCCTATCTTGATAGTTTTTAACTGAAAAGGAAAACATTTGAAAACTATTGTAAAGTTTTACAGGGTTTAAGTTCATTTTTGATAAAATATCAAAGTCAAAAACATAGATACAGAAAGCAAATCCCGTATTTACCATACCAATTTTCTCAACACAGAGAAAAATCAGTGTTGTAGCACATCAGAGAAGAGAAACTAGAACATGACTCACTACCGATACTATATTTATATTTATAGTCCGCGATGACCCTTGCCACTGATTATGAAACCCATACCTCCTGCCTGAAAGGCATGGCTCTGTGTGCTAGACGGAATGATGTACTTTGAACCTTCAACAGAATTCACAGAAGAGCAGGCGTGACTTCTAGTAAATCCGTGGTGCTAAAACATGTTCCAAAGTTCTCAACACTCTTTTAGATTAACTTCTCCATGACATACTTGAGTAACAAAATAACCATGGCTCCATACCTTAGAGGGTGTCAAATCATCCAGAGGGAGTGTTCAAACACAGACTGCAGGTCCCCACTCCCAGAGTTTATGGTTCTGGTTTACGGTTTGTGGTTTATGGTTTATGGTCTGAGACTTTGCATCTCACAACTCTCCACACTTTGACAACCATTGATTCATGACAGATCCCAACCGGATATTAGAAAGAACTCCAGATTGATATGCAAATCTGAGTTAGAATGAGCCCTCCTAATAAGGCTCTGTGTGTGATCCTGAGAGTGACTGAACCTCTCTGGGCTTGCTTCCTCATTTGCAGAGATGAGATACTACTATCTGGCCTCCTTACTACTTCATGGGCATGCAATACCACCCAACTAGAAAAACAACGTGGAAATGTTCTCCACCCTGACAGAGGAGAGCCGTGGGTGAGATCACTTCCTGTCTCTCCCACACCAAGATCAAGCTCCATCATGCAGCTGAGCACAGGAAAGTGATAACACAAATAGTTTAGGTAAGAAAGGGAGACCCCCATCTGCTTCTATAAGAAGAGCTACCCCCTAAACATCTCCCCAATCTGCCCTGTGGCCTGCATTTTACAGAGCAATCGCTGTGCAAGGAGAGAAAGCCGCTCAGAGCCGCCCCTCTCTTCTGTCCAACAATAAACAAGGATGTCGACATTATTCCTTTCTCCTATTTTTTTTTTTTTTTTTTTTGTCTTTTTGTCTTTTTGCTATTTCTTTGGGCTGCTCCCGCAGCATATGGAGGTTCCCAGGCGAAGGGTCGAATCAGAGCTGTAGCCACTGGCCTACGCCAGAGCCACAGCAACGCAGGATCCGAGCCGTGTCTGCAACCTACACCACAGCTCACGGCAACGCCGGATCCTTAACCCACTGAGCAAGGGCAGGGACCGAACCCGAAACCTCATGGTTCCTAGTCAGATTAGTTAACCACTGCGCCACGACGGGAACTCCCCTTTCTCCTATTTTTCAAACTACTGTGTCAACGACAGCAAGGAGATGGTTATTACCTTTCTGATTCCCTGCAAACAGTCGAGGATGGTGAGATTGTAAGTGCAATTTCCAAAGGAAGCATCCCTATGAACACAAAAAAACTTAACATTAAAAATACACACTTAGAATACTCAAGTAATAAAATATCAAAGTCAGTTGGAGACATGCTCGTTTGGCTTCACAGCTGTCAACATGGGTGACTTAGACATCAGATCCCACCAGTTAACTACTCCCATAGCTGAACTGAAGCACTTCTGAAACTGCTTTAATTCAACAGGCTGAGTTAAGAAGAAAGCAGATTTAAGAGTCTGAGCTCTGGAGTCAGGCTGCCTTCAAATATCAACTCTGTCACATTCTGGCTGGGACCTTGAGCAAGTTATCTCACCTCCAGGAGTCTTGGTTGCCTCATCTGCGAAATGAAGTTATGAACAGTAGCTACTATTCATAGGGCTGTTGTCAGATTACATTGAAAAAATATAAAGTCCTTCATATAGTGCCTAGCACAAAGGAAGTGCATCATAAATATTATGACTATTCTTATTATTAACAGTGAACTGGAATGTTTCATTAAGTACTTCTCATTCATCACCATGAGAAGTACTCAGAATCAGGAACCACCTTCAGGATTATGGCAAACATAGCATAAAAATTTAAGGGGGGCAATGTATGCAGATTAACAGATTCTGGCAGTTATTTTTATGGATTAAATGCCACCACTTCTGCTCCCCCCACCCCCACCTACCAAAAAAACCCACTGTGGAAAATGCAGTCATATTTCCAAAAAATCTCCTCTTGGGATCCAGGAGAGCTTCTAATGCACCACGAAGTGTTCTATCAAAAGGAGTGGAGACCTATTGCACCGAAAATTGAGGCTTCATCCTTTATTTAAGTTTTTTGGAGCAACTTAGCAGGCCTGCATTCGGCAACATAAAACTCAAGTATCAAGTTCAGGTCAGTTAGCAAGAACTGGCACTGATGCTTTAACACCAGCAATGTTCCAAGGTGTCCAAGGCAAGAAACTTGACCTCAAGGTTCTCAGTCGCTCTGCCCAGCCCCCACTGCTGACCTGAAGGAACAGAGCTGTCAAGGCACCTGCCAATCACAGTCAAATGCACCACACAAAGTTGGTCCAAGGGCGTGTGGGGGTGAAGGAGGGGTGAGGGTGGTGCAGAAGATGCTCCAAGGGGAAAAAAATGACCCTTAGGGCTTCAACACACAACTAACATAAAACTGAGTCTTGTATCACAGTCATCCAAGGTAACTTGAACCTAGGGCTGCTAAGCCATGAACTGAAAGGTAACATCAACATCACTGAGTTTCAGCATCCTGCTAAATAACCTAATTTAAAAGAAGCAGTCTAGCAAAGCAGTTTAACAGAAAGGTTTAAGACATGAAACTTCAGTTAAACTATGTTAAGGAAAGGTTATTCTAGATATTTAAGCCTGATTTTTAAGAGTTCTTTTTTTAATGTCATATTAATTCATGGGTCAGTGAAAAACAAATATAGCTCCCTTTTCAAATATCTTGTAAAGACAAGAACCATATATTAAGAAGCAAATTTTAATGGACTAAACCAGAGAAATGAGTATCTGGGGATCTAAGACAATATACTAGTTTATATAAATAACCACACATTCTTTTGTAGCAACATGTCTTTTGGGGAAAAGGGTTCAGAATCCTTCGTGTGTATTCTGATGAAGCCTGTGAACCCCTCTTCTCAGAACAATGTTTCAAATGGATAGAATAAAATACACAGAAATAACAGAAGACTAATGCGATTAAATGTAAAGCTATCAAAATATAAAAAGCAAATGTATAATATCATACTTTATTAATAATAAGTAACAAGATCTAGTAGCAGGTCTGATAATGATTATAATTTTAAAGAAGGAATAAAAATAAATATCTTAAGATATATATAATAACTGTAACAGAATATAAAAATTCTATAATTTCTGTTGTGAAAAAGTCATTTATATTGTTAATACTAATATAATTTATTTCCAACATTTATTATTGAATGTAATTTTATAAGTTATAAGGTTAGTAAAAGTAAAGATATGTGCTTTTTTTGTCATCCGAATTCACTCATTCTCTGAATTCTCTCCACAAACCCTAGATTAAAAACTACTGCTTTGGTAAAGAAAACGAAAATTTATTCCCTGTATTTAAAAAGAGTAAAAGAAATTTTAAGAACTGAAGAAACCCCTTATTTCTGCAAGTATTTCTTTCCACCCAAACTCAGCTAGACAAATTCACGAATATGTTATTAGAAAAGCTCCAAGTTCCCGTTGTGGCTCAGCGGAAATGAACCCAACCCATGGAAATGAACCCATGAGAATGCAGGTTTGATCCCTGGCTTTGCTCAGTGGGTTAAGGATTGAGCGTTGCCGTGAGCTGTGGTGCAGGTCACAGATGTGGCTCGGATCTGGCGTTGCTTGAGGCTGTGGTGTAGGCCGGCTGCTGTAGCTCCGATTAGACCCCTAGCCTGGGAACCTCCACATGCTGTGAGTGTGGCCCAAAAAAAAAAAAAGAAAGAAAGAAAGAAAGAAAAGGAAGGAAGGGAGGGAGGAAGAAAGAAAAGCTCCAGATCCAGTCTCTCATTATCTGCAAAGCATGATGAGATTATCACGATAGCTCTTACCCCAGCCCAGCTACAGCTGCTACCAAGGGCTGAAAAGAGAGCCCTGGTGACCTGTGAAGAAATGTGCAGACCTGAGAGTGGAGGGAGAGCTAACACGCCTTCCAACAAAATTAGAGCACAAAGCAGTCACGGCAGGTTAGAAAGACAGGCAAGAGTTTACGAATTGAAATACAATAAAAGCTGCGATAAAATTAAGTCACATCCTCAGCACTGGTGAAAGCTAATGACACACCTTTTTCAAACACTCACTAGGCTGGGTAATTTAGATGAATTAACATATTTTTTTTGGCCACAGCCATAGCATGCAGAGGCGCCAGGGCCAGGGAACCCAAGCCACAGCCAGTGACAATGCCAGATCTTTATCCCACTGAGCCACCAGGGAACTTCCTAGATGCATTAACACAATTAATCCTCATGAAGGCAATAGGATCCCAAAACCCGGCCCCATAACTGGGCAAGGGAGAAACGGCTTATTAGCGGCACCTGGCTCATCCATAGTCAAAGGAGAGTGACAACACAAGTGAAGGAACACAAAAACATGTTACATATTCTTTGGGGTTAAAAGAGAGAGAGAGAGAAATGTGGCAGAATAAATCCATGGGTCTACCAAAACCCCACTAAAAAGAGAATTTCAAAAGGCTTATAAAAATGGAATCCAACAAGGTCAGGGAGAATAAGAGAGCAGACAGCAGGAAGAAAATTCTGAAAGCTGGAAATCAGATAGATGAGTCATAACAAATTCGAAGACCAAGAAAAATGAATACTAAGGAGACAGTGGAAAAATCAGAGCATCACCAGTTAAAACCAGATAATTTGCAAAAGCCTGGGGAAGCAGCGGCACGGGACTCTTCTGGAAGTGAGAGGAAGGAAGTGACTAAAATAAGTTTGAAATTACCTTTAAGAAACTGAAAGATTTTACCCTATGAGAGCAATATTATCTCGCATTTTATAAATAAATCTTCCCTGTTGGCGTTAGAACCATCTAAAATAAAATGGTTGGTCCTGGGAAGGAGCAAGATACTTGCCCCGTAAACAGCCAAGATTGAATTGGAAGATGGCCTGCAAGGGACATTTGTCACCTACAGTGTTTTATGAAGTGGAGGTGGAGGTTAGGAGCACACCAGGCTCGATTAAACTCAAAAGTCCTTTCTTACCCTGAAATAACATCACGATTCAACTAACTGACGGTTTCCTTCCTCTCCCTATCTCCCCCTCCCTCCCTCGCTCTCTCTGATCCTTCCCAATAAAATTTAAACATTTTCAGGTTCCTATCATCTGTAAATGAAAAAAAAAAAAAAATCCTAAAATTTCTTGACTTCAACCACCACTCACTCTCTCTTTGGCCTCCTCTTTAAAACAAGACTTCTCTAAAAACAGTATTCCTCTTCCTGCCCCCGCTTTCTCTCCTCTTACATCTTAACCTCCTCTGCTCTGTATCCACTCTCTGCCGTGAGCATTTCTCACTAAGATCACCAATGATCTTCATATTTGCTAAGTCCACGGGACGTTTTTAAAACTCAGATAAAATATACCATTTTAGCCTTTCTAATGTGTACAGTTCAGTAAATTTTAATATATTCATAATGCTGTGGTTTTTAGTATAGTCACAATTCACACCACTAATGCCAAACCATTTTTATCACCCCAGAAAGAAACTCTACACCCCCTTACAATAACTCATTCTCCACCTCCTCTCCCCCCTGCCCCCCCACCCCCGCCACCCCTGGCAATCACTCATCTACTTTCTGTCTCTCTGGATTCACTGATTCTGAATCCAGGAAACATTCTATAAGCATCTTTTTATTTACTATGTCAGGAACAAGTACTTCCCACCTTTGAATAGTCTCTTCGTTGTTCCTGGATTTTGCTTCTACCTCTCTGAACACAACTCCTTCCCAAGCTCCTCTGCAAAGTCATCCTTCACCTCCCAGTGTCCTCAAGGTTCAGCTCCAGACTCAAATTTTTCACACTCCATACTCTCTCCTGAGACCCGGCTCCCTCAGACTCCCGTGTTCACCATCAACCCCAAGGTGGCTCCTTAAAACGCAGAATGCTGGGCCCCACCCGAGTTGAGATTCAATAGGTCTGGGACAGGGCCTGGGGATCTGCATTTCTAACTAGTTTCCGGGTGGTATCAATGCTGCTGATAAGAGGAACCACCTCGCTACACAATCTCATTTACGTAAGTTGCCTTCTATCTGGCAATGGCCCTCAAATTTATCTTTCCAGCACAAACTCCTTAACACTCCAAAGCAGTCTAGCCAACCACGTTCGTGATCTTTCCATGTGGGACCTTAAGGCATCTCAAATTCATTTAAGAAGAATCTCTTGACTCTGCCCCCACCCCAGACCAACAACAGTGATCTGGTCCTCCAGCCCTCCCTAAAGATGCAGCGTGCACAGTCACTCAAGCTAGAACCCAGCAGCCCTTCCATCTCTCTCATTCCCCTTATCCCAGTGCACTATGCCCCTCCTGAACATCTGAACACACGTGCTGCTCCCCAGGTCCACTGCCTCTCTCGGGGTGCCTCTCGCGCAGACTCCAAACCCCCCCCCCACATACACTCCTCGCCTTCCTAATCTGTCTTCTTCACTGCAGCCAGAGTGATATCTTTGAAAGGCAGGTCTGGCCCAGTCACTCTTCCGTTGTTACCCTTCACTGACTCCCCACTGCTCTCTCAAGGGAGGGTTCAAATCCCAAGAGGACACAAGGTCTGGGACAGGTGGCCCCCCTTGCCCCTCCGGCGCCCTCCTCACTCCGCGCTCCGGCACTCTGTGCCCTCCCCAAGCTCCTCACGGGGACCGCCTGCACCTCTGCTCCCTGGTCACATGTCCTCTGATGGCCTAGGTGACCAACTCAGCCTTCAGATCCCAGCTCAAAGATCACTTGTCTCGAGGAAAAGCCTCCAACCTCACCCTGGCTTTTTTCTTTATTTTATCATTGGACTTAACTACAGTTTGCCCTTCTGTCCTGGTGTACTTACTGGGCCCTCTGCCTCTCTCTCTAGTAGTCTCAGAGAAGATGGGGTCTATACATGTTCTTACTCGCTATACCGTCTCCTTAGTACCTAACGCAGTGCCCAACATGAAAGAGATAATAAATGTGTGTAAATAAATCTTCAAATTAAGTAAAGGAGCGTGGGAGATCATTCCAAGAGAATGTTCTACAGAATGTTCCATAATAGCCTATGGCCATTTTTGTTAACTCAAGAGCTAACACCTCAATGCTCACTAGCAAGAAAAGCTTTCTTTGCATTAACCCCGAATCCCTTCTGTCCCTTTAAGATCACGTCCTTCTGTTCTCTTTGCCAAAGAATACTAATTGAATAAAGCTAAAAGTAGTGATATTCAAAGCAGTTTTCTCTTCCTTTGTCAAGTGGTTTTAAACACCCTTTTCTTTTAATCCAGACACTTTAGAGAGGCATTATAGAATTTACAGGATTTAAATCACCACAGTAATGTGCTACAAAGTTTTATACTCCCCCAGTTTTTATTGCAGTTATGGTTCCCAATTGTTTATTTAACTCCTGGTTTGCTTCCTCATTCATCCATGCATTTATTTATATTTATTGAGCCAAGTAGTTACTGAGTGGAATAAGAGGGCGTGTATTTTTCCACCTCCCTCGTAAAGGACCACTGAAATCCCACAGATGTCAACTGAGGGAAAACGCACGTCCTATGCTGCCTGGGAAAACTACAGCTCTAACCCTTATCTGGCAGGACAGTTCTACCACGGATTGCATTACCCTCTTAAACAGGTAAACACAAGGCTGCTCTTCATTCAGGAGATAAGGTAATAACCCAAACACCTAGGATTTCTAATCATTCATCTCTGCTAAAGAATAAATCGTGTGTCTCTAACCCCCAATACAGAAGACTAACGTTACAGCCACCCGCTGTCTAGAGACGTCCAAATACAAATTTAGCAGAACCTCATGCTTGACCATCTAAATTCTATCCATCCCAGCAATTCTTTCTAAATGTGACTGCTGGCATAACACTCAACTGAGTCATAAAGCTCTTTGAAGTGATTATAAAAAAATTGCTGGCAGCCAATAACTATTTATTGAATGAAAAACTAAGTGTATGAATATTTTACTAGATAAAGCAGTTGAGATTTTTGTTTATTTTTATATTTTTACATTTATTTTGCAAAAAAGCAGTAGAAGAAAATTTAAATTTAAGAAAACTAGAATCACCATCCATAAATATAGACACAAAAAGAAAAGGCTTGATCTACTACTGTCCTAGAGCTACCTTTCTACAGGCTCTCAAGAGTCAACTGTTAGATATTCATAAATTTTGAGAGCCCAGATCAGCACTGGTGGAAATATTTATACCACAGAAGTCAGCAAATGCTCTTTACTTACAGAGCCAGTTACCAACCAACACTGCTTGAAACCTACGAATCTAAGAAATCTCTCAGAATGAAGCAACCTGGTAAATGTTAACAATGAGGAGATGAAACCAGAGATGAAAGGACATATTTACACCAAACAATAAGAAAGCACTTCTGGTAACGAAGTTGTTTGAAACAAACAAAAAGTGAAGAACAGAGTCACTGTGTTTACAGTGTGAAGACTACACTAAAGAATAAAAGAGCGCTCTAGTAAGTGGACTAAGAAATAAAAGAATGACTATAATCTACACACCTCTTGATTCTACGATTCACTGTAAATTCTGCGGGTAGCAAGTAATTAGGAGGTATGCAAGCTCTGCAGGGCAAAAGGACAGACAGGATCTCCAAGGTCATCTAAGCCCCGTTCCAAGCACTGAACTGAAACCCATCGGCACAAGCAGCGCAAACTCCCAGTCATGAGCTTCCTAAGGATGGAGAATGTTTTTTACATTGTATGCCCAGAGTCCAGTACAGTACTGGGCACATGACCATGTTGTAGCTGCTGAATGAATGAATGAATGAATGACTATTACCAGGAGACCATTCAACACAGGCCTGAACAACTCCAGTGGCTGGGACATGTCGAAGCAAAAATTACGTAAAACAATCTCTAATCATAAACGATGCCAATAAGGTAATCTAGATCACTGCTTTTCAATGGAAATGTAATGCAAGCCACAAAAAAGAGCCACGTATGTAATTTTAATTTTTTCATGACCATGTTAAAGTAAAAAGAAGTAAATGGTAAGTTTTAAAATATATTTTTGTTTAACCTATCTAAAATATTATTTCAGCATGTAACCAACATAATTATAAATAAGATAGTTTACTTTTTGTACTAAATTTTTAAAATCCAATGTGTATTTTATAGTCTTATAGTCTATTTCAGTTTGGACTAGTAGTGCTCAATAGTGCATGTAGGTAGTAGCTACTGTCCTAGACAGTTCAGCCCTAGACTAATCTGTATGGATCCCTGGGAATTAGACAATGCCCCCAAATGCTTTACACAATTGTCCAAAGTACCCCTGGCTTCCAGTCTTCAAACACATCCAGGACATATATGCACCAGCTCCACGGAGAAGAGTGAGCCACCTGTTGATCCTATCTAGACCTACAAAGCTATCCCCCAGTCATAAAAGAACGAAACCCAGTGGCTTCATGGGGCAGAGTGTGACCAGTACCTAACAAAAACACAGGACACAGAATCTCCTTTTCTCAGATTTGACATAAAGTCACGCACTAATCATTTTGCTCATCTAAAGAAACAGAGACACATGAAAATTCATTTCTCAGTCATGGCTTAAAAGACCATCTAAATCAGCAGAACAGAGTTTGTCTAGCACTAGAAATAGTAAGCATCAGAAAAACACACCAAGGGTTGTGCTCTGGCCCTTTTCATCAACACCTACATGCCCTCTATTTAACCGCACTAATCTTGCTTTACGGATAAAAATAACAGTAAACTGTCTTTGACACAATACTCAAAATAAGGGCTTCATATATGAGGCATTCAACAGAATCACTATGTTCATTAATGTAAGTGGTTGCAAACTTATTCCAAACCACCGTAATCAACTAAAGCGGGCTACCAGAAAACTGCTAAAAAGAGTACCAAAAATGTGGTACTTATCCTTCTACAGAAAGTTTCTACACTAATCTGAAACTGTAAAAACAGGAATAATAAAAAATAAGTACTCTGAGCCAATTTTCGCAGCTCAAACCAATGAAGGACTGCCATGTTAAAAAAAAATTTTTTAATTAAAAAAAAAAAAAAAAAAAAAAGGAGTTCCTTTCATGACTCAGTAGTTAAGGAACTGGACTAGGATCCATGAGGATGCAGGTTTGATCCATGGCCTCACTCAGTGGGTTAAGGATCTGGCGTTGCCGTGAGATGTGGTGTAGGTTGTAGACATGGCTCAGATCCTGCGTTGCTGTGGCTGTGGCATAGGCCGGCTGCTACAGCTCTGATTCAACCCCTGGCCTGAGAATTTCCATATGTTGCAGGTGTGGCCTTGGGGAAAAAAAAAAAAAAAAAAAAAAAAGAATATTGGGTTGTGATAATCGTTGTACAACTATAAATGTAATATAAAATTCATTGAGTAATTAAAAAAAGAGAATCAAAATGAAAGAGGTTAAGAATTAAAAAAAAAAAAGAATAGATATAACTCACTTCCTTATGTGTATTTAGTGGGTCACAGAGACCTTGATAGTTGTTTGTGTTCTCAGATCCTGTACGGTGTTGCTTATTTATCACTTTAACAAGCAAACCGGATAGAGTCTGCTTTTCATGGTGGTCCCAATTACTCAGTGTGCCCCAGCTGCTGAGGAGAGATTCCACAGTTTGGACTGGATAAATCACCTAGTTCCTTCTATTTTCAAGATTCAGGAAACTGGCCCATCCTCACTATTCAAAACAAATGCATATACTTTCCTATCATATCAAGCATGAAAAGCAAAGGTTTATTAAAGATCCATGGGGACAGAAGTGACCCCAAAGATCAACACTGAGAAGCAGGGAGGTAAGTCATCATAAAGAAAAGTTGAGAATGAAAGGAGAGTCTTAAAAGACTGTAAAATAAATTTTGTTTCTACATTTTTGATATGGGGGGGCCGCAGGGCGAGGACATGGTGAAGAGAACTTTCCCTTTGAAGTACAAGTTAATTGCTAAATAAACTTTGACAAAATTCACAGTATTATATTTAAGCTAATAAATGTCTGGCTCAACATTTTATGTAAAGAGATGTATTTTACAATGGCATCTAACATCTACCAGCACATGTTTACTTCGCTTCAGAAGGAAGAAAGCAGCCTATGCCAAGTTCTAAGTGGCTGACCCCTTTGAGCCTTTGTTAAGAGACCTACAAGTTCGGGCATGCCCAGATGAGAGTTCCCATTAAGACCTAGCTCAGCGACTGGGATATCACTAGGGGTCATCCCCAAAACACAACAAGCCCATCCCTGAACACAAACAGTATGGGTTCATTTTGATGACCAATGTCATTAAAGGATTGCCAGGGGGAGGTGTGTGGGTCCTCTGTTAAGTAAGGTTTTCTGGCCTCAAGTCTGCTTTAAAAGAAAACTTGCTCTTCCTGTTCATATTAGCGAAAATACCATGATTTGATAAGCCATCTACTTGTAAAACTCTCAGGAAAGAGCAAAAAAACAGTTCCACAAATGGCAGCATATTCTTCTAATCCCAAGAGATCTATTTTGTTCCACACAGGAGTGGATCAGGAAATGTGCCCTGGAATTTCAGAAAACCAGTGCTGCTTTCTGCTGGATGTTGATGGAAACAGGGCAGGGGGTGGGGGTGTCAGGATGAAGTTCTTTGGAAAATTCTGAGTTAAACAAAGTTAAACAGGTTACTTTATTACTCAGAACCATTCAGAATCTTTAAAATGGGAATGTGCTCCAGGATGGAGCGTTCTAAACTTATGGCCCTTGAATCTTTTTTTATTTTATTTTCTTAGCTGAGGCAGGTCTTATAGAGGAGCAGTTCGTGACCTTGGTAGGATAGAGAAACCATGAAGGTAGTTTTTAAGAATCCCAACCCCTGGATTCCTCCCTAGGACATCAGAATTTCTGGGAGTAGAACCCAGGCATCAATGGCTTTTATTTATTTATTTATTTTTGCCTTTTGGGCTGAACCTGCAGCATATGGAGGCTCCCAGTCTATCGGAGCTACAGCTGCCAGCCTACGCCACAGCCACAACTCAGGATCTGAGCTGTGTCTGCGACCTACACCACAGCTCATGGCAGTACTGGATCCTTAACCCACTGAGCAAGGCCAGGGGACGAACCCACAGTCTCATGGTTCCTAGTCAGATTCATTTCTGCTGTGCCATGACAGGAACTCCTCAATATTTTTTTTAAGTTTCCCATACTTTCTAAAACCAAATATGAGAACCCATATACGTTTGGGTAACAGTGACCTATAAGTCATGGACCTATAAGCCTCTTCTCCAAGCTAAAATAAAACAGGCACACAAAATATGTTCTTGGACCTATCCAGGAAGAGAAGGAAGGAAGGAAGGAAGGAAGGAAGCAAGCAAGCGAGAAGGGAGGGAAGGAGGGAGGAAGGAAGGCAGGAAAGAAAAGCAGGCAGGAAGAAGGGAAGGGAGGGAGGGAGGAAGGAAGGAAGGGGAAAGAAAACACAGGAAACTAACAACTGGTAGGACATTCAAGCAGCTTTACTGCACTGGCTGTCAGCACAGCACCCTACATCAACCTCACCTTTGCACCTAGTCCCTACTTTTCAAGTCATGCTTTCTGTATATGTCTTCCAAACTGGGCTCTTAGATGTTATTTATGGTCAGTATAGCTGTATTCCCCATTTAATTTTATATATCAGAGAAAGACTGGGTTTTGGCAGATTTATGAATCATTAATATCAAAAAAAGTTACCAAGCTAATACATATGTTCCCGTAAACAAAGAAGTAGGTGCTAAGTGAATTTAAAAGCCCAAAAAGTCGAGTTGTGCAACTTAGATGAGCTACCTTCTCAATGTTCTGTGAGATTTAGAGAGTTTCACAGACATTGTTTTATAAATATCCAAAAGCGTAGATGTGAAAACCACTGCCAATGACTGCCAAGAAAATAATCTAGGAATTCCACTGAAGGTTGGTGGTCTTACGGGGCTTAGACAGGCTGCAGTTAATAAATGGCTTTGCAGAAGGTTCGGTCAGCAGTACAGACTATACATTTGGTGGTACATGACTGAAAGGAAGAGAACCTAAAAAGATTCAACCAGGCTTCCAATTCAAACTCTATCACTGACCCAGAACTGAAGAGCCCTTTGTTCTCTTGAAGGCCAACTGCCAAGCCTACAGTAAAGACAGATGGACTCAAAGAATTACAATAGGTGAAACACACCCTTTTCCTTGAGTTTTGAGCTGAAGTCACTCTTGATAAATACACTGGCTATCCCTAGTGCAAGTGAAAAGTATAGTTTCTACACAACTGCTTTACAATTCAATAGAACCCCCTAAAACCGACTTGCAGATGGTAACATCACAACAAATATTCTTTATGGGTCACACCAAGCCAGAAATAATAATTGTCACCAAAGTCCACTAGACTTAATGTAATCATGAGCAGGCAGGAAGTGGGGGTGCGGGTGGGGGGTGGAGTAAGTAGGTGAAGATGGTCAAAAGGCACCATCCTTCAGTTGGAAGATAAGTCCTGAGGTGTGATGGACAGCGCCGTGACTAGAGTTAACCCTGCTGAATGGCACGTGTGAAAGTTGCTGAGAGAGTAAATCACCAAAGTACTCATCGTAAGAAAAAACACTGTACCCACATGAGGTGATGAATGTTAACTAAACTTACTGTGGTAATCATTTCACGATAGAGCAACGTCAAATCATGAAACTACACACCTTTTCATAGTGTTGTGTGTCAAGTATACCTGAATAAAACTGGAGGAATAAAAAGAATAAACAATAAAGCTACTCACATCTTTTCTTTTTAATTTGCTTCATCTTTGGAGAATTTTTAACTAGGTTAATAGAAAGATATAATTTAAAAATTTTAAGTCCAAACAGAAAAACTGATCAGATAGTCCTTTTGGTTATAATAACCTATCTACACTGCAAACATATTATTTATTTTATTTTATTTTTGTCTTTTTAGGGCCACATTGGCAGCATATGGAGGTTCCCAGGCTAGGGGTCAACAGCAACACTGAATCCTTAACCCACTGAACGGGGCCAGGGATCAAACCTTTGTCCTCATGGATACTAGTCAGGTTAGTTTCTGCTGAGCCACAACAGGAACTCCCAAACGTCATGTTATAAAGTATCCTACCTAACCTACTATTATAAAAAAACAACTTACGCCATCCAAATGAAAAATTACAGCACCTCAAATCAGCACCTGGAGTGTTAGTCTCCATTTTTCATCCTAATGTGAAAGGCATTCACAGGGCCTACCCCTAACACCTCCTCCAACCCTCGGTTCCGACATTACACCTCCTTCGTCAATGTTCCCATGCAACCTACCTCCTAACTCTAATGAGACACCACAATTGTTTGACACACCTCCTCATGCAAACCATACACTGAGTCCCCTGGAGCAGGTACCTAGTGGTCCTAACAAACTTTGGACCTGTAAGACTATCGCAATGGCTGGCACTGAAATTGTCTCTGTAGCCAAACTAGAGAAAGCGAGTCGTATTCTCCAAAGAGCTTGTGGTTTTTTTGCTTTTTGTTTTTTGGGTTTGTTTTTTTATTTTGTCTTTTTAGGGCTGCACCCGTGGAGATTCCCAGGCTAGGGGTTGAATCGGCCAACACCACAACACTGGATCCTTAACCTACTGAGCGAGGCCAGGGATCAAACTAGCATCCTCATGGTTCCACTGAACCAGGACAGGAACTCCAGTGTCTTTCTAATAAAAGGGTTTTAGGTGTTTTAATTTAAATAACGCTGTTCTTTAAGACTTACTGATTTAACAAACATTCTTTGCAGCAGTCTCTTCTGTCCAGCCTTTGCTCATTTTTCTAGAGAGGCTTGGCAGGTCCTGTGCCTGTAATTTCCCATTACATTTGTGTATCGGGTTTTGTTCATGCCCCATTACCTTTGCTACATGTAGCATTAAAACACATATCTTATATTGTAATTATTTGTTTGCATGGCTGACTCCCCACCAAGTATGGCTGACTCTTCTCTCAAGGACCGAGAGCGGGCCTTTTCCATCTTGTTTGTGTGCCAGGGAATACATATGTTAATTTATTGCTTTTTCTGTGCCAGTCATTGTGATAGGACTATGGGCTAGACAGATATAATCAAGGATGGAAGAGAAAGCTTTCACTATAAAATTTCTTATATGTTTTTAAAATATTGAACCAGGTTAATGTATTTGTATTTTCAAACGTTTAAATAAAAACAATTTGAAAAACAGGCTACAATTATAACAATTATGATTTAATTCCATGTTAAGTAGGAATAATTTTCTTACTGTCTTTTCTTACATTTCAATCTTAATTCTTCAAAAAAATTCTAGTTCTCAGGACACAAATTAATTACCTACCACATAGAAGTTAAAATATAATTATGCTAAAGGAAGAATTCATTCTTTCCTCCTCCAATATCTTCACCTAAAACAACTAAGGATAGGAGGGCCCATCTGGCTTATGAAACAAATACATCTCCCAGGACTTCTAAGTGAATAATAATCACAAACATAGAAATTAATATATTTTTCCACTTAAAATATTTGAATAGCTACATTGTCCCTTGGGCCTACTGACTGGAATTATAATTTTACAAATGTTACATCATTACATGATGGAAGACAGCATGAGAAAAAAGCGTGTGTGTGTGAGACTGGGTCACTATGCTGTACAGTAGAAATTGGCACAACACTATAAATCAATTAGACTTTAATTTTTTAAAAAATACAATTTCCAGGTGCACGTATTGTTCACAAAATAACAGCAAGAAATTGTAAACATTTTTTCTGCTTTAAAATGCAAATTGAATGAGGCCTCACTGTCTCGAGGAAAAGTGCACCTATGACCCCCTCGCAGTCCTGGCCGCACCACCCCTCCTGCCCCAACACGGAGACTGTGCTCCCACCGCAGAGGGCAGGGCGGCTGAAGCCGTCTCAGACACAGCCCCTCCAGGGGGTTCCACCGGGGCACACCCATGCCTAATCGGTCCTCCTCCACTCTCTACCTGCCAAACCCTTTAAAAATTCAGTTCAAGTGAGTCTCATACTTTCTCACACGTCCATCAGAATTCATCTTTCATTCTATTTTTCTACAGCCCAACTTTTTGACAATGAATTAGGTGACTATAAAGCTATCTGCCCCTACTAGAATGTGTGATCACTAGCAGAAATGCTTCCTATTCATATTTATATCCCTGTGGATAATCCTTATTTCTTATTAAAAATAGTACTAACAATAAGAAAACCAGAATCTAGGTAGTGCATAGGCACAGTGATAAATGCATTAACTCATTTTATCCTCCGGAAAGCCCTAAGCCATTTTACAGAAAAGGAAACCGAGACTCAGAGGCGGTAAGTAATTTGCCCAAGTTACACACACCTCCTTACTACACACAGAAAAGAGCACAGCCAACCTCTGAACCCAGGAAGTGTCTCGGCCACCAAAGCATATGCTCTTAACCACTTTGCTGAGAATTTAGGAAGTGATTCATATCACCCTTATTACTGCAGTGCACTGCCTGCTCGTGTCCCCCCAAAATCCAATACTGAAAGTCTAAGCCCCAGTGGGACGGTATTAGGAGGTGGGGGCTTGGGAAGTAATTGGGTCATGAAGGTAGAGCCCTCATGAATGGGATCAGTGCCCTTAAAAGAGAAACCCCAGGAGTTCCTGTTGTGGCGCAGCGGAAGCGAATCTGACTAGTATCCATGAGAATGCAGGTTCAATCCCTGGCCTCCCTCAGTGGGTTAAGGATCTGGCATTGCTGTGAGCTGTGGTGTAGGTCGTAGGTGCGTCTTGGATTCTGCATTGCTGTGGCTCTGGCGTAGGTCGGAGGCTACAGCTCTGATTAGACCCCTAGCCTAGGAACCTCCATATGCCGCAGGTGGGGCCCTAAAAAGAGAGAGAGAGAGAGAGAGAGAGAGAGAGAGAGAGGAGAGAGTGGAGAGAGAGGAGAGAGAGGAGAGAGAGGAGAGAGAGGAGAGAGAGGAGAGAGAGGAGAGAGAGAGGGAGAGAGGGAGAGAGAGAGAGAGAGAGAAAGGAAAGGAAGGAAGGAAGGAAGGAAAAGAAGGAAAGAAAGAAGGAAAGAAAGAAGAAAGAAAGAAAGAAAGAAAGAAAGAAAGAAAGAAAGAAAGAAAGAAAGAAAGAAAGAAAGAAAGAAAAGGAAGGAAAGGAAGGAAAAGAAGGAAAGAAAGAAGAAAGAGAGAAAGAAAGAAAAAGAAAGAAAGAAAGAGAAAAGAAAGCCCAGAGAGTTTTTCTGCCCTCTTTGCACCACGTGAGGAGTAAGCAGAGAAATAGGCAGTCTGAAGCCCCGAAGTGGGCTCTCACCAGAACTCGACCGGGCTGCCACCTGACCCAGCCTCCAGAACTGGGAGAAATAAGTTTCTGTTGTTTACAATCCACTCAGTCTATGATTCTTTGTTTTAAAAGCCCAGACGACTAGTACAGTTACCCTTTTCCAAAAAACAGAATTGTATTGTACGAAGGGCTTTTGAATTACAGAAGCCATTAGAAGAGGAAGTTGGGAAAAAAAGCTTTTCTTCACTGTGAAAATGTTCTTCTATGTAATGTCACCTTTTATATGCCCTTTAATGGTTAATTAGCTCATCCTCTAAGTTGCAAGGGGATATTTCCTTTTTTTTTTTTCCTTCTTCCCAGCCGCACCTGCGGCATATGGAAATTCTCAAGCTAGCGGTCAACACGGAAGCCACAGCAATGTGGGATCCTGGCCACATCTGTGACTTAGGCTGCAAGCTTGTGGCAATTCCAGATCCGTAACCCACTGATCGAGGCCAGGGATAGAACCCACATCCTCCCAGATACTATGTCGGGTTCTTAACCCCCTGAGCCACAGCGGGAACTCCCATATTGGGGATATTTTCCTCTTGCCGCCCCAATTCCTATACTCCCCTCCCTGCCTCCTCTGAGAAAACCAGGCACACTGTGGTCGCCCCGCCCTCCTCCTCGCCTTGACACCCACCCTGTGCCTAATAACACTCCCTTCCTGTGGCCTGAGACTCAGAGGTGGCAATCCCTTAGATCTCAGGGGACATAGTCTTAATTTATTCATTAAAATATTTAAGAAAAGCACTTTTTAAGGTCAGGCCCTGCCCTCCGTGAGTCTACAGGATAGTAACAAAAACAAAGAGGGGTCCACAATCTTTCCTGTTCCTTTCTTTCATTATTGTTGCTCATTATGATATTAGGAACAATAATAAGCAATCTGCATGCTTGTAGATTTGGATACACAAATAAGCAAAACGGCAAAAATACTAGAATCATTCACAATTCTTCCCGGGAGAGACTGCTGTGGGAGTTTTGATGGATGCTCCCTTCTATTTTTTAAACAAGCTCAAGTTTTCCTGAAATTTTTAAGACATCTTCTTCAGGTGAAATAGTCTTTTCCAGCACTTTAATGAGAGACAGGCTTCCTCAGCTTGGAAGCTAGATTTGTCTGCTCAGCGGGTGATTTAGGGTCCCGGCTGCTTCTGGGAAGGTACTTTGAGGGTCTTACTATATATTCCCACCCCTGACATTTGGTCAGAGCTCAATCAACACTCACAAAATGAAAGAATGAATGGATGAATTGTAGATGTAGATAACTCATTTTGACATGGTTATTGGGTCGTAAATCAGGCACTGTTTGTGCTTAAACTATCAAGATATAGAAAGAATGCAAGGGAAAAAGTTAATTCCTAAAAAGGGAAAGCTATTTTACACTTACTAGATGGGAGAAGGGGTCTCCACCAAAACGAAATAAGAAAAACTACCGTCTCATTTCATTCTATAAAACATCATGGGCACAATCTTAGTATAATTAAAAAACACAAGACTCCAACTTTGAAGTAGCAAGCTGTCTAGCCGAGTACTATAGCTCAAGTCTCATAAGCAGTTATACCTGAATGGAAGATAGGGGGGGTTTGAGCCAGAAAGGAGTGCTCTGTAGGCTTCTTCTGGTGTCTTCTTTAAATAGATTACCTAAGACAAATAAATAGCAACATTTAGAACACCACCAAAGAATGGCACAAAACTAATTTACTCACCATGTTTGCACTTCCCCTTCTTCACCGTGAAAGTGACAAGTGTCATGGTGATAATGCTGATCTTTAGACAGTGAGCGAGCTGCCAAAATTTCCTTTTTAGCTTGACGCTGAACAGCAGCCTTCAGCTTAGGGTGCGTAAGAGCTTAAAGACAGAGGGCAGAGCCATAAAGGGGCCATCCAGGGCTGTTTCCACAAGGCACACTGAACAGGTGCGACGGTGGGGCTACCCTTTTGGAAGCAGAGCAATTGTAACCCCATCACTGAACACTGTGTTCACCAAAGACCAGCACAGGACCCCCATCCCTCGCAGAAGATCTGCTGTGAGGTCATTTAGTTCCTGGTGACTTCTGAAAGACATCTCAGGGAGCGGTACCCACTGGAGATCTACAGAGTTCTCTGTCTGCTCTGAGGAAGGCCCACGTTGCCCTCTAAACAATCAATAAAATCACAAGAAATGGAGGCAAAAGCATGCAGGTAAGACCACTGGGGAACATGTTGGCTTGCCTCTTGAGGTCAAAGACAGTTAAATCCCTCCAGTCCAGCTAGATAAACTAATCTTAAATAAAACAAAAAGGACGGAGTTCCCGTCGTGGCTCAGTGGTTAACGAATCCGACCAGGAACCATGAGGTTGCAGGTTTGATCCCTGGCCTTGCTCAGTGGGTTAAGGATCCGGCGTTGCCGTGAGCTGTGGTGTAGGTCGCAGACGTGGCTCGGATCCCACATTGCTGTGGCTCTGGCATAGACTGGCAGCTACAGCTCTGATTAGAACCTCGCCCCACCCCCCCCAGCCTGGGAACCTCCATATGCCGCAGGTGCGGCCCTAAAAAGACAAAAGACAAAAAAATAAATAAAATAAGTAAAACAAAAAGGAGCTCTTAAGTCGAGTAAACAACTTCCATTTAATCAATGTACTGACCATTTAGCAGGTGCCAGGCTCTGTACCAGGCACTCTGTAGAATGTACATTGTTGTGGAACAAAAACAATAATTAACCAAAATAAACACAGTTTAAGTGTGGAAAGGAAACAGTCCTAGAAAGAGAAGAGACTTACTTAATACCTTGACATAGGCAGGGAGGGGTGTCTGGGAGATATGCAAGAGGAGAGCCACGGGAGCAGCTAAGGGAACGGGGGAACGGGGACCAGGGTGCTTGAGGGGGAAGAGCTGGGTGGTCAGACGGAGGAGGTGAGAGCGGCTACGGCTGGGGGAGGAAGGGAAAGGCAGGGAGTGGTCAGAGGGTGACGAGCACTGCACACCAGGAGGAGGATTTGGGTTTATTCCAAGTACAATTTAATATTTTAATTCTCAAACAAGACCACTCATCCTTTTCCTCTATAGTTTGGATCAAATGTGACCCCTAAAATCCTCTCTACCTGGAATTAATAACACTATTTCCTTAATAGGTTCTAACAGCAAACGCTGTGCACTTCAATATGGAATGACTGGCCACAGGGACCTGCTGTATAGCACAGAGATCTCTACCCAATATTCTGTGATAATTTATGTGGGAAAAGAATCTGAAAGAGAAGGGATATGTGTATACGTATGACTGAATCACTTTGTTGTGTATAGCAGAAATTATCACACCCTTGTAAATCAACTATACTTCAATAAAACTTAAAAAAAAAAAAGCCCCCAAAAAACCACCTATTTACTTCAACAAGAAGAATGGCTGAGTCCCGATTCTTTAAAAGTAGGGTTTTCTTCTCTACTTACAAAGTTTCTTGGAGTTTAAGCTGTTCCACTAGCAATATATTACATGTATTTATTTATTAATAATTTTGGTTCTAGAAAACACCTCAATTCTCTAAAGAAAGCAAACTAAAATAAATACATAAAAAATACTTCTAACTTTAATAAGAAAGCTCCATATTCCTATGATGAGTAAACATGAAGGTCTGATAAAGCACACACCAAACAAAGCAAATTGAATATGAAACAAAACCAGCACAGAAAACAAAACCATGGTAAAAGAACGATCGGGTCATGGGGCACAGATTCCACCAACAGAGAACCACATTTGAGTCGCAGCTCAAATGATTACCAAAATCCACTTAAACCAACCCAGCTATAAAGACCATTTTCAGTAACCAATATTCAAACAGGGCTTTGTTGTTCCTGCTGGATAGGTTGTATAATAGTCTCGACAAGAGTCAGTTTTAATGCAGTGATGTTTCAAGCCTAAAGATGCAGCAGTGGTTGAAAGCTGACTACGGCTGCAAAAAGAGAAAGCTGCTTGTAGAAGCCCCCTGTGTTTGGATTAGATAATGAAAGCTTCTCCAACCACCTCTGAAAAGCAAAAATACACTTCCCTCCTCAGCAGCCATTACATCAATTCCCTTTAATTTTGAGGCAGTTATTCTGTGGGAGGGAGGCAACAGCCCACATGAAAGACTTCTTCAGACTGGCTACCCCACCGGGTTTGGCTTCTTATCTTACCTGCATGACTTAGCACACATGACCCGTGTTCTCACACTGTAAGATGAGTCTTTGTTTTTATTTTTATCCCAGTGGTTAAATTATTAATAAGAGCAAAGTGAAACCCAACAGAGGCCATCAAAATTCCAGGAAGATTCCAGAGGCAGGTAAATGCAATGTCCTTTTATAACCTGACGACTCAGGAGAGCAGTGAAATGTTCTAATAATTGATCCGGCACACTGGGGTCATTAAAATACCAAATTCCATTTTTTCGGGAGGAAAAAACATCATGGATTCTTACGTCAAATCTTAGATATGCCTTCTAAAAAGACACAGAGAGACAGAGGAGGCCGATCAAAGCTCAGAAAGAGAATATTTTTATTAAGCCTTTGCTGTTGAGGAACCCAAAGCTCAGAAAGGCAGGGAGCTTCCCAAACGTGCACTGCTGCTCTGTGATGAAGTGAGAATTCAAACACAGATCTGATTCCAAAGCCCACAGTAATTCCATACATCACATCTGCTTGAAAATATAGATGCAGGCCATGGGAACAGAATCGGGGCTGGGGGCTGGAGAAATGGTTCCTACTCTTCCAATTTTCTAAATCCCATTACCCTTGACTTTTCAAATTAGATGACTTCAAACTGTTAACGTTTAGTTGTGTCTAAGAAATAGGACTGGGAGAACATTAGAGAGGGGTGGGGGGTGAAGGACTCTACTTTATATTTTCCACTATCTCCACATTTCTTGTATTTTATACTAATGTGTATTAACTCGTTTTTGAAATGTGGAGTAATTAAATGAGTTATGAAATGTTAAATGTACTCTTTCTAAAAATAAAATCTATAATTAATCAAAAATTTGTTCCTGGAGTTCCCATCGTGGCTCAGAGGTTAACGAATCCGACTAGGAACCATGAGGTTGCGGGTTCAATCCCTGCCCTTGCTCAGTGGGTTGAGGACCCGGCGTTGCTGTGGTGTAGGCCGGTGGCTACAGCTCTGATTCAACCCCTAGCCTGGGAACCTCCATATGCCGTGGGAGCAGCCCAAGAAATGGCAAAAAGACAAAAAAAAAAAAAATTGTTCCTAGATATTCTAATATTTCTAAAAACATTTTCTGAATAAAACTAATTTCAAAGCATCTTCTAATATCCTGATTTTCCTCTTCTGTCTCTCAGGAAAAAATTAGTATACTGTCTACTCTTCTTGTAAACCCAAACCAGAAGAATCTTCCCCAAGTTTTGATTGATAAAATTTAACAAAAGCCCTCTGGATAGTGCTTGGTTTGCCATGCCAACTCACTCAAATTTATGAGTATACATGTTGCTTTATAAAAGTGCCCTACTCTTTGGCAGAAATTCCTGGAAAGCTTCTCAATAGAATAGCATTTGACTAAAAGTTCTTACTTTTAACTAACTAGGAGTCAACCAATTAAAGTGATTTTTTTTTTCTGCTTAATTAACTTGGATGCCAGGTTATGTCCTTTGATCAAGGACCCAAATAACTCTTTTAATTTTTAATGAAAGATTCTTAAAAAGTCAACATTCTAAATATATATAACCAGTAGTTACGAGGTTTTTATTTAACAGCTAATTAAAATTAAAGTACTATAAGCCAGTATAACATACATTATTTATCAATAAGCCAGTGTTTCCCAAACTTCACTTAATCATGCACCAACTTTCTCAACTTCCGCCGCCACAGGCAGTACCATGTATTACCATTTTTCTTTAAACAGACATATTCTTTTATCTTAAATTAATTTCTTCTTAAGTGTTTTATATCATTGCTATAAATGGAAAACCAGTATCATTTGCCATAGAATCTACACATGAATGAACTTTTTTGGCTGCACCTGTGGCATGCTGAAGTACCTGGGCCAGGGATCAAATCCACACCACAGCACTTACAATGCTCAATCCTTAACCCACTGAGCCAGGAGAGATCTCCAACAGTTTGGGAAACATTGGCCTATTGATGAATAATATATGTTATACCAGCTTATAGTACTTTAATTTCAATTAGCTGTTAAATTTTAAAATACTTTTTTCTTTTTTGGTCTTTTTAGGGCCCCACTCCCAGCATATGGGGGTTCCCAGGCTAGGGGTTAAATCAGAGCTGCAGCTGCTAGCCTACACCACTGCCACAGCAACCCAGGATCCAAGGTGAGTCTATGACCTACAGCACAGCTCATGGCAACACCAGATCCTTAACCCACTGAACAAGACCAGGGATTGAACCTGCTTCCTCATGGATACTAGTCAGCTTTGTTAACCACTAAGCCACAATGGGAACTCCTAAAAGTACATCTTAAGAGTTGTAAAATTGTAAAACATTTGTGCAGATTAATTGCCTATGTAAGTACTGTCTCATTTCTGGGCTCTCTATTCTTTTCTATTGATCTATGTGTCTGTTTTTGTGCCAGTGCCATACTATTTTGATGGCTATAGCTTTGAAGTATAGTTTTAAATCAGGGAGCATGATACCTCTGTGTTCTTTTTTCTCAAGATTGTTTTGGCTATTTGTTACCTTTGTGTTTCCGTACATATTTTAGAATTATTGGCTCTAGTTCTGTGAAAAATGCCATTAGGCAATTAACCTACGACAAAGAAGTTAAGAATATGTAAATGTGGAAAAAACAGCCTCTTCAATACATGGTGTTGAAAAAATTGGACAGCTACATACAAAAGAATCATATTGGACTACTCTCTCAAAACATACACAAATATAAATTCAAAATGGATTAAAGACTTAAATGTAAGACTTGAAACCATTACACATCTAGAAGAAAATATGTCTCTTTGACATCAGTCTTTTGATATATTATTTTGGATATGTCTCCTTAGGCAAGGGAAACAAAAGCAAAAATAAATGGTACTACATTAAACTAAAAATCTTTTCACAGTGAAGGATACTATCAGAAAAACAAAAAAGGCCACCTGCTGAATGGGAGAAGGTATTTGTAAATGATATATACGATAAGAGGTAATATACAAAGAACTCATACAACTCAACATCAAAAAATAAACAACACAGTAAAAAATGAGCAGAGAATCTGAATAGATATTCTTCAAAAGAAGACATACAGATGGCCAATAGTCACATGAAAAGATGCCCAACACTGGTAATCAGGGAAATGCAAATCAAAACCACAGTGGGATAACACCTCACATTTGTCAGAATAGCTATTATCAAAAAGACAACAAATAACAAATGGAGAAAACAAAACTCTCCTGCACTGTTGGTGGGAATGTAAACTGGCACAGCTACTATGGAACACAGTCTGGAGATTCCTCAAATTAAAAATAGAACTATTATATGATCCAGCAATTCCACCCCTGGGTATTTATTCAAAGAAAACAAAAACAGTAATTTGAAAAGATATACACACGCCTATGTTCACTGCAGCATTATTTACAACCCAAGTGCCCATCAACAGATAAATGGGTAAAGAAGATGTGGTATAATATCTACAATGGAATATTACTCGATCATAAAAAAGAATGAAACCTTGCCATTTGCAACAACGCGAATGGGTCTCTTATGCTAAGTGAAATATTCAGAGAAAGACAAATACTGTATGATTTTACTTATACATAGAATCTAAAAAACAAAACAAACTGACAAACAACAAAACAGAGATATATAGAGAGAGAACAGGTGGTTGCAGGAGGTAAGGGGAGGAAAGAAATAGGTAAGGGAAATTAAGAGGTACAAACTTTCAGTTGCAAAATAAATGAGTTATGGGTATGAATGACACACAGTGTGGGGAACACAGTCAATACTTATATAGTATCTTTAAATGGCATGTCACAACTAGGTGTACCATGGTGATCATTTCAAAATGTATAGAGATACCAAATCACTATGTTGTGTAACAGGAACTAACATAGTATTGTTAGTTCATGGTAGTTCATTATATGTCAAAAACAAACAAATACATTCATAGAAAACGAGATCATATTTGTGGTTACTGGTGGGAACTGGATGAAGGCAGTCCAAAGGGACAAACTTCCAGCTGTAAGATAAATAAGCCCTAGAGATGTAAAGTACAACAAAATAAATATAATTAGCACTGTGGTGTGCTATATATGAAAGCTGTTAGGGGAGTAAAGCCTAAGACTTGTCAACACAAAAATTTTTTCTATTTCTTTAATTTTGTATCTATACGAGATGATGGATGTTCACTAAACTTACAGTGATAATCATTTCAAGACGTATGTAGGTCAAATCATTGTCAGACACCCTGAACTTATACAATGCTGTGTGTCAACTATATCTCAATAAAACTGGAAGAAAAAAGTAAAATAAAACAAAATAAAACCTTTGCGCACTACCACACACAGAAACAACGCAACAAATATGAAGTTTGGACTAATTTGACAAAACAGTAGATCAACCTGGTAAATTAAATAAAATCTTCATAGACTTAATCTGCAAATACTTCTAAATCATTTCTTTTTTTTTTTTTTTTTTTTTTTTTTTTGTCTTTTTGCCTTTTCTAGGGCCGATCCCACGGCATACAGAGGTTCCCAGGCTTGGAGTTGAATAGGAGCTGTAGCCGCCGGCCTAGGCCAGAGCCACAGTAACGCGGGATCTGAGCCACGTCTGCAACCCACACCACAGCTCACAGCAACGCCGGATCCCTAACCCACTGAGCAAGGGCAGGGACCGAACCCGCAACCTCATGGTTCCTGGTCAGATTCGTTAACCACTGTGCCACAACGGGAATTCGCTAAAGCATTTCTTTCAACTCAATCCTACGGTCATTAAATCTTAAAGCCTGTCAAAAAACAACAAGTGAATTTCAGGAGGAGTTTGCAACTTACAACTATTTCTCTACTCAGATCATTTCATCGCTCTGATACACAAGGGAGGATTCTTTAAACAACAAATGGCTTAGTATAGAGTCTAAGCCAGACTCTGAGTTATGACTTAGCTAATGGTCTTTCCCTGGGGACATCTGCCTCAGATCCTATGAGATTTTTAGCTTTGTTCTTAGGTGTTATTCTTTTCCCCAAAAAGCCTGATGGCAAAGGGCAACACCTCCCCCCACATACCCATAATATATTTTTTAATGAAACCTGAGCCTCTGTGTCAATTATATTTATGTTTTGTGATCTGGAAAGTGAAAATACTCTTGAAGATTCAATTTGGCCATCTGAGAAAGGATTCTTCAATTGTGGCTTTTGATTTCCTGTTATTTAATATTTTACTTGTTTATAAAAGAGGAAGCAAAGGCTGATAGCAGCCTTTCAGGTACTGCCACAGAAACACTGATACGATAGCTGTGAAATTAGCATTCCAACCATTTCTGAGTCAAACTTCTCCAAAATAAAAGTTTCCAGAAAACAGAGGCAACAACTTGAAAACAGTCTAGAAGCACTAAGATTTGCTGAATACAGAAGACTGGCAGCAAAAAGGACAGCCTCTCCTTAAAGGTTTCAGGCAACTAGGTTCAGCACACATGGAGTACTAAGCGTGGGCATTACAAAGATGTCCTCATGATGTGTGATTTGGGTTCTAGCCCGCTAATTAGCAGTCATGCTTGGACCACTCTCCCAGCCCCATTAACTTCAAATTATAACACTTGCGAGACAGCACTTGAGGATAGGGATGGGCAGACATGGGGAAAAAAAAAAAAGCAGTTTCTTTCGGTGGTAAAGCTAACTAGTCTAGAGCACCTGCTTGGTTTGAAACCACTGCTCCCTCATTAACTGCTCCTAGCCTCCCATCAAGCACCTCCCCATCACCCAGACAAAATCTCAAAAGTTAACTTTGACTTTGGCCTCTATGCTTCACTCTATCAATAATTTAATTTACCCACGGAATATTTTTTTTTTCCTTTTTAGGGCCACACCTGCGGCATATGAGGGTTCCCAGACTAGGCTAGAATTGGAGCTGCAGCTCCTGGCCTATATCGCAGCCATAGCAACTGGGGATCTGAGCCATGTCTGTGACCTACACCACAGCTCAGAGCAATGCCGGATCCTCAACTGACTGAGCGAGGCCAGAGATCAATCCTGCGTCCTCATGGATACTAGTCGGGTTCGTTACTGCTGAGCCACAACGGGAACTCCTACACAGTAATTCTTCCTCCACAGTTTCTCTCTCTCTTTTTTTTTTTTTTTTTTTTTTTTTTTTTTGTCTTTTTGCCTTTTCTAGGGCCACTCTCCTGCGGCATATGGAGCTTCCCAGGCTAGGGGTCCAATCGGAGCTATAGCCACCGCCTACGCCAGAGCCACAGCAACGCCAGAACCGAGCCGCGTCTGCAACCTACACCACAGCTCATGGCAACACCAGATCCTTAACCCACAGAGCAAGGCCAGGAATCAAACCCTCAACCTCATGGTTCTTAGTCAGATTCGTTAACCACTGTGCCACGACAGGAACTCCCACAGTCTCTTTCAATAATGAAGTAAACCAAGTTTGGGAGACCGAAATGTATCTTTTGGATAAAGAAGCACAGGATACAAATATCTTTTCAAATTTTACAAAACCCCCACTAGGGTTCTGAGCACATGAGGAGTCTTGAATTGTAACTGTCATTAGTTTTCAGGCAAATATGACTTGACCTTTCTTTGGTATTATCATCACCTTATTTCAAACCTCTCACCACACACTCACACCATGTCTCTCTGTCTCCACTTCCTGCCACCTCTAGTAACTGAGAGTGGGGCTCTGAGACTCAGTCCTGCTCAGAAAGCCCAGCCAGACTGCCAGCCCTTCACCAAAATGAGGTCCCAACCCACCTTTCCAGGTGAATCTGTCCTTGTTGCCTGAATGAACCCCATCACCTCACCATCCCCTAATCATACCTGACACCCTCCAGCATCTGAGGTTTCTTCTGGAGTCCTCTCCACGCCCTCTCTGCCTGTTAAAATCTTCCTTCTTCATTAACCTGCAACTCAAATACCACCTCCAAGATGCCTTTCTTCCTCTGCTCGAAACCCTCCTCTTACTCTTTAGGGACTGCGAGAGTGATAATGACCATGATAAAGACAATAATAAAAACAGAAAGTTACATGGTACACTACATGCGCCAGGCACTATTCTGAGCACTTTGATAATTCGGCTCATTAACCCACAATCACGCCAAGGCTGGTTCCGTTATCATACCCATTTCCATTTTCTGTGTCAAATGAGGAGAATCAGCTGCCTCCAGGTCACACAGCCAGGGTGCAGTGGAGTCAGGCAGCCAAGCTCCCCGCAGGTGCCCCCAACCACTCCCTGATGGGCCCCTCATGGCTCTGTTGTGATTATTTTCCTTTATACTAAAGCAGGTAGCTCCTTAAGTGCAGTAACCAAGCACCGCACCCTCTATAAGCCCTACAAAGCATCCTGTCAGGCAGATGTTGCGTAAGCACGCATATGTTTAGCGAATGACTACTTTAACCCGGTAATGTACAAGTGTATCTGCCCTAGAAGGTTAATTCAGTTTATTTAATAATTAGTAAATGAGATTTTTTTAATGTGCCACTACAACTTTAGTGGTAACGTCCAGAGGAGCCAGTGAAATTAACTTTCTGATCCCATTATATGAAAGCATCAAACTAGATACGTAGAGACAATTCTTCAATGATGTATTAAAAGAGACTGATTTCAAGCATAAGAGCTCTAGACAAATGTTCTGTATTAGCTTCTAGGAAGTATTCTGAGAGCCAGTCATACTACCTGACCCAGACGTTTGCTCTCCCACGTCCCCATATCTGTTCTGAAGCTACACTTGGCCACTCCCAACAGACAAAAGGTAGGAAGCAGGAGGTAGAAGGGGCCACAGTCACCAAAGATCAATATGTACTCACTTAATGCTTATAATCTGCATAGGAACCTGTGCACATACAGGGACACCAGAAAAGCCTGCAATGTCTTTATGGGACTTAAAGATATGGAGAACAAGGGCTCTAAAGGGGGCTGGGAGATAGTCCTGTCATTGTGGTAGCATTTAGGTGGCCTCCCTTTCCCTTCCTTGGCACCACAGCACAAGTCACCTTGATAGGGCCGCCTTCTTTGGCAACTGGAGGAGATCAGGCCCCCCTGCCTTACGTTCCCAAAGCTTGCGCCCTTCTCCTTCAAACTCTTAGCCTGGTTTGCCATCACACACTTCAGGGTTATTTTAGTCTGACTCCCTAGCTAGGCTTGTAACTCCTTCTGCAGGATCTCTGTCTCTTCTCCATCTGAAGGACTCATCACTATGCCTGGCACATAGCACACACTCAAAAAACATTCAACGGCTGTATGAAGAGATGGTGAAGGGAGAGTATTTTATGTGAGGACAAGCATGATACAGTCATGGAATACTGATCATCTACCTAGAGAGCAGGTGACAGAGTGCAGTGGGGGCTAGGCACTCCAAGTCCACAGCCAAGCTGCCTGGGTTCAGATCCAGGCTCTTCCCTCATGGGCTCCATCACATTAATTCTCTGTGTTTCCATCTCCTGAAGTGAAGGCAATACTGTGACTGCTTCATCGGCTGTTTGTAGGGAAGATCAAGTGACTGACGTAGGTAAAGTGCTCAGAAGTATATCTGGCACATTGAGTTTCTATAGGAAAGGACCACAGGAAAAATACTTTGACCCCCAAGTATTTTTTTCTTCTCCTTTCCCGTCTGTCTCCACGTGAGTCTGGATCCACAAGTGCTACCGTTTCTGACACCTTAGCCCTAAAGCCATAAACATCCCTCATGACTGTACATACCAAAGCCGTAACATGCAGACAGACCATCATCTAGTCCAACCCTCTCCTTTTAACGTACAGATGTTGATGCCACTCTCAGTTCCAATGGGCTCCTCTGTCTCCTGGTGCCTTTGTATCAACAACCATAAAGCAAATGCACTGGCTTCTACCAAGCCATTGTCAAAATATCAAAAGATCACTGAGCTGGCCCACATCTCTCCAACAAAGTAACCAGAAGAGAGGTGATGTGGTACTCATTTCTCCTTACCTGAACTTCTCACAAACAAAATAAAATTACCAGGTGGGGTTTGTGTTTAGGAGAGGAAAGCAATTACCAGTTATCTACAAAAAATAAACCACAGAAGTCCATGGGACGAACATCTATAAAAGCACACTGTGAGGTGAGAAACTGCAAAGAATTGAAACATAAAATTGTTAAGGTCTCTTCCTTGGCTCCCAAGAGTTTGGTTCTCAGACTTCTTCTTCTTTTTTTTTTTTTTTTTTTGGCTTTTTAGCCCCACAGCACATGGAGGCTCCCAGGATAAGGGCTGAATCAGAGCTGTAGCTGCCAGCCTATGCCACAGCCACAACAACGCCAAATCTGAGACGCGTCTGTGACCTACAGCACAGCTCATGGCAACACAGGATCCTTAAACCACTGAGCAAGGCCAGGGATTGAACCTGCATCCTCATGGTGGCTAGTCACGTTTGTTTCCACTGAGCCACAGCGGGAACTCCCTCCGCAGTTCTCAGACTTCTTAAGTGTCAGAGCACTTAATTTATAGGCTGCTTTTTCCTGAAGACAGCATTAAGTCTTAATAGTCATATTTTAGCATAAACAAAATGCTTATTTTTTTATTTTTAGCAACATTTTTTCTTCTTAATCATTTCCTCCCATTATAACCAGTGACGGAGAAAACAATATCTGCATTCAACTTTAAAATAAAATTTAAAAATAGGAAAAAGGCAAACATTTCCCAAATGCACAACTGATTCTACTTTTGTTCTAACTGCTTACGGAAATAAAAATATTCAGGGTTAAACAATCACAGATTAGATAGGTACGTCTAATTACAAGCCAGAAATGGAACGGAATATTTAACACAACTTGCATTATTCAGTCTAAGTTTATGCCACACGTCTAATTAAAACGGAGCAAGAATGCATGCATCTTGTCTCCTAGCCTTTGAACACTTTGTAAAAGAAGGTAAGTCATTCTTCCTGTTCTTCAAGTTTGAGTCTGTTACAAACCACAGATTACAAGGCCTGCAGAGTATTAGACAAAGCATCTGCTTAACAACATGGAGGCAACACTAATTATCAAAGAGAGGCAAACCCTCATGTCAGTTCTCTATCTCCATGGCTTATTTCTGCCCAAAATACTTAACAACCACCTGGCATCCTCATGAGAACGAGGTCTAGAAATGACTGTGCATTTTGGTTAAGGTCATGTCTGCTCTGTACTCCTCTCATGTGTTATCTCTCCACATTTGAATTTGAACTTGGGATTTGAGATTCGTGAGGAAGCAGTGGACTTTATTCTAATTACAAGAGAATTAGTTAAAAACAGAAATACTCTCTCCCCTACTCTCAGAGGTGTCATTAGAGAGAAGTCAGTGGGAGCTCTTTGATGGGCAACTTCAGAGAACTGCAGACAGCCATGCCTATGTGTGTCTTCCCATCTAATTTGATGGGAACCAGAGTTTTCATAATCAGCCTGAAAAGATGTCCTTCCAAAGCTGACAGCTGCAGCCACGTCAAACATATATCTCTTGCTAGCAGCGTCTCAGTGCTACAGCCCTCTCTTGCCTGAAGAAAGCTCATGTTCAAAATAGACCTTGCTGTGCTCGTTAGGTCTCAGTGAACTAGCCCAGGCCTTATTAAGCAAACCAAGGAACACTAAACCAATGTTCTCAGCACACAGCAGTCCGAAGGGACTCTTTAAAAAGGAAAAGGAGAAAATATTTAATCCCAAGAAAAACTGAGGCCCTAGTCTCACACAAGCTGAGTACAAGGCTGTTACATTACAACACACAGACAAATATAACCTGGTATTTCATATATCTTTCATCTTCAGAAGGCAGCCTCTGCATAAAACACAAAAATACACTCACTCTAGAATATCGCTTGAATAATGCATACTCTCAAATGAAATGGTTTCATATTAAAAACTCCTCCTGCTGAGTTTCGCTGCTTACTTCTGGGTATAGTATGAGTTTTCGTTTATAACATAAATAAATAAATAAATAAATAAACCTTTCAAATTAAGAAAGAAACATTTATGGAGTTCCCATTGTGGCTCAGCAGTAACGAACCCGACTCATATCCATGAGGACGCAGGTTCGATCCCTGGCCTCGCTCAGTGGATTAAGGATCCAGTGTTACTGTGGCTGTGGTGTAGGCCCGCAGCTACAGCTCCGACTTGACCCCTAACCTAGGAACTTCCATGTACCACAGGTGCAGCCCTTAAAAAAAAAAAAAGAGAGAGAGAGAGAGAAAGGTTTTTAAAAGTGAGACAAGTATGTTCTTTAAACCAAGGATTGAATTTGATCAAACTTAGATGGCAAGACCCGTAACTTCACTTAGAATGAAGATGCGGATGACAGATCCACTGTAAAAGATCAAGAATCAGTGTTTAAATCCTCTTACCACCTATAACCATTACAGAAAGTCTTTAGCTTGCAAATGAGTTCTATTCCAAAAGCTTATTTGTAAAAGCTAGTATTTAGATTTCTGGAAATGGTTTCCCAAAGACAAAATCTTATGGTTGTTAGTCTTGTAGCTTGGTCCAAAAATGATTATATATTCCATATTATGTTATTTCAAAAACTAAAACTAAGTAATTAAATAAGTGTGTTTGCTTTTCAAATTATCTTTTCTCAATGTTAGTGCTTGGAGAAAGCCTAGGTTAGAAAAACATGAAGAGATCAATGAACATGTTTACAATGACTCTAAAGTGAAGCTTGAATTATTTCAAATGTCTGATTGGTACTTTATTATATCTAATTCAACTTCAAAATGCATCACTTCCCTCGATATTTGGCCTTTCGATTAAGACTGATTTCAAATCCGAGGCAATGGGAGGCAGGGCAAATATGATAGGAAAAAGATTTTCCTAATGTAAACAGAGTGAGATAATTGGGAAGAAAAGTGAATGAGAAAGGTCAAAAACTTTCTGCATACACACAAAAGGAAGACAGCCAAACCGGCCAGGTATGGAACCCAACCCGGGTGGGAGAGCAGTAAGACGAAAGTGTGGCTCGCTTCCTGTGACTATGGCAACTCACGGCAGCCAAAGCTCTCCTAGGAGAAGAGGAGGTAGACCAGACGCTCCATTGTACTCATTTTAGTAACTAGAGAATATACCTGAGGAACCAAAACAAAAAAGCTTTTTTGTTCTTGAATACAGTCATCTTACTCTTTTTCAAATAGAAGATTTCTAAGACACAAGCCACACAGCATGGGAACTAAATCTCAAACCTAGAATCTCATAGTAATTTGTAAGCTGCTGTTCTCTGAAATGACTCAAGAATAGAAAACCAACAATGAACACAAACAAGGAACTGGTTGTTCTCTTCCAGTATTTACAAAGACTTGTTGCTTAGAGAAAGCAGGAGAAACAAGAGCTTTGCCCACCCGGTCAGGTGTTTGCAGAAAGGATTCTGTAGCAATTTGACCGTGCATTAGGGCAAAGTGTTCAAATATATGCCACGTGACAGTCAGTACCCTAGAAGAACATAACAGGATTTATCATTCTTAAATGTACATAATTTTTTTTTAAGGAGTAACCACATTCCCTAAATACTTTTACTAATTTCACAAAGTAGAACTAAAACAAGTGAAGGAAACTTCAACTTAAGTAACTTAAATCCAACCCACAGATCCACTGCATACAAACCTAATACATAATATATAGGAAGTCCATCTGCCTTCCCTTCAGCTACGAGAAATTTCTCTCCTCTTCTCACTCACTACTGCAGGTAGCTTCGCTGCTTCCAGAAAACATCCCCCACCCTTCACCCCGGTCAGCTATTTCTCACCCCTCTCTTTTGAGCAGCAGCAAGACTTCCAAAGAAAATGAGGAAAAGGAAAAAAGGAAAAGAAGGAGATGAGCAGGTGATTCCCCACGATTCTACAGAGAGGCAATTAATTTCTTCTTCAGCAGTTACGGTATCAAGCACCATGGACTGCACCAAGTAAGGGTACAAACGTTCCTGGTTTCATGAATCATCTCTCCTAGGTTATTTCAGGGCTTCCACGCCAGGGGATCCCAACTTCAGATATCCCTCAGAAAAACCTTTAAAGCTATTTAAGATATGGATGCCCTGATTTCTTTCCCATGAGAGTCTGATTTGCCAGATATGACAGGTCTTGTCCAAGGGTATTTCTGATACATAATTATGGTTGAGAACCAATATTAGAAACGTTATCCCAGAGTTCCCACTGTGGAACAACAGGATCAGCAGTGTCTCTGGAGCACTGGGATGCAGGTTTGATCCGTGGTCCAACACAGACGGTTAAGGATCCGGTCTTGCTACAGCTGTGGCATAGGTCAAAGCTCTGGCTCTGATTCCATCCCTGGCCTGGGAACTTCCATATGCCACAGGGGAGGCCAAAAAAGAAAAAGAAAGGGAGGGAGGAAGAAAAATAGTTCTTCCTCTTTATCAGCTTAACTGTTAATCACCTCAACGACAGCTTCTCTGAACTTCCAGGCTGAAGTAGCCAGCCAAACACTAGCCCACCCACCACACAGCTTTATCGCCAACCTTTTATTTGTCTGTCTCCCCCAGCAGAAGATAAGCTCTATGAGGACAAGGATTTTTATCTCTCCTTTTCACTGCTATATTCTTTGAACCTAAAAGAATATCTGGCATATGTGCTCAATAATGATTTGTTCAGTGACAGAATGAACAAATGAAACAGTCCGAAGGGAATGTTTCTACTAAAATGAATAAAGAGCTTATTAAACAGGGAAGGCTACAGGAGCCCTTACTTCCACCTTTTGGTTAAACTACCAGGAAATTCATTCTAAAGTTTTGAGCTTGTTCAAGTCACAGCCAGTTTCTGTTACATGTAACTGAAAAACTCCAATTATTACAACATTGCTATTCTATATACCAGCCAATTAAGATAGAAGGAGGGGCGAAAGGAAGGAAATACAGCAAAGGAAGAGACCTGACCAGAAACAGAGGAAAGGGGACGAGATAGACTGGTAGGGGAAAAACAAAGATGGAGAGCTACACAGAGTGAATGTGGGTGAGTAACAGACGCAGAGGAAAGCCAAGAGCAAAATGTGAAAAAAGAGGTAACTGGTTCTTTCACACATGGTGTGAACTTGGACTATGAGTGTCTACATGTGGAGGGGCAGGGAGCTGCTAATGAAGAGGAGAAGAACCAGAATGTCAATGACATAGGGGCTTCTTGGGCCCCCCTGTGCTGCCTCTTGTGACAAGCTACTTAACCTCTCTGGATCTGCTGGTACAATGAGACAGAGGTGGTGGGAAGGGCAGGGGAGGGCAGGCAGGGCAAGGGGAGATCCTGTCTAAGGTCTGCCCTTTTTTTTTTTTTCTTTTTTTTTTTTTAAAGGGCCCCATCTGAGACATATGGAAGTTCCCAGGCTAGGGGTCAAATCAGAGTTGCAGCTGCTGGCCTACACCACAGCTGCAGCAACTGGGGATCCATGCCACATCCGAAACCTACATCACAGCTCATGGCCACTGAGGGAGGCCAGGGATCAAACACACATCCTCATGGCTACTAGTTGTGTTCCTAACCCGCTGAGCCACAATGGGAACTCCCTGTCTGTTCTGTCACTTAGTGGCAAGAATCACTGTATGGCCCCATGGGAACAATGCAAATGACCCTCTCAATTGCTAGAGTAGACACCACCCCCACCCCCATCTCATCCTGCAGTCTTTATATTTAACTCAAGGTCTAGGTCAACTACTGTTCCTCTCAAAAAAAAAAAATTAAAATAGAGTTTATCAAGGAAATCCAGTAGCCCACATTCTGGGTAAATCCCAAAATTTTTTATTGTAATAGTAGGACCTTAATCAACAACTAAAATCTGACTTCCACTTCCATGAATTCAGAAGTAAAGAACTGTCATCAGTCAGTACATATATATAAAATTTAATATATTTTTTAAACTTTGTATTAATAATGTCATAGCCCAATGTCAGGATATCATAAAAGTTGTTGTTGTTGTTTAATTCATACATCTGACTTGGAGACAAGTAAACAACATGATTTTAGAAACTTTTCAAATGTCAAGCATATTTTGTCACTATTTCCATTATTTCACAGATATGTTTCCAGAAAGACAATAAAACTTAAAATTTGGCTCCTGGCAAAATATGCAGCTTGCTGCCAAAACTCAGAGTCACCTACAGACACTGAGAATTTTCTCAAATTTTCAGGCATTTCTGAAGAGAACATAAACACTTTACCACATTCAAACTAATGGGATTTAAGGCTTTCCCGACACCAAGACAATAATCCCCTTCAACACTATGAAGGGAGTTCGAGCATAACCCTAAATTCTTTCTACACGAAGGGTTCATTCCCATAGGTTTTAACAAGCAGTTGATTTCAAATTTAAAGCACTGCAGCTTTGACTACTGGGTAACAGAGGTCCCGGGCCAGACCTGGGGGTAGGAGTGGTGTGATGAAGACCTTGAGCTTGGAGTCTGTCTGCATCATTTTTTACACACTGTGAACACAAGATCCGTCACCACTGGGAATCTGGATTGGCTCCAGAGCTGTTCCCTATCTTGTTCATTCCTTATTCCTTACAATAACAGAGACAGGCACTATTATTAGGCGTTGAGGATACAAATGTAACAGTCATTTCTTTACTCAAGGAGCTCATCCTAACAGGAGAGAGATGGCAAAACAAGTACTAGCAAAGAGCTGATTCTAGTAGATTACATTGCACATAATTACAAGACAAGGTGAGAAACGCTATAATTAAGCCGAGTTCTGGTTGGGATAATAAGAAATGACAAAATAAACAATTGGGGGGAGAGGAGGGAGGAATGGGCCAATTATAGAGAAAACATTAGAAAAAGTTTCTCTCAGAAGGGGATTATGGGTTTTTTTTTTCACTTTAACTTACAAATTCCCCCAAAGAGTCCCCACTAAATGACTCACACACCCACTCATGAAAGAATTGTAAAGTCTGATTCATCCTACAGTGTGTATTTTCACATGGAAAGGCTTGTCTGCCTGCTCATTAATGTGAAACAATGAACCACAAATGTTACTTACTCCTTTATTAGGTAATTCTCTGAGGTACCCCAGCAACTCTTACTCCTTTCAGGCTTAAGTTACACTTCCCTAGCCCGACTATTTATTTGACCATGATTGTGCTGACTACATCCCTGGCTTTAGGTCCTCATCATAAAAGCCTGGTTTTCCATAACAAAAATTCAGAAGCCCTACAAGCACCTATTGTGGGAAGTGAGAGGGGCGGGCGCCAGGAAACAAGGCTAAGGCTGAGACAGAGGAGGGATGAAGAAGAAAACTAAGAACGATGAGGGGGCAGGGTGGTGCTAACATGAGGACCTAGTAGCCAGGAAGGTCATGGTCTGTTTATTGCCATGGCAACCATATTTGGGGCACGAAGAGTCTTAGGAAAACAACAAACAGGAAGCTCATGCACCTGGCTCCTCCTTTATTTAAAATTTCAGAAGGTACATATGGAAAGGGCTTTTCATTTATTAATTCACTGTCCATAATGGGGAAAGGGCCACTTTTGTTCACTATGTCAAATTAAAAAAAAATCTTGAAATACAAATTTCCATAGGCTATAAGTGTGCATTCAAAAACCATTATAAACCTCAGGTTTAAAGATTAGATGTCATGAAGTAATAGGGCATTACATACCACGAGCATAAATTGAGAAACTAAACTGGACAAGCAGTCACAGAACAGACCCAGAGGCAGGCTCAGTGCTGGCTCCTGGCAGTGGGGGGCGGGGAGAGGCAGCGCTGACCCAAGCACAGGCTTCTCATTCAAGGTTGTCCCCAAATGAATAAAAGCATGCTTGGGCGGCCAGGAAGAAGGGGAGGTGTAGGAGAGGCTTTGGGGGGGAAACATTCAAATGGACATGCAATATGAAAATATAAATTGTATTATTTGAGGGCTTAAATCAAACAGCAGCTTTTTCTAACAGTCAAGTAGCAACTGAAGGAAAATCCTTGTGGGAGCCAGCTGTACATCTTGATATTTAGAGAGAGGAGGCTCTGAGGAGTTCAGAACACTTTCCATTTTCCTTAAGCTGCTCCTGTTAATTGAAGACTAACCCAGATGGGCCACACAATCACCTGCACATTCTGTGCCAAAATCGATGCCCTAAAAAAAGCATGCGCGTATCTTTCAGATCCAAGCACAGCAAGCAGATTCTCCAAAGGTTGTGAGCAGCAAAATCAATTCAATAAAGACTTTTTTTTTTTTTAGTAAAATAGGACAAAGTATAAAACATCAGTATATGGCATGCATTTGTAAAGTAAGAACTGTTTCATGAACCTTTTGTTTCAATTATTCATGCGAATGGGATGTGTGTGTGTGTGTGTGTGAGAGAGAGAGAGAGAGAGAGAGAGAGATCTAAGGTGCAATGTAAAATATGTTTCTTACTGTGGATTACAGTGGGGGAAAAAAAAAAAAAAAAAGCTTGAGGAGCTCCCGTCGTGGCGCAGTGGTTAACGAATCCGACTAGGAACCAAGAGGTTGCGGGTTCGGTCCCTGCCCTTGCTCAGTGGGTTAACAATCCAGCGTTGCCGTGAGCTGTGGTGTAGGTTGCAGACGCGGCTCAGATCCCGTGTTGCTGTGGCTCTGGCGTAGGCCGGAGACTACAGCTCCGATTGGACCCCTAGCCTGGGAACCTCCATATGCCGCGGGAGCCGCCCAAGAAATAGCAAAAAAAAAAAAAAAAAAAAAAAAGCTTGAAACACCATGCTGAAAAACAGCCTCAGCTACTTCATGTCGTTCCTTGGTTCTCCTCTTCTCCTATCACTCCTGACACTTGGACCCACTCTAGGACACCAAGGGACATCACCAAAGCGCATGTGAGAACTGCCACTTCAGCCAGCTGGTAGGCAAAAGTTAGGGAGTGTTAGCGCCATCAGCTAGAATTAAAGCTCAGAAACTGCCTGGAGGAGAAACTGAGCGACTAGTGTAATTGACACATTGTTTTTCAACTGCCAACATATTACCTGCTGTTTTTAAATCTTCCACAGACTATTGTGGTTTAGACACAATATTATGTCAAGACTAGCACTGCTCAGCTACAGGCTGTGACTGAATATACCTCCAAGTGGAATTTAGGGGTGAGTTCTAGTCTCTCTGGCTCACTAACTGGATTTGACCCTGGGCAAAACACTGGGCTTTGCTCAGATTCTCCATCTGAGAGAGAAGGACTACAGCAGGAGTTTTTCCTAGTCAGTTTCTTACAGAGATATTTCAGTGGTTGTGCAGAAGGGGTTCCTATTTTTCTTTTTAGCACCAAGAATATGACATTTTTTCCCTTTGTGGTTTTTTTTTTCAGGCATACAGCATAGTGATTCAGTTTGTTTGGGTTTTTTTGTTTGTCTTGCAGAGTATATTCCATTATTATTATAAAATAATGACTATAATTCCCTATGCTATACAGTATTCCTGTTTCTTATCTATTTTATATATAGTAATTTATATTTATTTATCCTATAACCCTAATTTGTCTTTCTCCCCTTCCCTCTCCCCTTTAGTAACCATAAATTTGTTCCCTATATCTGTGAATCTGTTTCTATTTTGCATATATATTCATTATTTTTAAAGTTTTACAAATAAGCAATATCATGTGATATTTGTCTTTCTCTGCCTGGGTTATTTAAGCAGCAAAGGGCAGTATTTCATTCTTTCATGGCTGAGTAATAGTCTGGTGTCTGTGTGTGTGTGTGTGTGTGTGTGTGTGTGTGTACACCACCTGTGTGTGTGTGTGTGTGTGTGTGTGTACACCACCTCTTCTTGATCCAAATCTATGCTGATGGGCACTTGGGTTGCTTCCATGTCTTGGTTATTGCGAATAGTGCTGTTATTGTGTTATTACGTTATTGCGAATAGTGGTTATTATGTTCTTATGTTATTATTATATGAACATTGATCGGATGCATGCATGTTTTTGAATCAGTGTTTTCATTTTTTCTGGATATGTAGCCAGGTGTGAAATCGCTAGGTCATATGGTATTTCTACTTTTAGTTTTTTAAGGAGGCTCCACACTGTTTTCCATAGCGGCTGCATCAATTTAAATTCCCACAGTATGCAAGGGTTCCCCTTCCGCCATATCCTCTCCAATATTTGTTATTTGTAGACTTTTTTTTTTCCTTTCGGTCTTTTTAGGGCCGCACTCGCGGCATATGGAGGTTCACAGGCTAGGGGTTGAATCAGAGTTGTAGCCACCAGCCTACACCAAAGCCATGGCAACTCAGGATCTGAGCCATAGTCTGCAGACCTATATATACCATGGCTCATGGCAACACCAGATCCTTAACCCATTGACTGAAGCCAGGGATCGAACCCGCATGCTCATGGATCCTAGTCGGGTTTGTTAGCCACCGAGCCAAAACGGGAACTCCTATATTTATTTTTAAACTAAGAGAAAATAATAAACACAGTCAAACATATTTAATATCAAATTTTCCCATGGTGAAAACCAAAGAGCAGCCAAATTATCTCATTTCTAGTAAATATCTCATTGATTAGGAAGCTTGGAGCTCTGCACTGGGTGCATGTCTAAATGTGAACCTGTTCTGTCCAGATATTTGTATAAAACTGAATAGAGGTGGCTCACGCTCATGTAAATATCAGGTGAGGCCCAGGTAGACAACATGTTCAGGACATGTCAACTGTAGACTAACCCAGACGCCAAGCACCTGCTCTCACATCAGGCACTGCAAATACTTTCCAGGTTGTATGAGGATAACAGATAATGTCTTCAGGGCTTTAGGTGCCTCTTTTCTAATTTTTTTCCATTAAAAAAATGTGTATAGCTACATTTTTTAATGTGATGGATTTAAATTTTTCTAATATTCTTTTCTGAGTTTTTGAATTTGTTCTTACTGAAAAGTATCTTGAGAGTCTAAGAACACTGTTAAAAAAATGATTGGCAACTACTTAATATGCGTAAGTAAGGATTTTTCCCTAGTGAGAACAACAGAAATAATAATGAAGATTATCATCCGTAATACAGATTTCAAATGTTTGTATATATCAACAAAGGCCATTTCAGTTCTAAAATCTTATTTTTTCATTTTTCAAAGTTTCATTGAAGTTTGGTTGCTTCACAAGGTTGTGGTAACGTCTGCTGTGCAACAAAGTGATTCAGTTATACATGTACGCATCTATTCTCTTTCAGATTCTTTTCCCACATAGATTATCACAGAACATGGGGTAAATTCTCTGTGTCAGACAGCAGGTCCCCGCTGGTCAATCATTCCATAGACCTCAGTGTACATATGCCAATCCTTTCAGTTCTAAAATTTTAGATAACTATGTAAAACATCTTGTTTTACTCAGTAACTTAAAAGAAATAAATGCCTCAAAACACTGTGATTCTTGCTGTTATTTCTCTAATTAGCACTGACTGCATAATTTATCTTTAAGCACTTTAAGGCTTTTTAATTACTCCATATTAAATTTTCAAGAATTGTGGAAGAGTCAACGTTATTAATGTTTCACATTTATCAACTAAACATTAAAGCATTCATGCGAGTATTTAATTGAACACTTAGGATGTGTCAGACACTGTTCTAGATGCCGGAGCTATTGTGGGGAACAAAACAAATTTCCCTCCCTTAAAGGCAAAGACAATAAACAAGTAAATAAATAATTCTGAGCACTAAAAAAGTACATCCCCTTAATTCAGTATACAAATGAAACAAATGGACGCAAGCTTTTCACATAGAAAGTATATTCTTTTCAAGGCTACTACTAAGATTCAAAAGTGTGTAAGTAAACTGCTCTGAGCAGATATAGTATCAGCCCTGAAATATATAGTCCTAAATTGTGTGTGTGTGTGTGTGTATAGATCAGAGGGCTATTTACAGCACAGAGGAAACTTGTTAGTGGGAGAATGGGGGGGAAAATACTGAAAAGACTTATTCAGTTAAACTTGAGAAACAAACCTTCCACAAATGAAAAGCAAACAGCTGATTTTTCCAGCCCACAGCTAAATGAAACATGCAGTGAGCACTGAATAAAACATAATATTGCTCTACCCATATGCAGAAGACTAACAGAATTTCCAAATTGAAAATGCTGTATAATATTAGGGACCCTGACTCACTTAAAGACACCAAAAATACAAGCCTGCAGAGATGCGAGCCTGCCTGGCCCATTTACAGGCAGTATCACAATAGCATTCTTGCCTATCAAGCTATAAAAGGAAGGAACTGCAAACAGGAAATTGCCCTGCCCCAGACGGGGGCCACTCCTCCCTTCCTCTCCACAACTTCTATAATCAGAAGCAAATGCTACCTGTTAGGTTTACCAGGCAGCCACAGAGGTTGACAGAACACTGGTAGCTGACATCTACTTTATTGCTATTTTAATAAATATTTAAGGAAAATACCTTTATTATTTTGAACAAACACTTTTCCTAATAACTTTACCTACATTTTAAATAACATTTGTTTAACCTATAGTTTTTTAATGACAATTTAAAACAGGTTTTGGTTTTTGTGGATGGGGGGAAGTTCTCAGGCCAGGGGTTGGACCCACGCCACCAGAGCAATAACCTGAGCCACTGCAATGACAATACCAGGTCCTTAACCTACTATGCCGCAAGGGAACTCCTAGTTTTGAAATTGCAATTTATGGATAAATTGTGAGTCAGAGATTAAGGAAATGAACATGCTTGGTCCAGACAACGAAGACAAAAACAAATTCAAGGTCGGTGGGCCTGGTTTACCATTTTCCACTGGTTCAAACACACACACATGCAAACAAGTTAACCATTTTTAAATAATACTGTTCCAAATACAATTTTCTCTATATTCAGTAGATCACTCAGGTGCTAAATAATCGATACGTCCATTATTAGCAGTTCCAATTAACCGTCTTTGTATTCAGCTGCAGCATTCTGATAAGTAGTAGAATTTATGGTACATGGATTTCCTAATTTCTTATGGAAACTTGGACTGATGAGTGTGATTTCTAGGGGTTTACATCTATTGATACAAATTAGACAAAGAAAAATGACTTTTTTTTTAAAGGAAAGAGACTGATAGACTTTTAATGGTCCAAATACAGTAAACAAATTTAAAAACCACAAGCTATTGAAAAGTTAATAAACCCAAAAATAAAACTACAGGAATAGTCAGCCTAGGTAATAATTTTTCTAATTCATAAAACATTAAAATATCATTTTTTCCAATTAAATTTCTAAGTCTTTAGTGTTTATAGCCATTATGTAATGGTATATGAGAGTGAAGATTTCACATGATATCAAATTTAGTGGAAACTGGCTTAAATGGAGCTCCTGCGGTGGCTCAGTGGTTAACGAATCTGACTAGGAACCATGAGGTTTTGGTTCAATCCCTGGCTTTGCTCAGTGAGTTAAGAATCTGGCATTGCCGTGAGCTATGGTGTAGGTTGCAGACACGGCTTAGATTCCGAGCTGCTGTGGCTCTGGCATAGGCCGGTGGCTACAGCTCAGATTAGACCCCTAGCCTGGGAACTTCCATATGCTGAAGGAGCAGCCCTAGAAATGGCAAAAAGACAATACCAAAAAAAAAAAAAAAAAAAAAAAAGACGAAGAAGAAACTGGCTTAAATATGGTAAAATGCTCCAAGAGCTTAAATAATGCTGATTTTTAAAAAATGTATTAATTACACCTTTGGAAATCTGAAGACAAAAATCCACGAAAAGAAATATTTATAATGCAGACAGCTATTAGTTCTATTAAAAAAAATTTCTTTGGAAAGAAATCCAAAATGTTAAACAGTGGTATTCCCTCTAAATGGAACATTATTTGATCATGTAGGTGGCAAAAAGGCAAAACATGCATAGGCCAGAGTTCCCATCATGGCTCAGCGGAAATGAATCTGACTATTATCCATGAGGACACAGGTTCGATCCTGGCCTCGCTAGGTGAGTTAAGGATCCAGCATTGCTGTAAGCAGTAGTGTAGGTCACAGATGCGGCTCGGATCCAGCACTGCTGTGGCTGTGGCTGTTGCCAGCAGCTGTAGCTCTGATTAGACCCTCAGGAATCTCCATACGCCGAGAATTCTGCCCTAAAAAGAACAACAACAACAACAACAAAAAAAAACATGTAGTCCAAGCGAAAAGATGTTCACAATACTATGCTACAATTATACATAAATAGTTCAAGTTTAGAAGTGATGTAAATTGCAAGAAAAATGCTCCTATTTTTCGTCTATAATGTGGTTATTCTGCTTTTTTAATTAAAATTATCCTCTTCTCAAACTGGATGTTTAAAATACATTTAATCATTTCCCAACTCCTCCTCTGCCCCCCAAAAAGCATCTGCCTCTCCACGCCATGCCCCTGCCTGACATCCCCTTCCCGGCTTGGCCCACTGCAGTTGGTCATCCTTAATCCCTCTCAGACTTCTCCAGGCTTGACCCTGCTCCCCCAACACCCGTAGCAGAAGAGAGAGAATTACTCACTTTCATATCCCCAACTCCTAAAACAAGGCCTCAGGTATGAGAAGGACTGGAAAAACACTTGTCAAATGAATTCTTAGCGAAATTTGGCAGCTATTACACACTTTTCCCAATTATCTATTGCTGATTCACTCCCCCATTTTAGGCTAAGCATTCATTCTTTTTCAATTTTTTTAATTTTTGTTTTATTTTCCAGAGCTCACCGCAATGCTGAGCAGAGCTCATCTAAGCTCAATAAATATTTACTGAACTAATGAATGCCTGAAAACACATCTCAAAAATAAGAAACTTATTTGGTTTAGACAGGCTCTTCCAGAAAATAAATAATACCTGGGGTGGGGGGGGAGAGGGAACCTCACACTCATATCTTCCAAAATTATCCTAAACCATCATCAGATTAACAAACAGCTGCATATTACTGAGGCAAGGAAGGCTCTAAGTGGAAAGAAAGGAAGACAAGCTGACAAAAAGAGGGGAGCAGCATTCAGCTCTTCAGGGGAGGTAAGACGATGGCTCAGAAACTATTGGGAAGGCCACATGGCTTTCCTGTCTAGAGCGCCAGCCGTTCCTAAGTGCTTAAAATGCCAGGCATGGCCCTGACACCTTCAAGAGCATGACCTCCTGTGGTCCACACCACGGCTACGTTAGGTGGGGTATTATTATCTCTGTCCTAAAGACACAAAGAACAGGAGTATGGATGAGTTAGATAACTTGGTCAAGACATACAAATAAGTGAATTCAAGGCCAAGGCTGTGGCTTGCTGAAGTCTGTCCTCTCAACCACTACGCCAGGTGGATAATGGCTTCTGAGAGGTAGAATATAACTGCTAAGGCCTTAAGTACAGTCACAGGACCAACAGCAGACATGGACATGGTTACAAAGTCCACAAACCTTAGCCCTGTCATCCCGGACTCAGACATGACACCTGGTTCAGGCTAGGCCCAGTTAATCCATAATTAGACCTCTTATTTAGCAATGTGAGGACTTAATTAGTGGGTTAAGGAACACACAATGTGGTTTCCATCTCTGTTTAAGAATCCTCCACATATCTGGGAAAACAAACAAACAAACAAAAAAACACCTAATTCTTTAACTCTGAATTATTTTCCAATCCTTCAATCATCATGGTCTGCTCCACATTCTCCTTGACCTCTTTACCACACTTCTGTGAACTGAAAACAGTGTAGAAGCCAGTGAGGACGTGGTCTTGAAGCATGTGGCAAGAACCTAATTAATTTCATGCTTATAAATTTTTAAAAGCCATGTTCTTCAAACTCACATGAGAGTATTTTGGATGCTCTGATGATCCAAACATCCTAATTAACCCCAAAACAGCAGTGAGTTGTTGTCCTGGAAGAAAAACACTTTTCCGGTAAAGGAGATCTGTCCTTTGACTCTGAGCCCTCCATCTCAAGGAGTACAATGTCACGGTTTAGAAATGCTTTGTAAGCAAGGACTTCCCTGAAAGGGGTACCTGTCGTCTATTAAGTCTCACTGTGATCTCCAGAGGCCACATCATTCCAGCAACTCTGGTTTTTGGATCACCCACAGAGAAGGGTTTGTGGATTTTCTACTGAACAAGATGTTCTGTATATTTTATCTCTTTTTCGATACTCATGACAGCTCTAGGAGATAAAAACATAAAAAGGCTCTCCCTCACTTACAGATAAGGAAATAGAAACATAAAAACTTCTGCGACATACTTAAAGTCATGTTCTAACAGAGAAACCACAGGCCAAGCCCCGACTCTGGAGGTACATAAAATGTTTGCACAAGATATCACACTCAAAAGCAAGATAGGATAGTTGCACAGCAATATGAATGTGCAAAATACCACTAAACTATACACTTAAAAATGCTAAGACTCATCACAGGAAAATAATTTCTGGTAATTGTGTATGGTAATGGATGCTAACTGGAATTACTGTAGTGATCATTTTGCAATATATACAAATATTGAATCACGTACATTGAAAACTAGTATATTGTCAATTATAACTCAATAAAATAATTAAAAAGAAATAAAAATGATTAAGATAATTTTATGCTAGGTACATTTTACCATAGTAAAAATAATTGGAAAAAAAATTTTATCAGAAAAAAAAAAGGGGGTTCCTGTTGTGGCTCAGAGGTAACAAACCTGATTAGGATGTGAGTTCGATCCCTGACCTCACCCAGTGGGTTAAGGGTCCGGCATTAGGCTGTGGTGTAGGCTGGCAGCTACAGCTCCGATTCGACCCCTAGCCTGGGAATTTCCATATGTGGCAGGTACGGCCCTAAAAAGACAATAAAAGAAAAAAAAAGAAAGAAAGAAAGATGAAGAAGAAAAAGCAGCCAGGTAGTAATGTGACGTTTGTAACAGGTACTGCCCTTGGTCTGTCGTCTCTGGTCTGTTCCTGCATCTTTAAAGACCACAGTTGGGAGTTCCCATCGTGGCGCAGTGGTTAACGAATCCGACTAGGAACCATGAGGTTGCGGGTTCGGTCCCTGCCCTTGCTCAGTGGGTTAAGGATCCTGCATTGCTGTGAGCTGTGGTGTAGGTTGCAGACACGGCTCAGATCCCGAGTTGCTGTGGCTGTGTTGTAGGCCGGTGGCTACAGCTCCGATTAGACCCCTAGCCTGGGAACCTCCATATGCCGCAGGAGCGGCCCAAGAAATAGCAAAAAAAGACAAATAAATAAATAAATAAATAAATAAATAAAGACCACAGTTGGTTCAGTCATTACTATAAATATTCTGGTAATTAGGAGGACTTTATGTCCAATTTGATCACTTTCAGTTTCCCTCTGAAGTTATCTGAAGGAAGTTATCTTCATTCTTTCTTTCATGTTCTATCATTCTGTTATTCATTCATTCGGAAGTTATTTATGGAGCATCTCCCATGGGCTGGGCATAGTTCCAAGCTGATACTCAGTGTTCTAGAACTAAAATAGTTCCATACCGTTTGGTAAATAGCTGCTGTCTGCAGCATCTCAGCCTCCTCCATGCTGGCCCCCTCATCTCTTCCCCAGGACAGTCCCCCTCACCCTGGACTTCCCCATGATTCAGGACAGCAAGAAGGTTCCATCATTGCCAGCTTTCAGTTCAACTGGTGAACGCCTGGGCCTAACCCTGGGTTAAATATTTTTTTCACCTCTGAGACACAGCAATGAATGAAACTGACAAGGTCCCTTACCTATAGTCTAGGAAAGAGACAATAAACAAGTAAATGTACAAGTGAACCAGATAATTTCAAATAGTAAAATGCTGTAAAAATAAATAAATAAAACAGCAAAGGGCTAGAGGGTAACTGGAGGTGGGAAAAGCAGACTAAAACGTGAAAGTGTCGCTGAGGAGGTGATAGTAGAAGGAAGAAGGAATGCAAGGGTCTGAGGTAAAAACATTACAGACAGAAGAGAAATGCTAAGGACTTCTGGTAGGAACAAGCTTGGGATTTCATGGTTAGAAGACCAATGTGATGGGAGCATCTTGAGTAAGAAGATCATAGGGAGAGACAGGGACAGATCATAGAGGATCTTAATGGTAATGGTAAGGAGGCTGAATTTCCTGCCAAGAACAGTGAGCAGTCTTTAGACAGATTTGAAACAGGGCACTGACATGATCTAATTTATTGTTGTAAAAGATCACTCTGACCGTTGTGTGGTAACTGGATTAAAGGGAAGCAAGGGTGAGAAAGGAAACAATGCATGAAGCTGGAGTGATCATCCAAGTGAACAGGGACAGTGGCTTGGACTAGGTGATAGCAACAGAGATGGACAGAAGTATCTCATTCAGGAGTTCCTGTTGTGGCTCAGCGGAAACGAACCTGACTAGCCTCCATGAGGACACAGGTTCGATTCCTGGCCTTGCTGGGTAGGTTAAGGATCTGGCATTGCTGTGATCTGTGGTGTAGGTTGCAGACGAGGCTCAGATCTGGTGTTGCTGTGGCTGTGGTGTAGGCCAGCAGCTGAAGCTGAAGATTAGACCCCTAGCCTGGGACCTCCATATGTCACAGGTATGGCCCTAAAAAGCAAAAAAAAAAAAAAAAAAAAAACTGTGGAGCTAACAAACAGGTAGTTAGATACTTATCTTGATAATAATCCTGAGGTAGACCAGAAAACCCTGGTATTAACTAAATTTTACAAATGAGAACACTGAGGCTCACAGAAAAAGGTTTATCTTAGTACAAAATATTTTTCAGGAGTTCCCATCGTGGCGCAGTGGTTAACGAATCCGACTAGGAACCATGAGGTTGCAGGTTCGGTCCCTGCCCTTGCTCAGTGGGTTAACGATCTGGCATTGCCGTGAGCTGTGGTGTAGGTTGCAGATGCGGCTCGGATCCTTAGTTGCTGTGGCTCTGGCATAGGCCGGTGGCTGCAGCTCCGATTTGACCCCTGGCCTGGGAACCTCCATATGCCGCGGGAGCGGCCCTAGAAAAGGCAAAAAGACAAAAAAAAAAAAAATTTCAGTAGTCAGTGCCCCCTGATAGAGGGCGGATACCACATTTAAAAAAGAGTAACATCTTCACCACTGGGGACTCAGAAAAAAGCACATACAGAGGGCAACCTATTTGGCTCTGCAGCTGCTCCAAAGGTAAAAGTCTTCCATGTCCAAGAAGATTCCCCCAGGAGAGTATGGCTTATTCAAATAACAATACGTAATCTATGTGACACTTAGCTGAGATGTCTGTATAATGCCATTACTATCTTCTTAAAATACTTGAATCAACAATTAAATGCATACAAACAATACGAAGTAAGGCACAAAATTCTCTTTAAGGAAAGATGACAATTCTTGGTTTTCATTTTATTAAAATGTTCTGGGTATATATACACAATGGAATACTACTCGGCCATAAAAAAGAACAAAATAATGCCATTTGCAGCAACATGGATGGAACAAGAGACTCTTGTACTAAGTGAAGTAAGTCAGAAAAAGAAAGACAAATACCTTATGATAGCACTTATATCTGGAATCTAATACAAGGCACAAATGAACCTTTCCACAGAAAAGAAAATCATGGACTTGGAGAATAGACTTGTGGTTGCCAAAGGGAAGGGGGAGGGAGTGGGAGGGACTGGGAATCTGGGGTTAATAGATGCGAACTACTGCCTTTGAAATGGATAAGCAATGAGATCTTGCTGTGTAGCACTGGGAACTATATCTAGCCAATTATGATGGAGCATGATAATGTGAGAAAAAAGAATGTATACATGTATGTGTGACTGGGTCACCTTGCTGTACAGTAGAAAATTTACAGAACACTATAAACCAGCTATAAGGGAAAAAATTAAAATCATTATAAAAAAATAAAACCATAAGATGTAATTTTTTTAAATTTTAAAAAAATAAAAGTGTTTTGTTGAAAAGCTTTATGGGGGACACATTTCTAAATTTAGAAAAGAAAATCAATTGGGAAATGACCAACACAGGAATAATTACACCACTTTGCAGGGCTGTAACCAGCTTGTAAGACAAGCCTGTGCTGCCCTCAGCACTTCCTCAAACCCCTTTTCCTTCCTTTGGCGGCTTTAAAGTGGTGGAAACTTCTGCATTAGAAGACGTGTCTATCCCCAAGCTCAACACATCTATTAGGACTAAACTTCCGTTCAAAATCCCAAAGGTGCCATGCTGAAATTAAGGACACACGACAAACAGGAAGGACAGGCATTAAAACAGAAAGAAGAGAAGGGGGGGAGCAGCAGAGGTCCTCTCCCTGATGGCAACTCCTCAGGACAAAGGGCTCACAAATAACACGCTCTATGGCATCACGAACCCTCAGGAAACCCTCAGCAAGACATGCCGGCTTGTAGGCTTGAAACCAGAGGTTATTACATACTCTCCGTATTTTAGACACAGTGTGGATTATCAGTTTCCAATGAATAGTAGTTATCAGAGTAAAGCAAAAAATAAGCATGCCTGTTTAATTCAGCTCACCAGCACTTCACTGAACCTTCGTGCCAACAGCCAGTTTTTCGTGTGTGCTCTTAAAAGAGAAGCAAGAGCCTGGCTGGCGCTGCAAATACTCCTCGTATCCTCAGAATTGGAAAGAAACTTAGAGGTCATTATATCCAACCCTCTCGTTTTACAGACAAGGAAACTAAGTAAAGCTAAGGAGGATAAAGTGGCTTACCCATCATCCCAGAGCCACTTCAGGATGAAAAAAACGTGTTTCAGATGCTTAGTCATGATTCCAAGTACTCTAACATGCTGTCTATGCAACAAAAAAGAAAAGTACCACAAAGGATGGCCCAAGGTTTTACTGCAGCCACATCCTGATGAGAGAAGGTAGGCAGAGCTGGGCATCACAGCCCTAGAGACAAGGCCCCAGGTCACAAGGGCCCTGGCTGTCAGCCTGCCACTCTTTCTCAGCCTACACCCTGCAACAGCTGAGAGTCTTTCCAACAACACAGCTGGGCTTTTTCCCCCAGAGCATTTGGTTTGATGTGGCTGAGTGTGATGTCTAGTAGCTGGTGCCTTCTTCCGTCAAGGTCTTCAGAAGGACGGCCTTGAAAGGTCACCCAGCAGGGTGCTTCCAAGCTTTGGAAACGCACAGACCCTCCCAAAGGATGAGCAGGTAAAGGACACCTCTCTCCCTTGCCTGCCCAATCCCAGCATATGCAGTAAATTCTAGAAATATTCCTGCAAAAATTGTGTAGCACATTCATGTGGAACTCATATTTGCATGTTAGTGCTTACAGGGAACAAAATTTCTAATTAAACTTATTTTTGAAAAGTCATGTCTGGTTACTAGAGAAGTTGCAATATATGCAAGATCCATTTTCATTTTGCTTACTGCAAACACTTATATAGATGAATAAAGAGATTGATAATAACAACCTCCTCCACTGCAATCAAAGATTTCATCTCTTTTTTTATATTTTTTAAATAAAGTATAGTTGATTTACAATGATGTGAAGGATTTCCTCTTGTTCCAAAAAAGGAAACCCTCAACAGTCTTTCATAATCTTCATATGTGTGTATATATATATATATATGTTTCTTCCTGTAAATATCCCTTCTGAGCAGTCTTTTTATTAAAACACCTAAGCAGCTGTGGAATAAAAGCTACACACTGTAATTCCAAGATTCTCTCACTAGCTACTGGAAAATAAAATCTGAGAGTCAACAGCCCATCAATACTGGTCCACACTTTCCACTCCAGTTCAGTGGCCAAGGTGCTAATAATCTTCACCATATCCCAATTCCACTGAAAAAGTGGCCTGGATTTTCTTTGACAGTGTTAGCATTCCATTGGCCTGATTATAGAAAATAATCATGAAAAAAAGTACTTACGGCATAAGCACCTATCAAAAATGCTGCATTTGCTCTTTTCTGTTGGTCAAAACAGGTGTAGTGCACTATTTTCTTTCTTGATAAACTATATGACTAGAAAGAGGGAATACAAAGAGTTAGTGTAATCCCGGGGACAATGTTGAAATATACAGAAAAACGTCACTGCTTAACTTGCAAAATATGTTATAATCCGTGAAATTTAACAACTTTCAATTTTAATTTCTATAGCATTTGTACAAAAGTATTATGGGGTAGAGGGTTTCTAGCTCAGACTTTTTACAGCTAAACCATGATATAAGAATTGACAACATAACGAATATGTTTCTTCTCTAAGAAAGGAGACAGCTAGAATGGGAAATAATTAAATTATTGGCATCTTTATTCACAGGAATCATTTCTGAGGACTTACTCTTGATCTTATATGTAACATCTATTCCTCCTTTTTCATTTCCTACATCCCACACCCACTCCCAGAAATGTTATCTAGACTTTTTTTTTTTTTTTTGGTCTTTTTGCCATTTCTAGGGCCTCTCCCACGGCATATGGAGGTTCCCAGGCTAGGGGTCTAATCGGAGCTGTAGCTGCCAGCCTACGGGACAGCCACAGCAACGCAGGATCCGAGCAGTGTCTCCGACCTACACAGCTCACAGCAATGCCGGATCCTTAACCCACTGAGCAAGGCCAGGGATCGAACCACAACCTCACGGTTCCTAGTCGGATTTGTTAACCACTGAGCCACGACGGGAACTCCTAGACTTTTCATATTATGCCATCTGTTTTTAAATATGTCCACCAATCTGTTTTCCTCTCTAAAATTTTGGAAATTCCTATGTGAACTAGAACAGCAATATTAATACTTTCTTTCTTTAATGTTCTATAAAAATCCCCTTTTAATTACCTGGGGGGAAAAAACGGTTAATGGAAAAAAATGAACCATCGAAAGGATTATGTCAGCAAACATTTTAACACAATAGCCACATATTAAATTTATGGATTCAAACAAACAATTATTAAGGCACCAGCTGCTGTATGCCAGGCAATATGCTGCATGCTCAACTAAATCCGAAAGAAGCAACATGGTATATTACATACATGCTAAACATGAAAATAAGTTACAAATAAAAAGATCTGTTAAAACAAAGTCAAATTATTGATCAAACTCAAACATAAAACAATGAGAACATGAAACAACTCAATGAAATCCACTCAATCTCCTCATATTTCAAAAATCATAGTATTTTCACGAGTTTTTTTTTTTTTCAAAATACGGACACAAGTACATTTTAATGTTATCTATAAATTTGTACCAACTACAAAAGCAGCTCTTTATACTTTACGCGCTGACCACAATCCACAGACTATCTACTTTTAGAGCCCTTTAAAAATGTAAGGACTGGAGTTCCTGTCATGGCTCAGTGGTTAAACACACCCAACTAGGATCCATGAGGATGTGGGTTCCATCCCTGACCTCACTCAGTGGGTTAACGATCCGGCGTCGCCATGAGCTATGGTGCAGACAGCAGCTGCAGATCCAAGTCGACCCCTAGTCTGGGAACCTCCACATGCTGCAGGTGCGGCCCTAACATGAAAAAAGAGAGAGAGAGAGAAATGATCTTCTTCGTAGTGGAGCTTGGCCCATATCTCCTAGATCAGATCACAGGGAGTTGAGTTCTCCCCCAAGGGATCAAAACTAATACAAAGTGAATGATAACAGAGAAAAATCCTATATCCTATAAGCCTTGTCCGAATTTTCCTCCTTGCCACAGCCAGGCCCCCCTCCTCCAGATCAGCTTGCCCTCGTCTTACAGCAGCAATGCTGTTTGACCAAGGACATACCCTGGCACTGGAATGAAAATTTTCAGGAATGGCAAAACATTTTGTTTACCTGGGGCTTTATATGATTGGGTTGATGTACACAAATTCTTCAACACTGTCTCTTTCAAAACATTAAACATGTCCCTCTCAAAAAAAAAAAAAAAAAAAAAAACTATCACATAGGAAAGCACCATTGAAGAAACGATACCATCCATTGGAGACAATGATGACTAAAGTACCTTTAGAGGAACATTTGGCTCATCCTTTGAGATCGTTCATGGAAGAGCTTTACCATGCAAGAAAAGAAAGGCACAGTGTGCAGACAACAGGACTCTATTTTGTAAATGAGCCCTGTAGATATTTTCTCAAGTTCTGCCCTAATATCAGGAGAACTCCATGCCTCCAGATTGGAGGGCTGCCTTTTCCTCACACCTGCCTGCTCTACAGTGCGGTGTGCCAGCCACGACCTTCACAGAGACTGCTTGCTAGGTCATACTCTCACCCCTGGCTTTCAGTGAGCTCTCTGCTCTACTACAGATTCTTGTTGCCTTTCACGAAAAGCTCAGAGATTACAAAAATACCGTGTACAATAGAAAGGTAGAAACTGGTAAAAGAAATGAATATAGTCTTAAATATAGAGGGGAAGATGTCACAGAAGGAATACTTAAGACATCTGGATTATTTGCCTTCTCTGCAGCAAGGCTACATGTGGCCCGTGACCAATTATAATGTCACTACCCACACTGTATTTTAGATTTCTCTCTGGAAACTGGAGTATATGGCCTGCTGAATCTTCTTAAAATAAGTAGACACAGCCATCCCTCTATATAATAGCAATAACTATAGTAATATTTATTGGTCACTTGCTACATTGCATCATTTCTCCAAGCAGTAAAACAATGCCAGAGAGGTCCAGTTTGACCAGACAGAGTGGCTCGCAAACCAGGGCCCTGGGCAAAGATGAAGTATAATGAGTCTGCTGTGTCTCTCTTTTACTAAGTGAACATAAGCCTGGAGCCAGAAAGGGCCTGGCTTACCACACCCAGCTAATACCTCCTAGTTCAGATCTGAGAATTGATTGCTCTCACAGCAAGTGTTCTAGATGGGGAGAAATCTAGAACCCTGTCACTGAGTGTAACAACATATGGAAACCTCTATTCTCAATTACAAGGCCATAACAAGTTCCATGGTTCAAAAGTTAAATAATTCTCTGGTTGAACAGGCCAATAATTTTAAAAATTTTAGAAATAAAATCTAAACTAAATTTCAGTCTAAATTACCTTTTATTATTATATTACCATATTATATTTCATCCTCTTTTAACAGACTGGTTCAGAGTCTCCTGAAGGGCTTATTAAAACAAAGATTGTTGGCCTCACCCCTGGAGTTTCTGATCAGCAGGGAAGGGCTTGAGAGTTTGCATTTCTAACAAGTTCCTCAGTGGTAATGCTGATGCTGCCGGTCCAAGGCCCACACACTGAAATCCACTATGCTAAGATAGTGCTAAATTTTGGGAAAGAGCTGCATGAAAATGTAGGAAAAGGTCTCACCCCTGGAAATGTTCTATGTGGATCCTAAAATACTGTCCATCTGGTCAAGATCCTAAAATACTGTCCATCTGGTCAAGTAGCCCCAAGACATTTAAATTATTTTAGGAATTCCAAATCGTCAAATTCCATTCGACTTTTTTAATTTTAATTTTAATTTATTTATTTTTGCTTTTTAGGGTCACACCCACAGCATATAGAAATTCCCAGGCTAGGGGTGGAATCGGAGCTATAGCTGCAGGCCTACGCCACTGCCACAGCAATGTGGGATCCAAGACACATCTGGACCTACACCACAGCTCCACGGCAACAGCGGATCCCCAACCCATGTAGCGAGGCCAGGGATCGAACCTGCATCCTCATGGATACTAGTTAGGTTCGTTTCCACTGTGCCACCACAGGAACTCCACGCCATTTGACTTTTAAAACACGTTATTAAAAAACAGAAACATTTTCCCAGATTCCTCGGGGAACTTTCTTACAGTCTTTAAGTTCTTGCGTTCCAGGTGGTAACACCTAAGGGAAGAGTTCCTTTAATGATTCAGTAACTAAGCCACCTTAAATGGCATTATTCCAGAGGTTCCAAATTCAGGTGCTCTCAGGACCCAAGAATTTGGAGTGGGTCACTTGGCAAACTAGAGAAGCATGCCCTATCCAAAGCAGACCTAGCTCCCACCTGCTGTTCCCTCCCAGGAATCTGGACCCGTGATCAGATACTGCAATATTTAGAAGTCAGAAATCCATAATTAAATGAAAGTTTTCATAAATTGCAGATATTGCCTAGGAATTCAAAATTGTTAAAGAGTATTCATGCCCGAAAAACATGTCTGTGGACTGAACGCAGCCCACAGGCAATCAGTTTGCTGAATCTGAGCCCTGGGACACTGTGGCTGAAGTTCAGGCAGCATGAACTGAGCAGCTGTTGCATATCAAGCACAGCGCAGAGCCACATGGTAACAAGGGGAGCAAAACCCCAGTCTCTAGCCTCCTAAGTGCTCACAACTCTAATGACTATTTCCTGCTAAACAAGGAGGAAACATTGGCCAAGGCTTATTTCAAACGGAAAAGAACTACCTAGAGGTGCAAACACAGCACAGCAACGACAACGGAATGATCTTAATTACAGGCACAATAGCGTTTCATTTAACAAGATTTTTTTTTTAAAGTAGCTAAAAGATGGGATTTAGTATTGAATACCTATCAATTAACATAATCAAAACTATGAAACTTCCAGACCTGTATTGCTTCCCTGAGTGAGAGTTAAAGTTCCACCACTCTTACATGTAAATCATGACAAGCAAGTGTGTCATATAAATGTAACATAACATAAATGTTTGATGGTACTTGTAAACCAAAGTACAATGACTGCTATGACAGAAAAATACATACAGACCCCAGAGAGACATTAGCTATCTCAGAAAGGAAAGCTAGGTGAAAGGTGGCATTCTAGTGGGATCACTCGCTGTGAAAAACAAGCCGCAACAACTCAGAGAGAAAATGATGACATGCTACACAAATCACAAATGCCCCAGGCTATCCTTGGATTATGACGACAGACACAAATCATGCACTTGTTCGGTTTAGGTCAGGACACTACAGACTACTTAATCATTCAAAATCAAAAGGTGATGCAATTAAGCTCAAAGCCAAAAAACAAAAACAAAAGACTTAATGGCCAATATAACAAAACAAACTTTTGGGCAGCCTTTCAGTAAAGTTGTTGGCCATGCTTAAAAGTAGCATCTTCAAGTCATTTGGTTAGAATGTAGTACTTAATTAAGCTGTGTGAATCAGCCTGATTGGCTAAGGAAGACATTAGTGCAGCCTGGATAATGTGCCCTTTAATAAAAAATAGAGCCCATGCACGTCCCTAAACAAGCAAGCTCTGCCAGTGATGGTGGTCAGATTAAAAAGATTACAGCACAGGGACCATGGTGACCAAGGCATCATTCTCTTACAGGTGACTAGGCTAGCCCAGTAATGGCCGCAGCAATCAGCGTCTCCATAGCAATCAGTAGTCATCTCATTGCAAAAGCGATAAAATGAACAGGTCTTCCTGTGAGCAGCCAGGACCTCTATGTTTTACCTCCAACTTTCCCAGGAAAGGGATATTCTTGAAAATTTTCTTTGGCTGTACAAAACAAAATATGGTTTATGTTTTTATTTAGAGCTAAAACAAAACAGGTTGAATAGTTTCTTTAAAAAGAAAAAGGCGTCTCTTCATGGTCCGTTACCTTCCAAACCTAGTATGTTTCATTAATGAAATGGCTCCTTTGATTAAAGTAGAAGTGAAAATGTCAGAGAAAAGTTGCTCATAAAGATTATTTGATCATACTGATAATATACTTGAAGGCATTTAGGGATTCTCTATAAGAGATTTAGAGGGGTTTTCTTGCCTGAGGATTTTGAATAGGCATAAGGGCTCCATGCCTTTCCAAACTCTATATATACTCTCTCCCGTGAGAATTAATGCTGTTTTAACACCCTGATACCTTTTTAAACTGCATAAACTCTCTCTAGAATGAAGCTTACTTTTCTTCCCCCTAAAGCCCATGAACCTGTAACAGAAGATAACCTCATGAAGAAATCGTCCACATGTTTTTGTGGTTTTAATAAGAGGGTGGGCTGATCATTGTGTCAAAAGAGTTCCTGTAACCACACCACCTGACACTATGGCAGATAGGATTACTGCACTGATTCATTCAGCAACAGGACATTCCCGGAACCCCTACCATCTGCCAGGTACTTTCAGTGCTTCAATACAATCGTCCATTTCACCATGCCCACCCCCTCTTCTCCTTTTATCCTGAGAGGGCCAAGCGGGACGTTTTGTACATTTAAAATTACACTTCTGTCAATATTCTTTTAACTCTTCTTAAAATAGACCCCAAGATTACCATAATGGTCCTGTTGATTCATAAGAGCAGGTATTAAAAGAAAAAATCACTGCCCTAGAAAACATCCCCTTTTTTCAGCAATGCTCTTAGATCTTCCTCTCCTCTCCCCACCCCTGGCTAGGGTTTTATTTCCCTCTGAGGAAAAGCGAAATCAAACAATTAAAACTGTACTGATTATTTTAGGAAAAGCCAGTTCAATCATATTATGCTTATAAAACTTTTAAATTAGTGAATCAGTAACTGAAAGATTTTCTTAACTGATTAACTTCAAAAAAGGTATTCTGCTTTTCAAAATACCACTACTTTGTCTTTTATTAATAATCTTCTCTTTTAGAAGCTCTTATATTCTAGCCCAGTGTTCTTAGCATTGTTTGTGCCAAAAATCCCTTTGAGAATCTACTAGAAAGTTATGAATCCTTCAGAAGAAAAATGGAAATATATACAAAATCTTATATATAATTTCAGGAGTTTATGGATTTCTTGAAATACCAGATTAACAATTATCAATCATTGGCATTTTAAATTAAATAACATACACAATTTTGCAAACTGTTCTCATTTCATTAAATCTTTCTTTGACTGATTCCCTAATTATGGTAACTATTGAGCAGAAATTATACAACATATTATTGTATAATTCTTTTTTCAATTGTATAATTCTTAATATTCACACTTTTTAAAGTACAGTTTAAAATAAGAAACAAGGTTTCATGGATGATACAGTGGTTTCTGGTTTTGGTTTCTTAATCTAAGCAGACTTTGATAATTTTCCATTTTAATTCACATGATTAAAACAAAGGCCACTAGGAATAGAACACACACACACAAATAGCAATAACCATCAACTTGAAAAAAAAACTTTTTGACATAAAAAACAAGAGGTGTTCCCATCCTGGCTCAGTGGTAACGAACCTGACTAGCATCCATGAGGACACGGGTTCAATCCCTGGTCTCACTCAGTGGGTTAAGGATCCGGTATTGCCACGAGCTATGGTGTAGATCGCAGACACAGCTCGGACCCTGTGTTGCTGAGCTGTGGCATAGCCGGCAGCTGAAGCTCTGATTCAACCCCTAGCCTGGGAACTTCCATATGCTGTGGATGTAGCCCTAAAAAGACCAAAAAGAAAAAGAAAAAAGAAATTTGGGTTTGGAATAGAATGTACTGCAAATATTACCTATCTACATAAGATATCAAATGGGGGGGGATCATGAAAGCTTTATTGGAAGAAATAAAAATTTCCCAAGTAGAAAATAAAATGTACCTAAGAGAGTTAGGAAAACATTCAGAAGAATTCTAAGAAGCTGTTATTTGTTAAAACTGTGCCAATTACTCAAAGAGATAAAAGAGTTTGAGCACCAAGTAAGTGCCATCAGTTTGAGTATTTAAGATGTCATGAGAGCAGTTTCAGTAGAGTAATGAAGACAAAGCTGGGATAGCAAATGATTAAGACATCAGTGTGTAGTGAGAATATAAACATGCAAAGGGCAGGCCATTCTGAACCCTCTAGAGGCAAGAGGATAAAAGAGGATCTGTAAGTTGTGGGGATCGTGATTAGGTAAACAGAAGTTTCCGTGCTATGACCAAGCTCAGTGACCTCGCGCTGGGCACTTGAAGACCAAATCATAAGGCATGCCTCCATCTTCTAAGAGCTCATAGTCTAGTGAGAAAGACAGATGCAATGGAAAATTGCAAGCTATAATTGAAATTATAATTTCAATTAGAATTGTAACTCATCAATAATAGAAATCTGCACACAAAATAATGGGAACACAAAGGAGGCATCTCTAACCTTGCCCAGCAGCACAAGGAGATGTTTACTAGACATGGCAGTGCCTGAACAAGGTCTTAAAGAATGAGGAGTTATCAAACCAGCGGGGAAAGGCATTCCAGTCAGATTGGAGGTCACACGCAATTGTGTGCAGCAGCAACATGGTTCAAGGTAAAGCACAAGGCTGGGAGTGGCAAGGGTACTGCAATCTTCAGTAAATCATTAAGTGGGTGCATGATATTACCCTCTGGGAAGATGCCAAGGGTGGGGAGCTGTCAAGGTGAGCAAGACAAAAGGCATGGAAGTAAGGGGTCAAAGGTCTTGCCAAAATGAGTGACCATGGGCTGCAGACAAGAGACATCAGAAGGGAGCTGATAGCCTAAAAGAATAGGTAGATTGAAGGTCTGGAGATTACATGGGTGGGAGGTGTCTATCAGGAGGGTACATTCAAAATCGGAAAGCCTGCAGTCTGCGTTCCTGGAAGCAAAGTAGCCCACGTGCCAGAACAGTCCCTGAAGCAAAAGAGGCAGAGGAGCTCTGAGGCCACTATGGGAGAATAAGGTGAAGTTCGTCAGGTGGTGGTGTGGGTGAAGGCAGAAGATGAATAAACCAGAGGCTGCAGCTACTAGTGAGAGTGGAGAGAAAAGCATGAAGGATGCAGTCAAGGGCCCAGATATCTGGCTCAGTCCTAGGGCAAGTCCTCTGCCTCTCTTGGGACTCCCTTTCTGCACCATGAGATCAGGAGGCTGGACTAATTATCACTTAGAGCATATAACAGTCCTAAAATTATATCAGCTTTCTCATATGGAAATGATGGCTGTGAGGCTGAGAAGGTGTTCACGAACTTTGTTGGAGAACTGTCTTTACTGTACTTCCTATCAGAATTCACATATATTACCTTAGCAACTCTATATTATATAGGACTTCAAAATTTACAAAGTTCTCTTAGATGTATTTTCTAACCTCTATACATATGTGATCCTAACCACCTCTCTGTGATTCTACAATCCCTATTTCAGAGGTGAAGAAACTGAGATTCCACAAGGCTGAAGCTACTGCAGCTCTGAACTGGTAAAGTCTTTTTCTCCTAATAAAAAGATCTTACTTGATATGCTTTATCAGGATAACCTATAACTTAATAGCATTTAAAATTCATTCCCTCAGCAAGTAACAAGGGCCCCACTAATCGCACTAAAGCTAAAAACGTCACTCAATCCAGGCACCCAACAGATTACCTGATCATTGAAATGAACCAAGAGGACGGCCTGAACTTTACGAAATTTTTATAATGTCGAAAGAAAGCTTTGTAAATGAAAACAAATCAAAAAAAGTTCTTAAAAAAATAAAAATAAATTTTAAAAAAAGGAGTTCCCATCGTGGCTCAGTGGTTAATGAACCCAGCTAGTATCCATCAGGACACGGGTTCGATCCCTGGCCTCGCTCAGTGGGTTAAGGATTCGGCATTGCCGTGAGCTGTGGTGTAGGTCGCAGATGCAGCTCGGATCTGGTGTTGCTTAGGCCGGCAGCTACAGCTCCAATTGGACCCCTGGCCTGGGAACCTCCATATGCCACTGGTGCAGCCCTCAAAAGACCAAAGACAAAAAAAAAAAGTTCTTGTACGTACTTACCCATACTGTTTGGTATAGAATGTGTAGGAAAATCATCTTTAATTCAATCCACCTACTCTTATTTAATTGTTCTATATTAACACTGAGTCAGACTGAAGCTTTGTTTTTGTAATAATGATTCCTTTCTCTTTGATCACGCCAGATAGTGACAGGTCCCACACTGCTGATTTTAATACTTGGTTCACATCAACTACATACTAACAGGACTAATGAAGAAAGCAAAGAAATTCCTAGATCCTCAAAGGGAAGAAATGAATTTCGATTATTTATGAATCATCCTTTCCTTGTTAATTCATCCATTAAAAGTCCATTTAATATTTTTACTAAATCCTTTTGGGGATATTATTTGCTTCCTTGGTGATTATAAAAATTTCAACTTTATTTTTTAAGCTATAGGCAACAGCTTCCTTTCTGAAAAACATAAATCGGTTTAGTTAAAGGAACTGCATACTCTGTTTTTTTCAAGTCATACAACACTTCAGAAAATAATTTCTTAAAAAGTTGATTACTCACAACCTTGTAAATCAACTATACTTCAATAAAACTTTTAAAATGAAAAAAGGTAACTACAATAGATTTTATATAATACAATTTTTTTTTTTTTGGCTTTTTAGGGCTTCACCCACAGCATATGGAAGTTCCCAGGCTAGAGGTCAAATCAGAGTTACAGCTGCCAGCCTACACCACAGCCACAGCAACACTGGATCCAAGCAGCATCTTCGACCTACACCGCAGCTCACGGCAATGCCAGATCCCCAACCCACTGAGCGAGGCCAGGTATTGAACCTGCATTCTCATGGACTCTTCCTTCACTGAGCCACAAAGGGAACTCCCTAATTCAATTTTTGACTTTAAAAAATCTCTCTTTGGTATCGTTCCATGTCTATTTGGCATCTAAAATCAATGGCAAAAACTTACTTAAGAAATCATATTTTACAGGAAATTCTCCATGACACACTACCTTTTACATTTAAGTACAATAAAAATCAATCAAATCAAAAAAATTATCACTAAGCAGTGAAAATGTACGAGGCACTGCACTGTGTCACACCAGTAACATTTTACCCAGCAAAAAGACGAAACTCTCCAAGCGTTATAGTGCAGTGGTTATCCTTAAGAGCATGCTCTGCAGTCTTCACCTTCCAAACTGGAACATCACATGTAAGGTCCTCACCCAGAAAACTGGGAGAAAAAGGTCCATATTTCTGTGATGAAGTAAGTTTACCAAAACTAGGGGTATAGGAGCCATGTTTCCTCAGATATGCTTAGGATTTAAAAGGACCAAAAAAAAAAAAAAAAAAAAAAAAAAAAAGCCTCATATAAAATAAAAAATACAGATGAATATAGAGTGTATGACCAAATTCTGTCTTAACAGGTACAGTCTACGCTCTGTCACTGCTAGTTGATCAGTCTCACTTGGCTGTTAACTCTACAGAGAAGAGATTCAAGAAATAGGCAAAAAATGCCAATGTTGATCAGAGAGAAAAAGCTTATGCTCCCGAGCTCCTGCTGCGCAGTGATGAGCCAGCCCCTCCATTGCTGGGTAACAGTGTCCAGAAGCAGACCTGAAGGTTTCAGAAAAGCCACCCTAGGAGGGAATTTGATAGACTCGTTAACTGCAACCTGAAAGGATTCGTGCCTTCTTTCTTAGATCACTATTCCAATGACTTCATTCAGCTCATATTCCACTGACTCTGAAAAATGAAAGAGGTTAACATGTCCTTTGTGGGATAATCAGGTAGCTCAATTTCAACTTCTAGGTGAAATACTTATACATTTCCAAAGATTAAGATCACCTAACTAAATGGTGTGTGGACAGCAATCCTGTTGGTTAAGCTGATTTCACAGTTCAAATTTTGAATATGAAAATATAAACATCAGCACAATACTCACTTTCAGTTTCTTGTTTAGTTTACAGCAGTATCTGTACACCATTGCCAAGTTCAGAGGTCCAAAATCTGCATAGAAACTGAGATTTTTTTTTAAAGTAATATTTAGTAAAAATATAATTTTCAGCAATACCAATGCTTATATTTATTTTCATTAAAGTTACAATCAAGTTTCAATTACCTTAGGAGTAGGGGTCAGTATATAACTGATTCATACTAATCCAAATAACGAATGGTTTCACCCCGCCAGTGCCCTCCAGTTATTATAGCCAGTCTCTCCTAACAGGGAACTAGTTGGCCAGCTTTGAGTTCCACCTCCTTTTATCTCCCTGCCAGGACATTAAGTAAAAAGGATTAAAAAGCCCACAGTGAAAAAAACCAACATGAACAAAACAAGCATGTGGCCTCCACTTCCTGGTTTTATTTATCACCTATTTTTAGTCATAAAACTCATGGACTCTATTGGTTATAATTCCAACTATTCCACTCAAACCTTGCTGTCAATTCTCAAGCATCTTAAATACAGAGGTCTTTTTATCAGTTTCGTTTTCCTTGAACTTTCCCTATAGATGCTCTGGCTTGTCTCCCTTTCATCTCCAGGATACAGTCACCAGTCTGCAGATCAACTGCTGTCATGAATTAAATGATAACACTATAGAAAAGAGACGGCTCCTAACCTAAGATCCAGCATCAGTCTTTTCCATCTTCCACCATCTGGACTTCCTATCTATGGGTCCTTCCATCACCTGGAACTCAGGATGTCTAAAACTCAACCCAGGGAGTTCCTGTTGTGGCCCAGTGGTAATGAACCCAATAAGTATCCATGAGGCTGTAGGTTCAATCCCTGGCCTTGCTCAGTGGGTTAAGGATCCAGTGTTGCCATGAGCTGTGGTGTAGGTCACAGACGTGGCTTGGATCCAGTGTTGCTGTGGCTGTGGCGTAGGCCGGCAGCTACAGCTCCAATTCGACCCCTAGCCTGGTAACTTGCATATACTGCAGGTGCAGCTCAAAAAAAAAAAGGCAAAAAATAAAAATAAAAAAAAAAACCTCGGAGTTCCCATCGTGGCTCAGTGGTTAACAAATCCGACTAGGAACCATGCAGTTTCGGGTTCGATCCCTGGCTTTGCTCAGTGGGTTAAGGATCCGGCGTTGCTGTGAGCTGTGGTATAGGTTGCAGACGCAGCTCGGATCCCCTGTTGCTGTGGCTCTGGCATAGGCTGGTAGCTACAGCTCCAATTCGACCCCTAGCCTGGGAACCTCCATATGCCACAGGACTGGCCTTAGAAATGGCAAAAAGACCAAAAAAATAAATAAATAAATAAATAATAAATAAAAAAATAAAAAAACTCTATCCATCTTTCCTTCAAATCCGCCCTCCAGACAGACTGAAAACATTTTGCTTTTCTCAGTCACTCAGATATGAAACCCCCAATCACAATAGGGCAACAAATAAATACTAATGTAATTCTTGTATATCAAATAAGCTACTTTTCTAAGTCATCCCTTCCTTTTCCATTCCTACTTAGGCGACAAAAGTCCAGGTCTTCTTCATCTCACTTGTTTGTTTGTTTGTTTGTTTGTTTGTTTGTTTTAGGGCCGCACCCAAGTCACATGGAAGTTTCCAGGTCACAGGTCTAATCAGAACTGCAGCTGTAGGCCTATGCCACAACCATAGCAACACCGGATCTGAGCCACTTCTGCAACCTGAGCTGCAGTTCACAGCAAGGCCAGGGATCAAACCCTCATCCTCATGGATACTAGCTGGATTCTTAACCCGCTGAGCCACAATGGGAACTCCTCATCTCACTTCTGTAGTGCTTAAATTCTGTCTCTCTCTCCTGCCTAATCAACCTGTATTCCACTCTAGAAAATAATCTTCATAAAAATCTCACTTCTCACATATCCTCCCACTGTTTAAAAATGTTTAATGGCTCTTTACTCCCTTTGAAATAATTCCTTGGCTCAGAAATCCAAGCCCTAGCCATCGCACCCTTAGCTTCCAGGCAGGCCTTCTCTCCTAACAGGTCCCATGTGGAATCTTCATTCCAACAAGCATGTCCATTTCCCATCCCCAAACACTCCCCGCATGCTCTTATCCAAGCCTCTGCTCACACTGGTCTCCTTGCTTGCAGTGCCTTCCTTTTCCCCTTTTGCTGCACTCTCCAACAGGGCAGCCACCAGCCACATGTGGCTATTTAAATTTAAATTAATTGAGGTTAAATAAATTAAAAATTCAGTTCTCCCATAATATTAGCCCATTGCAAGAGTTCAAAAGCCACATGTGGCTACCAAATTGGACAGTGCAGATAAGGGACATTTCCATCACTCCAGAAAATGTTCTTTGTTGACAACACTGACCAAGATTTTTAAAATGAAGTAAAAACAAAAATAACTATTAAACAATATAAATAGAGAAATTATTTGAATTAACTAGGGAAATAATCAAGTATCATGAGGCAGGTACCAACTAACAACAATGTCCTCCCCTTTCGGGGGCCCACATATTTCCCAGCAGTGAGACTGGGCCTTGGTAACTCCTGTCCCCTTTCGTTCAAGGGGATCATATTTCCAAAAAGCCAGTTTGGGACCCAGAAGAGGAGAGGATGGAAAAATAGAAGCGGATATACTCCTCACTCCCCTTTACTGCCCCATCAAAGAGACAAGCTGCGAGTTGCTATGAGAGCATCGCATGGCTACAGTGAAAAAGGCATACTTCCGTCTTGGCCACAGCCCCAGGTTAAGAGTAGAAGAAAAACAAGCAATCTTAACCCACATAATATGGTGAAGCTCAGTGGACCAGGTTTTATATCCTACAAAAGGGAGGGATGGCTTTCACGTCACACTAAGAAAGTCAGTCAAAAATTCTGTACAGCTGAGAGCAATTTCGTGTAAGTCTTCAAAGGTCAGAATTGTCACAGACAAATATAAAGCCAATAAACTCTACCTTAAGGTCATTTTATAGATTTATACATTTCATTACAATGCTTACAGTTCTAAGAGTATACATGTATTTTAATAGTATAGTTTATATATACATATAGATGCATATATATATAGTTTTCTAACAAGCTAAATACATTTCTGAAAGTGTTAAGAGCATTGAAAATAAGGGTCGTAGTTCTCACACCACGCTAGGTTATCACTGACTTAGGCATAATAAATGCCACAAACAAAGAAGATATCTTCCAACAATGTGCTTCTTCCCTCACTAGAGGTGAGGAAAATGAAAACACATTTATAAGCCAGACTATTAGCTTGGAGAGAAATGTTAAAATACAAAAATCAATTGATAACAATTGAAATAAGTCAAATATGATAAAATGTATAAAATATGTGCTTGGGTAGCTAGGAGAATGAAAGAATTGGACTCCGGGTAGAAGAGGAGAAATGAAAGGTCATCAACCTGGGGACAGTGAAAAAGGCAGGGGGGGGGGAAATGGCAGAGATAAGCCCTGTAGACACAAGAAAGAAACCTGAAGGCTGAGGGCTCCTAAGCCTGAGGTTGATGACACATGGTCGTGTCTTCTGCATTTGGGCAAGTCCCAGGAAGAGGCCTCCAGAGCCACAGCCAAGCAAGCCCCCGCAACCCCATTTTCTAGGGTCAGGCAGGAAGGGAGAATCTGGTCTTATTGGGACAAGGGAAACGTGGATATATTATTTTATTATTATTAAAATGAGTGCACAAATGAACAAATGAATAAATCTCCCTTATCTGTATATAAATTTCCCCTTGTAAGGTTGGCAAATTACGGGTCAATAACGACTGAAACTCACGAATTATCAAGTGAAAAGCAGTCAACCTCTTTTTATTCAGTAAGTATACATAGCTGAAATCAAATTCTTCCCTGTTTTGATAGGAAAGAAATTACAAGAACTGGAGTCCTGCAAGTAGGGAGAAGAGGCTGAGCCTCTTCTGGGGAGGACCAAGAAATGGGAGCCCAGGGAGCAGAGAATATGTCTACTGGGGTCGCCCACTCCCTACGATGGGAAGGGAAATAGAAGTTGGGTCTAGAAACCTTTCTGTTATACCCAACATGCATAGCTCTTCTCACAAGCATTATGAGATTTATGATACATCATTATTTTGTGTTTGGTTTTCCAGCGAAGTCTAAAGTAAGTGAGTCCATTCCCACTGTTTAAAGCACTGTTGTACCTTATTCTCCATATCAGAAGTTTCATCTGGAAATGCTCAACTCCTCAGCAAAAAGATAAACTATATTCGCAGCAATACTCACTTAACAAGATATATGACCACCTACTCTCAGCAAAGCACTACAAGTTAGAGTACTAATCAGAGAGTGATGATGTTACCAAAAAATAGGATGAAAAAATTCTATAAGATCATTATAAGTCGTGCCAGCTTATCAATCAATTTTTTTACCAGCACTGCTGACATGTTTCGCCTCTTCATTCATTCATTCATTCATTCACTCAAATGTTACTGAAAGCCAGCTAACCATGAGTCCTACCCACAGGGGACTCACCACCCAATGAGAAGACAAGCAAGCATAATCACCATGTGATAAATGCTAAAATAGCACTATTTTCCAAAACTCAGTGAGACTGCGTGTGTGTGCGCACATGTACGCGTGTGCATATGTGCAAAATTTTGGTGAGATAAATCAGCACAAACCTCTGAGCTATACACTCTACATAATATTTTCCCTATTACTAGGGTATTATCAGCACCCCTCCAGTTTGCTGATAAAGATCCTGTCATGGCTGAAATTCATAATGATCACCTGTCAAAAAGGCCTCAAATGCTCAGCAAACGCTAATCTAAGATCAAAGTATGAGTCTGAGTTTTTGCTCAAGCATAACAAACCACAGACACATTAACAGCAACTTCCTAGGGAAGAGAGGCTTCGCATCTTAGGAGCTTCCCAGCTCTGTATCAGTCACCTAGAGTCTGATGAAAAAATAAAGACCACTAGGAAGCAAAGTCGTTTAAGTCCCACCTTGGTCACTCAATGTCCCTGGATTAATGTCTTAGCCTCTCTGGGACTCCACATCCTCATCTTCCAAATGAAACTGCTGAATTACATGGCTTCTAAAGTTCTTTCCAGCTAGTATAGTGTAGTGTAGTTTAATACAGTATAGTATGGTGTAGAAAAGTGTAGTATAGTACAGTATAGCATAGCATAGAAAAGTGTAGTATAGTGTAGTGTAGAATAGTACAGTGTAGTATAGTACAGTGTAGAATAGTGTAATGTAGTGTAACACAGTATAGCATAGGACAGTGTAGAATAGTGTAGTATATAGTACAGTATAGTATACAGTATAGTGTCATGTAGTATAGTACAGTATAGTATAGCATAGAAAAGTGTAGTATAGTGTAGTATAGAATAGTACAGTATAGTATAGTACAGTGTAGAATAGTGTAATGTAGTGTAACACAGTATAGCATAGGACAGTGTAGAATAGTGTAGTATAGTACAGTATAGTATACAGTATAGTGTCGTGTAGTATAGTACAGTATAGTATAGCATAGAACAGTATGGTGTCGTGTAGTATATATAGTACAGTATAGTGTATCATGTCACATTCCTAGCCATTATATATAATAGCTATTATATAGCACAGCCCATTATATAATATAGAAGTTATATATGCATACTCACTATGCTTTCTACATGGCTGAAGAACAAACCCACAGGCCAGAAAGCAGCTTCATAAAGCAGGAACCTTAACATCCCTACTACTACCTGCAAAAAGTGTGACATTTGTTGAGCTCACAAAGGAAAGAGGGAACCTCAGCATCGACTCTCACTCTTGCACCTTTGGTACATGACCTAGGTTTCGAGGAAAGTCCAGATACACGACACTGGGAATCTGAGGAACCCTTCTCCACTTACCACTAACCTGGAGCAAACAGCAGGGCCACCTAAGGCTTCAGCTGCTGCTTCTGTAAAATGGGTTAGTGTTGCCACTCTGCCTTAAAGCCAAAGGACAAACTAGATGACGTCAAGGAAGCTTTAGCATCTGGGTCTATAATCCTGTGACCTCCCTCTTTGCAGTAAGTTAATTAATGAAACACTCCTTTGAGTCCTAGATTAATGAAAACAAAAGAAGGCTGCTTCAGAAATGCATGGCAAGATTAAAATTCACTCCCACAGGGGCAGAGCTTCTGTGCCTGGCCGCTTGTGCCTCTCACAAGCATCTTATCTTAATAAATCTATTTCTTGCTTTAAAAAAATTAATTAATTAAAATAAAATAAAATTCACTCCCACAGAAATCACCTCCTTTATTTAACGGAAGGTATTGAAGGCAAGAGGGCTCTGCAGACAGTACACACATGACTGTAATAGAAAACAGAATGGTGGAGTTCCCAGCGTGGCGCAGTGGTTAATGAATCCAACTAGGAACCATGAGGTTGTGGGTTCAGTCCCTGCCCTTGCTCAGTGGGTTAACGATCCGGCGTTGCCGTGAGCTGTGGTGTAGGTTGCAGACGCGGCTGGGATCCAGCGTTGCTGTGGCTCTGGCGTAGGCCGGCGGCTACAGCTCCGATTGGACCCCTAGCCTGGGAACCTCCATATGCCGCAGAAGCAACCCAAAGAAATAGCAAAAAGACAAAAAAAAAAAAAAAAAAAAAAAAGAAAACAGAATGGTGACCGATTCCCTGAACACAGAAGACTAACCCTCCTCACGTGTCATAAAGCAAGTGAGGCCCAGAAAGGAACACAATTACCGCAAAGCCTGGCAATGATCACATTACTTCTCTAAGCTTCTGGAATTAAAACCAAAACCCTCAAACATGTCTGTGAGACCCAGGGTGGTACGGCCCCTACCTCTCTCTCTTTGGGGCCTTATTTTGTGCCATTTCCCCCATTTTAGTACTAGTAAGCTATTTCTTTTAATTCCTGCCTCGGGCCTTTGGCACATGACCCTCCCTGGCCTAATCAACACCCTCTTAACCTTGGGTCTCAGCTGCAGTCACACTTCCTCAGAGAACTCGGCCCTTACCCTTCCCACCCCCACCTCCATCCTCACCCCTCTTCTCCCCCACCACACACACACACACACACACACACACACATCTCCACCCTACAGGCCAGGTTCCCTAGAAATATGCTTCCAAAGAACCAGAGGTCTTTCCTTCAGAGAACTTACAAGTAGTCTTACGTCTGAATATTTGCTTACTAGCTTTCCTAAGGCCCACTGGACTGCAAACCCCATGAGAACAGGGTTGGGTTAAATGGGTTCATAACACATCCCTAGCACCTGGCACAGATGTGACAAAGTAAATGAATGAAAGATTGAGATGAGGTTGGTTCATTTGCAAAAATACTACCTTCTTCCATTTAATCCTTCTAAACTATACACCAGGTTAAATGTGGGGAGAGAGATCAGATATCAGGTTTTACTAGCTTTGGGTACAAAATTGGACTAAATAGACAAAACTGACAAAAACAGCCTAGGAAAGGACAGTAAGAGGTGGAGAATGGGGAGACGGCCCACCTCTCCAATGCAGGGAGAGGCTGGGAGCACCATCCCCACAGACTCCCCACAGCCTGCATCTTCAGGACTTGATTGCTCCAAATGTGACCTGTCCCAGAAGTAACCCCCAATCTAAAAAGACTCATCCCAATTATGCATCACTCCAACTTCTTGTTGCTTAGAGCCCCTTCAATTGTATCTGAGAGTTTTACAATGTTAAAGTCATCCTAGGAGTTCCCTGGTGGCCCAGCAGGTTAAGGATCCAGCCTTGTCACTGCTGTGGCTCTGATTAGAGCTATGGCTCAGGTTCAATTCCTGGCCCAGGAACTTCTGCATACCATGGTGTGGCCAAGAAAATATCATCCTAAACCTATCCTTTTGGGTTTTCTAGAGCTGTAGGCGATCTGCTTTAGGGCATATGGAATAAAGCACGACATCTGACACCAGTGAAAGGGCCTAGCAGAACAGGAAAGGCACTATTTTACAAGCCCACCTTCACAACTTCCCAGAAGAGACCTTTTTAACTCTTTTTCTTTAACTCACGTTTAGGGAAAAATAAAAAGTTTCTAGCATTTCAGATTAATTCAGCTGCAGATCATCACTAATTTGATTACCAGGACTAATATAAATGCCATATGAATTCCACACTCTGTTAGAAGGAAGAGGAACATATAGAATAAGAAATCCTTTATACAAGGATCCCCAGTTCAGAAAATCTCCATCTGGAACATAAGTGAGAATCACAAGTAAACCAAAAAAACGAAGTCATATTGTTTCTTCTAAAGTCTGCCACAAACCCATGCCCTTTAGAGTTGTTTATAAGACATCTCAGTCTCATTCTGACTTTAGTCTTATTTTGTACCAAAGGCTAATAAAATGTGATATCTGGTTTCTATGTTCATAGTATAGTAGACTCATCAGACCTATTACAGGCAGGAGGCAGCTATTAGTAGCTGGTGCACTGATAGCAATGTCAACAGCTAATCCAACAGCAAGGAGCACCTAGAAAGTACTCGCAGTAGTTAGTCATCAAGAAAACCTGAATGAAAACCACTAAAAGATGAAAGATGTTTCGCAAACAGGCACCATCTGCATATAAGCAGAGAGCCCTTTATTCCTTAGGAGTTTCTAAAACTATTCTTGAATTACAGTGAAACTGTACAATCAATGGAATCATAATAATAGAATCTGAGTGTTACCCAAAAAAGCAAATAAATCATAATTGGTAAATTCTTTAAGAAGGGAGAAATGTGGATTCATTTGAGAAAACTTTCCATAAATTCCAAAACTGCTTTGATATTTTAAGACATGATTTTCCAACTCTTTGTACAAGCTGCCTCACTGAAATGCCACATTCCCAGACAAAACCGGGAGATGCATGACTAGCATACACACATCAAGGAGAGCGAATTTGAAATAAATCATCTTTTCTGGTTCTTAAAAGAAAATTAAATTTTATAACAAAAGAACAAGTCCAAACTAGCAAAGTCTTCAATCCATCAATTAGGACATGAACATCTTTAAGCCCAAAATATTAAATTAATACATGAAACACTTCATTCAAAAACTAGTTCACACAAATGATTTTCCATTAAGGAATTCACTGTCAATCACAAATAATTGTGATTTGGAGTTCCCATGGTGGCTCAGTGGAAACGAATCTGACTAGTATCTATGAGGACGCAGGTTCGATCTCTGGCTTCGCTCAGCGGGTTAAGGATCCAATGTTGCCATGAGCTGTGCTGTAGGTCGAAGACACAGCTCGGATCCCACATTGCTGTGAGCTGTGGTGTAGGCCAGCGGCTACATCTCTGATTCGACTCCTAGCCTGGGAACCTCCATGTGCCACGGGTGCGGCCCTAAAAAGATTCTTTACCAGATATTTCCAAGTTACTGAGGATTGGGACTATGACATGCTTTGATGGTTCTTGTTCATCATTGATTCTTTGGGGGGCCTGGAAATATTCAGCTGATTAAGGAAACCAATTTTTTTTTAATGTAAATTGAAACTAAAGCTTAAAAATTTTTTAAAGAAACAATGAATGCCACACTTAAGCTCAACTCAAATTAGCCAGCAAGGAACTTGAGATCTGCCATCACTCCCACCTCCCCAGATTTTCACCAATTAAATACCTAAATATACAGGACACGCATTGTCTACTTTCTGCTTAAAGATCACAAAGACTCCTTTTTTACTTTCATTATAGACCCCCCACTTTTTACTTCGCTTCCCCACCCCCCAATAAAACAAAGCACCAAACAGGCAGCCCTCCTTCTGACTGACAGACGTAGCCTACTTTATGGTCACTTCCTCCCAGTCACCCAAGCCAGAAACCCTGAACTTACCTTCCATTCCTCCACTCACCCATCTCATCAGTCCCAAGCACAGTCACGCCACCCTTTCTAGCCTCTTCCCCTCTTGGCCCTTCTGTCCCCGTTGCTATAACCATGGTCCTTGTCGCAGCCTAACAGACCTAACAGGAGCCCGCCTCCCGGCCATGGGAGTACTTGTGCTAAAGCAGAGAGCTCTGCTCGGTCTCTCTGTCATCATAAACCAGCAGAACGGACATCCAAACAGCTTTCCATAATCCCATCCCCAAACGCCTGGGCAGCCTCGCCTGTGCCCTTGCTGCGATTCAAATTGTGTTCCTCACCTAACAGACTTCTGCTCTTCCTAAACACTGAAATCCTTCTTTCCTTCCTTCTTCTCTCATTCATTCAGCTAAAATGTCTTACATGCCATCCCTATGCCAGGCGCTGGGCTGGGGGCACAGACACAGTGGTAAGCGAACACAGGTTGTACTTGTCCTTACAGAGATCATAAAACATACTCTTTGCTCTTACACACCCTTCAAAAGCGAGTTCAAACATCACTCTACGAAGTCTTTATTACCCTGGGCAGGAATCTCTCTTCCTCTCTCAGATTTCTAAATGTACATCAGCAGCTTTTGTCATATATTGCCTTGCACTGGTGTTTGTTACCACTTCTTCGTGTGTTTGTGTCTCCCCAAAGCATTTGCACAGTGCGCTATACCAAAATCTACCCAACCTCAATGCTAGGTTTCTTCTATAACTACTTCCAACCACTTCCGGCTTTTAAATGAGGCTTTTTCCACTTCCCATAAAAATGTGTCAGGCGTCTTTTTTTCTTTTTCTTTTTAAGCACAAAGGTGTATTAAGCTATGGCTAAGTAAAAGTCGTTTACTTTTAGCTCTGGAATGTGTTTATGAACTTTCAAATGAGAACATCTGATGTCTTTGGGATCTACTTCAAACACAATAATGAAGCCGCCCTGCGGTAACTTGGACGACAAAGAACTTGGACGGCAGACAGCTCCTCCATGGACCCTCCTACAGCCCATTCGGATGCCTCTCTCAGGCTGCCTGATTACCAGCAGCCCCATCAGTTTTAACCGTCTTCAGCACCTCCTTGAAACTTTGTGTTCTCACCGGGCTCATCTCAAGCAAACTGAAAGAACTGAGCAACAATCTGTCCTTATGAAGAGCAGAGACGGACTACCCATGTGAATGCCTAAAAGGTCAAAACAGCAACTATTTAATAAATGGACACCCTGAGGTCCTGACAGCCTCGTGGGTCATGGAATTAAGAACCGACGGATGAATGTAGAGAGATAAGCCTCTTTCCTCATTACGTGCGCTGCGTGGAATGCCTGGGCATATACACAGGTGTACATACACAAGCACAGCTGAAAACTCGTGTGTCCAAAACAGAGAGTGAAAAAAGTGGTCCTGAACAATACCGGTTACTTCTGCAAGGTTAGGATGGAAGGAGGGAGAGAGGGGAAGAAAGGAGAAAACCATACCATCTTCTAAAAGCTAAAGAGTTTTCCGAGTTTTTAGGAGAACTCTATGCAGAAGTCGTTACATCTTAAGTTACACCAGTTAAGCAGCAAGAACATTTCGCCAGATAGCCTACAAAAATGGTTTTCACTGACATAGAAACTGGCTTCCTTTGTTTTCTTCTTTCCTATTAGATATATAATGATAATTAACTCAATTTATCTCCTTTCTCTCTTTTTTTTTGGGGGGGGGCGGAGGGGTGGTGAGCAGTCCACTGAAAGGAGAAAAAGCAAGATTACATGATTATACCCACAAAAGTGGAAATGTGGGAAAATATTTTAATCACTACCACACATTCCCAGGTATGGCTTGGACATAAATTTGTGCACATACTGTCAACAGCACATTTCTTGCCAAAGTCATCATCACCCAAGTTAAAAGGGTCACATGAGCTGGGGAGGGGCAAAACTATTCTGCCCGCCCCCACCAGCTTTAAGCTCAGGATACCTAGGAACTTGCTGGAAGCAGAACAGCATGGACTTTGGGTCAAATTACTAGTTCAGTGACCTTAAGCTCTACTTAACCCTCCCTGGGCCTCAGTTTCCTCACCCATAAAGTGGTGGCAGTAACAGAACCTAACTCCAGTTTGTTTTCAAGATTGCATTAATGTGTATAAAAGATGTAGAACACTGCCTATCACAGGATTATAAATATTAGCTCTTGTTATAGTTTTACCTTTATTCTCATGGTGAAATTTGCCTCTGAATTCAACTGTATCTCCTCTTCAGTCTATAATCATGGCATTTTATAATGAGAACTGAGGTACCAAAGGATGGCCCTAAACTGTATACAAGATCTCACACATGCATGTGTACATGTGCTCAGATGGCAGTCAATTATCCATTAAATGAACCTACTTGTTACACAGTAAATTTAAAATAAAAATTGAAAAAACAATAAGGTTTCTCCTCACGTCTATCTAACCTAAATACTCCATTCACACAAATATTTCCAGGCCAAAAAAGTTTTTTCCTTATTTCTCACCAAGATATTGTAGGCTCACATTTCAACTCAAACCTATATTAATTGTAGCTACATAAAAGAAATCATTCTTCTATAAATTATTTATCCAAAAACTCCCCCCGCATTAATATCAGGCTGCTCCAATAAAGTTTAAATGAAAACTGAATGTTTTAAATTATTTAAATCTTCCAGTTAGTTAATTAGTGCTCATTAGCAGCTGCTCATTCTTCCATGCTAAAACATTTGGTGAAATCCTTTGAATCATTTCAGAAACTGCTTAATATTCAGTCCCCAGAGTATGGCCGTGAAGAGTCCTCTCCTGCATTTTCAATACCTTTCCTTTGCAAACACAAGGAGAGAAGAAATGAAAATGGCCAGGCTGAACTGAAGACCCTCTACCTCTCCTTTACAGCAAACTGGCTTTTTGTGCATTAACATCCGATCCTACACCCAACCCCATTAGGACACACAAGTTTATAACAATTAACATGTTTGATGTGGCTAACTTTTGAGCCAAAAAAATTTGAGCCAAGTTATAAAAAGTAAGCCTCTATTTGGATTATGCGGCCCAATTCCAAAACCAAAAAACTAGCCTTTCTGGAGCATTGTGTGTTATTTGTAGCTTAATCAAATACAGACAAATCTTGGAAAGGCTCCCTTTTTATGGGGCTATTTTTTCCCACAAGTGTGTTAATCTATACTCTGATTTTAATTCTGATCTGTGAATCATAACCCAAGGACAAATGTATGCTTTAGCACCAACCACCTTTTGCCAAAACTACTCAGGCCTTTATATTAGTATGACATGTTCTGTTTAAAAATCAAGGAGAAAGTTTAGACTTTCATTTCTGTAAAAGAGTGACCTCATAAGGCCACTTTGTTGAATTTTCTCCACCAGTTTCTCAGAAGGTTGCCATTTCAAGGGTGGCGTGCTATTGTTCCTCCATAACGAAATAAACATCTGGACAAAACACAGCTGTGTCCAGAGGATCCACAGCCTAACATTTCATAATTATCACCTATTATTCCAAGGTGATAATTTAGCTGGAAAGGCAGTATTTCATTTATACACTCAGCACTTAAGTACACAGGTATGTGTGATTGTGTATCTCAAGTCTCCTTTCCTTAGAGACATGGACGATATTCCAGTCTCTCTCATTCAATACGTCCCAGAAGAAGTGGAACTGACAAGATGGATTCCTCCACCTCTGTCCATCCCTCTCCCCTTCTTCTCTCTCCTTCAGCATTTGGCCACCTCTTTGGCTGTTTATTTCCACCTCCTTCCCTTGCTCCTCTCATCCCGGTCATGCCTATGAAATACAAACCCTGATATCTTCTCTTTCTCTCCCAGAAATCACATCATTCTCACAACTCTATCATCTCTTGGGGGAAAACTCCCAAACCTAAGCACTTGAAACTGATGTGCTGGCCAAGGCAGATGTGCATATCCCTTAAATTCCTTAAATCCAGCCTGACCGAAATGGAACGCCTGATCTCCCACTAAAGCCAGTTCTTCTGCCCTACTTCCTGTTTTGGGCAATGGCCCCAGCAGGCTCACTGTGAACCAGGCTGTCTTAAAGACTTCTTTGACTCGTCTTTTTCCCCAGCAACCCACCAACCCATCCACCTGATCTATCTCCAAAGCATATGGATTCAGAGCCCTTCTTTCCACCACCAGAGCCACCAGCCCTAATCTAGGCACTTACTTCTTCCCCTCGAACATTTCAGAGTTTTTCTAAGTGGTCTTCTACCTCCTCTCTAATCCACCTTAAATGATACTATCATTTTAATTGTCTGAGAGAAGATATATATATATCTATGTCTTCTAGAACCAGAGGGCTTGGATTCAAATTCTAGACCTGCTACTTCTTATTTCTATGACCTTGGGCAAGTTATCTAACCTCTCTGTACCTTGCTCTCATCATCTGCACACCAAGGGTGCTAACTGTAGCTGCCTCAAAACTGTTGTGAAAGTAAAATAAATGGATCATTGTGGAGCACCTAGAAGAGCATCTGGCATGCATTTAAATGCTCAACAAGGAGTTCCCGTCGTGGCACAGTGGTTAATGAATCCAACTAGGAACCATGAGGTTGCGGGTTCGGTCCCTGCCCTTGCTCAGTGGGTTAAGGATCCGGCGTTGCCGTGAGCTGTGGTGTAGGTCGCAGACGCGGCTCGGATCCAGCGTTGCTGTGGCTCTGGCGTAGGCCTGTGGCTACAGCTCCGATTCAACCCCTAGCCTGGGAACCTCCATATGCCGCGGGAGCGGCCCTAGAAAAGGCAAAAAGACCAAAAAAAAAAAAAAAAAAAAAAAAAAAAAAACCAATGTAAACTGGATGGGTCTCACCGGCAAGTCTTTCTTTACAAGAAATGCAGAAGACTCAATACAAAAAGAATGTGACCTATAGCCCTATCCTAAAATACTAACATTAAAACCACACCCAAGTTTTTTCTCATCTATCAATATTAGAATCAAAAAATCACTAAGCACTGTGTTTAGTTGACTAAATGTAATTTTCTCCTAGATCTAGCAATCCCAAGAGAAGCAACTTAGACCTCAATGCCTGGAACTTGTTCAATGACACCTTAACCTCTGGCATGTCTCTGAAGAATTGAACATAATGGCGTCTACACAGTCCCTACCCTCAGACTCACGAGAGGTCCCCAAACCTTAACACTCAGAAAAATAAAGCCACAACAATGCGCATTCCCAACAAGAGAATGAACACTCCATAAACACTGCTGGCGGTGGCAGTGACATCATCCAGGTACACAAGGTCAGGGAGCAGCCAGCGAGTACTCCCTTCAGTCTAGGAGCAGAGCTGTAATCTGACACCAGGGATTCAGACCTCCTGGCTGTACCAACTCTGGGCTTTCAAGAGCAGCAGCAAAGGGCTCTTTCATTCTCACTTTCACTTCAGCCATTCAAGAAACATTCCCAGCACCACTAAGAGAAATGTCCTGAAGACATCAGTTTCAAGAATCCCCACGATGAAGGGACAATTAAAGACTGTTTTCCCTCAAATAAAAGATATGCTCTTGAAGGTCAAGAATACTCTCACTCTTCCAATGCCTGGTGGTACCCACAAATCCTCAGGCAGAACTGCCAGAAAGCCTCTGAAGAGGACAAGTCCCAGAAAGCTTGCTAGAGTGACTCTCGTTCATTTAGCAATGCTCATTTAACTGCACATTTCGTTAAGACAACAAGAAAGTAAAATTAAATGTTTGTTAGAATATACTGGACTACTCAGACACCAGCTCTTTTAATAAGAGGACACAAACAAGTTAATTCAGCCTTCTTATTCCTTATTACATGTTGCTTTTATTGAATAGAGATTTAGCTCTCTTTTAATTAAATTTGTACTATACTACATAATGTCTTTTCCCTGTGGTTCAAAGGTTACTACACTATAGGATATCTTTTTCCTGTAGCTCAACAGTCTTTCACAGAAAACAGTTCCCTACTTGTATCTTACACTCTCAAATCCTAATCCCACAGAGGCAAAGAAACCAAAGAAAGTAAATTAGCAGTCCTAATACCACTTCCTCAAAGGCAAAAAATATAATACTCTGAAGCTTGGGGCACTCAAATAAAACAACTGAATAATTTAGCCCACAAGTAAAATCCTACTCATAGATGGGACTTGGATACAGCTACCTCCAGCTAAGTGCGCCCCACTTTCCAAATATGAGCTGCACGAACAAAAACATCCTGGGATACAACAGAAGCCTTGTGAACTGCAAAGTTGAAGCACCTGTAAGACACACACTGCCCTATACTCAGCAGGTGCTCCATAAATACTCCATGACTGATTGCACAAGCCAATGACACAATCTGGCAGGGACAGAGGGTGCGTCTCCCGGTCCTGCTCTGGGGAGCGTTAGGAATCTACACTTGCAGTCTGTTGTGGTGGTAGGAAGAATTAACATAGACAGAGGTCTAAAAGGAACAGGGTGATGACAGGTTCAAATTATGTTAATTTTCCGTGCACCTCTCCCCAAGCATCTGAGCCTAAAAATGTGGTATTGTTACCTGCACCACTGGGGGAAGGTGAATGAAACTGCCATGAAGGTGTATAGTGTTTCCAAGGCAAAGAGCCCACAAGCTAAATGGTTGAGGAAAAAAAAGGAAGAAACTTACTTTTCATAGACCAGCTCCTCATCGATGGAGAAATAGTGGGTATTTACTGTACTTTTTGGTCTATTCCTTAAAGTAGCAAAATATAACCGATCTGAAAGACAAGTTTAAAAGACAGGACAAAACATGAGAAGCAGGGAAGCTGGGGGGCGGGTGCTAATACACCAGGATCAAAATAACTGCTAGCCATTATTTAAAGACCCCATTAACACGTGGGATTCTTGCAGAAACCTGATCTCTCCCAGAAAACGAGAGACCCCAGAGCACACACGTTAGAGGAGAGAGAAGAGGATCTGACTGAGGGACTACTTGGGGGGCAGAGCTCCCACATCCCTCTTGTTTCAGGCCAACGGGAGCAGGTAGAAGCTGAGGGTACCCGTAGAACTGGAGGTGCAAGTTGGGTTCAGAAATCTCCAGACCTCGGCAGCTGCGGAAGGAGAAGAGAGAGGCGAGCCTCTCCTCTGCAGCTCCGGAGACTTCAAGAAGAGGAAGGGAGGAGGGACAAGGGAGGTGTGGTTGGAGGTGTCCCGAAAACTGAGCCCAGCAATAGGGGGATAAATGCAACGGAAAGGATCCCCCGGAGCAGAATCCCCACGAGCCGCTGCACGCAGGAGCCCGGCAGAGGCCGGCGCTGTCCCATTCCCGGGCGGGGGAGGCCTTCCGAGGGTGCTGCAGAGGGAACCAGGGACGCAAGAAAGACAGAGAAGCCGGAAGCTGAGGGTCCTCGGGGAGAGGATAGAACCGGGAGGGGACAAGAGCGCGCGCGGCAACTGCTGTACCCTGGGGGCCCCAGGAGAAGCTGGGGACAGTGGTTGGGACAGAGAGCCGAGAAGTGAAGAGTTGGGGGAGAGGGAGGGGTGGAGGATGCGGGGCAGCTGCTTCTCACCTTTCATGAACTCGCAAGCCCCGATTAGTTCCCCTGACTCCGCTGCCATCTTAAGCGAGATATGCACGGTGGAGGGCTGGGTCGTGGCCAGCTGAGGTCACCCGCCCCCGGGGGCTTCCCCACTGCTCGGGAGCTAGGAAGCTTGCAGTCCTGAACAACGAGCCCGCCAGAGAGAGGGAGCAGGCGCCGAAGGCGGAGGCGGCTAGGGGGTCAGCGCGCCGGGCGCCCCGGGGACATTCCGTGGGGAACCCGAGCACGCTCCAAGCGGGGCGCACACGCCCCGGGCTGTGGCCACTCGGATTCGGACCCGGCTGCTTTCGCTGCTCCGCCGCCGCCGCGCCTGGGAAACGCAGACCAGCTCTCACGGCCGGGCAAAGTCTTCCCCCGGCTCCCAGAGTGATCATGGAGGAGAAGACGTCTGGCCCCGATCGCGCCCGTGGCTACTCTTGCGGCAGCGGGCAGGACTCTGGTGCCCGCCGGCTGGCAGCAGCTGCTCCGGCTCCTCCTTCGCCACCTCCTTTCAGCAGCAACTCTTCCTCCTCCTCCCCCTGGGTCCGCCCCCAGACCTTCCTCCCCGCCCTCCCTCAATCCCCTCCACTTTCACGGCTCCGCGGCCATCCCTTAAAGGGACAGCCCCGCTCCTTTCTCCGCGCAGGCTCCGCGCCCCAGTTACCAGGCGCCCCGCGGGTCACTAAGAGCCGGTTGCTAAGGCTTTGTTGCCGTCCACCAATTGCTGTACGGGAAACGCGGCCCTGGGCCCAGAGGAGCCGGGCGGGGCCTCTAGACCAGAAACTTATGAATGAAACTGTGGAGTTGGGAGTGGTCGCGGAGGGCGCTGCTGCTGCCTCGCAGGCAAGGATGTGCCCGCGCCCCTTCGCTTTCTGCACCAAGTCTTCTTCCCACTCCTGATTCTTCGTCTTTGTCTCTCTCATTCTTTACCTCTCTCGCCCCACTCACCCTTGTTCTAAACTCTGGCATGCGCGCGCACGCAAACCTCACACTTAAAGATCTCAAGTCTCCAAGCCCCACTTTACCTATATAGTTAATATTTCAACCAACCTCCATCTCCACCACTGATGGATTTCTATCTTTATAAAAATAAAATTAAAAAAGAAGCCCTACCTCCTAGCTTAGAAGAACACCTACTGGTTTCCTCTACACATAGTGGACTCTGAATTAACTTGTGCTTTGTTCTCGTGGGGTAAAGCGTTCCCATCCGGCTCCCCAAGTCCTCTCATTTGGGTCGCCACTGTCGGCGCAAAATCATCACAAATGCCTAACCTTTATAGTGCACTGGTCCCAGGCGGGGGCGGGGCGGAGGAGCAAGGCCAGCCGGGTGTGGGGGGAAGTGGGAGAGGGAGCGAACCCGGGAGAGGGCCTCCACGGGGGAAAGTAACACAAAAGAATTTCTTTACGCAGTCTCAGCCGAAGCGCTGCAGGGAGTGGTTCATCTCAAAGAAGCCCTTGACTTGTTTCTGCGAGGCCTCTCGCACAGCTTTAACAACTATCGCTGGGTGTCCTACCGGCGTGCCTAATTAGAGGGCAGTCCCTTCCATATGAAAATGGCGCTACAGACCCATCATCGGAAGAGCATGCGCTCTCAGTGGAGTCTCCAGCAACAGAACAGGATTGTGCCAGCCTTCCGTTTCGCAGTCACTTGTTTACCTCTTGGAGGGAGGGGGCGCGCAAGAGTCGACCGCCTGAAGCCGCGCTCTGACGCCGCCGAGTAAAGTTCAACCCTCTGGTCTTAGCCTGCTAGACTATCCAGAAAGCTAAACCTCCACAGAAAATGATGAATGAATATCATTTAGATATTCCGAAAAAAATATGCGGAACATCTCAGTGATTCTAATCAAACAAACCTATGTAAGGTAGTTAAAAGAAAAACCTATCCTAACACCCAAAGCTTTAAACGCTAAGGCAAGAACCACATAAACTTAAAGCTGGAAGAATCACTGAAGACGACCTCCTGCCATCATCCCCTAAATCTTCCCACGAGAAAAAGAATATCTCAAGACAGTTTTTAAAACCGTGTAAGTCGTCAAAAGATGAGTTGTAGTAAGTGTTCCACTCTGAGATGCAGCCCCCAGCCACAGCCAACAAATTCTAAAGAACCAAGCTCTGCTAAATGTGTTGTCCATATTCAACGATTAGTTGAATTTTGCGTTATATTCCCCCAAAGCCTTGTGTCAACAAGCATGTTGGCCAATTCATACTTTGTTGAAAAGTTCTACGATTTTATATGTGAAACTTACGGAAAAGCAAAATATATGAACGTCTAAATAAACTTGCCCACTTTGCTTAGAAAGCTAAATTAATTCAATAATGGCACTCTATTTCCAAATTTGATGATTAAAATTCATGTAGAATCTAAATTCACTTTTAAAAGTTCCTAACAACCTTTCATCCTAGTGTTGTGTTAGAAAAATTGCATCCAAAAAAAAGTCATTCAACACAAACTTTTAATTTTACTAAGTAGTCTAATGAAAAGACCGCTAATTCTACATTTTCAGAGAAGGCAGATTTAATCAAACACCTCTTGTTATTTTCCAAAATAAATTTACAAAAACATTTTCTTTCATATAATACTGCTTAGAAATTTTGGTCATGAGAAGTGAATTATCACATGAAATAATATGTCTTTAAAATTAAGAACTCAAAAAAGTTTCTTTTTCCTCAGCATATTTGTAATAGTAGTATAATGAAATTTGTGAAGTTAATAAGATTCTTTTTTTAAGTTGCAAGAAAGGAAAATAAGCGGTTGTCGGTATAATCAAATCTCTCTAAACCAAAATTTGCACAATCTAAATGATATTCTTTAAAAAGTCTACAAGGAAAACTGAACAAGGGAACGCACGAACACATGTCAAGGTTCTAATGAGATCATAAAACACTTTATTCTCTCTCTCATGCAGGCAAAGTTCCTACTGGTTGTAGTTTCATAATAAAGGCATGATTTCATAGTCTGTGGAGAAAGATAAGGGAAGAAACTTCTTTCCAGTCACCCAACTCAGTGTAATTTTTAGGAACTGACTTTTAAACAATAAAGAACAATGTTTCACACATAAATGAAATACCTCAGATATCACTCACCTTCAGAATGGGAAGGGAATCTCATACATAGGAATGCAGCTAAGGATAGAACTGTCCCAAGTGGGAAAACAATATTTATTCTAACTCTGCAAATATAGCTTGAGTCCTGCCCCCTATGCCCTGAGAGGCAGTCTGCAGAGCTGGAAAACTCCCGGCTGGAGGCAGCTCCAAAATATGTTGCCACCTTCTGGTTCTAATTCTGCGCCCTGCGGCTGCACTGAACACCCCGACTGCTCTTGGTCACGACAAGTCTTCAAAAACGCAGAGGCAGCTCCTTTGGACCATTTCTCCCCCTTAGTCTTCCCCCGATTAAAATCCCCTTTTCTTCAAAATTTCTTACATGACGTGACTTCTAGTCCCCTTGCGATCCAGTAACTTCCCTTTTCCAAGCTTTCTATATCCCACACAGAGTGCTTACTGGAACTGAATGCAGGCCAGTGGTGACTGGGTGGGACTAGTTCTGTGATCTGGAAAAAAAGCACTAATGCAGATTCGGATGGGAACAAAAGCAATGAAAAACATAAAAGAACTAAGTTTTATGATTTACCTGCAAAAAAAAAAAAAAAGAAGAAGAAAAAATATTCTCATGTTGGAAGAGGGGAAAGAAAAAGTTGCTGAGGATAGTCAGAGGCCTAACAGGTGTGATATTTACATATTCCCTTCTTTTACTATTATCCTTTCTCAGAATATCTGATTTGAACATGCTCTTTTAGTTGCTTGTTCAGTCATGATGATGTTACCTAAGTAAATAAAAGAAAAATATACAATACATACCTTGAATTCTTTCTAAAAATTGATTTTCAGTTTAACTATGAACCCAGGGGCAATAGAAACTTATGATGCTGAGTAATTTGAAATTCAAAGTAATTTGAATTGTTTAAATATTTTGATAAATTATTTATCTCATGCCAAAAACAATATAAAGCAGCTTTCAGTAAAATACATGTACCAAAAAAGTTATTACAGTACAACCAGAATACTAAAAATTTGTAGACAATGTGGCTGCCCACAGAGGCTAAGCCCTTGGCCTGACCCAGCCATATTCTGCATCATGCTCATTCTATTTAAGGAGTTCGGCCCAGAGTCAAAGAGAGTAAAAACCAGAAGGAACTGAAAGATCAGCTAGTCCATTTTTCAAACAGACTCCATGGAGACTAAGGTAGCAGAGGTTCCCTCTGGAGATGAAGGTGGGGAGGAAAGGATGAACAGGCAGGGCTTCTGTAAAATCTTTGTAAAAGATTGTGTGGCAAAATACAGGACAGAAAGGAGACGAAGCTGAGGTGTACAATAGGTAATCAGTTTTCCAAAGTCACGCTGATTGGTGGTAGAATTAAGACCAATATTTAGGAGTTCCCGTTGTGGTGCAGTGGTTAACGAATCCGACTAGGAACCATGAGGTTGCGGGTTCGGTCCCTGCCCTTGCTCAGTGGGTAAACGATCCGGCATTGCCGTGAGCTGTGGTGTAGGTTGCAGACGCGGCTCGGATCCCGAGTTGCTGTGGCTCTGGCATAGGCCGGTGGCTACAGCTCCAATTCAACCCCTAGCCTGGGAACTTCCACATGCCGCGGGAGCGGCCCAAAGAAATAGCAAAAAGACAAAAAAAAAAAAAGACCAATATTTATTATTTTCTCTAATACGAACAACCTTTTCTCAGTTTTTCCCTAACTTGGGAGTTCCCATTGTGGCTCAGGGGAAATGATCCTGACTAGTATCCATGAGGATGAGCGTTCTATTCCTGGCCTCACTCAGTGGGTTAAGGATCTGACATTGCAAAGAACTGCGGTGTAGGTCACAGACAAGGCAGCTCAGATCTCACGTTGCTGTGGTTGTGGTGTAGGCCAGCAGCTATAGCTCTGATTCCACCCCTACTGGGAACTTCCATATGTTGCAGGTACAGCCCTTAAAAGCAAAAAAAAAAAAAAAAAAAAAAAAAAAAAAAGAAAGAAAGAAAAAAATTTCCCCTAACTTAGCTTCTCTAAAATTGTTTAGCTCATAGGTTCCGAAATTTTTTTGGCTTTTTTTTTTTTTAGGGCCACACCCTCGGCATATGGAGGTTCCCAGGCTAGGGGTCGAATCAGAGTTGTAGCCGCTGGCCTAAGCCACAGCAACAGCAAGGCCAGTTCTGATCCACCTCCTCGACCCACACCACAGCTCACGGCAATGCCAGATCCTTACCCACTGAGGGAGGCCAGGGATCAAACCTGCATCCTCACGGATTCTAGTCAGATTCGTTTCCCCTGAGCCATGACGGGAACTCCTGAAATTTTTGAGATGATAAAATATCAAGTAATAATAATGTATTCTTCAAAATTTTAGAGAAAATCATTTAAACTCAGAATGAGAAAAAGATATTATCTGCCATTGCTATTGTTGTCATGAGGCTTCTACAAAAATCTGAATTATTTTTCCACCATTCTGACTTATTAATAGTACACCAGCATTCTACAGAACATATTTTAAGAAATACTGATTTAGTGAACATAAAATCAAACAATTCAATAATCTCATCCTTGACTAATGCATCCAATAAAGAACAATGTAGTTTTAGAAAGTAAAAGGAAGTTCCATGGGCAGGTTAATAAGATTGCTCAATTTATTGACCACTTTGCTACATTTTTCAAATCGGCTAAAATGCAGTTTTTAGGGAGTTCCTGTTGTGGCTCAAAGGTAACCATCCGGTCTAGTATCCATGAGGACTTAGGTTTGATCCCTGGCCTTGCTCAGTGGGTTAAAGATCCAGCGTTAAGGTGAGCTGTGGTGTAGCTTGCACACCTGGCTCAGATCCTGTGTTGCTGTGGCTGTGGTGTAGGCTGGTGGCTGCAGCTCCAGTTGGATCCCGAGCCTGGGAACTTCCATATGCTGTGGGCGCAGTCCCAAAAAGACCAAAAAAAAAAAAAAAAAAAAAGGCAGTTTTTAAATGTAAATAGTTTATCCATCTACATTTATTTGTCATTCCTACTCTTTCTGGAGAAGAAATAAAAAAGTGAACTTTCTTCTCCAAAAATACAAAAAATATCCCTCGTACCATTTTCCACCCTCGTCGAAACTACCTCAATTTATGACCAGACCCTGCCGAGAAGTATCATTAGTGAGTTCACGCTTTAGTCTCAAGTTTCCAATGTCCTCTCTCAGGTGCACACTGAATACATATCCCTGCTACTCTCTGTACATGTTCTAGCTGGAAAACAAGGATAGTTGAGTTTTATCGAAAACCAAGCATAGCAATTTATACCTCAGATATCATGTCAGTTGCCTATGAGGTAGGTACAACTATTATTCCCATTTAACTGATGAGGAAACTGCCACAAAATAGATGCTCAAGAAGTATTTGGAGAGTAAATAAATTAGTAATTAAAATGCTGGGAGAAAGGAGTTTCCGTCATGGCTCAGCAGTTAACAAACCTGACTAGTGTCCATAAGGGTTCAATCCCTGGCCTCCCTCAGTGGTTAAGGATCTGGCGTTGCCTTGAGCTGTGGTGTAGGTCAAAGACATGGCTCAGATCTCACGCTGCTGTGGCTGTGTTGTAGGCTGGTGGCTGCAGCTCCGATTCCACCCCTAGCCTTGGAACTTCCATATGCTGAGGGTGTGGCCCTAAAAGCCAAAAAAAAAAAAAAAATTGTTGGGAGGTGAAGTTATGTGAGTCACTTGGACACGTAAATAAGTTCTTTTGTAGCGTAGACTAGTGGAAAAAATATTGGATTTATAATCAGAAGCCTGGGTTTCAGGCATCGCTCCATCACCAACTGGATGCACTATCTTAGACTGTTTCCTCTGGTGGCAAATGGGGATAATAACTATTTCTAACACAGTAATAATAGTAGAATTAAATAAGACTACCATGCTGTGATTCCAATGTATACAAACAGGAGTTATTAGTATTAAAGCCTATATTAACTACTTAATTATGTACAAAATTTGATTTTTGCAAGGCTCAAATTATATCTATTTGGATCTAAGTATTGTTACTTAATTTACTCCTAGATAATACAAGCAAAATATACACTCACACAGAAGCTCTTTTTTGTCAATGGAAGACAATTCCACAGGATACCAGTTAACACTGTCTTTCATTTCTGATTGCCTGTAGCCATGGTACTGTCTGTCCCTAGAAGGTGATCTCGGCCAGTGACCCCATTCAAGCATCTTCTGTGGATATCTAAATTCCCCTGCGCTGGCTTACGTTCTTTCCATCATTCTGTTCCAGAAGCCTGGAACACAAATGTTTTTCCCTGCAGTTCCCATGGTGACCCTTGATGCCCCTTTGGAACCCCAGGTTTTCTGGTGCCGACTCCTGTACAGAAACTCCAGGAGAAAACAATCATTCGTAAAATTAATGGGAGGCCCTAGGTTTCCATTTTCCCAACCACAAAATGCTATATAATTATTGAACAGATTCCAGATGGTTATTCTTGCCATTGTTGTGGTTCTTAACACCTATAGTTGTATTGATTCTCATGGAAAAAACACACTTTATATCTTCTTTTTACAAAGCCTTTCTGCATGAGGAGTCTATGTTATTCTTCAAATTATATCTAAAGTATAATTTTGACTTGTTAGTGTGCAATAATAATACGAATAATCTAATATCACACAGACAAAAATAATTTCTGCTTATCCTAAAATGTACATGTTTTAGGTTAAATATTTCTTTTTATTCCATGTTTTATTTCCCGTAACATCAAACATATATTTTCTTTTTATATTTATGCATGCATTAATTCAGTAAATATACACTGTCTACTATTTGCCTGGCACTGCACTAGGTGTTAGGATTACAATAAATAAGAAGGCAAGTTCCTTTCCTAAGGAATTTACATTCTAGAAAGGGATATAGATAAGCAAGCAGACTCCATAAGCAAGATACATAATAGGTTACAGTAAATACAAAGCATCAGAAACTTTTGTGAAGAGCATCAGTGCTGAGAAGTGATGGAAGAATTCCCTGCAGAAACCCTCATACACTGCTGGTGAGAAAGTAAATTGGTACAGCCACTATGGAAAACAGTATGGAGGTTCCTCAGGGAACTGAATATAGAACTACCATGTGACCCAGCAATCCCACTCCTGGGCATATATATCTAGATGAAACTGTAATTCAAAAAGATACATGCACCCATATGTTCATTGCAGCACTATTCACAATAGCCAAGACATTGGAAACAACCTAAATGTCCATTTACAGGGGAATGGATTAAGGATATGTGCAACATATACACAATGGAATACTGCTCAGCCATAAAAATAATAATAACGATGATGTCATCTGCAGGAACGTGGAGGCAACTAGAGATTACCATACTGAGTGAAGTAAATCAGAAAGAGAAAGACAAAGACCATATAATATCATTAATATGTGGAATCAAAATATGGCTCAAACGAGCCAATCTACAAAACAGAAACAGACTCACAGACATAGAGAACAGACTTGTGGTTGCCGAGGCAGGTGGGGGGGAGTGGGATGGACAGGGAGTTAGTAGATGAGAACGTTTAGAACTTTTAGAATGGATACGCAATGAGGTCCTGCTGTGTAGCACAGGGAACTATATCCAGTCTCTTGGGATAGACCATGATAGAAGATAATATAAGAAAATGAATGTATATACCTATATGACTGGGTCACTTTGCTATTCAGCAGAAATTGGCATAACATTGTAAATCAACCATACTTCAATTTTTAAAATGCATGAATTTAAAAAAAAAGAAGAAAAGAGTTCCCTGCAGAATCCTAGTCTTGAGCTTGAATCAGTTAGCCAGGTGGAAGCCAGACTGTGGTGGGAACAAGATCTCAGGGAAGGTGGGAAGGAGGGAAATACAGGAGAGAGTCCCAGGCTGAGAAAACAGTATGTACACGGGCTGAGAAACAACCATGAGAAAAGCTAGTTCAAGGATCTGGCATAGTTCGATTCGGCTCTAGCATAGAGTATAAAGTGGGAGGAGCGGGGGAAGGATCTTGGTAAGGAAGGTTAGAAATTTGGACTTTATCCAGAGGGCAGTGGGGTGCCAAAATGAAATACATTAAGTGGGAAAAAGCCCAGTCAGGTGGGGATTTAAAAATTGCTGGAAGTAGTCTACAAAGTAGTTAAACTAATTGTAAACAGATTGGAGCTTACTCCACTAATCCCCAAAGAAGCAGAATTATAACAAGAATATAGATTAAGGCCCACTTAATAGGATCTCTCATTCTTTCACTTTCCTCTCACTGTTAAAAAGACAAAAAGACAAAATCAAACTTGCCCATTTTTTTGTGAAACATAATTAAGTGCATAAAGGGAAGAGTTGTCTGAGATTCTGAAATGTAATATGCTTGTATTGAGGATAAATATGGATAAGACAATGTATATTTCTTCTAAACTGTGGGTATTTTTAGTAAAGGACCCTAAGCATGTGTTAAAAGATAGAATATACAGGAATTACACTTTTATTAAAATATTTAAATTCACTGAAAAAAGTAAGGTGGGAGGTATAAAAAGTTGATTAACAAAAACTTTTTAAAAAAATTTTGGAGAGTTCCCTTCACAGCTCAGCAGTCAACAAGCCCAACTAGGAACCATGAGGATTTGGGTTCAATCCCTGGCCTCACTCAGTGGGTTAAGGCTACGGCGTTGCCGTGAACTGTGGTGTAGGTTGCAGATGCCGCTCAGATCTGGCATTGCTGTGGCTGTGGTGTAGGCCAGTGGCTACACTTCTGATTAGCCCCCTAGCCTGGGAACCTCTGTATGCCGCAGATGCGGCCCTCAAAGCACAAAAAAAAAAAAAAAAAATTTAGAAAAAGTGAGTTAACATGAATGATTTTATTACTTGACTTCTTAGAGGACAAACTGACTGTGCCTAATGATTAAAAAAGAGGAGTTCCCATTGTGGTGCAGTGGAAACAAATCTGTCTAGTATCCATGAGGATCCAGGTTCCATCTCTGGTCTCACTCAGTGGGTCCAGGATCCAGCATTGCCATGAGCTATGGTGTAGGTCACAGATGCGGCTTGGATCTGGCATTGCTATGGCTGTGGTGTAGGCCAGCAGCTGTAGCTTCAATTCAACCCCTAGCCAGGGAACTTCCATATGCCAAAAGTACAGCGCTAAAAAGAAAAAAAAAAGCAGAGAGGCTACAGGGCATGACATGTGCCCTGGGCCCCCAGAAGGATAGCTGGTCCCAGTAAGAGAGAAAAGCATCCTTTACAGCATCCCTCTGAAAATGCTTTAGGTTCTTGGGACATCATTAACCTAAGTATTACCCACTTGCCTACTGGAACAAAAACAAAACAAACAAAAAAAAAAACTGACAAGAAAAACAAGCTGACTCAACCCTTTCTTAACACTTTGTCCTGGGCCAGAACTTTTTATTTTTACCCCTAAACCTCTTCCTCCTCCAGAATTCTCTAGCTCAATACATACTGCCACCACTCACCAGTTGCTCAAGCCAACTCCTGGCAAAGGATCATCTTAACTTATCCACCTCACCTAGTCATTCTACTGCAACTCCTTGCTCTGCCTTATAATGTATCCTCCATCCTTCTGCTCTTGTCTCCATGGCAAACATCATCCCTTCCCCTGAAATAGGACCTCTGCAATGGGCAAGACATATGTTCCGATAAGAAGATAGGACCCAAAGGCTATGGTCCAAGGAATTCCTTCACTATTGTGTCCTTTAAAACTGGGGACCTTTAAAATTGTGTCCTTTAAAATTTTATCAGTTCTCCCCTTCACGATTAAGAAGATAACCTGGGCAAGAGATATCTAGGTATCCACTGCCTTCAGCTGGTGTGGAATGGGGTCACTGTCGAGTCTACCCGACTCCCCTGCTTTGCCTCATACTTCAGCTTTGAACGACGGGACCCTGTAAACCCAACTTAGGATGTTTGGTCAGAGCACAGGTTTCTGTACTTGGTCAGAATGTACTCTCCTGTTTGGGGGAAGAAAGGTAGGGTTGAGCCAGATTGCGAATAGCCTCACAGACCACTCAAAACAACGTAGATTTTTATACTTCAAGCGATGGGAGTCATAGAAACTTTCTAAAAAGGGAAAATTACATAACTAGTTCAATAGTTTCTGGTGCGGAGCTGAGGAAATGATGAGATGGCATTGAGTAAAAGTGAGAGTGATGCAAAAGGACTTAGCGCCTACGTGTTGATAGTGTAAGGCCCAAACCTATGGTTATCAGTCGGAGTTCAGCCCAACAGCATTTCTGCAAGTGTTTGTGGGTGACATAAGAACTCCAAGAGAGAGGAGTTCTTCTGTGGGCTCTGAACTCCACGTAAAAATGTCAAAAATCCCCTTACTAAACATAGACTGTCAGTGATGAATGGACTTAGAAGTTATATGATGAGAAGGCAAATTAAAACCCTATACTTCAGCTTTTGGGGCACTGATATTTGAGCAAAAAGCTGTTTATACAATGAGACAGAGTTTACATAGAGTATAGGCTAAGGTAGTATTTTGAAACTCTGAGATATATATAGTTATGAAATTGGATCACGAGGCATTTTTTGGACAATAATACTGGTTCTGAAATGATCATACAAAAAAATTGTAATATGGAAAACAATTTCTAAACACAACAGAGGACTGGTCTGTAAATGACATCAGGGTAACTGATTAGAAATATACAGGGAAATATTTAGATGCCTTGCCCACACTAGAATGAATTTCACATACATGAAAGAATTAAATATTTTAAAAATCAAATAATCTAAAATAAGACTATTTATCTACTCACATTAGAAGGTAAAAGCTTAGGACTCAAGAAGAAACTGCAGAGGAAAAAAGATCAACAGGTTTGACTCTATAAAAACTTAATCACGATGTAAATGTAAGCATCAAACCAGAGAAAATATTTTCAAGAAATATGATAATAACAAGAAGTTACTATGTTTTATGTAGAATTATATATAAATCCATAAGAAATCACAACTATCACAATAAAGTAAAGGATGTAGACAACAATTTGCAAAAGAGGAAATTCAGCTTTTGAACACATGTGGTAAAAATCCTCAGTAGTCAAAGAAATGGAAGTTGAAGCAACTGACTTCCTCTGTCTTTAATACCATTACTTAGAAAACATAGAAGGGTTAGATGTGTAATATTATAACTCATCTATTGAACTGACATTAAAAAAAGTGATGTTTAGGAAGATTGTGTACATGCATTACATACACAATACATGTATATACACATACTATACATATATACATATATGTAATACATATGTACACATATTTTATATATACACACACATACATAGAGAAGATAATTGGTTATACTGGTTATTAACACCTACTATGTTTCAAACCATATGGCAAGCCTTTCACAATATTTAGTCATACATAAGCATTTTCAGATGGTGACAGTGAGACTCAGAGATGTTCAAATGTGTCCTAAATTGAACAGTTAATGCAACTGGGACTGAAATACAGGTACGAGTATCCCCAAAGCACATAAACCTTAACCATTATATTATCACCTTCTGTACCAAATTCTATGGTTTTTTACGGTATTATTAAAAATTTTACATGTATTTTAAACACTATTGCCCAAGAACAAAAATTTTTTTTTTTTTTTTTTTTTTAGTGTTTCTTTTTTTTTTTTCTTTTTTTTTTTTGTGTGTGTGTGTGTGTGTGTTTTTGTCTTTTTGTCTTTTTGTTGTTGTTGCTATTTCTTGGGCCGCTCCCGCGGCATATGGAGGTTCCCAGGCTAGGGGTTGAATCAGAGCTGTAGCCACCGGCCTACGCCAGAGCCACAGCAACGCAGGATCCGAGCCGCGTCTGCAACCTACACCACAGCTCACGGCAATGCCGGATCGTTAACCCACTGAGCAAGGGCAGGGACGGAACCCGCAACCTCATGGTTCCTAGTCGGATTCGTTAACCACTGCCCCACGACGGGAACTCCCCAAGAACAAAAATTTAAAACATTTAGAAAGATGACTGGAAGAGTTTGCATCACAATGACAGTGCTGGAATTGACAGGTTACAGGTGATATGTATACTACATACTGTTTCATCATTTACTGTTTTATGACTTCAAAAAGAGTTTATAGGAGTTCCCGTCGTGGCGCAGTGGTTAACGAATCCGACTAGGAACCATGAGGTTGCGGGTTCGATCCCTGCCCTTGCTCAGTGGGTTAAGGATCCAGCGTTGCTGTGAGCTGTGGTGAAGGTTGCAGACGCGGCTCGGATCCCACGTTGCTGTGGCTCTGGCGTAGGCCGGTGACTCCAGCTCCGATTCAAACCCTAGCCTGGGAACTTCCATATGCCGCGGGAGCGGCCCAAGAAATGGCAAAAAGACACACACACAAAAAAAATAAATAAAATAAAAATAAAATTATAAAAAAAAAAAGAGTTTATAAAGACCAATGCCTTAGTTTTAGAAAAACATAATACATTACCTAGTTTATATCAGGTCCTATGGGAAAACATGATAAAAACACTAAAAAAAAAAAAAAAAAAACTATGTATGTGCCTAATCCATTTGTGAACTTGTGATTTTAGATATAATTGTAAAAATAAAATTGTGCATTTCATTTGAAGAGTAATTCATCTTGACCCAGGTATGGAAACAGTTGTTCCCTAAGGGCAGTGAGTTATAGGACATATTTTTTACACATTTATTTTAGTGTTGTTTATAAAATTATTTTAGGAATAAATAGAAAGAATTTAAACTAATGTACAAAATTTTTTAATATGTAGCCAAGAACAAAGGCTCATATCATTCATTTTACATTGTTTAAAATTTCAACCACAGTGTACTATACCAGATGCTATGAGTCCCAGTTGTAAGTGAGAAGATTACCAAGCAGTTCTCTTCCCTTTAAAATATGAAACCTAGAGTTCCTGTCATGGCTCAGGGGAAATGAATCTGATCAGCATCCATGAGGATACAGGTTTGATCCCTGGCCTTGCTCAGTGGGTTAAGGATCCCGAGTTGCCATAAGCTGTGGCATAGGCCAATAGCTGTAGCTCTGATTGTACCCTAGCCTAGGAACCTCCATATGCCTCAGGTGTGGCCCTAAAAAGCAATAAAATAAAATAAAATAAAATAAAATAAAATAAAAGCAAGCTGGCGTTACTTGGCCAAACTTGTCATTGTTTCCTCTTTCCTTTATGTTGAATTCTCCCATCCTTATCATAAACTTCTCTTTTATTTTTACAAATAGACTTTTTGGAGGGCCTTCCTTACTAGTTCATCAGATATATCCAAGCAGGTATGAATCCCGATGGTTGATGGACATGGTTGATGCACAGACTGGAACCCCTGCTGCCCAGTAATCTAGCAAAGAGACGATGAGGGTAAATGGTAGTGAGCATAAGGAGAGGGCCAAATTCAAGACACCTTTAGAAAGTGCAATGGACAGGATATATCCAGAAGTCAAGGGGGGAAAAGGGAGCCAGGAAGAACCCCTAGAATTCCAACTCTTTCACTGGCTGGATGGTGATGCCATCGTCTATAGGATGTTCAGAGGGAATAAAATGAGCTCAGTTTGTGTTATTTAGAACTGGAAGTATTTGCTGGAAAATGAGATGGAATTACATATTAAGTACCTGAATATACAGTTCTGAAGCTCAGGAGAGGTAGATGAGCTTAACTGACAGATGTGAGAATCTCCAAGAATCAGTATAGTCTAAATTGCAGGATAAACATAGAGATGGTAGAGTGCGACCTCTGCAGACAGAGCCTCTGAGTCCATGTCCCAGTCCTCCACTTACCAGAGGTGGGAACTCAGGTAAATTATTAACCTCTCTGTGCCTCATTTTCTTAGCTCATAAAATGGGAAAGATTCGAGCACCTACTGGAGTTCCCTGGTGGCTCAGTGGGTTAAAGACCCACCAGTGTCACTGTAATGGCTTCGGTCACTGCTGTGCTGTAGGTTCGATCCCTGGCCCGGGAACTTCCCTGTGTCACAGGCATAGCCCCCCCGCCCCCCGCCCCCAAAAAAGGTACCTACTTCATAGCACCATTAAGATGAAGCCATTTTTTTGGTAAAGAGCTTAGAATAGTGCACAGCACATAGTAAACATTTATACACATATTTTTCAAATAAAAATTGTCTCCAAGGAGGAACGTAAGAAACAAAAGTTGAAGAAAACCAGAACTGGCCATGGAGAATATCAGCATGTTAAGGTGTGAGTAGAGAAAGCGGCACTATTGAAAGAGAATGAAAAGAAACTTCAGGTAGGTTTTCCTCTCTTGGAAGACACCAGAACTGAGACATTGAGACATCGAAGTAAGAGAATTGGGTATTAACTTCTGGTGCCAGATTGTCTACAAATTTAAAGGGTAGGCTCTCAAATGGTTTTAGAAGTATAAGGTTTTCAGCTTCCATAGGAAAGAAGGAATGTCTTTAGCTATATTAAAGGGGGAGTGTCCAGTATCCTTTTTCTAGTTATAAAGAAACCTCACATTTTGAAAATTACTGAGTTCGCTGCATTAGGAAAAATCACTGGCTCTCAAGAGGAGTAAAGCTACTCTAGCCATAAAACAGTCTGTCTACTTTACAGATTCTAGATTGAATAATTAACGTTCATAGAGTGTTCCAAAAGGAAAATCACTTAGGAGCGCTGAGTGTTATTGTCTAATTAATAATTTCCTGAACTTTATATGATTAGATACCACGGATACAAAATCAATTTACCTGGCATGAAATCAGACTTTTACTCTCATCCCCATACCCGGCATTGCTCATAGTGTGCTAATGCCTTTAAAATGCAGGAAACATACCTTTTAAAATAATTTGGGATAGTTCTCTACTATTTCTACTCACAAGAACTCTGGCACCAAATGTATAGGGGGCGTTTCACACCAAGTAATTCTCCAATTCTCCGTGGACACCAATTAGGTGTTCTGCAATTCAGTTCAGTCCTGACAATAGCAACCTGGAGTTAACACAGGCCACCAGGTCTGTCGCACAAGACTGCCCCGACATCAGATGCCAGTCACAAGTTCCAAGCTGCCACCCGTACTTCTGACCAACAGCTATATGACTCCTTCTTCAGGTGCAATAATTTGCTAGAATTCCTCACAGGGCTAAGGAAAACATTGTATTTACTACAGTTAGTTTATTACAAAGGACACAAGTCAGGAAGAGCCAGATGGAAGAGATGCATAAGGCAAGGTCTGGGGAAGGGACTTGAAGCTTCAGTGTCCCCTGTGGGCATGTCCTCTTCCCAGCAATTTGACCTGTTCAAGTCAGAAGCTCTCCAAATTCTTTCTTTTAATCATTGGCCATTAGTGACCTCAACCTCTATCCTCTCTCCCCTCCTGGGGTGAGCTACAAGTTCCAACCCTCTAATCACAAGGTTTGTTGCTCTGGTAACCAATACCCCAATACCCACCCCCTCTAGAAGGTATCTTTGGGCTCAACCGGAATCATCTCATTAGCATATACTCGGGTTCTACTTGTGAATAACAAAAGATGATCCTCTCACCCCCACCACTCAGGAAATTCCAAGGGTTGTTTTTGTATTTTACTGCCTTTTTTTTTTTTTTTTTGGCTGTGCCAGAGCCTGTAGAAGTTCCTGGGCCAAGAAACAAACCCACCCCACAGCAGCGACAATGCCAGATCCTTAACCTGCTGCACCACTAAAGAACTCCTCCAAGAGTTTTAGATGTTCTGTGTCAGGAGTAGAGCAAAAAACAAATATATATTTCTTATTATCACAGGTAGGAAAAGAAAAGCCTAGGAATTATTTGGAAAAGGAGGCTTTCTCAGTCTTTCCATTTCCTAATGGCTGGGTACATTGGTCCAAACTATTTGTTGAGTAGGAGCTTAATTGCTGAGTTCCCTGGTAGACTAGCAATTGAGGATTCAACGCTGTCAGTGCTGTGGCTCGGGTTTGATCCCTGGTCTGGGAACTTCTGCATGCCATGGACGAAGCCAAAAAAAAAGAAAAAGAAAAAAGAAGGAGCTTAACTGCATATACATGAACTGCAAGCCAAAACTCAGTATTTATTAACATGAGCCATTTGAGTTTAAGTAAGTTTTAAATTATATCTATATGTGTCTTAGTTTAGGTTCTCCAAGACGTAAATTCTGAAACAAGGATTCAAGTGCAAGTAATTTATTTGGGAGGTTCAGGCTACGTCATCTGGGGACTGGTGAGGTGGACAGGAAAGGGAAGGGTGTGTCTTCAAGCCCACCTACCATTGGGTGCACTGGGTAATGGTGTAAAACCACTTGCCCCAGGAATACCCCACCTCACCCAAAGGGCAAAGAAACTCTGATATTTGTTTACCACCTCCCACCAGCCACTGGGTGAGGGCTGCTCCTGAGGGTATTAATTCTCTGACTCTTCCCTTTGATGGATGCATGTTTCAGAGAGACTCCTTGGCACAGAGATGCAGATGTTGGCAGATGGAAGTCCTGGAAGCCCCGGGGAGGTGTGCATACATAGTGTCAAAGATAACAGATAAACTCAGAAATGACAGATGTCTCTGGATTTGCCCATTAGAGGCTGTTTCACTGCCACCTTTCATGGCAAAATGCCTCAAAATGTTTCTGCCCCCCCTTTGCGAATTCTTCCTCTTATTCTCTCTCGAACACACCCAATCAGACTTCTGTAGCCACATTCCATCAAAACTGCTCTTGTCAAGGTCACCAATGACCACGTAATGCTGAATTGGACAGTCAATTCTCAGTCCTCATCTTCCTCGACCCACTGGCATCACTGAAACCCGTCGTTTACTTCCTCCTTCTTCAATCACTTTCCCCACTTGGCTTCCATGACACCATATTCGTGATTCCCCTTCTGTCTCACTGGCTGCTGCTTTTTTGGACATTTTCCCTCTATTTTCTCAGTCTCTTGAAGCTGAAGTACCCCAGGTATTAGAGCCTATACACTTCTCTTCTCCATCTCAGCTAATCCTGTAATGATCTCATTTTATTTGGGGCTTTTACACTGAGCGATATGCTGACCTGCACATGGTTCTCTCCAACACTGACCTCTGCCCTGATCACCTGGCTTACATATCCGACTGCACACTAGACATTTGCACTTGAGTATTTAAAAGGCACCTCAAACTTAGTGTATTCAAAACAAACTCCTGATCTTTCCCGCAAAACTTGCTTCTCATGCAAGTTTTCTTCTCTTCTCAATGCAATTCTACCTTTCCAGTGCCTGAGTCCAAAAACCTCAGATTTATCCTTGACTGCTCTCTTTATGTCATATACCATGTCTAATTTATAGCAAGTCTTGTCACCTCCACCCACAAAATTTACCGAGAACTGGAACCGTTCTTCACTACCATACCAAGGCACCATCATCTCAGAATAATTATAACAATCTCCTAACTGGCTTCCCTCACCCTGCCCGTGTCAACTATGGTCTAGTCTTACCAGCGACCAGAGGGACTGCTTTAAAATGCTAAAAAAGATCATTTCACGTCTTGGCTCAAAACCCTCTAAAACTGTCCCAAATCATTCAGAGTAAAAGCCAGGATCCTTGAAAGGGCACATAAAGTTCCAAGTGACAAAGCCTCTCATTCCGCTCCAGCCCCACTTCCTGTCACTCTGCCCTTGATTCCTATTCACTGCAGCCACACTGGGCCCCACAGTTCTTTGAACATTCCAGACACAAGCCCACTTCAGGGCTCTGGCCCTTGCTATTCACTCTGCCAGGGACTCACTCACTCATCTCCTTTGGGTCTTTGCTCAAACGTCATCTCCTCATTGAATCTTTCCATAACCACTCTTTTTAAAACCTGAACTTCCCACCCCCGACCAGCACTCCCTATCTCCCGCCCCTGACTGATTGTCCTCCACAGTAGTTACCCCTTTCTAATATACGGGATATTTTACTTATTTATTTTGTTCATTATCTAGCTCCCCAACCAAATTATAAATTCTTCATGGCAAGAATTTCTGTCAATTTGCTTTATCCAACAGTGTCCTCAGAGCCTCATACAGAACCTGGCATATATGGTGGTACCCATGACAAATATTTTAATTAACTAAATGGTGTAATTAATTAATTAATTAATTAAATGATTTGTTTAATTAACTAATTAACAGCAAATGGTGAGGACAAAAGCAAGTGGCTTGACCTATAAGGAAAAGAACCTGAAAAAGAGTGGATATGGGCATATATATAACTGAATCACTTTGTTGTACAGCAGAAATTATCACAACACTGGAGTTCCCGTCATGGCTCAGCAGAAATGAATCTGACTAGCATCCATGAGATGCAAGTTCGATCCCTGGCCTTGCTCAGTGGGTTAAGGATCCGGCATTGCCATGAGCTGTGGTGTAGGTCGCAGATGTAGGCCGGCAGCTATAGCTCCAATGAGACCCCTAGGCTGGGAACCTCCATATGCCACAGGTGCAGCCCTTAAAAGACAAAAAAAGAAAAAGAAAAAAAATTATCACAACATTGAAAATCAACTATACCTCAATAAAACTTTTAAAAATGGGGGGAAAAAAAGCAAGTGGTTTGAGAAGTGACTAGAAGTTGAGGAATATGAGATCAATCATGAAAGCAGAACTTTTAAGAAGCTTGGATCAGTAGGGGAGAGGAGAAATAGGTAAGGTCCTAAGAGGGCTGAAAGCCCAAAGAGAAGTTTTGTTTTGCTTTGTTTTGTTTTGTTTTAAGGCTGGTGTCTTTGAGCACACTGATAGACTGAGGGAAAGGGGCCAGTGGAGTTGAAGAGGCAGAAAGAAGAGAGAGAAAGCCTAAATGATCTCAAGAAACGAAAGAAAACAAGATTAAGAACCAGAGAGGAGGGGTGTAGGGGAGGGATGGACTGGGAGCTTGGGGTTAGCAGACATAAACAAGTACGTATAGAATGTAGAGCACAGGGAACTATATTCAGTATCCTGGGATAAAGCATCACAGAAGACTGTTAAAAAGAATGTGTATATGTGTACAACTGAGTCGCCTTGCTGTACAGCAGAAATTAACACAGCACTGTAAATCGGCTGCACTTCAATTAAAAGTAAATTTAAACAAAATTAAGAATGAGAAAAACGAGCCTTGATCATTGTGAGAATCACCCCATCTTCTAAGACAGGGATTGGCACACTTGATCTTAAGCGGCCAAATGGTAAATACTTTAAGCTTTTCAGGTCCCAGGGTCTCCAATGCAACTATTCTACCTTTGGATTGCAAGAGAAGCCACAGACAATACATAAACAAGTGGGCGTAGTTGTCTTCCAATAAACTTTATTTACAAAAGTATATAGCAGACTGAGATCCTAGCTTTCTAATCCCAACTCTAAGATTTGGGAGAGAAGGCAAAAATAAGAGCAAATGTACTTAGTTTTTTAATTAGCTTGGCAAGTGGTAGGAATGGTAAACTTGTCTAATTACTTCTATTTTCTTTATGAATTAGAATAGAAGTTGGGATCACCTAACAGAGGAGTGAGACTGGGTAGAGACTTTTTTTTTTTTTTTTTTTGGTCTTTTTGTCTTTTTGCCTTTTCTAGGGCCGCTCCCCGCAGCCTATAGAGGTTCCCAGGCTAGGGGTCGAATCGGAGCTGTAGCTGCCGGCCTACACCACAGCCACAGCAACGTGGGATCCGAGCCGGGTCTGCGACCTACACCACAGCTTGCGGCAACGCTGGATCTTTAACCCACTGAGCGAGGCCAGGGATTGAACCCGCAACCTCATGGTTCCTAGTCAGATTTGTTAACCACTGAGCCACGACGGGAGTTCCAAGAAAGAGCACATTTAAGACAGTCAGTGAATGACAGCTGCTATCATCACTGCCAGATTAGTGTTCAGTTCAAGATATTTAACCTCTCTATAACTTTTAAAGGACAAGAGAAAAAACACCAGCTAGTGACCCCAGGACTTCAGAGAAGTTAATGAAATGTGTCTATGAGACCAATTGAATGATATGAAGGAAAGGTAATACACCAGTCTTGATGACAAGCAAGAAAAGTAGCGCTTACTGCCCCCCCCCATTAATCTGCTAACCTCCCATTTACATGATAACAGTTCATACTACAGAAATAATAAAAAAAGAAAATCAGTATCCTTGACACTTAGCCCACTAGAAGCTGTTACCAGCCCTGAGTACAAGGGTGTTTTCACTGTCAGCCAAACAAGAATGCTAGGGAAGTTACTCTTTCTAAAAATTCCTAGGACCTCAAAATGAAACTCACATATTATATTCTCAGAGCACGTCATTTCAGAAACTTAGTGGGACCAACAGCAGACTCGCTCCGCACTAACCTGCAATCTGTGGGGCCCATACTTCTTCTTCTTCATAAGGATATCCGCTTGGGCTATAAGGACCCCACATATTCTGAGTTCCTTTTCATTCTTCTGGGTGGCACCAGCCTGTTGTACACAGGTGAGAAGACAGAAGAGTTCTGTCCTATCACATGGGCAGACGTGGTGTCCCATTACCTTCTATCAGTTAGATTATAGGGTGCAGGATCTAGATCAAATTACAGTCTCGGAGGGTTCGGGCACTGTGATGGGAGAAAGGCATGGATGACAGGGGACTGCTGCTTTGCCTTCAGAACACCAAACCGTCAAAGAGTGCAGTTTGATCCTAAACTTTTACCACAAACTGCCCAGAAGCTCCTCGTAAAGCAGAAGTATAAAACCGTGAAAAGCAAAGCCAAGGTGTAAGATGATGAAAGCTGAGCCTTCCACTCCATTCTGCTATTTATGGTGCTGTGGCTCACTCTGTGGCAGCACAGTCATTGATGAATTAGATATAACTAACAGTTTTGGTTGATTCTGTTTAGTTGGGTCAAGTTAACGAGCGAGCTGCACACCCATGTGAGAGAACCATTTATTGTACACTGGATTTGATGTTTAATGAGGTATTAAATTCTCTCTTCCCAAATTTGGTTTGAGTTATACACAGTTATATTAACCTCTCTTTCCCCTCAGGCCTCCAAAAGAAGCCTATAGCCAATAAAGGACTGAGCCAGCTCAGCCTGTCATTAAAGCAACATTTAAGGAGCTAAAAGCCCAGCTGAAGGGGAGTTCCCATACTGGCTCAGCAGTAACAAACCCGACTAGGATACAGGAGGACGAGGGTTCAATCCCTGGCCTCACTTAGTGGATTAAGGGTCTGGCATTACTATGACCTATGGTGTGGGTCTCGGATCCCACTCAGATCTGGAGTTGCTGTGGCTGTGGTGTAGGCTGGCAGCTGCAGCTCCGACTAGACCCCTAGCCTGGGAACCTCCATATGCCAAGGGTGCAGCCCTAAACAGACAAAAAAAAAAAGCCCAGCTGAAGGGAGGGCCTGAGCTCTGAGTTAGGGATGCCGTTTGTGGTGGTGAAGAGTAAAGATCCTAGATTCAACTCCTCGTTCTGCCTCTTGTCAGCAATGAGATCTTGGCCAAGCTTCTTAACCATTTGTAAAATTGAGCTAATAATAATGGTACCCTACAGAGTTTTGATGATTAAATGGGGTAGTCCATTTAAAGTGTTAACCATAAATGCCTGGCATACACTAGGCACTCAATAAAGTATTAGCTACTAGTTCTCTTGTGCCACAGTGGGTTAAGGATCCGGAGTTGTCACTGTAGTGGCTTGGGTTACTGCTGTGGCACAGATTCAATCCTGGCCTGGGAACTTTCATGTGCTGTGGACGTGGCCAAAAGAAAAAAAATGTTAACTACTACCGCTACTACTACTAAATATCAGGCTAAGGGAAGCTTTCCTCTAACACCATATGCAAAAATAAACTCAAAGTGGATTAAAGACCTAACTTAAGATAGGATACTATAAAACTCTTATAGGAAAACCAGGCAGAAAACTCCCTGACATAAATCATAGCAATATATTTTCAGATCCACCTCCTAGAGTAATGAAAATCTAAACAAATGGAACCTAGTTAAACTTAAAAGTTTTTGCACAGCAAAAGAAACCATTAAAAAAAAAAAAAAAAGAAAAGACAACCCACAGACTAGGAGAAAATCTTTGCAAATGAAGCAACTGACAAAGGATTAATCTCTAAAATATATAAACAACTCGTGCAGGTCAATATCAAAAAACAACAAAAAACAAAAAACAAAAAACCCCAACCAAAAAATGGGCAGAAGATTTAAATAGACATTTCTCTAAAGAAGATGTATAGACGGCAAAAATATATATATGAAAAGTTGCTCACCATTGCTTATTATTAGAGAAATGCATATCAAAACTACTCTGAGGTACCACCTTACACCAGTCAGAATGGCCGTCATCAAAAAGTCTACAAACAAGAAATGCTGGGGAGGGCGTGCAGAAAAGGGAACACCCATACTATCGGTGGGAATGTAAATTGGTAAAACCACCATGAAAACAGTATGGAGATTCCCCAAGAAACTAAAACTGGAACTACCATATAATCAGCAATCTCACTCCTGCTGATACATATATACAGTGGGATATTTTTCAGCCATTAAAAAGAATGAAATAATGCCATTTGTAGCAACACGGATGGACCTAGAGATTATCATACCAAGTGAAGTTGGACAGCGAAAGACAAGCATTACATGGTATCATTTACCTATGGAATATAAAAATAAAGGTATATGGGAGTTCCTGTTGTGGCGCAGTGGTTAACGAATCCGACTAGGAACCATGAGGTTGCGGGTTTGGTCCCTGCCCTTGCTCAGTGGGTTAACGATCCGGCGTTGCCATGAGCTGTGGTGTAGGTTGCAGACGCGGCTCGGATCCTGTGTTGCTGTGGCTCTGGCGTAGGCCAGTGGCTACAGCTCCGATTGGACCCCTAGCCTGGGAACCTCCATATGGAGCAGGAGCAGCCCAAGAAATAGCAACAACAACAACAACAACAACAACAAAAAGATAAAAATAAAGGTATATGAACCTTTCATTTGTTCATGAACAAATTTGCATATGAACTTATTTGCAGAACTTATTTGAAAACAAACTTAATGGTTACCAAAAGGTAGAGTGGAGGGACGGACTGGGGGCTTGGAATTGGCATATGTACAGTGAGTTATATGGAATGACTGGCCAACGGGGACCTGCTGTATAGCACAGAGAACTCGGCCCAATACTCTGTGATAATCTATATGGGAAAAGAATCTGAAAAAGAATGGATGTGTGTATATGTATAACTGAATCACTTTGTTGTACAGCAGAAATTATCACAACATGGTAAATCAACTATACTGCAACAAAACTATAAAACATGGAGAAAAAACAAGGAAGCTTTCCTGAGAGTTGCTCTCTCAGAAACATGCAGTTGACATATAACACTAGCCAAGGATTCTCAAACTCGGTACTGCTGACATTTTAGACTCAACAATTCTTTATTACAGAGGACTGTCCCATGCATTGCAGGATGTTTAGCAGCATCCTTGACACTCGAGCACCATCTTAGTTGTGACATCCAAAAATATCTCTAGACAGTGCCAAATGTCTCTGGGGGAGGGGAGGGAAGCAGAATCACCCCAGTTTGAGAACCACTGTGCTCAATCAATTCATAGATGCTGTTAAGGACATACCATCTTTGTCTTACCACTCTTGCCTAAATGTCCCTTCACCTACGTCTACTAGGTGGCTAAACAATAAATATATCACATATATAAAAGGCTGCCTTAAAATTACTCCCTCCTAGAGTTCCCACTGTAGTGCAGTGGGTTGTGGGATTCAGTGTTGTCTCTGCAGTGGTGTGGCTTTGATCCCTGGCCTGGGAACTTCTAGAGGTGCAGCCAAAAAAAAAAATTACTTCCTTCCTCCTTTGCTATGAATTCAACTCTGGGAAGAGAGACAGTGTTTGTCATTTTTACCTCAGTGTTCTCAGTACCCAGCACACAGAGGACAATGAATGGACTGAATATAAGCATGAGCTTTCTGTTGCTGTTGTTGTTAAACAACTCAGAGGGGCGCTTCGGTTTCCTCACTCTGACTCCAGTGCAGGTGGAAAGGACTAACACTGCCCACTCCGCACCGCACTCACACGCCACGAGGAAACACGGCACGCTGGGCCAGGCCGGGGCTGGCACACAGGAGCAGGGGAAGGCAGGAGCACCCTTGCCACAGAGCTTCAGGGCACACGGGGCCAAAGGCTGAACACCAGCTCATCTCCAGGAAACAGTGCCAAAGGCCCTGCTGGAGAAGTGGGTCCAAAAAGGTCCGTGAGCAAGAAGACCTGCAGCAAATCCTGGGATGAGAGAGGCTGAACCTGCAGAGGGACAGAGCGGGGCAAGGGACAGAAGCTCAAAACAAAGTGGTCCAAAAAATCCACAGACAGTCAGACGTGTTTTTGGCTGGATTTGAACATGTTTCAGACAACTTGTGATACGATCATTTAGGGCCCCACGATGAAATCAGACCCGGACTCTGTCATCTATGGTTCCAATTCACCCTGCCGGCTTCATGTCCAGTATAGTTTTAATCAACACAGTTTCTCTTCATCTAGGTCAATGAGAAACATGCTGAGCAAAACTTTTCCTTAGAAACGGCAATTATTTCCCCAGGGGCCCATTAAATAAAGGGATTTAATTCTGTAAAGAACAACTGAAGTATTCCATAAAATAATGGAGCGTATCACCAAGTTCAGCAAACAGAATTTTCAAGTGAACATCACTTCAGCTATCTTCATCCAAACCCCTCAAAATGATGCAATTGTATCAGTTGATTGCATGAGATTTCTGAGGCAGACAAGTGAGGATTCTTAAATCCCTGGTTATTTGCGACTGAGATAAACTGGTAAACAAATACATGGTTCTCTCAAATCATTGTCAGCTACATCTATGGTTCCCTTCATTGCCCAGTGCTCAATTTTAATTCAGCTCAATTTTTCTCTTTGGTTTTGTGTCCTTTATGACACAAAGGTATGTGGATTAGGTGGTGATAATAAAAGTTTAGAGTCCATGGGAGAAATTTTTCCTAGGCTCATGTATAGGAACAACTTAAGGGAATAGTGGGTTTTTAGGGGAAAGGGAGGGGGAGGGAATAACTAGTAACGTATCATGTCTCCTCTTTCACTTTCACCAGGAATCCTAGACCAAACATGAAACTCAATTCTAGCGGTTCATTTGTGTTCTAGTTTTATACCCGGCCATGACTTTCTACTCTAGTTTTTATTCCTCTGGGCCTAATGTTTAATGTATTTGTAACTCACCACTTTATGGTATGCGCTTATCGGAAGTCTCTGCAAACATTCTGTGAAACGAAGCAAGTTATGAATAACAATTAAGTGATCAAAATTTTACATTATGTAAACAACACGGTAAAATGAGAAGCAAGTTTAGCCTTAGTAATTAGTCAAATAGTATAAAGGAAAAGGCGTAAACATTAGAAAGCTTATGATAACATTCTTTTTTTAGGTTTTTTTGATTTTTTAGGATTTCTGATAAAAATGCAGAACTTCCTTGGAAGGTTAAAACCTTAAGGCTTTTCAGCAGCTTACTGAGGACTAGCTAACATGTATGCAGTATTATATACAAGAAAGGATCCTAACCAGGAAAAAAATACAGAAAAGGTAGGTAAGATAGTATCAAGGTTCAGTCTCATTTCATTGGGTTTTAGCATTTGGTTGGTTTTGGGTTTTTTGGCCTTGCCGGAGGCATACGGAAGTTCCTGGGCCAGGGATGGAATCCACACCACAGTGTTGACAATGTCAGATCCTTAACCCACTGACCCACCAGGGAACTCCCTCATCATTTTTTTGTTGTTGTTAATTTACTTTATTTTTTATAATGATTTTTGTTTTTTCTATTATATCTGGCTTATAGTGTCCTGTCAATTTTCTACTGTACAGCAAAGTAACCAAGCCACACATACAAATATACATTCTTATTTCTCACATTATCATGCTCCATCATAAGCGACTAGATACAGGTTCCAGTGCTATACAGCAGGATCTCATTGCTCCTCATCATTTTTAAATGGTGCTGCTGCAGCCACAAGGATCCACTGGGAATATTTTATAGTTTCTTTGTGTTGTTACACTAAGCATATCAATCATGGTAAGTGCCCCACCCATTGCCTTACTGAAGGGGCAACCGTGAAACATCCATTTTACCTCAGCAAGAGCCAGCCCTTGACCAGAAGGCAGTCAAGCTCACTCTCATCCTAGCCTACGATAAACAGAAAAGATTTGCTATTTAGCCTAATTCAGCAGCAGACCACAAAACACAGGTCAAGTCATTTCCATAATCATATTGCTACTACAAAAGTTTTCCCTCATTAAATTGGAAGAACCATATCTGAGCTAAACATAAACCTCTACTCTTTAATTTTGCTTTCCATTTTTTGTGTAGCTAATACACAAACATGGTTCAGAATTCAAGAAAGGGAGTCCCCATTGTGGCGCAGTGAAAACAAATCTGACTAGTACCCATGAGGATGGGGTTTGATCCCTGGCCTCACTCAGCGAGTTAAGGATCCAGCATTGCCCGTGAGCTATGGGGTAGATCGCAGACACGGCTTGGATCTGGCATGGCTGTGGCTGGGGTGTAGGCCGGCAGCTGTAGCTCCAATTCAACCCCTACCCTAGGAACCTCCATATGCCACGGGTGCAGCCCTAAAAAAGCAAAAAAAGAAAAAAAAAGTGTTATACTTAAGGAGTTAAGTCTATGGTGGGTTGGAAGTTCAGAGAAGATGAAAGTAGGACTAGAGAAACTGGAAAGGTTTCATCAAGGAAGGCTCACTTGGAGTTCCCATCGTGGCTCAGTGGTTAACGAATCCGACTAGGAACCATGAGGTTGTGGGTTCAATCCCTGGCCCCCCTCAGTGGGTTAAGGATCCGGCGTTGCCGTGAGCTGTGGTGTAGGTCAAAGCTGCAGCTCAGATCCTGTGTTGCTGTGGCTCTGGCACAGGCCAGCGGCTACAGCTCCCATTCAACCCCTAGCCTGGGAACCTCCATATGCCATGAGAGTGGCCCAAAAAATGGAAAAGGAAAAAAAAAAAAAAGGAAGGCTGACTTGAGCTGTACTCTGAAGAATGGGAAGGACCTAAAAAAAAGCAGATGGAAAGAAGAGTCCAAGTCAGAGGTGTTAACAGGTAGTGGAGGCAGGAAGGAGAATGGCATTTTCTAAGGGCATAGAAGATACCACAACAACAAAACAGGAAGTTCCGTGCTGGCCTTGATGACCCTAAATTAGGAGACTCTCAAAAACTGCTGGAGAAGTATAAATTGGATTTGGTAGTCACTGAGTTTGTTCAAAGCTGTGTACAAGGTTAGTTTCCCAGTGGTGCTAGCCTAGACTGAAGACAACAAAACAGACACAGAAGCACCATCAGAGAAGCCATGTTATTATCCAGGTAAGAAATGACCAGGGGTCAGTCTAGTGTAAAGACTCAGAAATGGAAATGAAGAAGGTAATTTGGAATTTAAGGATATTTTCTGGTCCCATAATTATTCTTCAGTGATCTGACTTATAAAGTCTTCCCAGTCACCCTCCAGGGCACCATCAAATTCCCTCAGCCCAGATAGGTTTAAGTTTTAGCCTATATCTAGCACAGTATCTAGCCACATAGTAAATACATTAAATATATATCTATATTTATAGAAAAAAAAATTAAAAGAAAAAAAAAGAGAAGATAAACCTGGGTGAGTGGTGGAGGCAGGGCAATGAGCTTAATTTTGTTCAAGTTTAATTTAAAGTGAAATAATAAGATGAAAAGAAAGAGGTGATGACTAAAAAGATAGGGTTGTTATGAGTTTAATTTTTTAAAAAGAAGACCGAGTTGGACACGGGACATGAGAATCCTGAATTGACATTACCACTCAGTGGCCTTATGCTGCCTTCCACTGACATGCTTTTATGTGAGACTGTAACAGGGTCAGAACTAGCAAAACCCCTGTCCCCTGACTCCCAGTCGGGTGTTAGCAAGATTCTCATGCCACTTGCTTCTCTTACAATGACTACACAAGAGAACAAAAGCAATTTATGCAGGGCAGACTTCACTGTCTTTTCTGGGTGTGTCCTTTCTTTACTCTTCTTTCCCTCAATATCCCCTCATTCTTTTCCTCCTTTCTCATATTCTGTGCTCCCTCTCTCCTTTTGAGGAGCTGTGTCTTCACCTCAGACCCTCGGGGATGAGTAAACCCAGAGCACAGACAAGGGCACACAAAGTCTCCTTTCAAGGAGCAGCTCCAGTTTCTCAGAGTCCCTCAGATGGGGCCTGGGGAGACGTGGCATCCACTAAAGAACAATGCAGCCTTCATCTCTGCTGCTCTGCTATCTTTTCTAGTCCTGTCGCTCTGAGAGAATTAGACTTTTCTGTCACATGGGTCTTGCCTAGTGAATTCTGCTTCTGTTTTGCATTGTTAGATTTGAATACAACATTTTTCAAGAATTTATAAGGAAATGTTCATGAACTATAAAGGGCAGAAAAACTAACAACGATACTATGAGCCTTATTTTTTTAAATATTTACTTATCCAAGAGTTTCCATTACAGCTCAGTGGGTTAAGGATCCAACATTTTCTCTGGGAGGATATGGGTTTGATTCCTGACCCCACTCAGTTGGCTAAGGATCTGGTGTGTCGCAGATGCGGATTGGGTCTGGTGTTGCTGTGGCTGTGGTGTAGTCTGGAAGCTGTAGCTTGGATTCGCTGTGCCCATAGTGCATGGAAGTTCCTGAGCCAGGGATTGAACCCATGCCACAGGAGTGACAATGCTGATCCTTAACTGCTAGACCACCAGAGAACTCTTACGTAATTGCTAAAGGAGCCTGTTTGGTTATGTTTTCACCAAACATATGATCTCCATTCTGGTAAATGTGAGCAAAAGAAACAGTTGTCTATGGAGACTTAGAGCAGAAGAATCGTTTTTTTGTTGTTTTTGTTTTTGTCTTTTTAGGGCCGCACCCACGGTACATGGAGGTTCCCAGGCTGGGGGTCGAATTGGGAATTGGAGCTGTAGCGGCCGGCCGCAGCCACAGCCACAGCAATGCCAGATCCAAGCCACGTCTGCGACCTATACCACAGCTCACGGCAACGCCGGATCCTTAACCCCCTGAGCAAGGCCAGGGATCACACCTTCATCCTCATGAATACTAGTCAGATTTATTTCTGCCGAGCCACAATGGGAACTCCCTCAAATTTTATATTATTTATAGCCAGGTTTCTCCAGGTTATGTCTGAAAATCCTCTTTTTCAACAGATATGTGTTTAAAACAAAATGGTAATAAAGATTATTAAAAGAAAAACTGCCACTATTCACAGATGATATAATTGCCTAAATAGAAGACACAGAAGAATCTACAGACATGTCGTCAGAATTCATAGAAGAATGAAAATGGAGATTTTAAAAAGACATATCTAGGAGTTCCCGTCATAGTGCGGTAGAAACGAATCCAACTAGGAACCATGAGGTTGCGGGTATGATCCCTAGCCTTGCTCAGTGGGTTAAGGATCCGGCATTGCCATGAGATGTGGTGTAGGCTGCAGATGTGGCTCGGCTCTGGCCTTGCTGTGGCTGTGCCGTAGGCTGGCAGCTATAGCTTGGGTTAGACCCCTAGCCTGGGAACCTCCATAAACCTCCTTTTTAGGTATAGTCCTAAAAAGAAAAAAAAAAGAAAAAGACATATTCAGCCAGCCACTACACAGCTATTAGGCGAACCAAAATCCAAAACTCTGATAATACCAAAGAGCAGATGTGAAGCAATAAGAACTCTCATTCATTGCTGGTAAGAATATAAAATGGTATAGCCACAGCGGAAGACAGTTGGCAGGTGCTTACAAAACTAAAAACACTCCTACTGTATGATCTGGAAATTGCATCTTGGTAATTTTCCAAAGGAGTTGAAATTTTATGGTCACACAAAAATCTGCACACAGATGTTTATAGCAGCTTTATTCAATAATAACCAGAACTTGGAATTAATCCCCAAGATGTCCTTCAGTAAGATGAGTGGATAGATAAACTGTGGTACATCCAGACAATGGAATATTATTCGGTGCTATAAAGAAATGTGCTATCATGCCATGAAAAGACATGGAGAAAACTTAAAAACATATTTCTGGGAATTCCTGTACAAAAGGGAAATATTGTGAGACTGTAACTCTACGACATTCTGGAAAAGGCAAAATTACGGAAAAAGCAAGATGATCACTAGTTGCCAGGGGCTGGGGGGAGGGAGAATACAAAGGAATTTGAGGGCAGTGCAACTACTCTATCATACTATAATGGTGGAAACAGGTTATAATATATTTTTTCAAACTCAAGAGAATGTACCAAGAGTGAACCCTAATATAAATAATGGACTTGGGGTGATAATAATGTGTGATTTAGGTTCATCCATTGTAACAAATGTATCACTCTGGTGTGGGCTGGTGATAGCAGGGGAGGTTGTGTGTACTGGGGCAGGGGGTATATTGGAAATCTCTGTATGTTCTGCTCAATTTTGCTGTGAACCTAAAACCGCTTTAAAAAATCTATTTCTTAAAACTCGTATTTGAGTTTTAAATAAAGTAACTAGGAATAGCAAAAAAAAAAAAAAAAAGTATGTCCTCTGAAGAAAAAACCATAACATTTTACTAGAAGATTTTAAGGAGAATGTAAGTAAATGGAGAGACATACCCTGCCTACGAATAGAAAGACTTCAAATGGATCTATAGACTTAATGTAATCCCATTCAAAATCCCAACAAATTTTTTCTGGGGCCTGTTAGGGCACAATCACAAAAGCAGAACAAATTATACTACTTCGTATATAGCATAAAAAACTTACAACAGTATATTCTCATTTCTCTCCTTCCAGCCTTTGTGCTACTGTTGTCATACGGTTTACTTCTGTATGTATTATAAACTCCACACAAAGTTGTTATTTTTTCTTTCTGGCTGCACCCACACACAGCATATGGAAATTCCCAGACCAGGAATCAAACCCATGCCACAGCAGCCACAGTGACAATGCTGGATCCTCAACATGCAGCACCACAACAGAACACCTTGCCTGCCTTTTTTTTTTTTTTTTTTTCCCACTGTACAGCAAGGGAGTCAGGTTATCTTTACATGTATACATTACAATTATATTTTTCCCCCACCCTTTCTTCTGTTGCAACATGAGTATCTAGACAAAGTTCTCAATGCTATTCAGCAGGATCTCCTTGTAAATCTATTCTTTTTTTTTTTTTTTTTTTGTCTTTTGTCTTTTGTTGTTGTTGTTGCTATTTCTTGGGCCGCTCCCGCGGCATATGGAGGTTCCCAGGCTAGGGGATGAATCGGAGCTGTAGCCACCGGCCTACGCCAGAGCCACAGCAACGCGGGATCCGAGCCGCGTCTGCAACCTTCACCACAGCTCACGGCAACGCCGGATCGTTAACCCACTGAGCAAGGGCAGGGACCGAACCCGCGACCTCATGGTTCCTAGTCGGATTCGTTAACCACTGCGCCACGACGGGAACTCCTGTAAATCTATTCTAAGTTGTGTCTGAGAAGCCCAAGCTCCCGATCCCTCCCACTCCCTCCCCCTCCCATCAGGCAACCACAAGTCTCTTCTCCAAGTCCATGATTTTCTTTTCTGAGGAGATGTTCATTTGTGCTGGATATTAGATTCCAGTTATAAGTGATATCATATGGTATTTGTCTTTGTCTTTCTGGCTCATTTCACTCAGTATGAGATTCTCTAGTTCCATCCATGTTGCTGCAAATGGCATGATGTCATCCTTTTTTATGGCTGAGTAGTATTCCATTGTGTATATATACCACATCTTCCGACTCCAATCATCTGTCGATGGACATGTGGGTTGTTTCCATGTCCTGGCTATTGTGAATAGTGTTGCAATGAACATGTGGGTGCACGTGTCTCTTTTAAGTAGAGTTTTGTCCGGATAGATGCCCAAGAGTGGGATTGCGGGGTCATATGGAAGTTCTATGTATAGATTTCTAAGGTATCTCCAGACTGTTCTCCATAGTGGCTGTACCAGTTTACATTCCCACCAGCAGTGCAGGAGGGTTCCCTTTTCTCCACAGCCCCTCCAGCACTTGTTATTTGTGGATTTATTAATGATGGCCATTCTGACTGGTGTGAGGTGGTATCTCATGGTAGTTTTGATTTGCATTTCTCTTATAATCAGCGATGTTGAGCATTTTTTCATGTGTTTGTTGGCCATCTGTATATCTTCTTTGGAGAAATGTCTATTCAGGTCTTTTGCCCATTTTTCCATTGATTGATTGGTTTTTTTGTGCCTTTTTTTTTTTAAAGATATTTTTACTTACAATTTTTTCCCTTTAGCACCTTAAAGATATTGCTTCACAGTCACCTTGCTTGCATTGATTCTGAGAGAAATCTGCAATCATCTTTATCTTTGTCCTTATAGGAATGTGTCTTTTTCTGGTTACTTCTAAGATTTTCTTTTTGTCATCAGTTTGGAACAATTTAATTACATAGGACCTTGGTGTAGTTTTTTCTTTATGCTTCTTGCACTTGGAGTTTGTTGAGTTTCTTAGAACTTCGAGCTTGTATTTTTCAACTGTGGAGAAATTTTGCATCACTTCTTACATACTCTTCTATCCCCACTCCTCTGTGGACTCTAATTGCATCTGTTTTAAGCTGCCTGAAGTTGTCTCACAGCTTGCTGATATTCTGTTCATCTTTTAAAATTCACTTCTCTGTGTTTCCTTTTGGACTGCTTCTACTGCTATGTCTACAGGTTTACTAATCTACTCTTCTGCAATATCTAATCTATCTCTATCAGTGGAGTTCCCGTTGTGCCTCAGCAGCTTAAGACCCCAACATAGTGTCAGTGAGGATTCGGGTTCAATCCCTGGCCTCACTCAGCGGATTAACAATCTGGCGTTGCCTCAAACTGAGACGTAAATTGCAGATGTGGCTCAGATCCAGTGTTGCCGTGGCTGTGGCATAGGCTGCAGCTCCAATTCTACCCCAAGCCTGGGAACTTCCACATGCTGCAGGGTGCAGCCATAAAAAGAAGAAAAAAAACTTCCATCAATGAATTTTTCACATCAAGTATCTTTTTCTAGGCCACATCTGTGGCATATGTAGGTTCCCAGGCTAGGAGTCCAATCAGAGCTGCAGCCACCAGCCTATGCCACAGCCACTCAGGATCTAAGCTGTGTCTTCGACCTACACCACAGCTCACTGCAACGCCGGGTCCTTAACCCACTGATCGAGGCTAGGGATCGAACCTGCAACCTCATGGTTCCTAGTCAGATTCGTTAACCACTGAGCCACAACGGAAACTCCAAGCATCATTGTTTTAATGTTGTCATGTATGTTTACATCTTTGTCAGTTCTGGATGAATTTCTTTTTCTCTTTCTGGCCTCACCCACAGTCGGATTAAATCAATAGGTCAGTTGCGACCTACGCCACAGCTGTGGCAATGCTGGATCTTTAACCTACTGCCCAGGCCAGGCACTGAACCCATGATGCCAGAGAGACAATGCTGGATATTTAGCCCACTGTGCCACAGCAAGAACTCCATGGATGAGTTTCTATTGATTCATTTTTCTTATAATTATGGTTCAGACTTTTCTGCAGGCTGGCAATTTTTTTTTTTTTTTTTTTTTTTGTAAGGCCCACACCCACGGCATATGAAGGTTCCCAGGCTAGAGGTCGAATTTGAGCTACAGTGCCAGCCTACGCCACAGCAATACAGATCCAAGCCACATCATAGCCCACAGCACTGGATCCTTAACCCACTGAGCGAAGCCAGGGATCAAACCCGTATCCTCATGGATGCTAGGCCGGTTCATTAACTGTTGAGCCACCACAGAAACTCCCAGCCCGGTAATTTTTTATTGGATGCCATTGTTTTTTCCCTTGCTAGGTGCCAGATATTTTTGTTTTCTTATAAATAGCCTTGAGATTGGTTCCGGGCCACAGTTAAGTTAGTAGGAGACAGTCTGGCCCTTTTAGAACTCTTTCAAGATTTCTAGGTGGGCCCAAATCGGCATTTATTCTAGGGCTAATAAGTCCTCATTTCTGAGCCGTCTTGAGTGCTGTATACAATGAATCATCAATCAGGCTGTTTTCTAATTTGGTGAAGGCAGGCAGGAGAGGGGGGTGGGGTTGGAGGGGGGCAGTGGACAAGTACTTTTCCTAGTCCTTTGTGTACACCAAATGCGATTCCCTTGAATGTTCTTGGGTGATTCCTTTCAGCCTCAGGTAGTTTCCTCACATGCATGCACTCTTCAATACTTTGGTGAATATTTGAGGGGAACCCTCTTGCCAGGCTCTGGACTTCTCTGTGATGCTCACTCCCTCTCCTCATACTTTGTCCGGCAAACTCGCGCCATCCAGGCCACCTCAAGCTCTCAGTCAATATCCTTAACCTAGAGAGTTCACCAGGCTCTACTTGAGGTTTCCCTCCCTGTGCCATGGCTTAAAAACTCTCTTGGCAGTCAGCTGGGGCAATCACAGAGCTCACAGTTTTCTTCCATCTCTCAAAGAATGCTGTCCTTCATTGCCTGGCATTTAATACTTGCAAATTACTGTTCCATATATTTGGTTGACTTTTTAAACTGTTTCAGGCAGAAGGGTAAATTTCTTCCATCTTGGCTGGAAGCAGAAGCCTAATAAATTATTTTTATTATAATGTTAGGTAAATTAACATTGAAAAGTTGTAAACCCCTTATACATATAACCTTTCTAACTGCTACACCTGCAGAATATGGAAGGTCCCAGTCTAGGGTCCAACTGGAGCTGTAGCTGCTGGCCTACGCCACAGCCAAGGCCATGCCAGACTGGAGCCGTGTCTGCAACCTACGCATCAGCTCATCAAATCCGCATCCTCATGGATACTAGGCAGGTACATAACCTGCTGAACCACAACAGGAACTCTTACATATAACTCTTATACAATTAAAAAGTTTTAAAATGTTATAAATTAATTACAATCAAATCCAAGAGAGAATTAATAGCAGTCATTCAAATTAATAACATTAGTTTATGATGCGATTTGGTTTAAGCAAGGCATAACATTAATTGTTCAAATATATGTTGGCTTTACTTTGGCTGTGGTGACTCGCTTTTCCCATCAGTTCTCTGTACTTTAAAAAAAAATTTATGGAGTTCCCGTCGTGGTGCAGTGGTTAACAAATCCGACTAAGAACCATGCAGTTGCAGGTTCGGTCCCTGCCCTTGCTCAGTGGGTTAACGATCCGGCATTGCCGTGAGCTGTGGTGTAGGCTGCAGTCATGGCACAGATCCCGTGTTGCTGTGGCTCTGGCACAGGCTGGTGGCTGCAGCTCCGATTCAACCCCTAGCCTGGGAACCTCCATATGCTGTGGGAGCGGCCCTAGAAATGGCAAAAAGACAAAAAAAAAAAAAAATTTATTATAGCTGATTTACAGTGTTCTGAGCTCTCTGTATTTCAATCACTGAAAAATATTCATCTGTTCAATACACCATGACATCATTCAGCCTCTACTTTGTTCAGATGTTTCACTTATATGTTAAGTCTACCCCTGTTCCTTTTGGTGCCTGTGCAATTATATGTGGAACTGTGAATACTGAAATTTTGAAGCAGTATTTAGCCACAGAGTGGGTACCCAGATGATCCTGAATATGCTTATATTTTATAATATGAATATGATTAATATATTAAGTAATCATTTAATTGAAAAAAAATAAATTCTTGTATAAAACATCCATTTGATATACACTGTTTCAATGCGAGACAATGAAACTTTTTTTTTTTTTTTGTCTTTTTGCTGTTTCTTGGGCCGCTCCGGCGGCATATGGAGGCTCCCAGGCTAGGGGTCCAATTGGAGCTGTAACCACCGGCCTACACCAGAGCCACAGCAACACAGGATCCAAGCCGCGTCTGCAATCTACACCACAGCTCACAGCAACACCGGATCCTTAACCCACTGAGCAAGGCCAGGTATTAAACCCACAACTTCATGGTTCCTAGTTGGATTCGTTAACCACTGAGCCACGACGGGAACTCCGACAATGAAACTTTTATCAAGTTGGCAGCTACAATGAAAATGCTAAAGATGTATTTGAGCCAAGAGAATTCCTAAGAGATAATCATTTTAAAGACGACTGTTAATGAGAAAAAAACAGTGACTTCAGCTGAGATGAGCTAAGAGACACCTGCAAGAGAAAGGTGGAAATTCTAAGAGAATAAAACACACACACAGAGTAGAAAAGTGTGACAGCTGGTCACCTACAAAGGAGGTAAATAAGAAGAGAAACTGCAAAGGAAGAATCCAAAGAATATCACTATTTGATAGAAAAAGAAATGAGGCAAGGAGAAAATAGATTATCTAGGATCTTTATGAATAATATAAGAGTGACAGAAAAGCACCCTCATTTAGAGCAGGAAAAGAAAAGCTATAAGCAAGCCAAATTAAAGAAGAAAAATCAGGGCAGCTTTTATCAAAAGCCGGGGCATAGATCTAAATCACACACAGGATGGAATCGAGTTCTTTCTGAGGAGGGAAGGTGAGTTTTTCAACCCTGCACAGGACCAGCTTGTCTGCGAAAGTAAGTCGCCGGAGTGCCTCACACAACAGGAATCCTGCAAGACAGCAAAAGGAGAACACTACAAGGTGCTTCCTTTCTACACAGACTTCGGCTTAGTTTCGAGGGCTTGTCTGTGGGGCTCTGCATCTGCTTTGGGTTTCCGGAGTGCTCTCCTGGTTTGACCTATCACTTCTCTATGACCCCTGACTCTCACGAACTTTTTGCTACTGGATGACTTGAGCGGCCCTCCTGATTGCTCTTGTGCTTTATTCCTGGCCTTTTCACTGGCTTCCCTGAACCTGGTATACCTACCGACTCCATTTCTCCTTGATTCAGTGATGTCAGGGTGAGGGAAAGTCCTTCGGGGAACAGAAAGAGCCAGAGTACGGAAGGGGGGAAAGGCCACCAGAGTAACGATACTCCCAAGGGTGAGGTCCTTACGGAGACCTAAGAGCTAGGTGCAATGCCAGGAAGAATATCTGTTCAGTACTTTAAACCTGCAGGTCGGCTTGGCAAGTGTGCATACCTAGGAGATTTAATAACTATGTAAACCAACAGAATGATATGAAGTGCACTTGAGAAAAAAAATCTCAAGGGAGTTTGGGAGTTCCCTTGCGGCACAATGGGTTAAGGGGCTGGCGTCACTGCAGCTTCTTGGGTCAGACACTGCTATGGCATAGGTTCAATCCTTGGCTCAGGAATATCTACATGCCACATGTGCAGCGAAAAAGAAAAAAAAATTAAAAATCAATTATCCATTACCTAGTCTGATGGTAAAGATAAAATGAGAACATTGTCCCTTTAAGTCAAAGAGTTTATGAATAATTCAACTGCGGTAAGGGGTTGCACATACTACATGCTCAATAAATCGTACATTCCAAAAAAAACCAAAAGTGTTTATGCCTCAGAATCCCCACTGTGCAACAGAGGTCATTTGTCCACATAAACCTAGACAGTGCACGCTGGAGTAAAGGGGGGGTGCCAGGAAAGTGAGAGAAAGCGGGGAAAGGCAGGATTCTGGACTCCTGGCCTTTGGTAGGAAAATCTTTCTTTCCCCTTTGTGTTCTCTGGTGCAGAGAGGAGGGAAATGAGTCACATCAGGAGTGACTCATTTAGCTCAAAGGCTCCTTGGGAATTTAACGTCATCCACTCTCATACACCCCACCATGGAGCTGGTAACATCAGAGGCAGTGTGACAAACCTACAGGTTCTCATCACCGGACCCTTTTATGACAAAAAGGCCATGAGGACATTCGCAGTATTTGTCTGATAAGACAGCACTTATGGGGCAGGTACAAAGATAGCCTGTAATTCAGGAGACCCTGAGGCTTCACCATGCAGTCTCATTTCACCTGAAGTAATGACTGCTTTATCTATCATTATTCTACTTAGGAATATACTGATGACTAAAAAATGTTCTGCCCCAGGAAGCAGAATTATTTTAATGATGTTTATCTCAATATTGTGATTTTTTTTTTATGTTTTGTACAAGTATCTGAATGTTTTCACTTAGTTTATAATAAAAATAGGATCCTAATAAAACATACAAAGAATTTTAGAGCTGGAAAGAATATCAGATTCCAGTCCTCTTTATTTTATAAACAAACTGAGCTCTACAATGATTAAGTATTTCAACAGAAGTCACACTCTGTAAAAGCTTAAGAATACTTTTCCCATGAAAAATTCAAGGCTCCCAGGGCTTAGTTAATTCACCTAAAGTCAACAACTAATAAATGATGAAGTTAGTATTCAAACGGATGTCTCCTCTGGCTTCGGAGGCAGCTGTGATAGGGTTCTAAAAGAGCAATCTGATACCAGCACCCATTATGTGGTGTAGCCTTTGTCTTGCAGACAGAGACTGTTCTGCATACCTAGATGGGTAATGTGAGTGCAGTGACGCGCCACATTCTGAATCAGTGCTAAGCAAGGGCAAAAAGGATTCTGGGTTGTCCTTCTACTTGGGTTTCTGGAATCTGATACTACTGTAAACAAAATAACAACTTGCACTTGTTTTTCCCCCAGAGTCTTAACTGAATTCTTTCTAGCTTTTCCCCAGCCCTGGAGCCTCCAGGAGTAGTTCCATCTCAACAGGGGTCACCCACGTGGGCTCCTTTTGAAAATATACAGATTCCTGTGTCCCACTCAGAATTAATATTTCCAGGTAGGAGCGGTGGACTGGGAGTTTTCATCTTTATAAGCCTCCGGAGGCTTATAAACACTGAAGTTTGAGAACCACTGAGATTACACAGAAATGTCATTGAGATTGCAACAGTCTTTGCCTGAAAATAACAGAACTGAAATTATGATTAAAATAGAGTAGCCAAGTAATTCTTCCTTAGTCAGGAAACTAAACTTTTTTAGGAGTGTAGTTTAAAAACTATGTTCAATTACCTTCATGATTTAATGTATTCCAGATACATGATAATGTGGAAAATAGAGGAAAATGGAAAGAAATAGCAATTCCCATTAGACAGCTACTTTTAACATTTTGATATATACCTTCCTACATTTTTTCCCAAGAAAGCTGCCTTTGCCTAACATAAGGATGACTTAGAAATACGTGCCTTAGAAGTAACATTGGGTCAAACCTGCGTTAGTACAAGCAGTCACACTGACAGAAGCACTGTACTCAGGGAAGGCAAATCTATACCCTCAGGTTCTTTCCAGGGAGGACACCTGCTGCCTCCTCCATGGTGACCAACCTGCCATGAGGTATTCTTCCCGTCTTGTTGAGGGAAAAGTGCTATGTAGAGGGGCCAGCGCCAGTCTCTGCTGTGGGCAGGCCAGGCGCTCAGCAGTAAGAACACCCAGATCAGCCTGGGAGAGGGAGGGCCGTGCTGCTGGGCCTGCACAGGCCCCCTCACTCCCACCACTGTGGCCGCTGAGCAAGCATGAAGGTAACTGCAGAGGAGGCTGACTGGCAAACCACAGAGCAGTTTACTTCTGTCCACTTGTTTACTGCAAGTATCCTCTACATGGATGCCTTCTGCGGTGTTGTGAGATGTACATTTTTTTCAAACTCTATGTTCATTCTGCAAGTTTCACCCACATACCTCTTCCCCATCTTCTGTCACCAATCTGACAAAACTGCTTTTCTTTTTCTTTACTTTTCTTTCTTTCTTCTTTTTTTTTTCCTTTGCTTTTTAGGGCCGCACCTGTGGCATATGGAGGTTTCCAGGCTAGGGGTTGAATCAGAGCTGCAGCTGCCGGCCTATGCCACAGCCAGAGCCATGAGATCTGAGCCTCGCCTGCGACCTATACCAAAGCTCACAGCAACGCTGGATCCTTAACCCACTGATTGAGGCCAGGGATTAAACCCGTGTCCTCATAATTCCAAGTAATTCTTCCTTAGTCAGGAAACTGAACTAAGCCACAAAAGGAACTCCCCAAACTGTTTTTCTTTCAAGTCCCCAACTTTCAGACAAACTGCCAGTCACTGCCTATGAATCAGCAAATTTGCACTCTGACCATCTCTCAATCCAGACAGAGTGGACAAAATGCTCAAGGTTCTACTCACTGAGAGGATTTTTCATCACAACCACCTCACAGGCCCATCCCTGGGCATGGCTGTAATGCTGCAGCCATCTTCCAGGCGGTGCCAACACACTGGGAAAACCATCGACGAACTAGGCCGTGGCTTTTTCTTCCTCAGTCAGATACTTATGACTTCAGGAGTTGCTTCCACTTAATCTTACTCACATCATTTCCACCTCATGTTGGATTGCTGATACCTTCAACCGATCTAATATCTTGGTGGATGAGAAAACATCCAGTTCATCAGGGGATACTCAAGTCATCTGGTCTCTAGATGTCCCAGATCAAAGTTTGTCTCTATCAGGATCCAGGAGCAAACCAAGAGCTGTTTCTGAAAAGAAGAGCTACCTATTCCAAAATCCACTAGGTCTGTGCTTCTGTTGTAGCCAGCCTCTAAAATGGTTCCCAATGATCCCCACTCCTGCTGCTCAAGCCTTGAGTCATCTCACCCCCTTGGGTATGAACTGGACTAGTGCTTCCTCCTAGTTAACAGAATAAGGCAGAAATAATGGAATATCACTTGCGATTAAGTTATAAAGACTGGTTTCCACTTTGGGCTCTCTCTCTTAGCTGCCTTGCTGTGAGAAGCCCTACAAAAGGGCGAGTTTATCAGCCTGGAAGGAACTGAATACAGCCTGCCAACAACTATGAGTGAGGTAGGAAGTGGATTCTTCAAGCCCATTCAAGGCTAGAGATGACTGTAGCTCCACCCAGTGGGACTCCACTGCAACTTCAAGAGATGCCATGAGCTAGCACCACCCAGCTAAGCTGGTCCTGTATTCTTGACCAACAGAAACTGTGAAATGTTTGTTGTTTTAAGCTGCTAGGTTGTGAAGCAACCTGTTATGCAACAACAGATAAATAAAAAGACTATCTGCGGACTTACGTTTGTTCTACACAATACTGGTTCTGACCAAAGAATTCATTTCTCAGCTAAAAAAAGGTGCCAGTGAGCTTATGCCCACGGAGTTTACAGGTCTTGTTACTTGAATGAAAAATATTGCCTGCCATATCAGTAAACAAAGGACATTGCAGCCACCAGGCCATCACATTACAGCCACCCCACAGTGAGCCCTGAGGGAACTCAGGATAGAAATGAGATGCCTGCTATCAGGAGGCTGGCCCCAGGTAGCTGAGGTGCAGATCAAAGGAATGATTTCCGTGAGCCCAGATCCCTGCATCTTCCGTAACACAGAACAGCACTAATTTCCTTGAGATACCCGGTTTTCTTTAATTAACAGTAATCTTTTGAAGTTCCAACTACCTGGTCTTTGTTGCAAAAACTCCTATATATCCTGGTTCCCCGCCTGCCTCCTTGGAGCAGTCCTTCAGAGCAATCGGAGAGTCCTGCCTCCTGGGCTTGAAGTCCTTAGAAAGCCACCAAATAAAACAATTTTTGGGGGGAGGGGACATGCCCACAGCATGTAGAAGTTCCTCAGATAGGGGTCAAAACCCTGACACAGCAATGACCTAAGCTGCTACAGTGACAATGCCAGATCCTTAACCTGCTGCACCACAAGAGAACGCCAAAACATAATTCTTAACTATTAGGGTTTTTTTGTTCTTGTTTTTTTTCAATCAACATCAAATACTTTTGATATCCCTCCTAAAGTAGCAGAGCTGATAAAACAGTCAACACAGCTGTCAGGATACAACACACTGAACACCTGAATGGCTAGGGCACCATTCTGTAGGATGTGTGCTCTTCTCAGGATCAGAAACTAAAGTAGGGAACTCATTTCTTCCACAGCCAGAATACATGGATCAAGGGGTAGAAGTGGGAGAGGTTCTTCCACCATAATAGCTCATTACAATCCCTCAAATTTTTGTTTTCCATCCTTGCAAGTTTGATTGCTGTTGGTTTAGAGGTTTTAATACCAAGGGCCGAATGCTCCCACCAGAGATCATGACCACAGCTCCAATGAACTGGAAGATGAGACTTCCACCAGCTAGACTGAGCTTCTCCTGCTACTGAAATAACAAAGAAAGGATCATTGTTTTCCCTGGGGCAATTGCTCCCAATTACTAAGGGTAAACTGAGTGGCTGCTGTAACACTGGAGGCAGGGAGGATTATGTCTGGAGCCCCAGGCAGTCTCTGAGTACTCCCAGATCTGGCAGTACTAGCTAAGGCAAAGCTATAGCCACACATTAAAGACAGACCACTAAGAACAGTCCTAGGAGATTCAGCGATTTTCCAATGCTTTAAATTGATACAATAATAGAAAAATATAAGTGGGTTTACCTCCTGAAATATTGTTAGAATACTTTTTAAAAGATATTAGAAATAAAGCATTGTTTTATTTGTCCACGTTTAAAAACAAAACAAAACAAAACAAAAAAAAAACCCTCAGACCACTAAGATTTAGAGCCCTTGGGAGTAAAGGTTTGGATTACCTCCACCAGAAAAAAACCTGACTGGCTGTGATGCCAGCTGAAGGTAAAGGAAAAAGGAATTTACAAGTACACATGACAGCAGTAGTTATGCAAATTTTCATGCTTCCTCATTATGTGTACACATTGATATATATTTACTTATTTTTCCTTTCCTGTCATTATCCCTCTATTTTCTGTAAGAACTGTTATTAATAATTAACTTTACAATTTGGTCTGTATGTTACAGAATATTTATTTAGTTAGAAATGAGTAAAACAGAAAATAACATCTCTCAGACTCAGCTATGGTGACTGTTGGGACTGTAGGCCTCTCTTGAGGAAGAGGATGGAAATTCTTTCGTTTGTAAAAAGATAGTTGCATCTTGTTAAACAAAAGCAAAAGGTGTTACTATTGTGATGAAACATGTAAAAGGATGCTAACTGACCAAAAAATACATATTCTGCTAGCTATTTACTGTCTCTCAGCTCCAAGTACACCTTTCAAAACTCTGTTCAGGAATTTCCATTGTGGCTCAGGGGTAACAAATCCAACTAGCATTCATGAGGACTCGGGTTCGATCCCTGGCCTTGATCAGTAGGTCAGGGATCAGCCATTGCCATGAGCTGTGGGGTAGGTCACAAATGCAGCTCAGAACTGGTGTTGCTGTAGCTATGTTTGTAGGCCAGCTGCTACAGCTCTGACTAGACCTTGAGCCTGGAAACGCCTATATGCCAGAGGGTGTGGCCCTAAAAAAGACAAAAACTAAAAACAAAACTCTGCTCATGTTGTTTCGGTGCATAAACTGTAATTTCCAACTCCCTTGCCAACTGGCCCCTGGTTAGATTCTGCAGGACAGAAGCCTAAAGTGGAGCTTGGACAGAGGAAGGAAAAAAGACTCCTATCAGGATTGGTCCACTAGCTATGGTTCCCAGCTTTTTTCAGCTGGCTCTGCCTCATACCCTTCTATGCCCCTTGGCAACTGGAATATTATTTCCACTGGGCCCCTCACCTGCAGGGCCATGCCACTTGAACCATCCAATCACCTGTCAGGTTGCATCCCCCTCTATAAGAGTCTGAGTAGCAACTATAACACTCCTGATTTCTAATCACCAGCTCAAAAGCACTCCTTCTTGAGATATGACCAATCAGTCCCAGAGAGTGCTTCCTTTAAAGCTGTAGGTTCTGATAAAACCACTTGCATTTTAGAAACAGAACCAACTGGATAAAGATACATAGAAAGACGATACACACATACAGAGAGAGACTTACAAAGTATTGGCTCAAGTGATCATGGAGGCTGGCTGAGAAGTCCCACATTTGCAAACTGGGGACCCAGGAAAGCCTGAAATGTTGTTCAAAGGCCTGAGAGCCAATGCTGTAGAGTCCAGTCTGAGTCTGAAGGCCTAAGAATCAGGAGCACAAAGGACAGGGAAAAATTGATGTCCCGGCTCCAGCAATCAGGCATAGGACAAATTCCACCTTCCTCGACCTTTCTGTTCTATTCCGGCCCTCAAAGGAGTCTATGAAGTGCACACACATTTGGTGATGTGCTTTACTCAGTTCACCAATTCAAATGCTGATTTCTTCCGGAAAAATCCTCACAGACACATTAAAAAAACTGTTTAAGCAGATCTGGGATTCAAATTTTTTTTCTTTTGCTTTTTAGGGCTGTATCCGAGACATATGCAAGTTCCCACACTAGGGCTCGAATCAGAGCTGCAGCTTCCAGCCTACACCACAGTCATAGTAACAATGCGGGATCCAAGCCACATCTGTGACCTACACCACAACTCAAGGCAATGCTGGATCCCTGATCCACTGAGTGACGCCAGGGATCAAACCCACATCCTCATGGGGTTTCCTGCACCACGACGGGAACTCCCTGGGTTTCAAAATTTTTCATTCTAAGTTTTAAGAGTTCTAGCAAAGGATCTAACCCAATGTCATAAATATTATCATTTTAAAATAAAACTTTTAGGAGTTCCCGTCGTGGTGCAGTGGAAACGAATCCGACTAGGAACCATGAGGTTTCGATCCCTGACCTCGTTCAGTGGGTTAAGGATCCGGTGGTGCCGTGAGCTGTGGTGTAGTTCACAGACGTGGCTCAGATCTGGTGTTGCTGTGGCTGTGGCATAGACCAGAGGCTATAGCTCTGATTTGACCCCTAGCCTGGGAACCTCCATATGCCATAAGTGCAGCCCTAAAAAAAGACAAAAAGACAAAAAAATAAATAAAAAACAACTTTTCTATCACTCTCAAATTTGTCCAATAGATTCTAAAAACCATACCTGTTTAATATCCACCATCTTCATTTAAAAAATACATTCCACTTCTCTCACAATTTTGTATTCTTATTCTCAAAAGTTCACATTATCATATTCCTCTACAGTAAAAATGAATTTTAATTTGCAATGTTTTAGGAGTTCCCATTGTGGCTCAGGAGAAACAAACCTGAGGGAGTGCGTTTGATCCCTGGCCTTGCTCGGTGCATTAAGGACCTGGCGTTGCCATGAGCTGTGGTATAGGGTGAAGAATCAGCTCGGATCCCGAGTTGCTGTGGCTGTGGCAAAGGCCAGCAGCTGTAGCTCCGAGTAGATCCCTAGCCTGGGAACTTCCATATGTCATGAGCGCAGCCCTAAAAAGAAGAAAAAAAAGTAAAATTTATGGAAATTTATCTCTTAATGACATTGATACTTTAAAAAATTAGATGTTTCTATAGACAAATGTTGTTAATTACCAGGATGAGAAAGAGCTCAGTGGAAATCAATAACAAAAAGGTTATCAAGTATGGGGCGTAATATAAATCAACAACTGTGTTTTATTTATAGAATATTAGGTTAGATTATAGAAGCTACAACACACTCCATATATAGGGATGAACAGAAAGCAGAGAATTCATAATTCTAATTAAGCAGCAATCTCCCAAAGTTTAAAAAAAAATGTATTTAAATTTTCTAGTAGCCTTTTGGCAAAGCTACTGAAAATGTTTCTCCTCCAATAATCAGAAAAATAAGTTTAAAGATGTTATGTTGATCTGTGGAAAATAAACACTGAAGTTTTCATCTCCCTATTTTAAATTATGCAAATATATAAAATAAGATGGAGGTTTATCTTTTAATTTGAATAGGCTTTTCAGAGACTAATTATTTCAAATTGTCCCTTTATTTGGTGTCTTTAAGATTTTCTTATACTCTGCGGGATATACTATAGGAAAATTAGGATGGGTAAAAAATAAGCATCTTTTATAAAGAGGAAAATTGGAGACTGTGAAACAGAAGATAAAAAGGAGAAACCCCAAAGTCCTACCCCGACCACAGGCAACTCTATTTTAGAAAGAAGTATATATTTAAGTAGAGAAATTTGGAAACAAATTTTCTAAAAACTATTGACATCTGCAAACTTGAAATTCATGGGTAGGTTTTGTGAAACTCAAGTGGAATGAATATTCCTGTTTAAAAGCCTCTAGATAAAAGAATATTTTTAAAGACCATTATATATACAGGGTCCAACAGATAGACTTACTTGTATTAGGTGGTCATTAAAAATGAAGAAAGAAGCATACTGAAATATGATTTCAGATAAAGAAGTACAGATTGAGATAAAATCTTGGGAAAAGTAAGTATCTTATCGGACTTAAATATTTCTTTGTAGTAGTCCTACCTTTATTTTCTGCAAGCTGAGACTCAACAATAGTGACACACTTGAACCAGCATTAATCATAAACTCATCATGTACACTGTTGACCTTAAAATCTCTTGCTGCAAAATTCCCAATTTCTGTATTCCAACCTACCTTTTTTTTTGGTCTTTTTTAGGGGTCACACCTGAGGCACATGGAAGTTCCTAGGCTAGGGGTCGAATCGGAGCTACAGCTGCTGGCCTACATCAGAGCTCACAGCAATGCCAGATCCTTGAGGCCAGGGATCCAACCCATGTCCTCATGGATACCAGTCGGGTTCCTTACTGCTGAGTCACAAAGGGAACTCCCCCAACTTATCTTTTCATTACTGCTGCATACCTCATCAGAAGTAGCAAGTACAATCATTAATCTTAAGCCCCCCTAAATTTATCACAACACTTCCAACAACTATACTAAAGTGTAGTTTTACTCTAAAATAGAAAAACATGGGGGTTCCTGTAGTGGCTCAGTGGTTAACGAATCCGACTAGGAACCATGAGGTTGAGGGTTCGATCCCTGGCCTTGCTCAGTGGGTTAAGGATCCAGCGTTGCCATGAGCTGTGGTGTAGCTTGCAGACGTGGCTCAGATCCTGTGTTGCTGTGGTTGTGGCATAGGCTGGCGGCTACAGCTCCGATTAGACCCCTAGCCTGGGAACCTCCATATGCCGAGGGAGCGGCCCAAGAAATGGCAAAAAGACAAAAATAAATAAATAAATAACATAGAGTAAGGAAAGGCATACTCTGTTCTAAAGGCACTCAATTATTTTTTTAATACTATAAGCCAAACGAAAACATACCTGGGGCTGATTTGGCCAAATCTATTAGTGTTGAAATATTGCAATTCTCATTGTTTAGCTTTCACAACATACTCAAGAGATTCAAAATCAAGAATTATCAAGTGCCCACTAGAAAGAAGATAAATATAATTAGAACAGCATAATGCTTACTAAATGTTATTGCTGACACAGCAAGGGCATGTATAAAAGTTGTCTCATTATAGTTTACATGAGGTTCCAGTAAAGTAATTAGAATTTTACACAAATTACAGATCAAATCTACATCCTTGACTTTATAAACCAAAAAGAAAACACACTTCAGATGAAAAGAATATGTTAATACTTTAATACTATAATCAGCTATCATACATATTCGCCAACTCTTAAATTTCATTGTCCATATCTGAGGAGATAGTCAAAGTGAGATTTGTTCATAAAGCATGCTCAGCAAATCTAGAACATTCTGTACTTCAGCTCCAAATTTAAACCAGATCCTTTAATAAGTTACTTCTTATTCACTACTCTGTGGTATTTATGAAATGATTAGTACAATACATCTTTGAGGTATCATTTAAAAGGCAAATACCCTATAGATTTGGATTTGTCATCCCAATTCCTTGGCACTCAATAATGTAAGTGTCTTTGGAGGCATCTTCTTCATCTTCTGATTTCTTCACAGTAAATTTAGCCTGAAACCAGAAAAGCATTTAGTGTATAAGTAACATGAAGCAGGATAACGGGAAAAGCCCGTAATTCCAGCTTAAATAGGCAAGCAGTTAATACCAAACTCATTTTATTGAAGAAGCTAGAGATACAAAGATCAAATGACTCATAAGAAATTCAATACCCTAGATGTAAAATATTTTGTTCCAGAGAGTTTCCTGGTGGTTCAATGGGTTAAGGATTCAGCACTGTCACTGCTGTGGTTCTGGTTACAGCTGGAGCACAGGTTCAATCCCTGGACCAGGAATGTTGTGGGTGCAGCCAAAAAAAAAAAAAATTTTTTTTTTTTTGTTTTTGTTCCAGAAGCCTAGTCCTTGTAAAAAGAGAGTAATAATAAATATCCACCTAAAACAGTTATGTAGAGTAAGATAATTCAGCTTCACTGCTGAGTGAGCTCAGTGTCTGCCACACAGGAAGTAGTCACTGAGTGATAGAAATTATGATTACGAAGCAATTATGATTATTAAGTTTTCTGCATGTTAAAATTTGACTCTAAATTTACCAAAATAAAAATCAATTACTCTTGGAGTTCCCATCGTGGCTCAGTGGTTAACGAACCCGACTAGTAACCATGAGATTTTGGGTTTGATCCCTGCCCTTGCTCAGTGGGTTAGGGATCCGGCGTTGCCAAGAGCTGTGGTGTGGGTCGCAGACACGGCTCAGATCTGAGGTTGCTGTGGCTGTGGCAAAGGCCAGCAGCTGTAGTCCAATTCAACCCCTAGCCTGGGAACTTCCATATGCCTTGGGCGCCCCCCCCAAAAAAAAACCAATTACTCTTACTAATGGAATACTCACCTTTGCCAGTTGTTCAGCAAAATGTATAGCCGTTTGGGTATGGAGTGTAACTGGTCCTGTTTTTATTCTGGAAATTCCACTGGCTAATGCCATGAAAATGATCAGCTATTGAAAAAAGAACAAAAAAACTCAACCTTTCACATACTAATATTTAGGGTCAAAATTCTACTTCTTTCCAAAAGAAAATATTACTACAAATCATACGTAAAAAAGAATTTCTATTTCTTTAGGTTTCCAGAAGTCCTAAGATAATAGAAAATCTATGTTACCAAAAGTCTGTGGTAGAGAACAAAAATGCTAATAAGTAGCAGATCTCAAAACAGATTTTTAAGTTAATATTTGAGAATATAAAACAGGGAGTTCCTGTCGTGGCTCAGTGGTTAACAAATCCGACTAGGAACCATGAGGTTGCGGGTTTGATCCCTGGCCTCGCTCAGTGGGTTAAGGATCCGGCAATGCCGTGAGCTGTGGTGTAGGTCACAGATGGGGCTCGGATCTGGTGTTGCTGTGGCTCTGGCATAGGCCAGCAGCTACAGCTCTGATTCAACCCCTAGGCTGGGAACCTCCATATGGCATGGGTACGGCCCTAAAAAAGGACAAAAGACCAAAAAAAGTAAATCCTGACCAATAATTTCTAAACAGAGACATCTGATTTGAGATTAAGGAGAAAAAGGTATGGTAGAAAAGAAAATCTATCAAGAGACCACAAAAAGATTGTTTTTGAAAATATTCACTAACATTTTTTTTTTTTATTTTTAGGGCCGCACCCAGCCTAGCTTTTTAGGCTAGGGGTCTTCTTAGTGCTGCAGCTGCCAGAAGCAATGGGGGATCCAAGCTGAGACAGCGACCTGCACCACAGCTCATGGTGACGCTGGATCCCCAACCCACTGAGTGAGGCCAGGATCTAACCCACATCCTCATGGATCCTAGTCAGATTTGTTTCCTCTGTGCCATAATGGGAACTCCTCAGTAGCATTTCTCAATGTGAGTAAACATGTTAAGTTTGAGAAGTGTATGATATATCCAAGTGGAGATGTTGAGAGGTATAAGGGATACGTGGAGTCAAGGAGAAAGATCTGGGCTAGTGATATAAATTTAGGAGCTGTCAGGATACAGATGGCTGTGAGACTGGAGGAAATAACTGAGGGACTGAGTATAGATAAAGAAAATAAGGGCTAAACTCAAGGGCTCTCTAAAATTTAGAAGTTGCAAATAACAAGAACAAACTAGCTGAGACAAGAATGTATAGGCAGGGAGTTCCCGTCATGGGCTCAGCAGTTAATAAACCCGACTAGTATCTATGAAGATGTGAGTTCTGTCCCTGGCCTTCCTCAGTGGGTCGGGGATCCAGTGTTGCCATGAGCTATGGTGTAGATCGCAGACGTGGCTCTGATCTGACTCTGCTGTGGCTACGGTACAGGTGGACGCCTGTAACTACGTTTCGACCCCTAGCCTGGGAACTTCCGTATGCCAAGAGTGAGGCCCTAAAAAAAGTATAGCCATTGAAAAGCTGTACAATTTGGTTGTGATGATTGTTGTACACCTACAAAGGTAATAAAATTCATTAAGTAATTAAAAGCATAGCCATCTGGAATGAAAAATAATATTAAAAAAATTTTTTTTTTTATTTTTTAGGCTGCACCCACAACAAGTAGAAGTTCTGGAGCCAGGGACTTAACCTGTCCCACAGCAGCAACCTGGGCTGCTGCAGTGACAAGGCTGGATCCTTTACCCACTGTGCCACCAGGGAAACTCCAAAAGAAAACAGTATTTCAGAAATCAAGTGGAGAAAGTATTTCAAGAAGAAAGGAAGAGTTCCCTAGGAGTCTAGCAGTTAGGACGTGGTGCGTTCACCACTGCGGCCTAGATTTAGTCCCTGGCCTGGGAACAGAGATCCCACACCAAGCCTCTACAAACACAGCCAAAAAAAGAAAAAAAGAAAGAAAGAAAAGAAAAAGAAGTTCCTTGGTGGCTCAGTAGGTTAAAGAGCCAGCATTGTCACTGCCAAGGCACAGATTCAAGCCCAGGCCTGGAACTTCTGCATGTCATGGGCACAGCCAAAAAAAGAGAGCGAGAGTTTTATAATTGTGATTGGCACATTTTTTTTTTTGTTTTTTTTTTTTTTGTTTTTTTTTTTGTCTTTTTGCCTTTTCTAAGAAAGGGCCGCTCCCACGGCATATGGAGGTTCCCAGGCTAGGGGTCCAACTGGAGCTGTAGCCACTGGCCTACGCCAGAGCCACAGCAACACAGGATCCGAGCTGCGTCTGCAACCTACACCACAGCTCACGGCAACGCCGGATCATCAACCCACTGAGCAAGGTCAGGGACCGAACCCGCAACCTCATGGTTCCTAGTCGGATTCGTTAACCACTGCGCCACGATGGGAACTCCTTTCTTCTTCTTTTTTTTTTTTTGATTGGCCCATTTGTAATTGTGCCAAATGCTGTAGACAGGTCCAGCAAGATGAGGACTGAAAACTGAGTTCAGTTTTATAAATTCCAGAATAATATTCAATTATATAAATTACAGAATAATATTTAAAAAACAGACCAAACTAGGACATACCAATCAGTGTCTGAAAGTCAATGACTAAAATTTATATTCAATCCAAATGTCAAATACATGAATCTAATAGGCTTGATGGTTTTTATCCTAAAAGTGTCATTACCTGGTCTTGCAGATACTCATCCACAGCACCACCATGTCTAAGATTTGCTAATAGCACTTCAGCAGCTTCAATTCCAACCTTGTCTGCATTAACACCTACAACAAGCACATGTAAAAGAAAACACAAAGTAATTACTAATAGGCAAAAAAGTCAGCACTGGTAACATCTTTTAGGCCTCTGAACTCACCTAATCCAATTTTCAGGATAAGATCTTTATGTATATTTAATCTTTTGAGAACTTAGCATGTGCAAATACTTTATTAAATGCACCAATGGAAGAAAAAACAGGCTTCTTGGCCCTGTTTAAGAAGTACAAATTATAGGGTGTTCCCCTCGTGGCTCAGCAGAAATGAATCTGACTAGTATCCATGAGGACACAGGTTCGATCCTCGGCCTTGCTCATTGGGTTAAGGATCCAGCATTGCCGTGAGCTGTGGTGCAGGTTGCAGACATGGCTCGGATCCTGTGTTGCTGTGGCTGTGGCACAGACTAGCAGCTACGGCTCTGATTTGACCCTAGCCTGGAAAGCTGCATAAGCCGCTGGTGCAGCCCTAAAAAGACGGAAAACAAAACAAACAAACAAACAAAAGTACAAATTGTAAAACCAATTTAAGCTAAGTTATGACCCTATAACACTATGCCTTGATTTCAAAATTTTAAATTTGCAAATCCATGTATGTTACAGTTAGTCTGTAGGCAATTCCACTATAATAAAAGGATTGTTTTTTAAGTCAGAGAATTCATTTTCACCTAAGGAAGAGCAGATAAAAATTCTCAGATCAAATATAAAGTTTTATTCTTTCAAGATCTGAGGAGTTCCCACCATGGCGAAGTGGAAACGAATCTGACTAGTATCCATGAGGACAAAGGTTTGATCCCTGGCCTCACTCACTGGGTTAAGGATCTGGAGTTGCCGTAAGCTGTGGTGTAGATCACATATGCGGCTTGGATCTGGCATTGCTATGGCTGTGGTGTAGGCCAGCAGCTTAGCCCTGATTCCACCCCTAGCCTGGAAACCTCCACATGCCGCAGGTGTGGCTCTAAAAAGACTAACAAACAAACAAACACACATACACACAGAAAACCCAAAAACGATTTGAACACTTATTACCTTATTTTGAAGACAAGTCAGAACATTAACATTATCCCCATGTTCTACTTGCTGCTTCTCCACACATACCCCAAATATTTGGTACAACTCTGAGTATAAGTCCATCGAAAGTAATGGAATGTCAAATGATTGCTTTTTTTAATTTCCTGCCATCCAGCCTTCAAACCTCCCCACCCCCTCTTTTTTGGCCTCCCCGCAGCCTAAGGAGCTCCCAGGCCAGGGACTGGATCCAAGTTACAGTCAGGACTAACCTATTGTCAGGCCGGGGCTTGAACATGGGCCCCAGCACTCGAGACACTGCCAATCCCACTGCATCACAGCAGGAACTCCTCTGCAAATGTCTTCTTAAAAAGGAGAATGTGGAGTTCCCTGGTGGTCTACTGGTTAGGACTTGGTGGTTTCACCACTATAGCCCAGATTCAATCCCTGCTCTGGGAACTGAGACCCTACAACAGGCTGCTGCACGCCAAGACCAAAAACAGTAAGTAAATAAAGGGTAAAAATGAGAATGTGGTTAATTTTTACTTTATTTTATACTTGGAAATTCATTTGATTATGTATATGCCTTAATAAAATTTCCCAGAAAAGTGGAATTTTCAAATTTTAACCATTTTTCCCTTATGTAAGTTATAAAACATAATAAATTTACTATCTTCACAACATCAATCAGTTAAGTATTTCTATGACTGAATAAAATGGTTTGGGACATGTATAAATCTTGATTTCCTAGGTAAGCTACCTTGCCTCTTCTCTTTCTCCTTCTAGGGGGAAATGGAAATGATAATACCAAAGTTACTGAGCTGTTAAAATTAGAGATATTTGTAAAGCTTCTATTACCAAGACTAGTTCATAATAAGCTACTAATAAAAATACTTAATATTGAGTAGCCACTATGTGTGTACCACACTAAGTGATAGAAACTGGTTCCTTTGCTGAGGAAACATTAAAAAACATTCATATATTTGAGAACTAGAGAACAAGTTAAATGCTAAGCTCTATGGTCTAAACTATATATCCAATGAGAGTTTAGAAAAGGAAAAGATTATAGATTTAGAATAATTTGAAAACGTTTCTTTTTCTTTTCTTTCTCATCTTTTTAGGGCCACACCCAAGGCACATGGAACTTCCCAGGCTAGAGGCTGAACTGGAGCCGTAGCTGCTGGCCCACACCACAGCCAGAGCAACATCAGATCTGAGCCGCATCCTTGACCTACACTGCAGCTTGTGGCAACTCTGGACCCTTAATGCACAGAGCGAGGCCAGGGATCAAACCCACATCCTCATGTGATACCAGTCGGGTTCCCAACCCACTGAGCCACAAGGGAACTCCCTGAGAAGGTTTCATGGAGTATGAAGGACTTAAGAGAGTCCTTGAAAAATGGCTAACATTTGCATGGGGAATGCAAAGGAGAAGGAAGGAATTCCTGGCTTTGTAATATTAAAGAGTAGCAGACATACTACGGTTTCTCCGCAGAGGGGCCTATTTCTCAGGGCCATTTACATTCCTTCCTACCCAGCACCTCAGAGTGAACAATGGTATGAATGGATCTACATCATTACCAGCAGTCTGTGGCAAGTGAATAAAGTGAAATAAATGAAAATTTTCATTAGTATTACGTTCAAAATAAAAGGACAAAAATCCTAATTTCTCCTGAAAACTTAATGCTTTTTAAACTGCCAAATAACCTCCTGATTTTTTTTTTTTTTTTTTTTTTTTTTGGCCACACCTGCAGCACATTAGAAGTTCACAGGCCAGAATCAAACCCTCACTTCAGCAGCAACCCAAGTCACTGCAGTGACGACGCCAGATCCTTCACCCACTGCACCACAAGAGAACTCCAATCTTCTGGTATTCTTAAACCTCTAAAATGGTCTCAGTTTTGAGGTTCGTGACAAACAAAAATGAATATTCTACGATTTGCGGTATCTTCTAGCTTATTAAAAAAGACAAAACTGTAACACAGTTATCACACTGAACAGAGAAAAGCCAAAGGAGTGATTATGGCATCAGAGAAATGCCATGAATTACCACATAAACTGAAGGAGGGAAGGAAAGTGTTTACTATACACTAGACAATTCTCATATACAGGAAATAGGATTGATAAATCAGAGGCATAATGCATTCTAGCAGATCTATCTGCCCCACAGTAAAGGACACAACTGAAAGCCAAGAGTAATCAAAGAATGTATACTCAACAACATAGAGACAAAACACATTCTGTCCATACTGCCATCATATACAGGTGGAAGATACTCATACACAGATAAATGGTCTAATCTCATTTTTCAGATTAAGGAAAGCCCAGAGTCACTGTATAAGATAATGGCAGACACAGGACCAAAAAGTAGGTCTTTTCTCTCTCAGTTCAGTGCCCTGTTATAAAACACTGCCTCCATCTGAAACTGCAACATTCTCTCAGACAAAACCTCACCTTGGTAAAAAGAGCAAAGAGGAGTTCCCATCGTGGCGCAGTGGTTAACGAGTCCGACTAGGAACCATGAGGTTTCGGGTTCGGTCCCTGCCCTTGCTCAGTGGGTTAAGGATCCGGCTGTGGTGTAGGTTGCAGACGCGGCTTGGATCCCGCGTTGCTGTGGCTCTGGTGTAGGCCGGTGGCTACAGCTCCAATTCGACCCCTAGCCTGGGAACCTCCATATGCCGTGGAAGCGGCCCAAGAAAAGGCAAAAAGACAAAAAAATGTTATAGCTGAAAGGATTTAACAGATTCTTCATGCTAATTCTCTCACTCAATAAACAGGGAAACTGAGATTAGAATAGTTTTATAAACTGAGACAATGACAAAAACATGACTAGTTACATATGGTGGTATGGACAATCAATGTTGCCTCTGATAATAATGCTTAACTCTAGGAATTTTCTTCCTCTTTTTTTTTTTTTTTTTTTTTTTGGTCTTTTTAGCGCTGCACCTGCAGCACATGGAGGTTCCCAGGCTGGGGGTCAAATAGGAGCTGTAGCCGCTAGCCTACACCACAGCCACCACAACACCAGATCCAAACTATGTCTGCTACCTACACCACAGCTCATAGCAACACTGTATCCTTAATTTACTGAGCAAGGCCAGGGGTCAAACCTGCATCCTCACGGATGCTAGTCAGATTCATTTCCACTGAGCCATGATGGGAACTCCTTTACTCTATTTATTTTTTTTTTTTTCGGCTGCACCTGCAACATATGGAAATTCCCAGGGTAGGGGTCAAATTGGACCTGCAATTCGCAGCCTATGCCATAGCCACAAGAATGAGCTGCATCTGTGACCTACACCACAGCTTGTAGAAAAGACAGATCCTTAACCCAGAGCAAGGTCGGGGACTGAACCTACATCCTCACAGATACTATGTCGACTTCTTAACCAACTGAGCCACAATGGGAACTCCAATTTTCTATGTAAATCAGAAATGGGAGTTCCTGTCATGGCTCAGCAGTAAGGAATCCCACTAGCATCCATGAAGACATGGGTTCGATCCCTGGACTCACTCAGTGGGTTTAAGGATTCAGCACTGCTGTGAGCTGTGGTGTAGGTTGCAGACGTGGCTCAGATCTGGCATTGCTGTGGTTGCGGTGTAGGCTGGCAGCTACGGCTCCATTTCAACTCTTAACCTGGGAATCTCCATGTGCTGAGGGTGCGGCCCTAAAGACAGACAGACAGACAGACACACACACACACACACACACACACACACACACAATCAGAAACAGGAGTTCCCATCATGGCTCAGTGGTTAACAACTCTGACTAGCATCCATGAGGACGCAGGTTCCATCCCTGGCCTCATTCAGCAGGTTAAGGAACTGCCGTGAGCTGTGGTGTAGGTCACAGACGAGGCTTGGATCCTGTGTTGCTGTGGCTGTGGTATAGGCCGGCAGCTGTAGCTCAGATTTGACCCTTAGCCTGGGAACCTCCATATGCTGCGGGTGCAGCCCTAAAAAGCAGAAAAAAGAAAAAAGAAAAAAAAAAAAAGGGAAATGAAAGGGAATCTGCATAATGGGAGCCATGACATTCTCTGAGATCCTTAATACATAGATAACCTACCTAGACTAAGAGAGAAGACCCCAAGGTGCCTTTGCATTTGCTAATGATATTTCATTTGACTTAAGTGCCCCACGGGAAACAAGGATGGGCCCAGAAGGAGTCAGGCAATGAGAGCAAATGTGTTGCTCTATCCTTTATTCCCTTCTACTACCATGAGTCTAAAAATAAGTACTGTGTACTCTACACGAGTGATATCCAAAGACAACGTCAAAGTAAAAACCATCTCATCAGAATGACAAAGTGAAAAAATGTAGATGGATTATTAGTAAAGAAAGTTTTTCAGGGGTGGCAGTAAAGTTAATTCCAGTTTTGTCCCTTTCCAATGTCAACGCAACATATCTAAAACTATCACCTACTGTGCAAACCAACTCTACCTCCTACATTCCCAAGTTGTAAATGTTTCCAATTACTCAAGGTAGAAATCCAGAAGGTCGTTCTTCACATTGCCTCCTTCACCTCCCATATCCAACTGATCACCAAATTCACCTTCCTAAATGTCTTTACTCAGCTCTCACCTCTCTAGCCTCAGTCACTGCACCCCTTACTCCTTGGTGCAGACCCTCCCCATTTCTGACCTGAACTGACGCGTCTTCCTCCTCCACTATGGTCTTCCTGTGATCCTCTACAGAGCCATGAGAGCTACCTTTCCAAGATCTGCTATTACATCCCTCCTTAAAATCTACGTTTTCAGGGTGAAACCCAAACTCCTTCATACGGCGTATAAAGCTTTTCAAAATAAGATGACCTCTCTAACCTCATTCTCTCCACCTCCAACCCAGATCCTATACTCATCACACCTGGTTGTAGTGGCCCAAACACAGAAACTTTCACTTTTATGTCAGCATTTTCTTTTGTCCTTCCTCCTTAGCGCTCATTTTCCCCTTTTCCATCTGGCTAACTTCTACAGAACTCACTGGAAGATCACCGAATGGCACAAGACAGATCTGAGGTTGGTCGGCCCCCAAAGAATTAGCTGTTCTTCTCCTGTGTCCCCATGGTGCCCTGGGGACACCATATTCAGAGTGCTGGTCTGTCTCCTCTGGCAGAACAAGCCAGGAGGCAGAAGTGGGGGCTTTCTCTTGTGAATTCCTTCTTTGTCTTTTTGTCTTTTTGCCTTTTCTAGGGCCACACCCTCGGCATTTGGAGGTTCCCAGGCTAGGGGTCTAATCGGAGTTGTAGCTGCCGGCCTATGCCAGAGCCACAGCAATGGGGGATCCGAGCCGTGTCTGCAAGCTACACCACATCTTGCGGCAACGCCAGATCCTTAACCCACTCAGCAAGGCCAGGGATCGAACCCGCAACTTCATGGTTCCTAGTCGGATTTGTTAACCACTGAGCCATGACGGGAACTCCTCTTGTGAATTCTTTGTATACAGTACCTGACACATTTTAGTACCCAATGATAATACAAGCAAACTGAACTCATGGTCCACCCCATACCAGCAAAACACAAATTTTTGTAGTACCTGACAAAGGGGAGGAGATACATGTACGCATCTGTTAATATTTAAAGTTATTTTGCCATTGAGGCAAATTCTAGTTGAATTTCTTAGTTGTTTGTGTGGTAGTTGATTGCTGTATTCCTACTTTGTAGCATCTTTAAAAGATGCTAATCCTCAAGGAGTTCCCATTGTGGGTCAGCAGTAACGGACCCAACTAGTATCCATGAGAACTAGTTAGCCCGGAAATTTCCATATGCTGCAGAAAAAAAATAGAATCAGTTAACAATATCCTTTTAAACTCGTCCATCATTCTATAACATTCTAATTGTGAGAGATAACTAAAGAATTTTACACTAGTATTGGGAACAGGGGACTCCATTTATCTATACCTCGTTTACCAAGTGATGATCCAGCAAACAAACAGCCAGTGGATGTCTCAGCAATAATGCTATATAGGAAAAAAAAAAAAAAAAGTATTACTACCTAGGCTATAAATATTCTAAAAGTACAAGCAAACACAACACAGAAGAGTGACTGTTAAATATGCAGAATTAGATCTGGTTAGTATACTGCAAAAGTGAAATTCTTCATGATTGGCATTCTCCAACTTCATCTGGGTATTACTACCCTTCAGCGCTCCTGACAAGAAGTCACACTAAATTCTAAACCACCTGCAGGTAAGAAATGGTCCTCCCGGAAGTCACATCATCAGCACTAAAGTGGTACCATTTCACAGGCATACTGCACTATATTTTAAGAAAATCTTAAACGAAAAGGTCTTTCGACAGAGATTTTGTCTTAGAGTTTTTAGACAGTATCATATGTAGAAAATGCATTTGCTTTAAACCCTTTAATAGGAACTCTGAAAAAGAGAGTTTAAAAAAAAATTCCGGGAGTTTCCATCATGGAGCAGCAGAAACAAATCCAACTAGGAGCCATGAGGTTGCAGGTTCAATCCCTGGCCTTGCTTAGTGGGTTAAGGATCTGGTGTTGCCGTGAGCTATGGTATGGGTTGCATACACGGCTCGGATCTGGCATTGCTATGGCTGTGGCATAGGCTGGCAGCTGTAGCTGTGATTAGACCCCTAGCCTGAAACTTCATATGCTGCGGGTACAGCCCTAAAAAGACAAAAGACAAAACAAACAAAAAAAAATTCCAAGGGCCACACCCACGGCATATGGAAGTTCCCAGGCTAGGATTTGAACTGGAGCTGCAGCCACCATCCTACACCAAAGGCACCGCAATGCAGAACGCAAGCCAAATCTGCAATCTATGCTGCAGCTTGCAACAACACCAAATCCTTAACCCATTGAGTGAGGCCAGGGATCAAACCCACATCTTCATGGATACTAGTCAGGTTCTTAAACTGCTGAGCCACAACAGGAACTCTGAGAGTTTAAAATTCAACTATCCCGACGTTCCCATTGTGGTTCAGCTATAACAAGCCCGACTGGTATCCATGAGGATTCGGATTTGATCCATGGCCTCAATCAGTGGGTTAAGGATCTGGCAATGCTTAGGCTGTGGCTGACAGCCATAACTCCAATTAGACCCCTGGCCAGGGAACTTCCATATGCTGTGGGAGTGGCCCTAAAAAGCAAAAACAAAAACAAACAAAAAATAAAACTTAACGAGCCACAAAAGATAATTTTATTCTTCAAAAATATTAATTAAAGCATTTTTACAACACTTAAATCAGTAACTCCTAATTGGGTTATTACCATACTAGCTATATTTCTTTCCAACAACAGATCTTTGCAGACTTCTCTAGAAGCCTAGAGGTTAAGGATTCAGCATTGTCATTGCTGTGGCATGGGTTCAACATCTTGCCCAGGAACTTTCAGATGCCTCAAGAGTAGACAAAAATAAATATATATTTGCCGTATCTAATATTTACTTGTAAAGTGATTTCACTTTTGAGATACAGAAAAGTAACCAAAAATATCTCTCTTAGGATCATCTTCAAAGGTTAGCTTCTGATTAGCTTAAACATTTACGTCACTATATAAATAAAAAGCTTTTTTTTTTTTTTAACGGCTGCACCTTCAGCATAATGAAAAGTTCCTGGGCCTAGGACAATCACAGCTACAGCAGCAGGCCTATGTCACAGTCACAGCAACACTGGATCTGAGCTGCACCTGCAAGCTACGCCACAGCCTGCTGCAACGCCAGATCCTTAACCCACTGAGCGAGGCCAGGGATAGAACCCATATCCCTCACAGAGGCAATGTTGACTTAACCTGCTGAGCCACAACAGCAACTCCCCAAAGGTCTTATAATGCCATAAAATGTAAACCCTCCTCAGGAAAAAATTCAAAATAGTCATCACAATTCATCACACTGTTGTTTTAGGTAGAAATGCCCTTAAAAATGTCTTCTTAAAACTACAAATTTAAAAAGACACAAATCTTTAATTAATTAAAAAGGGATAATTATTTCAGGACTCCCAACCAATGTCTAGGAAAAAGTGTATTGTCTCACATTATTCCACTTCCATTGCCAAAAGCTTGGTCTTTAGGTTCCTGAACAGGCTGGATGTTAACATACAGATCCCTAATCTCCTTTCTGATGCATCTTACAGCTGCCGCCGCCATATCTTTTGCTACCTATTTTGGCAAAACAGAAACATAGAATAAAGTAAATTAATGATGATCTTGACAATTGCTTTCAAGCCTTCAAAGACAAATAATTAATAAATTTTACATGCATGATATAAAAACTCAATTTTCAAGAGTAGAGAGCAGAGAATCTTAACAAAAATTTTAATGAAAAGATTTATTAAAACATTAAGTGCCATCGGAGTTCCCGTCATGGTACAGCAGAAACGAATCCGACTAGGAAACACGAGGTTGCAGGTTCGATCCCTGTCCTCGATCAGTGGGTTAGGGATCTGGCGATGCCGTGAGCTATGGTGATGTAGGTCACAGATGTGGCTTGTATCTGGCATTGCTGTGGCTCTGGTGTAAGCTGGAAGCAACAGCTCTGATTAGCCCTCTCACCTGGGAACCTCCATACGCCGCAGGTGTGGCCCTAAAAGGACAAAACACAAAAAAAAAAAAAAAAAAAAGTGCCTTTAATAATTTCAACATTTAGATGATAGAGTTCCCACTGTGGCACAATGGGATCAGTGGTATCTCTAGAGCGCCAGGACACAGGTTCCATCCCCTGTCAACCCAGCACATTAGTGGATCCAGCACTGCCACACCTGCAGCAGAGGTCAAAACTGCAGCTTAGATCTGATCCCTGGGCCAGGAACGCCATATGCCGAAGCACAGACAAGAAAAAAAAAAAAACTTAGACGATGTGAAACTATCAAAACACACTCACACATTTAAGAACATCTAGATAACTTACTTTAAATGGCAAAACACCAGCAACAAAAGCTCTTCCATATATCTTAGTCACAGAGCCACGGTCAGTTAAATTTATTGGGTTCAACTGTTTAACTGGCGACATTCGGACAATCACTTCACCACCCCCTTTTGGGTAGTAGCCCCTATGAAAGTATAATTAAGTACATAAATTGACTGCATGACAAAAATAAAGTTCGATATTTACAATAAAATAACATGGATTGATATGCAAAAATATAATTCATGTTTGAAATTTCCAAATTATGTTTTAGATCTGTACCATCCAATATGGTAGACTTAAGCTACATGTGACTATTTAAATTTTAAAATATTTAAGGAGTTCCTGTTGTGGCTCAGTAGTTAATGAACCTGACTAGCATCCATAAAGACATGGTTTCGATCCCTGGCCCCGCTCAGGGGGTTAAGGATCTGGAGTTGCTGTGGGCTGTGGTGCAGGTCGAAAGCGCAGCTCAGATCCCATGTTGCTGTGGCTCTGGCATAAGCTGGCGGCTACCGTTCTGTCTAGATCCCTAGCCTGGGAACCTCCATATGCCACCAGTGCAGCCCTAAAAGACAAAAAAAAAAAAAAAAATTAAAATTAAAAAATTAACTAAAAATATTTAAAACTCAGCCCTCCCGTTGCACCCGCTACATTTCCAATAGTCATTAGTCTTATGTAGCAACTGACTAACACACTGGACAGATAGGAAACATTTCCCTCAGTGCAAAAACGTCTCTTCAACAGTGCTGTTTTAGAATATAAGCTACTTAAATGACAGGATCTTCATCTATTGTATTTCTGCTATATTCTAGCATCTAAAACAATGTCTGGCACGAAGTGCGCGCTCAATAAATACATAATGAATACTTAGCTGAAGCACTAAAATTTTATCTCAAATATCTAGTGTCATTTACTCTACAGACGATGCTAAGAACACACAAGTGAAAGTAAGAATGCTCCTATCCATGAGGAGCTCCCCTTCTGGCAGGATGGGGCTCCACGTGTAACCTACCAGAACACAAAGCAGGCTGTAAGGAGGACTATGATAGATGTGCAAGTACAAATTCCAACTGAGGCACAACTGACAATTCACACAAGAAATTACAAGTTTCATTTTCTTTTTTGTCTTTTTTGTCTTTTTGTTGTTGTTGTTGTTGTTGTTGTTGCTATTTCTTGGGCCGCTCCCGCGGCATATGGAGGTTCCCAGGCTAGGGGTCGAATCAGAGCTGTAGCCACCGGCCTACGCCAGAGCCACAGCAACGCGGGATCCGAGCCGCGTCTGCAACCTACACCACAGCTCACGGCAACGCCGGATCGTTAACCCACTGAGCAAGGGCAGGGACCGAACCCACAACCTCATGGTTCCTAGTCGGATTCGTTAACCACTGCGCCACGACGGGAACTCCACAAGTTTCATTTTCAAAAAATGGAGGATTTCCAAACTTTAGGAGAGCAGGGAAAGAAAAACCTGAATAAAGATATAAAAGTCTGAAGGCCCAAAGTATGTGTAAGGAATGGCAGCAATCATGTTAACCAGTTAGAACATTTGGTACTCAGAGGAGGGGAAGGAGAGTAAAGCTAGAAAGGTAAATTGGAGGAAGACTGTAAGGCTCTTAAATGTCACACCAAGAAACCTGACCTTGTTACTATGTGGCAAAAGTAAAGCCTTATAGAGAAATAACCTGAATGCCCAATGTGTCTCTTAGGCAAATAACTCTGGTTGCACCACGGAGGAGAAACCCCTTCATGATCCTGCAGTGCCCAGTCCAGTGGTCTGCACACAGTGAGCATTTGATCTGGCCAAGCATGGATTACTCCAGATATGGAGGTGCCTCCAAATGGTAACTCCCTTGAAAATATTTCTCCTAAGAAACAGGCAAACACCATACGTAGCTGCTTTCAAGACCCCGTGCCCCTGCAGCTTACTGTTTTTAAGCCACAAAGTACTATTATTTCCTAGAAGAAATGTAATGTATTAAGTGCAATCCAGAATGATAGTTTCTCTAGGATCTAACTTTTCCACTATTAGTAGCACAAGCAATGGGTCAAAGGGTTTAGACTTAAGGTAACTTACCTCATTTTAATGTCACAGTTAAATGTGAAACCAAATTTTTCAACAATTGGCTTGAAAACCTGAAAAAAATCAATTAACTGTTACTTTACCACCAATACTCACTGATTCAATAAATATTTAATAAAGAAAATTGCTCTGCACCGAGACAGTAATGAGGAACTACATACAGATAAAGAGTGACATAAAAATGTGTTAGCCAAGTTTTCAGGCGATGCTGACGCTACTGACCCAGGGACACTTTGGAACCAGTGATCTAAGAAGTGCTACAAAGACAGATGCGCTGGGATTATTATTATGACCATCCAGTGAGATCCATTTTGATGGGCCACTGCACTGAATGAACGTCATGGATATGGTTTTGTTTTCTGCGCAAAGTGGATATGGACAAACAATCCCTGAATACACTATTTGAAAAATAAAAATGGTAGTTCAAAACAGAACTCATTGTAAACTATGAAATACATATTGATACCAAGTTGCTAGGATAACAAAATAAAGATCATAAACTGAGGTGGGATAAAGAGAGCAGATGGAGAAGAATGTAGGTTTGAGACTGTTTTAATGGTCAGCTCTTCAATATTTAACCAATCTAGAAGATCATATATCTGAAAGACAACGGACAGTGAAAAGATACAATTCTGGAGTTCCCGTAGTGGCTCAGTGGTTAATGAATCCGACTAAGAACATGAGGTTTCGGGTTCGATCCCTGGCCTGGCTCGGTGGGTTAAGGATCTGGTGTTGCCGTGAAATTGCGGTGTAGGTCACAGACATGGCTTGGATCCCGAGTTGCTGTGGCTGTGGCCGTAGGCCGGCAGCTACAGCTCCAATTAGACCCCTAGCTTGGGAACCTCCATATGCTGCGGATGCACCCCTAGAAAAGGCAAAAAGACAAAAAAAAAAAATAAAAAGAAAAATAAAAAGAAAAGATACAATTCTAACATCAGCTGAGGTTAACATAGCTTCTGGGGTAAAGGACTCATTTCTTCATTTCTACCTAGTAGGAAGTATTCAGGTGATCATGAGAAATTAAAGAATTAGTGCTATCATCCAATCTTCAAAAATAATTTGAATCTGTACAATTGTTCCATTTTTCTCAAGCTGAAGATAGGTTATTTTCTGTTCATTTTTTGCTTTATAAAAATGTTCTTGTAAAAGTCTGAAAAAATAAAAAGTGTTAGCTACCTCTATTTTTCAAATAAAATAACTAATATGTAGCTAAAATTTAACGTTTAAGATTTAGTTTAACATTTAATTAACCAGGAACTGTGCAAGTCTAATGAAAAAAAAAAAAAATCAGAACCCAGGATACCTGATCCCAGTGGTTATATACTCAAGTCCAGTATTTCCCAACAACTCTCAATATAAAGCACTCTAAGAAAGGAGGGGGCACAGGGAGTTCCCGTTGTGGCGCAGTGGTTAACGAATCCAACTAGGAACCATGAGGTTGCGGGTTCGATCCCTGCTCAGTGGGTTAACGATCTGGCGTTGCCGTGAGCTGTGGTGTAGGTAGCAGACATGGCTAGGATCTTGCGTTGCTGTGGCTCTGGCTACAGCTCCGATTAGATCCCTAGCCTGGGAACCACCATATGCCGCGGGATGGACCCAAGAAATGGCAAAAAGACAAAAAGACAAAAAAAGAAAGAAACGAGGGGCAAAAAACTGAAGAGCATTCCATCCTGCCTTCTCCATTTTTTATACAGTTGAAACCTCACTGTATATACATTGGTTTATCCTTTTTTTCCCATTTAACATAATAAACAAAAGCATTTTCCCAGCATAAAATTCCTCCTAAAAAATGACTACATGGCACGCTAGCAAAATTTATATAACCATTCTCCAAGTTTTCACTATTATAGAACTATATATCATATAACAATAATTACAGTATATAATGCTCTGCTGCAACAACTTTAACATTATCTTTGCTGTACTTCGTAATATTTAATTAGGGTCATTTCCTAGAGTGAATTACTAGGTAGAAGAGAGATTAACTTTCATTATATATCCCATCAAATTGAATTTTAAAAGACTGTACCATCTATTAAAACGGCAAAAAAAATTTTTTAACTGAAATCTGAGAGTATCAAGTGCTGGGGAGGATGAAAAAGAGATGAAACTCTCCTACAATGCAGCCACTTTGGAAGCCAAAGTAACTTGGCAGTTTCTCATACAGTCAGACATAAACTTACTACTACAACTGAGCAACCTCTCTCTAGGTACTTACCCAAGAGAAATGAAAACTTACACTCACACAAAAAGCCTGTATGTATTTACAATGACTTTACTTCTAACACTGATGAATGGCTAAACAAACTGGTACGCCCATATAAGAGATCACCCCTTAGCTTTTACTGCTGATAAAAGCAATATGGGTGAATCTCAAATGTATTATAAGTGAAAAAAAATCAGACTCAGGAGTTCCAACTCACTAACCACTGAGCCACGACAAGAACTCCAGTATTTTAACTCTTCTTTTGAGTTTTTTTCCTCCAAATCATAATCCCTGTATTTATAAAATAACATACCTAATAAGCAATATAATGTATATAGTAATTACACTTAAGGTTCTTAAAGAATTCACTATGGGAGTTCCTGCCTTTGCTCAGCGGAAATGAGTCTGACTAGCATCCCTGAAGACAAAGGGAGATCCTTTGTGGCTCAACAATTAACGAACCCAACTAGGATCCATGAGGATGTGGGTTCAATCTCTGGCCTTGCTCAGTGGGTTAAGAATTTGGCATTGCTGTGAGCTGTGGTGTAGGTGGCAGACGTGGCTTGGAGCTGACACTGCTGTGGCTCTGGCAAAGGCCAGCAGCTACAGCTCTAATACAACCCCTAATCTGGGAACCTCCATATGCCGCAGGTTCGACCCTAAAAAGGTTAAAAAAAAAAAAAAATTCACTATGAGCACTGTTCTAAGATACAACACACGATCTAAAGTAAACATAACTCCTTACCCGCAATAGAACCTGATACCATGAAGAAATAAACAAGTATGTATACAAAACACCGAGAATATTTTTAAATAGAGAATGGAGATCCAGAAGAATGTATGAGATCATTTTAGTTTGTCAGCAGCAATAAAAGTCCTTACCATGGCCGTGTAGTCAATCTGTGGTGCCATTTCAGCATTAGTTCCACCTTTCAAACGAAGTTCTGATGGAGAAGCAGCAAAAAGAACACAGGGCATTGACACCTGCATCAAGAGGCACACACTCCTAAGGAGAAGGCAGAATAGGCTTAGCTGCACTTTCTTTTTAAAGCCTCAAGAATGAGACAGTACTACACATCACAATTAGCTAAAGCACAGGAAACTGAGAAGACAGGCACATGCTTTCAAGTTTAAAGTTAAACGCCTCAGTGACTGAGTAACATCATGAATCTTAAAGACAATACTTCACAGACCTTAAATGATAAACATATATGGGTTTGAATCCAATACCAAATGCATTAGCTGTGTGATTTCTTTACATTACAACAGGGGGTGGGGTAAAAAACAAAGCATCATGGAGTTCCCACTGTGCCTCGGCAGAAACAAACCCAACTAGTTTCCACGAGGACACGGGTTCAATCCCTGGCCTCGCTCAGTGGGTTAAGGATCCAGCGTTGCCATGAGCTGTAGTGTAGGTCACAGATATGGCTCAGATCCTGAGTTGCTATGGCTGTGGTATAGGCTGGCAGCTACAGCTTCGATTCAACCCCTAGCCTGGAAACTTCTACATGCTGTGGGTATGGCCCCAAGAAACAAAAACAAACAAACAAACAAAAAAGATATACTTCCTACCATCATGGAATTTATGATAGCAGAATACTCACAGAGACTGATAGCTGAATATTTTACATGGAAAAAACTTAAGGAAGTAATCAAGCAAAAAATTAAAAAAAAAAAAAACAAAGGAGTTCCTGTTGGGGCACAGCAGAAATGAATCTGACTAGGAACCATGAGGTTGCCAGTTCGATCCCTGGCCTCGATGTACGTTAAGGATATGGCGTTGCCATTAGCTGTGGTGTAGTTTGCAGACACAGGTCTGATCCTACATTGTTGCTGTGGCCTAGACCGGCAGCTGTATCTGCAATTCAACCCCTAGCCTGGAACCTCCATATGCCTTGGGTGCGGCCCTAATTTTAGCAAAAATAAACAAACAAACAAAAAAACTCAAAAGAAGTAATCTTTGCCATAATTCACCTCTGCTTGGTCCTCAGAGTCAAAAAATGTGAGAAATCACCAGAAACAATTACAGAATACATAGCATTTTATAAAATGAAACCGATCTGGGGGGGGGGGTCTTTTTAGGGCTGGATCTGTTCGTTTCCTCTGTGCCACAAGGGGAACTCCCTATCTGTATTTTAAAAATGAGTAAACTAAAGATTCAAAGAGGTTAAGTAAGTGGCAGCACCTGTATCTGCATTCAAAGCCCATATTTAAATGGAATGTAAGTGACACATACCCTGCTGTCTTGGTATCTGCGGTGTGGGTTCCGCCTTTGATCTTCTCTGGTGTAAACATTATTTCTGTTGAGCCGATTTCTGCCCCCTCTAGTTGCCCATCACACAAATCTCGAACCATTTCCAGTCCAGATAAATGCTGAGGCCTTCAGGTCATAATACTGCATCAAAACGTGTGCATTCAGACTGCCTATATCCCTACATTTTATGACACATTTATAAAACTGCAATGGCAAGAAAACAGCAAGGTCTAACCAGAGCAAACGCTATGTCTTCAGGGTCAGAGCTTCCTTTCTACTTTTTATGTACTTAAACTACCTGTGAGTAGGCATCATTTTTAGGGGTTCCCTTCAGAATAATTATTTTAGCTATAAACACATGCTGATAATATCATTGCAAATTACCAATGGAATACTACTTAGCCATAAAAAAGACAAAATAATGCCATCTGCAGTAACATGGATGCACTACATTCTAAATGAAGTCAGAAAGAGAAAGAAAAATGCATATGATATCACTTATATATGGAATCTAAAACACGGCACAAATGAACCTATCTACAAAAGAACCTATCTACAAAAGAGAAACAGACTCACAGATGTAAAGAAGAGACCTGTGGTTGCCAAAGAGAAGGGGGGGTGGAGTGGGATGGATTGGGAGTTCCGGCTTAATAGGTGCAAACTAGTACATTTAGAATGCATAAGCAATGGGGTCCTACTGTACAGCACAGGGAACTATGTGCAATCTCTTGGGGTAGAACATGATGGAAGATAATAGGAGGAAAAAAATACACACACAACTGTGTCACTATGCTGTACAGCAGAAATTGACACAACGCTGTAAATCAACTATACTCTAATAAAAAAATATTGCTGCAAATTAGAAGTGTGCAAAAGAGGAAAACTAATAAAACTACTGAAGTGCCACCAGTCTCATCTGCACTTCAATGAATAATCGGTGGTACCTGTTATGGACTGAATTTTGTTTCCCCAAGATTCATGTGTTGAAGCCCTAGCCCCCAATACCTCAGAAGTAACTATATTTGCAAACAAGACCTTTAAAGAGGTGATCAAGTTAAAAAGGGCAGTTAGCGAGAGCCCTAACCCATTCTCACCTGTGCCCTTGCAAAAAGAGATTAGAACAGAGAGAAACCAGGGTGCACATGCACAGGGGGCTGACCATGGAAAGAGGCAGCAAAAGGTCAGTCATCTCCAGGCCAAGGAGAGAGGCCTGAAATAGAATCTCCCCTTATAGTCCTCAGAGGAAACCAACCTGACCAGCACCCTAATCTTGGACTTCCAGCCTACAGAACTGGGAGAAAAAGCAAATTTCTGTTGTTAGGCCACCTAGTCTGTGGGATTTTGTTATGTCAGCCCAGCAAACTAATAAAGTACTTAACACAGCCTCAATGAATTAATTTACCTATTAGTGAAATGGATAGCTGAAAACTACTGCTGTGACAAAGGGAATTCATGTTCACACACATCAGTAACTGCCCTTTAATAATTTCAAAGTGAAGAGTGGATAAAAGACTAAGAGACACTTAATCCATGAGAACAAAACATATACAAAATACAAAGGAATTGGTCTGGCATCACCCTGGGTCCTCTTCTAACAGGCGCTTATACCTGACACTTAAACTAGTGGCATGCCTAGCTCCCCAGACAGAAGAAACAAGGTCAATGTCAACGTAAATATTCCCTCGCCACAACGGATAATCCTGGTGGCATCCACAGTTTCCTAGAGGTGTGAATAAAACTGGAATGACACATCTCAGGGTTCTTTCCTGCTCTTCTGAGAATAAAATGTGCGATAGCAGAAAATACAATGGTTAAAAAGTGAGGTTTTCTCTGTCTAGACCTTGAGGCTGCTCTGCGCTGATTTACCCTGCCCGCTGCTACGAGGTCTCCCGGTTGCTATGCACGACCGAGGAGATGGGGAAATGTTTTAAAAGATAAAGAGACAACTCTGGCCCAATAGAGAAAACACGGGCTTATTTTGTGAACTTGCCCCTTGAGGCTTTCAAGAGCATACAAGCCCAGCTACAGATAACCCCCGGGCACGGCCGGAGCGCTCTTCCCCGGGTCGCTGCGTCCTCAACCCTGGGACCGGGATCTCCCGGCATCCCCGCCGGGCTCCGGATGCCCAGCCCCACCGCGCGCTCCCCATCCCCACCCCACCCCCAAACCACAGGTCGGCGCCCGCCCCCACCGTCCAGTCCCACCGCTAGTATCCTTCTCTCCCCCAGTGCCCAGCCCGTTGCCAGCCCCTCACCCCTCCAGCCCCACGACTTGTCCCCCCAGCCCCTCAGTCCCCAGCCCGGCGCCCGCCCTCATCCTCCAGTCCCGCGACCCGGCTTCCCAATTACCTCAGGCCGGGCGTGCTGCGGCCGGCTCGAATCTTCTGCACCCGCAAGGGGAGGCCCAGCAGGCAGCTCAAGGCCGTCGACACCCTCAGGATCTGCCCGCCCTGGTGCGGAGAGAAGAGAGAGAACATCAGACGGGACCAGGGGCAGCTCGGGGGCAGCCGCCACCGGCCAGGCCTCCGGCCCCCGCACTCACCCCTTCCATGATGCCGCCGTCCACCTCCACCCGCGGCCCCGCCATGGGAGTCGCCCTGGGGCCTGGCCCGCCGCGACGCAGCCTCGGCCCGAGCCGGAGGAAGGGGAGAAGCAGGCTCCTGCCCCGCAGCTCCGGAATCTCAGTCTAGACTCGAGGCCGCGGGACGCCGCCGAAAGAGAGAAGACTGGCCGGCTGCCCGAACGCCCGGATCGGAGAACGCGAACCGCACCGAGAAGCCGGCAGCCCGCAGACTGCGCGTGCGCGTGCGCGCGGCGGGGCGCAGCGCTTAAAGGGGCGGCGCCCAGAATATTCCCGCGAATTAGAAGCTTTCCCGGAGGAACGCTGGCTGCCCCCGGGGAGCTCCGGGACGAGGTAAGAAATGAGTCCCCGGAAGATTTGTACCCTAAGCGCCGCAAACCCCACAGATTACGGAAAGCCTGTTTCAGCTCTAGTTGGATCCTCCAGTTGTCTCGCCGGCTTGTACATCTGTGTTTACCTCGGTTTTCTCCAGGATCCTGTGGTACCCAGAACTGGAGATTCTTAGAGCTGAAGATGTAAGAAAGGTCCCCATCGGGACTTCCCTGGTGGTCTCATGGTTGGGACTCCGGGCTTTCACCGCTGTAGTAACTAACATAATTCACCTCAGACCAGGGCAGGAACAACAGCCAGCTTCTTGATTCTGCCTGTGGCTCAGTCCCTGCATTAATTACCAAATAATATGCAAGCCTGTAGATAATCAAAGAAGAGTAAGGTAGTTGCTGGCCCGAAGTTATTGGAAGTAAGTAGGAAAAACTAATAAGTAATCAATTATAATGTCATTCTTTTTCTTTTTTATGGCGTCATTCTTCTTGACGATGTACTGTACATATTAGGTAAAGGGGGCAGCGATTAGGATATTATAAATCATAGATAGCAATAACAGCCAACACTTACTGAGCGCTTAGCTGCTGCGTGCTACATTCAGAACCTGCTCAAGTACTCTGATTTACAGCTGCATATCTTAACTTGCTCTAAGGCCACACAGTTTTGTTTGTTTGTTTGTTTGGTCTTTTTGCTATTTCTTGGGCCGCTCCCTTGGCATATGGAGGTCCCCAGGCTAGGGGTCCAATCGGAGCTATAGCCACCGGCCTACACCAGAGCCACAGCAACGCGGGATCCAAGCCGCGTCTGCAACCTACACCACAGCTCACGGCAACACCGGATCCTTAACCCACTGAGCAAGGGCAGGGACCGAACCCGCAACCTCATGGTTCCTAGTTGGATTCGTTAACCTCTGCGCCACGACGGGAACTCCGACAGTTGTTAACTAGAAGACTGGGACCTGAACCTACTTGGTCTGAAGTGAACACCATTGACTCAATCCCAGTGTTCTACAACTTTTGTAGCAGAGGAAGCTCTAGGAACACATGTACTTAACCCAATCTCTTATATCAAAACCAGACAAAGATGACATGGAAAGTAAATATTATAGACCAACTTTATAAATTTAGATGCTCCAGGATCAATCAAAATATTAACAAATCCAACAAAGTGTATAAAAGATTATACATTGTGGATATCATTTTAATACTAGAAAAAAAATTTTTTTTTAAATTTTAGAATGACGTATCAAAAACCTAAGAACACATTAATAGATGAAGAAAAAGCATTTGAAAAAAAATCAAGATCTACTATGATGAAAAAAATATAAACAAAACTAGGAATAGGATTTCCTGATATGGCTCAGTGTGTTAAGAACCCAACTGCAACAACTCAAGTGACTGTGGAGGTGCGGATTTGATTGGGGGCATGATGGGTTAAAGGATCCAGCATGGCTGCAGGTGCGGCTCCCATTCAATCCCTGGCCCAGGAACTTCCATAGGCCTCAGGTGTGACCATAAAATAAAACTTGGAAAAAAAACTGGGAATAAATGTAAACTCCATTAACCTGATTAAGGACGTCTGGAAGACCCTACAACAGATTTTATTGTTACTGACAGTAAATAATAGTAAAACATAAGATACTTTTTAAAATCAAAGCAAGAATGCCCTTAATTATGGCTTCTTTTCATTAGATAATAGTAGTCTAGTCTAGCCAGATTCTACAAGAAAGAGATGAAAGACGTAAGATTGGGAATTTCCGTTGTGGCGCAGCAGAAATGAATCCAACTAGGAACCATGAGGTTTCAGCCTCACTCAGTGGGTTAAAGATCCAGCGTTGCCATGAGCTGTGGTATAAGTCACAGACGCAGCTTGGATCTGGTGTTGCTGTGACTCTGGCTTAGGCTGGCAGCCACAGCTCTGATTAGACCCCTAGCCTGGGAACCTCCATATGCCGAGGATGCGGCCCTAAAAAGGACAAAAGACAAAAAAAAAAAACATAAGATTGGATGGACAAAAACAGCTCCATCATTATTCACAAGCAATATGATTACCTACATAGAACCCCTGCAAATCTTTAGATATATTATTGAAACTATAGTTTCAATAAAATTCCAATCAAATATTCACCAGGACTTTTTTAGGGAGCCTGATAAGCCAATCCTAAAATTTATATGAAGGAGTTCCTGTTGTGGCTATGTGGTTTAAAAACTGGACTGGTATCCATGAGGGTCTGGATTCAATCACTGGCCTTGCCCCATGGGGTAAGAATCCAGCAGCCCCAAGCTGGGGTGTAGGTCACTGATGCAGCTCAGAGCCTGTGTTGCTGTGGCTGTGATGTAGGCTGGTGGCTGCAGCTCTGATTAGACCCATTGCCTGGAAACTTCCATTTGCTGCAAATGTGGCCCAAAAAAGGAAAAAAAAATTATATGAAAGAACAAAGAGCAAGAATAACGAAAAAAGAATTAGGTAGGGAGTTCCCATTGCGGCTCAGTGGTGATGAGTCCGACTGGTATCTACAGGATGTGGGTTTGATCCCTGGCCTCACTCAGTGGTTTAAGGATCCGGCATTTCAGTTAGCTGTGGTGTTAAGTCACAGAGGGAGCTCGGATCCGGTGCTGCTGTGGCTGTGGCTTAGCTGGCAGCTACAGCTTCAATTCGACCTCTAGCCTGGGAAATTCCATATGCCGCACCTGTAGCCCTAAATAAAATACCTGACACACATGTAAAATAGATGAACCTTGAGAACATTAGCTAGTTATAAAAGCCACATATTGTTTGACACCATTTATATGAAATGTCCAGAATAGGCAAATTTATAGAGGCAGAAAGTAGATTAGTAATTATCAGGGGCTTAGTGGTGGGATGGAGTTCCAGAATGAGAAGTGATTGCTAGTGGGCATGGGGTTTCTTTTGGGGAGTGATGAAAATGTTCTGGAATTAGAGGTAATGGTTGTACAACTTTGTGAATATACTAAACATCACTGAATTTACACTTTAAACAGGTGAATTTTATGGTGTGTGAATGATATTTCAATTTTTTTAATTAAAAAAGACAAATGTTAGAAAAGAAAAAAAAAAAAGGAGTGTCCGTCATGGCTCAGCAGTAATGAACCTGACTAGTATCCATAAGGAAGCGGGTTTGATCGCTGGCCTTGTTTAGTGGGTTAAGGATCCAGCATTGCTGTGAACTGTGGTATAATTCGAAGATGCAGCTGTAGTGTAGGCCGGCACCTGTAGCTCGGATCCAACCCCTAACCTGGGATCTCTCATATGCTGAGGATGCGGTCCTAAAAAGATAAAAAAAATAAAAGAATTCAAAATATGTAAAGAACTCCTACACAAGTCAACAGGGAAAAGATACATACACAATAGGCATAAGATAGGCTAAAAGCATGCGCAAGCATTTCAAGAATGATTAATAAACATATGAAAATGTGTTTGACATCATTAATAATCAGGGAAATTCAGGAGTTCCTACTATGGTGCATTGTGCTACGAATCTGAATGCAGCGGCTCAGGTCACTGCAGACTTATGAGTTCAATCCTCGGGTGGGGTGCAGTGAGTTAAGGATCCAGAGTTGCCTCAGCTGCAGCTGAAATTCAGTCCCTGGCCCGGAAACTTGCATATGCTGCAGATGTGGCCATAAAATTTTAAAAAATAGAACTATTTTTAAAAAATCAGAGAAATTCAAAGTAAGGTCGTAATACCATTTTATAACCACTAGTTGGGGGGAAATTAACTCTTAATTGTGAATATTAAATGAGAAATAATGTGTGTTACCTTAACAGCTGCTGTGTATTTTGTACAATCATGTTGGAAATCGGTCTAGCATTATCTTTGGTAAAGTTTTGGGTTTTTCGTTTGTTTATATGGCATATGGAAGTTCCCAGGGGTCGAATCGGATCTGTAGCTGCTGGCCTAAGCCACAGCCACAGCAGTGCTGGATGTGAGCCTCGCCTGTGATATACACCATAGCTCACTGCAACGCTGGATCCTTAACCCACTGATTGAGGCCAGGAATTGAAGCTGCCATCCTCATGGATACTAGTTGGGTTCGTTACCTCTGAGCTATGACAGGAATTCCTATCTCTGGTAAAGTGTTGGGTATTTTTTTTGGTTTTTTATTTGTTTGTTTTTTAGGGCCGCACCTGTGGCATATGGAGGTTTCCAGGCTAGGGGTCGAATTGGAGCTGCAGCCACTGGCCTACACCACAGCCACAGCAACTCAGGATCCACGCCGAGTTTGCAACTACACCACAGCTGACAGTAACGCCAGATCCTTAACCTACTGAGCAGGGCTGGGGATCAAACCTGCAACCTCATGGTTCCTAGTCGGATTTGTTTCCGCTGCACCACATGGGAACTCCCTCTGGTAAAGTTATAAGATAAATATGACCCATCTCTCAACAATTCTATTTTAGGTATGCATTCTTACCTTACCCATCAAAGTGTAGTTGGCTAATCAATAGTATCTGTATCACCCATAGAGCTTGTTAAAAATGCAGAATGAGGCCCTGCCCAGATCTGTTGTTTTGGGATATGTACTTTATAACATTTTCAGTTGATAATGAATGCTCATTACAGTCTGAAAGGCACTGCCTTAAGGAAACTCTTACATGTGCACTAAAAGAAATTATCAAATGTTCATAGCAGCACTGGTGATTATAGCAAAGAAGTGGAAGCAAATGTTCACTGAATAGAAAATGGATAAATGGAGTTCTCTTGTGGCTCAGTGGGTTAAGGATCCAGTATTGCCGCCGCAGCAGCTCAAGTCACCGCTGTGGCATGAGTTCAGTCTCTGGCTGGGAAACTTCCACATGACCCAGGTTAAAGAAAATGGATAAATATATTGTGGTATCATCATAAAAGCTACTTGCAAAAAGATACAGAGAGTTTGATACCATTTTATTTGTTTATTTATTTGTTTTTGCTTTTTAGGGCCATACCCACAGCATATGGAGGTTCCCAGGCTAGGAGTCAAATTGGAGCTACAGCTGCTGGCCTACACCACAGCCACAGCAACTGTGGGATCCAAGCTGCATCTGCAACCTACACCACAGCTCACAGCGAAGCCGGGTCCCTGACCCACTGAGGGAGGCCAGGGATCAAACCTGCATCCTCATGTATTCTAGTCGGATTCATTTCCACTGCACCTTGAAGGGAACTCCCAATACCATTTTTATAATGTTCAAAACCAACCAAAAATAAACAATTTATTGTTAGGGATCCATCTATTTCGTGTATTCTAAAGGAAAGAAATGAATGACAAATACACAGTTTAGCGTAATAGCTGTCTAAAGAGGAAAGGGAGGGTTAAAAGGAGGAGCAGACTGAGACCTTCATCAGCATAAGAAAGGTTCTGTTTGTTTGTTTGTTTGTTTGTTTGCCATGCCTGCACCATGAAGATGTTCCAGGGCCAGGGGGATTAAATAGAACCACAGCAATGCAGCAGTGACAACACCAGCTCCTTAACCTGCTAGGCCACCAGGGAACTCCCAGGGTTCCATTTCTTAAATTAGGTGCTGATGAGTGCAATATTTTTGTTATTATGTGTGACTTAATCTGTATGCTACATTATTCTTTTGTATGTTTACAGTATAACACAATTTTTAGCAGCTTTACTGAGGTGTCTATACCATAAAGTTTACCTGTTTTAAGTGTACAATTCAAGATTTTTAGTAAATTTACAGTTATATAACCATCACCACAATCTGTCACCACAAAAAGCTTCCTCTTGCCCCTTTGCAGTCACTCCCCCTTCCCAACCCCAGTGCCTGGCAACTACTAATCTGCTTTCTGTCTCTGTAGATTTGCCTTCTTTGGACGTATCATATATGTGGGATCAGGCAATTTATGACCTTTGGGTTCTGGCTTCTTTTACTTAGCATAATATATTTGAGGTTCATTCATGTTAAAGCATGCACCAATACGATCTTGGAGAGACAGCAGTGAGTGATGGCTTGAAATGAAATCCTTTTTTTTTTTTTTTTTTTTGGCTTTTTAGGGCCACACCCAGGGCATATGGAATTTCACAGGCTAGGAGTCCAGTTGAAGCTATAGCTGCTGCCCTATACCACAGCCACAACAATGTGGGATCTGAGTTGCGTCTGTGACCTACACCACAGCTCTTGGCAACACTGGATTTTTTTTTTTTTTTTTTTTTTTTTGTCTTTTTGCTATTTCTTGGGCCGCTCCTGCGGCATATGGAGGTTCCCAGGTTAGGGGTCGAATCGGAGCTGTAGCCACCGGCCTACGCCAGAGCCACAGCAACACGGGATCCGAGCCGTGTCTGCAACCTACACCACAGCTCACGGCAACGCCGGACCCTTAACCCACTGAGCAAGGGCAGGGACCGAACCCGCAACCTCATGGTTCCTAGTCGGATTCGTTAACCACTGCGCCACGACGGGAACTCCAACACTGGATTTTTAACCCACTGAGTGAGGCTAGGGATCGAACCTGTGTCCTCATGGATACTGGTTGAGCTCGTTACTGCTTAGACACAACAGGAACTCCTGGATCGAGATCTTAATTCTCTGCTCTGGAATTAAACCTGGGCAGCCTGAATGAGGACCAGGAATCCTATCTGCTAGACCAGCTAGAAGCTAAAATCAGAATTTCCCTGATTTGCCCACATTGAAAGCAGGACTGTTTCAAGGAGGCAAACACTGTAAAAACAGGTACAAAGTTTATTTTTAGAAACACAGTACATCATGTGAGAGATCAAACAGAGAAGTAATTTAAGTCAGAAGCAAAGCAGTGATACACTCCTAAGAGTCCCCCTATACCTGAGAGGTGATTTAAATCACTTAAACAGGATAGTTCTGGGTCTTTGTTTTCCTTTGGCCAATTATCTTCTTTTATTTCTCACACCTGACCAGACCCAAGGCCCTCCCTGTATGCATGCACATCTTTTGGCTAAGACGAATTTCAGGACAAAGGGTTGTGAGAAGGTATCAACTTATTCGGGCCTGGTACCCCCTCCGTTTTTGACCCCTAGGAGTCTTGATGCCTATGTGTAATTAGGGATGTCTCCTTGATCCCAGGAGTGATTGATGTCATCTTTTACCCCAGCAGAGCTCAGCTCCTGCCATTAACTTTCTCCTTGAAGTGTCAAAGAGAAACAAGGCCCAATTTCCTCCACCTAGTAATTCCCATCTGTGTTCAGCTGAGGGGCCCATCTCCTCCTACCTCAAATATTTTATTTATTTATTTATTATTTTGATGAGAGTTGCAACGTTTATTTCACGTTCTCTCTCTCTTTTTTGCCACACAGGCAGTATATGGGAATTCCTGGGCCAGGGATCAAACCTGCTCCGCACAGCAGCAGCCAGAGCCACAGTGGTGAGAATGCAGGAGTCTCAACCTGTTAGGCCATCAGAGAACTCCCAATACTTGAATCATTGTTAGTGATGAATGATATTCCATTATATGAATCCACCACATTTTGTTTATTCATTCGTGTATTGAAGGACATTTGGGCTATTTCTAGTTTGGGGCTAATAGGAATAAGGCTGTTACAATCATTCTTGTGCTAGTTTGTGTGGACTTATGTTTTTATTTCTGTTGGGTACCCTAGGAATGGAATTGCCAGGTAATAACCATTTTATTCACTTTTTAAAAAGAAGACGTGGGTTATCTGGTTATTTGGAGCCCAGGTGAAAGGATTAACTAGTGAATAGATGACAAATCTCTTGATATTGGAAGGAAAGATAAGGCAACATAAAATGAAGTTGGGAAGCAGTAATCCACAGAGGTAAAAAAAAAAATGTGAAAGAAAAGAAAACAGATAGTTTCTTGGGAGAAGGTAAAGTTAGGTAAAGTAGAAAAACGTGGGGAATTCCCCGTTTTGGCTCCATGGGTTAAGAACCCTACATAGTGCAGGTTTGATCCCTGGCCTCACTCAGTGGGTTAAGGATCCGGAGTTACTGCAAATTTTGGTGCAGGTCCCACGTTGCTGTGGCTATGGTGTAGGCTGGCAGCTGCAGACCCATAGCCCAGGAACGTCCATATGCACAGGTATGGCCCTGAAAAGAAAAGGGAAAAAAAAAAAAAAGAGGAAGAAGGTTATAGGGACCCTGGGAAGAAAAATAATTCAGTTCAAAGGCATAGCTACTTTACCTCTTTATACAAACACAGGCATATAGTATATTTTTAGTGCCTATAAAATATTTTGTTGGAAAGTTAAAAAAAACCAAAGTAGCAGAAGAGAGAGAGAAAGAGAGAATACACTGAAAGGCAAATAAGACAAAAGTCTGAGTTTGAGTAATATTAGTGAATTTGTGAAATACATGAAATTTTGTTTTACAGCCACTCATCTTCAGTGTTGAGGATTTATGATTTTTTCCTTTGTTCTGGCCTTTTCCCCTGTAATTCTTTAGACATCTGTACAGATTTTCATTCCTATTTAAGAGGCTAGAATAGAAAAGTATCATCCTGGACATTTCTACCAATTAGTTTCCTAGTTGCTGTGAGGAGGATTGACAATTAAAGCGCTAATCTTTTCTTTATCGGTTTCACTGACATCTATTTGGCATTTCCCCATGAGGCAGGTAAATCCAGGTACTGTGTCTGTGATGTATATTGCCTGTGTTGGGTAGCAACATCATGCGGCATTATCCAAGAAGGAGAGGTAACCTCGATGACGTTTATCTCAAACCTGGTAGTCTTGTTCATCTTCCATGAAAAAAGAATCTAAAAGCCAATTTCAGTAACCAAGAACTTTCAATGAAGTGAGAAATGCCAGGCATTAGGAAGTATTCCAGCATAGACTTGACTCCACCATCGGTACAGACCCTTGCTACAGAGTACAGTACCGTCTTCTGTAACCAAGGTGGTTATATTAACAAGCTGAAGGAATGTTTCTGTTTTGTTTTGTTTTGTTTCCTTCCTACTTATCCTGCAGATCTTACTTCAACGTAAATTTCTCCAGGTGAATACCCTTCATGTTTCTTTAACATACTCTATTTCCTCCGTTACTTGGACCGAAAAGACGATCGTGAGGGCACATTACTTACACAGCAGTGCTTTACTCAGAAGCGTCACGGAAATTAAATTTGCACTGCCCTCCTCCCCACTTGGCTCCCCTCCCCCAGGCTCTTTCCCTCTCCGCAGGGCGCCCCGCCCCCTCTGGGGTTATTCTCAGCCCCGCCCCGCTCCCTGGTTGGCTCTTGGGTGGGAGGCTCGTTCCTTCGCTCTCCACGCGAGGCTTGGGGGAGGCGCGTTTTCCGGCTCCGGATAGGTCCCCGCCGGGGCAGCTCTTCCAACCCCGGAGCAGTTGTCATTTCCGGAGTAAGATGGCTGCAGCGCGTGTGCTGAGGACCTGGAGCCGCAATGCTGGGCGGCTGGTAAGCAGGTTGGGCAGATCTGAGGTCGGGAAGATGTGGTTGTCCGGCGTCACCTGGGGGAGGTGTGTTAACTTTGTCCTCCGAGTGCCTCGCGTGCAGGTCTCGCGTGATGGAAAGGTGGAGGGATGTGTGCACAACGAAGGGCAGCGAAGGTGGCGAGCCAACCTGGCTGGAGACCCAGTTTCTCTCCTTACCTGCGTGCGCTTCTGAGGTAACCCGGTCTTCCTCCCGCTCCATCTGAACCCCAAAGCCCAGCTCGACTTTGGCCCAGTAGCCTTTCACTGAGCACCCTCTGGGTACCGGGCACTGGAGGTACGGAGATATACTATATTCATTCAGCATTTATTGAGCATCTCTTTGTCCCGGACGCTGGTAATTACGACTCCTGCCCTCGAGGAATTTACAGTCCAGAGGAGGAGACTGGGCAAGGAAACAACTCCTTAAGTCCTTGCTTGAGCAGCGGAGAGGTTCAAGCTTTGTTCTTTGGGCTTATACTTGCCTCCTACATCTGCACCGGTATCTTTCCAAACTTTTGTATCACCAGAGTTACCATTCACCACTATTTCCCCTTCTTGTCTCCCCTTTGACACAGTTCCCTTTGCTGAGATGAAACTGTTAACATCCCTGTAAGCATAGTGTTTCGTCCTATTTGCATAGCGTTTATCGTCCTGAGTCCACTCTTTTGGATTTTTCTACAGTGTTCGACCCCTGACGTTACAAAACCTTTCAAGAGCCTGCTATGTAGCAGGTACAGTGCTAGGAATTGGGGATGCAAATGTGAATAAGACTAGACTGAACTCTACCCTCTCAGTTTAATTACAGCCGTGCTGTCTGGCACAGGGCAGAGAGAGAAGGATATTAAACAAGCAATTACAGCACAGCACGAAAAGATGAGGCAAATGCCCAGAAAATACTGTGAGATTTGAAATTTGTGAAAACTAAGTAGGAGGTAACCAGAAGAAAGCCTGCCTTCTTTTGAAAGCTCTTCATCCTTGTTTTCTCTGACACCAACTTCCCGATATTACTCTTCCCACATCTTTGAACACTTGATCCCAACCTCCTCCTTTTTCCCTGCCTAACTGGTAAATATTGGTGTTTCTAAAGGTTCTGACTTGGCAGTCTGTATTTCATGCACGTCCTGGGTTACCTCATCCAGTTCTTTGATTTAAGTTGCCATTTATATGCTGATGATTCCTGAAGTTCCCATCTCTGAGCCAGCTCTACTCCAGACCTATCATATGTCTTACTCTCCTGGAAATCTTCAAATTGAATGTGTATTAGGTGTTTGTCAGCTATTAAGTAATAAACCCAATCAATATGTACATGTGTATACAAATAAGTACCTGTGTTAAGTACCTGTGTATACAAAACACCTGACAGGTGGCACCTGGCACTGATTAAATGGTTCATCCTTATCAGGGTTCTTATTTCATCAGTTCATTTGGCCTTTCTCTCAGGATCACGGGACGGCTGCTATAACTATGTGTTCAAAGAAAGAAAGAAAGTGTTGAAACACTGAGACTCACTGGCTAGAACTGTGTTACAGGGGAGCTTGGAAGGGCTAGTCTTGAGCCATCTCACAGTGTTTGCTCTAAGGCCTCCAAGCCGCATTAGACCCTAGGCTCTGTAACTAAACCCTCAAACCTGGTTCTCTTGATTCTAGCCTGGAAGTCTCTCAAAAATCTAGTCCCTGGAGTTCCCGTCGTGGCGCAGTGGTTAACGAATCCGACTAGGAACCATGAGGTTGCGGGTTCGGTCCCTGCCCTTGCTCAGTGGGTTAATGATCCGGCGTTGCCGTGAGCTGTGGTGTAGGTTGCAGACGCGGCTCGGATCCCACGTTGCTGTGACTGTGGTGTAGGCCGGTGGCTACAGCTCCAATTCGACCCCTAGCCTGGGAACCTCCATATGCCGCGGGAGCGGCCCAAAAAGACAAAAAAAAAAAAAAAAAAAAAAAAAAAAAAAAAAATCTAGTCCCTGTCTCCAATTACAGATAATCCCTAGATCTTCCTAAACTGGGCTTCTACCTCTTATCTTGTGCCTTGCCAACTCATTCTCCATAGTGTTGCCAGAGTGATCTTATGGTGTAAGACATACATTTGAGAATGTCATTACCTTGCTTAAAACTGATTTCAGCAAAATCCTTAGAATTCAGATGACTGTGAAGCAATTTATGAGCAATTTCCAATCTCTCAGGCCTCATTCCTTGCTAAAACTCACCCGCTCAACCCTGACACTGATGCTTTACTATCAGCCCACACTAATAACTACACCAGAAGTATATTGAACAATTTCAGTTACTTGAACACAGACTGTTCTCTCCCTCTCTGAACTCCAAACCTCTGCACATGCATTTCCTCTGGTTTAAAGACTTGCCTTAATCCTCTAACAGTCTTATCTGCAACACATCTCACCTATGGGTGACTCCTTCTCATCCCTTAGATCTTACTTCAAGTTCACTTTCTACAGGTAGGGTCCCTCCTTATGTTTTCTTAACACTGTCTCTCCCATTTTAACACTGTTGTAATCGCCAGGGTTATTTTTACTTTTTACAGTATGGACTGTTCCTTCCATAAGGGAAGGAATCACATGAATTTTGTTCTCTAAGTGCCTGGTACATAGTATGTACTCGATAAACATTTGTTGAACAACTCAGTAATAAGTCTTCTTTTTTCATCTGTTGTAAAAATTATAAGCAACAAGAGGTCTTATCACCTATAGTGAATTATTAAGAAACGCTTATGTTGTGTTTATACTCCATATGACATCATGCATTTGACTCTTGATTAATTTACCCTATCATCTTGAATTTTTCTATTTTGACTGTCTTCCTCCAGTAAAGTGTAAGAAATTTGAATTCAGAGACTCTATTCTGTATCTTATTTAGCTTTGAATTCCCAAGTGCAAGCAATCCTGTCTTAAGTTGTGCTCAGCAACTGCCTGTTGAATTATTACTAATTTATTTCCTTATTATATGAATCTGCTAAACCTTCTTTTCATTGCTTTCTATTTTTTGTGTTGCTTGTAAAAGAAGAAAAATGAATTCAGAAAAAAAAATGCCTTTCCTACTTTTTTCTTCGCCCTTCTGTTTTTAAGCTTTTTTTTTTTTTTTTTTTTTTTTGTCTTTTTGCCTTTTCTAGGGCCGCTCCTGCATCACATGGAGGTTCCCAGGCTAGGGGTCGAATAGCATCTCTGACCCATACCACAGCTCACGGCAACGCCAATCTTTAACCCACTGAGCAAGGCCAGGGATCGAATCTGCAAACTCGTGGTTCCTAGTGGATTCGTTAACCATTGAGCCACGATGGGAACTCCCATTTTTAAGCTTCTATTTTCCTTTTTATCCTCTTATTTGGCAGCTTTGCTAATGTGTTTTAACATTGTCCTGATAGCCATTCAGTCCCTGTTTATCACATAATGCCTATTGCATTTGTGTTGCTTGTTTTCTTTTTTCCACTCAATCACCTCAGCCAGGAAGGAGCCTACCATTTTACACCTCACATACAATAATAGTGTCTTAACTTTGCCCTCTCTCCAGGCTTTACCTGTTGTAGTCTAATTATTAAAAAAAAATATACAACTAGATTAATTTCTTAATCCTTGTTCTTTAATAACCCATAATGTGTGAGTTCAAGCTCCTTATGCTGATCTTTATAGTCATCAGCAGTTTGGTCCTTGAACTCCTTCCTCTGCCCCCTTTGAGAAATTTGATCAAGCCAAATCAGGTTACCCACTGCCCTAGGACACATGCTAACCAAGTTCTTGCTTCAGTACCTTTGTTTAGTGTTTCCTCTGCTATAAAAGTGTACTGCTTTTCTTTATTTACTTATACCTGTTATGCAAGGCCCAGCTTAAATCTTTCTTCAGGAAGCCTTCCTAGGTCAAGTCAATCTTTAAAAAAATCTCTATGTAAACTTTTTTTTTTTTAAGAGTTGTACCTGCAGCACATGGAAGTTCCCAGGCTGGGGGTCAAATTGGAGCTGCAGCTGCCAGCCTGCACCAGCAATGTGGGATCCAAACCTCATCTGTGACCAATACCACACAACAGCTCAGGGCAATGCCGGTTCCTTAAACTGTTGAGCAAGGCCAGGGATCAAATGCGCACCCTTATGGATATTAGTTGGATGTGTCTCCGCTGTGCCAGGGTGGGAACTCCTACATAAACTTCTTTAACACTTGTTATTTGTGTTTATTACAAGAACTTTGAGCATACCTGCCCATGTATGAGAGAGGAGAATACGTGGTATGTGTGTGTCTTTGTTGTCTCAACTAGGTTGGAAAGTCCTAGAGAACAGAGATTATTTCTCCTAATTTGTAGTCATGTGGTGTGATAGAATGAGTCTGGATTTTGGAATCAAATTTACTTGTCATCAGAGCTGAGTTTTGCCATTCTTTTGCTGTGTGATCTTGGACAAATTACTTTCCCTTTCTGATCTTTAGTCTCTGAGTTGTTAAAGAGGGCTAATGTGCCTATTCTAAAAAGTAACTGAGGTAAAAAGAAGATGCAGGGGGTAGGGAAGAAAACAAAATGATGAAAGAACATGTAAATCAATTGTAATGGAAAAAATAAAACCTTAAAAAATTAAATAAGAGAAAGGGAATGCTAAAAAAAAAAAAAAAGATGCATTCCAGATGCATGACCTTTAAAGTACCCAGAGCATAGTAGGTTCTCAATACATGTTAAGTTTGATAGTTTTTGCCTCCTTTAACCCATTAATAGTTTTGCAATAAGTTAGGTTGTTGAAGATAGAATCTTCTAGTAGTTTAATTTTCTTTCAAAGGGTTTAAAAATATGAACCCATTTAAGTTATATTGAGGTGAATCTGTATAACTCAGCACTTTCATTTACAGTCCCTAAATTGTGTAATGTCTGAGGCAACAGAGATTGATTTATTCCTTTGATTCTGTTGTTGACCAAGAGCCCAGTTTTTGAGAGTTAAAGGAGAAACGAAAAACAGACAAAATGGGGGTGTTTAGGAAAGAGAACTTTTTCATTTCCTGCTAAGTTTTAAGCTATCAATTTTAGTTATTTTAGTTAGGCTTTATATTCATAGCCTGCATGTTGTTGTTAATAAGAATATAATATAGAGATTATACAGATTAATTGCTTTGGGAGTTCCTGCTGTGGCTCGTAGGTGAATGATCTGGCATTGTCTCTGTGGTGGCACAGGTTCAATCCCTGGCCTAGTGCAGTGAGTTAAGGATCTGGCATTGCTGCAGCTATGGTGTAATTTGTAGCTGTGGCTTGAATTTGGTCCTTGGCCTAGGCCTGGGAACTTCCAGGTGCTGCAGGTATAGCCAAAAAAGAAACAAAAGAAAAAAAAAAAAAAAAGATTAGTTGCTTTAATGAGTTCCCTGGTGGTTTACTGGATTAAGGATCTGACATTTTCACTGCTGCTGCTGTGCCATGGATTTAGTCCGTGGCCTAGGAACTTCTGTGTGCCACAGGTGCAGCCAAAAAAAAGATTAGTTCCTTTAAAGCTAAAATGTACAATTGAAGATTATTCATGTTTTAGGAACGGGTTCTTTACTTTTTCTTTGCCTTCAGAAATCCAGTAACAGCCTGGAAATTAAAGTGAAAAATTAGGAGTTCCTGTCATGGCTCAGTGGAAACGAATCTGACTAGTATCCATGAGGACGCAGGTTCAATCCCTGGCCTCACTCAGTGGATTAAGAATCCGGCATTGCCATGAGCTGTGGTGAAGTTCACAGATGCAGCTCAGATCTGGCATTGCTGTGGCTGTGGTGTAGGCCAGCGGCTACAACTCTGATTCAACCCCTAGCCTGGGAACTTCATGCAGGCTCAGCCCTAAAAAAAATAAAATGAAAGATTACATAAGAATTTAAATGTGGAAGTTCCCGTCGTGGTGAAGTGGTTAACGAATCCAACTAGGAACCATGAAGTTGTGGGTTCGATCCCTGGCCTCGCTCAATGGGCTAAGGATCTGGTGTTGCCGTGAGCTGTGGTGTAGGTCGCAGATGCAGCTTGGATCCCGAGTTGCTGTGGCTGTGGTGTAGGCCGGTGGCTACAGCTCCAATTTGACCCCTAGCCTGGAAACCTCCATATGCCATGGGAGCAGCCCAAGAAATGGCAAAAAAAGAGACAAAAATAAATAAGTAAATAAAAGAATTTAAATGTATTATTCTTGTCAGTAAACCAAGTATTTGGTTTTTATATTTTATTAGCTGTAAGAAAAATAACAAAATTCTAGTTCATAAATATGTATTATAACATGACTATAATACACAATATGTATAAATTAAATTTTAGGGGCTAATCACCACTAAAGTACATGATAATATATGGTAATTTTTTAAGTAAAAGTAACTCCTACATTAATGAAAAATTTCAAATACATACCAGTATCCTCAGCTATACTAAGAAAATTAGAAATTTCTGTAGTTTATGTCTAAAAATGTGATGTTCATCAGGCTTTAATAAATTGAAATTGAAGATGACACAAATAGAAAAATGTACCATGTTCTTGGAAGAATCAATATAGTTAAAATGACTACTTCCCAAGGCAATCTATAGAATCATTGCAATTCCTATCAAAATACCAATGGCATTTTTCACAGAACTAGAACAAATAATTTTAAAATTTATGTGGAAACACAAAAGACCCCCAGTAGCCAAAACAATCTTGAGAAAGAAAAATAGAGCTGGAAAAGTCTATGCTCCCTGACTTTTGACTATACTGCAAAGCTAGAGTCATCAAAACAGTACAGTAGTGGCATAAAAACAGACACATAGACCAATAGAGCAGGATAGAGAGACCAGAAATAAACCCACACAGTTACAGTTAATTAATCTACAACAAAACAAGAATATGCAGTGGAGAAATGAGTCTCTTGATTAAGTGGTGCTGAGAAAATTGAACAGCTACATGTGAGAGGATGAAATTAAAGTATTTTAACACCATACACAAAAATAAATTCAGAGTGGATTAAAGATCTAAATGAAAGGCCGGAGGCGTTCCTGCTGTGGTACAGTGGCTTAAGAATCCTACTGTAAAATGAGGGAGTTCCCGTTGTGGCACAGTGGTTAACAAATCTGACCAGGAACCATGAGGTTGCGGGTTCGGTCCCTGCCCTTGCTTAGTGGGTTAAGGATCTGGCGTTGCCGTGAGCTGTGGTGTAGGTTGCAGACGCGGCTCAAATCCCGAGTTGCTGTGGCTCTGGCATAGGCCAGCGGCTATAGCTCCAATTGGACCCCTAGCCTGGGAACCTCCGTATGCTTCGGAAGCGGCCCAAAGAAATAGCAAAAAGACAAAAAAAAAAAAGAATCCTACTGTAAAATGAAAGAGAAAAAAAACAATAAAACAAAAAAATCAATCCTACTCTATCAGTTCCAGTCACTGTGAGGAATGGGTTTGATCCCTGGCAGGGGCAGTGTGTTCATTAAATGATCCAGTGTTGCTGCAACTGTGGTTTGGATCTGATCCCTAGCCTGGGAACTTCATCTGCTGTGGGATGGCCAAAGAAGGGGAAAAAAAGTAAAGGAAATAGAAACGAATGGGACCTAATTAAACTTAAAAGCTTTTACAAAACAAAGGAGACTATAAACAAAATGAGAAGACAGCTTTCTGAATAAGAGAAAATATTTTCGGAGTTCCCGTCATGGCTCAGTGGTTAACGAATCTGACTAGGAACCATGAGGTTGCGGGTTCGATCCCTGGCCTTGCTCAGTGGGTTAAGGATCCAGTGTTGCCGTGAGCTGTGGTGTGGGTTGCAGACGTGGCTTGGATCCCGTGTTGCTGTTGCTCTGGCGTAGGCTGGCGGCTACAGCTCCAATTTGACCCCTAGTCTGGGAATCTCCATGTGCCGCAGAAGCGGCCCTAGAAAAGACAAAAAAGAGAGAAAATATTTGCAAATGATATGACAAATAAGGAATTACTATCCAGCATTTATAAACAGCTCATACAACTCAATATCAAAAAAACAAACAAACAAACAAAAAAAAAAAACAAAAACAAAACGAACTGCAATTAAAAATTGGACAGAAGAGGGAGTTCCCATTATGGCTCAGCAGTAACGAACCTGACTAATAGCCATGAAGATGCAGGTTCATTCCCTGGCCTTGCTCAGTGGGTTAAGGATCCGATGTTGCTGTGAGCTGTGGTGTAGGTCACAGACGAGGCTTGGATCCCAAGTTACTGTGGCAGTGGTGTAGGCCAGCAGCAGTTCTGACTTGACCCCTACCCTGGGAACTTCATATGCCACAGGTGAGGCCCTAAAAAGCAAAAAAGTGGGAGGGGGTAACATTTTTCCAAAGAAGAAATGCAGGTGGCCATAGGCACATGAAAAGATGCTAACATTGCTAATCATCAGGGAAATACAAATTAAAACCACAATGAAATATCACCACACACTTGTCAGAATGGTTATCATCAGGAAGAAGATAAATAACAAATATTGGTGAGGATGTGGAAAAAAGGGGCCCTTGGTCCACTATGAGTGGGAAGATAAGTAGATGTAGCCATTTTGGGAAACAGTATGAAGGTCTCTCAAAAAAACTAAAAATAGACCTCCCATATGACCCAGCAGTTCCACTCCTGGGTACATATCCAAAACAAAATACTAATTGGAAAAGATAAATGCACCCCAATGTCATAGCAGTATTATTTACAATTTCCAAGATATGGAAGCTCCCTACATGCCCATTAACTTATGTAATGATCAAGAAGATCTGAGCTTTGATATTATCAGCTGTGAGAAGTTCTAGTTCATAAATATATATTATAGCATGACTATAATATATATTATAACTATATATGTATATATACAGTGGAGTACTACTTAGCCATAAAAAAGGAATTTTGCCATTTGCAGCTACATGGATAGACTTGAAAAGCATTATCCTAAGTAAAATAAGTCAGAGAAATAAAAATGCTGTATGGTATCACTCATGTATGAAATCTTAAAAAGAAAAAAAAAGGCGGGGGGAGAGTTCTCTTGTGGTGCAGCAAAGATCCAGCATTGTCTCTGCAGCAGCTCAGGTTGCTGCTGTGATGTGGGTTAGATCCCTGGCCCAGGAATTTCCACATGCAATGGGCACAGCCAAAAAAATTTTTTTTAATTAAAAAACCCCAAGAGGAGTTCCCGTCATGTCACAACAGAAGTGAGTCCGACTAGGAACCATGAGGTTGCAGGTTCGATCCCTGGCCTTGCTCAGTGGGTTAAGGGCCCAGCATTGCCGTGAGCTGTGGTGTAGGTCGAAGACACGGCTCTGCCCTAGTGATTCTGTGGCTGTGGTGAGGCTGGCAGCTACAGCTCCAGTTTGACCCCTAGCCTGGGAACCTCCATATGCCTCGGGTGTGGCCTTAAAAAGACAAAAGACAAAAAAAAAAGTGTGATGTAGTTAATCAGGCATTAATAACATTGAAAAGTTAACTTTCAAAATAAAATAGTCTGCCTTTCAGATACTTAGGTTTTGATATATCAAATGAAATAACCTTCAGTCCTACTTATTTCTATAATGTATTTTATTATTTTAAGATTTTATGTAAAGTAGTTAAATCTAAAGTCATCTATAAAGTGCAATAAGAAAACCTTTAAGTATAGTATTGCATATGTTTTTCATGGTCTTTAGATGTCAGTTTTGAACTCTTTTTTTTTTTTTTTTTTTTTGTCTTTTTGCCATTTCTTGGGCCGCTCCTGCGGCATATGGAGGTTCCCAGGCTAGGGGTCCAATCGGAGCTGTAGCTGCCAGCCTACGCCAGAGCCACAGCAACAGGGGATCCGAGCCGCGTCTGCAACCTACACCACAGCTCACGGCAACGCCAGATCCTTTAGCCCACTGAGCAAGGGCAGGGATCGAACCCGCAATCTCATGGTTCCTAGTCGGATTCGTTAACCACTGCGCCACGACGGGAACTCCAGTTTTGAATTCTTTAGTTGTTTTATTTTAAGAAGTCTTTAATGACTCAAGTATAACTACAAGCTGATGTGTTTATACAGAATACATTGTGAAAATTTTTTACTTTTCCTAGAGAATTTTAGGCTACGATCATAATCTGACTCTAAGGATACAGTTTTACTAAACAAAAGAACAACAAAATATTCTCTGTGCTGGAGCTAGAATTCCTTTGATTTGTTGACCAGAAATACATCAGAAACTTGTCATTGCTGCCAGTGTCCTGATTTCAGCCTACATAACTTTATATTATTTTTATTGTGATAGTGATTGTTCTGTTTTTAGAATAGACTTGAGATTCAGTGTATATGTAAAGTCAAGCCATTAAGGTCATTTATAAAAGCTTTTACTTTGTTGTTCGCTCCTCTCTAGATTTGTGTCCGCTACTTTCAAACAAGCGGTAATGTTCATGTTTTAAAGCCAAAATATGTTTGTTCCTTTGGTGCTCCTTCATTCAAGTATAGTCATCCTCATCATTTGCTGAAAACAAGTGCTGGTAAGTATGATCTCAAAATAGCCTGTAGGACATAACGTTCTGTGTCTTATTCAGCACTTGAAGACTTAATGTGAAAAAAAAAGCTGACCTTTTACTTCTAGCCTGGCCCTCCTTGCTCTCCCCACATCTATCCAATTCTCTGTTTTTTTTTTTTTTTTTTGGCTCCCCTTCTCCTACTCCTCTTTCATATAATACTTTATCTTCACAGTGTTAGGAACCGGTTCTTTCGGCCTTCTTTTTTTTTTTTTGTCTTCTACGGCCGCACCTGCAGCATATGGAGGTTCCCAGGTTAGGGATCCAATCGGAGCTGTAGCCGCCAGCCTACGCCAGAGCCACAGCAACTTGGGATCCGAGCCGTGACTGCGACCTACACCCCAGCTCATAGCAACACCGGATCCTTAACCCACTGAGCGAGGCCAGGGATCGAACCTACAACCTCATGGTTCCTAGTCGGATTCATTAGCCACTGAGCCATGACAGGAACTCCCACTACTCTTTAATTAATTTTTGGCTTTTTAGGTCCGCACCTGCGGCATATGGCGGTTCCTAGGCTACAAGCTGAATCAGAGCTGTAGCCACTGGCCTACACCAGAGCCATAGCAATACCAGATCAGCTGCGTCTGTGACCTATGCCCCAGCTCATGGCAATGCCAGATCTTTAACCCACTGAGTGAGGCCAGGGATCAAACCCACAATCTCATGGTTCCTAGTCGGATTTGTTTCCCATGCACCACAACAGGAACTCCAGTATTTCTTAGCTACTGATTTCGTATTTTTTAAAGAAAATGTTCCTACCTCATTGGCTTATGTATGTTATAAAACAGTTTTGATTAATAGCAGTTTAAAGACAGAGGAGCACTTTTCAATCAGTTCAAAGCCATTTGCTAATTTGGAAAACTGAGAGGATCCGTACGTACTTTCTGTTGCCTAGAAATACTTTCTGTCTTAGGAATAATTACTGTAAAGTATCATTGGCATCTAACTCTCATGAAAAGGGTGTAGACATTTGAAAAGGAGTGAAAAATGGGAAGAGTGAAAAAATGCCAGTTAGGTATCTGGCATTATCCCTGCTATGGCTGGAGTTGCTGCTGTGGCTCAGGATCCATCCCTTCGATCCCTTGCCCAGTAATTTCCACATGCTGAGGGCACGGCCAAGAAGAAAAAAATTGGGAAGGGAAAGAAAAGACTAAAATGTAATTATAAGTTGGCAGAACATAGTTTGGGCAAATCTTCTAGATATGGATCTGCCTGATCTTTAGGCACTAAGAATGAGATGAGTTATATGAAGGCAAAAGAGTTTTAAGAGTCAGTCATTAATGTTTATTATTGTTTCATAACATAAAACCAGGAGATCCAACTGAATCTCCCTTCGTACAATATCTTGTTCTATTTTTGTTTATTGCTATTGTTGCAAAATCTCATTTGTTTTCTTGTTTTTTAGGGCCGAAGCAGAGGCATATGGAAGTTCCCAGGCTAGGGGTCAAATCAGAGCTGTAGCTGCCAGCCTGTGCCACAGCCACAGCAACACAGGATCCGAGTCACATCTGTGACCTTCACCACAGCTCATGGCAACACTAGATCCTCGACCCACTGAGTAAGGCCAGGGATTGAACCTGCATCCTCATAGATACTAGTCGAATTTATTTCCACTGCGCCACAACGAGAACTCCCAAAGTCTCATTTGTTGCAAGGGCCTTCTATACCCTTTAAAAGAACATTGTTTTGGAAGACAGAAAATGTCAGTTTTGGGAGTTCTCTTGTGGTGCATTGCATTAAGAATCTGGCAAATCTTGGGAGTTCCCATCGTGGCGCAGTGGTTAACGAATCCGACTAGGAACCATGAGGTTTCGGGTTCGGTCCCTGGCCTTGCTCAGTGGGTTAAGGATCCGGCATTGCCGTGAGCTGTGGTGTGGCTTGCAGACGCGGCTCAGATCCCATGTTGCTGTGACTCTGGTGTAGGCCGGTGGCTACACCTCTGATTTGACCCCTAGCCTGGGAACCTCCATATGCCACGGGAGCGGCCCAAGAAATAGCAAAAAAAAGGCAAAAAAAAAAAAAAAGAATCTGGCAAATCTGGTGTTACCACTGCAGCAGCTTGGATCACTGCTGTGCAAGGGTTCTGTCCCTGGCCTAGGAACTTTCACATGTTGAGAGTGAGGCCAGAGGAAAAAAAAGGAAAAATGTCAGTTCTGTGGCAATATCAATAGGTCTGTGTCACTGAACAATTTATATAAATCTTGGATGGTTATGAATGAGGGTTATGCTTTTAAATATTATAAAATACTTTTTTAAATGTATAAAATGGGATGATTTCTGCCTCTGCTTGAGAATATTTTCTAATTTTAGATGTCAAAGCCTCTGTCTATTAACACTATATTACATATTTAATGAGATCATTTCTCTCTTGTCTTGGAAGTTTTACAGGGACAGATCGTTCAGTTCAAACTCTCAGACATCGGAGAAGGGATTAGAGAAGTAACTGTTAAAGAATGGTAAGTTATTATGGGGAAAAAAAAAATTTTTTTTTTTTTTTCATTTTAGGGTGCCACCTGCAGTGTATGGAAGTCCCTGGCTAGGAGCTGAATCAGAGCCACAGTTTCCATCCACCCTATGCCATAGCCACAGCAATGCCAGATCCAAGCCACATCCACAACTTGTGCTGCAGCCTGCAGCAACACTGGATCCTTAACCTGTTCAGTGAGGCCTGGGATCAAACCCACATCTTTATGGATACTAGTTGGGTTCTTAACCCGCTGAACCACAACAGGGCTCCAAAAAAAATTTAGGTAAGTATAAAAATAATTTGAATAAAAATAGAAATCTATTTAAATTGAGAAACCTCCTTCTGTTACATATAATGGTCTTTTTTTTTTTTTTGTCTTTTTAGGGCCACATCCCTGGCATATGGAGGTTCCCAGGCTAGGGGTTGAATTGGAGGCTTAGCCACTGGCCTACACCCCAGCCACAGCAATGCCAGATCCAAGCTGCATCTGCAACCTACAGCACAGCTCATGGCAATACTGAGCAAGGTCAAGGATCAAACTTGAGTCCTCATGGATACTAGTTGGGTTTGTTAACCACAGAGTCACAATGGGAACTCCTTATAATGATCTTTTTTTTGGTCTTTTTTGGCATTTCTAGGGCCACTCCTGCAGTATATGGAGGTTCCCAGGCTAGGGGTCTAATCAGAGCTGTAGCCACCGGCCTACGCCACAGCCACAGCAACGCCAGATCCAAGCCACGTCTGCAACCTCCACCACAGCTGACAGCAACGCCAGATCCTTAACCCACTGAGCAAGGCCAGGGATCGAACCCACAACCTCATGGTTCCTAGTCGGATTCGTTAACCACTGCGCCACGACGGGCACTCCAATTGATCTTTTTTAAAGCAACAAGATAAACTTTGTTTATGTTGTCAGTATTCTATCGACACAGTTGCTTATGCATCATGGCATTTTTATTTGATGTAATTTGTTAAGCATCATCTTTTCCTCTTTTTTTAAAAAAAATGTTTCATTGTCCACCCCTCACTTCAGTTTAAAGAGAGAAATTAGCCTCTAAAAGACTTTAAATTGATGTGACTGTGTGTTCTGAAAAGCAGTTAATGTATGAACTTAGAGCTTCTTCCCAAATTACTTTAAAGTCATCATGTTGGGGGAAAAACTGTAATTGCAATGTATACATGTAAGGATAACCTGACCCCCTTGCTGTACAGTGGGAAAATTAAAAAAATAAATAAATAAATAAATAAATAAAGTCATCATGTAGTCAAAGCTTTCTTTACTGAAAATGACTTCAGGAAGATTGCAGGTACATTTGGCTCACCATTACCTGACAGTGTACCTATATTTTTAGAATATATTAAAGGCAAGATTCAAAAAATAATTTTTCTGGAATTCCCTGGTGGCTCAGTGGTTTAGGATCCAGTGTTGTCACTGCTGTGGCTTGAGTCACTGCTGCAGTGCAGGTTCAATCCCTGGCCCAGGAACTTCTGCATGCCTGGGTATGGCCAAAAAAATTTTTTTTCAAAAAGGTTAAAAAAATGTTTTAAAAAATGTTTAAAAAAAAACCTCAAAACATGAAACAAACAAAAGACCTCTATTTAGTTATTTATTTATCTGTTTAGTTATCTGCCTCTACCCTTTTTCTTCCTTTCCCATTTTCTGGAAAACACTTCTGTGTCCTAAACAAATTTTTAAAGGTTTCTATAAGTAGCAGTTAAGGTGAGTCAGTAGATTTTCTCCAATAGTTTTATACTGTTAAAGATCCTTTTAAGGCATTCCTTTTGTGGCTCAGCAGTAACGAACCCACTAGTATCCATGAGGATGTGGGTTTGATCTTTGGCCTCACTCAGTGGGTTAAGGACCCAGCATTGCCATGAGCTATGGCATAGGTCATAGATGCGGCTCAGATCCTGCATTGCTGTGGCTGTGGTGCAGGCTAACACCTGCAGTTCTGATCTATATGCCAAAGATTCAGCCCTAAAAAGAAAAAAGAAACGAAAAAAAGTACACCAGAATGGAGAAAGGAATTCGAATTAAAGACATTGTCATTAAAAAAAGAACAGAGGGGTTCCCGTCGTGGCACAGCAGAAATGAATCCGACTAGGAACCATGAAGTTGTGGGTTCGATCCCTGGCCTTGCTCAGTGGGTTAAAGGATCTGGCGTTGCTGTGGTGTAGGTTGCAGACTTGGGCTTAGATCCCATGTTGCTGTGGCTCTGGCATAGGCTGGCAGCTACAGCTCTGATTAGACCCCTGGCCTGGGAACCTCCATATGCCTCGGGAACGGCCCTAAAAAGACAAAAGACAAAAAAGAAAAAGAAAAGAAAAGAAGATTATTTTAGGAATCTGATTCAGGAGTTCCTGTTATGACTCAGTGGTTAACAAATCTGACCAGCATCCATGATGATGCAGGTTTGATCCCTGGCCTTGCTCAGTGGGTTAAGGATCTGGCATTGCCATAAGCTGTGGTGTAGGTGGCAGACTTGGCTCAGATCTGGCATTGCTTTGGCTGTGGTATGGACTGGCAGCTGTAGCTCCAATTCGACCCCTAGCCTGGGGACCTCCATATGCCTTAGGTGTGGCCCTAAAAAGCAAAAAAAAAAAAAAAAAACAAGAGAGAGAGAATCTGATTTAGTCATCTGAGCATTGTTTCTCTGCAGGTCTCATAATTGCTGTGTAGGTTAGAAGAGAACTGTCATAGGACAGATGTACCTTACAGCTGTATCTCTGTCATTGTGAGATCAAGGAAAGAGCAGTGTACCTCAAATCAAAGAGCCTGACTCTGAAACTTACTAGCCATTTTAGAAACAAAGACTAAGAACTCAAACTAAAAGGATATGTATTGAGAATATCAAATTTTTGACAATTCTAGAAATAATAGTCATCCCTTAAAGTTTGATAAAGGCCAAGACAGTAAAAGAAAAATAACACTTTTAAAATATGATTTTAGACTTTCTTCCAAGAAATTGATTAGGCAGAAAACCTCACAGTTTAATTCAATTTTTGGATTAGTTCCCCTAGTGGTGCAGTGGGTTAAGAATCAGGCTTGTATCTGTGGAGGTGCCAGCTTGATCCCAGGCCCGGCATAGTGGGTTAAGGACCCAGTGTTGCTGCAGATGTGGCATAGACCAGCAGCTCCTTGCTTGGATTCAGTCCCTGCCCCAGGAACTTCATATGCCATGGGTGCAGCTGAAAAAGAAAAAAAGATCTATGAACATTTTATTAGTAGTAGTAATATTATTATTTGGCCACCCCATGACATATGGAGTTCCCAGGCCAGGGATCAGATCTAAGCCATAGCTGTGACCCACACTGTAGCAACGCCAGATCCTCAACCCACTGAGCTGAGGATTGAAACTGTGTCCCAGCACTTCCAAGACGCCGCCAATCCCACTGTGCCACAATGGGAACTCCTGAATTCTTTTCTCAATTGTCGGTTTTGCTTGTTTTTTGTTTTGGCCACATCCATGGCATGCAGAAATTCCTGGGCCAGCACAGCAGCAACCCAAGCCACAGCAGTAACAATGCTGAATCTTTAACCCACTGAACCTCCAGGGACCTCCTAAAATTGTTTTTAAAAATGTTATAGTTCTTGGAGTTCCTGTCGTGGCGCAGTGGTTAAGGAATCCAATTAGGAACCATGAGGTTGCGGGTTCGATCCCTGCCCTTGCTCAGTGGGTTAAGGATCCGGCGTTGCCGTGAGCTGTGGGGTAGGTCACAGACATGGCTCAGATCCCGCGTTGCTGTGGCTCTGGCGTAGGCTGGCAGCTACAGCTCCGATTTGACCGCTAGCCTGGGAACCTCTGTATGCCGCGGGAGCGGCCCAAGAAATGGCAAAAAGACCAAAAAAAAAAAAGGTTATAATTCTTGGAGACATATCAAAGAGGCTTCAGGAGCCATTGTAGTCTTTTCTGAAACATTCTTTGATGTACCCTCTGGACCAAATGAGGGGCTGGATGGATACTGATCTAACTCAGTGTGGCATTTATATTAGAATGATTTGCCTTATTGTTTTTGTGTAAAAGTGTCCTATGTCTTTTTCTTAGGTATGTAAAAGAAGGAGATACAGTGTCTCAGTTTGATAGCATCTGTGAAGTTCAAAGTGATAAAGCTTCTGTTACTATCACTAGTCGTTACGATGGAGTCATTAAAAAACTGTATTACAATCTAGACGATACTGCTTATGTGGGAAAGCCATTAGTAGATATAGAAACGGAAGCCTTAAAAGGTACTGTATATGTATATTCCTCTATTTTGCCAAATCGATTACTGCTGTCTGTCTTTTTGTCATTGGATACCAATTGAAAGTAGTGTTTACTTTTGATAACTTAAAAGTATTTGATTTGGTGTTTAGAAGCTGAAATTGGGAAAATGGAAAAGGTAGTCTGTGATACATGATTATCTTTTAACCAGTTATCCTGTTAAAAACATGTACAGAAATACTTCATTTATGTGGAGGCCTACCTTCGGGAAACTTTGGTATTCAAAGTAGCAACAAGCTGTCTTGGGAATTAAAGGTTCAGGCTTTGAACACTGCATCACTAGTTAAAATCACTAGTTAAATCTCACGTAATGGGATTGCTCCATTTGCCACTGATACAAAACCAAAACACTCACTGGTGATGGTGTGAAGGCCAAACTTCTTGGAGAGAAGTAAAAAAGATAAGTAAGGAAAAGCCGAATGAGAAGCAAAGAGACTGGCCTTCAGAAACAGCAGCAACCATGAACTTATAAGCAGTAGATGTCCTGACAAAAGGGAATTCATTATGAGAATGTTAGGAATATTAAAACAGTGTGTTGTCCCTAAGGTAGCAAATAGCTGACTATGTCAGAAGTTCCTGAAATATAAAAGTTATGTGACACATACACCAAAGTTACGTCATCTAGGAAGTTTTGATGTAGGTGGAATATAATTCTGTGATACAACCCTAAACTGGCAATCTGTCTGGAAGTGCTGAGATGAAGACATTTCAGTAGTGTAATTCAAAACTCTATGAGTCTGAATTACAGTGGCTGGCTGACTCTTAGTCCTACAGGCTATATGATAATATAGTACTGATAGCATAATCACACTTAATATTTTGTTTATCCTTTTCGTGATGAATTCCGGTTTAGCAGATGAAGAAACTAAACCTGACCTAGAAAGGTTGTATGATTTGCCCAAAGACAGTGACAGAGCCAAATTTATTTATTTATTTTTTTTGTCTTTTTTATTTTTATTTTTTTTGCTATTTCTTTGGGCCGCTCCGGCGGCATATGGAGGCTCCCAGGCTAGGGGTCTAATCGGAGCTGTAGTCTCTGGCCTACGCCAGAGCCACAGCAACTTGGGATCCGAGTCGAGTCTGCAACCTACACCACAGCTCACAGCAACGCTAACCCACTGAGCAAGGGCAGGGACCGAACCCGCAACCTCATTGTTCCTAGTCGGATTCGTTAGCCACTGCGCCACGACGGGAACTCTGACAGAGCCAAATTTAGAACTTAGATGTCCTGAGACTTTGTCCAGAATATTTTCCATGATAACATGTTGCCTCCAGAACCTAGAAGATAACTTATTGAAGCTTTCTTATTATTTACAAATTGAAATTAGTTAATATTATAAAGATTATATCAAAGCTAATCCATGTCTCAGTACAGTTGTATAGCTGTCTTCTATAAAGTCAGTTTTAAGAGTGTTGCCAATAGGGGTTCTCTTGTGGATCCAGCATTGTTACTGCAGCAGATTGGGACCATTCCCTGGCCTGGAAACTTCCATATACTGCCAAGGGGGCAGCCAAAATATAAAAAACAAAAAGTATTGCCATGCCCTGAGTCCTCTTTACAGCTAACCTGGCTTTCTCTAACTTCTATTTTATTTTATTTTATTTATTTATTTTGTCTTTTTGCTATTTCTTTGGGCCGCTCCCGAGGCATATGGAGGTTCCCAGGCTAGGGTTCGAATTGGAACTGTAGCCCCCGGCCTACACCAGAGCCACAGCAACGCAGGATCCGAGCCGCGTCTGCAACCTACACCACAGCTCACGGCAACGCCGGATCCTTAACCCACTGAGCAAGGGCAGGGACCGAACCCGCAACCTCGTGGTTCCTAGTCGGATTCGCTAACCACTGCGCCATGACGGGAACTCCTATTTTATTTTTAAATTTTTTATCTATTTTTTGTCTTTTAGGACTGCACCCACAGATTATGGAGGTTCCTAGGCTAGGGATCAAATCAGAGCTGCAACTGCTGGCCTACACCACAGCCATAGCAATGCCAGATCCAGCTGCATCTACAATCTACACCGCAGCTCATGGCAACGCTGGATCTTTAACCCACTGAGTGAGGCCAGGGATTGAACCTGCATCTTCACGGATACTAATCAGATTCATTTCTGCTGAGCCATGAAGGGAACTCCTCTAACCTCTGTTTTAAGAAGTCAGATGACTCCTCACTTTCCTAAACAACTAAAGCTTTTCCACCAAAACTTCTGAAAACCATTTAAGGAGAGTCATTTTAATTTTATTATTTTTAGTTGGTTTTCTTTTAAGCTATATATTTTACTCCCTCTTAAAATGAAGCTATTGAGTATAACCTAAAATATTTTATGATTATGCATTGACGTGTGAATAAACATTCACTGTTCTGGGAACAATGCAGTTCTGAATCTGATTTTTTGATTTATCAGCCTGCTTCTTAGCAGAGTCATTGTGCCAAGCTATCACTCTCCTTCCTAACTTTCTGGAAACACGGATAACCAAGTTTGTTAAGAAATAGGTGCTGAAAAGAGAAAATAGAATCTAATTGAGAGTTGAAGTGCCTTTTCTCTGGAGAAAGTGTATGGTTTTGCTGAGACAGTGTGACAACTAATTTAGATGTTTTGGGCCTGAAGCTGTGTACAAGGTTAAATTGCTGAGTGACCACCAGGCAAGTGGAGAGTTACTATACCTAATTAGCCCTAATTGAGTCTGGCCCCCATGGGGAAGCAATAAAGAAAGAGAGGGAAGGGGAGTTCCAGTCCTGGCTCAGCAGTTAATGAGCCCGACTAGCATCCATAAGGACTCAGTTTGATCCCTGGCCTTGCTCAGTGGGTTAAGGATCCCCAGTTGCTGTGAGCTGTGGTGTAGGTCGAAGATGCGTCTTGGATCTGGCGTTGCTGTGGCCTAGGCTGGCTGCTACACCTCTGATTGGACCCCTAACCTGGGAACCTCCATATGCTGCAGGTGCGGTCCTAAAAGACCAAAAGACCAAAAAAAGAAAAAGGAAAGAAAGAGGGGTAGGGAATACAATGTTGTAGAATACTTTATAAAACTAACATAATTCTGCCATTGTATTGCATTTACCTTTATCATCGATGTTTGTCATTGATTGAATGTATTCTTTGTGCTATTGCTATATTTGTATTATCTCATTAAATCAAATAGAATGTTATACATATTTGACACCTGTAACATGAGACCCACACAAGTATAATAAGTTGCGGGGAGTTCCCGTCGTGGCGCAGTGGTTAACAAATCCGATGAGGAACCATGAGGTTGCAGGTTTGGTCCCTGCCCTTGCTCAGTGGGTTAACGATCCGGCGTTGCCGTGAGCTGTGGTGTAGGTCACAGATGAGGCTCGGATCCCAAGTTGCTGTGGCTCTGGTGTAGGCCAGTGGCTACAGCTCTGATTAGACCCCTAGCCTGGGAACCTCCATATACTGCAGGAGTGGCCCTAGAAATGCCAAAAGAGACAAAAAAAAAAAAAAAAAAAAAAAGTATAATAAGTTGCCACATAGCTAGTAATTGGTGGAGCTGCAGTTTGACCCCAGCTCTATTTAATTTTAAAACACATGTTCCCAACTGCTTTGTTACACTGCAAATTCTATTCAGAGACTATGGGTATTAGCTCCATTTTGCCTCTAGAACACTGAGACTAAATTTCTAACACTGTATATATGCATATTTAGAAAATTCTACTGTAACAACACAAGTTGGATGTCTTATAGAGTTTATGGTATTAAAATGTTTGCTAGGATAATACAGAATTTTAGAGTTAAGTGGTTTGTTCATAAAACCTTTCCAACAACATAGCATATCATTTAGTTAAGTTACACTCGATAGCATAAATTGCATAGCACAAAGCCTGGGCATAGTAAGTGCTCGGTTAACAGTAGCTATGACCTTATTTTGTACAGCTAATTATAGATTGAATTAGCTGCTTCAATAATTTGAGGTGAAAAAGAATGCAATGAAATCTCATTAGTTTAGGTGTCATTCTCAATTTATGATCTTTTGGGCAAAAGTGAAAATAAGGTTACATTTGTGCTATGAAGAAAGGTCTTCCTGAGCAATTTTGCGGGAGGGAAAAGTTGAAGCTTCTTATGAAAACAAACTTTTATCGCTTCTTGGTCTTTTGGCTAAGATCAAGTGAATACAAACTATTTCAAAAACCCTGGAGAGCTTTGGTATTTCAAAAAGAATTTCCATTGCAATTTCACAGTTTTAATATTTTTATTAATTCAAATTACTATTTTATGTAATCTGAAAAAATAGTTTTTATGTAATCTGACAGAATAGTTTATTATAAATCTGCTTCACATGATGAGTTCCATCAATACTAAATTGACAGTCTTCATGATAAAAAATGCTTATTTTTATCATGCTAGATTTTTTGTTTTTTTCCTAAAATTTAATGAAGGCTTTAAAAACTGTATCTAACTCCACTCCTGAAGGAATAAAATCCCACATGTTAAAATGTAGGCTGGAACCATGAAAATCACATCAATGGGAGAGTCATGAAGTTTTAGTTTAGTCTTAACTCCACCCCCTTAGAGTCTGTCTCTATGTTGGGAAAAAATCAAGAAATCTGCCCTGCATTCTTCTAACATTGTTGTGATCTTCAAAGGAGAAAATAAATATATGAGTTTACTTTATATAAGCATATAAAGACACTTAGAAAATTACCTAAAATGCTATTTATCAAGGTGGTATTTTAGAATTATAAGCTTTCTCAGACTTCCCATCGTGGTTGAGCAAAACGAATCTGACAGCATCCATGAGGATGCAGGTTTGATCCCTGGCCTCGTTCAGTGGGTTAAGGATCCAGCATTTCCATGAGCTGTGGTGCAGGTCACAGACATGGCTCAGATCCTGTGTTGTTGTGGCTGTGGATATGGTATAGGCTGGCAGCTGCAGCTCTAATTTGACCCCTAGCCTGGGAATCTCCATATGCTGCAGCTGCAGGCCTAAAAATACAAAAAAAAAAAAAAAAAAAAAAAGAGCTTTCTTCCAACAATTACATGCCTACTACAAATCATGTATGAGTGACTTGCAAGTCTTTGTTTTATTACCTAATATTTACACCAAAGTTGTTCTAAAAGGCAGCCCTACTTGGTGATGTATCAAAATGTTTTCCAGAAAGGTAAGTAGCAATAAATTACACAATTTTTGGAACTATTGTATACTAACTTGAATATAATATATTTGGGCATTTATGCATTTCTCTTATTGCCACAAATACGCATTATTCAAGTAAATATTTGGGATTCCTACAATTGAATGCCCTTGGTTTTTCTCTGGGTCTTAGTTCCTAATGCTAATCTTTCTTACTAGTTTCTTCAATAACTTTAACAGATGTGGAGAATACACGGGACTTCTCAAAAATGCAACAGAATTATGCTTTGAACAGTTGGGGTTGTATTCCAGCTTACTTGACCAGAAAGAAAATTTACTAGGGCCATGAATGAAAGGAAACAGCACAAACTGAATCAGTCCTAGGATTGAATCCCAACTCTTCACAGTTTATTAGGTGTATGATACTGGGCCAATCCTTTCATCTCTCAAGGCTCGCTCGCGCTCTCTTTTTTTTTTTTTTTGGCCGCACCTGTGGCATGTGGAAGTTCCTAGGCTAAGGATCAAACCTGTGCCATAGCAGTGACCCCAGCCACTGCAGTGATGATGCCAGACCCTTAACCCACTGTGCCACAAGAGAACTCCCAAGCCTCAATTTTTAAAATCTCTAATGGGAATAATAACACCTATCTTGCACAGTTGGGGTGAGTATTAAGATACTGCTTATCTAGTGCAGTGTGTGACATATACTAGATGCTTGTGGGAAGAAAAAATAATTTTCCCTCTACTGTCTGAGTTCTTAGCTGAGACTCCTGTAATTAAAGATCAATTAACAAGAGGAAAACAAACATGTATTAGTATGCAGACCTCATATATAACTGGAAGACATCCAGGAAAAAAAAATGAGTAACTCAAAGAGGTGGTTTTAGAATTAAGGTTTAAATACCATCTTAATAGGGAAAGGAATGTAGGCCTCTTAGGGGAGAGTAAATGATTTTTAGGAAAGATAAATTGGCTCTTAGAAAAAGGTATAGGAGGTATGACAGTTTGTGACAAAAGTTTGGGTGTGTTGCTGATTTCTGTTCCTTTCTCTTATGATAAGAGTCAAACTTCCCTGGTGGATGAAACTCCTGCAGAGAAAGTGTATGATTGAGTTCCTTTTGGAAGATGTCTTTAGGCACCCCAGAGAAAGTAAGCCTCTCTGCACTTGCTGTTTTTCAGGTGATGACAACTCAAAATAATCAGTACACCAAAGTGGCATATTTTCAGATGGCATGTCCTGAACTCCTACAATCATATTTTTTTTAATTAAAAAAAAAAAAAGAAATATTTATTTTCTTCTTAGGACTGTGGCACATGGAAGTTCCCAGGTTAGAGGTTGAATCAGAGCTGCAGCTGCAGCTGCCAGCCTACACCACAGCCACAATAATACCAGATCCTTAACCCACTGAGTGAGGCCAGGGATTGAGCTCGCGTCCTCATGGATATTAGTCAGGTTTTTAACCTGTTGAGCCACAACGGGAACTCCAAGAAAAAACTTAAATGCTATGTTATCTTAGGAAAGCATTCAAGATTGTCACAGATTTTACATGACTTTTCATGTAATTTATCTTGCATTCGATTCATTTCATGCCGTATATATATCACAGTGCCAGGTACCAGTATACCCCACCTTGCTCACTCCATACCTATTGGTTTTTCCATTTTAAAGCTGTATTCTGTCCTGAAGTAGCTCATCTATTATGCTTTTTGACTATAAATTTTCAGTTAAATTTATTTATATATTTTAAGACACTAATCTTGTTGTTGTTTTACTATTTTCAACTAAAGAGTACAATTTTGCCTTGTTACCAGATTCAGAAGAAGATGTTGTTGAAACTCCTGCTGTGTCCCATGATGAACATACACACCAAGAGATAAAGGGCCACAAAACACTGGCAACTCCAGCAGTTCGTCGCCTTGCAATGGAAAACAATGTGAGTTTTACTTAATATTTAAGTATGAGCTCGCATACACTTTTATCTATGAAAAATTGCCCAGGTATGCCATGATGAGATAGCTGGAGTTGGGATTAAAGAAAACATGAAAATGTCTGTTACTGAAACATGATAGTTGCATGAATGTCCTCACAAGAAATTAGAAGAAAATTGTGAACTTTTTATTCCTATTAATTGAAGTGTGGTTTTATTATTCCTTCTGGGAGCCTAATAACAGTCAGGACTGCTGTTTCTTTAGCACATATAAATACTAGTGTCTTAAGTCAGGTGCTCTAGAAGCACAGCTTGAGACAGGGATGCGAGAACATGTGCTTGAATGATCGAGTGATCACCTTGACTAGGAATGAGTAGGGAAGGGAAGGAAAATGGGCCAGGCAAGGATGTGACCTCAACCATCTGCCACATCTCAGGGAGGTGGGGAAAACCACAGAATTGTACTGACCTGAGTCAAGGAGCCCAACCTTTTGTGTTCTCTCTTACCACCTTTTTTGTTTGTTTGTTTTTGCTTTTTTTTTTTTTTTGCTTTTTAGGGTGGCACCCATGGCATATGGAAGTTCCCAGGCTAGGGATCTAATTGGAAATGCAGTTGCTGGCCTACACCACAGCCACGGCAACACTGGATCCTTAACCCACCGATGGAGGCCAGAGATTGAACCCCTGTCTTCATGAATACTAATTGGGTTCTTAACCCACTGAGCCATGATGGGAACTCCTGTGTCTTTTTATCAAATTGAGTTAAATTTAATGAGAATGTTTTATCTCTGTAACCAAGCATAGGCAGTGATTAAATAAAGCCAGATCACATGTTTCCAAAAAGTATCATGAGTACCTACTGAGAAGTGAAATTCTATCATCTACTGTTTATTCCATAGAAAGCATTAATGTAAGTTAAGTATTTGACCCTTAACTTGGGCTGAGAAAATCCCATTCCAAATATGCCTCAATAAAGTTAATGTCAGTGTTTTGTATTCATCTTTCTAAAACAGTCATCAGGAAAAACTAATTTGAGAGCTTTTGTAGCATGATTATTTTAACTATTACATGTTTGCTGGTGGCCAAGATTAGAAACATTGGTCTTTTTATTTATTTATTTATTTATTTTTGGTCTTTTTGGCCTTTTCTAGGGCTGCTTCCCTCAACATGTGGAGGTTCCCAGGCTAGGGGTCGAATCGGAGCTGTAGCCGCCAGCCTACGCCAGAGCCACCCACAGCAACTTGGGATCCGAGCCGCGTCTGCGACCTACACCACAGCTCACGGCAACGCCGGATCGTTAACCCACTGAGCAAGGGCAGGGATTGAACCCGCAACCTCATGGTTCCTAGTCGGATTCGTTATCCACTGAGCCACTAGGGGAACTCCTGGTCTGTCTTTATTAGAGTGTTTAACTCTTACTCTGAGTTCAGGTTAAAAACCTGACATAGTGTTCCTGAGGATGTGGGTTCGATCTCTGGCCTCAGCTAAGAATCCAGCGTTGCCTTGAGCTGAGGTGTAGATCAAAGATGCAGCTCAGATCCAGCATTGCTGTGGCTGTGGTATAGGCTGGCAGCTGTAGATCTGATTCAACTCCTAGCCTGGGATCTTCCATATGCTGCAGGTATGGCCCTAAAAAGGAAAAAAAAAAAAAAAAAAAAAAAAAGACATGCAAGAAATTTAAAAATAGTTGTCTATTTTAAAATGTCAGTTTTCATAAACTTCTGTGGATTATACACAGTGCAGATCCTGCATTGTTGCCACATGAGCAAATGAACAGTGTATACAGACATAGCAAATGATTGCTTATGAAGGGGAGCTATACAGATCATAGCATGCTATTAAGATTAGTCATTTCGGGAGTTCCCGTCGTGGCACAGTGGTTAACGAATCCGACTAGGAACCATGAGGTTGCGGGTTCGATCCCTGCCCTTGCTCAGTGGGTTAAGGGTCCGGCGTTGCCGTGAGCTGTGGTGTAGGTTGCAGACGCGGCTCGGATCCCGCGTTGCTGTGGCTCTGGCATAGGTCGGTGGCTACAGCTCCGATTCAACCCCTAGCCTGGGAACCTCCGTATGCCGCTTGAGTGGTCCAAGAAATAGCAACAACAACAACAAAAAGACAAAAAAAAAAAAGATTAGTCATTTCCATGGAGTTCCCGTCGTGGCACAGTGGTTAACGAATCCGACTAGGAACCATGAGGTTGCGGGTTTGATCCCTGGCCTTGCTCAGTGGGTTAAGGATCCGGCGTTGCCGTGAGCTGTGGTGTAGGTCGCAGATTCAGCTTGGGCGTTGCTGTGGCTCTGGCATAAGCCGGTGGCTACAGCTCTGATTAGACCCCTAACCTGGGAACCTCCATATGCTGCAGGAGCGGCCCTAGAAAAGCCAAAAAGACAAAAAAAAAAAAAAAAAAAAAAGATAAGTCATTTCCTTATACTAATTTATTGGGCAGAGGTACTTTTACCTTCAGTTCATTTAATTCCATCTAGAGACCTTGATGGATTTATTTATTTTTTGATAGTTTTATTTTTAGCATTAAGATGTCATTTTTCTAGATTAAGCTGAGTGAAGTTGTTGGCTCAGGAAAAGATGGCAGAATACTTAAAGAAGATATTCTCAACTATTTGGAAAAGCAAACAGGAGCTATATTACCTCCTTCACCAAAAGCTGAAATTATACCACCTCCACCAAAACCAAAAGACAGAACTATTCCTATACCAATATCAAAACCTCCAGTGTTCACAGGCAAAGACAGAACAGAACCTATAAAAGGTAATAATTACAGTAATGGAAGGTAAATGGTGCAATTTATTTGGGGGGAAGCTATTTCAGCATGATGAAATTATAGTTTTTCTAAGGAAAGCTTCAATATATATTGATAATTTTTGAAGAGTAACATGTTAGCAGATTTCCTAGAGTATGAAGTTGTACATAGACAATATCTTTTTTGTCTGTTTGTTTGTTTGTTTGTCTATTTGTTTGTTAGGGCCACACTTACGACATGTGGAAGTTCCCAGGCTGGGGTCGAATTGGAGCTCCAGCTGCCGGCCTACCCCACAGCTCATGGCAACGCCAGATCCTTAACCCACTGAGCAAGCAAGGCCAGGGATATTAAACATTCACCATTTTTTGTTAGCTTTCATAACAGCTGCTTCTGATTTGTTACTTATTGACTCTTAGGATGATTAAGTTCCAGAAGAGCAGCTTTGCAAGAAAGCCATTGTGTAAATACATGGCTTGCATCCTTTTGAATTTTTTATATGCCACAGCATTGGAAGAAGTTACCTGTTACATTATTACACTTGACACCAACTGTTGTGCTGCAGTCAGTGCTTCAGCATTGAAATTAATGTCTTTCAAGTTATATAATGAAGATGGTAGCTCCAAGAGGAATAGTTTAGTTGAGAATAAGTGATGTTAGAGAGCCTTCAATTTTAGTTTTTAAAGGGATTAAAGGATTTATTTTATATATATATATGTGTATATATATATATTGTTTTGTTTTTTAATGTTTCCCAGGCTTTCACAAAGCAATGGTCAAGACCATGTCTGCAGCCCTGAAGATACCTCACTTTGGGTATTGTGATGAGGTTGACCTTACTGAACTGGTTAAGCTCCGTGAAGAATTAAAACCCATTGCTCTGGCTCGTGGAATTAAACTCACCTTTATGCCCTTCTTCTTAAAGGTGAGATTTCATTCATTTCAAACAAGGCTACAGTAAGACATTTAAGTTTCGTTGCAGGTGCACAATGTGTTAACTATGGGTTTGAATAAAAAATGTATTTCTCACAATATCACATAGATAGAAAAATGTGTCAAGGAAGTTTATAGAATTGAGATGTCCATATCAGATTATTTCTTTGAGCTGGGTGAGAATTGTCCTGCCAGTTAGGTAAAGCTTTTAATATCTAGAAGGATCACTCCAGCAAAGTCCTGATTTGAACGGAAGTGCGACTTGGGACTCACCTTTTGCTTTTTGACAGACTTACTAGTACTAGTTTCCTAAGTCTTGGGACCAGTATCAAAAAGAATAAGACCTTCCATTGATCTTGAGCAGCTCACAGTCTAGCTCACTTAACCAGCATCTATGAAGCAGCTACCCTGGGCCCAGCACCATACCAAGCCTGCTGCATATACCATCTCTTTTAACTCTCAGAACAACCCTGACATGTCGGTATTACTACCCCCATTTTCCATTTAAGGATGTTGGGGCTCAGAGAAGTTGAGACCTTGTCAAGGATTTATATCTAATAAGTGGAGAACTTATTTCAAGTTCTTTCTCTTTCTCTAGCTCCAGGGTGGCTTCCCACCAGCCCTTTCTGCACTGTACCAAGACTAATCTTCTGTAGATCAAATTACTGTATTAGTTCCTTGTTCTTTTCCGTGGTTCTGTTTCAGGGTTGCCTTTAGGATAGTTTCTAAATGCCTTACACTGACGTGAAAAAATATCACCCTGAACCTGTGCTGCCTACCTCCCCAGCCTTCTCCCTCACAGTCAGCCCCTCTGCTGTAGTCAGCTATGTGCAGGCACTAAAATACACAGCTCCACCTGAGGTACCGCCTCCTCCCTCCCATCAAATACATGTACATTCTAAACACCAAACTTTGTTCCAGTTTAGCCTCCTACAGAAGCCTGTGGCTGTCACAGTTTGAGTTAAATAGTCTTTTCTTTCCCATTGCAATTTATCTCAAGATAGTGAAAGTGTTTATACTCAGTTGTCCCTTCTCTGATGCTGAGTCTCAAAAGGCAGAAACTGTTCTCTTGTATCTCCATCTTTTTAACAACTCCCCTCTTGGGTAAGGGGATGCTCTATAAACATGAGGTGTAGTAGGTGGCAACACATGTGAGCTCTGGTCTCTATACAGCTGGCCTCTATAGAGGCCAGCAATTGAAACACAGGGATGAGATCACTAAAATTGGACTTCCCGCTGTAGGACAATGGGACCGGCAGCATCCCTGCAGCACCAGGACGCAGGTTCGATTCCTGGCCTGGCACAGTGGGTTAAAGGATCTGACATTGCCGCAGCTGTGGCTGGTTTGCAACTGCAGCTTGGATCCAGTCCCTGGTCTGGGTACTCCACATGATGTGGGGTGGCCAAAAAAGGAAAAAGGGGGGTATAAAAAAGAGCACCCGAATTTTGTGTGAAAGAGAAGAAAAGAAGGCTGAGAGTTTACATCAGTGTTTACGGCGTAGGTAGAACTTGAATTGGCAGAGGCAGTGGAACAAGGTGAGTGACGTCTGTGGTTTGGCCATAGGAGAAGCTGGAAAGAGCCCCTGAAAAGCCAGGCGTAACTAGTGCTCTCTAACAGACCACCCCCAAATGTAATGGTTTGATAAAAGCCATTTATTATTTCTCATGAGTCTCCAGGTAGCAGGACCTGTTTGCTGATCTTGGCAGAACTCTCTCATACATCTACAGACAGCTGATAGGTTGAGTAGGGCCAGCTAGTATAGGATGGCCTCAGCGAAGATGACTCGTTTCTCTTCTGGATGTCTCTCCCATCTGCCCAGTATTCGAGCCTTCATGTGGTCTCAGTACTGGCAGAGGTGAAGAGAGATAAACACTTTTCCCAAGCTGTGCTGTGTCAAGTTTGTTTTTTGTTTGTTTGCTTGTTTCTTACTTTTTTTTTTTTGTCTTTAAGGCCACACCTGCGTCATATGAAAGTTCCCAGGCTAGGAGTCAGATTGAAGCAGTAGCCATTGGTCTACACCACAGCCACAGCAATGCAGGATCTGAGCTTATCTGTGACCTACACCTCGGCTCACGGCAACACTGGATCCCACCCTCTGAGCGAGGCCAGGCAGGATAGGAGTCAAATCAGAGCTGCAGCTGTTGGTCTCTACCACCGCTCACAGCAATGCCAGATCCTTAACCTACTGAGCAAGGCCAGGGATCAAACCTGCATGGATACTAGTCTGCACCACAATGGGAACTTCTGCAACATACTATTTTTAATGTATAATACTTTAACCTTATTTATGGACTTTATATAAATATTAAGGTTATAGTTATCATCAAATGCTTAATAAAACTTGCCCTAACTGTCTAATTCAAGGGTGCAATTTCCTTTTTTTATCAAGACCACGGACCTGCCGACAAAGATAACACAGCACAATGCATATAAAGAACTCTTAATTGAACTAAATGAAGGCAGTAGGGGAAGAAATTTTTTCTTTTTTGCTTTTTAGGGCCGCACTTGCAGCATATGGAGGTTCCCAGACCAAGGGTCAAATCGGAGCTACAGCTGCTGGCCTGTGCCACAGCCACAGCAACACCGGATCCCAACCGTGTCTGCAACCTACACTGCAGCTCATGGCAATGACAGATCCTTAATCCACTGAGTGAGGCCAGGGATCCAACTCGAAACCTCATGGTTCCTAGTCAGATTTGTTTCTGCTGCGCCACAACAGGAAGTCCAGGAATTCTTTATAAGGACAATCCTTAAGCATTTATTTTCATTTATAATTGAATACAAGGCAGGACAATCAAGTGCAGTGTGTGAACTTTGATTAGATCCTGGATGGGCAGAGAACCAGCTATAACGAGCATATTGAAGACAGAGAAATGATATTCAAGGGAACAAAGGGAAGGGAGAGAGGAAATGAAGGCGGAGTGGAAAGACATAAATGGTTGATTCAGGGAGTTGGGCTCTTAAGTAAATGTTTGCACCAGTTCTGCCCTTCACTACACCAAGGACCCCAGGTGAAACACTGGCCTCAAATCCTTATCCCTTGTTCTTTCTGCACAGGGAAATAGCTTACTGCCTTTTTCGTGTTTTAATTCAAAGTATTTCTTTGAACTACAGGTTTACTTCTCATGGAAATCTTAAGACTCTACATGTAAGTGAAGAAAACACATAGAATTTAGACATTGTACTTCGATCAGTCTGCATAGTTGTTTTGAAAATCTCCGTGATGTTTACAAGTCACCTGACTTTTATTCCTTTTTTTTTTTTTTTTTTTTTTTCTTTTTGTCTTTTAGGGCTGCACCTGCAGCATATGAAAGTTCCTAGGTTAGGGGTCAAATGGGAGCTGTAGCTGTCAGCCTACAGCAACGAGGGACTCAGGTTTCATCTGCGACCTACACCACAGCTCACGGCAACACCAGATCCTTAACCCACTGAGCAAGGCCAGGGATACTAGTCGGGTTTGTTACTGCTGAGCCATGACGGGAACTCCTATTCTTAAACGATTAGGGTGACTTAGTTCCACCTTGCTGAATGTTCACATAAGGAGTAATATGCCTGGTACATGTAGACTTGAACTTAAACTCAGCTTAAATAAGAGTTCTCTCTCCCCATCCTTTACACCTCCTGTTACTTCAAATCCCCTATCCTTGCGGAGTTAAAAAGTGCTGACATTGTATTTTCTCTCTGTTGAATAGGCTGCTTCCTTGGGATTGCTGCAGTTTCCCATCCTTAATGCTTCTATGGATGAAAACTGCCAGAGCATAACATATAAGGTGGGCAATGTGTTGTGAAGACGTCATTTAAGTAAAAGATGGTGCAGATATGCTTGCAGGTTAAAGAAGCTCTGTTACGCCTCAAACAGCGATCTTCTTTAGACTAGAAATAAAAGTATGGGGTAAAATATTAAACGGAATATAAACTTACTGATATTGATGTTGGTTTTGCTGGTTAATAATTAATGATACTATTCAGATAGGCAGATTGCCATTTTTAACCCCTTTGGGTTTTCCAGTTAAAGTTATAGAAATATATACCTAGAAGGCAATGGGTTATGTTTTCTTTTAACTGTTTTCTTTTTCATGTAATATGTTTTGGACATCATTACATGTCCATAAATATAGCTTTGTCATCCTTAGTTTAGCCAGTGACTTACTGATAAACATTTTAATTGTTTGCAGTTTCTCAATCTTACAAACAGTTTGACCTCAACATCTCTGTGCATCTCTAGCTACTTCTGCATTTATCTCCTTAATACATATTTTTGTAAATGTTGTTACATGTTGTTAAATGTTCTCCAGAAAGTCTGTACAGAAATAACTTATTGCCGTATATTCTTACCAAAAAAGATATATATAAAATATATATATATCTTTTCAAAAAAATCCTTTTAAAAACCCTTTAAAATGATTTCTTTTAAATGATCACCATATCTAGTGGAAATAGTTCTCAATAGTTGTGTTTATAAGGCAGGGAGGTTGATCCTCTCTTACCTGTTAGCTTATGAAAAGGCCTGCTGTGTAATTGTTTTTTAAGGCTTCTCATAACATTGGTGTGGCAATGGATACAGATCAGGGCTTGATTGTTCCTAATGTGAAGAACGTTCAGATCTGCTCCATATTTGAGGTCGCCACTGAATTGAACCGCCTCCAGAAGTTGGGCTCTGCGGGCCAGCTCAGCACCCCTGATCTTACAGGAGGAACGTTTACTCTTTCCAACATTGGATCAGTGAGTAATAGTAATGTTCAAGTTCAGACATCATAACAAGATTTATGATCATATGCTCAGTTCAAAATAAAAACTTTCAGAGTTCCTGTGTGGCTCAATGGGTTAAGGATCCTGTGTTGTCACCGCTGAGGCATGGGTTTGATCCTTGGCCTGGGAACTTCCACATGCACGGGCATAGCCAAAAAGAAACATATATATAAACTTTTACTTGCCATTTCTTCCTCAAAATCTTCATTTTTCTACTCTTTTTTTTTTTTTTTTTAAGATTGGTGGTACCTATGCCAAACCAGTGATACTACCACCCGAAGTGGCAATTGGGGCCCTTGGAGCAATTAAGGTATGTGTGTTAAATAACTAAAAAAAAAGGTTTAAGCAAACTGGGAGAGTAAAGACAAAGAGTATGCATTTCTGAGGTTTTCCCCTCACTTTGTAGGTTTGAGTATGGTATTGAGTTCAGTAAGGCAATTATTTCTTCCTAAGAACTGGGCCTGCAGTTCTGGTGGTTGCCTCTCTGTAGACTAAATGCCGGTGGTCTCAGTCATTTCCGTAAGGATCTACCATGGTGGATTATGCCAGGCACAGATGTGAGTTTTTATGAATAATCACAAATACAGCCAACCTGAGTCTATCAAAATACCTTTATTCCAGAATACCAAAGAATAATAGTAAGCCAATCCAAATTGTTATTTATAACAGTGAGACACCATTGAGAGAGCATTTTTCTCAAACTTCATTCAACAATCACTGAGAGTGCTTGTTAAAAATGCATATTTCTAGGGGTTCTCCTGTGGTGCAGCAGGCTAAGGTTCTGGTGTTGTCATTGCAATGGCTTGGGTTGCTGCTGTGGCACAGGTTCAATCCCTGGCCCAGGAACTTCCAGGTGCCATAGGCACGGGGGAAAAAAAAAAAAGAAGCAGATTTCTTGGCTTTGGGGACAGAGCCTCCAAAACTTACGTATTAAACAAGGTCCAGGTGGTTCCAGCATGAGTGAGCTGTGGCCACGTACATCCACGTTGTTTGCAACCATCACCACCATCCATCCCCAGGACTTTCTGAATCTTCCCAAACTGAACCTCTGTATGTATGTACCACATTTTGTTTAGCTATTCATCTCGAATGAGTGTTTGGTTTGTTTCCATTTTTTAGCTATTGTGAATAATGCTGCTATAAACATTGATGTACAATTGTCTGTTTGCGATGTCTTTTTTCAGAATCATCTTAATGGTTTATTCTAGCTATGAGGCATAGTTCTTGGAGTATAAATCTTCATAGGGATTTAATGTAGCTAAACTTGGTTAGGGACAAATAATCTTTCATTCTTTTCTCCCTTTGAGTCATCTCTCCTTTGCCATCTTCTGTTTTCACTGTAAATTTTTTAAATTTATTATATTGAAGTATAGTTGTTAATTCTGCTGTACAGCAAAGTGATTCGGTTTATATATATGTATATATACACACATACATATATATTCTTTTCCATTGTGCTTTATTACAGGATATTGACTATAGTTCCCCTGTGCTATACATTAGGACCTTGTAGTTTATCCATTCTATATATAGTAGTTTGCTTCTGCTACTCCCCAAACTGCCAATTCAATCTTCCCTCCCCCTCAACCCTTGGCAACCAAAATCTCTTCTCTGTTAACTGTGAGTCTGTTTCTGTTTCATAGCTAAGTTCCTTTGTGTCATATTTTAGATTTCACATATAAATGATATTACTGGTATTTGTCTTTTTGTTTTTTTTTTGGGTTTTTTTGGTCTTTTTTGGCATTTCTAGGGCCGCTCCCTCGGCATATGGAGGTTCCCAGGCCAGGGGTCAAATCAGAGCTGTAGCCACCAGCCTACGCCAGAGCCACAGCAATGTGGGATCCGAGCCGCGTCTGCAGCCTACACCACAGCTCATGGCAACGCCGGATCCTTAACCCACTGAGCAAGGCCAGGGATAGAACCCACAACCTCATGGTTCCTAGTCATATTCGTTAACCACTGCGCCACGATGGGAACTCCTGGTATTTGTCTTTTTTCTCTGACTTAACTTCATCTCGCTTGGGTCCATCCATGTTGCTGCAAATGGCATTATTTCATTCTTTTTTTATGACTGAGTAGTATTCCATTATGTATAAATGATACGTACTATTCATCTTTTTGTTGGACATTTAGGTTGTTTCCACATCTTGGCTATGGCAAATAGTGCTGCTGTGAACATTGAGGTGCATGTATCTTTTCAGTTATAGTTTTGTCTGGATATATGCCCAAGAGTGGGATTGCTGGATCATATAGTAATTCTATTTTTTAGTTTTTTAAGAAATCTCCATTATGTTTTGATTAGCTTCTGGACTAATTTACATTCCCACTAACTGTTTTTATTTATTTATTTATTTTGGTCGTGGCATGTGGTAGCTTGATGTAGGATCTCAATTCCCAGACCAGTGATGGACCCCAGGCCACGGCAGTGAAAGCACCAATTCCTAACCACTAGACCACCAGGGAACTCCCTCCACCAACAGTTTTCACCATAAATTTTAAATGTTATAAGTAGTCTTAAGTCACTAGAATCTCTACTTTACTCGGTTCTCAGTATCTTATCTTTCTTGACCTGTTAGCTTCACTTGAGTTCGGAAAACATTCTTCATGGTGACTTGGGAACTACCTACTAGTCTGCTTTTCTCCTACCTACTTCCTATTCCCTGTGAGTCTCCTTTGCCCGTACCTCCTCATCTCCCAATCTTGAAACACTGGAGCACCGCAGGGCTCGGGTCTGGCCCTTTTCTTTCTCTGATTCCGTCTCTTGGCTTTAAATGCCATTTCTATGCTGATGGCTTTCAAGTTTGTATCTCCAGACTAGATAGATTCCTTCCTTCAACTCCAAACTCATAGCCCCTGCTTGGATGTCTAACAAGTGCCCCGTTGTCCTCACCACCCTCACCCTCACACCTGCTCCTCTGAAATCTGCCCCCTTTTTTTCTTTTTGTCTTTTTAGGGCCGCACCTGTGGCTTACGGAGGTTCCCAGGCTAGGGGTCAAATCCGAGCTGTAGCTGCTGGCCTACACCACAGCCACAGAAACGTGGGATCCAAGCCACGTCTGCAACCTACACCACAAGTCTTGGTAACGCTGGATCCTTAACCCACTGAGCGAGGCCAGGGATCGAACCTTTGTCCTCAGTTATATTCATTCCACTGAGCCACCATGATGGGAACTGCCACTCTTAAGTCTTAACAACATGCCCCACCCTCAGCCTGCTCCCTGTGACCCCATCTCCCACTTCTCACCCCGGCCCCTCCACGGCAGCTGCCCCGCAGACTTTGGTGGGCCTCAACACTCCAGTCATGCTTCCCTTCAGCGAGGACACCTTCTCGGCAGGCTTTCCCTGCCCACTCTGTCAAAAAAAAATGCACCCTCTCCCCCATTTCTACCTCCAGCCTACAATCTCTATCCCTATTCCCAAGTGCTTTGTTTTGTTTGGTTTGCACTTTTTGCTGTCTGTCAGACTATGTACGTTTTGCCTGTCTTAATCACCTGCCCCTCCCCATTAAACACCTGAGCTCCAAAAGGGCAAGGATTGTTATGTGTTTTGTTCATTGCTTTATCCCCAGAGTCTAGGGAGTACCTGGTATGTAGTAGGTGCTCAGTAAATGTCTGTTATATAATTGAAATCTGCAATGAAATTTACTGTACAGATGAAACAGTACATTGTACAGGAGACGAGAACTAGCTTGGAGAAACTCTGAAAGCTTGACGTATGTATGCACAAAGTTTGGCAAAGGGGGACTTGGCGTTTTGAAAACTCCTTTGGGGTGCCCCTTTCCTCTCTATTTTAGGGAGGGGGATTTGCCTACTCTTTTCATCGCAGCTGTTGCCAGAGCTCGCCTTGAGCAAGTGACACCTGACTCTGTCCCTTTCCTCATTTGTAGGCCCTTCCCAGATTTAATGAGAAGGGAGATGTACATAAGGCCCAGATCATGAACGTGAGCTGGTCAGCAGATCACAGAATTATTGATGGCGCTACAATGTCACGCTTCTCTAATTTGTGGAAATCCTACTTAGAAAACCCCAGTCTTATGCTGCTAGATCTGAAATGAAGATTCATAAGACGTCCTTGAACTTTCTTTCCGAGCTTCCAAAGGAAAAGCAGAGCCCAGCCGTGCCGCACATGTTCTTCCTTACAGTTGGTGTCGCCAACGGTTTGTGATACGGGATGAAGATTCTGAGGCACAGTGTGTATCACTGTTCTGTTAGACTTTCTGCAGAAGACAGATAATGGTGTAAAGTTCTCCTTGGCTGTCAATTTTGTAGGTCCTAGTGTGACTTCTTAATGTGGTGCTGAGGTCTTCGTGTTAATGGAATAAAACTGGCAGGAACAATGAAATCAATGTTACTTGAAGACAGGCACCTATATGCAGTATTTGCCCTTTTTTTTAAATTTTAAACTAACTCTTAGTGAAACTTGTCCATTACACTTAGTTAGGAACAGGAATTTATATGTAAAAATCTTTCTATTGCCCCGCAATAATGCAAATTGTTGTACAAAATAAGTGCAATTATACGTAGCTTTTAAGATATACAAGAATGTGTTGCTCTGTAGAGATTATCATCTGTAAGTGTCTTATTTGTATAAATTAATATCTTTTAAAAGGGAAAATTACAAGCTAATCTTAAAAATGCCCAATTATAATTTTATAATCAGTGAGGCTATTAAAGGTATTTGTTTAAAATGGATATACTTTTAGAATTTTGGTAATATTTTGGTGTTTTATTGGGAAAACTTCACCCTTTGCAGCCTTGCTTCGTGTAAGGAAGGCACTTTAAATATAACAGGCTGTTGACATTGTCTTACATTCAGAAGTCCATTGCCTTTTAGCTTTTTTTTTTTAAACTTTCTTGGCTGCCCCTAAAAAATAGGCTAGATTAAGAAGTTATGTTCTTGGAGTTCCCATCATGGCTCAGTGGTTAATGAATCTGACTAGGAACCATGAGACTGCGTGTTCAATCCCTGAGTGAGGTGCTCAGTGGGTTAAGAATCTGGCGTTGCCATGAGCTGTGGTGTAGGTCGTAGATGAGGCCCAGATCCTGCGCTGCTATGGCTGTGGTGTAGGCTTGCAGCTACAGTTCCGATTAGACCCCTAGCCTGGGAACCTCCATATGCTGCAGGTATGGCCCTAGAAAAGACAAAAAAAAAGAGAAGTTATGTTCTAGTCCATTCTCTGTATCCTGAGAAGGAATATGAATAACAGGAGAGAGACGAGTAATGGGTAATTATGGACAGTAAAATAATACATTTTGTACAGAAATAAAGGTATCCTCATAATCATTTTGTTAGAGGCCCACCTGAATCAGAAATAGCACCAAGGTGAATTATAATCCACCATTTTGATTTGCATTAAGAAATTCATGTTTTGTTTTTTTTCTTTTTAGGGCTGCACTCTCGGCATAAGGAGCTTCCCAAGGCTAGGGTTTAAACTGGAGCTGCAGCTGCCGGCCTACATCAGAGCCACAGCAGCACCGGATTGAGCTGCGTCTTCAACCTACACCACAGCTCACAGCAACGCCAGATCCTTAACCCACTGAGAGAGGGCATGGATCAAACCCACACCCTCATGGATACCAGTCGGGTTTGTTACCGCTGAATCACAGCGGGAACTTGCCGAGACCAGCTCAGCAAGATGGGGCTGAAGAACAGGTGCTGTGAGATTTAAGGGGAAAAGTTAACATAAAACAAGACACAGAGACATTTATCTTAAGTAAAGGTGGGAACCAGGGGACTCAAGGTCTCAGGGATCAAGAGCTCCCCCTCAAGAAACCACACTGCTTTTATTGTGCTCTTTGGGATTATGTCAAGTGAGGAGGGGGCTATGGGTAGAGGACGTACAGTTTTTTTTTTATTATTTCATAAGTTCTTTTATTGTTTTAAAAGTCACTTAGCTGGTAAAAGGTTAAGCTTTTACTCTGACCTTTAGGCACATAACAATCATTAGCTTTTGAGTTACCTATCTATGCATAGCATTCCAGAGAATCTTCACTGTGCTTCCTCAAATGGCATGCCTATTTGTGGCAACCCTGCATGCCTAGGTTTGCATCTTGGTTCTCTTTGTTAATGCATATTCTGCTAACAACCACTCATAAACCACTTGGCCATGAGGTTCCTCTTTCTCTTATCCCTTAGAGGACATATCATGCTTGTGCAAGCACGGCCTGCCAATCTGCACAGGTCTGAGGTGCCTAGACCAATGCATTATGTCCTCATTCAGCTGACCCTATGAATAGCTTATGCCTTTAGGTCTTTGTTCTTAAGCTTAAGTCATTTACCAGCACTGTGACTGTTTTTCAAGCAGGAAGATGGGATTTTTCAGCAAAGAGGCTAAGAAAATATTGTAGAGACATGTCTCGCAGCAGGAACTCCCAGATTATTTCTAATATCATCTGGTTGAATGCCGTGTGTTCAAGTGAAGTTTTGTGACAAAAGAGAAATTCTTTTAATGACTACTTGGTTTTTTTAATAAATGGAAATGATGTATAAATTAGAAAATAATGGATCGAATGAATGTTACTCTTTTTCAAATTCAGATAGTATGAAGAGTTGCAAAGAAAATAAAATCATTACAATCCTACCACTATTAACATTCTGATCAAGGCATTTGTATACATAGCTATTCTTTTTATGAAAATGAGGTCATGCTGTATATACTATTTTCTAATTTGAGTTTTTAAATTTAACGTTATGGGGAGTTCCTGTCGTGGCTCAGTGAATCTGACTAGGAATCATGAGGCTGCAGGTTCAATCCCTGGCCTTACTCAGTGGGTTAAGGATCCGGTGTTGTTGTGAGCTGTGGTGTAGGTCACAGACATGGCTCAGATCCTGTGTTGCTGTGGCTCTGGCGTAGGCCGGTGGCTACAGCTCTGATTCGACCCCTAGCCTGGGAACCTCCACATGCCACGGGAGTGGCCCAAGAAATGGCAGAAAGACAAAAAATTTAAAAAATTAAAAAATTAAAAAAATAAATTTAACCTTATGAGTCAGTAAACAATTCCACATTATCATACTTTTAAATGGTTGCACAGTACCGCATTTGCACTTATTCTGCATGTCTAAATATTAAACATCTGCTCTATACCAAGTATGGTGCTAAGTGCTGGGTACACGGTGCCCATCCTCGTGGTCCCTGCCTTCACTGGGCTTTCAGTTTATGGGGGGGACAGATGTTTAATAATCATAAACGTGAAAACATAACTTCTAACTAAGTAGGGAAAACCAGGGTGCTATGAGAGCATCTCATCGCGGTTACTGATGCTGTCTGGGGAGGTCAGGAGAAGATGTACCATAATTTAATCAATTCCCTATTGATGACATTTACAAAATTTTAAATGAAGAATGACATGATCAGTAAAAATTTCCCCTCACCTAGAAAAGGAGAAAACAAGAAGAACAAGAGTCTTCAAATGAGTATGTAGCATGTTCCCCTGAGAGTCCAACATCACTGACTCAGACACTCCATCTAGCTCTTCTATCTCAAATCCCTGCCATTACCACCTTCTCTTTTGTCTCCTCCTTTAAGAATTCAGCAGTGGATTTGCTTTCCATTGTGTGTTGGATGTTAAGATCAGAGGATCCCCCTGGAAGGGACAGGGGGCCAGGAGCTCAGTGCTAGCTGCCGTCCACAGGGCTCTACACATCATTGGTGGGTGGTGGGTAAAACAAGGCCTTAGTCAAATTCCTAAAGGTTGGGAGTTCCCATCTTGGCGCAGTGGTTAACGAATCCGACTAGGAACCATGAGGTTGCGGGTTCGTTTCCTGCCTTGCTCAGTGGGTTAAGGATCCGGCGTTGCTGTGAGTTGTGGTGTAGGTCGCAGATGCATCTCAGATCCCACGTTGCTGTGGCTCTGGCGTAGCCCGGTAGCTACAGTTCCGATTAGACCCCTAGCCTGGGAACCTCCATATGCCGCTGGAGCGGCTCAAGAAAAGGCAAAAAGAGGGAAAAAAAAAAAAATTCCTAAAGGTTGGAATTAAAGGGGAGAAGCCAACCACTCTCTTGGAGTTCCCACTGTGGCACAATGGGATCGGTGGCCTCTTGGGAGCACTGGGATGCAGGTCAGTTCCCCACCTGGCAAAATGGGTTAAGGATCCTGTGCTGCTGTAGCCACAGCTCATATCTGATCCCTGGTCTGGAAACTCCATATGCCACAGGAGCCCAAAAAAAGGGGGAGTGGGAGAAGCCAGAAAATTCAGGTCCTTCACTAATGTATCTGGAGGTTGGAGTGTACTCTATGTCCTCAGGGGAAAAGCCAAAGTTATTGGCCCAAAATTATTGTTGGGAAATAAAAATCAAGGTTCCAGAGTTCCTGTGTGGCGCAGCAGAACGAATCCAACTAGGAAGCATGAGGTTGCAGGTTCGATCCCTGGCCTCGCTCAGTGGGTTAAGGAACCAGCATTGCTGTGAGCTGTGGTGTAGGTCAGCAGCTGTAGCTCCAATTAGACCCCTAGCCATGGAACCTCTGTATGCCCTGGGTGCAGCCCTAAAAAGCAAAAAAAAAAAGAAAAAGAAAAAGAACGAAAGAAAATCAAGGTTCCATTCATTATGTAGAGCATTCTTCTGATTTTGAAAAGGAAGCACAATAGGGAAGGAAGTTTGAAGGACAGAAGCCAGATTGGTACTAATTTCCATTTTAGAGATCAAAATGTACCAAATCTTGAAATATTCCAAGAACTGGTTATTCTGGTTATGTAGGAAGAAGCACAGCACCCACAGGCTAGTTGGGCATTTCCTATAGCTTCCCAGTCCAGGTGGGACCCAAAGATCATTTGATGGATTTCTTTGCTGACTTCTTTTTTGTGGGGGGGCCACGCCGGTGGCATATGGTGTAGGGGTCGAATTGGAGCTGCAGTTACTGGCCTCCACCACAGCCTCAGCAGTACCAGATCAGAGCCATGTCTGCGACCTACACCACAGCTCATGGCAACTCTGGGTCCTTTAACCCACTGAGCAGGGCCAGGGATCAATCCCCCTCCTCCTGGATACTAGTTGGGTTCATTTCCACTGAGCCACAGTGGTAACTCCTTTGCTGACTTCTAAGTAAATCATAGTTTGAGAAAGTTGATGGATTTCACTTTACACTGCACAAACCTTTCCTTGAAGTCTTCAGCCTTATTTAACATTCCCCCTGAAACTGATAAATTAGTTCATTCTGCACATATTTATTATTGAGTATGTATTCAGTTCCAGGCCCTGGGATAGACATTGTGGATAAAGATGACAAGGATAGGAGTTACCATCATGGCTCAGTGGTTAATGAATCTGACTGACATCCATGAGGATGCAGATTCAATCCCTGGCCTTGCTCATTGGATCTGGCATTGCCGTGAGCTGTGGTGTAGGTCACGGATGTGGCTCGGATCTGGCATTGCTGTGGTATAGGCTGGCAGCTCCAGCTCCAGTTGGACCCCTTGCTTGGGAACTTCCATATGCCATGGGTGCGGCCCTTAAAAAAGCAAAAAAAAAAAAAAAAATTGAAGAGGATAGACGAACAGCCAGTTTAATGGAATAACTTGGCTTAAATACAACAAATCTGGGAAAGTGGGAGAGACTATACTCCACAGTATTAATCCTACTGACCCTATTTAGGTACAAAAAGGGAGGAGGGAAACCCATGGTACTGAGTGTTTACTCTGCAGCAGGACCATGTTCAACACTCTCTGTGTCTCAGTCATCATAATACTTCACGGTAAGTATCTCAGGACTAGGTTTGGCCGTACCTAAGAGGCAGCCAAATGATGGCCTAAACCAGAAAATCTCTTTCTCTTGCAAGTGTAATTAGCTGATATGGTGGCTCTGCCCCATTAAGTCCTTAGAGACCCAGGCTCCTTCCAGCTGTTAGGCCACTCCTTTGGTGTCACATCTGTAGTCAGCTGTCTAGAACAGTACTTCAGCCATCACATCCACATTCCACACTGCAGGATGGAGGGAAAGGGGGAAAGGTATCTCTTATGGAAGATTCCTGGAAGCTGCTCTGGACACTACCCATTGCATCCCACTATTACTCACACAGCCACACTTAGGTGCAAGGGAGTCTGGGAAATGAGAGGCCCTGTACATAACTAAATATTTGGAGAAAAAAAAAAAAAAAAACAGCAGGGAGGTGCAATGGAAACGAATCCAACTAGTATTCATGAGAATGCTGGTTCAATCCCTGGATTCACTAAGTGGGTTAAGGATCTGGCATTGCTGTGGAGACAGAGTTTTGGGTGAAGGAGATAAAGATAGTTTTTCTTGCTTTGCCAGGCAAAAGAAGCTGCTTTAGGCTAATGCCTTAAAGACTGCTTTCCTTGGGAGAGATTAGGCTGTGGTTTATAGTTTTTTGAGTGGAAAATAGGGCCACAGATAAGGATCAGGGTAGAGGCAAGCTTGTGTTGCTTCTCAGAACTGGTGTTTAGTGGCTCCAGGACTAGTTCTGGTGGTCCTCTGTCTTTCTGGATGAAGAATGCTTCCTCAAGTAGTTAACACTTGGGGAGTTCCCACTGGGGCTCAGTGGAAACAAATCCGACTAGTATCCATGAGGATGCAGGTTCAATCTCTGGCCTCACTTAGTGGGTTGGGGATCCAGTGTTGCCATGAGTTGTGGTGTAGGTCGTATACCGCATTGCTGTGGCTGTGGTGTAGGCCGCAGCTGCATCTCCAGTTCAACCCCTAGCCTGGGAACCTCCATATGCCGCAGTTGTGGCCCTAAAAAAAAAAAAAGTTGTTAACATCTTCCATTTGTTGGGGGTTTTAGCTCTCCAGAAGGGCACAAAGATATTGTTACCTATATTCCTTGAAGGCTGTCCCAAGGCTGCACTGTTGTCTCTTAACTGCACCTCCCGGGTCTCTGCATCCCCTCCCTTCCCTGATTAGCATCTGTTTGAACCTGGCCTCTGGAACTAACTCATGGAAGGTCATGGAGACTGAAGCTTATTCCCTAAAAACAAGAAACAGAGGACAGAAAGGCTTGTATGTCCAGGAGCCGCATAGTGTCCTGCTTGGTTATACAGGTCAAATAGGAAACTCAAGCAAAGCTTTATTGGGGCCCCTGCTGCAGCAGGGGGAATGAAAATAAGCAACAGACTCCCTGGCTTGCTCACTCACTGGGGGCGGGGAAAGCTGGTTCTTTATATGGGGTTTTTGTGGCCCAGGAGTTGGGGTCAAAGGGGTGGCTTAGGTGGTTTGCCCACCCTCTTGGTGGTGGTGTGTGCAGGGGGCATGTGTAGTACCCTGCTTTTGCTCTGGGCTTTATCAGAAGTAGCAGTTGGCTTTTTAGGTTTTTTGTATCTTGCTGTCTATAGTTTGCCCCAGCTGGGCATGCACATAGATATTTTTAGTCTCCTGTATTTTCTTTGTATTTTGTTACCTCAGGAGGTGTTTGTCCAGGTGCAAGCACTGTAGCCACTGCAGCAAAAGATCCCAGGTCCCAGCCTACTTCATAAACTCTACTTGCCACTGCATGAACAAGCCTCCTGAACGTCGCTTCCTGCTTGGCCTTACTTGAGTTCAGTTAGAATTGAGTGGGCAGTCATGAACTTGCAGTCTGGTTTCCTTCCCCACTGCTCCCCTGTCATCATAGTGTGCTTGGCAAAAAGTTTGGCCATATCTCTATCTCAACTGTCTCCTAAATAGCTCTTTCCAGATCCACCTCTCCTCAGCTCATTTTCACTCTGTCGCAACTCAAGGTCACCACGTGTGACAGTGACATCTTGAGGCAGAACAATAGCTCAGGTAGCTAGTGTAGGAACATGGGCTTAGAGATATTCCCTGATTAATGTCCATGGTTTAAGAGTTGTAAAAGCTAAACAGGACAAACAGGTCTTGCTTGCTGGAAGATTAATATGGAAAGCACATTTGTTTTATGTCAAGGTGGGAATTAACCCCTGACCTATCCATTTGACTGTTAGCAAAAGAATGTAAAGAGTGGTGATTCCAAGTCCAGGGCAAAGAAGAGCAAAGGAAACCATAAAATTTACAGGGCATATCCACCCCTAAAACCCTGAATGGACAAGGACTGATATAGGTAAACTGGGCAAGGGCAATGGGAAGAACTGGTATCTGGATCCCACGTTGGTACTCCTGTCTTTAAGAAATAAAAACCTCCATAGAACAATAAAAAGGGGGACTCTTCTCCCCCCTCCCAGTGTCTGTGCTGGGAGCTAATTGCTTTCCTGTAATAAAGACTTTTGCTTGCTTGCTGTCTGTGTGTTCAAGAAGTTCCTTCTTTGGCTCCGTGAACAAGAACCCGGATTCCGGTAACATCTTTCCAGTAACAATCTCATCAGACAGACCAGGTCACCTCTGAACTATTTAGGCCAAACCTGAGACGATTCATGTGACAATTTTTATCCCATCAAAATAACCACAATTTTTATGTGACAAAGGCAGTACCGTTTAGGTGAACACTGAAGGTAACACGAATCCTTGATTTTCGCAAGCTCAGAATTAGATAGATATAAATTCATTGTCAGGCAGTCCCAGTGCTGTGCAGTAGGGCCCTTTAATGCCAAGCGAATTCATATGTGAGTCAGAGCCCTGTGAGGGAACTCGGCCGGCTTGTTAAAACTGAGCAGAAGAATTTGGAAACAGTCCAGAGGCGAGCCACAAAAACAACCGAAGCTGACAAGAATAATTGCAGTTCTCCCTTAAGGGGCTGTCTATATCCGGCTTTTACTGAGTACTTTGTGGAATGTTGCAATGCAAAGCACGGGGAACAGCTGTCCTGGGTCTTACCAAGAGACAGGGGAGAAGAAACGAGAACAGGTGGGAGATCAAGAATTCAGATTAGACACGGGGAAAGTCAGGATAGTTAAAGATGGGTTCACACTCATCTCAGCTGGGGAGGGGACAGCCTCCTCCCACAGGCAGGCGCTGTGCTCCCTCACCCCCGCATTCTCCAAGGAGACATCAGAGTGAGTTAAAATCGCTACAAACGATTTAACTTGAAGTTGGCTGCAAGAAACCTCTAAATATGTGGTCCATAGTTCAAAAGATAGGGTAAGAAGAAAAGTAAAAAAAGTTATAAAGTCTGCACAGAAGTTGCAACCATGCAATCTTCTGAAAAAACCTGGCAATTTAATTTTCTGGGAAAATGCAGCCAGAGTTTAGACTGCAGTAACCAAGGCAGGTTAGCTAAGTTGATGCGAGTGTAATTAAGTGATTGGAAGCTGCGGGCATGATTGCATGCTCCGTAAATCGGAGCATGACTAACGATTTGAAACATCAGATATTCAAATGTGACAGAGGAGTCAACAGGCTAAGCCATCACGCTAACAACTTGGCAGACCAAGGACTTCATAAATTGCACCAGAACCTGGCCTTGGTCCCATTGTGTTTCTGGCACAAGATTAAAAGGGTTGGTTCAAATGTTGCTTGGACAGAGCAGTGTAATTTTTAAAAATCACCATTCTCTTTTTCTGCACTAGTTTCCCAAAGAAGTTTGTGAATATTAAAAATATTGATATATAAATGCAATGCATTCCAATTTCCATGAAATGGTGTTATGTCCATAAGATGTTTCTTGTCAGTTCCTCATATTTTCTGAATACAATAAAAATTCTCACTGCTATCATTACTAGACTGAAAGGTTGGCATAGTATCTGTGGATGTATGAAAAAAAACCATTTTGGTCGCTGCCTTTTGAAAAGATGTATGGTCAGGTCACTCGAGATGCCTGTTCTCTTGTCCTCGGTCCCTCCCCTGCTCAGCCAGGGCCCGCTTCACCTACATCCTGCTCAACAACTGACCTTCCTCTGTCCTTGCCCAAGCCCCCGCTTGGTGCTGTTCTTATCCAAGGGGCAGTGAGGGCCATGCCCCTTACTGGTATCCCTGGTAACTAACGAGCCAACCTGCCCTCAATTGCCCCTATAACTGGGGCTCTGCCCACACCTGTGGAGCAAGGTTTGCTGCCATGTCCTCCCCACGGTGGGGTGTTAAACCACCTCTGTCTCTGCTGCTGACTCCAGGCTCTTTGTGCTTCTTTTTTTTAGAGCCATGCCTGTCACATATGGAAGTTCCTGGGCTAGGGGTCGAATGGAGATGTAGCTGCCGCCTTACCCCACAGCTCATGGCAGCACCAGATCCTTAACCCATTGGAAGAGGCCAGGGATTGAACCTGTGTCCTCATGGATACTAGTCAGATTCGTTACCACTGCGCCACAATGGGAACTTCTCTGTTCTCTTTTGTTTGTTTGTTTGTTTGTCTTTTTGCCTTTTCTAGGGCTGCTCCTGCGGCATATGGAGGTTCCCAGGCTAGGGGTCGAATCGGAGCTGTAGCCGCCGGCCTACGCCACAGCCACAGCAACGCGGGATCCAAACCTCGTCTGTGACCTACACCACAGCTGACAGCAACACTGGATCCTTAACCCACTGAGCAAGGCCAGGGATCAAACCCGAAAACTCATGGTTCCTAGTCAGATTCATTAACCACTGAGCCACGACGGGAACTCCTCTCTGTTCTCTCTTAAAGCTGGGCAACTACAGGCCTTGCAGGCCTGTGTGGTGCAGCCCAACAAATGTATATATATACACTACATCCTCAAAAGTTGGATCGGTAGTCTAGATATTCACACAGAATTATCCAGTGAAAGAGTTTAAAATTTGGTGTAACTTTAATTCCTGTGGAAGTAAAAAGTAGGGCATAAAAATAGGAGTCCACATTGTGGCTCAGTGGGTGAAGAACCCAACTAGTGTCCGTTAGGATGCAGGTTCAATCCCTGGCCTTGCTCAGTGGGTTAAGGATCCAGCATTGCTGCAAACTTTGGTATAGGTTGCAGATTCGGCTTGGATCCTGCGTTGCTGTGGCCATAGTGTAGGCTGGCAGCAGCAGTTCCAATGCTACTTCTAGCCCAGAAACTTCCATATACCACAGGTGTGGCTGTAAAAATTATATATATAATAATAAGTGCATAAAAATAATAGCAGAAGGAGCATATCTTTTCAATTTGTTATGTGTCCCAAAATACCTCATTTAACATATAGCAAGCTTGTGCAATTTTGGGGTCAGTATTTGGTGATTATAGGAGGGGTATTGTTTTTTCTTTTGTTTGTTTTTTTTCTTTTGAAGCAAGACTATAATGGTTTTATTCTGTGTTCATCTGATTTTAGCTTTAAATTGCTCAAATAAGCTGGCATAATATTGTTTACTACTGCTCAAGTTTTATATTTCTTGTGAGAACTATCTTTACACGATGGGAAAAGCTGCGGCAACTACTTCATTCATGCAAGAATAAAGTGAGTGTTTCGTTTACTTGCATTTTTCTGGCTAAATGACATATTGGTTACTTAGACTCACAGCATACTTTTTACAAACGAAGGTTTTAAAATCACTTCCATGGCTTTCTAATTTTTGGCCCATTCCCAGGAGGCTATAGAATAAACAGTTTTCATATAATACTTTCTTTTGTCTCCACCAAGGATTGGCTTAGGGAAATGATGTGTGTGTTAGTGTGTGTGTGTGTGTGTGTGTGTTTGTGTGTGTGTGATCTATCCAAAATGACAACCAGCACAAAAACTCTACGTCAGAAGTACATTCTAAGTACACTGCTGGGTAAATACACTAACTTTTTGTTATAAAACATTTGATAATGGGGAGGGGGGGAGGGAATGATTAGCGTTAGTCCAAGACTGCCACTGTGGGGTAATGTGGCAGAAGTCACATGAGACTGGCTGGAAACTGAGAGCTCAAGTTCCAGGGAAAAGGAATTTGGTGTCTAATTGTACTTCCTACCATCTCCTGAGGAAATAGCTCTGTTTTGTCAGACAAATTGGAACAAGCGAGTATGTAGCTATAATTTTCTAATACAAGTATCAAAATGTAGAGAAGAGGAACTCCCTAATATTTGGCAAGTGTGTGATCTGTTTTTTAGGACCTTGGGTACACACACACACGCACGCACACACACACACACACACCTACCCACCCTTTTTTTACTGGAACATTTTCACATTGAAGAATATCAGTGTTCCAGAAAGTTCTACAGCTAAATAAATCTGTTTTTAAAGAGTTCTTAGGTTTTTCAAATATTTGAAGTGCAATTATAGCCTTCAAATTCTGTCTTTGAAAGAATTTTTTTTTCTTTTTTAGGGCCACACCTGTGGCATATGGAAGTTCCCAGGCTAGGGCTCCAATTGGAGTTACAGCTGCCTGCCTACACCACAGCCACAGCAACACGGGATCCGAGTAGCATCTGTGGCCTACACCACAGTTCATGGCAACACTGGATCCTTAACCTACTGAGTAAAGCCAGGGATTGAACCCGCAACCTCATGGATACTAGTCAGATTTGTTTCTCCTGCACCACAACAGAACTCCAAGATAGAATTCTTAATGTTGAAAAATTATTGATCTGATAAATGACAGCAAGTCTCATATACTTATGTACCTTGCTTCTCTAGAGTAATAATGTTTCTGCTTCAAAGCCTTGAATTCTGACATATTACTCACAGTTTACTTGTTTTATTAAAGGACTCTAGAGAGTCATAGAAAGAGCATTACAGATCAAAATCCCAAGATAATATCTTATTTTCCATTTTTCCCTGTGTTCCATTATTTTCTCTTATTCTTATTTGAATGAATGAGTCACTCACAAAACAGATGCTTTTATGCTTGATATGATTACTTACAGTACTATATAGTCTTGTCACAATTTGTAGGAAGAAGTTTGACTAAATGACCATAAGTCCAATTGTTTTATTTTACTTTGTGAAAGGAAATGCTCCAGGTTTCATAACATCAATATTTTTTTTATGGCCGCACCCAGGCTAGGGATTGAATCTGAGGTCAGGTGGCAGCTGTGGCAGCACTGGACCCTAAAACCCACTGTGCCCTGCCTGAGGATCGAACCTGTACCTCTGCAGGGACCTGAGCTGCTGCAGTTGGATTCTTAACTCAGTGCGCCACAGTGGGAACTCCCATAAAATCAATTTACAAAAATCAAGGTAATAATCACTTCCTCTTAATGTTTTGTTTAAAAATATTACAGGAGTTCCCATTGTGGCGCAGTGGTTAACGAATCCGACTAGGAACCATGAGGTTGTGAGTTCCATCCCTGGCCTTGCTCAGTGGATTAAGGATCTGGCATTGCCGTGAGCTGTGGTGTAGGTTACAGACGTAGCTTGGATGCCGCGTTGCTGTGGCACACACACACACACACACACACACACACACACACACACACACAAATATTACAGGAGTTCCGTTGTGGCGCAGTGGAAATGAATCTGACTAGGAACTATGAGGTCGCAGTTTCAATTCATGCCCTGGATCATGGGTTAAAGATCTGGAGTTGCCGTGAGCTGTGGTGTAGGTTACAGATGTGGCTTGGATCCCGTGTTGCTGTGGCTGTGGCATAGGCCAGCAGCTGTGGCTCTGATTCGACCCCTAGCCTGGGAACCTCCATATGCTGAGAGTGCAGCCCTAAAAAGCAAAAAAAAAAAAAAAAAAAAAAAAAAAAATTACAATCATTCTTTAAATTTCTGCCTATTAACACAGATTATGATGGAATAGTGAAAAGAAAATGGACTATGTAACTTGAACTATTCCCAGTCCACTCTTATTTTTTTTTAATTTTTAATTTTTTTATCTTTTCTTTTTTTTAGGGCCACACCCACAACATGGAGGTTCCTAAGCCAGTAATTGATTCAGAGCTGTAGCCACTGACCTATGCCACAGCCACAGCAATGCTAGATCGAAGCTACGCCTGGGACCTACACCACAGATCACAGCAATGCTGGATCCTTAACCCACTGAGCAAGGGATTGAACCCACACCTTCATGGATACTAGTCGGGTTTGTTTTCACTGGGCCATGATGGAAACTCCAGTCCTCTGTTTTTTTAGGTTTTTTGTTTGTTTGTTTGTTTTCCTATTTTGGCCAGACCTGAGGCATATGGAAATTTCCTGGCCAGAGACTGAATCCAAGCTGCAGCTGCGACCTATGCCACAGCTGTGGCAGCGCCAAATCCTTAACCCACTGCACAAGGCTGGGAATCAAACCCACGCCACCTCAGAGACAATGGCAGGTTCTTAAGCTGCTGCACCACAGTGGGAACTCCAGTCCCCTGTTACTCTTATCTCTATTCCCCAACCTTCATTCACTGCCTCTCTATAGACAAATGAAGCAATGCTTTAAAAAAATTGCTTTGATATTATTGGCGTCTACTTAGAATTTTGCCTAACTTCCATAAATTTTTTAAAGGAAGCAAAAGAGTCAAGGTGTGGGGGCCAGATCCATTTGTGTTGAGCTCAGCTCTTTTCCAACTGTGTGTCTTTGACAAATCCCTTACTCTCTCTCAACTGGGTTTCTTCGTGCACCTACTGTGATGGCTAACTTAAGTGTCAGCTTGCCAGGCTGCAGGATGCCCAGACATTTGTCAGATAGTATTCTCAGTGTGGCTGTGGGGGTGTTTCTGGCTGATAGGAAGGGAAGATCTGAATCCGTAGACAGAGTAAAGCAGATTGGCCTCCCTAGTGTGGACGGGACTCATCTAATCAAAAGCTGATCTGAATAAAACAAAACATCTGCAGCCTTTTCTTTCCTGTAACATGGTATCATGAACGTTTCTTTCTGCTTTCTCTTTCTATGATTTTGACTACTTTGGACATTTCATGTGAGTGGAATCATATAGAATTTGTCTTTGTGCCTTTTTTTTTGGTTTCATTTAGCATACTCTTCTTAAGTTTCATCCATGTTGTAGCATGTGACTTTCCGTTGTTGGAATATACCACCATTTCTTTAAAAAATGTTTTTTCTCTTTTATTGGCTGTGCCCATGGTATGTGGAAGTTCCCTGGCCAGCAACTGAATCTGCACAACAGCAGCAACCTGAGCTGCTGCAGTGACAATGACAGATCCTTAGCCCCCTGCGCCACAAGGGAACTCCCACAATTTCTTTATCCAGTCATCTGTCAGTGGATAGTTGAGCCGCTTTTACTTCTTGGATATTGTGCCTAATGCTGTGAAGAACATGGGGTGGTTCAAATGTCTAGTCGAGATCGTGCTTTGAGTTCTTTTGGATGAAGTTATATTTTTAATATGCTGTTATCTCCTCTCTTACCTGGCCATCCCACTTGGCCCTCTTGGAGGTTTATTTTCTTTTTCTAAACACATATTGCAGGTGAGTGCCATCAGGGCCATGGATCCCGTGAGGGACCTCGGGATGTAACTCTGGGCACTAAGCAGCAGGAAGCACACAGTGACAGAGGAGAGGGTAAAGCAGTGTCGGCAACATTGGAGAATGAGATAACTTTGTGCAAAGAGTGACCCCATTTAAGGTGAGCTCCCTTATCTCCCCTCCACGGTAAAGCTGTCTTCTCCTTAATTCTACCTCAGCCTCAGAAGAAAACCCTCTCCGCCTTAGGAAAGCCTCTTATGCTCATACGGAGCCCACATCCATACCCCCCTTCCCCTGTCTTGGCTCTGCTGTTGGAGGGTGGGAATAATAACAAAGCCTCACTGAATACTTACTGTGCTCAGGGACTGTCCTACCTCTTCCATTTATTAACTCATTTCATCCTCACAAAAGCCCATGAGAAGCTCTCATTTTTATCTACATTTTACCAATAAAGAACAGAGACACAGGAGTTCCCTGGTGGCTCAGTGGATTAAGGACCTGACATTATCCCTGCAGTGGCTTTGGTTACCACTGGGATGCAGTCTTTTTTTTTTTTTTTTTCTTTTTAGGGCTAAACCTATGGCATATGGAAGTTCCCAGGCTAGGGGGTGAATCAGGGCTACAGCTGCTGGCTTGTGCCATAGCCACAGCAACACCACATCTGTAACCTACACCACAGTTCACAACGATGCCAGATCCTTAACCCACTGAGTGAGGCCAGGGATTAAACCCACATCCTCATGGATGCTAGTTGGATTCTTAACCCACTGAGCCACAAAGGGAACTCCTGTGATACAGTTTTGTTTTTTGTTTGTTTGTTTGTTTTGTTTTGTCTTTTTGCCTTTTCTAGGGCTGCTCCCGAGGCATATGGAGGTTCCCAGGCTAGGGATCCAATCGGAGCTGTAGCCGCCAGCCTACACCAGAGCCAAGGCAACTCGGGATACAAACCGTGTCTGCAACCTACACCACAGCTCACAGCAACACTGGATCCTTAACTCACTGAGCAAGGCCAGGGATCGAACCTGCAACCTCATGGTTCCTAGTCAGATTCATTAACCACTGTGCCACTACGGGAACTCCTGTGATACAGCTTTGATCCCTGGCCCAGGAACTTCCATGTGCTGTGAGCTTGGCCATTTAAAAAAAAAAAAAAAAAAAAAAGAATTTAGGCATAGGAAGTTTAAGTTACTTGTCTGAGATACACAATGGGAGCTGATGTATTTAAGAATATGGAGATTTCATCACAAAGTTAAAAAAATAAAGAATATGGAGATTTCGTGATAGGTACACAGAAAATTAAGCAAGTAAAAAAAATAACACTTCAGAAAATACCCAAGAAAAGGAAAGTAATCATTTCCACTATTTGGTTCATCTATGAATGATATTTACAAATAATAATACTACTGATTTAAGAAAAATTGTGATATAATCTCTATATATTGGGAAGACAGGAGGAGGAGAAATATAGGATAATGAGTGGGTGGTTTAAGACTGCAGAATTCTCATCTTCCAGAGTAACAGTAGGTGATTCTGAAGTTAGTAGGTGAAGAAATAGCGTATTTTTGAAATATGCATATTTTTGAAAATGTAACAAGAAATTTTTAAAATAGCTGTGTCATGGGAGTGCCGAGAATGGCTCAGTGGTAACACCCAACTAGTAACTGTGAGGACGCAGGTTTGATCCCTGGTCTCACTCAATGAGTTAGGGATCCGGCGTTATTGAGAGCTGCAGTGTAGGTCACAGATGCAGCTTAGATCCCGAGTGGCCGTGGCTGTGGCACAGGCCAGCAGCTGTAGCTCTGATTCGACCCCTAGCCTGGGAACCTGTATATGCCATGGGTGCAGCCCTAAAAAGCCAAAAAAAAAAGTGTGTCAATTTCTCTAATGCAAAGAACAATTCTCCCTAACAATTTTTTTTTTTCCCCCTTTGGCTTTTTAGGGCTGCATCCTTGGCTAGGGTCAAATCGAAGCTGCACCTGACAGCCTACTCCACAACCACAGCAACTCGGGATTTGAGTCTCATTTGCAGCCTACACCACAGCTCAGAGCAATCTTAACCAGATCCTTAACCCACTGAGTGAGGCCAAGGATTGAACACACGTCCTCATGGATAATAGTCGGGTTCATTAACCATTGAGCCATGATGGGAACTCCCCCACCCCAGCAAGTTTAAGGAAGGGCTATTAGTGCACAACACAGCTCCTGGAGTCATATCTCATGGCCTATGTAGGGGGCTGCTGAGGGTGGCCCAGGACCTGCTGCATCCACAAGGTCAGGAAACTTGCTGCCAAAACTAACCCCTGAATATACTATCTCTGTGGTTCCCACAGCAGCAAAAATGGACTCCAGGCAGCTCCGGCAGCCAGGGAGTATACATCCCGATTGGAGATGGACAGCGTAGGCGAATGTACATACGGAGACAGTCTCTTTGTCCCTTCTTTTAGGGCGCTGGACTGCTCAAATTTTATTAGCATAAGTGGTTGATTATATAGACAGTTTTTTACTACAGATTACATCATAGTGTTAAAAGTACATTGGTTAACTCTTAGGCTTTGATTTTTGATCACATGGTACAGTAGCAATACATCACATTTTAAATCTTCAACTTTAAATTTAATGAGTACAATTAAAGGACAAACAGGTGTAGCATATCATGTGGGAAAGCAAAGATTCAGCACAAACCATCTCATGGCCAGCCAAGTCCCACAAGCTGAAGAAGTTACAAAAATCTGGCATTTACAAATCTTGTTTTTAGACTAGTGTATATCTTCAAAGTGTCCTTGGCAGGGAAACAGTATGACAAAATACAAATCAACTTAGCTAGCTACCACTAAAAGTTTCTAAAGTCAAGGACAAGACTCACAGCTGAGTTTCTTTTGATCAAGAATAATATATGCCTAACTTCTATAAACCTCATTAAAATCCTAACTCTAAAGATTACTGTAGCTCATTAGTAGATAAACACTATATATTAATTAAGTTGGATATGAATAGGAAAAAGTCCTTTAGGGTGAAATTTTTATTATATTATTGTTGCAATTTTGTTAAATCACAAATCACCACAGGAAAATAAGAATGGGAAATAAGAATAATAAGTAAATAATCAGGAAAGACTGAGGAAAACTGAATAACAAATAAAACAGAAAGACTAGCTCACCTGAGAAGCAATCCATGTTCTCCAGCACAAACATGGAAATTATTTTCCCAGGAAAGCCCCAATTTTTTCCCATCAATACCAAAATGAGAGCTGTGTAACCTGAGGCCTGCCCTCGGCTTGTATTGTTCAGGCAGGCTTTTCATCCTGGCCAGGAGCCCACCTTCGGCTTGTACCGTTCAGGTGAGCTCCCTTCCTAGGTTAGGAACTTGCCTTCAGGTTTCTTTGCCATTAGGCAAAATTCTTTTTTTGAGTCCCTGCATCTTCTCGGCTCCCCGCAAGTCACATTATTTTTCGGGAGCTTAGAAATAGTCACGCCTGAGGGTTTTAAAATACCTGCAGCACAGCATTTTGCCGTGTACGGAATGCTCTCACATACATTATATCAGTTGATCCTGCGCACAGCAGCTCCATGTGATTTTTTGCTATTCTCAGCTTTGTCCATGAACTAAAATTAGAACTGGGCTGACATTGCATTCCACTTGGTTAGAGTCTGACTGAGGATTTTAATCATTCGGAGTCACCCTGAAAACAATACTCCCCGAAGTCCGCTCTTAGCTGATAATCACTAATTTTGGGGGATGCCGGCTTCTGCATCCACTGCCCATGGTAAGTATTTTTCAAAACCTTCTTTTCCCACTCTTGGCATAAAGAGAGTGCTATTGATGTCTCTACTGTGTCTGTATTTGCTGCACTATCAACTAAACTTAGAATTGAGTTTAAAAGTCTCTTTGAGGGTTCATAGTCATTCAGGTAGTTGTCTTCCTCCAGAAGGTCAATTTCCCTGGAAGTTAAGAAGTATTTCTTCTGAGATCCTAGTTCTTTTGCTTTCTTTTGACTCTGGGAAGCCGACTCCCCAGTCGTGTCATAGCCATGCTTACCTTACTGCTGTGCTACGTGGTTTCCTGTCATAGTAGTAACCAAGGTAGAGAACACCAGCCTGTGTTGGAGGTAGAAATACATCCATCACTACTGTCTTGCTTTCCTCAAAGGGGCATCGGTCACTATTATGGGGAAACTGAGGGCTCAAGTGTAATGGCAAATGGGGAAATGAATAGCACATGAATTGTTACATGGGTTTAGTAATCTAACATTTACATGTAGATTCTTGACATTTAAAAAATATCTTATTGGAGTTCCTGTTGTGGCGCAGTGGTTAACGAATCCGACTAGGAACCATGAGGTTGCGGGTTTGACCCATGGCCTTGCTCAGTGGGTTAAGGATCTGGCGTTGTCGTGAGCTGTGGTGTAGGTCGCAGAAGTGGCTTGGATCCTGCTGGTGTAGGCCAGCGGCTACGGCTCCTATTCGACCCCTAGCCTGGGAATCTCCATATGCCACGGGAATGGCTCTAGAAAAGGCAAAAAGACCAAAAAAAAAAAAAAAGTCTTATTATTTGATAAACAAATAAATTGTAGCTGGACTGTGACATACCCAGAGGACTGAATTATCAGCATGGGTATCCCACGTTTTTTGATGGCAGAAAGACCTGGCAAATCTGTTCCTGTTTAAATTCTGCGTGTAGGACTTATCACAGTGCAGTGTAAACAAATCCGACTAGGAGCCATGAGGTTGCAGGTTCAATCTCTGGTCTCGCTCAGTGGGTTAGGGATCCAGCATTGCCGTGAGCTGTGGTGTAGGTCGCAGATGCAGCTCGGATCTGGCACTGCTGTGGCTGTGGTGTAGGCCAGCAGCTGTAGCTCCAATTAGACCCCTAGCCTGGGAACTACCACATGCCTTGGCTGTGGCCCTAAAAAGATAAAAGACAAAAATAAATAAGTAAATAAAAAATAAATTCTGCATGTATTGCTTAAAAATAAGGACCACCTCCTAATAATTTTCTGTGTGTTGGCCATTTTATATTCCTCCTAAAATGTTAAACTCTTTTCCTCTGTAATACATTTTTCTCTCTCTGTCTCTTTTTCACACAGGAATTGTATACTTGGTTTGAAGAAATCAGTAATTTAGATTTAAGTCAGTAATTTAGAGGAGATTAATAATAAAAGCAATATTATCTATCTAATTTCTATCATCCTGGACAAAATGATTTTAAATATTTCAGGATTTAGTTTTCAATATTTATCTCCATAATACTTTTTTTTTCTTTTTTAAAAGCAGTTGTGCTATGTTTTATCAGCCTTAAATATTATCTCGAGTTTCATTTTGAAAGGCGATGCTTAAGTTCACTTACACCCCATATATCTCTATTTTACTATCTTCTGATTGCCTTTATAATGTACATACTTAAATCTCTATTTCTTGTTCCATGAAGTATAGGCAGGATTTCTTGATCTCCCTACCTTCTACTTCTCTGTTTCCTTCTTCCACGTGCTATTAAAAATGTTTTTATTTTTACATTTTCAAGATGAATTACATCCTGGTTTTTAGCTATAAATAAGCCTGCTTTTTCATAGTTTCATTTATTTCAAAAGTTGATTTTCATCACACAAAAAAGGAACTTTGTATCCTTAGCAATCATTCCTTTTTACCCCTCTGGTTACCATTAATCTACTTTTTATCTCCATAGGTTTGCCTTCTCTAGGCATTTCATGTAAATGGGATCATACAATTTGTGGTATCTCACGAGTGGCTTCTATCAGCATAAATCAACATTTATCCATGGTGTAGCACATATTAGTGCTTTGTTCCTTTTCATGGCATAATAATATTCCATTTCATGGAAAAATCACATTTTGTTTGTCCATTTATTAGTTGATAGCCATTTGTTTCTACTTTTCAGCTCTTATGAATAATACTATTATCAACATTCAGGTATAGGTTTTTATGTAAACATGTATTTTCATTTCTCTTGGGTATAAACCTAGGAGTGATCGTTCTCTGTTTTTTTACTTACCATTTTTCTCTATGGGTTTTTTTTTTTTTTAACTTTTATATTTTTAGGGTCACACTTGTGGCACATGGAGCTTCCCAGTCTAGGGGTCAAATCGGAGCTATAGCGCCAGGCCTATGCCTCAGTGACGTGGGTCTCTTTATGTTTTAGTTGAGCCTTTTCTAAACAAGCCACAGGATTTTGTCTTTTATTTAATTGGATAATCTTTCTATATTAACTTGGCTCACTTAGTAGTGAGGAAAGTGTAAATTATGAGCATTATGAGATATCTTCTTATGCACGGTGTGTGGGTGAGGACATATACCTGTGGGGACCCACACAGTCCTGGTTAGTATATAAACGGGCATAACCACTTTGGCAGAACAGTTTGGCTCCGTCTCACAAATGGGCACACCCACATCACTATGATCTAGCAACTCTAATCCTGAATATATACTCAACGGAAATAATGTCACTTGAGTACTAAGAATATAAGAACAGGAATTTTAGAAATAGTATTGCTCATTATAGCAAAAATCTGGGACCCAAATATCCACATTCGTTAGAATGGACAAATAAATAGTGTCACAGGCACATGTTTTGGAGATCATGGCATATCAGTATATAAAGTGCTTTCCTTTTTCATGGAGCTATGTAATTTCCCATGATACAGATGTACTATAATTTACTGATGGAAAGTTTTTTCCAATCTTTGCTGTTGAGAAAAACACTGTACGGAATAACTTCATAATATGTCAATTTACATTTTAAAATATTTGCCGTATAAATTCCTACAAGTGTGACTGTGGATTTGTAAGTTTGGTAGATATTACCAAAATTCACTCCATAGAGGATGACTGTATATACTAGCACTTTTAGTGTATGAGACTACCTGTTTTCCTATGCTGTTGCAAATTTCACTTCTTCCTTTGCAAACTTTATGCCTTCCTATTTACTTTCTTTGCATTATTGCCTTCCAGTATAAGGTTCAATGGAGGTGGTAAATGTAGACATCTTTGACTTCTTGAATTTTGAAGAAAATTATTAAATTATTGTGAATCCGATTCTGGCATCATTGCTAGCATAATCTGGTAAAAAGTCAATACCATTATATGTAAGGCGAAGAACATTCCACTAAACAGGTCTACCGTCATTTACATAACCATTCCCCTCCTCCTCCCATTTCTGAGACACAAGTCACAATCCTCAATGTGGGATGACTCCATTTGCACTTTATTTTATACAAGAGCAAACCACCCCAATATTTTACCACTTAATGGAATTCCAGCCTGTGCATATAGCATCTAAATTCAGTAGATATCTCAACATGCCTGCTTATCATATAAATCCATTATTAAACATTTCTCTGTCATTGGACATGTAAACTAGTTGTGGTTTTTCATTGTTGGGAATTAATAGTCCCAAAAGAAGTAGAGTTGGCATCACTTCCCATCTCTGCCACTTATTAGAGACGAGACATTAACCAATGGCCCACTTTTTTTAGGGCTTGGTTTTCTCATCTATATATTAGACACAATAAAAGTAACCATGTCATGATGTTTTTATGAGAATTACCAAGTAAAATATGGTATGTAAAGTGCATCAAATAATTTTGGGGACATGGAACATGTTCAAGAAGCATAAGCTGTTATGATATTTATGGTACTCAATCAACATTCTTTTTTCTTTTTTTGTCTTTTGTCCTTTTAGGGCCACACCTGCAGGATATGGAAGTTCCCAGACTAGGGGTCTAATTGGAGCTGTTGCCGCTGGCCTACGCCAGAGCCACAGCATTGCCAGATCCGAGCCGTGTCTGCGACCTACACCACATCTCCCAGCGATGCCAGATCCTTAACCCACTGAGCAAAGCCAGGGGTCAACCCCCAAACCTCATGGTTCTTAGTCGGATTTGTTTCCACTGTGCCACCACGGGAACTCCTCAATCAATATTCTGAAACACGTTTTTTTCCCTCTGGTACCACCAGGTCCTTTCTGAGATGGCATCTGTGATTCAGCTCTTCAAAAATTAATGAAGTTGATGACTCTGTGACAATGTGGAGAAATCATGTCAGAAAATGTGGTTTGTACTGGGGCTGTCACTGCTGTAAAAGAAGTTTGGGAAGAGAGAATAAAGAAACACAATGAAGACCTGAAGCGAGAGAAGGAATTTCAACAAAAGTATGTAATAACCTGTTTAGTGTTTTGAATTAGTAAAAATTCATAACATTCTTATTATTGAAAAGAGCATTTTTATTTTGTTTTGTTTTTGCTTTGTAGGGCCCCCTGTGCAGTTTATGGAAGTTCCCAGGCTAGGGGTTGAATCGGAGGCGTAGCCGCCAGTCTATGCCACAGCCACAGCACCAGCAGGATCTGAGCCGTATCTGAGATCTACATCAGAGCTCATGGCAACACCGGATCCTTAACCCACTGAGCGAGGCCAGGGGTGGAACCCGAATCCTCATGGATAGTAGTCTACCACTGAGCCACAATGGGAAATCTGAAAAGAACATTTATTAAATGCCTTATTATTGAATTTGATAGAGGTTTTTATTTATTGAAAACCCAAAATATAACTAAAGGAAGCACTTGACTCAATTAAGTCTGGCTATGTTATGAAGGCCACAAAAAAAAAAAAAAAAAATACAGGTGTCGGAGTTCCCACTGTGGCTCGGTATGTTAAAGATCCAGCATTGCTGCAGCTGTGACATAGGTCACAGCTCCAGTTCCTGTTTGATTCCTGGCCTAGGAACTTCCATGTACCATGGGTGTGGAAAAAAACAAACAAAAAATAGAAGTGTTTATATATAAATACAACTGTTATCCTGAGCCCTCATAGGCATTTGTTTAATGTTCATGAAAGTATCATTTAGCCTACTTTTCAGAGACTGGTCAACACTGTATTCCTTAGGATCTAAAACAACATCTGGCGAGGACGGTACAGTAGAATCTCACCTATTTGCATAGCTGTGAGTTCCACCCAGGGCCCCTGTGGACGGCTTCATTCACCTGATCATTTTGGGTTCTCCTTAGTTTAATGTTCACTTCTGCTGCCCTGTCAATCTCTACCTACTCGCCTAATAGGGTATCTCCAAACTATCCCACAATTCTTGCAAGAATAGCCCCTTTCCTCACAGATTCCGTATAGCTTCCTATAATTATCATTCATTAGGTCTCTTTCTAAACATTGTTATATGTCAATTATATCTCCATTTTATTTTATTTTATTTTATTCTTTGCTTTTTAGCACCTGTGGCATACGGAGGTTCCCAGGCTAGGGGTCCAATTGGAGCTACAGCTGCCAGCCTATACCAAGCAACACCAGATCCGAGCCGAGTCTGTGACCTAAACCACAGCTCATGGCAACCCGGGATCCTTAACCCACTGAGCGAGGCCCAGGGTTGAACCCACAATTTCATGGTTCCTAGTCGGATTTGTTGCCACTGCACCACCACAGTAACTCCCTATATCTCCATTTAAAAAATGGTCTTGTATTGCTTCTCAGCCTTTTGGCTAAGATCGAGTGTAAAAAATGATCTTGTGTCTTTTAGCAAGTGAAAGAAAAAGCTAAAAATGGCCTTCCCACTGAGTTCCCATGGCTCAGCAGAAACTAACCCAACTGGTGTCCATGAAGGGGCGGGTTCAATCCCTGGACCAGTGCAGTATGTTAAGGATCCAGCGTTGCGGTGACCTGTGGTGTAGGTTGCAGACTTGGCTTGGATCTGGTGTTGCTTTGGCTATGATGCTGCATCTCCTATCAGTCCCCTAGCCTGGGAACTTTCATAAGCCATGAGGGCATCCCTAAAAATCAAAAAAAAAAAGATCATTTTAATTTCCCTGGTGACTCACTGGGTTAAAGATCTGGCATTGTCACTTCTGTGGCTCAGGTTTGATCCTTGGCCTGGGAATTACTGAATGCCTCAGGTGTGGCCAAAGATAAATAATGTTTAAAAAAGGGAATTATTTCATTTCAGCAGCTTCAAGTTTTCTCTGTACAAAACAGGCAAGGCCCTAAAAGGATAAGAATGTAATTTAATGCTTCTTTTTTTCAGCCAAAAGGGGCTAAACAAAAAGCCTTAAGTTTAGGCAGAAATCATTCTCATTGTCTTTTGATGTCAAGTTGCCCGGAAGAAATCAAGTACTTGGGTAAGAGCTCGTGTAACAACATTTGAGAAAGGCTTTAGACTGTAATCAAAGGGTTTTTAGAAGAGGTAGAAAAAGTCTGTTCAAAACTTGAAAGAATCTCAAGATTAAAATAAGCAATGTGGGAATTATAGAATGCTAGAGCTAGAAGAGACCTGAGGCATTATTTAATCCAAACCTCCTGTTTCATAGTAAGGCCCATAGATGTGAGATATCTTGGCCATGGTCATCAAATTAATTGATGCATTCCAGACTTGGATCATAGTAATTCAGAAGCCAGAAAGAATTAATGAGTCACCATGGAGATGGAAATAAACTTGTCTAACTAGCGTCACTGTAAACTCATTAAGGACAGAGCTTTTCAGATGCACGAAGTCTAGCACGGTGTTTTTTTAAAGTATAGAGTTGATTTACAATGTTGTGCTAATTAATGTCTGCTGTACAGTAAAGGGACTCAGTTATATACCTATATACATTCTTTATTCTTTTCTATTGTGGCTTATCCCGGGAGATGGAATATAGTCCCTGTGCTATAGAGTAGGACCTCATTGCTTAACCATTCTAAATGTAATAGTTTGCATCTGTTAACCCCAAACTCCCCATCTATCCCACTCTCTCCTCCCTCCCCCTTGGCAACCACAAATCTGTTCTCTATGTCTGTGAGTCTGATTCTGTTCTATATATATGTTCATTTGTGCCAAATTTTAGATTCCACATAAGAGTGATGTCTTATGGTATTTGTCTTTTTCTAACTTCATTCAGTAGGAGAATTTCTAGTTGCATCCATGTTGCTGCAAATGACATTATTTCATTCTTTTTTATGGCTGAATAGTTTTCCATTATATATGTACTATATATATATATATATATACCACATCTTCTATATCCTTTCATCTGTCCATGGATATTTAGGTTGTTCTGATGTCTTGGCTATTCTGAATAGTGCTGCTATAAACATAGGGGTGCATGTATCTTTTCAAATTATTGTTTTGTCTAGATACATGCCTGGGAGTGGGGTTGCTAGATCATATGGTAATTCTATTTTTAGTTTTCTGAGCATCTTCCATACTGTTTCCCATGGTGGTTGCACCAACTTACATTCCTACCAACCATGTAGGAGGGTTCCCTTTACTCCACACTCTCGCCAGCATTTGTTATTTGTAGACTTTTTAATGATGACCAATCTGACCTGTGTGAGGTTAGCATAGTATTTGGCATTTAGTGGGGATGCTTGATGAATTCTTTAATTGAAGTTAAAGTTTGGGGAATTAGATACCTCATTGCTCTTGGCATTAAATCTTGCTCTGAAATATTTATCTTGAGGAGTTACCATCCTGGCTCACTGGTTAACAAATCTGACTAGCATCCATGAAGATGCAGGTTTGATCCCTGATCTTGCTCAGTGGGTTAAGGATCCAGCATTGCCGTGAGCTCTGGTGTAGGTAGGTTGCAGATACGGCTTGGATCCTGTGTTGCTTTGTCTGTGGTGTAGGCCAGTAGCTGTAGCTCCTATTCGACCCCTAGCCTGGGAACCTCCATATGCTTTGAGTGCACCCCTAAAAATAAATAAACAAAAAAAAATAAATTTAAAGAGAATGAAATATGTATATCTCAGTGAGTAATAAGTAATTAATAATCATTATGCCTATTGGGTTTTTGCAGGTTTTTTTTGTCTTTTCTAGGGCTGTACCCCATGGCATGTGGAGGTTCCCAGGCTAGGGGTCCAATCGGAGCTGTAGCCACAGGCCTACGCCACAGCCACAGCAACGCCAGATCCAAGCTATGTCTGCAACCTACACCACAGCTGACAGCAACACTGGATCCTTAACCCACTGAGCAAGGCTAGGGATGGAACCCGAAATCTCATGGTTCCTAGTTGGCTTTGTTTCTGCTGCACCACAACAGGAACTCCTATGCTTACTGTTTTTTTGTTTGTTTGTTTGTTTCTTTGTTTTGCTTTGTTTTTGCTTTTTAGGGCTGCACTTGTGCACATGGAAGTTCCCAGCCTAGGGGTTGAGTCGGAGCTACAGCTGCCAGCCTATACCACAGCTCATGGCAACGCTGGATCCCCGACCTACTGAGTGAGGCCAGGGATCCAACCCGAATCCTCATGGATATTAGTCAGCTTCGTTTCTGCTGCGTCACAGCGGGAACTGCTATATCTACTGTTTGAATAGTTCTATTTTTATGAAAAGTGGTGTAATTGAATAGATGGCATTAAACATTTATCTCCCTTAACCACACCTGTAGGAAGCTTAGCTATTCAGTCTAAAAAGTCACCACAAGGCCATTGCTATAGTACACTTGTTAGCAGATTAGTTAACTTTCAGACAAGTAGTGGATGAAAATACATACTCTATAGGAATTTGTGTGTGTGTGTGTGTGTGTGTGTGTGTGTGTGTGTGTTTAGGGCCACACCTGCGACAGATGGAGGTTCTCAGGCTAGGGTCTAATCAGAGCTGTAGTCGCTGGCCTATGCCACAGCCACTGGGGATCAGAGCTGAGGCATGTCTGTGACGTACACCACAGCTCACGGCAACACCAAATCCTTAACCCATTGAACTTGGCCAGGGATCGAACCCATTTCCTCATGAATGCTGGTAGGGTTCATTAACCGCTGAGCCACGATGGGAATTCTACAGGAATATTTTGCAAACACAAACATATGTAGACCGCAAATATTACACTTTCAGAGATATTGGTTTTCTGTTCATTAAAATCCTCACTGAAGATCAGTTAATACACAAAATTGCTGAGAATATATATTAACTCTTGGATGTCAGAGAATCTTGGCAAATAAATAGTCAAATTAATTAAACCTATTTGATGATTGCTTATATCTCTATTATTTATCATTTTAATAGGTTAAAAGTGCAAAGATTTCAAATCTTAATTTAATTTTCATACATGAAATATTCTAGTATAGAAATAGAAAGAAAAGCTTGAATTCCTGTTGTGGAGCAGTGGAAATGAACCTGTCTAGTAACCATGAGGATTCGGATTTGGTCCCTGGCCTGCTTAGTGGGTTAAGGATCTGGCATTGCTGTGAGCTGTGGTGTAGGTCACAGATGCAGCTTGGATCTCACGTTGCTGTGGCTATGGTGTAGGCTGGCAGCTACAGCTCCGATTTGACCTCTAGCCTGGGAACTTCCATATGCCACAGGAGTGGCCCTAAAAAGGATAAAAAAAAAAAAAAGGTAGAAAAAAAATAGAAAACTTCTGCAGCCTTTTCCTAGCCATTTTTATGGCTAGCTGTTATATATGTTTGGAAAGAACCAAAAAATCAGTAGGATGTGCTCTAGAATTTTGTACCGTTTTATATCTGAAAAAAAAACCTGGATAAAATTGAATATAGTAATGTACAGTTTAACTCTGAAGTCGAACTATATCATTTGCAGGTCATTAAAAAACTTTCAGGAGTTTGCTCTGTGGCCTAACAAGATCAAGAGGCATCTCTGCAGCACCAGGATGCAGGTTTGACCCCTGGCCTAACACAGTGGGTTAAAGGATCTGGTGTTGCTGCAGCTGCAGCATAGGTCACACCTACAGCTTGGATCTGATCCCTGGCCTGGGAACTCCAAGAAAACAACAACAACAACAAAACTTTTAAATTACGTATCTGTGGATTAGGTATTTAATAAATGGAAGTCAAAACATCAGTGAGGTACTACTTCACACCTACTAGGATAGCTATGATAAAAATATGGACATTAACAAGGATTTCCCCGTCATGGCTCAGTGGAAATGAATCTTATTGGTATCCATGAAGATGTAGGTTCGATCCCTGGACTCACTCAGTGGATTAAGGATCTGGTGTTGCTGTGAGCTGTGGTGTAGGCCGGTGGCTGCTGCTCCCATTCACCCCCTAGCCTGGAAACCTCCATATGCTGTGAGTGGGGCCTTAAAAGGACAAAAGGACCAAAAAAGAAAGAAAAAAGAAAAAAAGATGGACGATAACAAATGTTGGTGAAAATGGTAACCAGAATCCTCACATACTGCTGGGGAGAAGGTAAAATGATGCAAGCAATTTGGACATAGTTTGGCAGTTCTTAAAAAAGTTAAACATAGAGTTACCCAATGATGCGACAATGTATATTCCTAGGAATATACACACTCAAGAGAAATGAAACTATGTCTACATGAAAATTTGTACATGAGTGTTCATAGCAGCAACACTCAGCTAAAAAAACGGAATTAACTCAAATGTCTATCAACTGGAGAAACAAAATCTGGTATATCCATGCAGTAGAATACTAATCTTCTATAAAAAGGAATAAAGTACTGATATATTTTACAGCATGCATAAACTTTGGATAAAACTATGTTACATGAGAAGCCAGACACAAAAAGGCCACCTGCTATATAGTCCCCTTTATATGAAATGTCCAGAATGGGCACATCCATAGATTTAGAAAGTAGACCAGGTGTTGCCAGGGGATGGGGAGGGAGGAATGGAGAGTGACTACTAAGGGTGTGGGGTCTCTTTTTTGAGTGATAAAAATATTTTGGATCAAATAGTGGTGATGATAGCACAGCTCTCTGAATATACCAAAAAACGCTGAATTGTATACTTCAGAAGGATTTTTATGATATATGAATTGAATCTCAATACAGCTGTTATAAAAAAATCTATGATATGGAGTTCCTGCCATGGTGCAATGGGTTAGGAATCTGACTACAGTCGCTGTGCTTGCTATGGAGGTGTGGGTTTATCTTTGGCCTGGCACAGTAGATTAAAAGATCTGGCATTGCCACAGCTGTGGCATAGGTAGCACCTGCAGCTCAGACTCAGTCCCTGGCCAGGGAACTTCCACATGTCATGAGTTCAGCCGTAAAAATTTTAAAAATATCTATGATGCTTTTTAGAAACTTTAAAATAGGGCATTTATTATACTAATCATATATATATGTATGTATGATTTTTTTTATATGGGCCCTACCCAGAGCATATGAAGATTCCCAGGCTAGGGGTCAAATCAGAGCTACAGCTGCTGGCCTACACCACAGCTGCAGCCGTGCCAGATCTGAGCCGCGTCTGTGACCTCACAGCAACGCCAGATCCTTAACACATGGAGCGAGGCCAGGGATTGAACCCGTGTCCTCATGGATACTCGTCAGATTCATTTCCACTGAGCCATGATGGGAACTCCACTGATCATATTTATAATTCTTGCAAGATAAAGTATTCTTATTTCCAAATACTATCAATCAAATTGTTTTGTTTGTTTTGGCTGCACCTGAGGCATGTAGAAGTTCCCAAGCCAAAAATGTAACCAGAACCACAGCAGTGACAATGCCAGATCCTAAACCTGCTGAGCCACTGGGGAACTCCCAAATGTTTGTTTTTGATGGGTCACTCTTTCACATAAAAGTGAATGCTACCTATGTCATTACCTGTGAACTAAAATGATTTTCCTGGTTTCCTAGGCTAGTGCGGATTTGGGAAGAGCGAGTATGTTTAATCAAGCTAAGGGAAAAGGTCACCATGGAAGATGGAAGAGCTATTTTGAAGATAGAAAAAGAGGAATGGCAGGTAAGCTTTATAGAAGTAATTCTCTTATCTTTTCTTTTCTTTTTTTTTTCTTTTTTTTTTTTTTTTTTTTTTTTGCTTTTTAGGGCCACACCTGCAGCATATGGAAGTTCCCAGGCTAGGGGTCGAATTGGGGCTACAGCTGCCAGCCTAGCCATAGCCACAGCTGCCAGCTGCCACCATAGCCACAGCAACTCAGGATCTGAACAGCATCCATGACCTACACTACAGCTCATGGATCCTGGCAAGGCCAGGCATCAAACCCGCATCTTCACGGATCCTAGTTGGGTTCATGAACTGTTGAGCCATGAAGGGAACTCCTAGAAGTAATATTTGATTTTCTGTATTTTGCATTTTGGGGGAAAGTTGAGGGAATGAGTCTTAGCCTATGTCCTTAAGGCTGGAATAAGAAGGGATTCTAATTTTAATAATATGCCAAATGAATTTGGGCCACATGAACAACTGAAAATTAACATAACTTCACTTTTTTTTTTTTGCAGAAATTCAACCAATGTGCTTTAACTCTGCCTAAATTTAAGTCATTTGTAACATTTCTCCTACTTGTCCTGCTAATAAGCAATTTCTCATTTTCCATAAAAAGGTGACCAGCTGCTTAACAAAAATCATAGTTTTTCCAAAGCAAATGCTCAAACTGCACAAATGGAAATGTATGTTAATTTTTTTCTTAGATTCATAACCTGATTCATATTATCTTTCTCTTTCATGTACATCCACTTAGTTGCTTGATTACATTAGGCTTACTCTAATTTTGACAAGGGCCGCCTCTATGCCTTGAGTTAGTGTTGGTTTTCATACAGGTACATTTAATTAAGGGGTTAGCTCCTTTATTTTATCTTTGGCTATTCTAGGCTGAAAGGGAAAAGGCATAGAGATCAGAATAGCTGAAACTTTAAAAATTCTTAAATTAAAAAAAAAACCTCTTAAAAAACTTTTATAAACTACTTCAAAACAGAAAAGGAAGTTTGAGTTGTTGAGTCAAATGATTTTTTTGTTTCTCTACGATTTCAATTAACCACTAATTCTCATTTTCAGTAACATATGTACTCTAGGAAAACCTAATACGACAGTCTTTATTTTTATTTATTTATTTTTTGGCCATACCCATGGCAGGCAGAAGTTCCAGGGCCAGGGATCCAACCTGTGCCATAGCTGCAACCTGAGCCATGGCAATGACAACACCAGATTCTTTTTTTTTTTTTTTTGTATTTTTAGAGCCGCATCTGAGGAATATGGAGGTTTCCAGGCTAGGGGTCCAATTGGAACTGTAGCCACCAGCCTACACCACAGCCACAGCAACTCGAGATCCAAGACGTGTCTGTGACTACATCATCACAGCTCATGGCAATGCCAGATCCTTAACCCACTGAGCGAGGCCAGGGATTGAACCCAAATCCTCATAGATAACTAGTCAGGTTCGTTAACCACTGAGCCATGATGGGAATTCTGACAGCACCAGATTCTTAAACCACTGTGCTACTAGGGAACTCCCACAGTAGAATCTTTAGAATGCAGCTCTATATGTCTGGACTATTGACCAAAATGTGCTTTTTTTTTTTTTCTATAATGACTGAGGTTTTAGCACCTTCCCCCCAAAAAAGTAAAGGTCTTAGAAGTAACACAAAGCACTTGGAAATAGAACCCATTAAAGAAAAAATATTCCTAAGGTTTTTTTTTTCAAATCAAATACTATCTCCACAATCATATTTCAGCGTGGCATGGTGCTATAATAATTTAAGTAATATAGTAATTCCATCATTTCTTTTACTTGAGTTTAGACCCTTCCTTCTTCCCTACTGAAACTGAGTCAGCTACAGGAATGGCAACTTCATAGAACTGGTTTGCTGAAAATTCCTGAATTCATTGGAAGATTCCAGAACCTTATTGTGCTAGATTTATCTCGAAACACAATTTCAGAGATACCTCGAGGAATTGGTAAGAAAGATTGCTTTTATTCCCATGACTTTTATTGAGCGTTTTTTTTAAATACATGAAATAAAGGTCTCATCCTTATAACATGCTTGAGTCTTGAGAAAATTTTAAACATCTAATCTAAATTGATGCTTCCAAGGGACCCAAGTTTCTGGATTTACTGAGGTGATTCAAGATGAGATTTCAATACAGAAGAAGTTTCTTTGTAAATGATACTGTGTAGATTCTAGAAAAATATTGCTGGTTCAGTTGTTCTTCCTAGAAGGGAACTGGTTGAAGACAAGAAAGAAAAAAAAAGTTCCTTAAATGAGAAACAAAAATCCCCAAATGGGCAATTAGTCAGGATAAGGTTCAGGTAAAAAGAATGAAAAAAAAAATTTTTTTTTTTTGCCTATAGCACTGATAACTCATTTGCTCCTTATCTGAAGAATGGGCAGGACACATACTGGGAAAAAGGAAGAGCCCATGTATGAATTTGCCAATATGAAACTGGCAAGTAAGTTATGCTGTAATACTTAATACCTGGAAATATTTTTTATATCCATCTGCTCTCTATTGTGTATTGTTTTTCTGTAGGACTGCTCACTAGACTTCAGGAACTGAATCTTAGTTACAACAAAATCAAGACTGTCCCCAGTGAACTAAGTCACTGTGCCAGCTTGGAGAAACTAGAGCTTGCTGTTAACAGAGATATATGTGATCTTCCACATGAGGTCAGAATGCTATAAATGCCTACTATCTTTTTTTTTTTTTTTCCTGTCTTTTTGCTGTTTCTTTGGGCCCCTCCCACGGCATATGGAGGTTCCCAGGCTAGGGGTTGAATCGGAGCCGCAGCCACTGGCCTACGCCAGAGCCACAGCAATGCAGGATCCGAGCCGAGTCTGCAACCTACACCACAGCTCACGGCAACGCCGGATCGTTAACCCACTGAGCAAGGGCAGGGACCGAACCCGCAACCTCATGGTTCCTAGTCGGATTCGTTAACCACTGCGCCACGACGGGAACTCCAAATGCCTACGATCTTATATTCCATCTACTAGTGGTAGATTAAAAAGAACACTAATGAAAAGGTGCTATACATTTTATATCAAAATATTCAGTGAAAACCATTTCCTGGTTTTTTTACATAGCATGTTTTTAATTAGAGAAAGATCTATTTAGTGTAAAAAGGTATTTCTATTACTGACACATCACTGACGTCATTTGTTGACTAGACTGTGATCTTGAAGACCAGAGTGCATCTTATTTCTATTCCTAGACCAGAAGGCACCGCCTAGGTGGTAGTCATTACTTAGTGTTTATTGAGTGAATAAATGATTATCATGAAACACAGACAATGTGGTGATAGAAAAACTCCTTTGTTTATTAGCTGGTTTTTAGAGGTGATCAGTTTTTGAGATAAAGTGAAAAGACATGATTTCTTCCGTTTAGGCAAAGGCTTCCTTTGCTAGCTTCCTAGGCTTCACCAAGTAAAAGGAAGGCAGTGGGGCTTGGAATGTCTTCGGACTTTGACCTGGTATAACATGTTATTGATAAAACCAAACTGATCATAGAGATAGACATTTGTATTACTTTTCAAACATATTTAAGGCTCTTAGATTCAGCAAAGGAAATTTCCATGGTGCTTTGCCTAGAAAGTAATGATTTTGCAAGATAAAGGTTAAGAAAAATAATAGGCTCAAAATAAAAGATTATTTCCTTCTTCCCCTGTATCTTGGTAAGCATGACAGTCACCCCACCCCCAAACTAGTAAACATGTACCAAAAATTTTACTCTTACAAGTAAAACATAGTTTCGATATTTATACCCATCTCTTCTGATAATAGTTCAATTTAGTGAAATGTATACACTTGCTTATGATGAAAATCATGATAGGGATAATTTCTTTATATCTGAAAGAGAGCCAATAAATATCTTATTTCTAATTTCTTTTTTTTTCTTTTTTTTTTGGTCACACACCCATGGCATATGGAAGTTCCAGGCTAGGGGTGGAATCCAAGCCACAGCTGTGACTTATGCCACAGCAGCAGCCATGCTGGATCCTTAACCCATTGTGCTAAAGCAGAAACTCCCTTATTTCTAATTTCTAATTCTTGTAATTTTTTTTTCTAATCATTAAAAAGCTTTATGAATTTGGGCACATCTATTAACCTGTCTTTAATGTCTTTACTTGAAGAAATAGGTTTCATGGGAACAAATACTGAACCGAAATCTTTTTTTGTTTGTTTGTTCTGAACTGAGATCTTGAGCCTGGGATTATTTCCAAGTGTGGCTTTTAAGTAACTATGTGGCCTTGAACAGACCACTTTACATAACTAGGTTTCAGTTTTCACATATGCAGAATTAAGACTTGGATTATAGTGGTTTTAACATCTTTATTCAATCTTCTAAAATGAAAGGGTTCTAGCACCACTGAGAAATCTGCAATGGGAGATTTATCTCTCAGCCATTAAATTGCACACACTGTAACACACATATTTATGCTAACATAAAATCTTTTTATACACTATTCTGAACCATTTGAAAACTTAAATTTGATGACAAAAGTTGAAAAAGTATTCATGATTTGACTTCTAAAGCTAAAAAAAATCACCTGCTAAATGGAAAACTACTTTCTGTATTACCCGTAAAACACTACATTCGTGCATTTTTTTGAGGTATTAAAATTGTGGAATGAATTTGATTGTGCCCCAAGATAGAAATAAAATATAGAATTTGCCTAGGTACAATAGAGAATTTTTTTTGTAAAAGTTAACTAAATTCTTATATCTTGAAATTTTCACTACACAGTAAAGAGAAATTTAGAAATTTTGTAGCTTTTGGTCCATGAAAACTTGAGTGTACATCATAGCTCCATTGTTTCTAGTTACATGGCCTCTTTAACCAACACTGTCCATGGAAAATGGAAAAGAGGTACCCACCTTGTAAAGCTGATGAATAAACTTGAGCCATAGGTATCAACATGAATACATTTACAAACTGATATCGAAAGAAAAAAGCAAGTTGAAGAAAGAACAGTATCATCATCTTTAAATAAAATTTAAAAACATAAAAGACTAACTTTTAAATGAAAAAATACATAATAGTAATATATAGATGTACATAAAGAAATATATAGAAAACATGTATTTGTGTGCAGTAATGAAAACATTAAAAATGCATGAGGATGACAGATATCAAATTTAGGATAGACTTATCTTTCAAGAGGAAGAAGGGAGAAGTACAGAGGGGCAGTTATATCAATATATTTTGTGTGTGTGTGTATTTTTAAAGTTTTATTGGAATATAGTTGATCTACAATGTTATGATAATTTTTCCTGTACAGCAAAGTGAGTCAGTTCTATACATGTACGCACATCCAGTCTTTTTCAGATTCTCTTTCCATATAGATTATGATAGAATATTGGCAGAATTCTCTTGCTATACAGCAGGTCCCTGTTGGCCAATTATTCCATATCCCACAGTGTGCATATGCCAATCCCAAACTCCCAGTCCATCTCTCCCCTGCACCTGTCTCCTTTGGAAACCATAAGTTTGTTTTCAAAGTCTCTGAATATATTTTCTTTCTTAAGCTGAGCACACTGGTGTTGTTAGTCTTAATAATTTTTTTTTTTTTACTGTTTTCACTTAAAAAAATAGAATTACCAAACAGTAAATTCTATGACTGAGATAATACATGTAAAGCATCAGGTATAAAGAAGGGGGTTTAATAAAGGTAACTATTATTCTGAAGGTTGAATTTTACCATGAAATTCTTGACTACTAGATAGAAGGAAAACATGTTTACTCCCAGAAAGAAAGAAAAAAAGCTTCTGCTAGGCGCTTCTATAAACCCTAAACCCTGGCACTTGGTTATTTTGGAAGATAAATTTTCTTTGAATAGATGACCTTTTTATGAGAGAGCTTTTTTTTTTTTTTTTTTTGCTATTTCTTGGGCCGCCCCTGTGGCATGTGGAGGTTCCCAGGCTAGGGGTCGAATTGGAGCTGTAGCCACTGGCCTACACCAGAGCCACAGCAATGTGGGATCCGAGCCGTGTCTGCAACCTACACCACAGCTCACGGCAACGCCAGATCGTTAACCCACTGAGCAAGGGCAGGGACCGAACCCGCAACCTCATGGATTCGTTAACCACTGCGCCACCACGGGAACTCCTGAGAGAGCTTTTTAATTTATCTGGCGAGTATTTAGCTTTATTGTTATTTCAAATTCACTGTGGACTGTTATGACTAAATAAAGCCCCATTATAATGTAACCATTCCCTGATGTGAAACATCTCCTTTACAAACCATGTGTATGTTCCAGTAGTTTATATTGTGGACATTTATTTTGAAAACTCTTGCCTTCCTCTTCAGCTGAGCAATTTGTTGAAGCTTACTCACCTGGATTTGAGTATGAACCACTTTACAACAATTCCTTCTGCTGTGTTGAACATGCCTGCCCTTGAGTGGCTTGATATGGGAAGCAACAGACTTGAACAACTTCCTGATACCATAGAAAGGTAAAATAAATAATTTTTGGTTTTGCTACCAAGAGATGTGTTGAAATCATCTATAATAAGAAATAACAAAACAAAGGGGACCCCAAGCACAATTAATCACGATAGATGCACTTAGTTCTAAATCATTCATGCCACTTTTTAACAGAATATTTTCATTTACTCCAAATAAGAAAAAAAAGGGTTTGGGGAGAGAAAAACTGGCTATCTGACTTCAACAAATTGATAAGAATATGCCACAACAATAACAACACTGCTTAATGTATGCCAGAATTTTTTTTTTTTTCTTTTTATGGCCACACCTGTGGCATATGGAAGTTCTCAGGCTAGGGGTTGAATTGGAGCTGCAGCTACCAGCCTACACCTCAGCCACAGTCACAGCCATGCGGGATCTGAGCTGAGTCTGTGAACTACACCACAGCTCACTCATAGCAATGCCAGATCCTTAACCCACTTAGTAAGGCCAGGGATCAAACACATATCCTCAAGGACACGCATCAGGTTCTTAACCCGCTGAGCCACAATGGGAACTCCATACCAGGCTCTTTTGTGCACTTTACAAACAGATGGAGGAAACGAATGCAGATATGTTAGTTAAACTGCTCAAGAGCACAGTAAGTGCGCAAGCTAGGATTTGAACCCAGGCACCTGGCCTCAGAGTCCAACCTGTTAACTATTTTGCCTATTTGCCTTGCCCTAAATGGACATATATTTCTGAGTTTTCTCTTAAGATTCTAATTTAGATTAGTAACATTTTAGCAGTTCTTCTGCAAGAAATACTGTGAGAGTAGTGAAAAGTTCTAGAATACACTGACTTCATTTCTACCGTTACATGATGAAGAGTTGTATGGTAGATAGAGATCAACTCCTCAATGTGGTTTCTCTAAAACCAGGTAACGTGAAGTCAATTAACTCAATAGATATACTGGTTGAAGGAGGTGTTGTACAAAATGACATTAAAAAAAATTGGGGTTAATAAGAACAAGGGTTTTCATATTATATGTGATTAATCACAGAAGCCTTTTTTAATTCTTCAGAATGCAAAGTCTACATACATTATGGCTGCAACGGAATGAAATAACATGCTTGCCAGAAACAATCAGCAATATGAAAAATCTGGGTACTCTTGTTCTCAGCAACAATAAACTACAAGATATTCCAGTGTGCATGGAAAAGATGACCAATCTGAGGTAAAAGTTGTAGACACAAAACTGACATATTCCTTTCTGGCTGCAGAACAAAGTAATATAGAGAAATTTTTATTAACAGATTTGACTTCTCATGCACATGAATGAAGCCACTTAAAAATCTTTTTCCAACTTTGAAATTTTATAATTTATAAATAGGATTCAAATAATACTGGTCTAGATTTTTTCCTTTTTTTTTCTTTTCGCTTTTTAGGGCCACACCCATGGTACATGGAAGTTCCCAGGCTAGGGTTTAAACTGGAGCTGCAGCTGCAGGCCTGTGCCACAGCCACAGCAGCTTGGGATCTGAGCTGCATCTGCGACCTACACCACAGCTCACAGCAACGCCAGATCCTTAACCCACTGAGCAAGGCCAGGGATCAAACCTGTGTCTTCATGGATACTATTTACTAGTGGGATCTGTTAACACTGCACCTCAAGGGGAACTCCCCTGTGGTTTATCAGCTTTACGGAATGTCCTGCGTTGGTTGGTGATGTTTTCCCGAAAATCATCTTTATAGCTGCTACCTTTATTCATGGTATAAAAACCGGAAACATAAGAATCGTGATTATTTTGCTTCCAAATAACTACAAATGGAGAAGGCAGTTGTATTACTGATAGAGTAATGTAACTTTTTCCTAATTACTAACAAACTCCCTCATTTATCTTCCTTTCAAAATTTATTTCCTGACAGTGAGCATAAGACACGAGAATCCACACTAAATCTCACAACCTTTGTAACAAAATCATTCATTTACTTATTCAGTAACTTCTGAGCTCTGTACTAGATGGTGAAAATATGATATGTTTTATAAAATACGCAGAAACTTTAAGTTCATAGCATTAATTGTATATTTGAGATGCCTTAGGACTGCTCTAGGAAAAGTGCACCGTATTAAACTTACGCTGTGGACTAACACTTGCTTTTACAAGCTTGGAAAATAAGTTATCTAAAGCTAATATATTTTTTCTTCTTAGGAAAGAAACTTAAATATACTTGGGATATATCATGTCTCACCAAGATGTTCAGTTATTGAAAGCAGTTAAAAGACAGTTATTTAGTATACTGTCATTTGATTCTTCTCCAGGGAAATAAATATACACTTCTATGGCACCTATAAAATACTGTTTTTTGGTGAACTACTAGGTTTGTCAACTTCCGAGACAACCCACTGAAATTGCAAGTAACACTTCCTCCCAGTGAAAACGTAGATGAGGAAGAGGAACGGGAATTATTCGGCCTTCAGTTTATGCACACATACATAGAGGAGTCACGGAGAGCAGGTACGAGGTCTGTATGCAATACAGGTCAAGACATCTTTTTAGTAGGGGATGTGTGTATTTACTAACTCCTTTATAGACTTTTCATTCCATCTTACTTCTTCTATCAAGTTCTGGTCTCTGGCAGGCTTGCGGGCAAACTTACCTTCCCATACAGTACTTGGTATCTGTCAGAAACATTCATTAACCTAAATGGGCCAAGGGACTGTATCAGAGTAACTCTTGTGTGTGTATGCATATTTTATGAAATATAACAGAGATAATGCCTGTTGTAGAATATCTTTTATTTCTGGGTATGAATCGTTGAATGAAGTGAAACAGATTGACACAAATTAGCATTGCCTAACTCAGTACAATCAGGTTAATTATTGAATGATGTATTATCTTCATTTATGTTCTTGATTTGCAGGCATGAACAGCTTATTTAAAAAATAATCAAGCCACCTTATTTTAATAGTATTTGGTACAGAACTTACAACAAAATAAAAAAGGTTACAATTTAAACTAAGATAATAAAACCAAGCCTGCCTGTTATGTCATTAAAAATATTTTTATGAATTAGTACTATTAATAATAGTTGATATTTATTGTGTAGTTGCTCTGTACTTAGAAGTGTTAAGCATTTTTTTTTTTTTTTTTTTGCTTTTTAGGGCTGCACCCGCGGCATATGGAGGTTCCCAGGCTAGGGGTTGAATCGGAGCTGTAGCCACCGGCCTACGCCAGAGCCACAGCAATGCAGGATCCGAGCTGCATCTGCGACCTACACCACAGCTCACAGCAACGCCTGATCCTTAACCCACTGAGTGATGCCAGGGGTTGAACCTGCAACCTCATGGTTCCTAGTCAGATTCATCTCCGCTGCACCACAACAGGAACTCCAGAAGTGTTACGCATTTTAATGTGTTATCTCACTTAATGCTCACAACCACCTTGTGAGGTATTATTATCTGTATCACCCCCATTTTAAGAGGGGAATTGAGGCACAAAGAGATCAAGTAGTAGGGTTAGGACTTAAACTAGGTAGTCTCATTAGACATTAAGATTAAGGTAGAAAGGTCAGAAATTAAAAATGAGCCAGTCTTCTAATTTACAATTAATGTAAACACAGACCTACAAATAAAAATATAGTTACTGAAAAATATCATTATAATATCTAAAATCAGTAATTCTGGATCTTTATCTTGGCAAATGTGCCAATTAAGACCATTTTTACAAATAAGGCAGAAATAAACCAAAGATAAGATGAGGAAACGATTAACAGTCCTACCATATGTTTGGCTTAATGTCTGTTTATGCATAGAAACAGATGGTGAGTTAAATGAGGCCAAAAAGTGAGAAAGTTTTTGGTATCATTATCTAATTTCCATTTTACTTCAAATTATTTTCCCAAGTAGAAATATAAAATATATTTATATTTGTTCCTGTACATTTAAAAATGGCCTGTTAAAAAATATAATACCTAATTAACTCCAGAAGTTATTTGCAAGTGTCAATTTAATTTGTGAATTAGGCTTATAAGTTTATTTTTGGAAGTTCTAACTAGATAATTATCCAATTAAAAAAGTGAAGTAAAATAGCTTTTGTTCTTGAAAACATCTTTAGTTTTGGTGTTTGTTATGAACAAGTTCTGACGGTGTATAAATACAGGTATGGCTCTTGAAATCTGAAGGCGAATTCCTTAACTGTTTGTGAATATTTCTGAATTTGTTTGCATCAGAAACAATGAAAATTAATTATTCTTTCCAGATCTGCCTGGACAAAAAAATCTGTATCTAAGCAAGACTCTCATATTGGTCCTTGCTATAAATTGACAATTGTCCACTATATCTTGAACTTGAAAAATAAAAAGTATTAAATAAAACCAAAGGAAAATAAATTTCCAAAATTAATGTAAATAGAAAGTTAATATGCCTAGTTGCATGCTGACATGTTATGTGTGTTTCAGGTAACCAAGTAAACTGCTCGACTACTTTACCAAACTCTGTAAATGCTGATGGATAATATAATCCGTGATGCCCTGTTGAAGAGGATTACTTTGGGAATTTGGTGAATTCTCTAATGTTTGGACCTTCTGAAGTAAAAAACAAAGCCATTACCAAAGTTCCATGAGGCTGCAACATTTTTTAAAGTTCATATGATCTGCTATTTATATTTTCATGAATATAAAAATATAATTAAAAAATGTTTTTTGGTGGAAGACAGATGTTCAAAATTTCTTTTCCATTAAGCGGTTGTTTCTGGTGACGAAGAATGATTTGGTAAAGCAGTTAACAGTACATTTTCCAAAGACACCAGAGGGTCTGTATAATACTGTAAAGCAGGACTGAATCCTTTCTGCTGTAAATACTTGATTCGGCCTTGGTCAATCAGCAGCTTACAAAGATGCCCTATTTTCTTCTTTTCTTCAACTGTAAGAAACCTAAATTGAATAAATACAGCATGTTGTTAAAATTCTGCAAAAAGCTTATAAAAATGATTTCGGTCACTTCTATGTATTGATAAGTTGCTAAATAACCCACAATATACTAGGAGCTATGTCCCATGCTTCCATGATATGTTTTATTTACGCCACAATAAAAGTGTATCTTAATTTATTCTAAAATTAGTAAAATACATTTTCATAAATGAATTTTTGGTACTATTTATCTAAAAAGAAATTAGAGCAGTAATAAAGGATCTCTGCTCTAGTGCTATGCATTTCAAAGTGGTCACTTACCCAGGCAAACTCTCGGTGTTGTCGTCTGTGATTCTGTATCCTCCACCCTCATGCTCTTCGCTGTCGTCGTTCTGTTTCTCTTCTCTTTTTGTGGAAATATTTGAAGCTTCTGAAGATGTTTTTCGCATCCCACAAGTCGCCCAACTACTCATTCGCTGGAAATAGTGGAATTCCACTGCTCCAAGGCCTAGAGCCCTGAAATATTCTTTGCCCACATAATGTCTCCAATCACACCTGTGGTGACAACAGAGCGCAATAACAATGCCAGCCACAGGGGTCCACTTCTCTGGGACATTTTTTTCATTTCCTTCCTTGGCCAAAGTGTTAATTTCTTTTTCTGTTTTATCATTCTTTATGCGTTTGGCTAAAGGTTCTTCATTCCTTTCCTCACAACTGGCAGCATAGGTTTCAACCAAACATCGTAATGCAAGATCTGCAAACACAATTATGTGGCCCCCCCAAACCACATCATCTTTAAAAATAAGTCTTTTTTACATTTATTAGGCAGTATGGTTTTTAAAAACCCAACAACAAAAAACCTACTTAGCTTTGTACTTGTACTAATTCTTTTATGAACTATCAAGTTTGTTCTACTTGCTCTTTTCTCATTACTGCATCACTTTCTCTAATGACTGACTCTGCATAAAGTCCCCCCAAAACTGACTGAAGCTTAAGATCTACACTTTGTAAAACTTTTAGTTAAACTAGTTAAATTGGCTCGCACTTCTCCTCTCTTTTCTAAGGAAATGACCTGTATAGAAAAAAAACGATGTATCTACATTTCCCTTCCAGGGATGTTTCGAGCTTAAGGAACTCAAAGGAGGGAAGGCTCTGGCTAAGAATCTGCCAGAGCTGATGTTAGGTGCCAGTCTTGAGACGTAAGAGGTTCACAGCAAAGAGTAAAGAGTTAAGAAGAGGGGGTCAGGTTGTGGAAAGTCGGCCTCACTCAGGAGTAGCCTCACTGCCATTACGTATTCACTCAGCATATAGTGACTGGATGTCTTTCATGTGCACGGCTTTGTGGATTGTAACGTTAATAAACAAAAACTTAGATGTGAATGTACTCTATGTGAACGTTAAAATGAAAAACTTATAGTCCACTTAAAAGCTAAACAAATGGCTTTTTGATGACTATGACAGTTTCCCAGTGACGACTGCTGTATCGTTGACAACACTGGCAAGTTCTGATATAGGCTGTAAAATCCACACTTTCTGTGTGATTAGACTGTCACAATTGTGTGATTAGTGCTTGTTCAGTCAAAACATGTATTTTTATTTTTTGTCTTTTGTCTTTTTTAGGGCTGCACCCACGGCACACGGAGGTTCCCAGGCTAGGGGTCTAATCAGAGCTGTAGTTGCTGGCCTACACCACAGCCATAGCAATGCCTGATCTGAGCAGCGTCTGTGACCTATACCACAGCTCACGGCAACACTGGCTCCATAACCCACTGATTGAGGGCAGGGATTGAACCCACAACCTTATGGTTCCTAGTCAGATTCGTTTCTGTTGCACCACAATGGGAACTCCAGAACATAGGTATTTTTAAACTTTACCACCCTAAGATGTCACAAGTGACTAGTAAGTGACCTGATATTTCACTAGTAAATTTAATTCGATATACGAATTTAAGTCAACAAACATTACTGGGAATCTATTATTTGGAGAAGATGATAATTGATCTATTATTTTATAAACCATTATTTTGGCAAAACATATTCAGTCACTGTTTTACTTATATTGGACTCAAATGATTTCAGAAATGTGAACAGTAGGAAAAATTATTAAAAGAATGAAGTTAATTTTTTTTCTTTTTATAGTCACACCTGTGGCAAGAATGAAGTTATTTTAGAATCAGAAGGAGCTTTAACGATCTATCTCAACCCCTCCTTTAAACAGAACTTATGGGACAAAGCCACGTGCCTACAAAGGGTACCTACAAAGGAAACACAGCAAATCGGTGGTCAAGATTATTTACTCATTCAAGGATTTACTGAGTTCCTGTTATATACCATGCATCATGTTAGCACAGTCCCTATGCTCAAAAAAGAAAAAAAAAAAGCCAGAACAAGGTGGGAGAATTAGGTCTGTAAACAAGCAATTAAAATACAATGAGGTAAAGCTATGCAGAGGCAACTATGATTAACAAGAAGGAGGAGGATCTTATTTAGGGAGGCTCCCTGACAGTGGTGACAACGGAGCTGAAGGAGTAGTCAGTTTAGAAAGGAACACGGGAACATACATGGGAACATACACAGGGTTAGAATTTGCAGACCAATAACTATGAAGGCAGGAAGTGGCCAAGAGAGGAAGGCAGAGGCCAGACTGAGACTAGAATGTCATGTCAAAGAGCTTAAACTTTAAGGTGTAGGTGACTGGGAGTTCCTTCTTAACTTTAAGAAGGAAAAGACACATTAGGTGTGTGGCAGATGGGACTGAATGTTAATATTTAAAGGCCAGGTAGTGGAAGGACACCATGAGACACAGAAAAAGTGTGGCACAGGTGTAGGGAAGAACCAGGAAAGAAGGTCGCAAAAGAGAAGAAAACAATTTCAAGAAGGGTGAGCAACAATAGCAGAGATTTTCCAGGAAGATACTGATAGAGTGATGAAGGGAGGATTCAGACAGCGACCCAAGAGGAATGAGAAATGACCAGCACAGATTTTATTTCTAAGAAATACAGATGGAGAGGAGTAAAGGAGCATTCTTTGTTTCTTCCCCCGGATAGAAGTGGCTTACTTCTAACGACTTTTATTAAAGTTAAATGAGACAAGGTACGTTTAAAATCATCTAAACTATAAAGGACAATACAAACATATAGCGCTCAGGAGTTCCCGTCGTGGCGCAGTGGTTAACGAATCCGACTAGGAACCATGAGGTTGCGGGTTCGGTCCCTGCCCTTGCTCAGTGGGTTAACAATCCGGCGTTGCCGTGAGCTGTGGTGTAGGTTGCAGACGCGGCTCGGATCCTGCGTTGCTGTGGCTCTGGCGAAGGCCAGTGGCTACAGCTCCGATTCGACCCCTAGCCTGGGAACCTCCATATGCCGTGGGAGCGGCCCAAAGAAAATAGCAAAAAGACAAAAAAAAAAAACCAAAAAAAACAAAAACAAACATATATCGCTCAAAGCCATTTCCAGCAACTCGAATCATCTCGTAGTGAGGCTTCAAGTTCCCCATATTGGTAGACAGGAAACGAGCAGGAGCCAGGAGATATAACAATAGTTAACATTTACTTAGCACTGATGTACGCCAGACTCTTTACAGACAAACTGGCAAATTTTACAGATGAGCTAACCAGAGCTCAGAAAGGTTAAGTAACCTGCCAAGGTTACACAATAAAGTTAAACCCTAGACTCTGATTTCAAAGCTGTGCTCTTTCTACTTTATAACGCTACATCCGATGGATCCAAGCGCTAAGACAACACATCTCAACATTCCCTTTTCTGTTGCACTAGAATCCTGACACAGAATCATCTCCTAGTGGGAGGACAGGTTTCAGAGTTCTTCCTAAGCAACTCCTCCAAAAAGGTGGTAGCTTCTGGGATAGAATCATACAGTTTCTATAAACAATTCATTTCCTTTTTCGGTTGAAATATAACCCAAAGAATTTTAAGTCCCATATGACACAGTATTTACACATAAAACTCTTAATTCATCCTGCAAAATGGCCCAAAAGAGCAGATAAATAGGAAAGTTCTACTATAAGCTCAAAAGAGATTCTTTCGCTATTTGGCACCAGGTTAAGAAAGCTAAGCTAAATTTTAATGTGCTCATTTCAACGTTATTAGTGTGTTTACCTACCTGTGGCCACACCGCACAGATGCTTCCCAATTCCGACCACAGGTAGTTTTTCTTTGCTTAACAAAGGGATCTTGCCTGAAATAAAAAGAAATGAGAAGTTAGCTCTCTTGTGAGATAAGGCATTAGGGGGCCTCCCACAGAGAGAACTAATTAGAATCTTTGAATTTTAGGGCTGAAAGAGAGACAAAAATTTTTTTCTTTTTAGATTAAGAGTAAGAGGCTCAAAGCTGTAGTGACTTGATAAATAACACAGATGACTACTGACACAGACAAAATAAGAGTTAAGTATACGCTATTTCTTCTATGTTGACTCAGGACTTTACCCTGTAGAAGCCTTATTTTGCTAAATATTATTAACCCATTGATAAAAAGACTCAAAACTTTCTCTATTAGTTTTTTTTGTTTGTTTTTTTGTCTTTTTGCCATTTATTGGGCCGCTCTCGCGGCATATGTAGTTCCCAGGCTAGGGGTCTAATCAGAGCTGTAGCCACTGGCCTACGCCAGAGCCACAGCAACGCGGGATCCGAGCCACATCTGCGACCTACACCACAGCTCACGGCTTTCTCTACTAGTTTTATTCTGCATAAATAACATATATGATAAATATTTTTGATCATCAAGAATAAAATATCTTCACAGCGTTCTGAATAAAAGAAAATATTTTTTGTTTGTTTTTTGTTTTTTGTCTTTTTAGGGCCGCACCCGCAGCATATGGAGGTTCCCAGGCTAGGTCTAATCGGAGCTGTTGCTGCCGGCCTATACCACAGCCACAGCAATGCCAGATCTGAGTGGCATCTGCAACCTACACCACAGCTCACAGCAACGCCGGATCCTTAACCCACTGAGTGGGGCCAGGGATTGAACTTGCAACTTCATGGTTCCTAGTCAGATTCGTTTCTGCTGCACCAAGATGGGAACTCCCAGAAAATAACCTTAAGAGTAGTGTCTACAAGGTAATGCAGTAAAACGTAGTATATCAGAGTTATGACTCCCAATCCACCCCTCAAATCATTTTCCTTTCTCTAAGATTCTGAAATGAAAAGTATGCTTCCCCCTTCAAATCCAGCTATAGCACTCAGCACCAGCGAGTTACCCAATGGAGGTCCTTAGTAATTTTTAATATCTTCTGTTGCTTGCTTCCAGATGGCATCACATGCTAAGAGAAACTGGAATCAAACGGAATAGTTTGTGTGTGTAAAGGAACACAGAGGTGTAAACTACTTATCAATCAGGGTGAAGAGAAAGGGTGTCCAAGAAAGCCTTTATACTCCAAAATTGCCTCATTACCTCTCTCCCAAGTCTTTGGGCTTAGAAAGGAGTGTAAAATTTCTGGGAAATGATGGTAGATTGAGTATAAGATTCTAGTTTGCTCCCTCCTAAAATTCCATCAAAATGAAAATACAAGAATTTTTATTTTTATTTTTTATTTTTTTTTGTCTTTTCTAGGGCCGCTCCCGAGGCATATGGAGATTCCCAGGCTAGGGGTCGAATCAGAGCTGTAGCTGCAGGCCTACGCCAGAGCCACAGCAACTCGGGATCCAAGCCGCGTCTGCAACCTACACCACAGCTCATGGCAACGCCGGATCGTCAACCCACTGAGCAAGGCCAGGGATCAAACCCACAACCTCATGGTTCCTAGTCGGGTTCGCTAACCACTGTGCCACGACGGGAACTCCAAGGATTTTTAAAAAAGGCATAAACCCACAAGATCAGGAAGAAGAGAAAAGGAGACAAAAGTGGGAAAGGCTGAGAATCAGTATGATCTAATCCACAAGCCTCCTGAAAGTTCAGGAACTGGGGGTCTCAGGAACCTCAGAGGTAGAGCTGAGGAGTTCCTTGTAACAGAGCGTACTACTGGGAAGTCAATTTCAGTAGCCAGATCCTCACCTCAGAGCCACTTGGTTACTCTACCACTTGATGGAAAACTGTACATTAATTCTCTGGAGCAAGTAAAACAGGAGGTCACTGGATTGATGGAAAATAACAAATTGAAAAAGTTAGGAGTTCCCTTTGTGGCTCAGTGGCTTAAGGACCCAACGCTGTCTTTGTGAGGATTCAAGTTTGAGCCCTGGCCTCGCTCAGTGGGTTAAGGGTCCAGTGTTGCTGTGGCCTAGGCCTCATCTGCAGCTCCGATTAACCTCTGGCACAGGAACTCCACATGCTCTGGTGCAGTTGTAAAAAGGAAAAAAAAAAAAAGAAAGAAAAAAGAAAGTTGAAGTATAATAAAATAACAAGAGTATGAATTAGGCTCTTATTCCCCACTGGGTGCCAAAATATTGGTAACCAGGCTTTTACCTTCCAGGCAGGTGATCAGAAGAGTCTCTCTGGAGAACTGGACTGGCCCAAGGGGAATGATCTCATCTCAGATCACCCCAAAGTGGAGCTCAGAGACAACGGCTCTACCTGAGGACTCAGAGCTCTCGGCCCCTCAATCGTAACTATGAACCACTATCAAAACGCACAGATATTTGAGGACAGCCTCTGAGTTGAAAGAGTGAGACTGGAACGTGGAAAAGAGCAACCCAGTGAAAACAGACTATGGAGGGAGAATACTTCCCCCCAAAACGATCATTAATGTCCTCACAGGGATAATGGAATTATGAAAAAAGAACAGTTACAATAATAAATTCAGAGCAAAAATTATCTTAGAAATTAAAACTATGATAGAAGAAATTAAGCTGAAGCAATTTTAGAAAGTATAGGAAAAAGACCAAAAAATACAGAATGGAGAAGTAGAGTCAAGAAAAGAAGACACCCATTCCTGGAGGTCTAATAATTAAATCATAAAAAAGAGAAGAGAGAAAATGGAACAGAGGAAATTATGAACGAATGCAAGGGAATTTCCGGAACGCTGAGAATACCAGAATCTCTAAATAGGGACCTCTCATCCTTGGCACTATTAACTTTTGGCCCCAATAATTCTCTGTTGTGTGGAGGTGTACTGTACTTCATAGGATATTTAGTAGGACTTTATTCCCTGGGGGCCAAAACTGTCTTTAGTTGAGAACCACTGCTATAAACAAGAGTCCACTAAGTGCCAGCACAATAGATAAAAATAAAACTACATCAAGACAATCACTGTGAGAATTTAGAACACTGAGGACAAAGAAAAGAGCCAATAAATTTCTAGAAAGAAAAAGGCAGATGATACACAAGAGATCAGGACTCAGAATGGCACTGAACTTATAAACAACACTAGTGAAGTAACGGTTTCAAAATTTTAAAGGAAAATGATTTTCAACTTAGAAATACCCAGCTAAATCAAATTTAAGGGTAAAGTAAAAGATATTTTTAGACAATACGAAGTCTCAAATTTATCTCTAATGCCAACTGTTACTCAGGAAGCTATACAAGGAGGTGCTTTCCCCACAGAGAGCAAATCAGTAGAGGAAGATGTGGGATAAGATGTGCAAAAATAAATTCCAAGGAGAGTGAAGGGAATTCCCAGGATAAGAATGAAGAGAGTTTTAGGAAGCTGATGACTGTACTTCAGGATCAGACAGCAGCCAGTCTGGATTAAAACATGTCCAAAGGATCCCAGAGAGAATTTTTCAGGAGGATGGAAACTAATAAAATACTTGAGGAACATATTTAAACAAATACTTTTAATTTAATTTTGTTATTATTATTTTTCTTTTTAGGGCCGTACCCATGGCTATGGAAGTTCCCAGGCTAGCTGTGGAATTGGAGCTACAACTGCCAGCCTACGCCACAGCCACAGCAAAGCTGGATCCGAGCCATGTCTGTGACCTACACTACAGTTTGTGGCAACATCAGATCCTTTACCCACTGAGCGAGGCCAGGGATCAAACCTGTAGCCTCATGGATACTGGTCAGATTTGTTTCTGCTGCACAACGGGAACTTCAAAAGAAATACCTTTTAAAAGACCTAGTAAACAAAATTATAATTAACTATTAATTCAATAAATGAACTTCATTTACTACATGGGCCAGCTGTGGGTCGAGTCACGAGGCTGAATTAAAATTAGTGGAAGTGGTTGCTTGCATATATTTGTATTGTTTTCATTTAAAATAAGATGAAAAGCTATTAAGAGGTACAGAAAGGGCACTAAAGAGTATGATTGATGGGGTGTTGCATGTATGAAATGTGAGTTTCACAGAGATGGGTTATTTTCTTGGCTACAAATTTAAAATTCTAGGAAATATCTTTTACATGTTAGCTAGGCAGAATACATCCCATTTAATAGTTTAGGCAGTCATGCTAACTACAGACAGAAGGCTAGGGTAAGGTATAAACAGACTCAGTAACTAATTTAAATGGGACAAAGAAGCAATATAAGGACACATTATCAAAACTTTTAATCTATTCCCTGGTATGATACTTCATTTCTAGTTGTAACTGAAAAATAACTTTTTAAGTTTCAGTAGTAATTCCATTTATATTTATCTAAATGTTAGATATGACACTCTATATTAACAATGGATTAATATTTGTTTTCCCCGAAGCACTGTTCTGCATGATTGGATTTCTAAGCAACTGTCAGAGGTTGAAACTTCTATGATGTATGGAAGAGCAACTGAAAGTTATGCAACTTACTCAAACACAAGTGTTGAATATCAATTTGAAGTCTCTCGAATACTGAGTTTTTCCTTCTGTGTTTGCCATCTACCTGTACAAACAGAACATTATTACCACCATGGCTTTTAGGTTTTAAAAAAAAGTTCTACAAAAATTAAAAGATGTCTATTTGTTTTCAAAATTTTTGAAATAACTTTCCATCTTGTTATTTTCTTGGCTGCCTCATGGCATACGGAGTCCTCAGGCCAAGGATCACATCCCAGCCACAGTTTCAACCTACAACGCAGCTGCAGCAAGGCCAGATCCTTTAACCCACTGTGCCAGGCTGGGGATCAAACCTGTGCTGCAGAGATGTCACTGATCTCACTGTGCCACAATGGGAACTCCGCCATCTTACTTTTTAGTATTTAAAAAGTAAAACTGGTAATTTAAAAATTTAAGATGGAATATTCTATGATGAAAACTCTAAAATAACATCATACATTTTTTTTTGTTCAGGCCTATGGCATGTGGGAGTTCCCAGGCCAAGGATGGAACCCGAGCTGCTGCAGTGACAACTTTGGATTCTTTTTTTTTTTTTTTTGTCTTTTTGTTGTTGTTGCTATTTCTTGGGCCGCTCCCGCGGCATATGGAGATTCCCAGGCTAGGGGTCGAATCGGAGCTGTAGCCACTGGCCTACGCCAGAGCCACAGCAACACGGGATCCAAGCCGCGTCTGCAACCTACACCACAGCTCATGGCACCGCCGGATCCTTAACCGACTGAGCAAGGGCAGGGACCGAACCCGCAACCTCATGGTTCCTAGTCGGATTCGTTAACCACACGCCACGACGGGAACTCCTGGATTCTTAACCTGCTGTGCCACAAGGAACTCCAACAATATCATACAGTTTTGTAAGTCTTGAGCATTTTATTAATTATCATGTGCTCATTATTTCCTTTAACTCTAAAAATTCCCAATTTGCTGATGAAGGAATTAAGGTTCATAGATGTTACGTGACTTATCTGAGAGTATCAGCCAGTTCCTTTATCTTTGCCAGCCCCTACTATACTATTTTTGGCTTGCTTCCCTTCTTACTCTCCCTGAAAGATCATAACCATTCTAATCCATATTCATGTGCTTACGATTTATAAATCTATATTGTGGCCCAGACCTTTCTGATGAGCACAGACACAAACCCAACTGCCTATTAGGAAGTCCTACTTCAACAGCAAACTCATTCAAAACTGAATTCGTTATTTCTCCTTCCAGACTATTCTTCCTCCTTCTATAATCTCTGTATCGGGGAAGAACATCACCTAGTTACTTAAGCCACAAAAGGTCACTAGAAGTAACTCCTCTCATACTTAATGAATAATAAATCACTAAGTCTCATGGCTTCCAACAGCCTAATATTTCTCACGCTCTTTCCCTTCTCTCTAGCTCATTGTAACATCCAGCCCATTTTTTACTTGGATTACTGGATAATAAATGTCTTATTATTAATCTCTCTACTTCGAGTTTCAGACTTTTCTGATACAGCTTTAATGGTACTGCGATGATGAACTTTTAAAACCCTTTTCTAGGAGTCCCATTGTGGATCAGTGGGTTAAGGACTCGATACTATCTCCGAGGATATGGGTTTGATGCCTGGCCTTGCTCACTGGGTTGAGGATCCGGTGTTGCCTCAAGCAGATGTGGCTTGGATCTGGCATTACAGTGGCTGTGATGTAGGCTTTAGCGGCAGCTCTGATCTGACCCCTGGCCTAAGAACGTCCATATGCTGCAGGTGTGGCCATTAAAAAACAAACAAACAAACCACCCCAAACTCTTTGCTTTTTACTAATTCTTTTTTTCGGCCGCACCCTTGGCCATGCAAAAGCCCCGGGTCAGGGATCGAATCCTGCGCCATAGCAGTGACTCCATCCATAGCAGTGACAATGCCAGCCACCAGGGAACTCCTACTCCACCAATATTTATATATTCTTTCAATCTCCTCTTACCTGCCACTTCCTCCAGGAAGCCTTCAGGGACCCACACTAGACAGAGGCTGGTGTTCCACTGTCATACCCCTATAGCATCTGGTACTTTTCATTACCCTAAGACACTCAGTATACTGAACCAAAATACACGGCTATCCCATTAGATGTAAACTTCTTGAAGATGAGAACTAACTCTTGCTTCTACCATATCCCCAGCAGGTAGCAGGATGCTGTCGAACTCCTTCCTTAGCATGAAATATGACCCCTACCATAGTTCAGCCCCCTCTCCCATCTCATCATCGCTCGGCTCTACTTCATACCATGTACTCCCAGCACATAGAAATGTTTCCACATTTCCCTGCCATTTAACCTGTGCCTCTGCAGCGAACCAGGCTGCTGCAGTCAGATTCTTAACCCACTGCACCACAGTGGGAACTCCTGTTTCTGCCTTTTTTTTTTTTTTTTTTTCTTTTTAGGGCCACACCAACAGCATGTGGAGGTTCCCAGGCTAGGGGTCAAAGCAGAGCTACAGCAGCCGGCCTACACCACAGCCACAGTAACTCGGGATCTGAGCTGCCTCTGCGACATACACCACAGCTCATCCTTAACCCACTGAGTGAGGCCAGGGATCAAACCCGCATCCTTAGGGATACTAATCAGATTTATTTCTACTGCGCCACAAAGGGAACTCCCAACTTTGTCTCATTTGACTTTATCTATCCAACATCTATCATGGTGCTGGTGCTATGCTCAATTAACGTTTACTGAATGAACAGTAAGTGGCAGGAACAGGTTAGGGCTCAAGACTTGTAACTCCTAGCTTGAGCTTGGCTCTTTCCATATATTTTCCTGTCTTTGTAAATACTTTAAGAACTCAGATCAGTGAACTATCAGAATTCAGATGAAAAAATTTACCTTCAGTTCACGTCATCAATATAATTAGAATAAAAAGCCCGGGAGTTCCCGTCGTGGCGCAGTGGTTAACGAATCCGACTAGGAACCATGAGGTTGCGGGTTCGGTCCCTGCCCTTGCTCAGTGGGTTAACGATCCGGCGTTGCCGTGAGCTGTGGTGTAGGTTGCAGACACGGCTCGGATCCCGCGTTGCTGTGGCTCTGGCGTAGGTTGGTGGCTATAGCTCCGGTTCAACCCCTAGCCTGGGAACCTCCATATGCCGCGGGAGCGGCCCAAGAAATAGCAACAACAACAACAGAAAGACAAAACACACACACACACACAAAAAAGAATAAAAAGCCCTAATCAAATAAACACAATACATTTTCTTTAAGAGGCATGTTTCTGAGTATCATTTTTTCAAACAAGCAAAGTACAAAGTTTGGTTATCAACATATTGCAATGGTTTCACTTACCTTGAATCTTGTGGTCACCTTTTCTACTAGGATGAAGTGAACTTTTTCAGCATCATTTAAGGCAATATCAACCCAATGAGACAATTTTCCCTTTCCTGCTCCAAACTCAACAAAGCATCTTCTTGGACCAAGTAACTTTAATTTTTCAATGTTACCTAAAATAGAAGCCTGCAAACTTCACAAGATTATTTTATAAACCACAGCAAACACATTTGGTTCAAATGGGAAAATAATAAGGTAATTTCTACATAAGGCAGTGTGCTCACACTGATGATTTTTGTTTGACTTTAAAGTTTTTCTCTAGCTTTTAAATACTTAACACGTAGTACTTAAAACCATATCCATGCCAAAGAATTTTATATATGTTTATATACATTTTTTTTTGAAATGGAAAGATTCTGAAACCTGAAAGTTAATCTAAACAAAATCTTATTAGTAACTAAATTAAGAAACAATAAAATGTTAGCTTTGACAAATGGACAAAAAGGCATTTTTAGCAGAGTTACTATAGCTTAAACATACCTGCTGTTTCAGATGTTTGGTTGCAGAATCACCATTTTTAGGGTCATTAAGGGCATCATGCAATGCTGGATGGGACATAATTTGATCTTCAAGTGTAAAGTTCAAACCTGTGCCAAATAAAAGCACAGAAACTTAAGCAACTAAACACAAAACTGTGGGGCTCTGAACAACTGTAATAACATCTCCTAAAACTACAGTGGAATTAACTCGTATACTACCTGACTCTTCTAAAAACATTGAACTTGCAACTTTAGGCAGACTTACCTTCACTTGCTTTTCTCAATTTCTTAATTAAGTTTTCCAACTGGTCTTCAGAAAGAGAAGAAATTGGAACCTACACACAAAAACGGGACATGAGCTGGTCTGGACACTAACCATCAGTGATGATATTGATTCTATAAGAAAATACATTCTAAATCAAACTATTAATTTATTCCAAAAATTATTCACAGTGTGGAGATGCTCATAAATACTCTTTAAAATTAAGGTCAAGTACTTACTAATTGTTCAGGTATTTCTGTTTCATCTTTTAAGCCTGCATTAATATCTTGAATAAAGAAGTCCTTAACAAAAACAAAACAAGACCATAACAATACTGTTATTCATGTGAAGTGTTCACAAAAATTAAGTTGAGAAACTGAGTCGTCCCTTCTTTCAATACTCTGTACCTGCCCTCCTCCCTCCCTCCCTCTCATTTAACCCATAAGTAACTACCGGGTGATTACTGTGGTCCTTTATGTGCTTTAGATGTTGAGGATTCACCACAGCAGAGAACAGAGCAGACAAAAATCTCTGTGCTCAGGGATCTGACATTCCAGTGAGGTGGTTATCCGAATAAACATTTGCAGTCTAAAGAAATTCCTCAGTAATTTTTATTAAAGTTTTTACCTGTCTTCAGCAGAGACTGAAGACTATGTCAATCTTGCTTATGGTTAAAGCAAAAACTACAAAGAAGCAACTGCAAATGGCAGTTATCAGATAGGTAGGCATGACCAAAAACAGGTAAGAAAAAGATATTACAATGGTTTAGGTTTGATTTCTTCTATTTCAAAATATTAATTACCATAGGAAACAGAAACTTCCTGTGACACTATGTTGCTTAAATTAACAGAGAGACATTTCCAGTCCATTTTCAGAGAGGCTCTAGGTAAGGATCTAGATGAGCCCCGTCCAGTAGCACTTCCTGCGAGAAGGAAATGTTCTCTATCTGCCCTGCCAACATGGCAGCTACTGGCCTTGAAATACGGCGAGTGTGACCAAGGAACGAGATTCTCAATTTTGTTTAATTTTAATCAACTCAAACTTAAAATAGTTACACACGGCTAGTGGCTACCATATTAGACCACGCAGACCGGGATGAAGAAAATAGCACTGTCTTAACAAATTCTGTTTTGAAAGTAAAAATAACTTTTGAGATATTATACATAGTAATGGACATTTATTACACAGATGGCAGAACGATCACATGTGGATTGTGTGTTGCTACCTTTACCTATATGGGTAATAATGGAAACCAGTGATTTAGTGGAAAAGGTGAAGACAGCAGATATCAGAATATGTTGTTGGATGACTGGCAAAACTATAATAGAAAATTAGCTAGGCGGTTAGTATATAGTGAAAGACTGCTAAGACTTTACTTGGGTTTCAAGTTTCATGTTTTATGTAGTGTACAAGATAAACAATGGAATCTATGCCATCGTACCCCTTTTTTAATACATTCACTTCTTCTCTCAAACTTTTCACAGAACACAGAGTCAATCTGCTTGCTTTAACAAAGCTGGACACTTAGGTAGGGAAGATAACCTCCATGCAACTCGAAAGTAAAGGCAACATGCTTTCTTTTTACCAAGAGGTAACTTGGGTAGTCATCATCTTTTCTTCTACACATTTTTTTTTTTTTTTTTTTTTGTCTTCTCTTTAGGGCCACACCTGCAGCATATGGAGGTTCCTAGGTTAGGGGTCTAATTGGAGATGTAGCTGCTGGCCGACATCACAGCCATAGCAACGCCAGATCCAAGCTGCGTCTAGGACCTTCACCACAGTTCACGGCAACGTCGGATCCTTAACCCACTGAGGGAGGCCAGGGATTGAACCTGCATTCTCATGGTTCCTAATCAAATTCGTTAACCACTGAGCCATGACAGGAACTCCTTCTTCTACACATCTTAATGTAAAAACATTTTCTTTTTAAACTTATGCCATCTGGCCTACTGGTTCTCAACTGGGAGGCACCTGAAAACGTATGGGGATATTCTGTTGTCAAAATGATTAACAGGTGCTACTGGAAGACAATTATCCCCAGGTCTCTCAATTTTCTGCAAGTCTGACAAGCAAAGGCACTGATTCCCTTTATTTTAGACAAACTTTTCAAGGACATCTGTAAACACAGCAACCTTGGAAGACAGAAATGGTGTCTCCTTCTAGAGCAGATAGCAGAAATGTCTACTTAAGGAACAAAGTTCTGGTAGGTTTCCTTACTGCCCATGTGAAAAGACATGTATTTCCCAAGCTTGGGCTTCTTCAGCTATGACAGATGCTCTGCACAAACTTGCACAGCATCCACCAAAACCCCTTCACCTTGAGGGAACTTAGGGAACAAGAGGAACTGATGCAGACAAGTAGCCCCCGTGGCTGGCTATGCAGCAACATCTAATAAAGCCCTTTGTCTCGGACCCAGGAGTCTCGTGTCTTCTGCCAGCACCCACAAACCTGAGGCAGGCTAACTTAGTTTGAAAATAAGATTAAATTTCAGATCCTTCATACCTTTTAAGGCTGCATGCACTGCATATAGAGGTTCCCAGGCTAGGGATCCAACTGGAGCTGCTGCTGCTGGCCTACGCCACAGCCACAGCCATACCGAATCCTTAACCCACTGAGCGAGGCCAGGGATCGAACCTGCAACCTCATGGTTCCTGGTCGGATTCGTTTCTGCTGTGCCACGACAGGAACTCCCAGATCCTTCACACTTTGGACAAGGCCTTTGCCATCTGCCACTCGGAAGCCAGGAATGCCAAACAGAGGAAAGCTCTGAGGTGCACAGGATGGGACTGTCCCACTCAAAATGCCAAAAGCCCCCACGGAGAAATACTAGGCTGTTAAATTATCCTCTAAATCTCCCAGCAGTTGTCACCTATCAATCTGTTGGCCATTATCCAATATCCATTAGAAATTCTGACACCAAGCTGTTCACTAAGTTCAGCCGACCAGACCATGTTTCCAAGCTATCCATGAAAGAGCTCTGCTTGACCTTCTTAATTCTTATGACCCGTGCTCCACCTTGGCAAACTACTTTTATGGGCCCTCTGGACTCTGGCATTACTGTGACCCATTGAACCTCTGAAATCGGAAACTCTAGCAGCTCATTCTCAGACCATGACTTTGAACTTGTTAGTACAAAGTGTAGCGATTCTCTTCCTCCTGATCATATTTTCACCTTTAAAGACCTTTACTTTTTCTCAGCTAACTTCTGGCTTCCCTTTCTTGCCGTCCCGTCTGGATACTCAGTACCACTGCTGTCCTTATCTTTCACAACCTGGTCCTTCTGTCACACCCACCCTTATGAAACCTAATGCCTGCACTGACATGACTCTTTTTAAACTCCCAACATCTGGGCTGCTGAACACTGCAGAAGCAAAAATACTCCGTCATTTGGGCTGGTGCCAGTTTGAATTCAGTATCTCCATCTCAGTCTGACTGGCAATGATGCCCAGAAATTATTCTTCGTAACTCTAATTCTAAACTTTTACCTCTCTCCTCAAATCTTCAACTATACCGTCACCCCCTCAATCACCTTATCTCTTTCTTAATTTGCCTGAACTGATATCTGTCTTTTACTACTTCCCGTCTATCTTGGTGGAAGAGCTATTCGTCTCCTATTGTCCCCTTCCACCTCTACTTTAGACCCTATTTCTGCCTGATTCCTGGGGGTGCCCACCGAATCCATGATGCCCCCTTCTATTTCTAATTTCTTCTTCTCTATTGGCTCCTTACTCTAAGCATGTAAGTAAAACTAAATTTTCTCCCATTTTAAAACACATTCCTTCTGTCCTACCTTCTTCTCTGACTGCCATTCTAACTCTCAAGTTCTATTCATAGACCAGCTCCTTGAAAGACCAGTCTATGCTTGTGATTTCTACTGCTTTATCTTCTACTTACTCATGTATCATTGCAGTCTGATTGCCGCCCATGCCACTGTATTCGATATGCATTTTGCCAAACTCGTTGCTCTTTAACAAGGGCCATATTGCCAACCCAATGGATTCTTCTCTGTGGCTACCTGATTCCTCTGTGATGACAGACAGTTAGTCACTTGTTTTTGATAGTTTCCCTCCCCTAGCTGTTTTTTCTCTTTCCTACTTCTCCAGCCATCCCTTCTCAATATTTTTCTGTGGCTCCTACTAGCAGCTCACCTTTATGTCAGTGTCCCTAGAGCTCTGCCTCGGTCTCATGCTCTAATTCCTGCCCACCTGTCATCTTCTATTCAGCTCTCCCCTCGTCTCTTACACTTGCCATGTGAAAAGCCCAGTCCCAGACAAAGCTGCCTATTCGCTTACTTCTGGGCCCTTACTCATGTTTTCTTCCTTGTCTGGCTGACTCTCCTTTCACATTTAGGGCTCATCTTCTGACATCTCTTCAGAGACACTTCTCTGACTCCTTCTCCATCTCTCTCACCTCCCTATTTTTACATATATAATAGTGCATTTTTCCGTTCCTTCCTCTAGAGTGACATGTTCTTCTAGGCAGGGTGCTTGGTACAATGTCTGGCATAAGTACTCTATTCATACCTATTGAATAAGTAAGTTCTTCCCTGACCTCTGACCCCTGGCACCCCCACTCGAATCTCTCACCCTGGGCAACTTAAAAACCCAAACCTTCACCTACAGTCTGTACATATTTGACTTCTAAATCTTGATTTCTTGTCCAACCTCTCCACTGATTTTCAAACTCATATAGCCAACTCTGAATTTCCAATCACCAAATAATATTGATTCTACCACCTAAATAATTCTTGTATTTATCTACACTTATTCCATCCTCTTTAATTCAGTCTTTTGTCATGTCCTACCTGGACTGCAGCAATGGTCTCCTAATTAGTCCTTCTGACTGCAAGCCATCCTCCCACACTGCTCTAAGAGAAAGTTTTCCAAGAGGTAAATATGACCACACCATTCCCTCACTTGCAGTCTTTCGGTGGTTCCCCACATCTTCCAGGATAAAGTCCAAGTCCCTAAACTTCCCATTGTGGCTCAGTAGGTTAAGTATCCATGAGGCTGTGGGTTCGATTCCAGGCCTCGCTCGGTGGGTTAAGTATCTGGCATTGACAAGAGTTATGGCGTAGATTGCACACATAGCTTGGATCCAGCATCGCTATGGCTGTGGTGTAGGCTGGCAGCTGCAGTTCCAATATGACCCCTAGCCTGGGAACTTCCACATGCTGCACCTGTGGTTCTTTAATAAGAAAAAACAAAAAAAAACAAAAAACAACTCCAAGTTCCTTAAAATCCTCAAGTGGTTTCTCAATTTCTGCATTTGCACATACAGTTCTTTTCACCTAGAAAGACCCTTCTTCCTTTTCTTTGCCAAATCAAGAATTAGCTCAAGTGTTATTCTCTCTGGGAAGCCCTTCTTGAACCCCCTGGATTTAATTCTAATGCAAGTATGTGTTCTTATTACATGTGTACTTCTTTCATTGAACTTATTAAATAATATCCCTTATATACAAGTACTTATCAGTCTCAAATATGTTCCTGGAAGGCTGGGTTAATATTTATTGAAATAAATTTAGTAGGCACTACGTTAATATTTTTGAATAGCTAAATTGTGCTCTTATTCTCTGAATATCACTCTTGTTGCATAAAATTTTATTATCTGAATAAGGACTACAAGTGGATTTACAGTCTGATGTCCTATATATACTCAAATGCATTTGCCATATTTAAGCCTCCTGAAGCAAGAGCCTTGTTAAAAATTCACGTTGGTAATCTACTAAGTATACCGCATATTTTACCATTCAATTTTACTGATCAAACACTTACAGGTTTTGGCTTCTCTCTTGAGTTACATTTTTTCAAATGCTTTGCTAGTTGATCTTCATATACTGTGCTAAATTTAAAGAGAAAATTATTTAAAATAAGACGGTGATAATCACTGTTTCTAGCACAGAAAAACCCTTCTCTGACCCATACTTACTGTTTTGGATCTAAAGGACACAGGATTCTTTTCCGAGCATTTTCTTCCTAATTAAAAAAAAAAAAAGAAACAAAAACATGATATATTTATTTGAATAAAGTATCAAGTTCATTGGTTACAGATACTAGATACAACTTCAATGTAATCATAAGCTTATGCCATCCCCAAACAAGGTAAGAAAACCTTAAAAGTACATTAATAAAACATTGGCAAAACCAAGTCACAGAGTTTAACAGCAGTGCAATAAGATAGTGCCTTAACCTATCAGAATGCCTATCATCAAAAAGAACAAAAACAGGGAACACCCCTGTGTTGCAGCAGTTTTTGGATCTGGTGTTGTCACTGCAGTGGCTCAGGCTGCAGCTGTGGCTAGGGTTTGATCCCTGGCCTGGAAACTTCCATATGCCACTGGCACGGCCAAAAAAAAAAAAAAAAAAGACACAAACAACAAATGTGGATGATGATATGGAGAAAAGAGAACCCTCCTACCTTGTTGGTGGGAATATAAATAGGTGCAGCCACTGTGGAAAATGGTATGGAGATTTCTCAAAAAACTAAAAGTATAACTATCATATAACCCAGTAATTCCATGTTCCCAAAATAAACAAAAACGCTAATTTGAAAAGATATGTGCATCCCAGTGTTCACAGCAGCATTATTTACAACTGCCAACATGGACGCAAAGTAAGTATCCATCAACAGATGAATGAATCAAAGAAGATGTGGATAGACAATGGAATGCTGCTCAGCCATAAAAAATAACAAATAACAAAATCTTGCCATTTGCAGCAACATGGATGGATTGAAAAGCATTATGTGAAGTGAAATAAGTCAGAGAAAGACAAATACTTTCTGATATCACTTACATGTGGAATCTAAAAAATACAGCTAGTGAATATAACAAAAAACAAACAGATTCACAGATAAAGAGAACATATTAGTGGTTACCAGTGGGGGTGGGGAGGACAATGTAGGGGTAGAGGATTAAAAGGTACAAACTATTACGTATAAAATAAACTACAGAAGCTCCTGCTGAGGTGCAATGGATTAAGAATCCAACTGCAGTGGCTCAGCTTGCTGCTGAGTTATGGGCTGAATCCCTAGTCCAGCACAATGGGTTAAAGGATCTGGTGAGGCTGCCATACTCTACCAGGTTTTCAACGTTATTTTTTTACTTTTTAGGGCCGCACCCACGGCACATGGAGGTTCCCAGGCTAGGGGTTGAACTGGAGCTATAGCTGCTGGCTTATGCCACAGCCAAAGCAACGCCAGATCCGAGCTGCGTCTGAGACCTATACCACAGCTCATGGCAACGCAAGATCCTTAGCCCACTGAGCAAGGCCAGGGATAGAACCTGCAACCTCATTGTTCCCAGTCTGATTCATTTCCACTGCACCATGACGGGAACTCCTCAATCTTTTAGTATAGAAGAGTTACATCCTGTTCCTTTCTAAGTTACATGAATTTAACTATACACACTTGGGAAAAAAATAAAGGAATTAATAATGTTGGCAATTCTACCCATCATTGATATGAATCTTTATATAACAGGATAGTGTAACAGTTAAAACCAAAGGTCAGCCATACTGTCTAGGTATGATTCTCAATTCTATCAGTCCTAACTCTATGATCTAAGGTAGTCTTACTGCTTCATCTGAAAGATGAGAATATATCATACCTCCTAAGGTTTGTAAAAATTAAGTGAGCTATTATTAAAAAAAAAGAGCTAAGCACAGTGCTATTCATACAGTAAATGCTAAGTGTTCACTATCAGTATTAACAATTTCTTCTTCAGTTTATTTCAGTTCTGATCTGCCTCCCAGAATATCCATGAAACTATGTACATCAATTTTCATGAACAAGAGAGAATTTTCAGTATCTTTTTGAAAATACAGTACATTGTTCTTTGTTGTTGTTGTGCCCATGGCACGTGGAAGTTCTCAGGTCAGGGATCGAACCTGCGCCACAGCAGTGACCCAAGACACAGCAGTGACAATGTCAGATCCTTAACCCACTGATCCATGAGGAAACTTCCAACACTATTGCTTATTTGCTAACTTTTAAAGTCTAATCTCCTTGAAGAAGAAGACTATGCTAACCTTCGAAAGCCTAATGATAGAGTAGGAGGAAAAAAGTACTTCTAAATTTTATTATTTGGGTTTAGAAACAGAAAGTTTCTCAGTCTTGGCATTACTGATATTCTGGGCTGGATGGTTCTTTCTTGTGGGGGCCTTCCTACCCATTGTAGGATGTTAAGTTAGCTTCTCCAGCCTCTATCCACTAGACGCAAGAAACACTCTTCAGCTGTGGCAACCGAAATGTCTTCAAACATTGCCAAGTGTCTCCTGGGGGGACTAAACCACCACCATTTAAGAACCACTGGGTGAAATGAGTACAAGTGGTCTCAGCTATAGATGACACTTAAGAAAAAAAGATGGAAACATACCACTCAGTTACATAATAAATTACAGATTCAGTAGGATGCCCCAAATTGAAAACCAAATCATAATCATGGAACGTGTCTCCACTTGGTATTTTGCAACCTTTCTTTAAGGGATTAATAACATGATGTTATTCCTTTCTAGGAATACAAATCACTCTGTAAGGACCTATTTCTATTCCACTACTCTCAGCATCTGCAGTCACCTTCTGGACGTCTGGTCACGGTGAAGTGTAAGGTCTTAGAGTGAGGACAAAGGCCTCCTCCAATCATAAAGCTCATTTTTCGATCAGGGGATGTTTGCTGGTCCCCTCAAAACCAGCCAAGGCAACAGTGAGTGTACTTCAAAGAGTCCTTGTAAGTCACAAGTCACTTACATTCCAAAACAAGAATCTGCTTGTTTTAGTACACTTCACTCTACGCAAATGTCAGTCAAATCAACACATGCAGTACAGCTTTGGCTATGAGGGACAGTAGCAGATGGCGTGGCTGGAGGGGGTGTGTGTGCGCGCGCGCACGCGCATCTGTATTAGACATTGCCTAGGAGGAGAAACCATCGGACTCACAAAGAAAAGAAATGTAAATAACACCGGACATTCAGAAGACATGAAATCAGATGCTTGTCTATTTGGTTTAATTGTTCTAAAAGCTATCAAACATGCTCTTTCTATAAGCATTCTGCTCTTGCTGTTTTTAAAATTTTCTATCATATATCTCCTAAAGAAAAACACATACATAAAGATATATAGTTCGACATCACAATCATACGTTTAATGGAACAAAATCATACAGTTTCTGTTCTCAGTGTTGAGTCAATTCTTACATGTTTTTAAATCTTTCCTTCCCCTTTGCAGCAAAGTAGTTATTAGTTGCTTTCAAAAGACTGTACATCTAATTCACAAGAAGTGACTCACAATAATTCACAAGAAGTGATTATCGTTCACAAAACAATGAAAACACAATGAGTGAAACCTTGGGATCTGTCTTCTTTCTAAACCACCACTTCCCATCAGGAAGGCGGAGAGTGAGCGGAGCGCAAGAAGCGGTAGTCTGCGGTAAAACTACAATCTAGCGTTACCACGAGTTGGTATCAAGATAAACGGGTCACTGCTGGCGCTTTACTTAGTACAAGACAACACTGCACTTCACTACGGCTCATCATCGCTCCCTAGGGAGGCCAGGACTGCGTTTATCACGGGAAAAGCTGGAAACTCCAGGGGACAGAAGCAGAAATCTGTCAGAGAGGGAAAGTGCCGGACCAGGAAACTTATTTCCGACCCTCGAGAGGGTAAGGCGATACCAGACCTCCGCCGCTCCAGCGTGTTCACCACAGAACCTTTTCCCCGCTGCCACCACCATCCTGCAGAACCGCTTCTTCTTTTCCACATAGTAACCGCATCGCCCCTCTGCTGGAGAGTCAGTTCCATGCGGTGTCGGCGCAGAAGCCGCCATAATTCAGGGCTTACTTCAGGTAGCAAGCATCGATCCGGTGAAGAGAGGAAAAGTTGTTAGCGCCTCGCGGGTTCCCTTCCCTTAACAAATATGGCGGCCTCGGATCCCGCCACGCAGGAGGGTACCCGGAACGACCGCCCAGCCGTCACAAAACCGGAAGAAGCTGATGGTGGCCGGCGAGGCCCAAACCTCCTCCGTATCGTCTCTGCTTCACTTTCCCCGCCTCTTCCGCGGAAGCCGAGCGCCAAACTTAAACAGGCCCCGGAGGCCTTTCAGGCTAGTACCGCTGACCCGCCGGCCCGTTTGGGTTTTTCCGCACACCGGCCGGGGCAGGGGTTCAGCATGAGCCAGATTCTGTTCCAGCAACTCGTCCCGTTGCAGGTGAAATGTAAAGACTGCGAGGAGAGGTGAGGGCCGCGTTACTCTGTGCCCGCGGGTGGCGGTTAGGGGTCGGGCCAAGGGGGAAAGATGGCGGCTCCGGCCGGTGGGCCCCGGCCTGCGCTGGGTGTGCGGCCGATCTCCCCGGGCCGCGGAGACAGAGCTGGCTGGGACCTCGTGGTCGTTTCAAAGTCCGCCGTTGCTGGGGAGGGAAGAGTGAGGAATGGGTCGCCGACCCGCATCAGTTTTTGTGTGTGTTTTTTTTTAAATCTTATCTCTGGATGTTGTCGTGGAGATGATAGCCCTTTTCTCTTTTTGACGGATAAGAACTCTGGCTCAGAGAAATTAAGTAATTTGCGTGAGAGCTCACGAGTTCACGGCGGGCGGGCACTAGAATTCAGGCTTTGGCTCACGGCCCTTTTTCCCCCTCTCTCCTTTGAACGCTACTGGAAGTAAATGCAAGGTTAGACTTAAAAAAAAAAAAAACAACCCCACAATTTTGTGGTGTATTGCCTCTCTTTCGCCATAGTTACTAAAAATAAATTACGTGTAATAAATTGAAAAACAATTGGTGAAAACCATATATTCATTTAGTCATTCAACAAACGTTGAACACTCTTCCTGGGCACCGGGGATACAGTGATCAGGAGAGTTCTTGTGTTGGTGGGGTTTACAGTCCGGTGAGGGTAGTATAAAGGCCAGTATCACAGATAAATGTAAAAGTTACAACTTTGGTTAAAGAGGTGGTGCTGTTGAGGCTGAAGTAGGGAGATTTGGCAGGAGATTTCAATTTTGTCTCAAGTGCACCACTCAGTGTCAGCTGGCTCCTCTCTGAACCTTGATTTTCCTCATTAGTAAAGCTGATAAAACATGGCTACCTACATGGTTGGTTGTTAATGAGGATCAGGTGTGAAAATATATGTGAAAACTAAGTGGTGTGGAAATGTGACATTAAAAGAAATGAAGACATTGATTTGTTGAGCTGCCAGTGATGTGAAATTAGTATGTAGTTCAGAATTAGGTCCAGAATCAATTGGCAAGCCAGGGAGGAGATGGTACCAAAACCAGCAGCTGTAAATGGAGATTTGTAGACTAGTTGGTTATTCTTTTGTGCTGCCCAATATGGGAGCCACTATGTTTATTGGACATTTGAAATGGAGCTAATCGAAACCGATGTGGCATGAGTAAAATGCACATTGGACTTTGAAAACTTACTATGAGAAAAAAGGTATGTAAAATGTTTCCATTTTTATATTGATGGAATTTATAAATCATTATCTTAACATGTATTTTGCATTTTGCATATATAGGCAATATTTTGGATATATAGGGTTAAATATTAAAATTAATTTATCCGTTTTAATTTTTTAAATGTGGCTTCTAAAAAGTTAAAGATTACATAGGTGGCTTCATTGTATCTCTGTTGGACAGCCCTGTTCTGGAATGATTATAGAGAGAGAAAATGTGGGGGGGGCATAATTTCTGATTCCAATATTGAAACTCCTAGCACTTCTTCATCTCATTACATTGTCATCACAGTTACCTCCTTAAAACACTATTTCAGCCTTTTCATTTCTCTTGCTTAGAAAGGTTTCATGTATTCCTTTCTCCTGCAGCAGGGGTCAGCACACTATTAGAGCCCATGGACCAAATGGCCCACTGCCTTTTTTTGTAAAGCTTTATTTTATATTTTTACAGTAGCATCTGTAGCATAGGGAAGTTCCCCAGCCAGGGGTTGAATTGGAGCTGCAGCTGAGGCCTACACCACAGCCACAGCAATGCCAGGTCTTTAACCCATTGGGTGAGGCCAGGAATCGAACCCACATCCTCATAGAGGCAATGTCAGGTCCTTAATCCACTGCACCGCAACGGCAACTCTGATAAAGCTCTGTTAAATGCAGCTGTTCTCATCTGTTCAAGAATTACCTGTTGCTGCTTCTGTGCTATAAGGGCAGAAATGAATAAATGTAACAGAGACCTTATGGCCTGCAAAGCCTAAAATATTTACCATGTGGCCCTTGACTTACAGGAAAAACAATCCAGGCTCTTTAAACAATCCAGTTCAACACTTGTTTGTGAATGCCTACTGTGTATTAGGCACTGTCCTAGGTGCTGAGGATATAAAGCTCCCTTCCTCCAACAACAGCAGCAAAAAAAGTTTTCATTCTAGCCGTCAAGGATCTCACACTTTAATAAGAAAAACAGAAAGGTTTTCCTTTCTTGGAGAGGCAGCATGGCACAGGCTAAGAGTTCAGGCTCTGGAGCCAGATTGTCTGGGTTTAAATTCCAGTTCTACCGCTTTCTGTTTGGTTATGTACAATTTTTCTTACTTAAATTCCCTGTGCCTCATCTTTAAATTGATGAAAATGAAAGTACCTGCCTTTTGCGGTTATTATGAGCATGAAGTCAATTCATACATATGAAGTGTTTAAAACAGTGCCTGGAACTCAAAGAGCATTCTCTAAACATTAGGTATTTTTAAAGTGTGATTAATACATGAAGTAATATAAATGAACTAAAGCCATAGAGAAGAAGGAACTTGAGTTGCAAACAGTGGTAGTGCTCAGAGAACTTGGAGGAAAGTGATGCAAAACTTTGAAGCCCATGGTTTGACTCTAACCTGCTTTTTTCATTTTTTTATTTCCTGAGCTCCTCTCCTCAATACCTTAGGCACACAAGACTACTTGTTAGCTTCTGAGTCTACCTGTTATTCTCTCAATACCGAACTTTTTTTTTCTTATAAAAATTTTTTAATTGGTATTTCCCCAATACAATTTTTTTTTCTACTGTACAGCATGGTGACCCAGTTACACATAAATTTATACATTCTTTTTTTCTCATATTATCATGCTCATCATAAGTGACTAGACATAGTGCTACACAGCAGGATCTCATTGCTAATCCATTCCTAAAGCAATAGATTTTATTTATTAACCCAAAGCTCCCAATCCCTCCCACTCCCTCCCCCTTGGCCACCACAAGTCTATTCTCCAAGTCCATGATTTTCTTTTCTGTGGAAAGGTTCATTTGTGCCACATATTAGATTCCAGATATAAGTGATATCATATGGTCAATACCCATACCTTTATTCCTGCTCATCCTTCTACCTCAAATGCTTTTTTCTTTCAAGACCTTTTAGGTCTGTCTTAAATCCCATTGCTATAGAGACCTTTTCAAAGTTGCCCAAGTAGAAATTGTTCTTATTTATTCATTTGTTAGATAGCATCATGTAGGTGAAAGATCTGAGTTCTAATTTGGGGTCTGCAGTGTGACCTTAACCAAGTTTCTAACTGCATCTCAAGTTCTTTGTAAGACAGTGATCACATTTACCTAACAAGATTATTGTTGTTAAATAAGATGATATAAGCAAAATGCCTGGCAGGCCCACAGTACTGTATGTACTCAGTGCTAGTAATCCTTCCCTCCTCTGTCTTGAAGCCTTAAACTACAAATCGGATGCAAATCTAGGGTAAAGTAGTTTAATCTGATCTCAATTTGAGGCCATGGGCCACATGTATTTCTGTTTGTAACCCTAGCACCCAGCATAGCACCTGGCTTAGAGTAGCTTTTGTTTGCATTGAGAGTTTAAGATCGCAGCTACTAGGTGTAGAGGTGGGCTGGAATCCAGTTCTGTGAAGGCCAAATCTAACTGACAGGGAGGATGTCGTGCAGATTTATGCAGCGTTCAGAATGTGGCATTTATTTTAGAGCATTTTTAAAAAAAATTGTTTTGTATTATTCCCATGAAAGTGACCATTGCAGTGGCGAAAATAGGTTTTGTAATTTCACATCCTCTGAAAGCTCACATTTTTCTACAAGATACTTCTAGGAAAGTTTTTGAAGTAAACATGGGAAATAGTTTTTTTAAATTTTTAAAAATTTTGTATTACTTCTTTTATTACTTATGAATTTATTACATTTATAGTTGTACAATGATCATCAAAATCCAATTTTATAGAATTTCCATCCCACACCCCGAGTGCATCTCCCCACCCCCAACCTTTCTCCTTTGGAAACCATAAGTTTTTCAAAGCCTATGAGTCAGTATCTGTTTGGCAAAGAAGTTCGTTGTGTCCTTTTTTCAGATTCCACATGTCAGTGATAGCATATGATGTTCCTGTCTCATTGCCACTCCTCTGTTAATGGACATTTAGGTTGTTTCCATGTCTTGGCTATTGCAAATAGTGCTGCCGTGAACATCGGAGTACATGTGTCTTTTCCGTCATGGATTTCTCTGGAGAGATGCCGAGGAGTGGGATTGCTGGGTCAAATGGTAATTTTTTTTTTAGTTTTCTGAGGAATCTCCATACTGTTTTCCACAGTGGTTGCACCAATTTACATTCCCACCAACAGTGTAGGAGGGTTCCCTTTTCTCCACACCCTTTCCAGCACTTATTGTTTGTAGACTTTTTAGATGCTGGCCATTCTGGCTGGTGTGCGGTGGCACCTCATAGTCGTTTTGATTTGCATTTCTCTAATAATGAGTGATGGTGAACATCTTTTCATGTGTTTTTTGGCCACTTGTATGTCTTCTTTGGAGAATTATCTGTTTAGATCTTCTGCCCATTTTTTGATGGGGTTGTTTGTTTTTTTGGTACGGAGCTGCAGAAGGTGTTTGTAAATTTTGGAGATGAATCCCCTGTCACTCCATTGGCAAAGATTTTCTCACATTCTGGGGGTTGTCTTTTCATTTTGTTTAGGGTTTCCTTTGCTGTGCAGAAAGTTTTAAGTTTAATTAAGTCCCATTTGTTTATTTCTGTTTTTACTCCGGTTACCCTAAGAGGTGGATCTGAGAAGATATTGCTGTCGTTTATGTCAGAGAATGTTTGGCCCATGTTTTCCTCTAAGGGTTTTACAGTGTCTGGTCTTATATCTAGGTCTTTAATCCATTTTGAGTTTATTTTGTTTATAGGAAGTGTTCTAATTTCATTCTTTTCCATGTGGCTGTCCAGTTTTCCCAGCACCACTTAGTGAACAGGCTGTCTTTTCTCCATTGTATATTCTTGCCTCCTTTGTCATAGATTGGTTGGCTGTAGGTGCATGGGTTGAATTCTGGGCTTCCTCTTCTGTTCCAGTATAGATCTGTATTTCTGTCTTTGTGCCAGTACCACATGGTTTTGATGACCGTTGCTTTGTAGTATAGTCTGAAGTCAGGGAGCCTGATTCCTCCAGCTCCATTTTTCTTCCTCAGGATGGCTTTGGCTATTCTGGGTCTTTTGTGCTTCCAAACACACTTTAGAATATTTTGTTTGAGTTCTGTGAAAAATGTCCTTGGTAATTTGATAGGGATTGCATTGCATTTGTAGATTGCCTGGGGAGGTATAGTCATTTTGATAATACTGATTCTTCCAGTCCAAGAGCATGGTATGTCTTTCCATCTGTTTGTGTCATCTTTGATTTCTTTCATCAGTGTCTTACAGTTTTCAGAGTACAGGTCTTTTGTCTCTTTAGGTAGGTTTACTCCTAGGTATTTTATTCTTTTGGATGCGATGGTAAATGGGATTGCTTCCCTAATCTCTCTTTCTGATCTTTCATTGTTAGTATATAGAAATGCAGTCGATTTCTGTGTGTTAGTTTCATGTCCTGTGACTTTGCCAAATTCATGGATAAGCACTAACAGTTTTCTGGTAGATAGAGTCTTTAGGATTCTCTAGGTATAGTATCATGTCATCTGCAAATAGTGATAGTTTTACTTCTTCCTTTCCAATTTGGATTCCTTTTCTTCTCTGACTGCTATGGCTAGGACTTCCAAAACGATGTTGAATAGTAGTGATGAGAGTGGACATCTTGTCTTGTTCCTGATCTCAGCAGGAATTCTTTCAGCTTTTCACCATTGAGAATGATGTTTGCTGTGGGTTTGTCATATATGACGTTTATTATGTTGAGATAGGTTCCCTCTATGCCCACTCTCTGAAGGGTTTTTATCAGAAATGACTGTTGGATTTTGTCAAAGGCTTTTTCTGTGTCTATTGAGAGGATCATATGGTTTATATTCTTCAGTTTGTTAATGTGGTGTATCACACTGATTGATTTGCAGATATTGAAGAACCCCTGCATCCCTGAGATAAATCCCACTTGATCATGATGTACAATCCTTTTAATGTATTGTTGGATTCAGTTTGCTAGGATTTTGTTGAGGATTTTTGCACCTATGTTCATCAGTGAAATTGGCCTGTAGTTTTCTTTTTTTATGGTATTTTTGTCTGGTTTTGGTATCAGGGTGATCGTGGCCTCATAGAGTGAGTCTGGGAGTGCCTCTTCCTCTGTGATTTTTTGGAATAGTTTCAGAAGGATAGGTGTTAGCTCTTCTCTAGATGTTTGATAGAATTTGCCTGTGAAGCCATCTGGTCCTGGACTTTTCTTTGTTGGAAGTTTTTTAATCACAGTTTCAATTTCAGTCATTGTGATTGATCTGTTTGTCTTGTCTTTTTTTTTTTCTTTTTCATTTAAAAATATTTTTTTTCTTTTTGAGGAGTGTGCACATATTCCATAATTATTTTTAATTACAAAAATAATAAAAACTCCCTTAATGAAGCAAATCTTGTTAGAAACTAATTAAGAAAACTTGGTAGAATTCAAATTGGAAACAGTTTGAATTGACAATTCTGAGTGCATAGTGGTAAGAAACTATCTATCATACAGTAATTACAGAACACTTTAAATTTTACCCTTCAGCTATATCTTCATAGCTCTTTTATAATTGTAGGTAACTAGCTAGTTAACTAATTCCAAAGCAAAAATATTCATCACTGTATATAATTTTGTTTTCATGTTCGATAATATCTAGTGATTGGTTTGCATGGTTTAGGAAGAATGCCTGTTCTTTAAATTTTTTTTTTTTTACAAAATTACATATAATTAAACAGAATTACATTCACACAGATTATTATAACATGGATCTTAAGAAACATATTAAGCGACTCCCTTTGGAGAAGTGGAATGGAAAATATGCTGAGACAAATAGGAAATTTATTCTATACTTTATCCCAATTTTATGGCTTTCATCTTTACTACTAGTTTTATCTATTACATTTCAATTTTTCTTTAAAAATTAGCATTATATTAAATTGTTATATTATGCAACTAAAATTTATAAAGAAGAAAGCCTTATATACCATTAAATATTTTATATAGCATAGTAAAAAGAATAACAACTGGTAAGCATAACAAAAATAATACACCCTCTGAAAATAAGTAAAATATAAAATGCATAAATTGGTTAAAAAACAGTGTAACTATATAAATATGTCCTCTCATTGATTCTTTAATAAAGGCATTACACCATTCTAGGTAATGTGATAAACAAGACATTATAGACTTTACATTGTACCATGGAAAGAAATGGTTATTAATAATACAATTGTAGACCTATATTATTTAATTGTACAGTTGTATTATTTAATTATGATTATCACAAATTCTTTGATGGATCGGAAATCAGAATCAGATGTAGGAAGACTTCAACATTGCAAGAATGATGTCAAATGCCCCCTTCATGGTGGATTATGCACTTATTTACTATGAGATATATTTCTTCTTCAGAGATTCCTTGTTTGTGTATCAATTGTAGATTTTTGGTTTGCAGGTATTCTGAAGTTTTGATATAAGAGTCTATATTTATACGAGATTGTTTTAAGTTGTTCTCTTAATTGCAAGTTCATCTCCAGTATCCTGCATTTGTACCCTCCTCTTCTCATGATTTCTGATTTTGGTGGTATAATCCTGCATGGATGATTTCGTATCTTTACTGTATATACACCTTTACTGGTGAGCCTTGTCATTTGTGGAATTTTTGTTTCCTGTTGCTGTCTTTTTTCTGCCTAGAGAAGTTCCTTTAGTATTTGTTGTAAGGCTAGTTTAGTGTTGTTGAATTCTCTTAACTTTTGCTTATCTGTGACGGTTTTGATTTCTCCTTCAAATCTGAATGAGAGCCTTGCTGGGTAAAGTAATCTTGGTTGGAGGTTTTTCCTTTCATCACGTTAAGTATATCATGCCACTCCCTTCTGGCCTTCAGAGTTTCTGCTGAAAAATCTGCCAGTACCCTTATTGGGGTTCCCTTGTATGTTGCTGGTTTCTTTTCCCTAGTTGCTTTCAGTATTCTCTCTTTGTCTTTAATTTTGGTCAGTTTGATTAATATGTGTCTCGGGGTGTTCCTCCTTGGGTTTATTTTATATGGTACTCATTGTGCTTCCTGGATTTGAGTGAGTGGTTCCCTTCCCATATTAGGGACATTTTCGGCTATTATCTCTTGGAATATTTTTTCTGTCCCCTTCTCTCTCTCTTCTCCTTCTGGCACCCCTATAATACAGATGTTGGTGCATTTAACATTGTCCCAGAGATCTCTGAGACTCTTCTTCATTTGTTTTCAATCTTTTTTCTCTTTTCTGTTCTGCATCCGTAATTTCCACTAATCTGTCCTCCACCTCGCTTATTCGTTCTTCTGCCTCCTGTATTCTGCTGTTGATTGCTTCTAGTGAGTTTTTTATTTCAGTTATTGTATTTTGCATCTCTTCTTGTTTAAGTTTTATATCTAGTATCTCTTTGGTCAGTGTTTCCTCTAAGTTATCCATCTTTGCCTCCACTTTATTCCCAATGTCTTGCATCAATCATCTTCAGCATTGACAGTCTAAAGTCTTTTTCCTGGAGGCTGAGAATCTCCTCATTGCTTAGCTGATTTTCTGGGGTTTTTCCTTTCTCCCTCATCTGAGTTATAGTTCTCTGTCTTTTCATTTTTATAGGTTTTTGGTGTGGTGACCTTTTTACAGATACAAGGGTTGTAGCCTCTCTTACTTCTGGTGTCTGCCCCCCTTGTGGCTGAAGTCTGTGTGGGGGCTTGCTGTAGGCTTCCTGATGGGAGGGGCTGATGCCTGCCCACTGGTAGGTGGAGCTGATTCTAATCCCTCTGTTGGGTGGGGTTTAGTCTCTGGATGGGATTAGAGGCAGCTGTGTGCCTGAGGGGTCTTTAGGTAGCCTGTTTACTGAGGGGTGGGGCTGTGATCCCACCTGGATTGTTGTTTGCCCTGGGGCTTCTCAGCACTGACTGACAGGTGGGGCCAGATTTTCCCAAAATGGCCACCTTCAGAGAAAGGCAGCTGCTGAATATTCCCGAGAGTTTTGCCTTCAGTGTCCCTCCCTCGCAGCAAGCCACATTCGCCCCTGTTTTCCCAGGATGTCCTCCAAGAACTGCAGTCAGGTTTGACCCAGATTCCCATGGAGACTTTGCTTTGCCCTGGGATCCAGTGCACGTGAAAGTCCATGTGCACCTTTTAAGAGTGGGGTCTCCGTTTCCCCCAGTCCTGTGGAGCTCCTGTGCACAAGCCCCATTGGCCTTCAATGCCAGATGCTCCAGGGGCTCTTTCTCCCAGTGCTGGATCCCCACACGTGAGGGTTTGATGTGGGGCTCAGAACTCTCACTCCTGTAGGTGTGTCTTTCTCTGTGAACCAGTTAGTTTTCAGTCTGTGGAGCTTCCCACCCTGGAGGTATGGGGTTGTTTATATAGTGAAATCGCCCCTCCTACCTCTTGATGTGGCCTCCTCTTGTTCTTCTGGAGTAGGGTATCATTTTTAAGGTTTCTGGTCCATTTGGGTGGGAATTGGTCAGCTTTTAGTTGTGAATTTTGTTGTTTTTAGGAGAGAAGTTGAGCTCCAGTCCTTCTATTCCGCCATCTTAATCCTCTTTCCCTGGTCTGTTTGTCTTTTCTATTTCATGTTGGTTTAGTCTTGGAAGGCTGTACTTTTCTAAGAATTTGTCCATTTCTTCTAGGTTGTCCATTTTATTGGCATATGGTTGCATGTAGTCGTCTCTTATGATCCTTTGTGTTTCTGTCATGTCCATTGTAACTTCTCCTTTTTCATTTCTAATTTTATTGATTTGAGTCCTCTCTCTTTTTCTTGAATAGTCTGTCTAAGGGTTTATCAATTTTGTTGATCTTTTCAAAGAACCAGCTTTTCATTTGTTTCATTGATCTTTTCTGAGGTTTTCTTCGTTTCTATTTCATTGATTTCTGCTCTGACCTTTATGATTTCTTTCCTTCTGCTAACTTTAGGTCTTGTCTGTTCTTCTCTCTCGAGCTGCTCTAGATGTAAAGTTAGGTTGTTTATTTGAGCTTTTTCTTGTTTCCTGAGGTGGGCTTGTATTGCTATAAATGGTCCTCTTAGGACGGCTTTTGCTGCATCCCATAGGTTTTGGAGTGTCATATCTTTGTTGTCATTTGGTTCTAGGTATTGTTCAATATCCTCTTTGATTTCTTCAGTGATCCATTGGTTGTTAAGTAGCATGTTGTTTAGTCTTCATGTGTTTGTGTTTTGCAGTTTTTTTCTTGTCGTTGTTTTCCAGTCATATAGCATTGTGGTTGGAAAAGATGCTTGATATGATTTCAGTTTTCTTAAAAGCTACTGAGGCTTGATTTGTGGCCCAGAATGTGATCAGTCCTAGAGAATGTTCTGTGTGCACTTGAGAAGAATGTGTATTCTTTTTGCTTTTGGATGGAATGTCCTTTAAATATCTATTAAGTCCATCTGGTCTAATGCTTCATTCAGGGCTTGTGTTTCCTTATTGATTTTCTGCCTGGATGATGTGTCCATTGCTGTTAAGTGGGGTGTTAAAAGTCCCCCAGTATTATTGTGTTATTGTCAATTTGTGCTTTTAAGGTTATTAGCAGTTGCCTCATATTGTGGTGAACCTATGGTGGGTGGGTAGACATTTAAAATTGTCATATCTGCTTATTGGATTGATCCTTTGATCATTATATAGTGACCTTCCTTGTCCTTAAAATATTCTTCATTTTAAAGTCTATTTTGTGTGATATAAGTACTGCTACTCCAGCTTTCTTTTGATTCCCGTTTGCATGGAATATTTTCTTTCATCCTCTGGCTTTCAATTTGTGTGGGTCTCTTGAAGACAGCATATATATGGGTCTTGTTTTTGTTTCCATTCAGCCAATCACTGTCTTTTGGTTGGGGCATTTAGTCCATCAACATTTAAGACAGTTATTGATGTGTATGTTCTTATTGCCATTTTATTAATTGTTTTGAATTTGTTTTTGTCACTCTTTTTTCTTCCTTTCTTCTCTTGTTCTCACCTCTTGTCCTTTGATGACAACACTATTTTTAGTGTTGTATTTGAGTTGCTTTTCTTTATTTGTGTATTAATTGTAGATTTTTTTGGTGTGCAGTTATTCTGAAGTTTTGATATGAGTCTATATATATATAAGAGATTGTTTTAAGTTGTTGGTCTCTTAATAGCAAATTTATCTCCAGTGTCCTGCATTTGTACCCTCCTCACGATTTCTGATTTTGGTGGCATAATTATGCATGGATGATTTCGTATCTTTATATATACTTTTACTGGTGAGTCTTGTCATTTGTGGAATTTTTCTTTCTAGTTGTGGCCTTTTCTGCTTAGAGAAGGTCCTTTAGTATTTTTTGTAAAGCTGGTTTTGTGGTGCTGAATTCTCTTAGCTTTTGCTTATCTGTGACGGTTTTGATTTCTCCTTCAAATCTGAATGAGAGCCTTGCTGGGTAAAGTAATCTTGGTTGGAGGTTTTTCCTTTCATCACGTTAAGTATATCATGCCACTCCCTTCTGGCCTTCAGAGTTTCTGCTGAAAAATCTGCCAGTACCCTTATTGGGGTTCCCTTGTATGTTGCTGGTTTCTTTTCCCTAGTTGCTTTCAGTATTCTCTCTTTGTCTTTAATTTTGGTCAGTTTGATTAATATGTGTCTCGGGGTGTTCCTCCTTGGGTTTATTTTATATGGTACTCATTGTGCTTCCTGGATTTGAGTGAGTGGTTCCCTTCCCATATTAGGGACATTTTCGGCTATTATCTCTTGGAATATTTTTTCTGTCCCCTTCTCTCTCTCTTCTCCTTCTGGCACCCCTATAATACAGATGTTGGTGCATTTAACATTGTCCCAGAGATCTCTGAGACTCTTCTTCATTTGTTTTCAATCTTTTTTCTCTTTTCTGTTCTGCATCCGTAATTTCCACTAATCTGTCCTCCACCTCGCTTATTCGTTCTTCTGCCTCCTGTATTCTGCTGTTGATTGCTTCTAGTGAGTTTTTTATTTCAGTTATTGTATTTTGCATCTCTTCTTGTTTTTTTTTTTTTTTTTTTTTTTTTTGACTTTTTGCCATTTCTTGGGCCACTTCCGTGGCATATGGAGGTTCCCAGGCTAGGGGTCCAATCAGAGCTGTAGCTACTGGCCTACACCACAGCCACAGCAACGCGGGATCTGAGCCATGTCTGCAACCTACGCCACAGCTCAGGGCAATGCCAGATCCTTAACCCACTGAGCAAGGCCAGGGATCGAACCCGCAACCTCACAGTTCCTAGTCAGATTCATTAACCACTGAGCCATGAATGGATCTCCTCCCTGCATCTCTTCTTGTTTAAGTTTTGTATTTTGCATCTTTTTGTTCAGCATTTCCTGTAAATTATCCATCTTTGCCTCCAATTTATTTCCAATGTCTTGCATCACCTTCAGCATCAGTGATCTAAAGTCGTTTTCCTAGAGGCTGTTGATGTGGCCTCCTCTTTGTCTTCTGCAGTGGGATATCATTTTGAAAGTTTCCAGTCCATTTGGTTGAAGATTGCTCAGTATTTGGTTGTAAATTTTGTTGTTTTTAGGACAGAAGTTGAGCTCCAGTCCTTCTATTCCACCATCTTAATCCCATCTCCTTGGGAAGTAGTTTTCATCTGTGGGCCTTGACTCCTCTTTTTTCTCCAAACTTCAAATGTTCTTAATCTAGGCTTTTGGAATATAGGCAACAATATCATTAATATGATTGGGGAATTATCATAATAATACAACTCTTACAGTATTATGTAAAAACATTAAGTGGATGCTTCTTGTATTTCTTTTTACAAACTTATCAAATATGAAACACTTTATAAGTGGGTGTAAGTATAAAAAGTGGGTTATCAACCACAGTGTCATACCACCGCGGCAGTGAAGTTTGAAAAAACTTCTAAGATTGAGAACCAAACAGAATGACATTGTAGAGTTGAAAAGGCCTTCACAAACCTACCTCAATCCACTTCTTTCTCTCTCTCTCTCTCTCTCTCTTTTTTTTTTTTTCCCCTGGGCTGCACCCTCAGCATGTGGAAGTTCCCAGGCTAGGGGTCAAATCAGAGCTATAGCTGCCAGCCTAGGCCACAGCCACTGGAATGTGGGATCCAAGCCACGTCTGCGACCTACACCACAGGTCATGGCAGTGCTGGATTCTTATCTCACTGAGCGAGGCTAGGGATTGAACCCACTTCCTCATAAATCCTAGTCTGGTTCGTTACCACTGAGCCATGATGGAACCTCTCTGACTTATTTTTCAAGTTAGGGAATTGAAGGTTTTTTTTCTTCCAAGAACACTTAAGTGGATTTGGAGTAAGAGTTTAAATCTGTTTCACATGTATTGCTTATTGTTTTTGGTTTTGGTTTTTTTGTTTGTTTGTTTTTTGTCTTTTGGGCCTCATCCATGGCACATGGAGGTTCCCAGGCTAGGGTCTAATTGGAGCTGTAGCTGCTCGCCTACACCATAGCCACAGCAACGCCAGATCCAGGCCTCTTCTGTGAACCTGCACCACAGCTCACAGCAACGCCAGATCTTTAACCCACTGAGCGAGGCCAGGGATCGAACCCGCAACCTCATGGTTCCTAGTCAGATTTGTTAACCACTGAGCCACGACAAGAACTCCTGCTTTATTGATTTTGTTTGTCTTTTTGTTGGTTTGTTTTTGGCCAAGCCAATGACATGTGGAAGTTTCCTGCCTGGGCATTGAAGCTGTGCCACAGCAGCGTCCCAAGCTGCTGCAGTAACAGTACTAGATCCTTAACCCACTGCACTAAAGGGAACTCCCTCACATTTATTGCTTTAAATGCTAGAATAATACAAACAAAACACTCCCTTGTTTTAATGGCAATTCTTTCTATCTTTGTGGTGTTTTTTAGTGTTGCTTGTTCTTTTTTTAGATAATAGACGATTTATGGTAATCTCATCTTATGAACTAAGATTTAACATCCAATCATATGTTCAATAAGAAATTTAATTAAAATGATATGTATTAAATCGCTATAAATTACATGCCAGCTTAAAAAAATCTAAACAGTTGAACTAGTCTTAGTTAACTTTTACCAAGTTTTTCCCATCAACACTTGGTTACCGTGTCTATATTTCTATAGTAGATAAGTATTAGAATGTGGGAAAAGTTTAAAACATCTTTAAAAGAATAACCCAAGGAATTTCCTTGTGGCTCAGTGGATTAAGGATCTGGTACTGTTACTACTGTGGCGCAGGTTCTGTCCCTGGCCCCAGAACTTCTGCATGCCACAGGCATGGCCAAAAAGAAAAATAAAAAGAATAACTGAAAATAGAGGGAGGAGGGAGTAGTAGTAGTAGGAGTTTAGGGTTAGTAGATACAAACTGTTACATTTAGAATGGATAAGCCATGATGTCTTACTGTATAGCACAGGGAACTATATCCAGTCTCTTGGGATAGACCATGATGGAAGATAATATAAGAAATGTATGCATATGTATGACCAGGTCACTTTGCCGTACAAGAAGGAATTGCCACAACATTGTACATCAACTATAATTTTTAAAAAGTGTAAGAAAAAATAGGAAGCAGGAGAAAAATGAACAAATTCAATTTGTTAACTTTCTCTGCACATAGGGAAAGACCATTATTACTTAATTGTAGCAGAATAATTTGAGAACCACTTGTGCAGAAATGTTTTTTTCACCATTTTCCACTTTATTTCTTGAATTATTTAAATACTTTTGCCCAATTCGATTGATGTTTATGAGCACCTGTTCAATATTGAATTTTCTAAGATGCAACATAGAAAGTGTAAAGCTATTTTTTTTTTTTTTTTTTTTTTTGCCTTTACAGTTAGAGTTGCTGCAGGATTAGATAGATGATAATAAACTTGTTGACGATACTTCCATGGATATATTGCATGGAGATTCTGTTGAGCAGATGTAGTTTGTGAATCTGAAAAACAGTTTTTTTTGTGTATGTGTTAGGGAAGGAAATAGTATCTTATTTCACTGGTTGTGAACATTTCAAAGTATTCTAATATTGCCTCACATTTAAAATTTTCCAAATGAAATATCCCATAAATCAATTTGAGTTTTTGAATTGATAGTTTTTAAATGTGAAAAGTTGTTATAAAACTGATGGCGTGTCTTTTGATAGAGATGGTATTCGAGAATCAGAACAGAAACGTTGAATACTAGGCTATGATGGACATGCCACATTGTTTATCTCATTTAATCCTCACAACAACCTCTTTTTATTTATTTTTTATTTTTAGGGCTACATGTGTGGCACATGGAAGTTCCTGGCTAGGAGTCGAATCAGAGCTGCACCTGCTGGCCTGTACCACAGCCATAGATAGCAATGCCAGATCTGAGCTCCGTCTGCAACCTCTTTTTACAAGAAAGAAAAAGCCTCAGGTTAAAAACCTGATTATTTATCTGTGGAAAAGCAGAAACTTAAACTTCAAACCCAACGTGCTTTCCAAACATCTCTTCACAAGTTAGGGAAGACCTGTGGAAGATTTTGTGGCTTAAGATGGAAAAGGTGACCTGTGCAAATAATAGTGATAATTCATTTCATGTGAATGTTTCTGATAGTTGGGTGTATCTTTTCATACAGGAGAGTGAGTATCAGAGTGAGCATTGAACTACAATCAGTATCTAATCCAGTTCACAGAAAGGTTAGTATTTATTTTGCAATAAATTTTTTTTTGAAATAGGGTAATTTCTTTTTTTTTTTTTTTTTTTTTTGGTCTTTTGTCTTTTGTCTTTTGTTGTTGTTGTTGTTGCTATTTCTTGGGCCGCTCCCTCGGCATATGGAGGTTCCCAGGCTAGGGGTCTCATCGGAGCTGTAGCCGCCGGCCTACACCAGAGCCACAGCAACGCGGGATCCGAGCCACGTCTGTGACCTACACCACAGCTCGCAGCAACGCCGGATCATTAACCCACTGAGCAAGGCCAGGGACCGAACCCGCAACCTCATGGTTCCTAGTCGGATTCGTTAACCACTGCACCACGATGGGAACTCCGGTAATTTCTGAACATTATAATTATTTTTGTTTTTTCAGAATGTGAGATCTTTTGTTACATCATCTTGCTTTTTAATTTTGGGCTGTATCGTAACTTGCACATCTAGGTGGGATAGAATCTACTAAGACAACAACTGAGATGAGAGATTATTATACCATATGTTTCTAAAGCATGCAGGATTTGGGGATTGGACAATAGTCTCCTTTGGTTTGCCCAATGCATTTTTTAAGTAGCTAGAATATATATTGCTACCCTGTAGAATTGGGGTTTCATGTAAATGTGAGAACAGAATGAATTGAGGCATTGTAGGGAGATGTTCTTGAATGTTTTTGCCTTTTGAAGAGAGGCATTTAGAGCATCAGTGTAATCTGATTTAAAAGTATAAATCATTAACAGAGATGTGGATATAGAATAGAGGGCTAAGTAATACAGTAGCTTTTCACTGTCATTGCTTTCCTTAAACATATTCAAGGACCTGGTAGTACTAGTAACAGCTTCAGTTTTTTATAGCATCTTGGGGTGGATTTCAAGAAATGCTTAAATAGAAGCTGCTTTAAGAACAGAGCCTTCTGAGGCAGAGCAAGTACCTAGATTGTTAATTTTCCATAGTAAAGATTATAATACTTCTTACATGTTATGCCTTATGCCTGCTGTGCCTCTTCATTTTCTAGCTCTGTTTGTAAGTGGTTTAGCAGTTCCTCAGTAGCCACAAGTAGATTTTATTTCAAAGCAGAAATTTATTCTTAACCTGAATGCTTCTTTCTTTATTAGCCTTCCATCATCTTGCTATTCCTGTTTTCCTTATTCCAATGTTTCTTGACATACGTATTTTCTGTGTACCTTGTCAACTTTAGCTGCTGTGATGGTCTGCCATATGGTACATTTAACTAATTTAATTACCTGAAAAGTGGTTTTTATGAACGTGAAAACAGATGGGGTTCCACATCAGCAGCCACCTGGAGTGGGAGGGAATAGGCTCTTAGGAATAAGCCCTGGTAGCCTGTCACCTGATACCCCTGTCCTCTGTCTGAGAGACAAATGCTCCTTTCTTATCTAGGGGGGATGATTGTTGTTTCTGCTGATGTATTTGTCACTTTGGAAATAACAGTTAACTCGAAGGAAACTGAAAGTATAATTGAGTATGATATGATCAGTGGTTAAAGAATATTTTTGTCATGGAATCATAGTGCAGCAAGGGTTGAGTCTGAACTTTCCTAAGCCACTCATAGAATGATATTCCTCAATTCCACCTCCTAGCATTTAATTAACTTTTATAGACTCCTTCCTTTCCCACCCTCCACTCCATATGGCTCTCAAGGAGCAGTATGTCTATCAGCCCTTAAGATATTAAGTCTCCAAAAAGCCGGTGAGAGTCCAGCAGCACCAGAAAACAAAGCCATTTGAACTACAGCAGTGTTACATTGATGTTACTGCGTGATTTCACATCCAAGAAGTAAGGTGTTACTCTAAAAGCCAAATCTACTTTTACACTGAAAAATAACAATCTCTCTTTTAGGATTTAGTTATCCGTCTGACTGATGATACTGATCCATTTTTTCTGTATAACCTTGTTATATCTGAGGAAGATTTTCAGAGGTAAGTCTATTTATTTTTCTGGTTTTATATTTAAGAATAAGTAAGATTTTAATGTTTTATGAATTATTGGTACTGTTCTCTTTGAAACACATATCTGTTAAGAACATTTAGGTATTTTGGGAGCCCTGGACCATTTATACTGTGATTACTCAGGCTGTTTTTGAAAATAAATATTTCATAGATCATCAGCATTCTGCTTATAACGCTCAGAAATTTGCAATTTGAGCTAGATTTTTCACCTTTTATCTCCCATTGAATAAACTGTATATTTTTTGATTTTTTAATTTTTAATTTTTTTTCTTTTTAGGGCCACACCGGCAGCATATAGAAGTTCCCAGGCTAGGGATCAAATCGGAGCTACAGCTGCCAGCCTGCGCCACACACACCAGATCTGAGTCAGGTCTGTGACGAACACCACAACTCATGGCAATGCTGGATCCTTAACCCACTGAGCCAGGCCAGGGATGGAACCCGTGTCCTCATGGATCCTAGTTGGGTTCGTTAACTGCTGAGCCACGACAGGAACTCCTAAATAAACTATAAAAATCAAAGTTTCCTGGAGTTCCCATCATGGCGCAGTGGTTGATGAATCCGACTAGGAACCATGAGGTTACGGGTTTGATCCCTGCCCTTGCTCAGTGGGTTAACAATCCAGTGTTGCCGTGATCTGTGGTGTAGGTCACAGATGTGGCTCGGATCCCTTGTTGCTGTGGCTCTGGAGGAGGCTGGCAGCTACAGCTCCGATTAGACCCCTAGCCTGGGAACCTCCATATGCCGCGGGAGCGGCCCAAGAAGTGGCAAAAAGACCAAAAAAAAAAAAAAAAAAAAAAATCAAAGTTTCCTTAGTTCTTGATTATAATGGGTATTCAGTAAATAAATAGTCTTTCATGGTGTTATTTATGATCGTTTAGTAATTAAAATTCTAAAAAATCTCTTTCCTGTCTTCTGAATAGTTTAAAATTCCAGCAAGGTCTTCTGATAGACTTCTTAGCTTTCCCACAGAAATTCATAGATCTCCTTCAGCAGTGTACCCAAGAACACGCCAAAGAAATTCCAAGGTAAGTCTCTGGAGAGCACTATATCATTACACTTCCCTCAAGAAAAACTCTTTTTTTGTAGGAAAAGTTGATGGCGAAATATTTCCCAAGTACTATAAGTACCCTTGTCTATTTTTTTTTTTTTTTTTTTGGTTGTTGTTGTTGTTGCTATTTCTTGGGCCGCTTCTGCAGCATATGGAGGCTCCCAGGCTAGGGGTTGAATCAGAGCTGTAGCCACCGGCCTACGCCAGAGCCATAGCAATGCGGGATCCGAGCCGCGTCTGCAACCTACACCACAGCTCACGGCAACGCCGGATCGTTAACCCACTGAGCAAGGGCAGGGACCGAGCCCGCAACCTCATGGTTCCTAGTCCGATTCGTTAACCACTGCGCCCCGACGGGAACTCCCCCTTGTCTATTTTTAAAGCTGTGGTGAGAGCTTCATAAATTTCAGATTTATAAAATCAAATATTTATCCCTTCATTTTCATATCTTAACTGTTCAAGTTAGCTGAAATATTTAGCAGCATCAAGTATATATTTTTTCTAAAGGTTATTTTCCATTTATAGGAAAATAAAGTTATTGCACAGCAACGGAAACCATCAACAAAACAAAAATACAACCTACTGAATGAGAGAAAATATTTGCAAATGATATGACTGATAATGGGTTAATATTCCAACATACATAAATGGCTCGTACAACTCAACATAAAAAAAAACCCACACCATAAACCCATACTATAAAATATTGACTATATTCCCTGCATTGTACAATATATACTTGTAGCTTATTTATTTTATACATAGCAGTTCTATCTCTTAATCTCATACCCCTATCTTTCCCTTCCCTGCTTCCCTCTCCCCATTGTATCTTTGAGTGTGTTTCTTTTTTGTATATGTTATATTCTCTAGTATGTTGTATTTTTTAGATTCCGCATATAAATGATATCATACAGTATTTGCATTCTCTGACATTTTGCTTAGCATAATACCCTCTTAGGTCCATCCATGTTGTTGTAAATGGCAAAATTTCATCCTTTTCTTTTTTGGCTGAGTAGTATTCCACTGTGTGTGTGTGTGTGTGTGTGTGTGTGTAGATAGATATAGATATATAATACATCTTTATCCATTCATCTGTTGATGACCATTTAGTTTAACTTCTATATTTTGGCAATTGTAAATATTGCTGCTATAAACATTCAGGTGCACATATCTTTTTGAATTAGCGTTTTTGTGTGTTTTAGATATATACCCAGGAATGGAATTCTGTTTTTAGTTTTTTGAGAAGCCTGAATATTTTCCATAGTGGCTATACCTAGTTACATTCCCACCAGCAGTATAGGAGAGTTCCCTTTCTCCCACATTCTTGTCATTTGCTCTTGTGTTCTTTTTGATGATAGCCATTCTCATTGTGGGTTTTTGTTTTTTGGGGTTTTTTTGTTTTTGTTTGTTTGTTTGTTTTTTGCTTTTTAGGGCCACATCTGCGGCATGTGGAAGTTCCCAGGCTAGGGGGTTGAATCAAAGCTGCAGCTGCTGGCCTACGCCACAGTCACAGCAACCTAACTAAGATCCTTGCTGCGCCTGCGACCTACACCACAGCTCATGGCGGTGCCGATCCTCAATCCACTGAATGAGGCCAGGGATTTGAACACGCATCCTCATGGATACTAGCATCCTCATGGATATTAGTTGGGCTTGTTACTACTGAGCCACAATGGGAACTTCCTCATTGCGGTTTTGATTTGCATTTCCCTGATGATTTGCCGGGTTGAGCCATCTATACATCTTGGGAAAAATGTCTTTCAAATCTTCTGTCCATTTTTAAAATCAGTGTGGGGTTTTTTTTTTTTTGTTTGTTTGTTTGTTTTTTTGATGTTGAGTTGTACGAGCCATTTATGTATTTTGGAATATTAACCCCTTATCAGTCATATCACTTGCAAGTATTTTCTCTCATTCAGTAGGTTGTATTTTTGTTTTGTTGATGGTTTCCTTTGCTGTGCAAAAACTTTTTTTTTGGTCTTTTTTATCTTTTTAGGGCTGCATCCACGGCATATGGAGGTTCTCAGGCTAGGGGTCAAATCAGAGCTGTTGCTGCTGGCCTATGCCAGAGCCACAGCAACACCAGATCTGAGCCGTGTCTGCAACCTACACCACAGCTTAGGGCAATGCTGGATCCTTAACCCACTGAGCAAGGCCAGGGATCAAACCTGCAATTGAATGGTTCATAGTTGGATTTGTTTTGGCTGCGCCAAGACAGGAACTCCCAAAAACTTTTAAGTTTGATTAGATCCCACTTGTTTATTTTTGCTTTTTTTTCTTTGCTTTTTAGGAGACAGAGCCAAAAAAATATTGCTACTGTTCTTGCCAGAGAGCACTTGCCTATGTTCTCTTCTGGAGTTTTATGGTTTCTGGTCTTACATTTAGGTCTTTAATCCATTTTGAGTTTTATTGTTGTATATGGCGTTAGAATGTTCTGATTTCATTCTTTTACATGTAACTGTCCAGTTTTCCCAGCACCACTTATTGAAGAGACTGTCATTCCCTATTGTGTATTCTTGCCTCTTTTGTTGTAGATTAATTAACTGTATAGTGCATGGGTTTATTTCTGAGTTCTCTATTCTGTTCATTGATCTGTGTGTGTGTTTTCTTTGTGTCAGTAGCATACTGTTGATTATTGTAGCTTTGTGGTGTAGAGTGACGTTAGGGGGCATAATTCCTCCAACTGTTTTTTTTTTTTTTTTTTTTTTTTCCTTAAGACTGTTTTGGTGGAGTTCCTGTTGTGGCACTGTGGAAACGAATCCAACTGGGAACCATGAGGTTGCGGGTTCAATCCCCGGCTTCGCTCAGTAGGTTAAGGATCCAGCATTGCCATGAGCTGTGGTGTAGGTTGCAGACCTGATTTGGATCTGGTGTTGCTGTGGCTCTGGTGTAGGCTGGCGGCTACAGCTCTGATTTGACCCCTAGCCTGGGAACCTCTACATGCCATGGGTGTGGCCCTAAAAGGACAAAAGACCCAAAAAAAGAGAGACTGTTTTGGCTATTTGGGGTCTTTTGGTTTTCCATGTAAATTTTAAAATTAGCTACTCTCAGAATTCCTGTTGTGGCTTAGCAGGTTAAGAACCCGACTAGTATCCATGGGGATATAGGTTTGATCCCTGAGCTTGCTTAGTGGGTTATGGATCCAGTGTTGCCACAAGCTGCAGCATAGGTTGCAGATGCTGCTCAGATCTGGGTGTGGCTGTGGCTGTGGCATAGGCTGGCAGCTGCAGCTCCAATTCAACACCTAGCCTAGGAACTTCCATATGCCACAGATAACAGCCCTAAAAAAAAGATGAAAGAAAAGTTGTTCTAGTTTTGTGAAAAATGCCATTGGTATTTTGACAGGAATTGCATTGAATCTATAAATTGCCATGGGTAGTATAGTCATTTAAATCATATTAATTCTTCCAATCCATGAACACGGTATATCTTTCTGTTTTTATGTTTTAGTTCCTTTTATCACTGTCTTGTAGTTTTCTGAGTACAAGTCTTTTAGCTAATTAGGTTGATTTCCTACCTAGAAATTTTCTTCTTTTTGGTGCAGTTGTAAATGGGCTTGTTTCCTTTGTTAGTTTATTTGTGTTCAAGTATATATATAAATATATATTTTTAATTTATTATTAAAGTATAGTTGATTTATAGCAAGCCAATTTCTGCTATACAGCAAAGTGACTCAGGTATACATATATACATTCTCTTTTTTTCCCATACCCATGGTGTATGGGTGTTCCTGACCCGGGAATCAAACCTGTGCTGCCACAGGGACAAGACCGGATCCTTAACCTTCTGTGCCACAGCAGGAACTCCTATATTTTTTTTAATGTCATTTTCCATCATGGTCTATCTCAGGAGATTGAATACTGTTCCTTGTCCTATACAATAGGACCTTGTTGTTTATCCATTCTAAATGCATCTTGAGTGTATGTTTTTGTAATGAACTTGGCAAAAGGGAAGAATCAGATTTGTGTGTGTGAATATCCATATTCATGTAGTGCTAATACCTGATCCTTTCGTTGTAAAGTTCCCCAACCTTATATCTGTAAGTTTCATTAATTGATGATTGTTTGGGAGTTCCCGTCCTGGCGTAGTAGTTAACAAATCCGACTAGGAACCATGAGGTTGCGGGTTTGATCCCCGCCCTTCCTCAGTGGGTTAAGGGTCTGGCGTTGCCGTGAGCTGTGGTGTAGGTTTCAGACGCGGCTCGGATCCCGCGTTGCTGTGGCTCTGGCGTAGGCCGGTGGCTACAGCTCCGATTAGACCCCTAGCCTGGGAGCCTCCATATGCCATGGGAGTAGCCCAAGAAATGGCAAAAAGACCAAAAAAAAAAAAAAATTGATGATTGTTTGAATCAGTTATTTCATTAGGAACTACAGAATTATGCTTTCCTAGTTCCATCATTCTTTCTGTATTTATTAGATGTAATTCTTCTGTAAAGGAGAACTTTCCTTCATAAGTTAGATCTATTTGATTACTCTGAAAATTCATATGGGAAAGGATAAGTTCTCAATTCTTTTAAATTGTCAATTTTCGAAGTAAGGACTTGTTACTATAGTTACTTTTGTGATTTCAGTGGGGTTTTGGTTTATTTTTGTGTTTAGTCTTTTGCTTTATCTTTCTCCTCATCTGTTTCTCATTGTGAACTCATGGACATTTATGTTCACTGTGTTCAATCAATACATAAATATCCATTTTACTATTAACAACAGTTAATCCAGTTTTACCATTGGGAATCCTTTCATATTAACTTCTATGATTCTAGTTTGCCCCCTTTTCTGATTCTTCTAATTATTGGTGATCCAGTGGAGCTCATGATTCAAGGGGAGAGCTTCACTGTTTCATAAATGTTTAATGTGACACTTTCTTTTTAAAGGTTTTTGCTACAGTTAGTTTCTCCAGAAGCTATTTTGGATAACTCATCTGCCTTTTTAAATGTGGTAGAGACAAATCCTTTTAAGCATCTTACACACCTCTCACTAAAACTTTTACCTGGAAGTGATGTGGAAATAAAGAAGTTTCTAGCAGACTGTTTGAAATGTAGCAAGGTAAGATTTAAATTTGTTATTCTTTAAAAATAAATCCCAAAGTTCTCTGATAAACCACTGAAAAGCTATATTGCTATTAGATTTTATTTTCAGAATAAAGGTTTTTAAAGATATCCAGGAAATTTTTATAACATATAATGACTATTTTATTGTTTTAGTCAAGGTGCAGCAGGATAGAACTGGACCAGGAACTGAGAAATTTAGATCCCAGGGATTTTACTAATTTTCTGTGAGCTTGAACAGGTTACTAAAACTCTTGGTGTCTTGGTTTTATCGGTTGGAAGATATATATGGAAATATCTACCCTATCTAGCCTATATGTATTATGTATTTTTGGCTGTACCTGCGGCGTGCAGAAGTTCCCAGGCCACGGATCGAACCCACAGCAGTGACAATGCCAGATCCATACCCTGCTAGGCCACCAGGGAACTCTTAGTCTATCTTAAATGAGATAAGATATACAGGAGTGTCTTGAAGATTACAAAGTCCTCTATAATTATATGAGGTACATGGCACAAGGAAATGACGTTGGGATGCCTCTTAAGAGTTTTCAGAAAGTCTTTTTAGTCAAATGCTATGGATTACTGCATCTGAAAATTTAATGGTTAGGAAAATCTAGGGATCCTGCTTGTGCATATTTTAACTCAGAAGATCTGAGGTAGAGCCTGAGATTCTGCATTTCTGACAAACTTCCAGGGTGACACTGATGCTGTACTTTGTTACACTTTGGGTAGATACAGATGATTAAATTAAATTGTAACTGCTTGATTTTATTATTTTTGTAAATAGGAAGAAAAATCATCATTAACACAAACACTAGATGATGTTACCAGGCAACTGAATTTCACACAAAAGGTAATTCAGATTTCATTTTGTCTTTGTAAGCCATCCAGACATGGTCTATGAATTGCTTCTTGTATCAAGTCTAGGCTTTTGTATGTTTTTTTTCAAAGCATGCCGCATTGAATTCCCTCTCCTTTTTGCCACTTTCCCCTACCAATTAATGTCTTAATCTGTTGCTTTTTTGTCGTCTTTTCTTTTTTTTTTGCTTTTTTAGGGCCATAACCGAGGCTTATGGAAGTTTCCAGGCTAGGGGTCAAATCAGCTGCCTGCCTACGCCACAGCCACAGGAGATGCAAGCCTTGTCTTCGACCTGTACCTTAGCTCATGGCAACACTGGATCCTTAACCCACTGAGCGAGGCCAGGGATTGAACCTGCATCCTTACGGATGCCAGTCGGATTCATTTCAGCTGCGTCAAAACAGAAACTCCCTGATGCTTTTTCTTCTTGACATTTTTTTTTTTTTTTTTTTTTTTTTTTTTGGTCTTTTTGCTATTTCTTTGGGCCACTCCCGCGGCATATGGAGGTTCCCAGGCTAGGGGTCAAATCGGAGCTGTAGTCACTGGCCTACGCCAGAGCCACAGCAACGAGGGATCCGAGCCGCGTCTGCAACCTACACCACAGCTCACAGCAATGCCGGATCGTTAACCCACTGAGCAAGGGCAGGGACCAAACCCGCAACCTCATGGTTCCTAGTCGGATTCGTTAACCACTGCGCCACGACAGGAACTCCTTGACATTTGATATTATCCAAACATTTCTCTTATCCTCAATTATGACATAATCTCCAAATCTTCAGTAAGTAAGGTAATGTATAGTATCTGTCACATCCTTCTCTTTTATTCACCTCATTCCTCTTGTCAAATGGTTTTTCAGTTCCTTTCTTCTAAATCTTTCCCTTCCTTTCTTATGTTAAGTCCAGAATTAATTTCTCTGGTAGGCTTATCATCATTTCAGTCATAGCTACTCCTAAAAACTGAGGACCAAATTATCTGATAAGCTGTATGGCTTCAGGTAGAAAATTGTCCTGCTCCACATGGCCCATCTTGGGAACCTGTGTTACTAAGTTTTAGGTGTGTAAGTAAATGGGTTGACCCTTGATACAACAGGGGTTAGGGGGCCTTGGCCCCCTGTTGTTCTTCAGCATTACGGTTGAAAAATCCATGTATAACTTTATAGTCAGGCCTCCATATCTGGATCCACATCCTCAGATTCAACCAACTGTGAATTGTATAGTACTGTAATGTGTATTTATTGGAAAAAATCCAAGTATGAGTATACCAGTGCATTTCAAACCTGTGTTGTTTAATATTGTTGAGGTCTTCAAGTTCAAAAAATCTATGTAAGAAAAGGCTTTGCTGTGTCTTAAAAAGCTATAATTCCATTTTCTTCAGTATCCTTTGCAAATATTGCCAGGTTGCAGTCTAACAACATATTCAAACGTCTTAATATTTTGTATTCAACTGTTACACAGACACTATCGGAAAAAATTCAAGAATTAGATAAGTTACGGAATGAATGGGCATCACACACAGCAACATTGTCAAATAAGCATTCTCAGGAACTGACAAATGAGAAGGAAAAAGCTTTGCAGGTATGAACATTTAAAAAAACTAGAAAAATATTTTGTTACTGCTGTTAGTCATTTTGTTAATTATAAAAATAACATTTGCTTGCTTCAGAATTTTCAAACAGTGCAGAAGTATATAAAAATTAAATCTCTCCGTAGAAGTCTTACTACTTAGAGATAATTTATAAACTTTTTTTTTTTTTTAGGGTGTACCCATGGCTTATGGAAGTTCCCAGTCTAGGGACTGAGTCAGAGCCGCAGCTGCCAGCCTACACCACAGCCACAGAAATGTGGGATCCAAGCTGCATCTGCAATCTACATCACAGCTCATGACAAAACCAGATCCCTAACCCACTGAGCAAGGCCAGGGATTGAACCTGCATCCTCATGGATATTAGTCAAGTTCATAACCCACTGAGCCACAATGGGAATTCCTATAAACATTTTGTTACTTGTTTTTCCAGACTTTTCTCTATATATGTAAATAATATGTAATTTATAAATAGTTTATATTTAGAAATTTAGAAATACGTAAATTTGGAGATATGTACATCTGAGTTTGGGTTTTGTCCTAAGCTAATGAGGTCTTGATGTTTTGAGTGTAACTTTTCTTCACCTAACATGGTTATCACAGGTTTCATTTTTTATCAGTTTAGAAGTGCCTGCATAGAGTTCAGTTTTTGAACATAACAAATTATTCATTTATTTATTTAGGGCCACACATGCAGCATGTGGAAATTCCTAGGCTAGGGATTCAATTGGACCTGAATCTGCTGGGCTATAGCACAGCCATAGCAATGCCAGATCCGAGCTGCGTCTGCAGCCTACACCTCAGCTCACAGCAATACCAGATCCTTAACTCACTGAGTGGGGCCAGGGATCAAACCCTCATCCTCATGGATACTACTAGTTGAGTTTGTTTCTGCTGAGCCACAGTGGGAACTCTAAAAAAATTTTTTTAAGTACTTACTCAACTGGTGGACATTTATTCAAATTTTGTTTATTGCAAATAATGCTGCAGTGAACACTGAACCTCTTTTTTTTTTTTTTTTTTTTTAAATCTTTCTTATTTTAGGTCCATGCTCGGAGCATATGGAGATTCCCAGGTTAGGGGTCCAATTGAAGTTGCAGCTGCCCACCTACACCACAGCCACAGCAACGCCAGATCTGAGCCGTATCTGCAACCTACACCATAGCTCACAGCGACACCAGATCCTCAACCCACTGGTCGAGGCTGGAGATCGAACCTGCGTCCTCATGGATGCTAGTCAGAGTCGTTTCCATTGAGCCATGATGGAAACTCCTGCCATGAACATTTTTGTTCCTAGAAGTGAGATTTCAATATACCCATATAAAATATTAATGGGTATTGCAGACCAAATGGAAAAAAGATTGTATCAAATGGAATCTCAAAGGTGGTTTCTGACTGTACTTGGTTCCCTATATTCCTGATAGTATTATTAACCTTAATATCTGTTATACTGATAATAGTTTTAATTTATATTTCTTGTATTTTTAAAGAAGATAAGTATCTTTTATAGGACTTTTGGCTACTTACATTTCTTCTGTGGATTATTTTTTAATATCTTTATCTTACTTTTTCTGTGTAATTATCATTTTCTATTGCTTTGTAGTATAGATTTATTTTATACCTTTTATATCATGTTATTTTCTTTAATATTATTCCTTAATATTAAATATTATTTCTGCACTCTGCCAGATGTTTGCATTTAAGGGTACAGAATGATAATTTATGTGTACTTTCAATCAAATTAAGATTCAGAAAATTATACCACGCATCTAGGTTCTCTTGTGCGCCTTCCCAATGCATTTCCTACTTCCACAGGAGGCCTGTCACTCTTAAGACTTCTATCTTTATTTATTTATTTTTTTTAGGGCTGCATATGCAGCATATGGAAGTTCTCAGGCTAGGGATTAAATTGGAGCTGCAGCTGCTGGCCTATATACCACAGCCACAGCAACTTGAGATTCAAGCTGTATCTGTGACCTATACCACAGCTCATGGGAATGCTGGATCCTTAACCCTCTGAGCAAGGCTAGGGGTCGAATCACATCCCCATGGATGCTAGTCGGGTTCATTTCCACTGAGCCATAGATGAGTTTTGCCAGTTCTCAAACTTCATATAAGTGGACTAATGCAGCATGAACTTGTGTGGCTTCCTTCACTCAGAATAATATCTCTGAGATTCAGTTATTTCTTGTGTTTTTTTGTTGTTGTGTAGGATTCTATTATATGGTTCTACTAAAATTTATCTGTTTTCTTCTTGGCATGCATTTGAATTATTTCTGACATTTTGCTATTACTAATTAAACTGTTAGGAACTTTGTTGTACTTGTCTTTTGTAAACATATGTACTCATGGAGTTCCTTGGTGGCGCAGTGGTTAAAGAATCCGACTAGGAACCATGAGGTTGCGGGTTCAATCCCTGGCCTTGCTCAGTGGGTTAAGGATTCGGCATTGCTGTGAGCTGTGGTGTAGGTCACAGATGCGGCTCAGATCTGGCGTTGCTGTGGCTCTGGTGTAGGCCAGCGGCTGCAGCTCCGACTAGACCCCTACCCTGGGAACCTCTATATGCCGTGGGAATGGTCCTAGAAAAGGCAAAAAGACAAAAAGACAAAAAAAAAAAACCAAAAACCCAAAAAACATATGTTATCTTTTTCGTTGGGTATATATTTAGGATTGGAATGGCTAGGTTCTAGTGTAGGCGTTTGTTTAGCTTTAGTAGAACCCATGAAACAGTTTCACAAAGTGGATGTATCAGTTCACGTTGCCATTCTGTGGTGTGTATAGTAGTACCTCATGATAATGACCACTTTTTCATAGGCATATTGACTTTGGATATCCTCTTGTGAAAGGCCTATTTGAGTCTTTCACACATTTTTTAACGTGCAGTTAGTATTTTTCTTACTGATCTGTAGGAGCTCTTTGTGTATTCTGGGCATGAGTTCTTTGTCAGATAGATGTATTATAAATATTTTCTGTCTGTGGCTTGCCTTTTCATTTCTGGTGTAAAGTAAGAATATTATATCTTTACCTACTATGTATATTATAACATACACAATATGCATTTGCATTTATGTCTCTCGCCATATGTAGCTCTTTTTTATTTGTTATCCACTTTGTCAATCTCTGTCTTTATGGGTTAATGCCTCATTTTATGGAAGCCTTTGCCCACCCAAGATTAAGAAGATATTCTCCAGTATTCCTTTCTAATAATGTTTTCTTCTTGAATTTAACTCATTAATCTGTTTGGAATATATTTTGTGGAGTATAATACTGAGATGGAATTTTTTTGACATATCGTCACTGACTTGTTCTGATACCATATGGTGCCCAGTGATTTAAAATACACACTTTAGGAGTTCCCGTCGTGGCGCAGTGGTTAACAAATCTGACTAGGAACCATGAGGTTGTGGGTTCGTTCCCTGGCCTTGCTCAGTGGGTTAAGGACCCGGCATTTGCCGTGAGCTGAGGTGTAGGTTGCAGACGCAGCTCGGATCCCGTGTTGCTGTGGCTCTGGCGTAGGCAGGTGGCTACAGCTCTGATTCAACCCCTAGCCTGGGAGCCTCCATATGCTGCAGGAGCGGCCCTAGAAAAGGCAAAAAGACCAAAAAAATAAAATAAAATAAAATACACACTTTAAGGAGTTCCCGATGTGGCTTTGTGTTAATGAACCCTACTAGTGTCCATGAGGATGTGGGTTCGATCCCTGGTCTTGCTCAGTGGGTTGGGACTCTGGCATTGCTGTGAGCTGTGGTACAGGACATAGACGTGGCTTGGATCCCATGTTGCTGTGGCTGTGGTGTAGGCTGGCAGCTACAGCTCCGTTTCGACCCCTAGCCTGGGAATCTCCATATGCCGTGGGTGTGGCCCCAAAAAGACCAAATAAATAAGTAAATAAAATGCAGCTTTTAAGATATATTAAATTTCTTTATTTGGTCTCGCTTCTGGACTGCTGGGAAGAACTGATATCTTTGGAATTCTCTTGTTCAGTGGGGAGAAATATCTCTTCATTTATTCAGGTCATATTTGTTTAAAGCAAGCTCATAGTTTAGTGTTTATTTCCCTCTTTTCCTTTTTTCTTTGGCAGTTTTTGTTAAATTTTTCTTTTTATGGCCATACCTTCAGTATATGGAGGTTCCTGGACTAGGGTTCAGATCTGAGTTGCTGTTGCCAGCCTATGCCACAGACACAGCAACACTGGATCTGAGCCACATCTGTGACCTATGGCACAGCTTGTGGCAAAGCCGGATCCCCAACCCACTGAGCAGTGCCAGGAATTGAACCTGCATTCTCGTGGATATTATGTCGGGTTCTTAACGTACCAAGCCACAGCAGGAACCCTTGTTAAATGTTTTTGCCTAGAGGTTTTACAGGTTTTTGCTCCATAAATAGGACCATCTATATACCCAGCCACTGTGATCATTTCTTAGTGTTTATTATCATTGTGTATTACAGTCATACATGTTAACTCTAGGTTATGTTTACATATTTGCAGTTTAATTTGCATATTCTAGTAGTTTTGGAATTGATTGTTTTAGGCTTTTCAGGTAGATTTTTGTTGTTGTTGTTTCGTATTTGCCTGCCCTATGGCATATGGAGTTCCTGGACCAGGGATCAGATCTGAGCTGCATTCATGACCTAAGCTGCAGCTGCAGCAATACTGGATCCTTAACCCATTGTGCGGGGCCGGGGATGTAACGCTCCCAAGACACTGCTAATCCCATTGTGCCACAGCAAGACCTCCCGTTTTTTTCTTTTTATGGCTGCACTTGTTGCATATGGACGTTCCCAGGCTAGAGGTTGACTTGGAGTTGCAGCTGCCACAGCCAAGGCAGTACTGGATGTAAACCACATCTGTGACCTAGCAACAGCTTGAGGCAAGGCCAGGGATCGAACCTGCATCCACATGGAGACCACGTTGGGTCCTTAACCTACTGAGCCACAGTGAGAGCTCTTCAGATATGTATGTAAACTATAGAAAATGGTAATTTATCTCTTCGTAAGACTTAGGTCTTCTTTTCTTATACAGAAAAGTAATAAATAATAGAGGAATTGTATCTTGTTCCAGTCTTTTTTATAGATAACTAAAATCTCTCTCTTTTTTTTTTTTGTCTTTTTGCCTTTTCTTGAGCCACTCCCGCAGCATATGGAGGTTCCCAGGCTAGAGGTCTAATTGGAGCTGCAGCTGCTGGCCTACACCACAGCTCACAGCAACGCCAGATCCTTAACCCATTGAGCAAGGCCAGGGATCGAACCCGAAACCTCATGGTTCCTAGTTGGATTTGTTAACCACTGTGCCACGATGGGAACTCCTAAAATATCTCTTTATTAGGTATGTTTTTTACTCTGCATTTGAGAAAGTTTTCTTCTGTCTGGCTTCCAAAAAGTGTAAGTCAGGTGAAATGACTTTTTGGGATTTAATCAAATAATCATAACATTTTTTTTTCACTTTAATAATGTAGTAATGATAACAATAGATTTCCAAATGAGCTATCTTTGAATTCATTGAATAATACTTAGTCAAAGAGATTTTTAATATCCTCTTGTATCAGTCTGCTCATATTTAGTTTAGGGCATTTGTATATTTATTTGTAGGTGAGAAAGGTCTAAGATTACCATTTTCCTGAACACTGTGTCAGCCTGTTAATTAAAATTATGGGTTTTGGGCTATGGTATTAGAATTACGCTAGCATCATGAAAGGTGTGAGAACATTTTCTTTTTTTTTTTTTTTTTTTTCGGTCTTGTTGTCTTTTCTAAGGCTGCACTCACGGCATATGGAGGTTCTCAGGCTAGGGGTCTAATTGAAGCTAGAACTGCTGGCCTACACCACAGCTCACGGCAACGCCGTATCGTTAACCCACTGAGCGAGGCCAGGGATGAAACCCACATCCTCATGGTTCCTAGTCGGGTTCCTTAACCACTGAGCCATGATGGGAACTCCATTTTCTGGTTTCCTTGATGCTTTGGAACAGTCAGATAATGAGGAGTTTATCTTTTCCTTGAAGGCCTGATAGAATTTTCCTCTTACCACTTTGGTCTGATGCTTTTTCAAGGAATTTCTCAGGTTCTTTTCCCATTTCTTTCATGATTATTGATTTGTTTAGATTTTCTGTTTTTTTCTCGAGTTAGTTTATATTTTCTTAAAAAGCGATGTATTTGATCTTTGTGTTTTAAGTGTAATAGTAAAATATCAGACATGTTGTTTTATAATTTTTCAAATCTTCATACCATTTCCCTTATGTTCATGATTCGTTTTGTCTTTTTTTTTATTTAATGAATCAGTTCTACACTGTTTCCCTCACCCCAAGTTTCAGAATTTTGGTTCACTAAACGTTTTTGGCTCTATTTTCAAACAAGTTAGGTTCTAAAAGGCTCATCGTAAGTGTGTTTGTTTGTAACATACTTAAGGATTTGTTTTCTTCCCTTACCGCCCTTTGTTTGAAAGATTTGTTTGCTTTCATTACTGCATTTTTAATAGGATTGTGAATATGTCCTTTGAGACTAAAATCAGACAAGCCACTCTTCTCTTCCTTCTGATATATATATTCTGTAGGGCAATGATTTTAAGATTTTAGTCACCTGAAAATAAAGTAGAAAATGTAAATATGATTCTCTCCATTACACTTTTTTTAGGACAAAAACTCCAAAATTCTACTCTTGGGGATAAAGCCAGTTCTTAATTTTTACAGCCTTTGGTTCTCTGTTGCCTTCAGTGTGTTTGATTACCCTCTTAGACAGTTATAGGTAGCATCTTTACCAGTTTGCTCACTTTTTTTCTTTTCTTTCTGTCTTTTTTTTTTTTTTTTTTTTTTGTCTTTTTGCCATTTCTTGGGCCGCTCCCAGGGCATATGTAAGTTCCCAGGCTAGGGGTCTAATCGGAGCTGTAGCTGCTGGCCTACGCCAGAGCCACAGCAACGCGGGATCCGAGCCACGTCTGCGACCTACACCAGCTCACAGCAACGCCAGATCATTAACCCACTGAGCAAGGGCAGGGATCGAACCCACAATCTCATGGTTCCTAGTCAGATTCGTTAACCACTGCGCCACGACGGGAACTCCCTCACTTTTTTTCTTGATTGCTTCTTCAGCGTTTTCTTCCAAAGTTGCATTTTCAGTTTTATATGGATGCTTTCCTATTTTATCTCTTTTGTTTTCTTCTCTCAGTTTCAATTTTCCAAAAATGAGGGAATTCCTAAAGTAGTCATGTAAAATTCCCAAAGTTTTTTTTCTTTTTTTTTTGGGGGGGAGGTGTCTTTTTGCCTTTTCTAGGGCTGCTCCTGCGGCATATGAGGGTTCCCAGGCTAAGGGTCCAGTTGGAGTTGTCGCCGCTGGCCTACGCCAGAGCCACAGCAACGCCATATCCAAGCCTCGTCTGTGACCTACACCACAGCTCATGGCAACACTGGATCCTTAACCCCCTGAGCAAGGCTAGAGATCGAACCCATAACCTCATGATTCCTAGTCGGATTCGTTTCTGCTACATCACGATGGGAACGCCTGTTAAATTTTTTTTTTAATTACTCAGTGATTTTTATTACATTTATAGTTATATACAGTGATCATAACAACCCAGTTTTGTAGCATTTACGTCCCAAATCCCCAGTGCATACCCCTACCCCACAACCTGTCTCATTTGGAAAACAAGTTTTTCAAAGCCTGTGAGTCAGTATCTGTTCTGCAAAGAAGTTCATTCTGTCCTTTTTTCAGATTCCACGTGTCAGTGATAGCATATGATGTTACTGTCTCACTGTCTGACTGACTTCACTTAGCATGATAACTTCTAGGTCAATTCATGTTGCTAAAAATGCCGGTATTTTTTTTTTTTTAATGGATGAGTAATATTCCATTGTGTATATATACCACATCTTGTTTATCCACTCCTCTGTTGATGTGCATTTAGGTTGTTTCCATGTCTTGGCTATTGCAAATAGTGCTGCCATGAACATCAGAGTACATGGGTCTTTTCCGGTCTTGGATTTCTCTGGAGAGATGCCGAGGAGTGGGATTGCTGGGTCAAATGGTAATTTTATTTTAGTTTTCTGAGGAATCTCCATACTGTTTTCCACAGTGGTTGCACCAATTTACATTCCCACCAACAGTGTATGAGGGTTTGGGAGTGTTCCTTCCTCTGTGATTTTTTGGAATAGTTTCAGAAAGGATAGGTGTTAGCTCTTCTCTAAATGTTTGATAGAATTTGCCTTTGAAGCCATCCGGTCCTGGACTTTTGTTTGTTGGAAGTTTTTAAATCACAGTTTCAATTTCAGTCATTGTGATTGATCTGTTTGTCTTTTCTATTTCATGTTGGTTTAGTCTTGGAAGGTTGTACTTTTCTAAGAATTTGTCCATTTCTTCTAGGTTGTCCATTTTATTGGCATATGGTTGCATGTAGTCGTCTCTTATGATCCTTTGTGTTTCTGTCATGTCCATTGTAACTTCTCCTTTTTCATTTCTAATTTTATTGATTTGAGTCCTCTCTCTTTTTCTTGAATAGTCTGTCTAAGGGTTTATCAATTTTGTTGATCTTTTCAAAGAACCAGCTTTTCATTTGTTTCATTGATCTTTTCTGAGGTTTTCTTCGTTTCTATTTCATTGATTTCTGCTCTGACCTTTATGATTTCTTTCCTTCTGCTAACTTTAGGTCTTGTCTGTTCTTCTCTCTCGAGCTGCTCTAGATGTAAAGTTAGGTTGTTTATTTGAGCTTTTTCTTGTTTCCTGAGGTGGGCTTGTATTGCTATAAATGGTCCTCTTAGGACGGCTTTTGCTGCATCCCATAGGTTTTGGAGTGTCATATCTTTGTTGTCATTTGGTTCTAGGTATTGTTCAATATCCTCTTTGATTTCTTCAGTGATCCATTGGTTGTTAAGTAGCATGTTGTTTAGTCTACATGTGTTTGGTTTTTTTGCAGTTTTTTTCTTGTTGTTGATTTCCAGTCATATAGCATTGTGGTTGGGAAAGATGCTTGATGTGATTTCAATTTTCTTAAAGTTACTGAGGCTTGATTTGTGGCCCAGAATGTGATCAGTCCTAGAGAATGTTCTGTGTGCACTTGAGAAGAATGTGTATTCTTTTTGCTTTTGGATGGAATGTCCTTTAAATATCTATTAAGTCCATCTGGTCTAATGCTTCATTCAGGGCTTGTGTTTCCTTATTGATTTTCTGCCTGGATGATCTGTCCATTGCTGTAAGTGCAGTGTTAAATTCCCCTGGTATTATTGTGTTTTTGTCAATTTCTCCTTTTAAGGTTGTAGCAATTGCCTTATACATTGAGGTGGTCTTATGTTGGGTGCATATATATTTATAAGTGTTATATCTTCTTCTTGGATCAATCCTTTGATCATTATGTAATGTCCTTTTTTGTCTTTATAATATTCTTTATGATCTGTTTTGTCTGATATGAATATTGCTACTCCAGCTTTCTTTTTCCCGTTTGCATGGAATATTTTCTTTCATCCTCTGGCTTTCAATTTGTATGTGTCCCTAGAAGTGAAGTGGGTCTCTTGAAGACAGCATATATATGGGTCTTGTTTTTGTTTCCATTCAGCCAGTCTCTGTCTTTTGGTTGGGGCATTTAGTCCATCAACATTTAAGACAGTTATTAATGCGTATGTTCTTACTGCCATTTTATCAATTGTTTTGGATTTGTTTTTGTTGCTCTTTTTTCTTTCCTTCTTCTCTTGTTCTCTCTTCTGGTTTGATGACTATCTTTAGTGTTGTATTTGAATCGATTTTCCTTATTTGTTTGTGTATCAATTGTAGTTTTTTGGTTTGCTGTTACCCTGAAGCTTTGATAAAGGAATCTATATAAATACAAGGTTGCTTTAAGATGTCGGTCTCTTAATTGCAAGTGCATCTCCAGTGTCCCGCATTTGTACCCTCTTCTTCTCATGATTCCTGATTTTGATAGTATATTTGTGCGTGGATGATTTCCTTCCTTTACTGTATATATACCTTTACTGGTGAGCCTTGTCATTTGTGGTATTTTTGTTGCTAGTTGTGGCCTTTTCTGCCTAGAGAAGTTCCTTTAGTATTTGTTGTAAGGCTGGTTTAGTGTTGCTGAATTCTCTTAGCTTTTGCCTATCTGTAAAGCTTTTGATTTCTTCTCCAAATCTGAATGAGAGCCTTGCTGGGTAGAGAATCTCTTTTGGAGGTTTTTCCTTTCATCACTTTTAAGTATATTGTCCCACTCCCTTCTCGTCTGTAGAGTTTCTGCTGAAAAATCTGCTGCTAACCTTTTTGGGGTTCCTTTGTATATTTGTTTCTTTTCCCTAGTTGCTTTCAGTATTCTCTCTTTGTCTTTAATTTTGGTCAGTTTGATTAATGTGTCTCGGGGTGTTCCTCCTTGGGTTTATTTTATATGGTGCTCATTGTGCTTCCTGGATTTGAGTGAACTATTCCTTTCTCCTGTTAGGGAAGTTTATGGCTGTTATCTCTTCAGATATTTTTTCTGTCCCTTTGTCTCTCTCTTCTCCTTCTGGCACCCCTATAATACAGATGTTGATGTGTTAAACGTTGTCCCAGAGTTCTCTTAGACTGTCTTCTTTGCTTTTGTATTTTGCCTTTTCTGGGGCTGCTTCCTGCGACATATGGAGGTTCCCAGGTTAGGGGTCTAATTGGAGCTGTAGCCTCTGGCCTACGCCAGAGCCACAGCAATACCAGATCCGAGTTGCGTCTGTGACCTACACCACAGCTCATGGCAACACAGGATCCTTAACCCACTCAGCGAGGCCAGGGATTGAACCCGCAACCTCATGGTTCCTAGTCGGATTCGTTAACCACTGTGCTACAACAGGAACTCCTAGACTCTGTTCATTTTTTAACAATCTTTTTTCTCTTTTCTGTTCCACATCCATGATTTCCAGTAGTCTGTCCTTCACCTTGCTTATTTGTTCTTCTGCCTCCTGTATTCTGCTGTTGGTTGCTTTTAATGAATTTTTTATTGCGGTTATTGTATTTTGCATCTCTGCTTGCTTAAGTTTTAAATCTTATATTTCTTTGCTCAGTGTTTGCTATAAATTATCAGTCTTTTTTTTTTTTTTTTTTTCTTTTTGCCATTTCTTGGGCCACTCCTGCGGCATATGGAGGTTCCCATGCTAGGGGTCTAATTGGAGCTGTAGCCACCAGCCTACGCCAGAGTCACAGCAACGTGGGATCCGAGCCACATCTTTAACCTACACCACAGCTCACAGCATCGCCAGCTCCTTTAACCCACTGAGCAAGGCCAGGGACCGAACCCGCAACCTCATGGTTCTTAGTGAGATTCGTTAACCACTGTGCCATGACGGGAACTCCGTAAATTATCAGTCTTTCCTCCAGTTCATCTCCAGTGTCTTGCATCATCATCAGCATCATCGGTCTAAAGTCTTTTTCCTAGAGGCTGATAATCTCCAGATCAATTAGCTGTTTTTCTTGGTTTTTTTCTTATTCCCTTATCTGAGTTATAGTTCTGTGCCTTTTCGTTTTTATAGGTTTTTGTTGTGGTCTCCTTTTTGCAGACAGTAGAGTTGTAGCCTCTCTTACTTCTGGTGTCTGCCCTCCTTGTGGTTGGTACAGGGGCCTTAATGTAGGTTTCCTGTTGGGAGGGACTGGTGCCTGCCTACTGGTTGGGTGGAGCAGATTCCTATCCCTCTGGTGGGTGGCGCTTTGTCTCTGGGTGAGATTAGAGGTGGACTGTGTGCATGGGGGGTGTCTTTAGGCATCCTGTTTACTGATGGGTGGGGCTTTGATCCCACCTGCATTATTGTTTGGCCTGGGACTTCCTAGTGCTGATGGGTGGGGCCAGATTTTCCCAAAATGGCCACCTCCAGAGAATACATGCTGGTGAATATTTCCGAGACCTTTGCCTCCAATGTCCTTCCCCCACAATGAAACACAGTCACCCCCTGTTTTCCCATGAGCTCCTCTAAGAACTGCAGTTAGATCCAACCCAGATTCCTATGCAGCCTCTGCTTTCCCCTAGTACCCAGTGCACATGAAAGCCTGTATGCGACTTTCAAGAATGGGGTCTCTGTTTCCCCCAGTCCTGTGGAGTTTCTGTGCACAAGCCCCACTGGCCTTCAATGCCAGATGCTCTGGGGGCTCTTTCTCCCAGTGCCAGATCCCCAGGCATCAGGGCCTGACGTGGGGCTCAGAACTCTAATTCCTGTAGGTGAGTCTCTGTGGTACAGTACTTTCTAGTCTGTGGGCTTCCCACCCGGGAGGTATGGGGTTGCTTATATCGTTTAATCACCCCTCCTATCTCTTGATGTGGCTTCCTCTTTGTCTTCTGGAGTAGGATATCTTTTTGAAAGTTTCCAGTCCATTTGGTTGAAGGTTGTTCAGCATTTGGTTATAATTCTGTTGTTTTTATGAGAGAAGGTGAACTCCAGTCCTTCTATTCTGTCATCTTAATCCCATCTTCAGTTTGTTAAATTTAACTGTTTTCTGTGTGTGTGTGACAGAAAGAGAGAGAGAAATAATCAGTACAAATATACAAATGACTGGATGGGAATATTCCAGAATATTTAGATTGACTCCCTGGATGAGATTATCAGTTATTTGTGACTTCTTTTTTTTTTTCTTTTATTTATTTTGGGGCATTGAAGAAAATTATACTTGATTTACAATGCTGTGCCAATTTCTGCTGCATAGCAAAGTGACCCAGTCATTCATATATATATATATATAGAGAGAGAGAGAGAGAGAGAGAATGCGTATATATATCTATATATCTATATATATAATATCCATACCTTTGCTTATGTTATCTCCCATCATGGTATAATTATCCCAAGAGATTGGCTATCGTTCCCTGTGATTTATTTCTGCCAGTGACAGTGCTGGATCCTTAACCCACTGCACCCCATAGAACTCCTTTTATGCCTCTAAGAGAATGTATAACTTTCATAATCAGAAAAATATTCATTTTTAAAATGTATTTAGGATTTGATAGTGTTCATCAACAGATTTTACTTAAGATTTATTTTTTATTAAAAGATTCTTTAAATTCTATAGTGCTTTACAGTTTTCACAAACTTCACACACGACTTTACATAATTTGGTAGTAACTTTCTTATCCTCTGCCCTTATATTGCCCCTCCCTTTTTTCTCCCCACTAGTGACCACTAGGTTCCATTTATCTGTGAGTCTGCTGCTTTTTTGCTTTATTCGCTAATTTGTTGTATTTTTTAGATTCCACATATGTGATATCATACTGTATTTGTCTTTCTCTTTCTGAGTTATTTCACTTAGAATAATGCTTTCCAAATCCAATAACATATTATTAAGATAGATTTATAGTATGATTCAAACAGGTACCAGAGATTTCAGAGTTACCACCGTATTAAAAAAATTTTTTTTTTTTGTCTTTTTGCCTTTTCTAGGGCCGCTCCTGCAGCGTATGGAGGTTCCCAGGCTAGGGGTCCAATCGGAGCTGCAGCCACCGACCTATGCCAGAGCCACAGCAACGTGGGATCCGAGCCGCGTCTGCAACCTACACCACAGCTTACGGCAACACCAGATCCTTTAACCCACTGAGCAAGGGCAGGGACCGAACCCACAACCTCATGGTTCCTAGTCGGATTGGTTAACCACTGCGCCACGACAGGAACTCCCGTATTAAAATTTTATTGTTGGTAAAATGCGAGACTGAGCAACACCTTGTCAGTTTTACATGTTTAGGTGTTTTTTTTTTTCCATTAGAAGACATATATACTGACTGTTGCAAACTCAAATATTATAATGTTTAAAGCAAATACTGGGAGTTCCCATTGTGGTCCAGTGGAAATGAATCCCACTAGTATCCATGAGGATGTGGGTTCAATCCCTGGCCTCACTCAGTGGGTCAGGGATCTGGCGTTGCCATGAGCTGGTGTAGGTCATAGATGCAGCTCGGATCTCACATTGCTGTGGCTGTGGTGTAGGCCGGTAGCTGCAGCTCCAATTCATCCCCTAGCCTGGGAACTTCTTATGCTACATGTGCAGCCCTAGAAAGCCAAAAAAAAAAAAAAAAAGAAAGAAAGAAAATAAAGCAAATACTTAAAGTTCCATATGTACCTGCTTATTTTTTTTTTTCACACCAGTAGATTCATGCTATATATATTATTTTACACTTTGCTTTTTTTTCCCCACTTAATCATATGTCATTCTTCCCTTGAAGACTATTACTTCTAAACATGTGGGTTTAGGAGTAGAAGAAATTATGAACAAGATCATAGCAGTAAATTTGCCTTTGTGGACCACCCTTTTTGATAAAATCCATAATTGAAAATAAATCCTCTTAAAAACAGGGAATTCTTAAGAATAATTAAGATTGTTTTTTCTTCAAATCTTCTCATATTTGTATTTGTTTTTTTTTTCTCCCTTGAACTTTGGTACTTTGTTTTATTATGTAATAGGCACAGGTTCAGTACCAACAGCAGCATGAACAACAGAAAAAAGACTTAGAAATCCTCCATCAGCGAAACATCCAGCAGCTACAGAACAGATTGTCTGAGTTAGAATCAGCTAATAAAGATCTGACTGAAAGGAAATATAAAGGAGATTCCACCATCAGAGAACTTAAAACAAAGCTGTCTGGTGTTGAAGAGGTATGGAACATTGCATTTGGTCTTTCTTCCCTCCCTTTTAAAATCACATTTAAAGTGGTTACTTTATTACTTGTGCAGGTGGTGTTCTTCTGGATCCTTTGCAAGGATTTCTTGTAAGCTTAGGGCAATCAGTTCAGTCAGTACCAAAAAGATTGAGAATCTGAAATCTAATAAAATGGGCTAATTCAGAACAGAGCTGAGGTAAACCTGGATATTTTTAGTTAGCGTCTTGAACAGCTCAGTGACACAGCCCTCAGAGTTTTCAGTGTATTTAATGTATTTTTTGCATATATTAACTCATTTAATTCTCATAACTATTTTAAGGAAGGTACTGTTACTATCCCCATTTTACAGATAAGGAAACTAAGGCACGGGAAAGTTAAGTAATTTGCCCCAGTTTTCATAGCCAATAAGCAAAAGAGTGAGGAGAGAGCAGCAGTGTTATTTTAGCTCACGAGACATTCAGCTCCATTTCACCAGAATGTTATGCTTAGAACGTCTAAAGCCTGACTGGTCATATAGTCAGATGCTCATAGCATTCTGCCCCAGCAATTAGCCGTCTTCCATGCTTCCTCCCTGCCCCCTTCACCTTTCGCACCAGTTAGTAAAACATTTCAGCCTTCGTAGTGCATTGGATAGAGAATCCTTGATTATAATGCTATGCGGTTTCTTCTGTTTTAGCCCTGATACTGGCCAGTGTAGAAACACTGTGCACTGTTATGTTGATTTTCACGTAATCAGAATGTTCCAAAGTTTGCGTAACACTTGCAAATTATGAGTCCTGGGAACTTTCTTCTTTAAACTGAGTATTGTTACCTAAATATGTTAAATTATACCTTTTAGGCATTAGTGCCCTAAAATTAACCACTCCCATTTATTATTTACCATTTGCTAGGCAGTATGCTAAGCAGTTTATGTAAGAGTTTTTGTAAAGATGGAATAACTTTTGAACTGCTAAGCAGTTTATGTAAGAGTTTTTGTAAAGATGGAATAATTTTTGAAGTGTCACATCTGTTTTACAAATGAGGGAACCTAAATTTAGTGAGATTAAGTAATTCCCAGGGTCACATAGAACAGCCAAGATTTGTATTCATATCTGTCTGATAGCAGTCTGTACTTCTAAAACCACTGTGGTATCATAATACAAATTATTTTGTAAAGTGTTTGTTAAAATTGAAAACTAACTAGAAAGCCTACATATTGGACTTTAGTATACTGGCAATGTTTGGACTGATAATAACTGATTGAGATGTGATGTAGTCTTGGATTTTTTAAAAATTAATTTTTATTTTTTTTTCATGTTCTTTGCCATTTGGATTTATTACAGGGTATTGAATATAGTTCCCTGTGCTATACAGTAGGATTATCTATTTTAGACATTGTAGTTTGTATCTGCTGATCCCAAACTCCTAATTTATCCCTCCCTCACCCCTCTTCCGCTTTGGTAACCGTAAGTTTGTCTTCTGTGTCTGTGAGTCTGTTTCTCTTTGCTAAGTAAGTTCATTTGTGTCATTTTATTTTTATTTATTTATTTATTTATTTATTTATTTATTTTTTGGTCTTTTTTGCTATTTCTTAAGCTGCTCCCGCGGCATATGGAGATTCCCAGGCTAGGGGTCGAATCGGAGCTGTAGCCACTGGCCTACGCCAGAGCCACAGCAACGCAGGATCCGAGCCACGTCTGCAACCTACACCACAGCTCACGGCAACGCCAGATCGTTAAGCCACTGAGCAAGGGCAGAGACCGAACCCGCAACCTCATGGTTCCTAGTCGGATTCGTTAACCACTGCGCCACAACGGGAACTCCTTTTTTTAATTAATTAATTTTTTTTTTCATTTGTGTCATTTTAGATCCCACATATAGGTGATATATAGTAGTATTTATCTTTCTCGTTCTGATTTACTTCACTTAGTATGATAATCCGGTTTTTTGTTTTTTTGCCAGGCCCAAGGCATGTGGCACTTCCTAGGCCAGGGATGGACCTGAGCCGCAGTAGTGATAATACTGGATCCCTAACCCACTGTGCCATCAGGGCACTCCAATGATCTGGGGTGTTTTTTTGTTGTTGTTTTTTTTGTCTTGTCTTTTTTTAGGGCTGCACCCACAGCATATGGAGGTTCCCAGGCTAGGGGTTGAATCAGAGCTGCAGCTGCAGGCCTATACCACAGCTACAGCAATGTGAAAGCATAGGCACGTCTGCAACCTACGCCATATCACAGCGATGCCAAATCCCCGGCCCACTGAGTGAGGCCAGGGATTGAACCCGAGTCCTCATGGATACTAGTTGGGCTCATTATCACTTAACCACAATGGGAACTCCCAATAATCTGTTTTTAATTACCAATTATCGTTTGTTTTTCCTTTCAAGTGTAAACCAAAAGGGAATCCAGAAGTGTTAACATATTTGTTGACATGGAATGATACTTGTAATATATTATATGAAGGCAAATTATAAAACTGCACTATAAGAGCTTTAAAAAAAAATAAGTCTGTATAGATAAGCAGGAGAGAAAAATGTTAATTCTAGGTCATGGCTCTCACCCTTGGCTACCCTTAGAATCAGTTGGAGAACTCCAGACATACCTCACACTGCTGAAATCAGAATCTGTACCAGGCATCAGTAGGTTTGTTTGAAAGCTTCCCAGGTGGTTTCAGCGTGCAGACTAGATTGAGAATCACTGTTTAGATGGTAGAATGATAAGGATTTCTTTTTATTTATTTATTTTATGTATTGTGAAATTCTGTTGTAATGAGCATTTATTACCTAAATGATTTTTTTTTTTTTTTTTTGGCCATGCTTGCTCCATACAGAAGTTCCTGGGCCAGGGATCGAACTCAAAAGCCACAGCAGTGACAGTGCCAGATCCTTAACCTGCCACACCCTCAGGGAACTCTCCTGAGTGATTTTTCTTTTTTTTAACTGTAAATTTCAAGACATCAGAAAATTCTCATTACTAGTTTTTAAAAGTTATAGTGATTTATAAATAAGTGTTGTTTTATTTTCCCTTGATATGATTGAATTAGGTGTTAGTTTATTTTACAGTTATATTCCAAATCTACAAGTTATGTATACCTTTAGAGAGACCTTCATGTTCTTTAAAAGAACATCAGTACTAGAACTTTAAAATTATTAAAGACATTTCGTCTATTTTAAATATCTTAATTATAAGTCATCAGGCCAGCCAGCTTCCCCTTTTCAGAATACATCTTTTTTCCTCCTCTAGGAGCTCCAGCGGGCTAAGCAAGAAGTCCTCTCTTTGCGAAGAGAGAATTCTACGCTAGATGCTGAATGCCATGAAAAAGAAAAGCATATTAATCAGCTACAAACAAAAGTAGCTGTTTTAGAACAGGAAATCAAGGATAAGGACCAGCTTGTTTTAAGAACAAAAGAAGCATTTGATACAATTCAGGAACAAAAGGTCTTTTTAAAACTTTTCTAAAGAAATTCCTATTACATTTATAAATGATAATTTTCTTAAATAGATTTCCTAATTATTCATCTTTTAAAAAATGTGTTATCAGGTGGCTTTAGAAGAAAATGGTGAAAAAAACCAGGTACAACTAGGAAAATTGGAAGCTACAATAAAATCATTATCAGCTGAACTTCTTAAGGTTTGTTTTTAAAAACTTAATATTAATATTTCATTGGATTATGTGGAGATATACACATGAAGCTCTTTTATAGGCAAATGAAATTATCAAGAAGTTACAAGGGGATCTGAAGACTTTAATGGGTAAATTGAAACTGAAGAATACAGTCACTATTCAGCAAGAGAAACTCTTGGCTGAGAAGGAAGAAAAATTACAAAAGGAACAAAAGGAATTACAAGATGTTGGACATACTCTCCGAATTAAAGAACAGGAGGTAGTTAATATTTTATAGTCTTGTTTGTGTGACTGTTTGCAAAGCATAATTATTTCCTCATGGATTTTTAAAAATTTCTACTTTGTTATACTGGAGAATGGCTTTGGCTTTTTTTTTTCAAAAGAACATGGCTATAAATCAATAGAATTTAATGACCTATTTCAATCTAAGGTTAGTTATCATTACGAATACCTTGAGAGTGTGTATATGTACTTATATCATATATAATTTGCTACATTAGTGAACTGATTCCTTTCTTATTTAACAGTAATTAATAATATATTTCTTCAGTTTTTATTTTAGCCTTTATTATACTTACTATAAGGATTAATGTATTTCAGGTATGCAAATTACAAGAACAGTTAGAAGCTACAGTTCAAAAGCTTGAAGAAAGCAAACAGCTGCTAAAAAATAATGAAAAATGTAAGTATTTTACCTTTTTTATGTAAATGAGGTTTGTGATTTTATTCTTAACCTGGAAAGAAGTTTTATTTGAATTTATAAGTCTAGGTAAATCAAGATACTGCTGTATACAAGTAATCTGCTTTAAATATACCATTTTAATGTCTTTGCTGCAGTAAATTATATCATCTACCTTGTAAAAGTTACCATCATTTTTTTAAAAATCACGTGTCAGTAACATAAAATCAAGTGTTGAAAATACTACTTTACTATTTAAATTCTTTACTACTTGTTATAATTGCTGTGTTTATATGCTGATATATGAATTATTTGAAAAAATAGATTGTCTTTAACATTTCTTCAGTTTCTAATATTGATTATGAGAAATAAGAGTTGAGCTTTAAATTTTAAGATGGCATTCTAGAAATGAAAGCCTTCAAAGAGATCCTTGACTAGCAGAAATAATGTAGGTTTCTGATAGTAAAAGAAAAGTTCTGTGTGGCAGTTGTTAAAACAAGAATATTCAGTGGCAGCATTTTAGGTGAACCTATGTTGTTCTCATGCGATGCAGTTTTAAAAACCTAAAATTTGGAGGTCCCATCGTGGCACAGCGGAAACGAATCCAACTAGGAACCATGAAGTTGCGGGTTGGATCCCTGGCCTTGCTCAGTGGGTTAATGATCTAGCACTGACGTGAGCTGTGGTGTAGATCGCAGGCGTGGCTCAGATCTGGCGTGGCTGTGGCTGTGGCTTAGGCCGGCAGCTGTAGCTCTGATTAGACCCCTAGTCTGGGAACCTCTAATGCTGCGGGTGTGGCCCTAAAAAAAAAAAGCAAAAAGCAAAAAAACCCTAAAATTTAAAAAATTACAATTTTTGGAGTTCTCGTTTGTGTCTCAGCGGGTAAGGACCCAGTGTTGTCTCTGTGAGGATGCAAGTTTGATCCCTGGCCTCACTCAGTGGGTTTAGGATTCCATGTTGCTGCAGGCTGTGGTGTGGGTTCCAGATGCGCCTTGGATCCTGTGGTGGCTGTGGTTGTGGTGTAGGCCAGCAGCTGCAGCTCCAATTTGGCCTGGCCTGGGTTCTTCCATATACCACAGGTGTGGCCAGAAAAAAATTACAATTTTTAAATATGTAAAATTATTAGAAAAATAAAAATATTCCAAATTCTTTACCTTGTTTCTTGTTTTTTCTATTTAAGTAATCACATGGCTAAATAAAGAATTAAATGAAAATCAGCTAGTGAGAAAGCAAGACGTAATGGGATCTTCTACCACACCACCTCTGCATTCTACTACCAACACCATCAGAAGTGGGATTTCTCCTAATTCTAATGTGGTAAGATTTAAAAATTAAGCTGTTGTGAGTAGTATTAGTAAGTTTCCTAAAACAAAAATTTTCCTAGACTGTTAGGTGCTTGGGCTAACATAACTGGAGCCCTTTGTTTTTAGTAGTAAAGTAGTTTAAGTTGCATTTGGAAGTGGATCAAAAAATACGCTTATTGTTAACTAAGAGGTTATATTTTAAGGACACACTTCTTTGTAAGATTTTACCGGATATAGAAATCATTCATTATTAAAGTTAATGCAAAATGTGCTGAAAAACTATTAACACACACACAAGTATTTAGGAGGCCTCAATAAAGGAGAACGGGGTATGGGCTCAGGTTTGGAACTGTAGAGGAAGAGCCTAAATTGAATCTATTTAGGGAAAAAGAGAAAGAAAAGCCCTATTACCAGACATGTCAGCTCTAGATTCTGGAAGAAACTAGTTATGAGCTATAAGTTTTTTCAGCTCCAAGGCCCTCGAATCTGGCTTGGTACTATCAGCTGGGCCTAGTCATTGCTGGGAACTAGCACTCAGAGCTAGGCTTTGGGGCTCTCCTGTTGAACATAAATAATTCACAGAATATCAGTCTCAGGCAAGGCCACTCTGACTGTGATGGAGCATTGCAAAAACAAGATCACTTCATAATCTTGTCTGAACACAGACAAAAATATGACATTGCCAAACCACAAAAAATGGGCAAGTATCCTCCTATCCTGGCTAAAGCTAGTGACTGCTGCCCAATACCAACTATAACTTTGGCCTTAAGACATTTCTCCTAGAGTTCTCTGGTGGCTCAGTGGGTTAAGGATCTGGCATTGTAACTGCTCTGGCTCAGGTTTGATCTCTTACCCTAGAACTTCTGCATACTGTGGCATCGCCAAAAAAATAAATAAAAATTAAAAATCTTTTATTAAAAAAAAAAAGTTCTCATTGTGGTTCAGTGGTGATGAGCCTGACTAGTATCCATGAGGATGTGGGTTTGATCCCTGGCCTTGCTCAGTGGGTTAAAGGATCTGGCGTTGCTGTGGCTGTGGTGTAGGTCAGCTGATGTAGCTCCAATTCCATTTGTAGCCAGGGAACCTCCATGTGCCACAGCAGCCCCAAAAAGCAAAAAAAAAAAAAAAGACATTCCTCCTGCCTAAGATTTATTCAGATACCCAGTCATACAGTTATCCCCATTTCTTTTTTTTTTTTTTTTCTTCTTTTTTTGGGAGGGATTTTTAGGGCCATACCCATGGCATATGGAAGTTCCCAGGCTAGGGGCCAAATTGGAGCTGCACCTGCCGACCTACACCACAGCTACAGGAACACAGGATCTGAGCTGCATCTTCAACCTACACCACAACTCAACAGCAACGCCAGATCCTAACCCACTGAGTGAGGCCAGGGATTGAACCCGCATCCTCACGGATACTAGTCAGATTCATTTCTGCTGTGCCACAACGGGAACGCCTATCCTCATTTCTTGATAGCATCCTATCCACAGCAGAGCCCCATGTTCTTCAACAGTTCTTTATTTTTAAAGATTCATTCAGGAGTTCCCGTCCTGGCGCAGTGGTTAACGAATCTGACTAGGAACCATGAGGTTGCAGGTTCGATCCCTGGCCTTGCTCAGTGGGTTAAGGATCAGGCGTTGCCGTGAGCTGTGGTGTAGGTCACAGACGCGGCTCGGATCCCGTGTTGCTGTGGCTCTGGCATAGGCTGGTGGCTACAGCTCCAATTCGACCCCTAGCCTGGGAACCTCCATATGCCGCGGGAGCGGCCCAAAGAAATGGCAGAAAGACCAAAAAATAAATAAATAAATAAATAAATAAAAATAAAGATTCATTCATTTATTTTTTTGGCCTTGCCCAAGGTGTGCGGAAGTTCCTGGGCCAGGGATCAAACTTGTGCCACAGCAGCAACCCCAGTGACAATGTCAGCTCTTTAACCTGCTGCACCACAAGGGAACTCCCCTTAAACAGTTCTTTAAAACACCTAACACATGACTAAGTCCAATAACTAGGTCCCCTTTAACACTGTCTTACTGAGACACCCCTCCTACTAGGTTCTACACGATGTGGGTCTTCCTCTTTGCAAGGAGCAGTAGACACTGTGCACACCTGTAGATGTGTTTCTGATAATCTTTGATGGAGGTCAGTGGCAGAGGATTTAAAATGCAAATCCATAATTGAAATTTTAATCTGCCCTAGTAAATGACATAATACTTGATGTTTAAAGAAGGGAAAGGATTTCTGCTGAATCAGGAAAAGATGCAAAATGAAGTGCCTGGAACTGAATTACAAACATGAAAAATCTTGACAGTCTTAACCGTAATGACCGATGATAAAAAGCTGTGTGAGAGGTGTTTTTGTTGTGTGGCCATTGTCATATGAGTGCTTCTTAAGGTTTGCATTTCAATTATCCTCTTATAAAAATAAACTCTTTTCATGATAATGGTGGTGTCACTATTCTGAGAGTTAGTGGCAACCCAGATTATTATCTGACTTAGTCTAAGAGCGTAAAGAGTATTTTTACTCAATCTGGCAGAAAATTACTGTTTTATCTCTCAATGGCCTTTTGATCTGTGACTACTTTCTAACCCCGTTTTCAGGAACGGGAGGCCTAGAGGGAACCAGGAGGGTTGAGAGATCTTTGTTTTACTTCAGTTCAAGGCCCGTCTGGTGTTTTGTTTTGTCTAAGCTTGCATAGCCACTCTGAAAAGCTGTCTGGGTCATAGGTATTCCAGCTTCATGCTGTATAATAAGGCAGAATTTGGTGGTGTCATGATAAACAAAATTGGCCTCTGAGATAGTGCTCTTAACTACTAATTATAACAGATACTAATGCCTCTTCAGTCACCAAATACTATTTAAAACCGATTTCTCATGTTCTTGTTTTTAGGTTGAGGGTAGACTGACTTACCCAGCTTGTGGAGTTGGTTATCCTGTCTCCTCCGCATTTGCATTCCAGAACACCTTTCCTCACCCTTGTGCTGCCAAAAATACCCTCCACCCTGTTTCAGGACCAAAGGTACCCAAATTAACTACTACCTTTTTTGAAATACATAGCTATTTATTTTTTAATTAACAAATTTATTCTTTGATCAGTTGCTAAATATTAGGTGGTACTGTAGATGAATATATTTCTAAATAATACACTTACAGGAAATATTATATGGAACAATAATTTTATTTTTCCTACTGGATTATTCTGAGAATCCAGGGAGTTAATGCATATGCTAAGAGTAGTGCCTGCTACACAAATGCTTCATTAATGTTATCCATTATTATTAGTGATAAAATCTACTACAAAATAGACATCAAGAATGAGATTTAAAATGTGCAGGGAGTTCCCGTCGTGGCGCAGTGGTTAACGAATCCGACTAGGAACCATGAGGTTGCGGGTTCGATCCCTGCCCTTGCTCAGTGGGTTAAGGATCCGGCGTTGCCGTGAGCTGTGGTGTAGGTTGCAGACGCGGCTCGGATCCCACGTTGCTGTGGCTCTGGCGTAGGCTGGTGGCTACAGCTCCGATTGGACCCCTAGCCTGGGAACATCCATATGCCGCAGGAGCGGCCCAAGAAATAGCAAAAAAAAAAAAAAAAAAAAAAAAAAAAAAATGTGCAGGTCTCGCATGGCGCAGTGGTTAACGAATCCAACTAGGCACCCTGAGGTTGCGGGTTCGGTCCCTGACCTTGCTCAGTGGGTTAAGGATCCAGCGTTGCCGTGAGCTGTGGTGTAGGTCGCAGACACGGCTCAGATCCCACATTGCTGTGGCTCTGCCATAGGCCAGTGGCTACAGCTCCTATTCGACCCCTAGCCTGGGAACCTCCATATGCCACGGGAGCGGCCCTAGAAAAGGCAAAAAGAGAAAAAAAAAAAAAAAAAAGATAAATCTGGCAACTGCCAAAGCAGCTGCAGCTTGGTTTCAAACCCTGGCCAAACCCTGGCCCAGAAACTTCCATATGCCGCACATGGCCATTAAAAAAAAAATAAATAAATAAAATGTTTAGAAATTAAATTTAAAAGATTTTCTTATTATACTTCAGTGGGTGGTTGTAGTCACCTCTTCTATTTTGGAGACCACTGATGTGGGAAGTCTTGTGCTAGCAGCTATGGTGACTGACACATGCTCTGTTTAGGTGCAGTTAAAAAAAAAAAAATTAATGACATCAAATCAGTGATATAACTGGTTTCTTAAAATGTTACTGTCAAGATTTAGTATATTCAAGTAGATGTTTGAGGATATAAAATAACATGAGTTATATTAAGCCGAAAACAAAATTCGAACCCTCGTCCTCATGGATGCTAATTAGGTTCTCCAGCCACTGAGCCACAATGGGAACTCCCTACTTTATTAAAAATTTAAAAAAATTGAGGTATAGTTAATTAACAGTGTGTTAGTTTTAAGTGTATAGCAAAGTGATTCAGTTATACACATACATATATATTTTTTTTCAGATTCTTTTCCATTATGGGTTATTATAAGATATTCTGTATAGTTCCCTGTTCTTTATAGTAGGTACTTACTAATTTTATATGTAGCAGTGTGTGTATGTTAATCCCAAACTCCTAATTTGTCTCTTCCTCTCTCTCTACCCCCACCTCCACTGTAACCATAAATCTTTCTGTTTTGTGAATACGTTCACTTGTATCTTTTTTTGAGATTCCACATGTAAGTAATGTCATCCAGTGCTATCTTTCTCTGACTTCCTTCAATATAGTGATGTCTGGGTCCATCTGTGTTGCTGCAAATGGCATTATTTCATTCTTTTTTATAGCTGAATAATATCCCATTGTGTGTGTGTGTATACACACATGTATATGTACCACATTTTCTTTATCCATTTATCTGTCGATGGACATTTAGGTTGCTTCCATGTCTTGGCTGTTGTAAACAGTGCTGCAGTGAACATTGGGGTGCATTTATCTTAGAGTTTTCTCTAAATATATGTGCAGGGGTGGGATTGCAGGATCGGATGTTAATCTCTATTTTCAGTTTTTTAAGGAACCTCAATACTGTTCTTTATAGTGGCTGCACCAATTTAATTCCCATTAACAGTGTAGGAGGGTTCACTTTCTCTGTAGCCTCTCTGACATTTTTTTTGAGGACTTTTTAATGATGGCAACTCTGAGTGGTATGAAGTGATACCCCATTGTAGCATTTTGTGGGTTTTTTTCTGTTTTTGTTTTTTTTCCCATAGCTGTGGCATGTGGAAGTTCCTGGGCCAGGGATTGAACCTGTGCCACAACATCGACCTGAGCCGCTCCAGTGACATTGTTGGATCCTTAACCTGCTGTGTCGCAAGGGAACGCCTAAGTCATTGTTTTGCATTACTTTAATAGTTAGCAGTATTGAGCATCCTGTCATGTGTCTTTTGGCCATCTGTATGTTTTTGGAGAAATGTCTGTTTAGTTCTTCTGCCCATTTTTTGATTGGGTTGTTTATTTTTTCATATTAAAGCCTTATGAACTATTTGTATGTTTTGGAAATTAATCTCTTGTCAATAGCATCATTTGAAAATATTTTCTCCCACTCCCTAGGTTGTCTTTTTGTTTTTAGTCTCCTTCGTTGTGCAAAAGCTTTTGGGTTTAATTAGGTTTCATTTCTTTATTTTTGTTTTTATTTCCATTACTCTAGGAGACAGATGCAAAAAAAATCAGCGTCTTACAGTTTTTGGAGTATAGGTCTTTTGCCCCATTAGGTAGGTTTGTTCCTAGGTATTTTACTCTTTTTGAATAAATGAGGTTTTTGACTAAATGGGATTGTTTCCTTAATTTTTTTGTCTTTCTAGGGCCACTCCCACGGCATATGGAGGTTCCCAGGCCAGGGGTCGAATCAGAGCTGTAGCTGCCAGCAACTTGGGATCCAAGACACGTCTGTGATATCTATACCACAGCTCATGGCAATGCCAGATCCTTAACCCACTGAGCAAGGCCAGGGGTTGAACCCACAACCTCATGGTTCCTAGTTGGGTTCATTAACCACTGAGCCATGATGGGAACTCCTGTTTCCTTAATTTTTCTTTCTGGTATTTCATTGATGGTGTATAGAATTCAAACATATTTCTATGTATTAATTTTACATCCAGAAATTTTGCTGCATTCATTGATGAGCTCTAGTAGTTTTTTGGTAGGATCTTTAGGATTTTCTATGTATAGCATCATTTCATCTGCAAACAGTGACTGTTTCATTTCTTTTCCAACTTGGATTCCTTTTATTTCTTTTTAAGGATCTGGTGTTGCCATGAGCTGTGGTATAGGTCACAGATGGGCCTTGGATATAGCATTGCTGTGACTGTGGCGTAGGCTGGCTGTGGGTAGGACTTCTAAAGCTATCTTTAGTAAAAGTGGCCAGAGTCAGCATCGTTGTCTTATTCCTAATCTTAGAGGAAATGCTTTCAGTTTTTCACTGTTGAGAATGATGTTAGCTGTGTGTTTGTTATAAGACTATGGGACTGTGTTTTCCTCTAGGAGTTTTATAGCATCCGGTCTTATATTTGGGTCTTTAATCTGTATGCGCTTTATTATGTTTAGGTACATTCCCTCTCTGCCTACTTTCGTTTTTTTTTTTTTTCTTTTTTTAGGGCCACACCTGTAGCACATGGAAGTTCATGGGCCAGGGGTCAAATTGGCAAATTGGAGCTGCAGCTGCCGGCCTACTCCACGGTCACAGCAATGCCATATCCAAGCCACATTAGTGACCTACACCATAGCTCATAGCAACATCAGATCCTTAACCTGCTGAGTGAGACTGGGGGTCAAACCCGAATCTTCATGGGTGCCAGTCAGGTTTGTAACCCTCTGAGCCACAACAGGAACTCTGATGACCACTTTCTGAAGAGTTTTTATCAAAATGGATGTTGAATTTATCAAAAGTTTTTTCTGCCTCTATTGGGATTATCATATGGTTTTTATTCTTCTGTTTGCTGATGTGTATTACACTGATTGGTTTGCAGATATTAAATCCTTGCATCCCTGGAATAAATCCCAATTGATCATTTTGTGTGATCCTTCTACTTTATTGTTGGAGTTAGTTTGCTAGTATGTTGTTGAGGACTTTTGCATCTGTATTCATCAGCGATGTTGGTCTACAGTATTTGAAAATCAACATAATATACCTATTAACTGATGAGAGAAAAACCACACAATCCACAATTAATGCATAATTAGCCACTAGTAATGATTTAACAAATGAGTTTAGCAAGGCTTCAGGATACAGGATCAATATATAATAATCAATTACATTTGTATACAGCATTAATGAATATTCTGAGAAAGTAATAAAGCATTTACATTCAGAATAGCCTCAAAAAGAATAAAGGACTTAGGAATTAATCTAATAAAGTAAATGCTAGATGTCATTGAAAACCGTAAAACATTGCTAAGAGAAATTAAAGAGATAAATGGAGAGACATTAATATTCATGATTGAAAAAGAAAATATTGTCAAAATGACATTTCTTCCCAAATTGACCTATAAATACTCTATACCTTATCAAAATCCACTGCAGATTACTTAGATTTTCCTGGTTCTTTCTTGAGTGATCTTAGACTGTGTCTTGATCCAATATCGAATATTATGAGAGTCCTAAGGAGAATATGAATTTTATAAATTTTTTAAATTAAATTTGTTTTTGTGGCAAATAGTCTTGTGAGGTTCAAGTTGCAAATTCTGACATGTCTTTTGTTAGATTGTAGATTTAATTCATTCTGTAAAGACTTTGCCATGTTATTTGCATCTGTCGATGGCTGTTCTGTGACCTAGACAGTGGTTTAACTCCATAGTTCAGATCTCAAAGCCTTTGGTATGCTGACTAGGGTTAGATCTTGTGTGTCCACCGTAAAAGGGAACCCAGCAGTTCATTGTATCTCTCTCTTGAGTTCCTGTCTCTTGGTGATTTCCCCCCCAGATTTCTGAGTCCCCAGGGTCCTCTCTCCTGGATACCAGCTAGAAAGTACAGCCAGATCCCTTGTCCTGAGACACAGTTCCTGCAAGTGTGTCTCTGCCTGCTGCCAAGCAATAGGAGGACAAAGACAGACAAAGAGTAGTGAGAATTTGCATCATGCTTATGAAACCACGGCACCTCTGGTCAGAGGGTGTGATTCCCCTCAAGAAATTGTAGGTGCCTGTTTTGCCACTGCTGTTGTCACTGTTACTTCTGTCGCTTTTGCTTCCATAGAATTGCCTGAGGTTGGACCAGAAGAAAAAAAGGAAGATTTTCCTGATTCTTTGACCCTTAGAAATTTCTATTTCATTTCCCAGAGCAGAAAGAAGAATATACCATGATATTAATATTGTACCCTGGCTTTCTTAAACTTGGTATTTATATGGGTGTATAATTTTCTGTCCTCTTACTTTTATCAATTTATGTCTTTATATTTAAACTGGATTTCTTTTATTTTTAATTTTTTTTTGTCCTTTTGTCTTTTCAGGGCCACACCCGTGGCATATGGAGGTTCCCAGGCTAGGGATCTAATTGGATTTGTAGCCTCCAGCCTACGCCAGAGCCATAGCAATGCAGGATCTGAGCTGTATCTGCCATCTACACCACAGCTCACGGCAACACCAGATCCTTAACCCACTGAGTGAGGCCAGGGATCAAACCCGCAACCTCATGGTTTCTAGTCGGATTTGTTAACCACTGATCCACAACAGGAACTCCCTACAGTGGATTTCTTTTAGATATTCTTTACTTGACTGTTAGATTTTTATCCATTCTGACATTGTCTTTAACAATTTAAATTTACGATTTAATGTATATGTATGCTTAAATGTATATATTGATAAGGTTTATTATCTTGTTATTTATTTTCTGTATATCTCATCTTTGCTTTTTTTTTTTTTTTTTTTTTGCTTTCTAGGGCTGAACCTGCAGCATATGGAGGTTCCCAGGCTAGGGCTCGAATCCAAGCTACAGGTGCTGGCCTACACCACAGCCACAGCAACATGGGATCTGAGCCGAGTCTCCGACCTATACCACAGCTCACAGCAACGCTGGATCCCTGACCCACTGAGTGAGGCAAGGGATTGAACCTCCAGCCTCATGGATACCAGTCAGATTTGCTTCCATTGTTCCACAACGGGAACTCCACAGATATCTTTTAAGGAAATTAAACAATGAGGAAAAAGTCCTTGTATCCATATACTTACACTATTTACACACTTTTTTCCTTTGTTTTGATATACATTTTTATTTGGTATCATCGTTATTTTCCTTTAAAGCTATTTGTGGATCTCTTTGATCCCTTTGAGGATTTTTTCTTTCTGTTTCTGCTTTTTTCTATTTTTTTTCTTTTTTTTTGTCTTTTTAGGGCTGTACCCACAGCATATGGAGATTCCCAGGCTAGAGGTCTAATTGGAGCTGTAGTTGCCACACTACACCACAGCCATAGCAGTGCAGGATCTGAGCTCCGTCTGTGACCTGCACCCCAGCTTGTGGCAACGCCAGATCCTTAACCCACCGATCGAGGCCAGGGATCAAACCTGCATCCTCATGGATACTAGTAGGATTCACTTCTGCTGAGCCACAACAGGAACTCCTTATTTTTTCTTTAGCTTTACTAGGATGTATTTTAAGTAGCATTTACTCAAGGAATAGGTCAGCCCTGATACAAAGCAGTGACCATTCATGGCTCCCCATTAAATGCCCTAAATGATTACCAAGGACTCCTTACTTTGTCTTCATGATTATGAACCTTGGAAACTCCTGTTTTTATTTGCACAGCCCTGTGGTATTTTATCCTGTGCATGTGTCTAATAATCAGCACATCTCAAGGGGATGCATGTGTAGATTTCCCTTTGTAGCTCCCTTTTCATCCAAATTCTGCCTTGCAGCCTCCGGTCACCTCAGTCTCCCTAAACTGATCTAGCAGTGACGACGTTCTTTCTCCTATCATCCGGAAGTGCTTCTCTTTAAAAGTCTGGGTCAGTTGTAAGAATCACACTTCTCAGAGATCACAGTCCTGCACTAACTGTTGTTCAGTTTTTAGGACCATTGTTTTTGTTTAAATTCTTATGTGTGTAAATTTCGGAGCATTGAATGCATTCTTGGAATGAAACCCTTGGTTTCTTGGAATGAAACCCCCTGAGTAATAGTCATTGTTGCTTTATATCAGCTACTACATCCTTTATGCTTGATACTTTAGTTTGGGATTTTGTGTAGATTCTTGGGTTACTTTTGACTATTTCAGAATTTAAATTCCTAGCATTCATTTAGAATCCTTAAGGAAATATAACAGGCTTTAATTCTTGAAAGGGGAAGAATTCTCAGTGCATGAGATAAATGCGTCATTGTGGTACTTGGTTACTTTTAGCATTTTAACACTTAAATGCACTAGTGTTCATGTTTTTGTTTCAGAGTAATTATTAGAATTTTGTGTTATTCGTCTTGCTTATGTGACAGGAACTTTTTTGGCAAGGAGAAATAGAATTTTTAAAAATTAAATCTCAATACAGTGTGCTTATATTATAAAATATTGGTTGAACAGTTGTGGTCTAGTTATCAGAAAAAAAGATTTAACCACCTATCTCCATAAAGAACTGTCTCAGTTCTCACTAATTCAGTTACATAAAGTGTTTTCTTCTTCACAGGTTCAGTTTAACTTGCAATTTACAAAACCAAATACATCACTAGGAGATGTTCAGTCAGGAACAGTTGTTAGTATGGCTTCCTCAATGGATAAGGAAAAGTAAGTTCTTAATGTTTGCAATTTTGTATGTCATCTTGAAGTGTTTTTATCTGTGTTTGTAACTACTATTTGTTATTATTTTTTTTTAAGGTCCGCATCCGTGGCATGTGGAAGTTCCCAGGCTAAGAGTCCAATTGGAGCTACAGCTGTTGGCCTACACCACAGCCACAGCAACTCGGGATTTGAGCTGCTTCTGCGACCTACACCACACAGCTCATGGCAGTGCCGGATCCTTTACCCAATGAGCAAGGCCAGGAATTGAACCCACATCCTCACGGTTCCTCGTCAGGTTCCTTAACCACTGAGCCACGAAGGGAACTCCTAACTACTTGTTAGTTTATGATGACTACTTATTATTTTACTTTATTTTTTAGTTCATTTTATATTTGGCCATGCCTATGGCATGTAAAGTTCCTGAGCTAGGAATCAAGCCTGAGCCAAGCAGTGACACCACCAGATCCTTAACCCTCTGGCCCACCAGGGAACTCCATGATTACTTAAATTTATGTGGCGTTTTAAGTTACTGATCAGTGGGATTTAAGTTGAGTCACTTTTAGCTATAAGGAAAAGGTTTTTCATATTTTTTAAAACTATAGGGTAGACACAGTATAATTAAAAAAAAAAAAATTTTTTTTTTCCAATTCGACCCCTGGCCTGGGAATTTCCATATACCGCTGGTGTGGCCCTAAAAAAAAAAAAAAAAAAAAAAAAATTTTTTTTTGTCTTTTTAAGGCCGCACCCATAGCATATGGAAGTTCTCAGGCTAGGGAAACCACAACCACAGCAACATGGGATCCAGGCCACATCTGCAACTTACACCACAACTCACAGCAACGCCAGATCCTTAACCCAATGAGGAAGGCCAAGGATTGAACCTGTGTCTTCATGAATACTAGTTGGGTTCATTACCACTGAGCCACAACAGGAACTCCATTTTTTTTTTTTTTTTCTTTTTAGGGCCACATGCTTAGCATATGGAAATTCCCAGGCTAGTTAGGGGTTGAATCAGAGCTGCAGCTGCCGGCCTATACCACAGCCACAGCATCGCGGGATCCGAGCCACATCTGTGACCCTCACCATAGCTCATGGCAACGCCGGATCCTTAACCCACTTAGCGAGGTCAGGGATCGAACCCGAGTCCTCACGGATCCAAGTTGGGTTCATTACTGTTGCGCCATGACGGGAACTCCCCATTATTTTTCTTTATTTAAAATTTAATTGACGTAAGGCCTCTCTGTTGGCATTCATTATCATAATTTATCACCATCCCAAATGTATTGCAAACTGACATGGCTCAAAGAGACTTCTTATTCCAGGTCTCTAGCCTTTATTTATTGGCTCCTCTAAAACCAGCACCAAGATGAGTATTAAAATACGGAGTTCCCGTCGTGGCGCAGTGGTTAACGAATCCAACTAGGAACCATGAGGTTGCGGGTTCGGTCCCTGACCTTGCTCAGTGGGTTAACGATCCGGCGTTGCCGTGAGCTGTGGTGTAGGTTGCAGACCCGGCTCGGATCCTGTGTTGCTGTGGCTCTGGTGTAGGCCGGTGGCTACAGGTCTGATTTGACCCCTAGCCTGGGAACCTCCATGTGCCGCGGGAGCGGCCCAAGAAATAGCAAAAAGACAGAGAAAAAAAAATTTTTTTAAAGATAAAATGTCATTGTTTTGTAAGAGCCTTTAACTTTTGTACTCTGGTGTGCTACTAAAGAAACAACATTGAACAGATTTAGAAAGTAGGATATAGTGGTAGAAAGAGGAAAAAATAAAACTACATGTATGTCTCTGTTTTTTCAAAATTTCTTACTTGTATTCATCTGGCCAGAACTACTGTACAGTGTGTATTAATATTTAATGATAGCTTCGAAGCACTACAAAAATTTGAGAAGCTTTTAGTCAACGGAAAAAAATCTTACCCATTTTTTAATTTTTTAATTTTTTTGTCTTTTGTCCTTTTAGGGCCACACCTGTGGCATATGGAGGTTCCCAGGCTAGGGGTCTAATAGGAGCTGTAGCCGCTGGCCTACACCACAGCCACAGCAACGCCAGATCCGAGCCGCGTCTGTGACCTACATCACAGCTCACAGCAATGCCAGATCCTTAACCCACTGAGCGAGGCCAGGGATCGAACCTGCAACCTCATGGTTTCTAGTCGGATTCGTTTCTGCTGCACAACAATGGGAACTCCAGTCTTATTTTAAACATAGGATGAGATAGAAACTAAATGATATTTTAAAGGCATGCACTATGTGTGTTTTTCTTCCGTTATGTACATACCACTTATGAATTAGTTTAAAATTTTGTAATACTTATTCGATTTTTAATTCCCTCACCTTCCTTATCCTAGCTTTTTAGTGTTATTCATTATAACTTTACTGAGAAGGTATAGTTTAGCTTATGAAAAGATAAAGTATTTGCTTTAAGAACCCAGTGGGGAAAAAAAATGTGATTTGTTTTGAACAATGCTATAAACTTAGCTTTGACTAAAGCTATAACTTCTGTGTATTATGTGTATGTATAGAGATTCAACACTCGAAATCAACTACCGAGGAGAAAAATAAGACTATAAAAATAAATAATTACTGTTTTCCTTTCAAGTGGTGAAAATCTAGGGCTGGAATCCAAATATCTGAAGAAAAGGGAAGATAGCATTCCTTTACGTGGGCTCAGCCAAAATCTATTTAATAACCCAGGTGAGACGACACTTCTGAAATGGATTGTACACCGTTGTTTAATTCATTGTATTATATAAAGACTTACGCGAATATAAATCATCTTTTTTTGTCATTTGCAGACCATCAGAAAGATGGCCCTTTAGGGGGGTTACAGACATCTTCCAAAACCGCAGTGCTCCCTTCGGCATCTTCAGCGTATTTCCCTGGGCCGTTACCAAGCAGCTAACCCTCGTGTCATCTTTTACTTTTCATTGAAATTTTAGAAATCCATGTGGTTTAAAAAATACAGTAACAGCATAGATCAAATCTGAACAAGCAAGTTTCAAAGATTCCTTTAGGTACCATATTAACATCGTTTGGTTTAAGTACTGCTCTTGTTTATGCAGTTTAGAGAAGCAAACTTGTACGTAAGGATTGGTAAAGATTCTGTTTTAGTTTGGAACATGATATTTTAGAGAATAGTATGAATTTTATTAAACCAATCCTTAGGAATTTTCTGAGGCTTGAAGGAAAGTGTTGATCCTTATAAGGGACATTCTAATCATATTGAACAGCTCAGTAAATTAAAACCTGTTCAGATATGATAGTGTGAAACCAAAGAATGCTATCAATTTCTTTTACCATTTTGATACAATATAAGTTTTATGTTTGCCACCTGAGAATTATGAGGGAAAATGATTATCTCCTGAGTTGTCTGTAGTATTGATGATATTTACAATAAAGGGAAAAGTCCTTTAATTAACTTAAATGAATGAATGAAATTCTTCATAGCAAGTATTTTCCTTGAAACCTTTACGACTAAGTAATTTTGATAAACTATAAACAAAATTGGACAATCTAATTACATGACCAGATTAGGTACAAATTGCTTTTAGTCATTTGAACCACAGAGTTTATGGGATTTTAATGCTTCCTGGATGTCTATACTCATGCAGTGTTTCCATTTGGAGTTTTTTTTTGTTTGTTTGTTTGTTTGTCTTTTTTTGCTATTTCTTGGGCCGCTCCCTCGGCACATGGAGGGTCCCAGGCTAGGGGTCTAATCAGAGCTGTAGCGACCGGCCTACGCCAGAGCCACAGCAACTCGGGATCCGAGCCGCGTCTGCAACCTACACCACAGCTCACGGCAACGCCGGATCGTTAACCCACTGAGCAAGGGCAGGGACCGAACCCGAAACCTCATGGTTCCTAGTCGGATTCGCTAACTACTGTGCCACGACGGGAACTCCCCGTTTGGAGTTTTGTTACACAGTTAAATTTATGTTAGTGGAATTTTCTTTTAAAAACTAGTGCTTACACAGTTATATAAATTATATTTACTATGAAAGCATCATGAATATTCATTTTATTTGTTTACAGTATCAAAATGGGTTCATTTTCATGTTTGCTTGTTAATAAAGTAGGCAGAATAAATAACAGAAGTTACAACTTTCTTCTCTCACCTATAGTTAATAGTTTTAAGAAGTTTCAAGTTAAGAATTGTTCCTTGAAAAAATGAGGTGATTTTAAAAATTTTACCCAGAATTAGTGTCCCATTTTGTTTTCTTGTTGACAACTATCCAATAGTGAATAGCATTCTCTTAAGAAACCTCTATGTCAGTTTTTATTTGCAGAGATTGCTAATGTTCATGTGCTCTTTTAAGGAGTTATTCTCAAGGATTGAATTACACAGATGAGGAATGAGACATTTCAATATATCAGTGACATACCATTGTTACTGGCTTCCATGGTAAGACAAAGAATCTTTGCTAATTTTTTCTTATGAAGCCACAGTATTGAGTCTTAGGATACTTTGGAACTCTGCTGGCAACTTGTAAGCTGTCTTAATCTAAAAAAATTAACAACCATTATTAGGAAGTGACTTTTTATGTAGTTGTCATTTAGATGTACTGTATTAGTAAGAATACTCAGTTATAGTTAACTTGAAAGCACTGGTACTCTGGAATTTTTGAAACTTCTTGGCAATATTGGAATCATTCTTGTAAATAATATGTACTGTATGTACTATAAAACATTGTGACAAGGGTTTGGATAGGATACATGATACAGGTAGCTCTTCTTTAAAAATATAGATATCCTGGAGTTCCTGTTGTGGCTCAGCAGTTAACAAACCTGAGTAGCATCCAAAGGACGCGGGTTTGATCCCTGGCCTCGCTCAGTGGGTTAAGGATCTGGTGTTGCCGTGAGCTGTGGTGTAGGTCGCAGATGCGGCTCAGATCCCAAATTGCTGTGGCTGTGGCATAGGCCGGCCCTCCAATTCCACCCCTAGCCTGGGAACCTCCATATGGCTGAGTGTGGCCCTAAAGAGGCAAAAAAATCCCCGAGATATCCTTTTCCATATCAATACATAGAAAATTGGGAGCATTTCCAAAAGATAAAGATATTTTTGTATTAAATGTATATATACAGACTTTTGAGTGTGCTAATTATTTGCTCTACCTCTTAAAACTTTTATTTGATATTGTTTTGCTGTGTACAATTGTATATGTGTTAATAATCAAAATGTTACATTTAATGTATTTCTGTAAACTGTGAGCTTTGTTAATAAAGTATTAATATTTGGGGGGAGTATAACATGTAAACAGCATATAAAAACAGAAATAGGACTGACCTACAACACCTATGCTTAGAAAATTTCTTTGTTTTTGTCTTCCTACAAAGTATTTTATTAAATGAGGGAAATGAAATGGATTCAAAAGAAGGTATAATGCTTTGATTTGTTACTGTACACATGATAACGGTAACAAATAAAGCCAAATCAACCTTATAAGGGAATCAAAGATCAAGACTTTCTTTTTAAAAAAATCATTAAAATATTTTAATTTTATTAACAGAATATTTACATTTCTTTTAAGACCTTATTTAACCATAGTGAATGTTCCAAGTTTAAAAAGCATTAAGCAATAACCACACACAAGATGAAAACAGTGTAAACTATACAATACTTTATGTACAATTTTTACAAAGTAACACTTTTTTAAATAATATAACTGGACACAAAAATATACACTTTAGAGAAATTCACATCAGTAATTGTATAAAGCTCTCTTCTAGGGTCCTGAAAATTTAGGACAAACATTAGCTCTGTAAATAAAGTGTTACTGTGACAGTCCTGAAAGGCCACTATATATATTTATCTACATATAGATATCACATTGACATTTTCAAGGCTACCAGCTTTACTATATAATTTTTAGATTATGTATTCAAGTGTTGAGGTTTTTTTATGATTATGCAAACATTAAAAGTATAGTGGTATAAGTAGCTGGGGAACAAATTCGAGCCAGCAGTTAGATTTACAGGCTCCAAACACCCCAGTTTAAATTCTAAATGGCTGATATTTTCTCATTTCAAAAACAGTAGTGAATAATGTTTAAAATAAAATGACTACAAACAAGCTTGAAACATGATTCAGATTTAGTTATACTCTTTTAAGAGTTTTGTTTTTTAAATGCAAACAATTTGTTTACCATTTCTTTACTTTAGTGCATCTGCATTAAGGCTTTGAATTATTTGACCCAAGATTTTACAATATTAAAATCTGACTCAAGATTTTACAATGTTAAAATGAATAGGTCCACACCATACTACCTACTCTGTCTCACTGCGAGTCAGCATAAATAGAGTTAAAGCTCAACACCTGAAGGAAATGGTAGCAGAGACGTTGCTAGTATCTAGGAAGTTACATATATAGTTTTTAATTTTAATTAAAGGATGTATAATAAAAGAAACAGCTTAGTGGCAAGAAACTGGTGCTAATAAACAAAAGGTTTCTTTTCAAAAGAAATTGTAACATCTTTGGAAAACTGTCCGGTTCTGTCTTTAGTTCCCACGGAGTTCATGCAGATACATTTCTTTAGGGCAACCTCAGAGAACATTGCGGATGGAAATGGAATGTAGGTCCAGAACTGCAGGTGAAACTAAGACCTGGGTGCTGAGAGAAGTCTTCCTGATTGCGGTGTCACACATTTGTGTCCTGGAGTAAAGGTTCTTTGGCCTCTCCTGGCGCTTGTGTACTATGAGGATGGCTGTGACTGCCACAGTGCTTTCTCCAGCTGCTCGACCTTAAGCTTAAGTTGGTATGTTCCGGAATAAACAAGGCAACAAGCAGAGCCAGCAGTACTGAACAGGCTCCAAAAAGGAAGGGGGGGCCAGGGATGATGGAATTCTGAGGAAGAGAACAATAATTAGGATCTCTGCACAGACGTCCTTGCTCATGAGAAGACACTGCTTATCTTTTGGTGATAGCACTCATACTTTTTTTTTTTTTTTTTTGGTCTTTTTAGGGCCACACCCATGGCATACGGAGGTTTCCAGGCTAGGGGTCAAACTGAAACTGCAGCTGCCGGTCTACACCATAGCCACAGCAACACCGGATCCTTAACCCACGGAGCGAGGCCAGGGATCAAACCAGCATCCTCCTGGACTGTGCCACAAAATGGGAACTCCCACTATCATACTTCCAATACAAAATTCTGGGGGATTACAGCTGACCCAAGAAACAGCCAAAAGATTTTCTTAAATAGAACACGCAGAAATATACTGTCACTTGCAGCACAAGATCTGAACATATTCTATGACCCTTCATTTTTTTAGGTCAAGAGGAAAACTGCTATCAATAGTAAAATCAAGTAGCATACAGTTTAGTATGCTTGAGTACAAGTAGCAGAAACAATGATCATTTTCTTTGTTTAAAAGGTAACTATATTGTCTAGTGACTGGAAAAAAAAAACAAAACCACCAATAATGCTGTTACCATGAAAACAATCAGTCTCTTGTTCTAGTCCCAAGTTACATTCATTCTTAGCAAAAACTTGCGCTGCCAGTTTGCCCTGTGTAGAGCCCACAAGCAAACATTCTTTTTTATTTAAAAGTAGTCCTAGCTGGCTAGAAGAGTAGTGTAGAACCCTGCCAAATACAAGGAAGCTCCTGAGTTGTCTGTATTGGCTAAAATGAGGAAGTTCTGCGATGAACGTTTTCAGCTGGTGAGGAAGGAGGGGGGTGGGTGGAGCAGGTGAATGGCCTACAGAAGGCAGACCTAATGCAGGGAATTCTAGCATTCCAGAAGTCTCAATGAAAGACAAGCAGGAGTGCAGGCAAACGGCTGTTCCCTGTGCCATCTGGTATAATACGCCAATCCAGAACACGTAATTTAATCATGCAGGGAAAAAAGGAAAGCACAGCCAGTTTTACAAAGAAGTTTGTATATAGGAGGACCTAAGTCTCTTAGGCGTTGGTTTTAAAGTGTTTTTATTCCATCTAAAATTATAAGAATCTCAAAAAGCTTTAATGACTAAAAACATCTTTTAATCCGGCCAAACGAACTCTGTTTTTTATAATTACCTGTTCAAAGTGGTGCTGTGGGCTTGTGTTTGTTCCCAAGTCTGTTCCTGTCATTGGCAGTTCTTTAAGTTCCACATGGAATATGTAGAAAATGAATCCATAAAGAGCTGGTCCCAGACCATTGCATAATCCTCGAATTCCTGTTATCATTCCTTGAACAACACCTGAATTGTTGAAACATATTTAGTGTACCGTTAATTTCCCTACCCAACAACTGATAGAAACATGAAGTCATTTATTCCAAAACCAAAGCTTTTATCAGACTCTAGCAACTCACTGCAATGGCATCAAACATCATTTAGAAGCAATCAGCTCTACAAAGTATACGGTGAGCTACTGGATACAAAAGTAAGCTCAGCTCTACCCAGACACAGGTCTAACAGAGAAACAAGTGAGCAAGGTCACATTATTTCCTTTAAAACATCTGGGCTAAGATCGGGCATGAGTTCATAAGCACAATTGTTAAAAACTCTGTCCCCAGGCGGCTACTTTGTTTAGTCAACTGTAGCTCCTTTTTATAGGGTTTGATTTTTTTTTTTTTTTTAATCTCTGGGATCTTCTCCCAAATTTAAAATGCAACTTGCTTTTGGACACAGGCCTTTCCTTTTTTATCCATCACGTAACAATTGCCACTCTTAACACCCCCTTTTTTCCTTATGACTTCAAAACCTTTTTGAATAATTAATAGGCTTTTCAAATAATTATTCCTCACCTGTTAGCACTTTCAGAATTATGCGTTCCTACCACAAGACAATAAAAAAATCAATGTTCTGTATGTCTTTAGATAACCGAGACATACAAGTTAATGAAAGGCTTGTCTGTGAGCACGTCACAGCCTACATGATATAAATACATGGTTCGTGGACATAGGTAGCCAGCCTTCATCATTAAGGTTTCTATAGGCCACACAGTCACAGCGACGGATAAGCAGCATATATCCACCTACAGTTAGTACGTAGAATCTGCTTTTTCTCTTTACAATGAAAGCAATTTACAATTCTCTACCCCGAAGAGAGCTTATGTTTCAGTACTCAGCAAAGAGAAAGAACATAGAATCAATATTCCGTCCTTTTAAAGAATTACCATTGGTTCTTATCAACTTGCCTTGTTGATCAGCATCAGCAGTTCGTGAAACAAGTGCACTGACAGCCGGAAAGGTAATGCTAGACATGGCTGCCACTGCCCCGGCAGCCCACATCATCCTGCAATCAAAAGCAGCAAAACGGAAACGGTATATTCTTCTCTACTGTACAAAGTCAAAATACATATTTATCTTTTTTCTTTGGTCTTTTTTTCCCCAGGGCCACATATGTAAGTTCCCAGGCTAGGGGTCCAATCAGCTGTAGCCACCTGCCTACGCCACAGCCACAGCAACACTAGATCCTAGCTGTGTCTGCGACCTACACCACAGCTCACAGCAACATCGGATCCTTAACCCACTGAGTGAAGCCTGGGATCAAATCCATATCCTTGTGGATACTAGTCAGGTTCGTTACAGCTGAACCACAACGGGAACTTCTCAAAATACATACTCAAAATCAAGTAACTCTCCCTCATGGCCTAATAGTTAAGGATGTGGCATTGTCACTGTTCTGGTGTGGGTTTGGCCTGGGAATGGCATACCACAGGAGTGGCCAAATAATTAAAAAATTTTAAAAAATAAAATCAAGTAATTCTTACTGAGAAATGGCTGGGGAAAAGGAAAAGCAAACTGTCCTTGCTTTTACTTCTTTCCTATGTGACTCTGGGCAAGTCATTTAAAAAGTCTAACCTGTTTACTCTTCTAGAAAGCAGAAATACAACCACTTATTCACAAGGACGGTATGGCATTTTAATGTAGAATGGGATATCAAACATTACATCCAACTGGACAGTGTATTGGGTGTTATTTCTGCAGGGCTTTGGTTGGGGTGGGGGGTAGATGTTGAGAACCAGGTATAATCCACAGGAAAAAAAAAAAAAGTGTTTTCAATCATTTGCTAGTAACTGCTGGCAAGGTTCCCAGAGACTTGTGATTCAATGGGAGGAAATCACTAATTTGATCTAAATGTACTACCAGCTTGATGTTTAAGTGTTTTTGATAATTTAAACTGAGCATCTCTGAACAAGCGAGACTGAAAACTAAACATCCACTAAAACCCACTCTTGGTGCAGAGATGATGTATGCAGCTGAGTGAAACACTCCTGCAAACTGGTGTTGGGTCCCCTAAGACCTGAGCACAAGGAGGTGTGCATGGGCAGCCTGACACTCGCAGCACCGTCCCTGTCACCTCCCTGCAGGAAACCACACGGGCAAGAACAGCAAAGAGTCCTCCCAGCATGAAGCTGGGACCAAAACAACTGGACTTTGCCCAGTTCTGGTTTGCCCTCAGTAATGCTCACAGGTGTTACTCAACTTTTTTTCCCTAACCTTGATGCCTCGGGATTCCATGATTTTCCTGACAGACCGAGCTGGATTAAATGCTCATTAGAGATTCAGAAACTCAATTATCTCATTCAAAAACCCCAGCTGTCCCTTAGATATAAAATGCTAGCGTTCCCGCTGTGGAATGATGGGATCTGCGGTGTCTCTGGAGCACTGGGACACAGGTTCCACCGCAGCTGGGTACACTGGGTTAATAACTTAAGGATCCGGTGTTGCCGTAGGTGCAGTGGAGGTCGCAACTGTGACTCGGATTTGATCCAAGTTCCCTGGCCTGGGAACTCCATGTGCCACAGGGTGGCCAAACAAAGAAAAATGTCACTTTGCTATCCTCAAGCCACTGTAGAATATGCAAATACACAAGTGAGAAATCTGCCGTATACATTTTGAGAGAGGGGGAAAAAAAGCATACTAAGAAAAGTTAAAAGTATAAGCCTTAGCTGAAAAGCAAAAATTAGGAACTATGAAAATGTTGTCAATTACACCTCAATAAAGCTGAAAAAAAGAAAAGACAAATATCAAAATTAAGAAAATTAAAATATTTATACCTACCAAGGTTCTGAACCAAATCCATACCATGCCAGCTGTAATATTTGAAATCCCAGACCCAGTAAAATGGTGTTCTTATTTCCAATTGACCTCATAAGTAAACTTAAGACTATGGTCTGGAAAATAAGAAAAACCAAAAAGGTTAGAATAAACTTTTTAATACTGAAAAAAGACAAAATACTTAGTGGCTTCTTTTGATCTATAATATAAAAGTACTATTATCAGTTTTTTACATTTGGACTTTTCAGCAACAATTGTCCTGAAAATATCTGAAACCATTACTCCAAGTCATATAAGCAGAAGAAAGGTTTCCTCTGTTGCTACAGATCCAGATTCAGGGAAAAAGTCAGAAAACTGAAAATAGAAAGGTGAACTTTGTGTTCAATACATTTCTACTGAGGACTACTTAAAATCAGAAATTGTTGGAGTTCCCCTGTGGCTCAGTGGGTTAAGGATCCCAGAGTTATCATTACTTTGGCTCTGGTTACAGCTGTGACATGGGTTCAGTCTCTGGACTGAGAACTTGTGCATGCTGTGGATGCAGCCAAAAAGAAAGAAAGAAATTGCAAACAGTAGAGTCAAAAGTTCTAACCTATGGATAGCCCTGTTACATAATAGTTTTTAGGTCCAAATTGATCCAAAATGCTTTTTGTCCTGACTGAAAATAGTATAACTACTCATATATCCTTCACCTAAATTAGCCTACTGCTAAAACCATGATGCTTTTATGAACAGGACATCAGTTTAACAAGTATGACCTGAAAGTGGTATTATATTACAATAATAAATAAGAACACGGCCTTGGAAAAACAGCCTCAATCACCATCTTGGCTCTAACCATGTGACCCTGGGCATGTCACTTCACTCAGTTTGGTCTCTTGCAAAATCATATTTATTTCAAAACTTCATCATGTGAGATAGATGAAATGATACACTGAGCGTTCATTGTGCCTGGCACAGTTAAGCATTTCAGAAACAGTATTATGGGAGTTCCTGCTGTAGCACAGTGGGTTAAGAATCCAACTGCTTGGGTGGCTTGTGTTGCTGTGGAGGTGCAGGTTTGATCCCTGGCCTGGTGCAGTGGGTTAAAGATCTGGCATTGCTGCAGCTGTAGCTTAGATTCAATTCTTGGCCTGAGGAACTTCCATACAGCATGGATGGGGCCATAAAAAACAAAAAATATTATGAACTGGGTTTTCTTGGTTTTCCTTTTTTTCCCCTTTTTTTTGGTGACACCTTCAGCATGCAGAAGTTCCTGGGCCACAGACTGAACCCATGCCACTGCTGTGACTTGCACCATATCGGTGACAGTTAGGTCCTTAAATTGCTGTGCCACTAGAGAACTCCTTTTCTTTCAAAGCTAATAAAAATCCAACAATAATTTGGGGACATTACTATTAAATACACCCCTTAAGCTGGTTAAGTCCAAAGAAGAAGTGAAAATAATTCAGGAGATCAGTATTTGATGAACTGGCTGATACTCTAAACTCAAAATTACTCAGTATGAGTTTAAAATTCTTTGAGACAACCATATAAGAGTTGAATCAGATTTAATCACAATTAAACCAATGGGAAGCAAATTATTCTTTAAAAAAAAAGATTCTTTACAACACTCATAGCTTTCTTAAGATTCTTCCTTGAATTAGATAAGAACAAGATTTAGCTCTGCAAAGCATGGGGCCCTGTTGGATTACATTCTTCGACAACCACAGCCACAAAAAGGGGACTCAGCCGGAGTAAGCAGTTAGCAGAGAAAAACTCCCCGTGTATATGATATTCTACCCGGGACACTGATTTTCTCCCTAAGGCAGGAACTTTTTTCTCATTTATTTTTGTATCCCCAGCACCCAGTGTAAGTTCTTACTAAGTACTTTTGGAAAGCATGTGTAATTTAAAATGTCACAATATTAATAATAATGGAACACATTCCACACATGGGATATATAGTGTGCCAGACAGGGGGAAAAACCAGTATCCCTTAATTCAGTATAAGTCTCATTTTAAAGATGAAAGAACCAAGTCCCAAAGGTTAAAATGACTTGTGACTTAAGCAAGATGACACAGCTAATTCACAGTTAACTGGCATCAACTCTGATCACTCAGTCAACAAGTATTTGCCCAGTTTCTTGCTTCCTTCCTTCCTCTTTTTTCCTTTTTGTCTTTTAGTGCTGCACCTGAAGCATATGGAAGTTCCCAGGCTAGGGGTTGAATCGGAGCTGCAGCTGCTGGCCTGCGCCACAGCCATGTGGGATCTGAGTCACGTCTGCAACCTACACCACAGCTCACGGAAACCTTAACCCAGATCCTTAACCCACTGATTGAGGCCGGGGATGGAACCTGCTTCCTCCTGGATACTAGTTGGGTTCTTTTTTTTGTTTTGTTTTTTTGCCATTTCTTGGGGCACTTCCACAGCACTTGGAGGTTCCCAGGCTAGGGGTCGAATCGGAGCCGTAGCTGCCAGCCTACACCACAGCCATAGCAACAAGGGATCCGAGCTGTGTCTGCAACGTACACCACAGCTCACAGCAACACTGGATGCCTAACCCACGGAGCAAGGCCAGGGATCAAACCTGCAACCTCATGGTTCCTAGTCAGATTTGTTAACCACTGAGCCACGACGGGAACTCCACTAGTTGGGTTCTTAACTCACTGAGCCACAACAGAACTCCCCTAACTATTTTTCAGTGGCTATTCTAGGTCTGAGGGCACTGACCCAGTGACAGTGAACAGGTCACAAAGTACGGTCAGCAAATAGATCATCTCTTAGTAGAAGGCAAAGGTCAGAAGCATACTTATCCAACAAGTGAAGTCTAGGTTGTAGCTACGATGAAGAAAAGAAGACGGGCTAGTGTGACAGAGGTGCTACTCGAACCAGAACGTGCAGGAAAGGCCTTTCTGAGGCGACATCTGAGGTGAGGGCTGCATGGGGAGGAGGAGGCGGTTACGTCAGCGGCTCGGGGGAAGACACTCCAACTGCAGGGGACAGCAAGTGCAAAGGCCCTGGGCTGGCGGGCATTCCACACCACGGAGAACGGAGGAACATGAGACCATGTCTAGAGCTCCAGTGTTATTCTGGTTGTGACGGAAAGTGAATGTTAATTCACTATAATACAATTTCCACTCTGGAAAATTGCTCTGCCAAGTGGTGGACAAGCTGCAGGGAGACAAGTATGGAAACGGACCAGATGGAGGCTAGTGTCATGCTTAGACCAGGCTCCTAGGAGGGGAGAGGGTGAGAATGCTGTGCGTCAGCGTATGTTCTGGAGAGAGCAAAGCGGACAGCAGCTGACGACGGGCTGGAATGTGAGGTTCGAAGAAAGGAACCAAGAACGGAGGGCGCCAAGATCTCTGGCCCCACCAACCAGGAGAATGGTGATGCCACAGAACGAGAGCAGCCGCACGGGGTGGAAGGAATCCAGCCTGCAGTTAGGACCCTGTCAGTTAGAGAGGCCCAGCCCGTGTGTCCAACAGGGGCTCAGGGACTGGCGGGGTATAAATGTGGGAGTCACCAGGACAGAGGACTGGAAGACAGCAACGAGGAAATGTGTAGACCTAACAACATCCATGCTCTCATGGAAACAGTGATGGAGCCCAATGCTGTGAACTCACGTCTACTGATGTCAAGGGAGGAACGGCCTGAGGCCAACCCCAGAGTAAAGGTCCAGCGGGGACAGACAGCAGCTATGTGGCCTCCACTGAAGGTCGGGTTCATGTCATGAGACCCCGATTCTGGGGGAGAAGCTACAGGTCCATATTTTCACATAAGGTCTCCCAATTTTTACATGCTTACTACCACTACTTTTTGTTTTTCTAGGGCCGCACCCATGACATATGGAGGTTGCCAGGCTAGGGGTCGAATCGAAGCTGCAGCTGCCGGCCTACACCACAGCCACAGCAACGCCACATCTTGGCCACGTCTGCAACCTACACCCCAGCTCACGGCAACGCTGAATCCTCAACCCATGGAGCGAGGCCAGGGATCGAACCTGCATCCTATGGATCCCAGCTGGATTTTTATTGCTGAGTCATGATGGGAATTCCACTATTACTTTTTAAAGTTTTGAAATCACTGTGGAAAAAACCAATGACCTTCTGAGCTGCAAGCACAGCGCAGGGTGCTAGTGACCAAGACAAATACAATCCTGACCTCGCGATCTTCTCAGAGCTCTGCTGGCTCCCAGTCTCCTGGGGCGAAAATAATCACAAGGGCACATCCAAGGTCACACGACACCTCAGAGGAGGGACTGTAAGGGGGTGGAAGGGGCGGCGCTAAGGCAGCAGGAACAAAGGCTCGAGGGCCAGCAGGAGACTCAAAGAGCATCAATGCGGTGCTAGGAGCAGCTCTGTGCTGGAGGGGAGAGTCAGAGGCCGTCCTCTCGCCGGCTTGAGAAGTCAACAGCGAGCAGCCATGCTCGGCGTGTCTCTGACTGATCAGAGTGCACGCTAAAGCTCCTACCTGTAGGGCTGTGAGGCCTACTCACGATTTTAATTCATATAATGACATCGACTGTAATGATCAGTGTTGACATGCAGGCTACATGCTCCTATTTACTTGTTTCTGAAACTCAGCTCATTTTCTCACTTTTAGAAATGTGTTTTTCATCTCCAAAACTGTGTTTCTATGTAGGTCCCAAAGGAGAATGGTCATTTAAAGAACAAGTCCCTGTGGACATGTTTCCAAGTGCCGCATCCGCTCTGTCATCACTGCTGGGTGGTGGCTCATTCCTCCCGAACGAAGCTCACGGCTCTTGAGGAGGAAGGAGCCCAGCCCCGCCCCTCCTGGCTTCACCCCCACCCCCCACCCGGGTTCTGAGGCCCCGTTCTTGATCTTGTAGCCTTTGTGCCTGAGGCCATCTACTGAACAGGGGGCCAATTTCTTCTAAAGCACCTGCGACACCACTCAAGAGGTCCACCGAGTGCCTGCCCAAGCTGAGGCGGCGCCCACCTTCAGCTTCCACTGTCAGTCGGGTATGAAACAGAATTAAGACCTTACAGCTATTAATCTCTTAAATGTCATTATAGTAAATGACAACCCGTTCTCTTTGTTAACATACAACTCAAATAAAATAGCAGCAAATCTAATCTCCGCAATATATGAAAATGCTAAGACATAATGGCCAGGTTGGATTTATCTCGAGATTCAACGTCAGTTTAACATTTGATAATTCATCAGGTTCTGTTCTATTTGTACACTTTCCGTTGTGTTTAGAAAGGTGGTTTTTTTAAAACCAATCAATCAATGGAAAAATGGGCAAAAGACCTGAATAGACATTTCTCCAAAGAAGATACACAGATGGCCAGCAAACACATGAAAAAATGCTCAACATCGCTGATTATAAGAGAAATGCAAATCAAAACTACCATGAGATACCACCTCACACCAGTCAGAATGGCCATCATTAATAAATCCACAAATAACAAGTGCTGGAGGGGCTGTGGAGAAAAGGGAACCCTCCTGCACTGCTGGTGGGAATGTAAACTGGTACAGCCACTATGGAGAACAGTTTGGAGATACCTTAGAAATCTATACATAGAACTTCCATACGACCCTGCAATCCCACTCTTGGGCATCTATCCGGACAAAGCTCTACTTAAAAGAGACACATGCACCCGCATGTTCATTGCAGCACTATTCACAATAGCCAGGACATGGAAACAACCCAAATGTCCATCGACAGATGATTGGATTCGGAAGAGGTGGTATATATACACAATGGAATACTACTCAGCCATAAAAAAGGATGACATAATGCCATTTGCAGCAACATGGATGGAACTAGAGAATCTCATCCTGAGTGAAATGAGCCAGAAAGACAAAGACAAATACCATATGATATCACTTATAACTGGAATCTAATATCCAGCACAAATGAACATCTCCTCAGAAGAGAAAATCATGGACTTGGAGAAGAGACTTGTGGCTGCCTGATGGGAGGGGGAGGGAGTGGGAGGGATCGGGAGCTTGGGCTTATCAGACACAACCTAGAATAGATTTACAAGGAGATCCCGCTGAATAGCATTGAGAACTATGTCTAGATACTCATGATGCAACAGAAGAAATGGTGGGGAAAAAACTGTAATTCTAATGTATACATGTAAGGATAACCTGACCCCCTTGCTGTACAGTGGGAAAATAAAATAAAAAAAAAAAAAAAAAAAAAAGAAAGGTGGTTTTTTTAAAAGCTATTTTTACATATAGGCAACAATACATTTTCCCCCAAAGCTAAAGAGCACATTTCGGATAGCCAGGAATGAATATTTAAATGCAATGTTTTTTCCAGATCAAGGGTTTTCAGGATAAACTGAGGTTAAAAACAGCACGCACACTCAGTGCCACATGTATGCACGTGTGAGGCCATGGGGGACGTATATCACAGAATTTAAATTTAAATAGGAAGTTTATCACTAAATCTACCAGACACTCATAAATGATGAGATCTGCAGAAGAAACATACAAGAGTACAATTACAAGGACTTTACCTTCCATCTCAAGAGCAGAACAAACCAAAGCAAGCTGCCATCCAGGAGGCAGGATCTAAGGTGGGAAAGCCTGTCAGAGTAGGTCACTTGGGGAGTCTGGAAAAAGCAAGGCCAAAGAGGAAGAAATGGGCAGGCTTTTTCCCAGCAAGGACAAAGAGTGTGAGCGAGAAAATTCTCATCTGGGAGAAGACTGGCACTTGACTGCGGAGTAGAGATGGTCTGGCGGCCAGGATGAAGTCCAGCGTAAGGCCAGCCAAATTCTTAAGGGTTCCCATCGTGGCGCGGTGGAAACAAATCCGACTGGGAACCACGAGGTTGTGGGTTTGATCCCTGGCCTTGCTTAGTGGGTTAAGGATCTGGCGCTGCTGCGAGTTGTGGTGTATGCCTTAGATGTGGCTCGGATCCTGAGCTGCGGTGGCTGTGCTGTAGGCCAGCCTGGGAACCTCCATACGCCAAAGGTGCGGCGCTAAAAAAGCAAAAAAAAAAAAGAAAAAAGAAAATCCAAATTCTTATGTTGATTAATTCATCAAACAACCACTGGCTACCAACTGGGTTTCCAAGATAAAAATGCTTTCACGTCATTCCTCTGCTCAAAGCCCTCCAATGGCTTCCCATCTTTTTGTCAAGTCCTCTGACGACCTGGAAGGCCCCACCCGATCTGGTCCCTCTCCACCTCTCTGAATTCACTTCCTGACACTCGATCTCTTGCTCACGCTGCCAGAACCACACTGTCCCCTGGCTGTTTCTTACACATGTCAGGTACACAGCCTTTCAATGTCACACTTTTCTCCTGGCTGCTTAGAACCCTTTTCCTCCAGACATTCCGGTGGGTTGTTTCTTACTCCTTTGGGTCCCTGCTCAAACGTCACCTGTATCAGCAGAGACTCCCAACTCTCCCAGATAACACCCTGCCCCCAGCCATGCTCTACATCCTGCGTATCCCTGTTTTCTATAGCTTTCATTATACCTGATATGTTTACATGGTAAGCTTATCAATTCTCTGATCTCACAAGAATGAAAATGCTATAAGAGCGGGGATTTAGTTAAGTTCACTGCTAAATCACAAGTGCCAGACACACAACAGGTATTCAATAAATATTCACTGAATGAATAAATCAACAAAGTGCCTTTCCGGTTTACACCCTGTATATTGATGACTACATGTCAGCCCCCAAAATCTGACCACCACCACCACCAACAGAATCGTGCTTCTGAACCTACAACCATCTCTCCCTTGAACTCAAAAGAAACTCACCTGTGCAATAATGGAGAGAATGCCCAGGACCGCGATAAATGCTGCAACGCTTTCTGGTGAAAATTTCATTATCTACAAAGTTTCCAGAAAAAGTAACATTAATAAGTACAAAAGAACAACAGATACCATAGTAATGCAACTACTTGTATATTAACATTAAATGGACCACAAAAAGAAAATGGGCAATTCATTTATAACCAAAGAGCTACTCAGAGGAAGAATTTGGCTCTCCCTGAGAACCAAAATTGTAACAATAAGTACTGAAAATAATAGCTACTTAATTTAGACTAAGTATATCTAAATCCCTTAATTTAGATTTCCTAAACTGGAGACAGCTATCAAGCACTCAAAATCCATTTTACAAATAAATACTGCACCATTTTTGTGCTTTTTACAGGGACTGATAAAAGTCTTAATCTATGCCTCGTGAGGTGAGCGTCAAGGAGAAAAAACCCAAAGCTTTCCTTCTGGCTAGCTGCTTTGCTAATATAGCTCTAACTCACAGGCGCTGGAGAATGGATTAAAGCATCCCACCGCCTCCGTAAGCAACACATAAACTCGTAACCACATACATTGACACATACATTGACAGGGAAACCATCTCTTTTTGCCGAAGCCCAAACTCTTGATAGAAATGCACGAGGAACGTCAGCCACACTAAACAGCAAGTTCATTCTAGTGAGCGATTATTTAAAAGGTGACAGTCATTTTTAAAAGGCTCTGCTCTAATAGCTCTCTCAAGATTAATTTTTTTTATTGTGGCACTGAACAATGAAAGAAAATCCACCTTGGCAGAATATAATTTTACCTGTCTGAGGTATAAAAAAAAGCTGGAATATTGGCCTGCCTCCGGTAGGTAGGAAAGAAACACCGTAATGCAGATCAGCAGCACTATGGAGTCCTGGCCCACTTTTTTTAAGGACTAGAACAAGAAAAAGACCACTATAAGACTTTATAAGCAAACACTGAACTATTAAGAACACGCAGAGATATTTTCTGGCAGAGTACATAAAAACACCTGGCTGGCTTTTTTTCTAGTTTACTTCACCCTCCCCAAAACTGCTCTGAAAAGTATTTCAAAATGTTTTTATTTATTTTTTTTAGGGCCACACCCATGGCATATGGAGGTTCCCAGGCTAGGGGTCTAATTGGAGCTACAGCTGCCGGCCTGCACCACAGCCACAGCAACGCAGGATCCGAGCCATGCCTGTGACCTGCACCACAGCTCATGGCAGTGCCGGTTCCTTAACCCACTGAGCGAGGACCGGGAATGAACCTGCAACCTCGTGGTTCCTAGTCGGATTTGTTTCCACTACGCCATGATGGGAACTCCTCAAAATGTTTTTAAAAATCTATCACAGGGTGTTCCTGTTGTGGCTCAGTGGTTAACGAATCCGACTAGGAACCATGAGGTTTCAGGTTCGACCCTTTGGCCTTGCTCAGTGGGTTAAGGATCCCGCATTGCTATGAGCTGTGGTGCAGGTCACAGACACGGCTCGGATCCCACGTTGCCGTGGCTGTGGTGTAGACCAGTGACTACAGCTCCAATTAGACCCCTAGCCTAGGAACCTCCATATGCCTCGGGTGCGGCCCTAGAAAAGGCAAAAAAAAAAAAAAAAAGACAAAAATCTATCACAGTGTTTTCCCCAGAGGAATATCCAAAACAAAACATTAATGTTGCTTTGACTCACACATTCACTTTTTTTGCCAAAGAGAAGGAAAAAGCATACACTCACCGCAAAGGGGTCAGCCTGTTCCCAGGAAATGGGGGCGCCCCACGATGCGGGCCGCATCTTCTCAGGCAATGACTCTGGCACAGCGACGAGGATGAAACAAATATCTAGCAAAGCTATCGCAGTGGCCAGGACCACCACCAAGCTGTCCCCATACACTCGCCCGAGATAAGCGCCAATTGCAGGGCTGGTTACCAAACTTGCGGCAAATGTCGCTGAAACCTGCAACACATCAAGGTCCACAGAGAGCAGAGTCAGGACACCTGGGCTCCCTGACCTCCACCAGTCCTGCTGCGCCTGCCTTGTCTCCTCCTACCTGGGCTATGGACTCCCTCCTTCTGCAGGGAAGAGTTAGATTCTTAACTAACAACTATGGAATAACCTCTAAGAGAGTGGCTTCAAACTTTCTTTGAAGCCTTGGAGCCTTCTGTTTAAATAAATCCTACTGACAAACTTGTAAGTAAAACAGATTTAAAAACAAAAACTATTTTAGTTCAATAGGGTTTGGGGCCTGGAGCACTGTCCAAATACTGGCCCCACCTCGAAGGCTGGGCAGCTAATAAGCCCCGGGGTTGGGGGGCGCCTCCGCAGGCCCACTCTGAATGGTGTCTAAGACAGGACTCCAAGGAAGGGGGTGCCCCTAGGATTCTCTCCTCCAGTCAAAGGAATGCTGACTTTGATGCACATTTAAGGCTGGCTGAAATGAAGCTTTAAGACTCTGCAGTTTATCTTTTCATCAGTATTAGTGGTGAGCCGGAGCACAAAATTGAACCTGGTCACCTTTAGGTGGCAGGGTGAGGGAGAATGAGCTCATCCATCCTTGGCACTGAGCACATCTCTGTAAAATTCTCAGGAAGCCCACGCAAGTCTGGTGAAAATGCAGATTAAGGCAGAGGTCAGAGCTGGAGAAAAACTACTAAAGCCAGACATAATCCGGCCTGCTGAACAAAGTGGCCTGCAAATTAGCAGCACATGCGACAGCAGATAACATCTGATAAAGACCGCACTTTCAGCGGAAACTCATAAACTAACGTTGGGGGTGCAAGAGCTTCTGCTCCCTACTCTGTGCTTTATCCTGTTTCTACGCAATTTTGACTTCTGCGTGAAGGATTTAAACTTCACAGAAGTACTTATTTTTGCAGTTTGTTACTAATAAATGCTCAAGATAAGCAATTCAACTGCCAGTGGTCTCTCGTAAAAATAAGATTCACCTGACACAATGTTCAGTCCTTATCCGACAAAAGATGCTTGCCCCATATTTGCTAAAACTCATCATTGTCCTACTTCTGGCAATCTAATAATGATCTGTTAACTTATTTTATTTCTAGGTTTAAGAGACAACAGACTATATTGCCATTAAATATTTGGTTTACCAAAACAGTGTTCAGAATTTGGCAAACCACCACCTGTGGACCAAATCTAACTATAAATGATTCTTTCATGTTAAAAGATACAGACACACACCCACAAGCAAAAACAAAAGAATGTCAGAGACAAACTTGCAACAAGTGGTAAATAAGAGAACCAATGCACAGAAAAATGAATACAGACAATATTGGACTATAATTATGTAATATAAATATAGCTACAACCGCAATCATACTACAATATATAAATTGTAATGTGTGCACTTGTGTGCCTTAAATTTAAAATAATGCTATTAGGTCAAATTTATTAAGTAAAAATTTATTTTTAAAAAAGCAAGAGTTCCCCTGTGACGCAGTAAGTTAAGGATGTGGTGTTGCGTGGTCAAAAAAAAAGGGGGGGGGGGGGCAGAAAGAATAGAGGGAGACTATACGTGACCCACAAAGCCACAGAAAAGGTTTGGTGATCACTGAGCTGGATGTTAACCTATTATATTTAAAATTAACCATTAAATATGAATAATTTTTAAACTCATGACATATGAAATCATTTCTTATTTTTACTATTCTATTAAAAAGAACCTCCAGGAGTTCCTGTTGTGGCGCAGTGGTTAACCAATCCGACTAGGAACCACAGGTTGCAGGTTCCACCCCTGGCCTTGCTCAGTGGGTTAAGGATCTGGCGTTGCTGTGAGCTCTGGCGTAGGTTGCAGACTTGGCTTGGATCCTGTGTTGCTGTGGCTGTGGTGTAAGGTGGCGGCTACAGCTCCGATTAGACCCCTGGCCTGGGAACTTCCATATGCTGCGGAAGCAGCCCTAGAAAAGGCAAAAAGACAACAACAACAACAACAACAACAACAACAACTTCCATAAGGTAAGAATTTTCTACTGTAATTTCAAATTTGACATGTGTAACTAATACTAAATGAAAATATTAAAACTTACATGGCTTTATACTGGAAACGAGCATTTTGCAAAGGATGATTTTATAAAATGTATTTATGGGAGCTACTGTCGTGGCGCAGCAGAAATGAATCTGACTAGGAACCATGAGGTTGTGGGTTCGATCCCTGTCCTTGCTTTGTGGGTTAAGGATCCGGTATTGCCGTGAGCTCTGGTGTAGGTCACAGACTTGGCTCCGATCTGGCATTGCTGTGGCTGTTGCGTAGGTCAGTGGCTACAGGTCCGATTGGACCCCTGGCCTGGGAATCTCCATATGCCGCGGGTGTGGACCTAAAAAGACAAAAATATACTGTATTTATGTAAAAATAAATCTTGTAATGCAAAAGCTTACACTCCTTGTAATATTAGAGAATATGGGATGTTTTTCAGCAGAAACAAAGGTATTAAACATACATACCAGTCCATAAGCCATACTTCTTTCATGTTCTTGGGTTATATCTGCTACATATGCAAAGACCACGGAGAAAGTCACTGCAAAAACCCCAGAAACAGAGATAACAGCAAAGTACCACCTAGGATTGAAAGACAATTAATAAGAAATGCTTAGAACAACTACTATTGCCTTAATCTTCATTTCTGTAAGTGAACATAATAGCTAATTTCAGTCAGTAGCTAAGCAGGACAGTTCACTGATTAATTCTTCCATAAATCATTAGCCACAGATACTATGAAAACACAAGGCTAGAACTGGATCTTTTTTTTTTTTTTTTTTTAAGGGCGGCACCTTCGGCATATGGAAGTTTCCAGGCTAGGAGTCTAATTGGAGCTACAGCTGCCGGCCTACACCACAGCTGTAGCAACTCGGGATCTGAGCTGCATCTGTGACCTACACCACAGCACAAGGCAACGTTGGATCCTTAACCCACTGAGCAGGGCCAGGGATCAAACCTGTAACCTCATGGTTCCTAGTCAGATTCGTTTCTGCTGTGCCACAACGGGAACTCCCTAGAACTGGATCTTCAATAGCAACTCAGCTACTAAGAACACTTAAAGTTAGATAATGAATTTAGTTCGATTTTTTACCCAATTGTTAAATTAGGTGGCTTGTGATTGTTTCTACTAAAAACAGCAACAAGCTAGAGTCCATTATAATTCATCCATTACAATTTCCCATCACAGTACTAAACAAAAAAAAAAAAAACTAGTAAATATACTTTATTTTGAGCCTACATGTAGAAATTAGGTATTTTTCCATAAGTTATCTTCAGCTCTTCAAATGCTGGCAAAATAAACAACTCAGTCTTCTTACTGAAGACACCTGTATGGTGGTGTCCATAAACAGACAACAGACAACTATAAAATGAACAAAAGCTATTTTAAAAAGCAAACTGTATTTTCCTATACGCAATTCAAAAATAACTAGCTGACAAGAAGCTTCTACTGTAATGCCAATGTATAATTTTTAAAATCAAGTGTAATCATATTGTACTTTCAAAATATCATGCCACCAGGACTGCACTGCTTACCAAATTTTTTCTAACATGCTGCTTTCCATAGTAAATTACTTGTTCATGCTCTAGATTTGTTTGGTAAAATTTCATTTGGGTGATTGGCATTCCTCAAGGGTTTGGCCTTTAGAGTTGTAGCTCACCTATGAGAGGAGGAAGACCCTGCCACATAAGTACCTCTGACTTTTATCTTTTTGCTTTTTAGGGCCACACCCAAAGCAAATGGAAGTTTCCAGGTTAGGGGTGGAATTGGAGCTGTAACTGTTGGCCTACACCACAGCCATAGCAAGGGCAGGGATCAAACTTGCATCCTCATGGATGCTAGTCAGATTTGGTTCTGATGCGCCACAACAGGAACTCCTACCTCTGACCTTTCTACGTAAACTATGAAAACAGTTCATCTACGATGCAGATTTAAGTAACATTAGTACTTAAGCGGAGCGGAACATTAGTCAGAGAATAAATCTACAACTAAATTGGGCTCCTTCTCAGCAAAAGAATCTTGACTTTTCTCGGTTTTTTTTTTTTTTTTTCCCTTTTGTCTTTTTTTTAGGGCCGCACCCACGACATATGGAGGTTCCCAGGCTAGGGGTCCAATCGGAGTTACAGCTGCCGGCCTGCGCCACAGCCACATCAAATTGGAGCTATGTCTGCAGCCTACACCACAGCTCATGGCAATGCCGGATCCATAACCCACCAAGTGAGGCCAGGGATCGAACCCACAACCTCATGGTTCCTAGCCAGATTCGTTTCTGCCGAGCCACGACAGGAACTCCAGAATCTTGACTTTAATCAGGGTGTCCATTAGCCCAGCCTCCTGTAACTAGGCACAGCAAATGCCTGAAATCTGACCAAAGAGATGCAAGCAGAGCTTGGGTGGGAATTGTTTTCCTTAAAGGAAGCCGGTGTGCTCTTCTTAGCCACTCCTTCCACCCTGCTGCTTGAAGGTGACATGAGCTGGAGCTCACATAAGCAGCCAATCTGGACAGTAAGGTGACAGCGCAGGACGGCAGAGCACAAAGACAGGAAAAGTCTGGTTCCGGGAACAGCCAGGCCAGCTCTGGACCGTTCAATTCTGGACTTCTTTTATAAGAAGAGGGAAATTAGCAATGAGTTTCCTTGATTTTAAGAAACTATGATTTGGGACTTGACTGATATATAACAAAACCTACTAATTAATACAGTTAATGATGATAAACTTAGTGTTTTTAACCTCTAACATTAAAATAAAAAGTTAGCACCCCTACCCAGTCCCTAAAATATTGTTTTGAAATTTGGGTGGTAAAATCCAAAAGCAGATTAGCCAGCAGTCTGTGTGCTTCCTATAATGGCACCTAGCTCAAAAAAACTTTACCAACTATTACTTAGCTACTATTTTTTTTTTTTTTTATGGCTGTACCCTTAGCATATAGAAGTTCCCAGGTCAGCGACTGAATCTAGCCACAAGTGCAACCTACGCTGGATCCTCTACCCCACTGTGCTAGGCTGGGGATCGAATCTGCACCTCTGCAGTGACCTGAGCCACTGCAGTCAGATTCTTAACCCACTGCACCACAGTGGGAACGCCTTAGCTACTATATTTTTAAGGGCTATTTTATTATCTGTGTCAAAAAATAAATGTATTAGAAAAATAAATTTAAAACCTACATAGATAAATGGGGGGAAAGGTGAAAAAAAATAAAGGCAATATTCAGAAAACAATGAACAATGCTGTTGCTATAATGCGAATGTGCACGTACCATGGGCTGATCTTCATTAAAGGAATTGGGGCACACGTGAAAAATACTGTTAGCAGCAAGAAGGATTTTCGGCCCCAAACATCAGAAAGAGCACCAATAAGTGGGGCACTGAGGAATGACAACAAACCCTAAAAAAAAGTTAAATGAAAAAAATATATATGCGATGTACACTGATGAGCCAAAATAAATCATTTTACTACCATAGGAGAATTTTAAACAAGTTTATTTCTGAATAAATAAGTGCATCACCAAATTTTAGATAAACAACTTATTTCTTGTCAGTATATAATTTTAAAAATTTCCAAGATTGTCTAGAATCATCTGCAGGGCTCTGGTACCATATTAAATATGAAATGTTCTAACGAATTCTCAACCACAGCAACTCTATATTAGTGTTCTAGAAGGAATATCATAGGCATATCCACAGGCTAATTATCCATTTATAAAACTTACTGAACAAGTGGAATCAAGAGTAAAGAATATATAGACTAATCAAGACTTTACCATACTGATATATTTTATACTCATGCTTTTTTTTTTTTTTTTTTTTGGTTTTTAAGGCCGCTCTTGTGGCATATGGAGGTTCCCAGGCTAGAGGTCAAATGGGAGCTACAGCTGCTGCCCTATACCACAGCCATACTAGATCCAAGCCGCATCTGCGACCCATACCACTGCTCACGGCAATGCAGGATCCTTAACCCACTGAGCAAGGCCAGGGATTGAACCCGCAACCTCATGGTTCCTAGTCAGATTCGTTTCCACTGTGCCATGATGGGACTTCCACTCATGCATTTTTAAAAATAGTTCTTTTCTCTTGAATCTATATTCTTGTTGCCAGTTTACAAAAGCACTCAGATCTCTGTAGTGAAAATACCAACCCATAAAACAAAGGAAGTCTGTTATGGTGTGGTTTATCATTATTATACATAGTTGGCTACATCTGAGTCAAATCATACTTAAAACCCAGTTCATTTAAAAAGCATTATGTAATCTTTCAAGATATACTCCAACTGTAAAGATTAACACTCAGTTGACTGCTCAATTACCTAAGGTAAAATACTGGCAGAATTACAGGCACCTAAGTGTGTGCATGTGTTTGCATACATCCATATATGTATGAATATATGATTATCCTACCTTGACTCCTTGAATGAGGCCATTCATCAGAAATGTATGTTTAGGGAAGGTTTCATGTAATACCTAGAGAATAAAAACAAAATAAAAAGCTCATGCTACATTACAGTCCTAGTAAAACTTAAAATAGCCCTTCATAATACAATCAAATTTTATTTCATATAAATTTTCAGGTTTGTGTGACACCATGCATATGAGTAAACTATAAATAAAGCTAATAATACCAAACATTTATATGGCATTTACTATGTCACAAGGTACTAAGATGGACACTTCACATACACTATCTCCTTTAATTCATCCTAAGGGCCCTGATAGGAAACGGACACACACAGAGGTTAAATGTCTTATCCAAGATTAGTCAGTAAGCAGCAAAACTGAAAGTGAACACATGAAGTCACGCCTCAAAATCCATTCTCTCATCACTGTGCTATCCTGCTTCCCATATGTAACCGACCGACTTAGACAGGAAACTAGGAGAATAAATGGGGAAATTTTAATTGCCTAAGAGTGGATCTAGAGATTCCATAAGGTAAAAAAAAATTCCAACTCATGAAAATGTACAAGTTTCGCTACCCTTTCCATCACCTGGTCCCAAGCCCCATGGCATCAATTGGTCCGCTGGCTAATAAGTGAAACACTGGGAACTCATCAGTTGAAAAGTAACCGGGGGAAAAAAGTAACTGAAAAATAAGCAGCCGCCACCTCCATTTTTACAGCCTATGTATCAGGGGCTTTACATATAATATGTACTCTTTTATTTAATCCTAATAATGTTATGAATTAGGTAACATTACCACCTGAGAGACAGGGCAACTGAGATCTTGCCTGACTTAGAGCCAATGCTCCTTCCATTGTACACGCTGTCTCTCAACAAAAACAACAGAGGACGGCACTGTGGGGAATAAGGAAGGTGGGGAAATCTCCTCTTGAGGAAAATCCTTGAGGAGAAAAAAAAAACTATGCTCACTGTCCCTTTGAACATGTCTCAAGTAAAATCTTTAGAAGGATTACAATGCTCCCTTTTCTTCACTCTTTTGCCAACAACTAGAAATACGACAAAAATTACTTGTATTGGAGTTCCTGTTGTGGCTCAGTGGTAATGAACCTGACTAGTATCCATGAGGAGGCGAGTATGCTCTTTGGCCTTGGATTTAAGATCTGGCATTGCCATGAGCTCTGGTGTAGGTGGCAGACATGGCTTGGATCTGGAGTTGCTGCGGCTGTGGTGTAAGCTGGCAGCTGTAGCTCCAATTGGACCCCTGGCCTGGGAAGCTCCATATGCCGTGGGTGCAGCCCTAAAAAGAAAAAAAAAATCATAATAATAACTTGTACGTAAAAACAAAATTAAAAATGTTTAGTAATCAAAGAATCACTAACATGGGGGGGAAAAATCACATATTTATGATATGTATCTTGTGATTCTCAAATGAAGGTGATTCTGACCCCCAGAGGACACGGTAACGTCTGGAGACATTTTTGACTGTCACAACTTAAGGGGATGGAAAGGAGGGGGAGAGAAAAGATGATACTGGCACATAGAAGGCAGAGGTCAGGAGTGCTGCTAAGCATCCTGCAACACACAGGTCAGCCCCTGCTACCCAACAAATAATCGTCTGGGCCCAAATCTCAATAATCGAGAAACCCTATTATTTACTATTTATAGTAAAGACCCACTATCCAAAGAATGTGCCTGCAAACCTTTTCTGTAAAGGACAAGATAGTAGTAGATATTTTCAGCTTTTTCTAGCTTTGCAGGCCATATAATCTCTGTCACAAGCAGGCAACTCAATAAAAGCAGCCATAGACTATATGTAAATAAATGGGCAAGGCTATTCCAATAAAACTTAATTTACAAAAAAATGGGCCACTAGCCCATGGCTACTGCCATTTTGCCAGTTCTTTTACTAAAGAAAAAGATTTAAACTTCTTAATTAGCAACCCCAAACCTTTCATAACAACTCAAATTTGCTTTTCTTCCAGTTACTGAGAAGAAGGGCCGATTCTTTCTAGGGACAAATACTGAGTCTAGTATTAAAAAGAATGAAGGACATAATGACTGCCTGTAAGAAGGTTTTTAATAGACTAAATCTTACCGCATTTAATTCACTCTGCCAAGCCCTCTTCCATTCCAATCAACCTGGTCTCTTCACTGTTTTAAAACGATTACTGTGCTTTCCGATATTCAAGATACCAACAAAGTGAATTATACATTCAACCTCATTCTCTCTTTTTTTTTTTTTTGGTCTTTTTTGCCATTTCTTGGGCCGCTCCCGCAGCATATGGAGGTTCCCAGGTTAGGGGTCTAATCAGAGCTGTAGCCACCTGCCTGCGCCAGAGCCACAGCAACACAGGATCCTTAACCCACTGAGCAAGGCCAGGGATTGAACCCACAACCTCATGGTTTCTAGTCGGATTCGTTAACCACTGCACCGAATGGAACTCCTCATTCTTGCTTTTTAAGTGAATGTTAAGAGCTGCGATTCTCTAGCAGATACCGTTTATAATGTTTCAGAACAAGTCAAGTAAAACAAAATATTTAAAGATAAACAGACTTTTAGAAAGAGAGGAAAGTGCTACAACTTCCACGCTGAAACTCACCTCTCCCTGCACCCTAAATGCCTTCCACCTTGAACTCACCTCTCCCAGCACCCTGACAAGGGCGAGTATAGCAGTTCAAAACTAAGTGAAGACTGCTAACAAAGTCAAAAAACAAAAAATGCAAGCAGAAAGTCTCAAAATGAGCAAAACCATTTTCCAAAGCCCACACTGTAATAACATACTGGTCCTTCATTAATGCTATGTCATACTAGATAAATGAGAACCACATACAGTGGGTGCCTCTTATAACCCAGCCCCATTAAGACAGACGAGCCAACTGGAGGTAAAGGTTTCATGAAGCCAAAATCTCCCAAATTTTTTTTCTTTTTTCTTTTTAGGGCCACATCCGTGGCACATGGAGGTTCCCAGGCTAGGGGTCGAATCGGCGCTGTAGCCGCCGGCCTACGCCAGAGCCACAGCAACGTGGGATCTGAGTCTCATCTACAACCTACACCACAGCTCATGGCAATGCTGGATCCTTAACCCACTGAGCAAGGCCAGCGATCGAACCCGAAACCTCATGGTTCCTAGTCAACTGTTTCCACTGCGCCACAACAAGAATTCCACATCTCCTAAATTGATGGCTGCCTGGAGGAATGAATGAGACTGAAGAACTTCCCTGTCCTTACACATTTCTATATTGCTTAATGGTTTACAAGAGCCACACATTTTATATTTTAAAAACAGAATCAAGTGAAAAACTGAAAAAGGTAAAGAATTATGACTATGATACTACAGACAACTCTCCCATGTAACCATAACCCATCAACTCACCATTTTAAAACTCAAGTGTATTTCCTCCCTCCCCCACCACCTAGGCCCTTCCCCAGTCTGCCCCTGGCCTCCAGCCCCTGGGGGCAGCTGGGAGGGTGTCTCTGGGTCTTTCCTACTCCTCCCTTTCTTTCTGTTCATTGTCGCTCCAGCTGGCTGTAATGCTTTTTAATATTGCACTGAAGGTTTTTTAAATAAAATTTAACAAAAAAGAGAAGAAAAAAACCCTCAAATATAAAAAACAAACATGGAATTAAGACTGTTACAACAACAATGGGGTAAAAAAAGTTTTTCTATAAATAAAATAATTGGCAACAATGTTGGAGGTGCTATAAAATTTGGTTGTGATGACTGTTATACATCTATAAATGTAATTAAATTCATTAAGTAATTTTAAAAAATGTTATAGCGATTATTCTAAGAAATGTATTTATGCTGGCAAAAAGAAAAAAAATTTATTAAGTCCCAAATTAGCACTTTTCATTTTCCTGACCAGAATTCAGTATTTTAAAAAGTAAAAGATAGAGGGAGTTCCTGTTGTGACTCAGTGATAACCAATCCACCTAGTATCCATAAGGCTACAGGTTTGATCCCTAGCCTCACTCAGTGGGGTAAGGATCCAGGGTTGCCGTGAGCTGTGGTGTAGGTCGCAGATGTAGCTCTGATCCCAAGTTGCTGTGGCTGTGGCGTAGTTTGGCAGCTGCAATTCTGATTAGACTCCTAGTCCGGGAACCTCCATATGCCACAGGTGCAGGCCTAAAAAGCAAAAAAAAAAGTGAGAGGAAAAGAGAGAAAAATCAAAAGCAAAGGTACTATCTGTTTTTTTAATTCCAAAAATAATTAAGAATATACTAAGTACAAAGGTTTCCTATAGTTACTAAAAATGAACAGGCAAACATTTATATTTAAATAACTAGAGTCCTTCCTTGTTCTTAAACAAGACAGTCTCTTTTTATCTAATTAGAAAAAAATGATACCAAAGTTAGACAAAAAAGTAGATTATCTAAAAAATACAAAACAGGAGTTCCCGTCTTGGCACAGTGGTTAACGAACCCGACTGGTATCCATGAGGATGCAGGTTTGATCCCTGGCCTTGCTCAGTGGGTTAAGGATCCAGTGCTGCCGTGAGCTGTGGTGTAAGTCTCAGACATGGCTTGGATCCTGTGTTGCTGTGGCTGTGGTGTAGGCTGGGAGCTATAGCTCCGATTCGACCCCTAGCCTGGGAACCTCCATATACCGTGGGTGTAACACTGAAAAGACAAAAAGACCAAAAAAAAAATATATATATATATATGTGTGTGTGTGTGTGTGTATACACATACATACATACATACACATATTAAAAACCACAAACAAGTTTAAAAAAAGCCATCAACACTTCAAATCATGATGACAAATTATGGAATCATCACAAAAAGCTTTTGTTGCTGGTTTGCTTACAGTGTACCCAACATTTTAACCGCTCTGCTTAACTAGTGGTTGGGCTCCGATAACCTCAATAACCTAAAACGTGGGCAAAAACCACTCACTACCAGTGTTCCCCAACATTGAGCACTAGAATAAAACAAGCCTAGGTTCCAAGCCAAAGCTGCAGTTTACTCTCAGAGTAATAAGTTACTTAACTCCTCTGGTCCTTCATTTCTTCATCTGTGGGAGGCCCATTCCTCATGGATACAGTGATTTGGAAGATTAGAATAATGCATTTCAAGTGCTTCGGACTGTGCCTAGACCTATACAAAAACTGTCTGCTATCACAAAGCTCAGACACTATAAACCACAGGACTAATGATCCTCCAGACAGATTTCTACTAAATTGGCAGTAGACTTTATGTCAGCACATGGAAATCTTATTAGAAAGGGGGCAAAAGGTGTGGGAGCAGAGTCAGGACAGAACCGCAGTAGCCCCTGACCTCAGGTTATTACCCTACAATGCGGCTACCAGTGTCATAATGAACTGGAGGCATCTGATCACGTTCCAAATCAGCGTTGAAGGATTATGAAGGCAGGAAATGCATAAATTAATATTTGAAAGATTCTCATCGGAAATTATTAAATTTTTGAAAATCGGACATTTAAAAAAGTCCACATTTCAATTATTTTGAAAATTCACTGATGTAAAACTGATGGCCTATTGCAGATAAATGAGCTGTTTCCTCCTGAAAAGAGAAAGGATCTAAATCAAGACGATCAAATTAGCATTCTTACAACTTTATGTCAGGGAACCGTTATTATTCAGGGCACTGTTCTAACTTGCAATGTGTGGTTTATTAGAAAAGAAACTGTGTTTATTTGAGATTTCCCTTCTTTTTTGGCCCTGCCCCAGCATGTGGAAGTTCCTGGGCAAGAGATCAAACCCACTGCAGTGACAACGCCAGATGCTTAACCTGCTGAACTACCAGAGAACACCGAGACTTCCTTTTCTTCTCTTAGCAGTACTCATGAATATGCCTTATGCATTTATTAGAAACAACTGTTAGAAGTCAGTGGGTTTTTTTTCTTTTTAGGGCCGCACCTGCAGCACATGCAAGTTCCCAGGGTTGAGTGGGAGCTGCAGCTGCCGGCCTACTCCACAGCCACAGCAATGCAGGATCCAAGCCGAGTCTGTGACCTATGCTGCAGCTTGCCGCAGCACCAGATCCTTAACCCACTGAGTGGGGCCAGGGATTGAACCCACATCCTTATGGACACTATATTGGGTTCTTAACCCACTGAGCCATAATGGGAACTCCAGAAGTCAGTATTTTATGTAGATACAGTAATGATTACACAGCCGTATAATATATACGCCAAAAATACAGAATATAAACTTTCTTGGACTAATTTAATCTACCTATATATGATTATCCAACTTATTTATAAATAAACTTTTTATAAAAGCCTTTTTTGGTATAATAATCAAGCTCATGAAAATATAAGGAAGTAATATCTCTTTAAAAATCTGTTCTGGGGAGTTCCTGTCGTGGCTCAGCAGAAACGAATCTGACTAGCATCCACGAGGACGCAGGTTCAATCCCTGGCCTCACTCAGGGGGTTAAGGATCTGGCATTGCCATGAACTGTGGTGTAGGTCACAGATGCGGCTAGGGACTGACGTGGCTGTGGCTGTGGCGTGGGCTGGCAGCTGAGTGGGGTCTGAGCCAGTGTTCACCAGAAGAATCAGACCTGTCCAAGCCCTGCCAAGGAGTAAGACAGAAATAAAGGCTGGAAAAGACAACTGAAGCAGTAAAGTACAGCACTTAGATGATGATACCGGTGGGAGAATTAACCATGGAAAGGAAAAAGGACCGCACCTCCTCCCCCCCCCCCACCAAAACTGAAGAAAAAGAGATTTTAAAGTCAGTGATAAATAAGTTAAAGGTTTACTTACCACCAAGGTGGGTGCTGTCAATAGTCCCCAAGCAAAAAACTCCAAAAAGATGACGATAACCGCATGATAAACACTAGGAGAACCTATTCCTTGAGGCTAGAAAGAGATTTTCAAAAAGTTAACAGTGCATTCCAGAATTACTAACAATAATGAAAAGAGTCAATAAATATTTATGGAGGAGTTCCTGTCATGGCGCAGCAGAAACAAATCTGACTAGGAACCATGAGGTTTCGAGTTCGATCCCTGGCCTCGCTCAGTGGGTTAAGGATCAGCGTGGATCTGGCGTTGCTGTGGCTGCAGCATAAGCCTGCAGCTACAGATCCGATTAGACCCCTAGCCTGGGAACCTCCACATGCCACAGGCGCAGCCCTAAAAAGACAAAAAAAAAAAAATATATATATATATATATATATATATATATTTATATATATATGGGCACACACACACACACATTTATGGAGAACATACATGTAGTGGGCACTATGCCAAACACCTGTCCCTGTCCTCAAGGTGATGGGGGGGGCATGGTACATTATATGGGCACAGTGTGCTAAGGGAGTGCCGAGTCCAGGGTGCGGATGGGAATATCAGAGCTCCAGGAGGAAGGCTGAAAGGATGGAAGGAGGTGGGCTGGGAGCGGGAAGGAGGACGGGAGAGGTCAAGGAAGCAGCCTGCAGAAGAGCGTAACCCTTCCTGAGAGCAGGAGCATTAGTTCAGAACAACTGGAGCAGGGCTGCACACTGGGAGCGTGGAAAGGTGAGCTAGAGGCACGAAGAGCTAACCTCCCTCCATGCTAAGGAGTCTAGGTTCAATTCTGAAGGCGGTAGGGAACTACTGAAGTTTGTCAAGTAAGACTCAGGTGGTCAGATGAAAGTTTTAAGAAAGATCATTCTGGCAAAGGTGTAGCAAACAGATCAAAAGGAGGCAAAACTAAGGAAGGTTTACCGTTAGGAGGCAACTGCACTAATCTCAAAACATAAATGAACCATTTGGCAAGAATCATAACAGACACCAACACGGCTCAAAAGCAGAAACATCCTGAGTAGTGTGTGAGAGAGAGGGATTTATATACACAAGGAAGACAACACAAACTTAACTCTACACTGCTACTAGAGATATCTGAAGAATCTCTGCAGTTGTTGGAGTCATGTTTCTGAGCGTCATATTAAATTGACGGAAAAGCAAATGACGTAACATTAACTCAGTCCTCATTAACAAGTTTATATAACAGACAAGTCTAATCAGTACATACAATATCATATTTAAATTTCAAAAATATATCAGTAGTCTTATGTCCAAAATATTAACAGTGTTTAGATTTCTCTAAACACTAAAGATGATGCTACATCATTTAACAAAAAAAAAGACGTCTCTCCCAAACTGCAGAATTTAGGTACCTGAAAATCCTCTTGGTAGGAGAACCTGCAGCTAAGGAATCAACAATGGTGGGGTGGGGGTTGGGAGATAAAAGATTTGAAGGACCGTGGCTGGGAATGAATCTGTGCAATATCTCATGCATTCAACAAACATTTAGAGTACCCACTATGTACCAGAGGTGCTAGGATTACAAAAACCAGTAAGACACACTCCCTGATCTCAAGGAGTTCACAGTCTAGAGAGGAAGAAACCTCATTATAATCATCTAGTTACATGTAAATGCAGGAAGAGATGTAACAAGTTAGGAAGCAGGAAAGGTTACTGCAAGAAGAGGCAGCAGTGCGCACAATCACACTGGAGAAAAAAACGGAAGCAGACAACAGCCAGGACAGTTTAAGGCTGAAAGGAAGGCAGAAGGGGTAGCCTCTAAGCTCTGTTAAGGATTTCTTATCTTCACTCTAGAGAAATAGGAAACCACTGAAGGGTTTTAATACGATGATGTGATGACATCTGCATTTTTCAATACATCACGGTGGTTTTTCTAAAGGACGTCACTGAGGAGCAAACCGCATGCAGAAGGAGGCTCTCTGAATCAGTGTAATCAGATACTGAGGGCGCGAAACAGGGGAGTGGCTCGGACGCTGGAGGGGAGGGAATGGACATAAGAAGCTGGGATTTGAAACGGACAGAACTGGCCAAGTGTGGGAGGGAGAGTCAAGAAGCCTTCCAAGTTTTTAGCTTGCTTGTCTACCAGGGAAGTTGGAAGCTTCCTAGCTCTTTTCTCCCCATGAGGCTCAAATTTACTTCAGGTCCTATCCAAGAAACAGCCTTTGAACTTAAGACATTTCTATTGTCCTTTGAGGGCTGGTTAAAATAATTAATTAGCGGTAAGTGTTACATCTTAAACCACTGGAGTAGGTGAATCAAGTGTGAAGCGAGCAGTGGGGCTAAGACGGAATCCCAAGAAACACCAACACTGAAGTACAGGTGACCCCTGAACAACAAACACAGGGCTTAGGGGCACCAACCCTCCGCACAGCCAAAAAGCCACGTGTGACTTTTCAGTCAACCCTCCGTATGCAGGTTCACATCTGCAGATTCATCCAAGCCCAGATCGTGGAGTACTGCAGCGGGTATTTACTGAAAAAATCCATGTGTAAGTGGACCCATTCAGTTCCAAGCTGTGCTGTTGACAGATGAACTGTAGTGGACCCCATGAAGATAAAGAAGGAACAATCAGAGAAATATGAGGAGAATCAAGAGAATACACTGGCAGAGATGGCAACGGAACAGTTTTAGGAAAGGGGGTAACGAGCAGCACCAAACAGAGCACGTGCAGTAAGATAAGGTAGAAAGGTTCATGGGATTGGGTAAGTTCCAAACTGGTTTTGTTCACCACCACAGATTCTCAGCACCTATCAGAATGCCAAGGAGAACTTGTCAGGGCCTTTAATATGCTAATTTATATAATGAATCTCCAAGAAGATGCAGCGTGTACCATTTCCCAAACTTGACCATGGACTCCTTCTGCAACACGAAAGGTAGTATTTCATGACAGCTGAACTCCCTGCAAACTGTTTGGTGAGTGCTGGTAAAAAGATGATAATTAAATACAATGTGTATGAATATACACATAAAGCCAGAAGCTTGGAAGAAAAGTGTTAAAAGTGGTTACTGAGGAGTTCCCTTGGGGTGCAGTGGGTTAAGGATCTGCATTGTCACTGCAGCTCGGGTCACTGTTGTGGCGTGGGCTCCATCTCTGGCCCCGGAATTTCCACATGCCCGGGGTGTGGCCACACACACACAAAAAAAGGCTGCTTAAGTGAAGAACGCTTAATCATTCAAGGACAGCATTGGGAAAGCTTCTTAGAAGAGTAAGATAGAGTAGGGATAGAGCAAAGGGAATGGACACAAAACGTATTTAGCAGGAGAAGAGAAAGGACTCAGTGGCTGACTAGATGCAGCAGAAGAGGACAGAGAAGATCAAAGATGAAATGATTTCAGTTTCTGCCTTGGTCAGCTCAACAGGGAGGAAAGGGAAAAGAATAAAAGATTAACTAGTTTTAGGTATACTGGTTTGAGAAAAACATGTACAGCATTAGCTGAATTTCAAGAAAACAAAGTGAGTAAAATATGCGAGAAGTAGCAAAAGGTATCTTAACTAGGTAAAGCATTCATACAAGAGCACTAAGACACCATAAAAATATAAAGAATGTACACAGATAATTTTAAAAATAGGTAATAACATTCTATCCTATGGAAAAAACCAAACATTCAGAAAAAGCTCTACTACAAAGGTGTTCACAGCAGCATAATTATAGTAGGAAATATGGAAATCTAAATGCTCAATCTTCAGTTACACATCCAATAATCAGACCATGGTATATAAATAAGACGGAATAATGCGCAGCCAGAAACTTCACAGATAACCTTTAATAACATGTGACAATGTTTATCGCAATGTTTGATTTTTTTAAAAATCAGAGCAGGATATAAAGCTGTATATGTAATTAAACTATGAAGAGCAAAATAAAAACTCACCTCAGTGTTAATAGTGTTTATATTAGGCAATGATTTTAAGTGACATAAAATTGTTTTTTGTTTGTCTTTTTAGGGCCGCACCCATGGCATGTGGAGGTTCCCAAGCTAGGAGTCTAATCGGAGCTGTAGCTGCTGGCCTACACCACAGCCACAGCAACACCAGATCCAAGCCATGTCTGCGACCTACACCACTGCTCACGGCAAGGCCGGATCCTTACCTGTGTCCTCATGGATGTTAGTCAGATTAGTTACCACTGCTGAGCCATGATGGAACTCCCATAAAATTGTTTCTTATGCTATTACCCGTTTTCTAAATCTTTTCTAAAAGGCATGACTGTACTTTAAATAAGAAGAAATAGGCCTGTCCCTCCTAAACCATTCTCTCATATTTCCCAGAATTTGGAGAGAAAAAAAAATGCCTAAGGTACTAGCAGTTTTGAGAGTTGTATTATATCATATTCATCTATCCTGTTTTATTTTATTTATTTATTTTTTTTTGTCTTTTTAGCGATTTCTTGGGCCACTCCCTCGGCATATGGAGGTTCCCAGGCTAGGGGTCCAATTGGAGCTGTAGCCACCGGCCTACGCCAGAGCCACAGCAACACAGGATCCGAGCCGTGTCTGCAACCTACCCCACAGCTCACGGCAACGCTGGATCGTTAACCCACTGAGCAAGGGCAGGGACCGAACCCGCAACCTCATGGTTCCTAGTCGGATTCATTAACCACTGCGCCACGACGGGAACGCCTCATCTATCCTGTTTTAAATGAATTCAAAAGTAATACACAACCTTGGAGTTCCCGTCACGGCTCAGTGGAAACGAATCTGACTAGTATTCAGGAGGACCCAGGTTCTATCCCTGGCCTTGCTCACTGGGTTAAGGATCTGGTGTTTCTGTGAGCTATGGTGTATCACAGACGTGGCTTGGATCCCACATTGTTGTGGCTGTGGTACAGACCCGCAGCTACAGCTCCGATTCAACCCTTAGACTGGGAACCTCCATATGCCTCGGCGGATACAGCCCTGAAAGACCAAAAAAAAAAAAAAAAAAAAGTAATACGCAGTCTTAATAAAACCGAAAAATTTTTAAAATATTTTACTGAAGTAGGATTACAAAAACTTCAAGTAAGACTTTTGACATAAGGGCTGGGGTTTTTTTTTTTTTTTTTTTGGCAATAGTATGCAGCAGCTTGATATGGCATCTCAGTGCCCAGACTAGGGATTGAACCTGGTGAAAGCACTGAATCCTAAACACTGGACCACCACCAGAGATCTCTCCATCATTTTTGATTGATCATCTTTTCTCTAGCATCACTGTTTACTGTAATTTATTTATTTTATTGCTTTTTTTTTTTTTTAAGGGCCACACGGGTGGCATATGGAAGTTCCCAGGCTAGGGTCCGAGCCTCGTCTGTGGCCTGCACCACAGCTCATGGCAATGCCAGATCCCTCAACCCACCGAGTGAGGCCAGGGATCGAACCCGAATCCTCATGGGTACTAGGTGGATTTGTTTCCGCAGAGTCATGATGGGAACTCCAGGGCTGGGGATTTTTAATGGACCAACGATCTATAATAAAAATTCCAGGACAATCTGGAAAGAATACAAGGGTCATGGCCTGGGCAAAGTAGAGCAGGGGCAGAGGGTTAACAGGAAAGCAGGGGGCAAATGTCTGACCAGTGAGTGGTTTACCGGCATCAAGAGTAGAAAGTTCAGCATAATGAGATCATATTTAAAGATGACACTTGAGGATTCTCAAAAGAATTGAGTACAAAGTGAAAAATTCTGAAGGAGACAAATTTGAACATAAACTAACTCAATACCCAACCCCAAATGCCAAGAGATGTCAACTAAAAGGCACAGCATTTACTACCAAAGTCCGTTCAGCCAAGTAAGTTCTCTCTTACGGAGGCATGAGAGATGGATGCACGGCGGTCACCTCTAACTTCAAGCTCAGAAGTCAAGGATGATCTCCTCTGACCCCACCTCCACTCTCCAATCTTAACTCCCATTTTCCAAATCATACTTTCTGTTAATAACACATCTGGTTTCATCATCTAGGCTGTAGCTAAGCCTTTTCAAACCTATTTATTCTACTATCTTGTAACACTAAATAACAAAGTTATATTTTGCTTTGTAAAGTATCTGTTTCATTTGATTTAACCTAAATTTATCTTTTTTCCAGCTCATGCTCTCTGATGCAGGCCCTGTGCTTTATTCTCCTATGATCTGGAGCAGTAGTACACACATAGCACAAAAATGCTTACTAAGTGTTTGTAGAACTAAAATGAATTACTTTGTAAGTCTCCTCTAACTATCACTTTAGGCAGTCAGTATATAGTTATTATACTTAAACACTGTTAAAAGTGCAAGATATTAAATTTGTAACTTCTACTAAATCCTTCTTCTATACTCTGATATCCCACTGTTATCAACAGTATCATCTCTTATGTGCACTTACTGTACTCACACCTGAGATCACAGTAATAAAAAAGATTACAAAAATTTACAAAAAACTTACAATGACTTATATTCATAATATTATCTACCCCCTAACCTTTCAAGTTAGATACCATTATCTCCATTTTACAGTCCAGTCAATCCAGGCAACTGTGAGCCCAAGTCTGTAGCTGCACTGGCTGCAGGGGCTGTTACACCACATTCACTGCCCCAGACCGCTCTTAAGAGCATGGGTCGAATCTTAACCTTTTTAGTATCCCAGTGCATACAGAGCCCAGTACCTAGTACAGAGGGGATTTCGTGCCCTCTTCATGACAGTCACGCTTGGTGACCTAAGTCACTAGGTGACTTGAGTATGTCACTGTACCTCTCTTAGCAGTTGGGTGTAAACTATCAATTGCTTAACTAAACACTTGTCTCTCAAATTCTGAGTCTCTGACTGTTCACTCAACGTGAGTTTACCAACAGTTACTATGCAGGATATTGGCTTTAATAACTCTTCTTAACTTCCCATCAATGAATCAGGGACTTACACAGATTGTTGACCAGGAGAAAGAAGTAATTCCACCAGTAACTGGGCATTATAATGCCATTAAAAACCTGTTTATTAAATAGGATATCATTATGTGAGGAAACCATAAGAACAAGCCAAACTGAGGCTCATTCTTCAAATCAATGGCCTAGATTATTTAAAAAATGTCAATATTGGAGTTGCTGAGGTGGTGCGACGGGATCTGCGGTGTCTCTGGAGTGCTGGGATGCAGGTTCAATCCCCCGCCCAACACGGTGGGAAAAGAATCCAGCATTGCTGCAGCTTTGCAGAAGTCACAAATGTGGCTCAGATCTGATCCCAGCTTGGGATCTCCATGGCCACAAGGCAGCCAAAAAGGGGGAAAAATATATCAACATCACCATCAAAAACAAACAAAAAGCTATTCTAGACTGAAAAGAAATGGCAACTAAATGTAATAATTAAATTCTGCATTCAAAAAAAAGACTATAAAGGGAGTTCCTGTGACAAAGGTTTGATCCCTGGCCTCGCTCAGTGGGTTAAGGATCCAGCATTGCCGTGAGCTTCAGTGTAGACACAGCTCGGATCCCATGTTGCTGTGGCTATGGGGTAGGCCAGAAGCTACAGCTCCAATTGGACCCCTAGCCTGGGAACCTTCATATGCCACGGGTGCGGCCCTAAAAAGACAAAAAAAAAAAAAAAAAAAGACTATAAAGAACATGACCGGGAAAATTGGGGAAATGTGACCATGGTCTCTATATTACACAACAGTATGTGTTAATGTTAGATTTTCTAAGTGTGGTGATTATGCTGTGGTTTGTGAGAGAATATCTATTCTTAGGTGATACATCTGGAATGTTTTAGGGGTAAAGTGTCATGATGTCTATCTACTACTAACTCAAATGATTCAGAAAAAAATGAAAATATATAGAGAGAAAAAGGAAAAACAAATGGGGCAAAATGTTAACAACTGCTTAATCATGAATCTATGGCATAGGGAAACGTATTCATTATGTTACTCTTGCAAATTTTCTACAGTTTTGAAAATTCTCAAAATAAAAGTTGAGAAAATACAAAGCTTGACAAGAATCAAATTAAGGTATGAAGGAAAAAAATGTAGAATTTAGAATTTAATACTGACAAGTTATCAATCAAGGATGAGGATAAGGAGTTTCTGCTGTGGCACAGGTTAAGGAGCCCACAGGCCAAGAGGGTTAAGGATCTAGCATTGCTGCAGGTGTGGTATAGGTCACAGCTGCAGTTTGGATTTGATCCCTGGCCTGGGAATTTCCATATGCTGGGGGTGTGGCCAAAAAAAAAAAAGAAAAAAAGAGAGAAGGTAGAATTAATCTTCAGAAAGAAACACTGACTTTCCTCTGAACAACACATAATTAAGGTGACTAAAATAATTTAATGTAAAAGTCTTACACACAAAAAGAAAAAGCAGCTTAATTATAGACATATGAGATCTGGAGATTCTCATAGAAGAACACTAAAATAAAAACTCCTTTAGAAAATACTGTGGTTACGAAGCATGGGATCCTGACACATTATGGCATAACTGGAGGAAATAAAGCTTTACTGCTAGTATTTGGCATCACGTTTCTTCTCTCACAAAGTCAGTTGCTCTTTTCTCATTTTCCAGGCCTTAGTCAGGCAAGGCAAGGCTTGCTACATTTGTGAGCAAAAAGGAAACTGATCGCTAACTTCCCCAAAGTTATGAATCACTATAAACAGGTAGAGACACTATTATACTAAGTAAGTCACTTTGGCTTAATTTTCAGTAAAACATTAAAATTATTTTGTTGCTATGTTATGGATCAGTTTTGAAGAGATACTCAATATTTGTACATCATCACAGAGGTGAAGAGGTATTGGTTAGATTGCTCCTAAACAGAATGAGATACATTTCTTAAAACATTCAACAAGATTATAGTGAGAACAACTTTTACTCTTCAGTAAAAAAGGTCTACAGCTTAAGACTGTATTGCTTTGTGGTAAATTCTGCAAAGATAAGTAACATGACCACCTACTGCATCCTTCTCCATTTCAAAGAGGAAATGTGCGGCTGGCCGTTAAATCATCATTACATTACGTGCTTATCCCTGAGAACAGCTAACGGGTTAGGCAGTTCAAATTTGACTACCGAGTGAACTCACTAAAACGGCAAAATAAAATTAAAAAGTAAAAAAAACCAAACTCATCAGCACAAAATTCAAACTATCACCCTTGTTTAGGATGGAGCCTAAGCTCAAGACTGGTCTTGTATGATCTCCACTCAATTTATAACAGCTAGATGATAACACACAGACCTCCTCTTGTTTTAAAAAGACTTCCTAGGAAGTATTTCCTGTGGTAGAATTCATAACTGTACATATACATTCCTGAGAAAGCAGACCCAAGGTAAGAATAAGCTACTACATCTGGCCCTGGAAGAGACAAAACTCACTTCAAACCAATCACTTGTTAGAAATAACTGGACATTTTTCACATTGTCTGAGACACAGACCTATAACTGTAACCACAAAACAATAAAGATTGTATGAAAAAAACAAGCAAACTTTTAAGTCAGAAGGAAAACTCTGTTTCTGACAATAAAACAACTCATGTAAATAACTCTTTGGCTCTTAGCCTCTACAAAGAATACTTATAAACAATATGGTAGTACATGATAATGATTTAACAACAAAACCAGAAGTATTTTAAAATACCAGAACGCTTTTTTTTTTTTTTTTTTTGGCCATGCCCTCAGCATGTGGAAGTTCCTGGGCCAGGAATAGAACCCACGCCACAGCAGGGACCCAAGCCTCTGCAACAACAAAGCGGGACCCTTAACCTGATGCACCACAAGAGAACTCTCAGAATGTACTTTTAATTCAGCTGTCCTAAATAGCCTGCAATGTATAAAAGATACAGCAAAGTGGTACATATATTAAAACATAACTAAAAACTGTAATCTTACACGTGGGTGGGTGCTTCACCAAGCAAATTCACCAATAATGTCACAGTTACTCTCATCAGTAAAACTGTCTAAGTAAATGATTAAGTATTCATTGAATTTAACTTGCAGAACCATTCTTCAGTTACTTACATTGTTTCCAAATAGAAGAACCCTTCTAAGCTTTCCCAAAGTATACATCATTTCTGTAATCTCTCTAGAAGAAGGTATGGTCAGAGAAAACCTTGCAAACAACTTCAGGATTAACAGATCCAAGAACTGCTGATACAGAGTCACACAACTTCATGTAACTTGCCCTGACTGTGAACCACTCAAATGGTACTAGCCTTGCTGGGGCTTCAGAGCCAACTGAACTACAATTTCAAGAGAAGAAACCAGCATTTAATAACTTGTGCTTAAGCTGGCTTTTCTTAGAAGGGTTTACTTCTTCTACTGTTAAAAACTACTTACTATAAACATGTGCAAAGTTTTGGGCAAATCATTAACAACTCTTCACTAACTTTGTTCATGACTATTACAACTGGCTCATCAGACTTAAAAGAAAAATGTCATTAGCAGAAGGACAAGTGAAATAATCTTAACATTACTGAACACTAGGAAGAAAATGGAAGGGGATCAGATCAGTATAACTGGCCAGGTATGTGAAATACTGTCCAGAGCCTGTCATGTATGATCCATACAGCCTCAGATACCTGATGTTCTTAACAGCAGTCTGACCAATTTTAAGCAGAGAGGCAGAAAAGCAAATGCCAGTTAAAAACTATTTTTATGCCCATAACAGTTGTATTTTCATACATGTACTGCAAAAAATTACCCTGGCACTTTTAGAAATATAACTATCCCCTGATTATATGTAGGAATAAATAAAATTAAAATAAAAATCGTCTTAAGAATGTGCTACTCAACATTTAAAAAATTTAAATGTGTTTTTATCAGTTTAAATTCATACAGTAGGCCCTGCAGAATTAAAAGCTGTGCATAGTCCCTATTCTAAAGAGGTGTCCAGTGATCTTAGAATGGAGAGCTCAGCATAAACGTACAAAGGTAACAAATGATAATACCCCCAAGCCCACAGCCCTCAAAAGTAGCTCTCATTTATTCTATGTCCCCTCTTAAAAACATATTGCTGGGGTAAAAAACAATTTTATGTCCAAAAGCAAGCTATGAATTCACCACAACTTTAATAAATCACAAGATAAAAAAAAAGTTAAAATAACCTCTTCCAAATCTCACAGGATTTAACTGCTATAAAGCTAATAAAACAGAAACAACAACCTCCAGAGACAGAAATAAAACTGAACTTAACAAGGAAACCGGAAGGTGTGTTTCTTGATCACAGATTCATTCTTATCTCTTGTAAAAGATACTGATCTTAAGTATCACTTGCTTTTACAAAATACAATCCTTTGCCGATTCTATTTTGTGGGTTTTTATGAAGAATGAAAAATATCAAGTCCCTATGACTGACAAAGGCAATCAGTATTCTTTCATGCTATTTCTTTCCTCACATAGTAGTTCTGACCAACTTGGTCAAAAGAGCCATGACAATTCACAGTTGATTTAATCAAAGTAATGTTTTAATTAATCAAATACAACAAAATTTGAGGACTTGAATTTCAAAGCTTCTTTTTTCACTAAATGTCAAAGTTATGACATCTATACATTTGACAGTTAAGTAAAAGTATATGCTGAAATTGTTCCATATGTCCCAAGTTTTCTAAATTTTAGCAGACTGACTGGGACATATTCTGAAATGTCGAAAGAAAGTTGTTCTTCATTTCAAATGAATACAGCAAAGCCTCAGGGGTGGCCTCATCACATATTTAGCCCTGTGCTAGTAGTTGAGGGCTCCAACAAAATATAAGCAAATATGGGGGGAAAAAGAACCATTTCTGCCTATTTCTCGGAGAAGTGACATATGCATTTCACTTTTCCATTCTATTTCAGAACATGATATCAAAGAAGGCAACAAAGACTAGAGAGCGTAGCAATGGAGAATTTTCAGCATAAAAAAAGTACAGGCGCGTTATTTTCAATTAAGAGGCCTACGTCCCCTGCTGGTTAACGACACCACGATGCATAAAGTTTACTGTGACGACAACTGTTTCTAAAAAGCACAAATTTTGTCTCGCCCTCAATCGGTCTTCCAATCCTCAGGCCACAACTCCATCTAGTCTTTTTTGTTTTAAAATACACCAGGTGATTTCTGAAGCCCGGGGGTGAGGACTGGCCTGTGAAAACCAGCAGATTCAGGTCTAGGCCCAGGTGTCCTCTGTCCCGCTCCTGCTGCGGGAAGTCAGGGGGAAGCCCACCTTCCGACGGTGTTTACCGTACAGCAGGCAGCGAAGGGCAGGAGCACCGACCCAGGACCGGGAAGGAGAGAGCGAGCGCACGACCCGGCCCCGCCGGGGTCGCCGCGCCAGATGCCACCCCGTTAGCAGCATATGGGAGGGCAGGGACTGCCCCCGGCCGCGGGGCCTGGACGGCGGGGGGGAGGGGGCGGCACCAGCACCGCCCCGGCGACACGGTGGGCCGGCCGGCGACGGAGCCCGGCGTCGATCCCTGCCCGCGGAGGAGGAGCGCGGGGGGCTCGGGGCCGCAGGGCCTCCGGGGGCGACGGCGGAGAGGGCGGCAGGTGCGGGAGAGGCGAGCGGCTTCACCATCCGAGAGGACCGGCCCGGAGGCCGCAGGCCGGGGCGAGGAGAGGAAAGCCCCCGGAGCAGAGGCACGGGGGCCCGGGAGCCCGAGACAGCGGCACCGCGGGAGGGTAGGGAGGGCGGAGGGCACCCAGGGGCGGCCGCAGGGGGCAGCGCGGGGGGCAGAGAGAGATCCGGGCCCCGCAAGACCCTCCCCGGCGCGGTACCCCCGGCTCACCGTGCCTCCGTCCTTAATGATGATCTTCTTGGCCAGCATGATACTGCGGTTCGCGGCCCGTTTCTTCTTCTTCCCCTGGGTCATTTTACCATCCTCGACTCCTGGCGCTGCTGCAGCCACTCCCGGGGCGGCCGGCCCCAGCGGCGAGTGCCGTCCCGCCACTACTGCCGGGCCGAGCCGCTCGGGGCGCCCGCCGCCATCTTGAGGGCCCGGCCTGCCTCCGGCGGCGCGTCACATCGTGCGATCGGCCGACGAGCCCGCCCCGCCCACGTGACGCCGCCCCGCCCACGTGACGCCGCTCCGCCCGCTCGGCCGCCGGGGGGCGGCGCGCGCCTATGCGATCCCGGGCGGAGCGAGCCGCTCACCAGCTCGCTCGATCCTCGCAGCCGCCCGGGCGCTGGGGCCCGCGGAAGTTCCCCGTAACGGAGGAGGAATTGGACATTTCTAAAAGTTACCTGCTCCTGGAAAGAGCCGAGAAACGGTTGCACTGGAATTTTAACCAGACGAGTAGACTCTCTGGGCCGTCCACAGCTGTGTTCTAACCGAGACCAGAGCCGAAGGAAACGGTTCAGAGTTTCCCAGAAATAAGCTGAGTTTTCATAAACAATTTTTTGTCTTTCTGGTGCTGGGGGCGGGAGCGGCCTAGAGCTCAACCGAAGCACCTTTTCTTTATTCTCCGCTGATAGAAACTTACATAACCGGAGTCCCCGTCTGGGCTCAGTGGAAATGAATCTGACAAGTATCCATGAGGACGCAGGTTCAATACCTGGCCCCACTCAGTGGGTTAAGGCTCAGCGTTGCTGTGAGCTGCCGTGTAGACCAGAAGCTACAGCGCCAATTTGACCCCTAGTCTGAAAACCTCCATACGCTGCAGGTGCGGCCCTAAAAGAGAAAAACAAAACCTTACATAACCTAAGTCACACTTTGTAGCCCGCTGCCTGTATTGTTTAACAATCAATTTTGTAGAGTTCCTATCATGGCTCAGTGGTTAATGAATCCGACTAGGAACCATGAGGTTGCGGGTTCCATCCCTGGCCTCGCTCAGTGGGTTAAGGATCCGAAATTGCCGTGGGCTGTGGTGTAGGTCGCAGACGTGGCTCGGATCCCGCGTTGCTGTGGCTGTGGTGTAGGCTGGCAGCTATAGCGCTGATTAGACTCCTAGCCTGGGAACCTCCATATGCTGTGGGTGTGGCCCTAAAAAAGACAAAAAAAAAAAAAAAAAAAAAAAGACTATCCTTTTCCTGAAGGAATATAAGCCTTTAGGAGAGAAGGGATGTGGAGCTTGCTACCTGCTCTGAAATAGTTAGGAAATAAGTATGTGAGGAAAGGGTAAGAGAATGATGAAGCAGAACGGAAAGATGTTGAAAAAAAAAATAGTAAATTTGGGTATGGTGGTTTTAAGATATGTTCACAAGTTGAGTGATATTCTTTTCTAGAAGAGGTGGAGTCTAATTCCTCGTGAGGGTGGGCTGGGGTTAGTGACTGTTATCTAACAGGATATGATGGAAGTGACAGCGCTGACTTCATAGTGTAGGTCATAGAAAGTACTCCATCCTCCCACTGGCTCTCTCTTCCTCATTTCTCAGGGCCCAAGCCTAGTGGAAACCAGCCACCAAGACACGAGGACACTTAGGCAGCCTGTGGGGAGGTCCTGTGTCCAGGAACGGAGGCCTCTTACCAGCAAATACGTGAGTGAGTGGTGCTGGAAGCCAGTCCTCCAGTCCTGGTCAGGCCTTTGGCTGACAGCAGCACCTGCCAGCAACCTGCCTGCAACTGCAGGAGAACTTGATCTAGGACTACTACCCAAGTTGGCCACTCCTGGTTTCCTGACTCTCCGAAACTGTAAGATAAAAGTAGTTGTTTTAAGCCACTAAGCATGGGGGTCATTTGGCACACAGCTATAGATAACTAACACACAGGGTAAAGAGAATATCTTCTTTGGATTATTATTACAATTTTTCTGTAAGTTTAGAGTTATTTCAAAATAAAATTGGATTGATTTTCTTTTTTCTATTTCCATAACTGACTAGAAATAGAAAACAAACCGATTTCCGTGGAAGGGAGAAGAAAGGGATTTTAGCCTCATACTTCAAATTATGTTTTTCCATCAATAAGTAAATTCAACATTTGTTTAAAAATATTCTCTTACTGAAAATATTTACTTGAACTCCAACTCGAAGCTTTTTAGAGAAAGTACGATGAGATAGATTTCATAGCTAAATCCCCAGGAGCTTGTTTTGGGTGGATGGAGAGGGCTGGTAAGATCATTTATTGTGTGGTTACTGTTGACTTTTTTCAAAATCATACTTCATCTAGATGCACTGGTTTTATCATCCTTAAGAACTGATCATTGTTCAGTCATTCAAAAAAATATTGAAAGCCTCTAAATGTTTGTCACTGTTTTACTAGACACTAGACACTGGAGATAGATCAGTAAATGATATGGTATTTATCTACATAGAGCTTAATAATACTGGAGGACAGAGTTATAAAACAAACACAAAAGGAAGATAATTGTAGGTTGTGGTAAGTGCTGTTGGAAAAAAGGTAGTAAGGGAAATTTAAGACCTAGTGAAGGTACAGAATGCCCCAGGCATTGTGCTAGAAGAGCTGTCATAGTAAACAGGAGAGGTAAGTCCTGTTCTCACAGACAAGTCTTGTTCTCATTGCGCATATTCTTGTGGCTTTATATGTGATTTGGGGTTGGGTTGGGAAGATTCAGAGGCTTTACATTAAGAGGTTGATCTCTCTTGTGATGCAGCAGATTAAAGATCCAGCATTGTCACTGCAGTGGCTTGGGTAGCCGCTGTGGTACTGGTTCAGTCCTTGAGCCAGGAACTTCCACATGCAGCAGGCATGGCCAAAAAAGAAAGAGGTTGACATGTCAATTAGGGTTCTTTGGTTATAGTCAAGAGAAACTAGCATTGGTTAACATAAACAAAAGGGATTGATTGGGAAGAATATTGAGAGTTCCCAAAATTAATGAGAAGGCTGAGGATCGAGCTTGAAAACAGGCAAGAACCAATGTTTGGAAAGTTCATGAGACCACTTCATTCGGAAGCTTGGAAGGGAAAGAAATCCCTGGAAGAGAAGGCCAAGTGGCTGAAGCTAAATATTTCTAAAGAATTAAGATATTGAAGCTAAATGTTTCTAAAGAATTAAGAGAAGGCCAAGTGGCTGAAGCTAAATATTTCTAAAGAATCTGAACCTCTAAATGGTCCATTTATTAAAGAACCTGTACTTCACTGTACGAACAGAAGAGGGCCTTCCGTAACTATGAAGCTGTTACCGACATTCCTTCACCCTGCCCTTCCATAGAACCACCTGTTCTTGCTGATCTAGAGAAAATCCCACAGGTTTTATCAAGAACAGAAAAACCTTCTATAAAAAGAAAACAGAAAATGAAAACTTTTCAATTAATAGAAACTACTACCCTTTAGAAAATATGAGAAGAAAATTATATACAGTACTCCAATATGCATTAAATAAGCCATTGTAGATGTGAAAGAATGTAACAAACAGCAAACAGGAAGGTGAGAGCTGATAAAATTCAGGCAATATACTGAAAAAATAAAGTCATCTAAAAAATGAAAATTAAATTACAGGGTTCCTAAGAGAGAAAAGATACACATGAAAGTAAGAAACATGGAGAAGATGGCGGAATAGAAGGACTGGAGCTCAACTTCTCTCCTAAAAACAACAAAATTCACAACTAAAGACTGAGCAATCTCCACCCAAATGGACTGGAAACCCATACCCTACTCCAGAAGGAAAAGAAGAGGCCACATCCACAGGTAGGAGGGGTGATTTCATGATATAAACAACCCCATACCTCCCGGGTGGGAAGCCCCACAGACTGGAGCTCCACCCAAGGAGGAACACCCCGAGACACATAATAGTCAAACTGACCAAAATTAAAGACAAAGAGAGAATACTGAAAGCAACCAGGGAAAAGAAACAAGCAACATACAAGGGAACCCCAATAAGGGTATTGGCAGATTTTTCAGCAGAAACTCTGAAGGCCAGAAGGGAGTGGCATGATATACTTAACGTGATGAAAGGAAAAACCTCCAACCAAGATTACTTTACCCAGCAAGGCTCTCATTCAGATTTGAAGGAGAAATCAAAACCTTCTCAGATAAGCAAAAGTTGAGAGAATTCAAAACACTAAACCAGCCTTACAACAAATACTAAAGGAACTTCTCTAGGCAGAAAAGAAAAGGCCGCAATCAGAAACGAAAATACCACAAATGACAAGGCTCACCAGTAAAGGTATACATACAGTAAAGATACGAAATCATCCATGCACGATTATATCACCAAAATCGGAAATCATGATAAGAGGTGGGTACAAATGCAGGACACTGGAGATGAACTTGCAATTAAGAGAACAACAACTTAAAACAATCTCATATACATATAGACTCTTATATCAAAACTTCAGAATACCTGCAAACCAAAAATCTACAATTAATACACAAACAAGGAATCTCTGGAGAAGAAATATATCTCATAGTAAATAAGTGCATAATCCACCATGAAGGGGGTCATTTGACATCATTCTTGGAATGCTGAAGTCTTCTTAGATCTGATTCTGATTTCCTCTCCATCAAAGAACTTATGATAATTATAATTAAATAATGCCACTGTACAATTAAATAATACAGTTCTACAATTGTATTATGAATAACCATTTCTCTCCATGGTACAATGTAAAGTCTATAATGTCTTGTTTCTTTTTTTTTTTTTTTGCCATTTCTTGGGCTGCTCCTGCGGCATATGGAGGTTCCCAGGCTAGGGGTCCAATCGGAGCTGTAGCCACCTGCCTACGCCAGAGCCACAGCAACGCAGGATCCGAGCCGCGTCTGCAACCTACACCACAGCTCACGGCAACGCCGGATCGTTAACCCACTGAGCAAGGGCAGGGACCGAACCCGCAACCTCATGGTTCCTAGTCGGATTCGTTAACCACTGCGCCACGATGGGAACTCCTTCTTTTTTTTTTTTTTTTTTTTTATAATGTCTTGTTTATCACATCGCCTAGAATGGTGTAATGCCTATATTGAAGAATCAATGAGATGGAACAAATTGTGAGGACATATTTATATAGTTACACTGTTTTTTAACCAACTTATGCATTTTATATTTTACTTATTTTCAAAGGGTGTATTATTTTTGTTATGCTTAGCAGTTGTTATTCTTTTTACTATGCTATGTAAAATATTTAATGGTATATAAGGCTTTCTTCTTTATAAATTTTAGTTGCATAATATAACAATTTAATATAATGCTAATTTTTAAAGAAAAATTGAAATGTAATAGATAAAACTAAGTAGTAAAGATGAAAGCCATAAAATTGGGATAAAGTATAGAATAAATTTCCTATTTGTCTCAGCATATTTTCCATTCCACTTCTCCAGTGGGGTCACTTAATCTGTTTCTTAAGATCCATGTTATAATAATCTGTGTGAATGTAATTGTGTGTAAATGTATGTATTTTATTCTGTAAAAAAAAAAATTAAAAAAAAAAAAGAAACATGGGGGAGACAAATAAATCAGTTATGTGGAGAAAAAAGGGGGGAGTTCCCTTGCGGTGCAGTGAGTTAAGGACATGGCATTGTCACTGCAGCAGCTTGGGTCGCTGCTGTGGTGAGGTTTGATCCCTGGCCTGGGAGCTTCTACATGCTGCAGGTGTGGCAAAACAAACAACAAAACAAAACAGAAACACCAAAACAACAAAAAACCAGAGAGAGAAACCAGAGGATCCAGGGGAAAACGAAATGGAAAAAATGATCTGGGCCTCTGGGCCAAAACCAACCGCAACAAAACTAACATTTTTTTTTCCAAAGGAGAAAAAAAAAATCAAGTGGTGCCAGACTTCTTGACAATAACGTCTAGCAACACAACAATGGAATAACATTTGAAAAAAAAAACAATACCTCAAGGAAAGTATGGACCAAAGATTAACGGTCAAGCTATACTTAAAGTATCCAGGCTCTAGAAGAAATTTTAAACATGCTGGAACTTGAGGACTATTGTACTTAAAAGCCCTTCTTGAGTACTTTACTATAAGAGCTTCATTCAGCCGAGACTTGACTGAGGAGCCTTCAGCCAAAGTACTGGTGAAGAGTATTAAGTCTACTTAAAATACATTTAATTTTATAACAAATGCAGGGACTAGAGGGAGAAAATAGTGTGTAAGTGTTATAAGTTTAAAACATTTCATAGAAATAAAGCAACTACAAATGTGAGGAGATGGGAGAAAGTAGAATAAGTTCATTGATTGTCACAAAGGCAATTAGATGAGAGTCAAAGAACATTTAAAAGAGGCAAACTGAGTAGCAGAAGCTTAGACAAGCTCATAGCAGTATGTAAAATGTTAGAACCACCAGAGCATAAAAACCTTTTTAAACATAAAAAGGAAACTTAAATGCAAGGAACACACTTCACATAGTGAAAGAAATACAGTAAATATAGCAACATAGATAATCTTTTTTTTAAACAAACACAGGAAAGGAGTTCCCATTATGGCTCAGTAGTTAATGAACCCGACTAGCATCCATGAGAACACAGGTTCAATCCCTGGCCTTGCTCAGTGGGTTAAGGATCCAGTGTTGCTTGAACTGTGGTGTAGGTTGCAGGCATGGCTCGGATCCTGAGTTGCTGTGGCTGTGGCGTAGGTGGGCAGCTACAGCTCCAATTCGACCCCTAACCTGGGAATCTCCATATGCCATGGGTGTGGCCCTAAAAGACAAAAAAAGGAAAAAGAAAAAAAGAGAAAGAAATACAGGAAAGAGCAAGTAGAAACTAATGAAAATAATTACCTGTAGAGGTGGTTAGGAAGTGAGTGCAACTCTGTGTGAGAGGTGGACTAATCTGAGTATACTTTTTATATAGTTTTAACTTTGAGCAATGCAAATACTTCACATATCCAAAAGCAATAAAAAATTTAATTAAATATAAAACTGAATACAAAATCCCCCAAATGAACCTAATTATATCACATTAATAGCATAACCATGTAGAGAAAAGAATAATTTCCATTAACTATACATTCTTAGTGGGCTGTTATTCTAAGGACAAAGAGAACTGCAAAGAAACCTGAAATTTTATTCAGTATATTTACCATTAGTAATACTGGTATTGTAGTGCTAAAACATAAGCTATATAATAAAACATACAAGCAAATACATTGTTACTCAGAAGCAATATTTTCATTTTACAATAAAAGAGCAGCAAATATAAAACTTTAAAAAAGCTTAAATTTTAACTGTACACATCAATTTGAATTCATGCTTTTTTTCATTTTCTTTTCAGGGCCACAGCTGAGGCATATGGAAGTTCCTGGGCTGGGGGAGATGGGAGCTGCAGTTGCCAGCCTATGCCTCAGCCACAGCAACCCAGGATCAGAGCCGAATCTGCAACCTACACCACAGCTTTTTGCAATACCAGATCCTTAACCTACTGAGGCCAGGGATCAAACCCACATCCTCTTAACTCACTGAGCCACAGCAGGAACTCCTCATGAACTTTTAATAATTTTATTTTCTAGCTCTACCTGTTGAAAAATGGCCTAGAAGCGAAAGGAGTTCAAATTTTATCCCCCCAAAAAGGAATAGAAAGGGCTCCTTGGAGAAATAGCTGATATTCCCCAGGCCTGAAACAGAATGAGTACAAGGCAAGCCTGGGATGTGTTTTACCAGAAGCAAAGAAAAACTCAAACACTAATGTGGTCATGTCTAAAAGATACAGAGGCTAACTTGCAGTGGCTTCACTGGCTCACTCTACAAACATCAGAAAAAAACGTGACTGTATTTGACTATAATACGTTGAAGGTTGAAGACAGTGATACTGAAAAAAAAGGAGGGGCTTTTGAAAAAAGAAAGGAGGGGAAACAGTCGTTCTAAAATGATGAATAGAAACTAAATGTAAAAGAAAATTAGAGAATCGTAATTTTTAAATCACCATTTGGCACCTCCATGTAGTAAATGATTCAGTTATGACTCATCAGTTGGGAGTCCCTGGTGGTCTAGTGGTTAGGATTTGGCACTTTCACCACTGTGGCCCAGGGTCAATGTCAATGCCTGGTCTGGGAGCTGAAATCCCACATCAAGCTACTGCACACCTTGGCCAAACAAGAAAAGCCATTGAATAAAAGGCTTGTCAGAAAAAAGAAAAACATTCTCATGATGCCAAAATATTACCCTAAAGAAAGTAATTACTAAGGGGAAAAAAATGACCATTATAATGGAAAGATCTGGCAAGAACCACCTTGATCAAGTGATTATCATTAATAACAAGATCTAGAATTATGTCATCTTCTAATGTGATATGATATAAAATCTACAGGATAACCTATGAAATATCCTTCTCAAAAGCATTTAACCTGAAGTTAATCAGACCTATGGACTTCTTCCAGTTCAAGGGAAACACAGTGAATAAAGGGAACAAGTCAAGGACATAGACAGATCAAGGATAGGAGCTGAGTGACTTAGATTCTTCAAAAAGTCATGTCTGGGGAGTTCCTGTTGTGGCTCAGTGGAAATGAATCTGACTAGGAACCATGGGGTTGCGGGTTTGATTCCTGGCCTTGAGTTGTGGGTTAAGGATCTGGCGATGCTATGAGCTATAGTGTAGGTTGCTCAGATCTGGCGTTGCTATGGCTGTGGTGTAGGCCAGCAACTGTAGCTCTGATTCGACCCCTAGCCTGGGAACTTCCATATGCCACAGGTGCAGCCCTAAAAAGCGAAAGAAAAAAAAAAAAAAAAAAACCCACAAAAAGTCATGTCTGGGAAAAAAGTCATTGGGTACAGGGAAGGATCTTCTAGACTAAAAGAGACAATCAAGTACAAAGTATGAACTTAGATTGAATCCTGGATCAAAAACAAACTGTAGGATTTCCCATTGTGCCTCAGCAGATTAAGGACCCGATGTTGTCTCTGAGAGCTTGTGGGTCTGATCCCTGGCCCTGCTCGTGGGTTGAGGATCCAGCATTGCTGCAAGCTGAGGTGTGGATCATTTCTGTGGCAGTAGGCCTCAGCTGCAGCTCTCATTCAGACACTCGCCCAGGAACTTCCAAAGAGGTGGCCGTAAAAAGAAAGAACAAACTATGAAAGGCCATTTTTGAAACAACTGGAAATATCTGAATATAACACAGATGATACAATCAAATTAATTTAAATTTTCCTAAGGGTGATATGGGATTGAGTTTCATTAGAAAAATGTCCTATTTTTAGGATATGAGGTATTTAGAAATAAAGTGTCCTGATAAAACTAGTATGGCAAAATGTTAATAATTGTTGAATTAGGTGATGGGTAATCAGGCATATCATTATTTTAACTTTCATATACATTTGAAATTTTTCAAAATGAAAAACTGGAGAAATTTTTTCTTTCCCTTGGTTTTTTTGTTTCGTTTGTTTCTCTTTTTTGGTCACCCTTTGGCATATGGAGTTTCTGCACCAGGGGTCAGATCCAAGCCACGGTTGTGACCTATGCCAAAGGGGTGACAATGCTGGATCCTTTAACCCATTATATGGAGCCAGGGATCTAACTTGGGTCCTAGCGCTGCAGATATGCTGCCCATCCTGTTGTCCACAGTGGGAACTCCAAGAAATTTTAAATTTTAAAAAAAGGTCCTTAATAATGCATACTTTGTGAATGCATGGAGATAACCCATGAATTTTTCAAAGCTAAGCTGAACCTATCACAGCATGGTTGAAGTCATTAAAATGGCAATAATGCTATTAAAAACAAAATATTGGAGTTCCTATCATGGCTCAGCAGGAAATGAATCTGATTAGCATTCATGAGGACTCAAGTTCGATCCCTGGCATTGCTCAGTGGGTTAAGGATCTGGTGTTGCTATGGCTGTGGTGTAGGCCTGCAGCTGCAGCTCCAATTTGACCCCTGGCCTGGGAACCTCCATATGCCGAGGGTGCGGCCCTAAAAAGACAATAAATAAATAAATAAATAAATAAATAAATAAATAAACAAAAACATGGCCTTTAAGGTAAATGGAGCAATGGAATGTAATAAATATAAAGCAGTGGAAATTTGGATATATAAATCCAAAGTAAGCTTCGGATTTTAAAATTCTATAATTCATAGCAATATTTTGAATCAGTCATAAAATGAAATATGAACTCACCTCTATCTTGATTTTCTGTAATCCTATCACCACCCAGGGAACATTACTGTTGCTATATTTAAAAGTCTGTTGAAGCAGCTTGCATGTATTTTTTAAAAAGCACTTAATAGTTTTTAGTTTCTGTATTTACTACCCAAGCAAGATAAAATAAAATGAACACAATAAAACTTTAGCCTAAAGGAGAAAACTTAAACCCTCAATAATTACAGATCATGTTTCTGTATGTACAGTGTATTTTTAAAAGAGCAAACACAAACATATCTACAGATTCTAAAGTATATAGCTGAAGTCTGCCTTAGCACATTTAAGTAAACCTTTTAAATACTTTACATTTAAAATACATTTTAACATGAGTGTATTTTCAATGATCATCCCAAAACACTATAAAAGCATTCATTATTCTTTATTTATTTTCTTTTTAGGGCCGCACCTGCGGCATATGGACGTTCCAAGGCTAAGGGTTGAATCAGAGCTGTAGCAACGTAGGATCCCAGCCGAGTCTCATCTGCGACTTACGTGGCCACCTGGGGCAATGCCGGATCCTCAACCCACTGAGCAAGGCCAGGGATAAAACCTGCATCCTCGTGGATACTGGTCACAGTCTTAGCCTGGTGAGCCACAATGGGAACTCCTCATTATTCTTTTAAATCCTCAGTGATTTCAAGTTAAAAAAGGATGAAAGTGTGTATCTTGGGTAAACTCTTTATCTCTAAAGGAATGTCATTATTACTTGTTTTAAAAAGTTATTTTAACACGTTAGAAACCACAAATAATTAAATGTCAACAAATGCATAAATAAAAAAATCTAATTAGATCCAATGGAGGGCTAATACTTAGCTCCAATAAAGGATGCCTGGAAATGTGGAGTCATCAGTTAACAGTGAAGGCCTATTGTGAACCTCACTAACAAATGAGGTCAGTTTTATTCTATTAACTCTTCCTCAGAAGAATGATAGTTAATGGTAATTTTAAATTAGCTCCTGTGCTAGATGGGATGCTGCCCAATTCACAAACCACCAAAAAACCCTATTAGATCTTCTAAATAAATAAGTAAATAAATAAATCTCAAAACTGTATAATATAAAGCATACATTAAAAGTTTATAAATTAATTTAAAAATTTGTCTTTCAAATATTCCAACACTGGAACTCCCACCCTCGGCACAGTGGGTTAAGAATCTGACTGCAGCGGCTCAGGTCTCCGCGGAGGTGCAGGTTCCATCCCTGGCCTGGTGCAGTGGGTCAAAGGATCAGGCGTTGCTGCAGGTGTGGCATGGGTCGCTGCAGATTCAATCCCTGGCAGGAGAACTTCCATATGCTGTAGATGTGGCCATAAAATTAAAAATAAATAAATAAAATTCTAGCATTTAATAGAATTGTCATTAAATGTCAAAACTGAAAACTAAAATACTACATATGTACTTAGCACTGTATCTGGTTATGTTTTTCTATTCTCGAGTCACATCCATATGTTCAGAACTATTTGTCAAAATTTCTGAAATTAAAAAATGACAATGTATAAATTTTTAGTCTATAAACAATTGTCATTGCTGTGTCATCCTCATCAATTCAGGAGGACGTGTATTACCACTGTGTAGTAAGGAATTTTGCCTTACCCAATGTTCGGGCCTACATCCTCAGGAGGTCCCGGTGATAGGAATGTCTTTACTATTCACGTTGGGCCCCTCAAATCACACCTGATAGTTTATGCTAACAGGATGACCTAAAATGAGCCCTTGGAGCCTGGTGTCAGCTAGTGGTCCAGGGCGGGTCAGGGCTGGAAAATAAGTCCAGCCGTTCGGGCAAAGAATCAATCCATCAGGCCAAGTAACAAAGCTTCAGTAAAAATCTGAACACCAAAGTGTGAACGAACTTTTGTGGTTGGCCACAGTCTATGACACACATCTACAGATATTATACTAATCACAGATGGTGACCAAAGTAGACAGCATTGTCCAAGACTCCACGTGGAGTGAACAGTTGTAAAGAAAACCTGGAGTTTGGACCCCTCCTAGACTTTAGGTATCTCTTCCTTTGGCTGGTTCTAATTTCTGTGTAATAAATGCTATAGTGAGTATAAGAGCTTTCAGTGAGTTCTCTCTAGTGAATTATTGAAACCAAAGGTGAATTCGAGAAACCTTTGAATTTATCATCACCAAGATACTCTCTACAAGAGTAGAATTTCAAATCTTTGAGATTTGAAGGCAATTTATTTCCTCTGATATTTTCTTTTCTGGAATGTATATTTAATCAATCCTGCTTTGAAAAAAAATCTCTTTTAAGAAGAATAGGAAAGATAATTATGATTACTAATTGCTGGTCACCATCTGACTCTGTTAAATGGCAGCAATATCTATAAGATATATTTGCACAGCACAGGGTTCAAGATTGGGATATACTTTCAAGAAAACAAGTATTCCAATACAAAAAAAAAATATTTAAAGCTTTTCAGTTAGTGCTTCTCATAAGAAGATCCAAAGAAGAGTATATATTTTAAAAACGCTGATGTTCTTATTTTATAATCTTTTTAAAACAGCATTTTGTACAAGGTTACTTCAGTAACAAAGGTGCGAAGAGAATCCTTTATATTGCTTATCATTTGATCTCTATGCATTGAATTGATAGTCACAATGGAAGCAAAATATTCAAATTATAAAGAAAATGTATACCAATAATTGTAATTACTTAACTTTGAGGCTGGCAAAGCTATAATTTATTTAAAGTGGAAAAAAAATTTAGGCTGTTATCATCATACAGATAGAGAAATTCTAACTAGCTTAAATAAAATCCCATGTTTCATGCTAGAGCATAGGCTAGAAAAAAGGAAAGAAGATCATATCCATGACAAAGGTAACTAGAGAGGTAGGAAAAGGCTCAGTGAGTCATTTTTGATATAGAGAAAAGAATAATTCATGGTTAAGTCAAACACAGATGAATAGGGAAATAAGGAAATACAGGGAAAAAATTTACAGTTATGAAATAATCTATTTTCATAAATCTACTGAATAGATAATACCTGGATACCAAAAAGTGACAATGAGAAATTTATCAATTAAAAGGGCATTTAACAAAAGACCAATTTATACATTCCTTTGAATTATGTCCATAAAAATTTTAAATATACAAATCACAGCCCCGAACCCCAAAGAATCTTCCTAAGCAAATGAAATACACAGACATGTAGACAAATTTAGAATCCAAGTCATTAAAAAAATAGTTAAAACATCATAGTAAATTATATAAGAAATAAAAAAGCAAAATGACTAATATATACAATTGTTAAAGTTTCAAATTTCAACAAGAGAGCAATGGTGTCATAATTTATTTAAATAGCTTCTGTTCACTAATACTTGTATAATATACTTATTTTAAAATTGTCAGTGGATTTAAATAGCAAATGTTGAAACAACAAAAAAATTGAATTATAGTTATTCTTAAAATATCCTAATTTAACCTATGTGTCCAAGTTATGAATTACAGTACTATTCTCCAGAAAGTCAGGTATTTGGTAAAGCAAGGCACACAGGACCAGATTTTGATAAAGGTGCTTTTCCTTTGGTCCTATAATTACTTTAAATATGCTACATATCTGGGAGATTATTAAGATGACTTTCAATATAGCATAAATAATTTGATAAACTTTTTCTTATATAGAGCATACATTCACATGTAATTAAATATTAACAACAATGAAAGTGTAAATAAAATGAGTGATGCTAAACTCTTTAAAAACAAAATGAAACTCCGGTGACATTTTATAAGTCTAATCATTTGATATGTAAGAAAAGTATATCCATTCTTAATAGCCTGTATTACTTTAACTCTACTGAGCCCAAAATCGATTTTAAGGAGACTGTCTCCTTAAAATCTAGTTTAAATATCAAACCACTTTTCCTTCTATGAAACTGTGACATTCGATATAAACTGATGTAAACATTTAAGTTCTGCACTTCTACACTACATTTTCCACCGAGAAAGTAATCTACAACTTCTCTAAAAATCACTTATTAAGGAATTGATAACACTGCTGTGTTGAAAAATATCTACATGTTGCATTTCAAACTTTTCTTCCAAAATACCATATTCTTAATTTTTATAGAACTATTAACTGGCTCTCTTCTCCCATGAGTTAGTACCTTTTTATAATGAACAAAGTAGTGGAGAGATCACATATAAACTTTAAGAATTTAAATAATCAAGGAAGCATCATTACAAAAGACTGATACAATAAGGTTTCTGTGGGTCATAAAAACACAACATAACACAGAAGAAAATGGCATTATCTGTACATACAACATGACCAAGAATACAGGTCTGCCTTCTCAAATATGTTAACTTCTTTATGAATTAAAAATTATAAACTACACAAAGCTTTAATAACCTTCCAGAAGGCATAATATAAATTATGCCTGTCTAATTTTGCTTTGAAAATATATCTTAGACTATTTTGCCCATTCTCAGAATTCTTGATTACATTTTATAAACTTTTGTGGGAATGTTGAAAATTGTGTTATTTTGGACACCTGAAAATATATTACTACTATAACTAATATGTCTGATATTTAATAATTTACTTGTATCTTTTTTTTTGAAGTCTTAAAAGAGAGAAAATCTGAATTAATAATCAATTATGAATGCACACCAAATTAATACGTAAGTACCCAACCAGTACTTCAGTGTGAGCTGAAACTGAATCTTTTGTATTTAGTCTTAAATTCTGTGCATATGGAGTTCCCGACATGGCGCAGTGGAAACGAATCCGACTAGGAACCATGAGGTTGTGGGCTCGATCCCTGGCCTCATTCAGTGGGTTAAGGATCCAGCATTGCCGTGAGCTGTTGTGTAGGTTGCAGACGCGGCTTGGATCTGGTGTTGCTGTGGCTGTGGTGTAGGCCAGCAGCGACAGCTCCCATTAGACCCCTAGCCTGGGAACCTCCATATACCGAGGGTGCAGCCCTAAAAAGACCAAATATATATACATACATATACATATATAAAATTCTGTGCATATATGCAGGATTTAGATTTCCCTTAGCAGTAAATAATAAGACGTAAGTCTGAACATCATTATAGTCTAAAACACCATCCTCAAAATATGGTGAAGTTATTAAATAAATACTTTATACTTTAAAAGATGGCCACTGAAAATCATAAGCCAGGGTTCCAGAAAGTTTACTTGGTGCTATTTTGGAATCACCAGCAAATTAATTTAAAATATTTTGTAATTTTAAACATTTTTTAAAACTCTGGATGGACAGATTAGGCCTGAGTCCTGCAGAGGCTAGGTTTGCATTAGCAAAGTGACATAGCCAGTCCTAACTAGCCAAGAGTCCCCAACAGTTTTTAACATAGTACTGTTGGGCCAAATTTTATTTAAGAAAATCCATTAGAATTCTATAAAAATATTTTGTATAGTTTTTATACTATCAGGACGGGAGACTTTTAAAAATAGATAATATATGAATGAAAAAAATAAAATTGTTCCTATACACAGTAGGTAATTCTGTCTCTAGTTAATAATTAAATTAAACCCATATTCCAATTGTAGAAAAGTATTTTGTGCCCACCAATTCATTTGATCACATCTGCTATATATTCTCTCCCTGAACCAACTTATTAAATAACTCACATAATTTGTAATTTCAACTCCAGTGCTAATCAAATGGCAAAGAAACCCATTTAAGACACTAGCTTAAAGCAAAGCTGTGGCTCTTTCAGCTTTTGCAGGGCCACTGAAAGGGAATGCAAAATTTGGCCGCCTCTCTTGGTCATGCAATCAGAGTACTCCTAGGAACACCGGGTTTATGAGAGGCCTAGAAAATTCTTCTGAGCAGCCTTCAAGTTATAGTTATAGCGCCATTTAAAATAATGTAATATCATGGCAATCTGGAATGTGTTCAAGAAAAGTCATTTTGGTCTCAATTTATTGACATATGTACTACTATTTTTTTGGTTGTTGTTTTGTCAACCGTTGCAGATTAAAGGAAGTTTTTACAGATCAGTGAGTAAAATATTCACCTAAAAACGCTCTAGTTGTTTACAGTATATGCTTTGATAGTTCAAAATTCTCCAAATGGAGACATTAGACAATAATTATTAAATTATTAAATGAGTATTTAATCCCTTTAAATTACACTTTTAAACTTTAATGGAAGTTAACACACATAAAATTTAATTTAGAGTAATATTAAGGATTTATCTGATTTACAGAAAAGAAATACAATTAAGAGTTTAAAGACAAAACTCCATTAGTATGAAAGTGACTGGCTACTATCTAGCACAGGAGTAACTAAATTGCTTTTAGCATTTTAAAGCACTAAAAGATCTTAAAATGTAGATGGAGAAAAAGATGTGTATATTTCTTTGCTTTTGAATACGAAGTTTATTCTCTGACAAATCAGACCCAGAATGTTACTTTATCAATTTTTATGCATTTGAACTTTGCAACATATAGCAATCCTTTGTTAAGTAATCTTCTGTATAAATATAAAAATCTCAGATACATGAAAATGTTTTCCAAATCATACTTCTACTTCTTCACAGCTTTATAGGTAATTATAATTATACTTTTCAAACTCTGAATATTCCATGTTATTTGATCTATCTGTACAGAAAGAGTAAGGTAAAAACATTTAACAAGATTAAATATTTCTAATTTGCAAAATTGATGTCTGACACTTGTGTGCTCTTGCAAAGAGTGCATAGGATGTTTTTCTGCAGCAATCAAGAAGGTAAAATCTTTTTAAACTCAGATTTCAAGTTTCTTCCAATTCGAATCCCTGGAAATACTTTCAAGTTTTGATTTCTAGATGCAACAGACATTTTGTTTCATTACATATATTTTATCTTTAAACTTTTATATTTTCAAGCCATTTGAACAATATAATCAGATTCAGCACGATGACTTCTTCTTAGAATCCTCTGTGCAGGATTAATGTTGAGATTCCCAGTGCACCATTGTGAAAAACCAGATAAAGAAAGTATTACCACTACGCTTTAGTGGGATTTCCTGCAGGTTTGGGATCATAACCATATAGGAAAGTAGCTGTTATTACAAGGATGGCTCCAAGAAAAAAGACACTAAATAGGTGAAGAAAAAAATGAAAAAGAGAAAATCAGATTAAAAACAAAACAAGTTATATTTCTCTACTATAAAAACAAACATAATTTGGGACAAATGTTCCAGTAACGTAGCTAACAAAAAAACGAATACTTACTTCATTCTAGGTATTCAGCTAAGTGCTTTACATTCATTACCTCAGTTCTCACAACAGCCATATGAAGAAGGGCTGGTACTGTCCTTATTTGTTTATATAAGAGGAAACTCAGGTTTGGAGAATTTAATTAATTTGCTTAAAGTCCCACAGCTTTAAGTGGAAAATAGGATTTAAACTAAATGGGAGTTCCCGCTATGGCTCAGCAGTACAAATCCGACTAGCATCCATGAAGACATGGTATCAATCCTTTGAATCCTTGGCCTTATTCAGTGCATTAAAGGAACCAGCGTTGCTGTGAGCTGTGGTGTAGGTCCTAGTCACGTCTCATATCTGGAGTTGCTGTGGCTGTTGCGTAGGCCAGCAGCTCCAGGTCCAATTCGACCGCTAGCCTAGGAACCTCTATATGCTTCGGGTGTAGTCCTAAAAAGACAAATAAGTAAATCAATAAATACATAAATAAATAAACTCGAATATGTCTGACTCTAGGGCCAAGCCTGCCCTTTTAGCCACTGCGCTACACCACAGTCTCCCAAAGCAAAAATGTTTAAAGTGTTGTATTTCATTGTAATAGGCCTTTTGCCTATAATATATTGAATAATGAAAGATCTCAATTTATTACAAAATTTGAAAATATAGAGGGAAAATCTCATTCCTTTTCAAACCAAAGTAAAGTTCAGGTTAAAATCCAATGTAGTAATAAGCAAAACTCAGGAGTGATTTTTATAGACTGCTTTATGAAAGGAAATTAAATTAAATGCAGGAAGACATTAGTTTCTTCTTTATTTCATCTATCCATCTATCTAATATACCTTACTATAAACTGGAAATGAATTTAAACTGGTACTGGAACTTAAAAGTGAATGTAAACTAGAATATCCATCTTAACTTTTAACATGATAGTCTTCAAAGTGTGATTATAGGGACATGAATTAGCCTTGTTTTTATTTTATTTATTTTTTCTTTTTAAGGCTGCACCTGTGGCACATGGAAGTTCCCAGGCCAGGGGTTGAAACAGAGCAGTAGCTGCCGGCTTACGCCACAGCAACACTGGATCCTGAGCCACAGCTGCAACCTATGTCGAAGCTTGCGGCAATGCTGGATCCTTAACCCACTGAGTGAGGCCAGGTTTCGAACCCACATCCTCACAGACACTATGTTAGGTTCTTAACCCACTGAGCCACAATAGGAACTACTAGTCTTGTCTTTAAAGTTGTTATTAACAGTTGAAAGTTGCTCTCCCACTTTAAAAAAAATTCTGTAAGGGAAAAAGTTCACTAATCCTTTTTTTAGACTTTTTTTTTTTTAGTAACAGTGATGAGAATTTATTGATTTAGTGATAGATTATTTTTATTTTATTTTTGCTTTTTAGGGCTGCACCTGTGGCACATGGAAGTTCCCAGGCTAGGGATTGAATTGGAGCTACAGCTGCCGGCCACAGCCACCGCAACTGGGGATCTGAGCCACGTCTGTGACCTACACTACAGCTCACGGCAATGCTGGATCCTTAACCCACTGAGCAAGGCCAGGGATCGAACCCACAACCTCATGGTTCTTAGTCAGATTTGTTCCCGCAGCACCACGGCAGGAACTCTGTTTTTTTGTTTTTAAGTCATTTCAATTTCAGAAACATGGGTTTACACGTGCAGGTGTATATCTTACTGAAAAAATACTTTTTTGTCCCTTTGCTAGTTTACATGTTCATTTACTTGTTTTATTCCCTGCATGATTTGAAGATTTAAAGTTAACACCTTGGTGGTTTTTTTGTTTTTTTTAAAGTATGCCTTTTTAAGTTACCTTAAAAATCTACAAGTTCCAGGAGTTCCTGTAGTGGACATCGTGGCTCAGTGGTTAACGAACCTGACTAGTATCCATGAGGATGTGGGTTCAATCCCTGGCCTGGCCTTGCTCAGTGGGTTAAGGATCTGGCTTTGGGGTGAGCTATGATGTAGGCCACAGACGCAACTCGGATCTGGCATTGCTGTGGCTATTGTGTAGTGGCAGCTACAGCCGAGATTTGACCCCCAGCCTGGCAACCTCTATATGCTGTGGGTGCGGCCCTAAAAAGACAAAAGGCCAAAAAAAAAAAAAAAAAAAAAAGCCTACAAGTTCTAGAGTTCTCCTGTGGTGCAGAAGGTCAAGGATCCGGCCTTGTCACTGCAGAGGCTCTGGGTGCTGCTGTGGCACAGGTTTGATCCTTGGCCCAGGAACTTCCTTCCACATGTCACAGGGATTAACAAAAACATCTGCAAGTTCCAGATATTCTCAAATAATTTTAAAGCACATAATTTCCCCATTTAATGGATAGGGAATCATTAAATAAGCATCATTAAGACATAGGTACTAATTATCAGGGTAGTTTTACTAGCTAAGTAATTCATTCTCCTACCAACCAAAAACATTTAAATTAATGCCTCAGAAAAATTAATTGCACGTCCAGACCTAAAATATGTAAATATGACCATAAATCAATATGTATGTCCAGACCTATTGTCCAAGTTGCTAGAGAAGAACTAAACCACACATGTTCAATACAGAAATATAATAAGCATATTATATTTTTCTACTATAAATTCCATTCATAATCCTATCTCACAAACTCTAACACATGAATTTTACTAACTGTATTAAAATTTTAAGGCCTGAACATTCATTCAACAAACATACTGAGTACCCATTATGTAGAAGGCTTCAGCCTTCCTTACTTATTATCAGATGGTGATAAGTCTTCAGAAGACAGGTGGAAAGAATGTTGGAAGAAGGGGGCGCATTTTTATTTAGAGAGATCACTTGATAAAGGGATATTTGGGCCAAGATTTGAGGATGTGAGGGAGTATGCCACGTGATTATCTGATAAGTATTCTAAGAAGAATAAATGGCAAATTGACACCCAAAGCAGAGGTTACAAAAGCAAAAAAAGAAGAAAAAAGGGGGGCGGGTACAAGAGGAAAGTAATATGAGGATAGAAAGGTAGCTGAGCGCTAAATCCAAATCAAATAGGCCAATGATGATGACAACTTTTGAGTGACATGGGAAGCAATTAGAAGGTTTCTGAGAAGGTATGATCTGATTTACACTGAAAATCATTCCAGTTAATGAATGGAGAAAACTGGGGGACACATATGAAGACAAGAAGCAGGGAGGCAAGTCAGAAGACTATTTCCTTAATCTAGATGACAAATAAGGGTGGTTTGGACCATGGGGTAACAACAGAGGTTGTGAGAAATGGCCAGATTCTAGAGATATTAAAAAGGAAGAGTTGACAGGATTTGTTCTGGATTAGAATGTCATATGAGAGAAAAGACATGCTGATGACCTTACTTCGCTCACAAAATAAAAAATCCCCCCCCCAAAAAAAGAATGGGGAGTTCCCCTCGTGGCTCAGTGGTTAATGAACCCGACTAGCATCCATGTGGACTCAGGTTTGATCCCTGGCCTCACTCAGTGGGTTAAGGACTTGGTGTTGCCATGAGCTGTGGTGTAGGTTGCAGACGAGGCTCAGAGGCTCAGATCCCATGTTGCTGTGGCGGCTATAGCTTGGATTCCACCCCTGGTCTGGGAACCTCCATATGCCTGGGAGCGTCCCTAGAAAAGGCGAAAAGACAAAAAAAAAAAAAAAAAAAAAAAAAAATTCCATACATTTTAACTTCCTCTCATAAATCTATCTATATCCATATCTACAGACTCTGCCTTCTCTTAGGTTACTCTGCATAAACTTTTCCTAAGTCAAAAAGGACTTTGGCTTAAGCAACTAGAACAATGAAGGTACTACCATTTACCAAACTGGGAACCCTGACAGAGATGGAGAAAGAGTTATCTAGTAGACATTCCAAGTGCAATTATCAAACAGGCAATTCAATATACAAGCCTGGAATGCAAATTTTAATTTGGGAGTTATTAGCATATGGATGGTATTTAAAGCCAGGAGAATAGAGATCACTGAGGGAGTGAGTCCAAATAAAAGAAGTCCAAGGACAGATGAAGAGAGTAGTACAAAGTTCAGAGGATGAAAAGATGTGGAGGGGAGTGAAGTTAGAGGAAACCAAGAATGGTATCATGGAATCCATTATAATATAGTCTCACTGCTCTGGGATTACAAATTAATAACTGTAAAACAAACAAAGACCCATTACACTTCATTACACACACACAAAAAAATCTCATTACATTTTACTCTTCCTAACTTTGTCTCCTCCTTTGGCATCCATGACACTATGTGGTCTTGGGTCTCCTGCCTCACCCATCACTCCTTTTACAATTCTTTTCCAGACTCTTTTCCAGACCACTCTTCTTCCTGCCACCATCTAACAGAATTTTCTCATGAGCCACATTCTTTGCATAAACAAATTATCCTCTTCAAGAATGTCATCCACTCTCCTGGCTTTAGCTATATAAATTCATTTTAAAATGTCATTATATGATTTATTTTATGACTATATATGACTTATTAACTTTTAAAAATACAACTTTAACTTTGGGGATAAAATCCCACTCAGATCCATTGGTAAAATTCTGGCCAGCCAAATTGTATTAAAAAAATTCTGGTGTTAGATTTTCTTTTATGCATTTAGTTTGAAACACTTTTAAAAAGACAGCTAAATGAATCTTATATTTCCACGATTCTTCAAAAGTTGTAATAGAACAAAATTTTTCAGGTCAGATCTTATGAAGAATTCTTTTTTTTTGTCTTTTTTTTTTTTTTTTTTTTTTTTTTGCTATTTCTTGGGCCGCTCCTGCGGCATATGGAGGTTCCCAGGCTAGGGGTCCAATCGGAGCTGTGGCCGCCAGCCTACGCCAGAGCCACAGCAACGCAGGATCCGAGCCGCATCTGCAACCTACACCACAGCTCACGGCAACGCCGGATCGTTAACCCACTGAGCAAGGGCAGGGACCGAACCCGCAACCTCATGGTTCCTAGTCGGATTCGTTAACCACTGCGCCACGACAGGAACTCCTTATGAAGAATTCTTATTTTTCTGTATACTTTTGGAAATTTAAAGAAATAGAAAAGATCATACTACCTGGTTGGTACAAAATCTTGTAGCCAAAAATAAGATATCAGTGTTGATAATATTATGGACAAAGAGGTTGCAAATCCTTTTAGAATGTTATCCGCATATTTAATAACAGCAGCTATTACAAGGCCTCCCAATGCCTGCAGAAGTTTTAAAAAATAAACATACGTAAAACTGCTTTTCAAAACAATCTCAATGAAGCTTTAGGCTTTTATCCTATAAATCTAATCCCATTAAAGTAAGATTTTTTATTAAACATCTCTTATAACCAACAGACTTCTAGATTTTGTTCAATAGACCCCTTATTTCAATAAGAATCTGATAAAGTATAACTGGCAAAATGTGCAGTTTGTTATAATGGAGTTTGACCACATCATGAATAAAACAGCTATCCTCATCCAATTCAGTAATTAAACATCACTTGTTCAGACAAATGTGGGAAGACTGGACACTCTGATTAATAAAATACTTTTACTTTTGAGTAAAAATAAAGTATAACTTGAAAGTTGTTTTACTAGCCCTCTAACAGCCTAACTTGACTTTCTTCCTCTGGTTTCCTCTCATTCTAATCTGCTGTTCACTGCTGTCAGATTACGCTTCCTAAAGCACTTTAGTCATTCCCTTTAAGACTATAGGAAGAACTTTCCACCAAATCCTTCTCAAACTCCAAATTGTGGCTACTTAAAAAAAAAAAAAAAAAAAAAAATGAGGTTTAACCATATCTCATGCTGCAGGCATGGCCAGAAAAGACTTTAAATGCTTTACCTGAAGAACAACTACTATCCAGGTCAGGCGGTTATATCCCTGAAAAAATCCATTCTTTGATACTAGTTCTCCATCATAAATATATACACCCATTAATCCAAATATACTCCCAAAGAAACCTAAAAATAAAAAAGTAAAGTCTATGTCATACATCATTTGGTTTGTCTGCAGAGATAGTTTTCCATTGACATTCTAAAAAATTTTAAACACTTTTCCTTTTTGATAAAATCTGACTTAAAATTTTTTTTACCTATATATTTATATAAACATAGCCAAAGTATATTTTTATAAAGCCAAAAAATTTTAATTTACAAATCAATAAGCATTGATTTATTATGTAACTAATTATACAAAGGACTTGAGCATCCACAGGGGTCCTGGAACCAATCCCCACCTTTACCAAAGGATGATGGTACTCCTAGCAAACTTAAGTAACAAGATTCCTGTTTCTCCACTCTGTTGCTGTCTATCATCAATTAGCGGGATAGTCAGAGGTTTGAAAAATTAAAATATTGCTTTAATTTGTTGTTTAAATCTCAAATCATCTGTAACTTAATTATGACTCAAAACTTTGAGTCATTACCATTATCATTAGATTGCGTTAGGAGGTTAAATCACAGAAAAAGAAATTCATGAACTATCACAGAATCATGAATTCCGACCTTTCATTTTTATCTTATAATTCGAGAAAATTTTGAGCAACTCACACAAACCTGAATATTTTTTTCTTTCTTTTTTGACATTTGCATATTTATGTAAATAGCTGACATTAGTGCTTAATATATGAAAGTACTTTATTCTGAACACTTTACAACATATGAAGAACAATACTTAAGTGTTTTTATAGAAAGGAAAGTGAAGCAGAGGAAAGTTAAGAAATGCCACACAGATCATAAGTGATAAAATCAGGATTTGAGTAATCAGACTATAAACCAAGATTCTTTTCCTGTTTTGTTTATTTTTTAAATTAAAAAAATTATTATAGTTGATTTACAATGTTGTGCCAAAAAACCAAGATTCCTAACCACTATACTATTGATATATTCTTTCTGAAATGGCGAATCCTTTTCAAGTCTGAACTTGCCTTCTAGGCAAACTGAACAAAGACAAGCTAACTTAATTTTGTCTTTAAAAGTATTTACCTTGAAGGTTCTTAAACAATATATACATATTTCTACAAATTTTGCAGAGAAACAAATAAGTGCTATGTGACAAAATGAAGGTTTGGTATGTTTGTTATCATATTAAAGGAAAACAGTTGAAAGGATGGACTTTAATCAAATTTGGAAGGTTTGTTTGAGATGGTTTGACTTAAATACAGGCTATTAGGATTACAGACAATTCATTACATAGGGACTTTATAGGGCCTATTATGACTGTTATCGTGAGATGAGGTATACCTATTAAGTTGATGTGAAGAAAAAAACCATGCTTTCACAGAAAAAAATAATGGTTTCAAAGATGGGCTTTTGAGTCACAAGGACAGAGGCTTAAAATAGAATGTACCGATTTGCAATTGAGCTACTTCTCACATGTGGCATCTTCCAAATGAATATATGAGAATACTAAATTCTGAAATCTTTGTATGAGGAGTCAAATATCATAATACTGTATATAAATAGTTTAAATATCTGTTCAAAGGCAATCTTTCAATAGGTAAGAATTTCCTTTTAAACTGCTTACCTTCAGTTAGAAAATGTTGCAGAATTTAAAAGCTAAAATACAACATTTTGAAATGAAAAAAAAAAAAAGCGGCAAGAATTTCTTCATTTCAAACTTACTCCATTTAAGTATCTTTTTTTTTTTCTTTCGCTTTTTAGGGCCCCACCTGCAGCATACGGAGGTTCCCAAGCTAGGGGTCGAATCGGAGATGTAGCTGCTGGTTTACACCACAGCCACAGCAACGCCAGATCCAGGTCACATCTGCAACCTATACCATAGCTCATGGCAATGCCAGATCCTTAACCCACTAAGCAAGGCCACAGATCGAACCTGTGTCCTCATGGATGCTAGTCAGATTCGTTAACCACTGAGTCATGACAGGAACTCCTAAGTATCTTTCTTTTTTTTCCAGCTTTATTGTGACATAATTGATAAATAAAATATAAGATATTTAAACTGTACACTGTGGTGATCTGATATACAACGTGGTGACTACAGTTGATGACACTGTATCATATTATTGAAATTTGCTATCTTCATCTCTTTTTCCAGGAGGAAAATATGTAAGTTATCTGCAACATCTTTAGGGGGCGGGGTACATAGCAACCAAAGATACAGGCTCCGAAAGGTGAGGACAGAAACAGGATACATACACTTTGACGGTCACACACCTAAAATTCCATATTCTTGAATAATGAATAATAATAATAATGAATGTCTTTTATTCATTTAAAATACAGTTTTTCAGGGAGTTCCCATGGTGGTACAGCAGAAACGAATCCAACTACTCTCCCCAAGGATGCAGGTTCAATCTCAGTGAGTCCAGGATCTGGCATCGGCGTGAGCTATGGTGTAGGTCGCAGACATGGCTAGGATCCCACATTGCCGTGGCTGTGGCGTAGGCCAGCAGCTGTAGCTCCAATTTGACCCCTAGCCTGGGAATTTTCATATGCTACAGGTGCAGCCATGAAAAGACAAAAAAAAAAAAAAAATAATAATAATAATAAAATATAGTTTTTCTAAAGGCAAAAACCTTGCTATATATTTAGAACAGCAGATTTCATTAAATGCTTATTTAATTAAAGATACATAGAAATCTTTGAACATAACAATACAATCACTTTAAAAAAATGCCATTAGAAAACTTTTAAAACTTACCAAGTTGAATATTTCTTATCCATACTGATTGTTTGGTTTCTTTTAAGATTTTCTCAAAGTAAACCCCAGCAAAGCCACTTGAAAAACACGCTGTGAGAACTGCCATGAGGCCTACAAATTGTGAGCCAGCTGAAAGTTCCTTCTCGAGCTCTTGAGAATCTGAAGGCCACTGAGGAAAGAGAAAAAAACAAAATTGAAGTTTAATTCCTATAATATTTTACAAAATGCATATTTCAGAGCCCACTTGAAGACTTTAAGGTAAAAATGCAACCATTACCATTCTTGGGGAGTGCAGAGGAGAGCATTTGAAAGAAAACCTTATAATCATTTTTTTCCCCATAGTGTATTACCATTACTTGACAACTTCAAAAAAAAAAAAAATACTCTCAAACAGAGAACAAATAAATGTACAGATGCACAAAATAACCTCTGCAAGAACTTTAGTTGTAGAAATTCAGAGCGTGAAGTGCTGGATCAGCAAAAATGGGTCTAGAGTTCTTGGTACATTATGGAAGGTCCTTATCATGCTAACCATTCTGAGCTTATCCTGTAGAGCAGTGTTCCTCAAACCTCACTTATCTATCATCTTGACGGTTTTGGTCAAATCTATGTTCTACCCAAACTATTAGTTACTTGATATTTTAATTTAAAATACCTTTTTAAAAAACTGACTTTAGCTTACCTTAAACTATACCTATAAAAATGTCACTTATAGTTTTGAAATGCCCATTTGAATAAATATTAGAAATATTTATTCAAAATATACATACCACGCACTGAGGAATGTGATGCCCTCCCCCCTTTTTAAAGCTTTTTAGGGCCACACCCATGGCATATGTAAGTTCCTAGGCTAGGAGTCAAATCGGAGCTGCAGCTGCCGGCCTACACCACAGCCACAGCAATGCTGGATCCAAGCCACGTCTGTGACCTACACCACAGTTCACCACAACACTAGATCCCCCACCCACTGAGCAAGGCCAGGGATCGAACCCACATCCTCATGGATACTAGTCGGATTTGTTTCAGCTGCGCCACAACAGGGACTCCCAGGGGCACCTTTGGATGGTTGGAAATTGACATGGTTGGATTTGTTTTTAGATGGATTATTGTGGTGACTGAGTGGAGGCTGAATTTTGGATGGGTAAGACTGAAACAAAAAAAATCAACTAGAAGGCAAAAGATTACTTGAGACACAAAGACGGCATGAAATGGGAAAGTGAAATGGGAAAGTGTTAGGAGAGACAAATAAGAACAGAAGTATTAGAAAGCAGAATCAGGAAGGTCTTAGTGATTGGGTAACAGGTTGAAGGAAGAGTCTAGGACAACTCTCAGGCTGAGTAAATAATGACTGGAAAAAACAGGTTTTGTGGGGAAAAGGTAAAGTTTAGTTTTGGATATGCTGAGCTTATAAGGCCCATCGAATAATGAAACACAGATGTCCAACGAACTTTTAGATATAAAAATCTGAAACTAGAGGCAATAACCAGAGCTGATTACACAGACCAAGAAGCTATCAGCATATGTGTTAATAAAAACTTCCAGAAAGAATGAAATCTCCAAAAATAAGGATAATATTTAAGAGAAATAACAAGCCTATCAACAACCTCAATATCTAATGGCATGTGAAGGAAGGGGAACCTGGGAAGGAAACCAATAAAGCATCATTAGGAAGATGTGTGAAAGCCCAGGAAAGAACAGTATCAGGGAAGCTGATAGACAAAAGGAAGGGAATGGTTAATCTCAAATGTCTAGACATCCAGTAAAAATTTGCTTTGTTTTACATATAGTGTTTCATTTTCCTAACTAGGCTGTTTATTTCTTTATGTCAGGTAATTTTATTTCTTTGTGTCATTTACAGTCCCAAAGAAGCATCTTACTCAAAGGAAGCCCTCAAAAGATGAAAGTGGTAAGAATAAGCATTTAATGGCTTCAACATATTAACAGAACTGGAGTTCCCATCGTGGCGCAGTGGTTAACGAATCCGACTAGGAACCATGAGGTTGAGGGTTTGATCCCTGCGCTTGCTCAGTGGGTTAAGGATCCGGCGTTGCCGTGAACTGTGGTGTAGGTCGCAGATGCGGCTCCTACCGTATACTGCGTTGCTGTGGCTCTGGCGTAGGCCGGTGTGGCTGCAGCTCTGATTGGACCCCTAGCCTGGGAACCTCCATATGCCGCGGGAGCGGCCCAAGAAAAGGCAAAAAAAAAAAAAAAAAAAAAAAAAAAAAAGACAAATTAACAGAACCATACTCTCCAAAACAAGGTTTTGAAATTGTGATAAAAATGAAAGGTATGGAGTTCCCATTGCCGAGCAGCGGAAGCGAATCTGACTAGTATCCATAAGGATGCGGGTTTGATCACTATCCTCGCTCAGCGGGCTGGAGGTCCGGCATTGCGGTGTCGTGTGGTTTAGGTCGAAGATGCCGACTTGGATCCCGTGTGGCTGAGGCTGTGGCATAGGGCTGGCAGCTGCAGCTATGAATTGACCCCTAGCCTGGGAGCTTCCATAAGCCTTGGGTGCAGCCCTAAAAATAAATAAATAAAATAAATAAATAAAATGAAATGTATATTTATCTTGAACAGTTACCTGTACAAAAGCAACTCCTGTCATCAAGATTACTAAGGAGAGCCATTGGTACAGACCTAATTTTTTACCAAGCATCGACACAGAAAATAACGCTGTCGTAAGAATTTTCAACTGATATGTGACCTGAAAAAGAAAATAGCTAATGTTATTGTTTGTTTGCTTGTTTGTTTCTTAGAAGGAGTACTAGAAATGTATTTTAAGTACCTGATAAGTAGCTGCATCTAAATTTGACAGTGCCACATAGAGTAAATTATTCTGAAGAGTATAGATCCCTGATGGAATAGCAAGTTTAAGTGTTTCCATAGGTTTATTAAGAATCTCATCATGTAGTATTCGATTCAGTGCTCTTAGACTACATTCTAGAAAAAACATGAAATGTGCAAAATCAATAATTAAGTAACTCTGAATAAGTTAAATACAGTCTCTGTCAAGGCCTCAGTTTTCTCACCTGCAAAAAACTGGAAATTTGGCAACATGTTAAGATACTTTTAGGTCCAAAGTTTACAGACATACCTCAGAGATACTGCAGGTTCAGGTCCAGTTCATCGCCATAAGGTGAAATGTCACAATAAAGTGGGTTATAAGAATTTTTTTTTACCAGTACATATAAAAGTTATGTTTACAGTATACTAGAGTCTGTTAAACTATGCAACAGGATTATGTTTTTTAAAAAAAATACAATGTCCATACCTTAATTAAAAAAATACTATATTGCTAAAAAATTCTCACCATCATCTGACAACACAGGGTTGCCACAAATCTTCAATTTGTAATAAACACAGTATCAGCAGTAAAATGAGGTATACCTATAACGTTAACGATGATAATATTTTGAACGTTAACTATTATAAGGTAGTATATTAAAAAGAGTATTATCTTTCTATTCTTTCATTGGAAAATAAATCAAATTGATATGTGCACGTTATGTATCTATGATAACCAAAACCTCAAAGTGTTTGTCAACCAAGTATTCTTCGTCATAACATTATAATATATATTTTATAACACATTTTATCATCAGCCATCCATGATAATTAATAATTAGGAAGACTTTAATCATAAGAAGAAAGTAAATCAGTTAAGGAGAGGGTTTGGCTCAAACAACAGAAAACTCAGAGTTCCTGTTGTGGCTCAGCGGTAATGAACCTGACTAGTATCCATGAGGATGCAGGTTCAATTCCTGCCCCTGATCAGTGGGTTTAGGATCCGGCTTTGCCATGAGCTGTGGTGTAGGTCACAGATGTGGCTGGGGTCTGGCCTTTGTGTGGCTGTGGTATAAGCTTGCAGCTGTACCTGTGATTCAACTCCTAGCCTCGAAACATCCATATGCTGCGGGTGTGGCGAGAGGGAGAGAGAGAGAGAGACGGAGAGACAGAGAGACAGAGAAAAGAAGGAAGGGGGGGAGGAAGGAAGGAAAAAAGAAAGGAAGGAAAGGAAAGAAGGGAGAAAAAAAAGAAAGAAAGAGAGAGAGGAAGAAGAAGGAAGGGAGGAAGGGAGAAGGAAACTCATTCAACCAACACTGACTCAAACTCACAGGGATCTGTCACATGTATCCTGAGTCCAGGTCCAAAGCTGTTATAGCAGCTCAGTGAGGACATCAGAGACCAAAGCTATGGCTCCCCCTCTCTCTATTGGCTTTTTATTTTCATACTTTTCTTCTACTGTCTACCTGATTATGGCAACAAGGTTACCAAATGACTAATGCACCTCTGATTGTCTTTCCTGCAGCAGGAAAGAAGAGGAGGAACAGTGGTCTAACAGGCATCATTTTCCCTCTTACTGACCAGCACTGCGTGTTGCGTATTTATCCCCTGCTGCAAGGGAGCTTGAAAATCAAGTCTTTTCTTTTACATTCTCCTCATCAAAGACAAAAAAGAGAAAGGAGTTAAAAGTGAGCTAGCCAATACATCGTATCAATCACAAAAAAAAGTCGGAAGAACTTTAAGGGATACATTTACCCCAAAGAAAGGAAAAGATCTAAGAAAACCTATATTTTATAGATGATTTTTTTCTCCCAACATAAAACTGAAAATTTTGATTATGAAAGCTGTTTTTAAATTAAAAAGAAATTTAAGGAATGCTACCTGATATTCACTTTCCTGGCCCTGAAATAGTAAAAAAAAAATTATGTAAGTAAAATAGAAATTGCCAAAAGATTTTTTTTCTTAGTTTTAGCAGAAGAAAATCTAAAATATTACCTCATTTTTAAAATTAAATTTTAAATAATTAATGCTATCATATATTTTTCTCATTATCAGTATGAAGGTAGTGAAATTGAGTCCTAGGGTTTAATTTGATTTCTCTGATTGCTAGAGAGGTTGAGCATCTTTTTATCCATTATTGGCCATTCAGATTTTCTCTTCTGTGAGTTACCTATTTCTATATCATTATTATTAATGATTACACATGATGTAAATATCTTCTCTCAGTCTGGTTTTTTTTTTTTTTTTTTTTGGCCCCACCCATGGCATGCAGAAATTCCCAGGCAAGGGATCAAACCTGTGTCCCAGCAGTGACCCGAGCCACAACAGTGGCAACACCAGATCCTTAATCCACTGAGCCACCAGGGAACTCTCTCTTCTCTCAGTCTGTAGCATGGCTTCTCATTTGGTTTAACATGTTAAAAAAAATGAAAAAAGTCTTTTTCACTTTAATGTACCCTCAAATTATCTATTTTTCCCTTTATAGTTTGCAGTTTTTAATACCTTGTTTGAAATAATTCATGGTACCAAGGACATAAAATTTTGCCTTTTAAATGTCAATCCTTAATCCTTCTGGAATTTATTTTTATGTATGGTATGTCTATTGGTGCATCGGTTCACTGAAAAGTGGGCTTTATGGCATCTCTCCACAATGCCAACTGCTCATGTCAAAGATACCTTTGGCTCCACAGCGCTAGATGAGTGGATACTTTCCACTCATCTACACCTTAGCAGCAAAAACACTGCTTTCTCAGTTTCCTATTACATTTTCATGGCTCTTTTTCTATACTGCTGATGACCCCTCAGTCTCTTTATGTTGATTCCTCCTTCTCAATCTGGCCTCTAAGTACTGGGAATTTTATAGCTTAGTCTTCAGTCTTCTTCTCTTCTCAGTATATACAAGTACATACTACATTATTCATCCAACATTTGAAGTAATATATAAGTTAACGAATCCTGCTTCATAGCCATGTATTCTATTTGACATCTCAATCTGAAGACCTTACAGACATCTCAAATTTAACATGGCCCAAAGACAAGTCTTAATTTCCCCTCAAATCTACGTTTCATATATCATTTATTGAACACTCATTCACTGAGTAATTTAATCTAAAAACCAAGGAACTATTTCTCAAACTGGGTTCTTCCTTTTCCTTGACCTTCACACACCTAACCTACTAGCAAGTGACGTCACTTGTTGCTCAAAAAGGTATCTCATAAATATCCTCTCTTCTTTAACAACATAATCTAAGCCATCACCGTCTTCTTGCCTGGACCATCTCAAGAGCCTGCACTTATTCTTGCTCCTCCCCCTCTGTCAATATAGCTGCCACATTGGTCTTTTTGTTTGCAAACAGACCACATTTTGGAGTTCCGGTCGTAGCTCAGCAGTAACAATCCTGACTAGTATCCATGAGGACGCAGGTTTGATCCCTGGCCTCGCTCAGCAGGTTAAGGATCCAGCCTTGCCATGATGTGGTGTTGCTGAGGCTGTGGCTAGGTCAGCAGCCACAGCTCCGACAGGACCCCTAGCCTGGGAACCTCCATATGCCATGGGTGCAGCCCTAAAAAGAAAAAAAGAAAAATCATATTTTAAATATTTCAGTTATTTCCCTTTGCTTTTACAGTGAAATTCATAGCCTATTCTTGTAAAATACCCTGTAGAATACCTTCTAAATACCAATTCAATCTCTCTTTGTTCCATTCTCTTCCCAGATCAATATGCTCCAACCACACTGGCCAACATGGTAGTTTCAAAAGTATACTAAATTTACAAACAACCCAATTAAAGTAGATATTTCTCTAAATATCTACAAATGGCCAATAAGCATAGGTGCTCAACATTATTAGTTATCAGGGAAATGCAAATCAAAACAATGGGATATCACTTCACACCTACTAGAATAGCTGTAATTTTTTAAAAATGGAAAATAATAAGTGTTAATGAGGATGTTGAGAAACTGGAACTTTTGTACATTGCTGGTGGGAATGTAAAGTGGTGTAGTTGCTATGGAAAAGTTTCACTTCCAAACGTTCTTCAAAACGTTAAACACAGAATTACCATAAGACCTAGCCATTCCACCCTGAAATATATATTCAAAAGAAATGAAAGCAGGGACTTGAACAGAGACTCATATGTCCACTGCAGTATAATTCACTGTTTATCATAGCACTATTCACAATGGCCAAAGGGTAGAACAACTCAGGTGTCCACCAATGCAAGAATCAGTAAAATGCTACATAGCTCTTTCTTGATTTACATGGGGTTACATTCCAATAAAACTGTCATAGGTTAAAAACATCATAAGTCAAATGTATTTAATGCACCTAAGCTACCAAACATCACAGGTTAGCCAAGCCTACCTTAAACGTGCTCAGAACACTTACATTATTCTACTGTTGGTAAAATCATCTAGTACAAAGACTTTTTTATAATAAAGTGTTGACTATCTCATGTAATGTGTTGAATATTGTACTGAAAGTAAAAAAGCAGAGTGGTCATATGGGTACAAGTGGTTGTACGCGTATTGGTTGTTTATCCTCGTGGTGACATGGCTGACTGGGAGCCGCCATTTGCCATGGCTGCCCAGCACACTGAGAGTACATCACCAGCCTGGAAAAGATCAAAATGCAAAATTCGAAATACGGTTTCTCCTGAATGCGTATCACTTTAACACCATCGTAAAATAAAGTAAAAAAAAAATCATTGAATTGAATCCTATCATAAGTTGGACACCACCTGTGTGCATATATACACACATATACATATAATGGAATATTATTTAGCTATCGAAAAAATTCTAATACATGGTACAATACAAATAAACTTTGAAAGCATTATACTGAAATAAACCAAACATAAAAAGACAAATTTTGTATGATTCTACTTGGATGAAATATCTAGACTAGGTCAATTTATGGACACAGAAAGATCAGAGGTTTCCAGGTACTTAGGGTAAAGGAGAAAGGGGAGTTATTGCTTAATGGTTAATTTCTGTTTGAGGTGATGAAAAGTTTTAGAAAAAAGAGTGCTGATGGTTGCACAACTCTGTTAATGTAATTAATACCACTTAACTGTATACTTAGAAATGGTTAAAGTTGCAAATTTTATGATATATCTATGTACACAGATATATCAAACTACATAAAACTAAAACTTCAAAGAATTAATAATGTAATATACAAAAAATCCCCATTGAATTGTACATTTTAAAATAAGTAAATTGTATAGCACCTGAATTATATTTTGATAAATCTTTAAAAAAAAAAAAAAAATCAGGAGTTCCCCTTGTGACAGAGCAGAAACAAATCCGACTAGTAACCATGAGGTTTCGGGTTCGATCCCTGGCCTCACTCAGTGTTGCCGTGAGCTGTGGTATAAGTTGCAGACGCAGCTCAGATCCTGCATTGCTGTGGCTGTGGCGTAGGCCGGCAGCTGTAGCTCTGATTAGACCCCTAGCCTGGGAACCTCCATATGCCATGGGTGTGGCCCTAAAGAGCAAAAAAAAAAAAAAATCAAATTAGTCACTGCTGGACTGATCATGCAGCAAATAAATAAAAAGTCTTGACTTTAGTATAAAATTATGACTCCTTTAAATTACTCTTATTCTCAAATTATTATAAATACAAGAAACTATGCTTCATCTTTAAGGCATTAACCAGGAGACATAAATCAAGATATAGATTAGAATAAAATATAGTTATTATTAGACTAAAACTATCTAATAAAGTGAAAATTGAAATTTTCTTAGATAATGCAATAGTGTTCAAATATATAGTTATCAATATTTATTTATATATATGTATATATAAAATGTGTGAATAATTCCAAAACAATTAGGTAAATTGAAATGACTTAAAAACAAAAAACCAGAGTTCCTCTCATGGTGCTGCGAGAACGAATCCGACCAAGAACGATTAGGTTGTGGGTTTGATCCCTGGACTTGCTCAGTGGGTTAAGGATCCAGCATTACCGTGAGCTGTGGTGTAGGTGGTGTGGTGTAGGTTGCAGACACGGCTCAGATCTGGTGTTGCTGTGGCTGTGGCGAAGGCCGGCAGCAACAGCTCTGATTAAATCAGACCCCTAGCCTGGGAACCTCCATATGGCGCTGGTGCGGCCCTAAAAAGACAAAAGACCAAACCAAACAAAACAAAACAAAACACCTAGATACCTACTGCTGTCTTTGTAGACTAATAAAATGCAGGCCATTATTTTCAAAAGTTCAGCAACAACCACAGCTGTGGAAGACAGATAACGAGGTCCTTCCTCTTTTAAAGTTCTAGAATAACGCATCGTTAGAACCAAACTGGTAGTCTGAAAGACCAAAATTCCCAGGGAAAGGTATTTTAGGTTGGCTGACATTGTTTTATCTTCATTTGCCTGCAAAACAAATAAACACAGGGCAAATAAACAAAGTTAGAAAACACAGAAATTGAAATATATTAAAAACCAATAACAGTTGTCTTGCTCCAAACAAGACAGAGTAAGTGCATTCCATCCTTTTCTTCTGGCTAATTACAATCATAATCTTGCACCAAAGACAAAGCAACTATAAGAAGACTCTGAGGAGCTCCTACTGTGGCTCAGTGGTAAGGAACTCAACTAATACCCATGAGGATGTGGATTTGATCCCTGGCCTTGCTCAGCAGGTTAAAGATCGGGTGTTGCCCGGAGCATGTGGTGTAGGTCAGTAACTGCAGCTTAGATTTGTCCCCTAGCCTAGGAACTTTCATATGCCATGGGTGAGGCCTTAAAAAGTGGGGGAAAAAAAAAAAAAAAAAGACACAGGTGAAAAAAATAAAACAAAACTGGCTAGAGACTGCAGATCTTTTTTTTTTTTTTTTCTTTTTCTCTTTGGGAGGCACTCACAGCAATATGGAGGTTCCCAGGCTAGGGGTCAAATCAGAGCTGCAGCTGCTGGCCGATGCCACTGCCACAGCAATGCCAGGTCTGAGCCGTGTCTGTGAACTACACCACATCTTGAGGCAATGCTGGATCCTTAACCCACTGAGTGAGGCCAGGGATTGAACCTGCATCCTCATGGATACTAGTCAGGTTCATTACTGCTAAATTTCAGATCTTGTGTGATGACCCAGCAATGAATTCCCTGGAGATATTTTTGCCGCTCATGTATCTGACTCTGAGTGCTATAGCAGTTTACAGCCTGGAACCATCACCAAGTGTAGATCCACAACAAAAAAGCCCTAAGAAAAAAGGGACTGGAAGACAGAGGCCTGCAGGATGGAATCCCCCCATCTGAGGGCTATGCAATCTGTGGGGCAGACTCTTGCTGACCATCCTCATAACGACATCTGCATAATGACAACAGAGGTGGCAGCCCTCCCATCCTCCATCAGGGGTTTCGGCCACAAAGACCACAGGGGCAGAGCTCTGCCAATCATTCCTGCACCATATAAGGTGAATGTCAGCAAACGTGCATCACCATTCCTCCCTCCTCAATGTCTGTCTACTGATACAGAAATTCTAGTAGGAACCAAGGTCTCATAACACTCAAAATGTCCAGGATACAATCTAAAATGAGTATACTCATCATACCAAAAGACAGGAAAAATATCAACTAAGATGAGTAAGGACAATCAACAGACCAAAAACACACAACTGACTGAGATGTTGAAATTATCAGACAATTTTAAAGTTGAAAAAATAGTACAGGAGTTCCCATGTACCTTTCACCAAGCTTCCCTCAATGAAAAAAGCAGTAAGGTTCCTATATTTTTCTTAAAATAATTTAATATTAACTCTAAGAGACTCACTTTAAATATGAAGATAAAAATATGCTAAAGAGTAAAAGGATGGGAAAAGACAGGCCATGAGAAAAAGTAACTGTGAGAAAGTTGGAGGGGTTAAGATTATTACCAGGCAAAATAGATTACATAAAAATTATTTCTAGAATTAAAGGATACTTCATAATGATAAAATCATACATCAGGACGATACATCTATTATAAATGTGTATGTGCCTAATAACATAGCTTCAAAATAGGTACAGCAGGAGTTCCCGTTGTGGCGCAGTGGTTAACGAATCCGACTGGGAACCATGAGGTTGCGGGTTCGGTTCCTGCCCTTGCTCAATGGGTTAACGATCCGGCGTGGCCGTGAGCTGTGGTGTAGGTTGCAGACGCGGCTTGGATCCCGTGTTGCTGTGGCTCTGGCGTAGGCCGGTGGCTACAGCTCCGATTAGACCCCTAGCCTGGGAGCCTCCATATGCCGCGGGAGCGGCCCAAGAAATAGCAACAACAACAACAACAACAAAAAAAAGACAAAAAAAAAAAAAAAAAAGGTACAGCAAAAACTAATAGAACTAAAAGGAAAAATAGTTAAATCCATAGTCAGAATGTAAGATTTTATACTTAGGAATAAATGTGACTTGGGAAATGGAAGACTTATATGCTGAGAACTATAAAATATTAATAAAGGAAATTAAAGAGATTCAAAGAAAGGGAAAGATATCCCATGCTTTCGGATTAGAAGAATTATTTTGTTAAATGGCCACACTACCAAAAGCAATCTACAGATTTAATGCAATCCCTATCAATTACCCATAGCATTTTTCACAGAACTAGAACAAATAATCCTAAAATTTATATGGAACCATAAAAGACTCAGAATTTCCAAAGAAATCCTGAAGTAAAAGAATAAAGCAGAAGCATAACCCTCCCATACCCCACACAATACCACAAAGCTACAATAATCAAAATGGCATAGTACTGGCACAAAAACAGACATTTGGATCAATGAAACCGAAGAAAGAACCCAGAAATAAACACACACCCCTATGGTCAATTAATCTTTAACAAAGGAGGCAAGAATATAGGGGAAAAGAGAGTCTCCTCATCAAGCGGTGCTGGGAAAGTTGGAGAGCTGCAACGTAAATCAATGATGTTAGAACACACCCTCACACCATATACGAAAATAAACTCAAGGAGTTCTCATGGTGGCTCAGCAGTAATGAACCGTGAGGATGTGAGTTCAATCCCTGGCTCTGCTCAGTGGGTTAAGGATCTGGCATCGTCATGAACTGTGGTATAGATTACAGACAGAGCTCAGATCTGATGTTGCTATGACTGTGGTGTGGGCTGGCAGCTGTAGCTCCAATTGACCCCTAGCCTGGGAACTTCCATATGCCACAGATGCAGCCCTAAAAAGACCAAAAAGCAAACAAACAAACAAAGCAAAAATAAATTCAAAATGTCATAAAGACTTAAACATAAGACATGATACCATAAAACTCCCGGAAAAGATCATAGGCAAACATTTTCTGACATAAATTGTACCAATTTTTTTCTTAGGTTAGTCTCCCAAGGCAATAAAAATAAAAATAAAAACAAAAACAAAAATAAACAAAAGGGAGCTAATCAAACTCACAAGGTTTTGTACAGCAAAGGAAACATAAATAAAATGAAAAGATAACCCACATAATGGGAGAAAATATGTGCAAATGATGCAATCACTGAGAGATTAATTTCCAAAATATACAAATAGTTCATGATTCAACAACAAAACAATCCAATCAACTCAATCAAGAAAATGTGCAGAAGACCTAAATAGACCTTTCTCCAAAGAAGAAATACAGATGACCAATAGGCACATGAAAAAATGCCCAACATCATTAATTATTAGAGAAATGCAAATCAAAACTACAATAAGGTACCACCTCACACTGGTCAGAATGACCATCTTCAAAAAGTCAACAAATAAAAAATGCTGGAGAGGATGTGGAGAAAAGGGAACCCCCCTACACTGTTGATGGAAAGGTAAATTGGTGTAGCCACTGTGGAAAACTGTATGGAGATTCCTCAGAAAACTAAAAATAGAATTACAATATGATCTAGCAACCCCACTCTAGGGCATATATTCACACAAAAGTATAATTCAAAAGGATACATGTACCCCAATGTTCACTGCAGCATTATTCACAATAGCCAAGACAAGATAACCACCTAAATGTCCATCAGCAGATGAATGGATTAAAAAAATGTGGTACATACATACAATGGGATACTATTCAGCCATTAAAAAGAATGAAATAATGTCATTTGCAGCAACATGAATGCAACTAGAGATTATCATACTATGTGAAGTAAGTCAGAAAGACAAACACCATATGATATCGCTTATACATGGAGTCTAAAATATGAGACAAATGAACCTATCTAGAAACAAAAACAGACTAACAGACAAGAGAACAAACTTGTGGTTGCTAAGGGGAAGAAAGCTGGGAGAGAGATTGAGTGGGAGGTTGGGATTAGCAAATGTATGCTATTGTATATAGAATGGATAAACAAGGCCCTACTGTATAGCCCAGGGAACTAAATTTAATATCCTATGATAAAGCATAATGGAAAAGATTATTTTAAAAAAGAATGTGTGTGTGTATAACTGAATCACTCTGCTGTATAGCAGAAATTAACACATTGTAAATCAGCTATACTTCAATAAAAAGAATGTGAGGAGGTCCCATCTTGGCACAGCAGAAACAAATCCGACTAGGAACCATGAAGTTTCAGGTTTGGTCCCTGGCCTCATCCAGTGGGATAAAGATCTGGCAATTGCCTTGAGCTGTGGTGTAGGTTGCAGATGCAGCTTGGATCCTGAGTTGCTATGTCTGTGGCGTAGGCCACAGCTGTAGCTCTGATTGGACCCCTAGCCTGGGAACTGCAGGGACGACCCTAAAAAGCTAAAAAAAGAAGAATGTGAGATTTCATTTTTAATTTAATTTATTTTTGTCTTTTATCTTTTTACGGCCGCACCTGAGGCACATGGAGGATCCCAGGCTAGGGGATGAATCAGAGCTACAGCTGCCGGCCTACCCCACAGCCACAACATGGGATTCAAGCCCCATCTGCGATCTTCATCACAGCTAACAGCAACTCCAGATCCCTAACCCACTGAGGGAGGCCAGTGTCCTCATGGATACTACTGAGGTTCATTAACTGCTGAGCCACTATGGGAACTCCCAGAATGTGAGATTTTAATTCATCTTTTTCAATAATTGATAGAACACATACGTGTGCTTACACACACGCACGTGCACACACACACACACACACACACACACACACACACACACACACACACACACACACACACACACACACACCTGCCCAGTAAAAATACAGAAACTCTGAACAACAAACACTATCAACCACTATAACTCTGTAGGCTTGGAGATGTCACACTAAGATCCTCCTTCAAGGAAGGACTTAATGCAGTGTGGTCAGTCAACTGCCGCTCCACTCCAGGACACATCTTTTGCTTCAAATTCATCTAAAGATTCAATCTCAAACAAAATCCCGGAAGGTTTTTTTGGTAGAAACTGATACACTGATTTTTAAATTTATATGGACAGGAGTTCCCGTCGTGGCTCAGTGGTTAACGAGTCCAACTAGGAACCATGAGGTTGCGGGTTCTATCCCTGACCTCGCTCAGTGGGTTAAGGATCCGACATTGCTGTGAGCTGTGGTGTAGGTTGCAGACGCGGCTCGGATCCTTAGTTGCTGTGGCTGTGGTGTAGGCTGGTAGCTACATCTCTGATTAGACTCCTAGCCTGGGAATTTCCATATGCCAAGGGAGCAGCCCTAGAAAAGGCATAAAGACCAAAAAAAAAAAAAAAAAATGTATATGGAAATATAAAGGACCTAGGCAACCAAAACAATTTTGAAAAGGAAGAATAAAGTGAAAGGAGTTAAACTACTGAAATTACAGACTTACTATAAGCCCTAGTAAACAGCACTGGTATTGACATAAGGGTAGAAGAATACATCAGTGAGACAGAATGAAGTCCAGAACAAGATCCATACATATTTGACCAAATAATTTTGACAAAGATACCAAAAAGAAAGCATAATCCTTTTAACAATAATTCCAATACAATAACTATATTTTTAAAAAATGAATCTCTATTTACCTGCTTCATACCAAACATTAACTAGAAATGGACCATAGAAACTGTTATAAAAGCTAAAACTATTAATATTCAAGAAGAAAACATAGGAGTAAATCATAACCACAAAGAAATAGGCAAAGATTTCTCAGGATACAAAAGCACAAACCATAAAACAAAAAAAAGGATGAACTGGATATCATCAAAATTAAAATCTGCTCTTCCAAAGATACTGTAAAAATAATGAAAGGCAAACTATATTATGGGAGAAAATGTTCTCAACACAAAAATCTGACCATGGCCCTGGATCCAGAATGTAAACAGAACTCTTACAATAAGTAAATAAATAACCCAAATTAAAATGGACAAAAGACTTGAATAAACAGTTCACCAAAAAAGATAAATGAAAGGCTAAGAGGCAAATGAAAAGTTGTTCAAAATCAGTCATTAAAGAAATACAAATTAAAGCCACAACGTGATACCATTACATACCTATTAGAATAGCCAAAATCTTAAAAAATTGATGCTACGAAGTGTTCAAGAGGATTTAGAGCAAACAGAACTCTCAACTTCGCTAATGGAAATGTAAGGTGGCACAACCACCTTATCAGCCATCTATCTCATTTTTATAAATCTGCATTAGCAAAAGGATCTTAATGTGTGGGAGTTCCTGTCGTGGCTCAGCAGTTAAGTAACCTGACTAGGATCCATGAGGATGCCGGTTCAATCCCTGGCCTCCACCAGTGGGTTGGGAAACCCGCGTTGCTGTGAGCTGTGGTGTAGGTCACAGACGAGGCTCGGATGCTGCATTGCTGTGGCTGTGGCGTAGGCTGGCAGCTGTAGCTCTGCTTCTACCCCTAGCCTGGGAACCTCCATATGCCGCAGATGCGGTTCTAAAAAGCAAAAACAAAAACAAAAAACAAACAACAACAACAACAAAAAACACAAAGAATCTTAATGTGAAATAATATTACAGCATTTTAGAGGTGGAGGTTGCTTTAGAAATCATCTAGTACAATATCTTTATTTTAAAATAAAGAAAATAGTGAACAGAGACGTTAGATGACTTGTTCAAGGTCTTAAAACTACTAACTGGAAATAACAGAAAATTAAATATCAGGCTCCCCGGATCCCATTATATGCTACTTTAGAATGCCAAAAGACTTCCTGGAGGCCTTTATCTCTGTATGGAAGGAGAACAAGTTGCCAGCAATCTACATTTGGCACAGACCTCTGATTCTCCTGGAAAATGTCAAACAAGGAACTCAAATCTGTTCAAGAAAGTCTTTTGTTTATTCTGTGCAACTAAGACCATAATATACATGTTATATCAGCAAAACACTCCGATTTCATTTCTAATAAAAATTTAAAGGTGAGATTCTAATCCAGGATACACATTTCTACAATCTTGCTTTTCCATTTCCAAGTTTATATAACATCAGCATAAACATTGACTGTGATAATACAGTTCTTAGTATTCTTAGTTTCTCACAATGTTTGTTTGTTTGTTTGTTTCAGTCTGTGAGATAATTTTATGTGTACATATATATATTGGTCTCTGCCCCTGGCTCCTGACACAGGGCTCCTGAAACCCTTGTGATTTTCTGGGTGATAGAAATGCCTTTTGTTCTAAGAGGCAATTTGGGTGGGCTTCTAGATGGCTCTTGGATGAGAGCTGCTCACCAAAAAGAATAAGCCAAGATTAGAAGCTTGAAATTTTCAGTCCCATCCTCCGAGCTTTCCCACCCTCCACTCTCCTGAGAAAGGAGAACGCCTGAAAATGGAGTTAATGATCCATCGTACCAACAAGATGAAGCCTCCATAAAAATCCCACTAGGAGTTCCCGTCGTGGCGCAGTGGTTAACGAATCCGACTGGGAACCATGAGGTTGTGGGTTCGGTCCCTGCTCTTGCTCAGTGGGTTAACGATCCGGCGTTGCCGTGAGCTGTGGTGTAGGTTGCAGACTCGGCTCAGATCCCGCGTTGCTGTGGCTCTGGCGTAGGCCGGTGGCTACAGCTCTGATTCAACCCCTAGCCTGGGAACCTCCATATGCCGCGGGAGCAGCCCAAGAAATAGCAACAACAACAAAAGACAAAAAAGACAAAACAACAACAACAACAACAACAAAAAAAATCCCACTAGTACGAGGTTCAGAGGGTTTCCAGGATGGTGAACGCTTCTACACAGGGAAGGGGAGGCACCCCAACTCTCCCCAACTCCATGGGGACCCTCCCAGACCTGGCCACGTATATGTCTTCATCTGGCTGCTCATCTGTATTCTTTATCTTAGCCTTTAATAAATTGGCAAATATAAATGTTTCCCTGAGTTCTGTGAGCCACTCTAGCAATTTCATCAAACCTAAGGAGAAGGTGGTGGGAGCCTCTGACGTGTAGCCAAGTCAGACAGAAGTTGTGGGTAAACTGGGGACCTGCTACCTGTGACTGGCATCTGAAGTAGGGTGGGAATAGCCTTTAGGATTAGCCTGTGGGATCTGACACTATCTCCAGAGATATAGTGTCAGAATTGGGTACACTGCAGGATATCCAGCTGGTATTGCAGAAAACTGATGTGAGGGGGAAAAAAACCCCACATAAATGTGATGACCAGAAGTGTCATAAGTATTCTGTATGAGAAGCAGAAGAAACACAGAAGGAAAGAACTGGGCTGTTTCTCTAATATGAAGTCAAAAAGTCAAGTACGCGCAAACACAGTTCTTTGCAATAGATTATCTGTAAAGAATGACAATTAAATTTACAATTCTAGCTCAGGGCAGAAAAAAACTCAAAATAAAAAACATCAAGGAGTTCCTGTCGTGGTGCAGCGGAAACAAATCCGACTAGGAACCATGAGGTTGTAGGTTCAATCCCCGGCCTCGCTCAGTAGGTTAAGGATCCGGCATTGCTGTGAGCTGTGGTGTAGGCCGGCAGCTACAGCTCTGATTAGACCCGTAGCCTGGGAACCTCCATATGCCACTGGTGTGGCCCTAAAAAGAACAAAAAGACCACACACACACACACAAAATCAAAATACTAGTATTTCTAAGACATACAAATATTTAGCTTGATTTTGGAGTACAATACAGGTAAAAGTAAGTACTTTCACTTAATACAAACTCTAAATGTACAGCAAATACATAAACACAAAATAGACCAAAACAAAGATTATGTTCCACCTCTATAATTTATAAGGTTAACACTGTTTCTTCATTTTATTTTATTTATTTATTTTTTGTCATGTGGAAGTTGCCGGGCCAGGGATTGAACCTGAGCCACGGCAGTGACAATGCCAAATCCTTAACCACTAGGCCACCAGGGGACTCCTGATTTTTTTCATTTTATTTCTATTTATTTATTTATTTTTAGGGCCATTCCCTTGGCATATGGAGGTTCCCAGACTAGAGATTAAATTGGAGCTACAGCTGCCGGCCTATACCACAGCTACAGCAACGCAGGATCTAAGCTGTATCTGTTACCTACACCACAGCTAAGGGCAATGCAGGATCCTTAACCCACCGAGCGAGGCCAGGTATTGAGCCCACATCCTCATGGATACTAGTTGGATTCGTTTCTGCTGCACCACAAAGCGAACCCCTGTTTCGTCATGTTAAAATCTACAATACTTTCCCAATATAATTGTAAACCATCTTTAAACAATTTCATGTTAAAGATTTAATTTCAGTCCCTCCTACATTTTTTTTCTCTTACTGCCTAATTCCCTTTCTTTTATCCTTTCAGGTATTGCCAGTTCTCTGGTTTCCAGATTATTCTGTTTCATGAAAATTTCCTATCCAAGAAACTGATATACCAATAGTCAGCAAAAAACTGTATAAGTTCTTTCACAAATGGGGCCTCATTCAGTTTACTGTCAAAAACCTCATGAACCAGGCAACAAATTATTGCCGCTGTTCCTTGAAAGACCCTGATTACCAAGCTTCCTTAACCCATTTGGACTTGAGTGAGGCACTAACATTTACAGCAGTGTCAAAATAGTCAGGATGCTTAGATGCTCCCCTTTCACCTTAACTTAAAAGACCTAGAAAATGTACTCTTTTGATCACTAGAGTGAGTGGCATCATTTCATTCTGATGGCTTTGCTTTGTTTTGGTTTTTGTTTTTCTGAAGTATTTATCACTTTAAAAACTAGTATATTCTTAGTGAGGAAGTGTAGAAATTTAAAATTTATATTAATAAGTAAAATTTTGAACCGTATCACACCACTCGAAGACATCTACTGACATTTTGGTATAGATTCTGTCAATTTTTCTTATTTTAGAAATAAGTTGGTTGGAAATCCTTAAACCCCAGGACCTTAGCAGCAAAGGTAAAATAAAGTACCTAGACCACTTCATATTCCCACTAAAAGGATTTTCAACTACTTTTAGGGATTTTTAGTTAGGTAGGAAATGAAGTCTTATAATCACAAAGTTCTAACTTCTCCCCAAAAATAATAGATATTTTTTGAGGAAAAAAAAGGATTTTAAGAATACAACAAAATACCAAGAATATAACAAACACCCCTGACCCCACCACCTAGAACTAAAAAATGTCAATCTTGTCACATATGCTAACCTTTCCTTTTTTATTTTTTTTCAAGTTTTTTTGCTTTTTAGGGCTGCACCTGCGGCATATGGAAATTCCTAGGCTAGGGGTCAAATTGGAGCTGTAGCTGCCAGCCTACGCCACAGCCACAGCAAGGGTGGATCTGAGCCATTTCTTTGACCTACACCATAGCTCATGGCAATGCTGGATCCTTAACCCACTGAGCGGGGCCAGGGATTGAACCCACATCCTCATGAATACTAGTGGGATTTCTTATCGCTGAGCCACAATAGACTCCTTCCCTTTCCTTTTTTAAAGGAATAAAGCATTATAGCTAAAGTCAAAGTCCCCTGTAAGCTACAACTCTAAGTCCTATTCCTTTTCCCCTTCTCTGTTATGCATTTGGAGTATGTATTTCAGTCCACTTTAAAAATTTTATATGATTCTATAGATATACCTATAGCCATAAATATTTTAATATACATACATGGCATCAAACTGTACACATTATTCAGCATCTTCCTTACTTTATTCAGCATTGTTTTGCCATTTATGTTGATATACAGACCTAGTTCATTGCTTTTAATAACTTTATAATGTTCCATCAAATAAGCAAATATTTTATTTACCCATTCTTCTTTTCCATTTTTTTGGCTGTGTCCACAGCATACAAAAGTTCCTAGGCCAGGGGTTGAATCCCAGTCACAGTCCAGTAGTGACAACACTGGATCCTAAACTGTTAGACCACCAGCGAACTCCCCTTCTTTTCCTTTTAAAGATTTAAATTAAAATTTTTTCAACAGGTAGCTCCTAAATATTATATATGCTACAAATACTTTAAGCTATTTTTCTAAGATTTAATATTTTATATGATTTCTTTGGTCTCTTCAGTTCTAACACACACAATTTTATTAATTTTCATTTTTCCACCTAAAAGTGTTATTTCAGCATTCCCTCGTGGCCTAGCAGTTAAGGATCTGGTGTTGCCACTACTGTAGCTTGGGTACTGCTGTTGCAAGGGTTCAACCCCTGGCTTGGGAACCTCCTCATGCCAAGGGCACAGCCGAAAATAAATAAAGTGCTGCCACATTTGTGGCATAAATAAGTTCCTGGGCCAGGGGTTGAATTGGAGCAGCAGCTGAGGCCTACACCACAGCCATGGCAACTGTCTCCATTTTTAAGTTATAAACTTTGTGTATATATAGCACAATATATTACATATATGTAGCAATATATTATATATATATAACCACTAATTACTGTAAAATTATTAGTGCATTATAGAATAATAATAATTGTAATCTTTGTGTATGTGTGTGTATACTATAATCACACTTATTTGGTATAGCGATCATACTGCTAGTACTCCTACCTTTTTCTTTTTTTTTTTTCTTTCTTTTTACAGCCACACCTGAGGCATAGTGAAGTTCCTGTGCTAGGGATCGAATCTGAACTGCACCTGCCAGCCTACACCACAGCCACAGCAACACTAGATCCAATCTGCATCTGTGACCTACATTGCAGCTTGCTGCAACCCTGGATCTTTAACCTGTTGAGTGAGGCCAGGGATCAAACATGCATCCTCAGAGACACTATGTCAGGTTCTTAATCTGCTGAGCCACAACAGGAACTCTTGCTAATACTTCTAAAAGTCCTTTGCACAGCAGTATTTCAGGATTTGGTTAGTCACTAAAATAGATATTGCACTTGTTTTCCCATCACTATTTTTTCTCTGAATTGTTATATAAATTTGATATTTACTACGTTGAGTTTCACTACTTTTAAATTCCTTCTCACTTCTCAAAAGAAAAATATACAACAAAATTTCATCTAATAAATTCCACTCATTTGGATTTTGATAAATTTGGATGATGACTTGGTTAGAATTGTGGGCAAAAAATATTGTTAAGCTTATTGAGTTCAAAAAAATTCTCAATAATTATTTAATAGTCTTAAGGGGGAAAAAAGGTTTTTTAAACATACGGAAGGTAAGATTTAGGGATATTTGATACGCTATTAATATATCATTCACTTTCACTGAAGTACCTCCCAAAGACCCCTGCCTTTCACGATGCTTTGTCACCCAGTTCTGAGTTACTCTACAGGCTTTAAAGTTCCAAAAATACACACTGCATAAGTATATGTATCATTAATACACAGTAATGCTACCATTTCCACCCTTAGATTAATCAAGGTTAACAAAAAATTAGTGGTGTATACCATCATTATTGCTCTAGATATGCATTAACTAAGTCCTGAAATATTCAAAACACTATTTACTAATAATTTCTATTTATCTTTTCAAACAGAGGTACGTGTAGGTAAATCTGAAAATCAGTCTGGCTACAGAGTTATTTCCAATTACTTACTAATGTACATGTAGAATCTTTAGGCCTGTGTATGAAGCCCTTTATTCTACTGAGGCAATAACACCTATATTTTGCTGTTATATCTCCAGCCACTAAAAGTCCCACAAAACTGAATGGTTAGTAATGTTTTAAAACTGTATTAACATTTATATAGATTTTTAAAGACTAAGTACCTAAGAAATTCTGCAAATCTATTTTCCTCCTATTATAAAAACAAAAGTTTAATTTCTAACTTCAGATATTTATTTATTTATTTATTTATTTTTTGTCTTTTTGTCTTTTCTAGGGCCGCACCTGCAGCACATGGAGGTTCCCAGGCTAGGGGTCTAATCGGAGCTGTGGTTGCTAGCCTACACCACAACCACAGCAACGAGGGATCGGAGCTGAGTCTGCAACCTACACCACAGTTCATGGCAACGCTGGATCCTTAACCCACTGAGCAAGGCCAGGGATCAAATTCGCAACCTTATGGTTCCTAGTCGGATCCGTTAACCACTGCAGCACGATGGAAACTCCCCAACTTCAGATATTTAGAGTGAGCTATATTTACATTTTCTAAACACTAGTTCAGAAATATACTCCCTAAGTAGAATACTATAATCTATTACAAGTTAATGACATAAAAGAGTACATATGAAAACACACGTTATAAAGTTCTACGCAAATATAAATTCACATTATACACTAGTCAGAAACAGCTACTGGTATAAAAACAAATCTTTTTAAGGTTTTTTCCAAGTAAACAAACAGAAAAAATACATACAGAAAGGCTGACCCCAGTCGCAGTTTTTGGTCCATCATCTTCCATGATACCAAAACTTTCAAACTGCAACCTATAACTGTATGCTCAATAATGACAAATAAAATCCATCAAAACTGGCTTTACTTCTGACACTGACACTTAGAGACTGCCTTTCCAAACTATCTGAGGAGTAGATACAGTCTTCCCGTTAAAGCAGCAACATGTTATCAAGTCCCTTAATAATCCCGTGGAAAATTCAAAACTCCTATTTTTTATAAAAAATAGAAATATTAGTTAATGGTACTTTACACTGTTGATACAATCGATTTTGTTTCTATGAGAGAAATAACCTCCACTAAATTAGTGAACTTAAAAGTTCACTTATAAGTGCTTAAGAAAAGCAAAATCCCGCTCAATAACACTTAACAACTCACTCTTTATATTCTACAGTTCCTATTTACATTCTAAGTTAAACAGCTTTTCATTGTCTCCCTTTCCTTTTCTTCCCCAAGGTGTCAGGTATCTGTTTACATAAGAAAATATCACCTGTATGTAGGTTAAGAGTACTGTCAATTTTTAACTTGCTCTTTTACAGACTGCAGAATTTCCACTTCTACAATTCAGATAAAATCAACAGTACTCAAATATTTCTCCAACTTAACAAATATAAAACCTATTTGCCTTTTAATTTTTAGATTAAAAATCGTTCAGTGTTACTGTACTCTTTACATAATGTTAATGATCACGGAAACATACTGACCTGATAAATACAGCTCTAAGAGTCCCTTCTCATGTCAGGTGCCAAAAGCAAAAATGTACCCTTTCTCACCCCTCCATTTCCTCTCCCCTGTGCAGGTCTGCTCTATCGCTTCCTCTACAGCCGTTTCCCACCTCTTACAGCTGAAGACTGAAGTTAAAGGTATTCTACACAGAACAAAAACTAGTGTAAAATCGAGTCGGGATCTATAGGGTAGCAAAACTTGCCACCCCCAAATATCTCTTTGGCATATGGATTATTTCAAGCTGGAAACAGTGAGGGCCCTAAAGACTTTCACCTTTCCCCTGACCTTAAAAAAAAAAAAATTAGATAGAGAGCCTGTTCCAAGACTATCATCAGAGATATCTACAAAGAATATGGGCTATGTGTGGTGGAGGGAAACTTGAGGTGCTGCCTAGAGGTCAGAGTCCGCTGTGTCCCATTGTCTCTGAATGGCCCAGCAAACATTTATCTACCCAATTTTTGCTTTTCCATCTCCAAGTCAATTGCTTTCCTCCCCTTTGAAGTCTCAAACCACTAACCCCAACATCCTCTTTTGTCTTCAGTTGAAGATGGAATTTAAGGTGAGGGTTTCAGGCATTTTAGTGAGTTACTCAGTTTTCCTGGGTCTCTCACATACACGTTATTAAACTTTTGTGTGACTTTCCTCCTGTCAGTTGGTCTCATGTCAATTTAATTCTTAGGCCACCCAAAAGAATGAGGGAAAGGGGAAGATCGAGGAAAAATTCCTTCTCCGTGATAGGTCCAAAGGCACTAACCATTAGCAAAGGTTGAATACTCAGGAGATTGGGGGCAGAAGTAGAAAATAAAGATATCACACAATTTACCAATATTTAAATGTGAACTTAATATGGTCAAGCACCATGATGTGATGAGCAGGAGATATACAATGATTTTTTTTTTTTTTTGCCTTTTCTTGAGCCGCTCCCGCGGCATATGGAGGTTCCCAGGCTAGGGGTCTAATCGGAGCTGTAGCCACCGGCCTACACCAGAGCCACAGCAACACGGGATCTAAGCCGCATCTGCAACCCACACCACAGCTCACGGCAATGCCAGATCCTTAACCCACTGAGCAAGGCCAGGGATCGAACCCACAACCTCATGGTTCCTAGTTGGATTTGTTAGCCACGACGGAAACTACTGGATACACAATGATTAATAAAACAAATATAACTTTTTTCTCCATGAAGCTTACCCTCTAGTATGGAAGACATATATTGTTTAAATAATTTAAGTAATGGTATAAGGATGTAAACTGCTACGACATAATGTGTAATAGGAAAATGTCATTGGGAAATTATGATCCTTCTATTATCACTGTATCAACTTGGTTAAACACATTTCCCCAAATCCCCTTCTCTATATGGTGCCAGGTGAGAATCGCTACACACAAAATCTGCACAAGATGTGGAAGGCAGATGTGAAGCAAGAGCCACTGCTCTCAGAAGATTCGCAGGGTTGAATGCAGTGAAAAAGAAACAAAGGTGCTGGCAGGTTCTAGTTATCCTCTCTTCCCTGCTCTAGATCAACTCTTCCAAACTGCTGACCCTACTGAGCAACAGGTCCTAATCCCTAAAACTCGTAAATGTTACCTTATTTGGAAAAGAGAATCTTGCAGATGAAATTAAACTAAGGATCATGAGACAGAAAAATTATTCTGGACTAGCTAAGTGAGCCCTAAGTGCCAACACAAGTGACCTTGTAAAAGACAGAAGAGAAAAACACAGATACTCAAGAGGAGAAGGCAATGTGAAGATAGAGCAGAAAGCGATTTGAAGATGCTGGCCTTGAACATTGGGGTGACACAGCCACAAACCATGGAGTGTTGGCAGCCAACAGAAGCCAGAAGGAAAAAAGAATGGATTCTCCCCTGGAGCTTACAGGGGGAGCACAGTCCTGCTGACACTTGATATCAATCAGTCCAGTGACATGGAGTTTGTGTTCCTGGTCTCCAGAATGTGGGAGAATACATTTCTCTTATTTAAGCAACCAAATCTGTGGTAATATGTTACAGCAGCCCCAGGAAATCAATACAAGCATCTAAGTCTATACTGAAAAAATATAATTGTTCTCCAGTCCATGTCTAGTCAAGAAGAAAGTACTATGTGTGGGAAGAAGACTGTTAAAATTAAGTGTTCAGTACTCAAAAGAATAATGTTATCAGGAACACTGGGTAATACCAAAAAGTGCATAGAATAGTTCCTTGCACATACTATGTGTTCAATAAGTATATTTTTAAAAACTGGAATTCCCTGGTGGCCTTGTGGTTAAGGATCCAGTGTTGTCACTGTGTGGCTTAGGTCACTGCCGTGGCATGGGTTTGATTCCTGGCCTGGGAACTTACACATGCTGTGGGCACGGACAAAATAAATAAATAAATGCCAGACTCAGTAACAAACCAAGGATACCAAATAAATGAGATCTTAGTCTAGTGATCATCCATCATGGAAAATCTGAAGCCCATCCACTTGGCTCACAAAACTAAATGATTAACAATAACATTGCTAGGAGTTCCCGTCATGGCTCAGCAGAAACGAAACTGACTAGCATCCATGAGGACACAGGTTTGATCCCCGGACTCACTCAGAGGGTTAAGGATCCGGCGTTGTTGTGAGCTGTGGTGTAGGTTGCAGGCGCAGCTCAGATTCCATGTTGCTGTGGCTGTGGTGAAGGCCATTGGCTACAGCTCCAATTTGAACTCTAGCCTAGGAGCCTCCTTATGCTGCAAGTGCAGCCCTAAAAAGATGATAATAATAATATTATTATTATTATTTCTATAGGGAAGGTAAGGACTTGATCAACATTACAAAGTAATTCTTCTCCTACAGCTCATTTTAGAAAACAAATTTCTTTGCTATTTTAAAGGGTATAAAAGGCAAAAGTTCAGATTATCAGTATCTTTATTAGTCTTTGTTTTTATAACCTATTAATAACAGATAATGAGAGAAAGGTTATAAGCTAGAAAACAATTCCCAACTTAAGTTTTCTGTCTATATCCAACTATTCTCACATTGACTCCTTTAAATATAACTTACTGCCTAATTTCAGTAATTCTCACGCATCAAATATGTCATCTGAAATATCTCTACCTATATGCAAAAAGTCAAACAATCATTCTCCATTACATAGTATTACTTCTCAAGTACCAACATTAATTAAAACGTTCTAGCATTTTCAAACATTTTTTTTTTATTTTTTTTTGCTTTTTAGGCCGCATATGGAGGTTCCCAGGTTAGAGGTCCAATCGGAGCTATAGCTGCCAGTCTACACTACAGCCACAGCAACACAGGATCCAAGCCGCGTCTGCAACCTACACCACAGCTCACAGCTCCTTAACCCACCGATCGACGCCAGGGATCGAACCAGCATCCTCATGGTTCCTAGTCAGATTTGTTTCCGCTGCGCCATGACAGGAACTCCTCAAACAATTTTAAATGTGTTTAAGTATTAAAATAAACTAGGGTAATCAAGAATAATGTTTAGCTATTTATTTAATTCAGCCTAGAGATAAACCTTTAAAGCAAAGGGTCTTAAAATATTTTTCTTTTCACCCTTCGCTAATGATAAAAATTTTAGAGCACTGTGTTTAGCAGTGAAAATAACTTAACTGAATTTAATAAAACATGTAAGTCAAGCTGTTCTTATTTTATTTTTTAGCCTTTTTAGGGCCACAACCACTGGAACCCCTAGGTTCCCAGGTTAGGGGTTGAATCAGAGCTACAGCTACCAGCCTACACCATAGCCACAGCAACACCAGATCCCAGCTGCATCTGCGACCTACACCACAGCTCACTGCAATGCTGGATCCTTAACCCACTGAGCAAGGCCAGAGATCAAACTTGCATCCTCATGGATGCTAGTAAGATCGTTTCCGCTGAGCCATGATGGGAACTCCTGTAAGTTGAGCTATTATCCATGGCTTTATGGTTTGACAAACTGCCAAAGATTTAAAAATTTTTAAAAATCCTAGCTGTTAATTATGCTTAGGTAATTAATTACCATACTCCCCTAAGGACAAAATTCCAGTGCTAAAATTCAAATGCTTCGGAGTGTTTGTTTGCTTGTTTATTTTTAACCAACATCCTTCCTACACCTGACAATACAACCACTCCCAGGTAAACATATCATCTTACAAGTGTATATATATTCCGAATTTATAAACAACACAGAAGATGAATACATTTTGTTTTGTTGTTTCCAAATGTTTCGTTTCAATTTTTTTTTTAGTTGAAGTATAGCTGATTTATAATGCTGTGTTAGTTTCTGGTGTACAGCAAAATGATTCAGTTATACATATATATATATATTTTCATATTCTTTTTCATTATAAGTCATTACAAGATATTGAATATAGCTCCCTGTTTTATGCAGTAGGACCTTGTTGTTTATCTGTTTTATATTTAGTGGTTTGTATCTGCTAATCCCAAATCCCTAATTTGTACCTCCCCCTCCCTTTCCCCTTGGTGACCATGAGCTTGTTTTCTACGTCTGAGTCTGTTTCTGTCTGTGAATATATTTTAACTTTGCTTGTTCAATATTTACTATTTAAGTCTCATGTTCTGCCTCCAAACTGATGGGAAGAGCCTTCAGTTTGGAGGCTCTACACGATCCAAATCTAAATTATCCTCCATGCAGCAGATACCCTAATAAAATGTGGATCTGATCACATGCTTTCCTTATTTGTAAAGTTTGATTCCCTAACAAATAGAAGATACTGTAAAACATTTCCTCATAATCTGGCCCCAACCACATTTCCTGCCATAAAACAGTACTGATCTCAAACACTTTTTCTTCGTGTACTCTTTGAACAAATATCCCTCTTTTAAAAAAACTCCTCCCTTTTCTTTACCCGCAGAACTTCTTTACATCTTACAGACCTCAAGATACAAGATGTCTCAGTGAAATTTTCCTAAATCTAACAGACTGAAACCTTCCCTCTATTCCCATGCCATTTTGTAGATATCTTCCATAATACTATTCACAGATTTCAGCAAACTAGTTTGTTGATATATATGCATCTCCTTTTTTTATTCATCACTGTATTTCCTACATCTCCTTACCAGTGCCTGTCACACATTAGGCATTTACTTTACGTTGGATTTTATAAAAGAATAAATAAGCTCCACAATATATAAATTCGCTGAAGAATGATCTTGTGAATTCGATCTCTCTGTATAACACATAAAAGACAGGTGCACACTGAAACTAGTTCTCATTAAATGTTTTCTAATAATTTCAACTTCACTAGAGAAGTTAATGAAATCACATTTACTGAGCACTTACAACCTGTCAGACATTGTGCTAAGTGTTTTATAGGCATCACCTCATTTAAACCTCATTAAATCTATACAAGAAGGATCGTTCATTTAACAGATTTAAAAACCGAGGTTCTGAGATTTTTTTTTTTTTCTTTTTTTGTCTTGTCGCCTTTTCTAGGGTTCCTACCGCAGCATGTGGAGGTTCCCAGGCTAGGGGTCGAATCAAAGCTATTAAGTCTATAACTTGATTTGCATAACATGCCAGAGCTCAGATACAAAGTAAAGTTTCTTGGAGTTCTGTTGTGGCTCAGGGGAAATGAATCTGATTAGTATCCATGAGGACGCAGGTTCCATCCCTAGCCTTGCTCAGCGGGTTAAGGATCCGGCATTGCTGTGAGCTGTAGTATAACTTGCAGATGCGTCTTGGATCCTGTTTTGCTGTGGCAGTGGCGTAGGCCGGCAGCTACACCTCCGATTCAACCCCTCGCCTTGGAACTTCCACATGCTGCCAATGCAGCCATAAAAAGAAAAAAAGGAATGAATAAAATAAAATAAACTCTCAGTTATATACCATTCTCAAATTTACATAGCAAAAGACATAACAAAAATCATTAAAATATATATAACTGTAGCACTTCATTCTTTATTAAAGAAGACAATTAACATGAATATACTTAGGATACTTTTACTTTTTAAAGGGTTGAAATCTAACATTAAGCTACCAATTTATTCTGATCTGAACTTTAATAATAAATTCATACACACATTATTAATGACCAGTGTGATGATGTTCAAGCTACTTCAGTTACCCAGACGGGTCTACAATTTGCTCTTAAGTTTTTTGCAATCTCTCGCTCTCTTTCTCTCTCTCTCTCACACACACATACACACACAAAGATTATCAAAGAGAAGCTTCACTCTCTAAAGCTTTTAGGAACGGGAAAGAAACTTGAAAGTTATACTTCATAGCTACCAAAGGAAAAGACTGGGCTTTAAGGGAGAGATCCATGCAAACTACTGCTCATGGAATGAATTTATAATGAGATCCTGCTGTGTAGCACTGAGAACTATGTCTAGATACTTACAACATAGCACAACAATGGGAGAAAAAATTATGTATACATGTATGTGTAACTGGGTCCCCATGCTGTACAGTGGGGGAAAAAAAAGTGTGTTGGGGGAAATAACAATAAAAAATAAATTAAAAAAAAATAAATGAATTACTAGAAAAATGAAATGTTAAGAAACATGCAAAATAAGGCCCAGTGTTTACTATTCTTATTTGATTCAAAAGACATAAAATTAGGTGATCAAATTGCAAAAAAAAAAAAAAAAAAAAAAAGAGGTCCTTTCAGTTGATTCTAATATCTATTCAGTCATTCATTCAACATATTGATTTCTTACTGAGTGAAAGACACATTGGAAGATACAAATTATATCTATTTCACATATAACTGAGGCAGCCCAAAGAATGTATGTAAGACCTAGGGCCAGTTATTTGATTTGTCTGAACTTTGATATTCTCATTTATAAAAGGGGGTCACTGGACGCAGAATCTGCTATCCCCAAAATATGCCACTTTGGCATAGTGATTATTTTGAGCTGTAGGTATTCAAATGCAGGGAGGCCTTCTCTGAAATTCACTTATCTGCTTAAAGATACATCCTCTAAAAGGAACTCAACTGTCATAAATCCCTCCCCAGAGGAAATTCATCAACCAAGGAGGATTAACTATTAATCACAGGAGAGGAGACTAGAGAGAGGAAGGTAAAATTTCACAGTCCCTTCCTTTACAAATTCTGATTAGCAAGAGAGAGCATTTGTAAAAATCAGTTCTCTGAATCGTGACACCTATGAACTGGTTTTGGTGTACCCACTGGTTATTGATCCTCGCCTTCTCAGCGACAGCTATTATTTTCCTATTTGTCTTGTATCCTGAGAATCTGACTTGGCTTTCTGCTGCCCAGGCATCAAGTTATTGATTCTTGTGTGTGCCAGCAGCTCAACTGTCAGGTTGGGGGCTGCAAGAATATGGCCAGAGGGAAACGTGCACTGCACCTCATGTGCAGCTAGCATGCTACTGACTGTTGCCAGCTTGGGAGGTGGGATATTATCATCCTAAAATTTGAGTATCACAGAATTAACCAAATTTCCTTGTCAACTGCATTAGAATAAACTCTTACTAAATCTTTACCCACGGCCATTTTTAAGTCTCCTGTCATTTAACAATAGCTATTGTTTTATTCTGACAAGTACTCTAGCATACAGACTTCAAATAACTTTAAGATCATACCATTGAACAAGGTAATAATTTCTAGAACCCTAATGGAAAAAAATAAATGGATTCAGGAAACTACTAAACTCTACATCAAGCAAAACAAGAATTACATGGAATTGAGAAAATGATGAGAATGGTTTTAATTTTTATGAGTTTTTGTCAGAAACAATGCTGGTTTTTTAACATTTTAACAGATTTAAGGAAACCTTTTCTCTTAAGCTTTCTATAACTTGAAGCAATTTGGTAAAGCATACCTTTGTAAACAGAATTAAAACATTGGGGTTACTGTGGTGGTGCAGTATAAATGAATCCAACTAGTATCCATGAGGATGCAGGTTCCATCCCTGGCCTCACTCAGAGGGTTGGGGATTTGGCATTGCTGTGAGCCATGGTGTAGTTTGCAGACATGGCTTGGACCCCTGGTTGCTGTGGCTGTGGTATAGGCTGGCAGCTGTAGCTCCAATTCACCCATAGCCTGGGAACGTCCAAATGCCACACATGTAGTCCTAAAAAAAACAAATAAATAAAAATTTATTTTTTTCTGCCAGAATTTAGAAACTCATAGTGTATAGTCTTAATTTCATGGCAATACAGTTATTTGCATAAGTTCAATAGGAATTTGCTCTTTGTAATAGGATACAACTTTGGCTATATTGCCAAAGTTTGACTGGAATATCATATTTGAGAAGGATGTGCATAATATCAGCTTTAAGGAACTAAGATTGACTTTATTGAGCCAATGAGGCCCCTTCCAAAAACAAAAAACAAACAAACAAAAAACCTGGCATTTTGCTTTCAGAGTTCCCAGCCAAATCAGGTGAGTAAGGAAGGTCATTTCCTGGTAGGCCAAGAACCTCAGGATTTCTTGGGGACCTCAAGAAGAGAAAAGAGAGGAATTCACTCAAATCTATGAGCACTGCAGGAGAAATCTGATGGCAAGAACTTGGCTTGGCTTCCTAGGCTTGAGAGGCTTTTAAAAGTCTGAGATTCCCTCTAAAAAGTTCCAGTGAAGCAGATTTTAAAAGTCTATATGGTCAGTTACTACGCTTGCTGCACTTATGTAAATAATCAAGCCAAGTTTAATGAGACTAGACTTATATTGCAAACCAATTAGTTCTACCGTGATTATCTTTGGTAGAAATAGAGATGACTACAGAGGAAAAAGTTATGTATTAGCAGCACACTTTTGTGGCTATCAAATTCTACTGTCTTTGAGGTTGTGTTATCTACTTGTAAACCACACTGGATCCTGAAATTCTTCTAGTTTTTCTCCAATATCTAGCTATGACTCCCCAAACTAACATTTACAATTTCCTCTCACCTTTCTGACTTGGAATCACAAAAAACAAAAACTGCTTTTTCCAAAGCCCTTCAAGCTGAAGCTAGACAACTTGATATAAACTTCAGAGACTCACCAGTGCTCCTGGAGACAAGGATAACTTTTTTTTTCTTTCAGTTTAATTGAGCTATAATTGACAAATAGCACTATATATAAAGTTTCTGTCATGCATACAGCATAGTGATCTGACTTACAGACATCATGAAATAATTATCACATTAAGTTTAGTAAAGACTATAAATACAAAATTAAAGAAATCATATATTTTTTTTCCTTGTTATGAGAACTCAGGATTTATTCTTAACAACTTTGAAATAAAATGTGTAGCAGTAGGAATTATATTTATCATGCTGTACATTACATCCCTAGTACTTACTTACCTTGGAACTGCAAGTTTTTGCCTTTCAACTACCTTCATCTGACTCCACCCGGCTCCACCCCCATCACCCTTTGGTAACCACAAATCTGCTGTCTTTTACTAAGTTTGTTTTTGAAGTATAATTGGCTTACAACACTATGTTAGTTCCTGGTATATTACATAGTGATTTGCTATTTCTATACATTTCCAAATGATCACCATGATAAGACTGGCTTACAACACTGTGTTAGTTCCTGGTATATTACATAGTGATTTGCTATTTCTATACATTTCCAAATGATCACCATGATAAGTCTGGCTTACAACACTATGTTAGTTCCTGGCATATTACATAGTGATTTGCTATTTCTATACATTTCCAAATGATCACCATGATAAGTCTAGATACCATCTGTCACCAAAGATAGTAAGTAATTTTTGACTATGTTCCCTACATTGTACATTTCCTACTTGTGACTCATTTATTTTGTAACTGAAACATTGTGTCTTTTAATTTCCTTCAGGTATTTCTCTCCTTCTTCCATCTTGCTCTCCTCTGGCAACCATCTAGTTTTTTGTTTTTGTTTTGTTTTTTGTTTTTTGGTTGCCCTGAGACATATGGAGTTCCCAGGCCAGGGATCAGATCCGAGCCACAGATGTGGCAATGCTGGATCTTTAGTCCACTGTGGCAACCATCTGTTTCTGAATCTATGACTCTTATGACTCTGTTTCTATTTGGAAGGATAACTCTTGTGTTGTAATATAACTTTATTTCATTTTTATTAATAATCTTTTATTTGAAAGTGCTTTTCTATTCTGTTTTAGTACTTTATTTGATCCTAGTAATAAATCTTTGAGGTAGTATATAGATAACTTTCTCAAAAACCATAGTAAAATGCAAATTTAATGAGTATTACAAAATCTATAAAATCTAGCACACAAGAGAACAAGAATGTTTAGAATTAATAGCAGACATTAGAAAAACTTCATAAAAAGGAATTAGCAATTTCCACTTAGAAAAGAAGTCCTGGGAATATTGTACAGCATAGTAATGCTATACTGTATATTTGAAAGTTGCTGAGAGTAAATCTTTTTTTTCTTTTTTTGAGAGAGTAAATCTTAAAACTTGTTATCATAAGGAAAAAAATTTGTATTTACGTGTGGTGATGGATGTTAACTACACTTGTAATAATTTTGCAATATATGCTAATGTCAAATCATTATGTTGTACATCAGGGACTAGCAAAGTTATATGTCAATTATATCTCAATAAAAAAACTTTTTAGGAGTTCCCATCATGGTTCAGTTAATGAATCCGACTAGGAACCATGAGGTTGTGGTTCGATCCCTCGCCTTGCTCAGTGGGATAAGGATCCGACATTGCCGTGAGCTGTGGTGTAGGTCACAGACGCGGCTCCGATCCCGAGTTGTTGTGGCTCTGGCGTAGGCTGGTGGCTACAGCTCCGATTGGACCCCTAGCCTGGGAACCTCCATATGCCACGGGAGCAGCCCCAGAAAAGGCAAAAAGACAAAAAAAAAAAAAAAAAAAAAAAAAGAATTTTTAAAGAAAGAGGTGGCATTAAAGAATAAAGAGATTTTCTACAAAGATGGCAAGGAAGGCCTTCCTTGTAGGAAGAAAGCATCTAAGCAAAGATCAAGGGAGGTAGGCATAAATATGTTAAGAAATTACATTTCAAACAACTACTATGGTTTAGTTAAAAAACAGAACATATGGGATAAAGCAATTAAAAAAAAAAAAAGAATGAGTAATTCTCTTCTGGTGCAGCAGATTAAGGACCCCACGTTTTCACTGCAGGTGGCTGGGGGTTGCTGCTGTGTGTGGATTGGAGCCCTGGCCCAGGAGCTTCCGCATGCCCCAGGTAAAGCCAAAAACACACACACACACAAATGAACTGTATTTTGATCTCATTGGAGCCATGGAAAGCTACAAATTTTGAAGAGCTTTGGATGCTACATACTAATTACTTTACATAATTTTAGGGAACTGTATCTAGTCACTTGTGATGGAACATGATGGAGGATCATGTGAGAAAAAGAATATATATATATGTGTATGACTGGGTCACTTTGCTGTACAGTAGAAATACACAGAATACTATACTTTTTTTTTTTTTTTTTTTTTTGTCTTTTTGCTATTTCTTTGGGCTGCTTCCGCGGCATATGGAGGTTCCCAGGCTAGGGGTCGAATCGGAGCTGTAGCCACCAGCCTACACCAGAGCCACAGCAACGCAGGATCCGAGCCGTGTCTGCAACCTACACCACAGATCACGGCAACGCCGGATCGTTAACCCACTGAGCAAGGGCAGGGATCGAACCACAACCTCATGGTTCCTAGTCGGATTCGTTAACCACTGCGCCACGACGGGAACTCCACACAGAATACTGTAAATCGACATTATATAATGGAAAAAATTAAAATCATGTAAAAATAAAAAAATACGATCTTCACATAAAAAAAATAAATAATTTTAAATTTACTCTGGAGGCAGTGGAGTCGCTGAGTATTTCTGAGGAAAAGTAATCAAAGAATATATAAGACCTCTTGCTTTAAAAACCCGTATGGAGAGGACTTACTGGAAGGAAGACAGGCTGAAGGCAGCAAGCCCAGCCACTGCTATAGTGCAAGTAAGAAGAAGAAAGAAAAGCAACCTTTATCACAGAGGTAGTGGGAATGAAAACGGGAAGAAGCAAATTGAGATACTGAAGAATCAATACTTGTGAGGAAAGTTATGGCGACAAATCTATGTTTAGAAACCACGCCCTTAAAAGAAACAATCTAAGTTTACCAGTGAAAATGAGTAAGAGCACCGAGTGAGAAACTGTACCAAATTTCATCTTTAACGACCAAAGCTGAATGGTAATCAGAGACAAAAAACCCTGGTTCCATTTTCAAATACTGCCTGTAGGAGTTCCCCTCTTGGCTCAGCGGTAAGGAATCCATGAGGATGCGGGTTTGATCCCTGGCCTCCCTCGGTGGGTTGAAGATCCTGCCTTGCCATGAGCTGTGGTGTAGGTCACAGACTCCGTGCAGCTCCCATGTTGCTGTGGCTGTGGCGTAGGCCAGCAGCTGCAGCTCCAATTCAGCTCCTAGCCTGGGAACTTCCACATGCCGCAGGTGCAGCCCTAAAAAGACCAAAAGACCAAAAAACCAAACCAAGCAAAAAATGCATGTAATAGGAGTTCCCGTCGTGGCACAGTGGTTAACGAATCCAACTAGGAACCATGAAGTTGTGGGTTCGATCCCTGGCCTTGCTAATTGGGTTAAGGATCCGGCGTTGCCGTGAGCTGTGGTGTGGGTTGCAGACCCGGCTTGGATCCTGCATTGCTGTGGCTGTGGAATAGGCCAGCATCTACAGCTCTGATTTGACCGCTAGCCTGGGAACCTCCATATACTGCGGGAGTGGCCCAAGAAATGGCAACAAAGACAAAAAAAAAAAAAAAAAAAAAAAAAAATCGGAGTTCCCGTCGTGGCGCAGTGGTTAACGAATCCGACTAGGAACCATGAGGTTGCGGGTTCGGTCCCGGCCCTTGCTCAGTGGGTTAACGATCCGGCGTTGCCGTGAGCTGTGGTGTAGGTTGCAGACGCGGCTCGGATCCCGCGTTGCTGTGGCTCTGGCGTAGGCCGGTGGCTACAGCTCCGATTCAACCCCTAGCCTGGGAACCTCCATATGCCGCGGGAGTGGCCCAAGAAATAGCAACAACAACAACAACAAAACAACAACAAAAAAAAAAAAAGACAAAAGACAAAAAAAAAAAAAAAAAAAAAAAAAATGCATGTAATAAAACATAACAAAAGATTCAGTATTCTACCACAAGTAATAAAAGGTAAATGTTTTACGAAGCAAGGCCCGGTGCTACACTTAACACTATTATTCTTTAATTCACTCGACCCAGCTTTCCCGGCGTTTAGTTGGTTTAAATAAATGTTCATTAAAATCGTCCCTTCCTAAACACTCAGAGCACACACACACCTGTTCCGAGAGGCATCCCACTGGCCTCAGACAGCCCTTACTTGCTTACTAGCCTTACCAAGGACAGCCCTTCCATTTCTTGAAGTCCCTGCGGCTTCTTCAACCCAGGGTCCCGTCTGGCGGTCGGTACCTGCCACAGGGCCACACACCGAGCGGGAGCGCCAGGGCCGTTTGCTAGGAATGGGCGCCCGCCCGGCCCTCTGGCCCCTCGGCTCCCCACGCCCCAGGCGCCAAGGCACACACGGCCGTTTTCATTCGCTTGACACACCCCTTTCCCCAGGCCCTTTTTCCTCCTCCACCCAGCACATTCCTCACGTCGTCCCTGGGACCTACAACGTGTCACTTCATCCACTCCCACCCCTACTTCAGGAGTCCTTAAGCTCTTCGACACCGTCCCCTTCAGGCAGACGGGCTTCACATCAGTCCCGCGCCCGCAGCCTCCTCCTCCGGGAGCTGCCCCGGCCAGAGCTTCAGGCACCGGCCTCCCCGCGCCCGCCGCCGCCCAGCAGCGCGCCAGGCTCACCTCCCGCGCGGCTCCGCCGGCTGCGCGCAGTGGGGGCAGCGGCTCAGCTCCGCGGGGCGCCCCAGGCTGCCGCGCACGCCGGGTCCGCCGCGACCCCTGATGCGCAGCGCCGTCCGCTCCCGCCGCCGCCGCCGCCGCCGCCGGCCCGGTGCGGCCCAGGCGCTTCCGGGTTCCCGCGGTCCCGTCCCCCAAATGCTCCGGCTTCCGCCTCGGCCCGGACGAACGCCGTTCCCGGCTCCGCTCTGGCGGCCCCCGCTCGGCACTCGGCCGCTCCATCCCGAAGGCGAGGCACCTGGGCGGCTCCGCGGGCGACCCCCTGATGCCCGCTTCACCGTCACGTCCCTTCCCGGGCACTGCCTCCTGCTAGATGGGCCCTGAGGGGACCAGGCGAACGGAGTGACTCCCGCCGCGGGCCTGTGCCGGGCTGCGGAGTGGCGAAGGGTGCCCGGGTGTCCGGCTGCGAAAGAAAGTCAAAGTCCGCTGGGGCAAAGGACCCTGAGAGGGAGTGGAGAGGAGGATCTGGAAAGCAAGCCTGCTTCTAAAAATGATTGTCACTGACAGGGAAAACAAAGGAGATTCGCTCGGGGGCAGACCGCCACCCCGTCGTCTGTCCAGAAGGCTTGTTCGATGGGTAACGACCCCTTCTCCCGACCTGGCTGAGTCCCTGAGGCTAAGCAGAGCCCAAAGCGGCGCCACCAAAGAGAGCAGAACTAGCCCTTTCCTCTTAATGAAGTGCGGCTAAGAGTTAACTCTGTGTCTCTTTATATTGAGCATGAACTATGATCAAGAAAGAGAGCAGAAAAATAAAATTAAATAACTGTGATGGAGTAGGATCACTGGCTTTAAAATTTTCTGTACTATGATCTTGAGAAAATCCCTGGATAGTGGAATATGTATATTAGATCTTAATGTTTGTCCATATTTTTGAAAGTAAAATGTGCCTGGTGCACAAAAATAATAACTAGGAACTATTCTAAGATTAAGACATAGATAGGGCTAATATAAAATGAACATTTTTATTTATTTAAAAAATAGTAGTAATTATGTGCGATTGTAAGGGGAAATTTTTAAAAAAATTTTAGAAATACACCAGCAGGAAAACTATACTTTATGACATAAGCACTTTTTTTAATATAGAAAAGAAAGATCTTTTAGGAGTTCTTTTGTGGTGCAGCAGGTTAAGAATCTACCATTGTCACTGCACCAGCTTGAGTCACGCACAGGTACGATCCCTGACCTGGGAACTTCCACATCCCCAGAGCAAGGCAAAAAAGAAAAAAAAAGAAAGACCTTTTACTCTATTCGGAAAGCTTTAAAATGAGGGAAAAAAGAGAAGTGTTTATAATTATGAAACAGTAACACCTACTTTGGCATCTCAGAAAATTATTGAAACTCTAGGCAAAAAAAAAAAAAAAAAATTAATGAAAATAGAGGGCCAAGAGGGAGGGGGAGGGAGTAGGAGGGACTGGAAACTATAGCCTTTGGAATGGATAAGCAATGGATCCTGCTGTATAGCACTGGGAACTATGTCTGGTCAATTGTGATGGAGCATGATAATGTGAGAAAAAAGAATGTATACATGTATGTGTGACTGGGTCACCTTGCTGCGCAGCAGAAAATTGATGGAACACTGTAAATAAGCAGTAATGGAAAAAATAAAAATCATTATTAAAAAAAGAAAAAAGAGGAGTTCCCGTCGTGGCGCAGTGGTTAACGAATCCGACTAGGAACCATGAGGTTGCAGGTTCGGTCCCTGCCCTTGCTCAGTGGGTTAAGGATCCGGCGTTGCCGTGAGCTGTGGTGTAGGTTGCAGACGCGGCTCGGATCCCTCGTTGCTGTGGCTCTGGCGTAGGCCAGTGGCTACAGCTCCGATTCGACCCCTAGCCTGGGAACCTCCATATGCCGAGGGAGCGGCCCAAGATATAGCAACAACAATAACAACAACAACAAAAAAAAAAAAAAAAAAAAAAAAAGAAAGAAAAAAGAAAATAGAGGGCCAAATATGAGACCCATAACTGATAGAAAGATATGAGTCCTTAAACTGATGACCACAAGAAATGCTTTCATTAGCCTCTCTTAGCTTCTCAATGGAAAAAACTCTAATAAGGGAGTTCCCTTCGTGGCTCAGCGGAAACTGATCTGACCAGCATCTATGAGGACAAAGGTTCGATCCCTGGTCTCCCTCAGTGGGTTAAGGATTGGCATTGCTGTGAGCTCTGGCGTAGGCCGGCAGCTACAGCTCTGATTCAACCCCTAGCCTGGAAACCTCCATATGCCATGGGTGTGGTCCTAAAAAAAAAAAAACACAAAATAAAAAACCCCTCAAAAAACTACTAATACTTCTGAACTGCTTTGAGTTTCCCTATATTGATAGTACCTATTTCTATTCCTCATGCTGTTCATTTATAGACTGTTTCCACTGCTCCCACATGTATTTTTTTTCTTTTTCATTCTTTTTTTTTTTTTTTTTTTTTTTTCCCTGTTTGATGTTATTGGCTATGCCCATGGCATGTGAAAGTTCCTAGGCCAGGGATCAAAGGAACTCTCCACATGTTTTTTGGTCCCCCCCCACACACTTTTTTTTTTAGAGGTCAAATCAGAGCTGTAGCTGCTGGCCTACACCACAGCCAGAGGAACGCCAGATCAGAGCATCTGCAACCTATGCCACAGCTCATGGCAACTCCAGATCCTTTAACCCACTGAGCGAGGCCAGGGATCAAACCTGCATCCTCATGGATCCCAGTCAGATTTGTTTCTGCTGACCCAGAACGGGACCTCCTGTTTTCTTTTTCTTCTTCTTTTTCTTTAATGGCTGCACCTGTGGCATATGGAAATTCTTGGGTCAGGAATTGAGTCTGAGCTGCAGCTGCTGACCTACACCACAGTTGTGGCACCGTGGGATCCTTTAACCCACTGTGACAGGCCAGAGATCCAACTCATGCTTCCACAGCAACTTGAGTCACTGCAACTGGATTTCTAAGCCACTGTGCCACAGCAGGAACTCCCACATATATTTTTAATAGCTAGCCCCAGTCATTGTTTAATACTCTATTCAGATATCACAAACTTGAAGCCTTATCTTACCTCCTTCCTCCCCGGGTCTGAACTACTCCTGTCATTCCCTAGTGTCTTGAGACCTCCTGTGCATGTCTAAATAATCTAACTTCACTGTACTGTGATCTGATTATATCTATCCTTTCTGCCCAACACGTTCCCTGAAGTCAGGGCTCTCCTGTTTACCTCTGGATCTCCAGTACCTAGGGCTTAGCACGTTAGAAACCCGATACATATTTCCTTAACCGAACTGAACTGGTTGGTAATGATGATGAAGACAAGCCAGACAGTACAAACTCACCAGCGAAGAATGTCTAACAGAGCCTGAGCTGCAAGTCTAGGCACCTAACACACTTAAAGAATTCGAGTGAGTGCCCAAAGCCTGAAGCTCTCTTAATAACCAAAATACAAGCAGGATTGTACCTTTGACTAGTTTGTTTGTATCAATCTCATTTAACCCCCACAAAGCCCTATTATAAAGTAGGCATTATGTGATAAATTCATTTGAGTAATAAAAAATTAAAAAAAAATAAAGTAGGCATTACTGCCTGTATTTTAACAGAAGGAGAAACCCGAGGCTTACAGACATTAAGTAACTTACTGAACTCCCATATAGACTGAAAAGTAAACAGGGATTCAAGTCTTAATTTATCTGCCTCTAAGTCTATGCTTTAAAGCACTGCAGTTAGCTGTCATAGGAAGAAAAACAATGGAATAGAAAAAGAATGAGCACGGTATAGAAAAAAAGTGGCAAACAGCAAGAGTAGCAATATGGATAGAAGTATCAGTGAAAAAGAGAGATGGCCACAGAGGAAGAGAGACAAAGAGCAATCTGGGGACTCTGGGGTGAAGGAACAGCTTTGGCTCCTCTATAATAATGGATCTGAAAGGTAAAAATTTGGCAACCTAAAGAAAGACGGATGAGAGCAATATATTCGTCTAAGGGCATCCAGGACCAAACAGGGCTATATATCTCACTATCGCACTGTTACTTTTCTTTCTTCTTCTTCTTTTTTTTTTATCCCCGCACCAATGGGATATGTAAGTTCCCAGGCCAGGGGCTGAATCTGAGCTGCAGCTGTGACCTATGCCACAGCTGCAACAATACCAGATCCTTAACGCACAGTGCCACAGTGGGAACTCTTCCCTGGTACTTAATTAGAGTCACCAGACAAAATATAGAATACCTAAACTTGAATTTCAAATAAAAAATGAATAGTAGTTCAGTTGATATACACTGTTGAAAGAGAATGTTGCCCGCCATTACAGGAAACAAAGAATTTTACCCGCCGTTCCAGTTCTACAAGGATTAAGCCACCAACCACTGCAGCTTGTCTCCCCCTCATGCACCCTGAGGCAAAGTCAAGATGGAGAAAAATAGGAAGCTATGCTTTGCAATATTGGCCTGAAACAATTGAGATGTATATCTATGGAATAACTTCAGTGTATTGGTTTATACAGAAAAAAAAAAAAACCAAAACACTAAAATCATTATGTTGAGAAATCTGAGGTTTTTTTTTTTTGATTAGCTGTAATATTTTGATGTTAGACCACATGTTTGTTTGTTCATTTGTTTTTTCAGCAAAATCCTCCTATGTATCCTGACTCTTCAGAGCAGTTCCTCAGACTATCTGAGGGGCTGTTTCCCAGGCTATAGTCCTCAGTAAGACCCTCCAAACAAAACTTAACTTGCAATTTTTTGGCTGTGCCTTTTTCTTCAGTTGATAATGCTCAGAGTTCCCGTCATGGCGCAGTGGTTAACAAATCCGACTAGGAACCATGAGGTTGTGGGTTCGATCCCTGGCCTTGCTCAGTGGCTTAAGGATCTGGCATTGCTGTGAGCTGTGGTGTGGCTTGCAGACGCAGCTCAGAACCCTCATTGCTCTGGCTCTGGAGTAGGCCGGTGGCTACAGCTCTGATTATATCCCTAGCCTGGGAACCTCCATATGCTGCAGGAACAGCTCAAGAAAAGGCAAAAAGACAAAAAAAAAAAAAAAAAAAATAATGCTCATAATAAAAAAAAATTTGTTGTTTGTCAGAAACTCACATTTAACTGGGCATCTTTTTTTTTTTTTTGCTGGATCTGGCAACCCTATTGAAAGCCTGAGTACATTGTAATACTGCATGATAACTGTGGTTTCCATTGGTGCTCCAGAGAAATTAAGACCAAATTAAATTATATTTGGTATGGATTACACTGCAAGCATTACATACACAAAGTGACATTCTCCAGATCAGTGTCTTCAGGCAGCATCAAGCCTGGTAGTTTATGAACTTTAGTGGCTTAAGACTCCACAGGAAAAAAAGAAAAGACAACAAATAAAGACAAAGTCTATGGTGATAAAAATTTTCAAAGAATTTCTTTTCAAAACAGTTAAAAAATCAAAAAAATTTCATTGCTTAGGGAATTAAATCTCAGGTTTACAGGTGTCACTTATACTTTGTTCCTATGCTATTATGGTACTTAAAACTATTGCATTGAAAGCATAGCTCAGGAACAGGAAAAACCAGTTGTCCTCTCAGGTTACCAAGTTACCTGAATCTGGCATGTTCTTTTTTTGGTTTTTAGGAAAGCACTCTTGGCATATGGAGGTTCCCAGGCTAGGGGTTGAATCAGAGCTACAGCTGCTGGCCTAGGCCACAGCCACAGCAACACGGGATCCAAGCCATGTCTGTGACCTACACCACAGCTCACGGCAACACCAGATCCTTAACCCACTGAGCGAGGCCAGGGATGGAACCTGCAACCTCATGGTTCCTAGTCGGATTTGTTTCCACTGCGCCACAACGGGAACTCCAAGCAAATTTTTTTTAGTTATGATACTAAAAGTACACTCCATAAAAGAAAAAATTATAAACTAGACTCCATTGAAACTTCAAAATGTTTTTTCCTGCAAAAGCCACGGTTAAGAATAATTGAAATACAAGTTGTAGACTGCTAGACAATACTTTAAAATCTCCTGACAAAGGACTTGTATACAAAATTTACATAGAACTCTCAAAATTCATCAATAAGAAAAAGCTCAATTTAAAAAATGAGCAAAGGCTTTGAAAGGACACTTTCTCAGAGAAGATATACAGATGATAAGTAAGCACAGGAAAGACAGTCAACATCATTAGCCATAATGGAAATGCAAATTAAAATCACACAAGATGCCACTACATACCTGTTAGAATGGCTAAACAAAAAATTGACAACAGCAAGTGCTGACAAGGATGTGAAGCAAGAAACTATCGTACATAGTTGATAGGAATACAATATCACACAGCTGCTCTGGAAAACAGCTTTCCAGTTTCTTAAAAGTTAAATATACACTTATATGACCCAGCACTCCTGCTCCTAGGTATTTATTAATGCAAGGGAATTGAAAACTTGTGTTCACCTAAAATCCCATATGGGAATGTGGACAGCAACATTATTCATAATTGCCCAAACCTGAAAATGCTCCAAATGTTTTTGAGTGGAGACATCAATATACTGTCTGACTCTATTATATAACATACAGGGATTATAGGGACGAAGTAGTAGGGATTAGTAGTTATCAGGGATTAGAGACGGTGAGAAATTTTGATTACAAAGGAAGAGCATAAGGAAATTCCGGAGGTGAGGGATCTGTCCTCTACCCTGATGGTAGTGGTGGTTAGATAAGTCTATGCATGTGTTAAATCTAAGAGAACTGGACACCTTTTTTAAAAATGTGAATCGGGAGTTCCCATCATGGTTCAGCGGAAATGAATCTGACTAGGAACCATGAGGTTGCGGGTTCCATCCCTGGCCTCACTCAGTGGGTTAAGGATCCAGCGTTGCTGTGAGCTGTGGTGTAGGTCGCAGATGCAGCTCAGATCTGGTATTGCTGTAGCTCTGGCGTAGGCCGGCAGCTACAGCTCTGATTAGACCCCTAGCCTGGGAACCTCCATATGCCGTGGGTGCGGCCCTAAAAAGCAAAAAATAAATAAATAAAAATAAATAAATTAAAAAAAATGTGAATCGTAGTCTCTGTTTCTCTCTTTATCAACAGGAAGTTACAAATTCAGGTTTGTCTTGGTAGCAGTTTGTTTTGGTGAGGTCTATAGCAAATTGGCATTTGACAAAAATATAACTACAGTGCTATTATTTTGTTGTTGTTTCTCTTATGGAGGTACCAGGTATTTGGGAAATATATATGTTTACATCGTACTGACAAGCTTCTTCTTTAAGCTCTGTGCTAGAAAGGCCACTTCCTCAATTAAACAGCTGCTCTAGGAGTTTCCGGTGTGACTCAGTGGTAATGAACCCAGCTAGTTTCCATGAGGATGTGGATTCGATCCCTGGACTCACTCAGTGGCTTAGTTAAAAGATCTGGCATTGCTATGGCTGTGGCATAGGCTAGCGGCTGCAGTTCTGATTCGACCCCTAGCCTGGGAACTTCCTTAAGATGTGCATGCAGCCCTAAAAAAAAACCAAACGAACAACGACAACAAAAGAAGAAAAACAACAAAATTAAACAGCTGTTCCAGCCCCTGCAGATTGTGCTGTCATTTTCCCTAGCACCTCACCACCGCTTTTAAAACACCATGCCCTCACCGACTACGGAGAGTTCTTCTTACTCTCTCCCACTGCCCCTTCTTATCCCCGACGTGTGCCAGCCACATCTTCACACTTCTCAGCAACAGTCACATGATTTACAGCCTTTCTTTTACTGTACTTCAGCCGCCTGTACCCATGGCTGTATTTTAGACTTTATCGCCAGGATGTGAAATAACAAACCCAAATATCCACTATTTACCCAGAACTTCTTCCATTTCAATTGAGTCACCTTCATTTCCATTATACCTATTTATTTGAACTCTTCAGATTTTCAGGCACTGTTTCCCCCACTTACCTTATCTTCTCTGTTCCTCTCTTTCTTCTTTTTCTACCTACCTTGACCTTCAGGGTCCATCCCCTCTCCCCATCACCGCCCAGGGCCATGTCCTTTTGTACTCCTATTCCATTGACCCAGAATTACCTTAATTTGGATCAGTCCACGGATCTCCTTTTCCACACATACACTGAGCTGACAGGTTTGCCAAGGATTCCTGGAGAAAACGATACAACCACATAACAGTGCATCAGAGCCATTGCAAACTTGCGGTCTTTGATATTAAACAACATGTCTACGTCACGGTCATCTTCAGCATCTTCAGTTGACTTGCTCTATTTTTCACAACAGTCATTTCATACCTTCACAGACGTCTTCCAGCCAACGCTCCTCCTTCCATCAACCCTCTCCTCGCACACACACCTCGAAGAGAAAACAGATACTGTTAGGCAGCTTTCTCAACAGCTTTCTCAGTTTCAACCCCCCCACATAGTAAGCAGAATTCTAAGATAGCCTTGCTGAGGTCACGCCCACGATTGGGTTCTGCTTTACAGTATCAAGGCTAAACTTTCCTTAAACCTAGAAAATAGGGATGGTTAAGAAATCCCCTCAACCTTCTGTGTCCCAAAATTCCTCCACCTTTTCACATTCTGAGAAATGGCTTACTACAAAGAACCATTTCTCCCAATAAAACTTAAATAAGATCTCCTGTCCAATATTCTTGTGGTTCCCATAAGAATCACAGATGACTGCATTGCTTACCTTGACAGTTCCTTTTATATGAATTTTTTGACGTGAGTCGACTCAGACCATTCAACTTCCGTTCTCTGTCTCGTGATTGATCAGCTAAAATTAAAACTCTTTGTCCACCTGAAACCAGCTATCCACAGAGAAAAGCATGTCCTGTTCAGCTAACAAACTGAGACTTCAACTGTTGGCCAAACAATTCCAACTGTAAATCACTCCTTTTTGATTTTTTTTGGGGGGGGGGTCTTTTCTAGGGCTACTCCGGGGGCATATGGAGGTTCCCAGGCTAGGGGGTCTAATCGGAGCTGTAGCCGCCGGCCTACACCACAGCCACAGCAACTAAGGATCCGAGTCGCACATTCAGACCATAGCACTTCTCTATGAAATTCCAAGGCAAAACCACTTGTTGAGATATTCTGATCCACTCTCCCTAAGAGTTGAATAAAATCTGTATCCTCAAAAAAATTTTTTTAAAAGAGAAACTGGTCCATGTAAATGCTTTTCACGGTTTTTCTTCAAATGTTTACTTTTGTATTTTACATGAGCCAGTTTTATGATCAAAAAAAAAAAAAAAATCAGTATCCCTTCTTGTCCAATTTTTTCTTCTTTTTTTTCTTTTTATGGCCACAGGTGCAGCATATGGAAGGTCCCAGGCTAGGGGTCAAATCGGAGCTGCAGCTGCCCACCTATACCACAGCCACAGCAACTCGGATCTGAGCCTCATCTGCTCCCTACACCATTGCTCACGGCAACTCTGGATCCTTAACCCACTGAGGGAGGCCAGGGATTGAACCCACATCCTCATGGATACTAGTCAGGTTCTTAACCCACTGAGCCACAATGGGAACTCCCAGAGGCTAAATATTTGGATCTGTTAATGAATGTATTCATTTATGCAGCTTTGGGATGTGAATAGCTATAAAAAGTTATGAAATGTGTGTTTATAACCTCTACTGATCTGCTAAAAATGCTAGTGTATTCAGTCACAATTACCTAACCTCCTAGTTTTCCCTGTGAAATAGAAGTGACCACAGTTAAAAGATGTAATCAATGTATGTAAACAAGCCTCTTCTCAGAGCAAAGGTGACAGAGAGGAACTTTGTAGGCAAAGTCTGCAGGGTAGGTTTTAGTTACGCAAAAAGAGAGCAAATTTGTGCTGACGTAAACTGGATCTTCGTTCCAGAATGAGAAGGAGGAAAGTGTCGGAAAGAATTGCATGGATAAAGAAAAATCCCCCAAAGGAAATTTTAATTACAGTGGTCAAAGCGGGCTGAAGGTTAATGGATTTACTTACGAGATTGTCAAAAGTGTTTTAGTAACAAATATACCGACGTATGATGAGACTTTAGTTTTCTCACTGTTCACGGATTACTTGCCTGCCTTCTTTAGTAAGAGGTTGTAAGAAATTTTTCTTTCCTTCTGAGAAATCTGCCTATAAAACAAGGATTCTGTATCTTATCAGAACTATTTCCTGTGTTTTATATTGATTTTATATCCTTGATTGTTTGAGTACAAAGTCTTCCTACTTTTGAAAGAGCTAAGGTTCTCTGCAATCATGCTATCTCCTATGTATACTTTTAAAATATTTTATTGTCATTTTGGTTGAAGAGGTGGCCAAGTATTTTTCACAGTAACCCATGATCTTATATAAGCAAGTGTTCAAACCTCCTCACAAATTTTGATATTTTGCCTTCCAAATTCCAAATCTCAAACGATATATTTTGCATTTAAGATTGATTTCCCAGAAGGCCCTTGTAAAATCACAAAGAACTTGTTCTTTTATCCTATAAAAAAGAGAGGTTCTAGAAATAACTAGGTTTTTTTGTTTTGTTTTTGCTTTTAGGGTCGCACCCACGGCATTTGGAGGGGGTCAAATCAGAGCTGTGGCTGCCAGCCTATACCACAGCTACAACAACAAGGGATCTGAGCCGTGTCTGCAACCTACACCAGAGCTCACGGCAACGCCGGATCCTTAACGCTTTGAGCGAGGCCAGGGATCGAACCTTCGTCCTCATGGATGCTAGTCAGATTCGTTTCTGCTGAGCCATGATGGGAATTCCTAGAAAGAATTAGGTTTATTTGGAGTTCCTGTTGTAGCTCAGTAGGTTATGAACCCGACCTCTGTCAGAGGGGATGTGGGTTTAATCCCTGGCCTTGCTCAGTGGGTTAAGGATCTGGCATTGCTGTGAGCTGCAGCATAGGTCACAGATGTGGCTCCTAGCCAGAGTTGCTGTGGTTGTAGCATAGGTCTTAGCTACAGCTCTGATTGTCTTCTAGCCTGGGAACTTTTATATGCTTCAGGGGCAGCCATTAAAAAAAAAAAAAATCTTTCTTTGAGATTATCTTTGATCAAAAGAAGAATGATCATAGAGAGAAATTTTGTTTCAAAGGAAAACTGTAGCATACCCTTCTGACTCTATTCCCAAATTAGCAATAGTTGGAGTTATTAGACTTTAGCCTTGTTCATTGTTTTTGTGCTATTTCCACACTTGGTACATTACAGGTAATTGATGGATATGCAAAAACTATCTTCTCTGGTAGAGATTTAAATGATTTCCTCCCCTCCTTGGGGGAAACCTAGTTTGTATCTACCTAGAACTTGACTGGATCCTGTTACTTTACACACATCGTTAACACTTATCAAATATATGTATTTTTTAATCTTTTTTTTTTTTTTTTTTTTGTCTTTTTGTCTTTTTGCCATTTCTTGGGCCACTGTCGCAGCATATGGAGGTTTCCAGGCTAGGGGTCTAATCAGAGCCATAGCCGCCAGCCTACGCCAGAGCCACAGCAATGCGGGATCCGAGCCGCGTCTGCAACCTACACCACAGCTCACAACAACGCTGGATCCTTAACCCACTGAGCAAGGCCAGGGATTGAACCCACAACCTCATGGTTCCTAGTCGGATTCGTTAACCACTGAGCCACGACTGGAACTCCGGCACTTATCAAATGTTTGATTCTTCCAGATTCCTTTACTATTTGGTTACTACTCTCCAAACTATGTTTTCTAAATTCTGTCCCTTCTGTATTCAGAAACTATATTCAGATCTCTCTATATGCCGCACTGGCCTTTTCCCCCAGGACTGGAAGAAGCCCTGTGAGCTAAAGCCCAGTGATTTCATATAAACCATGAAGAACTCAAGGACTCATTGCCATAGCAAACCATGCATGGGGTGGATTTTTTCCCTGGACAAGCCATTGTCAAGGTCAGTAAGGAAGCTTAGCCAAATACTGGGTTATGTGTGCATGCCTTACCTGAGAAGTCATCAAGGCTGTGGGCAATATCACCAAGAGCTTCAACATCTTAGCTTCTGGGAGCTCAATGATCAGGGCTCCATCAACTTCAGCTCCACTGGACTGGTTCTTAGGTTCAGCTCCTCAGGCTATTTACTTTAGTACAAATTTCTTATTAATATTTCTTGTTTTCATTCCAGGCACTCCTTTTTAAGATATCTGATGTTCAGGACTTTGAAACTACTGACTTTTTTTTTTTTTGTCTTTTGTCTTTTTTGGAGGGGGGCCACACCCAACACGTATGGAGGTTCCCAGGCTAGGGGTTGAATAGGAGCTACAGCTGCCAGCCTACACCACAACCACAGCAATGCCAGATCCGAGCCTCATCTGTGAACTACACCACAGCTCACGGCAACGCCAGATCCTTAACCCACTGAGCGAGGCCAGGAATCGAACCTGCAACCTCATGGTTCCTAGTAAGATTCGTTTCAGCTGTGCCACAACGGGAACTCCAACTGACATTTTTTAATCACCTCTCCATAAATAGTTCAACTGGTTTTGCAGAAGCAATGCCAAAAAGAAATCTTTTTTTTTTTTTTTTTTTTGTCTTTTTGCTGTTTCTTGGGCTGCTTCCGTGGCATATGGAGGTTCCCAGGCTAGGGGTCCAATTGGAGCTGTAGCCACTGGCCTACGCCACAGCCACAGCAACGCCGAATCCTTAACCCACTGAGCAAGGCCAGGGATCGAACCTGCAACCTCATGGTTCTTAGTCGGATTCGTTAACCACTGAGCCACGACGGGAACTCCCCAAAAAGAAATCTTAAGGGATTATTTCTTGAACTCTGCTTGGCCCCATTCAGGAGATCTATTCTCACTTCTGGGTTGTTCAGCAAGAAATGAGATTGCTTCATCTTGAACACAAGACTGACAGTGTTGAAGTTCACCTGAGCCCTGTATTCTTAGAAAAGAGCCAGCAGTTAATAAATCTCCCACCCCGGATAAATTAAGAGTTTGGGATTAACATACACAAATTACTAAATATAAAAGAGGTAACTGGGAGTTCCCATTGTGGCTCATCAGGTTAAGAGCTCCATTAGTATCCATAACGATGCGGGTTGGATCCCTGGCCTCACGCAGTGGGTTAAGAATCCAGCTTTGCTGAAAGCTGTGGTGTAGGTTGCAGAGTCGGCTCAGATGTTAGCATTACATTTGTGGTCATTTTTTAGATAGCAATAGAAAATGAATCCAACTCCTACCAGCCACTCTGTATCCTTACTGATCTGTACCTTTTCTCCCTTCTCAGCGGTGAATACCTTTACCTATGCTCTGATCCCGTCCCCGTCTGCACCCTCATCCGTGGACATCTTCCTCCTTTGAATGCTCATATTGTTACTCTTCCTCTGTGGTTCATCCCTCAACATATAAACACGGTTAACTCTCTCCTGTTAACAACAAACAACAAACCCCCAAACCTTCATTTGACCTCATCCTTCGCTGATCTCTTCACTCTCTACTGATTTGAAAGAAGTCTACATTTGCCTTTTTTTTTTTTTTTTTTTTGTCTTTTTAGGGCTGCACTCGAGGCATATGGAGGTTCCCAGGCTAGGGGGTCAAATAGGAGCTGTAGCCACTGGCCTACGCCAGAGCCACAGCAACGCCAGATCCAAGCCGTGTCTGTGACCTTCACCACAGCTCACGGCAACGCCAGATCCTTAACCCACTGAGCGAGGCCAGGGACTGAACCTGCAACCTCATGGTTCCTAGTCGGATTCCTTTCCGCTGTGCCACGACGGGAACTCCAAAAGAAGTCTCCTTTTGAGAGAAGTGTACTAGGCTACACTTGATATGTCTACTTCCTTACCTCTTATTTGCCACGGATCCAGTCCGGTAGGGCTTTCAACCAAACATACCATCAAAATTGTTCTCGGGAAGGTCACGGTTTTGCTAAATTCAGGAGGTGCTTGACCTCTGCATGTTTTACAGTGATACTCTCTGGCTTTCTCAAGACTGCTCTCTTGTCTTTTCCCTTATTTTTCTGATTATTCCTTTGCTCCTCCCCAGCCTTCTTTATGGGGGTCTTCTTCCTCTACCCACAGCATATGTTAACATTAATAGCTCAAATGCTTAGAGGTTTTGCAAGGTCTGCAGACACCTACAAATCTCACATACACACCCACCCTGGGTTGTACTGGAATTCACTTCCCACAAATAAGTACACTTTGCTGGTTGCTGCCGTGGCTCTGTTGCGTGATCGCCTTTCCATCATTGCTCACGCTCTCAATTGCATGCGAGCCTCCCAGTTGTAAACCTCACACCCTTGTCCAGTGCTGCCACTACCTTTCAGCAGGTAAGAAGAGAACCCAAGAGTCCCAGATCCTCTGCCTCCAATTCTTCTTCTTCTTTTTTTTTTGTCTTTTTGTCTTTTCAGGGCCACACCTGCAGCATATAGAGGTTCTCAGGCTAGGGGTCCAATCGGAGCTGTAGCTGCCAGCCTACAACACAGCCACAGCAATGCCAGATTGGAGCCATGTCTGTGACCTATACCACAGCTCATGGCAATGCTAGATCCTTAACCCACTGAGTGAGGCCAGGGATCGAACCCCCGTCCTCATGGATGCTAGTTGGGTTCGCTAACCACTGAGACACGACAGGAACCCCCCGCCTCCTCTTCGAATTGGGCAGTTATCAGGAGCAAACTGAGCCAACTGGGGGTCTTCGGTAAAGAACACAATGTCTCTTTCCCCCTCATTTCTCTGCAGTTAGAGGAAAGCTCTAGCTAGTGCTGCTTATTTCCTGCTTTAAAATATTTAGGGAAATTCTCTTTGCAATGTCTTGCAGTCTTTGTTCTCTGCAGAACGCAGGCCTGCATATCCAAGGAGAAAAATCGAAATAGAGTTGATTGACAACTGAAATGTTCTCAAAATGATCGACAACTGAAACATTTTCAAAATGCTGTTTGCCTCTACGGCAAAGGCACTCTTACTGAGTCAGGTTCATTTATCTCATTCCTCAGTTTTAGGAAGAGTTCATGCTTTGAAACTTCTGAGACCATAGAGGCAGAGAGCAGCTGGGCCTCTCCTACTCTTACATCAGATAAGCCCTGAAGCCCTGATTCAATTTTTTTTTTTCTTTTTAGGGCTGCACATGTGGCATAGGGAAGTTCCCAGGCTAGGGATCAAATCGGAGCTACGACTGCTGGCCTACACCACAGCCACAGGAACACGGAATCCGAGCCGAGTCTGTGACCTGCATTGAAGCTCACGGCAATGCTGGATCCCCGACCCACTGAGCAAGTCCTCGGATCGAATCCATATCCTCATGGATACTAGTAGGATTCATTTCTGCTGCACCGAAACAGGAACTCCCCTGATTCAATTTTTTGAATCTCCTTTCAGTTGTGACTAAGGCAGAGCTCCTCAAATTATCCTATTAGAAGACCAATTCTTTTCCCCTCAAATCATTTTGGATTGAGGAGTTTCTACTGTGGCTCAGCAGGTTAAGGACCTTACATAGTCTCCATGAGGATGCGAGTTTGATCCCTTGCTTCTCTTAGTAGGTTAAGGATCCAGTAGCCTAGGCAGCAGATGCAGCTGTGGCTGTGGTGTAGGCCTGCAGCTGCAGCTCTGATTCAACCCCTAGCCTGGTAACTTCCATAGGCCAAAAGAAAAAGAAAATCATTTTGGATTGATATTTTGGTAAAATACAATAAAAAGGAGCTATGAGAAAAATGAAGGAGTTTCCGTTGTGGCTTGTGGTTCAGGGGAAACGAACCCGACTAGTACTCATGAGGACGTGGGTTCAATCTACAGCCTCACTCAGTGGGTTAAGGATCCAGTGTTGCCAAGAGCTGTGGTGTAGGTCACAGATGCTGCCCAGATCTGGCATTGTTGTGGCTGTAGTGTAGGCCAGCAGCTGCAGCTCAAAGAAAAAGAGAAAGAAAAATGAAATAAAAATCAGTCTGATGAGGCAATGTCAGACTGCCATGTATTTTCTTTCTTCCTTTTTTAATCTTTTTCTAGGGCCGCACCCACGGCATATGGAGGTTCCCAGGCTAGGGGTCAAATCGGAGCTGTAGCCTCCAGCCTACACCAGAGCCACAGCAACGTGGGATCCAAGCCGTGTCTGCAACCTACACCACAGCTCACAGCAACGCTGGATCCTTAACCCACTGAGCAAGGCCAGGGATCGAACCCAAAACCTCATGGTTCCTTGTCTGGATTCATTAGCCTCTGAGCCAACGATGGGAACTCCGATTTTGTAAATGCTGACTCTTCAGGTCTGTTTTTCTGCATTCGTGGACCTGTGACACACAGATCATTGTCCTGCACTGGCCTGCAGAGCATTCTGAGCAGAACTGGTCTCAGTGTGAGGGGAGGCCAAGGCCAAGGCCTGAATGTTCTGCCTGTCATCTTGAACTGCATCCTAGTTACTCTTTTTCCGGCTTTATGTGTTCTTCCAGCTTCGGGTGAACTGGTAGATGATCGCCATCTTTCCTTCACTTGAACTCTCAGCTCCCCATCTGTTGGGCCAAAGTTTCTACTGTCTGGATTGGTTTTTAATCGTCCTCATTCCCCTACATCTCCTCTCTCTCTGGTCTATTGTTCTTCAGTAATATTTCCACCCTCTCCAGAGAGCGTGGGAGGTATTTTGCTGGAAATCAGATTGCATCGCCAGAGTTTTCTGGAGTATTTCTTGCTAAAGGATAGAATTAAGCAGATGTTTGAATACTACCTGTGAACTTCATTTTACTTCAGAAAATATTGCTCCACCCTTGATCTGAAGGATCTTCTTTCCCAGCAAGACACAGAGTGGAGAGAGCACAGAGATATTCATCTGCTCAGGCGAAGGAGGAGTTCCTGTTGTGACACAGCAGTTAATGAACCCGACTAGCACCCATGAGGACGAGGGTTCGATCCCTGCCCTTGCTCAGTGGGTTAACGATCCAGCATTGCCGTGAGCTGTGGTGTAGGTCGCAGACGCGGCTTGGATCCCGCGTTGCTGTGGCTCTGGTGTAGGCTGGCAGCTACATCTCCGATTAGACCCCTAGCCTGGGAACCTCCATATGCTGCAGGTGCAGCCCCGAAAAGATAAATAAATAAATAAATACTCAGGCGATGGAGGAAGGGAGATGGGGTGGGGATTGAACTCAGCTAAATGGCTCTTCTCACCTAAATCCCTCACTGTTCTCTTCCCAGTTCTTTCCAAAGCTTTATTGTGTACATCAACTTAACCTATAAAGCATCTCTTTTTTTTTTTTTTCCAGCCTCTGGATTTAGAATCATAATGTTGGGGACCAGTGTAATATGCCCAAAATAGGCCTCAAAGGCATATTATTATTATTTTGGAGGGTACTTTTAGGGCCACATCCGTGGCATATGGAAGTTTCCAGGCTAGGGGTCGAATTGGAGCTGCAGCTGCCCGCCTACACCACAGCCACAGCAACTCCGGATCTGAGCCGAGTCTGTGACCTACACCACAGCTCACGGCAATGCTGGATCCTTAACCCACTGAGCAAGGCCAGGGATCGAACCTGCAACCTCATGGTTCCTAGTTGTATTCATTTCCACTGCGCCATGATGGGAACTCCTGGTATATTATTTTGAATTAAAGTTACTTAAGAGACGACCTCTGATTGTGATTTCTGCCTCCCTGACGGCAAAAAATAAATCTCTCTCTCTTTTATTTTCCTTTCTTTTTCTTTTCAGGGCCGCACCCATGGCACGTGGAAGCTCCCAGGCTAGGGGTCAAATTGGAGCCACAGCTGCCAGCCTACACTACAGCCACAGCATCGCCAGATCCTTAACTCACTGATTGAGGCCAGGGACCGAAACTGCATCCTCATGGATACCAGTCCGGTTTGTTACCACTGAGCCACAATGGGAACTCCTGGGGTTTTTTGGGGTTTTTCAGTTTTTTTTTTTTTTTTTTTTTTGGTTTTTTTTTAGGGCATATGGAGTTTCCCTGGCTAGGGGTCAAATCAGAGCTACAGCTGGGGGCCTATGCCGCAGCCACAGCAATGCTGGATCTGAGCCACTTCTTCAAACTACAACGTAGCTCACAGCAGCGCTGGATCCTTAACCCACTGAGTGAGGCCAGGGATGGAACCCTCATCTTCATGGATACTAGTCGGGCTCGTTACCACTGAGCCACAATGGGAACTCTGGAGCTCTTGTTTTCTTATTTGTTTCCATTTTTCTGGATTTCTTCATCTACCATGAAGATTATTCAAGTTGTAAATAGACATTGGCAAGAAGATTTCTGTGAAATTGTGAAATGGTGTAAACTGTCTACCAGCAAGTTCTGACCTGTCAGGTTGATAACCGATGGACGGGGGGGAGAGGGAGAAAATATTTTTGTCCTCAGAGGCCTCAATCCACTTCCCTCTGGCTTTTTTTTTTTTTTCTTTTTTTAAAGGGCCACCCCGGCAGCATATGGAGGTTCCCAGGCTAGGAGTTGAATGCTGGCCTACACCACAGCCACAGCAGCAACGCCGGGTCTGTGCCGCATCTGCAACCTACACTACAGCTCACGGCAATGCTGGATCCTTAACCCGATGAATGAGGCCAGGGATCGAACTCATATCCTCAGGGATCCTAGTCGGGTTTGTTAACCACTGAGCCACAAAGGGAACTCCCCCTCTGGACCTTTGAACACCTGTAACCGGACTTCATTCAACTGACACTTAGTATGGGTTATCAAGCTGTTTGTGTTATTGCATGTATGTTTTCCACGTGGGCTAAAGCCTTCCCTTGCTGCAAGGTTGATACCCTCACACTGGCAAGGAAACTATTAAAAAAAAATGTGTTTCCACTTGCGGCACAGCTTCCACAATCTCCAGTGAGCTAGGCATCCCCTTCACTGGGCAAATCCTTCTTGAGCCATAACCAAAACCTGGCAAACTTCTTAGAATTATCACTGGTCTCTCACCTCTAATCATCAGGCCAGCCTGACAGAACTAATGGAATAGCCGGACTCAAGTAGAACAAGAATAAATTACACAAGATTGAATGAACTGATCCATGTGATTATAGTTTTTACGACTCTTTGTCTAAAATATTACTTTTAAAAACTCTCCTGTTTTTAATTTCTTTTTTTTCTTTCTTTCTTTTTTTTTTTTTAGGACTGTACCCACGGCCTGTGGAAGTTCCCAGGCTAGGGGTTGAATTGGAGCTGCAGCCGCTGGCCTAGGCCACAGCCACAGACACAGACACGCCAGATTTGAGCCTCATCTGCGACCTACACCACAGCTCATGGCAACGCCTGACCCTTAACCCACTGAGTGAGGCCAGAGATCCAACCCGCATCCTCATGGATACTAGTCGGGTTTCTTACTACTGAGCCACAATGGGACCTCCTGTTTTTTAGCTACGAGAATTTTTAAAAGACTTACAGCAATTTGGTAAACCTTATTTTTATAAGCAGAATTGAGATTTTTTTCTTTTTCTCCCTACCTGATCCCTCTAGAATTTAGAAACTCTCAGTGAGTATGCTTATTTTCTTGGCAATATAGTTACTGCGTAAGTTCAATCAGAATCTGTTCTCCAGCAGTTCCCGTTGTGGTGCAGGGGAAACAAAACTGACTAGGAACCATGAGGGTGTGGGTTCCATCCCTGGCCTCACTCAGCGGGTTAAGGATCCGGTGTTGCCTGAGCTTCTTGGATCCCGCACTGCTGTAGCTGTGGCTGTGGCCAGCAGATAAAGCTTCAATTCCATCCCTAGCCTGGGAACTTCCATATGCTGCAAGTGCTGCCATAAAAAGACCAAAAAAAAAAAAAAAGGCAAACAAACTACTCTTAATGTGGCTGTCTTTGATAGAAATGGGAGTGATTTTAGAGAGAAAAATTGTTTCAATAGAAATTATAGTACATAGTTGTGGATATTAGATTTGAGTGCTATTAATTTTCCTTAAGGTTTTGTTATTTACCTGAAAACTGGACTTGGTCCTTAGTTCTTCTAGTTTCCTCCAACATCTGGCTGCAGCTCTAAACTAATGTTTCCAATTTTCTTCCATCCTTTTGACTTGGAGTCATTGAGAACTGAAACAGCCGTTTTCCTGAAATCCTGCAAACTGAAGCTAGATGATGATATAAACTTCCGAGAAATGACGACAGCAGATCCCATTTCAACAACCCTTGCGTCTGTTGCTGAATGAGCCACTCAGAAAGTTTACCTGAACACCCACTGACAGCATCAGAGACATTTCCAACTGAAAAGATGCTTTGACCCTGACATGGAGAAATCTCAGCTGGCTGCCTCTGGGGCTCTGAAACTGGTTTATAATCTGCTCCATTTCATTTACCATTGTTCTTTCCTTTTGTTTCCATAGGAAGGCCTCTTCTTAAAGACTTGATTGCTTGTACTGTAGTTCTAGCTCTGGGAGCCCATCGGCATCACCGCCTCCTGAACCGAACCGAACTCTTCTCAGAACTGAGAACCAGTCAGTGGCAGGGAGGTCTCCACTGACGCTTTCTCTCCCTCTGCAGCTGGCAGGGAAGTTTCAGAGGAGGGAACTGTTGGGGCCCAGGGAGCTGTCCCAAAATATGCCTCCATGCCATATCGATTATTTTGAGCAAAAGTTTTAAGAAATGGCCAATGCGAGAGGGATACTCTGGTCCTCTTTTCTGTCACCCTGAGAACAGGGAACGCATCTCTCACGTGGAAGGTTCGCTCTGTACTCTAGAGGTAGAAGGACGACGCCCTTATTGCCAGAATCAGAAATTGGCGGCTGAGATGCTTGTATCATCCAACCTTGTTACTTCCTTAATTCACCACCACAACCCCAAATTCTACTTAGAGTCTTCGGTCACGGGGCACCAAAACCCTAACTTTTTTTAGGTTTATCCCAATTATCCTGATAGGATAATTTCTCCTAATTTTTTATTTTTTATTTTTTAAATCTAAGAAGTATAAAAACTGCCTGCTCTGGCCACGTCTTAGTCCCCATTTCTATGAGATCTCCATGCCTGTGAATGAAAATTGTTATTTTTCTCCTGTGAATGTATTGTGTCCATGTTATCATTCGTTCAGCAATGAGAAGGTAAAATAAGGGGAGACTTTGCCCTTCCCAACAGGAGCTGAGATCCTCCAGTTAAGGAGAAAGGAGGGGGGAATTAGCTGCGTGTTCAGTTCTTTCCTTTTACATGCGTGGCTGTGTCATCAATACGAAGGTCAGGCTGGACCTGAGGTTTCTTCACATTTATTATTCAGAAGCACTCACTTTGACTAGAAAGGACCTGCAAACAATTCATGCATTGGGCAGCACCCCATCCGGCAAATAGAAAGGCCCTCCTCTATGGTCTAGAAAAAGGACCAGGTTTTAAAGGTGGAAAGGGGGTGGGAAAAGGAAATTATTAGCAAAGAATGCATTGTTTCAGGCAAGGTCGCTCTCCTTTCATGCTGACCTGGTCATTTCAGGTTGACTGGTTAAAGGTAACATTTCTGGGAAGGTAGGACTGCAATTAGGTTAGGTAATAAGTTGGTTTGGTGTCGGTGACGTGGGCTTTACACAGGGATTCCATTAGGGGCTTGCTGTTTCTTTTTAACAGTGGAAAGGAATACGTCATCTCTTAAGGGCAGGCATTGCTATCCAAAGAGGCTTTAAGCAAACGTGTTTTTTTTCCCCCTCTTCTGTTGTTCCTAAACTAAAATTAAAATCTCTTTACTGGTTGGAAAAATCCAAAAAAAAAAAAAAAAGGAAAAACACCTCTTCAATTTTATCATGAATTAAAACTTCAACCTTATATATTATTGAAATAGTATGTCTTTAATTTTGAGGTTATTATTTTGGTTCCTTTAGAGCTGACATACAACTTTTGTTTAAAATGGGCATTGTGATGATTTGCTAAAAATATATATCTTGAGAAATGATTACTGCAGTAAGAGATTTCTTTTCTACAAAGATCCAGGAATGCAGTTACCATTCATTCCTGGATGGAACTGGGAAAAAGACAGATGACAACTGGGAAAAATTATCAGGACATTGTGAATGGAGACATGAAGAATTTGGAATTTCACAGCGGACTTTCATAGTCGGTACTGGCTCTTCCTGTTTTTTTTTTAAAAAGGCATGTCTTTCAGAATTGATTAGTTTTTCTCAAAAGGAACTATCACCCTTCCCACAAGTCTAGGAGGCAGTTGGAAATATTTGGAAATGCTTTTGTAAAGCGTAACAAAGGCGAGCAGATATAATTATGCTCAATATTGATCCAAAAGGAAGGTAACCTTTCACTTATGAGAGGAAAAAAGTCCCTATCTTATAGTATAATTTATATTAGGGTTACACTCACTATCAAGTTAGATTTATTGTGAAATTTAAAGCAGACACCCAAGCCCTGATTGCAGCTGGCAAAGCGCCCTCTAGTGGCGCTTTCCCGAGCTCGCTAAGTCCCCCAAAGCCACACTCAGGCCCTAGATAGGGTGCCCTCCTGAAACCTCCACCACACTCCTGGGTCTTCAGTGAGTTTGCAGAATGACTCAGGACTATTTTCAATTTAATCATAAGTTTAAGAATTTTTTTTAAAAAAGCTTAATTGTACGTAGGTTTTCAAAGATGGCTTTTTGTCACTATCTGGAAAACATGGTTATAGGCTTTTCAACGGACGAATTCTCTTTAGAATACGAAAAGAATTAACATGTTCCCTAGAAGTCAAACACTTTAAATACATGTTAATATCACGAATTCTAATTTTCTTGAATTCCCTGACCTCTCCGTTCCAGGGTCAGTTTTATACCTTGGTCCAAATGGCTGGAGAGACCAATTTTATATCTTGGTCCAAGATGGCAGTGGCAGCCCTTACACCAGGGCAGTTTTTCCCAGAGGCACCCAGCACTGCCACCTACCCCACAGCTCACTGCAAAGCCGGATCCTGAACCCACTGAGTGAGGCCAGGGATGGAACCTGCATCCTCAAGGATCCTAGTCAGGTTTGTTTCCACTGAGCCACAAGGGGAACTCCCCCGAGCACTTTTCTGACACCGTGGAGATACAGGGAACGATAGCTGAGCTGGCCATCAGGATGTCTACACACAAAGATCTATGTAACACTGGGTATAGCCTTTTTTTGGGGTCTTTTTAGGGCTGCACACATGGCATATGTATGTTCCCAGACTAAGGGTTGGAGCTGTAGCTGCTGGCCTACACTACAGCCACAGTAACATGGGATCCAAGCTGCGTCTGCAAACTACACCACAGCTCACGGCAATGCCAGATCCTTAACCCACTGAGCAAGGCCGGGGATTGAAACTGCATCCTCACTGATACTAGTCAGATTCGTTTCTACTGACTCACAATGGGAACTCCCCTAATTTTTTTTTTGAAAGTGTGTAAAAAGATGTGTGAAGAGAGAAGGAGAAAGAGATTGTAGATGCAAAGATTTGGGGGTATGCTAGACGTCTATAAAATACTCAAGTTAATGATATAAATGTATGTATTAGGATAAATGTAGGTGTATTGATCAAACTGAGAAATAGTTCTGAAGAGATATATTTAGCTAAATAAAAAAAATGGATTACTTCACTAGGAGATAGTGAATCTTTAAAACCTAAAGCAATGAATCACAAAATATAGTTTTAACTACTATTGAAATAATACAAGGACTCAGTAACAGTTTTTTGGGTTTTTTGTTTTGTTTTGTTTTGTTTCCTTTTTTGGCCAACCTTCGGCATATGGAGTTTCCCAGCCAGGGATCAGATCTGAGCCACAGCTGCAACCTATGCCACAGCTGCAGCTAGAACCTTCACCCACTGTGCCAGGCTGGGACTCAAACCTGGTGCCACAGAGACGCCCTGATCCCCTTGTGCCACAGCAGGAACTCCTCCGTAACCCTTGGGGAGTATTTTATTGAACTCTAACCTACATACAGACAGAACAGTGCACACATCTTAAGTGTGCAGCTCAAGGATTTTCTATAAACTGATCTTCAGCATATAAATAGAGGCTGATCAGGACAGAGAACACTGAAAGTGCCCAGAAGCAGACGTCTTTCTCATGCCCTCTTGTAAGCACTGCACACCCCATAAGGAAAACCACTATCCCAACTTCCCGTAGCATACATTAGTTTTGCTCATTTGCATACTTTATGTAAGTGGACTCATTTAGTATGTATGTACTCTTTGGGATCTGACTCAACACTACTTGTGGGATTTATCTTCATGGTTGCTCTGGCTGTCGTTCTTCTCATTGCTGTATACCTCTGTGCAAACATACCAGAACTGAGTTCTGTTGATGAGCATGTGGGAAGCTTCAAGTTTGGGTTATCACAAATTATGTGTCTTTGACATTCTTGTGTATGTCTTCTTTTGACAACCTGAACACATTTCTCCTAGGCATGCACCCAAAATGGAACTGCTGGTCTGTTTAAGCTCTTTGGGTAATGCTAAATAGTTTTCCAAAGCACCTGTGCCAATTTACACTCTTACAAGCAGAGTATGAGAGTTCCAGTCACTCCACAGCCATGTCAGTACTTGGTAATTTCTCTTTTTTTTTGTTTCAGCCACTCTGGTGGGTGTAATTGACTTGTATTATTCTAGCTTGCTTTTCAAGGCCTCATCCTGTAGCCAGTCTTATAATTTACTCCAACACAAATCTTGTTGCCCAAATTCACTCTATTCATTATAGATGCCTGGTTAGGTCTGTCCAAACCCCACCATTTTCCAAATCTCAATTTTTATTTTAGTTTAATTTTTTTTTTGTCTTTTCTAGGGCCACACCTGTGGCATATGGAGGTTCCCAGGCCAGGGGTCCAATTGGAGCTGCAGCCACCAGCCGACACCACAGCCACAGCAATGCCAGATCCTTAACCCACGGAGCGAGGCCAGGGACCGAACCCGAAACCTCACAGTTCCTAGTCAGATTTGCCAACCACTGAGCCACGACGGGAACTCCCCAGATCCCAATTTTTAGCATACCTCTGGTAAAGAATTCCTAGGAGCTCAACGTGAACTAGAACGCTTACTGGCTTGGTTCGTATATCAGATTGTGAGTTGTAGGTCCTGGGAGATAGAGAGTTGTTTAGTTGTGAAGTCCCATTTCAATTCAGTTGTGGATGTTTTATAGTCACTGTGCTTCTTGTTTGTCAATCCTGAGAAAAAGAAATCTAGTCATTAATTTACTGAGCACATGCTTTATGTGAGGCTGGAATATACAAGGGTAAACAAGGCTCATGGAATTTTCTTTTAGAAGAGGAAACCGCAAACCCCTCAAGATCCTCATAATAGTTCTCAGAGATTTTTTTTTTCTTTCGTCTTTTTAGGGCCACACCCACGGCTTATGGAGGTTCCCAGGCTAGGGGTCGAATCAGAGCTACATCTGCCAGCCTGTGCCACAGCCACAGGAACATAGGATTAGAGCCACATATATGACCTCCACCACAGCTCATGGCAACACCGGATCCTTAACCCACTGAGCGAGGCCAGGGATCAAACCCGCATCCTCAAAGATACTAGTCAGGTTCATTAATCACTGGCCATGAGAGGAACTCCTCTCAAGAGAGTTTTATGAAATAAAGGCCATACATTAGAAAAAAAAAATTCAATATGTTAAGGTGCCATATTTTGGCATAATGTGTCTTGAACCCCATCACTCTGTTCTAGGCACTAGGCTCTGTGCTGTTTTCAGGTAGAAATTTCAGCTTAGCAGGGGAAGTGTTTTAATTGAATCATAATGTTTTAATTGAATGATAATGTAGAATTATCACTACTTAAGTGCTGCAAAGAAATTTCACTGAGTCCCATGAGATAGAATAGTAAAGAAATCTGCTCTGTAGGGCCAGGAAAGGCCCATTTAAAAAGAAAAAGGATGTAGAGTGCAGAATAATTTTTTTTAAAAAGTTGAAGTACATACACATATTGAGGCTATGGGTTTTCTAAACAGAGTTTGAATTTGTAATTGGCATATTAAATGAACTGGTGATTTTCTTAAACATATTTTTGATGACTTTTTTTTTTTTTGTCTTTTTTTGCTATTTCTTGGGCCACTCCCGCAGCATATGATGGTTCCCAGGCTAGGGGTTGAATCGGAGCCGTAGCCACCGGCCTATGCCAGAGCCACAGCAACGCGGGATCCGAGCCACGTCTGCAACCTACACCACAGCTCACGGCAACGCCGGATTGTTAACCCACTGAGCAAGGGCAGGGACGGAACCCGCAACCTCATGGTTCCTAGTCGGATTCGTTAACCACTGCGCCACGACAGGAACTCCTCTTAAACATATTTTTAAAAATAAACAGCACAGACTTAGGTTTTGCTCATTTTCACTGGTTAAAATTTTCAAATGACTGGCTATAGTAGTTGAACATTTGGCCATGTCTAGGAAATTTTCAATTACTACAGAAATAGATGACATAGTCTTTGACAACTGCAGGATAAATACTGGTGAGAGAAAATGTTTTCCGTTTGTTGAGTCCTCATCAGGACCTGAAAAATAGATCCACGTGGAAGAGCCCAAACATCATTTAACCACTTACCTTCTCCCTCAGTTGTTAAAGCTCATCATTACCTTCTTCTTCCTCCTCTTCTTCTTCTTTTTAGAGCCACACCCACAGCATATAGTATGGAAGTTCCCAGGCTAGGGGTCGAATCAGGGCTGCAGCTGCAGGCCTACCCCACAGCCACAGCAACACCAGATCTGAGCTGCATCTGTGACCTACACCATAGCTTATGGCAATGCTGGATCCCTAACTCACTGAGCAGTGCCAGGGATGGAACCCATGTCCTCATGGATACTAGTTGGGTTCGTTACCACTGAGCCACAGTGGGAACTCCTACCTTCCTTTTTAAAAGCATTTGCCTACAGGAGAATATTTCTTGTATTAGTTCCCAGACAACGATTGATCCCATTAGGAGCAACCATTCACTGGAAGATGAATCAATAACAGTGCAGAGTTGCTGCTGTGGTGTGCTGGGTTAAGGATTCCTCACAGCTGCAGCTGTGGTGTTGGTCACAGTTGCAACTTGGATTGGATCTCTGGCCCAGAAACTTCCATATGCTGCAGGTACGGCAAAAAAAAAAAAAAAAAAAAAAAAAGAAATTGTGCAAGAAATATACAAATTGGTAAAAGAAAGGGCAGAATATTGAGCTAATTAAATCATTTTATAAGCCAAATCAGGAATGCTAATAGCTTGTTTTTATAATTTCTAAGCATAAGTGCCTCTATGCACTGCATTTACAAATAATTTTTATTTGTTCATTTTTCCACTTTAATTGCCTACTTTACTCCAGAGAGATGAGATTTAATATCATATTCTGAATTAATGTATATCACTAAAGATGACCAAAGAAAGATGGTCATCTTTTAAAAAAGTTGAAGTACAACTTTTTTACTTGAATAGACATTTCTCCAAAGAAGATATACAGATGGCCAAAAAACACGTGGAAAAAATGTTCAACATCACTGATTATTTGAGAAATGCAAATCAAAACTACTATGAGGTACCACCTCACACGTGTCAGAATGGCCATCATTAGTAAGTCCACAAATAACAAATGCTGGAGGGGGTGTGGAGAAAAGGGAACCCTCCTGCACTCTTGGTGGGAATGTAAGCTGGTACAACCACTATGGAAAACAGTATGGAGGTACCTTAGAAATCTATACATAGAACTTCCATATGACCCAGAAATCCCACTCTTGGGCATATATCCAGTCAAAACTTTCCTTGAAAAAGATACATGCACCCCTATGTTCATTGCAGCACTATTCACAATAGCCAAGACATGGAAACAACCTAAATGTCCATCAACAGATGACTGGATTAAGAAGATGTTGTATATATACACAATAGAATACTACTCAGCCATAAAAAAGAACAAAATAATGCCATTTGCAGCAACATGGATGGAACTAGAGACTCTCATACTAAGTGAAGTAAGCCAGAAAGAGAAAGATAAATACCGTATGATTTCACTTATGTCTGGAATCTAATATACGGCACAAATGAAACTTTCCACAGAAAAGAAAATCATGTACTTGGAGAACAGACTTGTGTTCTCCATGGGGAGGGGAGGAGGTGGGAGGGACTTGGAATTTGGGGTTCATAGATGCAACTATTGCCTTTGGAATGGATAAACAATGAAATCCTGCTGTATCGCACTGGGAACTACGTCTGGTCACTTGTGATGGAGAATGATAATGTGAGAAAAAAGAATGTATACATGTATGTGTGACTGGGTCACCTCGCTGGGCAGTATAAGATTGACAGAACACTTTAAATCAGCTGTAATTGAAAAAATAAAAATCATTATAAAAAAAGAAAATTCTCAGGTCTTACCTTTAACTAAATAACGATTCAGATATCCTAACTTTTATTATTATTATTACTTTTTAGGGCTGCTCCTGGGACATATGGAAGTTCCCAGGCTAGGGATGGAATAGGAGCTGTAGGCACTGACCTACACCACAGCCACAGAAAAGCAAGATCCAAGCCGGGACTGCAACCTACACCACACCTCATGGAAATGCTGGATGTTTAAACCATTGATAGAGGCCAGGGATCAAACCTGCGTCCTCATGGATATTAGTCGGGTTTGTTACTGCTGAGCCACAATGGGAACTCCAGATTTCTTAACTTTTATTTTTTTTCTTTTTTTTTTTTCAGATTTCTTAACTTTTAAACAGCACATAATTAAATAGGACTGATCCAGCTCAAAATTCAACTTGGGAATTTAAGTTTGAAATTCCTGATTCTACTGATTACCTTTGAACTACTTGGTTCGTGTCTTCAGCATTTAAAATTTTCCTTTTGAGATCTGGCATTGCTGTGAGCTGTGGTATGAGTCGCAGACGTGGCTCGGATCCCGCGTTGCTGTGGCTCTGGCGTGGGCCGGCAACTACAGCTCCGATTGGACCTCTAGCCTGGGAACCTCCATATCCCACCGGGGTGGCCCAAGAAATGGCAAAAAAAAAGACAAAAATAAATAAATAAAAATAAAATAAAATAAAATAAAATTTTCCTTTGGTAACCACCTTGTTCTGTACTCATACCTGGCTCTTGACTGACAACTATTCCCTTGTTTGAACATCCACGTTAGTTCTTCTGAAAGTGTCCTCACCTCTCCCCACAATGTAATAATTTTTTTTATTACTGAGAATTTTTAAATTGAGATATAATTGCTATGTTATACTCAGATGTACAACATAAGGATTCAATATTCGTATACATTGTGAAATGATCACCACCACAGGTCTTTTTAACAGTCATCACTGTAGTTAAAAACTTTTTTCTTGGGATGAGAACTTTTATAATCTACTCTCTTAGCAACTTTCAGATACATAGTACAGTATTACTATTATTATTATTATTAAAGTCACATACTCATGACTTTATTTTATTAATTTTTTTGCTTTTTTAAGGCCACATGTGGGGCATATGGAAGTTCCCAGGCTAAGGGTTCCATTGGAGCTGTAGCTGCTGGCCTGCACCACGGCCACAGCAGCGCAGGATCTGAGCTGTGTCAGCAAGCAAAACAATGCTAGATACAGAACCCACCGATCAAAGCCAGGGATCGAACCCGCCTCCTCATGGATACTAGTTGGGTTCATTACCACTGAGCCACAATGGAAAGTCCCCTCATGACTTTATTTTATAATTAGCAGTTTGTCCCTTTTGACCCCCTTCACCCATTTTGCTCATCCCCACGCCCTCCCCACCATGGAAATTATGACAGACTGAAGAGGAAACATGGAGTGAAATCAACCACCAAGGCTAAAGCATCTATTCCAGTTATGTCTCCTGGTATGGCCTTACTTCACTCAACAGCAACAAAGATTGTGTATCACACCCGGGATAATTTTCCTGTGTCTGTTATGAAGGGTTAGAGAAAACTGTTAAAACCCACAATTGTAATAAGCCTTGAAATATGTAGGGTTGGAATACCAAAAATCATTGTGGTTCAACAACCTAGGATCAGCATAGACAGGCTCTATTTTCCTTAAGGAAAAAAGAACTCAAAGTTTACAGCTTTCAAATTGGTTGGAAATGTTATGGCTTGGTTAAAATAAGAACAGATTTTATAATTCATAGTTTTACATTTACATTTTTAATTCATAATTTTATACTTACATTAAATTTTAAATAAGTGAAATAGCTGTGATTGAAGTCTCTACTAATAAGACAGGAGACAATGAAGTCACATTAAGAAATTACATCTAAGGGGAGTTCCCGTTGTGGCTCAGTGGTTAATGAATCTGACTAGGAACCATGAGGTTTTGGGTTCGATCCCTGGCCTTGCTCAGTGGGCTAAGGATCCGGCATTGCCGTGAGCTGTGGTATAGGTTGCAGATGCAGCTTGGATCCTGCATTACTGTGGCTGTGGTGTAGGCCTGCGGCTACAGCTCCGATTCGGCCCCTAGCCTGGGAACCTCCATATGCCACAGGTAGCGGCCCTAGAAAAGGCCAAAAAAAAACCAAAAAAAAAAAAAAAAAAACAACAAAATTACATCTAAGAAATGATAGAATATTGTCATTAGATGCTAGCCTTAGCTCCTGATGACCACAGAACCAGTACATCAGCTCCGGATTTAACACTTCTGGACCTCTGTCTCACAGAGATCACTGTAAGTTGGGCTCTGTTATATACAGTCAAACACTAATACACTATGCGTTACCCTCACGAATACTTACTGCCTTGCAAGGTAGGTTATTACCACGATCCTTGTTTTTACAGCTGAAAAAACAAAGACTCAGGTAAGTAATTAGCTTTGGAAAGAGCTAAGAGTCATTGTAACAAAACTGGAATGAAATTGGAGCCAAATTATAGAGTATCCCAATGTCCTCTGGGCAGTAGTGGGATATAATCAGTGTTAAGAAGGGGTTTCCTCAGTTCTATGAAGGGTGGAATAAGTCATGGTCAGTTAAGAAAATATTATGTGGAGTTCTCTTGTGGGTTAAGGATCTGGTGTTGTCAGTGCAGTGGCTTGGGGATCGTTTACTGTGGCACAGGTTTGATCCCTCGCCTGGGGAAATTCCACATGCTGCAGGCATAGCCAAAAAAAAATTACATTAATCTAAAGACAAGAATGCAAACAGGAAGTGGGGAATAAAAGAGAGCCTAAGCAGGTAAAAGTGAAGACTGCTACTCATCGAGTGTAAGTCAAGATGAATCATTTTTCAAGCACTTTTATGTAACGATTTTAAGATGTTTAGTGCTCAGTTCACCTTCAAAATATATCAATTACAATAAATATATTACCATTGGGTATTTGCATCATTGAGTGCCGTATTTGTTAGCACTTGCTTTCTTTGGTATTCTGCATGTTTGGGAATGAACTCTTGACTTTTGACCGAAGTTCTCATGGGCCAACTTTTACAGTTGGCCATCTCTTAATTATTATGCTCCCTATTACTTTTGACTTTTTTTGGTCTTTTTTCTGTCATGTGTCATGCAAATGTTAAGTGTTTTTGACAAGACACAACATTTGCAAATTTATCCAACTTGTATAACCTAAGGTATACATTATGAGTCTGAATATTTAGCCAGTAATACATCAATTATCCTATCAAGGCAGACAGATGAAGATAAATTCTGACCAGTTGATAATAAGGAAGCATATCTAGACTCAAGCACAACAGGAATTAATGATTTCCATAATCAGATGGGCAATTGATAATAGTTTGATCCGTGGATGGATAGTGGTAAGAAGCATGAAGACGAGGGAGTTCTCGTCATGGCTCAGTGGAAAAATTCTGACTAGCATCCACGAGGATGCAGGTTGGATCCCTGGCCTCCCTCAGTGAGTTAAGGCTCTGGTGCTGCCATGAGCTGTGGTGTAGGTTGCTGACACAGATCGGATCCTGTGTTCCTGTGGCTGGGGCGTAGCCAGGAGCTATGGCTCTGATTCTACTTCTAGACTGGGAACCTCCATATACCTTAAAAAAAAAAAAAAAAAGGCATGAAGGTGAGCACAAAAGATTGCAAACTTGAAGATCTTTGAAAAAGGATTTGTGCTAGAAGATGAGGGGTTGAGTTGTGGTCCTTGAATCTGTCAGTTGTGTCACTTAGGGCAAGATGCTTTAGTAGTGTTCTTGTATATAAAGTGAGTATAATGCTTCCAGTATAAAATTCCCTATTACATGTTAGGGGCTAATAAATGTTTGCTGAATCTGAGTTTTTTACCCTAAGTGGTAAAGAAAAATTAGGAAGAATTTCAGCAATCTAAAAAAACCCTGAATTAAATGCAGACACTCTTTGTAGATGTCAATTCTTATCAAACTAACTTACAGTGTAAGTATAGGCTTAGTAAAAATGGTAAGAGAATACTTTTTGGATATGGAAAAGTACTTGAGAAGAACAAACAGGTATATAAAATAAGATTCTAAAAAAAGGGGAGCGAGTGAGAGAGAAAGATGGCGAAAAAGAGTTCTAACAAATATTAAAACAAAAATTGTTAAGAGTTAAATGAGAGAATAGGGAAAGATAACTCTAATAGTGTAACCCAAAAGTATACCCTATTACTAAATGAAATTCAATACTTTAAAAAAGGAATACTATAAATCAAATTCAAGAGTTTGGATATAACAAGTTAGAAAAAAAACCTAAGTAATGTCTCACCTCATAGAGTAACGCTGCTGAAAATATGTGAGTATAAAACCAGAACACAGAATGAATCCGACTAGGAACCATGAGGTTGTGGGTTCGATCCCTGGCCTTGCTCAGTGGCTTAAGGATCCGGCATTGCTGTGACCTGTAGTGTAGTTTGCAGACTGAGCTCGGATCCCGCGTTGCTGTGGCTCTGGCGTAGGCCGGCAGCTACAGCTCTGATTAGACCCCTAGTCTGGGAACCTCCATATGCCATGGGAGCAGCCCTAGAAGAGGCAAAAAGACAAAAAAAAAAAAAAAAAAAAAAAAAAAAACCCAAACAAAAAAACCCACCAGAACACAGAAACAGAGGTTTATTAAATTATTGAATGAGATTAAATTTTGAAGAGATGTAAGAGTTCACAAAGATAAACTCAAAGATTTGAGTAAATAAAAATGAAAAGCTTTTGTACGTTAAACAAAAAACCTGGAACCAATAACAGATACACTAAGAAATATATATTAGGAAAAAATTATTCCAAAATGACAAAGTAGCAGTATTATTTAAGAGCTCAAAGCTCTCCCTCCCCTAATGGAGCAACTTACTTGAGTTTATTATTCTGGCACATTGAGTAACTATATAAATAAATTCAGCCAGTTTGACAAATTCAATCATACTCATGAAAGGTAAACCAAAAATTCACGGTAGTGTAAAAGATTTCAAGAAATACCTGGGGGAGTGTATAGTTACTAAGAGATCAATTTATGCATCAAAAGTTAATTCTGCTCCTAATTTCAACATGGCTAATTAAATAAATTACCAAACAGCCTAAAATTCTTCTTCTTTCTGCCCCTATATACATCCTGCAGAAAAATAAAGCACCTCGAACAAGCCAGCCCTGAATAAATGGTAGTAGTCAGCACCAACAAATTAATTAACTGGTAAATAATGGGAAAAAAGCAAAATACAGTCCCTTAGAAAAGATTTTTATTTTCTTGGCACATGACATAAAAGTGACATTTGCCCACTAGACAGAGCAGCTGAAGACATAGCAGAAATGGATTACAATTCACGTGGGTTACAGTGTTCAGAGATAGGATGACAGGTCTCATACTTCCTCAGTTACCCTTGAAACTCATAAAATTATCACAGCATACTGGTTAAACTGGCAAACTTCTCAAGTTAAAGAGCAAGACTGACTTGAATTAATGAAGAACCAAGGCACAGAACCATTCTCAAAATGCAATATTACAGTACTTCATCTAACATCACTCAGGAACGAAGCATTCTACTTAAATACTTTTTAGTCAAATAAAGTCTAAAGCTGTTATTTTAGCTACATTTGATGAAATAATGTGTAACATGCCTCTCAAACTTTAAAATAGGCCATGCAGGTTATAATAATTGTCATTAATATGCCTAATAAGGAATATGAACCATTTAATTTTCTAGTGGCAAGATGATATCCAAAAATCACTGAGGTGGATATTTGCCCTATTACAGATAATCCAATACAGCTATGGTTTCAAAATCGTCAACTTATTATTTATTTATTAGAATTCATTCATTTTTTACAACTGTCAGTCAGTCATTACCTTTTGCTTTCGTTAAATATATTGGTTTTCAGATACTTTTCTTACCATCTTTATTTTATTACTTTTTTTGGCCACACCCACAGCATAGGGAAGTTCCCGGGTGAGGGGTCAAACCGAAGCCACATCAGTGACAATGCTGGATCCTTAACCACTAGGCTACCAGGGAGACCTAATTCAGAAGTTAAATTTCAATAACAGAACTGTGTGAATCTTTGATGATTAATAGTTCTCCCTCAAGAAAAGTCATTCTTTTTAACCGCCCAGGTTAGAGATGGTTATAGATTTAGCAGTGAAGAAGGAGGGGAAACTTGGAAACAATGCATTTATAGTTGTCAGATTGCTATCACAACTGTCCTTAAATCTGTAGAATTTAATCTGCTTTAGGTTTGGAAACCAGGAAACTAAGCTAGTTAAATCTACTTCTAAAGTAGTGCTGGAGTTCCCATTGTGGCGCAGTGGTTAATGAATCCGACTAGGAACCATGAGGTTTCGGGTTCCATCCCTGCCCTTGTTCAGTGGGTTAATGATCCGGCATTGCCATGAGCTGTGGTGTAGGTTGCAGACGCGGCTCGGATCCCGAGTTGCTGTGGCTCTGGCGTAGGCCGGTGGCTACAGCCCTGATTCGACCCCTAGCCTGGGAACCTCCATATGCCGCGGGAGCGGCCCAAGAAACGGCAAAAAGACAAAAAAAAAAAAAAAAAAAAGTAGTGCTGACCATCAGTATTTGACATCTGAAGCATTTCTATATTTTTACTTAAATATAAATTTACCCATAAATTTCAGTTTACTTGTTTTTCTTATTTTTACTCCTTCATAGTTAAAGTAGTTGGGTATGTGACCTCTAACTGAGAAAGGTGTTACTGCACCATTATATTAATTATAAATATACTATTGAATAATATTATATAATAATGAAAGGATTTTTGCAACTATTTTCTTTCAACTGAAGGTATAGTGGTCTAATTTAAGTGTCTTGAGACAAAAACAGTAAAACAGTAAAAAAAAAATCTAGAAAATAAGCATTATTCAAAATGTCAAATCATACAAATGTTAAAAGCCTTTTTCCTTTCATGACTTTTCTATATCTAAGGTATCTTAAAATAACATGAAAAACTTTTGAAATGATTTTATTTAATTCAAGATAACTACTGAATTCATATCTTTATTTATATTAAGACTGTTCTCAATGCTAAACTTGTCAACAGGTTTCAGTTAATAGGAAACCAGTATAATACACTTTTACACACAAGCTAAAAATAGTTAAGTTTTAGAAAATTAATATAGCATTTTTTCTTTAAAGTTCTCATAAATATGCCCAACAATTTGCATTTTGAAAATGTAAACCATATCATAGTAGGAAACTGGAACTCAAGACTCATTTTACAAAACTGTTTCTAGAAAATAAATTCCTAATGCTTTGTGGTTTTTTTCATATATCCTATGCATCATTAGCAGAAGTGAACTATGATAAAAATACTGTTGAAATTCATTATATTAAAAACATTTTAACATATCAGTGAAAAAAATAAAAGCACATTATAGATATCTGTGCTCCATTTATGAACATATATTGTAGGTAGACACTTCCATGATTCAACATTAATTTAGTATTTATTGAACACAGTGTGGAAGGTGCTGGAAACACTACAGTAAAGGTGAGAACATTAATTACACAGCCTATTTCATATGTATTGTTACTGAGGAAAACATAGACCACAATTTAAAGATACTTTTCCATTTCTTTCATTATTACATTCTCACATTTCATTGTCATTTATGTACAAATATAAGATTACATGACTTTTCTTTTTAAAACTTTGGATTTCAATTTATTTACTTCTAGGCATTTGCAGACTACTTCCTGACCTCAAAAGAAAAACATTCCATTGGTAGCGATGATTTTTTTCTTACTCAAATCAAAAGCTACTCTGTACATTAAAAAAAAAAAAGAGAGAATGAAAAAGAAAAACCAGTGCTTTACAGTGGGCATCATTATATTAATGAGATGTTAAAATGACTTGCGCATGTGCATATGAAGCATTTACATTATAGTATGACCTTGCATTCAACAACACAATTGACTGCACACTTAATGAGTCAACTATAAGTCATGGAGTGTTTCAAGAATAGTGGCAATTGACCAGGCTTGTGTTTCACAGCTGAAAGGACAGTATTGTCCATTCTCGTTGGTCAGTTCTGGAAGTCCTTTCCAAGGGGATCTTAAAGAAAGAAAAGGCATTTTATGAAATATAATCTAACACATAATCTTGTTGGATGAACAAAAGAGGCAATACACCTGGTGATTTTACCTTCTTGTATAGAAAACAATCACATGTAGACATTTACCACAAAATACAATAGGATATACTGAATGTTATGTATAAAGAATTTAGATTCAATCTTCAGGATTTAACACTTTCAAAAACAAAGATATCCCAATATGTATTAAAAACAGAAGAGGGAGTTCCCGTCGTGGCGCAGTGGTTAACGAATCCGACTAGGAACCATGAGGTTGTGGGTTCGGTCCCTGCCCTTGCTCAGTGGGTTAATGATCCGGCGTTGCCGTGAGCTGTGGTGTAGGTTGCAGACGCGGCTCGGATCCCGCGTTGCTGTGGCTCTGGCGTAGGCCGGTGGCTACAGCTCCGATTCAACCCCTAGCCTGGGAACCTCCATATGCCGTGGGAGCGGCCCAAGAAATAGCAACAATAACAACAACGACAACAACAACAACAACAACAACAACAAAGACAAAAAAAAAAAAAAAAAAAAAACAGAAGAGGAGTTCCCGTCGTGGCTCAGCGGTTAGTGAACCTGACTAGCACCCCTGAGGACATGGATTCGACCCCTGGCCTTGCTCAGTGGGTTAAGGATCCGGCGTTGCTATGAGCTGTGGTGTAGATTGCAGACTCGGCTCGGATCCCATGTTGCTGTGGCTGTGGTATAGACCACTGGCTACAGCACCGATTTGATCCCTAGCCTGGGAACCTCCGTGTGCCAGGGGTGCGGCCCTAAAAAGACAAAATGACAAAAAAAATTAAAAAATAAAAATAAAAACAGAAGAAAACACCATTCCAAGCTATATACAATATAGAGACAAACATCCTCTCAGGCCTAATTTTCTTTCCTTTTTTTTTTTTTTTGTCTTTTTGCCATTTCTTGGGCCGCTCCCATGGTATACGGAGGCCACGATGGGAACTCCCTAATTTTATTTCTTTTATTAAGCTTGTGAGACTCAAATTTTAATTAGGTAAATGTATTATATTTGATCTTGACAAAATTAGAAAACAAATATGATGAAATAATGAAGAAACATAGGATTATGATTAGGAAAAAAATGCCCATTAAAACAATCTAAATTTTTACATTAATTTCTCATCCTCTTGAATTATAATAGTTTGTATTTATTGTGCATTTATTATTTCCTAATACTAAGTGCTTTATATACATTATCTCATTTAATGCTCATAGCAACCCTAAAAGGTAGGTATCATAACTATTCCTCTCCCCTACAGAGGAGTCAAGAGAAATTATGGAGGTTGTTCTGGATCTCACTATCGGAACGCAACGTTATTAGCATATCAAATTTATTCTTCATTTCAATGTAACATAATCCCTTAAATCAGGCAGTGGCAACAGAAAGAAGGGGGAGCTGACAAAGACCGTATCGAGCTAGAATCAAGTCTCCACAAATACCTAGATGTTCCGGAGAGGTAATGATATAAAAATAAAAAGTACCTGGGGTGTTTAAACTTGCAGAGCATGATAATGGTAATACTGTAACAACAATGGGAACTATAGGAAGAAAAATGTGTGCAACGAAATGAGTAATGGCAGAAGGACATCAGGTAGTTGAAAAGCAGAAATGGAATTTTTTTCTTTTTACAGCTGCACCTGCGGCATATGGAAGTTCTCAGGCTAGGGGTCCAATCGGAGCTGCAGCTGCCCACCGATACCACAGCCACAGCAATGCAGATCTGAGCCGCATCTGTGACCTACACCACAGCTTGTGGCAGCTCTGGATCCTTAATCCACTGAGCATGGCTAGGGATCAAACCCACATTCTCATGGACACTAGCTGGGTTCCTACCCCCCTGAGCCGCAATGGGAACTCCCAGAAAGGGTCTTTCTGAGTGGCTTCACCAGAGTGGTGAGGGCAAAACAGCAGCCAGACTGCATGTGGTGATGACTGAGTGGGTGGTCAGAAAGCAGAAAAAAATGAGGTTAATTATATAGAAAATGTGCTAAAAACAGAATGATAAAGCAAGGCTTGAGGTAGGAAAACCACAAAGGGACTTTATTTAGGGTGGGCTGGCAGATATCCTTGTAGTTTAGGAAGGAAGGAAAAGTGGAATACCAAGAAAGGCAATTATTGAGCAAGGTCATGGAATAGCTGGGAGGGATGGGAAATAGGCAAAAGCAGAAGAATGATTTCTGGAGTGCAAGGTATTTTCACTTCTCGCGGACAAAAGGGAAGAAAGAGGAGATAAATGCAAATAATGAGATATACTGAGGAACAATAAAAGATGCAATAGAAGAATGTTCACAGCATGCAGACTTCAAACTTAATCTCTAGATGAGGCAGAAGTATGGAAGGATTGAGGTTTTTCCCTGACTGTGTTTAAGCTAATGAAAAGAAACACTGAAAAAACAAAACCTGACAACATTCATAGTGAGAGATGGAAGTCTCTCATGTCCTTGTAGTAGAGGAGATATAATCTGCATGTTTATGCAGAATTATTCTGAGCAATAAGAAGTACATATATTTAGGTTTAAACTAGAATCTGTGAAATTCAGACAGCTTTTGACTGAGTTATATCACCTTATAAAGACACAAAACTCTGACACTATTTATCTGCTAAAATTAGGACCAAGGAGGTGGCAAATGGATTTAAAATAGTCAAAAGACTAACTCTGATGTTTTAATTATAATGAAATCATTTCTGAAATTTATTTTTTGATATCTTTTTTTTTTTTTTTTTTTTTTTTTTTTTTTTTTTGTGGTCACATGTGTGGAACTCCTGGGCTAGGGATCAAACCCGACCCAAGCTGCTGCAGTGACAATGCTGGATCCTTCACCTGCTGCACCACAAGGGAACTCCATATTTTTTAATATATCTTCAAATTAGTTAACTCAAAAGGCCCAGAATGAATACTTTTAGTTTTTGTATTTATTCTGTGTTAATCACGTACAAAGATATCTGCTAAATTTTAAAAATCAAAGACAATTATAACATATGTATAAATCATGCACTATCAAGTCTTTACATTAAAATAAATAACAACTTAAAAGAGTTACAGAAGGTAAAGGGAGCTCCCGTGGTGGCGCTGAGGAATCGAATCCAACTAGGAACCATGAGGATGTAGGTTTGATCCCTGGCCTCACTCAGTGGGTTAGGGATCCAGCATTGCCATGAGCTGTGGTGTAGGTCACAGACATGGCTTGGATCCCAAGTTGCTGTGGCTTCAGTGTAGGCCGGCAGCTGTAGCTCCGATTTGACCCCTAGCCTAGGAACCTCCATATGCCAAAGGTTCGGCCCTAAAGAAGCAAAAAAATAAAAAAGAGTTAAAAGAAGGTAAAAATCACAAAGATCTTATGTTGAAGAGTAAAGTTTTCGAATTTCATTGAGATACCTAGAGTATATAGAAATGAATTCTAAGGAAATGCCATTCACTTAATATCTAATAAACTGACTAAACACTAGTTTTGGAAATTGCGTTCCCCTGAAGACTTACCGCTCTAGATGAACATAATGTCGAGAAAGAACATTTTTAACCAAAAATATAGTCTTTGCAGTAGCCTCTGGACCCATCAATTTGGAAAAATATAATTTTGCACGAAGAAAATATCCAACGGGCCACAGCCACTCCTAAAAAAGATAATTTAAAAGTGAAGGAAAGACAGAGCTGTGAATACCTAAAATTCTTGAAAAATAACTTTAATTGAAAACTCAAAGAAGAGAAATGAAATCCTTACAGGTCCTTGGTGATAATTGAAACCTTTAGCAAGATTGTAGTTGTCATTGTCTAAGGCATTGTCATAAGTTCCACAGTAAACCATATCACTGCAAAATGATTGAAATACAGGTTAAAAAAAAAAGATGAGATATTATACAGGAAGCATTAGAAAAAATTTCCTAATAGCACAGGCAATAAGTAATCAAATTGTTTTGTCTTCCAATCTGTAGACCAAAGCTCATCATCCCTTTAACCTTAAGCTGGTATATACTGAATTTCGAGGATTTTAAGAATGTGTTAGAGAATGATTAACAAACGCTTACTGGCTAATACAAAAAATATAAAATATTCAGGCATCTTGCCTTTAAGGAGTTACCCTGATACTAGATATTGGTTAATTATATCACCAGGCCTCAAATATGCTTATAACAATTATACACAAAATAATCTGTATTAGTGAACATTAAAAATAAGGTTATATTAATTATTATTAATAAGGCTGATTTTTAAACTTCTCCAAGAAGTTATTTTAAAATTAATTAAAATTAGTACATTATACGAATAGCAACTGAATACACAGAGAATTTATACACACATATAAACCAAAGTATTACAAACACTGCAACATTTAATATAAGATAGTTATCTATACTCTGTTTAATTAATCGTTTTTCTTTTTCCTTTTAGTGAGATAGAACTTGCCACATGGGTAAGCTTTAACTGTGGGTTTTAGTTTTGACCAGTGGTTCTTACCTCCTCTGAAAATGTAGAGAACACTTTAGAATGCAGAGAGGGACACACATATAAAATGTTGCATCTCAAGACTGAATTGAGTATGTAATAAGTCAGGAGAAATCTACAAAGGTGGGGGTACTATAGAAATGCAGCTTTCTCATACATGACAGAGAAAGCAAACTGATGATAGGTATCAGGCTTTAAAGCAAAACAGTAGAAGAAAAACAGAAAGTCATCAGAAACTCAAGGAAAAAACAAATACTGAAAAAGAAAAGAAATGCGACAAACACATAATCATAAAAACAAAATTATTTATTGGTTTAAATAAAAACAGTGGTGTAATTACTTAGGGAGGATGGAAAGGGTTTGTGGTGAGGTAAGAATAGAGTTAAATCTCCATCTCTCATCACATGAAGTAAGCAGATAATGTCTAATATTTAAAAGACTTGAGTTCCCATCGTGGCTCAGTGGTTAACAAATCCTACTAGGAACCATGAAGTTGCTGGTTCAATCCCTTGCCTTGCTCAGTGGGTTAAGAATCCGGCATTGCCGTGAGCTGCGGTGTAGGCTTGGATCTGGCGTTGCTGTGGCTCTGGTGATTAGACCCCTAGCCTGGGAACCTCCATATGTCACGGGTGTGGCCCTGAAAAGGAAAAAAAAAAAAAAAAAAAACCCAAAAAACAAAACAAAACCCTTTTATTTATTTACTTTTGCTTTTTAGGGCTGCACCTGTGGCATATGGATGTTCCTAGGCTAGAGTGTGGAATCACAGCTACAGCTGTTGGCCTACACTGCGGCTCATAGCAACGCTAGATCCCTGGCTCAGGGCTGGGGATCAAACCCACATCCTTTGGACACTAGTCAGATTCGTTTCCGCCGTGCCACAACTGGAACTCCTCCAACAACGTTCTTAATACTTATATTCCAATTCACCCTGGAGCCAAAGTTTTCACACCAAGATTAAATATAATCATATATTAAACATAATATGAACTGCATTCTTAATACTTACTCTGGATCCAAAGTTTTCATGCCAAGAGGACCAAGCAACTTTTTTTCTGCAATCTCCAAAGCCTTCCATGCTCTTTCAATAGTAAAGAGCTCTGGGGCCTAATGAATGTTAAAAACAAATACACAAACTTCTTAAGATCACAAAAGAATTGGTTTCTACCCACATTGGAACATAAACTATTTATAAACTTGGAAAAGAATGAAAGCTTTAAAAATGCAGTGTGGGTTACAGTTTGAGTGCAGATGCCTAATCAGACCTAATGCTATCAGGCCAACCTCGAGGCTCTGATCTTGGCCTTCGAGCTAATTAGGAAAGCTGTTTGGGTTATTATTTACTTGTGTCACTTAAGAAAGTACACTAGCTCCAAAAGGAAGGTACCATAGCTACAATGAAGGTGAAACACATTTAAACCTACATAATTAATTCTTCAGAAGATTTATAGTAACCTCCTGTAAGTTTTTTGTTGTTGTTGTTGTTTTGCTTTTCAGGGCTGCACCTGTAGCATATGGAGGTTCCCAGGCTAGGGGTCTAATCAGAGCTATAGCTGCCAGTCTACACCACAGCCACAGCAATGCAGGATCCAAGCTGCATCTTCGACCTACAGCACAGCTCACGGCAAACCAGGATCTTTAACCCACTGAGCGAGGCCAGGGATTGAACCTGGGTCCTCATGGATGCTAGTCAGCCTCGTTAACCACTGAGCCACGATAGGAACTCCTCCTTTAAGTTTATCTGGGAGTTCCCATCGTGGCTTAGTGGTTAATGAATCCGACTAGGAACCATGAGGATGCAGCTTCAATCCCTGGCCTTGCTCAGCGGGTTAAGTGGGATCCGGTGTTGCCGGGAGCTGTGTGTGGTATAGGTCGCAGACATGGCTTGGATCCCGCATTGCTGTGGCTCTGGTGTAGGCTGGCGGCTACAGCTCCAATTCAACCCCTAGCCTGGGAACCTCCACATGCCGTGGGAGCAGCCCAAGAAATGGCAAAAAGACAAAAAAAAAAAAAGTTTATCTGGAACTTATTTTTTGCTTTTAGGGTCATAATAAAATACAGAAGAATTTGCAATCCAACAGCATGAGTAAATCTACTCGGGATATGGAGAAGGAGAGAAAGTATTGGTGACTAAGAATCTGCGTTAATTTTATTATTTTTAAAATTTACTTTTTAAATTTAATTTTATTAGAGTATAGATGATTTACAATATTGTATTAGTTTCAAGTGTACAACAAAGTGTATAGAATTAGTCATACATACAAACATATCCATTCTTTTTTCCCATACTGGTTACTACAAATTATTGAGTAGATTTTCCTGTGCTATACAGTAGGTTCTCGTTTATCATCTATTTTATACAATAGTGTCTATATGTTATTCCCACCCTCCTAATTCTTCTCTCCCTCAACGGTTTCACCTATGATAACCAAAAAGTTTGTTTATGAAATGTGTGAGTTTGTTTCTGTTTTTTAAAATAAGTTCTTTTGTATTATTTTTATTAGATTCTACATAAGTGATATCATATGATATTTAAATGTTAAATGAAACCAAATGCACGCTTACCCAAAGCTACCTCCATATATCTTTGTATTTTTTACTCTACTATAATTAATAGTACTACATTGAATCCTTTTTGACAAAGTGGAAACATCTAGGCAGGTGCAGAAGAATACATACCTTCTCTCTTTTACCGTACTTTATTTTTAGACAAAATACAGATAAAATAAGGAGAGTCTAGAATTCTTGGCTAGACAGAACTAATGACAGCCACACAGCAAAGAAAACAGAATGTGAACTGAAGCTACCACATTAGTTCACGAGTCCAGATATTTCCAGTGAGTGTGTTGAGGCACTGGTCAGGCATGGGTGCGCTGAAATAAAGATGCCCTCAGCTTTCAGGGCAGGCAGGTGGGGCCAGGGGCTAACGGAAGCAGCTGGATCTGGCTGCCACCTAATCCATTTAGACCAGTGTGCTGTACAAGTATCATTTTCTGTGTGTTATAATATAGAAAACACTGGGAAGAACTTCATTGGCCATCATCCATTATTTTCTATTTTTTTAACACTCCATGTCTTAGGTTAAGGGTGATATGCATAATGCTTTATTCATTAGAAAAGACCGTATATTTTTTTTTGTATTCCTTTTCTAATGTTTCATTGCTGGTATACAGAAATGCAACTGACTTCTGAATGTTAATCTTATATCCTGCCACTTTGCTGAATTTATTAATCAGTTCAAGGAGTTTTGGGGTTGAGTCCTTAGGGTTTTCTAGGTATAGTATCATATCATCTGCATACAGTGACAGTTTGATCTCTTCTCTTCCTATATGGATGCCTTTTATTTCTTTTGTTTGTCTAATTGCTGTGGCTAAGACTTCCAAAACTATGTTGAAGAGCAGTGGTGAGAGTGGGCATCCCTGTCTTGTTCCAGATTTGAGTGAGAAGGCTTTCAGTTTTTCCCCATTGAGGATTATATTTGCTGTGGGTTTATCATAAATGGCTTTGATTATATTCAGGAATGTTCCCTCTATACCCACTTTGGCGAGGGTCTTGATCATGAATGGATGTTGAACTTTGTCAAATGCTTTTTCTGCGTCTATTGAGATGATCATATGATTTTTGACCTTTTTTTTGTTAATGTGGTGTATGACATTGATTGATTTGCGTATGTTGAACCATCCTTGTGAACCTGGGATGAACCCAACCTGGTCATGGTGTATAATTTTTTTGATATGTTGTTGGATTCGGTTGGCTAAGATTTTGTTGAGAATTTTTGCATCTATATTCATCAATGATATTGGCCGATAGTTTTCTTTTTTGGTGGTATCTCTGTCTGGTTTTGGAATGAGGGTGATGGTGGCCTCATAGAATGTCTTTGGGAGTATTCCTTCTTCTTCAACCTTTTGAAAGAGTTTAAGGAGGATGGGCACCAATTCCTCTTTATATGTTTGATAAAATTCACCTGTGAAGCCATCTGGTCCTGGACTTTTATTTGTAGGGAGTGATTTTATGACCTCTTCAATTTCATTTCTAGTGATCGGTCTGTTCAGTTGGTCTGTTTCTATACATAGAACTTCCATATGACCCTGCAATCCCACTCTTGGGCATCTATCCGGACAAAGCTCTACTTAAAAGAGACACATGCACCCGCATGTTCATTGCAGCCCTATTCACAATAGCCAGGACATGGAAACAATCCAAATGTCCATCGACAGATGATTGGATTCGGAAGATGTGGTATATATACACAATGGAATACTACTCAGCCATAAAAAAGGATGACATCATGCCATTTGCAGCAACATGGATGGAACTAGAGAATCTCATACTGAGTGAAATGAGCCAGAAAGACAAAGACAAATACCATATGATATCACTTATAACTGGAATCTAATATCCAGCACAAATGAACATCTCCTCAGAAAAGAAAATCATGGACTTGGAGAAGAGACTTATGGTTGCCTGATGGGAGGGGGAGGGAGTGGGAGGGATCGGGAGCTTGGGCTTATCAGACACAACCTAGAATAGATTTATAAGGAGATCCTGCTGAATAGCATTGAGAACTATGTCTAGATACTCATGTTGCAACAGAAGAAAGGGTGGGGGAAAAAACTGTAACTGCAATGTATACATCTAAGGATGACCTGACCCCCTTGCTGTACAGTGGGAAAATAATAAAAAAAAAAAAAAAAAAAAAAAAAAGAAAAGACCGTATAAAAGCAACTGGTAAACAATATGCTTTTTAGCAGTTCAATCAACTTGAAAACAAATGGGAACGAAGAACTAAATAAACCCTAGCACAACATTTTTGAAATTTGAAGATAACAAGTCACTTACCACAACCATGGCTATGGTAAAATTAGGCCTGAGCTGGTAGTCGCACCAAGGGCTTGAAGCTCCATAGCTGTCTTTGTACACGCCGCGTTTGTGCACCAGATTGGGATGCTTTTCATTGACATCTGAAGGGTCTTCCGACACATAAAAGAACTTTTCGAAGTGGTCTTGTATTTTTCTGTTCCACTCATCATATGAGACTCTCACAACCTTTCCTGAAACATTATAAAAGACTTGGAAGTTTTAAGCATCCAAAGAAACCTATATATTTAGTTACAGTAAACTGAATAAATAAATCACTTTTTTTTTTTTTTTTTTTTTTTTTTTTGTCTTTTTGCCATTTCTTGGGCTGCTCCCGCAGCATATGGAGGTTCCCAGGCTAGGGGTCTAATAGGAGCTGTAGCTGCCGGCCTACGCCAGAGCCACAGCAACTCGGGATCCGAGCTGTGTCTGCAACCTACACCACAGCTCATGGCAATGCCGGATCCTTAACCCACTAAGCAAGGCCAGGGATCGAACCAGCGACCTCACGGTTCCTAGTTGGATTCATTAACCACTGAGCCATGACGGGAACTCCAATCATTCACTTTTTGAAAGTATCAGGGGAGTTCCCATTGTCGTGGTGTAGGTTGCAGATGTGGCTTGGATCCCGTATTTCTGTGGCTGTGGTGTAGGCTGGCAGCTCCAATAACCCCTAGCCTGGGAACCTCCATATGCTGTGGATGCAGCCCTAAAAAGAAAGAAAAAAAAAAAAGTGTCAGGGTACCAGCCAGAAATTAAAAATTATCTTTCATTATATTACCAAAAAAGGATTAGACTGTAACAAATGATACCAGATCATTTGTCTTTGTTGGGGTCACTCTTACATTTGATAAACTTGTCTTTATTAAGCACTCGAAAGGAGGTTAGCTGAACTGAGAGGTGCCAGAAATGTAATATATATACTGTATTTTAATGACTTAGTACCACCCAAAGAATGTAAAATAGTTCATTAATAATTTCATATTGATTACTTGTTGAATATTTAGCATATATTGAGCTAATAAAAATATCATAACTAATTCACTTGTGTCTTTTAACTTTTGTAAATGTAGGTACTAGAAATTTTTCTGTTTTTTGGCTTTTTAGGGCCATATCTGAAGCATATGGAGGTTCCCAGGCTAGGGGTCAAATCAGAGCTGTAGCTGCCGACCTACACCAGAGCCACAGCAATGCCAGATCCGAGCCACGTCTGTGACCTACACCACTGCTCAGGGCAACACCAGATCCTTAACCCACTGAGCGAGGCCAGGGATTGAACCGGCGTCCTCATGGATACTAGTCAGATTCGTTACCTCTGAGCCATGACAGGAAGTGCTGGTACTAGAAAATTTTAAATTACATATGTGACTTAAATTATATTTCTATTGGATAGCACTGTTCTAGAAAAAGATATGTAAAGATATAATTGTTGACCAAAAGGCAACCTGTGCACAGTCATACTTAGGAAAAAAATAAGTATGGTGCTCTTTATATCTCAGGTCAAAGTTGCTAAGAACATATGGTTAGTAATCAGGTTTGTTATACTTTTCATACTAGTAAAGTAATGGTTTATCTTTCCTTTTCATCTTAAAGGTTTTCTAATATTAGTTTATTGAGTCAAATGATGATGACGTAGGTTAAGAACACAGACAGTACTGGAGTTTCCTCTGTGTCACAGTAGTTTAAGGATCTGGTATTACCTCTGTGGCTGTGCAGGTTCAATCTCCAGCCCAATGCAGTGGGTTAAGGATCCACCATTGGTGCAGCTGTGGCACAGCTCATGGCTGTGGCTTGGATTCAGTCCCTGGTGTGGGAACTTCCATATGCCATGGATGTGGCCAAAAAAGAAAAAAAAAAAAAAAGAATATAGACTGTACATTTGGAGTTTCTTTGTAAATAAACAGCTTACCGTGTCTTTTTACTGTCACTTCATGATAAGGAAAAATATTTTTTTTGGATAATTCCAGCAACCAACGAACAGCAGATTTACTCAGGCCCACAATTTCCACAGCAGACCCATCTCTAAAATTAAAAACAGAATTTTATTCTGTGACTATGAGGAATTTAAGCACTGTTTAAGGTCATTTAAGAAACAATTTTTATGAATTATATAATGTATTACAAAAATGACTATCTATAAGAAACCTTACTTTATGGGGATATATACAAATATATAAGAAATCACTTCTCTTATTATTTTGCCATTGCTGTCTTTTTTTTTTTGGCCTTTTTGCCTTTTTTTTCCCCTAGGGCCGCTCCCACAGCATATGGAGATTTCCAGGCTAGGGGTCTGATAGGAGCTATAGCTGCCGGCCTACGCCAGAGCCACAGCAACGCCAGATCCCAGCTGCGTCTGCGACCTACACCACAGCTCACAGCAATGCCGGATCCCTAACCCACTGAGCAAGGTCAGGGATCGAACCTGCAACCTCGTGGTTCCTAATTGGATTCGTTAACCACTGAGCCACAAACAGCAACTCCATTGCTATTACTGTCTTAATACGGTTTTAGAAAATTCTATGAAGTAAAATGGAGATTATGGCGTGAAAGGAGATAGCTGCTGGAAAAAGGCGGAAGTAGGACTCACGGAATACTGAGATAGAGTTCCAGAGAAAAAGACAGAAAAATGAAATATAAGACTAGAGAAAGCCAGGGAAGGTGAACGATCATACTCTGAAAGCTCATTTTTAAGGAAAATGAAAAGGGAAGTACAAGGTCTAATCCTTTACCAAAATAAACAGGTTTTTAAAAGAATTTGCAAAATATGTAATAGCAACTACTATTCAATAATTCTTTTTGGCAATTCTGATCAAAGATAAAATTTGGAATAATAAAACAAGTTTCTCAGGCATGATATTATAGTAAGCATTTGAAATCATAAAAAGAAATGATAGGATAAAATATAAAAAATTCATGGGAAAAATGTTTAGAAAGTGAAAGGTTTTCATAAAAGACAGGACAATTAGTTATTTTCCATATTTATACAACATAAGCATAAAGAAATGTTTACAATGACAGCACTTCAGGTTATAGAGGAATGTCTTAACCACAAGGAAAATGAATCAGAAACTTTCCTTTGAGATGCTTGTAGGTAATCAACCCGTGAAAGTGGCTTTACTTGTTGACTTATATCGAGAGGATTATGTGTGTGCATATTGGGGGAGAGAAAAGAGTGACTGAAGGGGAAATGGGAGGACGATTTTGACTGATGATTTAACATGAAGACTTCGTGATTAACAGAATAAAAGATTCCACAAGTATGTGATTTTAGAAAAGATATAACTATATAAGCACTATAAAAGAAACACTACCTTGGAGTGGCTGGGATTCCTTTGTTTCTGGCTCTGTCACTTTCTCCCATTTTATCCATCCATGTACCACAATTGAGGCGGTTTCCTCCATAAACAAATCCTGTTTCTTCATCAACCCCTGCCGTTATGTTAAAACCTGCCAAAGAAATAGAAAACATTTACAAAATTTAAAAGGAATATAGCAAATCAAGACAAACACCCTGGAGATAAATTTGGTAATACTTTAAAAGGTGAAGATATGCCTAATCTACCGCATGGTAATTTCATTTCTAGACACATACGCCAGAGAAACCCTTACCTATATGCATGTGGAGTCACACACAAGAATATTCATCACAACACTTCTTGTAGCAGCAAGAAAAGAAATAACTGCTGAGTAGAGGAATAGATAAACACTATGGTCTATTCATATAATGGAAAACCCTCTATACCATTTAAGATTAATGAACTAGGATTTACATAAAGCAAGATAGATAAAGCCTCAAAACAGAATAACTGAGTAAATAGGTTGCAAAAGGATACTTATAATAAGATGACTTTTCTGTAAAAAATACAGATAATACTAATACATATATCTTTATATATATATGGTTATATCTAATGTGATAGTTTTGTATAAAATTATAAAATAATATATATACATTATTTAGTATATATTATAATATACTGAATATATACTGAATTATATATCATATATAATTTACACATACTCAAACATACATGAACACACAAAGTGCAAAAAAAATACATGGAAATAGTAAACCCTGATTATAAGATAGTCATTAATTCCAGAGTGAGGTAAGAGAAAGAGTCAGAGATGAAGCTTTAGATATATCTGTGATGTTTTGTTTCTTTTCAAAATGAAAGAGAAAGGTATGGAGAAAATATGGCCAAATGTTAATATCTGTCTAATTTCAGTTCTAGGTTCAAAGCATAATTTAGATTATTTTCATATGTTGAGATACTTCATAGTTAAAATTAAAAGTTAAAATAACTCAGAGATGATTAACACAGATGTACAAATCCTCAACAAAATATTGGAAAACCAAATTCAACTTGAAAATCAAGTGGGATTTATCCTAGGGAGGTAAGCATGGTTAATGTTTGCAAATCAATCAATGTGATACACTACATTAACAAACTGAACAATAAAAATCATATGATTATCTCAATAGGTATAGAAAATTTAACACCTATTTAAGATAAAAACTTTCAACAAAATGGGTATAAAGGGAATGTATCTCAACATAATAAAGGCCATATATGAAAAGCCCATAGCTAATATCATACTCAATGGTGAAAAGCTGAAAGCTTTCCTGCTGGGTTCAGGAACAAGACAGGGATGTCCACTCTCACAGCTTCTATTCAACATAGTATTGGATGTACGGGAAGCCACAGCAATCAGACAATAAAAAGAAATAAAAGGAATCCAAACTGGAAGTGGAAGAGGTAACACCTGCCTTGTTTGTAGATGACATGATACTATACACAGAAAATCCTAAAGACACCACCAAGAGATGAATAGAGCTCATCAATGAATATGGTAAAGTTGCAGGATACAAAATTCATATTTAGAAATCTGTTGTGCTTTTATACACTAACAATGAACCATCATAAACAAATTAAGAAAACAATCCCATTTATAATTGCATCAAAAAGAATAAAATACCTAAAAATAATCTAACCAAGGAGGTAAAAAACCTCTAAGTGGAAAACTATAAGACATTGATGAAAGAAACTGAAGACAATACAAATGGAAAATACACATTGCTCATGAACTGAAAGAATTAAATTGTTAAAATGGCCATACTATCAAGGCAAACCACACATTCAATGCGATACCTATCAAAATACCAAAGACAGTTTTCACAGAACTATAACAAATAATTCTAAAATTTTATGGAAACACAGAAGACCCCAAAGAGCCAAAACAACTCGAGAAAGGAGAACAAAATACCCTGTAGTGGGGAATCAAGATGCCAGAGTAAGAGGACATGGAGCTCACCACCCCCCAACCACAATATGAAAAATACAACAATACATGGAATAGTTCTCAAGGAAAAATAACTGGAAACAGCAGAAAAACTCCTACACAACCAAGGCTGTAAAAAAGATTCCCACATAACCAGCTAGCATGAGACAATAAGCACCGAGTTGGAAACTGTGCCCCTGGGAGGGAAATAAGAGGAAAGAGATGTCACATTACTCACTGTGAGAAGTAGAGTGGGTTGAGTCACAGACTGGGTGTCCCAATCCTGGGGGCGGGGTCTACAAGGAGAAGACAAGCCCCCTAGGCTGATTAGAGAACTGCTGGGACAGAAAGAAAGGCCTGAGTAGCCTAGATCCTGCTTGTGAGGGTGCTGGCTTGTCATCAGACAGAGAGAAGTCTACCCTAGTGGCTGCTGCCTTCCTGTGCTCTGCAGTTTGAGTTGAGTGAACGCCCTGAGCCCACTCACTCCATACCATAGGTTGGTACTGGATCTTTAGTAGCCAGGTCCTGGGAAAAGATTTGATCTAGGGACACAGAAGGCAGCCTAGGGGCTTGGGTTGTGGTCCAGGTAGGATGGTGGTGGCCACTGTTGGCATTTAACTCTAACACTGCCACAGAAGCAGCCCAGACTTATTACAAGAGTGAAGCTGCCTCAGTTCCCACAACAATGCCATGATCCCCAGTGCCAGCTAAGTGAGCACTTGGGCTCTGCCCACTCTATGTGATAACCTTGCAGTATATCTGGGATGACTACAGCAGGGGAAGAAAACATGACCTTGGACTGTGTTTAAGAGGAGCCACATTCTTCTACACAGGCAGTGCCTCGGACCTCCATAAATGCATGAGCCCCACTTATAATAGCACTCTTCTCCTTTGGGGCAAAGGAAAAGGAAAAATACATGCTTAAAAAGAAGAGAGCTAGCTTGAATCTGACCCTCAGGACATCTGCTCCAGCAACTTTGGAGCAGACCCTGTCCCTAAAAGGGAGGTGGCTGCCAATGAGCAGAAAGGAAGTCCCACCTCACATCCTCTAGAGCATAGCCTCTAGCTTCTACCAAACCAGCCACATCTTCTATTGAGGTGATAGTGGCCACACACCCTGAGGAGACATGGCTGGTGTCCACATTAAATCCAGATCTCACACCAAAGACATGTGACATATGCAGCCTACACAGAGATGCTCCCACATAAAAAAAACACCTTTTCTAGACCACAATAGATAACACTTTCACCTAATTCATGGAGACAGAGAAAGTTAAGTAAAATGAAAAGGCAGAGCACTCCCAGATGAAAGAGTAAGAAACACAAAGAACCCCAAAGAGCCAAAACAACCTTGAGAAAGGACAACAAGATACCCTTCAGTGGGGAATCTTGAAAACCTCTGAAAAACAAATAGTGAAACAGAGATAATCAATCTACCAAACCATGCGTTCAAAAAGTTAGTTTAACAGAGAACTAAAAACTATAAAGACCCAATTAAAAATATACAATTCAATTCCTTAGATAAAAAGCACTCTAGAAACAATGAATAGCAGACTAAATGACACAGAAAAATGCATAAATTATGTGGAAGATAGAATAATGGAATCACCCAATCAAAACAGCAGATAGAAAGACAAATGAAAAAAAAAAAGAATCTCAAAGCAACATATGAGATCTATGGGATAGTATAAAATCTGCCAACATCTGAATTTTAAGGGTTCCAGAAGGAGAAGAGAGAAAGAAGGAGTTCAAAAATATATTTGAAGAATTTATGGCTGAAAACTTCTTAAACCTATAGAAGGAAGAAGGCATCTAGTAACAGGAGGCACAGAGGGTCCCAAATTAGATGAACCCAAACAGACCCACACCAAGACATACCATATTTAAAATTGCAAAAGTCAAAGAGAGAATTCTAAAAGCAGTAAGAAAAAACAAAGACTTATATACAAAGGAACCCTTATATGTCTATTAGATGATTTCTCTGCAGAAATTTTGCAGGCCAGGAGGGAGAGGCAGGATATATTCAAAGTCCTGAAAGGGAAAACCCTACAATCTATAATACTCTGTCCAGCAAGACTGTAATTTAGAACAGAAGTAGAAAAAAAGAATTTCTCAGACAAGCAAAAACTAAAGGAATTCAACAATACTAAACCTACCTTATAGTCTACACCTCAAAACTATTAGAACAGATAAATTAATTCGGCAAGGCTGTAGGATACAAGATTAATATACAAAAATCTGTTCCATTTCTATATACAAATAATGAAAAATCAGAAAGAGAAAGTGAAAAAAAAATCTTGTTTAAATTGCATCAAAAAACACCTAGGGATAAACTTAACCAAGGAGTTTAAAGACCTATAGTCTGATAACTACAAAACACTGATGATGGAAACTGAAGATGGTTCCAAGAAATGGCAAGATATACTACTGGATTGGAAGAATTAAAATAGACATACTAGCCAAAATATTTACAGATTCAATGTAATCCCTATCAAAATACTCATGACATTTTTTTCCCCACAGAACTAGAACAGATAATCCTACAATTTATATGGAACCAAAAAAGACCCTGAATTGCTAAAGCAATTCTGAGAAGAAAGAACAAAGCTGGGGTTATAACCCTCACAGACTTCAGACTCTACCACAAAGCTATAGTAATCAAAACAGTGTGGTACAAAAACACACAAAGTTCAATGGTACAGAATAGAGAGCTCAGAAATAAACCCACACATCTATGGTCAAATAATCTACAACAAAGGAGGTAAGAATATATAATGGAGAAAAGACAGACTTTTCAATAAGTTGTGCTGGGAAAACTGGACAGCCACAAGTAAAACATTGAGATAAGAAGTCTTTGACACTATATACAAAAATAAACTTAAAATAGTTTAAAGACCTAAATGTAAGACCTGAAGCCATAAACTCTGAGAACATAGGCAGAACACTCTGCAATAAATCATAGCAGTATTTTCTTTTTCTTTTTTTTTTTGTCTTTTTGCTATTTCTTTGGGCCGCTCCCACAGTATATGGAGGTTCCCAGGCTAGGGGTCGAATCGGAGCTGTAGCTGCCGGCCTACACCAGAGCCGCAGCAACGTGGGATCCGAGCCGCGTCTGCAACCTACACCACAGCTCACGGCAACGCCGGATCATTAACCCACTGAGCAAGGGTAGGGACCGAACCCGCAACCTCATGGTTCCTAGTCGGATTTGTTAACCACTGCGCCACGACGGGAACTCCCTCTTTTTTTCTTTTTTCTTTTTTTTTTAGTCTTTTGTCCTTTTAGGGCTGCACCCATGGCATATGGAGGATCCCAGGCTAGGGGTCTAATTGGAGCTGTTGCTGCCAGCCTATACCACAGCCACAGCCACAGCAACGCCAGATCCAAGCCACGTCTGTGACCTACACCACAGCTCACGGCAACGCAGAATCTTTAACCCACTGAGCGAGACCAGGGATCGAACCCGCAACTTCATGGTTCCTAGTTGGATTCATTTCTTCTGTGCCATGATGGGAACTCCCATAGCAATATTTTCTTGCATCCATCTCCAAAGGCAAAAGAAATAAAAGCAAAAATAAACAAATGGGACATAATTAAACTTAAAAGCTTTTGTAAAACAAAGGAAACCATCAATAGAATGAAAAGAAAACCTTAGAGGATGAGAGATGATATTTGCTACTAATGCGAGCAACAAGAAGTTAATATCCAAAATATAAAACAGCTAATACAGCTCATGATAAAAAACACCTCAAACAATCCAATAAAAAAATAGGCAGAATACTTGAATAGACATTTTTCTAAAGAAGACATATAGATGGCTAACAGATACATCAAAAGAGGCCCAACACTGCTGTTGTTAGGGAAATGCATATCAAAACCACAATGAGATATCACCTCACACCTGTCAGAGTGGCTCTCATCAAGAAGTCTACAAATAGCAAATGTTGGAGAGGATGTGGGAAAAAATGAACTCTCCTACAATGCTGGGAAAGTAAACTGGCATAGCCACTATGGAAAACGGTATGGAGGTTTCTTAAAAAACTGAAAATAGAACTACCGTATGATCTAGCAATTCCACTCCTGGGTATATATATCTAGAAAAAAATGAAAACACTAGTTTGAAAAAAATACACGCACCCTAATGTTCTTAGCAGCACTATTTACAATAGCCAGTGCATGAAAGCAACCCAAGTACTTATCAACAGACAACTGGATTAAGAAAATGTTTTACATGTATGTGTACACACACACACACACACACACACACACACACACAGTGGAACATTAGCTATAAAAAAAGAATGAAATATTGCCATTTGCAGCAATGTGGATGGATCTATAAGGTATTATGCTAAATAAGGTAAGTCAGAAAAAGATAAATACTATATGATTTCACTTATCCGTGGAATCTAAAAAACAAAGCAAATGCACAAATATAAAAAACAGAAATAGATTCACAGATACAGAGAACAAAGTGGTGGTTGCCAGAGGAATAGAAGGTGGAGGAATGAATCAAATAGGTGAGGGAGATTAAGAGGTGAAAAGTTTCAATTATCAAACAAATAAGTCATAGAGATGTAATGTACAGTATACAGAATATAGTCATAATATTGTAATAACTTTATATGGTGACAGAAGGCAGCCAGAATTATCAAGGTGATCATTTTGCAGTGCATAAAAATATAGAATCACCATATTATATAACTGAAATCAATAGAATATTTTAAGTCTATTATACTTCAATTAAACAAAGAAAAAAATCAGAGGTATCACAAAAAATGTTCTTTAAATAGGCAATCTATTTTTATTTACTTATCTTAGTGAAGGATTAAAAAAAGCATCAGTGTTTCTTATCAGTTCAATTGGGCATAAATTTGTACGTTACTACTACAGAGAGTAAATTAAACTAAACTGCTATTTAAAATATAGGGTAGAACCTATAAGAAGGAATTTAGATTCTTGAGTCTGCATCAAGATTTGTCAGTGAATTGGCGAGTTATCTGAACTATCTGGAATAGATCACTTTTTAGTGATAATCTTTTTAAAAAAGAAAAAAAGTCTTTCTAAGAAAAAAAAAGTCCATTATCCCATTACCTTAAAAAAACTATTACATTTATATATATCCTTTCTAGTCTTTTCACCTAATAGTATTATTTTCTTTTTTTGTTGTTGTTGTCGTCTTTTTAGGGCTACACCCAGAGCATATGGAGGTTCCCAGGCTAGGGGTCCAACCAGAGCTGTAGCCACTGGCCTATGCCACAGCCACAGCAATGCAGGATGTGAGCCGTGTCTGCGACCTACACCACAACTCATGGCAACGAAGGATCCTTAACTCAACTATTTAAGAGAGAGAAGCTGAGCAACATATTCCACATGAAGCAGAATTATTACTGGAACAGATGGACCGATAATATACAATAAACAAAATAAATATCTTCAAAGATATTATTAATATGAAGCAGGAACAAAAGAATTAAAAATGGCTAAGTGGAGATGCCAGGTATGAACTTTTTAATAGCTGAAATAAAGAAAACAACAAAAGGACTAAAAAGTAGATGGACAGAGCTAAGGATGAATTAGTGAGATGAAATATAAGACTGAAAAATCACTCAAAGACAGCAAGAATGGTTAAAGGGAGAAAATAGAAGAGCTAAAAGCTATGGGAATAAAAATAAAAAAGAGGCTATACAGACAAAAGTATCCTGAGAAAGTGGAAAGAGGAGAAAAAATATTTGAAGAAACAAAATGATAAATATTCCATAATCAACAAAGATCTCAGATTGAAAGGGCCCATGTGTTGCTGTGGCTGCAGCGTAGGCTGGCAGCTATAGCTCTGATTTGACCCCAAGCCTGGGGACTTCCATATGCTGCAGGTGTCGTCCTAAAAAAAAAAAGACTAAAAACACTCTTGAAGATAGTACTCATATAGCAACAATAAAAAATGACCACAGCAAAGGCACTGCAGTAGTAGGCATTGTTCTGAGAGGCTTTCATATATTACCATAAATACATTAGATTAGCTTATTTAACGCAAATAAGGAAAGAAATAAATCTTGGAGGACGCTAGTAAGACTAATGGAATAAAAAGATGATCAAATATTTAGGATAAACAAAAGACTCTCAGAAATCAACATGAAAGGAGTTCCCACCATGGCTCAGTGGAAACGAATCTGACTAGCACCCACAAGGATGCAGGTTCAATCCCTAGCCTCTCTCAGTGGGTTAAGGATCCAGCATGGCCAGGAGCTGTCATATGGGTTGCAGATGTGGCTCAGATCTGGCATTGCTGTGGCTGTGGTGTGGGCCAGAGACTATAGCTCCGATTTGATCCCTAGCCTGGGAACCTCTATGTGCCGTGGGTGCAGCCCTAAAAAAAAAAAAAAAGAAAAAAAATCAACATGAAAAATATAGGAATGCCAAAAAGAAAGATAAGTAAAGGCAAAGAACATGAACCAGTAATTTACAGAAGAGGAAAATTTCCAAAAAGGACAGTAAATATGTGACCAAATACTCAAATTCAGTGACAGGAGAACTGCAAGTAAAAACAATGACATATGACCTTATATCCCATATTTGGCACTAGAAGATAGTGTCAAATGTTGGTAGGCAGGTGGGCACATAAGAAATCACTCTGATTGTTAGTAGGAATAGAGACTGGTATAGTAACTCTGGAAAGGAATTTGGCAGTGTTGAAACAAAGGGCATGAGGATATAGTACCTCTAGCTCTGATGTATCAATGTTATGTGAAAAGGGCAATTCTGTTTATATGAGGCACCCAGACTAGTCAAATTTAAAGGGGCAGAAAGTAGATTAGTGTTTACCAGGGACTAGTAGGGTCGAGAATGAGGAATTATCATTCATTAGGTGTAGAGTTTCAGTTTGGGATGATGAAAGAGTTGTGGAGATGGAGAGTGATGGGTGAACAACAGTTTAAATATACATAAAGCCACTGCACTGTATACTGAAAAATGGCTGAAAGGATATATTTTATGATAAAACGGTAAATGTGTATTTTACCACACATACACTCAATAATAAAAAAAACCCAGCAATATAAATGGATAAAAGACATGAACGGACATTTCTTCAGAAAGGGGATGTAGATGGAAAATAAACATAGGAACAGATGTTGAACTAAACAGGGAAATGAAAATCAAGGCCACAACATGTAGTGTTCTACACAACCATCAGAAGAGCTGAGGAAAAAAAGTGATAACACCAAATTTTGGCAAGGACATGGAGAAACGGGATCTGTGCAGTTTGGTGATGGGAGTGTAAAATGGTACAATCGCTTTGGAAAGTTGTTTGGCAGTTTTTTATAGAACAAAACATGTGCCCACCATATGACCCAATCACATTACTGGCCATTTATCACAGAGAAATGAAAATTTATGTCTATATAAAAACCTGTATATGAATGTTCATACAGCTTTATTTGTATTAGCCAAATAATGGAAACAACCTAAATGTCCTTCAAGAGATGAACAGTATGAATCTCATGAAAGGGAATACTACTTTGTAATAAAAAGGAATAAACCATTGATAAATGCAGCAACTTGGATGGATCTCAAAGGGAATTATGATTAGTGAAAAAACCAATCTCAAAAGGTTACATACTATATGATTCCATAGATCTACATTCTCAAAATGACAACACTATAGAGATGCAGAAGAGATGGGCAGTTGTCAGAGACCAGGGATGGCTGGCGTGACGATGAAGAGGTAGCTCTAGGAAGACCTTTGTGATAATGGAACGATTCTGTTTCTTGACTGTGGTAGTGGTTACATGGAGCTACACATGGGTAAAATTGCTCAGAATTATACCCACACACACACGGGTTAACATAAAACTGGTGAAAGCAGAATACGGATGGTAGCTTGGGTAACTCTATTAGACTAATGTCTATTTCCTGATCTTGATATTGTACTATAGTTACATACAATGTCCTCCTTGGGGGAAGCTGGATGAAGGGTTCAGGGTACTCTCATGTATCATTTTTGTAACTTTCTATCAGTCCTCAATTCTTTCAAAATTAAAAAGCTAAAAAAAGCCTACATGCACTTAAAGCAATATATGCTTTACAAGACAATAAATGCATAGACAATATCCCACTGGAATGTCTCTAAGGGGAGTGGGTAATAAAATGAAATAAATTATCATTAGCCTTGCCTTGGCTAAGGACAGTGTGCCATAAAAATAGGAATACAATGAACTTCAAAGAGGTTAAAGAAAGTATACTTATTTTAACTCTGTATGCAAATAAACCTCTTTACAAAAAGTATTTTTATAAGAGCCTAGATTATAGAGGGAAACACACTTTGGATAAAATCTCTCCACTTAGTAGCCGTGTGACTCTGGGCCATCTGCTCTGCTTTGGTCATCTTATCAATAAAAATAGGAACAACATCCCCAAAGTTCCTGGGCCTGTTACACCGGAACAACACAGCAGTTAACACAGTGCCTAGCACATAGTAAGCACTCAATTATTACCATGATCATAAATGCAACCACTGCAATTACTTTCAAGTTGGCTGGCAAAAGATATAACATTTTACCTTTCCTCCAGAAACTAAAACTAAATTGGTGAGATCAGAAACTGTTCATCTTTTTCATTATTATATTCTTTTTTTTTTTTTTGTCTTTTGTCTTTGTTGTTGTTGTTGTTGTTGCTATTTCTTGGGCCACTCCCGCGGCATATGGAGGTTCCCAGGCTAGGGGTTGAATCGGAGCTGTAGCCACCGGCCTACGCCAGAGCCACAGCAACGCGGGATCCGAGCCGCGTCTGCAACCTACACCACAGCTCACGGCAACGCCGGATCGTTAACCCACTGAGCAAGGGCAGGGACCAAACCCGCAACCTCATGGTTCCTAGTCGGATTTGTTAACCACTGCGCCACGACGGGAACTCCCTCATTATTATATTCTGAAGTTATACACAAATAAACTACTTGTTGAATAAAGGAAGAATTACAAGGTTTAATTTCATCTCATCAGTAAATCTCTACGATGCGCCTAAAGTTGGGTACCTTCATCCTTCATGTTCCGGTCTATCTGTGGGCCAGCATTCCTTTCGCGGAACTGTATCCCCTGCATGTGTCTTTGCATAGCTTCCTGTATTACTTCAAACAATGGTTGATCCTGTTTGAGACATAATGGATGTTAACCTCTGGTAGAGATTACATTTTTTTAAATCATCCCCCAAATCCCACAATTGAAGTTTTGTGAAAACATATTTTTTCCCTTAAAAGGAAAAATGAGGCTAAGGGGTGGAACTGGGGAAAGGAGCAGCTCTTATACATCACATAATACGGGAGACCTCTGGCATACAAATGTTTAACATATTCTAGTTTTGACCACACATTTCTGTGACGTGAACTAATTTGTAATTTTGCTGACACATGAAAACAAATCTTGTGAGCTTGTATGGTTTGTATTAGAGTGAATCGTTCAACTAATAAATGAATCTAGCTTATTATACAGAGATCTGAATTTTAAATTGAATTGCTCATCTACATACAAAGCAATGGGGATACATTATGTATTAAAGTGTTAGTTTGCTTCAGGTGAAAATATTCTCTGATTACCTCATGATACAAGCTTCACAGGGACATACATCTATGCTGGCCTTGGGGTAACTCAGGAGCCCCCCCAAAGTCATATTAAACAAAGCATAACAGCTCAGTAGAGGCGAAAGTACAGTTTCTGCACATTTTTGACTGGGGTAAAAGACCACTCAAAACATTACTCAGTTTATGCTGCTCATAAGATCAACTCTGATCTCCCTGGATTGGCAGCCAAGTCTCTCCACAACCTGGTTCACCCTTTCCACGATGCCTCAGTACCTCTAGGTGCCTTACATAAAAGCCAAGTGAGACTTCAATCCACCCGTGTTTTACTATTCTTTTCATCTTTAATGTCTTCTTATAGTGTCCCCTCACCTCTGCTGAAATCCGACTCACCTTGTAAGGTTCAGTTTAGGTGAAATTTTCGTTGCTTTCTGAAGTCCTCCCTGAGACGGGTCTACTAAATCATCTCTCCTCTTTTTATGAAACTACAGAGCACTTTCCATGTACCTCTTTTTTTGCAATGACTGTATTATCCACACATCACACCTCGAGACAGAAGAGGCGATGTGTGTTGCAAGCTCTTTAGGCAAAGAGCAAGTCTAATCTTCACTAGTTCTCATAGTAGCAGCAGGGGTGGAAAAAATATCAATATTTGCAAAATTCTTAAGATTCTGATTCTTAACCACATGCATTTTTATATTAGCAGCTAAATGTCATTTTTCAGGAAATTATTTTAAGAAATGATCTTTACCAGTGTGCCAGCAGACAAAGGAACAGAATCATCTGTAGGATACATTCTGGAAACTGGGCACTGGAGAATATCTAGACCGTTTGGAACCGTTTTACAATAATCCTGAATGCACTGCAGCCACCACCACACGGCATCCCGGCAATTATATCTGGCATGAGTTCCTTCACCCAGGAGGTTAGGAATGAGACCGTGTCTCAGGGTACCAGCAAATGCTAAAATAATATTCCTAAAACAACAGAATTAGTGAGTCATTTGACACAAAAACAGTTACGTAAAAGTCACTTTGTGGTAACCATTACTATTGTTTTTTCTTTTTAGGGCCGTGCCTGTGGCATATGGAAGTTCCCAGGCTAGGGCTCAAACTGGAGCTATAGCCACTGGCCTATGCCACAGCCACCGCCACATGGGATCTGAGCCTTGTGTGCGACCTACACCACGGTTCACGGCAACATTGGATCCTTAGCCCAATGAGTGAGGCCAGGTGTTGAACCCACATCCTCATGGATCCTAGTCAAGTTTGTTAACCACTGAGCCACGAAGGGAACTCCCGGTAACCATTTTTTTGGATGCATTTTTCTCTTTTGCCTTTATTTCTTTGGATTTTTCAGGTAAAAACTGTTCATAATATTGCACAAGCACTTTTTTTGGCTGCACTCATGGCATGTGGAAACCCCGGGCCAGGGACTGAATCTGAGCTGCAGCTGTGACCTATGCCACAGCTGCAGCAACACCAGATGTTTAACCGACTTAAAAGTCAAAAGCTTTGATCCTAGCCCTGTCTTTTTCTCAATCTGTGTGACTTAACTTCTCTGGGATAGTTTTCTCAATCTTTGGTATTTCAAAATATGAGTAACTCAGAAAATGAGTTTTATTACTTTAAATGGCAGATACCAAGAATAAGACAAACATATAAGAAAATAAATGGTAAAAATGGACCTTGAAAAACAAAACCGATTTTCAAAAATTAGCAGAGAATAGTTTATTTTTTAAAGTGTTATTCTACCATCATAGACCAAATGACAACTTCGTAAGAAGGCACAGCTTTCTAAGAAGAGCATGAAACTGATGACTAAGAAGACCGAGGTTTATGCATGTCTATATATGTCTGACTGGGTCGCTTTGCTGCACTGCAGAAACTGGCACAACATTGTGAATCAACTACACTTTAATAAAAAAAAGCAAATATGTGCGTGTGTATGTGTATGAAGACTGAGGTTTAAATTCTAATGTTACCACCGATATGACCTTGAAAAGTCATTTAATATCTCTAGGCCTTGGAGTTCCCATTGTGGCTCAGTGGGTTAAGAATCTGACTAGTGGCCATGAGGATGCAGGTTTGATCCCTGGCCTCGCTCAGTGGGTTAAGGATCTGGCATTGCTGTGAGCTGTGGTGTAGATCACAAGTGCAACTCAGAGCTGGTGTTGCTGTGGCTGTGGTGTAGGCCGGCAGCTGCAGCTCCGACTCGAACCCTAGCCCGGCAACCTCCACGTGCCACAGTCAAGACCATAAAAAAATGAAATAAAATCTCTAGGCCTTAAGGCTTCCTGGATAAACCCATTTAGAAATTTAATTAATTCTATGTATCAGTTTAATGCCTCTGTCTCAAATAACAATATAAAAACAATTTTTTACTTTCTGCAGTACAGAAGTGTTAGTATGGGCAGTGACACTTCTGATTATTAAAAGGTCAGAGTGCTAGCCATCTTAACTGTCTAGAACATGTCATACACTTCAAAGTTGAATAAAGAGTCCTCTGTCCATGAATATCTCCACAGAGGGAGGAAGCAGATCCATCTGTGACAGAGACAGCCATGTGTCAACCAAGCTGGCTTTCGTGCTCTCCCACCCTACCTCACACTTGGCTGTGGCCAGATGACTACATTCTACAGCAAAAGAATGTGAATGGAACTGATGTATTAGGTGCATAGAACAGGTGTGTTTTCCCCAGACTGTATGCCCTCCTCTGCCAGCTGACTGGGGAGAACCCAGAGGCCCTGGAAGATGGCACATCCTGAAGATTAAGGAGCCCATGGATATGAACCACTCTGTAGAAAGCTGACTCCTGAATACCCATATAGGACCAGAAGCAAGAAAATAAATTTCATTTGTGAAAAGCCACTGACATGTAAGCGTTTATAATGCACAGCAGCTCACAGTACTCTAATAAATGCATCATCTTCTGAGAACCAACTAGATCAGGGATAGATAAGCTTTCTGCATAAAGGGCCAGACGATAAACATTTTAGGCTTTGTTGGTCATATATGGTCTCAGCCACATCTTCTTTTTTAAATGATTTTGTAAAAAGCTAAAATTTATTCTTAGCTCTTAAGTCATACAAAACAGGTAGCAGGCCAGTCTGCTGATGCCTAATATAGACAGTTGCATGCAAAACTAAGAAGCAGAAATTTTTGATAGTTTATAAAAGTGAAAATTGGGAGCTCAGCGAACAGTGACAATAGTAATAATTATTTAAAAATGAACACTTACGAAATGCTTAGCATGTGGCAGACATTGCTCTAGAAACTTTAACTTTTAATCCTCACTAAAACCCTGTAAAGTAAGTACTATACCCATTTTACAGATCACAGAGAATAAATAATCTGTCAGCTGGGCATTAGAAGCAGGATTAGAACCTGGCAGTCTGGCCCAAACCCAAGTTCTTAACCACTATACTACGTTCTGACTTCCTCATTCTTAATCATGGTCCCTTAGGGGCATTTAGGGAAGAAGAACACAGCCTCCCAAATTTCTACAGCTCCATAGTGCTATCTCAGGTCATTAAGAGAAGGTCTTATGATATTAGGTTAGTAGGGAAGAATATAATGCATTTCAGATGCTCACTCAGAAATTTCCAATTTTATAAAGGACCAAAAACAAAACTCTTGTCATTTGACAAGGCAAACCTTCAGTTATTTTTCTGAGGACCTCAAAACCCAGAATCATATAAATGCTTTATTTGCTACAAGTTTTAGCTAGTAAAGCAGTGCTTTCAACCTTTAGTCTTAAGCCACTGAAAATCACCTGGAGCCCCTGTGAAAACACAGATTCTGCCTGCCAGATCCACCCTTTCCACCCCAAGTTTGGTTTACAGGGACCAAGAATTTGCATTTCTGACAAGCTATCAGATGATGGTAACACTGCTGATTCATGGAACGCTGTAGGGCATTGCTGTAGTGCCTTTCTTTTATTTCTGATAAACTCATTCATAATATTGTGACATAAGAAAATACTATTTTAGGAGTTCCCGTCGTGGCGCAGTGGTTAACGAATCCGACTAGGAACCATGAGGTTGCGGGTTCGGCCCCTGCCCTTGCTCAGTGGGTTAACAATCCGGCGTTGCCGTGAGCTGTGGTGTAGGTTGCAGACGCGGCTCGGATCCCGCGTTGCTGTGGCTCTGGCGTAGGCCGGTGGCTGCAGCTCCGATTCAGCCCCTAGCCTGGGAACCTCCATATGCCGCAGGAGCGGCCCAAGAAATAGCAAAAAAAAAAAAAAAAAAAAAGAAAATACTATTTTAAGTCTAGAAAACACAAAACTGGATGTTATAAGATTTGACAACGAAAAGAAGAAAACATGATATTGTGATTTTTTTCTAAAGGACTCCATCACAGAGGCAGCAATGCCTTCATTATAGAAGGACGAAAAAAAAAATGGCAAACTTTCTGAATTTTTATACTTAATTCAGGCATAGAAACTATTCTTTGTTGAGTGATATTACAAACATGATTATACATTTTTAGTTTTACTTGAAATAACGTAGCAAATGCTGAAGATAACCTGATCTGTAACATCAAGGACTAGAATTTAGTAACTTCAAAGATTTTTACTCTGAAATTCTATGATCCTATTAAATGAACATAAAATAAAATAAAAAGCACACCTAAGGAAAACATACCTCCCAAAGGTTGAGTAAAGATGTATGAGAAAAGTTTGAAAAGCATGTGAAAAACATTTATACATAATTGTGCACTGCAACTTCTTAGACTTTCTCCTACCTGGCTTCCAAATAGCGTCCAGTAATCAGCAGTAGCCCTCTAAGTGCAATAAAAGTATCCCTTCCCCAGCAGCGGAAAATGCCAGAAGAAAAATGAGGTAAACCTAGGAGAAAGCACAACACAGTGATGTATTAATCTTCCTATACTCAAGCCTGTGAGCTCTATTACTATAGATGAGTCACTCAGAACTCAGGGGTCAAGGATGAGCTATAAACCGCCTTCAAATGCTCTTCAATTATCTGCAAAATGTATGGCTATACTTAAAGCAAAATTTATGCGATGAAGTTCCATAGTCATATCTGATTCTTAATGGAATCTATCACCTGAAAGAGATAGAGAACTAGTGCTAGAGAAGGATGCTTCTCTGAATTGGTTCAAATGTGTGTGTCTTTAAACACAGACAAACTTCCTTTTAATAAATTAAAAGTTACAGAGCTGCAACTGTGGCTCAGTGGGATTGTTGGTGTCTTGGGAGCTCTAGGACATGAGTTTGATGCTTGGCCGGCACAGTGGGTTAGGGATTTGGCGTTGCCACTTGGGTCACAATGGCAGCTTGGATCTGAGCCCTGGACCAGGAGCTCCATACGCTGTGGGGTGGCCAAAAATGACAATAAAATAAAATAAATAGATTAAAATCAGAGGTCAAATATTGAATACATAAAGAAAAATTAATATAAAACTGTTTGATTATTAAAATAATGATAAATTTTAAAAGGTCCTACCTGCAATTTGAAGGCAACAGATTAACCTAAATGAGATGATTACCTTAATATTACATAATTAAATGTTTATTAATCTATCACTCTAGAGTTACTTTATTACCAAATTTCCCATTACTTTAAAACAACTTAAAAGTGCTATACAGTTTGTAAGCCATAAACAGTTTTTACAGATGAAAACAAGGATTTTTAGATGCCTAATAACTTGAACATCCTAGATAACTAGAGCCTTTATGCATGAAATAAAACAGTGATGGATAAAATCTAAAATTTTATTTTTAGATTGAGTTCGGTTTCTTATAAACATGAAAAGAAATTCAACTGTTATCTGTATTTGCACTAAAAACAATAATCAGTAGGAAAGAAAAGGAAACTAGCATTTCACTCAACAACTATGCTAAAGAATAAATGTATTTAACAAATACTTAGGAAGAGAAAACTGAGGACATAAATAAAATGTTCACAGCATTCATTCATAACTATTTGCTAGGCACTTAACAGTATTTGACATTATCTTACTTGTTTCCTGGTTTGTTGAGTGAAGGTCTTTCCCCAGGAGAAAAATAAGACCCATGATAACAGGAACCTCATCTGCCTTGTTTTACCAAAGCATGTCACTGAAAACTATAACTGGGACATAACATATCATGGTAAAATTCATTGAATGAATGAAATAAAAGATTGATTATGAAAGGTAAATTGAGAGGTAAAAGAATTTGACTAAGATAAACAATTTTTTTTGGTAATACTTCACAATTTAAGTGTCTACGTATTGAGTTTTCACCTTGGAAAAAGACATTCTGTTCTTCAGTTAGGAAAGAACAGAACTAAAGGAAACATTAGACATTTCTTTTTACATTGTCTCCCATATAATGGTACAACATTTCCCTCAACCCTTTGTGTACTGTTTACATGTTGCTGACATATACAGCTTATACATAGTTGATGAGAATTCTGATGATGGTGATGACGGCGGCTAATATATACATACACAGCACTCTGTGCTGCAAAGGTGGCTAATATATACATACACAGCACTCTGTGCTGCAAAGACTTCCTGGTACTGCATTTAAGACCTTGCATAAAATATAAGCATAGATGTAGGGGTCAAGGGTGCGTTTGAGTTGGTATGCCCTAAAATACAAGCAGTTAAAAAGTCCAAACTATAAAATCTCTAGCAATGACGTGCAGAAATGTTTGTACTAACTTTCTGACCTCTAAGAGTACATGGCCTATAGACCAGACATCCTCTGAGTGATCTCTACCTTTTCAGTTATTAGAAAAGCTTATAATTAATATGTATTTTTGTACCACTATCACCAAAAGAAGGTATTTTTGGTCTTTGTATTCATTTAAAAATGAACCCCCCCAAAATCTGTCTTCAGATTTTGTTAGTATGGAATATACAAAACTCTCCCTTAGGATGCTAGAAGAGAACATCAAAACTTGTATTTATATTTATCAACTTGTCTTTTTAGTTTCCATTTTTTGTTTTATATTGCACCTGATGTGTAAGCATAACAAGTATCGTAACTTACATCAGTATATTATTGATGATATCAGGTAGCATATTTATCTTGAGAGTGCTTAACAACAGCAGTGAATAATCAAAAATGTTGAGATCACTATTTTATGTAATGGGCTTCTAAACAATAGGCTTAAAAATCAAATACTGTTTATCAATTTTTTTCACAATGGCCCTGTTCAGTTTTAAGACCGTCTGCTTGGATTCACAGGGGAAAACACCAAAAGAAGATCAAATGGTGGAGTTAAAACCTAAAACACAATTATATAATTAAAACATGCAGACAGTTTATATGAACCTCTAAATTAAATGATTTAGAAATTCATTTAGTTGTTCAGTCCCACTAAGTCTTTTCTCTTTATCTGAGCAGATGCAAATTTAAGGGGAAACATACATATTACTTTCATCCTGTATTTTTCAGTTTAGCTTGAAAAGTTCTAAACTTCAGTGACCTCAAATATTAAACACTTTCTAGAAATAGCTTGAGATTTATTAAAAAGAAAACAAAAGTTTACTTTGCTTGTATTTAGATCTGTTACTTGATTTGGGTTTTAAATCTGCTTGTAGTTAAACATACCGATTGGGCGGAAAGCATTTGGTGGCATTTAGACACATAAAAATTATTTAACATTTGTTTCGTGTTTTGTAACTTGTAGAGGACCTTTATGTGATCTCTTGGTAATTACTCAGTTGGGTTAATTTTTGAAACTGGGAAAAAGAATGTAATGTAATGGGAAAAGGGTGGTAAAACAAATTTGATTAAGAAATGCAAAATGTCAAGAGTTGGAAAAAACAGAAACATGCAGAAGAAAAGGATTAACTGGCCACAATAAAAAAAAAGTGTACTGTGAAAATGAGATAGTGAGCAGTTACTATTTTTACAAGTGGATACCTATGAAATTTTACTAAGCAATGCCATAAAATCTTGGATAACATGAGTCTTTTTAAGTAATCATTTCCTCATAATGGTCTTTGAATAATAGGTTCATGCCTTTAACCTTGTCTATGATTTCTTACCTGCAGCCAGTGACACACAACACTGCTCCTTCTCTCTTGTGATCTCATTCAGCCTGTATGGTACATCCGTAAGTGAAGGGGAAAGAAGTGGCAGAGAAGGGAATCTTCCTACTCCACACATTTGGACTGAACCCAGTGAAAGGTGTTTCACAAAGGTGGAACCATTCTGAACAAAGCTGCAATAAAGTGATGGAATTCAAAATATTATGTGTAGATAGAAGCAAAGTGGATGTTCACTGTCTCAGATTTATTATAGCAAAAGGCTTGGAAATGATACAAATTGATGGAGGAATGTTTAGATAAATTATGATTCATACATATAATGGAATACTATATAGCTATCAAGAAGAAGGTTATAGGGATTAACTAGTTCTGTCCCACCCTGCAGAGTATATCAGTACAGAGATGTTGAAAGGCAACCTGGCAAAATCTATTATAACTGAAAATGTTCATGTAAATGTCCCCAACAGAAGCAGCCTGGGTAAACTAAGCAATGCTATGCAGCACTCAGAGAGAAGGAGCTCCAGGACACATTACTGACTGAAAAGAACAAATGGCCAAATGTGTGTGTCTGTTTATACTAAACTGTAATAACCTAATCTTATCAGGATGTTTCATTTGCGCAAAAAACCACCTACTCTAATTACTGACTTTGCAATTTAAAATTAATCTTCCACCACTTAATAAATGAAAGGATCTTGAAGTTAAAAAAAATTAGTGTAGAAATACAATACTTTCATTATTCATTTATTTAGTTAAAATTTTTACTGTGGTAAGAACACCTGAGATCTACCTTCTTTAACAGATTTTTAAAATTAAAAAAAATTTTTTTTAAAACAGATTTTTAAGAGTACAATACAATATTGTTATTTACAGCCACACTGTTGTACAGCAGCTCTCAAAACCTATTCATCTGGCATAACTGAAATTTTATATTCATTGATTCAAAAATTTTTAGCAGTATTATTTTACTTGGTTTCTTCCCTTCAAAAAAAATCTCTCTATACAAATGTATAACAATGGTACTACCAGCTGAAAAAAATTTCAATTTGGATAAGATTTTATTTTTTTATTTTTATTTATTTATTTATTTATTTATTTATTTATTTGTCTTTTTTTTTTTTTTTTTTTTTTTTTTTTGCTATTTCTTTGGGCTGCTTCTGTGGCATATGGAGGTTCCAAGGCTAGGGGTCGAATCGGAGCTGTAGCTGCTGGCCTACGCCAGAGCCACAGCAACGCATGATCCAAGCTGCGTCTGCAACCTACACCACAGCTCACGGCAACGCCGGATCGTTAACCCACTGAGCAAGGGCAGGGACCGAACCCGCAACCTCATGGTTCCTAGTTGGATTCGTTAACCACTGCGCCACGACGGGAACTCCCAATTTGGATAAGATTTTAGAACTGCTTTCATTTTACCCAGTATTCCAGCTGGCTTTAAAAGGCCTGCTGTATCATTGTACAACTACAAAAGTAATAAATTCATTGAGTAATTTTTAAAAAAAGGCCTGCTGTAAAACAAATGGTAAGGGTGAAATTTTGCTGTTTCTGAAATTATGCCCAAATCGATTTGGTAGGTCTTTGGTGGTACATACTGACATGTGGTTTCATTTTAGGGAAATTCACCAATAAAGGCAAATGTCATTTATAATAACAGCAGAATATAGTTTTCCCTTAAAAATTAGAATAGTGAATAGTGTGGGTTGATTAAAAAAAATTGTATCCAGGAGTTCCCGTTGTGGCGCAGTGATTAACGAATCTGACTGGGAACCATGAGGTTGCGGGTTCGGTCCCTGCCCTTGCTCAGTGGGTTAACGATCTGGCGTTGCCGTGAGCTGTGGTGTAGGTCGCAGACGCGGCTCGGATCCTGCATTGCTGTGGCTCTGGTGTAGGCCAGCAGCTACAGCTCCGATTCGACCCCTAGCCTGGGAACCTCCATATGCCGTGGGAGCGGCCGAAAGAAACAGAAAAAGGACAAAAAAAACCCAACAAACAAACAAGCAAACAAACAAAAAATTGTATCCACTAACTTAACAAGTCAAGGAATAAATAGAAACAGATAATATAAAACAAATTCCCCCACTGGCATGTTTTTCAGCTTTATAGGACAGATTTTACTATCTAGGTTTGTTTTTATATGTTCTGGATTAAAGGATGCTAATACATTTTCTATCCACTTATCAGTTTTTTTCAGCTCTATATGGGTATGACGATGCCTCGCGTCTTGGTCTTTTAAGAGGGTTTATAAACTGACTCTGTATATGGCTTCTACACAAACATGCCCAAACACTCAAGCTTTGCTGGGTGTACCTTGACATCTGCTTCCATGCTGTATCCAGAAGAGTGGTGTATGCACCAATTAATATGGCATCAAAATAACATGGGATGAGGTAACGTGGGATCTGCTTCAGGTAGAAGAACATGGCCTGCAGCCATTTACCAACCTGTTATAAAGATAATTTTGGAAGTTAATTTGGTGTGCTTACAGGCTGGGTGCATTTTAAGAGCTAAATCCAAACATGCAACTCTACTATCTAGTTATCTACCAACCAGATTCTCATTTGTTAGAAGTGAAAGATGATGAAAAAGAAGGAAAATGTTTCAGGTTAGAAAACAATGTTTCAGGTTAGAAAACGATGTAAATATTGTATATGATATGTTAATATAGTTCTTATTGTGCCCCCCACTTTTGAGTAGAATATAGCTTTACTTACTTCAGCAATAGTTCCTGATCGTGAAATAAGCCGATTGCTGACATAGTCAATCATCCAATCTCCAGATCGCAAATTATCACAAAAGGGATGCCCCAAGTCATTCCGTGGTCTTATTTCTGCCATTACGGACATTAATCCTGAAAATTTAGAGAAATATCATATCACGTGCATCACTGGCAGAGGGAATTTGTGCTCACAGCCTGGGCTGTCGCTAGTCTACAGTGATTTGGGGTGAACACACACAGAGGTAGACACGAGAGTGGTGCTGTCCTCTGCGGCACTTCCCATGGCTGGAGGTGGCTGTGGCAACCCTGGCAACCAAGATACCAGGCACATTGAAGGGGACTGCTGTCACAGGAGCTACGCCGGGTTTTCCAAGATTCCTGTCTGCTGGGGTTGTTGGTCTTGCTCTTCTGAATTTTAATGTTACAGTACTCAAGGGCAACTGGCATAGCTCCCCTGCCCTAAGGCATCTAGCGGAAGAAAAATGATGCGTCTTTTCACTGTTGAAAAGTGAAGGATTCAGGGAGTTCCTGTCATGGCTCAGTGGTAACAAAACTGACTAGTGTCCATGAGGACACGGGTTTGATCCCTGGCCTCCCTCAGTGGGTTAAACGATCTGGCGTTGCTGTGGCCGTGGTGCAGGCCAGTGGGTACAAGCTCCGATTCAACCCCTAGCCTGGGAACCTACATATGCTGTGGGTGCAGCCCTAAAACACACACACACACACACACACACACACACACACACACACACACACACACACACACAGAATGAAAAGGGTGGATTCACTGACGCTCAGACAAGATTTTAAGAAAATCATAGAGCTGGTTTCAGAGATAGGAAGAGCACCCATGATGACAAGAAGGATAAAGTCAGTTTTGGAAAGGACCTCTGACATATAATGGGAGGTACTTGGAACTAGATAAATTATTAAAATGAGCTATAGAAGCATATGCTCGGGTAATATTCAAATAGAAGCATTAGAATTCCTAGGCATACATAGTGGATTCCATTATTTCAGTGACAGAGCAACAGTATGTCTTTCATTACTCAATAAAGTAGTCATTTCCACTTTGAAAAATTATATTGGCTTCACTGACTTCATTTCAAATGAATTTATTTAATTAGTTAGAATTTAATTTTATTATGTATATATAATGTTTTGAGAAATTAAAAAATATATATAAATTTAAGATACTGCTCTTTACCTCAGAAAGCTTATAATCTTCTTTGGGAAATGAAGCTTAAAACTTTAAAAAAAAAAAACCTAGAAAACAAGACAGTATAAATTAATGTTATACACAGGCCCTAGTATTTTCAGGGAAGATAAATATTGCCCAGTAAATGGAATAATCGAGTGACATGACAGAGCAGTGTTTTAGAAGAGAGATCTGACGATGACCAAGGGGATGGTATGATTTGTGGAAGAGATAGTAGCAAGAGGTTGGAAAACGGGCTAGTTGGTTTTGTAGATGGGACCTGGTCGTAGAATAGGATGATAACTGTGGAAATAAAAAGGAAATGGTATGTCAGCAGAGAATACAGAAAAAATAAAATCCAGAAGCCATAAATATTGATTGAATGTTGAGGATGAAAGGGGCAGAGCCACAGCTGGATTCCAACATGACTGAGTCTGTATTGTCACCGGCAGTGGGAAAGGGGAATTCTGGTGAGAGGAGAGCAACGTCAGTGAAATAGTTAAGTACGATTTAATCTGAGGTTGCTATGAATAGCCTGCTGGAAATACCAGGTGACTGCAGGAAATATTCAACTGCCAGAGAGAAAAGGGACTGGTATAGAGTAGAAAATAAATCAGGTCAGGGCAATTATACTTCGAAAGAATGAGAAAGATCATTTCATGAGAAGGTAAAGAGAATTAGTAAAGAACTAGACCTAACTTTAAAAAACAAAGCCCAGGAAAGAAGTTCACAAAAGTAAGGTCTTTTTCGTTAAGTAGAAGAAGGATCTTAATTAACAGCTTAGAGGGAAACTAGAGCCATCTGTTTAAGACTGGAAACAAACGCATTTCTTTATTATTTATTCACAGCACAAAACATTGTGTTGAAAAAGAGTATTTTAGGAAAAAAAAAAGTCATGAGCCCCCAAAATCTTAAAAAAATTTTATTGAGTGCTTCTTTTTTTTTTTTTTTTCGGTCTTTTTGCCATTTCTAGGGCCACTTCTACGGCATATGGAGATTCCCAGGCTAGGGGTGGAATCGGAGCTGTAGCGTCTGGCCTACACCACAGCCACAGCAAAATGGGATCCGAGCCGCGTCTGCAACCTACACCACAGCTCACGGCAACGCCGGATCCTTAACCCACAGAGCGAGGTCAGGAATCGAACCTGCGACCTCATGGTTCTTAGTTGGATTCGTTAACCACTGAGCCACAACGGGAACTCCATTGAGCGCTTTTTAAGTGCTTGGTTTTGTAGAAGGTATGAAAGCTAAAAACAAGAATTCCCTGAAAAGGTGAACACTATTCTTTCTCAAAGAACAGTCTACTTAGTGGAGTTTTAAAGCTAATAATCACAGAATACTTACTATGAACTAGGCATTATCTAAATATTTTACATGTATTAACTCATTTAATCCCAATGTTAACCCCTTGTGGTAGGTACTCTTTTTATCTCCGCTTTACGGATGGGAAAACTGAGCCACAGGGAGTTTATGACACAGTTATACAGCTGGTCAGTGCAACCCCTGAAATGTGGTTCTAAAGCCTGTTTCTTGACTACAATAATAAAGATTCATGAAAAATACTACACTAACTACTAAAATAAGGCAATAAATTTCAAAGGCCAATAAGAGATAGAGTAGGTAAGTGCAGTGGGTGTCTGGAGGACAAAGAAATGACTGTGAAAGCAACAGTTAAGGAAGGATTTGCAGAAGGTGTAAGAACTGAATTGGTCTTTAAAGATAGGATAGATGGACAGAGAAATAAGGAGTTGAAAAGGAGGCTTGATAAGTGGGAAACTATATGAACCAGAAATACATGTGCCATAAACCAAATTTCCCTTTTTTCCTCCTTTTTATAGCTGCACCTGCGGCATATAGAGGTTCACCGGCCAGGGGTTGAATTGGGGCTGCAATTGCAGCCTACACCACAGCCATGGCAACACTAGATCTGAGCGGCATCTGCAACCTATACTGCAGCTTGTGGCAATACTGGATCTGTAATCCACTGAGTGAGGCCAGGGACTGAAACTGCATCCTCACAGAGATACCACTGGGTCCTTAACCTGCTGAGCCACAATGGGAACTCCCCAAATTTCCTCGATAAAAATCTAAGAAAATATTATCAACCAAATGAATTAAACTGATAGTTAAATATTTATAATACTCTACATAATATTTTACTAAAAGTTCTCTTTGTAGGATAAATAAGAATGCAACAAAGATGTTTCCAATTTGATGAAAAAGGAAGATGCATATATTCACTACCTAGTCCCATTTAGGGCCCAAGTGAATTATCTCATTTCATCCTCATAAAAGTCTATGAATTAGACAATATTATTCACATTTGGGGCATGGAGAATTTAAGTTACTTGCCAGAGGCCAATCAATGAGTAGGTGGCAGAGCCGTAATTTGAACCCAAGTAGTTAAACTCTGAGCCAATACTCTTCTTTCTATAAGGAAGACACCATATGACCCTAAAAAAAAATAACCCCCCTAAGTGTCACCATCCTTATACCTGCTTACCTTGAAGACCTGCGTATTTAAGAGGTGACCAGTTTGGTATGTTATAACACCCTCCACCATCTTCTTGTTCTTCTGATTCACATCGGTAAAGTACCTGATTCAGCTCAGCCAAAGTTAATTTAGAGGCAATACTAAAAATGGGAAAGTAAAGAAAACTGGTTAAATATGCTAAAATTTCATTTGTTCTCGATCAACATAAAGAAGAAAATCTGAATTGAATCATAAAATGTCTTGGCAATGTATGTTGTAGGAACTCAGCATTATACTATACATTATGAACTATATATATATATTATAAAAATAAAGGACAAACGTTAAAAATTCAGCTAGAAGTAACATTTCTTCCAAGCCAAGGAAATAATTGCGTGCCAAATTTTATTAATTAGAACTACGTTGGAAAAATCTTTTGGTTGCTCTATCCTTTATCTTATGAATTTGTGTTTTTATTTTTTATTTTTGCTTTTTAGGGCCGCACTCATGGCACATGGAGGTTCCCAGCAGTGGGACAGTGTGAGTGAGCACAACTGAATGTAACTGAATGTGAGCACAACTGAATGTGCTCCCTTCTTTCTCTTTCAGTTCTGTCTCAACTTAGAAAGTTGTCAGCTGTGCTTCATTCCCTCTGTCTCTGCCAGCCTCCCTCCTCACAGGTTGGACTGACCCCTGCTCTGCAATTTGTGAGTCAAGATTTTATTTTAAGTTTATGTGATTTTAGTTTTCCATTGTAGTTGATTTACAGTGTTCTGTCCATTTCTACTGTACAGCAAAGTGGCCCAGTCATACATACATACACATTCCTCTTTTCACATCATCCTCCATCATGTTCCATCGCAAGTGACTGGATACCGTTCCCTGTGCTACACAGCAGGATCTCAGTGCTTATCCACCCCAAATGCAATAGTTTGAATCTATTAACCCCAAACTCCCAGTCCAACCCCCACCCTCCCCCTTGGCAACCACAAGTCTATCCTCCAATGTGAGTCAAGATTGAGTCAAATCTATCAGCAGCCTCAGAACCAACTCCATCATAGTGCAGTACATTTCAATAGGGAGCCAGTGAACTTCTTGCATAAGAGTCATCTGCAAAGTTTATTGAAATGCAGATTCTTGGCCTTGCTCCAAGATAATCTGAGTAGTTCCAATGAGGAATGTGCATTTTACGACATTCCACAGAAATACAACACTGCTTTATGATAGACTTTTTTTTGAATTAATATCCTTACTAAAAGCTCTTATAAAACAAAAACAATTGAACACAGGAGAAAAATGGATTAACATGTAAAATGACATTTCACCACATAAATACAAATGGTTGATGAACTAAAAATTTAGCTCAATTAATATTTAAAATAAATTATCATTTTAAGTATTTTATCTTTACTAATTGGACTAGTAATAGTTAATACTAACTGATCACAACAGTGTTCTGAGAGTCACTCTAATTCTATCTCTTAGGGAACTTGCCCAAGGTCTTCAGTTAATAAGTCTGAAACTGGATTCAAACTGAGGTAGTCTGGTCCTATTCTCTATGCTCTTAAATATTACATTATGATAATATACACTCAGTATCGGTAGAGATAGGGGATACTCGATTCTTTTACATAAAGCTGAAAATATTAGTTACTACAGTCTTTCTGGAGGGGATCTGGCCGTATCAAAAGCTTCAGATATATGAACAGTCTAACTCAGAAATTCCATTCCTGGAAATTACCCCAGTACACATATCAAACATATATCAAGCATTTATTATGTGCCATGAATTGTGTTAAGTGCTTTACATACATTATTCTATTAAATCTTTAAAAATCTAAGTGGTAGGAACTATTATAAGCCCATTTTCCAGATGAAGAAACTGAGATTAAGAAAGTCTAAATAACGGGTCTAAGATCATACTGAGAGTGGTGAAGCTGGAGTTAAGAAATTTCAAAACCCATACTCTTCAGTACCATACAGTGCCACCTCACAAGGGATCGATAAGGGAATAACTAAGAGTTTACGCAAAGAGGAATGTACAAAGACATCCATAATGGCAAATAATTGGGAGTAATTTAGATGTCCTAAAATGGTGACTGATGCATATATCTTTCTGAATGAAAGTTTTGTCCAGACATATGCCCAGGAGTGGGATTGCTGGATGATAACGGTAGTTCAATATTTCAAAAAATGGAGACATTAAATAAATTATGGTACAGACATATGTTAGAATAACACTTTGGCATTAAATAATGGATGTGGTAGGAGTTTCCGTTGTGGCTCAGAGGTTTAAGAATTCATCTGGTATCCCCCATGTCTGATCTCTGGCCTCGATCAGTGGGTTAAAGGACCTGGCATTGACATGAGCTGTGATGTAGGTTGCAGACGTGGCTGGGATCTGGCATTGCTGTGGCTGTGGTGTATGCTAGCAGCTATAGCTCTGATTAGACCCCTAGCCTGGGAATTTTCATATGTCGTGAGTACGGCCCTAAAAAGACACACACACACTCAAAAAAAAGGATGTGGCAGAGTATGATTTTTGCAACCTTGTCTCAAATGGTTCAGAAAAATTGTGTGTTTGTGTAGAGATATGTACATATATAGATAACGTACATATACCTATGCGTGTAAATATACATGCATGTATGTCTACTGATCTATCGATCTCTCTAGAGAGTGTATGAGTGAAAGAGCACGCATGCACACATGTGCACAGATGATAAAGAAACAGGAAAGTGTTAACGATAAGTGATGTCAATACTGTTGGTCCTTGGACTATCCTTCGAGTAAAAAGGACAGAGAGGGCACTTAAAACTGCTGACATCAGGCTCGTGGTAACTTATCAGTTATTAAAGTAGCAAATCTCCACAAACTGAAGCATACTTACGAAGCAAAAGGAATTTTCAATATAGGATCTGCATTGTCAACAGCAAGACTCCCAGATTTAAAGTGAGGACTGAACTGTGTTAGATGATTTCGGAGAATTCCAACGGCGACTTGTGCATGTGGATCAAGACTAACTCTGAAAACATTAATTAAAATATGGTTGATTTTCAGGAGTAATTTATTCAAAAATAACAGGATATGTAAACTATTTTAAATGTAAGTAAAGTCAACAGTTTGAATTCTAATTAACATACCGGAATATAATAACACTTCCTGGAGACAAGTTTTCAAATTCTATTTCTTGAATGTATTCATTGGGTCCTTTTGTGGTAACTCCAGCTTGTTTAACAATTTTACTTTCATTAAGCTTGAAAAAAATCATATAAAACCATTCAATAAATAATTCTAATGTCCTTAAAATGTTCCCAAAGTAGTGAGATGAGCGTCCCAAATACCTGAATATGTTCTCTAATTTCTACGGTGATATTTGGCATTCCATTGATTGAATTCTCATCCTTCCTATAAGGTTTTGTGTTTCTCTCAACAGTCCTAGCTTCCAGAACTACTTCTTCAATTTTGCCTAGGAATATATAAAAATTTTTAAGCAAAATTTCATATTAAACAATCTGAACTTAAGAATTGCTAAAGGCATTTTAAATCATTTTACTTAAAGTTGAATATGAAATATCAGTTAATTAAAAAAAAAACAAAAAAAAAAACAGTCTAGGAGTTCCTGGTGTGGCACAGTGGAAACGAATCCGACTAGTATCCATGAGGACACGGGTTTGAGCCCTGGCCTTGCTCAGTGGGTGGGGGATCCAGCGTTGCCATGGAGTTGTGCCGTAGGTCACAGATGCGGATTGGATCCTGCGTTGCTACGGCTGTGGTGTAGGCCAGTGGCTACAACTCTGATTTGACCCCTAGTCTAGGAACCTCTGTATGCCATGGGTGTGGCGCTAAAGAGAAAAAAAGAAAAAACAAAAAACAGTCTGAAAGTAGATAATTCTACCTAATTAGTTTTCACATGATGCTTTAAAAAAAAAATCACAACTAAATTAACAAAGTTTTATTTGAAAAGAGATCTTATCAAGTAGTAATGGCTTAGATCTGGGGATAATGCACAGCTTTCCTAACACTGAGTAGGGAGAAAGTAAAGGCTTACATTTAAAAAATGGAATATTTCAAAAATAGAAAAACTAGGAAATTCAAAACACCCAGATCTTACTACCTCACTTAAGAAAACATCCCTGGGAGTTCCCATCGTGGCGCAGTGGTTAACGAATCCGACTAGGAACCATGAGGTTGCGGGTTCGGTCCCTGCCCTTGCTCAGTGGGTTAACGATCCGGCGTTGCCGGGAGCTGTGGTGTAGGTTGCAGACGCGGCTTGGATCCCGCGTTGCTGTGGCTCTGGCGTAGGCCGGTGGCTACAGCTCCGATTGGACCCCTAGCCTGGGAACCTCCATATGCCACGGGAGCGGCCCAAGAAATAGCTAAAAAGACAAAAAAAAAAAAAAAAAAAAGAAAACATCCCAAATCCAACTGATGTCCTGTGTGGTCACGGGTGACCAACATCTGAGGGTGGCTGTTCAATGATCCTGGGCATTTTTACTATATACATATGGATCCCTAAACAACATACACTATTCTCCATATTTCCAGGTTTATTTAAGTGTTTTCAAGTTACATGTACATTTCTGTAACTTTCTTTCTATTGGACAAAACTGTAGTCTTTAGGAGTTCCCGTCGTGGCGCAGTGGTTAACGAATCCGACTAGGAACCATGAGGTTGCGGGTTCTGTCCCTGGCCTTGCTCGGTGGGTTGAGGATCCGGTGTTGCCGTGAGCTGTGGTGTAGATTGCAGACGCGGCTCGGATCCCGCGTTGCTGTGGCTCTGGCGTAGGCTGGAGGCTACAGCTCCGATTCGACCCCTAGCCTGGGAACCTCCATATGCCGCTGGAGTGGCCCAAAAAATGGCAAAAAGACCAAAAAAAACAAAAAACAAAAAAAACCAACTGTAGTTTTTAGATTTGTTCATACTGATATGTTAGCTCTACTTCATTTATTTCAAATGTAAAATATTATTCCACTGTGTGAATATACCAAAATGTCTTCATTTTTAACACTGTCATTGTTTTTCTCTATTACAAATATATAATAATGTTATAATAAACATTTTTGCACATATTTCCTAATGGAAGTGCAGGAGAATCTCTCAGATACATACCTGGGAATAGAATTACCAGATCAAAGGACATATAAAACTGCAAGCTTTATTATTTAAGTAATTTGAACTTTAAGCTATTAATATGACACAATGAAAGACCTTTTGATCCAGAAACCTACTTCTGGAAATATATACTAAGAAGATTGTTCAAAAAAAACCACAATTATTCCTAGTATACAACCAAATCGTAAAGAACACTGCTAAACACACCCCAAAATATTAAAAATGGAATAATCACATAATAAAATAGGAAATATTTAACATAATGAAAAATCACGATTTTGTGGACTGACAAAATAGAAAATGTTTTAAGAATGATCAGTGACCCCCCCTCACAAAAAAAATCCCCTGAGCTATTAAACACTGAGTGCGTGTGTACTGTATACACGGAGTACAGCCACGTTAGCAATGGTCAGATGAGATTACGGAATGTAAACTTGTGGACACTTAAAAAAAGTAATAAACATTTAACCTTAAAGCTATTCAAGTTGGTAATTTTAAAAAATTGGTGTTACAAATATTTAGCAACTAGCAAACAATAAAGAAAATGATTTTTATGAGACTTCATTCACTCAATCAACAGACCTGGACACCTGCTGTATGCACAGGATCATGTTATGCCATAATACATTATTTATAATAATGAGTAATGAAATAAAACATACACCTTTAGAAAAAAAAATCAAGCAATAGTAAGGACACACCTCAGGGATGTATTTTATAACGAAATGTCAGAGTTTTTTAGAGACTATAGCTGCTATACTTTCAGAGGACAGAGAATTCACTGAGTAGCTAGAGAAAGCTTCTCAACGGAGGTGGAACTTTAGTCCTTGAGAAATATAAAGAATTCATAAATAAGTGGAAGTAAGACTACTTGGGGAGCAAATGAAAATATCTATTTGGCTGAAATAGTGGAGTAACACAGGGCCAGGGAGGTCGATGAGGATGGATTATAAAGAGCCTTAAATATTAAACTATCTTCCATTTTGGTTTGTATATATGTATATACACATATAGAAAACACTTGGACACACCTGTGAATGTATGTGTATATACATATATACAAACACATGAACATACATATATATTTTCCTGGTTATAAAAGAAATTCATGTTCATTTTATATGAATTGGGAGATAAAGGAATATATTAAGATGAAAAAAAAATTATTTCACAACTCAAAAAAATGTTAACATTTGAGAATATCTCTCCAGGTTTTGTTCCATGTAGTAAAAATGTTATCAAAAATTTCTGGAGTTCTTGGAGTTCCTGTTGTGGCTCAGTGGTTAATGAATCCAACTAGGAACCATGAGGTTGCGGGTTTGGTCCCTGGCCTTGCTCAGTGGGTTCAGGATCCGGTGTTGCTATGAGCCGTGGTGTAGGTCACAGATGCGGCTCGGATCCCGAGTTGCTGTAGCTCTGATGTAGGCCGGTGGCTGCAGCTCCGATTGGACCCCTAGCCTGGGAACCTCCATATGCCGTGGGAGTGGCCCCAGAAAAGGCAAAAAGGCAAAAAGGAAAAAAAAAAAATTTCTGGAGTTCTCACTGTGGCTCATTGGGTTAAGGACCCGATGTAACCTCCATGAGGATGTGGGTTTGATCCCTGGCCTTGCTCAGTAGGTTAAGCATCTGATGTTGCTGCAAACTGTGGCACAGGCTGCAGATACAGCTTGGATCCAGTGTTACCATGGCAGTGGTGTAGGCCTCACTTGCAGCTCTGGCCAGGGGTACTTCCATATGCTGCAGGTGCTGTTGTAAAAAGAAAAAAAAAAAAAATCCAGCTCTTTTTCTTAACAACATTTACCTTTGCGCTGTGTAACAACATATATGATACGTAACAACAATTTAATAATATTTGTTATTATTAAGAATTTAACAGTACATTATATATGGAAGTTGTCATAGAGTAAACCCTGAAAGTTCTCATCACAAGGAAAAAATTGTTTGTTGTATCTATATGAGATAAAGTCAACATTCACTAAACTTATGTGATAATCATTTCATGATGTATGTAAGTCAAATCATTATGATGTACACCTTAAACTTACACAGTGATGTGCGTCAATTGTATCTCAGTAAAACTGGAATAAAAAAAGCAACAAAAAAAAAAAAAGCAACAACAACAAAAAAGAATTTAACGATAATATAATCACAATAACATTTTTAGATCACATTACCAGGGATGCACATTTGAGGTACTTCCTTGCTGTAAAATGAAGTTTTGGGATTCCTGAAAGCAGTTCTAGACACAGACACAACTGATTGATGGATACTGGGTGAGTGTCTTGTTACTGCCACTATGTCTTCATCAACTTGATCCACATATACCTGAGAAACAGAAAGAAGACACATTATGCTTAAATTGGAAAGACTTACTCTAAAATTGAACCTTAAGAAAGAAACCCAGAAAATTTATTTTCTTGCCTGAATGAAACCCTTGGCTCCAAGCTCTTGGTGAAGTTTATTGATAGCACACCTGGCTGCAATGATGCCACTCTGGAAATTAACTTCACCTGTATCTGATGGCGACGCTGCAGGATTCCACTTAGTGTAAAACCGTTCTTCAGAAACTACTGAAATCTGAACAAAGATTTCAAACTTTGCCATGTGTACGTTTTAATTATAATAAGAACTTTTCATTAAAATGATCAAAGTTGCTGGCCTTGTGGGTTTTAAAAAACAACACATTAACAAACCTGATGCGGCACTAATTCGTCATAGCCCTTAGTACTTCCACTAGCGCAACATGCCATGGAAACAATCGTGGAACTTGGCAGAGCATCATATGCCGACCTGTGCTAGAAGACAATGGAAAAAACCCAAAGTTTATTTTCTTTCAACTGCAAACCGCCATCCTAGAGCATAATGAAGCAAACGGATAAAGACAAATACATTCTATGAGATCAAAGCAGAACAAAACGTTTTAAACTGTGTATCACTATCATAAACGCAAGGCACTATCTGAAGTACTGTGGATGTTATTGCCAATGAAAATCAAGAGAACTAAATATCAAAACATTGAGCAAAGTAAGTAAATGCAAGGAGCATCAGATGCTTACCACAATGGGACACTCGTTATCGTGGGTAATATCCATAAACAGGGCGTGGGCGATAGCTGGCATTAGAGGCCTCAAACAGGGCTGAACGAAGGATCCAACGGGTTCTCCTCCATATCGATAAACTAATCTACCTTCCTCATGACTGTTATATGCACTCATTGCCTCTGCAAAGCAGTACAGAGAATTTTAACAATCTTCATTGTAAATGTCCAACAAGAGGTTAGATTTCTCGTTATGACTGACTTTCAAAAAAAGACCACGTAAATATCATAAAAACAAACTGCTTTAAACATTTAAACAAATGTCCATTAGTTTAAATGATTAAAAAAAAAGCCTTCTCTAAACTTAATCAGAGAAATGGCACATACAGGTAAAAGGACCATATGTTGTTTATTAGGATATTGATTATATAAAATCTGAAGATTACATATCATATATGCAAGTATGAGATGAAAACAGATTTGTATATTTTCAACAACAAAAAAAAGTTTTGTTTGTGAGACATCAATTCATTCCACTCAGCCTTCAAGTTAAAAGGAGATATTTTACCCCAAGGAGGAATTTTTACTGATTAAAAAGAGACTGAGTTATATTAGGAAACGTTGTATAGAATATTGAAAAGAACAGTAACTATGTTGAAAGTTATTAAACATCATATGTAAAGCTATTAAATGCTTTTTAATCTTCTTAAACAAAAACTAAAGCTTTAGATGGAAAAACAGTTTCAACAAGCCTACCTCTTATTAAGGAACTAATGCCCAGTCTAGTAACAAAGATATTGTCCAGATCTTCACTTCCTGTGAACAGTTCAGCTACTACATACAAATTGGGTTGCAATTTCCTAGCAGCATCCAACATGTACTGCAAAAAGCACAAGCACAATCACAGATGTAACAGAAAAAGAAAAGCAAGATAATACAGGGGAAGGAGAAGAGGCAAGACTAGGCATGGATTTGATATAGAAAGATATCATGTAGCAAGACAAAATGGAAATCCAAGGAGAATTTCCAAATAAATTGATCATGCATATATAAGAAACAAAACAGACCAAAACACACAGGAAACAAGAGAATTTATAAAGAGAATGTAACAGAGAGGAAGATTAGATTTTGCAGATGTAGGGACACAAAAGGGGGAAAAAAAGGAAGAAGAAAAAAGTTAGTGTCACATTAAAAAATGTAAACCATAACTTGCAATTCTGCTAGGCTTTCCCCCTGTTCTATATTTAATTTCCAGAACCTCTAATCAGACTATTAATTTCCAGGTACCTGATGAAGTCATTCATGATAAATTCCCTGCTGGCAAATCATTTAGCTATTACAAAGTTTAGGTCTGACTAGACTGAAGCCAGTTTTTCCTATAGATGATAATAAACTTTTTTTTTTGTCTTTTTAGGGCTGCACCAATGGCACCGATGGCACTGGTGGCACATGGAAGGTCTCAGGCTACAGGTTGAATCAGAGCTGCAGCTGCACAGCCACAGAAATGCAGGATCTGAGCTACATCTGCGATCTACATCACAGCTCACAACAATGCCAGATCCTTAACCCACCAAGTGAGGCCAGGGATCGAACCTGCTTCCTCCTGGATACTAGTAGGGTTTGTTACTGCTGAGCCATGATGGGAACTCCCTAGATGACAATAAACTGTTAATCAGAAATCAGATCAGTTCCAAAATTTTTTTTTCAATATACTATTTGCAAAAAGGTTAATAAAATACTTGAAATTCTATCAAGTATGATCCTAGATGATCCTACTTAAAATTAAGCAAATTAAAATTTAATATTCTGCTTTGCCATAATATTATAACAATCTTATGAGTGGATAATTTTTCGATTCCTAAAGGCACACACACAAAAACTACCATTTTTTGAAGCTAAAAAATGTCCTATCTTAACTAAAGTTTGCTAGAACCTTCCAAATCAAATCAATTTTTCATCACAGGACTTGACTATAATGTTATCATTATAATACTGCTTTAAGATTATAGAAATAGATGTTTTTCAGTTAGGCACACATTTCCAAAGAACACTAACTTGTCACAAAGTAGCTTACATATGGGATGAAAATTTGCACTGTTCATAAAGCTATAAATGTAAAAGCTAATGCTATAAAACCCAGAGGAATAGAAAACCCTAATGTTTGCATTTTTATAAATAATTAATAAAAATGGGATCAATTAGGCTAAAACTAGCTTTAATATATGCTGTCATGGTAGTGTTTAAATAATCACTATAATATGAAATAAAGTTACTCAACTTCACAGTGGCTACTAAAGTACTGAAAACAACCTAAAAATAACAAGAATAAGGCAAATTAATATTTATATATTATTAAAATATGAATAAGAGTCTTGTGACATATTAAGATATTTGTAATATTTTAGTAATACATGGCAATATGGTTGTGCATGTATAATCAGAGGCAATCTGACCTACTTTCCCAAATTAAAATAAAAATATTAACTCAAACATTTTATAGCCTAGTACGCCGTAACAACTGCATAAAAAATTGTCAGAATTATGCCAATTATGCAAAATTGTTCCATACTACCACCAAATCAATGCTTGTATCCAGTTAGCAAAGGGAAACGTGTGCTTGTACACTGTAAGGAAAGAGAGGAAAGAACGCTGACTTTCTTTTCTCAAGGCGGATGAACTGTGTTTCTGTACCTCGGCTACATGAAGAGGTGTTGAGTGGCAGTTGTCAAGACGGACTCCCTGGAAATACGTCGCAGTTATTTCAGTGTATTTTTTCATGTGTTCCCAGAGATAAGGGCAGTCCTGTGGTTTTTTCCCATAGCGTAATTTAACACTGTCTCCCCAGCAAATAAGTTCTCTCCTTAGATAAACATCTGAACCTGTTAAGAAAGGAGCTTGCTTTCAGTGGTTCAAGAAATAAAATGAAAATATATACTTCAAAGAAAAACCATTTTTTTTTTTTGGTGCAGAAACCTGGGAACGAAAACTGTGGTTTTCAGTTTACTATTTCTAACACAAACCACATATAGGTTAAAATCATATCTAAAATGGTATAGGATAGAAAAAATAAAAATCTTAAAAAAATAAAATGATATAGGATAAACTATTCAAAAATTAATAGTAATTTATATTTCACATCTATTTTGCCAAAATTCTACCTTATAGTCTCTTCTAAAAATGTGTGCTTAATGGCAAAAATTCAAGTTCCTATTAAAGGAAAACAGTAACAGTGATATCATAGGCCTTTAAAGCTATAGTTCTACCCAAAACATTTCAAGCTCCATCACTACTGTGCTAGCCTTCTTTGGCAATAGGTTACATTAAATCCTTTTTAGAGAAGAATGGCTTTTTTCACTTAGAATGCTTAGGAGAGGACAGAGACACTTAAATCCAAAGCTACGATGTTTTTTTAAAATGAGATTTTTGAATTAAATTTAATGTTATTAAAACAGACATTTAGGAGTTCCCCTTGTGGCTCAGTGGTTAACGAATCCAACTAGGAACCATGAGGTTGCAGGTTCGATCCCTGGCCTCACTCAGTGCGTTAAGGATCCGGCGTTGCCGTGAGCTGTGGTGTAGGTTGCAGATGTGGCTCGGATCCCACGTTGCTGTGGCTGTGGCATAAGCCGGCGGCTACAGCTCTGATTAGACCCCTAGCCAGGGAACCTCCATATGCCAAAGGAGCAGCCCTAGAAAAGACAAAAGACGAACACACACACACACACACACACACACACGAAAAGGCATCTAATGCTGAAATGTTAAAAGATAAATATAATGGTAGGTCCCCTGCAAAGTTCTACCTAGCAATGAAATAGCTGTAGAAAAATTATATACTAGGACTAAGTGAGAGGAAACTTAAAAACAGCTGGTTTCTAGTTTGTCATTCAAATACCTTAAACACCCCTCTGGCTAATGAGTGAAAATATCTCTTATAGTAAATAGCTGTAATAACAGAGGTTTCAAAGTCTTTTAAAAATGCAATAGCGTGGAATTCCCTTTGTGGCTCAGCAGGTTAGGAACCCAACTAGTATCCATGATGATGTGGGTTCAATCCCTGGCCTTGCTCAGTAGGTGAAGGATCCAGTGTTGCCATGAGCTGTGGCATAGGTGCCAGACACGCCTGGGATCTGTATTGCTGTGACTGTGGTGTAGGTCGGCAGCTACCAGTTCTGACTTGTCCCCTAGCCTAGGAACTTCCATATGCTGCAGGTGTGGCCTTAAAAAGAAAAAAAAGTAACAGAGTAACATTTCGCCCAAATAAAACCTTAGGCAGAACCCCAATACAAAACAGATCTATAGAAGCTATTGTGTTTGAAGAGATAAGGGGTAGAGGGGAAAAGAGGGGAAAGAAGATGAATTCCATCCTGTCAATCAATCCCTTCTGTTTCCTCTCAAACCATATACACCTCTGCATCTCTGTGATGAAATAGTTTTTTTTTTTTTTTGTCTTTTGTTGTTGTTGTTGTTGCTATTTCTTGGGCTGCTCCCGCGCATATGGAGGTTCCCAGGCTAGGGGTTGAATCGGAGCTGTAGCCACCAGCCTACGCCAGAGCCACAGCAACGCGGGATCCGAGCCGCGTCTGCAGCCTACACCACAGCTCACGGCAACGCCGGATCGTTAACCCACTGAGCAAGGGCAGGGATCAAACCCGCAACCTCATGGTTCCTAGTCGGATTCGTTAACCACTGCGCCACGACGGGAACTCCGATGAAATAGTTTAAAAATCACTAGCTCAGTGGGACAACAAAGCAACAGACAATTTATATTTGAGCTTGCCATGGACTTGGCTTTTTCCATCTATAGAGAAGTTAACAAAAATGATATACCTGGTTCAGCAAAGTTTCGAAGAGGGTCATCTCCCATTACCCATCCATTATGTGCCATCAGAAAACAAGCTTTATTGGGGACATGAATCATAGATTCTTCTGCGGCGAGGGACACTTCTTCAAACGGGTAAGTAAAATATCTACGAAGATAACAGCTAAATATGAAATCTCTACAGAGAGACCCCTTGGAGAGAATCTGAATTAGCACTATTGAAATTACACCTCCTCCATAAAGATTAGAATAAACAAGATTAGTTTGACACCATGTACAGGAAATAAACTTAAATACAGGTAAAAATTTCTTCAGTAGACTTTCTGAGTAAATCCAGTACGATTTGAGAAATTGAGTTTGTATTACAGCATATCTGGTTAACATTCTAAATAATTAAATATCTCATAAAATTATTAAGCAAATCACCGAGGTATTGGTATTATTTTGCAAAGGCTTTTACTACACTTTAGTTGTCTCATCTATGCCGTATATTACTTAGAGGCAGCCAAATGCTTGCTCATTTTGGCTAACACTGATTTTATTAGTAAGTATGCAGTCCTCCAGAAACATTAATGTAAATAATTATAAAATAACGAACTGTAAATTAATTAATTGCAAATAATTATAAACTATACTGATGATGGTTTCTCTAACTAAAGATTTACCTTACAAAATTAATTAGTATTAAGTCTAGTTACCAGGTCAAAATTTCTATTTCAATTTAAGGAAGGTACTGAGTAACACATAAAAGGAAACATTTAGGATAATTTGAAGGATTTGATCCAATTTTTAATTTTTAACCTTTAATGAGAAGAAAACAAAAATGGAATACCTCGTCACTAAAGGATGTTTTCTAGTGACAGGTCCTAGTTTGGGACCATGGCCAGCCAGTCGTTCATAAAACACGTTTCCCAAAAGGCAATTGACTGCCTAGAAAACATTAAATTATGTTATGTCAACAACAATGAAAACAGTATTAAGACTCAAAGAAAAACAGCAGTTCAAAAGAAGTAGGTAAAACCTGTTCCTGATGATAGTTCACGAGTTGATGCTTCTCTGAATTTAATTCCTCAATTCTCTTACGGAACCAATTGCAGCATTCATCAATGGCCGCTGGCCCATTGCTTGAAGCAGATAAAGCAATACAAACAAAATTTTAATAGTTTTACAAATTTTCTCATAAAGGCCTAGAAACTTTAAATATATTCATTAGGATCTTAACTATGGCTGAAGAAGGGTTCCAATTGTGTACATTTTTACATATTCATATAGAAACACAGACCAGCACACAGAAAAAAGGAGAAACGTCCTGTGTTTGAGGTAGTAAAATTACGGTGAATTACTTTATTTCATGTTTTATTTGGGCTTTTAATAAATAGCATGAAAATAATATAAAATTTTACAAGTAACATTACAATATGTAATAAAATATAAAGCATACTCATGTGGTATGAAAGTTGCTAGTGCAATGTTCATATCCACAGCACAGCCAAGCCGTCGGTACTCAGGATCCTGAATGATCTTAAGGTGTTGTTTTGGATCGGGCTTCGTCGTTTTCCTATTTTCTGAAAGAAAGAAAATATTATATCCTAAGTGCTTATATAATATATATATATATATAGAGAGAGAGAGAGAGAGAGATTATAACTGTTACTGATTCCAAATTTTCAGTTCATAGTTTTTCCTTATAAAATAAAACAAATGTTTATTTTATAAGCATCCTACCTCCCTGTCTATCCTCCTGCACACAACCTAACACACACACAGGGAAAGATAGAAAGAAAGATTCTAAGTCAATATGAAAAAGATTAGCAATCCAATAGAAAAATAAGAAAACATTAATAGGCAATTAATGGAAGAATTATAAAAGGCTAATTAATATGGGAAAAGATATTTCACTAGTAAGCAAAGAAATGTAACAAAATAATGACTATTTTGCCTGATTGACAAAGATTATAAAGATTAATGGTATCTACTGTTGGTGACGATAGTGATACTGTAAACTGTACGACTTGTGTTGAAAGGCAATTTGACAACATCGATCATCAATTTATCATTAAATCTGTTTACTCTTTGAGCCATTCATTCTGTCTAACAATCTGTTCTACAGATAACTCACACAGCAAGTAAATACAACAAGTACAAGGAGATAGTCTCTGTAGTATGGCTTGTAAGAATATAAATTCCCCCAGGGCAACGGCTTGCTATGTTCGCACTGACTCCCCATGTCTGAAAAAGTGCCCAGCACGTAAACACATACTGAATGAATCAATGAATGAGAAATAAACTGAAAATCATCTATCAAAAAGCCTAAAGAAATCCAAGAACTTTAAAACAGTGCTATCTAGAGGTTAAAAGAAATACTCAGCTGTCACACAATCATGTCAACTAGAACTAGTTGTTAAACAGTCTGTATGCTGTAGTCTTCTTTGTGAGTATATAAAAAAGATAAATGTAAAGCTTATGAATATAATTTATATATACCTAATTATAGAAAATGTGAATTTCTTTCAGAAAGAGTCTGAAAAGAAACACAAGAAACTATTAATTGGTAGTTCCTCCTAAGAAGTAGGTTTTGGGGGAAAGAAGTTACATACTCTATTTATTATATTTCTGCACTGCTTGGCTTTCTTTTCTTTACTCTGAGCATACATTAGGGAAGGGAAGATAGTGGCCTTTTACTAAAACAGAACACGGATGAAAGTTAATACAAAAAATTCATGTGTTAGGATGTTACACAATTTTGAAAGGAGCAACTGTGAATTTTAGCCTAAGCTTCCTGGGCCCCAAGACATACTGACTTCCACTTCGAAGGCAATATTTCTGGGTCCTACTCTAGCTCTAGTTTCTGGATGAGGAAGAGGATTCCATATATTAAGAGCCAGCAATGATGCAATGATCCCTGCAGTTAGGTTGTCTTATACTAATTGTAGATGCGTTTTTTACAATCTTTAATTTGCCTCCTGAAACTCTAGTTTCTCTTTCAGCACAGTTTTTCTTATCCTACTGTGTCAAGGACACAATGATTAACTTTTTTTTTTTTTTTTTGTCTTTTTAGGGCTGTACCCCGAGGCATTTGGAAAGTCCCAGGCTAGGGGTCAAACTACAGCTGTAGGCCTATGCCACAGCCACAGCATCACAGGATCTGGCCTACACCACAGCTCACTGCAAAGCTGGATCCTTAAACTACTTACTGAGTGAGGCCAGGGATGGAACCCACATCCTCATGGATAGTTGTCAGGTTTGTAACCTGCTGAGCCGTAAAGGGAACTCCATGACGAACTTCTGAAAGTTAATTACGTGCTTACCGAATATTTGTTTCTTTACCTTTGTTACTGGTTAATATCTAGAATCAGTCTCACTGGTGGTTAGGTGGTCTTAACCAGCTAGAAGTCTGTTAGCCAGCAGAAGACTATTATATCTCTCAGTTTCAAAGCCTGTTTCAAGTCTTTGGCAACTAAAACAACCTGCTCTACTTGCCTCCCATTCATGCATTTAACAAATATACACTGGGCTTTATTGTATTCTGAGCTCTGCGCTAAGGAACCAATATAAGAAACAGACCCAAGGGAAATAATTATCTATTATTGTGAGATAATAATCATCTCTCCCTTTAGAGAGCTCTGCTAACTCTCAGATAGTTTCCAGAATGATAGTTTTAACAACACAAATATATAACAACAGATTAATAATGCTTTAACCAAGAAAGGAGTTATCCCTTTGAAAACAATACTGAATTTCTTAAAATTGACGGAAACATTCTAGTGCATATCCCTTACCTTGTGTGAGAAGTCCTCTAAATTGCTCAACTGCTTTGTTAACGTCTACTTGGAAAAATTCCCAGAGTTGAATCTTTGGAAAAATATCCTCCCAAATTATTTTTCGAATGCACTGAAAAATTTCAATAGTTAAAAAAATATGTATGTATGACTGGGTCACTTTGCTGCACAGCAGAAACTGACAGAGCATTGTAAATCAACTATGCTTGAATGAAAAAGTTTTAAAATATATATTTACAATCTTACTAAATGTTATTTAGCATATTAAAAGAAGGCTCTAAATAATTTTCAAGCATACATTTAATGTACACGTTAGCAATTGTGCTATTGGTTTAGTGTGCTGCTCCCCTATACATACTGACATTCATATGATGGTCATTTTCGATCAAAGCAGGTACTCCTCTTTCTTTGTATCTTCCTTCTGCGACATCAGAGGATAAATGCCAAAGTGCTCTGTCTAAGACGAAGGCAGGTTTTAAGTGCGGGGAATTCACAAGGTTATATGCACTTTCTGGATGTTCGTGGAGCCATCTACTGTTAGCAGCTTAAAGAAAAAGGAAATATAAAGCAATACCTTGTAATTAAACTGAAGTTAGTATCCATGCGAAGGTTAAAGGTGAAATAAAATGTCACTTACCACTCAGTTTCTTACATATTAGGTATCAACACTTTATAATGATTCTGTGGTATGAAAACAATTTTTTGGCTGTGGTGCCCTATTATCTACTTCATCATACAATTTTTTTTTTTTTCTGTCGTGGTTTTTAATTTGACAACAAACAGGCTCAACAGTGATTTATGAACACCACTGGATAACACGTTTATTCCTGTGGTGGAAGGTAAGAAGGGTCTCGTCCTTGGCCTGTTTTGAGGGTCCTTAGCCACTGTATTTTGGAATGCTCCTTCTAAACTTGAAGGTCATCTTCTCCCTGAAGGCACACTGGGCTTCTGCCCTGACTGCAAGTTCTCTGGCCTCCTTAAAGCAGCAAGTTTCCTGCATCTTCAGCTCTGTTTAGGCTTTTCAGCATCCAGCTACTAGATTCTAGGGCAGGAGAAGAGCTCCCAACATGTAATCTCCCCAAGAGCTTCTCCTTTTCACTTTTGGCCTCTTGAGTGAGAGGGACCTTCTTGGGTCCCACCTCAGCTCTAGGTTCTGTCTCTCACCTATCTTTAGAATGCAAAATGTCATTTATACATTTTTTTCTACATCTCATTTCTTCCTGCAGTTTTTGAGGGGTGGGGGGGGGGTGAGATTCCTTTCTCTGGACCTTTAAATGTGCTTGTATCTCCCCAAAGCCAAGAGTACAAACACACATCTTATCTAAACACAGTTGTTTCTATAAGTTTTGCAAAGTCTATTAGGATCAAGACCACATGTCTGGAAAATCTGACCTGTGGCTTCTGCTTCCACTTTCTCCCCACACTTTCATTCCTTTTTCCACGGCCATCTGCTTCTGCAGCCAGAGCTCCCTGAGATCACCCCAGCTCCCTGAGATTACCTCATCATGACATTGGTGTTACTGTCTCGTTGTCATCCCTTTGTCTCTACACTTGCCATTACTGACTGGTCCTTCCTTGATTTACAAAACACTTCTCTCTTGATTTACAGAAGGTGTCATTATCTTCATTGCTTTAAATTTCTCCTCTCTTTTGTGCCCTCTCTTTTCCTTCTCATCTCCTCTACACCTTGGAGGGAGGGTTACTGCGTCTTGGTCCCTCTCTTTCTTTGAACACACCCTTCCTCATCACACCCACTCTTCTCAGTACCCACATCTCTCAAAGCGGCCCAGGCACACTTATCCATGCATCTGATGCATCCATGCACTGCCTGGGGACAGCATGTTAACACAAAATCCACTCACAGGTCCACATATATCTATCTATACTGAAAATGTGACATATCTCAGGCTCTGTCCTGGGAGCTGGATGTTCTGCAGCAAACACGTGAGAAAGGTTCCTGTCCTCATGGAGCTTTCATTCTAGAGAGGTGTTTTTGGTTTTCGTTTTCAATTTTGCTTACACAATCCTGATGGAGAAAAACCCAGTTCTCTCATAGGTACTCTCTTTGCATAGCTAATCTTGAAAGATTACTATGATATTTTGTTTTGACAAGACTGATAAAAGTGAGAAACTTCTAGAAGAGATCGACTCAAAGAACAAAGGTATAGCTTGTATCTACAAGCTTGTACCTTCTTATCCATTTGTATCAGGAAGTTCAGAATCAGAATTAGGCATTTTACAAGTATTTCAAGTATTTACTTTAAAAAAATCAAAGTTATACATGTTTTGTTTATCTTTAGAATGGATAACACCCCCTGATTTCACACTGAGGATAATGTACATAAAATAATGTACATAAAATAAAAAGTAAGAGCAATTATTTAATACCCACCATATGCCAGGAACTACCCGAAGTAGTCAAATGCATTAATTTATTCATCCCCTTGCCCTTCCACAGGATATAAGACACGCTATCATGTTCGACAGGTGAGGAACCGAGGCAAAGACAGCTAAGTCCCTCAGCCAAAGTCACATAGCCAGGAAAGAACTTAGGCAAGTCTCCCCAGAACCTGCGGTCTAACCACTTTGCTCCGAGTCTGAGATGAGCGTGGTCATGTCTCATTCGCTCAGGTGAAAACCATTACAATCCATACAGAGTTTTAAAATCATTATTACTTTTAGTTTCATTTATACAGTAAATCATTTAAGTCATTGATTTACTTAGTATTTATTTATACCCAATAATAAACAAACCCTTGAATGAAGACAGGATACATAAGAAACAGAGCTTTGTAATAAAAGCTAAACTGATGATTCACCAAATTTGAAGCAAGGTACTTTTCCTGAGATTTATCATCACAGTCATTGAAATTCCAGATGTAAGAGAAAAATGTCATGATAATTATATCCAATTTGGGTTTTTCTTTCTTAAGAATAAATACTAAGGCAACCCAAACTTTTTAAATGGTAAAACCCTGAGACTTTCTTATCTCACTTTTATGAAACAAAATCAAGTGTAAAATGAAATAATTCTAAACACTAGGTAATAAAAGCATTTTTTGCTAAATCTACATGAAAGAGGAGACAAACTCCAAGTTATGTCTTTATATCAAAATTAAAAATGAAAGATGGACTTCCAGAGTGGCATAGTAAGGAACCTAGCAAATACTCCTTCCCAACAAAACAGTTTAAGTAGCAACACTTATAAAACGCAATCGTTTGAAGTCTCTGGTCATTGTCCTAAGGGCATCTGGCACATGGAGAAACATTTATTCAAGAAAATCTACTGATTCTTGGTAAGAATAGCAAAAGTCTGTGCATTTGCACCATGACCTGCTCCCTTTGCCCTGCAACCGCTGTGTGTAATGGAAGGTTACTCCCGGCAGGCCTTTCCCAGTCCAGGGGGCAGTTTCATTCTGGAAGAGGCTGCCTGTGTGTCTCACTCCCTCTCTCTCCAGTTGTGGAAGCTCTAGTCCTGGTTGCAGGCAGGGAAAACCTGGGCTCTTTTTCTTCACTGAGGACCCACCTGTAGGGTAGAAGTCCTACGCCAGCAGTGGGAGGAGAGAATACTGGGGCTCTAATTGCCCCCCGAGAGCTGAAGCTTGCTTGTGGGGTGCGAGTCCCACATAGGGAGGGGCAACCAAAAAGACCAGACTGCCACCTCCTGCCTGAGTATGCTGAGAACAAGATAGTCTTGTCCCCAGCTCTGGAACAGCGGTGCAGGTGTTTTGCTCAGCGGGAAAGGCGAGCTTTAAGGATGAAGGGCTCTGACATGAGAGCACTGGATTTATTTGGAATAGCGAGTAGAGATCTCCCTGCCCAAGGGTGTTGTGGAAAATAATGCAGACTTTGGTGGGGAGCACTTGAGAGAAGGCTGGGGGCTCTATGATGCAAGAAAAACATGAGCGCAACCAGAAACTTAATAGAGAAACTCAGGGAAGGACTGCCAAGGAGAGCCTTCCTGGGATCACAGACACCTCTAGGGGTTGGGAAGGCGCGGTGCAGGCGCTAGGCTGCACCCACGCAGGAGCAATCCTAGAAGAACACAGGAAAGACTTGAACACATTCCCCAAACCACAGACACACTCATCAGCAGAGGACAGAAAGTCACGAGCAAAGGGACTTAAACACAACCTCTCATCAAACACCAAGTACACTCCGAGCCAGGTGACTAGAAAGCCAGCCGGAGATATAAATCACATTCCCCTCTGACAATCTGGAAGAACTTGTGTAGGCCCACGGTTGAGCTGTCTCAGCAGCAGTCAGAGAGGGAACCCCGAGTAACAGTTCTGGTTTGTCTTTTTATATCCTTTTACTGCCGACTGTTGTATCTTTGAATTTCAAGTGTGTGGCCTGTAGACAGCATATATTCGGATCTTGCTTTTTTTTTTTTTTTTTTTTTTTTGTCTTTTTAGGGCTGTACCTGCAGCATATATAAGTTCCCAGGCTGGGGACCAAAACCCTGCTGCAGCTGCCGCCCACAGCCACAGCCACGCCAGATCTGAGATGCATCTGTGACCTACACCACAGCTCATGGCAATGCCGGATCCTGAACCCACTGAGTGAGGCCAGGGATCGAACCTGTGTCCTCATGGATACTAGTCAGGTTCCTTACCGCTGAGCCATAATGGGAAATCTGCCCCCCGACTTTCATTTTAAATCGACTCTGAGAATATTTGCCTCTCAAGATATGACTTTCGAGATTCCCTAAGTCTTTGACATTCAAAATTTTTACTTTGATGGATTTGAATGTGGCTCTCTTTTGTTTATGTTATTTGGCAGTCTGTGAGTTTTAGGATGTGGAAATTAATGTTGAAGGTTAGGAAGTTTTCAGCCATGATTTCTTCAAGTATTTTTTTTCCATTCTTTCCTATCCTTCTGGTATTTCCATGAGGCATATATTCATGGGCTTGAAGATGCCCTACATTTCACTGAAGTTCTGTTCATTTTAATCTTTTTTTCCTCTCTGTTCTTTAGATTGCATAGTCACAGTTCACTAATCCTTTCCTCTGTCAATTTAAATACACTGCTGAACAGCTCCAGTGAATTTTTCATTTTGGTTACTAACTTTTCAAATCCAGAATTCTCATTTATTTTTAATCAAATTTCTATCTATTTATGATAGTCTCTCTTTGATGAGATGGCTTCACCACAGCCTCCTTTACTGCTTCAGCTGGTTTCCTCTAGTTCTTTAAACACATTTATAATATATGCTTTAAAGTCTATTTCAAGTATACCATCTAGGACTTCTCCAAGGTGATTTCTGTTGCCTGCTTTTTCTTGCATAAGGGAGAAAATACACTTTACTGTTTTTTCACATCTCAATTTTGTTAAGCATTGGTGACTCAGATAATATAGATGATCCCATCCCCTCCAGGTCTCTTTGGTTGCTTGTCTGTGACCTGGCTGGACAATTTCAGGGAAGCCTATTTCCCCGATAGGCTGCCATTCAGAAGGCGCAGGCTTGGCCACGGGCAGTCAGCCTGGGGTGATGGTGGTTTTTAACAGGGCTCTCGTAACTGCCTCTTTCCCTGAACTCTGTTAAGCAGCCTGCTTCCGTGGATATCACACCCAGGAATAACTCTCCTGACTGTGCTATTATTTTTGATAATATTTTGGAGCATGAATTGTTCCATAATATGATCCCATTAAATGTGGGTCCCTTGGCGGGGGTTATCTTTGAGGCCTGTCTCTGAAGTGTGCTCTGACCCTGGATGGCTCCTCTTAGCTCTTTCCCTGGTTCTCTCTGTTAAACTACTAGCTGGCCTATGATCTAGCATCTTTCATGAAGATACCAGCCTCCTCTTGACTGTTTACCACCAAATTCTCCACTATTTACAGCAGTGCTCATAGGCCTGAACCTGCCCATGCCATGGACCAAATAAAGTCGGTTCCATTCGTACTCTGCTTTTACTGCACATCGTGTCCCCTGGACAGAACACCTGTGCCACTGCCCCATAGCTGGGGGGCAGGGATGGTAGCTTTTGGTTTACTCGGCTTACCTCTCCAAGTGTGGAACCTCGATCCCACGAGCAAGCTGGGGCAAGGGTTGGTATATATACACACACACACATATATATATATATATATACATATATATATATATTTTTTTGCCACACACATGGCTTGTGGAAGTTCCTGGGCCAGGGATTGAACCTGCATGACAGCAGTGACTTGGGCTGTTGGATACCTAACCCATGGCACCACAAGGGAACTCTAAGGGTCCAGTATTCTTGACCTGCCATGCAGAGGGTAGAACGTTCCCTCTATGAGTGGGGGATGGGTGGAGGAAAGGAGCCCCAGACCCCTCATTTTCTCTTCCTAGATTGGTTCCTGTAATACTGTTCTGGGGTGGAGGGGGGTGGTAATGGGAAACGCAGGAAGCCTGCCTCTTTCAACCACAGCCCTAGACCTAGAGCCAGGGAGAAAGGGAGTCTGGTGTCCTTGGCAGCACCTGCTAGTAGTCAGCCTATCAGCATTCAGAGTTAGGGTAGGGTGAGGAAGGAGTCAGCCTATCAGCACTCAGAGCTGGGACAGGGTGGGGAGGGGGGAGGTCAGTGGTTCATATGTCATGACTCTCATGACTCTGAAATTCAGTAGTTTTTCTTGAATAAATGTCTCTCCATTTGCCAAATGCTCTTAGGACAATTTTCAGAGACTTTAGTTTTTTTTTTTTAAATAATTTTCACCAGTTATGGTTGTTTTGCAGGGTAGAGGGCTTATGAAACCCTCACACTGTCATTCTGGAAGTTGATTTCCCCTGGTGAGTAACTTTTTAATGAGAACCTGTTTCAAAGACAGGACATCATGCCATGTGACACATTTCAAGTAAGGAGGAAGCAAAGTTCATGTCTTTTATATTGTGCAGAATCTCTCAAATAACTCAGAAATATAGTCTCTGACAGAGTCTGTGACTGTAGCTCAAATTTTAGACTCCCTTTGATTCTCTAGCAAAAGAACTCTCAAGGTTCAGTGGTACACATGGCTGATGAAAGATATACTGCAAGTTCCTTTACAGCTAGGTGTGACGAGAGACAGAATCCTATCTGAGGCAATGTGAGCAGAAGCGATACGTACATCAGGTCATGTCCTTAAAAGGTTCTCTTTTCTTATTCCCCCTGGGTAGAAGGTGATATCAGGAACTGGAGTGGTCACTTCTGATGGAGAGATGGTGGCAAAGTGCTGGAGACAGCAGAGCAGCATGGAAGAACTAGTTCCCTATCACTGCTGGGCTACCACACCAGTCTTGCAATGCTACTTAATCTTTTATAAGAAATAATCGTGGAGTTCTGTCATGGCTCAGCGGTTAACGAACCCGACTAGCATCCATGAGGATGCGGGTTCGATCCTTGGCCTTGCTCAGTGGGTTAAGGATCCAGTGTTGCTGTGGGCTGTGGTGTAGGTCACAGACATGGCTCGGATCCCCCATTGCTGTGACTGTGGTTAGGCTGGCAGTTATAGCTCTGATTCGACCCCTAGCCTGGGAACCTTCATATGCCACAGGTGCAGCCCTAAAAAGTCAAAAAGACAAAAAAAAAAAAAAAAAAAAAAAAAAAAAAAGACAAAAAATGAAATAAATGCAATTTTGGTCTTAAGTCACTATATTTTTCTGTCTCTTTACAGCTGCCTAGGCCATATTGTAATTTAGACAATGCCATTATGTGGTTTGATAAATTTGATGTGAATAGTATTATAGATGTCAAAGTAGTTATCAATAGCATCAAATCCTAAAGTGAAGAATACTGAGTTCTTGGATACTAGGAAGTTTTCAGTGTGGACCCTGATGCTTGGTTTCCAGGTGGGTATGGAAACAACACGTTTTAGAATGTACTCATTTCTTTGCCTAGCTTCGATTGCTTATTATTATTATAGATTATTATCTATATTGATGAACCAAATATTTGAGCTTTTAAGGATCTTTATGGTCTCAATGGTTACTTGGAAAATGATTTTATGATAGAGAGATTTTGTTGTTGTTGTTGTTAAATATTTTGTACCACTCAGAATTCCTGTTGTTTATATCAGTAAATCAGTGGTTGGTCTCCTGACTTTTGTATATCATGGAAGATAATATGTGCAATGCACACTGGGTTAAACTGAGAGCTGATCATGGCCAGAGGCTTCTCCAGGTGGAGCTGTTCTCACAGACGATGAGAACAATCGTGTCCCTGCGGATCACTAGCTGGAAACTTCTGATGTATGTGACAGCATTGTATGTTGCTATGAAATCCTGGGATCCAAAATACGTTAACTTTTAATAATATCTTTTAACATGTAAATGACAGAATTTTCAAATTTAACTTCCAAAAGTTTTCTAATAATTTTTTTGGTCTTTTTTTTTTTTTTTTTGGTTTTTTTCAGGGCCATACCCACGGCATATGGAAATTCCTGGACTAGGGGTCCAATCGGAGCTGTAGCCGCCAGCCTACGCCACAGCCACAGCAGCACTGGATCTGAGCCACATCTGCAACCTACACCATAGCTCATGGCAACCCCGGATCCTTAACCCACTAAGTGAGGCCAGGGATCCAACCCACATCATCATGGATGCTAGTTAAATGTTCACTAACTGCTGAGCCATGATGGGAACTCTTCTAATAATTTTTTCTTTAGATGTCATTCAGTTTTTTGTTTTTTCCAAGTATATGCTATAATACCAAAGCTGTTGCTGTACAAGGTTCATTAATTGGTCTGGAAAGTATTAACACCGTACAAGCTGAAATATGCAGTCTTTTCTATGATCACGCTCCTGTTTTTGTAATCATCACATATAAAATAGTTATATATTGATTGTACCTTCAACTCACACTGTTTTCTTTGAAATAAAAAAAATTGATTTTGAAATTGAAGGACATCTAATGGTCACTTGTGTCTTCAGACTTTATGTTATTTAAAACAGCAAGGACTGAAATAATTAGAATATTCTCATCAAAATTAACAGAGATAATTAATAAAGCTCATACCAGTATGGTTGTAGACAACATCAGTAATACAGAGCATATTCCATTCCTTTTTCAACTTTTCCACTAGCTGCCCAACATCAGTCCAGGTGTACTTTTTATTAGGTCTTGAAAAATCAGGATTTAATTCTAACTGATCAGCAAGGGAGTAGCATGACCTAGATAGTCCAAGAGTTTGCAACGGGGTTAAATGAATCATGTTGTAGCCTGCAATGAAAGAAAAGAGAGACCATTATAAGAAAAAAACATACCTAAAACTAAACAAAATTTAAGGTCAAATTTCCATAGGTAATTCTTTTTTTTTCTTATTAGGGCCACACTCTCAGCATGTGGAAATTCCCAGGCTAGGGGTCGATTCAGAGCTACATCTGCCAGCTTACACCACAGCCACAGAAACACCAGATCTGAGCCACATCTGCAGCCTACACTGAAACTTTTGGCAATGCTGGATCCTTAACCCACTGAGCAAGGCCAGGGATCGAATTCGTATCCTCATGGACTTGCATCCTTACATCCTCTTAACCCGCTGAACCACAACAGGAACGCCTCATAAGTAAATCTAAATGGCAAGACAACCATACTACCAGAATAGGAGTTAAAAACTTGGGTTCAAATCCTAGCTGTTCCACAAGTGACTTTGAGCAAGTCTATTTAAATCTTTCAAAATATCAGTGTCATCCAAGTCATGGATAATGAGATAATGCATTTGATAAAAATCACACAGTGCCTAGTAACTATTAAGGTTCAACTTATATTTCTTTAAGAACCTTTGTTCCCCCCACTCCCCCGCCTCCCCAGCATATGGAGTTCCTGGGCCAGGGATCAGATCTGAGCTGCAGTTGCAACCTAAGCTGCAGCTGTGGCAACATGGGATCCTTAACCCACTGTGCTGGGCCGGGACCAAACCTACGTCCCAGTACTCCCAAGACACTGCTGATCCAGTCGTGCCACAGCAGGAACTCCCAATTTATATATAAATTTTTTTAGGGCTACAGCTGAGGCATATGGAAGTTCCCAGGCTAGGGGTCGAATCAGAGCTACAGCTGCCAGCCTATACCACAGCCACAGCAATGCCAGATCCGAGCCACATCTGTGAACTACACCAGGCAGTTCCAGATCCTTAACCCACCGAGCGAGGCCAGGGATACAGACTGCATCCTCATGGATACTAGTTGGGTTTGTTATAGCTGAGCCACAATGGGAATTCCCTTAATTTATATTTCTTGAATGGATATATTAACACGTAGAAAATATACTCTATGCAAGTATACGAATACATCTTTCTCCTAGTTTTAATGTTCCGTAGTACTTGTACTCTGTTCTCGTCATGTCCATGAACTTCTGATTGCTCCCTCACTCTATTATTCAGCTGAACGTAGAAAATTAACATTACCCTTTACTTAAAAGTAAAATGCAAGTTAAGTTCCATTCTACTCTTGGTATATATGGCAACGTTATGCTTTTCACATGGAATACAGTTAATCAGTGTTGAATTAAAATTATATATAATGAGAAAACATTTCCAACACATTCTAGTAGTGTACTACTAATTTTTATGTCAGAGTCTTAGAAATAATAATCTCTTTATCAGAGTTCCTTAATTTATTAAATCAAACCAAATAATCTGTCATTTTTATAGGTTGAAAACGGTCAAGTATGAACAATCTCATATGGTTCTATCAATTTATATATACTGTCTTTTTAGGGCTGTACTCATGGCATAGGGAGGTTCCCAGGCTAGGGGTTCAATTAGGACCTGTAGCCATCAGTCTATACCACAGCCACAGCAACACCAGATCCGAGCTGCATCTCTGACCTACACCACAGCTCACGCAACGTTGGATGCTTTAACCTACCGAGCAAGGCCAGGATCGAACCTGCATCCTCATGGATGTTAGTCAGATTCATTTTCCCTGAGCCAGGATGGGAACTCCTGGTTCTATTAATTTATATTACTAAATATACAAAGAAATGAAATTAAAGGAGAATCAAAGCCTTTGAAATCTGTATCACAGAGGATAAGTACATTTATTTTTTAAAAGAAGAAAAGAAGGAAAGCTGACATTACCTGATTCCTTTGCAACCCTAAGTCTGCTTTCCCATTCATCAAAGGGTCCCATACACTTGGCTAAAAACGTCTGGAGAGTAACGCAGTCCAAGGGTAACACATGGTTATCAGCACCAACACGTAAAATAGGATCCACAACTATGTAACCCCCACCACTTTTCTCATTTCTAAAGAAAAAACAAAACAGAAACTTCTCAATTAGTGATAGGAAAAGAAAAAAATTCTCATCTTTTAGCCTGACTCTCTAACTGGAAAGTAAATTGCCCCATTTAAAAATATATTTCTAAGCACATTAAAATCATTTAAAAAGTTGCAATAAAGCTCCATAAAAAGCCACATTTTATTCTTTTCCAATTTCTATATAATGACATATTACAATATATATAGCTAATAATATTGCTTTAAGGAAAAATAAATGCATTAAATCTATCAGTAATAAGGGCACTCAAGTAAATAGCATCCTCTAATCAGGTTATATGAAAAGACTACTTATGCCTTTACTTAAAATAATAATAATAATACTTTGAATATGCAATGAGGCTTATGATTATTTCCTAAAAACTGAAGAACCATATCTATTTGCATCTCAAGAAAGTCCTATAAAAATTGCACTGCTATGGTTCATACAGTAACTTTCTACAAGTTAGATAACTTCAAGTCATAGAATAAATTAACTTTTTTTTTTCACCTACAGAACACTTGACTTACCCTTGAAGGAAGTAATACTGAAATGATCCAGCTTGTTGAAGATTAAGTTTACAGTATTTATCAGAATCATCTTCTCTTTCTGTGGGATTTTCCCATTCCAGGGAACGAAATTTTTCACGATTAAATGCTTCTCCAGGATATGGGTAATTGGTATACACGGTAACTGGTTTTCCCTGCAAAGTTGGGCCTAACCGGAACTGCAGTTCAAACCCTAAACAAAAAGCACGTTTTAATAAACTCACTGTAGGACTTAATTACCACAGTAAAAAGATATTTTATTGAGAGTAGTATAAACAATGATTTCTCAACTACGTTTAAAAGAACTCCAAATATTTCATGCTGATTTTGCAACCACTCTGCATTCCAATTTAGATTGTTTTTGTATTTAACATACAGTATTCATCATAGACCCGTCTGCTCTGTACTGTCCTTCTCTTCTTCTCCTGGAAACCAAATCAGCTACTTTGGGATATGCCACTTCTTACAGGATCCAATTTCCCACGAATCCTCATTCCCTTCTAGCCCTCCATCCCAACTTCCTGAATCGACTGCCCAGAAGTGGGGATCTAACCAGAGACCTTTGCTGGTATTTTTCAAACTGCAAGAGAGAAAGTGAGTTTTTCTGTGGCATCAGAACATGCGATAGTATGTGAAACTTGGGAGGTATCAGGGGACAACTATTTCATGTTGTCAGTTTCCTTGAGGGAAGTCAGTCTCTAGAGAGGCAGAATTCAGATTTCTAACAGGAGGTCTAGAGGCAGTTGAGATCCTGATACCAGTTTTTCCTAGTATCAGGTTCTGTCCTCTGGGTCAAATCCAGAGGTGTGGCAATGGAGGGTTAACAGGGGGCTGTGTGGAGCTGAGTGCTGCGGAACTCTTGATTTACGGTGTTCGCTGACTTCTGGGGGAAAACAATCTCACTATGGTCAATCTCTAGCTACCAAAATCACATCATTGAACATGGAACTGGAAGAGATATGCATGATCACTCTTAGGAGTTAACACAAGCAACTTCAGCATACTACTGCCTATATTCCTACTCTTTTTCTTTTTTTTAGGGCCACTCCTGAAGCATTTGGAAGGTCCTGGGCTAGGGGTCGAATCCAAGAGCTCCAGCTTCCAGCCTACGCCACAGGCACAGCAATGTGGGATCCAAGCTTCATCTGTGACCTACACCACAGCTTGGTGCAACACAAGATCCTTAACCCACTGAGCGAGGCCAGGGATCGAACCCACGTCCTCATGGATACTAGTCAGGTTCTTATTGCTGAGCCAAAACAGGAACTCCCATATTCCTACTCTTCATGGTTTACTTACTTAAGCCTTTCTTGGAATTCTGAAAGCCAAAACAGTCTCACTTTTGCCTTTGGCTATTTCTATTAAAATATATCTGAGGAGTTCTTGTTGTGGCTTAGTGGTAATGACCCTAACTAGTATCCATGAGGATGCTGGTTCAATCCTGGCCTTCCGCAGTGGGTTAAGGATCTGGCATTGTCGTGAACTGTGGTGTAGATCGCAGATGTAGCTTGGATCTGGCATTGCTGTGGCTGTGGCATAGGCTGGCAGCTATAGCTCTGAATCGACCCCTAGCCGAGGAACTTCCATATGCTGTGGGTGCGGCTCTAAAAAGACACACACACACACACACAAATATATATATACATAGTATATATACATATGTATATACACACACACATGTGTATATATATATATATATATATATATATACACACACATACGTATATACTTCTGTACTGTATTACAAAGTATTTTTGCCATAAGAGGAGAAAAATTAAAAATTAACCAATTACTACCATAACTTTACTATGAAAGAAAAATTTTTATTGGTTCAAGACAGACCTTAAACATTATGATTACCAGAATGTGAAAATTCTGATTTTAGTAAAGTCTACTATAAATATTTCTTGTATGCATTTTAAACATTGGTGCAGCATTTTAATTAATAATAGGCAATAATAATTGATGAAGCAGGAAAATTTAATTCTGCTGTTTATAATCTTTAAGCTTAAGGAACTTTTTTTTTTTTTTTTTTTTTTTTTTAGCACCTATGGCATGTGGAAGTTCCTAGGCTAGGGATCGAGTTGGACTTGCAGCTGCTGGCCTATGCCACAGCCACAGCAACACCAGATCCGAGCTGCATCTGTGACTTACACCACAGCTCACGGCAATGTCGGATCCTGAGCAAGGCCAGGGATCGAACTTGCATCCTCATGTGGATACTAGTTGGATTCATTTCTGCTGTACCACAACGGGAAGTCCCTTAAGGAACTTTTTGAAACAAGAAATACAGCAATGTTTATACTTTTGATGCTTAATTTGTTAAAAATCCAACAAATTAGTAAAAGCTTATGTGCTGAGTGAATATGATGTAATGGGCAACAAAAAAGACAATGACCTTTGCCTTTGTGAAGCTTGAGTTCTAAAGTGGAAAGGCAGCCATTAAACAGTGGACAAATATGGCACCAATGAACTTAACTACAAAATAGAAACAGGACTCACAGACATAGAGGATGGACTTGGGGTTGCCGAGGGGGAAGGGAAGGACTGGGAGTTTGGGGTTAGTAGATGAAAACTATTATATAGAGAATGGTTAAACGAGAAGGTCCTACTGCAGAGCACAGGGAACTATGTTCAATATCACCTGATAAACCATAATGGAAGAGAATATGAAAAAGAATATATATAACTGAATCACTTTGCTGTACACCTGAAACTAACACAACATTGTAAATCAACTATGCTTCAAAAAAAAATAAAACTAAAAAAAAAAAATAAACAGTGGACATGACAAATAAGAAAAAGTAGCATGTCAGAAATGGATGAATGCTGAGACAAAAATCAGAGCAGTGTAAGGAAAAGGGGGGAGGGGAGTAATGGTGAGGAGACAGTGGCTAGTAACTTTAAAGAGGATGGCTACTGAGAAGCTGAAGGGCTCGAGAGAAGTGAGGGAGGTGTTGCAGGGCGACCCATGGCCTTGCAGGGAAAGTGCTGACCAAATTAAGGAAACAGAGAGCCCAAAGGACCTGGGGCGGAAGCATGCCTGGTGGTTCCAGAAATGACAAGAAGCTCAGTTTGGCGAGATTGAAGTAAGCTGGGGGAGGAAGAGTAGGATATGAGGAAAGAAAGTAACAGGGGAGCCAGATCATGCAGAGACTTGCAGGCCATTGTAATATTTCGGCTTCTTCACGGACTGAAATGAGCCAGTGAACAATTCTGAGCAGAGGAGTGACATGACCTAACTTGTGTATTAAAACTCTCATTCTGAGAGTCCCCTGGTGGCCAAGAGGTTCAAGGATCCAGCATTGTCAATGCTGTGGCATGGGTCTGATCCCTGGCCCAGGAACTTCTGCATCTCATGGATGTGGCCAAAAAAATAAATACATTTAAATATATATATATATATCATTCTGAAGATGTCTGCTTCTGGCCATAATGGAATAAATGGTGCTGGACTTGCCCTCTGTTGAAAAACTAAAAGAACTATATGAGACAACTGTCTTCGGAAACAGAGAAGGACGGTGATGCCTGAGAAAAGAGTGATTTCTATGAACTCTGTGGCTTTCAGATGAGGGCACTTTTCTGGCCTGGGTCATGGAGTAGGAACAGTAATTTTAAGGGGCTGAGGAGACACAGATTAGAGTTTGGGGACTGTGAAGAGTATAATTTTCAGGCAAGAAGGGAGCTATGCAAAGAAAGAGCTCCAGAAACCTACTTAGAGTCATTTTGAGGCCTGGGGTACATTACAATTTTTACGCAGTTATAGTTAAGAGACCTCTTGAACATCGGTTGTATTCAGAAAAGTTATGTCTTGGAGTCCCTTCATGGCCCAATGGGTAACAAACCCAACTAGGATCCATGAGGATGCAGGTTCAATCCCTGGCCTTGGTCAGTGGGTTGAGGCTCCAGTGTTGCTGTGGCTGTGGTGTCGGTTGCAGACACAGCTTAGATCCCATGTTGCTGTGACTGTGGTGCAGGCCACATGGATGTTGAACCAGTAGACAAAGAAGAACATTAGTTATCACAACTGTATTCCATACATTCAAAAAGTTAAGTCAAGACACAAAAAATATTACAGGGAAAAGAGATACAAATCAAACTTTTAGAGAAGAAAACTATAGAAAAACACAGAGGATGGAATTCACAGATGTTGAGACATAGCAAAAAAAAAAAATGATTCGTGAATTTCAAGACACAGGAGTAGAAACTATACAGAGAAAACAGAGAGAAAAAATAATCTAAAAAATTGAAGAGCATTAGCGATCTTTTGGACAATTCAAGTGGCTTAACATAAAGGTCATCAGAGTCCTCAAAGGAGAGAAAGAAAGGGAACATAAATTATTTGAAGAAATAATGGGTAAACAATTCCTAAATTTGATGAAAACAACATTTATAGATCCGAGAAGCTCAACAAATCCCCTACATGAGAAATATGAAGAAAATCACACCAGGGAACATCAAAATCAAAGTGTTCAAAACCAGTGACAAAGATAATATCTTACAAGCAGCTGGGGTGGGGGTGTGTGCATGGGGCAGAGGAGGAGAAGACAGCATGTACAAAGGAACAAGGATGACAGCAGATTTCTTACAGGAAACAATGCAAGCAAGAAGAGACTGGAGCATCATCTTTGAAAGTACTAAAAGATTTAAACTGTCAGTATAGACTTTTTTTTTTTTTTTTTTTTTTTTTTTTTTTGCTTTTTCAGGTTGCACTCATGGCATATGGAAGTTCTCAGGCGAGGGGTTGAATTGGAGGACAGCTGCCAGCTTACACCACAGCCACAGCAACGTGGGATCCGAGCCACATCTGTGACCTTTGCCACAGCTCCTGACAATGCTGGACCTCCCCCACCCACTGAACGAGGCCAGGGATTGAACCTGCAACCTCATGGATACTAGTTGGACTGGTTTCTGCTGCACCACAGCGGGAACTCCCAGGATAGAACTCTATACCTGGTGAAAATATCTTTCAAAAACCAAGGTGACACAAGGTGATAAGAGCCAGGCTTTTCGCTATCATAGAAAGATGCCACAAATAAGCAAGGGGGGCAGCTGCAATGAACCCCACTGTGGTGGGCGTGAATCAGAGATATCAGTATGAACTACTTATTTACATATAAAGAGTGTCTGTTTGGTTCAAGGGAAATTCTTAAATGGAGAATATGTAAATATGTTTCAGTCATATCTAAAATTGTTCTTTGGGAGAAGTAAACCCCTCACAGCGATGGTCATCAGATGGTAAATTCTACACCACAATATTAATCTTTAAACACTGGGTAAGATATTCTTTGTGAAGGAAAGATTTCAGTGAAAGATATTAACATAATGCTGGACTCTTCCAATTTATTCTAATCCAACTAAGTATTTCTATATTTGCCTAAAGAAATAAAAATGCTCTGTTTTGTACACTGCAATATGGATAATATGAGGGAATGGATGTTCTAGGCATTCCTGGAAAAAATTATAATCTAGTAATAAGTACTGCTAACTATATTCCTGGATTGGACCAAAATGTAGATATAAATGTATTCACAGTAAGTGGATTTAGCAAGTAAGAAACAAATTATTCAAATGGGGTTATTAAGTAACCTTGTAAAAATTAGGGAACTCACTGTTACTTCTCACATTCTATAGTAAAACTAATAATTTTTTCCAAGTGGCTACATATACAAATTTTTCTATAAAGCAATTTGGTACAAGTATACTAAAAGTGCTAATAAGCTTCATTTTTTTTTGCTTTTTTTTAAGGCTGCATTTGCGGCATATGGAGATTCCCAGGCTTGGGGTCAAATTGGAGCTACAGTTGCTGGCCTACACCACAGCCACAGCTATGCCAGATCTGAGCCGAGTCTGTGATCCACACCACAGCTCATGGTAACACTGGATCCTTAACCCACTGAGCAAGGCCAGGGATCGAACCTGTAACCTCATGGTTCCTAGTCAGATTCACTTCCACTGTGCCACAACGGGAACTCCAGCTTTACATTTTTGAGTCAATAATTTCACAGACATATATTTTCTGAGGTATTAACCAGTGATGTAAACATAGATCATACAGAGCTATGTACATCACAGTTTTATTTGTTATACTTAAATAAACTTACAACCAACTAAACATCTAGTGTTGAGAGTTATTAAATAAATTGTGGTACAAACTACGGTATTCTGAGAGTTGGAATATTATAAAGTCATTATAAATAATATTATCAAAAGATATTTAAGAGTTCCCGTCATGGCGCAGTGGTTAATGAATCCGACTAGGAAGCATGAGGTTGCGGGTTCAGTCCCTGCCCTTGCTCAGTGGGTTAACGATCCGGCGTTGCCGTGAGCTGTGGTGTAGGTTGCAGATGTGGCTCGGATCCCGCATTGCTGTGGCTCTGGCGTAGGCTGGTGGCTGCAGCTCCGATTCGAACCCTGGCCTGGGAACCTCCATATGCCGCGGGAGGAGCACAAGAAATAGCAAAAAGACAAAAAAAAAAAAAAAAGATATTTAATAGCATGATTACTTTCATTCTGTTTTTTTTACATTTTATGCATCTTATAGATCTTTTGAAATATTTTCTGGAAAAAAGTATGGCTGAAATGTGACAGTAAGCAGGAAGACAGCATTCACACACCATAATACTACAAGCAGGTTTCAAAATTGTTTAGAGTCTAAACCTGATTTTATTTTGAAACAAAAAGCACAGAAAAAAGACCATTTATACCGTTCTATAATTTTATAATTGGGGGAACATTATTTTAAAATTAGAGCTACGGAGTTCCCATCATGGCGCAGTGGTTAACGAATCTGACTAGGAACCATGAGGTTGCGGGTTCGATCCCTGGCCTTGCTCAGTGGGTTAAGGATCTGGTGTTGGCGTGAGCTGTGGTGTGGGTCACAGATGTGGCTCGGATCCCGAGTTGCTGTGGCTCTGGTGTAGTCCAGCAGCTACAGCTCCGATTAGACCCCTAGCCTGGGAACCTCCATATGTCTGGGAGCGGCTCAAGAAAAGGCAAAGAGACAAACAAAACAAAACAAAACAAAAAAAAACAAACAACAAGAGTTACAATTATAAAGAAATAGATTGAGACGTAATTGCCCAAAGAATTAAAGTATGAAATTTTAATACTTAATGATTATTAGAATCACAAATATCTACATCTTTGTAAGAATGATGAAAATTCATTACAGAAGTAATGGTGTCATTCTGAACAAGTACAAATATCAGAGATTAGCTGGCTCAGCACAGCTAAACAACCTGTCTCCTGCTCAGCTTATACAAATATTGTTTTTATAATTACACAAGGATTCAGAGAACTTGTAGTACAAAGGTTAAAATGCATCCAAAATATCTCGAACAGTTTTTGGATCAGTGGCCTATGCTCAGTAAAAAAAAAAAAAAGACAAGCAGTTTCTAAATATGAATATTTATTTATTTATATAATATATATGCATGATGATTTAATAGGTTATATAAATTATAAGACACAAAAATAAAGATAAGATATAAATAAAGTATTTTAAATAACTAATTTATCAATGGATAGAAAAAATCTTTTAGCTCTCACGAAAAATTAATATTGATATCTGTCTGAAAGCAAGGTAACTGAATTTCATTAACTTTAAAAACCTTGGTTTAATATTTTGTGATAAAGTAATTTAAGTATTCCAAGTTCTGTTTATTTTGATACTTGATTTAATGGTCTCAGATTTGAAAAAATACCACACAAAGATACTCAAATCCCAATGGATAAAGTTCTTAGTGTCAGTGTTTACTAATCCATGACCTTAGCTTTTCTTTTCTTTTCTTTATTTTCTTAGAACTGCACCTGTGGCATATGGAAGTTCCCAGGCTAGGGGTGGAATTGGAGCTGCAGCTGCTGGCCTACGCCACAGCCACAAATGCCAGATCCAAGCCATGCCTGCAACTTACCCCACAGCTCACAGCAATACTGGATCCTTAATCCACTGAGCAAGGCCAGGGATCAAAGCTGTGTCCTCATAGATCCTAGTTGGGGTTGTTAACCACTGAGCCATGAAGGGAACTCCACTAGTTGGGTCCTTAACCCACTGAGCCATAATGGGACCTCCCATGACATCAACTTTTCAATCCCATTCGCCAATTACATTTTTGTAGAAATGTGCTAGTAAATATGTAGATTTCCCTGACATACTATATCAATTGTTTCATAAGCTAATCAAAACATGTCTCATACTTATAAGTGTTACTAAAAAATGTATATTCAAAATGCTCTTGCTGTAGCAAGGGTTGGCAAACTATACTCAGCCTACTACTTCTTTCTGTAAATAGTTTTATTGGAACACAATCACATCACTCATTTATGTATTATCTATGGCTGCCTTCTTGGTACAATGGCAGAGTTGAGTGGCTGCAACAGCAAGCAGATGGACTGCAAATCTGAAAATATTTGTTATCTGAAACCTTAACAGGAAAAAAAAAATGTGCCAAACTCTGTTTTATAGCATCAATTTCCATCAAAAAGTAAACTTTCTCAATCATGTTTACCTCAGAGTTGGACTGTGTTTATTTTTCTGAGAATATTTTCTCAGTATTATACTATTGAGTTTCACATCAGACTTGAAAAGGACAAATCTCAAAGAGCAAATTTCAAACACTTCTAACTCATCTTTAAGTCTGATAATCTCTTGAAGTGAAAGAGGCATTTATGGTTACACTGCCTCTTGTGACAAAGTATTGTAAAGACTCTACTATTGGAGTTCCCGTCGTGGCGCAGTGGTTAATGAGTCCGACTAGGAACCATGAGGTTGCGGGTTCGATCCCTGGCCTTGTTCAGTGGGTTAACGATCTGGCGTTGCCGTGAGCTGTGGTGTACATTGCAGATGCGGCTCGGATCCCTCGTTGCTGTGGCTCTGGTGTAGGGCGGTGGCTGCAGCTCCGACTGGACCCCTAGCCTGGGAACCTCCATATGCCGCAGGAGCGGCCCAAGAAAAGGCAAAAAAGACATACACACAAAAAAGACTCTACTATTGAAGATAATATAACTTGAATATCTGCCTAAGTTGGCTTGGGTAAAAGTGTTATTCATGGCAATATACTGCAAGTAAACCAGTGATGGTGTGACTGTCAACCTTTTAGACCTGTAACTTCCACTCTTCCCTAAGAATAAATTTTTGTTTGTTTATGATACATAGACATACGAACGGAGAGCATCAATGTCAATTTGTAATACTAGCAAAATTCAATTACTTTTTAAAGTAAAAAATAGGGAGGAAGATGGATAGAGAGAAAAGAAAGAAAAATAAAAACAAATCCTACATTCTCTTTCTATATAGAAATAGATCAGTGCATACTCCCAAGGGTATGTATATGTATATATGTGTGTGTGTGTGCTATATATGTATATAGATAGATAGATCTTTCTATCTTTCCACTCTGTAGACCACTAATCCAAATCCCTGAAACTAAATTTTTATGTACAGTAAATGAATTATCAGAATACCTAGAGTATGTCAGCTTCCATAATTAATTGCTCAGTTTGCTAAAATTAGCTTAGCGCAGCAGTACATGGTGTGGGTATCTTATTCCTCATATACTAGGAATACTTTACTCAGATTAGCCTTAGCCGTCCTGCAGGCAACTAAACTAGCAAGATGAGCAATTAAACTCAGTTTGTTACCATAAACTAAGTTTTTCTACCTTGTCCCCTCCGCTAGATGTATACAAACGTGACTCCTAATCAAGGAACCTTTATAAATATGTTCTTTTAGAAAGGAAAAATTGAAATTTGACCAACCTTTGGTAAAAGAATGGAAGATGGGGAGTAATGATTTTACTCATTATTCTGCTACTAAATGAGATAGAAAGTAAAGGAGAGGGCTCTGATTTGGCCCCCAAAGATAATTATTTGGTCTTGTACTTGTTAAATTAGAAGAGTCTATAGAAATATTGGCCTTAAAAATGAGGAGGAATCCTTGCTTAAGGAAAAGTAAAAAGGAAAGAAAAATGAAGAAGGGCATGATAAAAGAACCAAAAATTGCCAGAGCTATTCTTCATACCTAACTGTCCACCAATTCCTATGAATTTTAAAATTTCTCCTACTCTGTCCTCTCTTTTCTTTCAACCCTGATGTAGTTAAACCATGTTTTTAAAATACCTTTCTTGGAGTTCCCATTGTGGCACAGTGGAAACAAATCTGACCAGGAACCATGAGGTTGGAGGTTCGATCCCTGGCCTCGCTCAGTGGGTTAAGGATCTGGCATTGCTGTGGTGTAGGGCCAGCACTGTAGCTCCGATTGGACCCTTAGCCTGGGAACCTCCACATGTCGCAGGTGCGGCCTAAGAAGCGAAATAAAGAAAAATATATATATATATATACACACACACACAAACGTATATACATATACACGTATGTATATACGTATATACGTGTGTGTATGTGTGTGTGTATATATATATATATATATATATATATAGCCTTCTTCATGATTTCTTGTCTCCATTGTCCCTTCCCTTTATCTTTCACAGTTATCTTCTAAAATAATACAAAGGCATCATCACTGAAGTAAAAATTTTACATGTTTCCATTTATATCATTTAGATGAATTTACTGGCTTAACCCAGAGTTACAGAGTCAACCACATCCTTCTTGTTTTGCAAAGCCTTCAGAGTTTCCTCTTCAAATAGCTGGGCTAGTTTTAACTGGCATTTTAGAGACTCACCAGCAAGGATTTACTAGCTGTTGTACATTGCACTAGGTCTGTCATATTGTCATACTCTTCCCATTGTCAGAGATCTTAAACTCTAGTTGCACAGTATAAGACTTACAAGCTTTTTGACTTTGCTACATTGTTTCAGCACTTAACTGTTCTCTGCCAATTGTGTAATCACAAATCAAAGAAAAGAGGTAACAAATTAAGGAAAGGTTTCATGCCAGCTGTGGAATTTTAGCTGAAAGTTGAAAAGGAGAAACACATAAAATGATGGTAAAGGGATTTAAAAGATACAGAAGAATCTGACTGGAGTGGAGGTATAAGAACATACATGAGAAAAGCCACTGGGGAGGAAATTAACAGGGCATCTGTACAGATGGAGGACATGAATAATGAGGAACAATAAGATCATTCTTGGCTAGGGAAGGTGGATTCCCTTACAGGAAATCCTGGAAGTCAGGCAGAGATGTTTAAATTTGACCTTATAAATACCAATTAATAAAAAGAAAAGAGATGGCATGAGAAGATTATTTTAGCATCCACATTCAGGCATATGGAAGAGAGACAGGCAAGCAGAGGCATTTGGAAAGAAATTACTGGTCTTAAAGAGAGATTGCAGTTAAAAGAAGTCATCAAAGAAGAGTACCAAGTTTCTAGCATCGCAAGCTATGAAAATGGAGACATCACTAAAGTAAACACGGAAGCTAAGAAGTAAAGAAAATTTGAGAACTGTGAGGAGATGGTTTTGGACATGTTAAGATTTAAGAAAACCCAAGTGGAGCTATCCTAAGATTCTTCCATAGCACGATACTGGGATGAAGCCAAGACAGCAGGGTGAGACTAGAGAGGTATAGCAATCTAGCAAGGCCTCATATATATTTAGGGCTTTACAGTCAAACATTATTAATTCTCAACCGCAAAACTCAGGAAAGCAGAAAAGCAGAAATTAACACCTTCATATCACAAATAAAGAAATTAATGTTTAGAATGAATGTGACTTGTTCAAAGTCACATGAATTCTTAGCAGCAGAGCCAGGAAAATTCTAGTTCCCTACTCGTCCCATTATAGTCTCTCGCTTCCAAGAAGCAAGCAAAGCTCAAAGCCTTTCTTCCAAAAGGAGTCACAAACATGGAAGTACCAGCTGAAGCCATGAGAATATATAATTCTGAGGCCAGCAAAACATAAAAAGAAAGGATTTCTTGCAGATATACATAATTAAATAAAATGTGGAAAGATGTGAGCTCAGCAAGAGGCATGACCATGCTGACAGGAGTATTCAAGAGGGTAGGAAAAAAAATAAAAACCAGAAAAGTGCACAGTCAGGAAAGCCAAAAATGGATTAAGTACTCAGTGATCTTAAATGCTTAAGCTGGAAGGAGATGAAGATTTGGCCTGGAGGAAACACATTTAACAGGTGAAATTAAAAAAAAAAAAAATTAGCTCTTGAGAAAGTCAGGGGCAAAAAGTTTCTTCAAAATGTTGACTACTCTCATCGTCCATTTGGTACACTAACAAAGGGTACTGCATTTTATTTTCATACACTGAACTTCTGCTTCACAGTAGTATGAACATAAGTGGGTATGAAATATTTTTCAACGTTGAAAAACATAGCCTAAGAAAATGAAGCATCTCTTTGATTAGTCTTAGAGATATATAATTTGATTTTTTAAATCACAGCTCAAATATATTTCAACATAATCTGATCAATTATTTCACTTTGTATTTAGCAAAAAATCATTTTCAGATTTTAACCTCTCCTTAATTGCGAGGCTTTTGATAAACAAGTAATACTTTTTTCTGTGAAATATTTTACTAATTCAAATGTCCAGTCAAGGAAAAAGAGAGCTATAAAAAAAGCAAAACTACAGATATACCCAAAGTAAAATTACATATGAAGCAATTTGCCAAGTTTAGTAATAAATGCTAATGGAAATAATATGGTCAACCTAATTATATATGCAACTTTTGTCTTAAGTGGAAGTTAGCATACAAAGAAAAGTGAACTATTTTATCCTCATTCTAACATGACAGATAGAAATAAAATATTTTCAACTAAAATTCACTTTCACTACTGGTTTTTGTTTTTGTTTTTAGGACATAGTACTTTGCATAATCAGGTTTAGAAAGGTCCTTGGAAATTACATCTATTTTGAGTTTTGAAAATTTTAATATGACAATGAATTAAAAATTTTAAGACATAGAGCTCATCGAATCACTTGCTACTGACCTTGTTCAAGTCTGAAGAGGGTCTTTTCCAGCTTTTCCATTTCGTTCAGAAGTAAAATTCTAATCTGTTTACTGTGTCCCATTTTGGCTTCTAGAGGATTTGAAATCTTTCACAAGAATTAAAAGAACTCCGAAATCGAATGAGTTACCCCTATGAAACAAAAAAAGAATTAAGATAAAGAAAATAACTATTATCTTAAATTCTCTAAGGCTGACAGCCACACTTACATGTTTTAAATGTGTTTTAACTCTAGCAGAACAAAGAGAAAGAATGAATCTGAAAAAGCAAACTGATAGATGTTTCCTCCCTTTGAGCACAATTAGACCAAAGCAAAAAATTACAATGGAAAAAAATGAAGTATTTTCAGAGAAAAGCAATACGTTTTGGAAAGCCTGGCGTTGGGAGGGGGTAAAATTCTCAGTCCCAGGCCAAATGGCTTTTGAAGACTTTAAATGGCACTTCTGCTTGCAAGAGATTAGCCTGCTCAAAGATAACAGGTGGGAGATCTCCCCATTCCCAAATTCGGGTCGGAAGCCACCAATGGGGAGAAGAGAACAGAGGGAAGCAGTTGTTGCCCCTGGAATAGCTGGCGTGGACCTGGGATGTACAGATAGAGCTATAGATAGAAAGAACGCATTTCCCCGGGAGGCCAGCGGCATTCCTAGCACTTACACCGAGCAAGTTATACGTGCGGCTTCTGGGACACGGCAGGACCCAGACTCTGGTGTTAAGAGTCGGGGGAGGAGACAGCTAAAGACAGAAGGCAGGCTGCCCAGGCGTAGAAGGAAGCCGCAGACAAGGAGGGCCGGGCGCCGTGAAGGGCAAAGGGAGGGGCGGCGGTAGCGGGGGCCGGGTCGAGGCTGCTCGCCAGCTGCCGGGAGCTTCTCGGTGACTCCGCCTCGCGCGGGCCCGCGAGGAGACCCTCGACCCCAGGGGACCTCGGGAGAACCCTGCCGGGTGGGAGCTGACAGGTCCCCCCGCCCACTTCCGGGAGGCTTCGCACCGCTCGCCCCCACCTCTCGTCTCGCGAGAGTCCGGTCGCGGGCGCCTCGGGGCTGGGAGGCGGCAGCGGCCTCGGCCGCGAGCCGCTTGTTTTCGCGCCGCGAGGGAGGTGCGACGGCCCGGGTGTGCGCCTCCTTTCCCGGCCTGCGAGCTCGTGGCTGAGGCCTTAAAGTCCTGCGGAAGGAGGCTGGCAGCTAGGTTGAACCGCACCACGGTCCGTCTGCGAGCCCGCAGGATGACGGGAGGCCTGCCGCCCGGCTTCCTGTGCCTTTTCTACCACGTTTTGTGTCTTCCTTGTGACTGTCTTACGTGGCCTAAGGTTACTTGGCCTAAATGCTCTGAGCCTTGGTGTCCCCGTGTCTGAAATGAAGGGCCTGGCTCCAGTCTGGGACACGCCATCCTTCACGTGCCCACCATGTCTAGTCCCACCCGAGAGCGGGCACATCTTCCTGAATGCAGACATGGAAGGACTAGGTAGGTGAAATATGGCCAGTCTACAAACAATCGGGGCAAATACACTTGTCTCTTTGTACCCGCTGAAACCCGCATAGCCTGGAAGATCGTCTAGATTAAGAATTTCTATTGGCCGTAGCTGCACGTATTTTAGGTAAGAAATTCAAGACGTGCTACAGATGCCTAAGGAGGTTTTGTGCCTGAGAGGAAAGGAAAACCCATCTTCCAGGGCCTTTGAAGGGCACCCGGGAATCCTGAGAAAATGAACGGAAGATTTGGTGTGTGGAGAAGAATCTTGCTTTCTTTATTGTGGAATTATTGAAGGTCCAAGGAGAATAATGGGTTTAAAAACTAAAGATACTGAAGTGTTTGCTTGTTTCAGTAGTTTTCTGAGAATGGCTACATGCAGATGGTCCAAAATTGAGTTTGGAAACCCACAGGTCATTTCAGCCAATATGTATTCGACTAATATTTATTGGGAACCTTGATTTGCCAGAAACATAGGTGCTGAGAATGCAGCAATGAAAACAAAGTCAGTGTCCTCATGAAACTCCTACATGTGATTGGCGGGAGACAGGAAAATCAAGTAAATTATGTAGGATATTTAAAGGTTATAAGACTTTAAGAAGGGGAGATATGGAAGAGTCAGGAGAGGGTGGTTTGCATTTTAAGCATAGTAGTCGGTAAAGGACTTGCTGGTAAATTGACATTTGATCCAAAACAGAGAAGGTAGAGGATACCCAGAATAGAGGGTTATATACAGATGCACAGCAAGTGCAAAGGCCCTGAGGTAGGACCATACTCGGTGAATTCAAGGAGGCCACTGTAGCTGCATGAAAAAAAGAGTGGTAAGAAATTATGACAGGTAGATGAGGGGGTGGGGCGGGTGGCCAGAACCAGAAAGGCTCTGTAGGCCATTGCAAGGACTTGGGCTCTTGCTCTGGGAAAAAGAGCCACTGGAGGATTTTGAACAGAGGACTGACATAATCTGATTGACCTTTTTAAAGGATCACTTGACAACTTTATAGGGAATAGCTAAATAAACTGCAAATGGTGAGGAAGGAAGCAAGGAGACCTGTTAAGAAGCCATTTCACTTATCAGAGCAGGAGATAGTGGCGTGTGTGTGTGTGTGAGAGAGAAGAACATACAGCAGTGACAGTGGCGAGAATTTGTTGAACTATGAATCTGTTTTAATGGTCCAGGCTACACCATTTGCCGATGGAGAGAAAGGATTCAGGATTATTCAAAGATTTTTAGTCTGAGCAACCAGAATCTTACAGTCTAATAGAAATATCGTATGCCACATAGGTAATAAAAATTCTTCTGGTAGCCACATCAAAAGCATAAAAAGAAACAGGTGAAATAAATGTGAATAATGTATTTTATTACTTTGGTGTATCTTAAACATCATTTCTGCGCTATCAGTACAAAAGTTATTAATGAGATATTTTACCTTCTTTTTCTCATACTAAGTCTTTGAAATCTAGTGTATATGTTACACTCCCCACGTGTCTCAGTTCTGAAATTAAAAGTAATTCATAACTTCATGTGGCTAGTGGCTACCAGGTGGGCACTGCAGGAGAAGCTGCTGTTTAAAGAGAGGAAGAAAAGGGAGGGAGCAGGATTGGAGGGTGAACTTCAGGAGTCTGGTTGTAGATTGTCAACAAATAAGTGATGATGACTGTCCACTTGCTTGAGAGGACCCTCAAACATCCAAGGGGAGATACTGAATTATCATGGGAAGCCTCGGGCTCTGAAGTAGTGTTTTTCAAATTATGAGTCGTAACCCATTAAGGGTTGCGATATCATTTATTGGTTGCAACCAACAACTTTTAAAATGAAATAAAAAAGATCTGAGTGCATTGCATCTGGTAAAAGTATTATTTCACAAGACTTCTGTTTCTGCTTGCTTATGTTTTAATGTGCTGGGTCACGTGTCCCTCCTGGGGGGGTCATGGTTAAAAACAGGTTGAGAGCCACTCCTCATACTGGAGCCACTCCAGTATGCTGTATAAAATTATAATACATCATGATTATGAATTGGTTCCTGGGTTTGAATCCCAGCTCTGCCACTAACTAGCTGTGACGCTTTGGAAGATACTCAACTGTGCTTTGGTTTTTCCAGCTGTAAAACAGGGCTAAAAATAGTACTTACTTTGAATTAAACAAGGACCTACGAGTGGTGCTTAATGCCTAAGTTCTGTGTAAATCCAAAGAGTAGAGCCGAGTGGGGTCCTGACGAGGTTGTGAACCACAGTTGACATTTTTGTTTGTCTTCAGGCTCTCCTTTCCATTCCCTCTTCTGCTTTCATGCTCTCCTATCACTGTCTCGTCACACTGCCCACCTGTTAATCACCCCTTTCCAGGGCTCCAAAATTAGCCTTTCCTGCTGTCCTTCCTTCAGCAAAATGCTCACTTCAGTGCCCAATGTTTCAGCCAGACAAAAGAAGTAAAACCATGGATGGAGTGAATTCTTTTAGCAGTGACTTCTTCTTACACAAATGCTTGAACTTTAAAAGAAGCTTTGTTAATCCACACAACCTTAATTTGGGAGCTTTTGTACTGTGAAAGAAAGTAGAATGTTAAGTAATGAAAGCATTATGATTTAAAGTGATGTGTCTCCGAGATTAAATGTACAAGCCACGTAACGCCCTTTTTGAAAAAGAAAAGTCACACAAGCGTGCTATTTGGGAAGTTCTTGGAATGCCAGTGAATTTGCAGTCCAGGGCGACAGTGGTGCCCGGTGCAGTCCTCGTTTTGGTGAACATCTGTCATGTGCCTGTCCTGTGCGTGACAGCGATCTATATATACACAGTAATCTCATGCTCAGTTGTTAGGGGAAGACTCTTCTTGAAGAACAACTGATGGGTAATCTCAGCTATTTGGCAGAGACTCTAGCGTTTTCTAAAACACTGATCTGAGTGCACTTGGGGAATAGAAGAGCTGTGGTCAGAAGGGCTTTCTTCATCTTTGTGTGTTTTCTAAAAGGAAAAGAGTTATTTGGAGTATTATGTGTGGTTAGGTTCCAATTCTGTGATTTTTCTGGATTTGAAGTGGAGGGGCCGCCTTATTTGGTCTTTATATTCACCAGTATTTCCTGTGTATTTTATTTTGTAGTGTTACTATACTGACAAAATTAATAGTTTTATAAAACTTGGACCTCTGTTTCCAGAATCTCTTCTAAGTTGAATAATTTATTCTGTGTGTTTTGAAATATCCAGATGTACAGCCAGTGAGGAGAAAAAGGAAAGACAGGAAAGGAAATAAGAGTTGAAGTTAGAGAAGTGGGAGGACCTAATCTAATGATAGGTTCAGGGAAGCAGACAGATTTTTCCAAAAAGGAGATAGTACATCTCCTTCGAAAACAAATCAACCTTGGATTAATTTCAATCTTTCTGAATCACAGTTGATTCATCCATAAAATGGAGAGAACCACGCCTCACTTGTGGGTTCAGTGTGAAGATTAGATAAAATAATGAAAGCATTTGAAGTGTCTCAGAGCATTTAGCAAAAATTAGGCTTTTTATAAGCTAGCTTTAAAAAAGAAGGGGCAGTGGTCAGTTGTCTTTGTCGGGTCAAAGACAGTTGTCAAAGTAGATGAGGAGGGGGCTTCCAGGGCGTTGGCAGAGACAAAAGACACGATCAGTAAGTTCCTACTGCATAAAGAGGGAGCATAAAGGTGAATTACAAGAACAAAATCAGAGCCCAAGTTTCCAGTCTAAATTGTAGAAAGAAGAGGAAGAGCAGAGCCTTAGTATGAAGTAAGGGTTAGTTGGTATACAATAGATATTTATTAGAAAACTTATTGAGCCATACATATATAGAAATAAATATAGTTATATTTCTATTGAAACAAAAAACAAATCTTAGGCTCTTAGAACTTGCATAGGGAAAGTTATTTAAAAATTCCTAAGCACTGGAGTTTCCATCGTGGCTCAGTGGAAACGAATCTGACTAGCATCCATGAGGATGCTGGTTCGATCCCTGGCCTTGCTCAGTGGATTAAGGATCCGGCGTTGCCATGAGCCATGGTGTAGGTTGCAGACACAGCTTGGATCTGCCATTGCAGATCAGTCTCTAGCCTGGGAACCTCCATATGCTGTGGGTGCAGCCCTACAAAGACAAAAGACAAAAGACAAAAAAAAAAAAAAAAAATCCTAAGCATTGACATAACAGATTTGCTAAAACCAGTGCATACAATGCTTGGAAACCATGATAGGAGAAAATTTGAGAGGCTGTTTTTAGTGGTGATCTTTTCTTTTTACTTAGACCTTTAAACAATTTTTTGGCCCCCCAATTTAAAGCTAAATCATCTTCCCCTAGCAACTAAGTTTAACTTCCTGTTAAAACAGTGGCTCCAGAGTTTCCAGGTAGAACGGTTTAGAGTAGGCAGCCTCTTTGGGGAGAAAGGACCAGCAAGAGGAACTGAAATTTAATTTTCTATGTTTTTCAGGGTGACTACAGCTGCATGCGATAGAAAAAGAAAGTTTCACTCTCTCACAAGGAAGTCTAGAGGTAAGGTAAGCAATGCAAAGCTGGCATGGCAGCTCTGTAAAGTTGTTAGAAAGCCAGACTCTCTCTAGCTCACAGCTTCCTCCCTCTTATGTGGAACTCAACATAGTGCAGTAAGGTTGCCAGGACTCCAGCTATCATACCCATGTTCCGGGAACAGGATGGAGGAAGAGGACAAGAAGGGTGATTCTCCTCCCTTTAAGAATTCCTGGAAATACCACACACCATTTCTGCTTGAATCTCATTAGCTAAAACTTAGTCACAAGGTACATGCAAATGCAACCTTGATCTAGTCATCGATGAGACTAGCCCAAACCTGGGTTTCATAATCAAGGAAAGAAAGAGTGGGTTTAAGCAGATAACTTGCAGTCTCTGCCATAGTTTGCATAGTACTCTGGTTTTTTTTTTTTTTAATTTAATTTAATTTAATTTAATTTTATTTTATTTTATTATTTTTTTGTCTTTTTGCCTTTTCTAGGGCCACTCCTATGGCATATGGAGGTTCTCAGGTCAGGGGTCTAATCGGAGCTACAGCCACCAGCCTATGCCAGAGCCACAGCAACATGGGGTCTGCAGCAACACCGGATCCTTAACCCCCTGAGCAAGGCCAGGGATCGAACACTAAACCTCATGGTTCCTAGTCAGATTCATTAACCACTGAGCCACGATGAGAACTCCTGTTTTTATTTTTAATTGTTATAAAAAGCAGTGCAGTTTGGAGCAGCAGGATCAAAGGCTCAAGAGGGATGGCTCCAAGAAAAAAGAATGGAATGTGCTTATGTAATGTGCTTGACCACTTTGAGAGATGTTTCATAAACACCTCACAGTTTTCTCTCAGGAAGCTTGGGGGCTGAATCAATGATTGGCACACAGAAAACTGAGCAAACAAACTTGCCAAGAAGAAAAAAACAAAACGGTCCAGTTGGAGACTGCAGCTTTAGATCTGTCCACCAAATAAACTTGCTAAAACTAAACTGCAGAACTGGCCAAGCTTCCCTCCCTGTCACAGCGGGCTGGGGAGGAGGGGATGCTCACTGCCTGTTTATTCCCTGAAGGAACAAGGGCAGAGATGAGCCAGCTCTCGCAGTTATTCTTCCCCGGTTCACCAGGCGGGTAAGGCACTCTGCCTCCCTAGGAGTGGAGTGAGTTAAAGAGCAAAGAGAAGCCAAGAGTTTATTTACAGGAGCACTTTCTGCAAAGAAAACAGAATTAGGGAAAAAAAATTCTTCAGGTATTATGCAAGTCATTTAATCTTGTTTGTGCCCAATTCCTAAACTGTAATCTATTTTCCAAGGATATACAAAAATAAAATATGTCATAAGTTTTGAAAATGAATACATGCTCTATTAATAACAACCAATATTTAATGAGAGTCTAGGTGGTGCCAGCACTGTTGGAAGCCCATAGGATGGATTAATTCAGTTCCCAAAATAATAGTCATTACCCTGGATTTAAAGATAAGGAAACCCAGTCCCCAAGGTTAAGTAACTTGCTTCAAGTCACAAAGTGAACAAGTGGAGGAATGTGATTTCGATCGCACTCTCAGTGATTCTGTTCTGTAAACACCAAATCTGAGGGCGCTGACGTTATCCCCATGGCCTGGTCCTCAATAAAGGTTTCATAAGTTAGAGTTGGATGTTGCTTATGTTATATATGGCTGTGTCAGCAGTGGCTTTGTTTTCTTGCTTTTACGGATTTTTCTGACTAACTTAGGACTCAGTCATCTCAGGACAGTTCCTTCAGGAAATCTTTCCCTGCCTTGTTCTCCCTCCCAGGCAGGGCTCTGGAGTTGCTGCTCCTCCTGCATGATCCTTTGTTGTATGATAATTGCCTTCACCTTTTTCTCCCTTTCTCACTGGGGTCCTTGTGACAGGGACTGTGTTGTGTGTGTCTGGATGGCAGCGTTGTAAAATTATTTACGCTTTTTAGATATAGTAAGAAAACTATTCTTTTTCTTTTTTTTTTTTTGTCTTTTGCTTTTTAGGGCTGCACACGTGGCATATGGAGGTTCCCAGGCTAGGGGTCTAATCGGAGCTCTAGCTGCCAGCAAACACCACATTCACAGCAACGCCAGATCCGAGCTGCATCTGAGACTTACACTGCAGCTCACAGCAGTGCCAGATCCTTAACCCACTGAGCGAGGCCGGGGATCGAACCTGCTGCTTCATGGTTCCTAGTCGGATTCGTTTCCGCTGCGTCACAACGGGAACTCCAAGAAAACTGTATTCTTAAAAAAATGTAAATACATGTTAAATTTTAGAATAGTTTAGCATTAAGAAAATAAAGTACAGAGAGTTCCTGAATCCTTCATGCCCAGTTAGCATTTTAGAGTAGTATCATGCATTTGTTAGAGCCAGTGAGTCAATAGTGATGTATTATTAACTACAGTCCATAGTTTGTTTCTTTTTTGTGATGGGGGCAATTAAGATCTAGTTGCCCCCCAACTTTGAAGCTTATAACACAGCATTGTTGTCTATAGTCCCTATGTGGCGCATCAGATCTCCAGGCTCTATCTTATGGTTGCAAGTTTGTATCCTTAAACAGTATCTCTCCAACCCCCAGCGCCCCCCATTTACCCCCTCTGCTAACCACCATTCTACTGTCCGTTTTCACAAGTCCGGCCTTTTTAGATTCCACATGTAAGTGCTATCATATAGTAGTTATTGTTCCGTCTGACTTGACATAATGCCCCCAAGGTCCATCCACATTGTGGCAAATGGTAGGATTTTCTTCTTTCTCATGATTTAGAAATATTCTACTGTATACGTACAATGTACAGTATTTCAGTGTGTGTATGTATATACACACTATATCTTCTTTATCCCTTCATCCATTGTTGTTTCCATATAAACTTTATTCTTAAAAACTGCTTTGGTCTCTTTACCATTCCCCAACTACTAGTTACGCTTGGAAAACAAAAAGTTCAGTCTACTTTGTTTTACAATGATTTCTGATCCAATTATTTAGATAATTTCTTTAACCCTGTCTCTTTGAAATCATTGTTTCATCATTTCAAGCCCCTCCGTCTCCATACTTCTAAGCTGGTGCCTGGTACACAGAGCAGGGTCTCACAGGAACTTGTTCCATTGGAGGAATTGAACTCTGTGGCCTTAAAGTGGTCTCTGTGCAGGGACTGGCATCTCCTGAAGTAGGTCTGTCCCATCCTATTCTTAGTTATCCTGTTGGCATAAGCTACTGATGTCTGTAGCAGATAATTTCTTGGCCATTTTCTCTTAGCGTGGTCAGAACCTAGAGGCCCTACCTGATGTCTCTACCTTCCTTAAAGTCTTACTTTCCCTACAGACTCTTTTGAATATCTCAGATACTCTCAGCCTGTTCTAAGGCCCAAGGCATCCATTTCATAAGTCTTTGCTGAAGTTACCACGTTTCTGCCTTGGTAGGTCCATGGAATGTGTGCTGGGGATGAAAACTAGGTTCTGTCTATAACTGATTTCCTTGTTTCATCCTCTTAACCAGGCTGGGACCCCTCTCTGTGGCCACCCCTGGCCCTTCTCTAACACAGCACTCTACACGTAGGGCTCAGAGCAGGGAGCAGAACAAATGTTCTTCTATGCAACAGCACTGTACCTGCTGTGTGCTCAGTGTGGTTCTAGGCACTGGGGGTACAGTGATGAATCCTTGTCCATACGGCGTTTCTAGTCTAATAATTCCCTCGATCTATCAGACTTGCTTCCATCAGGGCACAGCAGATTGGTTCTTTCACCTTCCTCTCTCTTCAGGTTATTTTGTCCCCACAATCGCTCAAGCCCAGAAAGCATGAGTTTTCCATTCTTCCTGTTATGAACTAATTCATTCATCTCAGCCCCTAATATGTTAAAGGTATCAGAGATAAAAGAACTGAGAAAAATTTTCTATCTCAAAAATGCATATAGTCTTGAAGCAAAATCCTATTTTGAATGTCAGGTATTAAATATTCACTTTTCTGGAGTTCCCATCATGGCGCAGGGGTTAATGAATCTGACTAGGAACCATGAGGTTTTGGGTTCCATCCCTGGCCTTGCTCAGTGCGTTAAGGATCTGGTATTGCCGTGAACTGTGGTATGGGTCCCAGACGTGGCTCGAATCCCGAGTTGCTGTGGCTCTGGTGTAGTCCAGCAGCTACAGCTCCGATTGGACCCCTAGCCTGGGAACCTCCATAAGCCACTGGAGCGGCCCTAGAAATGGCAAAAAGACAAAAAAATAAAATAAAATAAATACTCACTTTTCTTTCTCTTTTCATTCATTCCGTAACAGTCTAAGTCACCTGCTGAAGCAGATGTCCTAGGCTGAATGTAGAAAATCTTGTATGTTGCAAAGACAAATAAGAAAGCTACATTAGGAGTTCCCATTGTGGTGCAGTGGAAATGAATCTGACTAGTAACCATGAGGTTGCAGTTTCCATCCATCCCTGGCCTCCTTCAGTGGTGTAGATTGCAAACTCGCCTCGGATCCTGTGTTGCTGTGGCTGTGGTGTAGGCCAGCAGCTCTAGCTCCAGTTGGACACCTAGCCTGGGAACCTCCATATGCCGCAGGTGTGTCCCTAAAAAGCGGGAAAAAAAATAAAAAAGGAGAAGAAGAAAGAACATTACATTGGTATCTTTAAAAATGTTATCCCTATTACATTGGGATCCCCATTGCCTGGCACTTGAAGGCATTTAATGATGCCTTTTTTTTTTTCTTTTAAAGAGTGAGCAAAAGATGAAATGAATGAATAAACAAATGAATTATAGTATCTATACTTTTGTTTCTGGTTTAATGAATAATTTACTTAGGCTAACTCTTTTGACATCTTAAATGTTTTTTCCCTGTTATTTCTTTTTTTGTACTTGTGAATGGAGTTGAATATCTCGCTGAACAGGGCTAACACACTGAGCTACATTTCCTTATTTCTTTTCTTCCCTTAATTTTTTTTTTTTGGTGTGGTAAAAGGAATGTAATATAAAATTTACCATTTTAGGAGTTCCATTGTGGTGCAGTGGAAATGAATCTGATTAGGAACCATGAAGTTGAGGGTTTGATCCCTGGCCTTGCTCAGTGGGATAAGGATCTGGCGTTGCCAGGAACTGTGGTGTGGGTCACAGATGTGGCTTGGATCCTGTGTTGCTGTGCCTGTGGTGTGGGCCAGCAACTGTAGCTCCAATTTGACTCCTAGCCTGGGAACCTCCATATGCCTCAGGTGTGGCCCTAAAAAGAAAAAAAAATTACCATTTTAACCATTTTTAAGTATACAGTTCGGTGGTATTAAGTATATTCATATTCTTGTATAACCATCGCCGCCATCTTTCCATCTTGCAAATGCTGAAACTTCTATTGTCACTAAATAATAAACTCCACAACCTTCCTTCCTTCCAGCTCCTAGCAAACACCATTCTACTTCCTGTCTCTATGATTTCGATTACTCCAAATACCTCATGGAAGTGAAATCATACTACGTTTGTCTTTCTGTGATTGGCTTATTTCACTTAGCGGAGTGTCCTTAGTGCTTACCTATGTTGTAGCCTTTGTCATACCTTCCTTTCTTTTTATGGCTGGATAATATTCCATCGCATGTAAATACCACAGTTTGTTTGTTTATTCATTTGTCAATGGACACTTGGGTTGCTTTCTTGTTTTAGCTACTGTGAATAATGCTCTGAGAATATGGGTGTACAGATGTCTCTTCAAGACCTTGTTTTTAATTCTTTTGGTTATATATTCAGAAGTGGAATTGCTAGATCCTATGGTAAAACTGTTTTTAATTTTTTTTTTGAGGAACCATCGTACCGTTTTCCATAGCAGCGGTACCATTTTACATTCCCATGAGCAGTGCACAAAGGCTACAATTTGTCCACATCTTTGCTAACACTTGTTATTTTCTGCCTTTTTTTTTTAATAGTAGTGATCCTAATGGCTGTGAAGTGGTGCATCACTGTGGTTTATATTTGCATTTCTCTAATGATTAGTGATGTTGAACATCTCTGCATGTACATATTGACCATTTGTCTTTCTTCTTACTTTTTAAATGATTAATTGATATTTTCTTTTTGGCCATGCCTGTGGCATGTGGAAGTTTCCTGGGCCAGAGATTGAACTGGTGCCATAGCAGTGACCTGAGCCATAGCAGTGATAATGCCTGATCCTCAACCTGCTGTGCTATCAGGGAACTCTTCATTTGTATATTTTCTTTGGAGAATTATGTTCAAGTCTTTCGACAATTTTTTTTTTTTTGTCTTTTTGTCTTTTTAGGGTTGTACCCGCAGCATATGAAGGTTCCCAGGCTAGGGGTCAAATCATAGCTGTAGCTGCCAGCCTAAGCCACAGCCACAGCAATACCAGACCCGAGCTGTGTCTGTGACCTACAACACCATAGCACTCCTGAGGGAGGCCAGGGATTGAACCCGCAACCTCATGGTTCCTAGTCGGATTCGTTTCTGCTGTGCCACTATAGGAACTCCAGCAATTTTTGAATTGAGTTGTTTTGTTGTTGTTGGCATCCTATATATTCTGAATAGTAATCCTTTAACAGATACAGACACACAAATATTTTCTCCCATTCCATGGGTTGTCTTTTCATTCTGTTAATTGTGTCCTTTGATGAGAGGAGTTTTTAATTTTCATGAAGTCCAATTTGTTTATTTTTTTCTTTTATTGTCTGTACCTTTTGTGTCATATCCACGAAATCACTGCCAAATCCAGTGTCATGAACTTTATGCTTGATGTTTTCTTTTAAGAGTTTTATACTTCTATAGTTTATAAAAGCTATATAGTTTATATATATTTATATATATTTATAGTTATATAATTTTACATTTAAGTCTTTGGTCCGTTTTGAATTAATATTTGTGTATAGTGTTAGTGAAGAGGCTAACTTTATTCTTTTGCATACAGATATCTAGTTTTCGTAGCACCATCTGTTGAAAGGCTAGTCCTTTCCCTACTGAACAGTCTTGATGCCTTTGACCATGTACACAAAGGTCTATTTCTGGGACCGTATTCTATGCCATTGGTCTATATGTATGTCTTTATTCTGTTACCATGCAGGTTTAATTACTGTAGTTTTGCAGTAAGTTTTGAAGTCAGGAAATGTGAGTCCTCCAATTTTGTTCTTCTTTTTCAAATTGTTTTGGCTATTTAGGGTTCCTTGGCATTCCATATGAATTTTACAATGAGTTTTTCTGTTTATGTAAAAAAATAGTCATTGGGACTTGATGGTTATTGCATTATATCTATGTATCACTTTGGATAGTACTGACATTTAACAATATTAAGCCTTCCAATCCATGAACATGTGATATCTTTCTGTTTTTTTGTGTCTTCTTTAATTTCTTTTAGTAATGTTTTATATTTTATGGTTTCATTGTACAAGTCTGTTCTCTTCTTGGTTAATTCCTAAGCATTTATTCTTTTTGATGGCATTGCAAATGGAATTGTTTTTGTAATTTTCTTTTCAGATGTTCATTTTTAGTGTACAGAAATGCAACTTAATTTTGTATGTTGACTTTCTATCCTGCTACTTTGGTGAATTTGTTTAATGTAATAGTTTTTTTGTGTGGAATCTTTAGGGTTTTCTAATATAAGATCATCACATCTATAAAGAGAGATCATTTTGCTTCTTTTTCAATTTAGATACCAATAATTGTTTGTTTGTTTACTTATTTAACCTACCTAATTGCCCTGGCTAGGACTAGTACTGTTTTGAATAAAAATGATGAAAATGGGTATATTTGTTTTGTTCTTGATTTTAGAGGAAAAGCTCTCATTCTTTTACCATCAAATATAAATTTGCTGCGGGTTTTTCACACATGGCTTTTATTTATTCAGGCAGTTTCCTTTTATTCCTAGTTTGTTGAGGTTTGGGGATTTTTTTTTTGGTTTTTGATGAAATAGTGTTGAATTTTCTCAAATGCTTTTTTTTTCCTGAACCAATTGAGATCATCCTTTATTTTTTCTGCACCAGTTGAGATGATCCTTTATTTCTTTTTTTTTTTTTTTTTTTTTTTTTTTTTTTGTCTTTTTGCTATTTCTTTGGGCCACTCCCGCAGCATATGGAGGTTCCCAGGCTAGGGGTCGAATCGGAGCTGTAGCCACTGGCCTACACCAGAGCCACAGCAACGCGGGATCCGAGCCACGTCTGCAACCTACACCACAGCTCACGGCAACGCCGATGGTCAACCCACTGAGCAAGGCCAGGGACCGAACCTGCAACCTCATGGTTCCTAGTTGGATTCGTTAACCACTGCGCCACGATGGGAACTCCCTTTATTTCTTTTTAATTGTATGTATTTCCATTCCCCTTTTGAACTGTCACAGGGAAGGCCAGGGAGGCTTGAATTTGCTGTATCTCAGAATAGTATGATAAGCTGTGGCTGGCATGATGCTAGCAATGCTATATTTATCTTTTTAAAAGTAGTGTTTTTATTCATAATTTTGCTTAAGTTTTTGATTTTTCTCAGTTATGAATTGGCATTGATTTAACAGCTGATTTCATGGATCTTTTGCCCAGCTCAGAGAGTGGAGAACAAACAGACCTCTCAAAACAAAGCTTTTGAAATGGAAGAATGCATAAGATATCTTGACAATAACAGTCATAGGTCTGTTTCTCCTACCAGAGAGTGAGTTCCTTGAAGGGAGAAAATATCTTTTCCCCTTATCCATAGTAGACTTTTGTAGATTTTTGCCTGTTCTATAGTAAATGCTTAATAAAGCATCTTGGATCAAAGAACAGGGATGTTTTCCTTGCCCTTTCTCCCCAATCCCCCTTTCCACAGGAGGGATTGCATCAAACTCACTATCTTACATCGTGCTGATGCATCGTGAAGTATAGATATCAAATTACCCAGGTTCTGCAAGTGATGCAACAGTGAGGAGTTGTGTACTTTAATTTGACTCAGTATTGTTGAACTGAAATATTTAGATTTTGATATTAAGAGAGGATTGTATTCTTGTTTACCATGTCACTATTGATTTACTTTCTTGTTTCAAAGCTGTACAGATGCATACATTATTTAATTTTCAAAAGTTAAGTTGGAAGGCTCTCTGGGAATAGATGTCCAAACTGTAATATAAGGCCAGAATTGGAAAACAGAAGTACTTTGACTAATTTCTCAAAGTAGGTTTTATGTTATGAAAAGCATCACATAGTACATTGTGTGGGAATAAAATCAGAGATGAAGTATAATCTATGGGAGATACCTGCTTTATAAATTCTTAGTTTGATGACCACTATAACCTAATTACCAGCTCACTTGACTGAAGTATTACACGGATGATCAAGTAAACTCTAAGGAAAGGTCAATGGTATAACTACAAAGGCCAATCTATTTTAATTGCCTAAGGTTTAAAAAAAGCCTGCTTCTCAATTTACAGTGACTGTGGGAGTCATTTTCTTGCTTACACAGTGGTAAAGGGGTTGGATATCATGAATGCAGCTTAGTGGAATATCAGCAAAACTTTGGGATTAAATTAAATTAGGCAGCACTTTGGGAAGTTTATTCCATGAACATAGGCAACATGGGCTGTCGTCAAGGCAAATGATTCCTTCTTTGATTGTTAAAAAAAAAAAAATCAATAATAAGCTTTCACTTTCTTTTCTTAAAAAATGTTTTACTGGAAAGAATTTAGGTAGAGATTCAAACTTAGTAAAACTGCATTTGAAAAACCTTTAGAATAACCATGTTGAACACCAAGAACTAGTAAAGTGTTGTAAGTCAAAATTATACTTTGAAAACAAACAAACAAACAAGCAAACTCATAGAAAAAGAGATGGATTTGTGATCACCAGAGGCAACGGGTGGGGTGGGGTGGGGGACAGTGGGTTGTTGGGGGTCAGGGAATTTGATAAAGACAGTCAAAATGTACACTTTCAGTATAAGATAAATGAACACTAGGGAGATAATATACAACATGATAAATATAATTAACACTGCTGTATGTTATACATCAAAGTTGTCAAGTGAGTACATTCTTTCTTTTTCTGACTTACTTCACTTAGTCTGATAATCTTTAGATCTGTCCATGTTGCTGCAAATGGCATCATTTCATTCTTTTTTACATACTGTGTCCTCTTTATCCTTTCATCTGTTGATGGACTTTTAGGCTAGTTCCATGTCTTGGCTGTAGTGAATAGTGCTGCTGTGAGCACCGGGGGGAGGGGGGCTGGTGGTGGTGGTGGTGGTGGTGGCGGTGTGTGCATCTATCTTTTCAAATTGTAGTTTTTTCTGGGTGTATACCCAGAAGTGGGACTACTGGATCACGCCGGATTACTGGCAACTCTGTTTTTAGTTTTTTGAGGACTCTCCATGATGTTTTCCATAGTGGAAAACATTTATATTCCTACCAACAGTGAAGGAGGGTTCCCTTTTGTTCATACCTTCTCCAGCATTTGTTGTTTGTAGGCTTGTTAATGGTGGCTATTCTGAAGGTCTGTACACTTCTATGACTGAATGAATATGTGGAGAGTTTCTCCTTGGGTTCTCTGGATGCTGTGTTAAGTTGGGTATCATCAGTGTGACACTTTGCTATTCAAAGTGTGGTCCAAGGACCAGCATCATTAGCATCACTTAGGAGCTTATTAGAAATGCAAAGTCTCGGGCTAATGCTAAGTCTGCTAAATCAGAGTGTGCTTTAACAAGATCTCTGAGTGATTTGTAAGCACATTCAAAGCACATAACTTTGAGAAGCACTAGTTATACCTTTGTGGCTATGGTCATGTCTTCCTAAACCTCTATCTTTAGGGATCCTGTATTTCCTACTCTTCTGAAATCTGTAGCCCATCAGCTTGCCAATTCATTTGGATACTTTTCAAGTTCTAAAATCTGTGACTTTGTGTGCCTAAACTGTCCCTCCCTTATTTTGTCATAGAAAGAGGATTTTTCTTTTGTTTTGCATTCCTCATATTTTTCACCTCTTTTCCCTTGACGATCTTTGATTTTGGATACAAAGCTTTACTTCTAGCTTTCAGAGGACATATTATCTCCCTGATCAACTTGAGGACATTCTCCCAGGGCACCCCTCTCAACATTGAGGTACTGAGGTTCTTTTACTTTGAATTCTATTGGAAAGGTGAATTGCCACTGATTTCAATATTGCATATTTTAGGTGGCTTTAGAGCATCTTTAAAGGTAAAACCACCTTGGAAGTTCCCATCATGGCGCATCGTAAACAAATCTGACTAGGAACAATGAGATTGCAGATTCCATCCCTGACCTCTCAGTGAGTTAAGGATCCGGCGTTGCCATGAGCAGTGGTGTGGGTCTCAGATGCGGCTCGGATCTGGCGTTGCTGTGGCTGTGGTGAAGGCCGGCAGCTGTAGTTCTGATTAGATCCCTAGCCTGGGAACTTCCATATGCCGTGGGTGCAGCCCTAAAAAAAAATAAAAATAAAAATAAAATAAAATAAAACCACCTTAATAGAAGCAAACTATTGCATTTGGAGTGGATAAGCAATGAGATCCTGCTATATAGCGCTGGGAACTATATCCAGTCAGTTGTGATGGAACATGATGGAGGATAATGTGAGAAAAAGAATATATATATATGAATGACTGGGTCACTTTACTGTACAGTAGAAAATTGACAGAAGACTGTAAACCAACTATGATGGAAAAATAAAAATCTTTAAAATAAGTAAATAAATAAATAAATAAAATAAAAATAAAACCACCAAGAAGACTGCTTTCTCTGCAGTGTTCCAACTTTTTGCTTTGTTTGATTTTTCATGTTATAGAAATCTTGGACCTCAGAAATTTCATCTCTTGGCAGTAGGTATACTTTCTGTGTTTTAGTGATAAACATTCTGTTATTTTATTTTAGAACTCTAAACCAATTCAGGGGAAATCTTTATTGGACATTCTCTGCTCTCTGTTCTCTTAGCTTTGTTTTATTTTTTTTCCATCTTTGTTATAAAAAGAAAAAATCCTCACAGAACACATTGCCATTTTGAAATTCTGGTATTTATGTGTGTATTATTTTTGTGTATGTATCAGAAATCACATCTAGAAATATTCTCTGTAAGTTATACTTAAACATTTTTAGTTGGCAAGTGCCAACAACGTTATGGTTTGTTTCATAGGACCATCTTCATTTTGAAACCATATCCTCTATTTCTTCCTTTTCTCTGAAAACCACACAGGATGGTGAAGAAATAAAGTGAGAGAAGTCTGCTGAAATACCTTTGCAACAAGCTATTGTAAATGTCATTTATTGAATAATGTATATAATTTCTTGGCCAAGGGCAGGATTGTCTGAAAGGGACCTCGAGAGCTCACTCTTGGCTATTCAACCCCTGGACCATCCAGAACCAGGAATCACCCTTCACGTGGTGGGAGAAGCCACCCTTGAACGCAGCTTCCTATAAGACCAATGGCAGTATTCACCCTCTTACAGGAACTACCGCTTTCTATGGTGTCTGCTGTCCGCAGGTGCTAGTCAGCTCCTTTTCACTGCTACTTCCTCTGCATAGATTACATGCCGTCCAGGCTGCCTAACATTTATGGTGTGAGCTTATCTCTTCTGATAAGGTTGCTGTCATACTTGCTCTGTAAGAAAGGTAGGGGCTCTGCCCTGGACTATGGACCAAGTGTCCATCCCACATACTTCTTCATGGGAAAAATGGGAAAATCCAAGGACCTGTCACTTTTCTTATTGCTGACTGCTTGAGTTTCCTTGATAAAGCCTGTTCTTTCATATGATGTTGTACGGTTCACCCGGAGCTCTGTGAACCTCAGGGGCCCCATGTTGCACAGCACATTTATTGATGATAATCAGACTTCGTTTTGCATACCCTGCTTTGGGAGGGCGCATAATCTCGGTTTACATATTTGTGGTGTAGATTGAGGTTACTACTGGGTTCACATTTTGCCTTGGATAGAATGTCCTCCTGTTGATGTTCATTAACTCCTGAGCTTTCTTCCCATCCATATCCTTATTCACACCTCTCCTTGCCTAGCCAGATTCCATGATGTATTGTTCAACAATACTGTAACTAGTGCCTTAAACTCCCTTCCCCTTCTATCTTCTTTGTGGCTTCTGCCAAGGACTGCAACCAAATATAAACCAACTGTCCGCCTTTACAGCATCTGTGCCTCAGTAGCCAAGCACTGCTGGAGAGAGTTATGTAATAGGACACTTTGATTTTACAAAGAATTAATTAAAACAACTTCAAACTGTGCAGAAGTCCTGTAATGATTTTCAGTCAACCTCTCTCCCACGTTCCCTAATGATTTTTTCAAACCTCCAGACGTTCTTCCTCTCATCTCCTGTGATTCTCAGAAGATGATCTTGATTTTTACTTTATAGAGAAAATAGAAGCCGGTAAAAGAGAACTCAATTTACCTGTCCATTTGTCTGTTTCTACTATCCTGTTTTCCTTCTGTTACCATATGGGTGTCATTATTTTTTCCTAAGGCTAAATCCTCCTCTGGTGCTTTTATTTTACCCCCTTCCACCTTCTAAAATACTGGAAGTTATGGATTATTTTTTCCCTAATCTGATTATTCAAACTCTCCTTTAACTGGATTTTTAAAAAACAGGCTCAAGTTTCTCCCAATTAAGAGTAAGAAAGAGAAGAAAGGAGAGAGAGACAGAGAAACAGGTGAGGGGAGGGAGAGGAGAAATTTTTCATTTGATATCTTCATTCCCTTCTAGCTACTGCCCTATTAACATTTTTGAAAAATTATTTCTATGTACTGTTTCTATTTCTTTACCCCTAGCCATTCCTAAACCTTTTCCAATCTAACTTCTGCTGACATTGTTGATCTCAGGATTTCTTAACCTTGGCACTCTTGGGATTTTCGGCTGGCTCCTTCTTTTATGTTTGCAGTACTGTCCTGCATGTTTTAAGATGTTTAGCACCATCCCTGGTCTTTATTCACTAGATGCCAGTAGCAGCCCTCTCCCCACAGCTGTAACAACCAAAAATGTGTTCACACATTGCCAAATGACTCCTGTGAACCAAACTGCCTCTGGTTAAGAATCATTGCTTTATTCCCATGGCTACCATTAGGTTACCAATGACTTTCAGGATGCTGAATCTTGTTTCTGATCTGATTTAGCAGCTCAGTAGCACATGTGACATGGTTAAGCTCTCCCGCCTTGTAACATTTTCCTCTTGCTTCTAGTGGCTTGATGTTCTCTGGATTTTCCTTTTACCTCTCAGATTGTTCTCCTTCCTTCCTTCTTTCCTTCTTCCATTTTTCCTTCATTCCTTTCTCTCTTCACTCTTTCTTTTCCTCTTTCCTGTCCCCTGAGCCCCTTCTTTTTCTCTTTCCTTAAATCGCCTTTATAGATTCACACTCTCCCAATTGACGATTAAATGTTAGCATTCTCTTCTTACTCCACTCCCTTTCTGAGGAATCTCATCCCCATCCAGAACCTTAATTTTCATCTCTATACTTCTACTTCAAGCTATGATGATCTAGTTTCAGTATGGCGAACAGGCCAACCCTCCTGCCAACAGCAAAAACAAAAAGCTGGATGCAATAGTTTATCCATAGCTTCTGAATCTTTATCTCTATACAAGAGCCTTCTCTTTCAGAGGAAAAAGCTCTGCCCTTTGAAGTGGAAAATTGGTTCTTAATCTGAATAACATAAAGGCCTGCATAATTTGCCTTCATCCTTACCTTTCACGGTTCTCTCCCTCCCCAGCCTTTCCCTCCATCATCATCCCTCTTGTTCCTGTTGAAGGCAACTAGCCATGCCTCAGTCCTTTGCTTGTGCTCCAACACAGGGCTTTTTTTTTGTTTTTGTTCTTTTTAGCACCACGTCTGAGGCATATGGAGGCTCCCAGGCTAGGGGTCAAATTGGAGCTGAAGCCGCAGGCCTACACCACAGCTCATGGCAATGCAGGATCCTTAACCCACCAAACAAGGTCAGGGACTGAACCCGAGCCCTCATGGATACCAGTCGGGTTTGTTAACTACTGAGCAACAACGGGCACTCCAACACAGGGCTTTTTACTTGTTGTTCCCTCTGCCAGGAAGCCTCCTGTCACCCTCTCTGCCTACTTAACTCATCCTTCTAATCTCAACTCAAGCAGACTTCCTCAGGGAGCTTCTATGACCTTCCTGACCAGCCCAAGCCCCCATTATGGAGGCCTTTAAGAGCCTTTGTACCTCTCTTTCCCACTGCATTGTATGATAGCAATTTTACATTTACTTGTGCGATTAGTGAGGCAACAGAGTACCATTGAGTATTGAAGAGCAGGGATTGTCAAGTCAGGACTTCTTAGCTTGGAATCTTGGGTCTTAAATTCTTGGTGCGTCAATTTCCTTATTTTTAAAATGGGAATAGTTATAGAATCCATTTTAAGGATTGCTTTGAGTCTTAAATGATTTAGTATCTATACAATCTTTAGAACAGTTCCTGGAGCATAATGAGCGTTATGTAAATGTCGGCTATAATTTTAAAAAATGTAATTATCATCTGTCCTACTTTTTTGCTCATCTTTTTTTTTCAGTGCTAGCATAGTTTATGACACATTGCAGTCAGGTGGTAACTGTCAGTGTAATATATAAATTAAGTGTTTGGAAAAAAGAAATGTTATATAGATGCAAAGCATATTTGTGTAGATGAAAAAGTAGTTTTTTAAAAACATTTTTAAAAATGATTCTACTATAATCATTCACTGCTTTTACTTGTACAACCTGTGCTAGAAGGGAAATAGGTGATTTTTTTTTTAATTCTAGGAGAATTCAAACAGTATTTTATGCTGGACGAGCTCATTTTAACAGCAGTGAAGTCAGAGCCTTTGATTTAAAATATTATTAACTTGAAGAATATATTCACATTCAAATTTCTGTGTTAAATACATAGGAAGTAGACATGAAGGTTAAGGATTGCGTAACAAAGAATCTTTTTTTTTAATATCATATAAGATCTTGTAAATAAACTTTCAAAGCCTCAATTTTTTGATAAGATACCAAATAAATACAAATTTGACAAGCAACCCTGGTTCTGCAAGCATACATATAAGATTATTTATTTGGCCTGGAGGTCACTGGGTTCTTTGACTCATCATGAATTATTAGACATTAATAAATGAGAAATAACCATGCCACATGAGCAATGATAATTCAATGCAAAAAAAAAAAAAAAAAAAAAAAACCCAAAAACCAAAAACCAAAAAACTAAAGCCAAGAAGAGATATTGATGAGGTAGTATATTGTCATTTGTATTTGTCAGTGCAGGCTGTCATAATAAAATACCACAGACTGGGTGGCTTAAACAACAGAAACATATTTCTCACAATTCTGGACTCTGGGAGGTCTAAGCTCAAGGTGCTGACTGATTTTATTCCTGATGAGAACTCTTGTCCTTGTTTGCAGACAGCCGCCTCCTCACTCTGCCATCAGGTGGTGGAGAAGGAGAGCTCTGGGATCTAGTCCTCTTCTTATAAGGACACCAGCTATATCAGGTTAGGGCCCTATCCTTATCACCTCATTACCCTATGTCACCTCCTCACAGGCTCTCTCTTTAAATAAGTCACATTGGGGGTTGGGGCATCAACATATGGCTTTTTAAGACAACACAGGCATCCAGTCTATAACACTATTTAAAAGGAGAGAATATTTTTTTGGAGTGAATATGCCAGAAACTTTCAGAGGAAGAGGCTTTTAAGATTGACTTTAAAGGGACTGGATTTGCAGAATGGGAAGGGAAGTTTTACCATCATCTGAGTATTAGAAGTAGAAAGAAGAAGGGATGTAGGATCCATGTAGGCTAGTGAGGATTTCGGTTTGATCAGTCTTCTCATAAGTGAGAAAAATGAGTGAATTTCAAATCATTGAGAAATTTGAATGATGACTATGAAGTTTGTACTTTATTCCATGAGCAGTAGGAAGGCACAGTTTAACAAGTGATATGATCAAAGCTGTTTTCAAAGAAGATTAATCTGACAGAGACTTCGAGGGGGTGAAATTGGCAGTTTAGTACTGGTCTGGTTAGTAGGCTATATTAATAGTCAGGAAAGAGGTAATGAGAGCCTGAGCTATAATAGTGGTAGCGGATATTCACTCATAAATCAAACACTGACCTTTCTCAATGCACAAGCACTCTAATGGGAAAACATACAAATAAACTGGTAATTACAATATAGGGGGATAAATGCTAGAATAAGATTCAATTCACCAGAATAGATACACCTAACAAAACATACTTAACTATTTATAAAGCAAAAGTGGATAGAACTACAGGGAGAAATTGATAAGTTGACGATCACAGTGGAATATGTCAACGCACATCTCAAAATTAATGGTAGGTTAAGGAAACAAAATATTGGTAAAGGCACAAAATTTGAATAATGGAAGTAACTGTATTGATATTGGCTGAAATCAGAGAAGAGCATCTCTCAGAGAAGACCATATCCAACAACTGGAGAGTGTACATTAAAATGCTCTCTCTCCTTTTCCCTTGCCCTAATTCTCTTTTATAGTCACCATTTCCCAACTTTTGAAAAGAAATACCTCTTATCCATCCCAAATGTTTCCTGATACAGCACCCTGGGGTCTAAACTCTTCAGAAGGACAACAAACTATTGGTGTTAGAGAAGGCTCTTATAACCGTAAACCTTCCACAGGTCATTGTCTTTTCCTCTCCTAGATGAATGTCTGGCAAGGATGAGGCATGGCCTTTGGAAGGAGTTGGTTTGATCCTTGTTGGGATGTTCCCAATTCAGTAGCACGGGACAGTTGGAGTTGATGACACTTGTTGTTTGACTGCCTTATCTCTTTCATACCCTCACTATTACTCAATAATGAGCTCCTCCTGAGGGAGTCGTATCAGAGCTACACACTCACTCAGGTGGATGAGAGAGGGGGGCAGGGAGGACCTGGCAGAGCTGGCCGCAGTGCTGCAGTCCTAATACTGTAGCCGTAGCCTGGCCAGTCAATGGGCTGGAGCCCCTAAAGGCTTTCCCTGGCAAGGAGCACCCCCTGAGAGAGAAACTGGGAGGAAATTAACCAATAACCGCCAGTAACGATGAAACAGAAAGAAGCTTTTCTGAACTATCAGTAACAAAATGTATCAACTGTGTTGAAAAGTCTTGATTATCTTTCTGTTTTTCTCATAGAAAATGATACAAAATGGCATTGTCATTTGAAGAAATGATTAAAAATAGCAAGTCAAAATGTAGAAAAATTATTATAGAGTATTAATTTTGTTATATTTTTCTCGGTTGTATGATATTTGTGGAATTTATCATCCTTTTAAAATGTATAATTTGTTGTGATTTTTGTTTTCATATTACGTAAATATTTGCCCTCCTAATTTTAAAAGTTTATAATGTACGCTTTTAAAAAGAGGTCTGCACCTCATATTTTATAGACTTTGGGCTAATGAAACTCAAATCCATCCTAGGACCTGATACTTATATTTCTCTTCCTCTTTGTCTTTGTTTTTCTCATTATTCCTTTTCATGCTCTTTTCCTAACAAAACTTTCATTCTCATCTACGTATGTATAAAAACAAAGTTTTTAATGCTATAAATATAAATGAAAAATAGGAATAGCCAAATCCTGACTCATTCTAATAATAAAGTAATATTAACCCAAGGAGAATTTAACTTTTAACCATATTAAAAAATATCAGATGGTCAACTTAAAAAAATTGTGAAGGATGTGTTATTTTTTTAAATTTCTTTTAAGGATACACAAGCAAAAACATTTGGAGACAACTGATCTAGGTGAATAAATATGGAAGGCTGTATAAATCAATCATGCAAGTCCTTTAAGGGCGCTGCTATCTATTTTTAACTGTCCTTTGGCAGATTTCAGCAGACAGCTGTATCAAACAGATGGCAGTGGCCCGAGCGTGTGAACGCTGCTTTGGCCCACTTATTTCCAGTTGCAAAACCTTTACAAATCCTAATATTCTAAACAAAGTAATTCAGGCTAACATTTTTATAGTTTGGGGTGGAAATAACTCCCATTAATGGCTTAGAACAGAACACAGTCCTCTATTGGCGGAAAAGTTCTGGTCCATTTCCTTCAGGGCCCTCTTTTTATTTGTCCAGAAGTCCTTGTGTGCTGGTTATCAGTACTTAGGAGCAAGCGAGGGTGAGGCTGGGGTTGATCTAGTCCACCTTGGTGCTGCAGTGTTGACATGTCAGCACTGGAGGTGCCTGCCTTCAGTTCAGAATCCCTCCCCGCCCCCTGCATAAACCCCTCTTTTGGGCTCCCTAGGAGCTGGAGCACCAGCAAGAGCTGACTTGAGGATAGGCAGTCTCACTTCCCTCACGCTGTTCTTGTAGAAAAAGAGTCTGTTCAAACTGACCATCACTCCAGAATCATGGTTCTTTTTATTTCTCCCTCCAGCCGTTTTCCCCAGGGGTTGACTCTGTCAGGTCTCTCTGGGAGAGAATGAAGAGAGTTAATTGGAAATTACTAATCCTGCAAGAAGCAGGAGAGCGGCCTTTTATTTCTCAGATGTTCTGTGACAGAACATGCAGATCTAGCCTGGAACTGTCATGAAAGTATGATGATGGAAGTATTAGGAGAGCTTGGCTTGTACCCCCCTGGCATTTGGGGCAAACATGAATATGGAGCCCGGTGCCCATTTCTAGTCTGGAGATTTCTGAGAGTCTCTCTGGAGGTTGTGGCACTTGAGGAGAGTGTGACAAAGTAGACATAAAAAAAAGGCGACAGTCCCTTATCATATCTGTTTGAAGAAGACCTGAAGGTTCTTGAGGCTTCTCAGAAAAAGCAACGTCAGACATAGGGAAAACAGGTTGCCATGTGGGGAAATAAATTTGCTCTTCTGGTCCTTAGACATGCACAATACCTAGGATTTCCTGGCATCTACTGCCACCATGTGGGTATTTACATTTATTGAATTCAGACTTGAATATTTCCCTGTTAAGGCTGGTCCTAAGCCAGAATATGAAGAATTTTTATTTTAGGGGCTGTTCTAGTACCCTTCAGCCTCAGGTTGGCTCCTAAGTCCCCTCTCAGTTCCTGTGCTCTCAGACTCACAGTGAGGTTCCATCATTAACTACCCTTCTCATCTATAGGCCTCTGGCAAAGCAGTATATGAAAGCCGTGCTGCTGATACCTCAGTGACTTTGAGTTTCTGATAAATCAGTGTGAGGCAGAGAGACTCTGAAATGGTCCCCAAATATCTGTTTCCTGGTCTTCTTGCCCTGTGTAACTGTTTTACCTCAAGTGAGGAAGCTAAACTGTGTTTAGCTTCTAACCAGCAGGCTATGGCAGAGGTGATGGGCTGTCAGTTCCATAATTACATTACTGTGATTTCCAGCAGGTCCCCTGACTGCCTTCTTGGCTTGTGTGCATGAAGCAAGCATCCAAGTCCGGGAGGCCCAGTGAAGAGGAACTGAGGGCAGCTGCTGGCTGTCAGTAGGCAGGACAGTAAGGCCTCTAGTCCAGCAGGACATAGATCATTGAATCCTGCTAACAACCATTTGAACTTGGGAGCAGATCCCTCTCCAGTTGAGCTTTCAGATGAGATGCCAGCAACCTTGACTGAAGCCTCAGGAGAGACTCTGAAGCAGTGGACCTGGTTAAACTGTGCCCGATTTTGTGAGATGATAGATGTATGTTTTTAGCCACTGAACATGTGCTTATTTGTTATACAGCAATAGATAACAAATGCACAGTTCCTTGGTTTTACTTACATTACTCCCCTCTTCACAGAACTGTGAGATAAGTCCTTGGAGATGGCTCTTGGAAACAAATATAACTGACAAACACCACTCTGTGTTCAGAATTGTCCTCCTCCCACCGAAGCTCTGTTACGGAATCAGCTTGTTGTGCTTGATTCCTTCAAGTTATGTTCTCTCTGAAGTGATAACTCAGCTCCTCATACAAAGAGCTCTGTGGGGTCTGCCTAGGTCGTTCTCCAGATAAGCTTAGACAGGCTTAAATGCAATTGGCACAGTTCATCCTAAAGCTGAGAGGTCACACTTTGTCAGATACCTTGTCAACTTCTGGATGCATTATGCCTTGTAGGTATAGTTATTATCATTGATATTAAACTTTATTCTTTATTGATGCTTCAAGTTGATACCTTGCTGTTCAACGTATAGTACACCCCAGTATCCAATCCCCAACCTGAACTTGGCCCATGCTGCATCTTCTGGTATGTTAGTCTTTATTCCTTACCCCTCACCACCATCCCTGGTTTTGGCATCTTAACACAAAATAATCTCTATTGTCCAAAGAGGTGTTGAAAAGTTAGGCCAGAGGCAATATTTGAATTCAGATGAGGTACCATAATGTTTCAAAAAAAGCCATTTTGGTTGAGAATCCCAACCAATTAAGTGAAAGTGTGAGAAATAAAATCTAGTATCCCAGAGAAGAATCTTAGGGAAAATTATAAAAAATATGATATATCTGTGATGTAGATCTATGGTAGGGAGAGACACATAGGCTAGATAGACACACAGTATAGATCAATATTAGAGAGGAACATATAGGCTAAAGCAGATGCATGATTGGCCCAACAAAACAAGGGAATTATTTATTGAAACACATACGCCTAGAGCATTTTGGATTTTAAAATGACCCAGACTTTACCCTTGGTGAGGCTGAGCTCCCAGTATATTTCTGCCATCCTTTATTAGCGTCATGGCAAGGAGGACCTTAGGTGAATCCTTAGAACACAAGGACAGAAGTATGAAACCAAAATTGCTGCAGAGGGGCAAAGACTGACCGACCTATCACAAGATCTACTTATGTGCAAAAGTAGTTTCTCCCCATTTTTTTTTTTGGCTTTTGTCTTTTTAGGGCCACACCCATGGCATATGGAGGTTCCCAGGCTAGGGGTCAAGTCAGAGCTGTAGCTGCCAGCCTACACCACAGCTCACAGCAATGCCAGATCCTTAACCCACTGAGCAAGGCCAGGGATTGAACCTACATCCTCTTGGATACTAGTCAGGTTCGTTAACCACTGAGCCACAACAAGGACTCCTTTTTTTCCCATTCTTACTGAGAAATTATTGACATCCATCTTTGTATACATCTAAGATGTATAGCACGACAGTTTGATTTACATATGAAATAATTACCATATAATTACCACGGCATGTCCAGCTAACAGCCATCATCATATGGATACAACAAATAGAAAAGAAAGAAAAAAGAAAAAAAGGAAGAAAAAATTTCCGCTTGTGATGAGAGGTGTTAGGATTAACTCTTTAACAGCGTTCCAGTGTGTTACTCAGCAGTGTTAACTGTGTTGACGTCACCTCCCTAGTACTTACTTGTGTTATGACTGGAAGTCTGTACCTTTGGGCCACCCTCCTCCAATTCCCCACCCTCCCTGCTTTTCACCTCTGGTAACTACACATCTTATCTCTTTGTCTGTGAGTTTGATGGTGTTTGTTTGTTTTTAGATTCCACATTTAAGTGAAATAATACAGTATTTGTCTTTCTTTGTCTGACATTTCATTTAGCATAATGCCTTCAGGGTCCATCCATGTTGTTGCAAATCGTAGGATTTCCTCATCTTTTATGGCTGAATAACAGACCATACCCACACACAGTCACATACACATGTATGATACGCACACATACATCACACATATATGCCACACTTCTTTATTCATTCATCCATCAATGGACAGTGGTTGAGTTTAAGAATGAAAATTGGATGAAGTGAATAGATTAATTAATTGTTAATTTGCCATTTAGTTAATTAATTGAACAACTTGGGTTTTTTGGTTTGGTAGGCAGAAAGTTCATAAAGTGTAGGCTGGTGGCTACAGCTCTGATTAGACCCCTAGCCTGGGAACCTCCATATGCCGCAGGAGCGGCCCTAGAAAAAGCAAAAAAAGACCAAAAAAAAAAAAAAAAAAGGAAATACAGCTTGAAAGGAGAGAGTTAAGTTTTATTTGGGGTGAAATTCTCAGGTAGCCCTGAGAAACCACTCTGAAGAGGGGAGGGGCGAGGCTAGGATGTAGGAGTTTTTGCAACAATGGGGAGGTGGTAGGAGCAAAAGATGTGCAGATAACCAGATTTACAGAAGATTGACAGAAAACCAGTTTCCCTGGGAAACCAAAGGTCTGGGCTTACTGGCATCACTCCTTTGATATGCTTTCTTGAGTTCCCTCAGGGCTCATTGGCCCACCCTTGGGAGGGGCTCTTCTCACCGGGGGACCATAACATCTTTTGTTTTGCGCACTAACTGTAGCCTAGGAGGAGGCAGTATTTCAGAGCTTTCTCTGAAAGAGGAAAGGGGGGACTATTAAGATCTAAGTCCTGAAGGTGAGGGGGAGGTGCCTGCAGCCGGGCACACATTTTACAGAAGTTTGCTGCTGGTCTCATGAAGGGGACTACTGGTCACAGATTTTAGTCATCATTGACGAATTTTAGTGTTTTTCTGGATATGAGGAGATGCAAGAATTGGGTTCATAAAATCTAAAAATAACTCTCTGAAGACCTGTTCTTCCAGTTTTCCCAGAGCACAGCGTGCCTCACTCCCCGTCTCCACCCTGAGCTTTGGGGCGCTGCAGGTCGGCAGTGTAGCTCATGTTTTACCCCGTGTGGAGTCTGATGGCAAGTGCCAGACTTCAGTTCACGAAGCTTAATGTTTAAGCCCTAAACTTTAAGAGTATAAATAGAAGTCCACGTAGAAGGCTGAGTACAGCATGCCAGAGCCATGAGAGAACTAAGAGTAGGTGGAGTCATAGGAGCTAAGAAAATAAGTATCTAGAAAACTGAGGTGAACAACAGTATTCAATGTCACGTGGAAGTTGAGTACGATGAAATTATCTTTTGGATGGAGATGGTTGTAAATGGAGCATATTCAAAGGTGGGGATATTAAGGGCTCCATTTTGGACATGCTGAGGTCGAGATGTCTATCAGAGACAGTAGAACATATGGTTTGAGAGTTCAGCTGGAGGTCAGAGCTAAAGCTGTGACTTTAACAGTTGGGCCCACGTGGTTGTGTTTCAAGTCCTAAGGTCGAATATAATTTCCAATGGAAAGAATGCAAGACTGGGAGATGTCCAAGAGCGGAAACCAAAGGTATCCCAACATGGAAAAATGGAGAAGCCAGCAAAGGAGACTTAGAAAGATGAACCAGTGTGGTAACACAATCACAGAGAGAGTGTTGTCCTGGGAGTCAAATGAAATGTGTCAAGAAGAGGAGTGATCAACCATGTTAAATTCTTCTAATGTTGCAGACAAGGTGAGAAAGATGGATTTAGCAGGGCAGAGGACATTGGAACCTAGGCAAGGGTCATAAGGACAGACTCCTTTCAGAGTGGGCTTAAATGAGAATGGGAAGAGAAGAACTGGCATCAGGAGTGGAATGGTTATGTGTTAACATGACTGAACCACAAGGCACCTAGATTAAACATTATTCTCTGTGTGTCTGTGAGGGTGTTTCTAGATGAGATTCACATTTGGATTGGCAGATTGGCTTCCTCACTGTGGACTTCCTCCAATCCCAGTGAAGGCCTGAGCAGAACAAAAGGTTGTATAAGAAAAGAGTCTGTCTCTCTCTTTGCCTGATGGTCTTTGAGATGAAACATTAGTGTTCTCTGGTCTTGAGATTTGAACTTGGACTGAAACTCTTCTTGTTGGCTTTCTTAGGTCTCCAGTTTGCTTACCGCCCAACATGGGACTTCTCAGCCTCCATAAGTGTGTGACTCAATTTCTTGTAATAAATTTATGTATGTATATATATATACACACACACACACACAAATATATATATATACTTAAAAATTATACATTTTTATGTAAAAATGGTTTTATCATAAGGAATGAGTCTCTATATATACATGTATATATATGCATATATTTGTTGCTATATATGTATATGTGTTTATATACATATGCATTCTTGAGCATTAAGATCTGATGAAATTCACCTTGCTAGATTTTGAACTTGCTTAGGACCAATTAATTTTCCTTTTTTGCCATTTTTCTACTTCTTTCTTTTGGAATGGGATGTCTATCCTGGCACAGCATTATATTTGGGAAGCATTAAACGTTCCTGGTTTCATAGGTTTACAGCTGGGGAATTATGCCATTGGTTGTATCATACCTAGAGACTCACACTTAACTGATTAGAGGTTATTTAGATGAAACTTTGGACTTTGGACTTTAGAGTCATACCAGAATGAGTTACAACTTTGGGGCTCTTGCGACAGAATGAATGTATTTGCATATGAGAAGGACATGAATTTTGGAGGGGCGAGGTGGCATGTTATAGACTGAAGGTTTGTGTCCCTTTAAATTCATACGTTGAAGCCCTAACCCTCAGAGGTGATGCTTTTGGGAGGTAATTAGGGTTAGATTAAGCCTTGGGTGGGGCCCTCAGAATGGGATTTGTGGCTTTATAAGAGGAGGAGGTGAGAGAGAGCAGTTACTTTCTCTGTGTGCACAGTGAGGAAAGGCCAGGTGAGGACAGGGAGAAGGCGACAGTCTGCAAGGTGGGTAGAAGGCTCTCACCAAGGAGTTCCCTTCTTGGCTCTGTGGTTAATGAACCCGACTAGGATCCATGAGGATGCGGGTTCAATCCCTGGCCTCGCTCAGTGGGTTAAGGATCCGGGGTTGCCATGAGCTGTGGTATAGGTTGCAGACCTGGCTTGGATACCATGTTGCTGTGGCCCTGGTGTAGGCAGGCCACTGTAGCTGATTTGACCCCAGCCTGGGAACTTCCATATGCTGCAGGTATGGCCCTAAAAAGGCAAAAAAAAAAAAAAAAAAAAAAAAAAAAAGCGAAAGAAAAGAAGGCTCTCACCAAGAACCAAGTTCATTGGCACCTTGATCTTAGACTTCTCAGTCTTCAGAACAGTGAGAGATAAATTTCTGTTGGTTAAGCAACCTAGTCTATGGCATTTTGTTATGGCAGCCAGAGCAGACTAATATGGAGAGTACAGGGGACTGTTGCATTATGTTGCAAGAGGGAGTCAAAAAAAATTGGGACAGTTTCAGACAGGGGAAGTGAAGCCAATGAAAGTTTTGTTAAGCTGGGAGAAACAGTAACATGTTGGTGTGCCAGGGGAAATGATTTTAAAGAGAGTGCATCAAGCATCACTATTCTAGGCACAATGGAAAACACAATTGACAGTATCTCTGCTCTCTTGAAGTCTATATTTTAATTGAGGCATGTTTTGTGTGTGTGTGTGTGTGTGTGTGTGTAAGGGAGTCAATGAACAAATAAATGAAATACGAAATAAGTTCATGTCTGAGTAATTCTCACAAATCAGGCCATTCTTTCTTTACCTTTTGAAGCCTTGCTCTCCAGCCCCAAAGGCATATTTTCACCAGTCTTTTTTTTTTTTTTTTTGTCTTTTGTCTTTTTGTTGTTGTTGTTGCTGCTATTTCTTGGGCCCCTCCCGCGGCATATGGAGGTTCCCAGGCTAGGGGTTGAATCGGAGCTGTAGCCACCGGCCTACGCCAGAGCCACAGCAACGCGGGATCCGAGCCGCGTCTGCAACCTACACCACAGCTCCCGGCAACGCCGGATCGTTAACCCACTGAGCAAGGGCAGGGACCGAACCCGCAACCTCATGGTTGCTAGTCGGATTCGTTAACCACTGCGCTACGACGGGAACTCCTCACCAGTCTTTTTAAGGCACCTCTGAGTCTGGTGTTTGACACGTCCTCTCTGATAAACTTGGGAGAAGCAAAGCTTCAGGTAAAGGGTAAAGTGGTTGGAATTGGGGCCCAAGATGCAGAGGCTGCCCCTCATCCTCTCTCTTGTTCATTTTATTCCCTCTGATTGTGTTTGTTTCAGTCTTTCCACTTTCAAGATTATTCTCTTTGATGGAGAAAAAATAGACACTGATAGTTCTCTTTTGCACTGCCATCTTTTAATTTATTATGTCTTTTTTAGTCATATTATATCTTCTTCAATTTTGTGCTTTAAATGTTCCTTAGCAGGCAGGCCTTTAATATTCTTAGCATATTAAAATACTTCATTTAATTCTGGGCTTTAGTTTCTCTGTCATAAATCTTTGGCTTTGGTGCCATTTCTTTATAGTCATTTGTTTTATAGTCGTTTTTAAACTTAATCTTGTTAGAGAGCTCCTTCAACAGCCAAACTATGTTGTTTGAATGCTGAATTGAGCAAACTTGCTGTACCAGAAAGTGCAAAATACAGGAGAAAATTTTATTTCTTTTTTGCACAATCGTAGACAGGCAAGCCAAGGCCTATTGTTGGTTTAGTTCCTCCAGATCATCCAGTTGCCTGGTTTCTTCTGCTACCTCCACTCACATTCCACTGGAACAAATTTAATCATGTCACCTAGATGCAAATGAGGCTGGGAAGTCTTATTTCCTCCACGAGTGGCCAGACACCCTGCTGAAAGAAGAGGAGGATCTGTTAGAGGGGGAGAAGGGAAGAGTGAAGGGAAATACATGCCATAAATGCCTCTCCATCCTCTTCACTGAGGTACATTTGATTATGTCTTCAGAATTAGCATTTGGGAGCTTTTTAACTTCTGTCGATGTGCCAGGCACTGTCGTTGGAGCCAAGGGTACAGGAGTGAACACAGAATGTAAGAGAAGAAGCTATATAGTTCCTGTATTCCAAGGGCACCTCTGAGCCCTGGAAGCCTGCTGCCCCCTCCCCATCTCTGAGGGCCCCACTGATGGCCCTCAGCTCCCAGTGTGGAATAGGTAACTGCTCTGGGTCTGTGCAGAGGCAGCAGTTCTTTTATGGCTGGCTGTCTCCAGGATCTTCCAAAGCTTGGGGTTTGTACAGGGCTTCTGCTTACATTCTTCAACACATTTGGTATTTGGGAGCGGGTAGAATGGCTGGGCTAACTCTCCAATAGGTTACCCACTTTAAAGCAAAAAGGGGCAGTTCCCATCATGGCAGAGCCAGTCTTAAAAAGATCTCTGAAATTATTGACTCAAAAACCCAAAGCTGGAGCTCCCATTGTGACACAGTGGAAAGAAATTGACTGGGAACCATGAGGTTGCAGGTTCGATCCCTGGCCTCACTCAGTGGGTTAAGGATCTGGCGTTGCTGTGAGCTGTGGTGTAGGTTGCAGACTTGGCTCAGATCTGGTGTTGCTGTGGCTGTGGTGTAGGCCAGCAGCTGTGGCTCAAATTGGACTCCTAGCCTGGGAACTTCCATATGCTATGGGTGTGGCCCTAAAAAGCAAAAAAATAAATAAATAACTAAATAAAATAAAGCAAAAATGGTCTAACAATAAGCCCTGTCTTCTTACGCAAAGGTGTGAGATAATAGAGACAAAGTGCACTGGCCTCTGCCTCCAGGTACCAGTACAGAGTTCCCAAAACCCTCGTTTTTTCCTAAATAATAAGCACTAAGAGCATCATTTGTTCTAGTATTTGGTCTTTGACCCTGGTTCCTGACACTGAGCTCCTAGATCCCTTGGAATTTTTGTGAATGTCTTTAGTTTTAATGAAGTGATACTTGATCATATCCTGGATGGGGCCTGGTCACCAGAAATACCCAGCTGTGATTAAAAGCTTGGGTCTTTCAGCCCTCTAACCCCGTTCTCTGGAGAGGGGACAGGGGTTGGAAATTGAGATAATGATTGATTATTATGGACTGTGATACATAACGGAGCCTCCACAAACATCCCCAGAATGCAGGGTTCAGGGAACTTGTGGGATGGTGAACACATGAGGTCCTGGGGAGTGGCTTGCCTGGGGAGGGCATGGAAGCTCAGTGTACCTTCCCACACACACCTCGCCCTATGCTTCTCTCCATCTGGTAGTTTCTGTATTAAATCTTTTTATAATAAACTAGTAATCCTGGAAGTAAACTTTTCCTAAGTTCTAGGAACCAGTCTAGCAAATTGATTGAACCTAAGGAGAGGGTTATGGGAACTTTCAGTTTACAGCCAGTCAGGCCACACCTTGGACTTGCGATTAGCATCTCCTAGGCCGGAACCCCAACCTGCAGGACCTGATGCTATCTTCAAGTAGATAGTATCAGAATTGAGTTAAATTATAGGACTAGCTGGTATCTCAGAGTTGCTTGGTATGAGGAAAATCCCATGCATATCTGGCATCAGAAGTCTTGTGAGTGTGGTAGTATTGTGAGTAAGAGAGACACACAGGAGGAAGAGTGAGGCCTTGTCAAACTTCCCATTGGCACATTCTTAAATTGAAATAGGCAGCTGAGTCTCCGGACATTATCCCGCAAGATAAAAAAGAGGAACTAAAATAAAATGAATGAAAAAAAACCCTGACTCTTGAGGAAATAGGTAATTCAGAGAACAAAAACTAGGCAAAAACAAAATAAAACTCTTCAAAACACAGAAAAATTTAAGAAACTACTGAATCCATAAAAAAATAGTAAGAACTTTAGGACATGGCAAAGAACATGTAATACATAGTAAGAAAGGGAAAACCAATTAAAAGCTTCAAAAAAAAAAAAAACTGTACAAGAAATTCGTAGCCTAAGATTCAACTGAAAATAGGAAATCTGTAGACTTAAAGAGACATGAATGAATTCTAAGTGATAAATGGGTGATATTAAGAATATTGTGTGGAATGCATTTACTTCTTTATCCTATATAGAAAGAAAAAATTCTAAGAAACTCCAAGGCAAAACAAACAGACAGACACAAATGTTGAACAGTATGAGAAAGTCAATGTTCTAAATGTGAACAACCCAAAATATGGTCTAATTTCTAGCAATTGGTGGGACAGTAAGAAAAGAGAATCTGTTTTGAACCTTGTCATCTTTCTTGAGTAGCACTTGGGTCAAAACTTTGGAGACATAAGTTAGGAAATCCATCTTGACTTTTCAGTGAACAGTATTAAAACAATCAGTAATCATAACATAGATGCTCTTCATAGTTTTCAACTTTGAAATCAATGTATAGGCAAAACAGGGTAAAATCTAATTATGGTCACAGAGTAGAATGTAAATGTTATTCACCTTGACCGTGTGGAAGTTACTGATTGACAGAAGATGGGAGGGGATGGGGAAGGGAATATGAAAAGAATGCTAAAGGTGTTATTATCCTCGTCTACTGTAAGAGAAGTTCAAAGGATAATGTCTATATTTGAGACAAGCAGATAGAAGTTTGGGCATTACATTAAGTCACAAAAGTGGTCAGTAGAGGAACTAAAAATAGTGATATGAACACATAGAGGGTGGAGGTGAGCAGAGGGAGTAGCAGGAAAATAATTAAAAATGTGTCAAGATAGTATAGCAAGAAATAATGGGAAGAATATAGTATTAAGAAACATTGTGGCAGTTGTCAGAAGAATCAAAGCAGACATATGTGAAAGGTTTTGCTGCTAGGTTTAGGAACTGAGGGTAGCAGACAGAGGAACACAGAATGTTTTCTTCTTATATGGCTTCTGTACTATTTGATTTTTTAAAAAACCTATGTGTATGTTTTATTTTGGTGAAAATTTTAAAAACTAAATATGTATTTCAAGAAACAACTTGCTGCAATTAGAAGAATCTCTCTCTTCTCCTCCCTTTCTCTGAGAACAAGCTACTTACAAAGAGCTTTTCTTGGAGTGGGGTGGTGTAAGCAGATAACCTCCAAGTTAAAACTATACCTCTTGCTTCCATCATTTCTGTAATACTAAATTAATATCCTTAAGTATTACCAAACAATATCACAAAATATAATTTTCTTTACTATCTGAATTATCACATATTGTTGGCTGGAATGAAAAAATGGTACAGTAACTATGGAAAACAATTTGGTAGTTTCTTTTAAAGTTAAAAAACTTACCATGTGATCTAGAAAATCCCATGTCTAAATATTTTATGTAAGAGGAACAAAAACATTTGTGTACACAAAAACCAGTATGTGAAGATATGTAGTGATATGTAGTTACTTATAATTGCTGCAAGTTGGAAACCACTCAAATGTCCTTCAGCTGGTGAATGGATAAACAAACTAGTGTGCACACTGGAATATTACTCAGCAATGACAAGGAATGAACTTCTGACACATGCAACATGGATGAATCTCAGGTGCATTATGCTGATTGAAAGACGTCAGATGCAAAAAACCACAGAGGCTATGATTTCATTCAAATGATAGCAAACAATTTGGAAAAGGCAAATCCAGAGGAAGAGAAAACAGATCAGTGGTGTCATGGGTTGAATTGTGTTGCCCCAAAATGCATATGTTAAAGTCCTAACTCCAGTATTTCAGAATGTGACCTTATTGGAAAAGTATCTTTACAGAGGTAATTCAGTTAAAATGAGGCCTTTAGGATGGGTCCTAATCCAATATTGCTAGTGTCCTTATAAAAAGGAAGATGTGCACGCACAGACACACACAGAAGGAAGAAGGTATAGAGACACAGGAAGAAGACAGTCATTATAAACCAAGGAGACAGGCCTGGAACAGATCCTTCCCCCACAGCCCTCAGAAAGAACCAGTCCTGCTGACACCTTGATTTTGGACTTCCAGACTCCAGAACTGTGAGACATAGATTTCTGTTGTTTAAGCCATCCAGTTTGTGGTATTTTGTTAGAGTAGTCGTAGCAAACTAATACAAGTGCTTTCTTGGGGTGGGAGTGGGGAAAGGGTTGACTATGAAGGGTCACAAAGCAACTTTTTTGTTTGTTTGTTTGTTTTTTGGGCTGCACCCTCGGCATATGGAGGTTCCCAGGCTAGGGGTCGAATAGGAGCTATAGCTGCTGTTGTACACCGCAGCCACAGCAACATGGGATCCGAGCCATGTCTGTGACCTACACCACAGCTCATGGCAACGCCAGATCCTTAACCCACTGAGCAAGGCCAGGGATCGGACCTGCATCCTCATGGATACTGGTCAGGTTTGTTAACCATTGAGCCACGACAGGAACTCCCCAAAGAACTTTTTGATGTGAGGAGAATGCTCTATTTCTTGATTGTGGTGGTAATATGACTGCATGTTTATCAGAAATCACAGAACTCTACACCAGAAAGGGAAAATGTTACTCTTTGTAGAATTATACTTCTATATATGAACATGACTTGAAAAAATTAATTCTAAATGACATTAGAAAAAAGATTACTTTAAAAAATTAAATATTAGAGTTCCTGTTATGGCTCAGTGGGTTAAGAACCCGATTAGTCCTCATGAGGATGTGGGTTTGATCCCTGGGCTCTCCTAGTGGATTAAAGATCTGGTGTTGCTGCGAACTGCAGTGTGGGTCACAGATGCGGCTCTGATCCGGCATTGCTGTGGCGATAGTGTGGGCCGGCAGCTGCAGCTCTGATTCAACCCCTAGCTCTAGGAACTTCCATATGCCACAGGTGTGGCTGTAGAAAGAAAAAAATTAAATATTGGAAAAGTGACCCAGGGTGTATGTATATAAACAGATATTTATAAATGTTGGTCATAATAATACAAGAGCAGAATTAAGCAGAGTGTCCAAAATAGGAGATAAAAGATAAAATTCTTTCCCTAACAGACCTTACATCCTAGCAGATGAGATAGCCAATACGTAAATAAATAAATGTGTAAACATAATGTCAGGTCGTGATAAGTTCTGTGAAGAAATTAAAGCAAGGTAGGGGTAGAGAGTTAAAAGGAGCTCTATTGTAGATACAGTAGTGTGATGGCCCATCTTATGTGTCAGCTTTGCTGGGCTACAATCCCCAGTTATTCAGTCAAACGCCAATCTAGATGTTGCTGTGAAGGTATTTTGTAGATGTGATTCAAGTCCACAATCAACTGACTTTCAGTAAGGGAGGTTTTCCTAGATAATAATCTGGGTGAGCATGATGCAATGATGAGCGTGGTAAAAGGCCTTAAAATCAGAGGCTTCCTGAAGAAGGAGAGAGTCCAGCTGTCGGAAAGAGAGAGAAAACTTGAAAGAAATTTGTTATTTCTAAGACCATGTTATCTTAGAGTTTTATTAACTGAGGGAGGGGCCACATTTTGAATCAGATATGTTTTTTTAAACTGAAGTTTGGTTGAGGTGCAAGATTAAGTTATAAGTGTACAACTTAGTTATGGATAATTTTTAAAGGTTATGCTTCATTTGTAGTTTTTATAAAATATTGGCTACATTCCCTGTGTTGTGCATGTATCCTTGTAGCTTATTTATTTTATACACAAATTTGTACCTCTTAATCCCCTACCTCATCTTGCCCCTCCCGCCCCTTCTCCCCACTGTAACCAGTTTGTTTTCTGTATCTGGAATCGCATGTATTTTTACCCTACTTTTAAAGCGCCTTGTTTCAAGTTGCTGCAGTGGTTCTCAAAGTGTAGACCATAGCCTAACAATCTCAGCACTGCTAGGACTCTGATTAGAAATGCACATTTTCTGGCTCACTCCAGTCTTCCTGAATTGGAAACTCTGGAAGTGGGTTTTAGTACTATGTGTTTCAGGGAATCCATCAGGTGATCCTGATGCATATTGAAGCCTGAGAAGCATGAGTCTTAGGAAAAGACTGGTATCATTCCAATGACAAAGACTCTAATACAGCAGCTCTTGGGTCCGTAAGAATCACTCAGTGCTGGTTTAAGGGCAGAGTTCTGCGTGCCTTTCCATAAAGTCTGATCCAGTAGATCTTAGGTGGGCCCAGAAATCTCATTTTAATAAGTAAATCATTCTGATGTGGGAGGCCCATGGGTGACTCTGAGAAACCATGCTCTTTAGTTAGTTGCTACCCTCCAGTTTATTCAAGCTCTGAGCAGCACTGGACATGATAAACCAGGTCACCCACCTTCAGAACCACTTTCTACATTTGGGGACTCACCACTCTCTTGGTTTTCTTCCTACTTTACTGGCCACAATTTCTTTTACTGAATTTGTCTGTTCTTCCCAACCTCTAAATGTTAGTGCCCTCCAAGGCTTATTATTCAGACTTCTTTTTTCCATCCGTGATATTCCATAATGGCCAATGACTCAAATGTATATCTTTAGATATGGTATCAACAGATATGTCCACTTGGATAGCATAATGGCATCTAAAACTTAATATGTTCAGCATTCAACTCTTGCTTTCTACCTTTCAAATTTGATCCTACCCCGTTTCCTACCGATCTTCCCATCCAAGTAGATGCCACCACTTCTAATTTCTTCGTTTCCCCCAGATTTTCTGTCTTTGGATTGATCACATTTTCTTTGTTGATTGGAATTGACTCAAGAGATACAGTTCTGGTTGTTGCTTCCTTTTCTCTCAGAGAGGGTAAAGTTATTAGTTATTCAGGTCAAGAATTTTTCCATTATTCTGTTTTTAAAGTCTTGTTGACATCTTAAAAGAAAACATCCCATTTTAGGATAGAGAAGGGCAGCTTGCCCTCCTGGGGGCAGCAGAGAACTGTGTATTAGAGGTTTAGACCCAGAGAAGGCAGCTGGGAGTCATTAGTTACTAAGCAACTCTCTTAAACACTCAGATAACTGATGTGATCAGTACTCGGCTCTGCCATTGGCTGATGGGAGGTAAGAGACTGGAGGAGAGTATCAGGCAATGCAAATGTGGCTTTCAGAGTTGGGGACCAATGGATGGACATATCAGCCATCACAAAGAGATACCTGTTCCTCTTTGCTCCATAGGGATTAGCAAAGTTTCCTGGAGCATCCATAAACTACTGAAATTGTTACCTTTGTTGACTCCAGCCAGCCTGTCCAATGGCACACTGTCCAGACTGGACTCTTAACTGTCAGTGAATTAGCTTATGCAAAAAATGGACAAATTTCACTATTTCCAACTGCCTAGAGGTTTTTTTTTTTTTGGTTCTTTCCATTCTCTTATATATTCTATTTTTGCCTTTGGCCCTTGATAGTCTAACATCTGCGTGAAGAAGAAGGCCTACATACAAGTATTTTAGGGCAGCAAAATTTGCCACCCCCAAAATGTATTTCTTTGGCATGAAGATTAATTTAGGTTGATTATTTTTAAGAAGCGCAATACTCGAGGAGTCTTTCTTTTACGTTCCCCTTAGCTGATGCCAAAATACTTTAGATAAAGTGTCTGTTCTGAGAATAGAGCTATCGCCAGAGATATTTTTGGCCTAGGTGTGCTGGAAGGGAAACTCAGGAGATCAGCGTCCACTCTGCATGGCCTGGCAAACATTTATTTATCAAACATTTGCTTTCCCATCTCCATGTCATTTACCTCTTGAAAGTCCCCAAATCACTACCCCCAACAGCCTCTTTTGTCTTTAGCTGAAGATAATCTTCAAGATGAGGGTTTAGGCTGTTTTGGCAAGTTGCCCAGTTTTTCTGGGTCTCTGCCATGTGTATATGTTATTAAACTTTTGTTTGATCTTCTCCTGCTGTTCTGTCTCGTGTCAATTTATTTCTTTGATCATCCAGAAGAACCTAGAAGGGTAGAGGAAAATTTCTTCATTTCCAACAATATTGAGAAAGAAGGAACTGATGATTCACTTGGGGACATGTTAAAGCAGTTGATTTCAACATTTGGGCTGTTGTCCACAGTAAGAAATACGGTTTATCTCACAAACCAGGATGTATCTATCATAGATATAACCAGAAAAACTCATGAAACAGCATTTATTTACTTTTACCATATAATGCTCTCTGATATTTTCTATTTTATTTCATTAATACTTTTCTGATAGGGACCACTAAAGATTTTTACAATGGATTATGGATTACATATAAAATATGTAAAAGAGAAAAAGTTGAAGGTCATCTCCAGGTTAAGCTTGAGTGTTGAGGAAAATGGGTGCTGCTAATTGACAAAAATAATGAAGAAATTAGAAAGGGGAGTTGATTAAGTTTCCTGTGTCTGCTGTAACAAATGTGAAAGGAAAATAAAATGGAGTGGTATTGCTAAGAGAGCTCTCAAAATCAGGCAATATCTTGTTTGATCTACTTCCTAGAATAAGGATAATAAAAACAGAAACAAACCATTGGGGCCTAATTAAACTCAAAACTCTTTGCACTGCAAAGGAAACCCTTAAAAAACAAAAAGACAATCCACAGAATGGGAGAAGATCATTGCGAATGCTGGAGCAGACAAGGGTCTGAACTCCAAAATATGCCAACAGCTTATACAACTCAGCAACAAAAAACCCAACAACCCAATTGAAAAATGGGCAAAAGACCTGAATAGACATTTCTCCAAAGAAGGCATACAGATGGCTAGTAGGCACATGAAAAGATGCTTAGCATCACTAATTATTAGAGGAATGCAAATCAAAACTACAATGAGGTACCACCTCACACTGGTCAGAATGGCCATCATTAACAAGTCAACAAATAACAAATGCTGGAGAGGGTATGGAGAAAAGGGTATCCTCCTTCAATGTTGATGGGAATGTAAATTGGTACAAACACTATGGAAAACGGTATGGAGGTTTCTAAGAAAACTAAATGTAGAACTGCCATATGATCCAGCAATCCCACTTCTGGGCATATATCAAGACAAAACTATAATTCAAAAAGATACCTGCACCCCTGTGTTCATTGCAGTACTATTCCCAATAGCCAAGACATAGAAACAACCTAAATGTCCATTGACAGATGGATAGATTAAGAAGATGTGAGATATATATATATATATATATATGAATAAAATGGAATACTACTCAGCCATAAAAAGGATAAAATAATCCCATTTGCAGCAACATGATGCAACTAGAGGTTCTTATACTAAGTAAAATAAGTCAGAAAGACAAATACCATATGATATCACTTATATGTGGAATCTAAAATATGGCACAGGAGTTCCCATTGTGGCTCAGTGGTTAACGAATCCGACTAGGAATCATGAGGTTGCAGGTTCGATCCCTGGCCTTGCTCAGTGGGTTAAGGATCTGGCATTGCCATGAGCTGTGGTGTAGGTTGCAGACACAGCTTGGATCCCGCGTTGCTGTGGCTCTGGCGCAGGCTGGCGGCTACAGCTCCTATTCCACCCCTAGCCTGGGAACCTCCATATGCCACGGGAGCGGCCCAAGAAATGGCAAAGGAAAATAAAAGATAAAATATGGCACAAATAATCCTATCTACAAAACAGAAACAGCCTCTTGGACATGGAGAGCAGACTTGTGGCTTCCAGGGGGGGAGAGGGGAGAGAGTGGGATGGACAGGTAGTTTGGGGTTGGTAGATACAAACTATTATATTTAGAATGGATAAGCAATGGGGTCCTACTGTGTAGCACAGGGAACTATGTCTAATCTCTTAGGGGTAGAACATGATGGAAGATAATATGAGAAAAAGAATATGTGTATATATATATGTGTATGTATGTGTGTATGTATGTATGACTGGGTCACTTTGCTGTATAGCAGAAATCGACAGAACATTGTAAATCAAGTATACTTTATTTTTAAAAAATTAAAAAAAGAGAGCTCTTGGAGTTCCTGTTGTGGCGCAGTAGAAACAAATCCCACTAGGAACAATGAGGTTGAGGGTTTGATCCCTGGCCTCACTCAGTGGGTTAAGGATCCGGTGTTGCTGTGAGCTGTGGTGTAGGTCACAGATGTGGCTCAGATCTGGCATTGCTGTGGCTGTGGTGTAGGCCTGCAGCTGTAGCTCTGATTAGACCCTTAGCCTGGGAACCTCCATATGCCGTGGGTACGGCCCTAAAAAGCAAAAAAAAGAGAGAGCGAGCTCTCAAAAATGAGCTAAGAGGATGGAATCTGGCCTTTAGTTCTTCTTCTTCTTCCTTTTTTTTTTTTTAATGATTTTTATTTTTTCCATTATGGTTGGTTAACAGTGTTCTGTCAATTTCTACTATACAGCAAAGTGACCCAGTCATACACACACACACACACACACACACACACATTTTTCTCACATTATCCTAGATATAGTTCCCTGTGCTATACAGCATGATCTCGTTCCTTATCCACTCTAAATGCAATATTTTGCATCTCTTAACCCCAGACTCCCAGTCTATCCCACTCCCTCCCCTTCCCACTTGGCAACCACAGTCTGTTCTCCAAGTCCATGAGTTTCTTTTCTGTGGAAAGATTCATTTGTGCCATATATTAGATTCCAGATAGAAGTGATATCATACGGTACCTCTTTATGACTTACTTCACTTGAGAGTCTCTAGTTCCATCCATGTTGCTGCAGATGGCATTATTTTGTTCTTTTTTTACTGAGTAGTATTCCGTCATGTATGTATACCACATCTTAATTCATTCATCTGTTGATGGCCGTTTAGGTTGTTTCCATGGCTTGGCTATTGTGAATAGCGCTGCAACAAACCTACAGGTGGATTATCATTGCACAAAAAAGGAAACCATAAAAAAAAAAAAAGACAGCCTACAGAGTGGGAGAAAATAGTTTCAAATGATGCAACTGACAAGGGCTTAATCTCTAAAATATGCAAACAACTTATATAACTCAACAGCAAAAAACCCAACAACCTAATTGAAAAATGGGCAAAAGACCTGAATAGACATTTCTCCAAAGAAGATATACAGACGGCCAAGAGGCACATGAAAAAATGCTTAACATCACTAATTATTAGAGAAATGTAAATCAAAAGTCCTGTGAGGTACCACCTCACACCTGTCAGAATGGCCATCATTAACGAGTCAACAAATAACAAATGCTGGAGAGGATGTGGAGAAAAGGGTACCCACTCACACTGTTGGTGGGAATGTAAATTGGTACAACCACTATGGAAAACAGTAGGGAGGTACCTCAGAAAACTAAATATAGAACTACCATATGACCCAGCAATCCCACTCTTGGGATATATCTGGACAAAACTTTCCTTGAAAAAGACACCTAGCCTTTGATTCTTGTTCTACTCAGGATCTTGTTGGACTGTTCCCCTAGGGTGGCTCTTGGTAGCCTGCCTGTTGGGCCCTTTCTCAAGAGCAGTTCATGATTCCTTGAGGACAGATGTTTCCTGACTCATGTTAGGGTTGGTCTTGGTTCTTTGGCAGCCATGCAGCTTTTGTCTTTGTGGGCCCCTGACTCTTTCTTTTCCCTAAAATCTTCTTTCAGTTTCCCCCAAGTCTTTGTCTTCCAAATTACAATTCATAAGACCCCAAATAAAGCTCTTTGTTCTTTGTAGCCTCCATACTGAGTATTGTTTGATACAATTTAACATCAACTTGGTAACTAAAACAACGGATATTTGTTCTCTCACATTCTGGAGGCCAAATGTCCAAAGTAATATCACTGGGCCAAAGTCAAGATGCTGGGAGAACCACATTCCCTCCAGAGGCTCTTGAGGAGATCTGTTCCTTGTATCTTCCAGCTTCTGGTAGCTGCTGGCATCCTTCTCCACTCTTTACCTCCGGGGTCCCGTTGTCTTCTCCTCTTCTTTTGCATGTAATTTCCTGCCTTTCTTTTAGGAACACTTGTGATTGCAATTAGGGCGCCAAGATAATCTATCTCAATATTCTTTTTTTAATGTTATCATTTTTATTTATTTATTTATTTATTTATTTATTTATTTTCACTTCTACTATAATAAAGCTCTTGATGTGTCCTCCTCTTTTTCTTCTGGAGTGGGATATCTTTTTTAAGGTTTCCAGTCCATTTGGGTGAAGAGTGCTCAGTCTTTAGTTGTGAATTTTGTTGTTTTTAGGAGAGAAGTTGAGCTCCAGTCCTTCTATTCCGCTATCTTCTATCTCAATATTCTTAACTCAATGATATCTGCACCTCCCTGCCCCCTTTTTTGACTTTGTAAGGTATCATTCATAGGTTCCAGGGATTAGGATGTAGATAATATTTTTGGAGGCCATCATTCAGCCTGCTATAAGGGTTGGCAGAGGAGAAAATAGAGTGACTTCTGTTTTTGAATGGTGAGATGTTCGTTATCTTAAAAAGCAGGAAAACAGTACTTGAATTTATTGTTATATAAAGGGTTGCTATTTTATATTGGGTGCTTATTCACATCAAGGAGAGAGTTGAAGCTCTAAAAGTGGAGGTGTTCATGCAAGTCCAAACCAAACTCATCTTCATAAAACATACATTGTTGGGTTTTGGACAAAGAGCATGCTCAAATCAGGTGTCTGGAAAGCTAGGACTGTGTGTCCACAGGAGTAATTATACTCCTGTCCCTCCCTCCCTCCCTTCCTTCCTTCTTTCCTCCCTCCTTCCCATTCTCCCTTTCTTTCTTTCCTTCTTTCCTTCCTTCTTTCTTTCCTTCTTTCCTTCCTTCCTTCTTTCTTTCTTTCCTTCCTTCCTTCCTTGCTTCCTTCCTTCCTCCCTCCCTCCACCTAAGAAATCATAATATATATTAGACTAGATGCACAACCACTTTGTACAAATAGAAGTCAGTATCTAGCACAATATCTGCCGTATAGTAGGTGCTTGATTAAATATTTATTGGATGATTGTGATAAATTTAAGTGACCTTCACCTAATTTTTTTTTTCTGTTCCTCTTCTTGTCCACCAGAAAAGTGCATTCAGAATTCGTCATGGGAGTTCCCATTGTGGCTCAGTGGTTAATGAATCTGACTAGGATCCATGAGGTTGCAGGTTCGATCCCTGGCCTCCCTCAGTAGGTTAAGGATCTGGCATTGCCGTGAGAGGGGGTGTAGGTCACAGGCACAGCTCAGATCTGACGTGGCTGTGGCTGTGGTGTAGGCCAGAGGCTACAGCTCCCGTTCAATCCCTAGCCTGGGAACTTCCATATGCGCCGGGTGCAGCCCTAAAAAAGACAAAAATAAATAAATAAATAAATAATATTTAAAAAAAAAGAGGAATTTGCCATGAAGACCTTACAGAATATATATAGTTCTGGTTGTAACCCCTTATTTTCAGTCTTAGAGTAGGAAAAACAAAGAGCGGAAGTGACTTGTCCAGGATGATCCAGTGTTCTTTTCACCACATTCCGTTGCCTTTTTCATTTGTTTTAAACTGAGGAAGAATAATATGGTTAAAATAGTGTAGTATTTGAGGTCTTTACCCTGTTGGTATTTATTTTCTTTAAAAGCAAAGTGTTTCATTCCATCGGGGCCCAGAGTGATTCATCTAATCATAGCCTTACACGGTGGGCCCATTCTTATACCATGCATGTGCTTCCTGCTGCAGCTTTGGAAACATGTAGTGGCATTTTTTGGATTATCATTATTAATGGGTAGAGGCGGACTGGTGGTATTTAATACCTGGGGTGATGAAATGCCTTGACATTCTCCAAGAGCAGAATGCTGTGTCACAACAAGGAAATATCTCATTTGAAAAGAGTTACCAGAAAGCAGTGTCCTAGCCCACAAAGAGTTATCCTCTATTGTCATGACTTCAGATCATCTCCAAGGGTTTTTTAGTGGAAAAGAATTATGGTGAAAATAAAAACATTTTTTGAAGAGATTAATTTTACCGATAAGTCAAAACTGAGTCTCAGTAATAATGCTAGTTAGTTTTTGAAGACACAGATAGTTCTAGCCAAGGATATGGGTGAAGTGGCAGATATTCTTCAGGATCATTGATCATAAAGTTTTCACATTATTTCAAATAATTTAGGTAATAGGCTGTGTGTAGAGGAGCATAATGTGAAGTGACCTTGAACTGGTGGGTAAGAAAAATATGAAGAAGAATGTTGCTGCTACTAATCTAATGCTGAGAATAGTTTTGAGTTGTCAGAGAACATGTAAAATATGGATTTAGTTACCAGAGTTTGGACAGACATTCATGGATAATTTTGGAACAGTTTCGTATTGCGAAGTGCTTATTGGAAGATGGGGCATTTCATTTATAAAACTTTTTTTTCTTTTAAGTACTGTTTATTAAATACCTTTGTGCCAGCTGTGATGATTTACGGATATTATTTCATTTGACCATTTGTCTATGGAATCTGGATGTTCATTCATTCAGTAATCAGTAGTAAGTGAAAATTTTTTGGGTATGAGAATTACATGATGTGAGTTATGCTTTAGAAAGATTAACATGATAGCCTGTGGAATGGCTAATTAGGTTGATGAGAAACTGGAGGCACTTAGTAGATAATGACCATAGTCCAGTTGAGAACTAATGAGGACATAATCCAGAATGATAGCAGTGGAGATAGAGAAGGGAAGTGAATTTGGATGAGATGGACATAATTAAAGACTGAGTCCATTTTATCTTTTTTTTTTTTTTTTTGTCTTTTGTTGTTGTTGCTATTTCTTGGGCCGCTCCCGCGGCATATGGAGGTTCCCAGGCTAGGGGTTGAATCGGAGCTGTAGCCACCGGCCTACGCCAGAGCCACAGCAACGCGGGATCCGAGCCGCGTCTGCAACCTACACCACAGCTCCCGGCAACGCCGGATCGTTAACCCACTGAGCAAGGGCAGGGACCGAACCCGCAACCTCATGGTTCCTAGTCGGATTCGTTAACCACTGCGCCACGACGGGAACTCCCGACTGAGTCCATTTTAGACAGTGTGTTTGGATTTATTGAGTTGAGGCAGGGTCCACTCTATTGGAGAGGTTCTACTTGAATATAATTTTTGATGAAATGCTGACTATAATAGGAAGGGAAAATTTATAAGTTTGGTCCATCAGACCTCATTCAGACTTGGCAGTGAGGCTCAGTGTAGAGTTTAGTACCTCTGGCTTAGAACTGTGTCTGCCACTTTTCTCTGCCTGCCCTTGGCCGTTTATTTAGCCAGGCACATCCTTAGCCTTCTCAGCTGCAGAATGTCTATAACAAATACCTCTCACCTAGAGTCCTTGTGAGACTTAGATAGGACAATACATATGTCTTGGTCAAAAGGGAAGCTCAACAGAGGGTTATTACTGTTTTTGTATACTTTATTTGCCTTATTCATGCTTATTCTTTCATGAGTGCACAGTGTAGTTTTTCTCAATAGCTGCATGATGTGTTATATGATATTGTGACAGATTGAATGTAGAAGCAGATATGAGAAGCCAGCTGTCTTCCATTAACCCCAGCACAGAAGAGAGCTATAAAGATTTAGACTACTCTTTTCACTAAATTCTTTTTTTTTTTAATTTATTGGGGAATAGTTGACTTAAAAAGTTATGTTAATTTCAGATGTACAGCAAAATCAGTTATCCATATACATATATCCATTCTTTTTCAGATTCTTTTCTCATATAGGTTACTGCACAGTATTGAGTAGGTTTCCCTGTGCTATACAGTAGGTCCTTATTACCTGTCTACTTGTACATAGTATTTTCATTAAATTCTTATTTTTGAAAAACAGTCATAGAAGCCATAGTAAAAGATATATCAACATATAGTGAGTTCATTATTGTCATTTAAATTTGTGGAATTTGTGAGTTAGTATTTAAATATTTCTCACTTTTAATTTTTAGTACAATAGATGTTGACAGATATCAGCCCCATAGCCAAATATCCCTTTGGGAGTGCAATAATTTATAGGAGTTGCAAATGTGTACTGAAATTTTAAAAAAAATTGCAGACTGCTAATTTAGAGGTATGAGAGTGGGATCCAATAGGATAGTATCTGCTTCGCAGAGTCCAAGGTCCATTGAACACTTTAATGAATTTGGTTTCCTTTCTGGCAGCTGGGAAGCAGCTGATGATGAAGGAGCCTGGTAGAGGTGAGCTTCTGGGAGGGAGTGATAAGGGGGATTAAACTGGGGACTTCAAGGGAAATGATAGGCCTGGAGAGGGTGGTTTTAGATAGAGCTAAGCCTCTCCATTCAGTTCTTTCTACAAAATACCATACTGCCTTCTAAAAGCGCTTTAGGTTGAAAGATTATGACCATATATTCTAAGAATTATTCGTTTTATAGACTTTTTATCATGCTTTTGGTATGCAAAGTGTCCACTGGGGACTCTTCCTGGAAAGAGACTAATTATAACTGCAGAAAGTTATGTCACCACCTGAAGCTTTTTGTGGAAGGACTGAGGGTTCAACTGACTTTGTTTCAGCTCATTCACATTCCAAGCAGCTTTAGGATAGAAAACCAGAACTGGGTTTTCCTTATTTAAAGCCTGCCTCTAAGATCCTGTAGAGGGGCTTTTGTTATTTGTGACAAGTTCCTAAGGGAAAAGATTAACACCCTGGTGTTGTCTCCCCTCTCCAAAAGGTTTTAGAGAATTTACTACTGTGGTTTGCCCACCAGTGATCACAGGTCAAGGCGAATGGGACAAAGCCCATTTTCCAGTCTGCGCGTATTAGTCATAGTCTGAAGTGGAGTGTTTAATATTTTCAGAACATTGTCTTTTCCTAGCTCTGAAAATTTTCTTTTGAAAAAGAATCTTGGGAAAAACAAAGGCTAAAGACTTAGGAACAAAAACAAACAAAACTACTAAATTCCAAAGTAAATTTTGAATAATAAAAGAATTCCTTGGCATTATGTCATTTATACTTTCAAAAGTTTCAGTTCTATGCAGTCTGATGCTATTACTCCTTTTGTAATTAATTGAAATAGTTTGCTAAATGCTGTTATTTCCTAAATGGGGTGCCAGATAAAATAGTAAATTTGAATTTCAGAAAAACAATGAACCATTTTTAAACATAATATTGCAAATATTGCATAGGATGATATTTATATTAAAGAATGACCAGTTGTTTATCTGAAATTTGAATTTAACATCCTATACTTTAATTCGCTAAATTTGGCAACCCTTACCTAAGCACAAATAGGTTCTTTTGTTTGTCTTTATTTAGTACTATATACAACAGGTTGTATTTTCAAATGGTTTTGTCGTTAAAGACAAAAACTTAATTTTCTCAGCGAAACAATTATTTGTTGGTAAAAAGTGTTCGTTCGTGTAAAACAGAACCCTTAATTCTCAGAAATGGAGTCCTAAAACTAGCGCTGGCCTGGCAAATCCAGTTTTGCCGCTTAGTTAGAGAAACGTTCCCTTCTCATTATGGGTAAACTGGCTCCACCCAGCTGCTGAAAAGAGAGACAAGTTGCAACAAAACCGGAAGTTAGATAGGCTGTCTTTGCTTCTCAAGGTAAGTGTCGCTTGTTTTCTTTGGGTCAGAACTCTTTGCAAAGCGTTTGAAAATTGAATTTAGCGCGGCGACGGTACTGAGAGAGGGCGCCTGTGCTGACCCCCGGCGGTCAGCGACGCGGGGTGGATGCCTTGTTAACAAAGCATAGTCTGGAGCTTGTGAGCTTGTGTTGAGCTAATGAGTGTTCACGAAGGAGTTAGGTTAATAATATGTCCCATGACTTTGACCAAAGAGCTTTAATCCCATGAAAAGGGTAATTGTAAGTAGACACGTGTTTGAGATCATGAAAAGCATGGACTTTATTCATGCATTAGTGGTTTTTTTGTTTTTTTGTTTTTTAATTTTAGCTATGGAAACTCCCTTCTACATTTAAACCTAATGACATAATTACCTATATGAAGGTTACTTAGAACTTTATTTGGTTTTTAAAGTATTTTGTAATTTAGGAATCTTAGTTCCCCCTACTCCTCCACCTTGGGTTTGCCTTTAGAATTTCAGAGAGTCTCTGAGGTGACTAGATGTTATCTCTGCCCTTAATTTTACTTCTTGTCCTGCTGCCCTAGGGGCAAAGGGAAGTTTTCGATTTTTAAATGTAGTATTAGGAATATTTCTCTACAAAGCTAAACTTTTTAGTTCAGATATTTTCTTTTTTCTCTGAATTAAAAAGTGGAAAGATTTGAGTATTGTGTTTGGATAGCGAAGAGGTGGGAGGCTAAAATTTGGTTTATTGATTTATTGAAAACCATGAGTTAGACTTTTTAAAGGATGGTTTCGTTTAAAGAGATGAGTTCTCCTAAGTCTTTTTTTTTTAAGATTTTTTTTAAATGTCCGTTTTACCTAGAATTTAATTCTGTTACCTTGACATCTACGGTTTTTATTTTATTTATTTTAATTTTTTTGTCTTTTTGCTATTTCTTTGGGCCGCTCCCGCGGCATATGGAGGTTCCCAGGCTAGGGGTCGAATCGGAGCTGCAGCCACCAGCCTACGCCAGAGCCACAGCAACTCGGGATCTGAGCCACGTCTGCAACCTACACCACAGCTCATGGCAACGCCGGAACCTTAACCCACTGAGCAAGGGCAGGGACCGAACCCGCAACCTCATGGTTCCTAGTCGGATTCGTTAACCACTGCGCCACGACGGGAACTCCCTTTTTTTTTTTTGGCATTTCTTGGGTTGCTCCCGCGGCATATGGAGAGTCCCAGGCTAGGGGTCTAATCAAAGCTGTAGCTGCCAGCCTAACTGCCAGAGCCACAGCAACACAGGATCCGAGCCGCGTCTGCAACCTACACCGCAGCTCAGGCAACACTGGATCATTAACTCACTGAGCAAGTGCAGGGACTGAACCCACTGAGCAAGGGCAGGGACCGAACCCGCAACCTCATGGTTCCTAGTTGGATTCGTTAACCACTGCACCATGACGGGAACTCCAAGTCTTATAATAAGTCAATATGTTGATGCTTTTGGCTGGCTATACCTCCTATTTCACACCTGTCCACTTCAGTAACATCAGATTTTCTGGAAATCACATATTGCATCACATTGAAAGCTTGCTTTCAAGGTCGCCTGGTAGTCATTATGAAAGGACATCAAGAAATAGGATGGCTTTGCTGCCTCCAGGAATTTGCCTTAAGGCAAATGAACCATTTGGGGCAGAAAAGTGGTGAAATTTTTTATTAGCAAAAACCAAAGCTTTTGGAGCCTTAGAGAGAGGAGGCTGATTAATTTAAGATTTGTGGAATTAGGCAAGATTCCATGAAAAAGATTTTAATGAAAGACGTGGTGTATGGTGGGCAGTGTGCTAGAATTTTTTTTTTTTTTTTTTTTTGTCTTTTTAGGGCCCCACTTGAGGCATATGGAGGTTCCCAGGCTATGGGTTGAATCAGAACTGCAGCCCCTGGCCTACATCAAAGCCACAGCAGATCTGAGCCGCATCTGCCACCTACACCAAAGCTCACAGCAACGCTGGATCGATCCTTTAACCCATTGAACAGAAAGGCCAGGGATTGAACCTTCGTCCTCATGGATACTAGTCAGATTTGTTTCTCCTGAGCCACATGAGAACTCCTCTATTCTAGATGTTTCGAAGATGTTATTTTGTTTCATCTTCACCAGGGTCCTTGATATTGGTATCATTGTCTCTAACTAAATGAGAAATTTAAGGCCGCATGAGGTTAAATAATTCACCAAGGTCAGTCAACACTAAGGTGGTACCTGCTGGATTCAAACTTAGGGCTGGTGTGATTTCAAAGTCCTTACTGCGTACTGCCTCGTAGGACAGACTATTTGATGGTGTTTTAAAGGGATCTTAAAAGAAGAGTAGAGGTTTTATTTATTAAAATGCGAACGCATAAAAACAGTAAAATAACATAGAATAACATAGACTAAAAATAGAAAAATGAAAAAATTATAAACATCTTACAATTCATTTAAAGTGTTTCTTTACAGTCTTCATATAAGCATGTTTTGTAGTGTTTTTTAAATTATAAAGCACTATATGCTTAACAAAGACATGTAATGCAAAGAGGATTAAGAAGTCCATTCTTCCCATATTGAAAACGCTGTCTTACAGGTAACCACTAATGAGAGTGTTTAAAGCTCGGTGTAAAAGTTTTTCTTTTCCCTTTCTTTTTATATATACTTGATACATTACGTATCATTTTGTAATCTGCTTGCTTTCATTTCTCATTGTGGCATGAGTATGTTTCCACCTAAATACATGCAGATTCACGTTTTAGGATTTTTGTGAAGCAAGTACTTGCAAAGCACTTAAAAAACGCCTAGCTCCTAGAAAGCCGTCAGTAATTATTAGCTGTTATTTTTCTCGTTGTCTACTTTATCTCTTTCTTTTAAATGGGCATACAGTATTTTAGAGTTTGGATATAGCCTAGTATGTTTTTGTAACTACCTAAATTGTCTTAAGTGTTTGCTATTACAGGTAATCCTTGAATAATTGCATGGGGTTTTCTTTTTCAAAAAATTGAAGTATAGTTGACTTATATTAGCTTCAGGTGTACAACACAGTAATTTGAATTTTTATGTAATATACTCCATACAAAGTTATTATAAAATAACTGCATAAAATACTCCATACAAAGTTATTATAAAATAACTACATAAAATACTCCATACAAAGTTATTATAAAATGACTGTATTCCTTGTGCTGCACATTGTGGTTTTTTTTTTTTTTTTTTTTTTTGGTAGGATACATTCCTAGAAGTGAAATTCCTTGCTTAAAGATTAAACATATTTTAGTTTAGTAGGAAACTGTCAAACTTCCTCCAAAAATATCTTGACAATTTATACCCTTTATTTCTCCATATCCTTGCTTATATTGGATATTATCAGGCTTTTACCTTTTGCATGAAATGATAGGCACTGTACATTTGTCTTGTTGACTAGAAGTGTGTTGACAGGCCACCATCAAAATAGGAAAGTCAGATGCAAAAATAATGAGTTTTTTTTTTAGGGCCACACTTGCGACATAGGGAGGTTCCTCCCAGGGTAGGGGTCCAGTCAGAGATGTAGCTGCTTGCCTATGCCATAGCCACAGCAACACGGGATCTGAGCCGCATCTTCAACCTACACCACAGCTTATGGCAACACTGGATCCTTGACCCACTGAATGAGGCCAGGGTCCAAACCCACATCTTCATGGGTCGTAATTGGGTTTGTTAACCACTGAGCCATGAAGGGAACTCCATGAATATCATTTTTGAAAAATTTAACTCATTGTTATCTAAACAGAAATCTATATATAGTTGGAAATTTGAGTCAAAGCATTGTGGAGATGCAGGGTGGTGGCCATTGAAAGATTTGGGAAATATCATTTGGGGGTGGTGCTTGAGGCTCTGGAAGGGATAGCCAAGGGGGAAAGTCTTGGGGATGAGTATCTTCATGTAAAGGTCATGAAGAGGAACCAGACTTAATTGTAACAATTTTTGCAATGAGTATTTCTAACATTTGACCTTGAATGTAGGTAGGCTATTTTTTATTGCTCTCCAAAGTCCATTCTCACTTTTTTCTTTCTACCTTTAGTTCTTTTATTGATCCCATTCAAACTGTGCTCACTCTGAATCCCTTACTTACTAACCGTGTCAGCTTTAAGTGTCTGATGTGAAATCGGATGGCTTCGTGGTTAAAACCTTGGAGTACTTTTCACCACTCATTTGGTGTGGCCCTAGCAAGAATCTTAGTCAGTGCCCTGTTTTACGTGTTGGGACAGAAGTACCCCCCATATCTTTTGAGGAATGTGTGCTAAGTCCTTGACTTGATGCCTGATGTGTTGTAAGCCTTCAGCTCTTCTATGAGATTCTCCTGTACCTCTAAATCTCTACAGTGGAAATTTTTTCCTGTTCTATCCCTATGTGATCTTAGGCAGTGGTTTGTACAATCTCCATGAGCTTCAATTTCCATGCAACAAAAAACCTTCCCCCCCCGACAAGGATTAGGGTTCATACATGTAAAGCAGGTAACTGTGTTGACTGGAATAGAACAGACATTCGGTAAATGGTAACATCGTTTAAATGATAGATTAATAGTATATACTTTGGTTTCATCTATTAATTTTGTGTTTTTAGAGAAGGGTCCATTCCGCTTAGTACCTAACAGTGTTTTGAGGACAGGACTATAGTGGGGGTCATGCTCTATATGTATTAAGATATTTGCTTGAGTCATTTTTCGAGAGCAAATAAGGACGAGTTATTTTCTGAGGATGCCGTGATGAGGGGATCCGAATTAGGTTGGAGAGCTCCCCGTTCCCTTTGCTTCAGTGGTTTTCCCTCTACCTCTCCTTTTACTTTTTCTTGCTTCCATTTAAAGTCTAAATTCTTTTTCAGAATTATTTTTGGCCATTTTAAGTTGTCAAACCTGACAGATCTCAAATTGGTATTCAGTATGCCATTTTTTATGCTCTTTGTTTTTTAGAACCTTCTCTGAAAATGTCATAACTCCTATTGTTAATTTAAAAAATCATTTTTCTCTATGTTTCCTGCTGTGAAAATGGAGTCTGAAACGTTTTAATCTGGGGACGTGGAAATACTTGACCTATTTTTCAGTTTCCCTATAATTTAAGATTCAGCTATCAAAGTCAGTTTAACTCTGGATGTAGAAGTTTTCTATGAAGGTAAAGTTAAATTACTGGAAAGAAGGAAAGCAAATTTTCTGAAATATTTCAGAAAGCTTGAACAAATTAAATGCAGATAAAATAAATATATGAAAACCTCAGTTGTCTAACCACAGCAGTGTTCAAAAGAAATTAGCACATACTGGTGATATGGAAGATTAATAGTGATGACAAATAATGACAATTACCACTTATTGACAAGTTAGTGTTTTTAGGCATTGAAATAGTTGTTTTTATATCCATTCTTTCAAGAGCTTTGGTTCTATGAAAGAAATCTCTGCATTGTTTCTCAGACTCTTAGAGTGCACCCAACATTCTGAATTAAGTAGGCCAATTTGGAGTTCACCTTTGTCGCAGTAAACCCCCATTTGCATTGTTCATTGTGAAATTTGGATCCTTGCTGTATCTGTTTACTTTCCACATCCCTCTGTCTTCAAGGAGGGAGCAGTGATGTTGAGTGAAGAGAATGCAGATGTTGCATTTAGATTTAGGTTCTAACTCTAAGAGTGTGCATGATTTAGGGTACACTCCCGGTCTCAGTATCTTTGTCTCTAAAAATGGATTATATAAGATATAGTAGCTACCAGACTGTCATCAAATACCTGGTACTTTCTTGCTTTTCTTTTTAGGGATGCACCTGGGGCATATGGAGGTTCTCAGGCTAGGGGTCAAATCAGAGCTGTGGCTGCCAGTCTACACCACAGCCACAGCAACATGGGATCCAAGCCACATCTGCAGCCTACACAGCAGCTCACTGCAATGCTGGATCCCCAACCCAGGGGTTGAACACGAATCCTCATGGATGCTAGTTGGATTCGTTTCCGTTGCACCACAAGGGGAACTCCCAATACTTATTTCTTTTTCTTCTTCACACTGTCACCTTTCTTTCCCTCTTTATTGTGACACCGTAATCATTTCCATATTATTATAGAAATTTTACTGCTTCCTGTATATCTACATGCTTAGTTTTAACTTTTCTGACTTTATCAATCTTATCCTTCTATGGTTCTAGCTACTTTCCTAAAACTTTTTCTGCCAGACTCTGCCACTCTACAAGTGAATACTATTTGTACCTCCCACTCCAGTCCTTTTAGGTTTTGGTCACAGGCCTGCCAGGTTTGCCCCAGATCCTAGATGAAATGATGAAATTACACATGTGCTGTGTCTCAGAATTAATTTCTTTTTTTGTTTGTTTGTTTTTTGTCTTTTACCTTTTCTAGGGCTGTTCCTGCGGCATATGGAGGTTCCCAGGCTAGGGGTCTAATCGGAGCTGTAGCTGCCAGCCTACACCACAGCCATAGCAATGCCAGATCGTTAACCCACTGAGCGAGGCCAGGGATTGAACCTGCAACCTCATGGTTCCTAGTCAGATTCGTTAATGACTGAGCCATGATGGGAGCTCCTGGAATTAATTTTGTATTCAACTTGGAATTTCAATTCCAGTTTTTAATGGAAGACATACTATAAATGGTTCGGTTTCTAGGCCAAAAGTCTAGAAGCGAAAGTGGGTTTAACTTATAAATTAATTGAAGAATTTTATACTTATAATGAAGTAAAGGAAAATAATGCCATTGTAATATTAGTAATGAAATAAGAGGAAATATTAGTAATAAAATAAAATGAAAATAATATTGAAAAGAAGTAGTTATTTACTTTAAACATTTACAGTGTGGTTGATGGAAATTCTGAAAGGAGCATTGAGGTGCTTTAGGGATTTCAGTGTCGTTTTTTTTTTTCTTGTCTTTCTGGGTCTGTACCCGCAGCATATGGAAGTTCCCAGGCTAGGGGTCGAATCAGAGTTGCAGCTGCCGGCCTATGCCACAGCCACGGCCATACCAGATCTGAGCTACATCTGTGACCACACCACAGCTCAAGGTAACACCAGATGCCTAAGCCAGTGAGCGAGGCTGGGGATGGATCCTGCGTCCTCATAGATACTTGTTGGGTCTGTTACCACTGAGCCACGATGGAACTCCTGCCATGTTTTAATATTATGGTTATGATGAAATAAATATTCACATTTTAAGGCAAGACAGGAGAAATTTAAACATAACATCTTTGTACTTCCCCTTTGGGCCACCTCCCTTCTCTCTGGTGTGCATTGTGCATCTGCCTTATAGGTTAACTACACTTCTACCAAGACAGAAATACCTGCTCAACCATAAAAATTGATTTTTCTTCTTTTGGCTCCAGCCATGTAGCTCCTTAGAAGATAGCATTCCTCTCTCAGTCCAGTAAGGGGTTGAGGACCACTCACCTTGTGCATGTAGACATTTGTGGGGAGGTTTATGTACACTGCCAACACATGATTCTCCTTAAAGGTAGTGATTGGTGTGGAACAGCCCAGTCACATGACCTGGGGAAATACTGGGTGGCATCTAATGGAGGTTCTTAGCTTGAATACTTACTTATGACCTTATCAGTGTTACTAGCTATCAGTGTTATTTGCATTCTGCCTATTTTATAAGATTGTTGTTTCTCACATTATCAGATGTGTGACCAAGCCTCAGATAAATTTGGTGGTGGTAAGGAGACCTGACACAATTGATGAAATGGATAGTATTATAAGATGAATGATAGTAACAGTGTAACTCTGGATGTGGAAAAAATCGGCAGAAGGGAACCATTTCCTGGACCATAACAGACTAGTGAGACAGGTGGTCCAGAGACTTTTGGCTGCTGTTCACTGGGCTTCATTCAGTATTAGCCCATTGAGGGGCCTATCCAAGAAATCCTCTAGCATTCCTAGTGCCATAGGACAGTTTGGTCACAAAATGCCTCCCAAACCACAGTAGAAATTAAGACCCAAAGGGAAGGGATTGTAAAGAATGCTGCCCGCCATCCACTTCCTCAACAGTCAGGTCATCAGCTCTCAGGGTATGTGTACCTCAAGTCACAGCTGCTACCCCGAGGCTCACCCTGAAAGGAGTTCAGGGTGAAAATCTGGATGAGGCACTCTGTGCTTTGGGAGAACGGGAAGAACAGGATTTCAGATAGATATTTTCAGGAGACAATTTCATGAACCCAGTTTCTTGCATGTTCCCGTACTTAGAAAAGCACTGTAATCGTTAGCCGAGAGATCTGTTCCTCTGGAATAACAGCCTTACTCCAAGCTGTGTGCTTGATAACGTGCAGCCCCTCTCCAAAATCACATATATACTGGCCCTCCCCCCTTACCTCTTTGGAGCAGTTCTCAGAGCTCTCTGAGAGACTGTCTTCCAGGTTGTAATCCTTACTTTGGCTCAAATAAAAATTTCCATTTCTTTCTCAGAGTGACTCTTGATTAATTTTTCATTTTAAAAAATTAAAAACTTTTTTTTTTCATGATGGATGGTCACTAAACTAAAACAAAGTTTATGATGTATGGTGATAATTGTTTCATGATGTATGTAAATCAAATTATTACACAGTATACCTTAAACTTACACAGTGCTTACATGTCAATTATAGCTCAATAAAACCAGAAGAAAAAATACTATAAAAAAGTAAAGATACTACTTGGGTGAAGAATTCTTTCCCTTTTATAGAAAATCATTATGAAAAAAGCTAATTTATGAACTATAGTTATAGTTTTTGTTTGTCTTAACTTCAGGTTAGAATTCATTGGTAGGTTATGAAATAACAATCTGGTAGAATGTACCCAGCATAACAAAGGAAGGAATAGGAAACACAGGAGTTTTTTTATGTGGCAAAAGTAAATAGCATCTCTTGAAATGTTTGCAGGGTCATAATTTTAAAGGATTTCTTACTTCATGGTAAAAAAAAACACAGTAGCAAAAAAAATCCTTTTCCAGATTATTTAGATTTTTATAGGAAACTCTTTTGGTTAAGTATTTGCTTTTTTTTGCAACTTTTTTTTTTAAATTGAGAAAAGCTTGCTAGCAAGACCCTCAGTGTGTGCTTACACACTTATAGGTTGGATGGTGAGAGTGGGTGTTACTAGGCTAGTTCCCACAAGTTTTCATGTGTATGTTAACTTTTGAACTCCTTTGATGCCTTCATGTAAAACAAATGACTAATAATAAAAGGTAGAGCTTGAATGCAATATAGCTGGACTTGATTAGTTATTTGCTCGCTTAATCATCTGACATGGTTTAAAAGATAAAAAGGCACTTAAATAAAAAGACTCAATAAAAACACATTTCATGACCATTTTATTTAAAGATCCTTAATTAACACATAATCTTTTTTCTCACATCTAAATATTTTTCAGTTGGATTCTTCTCATTTTATCTGAGTTTTACTTTGTTGTCATAAATATATTGTCCTGATTAATGGCCGTGGTTCTCAATCACAATTATGATCTTCATCCAAGTACAAGAATTTGGCATTTAAATAATAAAGAATATACTTGTTTTGCAGTTTTATCTTTGTGTGAGATGTATGCAGATAAGCATACATGTATGTAGTATGTATGTGGCATGGTATAAGAAATCATTGTACCTTTTTACTAAGTGCCTGTCTTTCAGGCAAGAAAGAAAACTGTATAAACCTTATCGGGTTTGATAATATTTCAGTTAGAGACTCAGGGTAACTTTTAACCTTTTAAGCTAATGGGTTTGTCTTTGTCATGGGATGACAAAATACAAGTTATGGTATCTCTTATTCTCTACATTGTATACATGATAGAATATAAATATTAAAAACTTGTAAAAATCGTACAGAATTGGTGAGAGTGTTTTCAGTGCTTGAAGGAATGATCTTGTAATATAATAGCTCACTATCCACATTCCATAGCTTTAGCTTAGATGTTTCTGTGAGTTAACTATTCCTTTTTATAACTATGCAGTCTGTTGGCATAGGTTGGCTAATGAATTAACGTATTTATTTGAAAAAGTTTGTTCTTTAAATCATTAACCGAAAAGTGTCATTGGCCATCGTAATGAAAACAGAATTTTATCTTGGTCAAGGGACTTGCTGTTGTCTACTTCCCTCTCTGACTTTGTTATATTTTCCTAATGAAAGACATGTAGTGGTGTCTTAGTCACTTCCCTTTCCTGTCTCATACTCCATGTTCTAAAAATTCCCAGTATGCTTTTTCACTTTGCTTTCTTAAAATCATGTTAGGATTGACCCTAAATTTTTTCTAGATCACTGGTTATATTTTGCAAACGAAGAAACTGAGACAGAGATTAAGTGACCTGATTGACATTACTGAGCTACCTAATGCACAGCAGAGACTAGAAATCAAGTCTTGTTTCCACTTTCACCTGACAGGAAGTCAGTGCAAAATAAGTCTGTGTTAAATCAGACTAACTCTTCCCACTCCACCGTTCTCTAGGCGAGGGGCATTTCTGCGCTTAATCTTCATGATACCTTGGCCAAGATCACATGGTTAAAATGATGACTTTGATCCTTTTCACTAAATCTTGTATGAGCCTAAAAGCAGATTTCCCTCCGACAAAAGGACCTGGAAGCAATGTTTGAACAGAAAATTTTCCTATTGCTCCATTCTTTAGCAGTTATTTTCTTAAATATTTTTTCCTATAGAAATTAATCATTTTCAGAGTTGTGCTTTTCTTCTGAGTCTATGGAGAACTCTTGAGCTTCTCTTATGCTATAGATTTTTTTCTTTAGTTCATTTTTCTATGGTTCCTTTGTTTGTTACTTTTGCTTATCCTTAAATGAAATGAATTCTGTCTAGCTTCAATGTTTGATAAAATATAGTGATATGCAGTTGGACCCTAAGCTATTTACTTGATAGCCACCGATGTAAGATTCAGGCCTGCTTAAAAGAGTGTAGCTCCTGCACAATTTCTGGTGTCTAGCAGGGAATTTCTGTAGTTTAGCTCTAGTCCAATGTGGGGTGTGTAATTTACATGACTATAGAAGGATAATTTTTTCCTGGAGTTTCTAAGGATGCTTTTATTTTGTCTATGACCAGAGTTAATGGTATAGAAAACCCACATTTTTATGGAGAATGAACTGCTTCTGGGTTTCTTGGCTTCTGCCCATCTGCAGCCACTGTGTGGACTTTACTGCCATAAACATGTCTTATCCCATCTACCTCTAGCCTTGTAAAATGCTATGATTTGCAGGTTCTGAATATATGCACAGATTAGGTGGTTGATGTAGGCTAGATGAGGGTGGGGCTGGTTTTCTATTAGGCAGATGACAAGAGGCAGACAAACTGGATGAGAGAAGAAAATTCCTTGGGCTAACAGTTGTGTTTCTTAATTCAGAAGTATCTTGACTATAGGTAGTAAAAATATTGTCTCTTGCATTTGATTATCTTCGGTTTTCAGTGGGGCAAATTAAATTATCTGCTCTGTCGTCATGATTAGATTAACGGAAAGTTGAGAGGAATCACATCAGATTTATTCAGGTGATCATATTTAAATGCAGGAGAAACAATTCTTATTTATTCTTTAAGGTTTCTAGGATGAAGTGGAATCATTTGCTTGTATTGGATTATTATTTCCCAATCATGCTAACAAAAGCTAACGTTTATTATCTTCCTTGTCAGACTTTTTGGCTGTATCTGAATTTTATTAAAATAGGTTTGGAAGGAGGGTTTTCATTTCCTTATTTTTTGGGTAAAGAAGGAGGGTTACGTGACTTGCCTAAAGTCTCAGTAATTGATAGAGCTGAGATTCAAATTCAGGTCAGACTTCATATAGCATATTCTTTTTTTTTTTTTGCTTTTTTTTTAGAGCTGCACTTGCGGCACATGGAGGTTCCGAGGCTAAGGGGTCGATTCAGAGCTACAGCTGCCGGCCTACACCACAGCCACAGCAACCCCAGATCCCAGTCATGTCTGTGACCTACACCACAGCTGATGGCAATGCTGGATCCTTAACCCACCGAGCAAGGCCAGGGATCGAACCCAAAACCTCATGGTTCCTAGTCGGATTCCTTTCTGCTGTGCCACAACAGGAACTCCAGCATATTCTTTATATTACATATATTTGAGAATGTGGTGTTTAACTGATTTATTGCAAGCAAGTAGTTGGCTAGAACTTACTGTCCTGTGGTATGAAAGCTTTTGTATTTTATTTACTTGTGAAAATAATGTGCTTTTAATCTTCTTTTTAAGATGGCAGTTCCTGGATTTACCGTTGGTGCCTTCATACTTCTGTTGCACCTTAGTTCTGTGGTTAATTATCCCAGTGGAAAAGTGACGAAGTCATGCCATGGGATGGTTCCTGAACACGGTCACTCTCCGCAGTCTGATCCTGTTCACCACATTTCAGTGAGTCAGACGACATTCCTGCCAGGAGATCAGATCAAAGGTACTGTCTGGTGTTAACTAGATGTCGCACGTCGAGTCTTTGTATTGTTGGATTTATACAGTTTCGTTTAAATCTGTTCACCTGTTTTCATAAGATACTGTGATCTTACACTTCTCATTTTTGTGTTTAACTGCTATAGAGATGACGATATTACTTAAGTAGTATGTTTACTGCCCATTCAGAATAGGTTTTAAAATATATTTTCATTATTATTTTCTATGTTTTCATTAACAGTACTGTTTACTCAATAAAATATGAAAATAAAGTTTATTTTACTGGCTTAAGGTGTTAAACATTTATCCTTCTTGATATAGTATAATCTCTGTGTTTCTGGCAAAATGTAGGGTGACTAGTAAAGGTATATCTACAACAGCATTTTACAAATTATTTTCTGGAGCTTTAGAAATGCAAAATATTAACAGATACTCTAACAAAAAGGAGGTATGGAAAAATCAGTTTGGAATACTATGCATTATATATACAGTACTTCTTAGAGTTTCATATGGCACAGTAGGATGGATTATTATTATTATTTTGCTGCTTTTTAAAGGCTGCATCTGCAGCATATGGAAATTCTCAGGCTAGGGGTCAAATCAGAGCTACAGCTGCTGGCTTATGCCACAACCACAGCAGCGTGGGATCCAAGCCTCATCTGTGGCCTACACCACAGCTCATGGCAACGCCGGATCCCTGACCCACTGAGCAAGGTCAGGGATCGAATCTGCAACCTCATGGATACTAGTCAGGTTTGTAACCTGCTCAGCCACACCGGGAACTCTGCACAGTAGGATGTTAAAGGCCCTGAGGGAATTGTAGTAGAGATGCAAATATTTACTGTTACTCAGCATTTTTTTTTATTGTTATTTCCCCAATACAAATTTGTTTTCTACCGTACAGCATAGTGACCCAGTTACACATACATGTATACATTCTTTTTTCTCCCACTGTCATGCTCCATCGTAAGTGATACTCAGCATTTTTTGAACCTCTTTGGCCCCATGGACTGCCCCTGATCGTAACTAAATCCCTCTTCTTCTCCATGGACTGGCTGTTAGATCTCACAGAACAATGTCCTGTGGGACAGAGCATGGAATTTCTTTGTTTGTAGGATGATTTCTGTTTTTCCCTTTTGGAATAGTTTTGTGTGTATACATCTGATGTGGTGACAGGCCTCCTCCAAACAGTTTTTTTCCTTGGGATGTTGCTGAACCTCTTTTTTTTTTTTTTTTTTCTTCTTGCTTTTTAGGGCCATACCTGCGGCACATGGAAATTCCCAGGCTGGGGGTGGAATTGGAGCTAAAGCTGCCAGCCTGCACCACAGCCAGAGCAATGCTGGATCTGAGCCACATCTGTGGCCCACACCACAGCTCATGGCAACACTGAATCTTCAACCTACTGATCGAGGCCAGGAATCGAACCCGCATCTTCATGGATCCTAGTTGAGTTTTTTAACCCCTGAGCCACCAAGGGAACTCCTGCTAAACCTCTTTTTGTTTGTTTCTCAGTTACTTTGTCAGGGAAGCCATTTAAAGGCTTTCTCGTAGAAGCACGTGATGCTGAGAATTTGAGTGGCCCTCCTATTGGCTCCTTCACATTAATTGACAGCGAAGTGTCACAGCTTCTGACCTGTGAAGACATACGGGTTTGTATTTCGTTTAAAGCTGACTTCTCTCAGTTCCATGGGTCCTTTTACTACAGGGTGGTGTTTGCAAGATAAACAGTGTCATTGCCCATGTACTGCAGACATCTGGATCGATTCACAATGAGCAGTCTTTCCCTCTAAATTTTCTACTGGCAATATATCTTTACACATCAGCACCCTAGAAACATAGCTTGAAGACTTCATAGCTTTTGATGTTTTATATAATATTGACCTTTGTTATATTAAATTTTGGAGGCTATTAATATTGAAGGTACAGTTCTAGAGTAGAACATAGGTCTAATTTTTGTAAGTAATTTATTAATCTATGAACATTTATTATACCAGGAACTTTCCAGCAAGGAATATAGTGATGAACAAGACTTATTCTTGTTCTTTGAAGAGTTCGTAGCCTCACTCATAAATAAAGCATATGGGCATATGCTATATGGCGCGTAAGTAGAACATACAGCTTATAGGATAGACACAGAAGTAACAGTATGATGACTTCGGTTAGAACCAAACACAGGGTGCGTGGAAAGCATGGCAGAGGTGCCACATATAGGCTGGAGGGAGCTGAGAGAGAGCTTCTTGGAGGAGATGACCTCAGCTAGACCTCAAAGAACAGGAAGGAATTTGCCAGATGAATGACAGTGGGAACAAGATTGTTCAAGAGAAAGGAATTACTAAAATATAATTCTATATATTTGGAGACAGAAACTTTTTCTTTGGATTATTTTCTGCCTTCTATTTGTATCAAATAATGAAAATATGAACTTAGAGTATAAATGAAATAATTAGAAGGCTCCACACAGCATTAACACATCCAAAACTCATAACTCTCTTCAGTTCTTAAATTTCTGCTGACTAGTTATTCATAATGCCAGCTGCTAATTCGGTGTCAACCAGTCAACATATATTTATTGAGTACCTGAGTTTCTGTTCTAAATAAAAGTCTTTACCAGAATGCCAAGGCCATGCAATGATAAATTACTTTGCAAAGTGGTGGTAGTTCAAGCCATACTGAGCTATTGAGTGACTGAATGGTAGTTCTTTTCCATTTTATTTCAGGGATCAGCTGTGAGTCACACGAGTCCATCCAAAAAAACAGAAGTCAAAGTCTATTGGAATGCTCCAAGCAGTACCCCAAATCACATAAAGTTTCTGTGAGTAGAAGAGTTTTACAACTCTGTAACTAGATAATTGAAATAATAATACTCTGCATCATTTTTTATACCCATGAACATTCATTTGTGTGGGAGAGGTTTGGTATACTAATGACACCACCTTTCTGATGTAAGTGGTTGTTTTGCCTTTTTGTTTGTTTTTTTTTCCAGCAGTATATACTGAGCACCTAGCCTAGGACCTGATAGACACTTAATAGACATTTGTTGAGTGAATGAAGTATTATTGTATGTACTGCCTTTCACATGAAGACCCATCAGTTAGTGCTTGAGTCCATGTGGTATATGGACTTAAAATTTGTTTAGATTTGTTCCTGTATTTAGTATGAAAATATATAGAAAAAACAGTTCTGAAATTTTGGTGACATATTTTTTAGCGTTACAACTTGCAGATTAGACTGTCAGAAAAAAGTTAAGATCCTGTGTGCCTCTCAGAATTATGAAATTCAGTAGAATTAGACTAGTGCTTCTCTATTAATCTTACATACAAGGGGAAATGGAATGTCACAAAGTCATATAATGATTCCTGAGTGGTGTTGTATTTTAAAGGGAGACTTGCTCTCCTAGCCTGTCTCTATTTTCTGCTTTACTTTGTGCACCGGTCAGCAGCACACAGTAACACAGCTTTGCACCTGTGCATTGAGTGGAATGTGAAAAGGGGACGTGACCCCAAGGAAAGCTGATAGTTGCTCATGCAGCTTTTATAGAGCTTCTTCTTGTAACTTCCTGCTACACATGCCTTTTGGAATAATTTGAACCACCACCATGAAAAGTGTAATAATAGTCAGTTTATATGTCAGAGAGAACAAATCTATGCAGTTGAGTCTGTGGTCTGGCATTCGTGGCTGCTGTGAATTTGTCTAAAGAACAGACAAGTAAGAGAAGAGCAAGAGAAGGAGTGAGAGAAAGAGGGAGCAATAGAAGTTCACAGAGTGATGAGGTGGAAGAAGGTCATTGGAGATTTGCTTCATACAAAATTAGTGGTACTGTTAAGTACCACAGGCATTCTTGTTTTATTGCGCTTTGCATTATTGGGCTTCACAGATACGGCGATTTTCTTTTACACATTGAAGGTTTGCGGCAACCTGGCATCAAGCAGGTAGGTCTGTGGGTGCTATTTTTCCAATAGCATTTGCTCACTTTGTGTCTCTGTGCCACATTTTGGTAATTGTCAAAGATGAAAATATTTCATACTTTTTCATCATTTTTATATTTATTGTGATTGGTGATCTTTGATGTTACTGCTCTAATTTGCTAAAGGCTCGGATGATAGTATTTTTTAGCAACGAGTTTTTTTTTTTGTTTGTTTGTTTTTTTGCTTTTTAGGGCCACACCTGCTGCATGTGGAAGTTCCTAGGCTAGGGGTCAAATTGGAGCTGTAGCTGTGGGCCTACATCGCAGCCATAGCAGTGCGAGATCCGAGCTACGTGTGCGGCCGACACCACAGCTCACAGCAATGCTGGAGAGGCCGGGGATTGAACTGACATCCTCATGGATACTAGTTGGATTTGAGCCACAACAGGAACTCCCGGCAATGAGGTCTTTTTAAATTAAGGTATTTATGTGTTTTTTTTTTTTTTTGACAGTGCTGTTGTATACTTAATAGTGCACTTATGTATAGTTTACACTTATGTATAGCGTAAACATAAGTTTTATATGCACTGAAAAACCAAAAAATTCTGTGACTCACTGTATTGTGATATTTACTTTATTGTAGTGGTCTGAAACAAAACCTGAAATATCTCCGAAGTACACCTCTACTTAGTTTTATGTCTGTGGTTCATTCTTTTTTTTCCTTGGTTTGATTATGATGAGCCACAATCATGGTTCTGCCTAAACGCTTATCTCACTGGTACTGCACTTTAGAGTCACGGTCGTTGAGAAGTACAAGATCTACTGGGTGAAGATTCCTGGTCCTGTGATTTCACGACCAAATGTACCTCCTTTTACAACACCTGAAGCTACAGTAGCACCCATGCCAACATTGTCTCCAATCTCCCATTTAACCAAATCAGTAAGTAATTTTTTTTTATGGTTTTACCAAATGCAATCTAAAGGAACCGATTCCTTGGAAATTGTGGTTCTGTGCTCAGGAACGTGCAGAGAAGTAACTGTCCTGGATTGTGGGAGCAAGTTTTTGGATTCCCTTCAGGAAATCAGGAGGAAGTTTTCATTGCAGCATTGTGACTTACAGGTTAGAATAAGGGGAGTGCAAGACACTGTACATTTAAGGTGTGGTTATGACAATCGCATGTAGTCTATACTAGCAGAGGTTACGTTTTCATTTGAAAAAAAAATCTGAAGCAGCAGCTTTCTTTTGTTGTTGCCAAATAACAAATATGGAGAGGGAGCTTAAAGCTGAAGCTAAATTTAGACAAGATTTAGAAGAGAATCTTGAAATGGTGATATAATTCTTTGATCTTACTTCATTAAGGCCAAAACACAGAAACTCTTGCAGGCTTATCAGCTAGAATTCCCTTTGGGCCCTCTGATTCAAAATAATTATGGTTAAGGGAGTTCCTGTTCTGACTCGGTGGGTTATGAATCTGACTAGTATCCATGAGGATGTGGGTTCAATCCCTGGCCTCGCCCAGTGGGTTAACGACCCGATATTGCCATGGCTGTGGTATAGGCCAGCAGCTGCAGTTCCCATTTGACCCCTAGCCTTGGAACTTCCATATGCCACAGGTGCATCCTTAAAAGCAAAAAGCAAAAAGCAAAAAAAAAAAAAATTTATTACTCAATGAATTTATTACGTTTATGGTTGTACAATGATCATCACAATCCAATTTTATAGGACTTCCCTCCCACACCCCCAGTGCATCTCCCCACCCCCCCAACTGTCTCCTTTGGAAACCATAAGTTTTTTCAAAGTCTTTGAGTCATTGTCTGTTCTGTAAAGAAGTTCATTCTGTCCTTTTTTCAGATTCCACATGTCAGTGATAGCATACAATGCTGGTGTCTCATTGTCTGACTGACCTCACTTAGCATGATAATTTCTAGGTCCATCCATGTTGCTAAAAATGCCATTATTTCATTCCTTTTAATTGCTGAGTAATATTCCATTATGTATATGTACCGCATCTTCTTGATGCACTTCTCTGTTGAAGGAAATAGGTTGTTTCCATGTCTTGGCTATTGCAAATAGTGCTGCAATGAACATTGGAGTACATCTGTCTTTTCGAGTCATGGTTTTCTCTGGGTATATGCCTAGGAGTGGGATTGCTGGATCAAATGGTAATTCTGTTTTTAGTTTTTCTTAGAAAGGGTAATACATATTAGAAACATTGGAAATTTTTACTGAAGGCATTTCTGATACATTATACTTATCAATTCAGAAGTGAATATAATGAAAAATTTCTTAAGGCAGGATAATATAGTTGTAAGACCAAAACTTGGGCCTGAATCTTGATTTGTCCATTTTTTGTTTGGCTTTGGACAAATTACTTGATTCTCAAAGTCTGTTTCTTTACCTATAAAATGAGAAGTAATAATATCTAGTTCTTACCTAGTATCACTATGAGAATTAAGCAGTATAATGCATCTAAGGTTTCTAATTGCTTGGCATTTAATAGATGTTCAGTAAATATGAGTTCATATTTTCTTTTTCTTCCCTTTCTTGTCTTTTATAACTCTTTGTTCTCATAGGAAAGACAAAATAAAGCTCTTGTACTCCTATATTAGGTCTCATTTTGTTTTCTTTCTTTTCTACATTATGCAGTGTATGGTGGGACATTTGATTACCTTATTATGAACTTCTGTTTGACCAAAAAATTCTGTCGATTATTTGCACTAATTGTCAGTTTACTTAGTCTTAATGTTTATTTAAAAGCTGCTTTAGGGGAGTCCACGATCAGTTTGGACCCGAGCTTCCCACTAGGAATCTATTGACAAGCTTATTATCATTATGTATATGCGTATAGAAGGCATTAGTTCTTGTTGGAGCCTTTTACTGTATCTCTGCACCACAAATACAATAGGAAATTATTATCTCTAATTTTAGGGAAGTTTATTCAGAGTCATAGGATGGTTGCATTTGCCCAGAGCTGGAGGAGACCTCGAAGTCTGTTTCCTTCAGTCCCTGTTGCATAGTTAAAGGTACAGAGACCCTGAGAGAATAGGTTCGTTAGCAAATGTGATGAGTAGAGGGGAGAGCAGAGACCAAAACACACATTTCCTAGCTCCTAGGGGCTTGTTCGCACCCATTTACTGTGATTTCTCTTGTCTCTTGTCTCTTGTCTTTTTTTTTTTTTTTTAAGGGCTGCACTCACAGCATATGGAGGTTCCCAGGCTAGGGGCAGAATTAGAGCTGTAGCTGCCGGTCTGCACCACAGCCAATGCCAGATCCTTAACCCACTGAGCGAGGCCAGGGATCGAACCTGCAACCTCATGATTGCCAGTCGGTTTCATTAACCACTGAGCCACAACGGGAACTCCCCTACTCTGATTTCTCTTTAAGTTCCTGTGAAATAATAAGATGTATGTATATGTATACATATATGGTATATAAGAATATGTTATAATAATATATAATAAGATGTGTGTGTGTGTATATGCTTCTGCCCTGGTTCCTGCTTGTAATTGACCTTTGACCTCAGTTCCTGCTATAGAGCTGCTAAATCTCTTGGAATTTCCTGGATGATGGGGGCATCTTTTGTTCTAAGGTGACTCTTGGTAAACTCCTGTATGGGGACTGGTCTCCAAAAGGGCCAGGATTAGAAGCTCTCAGCTTTTTGGTTCCCCCCCACAATCCCATTCTCCAGAGAGAGGAGGGGGGCTGAAAATTGAGCTCATAATCCATCATGCCCACATGGTGGAACCCCAAAAGTATGGGGTTCAGAGAGCTTCTGGGTCATAGACCCCTTGGAGGTGCTGGGAGGGTGGTGACTCACCTCCCTTCCTATGTACCGCTCTACGGCCCTTCCTGGGTCCATATCCTTTTATAATAAACTGGTAAGTGAAAAAATAAATCTAGTAACTAGACTCTTTTCCTGAGTTCTGTGAGCCATCTTAATAAATTATCTAACCTGAGGAGGGGATCGTGGAAACCTTCAATATTTGGCTGACTGTTCAGAAATACAGGTGACAGCCTGGGGCATGTGACTGGCATCTGTGACTGGCATCTGAAGTGGGTGCCGTTTTGTGGGCCTGAGCACTTAACCAGTGGGATCTGACACTGAATTCAGATAGTGTCAGGAGAAAACTGGATTGTAGGACACCCAGTGGGTGTCTGCAGAGAGTTATTGGTCTGGAAAAACCCACACCTATTGGGTGGCTATAACTATTCGCAGAGTAGAAGAAAAAAATCAGAGTTTTTTTCCTGTATAGTCCCCATTAAATCTGTTCAGCTCTCTTCTGAAATGAACTGTCACAGCTCATTCTAGCCAAGATGACTGCTCGTTTGCTTGCTCTGTTGAGTTGTAAACGTGAGATTTTTCAGTACTCTTTTTCTTACTTGCCATGCCAAGGAGCTCTGAGTTAAATCACTGTAATTGTTTCTCCCCCACTAAATTGTTATTACTGTTATTTGGAGTGGTGGTATATATAGGAGTAAACATTTTTATCGTATTAATGTGAAATTTGAAACTGAATTCTAGAAGCTGAATCCATGATCTAAATATAAAAACTTGCTAAAAGTTTTTTGTTTGCTTTTAATAATTCCATCTCTGAAAACTAGAGGGTATTAGGCAAGAATGTCAGTGTGGACTTAAATATTCCCTGAGAAATTTCTCAAAATTTACCAGGGACTTTGCTCCAGAACATAATTAATGTGAAATATTTTGTGTATTAAAGGGATTTTAATACTCATGCATAATTACAGTCCAGCTAATGTTATGTCTTCCAAACTTTCATTAAAATTAATTAAGTTTCAAAGTTCATAACCTAACTACTGCTTTGGTTATTTCTAATTTGGCATGTGTCAATGTTCCTTTATTCGAATCCTTATTATTAAAAGGTATTCTTGTTAAAACCCATACTTCGAGGTCGTGGCTCTTCTGTCATTGGAAATGAACTGCCTGTTTGATAATTAAGACTTTTTTCCCCTGTCATTTTTCTAGTTCAATGCTTCAGACTGTGGGAACAAGAAGTTCTGTGTTAGGAGTCCTTTGAACTGTGACCCAGCGAAGGAGCTTGCCTGCGTCTTCTTGTCCTTCACACGCCATGACCAGTCAGTGATGGTTGAAATGAGCGGCCCCAGTGAAGGCTATTTATCCTTCGCGCTGTCTCATGACCGTTGGATGGTTTGTACCTCTCATTTACATAAGCGCTAATGAAAGAGTCACCGGAGTGAGCTCCAGTCAACAGCAGTTTAGTCGTTTGTTCCAGAGTCAAATTATCATACTTAAGGGAGGTGGGAGAAAACGAACTTCGGTTAAGTACCTTTGAGTTGGGCAGTTACACACCTCTAAGAACAAGGCTGTCCTGAGGAATGTAGGGAAAATCATTTGATTTCCATTGGATTTGCCGCTTTGTCTTTCTGCTACCTCTGTCTTTCTACCTCTGTGCTAAAGGAGGAAACGAAGTTAAGGAAAAGTTACTCTGGGAGTTCCTGGTGTCTCAGTGGGTTCAGGATCCAGTGTTACTGCTGTGGTGAGAGTTTGATCCCTGGCCCAGAAACTTCCTCATGCCTCGGGCACAGTCAGAAAAAGAAAAAGTTGCTCTGCATAAAATCTCATATTGTTTGTGATGCTTTTCAACTGCTAGTTTTCGCAAGGGGCCAGCAGTTACAGCCTGGGTTGCTGCCATCATTGCCCCATTTTGATGGTCACTGGCATATTTTTCAGACAGAGAATTAAAACGGATGTGTCCAGGTATAAATGGATTCTTTACCAGGTCTGCAGAAGGCAGGCAGCACTGACTTTCACTTGATTGTCCCTCTCCTTGCGTAGCACTGAGTGGGTGGAAAGGCTCTGTAGGTGGCAGTCTCGTGCTGTGGTGTGGAGAGCAGGGTGCTGCAGTAGCTTTCTGATCTCCCAGGGAGGAGGAGGAACAGGGGGGCCTGCTGTGCAGCACGGGGAACTGTACCCGATATTCTGCGATAATCAGTGTGGGAAGAGAATCTGAAAGAGAATGGATATGTGTACATGTATAACCGAATCATTTTGTTGTGCAGCAGAAATTAATTATCACAATACTGTAAATCAGCTATACTTCCATAAAACTTGAAAAAATGGGGTGAAAAAGTCTACGACTTGCATCAGTCGTGTTCAAGTAGAGCTGGCCATGGTGGGGGCAAAGGCCTCAAACGGAGAAAGCCTCGAGCTTCCACATTTGCAAACCCAAGAAGTCTTGAGAGTTTTTGTCAGGTTTTAAACCTAATATCACTTTTATTTGGAAATGATAATTCCCCCTTTTTTTTTTAAATTTAATTTTATGGCCACACCTGTGGTGTATGGAAGTTCCAGGGCCAGGGATTGAATCTGAGCTGCAGCTGTGAAGTATACTGCAGCTGTGGCAACACCGGATCCTTTAACCCACCACTCCTGGCAGGGGATCGCACCTCCACCTCCACAGCACTCCAGGCTGCTGTAGTCAGATTCTTAACTTCCTGCATCATGGCAGGAATTCCAGGAAATCATATTAAAAAAAAGAAAAAAAAAAAAAAAAGGAACTCTAAGGTTCTGTGATAGAAGAAGAAATATTTTCCTTAAAAGTGCATGCTGATTGCAGTGGTCCTTTTTAGGCTGGCTGTAAATATTGCAGGAAGCCACAGTACCTTTTTTTAAGGGATGCCATTGCAATATACGACATGACCTGTGTATTTCACTCTCTAGGTCCACAGTGCACTCGTTACCGTTTTCGTTCAGCAGGGGGCATACCTTAAACCTGTGAGATAACAGAGATGTCATAGGCTAGCAGATATGTCTAAAAATAACATGTAAGAAATCATGACTCTCTTTTAGAATTGCTTTTATGGGAAATTTTACTTGTTCATATGATGTTACAGTTGTTCAAAACATTTCCCCCACTTCCCTTTTGTAATTACCATTAGACCTGCAGCATGTTCTTTAGGGTATTCTCTGTTCTGGCAAAAACAAACCAAGTTGGGGGCACGAGGTGTATTAGGAGTCTGGGTAACAAATAAAAAATAAAAATAAAATAAAGCAATAAGGAATGATGGTGGTAGTACCTGTGTGAGTAGGACTGGTTAGGAAGGAAATTTTGAAGATGAGTCCAGCATGGATTAACAGTGGTAGCCTTGTTGGAATAAATGTGTAATTTCCTTAAGGTTCATGTCTGAGGAAGAGTACACATTTAGTTATGTGTTCTAGTCCCTGAAATAAAGACCATCTAGTCGCTTTATAGCCAACCCTCATGAAATAGTATACTAGCACATTTCTTTTCTGGTCACATAAAATCCTACAGCAAGAGGATTGCAGTGAGTGTTGTGATGAGGAGCCTACAAGTAGACCAGTGATTTCTCCTCTGAGTTGTGGGCATAGATGGCACAAAAGCATTTATCTCTGATTCAAGATATATTTATCTTACTTAGAAATCTTATGTTTCTAGTATAGTACTCATCAAAAATGTTTATAAAAAAAGACTTAGTTATGCAGGTGCAGTTGATTTACAGAGCAATCCTATTTAATGATTAAAATCATCTGTACACCTGTTTGCCTAGACTGGGGGAAATAAATCATCATCAAAAAATATTTTTAAAGTAGTTATTTCTATTTTTGGTTATTTAAAATTTTTAGGATATTTTTATGACATATTTCTTATCAGTAGGTTATGTAAATTTAAGTACTGAATTTGTCTGATGTTATGAATACTGATTAGATAGCCTAAAATTATACCATTTTTCAGTTGGAAAGTTAATGATAGCATTTGTTTTGGCATCAGACCTCATCACTGAAATTGACGAAAGTACAACTTTCCATATTTTTGTTAACAATGATTTGCGAATATTTGAATTTTAACCAAATTTCAAAGCACACACATCTCGCTCATCTCAGATATTTTGCCAAATGAGATAAAGTGTACAAGTATACTTGCTTCTGTTCTCTGCCTTCTCCTGCCCACTGCTGTCTTATTCTAGAAGTAGTTTCTCCACACTCCTGTTCCAGAGTGCTCCCATCCCGACTTCTCTTGTGTGTGTCCAGATTGGGATTTCCAGCTGTGGGGTGGTCTCTTCCAGATGAGTGTTCCGGACAACACAGAGCATCCTCTGTAATGCTGAGTTTATTATCTACCCTCCTCTTCTTGTGTTTTTCATGCTTGGTGATCAACAGCAATAATTAATTACTGTTACCGATTCCTTGATTCCTTGCTTCTTGTCGGATACTGTCCTAGGCAATATATGGACCATCTCGTCCGTTGCTCCTGCCACCTTCTCTGGTGCTCGAGGATGCTTTGTGGTTTCCATTTCTCTTTTTTATTCACTTCTCAGGTTCTTCGTTCTCTCCCCCACTCCACCTTTTTGTTTTGAAAGGTTTAAACCTATATGAAATTTGAGACTAATAAGTACAAGTACTAGTAAGCACCAGGAAGTAGTACAACAATCTGTGTGTTTGTGTGTAGATTAACTTAATTGCTGAATATAAACACACACTTTTCCCCTGACCTATGTGAAAGTCAAGTTGTAGATACCATGACATTTTCTATCTAGTTTTCGGCATGTGTCTCTTCAGAAAGACATTCTCCTCCAATTATCATAATCTCTCTATCACAGTGGCATAATCATTTTATGCAGTCTATATTCCAGTTTCCACAGTAAGGTCACGCATATATACTTTTGAATTTCTGATCTAGATCTCATTAGTTATCACTCAAGGCATTTAATCGTTTTATGTCCTTAATCTCTTTTATTTTAGAACAATTTAACTCTACCTTTTTTCTTGATTTTTTTTTTATTTAAGGCCAGTTGTTTTGTAGACCGTCTCACAATTTTTACAATAGATTCAGGTTAAAATTTTGACCAAATTTGAGATAATTTTAGTCCTAGCCCTCAAAGCCATTGGTGAACCTTTAGTAGTTATAGGGCATTTTTTTTTTTTTTTTTTTTTTTTTCCTATGGCATGACTTTCAGAACTCTTCAAATTCCTTGTTGGTGTTTCTGGCCTTACCCTATATCTGTTTTTTTTTTTTTTTTTTTTTTTTTTTTTAAAGGGCCGCACCTGCGGCATGTGGAGGTTCCCAGGCTAGGGGTCTAATCGGAGCTGTAGCTGCCAGCTTACGCCACAGCAATGCCAGACCCAAGCCATGTCTGTGACCTATACCACAGCTCATGGCAACACTGGATCCTTAACCAACTGAACAAGGCCAGGGATCAAACCCGCATCTTCATGGATATTAGTTGGGTTTGTTAACCACTGAGCTACAACGGGAAGTCCACCCTATATCTGTTTTGGCTAACAAAACTGCCTGTTTTCTAACAGTTACATATATATTTTATATTTCTATATATTTAGTCCTGGAAGTTCCTCAGTTTGGGAAACTTTTTCCTTAATCACAGTTTTACCTTATCCACATATAAATGTCTTTCCCCCCCCCAAGGCCTGGTTAATATTGTCTTCTGAGAAGGCTTTTTAGCCCTTTGACCCTGCCTAAATTGTCTTTCTGTAGCACTTTGTTTAATTCTCTGTTTTGTCCTATTTCATACACTATTTAAACTGTCTACTCTGTTAAAACATAGTCTTTGGGAGTTCCTAACTGTGGCACAGTGAGACTGCAGTGGCTCGGGTCACTGTGGAAGCATTGGTTGAATCCCCAGCCCAGTGCCATGTTAAGGGATCTGGCATTGCCCTACCTGTGGTTTGGATTCAGTCCCTGGCTCAGAACGTCTATATGCTGCCAGTGCGGCCATTGAAACCAAAAACCAAAAACGGTAGGCTTTGACTGTACGAACTATGTAGTTATCTTTATTTCTCCCACAAGATCCACATAATATTTCCTCATAGAATTCAGTCTAAACATTTGAATTGAGAACAACAAACAGGGGGAAAAGGTTCTATCCCATCCAGGAATTTGGTTGGACATCATTATATGTGCCCTTTCACACTCCACATTTGTTGTTTCTACACCTGCCTGGAGCCCAGGGTTGTCCTGGCACCTTCTCTTACCCTCGTAGTAGAGAAGTGAGAACTGAGCGTGACCTCCCCTGCCTCGCCATCCTCCCTCCAGTATGTGGGAGGGCTGCCTTGATGAGTTAGTCGACTTCTTATCATCGGTTTGCCTCAAAAATCAACTAGTTTGTTATATTAAATTTTGTTTAAAGTAACAACAAAGTTCCTACGCCCCATTAATGATAAACATTCTAGAAAACATACTATTTAAATCAGATTCCACTTTTTCTGGAGAGGTCCAGATAGCAACTACTTTAGAATCTGTTGGCCACATGGTCTCTGCAGCAGCCACGCAGCTGTTGTCGCAGAGCTAAAGCAGCCATAGGTGGTCCGTGAATTAGTAGGTATGGATGTATTCCAATAAAATTATTTACTGGCACTGAAATTTGGATTTAATATATTTTTAACGGTCATGAAATGTTATTCTTTTAATTAAAAAAAGACATTTAGATGTGTAAACACCATCCTTGGCCTGTGGCCTGCACAAAAAACAGGCATCAGGCTGAAGTTGGTCTGTGTGTTGTGGTGCATAGACTCCTGCATTAGGCTATGATGACTCCAAATTTGTTTTTTTTTTTTTTAATTTTTTTTATTAAACTACAGTTGATTTACCATGGTCAACTTCTGCTGACTCCAAATTTCTTATTTTGAGTTGTGCTTATTCTAATTTGAATGCAAGAGGTGTAACAGGGGATAATGGCTTTACGGAGATTATGAGCTTGAGACTTCTCAAAAATGAAACTTTAAAAAATAAAAAAGTTAGGATATCACATTAGTATTTACAGCAAAAATTTTTATAACTGGTTAGTCTTAGATCTTGATAAGCAATTTAGTGACTAAAGCACATAAAAGGCCTTGTTAGGTAGTTTGTGGGGAAAATTTAGAATAAACAGAAGAACCCAAACTATATAAATAACTTAAAATCCAGATTATCCATTTGTACCATGACTTAACGGTACTTTAAAGATACTCTGATAGTCACTTTAAGTCATGTTGAACTTCTAGAGGTAAGGAATATTGGAAACTAAAGGATGGATAAGGATTAGACTGACAATGAATGCCCCCTTGAGCTTGGACAGTTTGGTCTCAATACGTAGTAGTAATTCTATTAAGTGTGTATAGTATTAACAATGTTTGATTATAGGATCTTTCATCTTAAAAATTACCCCCCCAACCCAATATAATGCAGTGTACTTACAGTTATGAAAATTTGTAGGACACATTTACTTAAAAATAAGCATCCAGAACAATGTTTAGGAAAAGTTTAGTGAAAAAAGTTAACAAAACTGTGTATTTTCCCATTTGGGGAGAAAAATAGGTTATACATACAAATAGGTTTCGATGAATATATATGAAAGCATTAACAATGGTGTTCAGTTGGTGTGGATTCTGGACATATAACCTTGTTCTATGTCTCTTTGAATCTGTTTTTCACACTGAAATTGTATTGCATTATAGCAAAATCATTTTTAATTAATATGTCAGACAGCCGATTCTCTAGAATTTATAGTATCCTTAAGATCGAGTCAGTAAATTATGTTTTAAAGGTATCAGTTATTATTTGATTTCATCAGGGACTTTTTCTAAGAAATGGAGTGTTGGCATTTCCTTGAACTTTTTCTCATTTGCGCTTGTTTTTCAGGGTGATGATGATGCTTATATGTGTATTCGTGAAGACCAGATTGTGCACATACAACCTTCCCGTTTGACAGGGCGAAGTCACCCTATAATGGACTCTAAGGTAGGTGTGAAAATTCTGGAATCTCCATCTGGGCAGTCTGCTTTCTGGCTGTGCAGCCGACAGAGGCATGGCTGTGGTGCAAGATACATTCCAAACCTGCAGTTGGCAGCAGGGACCAAGCAGGGGCCCGGCAGCAGGGTTCATTTCTTATGGTAGCCTGGGAGAAACCTTTCTGCAACCTCTGTCTATCTAGCTGTGTATTCGTATATGTATATGTCTATGCTGTTTTGATACATTATTATTAACTGTAGTCACCACGCCCCTTTTCTATCTTAGAAAGCATAAAACAATTACCTCTTTTAGGAAAAGATGAATTCTTGCTTGTGTCTTTTTTGTTTCATCTTATAAAAAATATTTTGTGGTTTGTTAAGAGGGTCAAGCATCAGCCCCTTTTCAAAAGCCTTACAGACAGATTTTTAAGAAGAAGCTTAGGTTAGTTGCACAATTTCTTTTCTTTTTCTTTTGGCTTTTCTGGGGCCACACCCGAGGCATATGGAGGTTCCCAGGCTAGGGGCCGAATCCGAGCTGTAGCCGCTGGCCTACGCCAGAGCCACAGCAACATGGGATCTGAGCCGTGTCTGCACCACAGCTCATGGTAACACTGGATCCTTAACCCACTGAGCAAGGCCAGGGATCGAACCTACTACCTCATGGTTCTTAGTCGGATTTGTTAACCACTGAGCCACAACAGGAACTCGGTTAGTTACACAATTTCTTGACTGGTGAGAAAGAGGTGCACATGTGGTGGAGACCGGTTTAGTGTCTTAGGCAGTTGTCTTAAGTGCCCATTGTTGGCACCTGTGCCAAAGGTGGCCTATTTCTGGTAGAGAAGTGTCATTTTCACACAGCAATTGAGAAGTAAGTGAGCTCTGATAGAGCAGTACTGTTATGTAATGATGCATTATGTTCTCAGCATAACTTTCTCATGGGGTTGAAACTTCTCCCCAGTTGCATGTTGCATTTTGGCTACTAGGGTACTACTTGCTAATTGTTTCTTCATTGTTTCTGATCATGTGTTAGTGGCCATATGGAGTTAGTGCATCTGCCAAAAGTTTCTAACCTAGGTAGTAAAAATGCTATTTTTGCCAAATGGGATAAAGATAAATAAACTGGAAGAATGTGTTTCTTGTACTTTTCAAAGAGGAAGTAGAAAAACAATGACATTGAAGACAAAACATGCACAGAGGATCTTAGGGAAAGGAAATTGAACAGGCCAGGATTTTGATCATATCTTATTTTTAGCACATTTTTGGAAAGTGCTGAGAAGACCCATTGTGTGTGTTTGCAGGATTCTCTTGAGGATATGGCTTGGAGGTTGGCAGATGGTGTCATGCAGTGTTCTTTCAGAAGAAACATTACCCTTCCTGGGGTGAAGAATAGATTCGATCTAAACGCTAGCTACTACATATTTCTAGCAGGTGGTGCAGCTGATGATGGTAAGTATATTCAAAAAAATTATCTTCGTATTTTTTTCCCTCAACTTTCCCCATATCCCTCCTTTTAAGGAGAGCCTACTGCAGTTGCTCTTTTTAAGATATGCATTTGTGGCTGAAGCATTATTAAACCCTCTTCCTTTTTTGCCTGACAATCTGACTTTGGTTGACCTTCTAACTTTGCTTCTCTGGAAATTAGGTAAAGGTATTGTCAACTATGTTATAAGGTAATACGCTTAGGGCGGAAGTGATTTCTGGTTGGTAAACTGCCTTTGGATCTGGAAGAAACTGTAAATACCTGGTAAGAAGCTGTATCTTCAGGGTTCCCTGAGTGTAGTGACATTGGCAGATCTCTTGAAGGGATGCTAGAAGCAGGACTTTGGGGTTACTGTAAGAGATATGGGCTCTTGTGGATGACCTGTCCTATATGAATCTCATCTCCTTGGACTGAGCTTTCTCCAGGGAGGTGGAGGGGGTTAAAGAGAATAGCTCCTGGGCAGCCGAGTAAACTTCTGCCAAGACCTCCCATTGAAAAAGAATGCTTCATGGTGCCTTGCACGTGTGCTCTGGTTCCTGTTCCACATCCGTGGTCAGTCTGATGCCAAGTGTAGCCTAAGGTAGTTTTATGAGTTTGAATGTCTAATTTATCCTTAAAACTGCCTGGGTAGGTCCTGCAACACATATTAATAAGAATTATATTTTGTTTCAAGTCTTGGCAAATGATGTTTTGAAGAACAAGTGTCAAGGTAGTGTAATATTTCTTGACTCATCTCCCTGGGGATAATACTACCCCAAACTTTGAGCATCTGGCCTACTTTGAAAATGGTGACAGGCTGGGCATGTGGAATGGGGGAATGGCAGTGGGCTAAAGGGGGAGGGAATGTGGTGTAGGCAAAATTGTGGAAAGCTTTGCGTGTTCTATCATATGGTTTATTTTTTTATTCAAGTATAGTTGATTTACAATGTTGTGTTAGTTTTTGGGGTACAGCAAAGTGATTGAGTTATACATATACATACATATATGTGTGTGTATATATATGTATAACTAAATCACTATTATATGCATACACACACACATACCTTCTTTTTCAGATTCTTTTCCATTATAGTTTATTACAAGATACTGAATATAGTTCCCTGTGCTATACAGTAGGACTTAATGTTGTTTATCTATTTTATATATAGTAGTTTGGATTCTGTGATATGGCTTAGATTTTCTACTATAGGTAGAGATTTAAAAGATTTTAAAGCACTGTAAAATATCTACTCAGTGTTAGAGAAAATTTAGGAATATTTGCATATTTAGTTGTAGGCGATGTGTTTGGTTATCTTAGTCAAATTGTGTATTCTTACTTGCAGTAGCAAATATGGCTAAATGCTAAAAATGAGTAAAAATGACTTGGTACTTATATGCCGGTTATTGGCTCAGTGCTATCATTGCTTTTCATTTTTATCTTCATAGAAACCTTTACTAGATATGTACTGTTATTATCCCTATTTTATATGGGAGGAAATAGGCTTAGAGAGGTTAAGTCATTTGTCCACACAAGTAAAGGGTAGAATTGGAATTTGAACCTAAACTTTGTGACCTCAGAACCCACACATTCAATACTTTCAAACATGGAAAATGTAGGACGTACATTTTTTAATGAGGAAACAGTCAAATATTTGTGTTTTTAAAACAGGTATTACTAAAGTACAGGTAATTGTGTTACTGCTTTTTTTCCCCCTTTTTCTACCCCACAGCATATGGAGTTCCTGGGCTGGGAATCAGATTCCAGCGCTCCAGAGACGATGCTGATCCTGTTGCCCCACAGTGGGAACTCCTTCGTTATTGCAGCTTTCATTTATTATATGTTACGTACATTTCATTTATTCCTCACAGAGGCTTTGCAGATAGAAATTGTATTTCACATTGTAGAGATAAGAGAACTGGAGCCTAGAAAGGCAAAGAAACTTGTTCAAAATCAAACTAGCAGAGTCAGGAATTAAGCCCAATTTTGTTCCAATTACAAAAGTGTTGCTCTGTCTTTTCTCCCGTGGCTGTCGGGTGAGAATGCTGAACCTTAACCACTTGACGTAGGTCCCGGGAACATTGTCCCTTTGGAGAAAGAATTCGGCAAAGAGACTGAGGGTAGTGAGGCAATTAAGTGTTTATTTAAAGGGGGAAGGAAGAGGAGACAGGTGTGGAGAAAATACAGGCACAGGCAGGCTGGTGGGGGAGCGGGAAAGAGAGAAAGAGCAAGGGAGGAAGAGGAGCAACACGTGCTTTGGAGGTCATTTAAATCTCTTGTATAGGGGCAGTCCTTGTGGGCTTCCTCTGGCCAATCGTTTTGCTTCATCTGGCTTTGTCTGGACTCAGGAACTCCCCTGTGTGCACGCACACCTTTTAGCCAGGATGGATTCCAGCACAAGGGTCTCTGGGAGGTTGACAGGACGTACTATGGTCTGGTGCCCTCCTTTCTCTGACCACCTGTCTGCCAGTGCGTAGTTCCGGAGGTCTCCTTGACCTCAAGGATGGGAAATAGATGGTCTCTATCTTTTATCCAAACAGGATGCAGCTCTTACCTTGCAGTTACCTGTCCACAGGGAACAGATTACGGTTGTTCAGTCTGGGACCTCTCTGTCTCCTGCTTCATTTCTATTCTATCAGACTGCTTCCTTTGGTGCCCAGTGTCTTATAGCTGCTCCACAAAAGCTCATTGACTCAATGACTTAAATCGCTAGGGGGTTTAACAGTTAGCATTTATACTTTAAAAATTTTTATACTTGAAAGGCTTATACTTTAAAAGAAAAGCAGTTTTATTTAAATGGATGAATTCTGTTGTACAATAAGTTATGCGTGTTTTTAAGTCTATGGTGATGCCAAAAATTTCTTCTTAGGCCAGCACTGTAGAAATTGGAATGCATTTTCTGATGGAAACAATGTTTTAAGTGATAGTTCTTACATTTATCCGGAAAAACCTCCTTTGTGGATAATAGATGTGCAGAAGAATATTGTTTTATCTCCTGCTCCTGCTGATGTTGCCATGCTCTTGGCATGGTAGAGGGTTTCTGTCTTGTCCTTTGTGGTATTTCATAAATTGTGGGGCTCAGACCACCTTCTTCAGAACCACCTGGAGTGACTGCTCAAAATGCAGGTTCCTGAACTTCATCCCAGACCCACTAAATTGCTGTTGTTGAATTACGATATTGTGTTGGTTTCAGGTGTACATCAAAGTGATTGAGTTATGCATACATATATACATATCTCCTTTTCAGATTCTTTTCATTATAGATTACTATGAGATATAAAATGCAGTTCCCTGTGCTGTACAGTAGGTCCTTGGTGGTTATCTTTTTTATATGTAGTTGTGTGTATCTGTTAATCCCCAACTCCTAACACCTATTTTATCCTTCCCCTCACCTATTCCTCTTGGGTAACCATAAGTTTTTCTCTGTCTGTGAGTCTATTTTTGTTTTATAAGTATGCTTATTTATCTAGTTTTTTTAGATTCCGTATATAAGTGATATCATAGGATATTTGTCTTTATTTCACTTCATTCATGTAGTATAGTAATCTTTAGGTCCACCCATGTTCCTGCAAATGGCATTATTTCATTCTTTTTTATGTCTGAGTAATATTGCATTGTATATATGTATCACATCTTCTTTATCCATTCACCTGTCTGTAGACATTTAGACTGCTCCCATGTCTTGGCTATTGTAAATAGTGCTGCTTTGAACATTGGGGTCTTTTTGAATTGGGTTTTTGTCTTTTCTGGGTAAATGCCCAGGAGTGGGATCGCAGGATATCATAGTAACTATTTTTAATTTTTTTTAGGAACTTCCACACTATTCTCCATGGTGACTGCACCAGTTTACATTCCCAGCAACAGTGTAGGAGGGTTCCTTTTCTCCACACCCTCTCCAGAATTTATTATTTGTAGACTTTTGACACTGGCCATTCTGAGCAGTATGAGGTGATACCTCACTGTAGTTTTGACTTGCATTTCTCTAATAACTAGTGTGATGTTGAGCATCTTTTCATGTGCCTACTGATCACCTGTGGAATCTGCATTTAACAAGCATTTCAGGTGATTGTTCTGCATACTGTGGTTTGATAACTTACTGATCTAGGACATGTTCTCCCAACCAAGGTGTACATGTTGTAAGGTAATCTAGGCGATACAGAGAACAATACTAGAACTTTCTCTTTAGGTTTATTTTATCTCTAAAATTTTATGTTTTAATACTCTTCATAATGTATTAAAACAATAGTGCATGAATATGTTTATTAACAAAAATATGTATGTCAGAGACACAGTTTTAAAAAAACTGGTGTAATGCAAAGCAACAAAACCAAACCTAAAAAAAAACAAGCCTAGATATTACTGCTTCAGAGAATTCACTCTCCAGTTCCCTTGTATTGGGGAACAAAGTACAGTTACCACCTACCTCATTGTCTTGTCTGTTTTCTAGTCAAATATGTGTGGATCATTTATAAGTTGCACTCTGCTTAAAAGCAGTGAGGCTTTGTGAGGTTGAAACCATTTTTTTTTTTCAAAGCAATCGTATAATCTCTGTAGCTCATGTAAATGTAAAATCCCGTCATCTGGGGCAAGCTTGGTGCTCAGGAGGCATTTGTTGGTGGCAGCCTAAAAGCTCAGAGGGAACATCAAGCTGAGTCAGAAGCTTTGGATGTTTCCTAAGATGATGCCAAGCTTGGAAAGATACTACATTACTGATAAGAACAGAAAAATTAACTACTCTTTCCACCCAAATATGCAAAAGTGCTCTAGCAAAAGTTATCAAAAATAAGATATAGGGGAAATTGCTTAACATTTTTAGATTTCAAATAACTTTTCAGTTTTCTGTTTTCTACTCACTTTTCTTGATAACCTTACATCTGCTGTAAGCTAAGCACATCATTATCTTTCTCTTCTTTTTATAACTGCTGTTCCCCCACCACCACCTTTCTGTAGGTAATTCTCTTCTGTGGCTGTCAACAGTGCTCAGAGATAGGCGGTTGAAGCATTCAGAAAGCACATACCTGAATATGGTCACATTTCTTTACCACAGTAAACATTCAAGTTAAAACATTTTTTTAATGGTGTGATAGAACTCATCACGTAACAGTTTAAGCTTTTAGGGAAGGAACTATTTGACTAATTAAATAAAATTTTATTATTATTCTTCGGAGTTACTAATACTTTGATCAATTTTTATAATTCTAGATTTTCTCAGAAATTCATCCATTTCATTTAGATTTTGAAGTATTTTGGTTGACTTAAAATTGTTATAGCATTTTCATGTAATTTTAAAGAATATCTTCTGGATCAGTGGTTATGTTACCATTTTCATTTCTGATATTGTTTGTGATGTTTCTTTCTTTTTTTTTGTCTTTTTTTTTTTCTGGGGCTGCACCCACGGCATATGGAGGTTCCCAGGCTAAGGATTGAATAGGAGCTGTAGCTTCTGGCCTGTGCCAGAGCCACAGCAACACCAGATCTGAGCTGAGTGGGCGACCTACACCGCAGCTCACGGAAACACTGGATCCTTAACCCACTGAGCAAGGCCAGGGATTGAACCCGCAACTTAATGGTTCCTGGTCAGATTCGTTAACCACTGAGCCACAAAGGGAACTCTGATATTCTTTTTATCTGTGGTCAGATTTGCCAAAAACTCAATTGATTTTTATGGCCTTTTACAAACTTGATTCTTCTCATTTTTAGACTTGTTAGCTTAACTTCTACTTTTATTTTTAATCAATTTTTCTTTCTGGTTTGATAGGTTGTATTTTGTTGTTTTAAATGCACCTTGAATGAAATGATTGCTTCAATACTTTTTTTTTTTTTTTAAGGAAATTTGTGTGTGTGTGTGTGTGTGTTTGCCTTTTCTAGGGCTGCTGCCATGGCATATGGAGGTTCCCAGGCTAGGGGTCTAATCGGAGCCGTAGCTGCCAGCCTATGACAGAGCCACAGCAACGCCAGATATAAGCCACTTCGGCAACCTACACCATAGCTCATGCAACGCCAGATCCCTGACCCACTGAGCAAGGCCAGGGATTGAAGCTGCATCCTCATGGTTCCTAGTCGGATTCATTAACCACTGAGCCACGACGGGAACTCCCAAGGAAATTCTTTTTTTTTTTTTTTTTTTTTTTTGTCTTTTTGCCTTTTCTAGGGCTGCTCCCGCAGCATATGGAGGTTCCCAGGCTAGGGGTCTAATTGGAGCTGTTGTGCCAGAGCCACAACAATGCCAGATCCAAGCCGTGTCTTTGACCTACGTCACAGCTCAAGGCAACACCAGATCCTTAACCCACTGAGCAAGGCCAGGGATCGAACCCGCAACCTCATGGTTCCTAGTTGGATTCATTAACCACTGAGCCATGACAGGAACTCCCCAAGGAAATGTTTTTAGGATGATAAAAACTTCTTTTGAATAGTACTTTGATTGCATCGCATGTATTTTGATGTAAAGCACCTTCATTGTTATTCATTTTGAGGGGACTTGTAATTTTAATTTTGATTTTTTTTTTTTTGGCTTTTTTTAGGGCCGCACTGGCAGCATATGGAAGTTCCCAGGCTAGGGGCCTCATTGGAGCTACAGCTTCTGGCCTACACCACAGCCACAGCAATGCCAGATCAGAGCTGTGTCTGCGATCTACACCGCAGCTCACGGCAATGGCAGATGCTTACCCCACTGAGTGAGGCCAGGAATCAAACCTGAAACCTCATGGTTCCTAGTCGGATTTGTTTCTGATGCGCCACAATGGGAACTCCCTAATTTTGATTTTCTATGTAAGTCAAGAGTTGTTTCAATAGAGTGGTTTTATAAATATCTAGCTGGACCATTTTTTCCTAACTTTTTTTTGTTAATCGTTTGTTTCATTTTAGATAGTATAACCTGTGTCTTGTATAAATACTTATTTTTGGAAATTATTAAGATGAAGTATGTACTCTAATATTTATTTGTTTGAGACAAAGATTCATATATATTTCATATCAAATTTCTTAATTACTTTAAATCCTTTGGATACTTGCATATATTCTAAAAATAATGGATAGTCCATAATTTATTTACTCATTTTCCTAATGATGAACATTTAGCTTATTTAAATTTTTTTTGGCCATCTGAAAAAACGTTTCTGTGAACATTCATGTACATATATCTTTAATAGGTACATATTTCTGTAGGATATATTCCCAGAATGAACACATACCCCCATACATACCCACATACACAAACTATTTGAAATAATTCTGTGTACTCATAGATATAATTTTATATGTAAAAATGTTACCCCATGTGTTATAGTATATAATATTAATATACGGATACATATGTATTAATATATACTATAATCAATGTACAATATTTTATGTTTGTCATTGCTGTTGAAATTTATTTGTGTTTTATTACCTTAAGAGATTTTGTTGCTATGCCATGCCATTGTCTCTTCATTCCTTCTCTCCTGAGGAATTAATTTATCTTCATTTGAAAAAAAAATTTCAGGTCGAATTCATAAGCATTCTAAACAACCTTTGATTACATATGGAAAATACAATGTGACAGGCTCTCCCAAGAACATAGGAGGATCTCATTCTTTACTCATACTGAAGGTTCATGGTAAGTTATATGTGTAGTAGTATTACTACTTTGTGGAATAAATTTAGTGCTGGCTAGATTGAGAATGGTACTGGGCGTAATTTAGCAAATGTTCATAAATCTTATGAACATATGTTTACACATGAACATTTGCAGGTAGCATTTTCTATCTTAATGTATGCTTATTTTTAGTAAGAATGGAGAGTAGGGATGAATCAGTAGTTTTAACCCTGACTGCAATGTTAAAATCACCCGTGGAGCTTTTAAAACATCCATAATTTTAAAAAAGTGCACTAATTGTTTCTTTTTTTAAATTGAAATATAGTTGTTTTCACTGTTTCAGGTGTACAGCAAAGTGAGTCAGTTATATATAAAACTATTTTTTTTAGATTCTTTTCCATTATAGGCTATTACAAAATACTTAATCTAGTTCCCTGTGCTATAGTATATCCTTGTTGTATATCTCTTTTATATATAGCACTATGTATCTTCTAATCCCAAACTCTTAATTTATTCCCCACCTTCCCTGAATTTTGTTAACCATGAGTTTATTTTCTATGTCTGTGAGTCTATTTCTGTTTTGCAAATAAGTTCATTTATATTATTATTATTTTTTAGATTCCACATAAAAGTGATATTATGTGATATTTGACTTTGTCTGACTTATTTCACCCAGTATAATAATCTCTAGGTTCATGTGTGTTGATGCAAATGGCATTTCATTCTTTTTTATGGCTGAGTAGTATTCCGCTGTGTAGATACAGAACATCTTCTTTATTCATTCATCTGTCTGTGGACATTTACGTTGCTTCCATGCCTTGGCTACCGTAAATAGTGCTGCTGTGAACATTGTGATGCATGTATCTTTTTGACTGAGAGTTTTATCTGCATATATGCCCTGGAGCGGGATTGCAGGATCATATGGTAACTCCATTTTTAGTTTAAGGAACCTCCATACTGTTCTCCATAGTGGCTGCACCAATTTACATTCCCATCAACAGTGTAGGAGGGTTGTTCTAGTTGTTTCTAACTGTGGCCAGGATTGAGTATCATTGAGTTAATTATTTTAACTTTTATGACTTTAATTATGACATTTATTAAAATAAATGCCAATAAAAGAGTGGTTTATGATCGTGATTGTTTAATTATAATGATAGTCTTTATTCAAAGATAATTTTTTTTGTTAAAGAACTGATCAATGTACAAATATTTGAGGTATACAGAATTCTCAGTGCTATATTTAGGTATCATATACTTAAGATGATGAGGTGAACCAAGTTGGAAGATCAGTAGCCTAGAAATGAGGTTCTAATGTGCTCTAGTTCTATAGGTAAAAGTTGATTCCATTAAAAGTAGTTCAGCTTATTGTTGAAAAAATGGGATTGAAAGGTAGGGAATAGTGTAAGTGTATACAATACCACACTATTGTAATATGTTGGTATTTGGGGAGTTCCTCTTGTGGTGCAGTGGAAACAAATCTAGTGAGTATCCATGAAGATATAGGTTCAATCCCTGGCCTTGCTCAGTGGGTCAGGGATCTGGCATTGCCACAAGCTGTGGTGGAGATCGCAGATGCAGCCCAGATCCCGGGTTCCTGTGGCTGTGGTGTAGGCCAGCAGCTGTCAGCTGTAGCTCCGATTCGACCCCAAGCCTGGGAACTTCCATATACTGCAGTTGTGGCCTTAAAAAGAAAAAAAAAGGTATTGGTTAGGGGAAATTTTTTTTTTTTTTTTTGTCTTTTTAGGGCCACACTCCTGCTATGTGGAAGGTCCCAAGTTAGGGGTCAAATCAGAGCTCTAGCTGCTGGCCTACACCGTAGCCACAGCCACGCGGGATCCGAGCCTCGTCTGCGATCTACACCACAGCTCATGGCAACGCCGGATCCTTAACCCACTGAGCGAGGCCAGGAATCAAACTGGCATCCTTGTGGATGTTAGTTGGCTTCTTTAACCACTGAGCCACAATGGGAACCTCCGGAACTGTTCTTAATTGGTATATTTCTTTTATATTCTCCAGCGTTGTCTATTCTAGAAGAGTTTTAATAAATGTCATCACAGTTAAGCTTGAAAATATCTATGTTGTTGTTATTTTGCTTTTACTAGTAGCTCTAGTTTGACAGTAACTGGATTCAGAAATAATGTGCCTAACGGTTTTTTGTCATTTTTTGGAGTGAGACGTGAGAAGATTCTGAGGTAACTGCAGACAGGCTGCATTAGTATCATGATTAGACAGTTAAGTGAAACAGACTGGGTTCAAATTCTGACTTTGTGACCTTGACCAAGTTACTTAACTTTCCTATGCTTTCCTTCCTCATCCAGCAAAACTGGAATAATAATTGTAACTACTTTATAGGATTGTTGTAAAGAATGATCCCATTAATGCATGTAAAGCACTTGGAGACAGTGCCCGGCATGAAATAAGAGCTTTGGAACTGTTAGCGATTCAAGTAGCAGTGGTGGTGGTTAAAGCATTGATATTTAGCTTATGCCTGTGTCAGCTGAATGTATTTTGTTAGCTATTTACATTTTCTGAGCATTTGGCTTGGTCATTTAAGAAACAGCTTAATTTGATTGTGTTGTCAACCATTGCCTTTCCCCACCTGTAGGTGCCTTAATGTTTGTGGCATGGATGACTACCGTTAGCATTGGTGTACTGATCGCCCGGTTCTTCAAACCTGTTTGGCCAAAGCCTTTATTTGGTGATGCAGCATGGTTTCAGGTAGGTGGAGAAAAAGTTTAATGCAATTTCAATATTGTTTGAACATGGCAATGTGACAGATATGAAAATGTGCATTTTTTTGTGATCATAGTTATAATTTTGAAATTCTTTCTTTCTTTCTTTTTTTTTTTGCTTTTTAGGGCCGCACCCCTGGTATATGTAGGTTCCCAGGCTAGGGGTTTAATTGGAGCTACAGCTGCCGGCCTACACCACAGCCACAGCAATGCCAGATCCGACCCGCCTCTGCGCCCTACACCACAGCTCACGGCAATGCCAGATCCTTAACCCACTGATCGAGGCCAGGGATCGAATGCACAACCTCATGGTTCCTAGTCGGATTCGTTTCCACTGTACCACGACGGGAACTCTTGTAATTTCTTCTTTTTGCCCTTTGGTTTCCTAACCAACTGAGAATAGATATAAGATGCTTGATGGAGCTCAAAATGAAGACAGCTTTATGCAGGGTCAGGCTGGATTGGAGAATGTATCACGGCCATGTGCATTCCTTTGTAACATGGACTCTGGGCCCCAAGGGATCTTGAGTTCCATGTCTAGTTTCAGAGGAAGAGAGCAGAAGAGCATGTGCCCACTGCACTGAGCACAGGTGGATCAGGGAAGGCTGTAGCGCTGAAGAAAGACACGGTGGGTGCTTACTACATTGCAGAGCTGCAGTGCGTCCTCTGGTTAGGGGCCAGTAAGTGTCGGACCATTCCTAGCTCACCCGTCAGCATCACGTATCTCCCCTGTGGGTGGGAAGAAAAACTGAACATGTCCCTTTTCATGTTCTTCCTTCCCATGGAATGAGGAGGCAGTTTTTTAAAAAAATAGAAACATTAGCAAGAGTCAATAAATACTCCTCAAGACAAAGCAAAACAAACCTTTCATTTGTCATGGGGTATAGCTTTTTGCACACATAGTGGAAGATCAATGAGTATGTGCCGAGACAGAATGTACATGTCTGTTTGTAGGAAAAAAATACTCCTCATTGGAACAGTTTTGACTTTATCAGAAGGTGTTCTTGAGACTTCATATACGTTTATAGCTTTTAAGATTTACCTTCTCTAACATCATGTCTCACCATTGGCTGGCAGCGTCAATCTTTTTATTTATTCTTTATCATGATGCATGTCTTGCTCCTTCCTGTCTGTCTGCCTCTGATTGCTTTCTCTCATCTTCTCAGGTGGATATTCCCAGCTGGAAAATTCTTTTTGTCTCCTCTTTACTAACTCAAATTCTCCACTGTCTTTTTTTTTTTTTTTTTTTTTTTTTTTTGTCTTTTTGCCTTTTCTAGGGCCGCTCCTGCGGCATATGGAGGTTCCCAGGCTAGGGGTCTAATCGGAGCTGTAGCCGCCGGCCTACCCCAGAGCCACAGCAACACGGGATCCGAGCCGCATCTGCAACCTACACCGCAGCTCACGGCAACTCTGGATCCTTAACCCACTGAGCAGGGCCAGGGATCGAACCCGCAACCTCATGGTTCCTAGTCGGATTCGTTAACCACTGCGCCACAATGGGAACTCCTCCACTGTCTCTAAAACTATGATGTCTATATTTATGGATGACTCTATGTCGTACTTTCTCTGGGACGGTTTTGGTTTGCACTGGTTATCTTGGCATAATCAATGAGCAGGGCCCATTTTCACGCTCAGTATTCTTCTCATTTGGATAATGAATTATACATTTCAAATGTGTTTCTCTTCTCAGCTCAATTAAATTCCACACTCCTCAGAAACTAGTACCTTCTGTTTCCTTGTAGTCTTATTGTATCCAAGCACTGTGCTTGGTGGTGAAACTTAGTAAAAATATGTTTGGAAGGCAATGATGGACCCGGCAGGTAAGTATGTGTGAAATATCCGTTCCAGCTGCTCTGTGCAGCTGAGGCCTTGGCAGATGCTTTTGAATGATGAGGTTGGCAGCTTAGGCTTTTCTTTAATGTTCAGTGATATAGTCAAATTCTTTTTTTAACTGACCCCACATTGTAGTAGGTTGTCAGATGCGTGCCTTCCGTGAATCTCATCCCATGATCATCCTCATGACGCCAGCTCCTTTCTCCCACACAGCCGACTCTCTCCTCATTTTGTCCTTTCACCCTTGCAGGTGCATCGAGGGCTCATGCTCACTACTTCTGCCTTCACCTTCATTGCTTTTCTTCTGCCTTTTATTTACAGAAGAGGCTGGAATTGGGTAAGTAGTTCTTAAACGGAATGCTTCCATTCTATTTATATGTTTTAAATTCATTTTGGTGTCAAGGGAGATTGCTGTTTTATTCTCAAATGATGGATAAAAAGATATTTCTGCACATATCCTTTCCTTTTTGATTCATTTGATAACTAATTCACATGGTTGGGGGTCAGGGATGGAGTGAGAATGTCAGTGCAGATTACTTGGTAATGAAATGTATCTTTAGGTTGCCTTAGATGTGAGGTATACACTGCATAGCTTTCATGAGTCTTCTCACTAAGGAATGGTGAAAATTGAAAGTATGATATCTAAGGAACATGAACACTGAATGTGGTTTTCTCTAACTAATGCTATGGGAGCAGCTGTGCTAAGTGCTTTATGTATGTTACCAAATTTAAACCTCAAATGAAGTAGTTATAGATAATAATCTCATCGTTGTCACAATGTCTCAAATGGGTATCTCCAGCTTAGACCTCTCCCTGGCTTGAGACTCACACATCCAGCTTTCTACTCAGGAACTCACCTGGCAGGTCTAAGACATCTCAAACTGAAGTCCTGATCTTCTCTCCCAGTCCCGCCGTCCCATAATAGTTGTTGGCAGTTCTCTTCTTAGGCCAAAGCTTGAGAATTATTCTTAACTCTGCTTGTACACCTCGCATCACACAAGTCTAATACCACACTCCTCACCGTCACTAGTGCTCCTGTGTGGGTTTGAGCCGCCATCGTCTTTTGCCTGGACTGTTGGAGTAGGCGTCTGATTGGTCTGTTTTCAACCAAGGAGCAGAGTGATTTTTTTTAAACTGATTTTTATTTTTTCCATTATAGCTGGTTTACAGTGTTCTGTCAGTTTTCTACCATACGGCAAGGCGACCCAGTCCCACATACATATATATACATTCTTGTTCTCACATTATCTCCATCATCCTCCATCATAAGTGACTCGATACAGTTCCCAGTGCTGTACAGCAGGATCTCATTGCTCAGAGCGATTTTTAAAAAATGTAAATTGGATCATGTCATTTCTATGTCCCAAACTGTTTTCTCTGATGTCTCAATTCTACTCAAAGGTCAAAGTCCTCCGTGATTGGCTGCCAGTTACTCTCTGAATTGACCTCCCCCCTCATCACGTGGCTCGTCTCATCTCACACTGGCCTGATGCTAGGCGTGCTCTGCTTTATTGTCTGCCTCCACCTCGGTCATGCTTCCTCTACCCTCACCTTCTCAAGCCTTTACTCAAAAATAACTTCTCAAAGAGCCCTGCCCTGCTCTGTTTTTTCCTAAGGCACTCTTGACCTTATTCATTTCATATAATTTACTTATGTGAGGTATTTGTTCTTTGTCTGCCTCCTCACACTAGTTTGTGAGCTCCATGAGAGCTGGGTTATTTACTGGTATGTTTGCTGGTGTATCTCTAATACCCAGAACATTCTGGTACATCAGGTACTCAGTGAATACTTATCAAGTGAATGAGTAAGGCTTGACAAGAGTGGGAGACGTACCTAAGGTCAGAGCCTGTGCTTCTGATTATACTCTTCCAGTTTCCCAGCTGGTCAGAATTTGATGTCAGGATTTAGTGCTTCAGTTTGGGCTCTTGCTACAAGGACTAAGATTGATGGATCTTGGGTCACAGACATTACTAGGAAAGCTCCTTCCTGCTTTTTTAGATGGTTTATAAATGGGTCCATCTGTTCTGCAAAGGAAATTATGAAGATTTTCTGATATGAATCAAGACATTGGAACTTTATTCTCTCCAGGTACTTGGGACAAGCATAAAACTTCCTTTGTAAACTCTGTAGCTTGCAGTCTTTGCAGTTTAGGAAGAGGATAGTAAGGTTGAGAGCACAAGTCTGCAAATCCTCATGTCATCGTTTGTTACTTGGACACATTGGGCAAGTCGCTTCACTTCTCCGTCCCTCAGTTTACTCAAATGGGAGTAGTATACTGTCTATCTCATAGGCTCGCTGAGGGTTGAGAGTTAATGAACTGAAAGCACTCAACATCATTCCCAGCAGATTCTAAACACATAAGAATTTTGTAGCTGCTGTTACGGTTTTTTTCTTTCTTTCTTTTTTTTTTTTTCTGGGGCTACACCTGCAGCATATGGAGGTTCCCAGGCTAGGGGTCGAATCAGAGCTATAGCCTTTGGCCTAGGCCAGAGCCACAGCAACGTGGGATCTGAGCCGAGTCTTAGACCTACACCACAGCTCATGGCAATGCCTGATCCTTAACCCACTGAGCGAGGCCAGGGATCGAACCCACAGCCTCATGGTTCCTAGTTGGATTCATTAACCACTGAGCTACGACAGGAACCCCCTGTTACTATTTTTTAGCAGCTAGGTTCACGTTCCAGCTCCACGGTCCAGGCTATAACTTATCCGTGTATAACTGAGTCCATAGTTTAAAAGCTTTATGGTGCTCTTCTGTCAGCTTTTAATTCCTAATTAGCAGAAGCTTCCTATCTTGGCTTAGAAACCCCTGTGTCCTTGCTCTAGATCACAGGTTTCAGAGCCTCCCCAAGCAGGGCAGTCAGTGACAACAGATTGTGCCATCCTCCATCTAAACGTGTCATGCAGTGGAACATGTTCTCAATCTCTGCGTTTTAAAGTGAAATAGTTGTGCAGCACGGTCTAAGCCAATCCTCTGCTCCCTTCAGCAGGCACACATCACTGAGGGAGGAGTGTCACTGAACCTGTTGAGATAGCAGGTTGATGATTCAACACGTTCTGAACAGAGGCGATGAGATTGTAATACAGTGACAATGCAGGTTATTCACTTAATCAACAAACATCTGTTGAGTGTTGAGCAGGTGGGGGATACGGATTCAAATAAAATCAAACACTGACTAGTCCTAGATGGGCTCGAATGGCTGTCCTGGTGCTGGTGGGCATCTAGCATCCTGATGGGAAGAGGTGGCGTTCTGTGCATTCATTCTCCCACAACCGTTTACACGCCGTGTGGCCTCGGATGCGCTACTCGATCTCTCTCAGTCTCAGTTCCACTAACTGTCATCATAGTGACCATGTGTATGAAGTATATGCCTGGTGTGTAGATACTCAGTGAAAGGTACCTGTTGTTATCATTATTAAATGTTTGAAGCTCTGGAAAAACCCTATAAGAATACATCTGTGTGTATTATTTTTAACTTGAGGGTTTAAATGGATGGGCATTGAGGCCATTAAAATGACATTACTGTGTTCAGCATGCAGGTTATCACCCGTTCCTTGGTTGTACCGTGATGATTCTAGCAGTTCTTCAGCTTCTTTTGGCGGCCTTCAGACCACCCTCTCATGACCCAAGGTACTTGGCGTCTTCATTTATCAGTGCTCTTGTGTAGATGTCATTAGTTGGCACACAAATTCCTTTTCTGCACTTTATAAAATTCAGTGATAAATTATATTTATTTTCAAAGGTTTTAAAATGTATTTCTGATATCTGATGCCTAGCCGTTAAGGGAAATAGCATGCTTTTTATTCTCTTGGGAATTAATTGTAGTTCTATCACTTTTAAGAATACTGACTGGTTCTTTATTTGGTAGGAGGCAAATGTTTAACTGGACTCATTGGAGTGTGGGAACAGCTGCTAGAATAATAGCAGGTAAGTAATTGTGATGCCACTTATTCATATATAATTGCTAGTTTTTATATTGCAAGTTGTAATTTGGCTTAAATGATTTTTAGATGTATTAGTAGTTGGAGTAATTGGTTGTTGAGGAGAAATCAGCCTTAAACATTGAAATCCAGAAAGTAATTTCTAGAGGTGACTATTTAAGGCATTATTTCAGTTTTATGGTTTTTTTTTTTTTTCCAAATACCTTTAAAACTTTCCTTTTAAGACATTTTTTAGCATTTGCCTTTACTGACAGAATAAGCTGTGCTGATGACCAAACATTTAAGCAGCTCAAGTTGAGGGTCCGTCATGGATGGGCTGCAGTGGGCTCAAGGGGCCGCAGCTCTCTTTCTCTAGGTCCTTTCCATGGGGATGATGCCTTCCAGGGAAAGGTGTTTTTCGAAAGTCAAGTATGATTATCCAGTACATTTTGATGCTTTATACAATAAATACTAAGCTGACACCTCCTTCCCTCATATTTCTAAAGTCCATAGAAATTCATGTAAGGGGAGGTATAATCAGAAATGGTTTCCAGGAGTTCTTTCTGTGGCCCAGCAGGATCAGCAGTGTCTTAGGAGTGCTGGGATACAGGTTCAATCCCCAGCCTAGCACAGTGGGTTAAGGATCCAGCATTGCACAAATGTGGCTTGGGTCTCGACTGCAGCTGGGATTTGCTCCATGGCCCGGGAACTCCATACGCTTCAGGGCGGCCAAAAATGAAAAAAAAAAAAAAAGAAAGAAAGAAACTGTTTCCATACTTTTCTTCCTTCCTACATTGCAGACATTTCAGAAAGTGCCTCTTTTTTTTAACGAGGAATAGATCGTAATTATAATCTCCCATTGTAGCCTTTCTGGTCTTACAATAAAAAAGACTAAATTAATTCGTCTTAATTCATCTCATAAACTCTTTTTGTGTGCTTTACTTGATGTAATTTACATACATGTAAACACACATACACAGTTACCTCTTGAATTACATTTGAATGTATATATATTTTTTTCTCTTATAAATGTAGTGGCAGCAATATTCCTAGGAATGGATTTACCAGGACTGGATCTTCCTGGCCCGTGGAAAACCTATGCAATGATTGGATTTGTAGCCTGGCATGTTGGGACAGAGATTGTTCTGGAGATACATGCTTACCGACTCTCCCGAAAAGGTAACCAGCTCAAAAAGCTGTGCTATGTAGAATCACTTCTAAGCAAACTACTGGAACACAGTTAGTTTCTTGAACACTAACGTTGACTCTTACGTGGTAGCTTACTAAAAATTTCTGTTTCGATTACTCGGTCAGAGGTAAAAATTAGTGGAAGTTTTCTGCCTTTGTTTTTTTACATTTATTAGTTTTAGAATTTGTGAGTAAAATGTAAGAGAAAGATATTAGAGTTTAGGGAAGAAGGCTTCTTTCTAAGTACTTTTTACTTTACGTGCTGGTTTGACTTGGAGCCAGTACACACTGAGAGTTCTGAATGTCTGGAGCCGAGAGACCCCTGAGACAGAGGAAGAAGAGATGCCTGTGGTCAACACCGTGAAGCTGTAGACGGATCTTACCTGTTTGGCCAGCTTACTGTGTGCTGTCATGTGGGTTGCCGTGTACATTGTTTATAGCTAAATAACTAGCGAGCCAGAGAGGAAGGCTGTATTTTGCTCAAACTCCCTAGCGGCAAGGTCCATTTTGGTCCCAGTGCCAGGAAAAGTAAAATACCTGTCGTCTTTAGGAGTGGAGAGATTAGTAGTAGAGAACCGGTGGCATCTTAGCTTGGTTTCTGGGCTAAATGTCCTTGGTGTCCTGTCTAGTTTTCAGCTCCCCACATGATAAGTAAAGTTGGCCTCCTAGAAACAAAACTTGTTGGTTGTCTAGTGTGTATGTTGTGAGTCTAGAAGCCTGGGCAGCTTTTAGGAACTGAGTAGAAATAGCTGTCCTACCATTATTTGGTTCTTGATAGGGTCACCTGCATAGGGTTTGAGTCCTTTATTTTTATGTATTTATTTATTTATTTATTTATTTTTGTCTTTTTTGTCTTTTTTGTCTTTTGTTGTTGTTGTTGTTGCTATTTCTTGGGCCGCTCCCGCGGCATATGGAGGTTCCCAGGCTAGGGGTTGAATCGGAGCTATAGCCACCGGCCTACACCAGAGCCACAGCAACGCTGGATCCGAGCTGCGTCTGTGACCTACACCACAGCTCATGGCAACGCCGGATTGTTAACACACTGAGCAAGGGCAGGGACCGAACCCGCAACCTCATGGTTCCTAGTCGGATTCGTTAACCACTGCGCCACGACGGGAACTCCGAGTCCTTTATTTTTAAATTGAAATACAGTTGATTTACAATGTTGTGCGGAGTTAGCATCTTAAAGAGACTTTTGATGACCACTAGGTTATGGGTTGCTATTTAAAATACATGTTACTTTAAGCTTGGATTGTTAGGACTTCGATGTGGGTGTTTATTGACTAGAAGAAGAGGAAATATTTTAAGTCTCTTGACAGATGCTTTAGCCAGCTTGTCCTACTGTGTGACAGACTTAAATATTCAGAAAGTTTGCAACATTTGGTAGCTTGAAATGGGAGAATGTACATCCTGGAAATCAGCAAACGCTGCAGATCAGGGATTTTTTTTTGAGAATTAGTTTACCTGCATCCCCACTGGCCTGACAAACTTATGTTGTTCTTCTTGACAGTTGAAATATTGGATGATGATAGGATTCAGATCCTCCAGTCGTGTACTGTAGCTGAAGCAGAAGTAAGACTTTTTTTTTCTTATTTATTGACACAAATCTTAATGACACTAGTTCCTTTTTTTTTCATAGCTCATTTTTTTTTTTTTTTTCCTTTCAGGGTCATGCTTTTAAAAAGATGGTGTTAGCAATTTATGTCTGTGGGAATTTGACTTTTCTCACTATGTTCTTATCTGCAATCAACCATCTATGAGCAAGTGAAGACCTTGGCTTTTGCAGACCAGGTGATAATCATCATTGATCCAAAAAACTTGTTTCCTATGCCGACTCCCTGGAGCGAATTCACGACTTCAAGTTGGGAAGACCAGGCCACGTCTATTGAGAAATTCTGAGGTCTGGTCTTTAGAGATCAACATTCAGGAGGGTCCTATGGACCATAAATTGATGTCACATCTTTATGTGTAATTCTGAGCCTTTATTAAAGGGGAGGCTTTGCTTGAGGAGAAATAACTCAAATTTTTTTTTTTTATGCTGAATATTTGAGAATATTAGCATTTAAAAAAAGAACTGTTTGGAAAAACAAAAAAGATGTCATTAGGATAAAATGGAGATTATATTAAGGCAAATATTTTGGACTATAAAGGTGCAATAGTACTTTAAAGAAAACATTTATTTTTACTACTTTATCTGAATGGCCTTTCTTAGGAATTTTTTTCCCCCTTCTTTTCTTAGGAATGTTTGACAAACATGTTTTTAAGTGCTATTTTTTTTTTTGGAAATGTCGTTTGTTCCATGTATTTTGCTACATTCCTGGTAAAGGTGGAAGTGGGGCTAACACCATTTCATTAACATTTAATATATTATTAATATTGTAATTTCTTTCTTAGTAATGAAATGCAAGTATGTATCTTCTGATTAAGAGTGTCTTTATATATTCAGCTACAGAGCTGAAATGGCATTTTATATGTTAATTGTTTTGACTATAAGATTTAAGTCCAAGCCTTTGGAGATTATAGACTTGCATTTCAAATTAATAAAATTCACTCTTACGAACATGAACGTATTTAAGAGTTATTCCCTTTCCTTTTGCTAAAAAAAAAAATGAGTGGTGCTGTTTTGTTGGAAGTTCCTGATGCTGTAATGAATTAGAATTATCAATTTTATTTTCCTTCCTATTCCAATAATTTTCTTCTATTTTTTGTCTGGGTCTCATCTTTGTTATGAGGACTTCTAGCCAGTTGGTGGCGCCATAATACTACTGCTTTGTTTCTGTTTCCTTGTGTTGTGATTCATTTTTTTAGTACTTAGATGATCTTGGGATTGCATTTCCCTTAAAATTCACCAACTCTTAGTATTTATTTGAAAAAAAAAATGCCTTTTTTTTTTTTTTTTTTTTTTGCGGGGTGTCCGGGTTGTGGGTTAGAATATGAAATTTAGGGACCAATGTATTTGGTTTGTGTTCTAACCATGATTATTTGTAACAGATGTTTGATAATTTCCCTTTACATTCTCTGTAACAAATGAATATAACCACCTTAGGTAGAGGAAACAAGCAAAACTCTAAATTCTTAAACAAAAAAGTTGAGGAAGGCATTTTACTCTTTACTTTTTAGATGTTCTTTCTGATTATTTCATAGTTTCTGCCTGGTCCAAGGACCTAAATTCTACCTGGTGTAGATAATAGCCTCAGCTATGTATCTTACATTTTTCACTGGATAAAATGATATGCCTTTCTTTTTTATATAGGTGTTTATCATAAGTAGCTTAGGGTTTGAGATGGGAACTTTCTGTGTTCATAGTCTATGAGCACCAGGCTACTTGCAGTATGAACTTCCTTTCAAATGTATTTAAAAACATATTTTTTTAGTTTGGAAAATTAGACGGGCACTAAAATATTTTCTTCTAATTTTCAAGTATAAGGGGCTTAAAGGTTAATAAATTTCTCTTAATAAATTATACTCTACTGGAGTTCCCGTTGTGGCGCAGTGGTTAACGAATCCGACTAGGAACCATGAGGTTGCAGGTTCGGTCCCTGCCCTTGCTCAGTGGGTTAACAATCCGGCGTTGCCATGAGCTGTGGTGTAGGTTACAGACGCAGCTCGGATACCGCGTTGCTGTGGCTCTGGTGTAGGCCAGTGGCTACAGCTCTGATTCGACCCCTGGCCTGGGAACCTCCATATGCCGCGGGAGCGGCCCAAAGAAATAGCAAAAAGACAAAAATAAATAAATTAAATAAATAAATAAATAAATTATACTCTACTTATGACAACGAAAGACTCTTTTAAGGAGAAGATGAACCTTGGCGTATTTGGTTTTCAAATATGTGAACTTCCTGGATCTTCAGTGCTGAGGCTAACATATTTTAACTTCTCTTTCACTGATTTATCTATTGGTACTATTTTGATATATCATCTGTTAATACACAGAGTTGTCCTGATCTGTTTTTTAAAGATATCTTTTGATAAGTGGGATTGTTAAATTAAATGCCTTTATATTCTCAGCAGTGTTGCTTCAAACAGTGAGCAAAATCATGAGTTCTTGTCTTAAAGAGGGGGGTGTCTAAAATAAAAATAAATGTGTTTTTCTGAAAAAAATGAAAAATTCAACAAAATTGTAGTTGGAATGGCATTCATAACTTAGGCTGCGTTTGTTTTCATATCTGTAGAAATCAATCTTAAGGGCATAGGTAGCTTGTGGCATAAGTTATCTAACAGATGATTCAAGTTCACTTTAGTGCCTACTTGGTGATGAGATCGATTTTGGCTCTAATGTGTGCTAGGTAATATTCATCCCTTCCACATCCTGCCCTGGTCCAGGCTGCAGTGGGAAAAGACAGATGCAGCAGACGCCAACTAGGAAGCCCTGGGGGGCGTGTAGTTATTGGCTGAAGTTCTATTTATCTGTATATTCTGGTGAAGCAAGAAGAAAAAAAGAACAAAGGTCCTTGTCTGAGATATCCATTGTAGGTAGAAAAGAAAGAAAGGATTCTTCTTAGCTCTTTTCAAATCGGATTAGGTTACACACTGTCCCTGTCTGTATCCTGCTTCTTTTCTTCTTGCCCAATAGCCATCAGGCTCATCTCCGCACCCAGGTCACTCTTGGTCACTTGCCTGGAATACTCTTGCTGTTTCTCCCTTCCTTGCAAAAGCTAGTTTATTAAGATCTTGCCCCCAAACTTCCTTACTTTTGAAGCCTTCCCTGACTCTTCCTTCTGCATGGGTCTCTCCTTGTCCTGACCATCCTTATAAATGGTGGGCTGGGAGGCAGCTAATCTCGTGATTAAAAGGGACTAGGAGGAGTTCCCGTTGTGGCTCAGTGGTTAACGAATGTGACTAGGAACCATGAGGTTGCGGGTTTGGTCTCTGGCCTTGCTCAGTGGGTTAAGGATCCGGGATTGCCGTGAGCTGTGGTGTAGGTTGCAGACGTGGCTTGGATTCCTGGCTCTGGTGTAGGCCGGCGGCTACAGCTCTGATTCGACCCCTAGCCTGGGAGCCTCCATATGCCGCAGGAGCAGCCCTAGAAAAAAAAGCAAAAAGACAAAAAAAAAAAAAAAAAAAAAAAAGGAGTTTGGGAGTAGAGTTGAAAGAGCCAAATATGCACCTTCGATTTACAGGTGTCACATCGTAGGGCAAGTCACTCATCTTCTCTGAGCCTCAGTCTTTCTTCTGTAAGGCCCATCTCACAGGGCAGTTGTGAGGAAGGGATGAAGTGATGCCAGCAAAAGGGGCTTCGTACATGGTGGTGATGGTGTCATTGCTTTTGATTCCAGTGTTAAACTTTAGTAGTTTTTATATGTGAAGTGTGTATTTTTTTATTTGACAAAAAGTTTGATGTTCACCTTCAAAACATTATGCTAAGTGAAATAGCCAGACACAAAAGGACAGCTCTTCTATGATTTACTCACTTGGAATACCTCGACTAGTCAAATTCATACAGAGAGAAAGTCAAATGGTGCTTACCAGGGGCTGGCAGAGAGAGAGAGGATGGGAAGGTATTCTTTACAGATTTTCTGTTTGGGATGATGAAATTGTTCTGGAGATTGATAGTGGTGATGCTTACGTAACACTGTGAACGTACTTAATGAACTGAATTGTATCCTTAAAAGTAATTAAAATGGAAAATTTTGTGTTATGTATATTTTGCCACAATAAAAACAAAACAGAAAACGTTTGATGTTCATAGGAGCACTATTTCCAACAGCCAAATGATGGAAATAGCTCACATGCCCATCAACAGATGACTGAACAAGCAAGCTATGGTACATATAATGAAATATTTTTCAGCCATGAAAAGGTGTAGAGTACTGATACATGCTGTCACATGGATAAGCCTTCAAAATATTATGCGAAGTGAATCAGACACAAAAGGTCACCTACTATGATTCCTTTTATATGAAATATCCAGGATAGGCAAATATATGGAGACAGCAGAGGGGTAGTTACGGAGGCCTTGGGGGAGGGAGTGGAGGAGGGAATGGGGAATGATTGTGTAAGGGTGTAAGGTTTTGTCTTGAGGTGATGCACATGTTTTGAGATAAGTAGAGGTGGTAGTTGTACAACAGTGTGAAAAGAAATACCTCTTTAAAATGATTATTTTATGTTATGTGAATTTCACCTCAGTAAAACATATATTTATCTTATTGCTACTCTTGAATTCTACCTTTGGGTAGAAAGATCTGGGGGTTTTGCTGATCCTAAACTTGGTATCAGCTTAATTAACTTCTTATTTTGTTATCAAATAAATGAATGTAATTTTATGTTAGCCCTGGCTTTATAGTTCTGGTTTAGAGGAGAGAAAGTTCCTAAAACATATCTTGTGGGCCATACCAAAAAAAAAAAAAAGGAGTTCCCGTCGTGGCGCAGTGGTTAACGAATCCGACTAGGAACCATGAGGTTTCGGGTTCGGTCCCTGCCCTTGCTCAGTGGGTTAACGATCCGGCGTTGCCGTGAGCTGTGGTGTAGGTTGCAGACTCGGCTCGGATCCCGCGTTGCTGTGGCTCTGGTGTAGGCTGGCAGCTACAGCTCCGATTGGACACCTAGCCTGGGAACCTCCATATGCCGCGAGAGCGGCCCGAGAAATGGCAAAAAGACAAAAAGACAAAAAAAAAAAAAAAAATTTGTGGGATGAATTTGGCCTCTGGGGCATAGTCTGTCAATCCTTGCTCTAAAGAAAGAACAATCAATGAAGACAAACCTTTGAGATTTCTTAGGTGATTAGATTCAGGAGGGTAAGGATTTTAAAGCATGCATTAAAATCCTTATTCTCAATTTTATAAAAATCCTGTTCTCAATTTTATAAAAAGGGATTTTCTTGCTATAAATAAAAATGCATAGAAATAGAAATGAAAGGACTTATGGAAATTGGAAAGCTGAAAAAATACAGTGTTTGAAATAGTTCACTGGAGAGAATTAACATCAGAATGAAAATGACGGAGAAAGTACCAATGAACTCGGAGATCAATAGAAATTATCTAATGTTTGAACAGAATAAAGAAAAAAATTGGAAAAGAATTGAATCTCAGGACCTGTTAAATGATGCCATCTTTAGGTATTATCTCAGAAGAAGAGGAAAATCTGAGGAAATAATGACTGGAAAATTTCCCAATTTGCTAAGAAGCCTAACTTTACTAATTCATGATGCAGGAAAACAACTCAAGCAGGAACGTGAGCAGTCAGGCTTATGCACATCATAGTCAAACTCTCCTATTCCACCATCTTAATCCCATCCAAATCATAGTCAAACTCTTGAAAGCAAAAAATTCAGAGCAAGTCTTGAATGGAGAAAGAGAAAAATTAAGCATTCCATACATAGGAATAATGATTCATTTAACACCTGACTAGGAGTCTGTGGTCAGACAGTGAAAAAACATTTGGAAGAGAACAAAAAAAGTCAACAAAAATTCTGTTTGCAGAAGAAATAGTCTTCAAAGAATGAGGAAACAAATAGCATGAAAGAGTAAGCATGAGAAGGCAAAAGTGTCTGTATTTCTACCAGATGGATTCCATTTCTAAGCAAAGAGTATTATCAGAGATAGACCCTTCTTACTTGATTAAAGCATTAATTTATCAGGAATACGTTGCAGTGATAAATAGGTATGTGCCTTATAACAAACTTCAGAACACATGAAGAAAAAGTTGAGCAGAATTAAAGAGAGGCACCCATTCATGGCAGAAATACTCAACAGAAGAGAATTCTCATCCTGGTGAAGGAATCTAGGAAAAGCCAACAGCTAATATCACACTTAACGGTAAATGAGTGAACACTTTCCCCTTAAGATCAGAAACAAGGCAAGAGTTGGAGTTCCCTTGTGGTGCAGTGGTTAATGAATCCGACTAGGAACCATGAGGTTTTGGGTTCGATCCCTGGCCTCGATCAGTGGGTTAAGGTACTGGTGTTGCTGTAACCTGTGGTGTAGGTCGCAGATGCGGCTCGGATCTGGCATTGTTGTGGCTGTAGGGTAGGCCAGCAGCTGTACCTCCAATAAGACCCCCTCGCCTGGGAATGTCCATATGCCGCACGTGCAGCCTTAAAAAGACGAAAAAGACAAGGAAAAAAAGAAAGAAAGAAAAGAAGATGAGTGTCCTCAGCACTTTGCGTCAACATTGTATTTGAGGTTTTAGCAAGGGCAGTTAAGTGAGAAAAAGAAATAAAAGGTAACCAGATTGTAAAGAAAGAAGTAAAACTATCACTTTTTACAGATGATATAATTTTATATACAGAAAATCCTAAGGAATCCAGTAAACAACTACTAGAAGAAATAAATAAGTTCAGCAAGGTAATGGGATACAAAATCAATATAAAAACTCAATTGCATTTCTAAAACACTAGCAATAAACAGTCTGAAAGTGAAATTAGGAAAACAATTCCACACCCATCAAAGAGAATAAACTAGGAATAATTTTAAGAAAGTGCAAGACATGTGCACTGAAAACAACAAAACATGGTTGAAAGAATCTAAAGATTATCTGATGAAATGGAAAAACATCTCACATTTAACACATTTATGGGTGTATGTCAAAGGTGCATAGGAACCAACTCGAAAGAACTTTCATTTGGCCAAAGCTGAAACAATTTGAGCCACAAATTGTGTTGGACTGTAACAAGTGTAGTGTAAACATCCATGAATCCATACTGATTTAAATTAATGACTGAATGAATAAATGTGAAGAATAGACAGATTGGTGCAGAGGAATTTGAAGTAATTTATGTAGATACTCTCCTCGAGGAGCATGAGCTTAACTCCCTACTCTTTGTGTGAGCTGTGCATAGTGACTTCTTCCCAAAGCATGCAGTATACATAGAAAAGGGGAAAATGTATAATTTTATAGTGAAGTAACCTGACAAAACTATATTAGCCAGGTTATCAAGGTCAACCTTAGCAGCGATGAATCATATTGAAACTTTGTAACACTGATAGGATGTGATGACAATGACACTTTACCTCTCTGATCTTCCTTTCTCAAACTCATGACCTCTGTCTAGTCATGAAAGAGATATCAGACAATTTACAATAGAGAGGCACTCTACACAATACCTGACCAATAATTTTCAAAACTGTCAAGGTTGTCAAGAACAAGAAAGTCTGAAAAACAGTCACAGCCAAGAGGAACCTAAGGAGACCTGACAGCTAAAAGTAATGTGGTTTTCTATATGGGATCCTGGAACGGAAAAAGACATTAGGTCATTTGCGGCAACATGGATGGAGCTAGAGACTCTCATACTGAGTCAACTAAGTCAGAAAGAGGAAGACAAATACCATATGATATCACTTATACCTGGAATCTAATATATGGCGCAAATGAACCTTTTCACAGAAAAGAAAGTCATGGACTTGGAGAATAGGCTTGTGGTTGCCAATGGGGAGAGGGAGGGAGTGGAATGGATTGGGAGCTTGGGGTTAATAGATGCAAACTATTGCCTTGGAATGGATTAGCAATGAGATCCTGTTGTGTAGCCCTGGGAACTATGTCTAGTCGCTTATGATGGAGCATGATAATGTGAGAAAATAGAATGTGTATGTGTATGTGTAACTGGGTCGCCATGCTGTACAATAGGAAAAAAAGTTGGGGAAATAACAATTAAAAAATAAATGAGAAGCAATTAAAAAAACCTAGGGAAATCTCAAACTATGAGACCTTAGTTAATAACAGTTTATTACTCTAAGTTCATTAATTATAACAAATGCATTATACAAATGTAAGATGTTAAGAATGGGAAAAACTGGGTGTGGCATATATGGGAACTTTGCATTTCTTCTGAATTATTCTCTTAATCTACAACTATTCTTTAAAATAATGTTAAATATAGTTAGCTGTGTATACAGTGACTCCAGAGCGTGTGTCTCCTCATTTGGGGGAGAAGGTGAGATCTTTGTATAAAGGATACCTGCATCTGATTAGATTGAAACAGGTTTTTTTTTTTTTTTTTTGTCTTTTTTTTTGCTATTTCTTTGGGCTGCTCCCGCAGCATATGGAGGTTCCCAGGCTAGGGGTCGAATCGGAGCTGTAGCCACTGGCCTACCCAGAGCCACAGCAACGCAGGATCCGAGCCACGTCTGCAACCTACACCACAACTCACGGCAACGCCGGATCGTTAACCCACTGAGCAAGGGCAGGGACAGAACCTGCAACCTCATGGTTCCTAGTCGGATTCGTTAACCACTGCGCCACAACGGGAACTCCTCTTTTTTTTTTTTTTTTTTGTCTGAAACAGTTGTTTTTTAGTTGCTTGAATGGTCAAATGTGTGTAGAAGCATAAATACGGAAGCTAAGTAGAAAATCAGATGGACCGTGTCAATTAAATGTTTCATCTTTATCTTCATCATTTAATGCTTCCTCTCCAAACCCACCCTTTGTTGCTTTACTTTGTGAGGTAAACATTTCTCTTTTGCCCGTTGATGCAATGTTAGGCTTTGCCAAAAGAGGGTGCTAGAGGGATCCCGCAGGCAATAGTGGCAAGATGGCACTTCATTTCCATTTTTCCAGCTTTCCTTCCTTTTCATTGAACAGTAGAGCCAGTGGATTGGTGTGTGGATGGTCCAGTCCTCAACAGCCCTGACCTACAGGCTCCAGCTTTGCACTTAGAACCTGTTCTGCCCATCTGGCAGCCAATTCTGCAGCAGCTCCAGCTTCACTCCTAGGCAAAAGATCAGCTCCAGCCTCTCACAAGTTCTGGCCATGCTGGGCCACGTCTACATTCAAGCCCTGATCCATACCTCATGGTAAGTAGCTAGATGACCTGCCAGCCAGATTCTCGCTCATGTTGCCTGAGCCCTGCTGGTGTTACACAGCCTCCCCTTGCAGACTACGTCTTTTTCCTTATGAACCATTTATTCATTCATTTATTTACTGATCACTTGCTAGGTGCCAGGCAGTGTTCTACTAAACTTTTGGGTATAAAAATCAGTGATTTTTTTTTTTTTTTTTTTTTGGACCACATCTACGGCATGTGGAATTTCCCAGGCTAGGGATCGAACCCACACCACAGCAGTGACCCATGCAGCTGCAATGACAATGCTGTATCCTTAATCTGCTGCACCAAAAGAGAACTCTTCCAAACCAATGACTTAATCACAAGGATGGTGGAGCTACAAAAGAATGTGCAGATTTGACACGTCACTTATGCTAACATTGGAAAGTGACATGAAAGGGGAGAAATTGGACTTTTGGGTCTAGAATCGGGGTATTTGTATGAAAATGCCTCTGGAATTTGACTCTCCAGATTTTCCTGAACCTTCCAGGCCAGCTGAGGAGCTCTTTCCACCTAGAGAACAACTGCTCTTGCAAACAACTCATCTTAGGTTGATGCCCCCCAGATAAATGCTTGTCCTTATCAGAATCTGCTTCTTTTACCTCTTGTTGCCTCCACATCAGTAGCTAAGGTAATCTCATCATAGTCTCACAAGGGAAATTTATTTTTTCTCTGCGAGGACACTGACTATTCCCTGAAAGACTTGGCAGGACCTGAGTAATTTGCACTGGCGTGATCCAGGGAAGGATGTGTTCAAGTGGATTTTGAGGGTGTTGAGTGGAGGGCAGTACAATAAAGTGAGTAGGAGAGAATTGGTATGGGAGTGTTCTTCAAATCGTGATGGACTATTCTGGGAAGAATACTTGGGAATGAAATGTTGTACACCTTCTTATTATGTTTTAATATATTAGGATTCTAACTTGTTTTCAAGAACTGGTCAAACATAAGACCAGATTTTTGTTGAGAATTTGGGAAGTCTTCCATCCAACAGCCTTAGATCATGTCATTGGACCCTGGGATTCACACTGAACTGAATGAAAGAAAGATGATATTTCAAGAAGAATGAGCATATATATCAGTTATCATCTGAGGAGCCATGTACACTATCCAAATGCAGTCCCGAAATATGAAGAAAATTACTGCATGCACCTTTAAAATGTATGCAGAGAGCTTTAAGTCTCTATCAAGTTAATCGATTCGGTTCTTAGCAGAAGGATATAGTTGTCTTAAAGCCTCGTTGACTTGGGATGGCATGTTTACTTGTTAGAGTTGAAGATGAGTATTTCTGTGAGGAGGCCCAGTGGCTTCCTTTGATCTTTGAATCTTTGTTTAGCAAAATTACAATGTCAGTTAATAAAATATAGTCAGACTATTTTAAATAACTTTATTTTTACGTTTAACAAGCTCTTATTAGAAATGCTTTGGTATCAATACGATAAAAATACGTTGGTCTCCCCCTCACTGAATCATGTCAAGTAACTGGAAAAGTTAAATGTTCTCCCTAGATTTTAAAAATTTTCTTTTTACAAACAATGACTACTGCTTATTCACATGGCTTAATATGGGTATAATTATATTTTTTGAATCCCGGGAATAAGAAACAAAATATCCAGAAGAGAAATTTGCAGACATTTCTTAGCTTCTTCTTCAAAGAATGTTTACGTAGATGGTACACCTCTCAAATAACTTTTTTCCCCAGCTTTGCCATTCTCATCCTTAAAGCTGCAAATTAAAGAAGAAATAGAGTTATTAAAAAAAAGCTTTAATATTCACGCTAAATGACCATTTCATAGATTTCAGGAAAGTTTGAAACATACCTCAGATGGTTTTATCCAACAATGTGAGCATTGTTTTAGTAGCATAAAAAGATAGTAGAAATAATAAGCTCTGGTTAACTTAGGGCAGAAGCAGGCTCAGAATCAGAAGGAACCTATTTCTATAAAAGTTAATAGTGTAAACATAGCATAAATTGAATAAATATAGGATTAGTGCATAATATCACTATTAGCTATAGATAAAGAGCTACAGGTCAATGACAGTGTTTTGTGCATATTTCTGATCTATGCACTACCAAAGGGGGAAAAAAAAACCCTAATTCACGATGGTTGGGTTATCTTTTAACTCATCAAATTTGGTTATTCTACAGGCTTCATCCTTGGATACAGAATGGGAAGAACAAATTTTTTTCCTTCTTTCCTTCCTTCCTTCCTTCCTTCCTCTCTCTCTCTCTTTCTTTCTTTCTTTCTTTCTTTTTTGTCCTTTTAGGGCCACACCTGAGGCATATGGAAGTTCCCAGGCTAGGGGTGAAATCGGGGCTGAAGCTGCCGACCTACGTCAGAGCCACAGCAACACAGTATCTGAGCCATGTCTGCAAGCTACACCACAGCTCATGGCAACACTGGATCCTTAACACACTTAGCAAAGCCAGGGATTAAATCCACATCCTCATGGATGCTAGTCGGGTTCGTTAATCACTGAGCCATGATGGGAACTCCCAAGAGCAAACTTCTTTATAATGAAACAATGTGAGTCAGTAGTTAGGAGTTGGAGTATTTATAAAATGTCTTTGTCAAGATTTAAGTATTTTCAACAGTTCCCGTTGAGGCTCAGTGGTTAACGAATCCGACTAGGAACCATGAGGTTGTGGGTTCGATCCCTGGCCTTGCTCAGTGGGTTAAGGATTCGGTATTGCCGTGAGCTGTGGTGTAGGCCGGCAGCTACAGCTCTGATTAGACCCCTAGCCTGGGAACCTCTACATGCTGAGGGAGCAGCCCTAGAAAAGGCAAAAAGACAAAAATAAATAAATAAAAAGATATAAGTATTTTCAAATGGCAGATGTATCTTTTTGGAGCATATTTCACTGCTGATGATATAGTGGATGTAGAAACCATTTTAAAAATATAGATTTAAAATTCATAACACATGTCTGATATTCTGGTATCATGCCCTTCATATTTAGGACTTAGAGTATAGCTGCCTCAGTCATGTTCCAAAAGTTGCGAGATGCTTTCAAGGCACCGACCATTACATTCATGTGTAGTATGGCCCAAGAACCAGCTACTTAACTGTCTGCAAAATTTTGTTTAATTAAAAATAAAAAGGAAGTCATGTTCTCTCACTTTACAGCTGTATATTAGTTGCCTATTAACAAATGAAATGACCCTATATCTGAAAAACTCTTTTTCACAAATACGAGAAAGGGTAGGAATCCAATACTGTAAGAAGACTATGATCATTTTTATTGTCACTGTACTTATACAAAATGTTTTTGTCTAAATGAAATCAAAGAGCATTATTTCCCTTGGAAACTTCAGGGAAACTGTTATACCTAGTGGGAGGATCAAGAATATTCCCTTGAGTTTAGGACCAGCTGAGAGAATTTCTTTTGCTCTGTAGCCAGGAGGACAGTCTCGATTGCTGGGAGATGCTGGCTGGTGAAACCTGAGGAGAGGACAGTACTTCCACAGCAAGAGGGGCGCTGAAGGCAGAAGGCAAGGTTTAATGGTTTTTACCCTTGGATTTTGGGACCTCTGTTTTGCCATACTGAAAATGAGAGCAGGGACAAAATCTCCTCCCTAGAATAGCCCTCAGTTTAGCTTCCGTAAATCAGGCATGCCCATTGTGCTGTGGACGTTCAATGCAGTTCTTAACGTACACCCTGGACGCCTGCGTTCTCAGGAGTGGGATAGTCCAGTAATGCACCGTCTCGTTGTTTTAAGGGGGGAAAAGATTTCCAGATTGCTAGGGTCTGCTGTTCCCTTCTTTAGACCTATGGTAAGCAGAGGGTGTGAGTTCCGAGTAGATGTGTGGGGACGGAGCTTTTGGCAATGGAGGGCCCCTGGGGTAGCAGCTAAAACCCCTGAGTCGTCAGTTCTCCTTGTACCGCCTCCTTTCTGCTCTTCTCTGATCTCTACGTCCTCTCCCCAGAGCATCGCAGACGTGTTGTTTTGGCTGGTCTAATTCGGTGGGAGAGAGCTTGCCTCCTTCCTCTCAGTATCCCCTGGCTCCTGATGGTCGCCACAGGTTGGCAGTTTGACTTTGATAGCTTGTGAATCCCCCGAGCTGACGTTCCCTATGTCATCCTGAAAAGCCACTTGATCTGTAAGGGGGAAAACAGGGCTAGAAGAAGTACCAGAGTGGACTGGTGAGGATGACAAAGGGAACCACCTGTCTCTCTGGCGGGGATGCTAGCGGAGCCCCAGTAAAGCTTACAGGGGCCTCTCATTGGCAGGCGTGTCTGGTATTGAACCAGATCCTTAGAACACACTCTGTTGTATTTGCATTAGCAAATGGACATAACTTTGCCTAGATTTTCTTGTCATTTCCTGTTCAAAGTTTTGACTAAAAAAAAAAAATCTGGTCTTTAGGACCTAACCCTAACCTTTTTTCTAGCTTTCTTTCTCCTTCATGCTCGCTTCCAAGTTAAAAGCTGCTCTCGGATGACATTTACATTAAAAAGGACTAAAAATTCTTAACTATTACACCTGTCAGGAATATTTATATTTAGTAGGGACCTATAGCATACATGAGGAAATTGACTAAAATGGTGGATTTTCAAGCATCAATATGCATTTTTTTTTTTTTTTTTTAGGGGGCTGGTTAGAGGGAGAAGCTCAACCTACTTGGTACTTGTGAAATTGAAATGCCTCCGTGGCTATATATTCTATTTATATGGTTGTTCCCTGAGGGCATATGTCAGTGTGATATATTTATTTTTTAACACTCATTAATTAAAAAATACCAGCTCTGTAATCCGTATGCTGAATTGGAAAACAGGAGTGTAAAACAATGTCATGACAGAAGGCAAGGAATTTGGAGCATTCTGTTTGTAAGATGCTTTGATTGATATAGCACAAAACTTTGTATTGTTACTTTGTCTGAAAAAGGTCTTCCTGTTTTCATTATTTTAGTTCAGTGGCATGATTAGTGTTGTCTGGAAACATTAGTCACTTCCTATCTTTTTCTCTGGGGTAGGTATGTTGACATGAGTAGAGGAGAAGGAATAAGGGTGTTCGGGAGGAGCTGGCTGCTCCCAAAAATGGGAGGTCTGATGCTGGGTGAGGTCACTGCGCCCGACCATAAACTGCAGGCCCCTCTTGTCTAAGCCTCCCGTGTTGTTGTTTGGAGAATAACTTTAGGATGCAAGGTTTGATCGGCAAACAAAGTTCATCCTCAAAACAGAAAGGGAGCTTTAGTTTCAGCGGGTTTGCACTCTGGGGACACCCCACTCCGCTCTGATTTAGGACGATCATACTGGTAGACTCTTACCAAGAAGTTAGAAATTCTTCAGATAATTACATTTACAACTGGGAGGCAGCTGTGCTCACCACTAGACCCCCCCAACACTTACATTTACAGCTGGTATGCCGAAATGAACTACGTAAAAAATGGAAGCGGTCCATTTTGTTGTGTTTTATTTTTTGGCAACCTACAACTGGGTTTCTGAGTTGCAACGGAAGAATCGTTCCTGAATTGTCCAGGTGCCACCACAGAAGTGCAGAATTATCAAGTTCTTTGATTGCTGGATTAGCTGGGAGTTAATAGTTATTGCTTTATCGGGGGGCCTTTTTGACTTTTAGGGCCACACCTGGGGGATATGGAGGTTCCTAGGCTAGGGGTTGAATCTGAGTTGCAGCCGCCGGCCTGTGCCACAGCCACAGCAATGCGGGATCTGAGCTGCGTCTGCAACCTACACCACAGCTCACGGCAGTGCTGGATCTTTAAGCCACTGAGCAAGGCCAGGGATCAAACCCACGTCCTCATGGATGCTAGTCGGGTTTGCTAACCTCTGAGCCGTGACGGGAACTCCAGTTATTGCTTTTTAATGAGAATTCTTCCATTAGAACATTTAAAATTACTGTTCCTTTCACATGTCCAATACTTATGCCTGGGTAATTCGATTCATGTCTTTAGCCATGGTAAGTACAGCTATTATAATTAATGTAATCATATTCTTAATTATTGTTTATAGATAAATAGAATACAATAGTCAAATGGCAACAAGGAGTCTAAAATTGATGAGCTATCACTTTTGTAGAAAAAACTATTTCCTCTTCAATGCTAAAAAAGCAAGATTGCTATAAAATTTTACAGAGAATGAGAATATATGGAATGCACCTATTTAGAAAATAAAAAAAGTTTTCTAAGTTAGGGAGGACTGTATGAAGTTAAATGTCATTGCTGATGTAAGATAAAATGATGTTCTATTTTAAAATGTAGAAAAAATAAGGAAATAAATTTAATAGAATTATAAAATTATAGGGAAAGAAGATATAGCAAAGTAATAAAATATCACACTGAAAATTTGTTTCTTCTTTGTTCTTGCAAAATTAAGGCAATTTGTTAAGCTATGGAGGAAGTTTAAATCATAGGCACGAAAAAGAGCTGGCATCAGATTCTCATGGGAAAAGATCTGATATTAATGATCCAACATGCTAGGGATTCAAATACATTGACATACGGTACCATACCATGACAGAAGGTGAATTTCAAGTTACCAAGGTCAATCAATGCCATATCCAAATAAGGCAACAAGTTTTTTTTTCACTTTCTTTATCTTTTGAAGTGACTTAATCACTTTGCTTATGGTGATTATAATTCATATCAGCATTAATTAAAAAAAACCTGTTAGCATGTATTAGTCTGTGAGGTGGTCAAAAAGAGCTGAAAGCAAGAGGGTTTGGCAACAACACAAAGAGAAGATTGTCACATGACTAAACAGCAGTGGCAAGCCTTGTCACTCTTGTTACCTGTTAAGGACGGATCCTCAGTCCCATCTCCTGCAATCTGAATGTCAAGCGGAGACTGGTGGATGGGGCTGCCTAAGCTTTCTTCTTGTTCTTTCAGGGATATGGAATTTTTGTGGGGAGACTTGTGGTTTGTGTTTTCATGGGGGTTAACCTCTGCTCTCTTTCTCGGAAGCGGCGTCGGTTTGGCAGGCTGGAAAACCTGGCTGTGGGGAGCTATGGGATGGTACGATGGTTTCTCAGCTTCTCCTTCACCCTCCTCCTCCTCGTCGTCAATCACAACCAGCTCAGCACGGATGATCCCGTCATACCCTGTTAGAAGCTTCTTTTCTTCCTCACTATCGTCTGCCCGCTGATACCCCATGAAAATCATCGTCACAGGTTCGGTATCCTCCACGTCAGAAGGCAGGGAATGAACAATATTGTATCTGACGTCTTCCTCATCCTCCTGGCAGGTTGGTGAAGAACCCTGGCGTTCTGACTTCCCAACTGGTGCTTCTCCAGGACTCAGTTGTGACTTTGCAGAGGGAGCACACTTGTCCTGTGTCACATCTGATTCTTCCCAAGGAGTCATCTGCCTCTTTTGTGGGCTGTGGGGCCTCTCCTCTGCTTGTTGAGTCATTGATCGGGGGTGGGGTATGGGCCGAATGGGACTGATGTGATTGACGCTGCTGCCCCTCTCCTCTGAAAGCCCATTGTTCATAGTGTGTATGGATCCATTCATATCCTTACCCAGTCCACGAGCTTTCATCTTTATCCTTTCTTGAAAGTTTGGTCCAGGAGTTGCCTTCTCTCTCTGTGGAGTTGTAGGTCTGCAGAATGGATTGGCATATACAGGATCATGATACTCTGTCGGGGATTTAGAATTTCTCTCCGAAGCTTGTCTTAAAAGATCTTCTACTTCAACTGGTGCCAGGCCGTCGGTGCCGTTGTATGCTGCACTGTGATTAGAGCTCACTGCGTATACTGACTTTTGCCCATCATCATAAACTTTTATCCCTGTACCTTTAAAGTCATCTGATGGAAGAGGTATTGAAGACAGGACTGTACTTTCTCCAGTCTTCAAGTCTTTTTCAACTTTGATTTCCATGGCATACAAAGCTGTTGGGAGACAATTTGATCCTTGATTTAGTTAACTTTTTCTCTTGTAAACTAGCTTGCTTTTTTGCAGTGTTAATTTTTATAAGAAATATACCCTTTGATGTTCTTTTATGAGATATCTTTTAAAATTTTCCAATTTTATTCATTAATGATATAATGACAAGCACTTTCATGACATGGGTTTTTCTGTAAAGATGTGTGGAATTGTTGAAAGATGGGAAGGACTAAAGAAGAGAAGCTGGGAAAGAGAAACGAATGGTTCCAACTGGTAAGGATTGTCACTGGGGAACCAAAATATCTCCTCTTTCTAATTAATAAATGCAACACAACAGATTTATACCCTTTGACACTGGCCAGTGGGAGGAAGGAGTTTTTTTTTTTTTTTTTTTTTTTAAAGTTAGGAAGAATTACTCTGCATTCCTGTAGTTAAAAGGCCTAGCACAGGTTATTTTACTATGTTACACCCTTTGCTGCACAGACCAGCAGCCTGTTGAAATCAGAGAAGAGCATTCTAAAGTTTTCCCAACAGGGAGGTTGTTTAAATGTAGAACTGGTATTGAAGAGTGAGGAAGAAGGCTAGAATCACATGCTTCTCATTTTGCCTTATGTTCCTTTTCGTTTTCTGGTAGAAGAAGGGCTAAAAATAGAGAAAAGTCAGCTGTACTAGAACAACTGAATTGGGGAGAACTGGTTGACTTGGGGGAAGCTGAGATCCGCGTCTTGGCCCTGGCAAGATCCTGGGATGTTATCTGGCAGAGGAAAGCGAGTGGGATCCTGGGCAAATTTACACTGTGGCACCGCTTGTTTTATTGTGTCCCCTCCTTCCTCTCTGAACATAGCTTACGTTTCATCTCTCCTCTGTCCGGGTGGTTCTTGGTCTTCCCTGGCTACTCAACCAACATGGCAACACCCTCACCCCCACTTGTCCGTCCCCCTTCTCTGCTTTATTCTTCAATTTAGCATTTTCACCTCTTAACATATTTTATTTATGTACCGAATTTTAATCTATTTTTTTTTTTCCCCGTTAGAATGTCAGCTCTGTGAGGGCAGAGGTTTTTGCTGTTTTATTCACTATTGTATTCTTAGTGAGAAAACTGAGCTTGGCATAGAGTAGGGGTTCACGGGGGAGTATGTGTTGAATGAATGAATGAGTGAATGAATAACCACTTCCTGCAGATAGCGTGTAGCTTCTCTTTTCACTCTATAATTCAAAGTTTCCCTCTCTGCCTGCACACCAGCCTTCATTTCCCCAGGGGCTTTGAAGTATTCGTTTCATGCAAATCATTCTCACATGGTGGGTAAATAATGCCTACCCTTCTTAAGGGGAATATTTTCTTTTTATTCATTTCCTTTCATTTTATTCTGGTTTCTACTACATGGAATATGTTGGGAGAGAGATTTTTGAGAAGGGCTTTGCGTTAAGAGCCTCTCATATTATTCAGGCCTTTATCTTCCCTATCCTTACCGAGTTTGCTGGAGAATAAAATGCATGGAATAAATATTACAACCCCACTATCCCTACTTATGCAAGTGACTTCCATACCTCATGGAACTTTGTAAAATGGACCATTGCTTAACCTGGAAGGATAGGACATCATAGCGATTTGCTAATATGTGACACTGTAAAATCTGAATTTGAGAACCTACCATTGAAGACAAATTTTTTCATATACCTTTTCTATTTTGCTCATCGTCTTCTATTCCTTCATTTCTTTCCTTCCTTAATCTGGAAGGTACGTAGGATTTTGGAAGGTCAGGGATATTAGCATAGATGTCCTCAATTGACGCTGTAAAATTAATATTAATTCAGAATTCATTTAGAATATATTAATAATAAAGGGAACGTTTCAGTAGGCTTATCAAAAAATATCTTAGTTAGGCATGACAGTCTGCTCAAAAACATACCTCCTGATGTTTCTTCTTTTTCTACCTTCACAGACTATAAAGAAAAAGAATTCTCCATGATTAATACAGTTTAAAAATAAATTCTAATTGTGGATATATTATGAAGAATTATGTACTCTTTGTGAAATTGTTTGGTGAAGGACTCAAAGTTTTAAAATAAGCTAATGCTCACCCTTATTATGTCTTCTGTTGTCCTCTCCACTGATTTTAGTTTCTTTAAAATTGCCTCTTCGTTGGTTGAGATTTGCAGCTCAGCCTTTTCAAGATCTTGGATCTCTTTCTCAAGTCTGACAACAAAAAGACGCACTTTTTATTGCTCAAGACAGTACAAATACAGAGCTCTCCACAACCTCTTCTGTATTTCCAAGCTTTGCATGGAATATTACACATAATATTCCAGATACCATCTAAGAATGTGACATTACACCCAATATCACATTAAATACAGCGAAGATGCTTAATACCTGACTTTGGCTTAATTGTTTTTCATTCAAGTTTTTTTTCATTTTTCATTTTTGACAGAGGGAATCTTTGGGTAAAATATTTGAGCCTCGATCCCAATCGGACTTTTCTTCATTGCAACCACTAATGTTACTTCCAAGTGAAATAGGGAGATTTCTTTCATAAAGAGACTGAAGTTTAAAGTTGGACCAAAAGGAACAGTCCATCTGTCATTATCCTGCAGATTGCCAATTTTTCTTACACGAGTTCCCATATAAATTATTTGGAAAAAAATTATAATTTTTTTTCTAGCCAAGCAAGACATTATAATTATTAAACTTGATTTAAAAGTCATAACTATTTAACACTTAAAAACCGTGCATATCCTAACATTGAAAATGACACTTCATTTTAATCTCCCAATTTTCTAAAAGTGAGTAAAGAGTTGAAAAATGGGCAAAATCTAGTACAGTGGCCTCAGCTGCTACTGTTTATAGAGACTACATTTCCTGGGGGGAAAAAAGTTCTTACGTGGCCTGACAAAATGTAAGGGAACTCATGAGGACAGAAACAGACCTGTGAAATTGGGTCGTCGCAAACATTCGGAGCTGGTATCTTGAGCAGCTTAGAGCTGCCTGTCAGATTCAAGTTAATTCAGGGTGTGGCCTGGTGACCTCTATTCTAGATAAAAACACACAACCACTGGCATTCATAGAGTTAGTAAAGCTGGTCCTTGGCAGCCATGAAACACATGTAGTTTCTCAGCCAAATACTCTAAGCTCTGAAATCAGCTGCCTTGGAGGATGGCTGCCTAGATATAGCAGCTAGTTCAGGAGATGGGTGGATGTTAGTGTCAGCTAAGATAACTGTCAGCTTTCTCAACTTCCCTCTCTTTTTTTTTTTTTTTTTTTTTTGTCTTTTTCTAGGGCCGCATTCGCGGCATATGGAGGTTCCCAGGCTAGGGGGCGACACCAGAGCCACAGCAATGCCAGATCCAAGCCGCTTCTGCAAACTACACCACATCTCACGGCAACGCTGGATCCTTAACTAAGCGAGGCCAAGGATCGAACCTACAACCTCATGGTTCCCAGTCGGATTTGTTAACCACTAAGCCACGATGGGAACTTCTCAACTTCCTTCCTTAAGATGGTCATGCATCTGGCAGCTCACAATTCCTGTACTATCGTCACACCAATAAAAGCCAGTAATGATACGGTCGAGCAGATCATTCTCGAGTTCACTGCTTTCATTTCAAAGTTCTGACTTTCCTGCTGCCACTAGCTGTTGGTAGTTGGCTGTTTATAGCTGAGGAGGTTTTCTTGCTTATAAAACTCCAGGTACAGTGTAGACCTTGGGTTTTTTAGAGGTACTGAGGTGTCATGCTGTGTTATTAAACTCCCTCTGAGTTTAATGTATCATGAGGAGTAGCACATTTGCCCATCAGTAGAGTTCTGGGGACATCTGTTAGTTGATGGAGTAGAAAGTTCTGTACTAAAAATGACAGATCTGGATTATTCTGTTTCTGCTGCTCAGTACTTTTGACAGCCGATTCTCTTAATTTCCCTGAAGTTCAGTTTTGTAATAGGTGCAATGAGAATATAGTACCTGCCTTACTTTACACAGAAACTTTGTGAAGCCAAGAAGAGGTGATGTATGTGAAAGCACATTAAATATATCAGATGTAAAAGTTATCATTAGCACAGCATTGTAAATCAACTAGACTTGAATAAAAAATAAGAAAAAATGTTATTATGGTTTAATTATCCAAGGTTTTCTTCAGTACAGTATGTCTCTCTTCCAAATTCTGTTCTGCACTGTCCTTTCCCTGACAGCGTGTCAGAGACAGTCTAATGGAGCTCCTTTGGGTGGAAAACAACAAGGTTCAAATCGCTGCTGCATGCAGCTCTGGGACCTTAGGATCCAGCTGTGGAACTAGGTAGGCCAGACCTGGGTTTGAATTCTGGTTCATCTGTCAACTTCCTGTGTGACCAAAGACAAGTCGCCAGACCTCACTAAGGCTCATTGTCTTCATTCACTCATTCATTTACAAATGCTTATTTAGTATCTACTTTGTGCCAGGAACTATCCTGTGTGCTAGAATATAACAGTGTGCAAACCAAGTCCTGCCCTTAAGGCGTTTACAGTCGAGTAGACAGTATATGAACACAGGGGCTGGCAACCTTGTTCTATAAAGGGCCAGACAGTAAATATTTCAGGCTTTGTAGGCATATGTAGTTTCTGTTGCATATTCATCTTTCTTTTTTTCTTCCCTTTTACACCATTTAATAATATAAAAACCATTTCTAGCTCACGGTTATACAAAACTTGGGCCAGGGTTAGATTGGGTATCACTTGCCAACTCCTGCAAATGTGTGTGGGTATGGCCCAGGATCAAATCTAGCCCTGGACTATCTCCTTATATGTCTGATTGCATATTTATGTATAAACACACATATATACAACTATATATACTCAATAAACAAATGTGTATGTTCACGCACACAGTTATTTATGAAGAAAAACAGTTCCATAAAAAATGCAGCAAAATGGCACAGCCGTAATGAACTAGCATCCATGTGGGACACGGGTTTGATCCCTGGTGGGCCCAGTGGGTTAAGGATCCAGCATTGCCATGAGCTGTGGTGTAGGTTGCAGATGCTGCTCAGATCCCGCGTGGCCGTGGCTGTGGTTGTGGCCAGCAGCTGCAGCTCTGATTTGACTCCTAGCCTGGGAACTTACATATGCCACAGGTGTGGCCCTAAAAAGAAAAACAAAAAAAGGAGCATAAGGGTTATAAACAGGAGACTGAGAGTGCCAGGGGAGGGAGCTCTAATTTACGTAGTGTGAGGGAGAGTCTCTCTGACAAAGTGTCACTTGAGCAGAGACGCACAGGTGTGTCACGGAGCACGTGCTTCACAGAGAGGGGCAGAGTAACCACAGAACTTGAAATGAGAGTCCAGGGAGTAAGGAGGCCAGTGGTGGACAATGAAGTCAGGGAGGTGGCGGCTGCCAGATCATGCAGGGGATTCCAAGGGCTGCATCCTGGAGCAATTAAACATTTAGAGGTCTGGGCAATGTTAACTGCTTCATAGAACTTCACAAGGAACAGAAGAAAGAGCGAGCACTTAGCAAATGCTCGCTTCCTTGTCTCTGCCCCTTTCTGTTCCTGGGGCACAGTGAGAGAGCTCTTGGTCTGCCTGGGCAATTACATCTCCGGGAGGTAGGAGACGCACTGGTATTTGTAATTGTTTTCTGCTGCAGAGAGGGCCATGGGTAATGTAATGCCATCGAGTTCTCATGATTGTCTTTAGACTCAGATGCTAAGAGTATGAGGTTGAAAGCCTGCTAACCTCATCAGAGTATCTGCTAATAAATGTTTTTGAAGGTTGTCAAGTCCTCGGTGAAAGTGGCATTAACATGAGGAAGCCGTCAAATGACATATCATGACGTGTTTGTGAAAACAAAATAGAAACCAACCCACATACCCTTTCTCTTCTTTATCAGTTATAACCAACTCTCTCTGCTCAATAGAATAATAAGGAAGCATCTTGGTGCTAATTACCTAGGATCTCAAAATTCTGCAAGGAGATGCCTACTGATACGGAGTGTTTCTTAAAATTCTCACTTCGATATTCTATTTTTATATGTTGATTTGATACTTCTGTATGTTATTTATGGATTGCATAAATGTTATCAAGAGATAAATGTTACGTTTTTTTTGGTTGTTGTTTGGAAAAAGCTTTCTAAAAGATTGGAATGTCAGTGGAAGTGCTGGGCGACCCAGGAGCAGTCCTTGAGGGTAAGGCTTCTCTCCAGCTTTGCCTTGCACAAGGTCAGAACTCAGAGGGGGAGGAGTTGCGGCAGCCCAGCAGTACCAGAGGGGGTCTCACAAGCTCCACACTGGGTGACGTACTACGTTTCTGAGGAATGAGGATTCTTAAGGAACGTAAAACAAAAATCACAACTGCTGGCAAGTGCTGTCTTTGTACATCCAGTACAGGTGGTCTCAGCTGAGGGCGAGTTCCTCCATGACGTCATCTGGCTATGACTGGAGACTTGTTTGGTTGTCACAGCGTGAGAAGTGCTACTGGCACCTAGTGGGCAGAGGCTGGGGATACTGCTAAACATCCTGTAATGCACAGGACAGCCCCCACATTGGAGACTTATCTGGTTCACAATGTCAGTAGTACTGCGGAGGAGAAACCCTGGGCACACAGAACAATGCCTGGTGTAGCGTAGGTGCTGGATACAAGCTTTATAAGGGATTTTTAAATATCCTCCTTGGGGATATTTTTACTTTCCCTTCATTATTTCTCTCTCCCATTTAGCTATAATATAGACTCCAAATTTACTATTTGTTGAATAGAATTTGATCGTCCTATTTTAATTTGAAATTATCATCTGGGGAGTTCCCACCATGGCTCAGTGGAAACGAATCCAACTAGTATCCATGAGGATGCAAGTTTGATCCCTGGCCTTGCTTAGTGGGTTAAGGATCTGGTGTTGCCATGAGCTGTGGTGAAAGTCCAAGATGTGGCTCAGATCCTATGTTGCTGTGGCTGTGGCGTAGACCTAGATTCGACCCCAGCCTGGGAACTTCTATATGCTGTGGGAGTGGCCCTAAAAAAAAAAAGATAAAATTATCATCTGGGTTAACTTTCTATTAACGTCCCCCATACCCCTAGTCTCTGTCTCTGTCTCTCTCTATATATAATAAATATATATATGTTTATATATTTCCTGGCTCAGTGACCATTTGTAATGAAGAGCATACTTAACCCTGATTTGAAGCTCCAAAAATGTAGAGCTTAAATCAGGGCCTCATATCTTTTTCCAAAGGTTTTGGGTAGTGAGAAAATTTAGCATATATATAGTATAAGTGAAAAACTAGGGAAATGTGTACATATATATCTGTATGTGTGTGTAAATATATTCACATATACACATAATGTATCTATGTATTTTTTTTCTTTCTTTCTTTTCTTTTTTTTTTTTTTTTTTTGGTTTTTAAGGCTGCATCTGTGGCGTATGGAGGTTCCCAGGCTAGGGGTTGAATCAGAGCTGTAGCCGCTGGCCTACACCGCAGCCACAGCATTGCCAGGTCCGAGGTGTGTCTGTGACCTACACCACCGCTCACAGCAATGCCGGGTCCTTAACCCACTGAGCGAGGCCAGAGATTGGACCTGCATCTTCATGGATACTAGTCAGATTCGTTTCCGCTGAGCCACAACAGGAACTTCCTATGTATGTATTTTTGTGTGTGCATATATAAAATTTGTTTTATATATAAATATAAATTTATGTGTCTATACATGTATATGTAAAACTAAGGTTTTTTTTACATGGAAAGCTTTGGGTAGGTCACTGGGGGTTAACTCTCTAACCTTCATCTGCTTATTGCTCAGCCGATAGGTTAGAATTTTCATAAGTGCTGCCATCCCCATTTTCAGAAGGTGTTACCTTTCCGAATGGGAATTGAGGCCCTAGAAATGCTGATTCAGTTTGACGAGAAACAAGCATCGGAGAAAGAGAAATATCCTTCCTGGTGCCTCCTGGGTTGTTAGGCGGGGCCTGATGGATGAGTTAGTACCTCTCTCAATTTCTGAGAGATGGTGAGCAGGCATCATGTGCCAATTTAGATAAGCAAAGTACATGAAAAAGGATTTGTAATACTATCCATTATTAGAATCTTGCTTCTTCTTGCCTATTTGCTGGAGAAAAAGAGGGTTATTTTCAAAAGCTACCTAGGTGAAAGCAGCTAGCTTTCATTTCATGCACTGTTCTGGTGATAACTTTCCTTAATCATCATGAGATAATGTCCCCAATCTAATTCCAAAATGCAATTTTTTTGTCTTAGAAAAAGGACAGCCCGTAAATGCTGGATGCACCAAGAAAGGGTTATTTCAGAAGGCAATTTTTCCGCTGCTAAGGATCCATTTATCTCTTTCAGGTTTTGGTGGCGTTAACAAGGACTAACAGCCTGATGGAGTTTGCTATTAGGGACCAAATGGGAATTCAGTAGAAAAAAAAATTCAAAAGTTTATGTCCTACCTTACAGCGCTTCACCTGTTAGGAATTATAACAACACTGAAAACATACTGATTGCTTTCATTGTACCAGGCACTGGCCTAATTAATCCTCACAACCACCCCCATGAGTACTGATATTAGTTCTATTTGACAGATGATTAATCTGGGCACCTAGAAAGGCAACTGGCCCAGAGGCTTACAGGTAGTCTGTGGCAGGACTGAATTTGAAATCAAGTCTCTGCCAATAGAGCCTGAGCTCTTAACTCCTTGCTAATTAGCCACCGTGGGAACAAAACTTTTAAAAATGAATTCTTATGAACTTACAGACAGAATTCATTGCTCAACAGTATAAAAGGATTTTTTTTTCTTTTTTTTTTTTTTTTTTTTACTTCCTTCGATAATACAGTGAAGATTGAAATGCCAGCTGGGGTCCAGCAGCATGCAACAGCACTGACTCATTACCTGTAAAGGTAGTATTTCTCCCCTAATTTTCATTGGAGTGATTTTATTGTGCTGAAGGTTTCTCTGCTTAGTGGTCCAGTCAATTTGATAAGGATGAAAATCTAGGCTTTGTCATTTTTCTCTTTGGCTGCTTGAATTTGGTTTTTGGTAGGTGTTCTTTGTCTTTTTCAGAGTCTGAGGTTTCCTAAGCTAGTGCTCCTTTGTCGAGAGACTTTCTTTGCTTGGGCATAAGATTATTGTCCAAAGTAATGGAAGCTTTGGGTCATAAATACCAAGGTGGTTAGTTATGCAATTTGATTGTAATACTGCAGATTGAATGACATCACTAATGCTATGTTGAAATTAAATTTACAACTGGCTTTAGCTATATACTTCCAAAGAACTGATGAATCACTTGTGTCTTGGTAGCTCAAGCTCTCCTATTGGAAGTCAGGACTACACCCAAAGAGAGGGGCTGATGGTGACTTCTCTGTGTTGGCCTGAGTTCAGCAGGTCTTAGACCCAGGCTGTGCCACTTCTGATGTACCTCTGAGACCAGTTGATGGAGGTGCTAGGACCTGCTCTCCAGCCCCACCCCAGGCTAGCCGAAGAAGGATCCAGTTTCTTGGGGACTCACAGGCTCTCAGGTGTGTTTGCCTCCAGCAAGATGTAGAACTCAACATGGAGTGATGAGCAACATAACCCTTGACTCTTCCTTTGGGCCAGAGATTCCTTTCTTCCCCACAAATCTTGGAAGAACAGGAGGTGGCTGGCTGGTGGTTTTTCTCTGTTTTGTGAGTTTTTGTGAAAAGGTCCACTTTTTTCCCCCTAACTACCCATGGAAGCAGAAAATGAGCCCATAGCAAATCTAACACACTTGGCTTAATTATTGAACCCCTCAAGCTTCAGTTTTCTCATTTGAAGAACAGAATAGTTTCACAAAGGGCTGTCTTAAGGAGGTAAATGAGATAAGGTTTGTAAGTCTCTAGCACAGGGCTTGATAGAGAAGAACTCCTCAATAATGATTAGTTACCCCCTTTCTCTTCCTCAGTCAGCTAGGGAGAGGATAGCCACCTCTGACAACTCCAGTGAAAGAGAAAACCTAGCAGGTCCATTTTTGGATTTGATATTCAACTTCAATATGAATGATTATAGAGCAAGCACGGTGCTAATATCACTTCAAGAACACACCTGTCCTTGAAAATTTCCTTGCAATTTACTGTTCTAGAGAGTAAGTAAAAACAGTGCTCCAACATTATTAGAATTTCCATATTTATGGGAAGAGTGTCTATTTAATAAATGCCATTTATTAAATGGGTCTTTTGAATTAATGAAAGAATATGCTAGTCTGCTTTGTCAACCTGCTTATTTTCCCCCAAATCCATCCCTCCTGTTCTTTTTAATAGTAGAACTCCCTGAGTTTTATGTGTCTCCCTGCGGTCCTGCTACAGACTACATTTCCCAGTCTCCTTTGCTTTTAAATAATATCAGGTGACTAAATTCTGGCCAATAGGATATTAGCAGGAGTGACCTCAGCAATTTTCATATCATAGCCTAAAAATCGAGCTGTTTGACCTTCATTTATCTTCCTCTTCCTAAGCTGAAATGCAGACCTGGTGATGGGAGTTGCCTTTGACCTTACAACCAAGGGCATTCCTTAGGGGTGGCAAAGCAACCAGACAGAAAGAAACAGGGTCTCTTATCATATCATGTAACATTCCTGCTCCCCTCCCTTGAATTTCTCCCAGCTAGGATTGCTCTGAGTAGGAGGAAAATGAACCTTTCTAATCTTGTTGAAGCTACTGTTCTAGAATCTTTTAAAGCAACAAAGCCAGTATACTACTTATTGTATAGTCCTATGGTGGATATACCTTGGTGTGACAAATTTTAGGAATTTTTTTCATATTTTTTTTTTTGTTGGTTTGCAGGATGAATCATTAGTATCATGCATTTCAGATAGTTCAACAGTAAAAATAGAAAAAAAAAGTTTTTGCTCCTAGTAGTTAAAGAATTTGCATGCTTTTTCTAAATGATATCAAATCCACCATGGTTTGTGTTGACATTATTAAGTTAGTTAATATTGAATGGATAAGGTTTGCAATGAAAAAAGGAAGGCTTATTTTATTTTATTATTTTTTTAATTTTATTTTTAAAATTAATTTTTTTTTTTTTTTGGCTTTTTAGGGCCACACCTAGGGCATATGGAGGTTCCCAGGCTAGGGGTTGATTCGGAGCTATAGCTTTGCCGGCCTACACCACAGCCACAGCAACCAGGATCTGAGCCGTATCTGTGACCTACACCATAGCTCATGGCAGCGCCGGATCCTTAACCCACTGAGCAAAGCCAGGGCTCAAACCCACATCCTCACAGATACCAGTCAGATTTGTTTCTGCTGCACCACTATGGGAACTCCCTTATTTTATTATTTTTAAATCATAATTTATCTAAGAGAGTAGCTCTAAAATTGCAGCAGATACTGTTGAGTACACATATGGGTATGTTATTACTAATGGGTCAGAGGTTACAGATATTTTTATCTCTATAGATAATTTGGCCAATGGGAATGTCAAACTCTGTTTTCCCAATAAAACTGAGAGTATGTAATCTAGTAGAAGGTGGGCTTTGTTTTATTTTTAAAGTTGGGGTCCAATAAATTGCACTAGACATTTAACAGACTTTAATTAAGCACCTACTACATGTCAGGCACACTTTATTCACCAAACTGAAATAAAACTATATCAAAAAATTGGAATGGATTAGCAATGAGATCCTGCTGTGTAGCACTGAGAACTATGTCTAGTCACTTATGGTGGAGCATGATAATGGGAGAAAAAAGAACGTATACATGTGTGTGTAACTGGGTCACCATGCTGTACAGTGGGAAAAAAAATTTTATTGGGGGAATAACAGTAAAAAATTTTTAGAAAGAAAATAAAAGATGAAGAATACTTCTATGCATGAATATAGGACAAGAATTGCCCTATAGTTGGCCCTTGCCAAAGAGCATGCTTGTAATGAGAAAGATCTAACCCACCAGTGCAAACAATCACATGCCATGGGTAAGCCCGCCAGAGAAATAAAGGGCATTTGGCATGGAGCAAATGCTAAGTTTGCCTGAGCCAGATCTACTGCCTCTAATCCTGAGCAGTGAAGAACAGGACGAGCACTACAGCACAGCAGCTTCAAGATAACTAGCAAAGAGCTGGTCCGACAGTGACATTGAAACAAGTGTCAGTTTGCTCTGATAATTGGGAACAGCAGATGTTTAGAAAAGCTGAATAATTTATGGTTATATGTGAATAGCTCTTGCATGGGTGAATCTCATCTCCTAACATAACTCTGTAAATATTAACAGTTATCTGATACTATCTTGATCTGAAACTGCCTGGTACACAGGTAATGTCAGAAGAGCATGATTTAGTAGAAAAGCCAGTCCTCTTAATCAGAATAATATTTTGTAAATTAAGGGTTGCATTTGCCATTAAAAACAAGAAGCCGAACCGGTTTTCAGAGAATCAGTCACTTTTATGTGCAAGTTGCAAAGGTAGTTTTCAAGTGAATGCAAATAAACGCGTGCCCTGGAGGTTGGTGTGGTGTGGTGAATTGGTTAGTTATGGGCTTCCCAAATATTCTGCCAGGACAGAAGCAGGGTGTGTGGTTTTAATTAGGGCCTGGAGAGAACCTTGCAGGACATGCCAAACACTTATTAAGAGCTAAATAATTGTAGTAGTACTTCAAATTGACCTCTACATAAGTGACATGAGTTTCCCAAGTGACCTTCAAATACTGTTGTAGATGGCAGGTTAACTGCTGATGTGCTTATCCAAGATTTTGGAAAAGCTTTTTTTCTTAAAAAAAAAAAAAAAGTTGTAGGGGAAAATTATTTTTAGCGAAGGTACTACTTGTAACCATATTATGAGATGACAAAACATATTCAGTGATGTATACAGCCGTTGACTCTCTCCACCCAGAAATAATTACTGGCTTTGTGCCTTGTAACCCTTAACATTTATCTCTAACAGTATTATAGAGCACCCACTATATTTTCTGCTTTCTATCCACTTCATTTTTACTTTGCTTCTAGTGTTAATTGTTCATATTTGATATGAAGAACAGGACTCTTATTATTTGAAGACCAAAAATATAAATTCCGACCTCAGTATAACTAGAATAACCAATAAAGACCAGTTAGCCGTCATTGGTCTAAATGACCTGAGCGACCTTTGCTTTATGGCAGAGCAAGGGATGGTGTGGAAGTTTCCTGTGCTGTAGATTTCGTCTCTGGGGACTCGCCTGGGGAGGGCGGAAGCCTGGTCCCTATGGCAGACCCTTCCTTTCACACAGCGAGTCTCTGCTTTTAAACATTCTTTCTTCACGACCACCATCTAAAGGATGGGTCCCTGAAACTAATGTTCCTTCCATGTTCTGGCTTGTTCATTTGCTCCTTTGCTCCTCCTTTACTCATGTCAGCACAGCCAGAAATCTGTGACATCCCTGTTCGTGGCCTAAAATCTGTGTTTCAAGTTGTTTTGCATGAGATAATCCACGTAAAAGTAAACAGAAATAAAAGTTCGCTTTGAGGAGTGTGTGATCCTTGAACCTCCTCTAGATGAACCAAGACTTACATGTGGCAGGTTCTCAATGAACGTTCATGGAGATGAATGGAGAATAAGCAGAGCGAAGCATGATGGAAAAGATCTGGAGTCAGTGAGACCTGTGTGTGACGCGTGGGTCCGCTGGTAGAAGGTTCAGACCTTCCTGTAACTTCGTGTCCTCGTGTAAGTCACAAGGCTACTGAGACTTCCCTCGGAGAATTATCTGTCTCAGGATAATGCTTGGTACATCATATGTACTCCATAAAGGGTACCTATTATTCCCGGATTGCAGTTGAGTGAGGGGAGGCTTCTCAGAGGTGATTCTAATCTACCGTTTAGTCTGTTGTGGTGGAGGCGTGTTCATTCTAGGTGACCATTTAATCCTTACTTCTCCTAACATGAGAAAATGTTAAATGAGATTGGCAGGTATGAGAAAGGCAGAATGCTAGGAGGTGATAGAGCATGTGAAGAAGGAGGAAAGGTGAGAAAGTAAAGTGAGGATGAGATGTTCAAACATGCCATCAACAATTGCTTCCAAAACCAGGGGCGCTATTGCCATATATCTTTTCCTTTGACTCAAGATAATTGAGTATTTCTTCTTTGTTATTTAAAAAACTTCAAGGCTTTCCTTTTTAGTTTACTAACATTTAAGTCATTTTCTAATCTTCGGCTGGTCTCCTTAAATATGTGGTATTTTTAGATCCATCCATCCACCTATCCATCCATCCATCATTCATTCATTTATTAGGCTATGTAGTCATAGATAGTCTTGCTATGTTTTAGATATTGTACTTTTTTTTGTGGGGGAGATAGGTTTCTTTCCTTTCCTGCTGGAAATTTGGTTAACTTAGCTCCTTTTGTTAAATTAAAAAGCTCCTGAATTAAAAATAATCAGAATATCTGGGAAATTAAAAACAACAACAGATGAACTGTAACAAAGCTGGTAAAAACCAATTAGTCAAATATGGGGAGAGAAACATGCTTGGAATGATTTTGACTCAAATAATTGCCTCAGAATAATTTCTTGAGTGTTTCTAGGCAACAGCAAATTTAAGATGAAACAAGCGGTGGATTTTTCCTTTCCTTTCCCTCGTGTTGTCACAGAAGAGCAGCTTGTCTGTCTCCCTGCAGTGCACTGTTAGATGTGGCTGGTTGGGTCTGAGCAAGAAGGCAGAAATATTTAGAAAGTGATATTTTTCATGTAGCATGTGTCACTGTGTTTGATGAGACGTAAGTTTCACTAAGGTACACTTGGTTTGCACAGGTAGATACGAGCATTAGGTAAGGGTGAAACTTGGATAGAAATAGTAATGAGCGAAACTTTGATAAGCCATAACCAGCAGCAAAGTTATTTAACCTTTATATTGCTACATCGATGCTTTGGGTTCTTTTTTGAGATTGCACCTTGGCTGCTATCTTTTGAGTTAACTGGGTAGATGATTACTTTCTATGCTATTGAGCAGAATGGATTTTCTAGTATTTCATCTCCACTTGTGGAGGACTTTCCCTTAAATGATGTGGGGAGGCTGTAGCTGCTCTAGTGGCCCACACTCCAGCTTTTCCCACGGCATGCAATCACATGGGAAGCCAGCGCTTCACATGTACCTTCTCATCAGTACCACGTGCAGAAGCCAGTTTCTGACTATTTGGAGGCAAATGAAAGTTCATTAAGGAAAGGCAGAAGGTCAGAAGGGCACTTTGGAATATTGAAAACATTCTTACTAGGGAACATTTAATCATAAGTAGATAATCCTTCTCAAAGGGAATGCAGTGTATTTGCATCACTCTCCTTGGCAGTTAACCTTTTGCATTTTATGCTTATGACATTCTGTCCAGCGCTCTGAGTGCTCCAGCCGAAGTCAGAGGTCTTTGGACACAGTTCCAAAAGGAGCAAGTGTCTGGAAAGGAGCTTGAAGCAGGCAGTTGGATGGAGGCAGGGATGGAGAACCGCAGGGTAGCTGGACAGGAAAGAGGAGCCCAGCAAGTGAATGACATAGCTCCTTTGGACACGTCTTAAGGGTGCTGGGGTGCCTTTCAGCTGTAGGTGTCGGATGGAGGAAAACAGCAGACGTGATAGAGCAGGATTTCTAAGCTAGTCTATCCTTGTAGCTTAGAAGTGGATGTTGGGATTGAGAAGTCGGTGCTGGATTTGCACCTGTGTCTGCGGTCGGGAAGAAAATGGTTTTGTGGTCATGCTAAGAGCAGGGCTCAGGTGGGAGGCAAACCAAAACTCTAACCTGGACCAAATGATTCAGAAAATGTTCAATTCGGTTTTTCTCTTGGGGACATTTCCTCCTAAGGGATTAACAGGGCACTGGGCAAAATACTCACTAATGTCGTTCCAAAGCTAAGAATGTGACTCAGAAACAAAAACCATGGAAACCAACTTAATTTCTGAAATGTTGCCTCTCTCTGGAAGAAAAGACAAGAGGATAAATAGGCAGACATACTTTACTTAAAAGGTTACGTGTGAGTCAGAGAAGCTCTGAGTGTTTTTAACATGATAGTCACATGAGTGTCTATATGAAATGATGCGTATGAGAGTGAAATTGTAGTATAGATTGGAAATTTAAAATGCTGTAAAGGATAGCTTGTATGCGATTTAACTTTTGTAAAGTTTTGCTGGAGGATCTGAGGCACAATTTATTTTTATGATTAGGACTTTTAATTTGATGTTAAATTCTGGCCCTTCAGTTTTTAGCTGTGTGACGTGGGGCAAATTAGCCTCCATAAATATCCGTTTTCTCTTTCGTTAAATGTTATCTACCTGATAAGATGATTGTGAGGATTCAATAAAATAATATATATGAAGTGATTAGTACAGTGCCTGGTCCACAACAACTGCCCTGTAAAAGTTAATCCCTGTCATTGACATCGTCGTCGTCTTCAAACCGTAGAGAAAACCCATCACTTATTTCCAAACGGGAAAGATCTTCTTTGGGGGATAACCTCAGGTAACCTGGAGAAAAAGCTCCCTTGTGCTAGCTTAAAGAGATGAGAGATCTTGGTCAGAAGATGAAAATCTCCAGATAAAGCTCCAGGAAGTGTCCTTTCTTTCATTGTTTCTGATTCCTAATTAAAAAATAGTATCTAGGAGTTCCCGTTGTGGCGCAGCAGAAACGAATCTGACTAGGAACTATGAGGATGCAGGTTCGATCCCTGGCCTTGCTCAGTGGGTTAAGGATCTGGCATTGCTGTGAGCTGTGGTGTAGGTCGCAGATGCGGCTCGGATCCTGTGTTGCTGTGGCTGTGGTGTAGGCCAGAAGCTGTAGCTCTGATTTGACCCCAAGCCTGGAAACCTCCATGTGCCACAGGTGTGGCCCTAAAAAGCAAAAAAAGGAAAGAAAAAAAGAAAAGAAAAAAATATCATCTGATATGTTTTTGAACACCTACCACAGATGAGGCACTCTCGAAGTTGCTTCACTCCTCATAGTCCCATGAAGTGGCCATGGTGGTCCCACCATTACAAACAAGGAAACAGAGGCCCAAAGAGGTGGAAGCACATGGCCAGACTTACGCACTGTGGTCGCCAGAACAGGGATATGAAGGGCAAAGACCATGCTCTTTCAGCTCATTTCACAAAAGCGTGGAAATGAAAGGAATGCAAACTTCATGGGTAGTCTGACCTTGCTATAGACTCTGAGGTAATAGAACATTTCTGTTCTGATGTTCCTGTTAAAATCTTATCCTCTAGCTGAGAGGCCTGGCAGATGGCAAGTGTTACCCTTGAGCAGGCACCTATGTTGAGTGATAAATCACATTCAGGGACTGGGATCCTTGCTCCGACTTGGGAAGGAGGATGGATCTGCCTAGTTCAACCTCATCAGTTGGCTTGGTTGCCATTCAGAGCTAACAGGAAAGAATACTGTATTTAGCTGGTAATAAAAGCTTCTTAAGCACTGTGGGTAGTTGTTTCTGAGAAAGAATGAGTTTAAAAACATGCACCTGATTATTTAGCAGCTTTAGAAATATCTGAAAAGAAAATGTTCAGTTGTCAGGTAAAGCTGCTTTGGAACATGAATTTTTTTTTAATAATGTTGGGAAGTAGTGGGGGCTGCTTAATACCGACAAGGCACAGATACTTTTGTCTCCTCCTATGTTGCTTTCAAAAGTTCTGTACCCTGCACATTTTTATTTTTATTTATTTTTATTTTTTTGTCTTTTTGCCTTTTATGGGGCCGCTCCTATGGCATATGGAGGTTCCCAGGCTAGGGGGTCTAATCGGAGCTGTAGCTGCCGGCCTGCTGGCCTATGCCGGAGCCATAGCAACACGTCTACAACACCACAGCTCATGGCTATGCCGGATCCTTAACGCACTGAGCAAGGCCAGGGATTGAACCTGCAACCTCATGGTTCCTAGTCGGATTCGTTAACCACTGCACCTCGACGGGAACTCCCCCTGCACATTTTTAATGAGATAAACATGCCTTTATGGGTCACAATGATGCAAATTCTTTACTAACTCTTTGCAAATGCATCTTTTTAGTACCAGTCCTTAAACAAAACAGTTTGCTGTTAGGTGTCACGTGTTTTACTATTTCCAAAGCATTTACAGCTACTGCTTTCTTTTAATTTTACAGCTAAAGAGCACCGAACATGACTTGCTTTGATACCCAAGTCTGTGCTGGTTCTGTGACCTTAATTAAGTTCCCTGTCCTCGCTGAGCTTATTTCCTCATCTGTAAAAGGGAGGTGTTGGTGCTTTCTTTCCAGGATTGCTGTGAGTGTGAAATGAGTTAATAGAAGAGCAAGTGCTCTGTAAATTGCACAAGGCCATTTAAAAATGAATCACTACTGTTATTATTATTTATATTTGGGGATTAAAATCATTTGGTGTTCAATCAAAGGAGCACGATGGATTAATGACATCCTAAAGATCTATGATAAAGCTGGAGTGAGATGCTAGAAATTGGGTAATGAACCAAGTTTAATTGGGAATTTAACAAAGATGTTGACGGGATGTGGAAGATCTGGGGTGTGGTAAAGGGCAGTTTGGAGAAAGGAGAACAAGGAGAGAACATGCTTCAGAGACTCCCTAAAGATATAATGCCTTTTTGGTCCATGGAGGTTTCCATGTGCCATGTTTTATAGGCAGCGTAGGGTAGTCAAAGGAGGTAGTCTCTGATCTGTCACTTCCTAACTGTGTGAATTATTTAATCTGTCTGCAAAAAGTCAAGATCATAAACAGCTGTGTCACAGGATTATGAAGATTAAATGGGATGATATATGCAAAGTGCCTGGTGCATTATATGGCTCAGCAAATAGGTTTTCCTTCTCCTCCTCTTTCTTTCTTTCTTTCTTTCTTTCTTTCTTTCTTTCTTTCTTTCTTTCTTTCTTTCTTTCTTTCTTTCTTTCTTTCTTTCTTTTTCTTTCTTTCCTTCCTCCCTCCCTCCCTCCCTCCTTCCTTCCTTCCTTCCTTTTTCTTTTTTTCTTTTTTGTTCAGATAGAAACTCTAACTAGGCAAGCCACTACCAAAACGACTAGAAGCTTAGGTGCTTCTCAGAGCATTCAGGCGAGGCCCGAAAGCAATCAGCAGAGTCCTACTAAATCCTCTGGGATTACTCAGAAAATGGCCCAAAGTCGTTAATGGAGTTGGAGTATACAGCCACTTCAATTGTCATCAGATGCAGAGAAAGTTGTAGGTGTTCAGGATGTGGAAAGACTCCAAAGGAGGGGCTTTGGGGAAGCAAGGAGGTGTCAGTGCGGGAGGAGGGTTTACAAGGATTAAATTCAGGACGCCTTAAGAGATAAGGGTGGTGTGTGGAGGAGTGAGGAAAGCAATTGTCAGCTGAGCCAGACTTTGTTAGGAAGCTCTTGCTATGGGCTGCCCTATGAAGAACCAAGCTTTCCCAACTCTACGGTTGATTTACTGAGTTATTTTTGAAGTATTTGCTGTCTGCAATTCAGAAATAGTCATCCGTGAACAAGTAACTGAGGGGTTTATAAATACAAACATGTCAACTATAAAATAAAACTTTTGAAGAGTTGTTTATTTAAGAAACATCTAACTAAGAAGGAGTGGTCAATGATTTTAGCTATGAAATAGACACGTGTATAAAATTAAGCAAGTAAATGAAAATTGCTTGAAGAAAAAGGTTTTTTTTTTTTTTTCTATTTGTCAATTTTAGGCCCAATGTACCCTGTTTGTTTGGTGTGGTGAGTATGGTCAACGTAGTCATGGCACAGCTACTGAATATTTTTATCTTCCAGTCTTTTCTATGGTCCTCACTAAAGATAACAAATTTGCAGTGAGCCAGGTTTTTTGAAAGTCACCTATGATTCAAAGATGTGTGGGCTTTAAATTATTTTTATTATTAAATCAAAGACCATCCTGCGCAGGTCAGAAAGTGATTCTGACATTTCCCATATCTCTTTCTCCCATGCTATCCATATTTTGTGATAATACTAATAATCCCATCTCATACTCGAGCTTTCCAATTATTTTCATGTCCATCGCCTCATTTTATACCAAGGCAATTAAAAAACTTCACCTGCTGTATCCGAAGTTGCTGACTCTTATTGTGTCTGATGGGCAAGGAAGGACATGAGAAGTGAACTCATCCCCTGTGACCAATCAGGGAAGCGGAAGAGAGAAAATATTAGTGAAGCGGTCCTAGTGTCTTCCCCGCCAAATATCATGTCTGTGACTGGGGGGCGCCCTGGGAAGAGGTGTGATGGAGTGAGAGTGTGCACACACCCTTGGAAGTGTCACCTGTCTGATGGTGAGAGAGACGATTGGGCTCTGAAAAATTGTTTCTTTGCTTTCCTGCCAAGTGCCATGTAGGTGCTAGTAATTTAGCATATGCATTTTTTAATCTTCTCAACCACTCCAAAAGACAGATACTGTTACTACCATTTTGTGCATGAGGAAATGGGCTCAGAGAGCTGTGGGTTATTCATCCATGAGATTTTTTTTTTTTTTTCTTTTCTGTTGTACCTGTGGCTTATGGAAGTTCCCAGACTAGGGATCAAATCTGAGAGCTGTGACCTCTGCTACAGCTGCAGTAACACTGGATCCTTAACTCACTGCGCTGGGCCAGAGACTGTGTCTCAGCAGAGATAAGACAGATGCTTAACCCACTGTGCCACAGCGAGAACGCCATAAGGTTTTTTTTTTTTTTTTTTTGTCTTTTTGCTATTTCTTGGGCCGCTCCCGCGGCATATGGAGGTTCCCAGGCTACGGGTCTAATTGGAGCTGTAGCTGCCAGCCTACGCCAGAGCCACAGCAACGCGGGATCCGAGCCGCGTCTGCAACCTACACCACAGCTCACGGCAACGCCGGATCATCAACCCACTGAGCAAGGGCAGGGACCGAACCCGCAACCTCATGGTTCCTAGTCGGATTTGTTAACCACTGCACCACGACGGGAACTCCTTTTTTTTTTTTTTTTAAATAAGTCTCATGTTGCTGTGTATTGGGAAGATTTATAGTAAAATGTCTATTGCTGCTTTTTGATGTGTTTCCTTTGCCTTTATTAAAAATCCAAATGGGAGATCTGATTGTGCCCCTAAAAAGGAGAATGGCTCTTATACATTCAACATGGGACAAAGTCAAAATAAAGGTAGTTGTAGCACATCTCATTGAGGCCCATACCTGAGGATACTTTGTTCTAGGACCTGGATCTGGTGCTGGTCTTGTTGATTTTGCTTCTTCATCTCTTCCTGTTCTTTTCTGCTGCCAATTCCATCTAGAAGCCATTTTTCCCTCAGTGCCTTTTTCTGGTGTCAGGAAACATAAAGATATGTTCTTATATCAGTCAACAATTCCAAAATGCCTGACTGCTTTCAAATCTTAGGAATTTCAATAATGGAAATATTAGAGAGAAATCGTTTTCTCTCACTGCCTTGTCTGAATAAATCTGATAGTTTTCTACTCTGCACCCTCTCTGACCGCCCCCCCCCCCTTTTAAAGCCAGTTTTTATGTATCTAAAGCCTATGTATATTCTAAAGCCTGGTTCAGGTCCTTCTTGTCTATGAAGGTCTCTGTCCTCCCCCTCCTCCTCCCCACCTCCCATCCCCACCTCACCCTCAGAGAACTCTTTCTTCAAAATCACCCAGCAGTATATGCTCTGTGTTTACTGTACGTTTAACAGGTACACAGGGACCTCATCAGGGTGATGCCTTTACTGTTATTTGTTGGGTTGATGGATGTATGTCTTGTGTCAAAGTAACAAGCTTCTTGAGTCCATTTGACATTCACCCCAGTGACAGTATACAATAACCACTCAAAAAAAAAAAAAAAGTCTTTTGTGGGATTAATTGGAGTGGTGAGCAGAACAAGAGATTGCTATTGTATCTTAAACTAATTTAGTGATAATTTTAGGCTATGGGCTGACATTTATTTTTTGCCTCCCTGGTACCTCTTCTTTCTTCTGAGAGCGTCCCTGGGTCTACATATCCTTTAAGTTTAGTTCTCTACTTGTCCCAATAATAATGATGCATAAAATTCACCAATATGAAGAAGACTTAAATTTCAGAGAGGTTTTAGCTAGCATCCTGTCGGTGTCTCAAGTTAAAAACTGTTAGACATTGTTCTCAAAGAGTTTGAGTTTTTCCTTTTCTTCCTGAAGAAAAATGCTGTCACACTATATATACCTAATAGGCCTTTGTAAATTTTTTGTTCAATAATTATTCATTGGGAATTTACTATGTCTAAAATGGTGAAGAGATAAGAATAGGAATTTTCTCTATTTTTTTTGAGACTTCTTTTTACTAACACCATGATTAAAATGAAAGCAAGTAAGAATATTTTTTTGTCTTTTTTTATAAAGCATGCTAAAATTAATACAACCGGAATATAAATATCCCTGAACTTACAAGAAATCTAAATAAGGCTGATTGGGCTAGATAATTACCAAATGAAGTTTATTTTAACTAAGGCAGTGGTTTTCAAATTGTTAAAACATATTACGCTGATTACAAATAAATATTACATGGAATTATGACTTGTAGAACAGATAAAACATGGCCCGCTCTAGTTAAGCAGTGTGAGGGTGCCTGGGAACTTATAGGTGCACAGGACACAGTTGGAAAACCACTAGAGTAGGTCAGAAATAGCCTCACCCTATCCATCATATTTGTGTTGGCTTTTTCAGAGTTTCAAGCAATTGCATGTGAACAACACGCCCCGTAAGAGCAGTTTGTACCATTCCAGCTTGTAGCCAGATTCTTTCTCCCAGTGCTACCTTTTCCCTTAATTATAGCTGTTCAGTTGTTTGTAAAATGTGTTCCCACAGACACAGCAAATATTATTAATAAAGGTCAAGATTTATCTCCTGATAATATGCCAAGAAAATCTGAGTGTATCAGCATTTAAGAATTTACCTTGATTTTGGTTTTTATTTGATAGAATATGATGATAGCTAATGCACAGGAAAGAAGACATATGACAACCATCAAAGTAAATTACAGTTCTTCCCAACAACCTGCAAGGATAGTTTCAGTCAGTTACATCTATATCACTATAAGAAACACTCTGATGGGACAGTCTTATGATGCTGAATTGTAGAGAGCAGAAAGTAGTTCTTGTGACATAATTAGGTTATCTTGGGGCTGCTTTCTTGGTTCTTAGTCTGGTTAGGATTGAGAACAATTTTAATTTTAGCTTTATAAACTTTGTTCATAATTCAGAAATTATCCTTTAACTCTGGCAGAGAATTCTGCATCTAAATATAAAATATGTAATTTGGATGTACGATCAAAATGATATGGTACAATCATATATTTTAGTAACCAAAACACAGTTATTTTGCCTTTCTGTCACAGTTGAGACTCATGCTCTAGTCTGTGAGGCTGATGCATAGAAAAATCTATTTCCCAACAGTGATGTCTGGCATCAAAGCTATATTAACTAAATGAAAATAGAAGTGACATACAGGTAGTAGGTCTTCTGGCAGTTTTGTAGGGAAAGGTTTTCCCGAAGCCCCGCTATATTCCACACAGCAGTTACAGGAGTCTTTAGGAATAAATTAGTTTCTCACCCTAAGATTTAAATGGACTTCCAGAAAAATTGTCTAGGTTGAGTATATTTTTTGTTTCACGGTGGTATCAGATTGTGATCATGATTCTAGGCAAGAAGATCCATGGTGCTCAAGTCTCAGAAATGTGTGAATGTGGGAAGGCTGATAATGACCCTGGACTCTCCCTTTTCAGGATGTCGTTGGTAGGGATGGTAGGTTCCGGAGATAAAGACTATTCGAGTGAATGAACACAACTATTTTGAAGCTTGTGTACTGCTGATAACAGAAAGAGCACTGTATAAATATTTACATTTGCGTGGTTTAAAGTGGGTCATTGAAGTGTAATGAAATAATTTGCAACTGGGAAAATGTTGAGGATGGTCCCCGGAAGGGAGACAAACGAGAAAATAAAAGACTGGTAACTGCAGAGGCCAACAGAGCTTTTTTGACTTGGCGAACATATTTTGGAATCAATTTTTAAAATACTGCTGAACATTTGTGAACCCTCTTTTGGACTCATGCCTAGTTTCTGTTTGAAATAGCCAACCATTTTCTGCAAGACTTGGAAGAATGTACTTATGATACTGCCACTCTCCTCTGTGTTCTCTTTGTAGTTAATACCTTGACTATAGTGTTCATCACAGTATAAATAGCATTATAAGTTTATGTGTCAGCTGCCGTTTTAAGGGCAAAGAGCAAACTCATTTTATATTCTTCATGACCAGCTTAGACCTTGCCCATAATAGGTGCTTAGTAAATGCTTATTGGCTGAAAGGCTCTATAAACACCTTTGTAGTTCCTACTTAGTTAAGACTCAGGTTAAATCCCACACCTTTAACAGGACCTTTTTGACCACCTCAGAATTAAGAATTACTGCCAACACTTAAAACTGAATTAAAAAAAAAATCATTTAACTTGACCTGTTTACTTATTTAACCTTGAATTTCCACCAGGTTGCAGGCAGAAGGGCTACAAACTCTCAGGGCCACAACTAGTCTCCAAAGAATTAATATGCAAATTAGAAAAAAGTGTAGTTCCTACTCTCATGCCTTTGGGTCAATGCACAGCTTGGGAAGGCGGACAGCACTTTTGTGCAGAAAGAAACTTCGTCCTCTAGACAGAAGCCGCCCTGTGCCAGGATGCGCGGTTCAGGGGCGTATGGGCAGGGTTTCAGCTCCTCTCTCTCTCTCAGGTATCTTTACACAGTATATAGTCTGTACAACTGTGTACTGCAGTCCAAAGCACGATGTGTGTTGGGATTGATTGCATTGGAAGAGGTCTCCTGGATTCCATAAAGCAAACCTATAGGGAAGATTATATATTACTTTTTGGACAGTTTTGGTTAAGTATTGAAGTGAGATGTCACCTCAGAAATGGACCTCTCTGTGAGTCAGAGTTTTCCCTTGTAAAACTTACTTCCTAGAACAAATGAAAGGGTTATATAAACCTTTTCTCCTACTGTGAGTCCTACTGTTGTTTGGCTACCCATTCTGCAAAGATGCAATGACTCAGAAGCAATAATTAGTTCACTTTGAGATCAAAATTATGGGTAAATTGTGTGTGTGTGTGTGTGAGAGAGAGAGAGAGAGAGAGGGGGGCGGGGGAAAAGGGAGAAAGATTGATTTTGGAGTTAGAAATAACCTGTCTTGGTTGGGGGGGTGAGGGGTGCACTGAGGGTTTGGGATAGAAATGCTGTAAAATTTGGTTGTGATGATTATTTTACACCTATAAATGTAATAAAATTCATTAAGTAATTTAAAAAAGAAAGAAAGAACCTGTCTCAAAAATTGTAGATTTACTTTTGGCTTCATTTGAGTTGTGCTGAAATGACTTGGTAAAATTTTCGATATTTCGTTGATTTTTCTGGGAGTATACCCTGCATTTCTGTATCTCCTACTTATGTAAATTCAATCTGACATATTGTAAGGATAGCAGGCGGACTATACTTGGAAATTATCCATCAAACATTGGAAATGTTGACTTGCTTAGGAGCAAAGAAGCAAACAGAATCCGGAGAACTGAGGCTAACTGGAATCTTAAATGTGTCTCTTTTGTCTCAAGAGGTGGTTTCTTGATCCATCAGAAAGATGGATTTAGCCGAATCTGACAAGTTTATCCAAAAGCTGTAGACCCTACTACAGCATTGTCTCATTGAGGGATTTACTGTATCTACTGAGAGAAGCCCTGCCAGATAAGTAGTTTCCTGCATGGGCCTGTTCACAAGTTGCTCCTGTTTGTCCTTTGGTTGCATCCTGTGACTAAGCTGCATAATAAAATGTTGAGACTCAATGTGCTTTCATTACAAAATGACCACACCCATGAAAGATGTAAAGTCTGATTTTGAAAATGGAGGTTTATTTTTGGTTATGACCTAATGTTTTGTTGAAACAAAACAAAACAGAACCCTGAACCATACTGAGACCACACTGGATTCATTGCACTGAGCTTTTAAATACGAGCGTCCTTGAGTGGGCCAGACAGTGTCTGCTCTGCACCCCTGGGGAAGGGCTGGCCTTTCACTGATTTCAAAAGGGACTTCCTGGCTGGACCCACTCCCAAGGGATGTTAGGCAAGATTATGTTTAGGGCAAAATCATCGAGACTGAATTCTCAAGGTTACCCAAGAAAATGAGGAAATTCAGTAATAAAGGATAAAAGTAATAAAACCATGTTTCCAACTTTCCACATGTTTGCCAGAAGGTATTCATTCATCTTGTATGCAAATATTACTAGCCTGTTGGCCACCCCTATGGTTATTAGGGTGTTAGAACTCTGCTGGAATTTTTTTCCTTCCTAAAGCATCTTTACTATTGAAATTCACATGCAGTTGGAATACTTGAATGCAAAGTCATTGAAATGAAATTAAAGTCATGTTACCTTCAAATGCTGGTGCCTCAGTTTTTCTTCCTCTATTTTCAGACGCTTCTGTGAGATTTCTTCTTGTATTTTTCTTTTGTCCTGAAATAAAAAATGTTCCAGCGTAATCTATTTTGTGCAATTTGCTTAGGTATATTTCCTTGGAGATAGTGTCATTATCAAATGGCTGGACAGTGGTATGTGCTCTTGGCATTGGGATGAAGCTGCTTTGGAAACTCTTATTTCAAAGCAGAGAAGGACAAAGTGAGACATTCAAAACATTTTCCTGATGGAAAACGATATAAAGTGCTTTTTTCAAAGGGAATTTAAAAATATTTTAATGGCTTTCCCTCCCGCCTCAACCTTTTCTGCCTTTCCCACTAAGTCTAGCAAGATGAAGCTACTGAGTGATGCCATGGAAAACGTGAATTTTAAGGAGGGAGTTTTGAAATAGGCACGAGGAAAACGCTGTGCAAAGAGACTGTTCCTGGCACAAGTCTGAGAAGGAACCGCTGGGTAAAAGGTCTGCTTCCTACAGAGGCAGGCTGGACTGTTTCCTCCTGCCAACTTTGCTATGGGATGGGAGAACGAAAAAAGCGATCAGGTAATTAATGCTTAGCGCTCAGGGGGCTTCTAGCAGAGGTCCAAAAAATTTCATGGAGAGGTATGGTATCTTTCACCAAGTTTAAGTGCAATGCTTCAAAATCCCAGGTAGCATGACTATTAATATACAGAAGTTGTACTTTTTAGAAAACATAGCCCGTATGCGAAATAGAAAGCCTGGTTTCAATGTCTGGCTCTGCCATTTACTAGCTGTGTGTCCTGGGACAAATCCTTAACTTTGTGCCTCATTTCTGCATCTGTAAAATGGAGGTTATAAGAGTTCTACCTCATAAGATAGAACCCTTAAATAAGCTAATATGCAAACACTTTTAGAATAGTACCAGACTCTAGTGCTCTCGACATATTTGTTTAATAAAATTAAGTAAATAAACACATAACCTGTTAATCACATGAAAAGCAACACACCAATTCTGATAATAGTTCCATTGGTCTGAAATGTTTTAGAGATTTCCTGTCTGGCATTGTTTGAGAAATTTTACAAGGGATGCAAAAAGGCCCTTATTTCCTTATTTTTGACCAGTGGTGACATTATTCTCCACTTTATTTATAAAAGTTGGTTTGAAATCTGCTTTCAAATTTGAAAACTCCCTAAGGCAAACATTTTTTGCCAATGAAGACATCTAAAAGAATTCGAAGCAGGCTCAGAAGGTAATTTAGAAGGAAGAGGTCCAAAAATATTTGGCAACATTGTTGAAACAAGTGCATGGCTTCCTGATGTGGCCTCTTTGGAGATAAAAACTCCTTTTTGATGTACAAGTTCGGGTACATTTGTTGAACGTAACAGCATTCATTTGAACATACACTGCTGTCCAAATTTATGTCATGTTTCTCTTTGTGTGTAAGAAGCATATATGACCTCATTAGTATTGTTTTTTAAATTTCATAAACAGCTATTCTGAAAAAAGCCAGACAATAAGGATGGGGCTTCAGATTCACTTTTTTCTTTGGGTGAAATCCAGTCATTAGGAATAAAAACCACGAAGACCTCTGAGAGTCTGTTCTTCACTATACCCACCAATTATTATTGAGCAAATATTAGTAATATTTCAAATTTATTGTGCCAAACATTCTGGTAAGCATTAATAAGTCATAAAAACAGACATATAATAATATTACACTTAATAGTCATAGCTTTCATCTCGCAGAAGAAGTTCTGGAGGTGAACCAACCCAAGTTCTCACAACTAGTAAGTGGCAGAGCCACGCTTGAACCCAGGCCATTTGAGCTCAGCCCCCACACCCTTAGCCAGTTCCCTAGAGCATTTCCCTGGGTGGGAAGTTAGCCCAGCTTCTCGAAACCTCCCTCATTGTCCTGTGTCTCATGAAATACTGAGGCCCGGAGGCAGCACCAGCACAGCCAGTAGGGGAGCGGGGCCTCTCATTAGAAAGCAGCCCATTTTGAGTTCCCTGTGCTCATGTGTGACCGTCCAGCTCTCTGTGGACAGCCCCATAGAGAAGAGGACGTTTCTGGGATCGTGACTGTGGAAGTGGCCACGCTTCCCCACCCCAGCGGACGGCCAGTTTGGGCTGGTCGTTTCATCCCGGGGTTAGTAATATGGTAATGAAAGCTGTGGGTAGAGGCAGGGCAGCATGTCTGAAGTGTTTTGGCAACACAGTGCTGCGGAAGGGTTGCTAGGGAATACCAGTGTTTTGTCACTCAGCGGTGATGTGATTGCCTCTCTCCTATCAGTCTAGGTAGTTCCGAAGGTACTTTTATAATGTTATAAGCGTGACTCTATTTTAAGATAGGTATGCTTTTGCTTCATAAGATATTCATCAACTACAAGTTACTATCCTTTTGCCAAACTGAGCAAAGATCTGTAAGCGCTACTGAAAAATAATATGGCAACAGTTTAGTTTTGTTATGGTGTGGTCAACTATAAGACAAGCTGAAGTTGTCCATGTGGTTCTACTGCTAGTGTACCAAAGGTTACTATAGCCAACTAACTCCTTCCCCGTTATCTGGGAACAAATAGATGTGAAATGCCATCCGCTTCCCAGAATTTCCCCAGAAACTTGAGCATCTCTATATACATACACCTATTGTAATCCGGCACATCAGCTATTTATTAATGTCAACCATTATGAATAACTTAGATTGCTGTTTACTTCGTCAGTGTTCAGCTAATAAAGATGTTTTGGTCAATGAAAGATTGCCTAGATTTTCGGCTGTCTGACGTAGAATGTTTTAGCAGTGACACTCGCAAATTCCAATTCTGTAAGACTACCTCTTAGTTATTTTGCAAATTGATTTATTTACCTTGTGCTGCTATAAAGTTCTTGTGGCCGTCTGTGATTCATCGATACTACCACATTCATAAACTTGATAAAGTTTTATAAAACACGATACATAAGAGTGTATGTTAGAGATGTTATTGATTAAATTAGCTAATATTCTAAAATGTTGGACTCTATCAACCAAGGCAGGATTGATCCTGAATTAATTTTTAAATTATTCAGTACTTATGGACTTCTGTACAAATGCAATGTTCAGGATGACATTAAGGATTGTACAATGTTTGAAAATGATTCAGAATTAGATACCTTCACCAAGGAACTTGCATCCTCTTAAAGAGGAAAAATCCTTTGTACAAGGAACTGTCGTCTAAGAATTAAAGTGATAACTCTCATTGCTGAGGCACAAGTGAGGTATTGTGAGAGCTGAGGGGAGACAAGGAGTGGTTGTTTCCAGATGATGTGGCTAGGAGAGGCTTTGAAGTAGTATCCAAATAGAGTATGTTGGGTAGCTGCTGCGGGCTGGGGAGCGGGGAGAAAGGGCATTCAGGCCAAGGCTTATTGCAGGCAAAGCCCTGATTATAAAATGGGGAATGGCAAGTCTGGAATCTAAGTTGTCATACTGGGAGTAGTGGGAAATAAGAAAATGAGATGAAGATAAATCCCCAATAGAAAATGCTGAAAGGCAGGGCAAGAAGTTTAGAATTTACTTGCATATCGAGATAGGGAACATTAAAGGTTTTCAGAGGGAGAGGGTTAATAGAATCCAAACTTTGTTTTAAGTTTACTGGAGCCTGATTGTGTATATATTGAAGCAGGACAATTTGAAGGAGATAATCAGTTAGGTTACAACTCATACATAAGATCAAGAGAGTTTGAACAAGAGGTAGCAGAGGTGTGGATGTCAGAGCAACTAAGGAGCTAAAATCAGCAGAAGTTGGCGATTGATGACATACGGATGCAGGAGGGGAAGACATCAAATGGGAGTATTAGGCTTTTATACCCAGATAACTGAGAAGAGAGCAGAATCACTTAAAAGTAAGAGGAGTTCCTATTGTGGCTCAGTGTAATGAACCCAACCTGTATCCCTGAGGACTCGGGTTTGATCCCCAGCCTCGCTCAGTGGGTTAAGGGTCCGGCATTGCTGTGAGCTGTGGTGTAGGCTGGCAGCTGTAGCTTGGATTCAACTTGAGCCAAACTCAAACTCCTAGCCTGGGAACTTCGATATGCTTCAGGTGTGGCCCTAAAAAGCAAAAAAAAAAAAAAAGGAAGAAAAAAGAAAAGAAAGAAAGAAATTCAGGAGAGGAGTATCTGGGAGGAAGATGGTGATTCACATCAAGTTTGAAGTGTCTTTGGGACAAAAGGGGGAGTTGTCTGTAAGTAGTTAAAATGTTGGATGGAGAGAGATCAGAAGAGAAGTCAGAGCTAGAGACAGAGATGTTGGAGTTTGGAAGAGATCCAGGAGACTATGCCACAGCATGATGAGAGATGTCTTTATGAAAAAGGAGAGCTAAAGATAGCCCTCAGGAAGCACCTACATTTATGGGGTATTCAAGGAAGGAAACCCATATGGAAGTCTATTTTGGGATCAGTTAGGCATTATTAATAACAGAACTTAGTGAACTGGGCTGATTGGTTTCAGATTCATTCTGCTAGAAGTATCTTATAACTTCATATTGTTGATATTTTCATTGTTCAAGGTCTCAAAAGAACAACAACAGAAGCTACTTATTTGAATTTAAATACTACCAACAATGCAGAACCTCCTGAGCAGTGCATATGGAAAGGGATGTGCTAACAGTATATTTCTAGAAATGAATCTTGAGCGTAGAGGTTTACTCCATTTCAATGAAAGTTGATTTTAAAAATTCTTGAACAAAAATTTCTTGAAAAGTTACTAAATTTTTTTTTTTAAAAGAGGCAAACATTTTAAGAGGGAAGACAGATCATGAAGCATGGGTAATTTACCAATGGAAATGTTGATAACATTATTACAAAAGGTCTCAGGTAAAAAGGAAAGAGACATAGACCAAGCCAAACTCAATAGTTTAATGTCGCTGGGAGCTCCCCCAAAGCTCACGAAACCAAGAATAAAGATAAACAGGTGGTACCCATTTGTAATAGTGTAAATAAGGTACAAATGCAGAGTGACATGAAGATGTGACGCATGTGAAAAACACTGCAGGCACAAAAAGTGTATGTGTATAAGTAAATACACATGTGTAAGTTACAATTGAGAGCAAGAGGACTGCTGCTGAGATAGACAGCGTGAGATAACATGATGGAGAGAAATTAGAACCACTCCACCTCTATTTTGCTTTCTTGATTAAGGAGAATCATCTTGATCCTGGAAAGGCTAGAACAAGTATATTTAAGGGGAAATCAAAGCCCAATAGGAAATTAAGCACCGAAGACAAGCGTTGGTCAGACTCTGATGGGTTTCTTTTCAGGGAGCAGAAAAATTTATAGACATGACAGGAAAATATTGTTAAGGAGTCTTGGACTCTTGGGTGAAGTAAAGAAGCATTAGATGGCTGAAAGAGGCAAATGACCCAGTTTTCTGAAGAGAGAAAAAAGGTGAATTATGAATATTTAAAGACTAGTGAACTTACTGGTTAATCCCTGGCCAAGCTGTAGAATGAATTATTAAACAGTGTTGTATTTAGACAAGGAATGTTTAAGAGATAGCATTTGATTCCTAAAAACAAAGCATTTAAAACTTTCTTTTGCTTAGTTTTTTAAGATCTGCAGATGATTAAGACTATGATAGTTTAATAACAGCTAACATTTATTGAGAGCTTTTTAAGTGTCAGGAACTATTTAAAGCACTTAAATGTCACAGTTTATTTAATTTTCCCAAGTTCCTGGGAAAAAGGGACCACATTTTTCCACATTTTGTGGGTAAAGAAACCGAGGAGCACAGGAGTCTAGATCATGGGAATTCAGTACATTTTGATTTTAGCATGGCTTTGACAACATTTCTTATTTTTTTTTGAAATTTATGTAAATGTGAGCAGAGAGGAATATTTATTTAAAAGTGACTATCTTGGGAGTTCCTGTCATGGCTCACTGGTTAAGGAATCTGACTAGGAACCATGAGGTTGCGGGTTCGATCCCTGGCCTTGCTCAGTGGGTTAAAGATCTGGCGTTGCCATGAGCTGTGGTGTAGGTCACAGACGCAGCTTGGTCCAGTGTTGCTGTGGCTGTGGTGTAGGCTGGCAGCTACAGCTCTGATTAGACCCTTAGCCTGGGAACCTCCATATGCCGCGGGTGTAGCCCTGGGAAGACCAAAAAAAAAAAAAAAAAAAAAAGTGACTATCTTAACATTAAAAAAAACAAAACAAAACAAACAAAAAAAAAACCAATACCCCGTAAGAAGAGATAGAAAAATAAAACTAAACCCAATAAACAAATAAACATGTTGAGCTAACTTTCTGGTTGAGAATTTCAAGGGTGAAGCAAAGGTGCACTGGGAGATTTTTTGCTAAAAACTGCTATAGGTTGTTTTATTGTACAGGTTTGGGAAGCTATGAAGTAAAAGAGGACCAAATCAGGATTTCAGAATGTCTTGTTTGTTAGGAAGGATGGACCCAAATTAATGATTAATTTTATGATTAATAAATGTAAACTATGAAAACTGTAGGATATGTCCATCGAAGAACAGTTAAAGAATCCAGACCATTTTAAAGAAAAATATAAAAATCTCCCATACTCCCACTACTTTAGAAATAACTACTGTCTACATTTTGGTGCATTTTATTCCAATACTTTTTCAATGTACGCAAACCACAGACGTGCACACTTACATAAACACGCAAGAGCAAACCACACAAGGAGGCCCATGCACAGTTTTATGTTTCACCTTTTGCACTTAATATTGTGTCATGAGCATTTCTCATGTAATTACCTTTTATCAATAAAAATACTGAATTTTATTTGGAATATCATGCTTAGCTTAATTAGCATTCCCTTTACTGCCTTTTAAGTTATTTTGACTCTTTTGCTGTTATAAGCCATTGCATGTAAAAAGTTTACCATTCTTTCTGATTATTTCCTCAGGATAGGCCCCTGGAATTTAGTTACATAGTCAAAGGGCAGAGAGTTCCACCTGCAACCTGGGGAAATTCCTGGGCCAGGGATCGAACTCTTGCCGCAATAGCAACCCGAGCCACAGTAGTGACAATGCCAGATCCTTAACCCACTGCACCACAAGGGAACTTGAGAGTAGGGATATTTTAAAAATTATTGATGCAAATTTGTACAAAGACTTCAATGAAAAGTTATTTTAATTTGTATTTCCACAAAACAATGTCCATCACCTCTCCCTTACTAACTATGAATAAGAGCAAAAATAGTGTCTTATTTTGATGGCTTAATGAGATTTCTGAGATTAGTGTGGTCAAGCATTGTTCATAAATTTTCTTGGCTGTTCGTATTAATTATTTTTTAAATTGCCTGTTTCTGATACTACCCATTATTTTTGTAAAGTCTGTTGTTGACCTAACAATTTGTAAGAGCTCTTTGAATTAGGAATAGCAACCTTTAGTTTCCATACAAGTTGTGAATAATTTTTCCTACTTGCCTTTAAATATTATTTATGGTGTTTCTAGAAGTACTGAATTTTTTTTCTATTGCTTTTATGTTTTTAATGCCTTCTACTGTCTGAGATACAATAATTATTCATCCATATTTTCTTCTAGCTTTCTAAAGTTTAAGAAAAACTTTTAAATCCGACTGAATTAATTTTGGTTTATGGTAAAGGCTGAGGATCTAATACTTTTTTCCAAATTTTTAACTAATCTGAAGTTTTATCAAAATTCTTTCCTATGGATTTTTTTTAATTACTCATTTTATCATTTGCTGACTTTTATCATTTACATTTTTTTAAAATGTACATTAGGGTCTGGCTGCAGGTTATCTGTTTAGTGTCTTTAATTATAGATTTTGATGCTAATACTATGTAATACCAATAAGATAAATTAACGTTTTATTGGGCAAGTTTTCCTTTGTTTCTTTTATCAAAAATGCCTTGATTAGTAGAAGAGGTTTGTTTTTCCAGTGGAACTTGTATCATTTTCTTAAATTCCAATAGAAACTAAGTGGGAAACTCAACCTCAGCCAATTACTTATCCCTCCTCACTCTTTCCAAACCAAAAAAATCAACCATCCAACTAACCAAACAAACAAAAAAACCCTGATGGAATTTTAAAAGCTACTCTCAGTAGTAATTATCATTATACAGAGATAATCAGAGATTGATACTGTTATATATGATTTATATCTGCATGATATATTACAGTTCATATAAGATTAGAATTGTTTATTACACACCGAGTAATCTGACATTTCTTTAATATATCATGAACATAATGATATACCATGTCATTAGTCTTCTTTGAAATTAATTTAAATGACTGCATGCTATTCCATGCTATTCCATTATTATATATATACATGTATATATTAATATATATACATATGCCCTATATTTATTCTAAATTATTTTTAATGGTTTATGTTATGAACATCTTAATCCATGTTATGTGCATCTCCTCTTTTGTGTAGATTCCTTATCAATGAAATTCTTTATCAAAGGAGAAAACACTTTGTGAGTTTTCTTTTACCAAGTGCCACATGATCCTGTTTTAGTAATTTCAGAGAGCTACCAGAAGTGAATAAGAATGCCTCCTTAGTGATTGGAATTGCATTAAACTTAAAATAAACTTGGAAATATATGACACCTTTTTTTTTTTGTATTCAAATTTTACCTTAAAGAATGGTATGGCTCTCCAGACGCATATATTATATTGCTTAGTAAAGTTTCATTTTATATATATATCCTGCGCAGTTCCTAAGTAAGTATAAAAACATGAAGTTTTCTTCATATAAATCGTGCACATTTCCTAAGTATGATTATTTTTTTTCATTTTAACAGTTTTAAAAAAAATGTTGTAGCTATCAGGAATGGGGTATTTTCACATTATATTTTTTGACTAATTATTATTTTCCAGAAAACTATTGATTTTTATATATTCCTTGTGTATCCAACTAGTGAACTTTCAAGTTCATTCTATCCTTAATTTTAGAGAAAGTCAAGTGAGGACCAGAGGGTTTATCAACTTTCCCAAGTCATATGGTTGGTGTTGAAACTAATTTTTCTATACTTTCAAAGATGATTCTTTTTATCCTACCCCTTACCATTTCCCAGACAGATCAGTAGAAATACAATTCCTCAAATAAGGGAAATTATAGCACTAAGGGTTTTGTACTGGTCAGAATGTTCTGTTCAACTCTCGGCACCAAATTTTGAGTGTCACTGACATTTAAAAGGGTCTAGATTGAGCCCATGATATGAGAGATGATTGAAATCAAGAAAACAAAGGAGTAAAGCTAGAGTCATGCTGATTGGGAGAAAGTTAAAGGAAACTAGACGCTGGCACACTGTGCTAGAGCTCAACACAGAGGGCTGTTCTCAGATGGAACAGGGGGTTTTGGAAGGTATTCATTGACCGGATACTGGAAGTGCTCAGGGAGAAGCTGGTTAAGCATCTCTTGGGCATGGTGTAATGAGAATGGGAATCTGGACAAAGAAATCCTTATGTTTTCTTCTGGTCATATGATTATTTCTGCAGTTAGCTTTGAAAACCCTTAACTCTTAAGTTAGCCATGGGAACCAGATGTAGTTATCACTCTTACTTATGGGATGAATTAAAAAGTACAAATTTTCTAAATCCCATTTTATTTAGCAACTTTAGTCTTCTTTCCCAGCCTTGAAACAACTTCAGACCAATCTCTAAATAGAATCCAGTTTATGTTCTCCTCTTCGATTCTTTTGTCTAGCGATTAAACAAAACACAACAAGGATAGACAGCATACACAAAACAAGCCCCTGAATAATCAGAGTGATGGTAAACTTGACCATGTCTCCAGTTAAAAAAAAAAAAGAAATCTGTTAGCAGTTCAGATAATCATTAGTTTTCTCTCCCCGTTCAGCGTGATGGTATTCATTCATCCATTTGCTCATTGACATGCATGTTTTGTGCTCTGGCTAGTGTGGAGCTCAGTGTTGGGGAGCTGTGAGAGATGCAGCAATGTCTTTGCCTTAAAAAATCCTGGCTGGAAAGGAAGAGACTGTAATGGAAGTGGGATGGGGAGAAGGTAAAAGCTGAGAATATGGGATGCTCTGAAAAACGAATCTGTCCCACCCATGTTAAAGCAATAACAAATGCTTCTGAAATGCATTGCATTCTTTCCTTTCCCACTTCTACTCCTGGGGAAGAGGAGAGGAGACTGCAGGATGTGAATGCCTGGCTTGGGTTAAAAAAAGTGGCTGAGGAAAGCAGAACCTCCATAAGTTCTTCTCTTTGCTCCACTTCAAACTCTATTAAGGGTGAACAGCTGAGGAAGTTCTGAATGAGGGTGAGGTTTAAGGTTTTGATGTTTCTTAGAATTTATTATGGATGTCATAAGCAGAGACTCTGACATTGTCTACTATTTAATCCCTTAACTTTCCTTGGCCTTAGGTTTTTCACCGGTCAAATGGGAATGGTAACATCTGATTTTGAAAATACCTATGGGACTGTTTGGATATATAAGGTAATGAGTGTGAAATTTAAAATTTTTGTTTTTAAATCTTAAAGGCTATGCAAGAATAGGTATTGTTATTATTATTTTATTTTTAAATTGAAATATAGTTATTTTACAATGTGTCAGTTTCAGGCGTAGAGCGAAGTGATCCAGTTACATATATGTGTATATATATGTATATTATATATATGCACACACACAAACATATTCAGATTCTTTTCCATTATAGGTTTTTGCAAGACATTGAGTATAGTTCCCTGTGCTATACAGTAGGTCCCGTTGTTTACCTATTTTATATATAGTAGTGTATACCTGTTAATCCCCAAATGTTATTATTGTTCATAATTGCAGAAGTTTTGGGCTTAAGAGATGCCCTTTGTATCTGGCTTTGTTAGCAGAGTTTGATTTTAAGTAGCTGTTGTAGCTCCTTTTAACGTGTTGCATTACCCCATGTCAATCACCAATGCAGTTACACATTGAAAACCTGATTCTCAGGACAGAAGCCAGGTTCGCTTTCCATTCAGAGGTTCAGAAAATAACCTGGCTCTATGTCTTACATGGCTTGACTGAATCCACTCTGTCTTTGGGGTTTTACATGAAAACTGTTAAGTACAGATCTTATTCAAACTGCTCCTATGGTGATTCATGAAAATAGACATGTCCCAGGGTTCCAGGTGAGGAAACTTTTTGAGTTTCCCAGAATGACACCACTGCCATTTAAATAAATTAATAAAATAAGACATTCTTATTTTATCTTAAGAGCATCTAAGTAGTTTGAGATTTCCTAGATTAGGAAGTGGAAGTTCTGTTTCAATTTTAGCCTGAACTATGCTGTCCTGGTTTAGACTCTCGTTAGACTTAGTCACTTAGTTTCTGGTTTGTTTTAATCTTTTTTCTAAAGAAGCAGCTTTTCCTTTTCACTATCCACTAAGTTTCAGAAAGCTCATGGGGATCCTTGTCAGTAGAGGGCTTTGCAAAGTAGCATTATCACTCTATAGCACACTGGAAAAACCTTCCCTGGTTATCAAGAAGCAGTTTCCTTCATAAGCTATCCAATTTATTATACCTCATCACACGGTCTCCTTTGTGGGTGGGCTATTATGCTTGGCAAAGAAATGTGGCATAGCGCTTTTGTTTGAAGGAAACTTTCCCTCTCTGAAAGAAACATGTAATCTCAATATAGCACTGTGGAAAATTGTGCAGAGGCTTTATTGTTTGAATATATTGGCACAGGATGACTATTTAGGAGAGTCCTACCTCTCTATGTACCACCTTTATATGAAGGTCTTGGGCGCTTGTGACAAATTGGGGGCTCTTCTCATGACTTTGTTTTAACCATGAGATACCATGGAACAATGGCTTATTATGCTCCCTTTCATTATTACTTTTAAGAAGTCATTAGAACTCCAAATAACACACTGATCCAAACACAAATTAAGGTCTAACTTCTGTCAAGATCCAGGCTGGCTGGCTCTTGTTTCCCTGCTCTCATTTGTGCAGGAAGAATGAACAGGGTAAAAATGCATATGGCCAATCTGGGCTTCTTGGGCATGTGACCAGTGAAGTCATACATGGCACCGTATTTAGCAGGGCCCAGAGCTGAGTCTTAATGCTCTTAAACTTCTGCTGTTACCATCTTGAAATTATGGATTTTTTTTTTTTTTTTTTGTCTTTTTTTGCTATTTCTTGGGCTGCTCCCTCGGCATATGGAAGTTCCCAGGCTAGGGGTCTAATCGGAGCTGTAGCCACCGGCCTACGCCAGAGCCACAGCAACGCGGGATCCGAGCAGTGTCTGCAATCTACACTACAGCTCACGGCAACGCCGGATCTTTAACCCACTGAGCAAGGGCAGGGACCAAACCCGCAACCTCAGGGTTCCTAGTCGGATTCGTTAACCACTGCGCCACTATGGGAACTCCGAAATTATGGATGTTTTTTGAATAGGGGTCCAGTTTTTGAACAGGGATTCCCCACATATTCATTGTTTACTGGGCCTCACTAATTACATAATCAGGTCCTGCTTTGAGATCATGAACTGCCTCATCATCAACTGTTAGAAGATCCCAGATATTAAAAAAAAAAAAAAAAAAAAAAAAAAAAAAGAAGGAGGGAGAGAGGGCGAAGGCAATGAAGAGGAATGTCCAGCGACAGGAAACAGGTACTAAAGAAGGACATGTGCCAATTAGAACATGTATGTATTTACGTTGTTTTAATAGTGGTCTTGGTATTGGGTAGATTTCTGCTTTAGATAAAGAACCTTCTGCCTCCAACCTTCCTGTGTTTACAAGTCTAGAAAAAAATTGGGAGTGGAATAAAATAGGGAGTGGATCCGAGGAAATATGAGAGGTCTTGATTACTTAGCATCATGGGCAGCTTTGGCTGGCAAATCTGGCTCTGTTGCTCACATTCCAGTGTGTCAGGACTTTACATGGCTCATTACCAGACGGAGTCGGTCCTGGGCAGGTGCTTGTTCTAGTGATTATCGCTCTTGTCTAACTTTCGACAGAGTTCCTCCTTCATCCATGATCCAAGGGGCCCATCCTGCCCTTTCGACTGCAAATTGTAACCCATCCCAGCCTACTCCTGACACTCCCAATGGATTCCCTTTTTGCACTTATTTTCATTTAAATGTATAAGGTTTGGCACATAGTGCGTGCTCAATATCCATTAACTGAAAAAGGGAAGAGAAAATAAGTGGGTAATGTGCATTTCTAATAGGTAAGTCTTGAGGAGGATAAAAATGTCAGCTTTTTCCTTACTCCTTTCTCCTCGCAGAATTCTTAGTTACTATTTTATGACTGTAATCTCTCGTCAGTTTAAGGCCTAGAAGTTTTCCAGTCTGAGTATCCCTATGTTATTTAATAACAGTATTGTCTTTTTTCCCTTTTTCAAAAAAAAGTTTTTTTTTGGCTGCACCCGTGACATGTGGAGGTGACCTGAGCCCCTGCAGTGACAATAGTGGATCTTTAACCCTCTGAGCCACATGGGAACTGCACTAAGAGTATTTTCTAATGTCACTGTTGGAGTGGAGATAAGACAGTGTGTTCCTTGTGGAGGAGAAGGTGAGCTGTATGTAGGATGCTATCGCTCATCAGGGGATTTTTCTATTTCTGAGGGAAGTTCACCGGGGCCTTTTCATCACTTTTTGGCGTGGGCTGTGTGGACTTCCTGAGAGGGACTCTAGGGATAACTCTGTGGGTCTTTCATCTCACTCCCACTGGTGACATCAGTATCAGCGGTTGGGGTAATAGGCAAAGTGAGTGTCAAATTGCTAGTCTACTTCAGCAGCTCTCTTTTTGTATACAAATCAGCTATTTGTTAAAATGTGTACTAACTTGAAAAGAGCCTCAAGAGGCTTTTAAATCATTGTAATAATTAATCAGTTGGAAGTGCCCTGTTTTCCACTTACAATTGAAAACTAAACTCTAAGAGATAGTTTGGCCATTAATTTAGTAAGGGAAGTGTTGGTATAGGTGTACCTCATTTTATTGTGCTTCAGTTTTATTTTGCTCTATAGACACTGATTTTTGTTTGTTTGTTTGTTTAAACAAATTGGAGGTTCGTGGCAACCCTGTGCAGGGCAAGTCTAATGGCACCATTCTTCCAACAGGATTTGATCACTTTCACATTTCAGTAATTCTCGCAATATTTCAAACTTTTCCATAATTATATTTGTTATGGCAGTCTGTGATCAGTAATCTTTTTGTTTTTCTTCATTGAGCGCAGTCTTTTTTTAAAAATTGAAATCTAGTTGATTTAAATATTGTATTAGTTTCAGGTGTACAACATAGGAGTTCAGTATTTTCATAGATTATATTCCATACAAAGTCCATATATTCCATACAAATACTGACTATATTCTCTGTGCTGTACATTACATTCTTGTAGCTTATTTTATACCTAGTTGTTTATACCTCTTAATCCTCTTCACCTATTTTGCCCCTCCCCTCTCCCCTCCCTACTCTGGTGATCGCCAGTTTCGTTCTTTGTATCTGAGAATCTATTTCTTTTTTGTTACAATTGTTCATTTGTTTTATTTTTTAGATTTCACATGTAAATGAAAACATCCAATATTGTCTTTGTGATCAGGGATCTTTGATGTTACTATTGCAAAATAATGACAAATTTCTGAAGACTCAGATGATGGTTAGCATTTTTTTAGCAATATTTTATTTTGTTTTTGTCTTTTTAGGGCTGCACATATAGCATATGGACGTTTCCATGCCAGGGGGTCTACACTACAGCCACAGCAATGCCAGATCTGAGCCTCATCTGCAACCTACATCGAAGCTCACAGCTGCACTGGATCCTTAACCCACTGAGCAAGGCCAGGGATCGAACCCACATCTTCATGGATACTAATTGGATTCATTTCTGCTGTGCCACAATGGGAACTCCGCAACAGAGTATTTTTTTAATTAAAGAATGCATATTGTTTTTTTAGATATAATGCTACTACATTAGGTTATGTAGTGTAACCATAACTTTTTTCTGCACTGGGAAAGCAAAACATTCGTGTGACTCACTCTATTGTGATATTTGCTTTATTGCCATGGTCAGGAACCAGACCTGAATATCTCCAAGGTATGCCTGTACATGGATAAAGTAATGAAGAAGAAACACGAGAGGAGCTGTGCGAAATAGAATCCATACTTGCTATACTGAAATCAAAGTACCTTCTTTTAACCAATTGTTTCCATGTACTCTCATAATTTTGTCCTTATTCTCTTGAAGTCTTTGAGAAGACTTCTGACTCATCTAAAATTCAATTTATTGATATGAGAAATCAATGGCACCATCACAGTAATTTAGTTTTCAATTCAAGAGCCTAGTGCCATATTCCATCTACTTACTGTGTTTAATCTGATTTTTTCAAAAAAGGGACCAGAAGACGGGCACTTGATTCTGTCGAGTGCTAGGCATATACATTTTTTTTTTAAATTCCTTACAGTGGAAGTAACGACTTTTTGGACATTCGAAACCATATGGAATAAATACAGCAGTGAAGATGATTTCATTTCACAGCCAGGAACTGGAGGAACAAAATTTAATGTAGAAATCCAATAGATCTTAGAATGTAAAAAGTTTTTTTTTTTTTTTTCCCCCAATAACGTGAAATCTCTGTGTCGTTATGTTTGCTTACCTTGGGCAGTTGCCTTATGATTTTATTCTTGACCTATATAAAGATTGTTTCCGTGTAGGGAAATAGGAGGAAAAGACTTAAAGTGAGAATATCATCTGTGAGTTTCAGTCAAGGTCAGAAATGTTGAGGGTTTTAAGTACTTCCCAAAGTGAAACAATTCCTGAAGCTCTCTCGACACAACGTGCTTTCGTTTTCCCAGGAGAAGGGGAACAGCTGAGGGGGCTTCCTGGGTAGGGCAAGGGTGGAGAAAGCTGGCATTTCCCTGGGGGTCAGGGGCGGAGAGGAGTGGATGTGTTGTTTCCATGGACACACCGCTGCTCCATTTTTCCCCTTTAGGTCGTGACAAATGTGACTGGATTTAATCTGGGAGGTGTAGGTTAGTGGACATTTGTTCCCATGAACTTTTCTCCATTTTGTCTCTACCATCTTAATACACATATCTTACTTCCAACATAGAACTGCTTTGTGGTCTTACTTTGGAGATGTGCTGAATTCTTTCTAATGGACTATGTTTAGGCCAAGGAAGTAATCCAAAGAATAGTAGTTGTTGTTATTTAAAATATCCAAAGCACATGCCAGTATATTTAGGAACCTGGTTACCCACTGGGCGGCCTGTAAGGCTTTGTGACTCTTGTTCTAGCTCTGTTTGCCTTTGGAACCTTCAATGAAAATTCCTAACTTTCCTGAGTAACTGGATGCAGTCATACCTCTGGAACATGTACGGCTTCAGTACGAGTTGTAAGGTGCACCCAGGGTGGGAAGGGCTAAAACAAGGGTGTGCTATGCTTCAAAAAGGAAAATGTGGCACAAGGGGCTCCTTGTGAATTTCACTGGATACATGATTTAATTTGGTTAATTAGGAGGTAGAAGCGTCAGGAAAAGCGGAGCTTGAGCCCACACTCACACAATCTAATAAAGTAACCTTTAGAACAACAGCTGTAATGTAAGGGACCCAAGCCAAAAACAACAGAGCAGGGCCCAGTTCCTGTCCCTTAAAGCAGGACAGCTGAAGCGGTGGCTGAGTTTAACAACAAAAGAGAACAAAGCAAAACAAACAATAATCCAAACCAAGGTTTTCTGAAGAAGGGAAAATGTACTAATTAGAAGTTAGACATTTCCAAAGCACTGTCTTATGGAAGAGTGCCAACTTTATCTGTGGACTTTTGGTTCCTAACCACTGGCTGAGAAAAGGTTTCAGCTTACTGAGTCCTTTCTGGGAGACATTGATGGTGTCCATTAAAAAAAAAAAAATTCAAAATTGAGCTTAGCTTAATAATAACTTATGCTCTGGGAATTTGAAGAACAAAGAATAATATTTTTCTACCCACGCTGATTTTGCATCAGTTTTTAAAAAGTACTCTTGACAGCTAAGTCAGTGGCAAAAAAATGCTGAAAAACAGGGATGTGGATTTCCTAAGTATTTTTTCCTTAAAGAAGTTATAAGTTGTAGCTAATGACAAATGATTGTGCCAGAGATTTTCAGGTTACTGCCAAAGAGAGGATTTTGTAAAATAAAATTAAAAAAAAAAAAAAAAAAAAAGCTGGATCATTTAAGGAAAGTAATTCATTTCATACTTTGACTCTTTCCCAGAACAAACATAAAAAATGCACTATTCTCCTTCCCGGTATTAACGAAATATTTTCCAAATCCATTGCATTGCATGCATTGCATTCCTTTATCAGGATCTTATTCAGTTTGTGACTCTGCTGGAAACTGATATCTTAGAATTAATTTGATATGTGCTTTTACCTTCTTTTCTCCTGTTTAACGCTCAGCTTAAGTACAACATTCACTTTTTAATTCTGTTAGGCTTTCTGGAACACGCTACCACAACTACAAATAAAAAGTTTCAGTTGTTTGTTTTATTTCTTTTTCGCTCCCCTTTTTAAAATATTTTAACTTTTTTGGCGCTTTAATTGTTTAAAATGTTTCCAAGTTGGGCATCTGCTTTTTGATCTAACGCTTGTCAAATATAAACTTCAGGAAAGACTGCGTTTTTCAGGTTGACCAAACGGGCATTAAAGCTCCTGATTGCTATTTAAAACATAGGCACCGTTTTTGTGAAAATGAAGAACATTTGCCCTGTACTCAGTTTCGGAAGCCCAAGAGTTACAGAGGGTCACCAGGGTTAAGAGAGCGGCAGACACACGTCCATGAAAGGTGACAGTTCTGTTTTTCCACTTACGGGGCTCCGTGGTGGGGGCAGCTAGCAAACGTGTCTGCCTTTCCTGTAAGCAACCACCTCCATGAGTTATAAGTGTATGCAGACTTACTGTGATGGCCTGGAGTCTCTCCTTCACCAGCTCCGCTTCTTCCATTCTAGAAGTCAAGGACAGGCAGCTAGCGAGGGACGTCCAGAACTACCATACAGCAGGAGCCTCCTTGGGGAGAGGAGTGGAGGTGACAGAGGAGGAGCAGGGAGAAATCCGCTCTTGCACCGGGGGAGGAAGCAGAAATCCCCGACTCGGCAGGAGCGTCTCTGAGCAGATGTACAGATCAGGCCAGACAGACACATGTAATGAGGGTGTGTGTGCTGGGGAGGCAGACGCTGCGGCTGCTGGCAAGGGCTGACTGACAAGTTTGAACGGCAGCGGCACAAGCCCTTTTCCTTCAGGAGCTGCCAGCTCTTTGTTGTAATGTGCACAGTTAGCAAGGCACATTTTCTTATTAACTGTTCCTTACCCAATTCCTTCGTTTCTAGGAGGCGCACAGGGAGCCCACTCGCTGAGCGTTTAATCAGCCTCTGCTCTAGCTGCTCACAACTATCTCTGCGTGTGTGGGTCTGTGTGTTTGTCCAGGGTTGTTCACATGCTGTCTCCTCCAGGTGCAAAGACAGAGTCTTACCTGGACTGGGCGAGTCACTTGCTCACCTTTCCTCCTTTGATTGCTTTTTGAAAATAATACAAACTTCTAATTCTTAGAATTTAATGTAGTGGTAAATTTACATCAGGCCGTCCTTGCCTCTCCCTCCCCCTCCCCTTCAGCAGTTTATTCTAAGCTCTGGAGTCCTTAGGTCATGGAGACATCTAAGGCATTAATGGAACTCTGGTAAGAACTTGGTTCCCTGGCCGTGTTCAGTGTGGTTTAAACGTCAGGTGCCACCCTCTGTTATTTCTCGTCCTGGGTTTTTATAGAATGCAGTTCTTTCTTGGACCTTTCTCAGCAATGACACTCAGGAAGGTGCCCACTTTGACCTCCCCAGTTATGCAAGAGAGAAGAGTGAGCCTTTGAAAGTGTGATGAGACGTTCTGGAGCTCATGAGTCCCACACCTCCTGAGTATTCCCTGGCCCTTTAGAAAAAGGAAGTCAAGCCCAGTTGAATTCTTCGGTCAAAGCAGAGGCTGGGAAGCTTTATGGCCGACTTTGTCTATTTTCTTTCCCCTGCCATTTCTTGGATGAAATTTTGATGTCATAAATCCTAATTACCATCTACCTCATCGTATATGTTTGGATGCTATCAAGGACCTTCATATCAACATTCAGTTGAAGAGGTTAAAAGGACAACCCAAGCCTTGAACAGGTGGTCTAATTTCCTTTGCATAATGGGTATCAGTCCTAAAAATAGCTCGTATTCGTTAGTTTTGTCTATAGGCACATGCTTTGCATCTGATTTATCTTTCAAGGTGCTGGTAGATAGGTGCTATTAGCCCAATTTAAAAAATGAGGAAACTGAGGCTCAGAGAAGTAATTTGCCACATGGCAAATAAGTAGCAAAGCCAGGGTCGCAACCTGGACTGCCTGACTTTCTAATAGTCGTTCCTCAGTTCTGCCTAAGAAACAGGGCAGGGCAAAACAGGCTGAAGGGTACATCGGTCTTTATGAGAAAGAGTTGGGTCTCCTGCTTTCTCCTCTGTTTAGCTCCTAGAACACTCACAGCTGACGTAAACCCCTTCCTTGGAATCTGTCGGGTATTAACTCTGGGCACCCTTAGTGGCCCTAGAAAACATGAGAAGATATCTCCCCATACTGTCATTTAAAGCCACCCCACTGTAGAACCCTAAAGGGACACCCACCATTTCAAGAGTCTGAAGTCATACCTGAGAGTAATTTGTCTTTACTCATACATCCTCAAAAGGCATGAGGGAGACTAGAGAACAGGAGAATTGGCCCCCTATGAGCCAAGTTTGGTTGCTGTTGAATGGATATTTTTTTGCCTAAAATAATCAAACCTCAAAAGTGTTCGATTTTGTTGATCTGCAGATCCTGGCCGAAATTAAGGCCAAGAGGGTGGTCATGATAAATACCTCACTCAGAATTGCACATGTGCTGCTCAGAACAGACGGCAGTCATCTGATTACTAATCTGGATCTTTTCCTAAAAACAATTTCTCTCTCAACTCTCATTTCAGCTGTGGGAGAGCTCAAGTGTTTTCTAGGTTAAGGGGAGGACTAGATTAAATGAGAGAATCGGGGAACGTAGGCGGGAGCAGAATTGTGACCATTGATTGGGATCATCACGCATTCATTTATTTAGTTGGCCGAGTGCTCATATTTTAAAGCACTCAGTCTATTCTGCATTTATTTGTTGAGCACCTATGATGTGTTAGATATTGTGCTTAGCTATTTGAGATATGTGGATAAACAAAATTCCTGCTCTGCTGGAACTTAGATTCTAGTAGGCAGTAAAAATAAATATAATAAACGAGAAAAAATAGGAGGCGAGAAGATGATTATGTTAGTGTGAGTCTCTTTGAGAAACACGTGCCAAGATGGATTAAATGTGTTTGATTTTATTAGGAGAATGACAATGTAAGAGAAAAGGGGGAAGTAGGCTGAAATGGCTGGAGCTGGGACGGTCTGGGAGAGTGCTCAGGCCATGGTGCAGATCTGACTGGAGTGAAGGTGAGAGGGAGAGAAAGCTGGTGGAGACAGCCCAGTCTTCAGTACAGAGTGAGGAAGATTGGCAAGGCCCTTGGAGAGTGCTGGAGCCCAAGCCAGCTCCCCGGGAGGTCTTGGGTCTCCCAAGAAGGAGCCTACCGTAATGTTCTTGGCAGACTCAACCAATGGCCGGGAGTCACCCCTGAGACGCATCATCTTGATGCAAATACAGGGATGGATTTCAGCGTACAAGAGCTGGGCCTTTTTGGTCAATTATATCCCTGTTGTCAGATGTCTGAGAGGCAGAGTAGCATGACTGCCACAGTGATAAATGCTGTGGGAAGAAAATAGGGCCAAGGGAGAAGAATGAAGATTGCCAATGGGTGGCAATTTAGAATTGGGCTACTAAGGTAGCTTCAGTGAGAAGGGAGCATTGGAACAAGACCTTTAAGGAGGGGTGAGCATTAGCCATAAGGAATTTGGTGGGAAGAGCAGATCAGGAAAAGCCTGTGCAAAGGCCCCCCGGTGGACAATATCTGATATGTTTTAGGAACAAGTCCAGTATGGTTAGACAGTGGGGGCTGAAGGGAAGTGCAACAGGAGTTGTGGTTGGAAAAGTAACAGGTCTTGGTCCATGCGAGGATTTCACCCTGTGGCATAAGAAGCCATTGAGGTGTTCTGAGCAGAGAGGAGACATGACCCAGCATGTCTCGTAAGGATGGAAGCAGGGACACAAGGTAGGATGCTCTAGCAGTAATCCAGCTGAGAAATGAGGGTGGCTTGAGCCAAGGTGGTAGCAATGAGGGTAGGGAGAATTGATTGACCCGAAGATATATTTTAAAGTAGAACCCATGGTATTTCCTAAGGCTGCATATGGGGTTTGAGAGAAAGAGGATTTGTAGTAACACTAAGACTTGGATGAGCAAATGGAAGTTGTCATCAGTTGAGATACAGAACTTGTGAATTTTTTTTTTTTTTTTTTTTTTTAAGGAGGGGGTAGATGCTGAGAGCTCAGTTTTGGACAAGTAGATTAGTCATCATGTGGAGATGTTGAGTAGACCAGTGTATGAGTTTGGAGGTCAGGAAAGAGGTCTATCTGGACTAATAAAATTTATTTTATCTCTGGTAGTAAGCAGGATCACAAAATATCCAGAATTATAGTCCACAAAGCAGAATAATCTAGTGAACTAGATTCAGTGTTTATATACGTGTATATATATATGTGACCAAAGTTAGTCTTTGTAAAATAGATACACAAAAGATCTCTATCTGCTCTCAGTTCTTGTTAAACTGATTTAATGAAATATTTTGTTGTTTGCCAGCCAGTGTAAATGAGAATGGCAAGCGTTAAAATTTGCAATCATGGGGACTTTCTGTCGTGGCTCAGTGGTTAACGAATCTGACTAGGAACCATGAGGTTGAGGGTTCGATCCCTGGCCTTGCTCAGTAGGTTAAGGATCCGGCATTGCCATGAGCTGTGGTGTAGGTCACAGATGCGGCTTGGATCCTGCGTTGCTGTGGGCTGTGGCTCTGGCATAGACCGGCAGCAACAGCTCTGATTAGACCCCTAGCCTGGGACCCTCCATATGCTGTGGGTGTGGCCCTAGAAAGGACAAAAAGACAAACAAAACAAAACAAAACAAAATTTACAATCATGGGAGTTCCTGTCGTGGCTCAGCAGAAACAAACCCCATTAGTAACCATGAGGTTGCAGGTTTGATCCCTGGCCTCACTCAGTGTGTTAAGGATCCAGCGTTGCCGTGAGCTGTGGTGTAGGTCACAGACATGGCTCAGATCCCACGTTGCTTCGGCTGTGGCATAGGCCAGCAGCTGTAGTTCCTATTAAACCCCTAGCATGGGAACCTCCATATGCTGCAGATGTGGCCCTAAAAAGTACGTGCGTGCACACACACAAACAAAACAAACAAACAAACAAAAAAACAATCAATTACCTGACCTTATAGTTGGAGTTAAGAGATAGAAGAGCTTCCAAGACAGTGCCTTTTCTGAAAATGAATTTGCTTTCTGGTTGGAGAGGTAAAACATGTACTTGAAATAATTAGAGGACAAAAGAATAGTAATGCAACATCCTTGCATTCTGATAAAACATAGGGCTAACTATTGCTCTATATATACAAACCCAGGAGAGTATAGTGTGGTGCGTGGCACAAACAATAAGTGCAAAATGAGCTGCAGAAGATAAAGATTAATGTGGGTTGCAGAAAAGCCACTGCAGGGAGACAGCAGAACTTCAAATCAGAGAAGTAATTTCTACGTGTCAGAGGGAGGGAAACATAATGTGTTCAAACACCAGAAAGGAAATTGCCCTACCTGGGGCAGAGAGGAGAAATTAGGAAGAAACACTGATAGAAATATGTTTCTGTACATGGAATTTGATGTTCAGGAAAGTGGATTAGGGGAGTGGGAGAAGAAAGATCACATTCATATTTCAGAGGAATAAAACCGTCAGCTCTTCTCAGAACAGATAGGAAGTAGGAAAGATGAGGTAGGAAGATCTTTGAGGAAGGTAGGAAATATGAAATATGAGTGTCTGTGGAAAAAGCCTAAAAAAATTGCCAGTGTTCTTACGGTAAAAGGAAATGTCTCCAGGCATCACCTTCACATTCAGAAGGTCTGAGCCCAGCGGCCAAGGAGTAAATGAACAAAGTAAGTGAACTAGTACTTAAGGTGCTAATAGAAATATTTTAAAACTCAAGGGTGGTGGCAATGGGGTGATCGATAAGGGAGAAATCCGAAAGAAAGTTCAGTAAGAGGGTTAAATTAGAGCGAAGGATGAGAATTTGATAGGTTCCAAAACTAAGTACGACACAGAATCTTAGAGATTTTGGATTTAAAACCACAGAGAAATAAAACTTCTGTAAAATCATAACAGGAAAAAAAATGGAAGGAAACCAAAGGTAGGAAGTAAACAATTCTAGGATGTGTATGTGAAAAGACTTTTCGAGAGCCCTTCTGAAACCAGATCCTGTTAGAAAAGTGGGTGTCGCAGAGCTTCCATGCCTGCCGCTTGCATCTCTCACAGGTGTCTTATCTTAATAAATCTATTTCTTGCCCCCCCCCAAAAAAAAGAAAAAGAAAAGTGGGTGTCCCTTCTCTGACTCCTCTCTGATGCTCTCTGTCTCTCTTTCTTCCCTTCTTTCCTTATGACTTTTCAGCCTTCTGGAGGCCAGAATTGGTGTCCTTCTCACCGTCAGTAGTTATTTAACCAACCTGTGATGTGTGGATAGAGGAATGAACAAAGGATCAGAACTCAGAGTACCAGGGCTTCCACGTAGTAGTGACACCCCTTTACAATTCCATGGCCAGTTCCACAACTGCATCCCTGTGCAGGCCAGCTGTCCCTTGAAACTTCTATACTTCTGAAAGAATCATTAAAAACATTCCTACCCTTAGATTTATTGTGATAACCAGCCCATCTCTATTCTTTTTGTCCTTGACTCTTCCTCTCCCATATCACTGGGCCATGTGGATTTTTTTTTTTTTTTTTTTTTTGCAGCCTTCCCCTCTCTCGTATGGGATGGAATTTAATTGCTGTATGCAAGTAACAAACAGGTATGTAAATCAGGTGGCCGCAAAAATTCCAAGAGATTCCTGAGACTGCTTTATTTGCATTCTAGGCTCCTCGGTACAGCTGGATCGACACTATACCTATTTCTTCGTTAGGTAATTTGAACTTTATGGCTTAGAGGCCAAGTGGGGAAAATGCAGTAGGCTTCGGACTATCTACAGGGCAGGTCCTTATCTTACTTGAACCACCTCTGGCACTGAGCAGAATTAATCCCTCTTTCCTTCTTTCTTCACTTGCTTCCTGGATGTGCTCACTATTGATTTACTCCCACCTCACTGGTCTCTCCTTAGCCTTCTTCTGAGGTTCTTTTTCTTTCCCCCAGTCTGAGCACCAGGGCTGCGATGGTGATCTCTGCTCTTCTCTAGTCACTCTCTAGGGTTCTCAGTGACTCTCATTCTAATGCCATTTATATACCAAGACTGCGCTTATTTCTCTCTCCAGCCTAGACTCCCCTTCTGCCCTAGGATCTTAGGAACTCACTTTCCCCAGATACCTGTATGGCTCGTTCCCTCACCCCTTTTTCAGGTCTTTGCCAAGCTGTCACCTTCTCAATAAGGCCTGCCTTGACCACACTATAGAACACCACAAACTGTTCTCTGATTCTGCCAACCCCCTCACCTTGCTCTATAGTTTGCCACAGCCCATATCATCTTCTACAGCACTATATAATGTGCTCTTTTTGTTTGTTAGTTGGTTGGCTTGTTGTCTGTCTTCTTTCACTAGGGGTGCAACTTTCACAGAGTGGGGGGTTTTGTCTGTATTTGGAAATCAACACTTGAAAACTTTCAGTAACCAATCAACGTATCCAGTGGGCCGTGAGATCAGAATTTAAATATGGGGTAGTCAGTCTAGTCCCAAAGCTCCCACGCAGTCCCCTACTTCATCCTACCTCTGCTTCTCCTCGGTTGTAATGAGACAGCATAGCACTAGGTCTAACTACATATATAGCATTGCACGCCTAGAATAACACATTATGCATGACAAGCAAATTGAATCATTTTGGTAATTGGTTGGAATTGATTTTTTTAAGGCTGCACACAGTCTATAACCATTTTTCCTTAGGATTTAGTTTAAACATTGGACTAACTTTCCCAGAAGTGAAGTATTCCAGAGGTATAGGAGTAGCAAAAAGAAAAATAAATAAATAAAATAAAATAAAATAAAATTCTACTAGCAGATAGTAGAAGAGTGTGTGGGTAGACATGCTGCTTTCTCTTTGAACAACTTAACAGTTCTTTCAGGCTCAGGCTCCTAGGATTCAAACAACTGGTTAATTTAGCGAAAAAGAATATTTAACTAAACCAAATTGTTGGACTCTCTGGAGATAAAGGAAGCAGCTGTTTTCTGAACTCAACCTCAGTTGTCTCATAGCCCATCAAAAATAGCCACAGATAAAAAATAACCTATTTGCAAATGAAACAGACCGAGCAGAATAATCCCCCTAAACACCCATCAAACAAAATGCAAATGTTCCATAATTTATTTCACTTCTCATGGGCACATACAATGAGAGGTGGACATGTAACATGTTTGGGAATCATATTTTTTAGTTTCCTCCGCCTCATTTACAAATAGACATGAAGTCATGAAAATCATCAGCCTCGTAAAACGTGTTAACATTGCTTTAAACCCAAGAAAAGCAAGAGGCTAAAGAGTCTTTAACTATCGTTCCACCAAGGTCATGGACTCCAGGTGCCTGAGCACGATGAATTCTCCTCTATCAGTTCACCACTCACACAGCCTAGTCGCTTTCAAACCTGTGTGTAGCATGCACTTTAGAGGGGATGAAAGGACCATCTAAGTTGATCTTTAAATGTATTTGTTTTGAGTCAGAGCATTTGGTGAGGACCCTTTGCAGTACTCACTTTCCTTCCTTTGTTAGCAGTGTAAGGAAGCTGCCCTTCCCTCGGCATTGTTTTGGGTTTGGGGTGTTTTCAAAAATGCTCTTCCACTCTGATACCTTCACTTGATGCTTTCATTTTCAGGCAGTCATTTCAATGCAACATTTAAAACATTTAGACCAAAAATGTTTCTGAAGTCAGAAGTATTTTGAATGGTGTTTACAATGTGCGATATTACACATGCTCAACTGGATGTTTAAATTGTCCAGTTGCTCTCTGTGTACTCAGCTGCTTTTTGAACTTGAAAAGTTTGAGTTTTGCTTGATTTTTGTTTTGAAAAATTACTTTGTATTTTTCCTCCTCAAATTTGTGATTTTAGTTGCAACAGTAACTGATTGCAAGTTTTAGCATTTGCGTAGTTGGAAGTTTTTGCCCTGGATTCGCACAAAGAAATACTGAGCAGAGCCCTTCTATTTACTAAAATTTTTGCAATCCCTTTTTTCTTCATCCTTAAGTTTGAGTCAATTTTTGTTGATATGGCAAAATAAATACCCTTATATCTGTATTGAGATCATACAGGCAAATAGAGAAGTTGAAACTGATCACTGAGGAGCTGCGCTTCCCATAAAGTCACTGATTCCATAATTCTGCTAGATTCTTGATTTTAGACGTGGGGGTTCCTGGTTCTGATATTTAAATCTCAAACGCCTGTATTCCCTAAGAAGTTTCAGAGAATCCTTTGGCCATCACAAGGATGCAATTATGGAATTGGATATGGAATTGTAAGGGGTGCCCAAATACTCTGCGTTCTGATCATTTGTTCATTCATCTATCCATACATCACACGTTAAATAGCCACTGACTATGCAACCGGCATCATGCCATGTGCTAAAGACAGAAGAATAAGACAATGGACTCCTTTCACTGGAGAAGATGAGAAGTAAACAGAAGACAAGTAAACATTGTGTGAAAAGTGCTAGGTCACCAAAAGCAGACTCAGGGCAGAGGGAAGGCCAGAGTTCAACTAGGTCATCCTGGCAGAGGTGACAGCTGAGCCAAGAGTTTGAGTCTTTTTGATTTGGACAATTAGGAGTTAATTAGTCAAGAGAATGAATCGGGTTGGAGGGCAGGGAAGCAGAAGAGAAACTGAATAGTCACCGTCCCTGATTTTCTAGACCATCACAGATGAAGGGAATATTCTCCCCAGGTATAGATTCTTTCGCAAATGATGGAATGACTTACGAAGTTATCTGTGTACATTTAATATTGTCCATGTCCAGTTTGTTATGTAAGGTATGTGGCATTCAAAGACTGTACATATGTATACACATATATGCACATATTATAAATATTTTTGTCTACAGAAATAGTTATTAATGATTCTTAACTAATTCACATACATCAAAATCTTGATCTCTTAATTAGAAAGTTAACAGGTGGTTTTGTTAGTAAGTGATTTTGAAATCAGAGAGACATGGGCATGGGCTTACTTTTCCAAATTTTCCACTTCATGAATGACTTTGGAAAAATCACAGTCTCAGAGAGTCTGTTTCTTCAAGTGCAAACTAATAATAGTTCTTACAAGATTTTTTTGATAAAGGTTAAATGAGTATTTAGGTAAAGATGATCATGAAATATAACAGTTTCTTAACAAATGGCAACTGTTATTATTGCTTAATTTCTTTTCTTTTTCTTTTTTCTTTTTTTTTCTTTTTGCTTTTTAGGGCTGCACTCTTGGCATATGGAGGTTGCGAGGCTAGGGGTCCAGTTGGAACTTCAGCTGCCGGCTTACACCACAGCCACAGCAGCATCAGATCTGAGCTGCATCTGCGACCTACACCACGGCTCATGGCAATGCCAGATCCTTAACCCACTGAGGCCAGGGATCCAACCTGAAATCTCTTGGTTCCTAGTCGGATTCATTTCCACTGCACCATGATGGGAACTCCCTATTACTTAATTTCTTATTGCATAAAATTCAAGTTCTTAGCAAGATCTATTAAATCTTGCAGGCACATTATTATTTCTTTCAGTGCTTTCACCTTTGCTGAATGCATCTTTCTACACATATAACTTAATACTGTGATTGACCTGTTTGGGAGAAAGACCAGTCTCATCCTTCTCCATGAACCAAGTAGCCATCAGATGTGTTCATTTCCAACATGGGGAAACTGAGGCTTGGAAGGACTGACTGATTCGGGCAGGGAGCCAGTTCCTTACATGGTAACACTCTGTCCAGTTGTCTTTCCATTACTGACTTTGGACATCTTGGAATCTGGTCTGATTCTTTGTTATTATGGAAATAAGGCTTAACCAGTGAGATAGGCTACTTACTAGGTGGGGCCATCACTCTGAAAGCTAGAGTGGAAGCCAGTTATGCTAAAGAGGATTTACATGGCAAAGCAAGAAATGAGCCAGCTGTCAGTGTGTCTACCCCTCAGTCCATTTTACTATTAAGAGTGAAGGCTCTGAGGTTTTTCTTACTGACAGATTGGATTCCAGACAATTGTAATTCTAGCCTGGAGATTTTTGGAAATCAGTGTTTTGAAAGATGCCAACTGAAAGTTTACTCCTAAAATATTTAGTGGGTTTCTCTTTGGAGAAATAGATGCCTTGTAAGGGCCAGTGATTATTGCCTGCCCTGGATAGGCCATTAAAAAAGAACCTAAACAAAACAAAACAAACCCAAACATTCTCATTTTGAACGTTTACTGTATTTTTGGCATAGCATGAACAATCGTTGTTATTTCATCATTAAATCCTCTTCTCGTCTCTCCCTTCTCCTCCCTCCCTTCCCCTTCTCCTGTTCTCTTTGGTGCCCTTCTAACTGTAGGAGTTAGATTGCTTAATGCGCGCCCTGGGCAAAGACCAGAAGAAGTGGATTATGCAGTCATGCAGTGGTGTGGGTGGGGTGAGAGTGTAAGAGAACTCTGAGTTCCGAGAAATACAATTATCACAAACAAATCTGTGGGACCTCCCTTAGAGCTGGAGGTTAATTAGACTCCTCATTTCCTGTGAACCTCAAAGTTCTGGAATGTAGTCCGAATAGTGGCAGATAGCTGCCACTTTATACCCACATCAGTTGTCCATCACCCACTTTTCAAAGAAATCTCAGCAATGAAAAAGTTCCTTTGCCTATATCTAATTTGAATCTTGTCATAAAAATATTTTCAGAACAAATTTTAAAACAAATTAAAATTTCCTTCTAAGTGCAGTTCTGAAGAGCAGTACCCTCTGTTCCTCATAGACCTTGGAATGGAATTCTTTTTTTTTTTTTTTTTTTTTTTTTTTTTTTTTTTTTTTTGTCTTTTTGCCTTTTCTAGAGCCACTTCCCGCGGCATATGGAGGTTCCCAGGCCAGGGGTCTAATCGGAGCTGTAGCCACCGGACGACACCAGAGCCACAGCAACGCTGGATCTGAGCTGCGTCTGCAACCTACACCACAGCTCGTGGCAACGCCAGATCCTTAACCCACTGAGCAAGGCCAGGGATCGAACCTGCAACCTCATGGTTCCTAGTCAGATTTGCTAACCACTGCACCACAACGGGAACTCCTCCAGACCTTGGAATTCTTAAAAATGAAATCTTAAGTCATTATGGTACCGCAGTAGTAACCAGTCCTCTAAACACAGCCCCTGGATGGGGGAAGAATAGTAATTCAGTTTTGGAGAGAAAGATCAAATCAGATGACTATCTCCAGTTAGTTTTGTCCAAGGCCTTATTGATTTACAATGGTTTGCTCATCTGACATCTGATTTTTATCAAGCTATATTCTTATCCCTTCCTTTATTTACATATCTTTTCCAGAAATGGATATGAATGAAATAAAAATCACATCCTTTTAGGGTGTGGGGCAGATCTATTTTCCTTTCTTTGAATTTTACCAAATCTGTGTGTGTGTGTGTGTGTGTGTGTGTGTGTGTGTGTGAAGAAGCCAGAAATGCATTTTATGAAGGCCTCATGGAATAAGTATTATGTTTCCTGCATCTATTGAAGGTAGTCAGCTCACTTCCAAGAGTGCAATTTTGTCTTGAGCTTTGTGTGACTGCTGGGTCGTCTCCCTCTTCCCACAAATCTACAAATGTGCATGCTGACACACGGAATGCAAACAAATGGCATGCCATGGGTACACAACGATGGAAATGTACAGAGAAGCCCTCATAGGCCATTACAAATGGCAGCCCCCAAGCGCCAAGTTATTTATAAAAAGGAGAAGCAGTGACTTCCCTACATAGAGCTTATAATAAAGACGGGTTTGTCCACAAAAAAGAATGTAGTGATTCAGTTCTGTGCATTTGTTTATTGATGATCACTTTTTCCCCTTACGTCGTGACATTCCACGAAGCAAACTGCATAATCTTCCCCTTGGAAACCAATCCAGAACTTAGCTTTATTTAAAAGTTTCATTACGCTAAGGAGCAAAATGTTCTAGCTGATTGAATAGATATCACATGGCGGCCCACTGATTTCTCTGTTTGGGAGAAATGTTCAACTCCTACAGAGTAGCCCTAAATGTTAGCTGATTCATGCTTAGCTTTGTTTTTGTTTTGTATTTACTGTAGCCCAAACCACTGCCTTCCCCTCCCGCCTCCTCCCTCCCTCCCTTCCTCCCTCCCCTTCCCCTTTCCCTTCGCCCTCCCCCTTCCTTCATTTTTCTTTCTTTGCTTCTTTGCTTCTTTCTCTCTTCCTTCCTTCCTCCCTTCCTTCCTTCCTTCCTTCCTTCCTCCCTCCCTCCCTCCCTTCCTTCCTTCCTTCCTTTCTTTCTTTCTCTCTCTCTCTCTCTCTCTCTCTCTCTCTCTTCCCTTCCTTCCTTCCTTCCTTCCTTCCTCAGTATGGTGTTTCTCTACTTCAGGGATCAAAGAGGGTAGGAAAGACTTGCACTTTGGGGAGTGGCGTGCCCTCACAGGCTGGGGCTCCAGCATCAAAAATAAGGGCATTTGCTGCTTTGTCCTTGACGTGGCCTCCCTGGCTCTCCAGAATGGATGTGGCCTGGGGAAGCTCTTTTAGCACACAATGGTTATTCTAGCATCAACATGTAAATTCAACACTCCACAAAAAAACCCATTGTTGACAAGAAATTAGATTTTCCTAAAGTCACTTTGATAAGGTATTAGAATGAGAGTTGAGAGTTCTTCCTTCCCAAGGTGATATCACTGCAGCTTTTATTCCTATCTCTTGTCAATAGCCCTTGGTTTTCTCCACCAAACCAATGGAGTGCAGACACATTTGTGGCTTGTAGTCAATGTTGATTCAAGCCATATGCATAATTAATCCCATGTCATGGCCAGTATTACTTTTTCTCTCTCATCATCCAAATGTGCAGATTCTGGACTATTATCTGCATCCTCACCGCCTAAACAAAATTCCTCTGTCCCTCCTTCTTTCTCCTTCCTCCCTTTAACCACCGAATGGTTATTCTTAGATAAGACATAACCAAATTAGTCTAGGCATATTTGTTAATCTACCATCCCTCAATGTGTTTAGGTCAATCCGAATGCTCCATTTAGGGGCGAAAACCCTTCCATAGTCTAAATGGAATGTGCTTTATTGAGTGGTCAACTCATGCACAGAAAAGAAGTGACCCTTCACCTAAGGAACTAGCTTGAAACCTGTAGGCCCTTGGTGGGAATTACAGTCTGCATATCACCTGTGTGTCAGCTGGTGTTGTGTTGGTGCCTCTATGATTAGTTGGGAAGATGAATCACTTGGAATGATAAATAAAATCTTGGTTCAAACATGTTGATGGGAATCGAATGATTACTGAAAGTCTTTTGAGATTTAAATCTCTGTTTGCACTGCGAGCCTTTCCAATACCATACACCTTAGAGAAAAGATTGCTGTTGTGGGGCGAAACTCATGCCCTCAGCCAGTATTTGTCATGTGTTTGCCACGACTTGGGCACTGTACACAAGCCTGGCGACAGGGTCCTGAGCAGCATGGACACTGTCTCTGCTCTCTTGAGAAATAGATGTCAGTGATGAAAACAGACATGAGAAAAGCAAACACACAGGCATGGTTTTAGATAGTGTTAGGTGCTACAGAGAAAACAAAGTGGGACTTTCAGTAGTTACTGGCTGGGGGCAGTGGCAGTAGCGGAGTGTTTAGCTAATCTAGACCAAGCAGTCAAGGAAGGCCTCTCTGAGGAGATAATATTTAAATTGTCTCAAGTTGAAAACTCGGGATCTTTTTGAATGAGAGTCCTCTTTTCATAGTTCTAGTTTTGTGGTATTTAGCTAAGTACTTATTTGATTTTTATTTGCTCTTTTGAAACTAGCCAAACCTTTTTGTTGTTGTCATAGAAACATTTAATAATCTTGCAAATGGAGCCAAGGTAAAAATTTGTTTGTTTCCTTTTAAGAATTACAGTAAATATCTCACAACTAGGGAAAACTGTCTCTAGGTAACAGTTAATACTTGTTAAAAAAAAATAGCCAGACTTCAGCTGTGAGCATAATTTTTTGAGAGATAATATTTTTTTCCCCAATGAAAAGCCATTCTGCTTTTAATAATTTTATATATTTAAACCCATCCCATCATTGTTGGGATGAGAGCTATGTCTTTTTGATGGCTTCCCAATCAAAGAAGTTATCGAAGAAGTTATCGCAGTCCTTTCAGTATTTAGTTATGTGGAAAGGTAAGTAATTTGGGTAATTCCCAATTACAGAAGAGCCACCAGCCTCCGCAGAAAACAGAACCCACCAGTGGCCTCGTTGTCAGGTCAATTTGGTTGACCTTCATTTTTTTTTTTTTGCTATTTCTTGGGCCACTCCCGCGGCATATGGAGGTTCCCAGGCTAGGGGTCCAATCGGAGCTGTAGCCACCGGCCTACGCCAGAGCCACAGCAACTCGGGATCCGAGCCGCGTCTGCAACCTACACCACAGCTCACGGCAACGCCGGATCATTAACCCACTGAGCAAGGGCAGGGACCGAACCCGCAACCTCATGGTTCCTAGTCGGATTCGTTAACCACTGCGCCACGACGGGAACTCCTGACCTTCATTTTTTAATGTGTTTTAATCAGGTTCATGGGTAATTGGATTTTGGGATGAATGTTTCAAGAGGGATAGGTCCCAGTAGATGGAGGCTGAGATATTGATGTACTGGTCAGTGATGCCTTACTTTGTTGGTGGATGTTCGTCAGCTGCTGTCCTCTGGGCTCCTCCTGTGATGCTTTAGGAGACATCTACTAGGGACAGCAGCTATGAGGTTATTTTTACTAGAGCCTTGCCCTAGAGGTCACCTAGTCCCGATCTTTCTCCTCAAAGAATTAAATCAATATAGATCCAAAACAGAACAATTTTAGAGGCCCTTTAAAAGTGTGCGCTGATTGAAAGACAGTGTTTGAATGAGGCACTGAGGTGGTTAATGGTTAGGTTCCTTATGACTCGTTCATTCCCAGGTATTGACAGAGAGGGGAGTCGGAGTAGGCAGGGAGACTGCAGACTGATGCAGGTCTGCCACCTGTGAAAGGAGAGCTCTGGGCGAGGAAGAGGGATTGTGTAGGAAGAGCTTCAGATCTCTGTGCCCCTTTGAAAAAGTCTTGGATATGTTGAGTTCCCAGGTCACAGTTGCTCATTTGAAGAGTCCCACATGAAAAGAGTCTGGCTGTTGTTCTCCTGCTGCATTTAGTCATTCTGGGAACAGCCGGCAGGCAGCATTGCCTTGGAGTGAACATGGAGAAAGATCCGAAGGAGTGCCCTCTGAGTCAGGTTTTCCTGAAGGGAGGTCTGACTGGTGCCCCCGTGGCCACCATAGAGGACCTTCAGAATTTCATCTTGGGCAACTCTTGGTGAGGGGTGAATGAGTGAGAGAGGACTGGGTATGTTTTTGTTTTCTTTTGTGTATAAATTCAGAGTGTGGTTTTAAATTTGATACATTTGAAATACCTATGACAGCCACATGGAGATGGATATACTAGGTTATGCTAGACAGGAGCTCAGAGAGAGGAGGTGTGGAGCTGTGGGTTGGAAAATCAGTTTTGGAGTCATTGGTATTTAAAGCCATGGGAATAGATGAGATCGTTTTGGGGGGAGACTGTAGAGAAGGTGTCCAAGACGGGCTCTGTGGGAATCCAGCACGGAGAGGTCAGGAACAAGGGGCGGACAAGCAGAGGAGAGGAGTAGGAGCCGTCGGAAAGGAGGAGGGAAGGCAGGAAAGTGGGCGAGAGGAGTGGTAAAAAGGGAGGAAGTGAGACGACGGCGTCAACTGCCGATTTGGGGTGAAATTAGAAGAGAGCAGAATTGGCTGTAGGGACATCTCTGGTAACTGCTTTCTTTTTAGGATCATATAAGTTCAGAAGACAGTTTGGAATAGACTAAAGGGAAAATGAAAACTCAAGAAATTTGGTGATTCGTGGAAGCGGGGAAACAGAGCAGTGGGTATGGAGAGAAGAAAGTTCTTGTGCTTCTTGACTGTAGATATCAGTTGATTTTGTAACAGAAAGAAAGGGTAGCCGAAGAAGAGAAGGTGTTGAAAAGGTGAGACTGGGATCGGAGTGCAGACAGAGGCCTGGCCTTTGCTAGGAAGAGGGAGATGGATGATTGCTGGTCCTGGCATGGTGTATGGGAGACTGTTCTTCTCCAGGGGTCTGCAGTGCCTCTTCTGTCAACTTTCTATTCATCCAGTGGAGGCTGGAAGGTAGTCTTCCTTCTGTAAGGTCATGTGCTGAGCTAGAGATTCTATTTCCAGGGAAGAAAGAAAAATTGATATTGGAGGGCAGCCAGGAAAAATCTTTATTAGATTTATTCCTAGGTATAGTATATTTTTGCTGCTATTGTAAATGATGTATCTTTTTTTAAAAAAGTTGTATCCCACAGTTTTCTTTTATTTTTTAAAAGCTTTTTTTATTGTTGTTATTACTTGTTTTTGAGGGCTGCACCTGAGGAATATGGAGGTTCCCAGGCTAGGAGTCGAATTGGAGCTATGCCAGAGCCGGCCTATGCCGGAGCCACAGCAATGCAGAATCCGAACCACATCTACGACCTACACCATAGCTCACGACAATGCCGGGTCCTTAACGCGCCGGGAGAGGCCAGGGATTGAACCTGAAACCTCATGGTTCCTAGTTGGATTCGTTTCCACTGTGCCATGATGGCAGCATTCTCTTTTAAAGCACAGATCTTATTATACCATTTCCCTGCCTCCTTTAACTACACAATAAAGTCCAAAACCTCTCGCCTGGCAGTCAAAGCCCTTTGCGGTCCGTTCTCACCTCCCTGCTCCCCACATTTCCCACTTCACTTATTACTGAATACGAAATGTACCTGTGAGGTCACTTTGTCCCTCCTTTCCTCTCCATTTTTAGAACTTCTCATCCTTCCAAGGACTGCTTGAAAGGACACTTCCTCTCTGAAGCCTTCCTGGATTGATAGAACTAATTATTCACTTATCTGTGCCACCATAGCCCATTATACCTACTTTTATTGTACAACTCAATAAATTGTAATTTCAAATGTATTTGAAAATCTTTCTGCCCACTAGAACATGAGTTCTGCAAGTTCAGAACATGTTTTTTTTTTTTTTAATCATCTGACAGTAGATTCTTATTTATGGCTTAATATCAAGCTCAAAAGATGTATTTTTGGAGAATTTTTCTTACAGGCTTATGAAAGCCACTCGACGACCTTGACATTGGGCCTGTTTTTTCCTAAAGGGCGACGATAAAGCAGTTCTTTGCATCTGTGTATTTGGATGGAAATGCAGCTGCCCCTGCAGCATTACCGTTTCTTCTTGAGAGCAAGGACACGGTTCACCCAGCGATGGGGATATATGCTAAAGAGGAAGGGGGAAAACATTCTTCTCTTGAACCCACAGGAGGGACCTGGCCTGAAAGTGTGTAAACGCAGCGCTGGAGCTGTGCACACCCTCATGTCTGGTGATATCACTGACCCCCTCTTTTGAGACTGATTCAGTTTTAGTACTATTATAATTAAGCAGTCATTGTGTGCCAGCCACTTCTCAATAAGTGCTGTACCTTTCTTAGCTCATAGACTTCTTCCGACAATACTAGAAGAAAGGTACTTTTGGGAATTTCATTGGAAATTGAGACCGAGAGCGAAGAGGAGACTTGCCCAAAGTCATGCACACACCACCTGCAGCAGAGAGAGGATTTCAGTCCTTTTCTGCTTGATTTTAGAGACTGAGTCCTAAACACGGTGCTCTGAAAACTCTCCTAAGTTAGTTTGGTCAGCTGTGTCTCTTCTGGGAGGGCCCCAGAGGGTGACAGAGCTGATGTGAGATCCCAATGGTGTATGACAGGGCTCAGGATCAAATCCCAAGAGAGAGAAAGCCCCTTTTAGTATTTTCCAAATTCTTCTTCCCTGGAGTCTATTTTACTATCGTCCTCCAGCTGTCCGAAGTCCACCCACCCAAACTCACTCAAACTTTCTTTTTTTCTTCCAAAACCAGATTTATGGAGATACAATTTGCATACCATGTAATATACCATTAAGGAGGATTTTTAGTGTATTCAGAGTTGTGCATCCATCACCACAATTGGGGGACATTTTTATTACTTTCAAAATAAACTACCTCTCAGCCACCACCCCAATCTCCCTGTACCCATAGTCCTAGGCAACCACTAATCTACTTTCTCTCTCTATAGATTTGCCTATTCTGGACATTTCCTATAAACGGAAGTGTACAACATGTGTCCTTTTGTTTCTGGCTTCTTTTCTGAGCATAATATTTTCAAGTTTCACCCATGTTGTATCATATTTTGAAACTTCATAACTTTTTATGGCTAAATAATAATCCATTGTTTGGATATACCATATTCTGTCTATCTGTTCATCAATTGATGGGCATTTTGTTTTTTTTTCTACTTTTTAGCTATTAAAAATAAGGCTGAGTGTTCCCACTGTGGTACAGTGGTACCAATGGCATCTCTGGAGTGCTGGGACCCAGGTTTGATTCCCTAGCCTGGCACAGTGGGTAAAGGATCCAGCATCGCCACACCTCTGGGATAGGTTGCAGCTGTGGCTCGGATCTGATCCCTGGCCCAGCAACTCCAAATGCCATGGGTGGCCAAATAAGAAAAAAAAAAAAAATGCTGATGTGGACATCACTCTAAGTTTCTAGTCCATCTTCTCATTTTCCTACCCAGCACATCTGCTTCCTCATATTTAAGTCCACAGGATGGGAGCACATTAGAACAGTCTAATGATCACAATTCATACTGAGGGGTAGATGACGGAGGGATTAAATGCATTTTAAAAAAGGAGCATTGTGACGCAAGGAAACTTCAAAAGGGTGAAATAGTTGCAGATAGTTCTTTTTAAGAAATGACGTCTTCCTGGTGCCCTTTTCTTACACTGGCTGCCACCTGTCACTGTTCTCTCCACACCCACAAAACTCCCAAAGCAGCTTAGCAGTCATTTCTGAAAAGCTGCAGATCCTTTCAACAGTTCTGTGTTTATTCCTTTCTCATTTTCTTCTGGCCACATTCTATTTTTCTTCTCTATAGTATTTTTTTAGGGGGAGGGTGCATAAAAAGACTCTTGCTCTGAATTTTATCCTTACCTGTAATTGCAGTGTCTCCATAATCCCTTCCCTTTCTGTGATCATTACTTCCTATCTTCTGGCTCCCTCCTTCCAGAACCACAGTCTCAACAATTGGATTCTACTTAGCTCTCCAATCCTCTGATCTTACTACCTTTTCACTGTCCCCCTCCTGATGCCCTCTCTTCATGCGGTCAGTGTGGTCACTCCCGTGCACGTACCCTCCATGCCCTCACCCGCTTTGGCTTCAGTGTTCTTCCTCGCAAAAGTCACTACATCTGTCTGTCTGTCCACTACACACCTCCCCCAATAAATCAGAGCAGGACACAGAAAAACAAAAAACCCCTGGCCTCACTATAAACGTTGCACAGTTTGTTTCTCTGCAAATTGGTGGCTGCTTCCTTCAGGTGGGCCTCCGATGCGTTATACTTCATCCTTAATGCTGCCTGGAAATGGTTTCCCTAGTCTAGTGACTTTCTCACTCTGCTAGCTAATTTTTCTCACATCTCTCCTCCAACCTCAAATACCTCCTCACATCATCCTCCATCACAGCCGAAAGAAAATTCTCCAGGATCCACCCTCCGTTTTTACCATCTGCCAGCACCTGCATCCCTTAGCGCTCCCATCTGCACTGTTTCTATTATTTCTCCCCAGAGAGAAAGCTCGTCTTTCCACTTGTATGCAGATCCCGTCCTTTTTTACCCGCTAAAGATCATTACCGCAACAATTCTCTCCCCATCCTGCTTCCTCAATTTCTCATTTTTCTTGGCATGTTATTATCAATATGCAAATATGCTATTTGTTATATTTTCTATCTTAAATAATGAAAACCAAAGTTTTCTACTGACTCCGCCATCCTTGACGGTTACAACTCCATTTCCTTGCGTCTCGTTGCAGCAAAACTCTTTGAAATAGTTGCCTCTATCTACTGCCTTCTTGAAATCTCCACTGAAAGAGCTAATCAGTATCACAGACAGTATACCCCACGTGGGAGGTCTGATCATAACCCCTGCACTACTTCTGCATTTCTCTCTGTCTCAGTTGATGGCAACACCACCCTTTTAGTTGTTCAGCAATTGCAAGAGGTACCCCCTATCTTCTCTTTTTCTCTTGCCCCACATCCAATCAGTCAGGAAATCTCATTAGCCCTGCTTTTAAACTGTGTGCTTTATCAGATCAGTTCTTTTTTTTTTTTTTTTTTTTTTTAATTTTATTTTCCCACTGTACAGCAAGGGGGTCAGGTTATCCTTACATGTATACATTACAATTACAGTTTTTCCCCCACCATTTCTTCTGTTGCAACATGAGTATCTAGACATAGTTCTCAATGCTATTCAGCGGGATCTCCTTGTAAATCTATTCTACGTTGTGACTGATAAGCCCAAGCTCCCGATCCCTCCCACTCCCTCCCCCTCCCATCAGGCAACCACAAGTCTCTTCTCCAAGTCCATGATTGATTTTCTTTTCTGAGGAGATGTTCATTTGTGCTGGATATTAGATTCCAGTTATAAGTGATGTCATATGGTATTTGTCTTTGTCTTTCTGGCTCATTTCACTCAGTATGAGATTCTCTAGTTCCATCCATGTTGCTGCAAATGGCATGATGTCATCCTTTTTTATGGCTGAGTAGTATTCCATCGTGTATATATACCACATCTTCCGAATCCAATCCTCTGTCGATGGACATTTGGATTGTTTCCATGTCCTGGCTATTGTGAATAGTGCTGCAATGAACATGCGGGTGCATGTGTCTCTTTTAAGTAGAGCTTTGTCCGGATAGATGCCCAAGAGTGGGATTGCAGGGTCAGATCAGTTCTTATTATCTCTCATTAGAATCCTGGTCCAAGGCCATGGTTATCTCTCATCCCCTAATTGGTCTCCCTGCTTCCATCACCTTGCTCTTCACCATCTGTTCCAACAAGGACTGATGCTTGTCCAGCATGAGTCAGATCATGTCACTTCTCTGCATACAACTCGCAGTGTCAAACCAAATGCTAACAATGGCCTACACAGTCCTGAAAGAACTAGGCCCCTATCGACCTCTGACCTCATCTTCTATTTCGCTTTCCATCCTACTCCACAAGCTGATGCTCTCTACCTCAGGACCTTTGCACAAGGCTCTGCCTAGAATTGTTTTCCCCTAGAAACACACATGACCGGCTCTTTCGCTTGCTGAAAGCCTTTCGAACATCACCTTTCTCAGTGAGGTATCCCTAGGCCACCCTATTTGAAATTGTATGGCATCTCCGCCCTGATTGTCTCACCCTGTTCTGTTTTTCCTACTGTTTGTCACCTTCTAAGATACTGTATATTTTCTCCATTTTTTAAAAGTTTATGTTTTTATTGTTTATCGCTTTCCACTAGAATGTAAGCTCCACGAAGTCTGAGATTTTTGTCTGTTTTACTCCCAAGCATTTACTGCTGGTCCATGGTAGGTGCTCAATTAATATCTGATCACTGACGTAATCTGATACATTGAGAAATGCATTCATTATAGCCCGTTAAACCTATTGCTCAAGTTACTCTACTGTGTGAATATCAATTTCTTTGAAAATTTGATACTAAAATCAAGTCTGAAGCTAAAACTAAGTCTGAAGCTTATTTTTAAAAAGATATATAAAAATATACATATACTTACTAATTCACGGCCTCATTGCCACCCCATCATAAGCTCTCATTGAAATGATTTTTGAGTTTGCTATAGAAAAATTTTTGTTTTAGCCTATATTATGTTTTAAAAGCAGCATTCTTTTGATGAGCAAAACCTAAAATCACGCATTTGTTTTAAAAAGAGACATTTGAAGCAAGAGTATTAGCTTTGTGTCCTGGAATTTGGCATTGAGGACTCCCCGGAATTCTCCAACTGCTGGAGACCTAGCTGAGCGCTAAGAATAGCGCACAACGTAACCGTCTATAGAGGCAACTGTGGAGGGAATTTTTAGAAGCAGTGTGAGGCTACAGCACTGTCGAAAAGTTTGGGAAATGGCAGTTTTTAATTGTCAAATAATACAGAATTTTAGTTATAGATTTTACTATCCAACATTTGTTAAGGAAATTTGTGGAAACCTAGTAGGAGGTTGCCTCCTAGTTTCATGAATTCTTTCTATTCATTCATGTTGTATTTGACAGTATCACGAGGGAACACAGGGAAAGGTCTATGCTTTGCAAAAGGCATATATTTTCCTTTTTTTGGGGTCTTTTTGCCATTTCTTGGGCCGCTCCCTTGGCATATGGAGGTTCCCAGGCTAGGGGTCAAATTGGAGCTGTAGCCACCGGCCTACGCCTAGAGCCACAGCAACTCGGGATCCGAGCCGTGTCTGTGACCTACACCACAGCTCACGGCAACATCGGATCCTCAACCCACTGAGCAAGGCCAGGGATTGAACCCGAAACCTCATGGTTCTTAGATTCGTTAACCACTGAGTCATGACGGGAACTCCCCAAAAGGCATATATTTTCAAGGCCACGCAGAAATGCCTGTGGCAGTTTTATTTGGTATTGGATTATAATTTGTCGAATTCACTTTAGGCCTGGGATCCTCATTTTTGTTTGTAACCCTCCAGGGTGGGTTCAAAAAACGCTTAATGAAATCTGGGAAGTAAAGCGATGTTAATTTCGGTTTCTTTCTGTCTGCCCTTTCAGCGTTGTTATTTCCCCTTTCAGTTTCTTGCTCCCCTTGGCCGGTTTGGTCGTGGGGAATCTCACAGAGCTTTGCCCTCCGTGGAAAGGGCTCCCTGGCACCTTCCCCTTCCGTGGAAACCTGTTTTTAACTTGCTGATTGTTGGGGGGAAAAAAGTTAGTCTCCTTTTTTGTTTTGGTAAAATAAGGAAATTGGTTTAGATGATAACCATGATGTCTCCGTCCCCTAAAATCGTGTGAGTCTGTGATTCTCTCTTTCTTGGGCAAAATGAAAACTCCTGATTATAAACTTTCCTGAGGAAACAGTCATTTTCACTGTGTTGGTGGAATTAGCCTTTCGTTTTATTGATCAGGAATATTTTTTGGACCTAATAGTATTCTGTCAGCTCATTTCACAGAAGACAGGTCCGTCCGTCTCAGGCTTGGTTTCTAGGTGTTGGGGTTTCGAGCTCCTGTTTGGGGCCTCTGGGCTGTTTGATGAAAGGATGCTGGTGTGGTTCCCATGCTGGGTAAAGGCATTGCTTTGCCGCTGCTCTGCCTGTGTGTCTCCACCTTTGGACTCAGCATGGACCCCCGACTCCTCCACAGAACCGTGTGTTAAAAGGTGTAAAATTGCTGGTACTGTGATGGCCTTCCATACTCGGCCCTTGCGAGCAGTCCATGTGAGAGCACGGTAAGGACTAGAAAGAAGTAAACGAGAGTTACTGTCCATCCTGAGACCCACAGCCCCCTGCAGAGATTAATTGTCGGCAAGCTCTCCTGACATCCTTGACCGTAAAGCGCTCTAGGGAATGCCAAAGATGGCAGTCGTTGCCCTGATGAAAAACTGAGCTAATTTTGCCTGGATCTGACCCTCTGGTTCCAGGGAGTCTAGCTAGCACAGTCCTGTGGCTGAGATGACACCCCATCATGACGACAGCGAGAACATGATTAGCTGCTCATCAGGTGCTGCGCCCTAGCATTTCCTTTCCAGCTCACAGATATCCCCCTGGAATTTCAAACACCTTCCATCTCTTGTCAGTCATGTCTGCTTTGTCGCTGGCTGGTCGCTGTCCCCAGAGAGTGGAAGGATAGCCAACCCCAGACGCCTGACTCCACAGTGAGCCCTGTGGAGCCATGGGAGGAGAGGAAAGAGCAACAGGTGCTGGCACCGAGGGGCAGGCAGGACAATGTCCTTGCAGCGAGGGATTAGGGGGATGCAGGCCAGCTACCTGCGGCGCAAACTCATTAACGTTCCTGTTCTTTTCCAGAGCTTTCTCCTTTGTTTCTGTATGACTGGCAGACACCCACAGGCACTGTGGATTATAGTATTGCTTTCTTTGTTACCAAGGCAGCTTTATTACTGAAACCCAGTGAAACACTATAAAGAAAATAGTCGTGATGTGTCACCAAAGAGCCCAACGAAGGAAAAGAAATTTTTTTTTTTTTTTTTTTTTTTGTCTTTTGTCTTTGTTGTTGTTGTTGTTGCTATTTCTTGGGCCGCTCCCTCGGCATATGGAGATTCCCAGGCTAGGGGTCTAATCAGAGCTGTAGCCACCGGCCTACGTACGCCAGAGCCACAGCAACGCGGGATCCGAGCCGCGTCTGCAATCTACACCACAGCTCACGGCAACGCTGGATCGTTAACCCACTGAGCAAGGGCAGGGACCGAACCCGCAACCTCATGGTTCCTAGTCGGATTCGTTAACCACTGCGCCATGACGGGAACTCCCCGAAAAGAAATTCTTAATAAAAGAGAAGCAATGCTTTCAAGGTTTCTCAACACTAAATATTATGATACGGAATGAAGTTGGAAGGCAGAGGGGGGAAAATTTGGAACACAATTTTTTAGGTAAACTGTGGTTTCAGTTTCAGCAGAAGGATAAAAGTGGGGAGTTGAGGTTAGAACTGAAGTGACTTTGGCTGTATCCGCTTAGGTAATAGCTGTTGAAGGGCCTGGCATTTCCTGAGGAGGAGGAGAAGGGGCTGATAGTTCCTAAAATCCTCCCCGCCTCCCAATGGTTGAGCTCCAGGAAGTACCTTTGTTGAGTCATTACTGCTACGGATGGGAAGAGAGAGTAATTTACCGATAAAGAAGATCCATTTCAAAGACGGCATGTACAGCCCAGCACTGTAGCCGAAAGCTCACCCATCACGATTTCTTTGAGGAAACCTGCCCCATTCTAGTCCTGTTCATGGTTCTTCATAGCGGAGATGCTCGACATGCTCTTTTAGGAGTTTAAGTTTCACCGATGTGCACTAATGTGCAGAACTTGAGTGCATTTGGAAGACAGGATAAGAAAAGGGATTTGTATGTTAATGTATCAGCACAGAAAATAGACATAGTGTATTTATTGTATTTTATTCTTTATAAAGTGATTTCATCCCTCATTCTACAACACTAGAGCTTTTTTAAAAAGCACAATTATTTCTCTTTTCTTGTTCTTCACTAGAGTTGCCTTGCCCTGACTTGCTCACTCACTCCCTTAGAAAAGGCCTATTTATAACACATACAGCTCAGTGTGGATTGGAAATCCTGACTCATCCATTCTCAGTTTTAATTGCTACCTAGACTGAATATTTGCCTCCTGACAGTGCTCAGTCTTTGCTAAGGGAAAGGGGCAGTGACCACATTTTGGTTCTAAGACACTAGTTAGAGCTAGACATCATTTTGAAAACAGTAATATGCTTAGCCTGTATCTCTAAGAAGTTTTCTTCCCTTTGAGATGTATTCTTAAATGTAAAATAACAGTGATAATCAAATTTAATGAGACCTTGCTTTGCACCAGTTGGTGTAAATTCTTTATGCATACTGACACACTCAATTTTGAGAACAATTTATTAGCAACGCCTCAAGGGAAGGACTGAGTGGCGATCAGGTGATCCAGGTTTAATACATGGACCAAGAGTTAAAGGAGGGGAGATTGATTCTGAACATCAGGTGGTGGACACCCTTTTGGATCTAGTTGCCTTATTACAAGTTCTGTTTTGGGGATAATGGCTAAGCATGTGAGGATTAAAGGAATCTAAGTTTGAGATGCAAGTGGGGGGAAGCACTCTGGCCATGACTGTGATCTGGTCTAGGATGAATGTCGCCTTAGCAGTAGATCGTCATCTTTTAGAAAGTGCAGGAACTCAGTGACAGTGAACCAAGTTATGGTGCTAATGGACTGATTGGCCTTTCCATTGGCTCCTTCTCCTACCATCTAGAAGAACAGATGAGCCTTGAATTGAATTGTGAAAGCCCAAGAATTCTACTTGGACAATTTGGGATTAGGATGGGATGCTGTTTTTAGGCAAGAGATGCTAGACTTCCTGCTAGGGAAGTTTCCAGCAACAACTTGGAAAGGTAAAGGAAGTATGCCTGTACTTTTGCTGGGAGCTGGAAGAGGGTCTTACTTCTGTGAACATGTATTTCTGTGAGTCACTGCTTTGTCCACATATCTCCAATGACTTCCCATTACATCGGGTATCAGGCTTGAATTCCTCACACCAGTTTCTAATCTATCTCACCTCTAGCTGTCCTTTTGGGGTCCAACATGGATCTTCTGTCGACTCCAAGTACAGATCTTCCTCAGTTTATGATGGGGTTATGTACAGATAAAACCATCGTAAACTGAAAAATACTATAAATTGAAAATGCGTTTAATACACATAACCTACCAAACACCCTAGCTTAACCTAGCCCACCTTAAATGTACTCAGAACATTTATATTAATCTATTATTACATAAAAGCATTGAACACAAAGCCTACTTTATAGGAAAGTGTTGAATGTCTCATGAACTGTACTGAATACTGTACTCAGAGTGAAAAACAGAACGGTTGTGTGGGTACAGAATCTACCTTCTGAGTCTTCCTTCCTTTCTCATGAGAAATGGCCAGTATTGCACCTGAGTGGTTTTCTCAACCTGCTTCTTGGCCGTAGCGATTCAGGGATCCCAAAGCCTTTCATTTGATACCGTCTGAGTCCCTTAAATCCAATAAGACATAATTCTTTTTAAAATTTTGTGGGTTTATGGGAGTTCCCTGGTGGCCTAGCAGTTAAGGATTCAGCACTATCATTGCAGGATTCGATCCATGGCCTGGAGACTTATACACGTGCTGTGGGTGTGGCCCCCCCAAAATAAAATTTTTGGGTTTTCAGTGAATCAATTTATAATCTACTCTATTAGACAAAAGCTACAGGTACATATCTTTTCAAGGCAGGCCTCTCTTCATCTTGATCTTCCTATGAGGCTACTGAGAAACATCACCTTTGAGGGTCTTAGAAGGATTATTGTTTAAAGGAGTGAATTTGGCTTAGACCTCAGAGGACCTTTTGTCTGACTGAACAGTTTTCCCTGGCACTGCCTTAGATCTTTCTAAGGTCTTAAGAAAGGATCTTATAGTTCTTCAGTATTTGATCTCTGTGCTAAAGCTATTTCTTAATTTAAGAAGCTTGGAAGGGCTGAGAATGAGAAGGTTTTATTTTTGAACTCAGCAAGTCTTGGCTTCTATATACTTAAATGTTGTTTCTGAGCTCATCTCTCCTTTCGCATTTTACTGTGAGGAGCAAAAAGACTCCAGGTGGCACTTCTAGCACCCTGCCTTCCTGGAAGTCTCCTGAGCTAGCTCATCTAGTTCATCAGGTACATTTTTTGCTTCGCCCATTACCGCAGGCAGCAGACTACGAAATTTCCTGCCACTGCGTAGTGAGGACATTCTTTCCTCTGGCTTCCAGTAACATTTTTTTCTTTCTAAAGAAGACTTTATTTTTTAAACAATTTTAGGATCCCAGCAAATTTGTGCAGCAAGTACAGAGAGTTCCCATGGCCCCATGGTCCCCACATGGGCACGGCTTCCTCGCTATCAACATCCCACACCACAGTGATAACATTTGTTACAGTTGTTGGTCCTGCATTGACACATTATCCGCCAAAGCTCATAGTTTACATCAGAATTCACTCTAGGTGTTGTATATTCTGTGGCTTTTGACAAATGAACAACAACACATTCCCACCACTATAGTATCAGGCAGCATAGTTTCACTCCCCCAAAGTCCTCTGTGCTCCGTCTAGTCATCCATTCCTTCCCTCTAACCTCTGGCAATCTTTTTACTGTCTCTATGGTTTTGCCTTTTCCAGAATGTCATATATTTGGAATCATACCGTAGGTAGATTGCTCATATTGTTTTCTTTCACTTGGTAATGTGCATGTAAGATGCTTCTATGTGTTTTTGTGGCTTGATAGCTCATTTTTTAAAAAAACTGTGGAATAATATTCTGTACCACTGTTGATTCATCCATTCATTCACTTTCTTTCAGACCCTCTTCGAAAGCCTCCTTGAAGCACATCAGGCTTTCTTTAGGAGTCTCTTCTATGTCCCTTAGGCTCCCACCAGCATTCTTCTCAAGATGCTTCCAGTTTCTGCCCCTCACCCCATCTCAAGCCACTCTACCCGCTTACATTTTTGTTGCAGTAGCATCCCATTTCCAGGTACTTAAATCTGTATCAGTTAGGGTTTGATCAGAGAGCTGTTATTTCTCTGTCTCTCATCTATATAATCTGTATCTAGCTCTGTATCACTTGGCATATAGAAATCAGCACACACACACACACACACAATAAAGGGATTTATTTTAGGGATTTGACCTTATGCAGTTGGGGGAGCTGATTGCACAGTTTATATGAGGTTTTCATTTCTTTGTCTGGTAATGGGACCCAAAGTTCTCAGGGCAGGCAGTTGGGAGGGGACAGAAACTTGAAATGGTCCTAAGCACATTTCCAAACCGACTTCCTGACTCTAAGCCTTTAACTCGGGTGATGGGCTTATCCTGCGAGAGAAGCCGGCACCTTTTCTCACAGAACTAAACGTGCACCTGGCCCAGGATTTGGAGAAGCTGAAGAGGACATCTAGCAGGGGCTGGAGAAGTGTGTGTGGCTGCTGCGCGGCGCCAGCACAGAGGACAACACCCAGGGGCCGCAACAGCACCTCGAACCTGACACTGACCTTCACAGCATAAAAGGAAGAGGATTGCTCTTTCTTTCTCCTTTCAAATGTCATGCTCCAAACTCACGCGGTCCCGTGTAGGGGACGGATTTCTCAGAAATCTGCTTAAGCTGACGTAATACAAATCTACCACACCTGCCTATCTTTTACCCTGTCTTTTCCTCACCCAAACATTCTTTATTTCTTCTTCACTGCAGGGGCCATAAAATGAGATGCAAAATGTTTGCATATTGGATTAACTAAATTCAACTTAGTCTTTGTTATTACAGGACTTTCCCCCCCCCCCACTCATTCAACTCATTTAGTTCTCATTAAATTCTGCATAGCAGCTGTTTTAAATTTTTTCTAAACTTTTATTATACTTCAAACCCTTATTATTACCTCATGCTTCTCTCTCCTATTACCAGTGACAACTGAGGTGAAGGGGTATAGGCTAGACTGGTGGTTCTCAAACCTTAGTGTGACTGAGACTTAACTGGAGGCCTTAATAAGACAGAGATTGCTGGCTCCACCCCCGGTGTTTCGGATTCAGTAGGTCTAAGCAGAGCCTGAGAATGTACTCCTGACAAGTTCCCATGTGATGCTGGACTCCAGAGGCCTTTAGTGATGAATTAGGGATGGGAATAGAGGTTGAACCAGGATGGGCCAAGCATTGTACTGTGGTAATAGTGAGATACTGGGGGAGAGACCAGTGTGTTTAAAATGTTTAGAGGGGAGTTCCCGTCGTGGCGCAGTGGTTAACGAATCCGACTAGGAACCATGAGGTTGCGGGTTCGGTCCCTGCCCTTGCTCAGTGGGTTAACGATCCGGCGTTGCCGTGAGCTGTGGTGTAGGTTGCAGACGCGGCTCGGATCCCGCGTTGCTGTGGCTCTGGCGTAGGCCGGCAGCTACAGCTCAGATTCAACCCCTAGCCTGGGGATCTCCATATGCCGTGGGAGCGGCCCAAGAAATAGCAACAACAACAACAAAAAAGACAAAAGACAAAACAAACAAACAAACAAAAAATAAAATGTTTAGAGGGTTCCCTTGGCCCTAGTGTCACAGCTAGGGTTAGCTCAAATCATTTCTAAGACAATCTCAAGACTGTTCCATGTGTATTTGGTTTTGGCAAAAAAAAAAAAAAAAAAAAAAAAAAAAACCAAGATACACTTGAAAGAATGTGTATCCAGACCCTTGAGGAAATGGTGAAGATGTGGGAAAAGGAGTTCAAATCTTGCCAAGCTGGTGTAGCCTTCTGGAAATCAGTTTGCTGTGCAGGATTTCATGTTTGTGGCCACTGACATCAGCCCCTGGCCTTGTAATCTGTTGGTGTTCAGACGTGTGGTGTCCTGTAAGTGCTGCAAATCCCTGGGGGAAATTTTCACATTCTCAAAAAATATTGGTTTTGGAGTTCCTGTCACAGCTCAGTGGTTAACGAACCTGACTAGTATCCATGAGGACGTGGGTTCGATTCCTGGCCTCGCTTAGTGGGTTAAGGATCCGGCATTGCTGTGTAGGCCGGCAGCTACAGCTCCAATTTGACCCCGAGCCTGAGAACCTCCATACGACATGGGTGGGGCCCTAAAAAGACAACAGACCAAAAAAAAAAAAAATTGGTTTCCTAACCCTTACCCAAATGTGGGGGAGGATATTTATTATTGTATCTGAGATCGTCATCTATATTTGAGCCTCTTGCTTCTCTACCATATTAAGTAGATTCTGATGCAACTGAGAAAAAGGCAGTTTTTAGCAAAGGATGCAGGCAGGTATAATAAGGTTTAGCATGACTTCACTTCCTAATGAAAAGAACCCTAGTCCCAGGAGTCAGGAGACAAGTTCTAACTCCAAATCTGCAATTAACATGTTGCAAGATTTGAGCATGTCGCTTAGTGATCTGGTCTCAGTTTCCTGGACTGTAAAATAAAGGGGATGGATGAGAGAATTCCAAAGGTACTAAGTCTAAAGTTCAATGACAATTTTAATTAAAAAACACAGGTTTATTAAGTAACAGGATTGATGTCTTTATTCTGGGAGGTAATACAGAGTCATATTAGAAATGACTTAGTAGATTGACATAACCTATTGTAGCTTTAGAACCTTGGGCAGAGTCTTATAGGACAAACTAATCTGCTAACTGGTTTTAAGTGACTTGAACTCTGTGAGGTAGGGTGAGAGGGCTGGCTCTAGGGCTGTGCACCTTGGCACACCAGTCTCTTATTTAATGTCATTTCCTCTCAAGGGCCAATGTCAACAATCAGGCACACACAATGAAAGCCATTGAGTCAAAGTTTTAATGTTTAAGTGACTGTGGCATGGTAAGTTTTGATGGTGGAATTTGATAAAGCATCTAGATTGTTTACTTATGACCTTCATCAACTGAAACTTAATTATAAATAGCTCGGAACAAATTTGACATTGAACGGGCTCTGTGAAGCCATCCCTTTGGAATTTAGTTACACCATTTGGTGATGATAATAGCATGAAACCTTTTTTTCTTTTTATAGCCGCTCTCATGGCATATGGAGGTTCCCAGGCTAGGGGTCGAATCGGAGCTGTAGCCACCGGCCTACACCAGAGCCACAGCAACTCAGGATCCGAGCCACGTCTGCGACCTACACCACAGCTCACGGCAACGCTGAGCGAGGTCGGGGATCGAATCTGCGTCCTCATGGATACTAGTTGGATTCGTTTCTACTGAGCCAGGAAGGGAACTCCATGAAACATTTTTTAACCTGACTTCTTAAGGATGAAGACATTGAAAATTTAGATTCCTTAAATGGAGTAAACTATGTTATTTAGTATTCCCAGGAATGATGATGAATTCAAATACAGATAAATTTTTTTCCCAAGAAGTACAGATTCATCAGCAAAATTTAGATTAAAAACTCCTCTTTTTATTTCTACCATCTTAAATAGTGAACAGAAGGAGAAACCCAGAGCAAACGGTCCAAGAGGGAGAGGCGTAGACTTATAGAGCTTTGGTGAGGCAGCTAGGCCAGTTCTTGAAAAACTGTGAATAAAGGTTGTTTTTGATGCACTTCCCCCCCTCTCTTTTTTATTCATTTCCAAGCAATTTAATAAGAGTCTGCCAAGTGTAAAGAACCCATGTGCTGGAACCTATTCTTAATCCCTTTGTGTTTTTAAGCTGGGATATAAATATAAGTGATGAAATTTTTTTTGACATTAAAATTTTTCTTTTTATTATAGTTGATTCACAATGTTGTGCCAATTTCTGCTGTACAGCAAAGTGACTTAGTCATACACATATGTACCTTCTTTGAATATATATGTATTATTTTCCAACATGGTCTATCCCAGGAGGCTGGATATGGTTCACTGTGCTGCGTGCTAGTAGGACCTGTTGTTATGCATTCTAAATGTAGGCATTTACATCTGTTAACCCCAAACTCCCCATCCACCCCACTCCCTCCCCCCTGGCAAACATGGGATGAATTTTGATGGCAAACCTGACAAAGTAGAAAAAGAACACTGAGGTGAGAATGGTCCAAGAAGAGAGAACTTAAGGGGTCTTTAAAATCTTCATCGCCCAAGGGTGTGTATATTTATAGACAGAATAGTTTCACAAAATACTGAGTGTAAACAGTGGGGTTTTTTTGAACTTTACAAAAATTTGCCCAAAGTTATAATTTTCACTACTCTTTATTAAAAAAAAACAAACCCATTTAAGTAATTTATCCTGGCATGTGGTGAATATGGGATTCACACCCAAATCCGCTAATGCCAAGTCTTCCATCACACCTCGTTCCTTCTAATTTCAAGTCCATGAGCAGATTATGAGGTGTGGCCCCTTATATCAGAAGCCTCTTCATTAATCTGGACCGTTAGAAAGGTCCAGTCTAAATATAAACACTGCAAAGAAGCTTTTTGACTATAACACCCCTCCCCACTGCTCCCCTACCCTACCTTCATTCCTGACAAAGAAGGAAAGAGGAATTAATAGAACTATAGTCTTTGCAGAACAAAGTTGGCTGATTCAGGAGGCTATGACCCTAAAAATAGATTCTGGTAGAAGGAAAATGTATGCATAGTTCTACAGAATGCCCTTGCAGTGTTTTGATTGGTGATTAAATTAAGATATTGACAGGACTGGCTACATAATTTTCAGGGTTCAGTGCAAAATGAAAACTGGGAGCCTTTTAATAATTCAAAAATTCTTAAGAATTTCAAGACAGAGACAGAGAGCATTAACCAAATATGGGGCCTCTATAACATGAAGCCTTTGGTAATTGCACAAAGTTGCATACCTGTGAAATTGTTCCTGCGTCCTGAACTCAGAGAAGGCATTAGTTCTCCCAGTTCTTGTTATTGATCTGCATTGAAGATAGCTCGGTGTAAAGACTGAGAAGTTATTCCCCTTAATAAGGTTGTGGAGTGAGAGCAAAGTTCATGTTAATATTTAAAAAACTTTTTTTTTGGCCACATCAGTGGCACATGGAAGTTCCTGGGCCAGGGATCGAACCTGGGCCACAACAGCAACCCGAGCCACAGCAGTGACAACTCCAGATCCTTAACCCACTGTGCCACAAGGGAATGCCCAAAATTTAAAAAAGTGTTAGTCTGCGTAAAATGTATAGGCACCGACAAATTCTGGAATAGTTAAGTCTACAATTTTGTCATTTTCTTGGTGGGGGAAGAGAAGAGTGGGGGAAATGTATTTTAATAAATAGAAGTAGAGTCCATAATTAGCTCAGCTGTTCAGAAACTTCATATGACTTCATGGACAGGAACATGAAAATAGGTTTTATTTACATTGATAATCGACTATTTTTTCATCTTCTCTCTTTGAGGGAGAGGACAAAACGCAGGCTGCACGTAAATTAGCTGAATAGCTGAAAGTGCCTGCTTAATTGTCTTCAGACTTTCTGGAGCTGTAGCTTAAAGTAAGTAAATGAAACAGTCTTGCCTTTTGAAGAAATGACAGCTTAGCTTCGAGTTCAGCAAACAGATTTAGAAAAATACCTGAAGTGTGCAGTTGAACTTGAAGGCGATTGAGGATGATGATGCAAGAATAACTTGCAAATACTTGGGGAATAATTTACTAAATCGGGAGGTTGACGGAAAAGTGCCTTGCATAATACATGATCTGCAGAAGAGGTGCTTCCCTGCTAATTCTGAAAGCCCATCATTTTGTTTTTCTTAACATTAGCAGTCTAGTGCTCTTATGTTTGAGAGGAATGATGCTTTGGAGTAGGACAGACTGCTCATTAATATTTATAGAATTTTAATATGCTTTCTGGAGAATGACCACACTTTTCATCTGAAATTAGTTTATCTTTATGAATTAGCTACATTGGCTACAAACATCCTCAAGACAAAGACTGTTTAACCTGGGAATTTTTGTATAAACGTAACCAGCACTATTTATAGATGATGTTACCTGCACATAATTGGCCTGAGGTCCTCCAGTCACAGTAGTTGTAGGCATTTTTAGATGAGCTTTTAAGTGGAATGGTTTTAAAAATTATGACTGTAAACCGTTTTTTTCTTCCAGTTTTATTGCGCTGTAATGGTGTACAGCACTGTGTAAGTTTAAGGTGTACAGCTGTAATGATTTGATTTTGGTGGTAATTTTATTTATCACATTGTACATTACATCTCTAATACTCACTTATTTTTTTGGCTTTTTAGGCCACACCCACGTCATATGGTGGTTCCTAGGCTAGGGGTCGAATCGGAGCTGCAGCCACCAGCCTTCGCTACAGCCCCAGCAATGCAGGATCTGAGCTCACCTGCCACCTACACCACAGCTCCTGGCAACACCGTATCCTTAATTCACTGAATGTGGCCAGGGATCAAACCGTCATCCTTATGGATACCAGTCGGATTTGTAGTACTCACTTATAACTGGAAGTTTGTATCTTTTTTTTTTTTTTGTCTTTTTGCCTTTTCTAGGGCTGCTCCCGCAGCCTATGGAGGTTCCCAGGCTAGGGGTCCAATCGGAGCTGTAGCTGCTGGCCTATGCCACAGCCACAGCCACAGCAACTCGGGATCGGAGCCATGTCTGCAACCTACACCACAGCTCACGGCAACGCCGGATCCTTAACCCACTGAGCAAGGGCAGGGACCGAACCTGCAACCTCATGGTTCCTAGTCGGATTCGTTAACCACTGCGCCACGACAGGAACTCCTGAAGTTTGTATCTTTTGACCACCTTCATCCAATTCTCCCTCCCCTCACCCTCCGCCTTTAGTAACCACAAAGTTGATTTCTTTCTATGAGTTTGTTTGTTGGTTTTTGAAGTATAAATGCTGTGTTAGTTCCTGCTGCACAACTTAGTGATTCAGTATTTCTATGCATTACAAATGATCACCACGATAAGTCTAGTTACCACCCGTCGCATCAGAGATATTATATTATTACTGACTACATTCCCCACACCGTACATTTCATACTTGTGACTCATTTATTTTCTAATTGCAAATTTTTAACCTCTTAATCTCCCATACCTATTTCTTTCTCTCCACTGGCCTGCCAACCCCAGCAACCACCTGTGTGTTTTTTTGCATCTATGACTCTGTTTCTGTTTTATTACGTTGGATCATTTGGTTTTTTTTAGGTGTCATATATTAGTGAAATCATATGGAAGTCTGACTTATTTCATTTAGCATAATACCTTCTAGGTCCACATGTAGTTGCAAATGGCAAGATCTCATCCTTTTTGATGGCTGTGTAATATTCCAAAGTATATAAACACCATCTCTCTCTGATGAGTGAGGCTGGGATGGTCTGGTGGCTGCTTCTTCCTGCTGGTGGATAAGGCTAGGTTCAGGGATAGGGCAGTTTACTGGTGAGGTGGGCTGAGTTCTGGGATGGTTGGGATTATGTGGGGGTCTACAGCTACTGCTGGCCTTCTGGTGGGTGGGGGACTTTGTCCTTACATAGCTAGCTGCTTGGCTTTTGGGGTTCCCAGGACTAGTAGTGCTGACTGGCTGGTGGTTCTGGCCAGGTCCCAGTGCTAATAAGTTAGGGGGAGGACTCCAAAATGGTGCTTGGTAGCACTAGCGTCCTCATGGTAGAGTGAGCTCCCCCAAATGGCTCCCATCATCATCTGTGTCCCCAGGGTGAATCTCAGTTGCTTCCTGCCTCTCTGGGAGGCTCTTTAAAATTAGCACGTGGGTCTGGGCCTGTATCCTTTTGAATTACTGTTTCTGTCCTGGGCCTTGCAGTGTGTGAGATTTAGGGTACACTCTATAAGAGTGGAGTCCCTTGCCCCACCTGGCTAGCCTAGTTGGTAGAGCATGAGACTCTTTAAGAGTGGAGTCCCTCTTTTCTATTGCCCTCTAGCTGTCCAGAAAGCCAGTTCAGCTGGCCTTCAAAGCCAGACATTCTGGGGCTCATCACCCAGTGTGGAACCCCTGGGCTGAGGAGCCCAATGTGGGCTTTGGACTCCTCACTCCTTGGGAAGGACCTGTGTGATTGTGATATTCCTTCCCTTTGTGGGCTGCCTACTTGGAGGCATATGGATTTTGATTATGTGAGTCCTCCCCCTTCACATTGTAGTGCCTTCTTTATATCTTTAGTTGTAAAAAGGTCTTTTCTGTTAGTCTTCGGGTTGTTCTCATTAATAACTGCTCTGTCAAGAGTTGTAATTTTGTGTATCTATTGGAGAAGGTAAGCTCAGGGTCTTCCTACTCCACCATCTTGGCCACTCTCACAATAATAAACTATCAGTGCTACAGTTTAATTTTATAGCCAAAATGATTTAAAAATGGTTCTCATTCTGCAGTCTGTATTAAAATATTTTACAAGGTCCCTGTAAGACAGTTTGGCAGTTTCTCACAAGGTTACACATAGATTTACCATATGACCGCATAATCACAACACCTAGGTATTACCCATCTGAATGGAAACCTCTATTCAGACACAAACCTGCAAATAAATGTTTATAGAAGCTTTATTCTTATTCACTAAAGACTTGATTTACAAAATGTCTTTCATCAGAAAAATGGATCACCTGTGGTATATCCATTCAGTGGCACACTCTTCAGCAATAAAAATGAATGCACAATTGATTTACCTAACAACATGATAAACCTGAAGTACTTTTTACTAGGTGAAAGAATATATATATATTCATAGTGATATAAATAAATTATTGAATTAAAAAAACAGGGGAGGGAGAAAAAATATTCCCAGCAGAACTCCAAATAATTAATATAAGTTACTTCCCTCACTTCCCCCGTTTTTGAATATGTTGGGTAGAGTAGGAAATGGGAAAAATAGTAACTGTATTGTGGAGAAACCTGGAAAATACTGTCTTAACCACATGACCAAGGTTAACGTCATCAGTATTGTCATGTGCATGTCATGATGACATGTCATGTGCATGTTGTATCCTTGATATGACATAACGAGAAGGGTGCTTCACCTCTGTAGCTTTCTTTCCAAAATCCCATAACCTCAGACGAATCATGAGAAAAACACTGGAAAAAACCAATTCTAAGGATGCTCTACAAAACACATAAAGAGTACTCCTTAAAACTCTTGAGGTCGGAGTTCCCGTTGTGGCACAGTAGAAACAAATCCAACTAGTTAACCAGGAGGTTGCAGGTTGGATCTCTGGCCTTGCTTAGTGGGCTGAGGATCCGGTGTTGCTGTGAGCTGTGGTGTAGGGCACAGATGTAGCTCGGATCCAGTGCTGCTGTGGCTGTGACGTAGGCTGGCAGCTGTAGCTCCGATTGGACCCCTATCCTGGAAACTTCCATATGTTGTGGGTGTGGCCCTCAAAAGCAAAAAAACAAAACCAGCAAAAACACAACTCTCAAGGTCATGATCAATAAAGACAGACTGTGAAACTGTCACAGACCAGAAGATACTAATATGGCTTGATGACTACATAGCATGTGATAACCTGTATCAGGTTCTGGAATAGAGAAAGAACATTAATGAGAAAATTTATTGAAATCTGAAAAAAGTCTGGGTTTGCTTCATAATAATGTACTGATGCTGGCTTCTTAGTTTTGAGAAATGTATCATGGTCAGATGATGACATAGGGCAAACTGAAACTGGATATGGCCATGCCAGAACTCTCTACTGTCTTTGAAACTTTTCTGTTGCAAAAAAATTTTTTTAGAAAGGGTTTATTTAGAAAAATAGCATGATGTTAAGGCAGAACATCCTTAACTTTTCTGTTGCAAAATTATTTTTTTAAAATAGGGTTTATTTAAAAAAAAACAGCCTTGTTGAAAATTTTACTTTATTAGATGGTTATTTAATTAATTTATTCAACAAATAGCTACTGAAACCTACAATCTTTAGACAGTGAAATAACAATGATGAACGAGTCAGGTGTTGTTCCTGTCCTCCCTGAGTTTACAGTTTAGGGTGGATAAAGACAGTGGGCAAGTTCAAATATAATTTGATAGCATTTTGAGAAAGTGCCAAAGACTTAAACAATATTTTTAACTCCTATATTGAAGTTAATTAAGTATGGCATGCTATTTAGATACTGGAACATAGAAAACATATTAGTCCAAAAATAATACTCCTATTGAATATTTTTCATATGGGATAATCCCTAAACTCTGAATGATCTGTCAGGTATTTTAAAAGTTTTTTTTTATATAAGATAAATTTAGGGATATTCTTTAGTTAAGTATACTTTGTTCATCAAAGAATTACGCCCTTACCAGGTGGAGAGCTGTTTCTCTTTTTCATATACAAAAGGAACAGTTAGAGGATATATTCTTAGAAATATCATTCAATTTAAAAAAAGTCAGTCAGGTTTGTCAAATATGTGGCATTTCCTTGGCTGTTTATTAAATAAGTAAAGATTTACTTGTTGATCACATGAAAATAAACATCATTATATTTTCTTTTTATCATCAAGATTCCTACTTATTCTGTTTATTTCAAGTAAAAAAATGTATCCCAAAGAAGAAAGATAGTCTTATGGTGAAAAAGGAAAAAAAAACCCACCCTATTTTCCCTTTGGCAGGCAGCATACCTCAAAAAAAAAAAAAAAGAGAGAGAGAGAGAGACATTTTGTTCTCTACTTAAGAAGGCTGAACCTTGAAACACAGCCCTGAAATCACAGACTGTACTCTTGCCAAGCATAGCCAGCCCACCTTAGCTCTCAGAAACCTCAGGAATGGGTATTTTAAAAGGAAATACTTTTTGTGGATTGTGATTTCTCACTGCACAGAAATCCATCTGAGTTTGAAAGATCTTGTGAGGTTAAAGCTAACACCTGTTTGGAAATGCTGAATGACAGAAATCCATGTCTCTTTTGCCGGGATGTAACTTACCAAGGATTTATAGTCCACGGCTGCACCTGTAGGCAGCTTGTCTGAGGGCCCAAACATGTGTGCACTTCAAGCAGAAAGGTTGGAGGGGCGAAGGTGAAACCGTATGCTTGAACATGACACACGCTCCTTTAGCTACAGGCAGAGAAGTTTCAGAACCAGAGGCTGGAATTGAAAGGAGGAATAAGATGCCACAAGGCAGGAGTTTCCAAGAATGCACTGGGGATGGAGGGGGGTGGGGCAGTGGCCAGATTTCCTCTGAAGGAAAAAGAGACAGTAGAAAAGGAATTTCTAGTGAGGTAGGGGAGACAGAAAACCCAAACCCAAACCCAAACCAAAACAAACGAGGCTGCTTTTAGTGGGAAAAAAAAAAAAAAAACAAAACCCTGTCATATACCAACCTTTTTAAAATTACTCCTTTGCTGAATTATTTTGTTTGTCTCTTTTTTACCTTCCTGTCACTAATTTCTCCCTCCTTGAGTTTATTCTGCAAACTACTTTCTGAACGATCTTCCTAAGACATCTTAGGGATGATATAAGTAAACTTCATGGTCCAAAACGTTCAATGACATATCATTGTCCCAGGAAAAAATCGAAATCAATTTTCATTTTCAAGTCTTTTTTTTTTTTTTTTTTGGTTTTCAAGTCGTTAGATCATTAGCCAAATCACAAAACGTTTCTGTGTATTGTTTTATTCATTTGTAAAAATGACATTGCCTTCTATGAATTTACAGATTATCTCCGTAGCCAAGACCAGATGTATACCTAATTAGGAATTTTTAAAAATGGTTCAAAAGTAGTATTTTGCTATATACTATCTATCTAAACATCAGTATTCTAGTAGTAGTAGTAGTTTTTAACTTAGGGTGAATGTAAATATGGGATATGAATTATTTCTGTTTCCAATGTTACAATGATTTACTACACAAGTGCTTTTAATTTTAGTTTCTTTGGTTGAAACACGCTAAATAAATAAATAAAGTAGCCAAAGCAAAAGAACTCATCACACTTTAACTATTTATTGGGACTTAGACCAATCCTGGAAGTATTAAAAAATGAGAATATTTTTTGGTGTCTGCTATAGATTTTCGGGAGGTTTAGTAAATAATTGGTTTAATTTAATCTCTTAATCTTCAGAAATCTCTTGAGTAAACTCTTCATCTTCTGCTTTCAGTATGGTTAATTATAAAACAATTTGGTGCTAATGAGATTTTTGCTTCCTTACTCTGTTTACCAGCATAACTCCAACATCCTCATATTGATAGGAAATGTGTGGAAACATCATGTCTTTCTTTTCTTTTTAATCTTGATTCTGGAAGTCCTGGTAGAATAGTTAAGGAGGTCTCCTAACAGTCAACAGGGGAAGTCTTTTTTTTTCTCTTTTGGTTTTGATGGTACACAAATGAACTCGTTTCCTCCACTGGGCTGGGAATTCAGAAAAAGGAACTTGGAAATATGAACATTCCTCTTCTTCCTGACTCTTTAAGTTTCATAGAAAACTTTTTCCATTACGTGATTTTCACCGAGCGGCAAATGGAGGTAGGGTTATCCCCGCATGTTTGTTAAGGTAGAAAAAACAACATAGAATCACTGATCACTTAGATAACAAACAAGGTAAACACCGCTGTTTACAGAAATGGTGTAATTCTGAGGCAGAGTTTTTCTTTATTTATTTAGTCTTTCTAGGTCCACACCCATGGCATATGGAGGGTTCTAGGCTAGGGGTCCCATCAGAGCGGTAGCTGCTGGCTTACACCACAGGCACAGCCAACTCCAGATCCCAGCGGTGTCTGCCACCTACAGCACAGCTCCTGGCAAGGCTGGATCCTCCACCAACTGGGTGAGGCCAGGGATCAAACCTGCGTCCTCATGGATGGCAGTCAGATTCGTTCCTGCTGAGCCACAAGAGGAACTCCCTGAGGCAGCGTTTTAAGTTTATCTCAAGCTGCCATTGAAAGAAGGGCGTCGATCTTTACCAGGTGCTTCACACAGTGTCAGGCACCATGGGGAGCATTTTCCCTTACGCTGCCTGTCATTCCTTCTTACTCCAGTTCAGCGGCTGGGTGGTTCTGCAACCCAAATTCTTAGAGATGAGGAAAACTTAGGGAGTTTTAATACCATGTTCAGGGTCACACATCTACTAAATTGCAGGGCTTAGATCTGAAAGCCCTTTTGTTTGACGCAAACTGATATAATTTCCACCATACCACACCTCTTCATTGGAGTTTTTATATTTTTCAAAGTCCAGGTTCTTGGCTTATGGGACAAGCCTGGTAATCTTGATCAGTCTTGCAAGAATGAAGGGGCTAAAGAATTACTAATTGTTGGGAGTTCCCATTGTGGTGCATCGGAAACGAATCCGACTAGTATCCATGAGGATACAGGTTCTATCCCTGGCCTCGCTCAGTGGGTTAAGGATCTGGCGTTGCCATGAGCTGTGCTGTAGGTCACAGGTGGGGTTTGGATCCCGCGTTGCTGTGGCTGTGGTGTAGGCCGGCAGTTGTAGCTCTGATTTGACCCCGAGTATGCCACAAGATTTACTCATTGAAAAGTACTCTGGTACTTGTGGAGAACATGTATTAACTGAAAGAAAAAAATCATGATATTTTATAGTTATTTTCTCAGATTATTTTTGGTTCAAACCCTAGATGAAGCTATCCCTACTCCCTGTTTAATAGCATGAATGAATGGAAAATGAACAAGAATTTCCAAGAATTTCCTCACACAGTTAAGTCATCCTTCCTTGCTGCTAACTCCTCTTAAGTGTTTAGGTTCATGGAGACACAAAGATCAGACTGATGTCTTATTAAGTTCTTCTTTGGATAAGAATATGTAAGATTCAAAAGGGAAAGATGCTATAAAACTCTATAAAGACCATCTCTGGGATTTATAGCCCTGCTTTAGAAGAGTACATCCCTTGGATATAAAAAGAAGAAAAAGGAGCATACACAACTATATATGTAATAGGGCTGCAATTTTGTAATGTATAAAACAAAAAATACATCTACATAGAGGAAAGACCTGAAATAAATATGCCCAAATGTGAGCTACTAGTCACCTGTTGGTGAAGAGCTCGTAGGACCATTTCATTAACTTTTTCTTTCTTTTCATTTCCTAGTTTTTAAAAAAGAAACATATATTTCCTCCATAGTCAGAATGCCATGAATTTTCACCCATGTTTTTAAAAGACATGTTCTTTTGAAAGCAGCTCTGATGGAGTGTGAGGGTGAGAATATCCTCAAATGGAAACAATTTTGTTTGTGAGGGAATTCAGCTTTAAAATGGAAGCAAGGTATTTGTCTCTCTGATTCCATGGCAACCAGAGGAAAACTGCAAAGTCCAACAATGGTATAAAAATGTGCCTCAAGAGTGGGTAAGAAGGAGGCAACCTTGGACCTCTTTTTTTTTTTTTTTTTCCACTTCCCCTAGAACAGAAGGCTGCATTGTGTTTTTCTAGCTGACTCTCTTGCTTTCCAGCTAGGCTGCTGTGATAGGAAAGAGCAAACAATAATAATAACCTTTTCCTCGTGAAGTTTCGAGCCTCTTCAAAAAATTGTGTGCTTTCTCTATGGAGAAAAGCTTAGTTTCTTTTGAATTAGTCTCTCTGCTTCTCCTCCCCTTGACATCTTCAAGTTCAGTCACTTTTATGATAAAGTTTCTCCATACCTTTCCCTCTCAGAATTCCCCTTGGCTCTTTGAAACCGCAGGGCTAGATTGATCTTTCCTCTGTGGTCACTGTTTTCTTCATCCGCGAGGGTTCCTTCTACGAATGCTCGCTCTTTCTGAGACCTCAATCCTCAATACATGACTCTTGGTCTCCAAGGACTTGGCTGTCTAATACTATCTATTGTCTTTGGAAAGAAAATTTTTTTTTAATTTTAGTTTTATTCTTCAGGTCAGTCAAATTCCTCTAAGCCACCCAAGATTGCGGAAGGTCCTCGTTTTGGCAGTATTAATTTAAATATTGTGTTGGCAGTGTTTTCCTAGGGAACTCTTCCCTGTTCGACTGGTAAAGCAGCGATGTTGCAAAGCTTTCTCTTGTGGTCTGTGTCATAGTACCTACTAACATGACAGCAGGATCAATACAGTCAGGATCATTGACCTCTATGCTGGATTTGGCTTGATGATTCTAGTGTTTGGATTTAGAACTTTAGTCAACTTAGAAGTCCCCAGGAACTTGAGCAAGTGGCCGTCTAGTTTTATCCCTCATAGCCATGCTTTTCAACCAATACAGAGAAAAAGTATTGAAAGAGAGTCTTCAGGGCAACCAGAAAAGGAACTTTATGGACTTGCTGGTCCTCAGAGTGGCAGCCGGAGATGCACTCTTGGGAGTGGAGGATCCTGTGTGGCAAAGCTTGTCCATGCCCCAGTGTGACCCTCTGGCATTAGACATCACAGGAGAGTTGTGTGGCTGCCTGGCAGCTGGTCATTCCAGAAAACTGGCAGTGATCGTGTCACTCCTAGAAGCATGGTCCAGCAAGAAGAGTGAAGATTTGTAGCCATGAGAAAGCTAACTGTGGAGGATGGGGGGGTTCATGCTATTCATCTTTGGAATCTGATGACATTGCTGGTGGACTTTTTGGGTCAGATGAATTTAGATTATCCCAAGGTTTTATTGGTATGGCACCAGACTTCATATTCAGTGAAGGGAACAATTTAACAAGCCATGTTCTTTTTCTTGTTGATAAGGGAGCATTAATAGAATATGAGGCTATGTGAAAGAATACAAGGAGTGAGTGGTCAGAAGCTGAAATAATTTCATTTGTTTAAAATGATCTGGGGATGAGCTGGAGTTTCCATCATGGCACAGCAGAAACGAACTAGGAACATGTTGCAGGTTGCAGGTTTGATGCCTGGCCTCACTCACTGGGTTGAGGATCTGGCACTGCTGTGAGTTGTGGCGTAGGCTGCAGATGTGGCTTGGATCCTGTGTTGCTATGGCTGTGGTGTAGGCTGGCAGCTGTAGCTCTGATTTGACCCCTGGCCTGGAAACATCCATATGCTGCAGATGTGGCCCTAAAAAGCAAAAAAACAAAACAAAACAAAACTCAAAAAACCATCTGGTGATGAGCATGTCTCATGTCTTTCTATTATATATATAAGTACTTGAGGTATATTTCTGATACTAGGTTCTCAATAAATCTTAATAAGATATAGTAATAATAAATAATGAATTGTGCTTGACCTTGTTTTGTTTTTGTTTTTTCTTTTCTTGCAGTAGACTTGAGTTTTAATTTCTGTATTGATTTTGACCACCAGGTTATTCCACCTGATTACTTGGCTCTTGATATACCAGGTACTCAATATATTTGTTGAGTAGATAAATGAAGGAAGGAAGGCTTGCAGTGGTTCGCTGTATTTAATTCGGAGGTGATGCTAATACTCCCCATTTCAGAGGAATGCTAAGATGCACGTTTATTAGCATCAACATTTCCATTATAAACTTAGGGGTTTTTAGTCAATGTAATATTAAAATGACTAGTATGGTTTTCCTTTGTCTTTACCTCCTTTTCATTTTTTTTACTTCTTCAAAGATTTTCTTGTATAGTCCTCAAAAAATGGGATAATTCTTCCCCAGTTGAAATTTTGAAAGTCATTTTATTTCAAAGGGGGGAGGGAGTGGGGTGGAGGAGCAGTTTGGGATTTTTGGATGCAAACTCTTATTTGGGATGGATGGGCAATAGGGCCCTACTGTATAGCACAGGGAAGTGTTCGTGATTGGGTCGCTTTGCTGTACAACAGAAATTGAAGAAATTGTAAATCAACTATAATTTAATAAAAAATTTTAAAAAACTGTCAAAGATAAAGCTGGATGCTACAGACTCATTTTTATTTCATTTTATTTTTTTAAATTATTATTATTATTATTATTTTGCTTTTTAGGGCTGCACTCTTGGCATATGGAAGTTCCCAGGCTAGGGGTTGAGTCAGAGCTATAGCCGTGAGCCTATGTCACAGATCTGAGCAATGCAAGATCCAAGCCATGTCTGCAACCTACACCACAGCTCATGGCAACACCATATCCTTAACCCTCTGAACAGGGATCGAACCCATATCCTCATGGATCCTAGTCCGGTTCATTACCACTGAGCAACAGTAGGAACTCCCAGGTAAAGACATATTTTAATCAGTGACATATGATTGCAACAGGGAAGAGTCCAGTGTGAACTGAACTGAACTTCAGTTTATAAAGAGGTAAGTGGGCATTTTAAGGGGGAAGGAGAAAATAGGGAGAGGGGTGGGAGGGGCTCAGTAGAGTCAGGGAAGTGAATAATTACAAAAATCTGGACGGGAGGGTTGGTCCATGTGAGTCCCATCTGGATTTGCTAACTGGCGCTTGTCGGATCAGGCTCTGTGACGGCTAATTTTATGTGTCAAATTGACTGAGCCACAGGATGCCCAGTAACTGGATTTTTTTTTTTTTTTTTTTGTCTTCTTAGGGCCACGCCCATGGGATATGGAGGTTCCCAGGCTAGGGGTCCAATCGGAGCTGTAGCCACCAGCCTTCGCCACAGCAATGCCAGATCCAAGCCGCATCTGCGACCTATACCACAGCTCATAGGTCCTTAACCCACTGAGTGAGGCCAGGGATCTAACCTGCAACCTCATGGTTCCTAGTCAGAATCATTTCTGCTGCGCCACAAGGGGAACTCCTCCAGTAACTGATTAAGTATTATCTCTGAGGGTGTTTCTAGAAGGGATTAGCATTTGAATTGCTGAACTGAGTAAAGCAGAGGGCCGTTTCTCAGTGTGAGCAGGCATCTTCCAATCTGTTGAGGTTTGAATAGAACAAAAAAGGCAGAGGAAGGCTGAATTCACTCCCTGCCTGATTGGTTGATCCAGGAACTCGATCTTCTCCTGCCCTCTGTGCTTCAGGTTCTCAGGTCTTTGGACTTAGACTACAATCTATAGCATTGATGCTCCAGCTCTCAGGCCTTCAAAGTACACTATGGGTTTTCCTGCATCCCCCGCTCGCAGACGGCAGATTGTGTGTCTTATACCTTATAGTAAATTACAATAGATGTAAATTATTAAACACATAGCACATGGGAAAGATTTCATGAATGTCGGTGACTCTAACGGGTATTGTGTGTTGGCTCGTTCAACAGCTCTTCCCATCTCCTTCTAGTGTGCCTCTCCAAAAGCTGAAGAACTGTGTTGCCCAGACCCCCTTACAGCTTGAGTGCCGTATATGATTTAGAGTCTTTCTATCAGAGGCATCTGTTTGAGTCTTGACTTTGAACTGAAGGCACAAGGCATCTGTTTCATGACAGAGTGTAGTATATTTGTACTCTGTTAACATAGCTAAAATTGAACTACATTTCTCAGAGTTCCCGTCCCTGCATAATTCAGGATTAGCATGGCTGTATGATCTTGCATGAAATTCGGAAGGTGGGAAATAAAGCAGTAGCCATATTCTGGTCATATCTGGGACAAGGCACTGCTGCAGTTTATGCACGTTGTGGTTATCTGCTGGTTTGCTTTGTTGGTGTGGGGACAGTGGCTGAGCCCACAGCAACTCTAGATGCCCTCTGTTCTGCAGTCTCTGGAGACCAGGCAGATTCAATCTGAAGAAGAGCCTGGAGCACTGTGAATAGGTCAGACATCCCTTTGTTGGCTTCTTAAGCGGCAGTGGGGCAAGGAAAGTCCCAGCCTCCTTTTATGCTAGTACAGAACAAAGCAGGCCTTTTTCCAAAATGTTGCATAAGAGGTGGTCTTCATTCCTATTCTGTTGCGCACGGATATGTGTAACTGTCCTTAGAGTTGCTGCGTCATTCCTCAGCCAACTGGTATGTAAAAGGAGGCCAGGCTGGTATGTAAAAGGAGGCCAGCTTCTCCTGCCAGGCACCCCTTCATTGAAGCCAGAGGTTTCGAAGTGGTAAGAGGGCAATGTGGGTTTCCATTTATCTCCTGGGCTCTAGCTCAGTCTTACAGCTTCTAGGGTATCCTTGCTCTCCTCTGTTTCACATCCATCTTTCCTTCCTAATTGCCTGTCCTGTTTGCCCTGTTGGTCAGGCTGCAACAGGAGGTGCAGCAGCAACATTCATACAGAAATCACTGAACTGTTCACACCATTGTGTAAAGTCCAGTTTCCCCAAGAACTCCCATTCCTGGTGGCTCTCTTTCTCTGATTGAGACGGAGGCAGTGTTGTCCTGTGGCCAACAGCCTCCCACCTTAGTAGCTTCCTGCAGGGGAAAAATGATTCTGAGAGTTAGAATGTATTGACTTCCAATAATTTTATAAGTTCCTGATACCTCCTAATACATGTCTTACTTCTTTTACCAACCAGAGTGCTTTCTGCTCCCTGTTACAGAACTTTACTGTTGAAGATATTATTAATATTACTAGTTTAGCCATGGTTTCTGTCTTTAGAGCTTATGGTCTTGCAAAAGGGAAGATATTACAAGTGTGATGTGTTCCTTTTCCTTCCATTGAAAAGATTTCCTTTGATTTTTACTGACACTTTTCCTGGTTCCTAGGAGGGAAGTTGTCTTTTTTTCTCGCTACATCAAAAGGAAGCAGAGAACATCTCGCTTGAGTTTTCACATAGGTTTGGTGTGAGAGCCAGCGTCTTGCTGCATGTGAGCTCCAAGGTTTGGACATGTGTTGATTCAGAGTAGTGGTTGCTTAGACACTAGCTTGGGAGAAGGTGCTGGAAAATATTTTCTTGCAAAACATCATCATGAAAGGAAGTATCTGGTTTGGGACCTTTCAAAAGATAAGAAAGAAAAAACAAAGCAACAAACAAATAGAAAAAGCTCTCAGAAGGCCTGATGCTCCTATAGCTAAGCATGTGTAGCTTTTACATCAATTAAAGTCAAAACCAAACTCTGCCTTAGATTTGTGGTCAAATTTTGCCTTTCAAATGTCACTGAGTGTTATTGTTATAGGACAGTTAGGCTGAAGATTATAAATTGAAATGCCCAGATTAAATTATTAGCCATGGCTTTGAATTTGAGGTCCTGCCATTTGAAAATTCTAAAAGCTATAATAACACTTTACATTTTTTAGTTTTTTATCCAGTGGGATTTTAGGATTTTATTCTGTTTTGTAAATAACAGTATGATCAGACCTCTTCTTAGAGCTTCTTTCAGTCATGGAAGTTGTTTATTCTAGCATATTCATCTCCTAGTAATAAACACTGATGACAATGGAACATGAAGAAAACACATGTCTTTCCCTCCAGAATCCCAGGGCTTTGGAATTCTGATTTTAGTCTCCATGCCTTCCTAATGCACCCGTGAGATTCCCTGCCTACTTTGCTCCCGTAGGTATTAAATACCTAATACAAACTCTTTATTCCTGAATCTAAGCTGCAAGTTTCCCAATATGGAAATAGTGAAGTGGTCCAGAAGCCGACTTACCAACTCAGGAAAGGGTAGTTCTGGCTACCAGGATGGGGCATCTGCCTATAAGGGGAGGTGCAGTCTTTGGCTTGTTTGGGGGCTCTCAGCATACTGTTTCAGGATGAAAGATTTAAATCCAGTAGGGACCGAGTATATATTATGTATCAGGCTTGTGCTACACACTTGAACATTATATCATTTAATTTTTACAACCGTCTTGGGAGACTAGCATTATGATGCATCATTATATTGATATTTTACAGAGGAGAAAATTGACCTTCATGTTTGAAGCATGAGCTTTCTTTGGATTAAAGTTTTCATGATATATCTTTTATCTTTTTGTTTTTTGGCTGCACTTGTGGCATGTGGAAGTTGTTGGGCCAGGGATCAAATCCTTGCCACAGCAGCCACCTGAGCTGCTACAGTGACAATACCAGATCCTTAACCTACTGCATCACAAGGGTACTCCATCTTTTCTAGTTTTTTATTTCCAAATTTTCTTTTCTTTTTTCTTTTTTTTTGTCTGTTTTTTTAGGGCCATACCCGTGGCATATGGAGGTTCCCAGACTAGGGGTCCAATCGGAGCTGTAGCCGCCGGCCCATCCCAGAGCCACAGCAACACAGGATCTGAGCCGCGTCTGTGACCTACACCACAGCTCACCGCAACGTTGGATCCTTAACCCACTGAGCGAGGCCAGGGATCAAACCTTCATCCTCATGGATGCTAGTCAGGTTTATTAACTGCTGAGTCATGACAGGAACTCCCTGTTTCCAAATTTTCTGTGTACTTTTATTTTAATGTGTTTCTTGTAAACCGTATTTTTTCTTGATAATCTCTGCGGTTTAATAGGTGGTTTACTCTTTTGACGTTAATATAGCTATTGGTACATTTGGATTCGTTTCTACTATCCAGTTTGTGTTTTCTAGTTATCCTTTCCCTTTGCCTCTCCATCTCTCCCTCCCTCCCTTCCTTCTGACAGTTTTATATATACTACTCTTTTTGTTCCTCTTCTGATTTAGAAGCTAAAACTGTATAAATATATACATATACATGCAATATACATGTGTTTTATACAATTATACATTATTATATACAATTTTACATGCATATCATGCATATAAATACCTTTTTTCTATATGCACACAGAGATACTTGTTTATGTAGAATCTATGGGTATTATTATTATCATTATGTCTGATTTTTTTTTTTTTTTTTTTTTTTTTGGTCTTTTTTGTCTTTTTAGGGCTGCACTGTGGCATATGGAAGTTCTCAGGCTAGGGGTTGAATCGGAGCTGTTGTTGCCGGCCTATACCAGAGCCACAGAAACACGAGATCCGAGCCGCGTCTGTGACCTATACCACAGCTCATGGCAACAGCGGATCCTTAACCCACTGAGCGAGGCTAGGGATCGAACCTGCAAGCTCATGGTTCCTAGTCGGATACGTTTCGGCTGCGCCATGACGGGAACTCCTGAAATTTTTTTATTTTGCTTTTACTCTTAAAAGATAGTTTGGCTGAGGATAGAGTTTTAGGTTAAGCATTATTCTCCCTGAGGTTTTAGTGGCTGTCATTCCATTGTTTTCTGACATTTGTTGCTTCTGGTGAAGTCTACTGATAATGAAAACATTGAGAAACATGTTTAAGGTCATTATTTTAGCTATTCTCTCCTTTCCCCAATAATTCTTAAAAGATTTTTCTTTTGTCTATTGGTATTCTGTGATTGACTTTGATGTATCTAGATCAGATTTATCTTCATTTATCCTGCCATTTTATCTATTCTATCTTTGAATACTGCACCATTCCTTCTAATGGCTTTGCTGGAACTACTGTTAGTTAAATTTGTCCTTTTTAAAAAAAACATATATATTTTTTTATTTTTTAGGGCTGCACCTGTGGTATATGAAAGTTCCCAGGCCAGGGGTCGAATTGGAGCTACAGCCACTGGCCTATGCCACAGCAACGCTGGATCCGAGCCATGTCTGTGACCTACATCACAGCTCATGGCAACGCTGGATCCTTAACCCAGGGAGCGAGGCCGTGGATTGAACCCACATCCTCATGGATCCTAGTCAGGTTGGTTAACCGCTGAGCCATGGAGGGAACTCCCTAAAAATAAATTTTATTGGAGTATAGTTAACTTAGAAAGTTGTGTTAGTTTCAGGTGTACAGCAAAGTAAATCAGTTACATGAATACATATATCCATTCCTTTTCGGATTCTTTCCCCATAAAGGTTATTCACAGTACTGAGTAGATTTCCCAATGTAATACAGTAGGTCCTCGTTACCTACCTGTTTTATACATAGTGGTGTGTGTATGTCAGTCCCAACCTCCTCATTTATCCCTCCTGCCCCACATGGACTTTATCATGTTTGAGTTTTTAAATATCAATATTTGTCATTTCTAAGATTTTAGTGCATTTGTTTTACATTCCTTTGTTTTATTTCTCTGAACTTATTTCAAAATTTATCTCTTTTTTATTGCCTCAATTACCTTTTCAAATCCTTTAGCCATGTCCATGATATTTGTTTCATCTAGAGCAAAGCTTCTCCACCTCAGCACGATTTGGCCTTGAGCTAGATCATCCTTTGTTCTGGAGGCTCCCGTGCACTGTAAGGTGGTTATAGCAGCTTCCCTTGCTTCTACCTGCTAGATGCCCGCCTACCCTCTCATTGAGACAACCAGAAATGTCACTGACCACATGGCCAAATCTCTCCTGGTTGATAAAATCATCCCCAACTGAGAACCAATTCACTGATCTAGAGAGAATTTATACTCTGTTGATTTTTTTTAAAGTAACTTTTTTAGTGTTAATTTTCTTCATGTATTTTGGAATTTGATGTGAAGCTTCATTCTCTCACTCTCTCTGCTGTCTAGTACATTTGCAGCCACTGTCACTGGCCCCTTGGCCCAGAATCCAGAACCCAGTTCTTATGTTGGTGGCTCAAGTTCCTGTCTTGTGGTGATATTAAGGATATCACAGAATCAGGCACTGAGTGGCTGGGCTCAGGTCCTGGCCAGTGTCTATTATATTTCCTTTACCTCTGTTGGTATCCAGCTTCCTGCAAGCTATTGTTCCAGAGCTGTGTGTAGCAGCTTTCCTCAACTTATTCTTACAGCCTGCTTTCGTACAGTGAAACTTGCTCCACTCCCCACCATCTGCATTGTGTACAGGAACCAAACTCCCAGCTGCCACTGCGCTTTACCCAGAGTCTGGAAGGCTCTCTGTTTCACTTTGCTGTCTGGTTCTTATCTTGATCATACACAGAGTTTTGTGTTTTTGATGTTCTCATTCCTTATATTATCTATCATAATACTGCGGTTGGAACATGGGCTTAAGGAGGATGAAGAGGGCTCAAGGTGTGAGCTTAGGTTAGAGGTGTTACACTGTATTTAAAATTCATGGTTGCTGGGAAGAATTTAAATTGGTTTTTGGTGGCTCTAGCCCAGCATTTCCCCACCTAAGAGCTATTTTAGGCCAGATAATTATTTGTTAGTGGGAGAGGGTAGTGTGTGTCGTAAAATGTTGAGCAGCATCCTTGGCCTCTATCAACTGGATGCCAGTGGCAGCAGCTCCCTACCCGCTTGGGTTTGTGATGATCAAAAAATGTCTTTGGAGCTTGGGGGTCAGAATAGCCCAGTTGAGAATTACTGTTCTCATCTATAAATTTCTCCTCTTTTTCTGTCTGTCTCATCCCTGGTCAGTAAAATCAGTACTTGATGCTTTATATACATAAAGGAAGTTTAAAATGATTTTTCATTTCACTTATCTTTTTAGAGTAATGTGTTGTTGCAGCATTGGTTTTCAATGCATTCAATTGACAAGGGTTTCAAGATGATATCTGATTTTTTTTTTTTTTTTTGTCTTTTTGCTATTTCTTTGGGCCGCTCCCACGGCATATGGAGATTCCCAGGCTAGGGGTCAAATCGGAGCTGCAGCCACTGGCCTACACCAGAGTCACAGCAATGCGGGATCCGAGCCGCATCTGCAACCTACACCACAGCTCACGGCAACGCCGGATCGTTAACCCACTGAGCAAGCGCAGGGACCGAACCCGAAACCTCGTGGTTCCTAGTCGGATTCGTTAACCACTGCGCCACGACGGGAACTCCTGATATCTGATTTTGATGTTAGTTGCTTTAGATCACAGGTGACTTGGAAGAATGTTCTGGAGGGCAGTGAAAGCACATAAGCAGTCGTGGGCTTGAATGCTTGTGATTTGTCCTTAACCATCTCTTGTTCTCATTGCCCTGATAGGACTGCCTCTAAGATGAAATACTACTTTCATGACTAGTTTCACTTAATAAATGCCACCTGCACCCAGCCCATTGTTGATAGGATGATGCTGTCAAGACAGGGCTTTGGGGGAAAGACATGGAGGCTGAGGGTGTTGTGTGAAAGGCTCTTCACGTCCCCCAACAGCTCTGGCTGGACTAGAAGAACAATGTGCTTAGTGCATTAGAGGTTGACTCATCTAGCCCTCTTCTGAGTGCACGACTCATTCTTTCAGGAAACTATGACGGAGGCTTAGTTTTGACATGACAGTTTACAATAAAGAAGAGCAGATCTGCTCTTGTGAAGGGCTGAGATGCAACCCCCTCTGGTCCTGGAATGAGGTCTGCGTGAATGGTAGACCCCTGCTATGTTACCATAAGGAGGGACAGTGGTGCAGAGTGCTCAGGTGGGTGTCTGGAAGGTGGCAGCTTAGCTGATGCCTGCTGGCAGGGATCAAAGGGATGCAGCTTGAAGAAGTAGAGCCAGATCGAGAAGGTGGGAAAAGCGAGGGGAGCATGTCCTCTCCCAAAGTGACACTGGCTTTGGAACAGAAGGCCTTCCGTTTCCATTCTCTCGGTGTTGTAGAGGGAGCTCTTTCTAACAGACACTCACTGTCCTTGTTTTGTTAGGCAGGTCATTGCCTCACAGTCTGGCGTGTGCTCTTCTACCTGAGTATCAGATGACTCTGTGAACTAAGGCGTGGCTTTTGTGACATTTAGTACTCAGAGCTGATGAGCGGCAGTGTTGCTATAGATTAGTTCATTACCAAGAAATATTTCCTCTCTTCGTGATTATATAGGTCCTAGCTTTAGAGGGCCTCGCCTCCCAGAATGCAGGCATTATGAACAGAAAAATAAAGAAGAGAACTATCTGTCTCTCCCTGTGGCTGTCTTGGGACCTAAAGGTGCAGCACCTCAGTGGCCTTCTTCAGAGGATCATTTATTAGGCTTAATGTCGCCTCCACTGCTTGGCTTGGGCCCTTCTGTGACCTGAAAAAGCCATTTCTGTGCCCCAGTGTTCACATCGACTCACAAGAAGAAGGTGGATTTGCCTCTATCTAGGTATTCCCATGAATTTTCCATACGAATTCTATTAGAATCCAGTCAGAGAAGCAGAGCTTTTGTGAGTATTATCAAATCAGGGACTTATTAGAGGAATTAGAGGGGGTGGGCTTCCAACAGGGGAAGGTGGAGAGTGAGAAAGTAACTCTTCCTCTCAAAGCACTTGCACGGGTGGAGAAGTTGGAGTTGTGGGGAAAATATGAGCCTCTACAAATGTCCAGCCGTTGAAGCAAGGATGAGAACAGGACCATGTGTAGGTCTGTGGAAAGCTGGCGATCGGTACAGCCACTGCCTCCGTGGGGCCGCAGCCAAGCGTCTGGGGGTGGGCACGAGGCAGAGGAAGGAGAACTGGATGCTGGCGGGGGAAAGCAGAGGCGAGCTGGGACCTGATGGGCAGCTCTCTCCCTCCCTACATCTCACTTTAGTGGCTTTCAGAGTAATGCCCACTGCTTCACCTTGGCTTACCACATCTCACACAAGTTTCTTTTTCTTTCTTTCTTTCTTTCTTTCTTTCTTTCTTTCTTTCTTTCTTTCTTTCTTTCTTTCTTTCTTTCTTTCTTTCTTTCTCTCTCTCTCTCTCTCTCTCTTTCTTTCTTTCTTCCTTTCTTTCTTCCTTCCTTCCTTTCTTCCTTCCTTCCTCCTTCCTTCCTTCTTTCTCTTTCTTTCTTTCTTTTTTTTTTTTTTCATTTTTCACTACCCCTGCAGCATATGGACGTTCCCAGGCCAGGGACTGAAGCTGAGCTGGAGCTGCTATCTGTGCCACAGCTGCAGCAATGCCAGATTCTTAACCCACTGAGCTGGGCTGGGGATTGAACCGGCGCCTCCACAGAGACAAGCTGGATCATTAACCCACTGTGCTATGACGGGAACTCTCTCACACAAGTTTCTCTTTTGGCCAGAACCACATAGGGAAGAGGATTCTGAGGATCTTGGTTTCCAGCTTAATAATATTGATAACAGGATGTCCAGAGCAGTAACAGTATTCTTCAGCATGTGGGAAGGCATGTTCTAGTCTACTACCAGAAACACCCAGCATCCTCAGAGCCTAGGGGATATTGCAGAAATATCGTCACCATGTGCACTGTATCACCTAGCAGTCCATTCAGATTTACTTATAGCTGGTATGGTAGGTTGTATTTTATAAACATGGCCATACAAATAGGTTTATTCAATTCCATGTGCTTTTTTTATGGTGTGACTTACACAATCTCGAGGTAGGTCTCCCAAGAGGTGAATCTTAGGTCCTCATTCTGTGAATCTGGGTTCTGATAAGTATGGCAGAAGTGATGCTTTGTGATGTCTTCTGAGCCAGGTCGTAAAAAGGGTGTAGTTTCCGTCTTTCTTTTTTTCTCTCTCTGTCTCTCTCTCTCAGGATACTTGCTTATGGAACCCAGGCACCTCGTTTTGAGAAAGCCAAGGCCACATGCAAAAGCTGCGTGATGGTGTTCTATCTGCTGGCCTTTCTTCCACCTGAGGCTCAGACCCTGTGAGCAGAGATGAGCCATTTTCTCACTGTGCCCTGCGCATTACTTATGCACAGAAACCCTGAGAGGTAATAAATGATTATTATTGTTTTAAGTCACAAAGTTTTGGAGGTATCTTTTTATGTAGCAGTAGATAACTGAAACAGGTAGACCCTAGAAATCTTCTCCATCTGTGCCCTCACCTCCCTACCTTCCTTCTATGTTCTTCTGACAACATACTGGCTCCATCCTGCTTCCATCAGGATATATTCAAGGCTGGTGGGATCCATTTTTTGTTCTGTCCTGGGGAAACTAAGATAGAGCCTTTGTAGTCATTAGATTCCAACTCTCTTACTAATTCTGATCACCGATCATAGCATAACTTTAATGCTGTTAGGTCAGGCAACATATCTCACTCCCCTCTAGGGATGAGAAGGGAAAAAGGGAAAAAGAATCCTTTCTGACACCACTGATGTAGCAGAACAGGGACTAGCAAATAGTGAGCACTCAATAGGTGTTTACTAAATAGATGAACAAATTACTATGCGATGACTTGGACATTGAGGGAAGACTCACATGGATTCGTGGTGCGCATTATTGAAGTTTAGGTAAAAGATGGTTTGGTGGTGGGTGGTGCAGGAATTCTGTCCCATAGTAGAGCCGTTGGGAGATCTAGCTTGGGCCTCAGGTCTTCGTATCTGTTCTAAGGGAGACCAAGGATCTCATGTCTAGGTGGAGACGTACGCACAATATCCCCCCACTTATCCTCAGGTTTGCTTTCCATGGTTTCAGTTACCTGCGGTCAACCATAGTCAGAAAATATTAACTGCAAATTCCAGAAAGAGACGATGTGTGAGTTTTAAACTGCATGCCATTCTGAACTGTATGATGAAAGCTCACGTGTCCCACTCCTTCCTTCTCTGGAAAGTAAATCATCCCTGTGTCTGGTGTCTCCACACTGTAGAAGCAACCCACCTGTGAGTCACTTAGTAGCCTTACGAAGATCGACTGATGCAGTGTTGCAGTGCTTGTGTTCAGGCAACACTTACTTTACCTAAAAATGTCCCCAAAGCACAGTGGCAGTAATGTTGGCAATTTGGATATGCCAAAGACAAGCTGTAAAGTGCTTCCTTTAAGTGAAAGGTGAAATTTCTTGACTTAACAAAGAAAGGAAAAAAATGTACTCTGAGGTTGCTAAGATCTATGGTAAGAACAAACTTCTATCCCTAAAATCGGGAAGACGGAAAAAGAAATTGATGCTAGTTTTGCACCTCAGATTGCAACAGTTATGGCTGAAGTGCATGATAAATGCTTAGTTAAGGTGGAACAGGCCTTGTATTTGTACAGTAAGGTATTTTGAGAAAGACCACATTTACATAACTTTTATTACAGTTTATTGTTATAGTTGTTCTATTTTGCTATTAGCTACTGTTGTTAATCTCTTAGTGTGCTTAATTTATAAATTAAACTTTATCATCGGTTTGTATGTATAGGGAAAAATATAGTACCCTTTAAATTTATTAAATTTTAATTTTTTTATTATAGTTGATTTACATTATGTCAATGTCTGCTGTACTGCAAACTGACCCAGTCGTACATCTATACACACTCTTCTTCCTCAAAAATATAGTATCTTTAAGATTTGTTACTACCTGCAGTTTCCGGCATCCATCCCCTGGGGGTCTTGGAACCTATCCTCGGGGATAAGGGGAGATTATTGTAAGCATCGTCTGTATGCATGGCAAGGGATTTTTAAATAGTCGGTTATGTAGGGCTAGGTTGTAAATTCTGGAACTACTTCGGACTGTACCGTGCAGTGCTATAACCTTATAGGCTCTGCAAACACATTCTTCACCAATGGGGCACCGTGGTCTGTTTATTATGAAAGTATGCGAGCAAATAATCTGGTGCTCTCTTTAGGCCAACTGCTATCATGATCCTCTAAACTAACGTCACTCAAAGATGGAGGTGACATTAAGAAGCTTGAGCAACGTGGGCTCTGACTGGGAATTTTGTGACCGGCTAGTGTTCAAGCATTGTCCTTCTGTGGGAGATAATAATACAGCATGAGGTCTGTCTGGGTGGAGCTGGTCGAGGTCTTTATCCTGCAGTCCAGTGGAGCTGTGTTTGAATCTTAGCACTACTGCCTCCTGTGATGCTGAGCAAATTCCTTAGCCACCTTACACTTTAATTTCATTATCTTTCAGATAAGGCTAATAACAGTATCTGGGCTTATTGTGTAGATTAAATGCCATTACCCATGACGTCATCTATGATAATACACTATCTACCTTACACATAGTAAGCACTCATTAAATGGCAACTTACTATCATTAAAATGTATTTTTTGGCAAAAGTCACTTCCTCTTCAATTGTCCCTTGAAAACATCAAAGCCTTTCACTTGAATGCACTTGGTTTTCCTACTTCCTGACTTCCTCTATAAAGCATAATGTTATCAATCTATCTTCTGAGGTTAGCCTCCTGTATGAAGTACTCTCCAGCACTTCCATCTCACTCATAGCTTTTCTTCTCGAAATTCCCATCTCTCCTGTTACTCAGACCAAATCACACTATGTAATTTACCACTTCTCGTTTTTCTCGCAAGACTCTCGATAGAATTTTAAGTACCTTGAAGACAGGAATCATGCTATATTCCACATTTGTACCTTCTTGAGTGTTCTAGATGATGCTGGTCAAAGAGCTGGTGCTCAGTAAATAATGGCTGCTTTCACGTTCTATTTAAGCTGATTAAAATAATCGTCCTTCTTTGGGATGGATCAGGAGCACAGCTCGGGAGACAGCCTGGTCTAGAGAGATGATCCTTGGGCTTCGTGAGGAGCAAAGGCATTCTGGCTGCACATCACATGCGAATAGGTTATGAGAGGAGAACAGTGACTATTCAGCAGAAGAATATGGTTTCATACAGAGCATATGATCACATACCCTCTGCTTTGCCCCTGCTGATGGCTGGTTCAAAGCCACTGATATGTGGCTGGAGAGGTGGGGAAGGCTCAGATGCCTGGCTGGATGGTCCACACCGTTAACATGGTTCTCTCTTTCCAACAGTTCCCAGATTTCTTAGTAGGGCAAGGGCAGGGCCTGGTTTAGAATAGAAGGTTGACAGATAACAGATCACTGTGCTTAAGTAGGACTGAGAGAATGGAAAAACTGATCCACAGGAGGTCCACCCTGCCAATTCAGCGGCAGTTGGAGGAAGTGCTTTCAAAACATAATGTGTGGAGCCTGGCAGATCAGCCCAAGGCGACATGCCAAAGCTTGCAAGCTCCCTATCTGAGACAGGGTGGATTCCACATGGCCAAATCAGACCTTTTCAGAAGGTATGGTACCTCCCCGCTATCTTCTGTTTCTCTACCAGCCTTTCAGTATCATCCAGACTGACACTGTTTAGGCAGAGACCAAAGAAAGAGCATAGTTCAGGTGCCCAGGGACTGGTGGACTGGCTCATAGCTTACACTGCCAAAAATAATCCTTGCTATCCTATTTTGTGCAAATTTTCATATTTTCGAGGGGTGAACTTCATGAATACAACTAGATCATAGAAGGAAATCGCTTTAGTTTCGTAGACTTAGTACTTGTTGACACCATTGACCAGGTAGGTGAGTGGAATGGGGCAATATCTCTAGTGCCTTCTAGCTGAGTTTCATAGGGCGCATACTCAGCAATGATTTCTAAATGACCACAGATCATTGCTATCTTAGGGAAGGGGCTGACCTGGTTTTTCTTGATTGGGAAGAAATAAACCTGTTTAACCAGATGACCTCATCCTTACTGCAGTCACTGGAAAAAATAATAACAAAAGACTAGCATACGTAAGAATGATGCCCGTTTCCCTAGAGAAATTGGTGGGGGTGGGTGGGTGAGGGTGGCATTGTTGGAGGACAGGTTATGACCTGCTTGGAAGAGATGAAATAAAATTGTGATTAACACTCACAGAGCAATTTTTAACCTTAGGCCTAAAGTAGCTGGTTCAAAAGAAAACAAATTCGTTGATGTGAAACACTGTGGTTATTGGCTTCAGATGAGAGAGACAGCGGAGCCATCGTGATTTGGAAACAGCAAACGCTCCTGAGTTTATTCTGCCTGAGTCATGGAAATCTATTTCTTATAGTACTTCATTAACCATTTTAGGAAAAAAATGGTAAGGCCCTTCTACATTGTTCTGTAGAAAGAGAAACATACCTCTTCCCACCTCCATTCTGCCAAACACACAGAGCCTCAGCTCTCTCTGAGCGGTGGGGAAACCTTTATAGATAAACATGAATAAAAACGGAGACCAATTTTTGACAACACAGTGGGACAGACTCCTGTTCTTGACCATTGGCCCCAGTTTCCCTGTCTTTCTAACATCAGGTCTGTGATCAGAAGGCACCTGAGAAGCCTTTGTCAGGAAATGCTGCCCTTGGGCTTGTCGTGTGTAGAGCACGTGAAGTGACAGTGGCCTGGGAGAGAATGCAGCTTTCTCCGTGAGCGGGAGACCCTGACAAACTCTCGAGACTGCCAGAAGTGTTACCTTTTGCTTAACTCACTTCTTACGTGAGCCAGAGACCCCTAGCACCTTTCCTGCCAGTGGGGGTGGCAGGAAAGCTAACGCTTTAGGGGGACTTGTATGGTTTTGAAGGGATTTTTCAGAGTGTCAGAAATGTGTGTCAATGGCCTGATATATCACCACGTGAGTGTTTATGTCAGTAGTTCTTTCGAATCCAAATGGCCTTGATTGGCAAGCCATTTAGGAGTAGGGAGTAAATCGAATTAGAAAGCAGAATTAGTGATCCTGAGGTGTCGGTCAATGACAGTTGGGAAAGACACGGAGCCATGAAAGAAAAATACATATTCTGTTTAGTTTGGGAAAAACCAGGACAGAATCAAAAGTCTAGATATTTAAAGTCAAATTAAATTCCAAATACATTATAATTTAAATGTAACCAAAGCATAAAGATAGTGGAAGAAAATATAAGCAAGATCTTATATTTAATCTAGGGATAGGGAAGGCCTTTCCTTAAAAACGACATCTAAAGTCAAAATCCAAAGAAAAATTTAGAGATTGGTTTCTTGAAAATATCTTCATGCGAGCAAAATTGAAAGACAAAAGGTACATGGCTTTATTGTTTAAGAGGTATGATAAAAGAGATTTATGAAGTCCACAGGGAAATCATGGACACTCCAGGAGAAAAACAAAAGAAAAAATGCAAATGGACAATACAGTTTAGATTCACCAATGATGAAATACATGCAAATGAAAAGAATGCTTACCATACTTTCGATATACAGCATTTGTTTTAATTGGTAATATTTAATGATCAACAAGGCTGTGAGGAAAATGGCCCTGTCATGCACTGTGTGAGGGAATATGTAAGGTACAGGTTGTGTGAAGAGTAATCTTGCAACCATTGTCTCAAAATGTAAAAAAAAAATGCATTCTCCGATCCTGTATTTCTATTTTTAGGGATTCTAAATAATCACACACACACAAAGATGTGTATAAAGTGTTCATCGCTGCTTTAGCAACTGCTTAATCATCTGTAACTGAGAAGCGGTTTTACAACTGATTTAAAGCAAAGCCATACAATGGACTACTTTTACACATCTCACTCTACAAATAAATTTATTGATATGAAAAAAGTATTCATGAAGTCTTGGTGAGAAAAGGTCGCAAAACAACACTCGGAGTATAATCTGACTGGGAATGCTCAGGTTAGGAACACAACGCATTTGCATAGATTCTTCTCAATATTTTGAAAGAATCATAAACATTCTTATATTTTTCACCTAGATTCAATACTTGCTAACATTTTAGCCATATTTCTCTCTTTCTCTGGATGTGTACGCATGCCACACACACACACACACACACACACACACACACACACACACAGAGCTTGATTTCCCTGAACTGCCTGATTCATGAAACTTCTTTAATCATTTATTAGAGCCCAGATTCTGCTGGAAGAGGTAGTAAAGATCTCTGTCTCAGGAAAGGCAATCTGTTTTATTTTTGATTGTGCTCTCTAAGGAAGTCTTCCCCTAATTTGCATTAAAATCTGCCTTTTTTTTTTTTTTTTTTTTAGTGGGAGGTGATTGACATTATGGTTTGGCTGTCATTTTTTCCTCAGGTAGGAGGGTGCCGAAACAAAAATTTAATCATTTAAGATGAGTTGGGAATATCTCAACTCTAGCTTTTATGTTACAAAATTAGCACACTAATAAGTCTTTAGGAGATTTGCTTAAAAGTCTGAGGAAGGCTTTAGGAAAGAGTAATCTCTATTAACTTCTCTCTCTTGATCTAAACTAGTGGAGGGGAGTGGACCAGCACCTTCTCAGACATCTTCACCTGTGAACAGCTTTCCCTCCTACAGTCACATGGAGCCACCACTGGGCTCTGGGGCTATTCCATCCTGTCAGGGAGGCAGATGCTAGATAAGAAGATGCTGACGGCGTTCTGGTACCCTTCCAAGCTGCCGTTCTGACTTCACCACCTTTGTTCTGATCTCCTCATCTCCATCCACCCCGTCCCAGCTTACTGGGTAGGTCAAGGATTCTTTTTTCTTGCCACTCTTCTGTGCTCAGCATCTGGGTGTCGATTATTGTAATTGATGCTCTTTTGTGGTGGGACATTCTGAGAGAGTGTGGTATGTGTGTGCAGGAAAGTTGGGGTGAAGAATGGCTTCCTGAGAGTTGCACGGCGGGATTCCCTGCCTCCTATCAAGTTCTCAGGGTTGGGCTTGTTCACCTCCTTTTTCTTTCAGTTTCTTCCTTCCCTTTTCCACTTTCTGCTTCTCTTCCCATGCTATGCGCTTCTTCTCTCTGGGATTTTCTCTTGACATGTCTCTTTGGTTAAAGCTGTCACCCAACTCATTTTGCCCGAATTTGCTGGTTCAACTGTGAAATCTGACTTTCTTCTTTAGAGTTGTCCATTAGGTTCCATCACAGAGTTCTTCCCAGTCCTGGCTTATCTCAAAATTTCCAGTGGGGCAGAAGTTTCCTAAGTGTCTCTGTGCAGTAGTACTTGGGCTCAGGGTTAATGACTATCAGCGGTCTGGGCAGGGGTTCGGGCACCAGGTTGAATGCCGGATTTCCTGTTCATTATTATGAATCCACCACGTTTGTTTTAGGATTGGCCTCCAGAGATTATGCTTTGAGTTAACATAAAGGTCAAGTTCCCCAGACCGGATGGAGTCTGAGTTTATAATGATCACGGGTTGGGGAAAGCTTTTAGCTTTTCTTCGAAGCTTATTAGTCTTATGTTAAAGGTTGATACATTTAAAAAACTAGAAAACTGCCACTCTCATCAGTTAATTTGCCATGATTTTCTTGTACTGTGATGGTATGTCCCTCTTCTCTACCGTTCAAAGAAACTCCAAATTCATGGTAAGATCCAGAATGCTTGTCACTCTCATCATATTTTTGCTTTATGAATTTTTCAAGGTTATAATTAAATATAAGCTGAATGTCAGCTGAGCTTCTATATCAAAATGTCAAAATGAAAAAAAAAAATAGAAAAGCTTTGGATCATTAAAGAGGAAATGGAATAATAGAACTAGAGAATGCTCGTTGGCTCCCCCAAAGCAGCAAGCGAACCAATGCCTGGAAGATTCGAAGCTTTAGAAAGATTTATGCTGCGCTTTTCTCTGGCGATAGGGCTAAGTTTGTGTCCAAACATTTCAATTGAAATAATATACTAGGAGTTCCCCTTGTGGCTCAGCGGGTTAAAAACATGACATAGTGTCCTTGAGGATGCAGGTTCAATCTCTGGCTTCACTCAGTTGGTTAAAGATTGAGCATTGCTGCAAGCAGTGGTGTAGGTTGCAGACATAACTTGGACCCAGTATTGTCGTGGCTGTGGCCTAGGCCAGTGGCTGCAACTCAGATTAGACCACTATCCTGAGAACATCTGTATGCCATAGGTGTATCTGTAAAAAGGAAAAAAAAATAATATTCTAAGGTTATTAATGAATGACATGTGTAATACACTGAATAGACAAAAACAATTTTAGATGTGATAGAATTTATACTATGCTTAGAAATGAATGATTAAATGATCATTTAATACTGAGGTAGAATGATGACTGGCAATCTCTCAATGCCTGTTTCAGTATTTTAATTCTACGAGTCTTGCATATAATATTTAGATTTAGTGTAATTTTTGTTGGTGACTCTCTCAGCACCAGTCGTATATCCATTTCAGTTTCAGTAAAGAGATCCACCTATGGACCAGAATAAATCTGATCTGATTCAACTTTCTACATTAGCAGAATATTTTAGAGAAAATACTTCATGTTTATTGAAGAAATTAACCCTGGTTAAAATTCAAAAAAACAGTGCTAGGTAAGTCAGAAGCTTAGCATGGAGCATCCACTGTGTGTATACAATGTTACATGTTGTGGAGATGATAAAGTTTTGTCAGGTTTGTTTCTAGAACTGTACAGTCTCTTATTGGCATAGAAATTGCATATGCCTAAGGTACAAATAATCAGTTGTGAAAGATAAATAGTAAGATAATGAGTAACAAGTGGCAAGTGAAAGATGTTGCTAATAAAAATGTTGCTAGGAGCAGAGCATGGGGTTTCGTGTCCTGAAGGTAACAGAACGTTTTCCAGGTGACAGGACTTGAAAAAATTGGAGAATGTTTTTACTGAGAATCGGTGTGCTGGTGTATCACAGGTCTGCTCTGCATGTGAGGAAAATAGAGAGAAAGTATTTAAAAATTGAATTGAACTCATTGTATTTGCTTATAGAACTCAATAGTTTAAATAAGGATTCACCTAAAGCAGGTCATACAAATTTTGTCCAAATCAAAACTGTGGCCACTTTTCCCTTTATATGTGGGTTGCTGACATAGGCTATTGTAACCAGATGGTATGTTGCAAATTTCTTCAGGATTTCGAAATTGTCTAGTTTCATTTACACAAAGCTGCTGTGTTTTTTCTAGGTGGTATTGACTCAATGATTTATATTCTTGTATACACATTTCATTTTTTCACAGATATTTAACTAAGCTGATCTCACTTGTTAAGTATTTCTTTGTAGAATTCTTTAGCAAAGCTGCCCACACAAATAAAAATTCAGGAGAGTTTAGAGGGAAAGTTAAATACTCAGAATTCCAATCATGTTCTATACAAATATTTGACTCCATGTAACCTTCATCTAATATGGCTGATTGGAATGTACCAATTTATATTAACATTAGTTTTCTACTTCACTGAGGCTTATCAAACTGCTAGAGATTTTAAGGCTCACCATTCTTCCGGTCAGTTGTCCTAACATCATTTTCTATCAAGGAACTTTTATAACGAATGAAGGTAACCATTAACCCTACCAACCAGAAGCAAGATTTTTTTGAGATCACTGATTTAAAATTTTCAGCCTAATTTTAGACCTCACTAATAGCTGGAATTGGACTCAATATTCCCAAGTAATTTCATACAAATGAGTAGTCTACTCAGGAGACAGAGGACATTTGCAACCTAGGACTTTGTTAAGAAAATATGCATTAATTCTAGAACTGTGCTTCTCTGAGATACAAAACAACAACAACAACAACACACACACACACACACACACACACGAGACAAAATAATGGAGACATCTCTTTGGAGACAAAGACAAGGCAGAAATAGTTCCCTATGATAGGGAATACAGGAATGTCCATTAAAAAGGTGTGTTGGGAAATGGAATGCTAACTTTACAGGGTGAGCCCTGCCTGGGGTGGAGAGAGCTGTCTGTGGAATCTCTCACTCATGGGAGGCTTTTGGCCTAGGGAAAGGGAATAGGATCTGGGGTTTGGCAGTCCTGGGTTTGAGCCCCTGCTCTGCCTTAGGAGCTGGGTGATTTGGAGCCTGTCACTTAGCCTCTTGGTACCTCTCTTTCTCCATCTGTGAAATGAAGGCCATGCTACGCGTCCTGGAAGAAAGTCGTGAGGCGGCGTAAAGAACTCTACATAATGCTTTCTAACTGTCAGGGCCCCTACTTCTCCCTTCCCCACGCTGAGCAAGTGCTCAGTGTAACAGCTGCACGACCAACCACTGTCTGTACGCTTGAGAAGCAGCCTTCTAACAGTAGGGTAGAGAGCAGCCTCCGCTGCCTTTGAAAATAAAGTAAATTTAGAGGAAAGATTTTTGCAAATCCACACAGATAGAAAGCAAAAGCAGTCAGGTGGGAAATGACTTTTATTTCAAAATGAAAGCTTGGATGGAAATGAAAGGAACTCGAGGCTCTGAAAAACAGTGGGTTGATTGTTAGAGTAATTAGTGGCAGAACTTAAATGTCAGGTTGTTTTTGGATCTGAAAATTCCCACAATAAACCTTCCCTATGTGAAGGTTCTCTCCGTGGGTGGCAGCTGGCCAGGTCTGAGGGCAGATATTTGAGTTTCTTAGAGGCAGGAAAGGATACTGTCTGAGCTACTTAGGGCCCAGGGCTTGAGGCTGGCTGGTAGCTTTGCAGTGCTCCCAAGAGCCATTCTGGGTGTGAGCAAGATAGGCATGCATTTTTTTTTTTTTTTTTTTTTAAAGAGGCTGCCTCTGAGACCCTGTTTAGAGTGTGATTTGATAGAAAATCTCTAAAAATATTTCCTCACCCATTGTCCCCTTGTTGGAAGTTTTGCTCTAATACAACCATTTTTTTGGTCCTATATCTTCACTTAGTTTTTAAACATTTTTTTTTCTTTTTTCTTCTTTTATAGAATGATTTTTATTTTATTTTATTTTTTCATTACACCTGATTTACAGTGTTCTGTCAAATTTCTGTTGTACAGCATGGTGACCCAGTTACACATACATGTATAGATTCTTTTTTCTCACATTATCATGCTCCATCATTAGTGACTAGACATGATTCCCAGTGCTACACAGCAGGATCTCATTGCCTATCCATTCCAAAGGCAGTAGTCTGCATCTATTAACCCCAAGTTCCCAATCCATCCCACTCCCTCCCCCTTGGCAACCACAAGTCTAGTCTCCAAGTGCATGATTTTCTTTTCTGCCTTCACTTAGTTTTAATTCCCCTAGTGGGGAATCAACTTGAACCTGGGCTTTGCTCCTTCCAGGGCTCAGACACAGTGGATGTGTCTGCTGTGGTGCTGGAGCAGTTCACAGAACTATTTGTACAGGCCGGGTGGAAACTTCGTTCTGAAAGCAAAAAGAGCCAGACTCTGTGCTTGGCTAGGCTCTAAAACCTTAGACAGTGAAGAAGAAAAATGGTGCTGAACATAAAAGTGCAGTGTTTGTCTCTTGACATGGAAAGAGAATAAGTAAAAATAGAAAAATCTATTTCACTAAAATATATACAGTGAAGTTTGAGAAACACCATTGCGAACTCCCACCCTTAGAGATGAACCCTAGTAGGAGAGAAGCATTATCCTGTGAGCCTCCATGGATAACCTCCGACGCCCCAGTTACCTGTGGGTCTGCGGCCTTGGGTGGGTGGGAGTTTGAGAACATGGAATTTTCCTGGGGCCGGAAGTTCTGTGTTAGGAGGTGGGGGAATCTGTGGAATTCGCTCAGGTTGCAGTTGGAAAATGTTTATATGATGATGTCGAGTACATAAGGAAAGAGAAAACGGAGGCATAGATTTTAAAATTCGATTATATTTCTATTCCCCGAATGCGGGAGAGATGAAGATTCAGTAAAATAGACAGTCGATGTGAAACAGGGGTTAAAGGTCAAAACCAACTGGGGAAAGGGCTTTTCTAATCTTTTATAGACCAATTTTGGTCAGAGAGTAAATTATTAATAAAAAAAAGAACTAGCTCATTAAAAGTGTGGAAAAAATCTGTTGGAAAAATCTATTAGAAACATTTGCCAAAATCTTGTCAGAAAACTTCACTACACGGAGAATTAAGTAAATAAAAGTACCTGGTAGGTGCATGTCCCCTGAGAGTGGTATTTTTGCTCTAAGAGTTATTTGATTCAGTTAAATAATGAATATAAATTTATTCCTTTTTAGGTAGATGTTTGTTGTCATGTTTGAAACGAAGTCGGGTTTTTACCAGGTTGGGCTCCGTGTTCTGTAAAGCTTATATCCTCATCGTTGGCACTGTCTGTTTGGTGGCAGTCATTTGAAGGGTGAAGTCACATTCCTGGCTGAGATGTGTGAAGTCAAACCAGGAATTAGCTCGAAATACTCAAGTGCTCAAGTGATGTGACCGGGATAAATGCGGAGGAGAAACTGAGAGTTGTGTTCGTCATCAAGGAATTAGTATCCCTTAAAATCGTTGAGAATAGGATCCTGGGCATTGGGATTTTTGCTGGCGGAAGAGTGAATGTTGCCGAGTGAGGGGGAAAGGACGCAGGGGAAAGGTGGACCCAGGCGTGTATGTTTGGGAGCCTGGGACAGCACGGGCCAGGGTGGTCTCAGGAGGACTGTTCCTGGCAGGTGGGGGTGGGGGTGGGGGTGGGGATGGGGGGTCAGAGAATGAGGGAGAGAAGGAGTCAGAATGGTGGTACCTCCTTTAACACCCAGCTTAGATACACTCCTCAGAGACACACACTTGGGGTTTCCTGGGAGATTCATGTGGCTGCTTTTTATGACATCTTAAAAGCAAACATCCTCCTTCTTAGAAACCAAAGCACTTTACCATATATTGCCCATGGCACTCAGTTATAATGATTATTTTCTGAGGAAAACAGTAGGGGTTTCAGGAGTTTTAAAAACTCGTGTCTTTAGTTGGCACTCTTCTCTTTTCCTCAATCCAACTTCAGTGTTAATGAGCATTATTATGCGTTTAGGCACTGTGCTGGTCCCTGGGCATGAAAAGATAATTAATAAATGAATGCTTCAAGAATGCTTCAGATAAAGGATGGGGTTTGGATAGGTGGATGGGTGGGGTTTGGCTAGAAATAGATGATGGCATGTAAGCTTTACTAAAGGGAAAATATTTGGCAGGAAATGAAGAGAGAAAAACATTGTAGATAGAGCCATGGCTTCTTCAGAAAATAGTGAGTAATGTGGTGGGATTTGAATATATGATTGGAAAAGAATCTAGTGAGGAAGATAGTAAATATAATTATAGCTGTTATTTATTGAGCACTTTTTTTTTTTGTACATAAACTAGTTTAAAGTCAGAATGTGAGACCTTAAATGTTATGGTAAGAGATTTACTTTATTCTTAGAACAAGTAGAGAATGACTCCCTGTGAATTCACAATTCTGTAGTAATCTAATCATGGCTATAATCATTGAGCTTTTATTTTGTGTCAGGCATTGGCCTAAGTACATTAAACATTATCTCATTTATTAGGTCAGAGTCTATTATATTAGTATAACAAGATGTGATAAAGGCCTTGATTAGATTTATACTGATCAGGAGAGAAAGGGCAAGCGTTTAACCAGTGGCAGGGAAAATATTTCTAGACCTTAGTGATTCATTCATTCACGCTTATTGATTCATTCGTTCATTCGGAAAACATTTATTAAAACACTTACTCTTTCTCAGGCTCTGGGCCAAGTGTCAGAAGCCAGGTATATGTGGTGAGAGCTTACTGTGTGCCAAACACTGTTCCAAGAACTTTGCAGGTAGGTGTCTTACTATTATCATTCCTGCAGTCGAGGAAATACAGGTACAGAAAAGTCAAATTGGTCAGGTCCAGTCAGCCACCATGTAGGATCTGACCTCCATGGCCTGGCTGGAGAGCTGTCATCCTTTTGACACTCTATGTCTCACAGTTAGATAAGACCTCAGACCTCAAACGTGTCGTTTTTAAGTTGGGGAGAAGGACATGGAAGACATAACTAAAATGCCCCAGGTGTATGTTCCAGTACACACAGTGCCATGTGTTATTTCCAGCTTGGGGCCCTTATGAACAAAACTGCAACAGACATTCATGCACAGGATTAATGTGAATGTGAGTCTTCATTGCTCTGAGATCAATGCCTAAGAGCATAGTAGCCAAGTGTGAGTGATCTGGTTTCTCTGTATCCCGGCCAGAGTTTGGGACTGTCACAATTTGTTTGTTGTAGTCATTCTGGTAGGTGTGCAGTTGTATGCCCTTGTGATTCTCATTTGCACTTCTTTAGTGGCCAGTAATGTCAAACATCTTTTGTGTGCTTATTTGCCATCCTTATATCATCTTCCATGAAATGTCTCTTCAGGTTTTTTTGCCTATGTATTACCTAGATTTTTTTTTTTTCCCCTGTTGAGTTTTGAGAATTCTTCACATTTCCAGTCACTAGACACCAGTCCTTTGTCGGTTATGTTTGGTTTGCAAATATTTTCTCTTGGTCTGTAGCTTGTCATAAACAAGGTCTTTAGCATAGCACAAGTTTTAATTTTAATAAAGTCCAATTTACCAATTTTTCATTTGTTATCAAGTCTAACAACTCTGCCTAGTTTTAGGTTCTCAAGATTTTCTCATATGTGCTCTTCTAAAAGTTTTATGGTTTAATGTTTTCCATTTGTCAATATTTACTTTTGTGTATGTGTGTGTGTGTTTTTTGTAAAAGAGAAGGTTTAGGTCAAGTTACTTTCTCCTCTTCCTTTTCTCCTTTTCTCCTTCTCTCTCTCTTTCCCCCTTCTTCTCCTGTCTTCTTCTTCTCTTTTTTTTGCCCGTGGTTGTTCAATTGCTTCAGCATGTGTTGTCCAAAAGGCCTACTGTACAGCATAGGGAAATGTGTGTGATTAGGTTAGTTTGTACAATAGAACTTGATGAAGCATTGTAAATCAACTATACTTTAATAATAATAATAAAAATTAAAAAAGAATTTACTTAAAAAAAAAAAAAGGCAGTCTTTCCTCCATTGAATTGTTTTTGTGCCCTTGTCAGTAATCAGTTGGGCCTGTTTGTGGGTATCTATTTTGGGGCTTTCTATTCTGTTTCATTGATCTGTGTGCTTATTCCTGCAATAATACCATGCAGCCTCGATTACTGTAGCTATAATCTAATTCTTAAGTTGAGGTAGACTGATTCTTCCCACTTCATTTTTAAAAAAAGTTATTTTTAACTATTCAAGTTTCTTTGCCTTTCCACATACATTTGAGAACAGTCTCATTTATGTCTATAAGAAATCTTGCTGAATTTTGATAAGAATTATGTTAAACCTTGCATGTCAATTTGGGGAGAACTGACATCAACTTATGCTTAGTCTTCCAATCTATGAATGTGGTATATCTTGCCATTTATTAGATCTTCTTTGCTTTCTTTCATAAGTGTTTTGTAATTTTCAGCATCTAAGTCCTATGCCTGTTTCTGTTAGATTTACATCTAAGTGATTCATTTGGGGGAACAGTTATAACTGGTATTGCATTTTAAATTTCAGTGTCTATGTGTTCACATAGAAATATAATGGATTTTTGTATGTTTATGTTGTATCTTGTGAACTTGCTCACCTCATTTACTAGTAGTAATATGTTCTAGAAGTTCTTTTGGAGGTTCTTTAAATTTTTTTTCATGGGCAATCATGTCATATGAAAATACATGCAGGTTAATTTTTTCCTTTAAAATCTCTATGCTTTTTTTTTTTTCATTCCTTATTGTATTAACTAGAATTTTCAGAACTATGTTGAGTAGTGGTGAGAGTGACAGTATTGCCTTGTTTCTGATCTAGGTGGTGGTTGTGGGTGTGAAGAATGAATTTTGATTCATATCCAGGTCTGTCTGTCTCCAAAGTCTATGTTAAAGTGGATGCTAGGTTAAGGAACCATGAGGCCAGGCATTGGATCATGGCAGAATTTAGCAGGAAAAAGAAGGTATGAGTACAGATGAGAACACTGGGGGAAATTGTGAAGAAAGGAGATTAGAGGATATTGCAATTTTATGATTTTTATGTGTTAAGTGTTCATTATCTATAATAATAATGTGGCATAATATCTGTAGCGTATTTAGGGTAGTATACAAACACTCATATGTATTCATATATAATACTATATAAGGTCTTTGAACATGATCACTATAACTTTTCTGCTTCACAAAAGGAAGCCAAATTAGAATAAGTGGAACTCTTTAAAAGTGTAACTGGAAAAATATATTTGCATTCACTTTTCTATGCACAAAATCTCTGGAAGAACAAATAGGAAACTTATAGTGATGATTCTTTGTTGTGTGGCAGGATACAGTGGTGCTGGCAGTGTAGCTGCAGAACTAAGATGGATAGGAGGGAGGCTTTTTACTAGTATCATTTTATAATTTAAAAAATTTGACCTCTATGAATGTAGTAGTTATCCAGTTTTTTTAATAAAAGGAAAAAAAAATTAGAATCGGCAATCTTAAGAGTTTATCTGTTTCCTTCCCTGGAAGTGTTGGGTTGAGTGCACATGCCCGTTAACCAAGGACGGTGCGAAGAGAGATTCTTTCTGTGGGTGAGAGGTAGAATTTGATGGTCTCTGCTGTCCCTGTGTTGGGATTACCTGAATGTGAGTGGCTTCTCTATTATACTCTCAGTCTTTATTCAAGAAATGTACATTAAGGAGTTCCCGTCGTGGCGCAGTGGTTAACGAATCTGACTAGGAACCATGAGGTTGCGGGTTCGGTCCCTGCCCTTGCTCAGTGGGTTAACGATCCGGCGTTGCCGTGAGCTGTGGTGTAGGTTGCAGACGTGGCTCGGATCCTGCGTTGCTGTGGCTCTGGCGTGGGCTGGTGGCTATAGCTCCGATTCAACCCCTAGCCTGGGAACCTCCATATGCCGCGGGAGCGGCCCAAGAAATAGCAATAACAACAACAACAACAACAAAAGACAAAAAGACAAAAAGACAAAAAAAAAAAAAAAGAAATGTACATTAAGTACATGCTTTAAATTTAGTCATATCCAGTAAACATTTTTTCTAACTGCATGCTTTGTCTACCTTTTATGTTGACCAGATTACTTTGTCAACCAAAAAGGCTTTACATTAAAGGGGAGATTGTACTACATCAAATATCATTGAACTAACATTGGGAACACTGTCCTGCCTGTGTCCAAGGCCCAGATATGGCCCCTTGACGGATGGGAGCAGAGTGACCTAATGACCCACATTGACACCGTCCAAAGGCTATCCATCAGTTCTCCTTTCATAAAGGTGACAGATAGCTTAACGTCCTGGTTCATCTAAGAGTTTCACACTTAGGTGTGGAAAGAATCTGAACCGGGCTGCCTACCTTTCTGAGCTTGACTTTCATTCTGACTTGTGAACCCTGTTTTGGATTCTAGTTCTTCTCTCATTGACTCTTGTCTACTGGTTCAGACATGAACTATGCTTGTGGTTAGGTTTGTTATTTGCTTTTCCTCTGTTCAGAATTCTACTTTCTTTCGCCTTTGATCTGACAGGACTTCAAGAAATAACTTCAGCTTCTCCAAGAGAATAATTTTCTAAATCACTGTTATCATGGAGTTGCCTCTATAATTATTTCAGCATAAAATTTCATTCTCTGTACAACAGTGGCCTTACCACAAGGTATGATAGACCCCTTGTTACTGTCATCAGGTCAACCCAACCCTGCTGTGGAAGCCTGTGACCTTTTACGATGTGTTGGAATTGTAAAGAAGTTTTACTTGTGTATCACTTTTTAAGCATAATTCATCAAATTTGATGAAATAAAGCACAATTATTCAGAAGCACTGGGTATCAATCAATTTTCCTTCCTCTCAGTTAGTCTGGGAAAGAAAATTACTAAGACAATATTGGAAAAGCTTTACCAATATTGACCTCATCTGACTAGTGAGTGGGTAGTAAATGATTCATCTTTAGAGCTAAATGAATCCTTTCAGGTAGCTTTGACACTAAGCATTATGCTGGAGACATGTATTGTTAAATGAGCTAAGCAATTTATCATCAGATTTCCCTCAATTTCAAAAGCACATGCTGCTAGATACCAGTCCAATCATTTAATGTGATCTCAAATAGAATCCAAGCCTTAGGTTAATTGGCTTTCACAGGAGACATCTTTCTATAGAGGCCAGGAATTGCAAAAAAATTTTTTATCACCTCTTGAGAAAGAATCTTTATGGAATTTGGGCATATTTTACAACTAAAAATTTAAACAGGGACTGACTGTGTTTCTAATTGATTACTCAGTGCCACATCACTGGGCAAGAATTCCCCAGAGTTCATCTACCTCTTGGTCACATTTAGTTGGATAAGAATATTTAACTGAGGAGTGTACCAAATATTTGCTGTGTCTTGTTCCTTGAAACTCAAGCTGTGCTTGAAAGCTTACCTACAGCAATTTTAGGATACTTTTTGCTTTGGGTTTTGTAAGCTAATAAGCATCTTATTTATAAGCTCAAAAGTAAAAAATACAAAATAATATCAAAACCATTTTTATCACTAAAAAAGTAAAACCTTAATATAATTATCATAGATTTCTGTTCTCATTTCTTTTAGTTAATAATTTACTAAGGAAAATACCTTTCATAGTTTGCCTTTGAATTTAGGAAAATGGCAGTTAGGCTAGTTATAACATTCTTGGGCTATGACTAGAGAATTCTATCATTTTATGGATACTGCTAAAGCTAGCTGATTTTAACTGCTTTGAAAGAGACCTCTCCAGCAACTTTGGAATTTTTTTTCTCTCCACTCCATTCATTTTCTTCTTCTTCTTCTGGGACTTCAATTACAAGTAGTTAGACTCTCACACGGTATCTCTTACATCTCTTACTCTCTCATCTGTATTTTTTATATTTTATCTCTCCATGCTTTATGTTGATGGCTTTATTCCAGTTTTGCTTCTTGTTCACTAATTCTGTCTTTGGCTTTATGTAATATAATTTTAGAATTATCTGTTGAATTTTTAATATCAGTTATTGTATTTTTCATGTTCAGATTTTTTGTGTGGTTTTATTTTATAGTTTCTGTTTCTTTGTCAAAATTAAGAATTTTGACACTAAGAATTGTGGTTTGTCTTTGGACAGATTAATAAAGACCTAAAGTCTGTATGTAAACCCCTTATCATTTGAATCTCCTGCAGCTCTAAATCTGTTTTCTCTTATTTCTTCTAGTTTTTAATTACATTTTCTGGTTGCTTTTGATTGTACTAAGCAGTGGATGATGAAAAAAGTATTAAATTAATTTGAATCAAATGATAGTGTTATCCCAGAACTTATTAATTGTATGTTTTCTTTTGGCAAGAGCCTAGGAATAGTAGCAACCCCAGATCATCTCATTCTAATTATAGAAATTAATATGATATGAAGCCCTGCTTCAGTCCCTGCAAAGGTTGAACTATTTCTGGTTTATCCTTACTCCTAGGGCTCAGCCCTTTGGAGTCATAACCCCAATCATGGGGCATTTTACCAGAGAAAGTTTGTTTCTCTAGCTTTAAAATGCCTGCTTATCATCTCAGCCTCCTTCCTAAAGGAGGCAAAAGTCTCCAGAAAAAAAGTCACCCTGAATACAGGGCTTACCTCTCTGGATTTCTTTCTTTTTGTGATCAGTTTGTGTTTATAGTCAATATTGATAACTAAAAAGAAAATTTTGTCTTCCTAACCCTTAGTCATATCATCTCCCCATTCCACTTCCCCCAGAGCTTTCTTTTGAGAAACTTATTGATGAAACCTCAAAAATCCATTCTGGATCTTAGTCCTTCCTTGACTGCTAATTACATTGCCTTGATAGATGTGCAAGAGCCATCTAATCTTTACAAGGCTTCTTTCTTAACCTTACTGACATTATCAGAATAAAGGGTTTTTATTTTATTTTATTTTATTTTTGTCCTTTTAGGGCTGCACATGTGGCATATGGAAATTCCCAGGCAGGGGGTCCAGTCAGAGTCACATCTGCAACCTATGCTGCAGCGCATGGCAACGCCAGATGCTTAACCCACTGGGAAAGGCCAGGGACCAAACCTGCACCCTCATGGATACCAGGCAGGCTCCTAACCCTCTGAGCCACAATGGGAACTCCAGAATAAAGATTTAAATAAAGAGTCTGCCTAGGGTTTTAGTGAGATTTCAAAAAATTGTGAGAGAAGGAAGTTTAATTTTTTTGATTCTTATTGATTCAATCCACACGATTGGCAGAATAGTTTGATAGTTAGTTTATCTTGTTTTGGATAAACTAATGTAGGTCGCAAGAGCGGACACATTTGCCCTGAAAAGAGTTAGGAAATAACTGTTCAAAGCTTTCCTCCCATGTATTTTCCACAAAGGGTTTACTTGCAATTTTGAAGAATGACCAGAGTTGTTATGGCCTTTTATTCGGCCACAAATACAAAACTGCCCCATGCCAAAAAGTAATTAGGGCCTGAAATAAACTTTGTAGTGAAACGCAAATTAAAACTTAGCTACCTACAACTCTCACAATATCCATTGGCTGATCTAGCAGTATCTACTTCATGGCATTGCTGAAGCCAACATGGTATAAGCATGTGGCGATATAACATCGAGGCTTAATTCTGATTTTTTTTTGCTCTCTACTCAGTGGCCCTCTAAGTGAAGATAATATGAGTGAGCCTCATTTTATGTAATTGGAAAAGGAGTTGGGGATATATTTTAAAATACATGAAATACATTTAAAATGTGCTTTGAAAATATTTATTTATAAGATTGTTAATCTTTTTTAAAGAAATGTTTAAGAAACATCACCCATGATTACCATATTTGTTTTTTTTTTAAATATTTTATTGGCGTATAGTTGATTTACAATGTTGGGTTAGCTTCAGGTGTGCAACAAAATGATTCAGGTATACATATACATATATCCATTCTTTTTTAGAGTCATTTCCCATATGAGTAATTATGGAATATTGAGTAGAATTTCCTCTGCTGTAAGTAGGTCCTTGTTCATTATCTCATGATTGCTGTATTCGTAAGTTCAATTTTTTTCTGTTTCTTCAACTCTTAAAAATTTGGACATATCTGCTTAATGCTGTGAGTGTCAACAGAAAGCAAATATTAGGTCGAAGGAAGTCAGTGAGGAGGTAGTTAATAGGGAAAAGAGGCAAGATCATATCTGGAGGCAGAACTCTTCTTTGTAGGCTTTTGAAAAAGAAAATAACATAGCTCACAACACAGCGGATGAGGGTGAGCAATCTTTAAGGAATGGTGTGGACAGAGAGTCAACAGTGCTATTAAAAACTTTTCTTTTGCATGCTGGTGAGAGATTACGAACTATGTCTATCTGGTGAGTCAGATTTATCAGTCACTATTCTTGTAGGTGTAAGCAAAGCAAGCTTGCTTGTAATGTGCAATTACCACCTCCCGTCTAGTCCCATGGTCACTGCTGATAGCACTAGAGTAGCAGTGTTTATTTTTACAGAGTTCAAGGCACATCATGGACACTTGCTGTTTCTTTAGATCCTTTATTCTCCCCGAGAATAAACCCCCAGGTATCTGTACCTACGCAGCCCACAGCGCAAGTTCAACCAGAAGGGTTGACTGATAGACTCAGTGTCTGAAGCTGCCCAGCCCTGTCTCGTGCTGGATTTGCAGCTGGCAAGAGGTGTGTTTGAGGGTTCTGCTGGGATCTTCCTAGTCGTTTCTCCACAGCCTCTCTGAATTTGCTCACGCCATCTCCTGAGGTCTGTACTAAGCCACACACTTAGGAAGGCGAAGGTCAGCTCTACTTCTTTTCAAGATCAGTTACTGTGTGATACGCCCCCTCCTACCCTCCCCCCATTGGCTCCCTTCCTGCTCTCACTACTTTCCCTAGAAGGTGATGAGACTGTTCATTCCTAGAAGAAAATATGAAAGCCCAGAAATTTTTTTGCCGTATCTCCTGGTCATCAGTAACTAAAAAAAGAATCAAGGTTTTCCTCTGTCCTCTTCATGTGTCCTAACTATGGGATCACTCCACTTTATTGGTGACCAATTTTCAATAAAAAGCAGAAAGCAATTTCTTCAAAGAGTCCAAGAAAGCGTGAGATAGTGAAATTAACAAGGAATTTGTGTTTAGAAGTCTTGTCGTTGAGTTACAACTCAGCGCTTACTAGTCAGTTGGCTTTGTGATTCAGTTTCCTAACCTGTAAATTAGGAATTATAAAGCCTAGATTGGGGAGGGGGACATTGCAAGAGCGATGAAAAATGAAGGTACTCCCTAGACCACAAAGATTTGTAAAATTGTTAATTGTCATTTAGATGTTTGATTTTGTGGATGTGTGTTTTCGTAAAAATCGAGAAAGTTTGAAATTTTCTGGCAATATTGGATAATTGAAAAGTTGAGCACTTTTTACCATTTAATTTTGGAGTAGGAAAGGCAGAGGGAAAGTGAAAAAAAATTTCTGCTTCACCCTCCAATATTTTTCCAGGTGATAACATTTGGCACTACCAAAAGTTTAGCCTTTAGAAGAATACTAGTTTAACTAGCAGCTCTTATTGGCCTTGCTTCATTTTATTCTTACATGGATCTGAGGAAGTTAAAAGCAGTGATAACATTAAAGTTTAGAGGAAGTATTACTATAATGTCCAGGCCAAGTTTCTGATAGAGGTTTCCAAAAATGTATAAAGGATCATTCTTATTGGGCCTGTCTCCACAAATTGTTCTTTATTTGCCATGCAGAACTTTGTAAATATTTAACTTTCTTTAGAGATTGGAATGTACAAGTTATGATTTATTGTTTCTAATGGTTGAAAAGAGGCTAGGTATCTGCAAACAAAAGGTGTGAATGGAAAGAGAATGCATAATACAGCATGTTTATAGTAGTAAGCAGAGCAACATTAAAAAAGGAATGATTCTTAAGATAACTCATCCCTAGGTAATGCCCAATAAGTGATGTTTCGAGTAATAACAGCTTTTGTTCACTGAGCACTTACTCTGTGAAAAGCTCCGTTTGGACTAAGTGCTTTATGTGTGAGCTCTGCTCTCTGCAATAGAACACTGACTAATAGAGGGAGCAAACTAGATTGCCTTGAGAATGTCCTCTGCCTGTCTTGATATGTCATGATATCACTTCTTTTCAGTTCCTTTAAATTATAAATCCAAAGATTCTTGAGAAAGAAAAAAAGAGAGACAGACAGATAGCAACACATGCAGTAGAGAGAGAGGGAAAGAGAGAAAGAGGGAAAACAGAGGGCAAGGGGGAAGAGAGAAAGATTGAGACAGATTTGTTGTGCGATTCAGGCCTTTGTGGAAAAACGTGACTCATGACATGTAATGAAACACAACTTTATTATTATCTCCCTCAGCCTTATTTCAGGCATTTGTTGAGAGTAATTATCTCTTGCTGCTGAATCAGAACTTGGGTAGGTTCCATAACTTTTTTGCTCACCCTTAGGTATTAGTATATCCTACCATCTCTCTTAAGAAACAAGCCTACTCTCAACGAATGAATCAGAGTTGCCAAGTCTAAGATGTTAATAAAAACTGAACTGATGCAGCATCAGCTGTTTTCCCAACTCAGGCCTTCTTCTTGTTGATAGACATGGTGGGATAGGCATAGTTGTCATCTATCTTTCTATGCTTTGTTCTTTCCTCCTTCTTAACAATCTTTTCATCCAGTTTTTGAACTTGTTCATGACCCTATTGAGATTTGAAAGGGCATGAGTAAGGGGATAGAAAATGTAATAAGTTGGTCCTTTTAAACTGGGTACATTTTTAAGGTGATTATCTCTCTGGTAGGTGTTTTGTAGGGTCTTCTCTCATCCCTGAAGACTTCTCATTTTAGGGTTGTTAACTTGTCAGATTTTCAATAGCCAAGACATGGAAACAACCTAAATGTCCATCAACAGAGGAGTGGATCAAGAAGATGTGGTACTTAAACACAATGGAATATTACTCAGCCATTAAAAGGAATGAAATATCACTTTTAGCAACATGGGTGGACCTAGAAATTATGCTAAGTGAAGTCGGTCAGACCATGAGACACCAACATCAAATGCTTTCACTGACATGTGGAATCTGAGGAAAGGACAGAGTGAGCTTCTTTGCAGAACAGATACTGACTCACAGACTTTGAAAAACTTATGGTTTCCAAAGGAGACAGTTTGGGGGTGGGGGTATACACGGGGGTTGTGGGATGGAAATCCTATAAAATTGGATTGTGATGATCATTGTACCACTATAAATGTAATAAATTCATTGAGCAATAAAAACAAAACAAACAAACAAAAACCCTGTCAGATCCATCGCTGTGGTGCACAGTCACTTTGACTCCCTTTCACAGCCCCCAGCAGACAAGGTCTTCTAACTTCTTGTTCCTGGAATTTCTTTACTTCTCTGGGTGGCTCTACCTCACAGGACCTACTTTGATGCCTCACCAGCTCTTTCTACTTAGGAACTTGGGTCTCACCTGCCAAAAACATTCATGCAACTTTTGTCCATCAAACATTTAGGAAAGTAGGTCAATCCTGACAGGGGCAACCCATTGAGGAGCCTGCCAAGGTCACTGTGACTAGCTTATGCTTGAGTCAGGCTTCAGTCTTCTATGCCCATTAGATGTCAGGGAAGCCTAGTTCTTCAGGTGGTCCCATTAAAGTCCATTCACTCAGGTGGCGAGACATGAGAAAATACTAGAACACTCTTCTGTCTTGGGTAAGTGGGAGGAAACTCAAAGCAACTCCCTCCAGAGAAATTGCTTTTCACATCTTTTCCTATTTTCATTCTCTCCATTTCCTTTTTTATATTTTCAAAGTAAGTAAGGTCTATCCATTACTTAGGACACCACTTCTTTTAACTTTTTGGTGGGGACAAATTCTGCATATGGCAGCCTATCCCACATTCAATTTGGCATCTGAAATAGATCATACTGGTACCTCAGTAGAAATCAAGGCAGGAAAAATCTCCCTCTGTTTTAGCAGCAACCTTCTTTATAGTTCAAATAAGCATGAGAAGGAAATAAAGAAAGTAAGTAATTCTAATGGTTTTATTAATTGTAATCTCAGTTTAGGATAGTTCTGGATACATAGAGAGACTCAAGCAAATGTTTGCTTACAGAGGAAGGGACGAAGAAAGGCAGACAAGTCACCTTTGATAATCTGGTGTGTGCATCCATGTTTCAACACCCTGCTTCTTTTCCTTTAGCTTCTGCCAACTGTGACCTTGATTTTGTTCTTGGTCTAATGGTTTATTCTGCTTACATCTGCTGTCTCTCCTATGAGTAACTAAATATCTGATCTTGGTTATCTCTCTGACTTCGCATTTGCTACAAAGCCTGGTTTTGGGATGGGCTTACTCCTTTGATAATGAACCCTGGCCTATTTTATTTGTTATTAATTTATCAAGCAATTACTGAGAATCTGCCATAAGTCAAGCATTACGTGGGTACAGAGAATACAAAGCTTAAAAAGATAGTTTTCATGGTGTTAACACAAATAACTGATCTAAGTGACAGACACTAAATGCTTTATGGGGAATATCTCAACTCTAATACTAACCCTGAAAGTAGGTATTCTTATTATTTTCATTTTATAGATCAGAAAACAGAACACCAAGAAGGCTAAATAAATTGCCTGGGCTCTCATAGGAGTAAGATAGAGCTGGCAGTCTAATTCTTAACCAGTGTGCTCCACAGCTTCATCTGCTTGAATCTGCCTGACGTATTGAGTAATTTCTATCTGCTTCTGGGGGTGGAGCTAGTGAGTTGGCCATGGAGCTGGAACTGGGATGGTGATTGTAATGTAGCACCTATGAAAATTATGGAGATGCAATACTGTGTAGTAATATAGAGCATTGATGAAAATCATGGCTTCACTATTTACCAGCTGCACATCCTCTTCAAGCCCTAATTTTCTAACCTGTAAAATGAGGATAATGATATTCACTCATAGGACTGTAAGAATGATGAAACAGAATTTAACGAAGTATATGATGCTCAGCAAGCATGAAATAATTTATAGCTATTATTAAAAATAAATATACTTTTTAAGGTCCAATATATTGAAAATAGTCAAGTAGCTTGATCTTCCTTCTGAAAAAGTCCAGAGCTTTGCTCTTAGCTGGCTGTCTAGGAATGAGAAACTTTTATTAGCTCTATTTTAGAAAAGAGAAAAATGAGGCAAGAAGCTGCCAAAGACAAGATTGTTGAAGAATTTAGTCTCTAGAAACAAGATCTCTTGCTTTTCTCTGTTCTTCCACTGCGGTGTGTATCACAATGGAAAGCAAGTTTTCAGCCTTTGGGTTTCTATCCTCAGAAAGGTTTTCAAGACCTGTGAAATCCACATACTTTCTATTTAATTTGTGACATTAAAATGGCTGGGCTGCTGCCTAGGGGAGCCTCCGCATGTGGGGACCTCAAGCCTGCTGATGAAGGATGAAGTCTTCCACAAAGATATGCAAGACATGCATGGGGTGTGTGCTGGGGGGGGAGAGGGTCACGGGGGTGGACCTTAAGCTCCTAAAGGACCATGAGGGAGTGAGTGACGTGGTCCTATTTTAACGACGAATAAAAGCCTGTTTTAGGGACCGAGGGTCTATTTGGAATTGTGCTCGTCTGTCTGCAAACCTCTCAAGTTTAGCATTGCGTTTTGGATGAGAATTACTAAGCGGCAGATTACATCATCAAAGGGAATAGAATGCTGCTCTGTGACATGGAGGATGCATAAAACATGTCCTAGACTTCTCATGAAGGGAAATAAGGCACAGTTCTATTTCCTTGGGGTTACATAAACTCCAAAAACAAAATCCATAGATTTGAATTTGAAAACTACTTTCTCTAAATTCAAACCTTTTGTGAGGCACAGGCTTTAACTTTAGAAAGAGAAAAGTCATCTTCTAAGACATGGAACAGAGCTTAATTTCTTAGGTCCCTATTATTCTGCTTTGCCAGTTTATTTTGAAAAGTCCATAGGGGGTGAACCCTCTGATAAGAAAACCTTTAGCCCATGTCATGGCTTCCTGCCCTAGTTTCCCAGAAAGCATGTTGGCTGCAGGATATTCCTGCTGTGACATGTGGAGGGTTGTCTCTTGAGTCTGCTCTTTTATAGTTGAATAAGGACAACTTCACTGGGAGGAGCGCTTTCTTTCCATTCATCTGCATGAAAAGAGTTAGTATAGGAAAGAGAGACAGAAAGAGAGAGAGGCAGCCTTAGAGATGGAAATGAAAGAGAGATGTAAGGAGCAAGTCGCTATGGCCCAAACCTGAAACCACATGCAGATTTATTCTAAAGCAAATGAAAGTTATTTTCCACACTTGCATATAGAAAAGATCTGAAGGCGTCCATCAGACTAGACTACAGTTTTGAGGAATGTAGAAATTGTCCGTTTTGACTATTACATGTTATTAGTGGCAACTAGCTTAGGGCTTGGCTTATGATAGGTCAACAATGATATTTCTTAAATGCATGAATATCTGATCAAATTTCTATTTCTTAATTTTAATTTTTTTTGTCTTTTTTTTTTTTTTTTTTGCCTTTTCTAGGGCCGCTCCAGCGGCATATGAAGATTCCCAGGCTAGGGGTCAAATCAGAGCTGTAGCCGCCAGCCTATGCCAGAGCCACAGCAACGTGGGATCCGCGCCGTGTCTGCGACCTACACAACAGCTTATGGCGTTGCCAGATCCTTAACCCACTGAGCAAGGCCAGGGATCGAACCTACAGCCTCATGGTTCCTAGTCAGGTTCGTTAACCACTGTGCCACGATAGGAACTCCCTAATTTTAATTTTTATAAAAGAAAGGATATTTTGAACTTAAATACAACTGCTCTTCTCCGCATTAGGGCGGATCCTGTAATCTACACTTAAGAATTGTTGAGGTTTGTAGATCACTTTGTAGCAAGAATATTCTTTAGAAAATGTATCTAAACAATAACAATGCTTATTGTAACCAATTATTTTGAAAAGCATTTTAACTGATTTAAGTACGGATGATATCTTCCTAGTATATGGGTGAAAGAATGAAGTCCTAAGTAGATATGAATATTCTTTGTAGGGAGCCTCAGCTGCCTGGGATGATCAGTTCAGGCCATTTAAAAGAGAATCCTGAAGGCCTTTTTTTTTTTTTTTTTGGCCACACCCATAGCATGTTCCCAGGCCAGCAATTGAACCTGCCCCACTGTAGCGACCCAAGCTGCTACAGTGACAATACTGGATCCTTAACCCACTGTGCTACAGGAGAACTCCTGAAGGTCTTTCAATTAGTTCTACAGGCTGCCATAACAAAATTTCATAGACTAGGTGTCTTAAAGAACAGAAATTTATTTTACCACAGTTCTGGAGGCTGTAAGTCTGAGATGAGGATGCCTGCTTGATTGGATTCTGGGGAGATCTCTTCGTAGCTTATGGACAGGGCCCTCTTGCTGTGTCCTTGCACAGCAGAGAGAGAGAGGGAGACAGAGAGAGAGTGAGCTGCAAGCTCTCTGGTGTCTTTTTTTATAAGTGCCCTAGTCTCATCATGAGGGCCCCACCTTATGACCTGATCTCAACCTAATTACCTCTCACGGGCCCACTTCCAAATACTATCACACTGGGGGGTAGGGCTTTAACATATGCATTTTAGGGGACATGATTCTGTTCATAGCAGTTGCGTTGAGTTGGTTGGATTTATTCGATGTGTCTGCAGGTAAGCAGCTGAGCCACAGAATAAGAGCACAGTATGTTTCAGGAAGATAATCTATAGTAAGAATGATTGAAGTGTGATTAAAACTAGTGATGCAGAAAGGTGTGAACCATGGACAGAGGAGTTGATGATAGATGAGCTGTCACAGATTTAGAATAAGGCATTGACAGGGGGATCCTGGAGAAAAGCAAAGATCAAAGATTCATGAAAAAATGCAGAATCAACACATTTGGGTGACTACTTAGATATGGGGGATAAAGTCGAGGGAAGCATTAGAGTGCCTTTGAAATTTTGAGGCAGTGAAGTATGAAGAATAGCGGTGCTACTTATAGAACAGGGAACTTTCCAAGGAGAAACCCCACTTCTGATGAGCAGAGGATGAAGGATTGAAGGAATAACCTCATTTTTTATGAGGAATAACCAAATAACCTATTTTCCAGCCTCATTATGAATGTGTGCATCTATGTCTAAGCCTTCATCTAAATGACATGAGCTCTTTGGCAGCTGAAGTCTATATTTAATATGAGGTGCTACCAGGAACAAATAGAGCCATAAATTAATAAACTCAAAACAATAAATGCTTTTTAAGGACTCTCTATACAAAGTCCTGTGCTAAGAACTGTGAGAGATCCAATAATTAAGAGTCCTTGGCATCTAACAGCTTACAATCTAGTGAGGGGGTCATGTACTTAAAATCCCTCTAGTCTAAAGTAGACTGAGATATTTTATTGTAGTAAGGAAAATGTCTCCTATTAAAGGTGAATGTTGTGGGGAGACAGAGGTTGATTTAGTATTTCGAAAAAATTCTATTTGGAGGAAGTAGGGCTTGGTCTCTTCCTTGAAAAATGGTTGGACTCAGCAGAAATGGAGAGATTATTTCAGAAAGAAGGCATAACATGCATGAGCGAAGATCCAGAGATGACAAAATGAAAAAGGGCATGGTTGAGAAAGATGGGCAAAAAATCATGGCTTAAGTGTGAAATAGAAGTGTCTAGGAGAGGAAAGGCATCTGTCCTAAAGATCACGTATTTTCAGTGGGGCATCATTACTCTCAAAGGGGTAAAAAATGATTCTTACATTTTTGTGTATAAATTACATATATACATACAACAAATAATCAGATACACAGTAATCTATGGTGTTAACATTGTGTGTGGGTGATTAGAAAAAAAAAATCTAAAAAGGTTCCTTAAGGGGATGACAATGAAAAAAAGGTTGAAAAACACTACTGTAGAAGGGTTTTGGCAAAATGGTGAATTTTATGGAGCCCTCTTGAAGGAAGTAACTTGTTTTACTTTAGTTCTGGTTCTGGTCCACTTCATGGAGAGAGGGTACTGAGGCGAGGTGAATCTAGGTAATTAGAGTAAAAATACCCCACATGCTCAAATTGTTAATGTAATTTTGGAAACTGTATGTGAGGTAAATTATACAAAAGTTGGTTTTTCCCTGACTCATGGAAAGAATGACTTCCAAAGTAATTTTTTCCTTCCCCTTTATTCTGGCCTTATAAGGCACACGAACTGCAGGATGCTTTCAGAGCCCATCACAGTCATTAAATAATGAACACTCTTCTCCAGTCTCACCAATTCCATTAAGAATGACATCATTACTTTTTAAACTCAAAGACATAGACCTGCTTTTTTAAAATTGAAGAAGAGTTTTATTACAGAGCTAGGACTGAAGCCTATTATTCTTAGTCTAGGAGATGCTCTCATTATATTAGGGAGTATTTATGAAAAGATGAAGGGTGTAATTATTGTAAGTGCCAGGCCCCATGGGGAAAAGATTTAGAAGACTGAAGATATCTTTACTGGTTGGAGTTGGAGAAAAAGAAAATAAACTCATGAGAATTTGTGCTAGAATGAATTCACGTAGTAATCTGATAACCTAACTTTGACATACAAAACAAAACCAAAAAACCTCTGGTCTTTTTATTATGCGTATCCAATTTGGAACAGTAGTAGTATGTTTCAGACTTCACAAAACTCATCAGGAATCACACAGAAATAAGCAGGAAGCATGATGGGGGCAATTTACATTAACCTTGAAAAACAGAATCTATCAGAACTCAGTAGAAAAAAATAAGATCGATAATATTCCTAATGGTTCCTATATATCCACCTCCTCACCCTGCTGAAGACTAGCTTGGACGTGAAACTTCCTTTGGCCAATGAAGGTGAGGGGAAGTGATGTGTGTCACATATAGGCAGAGGCTCTGAGAGTAGGTTCATGCTTTGCCACAGTGGATTTCTCTGTTGTGACGCCAGTGATGTTCCAGATGGAAGCTACTCCTTCAGGCTAAATCCCAGAATGAGATGAGATGCAGCCCTGCAGTCAATCTGCCATGACAGGGGCCATGTGTGAGAATGGACTTGTGCCCCTACAAGCTAATGTAATTTTGTTTGTTACCACAGCATCCCTGCCTATCTGACTGCTGCTAAAAGCTAGGATAAGCAAGACATCAATGAGTAAATGCAGTTCTGATGAGGCTGATTAATGAGAGCTGTAGACAATCTATTCAGAGAAACCAGCTGGCTGGAACTCAATTGGAGAGGCAGTGATTATAATCTAATGGTCCTTCAATAGATAAGAGTGTACTCACTGCTGGTTATATTTTATGTATATATTCGTGCATTTATCTATTTCAGTTAGCAGAGAGAGGAATAAATTAATTATTTGAAGGGGAAGCTAAGTAATGAAAAATTGTTGCTGTTACTTTACTATTTTTCAACAATGCAATGTAATTTCTACTAATTTGCCTCTTTCAAAAAGTGAGTAGTCTCAGGGAAGAAAAAGCCTAGCGCATTGTTTGCCTGTGACCTCAAGGTAGGGTCGTCCTATCATTTGTTCATGGTATCTTCCAGTCTTATCACTGGCTATTTCTGTCACTGCACAAGCATCACATTGCTCTTTGCCTTTTATGCATTTTTCACTTGAGTGTGACTGCTGTTACTACTTTGGCGCTTTGATGCTATTATTGATTTATGAAAGAGGAAGAACCCACCCAAGTGAAATGATGATGGTTATTAGCTAATATTTTTCGAGCGTTCATGGTTATCAGACATATCAGACACCTTTTTTTTTTTTTGCTTTTTTAGGGCTGCACCTGTGGCATATGGAGGTTCTGAGGCTAGGGGTCGAATCAGAGCTGTAGCTGCTGGCCTACACCACAGCCACAGCAACGCAGGATCTGAGCTGCGTCTGTGGCCTACACCACAGCTCCGGGCAACCCACTGAGCGAGGTCTTAACCCCGAGTGAGCCCAGGAATCAAACCTGCATCTTTGCTGAGACCAGTTCAGCGAGTGAGGGCTGAAGAACGGGTGCTGTGAAACTTAGGGGAAAAAATGAACAGAAAACAGGACACGGAGACATTTATCTTAATTAAAGGTGGGAACCGGGAGACTCAAGGTCTCAGGGACCAAGAATGCCGCCTCAAGGAACCACACTGCTTTTATTGTGCTCTTTAGGATGACGTCAAGTGAGGAGGGGGCTGTAGGTGGAGGATATAGGTGTTTTTTTAAATTATTTTATAAGTTCTTCTATTATTTTAAAAGTCACATAGCTAGTAGATGGTTAAGGCATTTAACAATCGTTGACCTTTAGGCATTTAACAATCGTTAGCATTTGAGGAAGCGTGGCTTTAGCTATTTATGCAGAGCATTCCAGAGAATCCTCACTGTGCTTCCGCACATGGCCTGCCACCACCGATCTGCAGCAACCCAGCGGGCCTAGGTTTGCACCTTGGTTCTCTTTGCTAATGCATGTTCTGCTAATGACCACTCATAAACCACTTGGGGCCATGAGGTTCCTCTTTCTCTTATTTTTAAGAGGATGTATCATGCTGTGCAAAGGGCGTGCCTATCTGCACAGGTCCGTGGCGTGCCTAGACCAACTCATTAGGTCCTCATTCAGCTGACCCCATGAATAACTTTTGCCTTTAGGTCTTTGTTCTTAAGCTTAAGTCATTTACCAGCACTGTGACTGTTTTTCAAGCAGGAACATGGGGTAAAGCAAGGCAGGACAAGATGGAGTTTTCAGCAAAGAGGCTAAGAGAATATTGTAGAAACATGTCTCGCGACACACCTTCATGGATGCTAGTCAGGTTCGTTAACTGCTCAGCCACAACGGGAACTCCAGACACTTTTTCAAGAGTTTCCCATGGGTTATCTCACTTAAATCCTTACAGCAAACCTATGAAGTCGGTACAGTATTACTCAATTTATCAGTATAGGAAACTGAGGCACAGAGAAGTTAAAGTCGTACAGTCTGGGCATTCCCATTGTGGCTCAGCAGGTTAAGAACCTGATATAGTGTCAGTGAGGATGTGGGTTTGATCTCTGGCCTCACTTAGCGGGATAAGCATCTGGTGTTGCCTCAGGTGCAGCATAGTTCACAGATGTGACTTGGAGCTGGCGTTGCTGTGGCTGTGGCTGCGGCCGGCAGCTGCAGCTCTGATGTAACCCTCAGCTTGGGAACTTCCATGTACTGCAGGTGAGGCCGTAAGAAGAAAAAAAGTCATACAGTCTTACAGTGAGTAGAGGAACCTGGATTTAAGACCTTAGAAAGTGGGAGTTAGGAGCTGCGAAGTCCTTTCCCTTCCCTGGGTCGGCCACACATGTATGTACGATTTGAACTTCTTCCTATCTCTGGGCCGCAGTTTTTCAGGTTTCCAATTAGAAGGATTGACTAAGAGAGTCACCCAGCTGTGAAAACCCCTAAATTTATGGACCACTAATGACTACACTTAAATTATCTACTGTATTATGAGAAAGAGCTGTGACATACTAGAAAGGCTACAGGTTTTGGTATGACTAAACCTGTGTGACATCTGCCAAGTCGCTTAACTTTACTGAACCTGTTTCTTCATGTGTAAATCTCAGTGACGTCTATCTCAAAAATTGGTTGTCTAAAAGAGATAATATATGTTTGGAGGTCCTTTGCTAATATTAAGGAATGATATAAATACGATAAATTATCCCTGTGTAAAAGTGATTCTTTCATTGAGCCACACATTCATCCACTCATCCATTAAAAATTTATTAAGTGCCATTTGCAAAGGTGAAAAGTAGGGTTGCCTCCCATAAGGAGCTTATAGTCCAAGTTCGAGATGGATGCACAAGTGAACAGTTACGACACAATATGATGAACGCTTGAGGGGGGCAGGGTGGAACAAACTGAGTTTAAATGAATCCATTAAGGTGACCTGAAGCCGTCAGGGAGGCTTCACAGGGGAGCTAGCATTTAAAATGAGACCCACAGTTTGCTGTATAGCAGAGCCTGTCAGAACATTGTAAATCAACTATAATAAAAAAATAAAATGTCAAAAAAGTGAGACCCGAATATATAAATCATTTAAGTCTCTATTGACGTGAGTGAAGTCGGTGGAGAACACTGCAGAAGAGGGAGCAGGCTCTGCGAAGACCTGGACCCGTGAGAGCAAAGCAGATGTGAGGATTGACACGTGGGTCTTTACGCCTGGAGCGCAGACCTGAAGGTGATGAGGGCAGGAGAGGGCAAACAGGTAGGTCCTTGTGCACCGCGTTAGGAAGGTGGGAATCTCTGGAAGGGTTTTAAGAGGAGGGGCGTGACTCAGTTCACGTGTTGGCATCATTAGTCTAGCAGGGCGGTGGAGGATGGAGTAGCGGGAACAAGATGAGAGGCCAGTGGGGGCAGTGGAGCAGCACCTCCGCGTCACTCTGCGAGGCCTTCCGCAGGGACTTGGCCACACACAGTCCTGAAACTGCAGCCACGGAAACCCCAAGTCTGGGTAGGGCACCGAAGTGAAAAGAGAATGGGATGGTAGGGACACGAGTCCATCAGCTATGCTGGCAAGGCTCGCTCCGAGATAGCTGAAGTGGTGTCCTTCTTGGGACTTCACCCGCACACGCTCAGCACCATCCTCCGTTCTGCTCTAAGCCGGTGCTGGGGAAGCACTGGTGATAACAGGAGTATTGCAGGTGGGCGTACAAACCTGATCTTACTTTGATCATTAAATTCAGTCTAGTTTCCTTTTAAAATCAGTCTCCAGCGGAGCTGACACCAAACTGTGGAAGAGTTCCCATGCTTATGTTTTTCCTTTGTTCTCTTCTTTGATTTCTGATAGAAGCATTGGAGGGTGGGAAAGCCTGAAGCCTAGATAATCCAGGGAATTATTTAAATATTTCCTAATTCTCCCCTTCCATTGACCATAATAAATAAAAACAGATATCAAAGTAAATAATATTTATGTATCTTTCTATATGTATACATCTTTCTACATGCATAAATTAAAATTAATACTCTCAATTATATATTAATAAATATAGAATATCAGAAGGGGGCTATTTGGTGTCAAATCTGGTGCACCTTCCTTCTGGTTGTGTGACTTTGGACAAGTTAGTTAACGTCTATGTATTTCAGTTTCTTCAACTGTAAGGTGAACAAAATTCTAGTTCCTATCTGTTCAAAGTGTTTTGAAGGTTTCCACGAATATAAAGAGCTTAGAACAGGGTCTGGGCCATAGTGCGAGTCTAATCAGTGTTAATTATTATTGCTTTTATTAGCCATGATTATTATTCATGCTGCTCAAGAGGCAATTTTGCCTACTCAGAAGTATTTCTAAAGACAGAAGTGTAGAATGTAAATGCATGGCAAGAAGAAGCTTGCCCTTACTCAGCACAGATTCCAACAGAGTCAGAGAACAGTGAAACAAGAGAACCTTAGAACTGGGAGGTAAATTGAACTCCTTCTAGGCTCACCTCTTCAATTATAGCTTCTGCATTTCAGACATCTGCAAACCACTCTTCTCTAGCAGAACTGATTTTAGTTGTATTTTGTCCTATTCCCTGTTCCTATCCTCTCCCTGATGTCAGTAGCCCTGAGCCTGGCCCCTCTGACCTACAGATGTATCAGCACAGACCTTCTTCCCATTGTCAGAATTTCTGGGTGCTCACTATTGCCGACGATGTGCCATAGCACAGGAGGTATCCCAGTTGTCTATAAATAGAGCTGTGGCTTGGCTGGTGCCAGTTCCTCCTGCATCAGAAATACTTAGTAACTCATGCCAAAAACTTCAAACTGGGCTTCCTAGCAGAACAGCGATAATCAGTATCATCACACATTAACTTTATTCTAGATTGCTAAGTCTGACTTGTTTTTATTAACAGAAGAATTGATAGATAGAGGCAGGAGAGATCCCCCTGACTTAGCTCACAAAGTATACAAAAGGAGAGCAACGGAAGAAACTGGCTGGTAAATTCCATTTAAAGAACTTAAAGGGAGTTCCCATTGTGGCTCAGTGGTAATGAACTTGGCTAGTATCCATGAGGACACAGGTTTGATCCCTAGCCCTGCTCAGTGGATTAAGGATCCAGTGTTGCCATGAGCTGTGGTGTAGGTCTCAGACACAGCTTGGATTTGGTGTTGCTGTGGCTGTGGCATAAGCTGGCAGCTGCAGCTCTGATTTGATACCTAGCCTAGGAACTTTCATATGCTGCAATGTGGCCCTAAAAAGACAAAATAAAATAAATAAATAAATAAAATGAAATAAAATAACAAACAAAAACTCACAATGTAAAAATCATAAGCAATGTTAAAACGTAGATGACAGATGTGGAAAATTTTATGAGTTCTGATAACTGAGAAGTAAATTTTCTCAAAATAGATAGTGCTTACATACCAATAAAGAAAATATTGAAAATGGAGCATGAATGAGAAAATTCATGGCAGAAATAATTTAAAAAATAAAAATGACAAATTTTCAAATTTTACTGGTAATCACAAAGCACATTATAAAAGGATGCTCTTTTTTGCTTATGATATTGGTAATAATTAAAATAGGTGATCATGGAAAGTCAACCATAAAATTGATTTTCTTTTACATTACCTAAGCAGTATAATACTTTAGGAAGAGATTCTGACAATATGTTAGCAAAAGCCTTAGAAAAGTCCGTAGCCATTGATTCAATAATTTCAGTGCTAGATATGTACTCTATGGAATTAGAGATTCATAAAAAGATTTTTGCATAGAGTATTTACCAAAATCTTATTTATAACAGCAAATAAACTGAGTAACATCAACAACAACAACAAAAAACAAAGCTAAAATCAAACAAATAAAAAACTGGAAACAAGTGTTCTTAATGAGTTAAAAATAGGAATTAATCATGTAAGGATGGTTTACTCAGATAATAGAATTATTAACTACCATATTTTCAAATGCAGCCATTAAATAACTACATTTGGAAATAATTTTAGTAACATGAAAATGCATAATGTGTACATCATGCTTTATTATATATGATAGGCTTAAGTTGTTATAAAGCATGTTTTGAAGAACTTTTAACCTAGAGGTACATACTTTTATACATGTAATAGATGCATGTAGTATAATACATAATTGTATAATAAGAAAATGCTTATGTTTTCAAAAGGATCTCTCTCTCTCTCTCCACACACACACACACACACACTTTGAAAAAGACTGGGAGAAAATACCTGAAAATCTTAATAGTACTTATTGCTGGCTGGTAGAAAAGATGGGGCCACAGGAAACTTTTAAATTAGCATGAACAATTCTGGTACTGAGATGTGATTTACAATCCTTTGCAACTTGAGCCTCACCAAAATGTGGGTAAATGCAGGCAGGTATTATTTCCCCCTTTTATGATAGGTAAAAGTGCTGAGGCTGAGAGAGATGCTTTGTTTAATCAAGGTCACAATGCAGCTCACCTAAGGCGGAGCTGAAATTTGAACATGGCTCACTTGACGCCCTATCTGGAGCTACTTTCACTAAATTTAGTTGACTGTAAGATCATATGGCTAGAAAATTTATAGCTATTGAGAGGCCAGGAAATAATGGGAACCTACGGTTATAATTCCTGAAAGTTATGCAGGCATTAATAAGAAATAGGAAAAGTCAATTGAGATTCTAAGTAGTAGTTCTATGCAGATGAAAGTTCCTGCAGGCTTAAAGGAAGTTATTTATTATTTAAAACTTAGTGTACTGGCTAAGTTGAAGAGCCTTTTTCGTGAGTCATCCCTGATACCTTAGTAGGAAAGTGAGTGGGTATTATCTCAGTTCACCGAAGGGACGCACACTCCCAAATAAGGCAGGGTACTCTTCTCTATGTCATTTCTTGTTCCCAAGTAAGAGCTTGCGCACTCTTGGCTACGAGTTTTGAAATTAGAAAAATGAGCATTGGTGTAATTTCATCAGGATGCCATAGCAGGCAGCATTTTTCTTTTTGCATTTGAAATACCTATACTTTTACAGGTGCAGGAAGTCCCTGTGGGGTCAGTGTCTCCTTGGTGCCAATTATTTTTATCTCTCAGTATCAGGTTTTATTTCATTTCATCACAAATACTCGTTTATGTAATTTGATCTTTCCTCTTAGGGCATTATCTACTTCAAGCTCTAAAAGTTTTCCCTCCATTTTCTAAGTTTGTCTGCCTAGAGGGCTTTTCTTTTTGAATTTTCTAAATATTTTCCTTAACCTCCATATCACTTTGCATAATAGACTTAGTGCTCATTCTTCTTTTTTGCGGGGGCAGGCGCTGCACCCACAGCATGTAGAAATTCCTGGGCCAGGGATTGAATCCAAGATGCAGCTGCAGCAGCCTGGATCCTTTAACCCACAGCCCCAGGCCAGGGATAGAACCTGCACCTTTGCAGTGATCTAAGCCCCTGTAGTTGGATTCTTAACCCACTGTGCCTCAGCAGTAACTCCTAGCGTTCATTGTTCTTGAAAGGTAAGATACTATGTTAAATGCTTGAGTCTACTTTTGTGCTATGGCCTATTGAAAAACATTCTGTACAAAGAAGACACTAGTAACTATAAAGAGCTGCTTGGGAAATATTATGATTCATGCATATTTAGAATGCTATCTAATATCAGTTTTTTTGGCAAACATTTTATATGTTACAAGAAAGCAATGATTTGTTAAATCCTGATAGCTCTTATCAACTTTAAAATCATAACCTAGTGCCCTAGAAGTAGGTGTGTTCATCTAATCCCATGCATTTGGACTCTTTAAATGGGAATATTTTTTTTTTTTTTGTCTTTTTGCTATTTCTTTGGGCCGCTCCCGCGGCATATGGAGGTTCCCAGGCTAGGGGTTGAATCGGAGCTGTAGCCACCGGCCTACGCCAGAGCCACAGCAACGCAGGATCCAAGCCGCGTCTGCAACCTACACCACAGCTCACGGCAACGCCGGATCGTTAACCCACTGAGCAAGGGCAGGGACCGAACCCGTAACCTCATGGTTCCTAGTCGGATTCGTTAACCACTGCGCCACGACGGGAACTCCTAAATGGGAATAATTTTTTGATTGGGTTAGACTACTGTACATAAAAATATGCTAGGTGACAAAAGGGTAATAGGCGTTCCCACAGTGGCTCAGCAGGTTAAGAACCCGATGTTGTCTCCATGAGGATGTGGGTTTGATCCCTGGTCTTCCTCAGTGGGTTAAGGATCTGGTGTTGCTGCAAACTGCAATGTAGGTCACAGATGTGGTTCGGATCTGGTGTTGCTATGGCTGTGCTGTAGCCTGAATCCAATTTGACCCCTAGCCTGGGAAACTTCCATATGCTGCAGGTGTGGCAGTAAAAATAAAAATAAATAAATAAAAATAAAGGCATAATAAAAACATGTCCTCATGCTTTGTAGTAAGACCATTTTTTGTATGTATCTACAGAATATAGGTGCATTAGTTTAGGCATTTTGAAGACTTCTGTGGCTTTGTTCATGGAGAGTTGGTAAGAGTGACAGTGCAACACAGTGAGCAATAGCATCAACTTTATGTTAAAATTCTTTTTACTGTAGCTGATTTACAATGTAGTCTAACTGCTCTTGTGTAGCAAAGTGACTTACTTATACACATATATACATTATTTTTAAAAATATCCCTTTCAGTTATGGTTTATCCCAGGAGACTGGACATAGTTCCCAGTGTGGTACAGTAGGACCTCATTGTCTATCCATTCAAAATGTAATAGTTTGCATCTACTACCCCCAAACTTCCAATTTATACCTCTCCCTGCCCCTCTCCCCCTTGGCAACCACAAGTGTGTTCTCCTTGTCTGTGGGTCTTTTTCTGTTTTGTAGATAGGTTCATTTGTGCCATATTTTAGATTCCATGTCTAAGTGATATCATATGGTGTTTGTCCTTCTCTTTCTGACTTAATTCATTTAGTGTGAGAATCTCTAGTTGCATCTTTGTTGCTGCAAATGGCATGATTTTGATTTTTTTTATGGCTGAGCAGTATTCCATTGTGTATACATACCACATCTTCTTAATCCATTCATCTATCGATGGATGCTTAGGTTGTTTCCAAGTCTTGGCTGTTGTTAATTTAAAAACAACCCAATTGAAAAATGAGCAGAATATCTAAATAGACATTTTCCAAAGAAGTCATATTGATGGCCAATAGACCCATGAAAGATGCTCAGCATCACTAAAGTGCAAATCAAACTGTAATGAGGTACCACCTCACACTGGTCAGAATGGCCACCATTAAAAAGTCTATAAATAACGAATGCTGGAGAGACTATGGAGAAAAGGGAACTTTCCTACACTGTGGGTAGAAATGTAAGTTAGTGCACCCACTATGGAAAACAGTGTAGAGAGTCCTCGGAAAACCAGAGATAGAATTGCCGGAGTTCCCGTCGTGGCTCAGTGGTTAACGAATCTGGCTAGGAACCATGAGGTTGCGGGTTCAATCCCTGGTCTTACTCAGTGGGTTAAGGATCCGGTGCTGCCGTGAGCTGTGATGTAGGTCGAAGACATGGCTTGGATCTGGCGTTGCTGTGGCTGTGGTGTAGGCCAGTGGCTATAGCTCCGATTAGACCCCTAGCCTGGGAACTTCCATATGCTGTGGGAGCAGCCCTAGAAAAGGCAAAAAGACAAAAAAAAAAAAAAAAAAAAAAAAAAAAAAGAATTACCATATGATCCAGGCATCCCACTGCTGGGCACGTACCCAGACAAAACAATAATTCAAAGGGATACATGTACCCCAGTGTTCATTGCATAAACTTTAGTCCTGGATTTGAATTCTGACTTTATGATCCTGAGCAAGTTATTTTACCTCTCTGAGTTCTGGTTATCTTCAGTAAACTAGCTTAACAAAACTGACTTTGCAGATGTTTAAAGAATTAGGTCAAATAACACATGTAAAGCATTCAACTTAGGTCCTGGTACATGCATGGTAAATGTTGAACAATGGTAGCTGCTATTAATTAAATTGGAGCTTGAATGATACGTTGTTTTTCCATGGTGGGAGCTGGGATTGGGGTGGGGGCAGGAGAGACAGGCAGTAAAGTAAAGGAGAATAATAAAGGCAGAAGATCTTGCAGGTGGAGCAAAAGTACAATCAAGGGTGAGAAGGCCCAGATATGCAGATATGTCTAAGGGAATGTTAGTGGACCACATTAAAAATTTTAGAGGGCTGACAGTGTTACACCGTTTGTTTTGCACAGAGGCAGTTTGCTTTAAATTACAAACCACTTGACCTTAGCAGGTGGCCTGGCATCTTCCTTTTGGATACTGAGATGCTGCCTTCTGGCAAGGTAAACCTTCTATATTTATTTAGTTTCCTGCTTTACAGCACCTTGGGGTGTCTTATACATGATATAGTTCTTATGTAACACACCTGTGAGGTGGGAAGAGCTATGGATAAAAATGCCTAACGCGGACTAAGTGGCTCGGTGCTGTGCAGATGGCCTGGCTCCAGGTTTTCCTCTTCCCAGAACCTCCTGTAAAAGCCCATGTGGCCGATCATCCTCACACATCTGCTCTGGGGGAGAGAGAAAGGAAGGGAACTGAGCACTGTCAGGACTTACAAAAGAGGCCTCAAAGTCTTCTGCAGATGGGTCATGGGAACAGTTTTGCTTTGCCTATATGGATTATGGATCTGTAATCTTGAAAACATTTATACATAATTTTCACAAAAGGCAGGTGTCAAGAAGCAAGTGTTTCCTTGTGTTTGCAGAAATAAATCGCTCATCCCACTTCAGAAATGTTTATAAAATCTTTCATGTCAGACATGTGCCTTTCTTTGGACAGATGATAGCTGTTTCACCTTTTCTTCTAATGAATGACTAGGTGAGCAGAGACGGCAAACATCTTATGGAACAATATAAACTTTGGAGAAGATTTGTGTCCACTAAAGTCACAAAACTAAAGCAAGAATCATCTCACTGGATTTTCCTCATTGTTTTGTGAGCAGTGAAAGGAGAAAGCTAACTAAAGGAAGTTTTTCTTTTCACGGAGGATTACAGAATGGAAGGACTTGGACTTGAGGGATGCCCAGGGTTTATCTAACTGATGTTTTATTTTTATAGAAGGGAGTCGAAGTCAAGAGAATTTAAGTCAGGAATTCTCAACCTTAGCTGCTGTTGGAATCTCCTGTAGAGATTTAAAAACCACTGCTTCCAGGGCCATATTTTCAGCATCCCTAATGTAATTGGTTTGGGATATGGTTAGGACACCTGGAGTTTTAGTCTCCCCAGGGAGTTCTTCTATGTAGCCCCAAATTAAAAACCACCGTGTTAAGTGAGATATACAATACCATTTATACTAATATGCTCTTACTAAGATATGTCCATATGAACACCCATGTCAGTAGGAGCTCAAACTCCTCACTCTGAAGCTATTTCTCAAGCCTCTGAACCTCTTTCTGCGTATGCCTATGTTCGTCTTCCTATTTGCCTCCCTTTCACAGCCCACGTGGTATTTGGTCCACTATCTCTAAACTAGCAAAACAAGTTATTAGAAAACACATTGAAAGCATCATTCTGAATGTGGCTTATGAATCCCTAACACCTCCCTAAGATGCATTTGTATTTTAACCAGAAACAAAGGTCCTGCTAGAAAAAGCCTTCATGATAACCTTGAAATAATACCCCATTGGCAGTTTCTGCCTATGGACAGGCAATCAATTTTCTCTCAAGTTGACTAGCTGGATCGCCCAGGAGAGCTTCAAGGTATCAGGATGTAAACATGTGGTTGTGCAAACTGATTGGGCAATTGGCATCTGAGAACAAAAAGCCCATTATTTCAACTGTGAAGTCCTGGGTTCTTTCTACTTTAGTTTGGATGTTTCCTCCCTCCTCCCAACCCTTCCATAAAATATGAAAGGACCTGAGATCAGAGTCCATTTCATGGAACAAACCTGAAGGGTGTTTGGCTATGCCTGGCCAAAGTGTACATCTTCATAGAATATGAAAATCTGAGAAAATACATGGATTCTGTTAGCCTCATACATGTAACTCAGTCTAAGACAACTGCCTTATGCATCCACTCTGTGTTCATATTGTTTGACTTTAGTCCTTGCCTGGTTCTGTCTTTCCGTAAGGTTTCATTTAAGTAATGAGGCAATTATGAAAGCTATGTAGAATACATATTTCTTCCGTAGAACTTCACAGAAGTCTATTTATCAATTTGTTCATTGATCGGAATTCCCACTGTCACTCTATTATAGATTTTGTTCTCTGGGATGATAGCATGTTGAGTCTTCCTGTAGTAGGATTTTAGTTATTGGCAGAATTATCTATTAGAAATATGCTTTTGTTGTGTTCTGGTTAGTGAGGTTTGGAAAGAGAAGAGAGAAAGGAATATAGAACAGCAAAGAAATGAATCATGTGGACTTAGTTCTGTATTGAAAAACTTTATGCATGACTTTAAAATTTAGCCATTATCTACTGTCTTGCACCAGACTTCTCTTTTCTACCAAAATGTATATAAATATGAGAAGATATATAAAACAATTATTTGCAGGAAATGGGCTGCAGTCCATTCAAGGCTGATATTTCTGAGGTATGGAAAGTATGTGAGCTACATCCTGTATTCACCCTGATTTCTATCTGGGTGCAACTTGCAAACCATCGTATGGAGGAAATAGCCTAAGAAGATAGAAGATTTGCTGTCAGAGGAAACAGAGACTGGTGTTTGGGGTTACCATAGTGTTTGGGATTTGAGGGATAGGGTATTAGATAGGAGAGAGCTTCCAGAACAGAGCCCCCAAAATCTACATAAAATTCACATTGTGTCTTTAACTGACTCACAAGCTGGGCATTCACAGAATGTAATTTCAAGAGCTAGAGTAGAGAAAAATATTCAGGGAGGCTAAAATATAATCAGAATTTCAGAGGGACCTTAACGTTTGGGTTGGTCATTGTAGGAGTTGGGAGAATGCTAGGAGTATGCTAGAAGTGAGGGCTAGATTCTAGAAGCAAGGGCAAAAGTGGGATAGACCCACCCTAACAAAGACAAAATCAAACTATGGCAGGATCAGGATGATCCTCTAGCAATTTAATTGTCTGCCGGATAAAAACTTAACACTCTCTAGAAGATGATAATGTGCTCCAGACCATCTCTGATGTATCATTTATAACATCCAGCATATAATAAAAAAGTATGTCATGTAAATATAATAAGCAAGAAAATTGTCAAATAATCAAGAGATAAAATATAAAATAAATAAAGACCTAGAGATGATATAAATATGGAATATAGTAAATTAGGAGTTCAAAATAATCATAATTAATATGTTAAAAATAAAGGAAAAGATCAAAATGAATAAAAAGATTGAGTATTTTAATAGTTGGAATCTATTAAAAGAACCTAATAGAGATATGGGTCCACAAAGCACAATATTTGAAATTAAGGCCTTTATGTCTGACATATGGCTACTTAGTCTAGAATCTCATGGTAATTGTATTTATCTGCCACATAGGATAAGATCTGTGATGTGAACAGAGAAACCAATTGGTTAAAGCTGATGAAAGACAATGAAATATGAAAGACAACTCACATACAGAAAAGAGAAAATTCTTTTTGTGGACTGTACTGGACTTTGATCAAACTGATGAGACAGCTATAAAACATAACATTCAAACCAGCAGAAATACATATTTAGTTTGTATATCAGTTTGCTAGGATTACTATAACAAAGTGACACACATTAGTTGGCTTAAGCAACAGAAATTACATAATGTTCTCCCTGTGTTTGTGTGTATTTGTGTCCAAAAGTTTTGCCCGAGTTAATTGGGATTAAATTATAGCTGCTTTCAACCTAAAGACCTAATAATTAAAATAATTGAAACAAGATCTAAGCTTTTGAGACTGTAGCATTTTATCAAAAGAATGGAGCAAAACTTGTAGTTCCAGATGGACAAACCACCTGTTTCCTTGGTGGTCAAAAGAATAAAGAGCAGAGCCTGGAATGGCTGGAGGAAAAGATGATAGAATTAAGCGGAAGACTTTGGGGAACAACTACATAGGAGATGCCTGATTTCAGAGTCTAGTTATTGGACAGGATTCTAAACTAAAGAAATTCTAAAATCCACCTCCATGTTTAGATTCTCTGATCCCATGATATAGTTGTAATTGCACATTTGTCTCTGTTATAGTTTGATGCTAATCTAGGCTTATACTTACAGTCTTTGGCTGCCATCTAAATCAGCTCTATTTCCTTTTAAAATCCCACTTTCATGAAGTAACAACATGGCTGGAAGATGAAGTTCATATTCACATATGGTCCTAAGGCTATAACTGGACCTCTAGATCTCCTACATCAGAAAATATAAACAAATGCAAGTGAAAATTGTATTCTTGAAAAAACTTTGGGCTTTCCTTAAACCCTTTGTGAAATGAAGAATTAAACTTTGTCTCAGAGAAGTCTGCCCACTACCCTCAGAAACTGGGAGGTGATCTCTAAGCCCTTTCAATGCTGTGCTGATAGGCATGTCTTTGTGTGACTGGGGGGCTTGGGGTCACATCAGATAGTCAAACAATATTTTTATAGTAGAAACTTTGAGTCATATGGCATCAGCTTGACCTTCAGAGTGTCTGGAAATTGAGAGCAGCCATCATGGAGCCCAAATATAAACTCTGGACACCAAGACTTGGGTGAGCTTCCCTGGTTGGCAAGGTTCACCAAGTATCCTCATACTCTGATGCTAGGAAACCAGAGCTGTCCATGACTCCATGGACCCACTTGAAGCTCTGTGTTTGAAATTTTCCTAGACTCTGCCCCATGTGCCTCTTCTCTTGGCTGATTTTAATCTGGATCTTTTAACCAAACCTAGTCCATATCCTAAGTCATAATCACGAGTTTAAGAGCTTCCAGTGAGTTCTGTGGGTCTTTCTAGTAAATTACCGAAACTAAGTATGGTCTTGGGGACCCTTGTCTTACAACTGGTGTCAGAATTGAGGGTGGTTTGGTGACCGCCCCCAAACTTCACACACTCACAAAATAAGTAATTTATAAACTGTGTTTCTATAATTACTCATAGTGAAAATTTACCTGCGCAGAATGCTAAATAGCTGGAGTGAAATAATGCTGATAGTTGTTCATTATAAGGAAGAGGATTTGGGGTGTAAATTACCTGGCAGTTCCTCTAAGTACTGAGGTTTTTTTGCTGAGCACCTTACTACCTTGCAGCCTTAAAGACATAGTCCCTCAAATTGGGATAATTCCCTGATTTGAAAGAAAAATGATGGTAATGACTAAGAGAAATCTGCTTCAATTCAAATAGAATTGGTTTGCCAACGGAGATAGATACAACAGAGCCCTCAGGTCTGTCTTATTGTAGAGTTAAAATTATGATAGCTGGAGCCAAGTAAACCTCCTCTGACTGCCCAGGGTGACTTTTAGTACTTGTGCTGTGAGATTTACTGCAATCTTTGGCACTTTCCTCATGGAAAATGCTAAAATGGGGAGAAGATTTAATGGGATGATGTATTAAAAGGCCAGTCGCATAATCAATCCATTTTATCTCTTCTTATTCATAATAAGAATATGCTCTTCTGTATCTTGGAATGAATCCATTTTTCTAAGTGGAGTGGGAGGGGCTGTTTCTTCCCAGCACACCCAGTTTAATTTCAGGGGCCGCTTACTTCCTTGGTCCCAGGGGCTATGGTAGCATCAAGAGGACAGCAGTACAGGCCAGGTTTTGAACTGTATATTGTAGCAGAAAAGAGCAAAAATGAATAGATTTGGGATTTATCTAGTAGCAGTGACTTCAGCTACAGCTGCTTTTACTGCCTTTTGTTTTGTTAGGAAAATACCGAAGAGATTTGGCTGTTGTATATACGGGGCACAAAACCCAGAGAAGGTGAAATTGCATTTCGTAATCCCATGGCTTTTAGGCAGGAGAAGGATTATGAAGCAGCTGGTGAGAGTAAAATATTCATGAGTTTATTCTGTAGCAACATTCAAATGTTTAGCCGGTTTCTCATCTGGGGTAGTTCAAGCTCTGCCCCTGGACATTTTAATTGTGCAGGCTATATCGAACAGGCAGAACCACACGGATCTTTGGCATATTGCTTATTTCTGAAGGTTTTTCTTTTCATCCTCTTGAAAATACATATTAGACTTAGTCTACTCAAATTTATGGGATAAAGGGAAGAGAAAACAGAACATGAAAAGCGAACATTTTATAAAATTAGAATGCTTTTCCCTGAGTACATTCAAAAAAGCCATGTGGAGTTCCCATCGTGGCTTAGTGGAAACGAATCCGACTAGCAACCATGAGGTTTCGGGTTTGATCCCTGGCCTTGCTCAGTGGGTTAAGGATCTGGCGTTGGTGTGGCTGTGGCATAGGCTGGCAGCTACAGCTCTGATTAGACCCCTAGCCTGGGAATCTCCATATGCCGCTGGTGTGGCCCTCAAAAGACAAAAAGACAAAACAACCCCCAACCCTCCCCCCCAAAACACAAACGAACCAAAAAAGCCATGTTATCCAACAGCTACCTTCTTCACACTCCTGCTACAAGCAGTTTAGCCCTTGTGGCTCAGTGCGCTAGTCTCTTCCAGGTAATTATTCCTCTCACTGACATGACACCTTGGGCTCTTCCCCCTTAATTCTCAAAATTAATAAACCTGTTGGCTGGTAGAGTAGATCATCTTACATTCATTTTAAGTAAATTGCTCAAAGTTGCAATGCTAGACAGTGGCAAAATTTAGAGATTTAGTGCTAGTTCCATGGTTTCCGGACTCTAGTTTGCAGTAGAATCAGGTGGGCAGCTTGTAGAAAATGCATGTGCGTGGGTGTGACACAGAGAGGAGCTTATTCACGTTGTTTGGTGCAGGGACCAGAAATCTGCATTTTTTAGCAGCCACAGCTGATAATTCTGAAATAGGTGACTGTAGGACAGCACCATAGGGATTGCATATGAAGACTTCTGGTGGCGAAAGCTATAGTCATTTTTCTATCCTTTTTTTTTTCCTTTTGTCTTTTGTTACCAGGAGACAAATAGTGTGTTTGTCTGGTGGCAAAGCTATCGTCATTTTTCTATCCTTTTTCCCCCCGTCTTTTATCTTCAGTTACCGGGAGACAAATAATATGTTTCTTTCGGAAGACCCACTGCTTTTTTTAGGGCTGCACCTGTGGCATATGGAGGTTCCCAGGCCAGGGGTCGAATCAGAGCTGCAAACGCCAGCCTACACCACAGCCACAGCAAAGGGGGATCTGAGCAACATCTGCGACCTACACCACAGTTCACGGCAACACCAGATCCTTAACCCACTGAGCAAGGCCAGGGATGGAACCCGAAACCTCATGGTTACTAGTTGGATTTGTTAGCCACTGAGCGATGATGGGAACTCCCATTTTTCTATCCTTTAAACAATAACCACTATTTAGAGTTCATGCCATTCTCTGTGGCATAGAAGAAAATAGAGCTGGTTTCCCTAAAAGAGAAATAACGTTTTGTTTTTCTGCCTTCCTGATGCCACTGCCAGAAGAGGTGTGCATACACTTTTGAAAGTTTTGTTGAAGCCAAGCTTTACCCTTGAGAATTCCAGGAACGGCTTCTATTTGCAGGGTTCATGCTGCATTTAGAGAGTGAACATAAATATAATGGAAGCATATCAAGCTGCACCCATGAACTGTCCCTCCATCAGGACAGTCCACTGATACCCTCTGTAACCACTGATTCAATGCCATGGCCCCACCGCATTCTTGCTTTATGTCTGGTCTCATTGACTCCTACCAACTTCTGCAAGTAGTTACCAGGAGACAAATAGTATGTTTCTTTCAGAAGACCCACTGCTTCTTCCCAGAAATATCTGAGCAAGCCATCTCATGAGAATAAAAAATTGCTTCCAGGGTCATTTCTGGTCATCAGTCTCCAGAGAGCAGCAGTTTCTGCAGCCATTTGGTACTTCTGCTTTGTGCTAAAGTTGGAAAGCTGCCACCTCTCTTTATATTAAGTAAAATTCAGCTTTTGGCATGAGCTTAGGCTGCCTTTTTTTTTTTTAACCTGTCTGTTTTTCTGGTCCTAATGGGAATTGCTTTTCTTTCCATAGTGTAAGTGCTAGATATGTAGTGTCAGAATAAAATCTTCCAGTAACCATCACTGGGGGCCATAAAATAAGCTAATAAAGCAGGTTTTATTTCTATCAGTAAACAATCTACATGCATATAAGTTTCCTATAACTAACAAAGATGAGACATTAGTAAATTTCTTAGGGATGTTCTACCTTATGTGATTGTATTTAATTTTCTCATCAGGAAAATGAAGGGAGTGAGGATAGATGAGTGGTCAGCAATCTTTCTGTAAAATATTGTAGGCTTTGCAGGACATGAGTCTCTTTCACAATTACTCAGTGAATAAGAAAGGCCACAGACAATACATCAATAAATCATACAGGCTTTCCTCCAGTAACTCATTATTTGCAAGAACAGGTGGTGGGTTGTATTTGTCCAGTGGGCTATGGCTTGCTGACTCCTGGACTCAGTAGCCTTTTTTTGGCTCTCAAAATTTGTAATTCTATGCAAGAAGCTTAAAATCCAGCTGTCACTTTCTGATTAAGATCCCTAGTGCCGATCCACTTTTAACTTTATCAAAGACCATTGAAATTAGAACTGATAATAATATTTATTGAAAAATTCATGTTCTATGAATTTGATAAATAGTTTTCGAACCTTATTTAGTCGACTCTCCTCAAACCTAAAAGAATGATACTATTATCATGATCTGCCTTTACAGATGTAGAAAACTGAGCTATCAAATAAATAATGAGGAAGTTGTTGTATATGCTCAAAAGGTACAGTTGGGAATCAGAAAGAGTCTGACGACTCTCAGGCCTCAGTGGATGGGTCCAGAAGCCTGGTTACAAGAGGAATAATAAAGGAAAATAAATGAAGATTGTTTGCCATTTTAGAAAATTGGAAATATAGCTAAAATGATTTTTTTTTCATTTTCTTGGAGCACTTGAAAATAGAAACAAAAACAAAAAACAACTGAGATGTACATATTCTTTCATTTTATAATTATTTTTATTTTTTCCATTTCCATTATAGCTGCTTTATAGTGTTCTGTCAATTTTCTACTGTACAGCATATACAGTATATATATGTGTATATGTGTGTGTAAAGGTGACCCAGTTACACACACATATATACATTCTTTCATTCTTTCCTAAGTTGGTCCTTATGTTGCTTGGCAGGGTTGCCATGAGTTCAACATCAGAATTTATGACTGCGTGGCAGCAGAAATTCATTAGTCGTCTTCTTTTTTTTGTTTGTTTTTTGAGACCCCCATGTATGGCATATGAAGATTCCCAGGCTAGAGGTCGAATTGGAGCTGCAGCTACCCCACAGCAATGCAGGATCAGAGCCCTGTCTGTGACCTACACCACAGCTCTATGCAACGCCGGATCCTTAACCTACTGAGTGAGGCCAGGGATCCAGCCTGCATCCTCATCAACACTAGTGGGGTTCATTACCCGCTGAGCCACAGCAGGAACTCCCAGAAATTCATTAGTCTTGAACCTAGCTCAGTGAGTGACAGAATAGACACTGAAGTTTTCTTTATGGTGGTTGAGAGTATTGTTTCAGCATCACTGAGCTCATCATTTTTTTACTGTCAGAGCCAGATGAAATTAAGAGGCCATTGTGTTGGGAAGTTGGTGCATTGTGTTGTGCAGATCTGAGAAATGTTGGTATAGCGACTGTTCATGAAAACATACAGTCTGGAGTATCAAGCAGAATTTGGTTGATTTTATTTTTCTTATAAAGTAGGAGAAATGGATCAGGTCTGGCAGGGTTTGAAGCACTCTGTCCCTAAAGAGAAATGTCTCCAAGGGCCAGAAAAACAAGAAGACAGTGTGTTTATGTTAATCCCTAAATTAGAATATATCACTGGCTGAAGTTCTAAACTCATTCCATCTAAGTGAGAGCTGGGGACCCAGTGCTCACTTTGAAGAGAGTGGGAATGGTTGCCTCTCTTGCAAAAATCTTTAAAAGGTGAAAGATTTATATGATTTGAAGAGAAACATGACTAAGGATGCAAAAACCTTTACATTGAACAAAAAAGACTGTCTGTAATGATTCATTCTGCAGAACTTTAAAAAAAACTCATTCAGAGACCAATACCATATGATTTCACTCATACGTGGAATCAAAAAAGAAAAAAAGCAAACCAAACCAAAACAAACTCATAAATACAGAGGACAGATTGGTGGTTACCAGAGGGGAAGGGGTTCGGGCAAAATGGGGGAAGGGGGTCAATTGTCTAGTGACAATGGAAGGCCAGCGTATGCAGATGTCAAATTACAGTGGTGTGTACCTGAAACATATAGAATATTATGTACCAATTTTAAGAAATAAATTTAAAAACAATATTTTAGAAGCATTTTAAGATTAAATACATAAATATCTTGTGTGACCCAAGAGGGAAACTTGAGTGGTGCTGAAGATCTTCTAAGACGTTTATGGATGTTGAAAAATAGTACTTTCGAAACAGAGGAAGGTGGGAATTATGTGTGTTAACTTTGGTGGTGTCATGAATAATGGGCATTCATCAATAATCAGTCTCAAACCTTAAAGCCTTTATACAAGGTTCAGTTTCTAGTAAAAGCAATCATTTTTTCAGCTTGTTAATAAATCGCCAACTGATATCATTCCATGTATTAAAATTTTATTTTCCATTTTAATAGTTGTAGTATGAGATCCTCTCAAAGAAGTGTTATTAAAAGCAAAGAGGTAGGGCAAAATATCTGAATAATTTATTCATTGCATTGTGTAACTGAGGCTTGGCAAAAAATAATGTTATGTAATTCAGTGATTTAGTAAATGCACGGGTGATAGTGGGCAGTTTCTAGTATTTTAAGACATGATACTTTTCATCTGCCCTTGACTATAATTTTTCTTGTATTTATTTCTCTATTAATTGATCTTTAAAAAGGAATTAAAAATCTTTTTACAATATTGTAGCAGCTTATAATTAGTTCATTATGGAAGAATCAGGGTATAATTGAGGATGCGTCCTTCTGACCCTGTCGTTTGTCTTTACAATATTTATTCAATTCCGAATTCAAAAGACTTATGGATGTTGAAAAAGAGTACCTTTAAGCACCAATAGTTAATTTTTCTCAGAGATGCAGACCAAGTTATTAATCATGGTGGGTTCAAATGTTGTCTAATTAGATTCTCCTGATTTTCTCCAGAGGCCATTCTTAGACTGATGATGGAAGATCTTTTGTTTTAGGAAACATTGGCTTAGTATGCAGTGCCTGACAAACAGAGCCCACCACACACACAGTAGGCATCTAGAAAATGATTTGTGTTTATATTCTTTTAGAGACAATTTATTTTGGCTTTAACTTCTTCTTTTAAGTTCCGTGAGATTCGACATAACGTTATAGACGACCAAGACGCCTCTGCTTCTCATTGGTTGCACTTGGGTATTCAGCTACTTCTCTTGGTGAGGTTGGAGTTGACTCCAGAAGTGAGTCAGTCACCTCGTAGTTTATTCAGGTGCTTATTATTTTTACAGTTTCCTGTAATATCACTTACATGTGGAATCTAAAATATGGCACAGATAAGCCTATCTACAGAACAGAAACAGACTCACAGACATAGAGAACAGATTGTGGTTGCCAAGGGGAAGGGGTGGACAGGGAGTTTGGGGTTAGGAGATGCAAACTATTACATTTAGATTGGATAAGCAATGAGGTCCTGCTGTACAGCACAGGAAACTATATCCAATCACTTTGATAGATCATGATGGAAGATAATATGAGACAAAGAATGCATATATATGCATGACTGGGTCACTTTGCTGTACAGCAGAAATTGATAGAACACTGTAAATCAATTATACTTTCTAGAAAATTTTAGAAAAATAAAGAAATGAAATCCAGCAAACTCTAAAACCTGCAGCTAGGCCTGTGTATATCTTTAGAATAAGAAAGTAGTTCTGTTATTTTATTTCAATTCTTAGGGTACCATTTACTTTTTGAGGCTCTTTTTATTGTTCTTTTTAGTGTTAGTCATGAAAACTTAAAATGTAAGTAAAGAAGACATAATTACTTGCTACCAGCAATTTCTGTTATATTGGTACAGTTTCATTTGTACTAAGTGTATGAACTTGATAATGACATGGATGAGTATTTAATTAATTAAAAAACTGTTGACTGAGGCTTTCCTATTTGTTTTGAAGAACAGAAATTCATTCTAGGTATTTAAATACATTGAAACATGAATCTTCTCAGTCTGTGGCTAGGATATTTTAGACATAGTAACACTGTTGCTTGCTTGAAAAATCTTATTCTTGCTATGGGAGCAATCAAACATATGTTTAACAGAAGAAAAAATATTTAGAATCAGCTCGTATTGAAATAAGTTTTCTTATAATCCCAACTAACTAATATTAAAGTTCTAAGTGGCTGAATCCAAGTATGTTTTCTATTTCAAAGCTTAAACTCCAGATTTTAAATTATGATGAGAATTACCACAGAAGGAAGCATTTTTTTATTTCTGGAAAAATCAGACATTATGCTTTTTTTGGGGGGGGAATGAGGCAGCCGAGTAAACATTGTCAAAATTAATATTTAATATCTCTAAAATTAATAATAAATATTTTTAAATTTATGTATCTCATTTTGCTCATGAATCATATTATCTTTCATTTTTTTACAGAGATAAATGATAAAAGGGCAATTTTTATACTTAATTAATATAATGATAATATTCACTTAGTTTTTATATCCCTAAGAAGCACCCACCTCTGAACATAATTTTTGAACCGTTCTAATGTTGTTCTTTTTTTAGTACTCTTTATGGGCTGAATTGTATCTCTTCTCCTGCGTCTTCCCAAATTCACATGTGCAGTTCTAACCCCCAATGCCTCAGAATGTAAGTGTATTTAGCGCCTGACACATAGTAAGTATTGGGCGTGTGTTAAATGCTGTTAGATGCATTTTTTTGCATTTGACTGACATGTGACTTCAAGTGGGACAAAAGTCCCAGTGATCAGTGAGAAATGAAATATACAGCAAGTGAAAATATCTATTTTCTTAAAAAAGAGAATATGCTCCTTTCTTGACCTCCTTCACTCATTCATTTAAATAAAGCTCACTTGGAATCCTGATTCCCTTAGCCACCAGCTTGCATGATTTGGGGCGGCTTATTTTACCTCTGAGCTCATAAAATTTAGTTTCCTCAATTGTAAAAATAAGGGTAATGATTTCTCCGTCATAGGGTTGTTGAGGATTAACAACGAAATGAAGCAGTTTTTGAAGAACCTTGTGTGGTGCCTGGAAAGTGGGATGCACTAAACACCCTCTGCCTCCTCTTTCATCCTCAATATTCCCATATCTCAATGGGGTACTGAGGTTATATGTCCAAAGAAGGGAATCGAAATTCAATAACTGGGAAGAAACTTAGAAATCAATCAACTGCATTGCTCATTAACAGGTCGGGAACTGTGAGGCCAGATCAGAGAGGACTGCAAAGTCCCCATCTCTCCATCTTTCAGCATCAACATGCTCTCCCCTTATCACACACCCGCATCACATGCTCTCCCCTTACCACACACCCGCATCAGCATCAGCGTGCTCTCCCCTTATCACACTCCAGTTTATTTCTCTGCCCTCCCTCCCACGTGAGGGAGAATCCGATTCAAATACAGTCTGTGGTTTGCAGAAGCTAGAGATTGGCAGAGGAGACTGGATAATGGTAAGGAATTGGCGAAGCTTTTATTGTTTTTCCCATTCTACCAAATGTGAACTGGTTTTATTTTTCATAGGATTACAGCTATCAGCCTTTTGGAAGTCCACAACTCAAGTGCTAAGTCTCTGCTGATTCTTCCCCTGCCCTCTGAACCTCTTTTTCATGGCCTTATTGATTTTCTCGTATTTGCCTACCTCCCCTTGTTAATTCAGGGCTCCCACAGTCAAGCAAGGGAAAAATGCATCAAGCTCACTTTGCTCTCTGAAGCCAGAACTGACACATCCCTCAGCAGCATTTGGCATAGTGGCTGATTTACTCTACATTTCTTTTGCTAGTACTAATTTATTAGCCAATGAATTTCCGTTTTCATTTCTTTATGACCCTAACACATTGTAGACAAGTAGAGTCTATTGATAAGATTAGGAATTTTTCAGTAATATAAATCTAGTCCACACACATTTCAGTTCTTTTTCAAGGAAATGCAAAACTCTGATAAGACTACAAATGATTTAAGAAAAGCTTGAAAATTTTATAAGAGGCCAGATGGTGGCAGCAGAGAATGTGAAAGAAAAAACTCAAGACCAATAATGGTGTAAAACATGAAAGGAATATGTTGCACATAGTTGCAAAACTGCTAATTATTGATGATAATTAAAATAAGGAAACTGGTTAAGGACATGAACTTCTGTGCTAGAAATACCTGAATTTGACCCAATGGCAATGCAAACTCCGGCAAGCCAATTAACTTCTCTAAGTCTTGTTTCTTCAGTTCATAAAGTGGGGACAATAATGGCTATAGGATTGTTTTGAGATTAAGAAGATAATGTATATAAAAGCCCATGCCTAGAAAATATTAATCACTTACAGAGAGAGAGGGAGGGAGGGAGGAAGAGAGAAAGAGAGACAGAGAGAGAGAATGCATTATATCAAACATGAGCACGATAGCTCACAGGACATTTCTATAACTTATTCTAAACCAGTGGGGTACCATGGGGGAGGCGGGAGCAGTCAACTGGATGAAGGCAGAAAGGAGATGCTGTGTCTATAGAGAGTTGAAAAACAATAATAATACCAACTAAAATCAGTTTACTTTTTAAAAAAATTATAGTTTATTTACAATGTTGTGCCAGTTTCTCCAGTACAGTAAAGTGACCCCGTCATGCATATATATACATTCTTTTTCTCATACTGTCCTCCATCATGTTCTATCCTAAGATATTGGACAGAGTTCCCTGTGCTCATTGCTTATCCATTCTTTTTTTTTTTTTTTTTGTCTTTTTGCCATTTCTTGGGCCGCTCCCACAGCATATGGAGGTTCTCAGGCTAGGGGTCGAATCGGAGCTGTAGCCACCGGCCTACGCCAGAGCCACAACAACGCGGGATCCGAGCCGCGTCTGCGACCTACACCACAGCTCACGGCAACGCTGGATCCTTAACCCACTGAGCAAGGGCAGGGACCGAACCCCCAGCCTCATGGTTCCTAGTCAGATTCGTCAACAACTGCGCCAGGACGGGAACTCCGTGCTTATCCATTCTAAATGTAACGGTTTGCATCTACTAACCTTTTAAAAAATCATTATGCACCAGCAAGTCTAAATCATGCCAGTGATAAAGTATTCTTCTTGGAAACTCCTCTGTTCCTAACAAGTTGAAGTTTTCATTTTCAATTAAGCATTTTCAGACCCTTTACCCTCTGGCCTCTAACCTGTTTGCCTTCCATGCTTATCTCTCATTGAATCCTTCTTTCCAGTCCAACTGGGCTAACTGTTTAATGGAAATACTCTGCACATTTCTGCCTCCCCATTTTGATAATATAGTTTCCACCATCTGAAATGCCCTGCTCTCTCCCTTTCATTTATCCAGATCTTACTTCATGGGCTCAGGATAAGGGGTTCATTTTCTGGGAAGCCTTCCCCATCTGCTGGATTCCTCTCCCTTTTGTGTACATAGATAGTTCTATTTTGGCATTTAGCATCTGCTATCTTGTGTTGAAATATATTTCCCTTCCCTCCCAATGTAAAGGAGGAGCTCATTCATGGCACTGGTTCTTTTTCCCATAATCTTGACCAGCTTTGGGGTTTGCTATCATCGGTACACTTGGTACTCACAATTGTGCTTAGAGTTCCCTGCTGTCCTATTTCACAGCATAAACATAACTGGTGAATATCTTTTATTTTAAAGTTCCTCTGAGACATATGTATGTTACCTAAAATAGTGTATATCATATAATATCAATCAACATCGGACATTTAAGAAAGAAGAAATATGATTGCATTGTGGGGTTGGGGGTGAGGGATTGGGGTCTATGTCTTACAACTGAGATTAGTCTGAAAAGTCTCAGGTATGAGCTCTGAACGCAGATTCCATTGATGTGATTTTTCAGTCATTTTCTGAGATCTGGAACCCTTTTATCTCTTCTTTACTAGTGCAAAATGTAACGCAAGTTTTAGCATGTGATGTCCACTCCCATTATTGATTGCATGAAAAATACTGGGTCTTTGAACTCAGTCCTTAACCTAGCACTACATCCTAACCAACTTCTGCAAACAGTATACTGTCAACATTTACTTTGGTATCCCAATAGAGAAATACCTTTTTAGGAGGACCTATCAGCTAACAGACTACCTAAAATGAATTGAGAAGACCATTAGAGGAAATGTTAAAATGTCAGTGTAAAATATCTTTCTTCACATTCTCGTATTCCACGAGTTAGCTGTATACTCAGAGGTCCTTTGAGAAAAACTCAGCCAGATCCTGGGATCAGAGGCTCAGTCTCCAGAAGTACAGGGGTCTCAGAGTTTCTGGGGCCCTAAAAGGTATTCTAGATAGAAGGAAGCATTTCCAGCCTGAAGTGGCTTCTGCTCCTCATCTTCCTCTGAGGAGGAATTTTGGAAATGTGGCTTGGTTTTATTCCCCCCCCAGACTCTAGTGAAATTGGACCTGTGCATTCCGTGTCTCATTGCTTGTGCAAGTAGAATGAGGAGAACTTTGTCTCATCGCATCGTTGATGAGAATTACTATCTTAGTTGTTCCAGGAGCCTTGTTCTGGGAGTGAGCCAAAGTTCATCATTACCAAAGGTACACAGACAGTGTCGTAAGGGAGAACAGCGGAGATGCCTTTAGCTATTTTAAGGCTGCTGTATAAAAAAGGACTGAGGCTTACAAGGAAACCCAAGGCATCTAACCAGGAACGATGGTAACAGACTTCAGTTCAAAATAGACAGCACTTTCTAACAATCAGTTGTCTATATATAGAATGGACTGTAGTGTTAATACTGAGTTTTCCATGGGGTGAGACAGTCACAGGAATGGGAATTCTGCAGGGTGTTCTAATATCAGGGAATGATGTGAATAAAGGAATTCTGATTCTCCTTCTTATCCATAGTCTATAGTTTTCTGATTCTGCCATTTTTTTTTTCCAAATCTGTTGATTGGCCAGTCAGAATTTTTCAAACGTGTCAAATTTGAATGCATTAACATATGAAAAACAAATTCTTTTCCTCTCTCTCCTATTCTCACTGTTATTGTAGACTCTGGTCTATCTTCTAACTTTCACCAGTTAGGGATATAGAAGGAATAACTCCAAGTAGAAACGTATATGATAATCAAATAGGCATATAAAAAAATCACACGGGATTTTGGAAGGCTATGCATAGCATTTCACTTTGATTTTTTAAAAGTTTGGAAAGAACTGTAGTCTTGTAATGAAGTCTTAGGTGGCATGTGAAAAGAGAAACAGGAATTTCTCTCTCCTGCTGGGCTTTCCCATCGATGGAAAGCTTTATTCATATATTGAGCAATTCTTTCTTCCAGCCTGGGTGGTCCCCAGGGAGGGACTGAGTGAAGAACTGTGGGAGGCACAAGTGCTCTGTCTATCGTGCCTTCTATTCAGGGGCACAGAAGGAAAATTGCAAGCTTCTTCGCATATCTGACTCACATGTTACATACAGGTGCCCTGTTGGCAATTTCCTATGTGACGAGAAAAAGAAAATACTCCCTCCCCTCCTTTTTTAGCTTGTGGTTGAGTGTAGGCTCTGCAATGAAATAGTTTGAAGATCTTTAGAGGGAAGGTATTCTAAAGCCTGCTGTTATGCTATTCAAACCACTGGCTTGGAGGAAAAATGATGTGATTGCATCAGTCTGTGTCCAATCAGGAAACAGAAATCAGACAATTAGTCATTTGAATAGAGAGAGTTGAAGAATTGTTTACTATAGCAGGGGTTTTGAGTAATGAGAGATTAGATAATAAAAGAGGATTCTAAAAAATGTAAGAATAGCACATGCAAGGAGTAGTCATTACCTGTAGGGCTGAGGTACACACTTCCTTAGGTCACTAGATGGCAGAGAACTCCCTGGGGGTGCTGCACAGGTGGAACTTGCTGGAAATCTGGATCTAGGGTTCCAGGGAAAGTTATTCATGAGGAAGTGTCTCACTAGAGGTACTGTCTGACCAAACCGGCAAAAGTCAGGAGGAGCTGTGGGCTGTTGAATCCTGCTGTTTCTGGTTTCATTTATTACTTTTGTTGTTCTCAATTCCTTTTACTTCTGATCTTTTTATTATTTCCTTCCTTATTCTTGGTTTGTGATTATTTTATTCTCCTTTTTTTCCCCCTAGTTTTCTTAAATTGGAGGCTTGGATCATTGATTTGAAATTTTTCCTCTTTTTCGAATATGAGCGTTTAGTGCTATGAATTTCCCTTGAGAACTACTTCTTTTCACCTCACAGATTTTGGTATGCTGTGTTTTCATTTTCATTCACTTTAAAATCTTCTTTAATTTTCTTTGTAACTCCCTTGGGAAAAAAAAATCACCTCTTCTCTTTCTGTGAAAATTTGGCTGATTTCTATTGACCTCTTTTTTTTTTTTTCATTTTTTAAAGTTTTGCAGAAATATAGTTGATTTACAATGTTGTGATAATTTCTGCTTTACAACAAAGCAATTTAGTTATACATATACACACTTCCATTGTTTTTCAGATTCTTTTCCCATAAAGATTATCACAGAATATTGGATAGAGTTCCCTGTGCTATACAGCAGGTCCAATGACCACTTCTATTTATTTATTTATGTATTTATTTTTAATTTTTATTTTTTAAATTACTCAATGAATTTATTACATTTATAGTTGTACAATGATCATCACAATCCAATTTTATAGGATTTCCATCCCACACCCCCAGTGCATCCCCCACCCCCCAAAATGTCTCCTTTGGAAACTGTAAGTTTTTCAAAGACTGTGAGTCAGTGTCTGTCCTGCAAAGAAGCTCATTCTGTCCTTTTTTCAGGTTCCACATGTCAGTGATAGCATTTGATGTTGATGTCTCATTGTCTGACTGACTTCACTTAGCATGGTAATTCCTAGGTCCATCCATGTAGCTAAAAATGCTGTTATTTCATTCCTTTTAATGGCTGAGTAATATTCCATTGTATATATGTACCACATCTTCTGGATCCACTCCTTTGTCAATGGGCATTTAGGTTGTTTCAATGTCTTGGCTACTGAAAATAGTGCTGCAATGAACATTGGAGTACATGTGTCTTCAAGAGTCGTGGTTTTCTCTGGATAGATGCCCAGGAGTGGGATTTCTGGATCAAATGGTAGTTCTATTTTTAGTTTTCTGAGGAACCTCCATACTGCTTTCCACAGTGGTTGCACCAATTTACAATCCCACCAACAGTGTACTAGGGTTCCTTTTTCTCCACACCCTCTCTAGCACTTATTGTTTGTAGATTTTCTGATGATGGCCATTCTGCCTGGTGTGAGGTGGTACCTCATAGTGGTTTTGATTTGCATTTCTCTAATAATGAGTGATGCTGAACATCTTTTCATGTGTGTTTTTTTTTTTTTTGCCATCTGTATGTCTTCTTTGGAGAAATGTTTGTTTAGATCTTCTGCCCATTTTTTTTGATGGGGTTGTTGTTTTTTTGGTATTGAGCTACAGAAGGTGTTTATAAATATTGGAGATTAATTCCTTGTCAGTCAATTCATTTGCAAGGATTTTCTCCCATTATGTGGGTTGTCTTTTTGTTTTGTTTAGGGTTTCCTTTGCTGTGCAGAAACTTTTAAGTTTAATTAGGTCCATTAGTTTATTTTTGTTTTCACTGTCATTACTCTAAGAGGTGGTATCTGAGAATATGTTGCTGTCGTTTATGTTGGAGAGTGTTTGGCCTATGTTTTATGCTAAGAGTTTCATAGTATCTGGTCTTATATCTAGGTCTTTGATCCATTTTGAGTTTATTTTTGTGTATGGTTTTAGAGAGTGTTCTAATTTCATTCTTTTCCATGTGGCTGTCCAGTTTTCCCAGCACCACTTAGTGAACAGGCTGTCTTTTCTCCATTGTATATTCTTGCCTCCTTTGTCATAGATTAGTTGGCTGTAGGTGCATGGGTTGAATTCTGGGCTTCCTCTTCTGTTCCAGTATAGATCTGTATTTCTGTCTTTGTGCCAGTACCATGTGGTTTTGATGACTGTTGCTTTGTAGTATAGTCTTAAGTCAGGGAGCCTGATTCCTCCAGCTCCATTTTTCTTTCTCAGGATGGCTTTGGCTACTCTGGGTCTTTTGTGCTTCCAAACACACTTTAGAATATTTTGTTTGAGTTCTGTGAAAAATGTCCTTGGTAATTTGATAGGGATTGCATTGAATCTGTAGATTGCCTTGGGTAGTATAGTCATTTTGATAATATTGACTCTTCCAGCCCAAGAGCATGGTATGTCTTTCCATCTATTTGCATCATCTTTGATTTCTTTCATCAGCATCTTATAGTTTTCAGAGTACAGGTCTTTTGTCTCTTTAGGTAGGTTTACTCCTGGATATTTTATTCTTTGGATGTGATAGTAAGTGGGATTGCTTCCCTAATTTTCTGATCTTTCATTGTTGGTATATAGAAATGCCACCGATTTCTGTGTATTAATTTTGTATCCTGCGACTTTGCCAAATTGATGGATGAGCTCCAACAGTTTTCTGGTAGAGTCTTTAGGGTTCTCTAGGTATAGTATCATGTCATCTGCCAAATTGATGGATGAGCTCCAACAGTTTTCTGGTAGAGTCTTTAGGGTTCTCTAGGTATAGTATCATGTCATCTGCAAATAGGGATAGTTTTACTTCTTCCTTTCCAATTTGGATTCCTTTTATTTCTTTTACTTCTCTGATTGCTGTGGCTAGGACTTCTAAAACGATGTTGAAGAGTAGTGGTGAGAGGGGACATCCTTGTTTTGTTCCTGATCTCAGTGGGAATTCTTTCAGCTTTTCATCACTGAGAATGATGTTAGCTGTGTGTCATATATGGCCTTTATTACATTGAGGTAGATTCCCTCTATGCCCATTTTCTGAAGGGTTTTTATCAGAAATGGGTGTTAGATTTTGTCAAAGGCTTTTTCTGTATCTACCAGAGGATCATATGGTTTTTATTCTTCAGTTTGTTAATGTGTTGTATCACACTGATGGATTTATGGATATTGAAGAACACTTGCATCCCTGGGATAAATCCCACTTGGTCATGATGTACAATCCTTTTAATGAATTGTTGGGTTCAGTTTGCTAGTATTTTGTTGAGGATTTTTGCATTGATCTTCATCAGTGAAATTGGCCTGTAGTTTTCTTTTTTTGTGGTATCTCTGTGGGTTTGGTACAAAATCATCCACGAACAATTATGTCAGCAAAATCAGAAATCATGAAAAGAGGAGGGTACAAATGCAGGACACTGGAGATGCACTTGCAATTAAGAGACCAACAACTTAAAACAATCTCTTGTCTATATAGACTCGTATCAAACTTCAGAATAACTGCAAACCAAAAATCTACAATTGATACACAAACAAGAAAAATCAACTCAAATACAACACTAAAGATAGTCATCAAACCACAAGAGGAGAGAGCAAGAAAAGAAGGGAATAAAAAAGGCAATAAAAACAAATCCAAAGCAATTAATAAAATGGCAATAAGAACATACATATTAATAATTACCTTAAATGTTAATGGACTAAGTGCTACAACCAAAAGACATAGACTGGCTGAACATATACAGAAATAAGAACTATATATAAGCTGTCTTTAAGAGACCCACTTCACTTCTAGGAACACATAGAAATTGAAAGTGAGAGGATGAAAGAAAATATTCCATGCAAATGGGAATTAAAAGAAAGTTGGAATAGCAATGCCTATATCAGACAAAATAGACTTTAAAATGAAGGATATTTTAAGGGACAAGGTCACTACATAATGATCAAAGGATCAGTCCAAGAAGAAACAGTCACGAGACATGTTTCTACATTATTTTCTTAGCCTCTTCACTTCTATTTTCTATGCTGAAAACTCCATTTTGTCCTGCTTTACTTTACCCCATATTCCTGCTTGAAAAACAGTCACAGTGCTGGTAAATGACTTAAGCTTAAGAACAAAGACCTAAAGGCATAAGTTATTCATGTGGTCAGCTGAATGAGGACATAATGTGTTGGTCTAGGCATGCCAGACCTGTGCAGATAGGCACGCCATTTGCAAAGCATGATATGTCCTCTAAAGAATAAGAGGAAAATGAGCCTCATGGCCCCAAGGGGTTTATGAAGGGTCGTTAGCAGGATATACATTAGCAAGGAGAACCAAGGTGCAAACCTAGGCATGCTGGGTTGCTGCGCATAGGCATGCCATCTGCAGAAGCACAATGGTGATTCTCTAGAATTCTATGTGTAGATAGCTGATGCAAATCTTCCTTAATGCTAATGATTATTAAATGCCTAAAGGTCAGAATAAAAGCATAATCAGCTACCGGCTATGTGACCTTTAAAATAATTAAAAAAAAAACTGTATCCTGCACCTACAACTCCCTCCTCACTTGATGTAATCCTAAAGAGCACAGTAAAAGCAGTGCGGTTTCTGGAGTTGGCGCTCTTGGTCCCTGAGACCTTGAGTCTCCTGGTTCCCACCTTTAATTAAGATAAATGTCTCTATGTCTTGTTTTATGTTAACTTTTTCCTAAAGTTTCACAGCACCCATTCTTCAGCCCTAACCTGCTGAGAAGATATAACAATTTTAAGCATCTACACACCCAACATAGGTTCACCACAATATATAAGGCAACTGCTAACAACCTTAAAAGGACAAATTGACAATAACACAATAATAGCAGGGGACTTTAACACCCCACTTACAGCAATGGACAGATCATCCAGACAGAAAACCAATAAGGAAACACAGGCCCTGAATGAAGCATTAGACCAGATGGACTTAATAGATATTTATAGGACATTCCATCCAAAAGCAACAGAATATACATTCTTCTCAAGTGCACATGGAACATTCTCTAAGATTGATCACATCCTGGGCTACAAATTCAACCTCAGTAACTTTAAGAAAATTGAAATCATATCAAGCATCTTTTTTGGCCACAAAGCCACATGACTGGAAATCAACACCAAGAAGAAATCTGCAAAAAACACAAACATGTGGAGACTAAACAACATGCTACTAAACACCCAATGGATCACTGAAGAAATCAAAGAGGAAATTAAAAAATACCTAGAGGCAAATGACAACAAAGATATGACACTCCAAAACCTACGGGATGCAGCAAAAGCCGTTCTATGAGGAATGTATATAGCAATACAAGCCCACCTCAGGAAACAAGAAAAAGCTCAAATAAACAAGCTAACTTCACATCTAAAGCAGCTCAAGAGAGAAGAACAGACAAGACCCAAAGTTAGTAGAAGGAAAGAAATCATACAGATCAGAGCAAAAATCAATGAAATAGAAACAAAGAAAACCATAGAAAAGATCAATGAAACGAAAAGCTGTTTCTTTGAAAAGATCAACAAAATTGATAAACCCCTAGCCAGACTTACTAAGAAAAAAAGAGAGAGGATTCAAATCAATAAAATTAGAAATGAAAGAGGAGAAATAACAACGGACATCACAGAAATACAAAGGATCATAGGAGACTACTGTATGCAACTATACGCCAATAAAATGGACAACCTAGAAGAAATGGACAAATTCTTAGAAAAGTACAATCTTCCAAGACCAAACCAAGATGAAGTAGAAAAGATGAATGGACCAATCACAAGTACTGAAATTGAAACTGTGACTAAAAAACTTCCAACAAACAAAAGTCCAGGGCCAGATGGCTTCACAGGTGAATGCTATCAAACATTTAGAGAAGAGCTAACACCTCTCCTTCTGAAACTATTCCAGAAATCACAGAGGAAGGAACACTCCCAAACTCATTCTATGAGGCCACCATCACCCTGATAATATCCTCTCATATCCTGTGAATAAATTTCTTTCAAAATAGTTATCACCACAGGTAAGTACCCACTTTTTCAACCAAAATTCATTGACCTCTTTTATAATTTACTTTTTTTCCTAGCTGTTTTAAATCTACCAGTGAACCTGCTGATGGACTTCCTCATCTGCTACTTACAGCATTTCCTTTAAAATTTTTTTTTTACAGTTTGTCTTGCCACTGAAATTTCCTTGTGTTCATATATGCTGTCTAACTTTCCCCATTAGAGCCTTGTGCATTTTGAACATAGTTGTCTTTTTAATTTCCTGTCTAATACTTAGACATCTGGGTCATATCTGAATCTGGTTTTATTGATCGCGTTGTCTTTTGACAGTGTTTTTTTTTAAATTACTTCTTCATGTATCTTAAAGGCTTTGCATAAATGGTGCTAATCTTATGTAGGACTATAGAGACTGAAGTCAATGGAAACGGGAAACAGGAACCTGGAAATTATTACACCTTTTACCTTGCTAAACCTTTTGCATGGGGATTGAGTTAACCTAGTCAGAAGTTGAGCTGGGTGTGTGTTCTAGTGTCTTTGTTGTTACTGTCTGAGCATATTCCTTAGAGCATTTGCATGTTTCTGTCCTAGCATCTTCCTACCAACAGTCATCTTCCAGTAGGAGAGCTACTCATTCTACCGTGTCCAATAATATTTGATAATAAATTGTGTTTAATTGTATTGATTCTGTCCCTGAGGTAGTCTCCTCACTTAGTATATACTTATGCATTTCTTTTCTAACTGATGGAGGTAAAAACCAAATTCTGGTGATCTGTGCCTGAAATGCAGAAGCAGATATTTGGTTATATGCCCCATCCCTTGCCTCATCACTCCTGCGGGCACTTCTGCTACATGCTCAGTCTCTTTGGTTGATAGTCATGTTGGTTTTGCCTTGGCTTCTTCATTTCAACCCAGGTAGAAGAATGTCTTTGCTTCCCTCTTGCTTTATAACCTCATTGCTCCTCCTTGTGAAGACATTAAAAAAATTGTCATTCTCCTTTTTAGGACCTCTAAACCACCTCCATTTACCAAATATTCTCCCTTCTCTTCAAGAATGTATTTATTCCATCTTCCTTGTCATGCTAGCTGATGGTTTAATGTTTGAAAATTCCCTGTCTTTCTGAGAACAGAAGTTAATGAGGTAGGTAGAGACATAGTCCTCTTCCTAATCTTGAGGGCTAAGCATCTTGATGACCAGGGACCCTGAAACATATCCTGCGCTATTTTTAGTGTCAAGCCTAATAGAGTCAAATGTGGACAATTATCCTATTTCCTTTTATGTTTTCAAGCTCACACAAAGATGCCAGAATTAACACTATTCCACCACAATGCTCACGACCAAAAGAGAACCATCTTTACTTTTGAATAAAAACAAAAAACAAAAGATAAAAACATTGGCTTTGGAAGTTATAGAAAAATCTTGATTTGGTGTCCCTTTTTATTCATGTGATTCAAAAATGTATTGCATGACAAAGCAGCTTTTCTTGGCTGAACCTCACTATCAGTTTCCTTCTTTGGTCAGATTGCCTATCTTCTGTCTCCTTTATAAAAAATGTTTTATTTGTAATAGTTATTATCTCCCTCTTTCTTTTTAGGGTGGTCTGATAATATCCTCTAATATCCTGTGAATAAATTTCTTTCAAAATAGTTATCACTACAGGCAAGTATCCACTTTTTCAACCAGAATTCATGGTTTCACTTTTGTTTGGGCATTTGAACTCCATTAATAAGGAACAGTGTCATGTTTCGCATCCAGGGTACAAGGATATTTATAAAACACTTGTTATTATTTGGAGAAGGATGGTCAAGAACAGGCCTTAAGATAGTGCAGATGCCTTTCTAGTCATTGTTTTAAAAAAATAAACATTTTACATAAAACCAGAGATAAAGAGATGCTTTCAGACAATTACTCTATATACTGAGAGGTGCAGGCATCGCCTCTCTTTCTCAAAAATCTCTCAAATATTATTCCTGGGAATCTATCCCCTAATGTTACTTCAGACCTTTCAAAGCTATTACTTTCTGGGCCTGTGTATATTATCCCATGTGACATGGGCAAGAGAGCAGCGTCAGCTGATAGCAGCTTGAGCAATATAGATCTTTCTTTCTTGCCTTTGAGAAATTTGGAAGAGACAGCATAGGACTGAATGGCATTCCATAGGGTTCCAGAAAAAACCTAGGCTTCTGACTCCTTGCTACCTTTCTTGGGCATGGTCACCATTCTCCTGTTTACTGGATGGTCCAATAGGGTTACATTTCAGTCGGAAAGTAGAAAGGGACAAATGAGGCAAGCACCCTTTCTTCAAGAACATTTCCTGGAAGATGCCTTTTACACCTTTCACGAAGACCAGCTCCCAGTCACTGAACACACCTAGGTGCACGAAGAACGCGAAATGTCCACATTTTGAGCTGCTGCGTGCTCAGCTAAATTTGGAGGCTTCTGGCACTAAAAGAAAAAGTGAGAATGATTTTGGTAAACTGCCGTTGGTATCTGTCACATGCCACATTCCCTTGCACATTTTCAAGGAACTATCAGAGAAGTCAATCAAATTCAGAACTGAGGAGTTCCCATTGTGGCGCAGCAGAAATGAATCTGACTAGGAACCATGAAGTTGCAGGATCCCTGGCCTCGCTCAGTGGGTTAAGGATCCAGTGTTGCCATAAGTTGTGGTGTAGGTTGCAGATGCAGCTTGGATCTGGCATTGCTGTGGCTGTGGTATAGGCTGGCAGCTGTAGCTCCAATTAGAATCCTAGTCTGGGAACCTCCATATGCTGTGGGTGTGGCCCTCAAAAGACAAAAAGGCAAAAAAAAAAAACAAAAAAAAAAAACCGAACTGAGAATCTCACTTGATAAGCGATTTTGCATGCAATTTTTTTCTCACCTTAATATATAGCTCAGTATAATTAAATTCATAGTCGTTTTTGATATGGGCATAGAATCATTTCCTCATAAAAGTTAACATGAAAAATATGGAAGTTACTAATTAATATGTCTCAGTAAATTTTACAGCAACACTTTCAGTGCATGTGTTCATACTGTGAGTTTTATTAATGTTACATGCCGGGAGCCGAGAAAATACAAGAAGCTGAGGAAGGGAGCTCGCCTGAACGGTACAGTTCCGAGGACAAGCTCCTAATCAGGAAAAGGGGCCTGTCTGAAGGGTACCATTCCGAGGGCAGGTTCCTAAACAAGGGGATGCCGGCCTGTAGGGCACAATTCCGAGGACAGGCCCCAGAAGACAATAAGGCTCGCCTGTTGACATAGGTGGAAAACTAAATTTCCCAGGAAATAATTCCCATTTTGTGTTGCTGAGTGGGGCTTGTCCCATGGATAACTTAGTCTTTTCTGTTATTCACTTGCTATTCAGTTTTCCTCAGTCTTTCCTGATTATTTACTAATTATTCTTATTTCCCATTCTTATTTTCCTGTGGTGATTTGTGATTTAAAAAAGTTACAACAATAATATAATAAGAATTTCATCCTGAAGGACTTTCCCCTATTTAAATCCAACTTAGTTAAAACATAGTGTTTATCTATTAATTAGTTATATAGTAAACTTTAGCGTTAGGATTTTAATGAGGTTCATAGAAGTTAGACATATATTATTCTTGACCAAAAAACACCTAGCTATGAGTTATAGAAGCTTTTAAGTGATATCTAGTTAAGTTGGTTTATGTTTTCTTACACTGTCTCCCTGCCATAACGCTTTAAAGATAAGCCCCAGTCTAAAAACAAGATTTGTGAATGCCAAATTCTCGTGTCTCTGAACTCTTCAAACTGTAAAGACTGGCTGGCCATGGGATGATTTGTACTGAGTCTCCTCCTTTCCACATGATGTATTGTACCTAGTTGCCCCTAAATTGTACTCACTAAGTTTAGTTAAGACAGAGATCTTAAAACATGATGTATTGTACCTAACTGCCCCTAAATTGTACCCACTAAGTTTAGTTAAAACAAAGATCTTAAAACACGATGCATAGCTGCTATACCATGTAATAGTTAACCAATGTACTTTTAACACTGTGATGTAATTTGTAGCAAAAAGCTGTCTATATAATCAACCTCTTATGCCAATAAAATTTGAGCAGTCCAGCGCCCTGAAAGAAGGGACAAAGAGGCTGTCTCCGTAATTGTACATTCGCTGACGCCGCATCCCTCTCCTATCCGGAAAAAGCGTTCGCTCCCTGGCCGCCGGAGCTGGCCTCCGGCAGTTTCATCCTCTTCCCATCGTCCCAGTTCTGTGGTGTTTAGACCTACTCTAGACTAAGAGTTAAAAAGACCAGTAATCTGTAATAATCAAAGGAATAAAGAGTCATTTCTTTACCTTCAAATTAAGAAATTAAAGGAAATATTTAAGCGCTGCATTCAATTAGAATTATATTAACATTACCCTACATTCTTAAACTGAACTGTGTAACTCCACAACTTTGTCTCCTTTTAACAAAGTATATGCCAATTTCAAACATAGCTATTCAAGACGAGTCAGATAAAAAGTACCTCAATTTTCAAGGGAAATTTTAATTTCTCTGCACATTTAAAGCAACCCCTTTCACCAATATTCATGCGCTTAATTCTTTAGATTATGAAAAACCTTGTCCTGACCCCATTCACTCTCAGATGACTGTCGCATTCCTCCACTTTCCTTTGGAGAAAAGTTCTTTGGATTATTATTCTATATTTTATGTCTTCAATTGTTCTCCTTCCAGTCTCTCTTGAATCCACTCCAATTAGGTGTTAGCCTCAGTCATTCCACTCAACCTCTGTCAGTGATTTCTAGGTATCTAAATCCAGTGGGCACGTTTCAGGACTCATTAATGTATCTGCAGCACTGGTAGCACTGATCACTCCCCTCTTCTTGAAGCTCTTCTTTCTCTCGTCCTCTAGGACACCGCCCACTTCTGGTTTTTCTCTTATCTCGATGGCCCCTTATTTTTAGCTTCTTTTGCTGCTTCTGCCTCATCTTACCAAACACTTAACACAGAAGTGCTCTAGAGCTTACACTTGAACTTTCTTTTCTCTCTGCTCATGGTCTTAACAAGTCTGATGATTTAAAAACAATCTCTATACTGATGACTAAACAATTTATAACTATAACCTGAATATTTCCTCTAAATCCAGACTCATTTCTAACTTCCTACTTGACATTTCAACTTAAAGATCTGATAGTCATTTTAAATGTAACACATCCAAAGCTGAGGGCCTGGTTGTTGCCCCAAGACTTCTTTTATAGTCTTCCTGACCTCAGCCAGTGATACCTCTGTCATACCTTGGAGTCTTCTTGAAGCTGTTTTTCTCTTACATGCTTTATATAGTCATTTAGCCTTGCCTCTTAGCACTGCCTTCAGAGAATATCCAGAATCTTACCATTTCTCGGTAGCACGCTGCTGTCATCATCAACCAAGCCACAAAGAGCTATTGCCTGGGGATTATCTCAACGGCTTCCTAACTCTTCTCTCTTCTTGTTCTCTTGCCCACCATCAGTTTCTTCTTAGCAATGTTGCCCACCATCAGTTTCTTCTTAGCAGTCATGTCATTTCTATGCTCGAAACTTGCCAGGAGCTTCCCATTTTCAGTCTCTGTAGCTGAAGTCTCTCTGAGATTCCTACCTGTTGCCCTCCCAGACTTTCTGTCCCCCAGTCATGGAGCTCAGGATCCGAGACAGGGCAAGAGAGACATGAACTCTCTTAGTAGCTTCCCACTTAGCTGAGGAAGTTGAGTGCTTACTCACCTGCTCTCCTTTCCCTTTTCAGGATAAATCAGAGGCTGAGGAAGCTCTTTCTTGGCCCTAAGCTGTACCACCTTGGGAGACAGTCAAACTACATTCCTTACCTATGCCAATGGGTCCAAACTTTTTTTCTTTCCCCAACAGAGTGCTGGAAATTCTCCTCTGGAAACCTGTGCTTTCGTAAATGCTGTCTCATCCATGAGTGGTTGTCCAAGTCAGTACTGTCCAGGGGCTCCTGGACTGCAGGTCAAGAGAAGCTGCAGCAGGTTCATGGGCCACTGCAAGGTCCTCGGCTGGGACTGAAGTCTATCTGCCTAGTACCTGGTGCACAGGTGAGCAAGATTTCTCCCAGGTCCCTTGGCATAGGGTGCTAGATCCCACTTTTGTCTGTGAATGGATACTGAATTTTCGTTGTTGAGGTGGGGAGCAAAAAATGAGGGGCATCTTATCCTGTCATGAGACTGATGTCACCTCTAACCAGAACCTTATATTCTGATAGCCCCTCTTCTCTGGCTTTCTTCTTATCCCCACAAGTTTCCTTTAAAGACAACTGGGGAGGAATATTTTTCATACCTCTGAGTAGAAGGATAGAACCCTAAAACTGTAATAAAGAAAAAAGAAAAGATGAGCCCCATCCAACTGAGTTAAAAATAAACAAAATGCTGATTCCCTAGAAATTATTGGTAATTTGAAAGATCTGCTTTAGTGAATCAGAGGCAAGTAAAGGCAACTGAATGAATTTTCTGTTACAGAAAAGTTGTTTCACCTCACCCTGTTTAGAGTAAATGACCTTAATTGCTCTTAGAACGTGAGAAGGGCCCTGTGGCCAGAGAGTGGCTCCCGGCAAATGGGTAAAACTTCAATAAAGGAATTAGGTTAGCTAAGGAAGACGCCAAGGTGAGAAAAGTTTGAGCTCCAAGGAGGACTTGTTCCTACAAAGAAATAGTGCGGGAAAGCATTCTGATGAGAAGTGAATGGCATGTGTGAACGTTGAAGGTGAGACCATGAGGACATTTGTAGGGAGTAGAGATGATTTTATGTGACCACGATGACATAGAATATAGGTCATGCGAAAGGATAGTGATTATCTGAAGTTGTGTGACTCAGTAAGCAGTTTCATTTTGATCCTATGCGAACTCCAAGAAGGAAAGGCTGCAGTGGTGTTGTGAGACTGAGGGAGGGTTGGGTGAGCCTTTCGTCCTAGTTCTCCTAGGAACTGGCTGAGTTCTTGGGTCATTCAGTTTCCTCCTCCGTAATATATAGGCTTAATTGCGGAAGTCCCTTTCAGCGTAAAGATAATTTATAAAACAACAATGAGAAGGGTAAGAATTGCTCTAAAACCCGAGATGTAAGAAATACCATGTAGCCGTTTTTAGGTGAAATGAAATCTGGTTTACTTATTTAACACATAATCATTTAATGGTTATTATATGCCAGACAGGTGCTCAATTCTGGGGATTTTTTTTGGGGGGCGGGTGGGCGAGGAAGAAGGCAGACAAGGTCTTGCCCTCCTGGAATTTTTTTCTAGCTCTCATTTTCAGGGATGAAGTCTAACATCATTCAGTTTTCACAGGTCCTGACCTATGTCTTGGGTTGTTCCAAATCTGTGATTTACACAATCCGGAAAAAAATAAGAGTAATTCCTGTCTCTCTGTTTATGGCTGTCACAACTGCTATTGCCTTTTGTCTCATCATAAGATATTTTGAAAGTGTCTGGCTCTGCAGGTAGCATCCTTTCTGGAGAACCAAGTATTGTTCTAGGAACTTTTGCCAGAGCTCTGTTTGCCTCCATTCCCATGGGAACTCACGTAGCTGTCAGTGTCCTCAATCCTGTCTTTTTTGTGATGCCATGAATACGTAGGCCAGTGTATGCCATTCCATAAACGCCACCCTCACCCATCTCCCCAGGCTCTGGGAATCAAGCTACCACAGGCTTTGAACTATTATTCTGCTCAGCTCTCAAGGCTACAGCTTCCACATGTGAAAGGCAATGTAGTTCTTATCTTCCTAAGCCCTGAGGCTGCACACCAGTGATGCAGGGATTGAACTTGACTCACAGATAGATTTATTCTCCAGCTGCTACCTTCTCCATCACTCCTTTTTGATTCCCAACAATACACGTAATCACCTGTGTCATCATTCTTTCACGGTTGCTTTTCATACGTCTCTGGTTAAGAGCACACTCCAAAAATCAGATTGTCCAAGCTTAAATCCACGCTACCCCTCACTAGCTGTATGGCTTGGTCAAGTTCTTTAGCCTTTCTGTATTTCAGCTTCCCCACCTTTAAATTGTAAATAAATAAAAGATACCCACCTCATAAGGGTGTTGTAAAGATGAACTGAATTTGTGCGTGCACAGCATTTAGAACCATACCTCAGACATAGTACATGCGTTGTAGGTGTTTTAATGTTATATTATTATTGCTTATTATTTATTTATTATCACTGACCTGGCTTTTATAAACATTTGCATGAGATCAATGGACTGGATCTTTCCACATTAAAGTCTTAGTGGGAATTTTCTTCTAAGTAGTTCTATTCCCAACTATGTCCTACCAACATTTTTGGCCTTTGACACAAAAAATGTTAGGCCAGCTTCTTAGCGGAAAGGTATTATGGACTTTTTTTAGGAGGAGGAGTTGTGCGAAGAATCACCTTTCATTCCTTTGATGTAATTTTTTTAAACCACCTTATCACATTTTAACAGACCCCAGAAAATGTGCCTGGTTTCTAACTCTGATGTCTGCACAGATTTCCTCACTCTGCCCTTAATTCTGTAGCGCCAAGAGGATGTTTCTACTAAATTGAGAAATTGGCTAAAATCCGCCCCTCCTCATCTGTTTCCTAAGACTAAATTGTGGCTTTTCATTCTGTATCACTTATAACTCAAGGTAATTTGACTCACTTCTTCACGTCTCAGGCTTAACTTGTTAGCCGGCTTGTCAATCATTCATTTTCATTTTGATGAGTCAAAAATATTTTTCACTTGGTGAATAAAATATGGATATTTCATTTTATTGAATCATTTCAAATTTCTGGAGTTGAATTGTTGGTGTCTTGAGATTCTTTGCACCTGCTTAATTTGGATACACGACCTTTACATTGCTTTGAAAGTCAAACTTCTGATGGGGAAGAGTTTATTTAATGTACATATTGGCATCTTTCCTAGGTTTATAAGCTCTTTCTTTTATGTGCAGAGAATGAGAATAAATGATTCTCTGATAGCCTGTCAGCCAGAGTTTCATTACTTATGTCTGCCCATGTCCCTTAGGTAGAAATGGCAGCCAGGAGCAGCTAGGGTATTATTTATTGCTATGACATTTTGTGTACATTTAAAAGGAACCATGATTTTGGATTTAGAAAGAGCGTATGTGTAGAGACCAGGAGACCATATTTCAGAAACTGCCTGAATGATCATGTGATGGAAGGGGCACATCCCAGTCTAGCTTCTTGTTGCCTTATCTTTTAGATAAATAAGTGCCTGCCATTATCTGGGGGAGGAGAGCCTCCTCTGGAATTTAGCGGCATGGTGGGTGTGGAGTTGGGGAGGAATGGAAGACTTCATTTTTTGATATGTTTCACAATGAAAACTCCAGTCAAATATGGAAGAGAAGGCATTTGTTATGGTGATTGTTGTATTGGGTAAATAGCCAGGCCTACAGACTATGGAGTTCAAAAGAAAAGAAAAGAAAATATTATCTATGTTTTAAGTGTTGTTTTCAGTGTTTTACTGATATTAATTACCTCTTTTCACCCTCTAATCATCGTATGGGATAAGACCTAATTTTAAGCCCATTTTAATGGTGAGAACATTTGGGATCAAATGGGCACAATAACGTTTTCAAGGTAGCCTGTCTAGTAAGAACAGAACCAGAATTAAACCTAGTCTGTTTCAGATCACACAGTGAGAAACATGAAAGCCTACTTGCTCTGAGGACTTTTAGGGTCACATGGAAAATGTTATTGATCTTTTATGGTAGACTTACAGACCATATAAAATTGCTAAGCTATTTTTAGGTGTATTTTTGGTTGTTGTTGCCATGACTTTGTTCATTTTGATTAATTAACTTTTTTCTTTCCCATTTTGATTTATTGTAGGACACGTATATATATTTTCCTGTACAGTAGGACCTTGTTTATCCATTCTGCATATAATAGTTAGCATCTGCTAATCCCAACTCCAAGTCCGTCCCTCTCCCTCCCAACCCCCCTTGGCAACCACAAGTATGTTCTCTATGTCTATGAATCTGTTTCTGTTCTGTAAATAAGTTCATTTGTGTCATAGTTTAGATTCCACATATAAGTGATATCGTATGGTGTTTGTCTTTCTCTTTCTGAGTTACTTCACTTTGTATGATAATCTTTAGTTCCATCCATGTTTCTGCAAATGGCATTATTTCGTTCTTTTTATGGCTGAGTAGTATTGCATTGTATATATGTGCCTCATCTTCTTTATCCATTCATCTGTTGATGGACATTTAGGTTGCTTCCAAGTCTTAGCTATTGTAAATAGTGCTGCTATGAACATTGGGGTGCATGTATTTTTTCAAATTAGAGTTTTCTCTGGATTATATACCCAGAGGAGTGAGATTGCTGGGTTATATGTGTCATAGCTTTAAATGAAAATTAAAAGTGTCTCCCTATTAGTGGTTAAAAATTATGGTAATATTGATGAATATATTGCTAGTTAGGCTCTTGTAAATTGTTTCCAAGTAGTAGGGATTTACTCTGAGTATTCATGGAGAAACAAGGAGGCATAGAAATCACAATGAAATCAGGTCTATGGAAAATCGGAATATTTTTAAGATTCAGCAACTGGTCCAAGACCAAATAGCAATTCTCATGACTTAGCTATTTTGTCATAAATGGGAATGGGCATCTGTGAATTCTTGCTCTGGGCATTCTCATTCAACCAGCTATGACCCATACAGAGGGGTCATGTGACAAAATATGACAACTTTGTTAGAAGACATTGTCCAAGTTACTTTCCTTACAGAGATGGGCAGAGCTGAAGACATGATAGGTACTTAGAAACTTCGTCAATACAGCTCAAATATGCAATACAAATTTACAGCTATATTTACTGTAATGGCTATAAAATATAGAAATGACAAATACAGTTTTGCACTAAAATCCTTATAATTTAGATTGCCAAGAAATAGTACACTTTCAACTTCTAGTTCAAAATAGAGGTTGAGGTTGTTCAAAGGCTTATGACTTTTCCACTTAGATTGTTTCTAAGTATACCTACCATTTCGTAAGAATCAAGTGAACTTTCACTTCTAGCTTTAGCATCAAGTATCTTATTTAATCTATAGATCTTTTTTATTGTAATTTTTATTTTATTTTATTTTTTTAATTGTTATTTCCCCAATGCAATTTTTTTTCCTACTGTTACACATACATGTATACATTCTATTTTCTCACATTATTGTGCTCCATCATAGGTGACTAGACATAGTTCCCAGGGCTACACAGCAGGATCTCATTGATAATCCATTCCAAAGGCAATAGTTTGCATTTATTAACCCCAAGCTCCCAATCCACCCTACTCCCTCCCTCCCCCTTGGCAACCACAAGTCTATTCTCCAAGTCCATGATTTTCTTTTCTGTGGAAAGGTTCATTTGTGCCGTATATTAGATTCCAGATGTAAGTGATATCATATGTTATTTGTCTTTCTCTTTCTGACTTAGTTGACTCAGTATGAGAGTCTCTAGTTCCATCCATGTTGCTGCAAATGCCATTATTTTGTTCTTTTTTATGGCTGAGTCATATTCCACTGTGTATATATACCGCATCTTCCTAATCCAGTCGTCTGTCAATGGGCATTTGGGTTGTTTCCATGTCTTGGCTATTGTGAATAGTGCTGCAATCTATAGATCTTGCCTGCAATGGATGGAATATTTATGTCCACCCCCCCCCAATTCGTATGTTGAAATCCTCATCCCCCAAGATGGGGGACTTTAGGAGGTGATTAGGTTATGAGAGTAGCGACCAAATGAGTTGAATTAGTGCCCTTATCAAAGAGACCTCAGAGAGAGCCCTCACCCAGCCTTCATGAGAGGTTATAGCCAACAGGTGCTGTGAACCAGAGATGAACCAGAAACTGGGTTTTCACCAGACACCAGATCTGCTGGTGTCTTGATTTTAGACTTCCCAAACTCCAGAACGGTGAGGAGTAATTTCTATCGTTTATAAGCCAGTTAATGGCATTTTGTTATAGCTGCCCAAACAGACTAAGACATTACCCTAAAACTAGTCTTTCCTGCCACATGATGTATTTACAGGAATAAGAATAGTGGCTCAGAATTATTTTGTGTTACTAATTTCTTGATTTTATGTAACTTTTCTTAAATTTTCCAAGCCTCAGATTTCATATGGTATTTAAACTGGGATTAATAATTTTACTTTGTTGTAAAGCAGTTGTTACTAAACCTTTGTGAAAAAAGCTTGCAAAATGCCTTGTATTTGAATCATTCATCAGTGTCTTAAACAGAGAAGGGGTTAATCGAGTTACATTGAAAGGAGTTTAATTTAATTTAAAGCAGTTGGAGAATAATTTTTTTAATCCTCAGTTTTGAGATCCTTAGCCATCAGAGATTCCTGAAACCTACATTTTAATTAGGCTTATATAGGCATGAAAGAGAATGGAATTATCAAAACTAAGAGTGACGTAAACAACCCCTCTGCCTCCCCTGACCTAGAAGAATTTTCTTGAGATCGAAACTGTGGCCTTCAGCAGATTCTTGGAGTTGCCTAGTGTCAGCTGATAGTAGTCAGCTTCTTGTGCCCGAGAAGACCTGCCATCAGTGATAATGACAGTGCTTGTGGAGTCAAAGCCACAGGCATAGGGAAGCACATGTTATCTTTCCCCTTTAAGCAGTTCCTTCTCTGAATGAGAAAAATATATCTGTGTACCGTTTTCTTCTAGAAAAAAAAAAGCATTTTAAAGATCAAGGAGTTTTCTACACATGAGGATGGAAATTGGAAGAGTCACAGTCTCCTGGGGTGAGCAGCTCCCTCATCTCTGATTGTTCCTTGGGCTGAAGTCTGCTCTGGACACAGGATACACTTTAGCTTGGGTATCTGGGGGCTGCAACACTCACATGGGAATAAATCAACAACCTGCTGGTAACGTGATATTTGAAAATATGTACTTCACATTGCACCGGTAGAAATATAAAACCCAACCTCTTAAGAAGAGCATAGAGATTGGGCTTTTTTTTTTCCGCTCTCTCAATGTTTTTATTCAGAGAAGGATTATCTTTTCTTTGTTTGCAACTGCAGTGATTCGGCAAATGTGCAGGCTCTCTGAAGGAGGGGGTTGAAACCGAGCAAGGGAGAGCTGGGAGGGAGAAGCACGTTGAGCTGGCATGTGCTGCTATTGAACAGATTTAAAGGTATTTTAATCATAGACCTTTCGTGCTATTTTAGAACTTCCTAGCATAGCTCCTCCCTTCTGCTTCAGCTGCTGAGAAATAAGCAAACGAACACAGTGTATTTAAGGACCCTGCATTTTTGATCCCAAATGCTACAACTTCACAAAACCATGTGCCTAGAACATGCCCCCATGACCAGAGAGCTCCGTTTCTGAAAAGAAGGAGAAAGCCATCTGTCTCCACGTTAAATGAGCTTCAGAAGCCCGTGGCAAGTAGCTACCTGCGCAGGCTCAGCTCATTGATTTGGCACTGCCTTTATTCTCCCAGAATATGCCTTTCTATTCATGCCATCCTGGTTTCTATTCTACCCAGTAATTTGTGCAACAGGAAAGTATCAAACGTGCCTGCTTAAGAGTCTTTATTGACATTTTGCAGAACAGAACAGATTGGACCTATTTTCTTCCTGCAATCAGTTTCAAGTGTTTGAACCTTCCTAAGAGCTGTGAAACAATATTTATTCTTAATCAGCAACGATGTCATGAGTCTTGACGCCCTGTAATGTATGTGACTGTGTATTAAACCATGTGGAGCTGCAGGCATGATGAGGCAGATCGAGACCCCTCTGAGAGGGAGTTTTGGGATCATGGAATGGGTCAGACTCTATTCGAGGAATATAATACTATGGTTCAGGCGGAGGCCAAGGATTTCCACTTCTAGGAAGGCTAGTCAAACTCAAAGGCAGAAGGAATATTCCTAGAATTTTACCTAGTGACAGTGGGGAGGGTGGGGGCGGGAGGCTCAGAGTTAGGGCAGCAGAAGAGCTGTGGGAAGATGACTAGGAAGTGGCCATTTGTGTGGGGATTCCATAGGATATCAAGTAAATTTCAACAACCTCTGCTTGTTTTTATGTTATTATTAAGGAGCCACAGGAAAGGGGTTCGGTAATTCACCTTTGGAGTATGTGTATAGAATCACCTTGGGAGCTTATTAAAAATGCAGAATCTGGGAGTTCTCTTGTGGTGCAGCCAGTTAAGGATCTGGTGTTGTCACTGCAGTGGCTGGGGTCACTGCTCTAGAACAGGTTCAGCCCCTGGCCTGGGAACTTCCATATTCTACAGACTGAGCCAAAAAAAAAAAAAAAAAAAGAAAAGAAAAAAAAAGCAGAATCCTGTTTGTATCCTTTCTGGTTCAGAAGGTCAAGGGTGGAGCTAAAGAATTTGCATTTGAAATAATCACCCCAGGTAATTCTGATGCATGTAATTTAAGCAACACTGTTTAAGATTTCAAAATGAGAATAAAGAATCTAGTATTCTCATTGCCTGTAATTAAAACACATCACTAATCCATCAATATTGAGAATAAAAGGGAGCAAAATCAACTCTAACATATCATTGTGTAACTTGATTGTAAGTGATGGGAGGGTAATTAACATTTTTTAGTCCTTAATATGTGTCAGATGTTTAAAACAAAATAAATTTTATTTAACCTTTAATACGGCCCAGGGAGTTCCTGTTGTGGCTCAGCGGTAACGAACCTGACTAGAATCCTTGAAGATGGGGGTTTGATCCCTGGCCTTGCTCAGTGTGTTAAGGATCTTGCATTGCTGTGAGCTCTGGTGTAGGTCTCAGATGCAGCTCCTATTCGATCTCTAGCCTGGGAACTTCCATATACCATGGGTTCTGCCCTAAAAAGACAAAAAAAAAAAAAAAAAAAAGTCAATACAGCTCATTAAGTCAGTTAATATTACATCATTTTGTAGGTGGTAAAATAGGCTCAGAGCTGTTGAGTACTTTGTCTAAAATGACATAATAGAAATTATTAGGGCCCTTTAGGCTTTTCAGTCTCCTCGTTATGCTTAGGGAAGTTTATCTACCATGACTTCCATCCTAATGCCTATACCAACAAATCTCGAATCTGTGTCCTCAGTCTGGATGTTTCTTGGTGTCTTCTCCAGCCGTCTATCCAATGCCCTGCCTGACATCCTTGCCTAGATGTTTTTCAGCCACTGCAAGTTCTACATATTCTCAGTTGTACTTGCTGTCTTCCTTCCCATGTCATTTTCTCCTGTACGGTTCCGGAGCTCAGCAAGTAGGCCCTATCATCTACCTATTGGTCCAAGCCAAAAATTATGGAGTTCCTTTGATTGAAATATCCAAATCTCTCCTGATCCTGCATCCTGCTTGTCTTCCCTGCTAACCTGCTGGTTCAGTCCAGCATCTTCTCTTGCCAAGTGTATCAATTAGTGTTTGCTGCATAACACACATTTCCCCGTAACCTGGTGGCTTAAAATAGAAATCATTTTACTTAACATGTGGGTCAGCCAGGCAGCGCTTTGGGTCTGGACCAGTTTGGCTGACCTCTGCTGGGCTTTCTCTTATGTCTGTGATCTGCTTGTGAGTTGGCTGGTGGCTTAATGATTTCCTATGGCCTCACCCACATATCTAGTGGTGGGCAGGCTGTAGCTGACAGCTGGATGGCTTTTGGCTGGGATGCTGAGGTTCTTTTCCCTGTGGCCTCTCATTCTTTTGCAGGGCAGCTTGGGTTCATCTACACATAGGGTGGTCTCAGGATTCCAAGTACAATAAGAGAGAACAGGCCTGAAATACGAGTACTTTTCAAACCTTGGTTTGCATTGTATTTGTTACTGTCATCCAAGCCACTAAGTACTACCAAAAGTTGTGGATAGAGAGAGGAATGTTTTATAAGAATTTTTGCAATCTACTACACTCGGACCTTATTACAGCCTCTTCATGGCTTCCTTCCCACCATTCTTAGTCCCTCCAATCCTCTTTTCAGACAGCAGTCAGTGATGGGTGTATCAGGCCATTACTCTGCTTAAAACCTCACTGGTATATCAAAGGGTTAGGGTTAGGTCCCATGGTTCTGAATGTTCTAAAGTCCTAGCTCCTTAAAGTGACTTAAAAGGTACTCCAGCATTTGCATTCTGTCTACGTCTTCAGGCTTTCACTCTTCCTATTAGAGCCTCAGTTTTCTCTTGGTCACTCAGATAACCAGATTTAGTCTTCCTGAGTCAGTGCAAACATGCTCTAGCACTCTTGCATCAGTCTCCTTTTCTGACTCTGTCTGCAGTGCTCTTCCTTGTTTCCCTCTCTTCCTCCCCAGCTTTTGCCAAACTAATATATTTATACATTAATCTGAGCTTAAATATCCCTTCTTCAGGCCCCCCCTTGCCTTCTTTGGATGGGATTCACTTGCGCTTGTATTTGTATGTTGAGTCTGCCTTTCCTGTGTTAGTGTAAGCTCTGTGAGGTCAGGGACCATGTCTGTTTCACCTGGTACTGAATCTCTAACCTGTCCCACGGTGCCCAGTATATAACAGGTAGTCCATAAATACGTTGAAAGAACACACACCTCTGACTTGCCTGATTTCAGAACTCTTCCCACTATGGAACAATGCAAATTAGACTCAATCTACTGATCTTTTTCTTTTGCTTATATATTTAATTTATTTTTTGCTCATGAACTAAAAATGATTTTAGTAATATAAGGAGATCACAAATATATATATTATATGTACTTATATATAATAATATATAAAAACCAATATTATATATATTGCAGTTGACCTTGAACAGCAGGAGTTTGAACTGTAGGGGTCCACTTATACGTAGATTTTTTTTTTTTTAAAGTAAATATTGCAGTACTGCGTAATTCATTGTTGGTTGAATCCATGGATATTAAACTGTGGATATGGAGGAACCATGTATGTATGGAGGGCCAACTGTAAGTTATGCATATTTTGGACCTCAGGGAGTGTCCAAGCCCCTAACCTCTGTTAGGAATCAACTGCATATATTTCATAAATTTAGTCATTAAATTTAATAATTCAGTAAATTCACATTGCTTCTTATTCAGAGGTCAGGTGCACATGACAATTTATTTCAGTGTATTTTTCTTGCATCCCAGTGTCTTTAAAGAGAAAAATAAACGAGTGATTTAAGGCAAAAAGCTCCAAAGGGAGCTTAGACAATTTCAGTGGTCTGAGAGCAGTGTTACCATGTTGCCTGAGCTATGGTCTCTTTCTGCCTGGAAATTTTCCTGGTAGACTGCCATCATGAAGACTGACCAAGGTCTGTTCTGTGAATACCAGTCTACTCTGGAGACCGCTCTAAAAGTAATGGAAAACCTACTTGGGAAACAAAGTTCCAAGGCCTGTGTTCCTTGACTTAAATCACTTCAGAGGTATAGCCTGTGCCCTGCACATTTTGTATCAGATAAAGCTGCCACAGTGAAACTCATGGTGGATCCAATAACTCAGTGACTGTAAAGGAAAAAAAAAACCTGAAAAACGTTTTCAGAAGTCTCTCTGGATGCTAGAAAAAATTGTCAAATCAAATAGTTCTTCTTGAATCAAATTTATCTTTAGTGCCATGGACAAATAAGCCATGTCTAATTTATGTAAATCTATTTAGTTGGAAATGTACAGAGTGGTTTGCAGCCTCTCCTCATGCCCTTTGCCTTCCAGGATTCCTCAGCTTTCCCACCAGTGAAATGGAAACATTCATAATCTTATACTTTGTAAGACTGTTGCAGAGCTAAGATAATATTTTTGAAATAACTTCGTATCAGATAAAGTGTTATTCATTCATCAAAGGGTTCTTGAATACATATATTTCAGACCTTGTGATAGGCCCAGGAGAGGGATATAACACTGAGTAAAAATCCTTGTTCTGACTGATTTCACAGTTGTGGGAGGTGACAGATGAGGGCAAAATCATAATACTAGATGAACAAAATGGCAGTATCACAGATGGGCCAGCAATTAATTCCATCCAGAGGATTCGCAGAAAACAAGATATTTGATGTGGGCTTGGAAGGATAGGTAAGATTTCACCAGAGGGAGAAGACAAGAAGGGCATTTTAGTCAGTTATCTGCTTATAATCTGTAACAGGAGATCATTCTGTTTTTAAAACAATGCTAAGTGGCAGGAAGATACCCAGAAGACATATAAAAGAGGTATAACTGCGAGCTTTATTTATTTATTTTTGGATTATGAGAAGACAAGCCAAAGTCAGAAAACAAAGACACATCAAGGACAACTGAATCAGAACAAGAAAAAACAAAAGTTCATCAGGGGAGGAATAGTCCATTATATTATACCACAAAAAAATGCATGAGCGTTTTGAGGCCACCCTTGGAAACGTCATGAATCAGAAGAGCATGCTCCTGTCTTACTTAATGATAGGTGAGTGAGTATGTCAATCTAGATATTAAAAAAAAAAAATAGAAAGAAAAAAAGAAAACGACTAACAGTGTGGGGTCAAGAATGCATTCCAATGTCTTTTACAAAACAGCTTCAACAACAATTCATGAACCAAGCAGAAAAATGGGGGGAAAGCTGAGTTCTAATTGAAATTATTATCAACACTTTGTGTCATAGGTGTAAAGGTCCATTACTCCTTTATATTCTCTTAGAGCTTTTACCAGGGGACTTCTGAGACAGATGAGTACTCGGATTTCATTTTACAGATAGAAATCTGTGTAGGACAATTTCAAGAAGAAAACAGCAAAAATGTTTTAAAGGTAAAGAATTCAAAATCTTAGGGGAAACACACACTTACACACAGACTCGTTTTCCACTTTCAGACATATTAAGTTAAAAATCAGACATATCATTTAAATTATCCAGATTGAAAGTGAAAGGGGTGCTATTTATAACTGTCACCAGGACAACAGGTGCAAACCTGGACTCTCTTGGAAAAGTTGGCTATATGGTGACCTTCGTCATGGGCACCCCACAGTTAAACTTTGCTAAACAGGGTAAAATAAATGCTTTTTATTCCTCTGTAAGGATCTCTTGGGGCTTCTAATCTTGAAACACCAAGATTTTTGGCTTAGGCAGAATTTATTACCTAGGTGGGATAGTGTGGGATAAGGACCACGGTATAGCATGTGGTAAGAGCATTGGCTACTTCTTCATATCCTAATTAACAGTGTGAACTTGAGCATGTCTCTTAATCTTTCCATGCCTCAATTTCCTCATCAGTAAACTAAGGATGATAATTTTTATTGTGAGAAATAAATGGATTAATATTTGAAAAGTTCTTTTACAATGGAGTTTGGCTCATAGGAATATATATATATATATTTGTTATTTTTATAATTATCCTCATTTTATAGATTGAAAAAAATGTAAAAACAAAAACCCAAAAAGAACAAATAAACAAATGTTCAGGGTTCACGTGATATTTGCATTCACTTTAGGACAGTCGGAAAGTGATTTAGGGTAGAGAGAGCTGGAAACTTGGGTCTCCTTCAGAAAGCAGTATTGCCGATGTCTTCTGGAAATCAGTGAAGGGCAGAAAGAGGTCTGACCCAAACCTTACTTTATTAGTTTAGTTTAAAGTCTCTGAGTGTCCAGTGCTGGGTCAGGTCTGTATTCGGCCTGCTACTCATATAGTTGTATTAAGGTAAATGAGGTTTGAGAAAACACTAGAAACATCCAGAACAATCACAGAAAAGTCCATATTCATATGCTTACATTTAAGTCATGCCCACTAGTTTGAATCCCTTTCATTACTGTAAGTAAAAATAATTGTAGTTATTATTGTTGAGCATTTACTAGATGCCAGGCCCTGCCCTAAGTGCCTCACATGTATTAACTTAGGCAATATCTACAAAATGTTTGAGTTAGGTATGGCTCTTAGCACCATTTTGCAGATAAAGATGCTGAGGAAGAGAGGAATTAAGAACTCATTGATTTTTGCATTTAATCAATGCTAGATACATTCTAGACATCCAGTAAGTATTTATGGATTTAATTTCCATACAGGTTTATTAATATTTTCTAGCAGAACCCATTTGCATGGTTGATTTTATTCAGTAGGAAGAAATTTGGCAATCTATTAGAGGAAAAAAAATATTTACAACTGCCTTATTACCCCTTTATACATTTGCCCTTGATATTTTGATTTCTGCCAAGACTGAGAATTTGCAATTATGAATGACATTTCAAATACCATCGTTGAAGGATAGATGTGTTAAATGAGATTTTTAAATTCTGGAAATCATCCTGACAAGTGAATTTGGGTAATTTTTAATAAATCACTTATATTTGGCTTTGGTAAGCATTATCATGGATATTTTTTCCTCCGAGGATTTGGTTTCCTGATGGTGTTAACCTCAGGACAGTACTGTAACTGCTTTTTGCATTTTCTGAGCAAATGCCAGCTAATGGGGGTGGGGGGTACTACTGAGCAGTTCTGAAAATGTCAGGAGGCCAGTCTAGGGTTAATGATGTGCTATGAATCTTCCACACAGTGGAAAATCCATACAGGACAATCCTGAAGCGGTTAGTATGCCGGTGGTAAAATGAATGAGTACAGAGAAGATGCCAAGGAGAGAAAGAGGAGCAGAAAATGCAGGGGAGACAGCACAGAGTGGCCATTAGAGGCAATTGATTAGGGAAACAAATAGAAGATGGTAGTAATTTTTATTCTGCTCTATGGGCTATTTTGCAATGGTGCTTTGTACCCTAAGTGATTGGCTACAAAAGCAGACATCAGATTTTAATGTTCTGGTCAGTTACAGAAAACAGTAACAGGGGAGAAATAGTGTTCCCAAAGAGATGGTGATAACAATGTGTTTAGTTGCTGCTTTCAAAATTTAAAGGGCCAGGCGCATGAAATGAATTAGGTTACATTAAATGCTTTCCTAAATGCAATGGCGTGTCCCTCTCTCACTCTCATCCTGCCTCAGGTTGATCTGGCGCATGAAATGAATTAGGTTACATTAAATGCTTTCCTAAATGCAATGGCGTGTCCCTCTCTCACTCTCATCCTGCCTCAGGTTGATATCTGAAATCTGCGTACTGCCATATCGCATCAGATCTGCTTCTTTAATGAAAGCTATTAGCCTCAACGATCCATCCATTCAACAAACACTCACTGAGTAGTAACCATGGGCAGGCAAACAGTCCAGTGGGAGAGAGAAACACTAAGACACAATTACAGATCCCTCCATAATTATAATTATGTTAAGTGCCACGAAGAAAAAGTATATTGTTTCTCAGAGCACTGCAGAGAAGGACCTATTCTAGACAGGTGTGTATGCTGGGAGAGGAAGGAGGGCTGGGAGAGTGTGTCCTGGCACACCTTACACGCAAGGACACTTGAAGAACAAAAAGAAATTGGCCAATGAAGGTAGCGGTGGAAATCGGTACACATGCCTGATCCTACTCTATTCTTTTATTTAAAAGGTTTTCTGACGTCCAAGTTAGGTACAAAAGAAACAGCCAGTTGACTATTTCTGGTGTGGCTGATTAGTGGAAAGGTAATGGCAACATCCCCAAATACAAAGAGGACACTAGACTGACATTCGCTTTTCTTCTAGAACACTCTTCTCCGCCCTGGAAAGCAGAGATGAGTGGTAGAATTACAGAAGGGCAGGGGCTAGGATGCCTTCTTCTAGGTTTTGAAGGTATCAGAGGAGGGAAGAAAGAATCCATGGATGCAGAGGTAGCAGACAGACAGCAGCCAGGAGCTATTGGGTTGCCGTCCCCAGGGAAGCGCATCATTAGGCGCTAGAGCTGAGCTCTCTCTGGACAGACAGGTGGAGGCATAAAAGGCCATCTAAGGTTGGCAGATATAAAAAAAATCCATCTCCAAAGACATTCTAAGGGGGAAATCAGTGCAGTTCTAGAGCAAGGATTTAAATCCAGTCAACCCATTTACCACAGTCGTGCTGCTGATAATTTCAGATTTTTAAAAAAATCTCAATATGAGGGCGAGGAGACTGAAATAACGTTTTCCATCTTTAATGATGAGTTTGTAAATCGCCTCAGAATAAGTCTGACATTGAAGGTAAAAATGAGTTAAAATCCCATTAAAAAAAAAATTGTGTGGGAGGCAGTGCACAGTCTGGGAGATTTGCGCAAAAAGCTCTCACGATGTTCACAGCCCCCGTGATCACGTGGTGCAGATTCTCAGGGAGGGAGTTCTTTGGCAGCAACGGCAGCATATATAACCATATTTTACTCAGAGCAGAAGATTTTATGTTCAGTTTTTAATTCCCATTAAGATTTAAAGAATTGCTCTTTAATTATGAAAATGGTGAAACATTTTTCTGTGGTGTCCTTTCAAAAACAGAGATCTTGAGGAATGACTTAACCCAATGGTTAGAGTAATGGTAGGAAAGCAAGTCTCCTTGCCCACTCGGCTGGGAACACGTGGTGTTTAGGTGGGAACCCCAGATAGGAATTTGCTTTACATTATTCTATTTCCAGGAAATCAGGGGGATTAAATGAACAAATCCCACATGTATAATTCTCCTGGAAGGACCATGGTTATACTGAGAGTTCATGCTCAAGTACAGATTTTCCACCTGAAATCAAAGTAACCACATGTAATAGTTCCTCTGTCAACTCTTGAATATCAGTGTGACAATTACACTTTAATGCTAAATTGACTTCCCACGGCCAATAAGATCACATCATCAGAGTCCAGATTTTTGGAGTTTTCTGCTACATGCCAGCTTGATGCTGAAGGAGATAGGAAAAATTTCATAGTAAAGGTAATAATACTAGTCCATATTTATTAAGCATCGTCTGTGTGCCGGGTGATATCCTAAATGCTCTCCATGTTTCATCTCAGTGACACTTTAAAAAGCCTATGAAATAGATATTATTCCTATTTTCATTTTATAGATTAGAGAAAGGGAAATTGTAAAAAACCGACCAGTCATACATCTCATAATTGTGAATAGGCTGACAATATGACTTCTCTCAAGTTGTTACATCAGAAGTGAAACATATTTTATTGGTTCTCTCATTTTTAAAACATAGTCAATTAAAATTTTATCTTAATCCAGTGTTTTCATTTGCTTAAAGACACAAAGTTTCATGACAGTAGAAGCTAAACATTATTGGTAACACTTATGAACCAGTCCTAGGATGTTGCTTTTGCTTTTTAGCTTTGGTATTGTCAGATTCTAAGCAAATAGTACCTTCCTTTCCTTTTTCTCATCTCTCTACGTGAGAAAATCATGAAGACATTTTTAAGAAGTATGTCTTAGAGATTCTTAAGAGTATGCAGCATGTCTCAAATGTGTTTAGTCACGAACTCCCTCTTTTGGGGGAGCGTTTTGTACAGTAAATTTTTCCCAAAGCACTCTTCGATAATTACATATTTTACCATCTTTTCATTTCTTAAATGACTAAAATCTGGTTTTTGTCTTCAAGACTTACATGATTTCAAATGAAATCATGTTTCGTGACTTCCCAGCAAGTGGCTTTATAGACAATTCCTGACTCTCTTGGAAAACCCTCCTTTCTGGGCTTCCAGTTCACCATTTCCTTCCAGTTTTCTTTCTGCTGCTCTGTCTTCTCAGTTTTATTTATTAACTAATCTTTATCTAATTATTCAATATTAGTGCTTCCTTAGTTCCCCTCCTTAACTGCCTCCTCTTCTGTCTCAGTGAAATATTTCCATTTGCTTCACTTAGACTTTCACATTCAGCCTTACCTTATGAATCTTCCCTTTCTTTTTAAAAGTGTAATTGACCTACTACCCTATGTTAATTCCAGGTGCACAACCTAGTGATTCAGGATTTCTGTATATTACAATGTGATCGCTACAATAAGTGTAGTTACCATCTGTCACCACACAAAATTATTACAATATATATTATTCACTGTATTCTCCCGCTTTACATGTCATCTCTGTGAGTTATTTATTTTGTAACTAAAAGCTTGTCCCTCTCAATCTCCCTCACCTATTTCTTCTATCCCTCCTTCCCCTCTGGCAACCACCTCTTCTTTCTCTATATCTATGATTTGGTTTCTCTTCTGTTTATTTATTTGTTTGGCTTTTTAGATTCGACATATAAGTGATATCATGTAGAATTTTTCTTTCTCTATCAGACTCATTCACTTTGCATAACATCCTCTAGATTCATCCATGTTATCACAAATGGCAAGATTTCATTTTTATGGCTGATATTCCTGTGTGTGTGTGTGTGTGTGTGTGTACACATATGTACCACATCTTTGTCTATTCACCTATTGATGGATGCTTCAATTGTTTCCATTTCTTGGCTCTTGTAGATAAAGCTGCAGTGAACATATATGTACATGTATCTTTTGAAAGTGTTATTTTTTGGATTCTTTGAGAAAAAGCTCAAAAGTGGAATTGCTGGATTGTATCACAGTTTTATTTTTAATTTTTGAGGAACTTCCATTCTGTTTTCCTTAGTGGCTGTACCAACTGTCATGCCCACTAACAGTGCACGAGGTTCAGTTTCCCTTTTTTCCACTTTCTCGCCAGCGTTTGTTATTGGTTGTCTTTTTGATGATAGCCATTCTGACAGGTGTGAGGTGATATTTCATTGTGGTTTTGATCTGCATCTCCCTGATGGGTAGTGATGTTGAGCAGCTTCTCATGCATCTGTTGGCCATTTGTATGTCTTCTTTAGAAAAACATTTGTTCATGTCTTTTGTCCATTTTTCAGTTGGGTTGTTTGTTTTCTGGATCTTGAGTTGTATGCCTTCTTTGTGTGTTTTGACTACTAACTCCTTATCAGTTATATCATCTCCCATTTGTAGGCTGCCTTTTTGTTTTGTTGATAGTCTCCTTCCCTGTGCAAAACCCTTTGAGTTTGATGTAGTCCCATTTGTTTATTTTTGCTTTTGTTTCTCTTGGCTGAGGAGACATATCCAAAAAAGTATTGCCAAGATCCATGTGAGAGAGCATACTGATTGTGTTTTCTCCTAAGAGCTTTATGGTTTCAGGTCATATTTAGGTGTTTAATCCACTTTGAGTTTATTTTTGTCTACAGCATGAGAGAGTACTCCATTTTTTATTCTTTTGCATGTAGATGCCCAGTTTTCCCAACACTCAAACTTAAACCTTCACCTTCCCAATACAAGGGCTTTCTTTAACTTCCATGGCAGAAGAGAGAGATTAGAAATTGAGTATTCCACTGCCTAATACTGGACTGGCACAGGTTTTTTGCTGTTCATTGGCTGTAAGTAATCACTGGGTTCTGTCTATTGATAGTGGAACTGGGAATATTAATTTTCCATGTACCCAGGAAAAAAGGGGAAGCTTCAATGAACATTTTAGCACTGAGATGTATCACAGTCATCTCTATATATCGCCAGTAGTTGGCACAGAGTTTGACAATAAATATCCACTAGCAATTCCTGCTGTGGCACAGTGGGTTAAGAATCTGACTTCAGTGGGTCAGATGGCTGCGGAGGCATGGGTTTGATCTCGGGCCCAGCATAGTGGGTTAAAGTAGCCAGAATTGCTGCAGCTGTGGTGTAGGTCCCAGCTGTGGCTTGGATTCAATCCCTGGCCTGAAAACCTCCATATGCCTCAGCTGTGGTCATAAAAAAAACCCAATAAATGTTTCATAAACTGAATCTATTTAAAACTTGAGTCATTTTACAGATGGAAAAGGTGAGGCCCCCAAAGGAAAGTAATTTTCCCCAAATTATCTAAGTAGATATTTACAGAACTAGAACAAGAATATGTCTGTTGCTCTTTTTACCACACTTGCTATTCATAGAGGAATTTATTCTGGAAGTATTATATGATTTTATGAGGTTGAGCATTATCTCTATTAAGATTGTGAGTTTATTTGTTTTATTGCTTGAAGTTTTTGCTTACACAGTTACCATGGATATGGCAGGAACTGTATCAGGAAACTGATTCAAATACAATAGAAAAAAAACAAAGTATATGAGTTCCCGTTGTGGTTCAGTGGATTACAAACGACTACTATAAGGATGTGGGTTCAATCCCTGGCCGTGCCCAGTGGGTTAAGGATCTGGCATTGCCGTGAGCTGTGGTGTAAGTCGCAGACATGGCTTGGATCCTGTGTTGCTAGGGCTGTGGTGTAGGCTGGCAGCTGCAGGTCTGATTTGATCTCTAGCCTGGGAACTTCCATATGCCACAGGTGTGGCCTTAAGAAGCAAGCAAGGAAGGAAGGAAACAAACAAACAAAAAACTAAGTATAGATTATCAACTGGTTTCCAGAAAACATCAATAATTATTTCTGGTTCCTAAATAGCCCACATGTGTTTGACTGGTATTGTCTCCTTTGCTGCATGACTTCTAATTGCATAGTAAATATTTTATTAATAGAAAAAAAAAACAAGGTTGAAAAGAGAAAAGAAAAAAAATATTGAAAAAAAAGTATTTTGGTTTGGCTGCACCTGTGACATTCAGAAGTTTCTAGGCCAGGGATCAAATCTGCTCCATGGCAGTGACCTGAGCCACAGCCGTGGCAATGCCAGACCCTCAACATGCTGTGCCATCAAGGGAACTCCTTCTTACAAATTTCTAAATCAATGGGTAAAGATGCTCTAAGTGCTGTTTTATCTATGACTTATTAAGGTTCTATGGCTACTGTCTTTTTTTGAGCAATCTTACTTGTTTCAAAGTTTAATAGTCTTGGTTCTCCTCAAAACTCCATTGAGATTCTCTTATGCTCTCCTTTTATATGTGAAGTTCCATTTGTATATATACAAATTAATCTTAAATGTTTCCAAAATAAACTCATGATCTTCCTGCCTGCTCTCAATACTTCTCAAACAAATAAACAAACAGTGGCAGAGACTGCTGACTGTGTGTCATTTCCAGTCAATGGCAAAGGGAATCAATCCTTCCAAGTCTGCCCCATCCCATCATCCTGGTCCATAACAAACAAACCAGCAAACAAAGAAACAAAACAACAACAACAACAGCAACAGATTAAGAAAAATGAAACTCTTCTTCCTAAATTTTTTCTTGGCCGGAGATGATTATGCCAAACCTGGGAGCCGTATTGTTGAAAATGGCAGAATTTCTATCAGCTTGAGTTCTTAAATGACTATGGGGAAAGACCCCTTTCACTCTCCTGGATTGTTTAGAATCTTTAGTTTGCTCATCTATGAAATGACAATAATAACTATTTTGAGAACCAAAGATGATGACGTAGACAAAGTATTTTAATGTATGTCTATAGAAGACACCTGAAGAATTTTAGTTTCTTCATTTCCTTACTCCCTCTCTTGTATGGGAGGAAAACAACCCCTTTTCTTGCTTCCTCATCCTCTGCTTCCACTACCATTTTTTTCTATTCTCTGTTTGGCAGAGATAACTGTGGTTATGAGACTGACACTTTGTTCATTTCTTTCCTATTGCCAAATCTACATGTAGCATGAATCCAAATCCCATTTCTGTCCTTTCCTCCTGCCCCAGTTGTACTCCTGCTAGTGAATATTAGCCAGTATTTATTGATTAGTATGTGCCAGGCAGGATGTGAAGATCTGGGCGGCTTTTATCATCCGTGCTCATGAAGTAGGCACTATTTTGTATCCCATATTGCAGATGAAAGAATTGAGAATAGAGTTAGAATAAGAATAGAAAAATAGAAAAAGAAGAGAAATAGAACTAGAAAGCCGTTTGTTCAAGAAGCAAGCATGGTAGAAGCTCCCTGTATCTTTAAACTCTCTCACTTTATTTTTGCTTTCTGTCTGCATTTAAACTTGCTTCTATCCCTACAGTCTTGGGAAAAGCCATTCCCTGAAACTGCTTTTCCCTCCTTCACTCTCTTTGTGTGCTGTCTCTATTTCCTCATGCTCATTCTTCAAGAAACCTGGCTTGTGTCCTTCCCACTCTAATGATTTGCCTCCTATTTTCTGGTAACACACCCAGTGGAGACTGCCTAGGTCTAGACCTAGGTCTAGGTCTAGACTGCCTGAGCTAGTGCAACCTTTCGGAAATACTTAGTTCCATTGACTACTCATTCTTTCCTGAAACATGCTCTCCTTTCTTTAGCACCCTTTTCAGTCTGTACTACTTTTCCAGCCACTCTCTCTGTCTAACTTCAGGGGATTCTTTTTCCTCTGACTTTTTCTTAAATGTTGATGTCTTCAGGGTTTCTTTCCCCAGATTCCTTTTTTTGTTAATAAAAAATTTATTCAGTTTTAAGGGTTATTTTCTATTTTCAGTTGTTACGAAGTACCGGCTCTATTCCCTGTGCAGTACAGTAGTACATCCTTGAGTCTGTCTTACATCCAGCAGTTTGTGTTACCCATTCTTCCACCCCTGCATTCCTCCTCCCCACTGACAACCACTAGTTTGTTCTCTGTATCAGTGAGGCTGATTCTATTTTGTTGTGTTCACTAGTTTGCTGTATTTTTAAGATTCCACATATAAATGATATCATACAGTATTTGTCTTTCTCTGTCTGATTTATTTTACCATAATTACCTCCAAGTCCATCCATGTTGCTACAAATGGGAACATTTCATTCTTTTTTTATGGCTGAGTCTTTTCTTACTCTAAATATTCTGCTGTTGGTATCATTCACTCCTATGGTTTCAGTTACAAACTATGTTCCTACTTTTATCTCATCCACCCATTGTTTTTGTCTTCTATGACCATTCAATCAATCTCTATTTGACATTCTGAATTTAGATGCTGCACAAACACCTGAAACTTAACATTTCTAAAACTGAATGTATAATCTTTCTCTGTCTCACTCTAAATATCTTTCCTTCTAGCAGCTCTCTCTTCAAATTTCCCTATTTCAGGAATTTTCCCATTTATCTAAGTTGCACATCATCTTTGGATCTGCTCCTTCAATCATCCTCCACACCCAATCAAGTTCTAAATCTTTTTCATTAATAAGAAATCCTATTTCCTAAAAGTAATTCAACTTGATAGGCTCTTATTCATTCCTCATTTCCTACCACTGGCCATCATCCATATCTCCTGAGCATTGAATACTGAAGCTACCTTATTTGCCATTTCTGGAAAAATATTTGTTAGAAAGTTTGCAACTCTGAGGATTTCTCTCTCCTTCTAGATTGTGAGAGCTTTGAAAAAAGGAAGCTTGTCTTTGTTGCAGTGAATCGGACACCTAATTTGAAAATACATTTGCTGGAGTTCCCATTGTGGTGCAGTGGAATGAATCCGACTAGGAACCATGAGGCTGCAGGTTCAATCCCTGGCCTCGCTCAGTGGGTTAGGGATTCAGTGTTGCCCTGAGCTGTGGTGTAGGTCACAGACTTGGCTCGGATCCCGTGTTGCTGTGGCTGTGGCCAGCAGCTGTAGCTCCGATTGGACCCCTAGCCTGGGAACCTCCATATGCCACAGGTGCAGCCCCCCAAAACAATATATATATATATATATATTTGCTAAAATTCTAATTCACTGAAATGCCATTTGTCAAGTGACTGGGTTCACCCAAATTTGCCATATTCATCAGTTTATTCCAAATGATTTTAAGAGTTAAAGCAATTTGGCTATTTCACTTTGGTTCTCAGTGATGAAATATGATTTTCTGCATATTAGCTTTTTAATGTTGATATATCATCTGAGTACCTGATCAAAAAATATATAAATGCTAAAGTTTAGAAAAACAGAATAAGTATTTTTTTAAAAACATTTAGAAAGTTCCCATTGTGGCTTAGTAGAAACGAATCTGCCTAGTAACCATGAAGACACAGGTTCGATCCCTGGCCTTGCACACCCAGTGGGTTAAGGATCTGGCATTGCCATGATATATATGCATATATCTTCTTTTTCATGTTCTTTTCCTTTATGGCTTATCATAGGCTATTGAATAAAGTTCCCTGTACTATAGAGCAGGGCCTTGTTGTTTATCCATCCTATGTATAATAGTTTGCCTCTGGTAATCCCAAACTCCCAATCCTTCCCTCCCCTCACCCCAGCAACCACAAGTCTATTCTCTACACAGAAACAGTATTGATGAAAAAATTCTCAAAGAAAAGCTGTTTTCTAACCTCCCCCTTTTTTGCCCTATTTTATATATAATGAGACCACTCGTCTACCTCTGAAATATTTTCGGTTATCTTTGAATGTCATTTTCTATTTCAGTAAACTTTAAGCATTCTCCTATTTCTTTTGCCATTTCCTCAAATGGCATGCCAGCTTTCCCTTTATATCTCTAGCATTTAAAATTTAAGATTAAACTTTAATTATGATTAAACTTTAAACTCACAAGCACTAAAATAAATCAGAATTTTAAATTAAATTTTAATTAAATGAAATGTTTTAGTTTAGAATTAAATTTAACTTTATTTAAAAGAATCAGAATTAGTTAAAAATCACATTTCCATGAAACTAAAAATGCAGCTTCTATCAAGGAACAATTAGAGTATCTTGACTTGGTTTGTAGCAATTTGCAAAATGATTCTTGAAAACACAAAAAAACAATGAAAAGAAATGACCACAATAGACCAATAAAAAAGATGTTGCATAAAGGCAAAAGTAATTTGGTTGAAGATATTATAAATGATAATAGATGAATGCTAAAAGGTTGTCTCAATACAAAATGGCATTTTAAAAAGCAATTAAAATCAGTATAAATTGAGAATTCCCATATGAAAACTAAGATTTTACTCACTATATATGAACTATTTCATATTCAGTGATCAAATCAATTATTCTTCTTAAAACCTATAGGATTACCTTTTGTCAAGTCAATATATTTATTGGGTTGGTTGTCAGTGAATTAACCATTGGTGAACTGAGTTTTTGTGCCTTTGTCCTCTTGTTTGCCATCAACTCAACCTTTACCCAGTTCCTACATGTCTCTTGGGTTGACTGAAGTCTCTCTTCCTCCTGAGATTTTCCAGCATCCTTCTTAAGTGATATCTTCTAACTCCTCTACAACCAAGATACTCTAAGCGTCTCTGGTCAGAGGTTGGTTGGTCTTGCTCTTTTATAAGCGCATCTTCTTCCTCCTGGCCAATATATACGTGTCCTCCTCAAGGCTTAGTTCTATTCTTCTTTTTCTCTGTGCTCCTTCCAAAGACAATTTCATCTTTGCCATGGCTTTAGTCACTATTTTTGAGGAAACTGTTTACCAGTCTGTGGCTCTAGATGTGACCCAGATCTTCCTGGGAGTGACCCATGTGCACTTGGATGTCTCAGAGATGCTTCAGACCCAGCGTTTCCAAGACCGCAGAATGGTATATTCTTCTCATCCCCCCCACCACCCCAGCTCTCCAAATCTGATCTTCCTTGAAGTTCTCTATTTCAGGATGTGGCATCAACTTTCCCTCCAGTGGCATGAGCCAGAAACCAAGGAGTCATTCACATCACTCGCTCCTTCTTTGTCTCCAAATCCAACCCATCATGGATTCTTCCATATACGTTTCAAATGCATTTTCATCATTCCTTTCCATCGCCACCATTTTAGTCTAAACTTCGATCATTTCTTGTTGAAACCACTACTCTCTATTACAGACCTTGTGCAGTTGTGAGGTTTAAATTTTTACACTTATAAGCTTAGAACAGTCTGGCACCTAGTAAGCATTTACCAAATGTATGACAATATAATAAAAGTAGTATATTACTTTGTCTCCCGCGTCTCCTCTTGCTGTAAGATTTATTTTAAAATACTTAATATAGTTCTACAATACAAATGAGATCACCGCTGTCCTCTTTAAGCCATTTTAACAGCTTTACATTTCGCCTGAAGACCTAAATTCACAACGCGGCCCACATGCTTTAGCCCCTGAATCCCTTTCCATGCTTCTCGGAGACTCTCTCCTGCTTTGGGCTTCAGGCATTGGCCTTTTCTGACCATGAAATGTGCCACGCCACGGCCTGTTTTGGTGTTCTTCCCTGTGCATGTCTTTTCCTACCTACCTCAGTGCCCTTTGCAATGAAACCCCTCTTTCTCTCTCTCTCTTTATTTAGTCGACTTTCTTTTTTTCAGATAAGTTTTAAGTTCACAGTAAAATTGAACAGAAAGTCCTCATATATACTCCCTAACCGCCCCCCCATAGGCACAGCCTTCCCACCCTCTTCCCTTTTTAGCCTCCCCCGTCACTAGATAATTTTCATTATCATCTCTCATGGAACCATATTCTCATCTTCAAACACCCCTCTGAGAGGGTAACGTTTTTAGTGTGATTATTTGTTGCTTGTCTTTTTTTTCTTCACAAGGCATAAACTTCATGAGAGCGAAGACTGTGTTTATTATTGCTTATCATGTACTTCCCAAGATCTAGTCCCATGCCTGGAATGTAGTAAGAAGGTCTTCAATAAACATTCCTCAGTGTGATTGAATGTCATATATCATTTAATCCTGTATAGTCTCTGGGTAGAATGTAGTTCTGTATAATTACCATCGTAATATTTTGAAAACCTAAATGAAATATTAAGTATAATTTTGCTATTTGTTTCTGTCTCAGACTAATTTAGATTCTGCATTTATAACTATTCTGGTACCATAGCTCTTAAAAATTACACACAGATGTTAAATACGTATACACATGTTGATGGAAATAAAATTATTCTATTATGTATTAAGTATAATAGTTCCTTTCTACTTTAATTTTTTCCTGTCTATTTTTAAAGTGTTTCCCTCTAAAATTTTGCTTCTCTTACCTGAGAGGTACATGTCACCACAAGGGGGCAGAGATAGACAAATATTCAGTTCTTTTGACTCAGAGTTGTGTATCATGAGATTATTGGTTGACAGAGTAAATTGGAGCGGTTTTTTTTTTTTTTTTTTGCTTGAGTGTTTTGTTTTGTTTTTTTACATTTGCCATTTAGCTTAAAATATGTAAGTACCATTACTCTTTTCATTCAATATACATCATTAAAAGATGAATAGACCTCTGCTATACAACTTGTAGGCATGAAATAACTCATCTCTTCACTGTAATAAATAATGTCATGGAGTTAGAAGAATGATATGCTAGACATTGCAGTAAATTGTTCATTCACTGGTAATTTTGTAGCTAGTTTCCATTCTTCTGGTTTATCTTTAGCCTAGAGATGTGTGTGCCACATGCACACACACACACACACACACACACACACACACACACACGGTGGTGGAGGGAAAAGCTGTTTTCATGGTTCTTTTTGAATAATCAAAAAATCATTTTAGGAGTTCCTGTCATGGTGCAGTGGTTAACGAATCTGACTAGGAACCATGACGTTGTAGGTTCGATCCCTGGCCTTGCTCAGTGGGTTAACGATCCGGCGTTGCCGTGAGCTGTGGTGTAGGTCACAGATGCGGTTCAGATCTGGTATTGCTGTGGCTGTGGTGTAGGCCGGTGGCTACAGCTCCGATTGGACCCCTAGCCTGGGAGCCTCCATATGCCGTGGGTGCGGCCCTAAAAAGACAAAAGACAAAAAAAAAAAATCATTTTGGGGAGTACTTAAGTGTTTATGGCATAGAAATGAGAAATGGAACATTTGGGGGAGAACAGAACTTCAAAGTATAGTTTATTGTTTTATCTTTTGTGCACTAAACACATATTCATCTTCTTGTTAACTTGAAGAAACACACTTAAGAAACACTTTAAGAGATATATGTAGCTTTCTTGATGGAATTCTCCTAAACAGTTGGGGTGGACTTCATGTTAGTGATCTAATTGCATAACTAACTTTGTTTTATTGGTGATTCTGAAATTTAGTTCTCTGTAAATGAAGAGCCCATCAACTTTAGAGGTGGATTTTAAGAATATCAAATTTAATGGTAATGATAACAAGATGATTTGTATGTAAACAAATGCTTTGGTTAGGGGAAAGTTTAGAAGAGAAAGAGGGCCTTTTTTTTTTTTTTTTTTTTGTCTTTTTGCTATTTCTTGGGCCGCTCCTGCGGCATATGGAGGTTCCCAGGCTAGGGGTTGAATCGGAGCTGTGGCCGCCAGCCTACACCAGAGCCACAGCAACGCAGGATCCGAGCCGCGTCTGCGACCTACACCACAGCTCACTGCAACGCCGGATCGTTAACCCACTGAGCAAGGGCAGGGACCGAACCCGCAACCTCATGGTTCCTAGTCGGATTCGTTAACCACTGCGCCACGATGGGAACTCCAAGAGGGCCTTTTTAAAGAAGCAAAGAGCAAGAAGAATAAGACTGATTCACATTGGAAGCCACCAAAGAACACATAGGTAGTTTGAAGATAAGCCCTCTGAACTTGATGCTTTTCTGGGCTTCTATGTCTGCCTTTGCTGGCCTTGTTCTGGGATAACACTTTCCCCTACCAACCCTTTCCTTTTTTCCCCAGGTAGTACAAGTAACTGGCCATACCTGTCACACTCCAATCCCTTGAAGAGATTGCTAATAGATCACAACACCTCCCACCCTCTTAAATCTGCCTTCGATATCCTTCTCAGTACAGCTTCTCAGAATAGCTCGGATATCAATACCAATTAATTACAGCTGGTTTATGAAGTGAAACACATTTATCATCTTGGTGACTTAGCCCAAATTGGTGGCTGGTTAAGTCAGGCCAGGAGTGGGTAGCTTTGGAGCATACAATTTTGACTTGACTATGAAGATGTTTGTGGAACAGAATGTCCCTCTTCCATACATGTGACAACAGAAGACTACACCATTTAGTCTGAGGATGAGAAAAATCAAACAACTGAAAATTCTTGTAATTTTATTAATCTAAGTCAGGCCGAATTAAAATATTCATCCCTAAGCACCACAAAAGAAAGGCCGTGTTTGTTTTGTTCATCACTGTGTCTCCAGCATCTAGCCAAGAACTGACATGTACCAAGGACTCATTAATACTTGCTGATTGAAGGAACAAATCATATTTTATGCCACATAATTTCCCCCCATGAAATGAGGTGGGTTTTCACTCTAAGCTGGTGATTCCGCTGAAGAAAGAGTTCCTATGGAAGTAGAAGAGTTTTTTTAAAGGGCAACCCATGGCCTTTTGGAAGCTAGCAAGAGGAAGATACCAGCAGTAAAAGTTGGGAAACCTGTGGATGCCTTGTTTAGTCTGTTTCACTTCGGACCATCAAAGAATCATGTAATATAATGAAGAGTTCTCATGAATCAATATGGGTACCATTAAAATGGTTATAAAATATGAGATATTGGTACTCCTTTGACCCAAACTTTGAAAATACTTAGCTCAATTCAATTTTTTGAGGGGAAATATTTCAAAATCTTGCAATATATATATATATATATATATTCTTTTTAGGGTTGCCCCTGCAGCATATGGAAGTTCCCTGGCTAGGGATCAAATCTGAGCTGCAGCCGCCAGCCTTTACCACAGCCACAGCAATGCCAGATTCAAGCTGCATCTGCAACTTATACCATAGCTCACAGCAATGCTGGATCCTTAACCCACTGAGCAAAGCCAGGGACCAAACCTGCATCCTCATGGGTACTAGTTGCATTCTTAACTCACTGAACCATGATGGGAACTCCCTGCAAGAATATTTAATATGATTTCTATTTCTAAAGGTCAGTTCAGTCTGAGGTTAATTCTTTTTGTACACTGGTGGTCTAACCTAAGAATAGAAGACTCAAAACTGTCATGTGACCATAACAAGCATAAGCAATTTTTAAGTTTAATAACTTGTGTCATAGAAGCAGATGGCCTCTGGGTCAGCTGTCATTTTTTTGGCATGTTAAGGAAAAGGTTATGAAATGCTTCAGAGCTAAGTAATTAAATGTATTAAGAAGTTCCTTAGATATTATCTATGCCAGTGCTACATAACAGAACTTTTTGCTGTAATGGCAATGTTCTCTATTGGGTTGTTTGATACAGTCCATTAGTTGTATGTGGCCATTGGGCACTTGAAATGTGGCTACTGCAACTGAGGAATTAAATATTTAAATCTCTTTTTAAAAGTTATTAAAATTTAAATTTAAGTATTCATATTTAATTATATGGTGCTGTAATTGTGTAGTGCAGGCCTAGAAAAATAAATGCCTAGGGTGCTGAAATTTTTGAAATGAAATATTGAAAAATTTGACAAATAAGATCTCAGAATAAAACCAGAGGAAAGCTCCAGAATTATAGTATGGGAATTTGAAAAAGCAGCACGTTAAGCACTTCCCATACACTAGATTCTTTGCCTGGCAATTTTGTATTTACCATTTTAGGGAAGGCTTGTAACAACTTTGCAAGTACAGGTTTTATTTTCATTTTACAGGCAAGAAGTCAGATATGAAAACTTCCCCATGGACATAGGATGAGAACTTACACCCATCTGGTTTCCAAAGTCATACTTTGGTAAACTTTGAGTGAGCAGAAGAAAACCACCAAGGTGCAAATTGTGAAGGTGTGTTCTGGGAGGCGAAGTCAAATTGTGGAAGGCGTGTCATCTCCAACTACTGGTCTAGAACTTCTTAAATTCCTTGTTGCTAAGGCTGGGATTGGTTTATAATGATGTAACAGGGTTGAAGCTCAAGGCAGGTCAGGTGACCTGGGCTGGGTAGAATAAGGACGGTGAGCCCGGGGACCAGGCAGGCACCGACTGAGAGCACTTCTGAGTGAACAGCAGGCTCATGCAACACTGGCCCTCAGGAACACAGGCAACAGTTGCTGGCCTTGCTAGTTCCATCAGAGGTGCTGACTTTTGACAGCGTGCTTGGCTGTAATGTTATGGTTGCGCGCTTGGCTGTAATATTATGGTTGGATACCTTGTTGTTATTTTTCTCTCCGCTAATGCTCTGTGACCTGATTTTATCCTCATTCATCATATGGCTTATGCAATGCAGCATTCATCTGCAACATGTGAGTTGGGGCATTTCACTGTTATAATTGCATAGAGAAATAGCTCCTGTTACTCAGAAGCTTTCTTCCTTATGGTGAGGACAAGCCTCTACTTGTTGACTCTGTTGCTGGATTCAGTGCCTCTGGGTATATATGTATTTTGCCAAGCACCTATATCATCTTGTGGAACATATATCCTGTTTGCTTAGTACAAAAGCATAACAGAATTTTCCTTGCTGGTCTTTAGAGTGAGTGCCACAAAATCTTGATTGGGGACTAGCTTGAATATTAAATGAGGGAGTCTGCTTAAAGGAGGCTGAATATATTTGATTGAAGAACTGGGCTTTTCCAGAGATTGAAATGAATTAGATATGAATGATGGCCAGAGCATCTGTAGCAGGCTAGCCGTGTATCTGGCAATCCTGAGAGTCTTTTAAAACTAGAAATCCATTATTAGAATTCTTTGATAAAGATTCAAATTCTGAAACAGGGCAATATGACCTGTTTAAAATTAGGGCTGGGGCTCATGGAGCGGGGCTATGAATGATCCAAGATATCTGTGAGGTCCAAATATGAGTCTGATGCAAAAGGGAGACTCTTTATAAGATTTTCAGTCCATAGAGATAAAGGGCTAGGGAGGCGGCATGTGAGCCAGAAACGAGATATGAGAAGGAAGCTGGATTTCTGAAAGTGCAGATGAAATGGTGCATCAACCTTTGGGTGCAGAAGGGGAGCTGCAGAAGGAACACAGACACAGAAACAGGACTGTCACAAGGTGGTGAGGGAGCAAATTACTTGAATTGCCGCCCACTGCCATTCTAGCAAATGTGCCTCCTGGAACTGGGGTTTTGTTCTTAAAACGACCAGTCCTGGAGGACAGGTACCTTGCCAAGGTCCTGACTGGCTTCAGTGCTGCAGGAACACACATTTTGCAAAATCCAAATATTCATTGCTGGGAGAGAGCTCAATTCCCAGGAAATGATTGTTCTTCATTTGATATTCTTAAGCATCGGCCATATTAGATGATATGTAGCCTTTGAGTTGAATTGAATTTCTGCAAGCATAGCCCAATTGCTGGATTTCTTCTGAAAAAATAAGAAATCCAGCTGAGGAACTATGTCAGAATCAATTTCCCTCCCCCCTCCCGTGTGACTTTTATAAAGGGAGATAATAAATCTTTTTTTCCAAACTTTATCTCAGCTTTGGAAGAGGGAAGTGAAATGTTTGCCCATTTGAGAGGAAGGTTATCTCAGTCCCAAAGTACATCATTTGTTAGCGTCTGCTGCATTTAAACTCTGCCTATACCCAAAGCACTCTGCTATGCCTCACATGTGGCACAGGTCTCCTACATTTCATCCTGTCTTCCAGCCATTCACACTCCCTGCCCACCTGTAGGGGAAGAGGGACTGTTATCTGCCTATGGAGAACACATCCTGAGCTTCATGTATTATAGGAAGCTCTCTTATGACACATGTTCATTTTCCTCTTCTATTACCAAGTGCATAGTTGACCATGGAGCTGGAGCTGGATGTGGTGCTATTGTAATTAGCACAGAGACTAGAAATGCTGCCCATAAAAATCAGCTCTCATCTCTCTCTCTCTCTATATATATATGCAGGTAGGTCTGTCAACATACTCCCAGACATACAAAACACACATGGATTGAATTACTATTTCAAATCCACCTGTTCTTTCAATAAACATATATATATATATATATATATATATATATGTTGAGCACATTCTGTGGGCAAGAAGTGACCTCATGAATTATTCTGCGTGATTTTTCTTCCTATATTCTATTCTCTTTCTTCTTCTTTTATGTAGATAAATTTTGTTTCTTGCTTCAAGGGTGTTTTTGCAAAGCAGAAAGGAGAAACTCTTTGGAAGAAACCCTCGTTTTGCTTTTTTAAAAGATTGTGCTCACCATGAGTGGAGGAGCAGGAAAAGAGAAACACCTTCCTGGTTGAGAGAGGATGGAGATTTTGCAGACTGCTGTGGGAGCAGAGGCTGCTGAGTCTGCCAGTAGGATGGTCCTGCTCTCTCCCTCGGCAGCATCCTTGGCAACTGCAAGACCTGAAAGGTACCCAGAGAGGCTGGTTCCAGGCCATAGAGTTCCCACTGCACCCAATAAAAGTTCTCAGGCAGTGGCAGGAACTCACGTGTAGCACAGAACACTTGGGGGCCATGTGAAACAATGTGAAAAGAAAAAATGAGCTTTTCTTCAGTAACCAGTGTGTACCAAAAACAAGATGGGCCAATGCAGTGCCCTGGGACAGAATAAGACACCCCACTTAGACTTTTATATAGCACCAAGGAAAGAAGGACAAACCCAGCATTAATGACTGGGATTAAGGAGTTTGCTGGTAGCTCAGTGGGATCCCATTGTCACTGCTGTGGCTTGAGTTGCAGCTGTGGTGCAGGTTTGATCCTTGGCCCATGAACTTCGACACCCTGTGGGAATGGCTAAAAAATAAATTAAAAATTTTTAAAAAATAAAAAAGTAATTATTAGGATTAAAATAATCTTAGATTGGTGGGATTTGGACGTAAATCGGTTAAACAGGGTGGGATCTGCTCATCTGGGTTTGTCGATTCATGTTCTTACCTGTTATCACTCAAACAGGCTACATGTATTTTAAATAAGTGAATATTGAAAATTGACCGATCTGTGAAGGAAGAACTCAGGGTAGTTTGGAAATGGAACTGGGGGCCTCGTTGGCAATGTGTCTGTTGGTAAGGTAGAGGGGGGAGGAAATTATCCCCTGAATGAATGTTTTAGCTCTTATCTGCAGGGTAAATACAAGTTAGCTGGGTTAAAGGAACCTAGGAGGGTTGGAGGCAGTGCTCCCGGCAGTGAACAGTATATGGAAAGTTCCTTAGGTGGAAAAAAGCCTGGATCAGCCAGTGTGGCTAAGTCAGAATAAGAGAGCGAATGACTGGGGCAGAGGACAAAGTGGAGGCAGGCCTCGGGTTGCATGGGGCCTAATCATGATCATTACACGTTGATCATGAGAAACATGGAAAGCCACTGAAGGATTCTAAGTAGGGGAATGACATAGAGGATTTGTGCTTTTCTGAGATTAACTCTGGCTGCAGCCTGGGGACACATTAAAACAAAGTGACCACGCAGATTTGGAGGACCCGTTTATAGGTCTCATGATTATAGATGGTTGTAGCAAGAAGGACGGTGAGATGCTGATAAAAACTGATCTTGAGGAGAATGAATCAACAGGCCCTGATGCCTGTCATTGCGACAAGGGGCATGTGGTGGAGAAGTAGAGACAGAAAGTTTCCTACTGTTCAGGCTTGAGCAACAAGACAGAGGAGGTGAAATTATGGAGTTAGGAGCCACTGAGAAGAAAACATTGTTGGTTTTTTTGACCACAATGAGTTTGATCTGCTTTGGTGAATTCTAAGCTTTTAGATGTGTGTTATAACAACTACGTTATTGAACTTAATAAAGTAATTCATAAAAAAAATAAAGTAATTCATTATTAGGCTAAAGGTGATACAAAGAGTACTGTCATAATGCGAAATTAAAAGATGACTTTATTTCATTAGATACGCTAAAAATTCAATGCAAAAAGATGTTAAAATGGGTATGAGTTGTTACCAACAAAGTTAACAACCTTGACCAAGAAACCTGCCAAAGATAGACTGTGGGACACCTAAAATTTCCTCAGATTTCCAGACGACAGAATGAAGCTGTTGAAAGAAAGGTTATGAATGGGTTCACACAACACCTTGAAACAGCAGGCGTGATAAGATGTGAATTTCTCCCTTAATTTCAGAAGTATTCTTAGCGTAAACAATGGACATCCATCAATGTACCCTGAAGGTAGCTCTGCCTGGACACCTTCCCAGGTGTTGAGTCCCCCGGTGAATCACCTCCAAGAACCATGAGCCAAATGGAGGACTGTGTGGTTGTTGGTCAGAAAGGTCTTTGCACCTCTGAATTGCAGTGGAAGTCACTACTTAAACCTGTCACTTCTCTGCTCTCTACCGTCTAAGACCTTTTGTTACAAAACTAGCCTTTTGGTTTCTGTCTTATCATAAACCTTGAAGAATCCAGTCTTTTTTTTTTTTTTTTTTCTTTCCTTTGTGCAGGAGCTCACACAGTAGAGACCGTGTGTTCACAGAATCATAGCTTTTCCTCCAAGGAAAAGGGACCTGGAAATAGAATAGATGCTTTAGGAAGCAAAACACACATATAGCCAATAAGAGATTATTTGCAGCTTATTAGGGATCTCCTTGCTTAGACTTCTTGTCAAGTGATTCATCAGAGACATTGTGAGACACCAGGCATGGATACCTTGAGATCCCATGAGGTTTCTTTTCTTAAAGCCCCTCGTACTTTTCTTAAGGACATTGACCTTGTTCTACCCTGTAGTATAATGAAATGGCAAATTTCCTTCTTCTGAGACAAGTACAAACTGCAGATAGTAGACAGGAGAGGGTTAAAGTGTTTCTACGTGTCTCACTCAGCCAGCTGCATTTTGGCAGAGTTTGATTACAAGGCTGGTTGCAACAGTTGGGGAGCATTTGGCCGGGGGACATTGCGCAAAGGAAACAGGAAAAGACGCTGGAGAAGGAAGCCTCTTGTTCTCAGCAATATGGTCTTCCTTGTGGCCTTGTGCCTGGAAACTCTTCCTTCTCATGTAATACTCGTGGAACAAGAGGCCTCAGGTTGGGGGTGATGGGGAGTGAGGTGCCATCAGAGAAGATGATGCAGATCCGTCAGACTGCAAATAGGCAGCAGCCTGCGCAAGCTAGGGAGTGACTGGGGGGCTGGACTGTTCTTAGGGTAGTACCGGGACTCTGTGGGAAGAGCCGTGCGCTGGTCGTCATGGGAACCTGAGGTGAGATTGTTTGGCTGGGCTGTCTCTACTCAATGGATTATTGTGGGATGAAATGAGATGACCCCTCAAGGATGCATGGCTCATTTCATATGATCAATAAACATGGGCTGTCATCATTACAGTTCAGAGTGGTCGGTGAGGCCAGAACTGAGAAGTGACCTAGAAGGTCATGAAGAAACCATGGCCACGGGAGTTCCCGTTGTGGCTCAGTGGTTAACAAATCCGACTAGGAACCATGAGGTTGCTGGTTGGATCCCTAGCCTCACTCAGTGGGTTAAGGATCTGGCGTTGCCGTGAGCTGTGGTGTAGGTTGCAGATGAGGCTTGGATCCCAAGTTGCTATGGCTCTGGCGTAGGACAGAGGCTATAGCTCGGGTTAGACCTCTAGCCTGGGAACCTCCATATGCCGCGGGAGCGGCCCTAGAAAAGACAAAAAGAAACTGCGGCAGTGTGGGGAGAGAACCCACACGAAGGATGCTCAGACCCTTTGCTTGGCACCTGACATGGGCCCTTTCTCTTTTCTCTCACATCAGATATATGCAGAGTATTCACATTTCCAGGTTACAGGAGACATGCAGACTCCGAGGAGTTAAAATAGTTTGTCTAAGGACATGCAGTTTGTTGATGGTGGGGCCAGATTTGAAAGTCCGATTATGTGCTTCTTCCAAGGGTCTGTTTTTTAGAGAACATACAGGGAGCTCTGAGTTAGAGAAAGGGAGTTAGCAAGGAGCAGGCATGAGATTTGGAACCTAAGAAGAGATGGGCATAAGCACAGGGATTTTTTTTTTCTTTTAATTAATTAATTAATTAATTTAGTCTTCTTGTGCTTTTTAGGGCTGAACCCTCGGCATATGGAGGTTCCCGGGCTAGAGATCGAATTGGAGCTGTAGCCACCGGCCTACACCACAGCCACAGCAACGCCAGATCCGAGCCGCATCTGTGACCTACATCACAGCTCTAGGCAACGCCAGATCCTTAACCCACTGAGTGAGGCCAGAGATCGAACCCGCGTCCTCATGGATACTAGTTGGGTTGTTAACCACTGAGCCACGATGGAGCTCTAATCATTGATTTATTTTCTAAGATTTTTTTAAAGTACAGCTGATTTACAGTATTGTGCCAATTTCTGCTGTACAGCAGAGTGACCCAGTCATGTGTATATATATATATATATATATATATATATATATATGCTGTTTTTCTTATAGTATCTTCCGTCATGGTCTATCCCAAGAGACTGGAGACAGTTCCCTGTGCTGTACGGGGAGTGCAGGGCTCCCGAAGACCATGTGCATGCCTCCCCGGCCCCTTCCATGCTGCGTTACAGCTTGTGGGCTTATCTGGATGGCCTTGTCTACTGGACTGTGTGTATCCCATGAGTGCGGAGATGACTTTCTATCTTCAGGGCTGTGTTTAGTGTCTAAAACATACTAAGTGTGTGCACCTTTGTTGAATGAATTGATTCATTAAACCAAGCCCTGAAGGGCATGCCACAGCACCCAATATTATGGAACCTGGTAGCAAAACACAAGCAAAATCAGTGGCATCTGTAAGCAGAGATCTTTGCACTGTATACTTGAGTGAAAGGTGATCTTTTCAGCGTGTACTATAGGAATATGTTTGGGTCAGTCAGTTATAACAGAGTGCTACATGCATTAATTCAAGAGCAGATCCCTTAATAGCCATCACTGTGTTTCTCAAATTCTCAGACCCACACTTTGCATGTAGGAGACATTCAATTCACTTTTATTGAATTCTAAAAGAAGTTAGCAGTTTAAAAATCACATATGATTTTCATGTCTTTGGGTAGGGTTGAATACTTCTGTGGTATTGAAATTCGGTGCATTAACATCTTTAACCTTCATACCTGAAATGTATGTGCAATTGGTGGTTTTAGGCTTTGTCACATCTAAATCATAGCAAGCATCTGTTTAAAAAAGTGAAAATGGGGAAAAACAATCCGAAGCCAAATGTTTGGATATTGGAGGAATATTATGTAGAAACAGCCTCAAGTATAATATTTTCATATTTAAACCTCAAGCCCAAACCTGCTACCAACATTATATCTACCTTTATAAATAGGCAAAACTAGCCATCCAGCATTTGTTTGATAACCTCAATTAGTTTAGATTTGAGAGTACAAATTGAAACAAGCAAGCTGACGCTCGAGGTGCTTAGAGATTGTATTGACATTACTGTCACCCTGGTGTTTTAATTGTGCTGGTAAAAAAAATACTAATAGGTCAAAAAATTGAAAGCTCGATGTGATGAAAACAAGCAGGAACAGGAAGGATAAGATGGGGGTGGGGAAGGCTGAGAGGTTAATATCGACTTCCATCTAATTTAGGATTTGGATTAAAGAGCAGAGAAGCTCAAACCTGCTCAAATCATGCTGCCATCTGTGACTCTGATGTGGCATTTGGCAGAGTAAAAGCACATGCTGGAAGATTACCAAAACAAAGAACAATTCTGGAATCTCAGCATAGGATTTTCCTTCTGTGGCTAAACGGCTGAGCGACACTGGAAATATTTAGGTTCTTTTTCTGCTTCATCTGAGTTGCAAAGGATCTTTTTGAAACCTAGAGGTTGCATTCTCTATAAGCAGGAACTTTAGCAGGTTAATCAGACATCATTTTCCAGGCTAGTCCAGAAGTTGCATCATTAAGAAATAGGTGTTGTAGTTATTGATTATGTAACAAAAGAGAGAACAAGGGAAATTAAAAATCTTGTTTAAATGGCATAAAGCTTAATGAGTTCTGAGATGTTCTCTTTAGCCCCATTTCCCATGGAAGTTTTTTGTTTTGTTTTGTTTTGTTTTGTTTGTTTGTTTTTCTTTTTCTTTTTTTTTTGATCTTTTTGCCTTTTCTAGGGCTGCTCCTGTGGCATATGGAGGTACCCGGGCTAGGGGTCTAATCAGAGCTGTAGCCACCAGCCTATGCCAGAGTCCCAGCAACTTGGGATCCGAGCCGCATCTGCAACCTACACCACAGCTCACGGCAATGCCGGATCCTTAACCCACTGAGCAAGGCCAGGGATCGAACCTGCAACCTCCCAGTTCCTAGTCAGATTCGCTAACCACTGAGCCATGATGGGAACTCCCCCATGGGAATTGTTTTAATGCCTAGAGGGTGTTCCTCAAAGTGCTGAGGGAGACGGCCTGTCTTCAGATCATGTGGCAAGCAAGCAAAGCAAGAAGGGTCTGCATCTTTGAATAAAACATTGTGTGCTACATGCACATCTGCATTTGCTCTTCTTCAGAAGGCTTCTGGGGAGCTGGCTGAGGACAGAAAGCAATGTGGCTATTCTTTCCATTTCAAATTGTCAGCTTATTCTGCATCGTTTACATACATGTTTCTCAAATGAGTTGAAAAGTCAGAAATGCCTTTTTTTCAGAGAGCAAAGGAAAATTATAGGATATAAAAATATCTTAATATAATACTGCTTTCGATGAGCTCTCTGGATTATAAAGGGGTTTCCCTCCTATTCAGTGTAAAGGAGTATGGTTTTATCTTTTGGGCCAGCATCCTGGTCCAGCAGGCATGCCCCTTTCTCACAAATGGCCTTCCGCTTTCCCCACGTTGCCTGCATTCAGTGTCGACTGCATCCAGTGCTGCCTACGTTCAGTTACCGTCTCGGTGGCAGGTGTGCCTCCTGGTGAGGGAAACGAACGTGAACTTCAGAACCTGAAGCTCAGGGTCCCCGCGGCCACCTTTGTGTCTCATTAGTCATGAGGGTTTTGGCCAGGGACTGAACATCTCCACACCTTGGTTCTCTCATTTGAAGAGCAAGGACAGAGTCAGCTGACTGCTGTGAAAATTAAAGAAGATGCTTGGCCATGCTAACTCCTGCCGCCCTTTCCCATCGGTTGGTTAAACATACCACCCTTTACCAAAAAATACCACTGTCGTGCCCACATGGAATGAGCTCCTATCACCCCACCCCACCCCAGTCTTTTTTTTTTTTTTTTTTTTTTTTATGTAACAGCCCTCTGCTACTGTTCTATTTTACTGTTCCAGTTACTGTTATTTTGCTTGCAGAAATAACCTTCACCTACTGTCATCAGGTGTGATGGATCCAGGCTTAAGAAAATCGCATACCTAGTTCCTTTTGCTGCAGTGTTGGGTCCAGATGATCTGATTTGGTCTTTCAGCCAAAGCTGCAGGCAGGCAAGTTCGTATTGGCCCCAAAGCGTCTTTTCTCTCTGGGCCTCTTGACCAGGAAGTCCATGGAGAGAAACAGAGCCAAGGTCTGGCCTCAGTGACTTTATTCGAGCTCATCAACCCAGTATGCCCAAAGCTAAACCCAGGGTGCCCTGGATTTTCTTTCATCAAATGAAACAAGAAATGATGTTTTGCTTTAGCAGGTTTGAAACTGACACTTTCAACTGAAAGGGTTTGGATGACACCTCCAAGGTGGAGGTCAGCTGTGGGGATGGGGAGCAAAATCTAAGTTTGGGTATGATCATTTTTCACTTGCAAATCTTTTTTTCCCCACGTGGTCCATATATTGCATTAATTCTTTAGTGCATTTAGGGCAAAATAATAGAGGTCATTATTTAAAAGTTTTCTGGTATTGTAGGTATGTACAATACCATATGTAGTTCTTATAAGCCCCCATGGTTGGGCATCGTGAAGAAGGAAACAACCCAGAGAGCATCACCTGAAGCATGCAAAAATAATTATGAAAAATTTATGCATTTCCACCAGAAGAGGGCACTGTAGCTGTCTGAGTGTGGCACTTAGAGAAAGAAATGCCCCTTTGGGAACCCAGGAAAACACCTTCCTTAAGGGACAGACAAAAGAAAGTCAAGATAAAAGCTGCCTGCAAAGGGGAGGTGGTTAACAAAAATGATCATGAGAATAAATAAGAACACGTTGACTAAAATTCCACCATGGACTTGTTGAAGGATCCTGGCAGACCACCCGGAGGCATCCTTTGCTTGGAAGGCCTCAGTGAGAGGGCACAGCTCTGTGCATAGTGGACACACAGTTAATAGAATTTGTATCCAAGAGGTCTTATAAGCCAAGTTAGTAATGTGGAGAGGCTTAGATAAATTTATTGTTGTGAGGTAGTCGTTTTTGGAAGGATAGAGGATGACTTGGGAGCACTGTCTAGTGTTTAATGTCCACAGAGCGTCTGAGGGGAGCGAAGACTGCGATGACTCATGGAGCCAGAGTCTGGCGCAGCCTCTTTGAATCCGTGTGATCTTGAGCCCACTTGTCAATATGGGGTCATAATACTGCTACCTGACGTCATTGTAGGAAGCTCAAAATAGATCATTATTTTAGGGCCCTTGAAAGACACTGAAGTAAGTTGCAAAGAATGTTTTAGTACAAGTAAAAGGCTGCGCTTATGATTGTCTGTAAGCTCCCTAGGTCCACGGTCATCCCACTTCTTCGTCTTATCTTGTTGATGGATCAGCATTGTCTGGCAAGGATACTGACTGTGAAACAACTCATTTCGTCACCAGCATACTCCCACTGGGCTCTGCACTGTCCCTTCTTGTCTCTTCTATCCCTGAATGTTGGAGGTGCACCAGAGTTGAGTCCCCTTCTCCTTTCAGTCAGCTCTGGCTTCCTGTGGACCCTTTCACCCAACCAGTGGCTAATATTGTCTATATACTAGTAACACCCCAGTTGATCTCTCCGGATGGGAGAGCCCTACATCCAGCTTCAATGAACATGTAACAGGTACCTTATATTTACCACGTCCAAAGGAGGGCTCCTGCTATTTCCCTCCACATGTGTCCTCCTGAAACATCCTCATGGAATTAAGCCCTTTTCAGTCTTCCCGTTTCTCAATACAAGATCTCGGCATCCCCTTGAGGAATCTCTTCCTCTCTTCTCTCACATCCAGTTTATCCTGTCAGTCTTGAAACTGCATCCAGAATTTGACCACTTGTCTCCACTCTTACTTTCTCCACTCTGGTGCAAACCACAGCCACTCACCTAGATTATGAACTGCTACCTAACTGTCACTGGGCTTCTGCCGTTGTCTGTTTACCCAGGCAAAGTGATCTGACAGAGGTCAGTCTTTCCTCTCCTTTTTTCAGAATCCTCCAGTGGCTCTCATCTCAGAGGAAGAGTCAGAATTTCATGATCTGCCCATGATCTAAAAAATCATGGTATATATACACAATGGAATACTACTCAGCCATAAAAAAGAACAAAATAGTGCCATTTGCAGCAACAGGGATGGAACTAGATAGAGACTCTCATGCTAAGTGAAGTAAGTCAGGAAGACAAAGGCAAATAGCATATGATATCATTTATATCTGGAATATAATATATGGCACAAATGACCCTTTCCACAGAAAAATAACTCATGGACTTGGAGAACAGACTTGTGGTTTCCAAGGGAGAGGGAGGGAGATGGACTGGGAGTCTGGGGTTAATAGATGCAAACTATCACATTGGGAATGGAAAAGCACTGAGATCCTGCTGTATAGCACAGGGAACGGTATCTAGTCACTTGTGAAGAAACATGATGAGGATAATGTGAGAAAAAAATAAATATATATGACTGGATCACTTTGCTGTACAGCAGAAATTGACAAAACACTGTAAGTCAACTACAATGGAAAAAATAAAAATAAAAAACCTGGTAAATAAAAAATTGTGTTCATCTACCTACCATGTTGCTCACTCTACTCCAGCCACACTGGCATCCGTGCTGTTCCTCTACTGAACAGGCACATTCCTGCCTCTGGACCTTTGCATTTGCTGTTTCTGCTGCCTCAGTGCCCTTCCCTCAGGTATCCACACGGCCAGCTCCTTCACTAACATTAGGTTTTTATTGGAAAATGTCCCCAGGGAGGCCTTCTCTAACCTATCTGGAGTTTTATTCTTCCACGCAATACTTATCCCCTTTTACTGATTTATGTTTTTTGTTTATTTAAGGGTACTCATTTTTATTTCCAAAGAATTCCAGGCTCCAGAGGATAGTGGAGAAATAGGGTCTCTGGTAGCAAGTTTTCCAGATGATGGACTTACCAAGGTGAATCCATGAGCTTCTGCCAATGACTTGGCTGGGCACTGAATAGCCCTGTCACTGTCTGGGGATCTTCAAACTCAAGAACCAGCCCCATGAGACTTAGAGGGCCTTGTCTTCTGTCCTCACATCTCCAAAGGGCTGTCAGAGAAAGAAGAACACAGAAGTACAGCCACTGTGGAGGCAAACTAGGACCAGTGGGAGGAGCTATAGGCAGACCGAGGCTGACTTAGCCTATGGAAGATAGGCTCACATACTGGCTCCCTTGATTAGAACACGGTGCCCCATCTCAGCAAGAGAGCAGAGACCAGAAGACTGACTGTCTGGCAGGAACTCCGTACACTAGATTTATGCCAGGTCTGGACTCCTGACCTCCATAGTCCCTTTTAGCCCTAGAATCTAAATTGATACCAGTGAGCAGGGATGCCTGGGTTAATCTGAGAGACCAGTGGATCAACAAAGGGTTTGGCTCAGAACTTCTGAGCCAGAGTCATTCTCCAAGCTCAGCTTCTCTTTGTGCTGCGGGCCGTGACACCTTTGGTCTTCTGGAAGGACCTGCCATTCCCAAGATATGGGAAGCTCCTGCATATTTTGCAAATTAGATCAGGCTCAGGATTTAAAATGGTGGGAAGTTGCCAGAGAGCAGCCAAAGGCATCCACCATGAATTCTTACTTGGGTCGGGGGTGAGGGTTGATGCCTGTCTTTACCTTCATGCACTGGTGTGGTACGAATTAGGGGCTTTATTGACGGGGTGTGGGAAGCTGTGACAGAGCCCAGCACGCAGACTGTGAGGGTTTGGTGCAGCTGCCAGGAGATGGGGAATGAAGGGACCAGTCCCATTGGGCTCTGTTGCTTAGGACACTTTGTCCTTAGTTCTTAGGCTCAAGCATGCAGAAAGAGGTCTTAGCACCTCACAAACTGTGGGCAACCATATAGATTCCCAGATTCTTGAGCTTTTTGAACACAGTCTGTCCAGTCCTCCTGCAGATTATGTCATGAAGACTGTCTGTGATGCCATACCCTTGGCAGAACACCTGGCTTCATCTCTCTCTCTCTCTCTCTCTCTCACACCCACATATATGCAATGTAATCCAGTTAATACACATAGAAATTCACCTACAGTAAACCCTGGTAAGGGCAGAGAAGGAAGGAAGAATTGTCATCAATTAATAGAGTTCATCCCAGAGGGAGTACCATATTCATCAGGTAGGACAATATTCATTTAGCTGCTCATTAATTCAATCATTAATGAAATTATTCACAAATTTTTTTTAGTTATTTGCAATATGCTAGGCTCTAGACTCTGTGCATTCTATTCCTCAATGGTCTTTACTGTTCAGAGAAAAAAATGAGACAAACCAGAAGCCCCTGACTCAAACCACTTGATGACTTTCTAGGACCACATCCATTGTATGATACATACCCTCTAGAACAGGTGAATTGTTGGGAAAAAGCTACAGTGACTACCAAGGATCATTTTTTTTCTCATGTAATTTAGACAGAATAAAAATATTTTCCTTTTTTTTTTTTGTAAACTTAAGTCAGTTAATCTCCATTTTATCAACTATGAGAAGTTGATGAAGAAGAATTATTCATCTTCTCCCCTTATCAAGTCTTAATATTTCATTTGTTATTTATTTATATACATCCTAATCCATAATGATTTGAAATAAGGAAACACATGAAACATACATGATAATATAGAATGAAAAACACAAAAGAGAATAAAAAAGCAGATTGCATAGGAGGTCAGGATTGGGAAAAATGAAGAAATGCAGGACCTACAGATGAACGTAATTGTCACAGTTGAACAATGACTTTGGCACTGAGCTGCCTAGTGGCCAAAGTGAAAAGACAACTTGTTATCACTTGATATCTTTAGGAAACTAACCTTTACTCTTAACTAAAAATAAAAACATACATAAGGAAAAGAGAATACAAAGTATCATGTGGAAGCATGAAATTTTAGGCCAGAGAAGGCCTCGCCGGGGGACACTTTGGAGTAGGAACTTCCTGTTAGTGAGGGAGCTCCTGAGGTGTGGATGTCTGGAGGACGATGTCCAGTACCCACGGAACCTCATTTTGTGTGAGCTTCAAGCCAGTGAAAGGCACTCAAAAAGCTGGTAAGAGTTTTCTTCTCCTCTCATTTTAATTTTGACTTCCTCATTATGTTTCAGAACAAAATTGTATCAAATGGGAGTTCCCATTGTGGCGCAGTGGTTAGCGAATCTGACTAGGAACCATGAGGTTGCAGGTTCGATCCCGGCCTTGCTCAGTGGGTTAAGGATCTGCCGTTGCCGTGAGCTGTGGTATAGGTTGCAGATGTGGTTCGGATCTCGCGTTGTTGTGGCTCTGCCGTAGGCTGGTGGCTACAGCTCCATTTAGACCCCTAGCCTGGGAACCTCCATATGCCGTGGGAGTGGCCCTAGAAAAGACAAAAAGACAAAAAACAAACAAACAAACAAAAAAAACCTGTAACAGATGAAATGCTTAAACTCATTTGGACAAAATATTTTCCCAGAAACTTGGAGAAGTAAAACTGGATCAACATTTACAAATGCTTAAGAACCATCGTTGGCGTACTTGAGAGCACTCTTGGACATTATAGGACATAACACATTTTTTATTGGTTATTAATTGTCATATGAATATTTTAGTGATCAAAAGCACAGTAACTCATTCTTTCTTATTAGACAGCATATTTATATAGTTTTCATATAAGGAAGGTCAAATTAGTTTGTAGGAACAGAAGCAGTTGGGACTTTTTTTGGTAAACAATCTTCACCGTTTGGACATGTGAAAAAGAAAGAAAGAAAAAGAAAAAAGACACAGGACAGAAAGTCCAAAGAAATAATTTTTTTCCTTAAATTACTCTGTTGCAGTAACATACACACTTTCTTTGAGGCAGATTTTTTTCTTCCAACAGCCTTTGCTTGTTTTGATTTTTATCAGATATGATTTTCATTTTGCTCAAGTCTGTATGTGAGCTACATCCAAATGCAGGAAAATACAGTAAAACTGTCCCATTTGTGTTTTTAAATAAGCCCTTTGGGTAGAAAAGTATTTTGGAACCAACATTTTAAAGTAGTGATGCAAATAGGAAGGCAAGGAAAAGATTTACTCTAGGACTAACTCAGAAATCCTGAAAAACATTTTGGTGGAAAATACAGACATCTTCAGCAATTAAGCCAGTGTTTCGGGCTACCTTTAGACCTGCGTGTTCCCGAAACTTCGCCATTCTCGGCAACCACCATTTGTTCTTTCTCTGGACCCATATTTTCAAATTAAAGGGAACTCAGCTGTTAGTGCCGGGACTGAGTGAGAGAGGAGAGAAGGGGAGACAGAGGCGAGGTTTTGTGTAATCTAGGATTAAGCATCTGTTGAAAATATGGGTTCTTAGTGTGTGGCTAGATTTTTTTCTTGCAGTATCTGTTGTGGGCTATAGTGTGTCCTTCTAAAAGATAAGTTCAAGTTGTAACCCCTGGTACCTGTGAACGTGATCTTACTTGGATTAGGGTCTTTGCAGATGTATTGAAGTGGAGCGGGGGCCGTGGGGTTAAGTCCTCATCTGAGTCTGAGCGCCAGTGTCCCAGGGCAGGAGAACAGGGATGGGTGTCTCAGCTCAAGCAGAGGGAAATCGAGTTCACCCTTTCTATTTTGTTTTGTTCTATTCATCTTCCTCCCCCCTCCCCCCGCCCCAAACAGCTCAGATAATGCCCACCCACATTGCAGAGAGTAAGCTTTACTCAGTTTATTGATTCAGGTGCCAGCCCCTGCCAGAGACACCCTCATAGACACACACGGAAATAATATTTTATCAGCTTTCCAGGCCCTTAGCTCAGTCAAGTTGACACATAAAATTACCCTTCCAGAAGGCCTGGGGAGGAGAAATCTTCTGTTATTTATGACTCAACCTCCACCTTTAAATGGGCCTGTGTTCCTGGGCTATGACCTTAATAAGCGTTTCTTAGCTTTTTACCCCTTTAGGTAAAAAAGGAAGGCCAGAGACACCTTGCTCCAGGAAAATATATTTGTACCTAAGAAAATAATTGTCCTTTGAATACATATTAAATTCATATTGAAAGCGAAACAATTTTTTTTTCTTTTTTTGCTTTTTCAGGGCTGCATCCACAGCATATGGAGATTCCCAGGCCAAGGGTGGAATCAGAGCTACAGCTGCCAGCCTACACTACAGCCACAGCCACAGTAGATCCGAGCCACATCTGCAACCTACCCCACAGCTCACAGCAGCACCGGATCCTTAACCCACTGAGTGAGGCCAGAGATCAAATCCACAACTCATGGTTCCTAGCCGGATTCGTTTCCGCTGTGCCGCAGCAGGAACTCCAAATGATTACTGTGTTTTGTTTTTTTTGTTTTTTGTCTTTTGAGGGCTGCACCCGCGTCATGTAGAGGTTCCCAGGCTAGAGGTCAAGTTGGAGCTGTAGCTCCTGGCCTGCGCCAAAAATTTTCTAATAAAGACTAAAATATTTGAAGCTAATTGTTGCTGGCACCTGCTTTTCCAACCTTATCTCTGTGGTTCTTAATAGAGGGTAGAAGACAGGGAATTTTGACGTGACTCTAAGGTGGTTTTGCTTGGTGTTGATGCCTATTCCTTGGTGGAGAACCTTTGATGTCGCGGAAAGATGGACAGAATGAAATGCTTTGTGTAGGTCTTAATATTGTCTTAAACTGTATCAGAGGATAATCTGTGTCAGCTGACGTGTCCCAAACCACGCATCTAACCTGTGCTACAGGAAGGCTCCGGTCCAGGTTTCTGAATCCCAGTTGGCATGGAACTGATAGGGATGGAGGAGGCACAGGTGGTTGTAGAAGCCCCAACAGGGGATCACAGGTAAGGAGGGAAACCTGGGAGATGTTGGGAGCCCACTGAAAAGAAAGACCTCAGAACAAGGCAGGTCTGCTTAACTAGTGGAAGTGCGAGAATTGCCTCGGGTCATTGGGTGGGGGATGGGATGAGGCCTGCCTTCCAATTCAGACGGAGGGCAAGAGTTTTTAGCTGCCCTTCAGCTGATTTGAATACACACCTTACCTTACGGACACTAAGGAGGAGCTACTCCTTCTGGAAAGGAAGAGGTGGGTCTTTCCAACCCCCACGCCCCTTGGATGATAAAACTGTGGCCCACCAGCTCCTCGGGCAGAGTTTCCTTGCCTGCCTGCCTGCCTTTCTTACAAGCGTCCTCTCCTGACAAATCAGTTCCTTGCCCATCCCTTTGTCTCTCGCTGAATTCCTTCCACACGGAGCCATGAAGAACCTGACCCTTGGTGAGTCCAGATACAGGGTGGGTAACTCGAATTTAAAACTGTGGGTTCAAGTTCCAGTCTGGGTTTTGGCTTGGTTCAAGTGCCAGCACGTGGGTTCAAGTCCCAGTCTGGATTTTGGCTGTGTTTGAGTCCTGCATGTGGGTTCAAGTCCCAGTGTGTGTTCTGGCGAAGTTCAGGCCGTTAATGCTGTCCGTTTCAGAAGTGGGGGTTCTCCAGGAATGTGGGACCTTCAGTGCCCTAACTAAGAAGGCCTGAGGCAAACCAGAAAGTGTTGGTCACTGTCTCAGAGAATTTCAAACACTTGTTTAACACTAAGGTACAAAAAAAAAAAGATAATAAAAGAGGAGGAATATTCCTCCTTGAGCTTATTTTCTGTGTGCTGATCGCTTAGAGCATGTCTGTGTATGTAACGTGGCAGATTACAGGAAGATCAATTTGCGGGCAAACAATTTATAAATTACTTCATTACTCCTATCAGCATCATCTGAGATTTCTATCCGTCCGACTAAACCAAACAATAAAACAAGATAGAAGCTTTCTTTTCATGAGAACTGCCGAAGTGCTGAGCCTCTCTGCCTACTGGCAACCCACGCTTGGGTGGGAGTTTGCCGGCAGCTCCGAGTGAGTCTTTCTTTCCTGTAGATGTTGCCATTAGAATCAGGAGTGGGCGGAAACAGGATGGGGCTGGAGGGAAAACAGCTTGGCACAGACTTGGGAACAGCTCATCCTGTCTCTTCTGTCACCTCCACTGCGACCAGATTGCTCTTTCTTTAATGTAGTAACATGTCATCAACATGTTCAAGTACCAAGTGACCCCAGAACCCTGTGCCCCAATTCTTATAATGGGATTAGAGCTCCAATCCTGGTGCTCCAGGTGCAGCGATTATAACTGTCTTGTCTCTTAATTTCCCTCCAACCCAGGACGGAGGCACGGTATTTTTCTAGGCAGTTCCTTCTCCAAACACACTCCTCTTACCCTAGACCCCACCTTAGGACACGCTGCACTACCTATCACTCACCAACTGCAGCTTGCACGTCATCTCCTGGGGCCCTGATGGCCACAGATAGTCTTGACTGCAGTCTGGTTGGTCTCGTTCAATTGCTCCAGCCCTGCATTGTATCTCACCTGCTGAAGTTCCCTTCTCACCCTCCTGGTCAGAAGGAGGTCAGGTTTGTGTCAGACGAAACCCTGGCTGGGTGCACAGCTGTGGGAAACTAGAGCTCAGAAACAGGAAGTGGTGCTCTGGTGGGCGTCTGATGGTCAGGGGCTGGAGCATCCAGCCGAGGGGCTTAATGGAGAAGCAGACCCAATGTACAGAGGCAGGGGCGTCAGGGAGGTGGTGGAATTCAGATGATGGAACTGCAGACTGGAGACAGCTGGGAGGGATTTGGGGAGGCTGGTGAACAGAGACACACTGTAGCTTTTATCCTAGGATGGCTCAGATTCATGAGGCTTGTTCAGTTTTGTTAAAAAGGATGCAGTGAAATGACCACTGACTTGATCTAACAGGGAAGTCTGTTGCTGTATCCTGCATGTCCCTGACAGGTAATCTTGCTATAAGGAAACAGGAAAGTCTCCCTAACAATTAATAAAAGTATTGCAGAGACTCTTTGTAACCAGCCAGTCCTCTGGCTCCTGTCTCATCTAGATCTAGTTCTGTTATTGGCCCTTATCTAGATTGATTTTTGAGCCCATAGGGAATATCTGTTTAGATGAGTTTTTTTCTCTAAGGCTAGAGCTTGACAAATTATTTAATGATGATGCAACTAACAGAGAGAAATATTCTAAGATGATAATTGCTATGTTAGAGAAAGAAAAATTGAGACTGCCTTAGGCCAGAAAAAGCAATATTTCGAGTTTTTAGTTTTAATGTTATAAATGAAAAAAATCTGGACAGTTTTGCTAGAGTATTTTCTATCCTTGGAATAGCAGTTTCTAACTTGTTCAGAGGCAATGGCCTATGGCCATTAGGGTTTGGAAAGTATGTGTCGATCAGAAAGGTTTGTGTTTGTTTTTTACCCAAATTCCATGCCTCTCTCTATCCATGGCCTCTACTTGGCTATGCATGGCATAGGGCTGTTTCTCTGAGATGTGTGGTGTCAGGAGAGAAAGTTTGGCTGGAAGCTTTTCCCAAGTGAGTTGCTATTTCAAGAACCTTTATCTCTGCCACTTTGGAGAGAATATTCTGCTTGTGTAGTCCCTGTTATTTTGAAGAAAAAAAAAGCCTCTGGGAGTCTCTATTGCGCTAAAGGATGGCTCTTCTGCTATGACAGTTTAGTTTATCATTTAGAACTTCACTGGAAATAAAAGCACAGCTTTCTAAGGCTCTCTCTTCCAGAAACTTGTTTCATCCAAATTAAGAATACAGTCTGGAGATGCAGTTAATGTGTGTTGGCCCTTGTAGGACCAGCACAGATCTGAGACTTCCATGTGAAGAGTTTCAGGTCCTTATACCTGTATTTGATGCCTTAGGAGTGATGACCACACCCAGCCACCACCAGGAACCGTTGTGATGGCTCAGTGCTCTGCCTTTTCTCCCCTCATTTTAATCTGTTTCTGTAAACAAAATAGTCACTAAGAAAAAGAAGACTTTGAAATAATTTAAACCTTTTGTCTTTAAATATCTTACGTTGAAAGTTAATGTTGAGAGGACGGATCTAATGAGTTTGAAAGGGAGATGAGCTCCTCTACAATGATTATACCAGTGGATCCATACACGCTTACCTTGAGCCCAGCACTGGTCCAAGCACTTCCCATATATTTACTCATCTAATTTGCATATTCATAGGAGATAGGCACCCTTGACATTTTAATTTTACAGAGGAGGGAATTGAGGCCTGGAGAAGTTAGGTAAGGTCTGAAGTTGGACACACAGAGCTGGACCTGAGAGGCCAATCCAGGGAGACTTACTCCAAGGCCTATTTCGATAGAAGGCGATGCTTGGTCCTGGTGGGCTCGGGCTTTGAAACAGTTCTCTGATTTATGTAAGTGTCCTTGCTGAAATTCACCCCAGTGGGAGCCCTGATGTGAAAGGCATGAGGAGGACTATGTTTGTGGACTGGGTGTGCGTGGGGCATTAAGAGCTCTGGGTTTATTTGGTTCCCACCAATTTCTTCATCATTTGGATATGCCTTGGCTGACTATTTTTGCAATTCCTCAAGGACTCAATTACCTCTTCTCTTTAGTCGTGACTTTTTCCAATTCGCATGAGCTTACCAGAGTGCTGACAGTTGTAGCTACAAGAACAGAATGTCCTGACTGCCCTTCTAAGTTGTAATTCTCCCAACGAGGACTATCTGAATATTCTTTTTCCTGTCAACTGTTTTGTTTCTTCTATAAAGGCCTGGATGTTTGTTCTTCACTGACAACTGTGTCTCTGCAACCTGAAATGTACTTCTGGCCTTCTCAAGCCTTCCTGACTTTCTCCTTCTAGCTTGAAGACCTTTCTAAAGTTACCCTTTCTGCCTGCTCTGTGATCACCCATGCCATTGCTTCCAGTCGCCTTCACCTCTTCTCAGTGTGGGTGTCCTTTCTCATCTCCAGGCATCTCTTTCTTTCCACCACACTCTGACCTTACTTCTCTATGCAGTAAACTTAATAACCAACCCTTCCCTTTTTCTTTTGTCAAACTAATCCTTGACCTTTTCATCCTATTCACTAAAAAGAGCTCATAAACATAAATGTCTGTAACCCTCTTCGGGTCTTTTCCTTCTCTCCCACTTCTCAAACTATCTAGCACACTGTATTGGGGGAACTTCCAATGTAATAAAAATAATAGCTAACTTTATCTGTGCCAGATATATTAACTCATAATTGCCCCTACAACATCCTATGAGGTCATTATTATTCTCAGTTTACAGAGGAGAAAGCCAAAGATCAGAGAGGCCAAGTAACTTTTTCAAGGTCACACAGCTACTAAGTGATGGAGCTGGGTTCTGAATATGGATGAGGTCTGTGTTTTTAACTCCTATGTTCTACTGCTGTTTAAAAGACAGCAGTATAGCTACTTAGTCTCTGTCCTTCCCTGCAATACAATAAATATTATAGTTTCTGTATCACTTACTAAATAGGCTGATCGGTATTGCCAAGTATGGAATGAGCTGCTTCCAAAACATTTAGAGACCTTTCATGCATTGAATTTCTTAGTAATAATTGATGTGCAGTATAATAACTTGTATTTTAAAGAAGGCATCCTGGCAGGCCTTAAATCAGTTGACCCCAAAGAACTTCATGGGTGTAGCAGGCTTCAAGATTTGTATGGTTTATCTCCTGTCCTCTGAGCCATGTTTCCACAGAGGCGTGAAGAGTGCTTGCCTCTTATCCATCAGGTCTGATTAACACGGCGTCATCAATACAGAGTATTAATGTGATATGCTGCCGTGTTCAGAGGGCTCAAGTCCCTTCAGATTTTACTGTGGTAGAGGACAGTAAAGGTAATATAGCCCTTGCTTTAACAGAAGCAAGACTGCTAATATTTACTTGTCTGTATCGAGTGACTACAAAGTACTTCTGATCTCCTTTGCTGATAGATATCGAATAGAACACATTCATCGAATCATTAGGCACACATGACATAGCTGGGGCTGTATTTATATGCTCTAGTAAAAATATCAAATCTTATATATCAGCTATAACTGGGGCTAAACCTGGTTATGTTTGTGTTAGTCCACTGGCATCCACCAGGGTCCATCTGGTTTCTGCCCAGTCCAGACTAATGAATTAAATGGGGATAAACGGAGATCATTATTCCTGCATCCTTTAAGTCTGACTGTGGCAACAATCCATTCTTCTCAATAAAAGATCAGATTTTGGGGGGGAGGTTTCCTACCTCAGCTGGATGTCAACTTCTGATGTTAAACACTGGAGAGTATTTTAACGGAAAATTTTAAAATACTAAATGACAATTTAAAGACTGAGCAGAAATATGTCAATTTTTTAAAATTGTTACTTCCCCAGTACAGTTTTCTTTTCTACTGTACAGCATGGTAACCCAGTTATACATACATGTATACATTCTATTTTCTCACATTCTCATACTCCATCATAAGTGACTAGACATAGTTCCAGTGCTGCACAGCAGGATCTCATTGCTAATCCATTCCAAAGGCAATAGTCTGCATCTGTTAACCCCAAGCACCCCAATCCATCCCACTCTCTCCCCCTCCCCCTTGGCAACCACAAGTCTATTCTCCAAGTCCATGATTTTCTTTTCTGTGGAAAGGTTCGTTTGTGCCGTATATTAGATTCCAGATATAAGTGATATCATATGGTATTTGTCTTTCTCTTTCTGACATTTCACTCAGTATGAGTCTCTAGTTCCATCCATGTTGCTGCAAATGGCATAGAAATACGTCAAATTTATTCATTAACCATCATTTTTGTATTCATATTATAGCTTGGTTAAGTGTATGGATAATGCTTAGAGGTGAGAAAGCAATGAAATAATTTGAAAGTATATATAGCATGTTATAAATAGAGATTAAGTCAATAAAAATATGGTGAAGATACAGTGAGTGCTTTAGAAGTCATCAGAACTACAGGAAGTATCCGGGGGTTGCTGAAGGGTCTCTGTAAGGAAAGATAATACTACTAAGGAATGTTTATTATAGTAATACTTGACATTAATGAGTACTTATTATGGGCTAGTGTATTTACATTTTCTCAATTAATCCTTTCTATAATCCAAAGAGTTAAATACTATTGTCTCCCAACCAAAAATACTGAAGTTTAGAAATCTACTTGTCTTAATTCTGATCCAAAGCTGGTAAGCAGTGAACTTAAACTCAAGTGCTCTAGAGTAGTAGCTGTAACCCCACGCCCAATACACATCTGTTGGTGACATCGTGTCGTGGTGGAAGGTGCAGAAATCTACAGCTGCGGTGGCTGGAGTGGGAATGAAGGCTCTTAATCTGGGGCGAGAAAGATGCAGAAATACACAGTCATATGGGCCTATGAAAGTCTGAGTGCCTTCACCTGAAGATAATTAACAAAGGGTGCATCACTTTGGTGTTAAAGTTGCTGCAGAAGATGGAGCCATAAGGGAAATTTGGTTACTAGAATATCCCTGTCTTTCAAAGCATTGTCAACCTAATGAATGCTCTGTAAGCTGTAGAAATAGAAGATGTTATGACCTCTAAAGATGACAGAACGGCTTATTATACTCTTTTCCACCTATGATGTCTGATAATCCCCCTGCCTCCCCCATGCTACGAATTAACCATCTGCCAGGATTTTAACTTCTTAATTGTCCAACACTATCACATTCATTTTCACAATTTTATTTATAATTGAAGTGTGATTTACAATGTTGTGTTAGTTTTTGTGTATAGCAAAGTGATTCAGTTTATGTATATACTTTTTTCATATTCTTTTCTATTATAGCTTATTACAATATATCATATTTATTTAGAAATGTGGATGATTGAGATGGTATTTAAATGAAATCTCCCTGGTTAAAATGCAATTTTCACATAATATAGGCATATCCTTTGCTGCAGTTTTTCTTATTTTTTTAAAGTAATTTTTAGAACATTCTATTCAATAACAATAATGGAAATTAAATATATTACCTCCAACCACCATAACGTAGCTTGTTTAATATTTTACTCCCTTATGGTTTTTATTAATATGTATATATCATTTTTGCATAATTATAATCAAAGCAGAAAAATAATTTTGTTTTCTTTTTCCCATCAATGTATGAGCATTTTTCCATGTAGCTATTGAGTTTCTTAAATGAACATTTTCATGACTGTATTTTACTCCACAGAGTTGCTGTAGCAAAATGCATTTAACCATTTCTGTGCTATTGAACGTTTACGTTGTTTTAAAATTTTGCTGATGTGAATAAACAGCAATCAGCACATAGAGCTTGGAGTCTGGTGACTCCGTTTGAGTTCTGACTCTGCAGTTTACAAGGAGCAACAAACCTGTGGCGTGAGAAACTGGACTTGGTACTTTCTCGTGCTCTCTTGCAGCGTAAGAAAGATGTGGTTCATTCCCTGCACAAAGATGTAGTTAGCGGGTCCGTACACTCTAAAGTGATGACAGCAGTGATATCCATCTCACATGATTGTTGTGAGAAGTAAAAGAAACCACAGCTGTGAAGTGCTGAGCCTTGCCTGGCATGTAGTAAGTGTCCAGGGTTCTCCTTACTACTTTCATATTTCTATGGTGGTTTTATTACTATTATCGTTATTATTATTTGGCTTTAAGCCTGCATCACAGATTCTGGTTTCTGGAGATTATGCACTTATGATTACTCTTGGTAAGCATACTTTAACTTTTTTTTGTATTTTTGTCTTTTTTTATGTGTGTGTCTTTTTAGGGCCGCACCTATGGCATATGGAGGTTCTCAGGCTAGGGGGTCCAGTCGGAGCTGTAGCTGCCAGCCTACACCACAGCCACAGCAACATCAGATCCAAGCCACATCTGCGACCTACACCACAGTTCACGGCAAGGCCGGATCCCCAACCCACTGAGCAAGGCCAGGGATTGAACCCGCAACCTCATCGTTCCTAGTCGTATTCGTTTCTGCTGCGCCATGATGGGAACGCCATGTCTTTTGTCTTTTCTAGGGCCACACCTGTGGTACATGGAGGTTCCCAGACTAAGGGTCTAATCAAAGCTATAGCCACTAGGCCTACACCACAGCCATAGTAGTGCCAGATCCGAGCCACGTCTGCCACCTATACCACAGCTCATGGCAATGCTGGATCCTTAACCCACTGAGCAAGGCCAGGGATCGAACCTGCAACCTCATGGTTCCTAGTCGGATTCGTTAACCACTGAGCCATGACGGGAACTCCATCCTTTAACATTTCTTAAAGCTGCCTTGGAGTTCCCTTTGTGGCTCAGTGGTTAATGAACCAGACTAGGATCCATGAGGATGCGGGTTCCTTCCCTGGCCTCGCTCAGTGGGTTTAGGAACCGACATTGCCATGAGCTGTGTTGTAGGTTGCAGACGTGCCTTGGATCCTGCATTGCTGTGGTGTACGCCGGTGGCTGCAGCTCCAATTTGACCACTAGCCTGGGAACCTCCATATGCCGTGAGTGTGGCCCTGGAAAGAAAAAAAAAAAAAAAGCTGCTTTAAAGTAGCAGTTTACGGGTTCAGTGTGGTGCCTCTTAAGTGACGGCTTAGAGGAGACCACTGTTTTCCTGTATTGAGCCCCTCTGTATCGCCAGGCACTGTGCCAGGCCCTGGTTGCTTCCTCAGGAAAACGATGCTATCTGCTGTTTTTTATATAAAGCTCTGTATTTATATAAAGCTATGTAATCAGTTTTCAATGTTGATAATTGAAAGGCCGTGGGAACTCTGACTTGGTGTAGGAAAACCCCTAAAAATCTGCTGTGCTAGACTATCACACTTGTAATAAAACAAACAAATCCCCTTTCTGAAGTTTCCTTAGGTCCACACGACTGAATTTTTATGATCGTCCCGATGTTGATGGATCCCTTTGATCCCTCAGCGTAGCTATAATGTTGCCTCTCACTCCTAAATGATAAGTCACCATTGCCACTAAAGCCCATGAAGAATTTAGCCTATTTTTGCACCTAAGTTGCTGTCAAATAAAAAAATTTTGTTATAATACAAATTGTGCTCAGCAGCTCTGCTGGAATCTCCTTAAATGAGACTATGTACAAGAGTATTTACTAAATCTGTGTAATCCATTTTTGCTTATGTATTTAATAGCCTTTTTTTTGTCTTTTTAGGGCCACACCTGAGGCATGTGGAAGTTCTCAGGCTAGGGGGTTGAATCGGAGCTGCAGCTGCCGACCTACACCACAGCCACAGCAATGCCACATCCAAGCCATGTCTGACTTATGCCGCAGCTCAGGGTCACACTGGATCCTTAACCCACTGAGCGAGGCCAGGAATCTAACCCACATCCTCGTATATACTAGTTGGATTCTTAACCCCCCTGAGGCACTACAGAAACTCCTTTAATACCTTTTGAAGATGAAATCTGACCACTGACATCTTTGCAGTGGAGCAGAGATGCCTAACCATAGGCCGTAGACTCACAGTGGTCAGATGTAGCCTCATCCACCGTGCCCTTTGAAGGAAAGCATTTCTCTGTACCATTATTATTTTTTTATCTCTCAGCCAAAATTGTTTTTTCACACATTTAAAGTGTTACAATTTGGGAGTTCCCATTGTGGCCTAGTGGTAACAAACCTGATTAGTATCCATGAGGATGTGGGTTTGATCCCTGGCCTTGCTGAGGGGTTTAAGGATCCAGCATTGCTGTGAGCTGTGGTGTAGGTGGCAGAAGCAGCTTGGATCTGGCATTGTTGTAGCTGTAGTGTAGGCTGACAGCTGCAGCTCCAACTCGACTCCTAGCCTGGGAACTTCCACATGCCGCAGGTGCAGGCCTAAAGAGACAGACGAAAGGGGGTTACAATTTGATGAGTGTTGCTGTGCATCTATACCCATGAAACCGTGTTTAAAGTTAAGTCACTGAAGGTTTCCATCACTCTCAAATGCTTCTTCATACCCTTTTGTAATCCTTATTCCCCTCCATTTCCGCCTCCACCCGCAACATCAGGCAACCACTGATCTGCTTTGTCATTACTGATTAATTTTCTCTTTTTCTAGAATTTGATGTAAATTGAATCATATCGTATATATTCTCATGTGCTTGGCATTTTCACTTTGCACGGTTATTTGGAGGTGCACCCCTGATGTGTGTATCAATAGACTCTTCTTCTGATTGCTGAGGATTAGTCCGTTGTGAGGATGTCCTGAAACTTGTGTGTCCATTTACCATTCATGGCCTTTTGAGTTGTTTCCGAATTTTGGTTATTGCACATCAAGTTATCCTGAAAACAATGTATAAGACTCTGTGTTTTCAATAGTAGTGGGTGAATAACTCAGAGAAGAATGCCGGGTTGTGTGGTAGGTGTGCATTTAATCTTTAAAAAACTGCCAATCTGTTTTCTCAAGGGGTTGTATCGTGTTAGCGTCCCACGAGCAGTGTACGAGAATGCCAGTTCCTTCACATCTTCACCAACACTTGGTACAGTTAGTCTTTTTAATTTGGGCTCTTTTTGAGATAATAATGAAAGTGAAAACATCTATGGCTCATAGGCCAAATTCAGCCCACCACTTGGTTTTGTAAATAAGCTATGTTGGAACACAGCGATGGGCACATGATTTCTGTGGCTGCTTTTGCTTTACAGTGGCAGAACTGAATAGCTGTGATGGAGACCCTCGGGCCTACAAAGCCTAAAATGTTGATGATCTGGCTCTTTACAGCAAAAGTCTGCTGGCCTCTAGTGTAGAGATATCTCAGACTTTTATTTGCCTTTTCCTAAGGACTAATGACACTGAAATGTCCCATATATGTCTTTAAGCTTCAGGCTGTTAACCTGACAGCAGGTGGCAGAGTTACACTTTTCTCTGTTACTACTGTTTCTTTACAACTGGAAAGAATCATAAAAATCATGTATTCAACTACTCTTTTAAAACTACACTGTTTTTTGTCTCTTGTGAATTAGTTTCCCATTGCTGCTATAACAAATTGCCACAAGTTTAGTGGCTTAAAAGCCACAAAGTTAGTGGCTTAATGGCTTAAAGACAAATTTGTGACCTCCAGAACTGCAAGATACTAAGTCTGAAATGGATCATCAGGGCTGCATTCCTTCTGAAGATTCTAGGGGCGCATCTGTTCCTTGCCTTTTTCAGCTTCCAGAGGGCACCTGCACTCCGTGACCTTCTTCCATTGTCAAAGCCAGCAACTGCATAATTCTAGACCTCTGCTTCTGCTGTCACAACGCATTCTCTGACTCTGACCTTTCTGCTTTCCTCCTGTGATTATGTTGGGCCCACCAGGGTAATGCGTGATAACCTCCCCAGGTCAGGTTCTATATCTTAATCCCATCTGCAAGTCCCTTTTGCCAGGCAAGGTAGCATTGTCACAGCTTCTAAAGATTAAGACCGGCACATCTTCAGAGGCCTCTTATTGGCCTACCACACCCCCACATTTGTATTTTCCACAGTCTTTCCCAAGTTACAGAACTCCCTTCTTCCATGAGGTCTGAACAAAACCTGTGGACTAACCCTTACCTAGTTCTTTCTCTTGCAACATAAAACCACCCTATAGGCAAATTCCAGTGGCTCTATCTAGAATCCAGAATCTAATTACTATCTCCACATACATGACCTCTAACGAGTTGAAATGATTGTTGTCTCTCCTTTGAACAGTTTCTAGAACCTTCTACCTAGTCTCTCATCTTCCATTCTTGGTCCTTTACACCCAAGTTTCAGGGAGATAATTTTTTTTTTTTTTTGTCTTTTTGCTATTTCTTGGGCCGCTCCCACGGCATATGGAGGTTCCCAGGCTAGGGGTTGAATCGGAGCTATAGCCACCGGCCTACACCAGAGCCACAGCAACGCAGGATCCGAGATGCGTCTGCAACCTACACCACAGCTCATGGCAATGCCGGATCATTAACCCACTGAGCAAGGGCAGGGACCGAACCCGCAACCTCATGGTTCCTAGTTGGATTCGTTAACCACTGCGCCACAACGGGAACTCGCCAGGGAGATAATTTGAAAACAGTCATTTGTGTAACTTCTCTTTGCAGAACCCACTAGTGGCTTTTCGTCTTAGAACAAAAGTAAAACCCTTGCTCTGCCCTGCCTGTTTGCTCTTGCCTCTGGTCTGCCATTCTTTGGTCTGCCATTTTCGTCTGCCACTTTGCCTACCATTTGCCCACCATTCTTGCCTTTGCTGCACTGGCCTCCTATCTGGTCCTGGAACACAACAAATTCCCGCCCCAGGGCCTAGTCTTATTTTCTCCATGTGGAAAGCGCACTTTCTCTATTTCTCTCCCTATCTCCTTCAGTCTCCACTCAAACAGTATTTTATCAGAATCGCTCCCCACATAGCCTGTGTAAAAATAGTCTCTTCAGTCCTGATGCCCTCACTGTTTTCATTTCCTTCACTCAATTTTACCCTTGATAGAGTGTCTATTTATTTATTCTTTTCTCTTTTCTATCATAAAGATATGAGCTCCTTAAGATCAGACTATTTTCTACCCTGATGAATTTCTGCTGCTTAGACCAAACTTGTGTATCTGACGCAAAGAAAATGCTTAATGAATAACTTGTTGAAAAAAACTAAGTGAATATCGAAACCTGCTTTGTGACTCAAGAATATATTTTTGCAATTTATCCATTTTTACTTGTATTGGGTAATTGATTTTAACTGCTTTGTAGTGTTTTGGTATAAATACATTTCAATGTATCATTCTTATTTGATTTTTTTTCCAGTTTTTCACTGATAGAAGCAATGCTGAAATATATATTCTAGTGATTTCTTCTTGTACATGTGCTAGTTTCTCTGAGGTACATAACTGAGTGGAGTTTCTAAGATGTAGGGCATGTTTTTTTTTAATTTTTATTTTTCCATTCTAGTTAGTTTACAGTGGTCTGTTAATTTTCTACTGTACAGCAAAGTGACCGTCACATACATATATACAGTCTTTTTCTCACATTATCCTCCATCATGGTCCATCGCAAGTGACTAGATATAGTTGCCAGTTCTATACAGCATGTTTAAATTCAATTTTAATAAGCATGGTCAATTTTCTGTGCAATGTGCTTGATTAATTTTTGCTCCCACCAGTGCCAGAACATAGCTAATTTATGTCAGGTTCCATTCTCTGAGCATTAGTACAGCTCCCTATGCACGCTCTACTTCGGAGCACTCTAATGTGAGTTGAATGTTTTCTGCAATGATTTTTGCCTTTGTTGTAGTCTTTCTTTCAGCCATTTATTGTGATATAGTGAATAGATTTGACCTGGAAAGGCTGGCAAAAAAAATATATGTAAATAATAGCGCTACATCTGCCAAAAAAAACCCCTGGAAGACTATTAAAGGCATTTTTTTTTTTTTTTTTTTTGGAGGCTCCAGTCCCTTTCAAAGAAACAGTAAAGGAAACAAAGACTACATATCAGTCAACAATTAGGGATCACACTCTGAAGGCGTCAGAAACATCTCAGTGTCCTGGAAAGTGCTGGAAAAATGTATATGGATAGAAACTGGAGAGAGCTGCTGTTGGAGGTGTGCGACGACCTGAGAGGGTTTGAAGAGGGTAGAAGAGGAATATCCAGACTAGGATGCCCCCCGTAGCAGCCATGCTAGAGTCACACATGCATCACTTGATTTAATGCATGTTATTTCTCAGAAAGGGCTCTTTACACGACATGGATGTCTTGTCAGAGATGGGAGTTTTAGAAGATAACTTCATCACTATTACTACTTCCCGATGCACAGAGAAGGGTAAAAACAGTATCTATATAGTGCACACTCTATGCCTAGCCAGGCGCAGCCTGTATTTTTAAATATTCATATTTGACTGTAGGTCATGTCTTTGCCTAAATCCACGGGTCCCCATGCATAGAAATCAGTGTGCATGGTCCCCTTTGGAGGGAATAGTATGATTTCTCCGTTTACCTGGCATTGTCATAAGTTCTTTTTAAAAAAGTTTTTAGTGGAGTATAGTTGACTTACAATGTTGTATTAGTTTCAGGTATATAGCAAAGTGAATCTCTTACATTCCTTTTCATATTCTTTTCCCATATAAGTTATTATGCAGTATTGAGTATATTCCCCCGTGCTATTCAGAAGGAGGTCCTTGTTACTTTATTTATTTTATATATAGTAGTGTGTATATGTTAATCCCAACCTTCTAATTTATTTCTCCACCCATCATTTCCCCTTTGGTAATCATAAATTTGGTTTCAAAATCTTTGAGTCACAGGTCCTTTTTTATACATTATCTTATTTTATTCTCACAACAGTCCTTCAGGATAAATACTTTGAGATAGGACATAGTTTATAAAACTTCTTGCCTAGGGTCATGCAGCCAAAAATTTATTATTCCATGATGATGTAAGGGTGCATGATATGAAACATAAATGCAACTTTGTCCTGGAATTGAAAAACTTTTTTTTCTTTCATATCTCCATTACTGAAAAAGGAGTTATCTAAGATTGTTGACTAAATAAGTCTGAGTTCTTCTAATGACCTCATTTGTTCCTGCTTTGCATATAGCTCTTTGGAGGGAAAGGGGCTTCAGGCAAAGGCATGAGTTGACATCTCTCATGAGTTCCTGCAGGATCCTTGCTGCAGAATAGAATGTCGTTGCTGAGTTGGCACAGATGGGTTGATATTTTGACATTTAGGTTTAATGTGAATTGATCTCTATCTAAAGGGCATTTATAGAGGATCTAACTATACTTTCTTTTTTTAACTTACTGGAAGTCTGAGATGAAAAGGATGGATTTTCTCAAACTTTTTTCTTTGCTTCCACAAGGCATTCCTAAGGGATCCTCAACCTAGAGGAATCACATCAAAGCTGGCAATTAGGGTTTTGATCAAGCTGGTACTCCACATATAATTATTCAATTTTCATTGGATATCTTGGCTTTTGAATATCTTTCTACTTAAAGACCAAAGAGTTTTCTTTCACATATAACACCCTTCTTACTCAACCAATAAGATACTTGGTTGTTGGAATCTTAGTAAAGTTACTGAATAAGTCACTGGACAGAGGGAGGCAATGAGAGTAACACTGAAAGCTCATGCAAGATTGTGATGTTGTCCTTTTCACCATATTTTTCTTCAGTGCCAAGAGGGGTGCTTGGCATATAATAGGAGTTCAGAAACTAGTTACTGAATAAATACTCTAAATTTATGAAAGTCAGTTTATCATGGTCTCATGTTTTGCTTTTAAAACAAAGATATATTTTTAAAGTGGAAAGCATTCATTTCTATGTGTGGATGATGTTTGCTTTATAAGGCCAAAAATAGAAATAACTTTGCTGATTTGTTAAAATGGAGATTTGTAACCATATTATTTGAATTTATTTCATCACTACTGATTTCATTTTTGCATGTGGATGGAAATCATGTGTTTCTCTTTCTCCATTTAAAAAAAAAAATCAACAGACAAGCAAAAACGATCACCCAATTTTCTTTTGTTTTCTCCAAGTTTCTTTTTGAGTATTCACTGACCATTTGGGGAACATCCACAGAGAGACACTTCAGGGGAAAACTTTAATGATGTCTACCCTTTCTAGAATTACTGTGAAATGAACTCTAACAATGGAGTTCTAAGCCTAAAGGACAATAACTTTTACTTGCTCTGTTTTTTATAAGCCTTGAACTAAATAAAATTTCTCTTTAGTTTTTTTTTTTTTTTTTCTTTCTGCTTCAAGCTTTAAATAGACTACAAAGACAGTAAGGCTTATCATCTGGTCATCCTAATGTATTCAGCACTTTTGTTTATGCTAAATATTACTGTAGATGCCAAGAAGAACATCTGCTTTGGAAAATTATGAACATTCCTAAGATTGCAGAGCTTTAAAGTGTAGTAGAATCTCCACTCAACAGTGAGCTACCCACGCAGTTTTTCAAGCAAATGCCTCAAAAAAATAAAAAAAACAAACCTCCATCTCCCAGAATATGACTGTTCATGGGGAGCTTCTGAAATAAATACCCTGAAAGAAAACAAATTGATGCTACATATTTCCATGTGGATTGCTCTGTTTTGAGATTTTGCAATACGAGCATATACATTAAATTCTTGTCCCAAGTCTTATTGCCAGCTTGTATAAGAACAATATTTCAACTGTCTCCCTTTCTCCAGAGAAAATGCTATGTTAATCATGAATGACTCCATAGTTGAATCGAGTCTTTGACATTCTTGTGTATTTTGAAAGGATAGTATAACTGTATCTGTAGCTATATATGTGAGATAATAAAAGGAAGATTTTCTTCTTTATTCTCTGTGTTTTATATTTTTCAGAATACTAAATGCATAAAATTTAAAAGGAAATGAAACTGAAAAGGAATATGATTTCTATATAAATTTCCCTCTTTTTGAAGAGGGAGATTTGAAAGTATTAAAAAAAAGATGTTAAGCTTGCTAAATTAGTAAATTAGTCATTAATCATCTTCAGTAAGTAACTTATAGGAACAATATGAGAAACAAATCTATTGTTTTTGTGGGAATTGATCTTAATTCTTCAATAGGAAATGTTCAGTAAGCATTTCTGGTATGTCTTCAGATTTGGCCTACAGACAACCTTTTATTTCATTATAATTAACTCACTTTAGATTCTAAAGCATTCAGCTTTAGATAATGCTTGATTGATAAATGTCTAGTAGCACTTAGTTTAACTTTTGTTCCATTTGCCTCTGACCCAAAGATAACTCTTCACTTTCTAGTCCAAGTGTGTTTTTGTTTTTGTTTTTCCTAACTATGAGATCAAGTGATAGAATATTCTTTAGTGTAAAATATTTGGGGCTTCCAGACACAACTAAAATGGATATTTGATTAAATTAAATAGGATTTTTCTCTCTCTCTCTTTGAATTGACTTAAGTAGATACCTATTTTTATTTGTTTTTATGGTTTTTTGTTAGTTACCCTACCTCTCTTTTCCCTTCTTATGGCAAAATTGTTTCCATTTTCATTTGGGATTCCTACCAGGTGAGTCTGGTAAAGTTGTTGATCACCTTACCCTACCTCATGAGCCACAGGGTAACTGCAGAATGTGGCACCCATCCCCTGTAACATCGATTGTCCAAAAGGGTATGTGAGCAATAGTCTGGGTCAAACCCAGTCTTTCTCAGGGTCCCTTCTAAAGCAGGAGGAGGAGCACTTTACATTTTTCTCTCCTTGCATTGACCTCATTACCTTTTCTACTGAACACATACCACATGGAGGAAGATGTGCAAAAGAAAGGAAGATGAGAACGACACACACAGATGTGTCGAGATGACAACTGGAGGCAGGACTGGTAACCTTACATGAGTCCAAGTAACCAGATGTTCCCAAGGCCAGCACCTACTTTACACTCAAAGTGACTCAGAAATTTCCCCTTTAAATTCAATCTTGTTTCAGATGAGTTTCTACACTTGAGCAGGGGAGAGAGTCCGAATGAATACTTTGATCATTGAGCAACCATCATTTACTGTCTACTCCACTGTAACTTTCAAATGAGTTAAATAGTCATGTGTCTCTTCTGAGAAGACGTGATAGTACATTTTAAATGGTAAAGATTGTGGTTTGGCTTGCCGTCTTGAAAGAAGTGGTGGTTCATAAAAGTCTTTAAATGGGCCTATCTTCTGTTACCACTGACATATTTTGCTCACAAAATGGAGAGTTTCATTTGGTTAAGAGAGACAGAAACAAGGGTATGTATCAAGTCTCTCGGAAGGACTACCCAAGCTTCGCATGGCTGTCAGCCAAGTGTGCTCTTGCGGGGAACGGAAAGGCTGATGACCTGTGTCCTTCAGGATCAACATCCAGATGTGGCAAGAAAGAACAGTAGCTGTAATTTGGAGACCGAATCCAGATCAAGCCTAAGAAGAGAATTACTGGACCTCTAGTGACATGGCACTATAAAGGCCAACTCCAGTTTCAAGGGCTCTGTTTCTGCCATACTGTCTGCCTGGATTCTGTTCTCGCTTTATTCTCCTTCCTACTGCTACCAAGTCCCTGAGTGTTCTGGCTCTTAACAACCTCCTTTGGAGACCACATGCCTGTCTGCAACTGTGCCCCTTGGGATCTCTGCCCAGGACACAGTACCCCCAAAACTGGGCAATTCCTACATCAGTGTAAAAAAATAAATTTAGACTCTCTTTTGAGGAAAGCTACAGTAACAGCGAAGAATCACAAGCTTTGGATTAAAACAGACAGATGTTAAAGTTCCCTCTCCGTCATGGACATGGAGAACAGACTTGCGGGTGCCGAGGGGGCAGGAGAGGGAGAGGGATGGACTGGCAGTTTGGAGTTAGTAGATGCAAACTATAGCATTTGCAGTGGATAAACAATGATATCCTGCTGTATAGCACAGGGAACTACAGCTAATCACTTGTGATGGAACATGATGGAGGATAATGTGAGAAAAAAATATATATGTATAACTGGGTCACTTTTCCGTATAGCAGAAATTGACAAAACATTGTAAATCAACTATAATAAAAATTTTTTTAAAATTCCCTCTGCATTGCTGACTAGCACTGTGGCTGCCATCTGTAAAATGAAGACAATAATAGTAATCTTGTAAACATATCATAAGAATTAAATAAAATAATGCATGAAATGCCTAATATTATACCTGCATAGATTATCAGTGAAATATATCATCAATATTTTTGTAATACAGGGGCCCTAAGGGGCTCCTCAACTGAGCTTCATTTCACACGTGAAAGAAAGGAGCCTGTGCAGTTTCTCCTCCTAAGTTTAAGGTCATGGGACTCTTTATGTTGCCGATGCCCCTTTATGTATTTTTTTTTCTTTTCTTTTTCCAGCTGTGCCTGTCCCATGGCATGTGGAAGTTCCCAGGTCTTCTTGGGAACCCATGAAGGGATCAAACCCAGGCCACAGCAGCAGCCCAAGCCACTGCAGCGACAACACGAGCTTCTTAACCTGCTGAACCATGAGAGAACTCCCACCCCTTTTTCAACAGATGTCTTCAACACCGTCACACCTTTAACCACGGTCGGAAGTCAAAGGCACTGTACTACCTGTAGTAAAAACACAGTGCTAAGAGCTTAGCACCCCTAGCATGTGCTGCACAATGTGAAACACCATGGTTGACACACATTCTGGACCATCTTTCCTTTTCTGAATGCAGATCCCCGATTAGCCATGCTGAGCTGCCGTGTCCTCTTCCTACATAAAAGATGCAATTCAACAGAGTTAAAAAATGCTGAAAAAACTTAGGTGAGTCACTCTCAGGAAGCCAGAATTATTTTAAGGGATGGAGTAATGTAGCATTACAGAGTATGGAGATTTGAATCATAACTTGGCGAATTTCTTGCTTTGTGACACCAGACATGTTACTGACTCTGTGCCTTGGCTTTCTTCATTGTGAAATGGGAAAATAATGTTTGTGTGGACAAAATGAATGAATAAGGGTGAAGCACTTGACACCTAGTGATGACTCAGCGAATGGTAGCTGTTATGATTCTGCTGGGCAAGTCAGCATGCGTATTATGGTTATTTTAGAAGACCTGACACTCCACTTTCATTTCCTGTTTCCTGTAAGTTTTGATAACATTAGGAGGTACATTAACTATCTTCAGAGGTAATGAGCCACTTGCAAATTCTCAGGCATGTCCAAGTAGGTTAATATGATAGGGAATTTCACTTGGAAAAACTGCATTTCAGGGCTCAAGGGCAGTGTGTTCCCATGTTTAATGAGGAAAGTTTTCAAAACTGCTTTGTGAACTCTTGGAAATCTGAACTTCAATTCTTTAAAGGGAAGAAGAGCTGTCATTAAACTAAGCAGGTTTGAAGATCCTTCAGGGAGCATTTTGGTGCAGTCTTTGTGACATTTTGTTAAACAAGCAGCCCAAAAGTATTAAATTTAGTTGAATTATTGCCACCAAACCTAACAACTTTTTGTTAGTTCATTTTAGGAATTTGTCAGCCAGAAGCAGTAGAGTTGGCATTGTTGAGGTGTTCTGACCTCTAATAATAATTCCCCAGTCCTGGAACTGGGCCTTAAATTCTGCTTTTGAGAGATAGAATCACTTTAAAAAGAGAAGAAAGTAGAACACAGTGTAGCTCCGTTTTAAGATACTTCCGATTAGCAAATCATAGGAGACACCGACTTCAAAACATTTTCTCTAGGTATAATTAGTTTGGCACCAGCCATTCTCTGGAGATTCTTGCTGAAAGACATTCTATATTAAGCAAAAGGACCCCAAGGAAGCTTGGGCCAAACAACAAAATGAACATATCGGCTTACTGAATGGGACAAGATATTTGCAATTGATAGAGTCAGGAAGGAGTTAATAGAGAAAAATGAACAAAGAACTCATACAATTCAACATCAAAAAAAAAAAAAATCTGACTAAAAAATCAGCAGAAGACCTGAATAGACATTTTTTCCCAAAGACAATAGACAGATGGCCAACAGACACATGAAAAGATGCTCAGTATCACCAATCATGAGGAAAATGCATACCAAAACCATAGTGAGATTCCACATGACACCTGCTAGAAGGGCTACTATGAAAAAGATAACAAGTGTTGGCAAGAATGCGGGAAAAAGGGAAACATCATTCTACTGTTGGTGGGAATGTAAATTTGTACAGCCACTGCGGAAAGTTGTATGGAGGCTTCTCAAAAAATTAAAAACAGAACTGCCATGATCCAGCAGTTTCATTTCTGGGTATTTACCTGAAGAAAAAAACACTAATATGAAAAGATACATGCACCCCAGTGTCATTGCAGCATTATTTATAGTAGCCAAGATATGTAAGCAACCTAAGAAGTTTTCATCAACAGATGAACTGATAAAAGAAGATTTGAGATATACATATATATATATATATATATATTACTCAACATAAAAATGTTGGCTTTGTATCTTATGATTTTGCACAATGCATTTACTAATTAATATTTTCGGAGATTCTTTTGGAATTTCAATGTATGAAATATCTGTAAATAACTGTATTTTTTCTTTCAGATTTTTTACTTCTTTATCTCTTTTCACTGCCTTAGTATTCTGGCTAGGACTTCTGGTATGGTAGTGTACAGTAGTGGGCAGAGTGGACATCGTTAATTTATTCTCTAACTCATTTGGAAAGCACTTGTATTTCATTATAGTACACTGTTAAATTTTTTTAAAAGATCCTCTCCTAGAGGAGAACATAGGCAGGGTGCTCTTTGACATACATGACAGCAATATCTTGTTTGGTCCACCTCCTAGAATAAGGACAGTAAAAACAATAATAACCCATTGGGACCTAATTAAACCCAAAAGCTTTTGCACAGCAAAGGAAACTTAAAAAAAATGAAGACAAACCCACAGAATGGGAGAAAATCTTTGCAAGCGATGTTGCAAACAAGGGCCAAATCTTGAAAATCGAAAAACAGGTCATACCAAAAAAACCCAATCAAAAAAGGGTGGAAGACCTAAATAGACAATTCTCCAAAGAACACATGTGGATGCCCAATAGGCACATGAAAAAAAGCCCAACATCACTAATTATTAGAGAAATGCAAACCAAAACTACAGTAAGGGACCACCTCACGCTGCTCAGAATGGACATCATTAACAGGTCAGCAAAAAACAAATGCTAGAGAGGGTGTGGAGAAAAAGGAACCCTCTACACTGTTGGTGGGAATGTAAATTGGTATGGAAATTTACAGTATGGAGGTGGCTCAGAAAACTAAATATAGAACTACCATGTGATCCAGCAAGCCCACTCCTGGGCATATGTCCAGACAAAACTTTTCATGCAAAAAGATGCATGCACCCCTATGTTCATCACAGCACTATTCACAATGGCCAAGATATGGAAACAACCTGAATGTCTCTTGACAGGTGAAGATGTGGTACATGTATGCAACAGCATACTACTCAGCCACAAAAGGAACAAAACAATGCTATTTGCAGCAACAGGGATGCAACTAGAGATTCTCATACTAAGTGAAGTAAGTCACTTCACTTAATGTGTGGAATCTAAAATACGGCACAGGAATTCCTGTCATGGCTCAGTGGAAACAAATCTGACTAGGATCCATAGGGACGCAGGTTCGATCCCTGGCCTCACTCGGTGGGTTAAGGATCCAATGTTGCCGTGAGCTGTGGTATAGGCCAGTGGCTACAGTTCTGATTTGATCCCTAGCCTGGTAACCTCCATATGCTAAGGGTGCAGGCCTAAAAAGACAGAAAAATAAAATTAAAATTAAAAAATATAGCACAAAAATATGGCACAAGTGAACCTATTACAAAACAGAAACAGATCCCAGATAAGGAGAGCAGACCTGTGGTTGCCAGAGGGGGAGGAGGGGGGTTGTGGGATGGAGGGCAGTTTGGGGTTGGCAGGTGCAAACTATTACATTTGGAACGATGAGCAATGGGGTCCTACTGTGTAGCACAGGGAACTATGTCCAATCTCTTGGGTTAGAACATAATGGAAGACAGTATGGGGAAAAATAATGTACATATATGTATGACTGGATCACTTTGCTGTATGGCAGAAATGAAGCAATATTTTACATCAGCTGTACTTTTAATAAAAAATTGAGAAAAATGCACCCAATTAAAAAAAAATTCTTTATTACATATAAAAATTCTTTCTATTCCTAGTTTGCTGAGAGAATTTTAGCATTAGTGAGGCCTGAGTTAGCAAATATACTTTTTGCGTTAAGACACATTAAGGGGTTCCCATTGTGGCACAGTGGAAGCAAATCTGACTAGTCTCCATGAGGCAGCTTTGATCCCTGGCCTCACTCAGTGGGGTAAGGATCCAGCATTGTGGCAAGCTGTGACATAGGTCACAGATGGAGCTTGGATCCTGCATTGCTGTGTCTGTGGCATAGGCTGGCAGCTACAGCTCTGATTTGACCCCTAACCTGAGAACTTCCATATGCCGCAGGTGTGGCCCTAAAAAGAAGAAATAAAAAAACCACATTGAGATAATCTTATTTCTGTTTAATTCTGTTAATATAAGCAATACAGGGACATCAACTCAGTACCCTCTAGTGACCTATATGGGAAAAGAATCTGAAAAGGAATATATATCTGTGTATCTATATCTATATATCTGATTCACATTGCTATGCACCTGAAACTAACACAACATTGTAAATGAACTTTACTCCAGTAAAATTTAATTTAAAAAAAGACACAGTAAGATGTTCTTACACTTTTTATGTTTTATTCTGTTGCTATAAACATTGTATTCCAAATCCTTTGCTTTTCAAATGTTAATCCGATTATGTCACATTTTCCATGATGTTTTGTATTGTTAAGGAATTTGTTTATTTTCTTAAAAGTATCAAATTTATTGACAGAATTGTCCTCCTAATATCCTCTTATTATCTTTTTTATTTTTTCTTTGGCTGCACAGTGGCAGCATATGGAATTTCCTTCAGTTAGGGATCAAATCTAAGCTGCAGCTGTGACCTGTGCCATAGCTATAGCAAGTCTGAACCATCACCTCACTGGGCCACAGCAGGAACTCCTTATAATCTTTTTATTTAGTTATTTTTAAAATTTTCGGTATAGTTGATTCACCATGTTCTGTCAATTTCTGCTGTATAGCAAAGTGACCCAGTTATACATACATGTATATATATACATTCTTTTTCTCTTATTATATATATAATGTATATCTAAATTCTCATATAATATATATATGTATATTTCTCATATGCATATATATATATACACACATTCTTTTTCTCCAAGTGACCCAGTTATACATACATATACATACATTCTTTTTCTCATATTATCTTCCATCACAAGTGACTAGATATAGTTCCCTGTGCTATTCAGCAGGACCTCATTGCTTATCCATTCCAAATGCAATAGTTTGCTTTGACTAACCCCAAACTCTCAGTCCCTCCTACTCTGTCCCTCTCCCTCTTGGCAACCACAAGTCTGTTCTCTATCCAAAAATTATTTATTTTCTGTAGACAGATTCATTTGTGCCATCTATTCTATATGTGATATAGCATTTGTCTTTCTCTTTTTGACTTACTTCACTTAGTGTGAGAATCTCTAGTCCCATCTCTGTTGCTGCAAATAGCATTATTTTGTTCTTTTTTATGGCTGAGTGGTATTCCATTGTGTATATGTACCACATCTTCTTAATCCATTCATCTGTCTATGGATATGTAGGTTGTTTCCACATCTTGTCCATTGTGAATAGTGCTGTGATGAACATGGGGTGCATGTATCTTTTTGCATGAAAAATTTTGTCTGGATATATGCCCAGGAGTGGGCTTTCTGGATCACATGGTAGTTCTATATTTAGTTTTCTGAGCTACCTCCATACTGTAAATTTCCATACCATTTTACATTCCCACCAACAGTGTAGGAGGGTAGGGTACCCTTTTCTCCATACCCTCTCCAGTATTTGTTATTTGTAGATTTATTCGTGATGGCCATTCATGATAGCCTCATCAGTGTGAGGTGGTACTTTATTGTAGTTTTGATTTGCATTTCTCTAATAATCAGGGATGTCGAGCATTTTTTCATGTGCCTATTGTGCATCCATATGTGTTCTTTGGAGAATTGTCTATTTAGGTCTTCTGTCCATTTTTTCAATTAGATTATTTGTTTTTTTGCTGGCACAGTGTATGAGTTGTTTATATTTTGGAGATTCAACCCTTGTCAGTTGTATTGTTTGCAACTATTTTCTCCCATTCTATAAGTTGTCTTTTTTTTTTTTTTTATGGTTTCCTTTGTTTTGCAGAAGCTTGTCAGTTGGATTAGGTCCCAATGGTTTATTTTTGTTTTTATTTCTATTGCTTTGGGAGACTGCCTTAAGAAAACATTTGTAAGATTGATGTCAGAGAATGTTTTGCCTGTGTTCTCTTCCAGGAGTTTGATGGTGTCTTGTCTTACGTTTAAGTCTTTAAGCCATTTTGAGTTTATTTTTGTGCATGGCATGAAGGTGTGTTCTAGTTTCATTGATTTACATGCAGTTGTCCAGTTTTCCTAGCACCACTTGCTGAAGGGACTGTCTTTTTCTCATTTTGTATTCTTGCTTCCTTTGTTGAAGATTAATTGAACACAAGTGTCTGGGATTATTTCTGGGTTCTCTATTCTGTTCCACTAGTCTATATGTCTTTTTTTGTATCAGTGCCACACTTACTTGATTACTGCAGCTTTGTAATACTGTCTGAAGTCTGGGAGAGTTATGCCTCCTGTTTATCCCCACTCCCTCCAGGATTGCTTTGGCAATTCTGGGTCTTATATGGTTCCATATACATTTTTGGGTTGGTTGTTCTAGTTCTGTGAAAAATGTCATGGGTAACTTGATAGGGATTGCATTAAGTCTGCAGATTTCTTTGGGTAGTATGGCCATTTTAATGGTATTAATTTTTCTAATCCAGGAACAAGGAATGTCTTTCCATTTCTTTGAATCCTCTTTAATTTCATTGAGTAATGTTTTATAGTTCTCAACATATAAGTTTTTCACCTCCTTGGTCAGATTTATTTCTAGGTATTGAATTTTTGGGGTGCAGTTTTAAAAGGTATTGTATTTTTATATCCTTTTCTACTATTTCATTGTTAGTATACAGAATGCAACCTATTTCTGAATGTTAATCTTACAGCCTGCTACTTTGCTGAATTTGTTGATCAGTTCAATTAGTTTTGGGGTTGAGACCTTAGGGTTTTCTATATATAGTATCTTGTCATCTCCATAGAGTGACAGTTTTACCTCATCTCTTCCAACTTGGATACCTTTTATTTCTTGTGTTTGTCTGATTGCTGTGGCTAGGACTTCCAATACTATGTTGAATAGATGTGGTGAGAGTGGGCATCCTTGTCTTGTTCCAGATTTTAGCAGGAAGGCTTTCAGCTTTTCTCTGTTCAATATTATAATGGCTGTGGGTTTGTCATAAATGGCTTTTATAAAGTTAAAGAGTGTTCCCTCTCTATCCACTTTGGTAAGAGTTTTTATCATGAATGGATGTTAGGTTTTGTTAAATGCTTTTTCCACTTCTGAGATGATCATTATCATATTTTTAATGTCTTTGCAATCTGTAGCAAAGTTCCTATAGCCGTTTTTGCTATTGGTAATTGTTTTTCCTCTGACTAATATTGCTAGAGTTTATTAAGTTATTCAAGAAACTAACTGTGGCTTTGCTATGGTTTCTCTTGTACCTTAATTTTCTACTTTATTTGTCTTATCTCTTATTGGTCTATTTCCTTTCTTTTGCTTTATTTTCATTTAATTTACTCTTTTTTTTTTTTAGTTTCTTGTGAAGGCTCATTAATTTTAATACATTTTAACTGGATGCTTTAAAATTTTTTTTAAAATGTGGTTTCAGCTACATTTCACAAGAGTATTTAATTTTTACTTATTTAAAAATATTTTCTAGTTTCCATTTTAATGTATTCTTTGCTTTTGAGTTATTTAGAAGTTAAGCTTAATATCTAAAAATTTGAGGAATTTGAGTATTTTTTCTATTGATTTCCTACTTCATTCTTCATGTTCCAAAAACATATTTATATTTCAGTTTTTTGAAAGAATGGTTGTACCCATCTGCTGAATTGACCCTCTTATTGTGAAATGTCCCTCTTTATCTTCAGCAGTACTCTTGACTTATAATCTACTTTTTCAGATATTAGTTTGATATACCACATTTCTTTTACTTAGTCATGTGTGTGTATTATGTTCTTTTACTTTAATACTTTGTGTCTTCACTTTTAAAGCATGTTTCTTGTATTCGTTTCTGTATTTATATCTATAGTTAAATATCTAAATATCTGTATCTTTATCGATCTGTATTTTTTTTTTTTTTTTTTTTTTTTTTGCTTTTTTAGGGCTGCACTTGTGGCATATGGAAGTAACCAGGCTAGGGATTGAATTGGAGCTACAGCTGCTGGTCTACACCACAGCCACAGAAACGTTGGGTCCGAGCCATATCTGAAACCTATCACCACAGCTCCTGGCAACAGCAAATCCTTAACCCACTGAGCGAGGCCAGGGATTGAACCTGTGTCCTCATGTATACTAGTTGGGTTCATTACTGCTGAGCTACAATGGGAACTCCCAGGTTTTTTGGTATTTATCCTTCTTGATAAATAAAAAGAAAGTTTTCTCAGAGGAAGTCACTCTACTAAGCTTTAAAATAACCCAGATGGCTTCCTAACACCTGCTTTCTGCTGGGTACGCCTAGCCGCCGTGATGCTTCTTCCACTTGGGGAAGGATAGATAAGAAGGGAAGGGAAGAGAAGTTGGGGAGGAAAGTGAGCATGGGAAGAAAAAGGAAGATAAGAAGTGAAGCAAAGATGGGGGAGGAAAGTGCCATTATTTTTTAAAGTTTGTTCTTTCTCTTCTCTCTCTCCTTTCCTTCAATAACACTCCAGTTACATGTATTTGGTTTCCCAGAAATTCTTTCTTTCTCATTTTCCTGATTATTCCATATTTTGTCTCCTCAGGCTCCTTCTGGATGTGTTCCCCAATCTGTTTTCTAGTTTACTACTAACTCTAGCCACTTTCTTAGTTTTTTTAAATTATTTTTTTATTTTTATTTTTTCTGCTGTACAGCATGGGGGCCAAGTTATGCATACATGTATACATACTTTTTCCTGCCATTGTTGTGTTGTGATGTAAGTGTCTAGACATAGTTCTCAGTGCTACACAGCAGGATCTCATTGTAAATTCATCCCAAAAGCGATAGTTTGCATCCATTAACCCCAAGCTCCCAATCCCTCCCACTCCCTCCATCTCTCCCCAGGCAGCCACAAGTCTATTCTCCAAGTCCATGATTTTTTTTTCTGTGGAAACATTCATTTGTGCTGTATATTATATTCCAGTTATAAGTGATGTCATATGGTATTTATATTTCTCTTTCTGACTTATTTCACTCAGTATGAGAGTCTCTAGTTCCATCCATGTTGCTGCAAATGGCATTATGTCATTCTTTTTTATGGCTGAGTAGTATTCCATTGTGTATATATACCACATCTTCCTAATCCAATTGTCTGTCGATGGACCTTTGGGTTGTTTCCAACTCTTGGCTATTGTGAATAGTGCTGCAATGAACACAGGGGTGCATGTGTCTTTTTTAAGCAAAGTTTTGTCCAGATATATGCCCAAGAGTGGGATTGCTGGGTCATACAGTAGTTCTATGTATAGATTTCTAAGTTCTCTCCATACTGTTCTCCATAGTGGCTGTACCAGTTTACATTCCCACCAACAGTGCAGGAGGGTTCCCTTTTCTCCACACCATCTCCAGCATTTGTTATTTGTGGACTTATTGATGTTGGCCATTCTGACTGTTGTGAGGTGGTACCTCATGGTAGTTTTGACTTGCATTTCCCTAATAATCAGGGATGTTGAGCATTTTTTCATGTGCTTGTTGGCCATCTATGTATCTTCCTTGGAGAACAGTCTATTCAGGTCTTTTGCCCATTTTTCCATTGGGTGGTTGGTTTTTTGCTGTTGAGTTGTATAAGATGCTTGGATATTTTAGAGATTAAGCCCTTGTCAGTTGCATCATTTGAAACTATTTTCTCCCATTCTGTAAGTTGTCTTTTTGTTTTCTTTTTGGTTTTCTTGGCTGTGCAAAAGCTTTTCAGTTTGGTTAGGTTTCATTGATTTATTTTTACTCTTATTTCTGTTGCTTTGGGAGACTGACCTGAGAAAATATTCATGAGGTTGATGTCAGAGAATGTTTTGCCTATGTTCTCTTCCAGGAGTTTGATGGTGTCTTGTCTTATATTTAGGTCTTTCAGCCATTTTGAGTTTATTTTTGTGCATGGTGTGAGGGTGTGTTCTAGTTTCATTGATTTGCAGGCAGCTGTCCAGGTTTCCCAGCAATTCTTGCTGAATAGACTTTATTTTTCCCATTCTATGTTCTTGCCTCCTTTGTCAAAGATTAATTGACCATAGGTGTCTGGGGTTACTTCTGGGTTCTCTATTCTCTTCCATTGGTCTGTCTGTCAGTTGTGATACCGGTGCCTCACTGTTTTGATGACTGTGTCTTTGTAATATTGCTTGAGGTCTGGGAGAGTTATGCCTCCTGCTTGGTTTTTGTTGCTCAGGATTGCTTTGGCAATTCTGGGTCTTTTGTGGTTCCCTATAAATGTTTGGATTGTTTGTTCTAGTTCTGTGAAAAATGTCATGGGTAATTTGATAGGGATTGCATTGAAGTAGTAGATTGCTTTGGGTAGTATGGCCATTTTGACCATATTCATTTTTCCAGCCCAGGAGCATGGAATATCTCTCCATTTCTTTACATCTTCTTTAATTTCCTTGAATAATTTTTATAGTTCTCAGCATATAAGTCTTTTACCTCTTTGGTCAGGTGTATTCCCAGGTATTTGATTTTTTGGGGGGTGCAGTTTTAAAAGGTATTGTATTTTTGTATTCCTTTTCTAATATTTCATTGTTAATATACAGAAATGCAACTGATTTATGAATATTAATATGTTATCCTGCTACTTTGCTGAATTCGTTAATCAGTTCAAGTAGTTTTTGGGTTGAGTCCTTAGGGTTTTCTATGTGTAGTATCATGTTGTCTGCATGCAGTGACAGTTTTATCTCTTCTCTTCCTATTTGGATGCCTTTTATTTCTTTTGTTTGTCTGATTGCTGTTGCTAGGACTTCCAGTACTATGTTGAGTAACAGTGGTATGAATGGGCATCCTTTTCTTGTTCCAGATTTGAGTGAGAAGGCTTTCAGTTTTTCTCCATTGAGTATTATATTTGCTGTGGGTTTGTCTTAAATGCCTTTGATTATGTTAAGGTATGTTCCCTCTATACCCACTTTGGTGAGAGTTTTTTTTTTTTTTTTTTTTTTTGTCTTTTGTTGTTGTTGCTGCTGTTGTTGCTATTTCTTGGGCCGCTCCCACGGCATATGGAGGTTCCCAGGCTAGGGGTCTAATCGGAGCTGTAGCCACCGGCCTACGCCAGAGCCACAGCAACGCGGGATCCGAGCCGCGTCTGCGACCTACACCACAGCTCACGGCAACGCCGGATCGTTAACCCACTGAGCAAGGGCAGGGACCGAACCGGCAACCTCATGGTTCCTAGTCGGATTCGTTAACCACTGCGCCACGATGGGAACTCCTGGTGAGAGTTTTAATCATGAATGGATGTTAGACTTTGTCAAATGCTTCTTCTGCATCTATTGAGATGATCATATGGTTTTTGACTTGTCTTTTGTTAATGTGGTGTATGATGTTGATTGATTTGCATATGTTTGAACCATCCTTGTGTACTTGGGATGAACCCCACTTGGTCGTGGTGTACGATCTTTTTGATATGTTGTTGGATTTGGTTGGCTAAAATTTTATTGAGAATTTTTGTGTCTATATTACTCAAAGATATTGGCCTATAGTTTTCTTTTTTGGTGGTATCTTTGTCTGGTTTTGGAATTAGGGTGATGTTGGCATCATAGAATGTCTTTGGGAGTGTTCCTTCTTCCTCAACCTTTAAAAAAGTTTAAGGAGGATGGGCACCAGATCCCCTTTGTATGTTTGGTTGAATTTGCCTGTGAAGCCATCTGGTCCGGGGCTTTCTTAGTTTTAATACTGTATTTTCAGTTTTTTTCCCAAAGCCATATATTCTTGCAAAGCATATTTCTTTCCTTTTTTTTCTTTTGCCATGTGTTTTGATATTTTCCTTTATTTTACCTGAGGAATACTGATAGCAATAGCCCAGACCTTAACTGATAATAACCAATGCTTAACACAGAAATAATTTTACTTTTCAATTCTTCAGAGGTTTCTTTTCTTGACTACAATAATGGCTTGACCTACCCAATGTCAAAATATCAGAGCAATTTGTCCAACTTGGTTAAATCTGATTAGGAGAAAAGAAAAGACATAGAAAACCAGAAAAGGATTTAAGCTTTTCTTAAATGGGAATATCAGTGTTTTCTTAGTCTTAGGTACCACATTATTATTCTTTCTGGTATAGATAGGTACTTGTCTGTCCCAATTTGCCTCTTCTTTCTTTTCCAAAAACCACTTCTGCTCACTTCTGCTCTGGGTCTCCCCACAGGCTGGAGGCCTGGAAGTTCACGCAGATCTCACTTCTCTGGTGTCAATTAATTATTTAAGAGGGCATGTCTGCCTGAACTGGGCCACCTGATCTCTTCTCTGGGGGGTTTAAACTTTACATTGGAGAGACTAGATTCCACATTCCCTTTAATCAAAATTGAATCTACACTTCTGAATAGGATGGAAAGGTACTCTAGCCTGAGGAAGAAGCTGGTTCAGAGCAGATACAAAGAAAACCAGTAAACAGCAACGGAGTCCCCTGGAGGACTCCCTGTCCACCCTTTGTTTACCTGAGTCAGTAGGTCCTTCTTTTGCCAAAGTGTGGTTTCTTCCAATCGTAGCCTGAAGAGTTCTGACTAAAGCATTTGCTTTTTGTTTTCCTGAGGACTGTAAGTTACAGGTAGAATTTATAGTTTGAATCATTATGGCTTAACCCAAAGATCTTTCATATTTCAAGTCTTTTCTAAATTTCACATCTATTGCTTCAATAGAAGCATCTTGGTACATTGGAAGAACACCAGTGAGGAAGTTTGAAGGTCCAGAAAGTTGATTTTCCTCTCTGAGCCTCTGATTGCTCACCTACATAATGGAGTGAATATTTGCTTATCATACAATGTGTGGCAAGAACTAATTGAATTGATACAACTGGAAAAAATCCTAGAAAGCACTAGATCCTGAAAGGAAGACAAGGCAAATATTTTCACAACTTTTTCAAAGAGAAAACAGCTTTAGAGAATTCAGTAAATCAAATGTAAGCTGGTGCTATGAGCACAGCCAGTGTCTCCCTCAGTTACACACCATGGGCCTCTCTGTGGGTTTCCGAAGCCTCAGGAGGCTCTCAGCTCTTGTGACTAGGAACAGGTTGGAAGTGAGAGAGGAGTTAATTTTCCAGGCGGCAGCTCTCAAGCAGTGAGGATGTGGGCAGATGTATAAATGCCCCTTCTCCTTATTCTTCAGTGAAATAAATCTGAGGCATCTTCTACATGGTTCCTCTGTGGTTTCCAGTGGGATTGGAACCCTAGTTGTCCTAAGTGGTCACCAGCTAAATAAGACATGGTATTGACTTCTGCCCTTCCTATGCTACTCTCCATGCTCCCTTACTTCTCCTTGTTTCAATTTGTCGCAAATGAACTGCCTGCAACCCAGGTGGCATCGACTCAGATGCTGCCTTTAGGGGATTCAGGGATAAGAGAGCACAGTAAATGTTTATTGCCTGAATCAATAAAAGGGAGAAAAGGTGCTGACAATCCTAATATTTGGGGACTCACTGGCCTCCAAATATGACTATAACCCCCCCCCCCAGGAAATACAGGATTTTAATTTGATAAACTCAAATATATTAAACCAGAGTAATCACAAATTTCTGTTTGGTCTTAGAATGAAGATTGACATATGTAAATACACATGTAAACAAACCCATACCTGCATTGTCACAGAGTCTTTGTAAAGTATTTCCAAATCATTCTTGTTCATGGTATTAGTTGTCTGATCCTAGGGAGTAGCAGCAAGAAAGAAGTCTGTTCACCTCAGATAAGTTAATAAATTAGGAGAACAGATGGGCAGTTAAGCGATTGCCTTTCTTTCCCTTCCTTTCTGCCTTCCTTCCTTCCTTCCTACAGCTGCACCTGCAGCATATGGAAGTTCCCAGGCTAGGGGTTGAATTGGAGCTACAGCTGTTGGCTTAGGCCACAGCCATGGCAACACTGGATCCAAGCTGCATCTGCAACCTACATGGTAGCTTGCTGCAATGGCGACGGCTTATTTTCATGTCTGTTTATAAATAGAATATTTTAAATTTTTATTAAAAGACCACTAAACATACTAGAATTAAACAAGGAAGGAGGTCCATATCTCTTTCAAGAAGTCAGCTCTTTTCTTCCACTGAGTCTGAAACTACCCACTGCCGCCTCTTACTATCCTGCTTTAGAAACAACTATCAAGTATTTCAAGAAATGGATCAATTTTGACGTGCATTTGGGGTGAGACTGCCATAAGGGTAACTCTGATTGCACTGTTAAAGAAAAGAATATATTTTCCAAGGGAAAAATACTTATGTACAAAGCAAACATTACTACCATGTTTGCTGTGGAAAAACCGTAGACATTTGCTATTTTCGAATTACTAATGAACATTTTTCTTCTTACATTTCCTCTTCCTCTTTGACCTTTCCACCTTTCAAGCAGCCAGGCAGTTTCATTGGGAAAATATAGAGCAACAAATAGACAAAAAAGTCTCTTTCGCTCTTCAGAGGACTATGTTTATAAATCTGTTTACAAATCAAGTGATCTTTCTAATTTTATTAAATGATATAAAAGACAGTGAAACCATAATTAAACATATTTATACTTGAATTAAACTTGGGAATTAAACAGATCTTATTTTAAAGGAGTCAGCTGCTTTTTACACTAAGCCCTAAACTTAGTGTTTCATATCCACTTCCTTTCCTCCGAGGAATAAAAGTTACTCATGATATTGATGAAAGATGGAAGAGAAAATATGAGCAGGAGCAACCCTCCCACCCAACATGCCACCTAGGAAAGATCCTGAGTGTGTAAGAGAGAAAAGGATCAGGAAAAGCGATGCGTGTACCTGTGAGTGGTCCACAGTGAAAGGTGACCTCATCTTGCTTCCACGACTGAGTCTCAGAGGCAGGAAAACAAAACCCAGGTGGCCTGCTGGGGCCCAAGACGTATCTCCTTTCCCAGTTAAACCTGTGAGATAGGACAAGACCTCAGAAAGCTGAATCGACTGAGTAGCTGGCCTCAGTACACAGGACCTTAAAACAGATTCACGAGGATTTCCATACTCTTTGGAAAGAAAAATTGATAATTTCAGTGCATCTAACAGGAACCTGGAAGTGATGGAGACAGTTGCTGGCCCTGAGAGGGTCTTGTTGACAAGAACCAGGAAAAGGTCAGGGATATGCAGGAGCCAATGACTGAGACTCAGGTGGGACGATGGGCACCTCTGTGGATTCCAGCATCCACAGAAGATGAGGTGAGATGTCTCCTCTCTGGCCCCAGTACCTTGGCACCATATAAGCTTCCAGGGCTTCAGTGCAACCCAGAGGGCAAATGGAAGAGCCACTGAATTGCTGAGATTAAATTTTCACCTCTCTGGAAAAAGGACACAAAATAGAGATTACATTCAATTATAGAAAATAAGGGATTCTTCAGTGTTCTTGAATATGAATGAACATATGATGTACACGCTAATCACAACAGTGCATTTTTAGACATCCTGCTTGGCTAAATGACTTATTTCTTCTTTCTTCCAGCTTAAAAAATAATGAAACAAGCACCTTACAAAGAACATTAATGTGATTTTTAAAAACCATTTTCATCCCAGAAAAGAAACAAACAAACCGGAAAACCCAATCATGTTGAAGGCTTAAAAGAAATTGAAGGCTGCTTACTTTTTCTGACTTTTGCTTCCTTTATCTGGGAACTGGCTGTCATCATGACAGTTCTGTTTCTGTACACTTAGGCTCAAAACTCACATACTGTCTCCATCTTACTAAAAGCTTTTGGTCTGATTCATTAATATCACATGACAGAAAGAACGGTTGTATTTTTGCTTGATTCTCATGTACCATTTCACAGCCTCCCACTTGGAGAGAACTGGCAGATTGGCTGGGTAGTTATTGTGCTCTGCAATGAGAATTATTACCAAGAAATATTCATTCAACAGGAAGGGAAAAATGAAACTCACAGATTTCAGTACAACAGGAATTGATGTACTTGAGACAGTGAAAAGCTCCATGTCAAGATTATGTAATTAAGATCCTTCTCATTTAAATGCCTTTCCACTGTCTTTAAAAAGTGAATTTTCTCTCATTAAGAAAATTAGGGAGTTCCCATCGTGGCTCAGTGGTTGACAAATCCGAATAGGAACCATGAGGTTGCGGGTTCGATCCCTGGCCTCGCTCAGTGGGTTAAGGATCTGGCGTTTCCGTGAGCTGTGGTGTGGGTTGCAGACATGGCTCAGATCTGGTGTTGCTGTGGCTGTGGCGGCTGGTGGCTACAGCTCTGATTCGACCCCTAGCCTGGGAACTTCCATATGCCTAGGGAGTGGCCCTAGAGAAGGCAAAAAGACAAAAAAAAAAAAAAAAAAAAAAAATTCGAATTTTCTCTCCACTGTCACTCCTCTATATGTAATAACTATTACTTAAATTACGAACATTGAGCATAAAAAAAAGTTAGCCCTGAATTATCTGTATATGGTATCCCCCCTCCCACTTCTGTTTCTACTCACACATTCACTTTGTAAATTGCATTTTCAGGTACTTTAGTGTGAATCCGTTGCACCAAAGGCCACAACGAGCCTTTCTGTATTCTTGGCCTTTGCAGTGTGACCTTGCAGCTTCTTCCATTAAGTAAGTCTGTTTCCTTACTCCATGAATCTGGGTTCGCTTCGTGATTTGCTTTGGCCAATAAAAAGTGGCACTATAGCACTTCTGAGCTTAGACCTCAGGGGTCATGTGCTCTTCTGGTTTCTCTCTCACTTTTTAATAGCTGCACCCACAGCTTATGGAAGTTCCTGAATTTGAGCCACAGCTATAACCTACACGGGAGCTTCAGCAATGCTGGATCCTTTAACCCACTGCACTGGGCTAGGGATGGAACCTGCACTGCCACAGCGACCCAAGCCATTGCAGTTAGTCTTAACCCTCTGTGCCACAGCAGGAACTCCTCTGCTTATGTTCTTGAAACTATACCATCACACCACTGGCATGTGAATAAACCTGAATTGCATTGAAGGTTAGGGCTTCAACTTAGGAATTTTGGAGGAACACAGTTCAGTTTGTAACAGCATCTAAAGAGGTCACATGGTTCATCCCCTACATAAGATGTATCTACATCTAGATTTTCCTAACAAAGGGGGTCTAAAAACCTATTTGAAATATTCCTGGAAATGATGATTTGACAACCATTGTGATAATAATTCGTTTCTGTGGGCCAGTAGATTCTTGCTTATGTGTACTTAGACGTTTTATATTTGTCGAAATTAATTCTTTCAGTTCACTTCAACGCTTGTACTCTCTTCTGTACCGTTAGGGGATGAATGGTTGGTGCATTATCAAAATTTCATTTCCTGCGGGCAGAATGGTCATATTATTACTTCCTCTTCTCTTTGTATTTACTGATGTTCAACTTTATGATGGCCAGAACTGAGTCTAAAACCACTGGTAATACCAGTTAGGGTCTCTAGAAGACCTTTCTTCTAGGCAACATTTGTAATTTTCTTAAATAACTGATTATATATAGCGTTCTGTTTCCATGGTACCCACAAGATAAAATTCAGAGCTACATAAACTTATTCCACAGGAGGAAAAAAAAATTTTCTTTAGGATAAGAATCAAAAGTATGTTAGTTTTAGTTGGTATAACTGATGTTTACATTGGTATAGGAGCTGATCTATAGTATGTATATATATATATATATACACACACACACACACACAAAGCTATATAGTGTGTGTATATATATACCCTATATATTATATATCTCTATACTATATACACAGGTATATAAATATATATATATATATATATATATACTATATGTGCATATATCTGTACAGCTATAGTATAATCATCTTTGTGTAATGGCTTTAGTTACTTTCTTAAGAGTACATTGTACTGATTTCTGACAGTTTTATTTTATAATATTCCTGAATTAATTTCACTGACTCAATTATTCTCTGAATTAATAACTAGGGAGATCCTACAACATGAAAGGTACTATTCGAAATTTGAGGGATATGGTGGTAACCAAATAAGACAAAGACCCTGCTCCTAGGAGACAATATTTAGTGGGAAGATGAAAGACAAAGATGAATTTAGATACGCTGTGTAGAACTTCTGTGTGTGATGAAGAAAAATAAGTGGAGAGTGGAAGGGGACTATTTTCATAAGAAGAGCCAGGGATCGTATCTCTATACATCGTATCTGGTGGAAGAAGGATGCAGGCAAAAGAAACAGCAAAGGTCAAGGCCTGAAATAGTCACATGTTGTTTTCATTTTTAAAAATTTTACTGAAGTACAGTTGATTTACAAGGATGTGTTAATTTCTGCTGTACAGCAAAGGGATTCAGTTACACATATACACAGGTCCATTCAATTTCAGATTCTTTTCCCATATGAGAGTATTCAGTAGAGTTCCCTGTGCTCTACAGCAGGTTCCTGTTGACCACCAGTTCCACATGCAATCGTGTGCACATGCCAATCACAAACCCCCAATCCATGTGTGCCCCCTCCCACCTTTCCCCTTTGGTAACGATAAGTTTGTTTTTGAAGTCTGTGAGTCTGCTTCTGTTTTGTAAATAAGTTTATTTATTTTAAATTATATTCCACATATAAATGATATCATATGATATTTATCTTTCTCGGTCTGACTTACTTCACTTAGTGTGGTATCTTTAGGTTCATTTATGTTGCTGCAAATGGCATTATTTCATTCTATTTTAATGGCTGAGTAATATTCCATTGTATATGTGTGCCACAGTTTCTTAATCCATTCATCTTTTGATGGACATTTAGGTTGTTTCCATGTCTTGGCTATCGTGAATAGTGCTGCTGTGAACATAAGAATGCACATATATTTTTGAATTGTAGTTTTGTCAAGATATAAATCCAGGAGTAGGATTGCTGGATCAAATATGCTGGTTTTATTTTTAGTGTTTTTTTTGGGGGGGGTGTCTTTTGTTTTTTTAGGGCAGCACCCGTGGTATATGGAGGATCCCAGACTAGAGGGCCACTCGTAGCTGTTGCTGCCGGACTACACCACAGCCACAGCAACGCCAGATCTGAGCTGTGTCTGCAACCTGCACCAGAGCTCACGGCAACACCAGATCCTTAACCCACTGGGTGAGGCCAGGGATCAAACCTATAACCTCATGGTTCCTAGTTGGATTCATTTCCGCTGTGCCAAGGCAGGAACTCCAATTTTTAGTTTTTTGTGGAACCTCCATACTGTTTTCTATAGTGGTTGTACCACTTTACATTCCCACCAACAGTGTGGGAAGTTTCCCTTTTCTCCATACCCTCTTCAGCATTTATTATTTGTAGACTTTTTGATGATGGTCATTCTGGCTGGTGTGAAGTGATACCTCACTGTAGTTTTGACTTGCATTTCTCTAATAATAATTTCCTCTTCCTGTCTGTGGCAGAGCTGCAAATTGCTTGCCCAGTATCCATCCTCCTGCTTTCCTTTTCATTCCCAGTGTTGTTTAGGTTGTTCTTCAACTAAAGTACTACAGTTCCCAGCATTCTTGGCAGCCAGGGGTGGTCGATGAGATGAGATTAGAATTGGCTGGATAAAGTTTCTAAGAAGGGTCTGTAAACGAAGGAGAGGCTCAGTTTTCTTAGGACTTTTCCCTTTCAGTGTTCACCCTTTCCCTCCTATAGAAAATGAACTCAGTGCTGGACATGAAGCAGCAGTCTGATGATACAATGAAGTGACCATCCAAACAAAAGTGAACTCGGGGATGGTGAGATAGAAGACTAGAATGATGTTGGCGCCCCAGTGGCATTCTTGAGTTGTCAAATCTGCCCTAGGCTTCCCACTCCAAACCTCTTTTTAAATACATAAAACATACTTAAACTTGTTTAAGTCACTGTTACATTTTGGGGAAAATTAAAGGGTAATTTCTGTTTATCATAGCTAAATGCATCCTATAGCCAATGTAAGATTTCTGCATGCTGCTATCTGCTAGAAAGCCTGATGGACCGTCATGGTGGTGACTTTGGCATTGTTTGATGTATAGGCAGTTGCCCATATCACAAACCCTTCTTTACTGCCAAACAAAATGCATGGCTCTGTTTCTGCCCCTAAACTCAGTCTGGACATCACTCATAGAACTTTTCCTCCAACAATTGCATGTACCCCATTTGATATCAACTTGAACCCTCATCTAATATGAGAGAGGTGGCCAAACCTCTTCTAGGGAAGGGTAGAAAAGCCTTTCCTCCTAAGGGATGCCCAGCATAGCAACAGATGCTCAATGGATGCTCCAGGAACACACATAGCTGAGGCTGCTGATGTCATTCACACCAGGAACAGCCTTCTGCTGCTCTTGAATGGCATCTCTGGGTCATTTAAATGTACTGTGGTGGCTTTCTCACACCTATGCATTTCCCAGCCCAGAAGTCGTGGTTATTAAGCCAGAAAAATCAATTGGTTTTTGCATAAATGAGTAAAAGAGAAAGAGTCCATTTTTTAATCTATACATTTATTTTAGCTATTTTTAAAAGTGGATCTTTTGTTTCTAGTTACATGAAAAATTCTTATGGTTGGTTTTCTTCAAAGGTTTCCTCTCCCCACCTCTTTCTCTCTCGTTCATTTCTAAAATGTAGCTTGAGAAATACACATGGGTAAAAATCTATTTTTACATACATTTGGTTGGAAATCAAATGCTGAGAGGAGAGCCAGATATCAATTGCACAGCCGTATTTTAAATTTGGACTCAACTAGAGCACCATAGATCAGGAATATACCACTTCATTTAGATTGATTTATTGTCTACAGATGTCATTCTAATTATCCATCATTCCCAGAAAGGATTTGTGAGAAATCCTGAAGCATCACCATTTCCCTTAACTTCTTCAGCTCTTGGGCTTCCATGTGGCAGCCAGCCCTTTCTCTTTTTGACTCCTTTACTGGTTCAGCATCCTTTAAGCATTTCTTATCCCTTGCAGGGCTGTAGTCAGCACTTTGCTAGAGTGGCAAGCTTAGGATTCCTTCCACAGAGTTGCAGGAAAAACAGAAATAGTTATGGGCAGAGAATCCGTGCATGTTGCATATCTCCAGGTCAGCTGAAACACTGCCATTGAACCGTCATGTTTCCTTTAGGGCTCATCAGTGAGTTTTCTTTCAGAGCTGGATGCATATGTATACCAAGGATGTCTGGCTTATCCTAGCCTAACTATCCATCCATGTCTACTTAAGTCATGTGTTGTGGTGGGAATGGCCTACTCTTGGAGATACAACACTCTGGGTCCTGCTGGTTCTTATTAACATGACTTTAAACAAAGAGCCCAAGTCCCAGGAGTCTATTCCTCATCTGCAAAATGGAGTTAACAAGGCCTGCTCTATCTTATAGGGTGGGTGTGGGGTTTGACAATGGGATTATACATGAGAGTGCTTCATACGCTATAAAGCACGAAAGACATGTCGTTATACAATCTCTTCACTGAAACGAAACTCATAACCCCTTTCTACAGGTGTGTCTCAATGAAGGGAAATGCTGACAGTCCCCAACTTACAGTGGTTCCACTTAGTTTTTCAACTTTATGATGGCTTGAAAGCAATATGCATTCAGTAGAAATGGTACTTTGAATTATGAATTTTGATCTTGCCCTGGGCTAGCAATACATGGTGCAGTATTCTCTCGTGATAGTGGGCAGGTGGCAGCCCCTGAGCTGCAGCTCCCAATCCAATCACAAGGCTAAACAACTGACACACTTCCCACCATTCTGGACCCACACAGCCATTCTGTGTCTCTCTTTCACTATAGTATTCAATTCATTTAGATATTCAACACTGTATTATAAAATAGGTTCCATTTTAGATGATTTTACACAACAGTAGGCTAATATAGGTGTTCTGAGCATGTTTAAGGTAGGCTAGGCTAAACTATGAAGTTTGGTAGGTTATGTGTAATTAAATGCATTTTTGATGGATCGTATTTTCAGTTAGGGTTGAAAGATGGGTTTATTGGGATGTCACCCATTGTAAGCTGAGGGAGATGGGTAATTTTACTTCCATGCCAGGTTCTTATAAATATCACCCACTCCTGCCAGGCCAAGACAAACCCGAGCCCTTCCCACCCCACAGTCCTGAGGTATGGCACAGGGATAGAGTTAGACTTCGAGGCTCAGATCCTAACTTTTTTGCTTACAAACTGTAGGATCTTGACTTAGCTACTCAACATTTTCAAGCTTCAGTTACCTCATCTGTAGAAATGGATTTGGGAATTGTATCCATACTTACACCTGCTTTAGGGATCACATGAGACAAGCTCTGTAACGTGGTTAGTATTGTGCCTGGTATACAGGGAATTAAGGATTTTACTATTATTAATTTGCTATTACTATAGGCAAAGTAAGTCATGTGATACTGAGAAGATGGCTAATTTTATTTTTCTTCCCTGTAAATGACCATCAGGTTGCCGTGGCCCTGGCATACTTTCTCTAAGAGCTCATGATAGTATTGGCAGCTGGGTAGGTTTCTTTTTCTTAAACCTTTTTTTTTTTTTTTTTTTTTTTTTTTTTTGGCATTTAGCTTGAGGCCCTTTTTATTTGAATTTGATCTCTTGGCCTCTACCATGTCCTCATTTCCCGTTTTGACAGAAATGAGGAATTATCAGTATTTCGTGAATACCATGACTTCATTTTCTGCCTACTGCCTGACATCTTACATTTAAATTTATGTATTTATTTATATGAATAATTTAATAAAAGAAAAAATCATATTTAATTATACGGGTATTTAACCTCAATTTTGGGGAAGAGGATAGACTGATGCTAAATATATTATATCCCAGAAAATCTCATGTATGTGGTCATAGCACCCAATTTAATGAATTTGAATCATAAATCACATAATGAGATTGATGGAATTAACCCCATTACACTTGCAGAAACTCAAACTGAAAAACACTTTATTTCCTACAATACAACCAAGAAAATCGTTTTTAGATCACGAAGCTCAACACCTAAAAATCTTAGGGTGGAAAATCAGGGAAGAAAACTGAAATGAAGAGAACGATTCATTTCCAAGAATCTATTTTTGTGGAAATTTCTAAATGTACTACTTGTTGAAGCCTCGTGTTCATTTTATGCTAATATATTAATAGCTTTGGAAGCTATAGAGGACCTGATGTTGATGGGCACCGTGGAAATTTTTGGAAAGAATTTAGGGAGGGTGAAAACTAATGAGGAAATAAATGCATTTCACTGATAGGTTTGCACATGCATGAGCTTAGACAGGGCTCACCTCTGCATATCTTAATTCTTAGTATACTTGCAAGCACATAACCCTGCTGGGATGTTTAGTCCATCAAAATGTGCCACACACAGGACCTTCAAGCTATGTTCTCTGTTAATCAGTTGAGAACTAGGTTAAATCATAAGAATACAGCCATGTGCTGGCAGCCTAACTGGGTCTCCTGTGTCTTCAGACTTCTATTTAGCTTTATTTTCTTAAACTTAATAAATAAGACATGTATATACATATATGTAAACAGTGGCAAGGAAAAAAACCTTCTACTTGTGTAACTTCAGGGAGTTATCTTAATTATTTTGGGGATCTCCATTTCCTTATTTCCTACTCATTTATCAACCTGGTTTCTCCTTCCTGAGTTATGATGCTCTGTGTACACGAGGCTGCTCCCTCCAAAGTATTTAGAAACTTCTAGCAGGGCAAATCCCATGGCAATATCCAGACATCTCTATACTTGACTTTTCCATGGCATTTGATATTACTCCTGGAAGTGGGTCACAATTATATTTCTCTTGTAGGATCCTCTTCTTTCATCTTCCTCTCAAACACGGAAATCATCTGTGGTTAAATGTTTAATTCTTTCATCTCCCTTTATAAATACTCCTTGGGTAGACAATAGGTACCCTCCTACCTGCTAGTGACTCCTCCATACAGTCTTTGGTCAATGTCTGTCCTGGTTTCTAGGCCCATGTGTCTTATTACCTATTACATTACCCTCTCTGCACAGCCAACAGTTAACTTAAATATATAAGATTTAAAATTGGAGTTCCTGCAGTGGCACGGTAGGTTAGGGATCTGACCGAAGCTTCTTGGGTCGCTGCAGAGGTATGGGTTCGATACCTGGCTCAGAACAGTGGGTTAGAGGAGTAGGCATTGCCACAGTCACAGCGTAGGTTGCAGCTGCAGCTTGGATTCAATCCCTGGCCCAGGAACTTCCCTATGCCATGGGTGTGGCCATTAAAAAATAAAAATTGAAATTAAAAAAGGGAAATCATTTCTCCCCAAATTTACTGCTGCTTAGAATTTTAAAATAAATTGCTTAATATTATTCATCCAGTAGTCCATTAAAAATTCTGAATATGACTAGTCCTCAGCTGATCAACAGAGAACATAGCTTGGAGGTCCTGTGTGTGGCACATACCCAGCAGGGTATGTCTAGTCATATTCAACCGCTCCTTCTATTTCTACCCATGTCCAGTCTTTACCTCCTCCTGTCTGTGATGGAGATCCCCCAAACCACATCTCGTGTCAATGATTTACAAGGAAGATGCGCAGGACTTGGCATATAACGGTACTCACAGCTAAGATTTATTACAATCCAAAATCAGCTCAGGGGAAAAGTATATGAAATAAAGTCCAGGTGAAACCAGGTGCAAGCTTCTGTTACTCTTTTCCCCATAGAGACTCACACAGCACATTTAATTTCTTCAGCATTGGATTGTGACAATGTATTTGAAATATTGTCCACCGGGCAAGCTCATTAGAAACTCAGTGCCTAAGGATTTCATTGGTGACTGCTCACAGAGGCACCATCTGCCTGGCACATACCCCAATTCCAGATACCCAGAAGGGAAGAAGGTTTGTGTTCAGCATAAACCACCTTATTTGTATAAACAGTTTAGGCACAATGAGCCTTTTTAATTAGAGAATGTTGGGACCCGTCCTGAAATCCAAGTTTCTAGACACCTCCAAAGGCCAACCTTGCAAGCCGGCCTTTCTAAGACTACCTGTCTCAGGCCTGCTAGCTAAACTCTCTTTTGCACATTCTCATTATCTGAGCCGCGTCTCATTATCCGAGCTGTCCTACACCACAGCTCATGACAGTGTGCAGTATGATGAGTCCTTTCAATGATCAAACATGCCATAATTACTGCTACATTATTTTTCTCCTAAACAATTTAAGATAATTTGCAGAGACAATTCCCCTTTATTTCTAAATATTTTAGTGTATATTCCCTAAAAAAATAAAGGATTCGCTTACATAACCACAGTACAATGATCAAAATCCAGAAATTAACATGAATACAATATGATTATTATTATATATATTGTATTACATATTCTATTTTATAAAATCTATACAATTTATTCAGATTTGTCTTTACTCAGGCCTTATACAAGTAATGTCCTGTTTTGGCTAAAAAACAAAACAAAACAAAAAACCAAGGCCATGTTTGGCAGCTGGTGGTCATGTATTTAAAATCTTTTTTATTTTATTTAATTAATTTATTCATTCATTTTGCTTTTTGGCGGGGAGGGACAGCCACAGCATATGGAGGTTCCCAGGATAGGGAGGCAAATCGGAGCTACAGCTGCCAGCCTACACCAGCGCCACAGCAACACGGGAACCGAGCCTCGTCTGTGACCTATGCCACAGCTCATGGCAACACTGGATCCTTAACCCACTGAGTGAGGCCAGGGATGGAATCCCCTCCTCATGGATACTAGTCTGGTTTGTTTCTGCTGAGCCACAACAGGAACTCCTAAATCTTTAATTTGCAACTTCCTGAGTCTTTGTCTCTCATGATAGTGATTTTTTTTTTTTTTACATAAACACTGTTTATTAAACTAATGCATCTTATGTTACATGGTGAGGGAATAAAAGAGGAAAGAAAACAAAGGTTGTGTAGAGATACACAGATACACATGCATACAAATGGAATCATAGCAAAATAAGGAGGAAATATACATGACAGTTACAGTCCTTGTTTCTGTAGCTATTTTGTTTTTGTTTTGTTTGGGTTTGGGGTTTTTTTGGCCACACCCATAGCATATGGAAGTTCCCAGGCCAGGTATTGAATCTGAGCTGCAGCTACAACCTAAGCCACTGCAGTCAGATTCTTAACCCACTGCACCACAGTGGGAAGTCCTTGTGGCTGGTATTTATAACTACCTTCTACTACGCCTTCTTAATCTTTTTGCCTTCAGCAAGCACCTCTTTGTGGTCCTTTATCTCGCAAGGTGACCTGAACCTTCATTCCTGAATGATCAGGTCACTAGCAGTTCCGCCCCACTGGGCTGTAGTTTTCCATTGCTCTGAATCAACGGGCCTGCCCTAAGGGATCTTCTGTATTCTAAACATACTCTTCCTTACCTTCATTGTAGAATAGCCGTCCAACTTCTCCTTGGTGGCCAGGACCACTCACCCAGCGAGCACCACTTCTTTGCCTGTTGGTTCAGAGGCATGAGGAGCCCAGAGTGGCTAGGTGGGTGTCTTAACTTCCAGTTCAATGGAATCATTGTTGCGTCTCCTGGTGAAAGCATTTCTCCCTCTGAAACTAAGCCCTCTAAGCCAGCAGAGCACAAAGCTGTAGGAACAGGGAGCAAAAATTTTGCTAGTGGGTTACTCAGGGGTCCTAGAGAGTGATGCCATTCTCATGTCCATCCCTGGGCCCCTGAACTTGTGAGTCTTGACTATCAGTGACACCGCATGTGCACTGGATGCTGATTCAGACTATATGCAGCCTTCTGGAGAACTTTGGCTCAGCTCTGTAAGGGATTGTCACCCAGCTGGCACTGTAACTGAGTTTCCAAAGGCCATTCCACCATTCTGTCAAGCCGGGTGCTTCAGGACAGTGGGGAGCATGGTATTTTTTGAGGCGTAAGAACAGTTATTCAGTAGAATGTTTCTCAGTTTGGGTTTGCTTGTGTTTCCTCAGGATTAGATTCAACTTATGCACTTTGGGTGGGAATTCCATCCATCTGATGACGAATTCTTCTCAGGTGGCACATGGCATCGATAAGCCTCATTATTGCAGATATTAACTTTGATCATTTCGTTAAGGTGATGTCTGCCAGTTTTTTTCCCCTTTTTATTACTTTATCTTTTGACTTACTGTGTATCTTGTGGGCAATATAACCACTAAATGATGGTTTAAGTAATGGTCTTGGGCAGTTTTTTTACGCAGAATAATCTATTTTGTCTGAAAAGGAATTTTATTTATGTTCCTCATACCCATAGGAGCAAAGAACTGGGCTAAAACCCATGCAAGGCCCTTTTGTTATAATGCGCATTTTATCTCCCACTGAGGTTGTTCTGGACAACCATCTGCCATTGGGATGCTAAGTCTGCATGAGTCTGGGGAAGGTGCTAGCCTTTTAAATATCTGAATGAACAGAAGAATTTAGAATCCGGGTGATTTCTGTAGTGGCTGCATGCAATCTTATTGCCTGTATTTACTTACGGAAGAGTTTGGCATTAATTGGGGAAAAAAAATCCACAAAACCATAATTGTCTAATTTGTACTTCTTGGGGCATTAGGTATTTTGTATCAAGAAAGACATCTCCAAAATTGTGTCATATTGTTAGGGAGGTAATTCAGGGAGTGAGAAATAGTTCCTGTTTCATTTAAGTTACTGGCTTTCCTCTTACAATGACAGGCATAAACCTGATTCTTGGAGCACTAGGCTTGCATTTGCTCCTCCTCCCCTCTGGTCCAAACCCATCTGGTCAAACGTATTGCTATAATAGGAACTCTTAACTCCATTTAATGCAGATTCCCTGTAACTCCCACGTGTACTTATTCCTGTCCTTCTCAGCATCTTTGCTGTTGCTCTTCTTTCTGAATACCAGTCCATTCCTTAGGACCTCTGTACCTATATTGATGCTATCCAAGATCCTATCCAAGAGGTTTCCACGAGGACATTTTTCTTTTTCATTTTTTTGGCCATGCCTGTGGCGTACAGAAGTTCCTGGGCCAGGGATTGAACCTGTGTCACAGCAGGGACCGGAGCCACAGCAGTAACAACGCTGGATCCTTAACCCACTGAGCCACAAGAGAACTCCTGGAAACTTCTCTTCTAAAACAATCTTTTTACTTTATTTCCTTTGGAGCATAATGTTTACAATATACATTTGATCATATATGGATTGTCTCATATATATATATAAATGTTTACTTCTGAGACCATAGCTCATTAATCCACTACTAATAAAAAAAATTGATGTAGCTGACTGTAAAATAATTGAAGTAGTCATTTTGGAGATGAAATTTTTTTAACTTTAACTTTTTAAATTTAAATCTTTACAAAATCTCTACATACTTCCTTACTTAAGTAAACATATATATCAAAATAATTTAGCCTTTTCTTGATGATTGAGGATCATAAACATTTGTGTTTTTTTCTCTTTCTATAAATGATCCCAAGACTACTGTCAATTGTTACTGCTCAAGGCATAAGCATCGAAAAGGGCCCCTATTTCCCATTCAAGCCTCTGCTTCTAAGAAGATTCAATCAATCATTTGTGCAGTTAGTGTCTGTTGGTCACTGTGTTTGAGTATGAAGTTAGGAAAATAGTTCAGCAAACATTGATCTCATGTCACTTAACGTCTAGATAATAAACCAAAATCACATAAATAAAAATGGAAATTAGCTGAATAAGCGCCAAGAAGGAAAACTGTAGGTATATTATGAGGGAATAGAACGAAGGTAGGTGATTTGAATCAGTGTGTCTGGAAGGTGTCTGTGGAGAAGTGACGTGTAAGCTGAAACCTGAAGAACAGGTAAGTCTTAGCCAGATGAAGAATGAGGAAGAACATCTGGGTAGAGGGAACAGCTTCTGCTAAAGCCCTGAGTATACAGAAGAGCCTGGCACATTTAGAAGTGAAAGGAAGCCTTCAGCAGGCAGTATGAATGGGGGGCGATGTGGAGTTGGTGGGGCCAGATGTAGGAAGACCTCTATTTTGTAGATTTAGGTTTTTCCTAAGTGCACTTGGAAATAGATGTGAGCAGGAAAGTGAGAAGTCTTACCAACATTTTAAGAAGATCTCTGGCTGCTTGGGTTGGACGATAAGAAAGAAAGTCCCTGAAACATTTAGAACGCTGACTAAGTGGCCAGGCAGTGACGCCGAGGAATAGTGGTATCAGTAGAGGTGGCAATAAGTGGACAGATTCAGATTTGACTTTGGAGGAGAGTACAGGATTTGCAGATAGATTTAATATAGGCGTGAGGAGGGAGAGGTCATTGATAACTTAGATTTCAGGGCATGATGAATGAAGCAAGTTTGGAGCCAAAGATAGAGCTGCAGTGTGTTCAGTCGGGAAGCATTTGATTTCTAGACCTATAGAAGCATACTCTGTCACCCAAGGCTGGCCTGTCCAATCTCAGCTGTGTCTGTTTCTCAAAAGGCTAAGAACTCAGGTGGAAAATAAGGACATGATTGGTGTCATTGACTCTCTAAGAACCCCAATCACATGTATGAAGCACTCACCTGGGTTTTTTTGGCCGCACAGGATAAGAGAGTTAATTACAGAACTACAGTTATAATTACACCGTACCAGGCCCTGTGTTAGTTTCTTTAGACATGTGACTTCATTTATTCTCAAAATGATAAGAAGTCAGCATCAGCATAATAATGCATCGCAATGTCAGAAATTTCATTCTCATTTTTAAAGATATGCCAGCTGATCCCAGGTATAAAAAGGAGGGAGCAGAAGTTTCCATATGTTCTGTCGCTGCCCTCATCTCTGTCATATTGTGCAAATGAGTGTCATTTTGGGACTGAATCTACTCAACGTGACATCTCAGGAGGGAGTTTTGCTGAAGTGTAAGCTAGGTAAATGCAAATTAGAAACTTTGTGCAATCAACAGCTCATTTTACTGATTCTCCGAAAAACCAGTGACCTGCTGTATTCTACTTTCACTACTGTAATTATCCACATTTTTGGTATATTTCAGATTTTCCTGAAAATAACTTCTCTGAAGATTATGTAACCCAAACAAGTTTCTTAGAATATCAGATTGAGATGATTTAATATTGGACCAAACTAAAATATAGCAAATGATCAGACAATTACTTGTTTAGAGAAAACAATTAGCAATGACTGGGACTTTTAAAAAGTTGTGATTTTCCCCTGCAATTTTATCTTTCTTCTTAGAACTGTTGTCTTCTCTTCCAGGATTGAAAGTGACTGGATTCCCACTTTTATTTTTCCTTTTGCCTCATTTTGTTTGCTAACTTAAGATACTACACTCTCTTTAGCTGCCTGACGTGTATTTCTAGGTTCTCAGAGTAGCGGTAAAAATCAGTCATTATTAGGTATTGAAAGTATTAAAATGAGCACAGCTTTAATCAGCAAATTCAGGTCTAGGAATAAAGTCAGTTCTAACACAATCATTGTGTTCCTGATAAACTCGGCCTTATGAAGAATCATAGTGTAAAAACTATTTATTGTAAGGATGGAGGTTAAAAGCTGGATGTTTTCAGAATCACAATTACAATATTTCTTCAATAATACAGATCTGAAAACTAATAATTTGTATTTTTAATGTAAAAATTAAGTATTAATAGAAAGATTAAAAAATAGATAAAATATTCAGAATAAGCCCCATGCATTTTTACAATTTTTTTTATTTTTAATGACTTTTTTCCATTATAGCTGGTTTACAGTGTTCTGTCAATTTTCTACTCTACAGCAAAGTGACCCAGTCACACATACATATATATATTCTGCATATGTATGTTCTTTTTTCTCACATTATCATGCTCCATCATAAGTGACTAGACATAGTTCCAGTGCTGCACAGCAGGATCTTATTGCTTATCCATTCCAAAGACAATAGGTATAATAGTTACAATAGAATAAGCCCCATGCATTTTACATGATAAAGATTAATTAACTTCTAAGTCATCATTACCTAAATAACTTTTATAACCCATTGCAATGATAAAGACCAGGTTGAAATTAGATGTTTTAAAAATGCATTTTTGCAGTTCCCTTGTAGCTCAGTAGGTTAAGGATCTGGCCTTGCCAATGCTGTGGCCTAGGTTTGACCCTTGGCCTAGGAACTTCCACATGCTGTGGGTATGGCCAAAAAGAAAAAAGTAAAAATAGAAAATGTATTGTCAAAGTTAATTATAACATCATAATTGGCAGTAGTTTTTAATTACAAGTGCAGAAAAAAAGGGCTAGGGGCTGTATGTCACATGCTTAACATTTTTTAACTCAATGAATTTTATTACATTTATAGTTGTACGATGATTATCACAACCCAATACGTGCTTGACATTTTTAAAAAATCTCACCTGTAATGCTAGGTTCAGGGCCCAAGTTTCTTAAAATTAATAGCAGTTTGTATATTAAAAATCAAGGTCATTATGAAAATTGCAGTGAAAATTAAATGCTAGTGTAGCTCAAATAAATTAGGATAATATTGTATAGATAATATTTGAAAACATTCATTGCAGCATTTTTTTAATAATAGAAAATAACCTACAGTTTTAACAAAGGGGATTGGCTAAATACATTTTGGTAAGTTCCTATAATGTATATTTGTACATGTATGTAGTCATGGTATATTACCATGTGACAAAAGCCAGTTATAGAATAGCATGTATGTCACAATCCCATTTTTGAAAATTTATATTTATATGGATTTTACATTGAAAGTATCTAGAAAACCATATAACAGAATATTTAGATTAGTAATCTAGAGTCTGGATTATGGGTGCTTTTCATGTTGCCTGTCTCTATATATTTGTCTATAATGAATATAGTTTATTTGGATAATGTTTATAATCATTGTAACAATTATTATAATTACTTATTACTTAATTAAAAGGTAATTGTAAAAGGAATCCTAAACCCTACGATACTGCAGAAGTTGGAATAGAGCTTTTGGAGAGTGGGGAAAAAAACTCATGGCCACATGAGAAATTATTTGTAAGCTTGTGCTGTCTTACCTTATTAACTGATCCATCAAACCAATATTATAGAAAATCTTTAAAGGACATATTTCTAAACACTAATAAGTATATAGGTTATAGAATGCGTCTAAGTTTAACTTCCTGTATTCTACTTGTTCTGAAGCAAAATTAAAGACATAATATGTAGGTAGAAAAGCCTACTGTTCACGTTCTCCATAACGGAATGGCCAAGCTACGAAAAAGGGGCAAAAAATGTGGCGGGCATGGCAGCTCTCCATGTGAGAATTAACTTCTTAAAAGTGGTTTGACACTCACTTATTTAGCTTTCACCATGTTCTAGATTTGGTGCTATGCGAGCGAGTCATCTGACATCTCACAGTCTTGCGAGAGAGAAAGAAACATCAAGAACGGAATGATGTTTTAAGTGCAGTAGCAGCTGTTTAGACAGTGTTATGGGAACAGAGAGGCAGCAGTGGTGAATTCAGCCTGAGGTGAGAGAGTTCGCTGAGAAAGTGAAATTTGAATTGCTCCTAAATAATGGGTAAGATTTACTAGGTGAGGATTGATGAAAGGGCTTTCCAGACAGACCAGACAGTGAGAGCAAAAGAACAGGCAAAGTGTGAGATGTATCAAGAGAACACCAGTTATTCCAAGGTGTGGGTACTCATAGGTGTGGGTAGGTTTGTGTCATAGGGTGCACATGACTGGGTATGGAAGGAGCTAAGTTAGTCAGTGCAGACAATTAGCTGTGCAAGTACAAATGTAAAAGGTTAAAATAGCTATGAAATATGAAAACTGAAAATAAAGATGGTTTCTGTCCTTTAAAATCTCTAGCAGAAAGAGAAGCTGCATCTATCGGGCTCCTGTCATTTACTTTTATATTTATTGTTGCACTGAACCCTTCTGTCAGCCCTATGAGGTCAATTACTCTTAATTTACAGATAAGAAAATAGAAGCTACACAAATTACCCTAGTTCCTAGACAGATGAAGTGCAGCAGTAGGATCCAGCCAAGGTTCATCCAACTTCCCTAATGGTATGCTTTCCATTACACCACCCAGTCTTCTGAAATACCTGATTCTCGTGGTACAATGAACAGGGGGACACAGCCCCACACAAACCACGGCCGCCACCACCACCACCATCACCAAATAGCTCGGCACATTTGGAGGTAAAAGCAAATGATGAGAAATGAGATGTGCATGTAAAAACCTTAGAGACTGCCCTGCCCGATTCAGCATCCTTTCTGGCATTGTAACTGTGATGTGAAAGTAGATTTGCTGCTTTGAAAGCCTTGATTTCTCCCTATTGTGGCCCTCAGCTGTCTGGATATGGCAGTATTTCTTGAGCTGGCAAAAAAAGCTCATTTTCTACAGCAAGTGGAATCCACACAAAAGTATCCCAAACAGCTACTTCCTCCTTCACAAAGGACTGGTTTGGAATTCAGGCTGGTTGCCATGCCACAGGTGTTTTAGGTTTCGACTGCAGCATCCACGAGGAGCTCTGAGGAGCTCTCTGTGTTACCTGCCTGGCTGAGCGCCTGCCAGTTTGAATAAACGTATTCATCCAGGAAACGGCCTTGTGGTTGCAAAGATAAGAGGCACAGATGCTTTGACACTTGAGTTTGCCTGTTTTCCTTTTTCCGTCTGTGCTCCCTGTCATGAACCTCCACAATGTCGTCCTTCATAAGGAGAGATGAATGCCAGCATCTGCCAAGACGTGAAGATCCAGATCCTGCTTCTTCAGTTGTCTAGATTAACATATTAAACATCTATTCTGTTAAGACGTTTGCAGCGGAAGCTAGTATTTCCTTTCTCATTATCCTAGCTGTGATTCCGTGAGGTTGTTTTCCTCCTGGCGGTGCTCTGTCTTGCTCTGCCCTCTGTCATCTACATGCTGATAGATATGTTGTATAGGAGAATCATCCCTTCTTATCATATCATCCCTTAAGAGCCTTAAACTTCTCCTTCAATATCCAGGCAATGCTTTACTCCGCCAGAGGAGATGACCACTTTTTGGTCCACTGATCCCCGTGCGTATCTCTCACGTGCTCTCTACCTGCAGTCTCTGCAGTTCTTTGTTTATCATCTTTGATGTTTGAGTTCAGAGACTATGCCTTTTGCACTATTCTGGTATCAGAATCTCAAGTATAGCTGTCCCATCAGATGTGCAAAGAAAACATTACCTGGGAATAGTAAACAAATTAATTCAATATTAAATGAAGCATTAAATATTAACTAAATGAGAGAGGTGAAGTTTGATAGAAGGTACAGGTGGAGTTGTTGAAGAGCTAGCACCTCTAACTGCCCTTTATAGCATCTGATAAGGGTCAATGACAATTGCTGGGATTTCCTTAAAATGATATGTAGCTAGTGGCCTTTAGTGCAGACTTTCTGTCTTCATGGGCAATTCTTGGTGTTTATTTGAACTCATGGACTATCTCAGGGGCCATCAGCCTATACCCAATGATAAAGACAATGAGTACAGGATGCAACCTAATGTCTCTTTACCCTAGAGATTTATGGGAAGATCATCCTATTATAAGAATAATACTTAGAATTAAAAGGTTGATTTTTCTTCCAACTTGAAACTACTTTTCCTCTGAGGTTCTTAAGAAGCAGTAAAAATTCCAGATAAACCAAAATTATTCGATGATATTTTATAGACCTCCCTGAATTGCCTTTTCCTTTTTTCTCCCTCTAGAAGAATATCTAAGAAAACATTTTTCATTCTTTTCTAGGCAAATTTTGCTCCATTTGTATAATAGAGAAAGTGGGAGGGGGTAATGTAAAACTTTAATATAAATGGGAGATAGAACTTTCAAATTAATAATCTTAAAAGTTAATTTCAACTATTCAATTATAACATGCATCATCCTATCAATGTCATATATATATATATATCACACATATACATTCATATAGATATGAAAAGAGATTGGAAGTTGCATAATACATATTCAAAAGGTTACTGGTAAAAAAGAGTATCATGTAGCCCATTTTTAAATGGCACAATTATACCTAGATAATATTTTATATTAGGTGAAAACCATATGTTAGGCCTTGGGTTACCCCCACTCCTGAAATGAGAGTGAAAAACATGATGTTTGATAATTGGTACGTAAATTTCAAAGTTTCCTTTATCCATAACTGGAATAATTCTTCTCCAGTCTAGAGAAAATATTTCATGTCTTGTTAATGCCACTTCATTCTTTAGCCATCTTTTTAGAACAAAGCAAGTTGAACCCTTTACAAATTGAAATTAACACAGACACTAGGGAGAAGGTTTTATCTTAAGGCAATGGAGATTGAGCAGAAAGAAACATGGAACCTGAACTAAATTCATCCCCAAAGGGTTATCAATAAAATCATCTTGAAAATAACAGAATTCATCTTATATCAGATACATGAATAAATGCTTCTTGTTTCCAAAAAAAAGCATGTAAAGATACCAACATTCTAGCTTTGCATCCTGAGAAATTTCTCAGGAAATCATGGGTCATTATTTCTTTCCTTTTAGATGAAGACCCCTGTGTCCAGCTTGCTCCCTTGACCTCTCTTCTGTGTCTCAATTTTCACACTAAAAACTAAAAGTTTAACTCTCAAAGTGATCCTCTTCCAGTTCCTCTCTCTTAGAAGGGACATCATCCCATTTTTGGCCAAAAATTTAATGATACTTTCTGCTTTCTTATTCAGCACTTAAAAATCCAGCACTTAAAAATCTCTTGGACGTCTCTTTTCTTTTTCTTTTCATGGCTGCACCTGTAGCATATTGAAGTTCCCAGGCCAGTGGTTGAAAATCAGAGCTACAGCCCCCGGTCTATGCCACAGCCACAACGATGGCAGATGAGAGCCACATCTGTGACCTATGCCTCAGCTTGCGTCTGCACGGGATTCTTAATCCACTGAGTGAGGCCAGGGATCGAACCCACAACCTCATAGAGACCTCGTCAGGTCCTTAGCCTGCTGAGCCACAACGGGAAGTCCTTGAACATCTCTTAAATATGTTTTCCTTCTGCTGCCACCACCACCACCACCACCTTAGTCCCAGCTCCCACACCCTAGTGCCTAGGAGAGACCACTGATAAAATCGCCTTCCTAGTGATGGGCTTTGGACCCTCTCCAATTCCTTGTACATATTTTAGCCTGTCTTTCTGAAATGCAAACTGAATGATGCCATTCTACTTCTTAAAAACCTTCAGTGCTTTAAATTACTTTGAGGTTTAAAAATAAATTATGAAACACAGGTTGCACGTCCCATCCCCCTTTGCAACGTGCCCTCGTCCCACTCTCACTTCTGGGGTGTCCCTGACCTCCTTTCAGTCCCTCACACTCACCAAGCGCCCTTCCTTCCACACTGGACCTGTGCTCTGCTCTCCTCCTGTCTGAAAAACTCCTCTGTCCTTGTCACGCAATAAACTTTTATCCTTTCTTTAAAATACAGCTTCGCCACCTGTGACCGTGACCTCTTACTCATTCTCATAGCACCATGCAACCCTCTTCTATGGCACCAACCACAATTATAATTTTAAATTTGTTTAATTACTGAACAGTCCCCTTTATTGGGCTCTAAGCTCTTTGAGGACACGACCACGTGTGGCTTTGTTCACTCATGCGTCTCCAGAGCTTAGCCCAGTACTCAGCATGTTCTGTATTGTCAATATCTATTGAATGATAATGGGCATATTAGCATGTCCTGACATTGGAGCTAATTATTTTTTTGAGTAATGACAACTATTCAAAGAAAGACAAGTAGATTGTAATGTTAGATGCACTAAATTGGGCTGTCTTAAGTACGACTATGGATTGTACACGCGGTCTCAGTTTACTTCTTGCCTTCTTAAAAACCACTCCGCAGACCTCACACACTTGGATTATTTGGCTTATGTCAAGACGTGCGAGGCTTGAAATACATTTTTGTCTACCTAAAATTATTAGTTTCTCAGAATTGAAAGGTATTTCTCAGAATATCATTTGCTACATGCAATGGATTCATTAACGCGAGCCCATCTGGCACAAGCTTGAGATTTAGAATCAGATCTATTTGGATTAAATCATAGCTCTGCTATTTATTACCTGTGCAGATTTGGGTAAATGACTTCCTATGTCTGAGCATTAGTTATAGTATTTATAAAATGGGTTTTATAATACCTACCTCACGAGGTTATTTGGGAATTATAAATTTAACATGTATAGTTACAACTATTCCCATTTAACATGAACAAACTGAAAGGTCTTCATTATTCTTGTTCCCTGTTCCTACCTTTCGGGTAATGTGCATAGTTTGCGACATACCAGTTGCATTCTCATTCCTTCTGCATGTTCCTCTTGAATGGACAGTAGGCTTTAAAACTGAGCTTTAACTGAAGGGAGCTAGAGAAAAAGGCTGGAAGGGGGACAAACAGGCCAACCAAACACTGTGGTATTGATATCACACAAGTTAGTGAAATGAAAGAGCAGAAAGAAAAAAGTCAGCATCATTAGCCTTTGATGTAGCTGTTCCTTGATTTCCGACTACTTTTAATTTGCGTAAGTTATTCATGAAATCTCTTCTTTGGGAGTAATTAGTTGTAATTATCTGCTTCTTGGAAGGCGTTGGAGGAAGTCATCAAGGGGATGTGATCGTTGGTTGAGCCGTGAGCTGGACCCGGCGATCAGAGGCTCCTCAGCCCCTTCCCTGTCCTTGGATGTAGGTCTGCTCACCAGTCCCACAGTGGGAGCCATTTTCAAGGCTGCACCCTTGAAAGAGAGATGAGTGGTTGAGATCATCAGGGCTGAATACGTAACTAAACCCCGTGAAGGCCTCTGTCTATCCTTTTAAGATTCTGGAGGGCAGTGCAGAGGTCCACTTATTTTACAAGCCTCGCATGTAAGTTCCTTTGCTCTATGAACCTGCCACCTACCAATCTGGAGTGCTCTACAGCTTGCTTCTACCTTTTCTTGCCCTCTGCATTTGGGACCAGTTTTAGACTTTACCCAGGAAGCTCCTGAGTTTTTGAAACAACAGAAGGATGTTGTCTTGTTTTGTGCCATAATTCCTCTCACAGTGCCCTTTTAACTTTACCTAGTTTAAAAGGAAAATAAAATGGATACTGCAAATATAGGACTCAAGTTCACTCATACTTAGTTTAAAATTATGACCGTGGCAAATGACTATATAAGGCTGTTCTTAGATGATGAGACTGAGATATTCTTGAGGTTCCTAATTTTATTAATTAATCATAAAACTAAAGCAATCAATCCTACCCTTACCTTTAGGGAAGACTGTGCCTAGACCACCTCATCCAAAAGCTCATCTGGCTTATTGCTTCCAAAATGTTGTAAGTCAAAGATTTGTTTGTAGATCAAAGTCTGGTGAGCTTTACTCTTCTTGTATTTTTTTTTTTTTTTTTAAGGAATAACCGTTGTCGTTTGCTGCCTATTTTTAAGCAAATGGCTATGAACTATTGTAGATGAATTTTGTTAGCATAAGACAATTCACCAAACAATCAAATATTTTATAAGAATTAATGAACCCACCTCTGTCCTCAGAGGAGAGATAATAAGTATGAAGTCAGCAGATGATGAGGCATTGCTCTTTGACCTCATATTAGCCATTACACTATTTTATTATGACACATGGTTAAGGAATAGGCGTGATTTTCATATCCACATAATACACACACGCACTTTAAAGATGCATCAATGGGCTGTAAAAATCTCTCTTTATAGGCATTAATTTTTACAAATTCTTCCTTGAGTAATATGTTGCAACAATAATAATTTATATGGTTAACAATTATTTAGTGCTTATGATGTGCCAGATACTGGGATAATTATTCTACATGCCTAATTCTCATAAAATTTTGTTAGGGTAGATATTTATAAGCTGTGTTTCCCAGATGAGGAAAGTGAAATTTGGAGATGTTAACTTTCTCAGCTTAGTTTCTGATGAAGGTATGTTTTGAGTTCAGGTTTACTTGATTCTGAAGCCTTTGATCTTGGCAACTAGTCAGAAATCAGCAGAGGCAAAGCTGAGACTATTATGTATATCTGTGAGCATTTGATTAACATAAGCAACATGGATTTGGTAAGCTGTTTACCTCTGTGCTTTCTTTGAAAGCTTGTAGATGTGACCCTCTCTGAAGCCGAGCACCACTGGGAGAGAATAATAGCCCAGGAGATTACTTAAGCACTTTGTTGCCATGGAGCCAGTAAGAAGCCTAGACTAAGAGAAGCTGGGATATGTGAAAGTGATGGTGCTACCTAAATTAAATCAGACACTTATTAATTCAACAAAGCAGTACAAAAAACTCTTACAGTCCAGATTTTTAAGTTTAAAAAACACAGAAAATAAACAGCATAAATCCTCTGTCCTTTATAAGCTCATATTCCACTGTGTATGGCAAGAGAGGAATGGATAGGTACATAAATTAATCATTGCAATAAGATATGTAAATAAATACATATGTAAATAACTGCAATAGATATGTAAATTAATAATTGCAATGGTTATAAGACAGTGGTTCTTCTACTATGGAATATAGTAGAAGCATGGAGAAAAGTCCTCTGTGCACATATAGAAGGGATGCACATAGAAAGGCATCTTTAGCTGGTTAGAGTTTCAGACATTTTTCCTGAGAAGTTATAGATGAGATGGTGTCCCTCAGGTGACCTGGAGAGCTGTGGGGTGAGGGGCATTCCAGAGAGAAGCAACGATGTATGCAAAGGCAGCAGAGACTCCACATTGTTTGCTGTTGGCTGAAATGTTCAAGGTCCCCCTACCCACTGGTGCACATCTTGGACTGTTGTGGCCAAAACACCACACCTGCCATGATCTGTCTCTCTTTCACTCTTTCTCTCTCTCCCTCTCTGAGTTTACTTTATGAATTTGGCTCATGTGATTCTGGGAGCTGATGAGTCTGAAATCTGTAAGGCACGTCAGAGTTCGGGTGAGAGCTGATGTTGCCACATTGATCCAAAGAGTGCAGCTAGGTCTCTGTGCTGTGCTCTTGATGCTGAATTGCTTCTTGCTTGGGAAACTTCAGTCTTTGCTCTTAAGGCCTTCGACTAACTGAATGAGGTTCACCCATCTTGTGGACAGAGGAATCTGTTTTACTCAGCCTATTGGTTATAAAGCTTAATCACATCTAAAAACTATTTTCACAGCAATATCTAGACTGATCTTTGACCAAACACTGGGCACCATAACCTAGCCAAGTTGACACAAAAAATTAATCATTAAACCTGCTGAAGGAAAATCAACTTCCTCTTCCATTTGTTTTTGCTTTTCTTACTAATGCTGAGCCCGCATCCTATGCACAGAGCATAGATCACTTATTGTAGCCCAGATGGAAGGGAATGGAAGATATATAATCTTTAGCTTTCTAGTCTCCAAAGAACCAGGAAGGCAAACTAGAGATGAGTTAGCATGGGTGTTAAATGAGTCAACTAAGCACTCTTTTGGTTACTCGGCAACTAAACTCTTCCCACACTTAAACTTTCAAACAAGAACAATAAGAACAAGAACTTGAAAACAAGAACAATGTGCTTAATACAATTCAACTATCTATCCTTTGTGCAAATAAAAACCTACTTATTCTCTCCTCAAACGGGAAGCCTTAAAATCTCATCATTTCTACACTGGTGTAGTTAACAGTCACATCTTGGTACTTTGTAAGCTGTAGACTAAATTATGATTTACCAGCAAATAATTTGTCCTATGTAAATTAGCAGGAGAAAGGTATAGAGGAAACAGAATCAGTCTCTCTCTCAGAAGCAGGGTTGCCTACCTTAGTTCTTATTTCTGCAACCTTTTCTGAGACTTTAGATAATATTTTTTTTTCTTTGACACACCCATCTGGAAGTTCCCAGACTAGGGGTCGAATAGGAGCTGCAGCTGCTGGCCTGCACCACAGCCAGAGTAGCTCGGAATCTGAGCCCTGTATGTAACCTACACCACAGTTCATGGCAACGCCAGATCCTTAACCCACTGAGCAAGGCCAGGGATCGAACCCAAGTCCTCATGGATACTACTAGTCAGGTTCATTACCACTGAGCCACAATGGGAACTCTGGTAATACTTGTAACTGGTAAAAAGTTTCTGTTATTATTTGTAACATCTTTCATCACTAGCCATCCTTAGATTACTACTTATGAATTTCTGACCTTTTTTTTTCTAACATAACTATTTTAACCTATAGTTCTTTCATACAACTTTTTTGAATCAAATAAATTTGATATATAATATTTCCATTATTACTTATTCCAAAGTCATTTTAAAAATTTCTGTGAACGTTTTTGTCATTAATAAGATGTTTGGAAGTGATTTTTAAAAATTATTGAAGGTCTTGGTAATTTTTTGGATCTGACATCTAAAGCACAAGCAACAAAATTGAAAATAAAAACACAAAATTGAAAATAAGTGGGACTGCATCCAATTCAAAAGCTTCTACAAAGCAAAATTAAATCATCAACACAGTGAAAAGACAACCTATGGAATAGGAAAAATATTTGCAAACTCTGTGTCTGATAAGGGGTAAAAAGAACTCATAAAACTCAATAGCAAAAAAGCAAATAACCCAATTGAAAAAAGGGCAAAGGACCTGAATAGATATTTTTCCAAAGAGATGTGAAAAGCCAACTTTTTACATATGCTCAATATCACTAATCATCAGGGAAATAAAATGAAAATTAAAACCTCAATGAGATAGCACCTCATGCCTATTAGAATCATTGTGCAGTGATCCTCTGTATCTTTGTGGCCTCCTCATATATTTTTTTTTTTTTGCCTTCCCAACATCATTTGTACATTCTTATATAGAAAGAAGAATCCTTTCTTCTTGTGTAGAATCACATTCCATGTGATTTGAGTGAGCCTCTGTTCACCCAGAAACCATTCTCAGCGATAACTTGCATTTTCTTCCTAGGTTCTTTTTTTTAAAAAAAATCTCTGTACTCTTTACCTCCTATTTGCTTTGGTGGGCTTATTGCTGTTTGCAGTGTATTCATTTCATTTTTTTTATTGGTATTTCCCCAATACAATTTTTTTTCCCACTATACAGCAAGGTGACCCAGTTACACATACATGTATACATTCTTTTTTCTCACATTATTATGCTCCATCATAAGTGACTAGACATAGTTCCCAGAGCTGCACAGCAGGATCTCATTGCTAATCCATTCCAAAAGCAGTAGTTTGCATCTACTAACCCCAAACTCCCAATCCATCCCACTCCCTCCCCCTTCCCCTCAGCAACCACAAGTCTATTCTCCAAGTCCATGATTTCCTTTTCTGTGGAAAGTTTCATTTGTTAGATATTTTTCATTGTTAGATATTAGATTCCAGATATAAGTGATATCATATGGTATTTGTCTTTCTTTTTCTGACTTATTTCACTCGGTATGAGATTCTCTAGTTCCATCCATGTTGCTGCACATGGCATTATGTCATTCTTTTTTATAGCTGAGTAGTTTCCATTGTGTATGTATACCACATCTTCCTAATCCAGTTGTCTGTTGATGGCTATTTGGGTTGTTTCCATGTCTTGGCTATTGTGAATAGAGCTGTAATGAATATGAGGGTGCATGTGTCTTTTTTAAGCAAAGTTTTGTCCAGATATATGCCCAAGAGTGGGATTGCTGGGTCATACGGTAGTTCTGTGTATACTTTTCTAAGGTACCTCCAATACTGTTCTCCATAGTGGTTGTACCAATTTACATTCCCACCAACAGTGCAGGAGGGTTCCCTTTCTCCACACCCTCTCCAGTATTTGTTATTTGTGGACTTATTGATGGCCATTCTTACTGGTGTGAGATGGTACCTCATGGTAGTTTTTTTTTTTTTTTTTTTTTTTTTTTGTCTTTTTGCTATTTCTTTGGGCCGCTTCTGCAGCATGTGGAGGTTCCCAGGCTAGGGGTCGAATCGGAGCTGTAGCCACCGGCCTACGCCAGAGCCACAGCAACGCGGGATCCGAGCCGCATCTGCAACCTACACCACAGCTCCCGGCAACGCCGGATCGTTAACCCACTGAGCAAGGGCAGGGACCGAACCCTCAACCTCATGGTTCCTAGTCGGATTCGTTAACCACTGCGCCACGACGGGAACTCCTCTCATGGTAGTTTTGATTTGCATTTATCTAATAATCAGGGATGTTGAGCATTTTTTCATGTGCTTGTTGGCCATCTGTGTATCTTCCTTGGAGAACAGTCTATTCAGGTCTTTTACCCATTTTTCCATTGGGTGGTTGGCTTTTTTGCTGTTGAGTTGTATAAGTTGCTTGTATATTTTAGAGATTAAGCCCTTGTCAGTTGCATCATTTGAAACTTTTCTCCCATTCTGTAAGTTGTCTTTTTGTTTTCTTTTTGGTTTTCTTGGCTGTGCAAAAGCTTTTCAGTTTGGTTAGGTTTCATTGATTTATTTTTGCTCTTATTTCTGTTGCTTTGGGAGACTGACCTGGGAAAATATTCATGATGTTGATGTCAGAGAATGTTTTGCCTATGTTCTCTTCCAGGAGTTTGATGGTGTCTTGTCTTATATTTAAGTATTTCAGCCATTTTGAGTTTATTTTTGTGCATGGTGTGAGGGTGTGTTCTAGTTTCATTGATTTGCAGGCAGCTGTCCAGGTTTCCTTTCTGAAAAGGCTGTCTTTTTCCCGTTTTATGTTCTTGCCTCCTTTGTCCAAGATTAATTGACCATAGGTGTCTGGGGTTATTTCTGGGTTCTCTATTCTCTTCCATTGGTCTGTCTGTCAGTTGTGGTACCGGTGCCTCACTGTTTTGATGACTGTGTCTTTGTAATATTGCTTGAGGTCTGGGAGAGTTATGCCTCCTGCTTGGTTTTTGTTGCTCAGGATTGCTTTGGCAATTCTGGGTCTTTTGTGGTTCCCTATAAATGTTTGGATTGTTTGTTCTAGTTCTGTGAAAAATGTCGTGGGTAATTTGATAGGGATTGCATTGAAGTAGTAGATTGCTTTGGGTAGTATGGCCATTTTGACCATATTCATTTTTCCAGCCCAGGAGCATGGACTATCTTTCCATTTCTTTACATCTTCTTTAATTTCCTTGAATAATTTTTATAGTTCTCAGCATATAAGTCCTTTGCCTCTTTGGTGAGGTGTATTCCCAGGTATTTGATTTTTTGGGGGGTGCAGTTTTAAAAGGTATTGTATTTTTGTATTCCTTTTCTAATATTTCATTGTTAATATACAGAAATGCAACTGATTTATGAACATTAATCTGTTATCCTGCTACTTTGCTAAATTTGTTGATCAGTTCAAGTAGTTTTTTGGTTGAGTCCTTAGGGTTTTCTATATAAAGTGTCATGTCACCTGCATACAGTGACAGTTTTATCTCTTCTCTTCCTATTTGGATGCCTTTTATTTCTTTTGTTTGTCTAATTGCTGTTGCTAGGACTTCCAGTACTATGTTGAGTAACAGTGGTATGAGTGGGCATCCCTGTCTTGTTCCAGATTTGAGTGGGAAGGCTTTCAGCTTTTCTCCATTGAGTATTATATTTGTTGTGGGTTTGTCTCAAATGCCTTTGATTGTGTTAAGGTATTTTCCCTCTATACCCACTTTGGTGAGAGTTTTTATCATGAATGGATGTTAGACTTTGTCAAATGCTGCTTCTGCATCTATTGAGATGATCATATGGTTTTTGACTTGTCTTTTGTTAATGTGGTGTATGATGTTGATTGATTTGCATATGTTGAACCATCCTTGTGTACTTGGGATGAACCCCACTTGGTCGTGGTGTACGATCTTTTTGATATGTTGTTGGATTTGGTTGGCTAAAATTGTATTGAGAATTTTTGTGTCTATATTACTCAAAGATATTGGCCTATAGTTTTCTTTTTTGGTGGTATCTTTGTCTGGTTTTGGAATTAGGGTGATGTTGGCATGATAGAATGTCTTTGGGAGTGTTCCTTCTTGTTCAACTTTTTGAAAAAGTTTAAGGAGGATAGGTATAAGTCCCTCTTTGTATGTTTGGTAGAATCTGCCTGTGAAGCCATCTGGCCCTGGACTCTTATTTGTACGGAGTGTTTTTATGACATATTCAACTTTATTTCTAGTGATCAGTCTGTTCAGTTGATCTGCTTCTTCTTGATTCAGTTTTGGCAGGCTGTAAGTCTCTAGAAAGTTGTTCATTTCTTCTAGGTTGTCAAATTTGTTGGCATGCAATTGTTCGTAGTATTCTGTCATGGTTTTTTGTATTTCTGTAGTATCAGTTGTGACTTCTTTTTCATTTCTTATTTTGTTTATTTGGGTTTTTTTTCTCTCCTCTTCTTGGTGAGTCTAGCCAGAGGTTTGTCAATTTTGTTTACCTTTTCAAAGAACCAGCTCTTGGTTTTATTGTTTTTTTCTATTGTTTTTTAATCTCTATTTTATTGATTTCTTCTTTGATCTTTATGATTTCCTTCCTTCTGTTGACTTGAGGTTTTTTGTTGTTGTTGTTGTTCTTTTTCTAATTCATTTAGATGGTGGGTTGAATTGTCCATTTGAGATTTTTCTTCTTTGAGGAGGGCCTGTATTTCTATGAATTTCCCTCTGAGCACTGCTTTTGCAGCATCCCATAGATTCTGAGAGGTTGTGCCTTCATTATTATTTGTCTCAGGGTATTTTTTAATTTTATTCTTGATTTCCTCATTGACCCATTTGTGTTTTAGTAGCATGTTGTTTAGTCTCCATGTAGTGTGTTTTTTTTCTCATTTTGTTTCCTGTGGTTGATTTCTAGGTTCATTCCATTGTGGTCAGAGAAGTTACCTGAAATAACTTCAACACTCTTAAATTTGTTGAGGTTAGCTTTGTGCCCCAGGATGTGATCAATTCTTGAGAATGTTTCATGTGCATTTGAGAAAAATGTATATTCTGATATTTTTTTGGATGTAATGTCCTTAAAATGTCGATTAAGTCTAACTTTTTCTATTGTGTCCTTTAGGATCTCTGTTGCCTTATTGATTTTCTGTCTACAGGATCTGTCTGTTGATGTGAGTGGGGTGTTAAAGTCTCCTACTATGATTGTATTCCCATCAATTTCTCCTTTTACGTCTGTTAGTATTTGTTGGAGGTATGTGGGTGCTCCTATATTAGGGGCATATATATTGATGATTGTAATATCCTCTTCTTGAATGGATCCTTTTACCATGAAATAGTGTCCTTTTTTTGTCTTTCTTTGTGGCCTTCGTTTTAAAGTCTATTTTGTTTGATATGAGTATTGCAACTCCTGCTTTCCTGTCTTGTCCTTTGGCATGAAATATCTTTTCCCATCCCCTCACTTTCAATCTATATGTGTCCTTTGCCCTAAGGTGAGTTTCTTGTAGGCAGCAGATTGAAGGTTTTTGCTTTTTTATCCAATCTGCCACTTTATGTCTTTCGATTGGAGCATTCAGTCCATTGACATTTAAGGTGATTATTGATAGATATGTATTTATTGACATTTTAAATCTTATTTTCCAGTTGATTCTATGTTTATCTTCTTTTCTTTTTTGGGTTGGATGGTTTCCATTTCTTTTATGCTTGAGTGCTTTTCTTTTCAGATTTTATGAATGTAATGTTTAGGTTTGATTTGTGGTTGCCTTGTTTTTTAAGTACATTAACCCTTTCCTATATCTGCTTGCTTTAGCCTGATAGTCATATAGGCTCTAACACATCATCAAAATAAAAAAAAATCTATATTTTCTTACTTTCCTTCCCGACCATGTATTATTTTGATGTCTTTTTTTTTTTCCCAACATCTTCATGTTTATATCTGTATGCTGGCTTATTTAAGTGACTGCTTTCCAATTGTAATTTCCTCCACCCTAATTATTCTTTTTTTTCTTTTTCTTCTTTTTTGTTTTAATTTAAAGAAGCCCTTTCAGTATTTCTTTTAGAATGGGTTTAGTATTGCTGTACTCTTTTAGCTTTTGTTTGTTGGGGAAATTCTTTATTTCTCCTTCTATTTTAAATTATATTCTTGCTGGATAGAGTATTCTAGGTTGCAGGTTTTTTCCTTTTAGCACTTTAAATATATCTTGCCACTCCCTCTGGCCTGTAATGTTTCTGTAGAGAAATCAGTTGATAGCCTTATGGGGGTTCCCTTAAAATTCTTTGCTTTTCTCTTGCTGCCTTTAGAATACTCTCTTTATCTTTAACTTTTGCAATTTTTATTACAGTATGTCTTGAAGTGAGCCTCTTTGGGTTCAACTTGTTTGGGGCCCTCTCTGTTTCCTGTATCTTGATATCAGTATCCTTTAGCTTTGGAAAGTTTTCAGCCATAATTTCTTCAAATATATTTTCAATCCCCTTTTCTTTTTCCTCTCCTCCTGGAATTCCTATTATGCATAGATTGGCCCACTTTATATTATCCCATAGGTCACTTATATTGCTTTCATGTTTTTTCATTTCTGTCTGCTGTCCTGATTGGGTGATTTCCATTATTTTATCTTCCATATCACTAATTTGTTCCTCTGCATTATTCATTCTGCTCTTTATTGCCTTAAGCTCAGTTTGTATCTCTGCAAATGAATTTTCTAGTTTTTCTTGACTCCTCCATATATTTTCTAGTTCCTTTCTAAAGGAATCTGCATTAATGTTCATATCCTCTCTTAATTCCTTCAGTATTTTCACTACATCCCTATTGAACTCAATGTCTGTCAGACTGCAGGGGTCTGTTTCATTGTTGACTGCTTTAGGTGAATTCTCCTATTCCTTTACCTGGGAATGGTTTCTGAGCTTCTTCATCTTGCTTGTGTTTTTCTTTTTCTGTGAGTTTTGGGAAGCCAATTGTAGTCTTGTAAGTCTACTTCTATGCAAGAATACCCCTTTGTATTTTTGGGGGGGGTTACTATTTACTTTTGGTGTGGGAGTTTGAGTATTTGATGTCTCTTTCTTTGGTGTGAGCAGGCTGTTATCCCCAGGATGCTCAGTGTGCTTTCAGGGAGAAGGAGGCAATGTGTAGGGCCAGCAGTCAGTGCCTGGTCATTGGGCTCTCAACAGCAGCAAGGACCTGTAGGAAGGTGGCACAGGCTACTCTGAGTTTCAGAGCCCTGGGAAGTGGTAATAAGCTCTAGGCAGATTTTCAAGGTGACCAGAGCATTTGGCAGAAGCAGCAGCAGGGTGCATGAATTCCCAGGGGAGTGAGAGCAACAACAGCTTGTGTTCGATTGCAATGCCCTCCTCTGAGGTGATTAGAACTGCAGGTGGTGCCTGTTCAGGGACCCCTATTGGGAGCAGGCCATGAACATCTCTAGAGTCAGTGATAAGTGTGGTGGTTTGCCCTGCCACCTGTAGACCATGCATGAAGCCCCCCATCTCACTTAGCCCACATAGGAGGTGCTGTATAAACTGCTCTGGGAAGTGACAGAGGTCAGGCATGTGGGTACTGCCTGGAACATTTGGCAGTGGCAGCAGCAGGGCGGGTGTGCTCCCAGGGGTGCGAGAGCACCAATAGGTGGTGTTCGGTCACAGTGCCCTCCTCTGTGGTGCCCTTGAATTGAATGGGGCTGCAAGTGGTGTCTGTTCACAGACCTCTGGTGGTGGTGAGCCACTCCCATCTCTGGAGCCATAGATAACTATGGTGGTTTGCCCCCACCTGCCAGAAGCACCTCGTCCTGCTTAGCCCCCATAGGAGGTGCTGCACAAGCTGTTCCTAGTTTTAGGTTCCTGGGGAAGGGGCACTGATCAAGCATCTGGGCACTGCCTAGAGTGTTTGGCAGTGGCAGCAGCAAGGCGGGTGTGCTCCCAGAGGAGCAAGTGCAACAACAGGTGTTGTTCTGTTGCAGTGTCCTTCTCTGTGGTGCTCTCTGAGGTGGTTGGGGCTGCATGTGATTTTTGTTCCAGTATCCCCAGTGGCAGTGGGCCATGCCCACCTCTGGAATCAGTGATAAGTGAGGCGGTTTGCCCCTGCCACCTGCAGATCACGCAAGAAGTACCCTGTCCTACTTAGCCCACAAAGGAGGTGCTGCACCAGCTGCTCCTAGTTCTAGGGTCTTGCGAAGGGACAGTGGGCACCACCCAGAGCGTTGGCAGTGGCACCACCCAGAGCATTTGGCAGTGGCAGCTGCAGGGTGGGTGTGTTCCCAGGGGAGTAAGAGCAACAGTGCATGGTGCTTGGTTGCAGTGCCCTCTATTTCTCTTTTTTGCCAACCCCTGAGGTGACTGGGGTCACAGGTGGAGCCCACTCACAGGCCCCCAGTGATGGCAAGCCACACCTCCCTCTGGCCTCTGAGATGACTGCCACAGTCTGTCCTTGCCACCTATAGATCATGCAAGAGGCACCACATAGCACTTAGCTCCCAGATGCCCTTAGCCCATCCAAGAAGTGCCTGGCCACCTGTAGCCTGCACAAGGAATGCCCAATCTCCCCTAAATGAGCAAGAGTCTTCCGGCGGCCAGGTAGCCTTCGCAGAGGCCCCCCGCCCCCAGCCCGCAGGCATGCACACGCTCCCGTGCAGGGAACTTCCTTTGGTGGCGCGCCCCTCCCCTTCCCCCCTCCCCAACAATGGCACCTTGCCTCCCCTGCAGGTCCGGACCTTCTCCAGGGTTCCCTCTGCCATAGGGTTCCCTTCCTTAGCCCGTGGCTCAGTGCTCCTTGGCCCCTCATGCCATCCCTAGTCCTCTCCCCAGGACTGACCTCCAGAGCCTGAGTCTCAGTGCCCAGTCCCCGCCTGAGGGTCTCAGGTCTGTGTGGCTCTCACTCTGCTTTGCTGTTCTCAGTCCAGCTGCTGCGCTTTTCTCCGTGACTTTGAGGTCCCGCTGACTCAGCTGATCTTTCGTCTGTTAGGAGGCTTCCCAGGAGGTGGGTTTCTTTTCTCCTTCACGGTTCCCTCTTGAGAATGCGGGTCCTGTCCTGATTCCTTTTCTCTCTCTCTTTTTCTTTTGTTCTACCTGGTTATGTCAAGAGTTTCTTGCCCTTTTAGACTCTTCTGCCAGCATTCAGCGGATGTTCTGTGTGAGTCGTTCTACATGTAGATGTGTTTTTTTGATGTGTTTGCGGGAGAAGGTGTGCACTGCCTCTTACTCCTCTGCCCTCTTGCTCCGCTCACATTCATCTCTCTGTGGGTCTCATTGGTCTTTAATTGGATCTCTCTGTTCTATTGTCTTTCTCATTCTTTTGTTTCTTCCTCTAGTCTTTGAAGTCTTCTGTCATTGAATTCGTGTTGTTTTTAAATATTCTTCTATTGTATAAGGCACTTGTAGGAAAAGTTCTATTTCTTTGGCTGTAATTGCTTCCTCAAAAAGTGCTACTGCATTCATCCTTTAAATACATTTATTTCTTCTTTCTCTTTTTTTTGGGTGTTGGTTTTTGGAATTGGGACTTTGCCATTTCTTTTTTCTTTTACTTATTTGTAACACAAATAGTCATATTAAGATATTCCTTCAGCTTGGATGTAAGGTGGGTATCTGACCCCTTCCTACAATTGTCTGTGCCAGGTGGGGCTCATCTCCACTTTCTTTGACAGAAAGCTTATTATATTTTCCCAGTGCAGAAGCTAGCCCTGAACCTTAACTTCGACAGAAAGTGTCAGGACCAGGTCCATATTTTCACTTTTTTTTGGCTTTTTAGGGCCATACCTGAGGCATATGGAGGTTCCCCGGCTAGGGTTCAAATCGGAGCTCAGCTGCCAGCCACAGCAAAGTGGGATCCGAGCCATGTCTGCAACCTACACCACAGCTGATGGTAACAGTGGATCCTTAACCCACTGAGCGAGGCCAGGGATCGCACCTGCATCCTCACGGATACTAGTTGGATTCACTTCTGCTGCACCCCAACGGGAACTCCTCACTCTTATTTTATCATCCCTTTCTTAAACCTGTCTCACTGTCCTACAGTTCAGAGAGGGCCATTTGTATATCTTATTCCTGGAGTTCCTGGGCAGAGAGTTGCAGCCAAAAGACCCCTTTCCTGGAGAGCCTTGTATCCCACGTCTCATAATCTTCTGCTCACCTACCAGCATTTAACTTCTTAAGATCTTCTCGTACTATTGTTCTTTTTCTTTGTCAATTGCCTTTTGTCTCGAGCTTTCTCTCATTAGGTCAGTATGACAGCCCCTGATAGATTTTTATGCCTTATTAGGGGAAGACAGTAAAATTATGTTGGAGACGGGCGTGAGAAAAATTCTTCAGGGTTGCTTTGATCGTTTGTTTGAGTTCCTCACATCTGCCTTTCCACAGATTGGTTGGGAGTACGTTTTCAGTGAGGTGTTTGTGTGTGTGTGTGTCCCATTTATCTTCTTTCTTTGTTTAGAATTTTTCTCTGCGGGGAGGTAAGGTTAGGAGGCTGCTGAGTCATATTGATCTTTCTGGCCGTGCTGAGCTGGTCCACTTTTCCTTAAACGTTTGGAACTGACATGTCAGTTTCTTCCTTGCAGGGGTTGTCGCTGTGGCCCTGTGATTTGGGAGAAATGAAAAACTAATATCCAGCCTCACCTTCCTTCTGACCCATGATTTTTGAACATGGGGTGGTTTCAGTATTTATCCCAATGAAAAACACTAACGATCTGGCACAAGAACAAGTGGCCATTTGTCTAAAGCATGCAAGTCGCAACTCCATTTAGCAGCATAGAAAAGGAGATGAGCTTGAGCTAATGATGTGTGGCTGTGTTTTCCAACAGCACTAGGATGCTGTTGGGAGCAAATTGCATGTCTGAGTAGAAAGACAATTTATTAAAATTCAGCATTAACCTTTGCTTTAAGATAAATGCACATAGATTTATCATGTCATTTCAACGAGCACCCTAGTATCTAGGAGAATAAACGGTTACCAGAACATCAGGAAAAAATGTAATCTGAGAATTTTCGAACCACATCTGGTAAGCATGCCTATAGCAATATTCAAGCACCCCAGGGACACTAAAGGTCTTATCAAATTATACATAATAAAATTCAGAGAAATGAAGTGTGCATGAAATCTTGAGAGGGTTCCAAATGGAAAAGCTAACATTGATTTTTTTTCTAGGTGTAAGATTCATTGTCCATAAATTACTGTTCTACTTGTGAGCAAGCTATTTCTTCTTATTCATGTACGTACTATACTTCTCTTATCCAAAGCAATGATCCAGCTGTGATCAGATACCACCTACTGTATTTGAAGCGAGAAATGGAAACAGGTATAAAGATAAATTGAAGGGCAAAAGAAATATGAAATAAATAGGTTTAAGGAAGTCATTAAGGTCTCAGGTCAAAATACAATTCCTTTTTCATATTCTTAAAGTAAAAAAAAAATCTTTAAAAGGAGAATAAACATGGGGAAATGCAAACAGATAATTATTTGCCATAAAGGAAAATGAGTTAAAATAACTGGGGATATTAACCTTGATGGTCTTGTGTTTTCCAGATTTCTCTTGATTCTTTAATGTCTACTTTCCCACCCATCCCTGCCTAATCTTAGAAAAGGTAGAGGGGCAAGAGGGGAAAAAAAAAATGTGAGTTTTTTTCTGCCTTAATGGTGGCTAGGGAAGCAAATTCCTTTATCCCACAGCCTCTGTTTGGTAAAACTCTACAAATTTCTGCCTCATGAGGGCCTCAGCCCTGCTCCAGACACCTTCCCTCTCCTGAACCAGAAACACACATAATGTAAATTCTCTGCCATCTGGTACCCTGGCTATATCACAGTGGAGATCATATTTGTGTCTCTACCATCCTTAGCTGAGTTTATTTAAAATATAAAATATAATAAACAAGGGAGCCTGGAAGTGGCAAAGTAAGGAACATAATGCCATAGAATATCAACATTTTCTATGCTTGTACGGCTTACACTCAACAGAAGAAGCTCAGACTTTCTCAAGTCTTATGTTTTAAGCTCTGTCCATCACCTTATGACTCAGTTTCACCCTCTCTGAACCCCAACTTGCGAGTTCCTTCCCCTGTGTTCTTTGGAGCTCATGGTCTGTCATTAGCCGAATCTTCTGTGCCCCGAGGCCTTTCTGTGAACATTCCCTTCAGCTGTGTGCAGAACCTCTCCGTTCCCTGAAGACACATCTTCCCTTCCATCCTTCTCACTGGGTCTAGCTAGAGGCAGGGTAGGTATTCTTGTTCCTCTCCTTCCAGGTCATTGCTCCTTTGCTTCACCTAAAGAATCCCAATCTCTTTAAACACATACCAGCAAACAACAAAAACTTCATTTGGCCAAATGTCCCTCCCCATCTTCTGCTTCACCTCTTTGTTCTCATCTCATACAATGCGGGGGAGGCTTTTGTCCACATTTCCTGCTTCCATTATTTCACTTCTCACTCACTGAGTATCCAGCACAAGTAGGCTTTCACAGTCAGCATTTTATTGAAGTTGCTGTTGTCAAGGTTAACCTCAGTGATAATTTTGTGTGACCGAGTCAATAGTCAAGTTTAATGTCTCATCTTGCTCTGCTTTCTGCTTCATTCAACACATCTGCTCACTCTCTTCTTCTTGAAATCCTTTTTTCACGCATCTTAGAGAATACTAAATTCTTCTGGTTCTCACTCTCTCTCACTAGGTAGGCTTTTCCAACCTCCTTTTCTAGCTCCTGATCTCTTCCTGGATTCTAGGTGTTGGAGTACCCCATGGGTTTGGAATTTTTCTTCTTTCTGTATTGGTTCATTGGTTGATCACATCCAGACACCCTCTTTGACCATATCGCCCACCTGCCAAACTTTCCAACTTTTGTATTTCCAGATAATACTCTTCTCTGAATATCTAACTGTCTGCTCCATACCACACACAATCTCATAAATAGAACTCTTGGTTCTTTCTAAAAAATTCCTGGAGTTCCCTTCATGGCACAGTGAAAACAAATCCAACTAGGAACCATGAGGTTGCGGGTTCAATTTCCGGCCTTGCTCAGTGGGTTAAGGATCCTGTGTTGCCTTGAGCTGTGGTATAGTTCACAGACATGGCTCGGATCCTGCGTCGCTGTGGCTGTGGCATAGGCCGGCAGCTGTAGCTCTGGTTAAACCCCTAGCCTGAGAACCTCCATGTGTCACAGGTGCAGCCCTGAAAATACAAAAAGGCAAAAAAAAAAAAAAAAAAAAAAAAAAATTTACATTAAATAAATAAAAAAAATTCCTTTAGTCTTTCCATCTTTGTAAACATCACTTCTCTTCTCCCATTTGCTCAGACCTAACCCACATTTCTCCGGATTTATCAAGAAGTCTTGTTGGCTCTGCCTTCAAATTATATCCCATACGCTACCACTTCTTATGACCTCCAGGGCTGTGGTCAAACTTCAGTCCATTATCATTTCTCTCCTGGCCTGTCGTAGTATGTTCTTAACTCACTCCTCTGATGTTGGCTTTGTCGCTCTGATGTCCTTTCTCCATGTGGGATGCAGAGTGATCGTTCTGCACTGGAAGTCCCACCATGTCTCTGCTGAATCTTTAGGGCCTTCAGATACAGGGTTGGCACTCGAGAAATACTTGTTGAATGAATGGAGAAGTCTTCTTTAGGGAAAGAGGTTAAGTACACTAGTTAGTGCTAGCATGTATGTATATGCCAGTTCCTTTAGCGGCCCAGTCTCATTATCACTTATAAGCTGCTTTCCTGCATTTTGGGGAAATTACCCTCTCTTATTCTTCCTTGCCAAGCAGTAGCTTAGTGCCCCCAAGCGTGATCTCGTGAGCAATCACAGCGGAGAGCTCGGGTGCTCCCTGGCATTGTCCTTCTTGCTCTCTACCATCCAGTGAGCGAGTTCACGGACTTGAACCGCTCCATCAGTTTAACCTTCGCGATACCTAAACATTACTTCAGGAAACAACATATTTGTGCTCTAGGTCAAAGTGTCAGGCACGTAGAGTCTATACAGAACCTAGCCACAGAAGGTAGGATCAGAGAGGGTTGGCGAAGGGGATTTGGAGAATGGGGAGGTACTTGCACTGTTCCTCAAATCACACAATAGACCTAACCCCCTGATGTGTAAGCTGCATAGCGTCAGTGCTAACCTTGACATTCATTTTTCAGAAATGTAGATATTTTAGGTGTTTAGCATATAGATTGGGTTCAGTGGTTTGTCATTTTTCTTACGTTGTGCATAAGACAAAATGTGAAAAACCAGAAGTCTATTATCTCTTTTTTCCTGGTAAAACTAACCTTCTTGCAATCAATCCACTAACTAGTTAATTAATGAGATCTGAATTAAGCCCCCAGGCCACCACCGTTTAATTTGCCTTGGAATCCTAATCCAGTTAAATGCCAAGTCCCTGGGGAGAGACACTGTCTTGCTACATTGTATTCTTGGTAAACTGGAATTAGAAAGAACAGGGGAAGCCCAGAAGGAGTAAGTAGCTTTTGGCCCAGGCAGCACTTTAGCAAGATTGACCTGTGTGCCTATGCCTGCCAATCTCCATTAATTACTAAGAAAAAGAAAGACTGAGGAAAAAGCAATTTATTTCTCTGAAAGTCCTCTTATATGTAACATAAAGCAAGCCAAAGTGGTAAACCAATACAGATTAGTCTTGATATTTTCCTCTGACCTTGTTGGAATGAATGGGAAAAAATAATAGAAAGCTGCTGCCTTTGTACTACATCTCTTTTAAGATCCTGAACTACTTCACTATGTAAGAGAAAAGCATAACGCTTTTCAGTGTGAAACAGGTGCCAAGATTTTATGGCTCTGGGGTCAACAACCTGAAGAAAATTTAGTCACAGAAAGAGCAGAAGGTTTAGTCCATAATTAGTGCTCTAATTTCTATTTTTGCCTATGTCTGATGGCAGGAGGCCCTGGGGTAACTATGGCAGGTCTAGGATCTGGAAAGAAGTAGAGTGGGGCCAGGGTTCTGTGCAGCACTGATAGCCACTCCCATTAAATAGCTTCGGGGTATTTCATTTGGAATGCCAGCTTTAAATGTCGCTGAACTTGACACCACTCTAGTGATATTTAAAATCTTGCTTTGCTTCAATACCTTTCACCTTCATTGCGTCACATGGTAAAGGATGACATGTATCTCGGGTGACGGCAAGTGGCAGTTCATGCTAGTTAGGAATTTATTTAGGGAATTTAAGGTCTGATTTCAAAATCTAACATTATTTGCTTAAAAATATACATTTTCAATCCGGTGGCAGTAATCATGAATACAATCAGTTGCTGAAAAAAGAAAGTAGCATGTTGCCAAGAAATGAATAGAGAAATGATAAAATCAGGGAAGTGCTATGAGGAGGTAAGGTCCACTCCCAGTCCTGAAAGGGATTATTATTAGTGAGCATGAGATAAGGCCAAAGGCTCTTGGCTCGGGGTCTGGCAGAGGTAGAGAAAGACTGGGACAAAGAAATAGGGCAGCAAATAATGGATTGGAATTTGTAAGGCTGACATGCAAATGTAAATTAAGCCACATGCTTGTTTGTGCAGAAACTAAAGCACAGATACAACTATGGAAAAAAAAGAACTTAATGTTTTGCCCCAAACCAAAAGTTGATATTAAGTTTATTCTTGCCAAGTGTAGGATAGCAGAGGATAGCTCCAAAACAGACTGAAACATATAATGTGATTAGAAGAAGTAAACACAGGATCCTTTCTTTGCACTCAGACCCTACACCTGCCAAGGAAAAATGATCTCCCCAATCCCATGCCTCACATTGAAAAGGCCTCAGAGGGTTGAATTTTTACTTTGGCTTTGATTCTGCAAATGAAATTTTCTTTTAAGTACAGAAGAATCATTTCAAAGAGCATTTTGTTTGTTTCCTTGAAGTCTGTTAAAGATTCCAAGTATAAAAAGAATGGAGTATTTTTTTTTTTCCTCCTAGTTTAAGGACTCAGAACAGCTTCATCCATCTTTCATGTGGGGCTTTGAAGGAGGCGACAGTCATATGCCATTCCTTCCATCTTTCACGTGGGAAATCTGGCGATGAGAGCTAAAGGGTCTCTGAACCTCAACAGTCAGCTATTGTTTATGGTACTACAGGTGTCTACTACTGACATAAGAAGTTTTCAATTAGCATCTTAAACTTAGGGATCTTGTTTGCTAAAGCATGTGGCACTTAAAATACTTTTTAAAGATGCAGATGATGAAAGCATTTGGGTCTTTTGTTGGGCATATGTCTTGAAAGACTGAAATTGGAGTTAATTTTAATATTTGAACGACGACTTAATTTTATCTGGGCTCTCCCCCAAACAGCTTCTAGCATATATGTTATAAATGTGCACAGAGCCTTCACCATGAATAAAAGATGACCATCTTCTGTCCCATGGAAAAAGTAAAAACTTTCATGGGTACCACTATAAATAGCACTAAACTTAAGAATATATTTATGTATAGTCTACATGCTTAAGAGTACACTGAAAAAAGAAATGCATTTACCTTGAGGACATTAGGTTGCTGCTGAAGAACTATATCCACATGTTTGCTAAAAGTCATAGCCAATTCTTACTTTAGATACGTTTCTAGTTAATAATTTTGGTAATACTGACACTAGATAGAGGGTATCTTTCTTTTCCCCCCTTCAAGCTTCAAATCTACCTCCTCCTATCACAAAATGTGCTGTTTTAGACAAGTCAGGGTGTCTTGGCATCCTCATTCATAAGCAAGGATGATACCATTTATCCCATTGTGTTGTTTTGAGGGTTAAATGAGAAAATGTGCAAGTAGGAGTGACTGAAGCTGAGGCTCACATGGGGTTTCATGTGCTTAGATACCACCACTTCATTACCTCACCTTAGGTCTTCGTTGCATTCTGTATAGCCTGTCTCCTTTAACAGTCTGAGAATGTCCCAGGTTTGGTTCTAACTTGTCTTTTGCATAGGACCACTCAGACTGCTGGGGGAAAAAAAAAATTAAAACTTGTCCATTGCTACAACTTGGCCTTGGGCATATGTAGACACAATTGATTTCTTCTTGGGTGGTAGGGGAGAGGGAGATAAAAGGCATGGCACCTAGATAACAGACACAGCCATTTAGAGAAGGTTCCCATGAATGAGGGAGAAATCCAGTGGGTAAGAACCCCAAGCCTTCTTGGGCACCCCCTGTGGACTGAGCAAGCCCTGCTTTGGTTCCAGAGAAAGCCCTAAGATCATGTCCAGAAAACTGTGGATACTTGATGTGGAAAGGTGTCATAGCGTGAGCGTAGTATGAGCAACTTAGAGAGGCAGGTCTAGAGGATATGGAGTGAGGGTCTGGGATTCCAAGGGCATAGTGGCTTCACGAGTAAGCAAGCACCAGTTTGTGGGCAGTCTCAATCCTCTAGAGAATTCTTGCAGCATACTGGCTGCAAAACAATGGCGTAGAAGGGACAAGACCAGCAGTGAGTGCAGAGCCACAAGCAGGGTTCATTCACCCTCAGGGACTTGAGGCGGGAGTGGTGGCTGTAAGGTATTATTAAATGGACCCAAGATCAAACTATTTAAAATGACTTGGCCTAGAATCCTACAGGAGGTCACATTTGGATCCCTGGTATAAAGGCCACAGGGAATTCCTAGTGATAGCTGTGGAAAGAGCTCTTGGAAAAGGTCTAGAATTATTTTAGCATCATAATTTTGTGCTTCCTTATAAATGTGATTGCCCAAGGCAGTCTACAGATTCAGTGCAACCCCTATCAAAATTCCAATGGCACTTTTCATAAAATTAGAACAAACAGCTTTAAAATTGTATGGAAATATGACAGACCCTCAATATCCAAAGCAGAAAGAAGAACAGACCAGGAGGAATCATGCTCCTTAACTTTAGACTATACTACAGAGCTGCAGTAATGAAAACAATATGATACTGGCACAAAACCAGACACAGATGAATGGAACAGAATAGAGAGCTCAGAAATAAACCCATGTACTTATGGGTCAATTAATCTATGACAAAGGAGGCAAGATTATACAGTGGAGAAAAGACAGTTTCTTCAATAAGAGGTGCTGGGAAAATTAGAGAGCTACATGTAAAAGGATGAAATTAAAGCATTCTCTAACATCATATACAAAAATAAATTAAAAATGAATTAAAGACCTAAATGTAAGACTGGATGCAAATGATATACAGATAAGGGGTTACTATTTAACATTTATAAACAGCTCATACAACTCAACATCCGAAGAAAAACCCTGATCTAAAAAAGGGGCAGGAAAAGCTGGCGGGGGCGGGGGAGACAGAAGACCTGAATAGACATTTTTCCAAAGGCACATAAAAAGAATCTTGACATCACTAGTCATCAGGGAAACACAAATCAAAATCACAATGAAATATTCTCACCTGTCAGAATTTAAAAAAGAACACAAATAACAAATTTTTTTTTTTTTTTTTTGCTATTTCTTTGGGTCGCTCCCACGGCACATGGAGATTCCCAGGCTAGGGGTCGAATCGGAGCTGTAGCCACTGGCCTACACCAGAGCCACAGCAACGCGGGATCCGAGCCGCGTCTGCAACCTACACCACAGCTCACGGCAACGCCGAATCGTTAACCCACTGAGCAAGGGCAGGGACCGAACCCGCAACTTCATGGTTCCTAGTCGGATTTGTTAACCACTGTGCCACGATGGGAACTCCACAAATAACAAATGTTGGTGAGGATGTGGAGAAAAGGGAACCCTCTACACTATTGGTGGGAAGGCAAACTAGTGCAGCCACTGTGGAAAACAGTATGGAGATTTCTCAAAAATCTAAAAAATAGAACTCCAGATGAGCCAGCAGTTCTATTCCTGGGTATACATCCAGAAAAAAACCCGAAACCACAAATTTAAGAAGACACATGCACCCAATGGTCACAGAAGTACTGTTTACAATTTCCATGCTCTGGAAGTGACCTTAGTGTCCATCAATAGATGAATGGATAAGGAAGATGTGATATATATTATATATATATATATATATATATATATAAAATATAATACTACTCAGCCATAAAAAAGAATGAAACTTTGCCATTTGCAGCAACATGGATGGACTTGGAAATAATTCAGAGAAAGACAAATACTGTATGAAACCACATGTACGTGGAATCTAAAAAGTACAAACTAGTGAATATAACAAAAAATAGACACAGATATATAGAACAAACCAGTGGTTACCAGTGTTGGGGGGGGTAATATAGGAGTGGAGGAGTGGGCGATACCAACTATTGAGTGTAAGATAGACTCAAGGAGGTATTAAACAATATAAGGAAGAGGAACATAGTATCTTATAATAACTGTGAATGGAGTGGAACCTTTAAAAATCATATTTGAAAAGTAAAAATAAACACAATGAAATGAGCAGTAGCATGGGAGGGTGGAGGCGGGGGTACAGCCCCAAACAGCCGTGTGGGGGTGAGGACAGCTAAGAAGAGGAGCAACTCTTTACTCTGTGGTCAGAGTAGTAGCAACATTAAATGTATGTCTTTCTTCTGAGGAATACCAAGTATTTTAAGAAAGACTCCTGACTTATCACACAGAAGCACAAGGACATACACTATAAATAGCGGTGTGGCTCTGCAGTGGGGTGACAGTGGGTTTTGCTTTTCAAATAGAGGGGTACTCTATGGAAAGAATACAGATATCTGCTCTCTAAAGGATCTGTCAGCTCAGGGGGAATCTTCCTTTCAGATGATTGATAGGTAACAGGAGACAGAGGGCAGAAAGTGAGAAGAATGTGGATTTGCAGGGAGGCGTACTGTTGCTGTAAGCCTTTCTCCTCACTTTTATTAGTGGAAATCAACAGACACTCTGGTTTCCCCAAGGTCTAGATTCATGAGTAAGCCCATCAAATATCTTTTAAATGTCCTCAGTTCTATTTGGGCTTTGATTTGGGGCAAGTTATTCTCCACGTTGGCCTGGCTTTGTCTAGCTTCATGCTGCCATGGCCTCAGAGGCAAGCCAATTGCTGAAAATGTTCACTAAGGATAGTCATATGCCATCTGAAGAGCTGGATGGAGGTTTGGCATCCTGATCCTCTGCACAGTTGGGAGTCATTGGCTCTTTATTTACCAAAGACCAGAGTTACCAATTGAAGGACCACAGAATGAAATTGAGCATCTCTCCTGGTCTGAGCGGCAAAGATTGGGCCATCTCTGTTTCCACACACAACGGCTTCTTCAGAAGAAGGAGAAGGAGAGAATGCATCTCCCCACCAAGACAAATTCTGGTCACTCCAAGTGAGCCTGCACACCCCATGAAAGTTGATTTAACAGATCCTTGCTGCATGGCATATTCAAAGTAGAATCATTACATGCTATGTTTCAACATTTTTAAGAGACTATTTGAAAGTAAAAGTTCAAATAGTATAAGATGAATAAAAACCCAACTGGGCATACATTAATAGTTACAATATTATGAAATTTATTCTAACATATTCATTATTAATATATTCTATCATATTTTCCTTCATGTTACAAAAATATTCCTAATATATTTTAAGAAAATTTTATATTATTTCTGACTCAACCTTTCATCTTCAAAAGGAGATTTTCTAAAACCAATCTATTCTACTTTTGATGTTTCTACAGTCTTTTTAGACCTCTTTTGGTACTATTATCTATGACACTTTACTGAAAATACTTTGAAAGGAGCATTGTTGAATTTTTTAGTAGTAACAGGTGTGCCTCAGGCTTACTTTAATGTCCTGGCCTTGTAACTGACATGTTACCCCAAATCTTCAGTGGCTTGATTATTGTCACTTACGGAGTAACAACCCTTAGAAACACCTAAACACTTCACATTTTACACAAGAGGCATCTGAGTTACAGAGAAATTTAAAAACGTGCCCAGGGTCACAGGAGTGGTAAATAGAGACACTGGGATTTGAACTCGGGCCATCTGGCACTCCTTTCTTTCATTACTACACTGTCTTTTCCGTACAGAAAGGAGGCCACTATCTCAGGTCGTGGCTGAGCCTCTGCTTGCTGTTCTGTCCCCCACACCTTCTAGACCCAGGGGAAAGGAGAAGGGAAGAGAAGGCAGCAGGGATTCTCAACGCTGCTGTGGCAAGGATGGGGATCTAGGCCCCGTGGGAGGAAAGTGGGCTGCAGCTCACTTGCGAGTCCCTAGTGGCAGAGCGCTGGCTGCTGGGGTAGAGCTGCAGAGAGCAAGAGGTGAAGAGAGAACCAGGGGAGGTGCGGCTGCAGAGGATCTCCTCTATCAGCAAACTGTGCCCTGCGGGGGCTTCTCTACATTCTCCTGAAGAACCTACACATGCGCTCCTTGGGGGTGGGGGAGGGGGACGCAGCACCAGGACACCTGCCACACAGAAGACGGTGACAGCCAAGAGAGGGGTATTTTAAAAAAAGTATCTCCTTTTCTCTAATATGGTTCCTACCCCAACTCACTCCTAACACCGATGGAGATGCTTTTTGGTTTTTTTGCTTTTTGTTTTTGACTGCACCTGTGGCACATGGAAGTTCCTTGGCCAGGGATCCAACCTGTGTCACAGCAGCGACCTGGGCCGCTGCAATGACAACGCAGGATACTTAACCCACTGCGCCACAAGGAAGCTCCCAACACCAATGGAGATGTAAGGACAGCAAAACTGTATGTGTGTATGTGGTGGGGGTGGGAGGTGGCAGACTGGTGGGGAGCAGAGATGCATGAGGGCAAGGGAAGATGAGACAGGTAAGCCCAGCCTACCTGTCACCTTACTTCCTTCACATTGTCCTGAGCCTTAGGGTTAAACTTCACATTTCTCTCTTGCGAAGGCATCCTGAGTATGTGAGTCAGTTTTTCTATGGAGTAATGCCGATAAATAGATCTGATTATACAGAGATATTGCAGAAGCATTTCATAAAATAAGCTGGGCCACAACGTGGCTTGTGGTAGTATTGACTACATGCCCTGTTATGTAAATTCCCTTTGCAAATAAATGTACTGTGGTTTTAAAAATTCTTCAGTGACCATCGGTGGCTCTACTCACTGTAGACAGCATGGTTTTCCATTTCTACCCTCACTTTCAATCTGAGATGAGCCCCAAGTGATACAGACAAGTGTACAATAAAATGAAACAGCCTGACTCCCGATGAAGAGCTGTTCATCTTAGAATCTGAGAACTGTCTGTGTCTCTGCAGGGCTTGGAGATTATGCTCTTGCCACTTTATTTGCCAAAGTAATTACATCATCAGTAAAACTGGGAACATGGGAGGTGTCCTCTTAATATTCAAAAAGCCAAATTCTCTCATTCTCATATTTCATCCCTTCAAGCCACATAAAAATTATAAAGACTATGTTCATTAATTTATTCAACAACATTTTATTAAGCGCCTGCCATGTACCAGGCTCTGCTTTAGATACTGGCAATTTGGTGGTGAAGAAAATAAACAAAATTCTTTCTCTCATGGAGCTTATATTTCGTATAGAAGACTGGAGGTGACTGGGGGGCAGGGATAGAGCAGAGACAGACATAAACAAAACATGTGAGTAAATTATATAATATGCTGGAAGGTGACAGGTGTTATGGGAAAAAAATAAAGCAAGGTTGGGAGAGGCGGGCCGTGTAGGGAAGTGGTTTGCCTTTTTAAAAAGGGTTCTTCCAAGTGATCAATATGTGTATATGTGTGTGTGTGTGTACACATTTCTGTAAGATTACTTTTCATATGGCAAAACATACAGAGGCTAGGGTTTTCTCTTGGTTGGAGGAATCACAATACAGGTATCAGTTTGTCATGGTGGGAATGTGAAGTTTGTGGTGAAGAATTTACAAAAGGCCAGAGTAGCCTATTTAAACATCGTGTCGTCACCAAGATTTTGCACCCTGGTCCCTAATGTCTTCCAGTGAAGCAATAAAACATTTCACTGGGAGCAGATGCCTTTATGAAGTTTCTAAAAGATTTAAGGAACAGTTTAGTATGGAAGATCAAGATAAGATATATTTATACAAATTTTCAGAACCATCCATCCATCATCCATCCAATCCATCCATCAACCTAATCATCCCCAATTTTTTTCTTGAGGATGTATCATGTCCTAGGAATTTTCAAAAGGTGCTGGCACTGTTATAGAAGTGTTCGTGTTCTAGAAAAGAGAAAACAGGGATTGATTAGGGATTGTGTTCCAGAGATTTAATTTAGTGTTCACTATACTATTTAAGGAGAATGTCTAAAAGTTTCATTTGTCATCAGAACTAAAACATGGATGATCCCTTGAAAAGTGGAGCAATACATCCTGTTACATAGAGCATGTAGAAGAGCTTTAGTTTAGTGGTAAAGGTGGCGCATCAGGACGAACTTCTGCAGATAATTTCATAGTGCGAGAAGTATTGCAAAAATAATAATTAAGAGGAGAAGAAGAGTTAGCTGTTAAAATATCTTCTAATAGTATTATTAGTAAAAATAATTCTAATTATTGGCATACTAAAAGCCATATTTGAGGACAAATAGTTTTATTTCATATAGTGGAATTTTTAGGATGACCCTGAAAATATATCATTTGATATTAATGTCATTAATATAATATTCATATTAATATATTGTTTTCAAATTCCTGTATTTATAATCACTTTATATTCTTAAAATTATATATTTTAATGATAGAAATATTAAATGAATGCATTCTCATAAACAAAAATTCGGATAATAGTATCATTTGTCATTACTTTTCTATGTATGCATTCATATATAAACATAAAGGATATAGAATTTTGTGTAACTTGTTTATAAAATAAATGATACTGTGATGTATTGGTCTACAACCTGCATTTTTACTTTATAGTGCAACTTGGAGACCTTGCCACATTGTGTAAATATTGATATGTCTTATTCCTTTTCAAGAGCTACATTGCATGATTTTATAGAATCTTTTTTTGTTGATAGGGACTTAGGTTGTCTTCAATTTTCAGTGTCACCGACAGTGTCAACCAAGAATGTCATTGTGTATGCCTTCAACACCAGAGAGGTATTTCTTTAGAGAAGATATTGAAGAGTTCAATTGTTGAGTGATAGTGCAAAGTAGTCAAAAGCATATGTTGACTTCTAGTGGTACTTACAAATCATTTCTTAGAAGAACTGTGCCAATTTACACTCTCATTAGTAATGTATGACAATAGCCAATAACCCACCAAACCCAATATGATATTATGATATTATCAAACTTTAAAGTGTTTTTCTAATTTTCTATTATTTTAAATGTGACTTTTATGAGCTCTGTATCTGTTGTGGAGAATAATTTTTCCCGTTACAAAGATTGAAAAATATATTATTTTCATCTTTAGCTTATCTATTCTGGATATTAAGCCCTTCTCTGTTACATAGGTTGACAATACATTTTCCCAATCCTCAGCTTTTTAAAATCAATCTATCATCTATCACATCTTCTTTATCCATTCATCTGTTGATGGATACTTTGCTTATTTCCATATTGTAGCTACTGTAAATAGTGCATCATCCTTATCTCTATGCCTTTTGTATCCTTTTCTTGTCCTTTTACATTAGCTAGTATCTCCAGTATAATGTCAAAAAGGAGTGGTGAGGAATTCCCACTGTGGTGCTGTGGGTTAATGATCTGGCTTGTCTTTGTGGAGGCGCTGATTAGATCCCTGGCCCAGGGCAGTGGATTAAGGATCCAGGGTTGTGGTAGTTGTGATGTGGCCAAAAAAGAAAAAAAGAAAAAAAAAAAAAAAAAAGAATGGTGAAATGAGACATCCTTGCTTTGTTCCTGACCAGAGTGGGAAGTCTTCGTTTCTCACCGTTAAGTATGAGGTTAGCTGTAGTTTTTAATAGATACTCTTGATCAAGTTGAGAAATCCCAATCTGTAGCTTTGTTTCCTAATTTTTTATCCAAAGTTATAATCATTATTTTCTATAATGTTTCTATGGTGATTAATATCATTTTTCTTATAATGTGTCGGAGGGTTCGACTTTTACCTTTATAGCTTTAATCCACATGGGATTTAGTTTTTGCCAATGGTGTAAAATAAAGATTCAACTTAATTTTTTCCTTTCAATTTGAGAAAAATTTCAATATACCTCTGTCCTCTTCCCGCTGACTTGTTTTACTGTCATTATCAATTATTGCACATTTATCCATATGTGGGCCCATTTCTTTTCTGTTACAATAATCCATTTGTCTCTTCCTGCATCAGTGCCATGATGTTTTAATTCCTGCTTCCTTCCGACTTTACAATGCCTGCCGCTTGCATGTTAATGTTAGCCGACTAAATACCATGTTTCCCAGAAGGGATCCTGGCACAGAGTAGGAGTTAAATTGACATTTATTGAATGTTTTTCTTAGACTTTGAGTTGCCTTTGGCAGACTTAAAAAGTAATGTATTTGAGAATAGGATAAATTGGCTTCTTTATTCTCTTTTCCAGCCTCCCATCTCAGAAATTTTGAATTCAGTAAACCCATTTTATTAATCCTGCCTAGGGGAGAAGCTGGCAGGCCACAGGTCTTGCATTTATAAAGACCTGAGTTTACAGAAAGGTGTGATGGGCTGGGAACTTCCAGGAGCCCTTGTGGTCAAGGGTTTGAAGAAACTACAGTTCTTCCTTTTGATTGCTATTACGTGTCTTTAAAGAGAGCCACATGATCTGGACATGTTAACTGAGAAAAATGTATGCCAGAAGTATTGCTTTCAAAATGTTTTATTGATGATTTTAAAATGTAAGTAGCAATCAACACAATAGCAGAATACATAGCATGATATGATCAAAAGTAAAAGAATTTGAAACTTTTGCTAAAATGGTTGGCTATATTAATTAGAATATTATAAAAGGAAGTCCTCAAAAGGTAGAAGAAAAAATAAACCTAAGGAAGGTAGGGGCTAAGTGAAAATAAACCTGAGGAAGGTAGGGGTGAAGTAAAATAACTGTACGGCATTGATAAACCTCATTTTCTTTGGTCCTGCTTGACTCTCGCTCATATTCCATAAGGTGTCATCCAACTATTGCTACATATTCAAAAAATAATGGGAAGACATTTAATTAAAATTCAGTTCCCATGATAAAAATTACTTCTTGAAAATTAAATTGTTTCGAAGTATTTTTATACTGTAAATTGACCCTATTTGGTATTTAGGGGTAGGGTAAAAATCTTATTTTTTACGTTGTTGATGTATGCTGCTGTCATTTAAACAATTTTGACCCCATAGTGCTTAACATTGCTCTTAGATATTACTGAAATTTTAATTAAATTCATCATCAGATATCCTAAAGTGAAGAAAATAAAAGCAAAATTATAAAATTAAGCAAATGGGACCTAATTAAATTTAAAAGCTCCTGTACAGCAAAGGAAACCACTGACAAAACAAAAAGACAACCTACTGAATGGGAGAAAATAGCTGTAAATGATAAAACCAGTAAAAGATTAATATGCAACATACATAAACATTTCAAATATTAATTAGAGGTAGAATATGACAAGAGTATATTTTTTAGTTCTAGTTACAAATATTTTTCTTTGACTAAGGTTTTATATAAATTTGGCAAAATTAACGACTCATCAAAGCCTTTCTGAAATTAAAGGTTAAGCAAATATTTGTAGACTTGAAACATTAAACTTACTAGGGAATCAAACATATTATGAATTCATTGGAATTAGAGTTTAGGACAAGAGAAAATAGTGGGTAAATAACCCCTTTCATCTGTTAATTAATAATTGGTCTGAGAAACCCCTTGATATTTCTTACTTGGTAGCTAAGACTCATTTTAAAACTTTAGTAATAACCTAAATAACTTTCAAACACAGCCATAAAGAGAAATGTAAAAGAAATAGGGATAAATATAAGTCTGTATACTTATTATTGGAAATTCCTACTCAAGTGACCAATTTATTAGAAACTTTACCATCTTAGTCCTTTGATGCCTTTAACCACTTAATAAGATAACCCATTAGAAGGTGTTTGCTGACTGTGCTTAATATAACCATATTCCCTCATTTCAAATGAATAAATGAGTATGAGATGTGGTTGTTTATAAATTAGTCTTCGTATCTGTAGGAAAAAGCTCAAAGTATTGTGTAAAGACTTTTCTCCATGAACATATTCACTTAAATTTGTTCAAGCATTTTTGATATTCATTTACCCATTGAAGAATTTTGCATTTTCAAAGAAAAGAAACAATTCTCTGTGTGCATTCCAGAATAAGGGATATAAAGGTGTTATGTAGGTGACAAGCTTTGACTGGCCACCTGTGAACTTACTGGATTACTGAAGGAGCAGCCCTGGAGGTGGGTTCTTTGTTTAATTAAAGTATAGTTGGTTTACAATGTTGTGCTGATTTCTGCTGTATAGCAGTGACCCAGTCATACATATGTATACATTCTTTTTCTCATATTATTTCCATCATTTTCTTTCTCAAGAGATTGGATAGAGTTCCTTGTGCTACACGGTAGGATCTCATTGCTTATCCATTCTAAATGTAGTGGTTTGCATTTACTAATCCCGAACTCCCAGTCCATCTCACTTCCTCCCCCTCCCCCTTGGCAACCACACGTCTGTTCTCCATGTCTGTGAGTCTCTAATGTTCTACAGATAGGTTCATTTGTGTCATATATTAGATTGCAGATATAAGTGATATCATATGGTATTTGTCTTTCTCTTTCTGACTTACTTCGCTTAGTATGAGAATCTCTAGTTGCATCCATGTTGCTATAAATGGCATTATTTCATTCTTTTTATGGCTGGATATTATTCTATTGTATATATGTGCCACATCTTCTAAATCCATTCATCATTCCATGTCTTGGCTATTGTGACTAATGTTGCAGTGAACATAGGAGTACAGGTATCTTTTTAAAATATAGTTTTATCTAGATATATGCCCAGGAGTGGGATTGGTAGATCATATGGTAGTTCTCCATTTAGTTTTCCGTGGAACCTCCAAATTGTTTTCCATAGTGGTTGAACCAATTTACATTCCCACCAACAGTGTGTGTGTGGGGGGGTCTGTTTTCTCTACCCCCTCTCCAGCATTTGTTATTTGTAGACTTACTAATAATGGCCTTTCTGACTGGTGTCAGGTGGTATTTCACTGTAGTTCTGATTTGCTTTTCTCTAATAATTAGTGATGTTGAGCATCTTTTCATGTGCCTATTGGCCATCTGTATGTCTTCTTGGGGGAAATGTCTATTTAGTTCTTCTGCCCATTTTTCAGTTGGTTGTTTTTCATTGTTGTTGAGTTGTGTGAGTTTTTTGGTATAATTTGGAGATTAAGTCCTTCTTGGTTGCATTGTGCAGATATTCTCCCATTCTGTGGGTTGTCTTTTCATTTTTTTATGGTTTTCTTTGCTGTGCAAAAGATTTTAAGTTTAATTAGATCTCATTGGTTTATCTTTGTTTTTATTTTCATTATTCCAGGAGGTGGATCAAACAATATATTGCTGCTATTTATGTCAAAGAGTATTCTATCTTAAGTAGGGAAAAAAAACCTGTTTGACTTTTAAAAATACCCAATAAATATCCAACTCTAGGTTTGACCTAAGCACATTGCTGTTGCAATCTTGGAATGATTGGGTTGATTTAGACTCATTCCTAGAATCCATTCATCAGAAAGAATACTGAACCCAGCACACATATAGTAGAAGTCCTCTACTGAAAGTTATGAATTTATGATTATAGTTTAGCAATTAGTCACATGAAATTTAGTTTCAAATGCGCTGATTAAAGCTCAGGTTTTCTCAATGGCAGTTAAGAAAAGGAGGGAGGTGATAAGGTGATAAGGACCCTAATAAGTGTTTCCATTGACTTCTACGTATTCTGATAAAGAAGAATGAGGGACATTTAGCTTAGTATGGGTTTTCAAGAGAGATAGACCAGGACAGAGATTATTTACATAATTCCCTCATTATTCTGGAAAATTTAAATGCTGAACTCTCTAGAGGAGAAAGTGAAAGGCAAAGACAATATATAATCAAATAATGAAGAGAGACTAAAGTGAGAGAGGGAATCATTAGGAAATTAAGTGGACATTTTTAGCCAATTCTAAATATATTGTTTAACTTTGCTTTGGCATTGTTGCCTAAACAACAATACAACAATTTAGTCTCAAGAAAACAAGGATTCAAAATATAGACTCAATTAATTCCATTATTGTGACACTAATTAATCTCATGACTATTTGATTTAAGAAACAGTTTGGTAAATCATGTGTTCACAGGGCTGTAAACCTAACATCTGTGTTTTCCTTCTGGTCCCTGGTAAATTAGCAAAAAGCATGACTTTGATGTTGACATCCCTGGACTTACCTGCTACTTTGTACCTGAGTGGCTTTGGCCAAGAAACCTAGCCTGTCTGAGTTCTGTTTTCTCTTGATTAAAAAGTGTCAAATGTTTATTTCCTCACAAACCTGTTGAGAGAACAATTGAATAGATCTGAGCACAAAAGCACTCTGTAAACTAGGCATGTGTATATTCAACCAGTTAAGTAAATATTAGGTGTTCATTATGGGTAGGTGTTGATTAAGTCCATGTAGGAGTTCACTTGGTTCAAAGCATCCTCTGATCTATACCGGTATTTCACCTGCTTCTTAGTTGGGTCCTACCAAAGGCGTTCCTGCAATTATTTCGTAGCTAGGCAACCTATGGTTACATTTGTGGAGTCAGAAAGGGCTGTCTCCATTCTTCCAGTTCATTTTTCCTTTCCAGAACCTATAAGATGGGCATCAGACTTCCTTTAAAATTCCTGTAAGGATGTCATGAGAAATGCAAAGCTCCTTTAAAAAAGTACAGCAAATAGGGAGTTCCCATCATGGCTCAGTGGTAATGAACCCTACTAGGATCCATGAGGATGCAAGTTCGATCGCTGACCTCACTCAGTGGGTTAAGGATCCAGCATTGCCATGAGCTGTGGTGTAGGTCGCAGACACAGCTCAGATCCTGCATTGCCGTGGCTGTGGCATAGGCCGGCAACTGTAGCTCTCATTCAATTCCTAGCCTAGGAACTTCCATATGCTGCAGGCGCAGCCCTAAAAAAAAAGTGCTGCAGATATGGAAAAGATAATTCTTTATTTCAAAATCTTTCATTTGTGCAAGTGAAAATCCCTCAAATACCCATAGTCATTGAGGTGCAGTGATTTCGAATTGCCTTATACCTCCTACCTCTTGAACATCAGAAGCAGATTTGCTTAATTGCTTTGCTTTTTTTGTGAACCTCTCACCCAGTAGGCTTTCCATCTTTCCTTTGGATTTTAATTTTTATTGCTTTCAGACTCTCCCGTTGCTCTTACAGATTATTATTATTACTGGAGCTTTCTGATGCAGGTAGTTTCTGATTTTCCCTTACATGTAATTCATTTCAGTGCTCCCAGAGGCTTACACTGACTCAGATTAAACAGTAGCTCAAAATTAAGAATTTAGAATGAGTCAAAGTTCAGACTAGGTAACCAATGCTATATTCCACAGGGAAATTGGGGTCTGAAAGGTTGTGTTCAGCAAAGCCAGCTGAGCCTACATGATGGAAGAAGCAGAATCCAAGGTTCCCAACCAGAGCTCAGAGATCTCTCTTTCAGCGAAGGATGGGAACATCTTGAGAGAAGGGAGCAGTTTGAGGCCCTAACTGCAAAGGCAGTAGGTGAGTGAGCAGACAGTCTGAGTGTTGTAATAGGAATAAACAGTTTGGAGCCGGAGGAACCAAGACGGCGAATTGTACTCGTCAGAGTGGAGGGTGGAGACACACCTTGTGGCCTCTCTGCTGTATGTCCTACTTGGACATCAGAAAAAAGTCAAAAGCCATCAGTATTGTAGATGGACTCTGATGGTCAGGATGCAAAAGCTATCCTGTAGGGAAGAATGCCAGCAGAGAACTGAAAGAACTGGCACTGGAATACAATTTTTTTTTTTTTTTGGCCATGCCCACAGCATGTGGAAGTTCCCAGGCCAGAGGTGGAACCCACACCACAAGAGTGACTTGAACGACAACAGTGACCACAGCCAGGTCCTTAACTTGCTGAGCCCCCAGGGAACTCCTGGAATACAAATCTTGGAAGTGAAGTTTGGCCTTAGGACAAACACAAATAGGACAAAGCACCATAAAGTTATTTAAGAAAGACGTGAGCATTCTAAGACTTCTAAGCCTTATCAGAAATAAATCGCTTAACATTGGGTAAGATCTCATGGGCCATGTGTTTGAAGAAGGTTCCTATAATGAATAAAATACTTGTGTACTGGTGAGAATACTGTTATTTATATTGGTAATTTAATATTTCCGTATTTTAAAGTGCTCAGAGAGATAAAGGATTGGACTGTATACAGAGGAGAGTATGTTCAACTTTCAGAGAAGTGGAAGCAATTCACAGGGTTACAGAAAGGCTATTCTCACTGGTACCTGCACAGACCAGGAGCAGGACAAACTCAATCAGAAAGTGATTTGGAGACAAAGCAGATGGGAAGCTTTGATCTATCTAGAATTTGACAACATTGCAAAAGTGGCATCAGAGATAACATTTATGTAACTAGAGCACTAGAGAAATAATATAATGTACAGTAGTGACATGTCTTATGATTTCTAGTTTCGGAACTAGCCATTTCCTCACAGATATTAAGGTCTGTTTCTTTTAGCATCACAACTCATTTTTAAAGTCACTGTTTTTCTGATAATTTATTCAAACAAAGCACCATTGGGAAGGATATGGATGGAATAAGTTCCGTTTTAGATACACACTACTTATTTAAACAGATCAAGAAATGGAAGGCATGGCTGATATTTGAATTTTATTTTATTTTAAATGTATTTATTTTTTTAAATTTTAAAATATTTTTTACACCCACACTTGCAGCATATGGAAATCCCCAGTCTAGGGGTCGAACCAGAGCTGCAGCTGCAGCCTAGGCCACAGCCATGGCAACATCAGATCCGAGCCACATCATCAACTTGAACGCCGCAGCTTGTAGCAATGCTGGACCCTTAACCCATTGAGCTAGGCCAGGGATCAAACCCACTTCCTCATAGGGACAACACTGGGTCCTTAACCCATTGAACCACAATGGGAACTCCCTGGTGATATCTGATTTTTGATGCTACATTTTCTTTCCCATACTTATAACAAGTATGTATTATAAAAATGTTGTTGCAGGCTTATCAAATATAACTATTTGGAAAAATGGCTGATTTCCTTATCACCAGAAATATGTATTTAATCATAAGCCACTGAACCTCAGAAATAGTAGCTTCTGATGTAATTGAATCTCATTTCTGTTATAATAGAAGCTATTTTGATTAGTACAAGATACAATTGCCTCACTTATTAAGCATCTGATAAGGCCAACTTATACTTTTAAATACAAAGCAGCTTAAAGGTCTAACACATTAAATGTCTGGCATACATTTCATTACACAGTCTCCCCCAAAATGAAGGCAAAAATGCCTCCATTAATGGAACATTGTACCGAGTGCAATAAAAGCCAAGTTACTTCCTTGCAACTTCTTCATGCATTCTCTTAAGAATCTTCTATAATCATTCTCTGAGGAAACCTCAAAAGGAGCGATTAATGCGAATCTTAAGCTGTTTGGAGTTATTTATATTGTCTTGCTAACATGCACCCCTTATATTAAAAGGGCACAGAAATACAATTTATTGGTTTGTGTCATGAATCTACCTAGAAATTATAACGCTGATGATGGTTACAATTAAAATGCAGAAGAAAAAGAAAACTTGATCAGTATTCAAATGCTGTTTGTGTTTTGTTTCAGATTTTTTTTTCTAGAAAACTGGGCATTTTCCAGCATAGTCATTTTCAATCTTTCTATTCCCTTATGTGTGAGACACCTAAGTAGCCCTCTGATTCTGATGAAGGTGAAAAATGCCTTTTCTTCAGCTGAATGCACGATTATCTGGTATGTAAAAAGCATCAAGGAATAAGACCACGTGTGGTACAAAAATACAGTTCTTTCAAAGAGAAAAAAAATGTCATTGGCATAGGCTTAATCAAACTGTGGCTTTCCAAAGCCAAAAAGTAATTAGGGTCGCAAGGGTTGATTGATCGAACAACTTTGAATGCATTCACTGGGTGGGGCTGGGGGCCCTCATGTGATCGTGATGGGGTAGATCCACAGAATTTGAGGACTTCACAATCCATTGGTGATTATAACATGGGAAAATTTATAATACACTTTAAATCTGGGAAAAAGCTGAAATTAATCATTTTTATAAGAGTGATGTTCCATATTTATCTACAGACTCATATACATTTATGTATATTACTCTTGTTTTCCCCCAAGATTTTGGTACCTTTTTTTTTTTTTTTTTGGTTGCACCCGTGGCATGCAGAAGTTCCCAGGACCAGGGGTGGAACTCATACCACAGCAGTGACTTGAGCTACAGCAATGACAACGTGTTGAGCCACCAGGGAACGTACGATTTCGGTACTTTTTTTTTTGAGCTGCATCTTGGCATATAGAAGTTCCCTGGCTGGGGACTGAATCCGAGCCATGCCTTCAACCTATGCCACAGCTGCAGGAACCCTGGATCCTTAACCCACTGTGCCAGGTGGGGATCAAACCTGCAACTCTGGAGCAACCAGAGCTGCTGCAGTCAGATTCTTAATCCACTGTCCCGCAGTAGGAACTCCTTGGTACTTCTGGTTACTCTTAAACGTATACAAAAAAACTTGAGAACTATAAAAAATGGTTTGTAAGATTTATAAGATATGTGGGTAGCAGATGAAAGCATATTGTAATATGCCTTTAAATATTTATATGTAAAATCAAAAAGCCAACAGAACTAATAAGAGAGTACAGTGGAATGATGAAATTCAAGATAAGCATGGTAGCGTTATTATAGTTCATGTACAACAGCACAAAACTACATAATTCTGTCTGAGTAGCGAATAAAATGTCACTATACTGTTGAACATAAAACTGAGCAGAGTAAATGTGGACACTTCCCATGTCTCTAAATGGGAAGACTAAAGGTTATATAGATGTAAACCATTCCTTAATTAAATAATAGACTAAATGCAAACAGTAATGGGGATTTTATGCAACTTCAAGGTGATTCTAAAGTTTGTACAGAAGAGCACATAAACAAAACACTAACACACATTTGAAACATTTATATTAAAACATGCTATTTAAAGGGTTTCGTGTGGGAACGGAAAAAACAAATGGAGGGACCATAATGTGAGGTCTACAAATAGATCCATGTGCATTTGAAATTTAATACATGATAAATAGGGCACTTAAAATTATTGGGAAAAGGGTAAGTGCTGAAATCCAATTGATTTTCTAGAAAAAAATTCCTACCTCAGCCTAAACACACAAAAAAATTCCAGGTAGATTAAAAGCATAATATACTTCAAAGACCATTTAAGAGAAGAAAAGCAATCAAGGGGGATGTTTTTATAATCTTGCAGTAGGGAAGATTATATTCCTAGGTGAGACACAACCTCAGAAGCCACCAAAGAAAACTGACATATTTGACTACATACATTACAATAACTATAATGCAAATAAAACCATAATACAAAAAAAGTTGAAAGATAAAGAATATATTGGGAGATTTTACATATGTAAATAAAGGTAATATATATGTATTATATATATAAATATATATACATGTATGTATATGTGTGTGTGTATATATCCTGTATATATAGGATAATACTTGTACAACAGAGTTTCTACAAAAAAAAAAATCCTATTGAAGAGTAGTCTTAAGCTGCCAGTGAAAGAAATGAAATCTAGACAGTTAATACATGATTAGCAATTTTTTTTCTTCTGCACCCATGGCATGTGGAAGTTTCTGGGCCAGGGATTGAACCTGTACCACAGCTGTAACCAGAGCCACAGCAATGATAATGCTAGATCTTCAACCTGCTGAGCCACAAGGGAACTCCTATAAATGTTATTTTTAAAGGTGTCATGAAATTTTCAGTAGGGGCTAAAATGAAAAGTATATCCTGACTCTACATTTTTATTCTTAAATACTCATGTATTCTCTCTATTCACCATGTACTTGCCAACCTGCAACTACATGAATTTTTAATTTTGGTTTTCTATTTTTGTACCCTCACAGGTATAAGATATCTGTTTCCTTGAACATTGGTTCATATGTTATTTTTCTAGCAATTCTTCTTATTATGGAAGGATATTCAAACATGATCTTTCATAAGCCTGCTATTATGAAATATCTATTTATAGGTAGGCAACTGGCAGAGTTACCATAGAAACTAAAGCAGCAATCAATTCAGAAACCATGAAAGTGTAAGTTAAGATGTGAGTGTTATGAATAGAAAGCGATAAAACACAAAGCCCCTCATAATTATCTGGAAAAATGCAAAATAGAATTTTTGTGCAAGGAAGATAATGGAAGGAAAAACTGTTTACAATTATGCTTTATCCACTAAATTTGTGCAACTGCAATGAAGCCTGGCCTTCTCTCATGTTAAGATGCTGTCAAGAAATCAGCTATTTTAAGAAACTAGATAAATATAAAACTCTACTGTACTTTGAGAGGCCTGTGTCTTAAAACAAACAACTATTACTCTTCTCAATTTTTTGTATGAGATTTATATCAAGTGTCATTTCCAAATCATTTTGATTTCGTGGAGAGAGATCTTGTCTCAGAGTCGCACCTACAACTACTGTTACACAAACTTTGTATTAAATCCAGTGAGTTGAAACTGAAAAAGAGGCCAGAATCATAATATATCACCATCAATGTGATAAAATCCCTTGCAGATTAATTGCATAGGTATTTTCAGCTGGTGCATTGGTTACACCAATGCAGTCGTTCCTGAACTCATGATTGTGATTCACTGATAAGGTTGCAGTAAGAATTAGGGCCGATTCTGGTGGGGATGGAATTAATTTTCCCTTTCAGAAATATTTTTTTAATTTATAAAAGGTAAAACAACAGAAAACAAATCTCCCATTGATAAATGGCTTCACCAATGGTCTTTTCTCACCTCTGGGTATTCAGTAATTTACAATGGCATTATATAAAGGAAGGGTCAGAGAATTAATTTCTTTATTTAGTAAGTCAGTATCAGACTGTAAATTCCCAAGGCAACTTGTAATGGAACCTCACACAAACCAATGTGAGTGACTGGAATTTTTTCCCTAAATAACAAAGAAAATGCATAATTTACTAAGGTGCATCAGATAGTTCTTATTTCTATGAATATTCTCTTCTTGAATGGGAGGCTTCACAAAAGTCAACATGGAAAAACCAGTGACTAGTGATCGCTTTCCCATGTGTCTCCTAAAGGGAAAGGAAAATGATTGGAATACCAGAATAGGTATTTAATTATACCAGATATCTCTAATGGTGGTGAGTAGGATTATGACTCACTCAGTGCAGACTTGTTTGGCTACAAAGAAGCAATGTGTTCCCTTCCCAAAGGGAAACAGTTCAGGTAGCTACCATCCACTCAGGGAGTTGGAAACCACATTACCCCAACTCAAAAAGGAGGAGGTAGGAGGACAGGGAGATTTCAGGACCAGTGGTTTACTTTGAAAATAATTCTCTTGATGAAATAGCAAACAAATTATTTGACCTCGAGAATGTGAAAGGTCTCCCATTCATTTGAACACCCAAGTAGTTCCTTGTATTTATGAGAACTTGCACAACGGAGCCCATTTTAAGGAGGTGTCATGTGGAAAAGAACCACGGCTGGAAATTCTCAGCATAAGAAATCCGGATAATCAAGATACTTTGGTGATGACTTTCATGAATCAAATTAAAAACAATGGAAAATATTTCTTCTGTTTTTGTTTGAACTTGTAATTCAAATATAACACATAGTTTGTGTGAACAAATTTTAGGTGGACGGACCAGTGGATTTTTGCCAAACGAACCCTCAAATGTCAATTGCACACAAGTTGTGGAAGAGAATGTTGCCAGCATCCCAAAGCCAGCTTGAGGCCCCTTACCGGTCACTGCCCACCAGTCCCAAGGCTAAACAGTACTGACTTCTACCACACGAGATAGTTTTGCCTGTCTTTGAAATTTATATCAACAGAATCATTCTGTCTGTATGAATTTATCTGTGGGGTTCCTTTTACTCTACATTACCTGTATGATATGCATCTACCTTTTGCATATGCATTTGTAGTTTTTTTCATATTTTTTATTGTATAGTATCTCATTGTGGGACTATGCCATTTAAAAAAAAATTGTTCTACTGGTGACAGACATTTAGCTGGTTTTTCTTTTGGCTTTCACATATAGGGCTACTCCCACTATGATATACATAACACGGTTTTCGGTCAACAGATGTAAGCATTTTGCAGGACGTGCACTAAGGAAGGAAACTGCCGTGTCATGGGCGATGCGCATAGTCAGCTGTCACCATTACTGCCAAACAGCTCTTCAAAGTGCTTCAGCCAATTAAACCCCCACCAACAGTAGGTGAGGGTTTTGGTGTTCCGTATCTTTGAAAGGTTTGGCATTCTCTGTCCTTTTCATCTAGCTGTTCCGGTGGGTGTGTGGTGACATTCTCATTGTTTCTAATTAGCACCCTCCGCATGTGTGATGAAATTGCAGACTTCTGCTTATGTTTGTTAGCCACATGGATCTCCTTGTCGTGAAGGGCATCCCACAACAGCGATCGCAACAGAAGGGAAATCGGTAATTTGGTTTACATATTAATGTTCTACATTTTAATGAATATTCCCAGTGGTGATTAGTCATGCTGATGTGTGGCAACCTTCACACAGGCTGTATTCAGCGTCAGGACCCTGACTGTCCTTTTGTCACCATTGTATTCTGGTGTCCAGCACGGCGTCTTGTTTTAGATAATTGGCCTTGCAGTTGAGTATGGAAACGTTAAACTACAAATTCCTCTCTAAGTACTTCATTGGCACTATTTTAGCTCCATTCTGCTGGTTTCGGTCTGTTGTGCTTTTATTTTCAGTTAATAAGAAATATTTTCTAATGTCCCTGTGATGTCTGCTTTGCTACATCTGTTATTTAGAAGTTAATTTTCAAATACTTATAGATTTTCTAGATATCTGATTGGATTTTTAATTAATTGCAGTTGTGATCTGAAAACCTATGATTTGAGGTTTTTGTGGAGTTTCCATCATGGCGCAGTGGTTAATGAATCCGACTAGGAACCATGAGGTTGCAGGTTTGATCCCTGGCCTCGCTCAGTGGGTTAAGGATCCAGCGTTGCTTTGAGCTGTGGTGTAGGTTGCAGACGCGGCTCGGATCCCGAGTTGCTGTGGCTCTGGCATAGGCCGGTTGCTGAGGCTCCGATTGGACCCCCTAGCCTGGGAATCTCCATATGCCACGAGAGTGGCCCTAGAAAACGCAAAAAGATAAAAAAAAAAAAAAAAATTATCGTGACTTGTTCCATGGCCCAGCATGTGGTCGCTTTTAGTAGGCATTTCATGGTGCACTTAAAAAATGTATACTCTGCAGTTTGGTTTAATGTATAAAATATCGATTAGGTCAAGTTTTGGTAGTGTTATTCAAAACGTCAATGCTGTTACTGATTTTCTCTTTGCCTTTTCTATTAGTTACAAAGAAAAGGATATTAAAATCACCAGTTGTGAATGTGGGTTTGTTAATTTCTCCCTTTAATTCCTGTTCATTTTTGTTATTATGTCTTCCGAGTCATTGATTTCTGGACTAGTTAATCTGGCTGGGCTGTTAGTAGTGCCTTTAGTTCTTTTTTCTTGTGCTGGTCAGATTCCTCTAAATGGATTTTTCAGTCTTTGACCTGGAATTTGTTAGTCTACCTGCCATCTTTCTGAGATCTCAGTGGGAGAAAATGTTGGGTTTTTAAAATTCAGTATGTGACTGACAGACTGTCTTACCTCTGATTCTCGCCCCCATCTGTGGTGTGTGCTTCTAAGAGACAGACTTCTCAACCTTCTCAAATTAGCCTCTGTCTCACCACCTCAAGGACAAGCTTTCAGCCTTCTGCAAAGGTGGGAAGGGACAGTGAGAAGAGTACCTTGTAGCTCTTGCAGATATTTAAACAGCCTCTGTTTGCAACCTCACCTTGTTTCCATTGTAAAGGTACCCAGTGCTGCAAATTCAGCATCGCAGGAGAGGCCGTGAAGAACAAATCAGGTAGCTTCTAAGTTCCCCACATTTTGTTGCTGAGCTGATGGTTGTTCCTGAAGGAGATAGTTGCCAAAAGTATGCAAATTAAGAGACGACTGTCATCTACAGCTGTGTTGTTGATGAAATTCTAGCATTGTAGATTTATTCTTCCTATGAATATTCATTTGTTTATTTAAAAAACTCTTATTTCTAAAGAATTTGAGTCAACGAATTAATTTTTTGAGATTATAAATCTTTTAAACTGCAGATCACTCTGGGTGGGAAGGGTAACTCACTGACCACCCCATTGGTCTTTTGATCAAGCCCTTCTGATGAAGAAATGAGAAACCAGCCTCTTAGGACTGGGAGTGTGGGCAAGTAAGAAGGAAATGTGGTCCTGCTCGCAGTATTGGAAGCTTGCAGGGTGGGGACCTGGAGCAGACGCGGTAAAGACTGCAGCTGGAGTGAGGTCATGGGATAAGGGTACAGACTGACAGAATGCAGAGTTTTATGACATGAATTGGGCAGAGAGAGAGAGGAAAGAAGAATTCAAGGATAATTCTGAGGTTTCCAGAACTTATCTGTTGTCGTTATTTTATTTCATTTTGTTTTGGCTTATTTTATTATTTTTTTCCCTCTGTACCTGCAGCATGTGGAAGTTCCCAGGCCAGGGATCAAATCTGAGCTACATCTGCAGCCTGTGCCACAGCTGCAGCAGTACTGGATCCTTAACCCACTGAGCTGCAGCTGGAACTCCTGTTACTGTTTGAATACTTAACCTCCCTTTCAAAAGGTATAGGCAGAAATTTTAGAGTTTACCTAGAATTATAGATTTTTCTAAAATGAAATTTTTCCTCTGAGCCCTTAAAATATAGTACAGATCAGATTTGCTTTTGCTTTCTTATATTGATTATGAGCAGTTATTGTCAGTTACCAGTTTTTCTTTTAAATTGAATTATTTCCTGTCATTTCATCTTGTAAAGTTAGAAAAGTTTTACAAGTTATTTATAGCTTCATTATTATTTTTTTATTCTTCAGTCTATCAAGTTCCCGGTGTGTTTGTTGTACAGTTAGATGTACTACAAAGTTAATATTTAAGAAAAAGTAGTTATTTTGTAATGCCTTAATTTTATCCTATTTATGCTTTAGCTGGCTTCCCCCCCCTTCCCCAGATCCAAACAGTACCAACTCAAAAAAAAAAAAAAATATGGTTAATTTTCTGATTTAAAATATTTTTACTTTTAGAGGCCAGATCGTTCATGTTTGTAAGCCATCACCTATGGAAGGTTTTTAGATATGACTCTTGAAAAATGCAATTAACTTAGGCAAATGCGTTGTTCTTAAGCTGGTGGAGTGAGTTCAGTTTCTCTGCAGGCAATGCTCTCTGCTTTAACAGGCTTTTTTCTGGGGTTACATTCGTTCCTATGGAAACTGACCTCTCTCTTGCACTCTTGTACTCTTTTTTTTTCCCTTCACTTTAGAAGCAGGTTACAGAAGCAACAGCCAGGAGGAAACATGAAATATTCATACAGCCACTACTGAGATGCTTCGACTAACATACTAACAGGTGTATATTTTCTCTTAAAGGCTGTGCGCAGACATGCGCAAACCCACGTGCTACGCATTTATATATGCCGAACAATCTAGACCACAAGAACTGAAAGAATTTCTCTGACCTGGCGACGAAGCTATTCGGTGAAGATGCTCCTGGTCTGGCAAGGCCTGTGGAAGTGGACAGAGGAGGGACAACAGAGCCGAAAGGTGACGGGAGCATTTCTGTTCCGAGTCAGTGTGAATGGGTAGGCTCCTGCCAGTGACCACCAATTAGCAAAAAAGTTAGAAATCAATTACAAGTGCAGTTTAGAGACAGGAATCCTGACCCGGATAGTCTTGGATTTTAGAGGAGTCCCCCAGGACTGCTTCTAAGAGATTCTAAATAAACTACAGTTTGTTGTTTTTTCTTTTAAAAGGAAAAAAAAAAATCAGTAAGTGATAAACTGAACTCATTAGAACAAAGCCTCTGTTCGAAAGTCTGTTGCAGAGGGGATCCTGTTGTGGCTCAGTGGGTTAAGGATCCAACTAGTACTCCTGAGGATGTGGGTTCAATCCCTGGCCTCACTTTGTCATGGATACATACCAAGAAGGATGAAAAAAGTCATATTTTTTGTGGCTCAAGTCAGAAACATCACTGCGAATCGCAGAAGCTGGATTTGAAAATCTGGTTCGTCAATAGCTAGTTAGTGAGCATGACAGAGACATCTAACTTCCTGGAGGTTTGTTTTTTTTTTGTCTTTTTGCTATTTCTTTGGGCTGCTCCCAAGGCATATGGAGGTTCCCAGGCTAGGGGTCGAATCAGAGCTGCAGCCACCGGCCTACACCAGAGCCACAGCAACGCAGGATCCAAGATGCGTCTGCAACCTACACCACAGCTCACGGCAACGCCGGATCGTTAACCCACTGAGCAAGGGCAGGGACCGAACCCGTAATCTCATGGTTCCTAGTCAGATTCATTAACCACTGCGCCACTACGGGAACTCCCTTCCTGGAGGTTTTGTCTTTCATTTTTCAAGTTGAAATAATAATAACTATTCTTGTTGGGAGAGTTTAAAAAATTCACGTGGTTGATTTTGAGTTTCTCCAGTACCGAGACACTGTAGTAGACTCTAGAAATACAGTGGAAAAACACAGTCCCTTCCTAGGGAAGGGCCCAATGCAGTGTCTTCTGAATGCTGCTGAGTAATTATCATTCTCATTCAAATGTAGAATTCTTAGGATGCAGACCACATTACAGTCTTCCCTTTTGAAACAACCACTGTCCCGTATGAAATTATTCATAGCACTTTCCTTCAGATCCGTGGCTGGATGTTTATATATATTTTTTAAAGTCCTGCTCTAAATGCCATTTTCTTCGTGTTATGAATTAATGGAAAATAATGATTCCTTTCAAACAAAACTTCGTCAGTAATATGTTCGGGACATGGACTGAAATTTTAGGACCAGAAAATTCAAGGCCTTTGTTCAAGATAAACTGACTACTCTAAGCAAAGTGAGGAAAAAAGAGTGGGGGAAGGAAGAATTACTCAGAGATACAAGAGAATCCGGGTACCCTTTAAATATATGGCTTCCTTCAGTTACCACGTTTGAATTGGAAAGTGAATTGGAAAGACACACTTTAAAATCTTAGTAGATTATATGTCTTAGTAGAGAGATATATATTAAAAACACCTTTTTTTTTTGTCTTCAATCTTTTTCTCCCTTGCCTTGGAAGATGTGTGATTACAGGTAAAGGCAGACGGAAAAATCTAATCGGAAAGTAAAACTCTATCTCCTTCTTATGAACTATACAAAATTAGTAACTTAGAAGTAAACCTTGAAAATTATATAAAAAATAATTCATAGTTTGTGGTGTTCTCTTGGAGAATTGACTTTATTTATTATGGTCACCCCCGTGTTTATGTCCACGAATACTGACTTGTTGAAACCTAATGTACAATGTGATGGTGTTAGGAGGATGGACCTTTGGCTCCACCCCCACCAATGGGATTGTCACCTTTATAAAAGAGGACTGAGGGCCACCCCTGCCCCATCCACCCTGTGAGGTTATAGGGAGTTATATGAGTGCGGTTCTCACCAGACATCAAATTGGCCAGCATCTTTTTCTTGGACTTTTCAGAGTCCAGAACTGTGAAAAATAAATTTATAAACCAAAATAATGGTGATAATAATAGTAACAATAATAATTTAGAAATAGCAACATAGATGCAGCTCGAGATTTTTATACTAAGTGAAGTAAGTCAGAAAGAGAGCCTAGTTTAGGTTAGAATCTGGATCCGTTTTTTTTTTTTTTTTTTAATGAAATGAAGGCTAAAGGCCTTTAAATAACTCTGAGGTTATATTTTCAGAATCCTATGTCAACCGAGTTTAGTTCAATGTTTAGGACTTGAACTGGGGGCTGGAATTTTTTCATAATGACATTATTTTTTAAGATGAGTGCATTTTAAAAATTCATAAACCAATAATAATAAAACTAATAGGAATATATTATGTACAGCAGGCAGTCATGGGGCAAGCCCTACACCTAAAGAGCCTGAGTTTGAGTCCTGACTTATGACATTGGGCAAGTTCTCAATCTTACAGTTCATCAGTTTGCTCATCTATAAGGTAGGAATAATAATGCCTGCTCTGTGAGGTTATTCTGAGGACTCAAGCACACTGCTACTGCAGGTGGGAGGCACCTGCTGAGTTGGTGCCGCAGTTCTGTATTGGCATGAAAAATGTCTAATGTCTAGTTTCTAGTTTGTCGCAGCATCAAGCACAGCTAACCATGGTAACACTTGCAGTACCTCCTAAAGCAGTTGTGCTGGAGCCTGTGTAGCCCTGAGTCCCATTGTTTTGAAGGGACCAGAGAAAAGGAGCAACTCTAGTTCCACATGGAGGCGGGAGCAGTGACTTCCTTCCCAGTGGAGAATGGAGTCTGCACTACGTTCTCCCCTAAGTTTTGACATATATAATGACTAAGACGACCTTAAATAAACCAGCCTCAATGGCTGGATCTTATGTTTCATAATGTCCTGCTCTAAGTGCCATTTTATTTGTTATTAAATAAATGTATGTATTTAATACAGGAGCATCATATTTATAATTTGATAAATGTCAAGTAGCTTATTCATTATAACTTTTTTAAATGATTTTTATTTTTTTCCATTATAGTTGGTTTACAGTGTTCTGTCAGTTTTCTGCTGAATAGCAAAGTGACCTAGCCACACATACATTTATATACATTCTTTCTCTCACATTATCCTCCACCAGACTCCATCACAAGTGACTAGATATAGTTCTCAGTGCTATATAGCAGGGTCTCATTGCTTATCCATTTCAAAGGCAATAGTTTGCATCTATTAACCCAAGAATCTCAGTATATCTCACTCCCTCCCCCTCCCTCTTGGCAACCACAAGTCTGTTCTTCAAGTCCATGAGTTTCCTTTCTATGGAAAAGTTCATTTGTGCCATATATTAGATTCCAGATATAAGTAATAACATATGGTATTTGTCTTTCTTTTTCCTCCTTTGCTTAGTATGTCTCTAGTTCCATCCATGTTGCTGCAAATGGCTTTTTTTTTGTTATTTTTAATGGCTGAGTACTATTCCATCATGTATATATACCACATCTTCTTAATCTGTTCATCTGTTGATGGACATTTAGGTTGTTCCCATGTCTTGGCTATTGTGAATAGTGCTGCAACGAACATTTGGGTGCATGTGTCTTTTTCAAGGAAAGTTTTGTCCAGATGTATGCCCAAGAGTGGGATTGTTGGCTCATATGGTAGTTCTACATTTAGTTTTCCAATTTCAATTATTATATCAAGATATTCTAATTACTTAACAAAATGGCATTACTCTCTCCATGGCAGCCAGCTGAATTGCAGGTAGAAATACTCAAGCATCAAAAAATACCTTGTCAAGCCACAGATATACTGAAGCCATTTACTGAAACCACCTACTTGAATATATCAAAGTTCATTGGATTTATAACCTCAGTTGTTTATAATAAAGAAGTTAAGATGTAAGTTTCTACCAAAGAGGATAGTTGGGGAAGGATAAATTAGGAGTTTTGGATTAACATATACCCACTACTATATATAAAATAGTTAAACAACAAGGACCTACTATATAGCACAATAAACTGTATTTAATATTCTTGTAATAATCTATAATGATAAAGAATCTGAAAAAGAATGTGTATATATATATATATATATACATGTACATATATACAGCAAAATATATATCAACTGAAGCACTTTGCTGTAATCTCAAACTAACACAACATTGTAAATTAACTATACTTCAATTTAAAACATGGTTAAAAAACTATCACCAAATAAGAATCTAAGATCATTCAAAAAATGTAAGTTTTTTTAACAAACCCTAAATTGTTCCCTAATTTATATTCATGTTATTTAGTAGTCTGTAGTTTTAAAAGAAACTGTGTGTATATCATCCATTTGATTCTCAAAATTCATATCCAGCTATCAAGAAAAATTATAAGGCATACCAAAAGGCGACAAACCCAATTTGAAGAGACAGAGCAAGTATTAAAACCAGACATGGCAGGGATGTTGGAAATACCAGAATGAAGAGACAAGCCAAAGACAGGGAGAAAATATTTGTATAATTCTCATCTGATAAAGAACCATTATCTAGATTGTACAAAAGTCCCTTAAAACTAAACAACGAGAAAACAAACAGCCTGATTGGAAAATAGGCCAAAGACCTTAACAGATACCTCCTAAAGTAGATGTGCAGATGGTAAACAAACATGTAAAACTATGCCCCATATCACATGTCAGCAGTGAAATGCAAATGAAAACAACAAATAGACACCATTTCACACCCGTTAGAATGGCCAAAATCCAGAACGCCAACACCAAATACTGCCAGGATGTGGAGTAACAGGAATATTTATACATTGCTGATAAAGATGCAACACGGCAAGCCACTTTGAAAGGCAATTTGGTGGTTCCTTACAAAACTAAACATATTTTTGCCATATGAGTCAGCAATCACACTCCTTGGTATTTATTCAAAGAATTTGAAAGCTAATATCCACATGAAAACATGCACATGGATGCTTATAGCAGTTTGTTCATAACTGCACAAACCTGGAAACAATCAGGGTGTCCTTCAGTAGATGGCTAAGTGAATAAACTGTGGTACGTCCAGACAATGAAATATTATTCAGTGTTGAAAAGAAGGGAACTATCAATCGTGAAGATACATGGAGGAAATGTGAATGCATATTACTAAGTGAAAAAAGCCCCTCTGAAAAGCTACATATGGTATGATTCGAATTGTATGACATTCTGAAAAAGTGAAAGTATGGAAACAGTTAAAAGACCAGTGGGTGATCATATCACAATATATACAAACATCAAATAATTATATACTTGAAACTAATATAATGTTATATGTCAGTTATGTTGCAGTAGAAAGCCAAACCAAAACAAAGATCAGTGGTTTCTAGGAGCTGGGGGAGGTCAGGGCGGGCTGCATAGGTGGAGGGCTCTTCTACAGTAGCAGGTACCTATCATTATACATTGTGTAAATTCGTAGAATACACAGCAGCAAGAGTGACCACTAATGTACACTGTGGACTCTGGGTGATAATGATATGCCAATGTAGCTTCAGCTCTTATCACAAATGTACTACCCTAGTTGGGGTAGGGTGGTCATTGATTATGGAAAAGCTGTATTTTATGTGTGGGTGCAGGGACTATATGGGAAATCCATATTGGGTCTACTCAATATTGCTGTGAAAGTCAAACTTTGGTAAAAATAAATTTTATTTTTTAAAAATCCTGGCTTTTTTTTTTGTTTGTTTGTTTAACAGAGTGGTCAAGATGTCTCTGTACAGTCTTTCAACAAAGGGCACTTTCCCAAAGACAGCTCAGATTTTAACTAGAGTCTTAATCAGAAAGAGACCAGCCTGGGACATATGTAAAGTTTTTTAAATTATTTTTTGGCTGTGGATTAAACATCCAGGGGGAAAGAAAGAAATGTGATAAATTGGAGATCAATGAAGTCTAAACCAAGGAAAATAATTTCATGAATACTGATAAAGACTTGTCCTTGGATATCAAGAAAAACGTCCTCTCTGAGAATAACATATAAAAAGTCAGAGTCCTAAGAAACTGTAAGAGAATGGAAAATAAAATAGCAGTTCTTAAAAGAAGGATAACAGTAATAGTCATATTATGGAGTTCCCGTCATGGCGCAGTGGTTAACGAATCCGACTAGGAACCATGAGGTTGCGGGTTCGATCCCTGCCCTTGCTCAGTGGGTTAACGATCCGGCGTTGCCGTGAGCTGTGGTGTAGGTTGCAGACGCGGCTCGGATCCCGCGTTGCTGTGGCTCTGGCGTAGGCCGGTGGCTACAGCTCCGATTAGACCCCTAGCCTGGGAACCTCCATATGCCGCAGGAGCGGCCCAAGAAATAGCAACAACAACAACAACAAAAAGACGAAAGACAAAAAATAAAAAAAATTAAAAAAAATAGTAATATTAGAGAGAGACACCCAGAGAGAGACAGGGAGAGACTAACTCAATAGTTAACTGGTAAAGGAATCAATGGTCCTATTTGCAATTCATTCTGATGGGAATATCTCAAAGGGTCCAAGTTTAAATTTCTTGGTGGAACTTGGCAGCCAAAGTCTCCCCCGCCCATTCTTCACAAAACCTCTCTTCTCAGGACATTATTCTAACACTTAAACAGAACTTAATAAATGATAGATGGAATGGGTTGAAACTAGCCCATGTCAATAGGAGGTGACTTAGAGATATGCTCAGTGGAGAGAAGAAAAAAGAAAAGGTGTCTCAATAATAAAGAATAGAAGCAAAGTAAGAAACTGAGGCAATCGATGATAGACCTTGAGGAAGAGTTTAACTTTTTTGTTTAATTAAAGGAAATTCATTTTTAGCACAAAGTTTTAATATTTTTACCTCCGATGTTTATAACTTTGGTTACTTGGTTACATCAATATAAATTTAAATATATGGTAGTGTGGAGAGCAAAAGAATTGAGCAGTCACAAGAATTTTATCTTTCTGTGCTCTTCTTCCCATTATGCTTATTTGAAAAGGACAGTATTGTATGAAGCCGCCATGTCTAATCATCCTTGGTGACAAGCAGAGAAGTCAGCGGTGGGCTACTGTGGTGCTCGGAGATGCACGTATCAGCACAACAGGCTGAGGAGCAACTCATGGGTAAGACAACTCTAGACACGGTCTGAGAGAACAACCTGCCTTTACTTCCTAAAAATACTAGGACACGGCTCTTAAAAGGGATGGCAAATATGTCGGTTGGGGGTATACATTTATAATCTTAATTCTCACAACACATTTTTTAAATTTATAATTTAAAAAAATGTGGATTCTCAGGAAGGGTCAAAGAGTTGCTCTGTTGGTGAATGGTTGAGCCAGGATTGTATTCTGTTCCTCATTTCTAAAATCTGCTTCCTTTTTACCACCTCTGGCAGTGAGTGCCATTCTGAATGGGAATGGAAAGAGATGGACTAAGGACATAGTCCAGGTATTTGGCTTTAGCAATTGCAGTTTGCTGTTATTGAACTGGCAGAATAAATTTGGGAATATAAATCAGAACCCGTATTTTGAAAATGTTAAATTTGAGACAACTATAGATATTGAAGTAGAGCTGTCAATCAAGTAGGCAGTTGTGTATTTGGCTCTGGGGAGAGGTGAGAACAAAAGAAGTCACAAAGCATTGACCAAGATTAAGAATTAAAATCCTGCCATGCAGTGTTTTAAATGCTTTAACCTCCAAAACAACTCTAAATTATTACTCCTATTATACAGAAAATGGAGGCATACAGTAGGTTGTTGGGATTTGAATATTTGTCAGCCTGACCCCAAGGACTCTTTCACCACTCCATAAATTCCGAAAATAATTGTGATATCCTAGTGGCAGACTGAGAATAAGAGGCCAGTGGACATGCCATATATAAATAAATTACTACTGTCCCTGGACATCAATATCTGATTTGGAATTTGAAAAATAAACTTGAGTGCTGACTATGAAGAGGGCTTACTGTTTTTTCTTCTTTTTTTCTTCTTTTTTAATGACAGAGTAGGTAAGTATTCTTTATTGGCACTTGCCTCTACAGAGATTACTGTGGAGGTGGGAACATTTGAACAAACAACTCTTACAAAACCGTATCTATTGTGAGGAGACAGCTTGTTCCAAGCAATCTGGCTTACACTGTGTCAACATTTTTAATAGATGCTTCAAATAAGAAAAAAAGAGAAATATATAAATACATTGGGCTTCAAGGTCTCGGAGGGATTTCTCAGAACTAGGAGACTTCAGGCAACAATCCAATATGCAACCATTTCTTTTTCTTCCAAATCCCCTCATACTTTTTTCCTTTATAATAAATTCTGTTATTTACTTCTTTTCTTTTTTTCTTTTTTTTTTTTTTACTTATAGTAGGAGGAACATACTGTACTCATGCAATGATATTTATTGATCACCTATTGTGTTAGGAGCTGCGTATAAAGGGCTTCAATTTAGTGTGTGGTAAATGTTCAATGCCTTGTTATTAAGGTGATTAATTGTAAAAACTGTGAGTACTTTGGCCATGGAGAATACAAATCTACACACGTTCTCCAAAGGGAGAGATAATTTAGCCTTTTTGAAAAATGTACCAATACTGGTGTCATAATGTCATTCATTCATTCATTTCTTTCAAATGTTTATTGAGTGTCTAAACTGTGGGGTGGACACTGTGCTAGACATTTGCGACCGTGAAATGAACGGAAAGTACTTGTTTCCTGCTCTCAGTGTCCTCCTGACACCTACCAGTTGTGCGACTTTGATTAAACCACTTCTCATGCGTTCCACTTTTCTCATGTGTAAATCATAGATAATTCTAGTGATTATACCTAGAAGGTAAGTGATATCTCAAAACTCTGAGCTCGGAGTTCCCGTCGTGGCGCAGTGGTTAACGAATCCGACTAGGAACCATGAGGTTGCAGGTTCGGTCCCTGCCCTTGCTCGGTGGGTTAACGATCCGGCGTTGCCATGAGCTGTGGGGTAGGTTGCAGACGCGGCTCGGATCCCGCGTTGCTGTGGCTCTGGCGTAGGCCGGTGGCTACAGCTCCAATTGGACCCCTGGCCTGGGAACCTCCATATGCCAAGGGAGCGGCCCAAGAAATAGCAAAAAGACAAAAACAAAAACAAAAACAAACTCTGAGCTCTAAAGTTGTATAATGGGAAGACTGAGATTTAGTTTTGAAGGACAAAGGAGATTTAAAGAATGGGAGCAAAGACTTTCCAGAAAGCAAGTTAAAACTAAACTACACACACACACATACACTCACACACTCTCACAAATGAAGACGTGAAGCCTGCAGTAGCAACATGTTCGTATGGAGAGGTTGTGGACAATGTGGGGTGGGGTCTGTAGGTTGTATTGTGAAGAGGAGCCTCGAAGCTGGTGTGACAGAGACTGATTGTTCCCATCTAGGATCCATTCTCATCCTCTTACATTGTGAGTTAGAGATGACACAGCATTTTAGTGGGTAATGGGGGATCTCAGCTAGAGACAACCTCCAGCCTCTCTTGCAACAAGGTGATCTAGTTTGCTCCAAATGGGTGGATTATGTATGATAGATGCAGCTTTTTTTTTTCTCTCCTCTCTTGCAACAAGGTGATCTAGTTTGCTCCAAATGGGTGGATTATGTATGATAGATGCAGCTTTTTTTTTTCTTCTTTGTTTAAGACTGCACCCATGGCACATGGAAGTTCCTGAGCTAGGCGTAAAATTGGAGCTGCAGCTGCCACAGCAACACCAGATGCGAGCTACGTCTGTGACCTAGGCTGCAGTTTGTGGCAATGTGGGATCTTTATCCCACTGAACAAGGCCAGGGATCAAACCTGAGTCCTCATGGATACTAGCTGGGTTCTTAACCTGCTGAGCCACATGGGAACTCTGACAGATGCAACTTTGATGTAATTTTCCTAGAGATAAGTCTTCTTATCCTTGATTTCCTCCCTCCCACTCCTGCTGGAAAATCATGACAACTAGAGCAACTTTGGAAGCCATGAGTTAAGGAAGATCAAACCACTTCTCCAACCACAATCTGCTCATGTCTGTAGTGTGTGAGATGAAATCATACAATGTGTAACATTCTGGCATTTTTATTTAGCATAATTCTTTTAGAGATTCATTCAAGTTGTGTGTATCAATAGCTCATTTCTTTTTGTGACTGAGTAGTCCATGGTATGGCTGTGTAATAGCTCGTTTAACCACTCACCCAAGGGAGGATATGTGGAGTATTTCCAGGTTGGGGCTATTATTAATAAAACTGAGATGGATACGTAAGTGCAATTTTTCTGTGTGGACCTAGGTTTTTATTTCTGTAGAATAAATACCCAAGAGTGCAATAGGTGCAATTCCTGGGTTGTATAAGTGTATAGTTTGGTTTTTTTTTTTTTTTTAAGAAATGGCCAAACTGTTTTCCAGAGCAGTTATGCCATTGTACATTCCCACCAGCAATGAGTGATGATGCAGTTTCTCCACATTCTTATTAGCATGTGGTATTGTCATTATTTTGTGTTTTAGTCATTCTTATAGGTGTGTAATATCTCATTGTGGTTTTAATTTTTATTTCTCAAATGACTAATGATGTTGAACATCTATGCATATGCTTATTTGCTATCTTTTTGAAATATCTGTTCATATCTTTGTCTATTTTTTATTTTATTCCTTTTTTCTCTTTAAGTCTTTATTGTTTCCTGTGTTATTGATTTTTTTTTTACTGTTGTTTTGAGGATTTTTTTTATACTATTCTAGATTTGACTTTAAAAAAACAGTCCATAAAGAGAAAACATAATTGGACCTCATTAAAATTTAAAAACTTTGCTCTTTGAAAGACCCTGTTAAGGGGATGAAAGGATAAACTACAGACTGGAAAAAAAAGAAAAAAAACTTTGCAGATAATATACCCAGCCAAGGACTAGCAGCTAGTCTTTGTTTTAGATCCTAAAGATTTTCTCCTGTGTTTTTCACTAAAAAATTTATAGATTTACATTTTAAAGTCCCTGATTCATTTTGAGTTTATTTTCTAAAATACCACTGTTGACACCCCCAGAAATGTCTGCGTGTGTTTTTTATTTTTGTTTTTGTTTTTTGTTTTTTTAATTTAGATGCAGAATGGGAAAGATGGGGCTGGTGGTTATGTTAAGTAGTTTTTCCTAATACTCAAAGATAACATATCTTTTCTCAGAGTGCTGCCACAGGCTAGAAGGTAGAAACCACACCATGGGGGCTGGAAAAGCTCTGACTATAGAAAATATCTAGCCGTCTTTCTAGAAGGTCGTTATAGCCAGGTATAAAGTGTCCTGAGGTGATTAGAGAAAGGAAGATTTTATCCGACTACAATCTTTGTAGTTTTACTTCTTAAACTCATTCACCTACTTGTCAATTGTCCTGTTTTTTAAAAGCTGACATTGGAGTTCAAGTGGATTTTTCTTGTAGGCAATGACTGAGACGAGGGAGACTCAAGGAGATAAAATGGGCGAGTTTGTGACATTGACAATAGTGCACACACACACGCAGTTGGTGACTTGCGTTGACTAACAATGGTGTGGTCAGTAAAATTAAGTCGTTTCTGTATCAGAGAACTGATAAGATTTTTTTTTCGATTAGGAAGCACAGTCACCAGGGATTTCCTATGACTGGATCTTACCTGTAATGTCATATACTATTACTGAAATCTGTACCTCCTTCAACAGTAACATTTGGTCCTAGAGCCTTTTAGAATCTTCTACAGAATGAAGGCAAGAGACCCATTTAATAAGCAGAGGAAATGAAATATTCAGGTACAAATGGATCATTATCCATTTTCCAGGCCACATTTTCCTTTTAGATTAAACTATTTCAATTCCTTTTAATTTCCTTCAATTATTTTAATTAAATTACTGTCTGAATTATGCATAAATGTCTGTTTTCCGTTTGAACTTTACTAAGAAATGAAGACGTGGTCTGTGAAAGGCAGAAATGATATGGCCTTTAATGATAACTTCTTATGTATAACCCAGACTCCACTCACATGATACATCATGAGAAAAGTACTAGAATCAGGGACACTTGTACACACATCACATATTTTGATATATTATGTAGTGAAACGATTGATGTAGGCTTTTAGTAATCCCCTTGGCATGCTTATGTAAAACTTTGTTGTCAAAGACGACTCTTTGGTTTTTTTTAGACGAACAAGTTATTTCCTATTTTATTGTCAGTTTTTGCTCTCCGGATAAAATACATAATAACCCATAGACATTTGGAAAGAACATTAAGCTATCCTTTAGAAAATATGGTAGAACTGAATGTGCCCCTTTTAGAGATGAAAAAAACCAATACTCAATGAGGCTTAATATATTTCAACCATTATAAGATATACATCAATTTTTCACATGTTAATGTCTCTAAAATAAGTATGTTTTCTACGGTTAATAGCATCTTGCAATGACTCTTGGCCAGGTGGCTATCAGGATGTAGTTACATGGCATGCATGAGCTTGGTTGCTGTTGGACAACTGCATGAACTTGGTGGCATCACCGGACAACTGTAACTTCATGTTTTAGTGAACCAGTCACTTAAGGGTTATTTGATTCAAGCGTAAGTCTTGGCTGTCCTAAAAACTTGTGTGTCAATACCTTCTAAGATGTACAAAGTAAGAGCAGTACAACTCATGTAACAGGAGTTAGTGGCTTAGAAAACATTCCTGGAGTTAAAACAAGCATTCTTTTTAAGAGAAGCTGGCTCAGAGGGTAATAATGCATATATAAATTATTCTTAGTAAAAAATCGATTGCGAACAATTGACCTTGACTCTTTCATGTTTTCTTTAATACTCTATAACATTGATATGTGAATGGGAGAAATCTATATCTAAATAAATCTAAAAGAGCTTCTTTAATAAGCATAGAACAAAAATTCTAAATAAGGAAACATCATTTGAGTTTGAGAAGCTTTCCTTCTTAATGCAATACTCTTTTTTTTCTAAGTAATTATGAATATAATAGTTGATTCATTCTTATTTCTTCAGCTCTTTTCCTATAAGTTATTATCTATTCATACTGAATGAAATAAAAGACCACAATGTTCCGATTTTGATGAAGAAATCTAATCTTTATTTCTAAGATGTTAGCACAATATACTCACACAATAGCTTTGATCTGTACTTAACAAAATACATTATAGCACTTTACAAACTTTATCAGTTTGGAAAACATTGCATAACATTTTTATTAATCACAATACTTTATATATATCATATATATTTTAATAATTTTATTTACTTTAAAAAGATAATTAACTCTCTTTATTCAATACTTGGTTTTATCAATAAAGCACAGCCTAACAAAGGAAGAAGTGCTCTCATAGGCAAATAAGATAAATAGAACACTAAGAAGAGATACCACCTGTTAGTCTCATTTATTTTAAATTAAGGTACCAGTGGAATGTAAACAAATATTTTTTGTAATTTTTTTTTTTACAAAAGATGTGTTATCAAATATACATGCAGAGGTCTGAGTTCTAGCGACTATCATTATATTTCCTTAATAATGTGGTATAATTTGTTAAGTCATTAAAAACTGTAGCCTTTGGCACTTTGAGTAGAAAAAGAATATATCAATATTTATGTAAAGGAAAAAAAAAACTTCAATGACTAGATAAGTACTTTAAAATCTTTTGTTAAGAAATAGGAAAGATTAGGAAATATCATACTGCACCTGAAATACTGCAGCTTTTTTTTTTTCTTTTTTTTCTTCAGAGCACTAAAACCAGTCCACCTTTCTCTCTACAAACTGGCAGAAGCCAGGAATGTCATAATGGAGGCGGTGGTGGTGAGAAGTGGGGAAGGCAACATTTTACTCCCACTCCCCTCTCTGAGAAGGAAATTGCCAGAAGGGATATAGTTGAATCTGTATTTTATTGCCAGAGTTTTCAATTCTGCTGGTTTCAGCTAAATCCCTAATGCTTCAGGAGGTTGGCTACTCTAGAAAGCTCTGCCTTTTCCTTGTACACGTTGCTAAGGATGTAATATTATTCACCTCTAAACAACTACTTCTGTTCTCACTGAAAACTAAACTGAGATCAGATCCACCAGCTTTGCTGTTACCTTTTGTCCCCTTGGCATTATCAGTTGTACATTGGAATTCTTAAGAAATGGTGTAAACAGGTTTAATACTAAATTACAGGAACCAAATATTTCTTCATACTTGAAATTCTAAGTTGCAAAACACCTCAAAATGTTTTGGTTTTTCCCTTACTGTTGATAATAATGGATTCCTTTGATGTAGGCTGAACTTTATTCAGGATAGGTAGCAAAAACTGTTATTTGCATGTTGAGCACAAGAACTGTGCCCGTCTAGATATTTTGGAGAAATACATTCTTAATTGATACTGTGAGACATTTTTACTTATGAATTTTCATTTTTTCAGATTCTTCCAGTTTATGTCCAGTTAACAAAAATATTTTAGAGAAGGAGGTAAAACCCAACTGTTGTGGCTTTAATTTACTGGTTATCAGGATATCAAAAAAGTTAATCATCTGGAACAAAATGAAATTTTTGGATCACTTATTAAGGGGTGGCTGGAAACACATAAGGGTTGACTTGACCAACGCTGCTAGCAGTGTAACCCACAACATCAAGTTTTGGTTCATGTTTCTTGCTTATAAACTTCAGCAGTATATTTTGCTCAAAAAATGTCAACTGTTATTTTTGCTTTAAAAACAGAACAACATATCCATAAGGTCAAAAAAATAAAATCAATAAATAAAGAAGCCATAAAATGCAAAATATGATCACAATTTCAAAAGACTCTCTAAAACAATGTAGTTTTAATTAGGCAAATTTACTTACTTAAAACAGATTCTTCATTAGCAGTAACTATATTTAAATAAAACGTAAGCAGCAAAAAGCTAAGCAGAAAAGTACTGGTTATTCTTTCACTGAAAACATTCCTACAATTTTTTGTTGTTGTTGTTGAAGAAAGCATACTTTTGGAGAAATGCACAAAACCTTTTCATTTTTTGACTGTGACAGAGCCACTACAGAGGAGCTGCAGGGTGTCCTATTCTAACACAAAGAAGCCAACATCTTCTTAATACAGTAGCATTTCTTTGACAAGGAATTGCACACCACTATTTCACAGCTAAATAGAATTTGAGAGTTTACATGGTATATGTACTAGAATAATCAGCACCACCCATATTGAGCTTTTGGTGCAGATTCTGCAAAATGAATATATAATACTGCATGGCCTCTGCTGTTGGGAAAATGTGTGTCTGGATTCCCACAGCTGATTATAAAGAAAGATTCCCTAACGTTGGCACATTCAGGACGTAAAATAGTATACACTGAAGGAAATCCCTTTCTTTTGATGCTGCCCTCTGCACGCCTTTTGAGTTTGAAGGTAGGTTGTAAGTCTTCACATTATCACATTGGTTAGGTTCTTGCATTGTGCTTTTCCCTCCCCCTGATGTGAAATCTACAAGCTTGAGTGCAGTAGTTCTGGAGTCATTGAGTTCCAGTCTGGTTTGGTGAGAAGGCTTCCCAATTCGCTGGAACAGAGCACTGGTAGAATCAACACGTTGTCTTTTGGGGGTGGCCCAAAGGATGGAACGGCCACTCAGTCCTTATAAGCCCGTGTGGGGGAGGTTCCTTTGTAGAAGATATTTCTAGTGTTTTCAGGGCTGTTGCTTCTTTCAGGGATTAAGATGATGTTGCCCTTTCTCCGCAGGGTGGAGTCGCGGGAGGAAGAGATGGACAGGGTCTCTGAACCAATTTCACTCCCCTCTACCGGGGTGACGCGGATGGTGGTGATTCCATGGTGGTGATGCTCATTATTATCAATGTTGCTTCTCTTGCGATCTCCAGAACCAAAGCTGTCTTTCAGGGACTCACAGCTTTCCGAGTCTCGGTTGAGATCGTTGAGCTCATAAGTTTGGCGAAGGCTGCCCTTTTCAGGGGCTTTCCATTTCCAGGAGCCGCTGCCTTCGCCTTCGGTGGAGGGGATCTGGATGATGGGCCTGTTGTTCTCCGGGTGAGCCTCAACCCTCACGATCCCACTGGGTTCGTGGTCTGTCAAGGTTTTGTAGCGGATGGAGCCGGTGCAGGAGACCGTGCTGCCCTCAGTGTTCTTGGGGCTGCTTTGGAGGACGCCCTGCTGCTTGGACATGGCTATGACTTGCATGATTCTAGGCTGGCTGTTGCTTCTATTACAGGCCACAGTCTTCTCCGCAGCTTTCAACCACTTGGCCCGAGCAGAGCTGCTTTTGGGGGAGGTGCTTATGTTTTCCTGTGTCTCCTCGGGGATGTGCACTAACTGTGAGGACCCAGGGCGGGACTGGATGGACACCCTTGGTCCCCCGGGCATGCTGTTGTTACACCCGGGGACCGTGCCAGGCTGGATCTTGAGGTACTGATTGCCAGGGGCGTGGTGGTCTCCATTGACCCCCACCCTCGACGGCTCCGAGCTGGACCTCATTTCTATGGATCTGGGTGGTGACTGTCCAGGCTCGGTCTCTATAACCTGCAGGGACAACTTCCGACTTTCATTCTTATTCTTCCACTGGGTGAGGAGCTGCTTGGATCTCGCTGAATCCATAGAGGCGTGAATGGTGGCGTTTCTTCGGACGGGGTCTTCCACGGAGGGGGTGTTGGCTCTAGGCAGGGTGTTGCTGAAAGTGACCATGTTCTCCTTCCCCATGGGGCTCCGAGGAGTGATGATCTCGACATCAGCATTTGCCCTTTTGAGGTTTGTCAAGGAGCTCGCATCTCTGTGGTTTCGGTTGAGGATGCCTTCCGTGTGAGCAATCCCGTCACTGCTGCTACCGTTTTTAGCAGCTAAGACTCGGCTGGGGTCTTGATTGAGGTCTGTCAGAGACCTGAGGGCTTCTCTGTGCTGAAAAACACCGTCTTCACTAGGCAGAAAATTCCCCACAGCATATAGGCCCTAGTGTAGGAAGAAACAAGAAATATCATGCATTAGGAGACAAAGTTACTTCGAGTTTGCCTTGGAGAGCATACGGAAGCACCCAGATGAGTGTGGGTTCTCTGTCCTCCACTGATTAATACAAATAGCCCCAAACTAAAAGCACAGTTACTCAGGAAACAGTTTGTAAGTTATATCATAAATCACTGAACTAATCACTCAGAAATATGGAATCCATTCGTTTGTATCATTAATGGGATGTTCTCTCCTTTCTCCATCCCACGGAATGTTCTTGACAATCTTGTCCTCTGCTTTGAGAAGAACAGTCAGGCAATGAGAGAAATCAGGGTTATCGTCTGCTTTTCAAAGCAATCCATTTTTCTGGATTTACGAACTGCTCCTTGAGTGACACCTCACATGGCTTAACTGATTTATTTTGCCTTCCATTGTCGATCATACCTCATGATGGAAAGCAGAAGAGATGTGGAAATGCAGAACAATGAATCATTCATGATATCAGGTTTTGTGATGAGGCCAGAGACACATATTGTTACAACTCACATCAAATTCAGCCCTGTGTGTTCAGCATTTTCCAGAGTTTTCTGGGAGGAGAGGGCAGAAACTGTCACTCGATTGGGGCACCCACATTCTTTCCTGATTTAAACCTGGTCTTAAATTTGGAAAGTAATATTTGATCAACTCAGTACTATTACGCTAAGTGTGAGCCAGGTTTTATTTAATCTTATCGTCACACTCAGGTGATAAATTTTTAGTTTCTTTTAGATTTGAGGGATGAAAATCTGAAAAAGGCTAAAGTTCAGATTCAGAATTTTGTTTCTCTTTGACGCATAGAAGATCTAATCTCTGCTGTATTGTCAGTCTTAGAGATGCTTTGTTTAGAGGTAAGAGCAAGCAGTGGATACCTGTCTGCCTGCTAATTTCAATAGCAGGTAGCCACTGTCTGCTTTTCAAATCAGACTGAAGGAATTCCATGGATTTGACACTAGTGTGCTTAGTAAAGAACAACAGCATTGGCTTAGACTGATAAATTTACAATTTCAGGGCAGAGTGTAAATGGTAATGGAATAAAGTCAAGATCCTATGTCTCCAAGTACTTTAATTCCTGGTTCAAAAATTCTAAATAATACCTATCTATGCTCTCACTGCCAGTTTCCAGGATAAGCAGTTCCTACCTAATGTTCCATTAATTAATAATCGTGTTTAGGAGTTCCTTGGTGACCTAGTGATTAAAGATCCAGTGTTGTCACTGCCTGTGGCTCAGGTCACAGCAGTGGCACGGGCTCAGACCCTGGCCTGGGAAATTCTGCATGTCATGGGGACAGCCAATAATAATAATAATAACAATAATAATAATAATAAGTATTTAAATTTGTAAGTCTAGGACCATCCTCCTCTAGACTGTACCTAACCTCTGCCTACGTTTTTTCAACATACAGTACCCAGCACTGTGCTTAATAGAGTTGTTTTGGTTATTATCCTCATTTTCTAGGTGAAGAATCAGGCTTCTGAAAGGCTACAAAACTTGGCCTATAGAGGAGAACTGATCAAGCCCAAATTCTTGGGACTCCAGGATGCCATGAAATAACACACATATAAAGGCAAGGCAGAAATTAGAGAGTGACAGTTCTCAGTCTTATTCTGTAACACCCGTTGCCAATGAACACTCCTGTGAGCAACCCAGGCTTATGTACAATTCCTGACACAGCAACTTAATTTGGTCACTTTCCCCTCCACTAAAGAAAGTACATGAGGAGGTGTGATATTTTAGGTGACGAGTCTGACTATGCTAGTGTAAAAAACGAAAAAATAAATCATTGCTCACTTAAGTGCTTTTACTATTTTTGGTGAGCATTTTCTTGTAACACTTTTCGCAAGTACACAGATCCCCTTAGTTTCCTTCATTATTGCCTCTTTCTCTTCCTGCATTTGCATATTGGTGGTTTCCTGGCTCCTTTGTATTCTTTTGACCTGGCAATTTTATATACCACCCCCCACCCCAGGCTAAAGTCCATGATTCCGAATCTATTCTCCACTACTCATTGCTTGCTCAAGCTCCAGACCCAACCATTCAACTGCCTATTGATCCTTAAATTGAGCTTATCAACCTCTTTGCCTCCACCAATCTGCTTCTTTTATCAGTTATCTGGTCTGCTAATGAAGTCTCCATCTGTCAGTCTTCCAAGCTGGAAACCTGGCCATTATCTCTCATTCCTGCTGTTCCCTCAGCCTCCACTTAGATTTGCTCTTTTATGTGTCCACCTTTTTGCGTGTGCAGTTCCTTCAGCTTGGATGCCTTCCTCCTTTCCTTACCCTAAGAAACTCATTTTTGAAAGGTTACATCACTTCTACGAAGCCTTCCTTAACTGCCTTAGGCAGTTTGCTATTCCCAAAGTACTTTGTTCATACCCTCTTATATTTCTATTAGGCTTTGCCCTATAAATTCCTTAAGGAGATACCATGTTTATCACTGTTTTAGTGCTCAGTGTAGTACCCGGCACAGATCAGACACTGAATAGATGTAAAATGAGTGAATGAATGGATGCATGAAGTGGACAATCTCAGTTTCTTTAGCTGAGGATATTGACCTTGAAAGATGATCAGGCTTGAAAATAAAGTACTGCTAAAGAACTCAAAATTAGTTGGCTTGTAGTTACATCCGTGCTATATTTGTGTTGTTGGGCAAATTATATAATTTTCCATTAAACTTTCACTAACCTTACTTTCACTAATATTCAGTTTTCTCATCTATAAAATTGTACTAGTAATAGCAGCCCCTGACTTTTTTTTTTTTTTATTTTATGCGGGGGGTTAAGGGTAAAATGCAGTAATCTTTCTAAAAATCACAGTTTCTGGCCCATGGTAAGAGTTTAAAAAATTATTTTACTGAAAGGAGGGATATGTGCTTTGGCTCAGAATGGACATGTAGTCAAGAGATTTTCTCATAGATATAAACTCTGTTGCAAGTGAAAAACATATTCTAGGCATGTTTTCCATTTTATTTATTTATGTAGTCATTTTAGGGCCACACCCACAGCATAAAAATGTTCCCAGGTTAGGGGTCAAATCGGAGCTGTAGCTGCCAGCCTACACCACAGCCACAGGCACATCAACACAGGATCCGAGCTGCGTCTGTGACCTACACTGCAGCTCATGGCCACGCCTGATCCTTAACCCACTGAGCGAGGCTGGGGATCAAACCCACGTCCTCACGGATACTAGTCCCACTGAGCCACAGTGGGAACGCCAGTGTTTTCCATTCAAAATTGTGCTTTATCAAATAATAAGGAATTATTTACCAAGTACAGAGCAATTCCTCCTCCTATTAAAAAGCCGCAATAGACATCAACTGGGTGGTTCTTATACTGAGTTATCCGGGTTAGTCCACATATGATTCCACATATGATGAAGGTGAAGACCAGGAGAGGTTTGAGAAGCTTGGAGGAATCCGTTAGTGTGGAATTGAAGTACATCTTAAAAATGAAAGAACTAGGTTAAGTATGCTACAGGGGTCATTTTACTATTAAATGATAATCAAATAAAAAGTTAAATTCTAATCGACACACTCGACACCAATTTTACTGTTCCACTCCCCCTGCTATGGCTACGTTCTATACCTGGAAAAAAGGAAAGACATGACAAACTTCATCAAATAAATAACAGATCTCTCACATAAGTACACAAAAGTTTGAAAATAAATCAAAGTGGTGGAATTAGCCAGATAACTGGTCAATATCCGTGTCGCTTGACCCATGATTTCAATCCCTTTCTCTCACATAAGCCCTAATGAACTATTAATCAGACAGGATGACAGTTGTCATATGGCATTGATCAGCTTCACACTCACTGTTACATAAATACTGAAACTCAAGTGTGTGTGCGTGTGTGTACCCTTAACACGGTTCTTTCCGTTTTAGAATTTATAGCGTTCATGGAGTTCACAATACCCCCGTGTATACCACCACACTAAAGAGACAGGAGGCTAAATAAGTACCATGGCTGTATTAAAAATCTCTGTTGCCGAGGTATTGTTTAGAGTCGCATCCAATTTCACTTTTGATGCTATTGTGCTGAAGGACTGCTGTGCCAAAGTTTACTGTTCTGTTATTACACACCTGTATGAGCTAATTAGTCACTGCAGACAATACTCCTTTCTCTGGTTTTCTCTAGGACACAGTTTGACAAAAAAAAAAGGACCCAGTTACTTACCGAAACGTACACAGCTGCAAAGGCAGCAAGGGTCGCATGTTGAGAAGGGAATGATTTTCTGCCAAAGAAAGACAGTCAAATTACGCCTTCTATTTCTGATACACAGTTAGCAACCATTACAAGAACACTAGGTGGTAAAAATGTTTACCTGAAGGGCAAAAGCAATAACTTTAATTTCTGCTTAGTTTTCTGGAGAAAGATCTGAGTGATCAAATAAACACTGCTAATTCCAATTAATATTAAAGAATAGTTGTGATTCACTTTCCAATGTAAACTTTTTTTTTTTTTTTTTTGCTTTTTAGGGCTACACCTGCAGCATATGGAAGTTCCCAGGCCAGGGATGAATCAGAGCTATAGTGGCCAGCCTACACCACAGTCACAGAAACACGTGATCTGAGCCGTGTCTGCCACCTACACCACAGCTCACAGCAACACCGGATCCTTAGCCCACTGAGTGAGGCTAGGGATTGAAACCACAACCTCATGGATCCTAGTCAGGTTTGTTAACCACTAAGCCACAGAGGGAATTCTGAGTGTTAGTTTTGTAAGGGATCACTTCTTTACACCATCGGAATGCTGGTTGAAGGTGGAAATGGAATGGGAAGTATTTTAATTGTTTGCTGGTGTTATGTCAGCTTAAAGTAAAAGTTTATAAAACATAAGATGTTAAAGCTTACAAAGTTTTTCTATGCTCCTAAATATATAATTTCTTTTACATAGAAATTTAAAAGACAAAATTATTTTCTCATGGCAGCAGGTCTAGATGTGTTATTTTTCACTCTGGAAAGAATAGAGAAAGGAGAAAGTCTCATTTTAACAAAATGTTTCTCTAAAATAATTATCTCAAGAATCACTGAGCTTCTCATTTAGTTAAGTAAAAAGCAATGTGGGAGAGTTGGAACACAGGATAGTAGTAGAGACACATAAAGAACAGATGGAAAGATTACATGGATTTCTTTTAATGGATAAAAAAATGAAAAAATTCAGTTTTATTAATGTCCTTATAATTATTTAGTATCCAATTAAAAAAAACTACCAGTCAACACAGACAAGATAATGTAAAAGTATTGAAAAAGAATAGAGAATGCAGGTCTTAAATGTAGGTTCAAAAAATTGTTGAATGGATTAAGAGCTTGGATGTACATATCAGGCTCTGATTCTTCAAGTGTGCCTAACTTATTTTTGACTCTTAAATCAATCGTGGGAACTTGAACTCATTGATTGAAAAAGAGAATCATTAATCAATCTTTTGTTACCCTTCATCTTTCTGTAGTTTACTTTTTTTGAACGTCTCTTGCCATATATATGTATTACTTTACTAATTGAAAACAATTTAGTGTCTTAGTAGCTTTTTGAGTTTTTGAGCTTTTATTTTCTGAAATGCAAGGTTAGAAGTTGTACGTATTTTCTGAGTTTACTCGAAGGAGACATACAATCCTAAATTCTATTTCTTTTAAAACTCTACCAAAAGCAATATTCATTTTTTTTGTAAAATATATAACGTAGCTGGAAATAGCATAGATATTTAGTCTTCTTTTAAGTCAATACGTGACACATCCTGACTAGAAGCCGTGACTGCTATAAATATCTAAAATAAACCAATTGTGATGACCTAAAACCATGATGAATACAGTGTAGCTCACAGAATATGATTGGAATTTGGTGATACAAAAATTAGTGACATGAATGTGAAACTGAAATTTGGGGACAGAAGGATTCAGAATGAACCACTCGTGTTTTTATGGTATAATCCCTAAAGAGATCACTGAATTGAGAAGAAAAATAAAACCCAAATCATTATGATTGAAAAATGTAGGCCTACAATGATACCCCAAGCCATCACTTAGTAATGAAAACACTGACATGGAAATTTTCAAAATCTGAATTTCTGACCTGCCACTGTTGATAACTGTAAGGTCAGATCCTGAGCAAATATCTTCTACAATGTAAGAATTCTCTTTGCAAGACACGTTCAGGGAGGTATAGTTTGGCTTGCACACAGTCAGAAAGTATGGAGCCTGGTAGCCTGTGGACAACTGGATGATATCTGTGATGAGGGCTGTAGAGCAGAGTCCAAACACATGGACGCCTATAAGCAAAAGGAAAGGAGCTGTTAACCAACCCATCGTTTAGTGCTGATGTCACCCTACCATTGACCATGTTTATTACGCGTTAACAGGACAAGTTTCACACCTGTCATGATCACTTCGAGTTTATTTGGAGAAGATGGTAAAGAAAATTCATAAACTTCCAAACAGATATTAAGGCCAAAATAAGGCAATTAGTATCTCTAAAGTAGTGATTTGAGATATTTTTGTCAATCTGGTTAAATAAGGCCAATTCTTTTTTTTTGTTAAAGTATAGTTGATTTATAATAGTGTGCCAATTTCTGCTGTGCAATTAAGTATTGTCATACATGTGTGTGTGTGTGTGTATATATATATATACACATTCTTTTTTATACTATTTTCAATCATGGTCTGTCCCAAGAGATTGGAGGTATTTCCCTGTGCTATACATATACAGTAGGACCTCATTGCTTATCCATTCTAAATGTAATAGTTTGCATCTACCAACCCCAAACTCCCCATCCATCCTATTCCCTCCCCTGTCCCCTCCTTCTCTATGTCTGTGAGTCTGTTTTGTAGATAGATTCATTCGTGCCATATTTAAATTTCACACATCAGTTCTATCATGGTATTTGTCTTTCTCTTTTTGACCTACTTCACTTAGTATGATGATCTCTAGGTCCATCCATGGTGCTATAAATAGTATTATTTCATTTGTTTTTATAGTTGAATAATATTCTATTGTGTATATGTACCACATCTTCCTTTTTTTTTTTTTTTTTTTTTTCAGGCTGCACCCATGGCGTATGGAGGTTCCCAGGCTAGGGGTCAAATCAGAGCTATAGCTGTTGGCCTATGCCACAGCCACAGCAATGTAGGATCCGAGCCGCATCTGCAACCTACACCATGGCTCGTGGCAACACCAGATCCTTAGCCTGCTGAGCGAGGCCAGGGATTGAACTTGCATCCTCATGGATCCTAGTCGGGTTCATTAACCACTGAGCCACAAAGGGAACTCCTGTACCATATCTCCTTAATGCATTCATCTATCAATGAACATTTAGGTTGTTTACATATTTTGGCTATTGCAAATAGTACTTCTATGAACATGGTGCATGTATCTTTTGAATTATAGTTTTTTCCAGATATATGCCCAGGAGTGGGGTTGCTGGATCATATGGTAGTTCTATTTTTTGATTTTCTAAGGAACCTCCATACTGTTTTCCAGAAAGGTTGCACCAATTTACTTTCAATAGGACCAATTCTTAATATTATTAACCATAGATCGCTTGACAGATACCTGAATATGTTAAGGTGACAACTGTGTGATTTGAGAAAGATACGACATGCAGGAATGAAGCAAAACTCAGAATCATTGTAAACTACTCAGCATGTTGAGCTTTCAAGGTCCTCTCTCCCTGGTAGTTCCTAACTCCAGCCACGCCTGCCAAACCCAACAGCATCAGAATCAGACCTAACTCCCTACAAGTGGATATCATACCAGGAAAACAGAGAAGAAGAGGGCAGGCCAGCCTTGCCATGGAAACAATCATTGTATGAGGACAGTGCTATGGGAGGCTTCCTTCATGTTTGGAATTCAGAGACGACATTCTTACATCTCCCAGTTGAAACTCTTTCTTTTGTCTCTGGGGGCCAGTCTGAGACCATAAACTCACAAACCCTGATGCAGGCTTGTACATTTGGACTCCGCTCCTGCTTCAAGCCCCTTGCCTGGCCTTGTCCCTGGGAGTCCAGCTCAGCTCGCCTACCCCCGCTTGCCTGGACACCCTGGGTTCCCTCAGAATTGACAACCTGCATTCTGATTCATGACTTGCTCAGAGCCATCACTGTGACCAGCGTCCAGTGTTGTTACTCAGTCCTCTAGACCAAGGTTGCTGGCCTGCAGGTTACCGTCTTTGGCATTTTCCTTCTCTGCTTATTGTCACCTAACAACTGCCCTCCCAATTCTTTCGCTGCCCTCTCACCTGGGATTCATGACACTGGACCCTTATTTCGACATTCTCATTCCTAGCAGCGTGCAAGATCTTGGACAGAGTATGGATAAGTGAGGATACCATCTATTTCTATCTTTGGAGAATGAGACTCTTAGGGCCCCTGGGGATGGGCATTCCCGACTCTGGAACTCTGCTGTCTAGCATAGGATGGACCATCCTCACAGGCGTGAGAGTTTTCAGAGAGGTTATGTGCCCCTTTGCCACAGTAATTTGCTACATTAGAAAAACTTCTGAGATCAGCTCCAAGTCCTGAAGTTTTACTTCCTTACCTTAGTTCTTGACCCTGGTAAGGGGATTCCTCTTGTCTTAGACATGAGGTGCCTTTCTTCATGGGGCAGGGTCTAGGGAATGGTTTAGACCAGATTTCTTCCTCTAGTGGAAGAAATGATTGTATTGACTTATCTACTAGGTATTACATGAAACTACCTATTCCTTTGAGTTGAAGAGATTAAAAGGAAAAATAAATGTTTACCGATTTACTGGGAATGAATGTAAGGCATTCACATTAGTGTCATGTCCTATGGCTTGACTTTTCAACTCAGGCTTTTTATTTTTTTTTTTAAAGGTCTGTGATTGAAATACTATTAAGATGGTCACAGGCTAATCAGAAGAGATGAAGACTTAGGTACTGGTTTGATTCTGATGCAAGCCTGTGGATTATCTGTAGGTCTCCTCAAAATAGGAGGTAAAGTTAGCTGATGTAACTAAGGAAAATGGCCCTGATGTGATATAGAGAAAACGGTGACATTTCCATGGGCAGTAACTTCTGGGTGAAAACACTCCAAGACAATTGAAAGGGAATCATTGATGTGGCTAAAGTAATCTCTGAAGAGCTATCCTTTCATACTGGCCTGCTGACATTTATTCCCCGCTTGAAAAAATGAACACAGATCCAATAAACCATTTGAAAGTAAATTCATGCTTCTCCCAGGGCTAAGACAAAAGTACACTGAAATGCATGGATGTTAGCTCTCAAAACAAGAACTATAACTGTAAATAACACATTTTAGATCCAAAGCTCAAATCCGGGTGTTTTAACAACCCAGTTTTTTTGGGTTTTTTTGTTTTGTTTTGGTATAATGTAAAATTCACCATGTACCCAAAATTATGCTTCTGAAGTATAGCTTTAAGGACTTAATATCTGTAATTAAATATAACATTTCTATTTGAAAAACATCTCCTTTCTTTGTGGTTTCCAACACCCACCAACGAATCTGACGGCTCTTCGAAGGAAAGAGTTGAAGTTGCAGCCTCCAGCATTAATGTTGGGTTCCAGCCCAACCCCATTCCTCCTTTTGGACAGGCAGCAGTAGAGAATTCCTTCCCCTACCATAATCTGCAACGACAAGAGGGCGTTCAAAATGGACTCCATGGGTACAAATGAATTAGAATTTGAACATGCCGTCAACTCAATCAAGTAAAGATGTATTTTTCACAAAAGCTTTAGAGACATGTGCACTTTCTCTTGAGTCGTTGAGGAAGCAGTGAGAAGTAAGCAATCAGGGTGCTATAAAGAGCACTGGTTGTTGGAGTTCTGGTTGTGGCACAGTGGAAACGAATCCGACTGGGAACCATGAGGTTGAGGGTTCGATCCCTGGCCTCGCTCAGTGGGTTAAGGATCCGGCGTTGCCATGAGCTGTGGCATTGCCATGAGCTGTGGTGTAGGTTGCAGATGCGGCTTGGATCCCACATTGCTGTGGCTCTGGTATAGGCAGCAGCTACAGCTCTGATTTGACCCCTAGCTTGGGAACCTCCATGTGCCATGGGTGCAGCCCTAAAAAGACAAAAGACCAAAAAAAAAAAAGCATTAGTTGGCTCTTCTCTGCTCCTACATACAAGTCAAGGGAGTGATAGCATCCTGGTATTTTAATGTGGTTGTGGTAACCAGACATTCCCTATGCCCAACAATACCCAGTGACACCTAACTGATTAGTCACACTGTGACGGATTTTGCCCTAACTCTTAGAATCTTAAAACCATGTGAACAAGATGCCTGAGGGGAGAATGAAATAAGTACCAGAGTTAGGATCAGGAACATTTTATCAGCAGATAAAGCAATAAACCAGTCTGTTGACTGAGCAGGATCAACCCATGAAAAGCATGCATGCAGGTAGAAAGGTGCTCTCCAAAGGAGAGCTATCCAGTTGAATTTTCTGTGATGATGGATATATTTTCTGCATTGTCCAGGATGGTAGCCACTACTGAGTGCTTGTAATTTAGCTACTGCCATTGAGAAGCTGAATTTTGAATTTCATTTTATTTGTATTTAGTTAATTATTTAAAATGTAAATCAATCAGATTTCAAGGGAAATAGTCATGTGTGGCTAGTAACTGTCTTACTGGAGAATGTGGATTATAAGAGAATCTAGATAAGCAGTAACTCCTGGATGAAAACAGGACAATGGAAATGGAATTGACGTGGTTAAAGACATTTCTGAGAACTTATCCATTCATACCAAGTAATGTTTCTTAGATATGAAATATTTAGAAAATGTGTTTACAATGATCAGAGAACCTTACTGTCGTATCAGAAGGATTGTCTTAAGATAAGGAACACTTGCCATAAGATTCTAGGATACAGGACATCAGTGAAGAAACTTAATATATGGAGGCATCATTTCCTTCAGGAACGTTTCCCTGAAATCCCTTACTATTCTCTAAGTTGAATTATGTCCCCTTCTGTGCGGCTCCCTTCATATCCCGTCCTTCCCTCTGGCATTGCTTGATTAGTGCAACTTCAGTTATTCACTTGATTGTCTCTCACTTGACTATAACCCATTGAGGGAAGACTCTTTCTTTCTTACCTTTTACGCTCACTATCTAGCACAGTACCTGGCCTTGTGGGGTTTGCTTTTGTTACCTTCACTGTGGTTATTCTGCATAAGAAAAGCAAGATTGGGAATTATGAGATTCTTAATGTGAAAAATTTCAAATATTCGGGATGACTGTGCCAAAGAGATTATTGTGAAATTAGAATTGATATGGTTTTATGTCCCTTTATGCATGTTCAAAATATTATGTGACTAAGTTTTTTAAATGAAAAAAAAATTGCTATGGTAAAAATGTGGAGCCGAGAAACATAGGGTTATATAAGATCCTGGCGGTCCCTTCGAAGTAAGTGATCATTTTACTTTAAAGACGATAAGCATGATTTTTATGGACTGAAACAGATTTTCTAGGGGAACGTCCCAGTTCTCAATACCAACTTAACATTTTTATAAGGTACTTAAAATTATGATTTTTTAAACTAATAACAGTAAGCCTATGACCTTCTGCTTCAAATGTTCAATCTGCTATATTTAGTTCCATAGGGAATAGGGTGTGTGTACAATTATAAAGAACCTTTATTTGTTTAAAAATAATTTTCTTGATGAAACTCTACCAATAACCATACATGTGTGAAAAATCTGGTGGCATCCATGATAAGTTTCTTTATGAACAATCATATAGAAATAATCAAAAGGAATCTTTTTCAAAGCATTGACTACTAACTTAATTATTTATACTTCTTGAAAATTGTCAGCTTCTATCACCTTAAGTTAGACATAGGGACGCAGAGATTCTATATTCTGCACTGATAGACATAACACGACACACCACGCACATAGAATACTGTAGTTATCTCAAATTCATCATTTCAAGAAAATTAACCTCTCATTTCTAAAATGTGTTCTGAAATCCACTAAAAGACATCAATTTCATCTTCACTAGTAATTCTATGAATAATTTTGTGTCTTTTTAATTGTATAAATAGTGGTTCTATTCTTGTTTCTAAATGCTATATTACAGAAGAATTTATGTGTTCAGTTTCATTAGGGAAATGTTTCTTATCACACAACACAACAGTCATGATCTCAAGTGACCTTGAGATTTTAGGGGTTGTGATTTCGTTGTTTAATATGCTCGGAACTCATTATGTCAGGAAAGCGCTTTCACACTCTTTGGCTTGATTATGGATGGAGGTTTCTTGTTAGTATTTTGACATTACCCAACTCTCCCTCTCCCAAAGGAGCACATCAGTTTTCTCCGCACGCTTCTGTTCGTTTAACCTTGATCTATATGTCACTGCATACATTTTCAAAATGATTTAATTTGCTTTAAAGCTAGAATTCTCCTCAGGGGAAGGGGAGATGCTTCCTAATGCATGTTTCCAAATGCGCCTCAGTGTTTTCCTCATTCTGAACGCACACTCTTATGATGCAATATGGTTTCAGGGATTAGGTGTTGACAGCAAAATTATTTGTTGCTGTTGTCATTTGTAAATAGAAAACAGTCTATGACAAGTATCTTTTCACAATATTCTGTTTATGCCGTACCCAAGCCTGAAGAGAAACAATACCATTTTTTTTTTTTTTTGCGTGTTAAATATGGACAGGTTTTTGGAAAAGATGCTGAAGTGACTGTTTCACTGCTTCAGGGAAAATGTAGAGAGGAAATATATTGCTTATTATACTATGGACAGTGTCCTTGGAATAGCCACTCAAAGGACACTATAGTCTCCTAAAGCTAAGGTTACCTTCTAGAAACTATATCCAAATTTCAATAGACTTCTTCTATAAAATTAGATACACTTGTCCTTTAATAAGATGTAGTAAAATTTTGCTTCCAGGGAAGAGAACATACATTATTTTTTCCTATTTTATGTAGATTTCATGAAGATTTAGGATGAGTCCAGATAGTCTATGCTGTTTTCCCCGAGAAACAGTCTCCAGAGGACTAAACAAAATGCTTGTTTCATTATCACTTTAAAGCACATGAAAATTTAATATTAAGGATGAAATTTTCCAGTTTAAGGATAATTTCAGAGAAATAAGAATATGCATTTCAGAGACATAAAAGGAACTTTTTACAGTTTCTTGAACATCATGAAGATAACTTATTTTTAAAACATCCTTCAAAGCATAACATTTTGAGAAGCAACCACTAAACAATTTTTATGTAAAAGCTGCATAAAAAAATCAGTTGGTCTTCCTTTTGTTCATATAAAGGTCTGTTTTGCTTTGTCTTCTCTGCATGTCTATGGGTGAAGATTGGAAGTGTCTCTCCTCACACAGATGGGCTCTGAAAGCCATTTCCAAATAGAGGATTCAGCCTCCCCGCCTCCCCCACTGCTCCATTTTGGAACAAGTTTGCTTCCATAAAGATAAAAAGAAAACAGCATCCTTGAAAGTCAGGGATTCGAGTCTGTTATTCTCACATTCAGGAAGAGGGGGGAAAGGAGTTGGAGCAGAAACACATGTATTAAAATTAGAAACAGAGGACTTCCCATCGTGGCCCAGCAGAAATGAATCTGATTAGTATCCATGAAGACACAGGTTTGAACCCTGGCCTTGCTCAGCGGGTTAAGGATGTGGCATTGCCATGAGCTGTGGTGTCGGTCACAGACTCGGCTCAGATCTGGCATTGGTGTGGCGGGTATAGGCTGGCAGCTACACCTCTGATTCGACTTCTAGCCTGGGAATCTCTATATGCCGCAGGTGCAGGTCTAAAAGGACAAAAATAAATACATAAATACATAATAAATAAATAAAAATTAGAGACAGAATTATGGTTCTAGAACATGATGACTCCAGGTCCAAAGCACAGGATCAGTGTTTTAGGGAAAGTCCTTAAAAACAGAGGGAAAATGAAACTAGAAAGACATTTAGAAGATATACGATATATGTTTAGAAAGAAACTCATGGAAGATAGTATTTGCTGTCATTAAAGTCAGGATTTGTTTTATCATCAAGTTGTTTACTCAAACCCATGAAGCCAGTATGGAAGCAAAGAATCCCTGACATCCTGGGATGTCCTGAAGTTTTGAGTGACATGGGGGAGATTAAGGGACCCTGTGGTTTCAATATCTTCCTAGTTTGCCTCTTGTTCCATTAAAAGGCAGGCAGCAGTTCTGGAGGCCCTGGGGAGACCCAGGAATCCCGCTGGTCTTTGTGGAGGAAGCTGGCACTGGGCTTCCCAGGTCAACTTGGTAGAAGCATGTCATGGCAAATCTGTCCTTTCACTTCTCAAGGCTCAAGAAAGAACACTTTGGCCCAGAATCCCCCAGAGAGCACCCTTAATTGCACACTGAGAATTTGTTACTGGAAATGAGGAAGTCAGAGAAGCAGGAACACAAGGATGAGGCCAAGGTCACTGTCAACTAAGACCTATAACAGTGTCAGTAAAGGGATCAATGTGAGGTAAGTGGTGCTGGCAGGAATGGCTACAAGTTAGACTTGCTCTCCCAGCCACTTAGTAAAACACCCTGGGGGAAAAAAAAACCAAAAAACTTCTGGGTATATAAAAAGCAAACTATGTAAATGACTAGATATCAACACTGTCTTTTAGCAGAATCATGAACATTCGTACAGTATTTAATTTATTTTACTTTATATCAATTATAATAATTTCTGCATTACATTCCAACAAGGAAAAATGTTTTCTGGCCTAATAGATTTGAAGCATATATTCTTTTGGCTCTTGTCAAATGACTGGATGATACGGATTTTTTTTATGAGTCTTTAGAGAAATCGTCAGAAAATGCTGTTATTCTGAGCAATATTGCACTTTAAATGGATTTTATTAGTTTGAGACTCAGCTGCTTACTAAGTACATCATTAATAGTTCCAATCACCATGGAGTTACTTAAGGTCAAATAACTCCTTTATTTACAAAGTATTTTAAGACTTTTTAAGTAGAATAAAGTTCTATGGAAAATCAAGTTTTGGTTTTATCTTCTAAGAATATTTTATGTAATTTATTTATAGTATAAATAGCATATTATGGTTATTTAATACAGGGAATTTTTTAAAAAAACAAATCTGCCACTATATAAAAGTTTAGATCTATGCAGAGACTTTTCTAAAACTGCTTATATACTCAACCAGAATAGACCAATTCATTAGAAATTCATAAAAACTTCAATCAAATAAGCTTTTTTATATTTAATAACCACTTCCTCTGACATTCATGATCATATGAAAGCAAAGTAAGAGTTCCTACCGTTAGAAATAAATTTAATTATGAAACATGTTTCTTGTCCTTTAGGTAGATTCTAAGGGCATAAGAGATGATGTAAACATAAAGCCAATGAGATTTATTAAAGAATGTGTGTTACTTACAATGTGTCTGTTAGCAAACCAAAAACAATTATGTTCTAAATTCAATATCAGTAGGTTAGGGCACTTCCTTATATTGTATATTTTTAAATGCAAATGCTTCTTCTGAATCTAAGGTATTTTACTTGGGGGGGGGTGGATATGAGTTGTGCTCTTCACTGTATGGTTGTTGATGCTTAGTGCTCAGAATCCATAAAAATATGCCAATCTGGTAAAAAGAAAGTGACAGCAACACACACTTTTGGAAAGAGATCTGTTGGCTATATGATTTTTAGCTCTGGTTTCCCAGACTTTAGATACTACATGAGCACATGAAAAATACATCAGTGAGGGAATGTATCAGAAATTTTTTGTTTGCTTTTAACCCATTTATTTTATAAATGTGGTCATTCTTAGTCTTCTGGGACGGACAAACACAGTTAGGGAGCAGTTCTTACCGTAATTGCAGGACCTGCAAAAGCCAAGCTAAGCAGCATGAGGAATGGAATTGCCTCCTGGGTGGGTTCAATGTAGGGCATGCTAAGACTCCGGTCATAGCAGCTGAATCCGGAGTGCACAGGTTTGAAGACATCCGTGAGTTCAAGGAAATACAGGCTAACCACTGATGATGCCAATATAGGCAACTGAGAATGAAGAACACAGAAGATCAATTTATTCTTATATCCAGGTCATGCACAGAATCAGTACATCTTGTAGTTTTCCCCTTCTCTCACCACTCCTCTCTGGTCTTGGAGTTGAAATCTTTCATAGTATTGCTTCTACCTTCAAAATAAAGCTCCAGTTCATCTCTCTCTGTCACATGCCATGCCTCACCTTTGCTCTTGGATAATCTCCTCGGTGCTTCCACTTTCATGTTTACCCTCCTTGGCCCACCTATCTATTTTTCTACCCAGCCTCCCAAATATTTTGAAAATGTTTTAGATCATATTATTCCCTGTTTTAACCATCCCAGTGGTTCCAAGTCTACTTGAATAAAATCCAAATGACACATCATGGAATGCAAGTTTCTGCACGATCAGGCTCTTGCTTCAGTTTCTCACATTTTTTTTATACCAAGTTTATACTATTCCCCCAGCCCCTACCCACTGCAATCCAACTGATCTTTGATCTCTTGAGAAATAATTGACATGTTGATATATAACCTTATGTTAGTTTCAGGCATACAACATAGTGATTCAATATGTGTATAGATTGCAAAATGATCACTGTAATAAGTTTAGTCAACGTCCATCGCTGCACATAGTTACAACATTTTCTTATGATGAATACTTTTAAGATCTACTCTCTTAGCAACTTTCAAATATACAATCCAGTATTATTGCCTATAGTCCCTATATTGTACGTTACATCCCAGGATTTATTTGTCTTATCAATGAACATCTGTAATATTTGACCCCCTTTACCCATTTTTCCCACTGTTCATTACCCACCTCTGTTAACCACCAATCTGTTCATTTTCTGTATTTATGAGGGTTTTTTTTTTTTTGGCTGTTATTGTTTTAGATTCCACATATAAGTGAGATCATATGGTATCTGTTTTTCTCTGCCTGACTTGTTTCTCTTAGCATAAGGCCCTCACACTCCACCCACATTGTCCCAAATGGCAATATGCCCTTCTTTTTGAAGGCTGAATAATATTCCATTGTATATATGTACCACATTTTCTTCACCTGTTCATCCATTGATGGATACTTAGGTTGCATCCATGTCTCAGCTACTGTAAATAATGCTGCAATGAACTGGGTGGGGGTGGGGAGGTGTACATATCTTTTCCAGTTGGTGTTTTAGTTTTCTTTAGATAAATACTGCTGGATCATATGGTAGTCCTATTTTTAATTTTTAAAGGAATTTCCATACTATTTTTCATAGTTGTTGTACCAACTTACATTCTCAAACAGTGTACAATGGTTCCCTTTTTCACTACATCCTTGTCAATACTTTTTATTTCTTTTTTTGATGATAGCCATTCTAACAAGTGTGAGGTGGTATCTCATTTTTGATTTACATTTTCCTCAGATTAGTGATGATGAGCATCTTTTCATATACTTACTGGCCATTTGTATGTCTTCTTTGGAAAATTGTCTATTCAGATTTTCTGCCTATTTCACAATCAAGTTGCTAGGCTTTTGGTTTTTTTGCTATTAAGTTTTATGAGTTCCTTATATACTTTGGGCATTAACCTCTTATTAGAAATGATTTGCAAATATTTTCTCCCATTTGGTAGGTTTCCTTTTCATTTTTTGATAGTTTCCTTTGCTGTGCAAAAGCTTTTTAGTTTGATAGTCCTATGGTCTTTACTCTTTTCCTCTAATAGTCAAATTCATTTCTACCTACAGGTTTTGCATTTGCTGTTTCTTGCTTTTATACTCTCCCTCAGATCTTTGTCTGACTGGCTTCTCTTCATCCTTTAATGATGACTTCCTGTACTTTCTATCTAAGGTAGCCTTTGACCCATCCTTCCCTCTTAAACCCTTATCAGCTTGCTTGACTTCTTCATGGCATTTATCATTAAGTGAAATTGTCTTGTTGATTGAAACTTCCCATATTTATTTTTCTACCCTCCATCTCCCACTGAAATATATGCTCCATGAAGTTAGAGTCTGCCACTGTTATTTATTGCTGAGTCCCCGAGGCATAGAATTGTTCTTGGCTCATTGTAGGCAAGCAGTGCATCATTTAATAACTTAATGAAGCAATAAATACTTGTTGATGAATGACTAACTGAATAAATGGGTAAATATAAATTCATTGCAATAGCTAGACTAGAATGACCAGATTTAGCAAGCAAAATTGCAGGTCAGTCAGTGATATTAGAATTTTAGATAAGCAATCAATAAATCATTTTTAGTATAAGTATGCCCCATGCAACACTTGGGAGATACTTATACTAAAAATTATCTGTTGTTTAACTGAAATTCTAATTTTACTGGATGTCCTCTAGTTTGTCTGGTTAATCTAAACTAGGCACAATTTACTTTCTAGACTTTGTGGTATAAATTTGATTATTCACTCATTCAATCTACAGTGTGGGTCATACAAATACTACGTGGGTCTTGACTATGATATGACACACAAGACATGGACTTGGCCATCAAGGGCCATAAACTTAGGAGAGACTTGCTCTCAACTAGAGAAAAAAATATTTCAAATGCATTGTCTGATGCTGGGCCTTTCAGAATCTGAAAATGCAGATTTCTATAACACTGAAAAAATTACTTAGTTTAAGGCTTTGTTACTTGTGGAGGATGCAATATTTATTGAAAAAAAACAGAACAAGTTTTTGATAAAAACATTATTGACCAAACATGATTTCTGGTTGTCTTGTTTGAAAATAAATAAATTTACAAAACAATTTATGCCTTCTCTTCCCAAGAAGTATTTTTGTAATGAGGTGAGAATTAGGTCTATTGGAAAGATTTAAATGTATGAGAATTAATCTAGCATTATCCTTCTGTTTTTTCAGATGGATGCTTTTCAATAGAGAAAGCAAAAAGTATGTCCAAACACTTAGATGTCTCTTATCAGAATCCATGATCATTGCCCTCATCAACTATCTGATCATCCCGCTTCACCACTTCCTTCTCCTGAAATGCAGGAATAGTTGCTTTCGAGCCTTCACTAATAAGTCAACACTTCATGGCGTATGTGCACAATTACTATTTTCCACTTAAGTGTACTTTGGTTTAACAGATAGTTCACATAGCAATTATATGTGTCAACTTCCTGTTTTAAAAATTTCAATTAATTTTATTAATTGATGTTAACTCATTTAACTTCAAACTTTCTATTATGACATAAGGGTTACTGTCATCCACACTTTGCAGGTGGATAAGCCCAGTCTCCTTTAGTAAATGGCAGAATGGGTTTTGAACCCATGAATTGTAGCCACAGGGTCTTTTCCAGATCCAAGTCATCCTACACCACAGCTCATGGCAACTCCAAATCCTTAAGCCACTGAGTGAGGCCAGGGATGGAACTCACAACCTCATGGTTCCTAGTCACATTCGTTTCCTCTGAGCCACAATGGGAATTCCAACAGAGTCTTATCTCTTAATTACTATTCTATGCTTCCTTTCCAAAAATGGGAGTGGAGTTTTAGGATAATGAAATACAATTAGGCATCAACTCATGGGGATACTGTTTAGCCTCAAGTTCTGTTTAACCAAGAGTTTCTATTCACAAATCTTTAGTTAAAAGTGTCACCTAGCATAAACATTATCTTAAAAACATAGTTTCAGTAAATTAAGTTATAATTGTCCTCAATTAATTTGAATGTTAAATATTTAATCAGATTAGATAATCCACATTCTTTGATGCCATTAATTCATATTTTAGGTCATCTACATGTATTTTGTTAACGGGAAATAGATTTGAGGCCATTCACATCACCCAGATAACGAGATCATCTTCCCTAGTACAGACAAGAATTCACCTTTGAGTTCTGCGGATTACTTCAGAGTCCACTATAATGTAGCCATGGACCTACTGTGTATGTGTGTGTGTGTGTGGAGAGATGCTCAGAATTCTTTCTTTTACTATGTACTGTAGTAAAACCAATGGGGCCATTAGGTTTTCAAGTCACCCAGGAGGTTCTTTGAAATACAAGCTCTTCTGTTCACTAGCAGTGTGACCTTGGAAATGTTTTTATTTTTTCTTTTTTGCTTTTTAGGGCTGCACATGCAGCATATAGAAGTTCCCAGGCTAGGGGTCGAATCAGAGCTGCAGCTGCTAGTCTACACCACAGCCAGAACAACATGGGATCTGAGCCACATCTGCAACCTCTGTCACAGTTTACAGCAATGCCTGATCCTTAACATACTGAGTGAGGCCAGGGATCCAGGCAGCAATCCTCATGGAAACTAGTCAGATTTATTTCTGCTGTGCCACAATAGGAACTCCCTGGAAATGTTTTTCTTAAACCTGTTTTCTTATCTATGAAATAGCTACATTGATAGTACCCATCATCACAGGTAGTTGTAAGGATTAAGTGAAGTTACAAGTCATAGTTAACAGTACCTGGAGTGAAGACCTGCTTAGACATGTTTTATTGTTTTTGCTGTTGCTGTTTCAACTATTGGCAATAATACAGTCTCGTTAAATGTCATCTTTTCCATTTGCCTTATTTAGGTAATCTTTTTGGAGAGTAATTTCCTTTCTTAATTTCCTGGTACTTCTTTTTAGGCAATTAATACAGACTCTTTTTTATCACAGTTCTCTGGTATAGATTAGTTACAGCCTTTGCTCTGCTTCTCAAATGAAAATCTCCTTATGGTAGGGGCTTAACCTTACTTGTTTTAATATTTAAAATGTGCATAACAGTGTCTTTCAAATATATATGCGTATATATAATAAACCAATATATGAGTGAAAACACTTTCCTTCATTAGTATTATGTATTTCAGTCCTTTAAGACATCAGTCTCCTTGAAACTGCCAGTTTTTACAGGTTTTTATCCACGTATTTTTCTATTTATATATTAATATTTTTGTAGTTCATTGAAGCATTTTCAAGACTTATATTTGTCTTCAAAATAGGAATTATATTTTTCTGCTCCTTGATGTTTCTCTTTTTTAAAAAAGTATCTTTCACTCTGTCTTTTACGTCAGTTTTGCTTTTTTAAGAAAGAATGATTTGAACAAAATGTTTATAATATTGGGGAGAAAAGTAATTTTTGACATTGTTTTCCTACAGTGTATGTTTGGATTAAATTACAGTGTTTGCTTCTAACATACTTGTCTTCAAAGATATCTTTTATCTTTTCAACAACTGAACTTTCTTTCGAAGTAAAAAATTTAACAGACGGTATGTGCTAGCTTTGGCGTAGATATAGAATTGACACACATGTAGTAACATCATACAGACATCTTTTGATTTCATTTAAATGAGATTTAAAAAGAGATTTGAAAAGGTCTATATAGTCAGGCATTAGGAATTTTATTCTCTGATTATGTTGTAGCCAAGAAAAAGTGTGAACCGTGCTACCTTTATGTAGCAATACAGGAGAGAAATTATCTGAAGATTAAGACAATGGTTTTCATAAAGAAAAGATAGATTCTTATAATTACCCTTTGCTCAGGAATTTGTGAGGAGAAAAATAATTTCTAGAGAGAAAATAATAACAGTTTTAGAGGATAGGGCAAACAAAAGAAATGTCTTTCAAAAGATGGCATTTGCTAGGTACTATTGATTTTTCTGCTGCCAATTTGAAAAAGACAAATCTGCAGACTATATCAATTTTAGTGAAACATTTTATGGACTCTGTCATGACATTTTATCTAGGTCAGATAGCTGCCTTGTTTTTAGCATGTCGACAACAGGAATAGACTTTTCTTCTCGTGTGGGAAGTCCACTTTGTTCCCAGCCTACAGTAAGACAGGTTCCATTCTTTTTCTTTGTCACAGACATGGTCAGTTCAGAGTCCTCTGAGATAGTCATAAACTGGTGGGATGATAGCCACAAAGGGTCAGCTACCATGTATGATACTCAAGGCTCATTTATTTATCCGTTCAACAAATACCTGTTGAGAGCCTACTAGTTAGTACTAGGCATTGTTCTAGGTTCTGGGAATACATCTGTGATACAAGACAAAGTCCTTATTCTGAAGATTTCATTCTTGTTGAGGAAGGCATATAAAAAAACTAAAAAATTATAATATTAGAAAGAACATATAAAGAAGAGAAAGCTGGGGGCTGTGGCAACTGAGTGCCTGGATTGCTATTTTTGATCAAGGAAGCCCTGCCTAGGTGGGTATCATTTAAATAGAGTCTTAAATAGGTGAGAATAAACTAATCGTATAAAAACTAGGTAAAAGGCACAGTCAAAAGGGAGAAGTGATGTAAGATGAAGTCAGAGAGGTGGGTTTGGGACCAGACTTTGCAAAGAATTGAAGGCCATGGCAGGAGTTAGTACTTTATTCAAAATATGTTTGGAAATAACTTTGGAGTGTTGAAGCAGAGGTATAGTGAGACTTGAAATATATTTTATAAAGATCACCCTGGCAGCTGAGTTAAGAATGATTTGGGTAGGTCAAAAGTAGAAGCAGGGTGAAAATTTAGAAGCCTCTTCAAACTCAACACATATTTATCGAGTGCCTAGTTTTTAGGCCCTCCCCTGAGGTGAAGAATATAATGGTAACAAAACAGAGAAAATTCCCTATACTCATGGGGTTTACCTGCTCGTGCATCCTTGGCAATTGCAGTAATCCAGGCAAGACATGGCAGTTTTACTAGGATTTCAGTGCTGACATACAGAGAAGTTGGCAGATTCTGGGTATAACTTTGGAGACAAAAATGACGACCTGTGTATGAGTTGTTATTGAAGGGAAAACAGTAAAAGTTGATGGGCTTGAGCAATGGGGCCAGAGGTCTCATTTACTGGGATGGGGAAGCCTGGGAGAAGCTTGAGTAGGAGGAATCTAAAGTTTTGTTTTGGAAATTTTAAAACTGAGATGCTTCTTAGCTATAACATGTCAAGAAAAAAGGAAGATGCCAACCTGGGGCTAAAGAGAGTCTAAGGCTGCCGGAGAAAAGCTGCGAGTCATTGATAACAGAGGATTTAAACATCACTACCCTCATTTTTGAAGAGCAACACTTATGTAAGAAATTTCTAAGTTAAATTAACTTTGTTTTGAGATGAGTAATGTCACAAGAACTAAAGAATATAATTGTGTGTATTCATACCACTCATATGCAAGAAATAATCGAAGAGAAAAAGAATCTTTTTATATTAATAACAAATTTTAAATGGGAGGCCGAGAATCAATTCTGGTAAGCATTCCCAAATCATACAGAATGTGAAGTTTAAACTATTAATGGATTATATTCAAATGAAATTCAAACCGAAAGAAATATTAGCAGATCAAAGTAATTTTATTAAAGCTGGTGGCCAGTAAGCCGGTGGTCAAAAGTCAACACACAGTGATGATAGAATTTTCCATTTCCTACAGTGCAAATTTTTTTTTTTTGGCTTTTTTATGGCTGCACCTGTAGCATATGGAAGTTCCCAGGCTAGGGGTTGAATTAGAGCTACAGCTGCCAGCCTACACCACAGTCACAGCAATTCCAGATCTGAGCCACGTCTTCTACCTACACTGAAGCTTGTGGTAATGCTGGATCCTTAACCTACTGAGTGAGGCCAGGGATTGAACCTGTATCCTTGTGGATATTAGTTGAGTGTGTAGCCCTGATGAGCCACAACAGGAACTCCCTACAGAGCAATCTTTAATGGCATCCCTTAGTATTTTTTGCCTTGTAGCTAATACAGATAAATATTTCCTTTAAATATTGACAATAATAAAAACTAATAAAATTGTATAGGGCTTTATGATTTATAAAACTATTCTTATAATAGTATCATATGTACGTAACTGTATGATTATAAAAAGCACACTAACACTTGTTAGTGTTTTTAAGAGTAGGTCAGGATGAGTCTATAACATTATTCGAGGTCTAGAAATCTAAACTAGTTCTCACAAAGAGAATGGAGGTAGCTTCTATGACACACGATGGATACAAATTAAAACAGGGCCATGCCATGGAGGTAAATCAACGCTGGCCTGAGAACCAGCCAAATCCAGTTTCTCCCCTCACTTATTCCACTAACTTCTGAGAGTTGGAGCAAGTCACGTAACCTTCCTGGGTCTCATTTTTTACCAATGAAATGAGGGGCTTCTTATGTTGCCTCTGGCTCTGAAATTCTTCATGTGCTGTCTGAGGTAAGCAATATTCCTCACACTTCTTTCATGCTCTCACTACCTTGTCATACAGATTTTTTTTTTTTTTTAGTCTCTCTACAGTTAATTTCATCTTCCGAAATGTCTCCAGGCTAGTTTTCCTGGAATTCACATGGAACCATGCCTTTAACAGTGCCCCCCTAATTATGAAACAAAGTGCAAATGTCCTAGAATGACCTTTTGTATTATACAGGGTCTCTTGTATTAGAGCTTCCATCTGCCTTATTTAATTTTGCTCTGTACCTACTCTCCACTCTCTCAACCATGAACACCTGTGTTCCTATTACTTATGTCCCCAAAGACATGCTGTAGCCTCGGCTTTACGTTTTCACATTTGTTTCCCATGAGAACTGTCCTTGTAGAAGATGAGATCACATGTTGGCTGCTTTTCTCCCTGAAACCTTCCCTACGGTCTTCAGTTCCCACCACCTGCCTCATGTGTCCACATATATTGTTATCAAAGGACCTGTTAGTCTTTGGATTGGAGTTACTTGTATATTACCAGCCCTTGTCTTAAGATCTGGGATTTCAAAGTGAGACCTTTGTCATTGACATAGTACCTTGAAAAGTTTGGGTGTCCAGAAGACATTTGCTAAATTTAATCAAAAGAAATCAGGACACTGCTATTAAGTAAGTTGAAAACATGGGTAATTTCTTAACAATACGCAGAATATGTTGAAGATTTAGTGCCAGATAACTGTGCTTAGTTCTCTAATAGGCTGCTGCATTCGATCTACACCTTGTAAAGCATCCGTTGGATCCCCAATTTATAGGTGAGAACACTGAGACAGAGAGAGGTCACATAAATTACCCAAGAGTCACAGAGCCAGTAAGTGGGGCAACCAGATTCCCACTCAGATGCTTACATCTAGGAAACATGCCCTAACCTGCTTTGCTTAAGGGTCTCAACTCAGTTTCTCTCTCAACATCATCACAATGGCTACAATTCTCCAGTGGGAAGAGGATGTTGTAGAGGATTGTGTGCTATTTGAAAAAAAGCCCCCCTGGCTCTTAACTCTTAAATGTTCTTAAACCATTCTTCTGCCCACTTCTCCTTATCATGCAAACCTGAAGATTGCTACTTTTGCTCAAATCTAATATCTATCCTTTCTAGAGCTCATTTCACTCTTAGTTACTCAGAGAATTTATTGAGCACCTACTCTTCCATCAAAAGAAAAGAATATTGGCTTTTTATTTAAACATTTCCCCATAAATTAATTTAATACTCACCACCTCGCTGGGAATTTTAAGATAAATCTTAAGATGAAACCCCTGCTCCAGATAAGGTAAAGCGCATGCCTGATTTCCAGCAATTGAAACTTGATCTGTTAAATTCCTAGAAGTTAGAGCCCCACTACACCCTGCTGCCGCTTTGGTGCACGTTGCCATCTGGTGCTTGTCTCCTGCTTTTCAGGAAATAGCCCCAGGCTTCAGTGGAAATGCCAGTTTCAAGGACAGAAGTGAGAGATGGCCATGTGCGCAAGGGGTTGAGTGGCGCTAAGAGCGAAGGGGTGGCAGGCACGTTCAAATCACATTCTTAATTGTGTGGTATTCTAAGGTCTTGCATGTTCTTTCCTGTGCCATTTTCTCCAATGTTATTTTAATTGGGGGGAGTGAGGTAATATCTCAAGAACTTTTCATTAACTCTTGGATGTGGTCTGCTCTTATCTTTACATCTGTTTTCCCTAGTGAATGACTTTGAATATAAAATATCTAGATTTCAAGCTCCAAATGCTTTCCTGTCATGTTTCCTTTGGATCATTTTCTTTAACTGCACAGAGATGGCCTGATGACTGCCTCTATCAGAGCAACTGTCGCTTGAGGTGGCAGTTGTTGCTTCACTTTTCTCTCTTACTCAATGACAAGACCCTTGAGAGCAAAGAAATTGTCTCATTCACTTCCCTACCCCCAGAGTCTAGTATTAGGGAAGGACCTGACATCCTGGGTACCCTCCATGCAGAGTCAACTAATGCATGTGTGGATGATCTGAACAGAAATGTCAAATGTCTACACAGTTCTTGGAATGCAGTTGGCACGATACCAGAAAGATTCCCAGTTTAAAAGATCCTTGTTTTCTCTGCCCTTAGAACATGCTCCCACTGTGAATTTCTAGAATTCTAATAATATCTTCTTCACATTAAAGAACACAAGAAGTTCAAATTGAGTCCTCCAAATGGCAATGGTAATTAATAGGGAAGAGCAAACACACCGAATATATATGTTAATGTTAGTGGGGGGAAAAATGTGTTCTATTTATACCCCAGAATAAATTACATCTTTACAGCTCTAAAAAAGACTAATTGCAATCATTCAGCGATCTACCAGTAAAGTTTAAAATAATAGTCTGTGGCTGTTTTATTACTTGTATATCGATTTTGCGTTCGGCTTGTAGTGGGTCCCTTTGTAGTCACCAGCTTTAACTTCAGGTCCTGCTTTGCTCCTCTTACATAATTAGATACAAGCACATGCATTGTCTTGGAAAGGATTTTGTTCTTTAAACCTAATTAGAGACTAGGACCTGAGGCTGAGGACCTGTGTTGCAATTCTTAAAAGTAATTGCGTTGAAATCTTTTCTTACAGTTGTAATTTCTTTCCCCTTAGAATATATACATGTCTTTTAAAAATATGGACGCGAATCACAATTTAATGCTACTGACATTTGCCAGGTACCGTGTAAAGTCGGTACTTTACATTTCTGGATGCGCTGCATCGGTACAGCATCCTTTTGATTAAGGTACTATTATTATCCCCCCTGAACAGATGACTTGTAGCTCTAACCATGCTTTTCAAAGGGCCTAACACTTTGGAAAAGAGAAGATCCATTAAAAATTACTTTAGCATGTTGTTCAATGCCATGAGGTGTTATGAAATGTGTACCTTGGGTATTTAGATGTAACTTTCAAACAGGCAGCACAATTGATTCACATGTAGAATGAGAATGACCTGCATTTTAAGCGTTATAGTCCAAGGGGAAACATAAACATTCCTCTCTTAACATAAGGCATCCTAGAAATAGTATAACTGGGAACAAGCACTGGAACAGGCGTCAAGAGACAGACTCTGTTCCTGATCTAGCATGTTTTTGGGTAACTCAGTTGACGTTTTCAAGCCACAGTTTTCTCCCGTGGGATAGAAGACTCAAACTCAGTGTTCTAGGAGGACATGGTTTTATTAGACTTAATTCTCTAGTAGGACTTTTCTTCATTTTGTTGCTGTTGTTGCTGTTGAAAGGTCACTTGAGAAACAGCCTGTGCTGTACGCATGTGCTGGGAGGAAATTCTTGTAAGTACTATTTGTAACACGTTCCCACAGCAAGCAGTAACAATTGGACCTAAATGCTTTTTATTTAGCAAGCCACCTTAGACCACTGGCATGCCAAAGGGGATCTCCACGGTGTGCTCGCAGATAAGATGCCCGTTACCCTCACATACACTTCACTCCTACCTTCTATGTTTCCCACGCTCTTTCTCGTCATCCTCCCTGGTCTGGCCTCTCTCTCTTTAAGATTCTTTCCTCCACATTCTGTCATCCTCGTAGACCTACACAGTCGACTTTGCTAAGTTTTATTTCCATTCTGAACGCTTCCCTCTCACGCTACCTGAATTCCGTCTCCCTCTCCAGAAGCCTCCTGGGTACCATTTGTGCTTTCCTGAAGGAAGCATCCTATTAGGTAGGCAGTCATTGTGCCCTCTACACACCCATGTCAGAATTAAACCAGCCACTCTAGGTAGGAGGTAGCACTAACAAAGTCAAGCTGAGTGACTGCATGAAGAGAAGAACTCTATTCCATAGCTCAGACCAGAAACCCAACAAAACCTCTTCCTTCTGGTACCACAAATATAGCCAAGCCATGGCAGAGACAGGTCTCTGCATTCTGCTCCCTCTTAAAGTTCAGCAGCATCGTTAGACTTATGTGTCAGGAGGAGTGATTATAAAGGTAATGAAAGATGGAGGCAGAGATCCAGACAAGCACACAACTTGTGGCTCCTTCACTTAATTGCTGTGGCCCCAGAAAGACATTTGGCCCTCTGAGTTACAATTTGCTGATTTACAAAATAAGAATAATAATGCCTTCTTGATACTAGCTTAATACAATTAATACTACCTTCTAAGATAGTTCTCAGGATTCAAGATAATGTATGGACAGCATCTGCTATAGGTAGGAGGCCTGACATTGATTATTCCTTGTAATTATTATCATCACAATTACTAACATCCCTTTGAGGTTAATAGAAATCATGTAATTTTTTTTCCTACTGGCAGAAAGTAGGACGAAGAATACTGTGAGTGACTTGACCCGGGAGACACAGTAAGATCATGGTGGAACCCAGGAATAATACGGGATTCCCCAACAGCGGGTTCTAGTTCAATACTTGGCTCTTGGTATTTGTGGAAATGTCCTCATTTAATCTCTAAAACTTAGGGCTCTATTATCTTCTCTACTTTTTGGTTTTTTTAACCAAAGGACTTTACACATTGTGACTAAAATAGGAGGAAAGATTTGCCAGCTCATTTCTGTTGGCAGGGCTTGGACTGGTTCTTTGAGTGGATTATACACGCCATCTAGAAAAGGGAAAAAACCTACAGCTACTATTTTGGTATGTGCAATGCAGAAATGTTGTAATTTTGTACTTCTACCGATGCTAAATTTTATGTAAAAGAAAATCAGTTAGCATGTTTCCCAGTAAGAAGAGCAAATGAGTTACATAATTTTCACATAGACCTCAAGCTAGAACAGAAATCTTGTAATTAATGTTTGCTACAATTAAGATACGGTGGACACTTGCGGGATAAGGGGATTAAAAATCATATTAGGGTCCTGTCAAGACCCCACAATGTCTAGGTATGATGTTCCAACTGAACTAACCAGGGTGTCTTTGCACAAACAAAGGCTTTTTTTTTTTTTTAACTTACCCAGGCTGGATGGCAACAGAAACAATGGCTTTTACTCCTGAGCACAAGGTCTGGTTACTGACCCTAAACTGTAGTAATTAACGTCCATTAACAAAATCCTGAAATATGTCCTTTATTAAATATAACATTCAAATGACTGAAAACTTTTTGTATAATCTCAAGTCTGTCATGTTGAAAATATTCTAAATCTGTAATATGTTAGATACAGTTATTTTACACTTAATTCCTACTCCCTCTGTGTTTGTGCATGTCTGTGTGTGTGTGTGTGTGTGTGTGTGTATGAAAAACAGGAAATTTCAGTTTATCTGCATCTCTCACTTTATATCTTTGCATATAGGTCAAACAGAGCTCTTTTATCTCTATAAAGTAAACATTAGATTCATAATAAAAAAAAATGCCATGAAGCAGAATGTTTAAATGAAAAGAATATTTTTCTGATTTATTTATGAAGAACTTGGTTTAAAGGGTAATTTATCATTTGTTTCTATTTCATGCTGAATCAATGTGAACTCATATCTTGGAACAGGATGACTAATGAGAACACAAGTGTGAGTCTGAGCACAGGTGGGGTCATTGTAATGCTTGGCATAAAGGAAATGAAGTAGGCACACAGACAACCAGCTTCATCCCTTATAATACTGGGCTATTAAGCTGAAAGACCTTTCACTAATTCTAGGTGTGCTGCTGGCTGCAATTGCACTGTAAGTGACACAGCCACCACTTGGAGAGTGCTTTGGAACTTGAAAGGCAAGAGAAACCTTTCTTCAGTGGAATGTTCCTTTTTACCTGCTTTTCTGTTCAACCTGCTAAGACCTTGGATATGCTTGTTTGAGACTCTCTTTCATAACCTGACCTTTCTTTTCCCAAGCCGACCAATGCAAACCTGAGTTGTCAGACTTGTTCACAGTGAAGTACCATGCTGGAAACAGTCACGTGCTTTGCAAATCGCTGTGTAACACTGACGTATTTAATTACTGTCAACCATAAACCCATTTCTCAGCATGAGCAATTGGCAGCATAAACCAAAGATGGAAGAAAACATTAATTCTACCCATTAACTTAAGGTTTGCTTAACATCGAGTTTGGTGGTCAACTGGGACATGGCTACTTGATTTTGGTGACTGAACGCCTCAACCTCATGCCCCCAGGGATGAAATCTCCATACCTGACACTGTGCAAAAGGAACTGACACAGCTTGGCTGTCTATTCTAGGTATGGTGTTTGGTGTCTTACATGCTTTGACCTCATAATATATTCTAAGGTATATGGGTATTATAGTTTTTATTATATATGAATACATATGTTTATGTTACATCCTATAATTTCTATTATGTATCCAGAAGCTGAGGATGAGAGAAGTAACTTGGTCAGAATTATCCAAGTGGCGTGTGCCATTGGTGGTATATGAACCAAGTCAGTCTGGCCAATTAGGCCCAGGTTTTTTTTTTTGCCATGATTCATTCTAACTTGATTTCAGCCCCCTCTGGCCTGAATGAAACTTGTTCCTCAGTTTCCTAGTTAGTTTCTTCACATTTCATGCCTATCATGAAGAGCGACTTAAGACAGCCTGAGCTCCTTGAAGAAAGGCAAAGTTTAAATTTTCATGGTGTCCCTGACTTGAAACCCAGAGAGTGTTTTCTCCTCTAAACCTTTTTTTTTTTTTAAAAAAAAAAAAAAAAAAAAACATCTTCTGTTACAGAGAAACTTTATTTGGGATAGTAGTAAAAATTTGTTTGTCTTTTCCTGCATCATTGCTGACTTTGATAATATGTTAAGAAAGACCTCTTCTGGAGTTCCCTTCGTGGATCAGCTGTTAAAGAACCTGACTAGGATCCATGAGGATGCGGGTTCAATCCCTGGCCTTGTTCAGTAGGTTAAGGATCCAGCATTGCTGTGATCTATGGTGTAGACCACAGACTCGGCTCAGATCCCGAGTTGTTGTTGCTGTGGCGTAGGCCAGCAGCTGTAGGTCCGATTTGACCCCTAGCCTGGGAACTTAGATATGCCACTGGTGTGGCCCTAAAAAGCAAAAACCAAAACCAAAACCTTTTCCCATTATAAAATTCTAAAAATATACTTTGTTATTATTATTCTTTAAATTTTTAACTGTTTCTAAAATATTTAAATCATTGGTCTGTCTGGAATGTATTTTTGTATGGCACAGGGTAGGTCTTAACTTAATCCTTAGGTCCTGTTTTCTCCTCAAATTCTGGTCCCTTTTAACTCTTTTTGTTACTTAAGTTATTGTCTGAAGTAACAGAAAAGGCTTGAAATATGTGCTTTGGGTGGTGATGTGGTGAAAGATTCACTCATGTTTCACTTTTCCATTTTAATTACTAAGGTCTGGGGAAGTTATGTTGGACAGCAAAGCGCCATTACTCTGGAGCATTTTATTGACATGTTAATTCATGCTGTATTTATTCATCTTCCAAAGGAGATACATGGCTCATTCTCACTGGCTTCAAAATGAGTCATTCCAAAGGAGTTCAGTAGTGCATTCTGTCAATCCCTTAATTAACTGGTGTACTAATATCTTCTCCCATTTTCTACAGGCTGTTTAGTGGCTCATCATGCATTTAGGTTTCAGGGAGATCATTTGCAATCCAATTTTGTGGCTCTCCCTTTGAAATCTGTCACCCCCAAGACACAGTGTCCCAAGTGCACAAACTCCATGAATTGTCTTCAAGTAATTGTTCTATAGCTTGCCCTGCTAAGGAATTCAAAGAAGGGCTCTGAATGGGTCAAAGTGGATTGACCCTCTGGGGCTATTTCCACTCATGGCAAAGAATTAACATTTGTGAGTTGTTTGTTTCTAGAGATACATTTTAAATGCACGGGGGCATTTTACTTTTAAAATTTTTGATTAAACGATAAGGTACTCCTGTTAAAGGTACCTCAAAGGTGCACATGTAAATTCTTTAAAGGCACATCCTTGATTCTCTGGTTTGCATCCTCTTTCATGAAAGTATTTTCCTTGAAGCCATACAGCTGCAATCCATGTGTGGTCAGCCTCTAGCTGACCTCAGGTGTGCTCTGTCCTGTAGGTGGAAGCCAGCAACCAACTGATTTCTCCTAGACAAATGTAATAGGTCCAGACATGCATGAAAGTGCTTTTGGACCAGTGGATTAGCAGTGTGACAAGTGGCCTGACAGGATTTAACTTGAAGGCAGGGATCTTCACTCTCTATTGCTTTACCCTTTCCATCGAGGACTCTTCTGCGGATCCCCCCTCCCTTTTTTTTCTTGAGAAAACTCTTCATTAGTTTTCTACAAAATTATGTACATCATGGCCTCAAAATCCCTTGTGAAAAGAGGAGGGGCAAAAAGAAATGAATTAATTATCTTCAATAAACAGGTCAGATTTTTTTCCCTTCTTTTCTGCGGGTAATGGATGAAGAAGTCAGCCAGCCATCATTTCCCTGAGACTTAATGCAAATCACATACATCTTTCTTAACACTGATACCATTTAAAAAACTTGTGAGACCTAAGAGAAACTTGCAAGCATTCTGTTATCTATACAAACAATCTGACAATGTTTTCTCTCCCAAGTTTCAAGGCAGTGACTATCCCTCAACCCAGATAAGCCCCACAATCACCAAATACAGAACCTTCTATCTGTACTTGGAAGTGTTAAACCTCCATATTTGGCTGAAAAGACGGCCAAGGAAGGATATTTATAATTCAGCAACAGTCTCATAATTCTCCATGCCAGCCAGGCTCTAAGTACACAGAATATAGTTTTTTTGCTTAAAACCGTATGATGTCAAGAAAACTATCCAACACGTCTCTTTTGTACCTATGCTTTAAGAAACCTCTTGCTCAAAAATGTCTTCCTCTTGCAGTGGACCACAGTGCACTGTCCCTGTCAATCTTTATAACCCTCCCATAAATCGTTCCTCCCTTAAATACTGCATTTTGGTAAGTTAGAGGTTCCTTCTAAATACCTCTCCATGCTAATTGCGTCTCTGTAAGCAATGAACAGTTCAGTCCAGAATTAATGCACATGTATAAATCATGTAAAATCAGATGATGTCACTTATTTTAAAAATATATATACAGATACAATATGTGTAGCTACACATATACATATGCATACATATATATGTGTTTATAGATGTATAATTTTTGTTAACCGTGGAAAAGGGCCACTAGATTGATGCCTAGAGATGCAGCCCCAGTTTTGGAAGCAGATGTGAGCACAACAGTAATTATAATAGAGGAAAGGCTTTTCGGTTTTTGTTTTTGTTTTTGAGTAATAAAGCGTCAATGTTCTTGATCCTCTATAAACATCCCCAGCCCTCACACACTCCGGGCACGGCTGCGTGTATTTGAATTCCTATAGAAAGCTCACAGAGTTCTAGATACGTACTCGAAGATTGACGCAAATCCCCAAATATCAGCATCATGGCCCCTGTGGGCCACGGGCGACGCTGTGCACACAGGCAGCCTGGGAGGGCCAGGGACCTAGCCCCACACTCACTCACACAGGTATCTCTCGTCTGCAGGCCACCTCGCAGTGGCATCGCCAGTGGTAATCACCCCGACTGGTATACTCGGGGGAGCTCCCGAGAAACCTAGGGGGAAGGGGGAGCGTCAGGCATTTGGGGGCAGCAGCGCGCACCCTGGCACGGTCTCGGCGCCTCCAGCCCCGTCCAGGACCCGAACTGGTTCCGGAGCCGCCCGGGAGGATCTGCATTACGCCAAGGCGCTGGGACAACTCACCTCCACGAAATAAAAGCAGGGCAGGAGGGTCACGCTGTCCTTGATCACCTTGCCCTTTGGCCTCTCCTTCGCCGACATCCCTGCCGCCTGCCCGGGTCTGGCTGCGTCCTCCCCGGGCCGAGGTCTGCCCAGCGCAGCCGAGGCGAGCTGCCTCCTCCAGCCGCAAGCGCCCGGCGCCGCTGATGTCACATTCCCCGCGGGCACCGCTGGAGCCAGCGCGGTGCAGGCTGCGCCCCCGCCTCTCCCCGCCCCTCTTTGCAGTAACCCAGCGGCTCCCTAAGTGGGCAGGTCCCCTGCCTCCCCTGCCGTGCTCCCACCCCCTGTTTTTCTCGGCGGAGCCGTCCAGCTCCCTTCTCCAAGCTGTTGCTGCAATGGCTTCCCCTCCCCGCCGCCCTCGCTCTGCTCTCCACCGCCCTGGCGAGGCTTCGCAGCGGTCCGGGCTTGACGTCAAGAATCGGAAAGGAGGGATGCACCCCTGGATGCTGCAGCAGCGAGGCGGAGAAGACGCCCCTCCGGGAAGCCTCCTGGATCCCTCTAGGAACTCGAACTTCAGGATTGCTGGAGAGCAGAAGCCCAGCTCTGGCGCACTGACCCACAGCGTGAAAACCCACCTCTACCTACTCAGAATTAAAACTTGGATCCCCTACGACCAAGTAGGCCGTGGTGGGAACTCATGGAGAGCTGGCAGCTATCCAGGAATAACCTCCCTGTCTGAGGATTCTCTGCCTGGGGGACTCCCTGGCTCCCTCCGTCCCCAGCTCACAGGCTGCCTGTCTGGGAATGGGGAGGCGTCAGCGGAGGCAGAAGTGTGGGCATCCTCATCGAGCCCCAAAGCCAGGGTGTGCGCTTATCTTGTCACCACACCCGCAGAACCACGTCAGGATTACAGTTAGAACTGTAACAGAAGGCACTTCTCAGACGTTAACAATCCATATTAAGCCCTTCCGTCTGTGAGTGATGTTCTTGGGTCTTCTCAACTTTTGCATGATTTTGGCAGCCCAGGCGTATCACATGATATGGCAGAGAGAGAGAGAGAGAAAAAAAAGCAAACATAAAACTCACTATTATACTAAATAAGCTAACCCACTTCCGTAATCTCACATCTCTGGCCATTTCTGGTATCTTCAAGGTCTCCATTTCAAGCATCTGAGGGCCAATTTCCACCCCACCTTTCAACTCACTTCTTCAGTGGTTAGTCTGTCTTAGGATGGACTTCTATTAAAAAAGAAATACTATAGACTGAGTAGTTTAAACAACAGGCATTTGTTTCTCACCACTCTGGAAGCTGGAAGTCCCGGTTCTGGGTGCCATCATGGTCAGGTTGTGGTGTGGACTCTCTTCTTGGCCGTAGGCTCACGTGGAGGAAAGTGAGCTACTTTTCTGGTCTCTTCTTATGAGAGTACCAATCTCATCCTTAGGGACCACCTTCATAACCCTGTCTAAAGCTAATTACCTCTCAAAGACCCCACCTCCAAGTAAGACTATCACTTTGGGGGTTAGTGTTTCAATATATGCCTTTTGACAGACACCAATATCCAATCCATCACATACTCTAATACATCTTTGGCAGCATGGCAACAATCTGATCTATCAGTGTCGGCATTTCACTGTCACTACCACCTCACACCCTTACCTTCTTCTACCAGGCTTGGGTTCCAGAGTCCACCAGGATAATCGTTCATTTCTCACCCCCTGTTCACCACACTCACGTGGCAAAATCCCGGTCTCAGTTAAATCCAGGTCTCTGCCTTTTCCAGAATAACTGAGGTGCATGGAGAAGAACACACAACCTATGGTCTTGTCTCACATTAGACTCATGCCCACAAAGTTCACCGAGTCCCCACTGCCTCACCATCCTCATGTTTTCCCACAGTTTGTTCACTTTCTCCCCCTCTGAGAACCAACTCGTACTTTCTCCAGTCTCTTTAGATCATGACATTTTCAGCTGATGACTTCAACTCTTATTTCTCTCAGAGAATGAAACTAATCAGAAGAGAATTATGCCATCTTCCCAAGTTGGAGACTACTTGCCTCCAAGCTCCACCCTTCACAGTTGTCACTCTCTCCTTCCTGGACCAGAACAATAGCCTCCAAGTGTTCTACCAGCTTCCCACTACCACCCCCCCCAACCCCCGCCCCCAATACCCCTGCAGTCTACCAACCACTCCCTTTACAGCAGCCAGAATGATCTTTTGAAAAGTCAAGCCAAATGTGTCATTCTGCCCAAACCCTTCAGGAGCTTTCCATCATATTCAGGACAAGAGTCAAACTCTCCATCTCTTTCTCAAAGCTCTACCCAAGGCCGCTGCCTGATTCATGAACCTTATTCATCTAGCAATCCCACTCTCGCGTTGTACTGCCTCAAGGATTTTGCACTTACTGTTTCTTTGTGCAGGAATGCTGTTCTGCCAATATCTCATACATGGTTTAACCTCTGTCCCCATTCATTCTCTTGCTCAAATTGAAACTCCACAGGGAAGATTTCTTTGACCACTCACTCCATCTAAGCAGCATCAATCACCCCAGGACTCCATTAGTCTTTATTTTTACACAGTATTTTCTTGTTTTTCATAGAACTTATCACGATCAGATAGTTTATCAAGTATGTATTGGCCAACTTTTTCATTGCCTTCCTCTCCCACTAAACTGTCAACTCTATAAGGTCAAGTATTTATCATTATGTGTCTAGTTGCTGGAAATGTTCCTGGAAAATAGTAGGTGTTCAGTAAATATTTGTTCAAGAAATGAATGACTCAAATGATACATATAAAATAATATAACATAGCTTCTTCACATACTAAATGTTCAATAATTGTTGGTTGATTCCGTTTTTTAATTATTGTGCTAGTCATCAATTATACTTCTGACTACTACCAAAGTTACTTTGTGGGTGTGAATTTTCAACTTTCTTAGTATCTCAACAGAATTTGCCATTCTTGGTAGAGGTAAAAAAAAATGAGTTAGAAGATTTCTGAATTTATCATGTAGGAAACAATATTTATATAGAGAGGGAAGAAAGACTAAAACTGTAGCTCCCTAATTTCATTAGCCAGGGGCTAAAAATATATGATAAAATATCAGAGATGCATGCTAACCATACCTCAGTAATTCCAGAAAGTACCGAGACATCAGAAAAGTACTCTCCTTTCCTCTCCATGTAGTTTGACCAGCTTGACCTGACCATATGGCCAGGGATCAGGAAATGCTGCAGAGTTCAAAGTCAATTTCTATTGCAAATTCTTTATCCCTCCCTTGCCCAGATTTTCCTTCCTTCTTTCTCTCTTTTAAAATTCTCTCTTTCCCATCTAAAATAATTTCACAAAATAATCAAGCTGCTTTACACAGAACACTAAACACTACGGGGTAACAGTTTGATGTGTTTTCCCTACCTAAACTTTTGATGCTCAAAACAATGGAATAAACAGGGCAAAACAGTTCCCTATGTTACAGAAAAATCTTGTAGAAAAGTTTGAGAGATGAAAAACAAATAAATAAAAGGTTGGAGTTCCCGTCATGGCTCAGTGGTTAACAAACCTGACTAGCATCCATGAGAACACGGGTTCTCCCTGGCCTTGCTCAGTGGGTTAAGGATCTGGCGTGGCCACGAGCTGTGGTGTAGGTCGCAGACGTGGCTTGGATCCAGCGTTGCTGTGGCTCTGGGGTAGGCCAGTGGCCTAGCCCAGGAACCTCCATATGCCATGGGTGCAGCCCTAAAAAGACCATAAATACACCAAACAAATAAAAGTTTGAACCAGAGGAGAAAGAGGTTTGAGTCAGAAGACTGGATCTATTATGTTTGAAACCTGCTCTTGAGCAAGTCACTTAATAGCGTTAAGCTTCAGTTTCCTAATCTATAAAATGAGAATAGTATTGGTACCAACTGACAGCAACATTCTCTAACTCAAATATGACAGTACATGAAAGTACTCGGTAAATAGTCAAATTGGTCCATCCATTCATGTGTTCATCCATTCACCCTACAAATATTGACTGAGTCCCCCCACTATGTGAGAGGCATTTTTCCTTCTGGATAACCACTGGAGAAAAGAAGATATGGTTCCTGTCCTCATAGAACTCACATACCTGTGGAGAAGGGAGAAACACAGATAGTCCCTTAGTCATCACAATAGAAAAAACTTCCATGATGCTCACCATGGACAAGGCACTGTTAAAAATGCTCTGAACACATTACTTCATTTAATTCTTACAACATCCTTAAGCACTGGGTACCACTGTCACTTTTTTTTTTTTTTTTTTCAGTAGAAGCCGAGGTTAGTTATGGTATGCAACAATTCCTATAATTAGTGGAGCTAAGATTTTTGAACCATGTGGATTGCTACAAGCTCTGTGTTCTTCAGGTTACACATACTGCCTCTCTTAACAAATGTATAATTGCATCTTGTGATGTACACTACCAAAGAAACCATTAGGATGCAATTGTAATTACTGCGAGAAACTTCTTAAGTATGGCGGCCAAGGAAGGACTTGGGAGGAGTTGACAGTCAAGCCACTGATAGCACTGAGATTATTAGAGGACATTGCTGAACTAAAAAATATGCTCTATCCTCCCTTCACTGTGTAAATCCGCATTTAGGCCAAGGATGGAACTTGCATGTTGAATGCTGCTTCAGGGAGCATTAGAATTTTAATCCACTGAAATTAAACACAATCTCTTGTGCCTCACAGAACTTGAGTATTTTCCATGGAAATCTTGTTTCAGTGCATTCAAATGAAAAAATAGCACCCACTGGAAAAGCAGCACTCTGACATTTCATAAGACAGTGTACTTTACAGCACAAATAACCTGGAAAATATATGCCTGAAAATACACTTGACATCATCATTAACACTGTCAGACTCTCGAGATAAGAAAGAAGTAGCTTTCCTATGTATTGGCTTTGGTTGCCCACTGCCGAATACACACTATTCTCCAGCTTCCCAGCAACGACTCCTCCTCAGGCTATTTGTCTGACATTTATCTTTAAGGTCATCAAAAGCTGTTATCTCATGTTCCCGTGCATTTCCCAGAAATTAGCTCCCTTTACAGGATTTTGAGGAGACAATGTAAGATTTTATTTCTTTTTTTCTTTTTTTTTTTTTTTTTGTCTTTTTGTCTTTTGTTGTTGTTGTTGTTGTTGCTATTTCTTGGGCCACTCCCGCGGCATATGGAGGTTCCCAGGCTAGGGGTTGAATCGGAGCTGTAGCCTCCGGCCTACGCCAGAGCCACAGCAACGCGGGATCCGAGCCGCGTCTGCAACCTACACCACAGCTCAGGCAACGCCGGATCGTTAACCCACTGAGCAAGGGCAGGGACCGAACCCGCAACCTCATGGTTCCTAGTTGGATTCATTAACCACTGCGCCACGACGGGAACTCCAAGATTTTATTTCTTTTTTTTTCTTTTCTTTTTTTTTTTTTTTTTTTTTGAGAGAGAGAGAGGTTTAAAAGTGGTGAGTGTGCAGATGTGAGAGGGAGGAAAAGTACTGAAATGAGGAAGGTCCTGGAAGATGTTCTGGCCTCGTCGTTGACCTACTGTGCATCTGTGGAAGAGAACATTTTACCCCAGGGACCCATTTTCCTCACCAAAAAATGGCATTAGAATGGTAAAGCGGATGTCTGTTGTTTTTGTTTGTCCAAGATCCATTGTTCCTTCTTCTTCTGCCCATTTCTTGAATGTTCTTGGTGGGCTGTCCTCCTCCCCGCAGTCAGAGCTGGGCTGCAGTGAAGGTTTTCAGCCCTCTCTGGAGTAGGGGGGGAGGTGAGCCGGTGTAATGTCCCAGGAACGTGAATCTCAAGGAGAGTGATACCAAGATGGAAAATTCTAGGTGTCGATTCATGGCCGAAGCAGAGAGAACAGCAATTAATGTTGGTCTTTTAATTCTCAGAACTGCCCTTCGCTTCTTTTCAGAAGTCTGGTTTTTCTCCTATTGTTGTGGTTGTTGTTTCCTGGCACATCCCATGCCTCTCAAATTCCACTCTCTGTCTCTCTAGCTCTTTTCCTCTCTCATTCTTTCAGTAATCTAGGCAGAGTCTACTTCTGTGACCCCAAACCTCTAACTAAAACAAAGAGATCACAAGACACTCATTTGCTAAAGGATTAACTTAAGATTAAAAACAAAAAAACGAGAGTTCCTGTCATGGCTCAGTGGTTAACGAACCCGAGTAGAGTAGCATCCATGAGGACGCAGGTTCGATCCCTGGCATTGCTCAGTGGGTTAAGGATCTGGCGTTGCCAGGAGCTGTGATATAGGTCGCAGACGCAGCTGGGATCCCTCATTGCTGTGGCTATGGTGTAGGTCAGCGGCTACAGCTCCGATTTGACCCCTAGCCTGGGAACCTCCATATGCCACAAGTGAGGCCCTAAAAAAATAAATAAAAACAAACAAACAAAAACCCAATACCTAACAGTATTTTCTGGTAGGAGATACAGGAAATACTTTTTAATCAAATTTTATATTTTCTTACTATCAGTGATTTTGAGTGGAAAGATCCAGCAATCTCCTTGCAGACACAGCTGAAGTCAGTGGCGAGTACTGTTACTGTTACCAGAAGTGGGATCCAGCTGCTCACCACTCAAAGCCGATATATTTGAAAGGCTACATTGGTGGAAAAGAATGTTTACTTTATGTCAGAGGCCAGGGGGGTGGGGAGAAGGTAGACTCCAGTCCAAAGACTGGCTTGCCACCACTGACCATCAGTGGGCGAGAGTTTTTAAAGGGGAGTTTCGGGGGTGCAGAGGCAGAGGGAGGGCTCTAAAAGCAGAAACAGCACAGCCAGCTCTGGCTATGCAGTGATCTGATCAGCATCATCTTGATTGTTTTAAGTATAGTTACTCTTCAGTTCCAGGGTCAGTTTGTTCCCATTTCCTTGAGGCAAATTCTCAGATTTATGGCAGCTTATGTCATGGCAACAGTCCAGTCATCATGTAGTTCTTCCACCTGGTGGGTGTTTCAGTAGCTATAAGACAGCTCACAGGATATGGCTCAGAATATTACCTATAGCCCTTGAGGAGGAACTAAAGATCCTTCACTTTGCTTAATGATTAAACTATTATTCTTTTGTCTTGCTTGACTTATTTCCTTTGCATCTGCATTTGCCCCCTTCTCTGATTAAACTTATTCTTTGGTTAAAGTTTTCCTACAGCTAGAAGGCAGGTGGAGAACATGTGGGAGAAGGACCATGGGGTCTTCTTGCTGTTTCAGTAGCTCTGCTAAAATCTGTTAATTTTGTCCGTTGGCTACCAGTTTTGTCTTTTATGGGGCGCTCCAGCTAGCTGCATAACAACTGCCCCCAATATATGCACAGCCTATGAATAAGAGCATCATTTTTGTTTTGAAACATTTGATACAAAAGTACTTAATTTTATAACATCCAAGTTATCACAAAGAATCTAAAGGTTACTTTTGTCAATAAAAACAGAGCTGTTGGATGTTTTCATTTTGATTTCAGGAGTCGTTATATTTTCAGTGATTGCAGAAAAAATAATTATAGGTTTTTATTAGCTGTTTGTGCAGAATTTCAGTGATGACTATCAAGAAGTTAAAGAGCTCGAAATTAAGAAAAAATTATCAGAAAACCCTATGTAGCCATTCCTTGGCTTCATGAAAGTAAGTGCAGGTTTCTCATGAAAAAAAAATTTAATAGATTTTATTTGGAAGTTTTATATTTGAAGTATCTCCTTAAAACTTGATTTGTCTTCATGCTTATATACTAATTACATATTAATTACAAACTAATGTAATTCATTTTCCCAAGTTTTATATAGCTGCCTTAAATTTCCTTTTAGTTCACCTACGTGTGCTTCATTAATAGACAATTTCATGTGTGAAAAAGTTGAGAAAGACATGAACATAAATTGGCTCTTCCTTTTCTTTCAGTGTTGGTACAAATGGTTCTCCACGGTCTTACTGGTGAATAATAAGCAGCAGATCATTAAAGTATAAGATATATCCAACCACTCGGTCTGAAAGTCTTTTCATCAACTTGGATTTAGTCCTGCCTTTTCTCCTTTATAGTCTCCAGATTCTTTTGAACTTCCAATAAAATAGCGCTCTTTCATATTTGTCTCTTCCCTGTTTCCGTCTGCATCGGTTAATGTCCAGTTTCCTGTAAGAGCTGGCTGTGACCTTCAAGCTCTTCTTACATGTAACACCCGTCTGGATAAGCGTCCCGTTAGACACTAATTATCGAAGCAAAATAGCCTTACTGCCCCATCTTCAGACTGTGTCCTTTCCTCTGATGAGCTTGTTTGAGCCATACTTGGTCCATGTTCATTCTGTCCCGCCACCTTCTCATATGCTGCTCCCCTCCCCTGAAATGCCTTAACATCCCATGTTTCCAAATTTTATTTGTGCTGATCCAGGAACTTTTCTCTGAATACCAGTGGTCCTTATTTGACACTGCACATTCTAGCATTTGATTACGAACTGTTTTGTTTTATCAGATATATTCCAGTCTTATACCCCCAACTGTAGGAGTGAACTGGGGAGAGACATGTCATTTCTCCTCCCTTCCACCTCTGCTCTCACCACTTTGTTCAATTCTTCATTACTGCCATGACATTAGAATACCCTCCAGGCCAATTTCTCTGGCTTTACCTCTTCATTTTCTCATCAGTTGTTTAACTTTTCACCAGGATAATTCTCCTAAAGCATGCTTTTGATTATGCATTTGTTTGCTCAAAAGCAGTCCATGGTTTTTCAGTCTCTAGCCTGGGCTTCGTTTATGAGCTTCGTTGGTCCGGCCACCACCAACCTTCCATCTCACCTCCCATTCTCCCCTAGGCAGACTCTGCACTCAAGATACCCCAGCCTAGATGGTCCTACAGAAACCACACTCTCTGCATTGAAGTGTTCTGTGTGTGCTTCCTTTTCCCATCCTCAAAAATTGCATACAAAAAGCAACTTCCCAATGAAGTCTCTTTTCCATGATCTTTTAGGACTTTCCTTGGAAACTGTTTGTAAATGTTATATTTTGCATTGTATTTATTTTTCTCATAGATATTTATTTTGTCTCTTGGAGGTATGGACTAGGTCGAGCTCATCTTTCTTTTTATTCTTTCTCGTCTCTTGAACCCACAGTTGTAATATTTTGAACATATCAAAAGTTCAGTGAATATTTACTAAATGAGTAAATTCCATAATTTCCACGCTCCCCTGCAGGGGCCAGCACCACCATGGAACAGCGTAGAGATTCTGAGTACATACTTATTGATTCATTTAGGGTTCTATGACTCATGATTCTGTAGGAATAAGCACTCACCCTCACACTCCCTCCTTCTCTCTCCTGACACTTAGAGAACATTGACAGTTCTCACCAGAAGTGTGAAAGGAGTCTGACACACACTAACGAGAACTTACTTAATCTTCATTAGTCCAGAGTGACTCCTGTTCTCTCAATCCTTCCATAATTATTCATCGATTGCATAGAGTTTGAATAATAATTAGTCCAACAGGAGGATATTGAGCATCTGTCTGAGCTGCTGAGATGCCTGATCCCGTCAGATTTTCATCCCTCTCTTCTCTTCCCAGCAGCTAGCCAACTGTGATCTCGCAAATATTGCAAATCAAATTCTTTTAAATTCTACTGAAGACTCACTTCCCTTAGGAAATTTCCTAGGCTTATCTTCAGGCTCTCACAGCTCCCAAAGTCTTCCCTAATCCACATGCTAGTTGTCCTCTTCTTTCTCTGAGTATCCATGCTCTTATGTGGCTCTTGCTGTTATGCTCTCTTCTATCCTGGTCTCCTTAGCTGTTGAACTCTTCTGTAGGTTGGAACTTCTATTTTATTTGTCGTCCTAAATGGCAGTTTCTCTTCATGCTCTTTATTTGACTGCCCTGATGATAGCCATCATGTTTTCTTTTTACTGAGATATAATTACCATATAACATTATATTGATTTCAGGTGTACAACTTAATGATTCAATATTTGAATATATGGTGAAATGATCACCCTAATAATTCTAGCTAACGTCTGTCCACATACGTAGTTACAACTTTTTTTTTTCTTGTGATGAGTGCTTTTATGATCTACTCTCTTCGCAACTTTCAAATATGCAGTGTTTCAAATATGCAGTCCTCTTAAGTATAGTCACCATGCTTATGTTTTATAACCAATTATAGGAAAAATTAGGGCAGGAGTCCAAATGGTTTTGGAAGGGATTATTAAAAGGAAATATCTTCCCAGACTTGGAAAGCAATGTAAAAAGATGGAAAGAAGTTGTTCTTAACCTTTGCTGCCACTCATACCACTTTTGTTCTTGCAGTATGTTCTGAAAGCAGTTACAAAATGAGCTAAAGATAGTTCTTAAAATTGATATCTCATAACTCTGCAATAAAACAGGTACTGCTTGAATAGCAAAATGTAAACTACATGAAAATTATACATTTAAAACAACTTTTACTCTTTTAGTTATAGCTTCGCTAAAGGCTTGTTCATTGAGATTTGAAAAATAGCCACATTCATGCTGGACCTTATTTCGATGTGCAAAATTAGCACAAATTTGATTTCACACAGGTGTGGAGTCACAAATGGAGAAGATCTCTTCTGTTTTTTGAAGATATGGAGATGGTGCTCATTCAAACTCCACATTTCTCAGATTCAGTGACTCATTTTTTTTTTCTCTTCTGTCTTTCTAGGGCCACACCTGTGGCATATAGAAGTTCCCAGGCTAGGGGTCTAATCAGAGCTATGCCACAGCCACAGCACAGCAACGCGGGATCCAAGCCACATCTGTGGCTTATACCACAGCTCACGGCAACACTGAATCCTTAACCACTGAACGAGGCCAGGGATCAAATCTGCATCCTCATGGATGCTAATCAGATTCATTTCCCCTGCACCATGATGGGAATTCCCTTGGCAAATTTTGATTGGTGAATTGTGCAAGTTGTGTGATGGGCCAGCATTATGACGTTATGCCAGAATAAAGATAAGCGGAGTAGTGACAATATAAAAGAATTAAAATATACAGTGTTCTTTACATTTGCATTTTGGATAACTTAGCTTTTATTCAATTTAGAGAGCCTAAAGTCTTTCCAGAAAGACCTTATTGCATCCCAAGAAAAATGACCTCACATCTGAATAAGAATGTCTTTTAAACAGGGCTAAATTTTCTTTCTCCCTTCCTTCCTTTCCTCCCTCCCTTCCTCCCTCCCTTCTTTCCTTCCTTCCTTCCTTCCTTCCTTCCTTCCTTCCTTCCTTTCTTTCTTTCTTTCTTTCTTTCTTTCTTTCTTTCTTTCTTTCTTTCTTTCTTTCTTTCGCCATTTTTTTAGAGCTGCACGTGTGGCATGTGGAAGTCCCTGGGCTGAGGTCGAATTGAAGCTGCAGCTGCCAGCCTATGTCACAGCCACAGCAACTCCCCATCCAAGCCACGTCTGTGACCTACACCATAGCTCACAGCAACTCCAGATCCTTAACCCACTGAGTGAGGCCAGGGATCAAGCCCACATCGTCACGGATACTAGTCGGGTTTGTTACTTCTGAGCCACAACAGTACTCCTAAATTTTCTTTTTATAATGACAAACTGCACGTTCATTCTATAGGCAAAGAGAAATGTCACCTTGGAGCAGCTCTTTGCTTTGAAAGGGATGACATAGGCACATTTAAATTGAGTAGGATCCAACATCCTTAGAGAAGGACATCGCACAGCTTTCGTGGCCAGGAATTCTGCGTTTCTATTTTCTTTAGAATGTTGAGAGGTGAATCAGTTTTCTAAAAAGCTAGGGAGTTCCCGTCGTGGCACAGTGGTTAACGAATCCGACTAGGAACCATGAGGTTGCGGGTTCGGTCCCTGCCCTTGCTCAGTGGGTTAACGATCTGGTGTTGCCGTGAGCTGTGGTGTAGGTTGCAGATGCGGCTCGGATCCCGCGTTGCTGTGGCTCTGGGGTAGGCGGGTGGCTACAGCTCCGATTGGACCCCTAGCCTGGGAACCTCCATATGCCGCGGGAGCGGCCCAAAGAAATAGCAAAAAGACACACACACACAAAAAAAATTAAAAATAAAAATAAAAAGCTAGGATTTTAATGGAAGAAAGAGAACCAGACTCCGACCCCTATTTTACTGGATAAAAGTTAAGGGCGACTCTCCAGGTGACCTAGGGTAGCTCTAAATAAGAGGCTTCCTGGCAGGAGGGGATATAAAGACTCACAGGAGAAACACACTGGAAGGAATGAGCTTTTGACTTGGTGACCTCGATCCAAAATAACAGGGCCCTTGTGCTGACAAAGAAGGGCTGGTCTTGGACTGGATATGGCACTCCGCTGGGGAGCCCCTCTGGACTTCACCCTGACATGGTGTGGTGCTTTGAGGGACAACGAATGAGCACGAGCTTGTAAAGGAAGAGATCTCTAACCTGGTCATCCCCAAATGCGGCACTGCGGCCGGTGCAGGGTCCGAGTCCCCGAGGGAATCTCAGAAGCCTTGCGCTAACCTCTGTTGGACTGTGGATGATGAAGGTGTGGCAGCAAATGGAACCAAGATGCCACGGAAGTAAGGCTTTTGATCCTGTCTCTTCTGGCACTGGAAGTGGACTAACCCCTTTAGCAGCAAATCAGCCCCTGGGGTCCTTGGTCCAGAGCAGGGTTGGTGAATGACCAGCTCACAGACTAAACCCAGCCTTCTTTTCTGGTATTATTGAGACACAACCACATCCACCCATTTTTGAACTGTCAGCTGCTGCTTTGACGCTCAGGTGGCAGAGCTGACTATTTGCGACACAGATGATATCACTCATAAAACCTAAAATATTTACTTTTAGACGCTATTGAGAACGTTGCTGACCCCCGATTTTCAACAGCTTTCACAGTTTCGCTTCACATCATCTATTCTAATTCCCACTAATTTCCGATTTTAGTCTCCAAGTTTACTCTGAGCTCATGTGGTTGCTTTTACTGTCTTCAGAATGGACCATGACTTTCTTCAGATGCCATCCCAACCATCACTGCCACAGCTGAGTTCTTAAACAATATTCTACCCCCTACAAATCTCCAGTGCTTGATTCTTTAATGTTATATCCTGGGGAGTGAATTCATGAGCACAGTGAATTTCTGACATGACTTTGGACACACAGAAAAAGCATGAATGCAAAACAGCACTTTGATAGAACATGATGGAAGATAATATGAGAAAAAGAATATGTGTATGTGTGTAACTGAGTCACTTTGCTGTACAGCAGAAATTGACAGAACACTGTAAATCAACTATAATAAAAGAATAAAAAAGAGTCTAAAGTTTATGTTGACAGATTTGACAAAAATTAAAAATACAGGAGTTTCCGTCGTGGCACAGCAGAACGAATCTGACTAGGAACCATGATGTTGTAGGTTCGATCCCTGGCTTTGCTCAGTGGATTAAAGATCCAGCGTTGCCGTGAGCTGTGGTGTAGGTCGTAGACGTGGCTCGGATCCTGCATTGCTGTGGTTGTTGTGTAGGCTGGCAGATGTAGCTCCAATTAGACCCCTAGCCGGGGAACCTCCATATGCTGAAGGTGTGGCCCTAAAAAGCAAAAAAAAAAAAAAAAAAAAAAAAAAAAAAAAATTAAAAATAGATCCTAATATGCCACAAAATACAGTAGAGTAATAGCTTTAATAGCATATTTAAATTTCAGACATACTTTTGCCTTTGCAAATACTATTCAGAGAAAATTTTAAGCCTTAAAATGTCATAGAATGGCAAAAGCCATATTAATCGAGTATCTTTAATTCGTTCAATCTGTGCTGAATTCTTTCAAAGTTATTTAAATGGCATGCAAATTTGAATAAATTAACCAATTTTTCAGGCAAAGCAGATGGAACTTTGGTCTTCACGTCATTTGAATGCTGAAACCAACGGTTGTATTGACTAGAGAGAGCTATGCCTAGATTTAATGGAGATAATGTTGTATTCAATGACCAGTTACTCATTACCAGCACACACAGTACAATTTTTAAAAGCATATATATTGAATGCATTCATACATACATGGTATATATGTATGAGAGAGGTAGCTACATTCTGTCATGCATCTGCCTCTGCATAATTTAAAATAACTTAACAGTTCAACAAATACTTATTGAGGGACAACTCTATTCAAGGAACTGCACTAGATACTAAAATTTCAGAGATAAATAAGCACAGTCCTGTTCTCAGCAAGTTCACACTCTGCTAAGGGAAGTTATGCAAAAGCAAGTGCTTAGAAAAGAGATCCTGGTCTTCAAAACGTCTCCTCTCCCCCTTAAAATAATATTAATAAATGTTTTTCCTTGCCCATTTTATGTTAGCGTTTTAAATTTTAATATATTTAAATTATTGCAAATGATATCATCTTGGCAGGTTGTAAATATTGAAAATATTCGTTAAATCAGTAAGATCACCTTAGAACATATGTCCCCTGGATCTAAACATTGTTAGGATTTGATAACTATCTTCGTTCATTAAAAATATAAATGAGGGAGTTCCCGTCATGGCTCAGTGCTTAACGAACCCAACTAGCATCCATGAGGACATGGGTTCGATCCCTGGCCTCGTGGAGTGGGTTAAGGATTGGCGTTGCTGTGAGCTGTGGTGTAGGTTGCAGATGTGGCTCAGATTTCGCATTGCTGTGGGGGTGGTGTAGGCCAGCAGCTGTAGCTCTGATTCCACCTCTAGCCTGGGAATCTCCATATGCCTCAGGTGCGGCCCTAAAAAAATAAAAAAAAATAAAAATAAATAAATAAAAATAAACAAAAATATAAGTGAAAAAGAAATGCTTCCAGTAATGGTGATGTAGGTGATTGAGACTAATACTCTTGCTAACTGCAAGTAAAAAAGCTAGCCACAATACAGACACTATCCTGAAACAGCATCAAATACAACCACTCCATGATGAAGAACCAATCTTAGACCAGTGAGCAGGAACACCTCGAAGAGGTGAACTGAAGTTGTTGACCCCAGGGGCATTCATCCATGTCGAGGGAGCAACTCATACTTAAGTAAGGGGGCTAAGGTGACTGGGAGGGAACTTCCCAGGAACCAATTTGGGGTCTGAACTTTTGGAGATGGGAGAACTGACCCAGCAGTTCAGGAACTGCCAAAGGCAGAAATTCAGCATAACTCACCTCTGTTATGAGAAAACACCCCAGAGGACTGAAATCTGGGAACCACCCATGGTAGCTCCAAGAATCTTCAGAGTTCTTGCTGGTGGAGAGGGTTAAGGATCTGGCATTGTCACTGCAGTGGCACTGGTCACTGCTGTGGTACAAATTCAATCCCTGGCCTAGGGAACTTTCACATGTTGCAGGTCTGGCCAAAAAAAAAAAAAAAAAAAAACACAAACAAACAAAAAAAACAAAACAAAAAGTTCTCGATCCTGTACTGCAAGTGTCCACAGGTAACTGGGAGTAGAAAATAAAATTCTTTAAGAAAAGAGCACGCTAAGTGATAAACTTTATCTAAACATATTTTTTCAAATAAAATGGGTGAGCAAATAATTTAAAATTACAAAGCATATAATAAGTTTACATGAGTCAGACTCAGCAGAAGCAATACATGGATCCCAAAGAACTTCAGATATTGGAATTATCAGACATGTATGGGCTAAAACAAATACTCTTTTCTTGGAGCTAAAAGTCAAATAAAATTTTTAAGGAACTGAGTTTTGCAGACTATCTAAAATTACATAATTGAACATTGCTTAAATAAATAGATTTAACAGGAAATTAAACCTTTTTAAAGGGTAAGGATGGAAAATAAACATGATAAAAATAGCATATAAGTCAGGAAAGAATCAAATCTATAGTATTCCAAGGTTCTTCATTGTTTTAAAGGAGGAGAAAAAGAAAATAAAGATACATCAGGTGAAGGCAATTTTTTTCATATAGAACAAAAAAAAGCACATAGGAAAATGGAAAATGTAAGTAGATAATTCATAATGTATCATGTGTATAATACATAATTATATATGTAATTACATGACTTCAAATTTATTAAGTTATTTAGCTAAAATAAGAAAATTAACATATCAGATTTAAAAATTAATTAGATCTTATTTAAGATTTTTAAAATTTTAAAGTGTAAAGAAGGGGAATAATATACCATACAAAAACCTAGCCAGAAGAAACTGATGTGGTTGCACTAATATACAGTGGAATAAAAAGCTATCCAGTTCCCATTGGAATTAAAGTTTTTCAAGACATCTACAGTAAAAGCTAAAAAAATTTAATGGGAGAAATTAAAGGCCTAAATAAATGGAGAATTGTACCGTGTTTGTAGAGTGAAACACAATAACATAAAATTGTCAACTCTCCCTAAAGCCACCTGTAAATTCAAAGCAGTCCCAATAAAAATTCCAAAAGATTTTTTTAAAGGAGCTTGATAATCTGATTATAAAATTTATAGAGAAGTAATTTTGCCTGTCTTGAAAAATAATTTGTTCATTAGATATTACATCCATTTTCTCAATTTCTTATATCAAAATATAATACCAAGACATAGCAAATGACTTAAACCATGTCTTAGTCATTCACTTAGAAATACTCTATCACATGAAATTTATATAATATGGAGTACAAGAAACCATATAAAATTAGCAATTATTTAATTTTAGAGTTTGCCTTTAACCTCAAGTAAAATTTTATATGTTTGAGCCAAATCTATTTCAAATGCAAAATATGAAATTAACAGAGAAATAAAAGAATTATTGTACATAAATTGCTTAGCATTTACTGGTTAATAGTTGTTACATTTATAATTATGAATTTGACCAGCACATCTCCACCTGAGGAGCATAATTTGGTATTAATTTAATCCAGTTGCTCAAACTCAGCTTATTAAGTCTCAGGTTACATTTTTGGGATCTGATACACCACAGCAAGAGTCAAGAGTCAAGGCCAATGAGAATTGTATCTACCTTTTGTAAAGTCAAAAGAATGCCACATCCTCATTCTCTTGGACCCCTGTGTAGCAGGTATAGAGATGAGCCTGCTGGTTGATGAGAGTCATATAGCCTGACTGTGTCCTCCAACCACAGCCACCACCAGAAGAAGAGACACCTAGATTCTTTGACAGACCCTTGGGGGAACTCTGTCCAAATTGTTGAACCACAACCTGTAAGCTAAACAAATGGTTGCCACCAAATTTTGGAGTGATTCATTAAGTACCAACAGCTGTTTCAGCTGGAATGATTTCGCCTGGGATTTTGGCTGCAAAATCTCTTTCCCAAGCCTGGTTTTCAGCTTATCTGGTGATGCTGAGATTCTTTTTAAAAATAAGTTCCTTTTCTGCTTGGATCAGTTAGACATGGTTTCTGTTGCTTGCAACTGAGGTCTCTGACTTGGAATGAAACAGAATTTTGAGATGCTAATGCATTTTTATTGCCAGTAATTTACATCCGTTCACAGTATTTTCTTCTAATACCTAATACATTATAGCCTAACTTATTGGGAGAGCAGAAGAAATATATTGCAGTGAACCAAAAAGGCAGTTCTTGGTACAGAAAAGAAATTTAGAATGAGAAAGAAAAAGTTTATCATTTTCTTTGCTTTCTCTGCCACCCTTGGCACCCCGCCAACACGAGAGGAAGAGTCTGCGGTTTTGGAAGAAGAGAGAAAATTAGAAGTGAGCAACTTGAGCTCTAAAAAAAGGTGAATTTAAAAAGTAATGTAGGAGTTTCCATCATGGCTCAGTGTTTAACAAACACGACTAGCATCCATGAGGACACAGGTTCAATCCCTGGCCTTATTCAGTGGGTTAAGCATCCAGCATTGCCTTGAGCCGTGGTGTAGGTCACAGACGTGTCTTGGGTCCTGCGTTGCTGTGGCTATGGTGTAGGCGGGAAGCTACAGCTCTGATTCAGCCCCTAGCCTGGGAACCTCAATATGCTGCGGGTATGGCCCTAAAAAGATAAAAGACCAAAAAAAAAAAAAAAAGGTAATGTAGATATAGATGATATGAAGATATAAATTAAACATAGGATAGATATATAGCCATAGGCATATGTAGACAGAGATGATATAGATTAGATAAAGATGTTGATATAGACATACACATAGATACAGATGATACAGACCTAGAGCTAGATGATACAGATACAGATGTAGATACAGAACACAGAGAAGTGGCTTGAGCAGATCAGGAGTTTATTATTTTTCATAAGACTGCCAGAAGCCCATAGTCCAGGGTTGGTACAGAAATTTTGTGAATCCCTCAGAGACCTGAGTTTCTTTTATGGTTCTGCTCATATAGTCTTACTTTGTGCTTATTTAGTTACAATTTGGCTTCTCCATCTAAGAGTAGGGCAAAAACTATTCAAGAGTCGGGGCAATGCAGTTTTCAAGCAAGGCATATTGTCTTCCCCAACAAAATCATGATTCTGGTATTTGGGAAAGTGATTAGTGGTTTCTCTCAATGGAATATGAGCATTGGAAGAACATGTCAATTTTACCTAATTCAATCTAAGGATTATTTTTTCTTTAACAAAACTAACGGATGTTTATTAGCCTCTATACGATCTCTTCTGACTTTAGGGCTTAAAAATCACATGGCTAATTGATTACAACATGGCATATTTTCTGGAAAACATATCTATGAGAAAAGAAAAATAAATGATTGAATAATGAAAACATATGACATTGAAAATTTTAATGTTCAGTCTTCCATTAGAACCAGGGTGGAATTTCCATAATTAAGAAATGTAATCAATACCTTACACTTTGTCTTAGGGAATCAAGTAATTCTTTGCACTTTCAAGAATATAGAAAGAAGTTAAATTCATCTTCAGCTAAATGGCCCCTGACTCAAGCAATAGACTTTTGCAAAGCAGGGGACTGAGTGATTATTCTTTTTCCTTGAAATTTCTGCTTTTTGTACAACTATCCCTACATTCCTATACTCATTCAGAGACTACAATTCCCAAAAAGCAACTGAGAGAAACTTACATTGGTGCACTGCATGCTGGGAAAACAGTGAGCTGAAGCAGAGCAAATCTGAAAAGCCTAGGTAAAAAGAGTGCATGCCAGGCATTGCAGTTTTTCCTGGATTCCCTGACTTTATGAAGAGAGAGAATCAGATAGCAGGAGTTCAAGAAATCCCAATTCAGGACAGCCGAACTACACAAAATGTGTGCCTTGTACACGAGGGAAACGGCACAGTCGCCATGCGCTTATGCGAGTTTCCGTTCACTCATTCATTCACTCAGCGAATATTTACTGAACACCTCCCCCTGGCAAAAACCGTCTAGGCATGAGAAATAGAGTAGAAACCAAGTCTCTGCCCTTCAAGGAGCTACATTCTAATGGAGGGAAACAGATGAATAAAAAATAAATATATGTCAGGTAGTGAAGGTGACGGAATGACAAAGACAGACAAGGGGGAATGGCAGGGCTGTGCCAGCACTATAATCATTGTCACGTGCCTGAAGGCCAAGGAAGGCTATCTGTTAAAGTGCATCTGCGAAGGTGGTTTACAGGCAGAAGCCCAGCAGCCCATGTTAGTTTGTGTGCCCAGAGGAAGCCTGAGCCTCTGTACCTGCCACGCTCTTCCCTGAGTTACCTGCATGGTCTCTCCTTCACCTTCTGCATCTTTCAGGAACAAAGAGCAGATCCTTCATGCACAGAAGAGAATCAGAGCGCTGCGAATAGACTTCTCAAGAAGAAATAATGTCTTAACTTCAGTTTTTGTTATTTGAGATAATTATGTTTTTCTTTCATAAATCATGAACTTAGGCTTTTACCACCAACAGCTTTACTGACCAATGGGGCTAGTGCGTGGTGGATTCTATGCCACCACTCGGATGTCCAAAGGCCAGGATGGTTTCCTGTGCTAGGGCTGCCCTGATGTCTAACTGCAGGGGACACTCTCCGTGGGTCCTGTTGAGAACCGTGAGTGGGACTAGTCTCTGCCCTCTGCATTATTATCTACACAAGTAAAGAAAAGACCATGGACAATTTGTCCTGTGTTTACAGTTTGTCATGCTCTCCCTTCTCTTCCTATAGCACTTGGTATCTATTTTCAGTTTATTCCAGCATCTATTTCATTGTTGTACAATTGTTCATATGCATCTTGGTACTTCCTGTTAGTTTGTAGTTTCCTTGAGAACATATGTAGAATAAGAGTCATCTTTGCTTCCTGGGTCATATAAAAATAATATAAGATATTTAGATAAGGGATTCAATAGATTTTTTAAAGTAGAGACTTCATTAAGTTTGCAGTCCCTTTTTTGGTCTGAGTATTCTTTTTCTGACATATTTCTGAGTCTAAAGCAGGCAACAGAATATAATTTAGCATCAGTTGCCAAAACAGCTTCAAAACAGTTGTGTCCACTTATGTAGGGCATGCCTGTGAATGGCCTTTCATTTGGGTTAAGTAGCTATTCTTTTAAGAGAAGATGGCATTGTAATCATAACCATACATCTGGCCAGACACAAATAGCCCATTGTTTTCCTAAGGCCAAATAAAGAGCTTTTTAAGCTGCTTGTCAGAATGATTGGAGGCAGCGTTTGAACTCAATTTTGGCAACAGGAGGTATTTGATTTTAAAAAATGCACTAAAATTTTAATGATCCCCTTTCTAGGCATCTTACATTCTTTATTCAAACAAAAATATTCAATTAATACTTGATACCTAAAAATTAGCAAATCCAGGAATACATACACAAAATGCACTTATTAACATATTAGTATAAATACTCTTTATATTTTATTGGTCATTTGAATTGTTATCAAATTTGTTTTCTCCTAAGAAATCTATTACTTTGATGATTTCTTTCTTAGAATTAATTCCTAGGAAAAGAGAGGAATTTGATTATTTAGGACGTTGAAAACCTAATGTGTGGTTCTTGGAAAGTTCAATGTGGCCACATGATTTGGTGAACAAATACTTCCTGAAGATATATAGCCTTCTGAAGTCACTGGGGTGACCTGAGTTCATAAGCCAACAGCTGTTTTTAACAAGCTAAGGGCCTGCGGATCTTAGTAAGTACAGTCCATTCATGCTGTTATGACTCAATGGGCACAGCAGGCTACAGCTCCTATGGCATGTTCACCTGAGACAGTGGTTAGAGTATCGGAAAATGAAACATACCATTTTGCAGGTTCTTACACTGGCGGATAGAATCAGTTTTGCTCTATTTTGATTCTTAACTAGAACTTCAGGCCAAAATTATACTGCAAAGGCAGATAAGATTCACACGGCCCTCAGGGACCTAGTGCATGAAATTCTAACTTACTTGTGGAGGACCAGGCATAGGTAGTTGGCACTTTGTTGTGGGTCTAAACTCTGTCCTATATTATCCTGTTTTGAACTTTACCCAGGGTCAAGAAGGGACCGTGGAAAGGCTGACCTTTTAAGCTCTTGTTCAGAGGCTCTTAAATTTATCATAGTGGTCTCATATTGAGCTATGGTTTTAATTTCATGTGTTCTATTTATGTGTTGTAAATCAGAGACCCAGAGTTTTATGTATTAGTCAGCTTGGACTAGCATAACAAAATACCATAGACAGGCTTCCTTGAACGACTGAAATTTATTTTCTTGTAGTTCTAGAGGCTCAAAGTCCAAGATGCAGGCCCAGCAGATTCAATTCCTGTGAGAGTCGTCTTCCTGGCTTGTAGACAAGTCACCTTTTTTCTGTGTCTTCACATGGCTGAAAATAGAAGAAGGAGGGGGAGAGAGGGAGGGAAGGAGAGAGAACTCTGGGGAAGAGAACGGGGATGGGGGGAGAGAACCCTATGATATTTCTTCCTATAAGAACACTAATCCTATAGGATCAGGGCCCTACCCTTAAGACCTCAGTTAACCTTAATTATGTCTATTTTCCAAACAGTCACATTAGGGGTTAGACTTCGACACATACATTTTGGAGAGACACAATTCAGTCTGACAGATTTGGATCCCACCGCAGAGGGCTCTTCCAACATCAAAAACACAGGGCTAAAGAGACATCATCTTTTGGACTCAGGGCCAGAATTAAGTCAATGCAATTATTTTTATTTCTGATAGACTGATGAGAAATGTAAATGTGCCATAGTTTGGACAATGTCAGCAAGAATCAAGTTTGCTTAGATTTTCAAAAGGAAATTTGATTGCTTTGGGGGAGAAAGTAAAATTTTAAATTAGAACAAAAAGAGAGGTAGAAGAATAAAAGAAAAGTAAAGTAGTTTCTTTTTTTTCTTTTAGGGTAGCACCTATGGCATGTGGAGGTTCCCAGGCTGGGGTGGAATCAGAGCTGCAGCCCCAGGCCTCTGCCATAGCCACAGCCACAGCAATGTGGGATCCAAGCCAAATCTGCAACCTACATAGCAGTCTGAAGCAACGAAGGATCCTTAACCCGCTGAGCTAGGCCAGGGATCAAAGCTGCATCCTCATGGATACTCGTCAGGTTCTTAACCCACTGAACCACAATGGGAACTCCAGTTTCCTTTCTAAAAGGTTCAAATTTTAGTGACAAGGTTAGAAGTTTGGGAGTGATGAGGCTACACAGTCATGAGAAGGAAGATAAGCTCAAATCAAATGGTTCTCAAAGATGAGACTTCAAAAAGATCCTATTGTGGTCATTAATAAATGAGGAAGGATGGCTAGAGCCAAGCAAGGCCTAACCTACGAGGAAAAAGGCAACATTTTAGAGAGGAAAACCTCTCAGCAGGGGTCAGGTACAGGATTATTGGCAGGCATGACCTTAAAGCTACAGGTGTAGAATCAGTGATAAGAATGATTGAGGAATTGCCTCTCTATACTGGAAATCATGGCTGAGAAAATTTTCATGTGGGTAGAAACTAGGGAATGAATTTTCAATATAATTTAACTTGCATTTGGGAGTTAATTTTATTAATGTTTTGATCAATTAGAATTTCTGAAATATGTTCAGTTTTCTCAGAAGGACACAGAATTCTTGCATTTAGGGAGTATGTTATTATGATAAAAGCTGATCTATGCCAATAAATTCCTGATGTCTTCCTCCAGAAGGGTACAAGGTATAAAGAAGGATGGATGGATGGATAGATAGATAGATACATACATACATACATACATACGAGAGAAATTTCATTTTTTATTTCCATTGATGAAAAGCTACTTCCCAAGGAATAGTTTCAGTTCTGATACATTTCTCTCCTCCTCTGAGTGAGGAAAAATCGGACCACTCTGATGAGATGAAGAGGAAAACCCTGGTTATGCAGCTTCCCTGTTTATGAATGACTACGTGGGAGGGAAGGGGAGAAATAATGGAGAAATGGGAAACCCCGTATGTCCACATGTCTCTTTTCTCCGATTCTGGTTTCATCAGTAACAAAGCTAATGTTTTCATCTTGGGTGTATTTCTCAGTCGATTCAAAACTGAGAGAGGAACCAGACATAGCTAACCAACATGCTCAAAACCTCAAAGTTCAAAAGCATTCAGAATGAAAAGCAGCTGCTCTCCGCCCCACCCCCGCTTCACCTCCCCAGTCAGACTTTCCAAGTGCTGTTTTAAAATCCTTCTGGGGGTTACTGACATAACCTACACATCTGGTTCTTGATTCATCAACTTGAGATATTATTATTGACCCTGTTCTCATGTTATCAGTTACATGTACATTTCTAGCTCATCTAGTGCTTTTACTTGTAAGATAAATGATATACCTAAACCTCCATTTCTTGAAGTTCCCATTGTAGCTCAGCTGGGTTAAAAGCCTGACTAGTATTCATGATACTGCAGGTTCAATCCCCGGCCTTACTCGGTGGATTAAAGGATCTAGCTGTCTCGTAGGTCACAGATGCAGCTCTGATCCCATGTTGCTGTGGCTGTGGCTTAGTCTGGCAGCTGCAACTCTGATCCAGTCACTAGCCTGGGAACTTCCATGTGTCTCAGGTACAGCCTCCAAAAGAAAAACAAACAAAATCAACCCCCCCGAATAAACCTCCATTTTTGAACCATCGACTTTAGAGAGTATTAAACTTGCATGTAATTCTGATTTCATCCTCCATCTTCTGTAACTCTCTTCCCCCTGCAAACTCTGTCAGTTCTATTACTGTTGCTTTTGCATTGTCAGTGGTTACACTAGTTACGTTTACCTTCACCTTTCCCACTGTCTCTGAAACATGTTTTGTCTATAGGCTGGTTCTTTTTTCTTTTTTTTTTTTCTTTCTCTTTATTGATCTCACCTATGGCCTGTGGAAGTTCCCGGCCCAGGAATCAAACCTGCACCACAGCAGCAACCCAAGCTGCTAAAGTGACAACACCAGATCCTCAACCCATTATGCCACAAGAAAACTCCTATAAGTTGATTCTAAAAATTGAAAAAAGAATAGTGTAATATTATAAACACACAAATAATTATTCACTGAAGGACCAATAAGGTGCCTGTGTTTATAAATAGAAAACATTGCCTTATATCACTTTATTTTTACTAATCAGAAGAGAATGTTCCAAAGAGCAATTTCATATCAATTATTTTTTTCTCATTCTCCATTATTTATTCAAGATGTGTTCAAAATCTTTATTTTGGTTTATCGTTTTAAACAAGGTTACTTATCAGCTGTCATTTTCCCCAGCAGTTCTTTTTTCATATTTTACTAGTTGATAGGATTTAATATATTCAATTAAAAATATGTTTATCTTACCATTAAGAAATTCCAGATTCTTAACTGAACATACAATTTACATATTCAAATCTATTTTCTTCCTTAAGTCACTCTTCTAAGGACTTTTCAACTTTCTATTACAACTTAAACTGATCAACAGGCTGTCTTCAGAGTTGTTTCTGGGTTTTTTTTCCTCACATTCCTAGGTTATTTACATTTTTTTTTGTAGTACACATAATGCTTGTTTAAAAATATAGTTCCTACTTTGCTAGACTACATCCTTCAGTAAATTTTTTTTCTAAGAAGCATGTTTAAGAGAGAAACTTTCTATCTAAAATCTTCCAAAGGCTTATTATTATTATTTTTTTTCTTTCTAGTCTTCCATGTTTGAGTTACGGTTTGACTGGATTTTGGAATGTTAGTTTTCAGGGAAAAGTTGCCAAAATGGCAGAGTAGGAAGACCCCGAGCTCACCTCCTCCCATGGGCACATCAAAGTTACAACTATTTGCAGAGCAATGACTGAAGACTAATTGAAAAGATTTTCCACAGCTAAACATGTGAAGAAGGAACCCCTAAGACAGGTAGGAGGAGTGGAGACCTGGTATAGTCAAGACCCACACTCCTAGTAGGTGCCCCACAAATGGGAGGACAATGGATGCTTCAGAGGATCTCCCCAAAGAGCAAGGGGCCTGAGTTCCACATTGGGCTCCCAGCCCAGGGGTCCTGCACCAGGGGGATGATCCCCCATATGTCTGGTATTGAAGGCCGGCGGGGCTTGCATATGGTGGATCCCTAGGGCTATAGGAAACAGACTTAAAGGGAGGATGCTTCAAGACCCAGTGTAGAGAGAGTCATTGAAAGGAGCCTGGGTCAGACCCACCTGTTAATCTTGGAGGGCCTCTTAGGCAGGAGGCAAGTGGGACTGCCCCTGGGGACACAGACACTGGCAGCAGCGGAGTCTGGGGAATTCATTCTACCATGAGGATGGTGGCGTTGGCAAGCAGCAGCCCACCAGTCAGGTGGCAACAATCCCAGGCCAACAGCCAAACACGTGGGGACCCAGTCCCACCCATCAGTGGGCCAGTACAAACCCAGACTCCTCCAAATCTCCCAGCAAGCCACCCAGGAAACTGACATCACCCCCAAGAGGCCAGGACCCAGCCCCAGGACCCCTGGGCTTTGCAGCCAGCTACCCTGGACCTGGCCCTTTCTAACAATGGATTGCACCAGCCCTAAGGATCCCCCCAGGCCCCACTGCCAGCTGTTCCAGGCCCTAGACAGTAAGTTAATAAGATCCAATGTGGCTCTTGGGAATATGGTAGAGAGGACAGGGGAACAAGTACCCAGGAAAATTGCTTGCCTTTTACCTACAGGCAAGGGACCTGCTGAAATTAAATACCCTGAGTTAGTGCCAAAGTGAGCTGGAACCAGAAGACCAGGAATAAGTAAGAGACCTGAAGTTTGGTCCTTGGCATATACAGCGGTCAAGCAGTTGTAGCCAATGTTAGCTTTTAAGTATTCCCCATAAAGTGATATGTGGAAGGACAGCTGTAAACTCCATAGGCCAGGATCAGGAAAAAAAAAAAAAAAAACAACAAACAAACTTCAGTGTTTAAAACAAGCAACTTTTCCTGGTAGGAAATGGCTCTTTTTAGGGCTGCACCCACGGCATATGGAAGTTCCCAGGCTAGGGGAGGTTACCACTGAGCCAAGACATAAATTCCTATGTATCTGATTCTAAAACTCTCTGTCTTAATCATAAAATATTAGGAGATGAGGTGAAATTTCCACTGCTCTGTGGAGCACGAATGGCATTTGCAACTTGTGTTAGGAGTATTAACCTCATTCCTGGCTTACATTTTCTCATGTTATTTCAATTCTCTTTTCCTGTTCTGAATAATGTTTTCATGTTTTAGTATAAGTATCATTACAAAATATTTTAAATTTTTTTTTGGAACAAGAGTGAAAATAAATAATCGTAATGTCTAATAACAGTCTTACCTGTATTTTCCATCCAAGGCCAGGAAGAGAACCTTGCTGACATGAATAATTTCCTTAGATGACAAATCTGTTTCCTTGGTTATCATCATTTAATCAACTATGTAGCCAGATAACTTTACTCTTATTTGTTTTTATTCCTCTCCGTCATTATATCACAGAAGACCATCCCATGCTTTGCTGACATCTAAAAATGTTTAATTTCTGCAGCCTTCCCCTCACCAACAACTTTAGATACTTTCTTAAGGAAGAAAAGAGAATAATGTTGGATTGTTTCTTAATAATTCCACAAAGAAAACAAGCTATCACTCTTTGTGTTTCTAAAATACACAAACCATCTGTGTTTTAGCATTTCTTTCAGAAGCATTCATTCGTAAGATGATATTTTTATTTTCAAAATATGCAGAGTTTTCTGCTGCTTCGAACTCAATGAATTAGATTATCCTTGATGGTGAGCTTCCATCAAGGACCAAAGCAGGGCACTTTGGGACACGCCATCAACCTCAAAGCTGTGAGGGCACCACTCCTGAAATCGCTTCTCGAATGTTTGGAAATAAAGAGTCTTAATGACTGAAAGTAATAGTTTCCAAAATGATACCTCGATGACCTTACAGGCAGGGTAGACCTTACCTACCAGCTCCCTGGCTAGGAATCAAGCTTCTTAATTTCTAGACCAGACATTGCTTTTTAACTGGTTGTTTTCTGTGGCCAATCATTAGCCTCTCTAGTTCTCAGTTTCTGCATCTGAAAAGAAGAGAGTTGGATTGCTTTATCCCCAGGAGCCCCTTTGTGCTCCAGAAGACGACGTGATTCACAAAAAGAGACTCAGCCTTCCTATGCAGAAAAATCAAAGGGTTACATGACAGTGCTGTCAGTCTGTGTGTGTATTTATACTTGTGTATATATGTATACACATATATAAAATAAAAACAGACTCATAGAGGGAGATTATAAAAAAAGAACATCTTTCAGAGGCTTTGTCTCAAATAATAACCCACAAATTAGGGCAATTTATTCTGTATTTTTTTTTACAACATGCAAATGTAACATATAAAAAATAATACATTGTAATATGTGTATGACAGTGTACTTATGTATAAATATCTGTAAAACACAAAATATACTGTTTCATACAAAATATGTCTCAATTCATGGGTTATTATTTGAGACAGATCCCCTGGAAGAAGCTCTTTTTTTTTTTTTTGCAATATCCTTCCATGGATCTGTTCTCTACTTCCTGCTACTTTTATTTAAATCTTTCCTTCAGGCTGCAGTGGTAAAACTACATCCAGAAAGCACTTACATAGAATCTTTAAAAAAATAAAGAGTCCTTTCATCATGAATTAGTTTATTCTGCTGGTTATTATTGATCAAAGACTTAGGAGTGGCAAGTCAGACCAGATTTGAGACCCATGGGACGCTAATGTATGTAAAAAAGTGTAGCATGGTCAATAAATCATAGTAAACCTTAACTTAGGGAGTCACTTGAGCCTCCTAGGATTTGAAGACCACAAGTTGAAGTTCTGAAAAGACTGTCCACACTAAATTTCACTGACATCACAGCCTGTCCTGAGACTCTCATCCAAGAAGTTGCTTATGATAGAGCTTATGTCATTTTGTGTATTTACACTCAGGAGACTCCGTCATTAGCTTCTCATTCTAACTGTACTTTGCACTGGTTTGTATAATCACTGTAATACAGGTGTCCTTCCTTGCATGTCCAGTAAGACCGGCTCTACCTACAAACATTCTGGAAGCACTAATGATACTACCCTGCTCTATAAGTTGCCAAAGATATTTTGCAGAAAAGCTAGAGTTCATTTTTTTCTGAGTCTTTCTATCACTGGGCTAGGAATTCTAGGAATGCACCATCTAGAGCTGCTACAAAACCCCTCTTCTCCAGTGGAATACCCCAAGGTTTGAGTCAGGTCAGGAAGGGTTTGCAGAGATTGGCCTATCAGGAAGCTATTTTCTTGACAGCTCACTGATCAAACTCACACTGCATAATAAAGACTCCATGGGCTACAAGATATGTGAAAACATGAAGATGATAATTCCAGGTATAAAAAACTGTCTTTATATGCTTCAATGCTTTATAAAAAGCATCCCCAATCACTTAGGAAATAATTTACAGTAGAAACATAATAACAACTCCACACTTTAAATTATCACCTGCATTTGCTGCTTATGTTTTTAATACTGAAGAGCAAGATGCTTAAGTAATTTACATCAACCATAGCTGAGAACTAACACTGAGATTAAAATTATGTACTTCCCTAGGAAAAGGTAATATATACTAGATTTCTTTCAAACCAAGTTTCAAAGAATAATGCATTATTTACAAGTGAATTGAAAAGAAATTCTTACACTTTCAGTTATGAATTTGCATTAAAAATTTGAGAAGGTACCATACAAGCAGAATAGCATTTTAATAACATCCAAGAGAGTTGCAGAATAATAGAACTTTGGAGAAAATCTATGGTCCTTTGTGAGCATTTATTCCAATAGCATAAACTCTTAATATCCAACAAATGTAACTGTAGCAAAAATTCCATTAACCTCTATCTTTTTGCATGTCAAACTAAAGTTTTTTCAAAGTGATGACAATTTACTTCATTGGGTTCTTAGTAATAGAAAATAAAAGATGGGTCCCAGTTGACTTAAATTAGCATTCCTAGAATCCTGATCCAGTGTCAGCAGCTTAGTTTCTACTATAATAAAAGTTATCAACCATTATATTTGCTGGAAGTGGGTTAATTCCATAATGGCATTGGCTGTGATGCAGTTGGAGGGAAATTATGGAGTAGAATCTGTCGGAACAAATCTTGAGTAGGAGGAGTAACTGTTTCATAGGACACTGTGTGCTTCAGCATCCATCTGCTGTTCTGAAATAAGAAAAGCTAGGGAGGTCTACAAAATGTGCTTGATGGCACATTTGAGAGAGAAAATCAGAAGATATGCCTATTCAGATTTTCGTTTTATTACAAAACCTGTTAGCAAAGGACACTTGACTGAACAGGACCTAACTTGATTTTGCCTCAAACAGATTTTCGAGATGTTTTCCTTCTTACCTGATAAAGGCAAACATTGTTTCCAGATATATCTTACTTGTTAATGACAACAGTGTCAATTCCAAATGAAATTATGACTCTAAAGGTGTCACGTGACCACTTTTCCATAACCATTGCCAAAATTCAGATACATCCTTCTCCTCTGCATGATTCTAACATTTAATTATTTAGTTCTGTCAAATAACTTCTTTTTATTTTTTATTTTTTAATATTAATGAATTTATTACATGTATAGTTGTACAGTGATCATCACAACCCAGTTTTATAGCATTTCCATCCAAAACCCCCAGCGCATTCCCTTACCTCCCCAACCTATCTCCTTTGGAAACCATAAGTCTTTCAAAGACTGAGAGTCAGTATCTGTTCTGCAAAGAAGTTCATTGTGACCTTTTTTCAGATTCCACATGTCAGTAAAAGCATTTTATGTTGGTGTCTCATGGTCTGACTGACTTCACTTAGCATGATAATTTCTAGGTCCATCCATGTTGCTAAAAATGCCGGTATTTCATTCCATTGTAATATTCCATTGTGTACATATACCACATCTTCTTGATCTACTCCTCTGTCAGTGGACGTTTAGGTTGTTTCCATGTCTTGGCTATTGAAAATAGTGCTGCAATGAACGTCAGAGTACCTGTGTCTTTGCAAGTCATGATTTTCTCTGGATAGATACCCAGGAGTGGGATTGCTGGGTCAAATGGTTGTTCTATTTTTAGTTTTCTGGAGAATCTCCATATTGTTTTCCACAGTAGTTACACCAATTTACAATCCCACCAACAGTGTAAGAGGGTTCCTTTTTTCTCCACACCCTCTCCAGCATTTATTGTTTGTAGACTTTTTGATGATGTTCATTCTGACTGGTGTAAGGTGGTACCTCAGAGTGGTTTTGATTTGCATTTCTCTAATAATGATGATGTTGTACATCTTTTCATGTGTTTTTTGGCCATCCATGTGTCTTCTTTGGAGAATTGTCTGTTTAGATCTTTTGCCCATTTTTTGATGGGGTTGTTTGTTTTGTTGGTATGGAGCTGCAGAAAGTGTTTATAAATATTGGAGATTAATCTCTTGTCAGTCGATTCACTTGCAAGGATTTTCTCCCATTCTGTGGGTTGTCTTTTTGTTTTGTTTAGGGTTTACTTTTCTGTGCAGAAAGTTTTAAGTTTAATTAAGTCCCATTTGTTTATTTTTGTTTTTACTGTCATTACTTTAGGAGGTGGATCTAAGAAGATGTTGCTGTCGTTTATGTCAGAGAGTGTTTGGCCTATGTTTTCCTCTAAGAATTCTATAGTATCTGGTCTTTGATCCGTTTTGAGTTTATTTTTGTGTATGGTGTTACGGAGTGTTCTAATTTTATTCTTTTCCATGTGGCTGTCCAGTTTTCCCAGCACCACTTATTGAACAGGTTGTCTTTTCTCCATTGTATATTCTTGCCTCCTTTTGTCATAGATTAGTTGGCTGTAGGTGCGTGGGTTGAATTCTGGGCTTTCTATCCTGTTCCACTGATCTCTATTTCTATCTTTGTGCCAGTACCATATGGTTTTGATGACTGTTGCTTTGTAGTATAGTCTTAAGTCAGGGAGCCTGATTCCTTCAGCTCCATTTTTCTTTTTCAAGATGTATGGGTCTTTTGTGCTTCCAAACAAATTTTAAAATACTTTGTTCGAGTTCTAGGAAAAAATGCCCTTGGTAATTTGATAGGGATTGCATTGAATCTGTAGATTGCTTTGGATAGTATAGTCATTTTGATAATATTGACTCTTCCAGCCCAAGAGCATGGTATGTCTTTCCATCTATTTGCATCATCTTTGATTTCTTTCATCAGTGTCTTATAGTTTTCAGAGTACAGGTCTTTTGTCTCTTTAGGTAGGTTTACTCCTAGGTATTTTATTCTTTGGGTGTGATGGTAAATGGGATTGCTTCCCTAATTTCTCTTTCTGATCTTTCCTTGTTAGTATATAGAAGTGCAGTTGATTTCTGTGTATTAATTTTGTATCCTGTGACTTTGCCAAATTGATGGATGAGCTCTAACAGTTTTCTGGTAGAGTCTTTAGGATTCTCTAGGTATAGTATCATGTCATCTGCAAATAGTGATAGTTTTACTTCTCCCTTTCCAAATTGGATTCCTTTTATGCGGCTAGGATTTCCAAAACTATGTCGAAGAGTAGTGGTGAGAGCAGACATCTTGTCTTGTTCCTGATCTCAGTGGGAACTCTTTCAGCTTTTCACCATTGAGGATGTGGTTAGCTGTGGGTTTATCATATATGGCCTTCATTATGTTGAGGTAGGTTGCCTCTATGCCCACTTTCTGAAGGGTTTTTATCAGAAATGGATGTTGGATTTTGTCAAAGGCTTTTTCTGAGTCTATTGAGAGGGTTACATGCTTTTTATTCTTCAGTTTGTTAATGTGGTGTATCACACTGATTGATTTGTGGATACTGAAGAACCCTTGCATCCCTGTGATAAATCCCACTTGGTCATGATGTATAATCCTTTTAATGTATTGTTGGATTCAGTTTGCTAGTATTTTGTTGAGGATTTTGGGGTCTATGTTCATCAGCGAAATTGGCTTATAATTTTCTTTTTTTGTGATATCTTTGAGACAGAACATTATGGAAAATAATATATAAAAAGAGTGTGTATATACATATATGTATGACTGAGTCACTTTGCTGTACAGCAGAAATTGGTACAAAATTGTAAATCAACTATATTTCAATTTAAAAAAAGTGATACAACTTCACAAGGTCTCCTTCAGGGACGTCTGACACATGGCACCTGATGCAAACCATGAGGGTCTTCTTTCCCATGTGCCCACTGGCTAACTGATGGAAAGCATGTGAGCAAGGCCCTTGGTAGATGCCATCCCTCGAGACAGGCTCCTGGTGGTTGGGATGTACCCAGGCTCAGAGGACTTTTCATGGAAAAAGCAGCAGAGCTAGCAGGTTAGAGTTCCTCTCATGTCAGGGCTATTAGGAATTAAGTAACAGCATTTGGAGTAGATGGTAAGACATACCCATCTGATACAGCATGAGTTTGTATGGAAAGTATCATAAGTTTTAGTTCCCTGGACACTTCCCTGCTGGGAGTGGTTTTCCCTCAAAAAAGACTGTTGCTGACCAAGTTAGCAGTGCCTACACTTTTGTTGCTGCTTTCACCCTGATTTTAGTGTCTCTTTCTTCCTTTCTTCAGGCCCAAATTCTAAATGTGGTCTAGCTGCCCCATAATCTCTGGCCTCTTGGCAGAGGCCATTTGATGCTTTCATGCCTGCAAAAGTAATGTAGAAATATATGTTGTCTTACCCAAACACTTTTTAAGACTCATCTTTACCAAATTGTTCCAATTTTCTACTTCATTCTGCAGAGCCTTTACTACTAGTGTCAACTACAATGCCTGGCTCGTAGTAGGATATCACTAAATGTTTGTGAAACTATTACTAAGTGAATGTAAGGGTGACATTTTTAAAAAATGAATTTCCAGTACCACAACAGTAAGATTTTTGGTCCAAGCATTTTTCTGAAATCCTGCAAATCCAACATGAAGTTTTTGCCTTTAAAAAAAAAAAAAAAAATCAGAGCCAAGTGGGAAGCAGATTTTGCAATGTCACAAATTTGGCAAAAAAAACACCTCAAGTTGAGTTCCTGGAAGTACATTATTGCTGCTGAAAGCTTAAGAAAATCAATTTCATTTTGACATTTTTTTTTAAATGTAGGAATTAAAATCTAAGGCCATTTTACTTTTGTCTTTCCAACCAAGCAGGGTAAAATCAGAAGCTCTTGTTCGTCTACCAGACAGGCATTCTCAAGGTTTGAGGACATAGAAATATCCTCAGGTATTCAATTTACAAAAAACTGTATCAGAGAATTCTAGAGACGATAGTAATATCTACCACATCCTTTGATAAATGCTTTCTCCAAATTCTAGTTCCAGTGACTTTTAAGAATTACATATTTTCTTTAATGAGTATGAGGTTCCCAGAGCAGTCCATACCAACCATCCATTCATTGCTCTATGCCTATTATTTTCCTTAATATTTTGGACAGTGTCTAAGACTTTCTACTGTAGGGGGGCAAAATTTTCCACCTCAAAATGTCTCTGCCACGTGGATTATGTCAAGCTGAAAATAATTAAGGCTTAAAGATTCATGAGGAAACTCTGACCTTCCCCCTAACTGCCTAAAAAGAATTTAGATAGTCAGTTCCTGGACTAGAGCCATCACCAGAAACTGCAAAGAATATGGGCTAGGTGGGGTGGGGGAAACTCTTAGGGATCCGAGTCTATTCTTGGTCTCTGCATGACCCAGCAAACATTTATTTACCAAACATTTGCTTTTCCACATCCATGTCAACTTCTTCCCCTTCGAAGTCCCAAACCCCCACCTCCAACTTCCTCTTTTGCCGTTAGCTCAAGATGGTATTTAAGGTGAGGGTTTTGGCTATTTGGGAGAATTACTCAGTTTTCCTGGGTCTCTCCCATGTATATACTTTATTAAACTTTTCTTTGATTTTCTCCTGTTAATCTGTCACATGTCTATTTAATTCTTAGACCAACCAGAAGAACCTAGAAGGGCAGACGAAATTTTCTCTCCCCGCCCCCGACACTACTAATATCAACCTAACATGGCCAGGACTATGTCCTATTCAGTATTATTTCATCTGTCCCTATAAAAGTACCTAGAATATTAGATGAGTTAAATAAATTATTTTCCTTAAATGCTTTGCAGCCTATCTGTTGCTTACTACATAGAAGAAGATATCAACCCCAGGATATTGGAAATATTGAAAATACTGAAAAAAATTGCTTTCCCTTTTGTTGGATTATTTTAAGTAGGAAAAGAAATTATTCCTGATGTTACAATATTGTTTTCTTTTTAAAGGGTTATTATTCTGTTTAAGAAAATAAATATCATGTCATGCATTAATAAAAATAACTACTCCATAGTCTGTAAAAATGACATCACCGTGAGTATTGATCAACCTAACCTCCTTACCAAAAATATTTGGTTATCCTTTATCACTCTCTTTTTTTCTTCCATCTGGAAATTTTTTACAGATTGTAACTTGTAATTTTTGAATTTTTAAAACATGAGTGGGTAATTATGGATCTAGACCAGACTTCAAGATACAACATGGCAGGAGCTCTAGAGAGAATCTTGAAGATTCTAGCCTAATATGTAATCCTTGCAAGGTCTCCTATGAAATCAAAAGCCAGAGAGGTTGAGTGGCTAGGCACTCACCGGGTAAGTAGATAATGGCTACAAAGCTAAGGTAGCAGAAAGTATTTTATAAAATTTGGAAAAAGCACTGTAGGCAGAAAATGGAAAAAGATAAATATACAGAGGTCTCTTCTTCAATATAACTCAGCTCTCAGAGAAAAGAATGTATAGGAAGAAGAACAAGCTGCCAGAATATCCCAGTTGATATGGATTAATCTAGTTTCTACACTAATCATCATCCACTTCATAAATAGGATCTCAGTTTGGGTGTTAGAATCTCGAAGGGAGAAAGGAGCAGACAGACTGAATTCCAAGGAAGGAGAATATGACTTTTACTTACTCTCAGATTTTGTTACTGACAAATGGTCATTTTCAGTAGTGTAGATACTCTTTAACTAGAAAAATTCAGCAGCTAACATGGATAAGGTCTTAGGAACTGTCTCAAAAGTTATCACAGCACATGAACAGCTCTTTATCTGAAGACAGTACTCATTTGCCATTAACATTCATGTGTGTTAATTGTATCTCTTTCAACAAGAAAATCTCATTGCTTTTTATTTTGGTTTGGTGAAAAAAAAAAAAAAGTTTTTCCCTCCTGGATTTCAAATCGGTCTTCTAGCATTGAAGAAGAAAATGTTTCTTTTTGAGTTCTTCAATATGCTGCTATTTCTCATGAAGAACTATAAACTTAGAACCTAACGATGAAAATGTTTAAGCATTCAAGACCACAGGAGACATTTTCTCATTCAATTATCATCCAAATGGCACAATCACATGGAACTTTCTGTGGAATTTTCATGTTGAAGAGTTTATTCAAGTTGATTGGAGAGAATTTTATATAAAATTCGGAGGGTTTTCATAACAAAGCATTTATAACATATTAACATTCTAACATATTAAGAACATTCTTTTCTTCATCAGAAGTATTGGTCTCTCAAACGTTTCTTTAACACAAGGATTTCTGACAAATATATAAAAACCTGTAAGTGAGCAGGAATCTCCTTATTGCAGCACTGTCTTCACAATTCTTTTATCTCATGTATTGCATGTGACTCCATCACTCCACTGTAATATGTACTCATGGCTTCCTTATTGTTGCATAGGGAGTACATCAGAATGAATATCGTTTATCTAAAGATATATTTGCACCTATGAAATACAGATGAACAGGGCATTTTGAAATTATTTGGAAATTCAGGAAGGTGTGGTTAGAAACAGGTCAGTAAATGAAATCTCTCTTTTTCATAGACTTCAGATGCTGGCAATGCGTAAATACATATCAAGCCAAGCCCATTATAATTTTGGATCCCAGATGGAAGTTGTTTATGAACAACTAGAGAACATCCAGTTATTTATAGTACAGAAACTCACTAACACTTGAAAAACAAAAAAGCAATTACTGTATCTCCAGCCGCGTAATGACCATGTTAGACAGAAGAATCACAAATTTAGCTTCATCTCTCTTGAATCAAAAGCAGGATTGTAGAGATTATGACTGTGTTTGGGAAATTAGAGAAAAATAACACTTTCTGAATTATAGCACAAAAGGACAATTAAGCTGCTACTATTATTTTGCAGAACAATAAAGTTCTATTTGGGAAAAGATAGAAAAGTCATCAGAGAAATATTAAAATAAAATTAATTCGATAACAAAACATTCTTTGTTTCTGTTTCTCCTCCTTCAATGGGGGATCTCTTCCTCTAGCCTCCTTTTATTTTCAGTTTTCCTTTTTCTTCAGAGTCACAATTTCCCTGTCTTTTTAATATTCGTGCATTTTCCTTACACATTCTTTCTCATTATCAGGTGATCTTCCACTGTACTCCCCCCCGCTTCTTCCCTCCTGTCCTGTTTTTTTCTTTTCTATTTTTTCTTTTTGAGTCTCTAGAAGGACATCGTTGGAAATGTTGAGAAGGAAGAATTTTCTGCTGCCCTTTTACATTCTTCTGGCTGCTCTAAGAATTAAATTGACATGAGACTGATGAACAGAGGAAAATCAAACAAAATTTAATAAGGTGTATACATGGAAGAAACCCAAAAGACCTGAGCAACTCACCAAAATAGCAGAAACCCTCACCTTAAATACCACCTTCAGCTAAAAACCAAAGAGGACATTAAGGTTTGAGGGCAGAAGGGCAATTCACATGGAAATCAAAAAGCAAATGCTGGGCCAAGAAATGTTTCCTAAGCTTTGCAGAGACAGTGGGACACAAAGTAAACTCTGACCTCTTGGCCCTGGTGAGTTTTCCCCACCACACCTAGCCTACATCCTCTACATCCATCTGGTAATAGATGCAACAAGCCCTTTATCTAAATTCTTCTAGGCAGCTAAAGAGGAGGTAACAAGAAAAACTTCCTGAGTCTAAATAATCAGCCTAAATTTTGCTTCCCAATTTTTTGGATACAATTTTTTGTTCAAAAGAAGGAAGAACTTTCTAAGTCTGAGCATTATCGAAAAATGAACACAAATAACTTCTCTTTGTGGTGACTCCCTCACTTTAAGAGATCTATAAAAAGACGATGGAGAGCTGCTTATCCAAAAAGTTGTAGCAAAATCTTACATTAGGAAATGGAAAAAAGGACCTTAAAATTTCCTTTCAGCACTTAAATAATATGTTTCTTTCTTTTCTTTTTTCTTTCTTTCTTTCTTTCTTTCTTTCTTTCTTTCTTTCTTTCTTTTTTATTTTTTTTTTAAGGGCTGCACCTGTGGCGTATGGAAGTTCCCAGGCTTGGGATCGAATCAGAGCTGCAGCTGCTGCCCTATGCCACAGCCAAAGCAATGCAGGATCCGAGCTGTGTCTGTGACCTACACCACAGCTCATGGCCATGCTAGATCCTTAACCCACTGCGTGAGTCCAAGGATCAAAACCACATCTGCATGGATACTAGTTCCTAACCTGAGCCACAGGAGAACTCCCTAAATAATATGTTTCTATAAACCTTTCCTTGGCCAAAACAGGTTAAATTACCTCCATGATACTGGACCACTTATCGGTGTCCACAGAGGCAAATGCTCATTCATCTCTGTTTTTACTCCCTGTTTAGGAAAGTGGGAGAGTCTCCCTTCAAGACTACTGAACGTGCGTGATGATGCTCAGATCAGTTCTGTTTTCCTTCCGTCTGCTTTTCCACCTGACCATCCTCTTTGTTCCGCCCCTCGCTTTATTCTTTTTCTTGCCATGTAACCATCTCTCCTCTGTTTCCGTTTTTCTTCTCCTCACTCTGTTCTCATTTTCCTCTTTTCCTCTTTATTCCCTGTCCCTTTCTTTTCCTTTTTGCATCCCTATTCTTGCCCAGAAGGGGCTTGCTTTAGGCCTTGGCATTTGGTCCCAAGGCTCAGAAGTAATTAGTCATGAGAGAGGGAAAGGAGATACTCACTGGCCTCTTTCAGAAATGAAAAGGACTTCTTCAGCCTTCTTCCCTCCCCCCACCCTGTCCCTTTCCCCCTTTAAATATTGATGGTATCACACTAGCAGTCTACTAATGTAACTTCAGTTGGCACTCGACAGAGGCAAGGGGAGCCATAGATTCAGTCGCAGGTAAGAGACTTTGGACATCTTTTTCTTCTATCTGTTACTCGTTCTTCTAGCCCTGCACTTGAGCTTGCCAAGCACAGAAAAAACCATGTGCCTGTCAGTAGATTTGCTGCCCAGGGAAAAGTTGCACTGCCTGCATGAGCTATACATTTTGCTGATGCTTATCAGCAGGTGCGCAGGCTACAGTGGCAGTGCAGGGAAGGTTGAGCCCTATTCATCAGGAGGGAAGCCAAGATTCTAGGTACTGATGTCTTGATGCTTCTGAGTTGAAGAAAGAAAATTACATCTGGTGTGGGGTCCCCTGCTTGCAGATGTTGTTGATTCATAGCTCATCCTGAGGAACGAAATCTTGTGGCTGCCTTGCTCACTGGTTTGATGGTGCCCAGAATAAGGGCAGTGTATTTTCTGGATTTTAGTGCAATACCATCCGCTCCTGGAGAATTATAAAACAGCTGAGTGCTTAAATGTGTACCACTTAATTATGGGCCACATGTAATTTCAGAGCAGTTCTATTTATAGCAGAACTTTATTTTTAAAAAGCTTATATTTCAGAGTGGGAAGCGATGCAAATCATTTTAGGCCCAGTAATGAGGCTTAAAATGTGACTCAACGGAGCTGTAAAATTGGTCAGCACTTCAAATGGGTCACATTCAGATCGAGATGGCAAGGAAGACATTAATGGCATAAAAACAAGCTTGGGATTTGAAAACTTGAGACTTTTCTTGGTCTGCATAAGTGTGTGTGTGTCTGTGTCTGTGCATATATTATGTGTGTGTGTGTGTGATTTGTGGAAAGGTGGTTATTTGTTGGGGGTGAAGATAGAGAGGAATTCAAAAGAAATTCAGGACATCTGACAGAAACTCAGAATTTATATAAATATCAAACAAGGTCAGATTGAGTCAAATGCATATTCATGGTGCAATTCTAAGTGCATATTCAGGATGCAAGTCCAAGTGCATATTCGGGGTGTAAGTCCAAGTGCACATTCAGGGTGCAAGTCCAAATAGGAAAGACGGCAGTGAGATGGAAATGTGAGGGCAGGGCAGGAGCTGCAGGGCCAGAGAGCTGAAGTCAGGAGGGGCTTGTCTTTGCTATAAATCACTGGATAGCAGCCAGGGGAGAGGGAAGATCCTGAGTCTTCTCCCCTACTAAGACCAAAGTGTGTGTGTGCGTGTGTATGTGTGGTGGCTGGATGGAAGGCCCTTAGTTTCTTGGAAGCACAGTGACTTAGCTTCCCTGCTTTGGTGTGACATACACTGTGACCAGAACATGCAATCTCTCTATCTCCTTTTTTTTTTTTTTTCGGATTCGATACAAGAAGACAAGAATGATAGAGGCTTGTGAATAACTTGAGGGGACCTAGAAGTTACCAAAAAGTACACGGCCCTGGTCTAAAGGTCACCACCGATGGATGAAGTGCGGCTGTCCCTCTTTCCCTTCTCTGGCCCCACCCGAATCACCCCCTGATTTCAGTCTCAGACTATCCAGCTAAAAATGCAGAGACTATGCACAGCCTTAGATCTGGCACAACACCCATGTGACTGGTTGACTCAAAGCCCAGGGCTGTGGAACAGGTGCTGAGTGAAGCTCATCTGTGAAAACAGGGCCAGCAGCACCATGATTAGTTTTCTGGGCCTGATTGTTGCATTGCAGAAATATTCTCACCTTTACAGAGCTCTTCTCCCTTATACCTATGGCCTCCTCACCTGTGCTTCTGCAGGCGGTTTTAATCCCTACACCTGCTTTCAGGCACAAGCACGTTTTCCAGCCAAGGCTGAGCCATAACTCCAGTGCCCCACCCATGTCTGCACTGCTTGGGACACTGTCCCTCGCTCAATGTCCTTACCTTCCATGTTCATAGCAGGGTGAAAAAAAGTCTTTTGCCACCAAACAAACACCAAGAAGTTAAATAAATATATTTTCAAGCTCTAGCATGACTCACTATGAAAATAACAATGAAAAGACTGAATTTAATCCAAAAGTCCGCAGCAAAAGATCACTTTTGAATTAGAAAATAGTCAATACTTTTATATACAGTTTTAAGGCCTGAGGTAGTCCTTTGAATAGATTGAATTAAATCTTGTGGATTGTTATTAACTAGTTCTTACTATTTGCCTTTTAAAAATACTGATGGGAGATAGTATTAATCTGAATATTAGTTTATAAATAGGATTGTCATCAATGTCACTGTTAACAATAAATGATAAAATAGTAATAATAAGAATTACTGGCAATAACAGTAGTAGCATGTCATTTATTTAGGGATTACAAATTCCAGGAGGGTAGGTTCTATTTAATTGGTGTTTAGTAAGTATTTATGGGGTGCTAAATGATGTTCACACATATGATCTCTTGGTCCTCTTAATCCAAGGATCGTGTCTCATACATACTTAAATCGCTCACATGCTTGTTACTTCCACGGGTAAAGAGTAGAAATTTAGGGAATATGTGTTGGCTGAAGGATTGATAAGGCAGGCATCAATTAATATCTGCTTTGTGAATTCAGAATATACATCTGTGGCCCGATCATCGACTGACTGACTACAACCTTCTGTAGGAAGCAAATATCACCATTCCTAAAGTGAACAGGTGTAAGATCGTGTGTTTTACATTAAATAAATGTAAACTCTGATCCAAGGCCAATCTTTTTTTTTTTTTTTTTTTTTTGGCTTTTTAGGGCCGCACCCATGGCATATGGGAATTCCCAGGCTGGAAACAAGTGGGAGCTACAGCTGCTGGCCTACATCACAGCCTCAGCAACAGGAGATCCAAGCCATGTCTGCGACCTACACCTCAGCTCATGGCCACTCCAGATCTCCAGCCCACTGAGCAAGGCCAGGGATTGAACCTGTGTCTTCATGGATACTAGTTGGGTTCATTACTCCTGAAGCACTTACCACCTTGTTATTAACAAGCTTTTATCTGAGGCTTGCTGGAAAGGCAGAGTTTCCTTGTTCTGTTCATATATTTATGGAGCATTGAGATTGGAGAAGCAATATCTGGCTGCCAAGGGAAGTTCTGCTAAGGACTAATATCTATCACATTTGGCGCTCACACATGGAATAGTTAATCAATCTTGCCATGGATAAATGGGACACTGCTTTGAGTTTCTTGTAATGTTTAATCAAGTAAAGGGTTCTCAGTGCATTTGAAGTTCTACAACCTATTGGTGATAGACATTTCTGTCATCCTTCAAAGAATTTCCAGAGGAGATGATAGTACTCCTGTAGGACAAGTGACAGGGGGAAGTACTTGGGGACTTGGGTCAGAGCAACCTTTCAAGCCCTCGTGTCCTCATCAGCAAACCTGAGAAAATAAGGAATATGCACCTACCTTGGGTGTAATTGTGGGACAGTGAAAGACTTCACAAACTAGAAAGTATTCTTATAATTGTCGTCTATAAAATAGAGGGCACGATTGCTCATCTATCTTAAACAGCTGGTTTGAGAATGAAAAGAGATAGTAGGGGAAAATATTTGAGAAGGGCAAAATGATTTTCAGCTGCACAATGAACTCATTAAAATGTCCTCTTAGAGTTTCCATTGTGAATTGGCAGAAACGAATCTGACTAGCATCCACGAGGACACAGGGTTGATCCCCGGCCTCGCTCAGTGGGCTAAGGATCTAGCGTTGCCATGAGCTATGGTGTAGGTCGCAGATGCGGCTTGGATTCCACGTTGCTGTGGCGTAGACCAGCAGATGCTGCTCCAGTTCAACCCCTAGTTTCTATATGCCACAGGTGTGGCCGTAAAAAGACCAAAAAAAAGTCCTCTTCAAGGACACCAGTATCTTTTTCTCAGGACTGATAATGAGGGTTGGGGGAGTTCCCATCGTGGCGCAGTGGTTAACGAATCCGACCAGGAATCATGAGGTTGCGGGTTCGGTTCCTGCCCTTGCTCAGTGGGTTAACGATCCGGCATTGCCATGAGCTGTGGTGTAGGTCGCAGATGCGGCTTGGATCCTGCGTTGCTGTGGCTCTGGCATAGGCTGGTGGCTACAGCTCCAATTAGATCCCTAGCCTGGGAACCTCCCATATGCCTCCGGAGTGGCCCAAGAAATGGCAAAAAGACAAAAAAATAATAATAATAATGAGGGTTGGTCTTTCTACAGAGATACATGGCACAGGTGCAAATAAAAGAGCTGCACAGGTGCAAATAAAAGAGTTGATTAATTAGTGCTACACGGGTTTTTCAGTATCATTTCTCTGTGCTGCAATGGACATGATACAAAAAATGCCACCAGAGTTGTAAAACCCACACGCCAAGTAAGTGACCTGTTTGCTCAGCATCAGTGATGCTTTTCAAAGAGTTGCTAACTGCAAAAGCTGTCTCCTTAGAACATAAATCACTGTAATTGGAACTTTGGAAATAGTAAGGTAGCTAGAATGATGAATAAAGCACAGAGAGTTTAAAGTATGGCCGCTTGTGTTTTCTCTAAGGCTTTTCTTATGAGAAATTGGGAACTCAGACAGACACTACCTATAACAAACATATGTCATAAAAAATCCAATTGCCTATCAGAGATGTTTTTAGCAGCTAGTAAGTTCTTTCATGAATAAATTTCAATTTGCCACAAACATAAACAACAAGTACGATAATTTTCCTTAGACTAACCCTCCAAATTTGATAAGCAAGTATTTGGTGCTGTTTTCGTAAGTAATGCCTCCATTATCCTCACTGGCTCTGAGCATGCCCATGGTTCTTTTACTCTGAGGCCTTTGGAAAGGGCTGTTAAAGATTTGGAACCAGTTTTGATTGCTTAGTAAGGGGTTCTGCAAGGGACAGGGGGAGAAATAATATTCCTGACTGCAGCTATGGTCCCTTTCTCACAGCGTCCCTTCCTTATCAGACCCAGCAATAGGAGAGTTCGATTTTCATACTCTCTTTCCCACACACTCAGCTCTATGGGTAACAATAAAATTCCTATGGAAAAAGATGGGAATTATGGACACAAAGGTGGCACAATAGATAATGAGGTCATGCGTCTGAAACAACTCCCCCCCCCCCCCCCCGCCTGTTTTTTTTTTTTTTTTTAACAAAGAGAATCCATTTCTGCTACTGGTCTCTTCTAAAAGCATCTTTCAAGGGACTAAAGACACTTTGCTTCTTCAGGTCAGAACCTGAGTTTTCCTTTTCAGTGACTTTTGGAAGTCAGCACAATCTCAACTAATTGTATAGTGTATAGAAATAACTTTGCCATTGAATAAAGATTCTTTGTGCATAGATTATATGGAAGCAGGTAAATTTTAGATTGACAGTATCATTGGAGTTAATATTACTATATAAGATTGATTTTCCTTTCTAAGGCTTTACTCTGTTAGGTAATAGCTGTCACTTCTCCCTCCACTTCTCCCTCCCTTACACAAAACCCTTTCTGAGTTGCTTCCAGTGAAACCTCCTGGTTCAAACAATAAGTCAATCTCATAACCTACCCCAGATACCTCTCAATTGTCTACTTTTATCTTTTTTTGAATTTTTTTTTAGGCCACACCTGTAGCATATTGAAGTTCCCGGGCTAGGGGTTGAATTGGAGCTGCAGCTGTGACCTATGCCACAGCTGCGGCAACATGGGATACTTAACCCACTGAGCAAGGCCAGGGATCCGACCCATATCCTCATGGACACCAGTCAGATATAATCCACTAAGCCACAATGCAAGCTCCCGTCTACTTTTATCTTTGAATCCTTGATCTTGAAAGTCCAGAAAACTTTACCTTTCTGCGGGCATGTCATTGGGTTCAGCAAGGTGAACTTTATCTATTCATTATTTTCCCAAGATTTCATACTTTCCCCAGACTCTTTATATCCCAGCCCTTTCTTTATCACTTTTTCCCATGGTGCCTCTTCAGAGTCTCTGTTCCACATCAAGCCACCCAACTAACTTGCTTCATCTAATCCAGTTGTTACCCATCCTCTTGTATCCATTGACAACTGCAAGATGATTCCATTAACATGTAATGACTCTTGTCAGAGCTGAACAAGATAAACACATGTTTGAAAGATCAGAATTAATCACCATATAAGGCATCAATATGTACCGTACTGAAGGGAGCACGTTTTTTTCCCATTTATTTGTGTCTAAGTTCTTTCAGTAATGCTTTGTAGCTTTTATTGTAGAAGTCTTACTTTCTCTTAATTACATCAATTCCTGTATGTAATTAATGCTATTAATTTAATGCTATTGTAAATGGATTGCTTTCTTAATTTTCTTTTATGACAGTTTGTTGTTAGTGTATATAAATGCAACTGATTTTTGTATGTTGATTTTATATCCTGAAACTTTGCTGAATTCGCTTATTAGTTCTAATGTGTGTGTGTCTGTGTGTGTGTCTCTGTGTGTGTGTGTAATCTTTAGGGTTTTCTGCATATAATATATTATTTACAAAAAAAAACTTTAATTCTTCTTTTTTGATTTGAATAGTCATTATTCTATTTTTCTTGTCTAATTGCTCTAGCTAGGACTGTCAATGTTATATCAATTAGAAGTGAGGAGGTTCAGCATCCTTGATCTTAGAGGAAAAGCTTTAAGTTTTTCACTATTGAGTGTCATCCTACCAGTAGGCTTTCCATAAATGACTCTTATTAAGTTGCGGTGATTTCCTCTATTCCTGGTTTGCTGAGTGTTTTTATAATAAAATAGTGTTGGATTTCCTCAAATGTTTTTTATGCATCTGTTGAAATGATAATGTGATTTTTTTTACCCTTCATTCTATTAATGTGGTGTATCACATCAATTCATTAGCCTATGTGAAAACACCCTTGCATCCTAGTGATGAATTTCATTTGACAGGGTGCTGATCCTTTTAATGTGCCATTGAATTTGGTGTGCTAGTTCGGTTTCGCTAGGTTATGTTGAGGATTTTCACGTTTGTGTGCATCAGGAATATTGGCCTGTAGTTTGCTTTTCTTCTGTCTTTGTCTGACTATGGGTAATATGGCTTCATAAAATGAGGTTGGAAATGTTCCCCCCTTTTCAATTTTTGGAAAGTGTTTGAGAATTATTAAAATGTCCACAATACCTAAACCAATCTACATATTAAATGCAATTTCTATAAAAATTCCAACAGCATTTTTTATAGAAATAGACAAAGTAATTGTAAAATGTATATCAAACCATAAAGGACCCTGAATAGCCTAGCCATCTCGAAAAAAAAGAACAAAGCTGGAGGTGTCATGCTTCCTGACTTCAAAACATATTAACAAACAAGAGTAATCAAAGAATATGATATTGGTGTAAGATGGACATAGGCCAATGAAATAGAAGAGAGATCCCAGAAAAAAACCATGCATATACAAATGACCTTTGATAATTGCCAAAACTACACAATGGGGACAGCTTATTCTTTTTAACAAATGGTGTTGGAAATAGTCATATGCAAAAGAGTGAAGTTGGACCTTTATCTTATACCATACACAAAAATAAATTCAAAATAGGTTAAAGACTTAAAGGTAAAAGCTGAAACTATAAAACTAGACGAAAACCAGGGAAAACCTTGATGATACTGGTCTTGGCAATAATTTATTGGCTATGACACTGAAAGCACAAGCAACAAAAGCAAAAACAGGCAAGTGAGACTACAACAAACTAAAATGCTGCTGTGTAAAGGAAAAGAAACAATCAACAGAGTGAAAGACATCCTGTAGAAAGGGAGAATATATTTGCAAACCATATTTCTGATAAGGGGTTAATAAAAAAAAAATAAGGAACTCCTATAATTCAATAGCAAAAACATACAAACAACCTGGTTTAAAAAGGAGCAAAAGACTTGAATAAACATTTCTCAAAGATGACATACAAGTGGCCACCAGGTCCATGAACATGTACTCAACATTACCCATCATCAGGGAAATGAAAATCAAAACCACTGTCAGGTATTAACTCACACCTGTTAGGACGGCCAAGATCAAAATCACAGAAAACAACAGGTGGTGGAGAGGATGTAGAGAAACTGAAACTCTGTGCACGGTTGTCAGGAATGTAAAATGATACAGCCACCATGGAAAACGGTATGGAGGGTGCTCAAAAAATTAAAAAATGAGAGAATAGAGTGGATAAAAAAATGTGGTCTATACATACAGTGGAATATTATTCGTCATTAACAAGGTAGAAAGTCCTATCACGTGTTAGTACACGGATGAAACTTGACATTATAGTAAGTGAGACAAGCCAGTCACAGAAAGACACATGCTGCATGATTACACTTGTATGAGGTCTCAAAAGTAGTCATATGCATAGAAGCAGAGAGTAGAATGGTGGTGGCCAGGGGCTGAGGGGAGGAGAAAATGGGAAGTTGTTGTTCACTGGACGTATAGTTTATGTTACATAGAATGAAAATTCTCTAGAGAGCTGCTCTGCAATAATACGCATATAGTTAACACTATAGCACTGTACACTTAAAATTTTGTTGTGAGTAGATCTCCTATAATGTGGGGGAAGGGAGTGTTACTACAATTTAAAAAAATAAGGAGAGGGGAGAAAAATTTTCTTCTCATTTGACTGGAGGAATAAGTCTGAACCTTGTTGCAGTGGTGGTGGTTGTTCCTATACCTGTTGTGCTGTTTTAAAATCTAGGGTATTAGGATTTACCAAGAATAAAAATTATATTTTCAAAATATTTTTAATGTTAGCAAAGTTTTCTCTCTCTCTCTCTCTCTCTCTTTTTTTTTTTTTTTTTTTTTTTTTTTTTTTTTTTTTTTGGCTCACAGATGCCTCTGGGAAATCTCACATGTAAGAGGCTAATAAGGTTACAGTCTAACACAGAGGCCACTGAATATTTGTACATCTTTAGGACAAAAGGACCTCCTCAAAATTTCCCTCACACTGGGGCAAGGGGATGTGGGGTGGGTTCAGGATAGATGAGTAAGTAAACATCTTGGGTCTGTCATTCAGGCTGAGGGTTCCCCACTGAAACTCCAGCTCTTCATGAGGTGAAGTGGACTCTACCTTTATCAGGGAAATATAATCAAAAACATCTTTGCAAACAAACAAGAGATTGCAAAGACAGAAATCTTCCCCCCTTTATACACAAGCACATGCAGCCCATCACATACATGTTTTCAAGATAAACAGTCACTAGTCCTCAAGTAAGAGGACTTGATAGCACCATTTGCCATATACGGTTTGTCCTAAATTCTCCTATAACTAGGGTGTTGTTAGCTAGTTGGCTTTATCCGAAGGAAAAACACAGTTTTTATGACTGTAGACAGTTTTGCAACTTAGAGAGAGGGACCCCCTGAAGTTAGGTCTCTACCCGTCCACAGAAACTGGGAAACAGGGTACCTTCTCCCTAGATGTTAACATTTCAAAGAGAGGGCTCCTAGGTCCTTGAGAAAGATGATCCTGGGGCATAAAGCTGGCAAGATGCCCATCTGGTCTTCAAAAGGATTTTTATACATGTCAAAGAGATGAGAAAGTACAATGATAAAAAATTTAAGGGAAATGCTCTAAGAAAAATGAGAGGATAGAAATGTCTTCCCCATTTTCAATAGGAAGAATTAAACCTCTTATTTTTAATATGTATTGTTTCTTACATGGCACCACCAGATCGGTTGCTCAGTTAAAAGCATTTAACCCAGACCAAGTGGTAATAGCAGGTGTGTGTATCATAAGACGAGATCAAGTTACCTCACCCCTATCTCAAACTCTGCTTTACTTTGTTTAGCTTCAAACACGCAAGGCAACCCCAGTGTGTGTGGTGGGGTGTTGGGGGGACATACTGAGCCTCAGGTTTCAGGAAGCCCATGTGCCTTGTGGGGATGGGAGCTGGGCCCCACCATATTCCTACTCCAGCCACAGGGATGAGCCAGGCCTGGTCCTAGAGTCAGGGGAGGGAGCAGGTACTCATCCTTGACAGTCCATATCTCTCCAAGAGGGCTTATTTGAGTCTTATATAGTGTCAGGTGTTAACGTGCAAAGAGCTTTTTAGTTAAATAATAATAGTTAAAATAAAAGTGGGGATTGTGTGTGTGTAATTTTTACAGGGATAGCCTGGTAGATGTTTGGGAAGGGTCCTTTCTATCAACTTTAGCTTTTGATGCCTGTACATTGTGAGTTATTACTTTTATTTCAAAAGGACTAGGTTTGAATTGTGTCTGAAGCTATCTTTATCAGAAGTTTGCCTTTTTTTTTTTTCCAAAAAGTGGACATGACTTCTAACTAGTTCTTTTTAGACTGAATTTAATCAAGCAGCCAAGTCTTCACCAGTAGGTTTTAAAATCACCTTTTATGACACCAGACTCTATTTTTTTTTCAGTCCATCTGTGATAATAAACCTAGGTGTTGTTGGAAATGAGGGCATACAACAGCCTTGCTCGGGGATAACTTTCTCTGTTACACAACACAGCACCACCAGATCGGTTGCTCAGTTAAAAGCATTTAACCCAGACCAAGTGGTAATAGCAGGTGTGTGTATCATAAGACGAGATCAAGTTACCTCACCCCCATCTCAAACTCTTTGTTTGGCTATCGCCACTATTGGTTCTTGATTTTCCGCAGATCAAATGAAGGTGATGGACAGCTGTGTTGGAATTAGGGTACATATTGCAATGTGCAAAGCCTACCTGAATAGGAGAAGCAGCCGTGAAGGGGACAGCCATTCTGAAGGCGTCCACTCTGAACTGGTTTGAATTTCTTAGTATGAAATAAATATATGTTCGTGTCAAGATGGTTAGGGTCTTAACTACTCTATGCTATCAGGTATCAAATTCATTTAGTGGAAGCTTCAAGCAGTGAGCCGCTATTTAGTTACCAACAGTCTTAAAAGACAATATTACATTTCCAAATTACTTTAGGTTGGGCATCAGGAATGCAATGATATTCTTTACATTATTTCCTGACTGTGAATCCCTTGCATTCTTATTCATTTATAAAGTCCATCAAATATTTATTTGCATTTGCTCCCTTTCAGTTATCAACTCTCTCGCCTCGATACCAACTGTGCCTTTTAATCAAAATGCTTTTGACTTCTTTCGTCACCGAAGAGAAGTTTTAGCAGTTCATAGCCTTTATATACACCCCTAGTCATCTTCTTTATTTGATTGCACTGCCTACCAGGGAGTAATCATTAATTATCAGCCAGAAAGCAATAATCTGGTGGTTCTCAGACGAGAAATAAAATGTGAAATATGCCTGATATTATAGGTTCCTCTCTACATTTTGTGTCCCCAGATAGATTTTAAGTTTCTGAAGAAAGCTTCCTTGTTTTCCACATTTCTGCATCTTCCAGTGACTAGTAAGGTGCCAGAAACATGACTTTGCAGAAGTAGATCCTCGATAAATGCCCTGTTGCCCAGAAGAAGCAGGCATCTGAAGCAGATGCCCAGCCTGTTTCTTTATAAAGAGGACATAACTCTGAATATCAAGGAAGTTGAGATGGGAATTTTCAAGCTAATTAATTCATTAAAATGAATTCAACGAGCTTATTTTAGCCCCTGGCAATGTAGTCTATTATGGACATAATACATTTAGTAAACACATCTACTGTCTGGCTTTCTCGGCAGGACAGTCTTATTTGAATTTTCCTTAACTATTTGTTTCTGACCTTGTGTTAACACAGTACTAAACAGTTGCTTGAAATATTCTCATGTGTCTTTGGAGGGCAGAAACCATGCAGTTTTTAGAAGAGAATTTGTTTTTGTTTAGATTTAAGAAAGAATTAAATGATCACTTGGGACTTTTAAAAACTGATGTCTTTTCTGCAACAGTGGTTAGCAGAGCAGCTAGTTTTTCCCTGCACACCCCTGCACCAAAGGAAATACCCTCGCTATTTATATGTGACATTTTTCTTAATCAGAGAGTGGAAATAAATCTACAAGCCCTTTTGGCTTAAAGAAATTGATTTAACTGATTTTTTAAGAGAGAGTGAATAAAAAATGTTTTTTCTAATGCCTTTTTATAACAGTCACATCAAGCCATAATTTAGTTTCCAACCTCGTTACCCCATTATTCTACCAAATTAAAGGATTGATCAGTATGTCCAAATCTTCACAATACATTATGTGACTTTAATGTGGAGTTTGTCACCATCCGTGAAATCATAGCTCAAAATCTGTATGTATTGGTGAATTATATTTTCTCTCCTCTCAGTATAGAAGAGTCAGTGGCCAGTGTGCTGGGGAAAATCAAGTTGAGAAAAGAAGGAAAGCAAAGGGCGCTAGTATTTATTAGACGTCTTCTGGGTGCTCCACCCACTGCCTCCTTTAATTCTTCTCTTTCAGAATAAGTTTTATTGGCCCTACTTTACAATGAGGGAATTGGAACTCTGAAATTCTCCAAGGCTCCTTAATTAGAAAAAAGTGGGGGACCTAGGATTAGAAACTGGATTTCTCTGACTTCCAAATATTGCTTCTAGCCTGTGTTGGCACAAACATGATTCAGCTGTGGAAAATACATAGGATAAGACAGGAATAATTTAGCCTTGAAAAGTGAATGCAATGGGGAAATTTCATGCTTCAACTGTGCAAAGAATGGTTGCATAGCTGATGACAAGGAGTTGATCTCCAAGGGCAGGTTGGAAAACATTAACATAGATGAAGAATTTTACTTAGATTTATGGAAGAAGGTCTTGCCTGCAAGGGCTGTAAGGGTTAGGGTTAGGGTTAGGGTTAGGGTAATTGAGAGGAGGCACTGCCCTCCTGGAAGCTCTTAGAACAGAAGAGATTCTCTCCTATTGGATTACACTAATGAATGTCAAGGCACTCTCCCCACCTTCCCTGTGTGTGGCATTTGATCCTCATCCCTGTAACTGCCTCAGGGGAACTGTCAGTTGGTATAAAAGAAAAGGACTTGAAATCTAGGACAAAAGTTGAGTCTACCATTGGCGAAAAGCCAAGAAATTAGCTCAGACTCACATGTGTGAATATAGATTTTGTAAGATCAAGTCAGCCTTCACCACAGCTTGATTCAACTTTAAACAGGTTTCTTCCTGACTTGAGGCTCTTGACCTATCTTGTCTTAGAGTTTTACTAAGTTACTTTAGAAAACTTGTAAATTCTTTGTATCCTTTAAGATGCAAAATTTTAAAAGCTTTTGGCCAGTTTTACTACCTAAGACTGTCTTTCCCAAAGACCCAGGTGTCGTGACTTTGAAATGTAATTATCAAGGAAGATAGTACACCCTCTTCCAGTGGTTCCAGAAGGTGGGAGTCTCTTGCACCGAGTTGTAAAACTACCTCCTGTCATGATGATCAGAGGAAGTTTACATCTCCTTTAGGTAAAGATAACTTAGCAGACAGAGATGGTCTACAATTCCCCTTCTAGCTCTTAAAAACTCTCCAGTCCTTAGTGGAGCTTGCCTCAAACTGAGTTCTGGCCTCTCTCCTCTTTTGCAGTAGCCTTGAATAAAGCCTTCCTTGCCTGTTTAACTTTGTCCAGTGAATTTTTTGCTTGGCAGATATTATAAACATATTCTCAGTTACACATAAAAAGCTTCTGAAAAACTGAAAAAAAGAATCAAATTAAGACAGAAATCATGGTAATTTTCAGTTTTTGCAGAAAGCACAGTTACAACTGCTTATGTCATTTCTTAGGTCATCTTCACTGAGAAATTATATTCTTCATTAACTGTTTTGTTTTTCATCTATATTTTAATAAATTAAGTTGACATGGATCCTACAAATGTTAACATGTCATCTTGTCCAGCTTTTGTGCTAAAAAGATGTACAGTTCCGTTATGTTAACATAAGTGGCTTTTTTGAGAATAATTTGTTTTCATGCTTTCAAGTTTCTTATATAGTAAGCTGTCTATTTGGGGTAAGAAAAATCATCCTGACAATTAAGCTTACTTATAGTGTTAAATTGTTTATTTATCATTAATCTTTCAAATGATTTAATAATGTAGACATGAGATTAGTTTTGAACTCAGAGTCTCATTATGAGTTATAGTCTTCAATATGTTGTATTGTTTATAAGTTTTTCTGTCTTTAAGCAAGGAATCATAATATACTTAAGAATTCCTTTATATAATATTTGGGAATATCTTGAGGTAAAGGACATTCAGATTATGATTTAGTGCCCAGATTATTATTCATTTTACTTGGATCTCTAGGAATTCATCCACATTGGTACCACTATAACATTTTGGAACATCCTTGGTTCCCCAAGTAGATTTGTAGGGAGTAGTCTCATTATATTGTAGTAGTATAGTCTCATTAAGCAAGATAATCTTGGGATAATTCCTCAATCAATGCTGAATCTCTCGTGAATCTTTGGAACCAAGAATAAGCTTTAACTAGTCCACATTCTCTAGCACTTATCATGTATATATTTCACCAATTATGTATAATAGCCAATAAAGCTCACTTCTATAAAATGTTTATTCTAGAACTGATTTTGATTTCAGACTCTGAGCTCCCAGGCAGTCTTCTGGTAAATAACTCTATTCAAAGGATGGCATGAAAATTTAAACAAAACCAATGATTTTTTGGGTCAAATTTGGCAAGATTAACTCAGTTCAAGCCAATCCAATCTCCATCTCTGAACCCATGCTTCCTTCCTCTAGGTATAGCCTAAAACTCTGCAGATTTCAGCAATAGTAGCCAGACATCTCAAGGTTGGAGTGATATCCCATTTCAGCCATGTCATGAGGCCACTCCAGCAGTCCCATGAAGGGGTTCCCATGGGGGGAACTGAGGACTTCTGCCCATAGCTATGTGAGTGAGTCATCTGGGAAGTGGATCCTCCAGCCCCAATCAAAATTTCCAATAACTGCAACCCAGTCAATGTCATGACCACATTTTACAGACCACTGAGCCAGAACGACTCAGCTAAGCTCTTTCACAAATTCGTGACTCAAAAAAACTGTGAGGTAATAATATTTATTGCTATCTTAAGGTGCTAAATTGATGATAAAATTTTGCGGCAGTAAATGACAGATAGAGCCTAAGCAGCATGTGTATGTGTGTCTGTCTGTCTGTCTGTCTGTCTTCTCTTTCCTGTGGTGAGCTGTCTTCACTATTCTTGGAAGTACTTTCCAATTAACTTCCAGGTTGAAGATAGGGACTGAATTCAGCCAAGGGGGATGGGAGTAGAAATAGCCCAAGGGTTTAGGTGAATCCATTGACCAAGAAACACAGAAGGTGACAAGAATTTATTTGGAGTCAGGAATTGCAATTTGGGAGGCATAGTTTCAAGCAGCAACTCAAATGTGCTCCAAGGGAAGTAAAAGTTAAAGTTTATAAAGACAACAGACAAGGACATTCCAGAGAAGCTACATAGGTTGTTTTACAGAACTATGTGCCAGCAGGCATTCAGTTCCTTGTCAGAAGCTGATTGGTTGCTAATCTGTGGTTTCCATGGAAGGAAGAAAATGAGTTCCAGGTGGCCTGTGGTTGGTCAAATCATAAGTTTAAGTTGCATTCAGGTATGGGCAAACGTAAGTTCTACTTCCTTAGTGGCCTCCCAGATCCAGTTTAGACCATCCCTTTGACATAAGTGGTTTCATTTTGTTGCTCATGGTTCACAAAGCACATTCTCTTGTCTTATTGTCACAGAAGACGATACCTCTGAAGAGGTGAAAGTAATAGTCTCCAATTTAGTGGTCATATCACACTCAAATTCTTTTTCCATATGGTAGCCAAAAAGCTCTTTCTGAAGGGTAAATTTAGCTGCTGAATTCCACTGATTAAAACCCTTAAAGGTTAAGGTCTGTATTCTATCAGTTTTTGACAAGAACTTTCTTAATCTGGGCTGTTCTGACCTCCCCCTCCAGCCACTCCAACCCACCACTCTCACCCATAGACTTACTGAAAGATGTCCCCCTCCCCCCATGACCATGGCTGCTCTCACTTGGCAGCCTTGCTTAGGCATCCTCCTCGGCATGCAATTCTACACTCTTCCTCTGCGCCTTTTTTGACTCCATGAATCACATCTAGCCTCTCAACACCTTGTTTGATCTTCACAGTATTTTTGATAAATTGGAATGAACATTTTAAAAATATGGATTTCTTCCTCTGGAACAATCTGAAGACAGGGCAAGATGGAGTTGTCCCCCAGCCCTGGAGATACATGATGTCTCCATTTTTTAAAAAGTATTTTTCAGATACCATTTTTATCAGGCATTGCGAATCAGTCTGGATCTTCAGACAAGCAGGGGATTAGAGGGGATTAGATATGCAAGGATGTAATTAGGAAGATGCCTGAGTAAAAGGAAATAGGAAGGTGTGTTAAGAATAACAGGTTCATTTTAATCAAGTATGGAAAGACAAGCAAACATGGAAATAATACTTACAATTTTCTGGAAATAAGAGCCATGTCATGGCACACAGGTGGGCACCAGTGTTGGTCAGGAGACCAAAGACTGAAGGAAAATGTGGGCAAAAGCTTTATTGTGATTCCTGTGGGAAGGAATAGGCAGAGGCAAGGTAAGCAGGCTTAGATTTGGCTATTTTGAATAATTTCAGTGTGTCTAGGGCTTAGAGGCTGTCTCCAGTTTCCTGGGACCTGGTCTTAGAGTGATTAGGACAAGTAGATAGTCGCCTGGGGCGTAAGAGCACAACACAGATTGATTGGTTTGCATTTGAAAGGCATGCTCAGGAGCAAATTGTTTATCATCTCTTAGAATCCCTAACTGTGGGAGGGTCCTTCCCTCCAGGCTCAGCAAGAGCCCTATGTTAAAGCATTAGATACAGAAAATTAAAAAATGTGGCTAATACAGAAGGGAGCTAGGAAAGGCAGAGAGCCAACAGATTGCAATGAGAGTATGATCCTGAAAGGAGAGAAAGGAGAAGACTTGGGTAGAAATATCCAAGAGTACCAAGCAGTCTGAGGAAGTTTTGGCAAAGTGGTTGGGGAATATTCAAGCCCAATTTTGCCAGCAAAGAGTGCCCTGTCTCCCAGGAATAAGACCTGGTACCCAGTCAGCTCACATTTGTTCTTTGGTCTGGGGTAGCCCATGGAGCATGACCTTGGTGTAAACACAGCTGTGAGTTTCAAAGCAGAGCAGCAAGGCCTTCAGTCCAGTGTGCTTCCTGTAGTAGGGGGTCTGGGAGGCATATTTTCATGGTTGCTCTAGCGTTCATCCTCATTCAGAGGTGAGGAAATTGCATCTCAGAAAGTTTAGGAAATATTCCCAGAGTTACAAATAAAAGAACAAGAATTCAGCATTAAAAACCTTTGCTCATGCATGTGGAGAAAACTATAATTTGAAAAGATACATGAACTCCAATGTTCATAGCAGCACTATTTATAATATGTAAGACACGGAAACAATTTAAATGGCTGTGGCAAGATGAATGAATAAAGACGATGTGGTAAATATACGCAATGGAATATTATTCAGCCATAAAAAGAATGAAATAATGCCATTTGCAGCAGCATGGATGGACCTAGACGTTATCATTCTAAGTGAAGTAAGTTAGAGGGAGAAAGACAAACACCATACGATATCACTTATATTGGAATTTAAAATATGACACAAAGGAACTTATTTATGAAGCAGAAATAGACTCACAGAGGTAGAAAACAAACTTATGGTTACCAAAGGGGAAAGGAGGTAAAGGAGGGATTAATTAGGAGTTTGGGATTAGCAGATACAAACTACTGTATATAAAATAGAGGGAGCTCCCGTCGTGGTGCAGTGGTTGGTGAATCTGACTAGGAACCGTGAGGTTGCAGGTTTGATCCCTGCCCTTGCTCAGTGGGTTGGCGATCTGGCGTTGCCATGAGCTGTGGTGTGGGCTGCAGGTGCGGCTCGGATCCCACTTTGCTGTGGCTCTGGCGTAGGCCAGTGGCTACGGCTCCAATTTGACCCCTAGCCTGGGAACCTCCATGTGCCACGGGAGCCCCCCAAGAAATAGCAAAAAGACAAAAAAAATAATAATAATAAAATAGATAAACAACAAAGTCCCACTATATAGCACAGGGAACTATATTCAATGTCCTGTAATAAACCATAATGGAAAAGATTATGAAAAAGATTATATACATATCTCTCTTATATATATATATATATATATATATATATATGAATCACTTTGCTCTACACCAAAAACTAGCACAACACTAGATTAACTGCACTTCCATTAAAAAATAATAGAAATTACAAGCCCCCAAAAACCCACAAAACACCTTTGCTGTTATTCCCATGCAACACCTCACCCTATCAACAGACAAGCTAACTATTTATCAGGCAGGACTTAAAAAATTCTAGGGATATGCTATCAGGCAATTCCCTATATTAGTGTCAACAATCCTTATATTATCAGTTGGAAATAGTGAATTTATCACAAAATTAATGAATAATACAACTTTGAAAGATGATCTTCATTTATCAGACATTTAGAACTTAGGTATTCAACAGACCCCAGATAACTTTAATATAACAGGTTTAAGAAATTTGTTCTTGAGGGAAAAATCATTATAAACTGTTCTATATCATTTCCATATATTTTTTTTACTCCTTGAATTAGTGGTCATTGACCTAAGAAGCCACATGATCACGAGGTACTGAGACATTGTTAGTACTAGGATCAAGCATTCAGTTGATCAGGGCTAATGAGACCCAGTCATGGCTTAACAGCCTTGAGGTCATGTTAGCTTTTACTAGTCCCAAGGTCACAGACTTTTGACTTTTCAGCTACGTCAGTTATGTGCAAAGTCAATTATACTGCAAAGGTATGTGCAAGATACCCGGAAATTCTTCGCATCGTACCTGGATGGATCGGCTATTACTTTACTGCCTCCTCTTAGGCCTAGGACATAAGCATTTGCCAGATTTATAGGTGTCCACCTATTCCACCGAATGAATTTCACACATGCCCCTTTTATCTACTGCTGAAATGTCATCAGATGTTGGTATGGTAAGCTTTTTCTACAATACTTCGAAAAATGTAAACTACTCTAAAAGTATAAGTTAATGTTGTTGCATGACTATAAAAATAATGATAATAATGTTTGTCTTATGATCTAGCTTGTTTGTGTGGTAGGCAGCCTCTAAAAAGATCCTCAAGACTCTCAGCCTTATATAATTATCCCCCCTTGAGTGTGGGCTGGATCTAGTGACTCAGTTTTAAGGAACAAGAACAGTGCAAAAGGGATGGGATGTTACTCACGCTGTCAGTTTACAAAAAGTCTGTCAGTTCCATCTTGCTTGTCATCCCGCACTCTCTCCGGCTTGGAGACCTTGCTCTGGGAGATGCAAGCTGTCCTGTGATGGAGAAGACTGTGTAGGGAGAAAACGATGCCTCCTTCCAAAAGCCAGTGAGGATACTGGGTCTGCCCATGGCCACGTGGGTGAGCTCAGAAATGGATCACGTGAAGCCCGACAGTCACGCAGTTGAGCTTGAAAGCAATTCCCACAGGTCAAGCCTTGAGACCGCTATGGCCTACACCTATCATCACCACGTGATGATAGATGTGGGCCAGAGAGCCCAGTCAGCCATGCCCAGGTTCCTGACCCATAGAAGCTATCAGATACACACTGTTGCAGGAGGTTTTGAAGGTAACTTTTTATACAGCACTAGACAATGAATATGCCTGGGGAGGCACACATTTTGGGTGTGAAGATTTGCTGCAGGTTCATAAAGAACTCAGCTGAACTTTCAGTGATGCTTCCCTCTCTCAGCATCTCTAAAGGATTCGCACAAAGAAGGGGGAATGGATCTCGTCCTTCCTTATGACTTTTAAAATACTCATTAAGGATTTCTCTGAAATCTCACATTAAATTACTCCAGTTATTACATAGTCTTAATTTATGTCATAAATTGCTTATGTCAGAATAAACTAGAAAGGGCTGGAAAGGGACAGTATATTTATGCTCCCCTGCAAATCAATGAAAACTATAAACTTCTACTTTAGAGTCACCAGTGAAAGTGTAAGAATAGTTTGGAGTTTCATTTGCCTCTGGAATGTTGAATAAATGTTTTTTTGTGGGAATATGTTTGCTCTGTCCCATAGCGTGGTGTGCCATAATGCCATGCAAGTATTAAATATAGCACCTTGTAAAATTCATTGATTTTAACATAAAATCAATATGCACATTTAATGACTTGCTCTACATCTTCCAGGCTTGGCTCAGGAAAAAAATCATTTCCACATTGCTATGAAAGCCTAGGAAAATTGTAAACAGTTTTCCTTCAGTAAAAAGCACTGTAACCAAAAGACCATGGCGTCCAATAGACATCAGTTTGAATCCTGGCTCTTCCATTTGGTGAGCTGTGTGACATTGGGCAAGTCACTTCCCTCTCGGAGTCTCGGTTCAATATTTATAAAGCAGGGATAATGATTCTGACCCCACGAGGCCACCAAGGAAATTGAATGAGATATTCTTTGTCAAGCACGGGGGCAGACACCTTGCAAATATGTAAGAAATGGAAGCCATTGTTATTGCTCTCAATTGCTCAAAAACTTTCTTATCATGAAAATACTTCTAAATTTTTTTTGGAAGTAATCATTACAGCAGCTCCATCATCCCCAAATTAATACCATTCTCTCATTCCTCCTGTTCACCTATCGCTTTTTGTCCACTCTCTTAGCCTAGTCTTCATGTTGTATTGCTTGTCAAATACAAAGTGAAGGGAATAGAAAAATCTGTCCAGGCTTGACATCCCCATATTAGCCCAGCGTTTTCTGGGGAGAGCTTATTTCCTCACCAGAAGACAGAAAAAAAAGATATTTAACAGATAATTTCTACACCCAACCCCATATCACTAATGAAATCTACTCATGTGTTACATGTTCACATTCACTTTATTAATGAGAAAGGGGTAGACATTTAAAATGGCCAGATCCTATTTGATGTGATTATTATGACATACACAAGATTTTAAGGTAATTTTAAGGCTGAAGCACACAATCAGAGTATCACACATAAAACCCATAACTAGGTAATAATGTCAACATGATAAGCTCCAGCCAGAGTTTTTTAATAAATCTACTCTTATTGCAAAGACAGGTCAGATAAAACTATGAATCTCCTATGGCAACTGGGAAACTGAGCCTTACTCTAATTTTTTTGCAGTTGTAATCTGTTTACTTGCACAGCTAATGATAGAACTCATTGTTTTTTGATTACTTATTGATTTATATTTTTAGTACTGATCTCTTCCACTTAGCTCTGAGCTTTAGGAGAACAGGGATAAGGACTATATTTTTTCACAATGCTATACTCAGCCCTTAGCACAGTACTCAATAAATAGTTATTGAATGTTGAATTAACGGGTCAATGGTTGTGTTCATGGACTAATTGCTGCTGATTTGCTTTACATACTTTTGACATACAAAGTATGATTGATAGTGAACATTTCAAAATATTTCCTTATTGTAGGCTCTGATAACTATGTATAATGATTATATATGTGTTATAGTTACAAATTATATACCATATATAACTATAACTTTATATATTATATATGCATATGTATATATGATATGTAACTATAATACTATATTTCCAATTTATTGGGGGGGGATTACATCTTGATCCGAAGTTTTCATATTAGGATTATAGAATCTAGGTGTTCCCATTGTGACTCAGCAGGTTAAGAGCCTGATTAGTGTGCATGAGGATATGGGTTGGATCTTTGGCCTTGCTCAGTAGGTTAAGGATCTGGCATTGCCATGAGCGGTGGTGTAGGTCGCAGACGCACCTTGGATCTGGTGTTGCTGTAGCTGTGGTGTAGGCTGGCAGCTGCAGCTCCAATTCAACCCCTTGCCTGGGAACTTCCATATGCCGCAGGTGCTGCCCGCCCCTCCCCCCAAAAATGCAGATTCTAAAAAGGAAATCATTAGGAATTCCAGATGCACCCTTAAAGAAGGATGACAATTGATGCAGGTCTTCTTAAAGTCTTGGTACCAATAAAGAGGATGATTTTGAGACTGCTCCTTCTATCACCGAGTCACTTCCTGGGTACCATACAAGATGATTCTGACTGATACACCCACATGGAGACTTTTTCTTGTTTGCTGCCATATCCCAAGAATAAACAACATTGCTAGTATTAGAGGAAGCACCCATTAAACAAGTATTAAAAACACCGCCCCAGCATTGTAGATTATTGGCAAAACCAAAGCTAATGAATAAGCTCTTCTTGGGTTGTTTCAATTTAACAGGTAGTTTAAATGATGGCTTTTGACAGCATTAAGGTGGTCTCTGTATTCAAAAAATGATATTCCCCATGAGTAATTTAGAGAATATACATTAGGTCTAAAACAACTTACTAGTTTTCCAAAAGTTTAACAAAACACTAAAGTTGTGTGCACTAGCAGCTTCTAGTTACTCAGTTTAGAAACAAAGCAGTGACATTTCCTCATTGCATGGGTAGCAGCTGTCAATAGAAAGAAAAGATCTTTGAGTGTTCATGTGAATAGAAAAGAATTCACAGAATAACATTAGTTTGAGAAATACAACTGTTTATAAACCATATGTTTTCTTTAGAAAGAAAGAAAGGGCAGTTATGTGCTATACCTTACCTTGGAGAGGCAAAAATGGTGTTGAAATGCTCTTTTGACGTATGCAAGCCAAAATGGTCTACTGAAATGTAAAATGTTTTATTACCAAAATAATATTTGCAATAGACATCTCACACTCTTCTCCTCTCATCTTCCACCCCATCTCATCTGCAGCCCAAAGGAGGACTTTCACTTTTTACCTCACATGTGTTCCTATGTGCACATGTGTACATGTGTTGGAATTTTTATAGGTTGTGCTACTTTGCCAATCACATTTTTTTTAAAATATAAAAGTGCTTTTAAAGTCTTTAAGAATCAACATTTCAGAGTTCTCGGCATGGTTCAGGGGTAATAAACCCAACTGGTATCCATGAGGACAAAGGTTTAATCCCTGGCCTCACTCAGTAGGTTAAAGATCCGCCATTACTATGAGCTGTGGTGTAGGTCACGGATGTGGCTCAGATCCCACGTTGCTGTGGCTGTGGCGTAGGCTGGCAGCTGCAGCCCTGATTTGACCCCTAGCCTGGGAACTTTCACGGCGGCCCTAAAAAGACACACATACACAAAAGAATCAACATTTCTCAGAATGTATCACCTACTCCCCAGGACTGTAAGTTAATTCAATGCCATTAAGTAAAATACTTAGATTATTGGTAACTGAGAGTGCAGCTAGACTATTAAGAATTATTTTTAATTGCATAAAAGAGGACTAAATATACTCCTGTTTTAAAAAACTGCTATAGCTGAAACTCATGTTTCATTTTTCCACCATTTCCTTTCCTAACCAGAGGTAATGATGGTTATCAGTATGCTGGGCATTCTTCTCTTTCCTGAGTTTCAGATAGTTAATTAGATAGATAGATAGATAGATAGATAGATAGATAGATAGATAGATAGATATACTCACACACATATTTAAAAGATACACATTATTGTATATTTTATATGACCTATATCCATATCTACTATTTCCATTTTTAAATTGTAGTGTCCTTGGCAATTTTTTCCTGTTAGCATTTAAAGGTGAAATGCTGCAAATTTAACTGAAGGCTTCTTCTACAGTTTGCACTAAGAGAACTACCTGCTTTGTCTAAAGTCCTCCCTTACCTCCATCAATTTGTAAGATCTAACCAGTTAGATGAGACTGGCATTATCAGGAAGCCTACCCAAAAAAGCCATTAAAATAGTTTTGCTGCATAAGTATTGAATGTATCAAGCCAGAATTCATGCCTGCCACACTTTTGGGTCTCCAGCACTACACACTAGAAAGTCACTTCCTTTTCTACCTTAATTCCATGGCATATTTAGAAAAATTTATCCAAAACACCAACAAAAACCCTACTTGAATCCTAAGTCCAAACCTTAGCATTCACTATTTTTTGGTATTCTTTCATTCACACTCTCATTTAGCATTAATCAAGTTAATGCTGTGTACAAGGGACCCTGCTGGGACTAAGAATGAGAATAAACACCAGATCCTTAATCCAAAAGAGGCCATAACCTACTACAGGAAAATACCTAAATAACAAACAAATTCAAGACAGCCTTACAAATGCTGCAGTAGAAGAAGGAACAATGCTTTAGCTGAACTGGGGATAGAGGGATGTTTTAGACAATCCATTAACCGACCTGTATTGTCCTCCTATATGTACTAAGCACCTTGCCAGCTGCTGCCATTATACAGACCTTTTTTATTTTGAAATGATAAGGTATTTATCTAAATACCTTCTAATCCTAAAGCTTTTCTGAGTAAATTAGAAAAATGTAGTTCAATGGTTAAGAGCAGATGTTCCAGTGTCTGCCTATGTTCAAATCCTCGATCTGCTCTCTCCTAAGTGATCTTGAACTTAACCTCTTAGTTTCATTATCTATAAAATGTGGATATTAATAATATCTGACCCATACGACTGTGATGAGAATTAATACATATGAGCAGAATTTCCTGTCGTTGTGCAGCAGAAATGAATCCAACTAGTATCCATGAGGATGCAGGTTCCATCCCTGGCCTCGCTCAGTGGGTTAAGGCTCTGGTATTGCCGTGAGCTGTGGTGAAGGTTGCAGATGTGGCTGGAACCCTTTGTTGCTGTGGCTATGATGTAGGCTCATATGCCATACGCCAAGGGTATGGCCCTAAAAAGCAAAACATAAAAATTTAAAAAAAATAAATACATATGAGCACTTAGGACTAATGTCTGACATGGAGTCATGGAGTCATTACTCTATATGTATTCACTTTTTTTTTTTTTTGCTATTTTTTTAGGGCCGTACCCTTTGCATATGGAGCTTCCCAGGATAGGGGTCAAATCAGAGCTATCGCCACCAGCCTAGACCACAACCACAGCACCATGTATTCACTTCTATTGCATCGTCTTCAGTGGCTTCAATTTAAAAGATCTCATCAGGCATTTTCTCCTTGTCTTTAATTGCAGACATCTAATATTTTCCTTGGGGGGGCTTTCATGGAATACTATGCGATCCGTCAACCGTTCTCATTCATTCACGACCTATAGACAGGTTTCATTTAAGTCTTTCCAGGATGAGGGGAAGCAGTCATCATCGGAAAAGAGCTGCAATCTAGTTACACTTTGATAAACATCAGACTTATTTCTGGGATATACCATCAAATATAATTTCTTTTGTAGAAAGAAAAGAAATACAATAGACCTCAGAATAAAACACACACACACTTATGATCTAAGTCTTGTTTGAATACTTCTTCAAGAAACCTCATAGCACAGGAGTTCCTCTTGTGGTGCAGTACGTTAAGAACGGGACTAGTATCCATGAGGATGCCGGTTCGATCCCTGGCCTCTCTCAGTGGGTTAAGGATCCAGTGTTGCTGAAAGCTGCGACACAGGTCACAGTTGCAGCTCAGAGCCTGCAGTTCTATGCGTTATTCTACTCCTTGGTAAAAGAGACTGTAAATCATTTCTAGTAGGGGAGAAGCAGTAGGGTTGCCGGATTTAGCAAGTAAAAATTCAGGACAGCCACTTAAATTTGAATTTCAGATAAAGAACCAAGTACTTTTTCAGTGTGATTATATCCCATGAGATTTGGGGAAAATATTTATGTAAAAATTTTCATCATTGTTTATCTGAAATTCAAATTTACCTGGGCCTCATGTGTTTTATTTGGCAACCCTGAATCACATCCAATCTGATCTAGGAATGCCCTCACTCCTAGATTCCTTTTGTCCTTACCTCCCTCCACCCTTCCTACTCCAACTCTTTAGAAATATGCCCAGAAAAGCTTTTATGCATAGTTGGTTTTTGTTTGACTTATTGATGGCCGCACCTGTGGCAAATGGAAGTTCCCAGGCTGGGGATTGACTCTGACTGCAGCCGAGGCAATGCTGGATCCTTTAACCCCCTGCACCAAGCTGGGATCGAACCCTCGCCTCCACAGGGACTACAGCCACAACACTCAGATTCCTACCCATTGCACCACAGCTGGAACTCCCCATAATCATTTTTTAAACACTTAAATTCAGTGAAGCAAACGGCATAGCCACACCCACAATCCTATGCATTGCACCTGTCATTCTCCTCTAGCTCTTACCTCTATTTCCTCCCAACCCACCCCATTTCTCTCTGCCCTTTGTTTCCTTTTGGAAGCTTTCTTTTCATGGCTGCTTTTCTTCCTCGGGCAACATGACTCTTCATTTGCTGTGATGAGGTGGTGGAGCACAGGGATAAAAAAACAAGTATGAAAAGCAAACCCTATTGAACCTAAAAATAATAGGTCCCTTATTTCAGCTGTTCTCTTGCTGTTGTCCTCATCATCGACGTGTCCTCCTATTGTCCCTACTGATCAAATGCAAACACTAGATCCATCCAAATGCCCTCTTTTTTTCTCCCTCTCTCTCTTTTTCTTCTGGAATTTTGAGCCTTATAGCAGGAACCATGATTATATGCAGGTTGGTGCCACTATAAACTAATAGTTTTCAAACAAAAATATATATTCAGCATTGTGCAGAAATATTCTATTTCTTTTTCTAACTAACTTTCCCTCCCTTGTCCAGATTGGCTATTTCAAAAAAAAAAAAATTTTTTTTTTTATTTCAAAACCTTCTAGCTCTAGGCTTCACCCTTCACTCTTAGTTCAAGTTCTTCATCCTCAACTCGCTGAGAAAATAGAAAATAGAGACCATCACACAAGGTCATCCTCAGCTTCCTTAAACCCCATGTTCAGTTTGTCTCAACTCATGCTTCCCTGATGCTTGTGTTTGCAATGAAAGAGGTGCTTTTATTTATTTATTTTTTCTTTTGCTTTTTAGGGCCACAACCACAGCATATGGAGGTTCCCAGGCTAGGGGTCGAATCGGAGCTGTAGCTGCCAGCCTACACCACAGCCACAGCAAGGAAGGATCCAAGATGCGTCTACAACCTACACCACAGCTCAGGGCAACGCTGGATCCTTAACCCACTGAGCGAGGCCAGGGATCAAACCTGTATCGTCATGGATCCTAGTCAGGTTTGTTAACTGCTGAGCCATGATGGGAACTCTGAAAAAGATACTGTTTATCTTGCCTAAAGTTCTGTATTATAAAACTGCCTGTCCCCTCAAGGATTGTGTTTTATTAGTTTCTTATTCTTTTATTTATATTACTAATTTTTTTCGATGGGATTTAAACACTTGGTAGCCTTTTCTAATCTTAAGCAAGCTAACATAGTCACCCTGCAAATCTCTTCAACTACAGCATTGCTTTTTTCCTCCTCTTAAATGCAAGCATTTTGGAAAAAAAAAAAAAAAAGAGAGAGAGAGAGAGAGGGGGAGAGAGATTTAGAATTATCATTTCTCAGTCCTCATTTAACCAGTAACCATTCTGCACGTTAAAATCTGCCTTTTGGTTTTTAAAATGAAATTGTTCTCAAAAAGATTCTCCCTGCTATCTTAGTTGCTAAATCTAATGGAAATCTTTTCACCATTGTCTTGCTTGATCTTTCTTTTGCATTTGATGGTACAGTCTGTCTCTTGAAATATTTTTTCTCTTGCATTCCTGTGATACCACACCTTGCATCTCATTCTTCGTCCTTCTTCCATTTTGCCCGTGATTTCCACATCTATAGCTCCAAATCACCCATATTAGTTTATTGTGGCTGTGCTAGCACAGTACTACAAACTTTGTGGCTTAAAGCAACAGAAGATTATTCCCCCACAGTTTTGAAGGCTAGAAGTGTGAATTTACGGTGTCACCAGAGGCACCGCCTCCAGAGGACTGAGGGGAGAATGCACAGCTTGTTACTTCCAGCTTCTGGTGGCTGTTTGGCATTTATTGGTGTGACAGTTTTCTTTGTCAACTTGGCCAAGAGATGGTAGCCAGTGATTTAACCAAACCCTGAAAAAGATGTTGCCATGAAGGTATTTTGTAGATGTGGTTAATATCTACAGTAAGTAACTGTAGATAAAGAGGATTGTTATGCTGGCTGGTATCATATTGTTTTCAATTAGAAAAAGATTTATTGTTAGTGTAAATGGAGCTTGAGAAGAAGGAAGCTGAATTCCTAGGTGAAGCTAATTTTTCTTGGAGTTCACTGACACATCACTGACCTCTGGTCATCAGCCCCGAGGTCCTTCTCTGGCTTAGTTCACTAGGTATGCTCTCCATCTGCAGAGGGCAGGTACAGCAAGTTCTGTGCACTGCAATCACCAACTACTGCTTAGAATTATAGAAAGGCAAAAAAAATAGATGTACGATGTCCGTGACTGATCTATGTGCTAGTTAAATCCTAACAAAAATTCTAGTAGATTTTTTTTTTGGAGAAATTGATAAGTCAATTTTGAAATCTACAGGAAACATCGATGAATATAAAAGAACCAATACAATCTTGAAGGAGTGGAATAAAGTCAGGGGACTACCAATAATTAAAGATGCAGTTAATAAGACATGGGGCAAGGACAAAGAGATTGATGGAACAGGACAGAGAATTCAGTTGTAGACTCATATACATCTGGTCACCTGACATAAAACTAAAGCATCAATACTTTCAATGGAGAAAAGAATTCTTATGATTAAGTAGTGCTGGACCACCTGGATATTTGTACAGGTTAGAAAGGAACTTTGATCTCTAATTCATACGCCACACTTAAAAATTAGAGACGGATTATGCACTTAACCCTAAAAGGTAAAACTTTTATTCATCAAAACCCATCTTTAAAGGAAAACATTATGCCACAGAACAAAAGAAGATATTTGCAACATATATATATGAAAGATATTCAGAGTATATAAAGCATTCCTCAGATCAACAAGCAAAAGACAATGAAAATTTTCAAATTGCAAATAACTTAAACAGAGGTTGGCCAAAAAAGGATACCTAAATAATCATTAAGTATATGAGAAGGTGAGCAACATCCTCACTCATCATATAAATACAAATTAAAATAATTAAAATGTGAAGCTCCTCCCATCAAATAGATAAAATTGATCATGGCGTTCCTGTCATGGTGCAGTGGAAACGAATCCAACTAGGAACCATGAGGTTGCAGGTTCGATCCCCTGCCTTGCTCAGTGGGTTAAGGATCTGGCATTGCCGTGAGCTGTGGTGTAGATCACAGACATGGCTTGGATCTGGTGTTGCTGTGGCTGTGGCGTAGGCCGGCAGCTGTAGCATCGAATGGGCCCCTAGCCTGGGAACTTCCATATGCCGCGGGTGTGGCCCTAAAAAAAAAAAAAAAAAAAAAGATTGATCATTCCATCACTTGGTAAAGATAACAAACAACTAGGATTCTCACATTTTGCTGGCGGGATATAACATTGTATTACCCCTTTGAAATATGAGCAATTTTTGCTAAATCTAAACATAAATATCTTCTATGACCCAACACAAACTCCTGGGTAGGTACTTAAGAGAAATAAGTCCATATATTTATACAGACACACAGAGGACATGGAGAAGAATGTTTCAAGAAACTTTATTCATAATAGCTAAAAATTGGAAACTACCCAAATACCCATCAATAGAAGAATGGACAAATAAATTGTGATGTGTTCACATAATAGATTTTACCCAACGGTAAAAATGAATGAACTAATGGTACATGAAACACTATGGATGAGCCTCATAGACATTATGTTGAATGAAAAAGGTGGCTATAGAAGAGGATATGCTGTAGAATTCCACTTACTGTATGACCTTAGGAACAGGCAAAACACATCGATAGCAGTAAGAGTATTACTTACTTCTGGAAACTAGGAACAGACTAGACAGAGGCAAAATAGAGCTTTGATTTGTCTTTTGATATGTCATGGTTGCATGGAGATATATAAATAGATATTTATATATCAAACTTTTCATTTAAGAACACACACTTTTATTTGTTATAATTATATAATATATATATAATTTCATGTACTAATATTCTATTATAATCCTCAGTAATATATTACCATTCTCCTCAGGAATCTCAGAACTGTCTTAAATTCAACTAAGTCTTTCATGATTTTTGCTTTCATGAAATAATATGAAAGCTCAGGTCATGTTAGAATCTTACTCTTTATTAATAATTTTTTTAAGGGAGCAAAGGAACTGATCTTCATTCTCTATTTCAAATGCCATTATATACTTTTGAAAAGTCGTTAAGTCATAAAATCCTTTGGCAATCATTTGTTCTTTATATACCACACTCTTGTTCCACTAAACTTTATGTTCCACTCTTTAATCCTTTAAATCTTTTTTTTTTTCTTTTTTCTTTTTTTAACTCTTCCGAAATTCTGAACAATCCCCTTCAGCACAGGGAGAACCTGCGCTAAGTTTTCTGACAACTAGAAACCCAGAAAGGGCTGCAAAAGAGGGAGAGAGCACAAGACCGGGAGATGAGGTTATTCCAGGATTCCGAGGGAATCCCAACACTTTCCAGACCATCTGGTCTACATCTTACTGTTAATGGATTGGACAGATTCTTTTTTCATCCATAAATATAGCCTAAAGGGGAATTAAGCTGGATTTCTGAGAAAGCCTGGCACAGAAGAGCTGCTTTCAAAGAAAGCTAAAGAGGATAGTGATAATATCAGTATATCAAATTGCACATATTTTCATTTGCTGATGGAGAAGAAATACAGGGCCGCTTATGTGAAGCATTTCCAAATCTGTTCCTTCCCCGCTAAAATTCAGCCTCACTAATTAGAATCAATTTAATTTCTCTAACCCCTTCTAAAAAGTGAAGCCAAGCCAGTACTCCATTTTTTTTTTTCCTTCCTGACAAAATGATACTGTAGCTTTAATTGTGCATGGAGCTAAAAAGGTTGCCATGGAGATGGGAATCCGTGATGGGGCTGCTCCACTTCTCTGGCCTTGTTCTGAGCTTGAAGTGGAAGGTTCTATCGTTAAAAGAACAGAATTTTATTTTCTGCCTGTAAAACCTGTGTTTACGTTTGAATGCATATTTGTTCCTGTTGCTCTCTTTTATTTCTTGAAAACAGTAAAGGTGCTCAAAATGACAATAATGAGAACGTTTTGGACTCCTCGGATTGTGATTGCTGGCGAGCCCCAAAAAGGTGTCCCAACAGGCTCTGACGTTCAGGACACGCTCCTGCCATAGTTTGGAAACGTTTGCCACCTAGTGGTGGCAGTTGAGAGATGCTAAATGATACGGTAAACAGTTGATGGTACCCATGTTAGGAAGCAAAAAGAAATAACTATTTCCAAAAATAGATTGTTCAAAGAAATTATTATTTAATAGATTCACGGTCACTATTTATACCTGGTGCCTCTCTCTATGCTGTTATCTGGAATACATCTGAGACTCAGCTTAAATATTGCTCAGGGAGACCTGTGACATTTCTTTGCTTCTCCATCCCCCCTCCCTGCCAGAAGTAATTATTCCCTCTATTGCACTCCCACAGCATTTTGTTCTTGCTGCTATTACAATTATAACACTATATTTAGAGGTTGTGTGTGTGTGTGCATGTGTGTATGTATATATGTGCACGCGCATGCATGCACCACCTTCTGCCAGATTAATTAGTTCCTTGAGAGAAAAATGCTTTTAACGCTTTGTGATTTCTCTGTACCTATGGCAATAGTACAGATATAGCAGGTTCCCATGAAATGTTTACTAAATTAATTAATATCAATCACCTTCTACTCTCAGCCTCTTCTGGAGCCATACTCCTCCTTGCTCCCTATTCCATTGCCTCTTTTTAGGACTGCCTCAGCACCCTGGTGTCTCCTGCTGCAAAACCTTTGCTCACTGCTTTCCTTTGCCTGGAGTAATATTCTTCCCACCTCTTGTCACCTGGGTGACACCTACTCATCGTTCAGCTCTTGATTCAGAAACCTCCCTTCAAAAGAAATTTCCTCCAGCCCCTGACCTGCTGCTTCTCTTCATGACACATTCTCATTGTCAAATATTCTTTTATTCTTAATGCTTTTCACAGTTGCGGTTTTATATTGTCTGGACAACTGTTTAATTCAGAGCTGCCTCCCCCAGCATTATCGCAGGCGTTTGAAAGCTGTAACCAAACCTGCTTTGGTTCACCGTGGTATCTGTCATGCTAACAAAAAAAAAAAAAAATCAGGCTTTATTATTAATTATAATTCAGTTGACTATTTGTTGATGATTACATTTATTTAGTTGTTTTAACTGAGATATAATTCACATACTGCTTTGTGTAAGTTTAAGGTGTGAAACCCATTGATTTCATGCATCTAAATATAGCGATATAATTACCACCCTGCTGTTATCTAACACCTGTATCATGTCACATAATTATCATTTCTTTTTTATTTTGGGAACAATTAAGATCTCGTCTCTTGGAGTTCCTGTCGTGACTCAGTGGTTAATGAACGCAGCTAGTAACCACAAGGTTGTGGGTTTGATCCCTGTCCTTGCTCAGTGGGTTAAGGATCTGGCGTTGCCATGAGCTGTGGTGTAGGTCGCAGACGTGCTTGGATCCCACGTTGTGGTGGCTGTGGTGCAGGCTGACAGCTACAGCTCCAATTAGACCCCTAGCCTGGGAACCTCCATGTGCTGCAGGTACCGCCCTAAAAAGAAAAAAAAAAAAAAAAGATCTAGTCTCTTAGCAACTTTGAAATCTGTAACACCCTATTGTTGTGCCATGTTGCATAATCTCTGTGTGCCTGCCTCAGTTTTTTCCTCTGTAATAATAGTAGCAGCAAGAATTTACAAAGCACAGCTAAAAGCTTCACGTGTCTTAACTCCCCTGATGCTTATAACAGCCTCGTTTTATAGAAAAGGAACAGAAGACAGATAAAGTTGAGTAACAAATATCTTGCTCAAAATCACAAAAATAATAACAACAGCAGAGCTGAGATTCAAATCCAAGCAATCTGGCTCCAGAGTTCAATGCTTATCGTAACTGTGCAAAATGCAGTTAATAATAGTAACTATATCCTCAGCACTTTACATGCCTGGCACATAGGAAGCATTTGATAAATTTTAACTTTATTGCAATTAGATAGTTCTAGTTAGAGGAAATAATTTAAAATGTTTTTTTTTATATTTAGTTAAATCTCAGGGAAATATTTTAAAATCTTGTTTCTCTTGTTTTTACCAATAGATGTAGGCAGATCACTAATCACAGGCAGTGTTTTTGCTTTTCAAGAGCCCTCTTGTGGAAAAGTATAATAATTCAAGGCAGCATTTTTAGTTAGCTGAGAATTGTCATTTATCTAAGGAGAAATACTAAATGTAAAGAAAATCCATTAATGCTTTTTAATTTAGCATCACATTTTACTTCACTGAATGTAGCAAATATATTTCATTATTGATGACTCACATGATAAAAGTTAAGTAGGGAAAACATTGCAGGGCTGTAAAAAATTAAAAAGCAATTCCAGAGAAGAATTGGAATCTATTTATCTAATGTCACACTAGAGCAAACTTTCTATGACTTCGCAAGCAGTTTCTATTAACCTTTCAAATTGGCAAAAGTTTTCTAAGGTAAACACTGCAGGTAAAAATCTACTTCTCTGAAGAGAATAATTGCAGCATTAGCATTTAGTGTGAGATAATAATGTGCTGTCCTTTTGTGTTACTTACTCACTTAAAAACAGGTTTGACTAAGAAATTAACCTTGAACAACAAATAATCCTGACTATGTTTAAATATGCTACATGTTTCAAAGGTTCTTAGAGCAATTAAAGGTATGCACTGATTAAATATGAGTGTCTGGATGAATCATTTATTACATGACTCTCTTGTCAGAGCTAATGCCCGCCTTTATTGGAGGAAGTAGTCCCCTGGCAACAGGTGTATATATATTTGTCTCTAATGTTCTCTAGTTTGTTATTTTAGACATCTTTATCACTTTTATCTCTGCTTTATCTCCACCTTCATTTACAAAAATGATGCTGTTATCTGCTCTCAAAGCAGGGAGAAAGCTGCTCTTTCTAACTCATGTTTCTGAAGCATAATGAGTCGTGATAGCTTTGTGTGATTTCCCGGGTTTTTACCATATCCACTCTGAAAACAGAGATGATATGAAGGAAGCACAATTTTTTTCCAAACAGAAATACACAGAGTCAATGGGTCTTTTGGATATGGCGTTACTATTTCAGTAATCTCCAGACAGCATCAGTCTCAGTGTCGACTTCTCTTGAATTTTCTTCCAGTGAAGATATTTATTGAGCATCTATACTATTATTCAGATAATATGCTAATGCTTTAATGCCATTATCTCTTATATCTTCATAATAAGAAAACATCATCAAGCAGAGTAGTTAAGTTGCTCAAGGTCCTAAAACAAGTGGATCCAGAGCTGAGACTAGAGGTCAAATCTGGCTAACTTAATTGTGATTTCCCAGCTCTTTGGGGGTACTGCAGCCAATTCCAACATTGAGAGGGTGGATTCACCCCAACACACACACACACACATCCCTGCACACGCACCACCCCCACCACCAAGCAATTCTGACACTGGCAGGGTGTCTACAAATTCAACTCAATTCTGCCACCACCCATCTGGACATAAGATGAGATTTCCCAGGTAAAGGGTTCAGTTCCACAGGACCAACCTCCACTCTAGACATCAGTCCCAAGTCCAGGTTGTTAGCTGTGCTTCTGACCCAACTGGCTATAAATCATAGCTTCCCACAATGCCCTCCTCAGGTTTGATTCATTTGCTAGAATGGTTCACAAAACTCAGGAAACCTGTTTACTCGTTTGATTGCCAAGTTTATTATAAAACATGTTGAAGGATATGAATCAACAGCCAGATGAAGAAAGAGATACATAGGGCAAGGTTTCAAACAAGGAAGCTTCTGTGCACATGGAGTTTGGGGTCTGGCATGGTGGCTAATGAAAGTATTCTGATTTCTCAGAACCCCCTCCTCTTGGTCGTTTAAGGAGGTTTCATTGCATAGGCATGATTGATAAATTTATTGGCCATTGGTAATTGATTCAACCTCTAGCCCCTCTCCCTTCCCTGGGAATCAGGGCACAGGACTGAAAGTTATAACCTTCTAGTTATGGTTGGTTCCCTTGGAAACCAGCTCCCATCTTTAGGTGATCCCCAAAATTTGCCTCATTAACATAAACCCAGTTGTGGTGGAAAAGGGCTTGCTATGAATAGCAGGACACTCGCTTCACCTTTATGGCTCTGAAACATTTTCAAGAACTGGAAGCAAGAGACAAAATATTGTAACAACACTTGCTCCCATGGCTTGTTTTACTCATAAAACTCAGAGGATTTGGTGAACTGTGAGTCAGGAACTGTGGAGGAAGACCAAATCTCTATTTCTCAGTTTGGTCATCGTATATGTCACACCAGTTATTTCCCAGTGGCTTTCTTGGCATCACAGTGTAACCAGGAGGTGCCTTAGGCACTGCCAGGTTTGGAGCTGAAAAGATACAAGAGGTATCTGAGCTGGTATGACTTGCTCCCAGCAAGTTCCAGAGAAACTTCCCTTTTATATATTTTATATAAAAGAGGAATTGGGGTTCTCTGAAATGTCTTATTTGACAAAAGAGTTCTGTAGCTAAAAACCACTTGCCGTACCTGAACGTTTGTATTCCCTTCAAATCCATCTGTTGAAACATAGTCCCCAGTGTGATGGTACTAGAAGGCAGAACCCTAGTAAATGGAATGAATGCCCTTATAAGAGCAGTTGGAGGAACTCCTTTGCCCCTTCACCATGTGAGGTATTAGTCAGAAGACAGCTGTCAATAAGCCTCACCAGACTCCAAATCTGCCAGAGCCATGATCTCAGGCTTTCCAGCCTCTAGAACTGGGAGAAATAAATTCTTAATTGTTTATAACCCACCCAATTAATGGCCTTTTTGTTATACCAGCCCAAACAGCCAAAGGCATGACTCTAACTACAATGTTGCTTCTTAATTTTTATCCTTTTGAATAGATATAAATTTCCTTCCATGAATTTATTTACTATTACCACATGTATCCCCACCAATATTGATTCATGAAGCCTGTCATTTCATTAGTAAGCCAATGGTTTAATGCACGTCCAGTTTTAATTGGTGGAAAATCTAAGGTCTCTAGTAGGACTGGGTGGTTATTTGGTCCAAACCAGAGTTTTATCAAAGTAATAATTGTTGATTTTCCAATCTTGTTTTTCCTCTTCTGGGAGCTATTGTTGGGTTTTTCTAGCCAGTTTCTCTAAGTTATCATTTGGAGAAATATCCCTTTGAATCATGACAGAGGTTTGACTGCTGTCGGTTTCTTTCAGAGTAGGATTCCTTGTAGAAAAATCAGCAAGGTTATTTCCTTAGCTTCCAGGATCCAAGTTTAGAATGTGTTGGAATCTTAATAATAGTTAAAGTGGTAGGTAAAAGTGTTGCATCCAATAATTCCTGAACATAAGGGCCATTTTAAATTCTATATCCACTGGCAGCAAGGAGGCCATGTTGCTTCCAGAACATTCTGAAATCATGAGCTATTCCAAAAGCATATCTACTACCAGTATAAATATTAGCAGTCTTGCCCTTGGCTAAAATACAAGCCCATGTAAGAGCATATATTCAGCCTGTTGGACCAAAGTAGCCCTAGGTAGCAAGTAGCCTTCAGCAATATCAAAATGCATTGGAATACTGCACATAGCATAATATTTGCCATTGTCATCTTTTAATAAGAATCATCAGTAAACCATGAGTAGTCAGAATTACTCAAAGGAATTTTCTTCAAATTATTACGAGGAGTTAGGAGGTGATCCATCAGTGTTAAAGAGTCGTGACAGACTTTGTTAGAGACGGAAGGAAAGACAAGTAGCAAGATTAAGGTTAATACAATGTAAGAGACTTATGAGAAGTTCCCATTGTGGCTCAGTGGAAATGAACTCAACTAGTACCCATGAGGGTACAGGTTCAGTCCCTGACCTCACTCAGTGGGTTAAGGATCCGGCATTGCCATGAGCTGTGGTGTAGGTTGCAGACGCAGCTCAGATCCCACGGTGGCAGCTCAGATTCGACCCCTAGCCTGGGAACTCCAATATGCCACACATGTGGCCCTAAAAAGCAAAGGAAAGAAAAAAGAGTTACGACAAAAGCGTTAAACAAAAGGACTTCATAGGAGGTGAGGCAGCTGACGAAGAAAAGCTCAGTGTGATGAGAATTTTTGTACCCAGAAGGGACAAAAATGGTTAGAGGCAATCCCACAATGATTTTTGTGGTGTCCTTAACCAAAAGGTCTGACTGTTATGACTCTAAGGCAGGGAGGGTATCTCGCTGTCCCGTGGTCCAGTTGCTGGCTGTAATATGCCGTGGGTCAGTGGGAGACCTCATGTGTTGGGGGAGTGCCCCAAAGGAGAGCACTTCCTTTTCATATACAAAGAAGAAAAAGGGAATCTGGTAACTGAGATAAGCACGGGAAGGTGGGTTTATCAAACGCTCCTTTAAGGCGTTGAAGGCTATGTTCTTCCTAAAAAACTGGGTCAGGGTTGATGGTTTTTAGTAAAACATAGAGAAGTTTGGTCATTTGCAATCCTATTTTGGTAATAACCAGCTAGGCGAAGAAACCCTACAATTAGTACTTCATGCTAGGTTTTGGGAAACTTAGAACACCACGAAGTCTACCTGGGCGAGGTGTAGCTCTTGTTCTGCTCTCAGACACCTTAAATATCAAACCTGAGTTTGGGCAAACTGCAACTTCTCCTTGTGGACCTTAAGTCCTTTCACGGCTAAAAGCTTTCACCAGTGCACACCATCCTCCTGTAGGAGTCTGGCTTGAGAAGGAGAGCAAAGACGTAACTCATCCACATATTGCAACACAGCAGGACCCCCAGGGAATTTTAGAACATTCGGCTCAGCTTTCAGGATTTGTGAGAAATAGGACTCTCAGTAAAATCCTGAGACATTGCTGTCCAGGTGAATTGTTTTTCTCCCCAAGTGAAGGTCAAAAAGTATTGGCTCGCTTTATCATATGCAGTACTAAATACCATACTGAATAAATCAATGAGAGCAAAGAATTTGCTTCCAGAGGACATGGATGTTAGCAGCAGATGGGGGTTAGAAAGAATGGTGCTGAGAGATAACAGTGTTGTTTATTGCTCAGAGGTCCCAGACAAACCTTCACCCTTGGCCCCGAGGTTTTCTTGTGGGTAAAATGGGAGTGTCACCAAGACCAGGACACGGGATTAATGAGGCAGGAGTGAACAAGATGGCAGAGTAGGAAGACTCTGAGCTCCCTCTTCCCATAGGCATCACAAAATCCCAATTATTTCAGAGCAGCTATTGCTAAGAATGACCTGAAGACTGGCAGAAAAGATTTTCCACAGCTAGAGATATGGAGAAGGGAATCACAGCAAGCCTGGTAGAAGGAGCAATGTCATGATATAGTTAAGACACAGCCCTGTTCCTAAGAGGAAGGAAAATCCTAAGTCCAACTGATCAATCATGTAAAAATGGAAATTCAGGGAGGCTAAGGGACATGCTCAGGGCTGTCTCCTGAGCCACCAACATCACACAGAAAACCCCAGGAGCCTCCCAGGTCCTTTTTCAGTGCTCTAGTTTACACAATATGATTCCCTGGCTAAGTGCCCAATTATGCTCATAGGAAAACATCACGGAGGCATGGTTCAATATTGCCCTAAATACAATGACATTGAATTTTGCTTAGGAAATGTATTGTAGTTCTCTCCTTTGATGAGAATAGCTGTTTTGCTACCAGAAGCCTGTCACTTTTTTCTACTAATCGAATCCCCAGTACATTTTCAAGTAGAATTTCTTTTCAAGAAGCCTTGTACATGGCGGTTTTATTGCTTGGAATCTCAATTTGTTCCAGGGATAAATCTCTGAGTAAAACAAATGATATGTTTGGTGAAACACCTCACAGCTGTAGTTTTTCTTCCTGTTTATGTCAAAAGAGATAAAACTGGAGAAATAAACAAGAAGATAACCTAGTTACGATGGCTTGGGAGTACTGCTCGCAATGGGAAGACACACACCCAAAAATATATTAGGGAGGATTAATTAAACTGAGGGGTGATATGGTAGGAAGAGATGAGGAAAGAGAGAGAAAAGAAAGGAAAGAAGGAAGAGAAACGCAGTTTTTACATCACTCCATGTACTTAGCTGTGTAGGCTATGTTAGCTAGTTAGCTAAGTAGGCTAAGCACTTTGCCCTAGATTAGTATAGTCCATGAGAAACTTTGAAATTATAGAAGTGAGTATTACTGTAGCTCTCTAGTGAGTATCTGCTAAGTACCCAGATCTTTATTAGCTTTGTTCTTCACAACAATGTTGCTCATTAATTATTATTATTTCCATCTTACAGATAAGAGCACTAAGTCTCAAACAGGCCAGGTAACCACAGAGCTAACCAGGGCTGGAGATGAGTCCATCCTCTTCTCTGCTTTGTTCCACAACCCCAAACTTTTTTTCCTTAGGCTGTGCAGCCTCTGGAAACTGCCCTGAATGTGAATATATCAGCTAAAATCAGCCGCAGGAACTTGTCTTTTGTGTCCTACATTAAAACACCCGAATAAACAAACTACTCACATCCTGTCTCCAGGAGATGTCTCTTTTCAGGTTGTTTTTGCATATCCTCTACCTCCATCTCTTGTGAACATCTCTAAGCTGTTCTTCCATTAGGAAATATAACATGGACGCTTAAATTTAACTATCATGTTCAAAACACTTGGACAGGGAACTACTTTCCCTTAGGTGAGAAATACATTGTTGGAGTTTCCACTGTGGCTCAGTGGAAATGAATCTGACTAGCGTCCATAGGACACCGGTTCAATCCCTGGCCTTGCTCAGCGGTTAAATATCCAGCATTGACTTGAGCTGTCATGTAGGTCGCAGATGCTCAGATCTGGTGTTGCTGTAGCTTTGGGGTAGGCCGGCAGCTACAGATCCGATTCGACCCCTAGCCTGGGAGCCTCCATATGCTTCGGGTGTGGCCCTAAAAAGACAAAAAAAGAAAAAAAGAAATACATTGATGTCAGTCATTACCAGGAAAATAGAAGTGACTCTCAGGATGGCAGACACCTTGCAAAAGGCTCGGGACACCATAAGACAGAGACAAACAATAGAAAGTGGTGGCAAAAGAGCTACAACTTTAATCACTTTCATTCATAGCATGGGCAAGTTTCAGAACTGTAGCCTATAAGATCCTTTGGGGGTAGTAAAAGTGAGATAGCCCACATAAACCATGGATTTGCTGTATAGGGTGCATTCTTTAAATTGTATTATCTGCATAAAAAAATATTTCTTTGGCAAAATATTTCTGTCCTGTTGCCATAGTCATAATTGCATTGTTTTTTATTTTCCCTTTTTTTTTTTTTTCAGTCTCTTTAGGGCTGCACCTGCAGCATATGGAGGTTCCCAGGCTAAGTGTCCTCATGGATACTAGTCAGATCCATTTCCGCTGAGCCACAATGGAACTACCCTTTTTTTCTTCTTCTTCTTTTTATCACATGTGTGCTTCTTTAAAAACTTGGGATGTATTTTATAAATGGAAAGAAAATTCAAGTTGATGTAATATTAGCATCTAATTTTCCAGAAGAAATACTTATTGGCTTGATGTTTTCCCTTTCTTTTTCCTTTTATTATTGGTAAGAGAAGGCCTGTGGGGTGTGTTTTGAGTTTAAAAATTAGGTCAATGTATTTTGAATCACATTTGCAAAATCAAATTTGCATCCCTGAAGCAAATTATCTATTGGAATGGTGAAGGCAAATTCAGCTGTTTCTGATATCAGAAGTAAAAAATATAGAATTATCTTTAAATATTTTAATTAGTCAAATATTTTCTATGATACAATTTAGTAAAAATATTTGTGAAGCCTATATTAAGTGGTTGTAGCTTTTGTTCCAAGGAACTCAAAGCATCGAGTTCATTTAGTTATTTTCACCAGATAAACAACAGTTAATTTTCCTGAACCCCGGAGTTCCCTTCATGGCTCAGTGGTTAACGAACCTCACTAGGATCCATAAGGATGCGGGTTTGATCCCTGGCCTCGCTCAGTAGGTTAAGGATCCAGCGTTGCTGTGAGCTGTGGTGTAGATCAAAGATGAGGCTCAGATCCTGTGTTGCTGTGGCTGTGGTGTAGACCAGCAGCTGTAGCTCCGATTGGATCCCTAGCCTGGGAACCTTCATATGCCGCGGGTGTGGCCCTAAAATAGCAAAAAAAGAAAGAAAAGAAAAGAAAGGAAATTTCCTGAATCCACTGTAGCTGAATATGAATCCTTCATAATTTGTCAGAGTAGTTTTTTTTTTTTCAAACTAAAAAGAACATTGTTTGAGGAAACAAATGAGATATAGCAGTAGATAATCACTTTTTAGAGACTTTCTTGTCAATGACGTAAGAAAAATAAAAAGAAAATAGGTCAATCAACTGAACTTGAGCATCCAAAAAAATTTTCAATGACGTAAAAATAATGAGAAAGAAAATATAGTTATTTGACTAACTAAGCCAGGAATATTCAAAGAATTTTTTTGTCTTTTAATATATTCACTAGGTTATTTGATATTGTGGAGAGAGAAGAGAAACATCTAGTTTATATTTTTAAATGACTCCTGCATTGTATATAAATTTTTTTTACTAATGTGCTCATTCAGGGAGAAAAGGCCTCAGGATAAACTTTGTGATGCAAAGAACTCAAATGTCAAGTTCCAACCATGTAAACACAGAAACTATAACCAATTTCACATGAGAATATTGTTTCTTTTAAAAAACCCTCAGGGTTTGGGGGGGGGGGTTGTGTGTATGTGGGATTAATCGTTATATAATGAGATTTGGGAGTTCCCGTCGTGGCTCAGTGGTTAACGAATCCGACTAGGAACCATGAGGTTGCGGGTTCGATCCATGGCCTTGCTCAGTGGGTTGAGGATCTGGCGTTGCCATGAGCTGTGGTGTAGGTCACAGACGAGGCTCAGATCCCACATTGCTGTGGCTCTGGTGTAAGCCAGCAGCTACAGCTCTGATTCGATCCCTCGCCTGGGAACCTCCATATGCCGTGGGAGCGGCCCAAGAAATGGCAAAAAAAAAAAAAAAAAAAAGACAAAAAATAATAATAATGAGATTTGGACTAATTTTATTGACTTTATCTGATATGTTCCCTTGATATTAGTAAAATTTTTATCAGCAAAAAGTTTTAATAGTGTTCTCTTTTGAATAGGAATAAACAGCAGAAATTCAGTAATAATTATTATATCTGCTTTGATTGGAACCAACTAGACTTGGTGTGTTTAACAAACATTATTTGTATTTAACATTTAGAGAAATTCCCAAGGTTGTTATTAATCTTATTTCACAAATGAGAAAACTAAACACGCAGAAGTTAATTAACTCGTCAAAAATCATGCCATTTGTGAATCCGCCTCAAGATTGATTACAAAGTCTGTGGTTTGCCACTAAACCCTTTTTCCTGTAAGTAAAATGCTTGTTTTTCTGCCAACTCTTTTAGTATTAATTTTAGGTTACATTGCTTGTGTTTATAGTCTCTTCTCTACTTAGATCAGTCAAGAGAGACTAGGATTTGCTATGGTAACAATTTTAACCCTGGAATGTCCATGACTTAACTGAGGTTTATTTCTCAATTACCCACATGCACCGCTGGGTTGGTGGCCTGAGCTCTTCCTCACATGTACTGAAGTCCCAGGGTGATGGAGGCTCTGCCCTGTGTAATCACACACGTGCCACATAAGACGGAGAGAGGCCCGGAGCATGGCCTGCACTTCTCAGTGGCTCAGCCTAGAATGACACAGGTCACTTCTGCTCACATTTCATTGGCCAGGACAAGTCCTATAGTCCTAGGGCCCCACTTCACTACAAGTGTTTGGGGAAGTCCAGTTTTTCTTATGCAGGGAAGACAAGGGAAACTCTTTGTTGGTGAACACTAGTAATATCTATTGTGGCCTTTTTGTTATATGCTAATTTGATGAACATTAAGTACTTAGATATTCGTTAATATAATGAAAAAAGAATTCATTCCAAATTACTAAGGAAAAGCATATAGGCAGTATGCCCAATGATAAAATATGAAAGGAGCAGTAAGGAAGTCCCCCCCCAAAAAAAAAAACCCCAAATAAGCACACAAAGAATGGAATAGATGAAGGAAATAAAGCAACACAATTGTATAAAAATATTGATTAAAAAATAACACCAAGCCAAAACGAAATGCTAAAAAATGGTATCATCTCAGAGTTCCCGTCATGGTTCAGTGGTAATGAACCCATGAGGATGCAGGTTCAATCCCTGGTCTCACTCAGTGAGTTAAAGGCTCCAGTGTTGCTGTGAGCTGTGGTGTAGGTTGCAGACACAGCTTGGATCTGGCATTGCTGTGGTTGTGGCTGTGGCTTGTAGCTGCAGCTCTGATTCGACCCCTAGCCTGGGAACTTGCATATGCTGCAGGTGCAGCCTTCGAAAGACCAAAAAAAAAAAAGGTATCAGCTCAATTAAAGAAAAAAAAAAAGCTGCAGTCTATACTGTGTGAATGAATCACACCTAAATCTAGTTAAAGTATGAGTAATTTTGTATGAGTCAAATACAAACAAGATAGAGGGAGGTGAAATTAAAGTTATATAGAGAGTAGCATCTATGATCTTAGTTGGATTCACTACAAATATAAAAGTCAGTTAAATATCCAACTCAAGTAACCAGGAAAGATTACAAAAATATGGAGTTCCTACTGTGGTGCAGAAGGTTAAGAATCTGTCTGTTGTGGCTCAGATCAGTGTGGTGGCGAGGGTACAATCCCCAGCCTGGCATATGGGTTAAAGGATCTGGCATTGTGCCTCCGGTCTGACGATCCCTGGTCCATGAACTTCCATATGCTGTGGATTGTCATTAAAAATATATATATACAAAAATACATGTGAGATAAATAGCATGATTGAATACGGATATTAGCGAATTTGGGAATAAAAGAGAAAGTGAAATCAATCACAAATTCCTCAGATGTGATTCTTGGACGTGGTAGCAGCAGCAACTACAAAACCACGAATGAATTTGATAAGCAACGTAGGGAAAAAGGAAGACCCACACACACTCCCAATTCAAAACAAGAAAATTAAGTCCTAAAACACAGGAAAATTAAAGAGAATTAGGAACTCATACTTCTCCCAACTAATTAATACCATCTGAAGTCCAGGATGAAATGGTCTTGGTAAAATTTACGTGATGTAACTTGACTCAAAAAGAGAACATAGCTAGTGTCTAATAGCTGCCAAATAAACTGAAAAAGTTGTCAAGAGATATCCTTGAGCGATATTTCAAATCCAGATAATTTTAGCCTGATTTTTTTTTCAAAACAGCAATAGAAATAGAATCATTCTGTTATTTAAACTGTGTCTGATCTCAGGGGAAAAAAAAGGAAATCTTTCCAATTATTTCATGCATTGAGAATTACACATTCTTTGGACTCTGACAAAGATAACATGGAATTTTTCAAAACAAATTTGCCTCTGGATATTTGTGCAAAAATATGACAAACTCTCCAAGTTGTTAATATAAGAATATATTTTAAATGTCTGCATTATGCCAAGTGGGATTATCCTTAGAATGAAGGGATAATAAATCGTTCAATATCAAGAATCTATTGATGTGAATAGTTGTATTAAGAAGTTATAAGGAAAGTCATATGATCTTACCAAAAATACTAAAAAGTATCTGCTAAAACTCAACACATTCTTTTTTTAAGAGAAATTAATTGAAATAGAGTTGATTTCTGGGATTCCTGTCGTAGCTCAGTGGTTAACAAATCTGACTAGGAACCAGAGGTTGTGGGTTCGATCCCTGGCCTCACTCAGTGGGTTAAGGATCAGGCGTTGCCGTGAGCTGTGGTGTAGGTTGCAGACACAGCTCAGATCCTGCGTTGCTGTGGCTCTGGTGTAGGCCGGCAGCTCCAGCTCCAGTTAGACCCCTAGCCTGGGAACCTCCATATGCTGTGGGTGTGGCCGTAGAAAAGGCAAAAAGACAAAAAGACAAAAAAAAAAAAAAAAAAGAAAGAAAGAAATGGAGTTGATTTCCAATGTTGCGTTAGTTTCAGTGTATAGCAAAGTGATTCCTTTCCATGATAGGTTATTACAAGACATTGAGTATAGTTTCCTGTTTTGTACAGTAACCCCTTGTTGGTTATCTATTTTGTATCTAGTAGTATATATATTTTAATCCCAAATTCTTTATTTATCCCTTCCTCCCCTTTCCCCTTTGGTAACCCTAAATTTGTTTTCTATGTCTGTGAGTCTATTTCTGTTTTGTAAATAAGTTCATTTGCATCATTTTTAGATCCACATGTAAGTGATATCATATGATATTTATCTTTGTCTGACTTCACTTAGCATAATGAACTCTAGGTCCATCCATGTTGCTGCAAATGATATTATTTTATTCTGTTTCTTGTCTGAGTAATATTCCACCGACACCTGTTTTTTTTTTTTAAGCCATGAACAAAATAGAAATAGAAGGATGCTTTCTTATATACTAAAACTATATTATATTAAAAATACCATTATATAAAATCAATATAAATTATGATATGCATCTCGTAGTTGCCAAAACACTTTATGGTAAACCACAAAAGCATTCTCTTAAAGTCAGGGACTCAAAACAGAAAGATGCTTGCTACTGTCTGCATTATTTAATATTGTCATACAAATGCCAAAATACTTACAGAAGGAAGTAAAACGTGTGAGCACTGGAAAAAACCATGAAAATTGATGAATGTCTGTAAATAATCTCTTTGTATGACTAGAAACACCAAGAAATTAATAGCTTTCTATATATCAAAAGCTTATATTGCTTTCAATATAACCAATAAGAAAGCTTAGTAAGTTGAGTTGCTAAATAATCTAAATAAATTGCACAACTATCTAATAAAAGTGTCATAATAATAACCATAGAAAGGAAATGAAGAAAAATAAAATATCATCCGTAATAATGAAAAGACCAATTTGCAAGGGAAAAAAACTTTAAATAAATATATAATATGCACAAACATAGATATCCATAGGTTTTATTAAGAGATATAAGCAGAGGTTTGAGTAAAAACAGGTATCTTCCATTCTTTATTTGGACTACTTAATTTCAAAGGATGTTAAAGCCACTAAATTAATCTGAACATTCAATGCAATCCCAGCAAGATGTTTGGAACTTTATTAAATGATTCTAAAGTTCATTTGGAAGGACAATCATGGGGAAACTTTGAAACTTCTTAGAGAAATGGGCTATGTTAGTATTAAGCAGTGGGATACTAACCCTGTGGGCAAAGAAAGGACTTTGTAGGAGTTAAAGCTAAGTCTATATGGCATAATTTTGTCCTAAAGTATATGATGGAAATAGCATTTCAAATCAATAAACATCACTGAGGTAACTAGGTAGCCTAGCAGGAAAAAAAAAAAAAAAGTTGAAGCACATACCCCCCAAACCTGATGATTTGGCTTCTTGGGTTTCTTTCTAATTCTTCGTCTTCCCCCTAAGTTACTGTCAGTATGTAAGTGAAGCCATCACCACCCCTCTCCTGATAGTTTTCTGACAACCCCTCCCAATTCCAGTTTCTGTATTAATTAATATTTAAAGATACATGAAGAGTTCCTGTTGTGACTCACTGGGAAGGAACCCGACTAACACCCATGAGGATGCAGGTTCTATCCATGGCCTCACTCAGTGGGTTAAGGATCCAGCGTTGCCGTGAACTGTGGTGTAGGTTGCAGACATGGCTCAGATCCAGCATAGCTGTGCCTGTCGTATGGGCCAGCAGCTGCAGCTCTGATTCAGCCCTTAGTCTGGGGATTTCCATATGCCACAGGTGTGCCCTAAAAAAGACAGAAAAAATTTTTTAAATAAAATAAAGATAACATGAAAATGAACTAAGAGTTTTAAAAGGTAGAAATTCAGAGTAAGAAATTTATATTAGTAGGAATTTTAGCAAAGTTTCCTGAGACATGTTAGTCCTTCTGTAATTTTGTTTATGGATGTATTATAAGGGCAGTGTTTTAAGAACATCTCATCTATTATATGATTTCAGACCTAGAATGAAAATTTGGAATATGATGGAGAAAGTGTCCCATGTTAAAATACAACCACCCCTTAATTATTCTAAAATTTCAAAATCAGAAATAACTTTGCAGTGAATAGTATATAATACTAGATGATACCAAGGCATTTACCTTGGTTGGGAATAAATTATATGATACTCTGGGAAGTAAGATTGTTGGGTACTAATAATCACTTTTCACATAAGTTCACATTAAAAATGTATATTTCCTGCGAATTACATCTTGGAATTCACAACGTGTGGTCCTCTGACCAGATGTATCATCCTGTCCTGGCAATTTGTGGGACATGAAAAATCCCGAGCAACCCCTCAGACTTACTGAATCAGAATTTGAGTTTGGGGAGTTCCCGTCGTGGCGAAGCAGAAGCGAATCTGACTAGGAACCGTGAAGTTCGGGTTCTATCCCTGGTCTTCCTCACTGGGTTAGAGATCTGGCATTGCTGTGAGCTGTGGTGCAGGTTGCAGACGTGGCTCGGATCTGGCTCCTGGCATAGGCTGGCAGCTACAGCTCCTATTGGACCCCCTAGCCTGGGAACCTCCATATGCTGCGGGTGCAGCCCTAATAGGACAAAAGATAGAAAAAAAAAAAAAAAAAAGAGAGAGAGAGAGAATTTGAATTTGGGCAAAAATTGCATGACAGTCTTGCAAAAATTAATATTTAAGAATTAAATTAATATTTAATTCAACTTAAAATTAATTTAATTTTCTGGAATAATCCCAGCTCAATCTGGGATTTGAATTTGGGGGGAGGGTGGTAAGGGCAGACCCGCAGCATATGGACTTCGATGGCAGGGGAATCGAATCCCAGACACAGCAGTGATCCCAGCAGCCGCAGAGGTAACATCAGATCTTTAACCTGCTGTGCCACAGCAGGAACTCCTGTGATTCGAAATCTTTGTTTCTTAAGGGTTTGCCTCGTGGCTCCGTGGTTAACGAATCCGACTAGGAACCAAGAGGTTGTGGGTTTGATCCCTGGCCTCACTCAGTGGGTTAAGGATTCGGCATTGCCCTGAGCTGTGGTATAGGTCACAGACACGGCTCAGATCTGGCCTTGCTGTGGCTGAGGTGTAGGCTGGTAGCTACAGCTCTGATTGGACCCCTAGCCTGGGAACCTCCATATGCTGCGGGGGAGCAGCCCTAGAAAAGGCAAAAAGATGAATAAATAAATTAATTAAATCTTAGTTCCTTAAAGTCACAGGGGATACTGAACTCAGTCAACCTTTAAGTCTTTTTGACTCTTTCACCAAATGTGGAAATTAATATTTATCACGGGAAAGGAGAATTAACAGAGACATTCCCCCCCCCCTTTTTCTGTCATATCAAGATTTATCAAGCGTCAGCTGTGATCACCCAAAATACAAATGTTACTATCATGAGATGTAGTATATTTTTATTCTTGCTAGAAGAAACTATATTTTGCTTTGAATCACTTTAAGCTATATTTCATTGCTAACTCTGGACTATCGTTTTTTTATTGCCAATAGCACTACTTTAAAAAAAAATTGCACACTGAAAAGCATTGTCCGAACACAAAAATATTGGAACAATCTGTTTCAGTATGTCTATGTGCTAGTCCTTATTATACCTATAATTTCTATTGGCAACTATAATTTCAGTTTATGAATGACCTTGAAAGTTCAAATTTGAATTGTATGTCCCAAATTCTTATGTCTCTAAACCTATATATTATATTTAAATGTATTTTTTCCTCACAGAGGAGAAATATTTTTTTTCATTTCATTTTATGCCTTCCGTCAAAATAATCTCAGACCATAATTATGGGTGTGCTTTTGAAGGATAAGCATTTTTTAATCTGTTTTACTGTGGCCACAGCAGGAAATTGCTTATTGGTATCATGTATTTCATTTACAAGGAGACGATCTACTCAATAAGATAAAACTGGGCCAGACGTTGGTAGCCTGGAAAAAATGTCATAAGCAGAAAATATATTGTGAAAATAAGGTGCTTACAAAATTGTGCGAGCTGTCATTCTCATAGAGGTTTGGTAAAGCTAAGATGTATACATGCTATTCTTCTGGATCTTAAAGTACACAACAATTTTTACTTGTAGCAATAGCTATTTCCACGGCTGCTGAGTTTTCTCAATGTGTTTTCTTAGACTACGGAAGAGAAAAGAATATCTTTTTTGTTCCAAAGGGAACTTTCAGACAATAATTCCTGGAGAGAAGGCGTAGGGACTTTATGGAGGTGGGTAGGGAGCAGGTGTGGCAGGTCTCCCAGCCCCAGTGTGGGTGCACTGGGTGAGTCCAGGGAAGGAACCCGCATCGCACACAGGCAGTCAATGCTTTGAGTCCATGTAGGCAGGGAGTCTCCCACAGTTACACTCTACCTGCGTTTACTCGTTCATTCTTTCAGCACCTATGTGTTGAACACCTGCACAGTTCTAGGCACTGTTCTAGGCACTCAAGACAAAGCCCTGAGCAACACAAAACTGTCTGTCCTCAAGAAGCTGTTGTTCTAGAGGAAGGGGACAAAGAAAAAAATGAACAGAGACAAAATATGTAGACTGCTAGATAATGAGCGTGATGGGGAGCAGTAGCGAAGCAGGAAAGGACCACAGGGAATATTAGGAGCCGTCTCATTAAATGTGGTCTGTGGCACTTCAAGAGGCAGTTGGACCCTGAGTCTCAGAGGTCCTCTCTAGTTTGTTGCAGGATGCTGACAAAACTAGACATAGTTAGAGACCATTAGAAAAGACTGATTTCTTCTGTAATTTCGTGTTCATTTATCCATCATTCAGCTTTTTAGAAAAATATGTTCTTAGGGAGTTCCCATCATGGTGCAGTGGTCAATGAATCCAACTAGGAACCATGAGGTTGCGGGTTCGATCCCTGGCCCTGCTCCGTGGGTTAAAGATCCAGCATTGCCTTGAGCTGTGGTGTAGGTTGCAGACATGGCTCGGATTCTGCAGACATGGCTCTGGTGTAGGCCCGCAGCTACAGCTCCAATCAGACCCCTAGCCTGGGAACCTCCATGTGCCTCTGGAGCGGCCCTAGAAAAGACAAAAAAAAAAATTGTTCTTGGAGTTCTCATCATGGCTCAGTGGTAACAAACCCACTCGTACCCATGAGGACGTGAGTTTGATCCCTGGCCTGGTTCAGTGGGTTAAGGATCCATCAGTGCTGTGGCTGTGATGTAGGCCAGGAGCTGCAGCTCTGATTTGACCTTGGTAAATATCCTTTAAATAAATAAACAGTATTTTTTTTAATGTTCTTGATTGTAGGATGCCTCTCCTCACGACCTATTAAACACTTACTACCTTTCTCAGTGTAAAACCCCAAATTCTTACCATGACCTACAAAAGATCACTACATGATCTGGCCTGATGCTCAGCATCCCTCTTCCCTCCATTCTCCTTGCTCACTCAGCTCCAGCCACAGTGGCCTCCTGGCTACTCCTAACACACCCACTCTTATCTCAGGGTCTTTGCACAGCTGCTTGCTTTACCTTGGAGGTTCATCCTCCAGGTATCTAAAAGCCTTGTTCTCTTGCTTAGTTTTGGTTTGTAAAAATTAACAAATAGAAACCTCACCTGAAATAGAGTAGGGAAGCCAGAAGAGGGAGCTCTCATACCCTACAAAGATAGCAGAGCCCAACAGGAAGAAGGAAGGCTTCCTCTTCTTGCCTGGCAAGACCTCGGCCAATGAGAGACGGTCACAACTCCAGGCAAAGAAAAGCCAATATACTTTGAACTCTCAATGCCTACAATGGTCTCTTCATTTTCTCTAGCTCTCCCAACGTCCTCTTCTCCTCTGTAAAATAGTTCCCCTCTCCTCGTCATGTGGGACTGGCTCATGATTCCCCATGGTTGCAGACCCCAAATTGCAATTCTTTCCTGATACCAAGTAAACCAACTTTTGCTGGAGAAATAACTTGCAGTCTATTTGTTTAAGGTCAACAGGTCATTCTTCAATATAACATCTTTCTTAAAACTCCCCACTGAAAAAGCACCCCCACTCCATCCATCAGTTCTTTTGCTAGGCCCCAATTTTTTTTAATAAATAGAGACTGGATATTTACATTCTAAGATTGGATGGTCCATATAGGACCTCTCTGTGTAGGTGACACTTGGACTGAGAATCAAATGACAAAGAAAGATTCAATCAGGTGGAAATCAGAAGGAATATTTTTCTAGGCAAGTAGAAATTGATGTAAAAAGTCTAAAGCTTGAGAAGTTTGAATTACAAAAACATTAATGTGGCTGGAACAGGGAGAATAAAGGGGAAGGGAGTGAGTTTTTAAATGAAGTTATATAGTATTGTGATTTTTTTAAAATATGTGTATTTGGTCTTTCAGCTGCCCAAAATATATTTCTCATGTATATTTGGTTTCTCTCCTGGCTCATAGCTCCCCAAACCCTTGGAATTTCCTGAGCAATGGGAGCATCTTTTGTTAGAATATTTGGTCTTATTCTCAGCTGCTAAAATCTGCCTCAGCTGTCAAGGTTGAAATGGGTATCTTATAATTCATAACAAGCCCTTTTTCACTACAACTAGGTTTATGGTAATGAGGTGAATTTTGGAAAGCATTAAAGCAAGGGGCTTGTTGCTAAGGGAACCAACCTAGAATAGAGGGGTGGAACTTTCTGTCCTAACCACTGATTTCCTGGGAGATGGGAGGGGCTGAGGGCTGCATCAGTTGTCAGTGGTATGTAATCAACTGTGCCTGTGTAATAAAGTCTCCATAAAAACTCCAAGGACTGGGCTCAGGGAGCTTCTGGGTTGTTGAAAATGTGGAAGTGGTGGGAAAATAGCTCTTCTGGAGAGACGTGGGAGCTTCAGGCCCATCCTCCATATCTTTCCTAGGCATTCCTTCCATCCGACTATTCCTGAGTTATATCCTTTTTAATAAACTGGCGTGATCTAGTAAGTAAAATGTTTCTCTGAGTTCTCTGAGAGCCACTGTAGCAAATGAACCAAACCCAAGGAGGGGGTCTTGGGAACCTCTGATTTATAGCCAGTTGGTCAGAAGTACAAGTTAACAACTTAAACTTGAAATGGGCATTTGACATCCAGGGCAGTCTAGAAGGACTGTACCCTTAACCTGTGGAATCTGATGCTACCTCTTGGACACTTCACCCATGCAGTGTGGGAACACCCCGCAGCCCACCACACACACATTGAAAGAGGGCCCAGGATCCAGATCTATTTTAGAAATATGGGTAAGGGCCTGATCAAGTGAGAATTTTGGTTTACAGTAAAGCGTGGAGGTGTCATTGTGCATCTGATGAGAAGACATCATAGAATTCTAGGGACGATGGTGATATGCTGAAAGGATTACTCTGTCACTTTTTAGGCCCTTTCCAGAGATGGGAAAGGCTGGAGGAAGAACGTGTTTAGCAGGTGAAGTCAAGAATTTTGTTTCAGTCTTCTTTAGCTTGATGCAGTTATACCAAACATCTATTTATAGACCTTAAATGGGTCTGGAGTTCTGGGAAAATATCATGGCTATCGTTGTCTTGGTACCTTAACAAAGTAGATGGTCATTGAAGCAAGGGGTGTGTGAGTACACTTTTTATGTTCTTCACAATGTCAGGTGCCAGAGGGATACAAAGCATACGTTAGTCATATTCCCTTTTCCAAGGAGATGCAACGTAACCAGCAGTGTTACTAAATTACTAAATTAATCAGATTGTATTTAAGTGCTAAACTGGATGACCCCTCCCATAAGAACTGGGAGAAGAGGACTTCATGTTTTAAATACAGGTTTGCCCTGAAGCCAGTTACATTCTTTATAAAACAAAACTCCTTTTAACATTTGGTTGATTTTACATACTTATTGGATATGTTTAGCAAGTTAATCTGGTTAATTTTCCTCCCCAAAACATGCTCATCCATATATTCTTACCATGAAAATCTCCTTCTGAGCTAATAGCTGTGATGGGTGAAGACTAATTCTGTTTGCCTCAATTCTGATCTTCTGTTTTCTCACTCTGCAAGTTATTTTTATCCTTTGGCGAGCAAAGCGGGAATCTTATTCAATGAGTGGCACCCATCTCCAGCTTTCTTACATTAATCTCCAAATAATGAGGATCGAAGAATGCCAAGACTGTTTCCACCATCTCACTTTTTCAATTAGTTCCTGATAGCTGTCTTTTTATTTAAAGTGAAATTCACATAACACAAGACTAACCATTTTGAAGTGTGACATTCAGTGGCATTTAGTACATTTACAATCTTGTGCAAAAAGCACCTTTGTCAGGTTCCAAAACATTTTCATCGCCCCAAAAGAAATCCCCATAGCCATTAAGCAGTCATTCACAAAGGCCAATTGCATTTCCAAGTATGAGATGGACGTATTTCTTTACCAAAGAAAGAGAGAGACAGAGAGGGAGGGAAAGAATTTGTTGTTGTTGCTGCAGGTAACTACTTTGTCACTTTTTTTTTTCCTTTTAGGGCCACGTCTGTGACATATGGCAGTTCCCAGGGTAAGGGTCAAGTCAGAGCTGCAGCTGCCAGCCTCCGCCACAGCCGTGGCAATACTGGGTTGGAGCTGCCTCTGTGACCTATGCTGCAGCTTGTGGTACTGTTGCTGGAACTCGACCTCTGCTTAGCAGTGCCGAATAGAAACGTGGAGACAGAGTTTTGGACAGAGGAGAAAAAATAGCTTTATTGCTCAGCCAGGCAAAGGAGGCTCACAGCAGGCTAATGCCTTAAAGCCTATGTCCCCCTTAGGAGAGATTGAGAGGTGGTTTTGTAGTTTGGGGAATGAAAAATAGGGCCACAGGTAAGGATCCGGGTAGGGGCAAGCTTGCATTGTTTTCAAAGCTGGTGTTCAGGTCTGGTCTGGTGGTCTTCTTTCAGGAATAAAGGATGCTTCATTAACATCTTCCATTTGTTGGGGGTTTTAATTCTGCAGAAGAACTAAAGATACTGTTATCTACATCCCCTGCGGAGGGACCAGGCCCCTGCCCCAAGGCTGCACTATTGTTTCTTGACTGCTTCTCCCTGGCTCTGCATCCCCTCCCTTCCCTGATTAGCCACAGTTTGAATCTGCCCTTTGACACTCGGGGAAGGTCATGGAAGCTGAACACTTCTGTCACTTTTGATTAAAAAAAAAAAAAATGAGGAAGACATTTCTGTGATAGGATACTAGACATCTCCAGCAATTTAGAAAAAGTCGAGCAATCATATTACTGAAATCCAGGACTTTTAGGTTCTATATCCCATCTCTGAATTTCAAATTCCTGGGGAGAATTGGATTTGCTTAGCATCACACAGATAACTGGCAAAACATTGATCATTTATGGGGAGCGTTAGGGGGACACAAACAGACATGGCTTCTGGGGATAGTCCACTTAGAACCAGAGTCTTTTTCCAGAAAAGGGAAATGAATATCTGTAGGATGCTGAGGTTATCAATTATGAAGATTTTAGTATTTGTTTCTTGTACAGTTAGAAAACATATTGCTTTAAAGGGTGTGACATTAGAAAGGTCAGACAAGACATTTTGCAATTAAGTAACTTAAATAGTCGAAGAAAGCCACAATAAAATAGCTTCAAAGCTGCCTTATACAACTACTGTAAAAGAACTTTACTATAAAATAAACTTTCCTATAAAATACTATTAAAGGTGTTTTTTTTTTCTATAAAGCCCTTTCCTACAGCATTCTCCAATCATACTCTTCAACCTCCAGTTTTTTATTGCTTTTCTTTTTCAAGAAAAATACTTAGGGTTAAATGGAAGAAAAGTGAGTAAGGTCTAGAGTCAGAAAATCGGGGCTTAATTCTGGTTATGCCATGTACTGGTTGGATATTTGGCAAACTGTCAACCCCTATAAAACCCACTGCATTTATTTGCAAAGGGGATCTTATAATAATACCTGGTTTATAAGGCCACCTACCATTATAGAGTTCTCACCCACGAGGGGAATAGAAGCAAGGGACAAAATGAACAGTTACATGTAAATCATACTAATCAGTGATAAGAACTATCAGGCAGGGAGTTCCCTGGTGGCCTAGTGGGTTAAGGGCTTGGCAATGTTGCTCTTATGGGGCAGATTAGATCCTTGGCCCAGGAACTTCTATATACCACAGGCATAGCAACAAACAAACAAACAAACAAACAGGCAAAGGAGAGGAAGGCCGGTTTGGTTGGGTAGAGCAGTGGAAGGGAGTGTATGTACCCTTTACATACAATGATCAGAGAGGGCCTCTGATCATTATGACATTTGAGCAAAGACTTGAGTGAATTGATGGGCCAAGCCACGCAGTTTTCTAGGCAAAGAATGTTTCAGGCAAAGGAATGGCAACCACAAAGGCCCTGAAATGGGAGAACACCTGCTGTAATTGAAGAACAGAAAGGGAAGTCAGAGCAGCCTCAGCAGGGTGACCCAAGATTGAAAACAGTATCACAGAGGAGGTTGACTTGGGGGAGGGGGACAGATAAAGGAGGGCCTTATAAGTTGTGGTAAGGATTTCATATTTTACCATGAGAGATATGGGAAACCATTGGCAGGTTTTGAGCAGAGAAGTGACACAAAATGACCTATTTCCATGGAGATTAGACAGCAAGAGGTCGTGGGTAGAAGTGAGGGACCCCACTGGGAGATTAGTGCTACAATCCAGGTGAAAGTCAATGCTGCCTATAAATTTTACTTTTAAACTTTAATGTAAATATTTACCATTATATTTTCCATTTCCTCCATTCCAACCCAAGAAATCCCTTTTAGTCCTGAGTACTTCCCCCTATTTCTTGCTTGATCCAGGAAGAGAAGGGGCAGAGAGGATTGGCTGACAAAATGTAATTCTCATTAAAACCAACATTGATGATCTAATTCCCACGATTATCCAGGCTCTGATCTGCCTCACTTGGGAATGATGCCTAGCTGGACTGCTTGAAAATGACTGGGGTGTCAGAAATCACAAGGAGGTATCTTGAAATTTGCTTTTTTACTTTACAAGTGCCAAGTTTTCTTTATGGAATAGAGGCAAGTTAGAAGCATAACTTCTCCCGGGCCAGATTTTTTTAGTATTTTTAGGGCCACACCCTCGGCATATGGAGGTTCCCAGGCTAGGGGTTGAATCAGAGGTGTAGCCGCCGGCCTAGGCCAGAGCCACAGCAATGCCAGATCCGAGCCGCGTCTGTAACCTACACCATAGCTCACGGCAATGCCCGATCCTGAACCCATTGAGTGAGGCCAGGGATCGAACCTGCATCCTCATGGATACTAGTCAGAGTCATGTCTGCTGAGCCACAACTGGGACTCCCAAATTTCTTTCATGCTTGCATCTGTAATGAAAAGCACCTTGCTTAGGGAAGGCCAATACCTCAGAAAACTCGGAAAATGGATTGAAGAAACATTTTATTACAGACTTTATGAAAATATTATCAGTTTAATAAAAATACGGCATAAGCCAAAGGTTTTAAAAGAGCAGGTTGGTACAATGGGTTGTTGTTGACACCATCATAAATACATGGTAGCCGTAAGCTATTGCACTGAGGCTGATTAACGTATTCAAAGTATGACAACCTTTATAAAACCTTGTTCCTTCTTGTCTCTAAATACTTACTTTACTGCTCAATGTTTTTCACAGGTGAAAAATGAAAGGATTTTTTGGTTGTTTCTTTTTCTTTCCTCGACAGAAATCTGATGGAGTGCAAAAGTTTTGATCCAGGACTGGTTTAAAGACCACATCTATCCAAACCCATGATCTTTGAAAGTCCCAGGTTTAGGGAGAGCAGCAGTGACAAATATTATTTCAGACACAGTTAAAATTAAAACAAACAAACCCCCAAACTGTACATAGTTCTGTTGTTACAAAACAGAGAATTACCTTATTTGCCCTGCGTTTTAAAAGATGCTGGCGATGAATTTAGAAGTGTTATTTTCCGTAGCTACTCACCACTCCTTGGCATTCACCTCAGCTTATACTATTCACCACCACTGTACAGACTTCTGTGTTACAGGAAATCACACTTCCAAAAAAAAAAAAAAATGGCCATTTCCCAAATTTCACTAAAATGACTCAGATACTGCCTGGTTTTCTGACTTTCTTGCCAAAAATGCTCTTATATCTCTACAGTTTCCCTTTTTAAAAAGTGTAGAGCTGCAAGAATTCTACTTCTAACTATCTTTCTTGTCTCGCAATTTTTTGAATAGACAGTTATCACTCCAGGTCTGTGCCATCATATTTTTAGTAACTAAAGCGATAGAGCAGAGGGAGTCAGGCTATAGAAATAGGAATCAAGATAGCGACTAATAGAGGCATCAGTACAGAATCTAGTTTTCTATTTCCTGTTGAAAAATTACCATAGAAAAAATTACCGTAGAAATCCATTTTCCAATAAGCAAAGTTCACCCAAAACTTGATAAAAAACACAACTGGAAATACAGAATACATCTTCCATTCTTTAGAAGGTCTTATAAATAACAAAGGCCAATAATACGTTAAATTATCTTTGTGCATATAGCCTGTGCTTGTTATTGGATCGATTTGCTTGTCCTGAGATTTCTGGACAAGGAAACAAGTTAAGAGTAGAGTGAAAAGATATGAGCTTAAGCTTGGTTGTATGACTTGGATCAGCCATTTAACTTTTATTGCTTCTTGGTTTTCTTTTATTTTTAAACATGCATAAATCTAATACATATATGATATGTATACTAGATGATATATATCATCTATTATAAATGAGATCTATCAGAGGACTAATGTAAGAATTAAATGATGACAAATGTGAACAGCCTTTGGAAACCAGCAGAATACTTAATATAAACCCCTGCTTTATTAATTTATCTTTACCTTTAAAAAAGCTACCAAACAACCTCCAGAAAGGAAGAGCAGAAAGGTCCGAATTTAGGGACCAACATGTTATACCATGTCTTTTGGATTCAGTTGTGTACTCTGTACGTTATTTGAGCTCTGTCTAGCATTCTTCCCTGAAAGTTAGGCACTTTTTAAAAAAGAAATGTATTTATCTGTCATGGACAGAACTGGAAAGATAAAAGGCAAGCCTCCTGAGGAACTCCTCTGCACACTAGCTGCATCAGCAGCTGTGACATATCTTGATATTTCCAAGTGTTATGTATTATTGTTGGACTCCTTCCCCACACCCAAGGCCTCTATGAAAGTGTGTGTGGGGGGGTGACACTTCCTGGACCCCCAGATGTTGCCCTGGCCAGGGTATTTGTTTTGTCCCATAGGTGGGAGTGAAAGGGAGCCAATTCCAGACTTAGTCCTTGAGAGACAACGACTCTCCCATTGGCCTTTCTGGGAGCCTCTGATCTTCAGTACGTGACAGATATGTCCCAAGCAGTTACTGCACGTCACCTTCTGGGCCCCAGAAAGTGATACATCAAGCCCAGCCCCTTCTCTGGCCTATCTGCAGATCTGTGAGCCAGAGACTAAATGGCTGTTGTTGCATGCTACTGATTTGGGGGGTGTTGGCACACTGCATCATGACAAGAACTAATTCTTCTAGCCAGTTACTGCTAAGACTTACTGATAAAGCTTTTGGAGAACATGAGACCCAAATGGGCCTGCGGACTCCTTCTCCCCAAACTCTGGTCTTCGGAAAATCCCACCTGAAGGAAATACTCAGTCTGCAGACAAGGGCCCTCGGACCTGGATCGTTTGTCCAGTGGGAGTGGGAGTGGGGCAAGAGGTAAAGGGGGAAAAGACTGAAGGATTCCAGTTTATAATTTAAGTGTTGAAGTCCACCGAATTGAGAGAAAAAAATCAAACGCAGTTTAACCTCTGGGGGGAGGAGTCAGGGGTTGAAGCCAGAGGCTATTAGTGTTTAGGGACAATCCTTTTTCCTTAATAGAAAATTAGAGGTGAAAGTACCCCCTACACACACACACACACACACACACACACACACGCCTTAACCCTTGACCAAGCAGAGTGTGGCTATGACTCTGGGAAAGGGAAATTGGTAGCTTATCAAGCAGTCTTGCTTCTGATGGGGTTCAGGACTTGCTACCTGAATATGAGGCACCTTTTTTTGGCTTAATGAATACTTCAAGAAATGGCAAGTGCAGAAAGAAGGGTTTTTTTTTTTTTTACTTTCTCCTAAAGCAGGCTCTAAGATGCTTATGTGAGAGATGCCCTTCCTAGTCTGGAGGAAAGGAGCATCCTTTTTTCTAAAGATGATGAGACCCAGAGAGGAATCTGACAGAACAGGTCTTGTCAGGTTTTCCTGTTTACTGATCCCCTGTTGGTCCTATCACGTTTCCGTGACTCTCTGCTTTTCATCAAAGCTAGTGGGAAAATACTCAGTTTTCTCCATTTCCTTAGTATTTCCTGTTGCATAAAACTTACCTTAAATAAAGTTGTATGCTTTTCTCATTAATCTGTCTTTTGTTACAAGGAACCCAGCCAAGAACTTTAACAGGTAGAGAAAAAAGACATTTTCCCTCCCTTACGCTTCCATCTTTATAAAGCCACCCAGCCCCAAATTCAACCACGGACCCTCTCTGAATCCTTCTGGTAGGCAACAGAGATTTTACCCAGGAAGACTCTGAAATGAATCACTACTGGACACTAATTAAAATGAATGCAAGATAATGCTGTGCTCAAAACCAAAAGTTTATTTATGCCCTACTTCAAAGGATGACTATCCATTTGGTCCAACGTAGCCATGAAATTAAGATGTTCCGAGGATGAATAAAAACATCCTAGAGAGGCCGCAAAATTTCTACTATAAACCTTGTCAAATTACCAAACTCCCCGGGGAGAAACTTTAAATCGCCTTAGAAGTCCAAAGTCTAAAATGAATCCAAGGCTGAACTCACATTCTCTTGTCTGATGAATAAAATGTGCAGAGAAAGCAAAGCCTCAACTTCATCCTCGGAAGTGTCCTACCCTGTAGAGGCTCGGCTGGGCAAGTTTTCTGTGTTGGCTGAAATTGGGGTTCCCACAGCAGCGGCACCTTAGACCACCCCTAATGGAATCAACAGTTAGGTAATTAAGTCATAACTAGTCACTGACCTTACTCTAAAGCAGCTCAAAGACGTCATAGCTGTGCGAATACATTCTCAGGATTTAAAACTGAGCAAGTCTCTAGTCCCTAACAGAGCTCTTTTGGGCAGTGTTATGACACAGGGCCCCAGTGGAACTCAGCCTTGATCACAGCAATAAGCGGTCTCAGTGCGATCTGGGTAAAGGGATTGGATGAAGAGAAATCTTGATTTTTAAACGTATTTAAACGTAGTTCGCCAGCATCAGTGATGGGTGAGCTAAAACTTATTTGGGAGGCATCTCCTAATGAGGTTAATTTTGGCAATTCTCATCTCTAGGAAAATAAAAAGGAGTTTCCTGTGTGTAAAATCGTTTCATTTCCATTTTACCTTTGGACCCTGAGCTTCTGGCACCCTCGTGGTGAATGGAGTGTGAGTTCTACTTCTACCTCCACATGGCATTTGCAGTCCTTTGCCATCACGGCTGTGTCCTCTGACTTTTATCTTTTACCATGGATGTTCTTAGACCTATGAATCTCTCTCTCTGTCTCTCTCTCTCTCTCTTTTTTTTTTTTTTTTTTTTTTTTTTTTAAGGGCCGTACCCGCAACATATGGAGGTTTCCACACTAGGCGTCAAAAAGGAGATGCAGCTGCCGGTCTACACCACAGCCACAGCCAACGCCAGATCTGAGCCACATCTGCAACCCACACCACAGCTCATGCCAACACTGGATCATTAACCCAGTGAGTGAGGTGAGGGATCGAACCCGTGTCCTCATGGATACTAGTTGAATTCATTACCACTGAGCCACAACGGGAACTCCTGATATTATCTCTTAAGAAGGTTTTCTCTCTCTCTAGATCTCTCTCTTTTCTCCTTTTTTGTCTTTTTAGGGCTGCACCAGAGGCATGTGGAAATTCCCAGGCAAGGGGTTGAATCAGAGCGACAGCTGCTGGCCTACACCACAACCACAGCAACACCAGATCTGAGCCACATCCGTCATCTACACCACAGTTAAGGCAACGCCGGATCCTTAACCCACTGATGGAGGCTAGGGATGGAACCCACATCCTTATGAATCCTAGTTGGGTTCATTACTGCTGAGCCGCGACAAACTCCCCAGGTTTTCTCCTCATCCTTGCATTTGGTCGAATGAGAAATCCCTTCCACAGACCTTAAATTACAGCTGCCACAGGTGCTTTTGAAACCCATGTCCCTGAGAGCTGAGAAGGGCAGTCCCTCTGCCATATGCCCCACTAGATTATGTGTATTTTAGACTGAGGAAAACTAAAGCCGTGGTCAGAGTTGTGTAATCAACAAATTTGAACTAATTAGGGACCCCATCGTGGGACGTGACTCTGGAGCTTCTGGACCAATCACACAAAACTGAGATTCATCCCTCCACTGGGCCATGGATGTAGAATGGGACTGGGAGCAATTTTCTTATGTTACCTCTCTAGGCCTAGAGCTGGAAATCAAAGCTGAACATTCACTAGTTCCCAGGAGCATCAGCTGTTCGGCAACGAAAAGTAGCAAATGTTATGCTGCCTACCAAAGCCTACAAACTATTGAATTCCATGTCAGCCTTCCCTGTGATGCCAGGCCAAACCGTTGCCAGGTACCTCAGGATCAAGCTGCAGAGGCAAGGGCCTGAGAGCTCTGCAGGCTTTTTGTTAAAGCCACTTGCTTATAAGAAGCCATTCACCTCTAGGAAAGCCTAATGTAACCTCAAGTGAGCCAGCAAGATGAAAGTCTTGCCTGGCTTAGCTGCTTATTGTCTGTGATTTAGGGCTATTGGCTCAGGCTGCAGCCATTCATAGCCATGGATACACCTGTAAAAATATGGTGTAGTGTACACCAGTATGGTCAGAAACCTACCTGGGTAGCACTTAGTCAAGAATGAGCATAGCTTGAAGACACCCACTCCATCCTACACTACAAGTCTGAATTTCTTTAAGCTAAATGCCAGACCTTGCTGTTTTATCAGATTATGGCCCATGCATCCAAAACTGCTTATTTATGAGACTGCAGTGGGTTTTCTACCACTCAACAGCAGCCACCTCCCCACCGCCTCATCCATCCAGTCTAGTCCCATGGTCCATACCAGACAGTGGATGCCTGCTGGAGGGACTTTGTATTTACTGCAGGTTTACTGCCTACTTGAGAGTAAACCAGAGACTTGCTCCCTGCAGACAAGCCAATCCCAAGGAGAAAGAAGAGGGAAATGGGCAGAGCTAAACCCAGTTGTTCCCACCAACCCACTGAGCACTGGTTCGGAGAAGGTTCTGAGAGAATGTTCTGAGAGGCTAAGGGTGCCTCTGACCCCTCAAAGTAAGGTCCAAGGTTATTAATTTGCTTCCAGCTCTCTTTTACTGCAAAACATTTTCTCCACAGACTTGAAGTGCCATTTCTTCAACTACTAAATTTACCTTTATTCATCAGCCTGCAATTGTCCATTCAACCACCACTCCCAAATCAGCTCAATTACAAAAGTGTTCAATATTATACTCTTAAATATTTGGCAGGGTAATTCTCCTCTCTTGTTCTTTTTCTCACACTGTTTTTGTAGATACTAATATTTGAATTTTCCCAAATTAAAAAAAAATCATTTTGTAATATTATTTGAGACCACATTCTAGATTTGGCATAGAATTCTAATACAATTATCGAACATGTTATACCACTTACTTATTTGTATGTTTTTTTATATCACTTACTTATGTGTATGTTTTTCTTTGACTTCTGTTCTGAGCTCCAAAAGGGTAGGGGACCACTTATTTTCACTTCTGCATTTCATCCAATAAATAGTTCCTACACATGTAAAGTGAAAGAAGCAAAGAGCTTTTCCCAAATATATATATATTTACATCAATGCCTTTTTCTTAAAAAAAAAACATATATATATATATATATATATATATATATATATATTTCCATACTTTAAGTCTCTTTCCTCTTCTCTGTCATATTCTTTTTAATATTTTGTACTGTTGCCAAACACAGGTTTTTGGTGCCTGATGCACAAAACGACATGTTGGAATCTGGAACAGAGCAAGGTTTATTGCAGGGCCAATCAAGGAAAATGGGTAGTTCTTTCTTACAAACGTTGAACTCCCCAATAGTTTGGGGCAAGGGCTACAAGGTGTGTGATTTTTTTCTGATTGGTTGGTGGTGAAGTGGGCGGGGCTCCAGGAATCTTGGGCAGAGCCTGAAGTTACCATCCTTCACCTGGGTGGGGGCCTTAGTTCCTGCAAAAGAACTCAAACATACTTGGTTATATACATATTCCTCGAGGAGGAACTGGAATTGATTTAGCACTGCACTGTGGTTTTTTGATTGCTTCTCCTTTGTTTCTTCAATCCCTCCTTTTTCCGATTAGCAACTGTATGAATCTGCCCTTTGGTACTCAGAGAAGGTCTAGAAGACTGAATGAAGTCTGAATCTTACAAATGAAAAATGGAGGCTATGGAAAGGCTTTTGTATTCAGGAGGACCCCACAGAATTTCTGCTCAGTTTCAATATTCTCCTTCAATATTATCTTCTCTGGGAAGCCTTCATGTACACCTGCCCAATTAGAGTCTTAGTCTCTCCTTGATGTTGCTGTATTACAATCTAGAGTTCTGTCATGTCCCTTCTTATATTTTATTGTGTATTTCTCTTTCTCCCTAGGCACACCAAATTAGGCTTCTTGACAGAGGGATTGTGATATTCTTTTTTTTTTTTCTCACTCTGCACATTTTCTGATATATCACGTGGTGTTCCAATATGTGCTCAATAAATGAATAAATGCAAACTGCTTTTGCCTTGTAATATGTATCATAATGGAAAGTAAATAAATCTTTTTTGTGTAATTTATTACATACTTCTTTTTTTTTTTTTTTTTTTCCTTTTTAGGGCCGCACTGTGGCATATGGAAATTCCCAAGCTAGGGGATTGAATTGGAGCTGCAGCTGCCAGCCTACACCACAGTCACAGCAACCCCAGATCTGAGCCATGTATGTGACCTACACCACAGCTCACAGCAACACCTGATCCTTAACCCACTGAGCAAGGCCAGGGATCAAACCTGCCTCCTCATGAATGCTAGTCGGGTTCTTAACCCACAGAGCCACAATAGGAACTCCCATACTCTTTTTTTTTTTTTTTAATGAATGTCTTCCCCATTAGGTAGTAAGCTTCATGGTCAGAGCCCATGTCTCTCTTGTTTAACACCACATCCTTAGGGTCTGGCACAGAATAGCTCATTAATATTTTTCATTAAGTAACTTGATATTATTTCACATTATAAATTAATAATAATTATTATTAATATTGTGATGAGACCATAGTAATTATTCATGTTAAAGTTCTGCATAGAGAAATTTCATAGAGAAATATAAAATATCAATAGATATTTCAGGAAAAGAAATAATATTGTCTTCTGATGGTTTCAGGATTTAAATTCCTTATTTTAAGTCAAGAAAAGACTATGACCATAAGAGGAGAAGGCATTCAGCAAAGTAATATCTTTACTTTGCTCTAAGTCAAAATACAATGAGCGATCTTCCCATAAAGCATTTATATGGTGCATATAAATAGGCTGTTAGCAGTAGAAGCAGAAGCCAACAGGTTTACCCTGTCAACAGCAATTTATTAGCATGATAAATAGATAAAATAACATAAGATGAGCCATAATCCTGCTTCATTTTCATTTCAGTGGTCACTCTGGAAGAAATTTTATCACCATTGCATTTAAATGTTTCCTTGTTGGATATTTACAGTTGCTTTTAATATAGAAGAGGCTGAGTGATCAAGAATTTTTTAAAATGGCACCCCAGCAGAATATATCCCCTTTTGAAGGGAAAATAATTATGAAAATACAGAAATTATAGGCTGTCCATGAACATGACAGAAAACACATAGATGCCATTATCGAATAATGGACTCACCACGAGTCATCAGTAAGTCACTGTTGTTAATTTATTGTATAGTCTACTTAATATATGATCATGTACATTATGCTTGTATGAATAACTGCAAGCATAGAACCTAATAATAACCTCCTAGTAAACATTTAATTTAAAATAAAACTTTCTGGATCCTTTTAAGAATAAATTGTAAAGCTAAATTGTAAACTCTCTTTGGAAAACTTGGTTAAGATTATTAGTTCTAATAATAGCCAATATTTATTGAGAACTCATTACACATCAGGCACTGTTCAAAGCAGTGTGTCACCTCATCATTTAATCTTTATTTATTTAATGACCTATGATGTAAGTACTTTTAAGGGATCTTAGGCTGACAGTGGTCAGTGATGGGGCTTATGTAACCAGCGTTGGTAGTGGCAGAGCTGGAACTTGAAATCAGTTTTGTCTGTGCAGCAGGTATTAATCACTGTTCTCTAGTCTGTAGAGCAAATTGGCAGTGGAAAGACGATCTGGCAGAAATCTTGATCAGGAGAGTATTGCAAACATATTTGAGTCTGAGTATATTTTGGCATTGCGTCACTTTATAGCTCTTTGCATTTTTCCATTTCTCATTACTAGACAAAATTGCTAGACATTGCCTGATCACCCAGCTTGGTGCAGTTAGTTGATCTCCTTGGCCATAGAAAAACATGTGATTTTGAGTCTCCTGTTTTATCACATCAAAGACACACAACAAAGTAGTAAATATTGGAGTCTGGGGACAAAAATGAGAAAGTCAAGCATCAATAGGACTAGTTGAAAATACAGCTAAAATGTACTTCTAAGGCTCTAAATACCATCTATATCTATATTGATATTTATATCTATGTTAAGTCTATAATCTATATCAATCAACCTCTCCATCTGAATTAGCTTTTACAGTAGACCCCATTTAGTTTTGACATCAATTATGTAGCAGTTTTTTTATGCAGATACCTAAATTCGGAATTACAGAAAATGGAACTGATTCAGAGGACACAGATCTTGCGCACAGGCATTTTGCTATCTAGATCAGGAGACATCGGGTAGGAGGTAATTTAATAAAATCACTATAATAAGAAATGCAAGTATAATTTGAGATACAGAGCGTTATAACAGAAAGAGTCTAGGCTTTGGTGTCAGAATGACCTGAATAAAAAAATCTCAGAGTTGGAATTCCCATCATGGGGTAGCGGAAACGTAACTGACTAGGAACCATGAGGTTGCAGCCATAATCCCTGGCCTCGATCAGTGGATGAAGGATCTGGCATTGCCGTGAGCTGTGCTGTCGGTCATAGATGCAGCTCAGATTCTGCATTGCTGTGGCTGTGCTGTAGGTCAGCAGCAACAGCTCCAATTAGACTCCTAGCCTGGGAACCTCCATATGCTGCCAGCGCGGCCCTAAAAAGCAAACAAACAAACAAACAAACAACAACAGCAAAAATCTCATAGTTTCCATTTAATAACACTCACATCAGGAAACTACTGTAACCATTCTGATTCACTCTCGGGTGGTCTAGGGATGAGAGCTACAAGGCATTTCTTTCCTTCTAGAAAGAGCTTACAGAGCTCTGAAGTTAGTTCATTTAACAGCATTGTACTTTAGCTTTCTGAGGAGTGTAAAAATTTGATATTTCTATAGGTCACAGGTCTTTTCTTTTGAATTGTCCTTTCTGCTTTTAGGAATGTGAAATGACTTTCATTTTTAATAGTGTATTTTTCAGTTCTAGAATTTTCTTTTCTTTTTTTTTTGGCACTGTGAATTTTTTACTAAAATTTCCTACCTATTCATGCTTATTATTCACTTTTTCTGCTAAACATGTTAACATGTTTATAGCAGTTATTTTAAAATTCTTGTCTGTTAATTCTAATCTCTGTAGCATCTTTGGGTCTGTTTCTATTGACCATCTTTCCTTTTGAGAAAAGGCCATATTTTTGTACTTCTTTGCCTCTCTTGTAATTCATATTCTAGATATAGGTGTAAAAGAAAAATGGATATTGGAGTAAATGATATTTATTCCCACTAAAGTCATGCTCTTTTGGATCATTTTGAGTTTAGAAGAGGTTACAGTTTGGGTACCTTTCAAAACACCACTGGTTCCAAATAATTAAGAGTCCAATTAGGACTTTCCTTTTATTGAAGCACCCATAGAAATCTTGAGATACCTCAGTGCTTTACAGTCCCTTCTTAGGTCACCAGGAAGCTTTCTTTGCACTCCAGCCCTACTTCTAGCTTTCATCATTTCAGAGATCTCTGTCCTCTTTCTTGGCTCTCAGCCCTTAGTAAGCTCTTCCACGCACACATTGTAGCCTCCATGAACTTTGTGGCATTTCTTTCAGCTCTTTTGTTATTCTCCCAGCCTTTGCCCAGGGTACTGATGAGGACCCCATGGAAAAGGATTGGCGGATGGGTGTAGATTTGCTCTGCAATAGGAGGTCCTCAAGATTGTAATCTGTTATATCAACCTGCACGAGACCTTTAAAAGTTCGGCCAGTTTCTCCTTGAGCCACAAACTCACCGTCTGTGTTGGGCTTGCCTCGTCTCCCACCATGTTTCCAGAAGTGAACCTAGTGGGAGACCTAAGAAGACCTTGTAAAGCTCTGAAATTTAGTTCCATTCACTCTGTTTCTGTACCTCACCTCTCAGGGTTGTCAAAACCTTCAATTTTTGTAGTCCACCCATCTTTTTAGTTGTTCTATTGGGGCAGTCATCTCCTGTGATTTTCTAAGTGCCGAGTGAGGAAAGCTTCCCTTAACCATTCTCAATCACTGGTCTTGTCATCTCTGAAAAGGGAAAAGTGAAGATTTTAGATGGCATGTGAAAATTACTTAGCACGTGCCTGTGCTAAGCACTTAGCATGTGACATTGGTAGGAGCTTGATAAATATTAATGTCCTTTCTCCATGAGGTTGGCTATCAAGGGATGTCAAGTAAAAAAAGTAAATAAGTAAACAGCTGTGTGGGTTTTCCCTGAATAGCATTTGGAAAGGGTGAGGTTTTGAAGACACACAGCAGAAAAGAACAAGAAAACTGAGTCTTTGTCAGTTTGATTTCTTTCAACTACTATTTACAGAATGTCTGCTTATTGACTGTGCTTTGGACAGAGAGTGTTCTTACGTCACTTCAAAATCAGAGGTATTGTGCTCACCTGTTAATTTTTTTTTTTTTTTTTTTTTTGCTTTTTGCTTTTTGCTTTTTAGGGCCTCACCCATGGCATATGGAGGTTCCCAGGCTAGGGGGTGAATTGGAGCTGTAGCTGCCAGCCTGTGCCACAGCCACAGCAATGCAGGATCTGAGACGTGTCTGGGACCTACATCATGGCTCATGGCAACACTGGGTTCTTAACCCACTGAGCGAGGCCAGGGATCAAACCTGTGTCTTCATGGATGCTAGTCAGCTTCATTAACCGCTGAGCCATGATGGGAACTCCAATTTTTTTTTTTTAATCCTATGAATGCATCTACTGCCTTCAACAGAAACAAACATGGTTATTTCCACTTAGGGGTTGTTTAAAAGGGAAGAGGTCGTGACGCGGAAGTGGTGGAAACAGAATGGAATCTGATAAAAGGAAAACTAAATGAAGGGGCAAAAGAAAACCAGCACAGTGGGTAACAAATTAAAAGAGAAGGAAGACTCTCCACAGTCAAGGACAGCAGACAAGGACTGACAGTGTTTGTGTCTCAAGGAGAAAAACAAATTTGTAAACACCCCCTTGTTCTGAACCAAAAAAGAGAGAGAGAGAGAGAGAGCGAGCTATAGCTCATTGTTAGGATTCGCTCCAGTAGTCCACACCTGGAAGAAAGACCTGGAAGACGGAGGGGTGGGGAGAGATCAAAAAGGGTCACTGCACTGTAGGTTCCATTTAACCCTGCAGGAGGTTTCTCTTGAGGGTTTGCATTTGCTCAGACCAAAAAGAGCCTTTTTGTTCCAACTGCTTTCCTCTCACCAGGAGAGCCAGATGGGTGACCCCAATAAGGAAGATGATGCGAACCTTTATGTATTGAGAGATTGTTGTTGAACAGAAGAATCACATTTGGGGGAATGGGGATGTTTGTCTCACCCCAGGTTCATGGTGAATGCATGATTCATAGAAACAAAAGAAAGATAGGAAATTTAAAATTTAAAAAAAAAAAAAAGGAAAGAATAAGAAGAGAGTCTCTCACACATTTTGTCTGGGTGAGTAATGAATTAAAACCTCGTGAACTGAAACCCTGTGGGAGTGGGAGTCGGAGCAGGAGGGAATTTCTCCACTTGTGGTCTTGACCTATCAGCTATGACCTGAGCTTTCCCAGCTGCTGGCAGAATCAGCCCTTGCTCTCCGGAGGCAGCAGCTGGGCTCTCATCCTGCCCTCTACAATTTCCTGCTCAATCTGGGAGCATTTGATTGAAAAAATATATATATATATATTTTATTTTTCCAAAAGTCACTTTTCTTCATGTGTGTGTATCTTGCTGTGTCATCAGGCACCACAGCCATTTACCATCCTTCCCCTCGGCCTTCATTTCCTGTATGTTTGTGGAAGGAAACACTCCAGCAGAAGTCTATCTGGGTGTCACTCTCTAAATTGGGATTTTTTTTGCTGAATATCATACCATCTCTGTTTTTTATTACACTTATTCTTCTTGCTCTTCTGTTTATGGCAGGCAGTACTCTAAGAAACAGAAACACCTCCTCGTGTTTAACATAGAAGTCACTGGCTTTGCTCACTATCTCATGACGTACTCTCCCTGGTCTATTTGAAACCAAAACCACAGTCCTCTGAGTTTATGTGCATCCTAACGCTTGGCACATTATATTGTAACTGGGAGATATGATAGTATAGAAAAAATTACCCGAGCCTTGATATCAGCATACTAGCCCGTATGCTAGTTTTTTGATATTGAGCAAGATACTTCCAAATCCATTCCCTTTACCTATAAAACAGGGATAATAATAACAAGCTTTTTCGTTCTACATTTTCAGACCAGAGTGGCATGGAGTTAGTGCCACGCAGGAGTAGGTGATACTAGATTGGCTGCTTTAAGGTTTTTTTGTTTGTTTTGTTTTGTTTTCTGTTTATCTTGATTCAGATTCTTTCCCAAATCAGTTCATCAATTTCTAAGCCGTTGGGGTTCAAGAGAGTATCATAGTTGCACTAGCCTTTCAGGATTCAGGCTGCTTCCCCATCGTCTCTGTGATGTATACCTTCGTTAGATTGATTCTGGTTTAAACATTTCAAAAGCCCTGAGCTCTTGCAATTTAGTAGGGCAAAAGAACCAATTTCTTGTGACCTGTGAGGCTTGACTGAGAGACGTCTGAGAAGACATTCTACTTTTTTCTCAATTTAAGGTCTTAGGTGGATATGAAATAATCCCTGATGATAGCTGTGGATATTAGAGACCTAGAAAGAAGGAATGGTAGAACTGGTCAATTTCCAAATGAACATATAAAGGAGCATGAAACTCTTGCTACCTAAGGAATGTAATTTTTTTCTTAAAGTTGAAGGCAAAACTAAATGAATAATCACAAATTCGAAAGTCCGCAAACTCCACAGCAACAGAATTTGAGCTACATTTCAGTGAAAAGTCTCTGCAAGTCTGCCTCCTTCTCAGAGAATCTCAGTCTCCCCCATGAAAATTTACCAATCAGGTATCAAGATTTATTCATGCCAATATGGTCTGTTCTACTCAGTGCATATTTAAATAGCACTTAAAAGGGGAATGACAGATGCTAATTAGGAGGGCAAAGAGTCCTTAAAGGAAACCAAGATCCTGAGCAAACACACTGGAGCTTCAACAGCCACTACACCTAAAAAATTTCATGAAGAAGAGAGAGCGTTCAAAGGGAAAAATACTGACAAACACTTTAAGATGCTTTACTACTATCTTAAATTTGAGTCTGTCACCCCTATGTTGTTCTAGTTTTCTTTTTTCCCTCTTTTTTTTGGGGGGGTGGTGGTGGTATCAAATCCAAGCCGCAGAGGTAACCTACGCCATAGCTGTGGCGATGCTGAATACTTAAACTACTGCACTGGGTCAGGTGTCAAAAACCACACCTCTGGAGCAATACAAGCCACTGCATCAGATCCTTCACCCACTGTGCCACAGCGGGAACTCCTAGTTCTAGTTTTCTGAAGAGATATTTTTTTTTTTGCCTGTGAAAGTATAGCTCCCCAACATGTCAGTGGTCCTGTCTTCCCTCCCTGAGTCTTGCATCTTACCACTCCAATAGCAAAGAAAAAGGAATGCAGGACACACACCCCAGACGGAAAAGACAAAACAATGACACCATGTCTAAAGTGAGATGTCCTAGGCTGTCCTTCCCAAGCTTTCTTATACTGGGGCAGCGGCAGTGGCCCCAAACCCGCAGCACCTCACCAATTGTGAGTTTGAAAACCATCCTGTAAGTAGGCAATGGAAGGAAGCATAAAGAGAGGGTAATGACTGGCTAGACGTTCGTCCACAAAGTACCAACAGGGCTCTTCCTTCTATACCAGCTCCAAGGAAGACCTACATCTGAAAAGAGGTGGGACCTCCTGTTTAATTTACTTCTCCTTTGGGGAAAAAAAAATCTGTAATATATAGTAAAGCTCTATTTTCTATTCCACATCATCTATTTTTTTTTCCTTTTGTCTTTTTGCCTTTTCTAGGGCCACTCCTGCAGCCTATGGAGGTTCCCAGGCTAGGGGTCTAATTGGAGCTATAGCTGCTGGCCTACACCACGGCCACCTCAACACAGAATGCGAGCCTTATCTGCAACCTACAGCAACATGAGATCTGAGCCATGTCTGCTACCAACACCACATCACAGCTCATGGCAACACAGGATCTTTAACCCAATGAGTGAGGCCAGGGATCAAACCCGCAACCTCATGGTTCCTAGTAGGATTTGCCAACCACTGAGCCACGACGGGAACTCCACACATTATCTATTTTATCTCTAGTCTTTTTAAATTCTATATTCTAGAAAAGCATATCCAATTTTTCTCTCAATCATTGCACTTGCTTCCTGCAGTTTCAATTAGGCAGTTTATGACCTCAACTGTGAACTTAAATTGTTCATTATTTAATCCTAAGTTTTCTAGTATTTTAAAGTTATTTCAGCCTACTTATATTTACTTATAAATCATTCATGCAAGAGTTCCCATTGTGGCGCAGCAGAAACAAATCTGACTAGTATCCATGGGGATGGAGTTTTGATCCCTGGTCTCACTGCTCAGTGGGTCTGGGATCCTCTGTTGCCATGAGCTGTGCTATAGGTCACAGATGTAGCTCAGATCCAGTGTTGCTTCGGCTGTGGTGTAGGCTGGCAGCTGTAGCTGCCTGGGAACTTCCAAATTTCCATGTGCTGCACCTATGGCACTAAAAACCAAAAAAAAAAAAAAAAAAAAAAAAATTTAAAAATTTAAAAAAAAAAATGAAAGAAAGTAAAAAAAGAAATCATTCATGCCATTCTCAATTATTTTACTACACTGATATTGGTTCTTGACCAATTCTAATTGTGGGACTAAAGAGTTGTGATAGGCAATTACTTAAAATTTTAGTGATGACAAATTGGTATTGCATGAAAAAGGAACAATTTTTAACATACAACTGAAATACAGTTTTCAACATGTATGTGGACAAAAGGAATATCATAATTTATACACCTGGTCTCAATATTATGTTTCTACAGCACAAAAATACTAAATGAAGTAAAAGACTATCTCTAGAAATGTACGAAGTTCCCGTCATGGTGCAGTGGTTAATGAATCCAACTAAGAAACATCAGGTTGTGGGTTCCATCCCTGGCTTTGCTCAGTGGGTTAATGATCAGGCGTTGCCGTGAGCTGTAGTGTAGGTTGCAGACATGGCTCGGATCCCACGTTGCTGTGGCTCTGGTGTAGGCCGGTGGCTACAGCTCCAATTCGACCCCTAGCCTGGGAACCTCCATATGCCGCGGGAGTGGCCCAAGAAATGGCAAAAAGACAAAAAAAGAAAAAAAAAAAAAAGGAAAAATAGAAATGTAAAGCACAAAGACAAAAGTATAAGAAAAATAAAGGAGCATGATGAGACATGGACAATCAAATAAACACACATTAAAAAGTATTTTCAGGGAAAGATAAAAGAGACAAAGAAATAGTAGAAGAGTATTTATGAGGAATAAGGGAAATAGGTCTTAAGATTAAAAGTGTCAAGCATTGTAAGTAAAAAAGGCCTCCACTATGGCATATGCACCTAATTCTTTTCAAACCAGGAATAAGAGGAGATTCTAAAAGCTTGTAAAAAAAGAATAGAGTAAAATCAACTATCTACAAAAAACTGGGAAATAGAGTTACATCATATTTTCAAATGGCAATACTGGTTGATAAAAGACACGGGGACATGCTTCACTGAAACAGTTTTAGAATATGAAAAAATGAAACTGTCACCAGAGTGGGTATAAAATTCCCTATAACACCTTACTTAGAGAAGCCCCAGCTTTGAGGAGATGTCTTCAGCTAAATTCCTAGGGAACAAATGACTTTCCTGTTAAAAGATGGAAAATAAAACTCACTCATTTACTTGCATAGGCCAGAGAGAATGGAGCTCTGTAGATAATATACAGATTGCATCTCAACTGGGAAATGAATGCAGCCTCACCAAGGACTCAGATGAAAAAGGAGAAGGCAGAACGTTGCTGCATCACGAGGCTTATTCGCAGCAAAGCATAAATCAGAATGTTGGAGGAAAACAAATCTTTTCACAGACTTCCTGTATAGAACGTATCATAAATGCAAGTTCATAAAAATTTTAATCATCCCAAACCAAAGTGACATCCAAACCATGGGCTGGTTAGGGATAAGATTGCCAGAGCACATAACAAGAAAGCTAGAGCATCGCCAAATTTTGAGGAGCCCAAGTAGAGGAGAATTCTTTAGGACTCAGAGATGCCAAATAATTCATGCTTAAGATAATGCGGAATAAACTTAGTAGTTTAGTCTTTATGCATTGAAACCTGGAAGAACAGATACCAAAATGCTATTAAGAGTTAACTTTAGCCCATAAGATTGTGAATTATTTTTACTTTCTTCTTTGCATGTGTTTATAAAGAGAATTAAATGCATTTAGATTCAGAAAAGGCAGTTTTTTCCATTGATAAAATAGAACTTAGAACCATTTTAATAAAGGCAAAACTATGCCATGTAAATTCAGACTGCCATGATTAGTATACTGCTTAATATAGCTAGAAGAGCTAACACTTGTCCAATTTAGTTCAAAAGAAAGCTGAAGTGATCAGCAACAACTTAGTGCTTTTTTAAAAATCTTACAGTGTGACAGAGCTAAGTTTATCTCACAGTTTCTATTCCTATTGAGAAAAAAAAAATGCTGTGACAGCACTTATATGACCACAGCTCTGAAATGTGCAGTGAGTCTTGGAGTAACACACCCAATATACACTGCTGGACATCAGCCCCACTATTCCGCTTTTTAGGTTGGGCTGTTGAATTTCACGCAAAGCCTAAAAACATGGCTAGAATTTCCAGAGTGGTAGCTGCTGAAATCCCAAGTTCATAGGTTCTGAATTAAGCTCTGCAAAGAAAAAAAAAAAAATCCATCTGTTCACTCAGGCAGAGATTACTGGTCCCCCAGCTTCTTCTGTATATAAATACAAGTTTCAGCAGCATTTCCCAGACTCCCATGCAACTAGACGTGGCCTTTTTATTGTGTTCTGGTCAATACAGACGTGATGTGCATGTGTCCTCTGTGGGAGAGGACACGCTTCTTCTACTCCCTTCTTTCTTCCTGTTTCTTAGGAAGCAGATATAGTGAACATGAGTCATACTGAACTAGGTAGATGAGGAAAATGCCTGGTTGACAGAGCAACGTGTTGAAGGAGCCTGGATCTTCAGCCCCATGCAGCTGCCTTATCAGTGCCATACCACTTATGCCTGGACTATTACTGAAGTGGGAAATAAATTTTTGGGTTTTTGTTTTAAGCTATTGTGATTTTAGTTCTCCAGTACAGCATCTGAAAAGTATCCTAGATGAAGCAATTTCAAAATTGATGGAGTAGCAAGGGAAATGCCTATTCATGGGATGGCCAGTTTAAAAACATTCAAGGGCATGCTATGAAATGAGCAGCATGTAAAATGCTGCTCCCTCACCTGCTAGAAAGCTGCCATATTCACTCATTTTTTAAAGTCTCACAAAATTCATTATTTAAAAACCAAGACTAGAGCTTGACAAAGAGGAGGTATTTTGTATCTATATGTTATTTTTTCCTCGCTCTTTCATCAAGAAAATGCATATAAGCTACCAGTTAAATTACCTTGGGTTGGTGAAAAGATAATCTAACCAAATATTCCATGAGATTAGGCACAAGCCATTATGACAGTACCCTAGGGCACACAGGGTTATTGGTGCTATGAAAGACTTTAATATCATTTTGTGATATTTTTCAATAAATGCTGCAATCAATAGCCAATGCAGTTATTTTCTTATAGAGGTTGAGTTCATATTTATACCTTGCTTGAGGCACGAGGGGACAATTAATATAAATCAATTAATGTAGAATAAGGTATTAAAACAATATATAAATGGTAATAAAAGGTAGAATCATATTGTGAGGATTTCTGGCAATAACAGAATAGAATTGGTGTGACATAATTGTGTTAATTTTGCTTTGAAAAAATTATCTGAATTTTTCTGCAGATAAATTTTTACATAGTTTAAGAGCACAATAGTATTACAGAAGTAGTGACAATATCCAGTCCCCTCTCAACTTTTTCCACTAGTGATGAATAGATGTAGCAAAGTTGAGCCAAATTTCTGATTGTCTTTAAATCATTTCTGATAGAAGGGAATTATTTGACTCTGGGGATAGAGAATACAACAGATTTACCTTCCTAATTATGTTTTTCTGAGACTAATATTAACATTAATTAGTGTTCCATGTGTTCCCACAAAGAAAATTACTCCCTAATTTAAATTTGCCACAGTTAAGCCATATTCAAACTAAGTAGATTTTTCTGTGTTTATTAAAAATTTTAAATTTCCCCTGGGGGGGGGGGAACTTCCAAAATAACTTACTTTTGAATAATTCTTTCAACTTTTCAATCTCTTCTATAGCAATTTAGAAATTTTCCCAAGATTATACAGCTAGTAACAGTGAAGACCCCCTCTCCAAAAAAATCTAACAATCTTTTCTTACCACAAAACTGCTACTCAGATACCAGCTAGTCCCAAATATAGCTAAATAATGATTGAATAGCTAAATAATTGTATAGCTAAATAATGATTGAATTTAACATAGCATATGAGACTCTACTGTAATACCTTCATAGCTATCACCTAGTGTATTAGCTTGCTTGTTTGGAGTGCTCTATTTAATTTTTAATTGTTTCCCAAATGCTATGAAGTCAAGGAGAATTGGTTTTTAAGAGATATATACACACGCGCGCGCACACACGCATATATATATCCATTACATGTATATGTAATATTTATATTTTTTAATATTATGTTAAAAATTATATAGAATATATATGAAACCAAATGGAATTGCTAACATTCTACCAGTTTCGACCTACCAAAGTGGCAAATTTCACATCATTCAATCAAGAAACAACACACAGTGAACACCTAGATTCCTCAGCATCTCCCTTGAATTTTTTCACTTGAGATTAACTCCCACGTCTGTCTCTCGTGGGACCCCATTCCAAAGCGGGCTGTCTGTCAACCACTCGTTCCCTTCATGAGACCAATCTGGGAACAGAGTGGAAAGATCAGAGCAGACGTGGCGATGCGTCTGTTGAAAAGTAAATAAATGAGTGATCACGAGCAAAAACTAAATAGCCGTTTCCCAGAGTAGCTTCTTAACATTTTATTCCAGCAAAAAGTTAAAAAAGAGTTGACATGTACTGTTAGGTATTCCCTTCCCTCTGATGGATAAGATTTCTTTACAAAGAACCTTCCCCAAACAAACAACAAACCTTTCCTGATGACCGCTATGAACGAATACACACAAGAATTGTAGCCGAAACTCAGCCTCTATACACTGGCACCAATTCAGCCTCAGAGTTTTGGGTGAAACAGGTGGCCAGGCAAAGGAGGCCACCGTAGGCTAATGCCTCAAAACTATGTCCTCTCTTGAGAGAGGATAGCAAGGGGTTTTACAGGCTTAGCTTGAAAAAACAGGGCTGCTGGTAAGGACTAGGGTACCTGCATTCTTCTTCCTCCGTAGATCATTTCAAAGTCATCAAGGCTGCAATCAGGGGGTCTGGTGATGGTTTCTGGTGGTCTTCGGGGTTTTGCACTTTGACCTTCTCTCTGCATGAAGATTGCTCACAGGGAAGGGCTGTGAGGGAGCGTTCCAATTACAAAGGAAAACTCTAGGTGCAATACAGCTCTAACTAGAACGTAACCGTTAGTAAAAGAAGGCAACTAAGCAAGGAAGAAATGATTTGTGAAAAGCCAGATAGAGTAGGTGGTGGGCCAAGACAGGGCACCACGTCCCAGGAACTGTTTTAACTAGTTTTTAGCTATAACCATATTTCCTAATCATTAGTTTTTGAGTCAGCCTTTGAGGCAGAGGGCAGGCCTGGGAGGCTTAAAGGAAAAGCCTTTTACTTCAAATACAAAGACATAGGGGCTGCTGCATGGTGTCAGAATCACAGTGAATACTTGTGGTCATTATCTATTTTTGTACAAAAAGTTCTCCCAAAATTTGGTGACTTCCGACAGCACACAGTTATTACACCACGGCTTTTGGGGACAGTGGTTTAGTTGGGCAGTTCTGGCTCAGGATCTCTCTTGTTGCTGTCATTGGAACACGGCAGGAGCTGCAGGTCTATGAAGGTTTGGCTGAGAATGGAGGCCCTTTCTAAGATGCCTCCCTCACATGGCTGTCGGCAGGAGGCCTCAGTTCCTGACTGGCTTTCGACAGAAGGCCAATGTTCGAGGCATATGGGCCTCTCCTCACAGCATGGAACTAACTGGCTCGGGCCCAGCTATGTAAGAGCAAGGCAGCCAACAAGGAACCTAGCACTTTTTACAACCAAGCTTCTGAAGTTACACACATGCCCTCGCTTCTGCTCTCTTCCATTCACTAGAAGCAAGTCACCAAGTCCACGGGAGGGAAATCAGCCTCCAGTTCTTGAATGGAGGAGTCTCAAAGAATTCGTGAACATGTTCTAAGCCTGCTACACTACATCTATGTCACATCTATGTCATGCCAAGAAACACTCGATTTTTTTTTTTTTTTTTTCGTTTTAGGGCCTCATATGAGAGTTCCCAGGCTAGAAGTCGAATCAAAGCTATAGCTTCCAGCCTATGCCACAGCCACAGCAACGCGGGATTCAAGCTGCATCTGAGACTCCACCACAGCTCACTCCTTAACCCACTGAGTGAGGCCAGGGATCGAACCCACACCCTCATGGACACTAGTTGGATTTATTTCCACTCTCCCACAATGGGAACTCCAAGAATCACTCAAACTGTGAAAGTCTGTGGCTCTCAAACAGTAACTAAAGATCGAACAGGAAGTTTTGGGCTTTAGTCTTGTACAAATATGATAGAATATGTTAAATAAGTTACCTAAGCACCAAATACTTCTGAAAAATAGCTTTACACAACTGAACACCCCAGTAGAGAAGTTGTCTCGGCTTATAACCCATGCCATGCCGTCGTGCTTAGCTCGCCTGTTCCTGCCGTGTTATCGTTCTTCTCAGCATGTGGTTTTATTTAACTCCCAAATAATTGATAACTTACACAGAATTCAAATGAAGTTAACCAAAATGTATGCGTGTTCTGACGAGTATGACAAATTAGCATATGGAAGTTTTCCGTAGTTCCCCCTTACCTTTGCTCCTGATCTCCAAGAGAGGGCACCAAGAGCTTGTAAGGAAGCCTCTGGCAACTTAGACCAAGATGGAAAGTGAAGAAAATGCCGTTGTCGTTATTAATCATTATTTTCCTTCTAGTTTAATAGAGACCACATTTCCTTTTTCAGCACCCGGCCACTGTGTGTATTAAATCTCATGAAAGATGCCATTATGTTGTATTTGGAGATGGGAGGGAGCTGGGTGATGAAGAGCCGCTCTGGGTGGCCCTGCCTGGCTGACAACGCTTGCAGCCTGGGGACATCGAAGGGCTTCATGACCCACAGCTGAAGCAAGACCCTGGCATCAGCCATCCGCTTCTCTTTCAGGCTCATCTTCAGTGGGAGGGAGGGGATTGCATTTAATCTTTTTTTCATCGTTATCAATTAGGATTACTGTTTTGCAGCAGAATTAATTCACAATCAGCCGATTGGTTTTGATTTTTCTCCCAGGGCTTCTGTGGAAGTTCTTTGCAGGGAAGCTCAAGAACCCCTCCCCCTTTCTTCCCACGCCCCCAGCTCCCCTCCGAGGTGTTCCTCCCTGCCCGGATTTCCCAGCCTGACAAGGTGCTTTTCTTGAGTGTGGTGCTGGCAAGAAAGCCCCAAGCCCAGCTACCTTCTCTCGTGTCAGCTGCACTCATGGGAAAAATGACACATCTCTTTCCTGTCAAACAGTGGGCGTACAGGCTACTTTGGGGCGACCCCTTGTCCCTTGTCTTAACCACTTCTTTGAAAGATGTGCTAAAGATGTAGGGTAAAATGGAGAAACATGTGCACCCCAAAATTAAAAAATAATTTGAATAGACATAATTGTCATTACACAGAATTCTCATCATTATGCTCAAACACTCAATTATATATATTATAAATGTATACATATAGGGAGAGAATAGAAAGATAGAAGTAAAATGAACCTGTTTTTTAGGGCCACACCTGTGGTATGTGGAAGTTCCCAGGCTAGGGGTTGAATCAGAGCTGGACCTGCAGGTCTGCACTGCACTCATGGCAATGCTGGACCCTTTAACCCACTGAGAAAGGCCAGGGATTGAACCCACATCCTCAAGGATACTAGTCAGGTTCTTAACCTGCTGAGCCACAGCGGGAACTCCTAAAATGAAACATTTTCATGTAAACTTTATTAAGGAAATTCTAAGATCGCTGCATGTCATGAATCTCCACAAACTTAACCCACACGGTGAAAACCTCGTAAACGAAGTTCGTGGTAAGAAACAGTCTTCGGTGAACGGAGTTGCTCCATGTCAGAACATTTTTTGTGATTGTGCAACAATGTCTTTATTCCATGTATGCTTTCCTCTCCTTAATAATCTTCTCTTAAGTGGTCACACAGCTTCCTGTATTTTTTTTTTTTTCTATCATGACTAAGCTACTACTGACATACCTGAAGTGAGTGTAAGTCAGTGGGACATTAGGAAACGGGGTAGGATGCAGGGACAATTCACCGTGTCTAGAACTGTCTCATGCATTGCAGAACATGGAGCATCCTTGATGCTCGTCATTTAATATCAAGAGATGGACCAACTCATTATGGTGACTTAACTCCCAAATACATTTCTTTTTTTTTTTTTAGGGCCGCACTTTCAGCCTACGGAGGTTCTCAGGCTAGGAATTGAATCAGAGCTATAACTGCTGGCCTACACCACAGCCACAGCAGTGCAGGATCCGAACCAATCTTCAACCTACGCCACAGCTTATGGCAACACCAGATGCTTAACCCCCTGAGCGAGGCCAGGGATCGAATCCGCAGCCTCATGGTTCCTTGTCGGATTCATTTCTGCTGTGCCACAATGGAAACGCCCCATGTACAATTTCCAAATATTTCCTGAAGTGAGACATTCTACTGAAAGCTATTCAACTATGGTGAGAGAGAGTAAGAGAGGGAGGTTGGGCTGGTTTGGCTCCTTCAGTATGGAAGCAGACCCCAGTGGCCAACAGCAATTGAACTTGAAATAGGAGACAGTCGCCTTTTGGACCTGGTCATGATACTGCACCCCAGGGGAAAAATCATCACACTTTGTCACCACATCAGCCTCATCTACAGATACAGAAATTTACATATTTCTTCTGTCTTTAATGAATTGCTCGTGCCCACACATATTTTCTCATATCATTCTATGCTGGTAATTCTAAATAAACATTTAATTTAAATTCTAAGGAGATCCTGTCGTGGCTCAGCGTTTGCAGGTTCGATCCCTGGCCTTACTCAGTGGGTTAAGGATCTGGTGTTGCTGTGAGCTGTGGTGTAGGTCGCAGACGTGGCTGGGATCCCGAGTTGCTGTGGCTCTGGTGTAGGCCGGTGGCTACAGCTCCGATTCGACCCCTAGCCTGCGAACCTCTACGTGCCATAGGTGTGGCCCAAGAAGAGACAATAAATAAATAAATAAATAAATAAATAAATAAATAAACTAACTCTAAGTTTTACTTATTTATTTTGGCCATGGAGCATGTGGCCATTCCCAGATGGGATCAAACCTGTGCTACAACAGCAACCTGAGCCACAGCAGTGCAGTGCCAGATCCTTAACTGTGAGGCCATCAGGGAACTCCCAAACTCGAAGGTTTTGACTCTGTAAGATTTTACCTCCTTGACTATCTGAAGGAGATTTTGAACTATTTACTTACTGCTTTTCATTTGGATCATGACCAAAATATATAAGTTAATAATTCTGCATACACATTTGCACTGTTTTGACTCATGTTTACCTAATCAGGCGGTTGTTAGTTTAAGAACATTTTATTTTGTAAATTTTCCAGACTGGTGGTGGGGGAGGAGGGGGAGTGTCATAGGAAATGTCCTTGGAATTTGAGTTCCTGCTGCTGATCAGAATTCAGGACCTCGTCCTTCTTCGTCCTAGTCTTTGGGTCAGGGATACTTGTCAGGTTTTTGACAAGAGTTTACAGACAATAGGCCCTCTAAAGAAATGATTAATATCATGGTAGGATTGGGGGATGGGAGGACAGGCACAGAGCTGCAGGAGGAGGTCTGGCTCTGGTGGCCCGGGAGCGCCACTGTGCTATTTGCATAACCATAATGCCTATCTGTCAGACAGTTACAGTCAGACATCAGATACCTGGTCATGCCTGCATCAGGGTGGAACTGCAATGTATGATGCTCCCTCTCAAGCCAGAGGTAGCATATAAAAAAGAAGGATCCCCGTGGATGCTAGGTGCAGTCCACATGAAAGAATGTTGGTGCTTGTGATGTTCCAAATAATAGCTCAAAATGTTACTTCCTGGTAAAGACAAAGTCAGCTTTGTAGTGAGAATTCATGAAGCTTCCACAAAGCATATAGCCATGAACAAGCTGGTTTCACATGTATTCTTTCCCCCTGTCCCAACAGGAAAACATGTTTCCAAATCATCAAAGCCAAGAGTTTAGGAGCTACACAATTTTCCCCTGCTTCATCTTTGTAGAGGTAAGAAAATTCTGGAAATTTGACCTTAGAAATATATTATTCAAAAGAAATATGCTACCCTTTAAAAATTCCTCCATATATATCCTCCTCTGTACATTGAAGCTTTAACTGTGGAAATCTATCATTGCATTGGGCTTATTTTCGTCTAAAACGTTTTGTGGTTTTGTGGTTTCGGTGATTATGAACATCTCGGGGACATTGGCGTCATGCAAATGCCTTTCTGGATCAAGAGTTTGGTTTCCTTACCTCATCAAAGCATTGCCTTCTCTCCGCCTCCACCTTCTGACATCTACCCCTCTTCTCACAAGCTCTTCCTTGTCCCAAGACCTCTCAGTTTTGTTCTGCAACTACATGTGCTGACTTTACTTGGCTGGTTAATACAGACCTGCCTGACCCTAAGTCAACCAGCAAGCACTGAGGCTAGTCCTGTCTTTCAGGATCTTTGGCTTCTCTTCCTGGATCATCGCTACTCACCTATTTTGGTTCCCTCCACCTCACTTTGCTTTTCTTTTCCATCCCATGCTTTCTTTTGGACTCATTATATTTATCAAGGATTATAAGGAAATTTGGATCATGGGAAGGTAGGGTACATCTCCAAGATTTTTGTGTCATGTAAGCCAATCGTGTACTCCCATGAAAAGGTTCATGAGTGATTTAATGTGCATCTGGATGAACCATTACTCATACTGGCCTTTTTAGATTGTGTGCATAAACGACGTACTCATAATGTGTCAACAACAATGGTGAAGGGACACCTAATTAAAGCCTGTTTAAGCCCCAACTACTACTGTATATTTACTTTTTTATTGAGTACATGTACCATGCCAGAGGTATCACGAATACATTTTCCAGTGACTTTGTCTTTACTACATGAATATTGTTTCCATGTTATAATGAATACTAACATGGAATACTAACAGAAATACTAAATTGGTCATTGCTTCTTGCTCAGATATTGCAATTGCTTTCATGGAGTTAACTGCCTATTTTTATGACTGTAATGCCGTTTTCTAGTATCTTTCTAAAAATATTTCAGGGCAAGCATATGTATTAGGAAGTAAGGGTATCAGGATATTAGAGGAGGAAAATGATGAAATAACCTGGCAAATGGGTTTTCAACCTTTCAGACTTTTCAATTATTTAAAAATATGCTCTAAAGCTCTAGAACTACAAAAGGTAAGGCTCCTTTAAGAAACTAGGTTTTGAAAAATATCCAGTAAAAAGAGTGAGGTAATATTAGCTATGTTTAGTATTTATGACAAAGAACTGTAGCCTTAGTGTGAATAATATTTATATAAAGATAAATAAACTGATGAATAATGGAGTAGAGACAATGCTTTCTTTATAGCTGGGTAAAAGATATACAACATGCTATTTCTTCTTAATTTTTTTTATTTTTTAAAGTTTTATTGAAGTATAGTTGATTTACAATGTTGTGGTAATTTCTGCTCTACAACAAAGTATTCAGTTATACATGTACACACATTCATTCTTTTTCAGATTCTTTTCCCACAGAGATTATCACAGAATATTGGGTAGAGTTCCCTGTGCCATACAGAAAGTCCCCATTGGCCAGTCATTCCATGTCCCACAGTGTGCATATGCCAATCCCACACCCCCTACAACGTGCTCTTTCTACCAATTTTTCTTTCATGGTCTGGAAAAGAAATTGCATAGATGGCAGTAGGAAGAATTTAAAAACTCAATCAGACTACGAGTTAAACAAGTAGAAGTTCATGGGGAGCTAATTAGGTCTGGGATGGGAGGCATAGATAATGTTTCACTATTTAAAGTTCTCAAGATTAGACAGAGCAAGAGAACTAGAGCACAGCAGGATAAAAGGCAACCGCTCATGCCAAATCACACTGTTCCTGAAACCAAAACAATTCTGGTCTTTGGGGAGCAATGCATGTTCTTTAGAAGGATTCTAACAACTGAAAAAAATGCTTTAGGGTGAGCTGGGGACAGTTGCTAAATTTTCTGCGGAGGAAATCCAGGAAAACGGATGGTTAAGCAGAGCTAGAAAGTGGTTGAGACTAAAGGGATAAGGCAAGAATGGTAACTAGGTGTTTAAAATTAACTGTAAATAGTATTTTAACGGAAGTTACTCTGTGAACAGAGATTGTGAGTCTATCCATTTACTTTAGATGATATTAATTTGTGCTGCAGTTAAGTCAGGTAGATGTCAGGTAAAAAATATTTTGCAACATCATCCCTTAATCTGCTTAACTTTGCATAGCTAAGGGAGAAAAGGCCAGGCATGGTCCTTCTGCCCCACCATTTCATCAGCTCCATCTCCCCAATACTTAATTGGCCAGTCAGTCATCATGTTATAGGAAGCCCTGGAGCAGCCTGTGTTTTCACAGACCTGAACGCAGTTCTCACGCTCCCCGCGCTTTCATTCTGCTACCTGATGTCTCTCAAAGCCCAGACCAAACCACCTCTCCCTGCTCCACCATCCGTTTCACTCCCTACATTCTTCCCAGACTGCATTTTGTATATTTTTCTTTAAAATGGAAAGGACTTTCATTTTCTTTCTAAGTTTAAAGTAATAAATAGTGGTTTAACAGATAGATATTATAGCAAAGTTTTAAAAATCCCATTTACTCATTTCTGTTGACTGAATGCCTTCCTTGAAGCAAGCATTGTTTTCAGCTCTGGGGATGCAGAGGTGATGAAAATAGATAATATCTCTTTCCTCATGGGTGTTACATTCCAATGAGCTGGGAAAACAACTAACACATAAGTGAGCAGAATATTTAGAGCATCAATTGTGGATATGTGCCCTGGGGAAAAAGAAGGCAGGGACAGAGGGTGTGGGCAGCAGATGGCAGGCAGCCTCAATTTTCCTCATCATGTTGCCACTCATCAATAAAACCTGTTAGTATCTTAGCATATAATTAACCATAAGTTTCTTTTTAAAATTAATTTTATTTTTACCTGTAAACATGCACACATAGTTTAAAAGATTAAAAAGTTATAACAAAAACTTGCAATCTACTAATTCTCTGTCCCCCGCCCACAAAATAACTTTTTGATGTTTCTTCAAGTGATAGGTGTATACGGCTATGTCTTGATTCATCAATTTTAAATATCATCTATTGACTTGCCTTTAAGAGAATGAAGACTTTATACCTTTTATATCCCCTATTCCTTTCCCCCCATTCCATTTTCCTGTAATAGACGTCTTCACAGTTTCTGACAAAATCTTTATTTACACAGTATTTTCATTATGATTATGGCTTTTTAGATTCTATTCAAGTAACGTACTATTGGTTTGTTTCCTTTTATAACTTTGCTTTCTTGAAGTTAATAATGGCTTCATGACCTTCTTTGCTTAGTTTTCTTTAAATCTCTGATTAACTCTTGCACACGATGTAATAGCTCTGTTAGAAAGGTCTTACTACAATTTTCTGCATGATCAAAGCTATCAGATAATCTACTAGTTACTTCTTCCCCCCCTTAACCCCTCTAGGTACTTTTTGTTTTCATGTTCTAACTGGTCTATTTGCTCTTGGTTGTTTCCTGGTCCACAGCAGCTGTCTTGAGGTTTCCTTTGCCAACATCACAGAACTCGTTCTGTCCCTGTCCTGTTTGTGTTGCCTGTTCACTGTCTCCTGTTCTTGGCTTACTATCCTGTTTTCGTGGAGAAAAACTTCCAAAAAAGTTATGCCTTTTTTCTATGGCTTCTGTAACAAATTACTGCAAGCATAGTGGCTGAAAACTACACAGATTTATTCATCTGCAGTCTATAGATTAGGGTCTAATTAGATGGCGTTCATTGGGCTAAAATTAGGTATGGGTGGGCTTGCATTCCTTCCTAGAGGGTTAAGGGTGGATCTTTGTTCCAGTTGCCAGTGGCTGCCAGCACCCCTTGGCTTGTAGCCCTCTCCATTCTAAAGCCAAAATTGGTGGCTGAATCCCTCTCCCACTGCATGGATGCAAACTTAGTTCTCCCTTTACACTGTGAAGTAACATATTCACAGGTTTCAGGGATTGGGACATAAGCATCTTTGGGGGATCTATTATCCTGCGTACTTCCGGATAGAGAGGAAATACCTATTAAAGTTTCTGTTATACTTGGACATCTGATTAACAGATTGGTTGGATGTAGGATTCTGTTTAAAATTATTCCATTCATGACTTATGAAGCATTACCTCACTCTCTCGTAGCTTGCAAATTTCTCAATTCAGATGATATTCTGATATCTCTGAAGCCTGCAGGAATGTGTTATTACCCGTATTACAAAATTACATAATCATGTATCTTGGTTTGTATATTTTTTATTTACTGTTCTGGGCCCTTGGGCAGGGTCCTTCTACACTGAAGATGAATATCTTTTGGTTCATGTATTTTTTTCTAATTACTTGCATTTAATGACTTTCTCCTCATCAGTTTTTCTATTTTCTCTATCAGGGGCCCCTGTGGTTTAGATATTGGAGTTGCATAACATATATATATATGTGTGTGTGTGTGTGTTATGAAATATATATATATATGAGATAGAAGAGATATAAACACATGTAGATAAAAGAAAAAAAGAGAAATTGTGTTTATATTAAATGATGTAAAAATTAAATAAAATATGTAATTGTTTTCATTATAACATATATAGTGGGTTCAACCAGGATCGTGTAGTACTGTAATATTTACTATTGAAAAATATTTGCATGTAAGTGGACCCATATAGTTCAAACATACACTATGTGTATATCTTATATATATAATTTCCGTGGGCTTTTTTATTCACTCCTTTATCTTATTTTCTAAAGATTTCCCTAATTTTGTCTTTGAACTTTCTCACAGAATTTGTAAAAAAAAGCTATAGTTTTATTTTTTTTTTTATTTTTGCTTTTTAGGGTTGCACCCACGGGATATGGAGATTCCCAGGCTAGGGGTCAAATCAGAGCTATACCGCTGGCCTACACCACAGCCATAGCAACACCAGATCCAAGCTACATCTGCAACCTATACCATACATCATGGCAAAATTTTTAATTTATAAGAATTGAACTCTGTATGATTCATTTTTTTCTCTCATTTTTTCCTTTATTTTGTCTTTGTAAAGAATAATTTATGGGAATTCCCTCGTTGCTTAGTGGGTTATGGATCCAACAATGTCACTGCTCTTGCTCTGGTTACAGCTGTGGTGCCGGTTCCGTCCCCACGCCTGGGAATTTCTGTGTATCATGGGTGCAGCCAAAAAAAGAATGATGTATTTGAAGTTGTTCAATTTCAACTGCATTTCCTCTGTTTTCTCTTATTCCTTTTATTTTTATTTTTTCTGGTCTCTGTCTTTCATAGTCTTAATATTTAGTGATATTCAAATATCCATTACGTATCAGAATAAGACATAAAAAGTTGGTGGGAAATTTTGCATGTAGAAGTTATATTTTTTGATGATTATGTTAGGGCACAAGTATTACTCAAACCCTACCCAACCCAACCCAATGATAAATTTTGAGAAGCTCCAAACATATAGAAGTCACTGTATTTCTTAAAATTCTCCAGAGAGCAGATTGTTTGTAATTATATTATAATGTTTTAAACATGATCAGATAAATGCAGAAACTAGAAAAAAATTATTGTGTAAAAGTGAACTGTGAAGGCTCTTTTGAAAAAGGTCTGCTTTAAAGGTACACAGTATCTATTTTGGAGAGAGAGGAAGAAAGACCATTTTTGCTTAATAAACCACAATCCAAACGGTTTATTAAAAGTTCCGTTGTGGGGCAGGGGGGAGTGGATCTTAAAATTTTATAGATTATGCAGCTCCAGTTTAAATGGATTTTCCATTTTGAAAGGCAACAGAATGATTACACATTTTTTTTTTTAAGGAAACACACTTGATGGGTAATTTTTAAGAAATTAAATTAGTGGTGTTATTCCAAATGGCTTTATTTATTTATTTATTTATTTATTTATTTATTTATTTTTAAGTGAAGACTTGAAGAAGGTAAGGAGACCACACTGGTGGATATTTTATTATTCAGGCTTTCGTGGTGATAAAATCCTGAAGTATTAGGTGGCATTGAGTATGAAGAGAAAGTGATAAGCTAAGATGTTGTTTCTAAAAAAAGCATGAGTATTTGTTCAATGATTAAATATGTAGAAAAGGGAATGGAAGGGAGATTCCACCCGTGGCTCAGTGATTAACAAACCTGATGAGTATCCATGAGGACATGGGTTTGATCCCTGACCTTGCTCAGTGGGTTAGGGATCTGGTGTTGCCATGAACTGTGGTGTAGGTCACATGTGGCTCGGATTCCACGTTGCTGTGGCTGTGGCATAGGCCAGCAGCTACAGCTCTGATTTGACCCCTAGCCTGGCAACTTCCATATGCCACGGGTGAGGCCCCAAAAAGACAAAAAAAAAGAAAAGAAAAGTGAATGAAGGACTTAAACATAACTCAAAAAGTTCAGGCCTAGGGGACTAGATTTAAATAATTTTTTTTTTACTCTCTATTTTTTAGTACTTTTAATTTTCATCATTTTTATAACCAAACATCTGTCTCTTTCTGGAAATGTTTCATATTTCAGAAACAACGTTTTTTTAAATTACTTAACACTTTGTATGTTCGTATGAATGAAAGGCCCAAGTACGTCTTTTCTAGAATTTAGAATTTATCATGTGGTAGGGATCTGAGTATTATACCATAGACTCATCATGCGGGATAAGCCCCAAATGAGAAATATATGTTTTATAATGTATTTCAATTGATGGAATCCATCTTTTTTTCTACTTCAACATGGGTACAGTTGAGAAATAACATTAGTGCTTTTGAATCTGACCAAATACCTCTCCTTGACAAACTTTATTTAGGCTCCCTGGAGCCCTCTTTCAACTAGCTTGGGGTTTTTTTGCTTCTTTATTCTTTCCTTTGACTACCCCCTGGCTACATGGAGTTCTGAGACCAGGGATTGGATATGAGCCACAGTTGTGTCTGTAGCAATACTGGCTCCTTAACCCACAGTGCTGGGCCCGGGATCGAACTTGTATCCTCGCACTGCAGAGACATCCCCAATCCTGTTGCACCACAGCAGGACCTCCTAGGCATGGCTTTTGACTTGGTGTTTATCTCTGCTTCGTCCAATTTTTCAGCAGGAGTCCTGCAAGTCTGTGTAACACGTCTGCCCCCTCCTCCCCATCCGATCACTCTCGATAGACAATCAGGTTCCTGACCCAGGGGGTGTCTGATCATCCAGGCATGCTTTCAGCAAGAATCCCTTTGGGTGGGTTTAACCAGAATCCCATCAACCTCTGATGTTTCCTTTGAGTAACTCTCTATCCCCTGACCTCCACCTGGCTCCTTGGCTATAAATGCCCACTGTCCAAGCCGTATTGGAAAGCAAACTCAGTCTCTCTCCCCCCTGCAAGACCCCCTTATAGTGATTCCTATTCCCTCCTTGAATAAAGTCCTCCTTGCCCTCTTCAACAAGTGTCATAAATAATATTTTTCTTAACAAGGCTTATGCCCAAGTTTCTTTAGCCTTGCATAATTTCTACCAGTGCAGTTAGCAAATGGCTGTAACTAAATGTCACGGACACTGTAGATTTGTGCATCGTCGTCACCGCCACAGTCACCCAGCAGCAGAGAGGAACATGACCAGAACACCTGCTGATTCCTGGTCCTGCACTAGGTTCTAGGCGGAGAGGCAGATCTAAGACCCTTCTGTGGCCAATCAAAGACTACTGTTGCTTGGAAGGAAAATTATATGCCCCAAATGACAAATAATCATTCCAGCTGCTTTAGGTCATTATTTCATTTCCTGGTTTGTGCTAAATCCCAATCTTCTCTTTAATATTAAGCTTTAACGAAAATTGCATGCATAAATCTGCTAGGGAAATCTTACATGTCTTTAATTCTCCAAAATTGTCAGAATAGAAGAAAGTGTAAGCAGCGAGAATAAATGAGGGGATAGAGCACCGTTGCCAATAGACTACTTCTATGTCATTGACTTTGTCTTCTATTTACACAACTTACTGGGCAACGAGAGTCCATACTGCTTCAAAAATTCACCATGAAAAGTAGTTAATGTTTTCTATTCTCATTTACTATGGAATAATAGGATATTTATCTAATTCATATTCCATCTGACACATTTAAACGCAGCTGGCTTTCTAAAATCTGTGTGACTCCTGCTGATTCTTCACCTCTCCCACTCATGTTTCCTTTTATCTTTTGAGAAGCGCATTTTTTAAAAAGTTACTTCTAAAGGAACAAAGAGCAGTGTTGTTGCTGTCTACAATATTCTTCTCATCATACAATTTCAATTGCTTTGATAACCTGCTAATTTACATTCACTCTCTTCAGGTAGCATTCAGACTCCACAAAAGCATCTTTCCAAGTAGGCTTATTGCTTTTTCATTCCTATGGAGTCTGGTGCTGAGACAACTTCAGACACAGGTTCTTCCATCCAATCACAACTCAGGGACTCACTAACATCCTGCTGCGATTCTTATATCCACTGCAAGATGGTTTGATGGTTGACATTGCCAACTTCCTACAGGAATAATAAGAAATATTTAGAGGATTTGATCTTTTAAGTCTCTTTAAGAATTGGTCAATCAAAGAACACCTGCCAAACAAAAGCTTTTGTTCATACTATGAAAGGTATCATGGTGCACCTTATCAAATCTGCTTCACCAAAGAAAGGCAATCCATCAAGCCCCATATGAGTACTTCTTGGTATACATTCTCATGAGTGCTTCTTTTTTTCTCACTTGGCTCACTTTTAAGAGGAAAGAAAAATAGCTGTGGCTTAATTGAAGGTACTAAATACTATACAAATAAGGAACAGGCAGTGTGGTAGAGAGAAAGTCCGCTCAACTGAGATGCTCACGATCCCTAGGAAGCCTGGTATCACTGGGTGCAGAATAAGTTTGGTGTAGTGGTGATCACATGTTGGAGTCAGATCCCTGGATTCACATTCATCTCTTAATAGAAATGAAAGCTCAAGGAGTTACTTTAACCGCTCTCTGAGACTTAGTTTCCACATCTGTAAAATGGAAATAATTAGAGTGGGTTGTTCGCAGCATTGTGGCAAGAAATAAATACATCATTTTGCATAACATTCTTAACATTAGTTATGTATTGGTTCTCAATCATGCTAGTTGTTAATGTTGATTTATTCAGCTATTTGAATACACGTGCTGTTTCTATGACTTGGTCCTTTTTGAGTATGCCAAACTGAGTATTCCTACGGTGAAGAACCCTGCAACTTGATATAAGAGGTAACCTCATGGTCAACTCACTTACACTAGCAGAACTTATAGTGGCGAGCCTAGGAAGTCATATTTTCTTTTCTTAATTTGCCCTTTTGACCAGTTGATTATACCAGGAATCAATATCTGAGCCAATGTGAATCTGTCAGATCATGATGTTGGGGAATTTGGAATGAATTTTAAGAACTACAGATTAGTCTCTGAAATTGCCCCAATTGAGGACAAGCCTATCCAGAAATTATGCAAATCCTGGTCAAATATTTCCAAAGCAAGTCAGAGAAATCTGATATGCCAGGAAAGAAAAAGACTCAGAATACAGCTGCCTTGCTTTTTGGTAGTTTCTGACTCCATTTCTTTGTGAAAGTGAGCTGCACTTTCTGCCTATGGGTTGCATTTAAAAAAAAAAAAAATCTATGTCATAATAATTAATTTTCCTTTTGGTTTAAGTTTTCATGGTATAAGTTCTCTTACTTAAAACCAAAGTGCTTTGACAAGACCCAGGATTCATATGAGGAAGTGAACTGATATTTAAATTTATGGAAGCGAAGTGAGGTCTGATGAAGGATTTGTTGTCAGGTATAGAAACAAGAGGAGCAATAGAAAGAAAGCCTGAATCAAAACAGAGTAGCAAGGGTAACGCACATCCAGGGCCTAAACCTAATTGTGTTCCTCAGCAGACTTTGTTTGTTTGTTTGTTTGGGCCACACCCAAGGCATATGGAAGTTCCCAGACTAGGGGTCAAATCAGAGCAGTAGCTGCCTGCCTACACCACGGCCACAGCAATGCAGAATCAGAGCCGTGTCTGTAAACTACCCCACAGCTCACAGCAACGTCAGATCCTTAACCCACTGAATGAGGCCAGGGATGGAACCCAAAACCTCCTGGTTCCTAGTCGGATTTCCACTGCTCCACAACGGGAACTTTTTTTTTTTTTTTTTTTTTGCTTTTTAGGGCCATACCTGCATATGAAATTTCCAGGGGGCTAGGGGTCAAATCAGAGCCACAGCTGCTGGCCTATGCCACAGCCACATGAACACAGGATCCTCAACCACTGAGCAAGGCCAGGGATCAAACTTGTGTCCTCATGGATACTAGCAGCGTTCCTAACTGCTGAGCCGCAATGAGAACTCTTCAGCAGATTTTTATTCCCAGCCATTCCTCTGTGAAAATCTGAGCCCAGGGTAGCTTTAAGAAAGGCACTATAGGGCTGCTAACAATAGTACTTGTTAAAGCGCATGAATACTATAATTTGCAAATAGTCTTTAATATCATTTTGCTAATGATAGAAATCTGCGCCCCAATATTGTGTCCTATTAATGCCTAGAATAGTGTTCTAATATATCTTTTGCATAAATTACTGTAGTGAATGCGTATTAATTACTTAATAAAACATAGACTTTGCATAATTAATAAATACGGAGTTTCTGGGAAATGTTTGATAGAATATGTGGTGATAGTTTATAATAATGATGTATACTAATTAACCAAGATAAAATATGTAAATTATCTTCCGGTATTATGTAGTTATTAGTTAATGTCATGGCTCTGAGATTCTAATTTTTTTTAATTAAAGAATAATAAGGAGTTCCCATCGTGGTGCAGTGGTTAACGAATCCGACTAGGAACCATGAGGGTGCGGGTTCAATCCCTGGCCTTGCTCAGTGGGTTGAGGATCCAGCGTTGCTATGAGCTGTGGTGTAGGTTGCAGACACGGCTGGGATCCCGAGTTGCTGTGGCTCTGGCATAGGCCGGTGGCTACAGCTCCGATTAGACCCCTAGCCTGGGAACCTCCATATGCCACAGGAGCGGCCCTAGAAAAGGCAAAAAGACAAAAAAAAAAAAAAAAAAAAATAATAATAATAATAATAATAAAATGGAAGTTCCCGTTGTGGCTCAGAGGAAACAAATCTGACTAGCATCCATGAGGACGCAGGTTCAATCCCTGGCCTTGCTCAGTGGGTTAAGGATCTGGCATTGCCGTGAGCTGTGGTGCAGGCCACAGATGTGGCTCGGATCTGGCATTGCTGTGGCTGTGGCATAGGCTGGCACCGACAGCTCTGCTTTGACCCCTAGCCTGGGAACCTACGTATGTCGTGGGTGTGGCCCTAAAAAGCCAAAAAAGATTAAAAAGTGTAAAAGTTGAAAGAGTAATAAACTTAATCTGTAGGTTATTTTGAGATTTATGGAGGTGATTTCTAAAGTAATAAAGCTAATTTTAAATAAATATCTTTTATTCTGACCCTTATGACTTGCTTGAATATCAAAAATACTTAACTTCTCATAGTGAAACTTAATTTCTAAAAAACTTAAGTACTAACTCCAAAGGCAAAAAGATCCAAATTTAGTCCACTAGATGAGCTGAACAAGAATCACAAAATTTGTACCTAAAACCTTCAAAATTAGGAAAATATGTCAAATGCTTTACCAAGTAACAATTTCGTTTCCAAAAAGGACTTCATCCTTTTGGAAGTATTTGGTAATGTATTTACGTACACACACACACACACACACACACACACACACACACACACACCTATATATTCTATCTCATTTAAAATGCTTGCTCAGGGTTTTGCATTAGACCAAGATGGAGGGACAAGAACTGCTTATACCCCTACCAGAAACAACCTAAGAGGCAGGCGTAATACATCAATCAGTTTTCAGATATTGGACATCAGTCAGTGCAGGGAAATGATCAGAATATAGGAGAACAATTAAAGAAGTCCAGTAATTAATTGCCCTAGTGAGACTGAGCAGGGCCCTGTCAGGCTCCTGGGCACACAAGCCTTTCTGTGTCCCCTATTTGTTATTTTTAGGGAATAAATAGACCTTCCCTGAGTTCCAAAGGGCGGGTTCCAACTGTGAGTAATCAGGGAAGGGAGGGGATGCAGAGTCAGGGAGAAGCAGTCAAGAAACAATAGTGCAGCCTTGGGGCAGGGGCCTGGTCCCTCCTCAAGGAATATAGATAACAGTGTCTTTAGTTCTTCTGCAGAACTAAAACCCCCAACAAATGGAAGATGTTAATGAATCATCCTTTATTCCTGAAAGAAGACCACCAGACCAGACCTGAACACCAGCTTTGAAAACAATGCAAGCTTGCCTCTACCCGGATCCTTATCTGTGGCCCTATTTTTCATTCCCCAAACTTTTAAAACCACCTCCCAATCTCTCCTGAGGGGGAACCAAGGCTTTAAGGCATTAGCCTGCTGTGAGCCTTCTTTGCCTGGTGGAGCAATACAGCTATTTTTTTCTCCTCTGTCCAAAACTCTGTCTCCACGTTTCTATTCAGTACCAGCGGACAGAGGCCGAGTTCCAGCAACACCGGCTGTCCCAGCAAGAGCTTCCAGGCCACAGATCAGGGAGGAGAAACCCAGTCAGAGCCCAGGGTTTTCCTTGAGTTGAGGTTATAAAGTTGGGAGTCCAGGAGCAGAGTGTTAGTCAGAAAAGAGCTGAAAAGACAGAGAGACAGAGAGAGAGGTGAATGATGAGCAAGTTGTTGCAAATTCATGTACTGTAAGGCTTCTCAGCAATAAAAAGGAATAAACTATAAACTCAGCAACAGAGATGACTCTCAATTATGGCAAGTGGAAGTCACACCCTCACAAAAGGGCTATAGCCTGTATGATTTTATATATGTATATTTCTTCTAGAATATGAAAAATAATGTACAGTGAAATAATATATAGCAGATCAGCTCTGCCTGAGCGTGGAGAGGGAGGTGGCAAGGGGAAGAAGTGACATATAAAGGGCCTAAGAAAACTTTTGAACTGTTGAATTTGCTCATTATCTTGATTATGGTGATGGTTTCATGGGTGTATATATTATGCAAACTTACCAAATTATATGTTTCAAATATGTGCAGTGAATTCTACATATGTGTATATGTATATGCAAATTATATTAATTTCACCTAATAGAACTGAAAAATAATTTTAAAAAGCAAAAGAAAGCCTTTTAAAATATGATTATGTTGGTATTTTTAAATGTTCAATTAAAAAAAAATCTAGGCCAGTTTACATTAAAACGTCTGTACACAATAGGTGGAATTAAAATAGTTAAGAAATTAATTTTGTATCAGTATTATTTCAGGATAATAATTATCTCTAGTCTTAAATTATTATACTAGGCATCACTTAAATCTGTGTTCCTTGCTTCCTGATTAATTTATTTATACAACATATTACTTTGAATTAAAAACTGTTCCAACTGATTGGATAAAGGCAAAAATATATTTTATTAATATGCCATTCATTGATGAGATTATCTCTTTTTTTGCCTTTTGCTTTTTAGGGCCACACCTGCAGCATATGGACATTCCGAGGCTACGGGGTTGAATCGGAGCTACTGCAGCCGGCCTATACCACAGCCACAGCAAAAGCACATCTGATCTGAGTCTATGACCCACACCACAGCTCACTCATGGCAACACCAGATACTTAACCCACTGAGCAAGGCCAGGGATCAAATGCATCTCATCATGGATGCTAGTCAGGTTCATTACCCACTGAGCCACAACAGGAACTCTCTACCCATTTTTATATTAGCTACTATAGGCAAAAATTTCACTTGTCTTTTTTTTAATTAGACAAATTTAAATGATTTATTTAATTTCATGAATATCAGTGAATGGAGAAACAAAACATGGTCTATCTCCTTCTCATTTCCCATTAAAAACTTTTACAGGAAATACATAGCCCTCAGGTTGATACAGTGAACAGGGCCCTCAACATGGGGATAGTTTTGTTTTAGATCCTTAATTGAAAAACCGTCATAGGCGTTCCCGTCGTGGCTCAGTGGTTAACGAATCCGACTAGGAACCATGAGGTTCCAACCCTGGCCTCCATCAGTGGGTTAAGGATCTGGTGTTGCTGTGAGCTGTGGTGTAGGTTGCAGATGAGGCTCCGACCCAGAGTTTCTGTGGCTCTGGTGTAGGCCAGCAGCTACAGCTCCGATTGGACCCCTAACCTGGGAACCCCCATATGCCTCAGGAGCGGCCCTAGAAAAGACAACAAGACAAAAAACAAGAAAAGAAAAAAGAAAGAAAAACTGTCATGAATCCATATAGTGGAACGCTGCTTAGCCATGGAAAACTACTGATTTATACAACAGCATGAATAAATCTCAAAGACAGTGTGTTAAGTGAGTAGGCCCGTCACAGTAGGTTTTATACAGTAGGATTCCATTTACACGGCGTTCTGAAAAAGGCCAACTCAAAGGTCAGAATGCAGATCAGTGGTTCCCAGAGGGTAGGGATACAGGAGGGTCTGGCTACAAGGGTCAGGCAGGAGGGAAATCTCTGCTGGAATTATGCTCTACCTTGTTTGTGTTCACAGAAAGCTTCCTTTTCCAATCAATGAGTTTGAAAAATGCTGACATACTTGTATGACTCAATTTATGAGTTAAGAGAACCATTTTTCAAGTCACAAAACTGCCTTGGAAAACTGTACTTAGTTAGCAAAGAACCTTGCCTTTGTATTGGTAGCATGGAAATTCTACTAATCTGGGGGTTTTGGGGATTTTTGGAGACGTTTTTGGCTGTGTCCACAGTATGTGAAAGTTCCTGGGCCAGGGATCAAACCCTTGCCATAACAGTGACTTAAACTGCTGTGGTGATAATACCACATGCTTAACCTCCTGCTCCACAAGAGAACCCCTCTAGTGATCTGTTATAAAAAGGTTCCTCTTTGGAGTTCCCGTCATGGCTCAGTGTTTAATGAATCCGACTAGGAACCATGAGGTTGCAGGTTCGATCCCTGCCCTTGCTCAGTGGGTTAACGATCCGGCGTTGCCGTGAGCTGTGGTGTAGGTTGCAGACGCGGCTCGGATCCCGCGTTGCTGTGGCTGTGGTGTAGGCCGGTGGCTACAGCTCCGATTCCACCCCTAGCCTGGGAACCTCCATATGCCGCGGGAGCGGCCCGAGAAATAGCAAGAAGACAATAAAATAAATAAAATAAAATAAAATAAAATAAAATAAAATAAAGGGTTCCTCTTTGAATTCTCCTGCAGTTGTTCACAGTGATCAGTAAATCTGCTGTGACATTGTATCAGCATGTTTAGACTTTGCCTTTTGTGGATAATATAAACGTTGCCCCCCATCAACCTCTCAGTGTATTTGGCTTTTAGAGCTATTGCTCGAAGAGATTCATTCCGTGTTATCTTGAGGTGGTAGCAGCTTGTAAAAGGTTATCTGTGGGGAAGAAAGACTTCTCTCTAAATGCCCTGGCTCCCATCGCTTACAATGAAGTAGTTATCCAAAAGATGGAGTACAGAGAACGCTAATAGGTGATAAATAACAAAATGTGAAATATGGCCTTTTGAAGGATATAAACACACATGCACATGTAACATGTGTACATATGTAGAGTCTGTGTCTATAAATGTATCGATAAATGCAGAATCCTCTAAGACAATGGAGGTATTTCCTGCAGACATTAAGAAATGTAAGATTTCCTGATTTCGTATTCGTGACACCACTATGATTTTAAATAATAAAACACATGAGGTGCTTGCTAGTATAAAAGATAGCACAATCTCTTTAACAAGGGGAGGAATAAATCATGTTAAATAAAATCGTCTAAAGAGGGCGACGTCGCTACTTCTGCGCGCTGCTGAAAGCTGTAAGAATCTCTGTGGTAGTAATGAGCTGGGACCATCTCAGTCTCTATCTGTGACATCGAACCCACTTTCTTGGGGAATAATAGGCATTTTACTAAATAGGTACTTTAATATAGAAAGGAAAATGAATTTCAACCAACTCACCACCAGTCTATTGGTAACAGCTACCTAGAGCATCGTGGTGAGTAAAAGCCTCAAGTCAAGATTGGGGTTCAGCATGAAAGTGCAAGGCTCATGTTACCGATGGCTGCACTGGCTCAGCAGATGGAGCGAAGGTTAACATGCTGTGCACCTGCCACCCTGGACTGGATTTCAGTGACAAAGGGATTCATATACAAATGTCTGATTTCTCCTTAGAAAATGAATAAAAATCCTCAGTTAAGGGGATTATCTTCAGCCTTCCTGTGTAACCCCTGTCACCATTTCCTAAGCAGGTTTGCACTGGAAGAATATATTCTGTTTTCTTTGTTTGTTTGTTTGTCTGGGCCGTGCCCACTACATGTACAAGTTCCTGTGTCAAGGGTTGAACCTGTGCCATTGCTACAACCAGAGCCACAGCAGTGATAACACCAGATCCTTAACCCACTGTGCCTCCAGGGAACTCCATGGAATAAAATATTCTTGCATAATATACCTTGCTACTTCTTGCAGACAGTTTTTGGTCTTAGCTTCTGCATTTGGCGCTTCCTATAATAGATTTTTCCCCCCATCTTTTTGTCTTCCTAGGATCTGATCTCCTTTCCTAGTATCTCATCTCCTGTCCTATGCTGTGTGAATTCCTAGGCTGTGTGTACAAGTCTTGGCCTCTATAGGAGACGCAGCCTGTTTCCCATTTTGGAAAATTAAATGACTACACACTCATAACCCCAGATTCTTGTAGCATGAGTACATACGGTTGACCTAGGCTCAGCCAATCAAATACTAGAGGCATTCACACAGAAGCTAGTGACTGATAGAAGCAGATAACAAAGATTGGGACAGAAGCGTATTGAGAGATTGTAATAGAAGCAGATATGGGAACTGTGATGCTAGTGGTGGCAGGAGAAGTTATACATTTCTTTCTTTCTTTTTTGTTTTTTTTAGGGCCGTACCCATGGCATATGGAGGTTCCCAGGCTAGAGGTCTAATCGGAGCCACATCTGCGACCTACACCACAGCCCACTGGCAATGCCAGATCCTTAACCCACTGAGCAAGGCCAGGGGTGGAACCCACAACCTCATGGTTCCTAGTCGGATTCATTTCCACTGCGCCACAATGGAAACTCCAGAAGAGCTATGTTTCTAAGAGCAGCTAGGGCAGTAGTTCCAGTGGCAGCATCCAGTGTCCAGGGCTGGTCTTTGGGGCAGTGATAACTGCAATGCCTGCCATAGTGCCTTGTGGCAGCAGTGGCTTTACTCGATCTGCTCTGTGATAGGATTCAGGTGGGGTTTTGCTACTTGCCTAGCTTCCTTTGCTTCTGCACATGTTTAAGTCTGTTTCTCCAGCCTTATCAAAAATTCTGTTCAAAATCCAGTAGACTTTCAATAAGTACTTTTTCTGCTTAAATGATTCAGAACAGGTTTCTCTTGGCTGCACCTTATATCACTGACTTATAGATTTGTGAAGTCTGTATTAGTGATAAAACTAGGTAAGTTTTGCTTCTCTCCACTTTGCTCTGTAGATGCTAGCTAGCTTTGTTACTTGGTAAGCCTCCGAAAAGATATTTCTGTCTCCCTGATGAAAGCTGCGCCTTTCTATAAGCGCTCAATATATATTATATGCTGTGGTTTCTGCTGCACTGAAACAATGGGGCTGACAAATTTTGTACTCCCGACAAAAGAGTCACTTAAAAGTCAAAGGTAAAAGTAGAAACTCATCTTCAAAACATAGATGCCATGAGTATCTGTCATCTATCTTTCTTTCTTTCTTTTTTTTCTCCTTTTTTTCTTTTCAGGGCCACGGCCATGGCATATGGAAGCTCCTAGGCTTGGGGTTGAATCGGAGCCTACGCCACAGCCACAGCAACATGGGATCTGAGCTGCATCTGCGACCTACACCACAGCTCATGGCGATACCAGATCCCTAACCCACTGAGCAAGGCCAGGGATCAAACCCACATCCTCATAGACACATGGATACTAGTTGGATTTGTTTCTGCTGCGCCACAACAGGAACTCCTTCTGTCATTGTTTCTAACGATGGCATCAATATATTCCAAATTCAACCAACTTTCACATCTGCTCCAACACTGTCACCATCATTTCTCTGCATATGACTAAACAGCTGAATACCTGATCCCTGGGTCCTTTCCTGACAACTTCCCACATACACAGGTTATCTTCCAAATAGATTTTAACGGCATCTCAGCATGACCTTGGAAAAAAATCCAGAATCTTCACCATGGTCTACAAAGATGTCTATGTTCTTTTTCTCTTGGCCACCTGTCTGACCTCAATTCTGACTGTTTCCCATCTGGCCACACTGGTCTTCTTGCTATTCTTTTACCAAGCCAGCAATGCTCTGACCTCAGGGCCCTTGCACTTGCTATACTCGCTGACTTGAGGATTCTTGTCCCAGATGCATAACTCATCCTTAATTTGGATCCCTGTTACGACACTATGTCCACACAAAGGACTTTACTCAGCATTCTTTCTAAACAACCATTCTTGTCCCTCTTTCATCAGTATTCTACTCTATTTTCTCCTAGTAATTCTTACTGCCATCTGACATCATACAATTTTGTTTATTATTTATTTATTTATTTAACTTCTGCGGGCTCCCCCCACCCCATGAGAATGTGAGCTTCATGGGCGAATCAGAAACTCTAACATATTTTTTAATGGCTGTATTATAAGTGATTGATCAAGTGCCCGACACAGTATTAAATGAAGGAATGAATCAAAACAGTTCAGAGTTGGGAGTTCCCATTCCTTAACGGCTCAGTGGTTAAGGAATCCGACTAGGAACCGTGAGGTCCTGGGTTCGATCCCTGGCCTCACTCAGTGGGCTAAAGATCCAGGGTTGCCATGAGCTGTGGTGTAGGTTGCAGACTCAGCCTGGATCTGGCATTGCTGTGGCTGTGCTGTAGGCTGGCAGCTGCAGCTCCAGTTGGACCCCTAGCCTGGGAACCTCCATATGCTGCAGATGCGGCCCTGGAAAAGGCAAAAAGACAAACAAACAAACAAACAAACAAAAGTTCAGAGTTGTGTGCTAGTGGGTGAGGAAAGTATCGTATAGAATCTCAGAGTTTCCTACTAGTGCAATGACTTGTTTTGTGGAGCTGGACTCAAACATAAAACCCTTGAGATCAGCATTAGCCTAGCATCTGACGAATTGTGAAATGTCTGTGTATGAGTGACTAAGTGACTACATAAATGAAACAGTGACAAAGCACACAAGAAACATAACATTTAAATAATGACAACATGATTAAACAATTGAATGATCAAATATTAGTTGGATAGTCAACTTGGAATCCTCACAAGCAGTACAAAATGCCTTTGGTGGCCGCATTCCTAAATTCTATAGTTTTTTCCAGAAGTTTAATATTACGTATTTGTACCACTGGCTTGATACATTGTCTTGAGCCTTTATGTTAAATCAGAACAGCATGTACAACTTAAATTATTTAAGTTATAGTTATTATTTGGTTGGTATTTACAGCTTTCACAGAAACAGAGTTAAGCAATTCATTTGTCATCACTTATCATGAGTGTCTAGGTCGGTATTATTTGCTCCATTCTGAGAATGTGGTGTTATCTGGGGCTTGCTTCACTTCATTTAAATTCAGAGCACCCTGCTAGGAAATGTGGAGATTCTCCAAAGAAAATGACATATTTCCTGCCTTCAAAGGGTCTGTCAGTTCTAACATTAGTACAAATTGGGTCTCCTTCTGCGTATGGCGGTTGGTCTACTTCCAGCTGAGTCACTCTTTGTCTTAGTTTCTCCAGCTGAAAAATAAAGCTAATAATATCACCATCAGGAAAAAAAAATAGTAGAGACGAGTGAGGTAATATTTAGAGTTTGCACTTGTTAGTGAGATATACGTTCAATCATTACATTCTAGAGTATTTCAGTTGTGTGGAACAACAAAGAAATTGGATTCTCATCTCATATCTCTTAGAGCTAGGCTGTCTATTAGAGCTGGAAAACTAACCATCCTAAGGAAAACAACTGATGTAGTGTTTTTTCAAACTTTTAAAAATTGGAACTTCAAGCATAAGTGCTTGAAGTTGTTGAAAGTGGAAGGGTGTACGTCTTCACTGCTGAAATAGAATTTGACATTGCTGAGACCAACCTCCTGGGACTCTGTCACACAGATACAGCAGTCTGACAGTTTTATGGTCACTCAGATACAGTTTTCCCTTCGGCACCATTGGCCTGAGATTACCCATTTCCAGGGCGGTAATATGTTTCCCAGCACACAGAGATAAGAGGAGGAAATGTAGCCGCCTTGGGTAAGAATGCTCCACTCTTCATCTTAGCAATTTCCTCCAGATATTTTGAACTGTAACCAGCCTTCCTTAATTTGTGGTATCTCTTCCCTGTGTCTGTGATGCCACATGAAAAATGAGAGACCTATCTGTACATAGATACAATTATCTGTCCCCCAAATATGCCTGTGCAGGAACACACACATACACAAATGCAACGCACACGCAAGCTGATCCCATTCAAGCTAGTGGTCACAGCCCAAAGTAGACCTGCCCCTAACTGTTCTACTAAGAGCGTGTCGGCAGAGACCGTGTAGATTTGGTTCACCGTTATATCCCGCCAATCCCACTGCCCGTGTTCATACAGACATGTGCCTCTGTTTATTCACCATTTGCTTAAATACATGCCTGTCTTCCCTGAATCTGACACCGTTCTTAGCACAGAGAAACAGTGATGAGAGACTTTGTTCCTGTTTTCATGAATCTTACCACCCTACCACGCATGGTTGGTAACCTGTAAATAATTTTTCAGTGAATGAAAACGGTTTCCTTTTGGCAAATAAAGAAGTAGTCATGATTGGACAGTAAACAAAGAAGCAGAGCAGATTTAGGTTCACAGCATAGTTGAGCAGAAGGCAGGAGAGTTCCCATATACTCCTCGCTCCCCGACCCCACAATCGACATCTGACGCCAGAGGGAGGTCCCCGTGTTGAAGTCGATACTGACCACCCAAAGTCCACAGGCTACAGTAGGTTTCTCTGTCAGTGGTTTCTCTGTCCGTTGGTTTGCACAAACCGCTGATGACCCAGAACTGCCATTTTAGTAGCATTCAGCACCATTTCACGGCCTTCAAAATCTGGCTAGACTTATTTGAAATTCTATTTTAGGACTCGCAGTAATTAGATTGAGTGGCATCTTCTTTCAGATGTTCTGATGAAAAGTTTTGGTTTGGATGATGTTTGGTTTTCTGAGGAACCAGCCCATTCTGGCTGAAACCTGCTTTCAGATCAAGTGGTCTCACCAACGTGTGTAAGATCTGGTTTCTCATCCTCTCAGAGCAAAATAGTTTCTGGAGAAATTTCCAACACGAGGCAGTATGTGGAATGAAAAAAAAAAAAATCTCTGCCTTGATCATCACTAGGCATGAACCTCACTTTGAGAGGCTTTTGTTTGATGTTTTTTCTTTCTTCGGTAAAAGGAGCCTCATTTGGCTGATTTCGTTTTCAGAAACCCGCCTCACCTAGAGGGGCTTCTTTGTTAATTGGCTTAGACGAGCTTTGGCATCAAACACAGGATCAGAGGAGCACAGTTCTTCCTAACCCACTGGTTCCTGAGGCACCAAACACAATTGGAAAGTCACATGTCTAACTCCCTCATTTGCAGAGAAGGAAGCAGAGACACAGGGTGGTGACATTACCTACTTGCTTTCAGATCAAACAGCTGAGTAGAGGCAAAGGTTATACTAGAACAGCCGGATCCAGAACACTCGTTCCAAAATTATTTCCACTTTTCTAGATTAGCGATGCCTTTTATGATGTACTGACTTTCTTCAGTGAAAACCAACTCATCGCAGACTGAAATGGAACGAGATTTTGCATAAAGCTAATATTCCTGATTTAATAGACTATTTCGTAGCAAGACAAATCACAAAATTTTCACATTGAGGAAGCAATGTGCGTTTCTCAGAAACATGATGTTTGTGTATCTGGACACACGCCCTCGTCCTAGAAGTGTTCAAGGCATTTTTTTTTTTTTATTTTCCCACTGTACAGCAAGGGGGTCAGGTTATCCTTAGATGTGTACATTGCAGACAAGGCATTTTTTGATGACACTACCCCTTCCTTTATGACTTCCATGTGTGAGGGCACCAGCAGCATTTACAGGGCCCTGGCTGTCTTTGACCTGTATTATTTTCCACATCATGTAAACTGAAGTATACATCTGACCAACACAACTCTGCAACTCCTGAAATCCGAAGGGAAGAATGTCTTAAGCAGGTGAAATCCCCAGGAGTCTTAGGCAAGTCAAATAAAATTATTCTGTTGCAAACTGGCCCTGGCATGGGACTAGTCACCATCACCCCAGGGAAAATTGCATGGCATTGTTAGTAAGAAGATACCGTAAGACATTAGTTTCTTCCTTCAAAAAATTTATCACATTTAACTCTTTCGAGAATAGTGCAAGGGTTCACCGCTACTTCCATCTGGTTATAAAAGCCTAGTTTTTTTTTTGGTTTGTTTTTGAAACACACAGAGACTGACAAATTCATTGAGCCGAAGGCTACACCTTCCCTTAAGGTTTCACTCAAGCACTCATAACAGATGGCTCTCTAGAATGTTTATGAACACCCCAGGGACAAAATCCCACTTTTAATTATGAAAACCACTTGTATGATACATTAATATGCTCACACATGATTTTCCTACTTTATACAGCAATCTTGAACGTAAAATAACAAAATGTTAAACACAGAGGCTGCAATATTAAGAGTTTAATGCAGTTGAGTTTCTTTCCTTCTCTGTCTCCAAACATAAACAAAAAATAAATTCCATACACCTGAAACTCACACAACATTACAAATCAACGATACTTCCAAAAAAAAAAAAAAAATCCCAAAGACAGTAAGCTAACTGCATGTGCATTTTTTTACTAATAGATGGTACACCCTTAGGGCAGACGTGACCATGTTATATTTCTGGACTCTCACTGCCTAGGTCTGTGCACCGGTGAAGCATATAAAAAAGTAAAAAATGAAGGAAGAAGCGGGGGAGGAAGGAAGGAAGGAAAGAAGGGAGAGAAGGAGAGAGAGAGGAAGGAAAGTAAACAGGAAGGGAGCGGATGGAGGTCACAAGTAGTCATACAGAGTATATTTCTCCAGTAATTTCCTGTCACTTTCAGGATAGATGGACATGCAGCTCCTTAGCGTGATTTACAAGGCGATTCTGGCTTGGCCCTGGCAGCCTCTGTAACCACTGTAAATACAGTTTACCTTTACTTCTGTCACACCCAGTTAGTCGCATCTCCACACCTGCACGCGACGATCACACCCCGCGTTTTTACCCGTGTGACCCTTCTAACTGGAACAAGCCCCCTCTTGATCTCTGCCCCCTTATCAGCCTACCTAACTTCTCCTCACCTTTCAAGCCTCAGCTAATGCATTTCATACAATCTCATTAAGTAAATGTTTTTCATTCTTTTCCTTTCTAGTGTCTCATACTCTAATTCCTTTCACCTAGTTTCCTCCAAATGTAACATCTTTGAAACCTCCAGTACAACATCACAACCAGAGTTTCAATAAGATGCTTGTCATTTTTTTTTTTGCTTTTTAGGGCTGCATTCTCAGCATATGGAAGTTCCCAGGCTAGGGGGTCCAGTGGGAGCTGTAGCTGCCGGCCTACACCACAGCCACAGCAGCGTAGGATCTGAGCCACATCTGTGACCTATACCACAGCTCACAGCAATGCTGGATCCTTAACCCACTGAGCGAGGCCAGGAATCCAACCTGCGTCCTCATGGATGCTAGTCAGATTTGTTAACCACTGAGCCACGACAGTAACTCTGCTTGTCATTTTTTCAAGTCTTCATACATGAGAGCATATTTGCTCTCTCAGAATGTACCCCAAATACCTTGTTTCCCATCCTACCTATTTTACCTAGACGAAATCCACATATAAATTCTGTTATCCATAACATGTGCAGTCTTCTTCCCGCTAAATGCTACAGTTCCCACCTGTTCTTTCCCTGCCATGCACTCAGGAGCCAAGGCTGCACCCTTCTCCCTTAAGTAAATGAAGTCTCTTTGACTCTGGAATGCTGGAATATTCTGTAGGAGAGTTGGTGGGTTTTTGTTTTTTGTTTTTTTGTTTTTTTTTTTTTTTTTTTTTTGGTCTTATCCTACTTTAAAAATTTAGCTTTTGTTTTACATAATTGTAATTTATACACAATTTCCAGAAACAGTACAGAGAGACGCCTAATACTTTTTACCTGGCCCCCTCCAAGGTAACATCTTTGAAAACTCTAGTACAACATCACAACCAGGGTTTTAACATTGATACAGTCAAGACACAGAACGGTTGCATCACCACAAGGATTCCTGGATTGCCTTTTATACTATAACCACTTCCATGTCCCCAATTTTATCCATAACAGGTGGCAACAACTAATATATTCATTTCTCTAATTATATCATTTCAAGAAAGTCATAGAAATGACATCCTGTGGTCTGTGACTTGTTAGCGTTGGGCTTTTTTCAGTATAATTCCCAGGAGAGTCATCCTGGTTGATACATATATCAACAGTTCATTCCTTCGTATCACCGACTAGTACTCCACGATGTGGACATACCTTGGTGGGTTTATCCAGCCACCCATCGAAGGACATCTAGGCTATTTCCAGTGTTGGAAGTTATGAATTTGGTTTAGGTTTGTTTCATATCTACTTCTTCAACGAGGACATAGGACCATGAAGACAGAGGGTATTACTCCATTGCTTATACCTATATGTACACTTAGCAGTATCACAGTGCTTGGCACACAGGCGGTGCTTGATATATAATTTCGAATAAATAAGAGGCAAGATTTTGTCTTCAGTTAATGATCCAATTGAGGTTAGCAATACACCAAAATACTAGGTATTCTTTTTTTTTTTTTTTTTTTTTTTTCCAGGCCACACCTGTGGCCTATGGAAGTTCCCAGGCTCACGGGTCGAATCTATAGCCGCTGGCCTACGCCACAGCCACAGCAACAAGGGATCTGAGCCGCGCCTGCGACCTACACCACAGCTCACAGCAATGCCGGATCCCCAAGCCACCAAGCGAGGTCAGGGATCAAGCCCGAGTCCTCATGGATCCTAGTTGGCACATTAACCACTGAGCCACGAAGGGAGCTCCCAAACTAGGTATTCTGAGTGAAGTGTTTACAGATCTTCCTTTCTGCCTCATAAGTTGTGAATCTTGCAAATACTTCAAAGATGGGAAGGTAGTGAGCAAATCATTCCGCTCCACCCTTCCTTGGGCCTGGAGAGAACAGCTGCACAATGTCTCCTCTGGGTGTCTCTGCTCCACCTCTGCAGCCCCCTCTCCCTGAAGCCCCTCAAGGCTTTCAGTTTATTCAGCAATTATTTATTGAGCACTTCCTCTGTGCCAGGCACTGAGTTTGGAGCTGCAGGAAACAAGATAAAGAGTCTTAGCTTCTATGGACTTCATATATATATATATATATATATATTTTTTGTCTTTTTGCCATTTCTTGGGCCGCTCCCATATGGAGCATATGGAGGTTCCCAGGCTAGGGGTCCAATCAGAGCTGTAGCCGCCAGCCTACACCAGAGCCACAGCAACGCGGGATCTGAGCCGCGTCTGCAACCTACACCACAGCTCACGGCAACGCCGGATCCTTAACCCACTGAGCAAGGGCAGGGACCGAACCCGCAACCTCATGGTTCCTAGTTGGATTTGTTAACCACTGCGCCACGACGGGAACTCCCTGGACTTCATATTTTATCCATCAGGACAGACAATGAATATGAAAATGGAAATTAACAAGATTTCAGATAGTGATAAGTACTGTGAACAATACAATGCAGATTGATGGGTGGAAATACACTAGTGGAATGGGGTACGATGGAGCTGCTTTTGGCCAATAGAGGTGATTTTTCCAAGGAGGTAAGATTTGAGTTGAGATATGCATCCATGAAAGAACCAACCATATAAAGGTCCAGGGAGGAAATATATTTCAGAAGAGCAAACAACTAGTGAAGAGATAGGGAAAAAAGCAAATATGTCTGGGGAAGAGATGCAAGGCCATTATGAGCTCTGATGACAAACAATGATGTTGAGGAGGTAGGCGGAGACCAGATCATGCAGGACCTTTCAGTACCTGCTGGAGGTTGGGAATTTATTCTGAGTGTGAAGGGAAGACAAAGGAGAGGGTTAAAACAAGAGAGTGACACAATTAGATTTTTACTTAAAGAGATCACTCTGGCTGCGATGTCGAGGATAGTTTAAAGAAAAGAATGAACAGAAGGAAGCCACTTGTAATGCTATCTCTACAGTCTAAGCAAAAGCTGATAGCAACTTGGGGGGGGGGGAGAGAAGAGATTTATTAAAGTGTGGAGGTCGTGTTCCCAGACTCTCTTATCCCTCCTCCTCTCATTACAATAATATGTAAGTTTCAGGTATAGTTGGTTTACAATAGTATGTAAGAATCAACATAATGATTCCCAATTTTAAAAGTTCATACTCCATTTATAGTCATAAAACACTGGCTGTATGCTCTGTGCTCTACAGTGTGTCCTTGTGGCTTATTTATTTTGTTCATCGTAGTGTGTCCCTTTTAATAATCTACCCCATCTTGCTCCTCCTCCCTTCCCTCTTCCTTCTGGTAACCGCTCGTTTGTTCTCTTTATCCGTGTGTCTCTTTCTTTTTTGTTATATTTACTAGTTTTATTTTTTCAATTCCACGTATAAGTGATAACAGGATTTATCTTTCTCTGTCTGACTTATTTCACTAAGCCAAACACCCTAGCCCATGACCACTGCAATTATTTTTAAAGTCTTCAACAAAGAAACATAGTAGAACTATGATCCACCTGTTCCTAAAGTAACTCAAGAATTGAACCAGTCTTTATACCAATCACCGTGGCCAACGTGATTAATGTTTCTGGGACTTTGCTAATCATGGAACCATGTCAAAAAGCTAATTAGTTCAGCTGAAAGTTATGGGACTGACCTGCAGCTGTGCTTGTGGGAGCAGCCATTGATTCAGCAAATAAAGAGAAATAAGGATTTCCTTGTAAGCCATTTTAATTCCCAGGTACATATATCTATAAAAACATGTTTCAAGTGATACTGCCAGCAGTTAATGAGGTAGTGAGGTGCTGTCTCCTCAGTCTCTTTAAGCTACATGACTCTACATTCTGTTTCTGTAGAATTATAAACCACATAATGGGAATCTCACATTAAGCTACTTCCTTTGCACTGTCCAATGATGGGGTTCAGGCATGGTCAGATGAATTGCAGAATAAATCTGCCAGAATTTTTTAGTGACTGAGAAGCTCTCTAGAAAAAAACAGAGACTATGTACGTTGCTGAACTTCAGCACATCTGATCATGCCTGGTGAATTGATGAGTTGGCTCCAAAGTCTAACTTTGAGCTATATAGAGAGAGTTGATTGAAAAGAAGAAGAAACCAAGCAAATGACTTAGATCCAATAACAAAGACTTTAGTCATCAGAGGAGGAGGAACTCTGTACAATGTCTTGGTTGATGGATGATTTCATTCTAGACTCAGCTTCAAGGACATATAAATGAAAACAGAAAGGTTCTTTTGCTAAATGCTATAACACAGGCAACAGTAATTTTCACTATTATTATAAAAATGTGTTTAGGGGAGTTCCCATCGTGGCGCAGTGGTTAACAAATCTGACTAGGAACCATGAGGTTGCGGGTTCGATCCCTGGCCTTGCTCAGTGGGTTAACGGTCTGGCGTTGCTGTGAGCTGTGGTGTAGGTCGCAGACGCGGCTCGGATCCCGCGTTGCTGTGGCTCTGGCGTAGGCCGGTGGCTACAGCTCCATTCGACCCCTAGCCTGGGAACCTCCATATGCCGTGGGAGCGGCCCAAGAAATAGCAAAAATAAATAAATAAATAAATAAATGATAAAAAAAATTAAATTAAAATAAAAATGTGTTTAAAACTATTCAGAGGATGGAGTACCCATTGTGGCGCAGTGGAAACAAATCTGACTAGTAACCATGAGGTTGTAGGTTCAATCTCTGGCCTCACTCAGTGGGTTAAGGATCCGGTGTTGTCATTAGCTGTGGTGTAGATCACAGACACGGCTTGGATCCCACATTGCTGTGGCTTGTGGTGTAGGCAGGCTGTGGCGTGGGCCATAGAGGGAAATAAGACTGCTCCCAAATCCCCTTGTTGACTGCACAGAGCTTTGCTGAGGGCTCACAGTGGACACTCAGAGGTCTTGGGTACCCAGGAAAGCAACAGAAAAGACTCTTGTAACCCCTGTAGCTGTGCAGGAGTCAGCAGCCTCTACATTCTTGAGAATGACAACTTTCATGATGGTGGAGCATCATGCAGAGCATGTAGTGTCAATGAGCAGTATGGAGGCTGTAAATTAGATCTTTTTCCTGACAATTTGTAACACACCTCCTGGGGAATCACTGGCTTATTTGTGACCGAGCGTGTGGAGTTGGAAGTAGAGAAGGAGGTGGTGCCATGCTAGGAGAAGAAATTTTGCAAAGGTTGGATTTTCCTAATCTTGAGTAGGTCAAGACCAGAGCCAGGATAATTTAATCATTTATGATAGGATAAAAATTTATAAATTTTCTCTAAAGTTGAGTTTTTTTCCCTGCAAAAGTCCAACCATCTATATATAGAGATACCCATTTGTACATTTTAAACATATTCAGTGGCTGCCTTTATTTTTTTTTTCAACTTTTATTTATTTATTTATTTTTTTTAAATTATTTTCCCACTGTACAGCAAGGGGGTCAGGTCATCCTTAGATGTATACATTGCAGTTACAGTTTTTTCCCCCACCCTTTCTTCTGTTGCGATATGAGTATCTAGACATAGTTCTCAATGCTATTCAGCAGGATCTCCTTATAAATCTATTCTAGGTTGTGTCTGATAAGCCCAAGCTCCCGATCCCTCCCACTCCCTCCCCCTCCCATCAGGCAACCACAAGTCTCTTCTCCAAGTCCATGATTTTCTTTTCTGAGGAGATGTTCATTTGTGCTGGATATTAGATTCCAGTTATAAGTGATATCATATGGTATTTGTCTTTGTCTTTCTGGCTCATTTCACTCAGTATGAGATTCTCTAGTTCCATCCATGTTGCTGCAAATGGCATTATGTCATCCTTTTTTATGGCTGAGTAGTATTCCATTGTGTATATATACCACATCTTCCGAATCCAATCATCTGTCGATGGACATTTGGATTGTTTCCATGTCCTGGCTATTGTGAATAGGGCTGCAATGAACATGCGGGTGCATGTGTCTCTTTTAAGTAGAGCTTTGTCCGGATAGATGCCCAAGAGTGGGATTGCAGGGTCATATGGAAGTTCTATGTATAGATTTCTAAGGTATCTCCAAACTGTTCTCCATAGTGGCTGTACCAGTTTACATTCCCACCAGCAGTGCAGGAGGGTTCCCTTTTCTAATTTTTTGCCTCTGAAGCAAAAACAGAAAAAAATCATTTGTTGATGTGGTTGGACTTATTATAAAATTTCTGCCATTTTTTTTCAGTTCTTTGTCTTGTCTTATTCTTAGTTTATTTTTTCCTTAGTACCCTACCTCTCTTCAATTGAATTTTGAAAATTATTCTTAGAGCCATGAAGTAGCCATATCAATAATTATATCAATAAAAATGGATCTATTTGTTGTCAAAATTATTGGTTATTAATTGCTCATCATCTTTCCCTTTTGGTTCTGAATCATTGAGAAACAGTGTCAAGGTGCTAAATCAGGAGCACAGTTAAGTACCAATTTTATTGGCGGAGCAGAATTGAGATGCCAACCTGGAGCGGAGGGCAGAACTTCCTATGACTTCCCCTGAATGGAGCCTCCTCGATCCTGGGGAGGTATCCCCATCCACAGGCAGAGAGATTAGAGATGAACAGAGGGCCAGCTGGGCTCTCCAGGGCACGTTTCAGTTGGATGACCACAAGGGCGGGCGTGCAAGGGTGGTCAGGCCCTCAGCCCTGGAGGACTGGTGGGTGATTGGAATTGGGATGGGGGGGTGCGATGACTTAGCCAGTGGTAGCATTTCAACAGAGTGACACTGCCTCACAGTAATTAGGCTGACAGACATTAATCTCCCCTAGAACTCACCCATCAGATCTCTTAGCTCCGCTCCTATGTGTGGAAATAAGTTTCATACTGTCCTGTCTCCAAGGAAAAAGGGAGAAAGAAGTCAGGGAATGAGTTTTCTTTCCCAGTACTCACCAAGGTTGTGCTGGTTGAATTGTCTGTGTTTATTTAACAACTAAGCCTATGGGTCCACCAAGGTTGAGGCCATACCTCTTCAGAGGAGGAATTGGCAGGGTATCAGCGGTGCCCCCTGGTCCAACACAGCCCCCCTGGGCCTCCTTCTGGGTCAATAATAGTTCAGTTTTTGTACCCAGAAAGTTCTGACAAAGCTTAAAATAAACCATTAATTGGTGTAATTCACAGTGTACAATGTAGTCAAGGACAAAAGCTCATTCCCTGTTCAGTTTCTAACCTCAAATTACATCCAGCCACAGGCCCAAATGCTTCTTATTAGAAACTATACAAAAAAGTCTATTGAAAAGCAAAAGTGTCTCCAACAATATTGTTTAACTTCATAGTATATCACACAGTTGCACAACATGAAATTCTTCCTGGTATTACATCCTTGAGAGAAATTAAAGACCAAAAGCAAAATCCAATTCAAGTTAATTAAACTTGAAGGCATCCCAAAGTCCAACATCTTGCCCATTCGATACATTTATCTTTCTACTTTCAGCAAGAAGGATCTTAATCACGTGCAGTCTGGGTTCTTTCAAGAGCAGGCTGGCCTTTTTCTATGAGAGCAAGTGTAGCCCCTTGAACAACTTCAAAATTTCATTAGTCCAATTTTCAGTCACACATGGTATCAGCAATGAACCCAGAGTCTATAGGACACCGTAAGATGACCTCAGCTGCACCCTCACTCATACAATTCAGAAGAGACAAGATCATTTTAATCTTCCCATGGCAGTTATTCCCACATGTAACATAGTGTCACCGTGCAGCTGTCAGCACTGAACCAGAGCAGAAAAACGTAGAATAGGTTTGATTTGTTTTGCCCAAATGCCTGATCGTCTAGGTCAGTTTGAGTCCTTAAACCATGAACTTAAATTCAGTTATGAGAGCACTTCCATTAAGAGATTAATTATGGGGAAATAAAAGAGGTTAATTATACATTGTTTCTCACACTTGATATATTCCTACATTTTGCAAAAATTGCAGATGCTGTGATGGCCTCTCCAAGCCTCCAGGCCTGATCGGAAGGTCCTGTCTTTTACTTTATGTTCATTTCACATCCTTTCATTTCCAGATCTCCTATGAGCCGTAGTCTTCCAGCATGATGCTGGCATGTGGCTGCTGGGGGAGAGCACACTGCCTGGGGATGCAACCTCCACACCCCGAGTGCTAAAAGAGCCGACACTCCAGAGTTCATTGCCTCCCATTCTCTGCAGTGTCAATCTTCGGCTCTTTTTCTGGATTCCTTCCACCTCAGAAATATCCAAGGGCATTTTTAGCACTGCCGTTGCTGCCTCTTCTTCTGGAATTCCTTGGGCCTAAGGAATCCTGTGTCTTAGGGGGATCTTTCCCTTGTCCTCACATTTGCCTCAGCTGGAGATTTTCTTTCAATGTAGTTTTACCCGAAAACTGCTATTGATTTTTCCAATGTTTGTGCCTGGTATGAATTAAGAGAGGATAAAATATATCCCTCTCGTGTGCACTTTGTCCAATTCTGCATTTCCAAAACGTTAGAGTTGGTACAACTTGAATCACTTGTGTTCCTTCCAAGCATCCCAAACATTGCTTCTTGCTACCTCTTTTCTTGTAGGTTTCTATTTGCCTTCAGTGTTCTGTTTCTCTCTGTTGTTCCTCTGCTCTTTCAGCAAGGCCTGGTAAGCTTTTCCTTAAAAAAAATAGATATTTTTTTATTTTTTAGGGCCACACTCATGGCATATGGAAGTTCCCAGGCTAAGGGTCAAATCAGAGCTGTAGCCGCTGGCCTACACCACAGCCACAGCAACGCCAGATCTGAACCATGCCTGCAACCTCCACCACAGCTCACGGCAATACTGGATCCTTAACCCATTGAGTGAGGCCAGGGATCGAACCTGTGTCCTCATCAATACTGGTCAGATGTGTTTCCTCTGAGCCACGACGGGAGCGCCTCATTGCAAATATTTTATACCCTGTTTATACTTAAACAGGGAAAAGAAAATGAAACTCCAAGAAGTAATACTGCTGACATCTTCATGGTAAGCCCTTGGGGGGTTTTCTGTTCATATAAACACACGTACCTTAAAATGGTAAAGTGGGGCATCCATTATACAAGTGCTCACCGATTTGTAAGAAGGTATTTTTTTTCCTTTAACGATCTATCATTGATGGAGGGGGGATCGAGATGGCAGAGTAGGACGATCCTGGCTCCACTCCCCCTACAACCACATCAAAACTACAACGGCTTGTGTGGTATCTCCCACTGAGAATGACCTGAAGACTAGCCGAATGGCTTTTCCACCATCAAGGCTGTAAAGAAAGAGCCACATGGAGTCTGGTAGGAAGGGAGGAGAGGCGGTCTAGTTGGGACCTACACCCCCAAGGGGTGACCCAGAAGAGAAGGGGCCTCACAGGCTCGGGCATCGTCCCTAAGAAGTGAGAGATACGAGCTCCATGTGAGGCCTCCTAGCCCCAGGGTTCCAGCTCTGGGAAGATAAGCCCCCTCGACTAGGCTGAAAGCTCATGGGCTTGCTGGAGGGCAGTAAGAAACTGAGCGTGCCCTCCTGAAGAGCATGTGGGTGTCCTAGCTTCTTCCCAGCCTTAGCATGGAGGCAGCCTGTGCTCTGGCACACCTGCCAAAATAGCCAGTACAACCCCTACCACCACCCCTGCCATCCAGACTAGTGCCCCCGCCCCAACTCCTGCCCATCCTGCTGTGACACTGCTCCCTTCCAAGGTGGAAACCACCATCCTTTGCATCAGGGAGAAGTGGAGCCAGCAGAAGATCCCCGCCTCTAACCAAGCAGAGATCACCCTCACTGTCACATCCATGCCCACTGGAGAGAAGCAGAACCAGCTCAGAAGGGCAGCCCCACCACCTTGGGCCCCCCACCCCCACCCCCAACTGAAGTGGAGACTGCCAAGGCTACTGGGAGAAGTCCAACTCCTTCAGGGCTCCAGCTCTAGCACCCTGGGCCCCAGCATCTTGGGCCCCAGCCTCACTCTCCATAGCAAGGCAAGAGCCACTGAGCCTGGGAGAAGCCCCATCTTGCACACAGCTTTGGCTGTAGCCTCTCTGACTCCCAGGCTTACTTCCCACCAAGGCGGCAGCCACCAGCACATCCCAGGGGGAGACACAGCCTGTGCTCACTTGAGATTCAGTTCTCCCACCAAAGCCACGGGGCACCTGCAGACGGTATAGGGATACTCCCAAATAAGGACTCCTGACTGTCCTAACGTGGCCAAACCCCACCATGGTAACAAAGACATGACTACTCAATTGTGCACTCAATCAGTATAGATAGATATTTGCAAATAAGTCCTAAGTTGACACTTACAGGTGCTTTATTTTTAATAACTGATGTCATCTTTCTTTAAAACTACCCTCCTGCCACCTTCTCCAACAATGCTGAGGAGGAAGGAAAATATAATTTCGTTTAATCCAGTAACTTATATAATTTAAGTTTCTTTTCTTAAGATAAAGATCTTATTCGGGTACATTCTCCATCTTCCATGTTCTCTGTTCCCACCCTGATGTCTCAAGCAGGATGCTCTCAAGCTGCGAGGTATAAAGGGCTAGAAAACCCATGGTGACTAAAAGGACAGGAATGCACCGTGAGGTATACAGAATGATGAGCCAGTGGGAACCTGCTGTATAGCACAGAGAACTCTACCCAATATTCTGTGATATGGGAGAAGAATCTGAAAGAGAATGGATGTGTGTACATGGATAACTGAATCTCTTTGTTGTACAGCAGAAATGATCTCAACATTGTAAATCAATTACATTTCAATAAATATAATATCAATTATATATTTTTTAAATGAAGAAAAAAAGGGGGAGCAGGAGGAACAGGTGTGCACACAGACCTGCTGGCATACTATGCTAAGTTTGTGATTGGGGAATTTATTGCATCTTCTTTAGTGTGATCAGGACCCAGAGACCCTCCCCTCCTGACTCAACCTTCCCTCCACTTACAGGGGCTAAGAGGTCCTGCGTGTGACTGTAGGGTCTTGTTCTTAGTTGAACTTGACCGTGACATTCAATCTGTATCAGACCTCTGTGGAACCTCTGGCAGGTACCAGAGCTGGATCCCCAGCTACTTCTCCATCTCCACATCAGCTCCACTGTGAGAACATGTGGTATCTTCCAGGACTTTTTCATGGTGCATGGGAGTTAAGCATGCCTTAAGAGCTTTATGTAAAGTTCTCATTCTGCCTAAAGACTCCAAAAGAGAGCAGGGGGGGTGTTCTCGCAGGTATGTCCTCTTCAAGGTAAACCTGTTCAGACAGTTCTTGATCCAGGACTCAGTGCCAGGTAGTACATCTCTCCATCCCCCCTCTCAGTGTTTCTTATTTTGTGGGGTGGATACTTACGTTTACATGGCAGGTGTAATGCAAACCTTATGTTCCCAGCTGGTGCCAAAAATATTTTTGATGTTCCTTGGTATTTTTCCATTTAAAAATTGACCTAGCTTGGTGAGGTATTTAGGATAGACGAGCTTCAGTCACAGTTCATAAAGCAGAACTACTACCCACAAGAAGCTACAAAAACATTTGACCGAGGCCAATGGAAAGCTTGATGCAAACAAGAGAAATAGATATATATATACTTTGGCAGGTGAACAAGTGTCTGGGGTCAGCATTACAGTATAAAAGTTGTTGCTGGTGCTTTTTTATTTTCTCAAGTCATTGGCGATTCCAGAGATGCCCAGTTGGTACGAAGGCACAATGAACCCCATGAGATTTTTCACATTGTCGGCCCAGTTTTAAAATGTGCTTAACTGAGTAGTTAATGTAGGGTGAGTTCCTAGGACTGCATTAGGCCAATCAGTCTAATTAGGTTGCATACCCACTGGGCATGGGCTGTGAATGCTTTACTAAGTTTTTCTTTAAGACTTAGCACATTTTTGTCTCAATCAATTTCTTTTGCACTAAATCTCACCAAGTGGTATGCAAATCATCTATTAAATACTGTAAAAAAATAAAAGCACATGATTTATGGTACTAATACTTTCACTTAATTTGAAAGCTGGCCTCTAATTTTATGAAAGTGCTTCGGTACTGTTACATCACTTTTTCCCAGCACAGTAAAGGGAAAAAAAATCTGGTGATGCATGTGTTAGATAAATGTTAGGCTGCTGGACTCCTGGAGGATTCTATAATTCTATGTCTATATAAAGGGATTTTTAAAAATTATTCTGCATTATTCCCACCCAACATTTCTAGACAGATTTATTAGTTGTTCAGTTATGTAAACAGTAGCTCAAGATAGCTTTGGAGTTTCCATTTTTTCAGTAGGCTCAGCTGATATTATCGCTGGTCTAGGAAAACATTACTTTTTACTTCACTGGTAACTAACTTTAACAACTTTATAAGAACTAGGGGTTCTCATCATGGCTCAGTGGTTAACGAACCCAACTAGGATCCATGAGGATGAGGGTTAGTATCCCTGGCCTTGCTCACTGGGTTAAGGATCTGGCATTGCCGTGAGCTGTGGCGTAGGTAGAAAACATAGCTTGGATCCCGAGTTGCTGTGGCTGTGGTCTAGGCTGGCAGCTGTAGCTCTGATTCAACCCCTAGCTGGGAACCTACATATGCTTCGGATGGCAGCCCTTAAAAAAAAAACAACAACAAAAAATAACTATAAGAACTCACCTTTTTCTACTTCCACAGTTATTTGTATTACATATGTACTAGAGTTCAAATATTTTTTAAGGGAAACTTTTTTTTTTTTTTTTTTTTTTTGCTTTTTAGGGTATATGGAGGTTCCCAGGTACGGGGTCCAATCGAGGCTACAGATGCTGGCCACAGCCACAGTAACACTGGATCCTTAACCCACTGAGCGAGGTCAGGGATCGAACCCACAACCTCATGGTTCCTAGTCAGATTCATTTCCGCTGCGCCATGACGGGAACTCCAGGAGAAACTTCCTAATCACATGTCCAGATCATGATATTTAGAGTATAAGATTCATGAGGGCACATCCAAGACGTTTCCATCTTTGATTCACAATGGAGTCCTGCACACAGTAAGCACACAACTGAATATGAATGAATAAGAACCTTGTTGAAACCTCTTGGCAATAAAGCATTCACAGGATATCACCTTGGGAAAGAGAGACAACAGTGATTCTAGGAGACTCTGCTTCTGAAGATTCATGGGACTCTTAAGAAGTCCAATCAGGAGGAAACTCTTTCAAGATGGGAAGATCCATGTGGACACGTATTTCCCTACAAATAACATACCCGTACCTTATTTTGGTCATTGCAACTTTAATGCATTGAGAATACTCTGTAGGTTTCACAGAGTCCATAAGCTCCATGTGAGGTGCACAAAAAGAGACAATACCCTCAACATCTTACAAACATTTCATAATATGAAAGATTCCTAGAGTTGAGAAGAATCTTAGAGGCCATCACTCCAAGCTTCTACCAAAAATTAGAGATTCCCTTCCCAGCCGTGGTCATCATCCAGCCCAAATCCTCTCACCAGTAGGAGCTTGTGCTTTCTAACGACATACTTATGTGCTTGTATCCCAAACTAAACGGGTCTAAATATTAAAAAAAGGAGTGGACATGAAGAAAACAACTGTACAGTGGGACAGATGAAAGATCACAGATATATTGAAGAAAATGTACCTGCTTAAAAATAAAACCTATATCTAGATCAAAGGGGAACATTCTATACTTCAATAGCCAAGATTAATGAAAGTGACCAAGCCTATACATATACTGGGGAAATTGTGATTTCAAGGATAAAGCATCTTTCAGGCTATACTACAACTTACAATTGATTTACCCTCAACCCAATCCCATTTCTCATCTTCTTTTGGAAGGGTATTTTAACAGAGCAACCTAAAATAAGGATTCCTTTCCCCTGTCTCCTCTGCATCACAGTGTGGCCACGTTCCACATTCTGGTCCAAAGGATGTGAGCAGAATTGGTGTATGTAACTTCTAGGTCACATCCTTAGTAGAACGTGGCATATCTGCCCCTTTGCCCCCTTTGCCCTTCCAAGCTGGCTGAGTTGTGGGCATGGTGGTGAGCCGTCTTCCATGTGGATGAGAATAACCTTCTAGAAATGGCAAACAGCAGAATGAAAGACCTATGTGTTTGCTTTGATTTGTTATGCTTAGACGTGTACAGAAGAGAGAAATAAACTTACTTCTAACTTGTTTAAGCTCCTTTTATTTTAGGTTCTTACTTAATACACAGTGTACCAGGATGATGCATTGCCAACTGTCAGGCTCTAAGTAATACAGACATAAATATATTTAAGTGATATACAAGTATATACAACAGATATAATCCTTTCTCTTCAGGAGCCAAGGAAATATTTTCAAATATTATGTTAGACCACCAAAAACTCATTAAACTAAAAAAAACAATATTTGTGCAGATAATTTCCTTTGATCAAGAAAATAATAACAAAAAGGGTAAGTAGGTAATTATTTTTAAAAATGGCTACTTAGAAAATTTTAAAATGTGTCTCCTAGGTCAAAGAAGAAATTAAAGTTGCAATTATAGCTATTAAGAAAATACAACAAAAACTTTCTATTAAAACTTAATGAGCTATGACCTCAGAACTGTGATTGTGGTCTCTAGATGTTATTTGCTGCCAAAAGAAACCAGAACTCACTGAAGAAAGCTGATTTTGGTTCTGGGTCAGGAAATGTACAAATGTACAATTTGATTCCAGGATATTTTTCATAACAGAAAGTAAGAAAGTTTTCACAGTATACTGGGTTCATGTCAGAATGACTCCAGAACAAATATGAAAAGATTTCCACTGGACAAAGATGAATTTCTTCAAAAACAATAATATCTGCTTTGGATTGAAACACATCAAGCATATTTGCTTCTTGAGTAAACTATGCATGTATAAAATGCATTTTATTTATTTTAATCCATTTCATTTTAATTTTTATCTTTTTTAAATGTTTTAACTCAATGAATTTTATTACAAAAATCCATGAGTTAAAATTAGTCCATGAGTTCAAAAGAATAAGTGCCTTCCCCACTTCCCCCAAACACATAAAAAAACAAATAATAAAAAAAAAAATCTTGGATATCTATGAAGGTACTAGGGAACCAACTCAGTATTTTGAAAAATATTAATATATAGAAATATGTATATATTATATATATTTATTTATCTTATCCTTCACACAGGGACTATATCTCAGACAAAAACAAATAATTGATGAGTGGACATTTCTCCTTATGGGAAATTTGCAGCTAATGAATGAAAAAAAGGAAAATCCCCATTCTTTAACCCTTGATGCAAATCTAATGTAAACAATCTATTCAGTGGTCAACAAAGGCTGCTACTGTGACAAAAGGACAATTAACATGATGTGTTCCTTGATGGAAATGCATAATGCCACCTTTGATTGAAATTAAATCTGCTCTGATAAGGACCAATTTACAGGGAAAATAAGGGACAGAAAAAAATGATACCTAAGGGAAATAATCATCAAACTTCAGTCTTGGGAAACTCTATGGAATGAAAGAATAAAAAGTTCAGTTTCTTCAATAGAAAGATGGAGAGAGAGCAAGCTATAGAGTATAAGATACTTAAAAGACATATCAAGATATATAAGAATGCTTATATTTTAGAAATACTTTTAGATGATATGACGTTTAAGATTTCTTTCAAAACAATCCAGTGGTGAAAAGTCTCACTGGAGATCTATAAATGAAAGAAGATTGGCCATCAGTTGATATATTTGCAGCTGGGTAATAGATAGATGTGGGACTTTATTACACTGTCTTACTTCTATATATGCTTAACTTTTTCTAAAACTAGTAAGTTAAAAATTATGGAACAGGAACAAGGAACTTCTCAGGGAAATTATCACTGTAGTCTTGGGTCTCTTCATTATTAAACAAGATATAAACTAACCATTCAGCTCAAGAACTTCAAAAACTAACAAAGCAAACCCAAGGAATATACAGTAAATTTAAAAATGAAAGCTGGTATTAAAAATTTCAGAAGTATAATGACTTCTATATCATAAATATTCTTCTGTACAGTAATTGGTTCCTAATTTCCTGTGTGAGGGCATTTAAATCAAGCAGTCTTAAAATCTAGCTTAATAATAAAAAGTCCTCCTAATGGATTTCAGTCGGAATAGCCTCCCTTCTTGTGAACTAACAGATGTAGAATATATAGACTTCTTATGAGTCCTGGTGTCACCGAATCAATAAAAGTGATGGAAATGATTCTTTTAAAGCAGTAGTGCAGCACAGGGAACTATATCCATCTCTCGGGATAGAACACGATGGAAGAGTGTATGAGAAAGAGAATGTGTATATATATATATGACTGGGTAACTATGCTTGTACAGCAGAAATTGACACAGCGCTACACATCGACTATATTTTAATTAAAAAAAAAACAGTAATACAATACTAGTCTGTTTCTGGGACCTTGTAGGTATAATCCTAGGGCTCTTGACACTTCTCTAGCTTGAACTCTTCCCAATAATTCAAGTGCTAACCCCTTGTAGAGTCTCAAATCACTATCAACATACTGTTAGGTGGTATCTATAATTGGAGGAAGAATACAAAACAGAGGACATAAAACAACCATGCCATCAAGATCCCACTCAGGCTTCAGACACAATTTCAGCTGACCAAACGAACAGGAAAAACAGACTCCAGCACAGATGAAGGCCCCAGGACCAAGATAATTTAAGGAGCTATTAACCCTCAGAATAAACAGAGCCAAAAGGTCTGTTAAAATTCACACTTAATGACCTAAATCCTCCTGTCCTGTTTCCCAAGCCCCCTTCTTCTTTCTCCTGGAGGCTACCTATCACGGGAAACCTTAACTATGAAAAAGCCCCTGGAGTTCCCTTTGTGATGCAGGGGAAACAATCTGACTAGGAACCATGAGGTTGCGGGTTCAATCCCTGGCCTCGCTCAGCAGGTTAGGGGTCCTGCGTTGCCATGAGCTGTGGTGTAGGTCACAGACGTGGCTCAGATCGTGCATTCCTATGGCTATGGTGTAGCCCAGCAGCTACAGCTCTGATTGGACCCCTAGCCTGGGAACCTCCGTATGCTGCAGGTGTGGCCCTAAAAAGACAAAAAAAAAAAAAAAAAAGAAAAGAAAAGAAAGAAAAAAATCATGCAGAGAAAATAAAAATTAAGCTATTGCTCGTAGCTTACTCATGAGCTATTGATTATGCTGATTTAATTACACAGTTATAAGACTTTAGAACTAAAAAAAAAAGTTTGAGGACATCAAGTACAATCCTGGTCATCTCATCTTCTGTACTTGAGACTGTTATTCATCTTTTTAAAGGGACTACAGATCCTAATAAATCAAAAACAAATGTACTGTTCCAATGTCAAACCACTTAGGAATATAAATTTGATAGAAGTTTTGAAAATTTAGGAGGAAATCTTTTGCTTTCTATTTCCCTTTAATTTCTTTAATGGAATAGAATGATGGGGGTAAGGAGAGATGAACAATGATATAACTTCTGTTTATTATAAGGCATAAGCTCATGTTAGTTCTGTCTTCCACAGTATCAAATAGAGAAAGTAAAGAAAGCACTTATTTTCAAAAATGAGTAAATAAAATAAACCAACTGGAATTCATCTTTGATCATATGCTTGCTAAAATAAATCTCATAGTCTAATGATTTATTTTGTTTCCTTCAGGGAAATCTATATATTGAAATCTTGCCCAAACAGATGAAGTTTTGTTGTTGTTGTTTTCACCTTCTTCAATTTTTATTTAGTTCTTAAGTTTGGTGCAGGTTTTTCAACCCTAGAAAAATATTCAGGAGTTCCTGTAGTGGTGCAGTGGAAAGCAATCCAACAAGGAACCATGAGATTGTGGGTTCGATCCCTGGTCTCACTCAGTGGGTTAAGGATCTGGTGTCCCTGTGAGCTGTGGTGTAGTTCACAGACGCAGCTCAGATTCCAAGTTGCTGTGGCTGTGGCATAGGCTGGCTGCTATAGCTCCGATTGGACCCCTTAGCCTGGGAATCTCCATATGCCATGGATGCAGTTCTAAAAAGCAAAAAAATTAAAAATCAAAAAATTAAAAAAATATATTCAAGTTATAGGTGCATAAGAGGTACATCCAAAAGAGATTTTGTCACATCAAAAGTTCATGCCATTTTTATGTGTGTTAGGTAAGACTGCAGTCAAAGGTTATCAAAATCTGGTCTGTGGCAGTCAGTATAGCTTTCTCCCCTTTCCCCCTTTTAATTACCACTCATTCCTCCCCCACTCCATCAAAGTATCTTCACATAATAATCAAACTAATAAAACTCCTTCACTTGATAATCTTGTGATTCTTTAGCCACTTAAAACTTATTTTTCCATAAATTTCTTCTTGGAGACACTGTTCAAACATCTTGGCTATTCAAGGTAAATATAAACCATCTCAAATCTATCTCCTGCCGAGAAAGCATCTTTGATTTCTCTATTTGGAATTGTGTATCTTTCCAATGCAATTACTTGTAAAACCCCCAACCTTTGTTAAATTGAATTCTCTGACTTTTATCCTGCCCCAAGCATCTGAACTTGGTTAGAAGAAAGACAGCAGTGCTGATCGGCATAATTTTAAATTCATCTACATTGACCTAAAGTTACAAGCAATTCTACCGCATTTCTTCACTAAGTTAACTTTCTCAGTCTTTTGGGTAAAGGTTTCACATTTTCTCCTCTGTCTTCAAACTCCAATACCCCTATCCTTCTCTCATGTGGTTTCCTTGAGCCTTACATCATTCAGAAAATATGAGCAAAGCATGATGTTACTGACAAATTTGCTAGTTTACTTGCATCTGTACTCGTATAACCAGTCTTTATTTATGTGACAAATACAAACTAATGGTACTTCTATCTCTGTGCAAACTCTTCCTTCATGCGTAAAATTCTATTCCTCTCTCTCACTTACGTTGTTATTCCTGCAGTTGGTCCTTTTCCTCCTGCATTGCCATTTCCACACCTCTTTGATTTCTTATTATTTATTTATTTTATGGCTACACCCGTGGTATGTGGAAGTTCCACTGTGCTGGGCTAGGGACTGAATCCAAGCCCCAGCTGCAACCTACACCATAGCTTCGGCAACACCAGATCCTTAACCCACTATGCTGGACAGGGAATCAAACCCAAGCCTCTGCAGAGACCCAAGCTGCTGGAGTGGGATTCTTAACCCACTGCATCACCATGGGAACTCCCAGTCCTTTTTTATTGGATACTTTTTATTAGCATAAAAGCACTTACAATAACTCCCATATTAAGAAAAATCCTTTCTTGGAGTTCCCACTGAGGTGCAGCCAGTTAAGGGATCTGTGGATGTTGTCTCTACGATCCCTGGTCTGGGGACTTTCATATGCTGTTAAGTATGGCCGAAAAAAAGAAAAGAGAAGAAAAAGCCTTTCTTCACTTCACTTCCCCTTTTGTTTTCTATGTCCCTCTTTCTAGCCACATTCCTCAATCGAGTTGTCCATGTTCACACTCTCCATTTGTCCTTTTATTCTCTCTTGAATCCAAGAGATGGATCAGAAAATCCGTCGGCTTTCCCTTCCAAAGATGTCTAGATTTCAACAGCTTCTCAGCACCTTCACCCTCTTCTAAAGAACCATCATTTCTCACCTGAGCTAGTGCTTCCACCTCTCGAATGGCCCTCCTGCTTCCATCATTGTCCCCACCCATGCTGTCTGATTAATACTTTAAAAACGTAAGTTAGTTAGAACATGACGCTCTTCTGGCCCCATACCCACTAGGGATTTTGTCTCAAACTCAGAATAAAATTCAAATCTGGAGCATGGTATGCAAAGTTCCCGTGATCTTTCCCTCCACTAACTCTATGATGTCATCTGCAGCTCATCGCTCATTCTGACCTCTTCTCATCTCAATTATTCTGCTCCAGCCACAGTGTCCTACTTGGAGATCCTTGCGCACACCAGGCACACTCCTGACTCAGAACTTGGCACTTGCTGTTCCCTTGCCTGAGAGGCTTTTCCCCCCACATACCCTCATGTTTGCCTCTCACTTCCTTTGCCTCTGCTCAAATGCCACTTCCTTATCAGAGAGGCCTTAACTAACCACGCCGTAATATGTCTCTATCCCTCATTCTGCATGATTTTTCTGCATAGCATTTATCACTACTTAAACATTCCATAGCTATTTGTTCAGCAGCAGTAGCTTTCCCTACTAGAATATAATCTGCATGGGAGATTTTTTTTTTTTCCACATCTTTATGTCCAGCATCCAGACTGTTTCTCTCAAGTAACTGGTCTCAATAAATATTTGTTAGCTAAATAATATCACACAACTATCACAATTGGATCTTCCATTATGTAACTTATTATAACTTGTTTGCACTGTATATAATACATATGTTTCTTTGGGTCCATATACATAGTATATCTTCTTCAGTGCAACCAGTGAGGCCTAACAATATATCTCATTTTGCATACATGATCTGTTTTAACAGCTCTGAGATAAGGGTTATATTATCCTGGTTTTATAAATATGGAAACAAATCCAAAAGGATTAACATTGTTGAATATGGTTATCATTCATAAACCTCACTCCTGACCCCCTCCAAACCAAAGGCTTTCCCTGTTATTTGACATTTGAACTTGCTTTTCTACAACTTAGTCCAAACTATGCTATTTTTTGGAAATTTAATTGAATGAAATGATAGGGCAATTATATCACACACCTTGGAAACTTGAAACTTGGACCTATAGAAATGGCAGCTGAATTAACTCCTTGACAAGAACTATTTTCCCATTTTTCTTTATTTTCCTCTGCAACCATGAATGAAAGCCCACTTCAGTCCCATGAAATAATGGAGTTGCCTAAACCATTGGGCAAGAAAAGCTGGAAAAATGCATTGTTTCAGCTCAGTCAGATATTCAAATTTCTGTTTTTCTAAATATTTTTGGAGAGAGTAAAGCTTGACCAAGTATGTGAAAACTTGAACTGAAATGTTTTATTTGTTGACCTAAATTTTTAAAACAACCCAACCTTTAAATTTTTTTTTCAGATTTAATTATTTTTATAGGACTAATTTTCTGTTACTTTCTACTCATGCTCCCGCATTCCCTCCCCCAGGCCTTTTTATTTCTAATTCTTACACATATTACATAGGCTGGAACAAACGGATGAGAAAGAAAGCAGAAACTGGCTTTAAAAGGTCCCTTTGTCATTTTCTTGATGTACGTCTGCTGCTTTCAAATCAGCTGCGGTCCAGGAAGGGATGCTGGCTACTGCAGCTCCAAAGTGAGTGTGTGAAGATGCAGTCATGGGAAAGAGGCTGGACTTTATGTAGAGCATCCTCGCTGCGTCTTGTCCCTGTCCGTCATCTCTGCACGGTTATGCCATCTACCCAGGGACAGCATCTATTCCCATCACCCTGGGCATCTCTCTTCTCTATGCTTTCTGTCCACGTATTCAATCCATCGCTGAATCCTATGGACTTTACTTCCTAAATAACTCTCTGGTCTGTGAACTTCTTTCCCTAGTTATTGTCACAACCCTGGTCCAAACCTTCGACTTATGGTAACAGTTTTCATGAATGTCATCCAGCTTTCAAACTTTTTTTTTTTTTTTTGTCTTTTTAGGGCTGCATCTGAAGCCTATGGAAGTTCCCAGGCTAGGGGTCAAATCAGAGCTGTAGCTGCTGGCTTACACCACAGCCACAGCCACAGCAACACAAGATCCGAGCCGCTTCTGTGACCTACACCACAGCTCACCACGGCAACGCCAGATCCTTAACCCACTGATTGAGGCCAGGGATCAAACCCGCATCCTCATGGATATTAGTTGGGTTTGTTACTGCTGAGCCACAGGAGGAACTCCCTCAAATCTTTTTTGATAAACAGCCACTGTGTTTTATTGTGAACACAAATCAAAACCTTCCCATGCTTTCCCATTGCATTTAGGGAAAAATTCAGCTCCTTCTCATAAACTACCGTGTTCTTTATGTTTCAGCCCCACGGATACCACTCTTTCTCACGTCCAGTATCTTTAACTCCATTGGAACCTTTTCAGGTGATCGTCCCTCTGCCTATAATTCTCTTTTCCTGACTCTGCAAGGCTGGATTATTCCCACTTTCAGGTCTCAGTGTAAACGATTCTCTTCTTCAGAGAAGTCCTCCCTGAGGACACAAAGGAGTTATTTTCATTGTATTCTGTCAACAATTGTATTCATCCTCTCTGTAGTACTTTTTTGCATTCACAATGATATATTTACTTGTTGATTGTGTCTCTCACTAAGGGTAAACTCACGGGAGCAGAGACAATGAGTATATTGTTCTCCAGCACACACCCAGGACCTTGCAGGGCCCCACATGTGGTAGTTGCTCAATAAACAACTGGGGAGTGAATGAATGAAAGAATGAAACCTGAATGAATTGTTTAATTAGCTTAGTATATTTGGTTCGGACTATGTTGTAAGATGTTCAAGCCAAATAAGCTTAGTTATAGATAAAATTGATATATATATAAAACTTGAAAATTGTAAAGTGCAATAGAATTTAAAGCATCTCTCATGCAATTAAAAACATACTCTTTGTTCGAGGTCGTATTTATAATTATGGATAACATCCTGGCTCTTTAAAAAAGCATGAATGAGGAGTTCCCGTCGTGGCGCAGTGGTTAACGAATCTGACTAGGAACCATGAGGTTGCGGGTTCGATCCCTGCCCTTGCTCAGTGGGTTAAGGATCCGGCATTGCCGGGAGCTGTGGTGTAGGTCGCAGACGCGGCTCGGCTCGGATCCCACGTTGCTGTGGCTCTGGCGTAGGCCAGTGGCTACAGCTCCAATTCGACCACTAGCCTGGGAACCTCCATATGCCGCGGGAGTGGCCCAAGAAATAGCAAAAAGACCAAAAAAAAAAAAAAAGAATGAAATCATTATGGCATAAAAATATATAGTCATATTTTTACAATTAGTGCTTTACATTTTTAACAGGAGAAGGGTAAATTTGTCTCTGTGGAAACATCAGCTTTATCCACAAAAGCATTAATTATCAGACAAGCGATAAATGTTGGGCTCCTTAATTAAAAGTGAAGGCATAGCTGCCTCCATGCTGTGGGTGCTTTGTTCTCACAGTGCACCTCGTGAAAGCATCTCCCTGTGTTTTTGCCTCTTGCCCCTCTCCACAGGGCTAAGATTTATTTATGTTGTAGGATTGCCCTGGGAAAAGGACATTGCATGGCCCACTTACATTGCCTCAAACGCTGCCTCCTTCAAATCAGTTTATGCAAATAGATGTCTGAGAGCAGACATCTCTAAGGCAGCAGATCCAGATTGCATGGGGATCTTCCTTTAGGGTCAACACATGTCATGTGTATGTCTGCATGGCATGAAAAATACATTTTTAAAATTTTTAAGTGAAATCCTTAACAGAAAGACTTAAGCTGAAATCCCAGAACACAAAATAACATGGGGAAAAAATAGGAAATTTGACTACAGACATGATAGGTAAACACGTTATAAATCAAGCCATTTCACTACAGCAGAGATGAGAAAACAGTGCCTTCTCATCTAACCACTTTCCCAAAATGTTGCTAAATTCTGGGAAGAACCCAGGGAAAATAATAACAGTTAAATATTTCGAATCCTTAATTTTTCCAAGTACTTTATGTGCCTCAAATAATTTATGCCCCACTACAATTCAGTGAGGCAATGGGTAGGTAGCATTGTTCACCCTGTTTTGCAGATGAGTAAACATGACACATAAATATTCAGTAACTTGTACAAAGTCACAAAGATAGTAAGTGGCACGGGATAAAATTTCATCTAAAGCACATATTCTTAAATATTGTTCAATACTGCCTCCATAAATAAATTATATTCCAATCCATTCTTTATTTTTTCCTTTTTAGGGCTGCACCTGTGGCATATGGAAGTTCCCGGACTAGGGGTCAAATAGGAGCTGCAGCTGCCGGCCTATGCCACAGCCACAGCAACGCCAGACCCGAGCCACATCTGCGATCCACACCACAGCTCACAGCAACGCTGGCTCCTTAACCCACTGAGTGAGGCCAGACATTGAACCCACATCCACTCACATACTATGTCAGGTTCTTAACACAACGGGAGCTCCCTAATCCATTCTTAAAAGAACTTGAGATCAATAAAATGGAAAGATGGGCAGGAACAAAATATTAACCTTTTGTACAGTTAATATTATCATTTCCAAGGTATTTTTACTATAATCTTACATTCATATAGGTAAAAAAAATAGCGTAATACTTAGTATGTTTTAAAGTGCCTTCTTCACTGGCTTCTCCCCTCAAAAATAGCATAATACTTAGTATGTTTTAAAGTGCCTTCTTCACTGGCTTCTCTCCTCTATGCTAAAAGGATAGGTGTCAAAATGAGAAAAGCCACTCATGATTATAATTTAACCCTCAAATTCCAAGTTTGTTTGTTGTTTGTTTTTTCTCACTCATGCTGAGTGCCATGTGGGTCAGCAAAGGCTTTCCTTCAAGCATGGACTAGAAAGATGAAAACCTTTGACCACGGTTACCCATCATAAACCTTAGACCTGGCCCCTCCATCTCAACCCATGGCTCCCTGGGCCGGCCCAGAAGGAGGTCAAAGAGGCGTATCAGCTGATAACTCTCTTGGTCTAATTCAGTAGAAGTCATTTCTCTTTTTTTCATTGGGGTACACTTTATTTAATTAAAGTACGGTTGATTTACCATGTTGAGCCACTTTCTGCTGTACAGCAAAGTGACCCAGCTATACGTATACACACACTTCCTTTCTTGCAGTATCTCCCATCATGGTCTATCCCATGAGACTGGATATAGTTCCCTGTGCTACACAGCAGAACAGCTGAGGTATAAATAAATATATAAATATTTATACAAATATTTTTATAAATATATATAAACATATACATTTCAGGTGTGCCACATAGTGGTTCACAATTTTTAAAGGTTGTACTCCACTTATAATTATTATAAAACGTTGGCTATCTTCCTTGTGTTGTACAATGTACCCTTGTATCTTATTTACCTTACATGTAGTAGTTTGTACCTCTTCTTTTTTTTTTTTTAATCTTTTTTAGGGCCGTCATTTCTGCTTACATTTTCTCAATCAGAATTCCTCAATTCAGTCATAGGACCTGAATGCAAATCCACGAGAAGTGGGGAAATGTTTTCTTATGGGCCCATACAAAGAACATCTTGTAATAAGCCAGAAGCATTGTACCTGCTACAAGTACTAGAATTCCTCTTGGTCAGATGAGCACAGTGAGGTACATAAAGGTAGTGATTTGCTGTTGACTCTTCAGTCAGTACCTGGTGAACTAAAACTTTAGAACAGAACTTCTGGTGAGCTGTGGTGGAGGTCACAGATGTGGCTCAAATCTGGTGTTGCCATTGCTGTGGTATAGGTCAGCAGCTGTAGCTCCGATTCAACCCCTAGCCTGGGGACTCCATAGGGCTTTGGGTAGCACCCTCACCCCCCGCCAAAAAAAGAAAATAGCCCAGACCCTCCACTTTTTTTTTTTTTGGTTTTTAGGGCTGCACCCATGGCTAAGGGAATCAGAGCAACAGGGGCCATCCTACGCCACAGCCACAGCCACACGGGAGCCAAGCCATGTCTGTGACCTACACCACAGCTCAAAACAACGCTGGATCCTTAACCCACTGAGTGAGGCCAGGGATTGAACCTGAAACCTCATGAATACTAGTGGGATTTGTTTCCACTGCACCATGATGAGAACTCCCCCACATTTAAATTAGTGGTCATTATGCCAAGAATCATAACCAAATGGTTAAAATCTTATAAAGAAAATAATTCTTTCACAGTTGAGATTTATGGGAAGCCTTCATAGAAGAGGTGCCATTGAAACGGTTATTAAAGGTAAACAGGATTTGTGTGCAGAGAGGTGGGCTAAGAGAATCCTGGGCAAAGGCACATAAGCAGAGTAATAGAAAGCATATGCAGAAATCAACTCAGTTTTACCCAACAGGGTAATTATTTTAACAGGCATAAGATTATTCTAAGAAAAAAATTTCACCTTGATCTGATTGATACAAAGGTTTAATTGCTAAGTTGATATGGACATAAGACAACTTATTATTTCATGGTTTGATCACTTTTCTCCTTTTATTGTTAACCGAGACATAGCCTTGGGTTGTAAAATCTATGATACCTGAAAACTCATAATTTGTTCAAAATTCACTAGTAGTAAAGTGCATTTAAATATTCCCCCAATTTCAAGTATGATCATTAATAATTAAATATTGGTATATACTTGAAAAAATAATCTAAAAAAACCATTAATGTACATCACATTTAAACAAAACTGCCATGTATTCATTTATTTATTCATTGGGCATTTACCTTTCAAGGAGTTGTTATGTTCCAGGCAGGATACATGATCACTGAGCTAGGTCACTCACATTCTTTTTCCCAGTACATTCTAATATTTTAGAATGAACAGGAATTGCAATAACAAAGGTAGTCTTAAGTATTTATATTTCCCCCTTTTTTAAAATAACTCAAATGTGAATCTAGCAACAAAGTTAAGTTGGATACAAATACTAACATAAAAAGAACAGGATTGTATTTAATCATATTTGGAAGGATTTAACCTAAGTAAAACAGAGGATCAGCTTCTGTCTCTCTCTCTCTCTCTCTCTCTGTGTGTGTGTGTGTGTGTGTGTGTGTGTGTGTGTGTGTGTGTGTGTGTGTGTGAGATCTAGAACAAAGGTGGTGATTCTGAAGCTTTGGCAGTAGACTTGGAAAATAAGCATATAGCATCTCCCTAGGCAAAGCCCTAACAAGATTTAAATTGTTGGAAGTTCCCATTGTGGCTCAGCAGTAATGGACCCGACAAGTGTCCATGAGGACACAGGTTCTATCCCTGGCCCCGCTCAGTGGGTTAAAGATCTGGTGTTGCCATGAGCTGAGGTGTAGATCACAGACAAGTCTTGGATCCTGCGTTGCTGTGGCTGCGGCATAGGCTGGCAGCTGTAGTTTTGATTCGATCCCTAGTCTGGGAACTTCCATATGCCACAGATGCTAAATTAAATAAAGAAAGAAAGATTTAAGCTGCTTGCCTCTGTGAAACATGCTATATGTGATATTATAAGGCTGAAGTATCCAAGACCATAGAAAACAATAAAAATAATACAGCCTTATATGTGTGTTCCTCCTGAAATTACGGCAAAGACGAGTCACTCAGGGACAGATCAGCTACATAAAACATGACATGGGTGCCCAGTTAGAGGGCACTTCCATGTTTAGAGCCTTTGGTCTCTGTGATTATGGAAGGTTGGCCCAGATGAAGACGGACTTCCCTCATCTTCTCATAAAGTGAAGGGCGACAGAGAGATGTTGGCCCACAGTCTTACCAGGTGTGAGGACATCAGGAGCGAGGAGACTGAGTGTGAAGGATGACAAAATATCAAATTTTTCCATGCAAAATTTTAAAAAATTATTACAGGAATTTTGGCATAGGAAGGTGATGGAAGAATTTTGGAACAAATCAGAATTTGTTATCATTTAAAACCAATTTTGTTTTCTCTAGGATTAAAGAGATTTGGCACTCTAGGATTAAAGGAAATTTCAACAGCAACTAAAAAAAAAAAGATAAACATTCTCTGGGGTTACATTTTTGTGGCTTCATAATTTAGTGGAAACTTCTGATGTGGAAAATCAAATTATTCACTGGCGATAGAGATAGGGATATACAGAATCTGTAAGAGGTAGAACATTTCAAGTAGGGCTGCAAGGTTTAATTTGAACAGGGAGGAAAGCAACCTATAAACCTAAGAAAGTGATTCCAGGTTTTCTGTCTTCAACAAACAAAAAACATACAATCGATTGACTGCTTTTATGGAGCCTTTGCTGTAGACACAGGGATTTTAAGAGCTCCCGGGAAAACATTATGCCTGCTCTTGGGGGACAAAGATACCCCAGGATGAGCCCAGTTCTGAGAACCCTATGAGCAGGAGGACAGAGACTAATATGCAATAATCAGAGAGTGATAGAAGTTGAGATAGAATGAAGAACTACATTGTTGGCTTTCATTCTTCATGTTATGAAATTTGGGGGGGATGAGGAGGGTATCTGCAAATACTAGGTTAGACAGAAAAATGTCAGAAGAAAAGCGAGGCTTGAGTTGAAACTTCAGTGAAGGGAAGATAAGATATTGAAGAGGGGAGAGAAATCCACGACAGGAATAATTTGAACTACAGATGTGGAAAGAAGATGTTACAACCTGGGAGGGACCATTAAGGTGGAGCTGGAAGTTGCTTGAGGTACCTTAAGGAGGACAATGACAAAAACCTGATGGCATTGATATGTTAGCAAAGAATTCATTGACAGACTTAAAAAAAATAAATAAACCGTGGTGTGATAATTATGCTCAGTGTCTTCTGAAGAATAGCCTGGAAAGATTTAAAAAGATGAAGAGGAAGATGAGCTGTGAAGTCAGGGAGAACACAGATTGTACTAATTTAAGTCTGAGATGATAAAGGGCCAGGAAAGAAAGATGCTGTATAAAGAAAAACAGATGATCTTCCTTGATTACTAAAATTTAAGCCCTCGGGGCTCAGTGGGTTAAGGATCCGGCATTGTCACTGCTGTGGTGCTGGTTACTGCTTTGGTGCGGGTTCAATCCCTGGCCTGGGATCTGCATGCTGCAGGCACAAACAAACAAACAAAAATTATTTCCTGCACAATGACACTCTGTAATCCTTTTCATGCATTGCTCTTTCAGAGCTTTTGTAACCATTTTATTTTTATTTATTGTCTATCCCTTACCTTACCATAGGTAACTTTTTTCTGTTTTGTTTTGTTCTGTTGTTTTTCACTGTGTTTACACAGCCTGGAACCATGCTTGCCTGACACAAGACAGGTGCTCAATGCTTTTTTTTTTTTTTTTTGATAAATTAACGACTATTATAAAAATTCTAAAGAAAGTAGGGCTTAGTAGCAGATTGAATATAAAGAATGAGGCGAAAGTAAAAATTAAATAATGATTCCAGAGAATACCTTCTAAAATAGCCTTTATATGATGGGAACAATTGAAGTATTTTTTTATCCTATCAGGGTAGTTTGGAGTTAATTTTAGATTGGAACCTAAATATACTAGGAAAGTATTATTTGGTTAGCACCGTCTTTCCCACACTTAACACAGTATCTACAAAGTTGGTATTCCATAAATTGGTTTTGAAAGAATATATTCGGTATTGGGTTTGAGGACTGGTGAATGTGTTCTGGTTGGAGTTGGAGAAGTAGGACTGAAGAACAGGGGAAGATAGGAAAGATAGGTTTGAGAAGCTTCAGGGGCTTGGAAATGCATGATGGTTTTAATGGGTTTGTGTGACTACTTTCATGTAAGAAAGGTCACACATTTGCCAAAAACCTCATTTTAGCAAATTTGGCAACTAATTTGAGAAATTTCCAACCTGGAGGCAGAATATACAAGCGCTACACTTCTGAATTCATTTTATCCGTGCGTGTCTTTTATGCATTCAGTAAATTTCTGAAAAATGATGTGCAAATCAAATAAGGGCAAATCTAATTACACTGACTTACATTAGAAGAGCTATTTTATTTGCATTTCGCAGTCCTTCCTTGGTAACACCGTCATCACTTCTTTGCCCTTCAAGATCCTCTGTCTATTAGTTGATGAACTGCCGGCATTTAAATTCATCAGGAGCTTACTATTTAAAGGATGTCTGTCGTGAATGCTTTCGTTATATGAAAAAATCATATGTGGTTATATTGCATTTTATAGAGTGCAAGGAACATGCATTATGACATCTCAGAAAAGTTTTAGTATCTTAAGGACACACAAAACATGAGGTAATAGGTACTTAAGACACACATGTTGAGGCATTTAGTTCATTGATGTTTAAAAAGAAGATACATACTGTTTTAAATCAATGTGAGGATTTGACCAGCTATTAAAATCTCTGAATTCAAAGCTTCCAAGACTAGGGACTTGATATGAAAACTTGAAAATGCCATTGATTTTCTTCTATTTAAGTCTCTCTGGTCGTAAGCTTAATATTTTTACTATGGGAATATTTTAATTGTGTGTGTGAGATAAATGGGTCTCCAGTATATAATCCATACATATGTGTAAATAATCAACTTATCTCCCTTTTTTTATTCTTTCTCTTTGAAACATCTACAGTGAACAGTTTAAGCCTGTTTGAACCAATCAACATCCTCAAGAAAATATGTTTTATACCAATTAAATGAAAATGTGGGGGAGGGATTTCCCACTGTGGCACAGCAGAAACGAATCCGACTGGTATACATGAGGATGCAGGTTCAATCCCTGGCCTTGCTCCGTGGGTGAGGGATCTGGCCTTGCCCGTGAGCTATGGTGTAGTTCTCAGGGTCGGCTCAGATCTGGCATTGCTGTGGCTGTGGCGTGGGCCGGCACTTGTAGCTCCAATTCGACCCCTAGCCTGGGAACCTCCGTATGCTGCAGGTGAGACCCCTACAAATCAAAGCAAAACAAAACAAAACAAAAAGAAAATGTTGGGGAAACAAATCTGAATAAATTTTGAAGCTGACTCAGTGAGTTCTGAAATCCATGTTCCAGGAGTTCCTGCTGCGGCTCAGCAGGTTAAGGACCTGAGTAGCCTCCGTGAGGATGCAATAAGTAGGTTAAGGATCTGACTTTGCCACAGCTTAGGTTGCAGATGTTGCTGTAGTGTAAGCTGGCAGCTGCAGCTCCTATTTGACCCTTAGCCTAGGAACTTCCACATGCCACAGGTGCGGCTGTAAAAGGAAAAATATATGAATATGAAATCTGTGTTTCATAGACCATGCTTAGAGGGAGAGGACCCTAGAGATCCGGATTCTTGGTTCAGTCCTCCCTCTTAGACTCCACAGCACTAATTAAAGCTGTGCGGTTGGTACTCAAAGAACAATGTGTCCTCTGCTCTGAAGACAGTCAGATTTATTGCATTGCATATTGATACAGTAACTCCTTTTCCCCATCTGCTGAAAAAGAGACAACGGTATGGACATTGTGTGCTGTCAAGTCTTAGGCTCGGACTCTCTATTTTTTTTGCCACACCCAGTGGCATGCAGAAGTCACAGCAGTGACAAGGTGACAGGCATTCTTTTCTGATGTAAACCTCTTCCAAACCAAACGCACTTCTCATCTTCTTCCTCTCTGCTCTCCGCTAGTCCCCTTTTCTCAGCAAAATGTATCATTTTGAGGTTGATGGTCTAAATTTCTTTCCTGAGGCCAGATACAGGCAGAACCAGCATGACCATCACATACTACTGTTCATAATCTTTCCCAAGATTAAATCATAACTGGGAATGAGAGTAAATTATATAGGAAAATACCACTGTGTAGTTCTCACGTGTGAACCTACACTGAGTATTTATTCAGGACTAAAATTTGCTGCAGAAAAGAATCTTTAAAATCTCAGTGGCTTTCAGCAACAAAAGGTTTGGGTTTTTCGGTTTGTTTTGGCTTCCTTTGCCCCTGCAACATATTCATCTCATATCGGTGGTGAGCTCTGCTCCTTGTCTTTGCTTGGTGGGGGTATAAGCCAACGTGGTTTCATGTCGAGGGGAACCAACTCGGTCTTCCAAAGGCTTCCAGCTGGAAGTGTCCTGCCCAGTCTACCCTCACAAGGCTTTGAGCAAAGCATGAGACACATCTGTGCCCAGCCTCAAGGGAATGGAGAGCACTGTCCCCCGAGGTACCTGGAAGGCGGAAAATTACAAATCACACTCTTGAAATGACCTCACCCTGACATGAATAAGCATTATGTGTATACACTTTCTTTTTAAAAATACGTTTTCAGTTTATGCCAGTTCAAATGCATTTTGGAAAGAATAAAGCACTCTATAAATATAAGTCGTATTATTATTAACATATTTTAGGCACACATATGAGCATCTGAATGTATTTGGTAATTATAGTAAATGACTAGATTTAAAATGTCTCTTGGTTTTTTCCCTCCATTCATGAAGAATTTATTGAGTACCTCCGATTTTCCTGGTACTAAGCACATAGGGGAAAATGAGACATAGAGCTTCCTATCAAGGAAATTACAATCCAATAGGAAAAAGTCACTAGTAAACCAACAACAATGATAGATGACATTAAATGTGATGACAGAAACAAATAAGGGATGCAAAGAGAAATTTCACAAAGGAAGGTCAGGATGACTCTGCTTGCCCAAATAGATTGCCAAGAGTAGGTGACTTTGACATGTCTTAAATATCGAGTAAAAATTATTATAGAATAGAGAAGAATGCTCTGGACAAAGGAAATACCACATTCCAGGGTATAGAAACTTGAGCGTTTATAAAATGGTGAGAAACTGCAAGAAGTACCAAGGCGAGAGAATAGGTTTGTGGGAGTAAGGCATCCATAGTAAGTTGAGAGAGGGAGGCAGATACATGTGTGTCATGCTAAAATTTCCCAACTTTATCTGAAAGATAGTGGTGCAACACAGTAGATTTTCTGCCTTAGAAAGAACCTTTGGGAATTCCCATGGTGGCTCAGTGGAAATGAACCCAGCTAGTATCCATGAGGATGCAGGTTTGATCCCTGGCCCCGCAAAGTGGGTTAAGGATCCAGCACTGGTGGTTGCCACGAGCTATGGTGTAGGTTGAAGATGCTGCTTGGATCCTGTGTTGCTGTGGCTGTGGTGTAGGCTGGCGACTATGGTTCCCATCTGACTCCTAGGCCGGGAACTTCCACAGGTCACATGGGGGGCCCTAAAGAAAAGTCATTCCATTGTACAAATACCTGACACTCAGTAAACATTGAATGAATGAGTGAATGGTATCACATAGGGTGAAGATAAGCCTGCATCACTGCCATGCAGTAACCCATTTTTCTGAAATTTGGAAACATCATACTTTGAAAATGTTGGTAATGTTTATTCAGACAAATATTTCTGAATAAAGTAATAATACAGAAATGCAACTATTAATTTATTCCTTCAAGTATTCATCTACTGATTTTCTAAGTTCATCATGCAACAGATTTTTATTCTATGCAAAGCACTCTATTAAGTGCCATGAAAAACAAAGACATTGATAAGATAGATTTATTTTTTCCTGCAAGAGCAGTGGAGCCCAAAAACAAACAAACAAATGGAAAATAAGACCTATGCTCAAATAACTGCTCCAAGATGGTGTGTGATAAAAGGAATAAAAGAAAAACAGATTGGTGCCAGTGGTTGTAAATGGTGTCTGGAATAGGTTATCATTCAGGCTGGCCATTGACAGATTTATTTTAGACTTTCAGAGGTAGTCAAGTTAGGTGTAAATAAAGTCAGCAGCAATGCCGATTGCACACAATCTGTTCAATTTTGTTTTTATTGTCATTGTTTATTTTAATCTGTCAAAATTATGTGTCAGACTAATTTTTTACCAAGCAGCAACACAATCAGTTAGATAACCCTGAATTTATCTTGCATGTACATAAGCCCTCCATATACTAGTTATTTATATTTAGTTACCTTTTCTGTCTTTTGGAACAAATATTGACAGTTTGTTTTTAAACACCAATTTTTCCAGAAAATTAACGTTTATCAACCTTTCAGTTTTCAAATTTTATCCTTTATAAAAAAAAGTAGTAACAGAATGATTAAGTGCACATGCCTTTTGTTGCCTTTTATAACCTGAGAGTTGATAAAATGCTTTCATTATATTACTGTATTTCATTAATTTATTAACCATTTAAGTATTTGTTATGTTCCAGAAAATGTGCCAAATGATTAATAATACCAGATTCATTAAGCCTATTGATTTGTCAGGCATTGAGCTGTTTGCTTTGCATGCCATATTCATTTAATCCTCAAAATGATAACATAAAAAAGTATCATTATTATCATTTTACAAATGAGAAAATTTAAGTGTAGAGAGATTAAGTAACCTGCCCAATGTCACATAAACAATATGTGGGAATCCAAAATTCTTTTCCACATTATACACTTTTTTTTTTTTGTCTTTTTAGGGCTGCACCTGTGGCACATGGAGGTTCCCAGGCTAGAGGTCAAATTGGAGATGTAGCCACCACAGCCACAGCAACACCAGATCTGAGCTGTGTCTGTGACCTACACCACAACTCACAGCAACGCCAGATCCTTAACCCACTGAGCAAGGCCCGGGATTGAATCCGCATCCTCATGGATACTAGTCGGGTTCCTTCACCACTGAGCCATGAAGGGAACTCCCCAAATTATACTCTTAATTGCTATACATACTGAGGAAATAGTGAAAAAAAAAATCTGTCTCATCCTTAACGTCAACCCAGGATAACCAACATATGCAGAAACCACAATACTGTAATACAAATGCTGAAACTGGGACCAGAAGTTCTAAAAGGCAGAAGCTGTCTTTTCCCTTTTGAAATCTGAATTTCTTACCTTATTCACTGATGTATAATCATTGCTTAGGATATGTTTGTTGAACGAACAAATGAGTATATAACTACAGAGAGATACAAGGAGAAATTGGAGCATCAGGAGGTTTTTTTGTTGTTTTTGTTGTTGTTGTTGTTGTTGTTTTATGTACAAAGAAATTGAGCTCCTAAATGTCTGCCTAAAGCCAAGCATCTATTCTAATCAAAATTGGGCTTGAGCCCAGACCATCTAATTCTAACTATTCTTTTCTGTGATACAACAGCTGCCTGCTTTTAGAACATTTTCAGGAAGATGGCGTACAGACATGGAAGATAGAGTCTTTTACTAAGATGACGATATCCTTGAACTTGGGTTTTGTTCCATATTTACTCTAAAGCTCCAGTGTGCAGCTGAAGGCATCAGGGGTAATATAGGGATGAGAACATGAGATCTCGGGCAGGTAGAGCAGGTTCAAATTTAGGCTCCACCCTTTATTATCATGTGATCTCAGGCAAATGACTTAACCTCACCAAACCTCAGTGTGATCACTTATAAAATGGACATGATGAGCCTGACCCATAGAATGGCGAGGATTGAATGCAAAAACCTCTGAAAGGTACTTAACACAGCGTCCAAAGCACATCACACAGTCCAAAAGAACATGGCGTTATTTTATATCACAGACGAAACTGCTTCCTGGGACTGCTGTAACAAAGCACCAAAAACTAGGTAACTGAAAACAATAGAAATGTATTGTCTCATAGTCTTGGAGGCTGCAACTCAGAAGTCAAGGTGTTGGCAAGGCATCTCTCTAATGCATCTAAGTGCCAGTCCCCCCTTGGTGTTTGATGACAAGTCTTTGGCACTCCTGGGCTTGTCGATGTCTTACTCCAGTCACATGGCTGTCTTCTCCTTGGGTGTCTTCACATCATCTTAGCGCTGAACAAATTTCCCCCTTTTATAAGGATACCAGTTATCCTGGATTAGAGCCCACTGTAACGACTGCATCTTGTTTACCTCTGTAGAGAGGCTATTTCTAAACAAGAGCACCGTCTGAGTCCTGGGGGTTAGGACACCAGCATATCTTTTTAGGGAGACAAATGTCTGCCTTTAATTACAGGCATCTACTTTTAATACTGCTCCTGAAAGGAGCCATCTAGCTTCAAATCTCCCTACCCAGGAGCCATGTAGCCTCAAATCTCCCCACCCGGGAGAAGAGCCGTGTAGAAAGCACTTTTCTGAGAACTGTCTCTTGTGTGTCCTACTTTCCTTTACTTAGCTTCTCAGCCACCTCCTGACAGCCTCAATTGAGAGTTGCCTCTTGGGCCTGATTTAGATGTCACTTCTGGTCTAATTAGGGGAGCCACTTACTGACCCGTAGCTTCTGTCCCCAGTGGGGCCCTGAGTTCTGTTCTTCTTGCATCAGTACCTGTCTTTGGTGGTAAGACTGCATCTCCTGGAGGCCGACCTTGTCCTCATTTTACCTTCATTCATCCTTTACTGACACAGATGAGAGTAGTAAAGTCCATATTTATTGAAAGCTCTTATGAGCTAGGACTCCATAGACATTGCTCATTTAGTCCCCACAAGAGCCCTCCATAGTTGATAGATGAGGAAACTGAGGTTCAGAATGGAGGTTAAATTGCCCCGCATTCCATAGCTATGAAAAGAAAAAGCTAGAATGTAAGCCTAAGTGTGTATCATATTCAAGATTGGTTCTTGATGATAAAGATTGGTTCTTGATGATAAAGCTGGGTCTAAAGGAATGCACAGTATAGCAGACAATAAGACCACAGAAGCACTAACTATAGAAAGTAAAATAAATGGAATAACAGGTAATCATAGAAAACTGTGTGAAAATTCACCCTGGGTCTAAATCCCCATGGGGGGTAGTAGAGAAGGCTGCTGGAGGATTATAATTCGACAAGCATATGTGGAAATGCGGGTCACAGAGAGAGACAGGTAAAAGAAGAGGGGTCAGGAAGCACTTCATCCTGAAAGCTTGCACTCTTATGGATGGAGAGGAATGGAGCGCCTACCAGGAGGAGGTGGCATTGACAATTCTTACTTAAACAATGAAATGACATGATTTGTTCACATGTTGGGAGATTCCTTCTGAAAGGATGTGGAGAAGCGATAAGAGAGACACTCCTCAAGAGGCAGGGCATGTCAATTACGGGAACTAGTTAAGAAACCATGAGATTTGACCTAAGGTGGTGGCTGAGGGGATGGAGGAGAGAGAACTTCAGAGAGAGCAGGTCCAATCTGTTGTGCTTGGACCTGACTCAATGTGTGCATGAGAGGGTAAACAATGAAGTAACTTCCAAGGTTCCCGTGTGGTACCTGATGGATGTAAAGGGTTGCTTTTCACTGGAATGAGAAGGAAACTCATGTGTGGGGAAGGTGAGAGGCCAACATGGCTTTAATTCTGAATATACTGAGTGTGACAGAGTCTAGGTTAGGTAAGTGAAGGCGTTTCAGAACCAGAGAAAGAAGGTACAGGTGGAAGACCAAAGAGGTTAAGTACAAATCTTGTATTCCTGACTTTGTTTTGTTTTGCTTTGCTTTTTTTCTTTTCTTTTTTTTTTTTTTAGGGCCGCACTCACGGCATAGGGAGGGTCAAATCAGAGCTACAGCTGCTGGCCACAGCCACAGCCACAGCCACAGCCACACAGAATCCGAGCCATGTCTGCAACCTACACCACAGCTCATGGCAAGATTCTTAACCCACTGAGTGAGGCCAGGGATCGAACCTGCCACCTCATGATTCCTAGTCCTATTGTTTCTGCTGCACCATGATGGGAATTCCCATATTCCTGACTTTGAATTGAAATGTCAGAATGAGCTCAGGGTGAATTTTCTCTAAAAGAAGAAAAATAGCTCTATCCATTGAAAAGACCTGGAAGCAATGGTCAGCCTGGTGGCAGTAAAGTAATCCCTATTGACCATATTTTGGTCTGTAAATACCATTTGCCCCTAAAAGGAACCAAAGTGCTTTGGAAAAATAGCTGGTTCTAGGTCTGGGGTAAAACATGCCTAAAATGATTCTAGAATATATTATACCAGAAAAGCAAGTGAACCAAATATTAGAAGGATCCAGGAGACTAATGTGCAGACACTTTGTGGCCAAAAAATAGGATAACTGGGGTATAAATAAGAATACCAACCTAGGAACCCATCATGGCTCAGTGGTAGCAAACCTGACTAGGATCCATGAGGACACAGGTTTGATCCCTGGCCTTGCTCGGTGGGTAAAGGATCCGGCATTGCTGTGAGCTGTGGTGTAGGTCGCAGATGCAGCCTGGATCTGACATTGCTATGGCTCTGGTGTAGGCCAGCAGCTGTAGCTCTGATTCTACCCCTAGCCTGGGAATTTCCATATGCCTCCAGTGTGCCTCTAAAAAGACAAAAAAAAAACCCAAAAAACAAAAACAACAACCAACAAAACCTAATGGTTGGAAACACATCAAATAATTTTCAATCCATAAATTTATGATTTTATATATATATATGAACTTCTGAATATTTGAAATGTCTCATAACAGTCATGCCAAACAGAGTGATTAGTACAATGCTTAGCACATAAAAGATATAAGTTGGGCTTTATTTTTTATGACTACATCTGGAATGTAGCTGGCACCTTTCTATAATTCATTTTATTCATGCTTTCACATTAAGAAGTCTGTTTTCAATTGATGCTAAGTTGCTGATTTAAGAGAAACCACTGAATTATTATTCCCCTTAGTCCTCCATTTTTTAAAAGGGAACAAATGAAAATTGATAAGTAATAGACTTATTTTTCTCAGCATCAAGTTACTTGAAGAAAGTCACAGTAACGTAATGATTTTATATGTAATCAATCTTGCCATTGACCACACTGCTTTTGCCCTTTGTGTTTAATACAAAGAAGCTTTATTTTGTATTTTTAAATGTTTTCATCTTTCTCAAAAAAAAGGGGGAGGCTGACAGCACATTACTGATTTCCACTGACACGTTCTAGACCATGGGAAAAAACCTCAGGGAGTTAATGTTCTGCTTTTCATTTTTCCCACACAATGCCGATTAGATGTGTCCCATGGCTTCGTTCAGCCTCCAAACATGGCACTGGATCAGTCAGTGGGTTTGGCACAGCTTTAGTTACTCCGACATAGGATTCATTAAAAAGGAGTCATGTTCATAAGATAGTTTAGCTGATAAAAGAGAAAAATACAAGTGTGTTGTGTTCTAGCTACTTTTTCCCAAGGGGAAAGAAATTGGTGTTGGTGGGATAAAAAGCGTCAGGGGTATGTGGCCATGTTTCCTGGATGCGGGAACCTTAAGGTCTACCTTTCAACTTCAAGATTAAGCTTTGTTCTCATGGAAGCCTGGGTTTTAAACCTCTGCTCTTTTCAATTGGGTTACTGTGTGCTATTTTAGTCCACATCTCGCTTACTCTAAAATCCAAAAGAAAGACTTTGATAGCAGAGCTAATTTAAAGAGGAAACAGAGCGGGTGTTCAGATAAAGGAAGAGACATCAGCCTTCTTAAGAGCATCATTTTGACTGATGGACTTTCTTGCCAGCTCTGTTCTCTGAAGCTCCCCCCAGGCAGAGGATCTCATCAACTCCTCTTTTCTGTTTCTGTGAGCTGCTTCGCTCACCTTCACCATCAGTCTCAGCGAAGGAAGGTGGCTCCACGAAGGCTGATTCTATCGCCCATCTCACCTTCTCACCCTCTTCTGTCTTACAATAAAAAACAAGTTCTTCCCCTCTGGCCGCTTCATCCTTCTCTTGCTTCTCAGTCATCAAACGTGTGCACGGATCATTCCTTTCTTAGGAAAAGCAACGGAACAGCAAATCATTTGCCTTGAGACCTCCTCCAGTCACTCTTCTCTTCACATTACTGATTTTCAAACTGCTGGAACAATAATCTGGACCCACTGCCTCTGTTGCCTTACTGCCTTCTGAAATCTGGCTTCCTCTTAGACCATTTCATGTAGGACAAAATTGTACAGGTGACCAGGTACCTAATCACCACATCCAGTGCTTTAGACTCTGATCTAATGTCCTGTGCCTGCTTCGCCAATTTGATCTGTGTTACTCATGCATCTTCTGTGAACCCTTCCTCCAAGATCTACTTGGTATGGAGAAATCCTTGATATCCTCAAACATTTTCCAAGGTTTCTTCTCTGTTTCCCTGGCTGCTCTATTTTTCTTCACTTTTAGCCTTTTCTTTCTAGAACTTTCTAGACTATTAGGGCTGTAGAAGGCTAATATACAGCATCACTTGATGCTACTACATAATTTTGAACCGAGTGAAAAACCAGACATAGGAAATCAGCAGATGGATGTTAACTGTGCCTGAGATGCATGGCCCAAAGGGGATGCTGATCGCCTGTGTCTCTCCACTTATCCTAAGCTCAGATATTGAAGGAATCTATTCCAGGAGACGATTGGGATTTGTAGGGCAGGCATCCTTCCCCAGAACTGCTGCCTCCCACAAAATGGGGGAGATGAATCTCCACATCTTGCAGCCTTTAAATAGATAAGATTTGTCCAGTGGGAAAATGTGAACCAGTGAATGTCACTGCACTCCCAGTCGGAAAAATCACTGTTCCCTCTAGGGGGGAGAGAAATGAGTAAGACCCATCATGACGTTACCGTAGCGCTGGTTTCTCCATAAGGAAATACGGAGCTAGAAATACATGCACAGGGAGGCGTAGTCTTCATTCTTGTGCTAATCATCACCTTTATGTAAATAATCCCCATATCTCTGTCTCTGAGTCTGAGCTGTACCAAACATCACCATTTAAACCTCTACATTCTTCTCTGCTACGGCCATGGCACCACCAGGTCCAGTCATCCAGACAAAAATCCTTCACATCATCTGTAATTCATCACCCTCCTTCCTTCTGATTGGGTTTTCTTTTATAATATCTCTCCTACTCATTCTTTCTCTTCAATTTGTATTTCTACCACTCTCTTCTATTCCTTATTTGTCATCTATGCATTCACAAACTATTTATTTAGTGCATACCAGATGCTAGGAGAATTTTTAGGCAGTGGATATATATTTTAAAAAGGTAAACCATTGATTTAGCCCTCATAGGGCTGAGACGAGTGGACAAAGGTGTATCAAGTTGTAACGTAAATGAATATATAATCTTAATATAGACAACTGCAACGCCCAAAAGGTACTTGGTGCCACTTGAGCCTTTAGGAGGAGAATTAGGGAGGTAGGAGACAGTGTTTCAGACAGTGGAAGTGACATTCCACCTGAGATATAAAGTATGAACAGAGTGAATGAGGCAAAGAGTCAGAAAGGAGCACTGCCAACAGCCCTTTCTAAGTGCAGATGCCTTCCAAGTGGAGGTAGCATGGCGAGTAAACGTTTCAAGAAGTGGAGACAGATTTAGAGGGAATATGGTACAGAGTAAGGGAGCTGGAGAATTAGGTAGGGGGTCATGCTACGTAGGGCTTTGTATGGCATCTTAAGGAGAATTTTCTTTATTTTGAGATCAAAGAAAGTCACTGAAGTGTTTAACCAACAGGGTGATGTGATCAGGACTGAGTTTTGTAAAGATCATGCTTGCATTTCTGGATCATTGCCTTTGCTTCCCAACTGACCAGTTGTGTGTCTCCTGTCCCTGTACCTTGTGCATTATTATCCAGACCCATGTCCAAATAATCCTCACGGTGTGCTGTGTGAACCGTATTTGTTTCCTAACCGATTAGTTTAGATGACTCCCCATAATTTTTAGGATAAAACTCAAACAAGCAGATCTGTCTTGCTAAGGCTTGCTACCATCTAGGTTTAGTTTGCCCGTCTAAAAACATTTCCCACCTCTCCTGCCCCTCTCCTCTGGCTAAGCCAATCTTCCACTCGCCTCCGAAACATGCCAGCCTCCCTCTTGCCCTCCATGTCTTAGTTCAAGACTTTGAAGTTTCTAAACTCCTGCCAAAATTTTTCCCCTTGCTAAAATCCAAACATAGTCAAGGTTCCATTCAAATCCTACCTCCTCTGTGAAATGATTGCTAAATACTCCAGACCACAGTGTGTGCAGGGGGAGCTCACTTGTGCTAAAAGAATAGTTTTTGTGTTTTTGTGAGCTAAACAAGAATGGGGTTATACAGGTCTAATTCCTTTGTGGGATATACTTTATTTCCCATTTTAGGCACATCAGGTTGACTTACTATATCAATTTAGACCTAGAGGAGAGCCTTCTCAGTGATATAATTTTTGTTTTTCTTTGTTTTTTCATTATAAATGTGATGTTTCTTCATAAAATTTTAGGGAAAAAAAAGAAAAAGAGGATAATAAAATAAACTAAGTCTGATTCTTTTTTCTTTTTTTTTTTTCTTTTTAGGGCCACACCTGCAGCATATGGAAATCCCCAGGCTAGGGTCAAATCAGAGCTGCAACTGTGGCCCTACACCACAGCCACAGCCATGCGGGATCCAAGCCATGTCTGCAGGCTACACCACAGCTCACGGCAACGCTGGATCCTTAACCCACTGTGTGGGGCCGGGGATCGAACCTGCATCCTCGTGGATACTAGTTGGGGTCCTTACAGCTGAGCCACAAGGGGAACTCCCTGTAATTATTATTCTAATAAAATTTTTTCAGTGCTCTTAAAAAGCATTTGGTGAATATTTTTATTTGTGACATTATATACTATTGAGTTGGTATTGCATGATTTACTCAAACATGTTATGTTGTTGGACATTTGAATTTTTCCATTTTATCATGTTATAAATAATAATATGGTTAAACCTTAATGTCTGAAGTTTCCATTATTTTCTTAGGATAGATTTTTTTTTCAAAAAATATTTATTGACAGAGAGTGAGTACTGGGGAAATTATTGCAAAGAGGGTGCAACTGCACCCTAACAGCTGGAAGACTATTTGATAAGATTAGATTCTTTCATTTGTTCTACAAATATGCATGGAATGCCACACATATGTCAAGCACTACGTTCTATGTCAGACTGGCCATAAATTAGTGGTCCTCAAATTTTGCTCATATTGGAATCGTCAGGGGATTATTTGGAAAACTCCTGTTGCCTGCTTCTACTGCTAGCATTCTGATTTAATTGGATGAGGGTATGACCTGGGCAGTAAGAGTTTCAACCTCTTTCTAGGGATACCAAAGCACAGCAGATTTGGGGAACGCTGTTAGAGCAAAGAAAGATGGAGCTAAGAATACCATCAGGGATGCAAGTTTTCTGAGGTGTATAAAGACACACACACACAAAACCACAATGTTTTGAGGCTGGCGGACTTCCTCTGAACCGAGTTACCACAGGCAGCACCTTTGAACAGTCCTGCTTGGATGCATTCAAAAGGATAAGCCTAAGCCTTGGGCAGAACAAGGCACTCATGATAAACCAAGTCGCTATTTGCTATCTCCGTCTGAATTCTAGTTTTCATTTGAGAAGCCTGGGAGCCACAAACACATCGAATGCAACATCCTCACTGTCACTTGTGAATCAGTTGGCTGGAGAGGAGCTCTGTTTAGAAAGTCACTGTTAAAACAGAACTCAAGCTGGAGTGCCTGTTGTGGCTCAGTGGTTACAAACCCAACTGGTATCCTTGAGGATGCAGGTTCAATCCCTGGCCTCGTTCAGTGAGTTAAGGATGCAGTGTTGCTGTGAGCTGTGGTGTAGGTCGCAGACACGGCTCGGATCTGGCATTGCTGTGGCTGTGGTGTAGGCTAGCAGCTACAGCTTCAATTCGCCCCCTAGCCTGGAAACCTCCATATGCTGCAGGTGCGGCCCTAAGAAAAAAAAAAAAAAAAAACAAGCAGGAAAACAAATAAAAACAGAACTCAAGCCTTTACCCAGGATGCCTAGTAGAAGACATTAGTGTAATATCATAAATATACTTAATATTTTGATATATCTGAATTATGTTCTTTTAAAATAGTGTCTACATCCTTATTTCTTCTCTGAATTGCTCATTATAGAGTCTCTCTCTTCCAGCAAATGTATGTAAAGTATGTGCAAACGTTTTTATCCACCTCCTTTTGATTTAGTTACCACAACATACAACATCTGCTAAAGCTGAAGCCCACAGTCTCAGAAATTTTTCTTTCATTGCAGTCCCAGTCTGCACATCATTAGTACAATTCAGATGGAAATCCTGTAGAGAAGCAATATTGCGAACAGACTGCATTTCCCCAGAAAATTTGACCTCCCAAATTTGATTTGTTTAACATATTTGCATTTTAATGGATTTTTCTGAAAGGGTAATCTCATCAAGATGGGCTGCTGTGGTTTTACTGAGGACTTCTCCATTTTCGGCTCATTTGTATGTATTTATTAATGTGCAGGATGAATAGCGGCACCCTGCACAGACCCACATGGATTATGTCCACCTGAAATGCGCGCACGTTTACAAATTTCAAAGACTGGGCCTGTGGCATTTCGGTTGCCTTTCAGATGTTCTTCTCTAGTTGGATAAATTCCATTGAGTCAGGGTCCCCAGTTTAGGGTTCATGATAACTGACACTTCCGTGGTACCCTACAATCTGTAGTACCCACTTTTCACATGCATTAACTCATTTGATAACATGTCTGACATCTTGGCCAAGCTCAATCGTCTTCTACAGAAGAACCATTTAAAGGGCCAGTTCCTTCCTCCCACGCCTCTGTCATTAACCTTTAGTGATGCAAGCGCCTAAGTCAATTCTGAATAAGCTGTTACACTTAGGTGTGGCACGGGGACGTGGTCAGTGGATATGGCCAGATGGTGACCCACTCTTTGGAATGAACAATAACTTTCTGGTACTCTCCCACCAGCCGGAGCCTCTTTTCAAACTCTATTTCCTAGGTTCAATTGGCACAAATGTGTTTTTTTCCAAGCTCTCTTTCCTAGTTATCTCGTTCTTCACAGGAATGGGTATTTCCCCTAATCATTGGGACTGGGTGCCTATTTCTGCCATCTGTTCCCACAAGAAGGAGTGTGGCAGGAGAACACTGTCTCCATTCTCCCCAGCTACTGGGTGGAATGTTTCTATTAATATGCTGGATTCTTGTCTGAAACGTTTACAATATTCTTTAGGATAAAACACACCACACACACGCGCACACACACACGCACACCAACAGCAAAAGACTGGTGCAGGTACATGATCAGTCTTCATTTTTCCTAAGCATCACATTTTATCATCTTTCAAATATAGGTAAGTCAAAATTTACACCTTTCTGTATGGGATTAAAAACTCTCACATAACATGTCACCTTTGTGCGTAAGCACCAAACTCTAAAACTATCAGAAGTCTTAGTACAGTGATATCTTTTCTGTATTTTTTTTCCACACTTCAAATATGTTTTTTTTGATACCCAAAAACATGAATCATATGAGTGATAACCCACACGTATTTCAGATAATTGTCGCAACAATTAGGATACAGAACAGCTCCATCACCCAAAGAGCTCCCTTGTGCTGTTTCTTTAGAGCCAAACCCCACATTGACTCCTAGCTTGTGGCAACCGCTGATCTGTACTCTATCACTGTGTAGCTGTGGATTTTCGAGAATGACATAAAAATGTTTTTTTTTCCTTTCCTTTTTAAGGCTGCACCTGCGGCATATGGAAGTTCCCGAGCTAGGGGTCGAATGGGAGCTGCAGCTGCCAGCCTATGCCACAGCCACAGCCACACCAGATCCAAGCTGCATCCCAGACCTGTGCTGCAGCTTGCACAATGCCAGATCCTTAACCTGTTGAGCCACAACAGGAACTCCTAAAAAAGGAATTGTAAGGTATGTAACTTGAGACTAGCTTCTTTCACTCAGCACAAGACCTTTGAGATTCATCTAAGCTGTGAAGTTGTATTCCTTTCTACTGCTGAGTAGTATTCCTTAATATGGATATACCACAGCTTGTTTATCTATTCAACTATATCTTTTAATATATTTATATTAAATACACATAGTATTTGTGGAATTGGTACAACATATTAAAAATTGTCAACATGATGCAATAGGAATTTCTTGAGAACCAACCAGATCTAGATTCAAACATCAGTTCTACTACTTACTAATCATGGGCCTCTAGGAAAGTCTCTCTGAGATTCAGATTTGGGGGTAATGGTACCTGTATTATAGGGTTCTAGAAATAATTAAATATGATTAAACCATGTGAAGTGTCTGGCACATAGTAAATAGACAACCCAGTCTGTATTACCTCCCATCTGCCACTAAGTTAAGGTAACATACTATATATTTTTAGAAACTCTTAGCCTCTTGATTTTCAGGTGTAGAAATGCAGAATACTGACTTTATGATAATTTTCTTTGTGAGCAGATGGGAGGTAATCTATTCTTACTATGCCTGGTACACAGATCTTTGCAGAGCATAAATTGTTCACAAATATGTCTCTAAACAAATGCAAACCATGAGTTTTCATGCTTTTGTAGAACAAGGTTATCTTACAGAATAATTTTCTAGAGGCCAGGAATCTGGTAAACTTGTTTTGAGCAGCAGCAGCAGAACAGGTGTTGGGGGGGGGTCATGTAATCTGTTGATGTGTAATAGATGCATATCTTACCTGCTCCTCATCCTGCAGTCACAACCTGTAGGAGAGAAGGAGGCAATATTTAAATACAAAGGAAGCTTGGGTGATTGAGGCAGCATGGGGAAAAGCCCTCTGATGAAGCCATTTCTAAGCATTCTGATCCCACTTGAGGCTGGACTCCATCACTTGTCAGTAATTGATTTGTTGTAATTCCTGGAGCAGAACATATGGCTTCCTTATCAAGATAAGCAAGAAGAAGCAATTAAATTTCTGATCCAAAGGTAAAACCTGTGTGTGTGCTTAGCCCAAACGCCCCATCATCTTATTCATTTTATACCTCTGGCTGTGCAACTGAGTAAGTCTGTTGTGCAGAGACCAATATTTATAGTCTGGAGATCAGGCTGAGGAGGGGTTTAGAGCAGTCGTCTTGCCAAGCAAATCGTTAAAGTTATATGCCATTGATTCCGTTTTATTCATGCTTTCTGACTTTTACAATGAAGTGATAAAAATTTACTTGGTCTCAACTTAACTTTAAAGAGTCCAACTGGAAACCTATCAGGTTGGGAGGCACAGACATCATTAAAAAGTGAGTAAACATAACTTTTCTCCCCCTCATGTTACAATTTATGACAAAATCATCTGGACGTTTCAGCAATGAAGCATATCTGTCCTTGCATAGGTGGACCCGTTTGAAGTTGCCAATAATCAGTGACTTTTCGCCTGTAGACATGGCAGTTTTGTACTGTTCAACCTAATGAAACATCCCGATATACTGAATTGGGAGAGCAATGGGATGCTGTTAGGGACCGAATTATGTCCTCCCACCTCTCATAAGCTGAAGCGCTAACCCTCAGCGTGCCCATATTTGGAGACAGGGCTCTTAGGGAGATAACTAAAGTTAAGAGGTCATGAAGCTGGGACCCTACTCTTCTAAGATTGGTGTCTTTGTGAGAAGAGCAGGAGCTCCTTTCTATGCAAGGATGGAGGCAAGGCCATGTGAGGACATAATGAGAATCACTGTCTACAAGCCAGAAAGAGGTCTCACACAAAACCAGCTCTGTTGGCAACTTGATCTTGAACTTCCAGCCTCCAGAACTGTTGAAATATAAATTTCTGGTGTTTAAGTCACCCAGTCTATGATATTTTTGTTTTGGCCACCCAAGCAGACGGATAAAGGTATCAGTTCCCAATCCTCCCAAATCGTCCACTCTTGGTTCAGTAGCTAAGCTGGACCATCCAATGTTAAAAGAACATAGGGGAAGGAGTTCCCACTGTGGCTCAGTGGGTTAAGAATCCAACTAGTATCCATGATGATGTGGGTTTGATCCCTGGCCTCGCTCAGTGGGTTAAAGGATACAGCATTGCTGCCATGCAGGTCACAGATCTCAGACATGGCTTGGATCTGGCATTGCTGTGGCTGTGGCGTAGACTGGCGGCTGCAGCTCCAATTCCATCCCTAGCCCGGGAACCTTAATATGCTACAGGTGCAGCCTTCAAAAGGAAAAACAGAAAATAAAATAAAATAAACAAGGACATGGGGCATCTGTTCCTCAAACCCACAGACTCATTTCCGTGAGTTCTATGCATTTGTACCAACATGAAAACTGCGTCACTCCAGAGCCCTCTCCGGTTTATGCTGCTGTGGAATTACAAATAGGTGTCGTGATTAGTAAAAACGTGATTAGGTTTATTCAAACTGGATCCCACATAGACGGGGAGCCCCAATTAAGTGGTAGTATTTCTGCACACTACTTTTTGGAAGACAGGTAAACCAAGACTGATGCTGTCACGTGTCTTCAGTAAATGGGCTGGGGCGGCGGGCGGGGGTGGGAGTCTGAGGTCGTTGTAAGAGTCAGAGATATGCAATACCTCTCTTTGTTTTAGCATATAGTAGTCACTCAATGCATAGTGTGGATAAAAATATATTTCAGGCATTTTTTTCCCACAAAATGTCCAGAGTTTATCCTACCATCAGGACTTAGAAAAATCGATCTCCTACATCTTGAACCACTATGGTAATGAACAGTGAGAACAGAGCTTCAAAATAATGACCCCTATGTCAGCTCCGCAAAGAAAAATGCAGTATATTCAGAACACTTTGATGACTAATTTAAGAGTTCTGGCAAAAAAAAAACGGAGAGGGTTTCTATTAATAAAAGCAGTAGTTCCCCAGGATACCCTATTTTATGACACTTTTATGAAGTTAATTAAGATTTTACTATTCATATTCTTCTATTTTTATTGGAGATCTATAGGAGCCAAAAGAGGTATTAAGGCAAGTCATCAGTAAGTGGAAAACGAAGTAAGATGTTTTCTCTCTTATCAATTACATTACATTGAAGACATCATGACACATTGAAGTGTTGATTGTAATATGATTGATACGATAATTGTGCGCAATTTAATAAAAAGGAGTGATAATCATGAGCGTAAACAAAACAATATGCACAGTGATGTTTCTCTTCCAATACTTCCCCTCCTTTCTTTCAAAGTGATACAATCTATAAATACTTATATTTAACAGTAATTTTTCTGTTCCTTACTATCTTCCAATTTAGCGATTAAGACATTATTTCTTTACTTGACCAGAAAATTACTTTCCTTGCTTATAGTTGTAAACCTGTAGGTGGAAAAAACGCCAAGTGATTTAATAATCCATTTGAGAATGATGAAATTTAGGGCAGAAATTCATCATGCCAGAAGCCTTTGTGCCCTCACTAAAATAGCATTCTGAAAATCATCCGATTCTAAGCTAATAGCTGACAATGGTCCATGCATGAACATGAGGAACCATTCTGAGTGTCGAGTTTCTGTTGTATCTTTGTTTCAATCATTGCCTGGTGCATTGAAGGACAACCAAACAAATGGTGATCAGCATTCACAAGCTGTATCTTTGACAAAGGACCTGCAGCTGTCATCAGCATAGTTTGCCCCGTATATTCCATATCCCTGCTAAAGGAACTTTGTTTCTCAAAGTGTTAGCAGGATCTGTGATTTCTGTTTAGTAGGATGGTTCTCATTTAGCATTGCACACATAATGACTTTCAGGTGTCTTCAAGCAACATGAAGTTACAAAGACAGTTCAGCAGAATTTTATGCAGGCACATTTCCAAATGGATCAATTAAAGTTTTGCTGATCCAGCAGTGGCAGGATTAATTTTAGCAGAAGAGTAACAATAAACTTAATGATCATTTATTGTCGTGAACGGCTAAGGTTCTATACCACACCTTATGGAAGCAGGTGAAGAAGCTATCCTCATTTTTGGACACTACAGAAATTGAAATGACTTGGCCAAGGTTTCTCAGTTATGAATCTAGAGTAAAAATATGAACTCAGTTCTGCTGAGTCCCCAGTGTTTGGGCTTATCCAAGGTATTTAACGGACACACTCCTATGTTCTTACCCTGAATAACTGTATAAAGGTTTTCTTAGGAACTTGAATATTTTGAAACTTCTCTTGATGTTATGGATCTATACATTTATACTTAACAAAATATTGCGGTTTTTTTTTGTAAGTCATTGAAACACATGGTAAGCAATTCAATATTCACATGGCAACACACCAAGCAACAATTAATCTGAGCTTTTCTGAGTTCAGACTCAGTGCTGTGGTGAAAATCCCAGCCCCACTCAGATTAGGTATTCTGTCCTCCTAATGATAAAACATTTTCTAATGCAGATCTGTCCAGTGCTGTAATATATATGAAGCATTTTACAAATATAAGCCATTTGATACCTTTGTAAAGATTTCTTAACCCAGTTTTACAGATGAGCAAACTGAGACTCAGAGAAGGCTAAGTGCCTGTCAATGGCCACACAGTTTAAGACTTAGCATCATGTTTCAATTAACTTTTGCTAACTTAATAATTTAGATTTTTTAAACTATTATAGAGGATAATAATATAGGATAATAATTTTAATGATAGCATATTAAAGTTTTTCTGTTCTTTCCCAGGCTTAATATTTTGTACATTTTGGCTCTTTTACTTGCTCCATCGATTTCTTTTACTTGGTCCTATGCTTTAGTGACATATAACTGGGTTTTCTAATAAAATATGTGCCTCATTTGTGATAACTGTTTTGAAAGTGAAAACTTAAAATCTCAGATGCGGAGAAGAATAGAATAGCTATAATACAGTCATAGAGTAAAGCACTTTGAAGATATCTTAGTGGTTCTGGCTGAAGATAAGTACCACTTATCCAGGTCAGAAGCATCTGGCCTTTGAGATAAACACCCCATTATAGTGGGAACCTCAAAGACAGACATACAAATTACTATCTAGCTGTTTTTCTTCCTGTTTTCTTGAGAAAGCAGCTACTTCCTAAATCAAGCACTGAAAATCATTCTGTGAGGATGCCGGTATGCTATGATGCCAAAAATAAAGAGGTCAAAGGTATAATTCCAAGTGTCCCTAGCTCCCTTTAATCTGAGGATGTTGTCTCCTTGAGTGTATATGAATGTGTTGAGAACAATTCTTTTTTTTTCTTTTTAGGACTGCACCTGCGGCACATGGAAGTTCCCAGGCTAGGGGTCAAATAGGAACTACAGCTGCTGGTCTATACCACAACCACAGCAGCACTGGATCTGAGCCACATCTTCAACCTATACCACAGCTAATGGCTATGCTGGATCTTTAATCCAGTGAGCGGTGCCCAGGATCAAACATGCATCTTCATGGATGCTAGTTGGGTTCGTAACCCACTAAAACATAATGGAAATTCCAAAGCACAATATTTCTTGAATTAACCAGTCCTACATCATATTTCTTACTCAAGGCTCATGGGTGTTCTTTATTATCAAATTGTCTGGAAGTTAATAAACTAGGGCATGTGTTCAGTCTCTAGATCCAGGTCAATAAAGATCTTTAAGATACTGCCTTTCACAGTTCAATAATTATTAGAATGAATTACCAGTTGCCCTTACTTATTCTGAATGCATTAATCTGGCCTAAAATAATAATAATAATAATAATAATAATAATAATAATAATAATAATAATAAAACCTTTTTCCAAACCTATTACTCCAATCTACATGTTAATATTTAGAGTTCCTCATTAGTACAAAGTCATATAACTTGTCACACTCATGAATCGCCTTAAATATATCTAGCGCAGGTTGAGCGTTATGAATACAGCTTTTTGTTGTTTTTAAAGGAAGGACTCTCTTCTTTTGGAGGCCTCCCCTTGTCTACCTTACATAAAGCCTTCTGAATTCTTGATACCTCACTGTCTCAGCTATGCACTGGCAGTAATGTTATTTATCTCAGTTACTGCAAGTAGGATGGGAACATTTCAAGTTTACCTGAGTTACCTGGAACACAGAAAACTACTGTTTACAATTCTCCATCTTCTTTGGTCCTTGGAAATGCTTAGGGATCTGTGACAAATACATTGTGTCTATGAATTAATGAGGTCCAAGTTCTTGGACCTTAGGAGAAAAATCTCAATCCAGCTCTCAGTATTCACAGATAGTCTTGAGGAGCGGGGTCCATCCCTTGATCCCTTCTAGCATCTATCTATCATCCCTTCTTAGGTCCTCAAAGTTAAAGAATACATTCACTTACGTGGTTATCCACAAATATTCAATGCTTGGTTTCCTATAGGCTATTCAATTGGTCTTGGCAATTGGTACAACCCTAAAGGTCCCCTCCACCCTGACTTCTTGTACATTTGTCTTCTATCCATAGAGGAAAAGTTATGAACCATGTAGACAAAGACTACATCTTCCTCAGCCAGTCTAGCACCTTCCTAGTTCTTACCAGAGCATGGAGGTGGGGTCTTGGGAGGTACTGAAATTGATAAATGAATCCCCCAAGATCTGTCCCAATATTTATCTTGGTTCATGTTTTATAGGTGGAAAAACATGGTGGGATGGAGTCATTGTTAAGTCATGAACAAGCAAATACAACATGAATCTTTGCAATTTGGAAAATAAAAGAGTTAGAAATACCACTTTATTTTTTTGTCGTTTTAGGGCCACATCCAGGGCATATATAGAGTTTCCCAGGCTAGGGGTCAAATCAGAGCTGTAGCTGCTGGCCCATGCCACAGCCACAGCAAAATTGAATATGAGCCACCTCTTCTACAGCTCCCAGCAATACCAGATCCTTAACCTAGTGACCAAGGCCAGGGATCAAACCCATGTCCTCATGGGTACTAGTTGGGTTCGTTAACCACTGAGCCACGATGTGAACTCCCAAATACTACCTTTTCAGCTAGATTATCCACTTTGGTAGGAGCTGAAATGGGGAGAATTTGAAAGACAGGATAGTGTTTTGTTAAGAAACTGACTGCTATAAGACATTTGAAAGTACAACAATATACTTAAGAATTAAATTGAGAATTTGGGCAAGATTATAAAAGATTAAATATCAGTAGTTCTATCTTTTGCTCCAGAAACAAGACAGTTAAATTAAGAACTGAGGCAGGGTTCCAAAGGATTCTCTATAGCTGAAAATATGTACTTTGGAAAAGCATTAGATTAAATAATTTACAAGAAAATAAAATGGAGAAGCACCCTAAATAAGTCCCTTCTTTGGGCTGGGAACTCTACATATTCTCATATAATTGTCAAAATAAGCCCAGAGGTAAGAAAAATTCGTTCATTTTGTCCCCCAAAAGAAGCTCAAACTCAGGAAAGTACAGTAAGCAGCCCAGAGGCACATAGCTCATGCTCTTTCATCCACCTCGCACCATTTCTATGAATAACCGGTCTGCTCAAATATTCATGGAAGTTGAATTTAATGTTGGGATCTGTAATGTGAGTTAAGAGTCAATATTAACTTTGAATTTCAGCATTGGATGCTTAGTCAACCATGAATCAGTGACCATGGTTCATGTTGATCATCTAACATGAGCAAACGATGGCGATGCTGAGAATTCTGAAGGAAAATATTGTCTTATTCTTGAGATGGATCCCATCTGAAAGAGAAGACAGAATGGGCACAGGCCTACAGACAAACATACACTCCTACGGAAATAGGAGTACAACCAGAATCATTTTGTGAGACATAAAATGAGAAGCAAGTGACTGGAGTTGGGTGTTGGAATGACCGGTGAAGGCAAGCTAGCCACGCATGTGACCACAAGTTACATGCTATAGAACTGAAACACAATGTGCCAGATATAATGAAATGAGCATCGATAATCCTCATACCGACGTGGTAAGATAGGTACTAGTATGATCTCAATTTTACTGGGGATGAAACTACAGCAGGAAGAGGTCATCTTGCCCAGGTTTCCAGAACTGGCAAGTGGCAGGGCTGGGATTTGAACTGAAGCAGTCCCAGAGCCATTGCTTTTGCACTGCTCTAACACCTTCAGTGTAAAGAAACCATACAGTCTATGTTTTTCTGGGGACATAAAGATTGTGATTCCTTAACCGTGACATAAATTTTATATGTGAAAACACTTCCCTGCTGTTCTTAGAGAAATCAGTTCCTTAATTTATTCAAAGATAAATTCCTATGACATTCCTTACACTGTTCACCTGGTGACAGAGCAGCAAACAGGACAGGCAAGGACCCTGCTTTGTTACACACACAGTACTAGGCACACATTACACTGTATCAGTGCATCACAATGCATTTTTTTTTTGAAAGTCAAGCACGTTTTCATTAGTTTGAATAAATTACCTACATTAGACTCCCCTTAATCCAAAGTTACCTTTTTTTTTTTTTTTTTTGTCTTTCTGTCTTTTTGTTGTTGTTGCTACTTCTTGGGCCACTCCCTCGGCATATGGAGGTTCCCAGGCTAGGGGTTGAATCTGAGCTGTAGCCACCGGCCTACGCCAGAGCCACAGCAACGCGGGATCCGAGCCCCGTCTGCAACCTACACCACAGCTCAGGCAACGCTGGATTGTTAACCCACTGAGCAAGGGCAGGGACCGAACCCGCAACCTCATGGTTCCTAGTCGGATTCCTTAACCACTGCGCCACGACAGGAACTCCCCAAAGTTACCTTTAAAAATTACCTTTTAAAATTAACATCATTCTTCCAAAAATTCTATTAAATAGGAAAGTTTTCGGGGGCGGGGGGCAGGGGTGGTGGTCCTATTTAGAAACAGGTTTGCAGTTTAGATGCTCTTAAGCCTTAGAAAGATTTTTTTCCGAACGAAGCTGAACCATGCATTGTTGTGGTAGTTACATTTTCACAATATAATAAGCCTTTCTTGTCCAACAGTTTACTCCCACCACCCAACACTGCTTATTAGATAGGTTGCTCAGTGTGGTTTATCTGGTAAGCACTAAGTAATTAGTTATTAAATGATGTCTGTAATGACTTGGAGGGGAAACTATTCCACATTAAAGTCATATTGCCATTACCTCATCCCTAAACCACCAATCGTCTGCCAAATTTAAGATAGGTACTAGTATGATTTTTTTTAGCCTAAAAAAAAAAGATTTTTTTTTTCCTGTTGATTAAGGCCCACCTCTAAAAATCAAGCTAACACCCATTAAAATGAGCATTTTAGAAACCCGTAAAGGTAATTCCACGTTGTAATGAGAAGGGCAGGGCTCTACGAATATTTTCATCCCCTGGCCCGGTGTACCTGCTTCCTTACCGGCCCTCTGGCCCTCCAGACTCTGGAGGTGGAAGGCAAGCAGCTTCAGGTTCCGCTAAGCTCTCTCCTCCTCCCCCATACCCGCCTCAGTCGGCTACCTAAGCTTGCACTTGCAGGCAGGGATCTGCACGGATCACGAAACCGGGCTCTTGACATACATGCAGCTGCACAGCTACTTACATACCCACGCACACGCGTGCATACCCGGTATGTGGGTGTATTTCGTATGCCTGTGGCGTCAACCCTCATTGTCTCACTCTTCTTTCACTTGACCCCTGGGGAATCCCGGCAGGCAGTACCTGGGAACTCGGGGAAAAGCGAGGTGAGCCAGATGGCCCTTTCCCTTCCGAGTGGCTGCCACCGCTGGGTCCCAGGAATCTGCAATGCATCGTCTCACAAGCAGCTAATAAAGGGAAACTGAGATGAACCAGGGGAGAATGCGTGAACGAGGAAGGGGCGATTGTACACGAGATGATGCTCCGGGAGCTCCCGAGCTCTGATCTGTTTTCACATATAAAGCCCTACGAAGCTGGAGGGGAGGCAAAGAAATTGTGAATCTAAAATGCTCTGAGATGCTGTTTCCAGTGGCGCCTAGAGACCAGCGCTGGGCGTGTGTCCTGTGCGGGGTGAAGGCATCCAGGCGAGCGCCGGCTCAAAGTCGCCGCGCGGCTCGGGCACTTTGCGCTTGGTGGGGTTGCGCTCCGAGGACGCGTCCCCGCACCATTTTCCCAGGCGCTGTGCGGGCGGGTTTCCTAAACCTCCCAGCTACTGACTCAGAAGGGAGTTTCTAGAAGCTCCTTCTCTACTGCCTCCCATCCCCCCCCTTCTGGATTTTACCCCCCGCCAGGAGCTTCTCCAGCTCCACTGCGTCCGTCCTCCGAGGGGCACAGGTGCCGCTGTCCCAGCAGCCGCCGCCGCCGCCACGGCCACCCGGTCCGCCCCTCCTCCGGGCGGGCCTTGGGGGCTCGGCCCCGCGCGGCCGCATCGCTAAGGGTCTCTGGTCTCGGCGCTGCGGCCGCTGCCCGCCGCCCGCCGCCGGGGACTCCCCGCCCTGCCGCGCGACCCCGCGCCCGGGCGGGCGGCGCTTGCGGCGGGCAGGCGGCGGGGAGGGGAGCGGGGGCTCGTCCGGGGGTAGCCGCCTCCGCCGCAGCCTGCCGGCGCCTCGAAACCCGGACCTGCCTCCGCCTCTTCCTCCAGCGGCTCCATCCGCCTCCCGCGCCTCGTCCTCCCGCCGCCCCCGCCGCCGCGGCCCCGGTGGCTGCCTCGGCGGACCCGGGAGGGGGCCCGTCCGCCGCCCGCTCGGCTCGGCTCGGCCCGGCCCGGGAGGCGTGCATGCCCCTGCTGCCCGCGGCGCTCACCAGCAGCATGCTCTATTTCCAGATGGTGATCATGGCAGGGACGGTGATGCTGGCGTACTACTTCGAGTACACGGACACGTTCACCGTGAACGTGCAAGGCTTCTTCTGCCACGACAGCGCCTACCGCAAGCCCTACCCGGGCCCGGAGGACAGCAGCGCCGTGCCCCCGGTGCTCCTCTACTCGCTGGCCGCCGGGGTCCCCGTGCTCGTGGTAAGTCCGGGGGTGCTCGCCCTCACCCCGACTCCCCTCTCTCTCTCTCTGCCCCTCGCCTTCGGGGTTGCGGCCCCGCCGAGGTCGCGGCACGGCAGCCCTTGCCTTCTAAGTTCCTCCAAGTTGCGGGCGGCCCCTTCCCCAGAGGACATTCTGCTAGGGCTCGTCGGGGGCGGGGGCGAAGGAAGCCCCCCAGCTCTCCCCACCTGCTGCCCCCGCACTCCCAGCGGCGGCACTGCTGGGTGACACAGAGGGGGTGGGGGGATGGGAGGGAAGGGGGCTCTGGGAGGTAATGGGTGGGGGTCGGGGCTGGGGAGGAGGGGAGCTCTCGGGTTGAATTTGGACTTCATCTACTCTGTGGCCTGGCTCTGCCGGCCACCTCGGCCACCTCGTCTCAGATGGCGACAGGAAGACAGGCGGCAGCAGCGGCGGGGTCAGCGGGAGGGAGAAGGGGATCAGTTGCTGGGGTGTGGAAGGGATTCCCGCTTCCAGAGTCCGGGCGCGCGTATTCCCTTTTCACCGCCTCCATCCCCTTCGAAAGGAAGTGCTTGTGCCACTAAGCTGACCAGGGAACAAATATCTAAAAAAGAATATGAGAACTCCTAAATGAAGAGGCTCCAAGCGGCAGTGCTTGCTGAAAAGCAGGAGCCCTGCCTGAATTGCAAGGCTGTTCCGCTCCCTGGGCAGCTTAAGTCCTTTTCTCTTAGAGCTTCTCTGGAAATGCCTTTTGGGTTTATGAACTGGGTGTGTGTGTGTGTGTCTCTAGGGACCCACACACGTGTGTGTGTGTGTGTGTGTGTGTATACACACACAGATAAGTATTAGGTTTACTGTCATATGATAATTTACCTATGTGAATATGGTGCAAAATGATCTGTAGGATAATTGGTGGTATTTTTTCAGAGAAACAATATTAGGTTCCTTCAATATTGTCAAAGTGTTTTAGGTTCCCTTCCTGTTGTCCTGCTTCTCTTTCTTTTTCTCTCTGAGCAGATAACAAATAGGAAATTAAAAAATGAAGAGGAAAAGGAAAGGGACATTTTTTCCCCCACTGGATGAACGTGTAAATTGCAATAATGAATGCTTAGAAGATTTATCTATTAGGTTTAGATATTCGTATTGTCTTTGATTTTAGGAGAAATGATTTCATATTTTACAAAAAATGGAAAGTTCCTAATGCACATCATAGAATTCCACAAACAAACCAAAAAACTTCTTGATAACTTCAAAGTAACTTTATCACAGGTACTGTGAGAGTTGACTTGAAATCCACCTCCAGCATACTGGTTGGAGAAGTGTTAGACCTTACACCTGAAAATATTTTGTTTTGTTTTTTCAGTTATAATTCACTAAATATGTGAAACCCCAAATCCACCTTTATATTTGTGTTCTCTCTCCTCTATTTGACAAGGTGTAAGAGAAAAAAAATTAACTAGTTTTTCTTGGACCCTTTTGCTTTCTGCAGATGTTGGGGTTTCAAGCACATGTTTTCCAGGGGAGTAAAAGCTCAGGGATTTTTCAAGGATTTTTTTTTTTTCTTTAAAGGAAAAAGCCTGTCACTTTCAGGGCACTGGTTCGGGAACAACCATAGTCAAAAATGTCTATTCACTTGTCCCTTGCTCATTACCATTCTGTGTCTTATTTAAATGAGATAGCATTTTTCAGATCCTAAACATCCATCCATGGTGGCAGGTGCCAGTTGGAGACATTAAGGTTCTGGTCCAAAGAAATTGATTGTCCTCCACCCTGGGGAAAGTGAGGAGGGGAAGGGCAGTTAATGAGACAATATTAACTAAGTGCCTCCTCTGTGCTGGGCACTGAAAAGTCATGCTGCCTTTACTCAGAGCAGCACCTCTGGGATATTCTCTCTGGTTAACCCTGGAGGAGCCTGAGGATCTGAGGATAAACTAGAAATACCTAAAAACAAAGATGGTGGGTGTGGTGTTTGCCCATGAGACTGATGCCAAATGCCATACTGCTTCTCTTACTTCCAAAGAACATGTTTCCTGAGAGAAGATGAGAACCAGCTGCCGGGGTGAGGATCCAGCATCTGCTTGAGAGATTTTTAAAGGGAGGACCCAACTTGATTGCTCTGTTTTGATTTTCAGTTCTTTAGTTACAAAAGAAAGGACTTGAGAGTCAGTGTCAAGAGAGAAGGAAGTGATGGGTTTTAGAGGCTAACTGCGGCTGGCCTTTGCTTCGCCTTCTGCTCTCCCACATGGTACCCTCACTCAGTGTGAAGAGCTGGGGAGAGTGATGGCAGCCCTGCCTTTCCGTTCCTCGCAAGGACACTGGCTTAGCACTGTCACCTTGCATGAAAATGCTATTATCAACCATAATATTAGTAATAACATTAGTAGTGCCCATCATTTGTTGGCACATATATCTAGATCTCTGAAGGCAATTGTTACTATTATCACATAACCCTTGGGAAAACTGAGGCTTAAAGAGATTTAGCAACCTGCTCAAGGACCAAGGCTAACAACTTCACACCTAGGATTTTAACCCTGCTGTGTCAAGCTCCCAAGCCTGTATCTTTTCTATTACAAGATGCAAAATCAGTTGACCTATAAATCCCTCTTCCATGTGCATACCTCACACGGTCTCTTTCCCATCTTTTACATTTCTTGGATTATAGTAATAAAGATTCTTCATAATACTTTTTTTTTTTTTAACCTCCAAAACTCCTTTCTCATCTTTAAAACTAATTTTGAAAAGGAGCTCTCCCCACTACCGTAATCTCTGCTTTGGTGTCAGATGTGCCAAATTTATCTAAAGGTCAAAAGCAATGTACCTTTTACGTTTCCTCACTTTTATGTAGTGTCGACTTGGGGCACGTGTTTAGAGCCTGACAAGTTTGGATTTGAATTCAGAGTGCATCCTGCCCTGAAGTTGAACAACTTATTTAAAGCTCCTTAAGCCTTCACTTTCTAAGTCACAGGATTTTGAATATCAAAGGAGATAGCATCGGTAAATGTCATCCTTGGCCTATGGTTAATACTCCGTAAGAGGTCACTATATCATTACCATTATTAATAACAATAGTAATTCAGGAAATAGTTATTGAATTCCTGTGTTGCAAGCACCGTTACCAGCCTGGGTAGTGGTTATAAAGGCAATTTCAGAGATAAACCACGATCACTGATCTTCAAGAGTTTACAGCCTCATTTGGGAAATTAAGTAATCATGCCGAAAGTCATAATATAAATTACCATAATAAAAGTGTTATGTGTACAGATTATACATGTATGTATATACACATACACGGGTATATGCATCTAGATGTATATATATCGCAAAGACCTCTGGTGGTTCAAAGAGGATGAGATCATTTTTATTTGGAGAGGAGAGGACAGGCTTCATGAAGAAAATGGTGGCATTTGCGATGTGACTTGAAGGAGAGACTAAAATGGAGCTTGTGTCAGGACATCACAGAAGCAGCCGCGTGAACAGGAACGAAGGCTTGATAGCAGGAAGTGCAGTCTATACCCTTGAAAAAGCGATGGGTCTGTCTTGGTTCCAGAGTCGTGGAGCTTCTGTTATGGCTCAGCAGTAACGAGCCCAAACAAGGAACCATGAGGATGCAGGTTCGATCCCTGGCCTTGCTCACTGGGTTAAGGATCTGGTATTACTGTGTGCTGTGGTGTGGGTTGCAGACGCGGCTTGGATCCCGAGTGGCTGTGGCTGTGGTGTAGGGCGGCAGCTGCAGCTCCATTGTGACCTCTACATGCCAAGGATGTGGCCCTAAAGAGCAAAAGAAAAAAAAGAAAAGAGTGGTTTGTGGGGAACAGAACCCAGAGGTACGTGGCTGACAAGGAAGACGAGGGTCTCGGCCTGGCATGTCAGGATGCGTTTTTCTCTATATGTTGGAAAATTTGGGGGACAGTAATACAGGGCTTTTCTATTATTAAAATACTTATAAAATTTTAAACTCTTTATCCCTTAGCCTATTTTGTATTGTGAAATACTATTTTAATTGTGTTTTCAGAAAACATCTGTCATTTGGGCTCATTTACACGTTTGACGTGGCTTATGAAACTCTTTGAAAACAGGTACTGTTCGGTTTGATAGCGTTTACCAAAGCACCACCTACAGAATTTACAGATATACATTTAATTCACGAGCTTCCACTTGCATTGATTAAAAGACCAGGGAATGACAGATTGGGGTATAGCGGCCACCAGGCACTGCTGTTCCTCAGATCCCTGAGCAACACGGCTACTTCGCAGGAGACAAAGGTAGACCATCCGTCTTCACAGAGCCAGAGCCAAGACGGAGAAAACCAGCCTCTCCCGGGGCAGGCTGGAAGGTTAAGAAACATCTCTGTTTCTTTATGCCTGTATCCCCAGGAAGCTCCCTCTGGACTCTGACTCTGAGGCATGGAGCTAGCGCTGCCATCCCAAGGTCTGAGTGCCCTCAGCGCGCCCGCAGACCTGCGCTTCCTGGAACCTTGCCTTGGGTGTCCACTCCCACCTCCACCATCTCCCCTCCTGGAACACACCCCTGTGATGCCCCCCCCCCCGCCCCCCGAAAAGCACAGATGTGGCAGTCAGGCCAGTTTGGCTTCTTATCCTGCTTTTTTCTCACTATCTGTGTGAGTTTGGGAAATCTTTCTTATTCATCAACTGCAGATTAAAAAATATCTCCCTCCTGGAGTTCCCGTCGTGGCGCAGTGGTTAACGAATCCGACTAGGAACCATGAGGTTGCGGGTTTGGTCCCTGCCCTTGCTCAGTGGGTTAAGGATCCGGCGTTGTCATGAGCTGTGGTGTAGGTTGCAGACGCGGCTCGGATCCCGCGTTGCTGTGGCTCTGGCGTAGGCTGGTGGCTACAGCTCCGATTGGACCCCTAGCCTGGGAACCTCCATATGCCGCGGGAGCGGCCCAAGAAATAGCAAAAAAAAAAAAAAAAAATCTCCCTCCTGAGAGGCAATGCCTATAGAGGTTCGGATCCCAATTCTGGAGTCAGATGGGGTTTGAAGCCCTGATGTGCCACTTGCCAGCCCTGGGAACTTGAGCCAGTCTCACTGTGCCTTGGTGGAGACCCTGTGAGTCCTGGCCTCATGGGATCAGTGTGTGTAATGAATAGGAAATGGGTTCACCTATGTCAGTATCAGGGTAGTGACCAGCTCTGTGTCTGTCAACTGTCATTAATTCTCTCAAGGTTGGGGTGATTAATCAAGACAACCTATTCAAGGCACTTAGCAAAATACCTTTGTTGGTGGGTTCCAGGGCTGATAAAATATTAGAGGTGGACAGAAGCCACCTAGTTCACTCCATCGCCCACAAAACCTGGGGAGTTTCAATAGCGAGAAGGGGAAGACTCTGTTAGAATCCTGTTCTTCCCATAAAGTCAGTGATTTCTACCTGTGATGACGTCTTCACTAGCTACTATTTCCTATGCATCAGACACCTGTGTAAGGCACTTGTATGCGGTACTTCATTTAATGCTCGTCATGGTTGTACTTTCTTTAAACATAGGGGCGGTCATTAAGCCCATTTTATAAATGAGAAATAGGATATTTAGTGAGATTTGATATTAGACTTGTATGAAATGTTTTCAATCCATTCATAGAATTAATCTCCACAATAAACTGATGAGGTTTATTGGATGTAAAAGACTTGGATAGAAAAAGGTGAGCTGACCAGTCCAGAGTCTCACAAGGACCTTGCTAGAATCTTCAAAGCCTGTGCATTTAGTTCTTTTGTTATATACTTTTATCCTTACACATTAAACACATCTTTAAAGATATTAGTCAAAGGGATTCAATCCTAGAAGGGCCAATTTTTTTTTTATCAAACCTTTATCTACAATTTCATTTTTTTTTTTTTCTGGTTTGCCCGGAAACTTTGTGTTCCAGGGTAGATAATGGTTTCCATGTGTAGAGTAGGAAATTGTTTTGTTTCCTGTTAAGCTGGAAACGTTCTGGAGAGGTGGGTGGCAGCAGGAGGGATTCGCAGACATTCCCGTTGTTCTGATCTGAAGCCACATTTCTTATCACTGGGACACACACGGAGGTGGTGCTGTGGGCACCTGCAGGGGTGTGGAAGCACCCTCTGGCTCTAGAGCTTCATACTGTGCTGCATGGGGGTGGGAGGGGGCACTGAGGAGGCCTCTGTTTTAAAGATGTGTTTCTTAAAATGGCACCTAGCCATTTAGGGGCACTGAGGCACACTGAGTTGTGTATAAACTGTGTGTGTGTCTGTAGATATGCTCGTATGCATTTTTCTAGTTACAGCCTCCGTGGTTTTATCAGCTTATCAGAAATGCTCAAGATTCGTAAAAGTTAGAACTACCCTTGGAGGGTTTATGGATCTGTTGAAACTCCTCCTGCAGTCTCTTAGGTCCTTGCTTTACTTAGATATTCTCATTCACCCTCCTTCTTTCTTAGTCACCCTCCTCTTTTCCGGCTCTTTTTTCATTGGAAACCCCCCCCCCCCCCCCCCCCCCCCCCCCGCCTTTGCATTCTAATGAGGAGGTCTTGATGGGGTGTTGGGGGTGGGGGAGGAAGGCCCAGGAATCTCTCCTTTCCCTCCCCTTCTCCCTTTCTCCCCCTACAGGGGCTCCTGCTCCTCCCCCCTCCCCGACTTTCTTTAGCTTCCTCGCCCAGTCTCCCCCCCAACCCCAATCCCCTGCCACCCATTATCCCTGTGGCTTCTTTGAGCCAGTTGCCTTATGTGAAAAATGTTGACTTATTCCTGCCTACCTTTCCGAGCTATTTTGAAAATCAAATGGGTGTAAATGCACGTTGGAGACACAATAAATCACTTCTTGCATGTGGGGAAAACATAATGTGAGCAGATTACATGGATTATGCAGCTACTTGGTCGCTGGAGATGGTTCCGTTGCTTATAGCATGGCTTTGCCAGCTGGGCACCTTTACTGCGCTGTGGAGAAAAATGGGTACGGTGTTTATACTTTTCTTATGTTCTTGTAGAAAGAATAGCAAAAATAAAATAAAAAGGCAACAGTATGAAATGTCTTAACGAATTATTACAGACTATTACACTAAGACCCAAGGCTGTTTTTCAGAAGATTTCAATAAACTCTGAGTATTGTCAAGATTATTATAAAGAATCATCCCATTCATTTGTGCAATTTGAAAGAAATAATGTTTCCAGGGAGCTATGTTGACACCATCTGCTAAGTATGCATTGTTGTATTAATTTTTAAATGTGTATCGTGCCAAAGAGTCATTATTTGTGAAAGTTTGAAAGGGTGATCATGCCTCTGTTGTGTGCTGGGCACAGTGCTGTTTCTTGGCTTGTAGAATGAGGGGGACAGTGACTGTCCCTTAGGAGTTCAAGCCCCATGCATGAAATTACGTCTCCAGACCTCAGCTTTCTCATCTGTAAGATTGAGATGATGGTACTGAACCGACCTTTGAAGAATTACATATAAACCTGTGTTAAGTACTCAGTAAGTGATAGCTGCTCTTTACACATCAGTGTCAATAGCATTTATTGATAGTGCCAGCCAAAGGACCATCAGGTGTCTTTGATCCCTTCTGTTGAATGGATGCGGTAAACCATTTACGCTTCCTGTGAACGCTTTCAGGTCGTATGTGAGCTTGAGCAATTTGCTCCACTCGGTAAGTGTCACATCTAGGATCTGAATCTGTTTGCAAGTCCAAGTCCGGTGCTCTGTTGGCTACCTGCCATTGCCCACTAATTTGATTCACAGCGTCAATGGTGGCATTCCTCGAAGATAGGGGAGAGGGAAAGCCTATCGATTATAGATCATTGTGCTCCTGCAGTGTCCATAAGCTCCTAGACATGTAGGCTCAGTTGCAGCCAGATATGAAAAGGGGAGTTTATAATCTGCATTCAAAGACAGAACTTCATTGGTTCCTAAGGATCGTGGGATAGCCCATAGAACTTGATTTTCCAGGTCATACAGGTCCCAGAGGCACGTTCTGAGAGATCTTTACCTATAGTTAGGAAGACCTTTGGAACAGACTTTGGAAAATCATAGGGATATCATTTTGATGGGAGATACTTTAAAGATATGGGAAATGGAGTTCTATATTCAGTGCTATTTGAACTATTTCTGAGAATGCCAGTTTTCACTCAGCAGGCTGGTTACTTTTTTAGTCTTATTATGACAGATGTAGTTTGAGGATCACTGTCAGTAAAATCACCATTTTTTTTTTTTTTTTTTTTGGTAAAAACAGAATCCTAGAGATTTTTTTTTCCCAGATCAGGTGCATTTAACACTCTAAAGACACTCTTTTGGTGGACATTTCTGACTGAGAGAACGTGTGTAAGTGGAAGCCTCGTATGTGTGTGTGTTTGGTATTAATACATTTGCAATTTCTCATGTGAGTTCATTTTTATCTCCCTTGATTTTAACCTTTATAGGGCTCCTCCACCCCTCCTCTCAGGGAAAAAAACCACCACCACCAACAACAACAAAACACCCTTTCTGGAACATTCTGCTGTATCCTCTCAGACCTAGCACCAACTCCTCTGAGCAGATCTTTGCTCCCAGATGAGATGGCTGCATTCCTCTCTCTGGTCCCTCACCTCTGTAGTAGTACGTTACAGCATTAAAATAATCTTATATTGTGCTTTATGTTGTGCTTACTTTATTCATGTTTCCGTCACTCGAAATGAGCATCTCAAAATCAGGTTTTGTAGTCTGACTCATCATACCCAACTCTTCAGTAATTTGTGGTAGACACATCATCCAGGGACTAGCTGAAGTTTGTGATGATGAGGTTGTAATGACCAGATTCCGCTGAGCACATAGTTCCTTAATAACCATTCATTCAAATCGGCAAAATAGTCCACATACCCTGTTCTGTGAGTTTAATGAAGTGACAGTTCTCTGTCCCTTCAGGTGTTTTAAGTGTATGAACCCTGTATCAAAGGCTCAGCACAGCCAAGGTGTGACTGTGTCCTGTCCTGAAATGGACAAAGCAAAAATCCTCCTAATTGTCTGGGCTCTAGATCCACTGAGAACAAGTCATTGGCGTGTAGGTTACTGGCCTCATTGGAGTCTTATCCCCCATTCATTCCAGGATACGAAGTATCTCTAGACGACTTGAGTCAATCCACAGTCGTTTGAATCTCACCAACTAAGAGTCCATTTTTAGCATTTATCATGATGACTAAAAGTCACTGCTTTCATCGATAAAAAGTCATTTTTCTATCCATAATGCGAATGTAGTTGTTAATTAACATATGATAACAGAAGGACTTAGCGCGGCCACTTCGGAGTGTGACCTTTCTGTTAAAATGCTTGTGAGCATCAGGGCTTCCTCCTTCCCTCCCTTCCTCCTTCTCTCTTTCCCTGAGCGAGTATTTGTCGGTTCCCTTCCATGTGTAGCTTACCTTGAAGATCAGGCTTACAGAGGTTACTTGACTTGCTGCAAATTCCCAAACCACGATTAGAGCTGTTGATCTCCCTCTTCTTCCCATCTTTCCACGCAGTATCAGGAAATAAAAGACTCATGAAATCAAGGGGCAGTTAAACACAAATGTAGTGCTGACATGGTTACACACTACGGAACTAGCTTACAGAATTTCCTCTCCAAGGATTTTATGTTGATATAACCAGAACCTCTGGGCTGAGGAATCTGGGTCCTGGGTTTCTGGCGTAACGATCCCCAATTCCCTCTTGTGAGGGTGCTCTCAGTACCGTGCGGGCAGACACCGTACTCTTCTATTGAGATTTTTGCAAGATTTCAGATTTCGCTTTTTCTCACACTAGGGTGCACAGAAACGCCCTTGACACGGAGAAGCATCTTGTATTTTCCGAGATCTCATCAGAGCAGAATGCCAGGTTCTCCCAGACATCACATCTGAGCAGTGCTGGATAAAGGCAGTGCACCTGGCCTCCCGCATCTTGTAACTTAAACTGAGCTCCTGACATGTCCAGTTAAAAACAAAACACTATCTCTGGGTGGGTAACAATGACCTCTTCCTTCACCCGTGCCTTTCCACTGTGGGGTTGCCCAGTTACTAAAATGAATGAAGAGACTTAGTCAAAACTACGTGACAACGCCTTTTGATCTTCCACAAAGAGACCTTTGTTTCTCCTTCTCGCTGCCTCCATCACATGGTGCCTTGGGGTCCCCTCTTCCTTTTTTCCTGGGGCTCAGTCTAGAATACAGATAGAGGAATCCAGTAGACACTTCTTTATTCAAGCCACACTGTCAGGCTTTTTCTGCCACGCCACTTTTGGAAAAGATTTGTGAATCCATTGTGAGAGCAATTATGCCTCTTTATAGCTGGAACTTCTTAATCGTGAAAGAAGCCTTAGAGATCATTTCGGTTCATCTCTTAATTTCCAAATGAATGGCCAGAGAGATTAAATGACTTGCCCAAGGCCATGCAGCTAAGGAGAAATTACACCAGTAGCTCACCCATCTGGGTGCTTGCTATGTATCAGTCTTTGCTGTTAAGTCTTTGTTAATTTAATGCCCACAACATTGGTGATGGGCACTGTTGTTATCCCAGTTGACAGATGAGGACACTGAGGCACAGAAAGATTAAGCAACTAGCCCATGACCCCACAGGAAGGAAGGACATAGCTGGACAGAATGGCTCCATATGTACCTGTAACACAGAGATGGTTCTCCTCCCCAGGACCACATTTTTCATCATCTCTTGGAGGGATGAAGACAACCTGCACCGAGTCCTTCTGCGTAGCAGTGTTAGCTGGGCAATAACAAGTCTGTGATTATCATGATAACTTTTTTCCTCTGGCCTTTATAGTATTGACTGAAAATACTTTCCCGAATATTGTATTAACAATGAACGCTTTAATCTGTGATAGTGAAGTGACAGTGGCAGAGAAGGAAAAAGAGCATTTCATTCCCAAGTCATTTGGGTCTCTGATGTCTTCCTTTAGGTGGCTGACATCAAACTTTTCAGACAAAAAGCAAAACTACATTTGAAATTGGCTACAAGGGGATATAACGAAAAACTACCCATATTTGTTTTTGGCTTTTTTTTTTTGGCCAGGGCATACAGCAGCTTGATGTGGGATCTCAGTTTCCAGACCAGGCATTGAACCCAGGCCGCTGTGGTTTAAGTGCGAAGTCTTACCCACTAGAGTATCAGGGAAACCTACCCATTTTTGATACACAGATTTTAAATTCTTATAATGTGATTTTAACAGAACACATTGTAATTATGAAACTATGTGTGATTAATATATAGCAGATCTGCTCCATTCAAGGCATAGTTATAACATTTGGCATACTAGGTTGATGTAAATTTGGCAGCTAATTAGCGATGTGGAAGAACTATTTGATGATATGAATGTATTTCGGGGAAAATATAGACACTGTGTATTTTGTATATTTTGAAGTCTTTTTTTTTTTTTTTTTTAATTTGGAGTGACTTAGAGATATTCCCCAAACTTGTTCCAATCCTGTGATGCCATTTCTTGTGACACAGCAGTGACCTGAGAAAGTGCAGTTCTCTGCTCTGCTCAATTTATGTAAATCTCCAGCTCTGTCTGTTTAAATAATCTCTATTCTTTAATTTAGGCAAATCCAACCCACCTCTTCCATAATTCTTTCCTTGATGTGTTTAGTCAATAGCAATCTATCTTTCCTATAAATTCCTTTTTAAATAACAATAGTAATCTATCTTCCTATAAACTCCTATTTATTTATTTATTTATTTATGTATTTATGTATTTATTTATTGTTTTTTAGGGCTGCACCTATGACACATGGATGCTCCCAGGCTAGGGGTCGAATTGGAGCTGCAGTTGCCGGCCTACACCACAGCCACAGCAACACAGGAGCCGAGCCATGTCTGTGACCTACACCAAAATTCATGGCAAAGCTGGATCCTTAACCCACTGAGTGAGGCCAAGGATTGAACCCCTATCCTCATGGGTCCTAGTCGGATTTATTTCCACTGAGCCACAATGAGAAGTCCCTAGACTCCTTTTTAAATAAGTCTTTCTCCTTATATACTTTCTGTAAAACAGGAGTAGTCGCAGATGTGAGATGGGGAGCTGGAGAGAAAGTAAGACGAGACAAGGAACAGTAGCCATGACGTACTGTTTTGGGGAAATAGTGAATGCAAAGAATTGGTTGTAAATTTGGTATATGCAGGCTTCATGAGGATCCATTAAAATAAATTACTAAAAGGAGTAGTGACTCACTGGGCTGACAGGCAAGTGACCTGAGCCATCCTCCTGGCCCTGCTGCTTGTTGCCTTTGAGACCTCGCAAAAGCAAATAGTTTTCTGGCCCCTGTATCCTTAGATACCTGGTATGAAAGGGTTTGAACTTGGCCCTGGGCAGGAAACTGACTCATGGCTCCTGGAGCAGCCCTTTCTGTGCATGACACAGGTCTGTCTATGATCTTGTAACGGAAGCTGTCTCCGTCTTCTGCTCCCTGGTCTCGCTCATCATTTGAAGCCATGTGGAGCAACCTAGATGGCCCCCCAACGTGTAAAGTTGTCTTTCAGCTCTCTGCTCTTCCCTTCTTTTTTTTTTTTTTTTTTTTTTTGTCTTTTTGCCACTTCTTGGGCCGCACCCGCAGCATATGGAGGTTCCCAGGCTAGGGGTCGAATCGGAGCTGTAGCTGCCAGCCTACACCAGAGCCACAGCAACGCAGGATCCGAGCCTTGTCTGCAACCTACACCACAGCTCACGGCAACACCAGATCCTTAACCCACTGAGCAAGGGCAGGGATCGAACCTGCAACCTCATGGTTCCTAGTCGGATTCGTTAACCACTGCGCCACGACGGGAACTCCATGCTCTTCCCTTCTTGAGGCTTACAGTCTTCATCTTGACATGGCCTGGCTTTGAGTCCATTTTCCCATGTTGGCTGCTCACATCTGACTTCATTTCAGATGTCTTAGTCTTTAAGGCATGGCACCAGCACTGAGTGTGTATTTCAGGTATAATTTCACCCCTGGCAAATAGAGCGGGCATTTTGCATACTATTTTTTCCTTAATGCATTAGCCTTGAGGTCAGTGTAAAGTTATTTTGTGGTCATTTATCTCATATGTAAAGGGAACAGGTTAAACTTTTTGTCAAGTAGGCAAAAACACTGCCTGACAATGTATGCTGTTCTCCCGTGACCACAGCAGACATTGCTCAGAGGTTGTGGCATTTTTCTCTCCAACTGAGACTGATCAGGGCTTTCAATCCTGAAGACAGAACTCCAGGAACGACTTCTAATTGGACTTGCTCTCTTGAAATCAAATGACTATTAAAATACTCCCAATATTAGGTAGTGTATACATTGTAGTATGCTGCATGGTTATGCATTATAGTTAATTGCATACCAATATCATGGCCATCAAAAGATAATAAATTCCTATAGAACAGCAAATGTGTCTTGTATATTTTTGCCTTTTGCTCACCATGTAATGCCTGATCGAATGCATTTCAAATAATAGATATAGGAGTTCCCGTCGTGGCTCAGCAGAAATGATGATTCTGACTAGCATCCACGAGGATGCAGGTTCGATCCCTGACTTCGCTCAGTGGGTTAAGGATCCAGCATTTCTGTGAGCTGTGGTGTGGGTGACAGACATGGCTCGGCTCCCATGTTGCTGTGGCTGTGGTGTAGGCCAGTGGCAACAGCTCCAATTCGACCCCTAGTGTGGGAACCTCCATGTGCTGTGGGTGCAGCCCTAAAAAAAAAAAAGTAAAAAGACGAAAATAGTAAATATAAGTATTTGTGTCTTTTAAGAGACGTAGAGAAGCACAAATTAATTTGGGGTACCGATATATAGATATTTAGGTCATAAAGTCCAAATTATTTTTCCAGAAGCTAACTTTAATATCTTACTTTATTTGCCATTTACCTCTGATTTCAAATACTTTCCCCATGTACACTCATTTAATTTTTTTAATTTATTCAAAATTATGTAGAAGTAGATCAAAATAAATCTTATTTACTTCCTATGGAGAATATTTCAAACCCCTGTCATTTTGTTTTAAAAATCATTAATATCATCATGTTTTGTCTCTGTAACCACTGTTTCATTCCCTCAGGTCTTTCATTGTCCATTGCATGTACTTTTGTTACTTTAAATTGTCACTACCTAAGCACTTACGTGGCGGGCATGCACTTTCTTTATCAAATATGACATTTTCTCTATTCCCATGCTTTCCTCCTTCTTTTTCCCTAAGTAAATTGATTTAAAGAGCATATCCTCTTCCACTCTATTTTGTATATTAAACCTCCAGTGCATTTTACATGTGACATTTACATGGTAAATTAGGAAACTTTTTTGGTTTTCTGATAGAGGATTCATATAACTGGCAGGGCTTCTAAATGAGATGAGTCATGATTTTATGGTCACTCAGGGTCTTGAATCATACTCTGTACATTTGCATTAGTAATTGCAGATTGACAGTTGAAACATTTGACTCAATCCATGGAAGTATTTTTGAGAAGAGTTTCTTTCCTCGGAGAGTGATAAAAATTAGTGGTGCTTTAGAGAATGACGTTAATGAGTAAAGAAAGATTCAGTGCTGCTGGGGCAGGCACATCACTTAGCACTTCAATTAACTTCCAGAGGAATCAGGAACATGAAATTAGGCTCTTATTGTTTATGGATACTTTTCATTGAAATTCAAAGTTTCCCAATTAGAGTGAAATATCAACCAAGGGCAAATTAGCGCCTCTCCTTATCAAACGGGTGCGAATGAAATAGCCTACTAGCTGTCCCGTTACAGCCCAATGATCTAATATTCAGTCATTCATTCCTTCATTTCTTCCTTAGAAAACATTTACCGGTCTTCCCTGGACAAGGTTTTGTGTGTGTACTGGGCTCTGCTTCTTCAAAGATGGGAGAAAGCATCCCTGCCCTCCAGGAACTCAATGTCCCCTGTGGGTGAAGAGTTAAAATTTAGGAATCCCGAGAACTGACAGTAGGCTGGGATGGAGCTGGGAGAAGAAGGAATGGAAGACGTTTCGGAGAGGAAGTGATGTTAGCTAGTCAGGGAGGCGAGGGAGGCAAGGGAGTTCCAAGCACAGCGCAAATACCGAGTCATTCAGTCTGAAGAAATGCTTATGTTTGAAGAAACTCTAAGAATGTCTGGAACAATAAGATGTACAGCATAGAAATAATTAGGTGCAGACATCAGGATTTTTTTAGGGATGTTTCGTAAATAGTACATTGCAATAATACTCAGAGGTTGAAGTCAAAATTCCCTTATCTGCTTGAAGAGGGGAACCTGTGATACACATGCAATGCTCTCAGGCTCACTTGATCTGTCTGCAAAATGGGACGTCAAAAGCTACCCGTCTTCCGCAGTAATTTATTTCGGTGACTCGTTTTACTTTAGTAAACTAAAGGAAAGACCTTCGAATACGTTTTAGAGTTTTAAGACATCTAGGGCAGTATTCATCCTATGGGTCTCTTGGCTGGCAGGTTGTGTTCCAGAGTATTTAGATTTGCCTATTTTTAAATACAAACACCGCTGTGAAGTAAACTTGTAATTAGACAGTTACTAAGAAGTTGGCCCCTCTGACACACGTATTCCATGATTTTCAATCATTATCTGCAACATGGACAGCGCTAAAAGATCCATATTTGTACAGTTACAAAAGCTTATGTTAGTATGCACAATTAAAATTTAAATTGGCAAGGATATTTTTGTTACTCTTGCTATGTTTTGCTTCTATGAATAAGTCCTCTTGACTTGCATTTTGTAAATTCCGTAACAGGTGTGCTCACCTGTGTAACGCATGTCTTCCGTCTTCTCATTTAAAATTGGCAATTAAAGGGAAAAAATATGCATCTACGTGTTGCTCTAGAAATGTGAGGCCATGATTGTGCAGTTCTTTTAGAAAGCATGGCTTGAAATTTATGTGTAATGGAACTGTACTATTCTTGGTAGGTGAAACTCAGATTTTCCAGTTTATAGTATTAAGGCTTAGACGTGCTCGGTTTTCTTGCAAGATGCTCTATCCTTCTAAATTTAGTCATCTAATTAAGATTTCCATTCATGGGAAATGACTTTAAAGAGCACATAAGACAGGCTTTTACACAAACAAGCTTTGATTGGATTAATCGGATTTGCATAAATTTTATGATGTGAGCTTGCTAGTGTCTTGGTTTCATTCGCGTGGAAGGGAGATCTTAGAGGAATTTGTGAAGCGGAAACACAGTAAAGGTTGCGAAGGAAGCATGTAAAAGCAGTCAGGCTCTTGGCCTGGCAAGAACAAAGCAGTCAAAGCTTTGGCTATGGATGAGCTAAGTTGGCCAAGTCTGGAAAAGCTGGACATAGGAAAAAAGAGACAGGCGATTCAGACAGACCACAAGATTTGGGGTTTTGGTTTGTTTTGGTTTGGTTTGGTTTTTCCCCAAAGAAAAGGGATCTAGAGCAGCTCCAACACCTGATATGGGTTTGACTACAGAGGCTGGGGAGCTGGTGGTACATTTAGGACTGAGATGGCCAAGGCAAGAAAGTCAGGCTTCTTGCAGGTCGTTCTAAGAGAGGGCTGCCTGGTCCTCAGAGACCAGTGCTGATCCAGTACTGAAAAGATGGCAGCCTGGAAGAGAGGCGACGAGAAGGAGGGCGGCACAGAGAAAGTAAAGAGGTGATGGCGTGAAGGAAGGCACACGTGAGACAAGGCGAGCTGGTCAGCAGAGGCAAGTCCAGAGGGGGGATGCTGAGATGAGGCCCTGCACGCAGGCTGGGGTACTGGGCTTGACAGCCCATATTAGGGTCACCAGCGCTGGAGACCTGGACCCCTTCCCAGCAGGCAGCATTCAGAATCCACTCAAATGGATTTTGAGCCAAGTCTAAACAACAGATGAGAGGTAATAGAATTAAGAGATCCCTAATGTTGGACCCATGCCTCAGACCTTGCAGCTGCTAGTGCGGAAGTGATCTGCGGACCGTGGGTCCTGGCATTTATGTATTATTAAATATTAACAATCTGACCTCAGCAATAGCAACATCGTGACCCCTTATATTTCTAGAAAACTCTATCCTTCACGGAATGGTTCACAATAATCATGTAGTATTGATAGTCTCATCATTCCTCGATGATAAAAACCAGCCTCAGACAAATTAGATTTTCTCACCATCGTGCAGTCAGAACAGTGGCGGAGTTTAGATGAGAACCTGTCCCTGGTGTTTTCTGTCTTTGTTTTTAACATACTTTGTAGTGACTAAAGAAAAGGGCAACTGGTTATGGAGATAAGGTCAAGGGCTCTCTTGACCTTGGAAAGTTCACAGCCTAGGCAAAGATCCGGTCTCATGCAGAAATAACTTGGACGTTTCAAAATTTCATCCTGGTGCTAGAAGAGTGTCTGGGCCTTGGGAGGCATCCAGCCACTGTTTGATGTATGAATGAATAGCGAGGGAAATGCTGGGCTAGCCCAGTGAAGAAAATAATCAGTGTGAACTCAGGCTATAAAGAAAGCTGAGAACATGGCATTTGAGCTACTCAATGACAGGATGCTTCCCCGAGGGACAGGGATGTTTGGATTTAGATGGAAGGGAAAGAGATCTAGTATTTATTGAGGCGGATTTAGAATCAGACACATCTGGGCTTGGATCCTGGATCTATCACTATGTAATATGGGGCCAGTAACCTGACCTCACTGACTCTCAGTTTCCTTATACCCCATGCTCTGTCTAAAGAGGCTAGTGCTTTGCAACATGTTAATTGGAGGGAGGGGGGTATAATTTAATTTTCACAAAGGTTCTTTCATTCTGTATTATCACCCTTTTGCAAAAGAAGAGACTGAGACCAAAAAGTGTTACGTAGGTTGGATGGACTTTAGTAATTTTAAACCAGGAAGGTCTTCCTGCCTCTAAACCCCATTCTTTTTCCATCACCTGCTGGTGACAAGCAAGGGATGTGTTGAGGGGACCCGGGGGGAGCGTTGAGAAAATGGGGCGGACCTCTTCCATTTAGTCCCTTTGATTGTATTAGGGAGTTTGGAGAAGGAGAAAGAGAGTTTGAAACAAGGGAAGAGAGCAGTCATTTATATGGAATTGAAACAAGTCCAAGGGTGACAGTGAGCCGTCACTGATGGAGAAAAGAGCTTTCGAGCATGGGTGACCATTCCACGTGGACATCAGGTGGCTGAAACACTGATGGAGAAGGAGGATGAGGTGTGGAAAGATACATCAACACGTGAATCAAGTCCACATTGAGTTGAACCAAACAACCAGAATTTATGTCTTATGGGTGTTTTGAACGAGAAGAAAGCAGCTAAACCATAAGAGCATTAAATAGGATGCAGTTGAAAAAAGAAGGATATTAGTCCCTTCTCAGGGTATTATCTGGGATCTGTTTGTATTTAACTGTCTTTCCACAGCTCCTTTTGTCAGTTCTGTTTTTCTCCAGTTATTCTCAGTGGATGTGGGATCCCAGATAGTGGATGTGATAAAAATGTAAATGTGAGGGCTTGTGGAGTCTCACAGTACCATAGAAAAGGAAGCTCTTTCACTATTGGATATGTGATATAAATAAATGGGTTTTTTTGTTTGTTTTTTGGGCTTTTTTTTTTTTTTTTTGGTCTTTTTGCCTTTCTGTGGCATATGGAGATTCCCAGGCTAGGGGTCTAATCGGAGATGTAGCCACCGGCCTACACCAGAGCCACAGCAACGTGGGATCCAAGCCGCATCTGCGACCTACACCACAGCTCACGGCAACGCCAGATCCTTAACCCTCTGAGTAAGGCCGGGGATCGAACCTGCAACCTCATGGTTCCTAGTCACATTCGTTAACCACAGCACCACGACGGGAACTCCAATAAATGTTTTGGAGTATATTAAAGTGTGGGCCAAGGCAGAAATTCTGAACCACACAGCTTGCCTGTATATGCGTGTGTGGGTGGGTGAAGACACATTGACACCAGGGCATGGCTACAGCGTCAGGTCCACAAGTGGCCCAGTCAGATCTTCCGTTGTCATGGCTAACACCCTTTGGTCAGATGGCGACTCTTCAGTTTGTGATTCGACCAAGCCAAGCCTCTCGTCCTTCTTCCTGTATCTTTCTGCCTCCCTCCAGCCCTTCCTCTTTTCCTCTGTTATTTCCTTTCTTCAGGAAAGACTCGTATTTTGCCTCCTCTGTGCCAGGAACTGGGCAAGGTTCTGGCCGTGCAGAAGCAAATGAAAGAGTCAAGGTACCTAGTGGAGACTTGACCATTGTGGACATTAGAGGAATTCAAACGCATCCCTCCGTTCCTACTTTTGCATTAGACAGACAAAAGCTTGGAAGTTGTGAAAGGTTTTACAGCTTTTGTCTGCAGTTACCATTCATGGTCTCTCGCAGAGCTGTGATATCAGAGGTAGTTGTGCGGGGGTGTTTTGAGAGTTCCGTTTTTGCTGTTCGCCATCTCTCTTCATTTGTTGTCTTTGTTACTGGTGTATTTACAGGTACCTTCCAAAAGCTCCATCTAGTGCAGTATCCGTATATACTCTGTATGATGTGACTGTCCTGTAAGAGCCTTCTCTACGTCAGAGGCCAGTTCCCAGCCAGAGAATAAGCCGTCCTGTGAGAGCAAGCATGGGCATGGCCACTTATAGGGAAAACGACCTTATTAAAAACACACCAGGAAAAAGCTATACGTAAAAAAATGCCATGATGGGGAGCTAGATAAGGGTAATAGGTGGTTCACTTAGAAGAGGTTTTTGAGCTTCCCGCATTTCAATAGATGGTGTCTGTTAAAAGGTTACCTAAGAATCCTAGTTGATTGAAAAACTTATGGTTTCCAAAGGAGACAGTTCGGGGGGGGTGGGGGGGAATGCCCTGGGGTTGTGGGATGGAAATCCTATAAAATTGGATTGTGATGATCATTGTACAACTATACATGTAGTAAATTCATTGAATAATGAAATTAATTAATTAATTAAAAAAAAAAAAAAAAGAATCCTAGTTGAGGGAGTTCCTGTCGTGGCACAGCAGACATGAATCCAACCAGAGACCACGAGGTTATGGGTTTGATCCCTGGCCTGGCTCAGTGGGCTATCGATCTGGTGTTGTTGCTGTGAGCTGTGGTGTAGGTTACAGTTGTGGCTTGGATCTGATATTGCTCTGGCTGTGGTGTAGGCCAGCGGCTACAGCTCTGATTTGACCCCTAGCCTGGGAACCTCCATATGCCATGGGCGCAGCCCTAAAAAAAAATAAATAAATAAAAAATGCTGGTTGATTGGCAAAAATTCATAGTCAAGAAAAACCAAGTTAGAAGTTCTAGATGCATTGGCATGTGTCTATAGAAACAATAATAACGTTGCTTTAGGAAAGAAGTTTGGGGGAAAAAAATAACCCAAGGTACACCCTTTATGAGTTCATTCTTCTCTGACCTGCTTGTTTTAGTTATACTCTGTAGGAATGATGGATGGCGAATTGATTGTTTCAGGTTAGACCTTGGCTGTGACTGACACGTCAGAGCTGGATCTAATTCAGGAACATGACAAATGTCAGTGGATTAAAATACCCATCCTGTTTGCTAGAGTTTCACGTGTATTTATTTAATCCATCTTCAAATGTAGGCTCAGTTGTTTGGTGGAGTGTCTATCATAGAGAATTTTATCTTTTAAGGACCAAGACCCTATGATAAAGAAACATAATGAAAAGTTTTCTAAACCTCTCCTATTTAATTTCGTATTTCTACCCCAGGGACTCGGTCAGCGGTACACACTAAATAAATGCCTGCAGATTTATATCCTTGATACCCAGGCAGGTCTTCCCTCTGTTCTACCTCCTCCAAAACCCCTAGGACCTCCTGAGCCATCTGCAATCATGATGGGCTGGGGGATGTAAAAACAGAATCTGGAAATAGAAATATCATACAAACTATATTTTAAATTATCTATTATTTAAAAAACAAAGCAGGTGAAATTTATTTTAAGAATTTATATTACTTAACCCTATATATCCAAAATATATTTTCCCCAGGTAATCAATATAAACATTTATCAATAAGTTATTTATTTATTTACTTATTTATGTTTTGCTTTTTAGGGCCACACCACCACATAAGGAGGTTCCCAGGCTAGAGGTCTAATCAGAGCTGCAGCCACCAGCCTACACCGCAGCCACAGCAACATGAGATCCGAGCCACATCTGCAACCTACACCACAGCTCACCGTTCACAGCAATGCCGGATCCCCAACCCACAAAGTGAGGCCTGGGATTGAACCCACATCCTCATGGATACTAGCCAGGTTCCTTTCTGCTGCAGCCACAACAGGAACTCCCTCCATTGCTTTTTGTATGGGGTCTTTGAAATCCAGTGTGTGTCCTACACTCAGCACATCTCCGTCTGGACCAGCCACCTTACGTGTATACTCAGTAGCCTAGTAAGGGCTTGAGGCCCGTGGCAACAGATCTAGACATTTTTGTTTCTGTTATCTTACAGAAACTTAGTGGTTTCCTAGTCCTCTCTTTCCCTGATTTTAGGGAATACTTTTGGACTTATGTGCACCGTTTTGAGCTATACTTCAGAAGACACACCTCAATAGATTTTTAAAGTTGTCTGAGACTTAACTCATACTTGATTTACTGTTACTGTTTCAAATATGCTTTTTAAAGCACTTTTTGAAATAAGATACTCTTCCCATCAAGGTTAAAACCTAGAGAAAGGTATGAAAATATTAGAACACCCTTGAAGCTTAAATTTAGATCAGGGCATATTGTAGATTTCCCTCCCATGAATTTTTCTGTGGGAGAAAGGCATTGATTTCTCCATATGGAGTCTCCCCCAATCACCTCTTCCTTTTGCCAGCTTTTTGTGTACGTTAAAGAAGTATGTGGAGGGAGGTTATTCAAGGCATCATTTAGGCATTCTTGCTTTAAAAAAAATAAAATAAAATAAGACTTTGTCTTATCTTCAGCAACCATAGAGGCAGCAGGTGTTCTAAAGGCTGCAGTTCTAGCACACGTTCATGCACATCTTTGTTTCTCTATTTCATTCCTTCATTCATTCATTTGTCTTTCAGACAACTCAGTGAATGTCTCTTACGGGCCAGACAACTTGCTGGGCATGGAGGTTAGACAGTGGAAAGGAATCTCACAATGTAGTGGGAAAATTGTGTAAAAAAAACTACAAATGTTAACATGTGCTGTCCATCACCACCCTCAAGAGGACGTATTATTTATTCTTTGTTGGTGTGATAGAGTTCGGGCCCAGATGTCTTTGGAAATCGGGAAGTGTTTCTCTCTTCCTTCACTTTTACGGAAGGTGCTAATTATGTGGCTGTGCCTGGATTCCAGCCAATCCTTTTTCCAAGCAGATACCCTTATCCAGAGAAGCTTATGTTCCTGCTTGTGCTTGATTATTAGAAGCATCAAATTAGACTGGATAGCTATCGAAAGAAATCAGTGCTTTACTATTTGAAATTATACATGGGCTATAGTCATACTTTTAATTCAAGTACTGTCACCAAAAATCATCACTGACTGTTTATTCATACTGCAAATCCTGGCAAAAAAAAAAAAAAATACTCCTACAACCTTCCATTCATCTGTATGTGTGGATCAGAGCTTCTCACCGCTTCCTCAAGTACATGGATCACATGCCATGGTTTTTGTTAATGCAGGGGAACAATGCAGAATCTGTTTCTCTCTGGTTCCACCAAGTGTTCCCACTTGTCAGGATGCTCTTTGCAAAGATGAGATGGGATGCAGAAACCTGCTCCTGTGTATGAGGACAGGCAAGGCAGAGACCCATTCTGTAACCCAATGAAGTGTCCTAAATCGGGAAGAGCTGGGATGTGGAAACAATTGAGTAGCCCCAATAGACTCACCTAAAAGTGCCCTGGACATCTAGCTGGTCTTATGGCAGGACATGGGCTCTGGAAAGGAAAATTGCAGCAGAGAAGTACTGTAGGAAAGTCTGCCTCAGGGAGGCCGGATACTGGCATGTTCTGATATTGGGTGGAACACAGCCCCCAGGCATCCAGGAGCTGGTGTGTGTTAGGATAATCTGTTGCTAAGTTAGAGAAAAGGGCCTTTGTTACCAGATGGGGTTAAACAGAAGAACTCCACTGCCTGGAAGACAAGAGAGGACTGACCGTCTCATCCATAGGGGGACCGGGGTGCCAAAGAGGTGACCAAGGCAGAGACGCAAGAACTGGGCTCAGCCGGCAGAAAGCAGGCACACAGTTGAAATTGCCTTTTAAGAACGACGCATCCATCTCCTTATCAAATATAGGCCAGAACGTTCAGCTTGAATTAGCAGCATAGACTTGATTTTGACTCACAGAGCCTGGGCTGTAGCCCCGTAGATCTCTTCTGCCAAAGGTCCGAGTTTTCAGAGGTCAGGGAGAGCTGAGCTGAAAGCTGGGGTCAGGGAGGAAAGCAGTGTCCTCCAGTGACCCTGGCTTTGTGCAGAGGGCAGGGGAGGGGAGGTACAGAGCTGGGAATGAAGTGGAATGAAACACTGCCATCCACTCCAGAGTCCCACCTTCAGCACCTCATGGTGTTGATGTCATTATTTAAGCCCAACCCATCGTCAGGTCATGTACAGTTAGACTGGGGAGTGCTGCGTGGACTCAACTGACAGGGTTTGTGAAAGGCAAAGGCACTGGGAACAAGTTTTCTGCTTCCCTCCCTGCTTTCTCGGCGGTCGCCACCACCAGTCTTCTTGCTTGGACATTATTAAGGTCCTCCATTTCTTCGAAACACCAATCAGCGCCCCCCCCCCCCATCCTCTCGTCTCCTGATTTCCTTGATGTGATCTTGTTCTTCCATCTCATTGACGCTCCTGCTCTGTGTCCCTTGTTTTGCCCCGTCTCTGTTTCCTACTCCCCAGTGGCAGGGGATCTCAGAACTTACCCATAAGCCTGTTTCTCCTCTGCGCTGTTGGCACGGGCTTGCTTCGCTTCCCCACTGCTGTAAGCCTGGCTCATCATCCCGAAGGATCACTGCAACAGCTACTTAACCCGGCTTTCCTCTGCTCTCACTAGTCTCCTCTGCTTCTGCATGGATCTTCCCGAAGCTTAGGTCTGATCTCACCACTCCCCTGCCCAGAAATGTTATCACCTCCAACTGTGAACAAAATTAAGCCCCAACTTCTCCCTTGGATCTCAGGGCATTTGCATCCTGGTCCATGAGGCCCCCCTCTCTGGTCTGCATTCAAGCCAGACTGGCTCACGTACTGTTTCTCAAGAATAGCGTATACTTTTCCTCCTCTGAGACTTTCTGTTCTCCTTTTGCCCTATAATTGTGGGAACCGTATGCTTTGGTGTGTCTGGGTCAGCCCTGGTTGATTCCTCTTGTCCTGTTATCAGTACTACGCAGCTCCCATTTCATCCTCAAAAGTGTAGTCGTTTGAATGATAAATTATATGGTCACCCCACCTATAAGGCTCCTTTTCCTGCTCCTTCTCTCTGTCTTACTCCTTAGTCCACACTCTGACTTCGCGTGTGGTCAACATAGCCCTATCCTTTTAAGCCATGTGCCAAAAAAAAAAAAAAAAATTAATTTTCATGATATTTTTCCTTCTCATTCTCCATCCTACCATCACCCATTTAATGTATTCCCGTCCTATTTTCAACCCCTGCATTTACCAGCATGGTCTTGTAGTTATTTGTATTTACATGTGGGTGTAAGATTAGGTTGTTTATTTAAGAATTTTCTTGTTTCCTGAGATAAGGTTGTATTGCTATAAACTTCCCTCTTAGAACTGCTTTTGCTGTGTCCCATGGACTTTGGAGTGTCGTATCTTCATTGCTATTGGTCTCTAAGTATCTTTTAATTTCCTCTTTGATTTCTTCGGTGTTCCATTGGTTGTTTCATAGCATATTGTGTAGCTTCAAGAGTTTGTGGTTTTTTTTTTTTTTTTTCTTTATAGTTGACTTCTAGTCTCATAGCATTGTGTTGGAGAAGGCGCTTGAAACAATTTCAATTTTTAAAAATTTACCAAGGCTCGATCTATGACCCAAGATGTGATCTATCCTGGAGAATGTTCCATGTGCACTTGAGAAGAATTGTATATTCTGCAGCTTTGGGATGGAATGTTCTATAAATATCAGTTAAGTCTGTCTGATCCAGGGTGTCCTTTAAAGCTTATGTTTCCTTGTTGATTTTCTGTCTGGTTGTTATTTATATGTTTAAAATTGTATCCTCCATAGTACTTCACAATTCAAGGCCTATTCTTTGACCAATTAGAGGGCTATCATCTGCAAGTAACAGAAAACTCTGACTTGACCATTTAACAATAAGGAAAGGTTATTACATCACAAAACAGAGTGGCAAGTTAGCAGGGCTCAGAAATGACCAATTCAGTGTCTGAACCACAGACAGAAGATCCAGGTTTCTCTTCTGACATAACATGTATCTACTCTGCTTTTGCTCTCTCCCCTCGCACCTGCCCAGGGGCCACTCATCGTCTAGAAATCATATGCAAACATGATGATGTCTAGAAGAAGCAAGAACCCCCTATTTCCAAAAAAAAAAAAGAAGAAGAATCCCTATTTCAGAGGCACCCAGTCCTAGCAGAAGTCGCCTCATCTCTTCCTGGGCAGAATCCATGACATGTCCAGGCCTAAGCTGGTCACAGATGAGGTCATCAGGGCTTGACAGATCATTCATCCCTGGAGGCCGGGGGTGGGGGTGGGGGGGTGGCCCTGCTTCTCCTGTAGATCACGGCCAGGAGAGGAGGTTGTTAACTGAGCAAAATCAAGGCCGTGTTAGGAAGAGGGACAGTTAACACTGATTAGGTAAACACCTGTGTCTGCTACACATAAGTTAGGGTTCAATCAATGTTTATTAAATAAGGTTTTAGTTTTATTTCCAAATGTGCAGAATTTTAATTCGCTTGAATATTCTAATGTTGAAATGAATTATAACTACTGATATTAAATAAACCTTTAGAATGATCAGTACCGCACATAACAGGTTCATGTTCACACTCTTTTGCTTCAGTTCGTATGGAGAGATTATAATTAAGATTTTGAAAGAAAACTTGATTGAGATTTTAATAGCTATCTAAAACTGCTGGCTGGAAAACTGCTCAGAATTGCTCATTAAGTAGAATTGTTTCCTGTTGCCTTTTGAGGGATTTTTTTTTTTTTGAGTATTTGAGTGCTATATATGTCATAACACTCAAATATTCATAGAATTTCAATTACCTGTGAACAGTTTACCTTTTGACCCTGAGTCCCAGAATTCTCAAAAATGCCTGCCAACTGTGAAATGTAATAAACAGTGGGTCAGAAAATTGTGATTTTGAAATGCCCTGTAGCACCCATGGGAGTTGGAAGGAGAGGCCGCTAAGGGAGGTTCCTCTGGTCAAACCCATGAGAGGCCTCCGGTTCTTTCCCCCAGCGTCTGTTCAGGCCCGACCCTTCCCAGGTCCCCTGTGAGTAGGTCAGAGGTAGAAGCCAGAGGATCTGGAGCAGTTCTTGTTCCTTGCACAGTGGTTAGTGCTGGACTCTGTGCATAGGAGTTTGTTGAACCTTCTGAAGTGCTGCCACCGATCTGTCACCCAGATGATACCGGGGGAGACCCTAGGGGGCTGGTGCCCTCTGGGGCAACATGAGAAGGAACCAGCACCATTACCACAAAAATATTCCATACAATAAAAGGGATCAGAGAGGACTCATTTTGCTTCTGAATGAAATAGGAAGCGCAGAACAGAGGAAGACTGCTTCTAAACCCCACGCTGGATAATGATGCTCATAGTCTTGGACCTTGGTGCCCCAGGGCTTTGAGTTGACATTTGCTGTTTCCAGCAACACACTTGCTAACTGCTGAGGTACGATGACTCTAAATATTTTGACAGCCTGCGGTAGGACTCAGTGGAGAAGCAGAATCTAAGATTATGCCAGGCTTGGAACCTAAGGGTATGCCTGGCTTTCTGAGATAAAGGGGGTGGATAAGACTGACTTCTTCCCAAGCATAAAAGTCAGGGATTCTTGTCTAAGGGCCGTTTGTTAACATTCATGTTCAAATACGTGTAAACGTTAATCCGAATCTCGTGGGGAGTGGTGGTGGGAGAATAGCGTGGAAACGGAGTCAGCTGTATATGGAATAGATAGTGGACCTCAAAGTCGTGGGGTTTTTTTTTTTTTTTTCCCTTCATAACTCAAACGAATAAAAAAAATTCTAAGATCAGTTCTATAGGCTTCTACTATTCTATTAAACTTCTGCACATAAATTATTATTCTTTCAAAGAAGAATATGAATCCGTATTTTTCCTTCAAGGTTTTTAAATCAACTTCCTGCTAATAGTATCCGAACCTCCCACGAAACTGCCCCATCACCACCAATACTTCAAAATGACATTGCAGGGTACCAGGCTGACTCTAAAAAGAAGATTCAGGAGGCTGGGAAGACATTGCAGAAGTTAATATTCCTAGCCACTGCACGCTGCCCAACCACGAAGACCCTGCCCTCTTCTTTTGAGTAAAAGTAACTGTTCATTAGAACATCTTCTCTAGAAGCCTCATCTAACTGTTTTGTTGTTGTTGTTGTTGTTGTTGTTGTTTTTTAAGGAACAAATGCCAGTATTCGTGCTTTACTCAGAAAAGCTAATTGGGGGAAATTATATTCATAAGTGCAGAAGTTCAGATGCAAAATTTTAACTGCTAAACTTTTCATCCCCAAATTAAGCAAACTAATAAACTATTAGAGTGTAGGGTTTGACATTGAGTGGTAAAGGAGGTTACCACTGGATGTTTTAAAAGTGCTTTGACTCCATTCCTGCAAAAATCTTTAATAATACGTCTGGCATTAAAATTGGAGTTTCTCTGCCTGGATTTGACTCTCACGCCTGCCATTAGCTATGCGAACTTAGGAAAATGACTTCATTTCTTTGTGTCCCGGTTTCCTTATCTGTAAAAAAGGATGGTCATCCGACTTCACCAGGTAGGGGTGAGAACCTTGTTGAATTGATATGTGTAAAGTGTTTGCAGCAGGACCTGGTCCATGGTAAGTGCTATGTATCATTTTTTAACATGACAACGAAGGGAGTGTATTCATGAATTTATATAAGAAATATGTATGCATCATAAGCGTAAATTAAGGGTATTTGGGATGATTAGTTTTCTAAAATATATTTCCCATTATACATTGGACACCTTTACATTGGCTTACTTAATACATTCCACCGAATCAGAGCTGTTCCAGTTTGAACATTTACATGGTAACTGTAGCTTTTCCTAACACATTTGGGGGCAGTAAGCTGGAAAGTATACCGAGTACAAGTCAGGCCACGCTGCAAAACCAGCTTATGTGCCAAGATTCATCTCATTCATTTATTTTTGGGTCTCAATCACGCTGGTCTTTGTACATTCTCATCAGCATTTTTAATGACTTGGTAAAGTAGACGGATTTCCTGCATAAGCAACATTTACTCTTCCCGTGAACGTGTGTTAAAAATAAAATCCTTCAAATGTCTAGTCATCTTTTCCAGTAAAAATGAGTGGCCTTAGGAGACATTTGTCCCAGCTGCCTGTTTAAGGATGAGAGATGAAAACCAGGAAAACCAGGTAGAAGGTGGTCTCCGGGGCAGATCCGTATGATGAGTTTGAAATTGCAGGGAGTACTCTTTCTGCATTCTCCGCCAGAGCTGTCCCCTCAAAAACGCCTATTTTCACGAAAAGGAGAGTGTTCCCCAGAGTTTCAGAGTTTAGGCTGTTGAGGGCACAGTCCCTTCATGGGGGGAGGTCCCTTGAAGGTGACCACTGAAGACTCCGTCCTCTTGTACAGCAGAGATTTGTATTTTGGTGCAATAGACATCGCACCAAACAGCAGCACTGATTCTCTGAACTAGTCAAAAAAAAAAAAAAGACAGAAGAAAAGGAGCTGCAATTACTGTCCACCGTCACGAAGGGTCACTGCGTTGACTCAGGTCCTTGGAGAATCCTCCCAGGATTCAGTTGCCAGCAGACACCTCGAGGAAGTCCAGTGGGGGAAAGTACGGCTCTTCCGTACTGTGGGGGCAGAATGTCCTTCTTTCTTAGCCATCAATTGGAAGGGTCACGCAGATTCCGCTCGTCTTTCCTGACCACTTTCTGCTGCACAAATACATCTCAGAGTCCCACTTAAATGCCTCTTTATTTTCCACCTGGGTCATTTTTTAGAGTGATATTTTCCTCTCTCATTGTCTGCATTATACTTGTTCTCTTTTGTTTAAACGTTCTTCCTTCCTCTTCCTGATAACTAGGGAGAGGCAGCGAATGCGTTCCTGTTGCTTTATGAAGTTAGCCTATCTCAGCTTTACGTTTTTGTTCTAAAGAGCCCTAATTCTTTTATGCAATTATCATAAATAGCTATGCCAGCTTATCTTTCCTAAATGTGAATTTTTCTCTTCTTTAAAAAAAAAAAAAAAAAAAAAAGGCTTTGCTTTTACTTCCTCTGCCTGGTTTCTGGGCTACAACCTCTACCAGATACTTAGGATTGTCCCCACAAAATAGACTGCTAAAATCAAATAGCTTTGGGAAACCCTGGGCAGTAAAAGCAGTTTTCTTTAACAGATTGTCATGCTTTGGGTCATGCAGGAAAGCTAATGAGAGGAAATCACACTTGTACATGCAGCAAGTTTAGACGAAAAAGTTTTAACTGCCAGACTTTTCTTCCTAAAATAAAGCAAAATAATAAAACATTGTCATGTCAGGTTAAGCTCCAGAACTGGACTGCATAAAGTTGAGCAAGTCCTGGCTTCATGTCTTATTACCTGAATACCCTTGATTAAGTCAAATAGTATCTCTGCATTTTAGTGTCATCTGTAAAATGAAGATAGTAAAATAATACTATCACAGGGCAGCTAGAAATCATGAGTCTTGACGTGCACTAGTGCATTGTGAATCTCCAGGAGGGGTTATGGTTTGCAGCTTTTAGCTGCTTTTTTTTTGGTTTTGGTTTTGGTTTTTTGTCCAAGAGTCTCCTTCCAACCCCCCTTTAAAAAGCCACTTAACATCCAGCTGAACTTAGTTTTAGAAGCACTGACATAGGGATATATAATTATTGCTTGTGCTTCAAAGGCTCATTTCTAAAAACTCCGTTATCTCCAAGTTCCAAAGAATATTTACCTCTTATGGCATTGCTTTTTATTGTTGATCAGAGCTGTGGAAAGTAATTCAAATGTGTACTTTAGAAGAGCTTGAAAGCAAGCTAATAACCTGTACATAGGTTTTTATTAATTAATGAGCCAGCTGTTTTGAAGAATGACAGGTACGTTATAACAATCCTGGCCTACAGATTTGTGAACATGCAGAATTTGACCTTGTATGTTAACATTTTTTTAAAAAAACCCTCCGAATAGGCCCAATGAATTTGTATGACAGTGCTTTTATAATTCATTTTTCTCCTAGCTTATGTTCACTGCATTTTGTGAATGGTTGGGCAGAGTCCGAAGATCATGTAAAGTTTAATTAGCAGCTTTTGTTTTAACTAGAGAAGTTTTTTTTTTTTTTTGATGGTTTTCACAAGCTTCTAGTCATTAACAAAAAATAAAAAAAAGAAGTGTCGTGCTGTTAAGTAGACCAGATGTCCTCATGCTCCTCTCCCCTGCCCTCCAACACCAAACACAACACACATACACACATATGCACCCCAAAGTGAGTGTCAGGACTTTCACGTTACCCCAGCTTATCAGACTGCTCTGCGATGCTATTCCAGGCATCCCAGATGCTATTTCAGGCACTGCAGACTCCTTCGTCACAGCATTAACCCATCACAGGTCTGAGGTGGACAGATTCTTCAAGGTCACATCATGTTGGCTAAAACGTGCATCATGCTTACCCTGCTAGCTCCTCTTTCTAAGAATTTTATAACCATGAACTCATTTAATCTCTACCACAGCCCATGATGGCATCGTTTGTATCATCTTCATTTTACAGATGAAGACACCGAGGCAAAGAGAAGCTGTGTGACTTACCTAAGGTCGTTCAACTAAGAGGTAAAGGCAGGACTCAACCCCAGGCATTCAGGTTCTAGAGCCACACGTGCTGTGCTGCTGGGGAGACACAGGCATGCCTTTCCTGTGCTTGGAGCAAACATCCCAGGTCATATTTCTCCATCCTCTGCTCTCTAGTGCTCAGGCCCTGGAAAGTTAATTTCCACCAGACTGCTTAGACCGGATCCCTTTCTGCAGGGGTGTTTGGTCACAGTCCTCAATCAGCACTTACGGTCATCTCATCCCTTCTGCATTCATTCACTAGTATCACATGTGTGTGCATCCATATAGACTGGGAAGCTGGCAATTTCCCTGCTGCCCTCCTGCGATTCAGCCATAGTGAAAAGTGCAATAACAAATGCCAGAGAGGGTATGGAAAAAAGGGAACCCTCTTTCACTGTTGGTGGGAATGTAAATTGGTACAACCACTGTGGAAAACATTATGGAGGTTCCTCAGAAAACTAAATATAAAACTATCGTATGATCTAGCAATCCCACTCCTGGGCATATATCCGGACAATGCTATAATTCAAAAAGATACATGCACCCCTGTGTTCATTGTGGCACTGTTCAAAATAGCCAGGACATGGAAATAACTTAAATGTCCATCGACAGACGAATGCATTTGGAAGACATGACACATACATACAATGGAATACTACTCAGCCATAAAAAGTACAAAATAATGCCATTTGCAGCAACATGGATGCAACTAGTTTCTCAGACTAAGTGAATTATGTCAGAAAGAGAAGATAAATACCATATGATATCACTTACATGTGGCATCTAAAATATGGCACAAATGAACTTACCTACAAAATAGAAACAGACTCAGACATAGAGAACAGACTTGTGGTTGCCAAGGGGGAGAGGGAGGGAGTGGGATGGACTGGGAGTTTGGGGTTAGTAGATGCAAATGACTACACTTAGAATGGGTATGCGATGAGGTCCTACTGTAGAGCACAGGGAACTGTGTCCAATCTTTTGAGATAGAACGTGATGGAGGATAGTATGAGATGATGAATGCGTGTGCGTGACTGGGTCACTATGCTGAACAGCAGACATTGGCCCAACACTGTCAATCAATTATACTTCAATAAAATAAAAAGAAATGATAAGTTAATTAAACCTTTTTTTTAAAGTGGACTCTGAGCCTCAGGGTGAGCACGCCTGCTGTGGTGCTGAGCATCGGGCAGCTTGTCAGGGTCCTTTATTGCTCCAGATCTCATGTAAAACATCTGGAAAGTGAGAGTCTTAGGTTTCCTGTTATTTTAGGTTTCCTTTAATCTCTCCTTCTGCAATCCCACCCTTCACCACAATGCCTAGAATAGCACTTTGCACAGTACAAGTACATACTAATTATTTGTTCAGATAAATATCTAGAAATCCCTTTTAAAGTACCCCTGAAAAATTTAAACTTGCGGTAATCAGGAGTTTCAGACCCCTTGAAATATCCTGTAGGGAGCTTGGAGGGCTAATTACAACACTAATGGCTGGAACCCCAGCCAGAGTTTCTGAGTCAGCAGGTCTGGGACAAGGCCCGAGAATTTGCATTTCCATCAAGTTCCTAGGCTCTGCTAATGCTGCAGGTGGGGGGACCACACCTGAGAACCTCCGCCCATAGAGCACTCTCGAAATAGACACATCCCTTTCCGCTGGCTTCCCAATTAAGAAATGATTTCATAACGTTGTCCCAGACATTGGTTGGTATGACAGCTTCATGTGTTTCTTAGCTCCTGCTATCCGCCTTTTAGCAGGGGTCTTGTTTTGAAAGACAACAAACCTTAATTTACAGGAACAAATCTAGTTCTTGACGTCATATCCTTCTATCTCATCTGCCTTTGACCCACTGCTTCACTAAAATTGTTCTCTCCCTAGGGTATCCGGGCCTCCTGGTTGCCACACACCCCCGTCTTCACCACTGCTGGTAACGTGGTTCTTAGCACAAGATGAAGAGCATGTGCTCAGGAGATGGACTGCTTTGGGTTCGGATGCTAGTTCCTCTCTCACCAACCCTAGGCACTTTATGTACACTTTATATGCTGCATCTGTAACTGGATTTCAATAACAAGACCTACCTTATAGGGTTGTTTTAAATATTAAATTCCTAAGTATTTGCAGACCACGGAGAAGAGTCCCTAAAACATAGTACATGCTAAATAGGTTTTTTTTTGAAATATTTTTTCCTCAACTTTACTGAGATATAATTAACATATAACATTGTGTAAGTTTAAGGCAGACAGGTGTCGATTTGATACCTTTAATCTTGCTGAATGATTGCTTCAGAGCTTTCGCGAATCCCTCCCTACCATCATATCATTACCATTTGTGTGTGTGAAAAGGTTTACGATCTACTCTTTTAGCCACATTCAAGTATATAATACAGTGTTTTTAGCTATAATCACCACATGGTACATTAAACCCTCAGAAGATGTTAATCTTATAACTGGAAGTCCGTGATCTTTAACTAATATCACTCCATTTCCCAACTTCCTAGGCCTTGGGATTCAAACCACCCTTCTACTCTGTTTCTATGGGTTTTGAGTATGACTCTCCCCCCCCCCTTTTTTTAGGTGTCATATAGAAGTGATACTATACAGTATTGGTCTTTCTCTGTCTGATTTATTTCACTTAGCATAATGCCCTTCAGGTTCATTCAAGGTGTCCCAAGCTGTAGGATTTCATTTATCCCATGGATTATTCAATGGATTATTCAATCCATCAAGATATATATACCTTCTGTAGGGAGCGTGGAGGGCCTATTAAAACACTAGTGGCTGGAACCCATTAGAGTTTCTAGATATATCCGTGTCTATAACCATATCTATATCTGTCTGTCTGGCCTCCTCATCTTTATCCGTTCATCTATAAATGGATACTCGCAGCTGTTTCCATATCTTAAATATTGTGAATAAAGCCACCGTGAACATAGGAGTGCAGATAGCTCTTCGATATCCCGATTTCCATTCCTTTGGAAAAATACCAGTCAGAAGGGGGGTTGCTGGATTATATGGTAGTTCTATTTTTAATTTTTTCGAGAGATCTCCACACTGTTTTCCATAGTAGTTGTACTAATTCGCGTTCCCATCAGCAGTGCACAAGGGTTGCCTTTTCTCTAAACCCTGACCGACACTTATCTCTTGTCTTTTTGATAATAGCCATTCTGTCAAGGAGGTGCCATCTCATTGCGGTTTTGGTTTGCATTTCCTGATGACTGGTGATGCCGTGCCCCTTTTCATGTGTCTGTTGGCCATTTGTGTGTCTTCTTTGGAAAACTGCCCACTTTTTAATTGGGTGGTGGTTTTGCTCTTGAGATTTGTGAGTTCTTTATATATTTTGAATAATAACCCCTTATCAGATAGATGATTTGCATATGTTTTATCCTGTCCTATAGTCTGTGTTTCTATTTTGCTGATTGTTTCTTTGGTCGTGCAGAAGCTTTAAGCCAGCTTTTTATTAAACATTCAATGTTTCCCAAATTTGCCTCTCAGAGTACCACCTTCATGATTTCTATTATGATTGCATATAACCTCAACTGTCCTTGATTTTTTTCCTTTAAATCAATCTACTTTACTAACAAATTATTATAAAAGAAAACATATAATTGCTATAAATGGAATACTAGTTTCACCTGATAAATGGAAGGGAACCATAACATGAATACAGTGAAAACTAATAATTTTTTTTTAATTTTAGCAAGTTATTTTCTGCTGAACACTCTGAGCCTTAGACTTAGTACTTTATGAAAAACAGGGAAATTTGAAAGTTCTCACTGCTATAACACATCACCCGTGTTTCACTGGCTTCCTACAAGAGAGTTTATCATGTGTTCATGTAACTGTCCAGGGCTGCCGACCTGGGGACCTTGACTCCTTCTGTCTTGTGGCACCAACAGGTGCTGGGCCCAGAAATCTCTCTGCTTCCAGTCAGCAGTGAGCATGGGGAAGACACCTGAATTTTTGTCTTTTTGGTGCGTAACTGTTATCCTTTGGTGTCCTCTCCTGGAGGCAGATGTGCAAAAAATATTGGTCCAGACTGGGTAGCCACTTCGCACAGCAGCGTTATAGTTTGAAAGTGAGAACCTATGTTTTTGGTGGTCAACTTATGAAATACACACAGGTTATACCAAGACATACCCATAGCTTCTTTTTTTTGTATAATGATTTTTAATTTTTTCCATTATAGCTGGTTTACAGTGTTCTGTCAATTTTCTACTGTATAGCATGGTGACCCAGTTATATATAACATGTATACATTCTTTTTTCTCACATTATCATGCTCCATCATAAGAGACCAGACATAGTTCCCAGTGCTATACAGCAGGATCTCATTGCTAATCCATTCCAAAGGCAACAGTCTGCACCTATTAACCCCAAGCACCCCATCCATCCCACTCCCTTCCCGTCCCCTTCCCTCTTGGCAACCAGGAGTCTATTCTCCAAGTCCTGCATGGCTTCTTATTTGCTGGGAGACATTTTACAACTGTGGCTTCACTAACGATATTCCTTCTTTGGTTCAAATTATTCTCCTCTCTCTTAACCTCAGTTTCACTCAGAAATGTTTCAAGGGTGAAATTCATATACACACAGAAGAAACTTCAGTGTCTCCATATCTCATGGCACAAAGCTAATGAGATGGTAGCCAGTGGAGCTTTTCACCTCTTCATGTAGCTTAGAACTTTCTTTGGCTGGAGGGGAAATGAGCTGTCTCTCTCTATGTGTCTTTGCAATACCCAAGAATGCATAGTGTGTTTGATAGACACCTACATATAAACTCAGTACCCTCCTACTTTTGAAAACTTCCATTTGTGCCATTACTAAATTTTATAAGTTGCTTTTAAAAGTTGCTTTTCAGATATTAGTTGACATATATCTGAAGTATGTGAGACACAAGTCAGGTGCCATCTCACTGGTTGCTGGAATATACCTGAAATGGTTTTTTTGTGTGTGCTAATGTCAAACCAGTGAAGCCGGGATATCTTTGAGTGACCGCCAGTTGAAGGGAAGAGGAATTTCTAATTGGATTTTTATAAATGAAAACATTAAGTCATTTGGAAGTTGATGTTTGATGCATCTGTCATGATGTTATCTTCCAGGAGAAACTAACTTCAGCATTTTGTCATTAAGAAATATGGATCACAGAGGGTCAGCCTCCAGGGGTTGAGCTGTGAGAGCAGCGTTATGTGCTCATTACAGAGACAGTTATGCTTGATGATTTATGACTCACACCTGCTTTTTTTGTAGGTCGCTGTTCATCAGCAAGGTGGGACTTTTGACTTGTTGCCAAACTGGGTAAAAGATGAGAAAGAGAACCGGATACTAGATCTGTCCTCAAAAATGCGTTGGAGACATGGCTGGGTCATTTCGGATGGGGGAGTGTGTCGATCCGGCTCCATAAGCAAGGTGTCGGGTTCAGGGAGCTTCGTGCCGCCAACACTGAGTTCAGTAAGACCGGATGGAGTGGCTTAGGGAGAGGACGGTGTGTCACAGGGAACAGAGTCCTCCGTTTTGGTTGGTCTGTGGAATGTAGGGCTTTCATTATCCGGCTGGGTGAGGATGGGGGGTCCCACTCATTCCACCAGGTGAGTGGACTGGGAGGGGACAGTGATTCAAGGAGCAGCACCGTCGCTCAGACACCGTTGCTCAAGTGACAGCCCTTCAGTATCCGCTCCCGAGCCCTTGGTGGGCATCTTATCCTATAGACCCGAGGAATCAGAGGGCTTGTCCTCTTGGCAGAGGAGGGGAGGTGGTGGGATGAGGTTGGCAAGCCCCTGTGAGGGGTCCTGGAAGGCAGATGCAAATGAGGTGGGGGTTGACTGCTCTGTTCTTACTATGCACCCCCTTCTACCGCTAGAGTCTTTTTTCCCTTTTCCTTGTATTTCCCAGCTGCGGTGGGGGAAGATTGCCCCCTGTGAACTGTTAGCCCACGGGAATCGGGTTGATTCTCCCCGGGGAGCCACAGGTGTCCTGCTTAGGTGTCCTCCTTTCTCACTTTCTGGGCCCCTGCGGCCGGAGGCAGGCAGGGGAGGGGCTGTGCACCTTGGGGTCCATCTCAGTTAATCCCCTCAGCTCTCTCTGCAAACAGCTTTCCTTTCTTAGTTCACGGGAGAAAGGAAATTTTATCAAGGAAAACCTCAAAGTAACAGAGTGACAAAGCTTTTCGCATCTTCGTCTCTGGCCTCTGTGCCCTTGTCCTCGCTCCCTGGAACAAAAGCCACCACTTGGGATCTTTCCCAAGGGCCGCTTTGGGCATCTAATGAAGACGGTGGTCAGTGACTCCCGATTAGGAACCTCTTCTGGACAGTGGTGAGAAAATGACCAGAGCACCAGGTGTGCAGTTACACCTGCGGAGCATGCTGTAGAAATGTGAAGAAAGATTGCTGGAAACGGAGCCTCAAAAAAAATGAATGAACAATAATGGCAAAGTTAGAAAGATGGTGTGATGCCCTTTTGGTCTTTGTTGGGAGACTGGCATGTGTGGCAAAAGGATCAGGAAAGTCTTTTTCTAAACTGAGTTCTCTTAGACCTGGAGAGCCCAGGAGGTGTGCAGGTAACTTTCAAGTGCTTTGGGTCCAAGAGCTTTCCCTTAAGACGGTAGAAAAGGAGGAATGTGGCGGGACTCCAGGGTGTAACCTGTGCCTGGAGGAGTGTCAGCAGAGAGCAGAGAGCGGACCTGGCTTACCCTGGAAAAATGACAGGAAATGCTTCCAGACTTCTAGGTAGAGGCTCTGGTCAAAAGAGCTCTCACCTTGGACTCAGGTTCTGGCTGTGCCAGTAAGAGACACATGTCACTTCTGTGTTTCTCTCTGGATAGGTGTCCTTGTCTATAAGGACAGATTGAGCTAGATTTCATTCATTCATGCAGCCATGCGTATTTATTGCCAGCCACTGTGCTTCAGTAGGGAAGTATAAAGATAAATGTGACATAGCCCCTGTCTCAGAGAAGCTCTCAATTAAGTGGAGGAGACAGATGTTACTGATACTTATAAAGTCGTGTGTAAAATACCATAATAAATGTACAAAGTGCTATTGGAACGCAGAGAGGGAGGGCTGGACTGTGCAATATGTAAATCTTGTTTTAAGAACTGAACTGCTTACTGTTGCCTCTCTTAAGCAGGGACCAAGAATGAAAGGCAGAATGTATGGGAGTGCCTGGTGTGTTGGGGAATGAAAATGTTTAGCTGCAGCTACAACACAGTATGTCTGGAGGCTCCTAAGAGTGGCAGAAGCTGAAGAAGATAGGTTTAGGCTCACCTGTAAACAGACTTGTACGGCAAATCCTGTGTTTTCATTGGCTCTGAAGACTCGTTGGACATCATAAATAGGACATGTGGTTGGCACAAAATGTGAGCAGGGAAATTGCAAGCGCAGAGGCGAGTTCTGAGGATGCTATAATGCAGGAAAGAAGTGATGAGGGACTGGACTTTAAAATAGCAATAGTGATAAGAGTGGGCATATGTGAAATATAATTAAAATATAGAAGCAGTAGAATTTTAGCCGTTGATAGAGGGAAAGGAGGGAAGTGGGGCTGCAGCATGGTATGTAAGGGTGAGAGGGTTTGCGTCTGTCTGTCCAAGTTGGGCAAGAGGTTCAGGGTGGGCAGCAGGGATTTCATTTTGGATGAAAAGGCTTGGATGACTTCAGCATGCAGATCTGAGCATGCTGAGATGTTGCAGTTTAATGGGTGGTTGGAGACCTGCCTCTGGAGCTCAAAGGAGAGAGAAGTAGGATTCTTTATAGTAGCAGGGCTTAGTAAAGCTTTAGGAGGAATGAAGTCCTCTAGGGAGGGCTTCTGACAGGACAGGAGAAAAAAACAAAATGAAATCAGGGAATACAGAATTTAGGTCTGCAATTGACTGACCAGATTCTCTGTCCAAGGCAGACTCAATACACTTTAGCCTGTGTTCAGGTCAAGTGGAGAACGACCATTCCTCTCTGAATCCTGCCTCCCAACGTGGCTTGCATCCAAATCTTCTACATCTGTCTCATAACTACCCTCCCTTGCCAAGTAGTCAGGGTCACCCCCATCTTTCCCTGATGGCATCTTCATTTGGGATCTCCTAGAAGTGGGTACCACCTGTGATGAGATGTACAAGAAATTTATCACGAGAAACGCTGGTAAAAGATAAAAGTTGCGAGGTGGTAAGCCTGCGAAGGCCAGGAGAGCCTCCCGACTGTGCCGGAGGTCTGGCCCCTGTGAAGGGGAGAAGGAAGGAAGCAGGATTGGGTAGGAAAACCCTCAGAGAACAGCACCGTTCCAAGAAAGACTTGGCCAGAATCATGGGGAGTCTTTAAACGAAAATTGCCAGTTAGAGGCATGCCACATCTCAGGGAAATGGACTTACCCGGCTTCCCCTGCCATGCCCAGCATCTCTGGGAGAAACCTGCAGGAAGTGTGGCCTCAGCAGGGACTTAGTTGATCCAGAGGAGTGGCAACTGGGGCCATCAAAAGCCTGCCCAGTCCAGGAGGTCCTAGTGGCACAAGTCATGGCCATCACAGATGCCCTCAGTGACTCAGTGACACTCCCTAAATATTCTGCTGATACTTATGGTCAAACCAGTCAAAACTCAGCATGTACATCCTTATACCATTATTAATGATTTCACTCTGTGACCACCCAGAGTGGTTAGAAACCTTTAAAGATCAGTGCCCAGCACTGTGCCCTTAACCCAAGAGGCATCGAGGTATTTACTGTCCTAAGAATCAGGTTATTTTCATTGCTTGGATTTATCAGAGTTGTAACAGTGGAAGTTTTGACTTAGGAAGGTGGGGTGGGGGAAGTTAAAAAATAGGATATGGATGAGGAGCTCTGTGAATGTTCTAGTGAAGGAGGAAGAACTAGAGCATGGGAAGTAGACAAACCCGCTGCAGGAGAATGGACACTAGGGTCTAGGCACACACATTTGATGAGACAAAGTCCAAGGAAGCAGGCTGGACACAGTATCCAGAGAACATGGTGGAAAGCGCTGGTCAAGGGTAAGAATCAGCAAGGGGGAGGTCCAGCAAGATGTAATGGACGGGAGCTTGAAATAGGCATTGCTGCAGCTCCCTTTTTTGGAGAACCTTCCACCCACAGAGGCAGTTTCCTACACCGCATCACATCTTTTTAACCTTGGTTAATTGGACAAGAAGAGACACCTGTCTCAGGCTGAGCCTTCTGGGGATTTTGAATGGGGGTTCAGTAAATCTAATTAGTTGAATTTTCCTTGAACCGAGCTGACAGGTTCAAGACAGGCAGGGAGCTTGGAGACGGGGGCAACTGTGTACACAAGGAAGCAGCAGAACCGGCTTGCAGAAAGACAAGAATGAGTCAGGCATGCAGAGAAGAGATGAGATGAGAGACAGTGTGACTCCAGAGAGAAAGAGTGAGACTAAGAGAGGAGGTGCCTGGGCTTCTGAGAAATTTCCATTCCTGGACCTAGTTGTGGGCCCCCATCATGCTAGGGCCTGAGAAAACCCACCAACCCTAGAATAAACTCCCTATTCTTCTTAACCCAGTTTCAGGGGATTCCTTCAGTAGCAGCCAAATGATAGTGACCAAGACAGTGTTTTGACAGATATGTTTGAGCCATAAACAGGGAACTCAGAAACATGCGATGTGCTGAGATACAGGCAGGCAGGTTATCATTTGGAAAACCGGGAAGAGGAGCCCAGACAAGGCAGCATTTAGTCCAGTAGGAACCTGGTAATGAAATGAGTCACCAAGTCAGAGGCTAAGCATATAGGATCTGGTTATAGGGACTGGCATATAAAGTAGAGCCATCATCTCAGGACCAAGGCAGAAAAAAGTGTTTATTGGGAGTCAGGAAAAAAGGTCAGAAGCAGACTAACACCTTCTGATCTGTTGAGGATGTGATCTATTGAGAATGGAATTCATTCGGGCATTCAGGAAGAGTTCTTGGGTATCTACTACAATTTGGGAGCTTTGATGTGTTAACAGTGACTTGGGGGTTCAGGGTACTGGGGGGTGGAGCCAGCCTGGAAATGGGGATCTCATGATACCTGGCGTGGAGGAGACGAGAGCTCTCAGAGGGCAGAGTCAGGGGGGATCCAGCATGCTCATGATGTGGTGTTGGTGAGAGAATGTTAGAATTGGGAACATTCTGGGAGCAAAATAGTCCTGGAAGAAGTTGAAACTGAAAACTCAGAAAGTAACTTCCTTCATGGAGCAGCAGAGAGCAGGCAGGGTAGGGCATGAAAGGGTGATTTGGAACGGGGACTAAGAAGGTGTCAGACACACAGCTTGTCTATCTGTCAGTTTCTCCGAGCACTCTGGTGGCAGCTGACAGACCCATAAAAAAATACCCCTTGTGCCTGTTTAGGCTGGATGAACTGTCTCATCATACACCTGCTCTACTTTACCAGAGTTAGGCATTTCAGAAGGATTTGGAAGGCTGGAGACTCGCCCTTCCTAGTTCAATTCAGCCTTCCCAGATAGGCAAAGCTAGATTCTTTTAAAGTAATTCAGCTCAACATCTTCTGGTTAAACCTTGACCCCTGACCTTCTTGGAAGAAGAAATACAGTGAGAAAAGAGGAAAAAGGAGGCAGAAGGAAGCATAAAAATTAAGAGATGTCTCTTAATCTGTTGCACACATTGGAATGAAATTAAACATTAATCTCCTGTGACCTCCTTCTCTACCTTCCACTTAGAATTTTGAAAAATCACAGGTATTACTTTTCACATAGACCCCAAAATCCCTTCTTCAGAGGATGCTGGGGAGTCCCTATATAGTACATTATTTAACCCTGATCAGGTGAACTAAAAGTGAACCTTAATGATGACAAAACAGGAAACTTGCTATTGGCCGCAGTTTCTTTTCTCATAGTCTTATTTCTAGAGTCAGAAGATCTAGGGCTTAGTCAGAAATTTTTTTCTTGGCTTCTGACTAGCCTTATGGGGAGCAAATTATTTAAGCTCCCCAAGCTTTCATTTTCTCATCCATAAAATGATATGATGACACATGACACTTGCTCTAGTACCCTGCTGGGTGATTTTAAAGACCACGTACCAAAACAAATGAAATGGTACAAACACCAGTGGAAAGTAGCGAGGTCCTTTCATAAATCAGCATAGTTGAGCAAAGAATCTGGACCAGAACCTAATTTTTCTCCTCACTGGCTCTGTGGCCTTCAACAGTGCATTTGAGTTCCAAATCTTGGTTTTTGCCCTTGTGAAAGAGGTATGATGGTATTCTCCGTTTCATATAATTTTTTTATGAAGACTAAAATGACCTATTTATACTACACTATAAAGAATATATTAGTGATTACAATGCTTAATAATGCCCCGGAATAGAATAATATTATTTTGATTAGATTTTCTTGTTATAAAAGTATTAATATAATTTTCCATTAGTATATCTATATCAGGTCCTTTTAAGAATATTTTTGTATTGTTCTGATTTCTATGGCAGAGTCAAATTTTTTGCCAGCGTAATACTTTCTTGAATTGAGGGGTATATGGGTTTTCTACATAAAGATTATAATAGAAGGGTTGATTACCCAAATGTGGTTCAGTTTTATATTAAGATTGTTGCTACTCAAAGGGACTCTTTTTTGCACTTTTTAAGAAGAAATCTAGTCTCCATTTATACTGGTTAAATTCTAATGTTCTTTCACCTTTTATTTTCTTGCAAGATAATCGTTGGAGAAACTGCTGTGTTTTGCCTACAACTGGCCACAAGGGATTTTGAAAACCAGGAGAAAACTATTTTAACTGGAGACTGTTGCTATATAAACCCACTGGTGAGGAGAACTGTCCGATTTCTTGGTATGTGTTCATTGACTTGTTTTTATTGTTGTTGAAACAATGTTTTTATAGACCAGCATTTTAACCGTATGCAAATATTAGGTTATATTTTCTGTAAAATGTTTCAATTTGGTGTTAAAAATAAACACTGCATACTGTTTTCTCTCACCACCCCATGGTGTCATTTCCATATTATTGTAAGGAAAAAACCTCCAGCATGGTAGGATATTTAATCTTCTTAAAGAAAGCTACCAATCACATAATTGAAAGAAATGATTTACTTTATTAAATTTCAGAAACAATGCTTCGGGAGAACTGATCATCTAGGTAGGTTGCTGAACACTATAAAGGACAAGAAAAACAGCTTTGCAAAGAAAATGTTAAATTTGTTAATTATCATATGTAGCTCTCCGTGAACTACTTCTGAGCTGGGTTTTGTTTTGTTTTGTTTTGTTTTTAACAACAACAAAATGTATTGGTGATTTTCTTAGAGGACAAGGATTTACTGACACTTTAATTTTAAATCTCAATTTCTAGCACTAATACATATGAACACAGACAAATTACTGAAAATTACCTCAATTCAATAGACACTTGGTCCAGACAGGTGAAACAGTAATAAAACTTAATATAGAATATTGTTTTGTGGCTTTATCGGATAAGAAAAAGTATGCCTGTATATATTAAATAACATTTAAGATTAAATTCTTTTTTTTTTTTTTTCGTCTTTTTAGGGCCGCACCTGGGGCATATGGAGGTTCCCAGGCACGGGTCGAATCGGAGCTGTAGCCGTCAGCCTACACCACAGCCACAGCAATGCTAGATCCGAGCCTCATCTGCGACCTACACCACAGCTCACAGATCCTTAACCCACCAAGCGAGGTCAGGGATTGAACCTATGTCCTCATGGATACTAGTCAGATTTGTTTCTGCTGCGCCACAACAGGAACTCCAGATAAATTTTGATCAGTGTTAAGCTTAAGATTTAGGATATGTAACCCTTCAGTATAGTTCTCCTATTGATGGGATCAAGATGAAGACCTGGGAGATATTATGCATAGATGACCTCATCTATAAATAAACCCAGTAAAGATTAATCAAATGTCATCTAGCCTTTAAATCTCTCTGGAGACGAAAAGTCTTCATGTCTAAGACTGTTCTTTTTATTGCCATCGACTCACTCATCTCGACAGCCCTCGTTATTCTGTTGAAGGGATAACTTGTATATGAAACCTCAAAAGCTATATTTCTCAGATGCATCAGTACTGTGTTCTTAATCAATCTTTGCTTAAGAATCATTTAATAACAAAATAAGCTATCATATACTCAGAACTGAAGTATTTTGATGGAATTGAACCTTCCTCAGTAGTATTAACTTATATGAGGCCTATTTAAGTAAACTATTTTATGCATCTGCACACATATTTCTAAAGAACATACAGGCATACCTCCAAGATACTGCAGGCTCAGTCCCAGACCATCACAATAAAGCAATTATGGCAGTCAAGTGCATCAGATGAATTTTTTGGTTCCCCAGTGCATATAGAAGTTATGTTTACACCTGTATTTAGTGTATTAAGTGTGCAATAATGTTATGTCTAAAAAAATACATACTTTAATTAAAAATATTTTATCACCAAAAAATGTGTTTTGATCAAAATCATCTGAGCGTTTAATGAGTTGTAATCTTTTGCTGGTGGAGTGTCTTTCCTCACCATTGATGACTGCGGACGGATCAAAGTGGTGGTAGCTAAAGGTTGGAGTGGCCGTGCCAATTTCTTAAAATAAGACAACAATGAAGTTTGCCACATTGATTGACTCTTCCTTTCACGAACAATTTCTCTGTAGCCTGCCATGCTGCTTGATAACATTTCACCCACAGTGGAATATCTTTAAAAATGGTAGTCAATCCTCTCAAACCCTGCTGCTGCTTTAGCAACCAAGTTAACAGAATATTCTAAATCCTTTGTTGTCATTCAACACTCTTCACAGCATCTTTACCAGCAGTAGATTCCACATCAAGAAACCACTTTCTTTGCTCATTTATAAGAAGCAGCTCTTCATCTATTTAAGTTTTATCATGAGCTTGCAAAAGACAAGACAAGACAAGACAAGACAAGAAAGAAAGAAAGAAAGAAAGAAAGAAAGAAAGAAAGAAAGAAAGAAAGAAAGAAAGAAAGAAAAGAGAGAGAAAAGGAAAAGAAAAGAGAGGGAAGAAGGAAGGAAGGAAAGAAAAGGAAGAAAGAAAAAGAAAAGAAAGAAAAAGAAAATCTATTGTTCAGTGTGCACACCTTCATTTAATGATGTAGTTAGGTCTTCTGAATAGCTTGCCACAGGTTATGCATCACTTTGCACTTGCCTGTTGTGGAGATGGTGTATTTCCTTAAACCTCATGGAACATCCTCTGCTGGCTTCAGACTTTTCCTTTGCAGCATCCTCACCTCTCTCCATTTTTGTAGAACTGAAGAGTTAGGACCTGGCTCTGGCCTAGGCTTTGGCTTAAGATCAATGGTGTGGCTGGCTGGATCTTCTATCCAGACTGCTAAAACTTTCTCCGTATTGGCAATAAGGCTGTTTTGCTTTCTTATCATTTGTGTGTTCACTGGAGTAGCACTTTTAATTTCTTTCAAGAATTTTTCCTTTGTGTTCACCATTTGGCCAACTGTTTGGCACCAGAGACCTAGCTTTCAGCCTGTCTCAGCTTTTGACATGCCGTCCTCACTAAGCCTAATCATTCCCAGCTTTTCATTTAAAGTGAGACGTGTATGACTCTTCCTCTCCCTTGTACACATAGAGGCTATTGGAGGATTTTTAATTGGCCTGATTTCAATCATGTTGTATCTTAGGAAGTAGGGTGACCTGAGGGGAAGGAGAGAAATATAGGGGAACAGCTGGTTGGTGGAACAGTCAAAACACACACAACATCTATCAATTAAGTTCACTGTCTTATTTGGGTGGAGTTTGTGGTGCCCCAGAACAGGTGCCATAGTAACATGGAAGATCACTGATCTCAGATCACAAATAAAGAAAAACTTTGAAATATTGGGAGAATTACTAAAATATGACTTAGACACGCAAAGCGAGCACCTGTCATTAGAAAAATGGCGCCAGTAGACTTGCTTAACACAGAGTTACCCACACCTTCAATTGTAAAACATGCACTATCTGCGAAGCCCAGGAAAGGGAAGTTCAATAAACAAGGCGTGCCTGTCTGTCACAAAGTAAAGTGGGCTTTTAAGTCTCTGCATGTTCCTTACGATTTTATGAAATATTTAGGAGTGCTTGGTTTGTTTCTTGTTTCCTCATTTATCATGATTTGAATGGTTCTAGTTATAATGAAAGGGGAGCTTGTGAGCAAAGCATTACTGCATAATGGAACTTCACTCTTTCGAGTGACTTTATTCCATTCTAAAGTCCAGGTCAGCACCATGGACACACCTGCGGGCTCTCACTTTCATCAGTATCTTTGTGGTCGACAGTCTTGGCCTTGGGCCCGCTGCACTGACACTTTAATTCTAGAGCACGTCGGGGAACTTTACAAGAGATGTTTCCATATCCTTATCAAATATTCCTTTCTACTTTAAATAGGAAAACTTACCATATCAGATAAAAAGAATGGTTTGCTTAAAGAAAATGAGTACATCGTAGCCTAGATTTCAAGGGAGCAGAGATGAAGACGCGGCATTTCAGTTCCCATGCCAGGTCTTGCTTCCAATCACGTTTTCTTGAGCTTTGTTCTCTTCCACGTCTCTGCCTCTATCACATTTCTGATCTTAACAACATTCACTCACAGGACTCAGGGAATGCTGATAAGATGTAAAGAAATCTTTTCATTTCATCCTTTCAGTAGAGAACCTAAGGTCTTTGTTTCATTGCCATTTGTAGACACATAGAGTTTTTCTGGGTGCACGTGTGTGTGCAGGAACCTTTCATAATCTTATGTAATATTTGGAAAATGAAAAGGAGAGTCATTCATCTAATGCTGGAAAGTTATTTGATCCTGGTGATTTGCTACCCAACAGCCAAGGATTATGTAAAAGCTTAGGAAGCAATCCAGAAATATATACCAAAGAAAAAAGCATCTAATTATTGTAATAGAATTATATGAATTTTTAATGAACCAACTGTTTGGGAAGTATTATTTTGCTATAGTTTTAAAATGTCCTGATGGATTTTATGAGCCCAAATTATAAAAGAATGGATTTCTTTTACTTCGATACCACATCCTTGCAGAATGTATCCATAGGATTAATTGACAGTGATGTCAAAGAATTTAATTGGCCTACCCTGCCAAGTAGAAAGAGAAGTTTTGGCAATAATGACCAGTGACATGGAGTTTAGAACATATTTTTGATATTTGAGTAAACTGGCATGTTCTTTACAAAAGGAGGAAAAATTCAGGCACTTAATTTTATACCTTCAGGTGAACAAGGCAGATACATTTTTAATACTGTGATGATCATTTTAAAATTATAATCTAATCCCTTGATTATTTGTGAAATTGTCCCAAGTTTGAGAAATTAAAAACCAACCCATGAAAGAGCAGGTGGGACTTAGCTGCTATGTAACTTTTAAAAATGTGTTTCCGTAGGCAATGTAGAGATTAAGCTGAGAACATTCTGCTTTACTTAAGATTTTCCATGATACTTTAATGAAAACTGATGGCATTGGCTTTTGCTGCTAATTGGCACCTCCAGCAGAGTTAATATCTGTTTGAATGGGCTTACGAGGCATAATCAAAGGGAGATGACTGCTCTGCTTTATGTTAGCAAGATAAAAAATTTTTTTTTCAAAAATAGGGAAAAACATAAAGATTTCTAACATTAATAGAAGGTGATAGACTGAACCCTCTCTAGGGAAACACGTCTCCATTTAAAAAATCGCATTACCCAAAGACAGCCTTGGAATCTATTTTCTTCTTTTATCTTATGTCTTATAAACCTGCCACGCATAAAAATGTAGCCAGTGGTAGACAGCTCAATATGCTAAATAATTTAACACTCCCACTGCTTCAGAAAGCAAAGGGAACGGAATGAAAACTGGAGGGGGTGAAGTGGCGGAACCATATGTATGTATATATGTGTGCAGACATGGGCTGTTTTATAGTTTCTCAAATATTTGCATGTTGGCTTATTGTAAATGGAAACACAGCAAACCAGAGTTACGGTGGTTTGTTTTCTTCCCCAGGAATTTATACCTTTGGACTGTTTGCTACAGATATCTTTGTAAATGCCGGGCAAGTGGTTACAGGAAATCTGGCCCCGCATTTTCTCGCCCTGTGTAAACCCAACTACACGGCGCTTGGCTGTCAGCAGTATACGCAGTTCATCAGTGGGGAAGAAGCGTGCACGGGCAACCCGGATCTCATCATGAGAGCAAGGAAAACGTTTCCATCCAAAGAAGCCGCCCTCAGTGTCTATGCAGCCATGTATCTGACAGTAAGTAAGGGTTAGAAACCATTCTTCATTGGTCTTTCTGTTAAGGCTCCCAAAGTAGAAATTGTTCTTCGCTGCCATAATCAAAGTCACATTAACAGCTTTCTGCAGGCCATTTAATTTATTTTTAATAATAGCTGTTTGTGCTGTGAATAAAATTAAGCCAGTTGACTCTGATGAGATTATGTGTGGGTAGTTGGTTGTATTAAAAAAAATACAGCCATTAGCATTTCTATCTGAGAGTATATTTGTCTTTATATTAAATAGGGCTTACTGGAAACAAATTTGTCCTCTAGCAGGCTTCATAAACTTCTAATGGTGCAATTAGGAGAACTACCCAGGCCTCTTAACCACCTCCTCAAGTTCTCACGCTCTCTGGTGGGGGTGGGCAAAGAGGCACTCCTTTTCTAGAAAGTTCTTTCTTTATTGGTAACTATATCATCTTATTATCTCAACCAGCGTTTCACTGTTTTCTTGTAGAATAACAAAAATGCCCTCCTAGATGATACACTACTTTCTCACTTCTTGAGTAGGTGCCATCATTTTAGTGGGAAGGGCCAGGCCCTAAGTGCCACTGTCTGGAGGATGTTAGGTGAAAGTGAGTGGTCGCTGCTGAGTGCATTTCTGATCTGCAGGAGTAGAAGGAGGGGCAGCCTTGGCAGGCAGCTCTCGATCCCAATACTCTTGTTCATTGGTCTTTCCCTGTATCACCAGAATCTGCCTTGTAGCTATAGAGCTGGACTCCAAAAGTGTGCATTATCAGCTTTTCCCTGGCTACGGTAAGTTCAGAGAATTTTTCCTTTTAGGGTCCTCCTTTCCAAGGGTGCCCCAAACTGCTTCCTTCTGATTTCAGCTCATTGGCGAAAGACCCCAGGACCAACGTGAAACCAAATTTAATAATTTCTAATTGCTCGATTATTTTTACCCTCAAAGATTTTTTGATTTTGGAAGTGTTTCTGATATTCCTAATGCAGTCTTGTCAGGTTAATCTCTAAAAGAGCGACCTATAACACCTCTACTTAGCTTGGAAATCAAGGGTACCAAATAAAGGACAGCTTAGGAGAGTAACCATGGCATTATCCAGAACGTTCACTAAGGCAGGGTATTTTGGAGATCAAAATGGTGTACATTTGAACATTTTTAATGTTTTTAAGCCAAACTCATTCTACCACTCCCTGCCTGGACTTTTAAAAATCCTACCAAGAAAATGTATATAGAGTTAAGACTCAAACTCTGGAAAAGAAGCAAAATCCGTTTTCTCGTCTGTCTTCTGTGCAATTTTCCAGTGACAACTCCTTACTTACCCTTACTCTGCTCTCAACTCTGTTCCTCTAATTTCCCCTGGTTTCTTTAGCCCATCAGCTTTGGTTTCTGGTGCACGTTCTAAGGTACTTCTAGACTTGGTATGAAATCTTCCAATCTAAGCAAATTCTGTCCTGTTCACTAGATTGCTTGACTTCATTGTCCCACTTCTCCTAGAATGTGGAGCATTCAGCCTGAAGATGAAGATTTAAGATGAGTGAATCAGGAGTCATAAAATACTGTTCATTCATTGTCCTCACCTCTAAATCCGATGTTTGTATTTGTATCTGGGTATGGAATGCAAATATATCTGCATATACGTAATGTGATCAAGCCAGAGACAAATTCCAGAATACTCTCTGACCCTAAATACTGTTACGTGATTATCTTAGCACCAATCACTCAAGAGAATAGATTTTGCCATGTAACCAGGTTGTGCCAGTGGTGGTGAAGGTGCTAGTAGAGTGAAATAATAGGTCTTTTTATTCTGCCAAAGTGGTGTTTTCAAAGGTTTCTATAGAAGATATTACCCCTTTTTATACTATAAAAATCTTTTTTTTTTTTTTTTTTTTTTTTTTTTTTTTTGTCTTTTTAGAGCCACATCCACAACATATGCAGGTTTCCAGGCTAGGGGTTGAATCAGAGCCATAGCCATTGCCCTACACCACAGCCACAGCAATGCCAGATTTGAGCCACGTCTGTGACCTACACCTCAGCCCATGGCAATGCCAGATCCTTAACCCACTGAGCAGGCCAGGGATTGAACCTGCGTCCTCATGGGTACTAGTCAGATTCGTCTCTGCTGAGCCATGATGGGAACTCCTACTATAAAAATCTTAATATTTTGCCTTGCCCCTCATCTGCTGGCATTTGGTTCAGCAACTTCTTAACCTGATTTGATTTAGCAAATTACTTGAAGGCATCTATTTATGCTACTTCTGAACTATAAGCCATACTGTTCTAGTCTGTGATGAAGACTTGGAGAAGTTTTAATAATAATAACTATTATTAGCAAACTTTAATTGAGCATTTACTATATGACAGGCCCTAGAGCTCCACTATTATTTATTTAATACATTACCATTTCTTATTTATGTATTATTAAAATCATTATTATTATTAGTGTAATAATTATTGTTTGAACTAATTATTGAATCCTCATAATAACTCCTTGAAGTATACACTATTATCATGCTATGTAATGAATATATAGTATACTCATGTCACAGATGAGAACACTCAGAATGTGAAGTAACTTGCCTAGGCCCACAGAACCACACTTTTTCTAAATGTTTCAGAGGATTTAGTGTCATTTAATATCATTTAGTCATATTAGCCCTGACGTGTGGTGCATGTGGTTAGCTGAATTCCCTCCTACTCCTGCATGATCTCAGCATCCATAAAAGTTAAAACCAAAGGTTCAGATGGTAGGTATGTTTAGAGGGGGAAAAAAAAAAAAACAAAAAACAAAAAACTAACCCTCTAGCACTCGGAAATCTTCTATCATTAAACAGTGGTTCAGACTAAAAGTCAGAATTCCTGCTTGTAATTACATTGAAGGGTACCACTGTCTTTTTAACAATAGATTCTGTTCTGCAAACTGCTTTTCTGTCTTCTCTACCACCCCTTTGTGTGTGTGGGTGGGTGGCTGCTATGGCAACTCTGAATATAACTCCTGCTGCAAATGGAGGCTTTACAATCAGGGTTTGCTATTACATTTGCACCTATACACATATGCGTTTCTTCCCAGCTTCATTCCAGACACCTTGGGAAAAGTTTATAATAGAAATGTTGGGGTATTTCCAGCTAATACAGTCTCATGAAATGCTTGCCAGAGTTTTGACGTGTAGCTAAATAGGGGAAAATAGCCATATATTCAATATTCTCTGTGGAAATAGGCTTATTGCTATATTTAGGTAGAGATATGTTTGTTTAATGTGGTGTAGGTGTCATAAGCATGGGTAAACACATAAATAAAAATAAATGAGCCCTATTAGGAAGTACGGGAATAAGAACTGACGAATATTTTTCTGATGCTTCTCTCTGTGGATTAGTAAATAAAATTAGGGGACTTGAACTCTCCCTTAGCATCTGACTTTAATTAAGGCTTTGGGGATAATTTGATCACAGAGTCATTCTCTTTTGCTTTCCTGAGGACTTTCAGGGAAAAAAAAATTTCCTATGCCTATTTTTGCAAATGTAGTTGGTTTCCCAGGAAAAAAATTTAAAAGTTATTTAACCCCCCGCCATTACATTTATAATTCTGTTCAGTTGCCTTAGAATAATATTTAAATTTACCTTTGTGGTATTTCTTTTCATATAAAATAGGTAGTTTTTGGAGTTTCCATTGTGGCAGAGTATAGCGAACCTGACTAGGATCCATGAGGACATGGGTTCGATCCCTGGCCTCGCTCAATGGGTTAGGGATCTGGCGTTACTTGAACTGTGGTGTAGGTCTCAGACATGGCTCGGATCCCCACGTTGCTGTGGCTGTGGCCGTCAGCTGCAGCTCCAGTTCAACCTCTAGCCTGGGAACTTCCATATGCTGCAGATGTGGCCCTAAAAAGCAAAAAATATATATATATATATATATATATATATATATATATAAAAATGTGTGTGTGTATAATATATAAGGTTTTTTTTTCCCCCCAATTAAAATCAGATGAACTTCAGAACTGAGAATGAGAGGAAATCTTTGGTGAATTTCCAGTTAACCTCATAACCACTGAAACAAAAAGTCCTACAATGGTCTCTTGCGGTCACATCCAATTCTGACCTTAGATTTTATGAAAATCTTTTTGTTGTTGTTGTTTTTTTTAAAGGAAGAGTCAGCTACATTTATTGGCCTCCATTTCCCATCATCTGTTGCTGCATAACCAACCACCCTAAACCTAAAACAATGAGAATTTATTATCCACAGGTGGTCATAAATTATGACCTGTGGTTTTTCTGGGTAGTGAATCCTTGTTGTGTCTCTCCTGGGTGGCATTCAGCTGACCTGTCCAAATAGCCAGGGGACAGCCCGCATGGCTGGGCTCTCCTTCTCAAGTGGTCTCTCTCACAGGCTGTTTTCCCCGACAGTCTTAGAGCAGCCAGCCTTCCAAGAGGGCAGAGGCCCAACCTGCCAGGCTTCCTGAGGCATAGGCTCCAAAACTAGTTCCGTATCCCCAGTCCTGGGTTCTCTTGGTCCCAGCAGATCAGACCCAGACAGATGGGGTGGACAATGGTGTCCACCTGTAGATGGGGGGCCAGCAGAGTCGGCTCGTAAAGAGGTGAATATGCCGGCGAAGGAGGAACGGGGGGCATTAAAACCTTTGCTGCAGTCTTCTCCTGGTTCATCCATGGAAAGCTCCACAGTGTCATTTTTCTCGGTGTTTCCTCCTCCTTGCTGGTAGCAGGTCCTTTATATCATCCAGCTGCTTCTTCCCACTTGGCCGTCTTCGATAGTAAGCTCCCCAGGTCCTACGTGCAGCAGTGACTGGTCCCAGACTGCCAAGACAGGAGTTAAATAAACACAGCCTACAGGTGTCTGTCTGCCCCTCCTTGACAGCATTTTACCTGCCTCTGCAGGACCATGAGCACACCCTTATTCTGGGGTACAGAAATTTGGGGAAGCCTGCCAGTCACTTGGAGCGGTTGACTCCATGAGACTGGCTGGTCAGGAACTGGGTTTGGGAGGAAGGATTGGGGTGGGGAAGCAGAAAAGCTCTGGGCTGCCTTCAGGAATTTGTCTTTGCTGTCCGGTGGGACCTGGCTGCCGTCGGAAAGCCGTGCCTCTGAATCTTCCCTGCTGAGACGTAAGGTCGTACTGAAATATATACGGTCCCTGTGCTCTAGATTTCAAATGAGCAAATTTGTGTCGACTAGATAATCCATCAAAAACTGTTTATTGAGGAACCACTCATAACGTGACCGCTAGGCTATTACTTGACTCCTGGCACTGCGACCGCTGTTATTAGTCGATATTTCTGCTAAGTGTGATTGATGGGGGTGGTAAGTAGAAACGGTGTCTGCGAAGTACTCATTGGCTTCCAATATTTTCACCCCCATCAAACTTGTCAAAGTTTACGTCTTCCCCTTGCCCCACATTCCTCCATGAACTCCGTGAGTTTAAATCTGAAATCTTTCATTTAACACATTAACCCTGTCCCATCCCGGCTCAGGCCCAGATCCTAAACCGCAGTCCACAATAATTAAAACTTGGAACTGCACAATACAATTATTGAAATTTCACACGTGCCATTATTAAAATTGCACACGTACAATTATTAAATAACAAGCAGTGGATGATTAAAGACATGCGGATACTCTGCCTCTTCACTTTAATTTTACCTGGCTTCTGCACGTGCCACTCACATTCCGGTATTCTGTGACCAAGTGGTGGCTTCAGAGGGGCATCTGGTTCTCTAGTCACAGCGCAAAAATTCCTCTGTCTTCCACGGTGTGTCATGTCTCAGCAGCATGAGATCACCAGTGTGGCCCACTGACTTAATATAGTTGCAGCCAAAAGCAAAGAGCACTGACATTTTAGTTAGTGCATGTGGGCTTATTATGGGTAAATATACTATTCTGTGAGGCTCTTTGAAATGTTGAAAAACATGTCACAGAATTCCATTAATCTGTCTGGGGTTTCTTAGGTGTTAGCGACCTCCAGCTCGGGGACGGCTGGCAGCACTCGCATATTCTCGTTAGGAAAACAGGACGTTGGCTCCTTGGACAAAATGTAGGATAGCCGTGGCTGCATGATGACTCTTATAGGCTCCAGGCATTTACATGTGCCTTCGGGGACCCCCTCTGGCATTAAAAATATGTGTGTGTGTGTATACATATATATGTGTGTGTGTGTGTATATATTAAATATATTTGACAACCACATTGCTATAAAAACAAATTTATAGAGAACACCTGTTAAACATTTTCTTCAACTTAATGTTCACTTTTCCCTTCTGATTTTAAAGGACATTAAGGCAGGTTCATGGTCCCTAGTAGCATGATGGGCCTTAAAAGCATCACTGTGCCTGTTGGATAAGTTTGTCCCCAGGATGGTACATAATAAAGTTCTAAGTGACGCATGATTGTGGGTGAACCTGACAAGGACAGTGGGAGCCCCTCGGTGTCCAGGAGGGAAGAGGCCGCTGTTGGCAAGCACCGTGGGGCATGCTTCGGGATTAAGTGGTACTTGGCGGTGCGTCTTGGAGATGAATATGATTTGAATAGGTAAAAAGGAGGCATTCTGGGTAAGGGGCAGGGAGAACAAAGGCCGGGAGCAAGACACAGCAGATACAGTCAGGGGAGCATGAGTGAGGCGAGAATGAGGGGGGAACCTCGCATGAGGAGTATATGGGGGGACTTGTGGGGTTTAGGGATTAGCAGGAATAAATAAATCAGAAAGCCTTTGTATGCCATCCTGAGGCTTCATGCTTGAGTTAATAAGCAATAGAGGGTTGAAAAATGACATTATGAAAGCAGTTCTTTAGAAGGATTTCTTTTTACTTCAATTCCACAAATATATATTGAATACCCAGCATGCCTCGAGCCTGGACGTAAGTGATATAAACTTCTGGAGTTGAAGATGGTGTCACTGAGGGTAAATGGGGAATTAAAAGGGAACAAAACTAAAAGGGAGTATTTTAAGGGGATTGTCTATCTCAGACCTGGAACGATAAGCATTTGATTTCAGCTGGTTTCCTTAAGACTGAAAACCTTAGTGCTCATGAGAGGCCAGAGTTGGATGATATAAAATGTGCATATTTCAGCTGGGGGGTTCCCTCAGCATGTGCTCCTGGAGCACAGGAATAGGGAAGTCAGACCTAGGCCCAGAGCCAGTGCTCTGGTGTGCACCTCGGGGTTTATACACCATCACCAGCTTATTTAGATGCTGTGATTGAGTGGAGCCAAGTCCTGGGGCCCAGTTTTAGTATTTCATACTGCTTTTGTAGTCCATTCCCCTGTCCTCCAGCTTCCATTTATGAAAAAGTAACTATCTAGATGAATGGATGAAGACGGCGTGGTACATATATACAATGGAATACTACTCAGCCATAAAAAGAATAAAACCATGCCCTGCCATTTGCAGCAACATGAATGCAACTAGAGATTCTCCTACTAAGTGAAGTAAGTCAGAAAGAGAAAGACAGATACCACATGATATCACTTATATGTGGAATCTAAAATACGGCACAGGTGAACCTGTCTACAGAATAGAAACAGACTCACAGACATAGAGAACAGACTTGTGGTTCCCAAGGAAAGAGGGGAGGGGGAGGTGGGATGGATGGGGAGCCTGGGGTTGCTAGATACAAACTATGACGCTTAGAATGGACAGGGAATGAGCTCCTACTGCATAGCACAGGGAACTACGTCCAGTCTCTTGGGATAGAAAATGATGGAAGATAGTGGAAGAAAGGGCGTGTGTGTGTGTGTGTATATATGTGACTGCATCCCTTTGTTGTACAGCAGAAATTAGCACAACGTTGTATATCAGCTATACTCTAAGGAAAAACATTTCTTTAAAGATGAGCAGTAGCTGTCTAATATCATCCTAAACACTCAGCCCGCTTTAATGTTCCCAGTGGCTGGAATGAGGGTTTGGCTCTCTTCACTTTACAGGTTAACATAACTCGGGACATAAGAGGCTAATGAACATGCCCAGGGTTATTCAGCTAGTACTTGTTAGAACCAGGGCTGTGACCCAGGTCAGGGTGTTTGCAAAGGCAGTGTTTGGTCTCTTGGCTCACACTCCCTCCTGAGATGTGCACCAGTGAACAAACGGCAGCCACATTTTGAATTATTTTCGGAGTCCAGTTGCTTTATACGTAGCGGGGGAAGCAAACGAGTTAGTTGATTTTATTGAAATGTTGCCCAATATAACTTAGGAAACTCGTCAGAGAGTATGCATGCCATAAGTTCCTGTTTCAGGTCCTAATTTCCAAGCAGCCAAGTAGCACAAACAGTAAAAAGTAATGCAAATGGTTGTGATGGTTGGATTTTAATTGTACTTTGATTTTAAGTGAATGTGTATTTTACTCTTATGACCCTTCCTTTTGAATATCTTATGTTCTGCACATTGAGATGCCAGAGAACTTCAGTTGCTTTTAAAATGATGACTTCTAAGTTATCTTCCCCTTCTCTACAGGGTCCAGCTCTTGGCTACATGACAGCCCCCTACCGCTGGCCGTGCTTACTGCTGGTTAGGCCTCTGTGGTAGGCAGGAGCATTTTGAGGGGGCCCTGCAGAACCCAGTTTGTAATGGGCAGCTCTGAATGTGCAGTCCTTTCATATCCTGGGGTCAGCCCTTCCATCTCGGATAGGCCCAATAGCATGCTCACGTCTGTTTTTCACAAGACACATCATTTTCTGCAACAGGTGGCACGTCCTTGAGCCAACCGTGTGATTCTCACACACTGTCGCCATAAGCTCCAGACTGCACGTTTTTCACTGCTGACACCTCAAGCGGCCGGATCAGTGTGGCCCCAGTGGCAGGGCTGCTTGCCCCACAGGCTGTACGTGTGGAAGCGTCTTTCCTGCTCCAGCCCCCACTCAAAGCCAGAGTGTCACGTGCACTTTGCATGTCACCTGGTATATGGGCCAGCGCTCTGTTGATAAGCGGGGAGTGTGTTCCTAGGTGTCCTTCCAAGGCCTCCGTTGCGCTACCCACCTCTTGTTTGCTGTGTCTAATCAGAGCCATGTCTTTGATGTAAAGGATCACTGTGGCCGTCTGTAAGATGTCCAGAGGTCCACCTCACGTCACACTATGATGTGACAAAGAGCAGGAGAGTTAACTTAACACTGACTTAAACTGTGGTGTGAGGACTTGCCTGTGCCATGTGAATGGGAACTCTTTCTCATCCTCTTCCTTGAATGAGATAGAAAGCCACACAGTTGACATATCAGTGGTCACCATGACTTGGCTGAAGATTCAGGAGTCGATAGTCTTTCTCCAGGATCCATCCAGGCTGGTGAATTAAATGGAGACATGGAAGAACTACCCCCCTGCCTTCTTGAGAGCCTAAGCAGTGGCATTAAATTTTTACCCCCTCCCAATGCAGTACTATTTTTGATTTATTATTTTGGCAGGACTAGGAGGTTATAGTTGCCTAAGCTTCCAGTTGAATTATCCCCGTACTCCATCTACCCAGAGGGAAGTGACCCCCGGATGTGCTCTCAGACCTAGGAAATGCACTGTGAGCCGGGTTTGGCCTGGACTCATGTATTGTCTCGGCCCCATGGGACCCGAGCCTACCCTGAGGCCATGAGGATATTAATTCAGGTGCCGGGGGTCAGTGTCCACTTGGACCCTGTGTCCAGTTGTTCTCCAAACATCTGGATCATCTTCTCCCCAGTGTATAGTCAGCTGAATAAATGGTCACAGGCCCTTCTGGGGAAGGTCTGAGAAAACCGTTATAGTAAATACCTTCTGCAGTGTTGTGGGGTCCTTCTCTGTGGGGACCAGCTGCCTCCTCAGTCATTGAGGTTCATTCGGGTTTGATCACTGCACAGAGGCTTAAATGTCTTTTCTGGGGCCTTCATTCTCAGTTCTGCATTCGTGCTTTCTTGTGATTATTTGTTAAGTCATCTCATTGGCTCCCCATCTGTTTTGCCCCCAGGGAAGGCTGCGATCTCCAGAACCTTCCACTGGTCAAATCCCCTTGGCTGCCACTCAGGCCTTCTGCCGTATTATGATAATGGAGACACTTCCTCCCACCCACCCCTGCTTCTGATGGTTAAACATCGATAACTGGCTTTTCTTTCTTCAAGTTCCCCATAACCTGCATGGGAACCCAGATCCAAGGTAGCCTCTCCTGCCATCAACCCTGACCTGCACAGGAGAGGCGCCGTTGAACTTCTGTGTCACGCTGGTGCCCCTCTTGCTGGCGCGTTCCTGACACCTCAATGAATAAGGCATCCACGAGGCCCCCTTATGGCACCTGATCCTCGGGTGGGCCTTTGAGGCTTATGGTGCATGTCCGTTCCAGCAATGCCCACTTCTCTGAGGCTTTTCCTTCCTTCTCCCACCATCAGCCAAGGCAGTTCAGGCATGTCAGCTTCATTAAGAGAAAGCAGTCATTTTCTCGAGGCTTTTAGGAGCCCGCCAGCAAGGTGTTTTCACTGTCCCCTGGGGCCTCGCAGGAGTGTTAAATCCTGCATCCCCAGGGAGCATGTCCTCTTGTTAACAAACACAACTTTATCCTGTTTCTCTCTCATCCTCCTTGATAAAGATCTCCCGCGCCACCCTTGCTGTGTAGGTCTGCCCTGGCTCCAGCTGGTATGATGTGCTGGCTCATGGTCGCAGCTCTTTCGGGACAGAATCTGTCTGCTCCTCAGGAAGCTCATCACATCCTGGGCAGCTTAGTCCTAGTTACTGGCCTGGAGCCGGGAAGAGAGGAGGGGGCAGATCATAAAGGGGCCCCTGTGGCACTGAGGACAGTCCTGTGTCCTGCACTGGAGGAGGTTTATAGGTTTATAGGAGGAACTTTATAGGTTGGGGAGGGCCATGTCTGAGGGCTCTAAGGGTTTAGAGGAGTCCCGTGAACCAAAATCTTCAGGCACATCAACCAGATGCCCCCATCCTTTGGGGGAAGGTCTTAGATTTTCCAGACCAGGGTCCTGACTTTGGCATAATAGACCTGTCCTAGCTGAGTGTCTGGTCATCTTTGAAGGTCCCCTGATTCTTAGCTAGTGTGTCCTAGGTTTGGTCTTCAGCCTTTTCTGCTCTCACACTGCAGAATGAAAGGTCTCTTCCTAAGGTTCCGCAGAAGCCCTCTGGTCATTTTGTTTTCATTTTGATAACTATGCTCTGCTTTCCATTTTCTCTCTGTAGAGCACTATCCCCATTTGGTAAGAGTCAGCCAATTTTCTCATCCCTGTAAGCGCTGTTTCCCTGGACTTCTCAACTGCCTGGATCCTTGGCCTGGTTAGCATCTCCCTCCCACCTGACTGACCAACCGTCAGACTTCAGGCTTTCAGTGCTAAAACCAGGGACTTTATATAAACCGGGAAAAGTTGGTTAGGTTACCCCTTTCCTACTGGGACGTTCTTCCAAGCCACTCCTGGTGATTTTTAGCAATTGCATTGCCACGCTACCTGGTGGGCTGTCTGTGCCTCACATACCACATAGGATGGGGGTCTCATTTCCAGCCAAGACATCTTCCCAAACCCCATCTTACCATCTGCTTTCTTGGCCCGGCCCTGGTACTGACTCCACTCGTCAGGCTCCTCCAAAAAGCAGAAGAGATTCATCGCAGGATTGGAAGGGGTAATATTTGCACAAGTTAGAGGGAAAGAAGCGAGATTGGATCAGAGAGTCTGAGCCAACCTTGAGCAGAGATTTTCCATTAAAAGAGCCCACGATGGACATCAATGGCCATCTCGGTACCCCTGCCATCCTTAATCACTGGTTGGGGGCTGGCCAGGAAGACGGCAGCCTGTGCTCAAACACTCTGAATCCCAGTGCTCTCCAGGTGGAGACCCAGCTCACTGCTCTCCCAGCAGCAGAAAGCTTGATCTTCCCTGAGGGGTGATCAGAACAGCTTACTTCTGTGGCTGCCACACAGCCTCCATCTAGTTCTAGTTTGGAGAGGATCTAATAAGATAATGCACAGCAAGGGGTTAAATAGTGTGAGGTGTTACCTTCTGTGGTCCTTCCTGTGGCAAATATATTTGCATTTGGCATTCCTTGATGTATAGAAAAAAAATTAGAGCACATGAATTTCAGACTCCTCCTTCTTGGCCCCTCTTCCATTGTGTTACAAAAGAGATTACCTTCTTCTGTGCCCGCAGTCTGCTTTGAGCCTTTTGTTTGTTGTTGCCATTTAAAGAAAATCTTGGAAGGAGAACAAAGGCCTTCAAATAACAAGTAGAAATTCCTCTATAATTTAGGGTATAAAAATAATAACTATTATTGACCATTTCCTGAGCTAAGCACTTTACCTACAGTAAAATATATACTGCTTTCTTTCCCTTGTCAAACCTATTGATCAGGCATCTTTCTATATATAGGGATATATGCTGTCAGGTTTTGTACACTGTAGGGAAGTATGATTTCCTTAGACACATTTAACTGTCCACGATCAAAAAATATAACCAATGACCACACAGAAACCATCCCTTAAATTACCCTCTCATTTTCTGAAAGAAGTTTCTAGAAAGACTAGTTTATACTTCCTCACTTTAAAACTAGTTAACAGTGCAAGGTTTCCCTTCACTCCACCTATATTCTACCTAAACTACTCTACACACTTCATCCACCAGTGATCTTATCAAAAGCTTCTTCAGCTCCTATCTTTCTGGCCATCTCAACATCACAAAGACTCCTGATCATCTCAGCTTTTCTTTTTTTAAACTTTGAGAACATCACACATATTTTCCAAATTTGCCTCCTCTCTCATTAAGGGTTCTACTGCCATGGCAGAAATCCATCCACCAGCTTTTACTATTCTTGCCCTTCTTTTTCTTCCCTCTGGCATCCCTCCCAACACTGAGCTCATTCATTGCCACTTCCATGTCTTTTCAGGTGAACCCCCAAACTCCTTCCCTGGCCTTCTCCTCTCTCCGTGAACACCAGAGTTTCAACCCTAACTTGAACATAGATAGGTTGTGTTTCACTAGCTCCTTAAACTCAGCCTCTCAGAAATCAAAGTCATGACCTTACCATTGCTCCCCACTAGCTCCCTCTTTTGTATCTTCTGATTTGAGTATTGCCACTCCTGCCCTCCCAGTTACCCAAGTGAAACAGCTGAGTCATCTCCAGCTCCTCCCACTTCTACGCCCCCGCATCTGGATGTCTGATTCATTATGTTGGTTCCACAGTTGAAATATCTCCCCAATCCAGATTCTTTTTCTCCACCCTGCCCCCCCAAACGTCTTCTTGAACCTGGCTCCTTTGAATTACTCACCTTGACTATTGTAGGAGCCTCCCAAGGAAGCTTCCTAAGAAAATTGTTTACTCACTCCATCCATTTTACTCTCTGCCGCTGGAGGAATACTCCTAAATCATGGGTTGAAGCAAACGCTGTCTGCACAAACGCTTTTCATAGCTTCCCCTCTTCAAGGGTCATACTTCTGTATGTTGCATATGAGACCCTCTGTATCCTGGATAAAAGTTGTCTTCCCTCTGCTGTAGACTGAATTGTGTCCCCTGCAAAATTCATGTGTGGAAGCCCTAACCTTCAAATGATGGCATTTGGAAGTGGAGCCTTTGGGTAATTCGGTTTGGCTGAGGTGAGGTCCTCATGATGGGATTAGTGCCCTTATGAGAAAAGACACCAGAGAGCTTGCTCGCTCTCTCTCTCAGCCACGTGAGGACACAGCGAGAAAAGCTACCTGGAAACCAGAAAGAAAGTTCTCGCCAGAACCCAACCCTACTGGCCTCAGAGCTCAGACTTCCGCTTCCAGAGCTGTAGAAAGATAAATATCTATTGTTTCAGTCATCCGGTCTATGGCATTTTGTTCTAGCAGCTTGAGCTAAGACACCTCCTCTTTCATGAGCTCAGTTCCCAGGCCGCGGGTACCCAGCCCACACTAGATCATCACCGGTTACGAACCCCAATATCTTTTTCCATTTTAATAGTTTTACGTGTGCTGTTCTCTTGACCTAAAATATCTACGGTCCCTCCTACCTCTGTATTCACTTGATCAAAATCGTGTTCACCTTTTCATGCATCAGTCAGAGTTCTCGGAGTAGAAAGTGCATCATCTGCCTGATTAAGCCCAAATGAGGTGAAAGAAGAGGCGGAAAGAACTAAGTTCAGGGAATGAGCAGAAACCTTGGAATGTGAGCACCAGAACCCCAGGCAGAATCTGACCACAGGAAGGATGGGTGAGGATACCCTGCTGTGATGGCAGGAGCCAGGATGCCACATTGCCACCCTCTCGAGATGCCTCCATCAGCAGAGCTGCCACCTCAGCTGCAGGTGGGAGAATATTTCACATTATCTGCTTCTTTGCATCACTTGCAGGCACATCTGATTGACTGAGTGTAGGTCATGTGCCAGCAGCCTGCTTGCCAGGGCTTCGAGGAAGGTGACATCCAGCTCTTGTTGGCTTTGGGGGTGCGGGGGTCAGGGTGTATGCTGCCCCTATGGGAGGCACACTGTGAGGAAGCGGGTTCAGACACTCGGTAGTGAAAAGAAAAAATGCTCTTTACCTTTGTAACCTGGACCCGGTCTCATCGTTTTAATTGAAGTTCATCTTCCTGTCTTCAGGGGCACACCTTTGTTTGACACCCGAGCAAATCATTTTTTAGCATCTCTTCCTCTAAATGGAACAACAACTGCCAGTAATATATGATAATAATCGGAGTTCCCGTTGTGGCGCAGTGGTTAACGAATCCGACTAGGAACCATGAGGTTGCGGGTTCGGTCCCTGTGCTTGCTAAGTGGGTTAAGGATCCGGCATTGCCGCGAGCTGTGGTGTAGGTTGCAGATGCAGCTCGGATCCCGAGTTGCTGTGGCTCTGGCGTAGGCCGGTGGCTACAGCTCTGATTCGACCCCTAGCCTGGGAACCTCCATATGCCGCGGGAGCAGCCCAAGAAATAGCAAAAAAAAAAAAAAAAAAAGACAAAAAATCATCATCATTATTTCATTGATTCATTTTTCAGTTTTTAAATAAACAAGAATGTTTTAAAGGTCTTAAAATTCAGTAAATTATTTCACGTATGTACTAAAATTTGTACATTATTTTATGATTTCATTCTATTGAAATGCCTTCTTATGTTCATTACCTGATTTCATTAAGTTAAACATAAAAACTCCAAGTGCTCACATAGATTGGCAGAATCAAAGGAATTCAAGTTCTTTTTCTTCATCTTTATGATTCCTAAGCTATCGTGGGTTTTTTTTTTTTTTTCCCTCTCAAATCCCTACTGTTTAAATGTAAGTAGTAGAAGAACACGCCGTGATCAAAGCGTGCCTGAACGATTCCCACCAGATGAGTATGTGTGGTTGAGGCCACATGCAGGCAGTTGGACGTGTAGCTGGGAGTTAATTCACATTAACTTCCATGTATAATCTAGTATTTATTAGAGATTATATAGTAAAATGTGCTGATTCTAAAGATGTATATAAATATATAAATTATATATATATATATATATATAAAATAAAAACACGCAGTAGTAACAATAATTAGCTTACACCAGTGTTCCACCTACTATTCCACCTTAATAGACCCTCCCGAACTTGGTGGCATAAAACAGTGCCCCGTGCTCACAGATTCTGTAGGTCGGATATTTGAAACAAATGCAGTGTGGCTGTCTTGTCTCTGCCCCGTGATGTTTCTGGCCTCAGGTGAGACGACTCAAAGGCCGACTCCCAGGATGCCTTGACCTCTAGGGTCTGGGATCTCTGAAGGCTCGTTCACTCAGGGGTCTGCATCAGGCCTGGGAAGACCTGAAAACTAGGGCCACTTAAACCTGGCTTTTCCGTATGTCACAGCCTTCTCGCAGCATCATGGCCCCAGGCAGTCAGGCATCTTACAGGACTCCAAGCATGTGTGTTCCAGTGAACTAAGCAGAAGTTTGTTGACGTTTATGAGTTCACAGGGTCACATCTGTTGCATTTTGTTGTTTGCAGGCCAGTCACAAGACTACCCAGATTCAAAGGGAGAGGAATTTGACTTCCTGTGTTAAAGGGAGGGGGGCAGTAGCAAGGGAGCAAGGGGTTGGGGGCCTGTGGCAGCCGTCTTTGAGAATCCATCTGCCACAGCCAACAGAAGATTCTAGGGGCAGGAGCACCTGTTCACTAACATTGTTTAGAATTGCCTGGAAGTTAAAAAACCAAACAAGTCATTGGTTTTATTCTTCCATTCCCCTTGTTGCCTGCCCTGGGGACAGACTGCTGCTGCGCCTCCACCCTTAATACGCCACTGCCCCTGTTCTGATCTGGAAAGGCCTTGGTAAAGTAGCATCATTGCGGCTCAGCAGTAATGAACCCAGCTAATATTCTTGAGGACACTGGTTCAATCCCTGGCCCCACTCCGTGGGCTAAGGATCCAGCATTGCTATGAGCTATGGCATAGGCCAGCAGCTACAGCTCTGATTAGACCCCTAGCCTGGGAACTGCTAATGCAGCGGATGTGGCCCTTAAAAAAAGAAAAAAAGGAAAAGAACGGGTAAAGATTAGGAGTTCCCTGGGAGCTCAGTGGGCTAAGAACCTGCTTGTCACTGCTGTGACTTGGGTCACTGCTGTGGAGTGGATGTGATCCCTGGCCTGGGAACCTCCACATGCTATGGGTGTGGGCACAAAAGGAGGTAAAGATTAGTCCAGTTGTCATATTATTTATGTATTTCTGCCTCCAGCACATTGCAAAGGCACTGAGGTTAGAGACCATTTCCTTATAGCCACCCGAGTGCCAGCAGTCGCAAGAGCATAATACAGACTAGAAAAGTGTGTTGATTGGTTCCAACAACTACTGCCTGTCTCAGGGCTCATTGTTTGTAACTAGGAGGTTTAAGTACATGTTTTGCCGTAGCCTCGTAATAAACCTATAATCTCAAAGTATAGAGGTGGAGAAAATGATACTCAGCCGTTGTGCTGGTACAAAGCACTGAATTGATTCTTCTGAATAAATGTCAGTCTACTTCTTTAAATAAATTCAGCATTTGCATTTTCTATGGCAGTGTTACTGGGGCCAAGACAGGTGATGGGGACACACCCTGGCATTTATGTAAGTCCCCACGGGCCCTCCCGCTAAGCCTCCTGGCCCCTCTAACCTCTCCCCACGCCTCCCCCCCACCCCCCACCGCTGAGCCTTCTGGTCATTCTAACCTCAACTGGGAAAACCTTTAATCAGTCTCAGAAGTGGAGGTGATGCCTGCAGGGGATCCATGCACATTCTGAGAATGGGGAGTTCCTCTTATGCACCCTTAACTGATCCTAGTTAATCCTAGTAATCCTAGTAATTGGCGGCGGACATGGAGGCAGCTGACTTGGATTCAGAAATGCTGGCTGGTAGGGTCCCTGTCCTCCACTGAGTCTGCTCGTGGTCATGTGCTCGGCATCCTGCACAGCAACCCCTGGGACCTGCCAGTGTCCACCTTCCGAGTACTCCTCATACACCCAAGAAAGCCCAAAAACGCAAGGTCCCTTTTGACTCCTACTTCCTCCAAAAAAGAGTCCACTGTATTTGTGTGAACAGCTGAATGATAAATGACCTGCTTTTACTGTGTGTTCCCGTTCTGTGCTAAGTGCTTTTGGTAGAGGATCTGCTTCACTCCCCCCACTTGGAAACCATTAGGTACTATTACAATTCCCACATTTAAGATGAGACAACTGGGGCTCCGAGAAACATAAGAACTTGCCCAGAGTCACACAGCTGGTGTATGCTGTGGCCAGAATCTGACTCGAGAATACCCCCCAAGTGTTCTTTTGAGCTGATCCCTTGCACTGCTCCCCAGCGCTTGCAGAAAGCAAAGGGGCACATCCTGCAGTGCTGGTGGTAAGAGACCTGGAGTCCTTTGTTCTGGGTGACTGATGTCTCTGCAGTTTCCCAGGAGCGGAGTTTTGGCTACACGTGGCAATGACACAATGAGGTGTTCCAGCATGGTTGGCTTCTTACCATGAGCCAGAAATCACAGTGCACTTGCTGGATAAAGAACCTTCAGGATAGCCGCTGCCCGTACATCAGCCATATTTTTTATATGTAAGTGTTCTTTGTGGCCCCGGTGGGCTCATATATTCATTGCTATTAAATTTAACCAGCTTACAGTGACAACCGCTAATTCAGCTGGGCCATTTTTAACATAGACCCACAGTGTCTTTTTAACTCATCCTGTCATTGATTTTCCTTATTGCATGAAGTTTTCTTATTGGGTATTTTTATTTCATGAAGGTCTGTGGTATCAAGTACAAATTTAATGAAAACGTAAAATGAAATAATAAAGTTGAACAGGCAGAGGAGGTATGAATTCAGCATGGAAAATCCTTCACTCCCACCTGTAAACATGGTATAGCCCTTATCGTCACCTGCCTGCACTACCAATAAAATTTCCTAATAGCCTTCCCTCGTGCCTGCTGTAACCCACTTATGCTTCATGTAATTTTCCAAGTGGGTCTAAAATGGAAATCCCAGCATGCAGAGCCAGTTTCACTGGGTGTGTCACCTGTGCTGTCACGTGAGGCCCAGGCTTGGGAGGCCCTATGTTTGGTTCTGATGTTCTGCCCTCACCATCTTGACATTCCTAATGACATAACAACGGGAATCTCATTTTCCTTTTGCACTGGACCCTGCAAATTAAATAACCAGTCCTGGTACCATATAATCGTATAATCCACTCCCTCTGCTTCCTCATAAATGCTTTAGGAGCCCCTCTTTGAATTTGCTAAGAATTTCATGGATGGTGGTTTAGAAGCATCTGGATTTTCTGTCAACGTCCTTGCTTTGCAGTTCTACAATTCTGTGTCCGTAAAATGCTTTACAGATGTAATTACTAAAGAATGTCAAAGATCTGATATTGACACTAGTGCCTTCAAAACTGATCCAGTGCTAATAAACCTAAGACGGCACTAATTTTCGTTCATTTGTTTTCGTTTCTCTGCCTGCTTGTTTTATCAGACATGTCACACACTGTTGACTTGTACTGACGTCATGGCCACACAATTCCCAAGAGTTCTCCTAAGCAGCGACCTTTCCTTTTTCCTTTAAAGTTACAGATCTAGATTTGATTTTTCCGTACTATTCAATGTCCTCATTTATCTTAGTGTTTGATGAGAAATGTCTAAAAGGGGAGTTCCTGTCGTGGCTCAGTGGAAAGGATTCTGACTGGATCCTTGAGGACGCAGGTTCGATCCCTGGCCTCACCCAGTGGGTTAAGGAGCCGGTGTTGCCATGAGCTGTGGTGTGGGTCACAGACATGGCTCGGATCCCGCATTGCTGTGGCTGTGGTGTAGGCTGGCAGTTACAGCTCCCATTCGACCCCAAGCTTGAGAACCTCCATATGCCGCAAGTGCAGTCCTAAAAAGACCAAAAAAAAAAAAAAAAAGAAAGAAAGAAATGTTTAAAAGGTACGGACTATAGTATTTGGAGTGGATAAGCAATGAGATCCTGCTGTATAACAGAGGGAACTCTAATCGCTTGTGATGGAACAGGATGGAGGATAAAGTGAGAAAAAGAATGTGTATATATATATATATGACTGGGTCACTTTGCTGTACAGCAGAAATTGATGGAACATTGTAAATCAACTATAATTAAAAAAAATTAAAGGAGTTCCCATGGTGGTGCAGTGGAAATGAATCTGACTAATATCCACGAGGATGCAGGTTTGAATTTGATCCCTGGCCTCACAAAATGGGTGGGGGATCAGGTGTTGCCATGAGCTGTGGTGTAGGTTGCAGTCGCGGCTCAGATCCCACATTGCTGTGGCTGTATCATAGGCTGGCAGCTGTAGCCCCAGTTCAACCTCTATCTGGGGAACTTCCATATGCCACGAGTGTGGCCCTAAAAAACAAAAACAAAAAGAAAGAAAAATGTCTAAAAGGACTCAAAGTCAAATAAGCTTGATTCACTGTATTTTTATATCAACTTAAAGCACTTGTACCACATTTTAAAGAAGACATTTAGATGTAAACAATCAATTATTAGTTGGTTTAATTCCAAAGCACTGAAAATAAGTCGATGCAGTTATATATTTGTTAATTAAAAGAATTATTGAGCACCTATGACGCTTTGAGGATTGAGAGACAAAGACATTCAGCCCTTAATTAACAGGGTGCTTAATTAACACTTAGAGCTGGGAGGTGCAGGTTCTGTTGATGTTCCGGGGCTGCAGTAGCACAGACTGGGTCGCTTACGCAACAGAACTCATTTTTATCACAGTTCAGAGGCTAGAAGTCTAGACTCAGGGGCTGCCTCTCTCCTTGGGTTCTGATCTAGTGTTTTTAACTGTGACCTGATGGCAGGCATGTCATACGTGAAGTTTGGGTGCCCACCTCAGCCTTCAAAAGCCTGTTCACCTCGTTAATGTACTCAACACACATTACTCGGGGTGCTGTGGGACGGCCGTGGACAGCGCTGCTGTGAGAAAACAGGTCGAATGCTTTGATCCTTGGTGTGCATGTGGATATAAATATTCCTTTAGGGGGGAGTATAGATTTCGTCACTAGAAGCTTCTGTCGAGGTCTGGACTAGTCATGCTTTACTCCTCACTCCCCTACGTTCCACCCCCACTGCTCTCAGTTCAAACTCATCCACACAAATGCACACACACACACACACACACAGACACACACAATTAACCAACATGTCTTACAAATGCCAAGTCCCTAAATATGCACCTGATTTGCTCATAATTACAGCCATTACTCTAGCACGTGACAATCCAACACCTAGAAGCCCTTCAGCCAAAGTGATATTTTAAAACTTCAGTCTGCTCCTAGCATCTCCTCATGTGCCTTTATAGACTTACCATTATGCTTTTAATAAAAAATCCAAACTCCTTCACTTGGCACACAATAGCCTTTGCCGTTGGGGTTGATTTTTCTTTTTTAAAGGCATTTTTATTTCTTAGTTGCCATGTACAGATAGAGGCTGATTTTTTTATGGAAGAGTAGTTGATTTCTAATATTATTAATTTCCGGTGTACAACATAGTGAGTCCGTATTTTTACAGGTTACACTCCATTAAAAGTTCTTATAAGAACAACTGTAATTTCCAGTACCATTCCGTATATCCTTGTTGCTTATCGGTCTCCTCTGTTTTATACACAACTGTTTTATCTCTTAATCCCTTATCTCTAGCTTGCCCCTCCTCCCTCCCCTCTCCCTCGTGGTAACCATTCTTGTTTGTGTATCTGTGAGTCTGTCTCTGTCTTGCTCTATCCATTCATCATTTGTTTTCTTCATTAGATCCCACACATACATCTATCATGCAGTATTTGTCTTTCTCTGTCTGACTTATTTCACCCAGCACATTCCTCCAGGTGTGTCTACACACAAAGCCTTTAGAAACACCATCTAGGTCAACCTCTCCGGCCGATTTCCCGCTCCCACCCGCTCTTCAGGTATCTCCCAGCCCTCGCCCACACTCCACCCACAGAAGCTTCCGTCTGACACCCTGAGTTATTTTCAGTTGCTCTGGTTTGTCCTCTGTGGATGCTCTCATTTCCCCCTGAGGCATCCCTCAAGCCCTGCCCCCGTCAGAGATTGAGGTGGGGTCTTCGCTGCTGCAGATGGCCTGGTGGCAGTCAGGGACGGACTCTGCAGCCCGATGCTTGCATAGGCATCCCTGCTGCATCAGTGTCTGCTGTAAGTCCATGGCCACGTTACTCCACCTTTCTGTGTCTTAGTTACTATGTCTGCTGTGAAGTACCAGTAGTTGGGGTCATTTGGATTACATGACTGGTACAGGCACTGCATTCAGCCTAGTTCTTGACATCTGGTAATCAACCAGGAGGAGTTTTTTTTGTTTTCATTTTTTTTTTTTTTCTGTCTTTTTAGGGCCGCACCTGCAGCATATGAAAATTCCCAGGCTAGGGGTCAAATCGGAGCTGCAGCTGCTGGTCACAACCACAGCCACAGCAGCAACTCGGGATCCGAGCCACGTCTGCAACCTACACCAGAGCTCACAGCAACACCAGATCCTTAACCCACTGCGTGAGACCAGAGATCCAACCCACATCCTCACGGATGCTAGTCAGGTTTGCTACCTCTGAGCCAGGATGTGAACTCCCAATCAGGAGCTCTTAACTTGTACTGTGATTAATTACTGAGAGTGAGCCAAGCACTGTGTTAGCCACGGTGCTGACAAGGAAGAAAGGATATTTCTGTTCGTCATAACGCTAGCAAAGGAGGAAAAATTATATTTCAGCACAAAAATGATGGTTTTTTTTATAACTGCTATGAACCAAATCAGTACAAAATTACTCCCCTGAAGCAGCTGGACTGAGGCTGGGGATGTGATTTGAGGTGCAGGACAGGCACCAAGGACAGAGGGACCTTGTAACATCTGACAACTCTGGTGCCCCAAGCCTAGAGCTTCTTGGGGTGAGGGGTGGAAGCTGGTGGGTGTAGGAGAAGAGAGATCATTTACTCCTGAGGAAGAGTGAGGAAATCTAATGGGTGCACAATAGAGATGAATCTAGGCAGCGTTTTTGTTTTTAATGATTTTAATTTTTTCATTGTAGTTGGTTTACAATATTCTGTCCGTTTCTACTGTACAGCAAAGTGACCTCGTCACACATACACATACATTCTTTGTCTCACATTATCCTTCATCAGGCTCCATCACAAGTGACTAGATATAGTTCCCAGTGCTAGACAGCAGGCTCTCATTGCTTATCCACTCCAAAGGCAATAGTTTGCATCTATTAACCCCAGATTCCCAGTCCATCCCGCTCCCTGCTCCTCCTCCTCCTCCCCCTCAGCAACCACAAGTCTCTTCTCCAAGTCCATGAGTTTCTTTTCTGTGGAAAGGTTCATTTGTGCCATGTGTTAGATTCCAGATATAAGTGGTATCATATGGTATTTGTCTTTCTCTTTCTGACTCTAGGTAGCTTTTAGGTGAATGAAGATTGAGGAGTGGGGAGAATGGAATCTCAAGCCATGAGAAGGGGGAAAAGAAGGCACTTCCCAAGACCCCTGGGTGACCAAGCAGGGGCACTTCTCCCCAACCCCTGTGGTGTAGCCACAGATGAGGGTTAGGGATGAGGTTAGCAATGTCCTAAAAGCACCCTCTCGAATTTTGAGACATCCCTTGAAATCTTGCACTGTTATATATAATGTTTAATATTAGTATGAAATTAATAAAGCATTTTATTAATTAAAAATACTGAATTGCAAACCTATATATACTATCTATTCAAATACTTACAGTAACTATGAAACTTTCTCTGCGGGGTTGGGGGAGGAGAGCACACATGCCTTGTGGTCCACATTTCTTATCCTTATTGCAATATGACATTTTCTTTTTAAAGTATAATGAGTCTTTTCCTATTATTGTATAATTTAAGAGAGTATCTCAAGATCTGGAGTCCAGTTCTTGATATTTAATTTTTTTTTTATTTTATTTTATTTTATTTATTTATTTATTTATTTATTTTATTTTTTTTGTCTTTTTGTTGTTGTTGTTGTTGCTATTTCTTGGGCCGCTCCCGCGGCATATGGAGGTTCCCAGGCTAGGGGTCGAATTGGAGCTGGAGCCACCAGCCTACGCCAGAGCCACAGCAACGCGGGATCGTTAACCCACCGAGCAAGGGCAGGGACCGAACCTGCAACCTCATGGTTCCTAGTCGGATTCGTTAACCACTGTGCCACGACGGGAACTCCTTGATATTTAATTTTTATGATTGCAGATGATATGTAGATGATTAGATGTAGTGTGTATCATACAGGGATCGTATGTAAGAATAATCACCTATCCATCAAGCATAGCTTTTTTCCTTAACTAACAAAAATCTGAGAAACATCGTCTTAAGGTTGAACTACAAATTCAAAGTTTGGAGGATTAGTCAGAGATATTTGAGATGTGCTTTTACTGTTTCTACTACTAACTTCTTGTCCCTAATATTAAACTTAAATTTTTAATCTGCATATTTTAATAGTTTTGTAGGTTCTACTTTCTTCATTTGCCTTTAAGTTAAACTAAAACTAAGTCCTCAATATATGTAACAGTCTGGTGCACATTTTGGTAGTATTTAAAGGTCTCCAGGTTGATGTTTACCTATTCACTTCAGTTCCTTTCTTACCAGTTATTGAATTTTAAATCTTGGAGATGATGCAATTCTCAAAAGTCGAGGACTGGAATACCTTTGGCTTGCATGCAGCTCCTCATCTATCACATAGCTTTCTTTGTTATCCCAATCAGAATTAAGATAAAGCTTATCTTTATTTAAATATTACTTTTTATCTTGTGAGTGGAAAACAGCTGTTAGATAGAAACATGTGGCTCTAGCATTTATAGATGACAGAGAAAATGTCAAGAAAAAGTATTTTTGTTCTTTGACTGATGGACCAAGTGCCATGTGGACAATATATTTATCATGCGTCTTCTACTGAATAGAAAGGGTGTCCATGTGAAACCAGCCACGGCTGAACTTTGGGGATAAGGTAAATGTGTCAGTGATGAAGGGGCTGTTATTTACAACCAAACCATCAATCAGCCATTGTCCCGGGGGGCAGCTGAGTCACTGAGCTATTCTGATCTTAACTGCACGTACAGCTGGTCCTGAACACTGGGCTTGTTGTTAATTTACAGCACATTTGTGACTCGCCAGCGCTGCCCATTCAAGGACATCAACTACATGATAAATGCTGTGTCCTGATTATGTAACCTTTTGTTAGGGACCCATTAAGTATATTGTAACGAAAATGGATGGCCACTCTTGGTTTTTCAAATGCAATATGTTTAAGGACCTTTCTCCCCATGCCCATAAGCAAGGCAATTGAATTTTTTATTTCTCCAGGCAAATTTGGTTTTAATCCAAGCATATCATTTTAATCCCTTACGTTTATTCTCATTTTAATCCCTTACGTTTATTCCAGGCACAAAGCAAACAAAGGCTTCATGGTGCCTTGAGACAGTAATACAACTTTTACCCTCCTTGTACTAAATCTTACAAAACTACTACTGTGATTTTCATTTCGCAAGTGACATAAATAAGATTCGGAGAAGCTACGTAATCTGTCAAGGTCACAGAAATAATCAGTGATAGACTGCCATTTTAACCCAGGTTACTAAAACTCCTGAAGTTGAACTTTTCTCTCTGATTTACAGTGACTAAATATGGAATCCATTGCGTGTCTGAAAGGTATCAGTAAAATACAAAACAATTCATTAACTTTGAAAAAGTAAATTAAAAAAAAATTAGAACCTGAAAAAAATAGACTATGATAGCTTAACTCTGAAAGTTCAAGATAATCCCATAATGCCATTTTATTGCACGATGTGCTTCCTGAAACAGTACTGTATTAGGAGATGTAAAAATTGTATGTAGATAGAAGATATGGATAAATATTTTCGGACAGAGCACAGGCGCCCTAAAAAATGGTTTTAGGTTCAGTACCCAACTCTAACCAGTATAATAAAAAAAGTAATAACATAGCAATAAATGTTGGAATGGGGATAATATTTTTTGAATATTTAACTAATATATTTTTCATTTCCCTTGAATCATGATGCTCTTGTCTAGGTCTGCAATGTGCAGTGGAAATGTAAAATGAACCACATATATGATTATTTTCTAGTAATTATATTTTTAAAAATTAATTTAAAAAAATTTGTGTGTGTGTGTTTTTGTCTTATTGGGGCCACACCTATGGCATGTGGAGGTTCCCAGGCTAGTGGTCTAATTGGAGCTGTTGTTGCTGGCCTACGCCAGAGCCACAGCAACTTGGGATCCGAGCTGCGTCTGTGACCTACACCACAGCTCATGGCAACACCAGATCCTTAACCCACTGAGCAAGGCCAGGAATCAAACCTGCAACCTCATGGTTCCTAGTCAGATTCATTTCCGCTGTGCCACAACATGAACTCCGATTTTTAAAATATATTTTATTGAACCAAGCATGTCCAGAGTTTAACATTTCAATATGTATCAACATAAAAATTATTAAGTAGATATTTTGCATTCCTTTTTTTTTTTTTTTTTTGGTAAGTTTTCAAAATCCAGCGTCTATTTGACTCTCGCAATACATCTCAGTTCTGATACAACATGTTCTTCTCAAGTATTTGATTTGTATTTAGGTTTCGTAAAATTTACAGTGTAAAAGTAGATGCACATACCCAGTTTGTTCCAAACATATTTTAAAGTTTTCTTCACATCAAGTACCAGTCGTGAAACAAGTTAACTAAAATTAAAAATTCAGTTCCATGGTCCCAGTGGCCACATTTCCAGTGCTCAATAGCTCTAGCTAAGGGCTACCAGATTGGACAACAGTTCTAGAATTTCTCATCTATTATTCAGTGTCTCAGAGAAGGAGCTGCCATAAGAGAAGTGCCGGCATTGCCCCATTTCCCTGTTCCCTCGGTCCTGGCAATGCCCACTCTACTCTCCACTTACATGAGCTGGACTCTTTTATTTTATTTTCTCTTTTTTGACCACCCCGCAGCCTATGGAGTCCCTGGGCCAGGAATCAGATCCGAGCCTCTGTTGCAACCTACACCACAGCTGCAGCAACGCTGGATCCTTAGCCCTCTGTGCCGGGCTGTGTCCCAGTGCTCCAGAGACGCTACGGATCCCATTGCGCCACAGCGGGAACTCAGAGGTGGACTGTTTTAGGTTCCATTTATAAGTGAGATCTTGCAGCATCTGTCTTTCTGTGCCTGGCATTTTTTGCTTGGCATGATGGCGAATGTTGTCTATGTTGTCTTGCATGGCAGGATTTCTTTCCTTTTTAAGGCCGAATAACAGTATGTCTATACATACCACGGATCTAATGTACAGCAATGTAACTGTAATTTACACTACTGTACTGCATACTTGAAATTTACCAAGAGAGCAGGTAGATCTAAAATGTTCTCACCGCGCCCATACGCACAAGGTGCTAATTATGTGAGGGAGTGGACACATTCATTAGCTTGACAGCGGCTGTTACGTCACAGTGTACACACACAGTGAGAAGCTGAGAGAGAGGCTGATTTGATAGACGTTAACCTCGAAGTTCAAGATGGTTTTGACGAGGTGGAATGCATTTTGATATAAAAACACCAAATTGTACACCTTCAGCATATCCATTTTTAAAAATTTGTCAATTATACCTGAATAAAGCTGGAAAAAGAAAAAAAGGGAAACAGAGAGATGAGCCAAAACCAATCAGAAAAGGAAGATAACAATGTTTGGCTTCAATCGTCTAATCTTTCTTTGTCAAGAGAGAGCAGGCAATTCTAAATTCCCACTGAGCGAGGCCAGGGATCGAACCCGCAACCTCATGGTTCCTAGTCGGATTCGTTAACCACTGTGCCACAATGGGAACTCCAAGATCTATGTTTTTTATTACAAGCCAGAGAGAGTACATAGGTACCGCCAGGGAGAAGGCGCCGTATCTGGGCCTCGGAGGAGAGTACAGGAAGGAAGGGCAGCGGCGAGCATTTGGGTGGCACCCCTGGGTTAGGAAGCCTGAGAAGGAAGTTGGGCATCGGATGATAGAAGCTCCAGAGAGGATGAAGAGAAAACAGGGAGTACATGGATTTAGAAACTGGGAACTCAGCCTCAACATAGCCCAATGGCAGGTGGGTCAGGCATCAGAGCAGCTGGTGCTGTGGGAGCCACAGGACCCTGCAGCAGAGCCCAAGAGAGCAGACAGCTCACCTGGGGCTGGAGGGAGGATGTGTGGGGGGTCGGAGCATGAGCCTGTATGGGCCACATTGGGAGGGGGGTGTTGCCAGGACATTCACTGTGGTTGTCCGGAGATGCAGTGGGAGGAGCAGGTGGCAGGAGAGGCTGGGAGGACTTTGTGCAACAGCCCTGTGGCTGCTCTGAGGTTGCCTCTGCTCCTCAGCCATGCAGTCTTGAAGGCCTCCAGCTGGACCACAGGGCCATTTTGCCAGAAAGAGAAGACTGAGAAGCTGAGAACAACTGAGCATTTATTCAGCATTCCTCTTCAGTGCAGGGTGGACGCCCATGATGAAGCTGAGCTCAGTTATGGGGAAAAAAAGGTAGCTGTACGCTTTATACAATCTAGGTTGTAGTCTATAAAATTTATGACGTCACTATACCACTGTTTATTGCACTTTCCCGTCGCAGCCCTGAAAGGTCTGAATTATGTGCACACACATCTGCCTGGCATGTCTGTGGTCTTAACACCGCTGTATCACCTCTCATCACAGTTCTGTTACCTACCCTGTCGGATTCATTTACATCACAATTTGGCAAGTTTATGATTGTGGCGAAGCATGGATATAGTAATAATAAGACTTCCAGGACTCTGCATGCCTGTCTCAAAGTATGAAACTCCCCCCCCCCAAATTTTGTTCGGTGTCCCTGTACAGATTTGCAAATAGGTCTCTAGTGGAGTCCCATGGAATCGCATCCTTGACCCTGTCCTATGGGTGTCCGAAGCTAATGAGAAGCTGAGAGAGAGATTAATTTGATAGACGTCACCCTCAAAGTTCAAGACCATTTTGACAAGGTGGAATGCATTTTGAAAACAATTAAGAAGATTTATTTTTTAAAATAATTCTAGGAATCTAATAAGAGGAACTTTGTAGGGCATCTGTCCACGCGAGGGCAACAAACAAGATTACTGGTAGTGCTTTGTGGTTATTCAAAACAAAACAAAACAAAACAAAAACTAGAGATTGTCACGCTACATGAAATAACTCAGAAAGAGGAAGACATATACCATATGATATCAATTGTATGTGGAATCTAAAATATGACACAAATGAACTTATTTACAAAACAGAAGAGGATATGAAAGACAAATTTTTGGTCATCTAAGTGGAAAGGGAGCAGGGGAGGGCTCAACTAGGAGTTTGGGATTGGTGGATATGAATATAATAGATATTCTGTGTATATATATATATATATATATTCTGCATCTTTGTGCTACTAGATATTCATAGGATTGCTGAGTAAGAACTGCCCAATAATAGTTAAATGGCTTGGCCCATAAGGTAGTGAGAATCCACTGACTCTTGAGGGCTGAATAGATACCATCCTGCTCAAACCACATGCCCTTCTGTTTGTGTTTTATTTTAGCTATGTTTTGACATCTGGTTAACCTAGATGGTTTCGTAAGTGAATTAAAAACCAAGAGAGCATAAATAATCAATTCCTGTCCTGTATCCAACTTGCTTAATAGTTTTTTATGCTATAATTTCCTCTTCTGCTAATTAGAAATAATAGACTTTCTGTAAGGATAACACAATTAGACTGGTTAAAAGGCACATTCACAAAGTACCAAAAAATTCCCTAGTACATGTCAGTGAAAACTCAAATTTTTCTTATGTGACATCCATGCCCACTGATTATGCTACAGAAAAATCTGTGCATTATAAACCGCTACCATGATTCACTTTAAAGGTGAAAGTATTTGAGGAGTTCGCCATCGTGGCTCAGCAGTAACAAACTCGAGTAGCATCCATGAGGATGTAGGTTCGATCCCTGGCCTTGCTCAGTGGGTTAAACCACCCCGTGGTGTAGGTCGCAGAAGTGGCTTGTAGCTGATTTGACCCAGGCCTGGGAACTTACATATGCCATGGCTGTGTCCCTGAAAACACACACACACACACAGAATAAAAATAAAATAAAGTTGAAAGTATTTGAGCAAATATCACCCTTCTCCCATCACCCTTAAAATTCAGTTTTCTTCCATTCTGGTTCTGGACATTCAATGGAGATCTGGTGGAGGAAGAGCCAAATCCCAGGCTATTCCTAACACAGAAGCTTCTTCATGAGTTTGCCTAGTAGCCAGACTGTGTCCTGGGACCCCTTATAATCAGTGCTTGAGTCATAGAGCAATTTAGGACTGAACTCCAGTTCAAGAGGAAGCTCAGGATCATCCCAAGTTCACAGATTACTGCAAGCCTGCACCCCTTGCACAAGGAAGGGCTGAGCTCTCTTCTGAGGTGGCCTCTGGGGATGAAGGAGAATGCCTGTGTTTTCCAGAGCAAACTAATACTACTTCCTACTTCTACTTTCCACACAAACTAATACTGCTTCCACACAAACTAATACTACTTCCTACTTCTACTTTCCACACAAACTAATACTACTTCCTACTTCTCCCTTACGGTAGCGTGTAAATGTTGCCTCCCTGCTCTATATGATGGTTCCCTTCTTTCTTCCATTTTTAATTTCATTTCTCTTGCATCCATTCATATTTAGCCTGTGTCCATTGGCCATTCCCTCCAGGCAAGTAATCAATAGAAAAAGAAAGGAAGGGTAGAGGCACCAGAGTGCTTTACCCCTGCTTCCCATCCATGTCTCTCCTATCTCAAAATCGCCACCTCCGCCCCTCACAGTCAGCTTGTGCATCCTTCATAATAAGCTTCAGTGAGTCAATTTTTTCATCTATAAAATGAAGGTAATGATGCTGTCTTACTAACAGGACTATTGTGAAGATTCAATAAGTCTGGAACATTGTCTTGAACAGCCATCACTCATGAAATCAGAGCCTAATGATTATTAGCAATATTCCTACTATTCAGTTATCATTTCGCATTTATTTTGTCTTGGTAAGGGTAGGATGTTCTGACAGATGGGAAGAAATGCAGAGGTAAGACATCATTACTCAGCCTATGGCTGCGTTAAAGAAAATCTCAGGAGCAGCCCACGTTTCACTCCCCATGTATATGCATGAGTCAAATAAGGAATTACTCTATTAGATGCATCATCACTGGCAACCTGAAGGGGTGTGATAGTCCTGCCTTGTTATTCATGTGGGCAAAACTCTTTTAACATATTTCTCTCAGTGGCAGCAGCCTTGTTTTCTCCTTCTCATCCCCTTCTCTTTCCCTCTCTTGTGTACTGATTCTCCTTAACTGAAACTATTCAGCTCTTCCCAGCTCAGGCTCAGAACCCGCAGACATAGCTCTGAAGGTCATAGGCCCAAGGCGGAGATAGTCCAGCTTTTATTTTTTCCTAGAATATCAGGGCTGGTTAGGTTGCAAAAGGGCTAGAACTTGGCTAGATAGAAGCCTTGGATCACATGGGCTGTTTAAATATTCATATAGTGTGCGTTGGCAGCTAACAGGCCTGCGAACTCTGCCCAGAAAAAAAAAAGAAAGGGAAAAGATAATTACCAAATTTCATAGCATTCTAAACTGGCTGCCGTGAATGAAAACCTTAAGTGCTGATTGTGGTTTTTAATCTCTTAGGCAAATTTTTTTCTTTATTCCACTGAGGACAACAGGCAAGTGGTTATATGCCTGATTATATTTCTGATTATGTTGTCAGTATCGGATTCTGACATTAATATCATAAAAACGGATTGTATTGTCAAAGCCATCTCTTCTTCATAATCACTTTACTAATGGCAGGAAATCACAGACACATACCCTTTGTAGTCAACAGATTCATTAAATAACCACACATCGTTTAAATCTGAGCAGTTGATCAATAGAAAAAATCAGATGAGGGAACGACTGAGTTTCCTGAGCCTGGTGGCTCACAATGTGAAGACATTTCATTCTGTGCAGTCAACTGATGTATGTTCTTCTTTAGCATATGTGAAGATGCCAAAAACGTAGTTATTTAATAATTGTTTTGGTTTGGTTTTAGCCAGCACATTGCCCCCATCATAATTTTTTTTTTTTTTGGTTGTCCTAATTCTGGTTGATAAAATTTAGTTAAAGCTATTTCACCGTTTCAGATAACAACATAAAAGCAAACCTTGGCACAGTACTGAACCTTAAATTCTTTTTTCAAAATAATATCTATTTGGTGGAAATGGGCTCCGTTTTGGTTTATTTATAGCTATATTCACAAACTCTGATTTTTAAAAAGTATGCTTCCTCTCAGGAGGCATACAAAAATGTAAACATAAAATCTACTCATTCATCAGTTTTCCCCTTTTTAATAGTATTCACCTAAAATGTGAATTTAGGTAAAACAAGAATAAGTACTTTGCAAGTTATAAAGAAAGTCACTTGGAATGTTTCTACGCAGTGTCTTAGATGATTAATATTCTGTAAGAACTGGCATTAATCCGTATAAGCTAAGTAAAATTAACTCATCGCTACTCTATTAAACTCTACTTTTAAGAAACTTGCTTCAGAAAATTCGTAAGCTACAGTTGATTATTTGAACTATATAGGCAGGTATATGTGTACATATTTATGTGTGCAGACACATATATAAGATGTATATCAAGAAAATATGTTCATGAAAAGTCATGTTTTTCGTTTGGTATTTCAGATGTATATCACCAACACAATCAAAGCCAAAGGAACAAGACTCGCTAAGCCTGTTCTGTGCCTGGGCTTAATGTGTTTGGCCTTTCTCACTGGACTCAACAGAGTAGCAGAGTATCGAAATCATTGGTCTGATGTGATAGCAGGCTTTCTGGTTGGAATATCTATAGCAGTATTTCTGGTAAGTATAAATTTATTTGAAAATAATTTGGTTTTGAATTAGCTTGTATAATGACCTGCTGGACAATACAGGTGTGAATCACAGGCTTTAGTTATCTAAAGCAGATGGAAGTATGTGGTTTAAGTCATTCATTTCTTCCTCCTCCCTCGTTTTGTAGTCAGGTTTAGGGGTGGAAAAAAATAAATATTCCACATTTAAAGGTGACCAAACAGCCCTCCCTCTCTTTCTTCATAGAAGGAACATTTACCGAGGCTCTGCTATAACCCAGGCACCATGCTCAGGGCTGGGAATAAATACATGAAAAAGACGTAGTCCAGATCCTCAAATAGGTTGAAGTCAGGTGGGACAAGATGGGCACAGAGAGTTCTCTAAAGGGTTCTCTAAAGGGCTATGATAGAGGTAGGTTTATTCAAGAGAGCCACTCTGTTGGGATTAGGGACCCATCAAAAAGAGGAGGGGACGTATAAACTGGAAAAGTTTATGGGGGGGGGTCTCTCGCCTGGGGCATAAGGAATAAAGGGCAACAAACACAATACGCAGGGGCAATAGGAAATGTCTCCTAAAATAAGCATGGATGGAGCCCCTCCTGAATTCCAGGGCGCAGTATGCGTCTGAGAGAATGTGGCACCTGGAAAGGTACCCATCATCCAGTGTGTGTGTCATGATGGGGACAGGAAAAGGACGTAGGGGAGTATCCTACAAAACCTCACATGTTATAACAATAACTCGGGCTTTTGTTTAAAAAATATCCATGATTTGAGAACTTTTGCCTGGGTCCAAGTGAGTTGAAACAGAAAAGGAAAAAAAAAAAGAAAAGAAAAAACCAGCCTGCCTGAATCCCAGCTTCTTGATCTACTCAATCTGTGCTGTTAAGCAATTTACTTAGCCTCAATTTCTTCCCCTTTAAATGAGGCTATAAACAGCCTCCTTGAAAGGTTATTATAAGGATTTAATAAAGGTTAAACGGAACGGGATGTAAGTTCAGTGCGTGGCCACGTGGATGACAAAGTAATTTCTGTCAATGAGAGTTTGTCTCCTTTCAGTCCCTTTTACTTTGTGATCGGATTTGTGCACTGAAAATGTTTTCTGGGAAATAAAACTCCAGGTGAGAAGAGAAGAGCCAAGTTATGCCGAACCAGGGAGATAAAACAGACACATTGGGCCTCTGAGGGCACAGAGAGAGGGGAAGGACGCCCGGGGTGCCGAGGAGGTGGAATGGTTTGGACTTGATGAAACACTGGGGATGATGGGGTGGGGGTGGGGAGCTGTGCCAGTTTCTCATGCGGGCAGCTAAGACTCTTTTATTTCCAGTGGTGATTTCAGCTCTGGCTTGCAATATCCTGGGGTATTTGCAGTGATCTTGCAGTATGTGCAGATCTCTAAAAGGATTCCAAAATAAAATTCACACGAACCTACTCCGGCCAAACCTCTGTGTGTGGGTTGAAGGCCTTCGTGTCCCCAGGCCCCACGCCCAGTGTCTAGCATTTGCCTTTGACTCATCGCGTCCCAGGTCATTTCCACAACAGGATCTTTCTCTCGTGTCTTATTGTTTTGCTCTTCCGACCATAACCTCTCCATTTTAGAGATGAACACTTCTCACCTCTAATAGAGCCATAGGTTCCTAGCCCTGCTCACTTCCTCCAAATCTGTCCCATTCCGCTTCTATACACACAATAACACAATCCATTGCTAATAACAAAACAGAATAAACATGGCAGAGCTCTTTCCCGCTGCTAATGTTATTTTTTAAATTTATTATTTATTTATTACACAATGAATTTATTACATTTATAGTTGGACAATGATCATCACAATCCAGTTTTAAAGGATTTCCATCCCAAACCCCCAGTGCATTCCCCCACCGCCTAAACTGTCTCCTTTGGAAACCGTATATTTTTCAAAATCTATGAGTCAGTATCTGTTCTGCAAAGAAGTTCATTCTGTCCTTTCTTCAGGTTTCACATGTCAGTGAAAGCATTTGATGTTGGTGTCTCATTGTCTAACTGACTTCACTTAGCATGATAATGTCTAGGTCCATCCATGTTGCTTAAAATGCCATTATTTTGTTCCTTTTAATGGCTGAGTAATATTCCGTTGTGTATATTCTTGATCCACTCCTCTGTCGATGGATATTTAGGTTATTTCCATGTGTTGGCTACTGAAAATAGGGCTGCAATGAACATCAGAGTACAAGTGTTTTTTTGAGTCATGATTTTCTCTGGATAGATGCCCAGGAGTGGGATTGCTGGATCAAATGGTAGTTCTATGTTTAGTTTTCTGAGGAATCTCCATACTGCTTTCCACAGGGGTTGCACCAATTTACAATCCCACCAACAGTGTAAGAGGGTTCCTTTTTCTCCACACCCTCTCCAGCACTTATTGTTTGTAGACTTTTGGATGATGTTCATTCTGACTGGTGTAAGGTGGTACCTCAGAGTGGTTTTGATTTGCATTTCTCTAATAATGAGTGATGTTGAACATCTTTTCATGTGTTTTTTGGCCATCCACATGTCTTCTTTGGAGAATTGCCTGTTTAGATCTTTCGCCCATTTTTTGATGGGGTTGTTTTTTTGGTATTGAGCAGTAGCAGGTGTTTATAAATTTTGGAGGTTAATCCCTTGTCAGTTGATTCATTTGCAAAGATGTTCTCCCATTCTGTGGATTGTCTTTTCATTTTGATTAGGGTTTCCTTTGCTGTGCAGAAAATTTTACGTTTAATTAAGTCGCATTTATTTATTTTTTTTACTGTCATTACTCTTAAGAGGTGGATCTGAGAAGATGTTGCTGTCATTTATTTCGGAGAGTGTTTGGCCTATGTTTTCCTCTAAGAGTTTTAGAGTGTCTGGTCCTATATCTAGGTCTTTAATCCATTTGGAGTTTATTTTTGTGTATGACGTTAGGGAGTGTTCTAAGTTCATTCTTTTACATGTGGCTGTCCAGTTTTCCCAGCACCATTTATTGAACAGGCTGTCTTTTCTCCATTGTATATTCTTGCCTTCTTTGTCATAGATTAGTTGACTGAAGGTGTGTGGCTTTAATTCTGGGCTTTCTATCCTATTCCACTGATCTGTATCTTTGTCTTTGCGCTGGTACCATATGGTTTTGATGACTGTTGCTTTGTAGTATAGTCTGAAGTGAGGGAGCCTGATTCCTCCAGCTCCATTTTTCTTTCTCAGGATGTCTGGCTATTCTGGGTCTTTTGTGCTTCCAAACAAACTTTAAAATATTTTATTCAAGTTCTGTGAAAAATGTCCTTGGTAATTTGATGGGGATTGCATTGCACCTGTAGATTGCCTTGGGTAGTATAGTCATTTTGATAATATTGACTCTTCTGATCCAAGAGCACGTCTTTCCATCTGTTTGTGTCATCTTTGATTTCTTTCATCAGTGTCTTATAGTTTTCAGAGTACAGGTCTTTTGTCTCTTTAGGTAGGTTTTTATTCTTTTGGATGCAATGGTGAATGGGATTGCTTCCCTAATTACTCTTTCTGATCTTTCATTGTTAGTATACAGAAATGCTGTTTATTTCTGTGTATTAATTTTATATCCTGTGACTTTGCCAAATTCATGGATGAGTTCTCACAGTTTTCTGGCAGATAGAGTCTTTAGGATTCTCTAGGTGTAGTATCATGTCATCTGCAAATAGTGATAGTTTTACTTCTTCCTTTCCAATTTGGATTCCTTTGATTTCTTTTACTTCTCTGGTTGCTGTGGCTAGGACTTCCAAAACGATGTTGAATAGTAGTGGTGAGAACGGACATCCTTGTTTTGTTCCTGATCTCAGCAGAAATTCTTTCAGCTTTTCACCATTGAGAATGATGTTAGCTCTGGGTTTGTCATATATGACCTTTATTATGTTGAGGTAGGTTCCCTCTATGCCCACTTTCTGAAGGGTTTTTATCAGAAATGGGTGTTGGATTTTGTCAAAGGCTTTTTCTGTGTCTATTGAGAGGGTTACATGCTTTTTATTCTTCAGTTTGTTAATGTGGTGTATCACACTGATTGATTTGTGGAAATCAAAGAATCCTTGCATCCCTGAGATAAATCCCACTTGGTGATGATGTACAATCCTTTTAACTGTATTGTTTGATGCAGTTTGCTAGTATTTTGTTGAGGATTTTTGCATCTATGTTCATCAGTGAAATTGGCCTGTAATTTTCTTTTTTTGTGTGTGGTATCTTTGTCTGGTTTTAGTATCAGGGTGATGGTGGCCTCATAGAATGAGTTTGGGAGTGTCACTTCCTTTGCAATTTTTTGGAATAGTTTCAGAAGGATAGGTGTTAGCTCTTCTCTAAATGTTTGATAGAGTTCACCTATGAAGCCACCTGGTCCTGGACTTTTGTTTGTTGGAAGTTTTTTAGTCACAGTTTCAATTTCAGTACTTGTGATTGGTCCATTCATCTTTTCTACTTCATCTTGGTTTGGTCTTGGAAGATTGTCCATTTCTTCTAGGTTGTCCATTTTATTGGCGTATAGTTGCATACAGTAGTCTCCTATGATCCTTTGTATTTCTGTGATGTCCGTTGTTATTTCTCCTCTTTCATTTCTAATTTTATTTATTTGAATCCTCTCTCTTTTTTTCTTAGTAAGTCTGGCTAGGGGTTTATCAATTTTGTTGATCTTTTCAAAGAACCAGCTTTTCGTTTCATTGCTCTTTTCTATGGTTTTCTTTGTTTCTATTTCATTGATTTCTGCTCTGATCTTTATGATTTCTTTCCTTCTACTAACTTTGGGTCTTGTCTGTTCTTCTCTCTTGAGCTGCTTTAGATGTGAAGTTAGCTTGTTTATTTGAGCTTTTTCTTATTTCCTGAGGTGGGCTTGTATTGCTATAAACTTCCCTCTTAGAACGGCTTTTGCTGCATCCCATAGGTTTTGGAGTGTCATATCTTTGTTGTCATTTGTTTCTAGGTATTTTTAAATTTCCTCTTTGATTTTCTCAGTGATCCACTGGTTGTTTAGTAGCATGTTGTTTAGTCTCCACATGTCTGTGGTTTTTTGCAGTTTTTTTCTTGTTGTTGACTTCCAGTCATATAGCATTGTGGTTGGAAAAGATGCTTGATATGATTTCAATTTTCTTAAAGTTACCGAGGCTTGATTTATAGCCCAGGATGTGATCAATCTTAGAGAATGTTCCATGTGAACTTGGGAAGAATGTGTATTCTGTTGCTTTTGGATGGAATGTCCTATAAATATCTATTAAGTCCATCCGGTCTAATGCTTCATTCATGGCCTGTGTTTCCTTATCGATTTTCTGTCTGGATGATCTGTCCATTGCTGTAAGTGGGGTGTTAAAGTCCCCCACTATTACTGTGTTACTGTTGATTTGTCCTTTTAAGATTTTTAGCAGTTTCCTCATATACTGTGGTGAACCTATGTTGGGTGCATAGATATTTAAACTTGTTATATCTTCCTCTTGGATCATTATGTAGTGACCATCCTTGTCTCTTAAAATATTCTTCATTTTAAAGTCTATTTTGTCTGATACGAGTATTGCTATTCCAGCTTTCTTTTGATTCCCATTTGCATGGAATATATTCTTCCATCCTCTCACTTTCAATTTGTATGTGTCCCTAGAAGTGAAGAGGGTCTCTTGAAGACAGCATATATATGGGTCTTGTTTTCGTATCCATTCAGCCAGTCTATGTCTTTTGGTTGGAGCCTTTAGTTCATTAACATTTAACGTAATTATTGATATGTATGTTATCGCCATATTATTAGTTGTTTTGGATTTGTTTTTGTTGCTCTTTTTTCTTTCGTTCTTCTCTTGTTCTCTCCTCTTGTGGTTTGATGACTATCTTTTGTATTGTATTTGAGTTGATTTTTCTTATTTGTTTGTGTATCATTTGTAGATTTTTGGTTTACAGTTATTCTGAAGTTTCTATATGTGTCTCTCTCTCTATATATATATATATGAGATTGTTTTAAGCTGTCAATCTCTTAATTGTAAGTTTATCTCCATTGTCCTGCATTCGTACTCTCCTCTTCTCACTTTTTTTGATTTTGCTGGCATAACTGTGCATGCATGATTTTGGATCTTTACTGTATATATACCTTTACTGGTGAGCCTTGTCATTTGTGGTATTTTTATTTCTGGTTGCAGAATTTTCTTTTCTGCCTAGAGAACTTCCTTCAGTATTTGTTGTACAGCTGGTTTGGTGTTGCTGAATTCTCCTAGCTTTTGCTTATCTGTGAAGCTTTTGATTTCTCCTTCAAATATGAATGAGAGCCTTGCTGGGTAAGGTTATCTTGGTTGGAGGTTTTTTCTTTTCATCATGTTAAGTATATCATGCCACTCCCTTCTGGCCTGCAGGATTTCTGCTGAAAAATCTGCCGATAACCTTATTGGGGTTCCCTTGTATGTTACTCGTTTCTTTTCCCTATCTGCTTTCAATATTTTCTCTTTGGCTTTAATTTTGGTCAGTTTGATTAATGTGTGTCTCGGGGTATTCCTCCTTGGGTTTATTTTATGTGGTACTCATTGCACTTCCTGGATTTGAGTGAGTGGTTCCTTTCCCATGTTAGGGAAGTTTTTGGCTATTATCTCTTTGAATATTTTTTCTGTCCCTTTTTCTCTCTCTACTTCTGGCACCCCTATGGTACAAATGTTTAACATTGTCCCAGAGTTCTCTGAGACTCTCTTCATTTGTTTTCAATCTTTTTTCTCTTTTCTGTTCCACATCCATGATTTCCACTAATCTGTCCTCCACCTCGCTTATTTGTTCTTCTGCCTCCTGTATTCTGCTGTTGGCTGCTTCTAATGAATTTTTTATTTCAGTTATTGTATTTTGCATCTCTTCTTGCTTAAGTTTTATATCTTGTATTTCTTTGCTCAGTGTTTCCTGTAAATTATCCATCTTTGCTTCCTGTTTATTTCCAATGTCTTGCATTATCTTCAGCATCAACAGACTAAAGTCTTTTTCCTGGAGGCTGAGAATCTCCTGATCACTTAGCTGTTTTTCTGGGGGTTTTTCTTTCTCCCTCATCTGAGTTATAGTTCTCTGTCTTTTCATTTTTATAGGTTTTTGGTGTGGTGACCTTTTTACAGATAAAAGGGTTGTAGCCTCTCTTACTTCTGGCATCTGCCCCCCTTGTGGCTGAAGTTGGTACAGGGTGGGTGGGGGCTTGTTGTAGGCTTCTTGATGAGAGGGACTGGTGCCTGCTCACTGGTAGGTGAAGCTGATTCCTATCCCTCTGGTGGGTGGGACTTTGTCTCTGGGTGAGATTAGAGGCACCTGTGTGCCTGAGGGGTCCTTAGACAGCCTGTTTACTGAGGGGCGGGGCTGTGATCCCACCAGGATTGTTGTTTGCCCTGGGGCTTCTCAGCACTGATGGGTGGGGCCAGATTTTCCCAAAATGCCCACCTCCAGAGAAAGGCATGCTGATGAATATTCCCAAGAACTTTGTTTCCAGTGTCTTTCCCCCACAACAAGCCCCATTCACCCCTGTTTGCCCAGGAGGTCCTCCAAGAACTGCAGTCAGGTCTGACCCAGATTCCTATGGAGACTTTGCTTTCCCCTGGGACCCAGTGCACATGAAAATCTGTGTACACCTTTTACGAATGGGGTCTCCATTTCTCCCAGTTCTGTGGAGCTCTTCTACACAAGCCCCACTGACCTTCAATGCCAGATGCTCCAGGCACTCTTTCTCCCAGTGCCAGATCCCCAGACGTGGGGGTTTGATGTGGGGCTCAGAACTCTCACTCCTGTAGGTGAGTTTCTGTGAACCAGTTACTTTCCAGTCTATGGGGCTTCCCACCCAGGACGTATGGGGTTGCTTATATCACGTAATCGCCCCCCTACCTCTTGATGTGGCATCCTCTTTGTCTTCTGGAGTTGGATATCTTTTTGAAAGTTTCTGGTCCATTTGGTTGAAGATTGCTCAGCATTTGGCTGTAAATTTTGTTGTTTTTAGGAGAGAGGTTGAGCTCCATTCCCTCTATTCCTCCATCTTAATCCCATCTCCCCTCCTGCTGCTCATGTTAAATCAGACACTTCCCCTGGACTTCTGGGATCCTGTGCCGTTTCCCTGCACTCTTCCCAGCCAAGTTCATGTCACCCCCTTCAGGCTGGAAATCCTGTGCTTGGAATCCAGTCAGTTGTCTTGCTCTCCCACAACCAGGCTCTGTCTAGCCTGCATGTTGTCTGGCCTGAAATGCCTGCTCCTCTGTATTTTAGAGAGAAAAACAGATGTGGGCATCAGAAAAACCTAGGTTGAATCCAGCTTTTCCCTCTTTATTTTTTTTGCCACTGACTGGGTGTGTGACAATGAACAAGTCACTTAGCAACTCATCTTCCTAAAATGTGAGGCTTCCCCTGAACTGTATTTAAAGGGATTACCCCTCCCCCAAGGACCCCTTTCCTCATTTCTTCTTCACTTTTCTCCACTGTATGGTTCTACTTTTAATATACCACATGTGATTTATTTTTATTTTTTTGCCATCAAACTGCTCACAGAGAAGGTGTTTATTTGTTTTCATCCCTGTGTTTTCCCAGTACCCAGTCCTGCTAAAAAGGAGGAACTTTGGTTGAATGATGAATGAACTGTTATATCTACTTCTTACCGATCTTTGGAGGATTAAGTGAAATCACAGGTGTAATAAGGGGAGTCGAGTGTGTGATACAGAGAAGGCTCTGGATAGCATGGTCTTCACCTTTGACGACTATATTAAAATTCTTTATGCACTTGAGACTTTTCTCAGACAAATCCCAACTTCCCCAGGAAGTGTCTCTGATGACCTGATTCTCCCATTTTTTCCTGAATTTCCGCTGCCCTTGAAGTCTGTCCTGTTACAATCTAACAAGAAATTACCTTCTATACTAAATTTATCACTCTTATGTCCATTTTCTTCAATGTCGGAGAACACGATCCTCCTGCTGAGAAAAATACTAAGCAAATTTTGGTTGAACAGTAGTTGTAGATTGACTGATACTATTTTATGAAAATGTATGCCTCAGAGCACTTACAAGGAAGACGCATATTAGTGCCAGATATAATAGTTCAAGTTTACTGAGCCAAAGCAAGAGCGTGTCAGGTTGCCATATGTAGTATCATCATCACCATCAAAATAAGTTGAATTTTCTTTGCTACATTAACTCAGTCCCCATAACAGCATGTTGAGATGTAGCCATTATTTGTCCTCATTTTACACATAAGAAAAACAGATCTAGTTATATTAAGTAACTTGCTCAAGCTTACAAAGTTATCAAATAAAAGAGCCCAGAATTAAGTCCCAGACCTTTTTGACTCCAAAGCCTGCACACTTAGCCTCCTACAACAGTAATGTCTTATTTGCCACAAGGAAGGGGTGAAATAATCACAAATGAATCGTATTAATTTATTATTACTAACTGGAAAAAAGAAAACAAAAATCTATGTGTAGTGGTGACTTAATTCATGTCATTTTTGGAGGCAAGGGTAGAATTATACTCATTGAAGCCACTAGTGAAAAAGAAGAATGTTTCAAAAGAAAGTTATATGGGAGAGAGTTCCCATCGTGGCTCAGCAGAAATGAATCTGACTAGCATCTATGAAGATGCAGGTTTGATCCCTGGACTTGCTCATTGGGTTAAGGATCCGGCACTGCTGTGAGCTGTGGTGTAAGTCGCAGACACAGCTGGGATCCTGCATTACTGTGGATGTGGTGTAGGCCAGCAGCTACAGCTCCAATTCAACCCCTAGCCTGGGAAACTCCATATGCTGTAGGTGCAACCCTAAAAAGACCAAAAAAAATTTAAAAAGCAAGTTATATGTGAACATCAGAATTTTTAGCCTTTATACATGCTCATTTATTAATTTCTTCATTCACTGTGGTACTGAGAATAAAATAGTCATCAGAAAAAAAAGCATGTCTGCTTCAATGGCGCTGATAACCTTGGAAGAGAATCACATCAACCAAAATACTAATGCTATCCGATGTATAATTGCATAGAGATGGGTGCTTTGATGGAAAGAATTATAGGTCCTTGTAAGCAAGCAAAGAAAAACAGCCTGGGGTCAGGGAAGGCCAGGGAAGAAGTGGTGCTGAGATGAGATAACACAGATGAGTAAGATGTGGGGCCCACAGATGCATGAAGATGCTTTTTCTAAACACGGGACGTGAAAGGTTACAGGAGGTGTTTGGAAAACAGAGAGAAAAACTGAAAGGTGGGCCAGAGTTTAGACATTAGGAGAGATGGACAGCTAAGCTGCAGAGTTAAGAAAGTTGACATGACACAGTTTGCATTTGGGAGCAGTCATTCTCGTGTCATTGTAGAAATGGATGGGAGGGGTCCAAGACTGACTTTAGAAAGCCCTGCAGGAATTCAGGCAAGTGGCGGGGCTTGCTTAGTCTTTGGAGTTGGTGGCAGAGGGAGAACAAAGGAGATATAAGAAATCAAAATCTTTAGGAAGGAAAATTGAGCAACTTGTGTGACTGGCTGAATATAAGAGGTATCCACGTTTTCAGCCTGTGCAGCTGCATTAAGGGAACTGGGGTGTAGGCATTGTTGCCGTGCCCTGAGAGGATCCAGAAAAAGATTTTGAAGTAGGGTCCGGAGATGGGCAGATCTTGGGTTTTATTGTGAACATTTGTTGAATGTTTGCATACCTTTGTCAACCAAAGGAATGGAGCTAACTTGCTAATCCATTGCAACCTCTTCACTTTCAAATTGAGAACACGGAGACCAGAAGACTGTCCAACAACATAGAGACTCAGGATCAAAAACCAGCTCAATTGCTATTTCCTATGAGCATTTTTCTAATAGGAAATCAGTTTCATACTTGTGAATGTTACCAGACAAGCCTTACTAAATATGTGAAGATGATTCTAGGGAAGATTTGGTAATTTCCTTCCTTGTAATTTAAATAATAACAGTAATGAAGAATAATCATTATGCTAATGGATACCATTTAATGAGTATCTGCAATGGATTAGACATTTAAATATTTCACATGTGAGTTCTTAGCTCCTTCACTGGTGTTGTCCTGACCCGCAATTAAGGCAAAGAGATAACTGATAATACCTTTTGGAGCTTTCCAACCAAAATAGTATAAAAAGCAATTATACTAATTTCAGAAGCCCGCATTAACTCTAGATGAATGTTTCTTCAACTAATGACTTCTCTTTGTCTATGTGCCTACTTATTTATTTCAGCAATTTTTAATTCAGAAGAATTTGTAGCAGTTTTTTTCATCGGCTGCTTTTCTGTTAATTTATCGTATTAATGAAAAGGGACGTGTGAGTGTGTGTGTCTGTATTTCATGATATGGGTGTGAAACTGCTGTCTGTTATGTTGTTGTCGGTTAAAATGCCTGATTATACCCCTTGTGCTCTAGGTAGGGATCAATTGGTAAACGATAGCCCAGAGGAAAAATTTGGTTTTCTGCTTATTTTTGTTTAAAAAATAAAATAAAAAAGTTGTACTGGAACCCTAATATCCCCATTCCTAGAAGTGTCACACCAACACAGCAAAGCTGAGTAGTGGCTGCAGGGATTATATGCCTGCAAAGCCAAAAATATATACTCTCTGCCCATCATGGACAAAATTTGTTGACTTCTGCTTTAGGGCAGTTGGTATCTATTGGTCCTTTCCAGGATCATCATTTCATCTCCAAGCCTTTGCTCTCCCTTAAAGATCTTGATGGCAGTGATGAGGTTAATGTGTCACATTTTCAGGCTTTGATCTGTGCTTCTCATCTGTTACTATTCAAGGAAGTAGGAGGATAATACGTATATGGCATTTTGCAAGGAAATATTTTTTTTCTCCGATAAAATCTCAGGGTATGTGTTATTTCATAGATTTGTAAATTTTATTTAAAAAGTGGAGAATAACCAGTATCTAATTGGGCTCTGGAAATACTCAGTAATGAGCCCTACTAAAGAAAAGGCTTTCCAGTAGAGGATTTGTGAAAAATATACAATGTCCATGTGCAGTTATATATTAAGCATTTTTAAATAATGAATGATAGGTTATGACAAGTAAGTTTCTGTATTTTGTTTTGATAATAGAATATAAAACTCAGAAAAAGAAGGCTCCCTAGTTCAGTATAAGCAAATAATAGCAAATGATTTTCCTATGTTATTATTGATAACTCTTAATGTTAGATTCACTTGCATCAGAAGCTTCGGGAATGCCTTTTTTTTTTTTTTTTTTTTTTTTTTTTTTACTAAAGTATAGTTTATTTACAATGTTGTATTTCTGCTATGCAGCAAAGTGACCCAGTCATACATATATATGCATTCTTCTTCTTATATTATCTTCCATCATGTTCTATCACAAGAGATTGGATACAGTTCCCTATGTTGTACAGCAGTGTTCTTGGGTGGCTGTCAGGTGAGAATGCTGCACCTTAACCAACTGATATAGCTCCCCAGAACGTTGTCCCTTTGGAGAAAGAATTCGGCAAAGAGACTGAGGGTAGTGAGGCAAATAAGTATTTATTTAAAAAGAGAAGAGAGAGAAGATAGGTGTGAAGAAAGCACAGGCAAGGTTTAATAAGAGATCAGAGGGAGAGGATACATGCAGAGAGAGCACAGGCAGGCTTGAGGGTGGGGATGCTACGTGGAGAGGGAGAAAGACAGAGCCAGAGCGGAAGAGAGCAACACGTGCTTTGGAGGTCATTTAAATACTTGTATGGGGGCAGTCCTTCTGGGCTTCATCTCGCCAATCGTTTTGCTTCATCTGGCTTTGTCCGGACTCAGGGCCTCCCCTGTGTGCACGCGCACCTTTTAGCCAGGATGGATTCCAGCACAAGGGTCTCTGGGAGGTTGACAGACGTACTATGGTCTGGTGCCTCTCCTTTCTCTGACCCCTGAGGCACCTGTCTGCCAGTGCGTAGTTCCAGTTCCGGAGGTCTCCTTGACCTCAAGGATGGGAAATAGATGGTCTCTATCTTTTATCCAAACAGGATGCAGCTCTTACCTTGCAGTTACCTGTTCACAGGGAACAGAGTTTAGTTCAGCCTGGGACCCATCGATCTCCTGCTTCAGACGGACCTCATTGCTTATCCATTCTAAATGTAACAGTTTGCATCCACCAACCCCCAACTCCCAGTCCATTCCATTCTCTCTCCCTCCCCCTTGGCAACTACAAGTCTGTTCTCTATGTCTGTGAGTCTGTTTCTGTTCTGTAGATAGGTTCATTTGTGCCACACTTTAGAGTCCACTTTTAAATGATATCATATGGTATTTTTCTGACTGACTTCACTTAATATGAGGATCTCTAGTTGCATCCATGTTGCTGCAAATGGCATTATTTTATTTTTTAGGGCTGAGTAATATTCTATTGTGTATATATACACCACATCTTCTTAATCCAATCATCTGTCGATGGACATTTAGGTTGTTTCCATGTCTTAGCTATTGTGAATAGTGCTGCAATGAACATGCAGGTGCATGTGTATTTTTCAAGGGAAGTTTTGGCCGGATATATGCCCAAGAGTGGGATTGCTGATCATACGGTAGTCCCATGGATAGTTTTCTAAGGTACCTCCATACTGTTTTCCCTGGTGGTTGTACCAATTTACATTTCTACCTACAGTGCAGGAGGGTTCCCTTTTCTCCACATCCTCTCCAGCATTTGTTATTTGTGGACTTATTGATGGCCATTCTGACTGGTGTGAGGTGGTACCTCACAGCAGTTTTGATTTGCATTTCTTTAATAATCAGGGATGTTGAGCATTTTTTCATGTGCTTATTGGCCATCTGTATATCTTCTTTGGAGAAATGTCTGTTCAGGTCTTTTGCCCATTTTTCCATTGGGTTGTTGGCTGTTTTGCTGTTGAGTTGTATAAGTTGTTTGTGTATTTTAGACATTAAGCCCTTGTCTGTTGCATCATTGAAAACTATTTTCTCCCTTTCTGTTGTCTTTTTGTTTGTTTGTTTGTTTGTTTGTTTGTTTTTATGGTGTCCGTTACTGTGTAAAAAACTTGTCAGTTTGATTAGGTCCCATTGGTTTATTTTTGCTTTTATTTCTGTTGCCTTGGGAGACAGACCTGAGAAAACATTTATGGCATTATTTTTAAAAGCGGCAATTCCTAGGCCTCATCTTCCATCTGTAAAATCAGAGTTTTTAGGGGAGGGCTTAGGAATGTGCATTTTTAACAGTGCAGAACTTTATGCACAGTAGACTGTGAGAAATGTTGCTTTCAATCAGATTCTGTCAGCTATGGGATATAATTGATTGAAACACGGGTCAATTTCCTTTATGTAGAAGGTCTTTTATTTCAGTCATAGCCCGAAGAAGCTATTGTTGAAATGCCAAGTACTTATGGGATACAATAATAGACAATAAACTGGGTTAATTAAAGGGATGCTACTAAATTAGAAGGTGCCAATTGTAGAAGGTTTATTATGAATGGAATGATCTTGAAGCAATGGGAAATAATTAGCATTTAAATTAAGTTGTAGGTTAGGTACATTAAGGAAAGGTTAGCTTGCTGTGAATTTTTATAAGGTTATGATGTTATTTTTAGATTGAGTTGAGCACTGACTACAACCTAATTTAATGAAAATTTCAGAATAATAAAATTGTCATTATTAACTGAGCTACCTATTAATCGATGAATATTCTTGAACATACTTGCAGTGGAATAACTATTACAATCTACACAAGATAAATCTACATGGAAAGTTATAGACGTGGAATGTTTTCATTGGCCTATTCTGAGGGGTCTTAGTTATTGAGAGTATGGTTTTGCTTTAACTGTATTTTTTTTTCCCTAAAATTTTAGGTCGTGTGTGTGGTAAATAATTTCAAAGGAAGACAACCAGAAAATGAGCATATACACACGGATAACCTGGCACAGATGCCTATGATCAGCATTCCTCGAGTAGAAAGTCCTTTGGAAAAGGTAACATCTGTACAGGTGATTCAGAATTTAAATTCTACAATGAGATTGTTATCTAGAGCAAATGAAGAATTACTGTGAGAGTTCCTGCACAGTCACTTCTGATTTACTGAAATAAGCTCAGAATCTAATGTGGTATTTAGCAAGAATTTAGTCCCTACCGAAGACATCATCTTAGAACAATGCCTATCACATGGAAAATATTTCTTTGACTCTCATGCCGAAAGCTGAGTGCCTGTACGTGGAATATGTTCTGTAATTTGCCGTAGCTTCAAGATAAGGAACACTGTGCACTGGTCTCATGTGAGGCAACATCATAAGACAGTTCTACTTGAGAATATATGCATTTTTTTCAAAACATGTATTCCATTTCTTCCATGCTTCATGTCTATAAAGAGAAACCTCTTGGTCTAACAAGTGGCATGTAATTAGGACTCAGTAAATATCTGTTGAACCTCAGTGTATAAAGTTCTGGCAGCAGGGAGACACCTGTTGTGCTCTCCTAATCAGGGAGCTACTGAGAGTCAGATTGGGCTGAACAGAGCCAGGCTATGGAGCACTTTGAATGGCAGGTCAAAGCCTCCTTGACCATGGAATGAACAGAGAAGCCAGGTACACAGCAATAACTTTTTTGGAGACTTCTGTGAACTAGAGAGAGTAATATTTCTTAAATGATATTTGTAACTGGTTAAATGACTGCTCGGAGAATTACTAGTGGATGCTCCTCAGCCCTGTCCACGTGCAGATTTTGATCAGTATCTTAGATGAAGAGTTCAGTTACATGCTAATTTGGGGGTTTAGATGGTGTGAATCTGTGAAGGGTAATTAATACATTGGATTATGCATATTCTTTTTCATGCTCTTTTCCATGTATCAGAGGATATTTAATATAGCTTCCTATATAACTTCTTTGGTGGCCTACTAACATTGCCAAAGATTCTTATATACTGTTACTTCATTCTCTATATTAAGTGATGAGAACATTTTTGTTCCTGATTTTATGCTCATTCATTTTTAGTTGCAGTGACTTTTTAGCTATCAGAAGGTGAAAGGAAAAATACTTTTTTTTTTTTTTTTTTTTTTGTCTTTTTAGGGCCATACCTGCGGCATATGGAGGGTCCCAGGCTAGGGGTCACATCAGACCTGCAGCTACAGGCCCACGCAACAGCCACAGCAATGCAGGATCCAAGCCACATCTGTGACCTACACCACAGCTCAGGCAACACCGATCCTTAACTCACTGATTGAGGCCAGGGATAGAACCTGTGTCCTCAAGGATACTAGTCACATCCATTTCTGCTGAGCCGTGATGGGAACGCAGTGAAAAATATTCCATTAGAAATTGCAGATTGCAAGACATCAGTATGTGATGATGTCTTTCATCAATTTTTCTGTTTGTGGCAGTTGACGTGCTCTGTTTCGCCCCTGGTATTTAGGCAGTAAAGATGCTTGGAATCTGACTGGATTCTCCCCTTTACTCACCTAGCACACTGCCCTCACCCCACTGAGCTCCGACTTGCCCTCCACTCGTCCTCCCCATCTTCTGGCAGAAGGCGGTCCGCACAGGGCACGGTCTGCTCCCCGCACCCTTAGACCATGCGTCCAGGTACTGGGCATGCGTCCCAGGCTTCTCCTTGGAGCTCTGCTGCTGAGGGGGCATGTGTATGTGCTCATCAGCCAGAAAGAGAGGCCAGCATTTCAGGATGCCCACAAAAACAAAGCGTTCTCATTTCTTTGAGATAAGGAATATTTGAAGTGAACATATTGCTTTTCATCATTGGTCACAATGGGAAACAAGTGAATGCAAAATGCTCCCTAGTAGTTTAATCTTAGTAATTGAGAGTTGGAGGAGTTCCCGTTGTGGCTCAGTGGCATAAGAACCTGACTAGTATCCAAGAGGACACAGGTTCAATCCCTGGCCCTAGTCGGATCTGGTGTTGCTGTGGCTGTGGCATAGGGTGGCCGCTGCAGCTCAGATTCGACCCCTAGCCTGAGAACTACCATATGCCATGGGTGTAGCCCTAACAATAATAATTATTATTATTAATAATAATAATTAACAGTTGGAGAGTGACTTTAGATCCTTCATCTGGCCCTCTGAGGAGAGAAAGGGGACCCGGTCTGGGCATGGCCTCTTGTTTTAGTATTGCTATGCCAAGCTGTCATTTTCTGGTTGTCAGTTTTGTGTGGAGAAGACAAAGGGTTTCTTTTAGAAGCCACGTACTTATAGAACCTCCTATGTTGAAAGTACATGTCTGATAAACTATAAGCTACAGAGTAATTACAGTATGCAAGTGTTCTTGCTTATAAAATGCCAGCAATTTATCCCTTAATTATAGGGAGTTTGTCATATAGCTAATTACCATAGTTCATGAGGAAAAGTCATGCTTTTTCTGAAAGCCAAGTAAATCTGAACATTCATTACATTTGATTTTATGAAAAGAATTATCTTGGAAATAAGCCCATCATGTCTCAATGGCCACTGCCTATTTAAGTTACCAGTAACTTTATTACAGCTGTTTGTAGTGTCAGATCATGAAAGGTCTCCTTGTGTGTCCGGAGTGAATGATTAAATGGGTTGTGATGCATTCCTGCCAAGGAATCCAGCACCTTGTAGGGTGGCATTCCTGTTACAGGTTCCAGAGGTAGACTGGCTGGCAATTTGGGACAAGTTGGACCTTCAACAGTTTACTTCAATGCTCTGTGACTCAGTTTCCTCCTTCATAGAATGATTCATAGAATGATAAGAGAGTTCAGTAAGCGAACAGTCAAGCACTTAGAACAGTATCTGCACCCAGGAAGCCCTTAGTCATTGCCAGTTGTAAGTATTACTATTCAACAGTTCAAGTGGATGAGCTAAATCAAGATGTGGAAAGTTTTCCAATATACTGTAAGTTTTTTAAAGTTGACACGTATATAAAACATGTCTATGTGTGATGAAGCCAGTTATGCCAAGTACCACACAAGATATTTCTCTCTAATTGGACAGAAAAGAGCCCCTAAATGAGAGAGTGAAGGAGGCCGGGGGTACTGTCTACACGCACCAATCTGAAAGCAGCCGCCCTGATTCTCTCCCTCTCTCTTCTTCCTTTTCCTCCCTTCCTCCTCTTCTCTTTTATTCCTATAACGAGGTATATATTCATGAACAACTGTGGAGCTAAAATAATTATAATGTTTTTAAGGTACTTGGTTTTCTTCAGCTGCTCCCTAAGGAGGTCCTGGCTATGCTTCCTCAAATTCACCATCAATTTGTTCAGATGGACCAAAAAGTCCCTTGAAAAATTCTCCCAGAATAATATAAATTCCTACGCCCCTTCCTTAGGATTCACACAAACCTTCTGAGAGTGTTTGGTTTGTTTTCCTCTGCCAAAGCGGGCACGGAGACCTTGGTTGTAGCCCCCATGCCTCGGGCCTCATGCCCAGGTCCAGCCGCCCTTGGCATGCCTGCAGTCACCTCCACTTCAGGCCCTGTCTGTCCTGGGGCCCTGACAGCAGCTATGATCGCATTTGCAGGATCCACAAAGTCCCAGCCACCAAAGACCCCAGGGAGCCGACTGTCTTCTTCAGTTGTACCACCCTGCCCTTTCAATTGCCTCCTTCTCTGGCTCCTGCCTTCACGGGCCCATGCATCCCAGACGCCTCAGTGGTGCTGGCTGAAGCACAAAGACACTTAATTACTCTGGGGAGTCAAGAAACAAAAGTCTGCCTCTCCTTTTAGGAAATGAGGATGGAAACATTTATATATTCACTAGCTTTAATCTCTTATGTCAGCAAGAGCAAAGTAGGAATTAATATCATAACAGTTGTGTCACTGAGAGTGAAAACTCAGTAAAATTGTAGGCATTTCTACTAGATATATTATAAGTAGATCCAGTTTGAAGGATATCACCACAGAACAATTAAATTTTTTCTTTTCTTATAAAGAGGTTCAGTGCTGCAGAAGTGGCTAAAATCTTATATGATCCCAGTAATCCCCCCCAAATTTCAGAGTGAGGACAAGAAATAAGAGCAGCCTCTAAGAGAATGAGGAACCTCTTCTGTTTAGAGCATAATTCAGCATCTTGGGCCAATGCCATGTTGAAGCAAGGTTAGCACATCGGCAAACCAACACCCTAAGGAAGCCTTCAGGTCAGAAGCTTTCCTCTCACCAGGCTTCTCAGGAATATAGGAACATTCTAGATGAAGGAATTCTTTCCTAAACTGAATGGGCACTGTAAAATGGGATGGGGATTTACCTTCATTCAAAAAAATTAAAAATAGGAGTTCCCATTGTGGCTCAGTGGTAAGGAACCTGATTAGCATCCATGAGGACGTAGGTTCGATCCCTGGTCTCAGTGGGTGAAGGATCTCGTGTTGCCGTGAGCTGTGGTGTAGGTCCTAGATGCAGCTTGGATGCTGTATGGCTGGGACTGTGGTGTAGGCCTGCAGCTGTAGCTCCAATTCCACCCCTAGCCTGGGAATTTCCATATGCCATGGGTGTGGCCCTAAAAAACAAAATAAATAAATAAAATTAAATTTTAAAAAATAAACATAAAAGAGCTGCCTTTAAGGACTACACCATCTTCCTGCAGTAGAGATTAAGCTGAACAGAGTAACAGTGCTGATATTTCAATAACCATAGGAATGAACCTCGACAGGTTCCAGTGGATTTTCCTGGAACTGTCCATGGTCTCAGCTTCTTCCTCTCCACTCAGGCTGGTAAGTCATCACAGTGCTGTTATAAAACTACACCTTCCCTGGGAGTTCCCGTCGTGGCGCAGTGGTTAACGAATCCGACTAGGAACCATGAGGTTGTGGGTTCGATCCCAGGCCTCGCTCAGTGGGTTAAGGATCCGGCGTTGCCTGTGAGCTGTGGTGTAGGTCGCAGACACGGCTCGGATTCTGCATTGCTGTGGCTCTGGCGTAGGCTGGTGGCTACAGCTCCAATTCGACCCCTAGCCTGGGAACCTCCATATGCCGTGGGAGCAGCCCTAGAAAAGGCCAAAACAAAAAACAAACCAAAAAAACCCTACCTCTTCCAGCTCTTCAGCTTAAGATCGGAGCAAAAAAATTCCTTCATGAAGGGATCTTTCATGAATCTTCTCCAGCTCATTTTGGGAAGATAAACTGACCTAAATGTCCTTGTTCAAGTGTAAATAATCAGGACAGTCGCTTAACTTCTTTAAAATCATTTCATGATGCGGACGAAAGGCATATTTTAAGAGTCAGAATGTGTGAGGAAAAACATAACTACAGGAAATGTAACTAAATTTATTACAGATAGCACCTTTCCCCTGTCAAGGAAATTAAGGAAAATCTGTGACATGAGAGATGAAAGATAGCTGGCACCGGAGCACAATTAGGAATCTGCTGGAAGAAAACAAACAGTGTCATGGCCGTATTGTCGATGCTAGGCCCCATAAAGGACAAAGCTGACACTGGAGGAAGTCAGAGCAGTTAAGGACAGGTTTCAGCATATGAAAGTAGAAGCACAAAGACCGTAAAATGGATCCACGTTAAAGACAACGGCTGTGGAGGATAAAGCACAGAAATCGAGCAGGTGAGTCACTGTATACCCTAAAGAGAGGACAGATGGAGCGAAAGCAATATTCAGAGAAATACTCTAAGGACATTCTTCTTCCAGATAAATATCTGAAACTTTAGGCTACAAGGGTTTAACAGGATAGAAAATAGACTACATACTAAAATTCAGATATTTCTTAGTGGCATTTTCAAAGTTCAATACTGAAGGAAGAAGGGTGTGAGTATGTGGCAGGTAGTAAATTGCTCCCAAGTATTAACTACCCCCTTCCTTAGGCAGAGTATCCTTCCTGCTCCAGTTTTTTTGGACGTGTGAAGGAACCTGATAGGGTAGTCCATCAACCAGAGACTCGTAGAGCCATCCGGAGCGTGTGCCAGCCCTGTTCCTCTGAGCCTCCGGGTGGAGGTTGCTCTGTCAGCCTGGGTCCCAGAACGGGGGGTGGGAGAGGGGGGTGTCACGGGAAGCAGAGCAACCCCCACCCTTAACCCGGAGCAGACCCATAGAACTTGACCGCCAACGTGTGGTCTGAGGGAAAAATATACACCTGTTACTGGAAGCCAGCTGAGCTTCTGAGGTTGTAATACAGTGTACCTAGGGAAAACTAGTAGACCCCAAATTAATCCATCACCCAGGACTAATAGCACGCTAGCCTCGGACTTTCCCTCTGTAGCATTAGATGCCAGAACAGCATGGAAGAATGTCTTCCTGAGTTTTCAGTGAAAAAGTTTGTGACTTAGACTTCTATGCCCCACCAAAAGGTCATTTAAATGTTAAGATAACCATATAAAATACCATATGTGTAAGGATTCAGGAACTTACTCATAAAAGTTACCATAAGATGTTTATCAGTTAACTCATCCAAACACCAGTATCTAGAGCTCTCAAATTGAGAAAAGTCATAATACAAATGCATTGGCAGGAAAGATAGTAACCATTTATATACAGACTTAATTAGAGCTGACTATGGTAAATACAGTAACAAATTACTATTTATAAAATTTATTTAAAGATAATATATGTAACAAAAGAAATTAATATAGCGATGACGAGATGGAAATCTTAGATAATACCAATAAAACTGTCAAGGTATGATAAGCTGCAGAGCTTATAAAGGAAGGACTCAATATTATGGTTTCATTCTTGCATTGCTAACTATAAAAAATTAGGTTCAAGCATTTTAAAAAATAAAAGTTATCAAGAGTAGTTTAAAACTGTTTCAAAAGGAGTTCCCATCATGGCGCAGCAGAAACAAATCTGACTAGGAACCATGAGGTTGCGGGTTCGATCCCTGGCCTCAATAAGTAGGTTAAGGATCTGGCACTATTGCCGTGAGCTGTGGTGTAGGTCGCAGACGTGGCTCAGAACCTGCATTGCTGTGCCTGTGGCGTAGGCCAGCAGCTGTAGCTCCGATTTGACCCCTAGCCTGGGAACCTCCATATGTTGCAGGTACGGCCCTAAAAAGCAAAGAAAAAAAAAAAACTGTTTAAAAAGTCCAGTCACAAAATGTAAGACATAAATGACACACTTGCCAGTAGATCGATGCCTGGAATATGTAAAAGAACCTAATTGAAAAACAGGCCCCTTTCAGGAATAGGCAGATTATCAGAGAGCAAATGCAAGTGCAAAAAAGTGTATGGAAGAGTATATTCTCTGTCTCGTTTGATATAAATCCATAACGGCTCTTTTGTGCAACACAGTGGAATTGGTTCTTAGCCTGTAGGCAAAGGGCAGCCGTTAAGGAGGATAAGGCAGGCAGGCGATGGCATGTTCAGAAGGGAGAATAAATGGGAGGAGAGCAACCCTGAAGCAAAACCAAACCAAACCAAACCCAGGGTGAGAGGCTACTGTAGAAATCCCAGGTAAATGATATAAAGAGGACGTGGACCAGACCTCCAGACAGCCACATTATGCCCTTTGGACTGGATAGGCATCATTTGGCGAAGTTTGTTTGGGTTGGGTGCTGACGCTGATGGGAGGGGTTGTCTTACTCCATTCAGGCTGCTGTTAACAAACTACTCTAGCCCAGGTGGCTCATGCACAACAGAAATGTATTCCTCACATCCCAGTCCTGGTTTCAGTCTCTGGGGAGGGCCCACTTCCTGGTTCATAGTCGGTCATTTTCTCCCTGTGTCTTCACCTGGCAGAAAGGGTGAGGGCACTCTCCAGCATCTCTTTGTAAGAACACGTATCCCCTTCATGAAGTCCCTGCCCTCATGTCCCAAACATCTCCTAAAAGCCCCATGTCCTCACACCATTACACTGGGGATTAGGTTTCAGCAGAAGAATTTGGGGGAACATAAGCATGCAGTCTCTGCAGGGGACATCTGTCTATGCCAGTGATTGATTTACAGTGAAAAAGGACTAACTGCTGGCCAGGGTGTTGCTAAGAAAACTATCCATCCACCGCACTCACCTTGAGAAACATGCTGACCTTTCATCTATGGCGTTTTCCTGGCCACTCTTCAGAGATGTCACTTGGCCAGAGCTCACAGAAAAGGATTATACTGATGTCCTTCCAGGATGCTTCTGGGTCAAGCTGCATTCATCCCAGCAGCATAGCACGGAGAGCTTTTGTTCCTCCCCCTCTCTCTTGCCCCCTACTTGTTCTGGGTTCTAAGGCAGAAAGCTGCCATTCAGATTTGCAGAGGTAAGCATATGCAAATAGTGCATGCACAAGCATTATCCATTTTAACTGATATTGAACAGTAAATCTAAGAAAAGGGGCACAATCTGGCAAGGAAACAAAAATATTTAAAAACAAATAAACTTGGATGGAATTTGATAGAAAATGGAATATTTCCAATAATCCAAGAGGAGGCGATATCTAAATAATTCTATTATTAACAAAACAGGCCGCTATAGCTACTTACGGCCAACTAATTTGAGATGAGAGAACGAACTTAGTGGATAGAGCCACGTATAGGAAATGCTTTTTGAGAAAAAAATTTTTTTTTCCCATCTAGGCCTAGACATTATTTTTTCTTAGGTTTATGTGATCTAATCATTTAAACCAAAGGTAATCCCCTCTTGCTTATAAGGAAGGTGAGGTCATGCTAAGAATAAGTTGCAGGATTACAATTTTTTTTTTTTTTTTTTAAAGAGCCACACCCATGGCATATGGAAGCTCCCAGGCTAGGGACTGAACAGGAGCTGTAGCTGCTGGCCTCCACCACAACCACAACAACAACACAGGATCCGAGCTGCGTCTGTGACCTACACCACAGGTCATGGCGATTTCGGACCCTTAACCCACTGAACAAGGCCAGGAATTGAACCCGCATCCTCATGGATGCTAGTCAGGTTTGTTAACCACTGAGCCACAACGGGAGCTCCAAGATTACAATTTTGTACAGCAGGTCAGGAACGTTTCACTAACCTGTACTGCCCAGGAAGCTCCTAGTGTGAAAGCGCTCCCCGATTAGCAGAAGCATCACCTGAATGAAAGTGGTAAACAGTGATGACAATTTGCAAAATTCTGAAATGGCAGAAGGAGTGTGTACTATTACCGATTGAAATTACCATGTTTTGTTTAATACCCATGGGAAATTATGTGGATAGGAAAATACAGAAGGAATTCACAGGGATGGAGGAAAGCACAGGCCTCAGGATTTACATTGCTTTGCAGATTGTATAATCATAGAAATCAAGGCGAAGCCTGAGCTGAAACTTGGGCAGAGTAGGGGATGGGGAGACAGACTTTTGCAGCTGGCAGTGCCGAGTTGGCTACATTATAACTAGGTGGAGTGAGACAAATTACTCTTCTTCTCCTTATCTCAAAAATGGGTATAATAATGGTTTTCTTGTAGAGTAATTGTTGGCATTAGCAGATCGCAAATGAACTTGGCACACTGTACGTCCTTAAGAGAAATTTGTTCCCCCGCAACAGTGGTGATTCCCTTAATAGGGTTTTCATTTTATTTCAGAATAGCATACCCCTATAGATAGATTTCAAGGATTTCAAAGTTTATACAGATTGTCTGTATCATATATAGCACATGTGGCAGAAAATATTATGGTATAAAATGTTGCATACATTAGTGTCATAGCAACAGCAAAACAATCCTGTGTTTTTTTTTGCCAAGACAAATATGATTATACAGTACAGTGCTCTCTGTGATAAATTCCTTTGAGGTTTCAGAATGTTGTGCATGAATAACTATGGCAAATCTAGTTAAGATTCAGTTGCTTTTCTAGAATGCAAATCTTTGTTTTGCAGAGCTGTTGAACTGTAATGTAAATATTATATAAGATCTTGTCAAAACAAGTTTATTAGTGATCAGATATTGGAATAGTTAGTGGAACTAACTCTATTCACACTTTAGGCCCTCATTCTCAATCGAAGCTTTGAGCACTTAACGAAAAAATATTTGAAGTAAACCCGTGTTTACATGCTATACTCCATTCTCATTTAAGTTTAATTTTGCTTAAAAAAAGGCCATTGAAAATGGGAGCTTGAAAATGCCAACAGTCAACATTTCAGGCTAGAAAGATGAGCGTATACTGATATTACTTTGCCATATGTTATCTTCCCTGTATGTGCTTCCATATACTCATTATTGATTTCCCCACCCTATTTCTAAATCTTCATGTACTATACAAAGAATAAAAGCCAGATTTTTTTTCAGCCATCTCTAACAGGCCTTCTATAAAAGCATCTTTTCTGTAAGTTACTTCTGAATATCAACAAGCTCTCTCATCTCATTTTATGAATAAATATAAGGCTGATGACTGCATTTTTAAATTATGTGAGTCATGCAGGCAATAGTTAGGGAGGGAATAATACAATGATGGATTAAAAAGTCACTCTCCGTGCACACATCATTAGTTACACATGGCCACACACCCACCGTCCTCTTCTTTCGGATGGGTCCCCGTCAGGTAGGCCATCCTAGAGACACCGTGGAGGCCCTCCGAGCCAGTCCAGGGCACCATGACACTATCAACATTTTCGCCTAAGAAAATGTACTTTTATTTGACTCAAACTGGGAAGAGAAACAATGACCCCATTTACAGTCTCAGGAAACCACGTGTTTTGTTGTTGTTTGTTGTTTTTGTTAAAGTAGCAACACGTAATTCAGTATACGCTCCAAGATTTGAAAATCTGCCGAAGTGAAACAGATGCATAGGAGGTATCCATACCCTACCCCAGACATCGCTGGAAATATTTTCTTGGAAGAGCCTTCAAAGCCCCATGAGGGCGCCGGCGAGCTTGAGCTAGTCTAGGACCTCCCTTGTTGTTCCTTTCTGTGGCCTGCTTTTGCTCACTTAATAGTATATCAGGGATATGGTCACCGATCAATGAATAAATAATCATATGGAGTATGACTGTAACAGCTCATCTTCCGTGAGAGCTTACTGTGTGTCTCGAATTATGCAGAGAATGTCACGCATAAAATACCATTTTCATTTTTACAGAAATGATTTGAGTGGATCTTCTTATCCCTGCTTTACAGAGAAAGAGACATAAAGAGGTTAGCTCATTTGCCTGAGGTCACACGACCTGTGCTCTGTAACTGGAATACAGGACTGTGTTTTCCCTTTTCTTAATTTATGTTTCCTGTTTATCACCTCAGAGCTCCAAATCCTAAGCACTGTGCTATATACAGTATTGCAGAATCACACTGCAAAAGTTTTAATCCACATAAATCAATCATTCCCTTTGTCAGGCTTAGAGGATTGCTTCCACTCCCACTGTCCCACAATTGTAAACAATGCCGGGTAGAAATCTCTAACACAGATATACTTCTACATTCAATTCATAACTTAAGATATTACTCATAGACGTGGAAATGCTGGGAAAGAAGAGGAGGCGAGGATGAGTCCTCTTAAGGTTTGTGGTTTGACTCATAGCTGCTGTTCTCTCCAACAACAGAGTATACTGTTCTCAATAATTTTCACCAATCTTAGAGATCAAAAAGAAATGAAGTACCTCATTTTATTTATTTATTTTTTATTTTTTATCTTTTTGCCATTTTTTTAGGGCCGATCCTGCAGCATATGGAGGTTCCCAGGCTAGGGGTCAAATCGGAGCTGTAGCCACCCGCCTACGCCAGAGCCACAGCAACGTGGGATCCGAACCACATCTGCAACCCACACCACAGCTCACGGCAATGCCGGATCCTTAACCCACTGAGTGAGGCCAGGGATCGAACCTGCAACCTCATGGTTCTTAGTCAGATTCGTTAACCACTGAACCACGACGGGACCTCCTGAAGTACCTTATTTTAATTTGTACATCTTGAATACCTTCCCAGACATTTATATTCTGCTTTTCTATTGTGACTGAAACAATCAAATATTGAAGTAATAATTCCATGACTTCTAGACACCATTTGCCCTTTAGACTTAATTCATGAAGTGACTGATGGTTCTAATTTTTTTCTTTGTTTTTTGTTTTTGCTTTTTAGGGCCACACCCACGCCATGTGGAAATTCCCAGGCTAGGGGTCAAATTGGAGCTACAGCTGCTGGCCTACAGTACAGCCACGGCAATGCAGGATCTGAGCCATGTCTGTGACCCACACCACAACTCACAGCAACGCTGGATCCTTAACCCACTGAGTGAGGCCAGGGATCAAACCCACAACCTCATGGTTCCTAGTGGGATTCGTTTCCGCTGCATCACAATGGGAATGGGATTGCTGGGCTGTATGTTAAATGTATGTTTACCTTTACAAAGTTTTTCTGAATGGTCTGTGTTTCTGTGTTACACCTAATGGTCCTTATGGTTTTGGGGGGTTTTTGGATTTTTTTTTTTTTTTTTGCACTTAGGGTTTTGAATGTTTCTGAAATGATCTTGATGTGGCTTATCCAGATTTCTATTGACTGGCACCTCTTTCTGAAAACAGGCAAGTTTTTATAATAAGGAGTTTTAATCAGCTCCTTCTTATACAAAAATTTACCATGCACTTGATCCATTACCCACATCCTCTGATTCTTCTCCATCAAGTAGCATTGGGCTGCTCATTTAGTAAATCTAATGTGTTTTCAAAAGTTATAAAAGAGAAATAAAATAAATAAGAAGCCATTGGTTAGATTAAAATACTAGTGTAAAGGCAGAGATACGATTTATGGGTGAGTTACTTTCTTATCCTTTGTTACGTACAGTAAAATTTTATTTGTTACTAGATTTGTAACATGAAATATGTAACAAATATCAAGGAAGAAGCACTGTGGTACATTTCCCAGGACTCAAGAGTTTACAGTCTCATAAGTCTGTACCTTTATGGATTTTATAAAGAATTTTAGAAGCAAACTCAGAACAGGGTGATGATAGTTATGCTAGAGGAGCACATCAAGTGGGACCTGTCCAATCTCAGCGATGCTTGCAGCATCCTCTAAGGAGAGAGCCGAAGGACTGTTAGAGGAGGAGGGGGAAGAATGGTCCAGAGAGAGGAACCTGTTTGCCTGAAGGTTCTATTTGGCAGGTGAGGTAAGAGCACGGGGATAAGAGACTTGAGGATGTCATTACAGAGTGTTTGGGTGGGGCCCAGAATGAGTGTAAGTAGAAGTAGAATTAAGAGCAGAAGGGACTGAAGCAGGTGAACAAACTCGTGGTTGGGAAATTTCCAAAATGACCAAAGAACCTTTGTAGGATGAGGCAGGAATGACAGGAGGTTAACTGGGTTGATAGGTGAGAACGTAGTTGTGAATATGGGCGAAAAGTGTGGTGGACAGGTCTTTAGAGTTAGGGAAATTAAGAAACTTTGGGTGGGAGTTCCTGCTGTGGTGCAACAGGATCAGCAGCATCTCTGCAGCCTCCGAACACAGGTTCATCCCCACCCCTGAACGGTGGGTTAAAGGATCTGCCATTGCGGTAGCTGCAGTGTAGGTTGCAACTGTGGCTCAGATATGATCCCTGGCCTGGGAACTCCATATGCTGTGGGGCGGCCGCAAGCAAGGAGGGAGGGAAGAAAGGAAGGAAAGAGGAAGGAAGGAAGGAAAATAGGAAGAAAGAAAGAAACTTAACTTCTGGTAGATTAAGGGCTACTCACATCCACCAAGTACCAAAGGCACATTAGCATTAACAGACTTACCTGGAGTTTCATGCCAGTGTGTTGGCAAAGTCACTGAGTTAAAGTGTATGTTACAGATCTTCTCAACACCTTATGCCTTGTGAAGCTTTAAGCAAGGAATGTAATGTGCAGCTGTTCCCAGAAGTGTTTAAACACAGAGATTTTATCTTTTTGAGAATCATTCAGGATTACCTTTTTTTTTTTTTTTTTTTTTTTTTTTAGGCAGTGCTCTTTTCACTGGAGAAATAGTGTTTTAAAGAAAGAATGGATAGAATGTACCTGACAGTGCTCATATTGCTGACCAATCACTTTACACCTTTTGGCAGTGGTTCTCAGACTGATGTGAAAGGGAATCCATCCCTTGCAGCACTTGCAAAAAGGGCAGGCTTCTGGAATGTTCTCTCAAGAATCGGATGGGCCTGGGCTTGAGCTAGGGGATCTGTGGCATATCAGGCACTTCAGGTAACCAGGATATGGTGCCAGCAATTGACCTGGATCCAGCTCCGCCTGCAGAGCTTCAGAAACAGTAATTTTCAATATTGGCTGCACATTGGGATATATCTGGAGAGTCTTTAAAAATCCCATTGCCCAGGCCACACCTCAGAACAATTAAATCAAGTCTCTGGAATTGCGGCAGAATTTTTTTCTAAAGTTCCCAGGTGATTCCAGCATGCAGCCAAATTGAGAACCCGAGCTCCTAAAGATCCCGTGTGGGAAAGCCTTGAGCTGCTTTGGCTTCTCAGCACTTGGAAAGCCTTCAGAAGATCTGTAGCTAATGCTGCTCCACTAAAAGCTGGGCCAGCCTCTGGTGTCACTGCTTATTAGAGAAAGCCACCCAGAGTCCTCCTCTCTCTAGGGAGGGACCATTCTCTCCGAAAGTAGCTTTCAGCCTTTCTCCACATAGTACAGAAGGGAATTCCCGAGAAGAAACAAAGCTCTGAGCTAATGTAAAATTCTGAGTTGAAACAGAACTACTGTTAAAAAGAAAAAAAGAAGAAGAAATGGTTCCTAAAAAGTCATCTTTCCTGACTTTACAATGAACTTTACATAGTCTTAAGTTTGAAGTTCTCTAATAATTTCTTTTCTTTTTAGATGGACCTTGTGTGTGTGTGTGTGTGTGTGTGTGTGTGTGTGTGTGTGTGTGTGTGTGTGTGTGTGTGTCTCTTTTTAGGGCCTTACCTTTGGCATATGAAGGTAAAGGCTAAAGGTCGAATCAGAGCTGCAGCTGCCAGCCTATGCCACAGTCACAGCAACGCCAGATCCGAGCCACATCTGTCTGTGACCGACACCACAGCAAGGCCAGGGATTGAATCTGCATCCTCAAGGATGCTAGTCAGGTTTGTTTCCACTGAACCACAATGGGAAGTCCAAGCATCATTTCTTAAAATACCAACTTCACAACCTACCAGGATGAAAATGTAATGTGATGAAGTAGTCTTAGCACACATTTCATATACTACTGCTTTTTTTTTTTTTAGGTTGATTTTTTAAAAATTAAAGTGGGAGTTCCCCTTGTGGCACAGCCGAAACAAATCCAACTCGGAACCATGAGGTTGCGGGTTCCACCTCTGGCCTTGCTCGGTGGGTTAAGGATCCAGCGTTGCTGTGAGCTGTGGTGTAGGTTACAGAGGCGGCTCAGATCTGGCGTTGCTGTGGCTGTGGTGTAGGCCAGCAGCAACAGCTCTGGTTAGACCTCTAACCTGGGAACTTTCATATGCCATGGGTGCGGCCCTAAAAAGACAAAAAAGACCAAAAAAAAAAAAATTAAAGTGTAGTTGATTTACAGTGTTGTGCTAATTCCTACTATATAGCAAAGTGACCCAGTCATTCCTTCTCTTATATTATCTTCTGTACATTAATGCTTTTCTTCCTTCTCTCTTCTCTTGCCCACTTTATCCTCATCAAAGGACACAGCGAATGAAGAAAGGAAGCAAATAGCAAAATAAAGATGGCCTATATTTGGGAGTATAACACCCATCTCCCTTCCCCTGATAAAATGTAGGTTGTGTCTATATAGCGTCAGAGTTGTTGATTATTAGAGGATCATGATTTCTTACCCTAAATCGTTAGTGCTAGATGTTTTTCAGGATTAAAATCTTTTAATATATTTTAGGGGAAAACACTGTGTATTCTCTTAGGCAGGCAGGATCCTTGGGCAGCACTTTGTAATCAAAGATGGATATTTCTGCAGCACAGTAGAGACTATAAATGGCCTCAAAGTAATTCAGGTTGGTTGGTTGCCACCAAATGAGTTTGCAACATTTGAATTTAAAGTTTGTTTGGATATTAAAAGTACAGACCAGGAGTTTGATGGTGTCTTGTCTTAGGTTTAAGTCTTTGAGCCATTTCAAGTTTATTTCTCTGCGGTTAATAGATGCAAACTATTGCCTTTGGAGTGGATAAGCAATGAGATCCTGCTGGATATAGCACTGGGAACTCTATCACTAGATATGGTCACTTGTGATGGAGCCTGGTGGAAGATAATGTGAGAAAAAGAATGTCTGTATGTGTGTGTGACTGGCTGGGTTACTTTGCTGTACAGTAGAAAACTGACAGAACGCTGTAAACCAACTATAATGGAAAAAATTAAAATCTTTTAAAAAATTGAAAAAATCAAATCATAGACCAGAGCATTGTGAAAACCCAACAAATTATAAACAGTTTCTCGAGTTCTTTCTTTTTCTTTCTCTCTTTTACTTCTTTTCTTGTTTCTCTGGCTTTGATAGACAATGATCATGATACGTTTGAATAGAGACAAGGACCTCTGTACACATCATCTCATTAAGAAATAAAAATCCATTCAAATGGGTATTATTGTTTCCATTTCACAAATGAGAAAGCTGGGTCTCTGAAAGGTTAAGTTGCTTGTGAAAATTTCAATTTTTATGGAGCCCACCTTCAAACACTTGACATTTATACTAGCTGACTGCCAAGGACCACCTGACCACATAGCTTCCTTACCAACAGAGCTGAAGAAGTGAATCACTGAATTAAAATTAGCATATGCACAGATCCCGTTTTATGTTTAACATAAAAGCTGATTGCCGACAACTTCCTATTAAAAAACAAAAGCTGTTTATAATCGTCCTGAAAGAGAGGAACTGGAGTAGTATTTAACCTCAGCATTTGGTCTAACAGTATAACAACACAGAACTTTAAACAGACTAGTACTTCAGCATCAAAGTAAGTCGGTATTTAAATACGCACGGAAATAACATGAAATACATTTTGTAGGTGTCTCACATCCAACCTACTGAAAATGGCCAAGAAGAAAATTCACAGGGAAGGACCTTTAAAGACTGTCTTGCAAGGCTTTTCAGCTGGATAATGGGAATCAGCCGCTGTGAACACCTCCAATTAAGGCAATAAACGTAGGTGCGCTAGAGCGCACTGGAGCTGCAGTTGGGGTGCAGAGCCAAGGCGAAGGGTGTCCTTCTGTGCAGGCTTCTAGTATAACCACAGAGGATCTAGACACCAGATTGTTTTGGGTATTGCTTTTATTATTTATCAAATATATTTTGTTTTTTCACTGGTTTTCCACTCATGAATGGGAACCTAGCATTAAACCAAACAGCCCTTAACCGTAAAGACCTTTTTTTTGGTTTTCTTATCTGAAATGCTCTTTTTGCATTCCCTCTCTTTTTTCAAAGAGAAATGGTGAGTGGCAGATCTTGTCAGGTGGCAAGTCGTCATCACATTTTCACGTCACTTTTTAAAAATTACAAAGTACAACTTATACAGACTCTTATTATTTATTATAGAATAATATTAACAATAATAAGAAAGTTTGGGAGTTTATTTTGCACTTTTTTCGAATGCCACACATTAACCCACTGTGCCACAGGGGGAACTCCCAAAATAGAGGTTTTTTTTCCAAATGGAGCATAAAGCTTCACATTTTGACTTCGTAGAGACTTAAGTGTCTGTCAAATTTAAGAATCCAAACTACTTTTGGGAAACAAGGGCTTATTTTCCCATGGGACGTCTGCACTCAAGGAATGGGTTCAGTACTTTGCTCACTGATTTGCTGTGGATTTGAATGAACATGTTCTAATGGTTGTGGCATATTCTACCCTCAACTCTTTGGATGCACACTCTGTCATCTCCATTGTAAGCGTCTGTATGTGTAATTGCACTGCTGAGTTACATGACCACTTTCTTCTCGTGACTCTGCACTTAAGCTTCTATGCATGGGTTTTTGGCTTGCCTACTGAGTGTTTGCATTATTGTCTATCAATAAGATTTAGTATTGCTTATTAAGAATTCAGCCAGATTAAAAGGGGACATCGCTTGTCACCTAGTTTGCCTCAGAGTGAGTCTCTTCCTCAAGACACAGGATCAGAACATTTTAAATGCAATTCCATTTTTTTTTATATTACTGAGGAAAATGCTGATGAGGAAATGACCAATATCATACTTCCTGCATAGGAGTTATATCATTTGAATATTTAAATTCCTGCATTTCCATACATGTAATTGTTATAATATAGAACCATAGAATCTTATAGATGGTAAGAATCTTAAATAATTTGTCCTTTCTCTAGATTCTTTCGGGAAAACCCGCTCCTGTGCTAGAAGAGAATTCATCTGATTTCTTTTAAGCTCACTGAGATAAGCAGTCCATCTCTTCTGCTCTGTGGTGTGGGTTTATTTGCCCTGAGTGAAATTAATGAACAGATGGCCCCTCTGCTCTTTGTACATTCCTTTCATGTACTTGGAAACTATTATTCAAGTTCCACTTCATTTTCTCTTCCCAGGCATAGTCCCTCCATTGTTTTCTTTTCATCTCTTTCTGTCTCTACCCACCCTCTTTAAATAATAAGCCCTGAGCAGAACCCTTCTAATTCTAGTCAAATAGGAAAAATCATCTCAGAGGTTAGAACGTAAGTGTGATGTGAAAGTGAAAGGATGCTAATTGGAAAAAAGCAGCAATTTCCCGAGCCCTGGAATCCAAAGGTATAGTCCGTCTGGAAACTCTTACCCTTGGAGTTACACCTGGTAATGACTTAGCATAAAGAAAGGGGTGATATCAGACGGAATTGATGACAGTGAAAGGAAGATCTAGTGGTCAGTGAAATGGGCTTTTATTTATTTATTTAATTTATTGCTTTTTAGGGTCGCAGGTGCAGCACATGGGGGTTCCCGGTCTAGGGGTTGAATCAGAGCTACAGTTGCTGGCCTACACCACAGCCACAGCTACACCGGATCTGAGCTGCGTCTGCAACCTACACCACAGCTCACGGTAACGCCTGATCCTTCACCCACGGAGCAAGGCCAGGGATCGAACCTGCAACCTCATGGTTCCTAGTTGGGTTCATTACCACTAAGCCGTAACGGGAACTCCCTAAATGTACTGAATCCAGTATCTCCTAAATCTCAATAGCACTCTTCGAGTTATCTGTTCAGTGCCTTATATTGAAGCTGCCCTTCTGCCCCTGTTTGGGACAGCCCCCGTTTAGGCTACGTGGCCCTGAGCATGAATAGCATCCCTCCTCCTCAGCAGGTGCAGGCTGAGATGATAATTTATATGCTCTCCTGACAGGCACTGCACATTCTTTGTCACCCTCTCCAGCTTGTACCTGTCCCTCTGCTTCTCTTCTCCCTTGCCTTGGTTATCAGTGATTTGTTTCTGATACTTTGCTTTATTAAGGTATTTTAATATTTCAGGTCTACCTTCCCAGGTGGTGGCTGTCGCCTTCACTTAGGATCATCTAAAGCAAATTTAATGAGCCTTGGGGACCCTGTATTATTTAGGTTAAGGAAACACTGATACCTTTCTAGGCCAGTGGGCTCTGGAATGCTCTCCATTTTCTCTCTTTTTTAAAAATCTTCTGTTCTTTTTTTTCTACTGTCACTTCTTCACCTTTTCCCCTCCCGCCAGTTGCTAATGACTGGTTAATCTCCAATTAATATTTTAACATCTTTCCCACAATCACTGCGTGCTAGGTCCTGTACTGAAACTCTGTGTATCAGATTGTATTTTCTCAGTTCACAGATTTCAAGTCCCCATGGGGCCACTGGAACTAAAACTATGATGTTCTCTTTCCACAGTTCTTATGGCTTTTATTCAATCATAGTGTGTTATGTAACTGACAAATCTTTTTGTGTCCTAAAGTCATGTTTCTGCTTTTGTAAGGAAAACTCAAGAAAACTTAGAGATGAGCTGCTGAATTTGCCAGTATGTTCATCGTGCATTTTTTAAATGGGAAATTAACGTTTCTAAGGGCTTGGGCGTTAGTAAAAAGGTCAGCACACTCTGCTCACTATTGACTCTTTCTGATATTGTTCTCCTCTAGGTTTAAATGGGTCAGATCTAGAAAATAATGCCTTAAGCAGTCATCCTTAGTAATAGTATTCTGGTCGTGGTTAATATGCCTCAATTCAGTGAAAGTGAACTTTAGTTTACTCACACACGTTCAAAAACTGTTTTAGCCATTTTAAACACCCTCATTTGAAAAGAGCTACATGCACATGGAAGATATCTCCCGGCCATGCGTCCACGACGTGAAATTCTATTTATGATGTCTGTCTTTGACTTATAAAGAGTCAAAGCTACTATGAAAAACATTCAGAACAGGTAATATGATGGTAAAACCTTTTGTAATGTTGTTGTTTTTGGTTTGGGCTGTCACTTCTGTTAGCTCTCGACATGACCTAAATATGTGACATGATTGATATGTCATATAGATTTCCACTGCAGTGTTTCAGCAGCCCTGGTATATAACCTGTTGCATGTCTGAAACCATGTATTTTATTTATTTATTTATTTTTTTAGGGCCACACCCACAGCATACGGAGGTTCCCAGCCTAGGGCTTGAATCAGAGCTGCAGCTGCTGGCCTACATCACAGCCACAGCAACGCCAGATCCGAGCCATGTCTGTGACCTACACCACAGCTCATGGCTACACCGGATCCTTAACCCACTGGGCGAGGCCAGGGATCAAACCCAAAACCTCATGGTTCCTAGTCAGATTCGTTTCCACTGCACCACACTGGGGACTCCTGAAACCATTTAAATATTAGCCATTCCACAGGGTTTCTTTGTACACAATTCTGTGGCTTAAAAAAAAAAAACATTAAGGAGGCTCCATGAAGAGTTTTCTGGTTGAGGTAAACCATGGAGATGGAGTCTGTCGTCTGGATTCATGCATCAGAAAAGAAGTATTTGAGTAGATCTTTGTCAACTAGCAAATGCCATTTCAGTCTGAACATTTCGCCACTCATTCTACGCCATCTGTCTCGCAGGGAGCAATGAATCTGAAACTCCACCACGCAGCATTAAAATTCCATTAACACGGAACAGAATAGTCACACGTCCTGCATGGCCATTTTTCTCTCTCCAAATTTCAGGGTTAATTTTGAAGAAGGCAGGTATAGCATTTTCGTCTATTTGGTTAATTAAGAATATTAAGGAAAATATATAATTAGCAGCTCAACGTATGTAATAATATCATACCACTCATTTTACTAAGGCTATCTGTCCTAGCAGTTAAACATACCTGGGGTACGGATTTCTATTCGGCTAATGCTTCGTTGTAAAAGCTCTACATCTTTGACAGAGACAGTCCCCCCGAGGCTCTGACTTTGTCTTTCCTTTTTTTTTTTTTTCTTTTTGTAGAACCACATCACTGCCTTTGCGGAAGTCACATGATATTGATGCCGACGGGCTCTCCCTGCACTGGACATCGTCTGTTTTCACCACCCATTCCAAGTGTGTTTGATTACAAAAAAAAAAAAAGCTTATAACGTTGTCTAATAATTTCTATCATTTAAGATTCAGTGTCACCGTATCTGTGTCCCCCACTAGACTGTGAGCTCCTCGAGGGCAGGACTGTGTCTTTCTTCTCTGTCTCCCCAGCACCTGCAGCAAAACCTCACACAAAGTAGGTGTTGCCTACAAAGTGATGCCCCATGAACAAATTCTGAAATAAAGTGTTCACTTTACTTTCTCATAGAACCACCTGAGACGATGAGAAAAGAAACCTTTACCCAAGTCATATTTCTGTAAAAAAAATCCCTCCATCTTGAGCTCGTTAAGCTTTTTAATTTTTCGTAGATGTTCTATTCAGCAGTATACCGTGTTTCATTGAATGGACTTTGAAAGTCATGGGGGCGTTTATTTCACTATTCAGCATGACCTTATTTCCGTTCTAACAGATTTCAGTGTGTGACGTTACTTTACTTTTAGAAAGTATGTTCTCTACTAAAATGATGTTTGCACATAATATTACGCTATATTTCACTTAAAATACCATTCCTACTATAAATTCTAAGACTGGTGCTTCTGCTTTTGAAGGGGAAAATGCCAATTTTTACTGTAATATGTAATGTATCATAATTAAAAATTATTTATTTGGATTTCTGTTCCTGACAGTTGTGGTTTAATTGTTGACTTATAGTTTTTAAATGCAGGCAGTGTTTAGAATAGCCTACATGACTAAATCCAGCAATGGTACCTGTTTATTGAGCAATTTTCTACTGACAAAAATGTCGCAAGAGTGGTCAAAGGCTCCATTCTTAGGCTTTTTACCAGTCAAGTTTCCACATAATTTAAATAGGAAAGAACCACATCCAAACAGTCTAATTTAAATTATCCAAATACAAATGTTGTTAATGTCTTTTACTTTGCATATACGTAGTACTTTGTAGTTTACAAAGTACATTTTCATTTATTATTTCATTTGATCTTCACACGAACCCTGGCTCAACATGAAGAGTGTGGCTTTAGTTGGACAGACGAGGAAAATGAAGACAAGGCAGAATAAACAGTCTACCCAGCTCCACACTATTAGTCAGAGGCACTTAAAATTTCAATTCGGCTTTTCTGACCCTGAACTAGTTTTCTTTTTTCTTTTCTTTTTTTCTTTTCAGGGCCACACCTACAGCAGCATATGGAAGTTCCTGGGCTAGGGGCTGAATCAGAGCTGCAGCTGCTGGCCTACACCACAGCCATAGCAGTGCCAGCTCTGAGCCGCATCTGTGGCAATGCCGGATCCTTAACCCACTGAATGAGGCCATGGATGAGATTGAGCCTGCATCCTCGTGGATACTAGTCAGTTTCAAAGCCCGCTGAGCTGCAGTGGGAACTCCCTAGTTTGGGTTTTAATGCATGCCACAGCTGCCATATCATTTTGGACACACTGAGGCTTTTCAGAAGTCAGTGGAGTCCAGGGCAACTACTTATTTATTTTTTTGCTTTTTGTTTTTGCTTTTTCTTTTAGGGCTGCACTCAAGACATATGGAAGTTCTCAGCTGAGGGGTGGATTGGAGCTGTGGCTGCCAGCCTACACCACAGCCACAGCCACACGGGATCTGAGCCGAGTCTGCGACCTACATCACGGCTCACGGCAATGCCGGATCCCCACCCCACTGATCAAGGCCAGGGATCGAACCTGCATCATCATGGATCCTCGTCAGATCTGTTTCCACTGCGCCACAATGGGAACTCCCCTACTTATATTTCAAAAATCGAAGAAATGCCAAAATAAAAGTTACAAAAGTTATGCTGTATTTTAAACATCTGTGTTTTAAGCATGAATCCTTTTGAAAACACAACAACATACTAGCCATTTTATAATCTACTTAAAAATAATGTCAAGAGATTAGATGTAAGGTCTTTCAAGTCAAAACTTAAATCAGATGTCTTTCCTGCAACCCTCAGCCCCCTGCCCGAGCCCCCATCCCTCCAGAGAGGCCCTGAGGGATCCACCTTACACAGAGCATGTGGAATTAAGGATGAGAATCCTGACACCATAACGAAGATGAACTGGACTATGAGAAAACCATTCGGAGTACCCCTCAACAATAACTACAGTTTTCAAAGCTCTGCGGACTAGCTTTGTCTTATCTGAGAGGTAGTTTTAATTGACTAAGAAGATGCTTCCTAACCTTGACAGAGTGAAAGGAATTGCACTTTTAATTTTCTCCCTAATTTCAACACAAGTCAGAAAATAAATATAACCAAAGACTTATTTCTAAGTCACTGTGGGAGTTGAAGCACTTATGGTAGGGCCAGCAACACAGAAAACAATTCATATTTCTATCTTTCAGACTTGTAGAGCAAATTCAATTCTGGTGGAAATTTAGAGCACACAAAAAAGCTTAGAACGCCTTGACCCTCTTTAAAGACTTTTTAGGCAATAACAGTGATGGAGAATTCACTGGCAGGGCATGAAAGTGGACAGAATGATCTAAGAGCGAGGAGGCAGGGTTGCCAGCAAGGCTTAAGAGTCAGGTCAGATGTCTCAGTTCTAGCATCAGTTTTCAAGGAACCAATTGATCACATTTTTCCTATTGGAAGCCTTAGTTATATATGCATACATAAGTGTTGCATCTTTGTACTTTGCTAAACCTGGTCTGAATACAGGAGTTAAAAATTGCTCAGAAGTCCAAATCTAAACCAGGATCAGAGTGAGGTCATCTGTAATATTTAAATGTCATGGACCTAAGCTTGTGCAGTCAATGATGCTGCCCACCAAGGAACTTCAGAGGAATAAAAAGATACACGTGCATAAGGCAAAAAGCCAGCAAAGAGCCCTTAGCCATGATGCTCTTACTGAGAATAATGAAAAACATATGTAAGAAAATATTAACTTGTAAATATGTACATACATAGCCTAGTAAAAGCCAGTGAACACATATCTTTCTGATAAAGACATCTTTTTATTACACTTACTTGGGGCCCAGGTCAGTATAAATTGGTCAGCCTGAAAATTTCAGTAGTCTCTGTTTGCATGGCAGAAATTCTGCACATGTTTTATCTGATTCCTAAGATTATTTAAAAGGCTCTTTTATGTTAAAAGAGAGGTGAACCTTCTTTGACAGACTTTGTCTACCCCGCTTCTAACTGGGCCTCTCTTTTCTCAGGATCTGTCCTTGCCAAATATCTGTTACCTTTTCCGTACAGTTTCCGCTGTCAAAGAGCAGTAGGGGAGGAAGTAATTCTCTGCTGTGTATTGTATTTTTCAAATAAAATGTTAAAAATTAAATCCACGAAATCAAGTTTGAGTTCGTTTTCTTCCCACATATGAATTCTTTCTTGGGGGTAGAGGAATAAAGAGCGCTATCGTGTTGGAAGTCAGATAGTCAGCGTGCCTGCAGGATGCCTGGGAGGGATCCCAGTGGTTCAGCGTGGACCAGTTCTTTGGGCAGGTCAATGACCCCCTCCATCCCGTGCACCCTCCTGGCATCTCTTCAACTTCCTTATTGACAAATGGGATACAGAGCAGGTACCCAATCTGCCTCCTGTGTATGAGCAAGAGGCTAAAGAATGGATGTCAATGACCTTATTCTTGCCTCCAGAGCACCATTTATTAAATTCTTCATCGCATGGTCTAAAAAGTTGCCCAGGACACAGACCCAATGGTTCTGTTTATCCCTTACAAACTTTGATCTCCCATTTGGCCAGTATGGTTTTTCTAATCAATTTTGGTGAGTTTTGATTCTTTTAAAATAGCAATTAAGGAAATATCTTCCAGATTTTAAGTGAATGATTCTCTTTGAAGAAGAAAAGTAACACGACTCATATTCTTCTCTCTTGTCCCCTTCACTTTAGCTTGTAGCTGGTTCTTGGTCTGACAGAACCTCAGGACATGATCAAAGTCTAATACAAATCAAGGGTTCTCTCCCTCCTCTCAGATGTGCGAGCCATGGATGGATTATAGGATCTAAATTCTAAACTCAGACGGCAGTTTTCAAAACTGTGACCTTGCCCACAAGGACTGCCAGATAAAAAAGAAATATGTATAGATGAGTGGGTCCACAAGCACAGCCAACATTTGACAAAAACTCCAAGTTCACATCTCTAAGATGCCAGTCTTAATTAACAAGGGTGATTCTTACACCACCCTTCAGCCTGATTACCTTTATATTATTACATCTACAAATGCGTTTCCATTTTCATTTTGCACTGAAACACTTTAATTTGTAGAAAAGGGGGAGAATTTTTTCTTCATAGGAGGGAAAAAAAAGTGTATTTTTTTTAAACAGCTGCACCCATGGCATAGGGAGGTTCCTGAGGTGAGGACTGAATCTGAGCAGTAGCTGTGGCAACATCAGGTTCTTTAACCCATTGTGCTAGGTGGGGATCAAACCCATACCTCTACAGCAACCTGAGTCGCTGCAGTAGGATTCTTAGCCCACTGTCACAGCGGGAACTCCAAAAAAAGTGTATTTTTAAAGTGATATTTAAAAAAAGAGAAAGAAAAAAACCTTTCCAAAATACTGAGACATTTTTGAGTATTAATTAGATTTCCCTAGAGGTATTGTTACTGCTCAAGAAGGCTTTTCCGTCTTCACTCATTCAGCAAATATTTATAGAGTGATTCTGGACACCAGGTAATGTGCAACGGGCTGATGAAACAAATGGTTAGAAAGACATGGTCCCTACTCCTCCATGTGGGATAGTTCAGCAGCCTTGACTTGACGGTGCTCTAAGAGGTCTGTTTAAAGTTAAGGTGGGAGAATTGGCTTGGAGTTTACCAGCTACTTACTCTCAGGACTGAGCAAAGGACATTTTTATAGATTACAGTAAGAGCTAAAGTTAATTAAAAAAAACCTTTGCCTCTAAAAACGGCATTGTATTATTTGACCATTGCTGAGGTTTTAAAAAGTCCTAAATGCCATAATAATAAGCACATACTTTTCTTCACAAATCTATGGTTCAGCCAAGCCATTTTTCTCATCTGAGCTGGCTCATATGCATATGAGACCAGGCTGGCAGTTCTGCTGATCTTGGCTGGATGTTCTTCCATATATGTGGTCATCTGGCTGAAGGCTAGTCTAGGATGTCTTCCCCTGGGACAATGGAAATATTCTCTACATGGTCTTTCAACTCCTTCAAACTAGCTAAGCCCATTCACATAGGGGCCAAGACAGAGCAGAAGTGAGCAAGACCCTGGCACATTGTCCCTTTCATCCCATTCAGTTGGCTAAGGCAAGTCCCAAGGCCAGCCAAGTTCCAAAGGGTAAGGAAGGAGCTGCAACGTCACACTGCAAAGGGGTAGACACAAAGACCAGTGGAGAACAAGGGCCATTTTGTGCATTCATTCTACCACAGGCTTCTGCAGCTAAACGTAACATGTTCAAGCAGTGCCGAACTGAACTGAGGTGCTCAGTGTGTAAGCATGGATCTGTTCTGATACACAGGAGAAACCCACAAATGCAACAGAGAGCAAGCTCACTGTGTCGGATCCAGAAGGACCACCTCCTCAATATCTGGCTATACCTCCCAGAGGCCTTTGAGAAAAACTAACTAGAGAGCTGTTCATTCAGTATTTCACTGAGAACACAAACTCACCTAGGTTTTCCCAGAAAGCCTTCCTAGTTCTCCTGTAGGCATGAGAGAAAGAGAGCAAGAGAGTGAGAGAAAAGGAGAAAACAAAAAGCATCTGAGCAAAAGGAGCAGGGAAGAGACTGAAGCAAAATGACACAATCTGAAAAGAAACAATAATGAACACATAAGACCCGGTTCTGATACATTGATTGTGTAGGTATGTATGTATGTGCATGTGTGTGTGTCGTGTGCATGTGCTTGCTTTGTGCAACTCTGGTTTTTGAAATTCCAGTTGCCATGGTGCTGTGGACTGAATAGCCATGTTCCCTCAAAATGCATCTGCGAAAGCCTGACTTCCCAATGTGATGGTATCTGGAGAGGGGACCTTGGGAAGTACTTGATGCGAGTGCCCCACGAGAGAGCTTCTTCCTCTCTCCCTGCTCTCTCCCACGGGAGGACACGAGGAGACAGACAGCCACAAGCCAGGAAGACGGCTCTCCTCAGACGCTCCATCTGTGAGCACCTTGATCTTGGACTCGCAGCCTCTAGGCCCGTGAGAAACCAATGTCTGCTGTTCGTGTTTGCTGTTGCTCAGTCTGTGGTGGCCTGTTCCAGCAGCCCAAACAATCTCAGACGCAAGGTTTAGTTAAATAACACCCCTTCCCCAGGAACAGGGTCCAGTTTTTGTCTGTCATGGTAGAATTGAGCAATTGCATAAAGGATGTTGCTGCCAGCTCTTCAGCTCATAAATCACTAAGTAAATGACACATGCACATAAGGAGCAGTGACCAGTCATGTCACCTTTTTCAGAGTTGGCCGGTGGTCAATGGCACAGGTGCCATTCTGTTCACGCTCAGATAGCAAAGCGTGCAGTTGTGTCGACCCTTTATCTCCCCGTGGTAAATCCACGTGGTATTTGTTAAAAATATATAAATTGAAAGAAAGAACTGGCCAACAAAGATGGAAGTGCAGCAAAGAACAAGAGGTGATAGTGCTGACAACAAAATTCAAAATCAAACGTAAGTGGAGCACTGGAAGGCACCGCTGATGATGGGAACGTGGACACAGCCACCACCGTCTGAGAAACGCCATGAACGCGGCCGAGGAAAAGCGAGGTGATGGTTAAAAGGGGGGAATGAGGTTGTGATGAAAACGAAGGTATCCCAGAGAAAGCAGGTCTGACAAAAACAAAATCAAAAAAACCCTTCACATTGAAGGAACTCTTGGACATTATTTCACAAAATTGAAAGGGCAGAGGATAAGGAATATAGAAAGGACTATAGCAATTAGTCAAAGGCGGGAAATACTTTATGCAGTACATTCTACGACAAGAAGAAAGCAGCAAATACTGTTCAAGCTGCTCTGGGTAAGTTTTTTTCCAAAGAAATAGAATATTGAAGTTTCAATGTTTCTAATGTTTTAAAACACAGTGTACTAAGTTAATATTAGTTTTGTTAATTTTTTTCATTTTCCTACATACGTAAAATTGGCAGTAAGAGAGTTTTTCATGTTGGACAGGAAAATAAAGGTGGTAGATTAACTGTAGTATTTCCCCTCACTTATTAAGATCTTTTTGCCTGGATTCAGTTTGCACGGTCATTTTATTTTTATGGCCCCACATTGCAAAGAAAAGACTGCCTGTCGGTATGGATATGGAGATAGACATATCTATCTATCTATATAGATATATATGCAGTTTGTATAAAGAGACCTAAATAGAGACTCATATATAAACATATAGAAAGAGACATAGCTAAAATCCTTAGTTTATATAATATAAAGATTTCTTTTGAAAAGAAATGTTTTCTATACTTTATATTAATATATATGGACTTTGTAATCTCATAATTGCTCATTGCTCGATCTCTTTTTTAAATTTTTTTATTGAAGTATAGTTTTATTGAACACAACATTGAACAATATTGTGTTCCTGTCAGGATATGGCACAGCAACTCAGTTACACACACACACACACACACACACACACACACACACACACATTCTTTTTCAGAATCTTTTCCCTTATAGGGTATTACAAAATATTGAGTATAGTTCCCTGTGCTCTACAGTGGGTCCTTGCTGGTTACCTGTTTTATATATAATAGTGTGCATTTATTAATCCCAACCTCCCAATTTATACTCCCACCCCCCTTTGCCCTTAGATCTTTTTTTTTTTTTTGATAGGCAAGAAATAGATTTATTAAGATAGGATGCCTGTGAGAGATGCAAGCAGGCAGGCAAGGAGGCTCTGCCTGAGGATCTGGTGGGCTACAGTTTGATTATCCAAGGGGAGTGGGTGGATCTTTTTTTATTGTGATTATTTGGTCACTTGTTTTGATATGATCAAATTAAGAAATACTTAATTTGATGGACACATCGATGATTTTTTTTTTTTTTTGGTCTTTTTAGGGCCACACCTGCGGCACATGGAGGTTCCCAGGTTAAATCAAATTGGAGCTACAGCTGCTGGCCACAGCCACAGAAACTCGGGATCCGAGCCACGTCTGCAACCTACACTACAGCTCATAGCAACGCAGGATCAACCCATTGAGTGAGGCCAGGGATCAAACCTGAGTCCTCATGGATACTAGTCGGGTTCGTTATCAACGAGCCACGATGGGAACTCCTGATGGACATGGCAATGGACAGAACTGTATTTGTATTATACATTATACACATAATACGAATACACTATACATAGTATACATTATAGAATGTATCCCAGCTATTCAGACTATTCGCTAAGAGGAATGAGAGACTTAGAAATGCGATTTTTTTTTGCAAATAACTCAAGCTTGATACTTTAAGTAATCTTTTCCAAATTCTATTGTGCACCTTCTGGGTCACTACATAAATATACATAACTTAACCTACCTAGCCTTTGAACACGAACCATCTTTTGTGCTCTAATAACGTAAAGTTTTGGGGAGTTATGAAGAGCTATGTAGGGGACTTTTTATTCCTTTGATCTAAAGAATTTCAAAAGCTTTTGATTGTGGAGTTTTTTTCTATTCACCCACCTTCTTATGGCTTTCTCTGCCCTCTGCTGTTAACTCTCATTATTTCTTGTCTTAAATGTATCTCTCTTAGCAAACCTTACCCACTTCCTGTCTGCTAGGGCACTGTCAGCTCAGGCTGCCGTAACAGAGGCTGCGTGGCTTACACAACAGAAAATGATACTCTCACAATTCTGGAGCCTAGAAGTTCAAGATCAAGGTGCCAACAAGACGGGCATTGTAAGGCCTCTCTCCTTGTTGCAGACGGCTGCCTTTTCTCTGTGTCTTCACATAGGGAAAGAGGGAGATCTGGACTCTCTTCCTCTTCTCAAAAGGACACCAGTTCTGTTGGAATTAGGGTCCACTCCACTCATGACCTCATTTAACTTTAATTACCTTCCCCCAAACCCTGTCTCCAAATACAGTCACCCTGGAGGTCAGGGTTTCAGCATATGAATTTGGGGGTGGGATGTCATTTAGCCCGTAGCGACCCTCCACTGCCTTAAAATTTCACCTCTTACAGTTGTGTCCTTCAGAAGGCCTAAAGAGTGCCATCAGAACACAGATAACCATGGCGATATTTTATGTCAAAGTAAGCCAGTTTGGGTAAAGCGGACTCTCCTCTCTTATGAAATAAAACATGTAGGCTTTGAGATAGATGCTTTCACTGTTGTTACTCTGACTTATTTGCTGTGCCGCTGATTTCAGACGGCCCTTTATGGTTTAAATCAAAGTCATCTGATCATCAAAAGTGGGGCCATGATTAATATACATGTTGCAGATAAGTACATCCTGGGGTACTTTTTTCTCACTACTAAAAATGATAAAGTATAACATGAGATTTCTGGATGTTACTTCAAGGCATAATCTGTAAGAACTCAGATGTCAAATCATGAGGTTTGCTCTCTTAGAAAAGTTCTTCAAGCATATGGTCAATATTAATACAGGTCTATAATAAATGAAATTTAAACCTCTGAGAACCTAAATTGCAATGTGCAAATGTGAAATTTCGATGCTCTGAAAATAGCAAGCTCTCTTAGCCAGCTTGCTTTATTTGTGGTTTGTTGCTTTGTGCTAGAAGAATAATTTGTCTATTCCACCAAATAAGCCAAATGATATGGACCTGGTATTTTTTTAATTGGAAATTCATAAGACATATGTTGACGGCATCTGGGATCACATCCATACCATTTTAGATGCTTTCATATTTATTCTGAATACTTGGTCCTAATTTTGAAATGCTAAAGACATATGCACATACCAGCTGGGCCACCATTAATTGAGATTCTAACACTGTTCACTTTAACAATATATATTGTAAAAAGATAACGTTGCAGTTTTTCAACTCCCACTTTTTTTCCATTGTTTTCTGGCTCTTTCTAACTCAAGAGATTTCCAGGAATATTGTAAGGATGACAGAAGCAATAGTAAGGTAAATTCTCTTCAATCCAGGTTAATCTAGATGTAATCACAGAATTGTTATATGCTGTTTATACCCTTATATAAGCTCAAGTTTATTTTAGAATCATGTCCCCCTAAAATTAATGTATCAAAATCCTAACCCAGGCCTCTCAGAATGTGACTCTCTTTGGAAATAGAGACATTGTAGATTTAATTAGTGAAGATGAGGACAAACTGGAGCAGAGGGGGCCCCCAAGATGACAATACGGTGTCTTTATAGAAAAGGAAATTTGGACACAGACAAACACGCGCACAGGGAGAATGCTATGTGAAGATGGAAGGAGGGAGTTAAACCAACTGTACTTCAATAAAAATAAAAAAAGATGAAAGCAGAGATTAAGGTGATGCTTCTACATGACAGGGAACTCCAAAAACTGCTAGCAAACAGACAGAAGCTGGTGAGAGGCACAGAACAAATTCTTCCTGACAGCCTTCTGAAGGAACCAACTTGGCCTACATCTTGATGTGGGATTTCTAGCCCCAGAGCTGTAGAACAATACATTCGTCTTATTTACGCCACCCAGTTTGCAGTACGTATTTACTGCGGGTAGTGCTCTGGAATAGTGGAAAAGCACAGTCAGAACCAGGTCTGAATCTCGGCTTCTCCACTGCCAGTTCTGCGATTTAGACCACACTGTTTAAACCTACCGATATCTGCATCCATTAGGTTACACCAGATTTTACTACAGTAACAGTTAATGCTCAAATATCAGCCCCAAAGTAACTACTCTTTATTTCTGGTTCACACAGCATGTCTCCCAAGCGTGACGTGGAAGTGCTAATCTATTTAATAGCCATCCTAAGTTGAGACCAAGACTAGCAGAGAAGACATTATTTGGAACTTAGGCATTAACTATGACAGAGGGGGAAAAAGAACAGTGGTGAGTGTGCCTGGCTCTTAAACAGCCTACCCCCACTAAGACGCATATCACTTCTGCTGTGTTTTCGTTTTTGTTTGGCTTTTTAGGGTCACAACTGCAGCATATGGAAATTCCCAGGCTAGGGGCTGAATCTGAGCTACAGCTGCTGGCCTGCACCATAGCCACAGCAACACAGGATCCGAGCCGTGTCTGCAGCCTGCACCCCAGCTCACAGCAATGCCAGATCCTTAACCCACTATGCAGGGCCAGGGATTGAACCCACAACCTCATGGATACTAGTCAGATTCATTTCCACTGTGCCACAACAGGAATTCCCCTGCTCACCTCTTATTGGCCAAAGCAAACAGACCGTGCTTGGCCATGCTTGAAGGTCACAGACTGAGAAGCAGAAAGGAAAAGATGGCATCATATATCTAAACAGTCTCTAGGGCCAGCCATCAGCGTCGACATGATTATGAACTGACACTAATTACATCCTTCATATTTCCATTCAACACTGTCTAGCCAGGCTCTACTCCATGCCACGTACTATCCAGATAGCAACACACATATGACAAAATCCCTCCCTCCAGAGAGTGTTCATTTTATTGGAGAAGTTAGTAAAATAAAGACTATAAATGTATAATAGGATTTCAGATACTTAAAAGTGTTACAAAGGGAAGTGAAGCAGGACAGGGCTATTGGGAGACACTGGGGTTGGAAGGCAGAGCTAAGGTCAAAGTTTCAGGCAATGAGCAGATATTTCGTAGCATGGTGCAGAGCAAGAAACACCCAAGAGGTGTTTCGTTCCTTTCCCCAGCTCTCTAGATCATTGGCATCAATAACAGAAGGCAAGGTGAATTTTGTGACTATTAAATATAGAAGAAAAAGATTAAAATGCCCAGTTCTGATGAGGACATAATATCCCTGACACAAGCATATATTTCTGCTGGCAGGGTAAATCCCTTTGGAGAGCAACTTGGCAGGACATTTCATGAGCCACTAAAATGCTCATAACCCTGACTCAGTAATTTCATTCCTGTGAATCTGTCTCCAAAGGGAATATAATTTAATAATCACAAAGATGATTTCTGCAGTGTTATTTGTTATAATAAAAACAACCTTGGCGCTCCTGCTGTGCACAGCGGGTTAAGGCTCTGGCATTGTCTCTGTGGCAATGCAGGCTCTATCCCTGGCCCAGTGCAGTGGGTTAAGAATCCAGCGTTGCCACAGCTGTAGCTCAGGTCACAGCTGTGGCTTGGATTCAGTTCCTGGCCCAGTAACTTCCACATGCCACTGATGCAGCCAAAAAAAAAAAAAAAAAAAAAAAAAACTCCAAACAAACAAAAGACCTGAATATACAGCAACAGTGGGAGATAGTTAAATGGATTACAGCTTAACAACCATGTAGAATATTATGCAGTCATTAAAATGATAATTATGCACATCTTGTAGCAACAAGAAAAATGTTTATGATATAATTTTAGGTTAAAAAGGATGCAAATTATACCCTGTAATTACTGTGATGTAAAAATCGTATATGTAAATGCATAAGATTTAGTATACATATATGTAAATGCATAAGATTTAGTGAAACCTAGACTGTGTACATTTGTAGCAGTTAAAAAATACATTTCAGTCATTTTGTTACCTTTATCAAATATTTATGGAGCACGTCCACAGTTATATCATTTATGTAATTGTTACCAAGTCCAAGCTCACACTCACACAACATGACAGGCCAATAACTGGAAGACAAAGTGTTGGGGAAAAGAAGAGAGACTTTATTCAGAAATCCAGCAGACCAAGAAGATGGGGGACTAGTGTCCCAAAGAACCATCTTCCCAGGGTTAGCATTCAGGCTTCTTTTATTCTAACAGATGAGGGAATAAAGTCCTGATCCTGCCAATATAGTTTAAGCTTATAGGCAGTATCGCTTCAGTGATCGACCTGTAGCAAAAGCAGTAGAATACAAGGGTTCATTTGTTCTTCCCTGTGACACAATGGATTCGAAATTATAATTAGCAGGACCATGGAGAACAATGCTTTCCCACGCAAGGGATCTGATCTTGACCGAAATCCTAACAGGTATGCGTTCTAATGTGACCCCAGGTTAATCTATCCTATAATCCTCAAATTAGGATGTTATGATTTCTACATGGAAATTATTATTATTGTAAATAATGTCCTATATATTAAACAAATACAATTCCAAAATTTAATGAATGGCATACTCAGCCAGAACTCATTTCTAATACATTACAATAAAAATGTGAGGTTTAAATTTTAACATATTTGATATGGCAATTGCTGAAGTTTGAAAGTGTCTTTACTGCTTAAACGCAGATTATGGAGCGGGGCCAGAGGTTCTCTAACGGGGGGGGGGGGGTCAGTTTTGTCCCCCGGGGAGTACATGGCAATGTCAGGAGAAACTGTCACAATGTGCGGGGAGGGAGGGTGCTACCTGCATCCAGGAAGGAGACATCAGGGACATAGCTAAACGTCCTGTGCCTTACACAACTGCTCCCACAACAAAGAATGACCTGGCCCCAAATGTCATCAGTGCCCAGGTTGAAAAACACTGGGGTTAGCAATGGGAAGAATACGAGCATGACAGGAAAAGAAACTCAATAGTTTTATTTCCACTGCTAAAAAGATGACCTTGCACTGGTTACCAAAATTCAGTCCCTCAATTTACTTATTTGTTAAATGGAGGTAAATAATATTTATCCTGTTTCATGGGGTGGTTCTGAGAGTAAAATGGGAGACGAAATGTCCCAGCGCTTGGAGGCGCTAAAAGGTACCATATAAATGTTACCATCACAAATATTTGAAAAATCTTTGAAACTGATTACCAAAAAAACCCCACAATTATTCAACAGTTTATGAGTAATTGCTTTTGACATTTTTAATCTACTGTGCTTCCCTGGAGAATACTGATGAACACCAGGATAAAATAATGCTACCTTAGTTATATTTTCCAGATAAAATAATTTAGCTTCCTTAATCAATTGTCTGCCCTTGTCCTGTGTCTTGAATTTCTTCACTGTCATTGGATGCTTGCCTTTCGCTACAAACATTCCCAGGAAACTCTGGTGACCATTCGGGCTCCACCTCAAACCTCTGCCATTTCTTTACTTGTTACTGCCTATTTCTCACCTCCTAGTTCACTCCACTGCCAACTAGTATGACCCGTTCATTTCTTCACTGCAAATGTTCACATTAACCTCAACCTCCCTTCTGGCTTTCCAGTCGCTAAAGGGAAGGGCCTAGAAGCAATGACATCCCAATGGCAACAAGCACACTGAGTGGCTATATCTTGGTTTGAGTATCATTCACCAGGAAGAGGAACCAGGGCTGCTCAGAGACATGGCTGATTCTTGGACTGGGGCAGGAAACATGCAAGATGAGCCTGGGACATCTTGTGGTACCAGAAAGAAAGGAAAGGATCACACACACACACAAACACACACACACACACACACACACACACACACACACACACACACACACACACACAGTGATGGGGGAAAAAATCAGGATCTACTGAAAGACCTCCCAGTGGTCAACGCTGGAACAATTTGAGCCACAAGATAAATACTGTTGGATCATAACCCAAAGCATAAAATAAATACTAATGGTGCTATACTGATACATAAATGATTGAATAACTGGCGAGAAAAAGCGAATCTGTGCAGCCTAAGTGTACATAATTTAGGTAGATATTTAACCCTCATGGAAATGGAGCCTAACTCCCCATTCCTTAAGTGGGATGAAGCTTGGTGACATCTGTCCAAAGCGGACAGTAGAGAGAGAGAGGATAAGGGGTGACTCAATAGTGACGAAACTTGTCAATTACTTCCTCAGCCAGGTGATCAAAATTAATATCAACAGTCAGAAATCGTGTTTATCGTATGTATCCTTGATATAACGCAATGAGAAGAGCACTTTACCTCGGTGGCACTTTACAAGTGGAAATTTAAGAGGAAGATCAGACATTGGGATGAAGCAGAAACCCAGGCATATTGAACAAACACAGAGCACACATGTGTCCAGCTCTTCGAAAGCCCTCCAAAAGTACTGATTCATGGAAGCCACATAAGAGAAGACAACGTTTTTATGAGTGTTGACTCTCATGGTTATGACAGTTCATGGTTCCTAATAGGCCCTTAATAAATGTTTTTGAAAGGAAGAAAAGAGAAGAGGGAAGGAGAGGAAAAGAGAGAAGAGGGGAGAGACAGAAGCAGAGAGAGGGGAGGAAGGCAGGGACCACCACGCCCAAAAGTCTAGGGGGAATCTCCTTCACCATCTCCCATCTGAGTCTGGACTGGTTCTAGGGGATGGAATGGAGCAGGAATACAGGCAGGGGGATTAAGAAGATTAAGGTACCTTGGAGGAGAGGATGGAGAAAGTAACAACAAAATGGCTAACACGTATTGATCACTCATTTAGTGCCAGAACTGTACATGTACAAGCCTAGAGGATCCCTGCCAAGCACCTTTATCATTAATCATATTGTCCCCCATTTTACATACAAGGAAGTGTAACACTCATATTTAATAACGTAGCCAAGGTGACACAGATAAACTCAAAAACCCAGTTAAATTCTCTGCTCTTGGCCACTCTGAAATCCCTAGACTAAAAGCAGACAGAGCCGGACAAAGCAGATCAAAACGTGGGCCCCTTTTTGGAACGATCAATGTGATGCTTATTTTAAGCAACTGGGTCTGCTTATCAGTGTAAGAAGCACATCCCACAGAGTCAATATAGACAGTGTTTGTGAAAACAAGTCAGAAAGGTGTCCAGGGACATGGGGAGGGGGGTGTTGGAGGGTAGAGAAGGAAAGATAAAAAGTCTTGGCATTTACAGCGTATGAATCGATATCTGCTTTAAAATCTTGCTGATGACTGTGGAAGGCAGAGGATATTAAATAAACTGCAATGTAAGTCAGATACACACGACAGCCTGGAAATAAAATATTGTACACAAAAAGTCAATTTACATGGCAGGAATTCTGAAAACCATTCAAACACAAATGCATATTCGTTCAGAAATTATTCAAACTTTTCATTTTTGGGTTCTCAGCGAATACCATCATCTGGAAGGGGTAAGACCTTTTCAATAGTAAAGTATTAACTAATCCAAAAGGGATGAAATTAAAATACCGCATAATATAGCATCCCCTTTAGCCGAGAACCAAGGAGTCTTCATCCTCGGGCTCCACTTTCTGTTCAAGGGGCTCTGTTTTCAAGGGTCACGGAGTCACCCCAAGAGCACAGTCATGAAGCTCAGGAGACGCCTGTGTCCTGCCTTCTTGCATCCTTGTCTTTGAACTTCAACCCTTCCCAATCTTTGTTTTAGACCCAGAGCCAAGTTACTGCCCTCATTCTTTTCAACTTGGTGTGGAAACACACTATCTCAGAGTCTGGTCTCAGACCCGAAATTCGTTTCCAATCAATATGAATAATTGCTGCCTGGGTTGCTCAGTGAAGACTGACTGTGAAGCTGCTTCCAGGCTCCCGGGGAGGGGGGGGAATCCAGTGATCGATTAGCAATGTCTGCCATGATCGCTGAGGGGTGAATTGGGGGAAATGTGCCACATTTGGCATCCATGTCCCCGCAAGGCTTCCATTTCTAGCACAGCCTAGGGAAGCCTCTATCCATGTGATTTCCACCCACCTCCACTGAAAACACTGGATGAGTTCACCAACCCTGGGCAAGCCTAGAAACGCGCTCCTCCACGCGTGGACTGGGGATTCTTCTCACGGCTACAGAGGGAGGCAAAGTTGAACACAGCTCCTCTCAGCCCTGGGCTGCCACCTCTCACTCCCATCTGCCTCTCTCCATGCAATAAGGCTACTCCAAGATCTGCTGAGAGTGCCCCAGGACACTGGCCAAAGAACTTGCCTGGCTCTTGCTACTACTGCCCTAAACACACAGGCCAAGACACTGTAAAGGCAGCATTGTGATAAATCATGCTTGGTCCATTTTGCCAAATCTTGTCTCCCAAATGCCTGGTTTTTTTTTTTTTCATGGCAGATAGTGCAATCCATCTGAGACCCTACGCCACATGTGGCTTCAGAATCAGGCTTATTAACTCCAGAACCCAGTGTGGACAGGGAAGGAGCAACCCACTCAGGGCCAGGAGCCAGGAGGAGGCATTTCCCCACCACCAGGAACAAGAATCTGTGCAAAGAACATAGACAACATTGCGAAGGAGACTAAATTCAGTTTCCTGTTTGTTTGTTGTTTTTTTGGGTTGGGTTTTGTTTTGTTTTGTTTTGGTCTTTTCCAGGGCCACACCCACGGCATATGGAGGTTCCCTGGCTAGGGGTCTAATCAGAGCTGTAGCCGCCAGCCTACACCACAGCAACTCGGGATCCGAGCTGCATCTGCAACCTACACCAAAGCTGAGGGCAACGCCAGATCCTCAACCCACTGAACAAGGCCAGGGATCGAACCTGCCACCTCATGGTTCCTAGTTGGGATTCCTTAACCACTGAGCCATGACAGAACTCGTTTCCTGTTTCTTTAATTGAAGTCCAGTAAAGTGATTCAGATTCTCTTTCCATGATAGGTTATTACAAGGTATTGAATATAGTCCCCATGCTACTCAGTAAGTTCCTGTTCATCACCTTTACATGTCATAGTGTATGTCTGCTCAGCCCAACCCAAACTCCTAATTTATTTCTCCCCCTCCACTGCTTTCTCCTTTGGTAGTTCATACATTTCTTTTCTACCTCTGTGAGCCTATTTCTGTTTTGGAAATAAGTTTATTTGTATCTTTTTTTTTTTTTTTCCCTTTGGCTGCGCCCAAGACATGTGGAAGTTTCTTGGCCAGGGATGAAACCTGCGCCATAGCAGCAACCTGAGCCACTGCAGTAACAATGCCAGATCCTTAACCCGCTGAGCCATGAGAAACTCCACGTTTGTATCACTTTTTAGATGCCAGGTATAAGTGACAGACTAAATCGTTTTAAATTTCCTTCAACATGTTCCTCTTCTACTACTACTTCTTCTTCTTCTTTTTTTTTTTTTGCTTTTTAGGGCTGCACCCTCAGCATATGGAGGTTCCCAGGCTAGGGGTTGAATTGGAGTGACAGGTGCTGGCCTACGCCACAGCCACAGCAACTCCAGATATGAGCCACATCTGCAACCTACACCACAGCTCATGGCAACACTGGATCCTTAACCCACTGAGTCAAGCCAGAGATCAAACCCATGTCCTCATGGATACTAGTCAGGTTGGTTACCTACCGCTGAGCCACGATGGGAACTCCCTATATGTCCCTCTTCTAATTTCTTCACAATCCAGCCAGCCTGCCTAGAGTCCCTCACCAAAGTTCCTCCCATGCCAAAATTCTTTTTCCCTCTAAGGACTTCCACCACCTCAAACTTAGTAATTCACGGTCTCCTTCCTTTAAAACCAAGCTCTAAGCTTGAGCACATCTTAAGTATTTAAGAGATGCTGGCTGTCTGACGAGAGAAGAAACAGTGTCAGGGAAAAGGCTCATTAGATATGAGGTTATTCCCAGGACGTAATAAAGTATCCTGAATCTTGCGATCTAGTTCAGATCGTGCCTACTTAACATGCAATGGGTAGGAAACAGTTACAGAGCAAATCCCAGTTAGGCGGCACTGTGTTTTTAAATAAATAATTTTAAACCCAACTGCAATAAGCCTGCTGGGAAGTTGGCTACACAGAAAGCAGCTTCCAAATAGTAAAGAGTAATTAATCAGCTACAGTGCAGCATGAAAATGAATGAAGTTTCATGGGCATGGGCTGTCAGATTTAGCACACTGAAATACAGATGAAATACAGACAAACAGTGGATAAGTTTTAGTGTTGAGTATGTGCTATGCAATATTTGAGGCATAGTTTACACTAAAAAAGTATTCATCCTCTATCTGATTCTAAGTTAACTGGGCATGTTGTATTTTATCTTGTGACTTGATGTGAGTATTTATTATATGTCTGGCACAGTATTAAGCGTTACACACACATTTTCCGGTCTCTTATTCCTACGCTTAGATCCCCAGCCCCTGGCAATCCAACTCTCAAGTTTCTCTGTAAATATTCAAAGTGTATTTCACACATGCTAACAGTCAGTTACTCAGTCACACAATATCACTTCTATCTTTTTTTTTTTTTTCCTGTATCTCTGCTTTTCTCTTTTGCCAGGATAGTCGGGACTCAACATCAAGCAGTGAGGCTGGATATTGCCACTCCTGCCAGGTCACACAGTGTCTTCTGGGTACCATACTGCTTCTTTGGTGGCTCTCGCATCACCAGGCATCTCTATCTCTCTGTGGACACCCGTGTTGCTTCAGCCAAGCATCGCCATTCCCTCTGGGTGCCACTTCCTTTGCAGGCACTACAGCAGCCTCTTATGAGAGGTGCCACACCCTCCAGGAACCATCTCATCCACTTGACTGTGCTACTCCTTCCCTGAGAACTGCCATCTCATGTGAGGTGTGTCACCACTTATGCCAAAGCACCAAAGCTGCCTGTGTTCTCTGCAGAAACAGACAGGACTCCCCAGACCTGTTAAATCTGTACTTTCTCCTGTGGACCCCTAAAAGTGTTTGCTTGTGTTCCAATATCTCAAAGAGTTTTAAGTGAAAGCAAACAGCACTTATAATTTTTACTTCCATCTCACTCGGTCCTATTACCCAAGAGCAACTTAATTCCACCTAGTTCCACAGTGGTCAGACCTGAATCGGATACGGGACTGAATTTGACAGACCCCCACTGTGTGCTCAGAAACCCCTCTCTTCTCCTGTGAAGGAGGCATTTGTCATTGGATGAAAGATGTTTGGTTCGTCCTTACTCCAGGATGGATTTTCTCCCAAGAAGTTCCTCCATCATCCCAAAATGACTCCACCGGATGAATATTTAAACCTTGATTATATTTAATCCTTATACAACCCAGTGAAAGAGCTGTTATTTTTCCTGTTTTACAGTAAAGAATATAGAGTCACAAGTTACATACTGACATGAGAAATATGTCTCAGTCATAATCACCTCCTGCCCTCTTCCTTGTTGGCTTGGACTCTGCCTCTAGAACAGGCTACAGACCTTCTTGTCTTTACCTTGGCTGTTTCCACCGTCCAGAAAATGACCAGGCTGACTCCTCATCATTTGCTTTAAGTTCAAATGTCACTCTTCAGTTCCCTGAACTGCCTTTCTAGAGCAATTGTCACAGCCATTAGTCGCTTTCCATTCCAATAACCCTTTTCTTCATCACAGCTCTCATCAAAATGCAAAATAATTTATTTGTTTGCTATTATTCTTTTATCTATGATCTGTCTCCCTACTGGAATTTAAGCGCCAAGGAAAAAAGGACTTTGAACCTGCTTTATCTCCAGGAACTAAATAAATATTTGTTGAAAGAATAAATGAATCTAAAACCCGAGCCTTTGATAGTGCCCTATAATTAAAGCCAGGCATAATTATAAAGTCCTATTCTTTAGGCAACTGAGAATATTTTAAAAGATATATTACACATATATGAACACACATTTTATAGAAGCCATTAATAAAGACCAAAGGATCTGGTGACAAACTTCAGTATTGAAGAACAAGAAGAGAGCAAAGGGAAAGGTGGATTTTTTAACTCAAAATAAAATTTGAGTTAAAATTTTTGCCTTAGATAGGTCCTCATTAGAAAACTTATTCATGCAATTGAGAACCACTTTCTTAGGTTTGACCCCTGGCCTCATTCAGTCGGTCAGGTATCTGGCATTGCCATGAGCTTCAGTGTAGGTTGAAGATGCAGCTCGGATCTGGTGTTGCTCCGGCTGAGGGGCTGGTCAGCAGCTACATCTCCGATGTGACCCCTCGCCTAGGAACTTCCATATGGTGTGGGTGGTGCAGCCCTCCAAAGACAAAAAGTAACTAACTAACTAAAGAGTGCACTCCATGAAGAGAGTATAAGATGGACAGTACGGATCTGATGCTTCATCAGGCAGCAGCAGTCTCTTCTAGAGAGAAAAGCACTAAGTGGGATCTGGGCTAAAGGATATGTTTTATTTTAACATAGCCAACTTCTTCATCTGGGGCCCAAAGAAGCTGAGTGACTAACTGCTGAATTTTCTGAAAGGTGGGATGTAAATTTCCAATCCAAGAGCTTTTCAATACATCGGGTTTTATATACACTTGACATCTTAGATGTCGACTTCAGAAGTTACCCCTGAAGTTACACACACACACACACACACACACACACACACACACACACACCCCCATCATTACTACCGCCATACACACACCCTCATCAGCATGTAAAATGTGATTTCCCACAGGGAAAAACTTAAAACTCAGCTGAGGCACTCCCATTGTGGCTCAGCGGGTTATGGACCCAACTAGTATCCATGAAGGTGGATGAAGCCGACTAGCATCCATGAGGACATGGGTTCGATCCCTGGTCACACTCAGTGGGTTAAGGATCTGGCATTGCTGTGGATGTGGTGGAGTGTCATGGCTGTGTCCCTAAAAAAAGCAAAAAAAAAAAAAAAAAAAAAACCGAAACAAACAAACAAAAACCCAAAACCGGAGTTCCCGTCGTGGCGCAGTGGTTAATGAATCCGGCTAGGAACCAAGAGGTTGCGGGTTCGGTCCCTGCCCTTGCTCAGTGGGTTAACGATCTGGCGTTGCCGTGAGCTGTGGTGTAGGTTGCAGACGCGGCTCGGATTTCGCGTTGCTGTGGCTCTGGCATAGGCCGGGGGCTACAGCTCTAATTTGACCCCTAGCCTGGGAACCTCCATATGCCGCGGGAGCGGCCCAAGAAATAGCAAAAAAAAGACAAAAACAAACAAACAAACAAACAAACAAAACCCCAAAACCCAGAACTCTATTGAAAATGTTTAAAATAACAAAATGACGATGCGGTTCCTAACTGTTTTCAAACACTGAAAAACAGACAGCACAAGGCTGTGATCCTTGAAAGAAGGAAAGCTCATGAGGTTAACTTTCCACTCACGCTGGCTTTCTGTCTGGGAGAGATTCCAGATCATTTGTCAGAAGATTGAGCAAGCAAAAGGAGCTCTATGACGTGAGAGGGGAAAAGGTAAATGGGTAAAGGAAATGGATATTAGACTTGGGGGAGCTTAGAGCATCTGGAGATGTTAGGGCAGGACCCTGGAGAGAGGAAAACCACGAAAAACAAGTCTAAGAAATGAGCATAAAGATTCCCCTCAAGCTGTTGGCTAAATCCAAAGTTATGCGTGTGAGGGGCATGAATGTGTGAAGACAAGGAAAAAACAGCTGCTGGGGGAGACAGAGGTGAACAGAGCCGTCCCAGTGCTGGAAACACCAGCATCCCCGCCCAGCCAGATGGAGAGACTGTGATGAAGGACTTGAGCATCCAGCCGAGAACTCAGAAAGCCTATGCGGTAGGAGTCAGGACTGCAGCCTAAGATCCTGACTCTTGTGACATGCTGGCACCAAGGGCCAGTGAGAGCAAAGGAACCTGCCCCAAACTGAACTATTCGTCAGGACAAAATCTATCAACTCGGACATAAAAGGAGAGAATTGGTTGAAGTCGCCTTCTTGAATGAGCACCTGGCCTTACTCAAGAGCAAAGACAATTCTTCTACTGTAACACGAGGAAAGAGAGAGCACCCAGAAATGACAAGAGCATGGGAGACCCTCTTCTGTTTGCTGCATCAGGAAGGTGAGGAAGGTGTTAGGGATTAGAAGTGTGAAGAAACAGGTATAAGGCAGCTATTTAGGAGAACCGGAAAATGAATGGAGCAGGTAAGAGTATTACTGTTGAGCAGTGTTAAAAGCCCACATACGTCACTGATTGTGAACTTAAGTGAGACCAGTCATCATGGGTGCTTGTTTTTCTCCAGACATTTCCACCTGACCAGGTACAGGGATAAGGGAGGCAGGTATTTAGATTTAACCAGGATTGTCAAGTAAGTAAGTGTTTAAATAAATAATAGTGTTTATTCATAGAAATTATTATAATGCTTGATGATGGTATTTAAGGAAGGAAGGGAAGACATGAGAATAAAAAGGTGGTAGGAGTTCCTGCTGTGGTTCAGCCAGTTACCAACTTGACTAGGATCCATGAGGAGGCAGGTTTGATCCCTGGCGCCACTCAGTTGGGTCAAGGATCCAGCGTTTCCGTGAGCTGTGGTGTAGGTCACAGACGAGGCTCAGATCTCAGTTGCTACAGCTGTGGTGTAGGCTGGCAGCTACAGCTCCCATTCGACCCCTAGTCTGGGAACTTCTATATGCCACAGGTGCAGCCCTAAAAGAAAAAAAAAAAAAAGAAAAAAAAAAAGGTGGTATAATCAGTAGATTTTAAAACTTACAGGGGATTGAAACAACAGTCAGATCATCGGAGCAATGGCATGAGTGAGCAGAAGACACTGTTCAGAGACTAGGACACTTGGATAAGCTTTTGAAGGAATTTCAGAATGGGTACTATCAGTGGGAATGGGTGTGTGAGGCGATTTAGAAGAAAAACGTCACTGGAGGAGAGCAGTGAAACTGAGATTTTTAGAGGTTTGGAAAACTGACTGAAGTGAATATTGAGATTACCCACTGTTGAGACAAGCATAGTGTTGGAGAGAGTGGCAGTGAGCCAGGATCCAACATCTTCAAGGAATAAGAGCCGGGGGGGGTGTTGGCAGATGGCTCAGTAGATGGGCTGCCTTGGGTGCTGTCTGTTGGTTTAGAAGGGAAAGACAAGAGTCCAGGATGGACCATTGAGCACGAGGATCCCTGCCTCACCTCCAGTACCTGATGTGCTCGAGAGAGGACGGACCCAGAAGAGACGCTCAGGAAAGGGACTGTCTTCCGAAGGGACCCTGGTTTAAAATTTGTTCCGAACGGCAGAACAATCCTGGTCTCTAGAAATAGCCTAGGAGAGAATGGCTGTCGCTAAATCGGCTTTTCTGGCTGCCAAAGTGTCTGCTCTCTCTTGACACTTCCTCTGGTGCTACAAGAAGTGCTACTGCTGCCTCTCTGGCAGTCTCCAGCACCCCCCAAACCGCCGACAGCTCTGAAGATCTCACACCTATTGCTGATAAAATTAGTTTCCACGTGATGAGACAGAGGTTTTTCTTTTTTCCTCCCTCCTTTCCTGTCTCTTACCCCCACTCCCCACCCCCGCATAAGTCTCCCTTTCTCTGTTTTTGGAAGGGGAGGATAAATGAAGAGATGATGGGGTAGTTTAAAGCTCACTGGGCTGCTGTTAGAAGCAGAAGGCAGGAAAACCATTACCGTCAGAAAACGCTAAATATAAAAGCGAAGCCTGCTGTTTCTCAACACTCAGCAACACGCTAAGTGGGATGTGGTGGATCCCGAAAGCGACCAGAGAGCGTTCTGAAAGGTGAACCTTCCAAGCTGGGGAAATGCCAGAGGACTATATTCAAGACGAAAAACTATCGCTGGCCAGATGCTCATCTCTCTTGTAATTCCGCACACATTCCTTCTTTCCAGATGGGTTTTTCAGCAGAGGAAGACGGTTCTTGGGAGGTAACAGCCCAGGTCATTAGGCTACAGTCAGGAATCGATTCCTAGCATTTATCTGATGAAGTGAAATAACGTGCAGGGGATCATACAGTAAGACTTCTTTTCTAATATGGCTTGGATAAGAGCTCACAGCATTGAAATTCAAGTCCTGAATGTCAGAGTTCCAACATTGCTTCTGCAATGTGACCAACCTCTTACTCACGTCTGAGAAAAAGCTCATAACTGCCTTTTGTGGATTCATCTTAGGAAACTATTCATCTTAGGAAACAAAGATCACTCCTATGGTCTCACAGGTAGTTAACATTTAAACTCATGGACACTGACTTGCACACGCCTATGCAGTATGTAGCTACTACCTACGCCATAGCCAAGGTCCAAGAAGGTCTCAGAGTCTCCCCTCCTTGTATTTTTGCCCTTGTGCATGGCTGGCCTGGGTGGCCAATTGGACACTATGGAACTTACAGTGTGTGATTTCCAAAGGTATTTCATAAAACAGTGTAGTTTCACGTTGCTCTTTCTTAGATGACTCTAGAGGAAGTCAGCTGCCATGTCTGACACTCAAAAAGTCTATTTAGAGGCCCATTTGGTGAAGAAATGAAGATTTTCCCGAGAGCTGGCACCAGCTTGCATCCATGTGAGTGTCCTCAGAAGAAGACCCTGCAGCCTCTTGCAAACTTCAGATGACTGCAGCCCCAGGTGACACCTGAAACCTCATGAAAGAACTTGAGCCAGAACCACCCAGTGAGGCCACTACTGAGTCCCTGACCTACCAAAACCATGTGAGATAATAAATCTTGTTTTAAGCAGCAAATTTTGAAGTTATTTGTTAGGTAGCAACTAGAGCTGTCCAATTCAACCTCATCTAGATACGTCACACAACCTATAAATGGATCACTTATAATCCTGGAAAAAACAGGGACTCCAAATGCTACTGAAAGCAATAGTTTAAGAAGAAGAAGGGTTTGTGGTATCATGGTAAACAGAATAATGGCCTTCCAAAGATGCCCATTGGTCTACAGGGGTTCATATCTCCAGATCCTGTGAGTTTGTTTCTTTACATGACAAACAGAGGAGTGTACATGTATTTAATTTAAGGATCTTGAAATAGGGAGATTATGCTGGATGCTCTGAATGGGCCTGATATACTCACAAGTGTCCTTAGGAGGAACAGCAGTCAAATGAGATATAGGAGATGTGACAGTGGAAACAAGAGGTTGGGGTGATGCAAGGAAGAGACCACGATCCAAAGAATGTAGGCAGATTCTAGCAGCTGAAAGAGAGAGGAAATGCATTCCCCAGTGAAGCCTCCAGAAGGAACATGGCCCTGACGACACCCTGATTTTATTCTTGTGAACTTCAGGTTTGTCAAAGTATACATTTGTGTTGTTTTAAGCCACTAAATTCATGTTAATTTATTCCAGCAGCAAGAGAAAAATAAAATGGTCAAGCAATACTGTGCCACAGAAAAGAAGAACAAAAAAAAAAAAAAAAAAAACCAAGTCAAAATAGTGGTTGATTTAATGACTTTATCTTGCAAGTCTCCCTGAGCCTGAAGCACGCCAAGCTGCTCCTCTGAACAGACCCACGCCAAAGGCTGCAACCCGAGAAATGGAGAGATTCAAATGACTCATCATTTAACTAAGGAACGCGTTTAATGATGTCAAGCCTCCGGGACTTTCACGAAAATGCAAGTGAAAGAAATTCTGTTTCCTGCACAAGCGCCATAAAGATTTGTTGACAATGATACTGAGCAAAATTTACCAAAAGCCTTTTTGGCAATAAAGCACATTTGAGGGTCTTTGGGTACTTGTTCTTTCCATAGGGGAATTTTATGAAATCTGTCTTATGACATTGATTTTTTTCAGTGATAATAGCAAACCCAACAATTTTATAAGATGTGTCACATATACGTCTCAGGTAATTCTCATGACACCCTGGAAGGTGGATGCACCTATTTTTTTTATTCATGAAGAATAAGTTTCAGCAAGACTGACTTCTCAACTGTCATCTAACTATAAATGACAGAAAATCCCCTATTTAATGATAAACACTGTATATCCCTATGCTTCTTAACTTAGTACTGTGCTTTTCTGGTTTAAAGATATTGGTATGTCTTAATAAAATAACTGGATAAAAATATTGATCATCTATGGGAGTTCCCATGGTGGTATAGTGGAAAAGAATCTGACTAGGAACCATGAGGTTGTGGGTTCGATCCCTGGCCTTGCTCAGTGGGTTAAGGATCCGGAGTTGCCATGAGCTGTGGTGCAGGTCACAGATGTGGCTCGGATCCCGCATTGCTGTGGCTCTGGTGTAGGCCGGTGGCTACAGCTCTGATTGGACCCCTAGCCTGGGAACCTCCATATGCCATGGGAGTAGCCCTAGAAAAGGCAAAAAGACAAAAAAAAAAAAAGAAAAAAAGAGGAAGAAGAACCAATAGGAGCTGGGAAGCAGTTTCCAAGAATGTTATGATACAGCAGAACTACTTTGCACCCTGCTCCCCAAACTGGGTAACACACCTGCCACTCAACAGTTGTCACCCGGATGCCTACACCACAGGGCTGAGTCTCACTGGTCCAGGAGGCCACCTGAGTAATAGGATTTTTTTTTTCTTTTCTAATTTTTCCCTTTTCAAGAAATTGGCAGATCTTTTGGTATCAAAATGTTAATTTGTGAATTTCATATCTCAAGGGGCTGTTGTTGCTTCATTTCTTCCAGGAGAATTCCTAAATCACACTTATCTTTTCTGACTGTGCATCAATCAATTCCTTTTAGCTCTTGTCCATGGGGATCTCTTTCCCTGAATCCCGCCAGTTTCCCTGCACCGGAAAGAGCAGATGTGGTAAGCACATTTTAAAAGGCCATTAGTATACCATTTTGCAAATTGCTTAACTTCAGAAGCATGGGGCCCAGAATGTATAAAGCATTTCAATAGCTTAGAAATGCAAAATTAATGCAAAGCAATGTTATGTTGAATAGCAATTAATTTGCTCACTGTGTTGTATGTTACCTCATTTAACACACAGACAGAATTAATTCACTGAAGGTCATGCTGGGGACCCAAAAAAAATCAATAGCGTTTCTAACATCCAAACTTTATCCCCAGGTGGAATAAATTCATTTATTAAATACAGCTGAAGTGTTTACTTATTGCACAGGGTTTGAAAAATGGGGTAGGGCGTATGCATACTTTTAGCTACTTAAAATATGGGATTAAAATGTTAAAATAATTTATCAAGAAAATTCAGAAGGAGTCCAGTCAGACATAGCAGAAAGAATCATGGACTAGGCTGGTAATTGAGGCATCACGTCATTAAGCAGGGACCTTACTTGCTTTGTTCATTGCTTACTTCCTACCCACCTCACCTAAAACAGTGCCTGGGTATTTAACAGCTATGTGTTTATGAAATGAATGCACGAATGTCTGTAATGGTTTACACTGTATCTCCCCCCAAATCCGTATGTTGAAGTGTACCCCCAAGTACCTCAGAATGTGACCTCTTTGGACACAGGGTCTTTAGAAAGGCAGTCAAAGTAAAGTGAGGTCATTAGAGGAGTTCCTGTTGTGGCTCAGTGGGTTAAGAACCCGACTAGTATCCATGAGGATGCAGATTCGATCCCTGGCCTCGCTCAGTGGGTTAAGGATCCGGTGTTGCTGTGAGCTGCGCTGCAGGTTGCAGAAGCATCCTGGATCTGGCTTCACTGGTGCAGGCTGGCAGCTGCAGCTCTGATTTGATCCATAGCATGGGAACCTCCATACACTGCAGGTGTGGCCCTAAAAAGGCAAAAGAAAAAGGGGGGGAGTCATTAGAGGGGGCTCTTAACCAATGATTGAAGTCTTTATAAAAAGAGGGAATTAGGAGGCGGATATGTACACAGGGAGGACACCATGTGAAGATGAAGGCAGAGATTAAGGTGATGCTTCTACCAGCCACAGCAGGTGCAACCACCAGGAGCTGGGTGAGAAGCATGGAACCGCTTCTCTCTCACAGCCTTCAGAAAGGACCAACCATGTGGACACTGAAATCTCAGATTTATAGCCTCCAGAACTGAGAATACCTTTCTGGGGTTTAAGCCACCCAGCTGTTTATGCTCAAGGAATTAATATAATATCTATCTAGTTAAGTCTTATATATCCTAGTTACGGGTTTTCTTGATTTTAATGTTCCACTGTGACTTAATTTTTTCAGTTGTGTTTATATCAGCATTTGACTACCTAACCACGCTGTGAAATAATAAACTTACTTTTTGTGGATTTCACATATCATAAAACTGTGCACAGTGCAAGAGCTCGAAAGATGCTTAAATGTAAACAGGCTATAAAATAGTCTTATCTCTTCTGTTATTAAATATCTTTTACATATACTTACTAGAGGATTAATGAGGTGATTTGTGCAAAATACAAACATGGCCCAGAGAAAGCCCTCTTTAAGAAATGAAATTTTCAAAAAGAACAGTTTAGTGTGAAGGAAATGTTTTAAAATTATACATTATGGGTTTAAACTTTTACTAACTGTGTGACCTTGAGCAAGCTACACAATCTCTCTGTGTCCATGGAGAGGTTAGATTTTCCCATATTCCCATGTGATGATTTGTATATGATGCAAAGATGGTTATGATAATGCATGAAAATCTCTTGGCAGAGGGATGCCCACATAGCAAGAACTCAGTAAGAGGTTGTTTTATGGTTACCTATTGAGTTTGAAAACAATAATGTGTTAGACATTGATTGGAAATTGAGAATATAAGAAATTTCAGAAATGAAGACATCAGCTTTAGTTCTTAGTAAATTCATAAAAGCATATGAAACTATTACAGTTAGGAAATGCTAGCTGCTGGAACAAATAAGTCACCACACTTCCATGACTAACCTCAATAGAAGTTCATTTCCTACTCATGCAAAAGTCCAAGGTGGCTATTCTTGTTTGGCAGGTGTGACCTTCCTTCATGCAGTGATTCAGAGAATGAGTTCCTTCAGCCTGGGGCTCTAGATTACCGTAGGACTTTTGCACTGTCTGCCTGCAGCCAGCAGAAGGGGAAAGGGAGAGCGTGTGGGAGACAATGGAGAAGGCAGAACTGCTTTTTCAAAACCCAGGTCCACAAGTGACCATGTTTACGTTCAGTTCACATTCAATTGACGAAAATCATTTATCCTTGGATGCAAAAAGTCTGGGACATGTAATCTCTGGCTCAGCAGAACTCCCAGCAACACTCACACTATGGTAGTGGGAGAAGCAGCTTGGCTACAGAGCTAGACACAGCTGTCACCCAGAGAGAGCTGCACACATTGACAGAATGGACTGAGCCCAGGGTGGGGATGAAGCATATAGTCTGAGTGTGAAACCAGCCATTCTCAAAGCTCCAAATTAGAACTCTGGGGTTCTGAGCCACTTTCAACCCACTGTCTGTGGTATCATCAACAGGAGAAAAATCCCACTTGGTGGTAGAGACAGGAGACAAAAGTGAAGGGAACACCACTAAACCTATCTCAGGAATGTGATTCATATTATAGGATTCCAGAGTGATATTCTAATGAAAGAATTTAAGCTTAGAGTGGAGGAGTTTTTACAGCCTCTCATTTCTGCTCACCCCTGGTAGTTTGAGCTTACAAATGAGACAAAATAGACCTATTCGGTGCAACCATTCTTCGATGGTACATATGCATCCCTGCGTGTGCTGGGTCTGATCTTTTTTTATTTATTTATTTATTTTTTTATTTTCCCACTGTACAGCAAGGGGGTCAGGTTATCCTTACATGTATACATTACAATTACATTTTTTCCCCCACCCTTTCTTCTGTTGCAACATGAGTATCTAGACATAGTTCTCAATGCTATTCAGCAGGATCTCCTTGTAAATCTATTCTAAGTTGTGTCTGGGTCTGATCTTATATAAAGTATAATGGAGTTTTCCGAATTTTGTTATCTTGGTTAATAGAAGGTCGTAAAAACAAAGGCAGCATTCAGTTAGCTGTACTTAGCTTTTCAGAAGATTTTTCCCCCAAATTGGCTGGGTCAGCAGCACAACTCTACCATTTGCTGTTGCACAATAAGAGATTCCAAATTCCAGTGCTGGGAGGGCTATTCATTGAGATGCAGTGCATGGTGTGCCGATACATTAGAAAGTTTCCAGGTTGTTAAAGCACTTTCTAAGAACTAATAAACCCAAGCAAATGGTGTAGAGCTGGTCTCAGGATGGAAAGAAAAAGGTCGTCCAAAGGGAAATGTGCAGAAGCCAGCATTAATTTATCTGTGAGCCAGCTCTTCCATATTAAAGGGAGTCAATAGAAAATGCTTTGCTAGACAACTGAGTCTTGGATTCAATTTGAAAATAATGCATTGCATTATCTTTCTAAAAATTTATATCATAGCAGACCGGTAGAATTTACTTATTTCACCAGAAATGTTTTGAACTACATAATTTAATAATATAAAGTTGTTTCTTTTCAAATGTCCTGAACAAGTGATGAAATCACACGGTGGCATATACTTGCTATGGCTGAAGTGCTTTCTCACTTGTATTCTCTAAAACATTATTTTTTTGCGTAATGATTAAAAAAAAAAGAATATCTGTCATTTTATCAGCAAATATGAAGTCCAGGGGTCAAATTACACACAAAGAACAGACGGGATTTCTGTGTGCGACTTTTGCTTCACAAAACATTTTCTTACTTAATGGTAGGCTTCCTTAATAGAGGCAGTATTGATTCACATTCTAAAGCTATTTAAATATTCCATTAAAGTTCATCAAAGAAAAATATGAGCACTATAATTTAGTGCAAGAAGGTAGCGAGTAATACATGAGAATTAGCATATCAAAATAATTATAGTGAGATGGTTGTTTATTGGAGATAATGTTTTATAAGTTGCATCAAATGGCTAGCTCTTCTCTCTGCTAGGTCAAAAGAGATAATTCCCAATTTATTTAATGGTCTTTCTTTCTTATGCAACTCATGGTTTGCATATTTGGGAAGATACAGGTTCAGGCAATAAAGCAAGAGCCTACCTAAAAGGGCCTGGATAGTTAGTGAAATGCTGCATATCCATGGGAGGAAAAGGAAGATATTTGTCCACAGGGAAGCTCTATGTGATAGTTTATGAATTATAAGGGGAAAACTTCAGGTCTGGGAATGATTCCTCGACCAGCAGTAAAAGCAGAAGCAAAACAAAAATTATTATCACCATCAGGAGAGCTTTAACCAGTAATTTATCGCATGAGTTCCAAATATTCAAAATATATAGTTTCTGGGGTCAAGTAACTAAACGTAATACAAAAATGAGTCTAATAGTTCATGGTCCTTACACGTTACAGTTGTGACTTTCCAAATTGCCTTAATTTATAGTGGTTTGACAGAAAAGAGATTGATGGCTGATCTGGGGATATAAAAACATTTACACACTCTTGGCCTCTGTGACCTGAGAGGTAACACTAAAGCTTTAAGTGGAATTACTCTAACCTTTCTTTTGCTTCAGGATTCTGGGCCTCTTTATTTCATTATTCTAACGCTGGGGCTTCCAGTTCAATTATATAAAGAGGGAAGTGGCATTTTTATCAAACTAGGGTTGGTCCAGGCATCTGAGGTTTCTCGGAGAAACTACACCAGAGACACTGCATTTATGGTCCAGAAATGAAGGAGAAGAAACATCAGCTGGTAGCAAAGTAATTGCTAAAGCAAGGCCTTTTAAAAGCATGTGGTATCCAAAATTCAACTTCAAAAGCGGGCAGAGCAGCAAGATGAAATTTTATCATACGTGGCTGTTAGTCCCATGTTACTGTTGTGGCTTGGATTTTGGGGAGACTTTTTAGTTCAGAGCAAGGAAATTTAACCAAATGTTGAGAAGAAACCATTTATTACTCAGAACGGATGATGCTTCACAGAGCTGACCGATTGGCTTATGTGACATCTCATTTACTTTTGCACATGATCATAAAATAACAGTTCTCCCATAAATTTCCAGTGCAGAAGTCACTAGTTTCCAACTAAATCAGGAGACCTGTTTGAAAAATGAGTCTGAGAGAATGATTTGAGGTTATATCAATTTTTTTTTTTTTTTGTCTTTTTGTCTTTTGTTGTGGTTGCTGTTGTTGTTGTTGTTGTTGTTGTTGCTATTTCTTGGGCCACTCCCGCGGCATATGGAGGTTCCCAGGCTAGGGGTCGAATCGGAGCTGTAGCCACCGGCCTACGCCAGAGCCACAGCAACGCGGGATCCAAGCCACATCTGCAACCTACACCACAGCTCACGGCAACGCCGGATCGTTAACCCACTGAGCAAGGGCAGGGACCGAACCCGCAACCTCATGGTTCCTAGTCGGATTCGTTAACCACTGCGCCACGACGGGAACTCCCCAATTTTTTTTTTTTTGGTCTTTTTAGGGCCACACCCACAGCATATGGAAACTCCCAGGCTAGAGGTTGAGTCAGAGCTGTAGCTGCCAACCTAAGCCACAGCAACTCGGGATCCTTAACCCACTGAGCAAGGCCAGGGATTGAACCCACATCCTCATGGATACTAGTCGAATTCACTACTGCTGCCACAATGGGAACTCCCAGGTTATATCAATTTCTTTCTTGCACAATAGAGTAATACGGCTTCATATTTACCGAATGCATTGTCTGTCAGAGCCAAGAGAACTGAACAAATTAACGGTTATTCTACTACAAAATTCAACTTGAATGAAGGAATCCAGGTGGTCTTAAATAAGCATTTTTCTCAAGCCTCGTGCCAAAATCAACAGTGAAATTCAAGATAAAGACCAGGTTTATAGAGCCCACCCCTTTTCCCAATTCGGCATGTTTCAAGAGGCTGAAGCAAATAAACTGAATGAAAACCACACATCTGTAGCACCCATTGTCTCTGCGGGCACTTGGTCCGTGTCCTGTTATGAGATGAAATGGATTTCGCGAAGCCAAGAGGAAAAAGAATTGCACAAGTGACAGAGAGCTTAGTTTTTTCTCTTAAGCTTGACTGGCAGGCACTACTACATGATTGGGCTCTTTGTTCAACCTTAGCCCCTCTCACTGCTCACCAGCCAGGCCTCAGAGCTAGTTTCCTGCAGGAGACCCTTGATCGCCCTTTCTAGTCCCTAAAACTAGAGTCTGGCCATTCCAGTTTAGGCAACTTCCGCTTGCTACCTAGAGAAAGGAATTAAAGGTGACTGAAAAATGAATTTGGTGATAATATGAATTAAAAAAGAATCTCCCCCCTTATGTCATCTGAGCTTAGGAATCCTTAACAGCTCTATATTCTTACCCATCCTACGCTGATATAGATGAAGGAACAAGTAATTGATACGTCCATCCCTGAGAAGTGGTTGAACCCAAAAGGACATGTTTATGTTAATTCCTCCCAAATTCTGATCCCCCATCTCCAGCTACCGAATAGACAGGGATACTGATTAGGTGAAACTACTAAGAGAGATGATATGAGTACAGGAACATTGATTTCAACTTCCAGATGAAATCCAAATCTCTCAAAAATACGGTCCACTCAGGCTAGAATGTGTTGAATCTCATGGACCTTAACTCTTCAGGTCAAAAGACCACATTTCTTTATTCTTTTTCTTTTCAGTGGTGGCTGTTTAAAGAAAAATGAATGGGACCTCTTTGACAGAGCTCCTGTGAGGGGCTGCGCTCTTGTCCCCTCTCCTTGAATCTCTGCTGAGTTTGTGATTCATTGTAACTAGCAGGATACAGAAGTGACTCTGCATGACATCCAAGACTGAATCAGAAAAGGTAACACAGCTTGTCCAGGACGGGAACACTCGTGCTTGGAGTTGGTGTAGCCATCGAGGAAACCTTATAACCCTTAGACTGCTCTGCTGGAGAAGCCACTGTAGACTCTTTGGCTGACAGCCCAGTGAGGTTGCAGCCAAGAGCCGGCAATTCACTTTCACTGGAGTGAGCCATGTTGATATCCAGCTCAGGGGACCCTCAGATGAAAGCAATCCCAGCTGACAACTGACTGCACCACATCAGACACCCCACACAAGAACTGCCCAGATGAGCCCTCAAACTCATGACCCATAGAATTATGACCGAAAAGAAAATGGTCATTTATTTATTTATTTTATTTTTGTCTTTTCTAGGGCCCCTCCCATGGCATATGGAGGGTCCCAGGCTAGGAGTCAAATCAGAGCTATAGCTGCCGGTCCACATCAGGGCCACAGCAACACGCGATCCCAGCCTTGTCTGCGACTTACACCACAGCTCACGGCAGCGGTGGATCTTTAAGCCACTGAGCAAGGCCAGGGATTGAACCCGCAACCTCATGGTTCCTAGTTGGATTCCTTAACCACTGAGCCACGACGGGAACTCCCCAAGAATGGTCATTTTAATACAGAAAATTTGGGCATAATTTTTATGTAGCATTTGTAACCAGAAGACATCTTTTCCTGAAAATATTTAAGGCAATTTACAAAGGTATAAAAACAACAGGCAGCATATGTTAAAATTTATTCTCATCATGCCATGCCTTTCTTTCTTGGATTTAATCTTTTGCATGGAGGTTCCCAGGCTAGGGGTAGAATCTGGAGCTGCAGCTGTCAGCCTACACCAAAGCCACAGCAATGCTAGATCCAAGCTGTGTCTGCAACCTACACCACAGCTCATGGCAACACCAAATCCTTAACCCACTGAGCGAGGCCAGGGATCAAACCTGCGTCCTCATGGACACTAGTAGGGTTCGTTACCACTGAGCCATGATGGGAACTCCTCTTGGATTTAATCTTAATACGACTTTTAGAAATTTGAATGAAAAGATTCTGCTTGTCACTGAATATCAATAAAATTGTACATAATATACATTACATGTATGACATATAACTTACCAAATGTTTTTATTGTCTAATTTGTTTCCATATATTTATTGGATAACAAAAGTAAATATATACTCTTTTATATTATGATCTTCATATTAATCTTATTTTAACTGGAGTAAAATTTATATACAGTGATTTTTAGGTATAAAATTTGATGAGGGTTTAACAAATGAGACATTTGTCTAACAATTGGCCAATGATATATGAAATATTTCTATCCCCCCAGAAAGTTTAATGTACCCACTTAAAGTCAAACTCCACCCACCAGAGATAAACACTATTTTATTTCTATCATGGTGTAAATTAATTCTGCCTGTTCAAGAACTTCTGTAAGTGAAATCAAACTAGTTTGATTGTGGCTGGGTAGTATGTGTTCTCAGAAAAGGTTATACACCCCAAAGGGTGGAAAAACTGGTTCTCTGCAATGTGTGAAAAAAACTTGGTTATTACAATGATGTATGGCACTCCAAAAATCCACTTATCAGACAAAATCTTTTTACTTAAAATGACTTATTATCTACAGTAAACCTTGTAAAGTCACACAGCCTAAGGCCTCCAAATTTTGTTCTTTTGCAAAAGTCTTTTAGCTACTCTAAGCCCTCTACATTTTCATGTAAAATTTAGAATAATTCTAAATTCTATAAAAATATAATTTTGGGATTTTGTTTGGAATTACAATGAATCAATGGATCAACTGAGAGAACTGATCTCTAAATAATATCAAGTCTTTCATTCCATAAACACAATATCCTTCCATCTAAGTAATTTCTCGCAGCCCTGTTTTGTAGTTTCCAGTATTTTGTAGTTTCTCTTGCATTTCTTTTGGTTAAAACGATTCCTTTGCATTCTGTGTTGTTAGATAACTATTGCAACGGGTGTTTATACATTTTATTTTCTAATTGATTCCCGCTAGTATATAGAAATAAAACATATTTTTGTAAATTGACCTCACTTTTTGGTTCCAGTCAGTGTGTGTGTTTGTGTATGCATATGCATGCATGTGTGTGTGTCTAAAACACAGCTTAGGATTATCTATATAATCAATTCCACTGCCTGTAAATAAAGATAGCATTACTTAGTCCTTTCCAATCTTTATGGTTGTATTTCTTTTTTGAGCTTTTTGTATTGACAGGGACCTTCCCCTCTCCACAGTACAATGCTGAATGGAAGTGCATTCATTATTTTTCCCAATTGTAAGGGGAAATACTGTTATAGGTCTCCATTAAATATAATGTTAGTTGTAGAATTTTCATAGACATCCCTTACCAGATTAAGAAAATTCCTTTCCACTCCTAGCTTGCTGATGACGTTTTAAAAATCATAAATTGGTGGTGTATCTTCCTTTTTTTTTTTTCTTTTTCTTTTTACAGCCATACCTGCGGCATATGGAAGTTCCCAAGCCAGCGGTCAAATTGGAGCTTCAGCTGGGGCCTAACACGCAGCTTGTAGCAATGCCAGATCCTTAACCAGTGAGCGAGGCCAGGGATTGAACCCATATCCTCACAGAGACTACACCAGGTTCTTAACCCACGAAGCCACAACAAGACCTCCTGAATTTTTCAAAATTATTTTTTGCATCTACTGAAATGATTGCGTTGCTCATGTGTTCTGTTAATATAGTGAAATACATTGACTAGTTTTTGAGTGTAATCGAACCTGATATTCGTGGAATAAACCTCAGATTTTTGTGATGTATTGCCTCATAACATTGTTGGATTTAATTTACTACTATGTTCATAAGAAATTGTATACATATTTCTATGGGCAACATTAAAGTAGTTAACACACAAATTATTTAGAAGATAGTTCTTCAGTTTCCAAATATTTAGGGGCTCTTCTAGATGCCTTATCATTATCAATTTTATTTTAATTCTATTGGAATCAGAAAATACATCCTGTAAGACCTAAATTGTTTAAAATGTATTTGTTTATGGTCCGGCAGATGGTCTATCTTGGTGAGAATTCTATGTGGATTGGAAACGAGTTGCTGTTGTTGCTGTCATGTTCTGTGATATAAATTGAGTCATGCTGTTCAAGTCTTCTACATCCTGACTGGGACTTTCAGTCTACCTGCGCATCAGCTATTGTTAAAATGCCACCTGTAATTGTGGATACATCTATCTTTCCCTTCAGTTTGATCATGTTTGGTTTCATGGGATTTGAAGTTTTCTTAGGTGTTCTGAAATCCCAGTCCTTCAGACCAAAAACTTGCAGTCATCCTAGGCTAATATCATTATTTCATCTCACAGATTCAAGTTGCCAATTCTGTTTGTTCTAACCTCAACATATATTCAGAACTCAATTATCACTGTGGCCTAAATTACAATGTCTCTCACTTGGAACACTCTAAAGCCTTCTACTTATCACCATCTTCAATATTATATTTCTTTGTCTCTCCCATCAGAATGTAAATACAATGAGGACAGATATTTTTGTGGTAACCACTGTTGCAAGTTTAGCAATTAAAACAATGCTTGGCATATAACAAGCATGCAATAAATATTTGTCAAATGAACAAACATGCTTTTTTTCTTATAGTATAATGGCTCTCAATCAGATTCCACATAGAACCATTTGCAGACCTTTTAAAAATATTATTTACCATACTATATCTAACTCTCAAGAGGTATGGCCAGAGTCTGGGTAAGATTTAAAACCTTCTCAGGTGATTGTATTATGTAGTAGGGGTAAAACTTCTTAACAGGATTCCCATCTATGTTAATTTTTCAGTGGACAAATTAAATATTGACTTGAGTCTGTGAACTGGATCTCCCAGTAAACTTATTTAGAAAGAAACTGAGCCTCAGTTTGTCTGTAAAATAAAACCATTATAACATTACATCCTCCCTACCTGAAAAGTTACATAAATTAAAATATGCTTTTGCAGGTATAAGCCATCCCCACCAAGGAAGTTACTGATTAACTGTTAATTTATTTCTTTTTCTTTTTCTTTATCTGTTTAGGGCCACACTTGCGGCATATGGAGGTTCCCAGGCTAGGGGTCCAATCAGAACTGTAGCCGCCGGTCTATACCAGAGCCACAGCAACGCGGGATCCGAGCCGCATCTGGGGCCTACACCACAGATCACAGCAACGCTGGATCCTTAACCCACTGAGCAAGGCCAGGGATCCAACTGCATCCCCATGGATGCTAATTGGGTTCAAACTACTGAGCCATGACAGGAACACCTGTTATTTTATTTCTTGAATGAATGTGAGCTGAGTGTCAAGGAGACCAAGATTCTACTCTTGTTTCTCTGATGACATGATTTTGGATAAACCATTCACTTCTCTGTGTCTCTGTTTCTTCAGCGGGAAAAGTAAGAAGATTGGATTTGAAGGTCCATAAGGTCCTTCCCGTATAGATTCCTATGATTCTATAATACGTCAGTTGACTATTTCAGAAGAGCATTCTCCTCTTACTTCTCTGTTTGATTATAAGACTTCATTTTGAATTTCCTGACACATGTCCATAAAGTCCAGAGAGCTCCAAGAGCATCCCGCCTTGGGCAAAAACGAACAACAAAACCATGTGGGAGAAAAGTGGCCAAAAGGGGGAACGGGAACAACACCTTGTTACAAACGTTCGGGTTGGTATTCGTGGTGTTATTAAAATCCTACATACTAGCCAAAAATGTTTAGAAGCTTTTCAGTATAATGTGCTTTTCTCCTTAAGTCATGTAAAAATAGACGGCTCTTGTACACAAATTACACCAAATATTTGTTTTGCCAGATTATATTCCTTTACAAGCAGCATGAAGGAGATTCAATTAGAAGCTGAGAAACATTTGCTCTCATTGATTTCCAAGTCCACGAATTCCAGGCAGAACTCAATTCGATTAACAAAGGTCAGAATTTTTGAATACTTGTTGTTGTCAGCAGAACAGATCCCCTGCCACGACCTCATTCTCTGAGGGAAAAATGCCAGAGAGTGTCTGGCTAATACACGTCTCACCTCAAATCAGGACACATCTTTTATAAACTGCTATGATTCATGATTCTCAGTTAAAAAATAACACTGAATTTTTAATCCAGATTTTTACTTTGCAACACATTCTCTCATTCATTCTCTCATTTGATCTTGGAAGATATTTTGATAGCAGCTTTTTATAGCTATGGATTTTAGTCTCCACATTGGCAACTCAAGGTCCCAGTTGATCATATATGTACCTACTAAATATATCTTAAGTTCTTGATTTTGTAGGTTGTATTTTCATAATCAACTTGGACATTTCTTATCTAATATTTTCTGCTTCAATTATCTTTTTCTGCTCCTTTCTGTCCATTCCATCTGGACTACAAATATATTATGAAGCTTGATACTGTCGATGGGTCACTAAGAATTCTTTCATTTTTTTCTGTATTTTTTTTTTCTGTTTTCACATTAATAATTTCTACAGGTTTAGTGGTACTTTTTGTCTGTTTTATTTCAGTGTATTGTTAATTTCAGACAGCGGATTTTTTAAATTTTAGATATTGTATTTTATCACTGTCTTTTCTGATATTTTCCATTTCTTCACTAATTATACATTTTCTGATAGATTCTTATGGCATGGGGAAGTTCCCTGGCTAAGGATCAAATCTGAGCTGCAGCAGTGACCCCGAGCCATGGCAGAGACAATGCCAGATCCTTAACCAACTATACCACAATGGGAACTCCTGGTTGATTCTTTACGACACATATCATAGTTATTTTAAAGTCCTTATCTGCTAATTTCAGCATTTGTGGGCTTATTTCTAATGGACTTTTTTTTTTAATTATGTTGTACATTTTTCTGTTCTTTTTCATGCTTATATTTTTTTTGAAATTTCAGGCTGGACACTGTAGGTGATACTTGCAGAGAGTGTGAGTTCTATTATACAACTATTTGTTAAACCAATGGCTTTGAGATTTGTCTGAGAACTCAGTTATAACTACTGCCAAATCACTTTGATCAAATGGAGGCTCACTTTATACTTCATTAGGGGGGAACTAGTTTAGTTTTGCCTTTAATCCTGTGATGAATCCCTTAGTTCTGGTCGTGTTCTTTTTTCTAATCCATGGCTTTTCCAGCATTTCTGTGGAAATCCCCAGGTGTTTAACAAGCATGTCAGGCATCCAGGCACAGCTTAGCAGGTCGAATCTGGCTGCAGGTCTCTGATGAGATAACTGTAGGCTAGAGCTGTGGTCTTCTCAGCTGGGTGGGTGTGGGGGACACCCATTTCCAAACTCACACGATTATTGTCAGAGTCTGGTGACCTGTTACCTGGGCCTCTGCACAGAGCTGGCTCATCACACAGCAAGGTCGCCCAGGGTCAGGAATTCAAGGGAGAGTGTGAGAGAGAACCAAGCCCCCAAACAGAAGTTCCAGTCTTTTTATCACTTGATTGGCACATCACTTGATTCATAAGTGATGTCCCATCGCTTCTGCCATATTCTATCTCTACCAGGGAGTCAATTAACCTAGGCCACACTTCAAGAGAAGAGGGTTACGCCAGGGAGGGAACATCAAGAAGAGGGGACTCTTTGGGGGGCCATGTTAATGATGGCCTACCACACCATATAAGCTTTTCTAATTAATAAAATACACAGTAACACTTTGTCACTGAGTACCCCTTTTTCAGTTTGCTGGTCTCAGACATCCTTTTCCTCACAAAGATCCTACCAGGATAGCAAAACTAGTTTCAGAGAAGAGAATATCACGACACAAAGAGCTTAAGGGAATTGTCAGCTGATATCGCAACTCTGATCTGCTAAATCCTTTACTGTAGAATCAGAGTGGCACATTCGGTGGGCAACTCCTGCTCCTTTTTCAGATCTCAGCTTCATCATTATTTTCTCCAGAAAGATCTCCAATTCTCCAAGACTAAATTTGGTACAAATTTTCGGTACTATTTAGGTCTCTGCTGCTGCCTTTTTACAGAACTTTGTACCCTGTACTGAACTGCAGTTGTACTTGTCTGCATAATAGCTATAATGCAAGTGCTTTGAAGGCAGATATGGTACCTTATTCATGGTTACATGCGCATTTTCTCCCTAGCAATCTCCTGGAAAATACCTACTTCAGGAACAGAAATAATTGATTTCCTTCTCTTTTGAAAGCAAGGAACAGACTTTAATTTACAGGGGGGGGAAACTAACTATGGGCTGGAGGAAAAACAGAAGTGGCTCTAGGTCCATCCCACGCCTGTGCAGACCCCACACAGAGGAGGAGGTTCCAGAAATACTGATTTATAAATGCTCCAGAGAACATTTTACTTACTTTTAATACAAAAATAAAAGTTATGTTGATGTTTTATGAGAGAAAAAAAAAGAGCCAATGAGAGGTATGAAAGAAGGAAAAAAAGATATAAAAAAAGAAGGTTCTTTCCCTTTTATAGCACTGTTGTTACTGGATTTGCTCACACACTGGCCTAAGGATTATTCAGTCTTAAATATATGTTCCCAAAATGAAATGGAAATAAAAATGTTGGGAACAGGTTGCACATTAGCAGGGGAGTGAGTTGCTGTGCTGTGGTTTCTCCTCAGCTCCTGAGCCTTCCTGCCAGGTAATTTGAGAAGTCATGACAGGCATCGTTGGATATTCCAAAAAGGTCATTTTTGACAGTCAGTCATTAATTTTCTGACGTATGGAACTTGCCTTATTTTTTTTTTTTCCTCAATTTGCAGATGACGATTCTTTGGTGTACTTTGGCTTTTCACTCATTAGAGTCTCCAGGACTGCCAGGGAGGATTGTGGAGAGTCTTTTGAATGACAGCATCTCAGCACTTTTTCTGAGCATTGAAGAATATTGTTGCTGGGGCTTTTGGAGGATGGATTATTTTCTTGGCAGGTAGTGTGGCCTCCACAGGGCTCATTAGGCTTTCTGTTGGGAAGATCTAAAGTGCACAGTTGAATGCTGTCATAAAAAAGGAAGCAGTTTGGGTCTAATTCCTAATGGAGTTGCAAAGACTACAGCTCCTTTTTGATCTCTGAATCCCTAAGTAAGCCTTTTATAGTTGTCGTATTATTGACTGCTCATTCTAGAACCATGACTCTTTTTCTTTCTAAATCTCTTATGCTCAGAATGTTATGTTGACGCTTAGTATACACGAGCAGGTTTAGCACCCTTGTGTATTTAATAATATCAACATTTCCTTCTAAGTGGCTGTGCATGTGTTTCTCACGAAAGCGCTCCTCTCTGCAGGACCTAGTTTCTCCAGGTTAAGTAATCATACATCAACATCCACTGCCTTTTCTCTCGATGCCTTGTGTAACCATTACATGACAATATACCTCATCTGATCAGTGACACAGACATTTTAATGTGTGATGTTCCTGTAGCGCTTTGGGATGGAGGGAACGATTTATCATTTGGAGTATAACAGTCATCTGTACATTTTCTGGGGAATGAAGGTTCAGGGCCATCTCGCAGAGTTCTGAAGGATGGCGAGACTACTTTATTGCCTAAAGGTAAAGATCTGCATCTGGACGACGAAGCAGAAAAAGTGACGAGGTCACTTTGCATGTAAAGCTTTTATATTCCTCCCATTATAGCTATTTCACGTTCCTTTAGAAAAATATAATTTCAAATAATAACAATTTGAAATAAATCACGGGCCCAATATTCATTTTTTCTTGGTTGCAAATAAGCAATAGGTACGCACTGCAAGCCACCTGGTATGAGTTTAAAGTTCATAAGCACAAAACATTATACTTTACGTCTGTGTAACAAATTAAAAGGCATATCATGAGTATCAGCATTTTAAAACATAAGGTTTTAAAATGACAAATATGACATAGGGAAGCATTTTTAAATAATCTCAAAACACCATTTAGTATTTACTTGGATTAATAGATATGAGTGTGATTTTCTCTCTTGGTGCTTTTCAGTATTGCAGTGTGTCTGAATATCTATATCCCATAGTTTGTTTGTATTTAGAATTATTAAAAACTAGAGTTTTGGCTCAGTGGGTTAAGGATCTAGCATTACCGTGAGCTGTAGTAGAGGCTGCAGACTCGCCTCAGATCCTGCGTTGCTGTGGCTGTGGTGTAGGCCAGCAGCTACAGCTCCAACTGGACCCCTAGCCTGGGAACCTCCACATGATGCCGGTGCAGCCCTAAAAAGCAAAAAAAAAAAAAAAACCCAAAGAAACAACAACAAAAAAACCCCCAGACTTTCTTGGATGAGATAGTTTGTCATAACATGAATAAAGAATATTCACTTTTTTTTCCCAAGAAAGATAATTTGAATATATTAACATTAGTGTCTTTTGTTTATCAAAATACATGTTTAAAGGTGAAAGGACAAGTTACAGTCTGGGAGATGTCATTCACCGTACCTATACCCAACAAAGCAAGTTCAACAACATTCGAAGGCGTTCTACAAACCAATAGTAGCACAAACAGCTCACTAGAAAAGTGAGCAAAAGATATGACTAGACATTTCACGGAGGTAACCAACTGTCATCTGAAGAGATGCCCACTTCATTGTGATTAAGGAATTGTAAATAAGGACCACAATGCAATGACATTTCACAAGCCAAAAATCTGAAATCTGAGAAGAGGGAATGTTGGAGAGGATTTACAACCACAAAAGATTTGCAATCGCTTTGGAAAACATTTCGGCATTATTTCCTAAAGTTTAACATCCATATACTTATGAGTTAGCAATTTAATAACTAGAATGATACACATAAGAAATTTGCATGTCCATCAAGAGACATCAAGGATATACACCTTACCATGGTTTAGACAGGTGAAAATCTGGAAATACCCCCAACACAGAAAACTGAATGAAAGAACTGTGGCATAGTCAGACAATAGAATGTGAGAGTCACCAAAACAAACCACCACAACATTCAATAACATGGGAAAATGTGTGGTATGATACATTTCAATCACTAAATGATTACATATGTTTCTTAAAAATCACAATCTCATACACACATATACATACCACACACTTTTAGAAGCACATACATCTGCTACAAAACAATATAAACAAGACAGCGAGAGAATGGGGAAAAAAAAGAAATTCAGGGTACATGGTGGCCAGAGAGATGGCATGTGGGAAGGAAGATAGAGCACTCAGGTACACGTAGCTCATTATTGTCCAAGTCTGTGCTTTGCTTTTTAATAAGAAGATAAAGGCAGTACAAACTGAATGCCTATACTAAGAATACAGAATACTGTAGCAATTCCAAAGACACCATACCCAGGCTTGTAAAGTAATCTCAGTCTGTGTGTTCATATTTCCAGGATAATCTTTTTGTCCTCTAATAACACCAGAATGTATGGTCTCATCTTTTAAAGATAAAAATGATAATGCTCTAACAGTTTTGAATATCATTTTGTAAAAGGAAAAAGTTACCCATAATCATGAGCCCTAACTAGCCTTTTTAATTTTTGCATGTTAGCGCCCAGTCCTTATCTCTTTGCATCTACATTTTTATA